>NC_064618.1:275016075-285016075 GCF_023898315.1 Schistocerca nitens | reverse complement strand
AACAGGGTCGGACTCAATGTATTCCATGTGCAGATATATAGAGACAAATATTTTAAATGCTCATGTAATATGATTGGTACAGAGAAAATAATTTAATAGATTAGACAAAGGTTTCCTCAACTTAAACCACAAAAATCTTCATTACAGACAAATGGAATGAATGTGGGCTTTTCTTTTCACAAATTTGAAACATAGTTAGACTAGTTAAAGGATGAGCGGGGTACTGATTCAAGTGTGAAAGAAACATTCTACTGTAATTACTTGTAAAGAGTCATAAAAAACTAAATAATAATTGTGGTCACTAAGTCAATGAATATATAGTATTTCAGTATAATAACCTCAAGACATATTGAAACATCTTGCTCACTTTTTTGAAACTTTTATTTACTGAAGATAAATAACGTTAAAAGATGACTCAGCTTAACTTATGACAAGATAGTTGGACAAAGCTGAGGATGGAACACTAATCAAATTGAGACACTTATCTAATTTTCCTCAGTTTTTGTCAAAGCCTCAACCCTTGACTAAACCCAGCACCAAATTAACTAGGATGGGGGAGGTTACATAAGATGATAACCCATTTTTACCACCTTTCATGGGCATCTTCTCGACAAGATGATTCGAATGATATGTTAGATGCCATACGTCAAGCATAGCAGACATAATTTCCGTTTAAACTGGCAATCAATGTGTATGTGGCTGATCGGTAAACGATACTAAGTAATTCCTTTTTCCATTTGCATGTACATACATTTTGGTAGCAACGCAAACCTGGAATGGAGAGGAGGCGACAAGCCATGATGCAACATTTTTCTTTAAAAGCCACTTTGCAGCCCCATATGAAGGATAGGAGTGTCGCATAAATATCACGTTTGCAAGGGATGCAGCGTGGGTCTTGACAGAGTCACATAGCTTGTTTCGTCACAGGGGGCCAATGGTGTGTTTACACACACACACACACACACACACAGATATATATATATATATATATATATATATATATATATATATATATATATATATATATATATATATATATATACTAGCAAGGTCCTGATCCTCTTATAAAATGCTCTCTCATTGGCAAAACAGTCTGAAAATTTCGAGGGAAGCGAGACTGCAGCCTTCACATCTTTTCTTTAAGGAGATGGAGTTAGTGTTGTGATGACTAAAAGCAACGTTTTGTGAATGGGATAAATAGTTCCTGTATGTAGCAGTTTGGTTGATAGACTACACTTCTGGAGGCAGACAATGTTCATCACAGAGAGTGGAGAGGTAGCTCTATGTATGCAATTTGCAGACGAGAAATGGCTCTCTCGAAATGTGTCGATACAAAGAGTGCTTACTGCTCTCTGGGGCAAGGAGAGACATTTATTCAGTGGTCACTTTGATCACAATGGCCTTTAAACAGATCAGCATTAAATAAGCCGAGAATCTCAGGTATTGTAGAGATTGAGAAGAGTCGTGTTAGTTAATACATTCTTGTGAGAACTGCGAAGGCATCACTGTGCGCATCATCCCATCAATCTGGCTAGTGTACATAGCTATTATAGACAGACTAGGGACAAACCGTCTTCTGCTTCACTGAAGAACTCGATAAGAGTCAAGAGTCAAGAACAAGCAGTTTTATAGGTTGACAGGCAGCACAGGGCAGATGCACATCCAACGGCAGACCATGCAAAAAAGGTATATCATGTATTGCAATAGTGCAGACAGTACATTACATATGATGTCACAATCATACTTCTTCATCCAGTTCAGTGTTATGTCTGGAGTAGTATACTAAACTCTCGTCTTGTTGCATCCAGTTAAGGAAGATTGTAATGTTGAACATCAATTAGGAATGGTTGTGGAACTACGTTAATTAACGTTGTTTAAGTATAGTATATTGCAGAATCCATTTTTCCAGAGTTTACTTCTGTTCTTACCTGTTTGTTGTAACTTATCAGGTTGTAAAACATTGTCATCTATGACCATATGATACCTGTATCAAGATTCGTGTGTTCTTTCTTAAATTTAATTAACAGTAAAACATTTCTATCTTGAATCATATTGTAAACAACACGATAATAAAAACAATAAAATAGTACAGGGATTGGATTGTTTGTCCTAAAAAAGGCACCTATTCTCATTAAATTAAATTACTTGGTAGAGAAACTCTTTCAGGGATCCACAAATAACCGTTTTCCTGACTTCTACACAATGACATGGTTCATGCTCCCCACATGGCAGGACGAGAACATAAACACTTCTACACTCACTCACATCGATCCTCGTGTACCAAGGGATGGGGAGCAGATTGTAAGTATCACTGATATGTTAGAACAGTTCAAATGAATGGTTTGGCAACCCAGTTCACCCGACGTGAATCCCCTTGAAAATTTATGGGAAATAATTGAGAGGCCAGTTCATGCTCAGCATCCTGCATCAGCAACACTTTCGCAATTATGTACAGCTGTAGAGGCAGCATGGTCCGATATTTCTGCAGGGAACTTCCAACAACTTGTTGAGCCCATGATAAGTCGAGTTGCTGCACTATGCTGGGCAAAAGGAGGCCTGGCACGACAGCAGGAGGTATCCCATGACTCTTTTCACCTCAGTGGATGATGTGAATGCAGAATGTCAGACTGGTTTGCCTCCACCTAATAAATAAATGATTTTCTTCTAAATGTTTTTTTTTTCTTTTCTTAAAAATTAGTAGTATGTGTAGTCACTGCATCTTAGCATGTACATTGGCTTATGGTAATGGGAATCTAATTACATTTAGGAATGAGGCACCTTACTTGCTAAGCCACAGGACTCATTAGCTCTTAATTCATACTTGAATACTGACTACTGCTGTCAGAGAAGGAGTAGGAAGCGCTGCAACTGTGTGTGTGAGTGTGTGTGTGTGTGTGTTGGCTGTTTGAAGGAATGCATATGTAGGCAGCTTATCAATCCAACAGCTCTCAAGCCATAGCTCTTGATGTAGGCATGGCTGTATCTCTAAGGTCGTCAGACTCTCTACCATAGATGATGCAGGCGTTGAAGCTTGGTGTCGAAGGTGGGAGGCTATGGAGACGGTTTTGACAGTGGTGGTGGCAGCAGTAGTAGTGGCAGTGGGTGTGCAAGCACAACCTCATGGTAAGTAGCAATATATTGTGTGCACGCTTATTCTTTGAACAGTACAGTTGGCTTTTTTCAGAAGATGTGTCTGGTGAGGGGGGGGGGGGGGGGAGAAAATAGCAATTTCGTAGAAATATTGTATTTTTATTTACATTGTTTTATGCAATATTTTATGAACAATTGGTTTCTATAAACCAAATAAATTAGACCTGTACAGTATACAGTCCAATGGACAGGAATAGTGTCTGCAGATTCCGTTTCTACAGACTTGATACTGAAAGGGACAACTTTTGTAAGCTTTGACACTGGGTGAGTGCATGCATTTATATACTATTCTAATTGATTCATATTGACATTATTCTTGTGTAAATAGTTCACATAGTCATGGTATGCATTTCTAACATATAGATGGCAGCAACTCAGCCTGTTTGCAGCAGGGCATAGTACAGATTCTACAGATTAAGAACACTTCTGTGTTTTCTGTATTTTATATAAATGTTTGTGTCCTCTGAAGTTAATTGAAACACAGCTTCCCCATACATAACGGCGATTGAGAGCTTCCTCCCACACATATGGATTTCAATTTGTTTGTGTGGGACTGTACTTCATCATCATCGTCTTCTCTATGTACTTCATCACGCTGTACCGTCCCTTCACACCACAACACTGCACTCTAGTCACAACATTTTGAACATTTTTTTGTTTCGATCAATACTTCAAAGTCAATGTCAGGTGCTGGGTCTACTCTCATGTGTTTAGACCCAGTTACACTCAAAATATGTGTTGGTGAATAGCAGCATTGTGCTGGCACTTAATTGAGGCTCACTGACCTACAGGAGTTCCGGCAGAGACTGTTGCTGCTGTTGTGGTTGTGGTGGAGGTACAGAGTAGCTGGACAGCAGGTCCACAAATCAGAAAGAGCCCCAGTGATCTCATTCTGCTGGATACCATAGTTAAAAGTATGCAAACACACGATTGTCCTGGTCGAACACCAACATTTTGCTAGAGGTGGATCGGGTTTGTTGTGCTGCTTGGCCGGCCGTTGTGGCCGAGCGGTTCTAGGCACGCCAGTCTGGAACAGCGCGATTGCTACGGTCGCAGGTTCGAATCCTGCTTCGGGCATGGATGTGTGTGATGTCCTTAGGTTAGTTAGGTTTAAGTAGTTCTAAGTTCTAGGGGACTGATGACCTGAGATGTTAAGTCCCATAGTGCTTAGAGCCATTTTTGTGCTGCTTGAAAAATAACAAATAAAAAAACTTAAGGGTAAACAAATGTATTTACAAGTGATAACAATAATTGAGCCATGGCACCATTAGTTAGTAGAGTGTTCTGTCTGGCGCCACTGTTTCAAGGGTAGTATCGACTATCCCTCTTGCAGCCCCATTGCCAATATCTACGAGGAAGAGTTGGTATCTGTGGGTTGTGTCCTTAGAAGGTCTTTGCTTGCTGATATATATCCGGAGTTCGTTGGCCTGAGAGGGGGAAGCATGAAGTTTGGGAATTTTGGCGGTATCGTCATGACAAGAGGTCATCACAAGGTCCGAGCAGCCAAAGCCACAAGTTGTTCAAGGAGTGTGAAGATACCGGAGTACTTCACCAGGGTCGGCATCGTCTACAGGGAGCAGGCAGACATCCCACCGGTTGGTTGGCAACATTTGTGTCAGATGACCGCTCCTGGAATGGTTGCCCTTTTCTACCTAGCTTTCATCGGCACCACTCAGTAACCGCCACGACGCAGTGTGGGTCCATGGAATTGCTTGCTGGCAAAGGGGAGTAACATTCAGTACTCCTCGTGGTGATTTGTGTCATTGTCTGCCTGCCCTCCTTATTATTTTCAGCTTTGTACCCGATCTCCAGAGTTTTACTCGGTCGGATCTTTCGTCATAATTATAGGCCCTAATATTGTACTAAGACTCTAGCTGTCGTTTGAAAATTTTTCCCACTGTTATATTACCTTTCCTTTCTCGTTTATACTCGATCATTAATGTTCTAATGAATCAGCTCCTGGTTCGTAAATACAGCCTAAAAATTGTACTTGTAATTACATTTCTCAGTGATTAGTTCTAATCTGAACAACCTGTTGTACTAAGCTGTGCGTTGCTGTGTTTGAAAGACCGGGTCATTATTGGTGTATTTTAGCTGGATCTTGTGGTTCAACCGAGTGAGTTCTTTTGTAATAAGTATTCACAAGTAATGCTTTAAGACATTCCTTCAGAGTGTTCTTAATAACTGACAATCAGTTTAACTTTGCCAACTGTCATCAGGTCTTTAATCAAAATAGGGTTGTCAAAAGGGACGGGTTGGGATCCAGTCGCTCCTGGGTTGCCGATTGAAATTAAGAGTTTGGTTGCCTTATCATTGTCATATTGTTTCTTAATCTGTTTAACCTTTAAGCACAGGTCCAGATCTTAACCTCGAGCCTTTCGACAGACAGCTTTCAAATTAAAAGTTACATCATCTGTTTTGAGTAACTAAATTATTCTTGTCATCAATGGTGCTTATATAGTTTTCATGTGTTGCAGAAGGGCGTTTAATAAACAGTCTCTGTTTCCAGTCTCTATTTCAGCCGATAACGGGCAGGCAGCAAGTCCGGCCAGCTTGTAATCATTGTCATATTGTCTGCTGTTTTGATTTTTTTTTTGCAAAAGCGTATTCATCTTAAGGCGTAAGGTTAAAAAACATTTGCAAATTTGTTCAATTTGTAAAAAAAATTGTGGTTATATATTGTTAAATAAACAGGTTGTGTGAAAAGAAAGTTATATTGGTGGGTACTCCCTTCCACATTTTCTTTAATTCCAATGACTACCACGTTTCAATAATAATAATAATAATAATAATAATAATAGGCCCGGGAAAAGAACAGGCCCGCCGGTATGTTCTGCCAGTCGTAAAAGGCGACGAAAAGAACAAGCCACTAATAGGGCTAACCCCCCTTTTAGTGTGATTAGTTGGCTCAGGACAGAACTAATGAAGCCTCGAACAAGCGCTGTGATGGTCGGGGACGACGCTTAAACCCTATTCCCGTCCACAATGGTAACGACACTGCTAGCCACACGGAAAATGATTTAAATCCAAATAGAGGTGTTTTGCAGGATATGCTTCCTGCAACCACTCTAGAAGGAAAACAAAGACAGAGGATGAGATGGTCAGATGAAGTTAACCGACACCTCATGTTCTGTTATTACCAAGCAACAAACCTAGGAACCAACACAACTGGATACAGATCACAAGTATACGCAAAATTTATTACCAGGTACCCAGAATTAAAATTTTTAACAGAACAACGACTAGCTGATCAGATCCGTGTAATAATCAAAAATAACAGGATACCCCAGTCAGAAATAGAAAACATCAAACAACAAGTACATCAAATACTGGAACAAAATAATGTGCAATCATAAGAAGAAGAAGAAAATACAGTAATGGACTCAAACATCCCAGAGCTAACAAACAAAGAACACCATGCATCAATTAAACAGTCGGAGGAAAACGAAATCTTAAGACGGCCACCAGAACAAGCACAAATAGAACATGAAGTGACACACATGTTAGATATAGAAGAAAAATTTGAACTAACATATATAGAATACAAAGACACAAATACAGACATTAGACCATTCTTGCAAAGACCACCAAATAACCCACAAGTCGAAACAACAATAACAACTATCAACACAATCATACACAACAAAATAAATAAAAATACAACTATGGAAGAGGTACAACTACTAGTTTATATAGGAGCACTCACTACACTAAATATACACACTAGGCAGAGATCAGAACAAACCAACACACAGAAGAAACCCACAAAACCAGCATGGCAACACAGGCTACAGATCAGAATAGAAAAACTGAGAAAAGACATCAGACAGCTAACACAATTTCTAAGAAATGAAATATCAGACAAAAAACGAAAAAGGTTAGGTAAAATGTCACAACAAGAAGCGACAGAGCAATTAGATGAAAAGAAGCAGAAATTACAAGAATTGGCCAAACGACTTAGAAGATACAAAAAAAGTGAAAATAGAAGGAAACAAAACCAAACATTCAACACAAACCAAAAGAAATTTTATCAGACAATAGATAACACACACATTAAAATAGACAACCCACCAAACATAACAGACATGGAACACTTCTGGAGCAACATATGGTCAAACCCGGTACAACATAACAGGCATGCACGGTGGATACAAGCAGAAACAGACACATACAAGATGATACCACAAATGCCTGAAGTGATAATTTTGCAACATGAAGTCACCCGAGCAATTAATTCTACGCACAATTGGAAAGCCCCTGGAAAAGATAAAATAGCAAATTTCTGGCTAAAGAAGTTCACCTCAACACATTCACATCTAACTAAATTATTTAACAATTACATTGCAGACCCATACACATTCCCTAATACACGTACACATGGAATAACTTATCTGAAACCTAAAGATCAAGCAGACACAGCAAACCCAGCAAAATATCGCCCCATAACATGCCTACCAACAATATACAAAATATTAACTTCAGTCATTACACAGAAATTAATGACACATACAACACAGAACAAAATTATAAATGAAGAACAAAAAGGCTGTTGCAAAGGAGCACGAGGATGCAAAGAGCAACTGATAATAGATGCAGAGGTGATATATCAAGCTAAAACTAAACAAAGGTCGCTACACTATGCATACATTGATGACCAACAAGCTTTTGATAGTGTACCCCACTCATGGTTACAACAAATATTGGAAATATACAAAGTAGATCCTAAATTGATACAGTTCCTAAACATAGTAATGAAAAATTGGAAAACCACACTTCATATCCAAACAAATTCAAATAATATCATATCACAGCCAATAAAGATAAAGCGTGGAATATACCAAGGAGACTCATTAAGTCCTTTCTGGTTCTGCCTTTCTCTGAACCCACTATCCAACATGCTAAATAATACAAATTATTGATACAATATTACTGGGACATATCAACACAAAATCACACATTTGCTATACATGGATGATCTAAAACTACTGGCAGCAACAAATCAACAACTCAACCAATTACTAAAGATAACAGAAGTATTCAGCAATGATATAAATATGGCTGTTGGAACAGACAAATGTAAGAAAAATAGCGTAGTCAAGGGAAAACACACTAAACAAGAAGATTACGTATTGGATAACCACAGCGACTGCATAGAAGCGATGGAAAAAACAGATGCCTATAAATATCTAGGATACAGACAAAAAATAGGAATATATAATACAAATATTAAAGAAGAACTAAAAGAAAAATATAGACAAAGACTAACAAAAACACTGAAAACAGAATTGACAGCAAGAAACAAGACAAAAGCTATAAATACCTATGCTATACCAATATTGACCTACTCATTTGGCGTAGTGAAATGGAGTAGCACAGACCTAGAAGCACTCTATACACTTACACGATCACAATGCCACAAATATAGAATACATCACATACGAGTACATTCAGTAACAGGAAGATTCACATTCAGCAGAAAGGAAGGAGGAAGGGCATTTATCGACATAAAAAACCTACATTATGGACAGGTAGACAATTTAAGAAAATTCTTTATAGAACGAGCAGAAACTAGCAAAATACACAAAGCAATCACTCATATACACTCCTGGAAATTGAAATAAGAACACCGTGAATTCATTGTCCCAGGAAGGGGAAACTTTATTGACACATTCCTGGGGTCAGATACATCACATGATCACACTGACAGAACCACAGGCACATAGACACAGGCAACAGAGCATGCACAATGTCGGCACTAGTACAGTGTATATCCACCTTTCGCAGCAATGCAGGCTGCTATTCTCCCATGGAGACGATCGTAGAGATGCTGGATGTAGTGCTGTGGAACGGCTTGCCATGCCATTTCCACCTGGCGCCTCAGTTGGACCAGCGTTCGTGCTGGACGTGCAGACCGCGTGAGACGACGCTTCATCCAGTCCCAAACATGCTCAATGGGGGACAGATCCGGAGATCTTGCTGGCCAGGGTAGTTGACTTACACCTTCTAGAGCACGTTGGGTGGCACGGGATACATGCGGACGTGCATTGTCCTGTTGGAACAGCAAGTTCCCTTGCCGGTCTAGGAATGGTAGAACGATGGGTTCGATGACGGTTTGGATGTACCGTGCACTATTCAGTGTCCCCTCGACGATCACCAGTGGTGTACGGCCAGTGTAGGAGATCGCTCCCCATACCATGATGCCGGGTGTTGGCCCTGTGTGCCTCGGTCGTATGCAGTCCTGATTGTAGCGCTCACCTGCACGGCGCCAAACACGCATACGACCATCATTGGCACCAAGGCAGAAGCGACTCTCATCGCTGAAGACGACACGTCTCCATTCGTCCCTCCATTCACGCCTGTTGCGACACCACTGGAGGCGGGCTGCACGATGTTGGGGCGTGAGTGGAAGACGGCCTAACGGTGTGCGGGACCGTAGCCCGGCTTCATGGAGACGGTTGCGAATGGTCCTCGCCGATACCCCAGGAGCAACAGTGTCCTTAATTTGCTGGGAAGTGGCGGTGCGGTCCCCTACGGCACTGCGTAGGATCCTACGATCTTGGCGTGCATCCGTGCGTCGCTGCGGTCCGGTCCCAGGTCGACGGGCACGTGCACCTTCCGCCGACCACTGGCGACAACATCGATGTACTGTGGAGACCTCACGCCCCACGTGTTGAGCAATTCGGCGGTACGTCCACCCGGCCTCCCGCATGCCCACTATACGCCCTCGCTCGAAGTCCGTCAACTGCACATACGGTTCACGTCCACGCTGTCGCGGCATGCTACCAGTGTTAAAGACTGCGATGGAGCTCCGTATGCCACGGCAAACTGGCTGACACTGACGGCGGCGGTGCACAAATGCTGCGAAGCTAGCGCCATTCGACGGCCAACACCGCGGTTCCTGGTGTGTCCGCTGTGCCGTGCGTGTGATCATTGCTTGTACAGCCCTCTCGCAGTGTCCGGAGCAAGTATGGTGGGTCTGACACACCGGTGTCAATGTGTTCTTTTTTCCATTTCCAGGAGTGTAAATACATCAGCTACACCATTGCAATTTCATAACCACTTCTACAACCCTTTAGATCACATAACATCAACAAATACGAAGAAAGTAAATTGGAAAAAGAAAACACTACATGGCAAGCACCCGTATCATCTAGCACAGCCACACATTGATCAAGACGCATCCAACACATGGCTAAGAAAAGGCGATATATACAGTGAGACGGAAGGATTCAAGATTGCAATACAGGATCAAACAATAAACACCAGATATTACAGCAACCATATTATTAAAGATCCCAATACCACAACAGATAAATGCAGACTTTGCAAACAACAAACAGAAACAGTAGATCACATCACAAGCGGATGTACAATACTAGCAAATACAGTATACCCCAGAAGACATGGCAATGTAGCAAAAATAATACATCAACAACTTGCCATAAAACATAAACTAATAAAACAACACGTTCCCACATACAAGTATGCACCACAAAATGTACTGGAGAATGATGAATACAAATGATACTGGAACAGAGCCATTATAAAAGATAAAACAACGCCACATAACAAACCTCACATCATACTCACCAATAAAAAGAAGAAATTAACATAACTAATCGAAATATCCATACCCAATACAACAAATATACAGAAGAAAACAGGAGAAAAAATTGAAAAATACATCCAACTGGCTGAGGAAGTCAAGGACATGTGGCATCAGTATAGAGTTAACATTATACCAATTATACTATCAACTGCAGGCGTCATACCACACAATATCCACCAGTACATCAACGCAATACAGCTACATCCAAACGTATATATACAACTACAGAAATCTGTAATTATTAATACATGTTCAATTACCCGAAAGTTCCTAAATGCAATGTAACATATACCGTACAGTTAAAAGGAAGTGACGCTTGATCAAGGTCCGCGTCGCTTTCCATTTTTAACCAGACATAACGTCTGAGACAGGAAAGAATAATAATAGTAATAATGGATGGACAAATTCTTACTTTAAAATTAGACAGTCTAATACTGCGTATTGTACATTGGGTTGCTGTCTGGTTTCTGATGCTTCATGGAGATTAGTAATTTTTGAGAACATTTCGAATGAACTTCAGTCTTGCAAAAAGTATTTTAAAAATGGTGTACTAACAGTCTCCACCACAACAAAACATTCATTTAAATGATGAGCAGTTTAGTCAAAATGTGAGGATGGTCACATTCTTACCTAAACCAGTAGCCATTGAAATAAATGTTTTATTGCAGGTGAGACTGTCCGTAATAGATTTTTAAAGTACCTCGTGGTGATCCTTTCAGTATGACACACGGAACACGAGTGAGGGGGCTCAGGCAATCAGTTTTATAATATAAATAAGGGGAAGGGGAGGGAAAAATTTGTTTCCTATTGGTCCAGAGGTTCTGCACATTTTTAAACACTTTTATTGATGCAGAGAAAAAGGAGGAGGGGGATGAGGAAGGAGGGAGGGAGGGAGAGTGGGCGACGTTGAATGTACCACATACAAGTGCGTTGATGGGCCTGAGGATTGACAAGGAGGGCTGAATGGGCAGGATGGGGGTTCTCCAGAGTGTCTTTGAGTATAAATCGCCCAATTGTCTCAGGTGTAATCTGACACTGGAACTGACCTTGAGTTAAAAT
The DNA here is from genome assembly GCF_023898315.1 of Schistocerca nitens. Classification (NCBI taxonomy): domain Eukaryota; kingdom Metazoa; phylum Arthropoda; class Insecta; order Orthoptera; family Acrididae; genus Schistocerca; species Schistocerca nitens. Next base: position 285,004,257 of record NC_064618.1, on the reverse strand, counting down.
CGTAGACTGTTCCCAAATGCCCTGTGAACAACTATTCGCCTCAGCCATAATGAAAATTTTACACGTTTACATTCTAATTTATTGGATGGTATACCAAACCCTTCCAAGAGTATTGCTGTGTTAATGGAAAGCTTAATCAGGTTTAGCATATGTTTGAATAATTGCAGAACAGGTAAGGGAAGATAATATTAACAGGTCGAGTATGTGTGGCGGAATCTCGAGTACGCAGAATAAGAAAGTAGATCGGTGATGTGACTCAGTCACACATCCGTATTAGTCCTCTGATTAATGTGCCAGGCAGTTTGTCCTCTATTACGTTGCAGGATTGAGTTGTTGATTTTTATTTTCGATTAGAGAAAAATATTATAACGAGGAGGAAATAAAATGTTCCTCGTCATCCACACTCCCTATGGACTCTTCGAATGAGTCTGTCCTAAGAATTGTTTTGTAGGTTCGTTCCATTTTAAAACGCCTGGTACAAAAGCTTCCCGTATAATGCGTGCGACCGCTTCCAGTGACTGTTCGACAGTCATATACTCAAGCAAGAACGCGTCTTTCTTCCAATTTACGCACAATAACGTTACGTTCGTTTATGCCGAAGGTAAATTATCAATCCGTGCAACAACCGTCGATCCCCTGCAGTTCTTTTTGCATTTAACTATAATTTTCTAGTGTTGCGACCTCTCTTCATGCAACAGTACCAAATGCGAAGCCCCTTTTGGTGATGCCAACGATTTCAACTTTAGGGAATGTCGCTTACATTAAGTTTTGGAACTCAGGGGAAGGGCGTAACCGGAAGACTAGTTCGCTGTAGTGATTCATTTACGTGAAAAAATACTGAATTGCCGGCAGGTTCGTACCTGCGTGAAGTCGTCGGATAAAGGCCGCGAATGATAGCAAATGAAATATTATGTAAAGAGCGTTAAATATAGTTACACAATTAAAGTTGACGTACGTTACGCAGACCGCAACGTATGTGGATAGTGCTGGGGAAACATTCTGCCATAATGCTGTCAGTCCATAATGCACGACTTACGTAGAGTATAACCGAGTATGCGGAGCATTTCAGTGTTGGCGGGGTCCACTTTTACACAAAGAGTAAGCCTACACACAACTGGTATGAATCTATATCGGTGGGCCATTCAGTTTTATGTAACAAGGCCGCCACATTAGCGAGACACATCGGGACCCCCTCTGAATTAGAGATACCGTCCACATGAGCGACGACGTAATTACCGACAAATAATGACCCTGTGTTAATCCAGAATTTACGTGTACAAACATTCGGCTGGGGATTGGGGGTGACTGAATCATGATATTGGAGGTATGTCCGATCACTTCCTCGTCGGAGCATGAAATACAGCACTAAACTAGCAAAGCCAACATTTTCCTTTATATATTGTTAAGTATAACGTAAAATATTATTATAAATTAACATTTTGATGTACTAAAACATGTTATCCCTTAATGGTCAGGCGCTGAGGCCAATTACGATTATTCTCAACTGCCGTTTCGTTTCTACTAATTTTATTCCTCCTTTTAACTAAGTAGCTTTTGTTTCCTTAGGCTACTTTAGGCCTCTTCTCTCTAGGCTCCTACCTTGGAACTCTGATATTAGCTCTTATTTTTGGAAACCATTCTTTCTGCTGCATCTTCAACTTTTACGCTGTAATCTCTACACTTTTTTTAAAAATTCTCACATCCAGTATGTTCTTAATATTTGATAATTAAAGATCTATTTTGTTAGCCTATTTTCTTATTTTCCTTATGGTTTCTAATATTTTAATACTTTTACGCACAATTCACTAGTAGACATTTGATTGCAAAGCTGCATTCTCGTTTCACTGCAAGATTTTAATTCGCCAGTTCTGTATTTCTCAAGATGCTCTTATTAGTGTATGCATTAATCAGTACTTCATTTACTCATTTCATTTCTGTACTCTTTCATCTATGATTTTTATAAACCATATTCTTCAGTACCTCTTTCAGATACTAGAGCTTTTTAACTTTTCCTTTTTCACCAATATTTGTTACTAAAATTATGGTGCATTTCGCTGTCGTAAAAATTTAATTTTTTCTGCAAAGATTATTAAGCCTTCCCCACTGGGTATCTACGGTATTTCAATAGACTTGTGGGTCTGCTAAATTTTCAGATAATACAACAAAAACCATTTACAAATGTAAAATAGGCATCTTGATATGTTCGGGAGTGCATAGAATTTCATGTTCTCAGATACTGCTGGTCGTTTGGTAAAAACTGAATGGATGGGAGAAGGGGCGGTAAGTTTTAGTACTGCAGCAGGTTTCACGTACATATTAAAGCGTTGGATGAGAACGGTGTCAGCTGTTCACAATTGTACGAGCAAAACCACACGACCTACACGAGTTAGGATGGAGGTGTGATACTGATTCTTTGAAGAAGTGGATTTTTAAATGTTTTGTTTGCTGTCCACGTGCCACTATTACGAGAATCTATGAAATTTTGTTGAAAGATGGTGAAATCACGAGTAGGTGACAAGGTGTTGGACATCCATGCCTTATCACAGCCTGTGGGGTGTCCGATCTATATAGCAGGAAAGGGGGGCGGGGGGGGGGGAGGGGCGATCTATGGCAGGTCTGACTACATGGTACAATGCTGCACCAGGGAAAGTCGGTGACGTTATTTACTATTCTGAACTGCAAAGCTTTACTGCCCCTTACACAACGTAACATGTAAGAAGACGCAGTACTTGCCAACATACAGTCAATTCACACATGGACTGATGTTAGGAGTTAATAAAAAAAGGAATTTTAACCAAAAACAGTTTAAGAGAAAGATCTATTTTCTTCAGTGTTAACACGTGGAAGGAAAATGTTTATCTACGAGCATTACAGCCAGTAATATCAACGTTCTTCGTGATGAGCAATGTTTGTATAACACGATGTGGAGCTTGTAAACGGATTTACTAACTGATCCACAATTTTATCTTTCCTACAGCGTTTTAAGCTCTTCGTTACTGATGAATGTTTTACTACATATCCGTCATGGTAGTGTCGTGACTGAAATAGAAGTGCTGCGATCGACACATTACTTGAAATTTCTCACACATTGGAATAAAACGGTGTGTCTATCACGTGGACTTCCGTGAATTAAATAACGGGCAGCGAGCTATCAACAGTAGCTAGTATCTCATCAGAGTGGGGATCCCTAATGATAACTTCAGATAAGCATGAGTCACAAACGCTAAGCATATTTCATTATCAGTATTAACTTGATTTCATATCTATTCGCGAACCAGGTTATGTCTAAAGGTAGTCCTTGTAGTTGTAGGGAAGCGTGTTTTTTCAATGAAACGAAAATTAAATTTAGTGCGTAGGAGTTTTCATTTGTTGCAACATCCGTGTCTGTCATGGTCTAACGTAAACCCATTTCACCCAGGTAATAGCGGAAGACATCATGTTTCCAAGCAACGGTTGTGCCCGACGTTTTTCACTTGGCTTTGATATAGATAAAGGACGTATTTTTGTGCGTGTTAAAATTTATTGCTCATGTGAGAATCGATTAAGAAGGTCGTCAGATGATGTGGAGGAACCAGTCCACTAGACGACCCAAACCCGCAAAAGATGCTGAGAAACATAGACTAGTCGACAATCGACATATGCTGAAGTTAGGAGACAGTTCGAGCCCACTACTTTCTTTATTCTTTAAACCACATTTCGTCAGCTAAAAGTACCACCTGATGGAATCGCAAAGATAATTTATTTCATAATTAGAATGAAATTTTCCGTCTACAGTGGAGTGTGCGCTGATATGAAACTTCCTGGCAGATTAAAACTGTGTGCCGGACCGAGACTCGAACTCGGGACCTTTGCCTTTCGCGGTCAAGTGCTCTACCAACTGAGCTACCCAAGCAAAGATAGGATTTACGGAGACATGGCTTATCCACAGCCTGGGGGATGTTTCTTGAATGAAATTTTCACTCTACAGCGGAGTGTGCGCTGATATGAAACTTCGTGGCGGATTAAAACTGTGTGCCGGACCGAGACTCGAACTCGGGACCTTTGCCTTTCGCGGGCAAGTGCTCTACCAACTGAGCTACCCAAGCACGACTCATGCCCCGTCCTCGCAGGCGAAGGTCCCGAGTTCGAGTCTCGGTCCGGCACATAGTTTTAAATGTGCCAGGAAGTTTCATATCAGCACACACTCCGCTGTAGAGTGAAAATTTCATTCAAGAAGCATCCCCCAGGCTGTGGATAAGCCATGTCTCCGCGATATACTATCTTTCAGGAGTGCTAGTTCTGCAAGGTTCGCAGGAGAGCTTCTGTAAAGTTTGGAAGGTAGGAGACGTGGTACTGGCAGAAATAAAGCTGTGAGGACGGGGCGTGAGTCGCGCGTGGGTAGCTCAGTTGGTATAGCATTTGCCCGCGAAAGGCAAAGGTTACGAGTTCGACTCTCGGTCCGGCACACAGTTTTAATCTGCCAGGAAGTTTTATTTCATAATTTTTTTCATAATGCGGGGCCACCGTCATAACATATGTCTTTAAACTCAGTACCGTCATTAGACTGTTGTTCATTTACAGTGTTACATTTACATTTACATAATCATGATTTCGGCTTCAAAATGCCACTATCAAGTGTTTTAAGTGTTATAAACTGCCTGGGACGGCATATTGTCATATGTCGTATGTAACACTGAAAATAAACAACAGTCTACTGGCTGTTCTGACTTTAAAGAAATAATTTATTTCATTTTCTGCCCTGCTAATACGTGGCCCAACCACATCAATGTGTTCGACATCAACGTGCAAGAACCACCCACAGACGGCAGGAAGCAGCACTACCTATGGAAGGAGTATAAGGCTTATTGGGGAAGGCGGACAGCAGTGCAGCCTTTGTTGTAACGAGGAAGCCGAGCGATTTATTTGACTTCCAAAATGGCATGATCATTGGCTTTCGGGCCAAGGGTAGAAGCATGTCCGAAAACAGTTGAGTTTGTAAACTGTTCGCGTGCCGCCGTGGGTAAACTATACCGTGCATAACAGAAAGGCGCTAGCCATAACAGGCGCCGAGGCTGCTGTTGTGCACCACGGGCCATAGATTTAAGTGGTTGTTGTTGTTGTTGGTTGGGGCTGAAGGAACCAAACAGCAAGGTCATCAGTCCCTTGTTTCAAATGTGGTCCATTCCGATAGTGTGACATCTCAGAAAAGTCAGAACGATAAAAGGGAAAAGGCTAAAATATGTAAAAGGGGAGTCATGTTGTCAATGATAAAAACAAAATGAGATAAGACAGCAAGAGAGCGAACCCAACGCTATTCTAGAGGCAGGAAACATCCCACCTCGGAAGCAGCAGACGCAAAACCACCTGCGACTTAAAAGGCGCAACCGCTAAAATGGAGAAGTGCGAATGGGAAAAGGAGACTAACCAACCCTAAAAAATGAGAAAAATAGAGTAAAAGGGGAAGAAAAAAGGATCTCGGGCAGGGAGGGGAGTCGGGAATCTCCAAACACGGCTTACAGTGGGAGACACCCCAACACTCGCCGCCCTGCCCCAACACCAGAGAGTTTAAAAACCTTAGAACTGAGAATAAAAACCACTTTCCCGGAGGAAACCGATAACCAGGTCGACCATTCGGGAATCGTCAGCCAACATCAAAGGTGAAGTGCGGGGGAGTCTGTATTTAGCACGCAGAGCCAAAAGAAGGGGGCATTCAACCAAAATGTGGGCTACTGACTGGAAGGCTCCACAACCACAAAGTGGGGGTGGCTCATCACGCAAAAGAAAGACATGGGTCAGCCTGGTATGGCCAATGCGGAGACGTGGTCGAGTCCTTTCGGGAGAGGCGAAAGGAAGAACGCAATGGGCCTATTGTCACCTTAATCGCACGAAGTTTATTAAACAGGGAAGTAGCCTCCCAAGAGTTGGCCCCTGATTGGGCGAAGAGGGATTTGATGTGGAGTCGTAAATCCACTGCAGGAGGGGTTACAGAAAACGGGGGGGGGGGGGGGGGGGTAAATGACTGCTCCCCCAGCCAAACGATCAGTGAGCTCATTACCCGGGATACCCACATGACCAGGGACCCAAAGGAAGTCTACGGAAGAAGCAGCACGGTGAATATCAGCGAGATGGTCATGGATGGCAGAGACCTAGGGATGGCACGAAAAACACCGGTCAATAGCCAGAAGGCCACTCATTGAGTCCGTACATAACAAAACGCGGTTGCGTTGGGACTGTTTAATAAAGGTAAGGGCCCGGGAAATTGCTATCAATTCCTCAGTAAACACCCCACATGTAGGTGGCAGCAAATGATTTTCCGTTCCAACAGAAGACGTGAAGGCATATCCCACATGATCAGCAGATTTAGAGCCATCAGTGTAAAAAACAACAGCATCCCGAAACTAACATAAAATTCGGCGGAAAAAGGAACGGAACACCATCGGGGGGATGGAATCTTTCGGACCTCGGCGGAGATCCATCCGAAGTCGAGGCCGAGGAACTAACCAATTGGGGGGGGGGTGGGGGGGTGGGGGGGTGGAGGGGAGGGAGCGAGGAAGGACAGGACAAAGAAGGAAGCTGAAAATCAAGGCAAAGAGACGCAAGGCGGAGCCCAACCGGTAAACCTGCCTGAGGGCGGGAATCAGGTGGGCGACGTCCATGGTCTTGGAACAGGATAGAATAGGAAGGATGAGTGGGAGAGGAACGGACAGCGAGTGCATAAGACACCAGAAGCTGGGACCGCTGAACAGAAAGGGGGGGGGGGGGAGGGATCCCAGCTTCAACCAGGAGACTATCAACAGGGCTAGTAGGAAAGGCACGATGGTGGACTGGATCCAGCACGTGCAGATTTAAGTGGTGAACGACGGCTGCAGAGATGTGCGCAGGTGAATAGATGTGTAACTGTTGAGCAACGGACCTCCCATGTGAACTAAAGGGACTACCAACAGGGGCCCCTCAACAACCGTTCAACGAACGTGGCAGCGCATGGGCCTCCAGAGCAGGAGCATGGTTCATGCAACCACGTTCACTGCTGTTCATCAGCGACGACGGCTGGAGCGCCAGTACCGCAACCGGACGTTGACTGAATGGCCTCGGATGGCATTTTCAGATGAATCACGTTTTATGCTGTATCAGACAATGTCCGTTGGTGTGTATAGCGTGAAACTTCTGGAAGCAAACACTCTGCATTGAATCGTCGGAAGGGTCAAGGCCAGAGAAGGGACCCATATGGTCTGGGGAATGCTTTCGTGGCATCCACTGGGCGATCCCGTCATTATTGAATACAGGTATGCATCTATCCTCGGAGACGATGTTCACCTCTACATGCAGTCTGTTTTTCCTTGACATGACCTCATCTACCAACGTGTCATACAGCGTGGTTCGAAGAGCAGCAGGATAAGTTAACTCCCCGGATTTAAACATAATCGAGAATCTATGGGACCACCTAGGTCGAGCTCTTCGTCCATGGATCCTGAACCGAGAAGCCTATCGCAGCTGGCCAGGGTACTGGTGTATGTTGCGCAGTGGCCCGTGCTGGAAAAGTCTAACTTATTCCGACTTTTACACATGGCCACATTAATTGACTGGAAAGTGTAATAGAAAATCAAAAACAGTTCTGAGTAAGAGCTCGTGGTAGCCTATCCTCAACAGAACAAATGTTGGTCAAGAGTTTCCTCTCGACGCAGGCACCACCGACTAGCGTTCTGATGGCAGCCAGCATCTCTGCAGATGATCGCGATGATTCGCGGCTTGACCCGTGACCTGCGGTGCACGTTTCAGCGTTCGCACTGACGAGCATTAAATTATTTATTATTGTCGTTTGATTTTCTGCGCTAAATATCTTCTAGAAACCGAGTGACCACAGTGCAGTAACAACGGTGTGATCATTGCTAACGCAGAATAAGACGCAATGACTACTCAACTATGGAATCTATCATAGCCGCCAATTTTTACCTGCAAAAGACAAAAAAAGAAAAAAAAATAGTTATGCATAAGTTCCTGGCGTATTTTATGTTGTAGAATCACACGGGTCGTTGCGAGTGTACTTATCAACTGTCGTTTCTCATTTGTGAGTCTAATATTTCTGCTGCGGTGACGTACTGAATGTTCCACATTTGAAAGCTATGAACAATGTTGTTTAAGCGTCAGAAAACTGTACTCTAAATGAAAAAAGACTAATGTTTCTGACATTTTGTTCCATTTGAGTGTTGATAGGTCAGGGGTGTGAGGGGGTGGGGGGGTCGGGGATGTAGGCGGTGGACGGTGGATCCAATTCCTAACATTTATGCTACGTCGAGAAGTATCGTTTTGAAGATAATTATTCGTCATATTCAATAGAAAAGGTTCAAAAGTCAAGGAATCATGGAAGGAATGAAGACCAGTGTTTTAACGCCCCGTCGACAGCGAAGTCATTTGGAGATGGGGCAGGGAGTGTGGGAAAGTAAACAGGCTGTGTCCTCTGAAAGAAACTATCCTATTATTTACCCTAAGCAGTTTAGGGAAATCATGGTAAATCAAGATCAGGATGACTGGCTTGTTGAGCATACCTATCGAACATGTTTACTGCTAAAAAGTCATGGTGACTGTATGAAAAGAAATTATTGGTTGAGTTCTAACAAAAACTTCGCAACAGACTGCCGTTGCAGACAGCAATAATGTTATGCATCTCGTGGCACAAAGAAGGGGTTGTGTTCAAAATGGCTCTGAGCACTATGGGACTTCTGAGGTCATCAGTCCCCTAGAACTTAGAACTACTTAAACCTAACTAACCTAAGGACGTGACACACATCCATGCCTGAGGCAGGATTCGAACCTGCGACAGTAGCGGTCGAAGGTCTTGTGTACTATGAATTGCTTCCAGAGGTGTGTCCATCGTAATTCACACTTGTTATCAAGAACTGAGACGCCTTGAAGTCAGGTCACAACAAAAACAATCAAGAAGAGTGCATCAAGTGTTGTTACTGCGAGATAACGCCCACCACATTGTGTCATTCTTCTGATCTTGCACACTCAAATGATTACCTACTACGGTCCTTATTGACAGTTCGAGCATTGTCAGATTGAGTTAGATAATGTGGGAGATTATATTGCTTATAATTAATTCTCTTATGCTTATATGTTGTGTTCAATAAATTAACGAATAAACTACGCTATGTACCAATGCAAACGAATTACAGTTCCTCATCGTAATCGTACTACAAAAGTCTTTTTGAATAAAACAAAATAACTATAGAAAGAGCATGCCCAAATCGTCAGTGATTAGCATGACATTATGCGCTGTTGGCCTCGAAATAGTCCGTGCCTACAAGCAGTGGAGAGTCATACTGAAGCAGTATTACACCGCTACCACAAAAGTATGCAAAAGCTGCAGCAGGGGTAGAAACATAACGAAATCCAGTAAACAAATTATTCAGTGACATAGTTAAGTCAATACAGATGTGTAATCACAAGAAACAAAAATTTATCTCAGCATAAACAGAAAAACCAAGTATCAACAATTCTAGTTCTTCGTGGTTTTCAACTTCAGATCCACAGGGTACTAAACACTTCATCCCTTAGCTACTGGACAAGGACATGAAACATTTCTTCTGCTTAAGTGCAGTGATCGCTAAAACAGACAAGTGGTAACGTAAAGGAGAAATTAGTTGTACTTTCTGCTTGGAACGAACTGCTTGGACACAGAAACACAAATTTAGTAACTATGTGTCTTTTCCTTACGTGAGGATAATTCAGAATGCTTAACTGCAATTACAAAAAAAGTCAGATAAATATAGCAGGATAAACGTCAGCCATATCAGGAAGTAAACCGACTGTTAGAGAGTTGTCAAACATAATCACGAATGTTGCCACATCTCAGGCTTGTAGCAGGAAGTACAGCATTTCCACAGATGAGGTGTTTCTTGGGTGTTTCATACCTGCACTTCAAGACATGGAGCAGGCAGCTAGCGAGTTGATTATACGAATAAGCCATGAATGTTGTTGAAATATCTGTAACTAGAGTCGGAGCGGAAGCATAGATATTAGAAATTTTCAGAGTCACCGACTGCAACTTGAACACCATGAATTAAGATCAGGGATAATATTTGGGCGGCCCTATTTCTCAGTTGCAGTCATAATATTTTTTTTTATTTCTGTCTTACGCCTATTGCGAAATGACAAGCCCATTTGACAGGCACATTTCAACAGCAACTCTTCATTGCATCATTGTACACTGAGATGGCAAAAGTCCTGGGTTACCCCTAACATCATGCCGGACCTCCTTTTACGCGGCGTAGTGCAGCAACTCGACATGTCACGGACTCAACAAGTCGTTGAAAGTCCACTGCAGAAACTCTGAGCCACTCTACCTCTATAGCCGTCCATAATAGCGAAAGCGTTGCCGGTGCAGGATTTTGTTCACAACTGGCCTCATGATTATGTCCCACAAATATCGATGGGATTCACGTCGGGCGATCTGCGTGACCAAATCATTTGTTCGAATTGTTCAGAATTTTCTTTAATTGTGGGCCACTGACATGGCGCATTGTCATCCATAAAAATTCCATCGTTGTTTGGCCGGCCGAGGTGGCCGAGCGGTTCTAGGCCCTACAGTCTGGAACCGCACGATCGCTACGGTCGCAGGTTCGAATCCTACCTCGGGCATGGATGTTTCTGATGTCCTTAGGTTACTTAGGTTTAAGTAGTTCTAAGTTCTAGGGGACTGATGACTTCAGAAGGTAAGTCCCATAGTGCTCAGAGTCATTTGAACCATTTGAACCATCGTTGTTTGGATACATGAAGTGCATGAATGCCTGCAAATGGTCTCCAAGTATCAGAACATAGCCATTTTCAGTCAATAATAAGTTTAGTTGAACCAGAGAGCATACCATGCAAGTACAGCCCACACCGTTATGGAGGCATCAACAGCTTTCGCAGTGCATTGTTGACAACTTCGGTCAATGGTTTCGTGGCATCTGCGCCACACTCGAACTGTGCCATCAGCTCTTACCAACTGAAATTGGGAATCATTTGACAGACCACGATTTTTTTGTCGTCTAGGGTCCAACTGATAAGGTCACGAGCCCATGAGAGGCGCTGCATGCGATGTCGTGCTCTTAGCAGAGGCACTCGCACTGGCATAAGGGATACGTTCGTCGGACGTCCCACATTGTCTTCTGCGCTTATTTCACGTAATGTTGCTTGTCTGCTAGAACTGATAACTTTACGCAAACGTCGCTGATCTCAGTCGTTAACTGAAGGCCGTCGGCCACTGTGTTATCTGCGGTGAGAAGTAATGTCTGAAATTTGCTAATCTAGGCACACTCTTGACACTGCTAATCTTGAATTATTGAATTCCTTAAGAATTTCCGAAAAGGAATGGTTCAAATGGCTCTGAGCACTATGGGACTTAACTGTGCGGCTGGTCCCGGCGGAGGTTCGAGTCCTCCCTCGGGCATGGATGTGTGTGTTTGTCCTTACAATAATTTAGGTTAGGTAGTGTGTAAGCATAGGGGCTGATGACCTTAGCAGTTAAGTCCCATAAGATTTCACAAACATTTTGAACATTTTGAACTATGGGACTTAACTACTGAGGTCATCAGTCCCCTAGAACTTAGAACTACTTAAACCCAACTAACCTAAGGACTCACACACATCCATGCCCGAGGTAGGATTCGAACCTGGGACCGTAGTAGTCGCGCGGTTCCAGACTGTAACGAATAGAACCGCTCGCGATCAAAGTCTGATACTTCATTTCGTCCGGCGATAATCACGTCGGACACGTTTCGGTATCAATCACCTGAGTACAAATGACAGATCCTCCAATGCACTGCCGTTTTTACGTTGTGTACGCCATCTGTACCAACGGCCATGCCGCAGTGGTAACACCGGTTCCCGTCAGATCACCGAAGTTAAGCGCTGTTGGGCTGGGCTAGTACTTGCATGGGTAACCATCCGGTCTGCCGAGCGCTGTTGGCAAGCGGGGTGCACTCAGCCCTTTTGAGGCAAACTGAGGAGCTACTCGATCGAGAAGTAGCGACTCCGGTCTCGGAAACTGACATACTGCCGTGAGAGCGGTGTGCTGACCACATACCCCTCCATATCCGCATCCGGTGATGCCTGTGTGCTTAGGATGACACGGCGGCCGATCGGAACCGCTGGGCCTTCATAGCCTGTTCGGGCGGAGTACAGTAGTATAGTACGCCATCTGTACATGTACATTTCTCTATCCCATGACTTTTGTCACTGCAGTGTAATGCATAATTAATCTCTGATGGGAAAGAGTTACTCAAACATATGTTAACTGTTTCAACGCCTAGCAAACCCACTCATTATACACGTTCTCCATCTTGGTCGATATACAGACTTTTTAGCTTTCTATTATTCTCATATGTGAGTATAAATTCCTTCTGGGCCTACTTCTTTTTTTGCCTCACTTTGCCAAGCACCAATTGCGGGGGCCCACAGCGTTCTGGCGGCGGTACATTGAACACAGCAGAGGTAGCTTCAGTGTGTGTGTGTGGTCTGGCACAGGTAACATTCCATCTACGAGCGTCAAATGGAAAGAAAAGGAGACACCGTTTTCTAAAATATTTTTCAAAATTTTTAATTTTTTTAGTGTAATTATTTCGAATTATTTGTATGATCATTATTTATGTGTTAAGCTTAGGAACTTTTTCTGTATTTCAATCATTTTTTTGTCGATAGAAGGCATTTTTCAATCTTACAAGCGTTCTACCAATTAGATTTCTTGAAAAACGCAGAGAGATTTTTTTGCAGGCTAGTGCCTTTTTAGTTATGACAGGGAACTTGCAGTTCTTTGTCGACAAGCGGCAGCTTACATTAACTGTAATAAATGGTATGTTTGCGATTTTAATTACTTTTTAAAATTTGAAGCTTTGTAAACATAAGTTTTGAGTCAACTGTCATTTAAATTCGCTTAACAGGTCCGACGAAGGACTGTTGGCTCGAAAACCATTAATGAAAGCGATCTGAAGACTGAAATTAATATTTTCTGTACAAATAAGGATCGCAGACACCACCTAATGATGACCATGTCTGGCTTTGTTGACTATAATGAGCCCGATGATTGCAGCCTACTGATGAAATGTGTCATGCTAGTAAATAATTAGTTTCAACATTACTAATGAACACAAGTATACTTTTCAGTGTCACTACGCAAAAAATTAGGACTTTTGGATGACTACAAATTTCTAAATAAAATATCGTCTGTGGAATAAGAGTTGTCCAAAAGAAATTATTTAGGTTAGGTTTAAAACTTGCTTTGAAATCTGTAAAGAATTTTATATTATCAGGCAAGCAACAACAAATTTCTCTTGATGCATACTGAACGTCTTTCTGAGCCACTGTAAGTTGTCAGTTTTGTTGTGACGGACTGCGACGGAGTACTCTAACTATACGTTTAAGTGAATATTTTTTGTGGTCTTGTATATCAGACACAAAAAGTCATTACCCATCAAAACATTGATAAAGCAATTCATCTGACTACGAAATTAGACAAATATCTCAATTAACTCATGTTATTACACGTAAAATCAAAGAAATGATTTAACAATCATTGAAAATAATAAGCTAATGCCTTGGCCAATCTGGAGAAGCATTCTGGAATTTGATTCAAACGAAGCCTTATCTGGATAAAACATTTACATCTACAGAAGTCGTACTATGATTGCTGAAGAACATAAAACACTGCAGAAGAGTAAGCGTGTGTATCTATTGGAGTTGAATGCATGTTGAACCTGTGGCAACAGAATGAAGACTGGAATTACCGAGCATCGTTGAAAATGAGTCGACTTTCCCTACAGTTCGCGTCGTTGCTGCAGCTGGATGTCACCGCAAGAGGCTGCAGGTGGTGGTGAAGTGGCAGCAAAATCAGTCATAGCCATTGGCTCTGCGGCTATGTTCAACTGAGCAGAATGAGAGCCTTTCGTCCAAGACGAGCCTGGAGAAGTCGTCAAGAAAAGAAGTCCATCATCGAGTACCTTGCCATAGAAGTCTGCCAGAGAAGCTGAAGTAACAGGTAACTTCCGGAAGTTCACTGCCACAAAGTATCTCGTGTGTTATCCAAGAATTTCTACTGTGCCTTGTCTTTTTGACTACTTGATTGCGTCCTATTTTCTCTCTCGAAGCTACCCATTCGTCTTCTGTTATATTCCTTTCACTTTTTTTATCAGTCGTCGCCTAAAGTTCCTTTTGAAATTTTTTATAACCTTTGATTCTTTTATCCAGGTCCCAGCTCCTTAATTTTCTTCCTCTCTGCAGTTTCTACCGTTTTAATCTGCAGTTCAAAAGCTGTAAATTATGCCCCTGTCTCAGAAACTATTTTACGGTTTAAAAACTGCTTTATAAATGTCTGTCTATCCGTTATAAAATTTATTCGAAGCTTTCTGGTGTCTCCAGGTCTCTTCCATTTTTATAACAGTCGTTCGTGATTATTAAAGCAAGTATTATCAATTGTTAAACTAAGCTCTGTGCAAAATTCCCCTTTCATTCCTTTCTCCCAGTCCCTATTGCTCTAGTATTTTTCCTTGTATTCACTTTCTTCTAATTTCAGTCCCCACTCCCAGTTAAATTTTCGTTTCTCTTAACTATGCGAATAATTTTGTTTATCCAATCAGACGTTATTTCAAGCTTTTAGTCATCTGTAGCTATAGTGGACCTATAAAACCTTCTGCTGTAGTGGGTGTTGGCTTTGTATATGTCTTGGCTACGATAATGCGTTTGTTATGTGGTTCATAACAGCTAATCCGCATTTCTATTTCCTTATTCATTATTTCAGTTCATTACCATTGTTTGATTTTGTGTTGATAAGCTGTGATTCGGTGTCCCACGATAAACTGTAAGTCCCCCTGCAAACAGCTGCATAAGTCAGCTGAAAGGTCGAGGGAAGGCAACGGATTACTACCTTCAACAGGATCATTTTGTGTCGTGTAGTTCGGTTGGCTAAATGATAAGTACTGCGGACGTGAGCAGTAAGAAGTTGCCCTCTATGCCGCAGGTCTCCCTCCCATACTCTGATTCCAGGTGGGAAAGTAGGTACTAAATTGGCACCCCCGTGGTTTATAGGTAGCGTCTTTGATTAGTAATCAAAACATCCTAGGGCCCGCGCTCAAAACTCGCCACCACATAAATTTTGATTAATAATTAGCATTGGCGGCTGAAGGCTTCCGGCATAAGAAGTCACCTTAATTCTGCCAACGGCTTTGTCCAAGAGAGTGGAGGAGCGGACAGAGGTTCGGGGCACTCTCTTGTCCCGGATGTGGGAAACTGCTCCTAAAGGCAGAAAAATAAGCAATGATCAACGACATTAGGATGCAAAAGGCAATGAAAACCACTGCATTAAAGACACACAACGTGTATCCACAAGACATGTGACCTGTAACTGAAAAAGTGTCACGATGATCTCTCCATTGGCAAAAGATTCCGAAATAGTTTCCCTTTCCGATCTCCCAGTGGGGACAGCCAAGGGCGAGGTGTTCATGAGAAAAAAATTGAATAACCAACGAAAGAATAGCGTTCTAAGAGTCGGGACGTGGAATGTCAGAAGTTTTAATGTGACAGGGAAATTGGAAAATCTGAAAATTCAAAGGCCCACTTTAGATATAGCAAGGGTCAGTGAAGTGAAGTGGAAAGAAGATAAGGATTTCTGATCAGAAGAGTATGGGGTAATATTAACAGCAGCAGAAAATGGGAGTAGGATTCGTTATGAATAGGAAGGAAGGGCACAGAGTGCGTTACTGTGAACAGTTCAGTGATAGAGTTGTTCTTGTCAGAATCGACAACAAATCAAAACCGGCAACGATAGTTCAGGTATACATGCCGACCTTGCAAGCAGAATATGCAGATATAGTGAAAGTATATGAGGATATTGAAAGGGTAATACAGTACGTAAAGGGAAATGAAAATTTAATAGTCATGGGGGACTGGAATGTAATTTTAGGGGAAGGAGCAGAAGAAACGGTTATAGAAGATTATGGGCTTGGGACAAGGAATGAAAGAGGAGGAAGAGTAATTGAGTTCCGTAATAAATGTAAGCCAGTAATAGCCAATACTCTGTTCAAGAATCACAAGAGAAGGAGGTATATTTGGAAAAGGCCGGGTGATACTGGAAGATTTCAGTTAGATTATAAAAATGCTCAGGGAAATTCAGGAATATAGAAAAGCAAGTCGCTGAGGAAAAAAATACATAGGAAGTGCAGGGTAACTAAGACGAAATGCCTGCATGAAAATGTGAAGAAATCGAAATAGAAATTACTGTCGGAAGGACTGACTCAGCGTATAGGAAAGTCAAAATAGCCTTCGTGAAATTAAATGCAAGGGTGGTATCATTAAGAGTGCAACCTGGAATCCCAGTATTGTATGCAGAGGAGAGAACCTATACGTGTAAAGATTACATCGAAGGCCTCTATGAGGGGGAAAATTTATCTGATGTGATAGAAGAAACAACAGTAGTCGATTTAGGACAGACAGAGGATCCAGCATTAGAACCAGAATTTAAGAGAACTTTGGGGGACTTAAGACCAAACAAGGCAGAAGGAATAGAATATATTCCATCGGAATTTTTAAAATCGTTGGGGGAAGTGGCAACAAAACGAATTCACGTTGATGCGTCGTATGTATACCATCTGAATTTCGGGAAAATACCATCAACACCATTCCGAAGATTGCAGGAGCTGACAAGTGCGATAATTATCACACAATCAGCTTAACAGTTCATGCATCCAAGTTGCTGACAAGAATAATCTACAGAAGAATAAAAAATAAAATTGAGGATGTGTTGGATGACTATCAGTTTGGTATTCGATAAGGTAAAGGCACCAGAGACGCAATTCTGAGGTTGCGGTTGATAATGAAAGCAAGACTAAAGAAAAATCAAGGCACGTTCATAGGATTTATCGAGGTGGAAAACGCGTTCGACAATGTAAAATGGTTCAAGACGTTCTAAATTCTGAGAAAACAGGGATAAGCTACAGGGAGAAGCGTGTAATATACAATATGTACAAGAGCCAAGAGGAAGTAACAAATGTGTACGACCAAGAACAAATGCTCGAGTTAGCATGGACTGTGGGAAAACAGCAACAAAAGAGAATCGAAGCAGTTGAGATGCGCTGCTACAGACGAATGTTGAAAATTAGGTGGACTAATAAGGTAAGGAATGAAGAAGTTCTGCGCAGAATCGGAGAGGAAAGGAACATATGGAAAACACTGATCAGGAGAAGGGACATCTGTTAAGACATGAGGGAATGATTTACATGGTACTAGAGGGAGCTGTAGAGGGCAAAAACTGTAAAGGAGGACAGAGATTTGAATACATCCAGCAAATAATAGAGGAAGTAGTTTTCAAGTGTTACTCTGAGATGAAGAACTTGTCACAGGATAGTAACTCGTGGCTGGCCGCATCAATCTTGTTAGAAGACTGATGACTGAAAAGAAAGCTATCTATGAAGTTCTTTAGACTTGGCGCTCTAAAAACTATCTGCGTTCATGAGCTGGCCAATATAGTTGGATCCCTGTAAGCATAACTGTATTCTTTACGTTAATGAATGCTAGCAGTTTTTACATTTCCTTAAAAATTTGGTCTTGGCAGGATCTGAGCGTGGAGTCGGTGTCTAAGGATCCTCAAAATAGCCGTAGACTTTCTGTTCCCATTCCACTCTATAAGATGTTATCTTAACAGCCCGCGTTTTACGGTGAATTTTGTTTGTCTGCATTTCTTACTACAAAAGCAGTTCTTCCGGGACCCTGCCAAAAGTGGCACGCATCTCTCAACCACATACGGTTCTCAAATAACAGTATTGGTGGTCCCTGCACAACCTGAAGATATAATTTGTATTGTGTGACTTTGGGCACCCGGTGCCAAGGCGACTTTCCTTGAAAACACTGTCTGTCCCGACTGTCTGATGTGGTCCTTCGCACATGTGCGAGTGGAACTTCTTCAAATCCCGCTGGGGACTGGTTCCATGCTGGTTTTATGACCCACAGCGCATCCTCTCACAAACAGCCAACTACAACATTCTTTCATAGTTGTGTTGAGTGGTAAATTCGAGGGCGAATTTCTCCAAAGGGTGGAGGAATGTTGAGTGGTACTTAAGTAAATAAATTAGTGAAATCAAAGTGAAGTAGAAATTAGAATATAAATGAAAAACTTGGTTTAGTTTAGAGAGTTACATACTGGCAAACAGCGGGCAGAACAGCAGAGCAGAAGAGACAATGACCGTGAAGTCAGCAAGTTCCACATAAGCGGGCGCTGTCGATTCACCCGTCAGGGCATCGCCCGACTGGCTCATGTGTTTCTCAGTTGTCGCATGTGAGCAAAGGCCCTCGCCTACATTCCAAGAGCCAATGACCGACGTTAAGAAGATTCTTCGAGAAGCTTTTCAACGTGACAGAAGAGGCAATGACCGGCTCACATGTTTCTCAGTCGTCACATGTGATCAAAGGCCCTCGCCTACATTCCAAGAGCCAATGACCGACGTTCAGAAGATTCTTTGAGAAGCTTCTCAACGTGACAGAAGAGGCAATGACCGTGAAGTCGTTCACCTCCAGTAAACTGAAGTGAATAAATACGCGAGACGCAGTGGGCCCGACAGAAGAGAGACGAAGGAGACGAAGGAAGAAGAGAAGAGTAGCAGTAGTTTTCAGTCAGTTTCGGTGCTGAAGACCGTCATGCAAGAAGAGACTACATCATGCACAGATGCACCAAGTCCGCCGCTGTAATGGAATAGCAAGCAGCAGCCTCGGCGCCAGAAGACAGAAGTTAAAAGGTATTTGAAGTCTGATTTTTACGTACCCGGGTGACTCGTGAGGACGGGAAGGAGACGGCCTCACATCAGCAGTCACCTGTGATGTGTTGGCAGAAGAGCCAACACCGTGTTGCTAGAGGAGGCCGAAATGCACGCGTTTAAGCTCACGCAGACTGGCGTGAGGTCTGGAACAAGGTAAAGTAGTTGAGTCTAGTAAGAAAAGAACGTAGTTGCTGGAATACTTAACTTTAATCCATAATTGGAGAACATCGCTCTTGTTTATACATGAATTACAATCTCAGTATAAACTGGTAATGGCGCCTTGCTAGGTCGTAGCAAATGACGTAGCTGAAGGCTATGCTAACTATCGTCTCGGCAAATGAGAGCGTATTTGTCATTGATCCATCTCTGGCAAAGTCTGCTGTACAACTGGGGCGAGTGCTAGGAAGTCTCTCTAGACCTGCCGTGTGGCGGCGCTCGGTCTGCAATCACTGACAGTGGCGACACGCGGGTCCGACGTATACTAGCGGACCGCGGCCGATTTAAAGGCTACCACCTAGCAAGTGTGGTGTCTGGCGGTGACACCACATTCCTCCCCCGCAAATCGGCGTACGGTTGCGTTATAAGGCTTCCGCCCGTCATGGGGAGGACCCCATGTTGACGTATGCGACGAGGTGGGGAGCCTAACAACAGGCGAGGCTGTGCCACCCGCACCCTGCCATTCGGCCCGAGGGGAGCTAGGAAACGCCTGAAAACCTAGTCCAGGGTGCACGCCAACATGGGGTGTATGCGCCCGTAGAGAGACGGGAGGGGCTGAAGATTCGACCTCCATCGGGGCGGGGCAGCCGACGGGCGAAGACGACATCTGGTCCGGAGCGGGCAAGAGTTCCATGTCGGAGGACAGCTGGTCACGGGAAGCGATCGGCGGCGCGTGACCCAGGGAGGCGCTTGGCAGCTGCAGCTAAGCGTCCACTGCGGGCGTCGCCGGCGGGAGAACAGGCGACGGCGGCGGCGCGTCGCCATGGGGCAAAATGGAAGGCAGCGTCGGTAATACCTGGGGATGAGACGAGCCAGTAGATGGGTCCCCAGGGCGCTGACCGGACGGCACCGTCGCTGAAAGCAGACGGGGAGCGGCAGATCCCTTGCGACGACAGAGGCGCAGCTGATTGAGATGCCGACGCACCTCACCAGTGGCCCCCAAAACCAGATACATAGCGCGGCCGAGGCGGTGAAGAATGCGCCCTGCGAGCCAACGCCGTGAACCGCGATAGTTGCGATAATAGACAACGTCGCCTAGAGCAAAAGCAGGTGGCTGCCGCTGCACAGGAACCTGATGCGGCGGATGTAGCAAAGACATCAAGGTTCGATGAGGACGACCGTAGAGCAACTCAGCCGGCGAGCGACCATCTCGGGGCTGAGAGCGAGACGAGGACAAAAAGAGCAACAACGCGTCCTCCCGAGAATGCGACGTTTTCAACTTCAACATCTGGGACTTGAAAGTCCTGACCAATCGTTCAGCGGCACCGTTTGAGTGGGGCGAAAACGGCGCGGACGTCAGATGTTGAATACCATTCGCCTTGCAGAATGACTGAAATTCTGCGGACATGAATTGTGGGCCATTGTCGGAAACAATAGTCCGTGGAAGACCTTCAATGCAAACGATAGCGGATAACGCTTGGATGGTGGCAGATGACGTCATGGAAGACATCCGGACAACAAAAGGAAAATTACTGAATGAATCTACCACAACCAACCATCGAGCCTTCCAGAATGGACCAGCAAAATCGATGTGCAAGCGTTGCCAAGGGGAAGTGGCTTTTGGCCATGCAAAGAATTTCCGCGGTGGGGCGGATTGTTGGTCGGCACACGCCATGCAAGAAGAGCACATATTCGTAATCGCAGCATCGATTCCGAACCAAGTACAGTGCTGACGAGCAAGTTGTTTCGTTCGCACTATACCCCAATGTCCTTGGTGGAGAAGCCGTAAGACAGAGGACTGTAACGAACGTGGGACCACGACCCGGGACTGATCATTATCAGAACGCCACAACAAAACACCAAGTCGAACAGAAAGTCTCTCCTTGTGAGCAAAAAATCGGCGAACCAACGGATCCTCGATCCGTGACTTTGACAAGGGCCAATGCGTAGCAACAAAACGCAGAACGGTAGCAAGGACAGGGTCAGCAGCTGTGGCTGTAGCCACACGACGAAAATCAATCGGAAACGATTCGACCACGTCATCGGTTTCCGCATCAATGAACATGCAAGCAAGTTCGGAAGAATCGAATGCTCTATCCTCAGCAACAGGCAAACGGGACAACGCATCGGCGTTTCCGTGCTTAGCAGTGGACCGATACAAGATATCGTAGCGGTACTGCGAGAGGAAAATAGACCAGCGAATGAATTTATGCACTGTACGTGGAGGTACAGGCTTGTTCGGATGGAAAAGCGACGTCAAGGGTTTGTGGTCGGTGATGATGGTAAAGTGACGACCATACAAGAAATCATGAAACTTAGTAACACCAAATACGAGAGCCAAAGCTTCTTTCTCTATCTGTGAATAATTTCTTTGCGCAGACGAGAGCAATGTGGACGCAAAGGCAATAGGGCGATCATGCGATCCATCTTTGTGCGCAAGCACAGCACCGATCCCGAAATCCAATGCATCTACCATCAACAAAAGGGGTTTCTGGGGATCGAATGGCGTAAGGCAAGTAGTGGAAAGCAACGCCGATTTCAACTGGCGAAAGGCGCGTTCGCATTCAGTCGTCCAGACGAACAGAACACCTTTACGGCGTAAGCGATGAAGCGGAGCTGAAATGGAAGAGGCGTGGCGCACATATTTGTGATAGTAATTGATTTTTCCCAGCACACTCTGTAGCTACTTCAAATTCTGCGGCGAAGGCAAGTCTTGTATGGCACGGAGGTGCTCTGGACTGGGATGTATGCCTTGGGCATTGATTACATGTCCCAGATAGGGTAAGTCACGAGCAAAAAACACACATTTGTCCTTCCGCAAGCGAAGACCATTTTGTCGCAAGACCTGAAATAATGTTCTGAGATTGGCTAAAAGTTCTTCTTCCGTCTTTCCGGAGATCACAATATCGTCTAGATAGTTTGCTGCAGTAGGGACCGATGGCACAAACAGTTTGCAGATATTGCTGAAACAATGCAGGGGCGGATGCACACCCGAATGGCAGTCTTTTGAATCGGTACAAACCAAGATACGTGTTAACCACCAAAACGCGCTGGGATTCTACGTCCACCGGTATTTGCAAGTACGCATCTGCGAGGTCCAACTTCGAAAAATATTTACCCGGGCACAGTTTGTCAAATAGATCTTCCGGGCGGGGTAAAGGAAAAGTTGCAGTCACTAGTTGTGGATTCACTGTTGCCTTGAAGTCCACACAAAGTCTCAATTTTCCGGAAGGCTTTTGCAAAATTACTAAGGGTGAGGCCCAGAGAGAAGCCTGCACACGTTCAATCACACCTTGTGATTCCAAATCGTGTAACGTTCTTGCGACCTCATCACGCAATGCGTGGGGAACATTGCGCACTCTGAAAAATTTCGGTTGCGCGTTTATTTTCAGTTCCAAATGTGCTTCATAGTTCTTAGCGCAACCAAGGCCCGGTGCAAAAATGTCTGCAAATTCTGCACATAGACGAGAAACACTGTCTGAAGGCACAGTCTGGTTCACTGATAGGACCTGATTGACTATAGACAAGTTAAACAACTGAAATAAATCTAAACCAAACAAGTTCACCGCAGAAGAAGAACGAAGGACGTAAAACGACACAAGTTTTGTTTGTCCGTTGTATGTTGCAAGAAGGCTGCACTGTCCTAACACAGGGATAGCTTGTCCTGAATAACTGCTTAACATTTGCAGCACGCAACGGAGGGGTGCCCAGCTGTTTGTACGTGTCTTGATTGATCAAGGAAACTGCAGCTCCGGTATCGAGCTGGAATGGTATCACGTTGCCATTAATGTCCAAGTCTACAAAAAGTTTATTGTCCTGATGACGACAAGAGCGACTGTCTCGTGCATCATGAAGTAACACTGGTACAGAATCACTTGCGACTTGACGGGATTTCCGTCGATGTCGACGCACGCTATTTGTGGGACGAACACTGTCACTGTTAGAGAGAGTGGCACTGGGCGGAGTGGAATGAACTGCATGAATTTCCATGGGCGACGGTTCACGAGCCTGAGTATTCTTGGTTCGATTCCGATTCCGGTGCGAAGCAAAGGGCCTGGAACGGTTGTGAGTGTCCGATCTGAGCTTTTCCTGGCAAACACTCTGAACATGGCCTTTTTTATTACAGAAAAAGCAAATAGCTTGGCGTGACGGGCAATTCTCACGCGAATGTCTAGTAGCACACCGCGCGCATGATTTTAGCACCACATTTGCTTGGTGGCGCGGGACACGTGGCGGACAGCCAGGCGCCTGTTGCGCGGCTGGGGGCGAGGACTGTTTACCGTTCCGTGCAGCTCGCCCGGCGGGCCGGTTAATATGACACACGGCTGGCGAAGTTTCAAATGATTCCTGAGCAAAGTCAAGTGTGTCCTGCCGATCCAATATGTCCATCAGAAACGTTCTGTGCAATTGCATCACGTACCATAGTATCTGAATAAGGGAGTCCACATTTACACTAAAAAGCACAATCCCTAGTAAGGCCTTGCAAAGTTGCAACCCACTCCCGATTAGTTTGACCAGCCGTACGTTTTGTACGAAAGAACGTATACCTTTTTGCAACTACATTGACTGATTCTTTGAAATATGCATCTAATGCAGACAAAATTTCGTCGTAGGACAGAGTTGCTACGTCGCGTCGGGGAAACAATTTCACTATCACACGGTAGGTGGACACTCCTACACAAGAAAGCAGAAAAGGCTGCCGCTCAATACCTTGAATTCTGTAGGTGGCGAGATGGAATCCAAATTGGCGTGACCACTCTGTCCAACTTTCCAGTGCAGCATCAAAAGGACGATAAGGTGGTGCAACTGCGTGTTGTGGCTGTGGTAGCGGTGGAGCGGCGGCTGCCGCATCGTTTTGCATTTCACGTTGACCCTGGACGAGCTGTCCAAGGGCATCCAATAAGGCCTGCGTCTGCCGATTCTGTAAGCGATAAAATTCGGACAGTACATCTTGAGATTGTGGCGAAGCCATGACACAAGTAATTTACGTAAGTATAAAGAAGAAGACCGTTTTGACACTCGTCGCCATGTGAAGTGTTGGCAGAAGAGCCAACACCGTGTTGCTAGAGGAGGCCGAAATGCACGCGTTTAAGCTCACGCAGACTGGTGTGAGGTCTGGAACAAGGTAAAGTAGTTGAGTCTAGTAAGAAAAGAACGAAGTTGCTGGAATACTTAACTTTAATCCATAATTGGAGAACATCGCTCTTGTTTATACATGAATTACAATCTCAGTATAAACTGGTAATGGCGCCTTGCTAGGTCGTAGCAAATGACGTAGCTGAAGGCTATGCTAACTATCGTCTCGGCAAATGAGAGCGTATTTGTCATTGATCCATCTCTGGCAAAGTCTGCTGTACAACTGGGGCGAGTGCTAGGAAGTCTCTCTAGACCTGCCGTGTGGCGGCGCTCGGTCTGCAATCACTGACAGTGGCGACACGCGGGTCCGACGTATACTAGCGGACCGCGGCCGATTTAAAGGCTACCACCTAGCAAGTGTGGTGTCTGGCGGTGACACCACAACCTGTGAGCTGGGATGAAGATCTGACAGCTTAAGACTGGCAAGCGGGAGTCCGTTGTTCGAGTCCAGGACACTGGCCTTCCCCCGCCGCGCCGCTCCGCTGGCCGACGCACAACACATGCGGCCGCTTAGAGAAGAGAAACACTGGGACGCCACATCCAAGGTATCACCATCCGATGCACGACTTCGCTCGCAATAATTAAACGGTCCACCTCGCGCTGCGCGTCTCCAGCCAGCTGGGCGAGACGGCGACACGAGATACACACTGCCACGCGTAATCAGACGCCGCCGCCGCCGCCGCCGCCGCCGCCGCCGCCGCTGCCGCAGCAGAAGACTTCGCAAACGACACAGCTGCCGCTCTCCGAGCCAGAACATCGAGTAAGAAACTGTTGTACAAATCTTCAATAAAAGTTATCTTATGTAAAAATGATGTTTCATTCGACCCCATACCCGAGCCAAGGAAGAACCCACCCTGCCCACATGTTGTTAAGAGAGAAAAATTAATTAATTTAGTATTTTCACCCTGACATAATGCTTTAGAATGCTCATCCTGATAATTGACTAGCTTCAAAAAAGAAAACCCAGTCACATTTAGTATCAGAATTGTTACAGTTGTTTCTGATTTAGGTACACATGCAGTTCAACATAGGAACTAAGCAGTTGAGCACAAATTCATATTTTACTACCTGGCGAAGGTTAGTTTATTCTAATCTGATTTGATTTTTTCCTCCTGGGTTTTGTATAAGTTACGGGACACTTCGAAAAACAAAAAAAAGACAGTCTCCTAACACCACTAAGGGTAATAAAAGTTATTTTTTTCTTCTATTATTTTAGGTACGAACATTAGTATTCTTATCAAATTGTGATGGATTGTTTATGACGAATTTCACTAGTGAGTATAGAGTGCCGGAACAAAATGTGCGCTGTGGCCGAGCGGTTGTAGGCGCTTCAGTCCGGAACCGCGCTGCTGCTACGGTCGCAGGTTCGAATCCTGCCTCGGGCATGGAGGTGTGTGATGTTCTTAGTTTAGTTAGGTTTAAGTGGTTCTAAGTCTAGGGGACTGATGACCTCAGACGTTAAGTCCCATAGTGCTTAGAGCCATTTGAAGAAAATGTAACACCTCTAGGACATGACCGTATTATAGACCAGAAATGTGACAGATACTTCATCGTTGTAGAAGGGTATGTCATAGTAAAGGGTGTTCAAGCAGACGCATCAGTACACAGACAGTAACCCTCTATGGCAGCAACTCAGGCGTGCACTCTTGTATGCATACGATCATAAAGGTGCAAATGGTATCCTGCGATAGATTTTCCCAAGCATCTTGCACCTTTTGTTGCAGGTCGGCAGCCTTCTGAAGCTCTGGAGAACAGGTAAGTTCCCACTTCAAGTCCCATACGTATTTTATTGGGAAGAACTCTGATGATCTTGCTGCCGAGGAGAGCTGCTGTACACCACTAAGAGCACTTTGCCTCTTAGCAACCGTACGTCAATGCGCATTATGCTGCTGAACCAGTACATCATCTCCATATCGAAGAAATTGCAATAGCAAGGGGATAGCAGCCTATGCAATACAGCGAGCACTGGTTGCTTTACACCCGAAGAACATCAAGTGTGACGAGAGCTGTAACTGATGGCTCCCCACACCATGAAGCCTGGGGTGGGACCTTTCTGTCGAGGGAGAACACACTGTGCCGCCCGGTGTGGCAGAGCGGTTCTAGGCGCTTCAGTCTGGAGCCGCGCGACCGCTACGGTCGCAGGTTCGAATCCTGCCTCGGGCATGGATGTGTGTGATGTCCTTAGGTTAGTTAGGTTTAAGTAGTTCTAAGTTCTAGGGGACTGATGACCTCAGATGTTAAGCCCCATAGTGCTCAGAGCCGTTTGAACCATTTTTTGAGAACACACTCCGGAATAGGCCGCTCACCATCTCTACACGGTACACGTGAACGACCATCACATACATACACAAAGCACCTACTCTCGTCACTGAAGGCAGTAGTTTTACTCTCAGCAGTGAATACAGCAGAGCGCTGTTCCACCCTTGCTGGTGCCGTGCTGTCAGTGGCAGCCTAATCAGAGGCACACGTGAGCTTAGTCCTGCTAAAAGCAGACGAATGATCGCTGATGACGAGCAGGTGCAACGTGTGTCTGGGTTTCATCGTCCTATGATGTTCGGTCAGCCACTGCTGCTAGCACAATGCGTCAGTCTTGAGATGCGTCTGTACTAAGCGGACGTACAGAACCTGGTCTACCGGTGTGCGAATGCTGCACAGAAAACTGCTGAATACATCGACTCACCATCGATATAGTGTACTCAACATGTGCAGCAATTCGTCGAAACATCCTTCCTTCTTATCACAGGCTCACAAAGCGATTCCATCCAAATGACTGAAGTTCTTCAACAGGAGTCCATAATCGTCAATGGGACACTAATGAATGTTGCGAACACTGTTCATCTCTAGACTCAGCGCTGTTACCGCCTGAAGAGTCAATATGGAGGGGCCAAAGGCGAGCTTCGAGTGCGCCATCTGATCACGGATGACCGTGACAAATGACTCACTAAAACTAGAACCGCTCAGCATGGACATATTATATCGTGGTGGCAGAGTTCTTGAGGGTTTTGGTTTTTTTCCGGCTGTGTATGTGTATTGTGAAAATGCAGCTAAAAGGAATCACTCGTTGCTACAACATGACTACCGCTGAACACCAGATATTACTCTTACTGTTTGGTTTTGTGCGGTTAAACTAATGTTTCCTTCCTACGTGATAATTTACCCCAGTAAATTATTTCATAAAACGTAATTGACTTTAAATACGCAAAATATGTGAGTTGGTTGATTCGTTTGTTTCCAAGTCTATCAATCATAAAGAGCAAAAGTAGACAACTGTTTGAGCAAGTCAATAATACGTTTCTAAGGAGATGTTCTTGCGCTTTGCTAGCATATCCCGCTGGAGATCTGACACAAAAAATACAATATTAAGCCTGTAAGTAAGTTTATTCGTGAGCTGTGAAAAAACTTTCGCTCCATGTAATTTTATACAGCAGTTGTGCAGCAGATAGCGTTGCAGCTATCCGTCATCCTAATTTTTTGCATCGAATCGTATTTCCCCAGGAGACAGTGTAATTATAAATATGGTTATGGTTCAAATGGCTCTGAGCACTATGGGACTTAACTTCTGAGGTCATCAGTCCCCTAGAACTTAGAACTACTTAAACCTACCTAACTTAAGGACATCACACACACCCATGCCCAAGGCAGGATTCGAACCTGCGACCGTAGCGGTCGCGCGGTTCCAGACTGAAGCGCCTAGAATCGCTCGGCCACCCTGGCCGGCTAAATATGGTTATCCTTTGATACATTGTCACTTATATTTAGTGACAATATTTGTGAAGGACGCCAGGTTAAAGCGGTGTTTCTTTTCCTTGATAATGCCACCAGGAATAAATGTATCTGTACTTAAATAAGAAGCATTACAAGCTGTTTACCCCGTAACTGCGTGTGTTTGATCGAGTTATATACACTGTTGTCCATTAAAACTGAAGTAACATCATGTCAACACGCAACAGATGCCAAATTTTTATGCAGTACGCTAACCGATTGCACGCCGCCAACGGCCTTGCCGCAGTGTTAACAGCGGTTCCCGTCAAATCATCGAAGTTTAGCGCCGTCGGGCTGGGCTAGCGCTTGGTCTGCCGAGCGCTGTTGGCAAGCGGGGTGCACTCAGCCCTTGTGAGGCAAACTGAGGAGCCACTTGACTGAGAAGTAGCGGTTTCGGTCTCGGAAACTGACTTACGGCCGGGAGAGCGGTGTGCTGACCACATGCCCCTCCATATCCGCATTTGGTGACGCCTGTGGGCTGAGGATGATACGCCGGCCAGTCGGTACCTTTGGGCCTTCGTGGCCTGTGCGGGAGGAGTTTAGTTCTTATACGATTGCACATGCAACCGCACAATGTAGTTAGGAAGAACGACATACTGTCCCGCCACATTACTGTGACCAGCTATCAAGAGGCTGATACCTTTAGCAGTGCGGACCGCAGTGAGACATGCAGGAAGAGAGGCACTGAGCTTCTGGAAGGTACCGACAGGGACGTGAAGCCATGCCAATTCCAGTGCCCTGGCCAGCTGCGCTAGGTTTCTCAGTTGAGGATCCATGGCACGAACAACCCGAGCGAGGTGGTCCCACAGAGTCTCCAGTGGGTTTAAATCCGCCTAGGTTGATGCTAAAGAAGTATGGTAAACTCATCCTGGTGCTCTTCAAACTGCGCACTGTTGGTCGATGCCTTCGTCGTGAGGAAAAAACAAACTGCATGTAGGGGTCCCCATGGTCACCAGAGGAAAATACATACTTGTGTTGATACATAGTGGCTTACAGAACGATGAGATCTTCCAAGGAATCATACAATGAACGCTTTCACGACCGGATGTTTTAGCGGTCGAGAATTCTTCCGGGTTCTATGGCCGTGGTCTATGGAACTCTTCTATCCCTGACGTTTCGTCCAAAGCTACAGTGGACATCTTCGGAGGTGCTCCTGGTTGTGCTGAGTCTCAGCACAACCAGAAGCACTTCCGAAGACGTCCAACGTAGCTGAGTTTCAGCACAACCAGGAGCACCTCTGAAGATGTCCAACGTAGCTTTGGACAAAACTTCAGGGATAGAAGTGTTCCATGGACCACGGCCATACAACCCGGAAGAATTCTCGGCAGCTTCCAGGGAATGACACGAAACATTCTCCAGACCATAACGCTCCCTCCTCCGGCCCAGACCATTCCGATGACTTTCCAGCACCGTACACGCCAATGGCCATTTATGTTGTTGTGTGAAATCTTATGGGACTTAACTGCTAAGGTCATCAGTCCCTAAGCTTACACACTACTTAACCTAAATTATCCGAACGACAAACACACACACTCATGTCCGAAGGAGGACTCGTACCTCCGCCGGGAGCAGTCGCACGGTCCATGACTGCAGCGCCCAAGACCGCTCGGCTAATCCCGTGCGGCAGTGGCCATCTATCTGATGGAACATAAAACGTGATTCCTCTGAAAAGACCAACTGTCGTCAATCAGAGGACGTCTAGTTCCGGTACTGGCACGTAAATTTTAGCCTTCGTTGCCGATGAACGGCAGCCAGCATCGGTGCACGAACCAGGCGCCTGCTGCAGGGACCCATACGCAGCACCGTTCGCTGAACGATGGTCGAAGAGAAACTGTTGGTAGCCCCTTAGCTCATCTCGCCGGTCGGTTGCTCAACAGTTGCACGTCTATTCACCTGTACACATCTCCGCAACCGTCGTCCACCCCTGTCATCTACGGCTCTTGGTGCACTACCGTTGTCTCGGGGTACGTTTTCGATTCAACCATTTTGCCATGCACGTTATACTTCAATCACAGCGTCATGCAAACAGTTTACAAACTTGGCCATTTAGGAAATGCTTCCACTGTTGGTTCAAGGCAATGATCATGCCCTTTAGGATGTTCGATACGCTGCTCTGTTTCCGCGATGCGCCAACGACTGCACTCTTGTCCGTATCCCCCGAAACGCTTTATATACCCTCCACTGCTAGTGCTGCCACCTCCAGAGTGTGTTTGTCTCACGTTGAAGTAGAATGTAGACTGTGGTCACGTTAGTGTGACTGCATCGTGTATATCCTATATATAAGGAAAGATTATGCGGTGGTTATCTCATTCATAAATGGCATTTGAATGTTAATTGTTTATGAAAAAATCGTGCCGTCTCGTGTAAGAAGGAGAAGCGTCTGTCTGCACGTGTCGGATTTCGATAGTAACAGAATCGTTACCTATCAAGACTGCGGTACATGATTCTGCGATATTGCTGCTCGCGTTGATCTGGATCCCACGATGTAATGTGAATACGCAGTCGATGTGTTCGGCAGGGCCGCAACGGCATGTAGGATCTCCACGGCAACATGCCACTACTGCTCGAGAATACAGACATTTTGTTCGCTCGGCCGCGCAAAATTGCACGGCGAAGCGGCGTACCTCGAGAGAGAAAACTGGACTGTTACAGCAAGACGATTACCCAGACGAACTGTGCGACGACGTCTGGAGCACTACGGACAGCCAGAACGGCGACCATAGTGGTTGCTTTTCATGACACGGCAGCAGAGAGCCACCATGCTGACGGAAGTGCGCCCACTGACAACACTGGACCAGGCAGCGGCACGCCGCCGTATTTTCAAACGAATCCCGGTTCTGCGTCCAGTATTCCGATGGACGAACTAGTGTGTGGATTCTCCGAGGATGACGAAAGTTTCCAGATTGTATTCATCATCTTCACACGGTCACAGCTGCTCGCGAGATCGTGTTGGTTGCCACAGTGTACGCATAGGCAGTAATTTGCACAAAAGGCGCTACATTTCGGACGTCATAAGACCAGTGGCTGTGTCAACATTCGACGTCTCCGTGACATTTTTCTCCAGTAAGATAACGCAAGACTACATGCTTCCCGCGATGTCCTGCTCCACCCTGTTACGGAGCGTGTTCCACTGTTGCCCTGGTGGGCATGTTCTCCAGACCTATAATTATTGGAATCGCTGTATTATGCTGGATTTAGATGCAAAGTGCCTTTGGACACGAATGCGTGGTCAAAGGAATGGGTACTGTCGGGACTACAGCCGTTATGAAATACATTAAATGTATTCGCAATTGCTAATATGGACAACCATCAGCTGTAGAATGGAAAGACGACAGTGAAAATTTGTGCTGGACCGGGACCCGAACCCGAATTTCTCGCTTATCGCGAGCGGCCACATTACCATTTGGATATCCGCGCATGACTTAGAGCCAGACCCAAACTTTAGTATGTCGTCAACAATGCGTCTACAATCTATACATTTACTGTGCATATTCCTGTACAGCTGAGACATTTTACTTGAAAATCGCTTGTCCGGTGTTGAAGGAAAAATACGATATTGCGTGCCTGTGTTGTTCTGAATTACGATGCAAAGTTCCGTTGGAAACGCACGCATGCATGCACGATTGCCAACATATGGAAGTTTGGGTCTGGTTGTCAGTCGTGCACGGATAGCCAAATGGTAAGGCGACGGCTCGCGATAAATGGGAAATCTGGGTTCGAGTCCCGGTCCGGCACAGATTTTCGCTGTCATCATTCCATTCTACATCTGAGGTTATCCATATCCGCAATTTCGAATATATTTAATGTATTAATGTTCTTCAGATCTCTCCGCCTTTCAAAACGTTTCGTGATGGACTGCCAAGAGACTGGCGCACCACCACTCGGCAGATTCCAGAATTAACGCACTGTGGCACAGAGCTGAAACAGCAAGAAAGGGCATACCAGTATTTGACATCCAAGTTCATTTCGACTCGATGCCATGTTGCCACCAGAGTTCGCACCTTTGTTTACTAAATTTCGCCCTCTGTACACCTCCCAATCAGCCACAGATTTAACCACATATTCTTCCCCCTGTATTGTATACCTACAATAATAAAAATTTGGTTCAAGACACGAAGAAATTAATGATATTAGCTGCCAGTGGGCATTGATTTAAATCAATGGGGAAGCTGAAAATTTGAGCCGGAGCGGGATTCGAAGCCAAGTATTCCGCTTACAGGGCAGATGCCATGACCTCTGCGCCGTCCGGACACAGTGGTCATCGCATGTGTATGGGCCACCCCTAGCACGCCACTTGTCACAGCCAAATTCTCAACTTATCCATGTAGTGCCCCTTGCCCATTATTCTCATTATTCGGCGAAATGCATCCGCACTGAAGTGATTATTCGCCTTCTCACCTTAGTTATATGTAGAGGATGAACAGTAATAAAACCGACGAACTGCACGGACGGATTCCTAGCTGGAATTGGAGGAAAAAAGGTCCTCTTAAAATGTGTGCGGAAATGTGTCGTAACCATGGTAGACGGCGCTGACGAATGAAAGTTCTTCTGTTCACATGCTGCGTGCTCCTTGTGTGTTGCATGATTTAGGGGTAACAGTGACTGTCATCCAGGATACGCATTATTGTACTTTGGCTTACACCTCGAGCTCGCACTAGGGTTCGTCTCAATATCCTGCAGAACCCGGTCCTCCAAATCTGGTGTACGCACAGTCCACCTCCTCCCAGCACGTTCGCCGTCTGAAAGACCCATGATCACACAAACACCCAAAGAAGGACTTCAAATGTTGTGTGAATCGGTTGGTACCTCTGAGGACACTAGTTTCGGTATAGCCGCGCTGCCTCTCGACCATCTGCTTGGCCGGACACAGGCACCATCTCAGCTTGTTCCCGACATAAATACCGGCTCACTCTGCTGCCTATAGTAACCTGTCTCAAGCATGCATCCCTTGCCTCAAATGAAACAACCTACCTCAATCACGCAGCCTGCAACACACAAGGAACACAAGGCACGAGATCAAAGGAACTATCATTCGTCAGCGCCATCTACCGTGGCAACGATGCCTTTCCGGACACATGTTCATTGGACCTTTTTCCTCCATTTCTAGTCAGGAATCCGTCCTTGCAGTTTGTTAGTTTTATTAATGTTCACCCTGTACACATACGGTCTTCATTTTAATGGAAGACATTGAAATATCTCGAAAACAACTCTTCGGATCAAAAAAAGTTATAATTTCAATTTGTTTGTCTCGGAGGGGGACAACCTCTTCATTTCAGAGTAGCACTTGCAACCGACGTCCTCAATTGTTTGTTGGGTGTTTTCCAATGTCTGTCTTCCTCTACTGTTCTTGTCCTCTACAGTTCCCTCTACTACCATGGAAGTCATTCCCTCATGTCTTAACAGATGTCCTGTCATCCTGTCCCTTCTCCTTGTCAATGTTTTCCACATACTCCTTTCCTCTCCAATTCTGTGCAGGACCTCCTCATTCCTTACCTTATCAGTCCACATAATTTTCAAAAATGGTTCAAATGGCTCTGAGCACTATGGGACTTAACATCTGAGGTCATCAGCCCCCTAGAACTTAGAACTACGGAAACCTAACTGAACTAAGGACACCACACACATCCATGCCCGAGGCAGGATTCGAACCTGCGACCGTAGCGTTCGCGCGGTTCCAGACTGAAGCGCCTAGAACCGCTCGGCCACTCTGGCCGGTCATAATTTTCAACAATCGTCTGTAGCACCACATCTCAAATGCTTCGATTCTCCTCTGTTTCGGTTTTCCCACAGTCCATGTTTCACTACCATATAATATTGTGATCCAAACATACATTCTCAGAAATTTCTTCTACAAATTAAAGCCTATGTTTGATACTAGTTGTCTTCTCTTGGTCAGGAAAGCCCTTTTGGCAGTGCTGGTCTGCTTTTGATGCCGACCGTCATTGGTTATTGTGTTGCATAGGTAGTAGAATTCCTTCACTTTATCTACTGCGTGCCCGTCAATTCTGGAGTTAAGTTTCTCGATGTTCTCATTTCTACTACTTTTCATTACTTTCGTCTTTCTTTGATTTACTTCAGTGTACATTATGTACTCAGACTGTCTATTCCATTGATCAGATCCAGTAATTCTTCTTCACTTTCACTTAGGATAGCAATGTCATCAGCGAATCGTATCATTGATATCCTTCCACTTGGAATTTTAATCCCACTCCTGAACCTTTTTGTATTTCCATCATTGCTTCTTCTACGTATAGACTGAACAGCAAGGGCGAAAGACTACACCCCATTTTACACCCTTTTTAACACGAGCACTTCTTCTTGGTCGTCCAGTCTTATTATTCCCTTTTGGCTCTTGTACATATTGTTTATTACACGCTACTCCCTATAGCTTACTCCTATTTTCTCAGATTTTCGAACATCTTGAACCATTTTACATTGGCGACACGTTTTCCATGTCGACAATCCCATGAACGTGTCTTGATTTTTCTTTAGTCTTGCTTCCGTTATCAACCGTAACGTCAGAATTGCCTCTCAGGTGCCTTTGCCTTTTCTAAAGCCAAACTGATCGTGATCCAACACATCCTCAATTTTATTTTTCATTCTTCTATATATTATTCTTGTCACCAACTTGGATGCATGATCTGTTAAGCTGATTGTGCGATAATTCTCGCGCTTGTCAGCTCTTGCAGTCTTCGGAATGGTGTTGATGATATTTTCCCGAAAGTCAGATGATACGTCGCCAGACTCATACATTCTACACACCAAAGTGATCAGTCATTTTGTTGACACTTTCCCGAACGATTTAAAAAATTCCGAAGTAATATATTCTATCCCTTCTGCCTTATTTGGTCTTAAGTCCTCCAAAGCCCTCTAAAATTCTGATTCTAATACTGGATCCCCTAACCTAAATCGACTACTGTTTCGTCTTCTTTCACATCAGACAAATCTTCCCCCTCATTAGAGGCCTTCAATGTACTCTTTCCACGTATCCGCTCTCTCCTCTGCATATGATAGTGGAATTCCGGTTGCACTCTTAATGTTACCGCCCTTGCTTTTAATTTCACCGAAGGTTATTTTGACTTCCTTCAATGCTGAGTCAGTCCTTCCGACAATCATTTCTTTTTTGACTTCTTCACATTTTTCATGCAGCCATTTCGTCTTAGTTTCCCTGCACTTCCTGTTTATTTCATTCTTCAGCGACTTGTATTTCTGTATTCCTGAATTTCCTTTAACATTTTTATACTCACATCTTTCATCGACCAACTTAAGTATTTCTTCTGTTACCCATGCTTTTTTCGCAGGTACCTTCTTTGTACTATGTCAATATCTGTGATTGCCTTTTTTATAGATGTCCATTCCCCTTCAACTGTACTGCCTACTGAGCTACTCGCTATTGCTGTATCTATAGCCTTAGCGAACTTCAAGCGAATCTCGTCATTCCTCAGTACTTCCGTATCCCACTTCTTTGCGCAATGAATCTTTCTGACTAATCTCTTGAACTTCAGCCTACTCTTCATCACTACTACATTGTGATTTGAGTCTATATCTGCTTCTGCGTCTCCTTACAATCCAGTATCTGATTTCGGAATCTCTGACTGACCATGATCTAATCTAAGTGAAATCTTCCCGTATCACTCGTTCTCCTCTCGTGTTTCTCGAACAGTGTGTTGGCTATTACTAGCTCAAACTTATTAAGAACTGAATCAGTCTTTCGTCTCTCTCAGTCTGTGTCCCGAGCCCATATTCTCCTGTAACCTTTTCTTCTATTCCTTCCCCTACAACTGCATCCCAGTCCCTCATGACTTAGATTTTCATCTTCATTAATGTAAAAAAATATTGTTGTCGGATTTGGTTTGCTGTCTATTCTGATAAGAACAACCCTATCACTGAACTGTTCACAGTAACATAATCTCTGCCCTATCTTCCTATTCGTAACGAATCATATTCCTGTTATACCATTTTCTGTGGCTGTTGATATTCTGACCAGAAATCCTTATCTTCTATCCATTTTACTTCACTGACTGAACCTTTGGATTTCTATTTTCAGGTTTTCTAGCTCCCCTACCACATTCAGACTTCCGATCTTCCACGCTCAGACTCTTAGAACATTATCCTTTCGTTGGTTATTCAATCGTTTTCCCGTGGTCACCTCCCCCTTCGGTACACAATAGTAATTTACGACGTGCTAATCAATCGCGTTTGAATATCCAATGGCATGTAGGACCGCACCTCCATGCTGCGAGTGTAGAACTGGCCAGTATTTCATAACTTCTAATTGGAATCCCCAATCGCATTGTTGCATTCGTCCGACATATCGAATAGGGGACTACTCGACGCACCACTGTGCCCGTGGCGCGAGGCGAACGCTGATCTACTTTTACAATTAGAGTAAGTGTTCAAAAGTAGTACCGCCAACTTCAATACATTTAGTGACCCTCTTTTCAAATGACCGTATACAAGACTGAAGCAACTCTGCGGGAATGCCACGTCTATTCAAAGTGACGTCGATAAAATATGGACCAATGGGTTTATTCCCCATGATGCCACACCATATGTTAACCGATCAAGGACGTTGATGGTCAGTTTGCCGTAACCAGTGGGAATTGTCTGTACTCCAGTAAAGCACGTTATGCCGGTTAACGCTACCACTATTTGTGAAGGTATACTCATCGGAAAATAGTACCTCGGCAAGAACGTGAGGGTCGTTGCATTTGTTGACGCGCCCGTTCACAAAACTACCCGGTTATGGAAATCGGCGCCATGTAGTTCTTGATGCAGTGAAACGTGGTATGGATGTTACTTCTGACTTGTGACAAAGACTACCTACGGACATACCGTAATTGCAGTGTAACTGCCGGGCGCTTATTCGTGGGTTGTGGTGCACTGCCGCTAGTGGAGTTATTTCATTAACTTCTCCTGTAACACGTTTGCTTCGTTTCCTTTTGCCGGTCTGTACGATGCCATCAGACATGAAGGCGTTCACAACTTTGTAAAACAACGAACGAGAGGGAGCTTTCTGTGGAAAACACTAGGCATACAAGGCAACAGCAGCCTTAACAGTTTACCTACATTCTCCGTAAACCGAAATCATTTCAATTTCATGTCGTGACATACGATTGTGTACCTATTTCTATTCCTCATATTACAGCGTCAAACGAAGAAAATATTTCAGACAAAACGTATGTAGACTCTGCCATAGAATCGTAACCTACAATAAAAAAAAAAACGAGAGTTCGCATTGAAGATTTCAAAGTTTGCCCCCGCCACCCACGCTCGGGTTGGGATGGCGGGTCGAGTGCAGTATCGAGAGAGAAACAAATTGTAACTATAACTTTTTGTGTGATCCGAAGTGCAGTTTTGGAAATATTTCGATGTCTTCAGTTTAAATGAACACCCTGTAGACTGGTTTTTGTCATTCTCAGTGTTGCAGTTTCAAATGCCAGTAGTGTACATTCCCCCACGAAGTTAGTTTGGTTGTGTTGACGTATTTTATGGTCTCAGTAATTTATTCGCTCTTCGCAGGGGCATGTATGAAAACTGCACCGGGGAAAGGTGCGCTCATACGAAAACCTGTGAAATTTGCGGCCAGTACTCGTGGAAAGTAGCTGCTCACCCAAGTGGCGGCCTGCGTGCAGCCTGACACTCCTCGTCCACTAGAAACGCTCCGTATGCCGACAGTGAGGTGCTGTGCCGTGCTGTAAGGGGCTCGTCGACGCCACCATGCAAAAGACCAGCGATGTACACATGTTACTTTCTTTCAAAGTATATATTCCTTAATGTGCAATTTTATAATGCTCATATTTCGTCCACTTGCCAATAATGTCAATGTTATGACGAATTATAATTACAAAGAAAACTGTATTATTGTTTTTAAGTCGCGTAGAAATCAAATCAAATGCGTGTGAAATCTTATGGGACTTAACTGCTAGGTCATCATTCCCTAAGCTTACACACTACTTAACCTAAATTATCCTAAAGACAAAACACACAAACACACACGCCCGAGGGAGGACTCGAAACTCCGCCTGGACCAGCCGCACAGTCCACGACTGCAGCGTCTAAGACCGCTCGGAGTCACGTCCTTTTAACCTTTAAAAACCCCCGAAGCGACGTAGATAAGGCTGAGACAAGTAATTTAATAAAAGACACAGGGGCCGCAAACGTCGGGAAATAGCCCAAAAATGAATGAGAAATGTTGAACATGTGACGTCACCAGATGACGTACGTAGCCACACGTGCAGCGATTGAGCTTAGGTGTGAAGGGATGATTGAGCGATGCTACGCTTGCATTTGTGCAAACGGGGGAAATTTCGAAACCTTTTGTAAGTGTGATTTGTTGTAGACATAATTAGAAAACTATTGTCCTCGCTGTAAGCAATCAAAAGCTGTTCTCATTTTGTGTTTCTTTCCTTTTGTCCCTTCCTTTTTTCTTTACACGCCTCATTTAGTAAAGAAAATTTTGGTCACTTACTGATGAGGACAAAATTCTGAAGATTTTCCTCATTTACTTGTGATGCAAAGAGGTAGGGTTTGTTGTACTGTACTTTTCAATAAACCAGCGGACACGGCTAAATAAAATAATAATGGCTCTGAGCACTATGGGACTTAACATCTATGGTCATCAGTCCCATAGAACTTAGAACTACTTAAACCTAACTAACCTAAGGACATCACACAACACCCAGTCATCACGAGGCAGAGAAAATCCCTGACCCCGCCGGGAATCGAACCCGGGAAACTGGGCGTGGGAAGCGAGAACGCTACCGCACGACCACGAGCTGCGGACTACATAAAATAATAAATCTCACCTCAGTATAGACACAGATCCAACCCAAAGAGCCGGCCGCAGTGGCCGAGCGGTTCTAGGCGCTTCAGTCTGGAACCGCGCGACCGCTACGGTCGCAGATTCGAATCCTGCCTCGGGAATGGATTTGTGTGATGTCCGTAGGTTAGTTAGGTTTAAGTAGTTCTAAGTTCTAGGGGACTGATGACCTCAGAAGTTAGGTCCCATAGTGCTCAGAGCCATTTGAACCAACCCAAAGAAAAAAAATGCTGCCTGTGAGACGCTAGACTCGAACCCTGAGCTCCACGCGGTAAAGTCGGGCACGTGGGCCCAGAGCCACATCGACGTGAATACTTGACTTGTGCTGGGATGCTCAGGTACGACAGGCCGATAGGCTCGCTGCAGGTGCGGCGAGGTACGCCACCTGGGAACGTCACATGTTCAACATCTGTCATCCACGTTTGGGGTATTTCCCGACATTTGCGACTCCATGTGCCTCATATTAACTTACTTACCTCAGTGTCATCTACGTCGCTCCAGAGGTTTTTAAACGCTAATAACAATTACCCTGTATACAGTGTGCTGATGTGATGATATTACAATCTTTGAGGATAAATCTATCTCTCTGAGGTAAGGGACAACAGCCAGGACACGACCGAGTCGAAAGGTGTATGCGAAAATCTACTCAAGTTGCAATTTATCCTCGGGCAGCGCTCAAACTAAGGGCCCGAACTTCTGAATCCTGATTGTGACATAAGGAATACCCTCACATAATTTGATTGAGTAATAAAGGCAAACGTAATTTGATGTCAGAGAGACCGGAAATCCTAAGTCTGCGGTACACTAATAAGAATCCCATTTATCCGCATAGCTTTCATAAGCTGCTACATTTGCAACAGTCGTTCAAAATTGCGCCCCAGCGTCAATGCAGGAATGGCATCGTCGCACAAAGCACCTGTTGTAATATCCTGGCGTCGTTTGAACGGTGTCACAGGTGTCGAAAATTCTTTCCAGGAGATGGTCTTCTGTCTCGCCAAGTGTCTCGTACAGAAAACGTTTCACGTGGTTCCACAGGAAGAAGTCAAATTAAGTGAGATCAGGCGAACGTGCTGGCCGCGAGAGCTGACGTCCTCTGGCTATCCACTTTTCAAGGACGTCCAAAGTGAGTTGGGGCTCCATCATAACCTCATCCACTGAACAATAATAAGAGGAATACAGTATGTTTCAGGAACCTGGGTAGTACATCCCTCACAAACATTGTATACAGTGTTGCATTTAAGCGGCGAGGAAGAAGAAACGGGCCTAATTCGTAATCAGTGAATCTGTCTGGCCACGTTTTGTCTGATAATCGGTGTTGATGGCTCTTCACAACTGAAGCGTGGAGGTTCTGATCGGCCCAAACGTGACTACTGCTGTTATTTTTAGCATTCTGTCTCTGGTGAAATACGCTTCATCCGTGAATAGGACTTCCGCAGGAATTTGAGGATCGACTGTAACGCGCTACAAGAAACATTGACTGAACATAATACGATGTCCGATGTCAGCAGGGATTAAAGTATAGTTGCATTTCCGATGATAGTCGTCACACTGTACTCTGGGAAATATTCATTTTATGTGCAGCTGATCGAGTGTTGATTGCACGCACATCATCCAGTCGAGCAAGAATTGCAAAGTCGGGACTCTGTGTAGTTATTCGTCCTCCTCGGTCGTTGTACTGCGGTACCAATTGCACAGTTTCGTTGGAACAGCCTTGCAAACACGATGTGTGTAGTTGATCCTATACAACTCGTACGCTTCTCTACTGCTTCCTCTTTGTTTGCCGATATACGAAAATCATGTCTACAAGTTCTGTCAGCAGGTACAACACCATTTGGTTAGGGTGGATCGAAGTTAGTACTTCGGCTTGTAAACGCAGACAGGAGTCTGCTGCAGTACGGACATTCTTCAACGGGATTGCTCATGTCAGTCACAGTACGCTGTCTGCATTGTGTTAGTTACTATCACACCCTCTACACTTAAGTGCTCGGGGTGGGATTGTGTACCCTACAACCTTAGCAACTACAGTACCTTGTGCATGTACTGCACTGTCAGAGATATGAGAATGATTTTCACTTAGGTGTAGAGTGTGTGATAGTAACTGGATACTGGAAGCGTACTCGGGTAGCCGAAGTGGTTAAGGCGACCGCTCCCGATAAGTGGAAAAACCGTATTCGAGTCGTGCGCTGGCAAAAATTTTCATCTGACACAAACAGCTGACGTCAATCCAGATTTGCAAAATATCTCAATCCGTCAGATTGATACATTTATTCTTCTCCGTCATCCCTGAAAGTATGTAACATCACCAAGGAATCACCTTGTAGAGAAGGTGCGCATGTGGGAATGGAAGAAAAGCCACGTCACACTATACATGCAGAATCCTGGACTCCTGGTTGGTATGGCAGCGCATATTACGTACGTCACATGTAAAATGTGCTTATCCGCGGGCATGAACAATATTTTATCTTTGTTAAGTAGAAAATATACGATATTTGAGTTGCAAGTTTGCGGTTTCGTGTTTTTGTTTTGCAGGGGGTTCTGATGATCCGATGATATAAACTGAGGTGATAAAAGTTATGCAATATCTCCTAATGTCGCGTCGGACCTCGTTTCGGCCGGCGAAGTGCAGCAGTTCGACGTGGAATGTACTCACCAAATCGTTGGAAGTTCCCGGCAGAAATATTGAGCCATGCTGCCTCTACAGCCGTCCATTGTTGGGAAAATGTTGCTGTTGCAGGATTTTGTGCACCGACTGACCTGTTGATTATGTCCCATAAATGATCGATGTGATTCATGTCGGGCGATCTGGGTGGCCAGATCATTCGCACGAAATGTCTAGAATTTTCTTCATATCAATTGCTAACAATTGTGGCCCGTTGATAGGCGCATTGTCATCCAAAAAAATTTCATCGCTGTTTGGAAACATGAAGTCCATGAATTACAGCAAATAGTCTCCAACTAGCCGAAAATAATCATTTCCAGTCAATGACTGGACCAGAAGACTCAGTCCATTCCATGTAAACACAGCCTACACCATGAAGACGCCACCACCAGCTTGCACATTGCCTTGTTTACATCTTAGGTCCATGACTTCGTGGGACCTGCACCATCAGCTCTTCTCAACTGAATTCGGGACTCATCTGACTAGGCCAAATTTTTCCAATCGTCTAGGGTCCAACCGTTATGGTCAGGAGCCCAGGAAAGGCGCTGCACTCCATGTTGTGCTGCTAGCAAAGGCGTCCGCATCGGTCGTCTGCTATCATACGGAACTGAAGCCAAATTTTGCGGTCCTGTCCTAGCGGATACGTTCGTCGTACATCCCACATTGTTTTCATCGGTTATTTCAGGCAGTGTTTCTTGTGTGTTAGCAGCGACAATTGCATGCCGACACCGTTGCTTTCAGTGATTATGTTAAGGCCGTCTGCCACTGCACTGTCTCTGATGAGAGGCAATGCCTGAAATTTGGTATTCTCAGCACACTGTTGACACTTTGGAGCTCGAAATACTGAGTTCCCTAATGATTTTCGAAATGGGTTGTCCCAACAACCATTCCGCATTCAAAGTCTTAATTTCCGCCGTGCGCCCGAAGTAACGTTGGAACCTTCTCACATGAACTACCTGAGTATAAATGACAGCTCCGCCAATGAACTGCCCTTTTATAATTTGTGCACGCTCATATTATCACCATTTGTATAAGGGCATATCGTTATCCAGTGACTTTTGTCACCTTATTGTATAAAAATTAATGATTGCTTGGGACAGAAAATAAAATAAACTACGGTCATTTCCGACTGTAGACATTCTGACATTGCAGTTCTCGTTCGAAACTCTCCAGTTGCCTTTATCAGTGTCTAAAGTAAAAAACCACGCAAGGGGTCTCCGCTCTTCTACCTTGCGGGCAGGGATTTTCGGCACAAATTTCACTGTGCGCAGTTTACGGAATATCCAGTCAGGTTGATTAGT
The DNA here is from genome assembly GCF_023898315.1 of Schistocerca nitens. Taxonomy (NCBI): domain Eukaryota; kingdom Metazoa; phylum Arthropoda; class Insecta; order Orthoptera; family Acrididae; genus Schistocerca; species Schistocerca nitens. Next base: position 284,961,663 of record NC_064618.1, on the reverse strand, counting down.
ATGGGGGGGGGGGGATTTGGTGGCAGGGAGCCGCCGGGTCCCCCCCGCGCTGGCCCGGCACGTGTGTGGCCGGCAGTAGCGGGCCGCCTTTCTGCTGAGAATAGAGCCTCAGCCGCCACTCCTCTGAAAGCGCTATTAATAACGCAGCGCGGCGCAGCGCAGCTCAGCGCCTCGCTGCCCGCTCCTCCACCTGAGCTCGGCGCGCCCTGCAGTCAGTCTGCTTGAGGTCTGCTGTCGCCCTCCTCCGTCCTCGCTGGTGCGGCTGCCGTACTCGACACGTTCCCAAAGCTTAAACTGAAACAATCCCACGATACATTCTCCAGTCAATTTGCAATACACTGAAGTGTCAATTCACTCGAAGGCTGTTTTCGTATGATCACCATATCTTTGTCAACCGGAGGACGGGGTCCAGAGTTTTATTCTGAGGTTCACAGTTTGTTACTGTCTCTCTCCCCCCCCCCCCCCCACCCCAGCCACCTTCAACCCCCCCCCCCCTCCCCAACCCCGAATACAAATTTCCCACTTCCCAACTTTTAACGTTGCTAGTTTCTATTTATTGCTTTTGTATTGCCAGTTGCTTTTCTTGGATTTCCTGAAAAGTTGTTTGGGAAGTTGCGTCTGCTGCTAACAGTAAATCGGAACAGAATTTAATATGAAGCCATTTTGACTATTTTTCGACCGTGACTGTCTCAAGAAATATGTAAAGCTTTTTTTTTATTTTTTTGTTAAAGTTACCGCTATGAGCCACAAACTCTTTGTCAACTATTGTATTACTTATTTATTTAGCGATATGTTTCGAGGTTTATATCTCATCTTCAGGATAAATGGCATTACAAAAAACAACTTTACAATAAGGTCATACTGATGTTACCGAGCGAGGTGGCGCAGTGGTTAGCACGCTGGACTCGCATTCGGGAGGACGACGGTTCAATCCCGTCTCCGGCCATCCTGATTTAGGTTTTCCGTGATTTCCCTAAATCGTTTCAGGCAAATGCGGGGATGGTTCTTTTGAAAGGGCACGGCCGATTTCCTTCCCAATCCTTCCCCAACCCGAGCTTGCGCTCCGTCTCTAATGACCTCGTTGTCGACGGGACGTTAAACACTAACCACCACCACCACCACCATACTGATGTTACATAGTCTTTTCGTAAATGCTGTGGCCATCTTTGTTCTTCTGGCGTGGCAGTCTCGTTGTATATGAGTGGAGGTGTTTCCATTTCCGTGGCTATCTTGGTGACTGTTCACAAATTGTCACTAACATAGCAGTAACTTGGAAACACGATCATAAACAGTTCTGCAGTGCAGTGGACATCTTGTCCTTTACAGAATTTAAACTGATTGCGTAGTTTCCAAGAACCAGTTTTATCTAAGTTCCCTTCAAATGGTTCAAGTGGCTCTAAGCACTATGGGACTTAACATTTGAGGTCATCAGTTCCCTACACTTAGAACTACTTAAACCTAACTAACCTAAGGACATCACACACATCCATGCCCGAGGCGGGATTCGAACTTGCGACTGTAGCAGCCGCGTGGTTCGGGACTGAAGCGCCTAGAACCGCTCGGCCACAGTGGCCGGCTAAGTTCCCTTCAACACTGCTTCATACTTATCCACTTCTCTGACATGAAGTTTGACACAACCATAGCTGATTTCTCGTCGAAAGAACGGAATCCCTTGAAATCTGAAATGTACTTTTTTTTCTTTTTCTCTTTTTGGCTTATCTGTGGCTATGAATAACACTCAGGCAACTGCTCTTTGGAAACTGCTGCTGCTGCTGTTGAAAGCTACTAAAAAGGTGCGACCGAGCGAGGTGGCGCGGTGGTTAGCACACTGGACTCGCATTCGGGAGGACGACGGTTCAATCCCGTCTCCAGCCATCCTGATTTCGGTTTTCCGTGATTTCCCTAAATCGTTTCAGGCAAATGCCGGGATGGTTCCTTTGAAAGGGCACGGCCGATTTCCTTCCCAATCCTTCCCTAACCCGAGCTTGCACTCCGTCTCTAATGACCTCGTTGTCGACGAGACGTTAAAACAACACTAACCTAACCTAAAAAGGTGCATCTCATTTACTGAGTGGCAAATTAACTACAGGTGAATCCACATATGTGTCTCCATTTTAAATTGCTGGTGCGAAACTTTAAGTAGTGAATGACAAAAATTGGGAAGTGGACGATGAAGTCGTAAGTTACATAAATGTTGATTCCTTTAAAAGGTGTAATGGCAAATTTAGAAAAGTCACTTTACAAAAGTGTTCTTCATTGCAATCAAAAACTACAAAGAAATGGTGTTACAAAATATATATGCAGATTACAAAATGTTGCAATAATTGATCTTTCCTGAACTGCCTCTAATGCTACCTAATGAAGAAGAGGGGAAAGTTCTGCGCTGGATACCAAATTGTCATTTTGCTGGTGTAAGCTGCTGCCAGCAACTGGTCGGCAAAGATATACCGCGAAGCTCGATAGTAGGTGCTGGATCAAGCGCGCCTGTCACGAGGGAGGCCAGAGACAGACTCGCAAGCAACATGCCACCAACGCCCTTTCGGCCATAAGTATTTAGGCCGCCGCCGCTGACTGGACGGTCTCAGTCACTAGCTCACTAACGGACTGACTCGATTCACTGCTCCAAGTTGGCATCTGTCAGTCATTCGCAGAGCGACGTAGTTCAGCACCGGATACGCCAGTACATAGCATCCAGATTTGTGTCTATAGCAAGATTCTGATATTGACGGCAAGAGGACTATCATTGAAAAGCTTGTACCACAACACATGGACTCTATTCAAGATAAGTAACTTCCTGTTCTTGTAAATAAAGAACCATGTTAATTCACGTGTGTATTTGATTTGTGTTGTAGAAAGAGGATATCGGCCACTGTTAATAACATCCTCTCCCTTGCTTCCAACACCACAAGACATACGGCGAGGATACTAAAGTTATAGTGGTGTATAGGCAGCTCGCGAGCAATTAAAGCAAACAAAATTAATTATTGCATTATTATGAAGTCTTCACTAAAACAGTCAAAAAAATCATTATCTCTCGCAGTAAAGATATCAACAACCATATTATAGAAACAATTTTTTCAACAACTATACATTCGTATCACTCATATCGCTGCTGTTTCAGCTTTGAGTTGCCACAGGAATGTACTGTAGTCTATGGATTAACTGTCTTCGCGACGAGAGCGTGATGGGCCAACTCGGGTTTATGCCAAATGGAACTTGCATAAACCGAGTTGGGACGAACATAAACTGTGATAACATTCCACACAATCTCTTTTAGCCTGTGAGCGGATTACGATTCATATCAGTTATCTAATCGCGGATTCGCAATTTCCCAATCTATGATTGTATAGTACTTGTATGTTAGTTACGAGTATGATGTGTACTACTTAGGGCGCAAATTTGGTCTTTCGGCATGAAATTTTGTAGACAGAGGCGTAATAACGTTTAGTTCGCGTACGTTAATGAAGATAAACTCGGGTTCGGTCGGCGCGAAAGAGGCTGTGAGCTCCGAACTAGAGAGACACTTACTGTGCACTCACACGCCACCCGCCGTGCAAAAATTCGAGTTAGTAGTAGTAGTACAACCCAAGTGAGCCCGTTTCATAAACTAATTTGGTAGGAAAAGCTAAATTAACATTCGACATCATTTGCCACGTTCACGTCTGCTTGGGCTGTAACTTCTTTTAACACGTAGTAACCAAACCGAGTTCATAGAAAAATTCTTCTTGAAATCCCTGGACTAGCAGGACAGAGCGAGTGAGGTTATATTTGTGGAAAGGGACCAAAATAAGTTGCTGTCAGTTACACGCGACATATAAATTTTGTTAGTTTAAACACACAATAACATATAAGCAAGAACTAAAAACTCTCAAGGTTTTAACGAAATAGGTACTTTGATTTGATTTAAATTGGTTGAAAGCCACATACGAAAATCCAGGGCCCAAGGCCTAAGCAAGGAATTGAGGTACAGGAGTTCTTCTGGAAGTATCACTTCTCTAAAAAAAAATTTTTTTTTTTTACTTCAATAAAAATAGGCTGAAGGCTACACATTAAGCAAGAACAGTGTTACGGCTTAAGGCCAAAACAAACATTTTCGATGTTAATTCGAAATAGGCAGAAACCCGGCTGAAGGTCACATATCAACCAAACAATTTAACGGCTTAAAGCCTAGGAAGAAGGGCTTTCAATTTAAAATGCTGAAGGCCTTAGCTTAAAACATTTCATGCAAACTCGGCGGGAAGTCTCATACCAAAGAATAACAATGTTATGACTTAAGGGCAAAATAAAATTTTTAATTTTTAAATTAAGAGAGGTTAAACTCGGCTGAAGGCCACATACTAAAGAATACCAATCTTATGATCTAAGGGCAAGACAAAAATTTTGAAATTTTCAATTTAAGAGAGATTAAAACTCGGCTGAAAGCCACAAATTATGTGAAAACAATTTTACGGCTTAAGGCCTAAGAAGAAGAGCTTTCAATTAGAAAAGGCTGAGGGCCTTAGCTTAAAACATTTCATGCAAACTCGGCTGAAGGCCTCATACCCCAAAAAATAACAATGTTATGACTTAACGGCAAGAGCAAGATTTTGAATTCTCAGTTTAAGAGAGTTTAAAACTCGTCTGAAGGCCACACACCATGGAGAAAACAATTTCATGGCTTAAGGCCTAAAGAGGAAAAAAGCTTACAATTTTAATAAGCTAAAACTCGGCTGAAGGCCACACAGAGTACATAAGACTAACAGGAAATCACTATGTAAAACACAAGGAGCGGCGCTCACAAGGTTCCAAGGGTTGGCCTGGGAAGTAATACTAACGCACGTTTAGGTGAGAAGACAGCCAGACCGACAACCTCTTAATCGGAAGGCAATCCAACCGAAGGCCAGCCAACAAACCAACTAACAAAATCAGTTCTGCTCCAACCAACCAGCAAAACGACAACAAAACGTCAATAGTGAGCCGTGTGTATTTCCATCTCTCCACAGCTCGTTTCCTGAGCGTCGTGTGGAGCCAATATTTTTGGTAATCGACAGTGTTTGGGCGCGATCGGGCTCTATCATCTCGTTGCTGTCTTTTATTGCTTCGCTCCTATTTCATTTTTCCGCGGTTGTTCAGGGTTGGTCTTTTATGAAGCTCTTTCGTTTGAACTCCCGCCCGTAGTGTACCCACTATCGATTGCGAGTTCTGTCTTTGGTGTACTTAGAAACCGTAGGTTGGTAACACGACCGACTTATGTGTTTACTGCAGCAGACTCTTTGGCCTGTACTATTTATATGCGAGCGCGGTCACGCTGGAAGAGGACCTGCGGAAAACCTCCCGTATCCTGATGTTCCTTAAACCCGGTAAACCGCCGTCCGCCGTCTCCTCCTACCGTCCCATCAGCCTTACCTCGGTCTTCAGCTAGGTCCTGGAATCCATCCTCACCCGACGCATCCACCAGCATCTCCGCCTGCACCGCCTCCTTCCCATTACCCAGTGTGGCTTTCGGCCATCCTGCTCTTCCGATGACCTTCTCCTCCACCTCACTCATCTCCTTTCCGAACAGCTTAATTCCCGTCGCTCCGCAATCTTCCTCTCCCTTGTCCTCGAACGTGCCTATGACCGCGTATGGCATTCCAGTCTCCTCTTCAAGCTGCAAACCTTCGCCCTTCTCATTAACTACGTCCGTCTGATCGGCTTCTTTCTCTCCCATCGTCCTTCCTACGTCACCATCCATAACACGGATTCCTACACCGTTTTTCCCTCCGCCGGTGTGCCCCAAGGCTCCGTCCTCTCCCCCCTTCTGTACCTTTTGTATGCGGCGGACATGCCGCCGCCGTCACCCCCCCCCCCCCCCGTCCACCTTCTCCAGTTTGCCGATGACACCGCCTTCCTTGCCCTCGCCCCCACCCTGCAGCGTTCCCGACACCTTCTCCAATCCCATCTTGACCGGTTCACCGCTTGGTGCAACCAGTGGTTGCTCAAGGTCAATCCCTCCAAAACCCAGGCAATCATTGTAAGCAAAACCACCCCTTCCTTCCGCCTCCTTGATTTCTATCTCACCATCTATGGCTGTTCTATCGCCCTCACCCCCACCCTTAAGTACCTTGGCTCCACCCTCGCCGGCCGAAGTGGCCGTGCGGTTAAAGGCGCTGCAGTCTGGAACCGCAAGACCGCTACGGTCGCAGGTTCGAATCCTGCCTCGGGCATGGATGTTTGTGATGTCCTTAGGTTAGTTAGGTTTAACTAGTTCTAAGTTCTAGGGGACTAATGACCTCAGCAGTTGAGTCCCATAGTGCTCAGAGCCATTTGAACCATTTTTGCTCCACCCTCGACCGTCGCCTCTCCTGGACCCCCCCTCTCCGGACAATCCAAGCCAAGGCACGCTCCCGACTCCTTCTCCTCAAGCTCCTTTCTGGCCGTACGTGGGGTCTGGACCCCTCCACGATCCTCCACACCTATAAATCCCTCATCTGCCCTATCCTCTGTTACGCCCATCCTGCCTGGATCTCTGCCCCTCCTACCTTTTACAAATCCCTTCAGATCCTTGAACGCCATGCTCTCCGCCTCGCCTATCGCATCCGTCTCCCCTCCCCCAAATGGATCCTGTACGACCTCATTCCGTTCCCCCACCTCCTCCTTTTCCTTGAAAGGATACGGATCCTCTACACCTCCTGTAAACTCGATCCTCCTCACCCGCTTGTCTCCCCCATCCTCACCCACTCCCGCCCACTGCCGCGCCTGTAGTCCCATGTCCCACCTGCTCTCCATCTCTCCACCCTCCTTACCCTCTCCCAAGGTGGCTTCCGCCAGCTCCCGCTCCCTGATGATGCTCTCCTCCCCTCTATCTACCCCTCCTACCAACTTTGATCCTCCCTCCCTCTTCCTGTGTTTGTTCCTTTGGGCACGCTCCCTCCCTTCTCTCCCCTTTCCCTCCCTCCTCCATTTCTCCCCACTCCTCCCCCAGGCTTCCCCTCCCCTGTCCCTCTACTCCTCCTCCCATCTCCTCAGCCATTGGCATCTTTGTTCTCCCCTCTCCCCCCCTCACCCTTCTTCCCCTCTCGGCAGGTCCCCGGACTTGCACACGTTACGTGGACATTCGCGCGCCGGAGATCATCGCCATTAGTGTCTCGTGTGTGACATCGTGTTTAGTGTTCAGTGTTCACCGTCACACTCCATCATTCACCTGTGCCATCGACATCTTCAGTATTTGTGCGTTTTGTGAACAGTTTGTAGTGTGGATTGTCATCGAGCATGAACGGCTTCATGTTTTTTATGTTCATGTGTCTACTGTTTTTTCCCCGCCGTTTTGTCCCAACTCATGTGTCTTCTCTGTTTTACCATTGTAATATCTTGGGCTGAAGAGCGGCGTATTGTGCTGCTGCCAGCCTACCTCTTTCTATACGGGTATTAAAATCTCAATAAAGAAAAAAAAAAGAAAACGCTGGAAGAGGTTATCGCGCAGTGGCCTTCGTGTCTGCTCTGGTGACGTCGACATCCTGCCTTCCGTGTACGGGTGTTGTTATCGAACCCGCACTTCTACCCGTGGAGGAAAGCCGGCCTGGTTGGGTCCCTCTGTCCGCTCTTCACTGGTTGTCCGCGGGGGGCGGATGGCAGTCTAATCATCGCCTGCGTCGACGAAGGCAAACAAACAGTAACCATCATGGGGCGGTGGAGCCGCCCTTCGGCGAGGGTTTGAGTCCGGAAGCAGTTCGGATGGGTCGGTGTCTGCCGGGACGACTGGGGACGGCTCAGAATTGTGCACAGCAGTCCCAGACAAACGACGAAGTGCGCCGAGGGAATGGAGAAAAGGAGTTAAGTGTGAATGTTTCAAGTTGATTGTCCTTTGGGATTGAGTTCATCCAGTCGTCTTTCCCGCCTTGTGGTCACCGCTGTGGCAATCATCTGTTCTGTTCGCTGGTGTAATTCTGACAGTGCAGATTCCTCCACGCATCGTTGCTAACAGGTGTAGTGGTGTATTTTGGTAGTTATTTGTGTATGTTTTCACTTCTATGTTTTGGTAGTTCATCCTCCCGCCCTGTGGTTGCAGAATTTCCGGTGGGGAGTTAGTTACTTGTCTCCCAAGATCTAGTGCTGTATTATTAAGGTTAATTCTAGTTCAGTCTAGTGTTCTGTTAATCCCTGGGTATATGTGTCCGCCATTCTATTTGCGCTATATTTATTCTAAGCGAGTTGCACTGACAGTAGTTGGGGGTGCGAGTCCTGTCACGGAGCTGGTAAGGGGTCACATTGGTTTTGGCTTGTCAGTTGGAGGGTGTTGCCTTAGAGGTTTGTTAACATTGACATGTCAGCGTTGTCTTAGTGCTACCGGGACCTAAAGAAGAACATTGTGCTGATTAGGGAATGTTGTTGCACGTTCTTGTTTTCATTTCGATACCTGTATTTGGTTTTGTTTTGATCCCGACTATTTGGGTGTCAGGAATATGGAACTGTGTTGTTAATGTTTGGCTTGAACAGCGGATACGCGGCTAGTTTAGTACGTGTGTAGTGGCATGGCGTCCTCGTGAAGGCGTGCCCGCTAGATTGCTATTGTGTCTCCTCAAAGTGTAATTTCCACCTTACTAAAACCCCCTTGTTAAAAGGAAGGAAGAAAAAAACTTTAGAAATACCTTCTATTTGCATTAACTATCTTACCTGTCGCTTAAGTAAATATCTGCTCAGTGATTAAGCTAATGGGAGCACCTATCCTAAAAGCAACTAGCGCACTTCTGTTATGGTGGCCCTCGTGCCTATTTTGGTCCGAAAGATTGTATAAACATGCTTACATGCTCCGTATCGAACTTCTGATGTTGTTTTTTGAGTGATTGTGGATTACTAAAATTGATTATAATGCAGCCGGCCGAAGTGGCCGTGCGGTTAAAGGCGCTGCAGCCTGGAACCGCAAGGCCGCTACGGTCGCAGGTTCGAATCCTGCCTCGGGCATGGATGTTTGTGATGTCCTTAGGTTAGTTAGGTTTAACTAGTTCTAAGTTCTAGGGGACTAATGACCTCAGCAGTTGAGTCCCATAGTGCTCAGAGCCATCATACCATGCAACGTTCTGCCACTTCACCATCTACTGCCGATGGTCACGTGCCCATTTCAGTCGTAGTTGCCGATTACGTGGTGTTAACATTGGCACATGCATGGGCCGTCGGCTACGGGGGCCCACCGTTAGAAGTGCTCGGTGGACTGTGTGTTCACACACACTTGTACTCTGCCCAGCATTAAAGTCTGATGTTCGTTCCGCCAGTTCGCCTCCTGTCCTGTATTACCAGTCTGCCCAATCTATGACGTCCGACATCTGTCATGAGGGGTGACAGCTCAACCCTAGCGACGTGTGGACGTGGTTTCACCTTGGATTCGCGACGTGCTGAAGACACTCCTCAAACACCCGACTAGTCGTGCAGTTTCCGGAACGCTCGTGTCGAGCCTCCGGGTCATCACAGTCTGCCCCTTGTCTAACTCAGATATGCCTTGCGTATGTCTGGCTAGCAGTCAATGCTCGCCAGGTGACTCTGCTATAGCCTGGTTTGGTTTATATCGATAGGAGGTCGGTGGTCATAATGTTCTGCCTGATCAGTGTATAACCTGCGAGATTCGGCTTGTTTACTAACGAGAAATTAAGTGTTTCACTTTCAGTATTGAGCTCTAGCTACAAAGCTTCATGGAGTCATAAAAGAAGTAGAGAGAATGTATAAACAACTATGATCGTTTGTTCATTTCGTTTGTGAATTCTGGCACTGAGCCCTGTAGTGCAGTAGTACTAACTCTGCTGTCGCATCTGGAAGATCCTCGTTTTGCTATCCAGGTTTACATTTTCCACAATTTCCCTAAATCGCTTAAAGCAAGTGGTTGCTTCGAAAAGCACACGCGGAATCTTAACTACTAATCTTGCGTCACCCCTTTTCGACACTGGCAATACAATATGTGTCGAAGACTGGAGGAGGTCAATCTATCATTGCTGCAAAACTTTGAACGAATAATTCGAATGAAGATTCGTACCTACACTTATTGACGACAAAGTTTTTTTTATCTTTTTGTTTCGCTGAATACCTCTACATCTATATGGTTACCCTGAAAATCACACTGAAGTGCGTGGCAGATGTGTCATCAAACCACCTTCGCAATAAATCTCTATTATTCCACTCTCGTACAGCGTGCAGAAAAGAGGGAAACCTGTATCATTTCGTGCGACCTCTGATTTCCCTTATTTTATTATGATTATCGTTTCTCCCTAGGTCGGCGCCAATAAAGCATTTTCGCATTGGGAGGAGGAAGTTGGTGATTGAAATTTCATGACGCGATCCCACCGCTACGAGAAACGCCTTTATTTTAATGACGTCCATCCAAAATCCTGTATCACGTCCGTGACACTCTCTCCCCTACTTCTCGATAATACAAAACCTGTTGCTCTTTCTTGAACTTTCTCGATGTATTCCGTTAATCCTATCTGGTAAGGATACCAAATCGCACAGCAGTACTCCAAAAGAGGACGGACAAGCGCAGTGTATGCAGTTTCTTCATAGATCTGTTGCATCTTGTAAGTGTTCTGCGTAAAAACCGCAGTCTTTGGTTCGCCCTTCCCACAACATTTGCTATGAGTTCTCTGCAATTTAAGTTGCTCACAACTGTAATCCCTTGGTATTTAGTTGAATTTACGGCCTTTAGATTTGATTTATTTATCGTGTAACCGAAGTTTAACGGATTCCTTTTAGCACTCATGTAGATTACCTTACAATTTTTATTATTTAGGGTCAACTGCCAGTTTGCGCACCATATAAATATCTTTTCTAAATCGTTTTCGGTTTGTTTTCATCTTCTGATGCCTTAAAGAGACGCTAAACGACAGCATCTTGTGCAAACAACCTAAGACGACTGCTCTGATTGTCTCCTAAATCGTTTGTATAGATAAGGAAAAGCGGGAGGTTGGAGGTTTACAAAACCACCTTGGGGAACGCCAGAAACCATTTCTCTTACACCCGATGACTTTCCGCCAATTACTACGAACTGTGACCTCTCTGACAGGAAACCGCGAATCCAGTCGCATAACTGAGATGATACTCCATAAGCAAGCAATTTGATTACAAGCCGTACAGTGTCAAAAGCGTTCTGGAAATCTGGAAATACGGAAGCACCTTTGTTTCAGAGGAAGTTACGAACTGCTAGTTTGCATGTGTATTTATTAATGAAACTTTTTCATCAAATCTCCTTAATGTTACACATTTCACATTGATCTATATAATGTTATCCTCATTGAAACTTCAGAACAAGCAGCACAGTCTACGAAGAAATGAAATGGATTGCTAATTTCGTATTGTTTCTGTTAATGGTTAAAGTTGTTCGTACTTTCTTGTATTTGCCGGTACTTCGAGTAAAATTTTCTTTATTTGTTAAAAAGTGGAAAGTTCGTTCAAGAGCGTGATGTTGAAACAGATGTCTGTCAAATGAAGCCGCGCCCAAGTAGCCACTAACCGCTTCGCAAAAAAGGCCGAATTCGTCAACACCAACGCAGCCGTGGTTAAGAGCGGGAGTGGTAGGGAGTCAAACGTGTATGAGGGAGTAACAGGTTTCCGTGGATAATCCGGCCATTGTGGGAGCCACAGATCGCCTAAACATTTGGGAGGCTTCGAGCACTCTATGGCCTCTTCAACACATTAGTTCCTTTGTGCTGTTAATTTCTGCATTTGCTTGCGGCGACAAAATTCCGAGCATATTCGCACGCTTACTGTGACAACAATCACTACAACGTTAAGAGGCACTCAGCTAGCGAGAGGGGTCCCGCAGTGCATTGAATTCACGTCACTGGAGGGGAGGGGAAGCGCCGCGACGTCGCGGATTAGCAACCAACCCTCGTTCCTGTAATAACAACTATCTATACAGGGTGTCCCAAAAGTATTCGCGCGTCTCTTGCGTTTATACCGGTATCTACTTCTCGGATATGTAAAATTTTGCATCCATAATCGGAAAACAAGATCATCCCACTGACACATTTGCGATTCAGTGAATCATAGACTACGAGATGTATGACAAAAGTAATGAAACTGATTTTTTTATCTACAAAAGTTTTTATTTTTTTCAAACAACAATATTACCCTCTTCAAAGTAGTTCACTTCAGCAGATATATACCGGCGGAGTCGTTCCCAGTCGTGGTAGCCTAGTTGAAATGCTTTAATATGTTCTCATTCTTTTGAATGTTCTCGAGAGTCCCAAAATGACGTCCTTTTAAGACATTTTTCAAAGCCACAAGGATTCAGATCAGGTGAACAGGGGGCTGTAGAACAACAGGAATGCCTTTGAGGTCAAAAATTCAATAGTGAAACTGGCCTTGTAACATGGGTCGTTGTCTGCAATGTCCGGTCTCACTCGAATCAACCTTTTCCTGAGCCTTTCATGAACATCTTTGTTAAAAGCTGGGTTGACGGTTTGTCCTGGAGGTACGATCTCACAAGAGCATGCAGACGTTCAACAGTTCCGTCGGTTTTTGCAATTCAAGGTCTCTCTGACCCAGGTTCATCTTTAACATGTTCTCGGCCTTCCAAAAATGATTTATGTCAGCGAAAAACTTGTGCTCTAGATAAGCAGTGTTTGAACTTTTCAGAAGTCACACTTGCCTATTCCCCAATTTTAACACAAAAATTGACAGCATAGCGTTGCTCTAAATTCCGCAGTCCAATTTTATTAAGACACAACAAAAGCACATCTTCATTAATGGCGCTCTCAAAAATCACATGATGGCTGTACGTAGCTGAAACTCGTACTGAGTATCTGGAAGGGATGAACACACCGGCCTACACGAGTAGGACAACACAGCGTTGCCAGATAGGTCGCAGTGCTCTGAGTCGCATTACTTTCCTCATACACCTCGTATCAGGTGGTTTCTCTTGATGTTTGCAATGGATTCGATTGATAACAAGACGCTTTAGAGGTACTAGCGTATTTTTTTGGAATAATTTCCTATAAACAGAATGCAGTCATAATGTAGGTTTGATGAAAACACAGAAAGATGACACATACTATCAGAGACACTTTTCAGAGTGAAATTTTCACTCTGCAATGGAGTCTGCACTGGTATGAAAGTTCCTGACAGATTAAAACTGTGTGCCGGACAGAGACTCGAACTCCGGACCTTTGCCTTTCGCTGGCAAGTAGAGCACTTGCCCGCGAAAGGCCATGGTGCGGAGTTCGAGTCTCGGTCCGGCTCACAGTTTTAATCTGCGAGGAAGTTTCATCACAGACACTTGTCAGAGCTGTAGTTACAACATATCCTGTTTAACACACTTAAACAAATCTATCTTTTTCTGGAGTAGTTATCACCGTTTGCCACAGCCACTGGACGCTAACCTCACAGTGGGTTTCTCTATCAGAAATCGTATTTGAATGTTGTTTTATAGAGATCCAAAGCCGTGGCCTCTATAGTTAGGATAGCGTGGTGCGGAGTGTGGGGGCGAGGATCTGTCGGATGTGCGGGGGCGCTAGTTAGACATTGTTAACAGATTACACATTCATTACTCATGAACACACATATCTTCTTTGAAGTGGGTAGTAGCCAGATGGGTAGGTGAAGCTTCCGCAAGGCCGGTAGGCCCTTTCACCTGCGCGCCTCGCGGTCTTTGCCAGCGCAACGATGGCGCTGCACACGCAGCTGGCAGCTAAGTTGCTGATCAGACGAACTCCAGACGTTGCCTGCCTTGTCCCGATAGCCAGCAGCACAGCCAGCGTGTTACTAGGGTGCTCTCGTTGACGTCGTAGACTGTATGTCGGGAAGGTACCCAGCAACTCTACACGATGTGGCCGCAGTCCTGAAGGGATACGTCATGGCCTCTCAGCGAGAGAACAGCCAGCAATGCTGATGTCTGTTTGTAGAAGCTGTTTGGGGCAGCAGTTACTGCGCTCCCCCCGGATGGCGGCAGTTTGACAGCTCACCAGGTACCATCAGCTAGGCTTCCAGGAGCCTAGTGGTAGGAGGCACCAAGCCCTCTCATCAGTGAAGGCGAAGACGGGGCAGCAGCAGCCTGTAGCAGCCAAGTCCATCAAGCTGGAGTGGCTGTTGCTTCATAGATCTAAATCACCTAAGTGGGCCACAGATGAAGCAGCACAAGGCCCTCCTCAGGACTGGTTAGATGCAAATTGAGAACTTTGGAAGTCGGAGTATTTTTACTGGTTGTTTTATGGCAATGACATGTCGTGTGGCAGGCACGAGCGAATGTGGCTTAGTTTTTTGACCTGTCAGCGCTATGCACCGTGCCGTAGTGTCCCATCTCTTCTCTCCAGGCTTCCACTCTGGTTGTTTCTGCAGTGGCCGGGTGCTGTAAAGCCACTCTTGCGTACAACTTGTTATTTCACTATGTGTGGCCAATAGAATGACATTATGGTCCCTTCTTTGTGAGGTTGCTCTGCTGCATTGGAAGTCTGGCCATTCACTCTGGGTGATGCGTGGCAATCAGCTCGGTGGCGTGCCCGTGCTACATGCACTGTCGGCTGTTCTTGCTTATTTGCATTCCAATCTAGCTTCTGCATACTAGCCTGCCTTGGCTTCAGCTGTGGCGCTGTCGCCAGCCAGAGAAAGCTTTAAATTATTATTTTTTTTTTGCGTTCTACTGGGTATCATTCTGGGCGCAACAGTTTGTTTATGAGAAGATCGTGTTTCACCTCTTATAAGAAGGGCAAACGTTTACCAGCGTGTGTAGAATTCGACAGCGACAGGATCGTGGCCTATGGAGATTAGTATATCGTTCTGTGATATTTCTGCGCGCTTTGGTCGGGGTCCCAAGACTCTCCTATCAATATGTAATCGATTTGTTCACGTGGACCATAGCCATCGTCATGCAACATCTCAACAACTCCACGCTGCTTGCACCTGAGAAGCCAGACATATTATCACTTGGCGGCCTTGCAGGATCGATACTAACGTTACGTGTCCTGAGCCAGGAAACAGGATTATTTCTAGCAATAAAAATACAGCCCCGAGCAGTGCGAAGACTTTTGGAGTATTACAGACTGTCAGCACGGCGACCGCACCGTTTCTTTAGCTTCCCTTGACGCTGCAACAGACGGTGGCTCTTCCTGCTTCTGCGCCACTTCCTCCGGTGCGTCTTCTATGTCCACTGATAATGTGCACAGCATCCAACAGGGAACGCTGTAAACCACGGATTACTTAACTTTCAACTTGTATTGGCATGCATGCAAATTCTTCCACCACAAGGCACCAAAATACTACACGCCGCGGACGCTGTGACGTGTGATGTAATTGTGCCTGTGTTGTGTTGTACAAGTTCAACAATATTGCAATAAAATTAGTTACTTGTTATTAATGTAACATGAGGTTTTATTTAATCACTGCTTTTCCCGGCTAATGAACATTATTTTGTTAGATAAATCTCCACCTGGGAAAGTGTAGCAATGTTGTCTGTCAAGCAATGTAAATGTCACTAAATTCTTTAACAAAAGGAATCATTTATAACGAACAAACAAGCTAAAGGTATGAAAGTAATCTGAACTAAACAAGATTAAAGATTTTTTACTAATTTTCGTGCTGTTATTTAAAAGACTCTTTGTTAGTTTCAGATCGTTTATCAAAATTAACGCTACTGTTATCACGAGGTGGCAACACTTTTCTTTAAGCAAAATGAACAGTTTTGTCTCACAATACCGCACATTCACAACACTAATGTATTTTCCTGTCAAAATATATCAGAAAAGTTTTTACGAAATTATCAGGCTTCATAAATCAGCAGATAAGAATTTGTATCACGTAATATGCTGTTTGCATTCATAGATGTTCGGTGTATTCACAGTCTAACTGGAATTTATTACCTCAGAGTGGGTCCTCGGCCACTAGTACACTTTTATTATTGCAATTATAATCAACGACATTTAAGTCTGTATAGAAAATCAATTTGAGACTACCGCTGCAATATTTCTCTAAGATGGCGGCTAGCATAAGAAAATAACTTATCGATTCTGCTTCAGGCTGTTTTATTCGTAATAAATTATATATATTAAATCATTTCTCAGCTTCACTATATGCATTAACATTTGAAAATATTCATCAATGTTACAAGAGACATTAATATTAACCATTTCCCAATAAACTGCGCTGTAGATAAATAGCGCTAATGGGTGCGCTCTTTGGTAACTGAGCAGAAACTTAACATTTATGTAGGACCACAATTGCAGTGAAATAAAACTCCAAACAAAAAAGATTCATTTCAGCAACACATAAAATCTATTTTCAAATATCGGTTAGCAACGTAACAATATTTTAAGTACAGTTTTGTACAGACCTCTGTGTTACGAAGCATCAATCACATCCTATAGATACAATAGTTAGAACAAGAAGAAGAAGGAATTTTTTTACAAAATCGTAGATAACAAAAGATTAAGATTTTCATTGTCTTTTTACATGTGTACTGTCTGAGATACAATTTTTTACAAAATATTAAATTATATCCTTGACAATAATTATTTATTATTTTACTAACAATTAAGTCCTTTTTATTATTATTACACGAATAGGATCAAAGTTAAGTCCCATTCCATAATACAATGCTGTCGTGAATATTATTTTGAGTAAAATATATGCGTGGATATTACAATGCTCACGCAGTTATGCCCCCGCGACAGTCAATTCCGCACCAGCAATCAGACAGTTAACTGCAGTGACTGCAGTTAGCTCAGACGGTACTGCAGCAGTTAATTTACTGAGAACTGTGACCAGTGACAGAGTGGCTGCAAATGTTACTATCAGCGACCCTCAAAATTTCATAGACTGCCAAGAAACAGCAAAGTTAGTAAGGTATCACTGAATTAGGTTTAGAACATAAAGTGCCATACATCTAACTGAACCAGAGTTAAGTACAATTTGTAACACACTTTTAATAATTGTAATTTGTTATTTCTTATTGTGATGCCTCGTCTTTTTTATAGTGCCGTCCTATCCGACAAGTGTTTAATAATCACAGTGTGCAACGTCAGCCGCTAAGGAACTATAGCAGGTAAACATTTTTCTTCTACTGTGGATGTTTGGGCTGAATTTATTGTACCATTCAGTTACTACATTCGCAACGGGCTTTTTAGTTTCTCAGACAGTAGACCGGCAGATGACAGCTACTGTTACAGCCAGTGACGCAGAAACAGTTGAGCATCTGGTGTTGTGTCACGCAGACCGCTGTCTGAGGGTGGACAGAGCACGACAGACCCCGTGACGAGGGAGCGCATAATCCAATCTGCCTTCAGCCTTGATGGTGTTGCGTGGCGTGTCGCGGCAAACCGATCTCCTGGATGCTGAAGTGGTGCGACACACTGCCTCAGCTGCTGCCATTTCACCAGCCGCACGGTACAAGCCAATACGGTACAAACAACTGCTTATCAGAAAACTAGTACTACTGTTTCCCCTTGCCTAGATTGCACTGATGCCTTCTGTAATATTTCTGGCTTATTCAGCCATCATATTAGGCTCCAGGAAGCTATTCCCAGGACAGTGCAGATGCAAGAAGCATAGAGATGACGCAATGTGGGATGAGGTACCGGTGACAGATGTTAGATTCGGTGCTATTCCCGTGAGAAAGACCGCCTGCATGATGCTGCTGCTCTGTGATTGGCTGCTGTGTTCGGCGGTAGGGCGCCAAAACGTTAAAATTTAGTTGCTATTATTAATTAAACCTGTCATCCAAATTACTTCATTTTTTAAAATAAACATCTCTCAACAGCCAGCTATTAATCAGTCATTTCAAAATTATTAAAATCAAAGTATTACTAAAACAAAAGGCAGACGATATTACTGCCGATGCACTTCGGTGGCGTTCGGGTCACGCCTTGCTGCCCGCATCTCGTAGTCGTGCGGTAGCGTTCTCGCTTCCCACGCCCGGGTTCCCGGGTTCGATTCCCGGCGGGGTCAGGGATTTTCTCTGCCTCGTGATGGCTGGGTGTTGTGTGCTGTCCTTAGGTTAGTTAGGTTTAAGTAGTTCTAAGTTCTAGGGGACTTATGACCACAGCAGTTGAGTCCCATAGTGCTCAGAGCCATTTGAACCATTTTTTCACGCCTTGCTGGCTTGGCGCGCGAAGTGTCTCGGGCAGTCCGGCTCTCTAGTTCTGACCGTTCCAGTAGACAGATACGTTGTCTCTTATAGCAGTATTTGTTTCATGCAATTTTATTTACTACAGTTCCGACCGTCGCTAGGTACAGACATGTTGTCTGTAGTAGTAGTATTCTATTCATGTAATTGTATTCTCCAGTTCTGACGGTTCCAGTAGACAGACATGTTGTCTGTGGCAGGATATATTTCATGTTATTTTAGCCAGATATAATCACTGTGGAAAGATATGTTCAATACGTTGTGATCAAGAATAGTTTCTCGTGTCTATATCAATAAAAACGCGAGTGGCATCTCAAATGAGTTATAGTTTATTCGTAGCAGCAGTTCCTTGCGAAGTTAATTTCAGCCTCAAGAAAAATAATCCACGACCTGCGTGCTGTTTTCTGCGCTGAGGACATCATCATCATGAAGACAGCAGGTTAGTGAAGTGTACAAGAACTTACGTATTCCACACAGGGCAGAAGAAACAACTAGGCACCTCACGTGTACTGCATGGACATTACGAATATGCTCAGTGACACGTCATCTGCAGTAATGCAGAGGAGGCAAAGAAGGATGAAAGTATTAACACTATATCACTTTTATTCCTTTTTCTTGCCGTACTTCCTCTCCTTCCCGTTCCTCCTTCTGAAGCATGTTCATCACATTTAGCAGTCGATGTATTTTTGTCCATATACTGTAGTAATCTATGTTAGTACTCACTTGGCCTAGTGTTTTATGACCTGATTTTGAATCTCTTCTCGCAGCCGTGTTTGCAGGAACTATGAAATAATGTATCCAGAACACCTCAGGTCTCTAAGGATAGCAGCTTTCATAGTAAATTTGCTGACCACTTAATAGCCCACAAACATTATCCAGTTAAAATAGAAAGAGATTTAAAAATAGAGCCGCAGTCTATAGTGTAAACTTGCTATGGAAGGAAACTGCCTGTGAGAAGGAATTAGCAGAAGGAAAAAAGATTATTAGACTACATTACGCTATGCAACGACAAACTATTTAACACATTAAAAGAGAGGACACAAACAGATAAACACACACACACACCACACACACACACAAACGCGCGCTTGCGCATACTCGGAGAGAGAAAGTAAACAAAGTTCAAATTTGGCGCCGCACTGTTATGAGAACAAGTGAACATCAACAGGGAGCCGACAGACAGCAACAACAGAGACACTTTGTTTTGTAAAGTGAAAGATTGTTACTTGCCAATCAAGTTTTGCAAAGCTATGTGGTATGTTTTTGTGTTCGTTTCAGTAACAGGTTAGAATGCGTATGAGTGCGAATATTTTGACGCTAACTGTAGGAAGTGGTTGCAAAATATAGTCGCGAAATGTATTCGCACAAAAATAACGCTGATAGCCGAACTGATTTGTTAACTCGCCAACCAGACTTACAGTAACTTCATTTAATTGTAGATAAAAACTACCAATACTGGGTGTTTCAGGAGGAATGGTCAGTATATAGGGATACGACGTTCGAAGCAAAAAATTCTAATAAACTTAGGCTTTAAAACGCATACCATAAGAGCTATAAGCACTTATCCACTCCGATAGCCATGACTGTCAAAGCGCCGCTCCTGCGACTTGGAGGTGCGCTGGCCCCGGACCGAGTGGATTCGAGACGAGGGTCGGTGTGCCGGCCAGCCTCGAATAGGTTTTTATGTGGATTACCACATCGGAGTAGGTGAATACCGTGTTGATATCCAAGTCCCACCTCAGTTACAAGATTCGAAAACATTTACAAAACTTTCGCTTACTTTTACATGAATAACACAACATGCTGACAGTTGGGGTACACATTTTTCCGTCCCATGGGGGGTGGAGGGTGGGAAGAACGGACGGACAGGAAGGACATCCGGCTACCCCCTTAAACTAACCGTTCCAGATCCTTTAATAGCTGTGACAACTCTGCGCCTATGCGGAAAAAAGGCACAAGAAAAAGAAGAATAAGAGTTATGAATACTTCTTCACTTTCGGTGCTATGAAACGAATCCCTCCTACGGCAAGCTCTTTGCTTTCCATATTTTGGGAGGAGTTAGTATGGACAAAAGAAATTGTGTAGTAAACGTGGTACCTAAAATGCAAACCTTAAGAGCTATGAGCAATTCTTCGTCACCGACACTGTGAGACACACCTGTTCTACTGCAGGAGGTGGTGTGGATGAAGACAAGCAAAAACCCAGACCTTAACAGCTGTCCGCTCTTGGGCAGTAGAAGACAGGCGTTTCACAACAGCGAAGATGAACAAGTGCTCAGAGCCCATTTTTTGATTCGAATGGGATTCCTGTCATATCCCTGAATACTGACTGTTCTACCTGAAACACACTGTACATAGAAATGTACAGAAGATCTTACTAACGCAACAATACATAGAAAAAATAAGATAATAACAATATCAGACAAAAACTGTTTTAGGCTTCATTTTTTTAGAGTATTAACTGCTTAAAACATGTCTATATTTTACAGAACTGAATGACGAGTATCCACTGAGCATCGCAGGAAGATACATATTTGGATTCATATAAAAAACATTTGTTTGCATAACAGGCAGACCTGTACTTCGATAATTTTGGAATTCTTGGAGTACGGTGTAATGTAAAGTTTATTTGTATGTGTCTTCTTTGCATATATTTCAGTATCCTTATGGCAGTCCCTCAGTTTGTGAAAATTTTACTTTCACCAATATCTGTATAATTTATTTAACGCAATATGTATATGTCAGTCAGTCTGTAGGTATAGGGATATATAGTAATTGCTTTGGAGTCTAAATCAATAAGTAATCATTGCAGAATATTTATCGTTTGTATCCATATCAAAATGAGGCACTGTAATTTATGTTTTTGGTATAGACATATAATGTTAAAATCCTCCCATCTTTGGAAATAACAGTCTTCGTACAGCTAGGAGCTCTCGCTGATGTTGTGTGGACTGTCTGAAGATGTTCCAGGCAGCCGAATGCTTTTTCACAACGAGACATCGGAGGTTCGAGTCCTCCCTCGGGCATGGGTGTGTGTGTGTGTGTGTGTGTGTGTGTGTGTTGTCCTTAGCGTAAGTTAAAGTTAGATTAAACTGTTGTGGAACATTAATACCATGATTTTCTGTTCTTCACACGTTTGTGATCCTCCGAGTAGCAACAGAACATTCCACAAAAGAAAGAGACACGACGGTTCGTATCTCTGTCCGACCATCCAGTTTAGTTTCTCAGTGGTTTTCCTAAAGCGCTTACGGCAGATGGTGCCACGGTTCCTTTGAAGAGGACGCTGCCGATTTCCTAACCCATGCCTACGTAGTATGAGTTTTTATTCCGTTTGTAATGGCCTCGTTATCGGCGGGACATTAAACCGTAATCTTATTTCCTTCCTACAGTGCAGTAGCTTGCTATCGATTTTTGTTTCATTTTACTTTCTGCGTTAAATGAGGTGCTTTTACTTTTCCATTGTGACATGGCTGGGGCTCCAAGGTAGTGACGCGGGGTGCCAAGCGTGGCAGAATTGATTACAGACTAATAACTTAATGGCAGCAACTTCCACCATTAGACCACCTGTTGCGTTGTCTGTTGCGGAGTTCCTAACTTCTGAGACGTTAACGACAATTAATTATCATTGACATGATTATGCCTCATCCTCACTGCCACACTGTAAAGAATAATATCGAATACTGAACAGAATAACAAGCCAAAAGTGCTACAATTTTATCAGCTGGTTTGATAAGGAAAAAGCGTTATTGTGGTCTTACTTTAGGTTTGCTGTTGTAAAGAATAACGATGTTAGTTAGGAGCTAAAATGTCTCATATCGTCGCTGCACAGGGACGTTGTGGTTAGATATATTGTCTCTTTGTCATGAAGCGTGAGTTGCTCCTGCTTGTTTCTCGGTCGAATAGATTTGCAGTTGGTCAATATTCCACCTGTCTGAATGCTCATCTTGTACGACAGTGCCTCGTTCCTTATTATTGTGTTGACTGTCTTGTTATCAAAGACTCTCCCGCCCTCATCTGCGACATCTCACTCATTTCCCAGACGACCAGACTACATTTTTCTGCAGCCACAGCTGCCTGCGGTACGTTGGCGAACTCTTAGTAAATAACTGGGAAACGAACCATATCCCATCAGTGTATTGCGCCCTTAGATGAGAAAATGTTTGACATTTTTGATGTTTCGTTTGTATTTGGGTGTGAGTGGTAGGTTCTCTTTCCTATTTCTACTGTCTCCCAAATTTCCTATCATTTATTTATTTCTTTCTTGGATATGGCTATTGTATCCAGAATCTCCTTCACCTTTACACCCTAATCCTTTTTGAGCCTAAAATTTGCGTCACTCTCTTGCACTGATAATGCTAGAAGTCGTATGCCTAATATCACAAGGCACGCTTCAGACGGTGTAGTTCTATCCACAGCAATGATTCGCAAGAGTAAGTTTCTTTGTGCTGGCCATGAGACTTGAGCCAGCTTTCGCTTTTGAGCCAGTGCACTCACCTAACGATTCACAGTAGTGAGAAGGATTGCGTTATCATTCGTCCTTCTTACTCATACAGTCAGCCGAAAAGTTTCTTTGTGCCACTGTGCTCTTTCTCATTTTCTAATGTTATTCTGTCGAGAACTTGAAGCCTCTCCGGCAAACGATGTGCATGAAAATTCTGTTTCTCATCGATATTTGTTCTCAAGTACCTAAACATTTCATTTACATGTGTTAGTTGGTAATTATGATCGTAATATTTCTCGCTCTTATTAATGCTCCATTTACCAATAATTAACCTATTTCCTGTGCTGTTAGAAGTAATTTATTCTCTACGCAACGATCGCTTAGTGTTTCAGAGAACTGGAAGAGCGTCCGATAGGATCCCTTTATTCGAGTAACAACTGAAGAGTGCACCGTCTGTATATACAGGGTGTCCATAAATTAACTTTGCAATTTAAGACTTTAATAACTTTAAAATTATATTAGATATTGACAGATCGTTTTCAACATGTGATAACTCATCAAGTTTAGTTTTCCTTCCAGATGACGCAATTTTGAGGCAAAATTGAAAACTTGATAAATTATGGACACCACAGAAAAAATCTCAGTATATGTCCTGGTTCATACAGAGACGTTCGACGCACAAGTACAACGAAACTTTCGAAGACGCTATGGAAGGCAACCAATGTCCTGACCAACTATTCGGACTTGGCATGCGTCATTATGGAAACAGAGAGTGTTCTCCATAAAAATGGGGCGGGTCGCCCATCTGTTTCAGGTGCCAACGTGGACAAGCCACGGCAGGCGTTTGCCTGGGGTCCGACAAAATCGGTGCATACAGCGGCCAGAGAGTTGGAAATGAGACAGTCTACTGCGCCTAATATATCGCATAAGACATTACGGCTATATCCCCACAAGATGCAGCTGATCAGGCGTGAAGGCCTTCGAACAAATTTCAGTGTGAATAGTTTGCAGTGGATATGCTAAACAAGGTTGACCACTTTTTGAAAAAGATTTATTTCTCCAATGAGTCAACCATTATCCGGCAAACTGAATCGTCATAACGTTCGTATATCGGGTTCATAGCATCCTCATGTTATGTCGCAAGGTCAATGTTTGGTGCGGATAGTTGCACATTTGCATAATTGGTCCATTCTTTTTTATCGAGTCTGCGGTCAACGGCGGTGTCACCGGGACATGCTGCAAGTGTTTGCTGTGCCACAGCTGGAAAATCTACAACCCAATGTCATATTCCAGCAGGTTGGGGGTACCTCCCCACTGGTTCCTAAATGTCCGTCCATTTCTGGAGGAAAATTTTCCGGGTAGGTGAACTGGACGAGATGGACCAATTCGATGGCTACGACGATCCCCTGAGCTCAAACCACTGGGCTACTTCCTGTGGGGTTTTGTAAAGGAGCTTGCTTACCAACTCAAGGTTAGAGACCTGCAGGTCTTGGAGGCACGCTTTCGCAATATATTTGAACATGTCTTGAACATGTTCACGATAAAGGATGACAGCCAAACCAGTTGCAGGATACAAATTTTTTATTAAAATTCTTGACCAAGGTTTCGGTACATATAAATATACCTTCATTAGAAGTAAAACATCCTTCCCACTTGGTGTGTCGATGTACAGCCAGTTGCAAACGCATCTCGAGGCATCGTGGTCTTGTATAGGAGACGTGGATGCAGTGACGAAAGCGGTTCCAAAACCAAGGCCAACAGGGCTTAACCTCTTCAGAACTTAGAGAGGCCTTTCTTTCAGCGACTGTCCGCCTCTCGTCGCTCTAACACAGTCGACTGGAGCCGCTTTCGTCACTGCATCCACGTCTCCTATACAAGACCACGATGCCTCGAGATGCGTTTGTAAGTGGCTGTACATCGACACACCAAGTGGGCTAATTTTTTACTTCTGATGAAGGTATATTTATATGTACCGAAACCTTGGTCAAGAATTTTAATAAAAAATTTTATCCTTGAACTGGTTTGGCTGTCATCCTTTATCGTGAAGAATTTCAACAGTTGCTGTTGCAGCCAAGTTTAAAATCTTGAACATGTCTTGAATCGTAGTAGAGAGAAGTTGAATTCTGACTATACATTATCCACGTCACTGAGGGTGCACATATTGATGTGTGTGAATGAGGTAAGAAAGATTTATAAGTTTCTTGTCACATGTTCAAAACCATTTTTTAATATCTAATATAGTTTTGAAAACAATATCCTAAGTTGTATAGATAATACTTGGACACCCTGTATATTCACGCAACGAAAGCAGCAGCATACGATTTATTATGCCTACGGAAAGAGCGACAAAAATGTCGATATTAAATACGCGCAGAATGTACAGCCCACGGCAATGCCTGCCTGACATTATAGCATACCATTCCCTCCGTTCCCCCAATAATGTCCTGTTCACACGGAGTATTGCTTCCAAGAAGGCCGTACACAATGTTTTCTACTTCATCGTCAACATCTCTTTCTGGACAATAGCAATATCAAACACACACACCGAAAAATTTGGATAGCGGGTCTCTTTGGTAGTGATCTAGATTATAAATTGAAAATCTCGTCGTCCTTGTTTTGCAGAAACCTTCACCACAAACGCAACAAACATTATGTCACTCTATTCCTCTTCTCTCTGGCTTCATTTTAGCATTAAGTAAGTAAAAAGTTTTTTTTAATGTTCCAGTGATTCGATTGGTAGAAGTGTTCTGGTATTGCATATGATGAAATATTGCCAGAGCTCGGGTTCAGTGCGACACAGTGCGTACTGTTTCCTCGCGACAAGAAAAAAAGCCCTTGCATACCAATGTACCCCACTCTGCTGGGTCTTTTGGACGAAAGAGCAGTAGTAATTCTCTGAGATTCCCTCTCTATCACTCTCTCTGAATGTCTCACGCTCTGTCCAGAATACACACACACACAAAAACACACACACACACACACACACACACACACACACACATTCATACATATGGCACGCGCCACGCGCGCGCGCACGCACACACACACACACACACACACGCACACACACACACACACACACACACATACACACACACACACAAATATATATACATACACAAATGGCCACGAATACAGTGGCAAGAATCAAAGTGACATGAAGCAGGGTGTTAAACAGAGAACGAAAAGCGTGCTTACAAACATAGAATTTTTCATTTATCATAGTTAGTCCACGCCACGGACCATTAGCGCCTTACCTATCGTAACAACGAACCTGATAAGTTGTTCCGTAATGTAGCTGTTCCACAGAGATATTACTTTGTTTGCGGCAAATGTGTATGGAAGTTAATACACTTTCCTGTCTAGGCCTTCATCCGTATAGACTTATTTTGAGAATACTGATGTGTCCATGCGAGGTGGCGCAGTAGTAAAGTAGAAAGACATTGGACACGCTTTCGGGAGCACAGCACTTCAAATATAGCTCCGGATTTAGGTTCTCCGTGGTTTCCGTGAACCGCTTGAGGCACTTACCGGTATGGTGTTAACACCGCTTGTCAGTTTCCAAGGTGGACCCTACAAATTGATAATTACTTTATCTCTTCGCTTGTCGTTGAGAACACGTTTTCCATAGTTCCACGTTCTAGGCAGGTAAACGTTCTGCTGCCTGAATAAATTAATGGACCTAAGAGCACTGGCAGTATACAGAGCTCGTGCAAAACCGCGGCAGAGCACAACATCCCTTTAATAGCCAGTCAGGAGGCGCTGGAGGTGGGCCACGTGACTGCCACCTGCATCTGCCTGAACAGGAGAACATGTGACTGACGCTCTCTGAGATTTTAGCATTGCTCTGCCTCCGCCCCTCTTCTGTTTTAGCTTCGCTCCGTGGCAGAGGGCTTACAGACTATGTGTCTCTGGCTCTCTTGAAAATGGCGGCTGCCTCTACCACTGTACTCTGAGGTGAAAAAAAGTCATGGTATAGCGATATGTACATATACAGATGGCGGTGGTGTCGCGTACACAAGGTATAAAAGGGCAGTGCATTGGCAGAACTGTCAAATGAGACGTGTGAAAAGGCTTCCGACTTGATTATGACCGCACGACGAGAATTACCGGACTTTGAATGTTGAATGGTAGATAGAGCTAGACGCATGGGACATTCCATTTCGGAAATCTATGGGGATCGACAGTGCACAATGGCATTCACTTACTGACCGAGCGCGGCGGCGTTTGAGTACAGGTGCCAGTGTTAACAGAAATAACCGCAGAAATGAATGTAGGGCGTACGACGAACGTATCCGTTAGGGTAGTGCTGTGGAATCTGGTGTTAATGGGCTACGACACCAGGCGACAGACGCGAGTGCCTTTGCTAACAGCACGACATCGCCTGCAGCGCCTCTCCTGCGATCGTAACCGTATTGGTTGGACCCTAGACGACTGGAAAACCGTGGCCTGGTCAGAGGAGCACCCACTTCGATTGGTAAGAGCTGATGGTGGAGTTTGAGTGTGGTGTAGACCCTATGAAGCCATGGATCCAAGTTGTCAATAAGGCACTGTGCAAGTTGGTGGTGGCTCCATAGTGGTGTGTGCTGTGTTTACACGGAATGTACTGGGCCCTCTGGTCCAACAGTACCGACCATTGTCTGTAAATGATTATGTTCGCGTACTTGCAGACCGTCTGCAGCCAGTCATGTACTTTATGTTCCAAAACAATGAGGTAATTTTTATAGATGACAATGTGCCATGTCACCGAGCCACAAGTTTTAACGATTTTGGATTGAAGAACATTTTTGACAATTCGAGCAAATGATGTGGCCACCCAGAGCGTCTGTCATGAATCCCATCGAACATTTATGGGACATAACAGGGAAGTCAGTTCGTGTACAAAAGCCTACACCGGCAACAGTTTCACAATTATGGACGGTTACAGAGGCAACATGGTTCAGTATTTCTGCAGGGGGCTTGCAACAACTTGTTGAGTCCATGCCATATCGAGCTGCTGCACTACGCCGGCCAAAAGGAGGTCCGACACGATATTAGGAGGTGTCCCATGACTTTTGTCACCTCAGTGTACATCGCTCCGTATTCACTCTGAACCATCACTGTTCTTTTCGAGTATGTTTTAACTTTTCCAGCCACCTCTGTTGCCTATGAGTCTTGCATTCGCTATAATTTAGTCTTTCCTGGAGGGTCACATTGTAAGCCAAAACTGTGATAAACACAGACATTATTTTCAATGTGTTTATATCTTTAAATAGTCTCTTACACAACTATCTCTTCGCCGGCCGCTGTGGCCGAGCGGTTCTAGGCGCTTTAGTTTGGAACTGCGCGACTGCTACGGTCGCAGGTTCGAATCCTACCTCGGGCATGGATGTCCTTAGGTTAGTTGACTTTAAGTAGTTCTAAGTTCTAGGGGACTGATGACCTCATTTGTTAAGTCCCATACTGCTCAGAGCCATTTGAACCATTTTTGAACTATCTCTTCCATCCTGCTCACATCCCTCTAGAGATCCTTCACAACTGTTCCACTGACGAAGACATCTACATCTACATCTACATTTATACTCCGCAAGCCACCCAACGGTGTGTGGCGGAGGGCACTTCACGTGCCACTGTCATTACCTCCCTTTCCTGTTCCAGTCGCGTATGGTTCGCGGGAAGAACGACTGTCTGAAAGCCTCCGTGCGCGCTCTAATCTCTCTAATTTTACATTCGTGATCTCCTCGGGAGGTATAAGTAGGGGGAAGGAATATATTCGATACCTCATCCGGAATATATTCCTTCCCCCTACTTATACCTCCCGAGGAGATCACGAATGTAAAATTAGAGAGATTAGAGCGTGCACGGAGGCTTTCAGACAGTCGTTCTTCCCGCGAACCATACGCGATACCATATTCGATACCTCATGCAATGGTCGAAGTAGGGAGGATATAAAATGTAGACTGGCAATGGCAAAGAAATCGTTTCTGAAGAAGAGAAATTTGTTAACATCGAGTATAGATTTAAGTGTCAGGAAGTCGTTTCTGAAAGTATTTGTATGGAGTGTAGCCATGTATGGAAGTGAAACATGGACGATAACCAGTTTGGACAAGAAGAGAATAGAAGCTTTCGAAATGTGGTGCTACAGAAGAATGCTGAAGATAGGGTGGGTAGATCACGTAACTAATGAGGAGGTATTGAATAGGATTGGGGAGAAGAGAAGTTTGTGGCACAACTTGACTAGAAGAAGGGATCGGTTGGTAGGACATGTTTTGAGGCATCAAGGGATCACAAATTTAGCATTGGAGGGCAGCGTGGAGGGTAAAAATCGTAGAGGGAGACCAAGAGATGAATACACTAAGCAGATTCAGAAGGATGTAGGTTGCAGTAGGTACTGGGAGATGAAGAAGCTTGCACAGGATAGAGTAGCATGGAGAGGTGCATCAAACCAGTCTCGGGACTGAAGACCACAACAACAACAACAACAACAACAACAACAACAACCTCATCCAGAAACGCACCCTCTCGAAACCTGGCGAGCAAGCTACACCGCGATGCAGAGCGCCTCTCTTGCAGAGTCTACCACTTGAGTTTATTAAACATCTCCGTAATGCTATCACGGTTACCAAATAACCCTGTGACGAAACGCGCCGCTCTTCTTTGGATCTTCTCTACCTCCTCCGTCAACCCGATCTGGTACGGATCCCACACTGATGAGCAATACTCAAGACATGGTCGATTTGCTTCCTACCTCTTCATCTCCGACTCTAGTGACTTTGTGGGGTTTCATCTCTTAACCTTTCTCCCTTTCTGTGAAAATGCTGAATATAGCAAGCTCATACGTAAAGCATTCGCTACATTACAGCACACAACTGGAAGATACCTACGCTGATAAGCCAAAACATTATGATCACTTCCCGCCGAGACGTTGAATGTCGCCTGGTGGCGTTGGGAGCACCTGTCGCGGTAACAAAAGTGTGTAAGAGGGGCAGGCACAGAAGGGGGGATCACCCAAGCGAAGCTATGTGCTGAAAATGGGGAAATCCATTGAGATAAGCGACTCTGACAAAGCGCAGATTATTATTAAGCAGAGACTGTGAACGAGTATCTCGAAAACGGCAAAGCTGGCCGAATGTTCACGTGTTATTGTCGTGAGAATATATGGAAAGAGGTAGGACAGTGAAACTACCAGTAGGCGCTAAATGGTTGGACGTCCACGACTCTTCACAGAACGTGTGGTTCAGAGGCTTGTCTGCTCTGTAAAGCAGGATAGCTGGTGATCTGTGGTATCTCTGCCGAAAGAGCACAGTACTGTTGCACACACAAGTGTTTCGAGGCACATCGTTCCTCGTATATTGTTGAATATGGAGCTCGACAGCAGACCACCCCTACGTGTTCACATGTTGATCCAACGACAACATCAATTACGACTGCGTGGCGACGTTCGGGTGAATCACATTTTTGCTGCACTACGTCGATGTTTGTCACCACGAACGCCGTCATCGAGAAGAACGGCGACTCGAAACCTGCAGCACGCCAGGGACGCAGGTTGGTGGGGGCAGTTTTATGCTATGCGAGATGTTCTGCGCTCGCTTGGGACCTGTAGTAGTAATCGAAGACACGCTGACAGCTGCGAATGACCTCTGTCTCTTCATGCTTGATGTCTTCCCCGACGGTGACGTCATCTCTCAGCAGCATAACTGTCCGTGTCTCGCAGGCAGAACCATGCTACAGAGGTTTGAAGAGCATTATAGTGAATTAATGTTGATGTCTCGGCGACCAAATTCGCTGATATTAATCCTATTGGGCTCACCTGGATCTCAATCGGGTGCCATCACCGCTTACGCAAGTCAGCGACCCGTAATTTACGCGAATTACATGACCTGTGCGTCGACATCTAAGGCCACATACCTACAAAAACCTACCTCCAACTGTCGAATCCCTGATACGCAGGATCAGTGAAGTACTTCGTTGCAAAGACAGACAAATCAGCTTCTAGACAGGTGGTCATAATGTTTTGGCTCACCAGTGTATATGACCTACTCGTGAACACTATCACCTAAAATTCATTGAAGTATCAAAGAAGCTGATGATGCTCCTGTAAGATACTGCACAGATTATGTGAAATAACTCCGTCCTCTTCAGCCTGGAGTTTATTGTAGGCCGCCGGAAGAGCGAAGGACACCAGATGACCAGAAAAAAGCGCAGGAGGTTACCGTTCTCAGAAAGAGTCGCTGGGGAGCCATATGTAACTGTCGGCCTATACCGCTGATGCCAATCTGTTGTAGAATTCTGGAACACATTTTAGGCTTATCAGTTATAAACCTTTCTGGGAAACGAAACTTCCTCTGCGATACCCGTATAATTCTACTAACAGAGATGTTGGGAAACTAAGCTCGCTCTTTTCGTTCGAGAAATCACAGCACAACGGCCCTCAGATTGCTTTCGTGTTCCTTGACTTTGGGATGGGAATCGATACATTTCCGCCGTAGCGTTTATTAACCAAAATACGATCGTATCTAGCAGCGAAGCAGATCTGTGACGGGATACAGGACTTCCTCGCAATAGAAACTAACACGTAGTTCTTAATGGGATGAGGTCGAAAAAATAAAAGTAAATTTAGAGAAAGTAAGATTAGTTTCAAGATCCGTCGACAACAAGGTCATCTGAGACGGAGTATATGCTCGGAATAGGGAAGAATGAGGAAGAAAGCCGGAGGTGCCCTTTCACAGAAACCAAATCACCAAGGAAAATCACGGAAAACTAAATCAGGTGGGCCGGACGGAGATCTGTACTGTCATTCTGTTGAATGCCAGTGCAGTGTGCCAACCAATGACCGCTTTGCTCGGTCAAAATCAATTTCGGAAGTTCTCCAATGCGTACAAAAGACAAAGGGGATATCCACGTCTCAGTGACGCTGTGAGGCTTCCTGCGGGCTACTGTTGGGTATCTCGTACGTCACAACTTCCGGCATTCTAAGGATGTAGCTGCTCTGTGACATCAGTTTTAACGGGTGAAATTCAGCTGGAGTTGCACGGCGTCATGTTGGCCGAGGGTGTGGCAGTTCACCTTGTACTGCTCAAAGCATTCGATGACGGTAAAAGCAATTGCAAGACATTGGTAGTTTATATGAATCTTTTTAATGGTTTCTGAAATTTTCCTTCTATCTGCCTCCTCTACCAACAGCTTCGTGGTCCCGACGGAGGCTCGAGTCCTCCCTCGGGCATCGGTGTGTGTGTTTGTCCTTAGGATAATTTAGGATAAGTAGTGTGTAAGCTTAGGGACTAATGACCTTAGCAGTTAAATCCCATAAGATTGCACACCCATTTTTGAACAGCTTCGGGTGATTTGCAACACTACATACCAACTGCAGCAAACGCAGAACTCCAGACATGCTTGCAGAACTGTGGAACGAGGTTGACCAGCGTCTGGATGTTTGTCGTGCGTCCTGTGGAGGGCACATTGAACACCTGTGAAATGCAAACGAGAACTCCAATCCTAACAGAAACTGTAAAAGAACCCCAGGGTTGTACGTCCATTACAAGTTATGCTCTTGTAAAATCGCTTGGTTCTTTTGAAATGAAAAACTTTCTAACCAACGAAAGAGTAACGTTCTACGAGTCGGGGCGTGGAACGTCAAAAGTTTTAACGTGGTACATCTACATCTACATGGTTACTCTGCAATTCACACTTAAGTGCCTGACAGAGGGTTCATCGAATCATTTTCATACTACTTCTTCTACCATTCCACTCTCGAATGGCGCGTGGGAAAAAGGAACACCTAAATCTTTCCTTTCGAGCTCTGATTTCTCTTATTTTATTATGATGATCATTTCTCCCTAGGTAGGTGAGTGTCAACAAAATATTTTCGCATTCGGAAGAGAAAGTTGGTGGTTGAAATTTCGTAAATAGATCTCGCCGCAAAGAAAACCGTCTTGGTTTCAGTGACTGCCACCCCAACTCGCCTATCATATCAGTGACACTCTCACCCCTATTGCGCGATAACACGAAACGAGCTGCCCTTCTTTGCACTTTTTCGATGTCCTCCGTCAATCCTACCTGGTAAGGATCCCATATCGCGCAGCAATATACCAGCAGAGGACGGATAAGTGTAATGTAGGCTGTATCTTTAGTGGGTTTGTCGTATCTTTTAAGTGTTCTGCCAACAAAGCGCAGTCTTTGTTTCGCCTTCCCCACAATATTATCTATGTGGTCTTTCCAATTTAAGTTGCTCATAATTGTAATTTCTAGGTATTTAGTCGAATTGACAGCCCTTAGATTTGTGCGATTTATCGTATACTTAAAATTTATCGGATTTCTTTTAGTACCCATATGGATGGCCTCGCACTTTTCTTTGTTTAGTGCTAATTGCCACTTTTCGCACTATACAGAAATTCTCTCTAGATCATTTTGTAATTGGAATTGATCGTCTGATGATTTTACTAGACGGTAAATTACAGCGTCATCTGCCAAAGATCTAAGGGGGCTGCTCAGATTATCACCTAGATCATTTATATAAATCAGGAACAGCAGAGGGCCTGCGACACTACCTTGCGGAGCGCCAGATATCACTTTTGTTCTACTCGATGATTTACCGTCTATCACTACGAACTGTGATCTCTCTGAGATCCATGGTGGATCAATCGCGTCTCTTATTAACTTATGCGGTATGAATCTACACCCCTGGAAATTGAAATAAGAACACCGTGAATTCATTGTCCCAGGAAGGGGAAACTTTATTGACACATTCCTGGGGTCAGATACATCACATGATCACACTGACAGAACCACAGGCACATAGACACAGGCAACAGAGCATGCACAATGTCGGCACTAGTACAGTGTATATCCACCTTTCGCAGCAATGCAGGCTCCTATTCTCCCATGGAAACGATCGTAGAGATGCTGGATGTAGTCCTGTGGAACGGTTTGCCATGCCATTTCCACCTGGCGCCTCAGTTGGACCCGCGTTCGTGCTGGACGTGCAGACCGCGTGAGACGACGCTTCATCCAGTCCCAAACATGCTCAATGGGGGACAGATCCGGAGATCTTGCTGGCCAGGGTAGTTGACTTACACCTTCTAGAGCACGTTGGGTGGCACGGGATACATGCGGACGTGCATTGTCCTGTTGGAACAGCAAGTTCCCTTGCCGGTCTAGGAATGGTAGAACGATGGGTTCGATGACGGTTTGGATGTACCGTGCACTATTCAGTGTCCCCTCGACGATCACCAGTGGTGTACGGCCAGTGTAGGAGATCGCTCCCCACACCATGATGCCGGGTGTTGGCCCTGTGTGCCTCGGTCGTATGCAGTCCTGATTGTGGCGCTCACCTGCACGGCGCCAAACACGCATACGACCATCATTGGCACCAAGGCAGAAGCGACTCTCATCGCTGAAGACGACACGTCTCCATTCGTCCCTCCATTCACGCCTGTCGCGACACCACTGGAGGCGGGCTGCACGATGTTGGGGGGCGTGAGCGGAAGACGGCCTAACGGTGTGCGGGACCGTAGCCCAGCTTCATGGAGACGGTTGCGAATGGTCCTCGCCGATACCCCAGGAGCAACAGTGTCCCTAATTTGCTGGGAAGTGGCGGTGCGGTCCCCTACGGCACTGCGTAGGATCCTACGGTCTTGGCGTGCATCCGTGCGTCGCTGCGGTCCGGTCCCAGGTCGACGGGCACGTGCACCTTCCGCCGACCACTGGCGACAACATCGATGTACTGTGGAGACCTCACGCCCCACGTGTTGAGCAATTCGGCGGTACGTCCACCCGGCCTCCCGCATGCCCACTATACGCCCTCGCTCAAAGTCCGTCAACTGCACATACGGTTCACGTCCACGCTGTCGCGGCATGCTACCAGTGTTAAAGACTGCGATGGAGCTCCGTATGCCACGGCAAACTGGCTGACACTGACGGTGGCGGTGCACAAATGCTGCGCAGCTAGCGCCATTCGACGGCCAACACCGCGGTTCCTGGTGTGTCCGCTGTGCCGTGCGTGTGATCATTGCTTGTACAGCCCTCTCGCAGTGTCCGGAGCAAGTATGGTGGGTCTGACACACCGGTGTCAATGTGTTCTTTTTTCCATTTCCAGGAGTGTATCTATTGCTGTCGATACTGTATCTTTGAATCCAAGCAATATCTGGTCTACACTTATTAGCTTGGAAGGAATGGAGACTCTCTCTTATGAAGGCATCAAGCGAATTCTTATCTGCTGTTTTAAATAGATATATTTTGCGTTTATTTTTAGTGTTTTTGGTTGATATGGTTTTGAGCCTCGCTACAATGACCTTGTGTTCACTAATTCCAGTATCCGTCATGACGCTCTCTATTAGATCAGTATTATTTGTGGCTAAGAGGTCAAGTGTGTTTTCGCAACCATTTACAATTCGTGTGGGTTCATGAACTAATAGTTCAAAGTAAATCTCAGAGAAAGCATTTAGTACAATTTCGGAAGATGTTTTCTGTCTACCATCGGCTTTGAACATGTATTTTCGCCAACAAATCGAGGGTAGATTGAAGCAGATAGAAGTAGATAGAAGGTAGGAAAGATAGAAAATCTGAAAATGGAAGTGTTGAGGCTCAATTTGGATACAGTGGGAGTCAGTGAAGTGAAATGGAAAGACGACAGGATTTAGACAGATGGGTACAGAGTAATATCAACAGCAGCAGAAAGTGGTATAACTGGATTAGGATTCGTAATGAATAGGAAGGTACGGCAGAAAGTGAGTTCCTGTGAACAGTTTAATGATATAGGGTTGTTGTCATCAGTATCGACAGCAAATCAGCGCCGCCAACAATAGTTGCAAGTAGAAGATGAAGAGATACAGAAAGTATATGAGGATGTTGAACGAATAATTCGGTACATAAAGGGAGCCAAAAATCTAATAGTTGTAGTGTACTGAAATGCGACTGCAGGGGAAAATATGGGTTTGATAATAGAAATGGGAAAGGAGAAAGACTAATTGAGTTCTGCAATAAATTTCAGCTAAGAGGAAGTATAGCTGGAAAAGGTCGGGGGATACGGGAAGACGTCAATTAGATTACATCGTGGCCAAGCAGAGATTCCGAAACCAGCTATTGGATTGTAAGATGTACCCAGGTGTAGATAGAGACACACTTCACAATTTGGTAATGATGAAGAACAGACTGAAGTCTAAGAGGATTATCCGAAAGAATTAATGGAGAAGGAAGTGGCAATGGAGAGACACGCCTGATGTTCTTTGAGGCTATACACATTGCGATAATGAATGGTTCAGTAAGCAGTTCACTTGGAAAAGAATTGACATATCTAAACAGGGCAGTCACAGGAGTTAAACCATAGGTGCAAAGAGGGTAACTGCGTAGAAACCATGGGAAACAGAAGAAATACTTCAGTTGATCGACCAAAGAAGGAAGTACAAAAACGATCAAGGAAATTTAGAAATATAGAAATTCAAGTCACGCAGGAATGAAATAAATACGAAGTGTATGGAAGCGAAGGAGAAATGGCTCCTTGAAAACTGTGAAGTAATCGCAAAGAAATGACTTTCGGAAGGACTAATTTAGCCTACAGAAATGCCAAAACAACTTCCTGTGAAATTAAAAGCAAGGTCGGTAACATTATGAGTGCAATGGGAATTCTGCTGCTAAATGCAGAGAGAGAGCGAATAGGTGGAAAGAGTACATTGAAAGCCTCTATGAGGATTGGACTTGTTTGATGACGCGTTAGAAGAAGAAACAGGAGGCGAAGGTAAGGTGGGGCATAGGAGACCCTGTGTTAGTCAGAATTTAAAAATTTGGGCGACTTAAGATCAAATAAGGCAGAAAGGATAGATAAAATTCTTAAATCATTAGGGGAAGTGGCAACAACACGACTGTTCACATTGGTGTGTAGCATATTTGGCACTGGCGATATTGCATCAGATTTGGGAATAAAATATCATCCACACTCCGAGCAAGAGCCGACGAGTGTGGGAGTTATCGTACAGTCAGCTTAGCAGCTCAAGTAACCAATTTGCTGACAAGATTAATATACAGAAGAATGGAACAGAAAATTGAGGGTGTGGTAAATGACGATCAGTTTGGCTTTGGGAAAGATAAGGCACCATAAAGGCAGTTCTGACGTTGGGACTGATAATGGAAGCAAGACTGAAGGTAAAGTAAGACACGTTCGTAGGATTGGTCGATCTGGAAAAAGTATTCGACAATTTAAACGCTGCAAGATGTTGGAAACTATCAGAAAAATAGGGGTAATCTATAGAATATGTCTGGTAATATACAATATGCACAAGAACCAAGAGGGAATTATAAGAGTGAAAAAGCAAGAAAGAATTGTTCAGACTAATTGGAGTGTAAGACAGGGATGGAGTCTTTCGCCGCTGCTGTTCAATTTATACATCGAAGAAGCAATGAAGGAAATAAAAGAAAAGTTCAAGAGTGGGATTAAAATTGAAGGTTAAAATATATGAACATAAGATTCACTGACGACATTGCTATTCTCAGTGAAAGTGAATAAGAATTATGGGATGTTTTAAATGGAATGAACATTGTAATGAGTTCAGAATATGGACTGAAAGAAAGACGAAAGTAATGAGAAGAAGAAGAAATGACGACAGCGAGAAATTTAAGATCATAGTTGCTGACCACGAAGTAGATGAAGTTACGGAATTCCGCATTCCTGACTAAGAAAAGTCTACTAGTACCAAATATAGGTCTTAATTTGAGGAAGAAATTTCTGAGATTCGAGTTATGGAGCACAGCATTCTATGATGATGAAACATGGACTTTTGATCTGAAGAGAATCTAAGCGTTTGAGATATTATGCTACAGAAGAAAGATGAAAATCAGGTGAACTGATACGGTGAATAATGAGGAGGTTCTCCGCAGAATCGGAGAGAAAAGGAATATATGGAAAAGACTGACAAGAAGAAGGGACAGAATGATAGGACACCTGTTAAGATATCAGGGAGCTATAGAGGGTAAAAACTGTAGAGAAAGACAGAGATTGGAATACATCCAGCAAATAATTGAGGAGGTAGGTTGCAAGTGCTACTCTGAGATGAGGTTGGCGCGGATGGGGAATTCGTGGCTTGACGCATTAAACCAGTGAAGAGCGGTGACTGAAAAAAGTCCCGTACGTAAATTAAAATTCGTCACTAGTTTTTACTTTCATTTATGTAAAAAAAGTGTTGTGAAACGGAAGACTGTAAACTGTCTGATCAAAACTACCCTGAAACCGTTATGTAATACCGATTTGACCACTACATGTCACGAGTGTCGAAACCTTCAGTATTAAAGCAGGCGGGGAGTACTGTGATGTCAGTGTTGAAGCAGTAGCAGGATGATGGAGTGGATCAGGAGAGCCCAGTGACGTCGAAAGTGGACCAGTCGACGAATGTCACCTCAGCAACAAATCCATGAGGGACTTTTGAACCCATCTAAAGCTGCCAGAGTCAACTGTTGGTGATCCGATTTTGAAGTGGAAAAGTGAATCAACAGGCACAGCTAAACCAAGACCAAGAGAACCTATGTACTTACGGACAGAGACAGTCGAGCACTGCGGAGGGTGGTTGTAAAAAATGGCAAAAAATCTGCAGAAGGAATTAATTGCAAGTTCAGAAGTGCTACCAACAGTCCAGCTAACACAATGACTGTTTATACTGTGTTAAGAAGACGAGGTACAATGGTCGAGCACCTCCTCATAAGACACACCTTTCTGTTGTAAATGCTAAGCAACGTTTGGTGTACAGAGCGACCTTACTGGATGGGTGATGACTGGACGTGAGTGATTTAAAGTGACGAACCTCGCTACACACTGTGGCAATACGACGGAAGTGACTGGGTTTGGTGAATGCCTGGAGAATGTTACCGGGCATCATTTGGAGCGCCAACAGTGAACTACGGAAGAGGTAGTGTTACAGTTGGGGGTGTTTTTCGTGCTTAGGGTGTGGTCACATTAATCAAACGCACAGTCTACCACACTGTATACTGCGTACAGCAGAAGAACAGTTGGGAGACGATTACTGTTTGCATCAGCATGACAGTGTACCCTGCTATAAAGCAGCATGTGTCAGGCAATGGTTTGTGGACAGTAACACTCCTGAAATGGTCTTGCCTGCCTGGAGGCCTGACGTGAACTCAATGGAACACATATGGGATGACCTGGATAGGCGACTTCGCTCCAAACGCAGCGTCCAACACCATTACCTCCTCTGGTTTCGGCTCTTCCTCAAGAGACATTCAGACACCTCACTGGAAGTGTCCCCAGCCGGGTTGAAGCTGTCGTAGAGACGAAGGGTGGACACACCCCATATTAGTGTCCACTGATAGCTGTCTGGATGTGTTTCATCAGTTAGTGTATTTGAAGCATTCTGTATAATTTTGCGAGATACACCGTAGAGTTATAAAAATAACTGTCCCAAGATACTTGTAGACTTTCAGTTGATTTATATGTTTTCACGCATGTAGCAAGTTCCATGTTTTTTTTTCACTTTCTGTGTTATAACGCTGACAACTAGTAATCCAACAGCAATTTTGGATTTCTTTTCTTGTGGTTTCCTTTCCCTACTGTGGATGTCTTACAGCTGTTGGCGTATATTCGTGATATTCCATCGACTTCGCTGTGGTGCTTACGTTTCACTGTAAATTACTTTCTATAAGAGACGCTATTTTTGAACCTAGCAATGTGGTACATTGGATAAAGACACCGGATTTGCACGAGAGATGGACGAAATTCAAATTTTCGTCGACGCATCCTAATTTAAGATTTCCGTTATTTTCCTGAATCGTTCAGGCGAATGACAGTGTAATTTCTTTGAAAAGAAAAAGCTGATTCATTTCCCCGTCTTATCCAATCTGGGCTTGTATTGAGACTTTAATGAATCGTATCAGTTTTCCTTCGTTACGTTTCCCAATCAAATGGCTCTGAGCACTATGGAACTTAACATCTGGGGTCATCAGTCCCCTAGAACTTAGAACTACTTAAACCTAACTAACCTAAGGACATCACACACATCCATGCCGGAGGCAGGATTCGAACCTGCGACCGTAGCAGTCGCGGAATTCCGGACTGAAGCTCCTAGAACCGCTCGGCCACCGCGGCCGGCCCAGGGTTCGCAATCCAGTAGCTGCTCTGGCAAGTTTATGATGCAGTAGTTTCTAACGATATTCTTGTTGTGCCTGAAATTGACGTTTCTCTCGACAAGAGTACACTGCCGGAAAAAGTAGTACTCCATTTTAGATATTGCCAATTCACTCAAGATTTATTGGTGCAACAGTGCATTTGGTATACAATAAATGATTACATTTACAGTCCAATAGCACAAGCGTTTCCGGACTACCGGGTATCGACCCATGCTGAAACACCCACATTAGTAGTTAGTGTAGCCTCGGGAGGCAATGCAGGCACTGACTCTGGCATCCACTGTATCGTACAGCTGGCAATGCTGTCCTGGAATACGTTATTCTACGCCTGCTCTATCTGTTCACGTAGTTGTGTAACAGTTGCTGACTGACGAGTCTCAAAAGTGAATTCTCGTCCCATCAGGTACAACACGTGCTCGACTGGAAGCGAATCCGGAGATCGCGCTGGCCAGAGAAGTAGTTGCAAAGCTCATTGAGATTCACAGGCAGCGTGTGGGCGAGCATTATCCTGTTGGAACAACACATTACCTTCGTATTGCAAGAATGGATATAACAACATTAAGTATGTACCGAGCACTGTTTAGCGGCCCCTCCATAAACATCAAAGATTTCTTAAAAGACATCATAGTCGCCGTTAACTGTATAAAATATTTATTGTTACTATTGCAATTTCGGCCTTATGGCCATTTTGAAGTAACACTGCAAAAGTTACCTAAACACAAAAATACAAAAGCGAAGCACAGGGTGTAAATATACGAGGGGCGTTCAGAAAGTAAGCTCCAATCGGTCGCGAAATGGAAACGACTATGAAAATCCGATAAAGCTTTGCACAGATGTGTTGGGTAGTGTCTCTAGTATAACCCCAGTTAGCATCACGTCGCTCTTCTCATTTCTGAGCTCGCAGTGAGTGCGCAAAGATGTCTAGAAAATAGTGTCTGCCGCCAAGTACGAGGGCCTGGTGAGAAATTTCGCCTGAAGCTATGCAGCTAACATTACATAACTGTCGTGCTGTTTCTCCTTCAAGACAATTCTCAGCCGCATTCTGCAGGGGCAATGAAGATGCTCCTGCATCGTTTTCAAATGGAAATGTGAGATTACCCACAATACAGTCCGCAATTGTCTCCCCCTGAGTTTCATCTCTGGTCACATGAACCGCTGTCTTTGAAGACAACATTTTGACACAGACAACGAGGTGTAGGCCAGCGTGGAGAATTGGCGGAAAGCACTGGCGGCTGCCTTCTATGATGAGGCTATTGAAAAGTTGGTACAACGCTATGACAAAAGTCTAAGTCAGAACGGCGACTACGTAGAGAACTAGCTGAAAGGTGTAGCTAATTGTTACAAGTAAAACATTTCTGATGTTCACTGTGGTTTCAATTTGGCAATCAATCGGAGCTTACTTTCTGAACAGGCCTCGTATAATTAAGCGAACATTTCATTAAGGAAGTAGCACAATTATAAAATTGGAGATAAATGTACATTACTTTGTAATGTTGTTGCTTTAATTTGTTGTGAAAGCGGTGCTGATAGACAATAAAAGCGGGTTAAAAGCTGTGAGCTGTCTGGGGAAGTTAACCTTGCATTACTGCGCAACTGTTTCACCAGGTATCCAGTCTAGCTTACCAAATTCCCAACCAGACTAACATTATAATCTTTTAATAGTCATACGACAACCGGTGATATATATATATATATATATATATATATATATATATATATATATATATATAAGAGAATTTAAATAAAAAGAAATAAATCAGTTTATTTTTGGAAATTTATTTTAACATTGGGCATTGAAATTTCAGCATATTAAACTTGATTCATAACTAAACTGGTGCCTTATTTAGGATTGTGAAAATGTGAGATTGTAATCTTACGGAACACATCAAATATGGAGCCAAGATTGGGAGACTGCATACAACACTGCATTCATAAAATATCACACAAAGAACGTTGAAACATATGCAAGAGGAAATTAACCACAACCAACCGATTCAATTTTCACCCAAAGAAGTTACGTTCGTAGCGCAATCTTGTCCGTCATGAAATTACCACACACTGGTATACTAAATTCATACTAACTCTCTGTGAAATCTTCCCGAAAAGAATAGCTGAGGGCTACCTTGATCCTTACACCACATGCTTCACGTGGTCAACTTGGTTTACACAAAGAGTGTAACTCCACAATAATTTTGATAATTAAAATAAATTACATCGAAGCGCAATTTACTAAAGAAAAACCTCGAACTGGTTACTATCGTCTTACTATTAACCTGATGGGTCAAACAATTGTATAAGCACGTGGTACTGGTCTCACAAAGTACACCCCACGTGGGTTGAACATAAAGAAAAGTAGCTATATTGAAAAATATTGTCAAGACGAGGCGTTATAATCTCACGCACATTCGCATTTAAGATTGATGATCTTAGTTGGAGTTACTGATCAACACGTGGTTCCACTTTACTCACAAAGTAGTGACAAAGCAACTACCGGAAGATATTCTGAACTTCACACGCGAATTACACTGCGTTGCAATTTAAGATAACATTAGATATTTTAGAGCTAAACCTGAAATAAAGGTGATTAAATTTTTAGTTAGGCTGAACTTAAGAAATCCATTCTCCTACGGACTTAGCAGACACGCGCTTAGCCGGAGATCTTACCACTTCAGACGCTCGCTGCGGACCGACTGACCTCGGCTCCTACTGAGCGTGCTTCCCAAATACAAAACGGAAGTGACCATAGAGGCAGCTTGCTATACCAACATGACAACGGACGGACAGGACCATACTAAGGATAGAAACCTCTTTGCTTTTAGAAAGCGTAGCTACCTGTTCCGACGTTGGTCCTACTGTTCTCTAGCAGACAGGCTTGTCTGCTACCCTCAAGCATGCAACTAGAAATACATTTACTCATTCATCCTCTCACACAGAAGGGAAGGGGGATGACAGTATCTTATCATATACAGTATATAAAAGAAAGCGGATGTAGGTTCCGTATGAGACTGTGTGACATGAATTACATATATGAATTACATATAAACTGTGCTTTAAAGTGTAGTAATGTGACAGATCGTTGTTGTTTGTGTGTAAAAGTAACACGTTCCACTGCTTAGTCTCCTCCCAGATAGCCAGAAACACCACAGTAAATTTAGAAGAGGAATTTATGCCGTTCAAATGGTTCAAATGGCTCTGAGCACTATGGGACTCAACTGCTGTGGTCATAAGTCCCCTAGAACTTAGAACTACTTAAACCTAACTAACCTAAGGACATCACACACATCCATGCCCGAGGCAGGATTCGAACCTGCGACCGTAGCGGTCGTGCGGTTCCAGACTGTAGCGCCTTTAACCGCTCGGCCACTCCGGCCGGCAATTTATGCCGTAAATGACAATAGATTTCAGAAATTAACATGAAAGGAATCCAACAGAGACCTTTCAACTTACATTCTGTCAGAATACAAAACTATCTGACATGAGTAAATGTCGTCGTTAAAATGCAGCCTTTTGACTGTGAGAGTCCCACAAGATCGGATGAGTACGACACTTATTACATTGTAATATGGTGTTAAATATATACTGAACTGTCGATGTCACCATCGTTCTAATAACCTATCACACATACAAGTTCAGGTGCACTGGCAACATGTGGAGCTAAGTCAGTTGGCGCGAAAATACATTTACCAAAGATACTGCCTGTGCACGTAGCAAAGAAAGTGCGCACCAAGGATACAACTTATAAGCTTTATATCGTAAAGTCTTTTCATCTGTCGATGAAATGATTGTAATGGGCAGTAGGATGGGATGGGAATATTTAATTATAACATAATAAAGGATAATACATGTATTATCAGTTAATAAGCTCTCACATTGGCGTAAGTGCTCGTAAATGAGATGAAGACATAGCTCTGATATATAATACTTTGTATGCGTATAAAATCATCTCTGGCGGTACCTCGCTACGAGTACCGCCCTTCGATTTGTGTTTTCGCGCACTAATCGAAGAGTTAGGGTTGCAGGTGCCAGCCAGCCAGCCAGCTAGCCAGCCAGCAGCGGTCCAGCCAGCAGCAGCAGCAGCAGTCCGGCCAGCCAGCCAGCAGCAGCGGCGGCGACTCCGTCCGCGGCAGCAGCAGCTGCGGTTTTCCTGCCAGCAGTCGCCAGCGCCAGCAGCGTGGGACTTCGGCGTCCGTCTTCGTCCGTCCCCGGTTTTCCTCTCTCGTTTTTCATCCTGTTCTGTCGTCATGTCAGCCCCCACCACCACTGCCACTACTACCACCACTGCCATAGTTTATACTTCGCCCTCAGCTGCTACCACCACCATTACAGGTGTGCCCAGTCGCCCCCCCCCCCTCTTTCCATCCCTCCTCTTCTAACTCTCCCTTCGCCCACGCTCTTTGTCGCCCCCTCCCCAGCTTCTTCCTCCCGCACCTCTACCTCTGATCACTTCCCCTCACTCCCCCAGCCTGTCACTGCAGCACCAGCTCGGCTGGTGGCCCAATGGGCCACTGCCCATGCCCAGCTCTCCCCATGGCCTTCGCCATCACCGCCGTCGCCGTCGCCTTCACCATCACCATCTCCGGCGCAGACTACTGCGTCCACGCCGGGACCTGCCACATCCCGCCACCTCCCTATAGCTCCCGTCCCTCATGTCCACTCACCCTTCCGCCGCCCTTAAAAGCCCTAGTGGCACCTCCACCTCCTCCACTCCC
This sequence comes from Schistocerca nitens, assembly GCF_023898315.1. NCBI lineage: Eukaryota > Metazoa > Arthropoda > Insecta > Orthoptera > Acrididae > Schistocerca > Schistocerca nitens. Next base: position 284,917,359 of record NC_064618.1, on the reverse strand, counting down.
AAAAAGTCCCCGCCCCGTCCTCCTCCCCCCCCTAGGATGCCATGGATGTCTCCCCGCCTAACCCTGCTCCCTCCGCCGCCTCCCTCTTCCTACAAATACCTCGTCTCTCGTCCCGATCCTTCCCTCCATGAAGCCCGGAACCTCTCCCTCCTTCTCCGCCAACACTTTCCTGGAGCCCCCATCTCCCTCCTCACTCCCAGAAGAGACTCAGTTCTCATCTCCTCCCCCAGCCCCACCCTCCATACTGACATCCTCTCCCACATCCCCATCACCCAGTTTGGCCCCAACGCCTCCCTCACCCCTGCTCCTTCTCCGTCTCCTACCCGCCAACTCCAACCCCCGCGTCGCCCGCCCACCCTCACCGCTGTGATCACCCGGCTTAGTCCGACGATCACGGAGGAGGAGGTGTTGGTGGAGCTCGAGGTGCATCCCTCACTGGAGGTGCGGGCAGTCCGCCGCATTTTCAACTCCGCTGAACCCACCCGCCTTATGCGGGTTTTCTCAGAGGATGCCCCCTCCATTGACCGCCTCCTGAAGGAGGGTGCCCTCCTCTTCAACCAGCGATATAAGGTCGACCCCTCCCGTTCCCCTCCTGAATCCCTTCGCTGCCAGAGGAGTCTGCGCTACAATGCACATCCAACAGCTGAGTGCCGCGAGGCCCCCACCTGCCCGCATTGTAAGCAAGCGCACTTCCTCCGGCAGTGCCCTAACCTTCAGTTCCCTCCATCCTGTAATACCTGCAATCTCCCGCATCCCACCTACCTACTCCCAAAAATGTAAGGCCCGACCCCCTCCAACCACTCCTGAACTCACCGTCCCTGTCCGCCCTCTGGACGCCCCCACCCCTCCTGGCAATTCCCTTCAAGCCCCCCCCCCCCACCGCTGAGGACATCATCAGGTTCCTCACCATTGTTCTGCAAAACGTCCACCATTTCCAGTACCCGCACACCCTCCAACAGATCTTCCTCGCCGCCCGTTCCATCTTCCACCTAAAAATGTATGCCACCTACTCCCACAACCAGGCCCATTTCACCTTCTCCCGTCTTGACACCCTCATCTAAATCCCTGTCATGGCGCGACAGCACCGTATCCTGTTCAACAACATCTGTTCCCTTCCCACCAACAAGAACCTCTTCCTGCACTCCCTCGCCATCCACCGTGTGGATGCCTTCCTCCTTAATGAAAGCTTTCTTCAGCCCCACCACACCGTTCACACCTCGTCCTACGTCCTTCACCGCTCCGACAATCCCTTCCCGATAGCGCGTGGCGGAGCTGCCATTGGTCACCACCGCCAGATCCCAGTTTGGCTCCAACCTCTCCTCCCGGACCCCACCGAACACCTGATCCTTAGTCTCTTCTTCCCTGGCCTTACCATCACCTGCGCCGCTATCTATTTCCACCCTAACACCCCTATTCCTTTTGACTTCCTCTCCCACATTGACCGTACCTTCTCCTCCTATGTGATCGCCGCCGACCTCGACATCCATAGTCGTTCCGTCACCCAGTTATGTCTGTGGCATCGGTTCCTCTCCTCCCTCCAAGGTGACCTTGTCGCCATTCCCCAGCATACCCGCCCCAAATCCAACTCCACTCCTGATGTCGTCCTCTCCTCCCCTAACCTCCTTGGCCGCATAACGGTGTATGTCCTGGACCCCATTGGTAGTGACCATCTCCCTGTCCTCCTCACCGTTTCAGACAGTCGTCGCCCCACGCAGACCCCCGTCATGACCCTCCCCCGAAGTACATCCATGATTTTTCCCGTGCCGACTGGAATGCCTACCGGGATACCCTCTCCACCCAGGTCGATGGCCACCCCTTTACCTACCACCACCCTGACGATATTACCCATGCTGCCTCCTTTCTCCAGCAGATCTTGTCTGAGGCCGTGGCAGCCAAAGTCTCTTCTGTCGCCACCCACCCCCACCATCCTACCTTACCCCCACAGGCCGTCCTCCTCCTCCATGAATCCCGCCGTCTCTATCATGCCTTCCTTTGCACACATGACCCAGACACACTACGACGCCACCAGCAACTCCAGAGACACATCCGTAACTTGCTCGCAGCTAAGAAACGCCGGGACTGGCGACAGACATGCACCCGCTTAAACGCTACCCTTCCTATCAACTCGTCCAAGTACTGGTCAGCCTTCCGCCGCCTTACCGGATCTAAACCCCCCCCCCTACTATCCTCTCCTTCATGACAACCAACCCTTCCCTGACGCCATTAGTAAGGCCAATCACTTTGCCTCCTACCTCTCCGATGTCTTTACCATCCCTGATGATTCCCACTTCGATTACTCCCTCTTCCCAGATGTCCGCGATTGAACTGACGCCTCTGTCCCTCCCCCCCCCCCTCGCACCTGGTTTCCAGTACTTGGACAACATTGCACACACGGAACTCAATGCACCTATCACTACACAGGATCTCATTGCTACACTCCGCACGCAACACAACACCGTTCCTGGTCATGATCGTGTCACCTATCGCCACCTCCGTGAAGCTCCTGCCTCTTTCCTCTCCACCCTGGCCAGGCTCTACAATGTAGTCCTGTCCACCGGCCACTACCCAGACCTGTGGAAAACCTCCTGTATCCTGATGTTCCTCAAACACAGTAAACCGCCGTCCGCTCTCACCTCCTACTGTCCCATCAGCCTTACCTCGGTCTTCAGCAAGGTCCTGGAATCCATCCTCACCCGATGCATCCACCAACATCTCTGCCAGCACCGCCTCCTTCCCATTACCAAGTGTGGCTTTCGGCCGTCCTCTTCTGATGACCTTTTCCTTCACCTCATTCATCTCCTCTCCGAACAGCTTAATTCCCGTCGTTCCGCTATCTTCCTCTCCCTTGACCTTGAACGAGCCCATGACCGCGTGTGGCATTTCGGTCTCCTCTTCAAGCTCCAAACCTTCGCCCTTCCTATCAACTATGTCCGTCTGATCAGCTCCTTTCTTTCCCAACATCCTTCCTATGTCACCATCCACAACACGGATTCCTAAACCTTTTTCCCTTCCACCGGTGTGCCCCAGGGTTCTGTCCTCTCCCCTCTTCTGTACCTCTTGTATACGGCGGACATGCCGCCGCCTTCACCCCCCATCTACCTTCTCCAGTACGCCGGTGACACCGCCTTCCTTGCCCTTGACCCCACCCTGCAGCGCTCCCAACACCTTCTCCAATCACATATTGACCGGTTCACCGCTTGGTGCAACCAGCGGTTGCTTAAGGTCAATCCTTCCAAATCCCAGGCGATCGTTGTAGGCAAAACCACCCCTTCCTTCCGTCTCCTTGATTTCTACATCACCATCTATGGCCGTCCTATCACCTTCACCTCCACCCTTAAATACCTTGGTGTCACCCTCGACCGTCGCCTCTCCTGGACCTCCCACCTCCAAGCCAAGGCACACTCCCGACTCTGTCTCCTCAAGCTCCTTTCCGGCCGTACTTGGGGTCTGGACCCCTCCACCATCCTCCATACCTATAAATCCCTCATTTGCCCTATCCTTTGCTATGCCCACCCTGCCTGGATCTCCGCTCTCCCTACCTTTTACAAATCCATTCAGATCCTGGAACGCCATGCTCTTCGCCTCGCCTATCGCATCCATCTCCCCTCCCCCACGTAGATCCTGTACGACCTAATTCCCTTCCCCCACCTCCTCCTCTTCCTCGAACGGATACGGATCCTCTAGACCTCCCGTAAGCTCGATCCTCCTCACCCGCTGGTCTCTCCCATCCTCTCCCGCCCTTGTCCGCTGCCGCGCCTGTACTTCCACGTCCCACCTGCTCTCCATCTCTCCACTCTCCATACCCTCTCCCAAGGTGGCTTCCGCCAGCTCCCCCTCATTGATGATGTCCTCTTCCCCTCCATCTACCCCTCCTACCAACTTTGATCCTCCCTCCCTCTTCCTGTGTTTGTTCCTTTGGGCACCCTCTCTCCCTCCTCTCCCCCTTCCCTCCCTCCTCCCTTTCTCCCCACTCCTCCCCCGGGCTTCCCCTACCCCCGTCCCTCTACTATCGGTATAGGTATGAAAATTACAATAAAGGAAAAAAAACGTATAAATTTTACGAATATGAATGGCGTAAAATGCTCGCCAGCAATTCAGTTCACTGTGCAGCACCACCAATTCTGACAAAACATCACAATGCCTCCGCACAAATAAAGGATGCATCCTTCAACCAGGCTCTATTGTTGTATGTTTGTGTTTAGGTAACTTTTGCAATTTTACATGAAAATGGCCATAAGGCCGAAATTGCAATAGTAACAATAAATGTTTTATACAGTCAACGGCGACTATGATGTCTTTTAAGAAATATTATACGACTGTGAATCCCAACCATGAGAAGTTACTCAAAAGATGACGAAAGTTACAATTTATCGCATCCCAGACCATAAGGCCTGGCATGGTGCCGATGTCTTTTGAAGGAATGCACTCTAAGAGACAGCGCTCACCAGTTCCATGTCATACGCGTGAACGACCATCACTTGCCCGCAGGCAGAACATACTTTCATCGCTGAAGACAACGGCCCGCCATTCCAAGTGATCCTCTGACATCACCATTCGAGCCGTGCACGTCGATGCAGTGCGCGAGTGGAAGATGTCCTAGAGGTGTGCATGTCCGTAGTCCCATTGCTAATAACCGGTTCGCAGCAGTTCGTGTTGACACGTCTGGACTCACAAGTCCTCTCATCTGTGCTGTGGTAGCTGCACGATCTGCCACTGCTGCCCTTAAGTACGACGAACCCGGTGGGCGTCTGTGCTGCGTTGACGTTCAGAATCTCGTATACGGGTGTGAGAATGTTCACGTGACCACTCATCGTACAATTGACGCAGCACTTCCAAGTTGTGTGGCAGTTCTGCGAAAGGACAATCCCACCACTCAGAAGGCCACAGTTTGAAAGCTTTTAAACTCGCTTAGTTGGCTGTATGAAGCATGGGAGCGTCTCCGTGGTATGGTTGCCTGCTTGCTTCACACGTTTGCCCCACACAGCCTTCTGGCTGTGAGCATTCGCTATTAAGGGTAAACACAGATAGCGCTCTGGTAGCTATGCCACTACTCTAGCTGTAGACAAAATGGTACAAATGGCTCTAAGCACTATGGGACTTAACATCTGAGATCATCAGTCCCCTAGAACTTCGAACTACTTAAACCTAACTAACCTAAGGACATCACACACATCCATGCCCGAGGCAGGATTCGAACCTGCGACCGTAGCAGCCACGTAGTTCCGGACTGAAGCGCCTAGAACCGCTCGGTCACTGCGGCTGGTTATCTGTTAACGGACGACGTTGAAACCATTGTCAGTATGTCCACTACCTCCCAGGTAGCATATGACGTCATAGGGCATAAATCGACATCGTCTTTCCAAGTGTAGGAATTTTTTTCCATAGAAGTGTATAAACAACAGGGAAGTGAGGCGCCTCACGTGCTTCCTACTGCCTGCGTGACGGCAATCCGCGGCGCCGCCACGTCGCTTTTAACCCAGTTTAATCTGCTCAGAGAGCGGCAGACTTTCCGCCTCTTGTCTCCGCCGCGGCTCTCAGTGAGGCAATGAAACGCACGCCGGGCTGCGGCAGCGACGTCTGTTGAAAGGCTGACGGTAAGGCGAAGTTTATTGCGTTTCGCCGTGCTGTGCTGTGCTTGTAGCCGCTGCAGATATTAAATTCTTAAGCTTTTGCCAACAGCGGCCGGCGTACCGCACCCACCTGCAGGTTTGCAGTGTCAACCACTGCCGAGCGAAACTCTGACGCCGTACGCCTTATATTTCCAGAAATTTCTTCATTCACGGAGCCTTAACACGTACAGCCACTACATAAAAGTTCTCAAGAACGCTCGCGTCAAGAATTTCTTATTAGACATTCTGAACTCGTCAAAGTTCACGTAGCAGTTTCCACAATGTATGGCTGCAGCAGACAATACGTTTTACCGAAGCCAATATGGAAGTAAAACGTTCGTTTCAGTTTGCATGGAATTCTGTAATACATACATGGACTTTAGTGTCCTATATCATAACCTTACCGGTATGATTCTAATCTTAACACCGGTGAACGAACTGGAAGATTAGATGAGGATATGGATACGTAAAGAGTCGGTACTCAGAAACTACGTGGGGCATGTTAAACGATAGAAATGTATTCCTCAATTTGTAGAAACACATTTATCATCTATAAATGAACCTTCCAGTTTATGCGCTCGCAACATACAAAAAAGGGGGTAAAATCATGCAACTTACATGTAGCACAGATATTTCGTAATTATACCTCAGAATGTAGTGTTCTGGTCTAAGATTAGCACATACTCAGAGTCTGGCCATCTGCTCTTTCGGGCTGCGGATTTTTTTTTTTTCTGAATGCCTAAAATTTTCTGCATTGGCTGCCGTTAGTTAGGTTAAAATACCCTTCTGCTTATCCACCGTTGCACCGTTTCGGTCGTGTAGCTGTTTCCAGAAGTATAGTAAAACCTGTCATATGAACATGTTTGGGTACAACAAAAGTGTTGACTGTAGAAGGATATTTTAATCCAACTAACGACAGCCAGTGCAGCAGATTGCTTTGACTGTTTATGCCATTGCAACTAAATAACGGGGTAAGAAATGACAAGAAACAAATAAAGAGAATAACATTACAAAAATAGCATGAAATGACGATATTGCTTCGACATAAGAAAGTGACCTTAAACCCTGGAAGCATCACTATACTTGGATTTCATCCACTTCTCCTTTATACGTCACTGATAAATCCTGCATTAAAATATGTGTGGACCTTGTTATTCGACTTAACCTGTCGTAAAAATAAATGGGACTGAATGAACATTCAGTGGCTCCTATAACCAATCGTAAAAAATGAATAATTTTAGACATAATGTCTACATATGGAACTACAGAGATTGCTACATCTTTGGTATTAAAAACGATCTTAGTCGCTTTTATGTAGTGTTAATGTCTTTAGTGCTTTCGATCAAATCTCTGATGACAGTGTGACTGCACCATTTCGTATTACTTAGAAGTCCACGTCGCCGCTGCTTTGAATGTTGTGCGATGATGGTGCACTGACCGACAGCGCTAACATTACATAAAGGCGATTAAGGCTGTTTTTTAAATAAAGGAAAACATTAAAAGAGAAAAGTACGTTAATTGCAACCCCATTCCACTGCAACTCTGTGTATTAGACAAGGTGAATTCAACCAAATCCCCTAAGACGAACGCTCCAACACGCCGGTACCCCGTTCATACGCGACCGGAAAGCCGGAGTCAAAAAGAACACCGGCACTGCTCACTCATAAAAGAAGTTAGTAAACCCGAACGATCAACGTTATACAGTGACGAAAAAAGTCGCAACACCAAAAAAATAGAGTACGGAAATTTCGGGAATAAATTTGTCTAGGTAACATATTTAAGTGATTAACAGTGCAAGATTACAGGTTAATGTAAACTTGAGTTGAGTCATTGTAAACGTGAAATTTTGGTACATTAATAATCGGTGTAACCACCAGAAGGTAGAATGCAAGCATGCAACCGTTCGTGCATTGTGTTTTATAGGTGCCGGATGTCATTTGTGGCATGGAGTTCCATGCTTGTCGCACTTCTTGTGCAACACAGCATTCGAGCTTAGAGTTGTTCAAGCTCGTGAGTAGTCTGATTTTGTGAAGGCTGCTCTGAAATATTTTGAACAAAGTTCAGACTTAGAACATTTTGTGGTATCATGTATCAATACCACCCGACAAGCATCTTAAACTTGGCAACGAAACTCCGTCAGACGCCGATAGTGTCCGTGCGGGATTCAGTAGGGATCCAGTAGATTCTGCTGTAAAACAGCAAATACAATAGCAAAGGTTAATTTTTAAAAAAAACAACTGATCACCAAACGGGTGAAATAATATGATGATAAACTTGGTAACAGAACTCTTAACATCCACTGAACACTACACTGCTAGATTTATTCCAGAAGGCGACCAGAACTATTAACTAGACATATATAACCTTTAATGTAGGCATTACAAGGAATGGCAATAAATAATACAATAATAAAACACAAAGACCAGTAGATAAGTTCCTTAAAGGGTACTGAGGCAGATTATACCCGCAGAAGGCGTGGCCTGAAGGGTCAAAAATAGCTTTGAGCACTATGGGACTTAACTTCTGCGGTCATCAGTCCCCTAGAGCTTAGAACTACTTAAACCTAACTAACCTAAGGACATCACACACATCCATGCCCGAGGCAGGACTCAAACCTGCGACCGCAGCGGTCGCGCGGTTCCAGACTGTAGCCCCTAGAACCGCTCGGCCACGCGGCAGCTGGTCTGAAGGATCGTTACACTGAACTACTGGCCATCAGACCTCCTTTTAGAACACACATGTCTTACAAGGACCGAGGGGCCACAGACGGGGCTCCAGGAATCGACCTCTGAGAAGGTCCGGCAGCAAACATTTTCGAGTGTGATGAGATAGGCAGCCAAGAGTCACATTCACTTCACAAAATGGTAACTCAGACTAGTGGCATTGTACCGAATGACGAATGATAATCTTGCTGAAGCTACCTGACGTCCGATAAACCAAATGCAATGATGGAACAATAAGCCAAAGCCGGAACCAGCAGTCTGCACTACGTCCCCAGAATACTGTTCTTAGAGTGCCCGGAACGAGAAAGGAATCACTACCACCAGAGTAGAAGGATCACCAACCGGCCTACAATCAAAAACGCTGTAAAAACTACACGCCTTACCGGACAGCAGCGGCAAGGCGAGGAAACGTACACTGCCGTTACATACACTAACCCCCAGGGCAGGTAACTGGGGCGTTAGCGACCACCAGGCAAGAAAAATTATCGCTGGTTGAATTTAACAAATTGTAAAAAGTTGAACGCAGTAAATAGTAATAAGAAGCCGAGGAAAGCAAATCCGATCCGCCCTCTCCAAGTTCTCCAATCGCTGCTGTTCGTGCCGTATTATTCCCCGCTTTTTTGGCAGTTCAGGATTCCAGTACACCATATTATTCCCCACTCTTTTGGCTACAACACGATTCCATTCAGTGCGAATTCGACTATAGGAACTGAAGTGGGAATAGTACACGATGTCCCACAACAAATTCAGTATTTTTTCAGCCTAAATTTGTAGAGAAAAAATTGTGTCTCACTAACTATTAAACGCCCATCAAATAATGTAAGACGCTATTTATGACAGGAATCGCTTAAACGTCATTAAAAAAATAAAGTGCTTGCTTGGACGCAATATCTTTTTTTTTTCAAAGGACCCATTCCGCCATTTGTCTCAAGCTATTTAAGTAAACCAATTTAAACCATCGTCCCCCTGAACTAGAATCCGGTTGTGGTAGTACCTTCTGTTGGTCTGTGCCTGAGATCAGTTAATTGCTAATGGCACCGACTGCGCCCCTGTATGGCTAGCTGGAATATTAATAATTGGACAACATACGGTCGTTACATTAATGTAACTCTACGAGTCCTCTGAAACTTTGAGATTAGGAACACATTTGCCTCTGACTGCAAAAATGGTATTTAGTTACTCTTTTTGTGCCGTGATCGATTTAGAGGATACCAGCCTCATCCTTAGTTGCAGTTGGTATGTATACATATGATCGATATTAAAGGCAGATTTATTCCTAATCTCAAGTTGCGGTGTGACTGCGCTTCATTAACGTGTATATAGGCATGGTGTCTCTCCTAAATGCCATCGGGCACAAGTCCTCTGGTGTTTCGGCAGATGTGTGCAATTCCGCTTTTGCGGTGTGTTGCTGGAGACAGTCAGAGCAATTACTGCTGGTCATGTCTTTCACGCGACGCCCAGCCAGTAAGCGCAGGTTTGCTTAATGCTACGAAGGAAATGATTTTTAAAGCGAAATGTTACGTGTGCGTTCGATAGAGCAGTTCCAGATTAGTCTAGTGCGATATTAATTTTATCCGTATGTGTTAACAGGTGACAGAAAAACACGAAGGATAGGCAGTACTCCATCAGCTGGGTGTTGTGTGATGTCCTTAGGTTAGTTAGGTTTAAGTAGTTCTAAGTTCTAGGGGACTGATGACCACAGCTGTTAAGTCCCATAGTGCTCAGAGCCATTTGAACCATTTTGAACTCCATCAGCGACAGCACCGACCTGGCTCTCGCTGACTGCCGCCGGCTTGCGGCAACGCTGCTGGAGTACGGGTTATTCATCGTGTTTTGTTGCTCCTGGCAATACATATTGGCAAAACAAATATCGCACTATACTAACCTGGGACCACTCTATCGAACAGGCAAGTAAAATTCCTCTTTAAAAATAATTTTGTTTGCAACAGAAAAACAAACCAACGCTTTCCGTCGCTACTGGGCGTCGCATGAAACACGTGATGAGCGGTGTATGTTGGACTGACTTCAGCCACATAATGTAAAAACGAAACTACAAATATCCTCAGAAACAGCGCTTCCAACACTCTTAGAAGGGACGCTATATATTGGATCAAAGCGCACCCGTTTGATCGTATCTGCAGGCTTGGGCAACAATGTGGTGACCGTGGGTCGGTCGAGAGATGCAAGAGAAGCGGGGCTAGCAACCACATTGTGTTATTTGGACTGGCCGTGTAAAACAATTTATGAGCACAGGAACCCCAGTAAAAGCTGCCTATGTACTTAATGCATTTCAGTGCACAATTTAAAATACCAAAAAAGCACAGAAACTGGATGAGCGTTTGAGAAAATAGAAGAACAATTGCGTCAGGGTTTTGCTTTAGACTAAGAGTTTACCATCCGACAGCAACGTGGGCTGCTGCGGTGACGATAACTTCAGCGGTATCGTGGAGAAGGCCACACCACACATGTTCTCTGTAGGACTATTTGTCTACGAGTAATCCCTTGTTCCGTCTCGAAACCGTTCAGCTTCGTAGGCACACTCCACCCACAGGAGCGACAGAAGAATTTTCCATCTTAATTTTTCCTAGGAAAATCGATTTTTCATTAGGCATGCGGCTGAAACTATTTCTGTCGTCTTCGCCGAGTTTGAAATTAAGGTCTGACACTCGCTCCCTGCCCGAAGCAAGACCATTTCACAACCTTCTCTCAACTCGTGACTGCGACCAATATCATGCTCAGCGTAGTGGTGACAAATTACAATTTTCGTGTCACCTCACAGTGTCTTATCACTGCACCGCCTCGTCTGGTATCTCATCAATGAGATTGTTATTTAGCACTACGGTCGCAAGTTCGAATCCTGCCTCGGGCATGGATGTGTGTGACGTCCTTAGGTTAGTTAGGTTTAACTAGTTTTAACTTCTAGGGGACTGATGACCTCAGAAGTTAAGTCGCATAGTGCTCAGAGCCATTTTTAGAAGATGAATTAGAAATTTCGGACAAAGGGTTTCAGTTGGGCTAAAGGAATTCCCGAGAAACGTCCGAACAGTATTCCCACCAGAGGGCGCCTCTTGAGTTGCTATACAGGAGAATTCTTGCCGTTCAGTTGGACTACATGTAACGACGATATGTGACTTCGTAGGCTTTCCCGGCGTAACAAGTCTTGAAAGTCTCTTCAGGTTTGCTGCCGGATCCTAAAATCAACTCGATCCGATATTTCCGTGATCCAATTGTTCACCATCTTCAGGAGAATGCTGCTTCTGCTGAAGAGTCCCACTGAGAACTGACGCCAGACTGCAAACCGACGTCCTATACAGGCCTCCGTACCGAACACGGCGCATGCGCCGCCCATCACGATTGCTGCCCTCCAAGACTAGGCAGGTGGCACCGCTCTTAGTAGAACACCGGCTCCAACGATATATCGCATTCAGGGACGATTTTCGAATACTCGGACTGGCCGCACCGAAGAAAGTTGTGTCTTGATGCGGTATAGTACATGATTTCTCGTCCTGCTAAGAGGAAAATCATTGTTTCTATTAATTAAATTATCCGCCAACCTAATTTCAATTGCCTCGTTATAGTCACTGTTCCAAAAACAGCAGTGTTTTCTGCTACTGCCGATTTTCCCGGCTGTTGTAGCCTCATAAGACGTCGATGTTCCACGCACCTATCATGAACTGTGCGAATCGAACGGCCGATATAAGCCATCCCACATTGATACAAAATTTTGTATACGCCGGGTTTCCTAAGCTCCAGATCCTCTTTCAGAGCCGAGTAGTGCCCTATCTTGAAAGGAGGACGGAACACACTCTTAAGATTGGAAGAATTTTAAGGAATTTTAACATTAAGAGAGTGTTCCGTCCACCTTCCAAGATTAGGGCACTACTCGGCTCTGTGAAAGATGATTTAGCCTCGCGGAGTGGCCGCGTGGTTTGAGGCGCCAGGTCACGGACTGCGCGGCCCCTCCTGCCGGAGGTTCGAGTCCTCCCTCAGGTATGGGTGTTCAGGAGGAGGAGGAGGAGATTAGTGTTTAACGTCCCGTCGACAACGAGGTCAGTAGAGACGGAGCGCAAGCTCGGTGAGGGAAGGATGGGGAAGGAAATCGGCCGTGCCCTTTCAAAGGAACCATCCCGGCATTTACCTGAAGCGATTTAGGGAAATCACGGAAAACCTAAATCAGGATGGCCGGAGACGGGATTGAACCGTCGTCCTCCCGAATACGAGTCCAGTGTGCTAACCACTGCGCCACCTCGCTCGGTATATGGGTGTTCAAATGATTCAAATGGCTCTGAGCACTATGGGACTTAACATCTGAGGTCATCAGTCCCCTAGACTTAGTACTTAAACCTAACTAACCTAAGGACATCACACACATCCATGCCCGAGGCAGGATTCGAACCTGCGACCGTAGCAGCAGCGCGGTTCCGGACTGAAGCGGCCACAGCGGTCGGCGGCATGGGTGTATGTGTTGTTATTAGCATAAGTTAGTTTAAGTAGTGTGTAAGTCTAGGGACAGTTGACCTCAGCAGTTTGGTCCCTTAGGAATTCAGACACATTTGAACACTTGAAAGATGATTTGGAGCTGAGTAAACCCACTGTATACAAATTTCCGTGTCAGTTTGGGAAGGTTTACATCGGCCGTTCGATTCGCACAGTTCATGACAGGTGTGTGGAATATCGACGTCACACGAGGCTACAACAGCTGGAAAAATCGGCAGTATCAGAACACTGCTTAAATGAGGACACGGTACGAAATTTGACGAAACTGTGATAGTTGCCAAAATTTCCGATTTTTGGAACAGTGTCTATAAAGAGGCAGTTGAAATTAAGTTGGCGGATAATTTAAGTAATAGTGACATTGATTTTCCTCTTAGCAGGACGTGGAATCCTGTACTATCCCGCATCAAAACAGAATGTTCTTCGGTGCGGCCAGTCCGAGTGCTCGAAAATCGTCCCTGAGTGCGATATGTCGTTGCCGCCGGTGTTCCTTTAAGGGCGGCGCCGCCTGCCCAGTCTTGGAGGGCAGCAATCGTGATGGGCGGCGCATGTGCCGTGTAAGGTACGGGGGCCTATATAGAACGTCGATTTGCAGCGCGGCGTCAGTTCTCAGCGGGACGCATCAGCAGAAACAGCATTCTCCTGAAGACGGCGAACAGTTGAATCGCCGAAATATCGAATCGAGTGGATTTTAGGATCCTGCAGCAAACCCGAAGAGACTTTCAACGATGATATTAATTCGTCAAAGAAACATACAGAGAGTTTATAAAGAGTTACTTTTAATCATAGCAAAAAGTAAATAAATATTTTCAGTAATTGGCTACGCATAGTCTGAGGTGGTGTGTCCTTGCCTCATGTCGATCTTCGATGTGTATTACCCATTCATAGCGTTGCACGACAATTCATCATTGACGAGGTACCGTGCTCTTGCCTCATATCGAACTTCGATATGGATTACCCTTCTACAGACGCGCCACGATACGTCAGTGGCGATATGAGGATTAGGGAGGTGATACATGCTGACAGAGATTTATAATTGCTTATGAGTGTATACGCGGAAAAGCCGAAACATTATTCCACTGCCCACCGTTATGTTGGATGCCGCCTGATGGCGTTGCAGGAATGTGACGCAGTAATAAAGTGTGTAAGCAGAGCAGGCACGAACGCGGCATCACCCTAGCTAAGATATGGGCTACAAATGGGGAAATCCACTGAGATAAGCAACTTTGACAAAGGGGACATTATTACTACGCGAAGTCTGTGAACTAGTACCTCGGAAACGCCGTAGCTGATCAAACATTCACGTACTTCTGTCGTGAGAATACATAGAAAGAGATAGGACAGTGAAACTACCACTAGGCGCTAAATGGTTGGATGTCCACGACTCTTCGCAGAACGAGGGGTTCGGAGGCTTTTCTGTTGTGTAAAGTGGGATAGATGGCGATCTTTGGCATCTCTGCCGAAAGAGCACAATGCTGGAATTTTGTGTGCTAGGATTAACAGAGCAAATACAGAAGTTTCAAAGAAGACCTCAGGCTTTTGTTACATTTAGTCCGTCTGAGAAATGTTTCCCTAACCCAAACAGCATACACTTGGTCATTGACGTTCTGAGAGCAAGTAACAAATTCCTTCCTCCCTTATATATCTCACAAAATGACAGTGACTGTAAAATCAGCGATTTTCATGTTTCTGCAGGCGCTGATCGACAATAATTACCTCTGGACGTTGTTCGCAACTGGAACGATACAGTCGTAATATGGGGTGAGGGAGGCAGTAGAAAGGGGTTCGATTAACATGATACTGCTGTACGATATATCCTCCAGCATACAACAGTAGCCGCGCGGGGTAGCTGCGTGGCCTTAGGCGTCTTGTCACGGTCCGCGCGGCTCCCCGCGTCGTAGGTTCACCATCGGGCATGGGTGTGTATGTGTTGTCTTTAGCGTAAGTCAGTTTAAGTTAGATTAAGTAGTGCGTAAGCTTAGGGACCGATGACCTCATCAGTTTGGTCACATAAGACCTTACCACAATTTTCCAAGAATACAACAGGAGATGTCTAGCGGAGTCTCTATGTAAATTCCTCCTTTGTTGGACGTTGTCGATCGCGGCTTTGTAGAAGACAAGTTTCTGCAAATCGCCCTAGAAATTTCAGGAAACCATCAATGTTTTCAAAGTGGTACAAAGATTAGTAACTAGCTTCAAATCTTCAGGAATGTAAAACTGTTCAAGTCACAGAACGCAAGAACTAAAATATCAGTGTCCAACAACTGGAACCAGTCAACTCGTAAAAGTATGAATGTGCAACCTTTTTTGGGGATAAGAAATGGATTGCCGATGGCTGACCTCAGTACACTGGTGTGATACTGGGAAGTTACAATTAGCCAGTAAAAAGATGTTGGTCGGGAACGCCCTTTTTATCGCTGGTCCGTCCGTCAGTCATGGGTTATTTTACTGTCTAAGTAGCAGAATTCCTTAACTTTGTCTACTTCTTGATCACCAATACTGATGTTAAGTTTCTCCCTGTTCTCATTTCTACTACTTCTCATTACTTTCGTTTTCCTCGCTCTACTCTGAATCCATATTCTGGCTCATTAGACTGTTCATTTCATTCCAAACATCCTCTAATTCTACTTTGAATTAGAATAGTAATGTCATCAGATTAGAATAGTAATGTCATCAACAAATCATATAATTAATATTGTTCCACCGTGAATGTTAATCCCACTCTTGAATCTGTCTTTTATTTCCGTCACTGTGAAAGACTACTTCCGTATCTTACACCCATTTTAATTCGAACACTTCATTCTTATTCTTTGGTTGCTCCGTCTTTGTTCCTGTACATATCGTATATTACCCGTCTTCCTCTAGAGCTCACTCTTATTTTTGGCAGGATTTGAAACATCTTGCATCATTTTAAATTGTCGAACGCTTTTTCCTGGTCAACAAATGATATAATCGTCTCTTGATTTTTCTTTACTCTTGCTTCCATTATCAATCGCAACGTCAGAACTGCCTCTCTGGTGTATTTACCTTTCTAAAGCCAAACTGATCGCCATCAAACAAATCGTCAATTTTTTTCTATTCTTCTGTATGTTACTCTTGCCAGGAACTTGGATGCATCAGCTGTTATGCTGATAGTGCTTTAACTGTCGCACTTATCGGCTCTTGATATTTTCGGTTTTGTCTGGATAGCGTTTTTCTGAAAGCTTGGTGACACATTGCCACTCTCATACATTCAGCACACCTACGTGAATAGTCGTTTTGTTACCACTGATTTTAAAAATTCCCATGTAATGTTATCTATCCCTTGTGCCTTATTTGATCTTACGTCATCCAGAGCACTTTTAAATTCTGATTCAGACACGTGCCTGTAGACTACTGTTTCTTGTTCTATCATTTCATTAGACAAATTCAGTAATTCTCCCCATACAGGCCTTCAGTGACCTGCACCTAGACGTTAGTAAACATGTTCTCGTAATCAGTCCCGCTATGTCCAACTCACGTAATCGCACTGTGCTGTACCCTTGCCCGCTCACACTTTACACTTGACCTGGACACACCGTCCACTGCAGCTTTATTTTATTATACCTAAAAAAATTACTTTTAGCTTTTTATTGGTAAGGTCTGCAATTTGAAATTTCGGACGCACTAGATATAACTCCTTTTAAAGTATGAATTTGTCAATACGTTTAATATATCGAATCATCAGATTCGCGACAAGAAAATAAAACATGTAATCATAAAAATTACCGACTAAAAGATTCTGTAAGAGGCTGAGAGTTTGATTTCATTCTCATAGAACAACCAGCTGCAGGCCAAGAAGTCGTCGATGGAATCCAGCAAGCGTGATGACTAGAAACCGTGTTGTTGCCAAGGCAAACAAATAGTTTGTACAACAATAATCAGACCAGACTCCATTTACAAAAAAGTAGATTGCAGGTTCGACATAACAAAGCTGACTACTCTCACGTAAAAAAAAAAAAAAAGTCTTCACTAGTACAGGAATGAAGGTTTATGCACTATACTACAAAATAAAAACGAAATTATTCAAACAGAATTATTACTTCACTACAGAATTCAAGATACAAGAATAAGAAAACCTTCTAACAGTGACGCCAAGCAAGGAAGAAAGAGATCACTGTATTCTATTATTTTAACAAAAAAAAATATCAGAATGACATTTACAGGCAAAATGTATACAAAGATTACGTTTATCAGTGACTTAGTTTTACTTTCATTGTAAGATGGTATCAGCTTCCGTTAGGGTAGCTGCTTGAAATAAAATGATTTGTACAAACTCTAGACATCGGAATCGGATGTTGATCTGTCAGTCTCGCACACGACTGCAGCAATGGTTGTTGCTACAAGAGACTAAAAGCACTACGCAAAAACATGACAACGATATCCCAACTCTACACATCTTTCTAAATAATACCAGTGGTGTCTTTTAATGAAACGCGTCTCCAAGTACTCATATGTGCTCATAATTTAAGTTCACTATCGGGTTGGATCTTCACATCTAGGTCATTTTCAGGTGCATCTGAAACTACGATTGTTAAGACATACAGTAGAACGACTGTAAGCTATAAATATTTTACGTAACAATTGATGAAAAACAAAGCTCACCTCTCTACGGTGTAAGTATAGAAAGTACGTATGACTTACGTTGTGCTTTTGAAAAGCAAAGTCAAATGCTAAAACAAAAAAAGCATAAAAGTCTGATGGCTTTAAATGTTATATGCCCAATGACAACATGAAACAAAAATTGTACAAGTTGATATATTAAAAGTACTGGCAAGCGTTTCCTTTAAAAGGAGTTATACCTAATATGTCCGAAATTTCAAATTGCGCACGTTACCAATAAGAAACTAAAAGTAATTTTTTAGGTATAATAAAATATCTAAAGTTGTAGTGGACGGTGCGTCCAGATCAAGTCTAAAGCTTGAGCGGGCAAGGGTTAGCTCAGGGAGCTTAGGCCGATAACGTGTGTTGGACACGAAGGGACTGATTACGAGAACATGTTTACTAACTTCTAGACGCAGCCCACTGAAGACTTCTATGAGGACTGTCCAATGAAGTGATGGAAGAAGAAACAGTAGTCGATAGGGAAGAGATAGGGAGTCCAGTATTTGAATCAGAATTTAAAAGAACTTCGGACGACTTAAGATCGAATAAGGCAGAATGGATAGATAAAATTCCATCGGAATTTCTAAAACCATTGGGGGAAGTGGCAACAACTAATCGCGTTGGTGTGTAGAATCTACGAGACCGGCGATCGGAAAAACATCATCGTTATAATTTCGAACATAGCAAGAGCCGACAAATGCGAGATTTATTGCACTATCGGCTTAACAGCTCATATATACAAGTTGCTGACAAGCATAATACATAGATGGATCGAAAACAAAATTGAAGATCTGTTGGATGACGATCAGTTTGGCTTCATAAGACGAAGCAAGAATGAAGAAAAATCAAGACACGTTCATATGATTTGTTGGCCTGGAAAAAGCGTTCGAGAATTTCAAATGGTGCAAGATGTTCGAAATTCCGAGAAAAATGGGAGTAAGCTATAGGGAAAGACGGGTAATATACAATATGAACAAGAACCAAGAGGAACAATAAGAGAAGAGGACCAAGAACGAAGTGCTCGGATTAAAAAGGGTGTAAGACAGGGATGTACTCTTTCGCCCCTACTGTTCAGTCTATACAGCGAAGAAGCAATTACGGGGAAAAAAAAAATTAGAGAGGAAATAATATTCATGGGGAAACGATATCAGTGATAAGATTCGTTGGTGGCATCGCTATCCCCAGTGAAACTTAAGAAGAACTATAAAATCTGTTGAACTGAATGAACAGTCCAATGAGTAAAGAATATAGATTGACAATAAATCGAAGAAATAAGAAAGCACTGAGAAGTAGCAGAAATGAGAACAACGAGAAACTTAACATCATACCTGGTGATCACGGAGCAGACGAAGTTAAGAAAGTACGTCTGTAGCACAGTGCTGTATGGTACTGCAGCACGGACTGTGGGAAAACAGAACAGAAGAGAATCGAAGCATTTGGGATGTGGTGGTAGAGACGAATATTGAAAATTAAGTGGACTTATAAGGTAGGGAAGGAGGAGGTTCTCCGCATAATGGGAAATGAGAGGAATATATGGAAAACACTGAGAAAGACAATTGATACGACATCCGGTAAGACATCAGGGAATAATTTGCGTGCTACGAGAGGGAGATGTAGAGGGTAAAAAGCTGTAGAGGTAGACAAAGATTGGAATACATCCAGCAAATGTTCAAATGTGTGTGAAATCTTATGGGACTTAACTGCTAGGGTTATCAGTCCCTAAGCTTACACACTACTTGACATAAATTATCCTAAGGACAAACACACACACCCATGCCCGAAGGATGACTCGCACCTCCACCGGAACCAGCCGCACAGCCCATGACTGTAGCGCGTCAGACCGCTCGGCTAATCCCGCTCGGCCCATCCAGCAAATAATTGAGGACGTAGGTTCCAATTGCTGCTCTTGATGGAAAGGCCGGCACATGAAAGGAACTCATGGTGGGCATCATGAAACTCGAAAGAAAGAAAGAAAATATGTAGTTAAGAACTTGGAGAGTATCTTTAAAGAAGTTGTCAATGATTTTTGCTATTTTCTGTACAGAATCTGTCTTGGTGTTTACTATGCCAAAGCGTCAAGTAATATCCAGTAACTGTGTTTGGTCTCCAGCTATTATCCGTTTCTGTATACAAAAACGTTTCAAACACTCCGTGGAAGCTAAAACGGAGAACGTACACATGGCAACCGAGCGGAGTAACGAACAGTTCAGTGTAACAGGCGGTTTTTACTGTTTCGTGTAATGCATCTGAATGCGAAGGCCGAATTAAAGTATCCGCTCGGTCTCCGTGAAGCTCTGCAGCAGAATGGGAACCCTCAGAGGCAACAACGTACTACGGTTTTAGACAGAATTACTCTCATTTTAAACCAAAATTATTCGAGGCTTTTCAGCGCTGGCCGTATTTTTGGCCGCTTTCATTCCTCGCCGGCATTGTTTGCCGGGGGCCATCTAGAGCCGACCCGGTCACCGCTCCTTTGTCTGTGCGCGCCTTTGTGTGCGGCGGCCGGGCTGCGTCCCGACCGCCCGCGCTCGCCTGATTTGCGTTCGGGGACTCCCCGCCGTCTCCGCTAAAGGCAACGTATTTATTGCTGTGGCACACGTCACAGAGCTCAGCACTGCCGAATTGGACGAAATGTATTTGTTCGCGTCATTTGTCGTTCCTCGGCCAAACGGCTTCATAAAGCTGAAATACATCACGTTATTTTGCGTGCAGGTTGTTTCAGGACGAACAGTAAATGTTGCAGGAGTTGGTAGCATAGAATAATTCCTATAAAAAATTCAGTATACAAGGCCCTGAACCGTGATTTATTTTCAAAGAATATTCTCAAGAATTTATTTTATTTACTACCGAATCATCAAGAACATTAACACATTTAATCACACGATGTAAGCATGGAAGTAGTTGCCAGGGAGTAACTGATGAAATCATAACCAAATTCCTTGTAACAACTGGGAATTTTATTCACTTTAATACTGCCTAAAATCATTTTTTAAAAGAAACAGATTTAAAATTATAATCAGAAAGCATCCTCTAAATATCAAAGATACAATTTATTCAGAGGCAGAAAAAAACAAGTTTTGACTGTATGAGCTTTCGGGCAGAGAACCTTGCCACTCCCTTTTCACACGGCCGTAGTTACGACCTCTCACAGCAGCCTCTGAAAGACTACACTGGTGCAAATCTGCAAAACACCAGATAACTTTAAACTAAGAGTTTTAACAATTTACACAAGCACACAAACTATGCACCCCCCTGTAGGAGGAATGGAAATGGTACAAAAGACTAACAATTAAAATATTAACCTTGCTACCGAAAGTGCAGCTTGATTTTAACTTCTAGGAAAAGTCTTACGGTGAAAGGGTGGCAACTTTATATACTAAAATGATCATTTAAATAAAAGCCCCTGAGATGCAATCTTATATAAAATTCTTAAGGTTGGCCAAACAATAGTTACAATGCTCTACAGTACACAGATGCCGCCTCTCAAGATCATAGGCAATAATATCAAAGCTTCCAAAGACCAAAACATATTTCAGGTATTAGGCCGTTACACTCCAAGCAATAAATTCGTTAACACACCAAATCCGACAAACATGACAGAGGCAGCTTTAATGTACGGCAGATTGATAGGGAGATTACCGAACAACTGCCGGCCATAGTGGCGGAGCGGTTCTAGGCGCTACAGTTTGGAACCGCGTGACCACTACGGTCGCAGGTTCGAATCCTGCCTCGGGCATGGATGTGTGTGATGTCCTTAGGTTAGTTAGGTTTAAGTAGTTCTAAGTTCTAGGGGACTGATGATCTCAGATGTTAAGTCCCATAGTGCTCAGAACCATTTGAACCATTTTGAATCGAACAACTTGAACCACAGGTTGCTCTAACCCGCCCCTACTACACAAGGGAAAAACGGACCATCAAATTTATAAACAACCACCTTCCTGCGGATGGGAAAACGGAGAAGAATGGTGGGACTACCCCAAAGCAAAGCGGCTGGTGACCTCACCAAGAAAACAAGTAGAATTTAACAAGAGTAAATCAAACAACATATCACCAATCACTTAACTTCTAATAAACTGCGATTTCTCGAGAAGACCTGGCGCAGCACCCCCAAATCGCTCTGCCGAACCGTCCGCTGCCAGCCGCTTCAACGGACGCAGGAAGGCGCGCCGATCTCCCGTCTCACGGCGTCGCAGCTCGCACCGGCCAGACTGATGTCGTGGGTTGACTCCTGTTGCTCTCGTGTCGACCGCGAAGTTACTACCCGTCGCTATACGCCGCTGCCCACTGGACTCACGTGCCTCCTCACATGCGCCGACGCTCAAGACGGACAAGTCATCTTGTGTCTCAGTGCGCGACCGACCAACCAATCGATCCAACCGCCAATGACCACTGCCTGAGCAAACTCGAGCAGACTGGCGGCCTAACGCGCAGACTCAGATGCAGGAATTAAGCCCCGACCGGGCGACCACTCGCTGAGTTCTCTTACTGGCGGAGTGGAAAGACTCTCATTTTACCGGCTTTAAAGGTTGATCCGAACGACAGATACACTAGCACTCCGAACGACAGACAGACAGTCACTGCCTAACAAATGCGGACGAGAGACAGACTAGCAAGCTGGGGACGAGAGACTGACCCAGACTGACCGACTGGCGAGCTCATAGCGCCCCTTAAATGCACGTGATCAGGCAACCTTTCCCCTTTCCCACCAGAGGGAGACACCAAAGCTGCGATTCCCACAGCGGCGCCACCGCCAGAAACGGAGGGCGATTGCTTCACACTACGCGCTGCGGCGCGCTCTTTAAAACAGCAATTTTTACCACGGCTCAGGCCTGGTCGAGAACATTTTTCGAAACAAATGACATATCATTTGGCGCCCCAAAAAAATGGTTCAAATGGCTCTGAGCACTATGGGACTTAACATCTGTGGTCATCAGTCCCCTTGAACTTAGAACTACTTAAACCTAAGGACATCACACACATCCATGCCCGAGGCAGGATTCGAAACTGCGACTGTAGCAGTCACGCGGTTCCAGACTGAAGCGCCTAGAACCGCACGGCCACACCGGCCGGCTATTTGGCGCCCCCCCCCCCCTCCCCTCCCTCAGATATTTGTTCCCTTTCCTTGTGCTTTTAATTTTTTCTTTTAAAATAAGTACCACATAGACGTTACCCTGTAACAGGTATGCACTTCTGAACGGTATGTTATAGCTGGATATAAAGAAAATAAATAAAAAAATGACCAGTGCGACTAGGACTGGCGCACTGGGGGTACCGTCAAAAAATGGGTCAAATGGCTCTGAGCACTATGGGACTCAACTGCTGAGGTCATAAGTCCCCTAGAACTTAGAACTACTTAAACCTAACTAACCTAAAGACATCACACACATCCATGCCCGAGGCAGGATTCGAACCTGCGACCGTAGCGGTCGCGCGGTTCCAGACTGTAGCACCTAGAACCGCTCGGCCACTCAGGCCGGCCGGGGTACCGTACAAATTTAATTATGTATGTAGGCAGTTCGTCCATTCCAGGATACGAAGAACTCGACGATATTTGCCTGTTATCGACATTTATACTGGCTGGGGTTTCAAGGCTTTCGAGAATGTTATAATTTCACATTTGAAGTCGTATAACAAACCACAAAAGACATATTTTTTGGTATGATATTACAAACTAACAATTATGTGATTGATTTGTTTTTGGACAGAGTCCGCCTTATGAAAAACACAATTTCATGTTTCTCTTTTTATTTTCAAGATATGTTTCGCTGAAGTTACAGAATCAACATTGGGTTTTATGTTATCTACTTTTTACCACACGCTGTGGGTTTCCTGGATTTTATGCAATTCAGCTCTGTTTTTTTGTTTCACAGTTTCTCATTTTTGCCGGTTTCTCCATTATCTTTGCTGTGGAGGCCTGCACGAAATATCATTCTGTGTCACTGTGACACGGCAACTTTCTTAGTGTTGTTATGTGGTCCTAGTATTGACTGACCATCCAATCATTGCAATATAAACTTTTCCAAATGTGCATGATACGCGGTATGTTCCCGACAGTGCAAGTGGGTCGCTTTTCCCCTTTGCCGATCTTTGACATCTTTGATCTCCTTTTTCGGTTTATAATTAACTTCACGCCGCATTTGCGCAGGTACGTCGATGATACCTTCGTCGTGGGAAGCGCGGCACGGAGTGGCCGCGAGGTTTGAGGCGCCAATTCACGGATTGCGCAGTCCCTCCGCCGGAGGTTCGAGTCCTCCCTCGGGTATGGGTGTGTGTGTTGTTCTTAGCATAAGTTAGTTTAAGTAGTATAGGGACCGATCACCCCAATAGTTTGGTCCCATAGGAATTCACACAATGTGAACATTGGACATTCGTCGTGTGACACCATGATGATGAGTAGCTCGGTGAATTCCTAAGACACTTGAACATACTCCATGACAACATAAAATTTACCATGGAAGTAGATGTTCTGGTCACAAGGGATGGTGAAGACCTGAAACACAGAGTATATCGTAAACCGACACAAACGGACCGACAACTCCACAAACTGTCAAGTTACCAGCCGAGCCAGAAAAGAGGCATGATTAATACGCTCGTATGGCGAGCAAATCGAATATGTGAGCCGCCGCCCTTCAGATGTAAAATGCAATACCTGGAAAGCATTCTGCGGAGCAATAGGTACTCCATCAGTTATATAAGAAGTGTAACAGAGTCAGACACCCGTCGAAGTGACTCATCAGGAAAAGAAATGTCGGGTACGGCCTTTCTGCCATACATTCCCAGAGTGACGGACGGAATCGGCTATATACTGCACAAACACGGCAAAAATCAAAGATTTGAAAGATCAGCAAAGGAGAAAAGGGAGCCCCTTGTGTCGCGAATATACCGCATATCATGCACATGCTGAAAAGTTTATGTTGGAATGACCGGATGATCAATCAACATCAGGATCACAGAACATAAGCGGCATTGCAGGTTGGGGCAGGTGGAGAAATCGGCCGTCCCAGAGCGCCCGTTGTATGAAGCGGACCACACAATAAAATTGGCTGTAGAGAACACCTGCAACACCTGGTTGTTCAGAAAAGCTACAGAAGTAAGCGAACATGAGAACAGATTCAACAAGAAAGAAGAAACGCTCAAGGTGAACGGATCCTGGATTCCCGTTGCAGGTAGCAAGAGGAGAACCGCAGTGGAAGTGACCACGGAAAAGCCCTTGGATGTTGGCGGGCCAGGTACATGTGATATGCGGACGCGAGCTTGACTCCAGACCACCACCAGCAATGGAGGGTGAAGCTTTGACAATGCTCGTGCTGGCGAAGCGTCAGAAAAAAGTCAAACAAACGTCGGCAGAAGAATTCGAGACAGAAGCCAACAGGCAGTTTGTCAGATACGGAATTATCTCAGAGGTATCTGAAAGCGATTCCGTTCATTTCTACTACTAATTTAGGAACAGGAATAATATACACAACCGGAAAAAATTGCTACACCTCGAAAGAAGACGTCGATTTAGATCCGATGACGGCATATGCTACCTAGAGGATACTAGACTACTGATAATGGTTTCAAAGTCATCCGCCAACAGATAGCATAGTGACATAGCTACCAGAGCGCCATCTGTGTGTACCCTTTAATACGGAATGCGACATTCAGAAGGTGTGGTGCAAACGAGAGAGGCAACAAGGCAACCATGATATGGAGATGCCCTCGTGCTTCCTACAGCCAACTGAGCGAGTTTGAAAGGGGCTAAATTGTGACCTTCGGAGCAGCGGGATGGTCCTTTCCGAGAATTGAGACACAGGTTGGATTTTCTGCGTCAGTTGTGCAACAATGCTTATATGAGTCGTCATATGAACATTCTCACAATTGCAGACGAGGTTCTGGAGTGCATGCAGCACAGACGCTCACCAGGATCATCGTATTGTGAGGGCGGCAGTGGCAGGTCGTACAGCTATCACAGCACGGATAGGAGGGTTTGTGAGTTGAGACGTGTCAACACGTTGCGAGCCGGTTATAAGCAGTGAGACTACGAGCACGCACTTCTCGAGCGCATCTTACGCCACAGCATCGACTTGCACGTCTCGACTGGTGCCGTCATAGTATTACCTAGAAGACACAATCGCGCGCCTTGTTCTTTAGCGATGAAAGCATATTCTGAAAGGAATCCAACAGAGACCTTTCAACTGAGATGTCTGGTCTTGAGTCTACAGGATGTCCCATCAGGTATGGTCAATATTCAGAGATATAACAGGAACACTTACCTGAAACAAAATACTTCATACCGATACACGGTCTATATCTAATGGTTTTTCGAATTAGAAAACATTTAATGTACATATTCTTTCTGGGCTAGCGGTGCGCACGTTTTATTCTACACCAACCTAACTCGTTTCTTTGGACCTCTGCTCGGGATGTCTTTCTGTCATTCAACTAGCCTGTTGAACACGCAGTTGTCCATGGTCTGTTCTGGGTGAAGTGGTCCGAGGGATTGAGAGTGCATGAGAGAGAAGCATCGGTTAATTGTGTTTGTCACACATCTACACTAATGTAGAATATGGAGATAGGGTGTCTGTTATAGGCTTCTGCTGATGTCGAAGGATACCGTCGACGCTTTCCGAGACGTCAAAATCCTGATTCTTAAGCGTTTACAAGAGTTACCAGCACTCTGCGTGAAACAGAAATGTTTCCAAGTTGCCATTTTTCTTCCCGTACTTGTAGTTCAACAACATGTTCAGGAACAACAACACAGCGTTGAAATGGTGCAGCGTAGTCCTACTAGCAGCACACGGTGACTTTCTGCACGTACCACTGTCCCATGAACACTTGTATAGTCAACAACGCTTGTGGAAAACTTGTACCTATTTCACACACGGCGGGTCCACAATCTTCACATTGGCGACAATAACACACGACTTGAATTTTGTAAGTGGTTAAATGACAATCGTCATTTTCCTCGATTTATACTATTCATTGACGAAGCTACTTTTACATGGAATGGCATCAACAATATCCGTAATAATCATCAATGGCTACAGTAAAAACCACGCGCTACAGTCGAATCTCATTTCCAAGTTCGTTCTTCGGCCAATGTTTCGTGCTGCGTAATCGGTAACGTGTTGATAGGTCCAGTCAATGGAGACGAACGAATGAAGAGACATAATTACTAGTATTTTTTTGGAAAATTCGTTTGTTGGACATGTTGATGACATCACTTTAGCCACGCTACCTGCATTATAATTCCAACATGACGAAGCCCCTCCACATTTTACGGAATTGTGAGGGATCATTTCAACCGTACTTACCGTAATCGCTGGACTCATCTTGGACGTACAGTTAACTGGCCAACAAGGTTGCCAGACCTAGCGCCATTATGTTTTTGTATGGGGTTGGATAAAGTCTAAGATGTACAAAGTAACAAACCAAAGGAACTGCCTGGTCACATCATGGACGTTGCTGCCCACATTCGGGAACGTGCTGAGGTTCTCAGTCAGACAAACAACACATGTTCTCCCAAAAGTGAACAAATGCATTGAAGTTAACGGTTGGGATAGTCGATGATTTGTTGTGAACTGTACAACAACTGTAATGTGACGTGTACCATAATTTTTAGAGGTTAACGTGTTAAAATGCGTATTTTTAAGTTGATACCATGTAAAATGCTTGTTGAAGAGTTTACTGACTGTTGTACATCTGTACTAGCGTAAACCTGACAATGTAGAGAATAATACAGAAAATAAATAACCATGTACACGTTTCTGTTATATCACTGAATACTGAACATTCCTCCTAGGAACCCTGTGTATCAATTTACTTACATGTGAGGTTTCCTGTATAACTAGTCCAACTCTGACTCAAGATGACTCTACCGTTTTAACATTTAATTAATGTTTTTGCTTTTAGAAGCCCTCCACATTTCGATGACATGTAAAATAGATGTACCAACCAATGAATCTTGAACAACTATCAGGTTTTTACTAATCATTGTCTGCTAGGTACCTAGAAGTATTTTTTTCTTTGTATGACAGATAGTCACCTGCTTTTCTTGTTAGTGAAATGAGTCCACTGAACAAAATACGGTGAGGTTACAAAAGTCATGGGACACCTCCTAATATCGTGTCGGACCTCCTTTATCCCGGGGTAATGCAGCAGCTCGATATGGCATGGACTCAACAAGTCGTTGGAAGCCCTCTGCAGAAATATTGAGCCACGCTGTCTCTATAGCCGGTTCAGGATTTTGTGAACGAATTGACCTCTTGATAATGTTCGATGGTATTCATTTCGGTCCATCTGGGCAGCGAAATCATTCGCTCGATTTGCCCAGAAAGTTCTTCAAAGCAACCGAGAACAATTGTGGCCCGTTGACACGTTACGGAACATCAAGTTCATGAATGTCTGCCTGTGAATGGTCTCCAAGTAGCCGAATGTAACCATTTCCAGTCAACGATCGGTTCAGTTGGATAAGAGGACCCAGCCCATTCCATGTAAACACAATTCATACCGTTATGAAGCCACCACAGTGCCTTGTGGACAACTTGGGTCCGTGGCGTCTGTACCACATCGAACCCAACCATCAGCTGTTACCAACTGTAACCCGGACTCATCCAACCAAACCACGGTTTTCCAATCGTCCACGGTCAAGCCGATATGGTCACGAGCCCAGGAGAGCCGCTGCAGGCGATGTCGTGCTGTTAGCAAAGGAGCTCGTGTCGATCGCCTGCTGTTTTAGCCCATAAACGCCAAATTTCGCCGCACTGTTCTAAAGGATATGTTCGTCGTACGCGCCACATTAATCTTTGCGGCTATTTCACGGAATGTTGCTTATCTGTTGGCACTGACAACTCTACGCAAACGCGGATCTCCAGGTCCTTAAGTGGAGGCCGTCGGCCACTGCACTGAGCCTGGTGGGACGTAACATCTGAAAGTTGGTGTTCTCGGCGTGCCCTTCTCACTGTGGATCTCGGAATACTGAATTCCCTAACAATTTCCGAAATGGAATATCGCGTGCGTCTAGCGCCAACTACCATTCCGCATTCAATGCCTGTTAATTCCCATTGCGCTGCCATAGTCATGTCGGAAACATTTTCGCGTGAATCACCTGAGAATAAATGACATCTCCGCCAATGCGCTGCCCTTTGATACCTTCAGTACGGGCTGCTACTGCCATCTGCATATGTGCATATCGCCATCCATGACTTTTGTCACCTCATTGTACTAGTCAGCTCCTTAAAACAGTACTCTGCCCAATCTGGAGCGCTGTAGATTGTGTAGTACTGGTACCAGGCGGTCGTGTGACAGTCCACTGCTGACGTCATGCCATTTGTTGTATGGAATCAGTGTAGTAAGATGCGTCGTCATGGGGATGTAGCAGGACGACAGAAAAGAGCTACGATTTTGGACGTGCCCATGACGACTCGGACTCTCCTTCGTGTGTACAAGGAATGACGCACCGCTCACAGCCATCTATAAGAGGTGATCAAAAAGTTTCCGTAGAAGGCGTTGCTGCAGCTTGTATGTAACGTAGTGCGACTCCGATTATATTACATAAGCACCGATATGTAGGCAATGGATTACTTTATCATACGCGCCTTCCAACGTGCGTGCAGGAAATGTGGAAACTCGGTTAGGTTTACTGCAATAAATATAATTGCGAATTGGATTTTTAATCATGTATTATTTATAGTTAGACCTGTAAATAGTGTGTATCATTGCACCTCATATAACTGCGAGCAACAAACAGGACGAACGTTCTGCTTTTCTTTTCTTGGACAGACACCAGTAAACATCGACTGCAGAATGAAGAAAGTGTATGCTGCGGCACTGAGACAAGGAGTGTTGCTGCTTCATCATAACGCACGTCCCCATATCGCAAACGTCGTAACACAGAAGTTACATCAACAGAAGTGAGAGACACTCCAGCACCAATCCTAGAGATTATCACGGTTCCGCCGGCCGAAGGGGCCGCGCGGTTCTGGCGCTGCAGTCTGGAACCGCGAGACCGCTACGGTCGCAGGTTCGAATCCTGCCTCGGGCATGGATGTGTGTGATGTTCTTAGGTTAGTTAGGTTTAACTAGTTCTAAGTTCTAGGGGACTAATGACCTCAGCAGTTGAGTCCCATAGTGCTCAGAGCCATTTGAACCATCACGGTTCCGGTCCATAAAAAAGCCTTGAATCATCGATGACTCTTGTCAACGAGCATGTGCAGTAGGCAACTGCGGATTTCTTCATGCAGCAGGACACATTGTTTTACCAAATGGGTATCTTCAGCCTGGTGTGTCATTGGGATGGTTGTCTCAGGGCTCACAGCGATTTTGCCTGATCGCCATACCAATTGTGGACTATATGGCTTTCGATCGATCCTTATCATATGTCGTAATAATTTTGTAAACCCACCTCGCCAGTTTTGTAAAGGCCTCGTCGCTACTGCTGTGGAGGCCGAGTCGGTGAATTCGTGAAACGGCTTATGTTGCAGTACACCGCTAAGACAGTTTCTCCCTGCTGCTATTACACGGCTATGCCCCAGGATCAGGTAACATGGTAGGAGAAAGAAGGTTCTACAACACTACAACAAATTAGTGCCAAAGTCACACAAATGAGTTAAAAGGTTTACTTATCTTTGTGACTTGTTGAATGATTAAGTCTGCAGTACTGCACATAGTGTAACACAAAAAAGGCCCTCAATGGCTAAGTGCAAATAATCGTAGGTAAACTTCACAGTAAATACCAAATGCAATTTACAACAACTGTCTGTTCACTTCTAAGAATTCACTAAACAACGTTCCCTTTCTAAATCAGCCCTGGATGACGATCTGTAACCAAGTCGACGAGAGCTTTATATCTTCCGAGTAGGCTTGTGTCCGTTGTCGTCCTGTCATTGATGGAATGTACTCGGCTAGCAATTGCTACAGACGAAGTCAATATCTTCATCCCCAGCGCCGCCAGTGGTGCTGGTGGAACTGGCGCAAGTGGCCAGTCTCTACGGCACTGACACCAGC
Source organism: Schistocerca nitens (assembly GCF_023898315.1). Classification (NCBI taxonomy): domain Eukaryota; kingdom Metazoa; phylum Arthropoda; class Insecta; order Orthoptera; family Acrididae; genus Schistocerca; species Schistocerca nitens. The sequence goes on along the minus strand of NC_064618.1, from coordinate 284,886,923 downwards.
TCGCATATTTGCGCCTGTGGTGCTTTTGCCCTGGCTGTGTCTTGTTCGGGCGACACAGCAAAGAACGGTAGGTGTAAGAAGATCCTAACCGACTGGGAGCGGAGGTCGGTTTCAAACCTGAAAGAAGTCGCTACTGATAGTGAATGCAGGTCCATCTGAGTTCCAGAGAGAACAATACGAAGGGTATTGGACGGAACAGACATAAGTTGAGTACTTCGCAAAAGGTCTTTGTCCAATTAAACACATGAAGCTGAGAGTCTTTAATGAGCCAAACAAAACAGAAACTGGACAGTAGCTGCCTACAGGCTTGTAATGTCACAAGACGAGTCATGATTTTGTCTCTTTTTAAAAAATGCAAGGCGATGAGAGCAGTGACTGCACAGCAAGACTGCAGAGCGTGGAGACTGTAGTTTTGACTGGATGTCGTTGTGTGATGTGTTGGGAATATCTGTCGTGCCACGACTTGGGCGCACTCGTTCTGGTTACCGAGAACAGGATGTTTATTTCAACATTCTAGGTGACCAAATGTTTCCGAAACTTCTACAATTGCACCATACGTTGAGGGAACTCTCGTCCCGCTAGATGAGAACAGCCATCGTCAGAGGGCTGCACGCATGTATTTCTGGTTTGACAAACAGACACCCTATTGCAGCTGAAGTTGCCCCTTACATGACTCAGTCGGGAACCCACAGGAAATACATGGAACTATTTGGAATAGTGAACGAAATTTAGCAATCACATTCTCGCAATTTCGTAGCTCTATGTGATCGAATCATCAATGAGTGGCTAATTCTGGACATAAAGTACATCAAGCAATTTGTAGACCCTCTTGATCGCAAAGCTAGAAGACTAGAGGGGGTGTTACACAGTGTAACCATCATGTCTCCTGGGCCTGACTAATTGTTTGTACAATGTGCTTATGTTGTTCCGTTTTCGTCTACGTGGAAGTTTTCATCTGTTGTGGACGAAAAAAATCTGTTTTTCTGTGTCCGACTTACAGCTCAAATGTTCTTAGCGAATTTTTGTATTTCGGGTGGTCACGACACTTGAATTGGGGTGGGTTGTTTGAGGGAGGAGACCAGACAGCGAGGTCATCGGTCTCATCGGATTAGGGAAGGACGGGGAAGGAAGTCGGCCTGTACCCTCCCGCTCACTTATCGACCTTAATGACAGTGAAAAGTTAAACCGCGTGCACCTAATGGAAATTTGGGAAAAGCAATCGTCACCGAAGTTAATTTGTCGGTAAAGAGGGAGGAAAGGGTTACATCTAAATGAAAGGAAAAATGCAAATGAAATTGGTGAAAATTAATTTTGAGAAAAGGGTAAATTTAATGAAGAAAGTAAATGTGCGGTCGTTACGTTAACAATTAATTGGCGTTAATTAGATATTTGAGATTTGGGGAAAATTATGGTCGCCAGTCCTAGGGATAACTACTATAATAACTGAAAATGAAAGATTAATGCACACATAATTAGCACTAAAAGCGTGGCGACTGAAGGATGACACATGCTGTGTGCAAACTGAATGTTTGTCAGAAGTAATAAATTTCGCTACACTCTGACTTAATTTAGCAAAAGAATTAATAAAACCGGAAAATTGAAAGTTAATTTAGTGACTGAAATTAATAGTGAACTTTGTTTCTGAAGCACTACGAAATTCAATAAAATAAGATTAGTCTTGGGCTACCTCAACAATCATTTCAAAAGCTACTTGAATCCACGCAATTTAGAAATAAGAGATTTAACTTTGAACTTGAATTAAATGATTCTGAACAATTAACAATAGTAAAATTTAGTAAGTACCAAGCTGAGCTTCAGTCACAGGTAAGCTAAAATATGGTAACAAAACTCGCACTCTTAACTTCTGCTCGTGTAATCTAAAGATTGTAGCTATCTATGAATACTTTAACAGAACTTTGAAATTAAAGCAGTGAAATGGAATGATATTACTTTAACGCTGGCGTGTGAATTTCATAGACACTCGGGTTCATTCCAGAAAAGGAAGGGACCCTGCTTGGTAATGCCATTGGGACAATGAGCAACAAAGGTTCATGCTAATTTGCTGTATTTTTTGATGCAACAGTTTGAAAAGCTGACGTCTGCCATACAGTTCTAAAACTTTACGTGCTTTTAGTCTTCCTTGTTGGTTGATTGAAGGTTTGAAGTCGTCGATCGAGGAGGTGGCGACAGTCACTCATTGTCGGCCGTCGCTGTTGCAGAAGCTGGATGTTGGCGCGCCTTCTTCTCGACACGGTCACCAGGCGAAAACGGGCTCTTGACGTGCGGCAGCTAATGCTTCCCGTCCGCGACACCGTGTCAGAAACTATAATAGCAAGTCGAGTGCAATTACATGTTGCCAAACCCCGAAAGCGCGGCAACTCGCGGGAGCGTCACACAACACACCTGCTCCACTGCCCTACTCCAGCCAGACTCTCCCTCTGCCCGCGCTCCATGCGGCAGAGTTAATACTACCAAAGATCTTAAACAGTTTGGTTCTCCACACGACCTATCGGTGTAATCGTTTGATAGCATAGTTTTCCCTAGGCCAGACTCAGTGTAAAAATACAAATAATATTTACAAACCAATTATACATCGACATAAATGATATATATATACAAATAGTAGAATAATTACAACATACACTCCTGGAAATGGAAAAAAGAACACATTGACACCGGTGTGTCAGACCCACCATACTTGCTCCGGACACTGCGAGATGGCTGTACAAGCAATGATCACACGCACGGCACAGCGGACACACCAGGAACCGCGGTGTTGACCGTCGAATGGCGCTAGCTGCGCAGCATTTGTGCACCGCCGCCGTCAGTGTCAGCCAGTTTGCCGTGGCATACGGAGCTCCATCGCAGTCTTTAACACTGGTAGCATGCCGCGACAGCGTGGACGTGAACCGTATGTGCAGTTGACGGACTTTGAGCGAGGGCGTATAGTGGGCAGGCGGGAGGCCGGGTGGACGTACCGCCGAATTGGTCAACACGTGGGGCGTGAGGTCTCCACAGTACATCGATGTTGTCGCCAGTGGTCGGCGGAAGGTGCACGTGCCCGTCGACCTGGGACCGGACCGCAGCGACGCACGGATGCACGCCAAGACCGTAGGATCCTACGCAGTGCCGTAGGGGACCGCACCGCCACTTCCCAGCAAATTAGGGACACTGTTGCTCCTGGGGTATCGGCGAGGACCATTCGCAACCGTCTCCATGAAGCTGGGCTACGGTCCTGCACACCGTTAGGCCGTCTTCCGCTCACGCCCCAACATCGTGCAGCCCGCCTCCAGTGGTGTCGCGACAGGCGTGAATGGAGGGACGAATGGAGACGTGTCGTCTTCAGCGATGAGAGTCGCTTCTGCCTTGGTGCCAATGATGGTCGTATACGTGTTTGGCGTCGTGCAGGTGAGCGCCACAATCAGGACTGCATACGACCGAGGCACACAGGGCCAACACCCGGCATCATGGTGTGGGGAGCGATCTCCTACACTGGCCGTACACCACTGGTGATCGTCGAGGGGACACTGAATAGTGCACGGTACATCCAAACCGTCATCGAACCCATCGTTCTACCATTCCTAGACCGGCAAGGGAACTTGCTGTTCCAACAGGACAATGCACGTCCGCATGTATCCCGTGCCACCCAACGTGCTCTAGAAGGTGTAAGTCAACTACCCTGGCCAGCAAGATCTCCGGATCTGTCCCCCATTGAGCATGTTTGGGACTGGATGAAGCGTCGTCTCACGCGGTCTGCACGTCCAGCACGAACGCTGGTCCAACTGAGGCGCCAGGTGGAAATGGCATGGCAAGCCGTTCCACAGGACTACATCCAGCATCTCTACGATCGTCTCCATGGGAGAATAGCAGCCTGCATTGCTGCGAAAGGTGGATATACACAGTACTAGTGCCGACATTGTGCATGCTCTGTTGCCTGTGTCTATGTGGCTGTGGTTCTGTCAGTGTGATCATGTGATGTATCTGCCCCCAGGAATGTGTCAATAAAGTTTCCCCTTCCTGGGACAATGAATTCACGGTGTTCTTATTTCAATTTCCAGGAGTGTATAAAGACACAGAAATGTCATATCTTCAGGTAACAATACAAGGAAAAAAATTTATAGTACAATAGATAGAAATAGGAGGATACGCATTTCCGGCGTTACACGTGCCCCACATTGTCTGAGGATGTTCGTGTAACCTAAACAGACTCAGAAAATGTCCCAGAAAGGAAAAAAACAAAAAACAGTGGAAATGCATATGCTCGAAACATCAAGAAAATTTAGCATTAGGCTAATTAATCATAAACCAATTTTTAGACCATAATAATTGAGTGGAGACACTCCTAACCTTATTCCACTCTGTCATCTTACACAAAAGAAAACAGGTTGATAATATATTAAAATTCATAGAAAACATAGAAACTGGTTTAGCCATTCTAAAATCAGCAAAATCCCTAACAGTATCAAGAAATGGAATACTATTTACAAAATCAATCAGAGTACATGGTCATAAAAAAACAGGTATCAAAATACGAAAATTAATAATTAATTACATAGTATACACATTTTTATATAACCTTTTCATAATTAATATTCTTGTCATGAGAGTCCACTTAACGCTAAACAAGAAAATAATACACAGCAGATAGAAAAAAACATAGATATTGACAGCAGAATTCTTTCACATCAGCTGTCCGGGAAGAAAAACAACTCCGCCCACCGTACCCGCAATTACAAGGAATGCCGCCCGGCCCAAGAGCCGACAGCGGCTCCGCCTCGCCAGTACTGTTGCGCCCGCCTGTGCGGCACGCTTGATTTCACTCGCCTGCGTAACGGCATTTCCAGAACGTCCGTTTCACTGAATTCTTTCCGAAAAACTCTCTCCCGAGTAATCTCAAGGAATCCATTAATACTATCACAGTGGATAACTCAACACTGTCCATCATCACTCGCATGTACTAGCCTGAAACTTAAAACAGCGTCTAAGTACATCGGCAATGACTAGTAAATCACATATTCATGAAATCTTACAGCTAGTTACAAAATCATATTTACATTCCTTAATCTACTGTGACTCAGCTGAAAACTTAAACTAGCAGCTTGGATTTTTCAATTGATTAATAATCAGTTAGGGGAGACTGGGGCACGTTGGCCATATTAAAAAAAATTATATTAATTTTTTTGCATATTTAAATTTATGAAGTTATTGCTAAATATTTAGAGCAGTCTTACTGAATCTGGATCACAATTATTAACCTTGAAAATATGAGTTAAAAAGTTAAGAAAAATTAATTACTGGACATACGTCAAGTGGGCCAATTTGGCCCTACCTCGGTGTAAGTTGGCCCAGAGGCCGGGGCACGTTGACCCATGTAATATTTTGATAAGTTAAACTAGTATAACTTTAGGATATCAAAACAAAACGAATAATTATCAAGAAACATACTTTAATGGACATCAAATCAAGTTGAATATTGAGTTAAATGCTTATCATTTTATTATGACAACGGGAAAGCTTAAAATTATTGGGAATTATAGTGTCTTAATACAAACCAATCAACTTTAATCACTGTCCACATCCAAAGGATCAGCACAGTTATAACACTCATAAAATAGTTCACGGATTTCATTTTTCACGCATGTCTGATGAGCCCAACGCTTGCAGTTTGTGTACTGAATCCACTGTGCGTCAGGTTGACTGTTTGGAAAAAGCTTGAGACACCTTAGGCACAGTGAATCTTCGTCTTCCTCATCGTCATCATCATCATCGTCATCTTCCATTGGTTTCTTCTTGCGTTTTAGACCTACTGCAGTTGATTTAGTTAATTTCATTCTACTATTGCTCCTATTTTCTTTTTGAAAAAGTGCTTTTTTAGCCTGTGATTTAAGATTTCTTTCCAATGCTTTCGCCTTCTTTTCTTTTGCACCTTTTTGTTCTTCCTCGAGGGCTTTTTTTACTGGAGTGTCTGTCACTATGGCAGAAACTCCTACTCCCATACTTCTCCTGGGCTCTGCTTTCTGAAAAGGTCTGATCTCTTCTGGAGTTGGAAACGGTCTAACGTTTATCTCAGCTCGAGTTGATGGACTGTTTTCAGTGTTTGGGTCTGGCCTATCCGAGGTGTATGGCTCAAATGGCTCTGAGCACTATGGGACTCAACTGCTGTGGTCATAAGTCCCCTAGAACTTAGAACTACTTAAACCTAACTAACCTAAGGACAGCACACAACACCCAGCCATCACGAGGCAGAGAAAATCCCTGACCCCGCCGGGAATCGAACCCGGGAACCCGGGCGTGGGAAGCGAGAACGCTACCGCACGACCACGAGATGCGGGCAATATCCGAGGTGTAGGAAGGCATAAAATCACTGTCGGTAAAAATATTTTTGTTAAAGGGATTGATCCCAGTTACCTTAAATCCGCTGGTTATGTTATTGGGAGTTGCAGCATTTGGAAGTGCTATTCGCACTATAGACAGGATGTCGTAAATAGTCATAGGCCGTTTATTATTGGTAACCGATGCATCACATGCTGAGTTCACGAACTTTTTAAAAGGCCCATAAACACTTCTGTCTAAAGGCTGCAGCTTGTGGCTACAATGCGCCGGAAAAGATAGAAAGGTGATTCCATTATCTTTACAATAATCAAGAACTTCAGAATCGAGATGTGAACTGTGATTATCAATCAAAACCAAAAAAGGCCGTTCTTTTGAGCAGCGAGCGTGTAGAACAAAATGTTTCATATATTTTGCAATGTTTGTCTCCGTCATCCATCCGGAAGGATGAGCTGCTCCATCACACTCAATCGGGCCGTCAAGGATAAAATGGGGCTGGAAGTTGACCCTCGGGAAGATGAAGAATGGAGGCACACTATTAGCGAACGCACTAACTGCAAAAGCGATCGTAACAAGTGACCCTCTCTCAGTCGATGTCACTCGCCCTATTTGGCGAAAACCTCTTCGAGCGACTACACGACCAGGTCGCTGGACGGTAGTTACTCCAGTTTCGTCAATGTTCCAGATGTCCGCAGGGGTCGCTTTTAATCTTTTTAAAACTATGCCGATATTATTAAAGAACAGTTCTACATTATGATTGTTGAAACTGGTGCACCGGTATAAACTAGTTGCTTGAGGAGTCCGAAGGGAGAGTTGAGGGTGCCTCTTCAAGAATACTGTGAACCAATCACTTCCCGCCATTTCGGTCTCGGTCCATGTTTGGGGTATTTTATTATTGCATGCAATAGCATATCTATACGCAAACCGCCTGACTTCTTTCGGGGAAAGACCATAATATATGTCACTTGCCTTCATGAGCTATTGTTGAAGCATATCTTCTTGTTCGGAATCAAATATCTGAAAATAAACAACTCTTGTTAAGTTACCTGTAGAGGCACAGTTTTTCTTTTCATGTGTGTGTGTGTGTGTATATATATGTGAGTGTGTGTATGTTTGTGAGAGAGAGAGATAGAGAGAGACAAATCAGCAGACCTACAGTGCACAAGACGACGTAGAGATAGACACAATAACAATGGCAGGGATAGAGAAAAAAACATTAGAAATTGAGAAATAGCTTTGCAAATAAAAATAATTTTAGCTAACAACATTTCATACCCGAAGTCTTTTATCATAGCCAAATTTATCCCAAGGCTTCTCCTTGTCATTAAGTATCTGTAGGACTCCTCCAGGCTGAGGGTTTTGGTCCATTGGCATGGGTTGAGGTTCAGTTTCAATTTCCTGAAGTTCAATTGACTGTGTAGGCTGACATGAGATTTGTTTGTACTTGGCACAGTACCTCCCCAAAGTTTTTCTTGGAATCCCAAATACCTCGCTAGTAGCCCTGACAGATCTTCCCTTTTCTTTTACTTCTAAAACTGCTTTTAGCATCGTCTCTTCAGAAATCATTCCTATTTCACTTTTTCTTTTATAATTTCGCACCATTTTTATGTTCTTATGTATAAAACAAATGGTTTAAACTAAGGCCGTAACTCTGATGTTCTAAAAACAAAGAAAAGAACCAGATTCTGACTACTCAGATCGCTATTTAAGATTACAGCAAAATTTACAGGTGTTTTCTTTTTTAAAGCGCTTTTTATCTCGTGAATGTGACAATCTTTTGACCTCTGAAACGTATCAAAATATGTTTAACTTCGAAATTTATGTTAATAATTTCATAAACACGAAGAATTATAAAGAAATAATAAATCTTTCATCGAATTAAAAAAAATATATAGGCCTCTGCCCCATCGCCATGTTTACAATAAATTCTATTCGTCACAAAACCAACTAAAGCAATTTAGATTGTATGCCATATAGAAATAATCCTTAAACCACGACGTTTAATAATACTGCTCACCTATTGCGCCTAAAGTAAGCAATCTTTACATAACACACATTTAACCGACGAGTAGAATTTTACTCACACACGCACATAAACAGTTAATCAACACAACTTGTACAAAACTGCTCCGCCGGCCACATTGCTCCTGTAGAGGGAGCGGGACAGTGCTACCAACCTGCTGATTGATTCCCAGCACGATCTAGCGTTTGTTGTATGAACTAACTCGACTGGGCCATCCTGCCCCTATGGCCAACATGCCCCGGTCTCCCCTACTCTTAAATCATTTAGTCAAAATTAATTACTTATTAATTACAACTTCTTTAATGTCCTCTTGATCAGGCAAAAGCGTGGCAACCTAGCAAATCCTTAAATATTACACAATATATTTACATACTGTACAAATTACCCATTCTGTGGTATTAATCAATCCTTGGTTGGTACAATTTCAAGTCTAGAATGTTCCGTATACCTAATAGTTTTCCAGAGCTTGGATACTCTAAGCAATAAGCATTTGTGTGAGGTATACCAATGACCTTATATGGTCCATTATAAACAAACTTAAATTTAGAGATTTCATTGTCTATCTCGCTCGATTTCTCATGAGCTTTTACAAGTATTAAGTCTCCGATTGCAAACTGAGCAAAACGCGCTTTAACGTCATGACGACGTATGCGAGCATCGGCTTTTAGCTTCATTATTTCTCGTAAACGATCTTTTTTCACACCAATACTAATGTCAATCCGTGGAGGGAATTCGATTATCTCTTCCACTAAACTTTTACTTCTGTCATCGAACAGGATTTTAAAAAAGTGGTTCAAATGGCTCTAAGCACTATGGGACTTAACATCTGAGGTCATTAGTCCTCTAGACTTAGAACTACTTAAACCTAACTAACCTAAGGACATCACACACATCCATGCCCGAGACAGGATTCGAACCTGCGACCGTAGCAGCAGCGCGGTTCCGGACTGAAGCGCCTAGAACCGCTTGGCCACAGAGGCCGGCAACAGGATTTCCTCTAGAGAAAATCCCGTAGACTCATGTCTCAAGGTGTTCCTAATTCTCTCAAATTCTGCTACATACTGTATTTGCCCCTTGCCCTATGGTTGTGGTGGCAATAGGTACGGCAAAGTCGGCCTAGCTCGCGCATATACCTCACAGCGGGATTTCCTGCCGGACAGTAAGCTGAAATATGGATCACTTCGACCCCATTACTTGCCATGCCTTCATTCCACAGCTTAGAAGTAAATTTTGCCCCATTGTCTGATAGAATCGCCTTTGGCTTACCAATATGAACAAAATAATCGTTCACAAGCTTGCTATAGACCGCTTTGGCTGTAGCTTTCCTAATCGGGTATAGTTTGATGAATTTGGAAAAAGCTTCTAGCACTACTAAAATGTAGGCAAAGTTTCCTGATGACCTGGGCAAAGGTCCGTACAAGTCCACGCACAGTAATTCATAGGTCGTTAGGCCTTATACTTTGCATAGGACCACGACTCGTACAGTTGGTAACCTTCACCTTCTGACATAAATCGCAAGTTTTCACTCTGTCAGTAACGCGTTTTAACATGTTGTTAAAATGCACTGCTTCGCTCAGCTTTTCCGTACATTTCTTTGGTCCATGGTGACCATACGCCAAATGGTAGTATATTATTTCCGTGACGTATTTGATGGGCCAGCATACCCGCCAAATATTACTATCTTCACCCTTACGTATGTACAAGATACGATCGTATATCTTGCAATACTTCCTTAATTTCTCTCCTTCTGGACTCCTTTCGTCATATCGGGTTTTCACCATATTTAAACAACCGCCCTCGTTCTGATGACGACGTAGATTCTTACAGATGTTCACTATTAATTTACGTCCCTCAACTTCTTTAAAATAGTATAATTTGACCCCTCCATCTGACTCATCTTTCAATACATCTTGATTAGACTCGGGCAACCGCGATAGCGCATCCGCTACGCAATTGTCGGTCCCTTTTACGTAACAGATGTCATAGTTAAATTGCTGTAAATACAGCGAACACCTAGTCAGTCTTTCGTGAAGTAGTTTACAATCCTTCAGATAAGTGAGCGCCTTATGGTCCGTATGAATAATCACCTTACGGTCCCATGGGTAACCCTTGAACTTCTTGAATCCCCACACGATAGCGAGACACTCCTTCTCAGAAATCGTGTAGTTTCGCTCACTTTTTGATAAAGTCCGACTCGCGAACGCTATCGTCCGGTGTTCCTTATCCTCTCCTTTACCAACTTCTTGGAAAAGTTATACCTCCACCCCGTAATTCGACGAATCCGTCCCCAGATGGAAGGGTAGCGATAAATCAGGATGAAATAGTATGTTAGATCATAACAACTCGTCTTTTAATCTCTCGAAAGCGGCCTGACACCCGTCAGTCCACACAAACGGAACATTTTTGCGTAAGAAGTTATTCAAATTTTCATCATTAAACACCTGTCCTTTTACAAATTTACGGTAAAATCCTGTGAGCCCTAGAAAACTTTTTAACTGTTTCCTAGACTTGGGTGGAGGACAATTCCTTATTGCCTCTAGTTTCTCTGGGTCTTTCGTAATACCAGCAGTGGTAATTACATGCCTAAAAATTTCAGTTCCTGCTTCACAAATTCGCATTTCTTTAGCTTTAGAGTCATTCCGCCACGGCGCAATGCTCTAAAAACTTCATGTAACAGGTCACAATGGTCATGCCAAGTGGCATTGGCCAATAATAGGTCGTCAACATACACAGTTAATCTTGAACTCAAAACCGGGCCTAGCACTTTATCTAGGGCCCTGATGAATACGGACACAGATATATTAAGTCTAAACGGCAGTACTCTATACTGATAACACCTGCCCGCAAACAAGAAGGCAGTGTATGGCCTAGATTCTCCTTCGAGTTCTATTTGCCAGTAACTAGCCGTCAGATCGAGGCTAGTCATGAACTTATCGTCATGAAAACGTTGCAAAATCTCCTCCATACTCTCTGGTCTGTCTGTTTCGCGTTGAACGACCCTATTCAACGCGCGTGCGTCAATCACAATACGCTCACTACCATCCTGTTTGCTACAATGACCAAACCGTTATTGTATGGACTCGTACTTCTTTCAATCACTCCCCATTCGATCATCTTATCTCTCTCCCGTTGCACTGCTTCCTTTTTGGACAGCGGTATAGCATACGGTCTCACGAAGAATGGTTCATGCGGAATTACATGCAACTTGCATTTGTATCCTTCCACAAGTCCCGGTTTGTATGAAAACACACTCTTATTCCTCATTATTACTTCATATAGGCCTCGCCTTTGTTAGTGTGTTACGTTTGGCACACCGTCTACAATACTTTCCAATTCACTTTCTACACTATTGTCAATGCCGAGATTCCTCACGTTACAGTAGTTCATATTCATACCTACGTCAATGGCATCCGGACAGTTAACAATGTGATGTGTATAGGCTGGTATTCCCTATGCACACCATCTCCTGCCTCGTCAAAACCAACTACTATTGTTTTATCTTGTGACGTACATGTCAAAGTTTTACTTTCGCAATGAATCACTGCACAGTACTTTAATAGCCAATCCAACCCGATAATTACTTCCGTAGTTAAGTCTGGCACGACGACAAACTCTTGTTCAAATCGTGCCCTACATACCTCGAAGTTGACAAAAATCTGTTTTGTGACCGGTTTACTGGCCTTCCCAGCAGCACCGATAATTTTCACTCCTGTTACTGGCATAACTACGATACCAGGTCTGTCTTTCAGTAACTGAAATATTTTCCCAGATACAGCGCTCAATTCTGCACCGGTGTCAATCAACACGTTTAGTTGTAGGCTGCGCATATTAACAGACACTACTATCTCTCTACACTTATCCTCGACTGTTTCTTTATTTTCCCACAATAAATCCTCGTCTATATACAGGTCATTCCAGAGAAAACCATCGGGCTTTTATCCTAAATCCGGCTTATCTGGCGACTTTTTCAGCCTCTGTTCACATACAGTTTTAATTTCAACACGTTTGTCCTGAGGCTTAGTCTGTAGCTTCGCCTCCAATACCGAAACCTTTTCCTGTAACTCGTCAACTAGTGAGTGTTGCTTTGCTATCAATTCACTAAGTGTCACCTTCGTTGATTCCTCTTTGGTCAGATTGATCTCATCTGCCAATCTGCCTGGAGGAATGTGCCCAGTAGTATCTGCAATTACTTCCTTTGGATCTGGGCGACCCACACTGCTACCGTCCGCCCGCATAACGTCAGCTCTAACCTTATACACGCTGTAATCTACGTGCTTTTGTACCAGTCGTGTCCGGCTATCACTAAAATTTTCGTAATCTTTCTCCTTAATACTCTCGCAATGTTTAAACTGGAGTTTTGCGTCGGATGGGTCGGCTACTTCTACCACTATAGCTTTCGGTAAGGTCTGCCGGTTAGGGCCAGAACTTTCCGTTAGTACTTCAACATCCAACTCCTGCTGGACGAAACACAACGAATCTTGCTCGTGCTCCCCATTAACATCAACTATTTCTGGTAAAGTCTGCCGGTTAGGGCCAGAACCTTCCATCACTTCACAAACACTATCTTCCTGCGGGACGATGCGCGGTAAATCCTGCCCGCGTTCCCCGTAAACACTTCTCCCGTACAGGCCCCTATAATCTCTTAGTTCGTCGTATAAGCGACCGAACTGCCTTAACCAGACCTCATCCCTCTCTGCATCCCCTCACTCGATGACGGACGTGTTATCCGACATCTTATCTTCTCTCAACAATTGCGAATCATTCTTAAACTCAATCTCCAGTTCCGCTATGGGTGTTACAGCTGTCACTTTATAATCGATTTCCGGAACACTACTTAAATTGTTCTCACTGACAGTAAATGTATTTTCTACTGCCGTGTCTACAGCTGATCTACTACTTGTGGGCGCACTCCTTTCTCCTAACACTGTCACACTCTTCCGCCGTTGATTATTGCATACGGAATTTTCATAACGGCGACACCGGGGTTTTCTCCTGTTATTGGGCCGCCAAAATTTCTCCACGCCCGGTCGGCCCCTCACCGGCGCCGCTAATGGTTTCCCTGTCTCGTCCCAGAAAATACGCTCCCCGGATGCTGCTGAGGTGGCTGATCACACCCTCTGGCGTTATTACTATTCTGCGAAGCCCGTATCACGTTAGTATGATACTGGTTTCCGTCATTCCTGTTATTATTTGCATTGTACCGATTGTTATTACGGTCCGAACCATTATTGTTATTGCTGCCATGGTTGCGGTATGCATTATTCCCATGGTTATCGTTGTTGTGGTTGTTGTGGTACTCGTTGTTGTTACCACGGCTTCTACCACTGTCGCGATTATTGCGCCAATTGTCCTCGTCCTCAACTCTTTCTAGGAAATCATTGATTGTCTTGTAATTGCTTCCTACGTAGCGTTTTGTATCATCTGGAAGCTTCTTGTAGAGTTCCCAGACTATTTCGGATTCCGTGCGGCAATCACGCAAATATTCCAACTTTCGGATCCAGCCCTCACAAAACTCCTTCATCGAGCCGCGCGAATTCGCATCGAAAGGCCTCGATACGACAAATTCGCGCCAGACACTTTGTGGTTCTTGCTCTGACCAGTATTCAGCCAGAAACAGATTTTTAAACTCGTTAAAAGTCAGGTTCATAATGTTGAGGTTTAAGCCCCAACGCTTGGCATCACCAGCCAACACGTCAATAACACTGTTCGACAAAGATTCTATTTCTGATATTAAAGTGCGTGCTTCTAAACCAGTTTACCATGGGAAATTCAAATATGGAAACAAAATATCGTTGTCAGGAATACCTTTTATGTATAATACAATTCAGGACAAACACGGGGACGTTAGAGCAATACCGGTATGTTGCCGCATCCAACAGTGATGGAACGTGATAATTTCTTGTTCAGCAGCATGTGGAAAGAATCAGACGTCATTGGGTAATCCCCCGCCACACCTATGTCATTAACCTGCAATACCTCATTAATTCGAACGGCGATCAGTCCGGAACCAAGCGGCTGCTGCAGTCGCAGGTTCGAATCCTGCCTCGGGCATGGATGTCTGTGATGTCCTTTGGTTAGTTAGGTTTACGTAGTTCTGAGTCTATGGTACTGATGACCTCAGATGTTAAGTCCCTTAGTGCTTAGAGCCGTTTGAACTATTTGATCTAGTATTAATGTAGTGCAGGTATATTACTGAAGAGGTATTTTTAAAATTTCAGAATTGCCACGTCGTCGTGGATATCGATATAAGCCCGACCACATCTGCTATATCTGTGGGAAGTTCACCTTTGTCAGAAGCAGGAAGAAAAATTCAATAATCAAAAAGAAAGCACATAATCATTAATTTGGAGTAGAGGTAGGAGACCAAGAATGGGCACCACATTTCTGTTGTGCTACTGTTACTGCAAATTAATTCAGTGGTGGAAAGATAAGAGAAAGCGGCGTTGTCCGCTGTGCCCTAGGCATGGAGAGAGTCCAAGGACACGTTACTGATTATTATTTCTGTCTCACAAAAATGCAGGGTTTTACAAACAAAAAGTCGAAGAAGCACACTGTTTACCAAGATCTGCCTTCAGCGAGAATGCCAGTGCAGCGTTCTGACAGCCATCCAGTACCTTCAAGAGCTCGAGGTCAAATTCGGAGTAACAGTGAAGTAAGTACTACTGAAGAAACCACAGATGATGATCCTTTATATCACTGCACAAGTAATTCATCGCCACATTTGTTAACACAAGCAGATTTAAATTATTTGGTATGTTATGTAGGACTAAGTAAACAAAGGCGCAGCTGCTTGGATCCAAATTACCAGAGTATGATCTACTCCACCAAAGCACTAAAATCATTGTGTTCAGGCACAGAGATCATGCTTTTATTTCCTATTTTGCAACTGACGGAGCACTGAAATTTTGCAGTGTCTTTGTTGGCCTAATGAAAGTGCTGAACTTCACCTATATTTCACATCCAAGTGGAGACTTTTCATAGACGCGTCGAAAACAAGTTTCAAGGGTGTTTTGCTCTATAACGGAAATAAAATACCCTCTGTTCCCGTAGATTACGCCAGCTTGACAAAATAGAATGCTACATTCATTACAATACAATGAATACGAATGGAAAATGTGTGCAGATTTCAAAGTAATTGCTATGGTAGTGGGAATGCAACAAGGCTTCATGAAATATGCCTGTTTTCTTAGCGAGTGGGATAGTCGTGATAGAAAGTCTCACTACATGGAAAAGAAAGCCGGCCGCGGTGGTCTCGCGGTTCTAGGCGCGCAGTCCGGAACCGCGCGACTGCTACGGTCGCAGGTTCGAATCCTGCCTCGGGCATGGATGTGTGTGATGTCCTTAGGTTAGTTAGGTTTAAGTAGTTCTAAGTTCTAGGGGACTGATGACCGCAGCTGTTAAGTCCCATAGTGCTCAGAGCCATTGGAACCATTTTGGAAAAGAAATGGCGTAGGTGGAGATGGAAAGCGGGCGAAAATAATGTACAACATGGAAGTCTCGTAGGTCCTCTACATACACTACTTCCACTGCTCCACATCAAACTTGGCCTAATGAAACAATTCGTAAATGCCATGGATGCAACAGGCACTGGGTTTGTATATCTATCTACTAGATTCCTTCGTCTTTCAGCTGCAGAAGTAATGGAAAGTGTATTTGTGGGCTCACAAAACAAGGAGCTGCAGAAAGATGCAAAATTTGAGGCACGGTTAACTGACAAAGAAAAGACAGCATGGGACTGTTTCAAGATGGTGTCAGAAAACTTCCTCGGAAGAAGAAGAGCTAATAACTTCAAAGCAAGGTGGATGACATGATCAAAGCATATCGAGATATGGGGTACAATATGCCTTTGAAGGTACATACGATGGACTCTCATCTGGACTACTTCACAAAGAGTTGTAGCGACGTATCGGATGAACATGGGAAAAGATTCCATAAAGACATTTCTACCATAGAAAGACATTATGGAGGGAAGTGGGTACCTTCTATGTTAGCAGAATATTGTTGTAATATCAGTCTAGAGAAGAAAGATTCACAATACAAGAGAAAAAAGTGATGTGCATTACAATACAATGGTTCATTTGAATTTTCTTTAATTTTTCATGTCAAATAAATGCTACAAAGCGTATACACCAAGATTACTCTTTTATATGTTAGATATCACCCTTCATTAAGGTGATGCACTTATAACATCATAAAAACTTGAATCTGTTTATCGAAATTCACCTCATGTTTGCTGCACTATATCAGAAACAGAAAAGAGAAATAAAATTGCGATTAATCATAAACTATCCCTGACAGAGAAAAACTAAAAACAGCTTTGAATTCAGCACACGAAGTACAACTAGAATCACAATTTATTTTTTCAGAAATAGAAAAAAAGTCTTTTTTGTAGAACAGTGTAACCGCATTAATTTTTCTCTCATTAGTCCATGATCTGGGTAAAACTCTTTCACAATTTTTAATAAAATCCGTAGCGTGTATACCGCCTTTTTTCAAGGGGTCGAACCGCTCCTCTTTCGTCAACAATTCCGAACTGTGTGCACAGATTGGCACATAGCTCTGTTTTTCGTCAAGTTTCTTTTCTAATTCCGACACTCTCGTTATTACTTGGCAAGTGGTTGTCGCAAGCGTTTCCACTTCCCTCTTTTTCTCTTCGCAGGTATTAGCCTGCTTCCTCACTTTAGTATCTACTTCGGACACTAAAGAATTTAAAGTTTCCACCTTCTGTTGATCCTCTTTTTTCGCTAACTGAATTTGTTCCGTCACCTTATTCTCGATGATCGGAGCAACTGCTTCTTCTACACTTTTCTCGATTCTGCTAATTTCGGAATCAAAACGAGTATTTATGCTGGCAATTTCCGCCTGAACGCCTATCATTTCCTGTTTAAGATTACCGATTTCGGTATTAATTACAACACTATCTTCTTTGATTTTATCAACTTTTGTGTTAACAACTCCAACATTGTTGTTAACAACATTAATAGCTTTGTTCTGATTGTCTAGCTTCCTGTCAATTTTTTCAGACTGAGCTTCTTTCTTGGCAGACTGAGATTCTTGTTTGGCAGACTGAGCTTTAATTTATGCCGATTGAGTTTCTATCTTGCTACACTGAGCCTTGATTTCGTTAATCAAAACATTCAATAAATCAGTTAAATTCCCGGAAACCAGCGGTTTTACTTCCGTAGCGGGTGCCTCTTTAATTGTCCCCCCGTATTCGTCTTCAAGGGGTTCAGATTTGATTTTCGCTTCCAATTCCGAAACATTTTCTAAAGTTTGGAATTCCATTTCTGCTCTTTGTTGCGTTTCGGTGGTCGCGTCTTTCATGCTAGCCGCCTGCCCCCGAGCAATGGGTTCCGCGTTGCGCGTTTCCAACTGTTCGACCGATTGTTCCGTATCCAAGCCTACCAAATTATGGTAATTGTTGCCTTCACTCATTTTAATAATTTTCAATATAAATGCCAAATCTCAAATCTATTAGGATTCCTGCCACTACCTATTCACGCTGACGTAACGACCTGTTCGTAACCAGTACTTTGTTACGAGATTTGCACAATGCAAAATTCGTGTCCAGAACAACCTCAGAGCCGAAGATTGTCCTGTCACCAGGTCGCCACGTGTAACCTCCCCCTCACTTA
This sequence comes from Schistocerca nitens, assembly GCF_023898315.1. Lineage (NCBI taxonomy): Eukaryota > Metazoa > Arthropoda > Insecta > Orthoptera > Acrididae > Schistocerca > Schistocerca nitens. The sequence continues at coordinate 284,868,935 of NC_064618.1, read as the reverse complement.
TCGACCTTAATGACAGTGAAAAGTTAAACCACGTGCACCTAAAGGAAATTTAGGAAAAGCAATCGTCACCGAATTTAATTTGTCGGTAAAGAGGGAGGAAAGGGTTACATCTAAATGAAAGGAAAAATGCAAATGAAATTGATGAAAATTAATTTTGAGAAAAGGGTAAATTTAATAAAGAAAGTAAATGTGCGGTCGTTACGTTAACAATTAATTGGCGTTAATTAGATATTTGAGATTTGGGGAAAATTACAGTAGCCAGTCCTACGGACAACTACTATAATAACTGAAAATGAAAGATTAATGCACATATAATTAGCACTAAAACCGTGGCAACTGAAGGTTGACACATGCTGTGTGAAAACTGAATGTTTGTCAGAAGTAATAAATTTCGCTACACTCTGACTTAATTTAGCAAAAGAATTAATAAAACCGGAAAATTGAAAGTTAATTTAGTGACTGAAATTAATAGTGAACTTTGTTTCTGAAGCACTACGAAATTCAATAAAATAAGGTTAGTCTTGGGCTACTTCAACAATCATTTCAAAAGCTACTTGAATCCACGCAATTTAGAACTAAGAGATTTAACTTTGAACTTGAATTAAATGATTCTGAACAATTAATAATAGTAAAATTTAGTACGTACCAACCTGAGCTGCAGTCACAAGTAAGCTAAAATATGGTAACAAAACTCGCACTCTTAACTTCTGCTCGTGCAATCTAAAGATTGTAGCCATCTATGAATACTTTAACTGAACTTTGAAATTAAAGCAGTGAAATGGAATGATATTACTTTAACGCTGGCGTATGAATTTCAACGACACTCGGGTTCATTCCAGAAAAGGAAGGGACCCTGCTTGGTAATGCAATTGGGACAATGAGCAACAAAGGTTCATGCTAATTTGCTGTATTTTTTGATGCAACAGTTTGAAAAGCTGAGGTCTGCCATACAGTTCTAAGACTTTACGTGCTTTTAGTCTTCCTTGTTGGTTGACTGAAGGTTTGAAGTCGTCTATCGAGGAGGTGGCGACAGTCACTCATTGTCGGCCGTCGCTGTTACAGAAGCTGGATGTTGGCGCGCCGTCTTCTCGACACGGTCAACAGGCGAAAACGGGCTCTTAATGTGCTGCAGCTAATGCTTCCCGTCCGCGACACCGTGTCAGAAACTATCATAGCAAGTCGAGTGCAATTACATGTTGCCAAAGCCCCGAAAGCGCGGCAACTCGCGGGAGCGTCACACAACACACCTGCTCCACCGCCCTACTCCAGCCAGACTCTCCCTCTGCCCGCGCTCCATGCGGCAGAGTTAACACTACCAAAGATCCTAAACACTTTGATTCTCCACACGGCCTATCGATGTAATCGTTCGATAGCGTAGTTTTCCCTAGGCCAGATACAAATAATATTTACAAAACAAACCAATTATACATCGACATAAATTATATATATGTATATATATATATATATATATATATACAAATAGTAGAATAATTACAATATATAAAGACACAGAAATGTCATATCTTCAGGTAACAAAACAAGGAAAAATTTGTCGTACAATAGATAGAAATAGGAGGATATACATTTCCGGCGTTACAGGCCATGTCCTTCCAAAGGAACCATCCCTACATTTGCCTGGAGCTTTTGCCTAAATCACGATGGTCGGACGCGGGATTGAACTGTCGTCCTCCCGAATGCGAGTCCAGTGTGCTATCCACTGCGACACCTCGCTTGGTGGGCACTAGGAAGCAGGAGACGCTGTGTCCTATCGCTCTCGCGCCAACAATAACATCACGTCCACGCTCACTTAAATCTTGATAACCTGCCATTGCAGCAGCAGTAACCGATCCAACAACTGCGCCAAACACTTGTCGTCTTATATATGGGTTGCCGTCCGCAGCGCCGTATTCTGCCTGTTTACATATCTCTGTATTTGAATACGCATGCCTACAAAAGTTTCTTTGGTGCTTCAGTGTAGTGTGGAAGGGGTTATTTCTTGTAACAGTAACTTAGAAACACCGACATTTTTTTTAAATTCTTTATTCAGTTATTATAGTTATACATATTAATAAACCCACTACCTTCATACATTAGTGGGTCTTAATATCATACTTTACATTATTGCAGCTGTTATTTCTACACTACAGGTAAAACCTTGCGACATTTACTTAAGTGCTCGCGGCTGCGCCACGTGGCTGGAAACTGGTGGCTGCGGAGAGTCACGTGTTTTCCAGGCTGCACGGCCGGCCGCGGCTGGCCGAGGGTTCTGGTGGGCGGGGCGGCCGCTGCAGCTGACAGCTACAACCGCAGAAACACATCATCGTACCAGCATTTGCATACGGTCGGCGGCCGGGCCGCTCCTCTCTCTCTCTCTCTCTCTCTCTCTCTCTCTCTCTCCCCGCGGCTTTGCGGGTGGCGTTTCAATTACCCCGTCTTGCACTGTTTGACCTGATGATGTTTCAAGAGCACCTAATTCCAAAAATGTTTCGGATATTGTCAAGCAACAGCGATAGGTTAAAGAACTGTTATAAATCAAAACCGTTTCGAAAAAGAAAGTTATCCCGATTTTAAATTGGAGGGAGATGCTTTCAATGTTAATCCAATTACTCTTACTGCACGGTAATGGGAAAGGCAAAATTTCCTCATGGATGACATCACGTACTGGAAAGCCCTTTGAAGAAGAACGATCAGTCTTTTGTTCATGAATATCAAAAGTCTTATACGACGAAATATGAAGCGACACAAAACTGGATTTACATCACACACATGCTTGCTTAGCAGATGATGATGTCTTGCGCCCATTTGACAGGTCCGTCACTGCAGCTTCAGCATTCTCCAGTCCTCCCAGTTCTCCGCCATCCTTTTCGTGGATGCATATTATGCATTTATCTTGGTCAAATCACTGGTATCTTCTTCTGCCACTGGCCTTCTAGTGGATCCTTTATTATGCAGTCTCTTTTCATGTAGGGTTCTAGCCAATTTATTTTCTTTCCCTTAACTGTTGCCAGTATTTGTCCGTTATCCTTCACCCTCTGTAACATAACCCCATTCCTTATTTTATCTGCTCATTTCACACCTTCCATTCTTCGCCACATCCACATCTGAAAAGCCTCTAAGCATTTCTCCTCTCTCCATAAAGCGCAACACTACATACAAAACATTTCACTAATCTTTTTCGTAATTGGTTATTTAAAAGACCATACGAACTCTCATTTCTTTTGGAAAGCCGTCCACGTTTTTATTTCTTGATTATATGTCGTGCTACTACTAATTTTCCACCCAATGCACCTGAAGTTATCAACTAGTTCCATTGGCTTAACGCAAACTTTCACTTTTATCTTCCTTGACTATTCTGATCTTCTTCACATTACTCATCATCACAGTCTCCTCGCCGGCCGCTGTGGCCGAGCGGTTCTAGGCGCTTCAGTCTGGAACCGCGTGACCGCTACGGTCGCGGGTTCGAATCCTGCCTCGGGCATGGATGTGTGCGATGTCCTTAGGTTAGTTAGGTTTAAGTAGTTCTAAGTTCTAGGGGACTGACGACCACAGATGTTAAGTCCCATAGTGCTCAGAGCCATTTTTGAGCCACAGTCTCCTCACAGCTAGTATTAAGTTCTTGTAAAGTATTGGTACTCGTCTTCTCATTTTCATTCAGTAAATCTTACGCAGGGTGTCCCAGAAATGCTGTGATAAACCTCGAAGGGTTGTAGAGGGTGTCGTGAAGAACAAACTGAGAATATTAACCCGTGATCGGAAATGCTATCCAACGAGGCTACAGAGCATCGAAGTCACAAGCGCCTGCGCCTGCCTCTATGCACCAGTTAGGCAGCAAACGTGACTTTGTACGCTGACGCCAGTAGAAACAACACTCACTTTTGTTTGTTATTCAGTGATCGCGACTGATTGCCACGATCGCCAGTGGAGAAGATGGAGATAGCTGCTGCGTGGAAAGGCCTCGTCTCAATGAATGGCCGCGCGGGGCAGCAGTGCGGTCAAGGGCGCCTTGCCAAGGATCCTTCGAAATCACTGCACGTGTTATTCGTTTGGTTTCCTCACCTAGTTTAAATTTATCACATCCGAAAAAGGCACATTTTAACTGGAAATGAGCCTTTGAACAAGTGGCACTTACGAACTTACAGATGTGTGCGCATTACCGTATTTTAGCGCTTGCAAGAGCTTGAAATTACTCGCGAACTAATTGCCTAACTTCAGTGCTGAATAACTCTGAAACGGCACAACGAATCGAATTTTTTTGTTAAGAATTATTCCTCAGCACGAGCTTCCCTGCAGCGCCCTTACAATGTTTTCAGACTGTTTTTGACTATCCCGTATACACATCACCAGTCTACATTACCAGACATAAATTAAGCAATAAATGGATTTATACTGCTTATAATGTCTCTCACGCCGAGCCCATGTGATACAAGGTCGGTGCTTCAACATATACATTTTTGAACGTTTTTTAAGATGGAACAACATTGTGAAAAATAAGAACTACGTGATCATTTGTCACGCGCATGTGATTTATACTTTCGTAAGTCAAACCCAACATTTCGCTCTGCTGCTGAACATGGTATGTACATGTTACAACTTCCTTGCACGCCGTGTGGTTCTTTAGGGGAACAGATGCTATTCATGAACAGAGAAATCAGACATTTATTCTACATCTAATATCAAGTACTAAAAATAGTCTATAAATTTGTTGCTGAAATTGCAGCGTCAGTTGCTAACAGTAGCTTTGAATGTTGAAACATAACAAATACCGGCGATTTACAAACCAGTCAGTCTTCAGTACAAAAACTATTCAGTAGATCACGAGCCCTGGCCACTATGAAAGTCTGTAAATGTTACTCATCTGGCAAACACCCAAAAAAGGGGTCAGTGCGTGAATATTCGAACTTAAGTACATCTGCAGCGGTAGCTCCGGAGAGGGGATGCTTGCATCTCATTAATAGCGGCGTAATCGTTGGTGGCAGCGAATCGTGCCGCGGTGGCGGCTGTAGGGAACTCGGAGGCGTAACTGGTGGCGCGTGTATTTCAAAGTGCGGCAGATCGGATCGCGGCCGATACCACTTTACACGTTTGTCATGGAAATTTTAACCCGTGTACTATTCCACATTGAAAGTGGGATGATTTTAATTTTGCTGGGATTATTTATCTTTGCTCGGTCCGCTATGATTATTCGGGGCCGTATTTACGTTCTTCCGTCTACGTCACGTTCATTAATTGAGTTTATGCTATCAAATAGATCTAATTATTAGTGGATATTGTTATGCGCAACGGATACTTAGGACGAATTTTATTCATTCTTTGACAGGCATAGGGGGGGAGAAAGAAAGGGATGCCATTGATGGTACGTTACTTTTAAATTCATTAAATCATTTCCCGATCGTGACTCTATTCGAGGTGTACACATAGACATCATACATATCAATACTTTTGGGTTTTCATATGGGACTGACTGGGAAATGATATTATGGATATGGCATGCGTTTGAGGGGAAAAAAGATTCATTAGTCACAATACGAATTTAGCAATCTGATGTAATTATATCTTCCTCGAGACATTTGAGTCTCATATTTATCTACGATAATGGTAGAGACTGAATAAATGAATTAAAGTTGTGTCTTGACAGGGACTTGAAAACGGATTCAAGTCCCGGCCATGGCACAAATTTTAATTCATTTATTCAGTCTCTACCATTATCGTACGTACGAATTTATTATCCAAGTATCAAGATTCATCGATGTACCATCAAAAAGACACATCTCTACATATTATCAGGGAGTATATCCTGTCCAATAAATAAATGAATTTCATGACAAATTATTCCTTAAGCGCTGCCTTAACAAACACTCAGGTAAGGATAATAACCACACGAGAGATGGTAAACGGACACAGCTCGGTTTCAGGAAGTGACTGCCAATATGACAGGGGATAGGACACTCAGTTCACCTGCACACAGACGATTTCACAAACCAAGCAACACTTACATCTACAAGTTACCACAATTGAAGTGATCAGAGAGCGATCGAGAATGCCAGGAGCGCGCGTCGGCCATGGAGATACGTTGTAAAAGCAAATAAAAACATAAAACTCAGAAAGTAAAATAATTTTCCTGCACAAGAAAGCGCTCATTATACTCAGCAATATGTGTTATAATATGATTTAGGGATAGCAACAGGGTTCAGGACGTGCGTAAGGTTGAACGCCAAAAATTATAAAATTGGAAAATTGTACAGAAATCCCCCAGTTATAAAGGCATACTTGGGTTTGATATTTTTAGATCTGCAACATGAGTGACACCATTTAAGAGCAGCATCGGAGTACAGGACATACGATGGGCAGAAGGTCATACGTTAAGCTGTCTTCAAAAAATCGTGAGGCTGGAAAATGGACAGAAATTCTGCACACATATAGATATTTATTGATTCGTTATTTTACGATATAGAAAATGAATGGCACCAATCACCAGTAGCAACCAACTTTAGGGTCTGTGGATAGCTATCGGTCAAAAGTTATCTCATCAGACGTAAAGATAACTTCATTGAGATATGAAACATGACTCAGAACTCAGCGCACAAACTATTGAAGAACGGAACCATATCAGCAATTAGATTGTTGGTGATAATACAGGGTGTTACAAAAAGGTACGGCCAAACTTTCAGGAAACATTCCTCACACACAAAGAAAGAAAATATGTTATGTGGACATGTGTCCGAAAACGCTTACTTTCCATATTAGAGCTCATTTTATTACTTCTCTTCAAATCACATTAATCATGGAATGGAAACACACAGCAACAGAACGTACCAGCGTGACTTTAAACACTTTGTTGCAGGAAATGTTCAAAATGTCCTCCGTTAGTGAGGATACATGCATCCACCCTCCGTCGCATGGAATCCCTGATGCGCTGATGCAGCCCTGGAGAATGGCGTATTGTATCACAGCCGTCCACAATACGAGCACGAAGAGTCTCTACATTTGGTACCGGGATTGCGTAGACAAGAGTTTCTTAATGCCCCCATAAATGAAAGTCAAGAGGGTTGAGGTCAGGAGAGCGTGGAGGCCATGGAATTGGTCCGCCTCTACCAATCCATCGGTCACCGAATCTGTTGTTGAGAAGCGTATGAACACTTCGACTGAAATGTGCAGGAGCTCCATCGTGCGTGAACCACATGTTGTGTCGTACTTGTAAAGGCACATGTTCTAGCAGCACAGGTAGAGTATCCCGTATGAAATCATGGCGGTGAATCGAGTAAGTACAGTACATACTGGCGAAACTAAAATGAGCTCTAACATGGAAATTAAGCGTTTCCGGACACATGTCCACATAACATCTTTTCTCTATTTGTGTGTGAAGAATGTTTCCTGAAAGTTTGGCCGTACCTTCTTGTAACACGCTGTATAATGGTTCGGAAAAAGAGCACACACATAGTTGCTCCTCTATCAAAGCAAAGTGCACCTCTCAAAGTTACATACAGGTACACAAAATTACGCGAAGAGGCAAAGAAAAGGGGGAGGATAGCGAATCACCGGCCTATAACCCGTAACAGTAATAACTGAAATTAACCCGTAGCCTTACCATTTAGTTCGATGAAATCCATGACCAAGTGACTCGAGACGCAGCTTGCTAAACAAGCCAGCACGATGCGCGAGACAATTAAAACACGAGCCGACATGCGGATGCATGTTATGTAGTTCTACACTTACTTGTTTTGCACGATACTGCTCTTGTGACCTCAACATTAATTCAATTATACATAAACAATGCTTTAATAGAAATTATAGAAATTATAATCTTCTTGGATGTTTTCAGGTGAGATTTCTTCAGAAGGAATGTTATAACATTATGCTTAAAAGTAGATACCGTCAACATAAAATTTAATTAAAAGAAAAAATGTTCCTATTAAACGAAATTCTAGTAGGAAAATACCAACAACTCTGAAAATTTGTAGTCCCTTGTGGTATCCTAGTTTCGAAAGCATTACGGTAGATGTACAGCCTCGTTACGCTCTGTGCATTCCCACGTCGTTTCAAATGGTTCAAATGGCTCTGAGCACTATGGGACTTAACATCTATGGTCATCAGTCCCCTAGAACGTAGAACTACTTAAACCTAACTAACCTAACGACATCACACACATCCATGCCCGAGGCAGGATTCGAACCTGCGACCGTAGCAGTCGCGCGGCTCCGGACAGACCGCCACGTCGTTTCACTTCGTACTTTGTGTTTCATGTAAATTTTGCACATCCTTGTTGTTAGTTCTTTTTTTTCATTTTTCGGATCAACATGTTTTGGGAAATGGGCCCATTATTGTGATGGAGTCGAAAAGGTGTTTCATCTAGTGAAGATTTTTCACTTTTTTCGTGGTCCGTTAATAGCACATTCTTTTTAAATTACCACTGCTGTATTTATTCAGTAATATTGAATTTCTTTAAATTTCTTTAACCGTGATTTGTTTTATGGATAATGTACGTACTCAACAGTGCCATATCCGACATTTTGAAAAAATGTTTTCGGTATCCCTCGAAGATTTATCTCATGGGTGTGAAAAAGGCCAACATCTGAGCTTGCCGATCAATTCCACACATTCCCTTATTGTATTCTAGGAAACATTTGGGTTTCATTGTTTTTCTAAACTGTTACTCTATGTATAGAGCGAAATTTTCACTCTACAGTGGAGTGTGCGCTGATATGAAACTTCCTGACAGATTAAAACTGTGGTCCCGAGTTCGAGTCTCGGTCCGGCACACAGTTTTAATCTGCCAGGAAGTTTCATATCAGCACAAACTCCGCTGCAGACTGAAAATCTCATTCTGGAAACATCCCCCAGGCTGTGGCTAACCCATGTCTCCACAATATCCTTTCTTTCAGGAGTGCTAGTTCTGCAAGGTTCGCAGAAGAACTTCTGTAAAGTTTGGAAGGTAGGAGACAAGGTACTGGCAGAAGTAAAGCTGTGAGGAGGGGGCGTGAGTCGTGCTTGGGTAGCTCAGTTGGTAGAGGACTTGCCCGCGTAGGCAGAGGTCCCGAGTTCGAGTCTCGGTCCGGTAGACAGTTTTAATCTGCCAGAAAGTTTCTTGTTTGTCTATGTGTTCAACCATCTCTACCTTATCATATTTCATTGATGTACAATACACTTCGCCCTTATCTTTCCATCTCAGAGCCAACGTATTATTACAACTTCTCCATAACCATGCTCCTTCCTTTAAAATTACCAATACACTTGGATATTTGGTTTTCTGACTCGCACCATCAAAATGCGCAGTGCGTAGTAGGCCTTCATTTCGTCGAAAGTAACAGGGTACCAAGTGTCGTTCACTTTCCGTTTTTCCCATTCGTTGTCTATCATCTGGCGTGCAAGGAGATTTGTTTCCGTAACAAGTATTTCGCAAAATGTGTCGTCAAACATAATAGAAAATAGACCTAACAATCCTGGTTGTTCACTTATAGCATTTGAAACAGATGCTTTTATGCCACTAATTTCAAAATATTTACAAGTGATTGGTGCGTTTTTCGCTCCCTACCAAATCCATAATACACATAATTTAGATACTGAATTTTCCTCGGCACCGTCGTCATCTATAATTAAACATTTTGCACGCTTTCTCTTTTGTACAGTCATGTCACTATCACTGGATTCTTTACCACTACGTTCATGTAACATAATTCAATGGTTTATTACATTTTTCTTCAAAAATGAAACTACAAAACCACTAGCACGCTTGCTTTGTAAACTAAGCTTAACAAATTGTGACTATTTCTCGCGGTATAGTGGAAAGAACTAAACCACGATTGTAACTGACAAGTGTTCATCCCAAGATTTAGACTCTGGATGTTTGCGTTTGTCCCGAATTTCGCTCCCGCGAGTGTGACTCGTGTTGTTTCCTTCTGGCCCGCATTTGTTTCCAGGTGTCTCATTCGAGATATTCATGTTTGGTCCAAAATTATTATCATGAGTCAGTATCGTTAAAAGTACGGCAAGATTTTAATCACAGTAACGAGTTATACTATGCAACACAATACTATTAGAGGAATACTTACCTATATATAAGCGTCCTATACTCACAGAGGGCCAGCGAAGAAGTGTCGGAAGACGTTCTCAATTGAGCGGTCGCCTCTGCGTTAAATGGCGGAGGATGTTCCCTTTAGAGAGTGGTGGATTGCCAACGGCGTTTCCCGTATGGTACTAGCGTAGCTTCTGCCCCTGCCATTGGCCGAAAATCTATGGTCTGCGCTTCCCGTCTACAAGGTTGGCAGTGACTAGCCCACTGCTCCACGAACATGGAAACACTGGGGGGCAACTTCAATATTCTCAACCTTCCGCTCACTGACTCACATAGGACAGAGTGGGAATTAAATGGGCTGTGCAGAGGTGAATAAATAAACAAGACAGCTCTTTTCCAGAGGAAATGTGAAGCTACGACAGAGTAATACTTCAAGTGAAATAAACGCTGCCGGTATGCTAGGACGCCAAATGCGCCAAACACTGATGAAACGGACCCAGCTGACACGCTTTTTCAAGGGTTCCGAGCAAAGCCTAGTCAAACACAATGAAAATATGCTGCCTCTCAGCTCTCACTCTTCGGCTACATATGTCATCTCATATAGTTCTCTTCAAGTAGAAATTACTGGGGTTTGCGTTGTATATAAATAACCTGAAGGTTTATACATTACCAACTGAAGAAATTACAAAGTCTGTAAATAAATACATAATAAATTAAATCATTTGAGAAGGAAAGACATAAACATTTCGTTGGAATACGTGCTGTGATTGTATTTGTTAATGCTACGAAACGAGTTAATGCAGCTCGTGTACTATTCATGGATTGTTTCGTCAATTCGAGGCAAACTAAATTCTGTTTGTAGGTTGTTGTAAATGGAAGTATTTGGTAGTAATTATCCACAAGAAAATTCAAGCAAACTGAAGCACACAATAATATGCGGCCGACTTTTCTTACATAATCAGTATTCAATCAACATCAATTACTAACCACTACAATGCTGAAAGCGGAACACGCTCCAAGAAAAGGGATGGTCACTTAACAGTGTTTGGCAGAAGTTATATACGCGATTAGGTGATTTTTTTAAATAAATGCATACTCTACTTGACTTCTTTGGAACAGATTGACAAATCATGTGACTGAATATTCGTTTCGGCAATGATAGTTGGATGGGAGGTTTCTATGTTTATTTCCGGTCTCTGGAATCCTTCATTCTTCTAATACAGCTATATCGCAAACGGAATGTTACATATATTAAATTCAGCTGCTAGTTCCATATCTGCAAGCATGTGTATGCTCTCTCTCTCTGTCTCTTTCTCTTTCTATAGACACACACACACACACACAAACACACACACACACACACACACACACACACACACACATACGCGCGCGCGCGCTCACACACGCACACACGCACATCATCACGCAACACAACACAATCGCAAGCTCGTGTCCGCCACTACACAGATGATATGCTCTCGAACCTTTTATCTAGGGTTAAAAATCTTTTAAAATTATATCATTCAAATGGTTCAAATGGCTCTGAGCACTATGGGACTTATCTCAGGTCGTAAGTCCCCTAGAACTTAGAACTACTTAAACCTAACTAACCTAAGGACATCACACACATCCATGCCCGAGGCAGGATTTGAACATGCGACCGTAGGAGTCGCGCGGTTCCGGACTGAGCGCCTAGAACGGCGAGACCACCGCGGCCGGCTATCATTCTTTGCTTAATGGCTAATTAGTCAAATATATGTTTATATATCGCCACATTGTTAGTTGCTAACAACGTTTACACAGTGCAGCATAATTGTAGTCCACGCTTCAGTACACTGTATAGTAAACGAACTGTATCGTATTCTCACAGAGGAGAGCCGTTTGTGATGCGGTTAGCGTCCACAGTTCCGCATCGCGTGGGGACGATTGAATGCATCGTAGATGACGAAACTGCTGTATCAGCCTTCCGTGACTGATACGGAGACTGGACAGCGCCCAAGTAACTTCCTGCGACGCATGTCAGAGTCATCTGGTGGAATATCGTAATGCTACACGTTGAAGAAAATTCCCACTGTGACCAGTTTGTAAATTTTAAATCTGTTGTTAGCAGCTCAGCTCATATTTGGACAAACGTGTGTTACGATAATAGCAAAGTTTCATATGATTTAAGGGAAACTGGCATGGCGAAAAATCTGATTAGATCTTAAAGCAACGCAACAATGATGAGAACGCCGATAGCATTGAACAAGTACCGCACTCTAAATCAAAAGCTTGGAATATGGTAGGCTACCTGATATGCTGAAACGAACAATTCATGTTTTACGAGAGAGATTTTGATTGCAGGTACGCAAAATCTACATATGGTACAAAATCAAACAGAACGATCGCGTCAAACGAGCAGAGTTTACAAATGTTAATATTAGGGAAAACGAGTGTATTTGACGTAGAAACGCTGTCAACTTTCGTGATTTGTAGGAGAAATGTGCAGTCACTGTATATGGTATCCGGAAAACAAGGTAGCTGAAAATAAAAATTTCCCAACGTGGGAGTGTGGTGTGGAGAGAGGAAGAGAGGAATATTATGATTGAACGTCGCGTCGATGACAAGGTCATTAAAGGTGCGCAAGCTCGCATTGAGGAAGGATGAGGGAGTGCCATTTCATCATTTCTGAAGGAAGCATTCCAGCATTTCCCTTAAGAGCTTTATGGAAGTATGGAAAAAGTCAATGAGACTAGAGGATTTGAACCACTATCCTCTCGAATGTAAGTCCAGTGTGGTATTAGTGGGCCACCTAGCTGGGTGTGGCGCGGTGTGTGGGTCGCGTTGTGTGGCCCTGGCAGGCGGGGCGCGCGCTACCCGCAGGTCGCCCGCATGGCTTCGCATTACGTCGCACGTGCTCCCCACCTCTGTCCTACGGCTGACATTCTCACGTGCCAGGCGCCCGAAGCGGTCTGCCCGCAGGAAATGTTCCCGTGGCAGCCACATGTAGATGGCCTAATGCCGAGAAACATTCCCAAACTGCAGAATGCATAACACGGCAGCAATAAGGCAGGAAAACCTAATGCTATTTTGTGTCAGAACTTAAGTGTTTCCCGTACGTATCTAACGGATAGCAACAGTATGCTGTCGATCACCACATGAGTGAAGCGTTCACGGTGGTTAGAAAAACACGAAAATCATTCCCGTATTCAATAAGGGTCGTCGAACAAACGGTAAATGCTGGGCTGGTTCCTTTGTAAATAACACTGTGGTTTTCTCCCGCACATTTCATCAGTGCAGGTTTGCTCTCCGACTCCAATGACCTCGTCATCGACGGGACGTTAAATCCTAGATTCCTTTCATCCTTCCTCACTTCAAATTACATTACCACATTGGGAAACTTATATTTTCCTTGTTTGTTTCCTCCGGATCCCATATACAGTGACTGCACGTTTCTCCTACAAATCAAGAATGTTGACAGGATTTCTTCACCATACACATTCTCTAATACTTACATTCGTAAAATATACACTTTTGAGACTGTCTTTCTGTTTGATTTCATGTTATATACTGAAGCGCCACTGCACATGTACGAGGCCTGTTCAGAAAGTAAGCTCCGATTGATTGCCAAATTGAAACCACAGTGAACATCAGAAATGTTTTACTTGTAACAATTAGCTACACCTTTCAGCTACTTCTCTACGTAGTCACCGTTCTGACTTAGACTTTTGTCATAGCGTTGTACCAACTTTTCAATAGCCTCATCATAGAAGGCAGCCGCCAGTGCTTTCCGCCAATTCTCCACGCTGGCCTACACCTCGTTGTCTGTGTCAAAATGTTGTCTTCAAAGACAGCGGTTCATGTGACCAGAGATGAAACTCAGGGGGAGACAATTGCGGACTGTATTGTGGGTAATCTCACATTTCCATTTGAAAACGATGCAGGAGCATCTTCATTGCCCCTGCAGAATGCGGCTGAGAATTGTCTTGAAGGAGAAACAGCACGACAGTTATGTAATGTTAGCTGCATAGCTTCAGGCGAAATTTCTCACCAGGCCCTCGTACTTGGCGGCAGACACTATTTTCTAGACATCTTTACGCACTCACTGCGAGCTCAGAAATGAGAAGAGCGACGTGATGCTAACTGGGGTTATACTAGAGACACTACCCAACACATCTGTGCAAAGCTTTATCGGATTTTCATAGTCGTTTCCATTTCGCGACCGATCGGAGCTTACTTTCTGAACGCCCCTCGTATGTAAACAGGCAGAATCGGCTTTGCGGTCGACAACGCATATTTAAGACAACAAGTGTCTGGCGCAGTTGTTAGATCAGTTACTGCTGCCATAATGGCAGGTTATCAAGATTTAAGTGAGTTTGAATGCGGTGTTATAGTCGGCGCACGAGCGATGGGTCACAGCGTCTCCGAGGTAGCGATGAAGTGGGGATTTTCCCGTACGATCATTTCACGTCTATCAGGAATCCGGTAAAACATCAAATCTCCGACAACGCTGCGGGCGGAAAAAGATACTCTAAGAACGGAACCGACGACGACTAAAGACAATCGTTCAACGTGATAGAAGTGCAACCCTTCCGGAAATTGCTGCAGATTTCAAGGCTGGGCCATCAACAAGTGTCAGCATGCGAACAGTTCAACGAAACACTATCGATATGGGCTTTCGGAGCCGAACGCCCACTCGCATATCCTTCATGACTGCACGAGACAAAAGCTTTACGCCTCTCCTGGGCCCGTCGACACCGACGTTGGACTGTTGATGACTAGAAACATGTTGCCTGGTCGGATAAGTCTCGTTTCAAACCGTATCGAGCGGATGGACGTCTACGGTGTGGGGACAAACTCCTGAATCCATGGACTCTGCTTGTCAGCAGAGGCTATTCAAGTCGGTGGAGGCTCTGTAATGGTTGGAGTGATATGGGACTCCTGATACGCCTAGACACGACTCTGACAGGTGACAGGTACTTAAGCATCCTGTCTGATGACCTGCATCCATTCATGTCCACTGTGCATTTCGACGGACTTGGGAAATTCCAGCTGGACAATGCGATCCTCCGCACGTCCAGAATTGCTACAGACAGGCTCCGGGAACACTCTTCTGAGTTTAAACACCTCCGCTGGCCAGCAGACTCGCCAGGCAAGACCATTATTGAGCATATCTCTGATGCTTTGCAACGCGATTTTCAGAAGAGATCTCCACCCCCTCGTAGTCTTACGGTTTTATGGTCAGCCCTGCAAGATTCACGGTTTCAGTTTCTTCCAGCAGTACTTCAGACGTTGGTCAAGTCCGTGCCACGTCGTGCTGCGGCACTTCTGTGTGCTCACGGAGGCCCTACACGATACTAGACAGGTGTATCAGTTCCTCTGGCTCTTCAGTATATAATGCATAAGCCTAGAACATTGTTAGTATGCTGTACAATTTTGGAATTCGTTTTATGCTCGCACATGATGACATTTATGGAGATTGAAAATCATCTCTGTAGGAATCAATTCCGACTCCGTGAACAACGATCGTTTGAAACCCTGCCGCTCTGTTCATCCACGATCCCACAGCGCTATAAATCCCGGCTCCCAGATTGATAGCGTGTTTATTGAGTTCCAGACGGCTTACGATATGGTCCCACATTGTCGCCGGTTGACCAGCTTCGTTTTTGAATAGAAGAGGTCCTAACAAACGAAATACAGCACATTATTCTTAACGTAGAGGTATCTTCAGAAGCAAAAGCAACGTCGAGCGTACCCGAAGGGAGTGTTATGGAATCATTACTTTTCACAATGTATATTAATTATCTACAAGATAATGTGGAATTGCAGGAAGATCTTCGTGCCGAGCTTGGAAACTGACCCTCAACAAAAAAAAATCTAACATTTTGAGTATAGATGCAGAAAGGTTCATTATTGTATGATTACACGTTGAAGAACAAAGTCTGGGGACAGTGACATCCAATAAATGCCTGAAAGTATGCATATAACTGGAACGACCACATGTAACTAACGTTAAATATCGCAGATGCCAAAATGAGAGACTTTTTAACAATGTACAAAACGTATGATGCAGTATGTGCAATATGGATTCATCGACTAGACTTAAAAAAAAAAAAACGAGAACATATTGGCAATCTGTAATGCCCACAAATCTCAAAAATAACGTTGAAAGTTAACCTGTTTGGGGGCTATATAAAAAATGATTGAGAACCTGGCAAGGGACGCCACAATGAAAGTCATCCTGACATGGGATGCCACACTGAAAGTTAACACTTATGGGGGTGTATAAAAAATATTGGGAATGTATGAAAAATCTAGTTTAATGACTACATTTATTTTCCCAAAAAACAAAGACTAACATAATTTATAGAAAACATGCTATGAGAGAATATCTTTCACGTAGTTTAAGGCCACAGTGGGCAATGATCCTGGGTGGCAAAATTGAGTCAAGTACTCTGGCCCTAAAAAAGTGGATAACGCAATCTGAATTCATCTGATACTGAGCAGACTTTGACTATTAAAATCTACAGAAGTTTGTATTGGTGCAGCTGAGAGCAAGTGGCGATTGGGATTTGTACCCCCTGACAAGGCCGGAGCAGCAGTACGTTACCCTGTTTGCTTCATGCAGTGATGTAACTTACAGCAGGCGAGATGCGTGCGGTGGAGGCGAGGCGTAAGGCGGCACCTGTGAATCGTTCTTGGTCACGAAAGAAATGCAAAACCTCACGGTCTAGCGATCAGGCAGAAGGATCGCAATTTACTCTCTACCAGAACCCTGAAATCACGGTAGATTTCAGTATGTGATACACCCGTTTGCTGGTCACACCAAGGACCAATTTGGCTCACTTGTATGACAAAGTGCACAAGGATTCCAAACGTCAAGACTGGTAAACCAAGAACGAATAAGTGTGCCCTTGGCAAACGAGTAGTCCGAGATATTTGAAGTGACACTGTCAGTACAGTAAGAACTTTACCACAGGCTCCCGAGTCTAACTACTAGCAAGTGAAGTCAGTCTTAGGACAGGTCCCAAGCACCAACCACACATGCCAGAGCTTCGACCAGAAGTTGCTTCCAGCCCAAAGTCCAGAGCCCGAGTGCCTCGCACCTCTCCCAGAGAAAACAATTCCGTTTTTCCGCAAAGTGCATGAACGACACCACCTTCATCCTGTCTTGAGCCAGTCACATGGCTTTAGAAGCGGTATATCTCCCCTCCTACATGACAGCACAAACTCATGTCAAACCAGCGCAAGAGTTAAGAAACCTACGTCTCTGGAAATAAAAGGAACTGCCAATTACTGGCATTTTAAGTTTTCGCGGTGGGAGATGATGTTTTTCTCTGAAGTCGCGTTGCTTCCAATGGCAACAAACAAACTGATACAACCTGAAAGATTTTTATCTAAATCGCCTGTGCCTTGGAGCACGTTAGTCCTAGCTATGAGATGTCATAAAGATTCTATCTCTAAATGTTTCTCAGACGCCAGAGTTTCTTATACGACCGAGGCGGCTGATGGAAATAGGTCACAGGCCTATTTGCAGTATCAGCGAACATGAAGACTTGTGAATTTTTATTAGGCGTGGCGCTGCACGCAATGCCGGGTTTATGACTCCACTGTGTAGACACGTCCCTTCAGTGTGTCACCTCCAGCCCAGCCTTCAGCTGACGCCAATATAGGTATAAAGGCTCTGTCCTGCTGGAGGCCTGTCTCGACTAGGGGGTGCCCTTTCTGCCCTGTGCAGCTGTGGGCCTGTGCGGCAAGATTTTCTGAGGGATGGGATCGCCACCACTTACCTTTAACTACCAACATGCCGTTTCTACAAACTAAGAACTATAAGAATTCTCACACTTAGCGCCCTACCAGGCTCCATCAACACCTGCTCAGTCTGTTAACTTTCTAGAGTCTCGCTCAAGTTGTGTAACATTGTAAAAAAATCTTTGTGAAAAAAAGGTGAGAGACTAACTTGTCCTCTCTCAACTTCTTGCTCCTTATTTTTGGAACTGAGTTCCATTTTCTGCTAACATACACTGATAAGCCAGAATATTATGGTCACCAACCTACTATCTATATAAGCCCATCCAGGTGATAGGACCATCCTCTGGCGAGGAATGACTGCTAGTCGGACACATGCACGATGCCTCTAGTTTCAGTAAGCAAGCTGGGTGTCTGAACGATGTCTAAGGCTCGCGATCTATTTGAGTTTAGCCGAGGAGAGACTGTGATGGCCCAGAGGCTCAGCACTAGGATTTTGGTAACTGCACAACTTGTCGGCTGTTCGAGGAATGCTGTGGTGAGTGTCTTCAACCAAGGTTAAACCACGTCCAAGCATAATGGGTTTGGGCAGCCACCCCTTATTACAGATGTCGGATGTCGTAGGTGGGGCAGACTTGTGAAACAGGACAAGCGGTGAACTGTGGTGGAACTATCATCAGACTTTAATGCTGCACAGAGTAGAGTGTGTCTGAACACACAGTGCAACGAACGCCCAACGGTAGGCCTCAGCAGCCGATGTCCCACGCATCCGCCAATATTAACACCACTACATCGGTAACTATGACTGAAATGGGTACGTGACCATTGGCACTGGACATTGACACAGTGGCAGAGCGTTGCTTGGTCTGATGAAACCTGATACCCTCTTCATCATGCTGATGGGAGGGCGCGAATCCGTCGCCTTCCAGGGGTTCTGCTCCTTGACACCTTTACTGCGGCATGGAGGCAAGCTGGCCGCTGCTCCATTATGCTCTGGGGAACATTCATGTGGGCATCCATGGGTCCAGTGGAGCTCGTACAAGGCTCCATGGGGACCAAGGAATATCGTACACTGGTCACAGACCACGTACACCCCTTCATGACTATCACGTTTCCTGGCGGCTGTGGCATTTTTTAAAAAGATAATGCGGCATGTCAGCGGTCAGGAGTGTGATGGAGTGGTTCGAGGGACAGAGGCGAGTTGCTACTGATGTGCTGCACCCCCTACCCCCTCCAGCTCGCCTGATCTGAACCCAGCTGAACACAGCTGGGATGTGCTAACTCTCTCCAGCGACCTACCTTGTCCTCGTTGCTTCCATGCCGCGATGTTTCGCCGCTGTTGTCCGTACAGACATACCGCCTATTAGGTAGTTGGTTATAATTTTCTGCCTGATGAGTGCAATTATCTCAGTAACAATTTAATTACATCATATCTTCACTGTTGCCTCTGTCCATTTGCAACAGCAATAATTACAGGTTCCGTTATTGTTTCCTCTTATATCGTAGGTTTTGCTACTGTTTTTCTTGTCATATATTTAGAAGAATGCATTAACCAAATTCTTAAAATTGCTTCCAAAAATTTCAGTTACATTGTCAAAGTATAAAAGAATTATACCAAACGTTGGCGACTTTTATGAAATGTTCGCGCGCACGTATACACAAAGAGAAATGGGAGTGCGTAATTCAGTGAAAGCAGAAACGTCACAAACAGCCCAGGGCTCTGTTGTCCTTACACGCAGTCATGTGTATTCTCCTTCTCTTGCCGTTCAAGTACTGTTAATAGAAATTTATTGCAGCGTTTGGATTCGTACCAATCATGTACAGGTCGACTGCCACAGCAATACAGTGCAATATTCAACGCAGTTCTCACGAATAATTATTGCCCCAGTACGACTCTTACAAACAACGCATTTGTCGTCAACAAAATTTACATATAGACCACGTAGAGGGAATAAATACTTTGTACGGAAGTAGCAGACACTGCGTAACACTACAGATGAGCTAGGTTCAAGTTGTGTTCCATTGCAGCGGATATTTGTACCATGATTTCTAACTGTTCCTCGTTCGTTTGTGGTTCTGTTACAGATCTTGCACATCATGAATTCAACGAAGCTTATATCTACGAACGTAATTTCTGCACAAAATGGTGATAATAGCGTGTGCATCAGAATGATGTATGTTAAATTATTTGCTTTAGGATTTCTAGCCAAGTTGATGATATCATTCTTGGGCACCGCGTTTTGATGACTGAACTATTCGTGTTGTACAGGTGCTGTGGGCAATGGCCTCTTTCGATACGTGAAGCTGATAGCAAAGCAGTTTATTTATTTTGGTTTTGAAATAGAAGCCAAGTTTTCGATTTATTTCGTGCTTCAGTTACTAAAAAAACACTAGAGGCGATTAATAAGACTATAATATTGAAAACCACACAGCATAACTGTAAATAAGAACAAATTTGAATAAAAGCATGTACTTCACTGAATTTCAATTTTTTCCAAGTATCTGTCTACTGGTCAGTCATTTCTTTTTTTGTTAGTATTGCAGTTGTTGCAAAACTCAGAGTTAACTAAAATTACGGGCAAGTTGTCGGAGGGGCAAAAATTAAAACTGCAGACGTTACTGATTCCAGAAAAATAAGGGATGACTATTACTATACTAGTATTTTACCTAACTTCTTGTAAGTGTAGATGGTACACGAATTCTCAAATTATTCTTCTTACCCCTTTTGGCTCTGTGTTCAAAAAGTACAAACATAATGCCCCATTATATTAAAAAGAATGGTTGATGCTGACCATAAATTTATAAACATTAGTGCTTGTGGTTGAGGAAAAAAAAAGAGATAGTGGACCATTTAAGTCTTCAGTTTTGTAGCGCATTTGTCATATGGAAGAGTCTATTTTCTTACGTTTGCTCTTTGCCAAACTTGGATGTAACAAATCTTTGGTTAATGTAAGGCATGAAGGTCATCTGTTCTTACTCAATATGTTGAAACCTAACAGAAGTCATAATTTAGATGCTGACAACATTAGGGTTATCAGGAGTATGAAGAACTGTTTAATATGCTTTAGGTGTAATGTGTTCTTCATGGAAAATATTAGCCACAGTAACAGACAGCTCCGTATATGATATCAACGATATTGTTAAATGCTTTTTTTTTACTGCACGATGTAATAACTGACAGAAAATATACTGAACATTGTCGTGCAAGGAAAACAACTTCAGCACCAATGGTTGTGTAACCCAAGCAACCTTGCTCTTGTAGACTAGGTCGAACGGCCGCCAATATGAAATAATATTACCTATTGCAATTATTACTGTCGAAATAAATTGCTGCACTCACGTGTTATTATCAATTTAACTGGCACTTCATTTCATAATTTGCCAAAAACGAACCTAATTATGACGATTTCCGTCTTTCTGGTCCGGCAATGCAGGGCTGGCAAGTGTTGCACCGCCTAAAACTTCCGACGTCCATACTCTATACTGAAGGCGAAAACTCAGGCGAGGATTGTGGACGCTCCTGTCGCTGCTCACACAGTTAGCGTGGCTCCGATATGGACACTGCAGCGGGAAAGCTGCTACCACGTTTCGCCGCTATACACGCATCCTCTCTCTTGCTGTTTATTGCAGTTCTCTCATAAACGCAGCGTTGTGTGGTCGCTGTCTGGACTCCATCTTGGCTTACCGAGAAAAGCCTTGTCAGCATCCACAGCAGAAAGTGTGGGCGACAAATCCGGTCGTGAGACCTCAAGTGAAGTTTAGAGCTACAATTCTGAACATAACAGCTTATGTTTCATGCAAACAAAGTGCAAGTTGTTCAGACTTTATTGACAAGTGACGTACAGGTGGTGTGCAGACAGCTGATATCACCACCAGACAGCTGACATGGCGGTGATACCGTCTGTCATAAACAGCCCGAAGTGGAATGTTTGGTCCACGGTTATGGATAACAAAATTACCAAACTGTTGTTCTCACTCGAGACCATAATCACATCACCAATGCACTCTAACAGGTTACTGTTTTTCAACTGCTTTAGGGTGACTCATGTGTGATGTTTAACAAGAATGCGCGCAGCCTCTACTTGGTAGTTTGTGCATATACAAAAATGATCATTCTTTGATGATGGAATGGATGTAAGTTGCTGAAGGTTGGGGTACTGCACACTCCTGATATACGTAACTCCTCTGGCTTAGCACCCGCTGTTTCACTTGCATAGACTGTATAGTCTGCGCAGTTTTTCTGAATCGAATTTTTATGTTGTTTACAAACTGCAACATCAACTAAAATTTCCACGCTAATTAAGGCCATAGAAGCATGGTCTTTTTCGAATGTACTTATGATCGAAAAGCTATTCTGGTAGCTGCAGTCAGAGTTCTTTGTTAATCTTGCCTTTTGAGTTCTTGTGGTGATACTTCCATAAAAACTCTCATCCCCCCAACACATACTGTCTTTAGAAGTTAAATACTAATTTTCATAGATTTAGTTTTAAATATGTTTACACACAACGAAACATTTTCACAAAAATTTTCATCCTTTATTCCACCGATTTGGGACGGAATTTGAAAAAACACTGAAACAAGTGATTTTTTTTTATTTCTAAGCGAGAAGCCAAACACAGACATTCTTAGATTTAACTTTACAAATGCTTTCATAATTAAACATTTTCATGAAAATTTTCATCCCTTATTTCACTCTCTTAGGGGTTGAATGTCTGGAAACATTGAAACACATGATTTCTTATTTCACACCCAGAAACAAAATTAAAATTTTCATAGATTTAGGTTTACAACGCTTTCATAATGAAATGCTCGTTTCTCTAGACAAACACTCAAACAATTCGTATTAATGAGATTTATCACAACAAGACAAGTACAAAAACTTAACTCTGATTCAGTTGCCTTCAGAATAGACAAACACAAGTAACACTTTGGTCCTAGCGACTACAAAAGTCTGTTAATGGAAATGCAGTGACTGCTGATATCTAACTGTGCTGCATAGAGAGTACTAATGATAGAGGCTGCGAAGCGTTGGCTAAGGAAGTGGTTAACGTTGAAGCTGCTATCGAAGTGGGCTGCTACCAGTAGGGCGCGGGCCTTATGTCCTCTTCACCTAGGGGCCGCTGCCTTCGCGTTGTTGTCGTGGAAGGAGGTCAGTCAATGTGTGATTGGCTGCCCTCTTCTCAAAGCCTTCTCTTCTCAGTCGTTCCCGACTGACATGCCGGCGCCGGCTTTAGGCTGTAACCTGGTTCACCCCATTACGGACTGAATTTCCAAAATACTGAAAGAAGGAATTTTTTATGTGTAACCAGGAAATTAAGTACCAGTCTCCATAGATGTAGCTTTGAAAATGCTTTAGCAGTTCTTCAATAATGATTTATTTTCAAAACAAAGTTTTACACCCTATTTAACCCTCAAAAGGGCCGAATTACCAAAATGCTGAAACAAGTATTCCTTTATTTCTGACGGACAAACCTAATATCAATTTTCGTAACTCTAGCGGCATATTTTCAGAAAACCTTTCATCCTCTATTCAGCCCCTTAAGGGTGGAATATCGAAAAGTCCCTTCTTAAACGACTGCTACAGTGTAAGATCGACACCCTCTGCATATTTCAAGTTTCTATTCCGAGTGGATTGGGCTTAGGACTCCGCAAATGCCTCTCCAAATTTATTCAGACTTTGCTGTGAACAGCCTGCAGACACACAGAGCCAGTGAAAGAAAATTTTGATACTCGAAATATTTTCTGAACACCGAAACATGTTTTAACATTTAGTTTATATATCTTCCAGCAATATCACACAAGACATTTCAGTGTCACTCAGTGTCCTATCAATTACAACACACCTCTTTACACCTTTCAGTCCCGATCGTGATTCCTGCGGACGGTTAGCCAGCGTTTCGCGCCTGCCTCCTCGTGCTCTGACTGGTCCATCTTAACATCTAATAAAAGTTCACCTCAATTAAAACATCTAACTTTTCTCATAAAAGTTATTAAAGTGTTGAAATTATTAAATGATTGTTCTCAGTACAAGTAAGACCACCGGTATGAGTGGAAGTTAAAATTTCATAGTAATCTCCAAAAGCACATTGTGAATGATATGCGGCTTGGCGCCACGTTCGAACTATTACTCCTCACTGCTCCAGCATAGGAAGCCTCTCGAACGTTCCGTGCAGATAGCGATGTGATCAGTGTATCTTATCACCCTCACATTTAATACCGCTATTAAATATTACTTTTGTTTCCGTCATTTTTGCTGCCATGTGTAGACTTAACAGTAGCGCCAAAAGACTGTATCACGGTCTTAAATTCTTTTTAATCCGAGCATTTTGCTCTTGGTCTTCTATATTTATTGATCCTTTTTGGTTCTTTCCGTAGGCCTTAATATTATTTCCTTTTTTTACAATCTCGAAAATCTTGCAGCTCTTCATAATGTCCATCTCTTTTCCTAAGTTGACAGATCCTATGAACATGTCGTGTTCTTTTCTCAATTTTTGTTTTCATTATGATTCGTGATGTTAAAACTGCCTCTCTGGTACTTTTATCTTTCCGAAAACCAAACTGATCGTCATCTAAAAGCTCCTCAGGATTTTTTCCCATTCTTCTTTATACCTGGTGGTTATAATTCAACTTTCCCTATTTAACACGTTATAACACGGAAACTAATTACCGTACTAGTACCAAAGCTGGTAGCATTAATGTCCATAGTATGGGGTGCACGATTTCCATGCGTCACAGCGCCACCGTCCAGTTCCAACTATAGCCGCCAGGTTCTATGATCAGTCGTCGTGACTCATAGTCTCACACACCTGACCAGTCGCAGTGCACTTATTGATGTGTCGACATAAGCTTGCACAAAAGGAACATTATTGGTGAAGCTCTATTATCAAAACAACGTAATGCTGCAGCTGCACTTCGACAATATCAGTGGCTGAAAGGATTACGGTGGGGTCCTGTTTCTCCAGCTGCTGTGCGGAGCAAGATGAAGAACTTCGAATCAATTGCAGAACTGGGCGCCGCTGCCGGAAGAGGCCGACGACTGGTTGCACCACGGGTGGTCGATAAAATCGCTGTTGCTGTGGCAGACAACGCTGCACGCAATCCCCGACACTCAGGCAGTGCGCGTGCTGTGTCACGACAGTTGAACATCCCGTGATCCACCGTGCGGAAGGCGCCTCGAATCGTTCTCAAATAGTATCCATATAAGATCCATATCGTACATCAGCTTGTCCCACAGGACGCTCTCCATTTTCCTCTGACGGGTGAGGTGGACGCGCAGAACAGCCGACTGTAGGGGTCTTCACCTCCAGCCATTGTGCATGAATTCCTCTGTGTGGTGAACGCGTCACCGTATGGTGTGGCTTCACGCCGACGTTCATCAATAGCCCGTTCTTTTTCTATTAGGTTGGCGCTCAAGACGTGCAGTGTGATTGGCCAGCGTTACTGCGATATGCTTCGACAGCGTCATACCCGCCCTTCAGGAGACAGACGCACTGAACTAAACAGTTTTTGTGCAAGGTGGGACCCCAGCGCACAGCATTATGAAGTTCACCTGCTTCTCCGAAACAACGGACATGCTTCGTTCTGCTGTGCAGAATGCAATCCTACGCTTTCAGTCTCTTCTGGACACTAATGGGCGGCATATTGATCCTCTTTTGTAGCAGTAATGGTGTCGGTATGTAATGGTATGATGTAGCGTAACAACACATTAAAAGAGTTTCAGTTGAACTGAATCTGCATTATTTGTCTTCCCCATGTAACTAACATTAATGCTATCGAGTTTGATACTTGTACGGTAATTAGTTTACGTGTTATAACGTGTTAAATAGGGAAAGTTTTATTATAAGCACCTTGTAAAAAAATGTTCAAATGTGTATGAAATCTTATGGGACTTAACTACTAAGGTCATCAGTCCCTAAGCTTACACACTACTTAACCTAAATTATCCTATGGACAAACACACAGACCCATGCCCGAGGGAGGACTCGAACCTCCGCCGGAACCAGCCGCACAGTCCATGACTGCAGCGCCTTAGACCGCGCGGCTAACCTGCGCGGGTAAGCACCTTATATTGTTCTTGTCAGCAACTTGGATGCATGAGCGTTTAGTTTATTGAAACTCGCACTTACCTGCCCTTACTGTCTTCAGGATCGTGTGGATGATATTTTTCCGGAAGTCTTTATGTCTCTAGTCTCACAGATTCTACACACCAACTTTGAGTAGTCCTTTAGTCGCCACTTCCCCCAATGCTTTTAGTAATTCCGGTGGAATATTATCTATCTATCCTCAGCCCCGAATCTACAATATTTCCGAATCCGATCAAAAACTTGTTAGTGGCGTCCCACCGCCTCTCCCTTGAGCGTTTGAGATAGGACATCAAAAATTTAAAACAAATCGATTTTTCAAAAATATGTTCAGTTTGTAGCGCAAATCTTTGTGAAGAGCTTAATATGTAAAACATATATGTTCAAGGAACACCGTTAAAGGCTAGCGACAAGCAAGCGTGCTTTCCTGTCTACGAAAGAATCTGTTACATCACCAAAGTACGTAAAACGTTTTGCTATATAAAAAAATCAAAATGTCACTGTGTACTATTGAAAAAGCTGTTGATACGAGTAGTACCCCAGATTGATGTGGGTTCTCAATTTGGTTACGTCTGTTTTGTCACTGTCTGCTAGATAAAACGAAATAGAACCTTCTAATACTGCACCAATTGTAACATACGCCAAATCAGAAAGACTGTGTAAGTAGGCTGTTTATGTTTTCTTATTGGCAACGTTACGTAGCGCTCTGTATGAAAATCACTGGCTGTGCTGTGTGCAGTCTGTGGCTAGTTTGCATTGTTGTCTGCCATTGTAGTGTTGGGCAGCTGGATGTTAAAAGCGCGTAGCGTTGCACAGTTGGAGGTGAGCCGCCAGCAGTGGTGGATGTAGGGAGAGAAATGGCGGAGTTTTGAAATTTGTAAGACTGGATGTCATGAACTGCTATGTATATTATGATTTTTCAACACTATTAAGGTAAATACATTGTTTGTTTTCTATTAAAATCTTTCATTTGCTGACTATGCCTATCAGTAGTTAGTGCCTTCCGTAGTTTGAATCTTTTATTTAGCTGGCAGTAGTGGCGCTCGCTGTATTGCAATAGTTCGAGTAACGAAGATTTTTGTGAGGTAAGTGATTTGTGAAAGGTATAGGTTATTGTTAGTCAGGACCATGCTTTTGTAGGGATTATTGAAAGTCAGATTGCGTTGCGCTAAAAAATATTGTGTATCAGTCTAAGCACAGTCTTGTATAATTGTTCAAAGGGGACGTTTCAACTGTTTTGTCAGAAATGATCATTTGATCTACCTCATTTACATAAATAATATGGCAGAATATAATTAGCGAAGTACCATTATCGAATCCCTATTAAGCCCACTAGAAGCAAATTAAAAAAAAAAAGAAGGTTCAAATGGCTCTGAGCACTGTGTGACTTAACTTCTGAGGTCATCAATCGCCTAGAACTTAGAACTAATTAAACCTAACTAACTTAAGGACATCACACACATCTATGCCCGAGGCAGGATTTACAAGCAAAACGTTTTACGTTAGGAAATAGTTTCACGTTTCATTCATGAGCTCCAGTTTCTCAAGCATAAGATCGAAAAGCAGTAATACCACGAAATTTTTATATAAATTTGAAATCGTCATATTCTTCCAAGTAATTTGTATGATGCACTCGTTTCTTCTCTGTCCTCTTTCTAAAAACAATCTTGTCATCACAAATTCAATAACTAACTATTCCTGCCATTGTCAAAATTTATTTTCCGGTCAACTTCATTAAACCTTGCCAGAATCACCGGTTCAGTTATCCCGCCTTTATTCTCCGGTTTGGCGTTAATACGTGGTCGTTCAGCGTGTTTTCCGCACTGTTCCGAGAACAGAAGGGGCTGCTAGCCGGGGACTGTACAATCGGCCTTTAGTAGTGTAGCCATCTGGCAAAAATTTTCTGTCGAAAGTTCATTTTATGGATATACCGACAAGATAATATGTAATCTTTCTCACACGTTATTCCTATTAGTCGTTTATTTCCGCTCTGGTACTCTGAATCTATGGATTTCGCTAATAATTACGATAACACTTATCATTTGCACACCCAATCAACCACTTAAACAGCGATTGGCATTCATCCTTTCAGATTTATTTGGCTCAGCTCATGTAGCCCCATCCCTTTTTGTCTGCGGGAAAGTCAACTCATGATTCGTTTAGAAATCTATTTCGAATGTGTTCAAAATGATCATCTACATCTACGTCTACATACATACTTCGCAATCCACCATACGGTGCGTGGCGGAGGGTACCTCGAACCACAAGTAGCATCTTCTCTCCCTGTTCCACTCCCAAACAGAACGATGGAAAAATGACTGCCTATATGCCTCTGTACGAGCCCTAATCCCTCTTATCTTGTCTTTGTGGTCTTTCCGCGAAATATAAGTTGGTGGCAGTAAAATTGTACTGCAGTCAGCTGGTTCTCTAAATTTCCTCAGTAGCGATTCACGAAAAGAATGCCTCCTTTCCTCCAGAGACTCCCACCCGAGTTCCTGAAGCGTTTCCGTAACACTCGCGTGGTGATCAAACCTACCAGTAACAAATCTAGCAGCCCGCCTCTGAATTGCTTCTATGTCCTCCCTCAATCCGACCTGATAGTGATCCCAAACGCTCGAGCAGTACTCAAGAATAGGTCGTATTAGTGTTTTATAAGCGGTCTCCTTTACAGATGAACCACATCTTCCCAAAATTCTACCTATGAACCGAAGACGACTATCCGCCTTCCCCACAACTGCCATTACATGCTTGTCCCACCTCATATTGCTCTGCAATGTTACGCCCAAATATTTAATCGACGTGACTGTGTCAAGCGCTACACTACTAATGGAGCATTCAAACATTACGGGATCCTTTTTCCTATTCATCTGCATTAATTTACATTTATCTATATTTAGAGTTAGCTGCCATTCTTTACACCAATCACAAATCCTGTCGAAGTCGATCAAAAACAAACAGGGATGAGTTTCAAAATCAACTGAATAATCGATAGACCAACGTGCGCTGGATGCTAGGCGCTTTGTGAAACAAAATTTATTTTTCTTCCAGAATATGACGCCCGGCGCAGATTCTCCGGCTTGCCCCTCCCCCCCCCCCCCACGCAGATTTGGGCCTGGCTATCCTTCCTGCCTTATTTGATCACGTGTCTTCCATACCCTTTTAATAGTAAGTGCTTAGGTGTGGATTTCGGTGTGTCAGCGTACATTCATTGCCAGCTGTGCCTCGCGTACCTGACCAAGCAAACACGACTTTTTGGATACGAGCTAAATTAGAGCGCAGAGAGGCTGCATGAGGGGCGATGGCGTAATGCACACGAGGAAGGCCACAAATCACAAAGTTTGACCGCAGCAAAAAGGGATTGAATTGGTCCGCCGTCCGCTTTATCGAGCAAACCGTTGCGAGGGTCGTAAAGCGGCCTTAAAATATGGCTCCGCGCTGGTGCGGCGGCGCCATGTTAATGTTGTAGGGGAGTCCCAGCAGCCCTTGCGATAACCCGTAACCCGGCGGACGGCCACTCAGACTTTTAAGCGACGGCTTAATTAATGAAAAAAATGGACGTTTTAAGAGGATGCAGTTAGTTACCGTTAGCGGTACGGAAATTGCTACAGTGTGGTACACGTCTCAATTTTAATAGGGTGTGGAAGCCGTATTAACATCTAAAGGACGAGAGAAGGGCAGAATAAAATCGTACTAGTAGTTTCTACGCAAACGTAGCCCACGAGCACAGTTTTAACATCAAAGACTACCCCTCAACAAACTTCACCTGCGTGCTACTCATTCTTCGGAAATCGGCGGCAGGTGAAAATTTTCCAAAATTCTGGCAATAATTTAATGAAATTTGAATAAAAACAGATTAGCCAGTTATATAACTAAGCTGATTCTATTCTAAGTACAGTGTTGAAGCGTTTTCATCCCTTTCTGCGTCCATGCAGCTACAAAGCCAGATCAGAAGTAAGTCTTTTTCCTGATAAAAAATATTGTATGAGTCGGCAACAAGATAAAACTCAGTAGAGTCACCTAATCGACTGAAACATCAAAAACATCAGAAGAGTGCAGAGTCGATACTGAGGCGAATCTGAGCTTACTGCCTTAACATCCCTCCCACTCTCCAGGTGTGGCGGAATCACACAGACAAGAGACACGTTTGCTGACTACCAAACTCAAGCTATACTTGTCTCATCGATGTCTGCATTTGAAATCTTCCGGAAAGAATGACATGCGAAAACGGCGAGGCTTTTCCAAAGAGTAAGCATGAACTCAATAACATTCTAGACCAGAGGAAACGGTAACTATCTGGGAACAAAGCGACCTGTTTTATGGCAATCAAATGATTCTGGAAACACCCATCATGTGAAATATTGCGCGCACTCTTCGGATAGGGCAATGTTTGGGCTGTGGATAGTTGATAGGGTTCACTGGGAAGTTTATGGTTTTTTATGTCTCTTGGGTTACGCTTTGATGCGGAATTAGCGACTGCAGTAGAGACGGGTAGACAGACGGAACACCCTGTCGCATGCTAAAGTAATAATTTCGCGCGTCTAAACGGTCTGGTGCAACTATCTCAACTGGACATTCCTTAGGGGACTTGCATGTCCCGAAAATACCGCAGCAATTCTATTGCTGAAAGGTAACTTACTTAAATTGGAGCCCGAACCACGTGCTTTCCTGGCGCATCTTAACATCGTTGAGAGTTGTGGTCTAGATTAAAGGTAGACTGAAAATCCGTCGCGTGATAGGAATTTCATCCTACCACCTTTCGGTACCTAGGCACGGACTTTATCGCTAGCCTACCAGGACCGACAGGTCTGTTCACTGACACAGAAGTACTCTGTCTCATGGTACCGGTACAGGACGCCTACTACGCATAGGTTACGTTAGTGACTTGACGGATACCTTACGTTTCAGCCTCAAACCTTTGAAGATGATGAGGTAGTTTATGAATAATCGTAACCCTTAAGTAACTGAAAATTATCTGCACATAAATTTAAGCTACGACCATACTTACAACAATAATAATGAATTACATAGACTTTAGTATACACTAATCACAATATAACGCACACAGAAGAATAAGACCATTAAGGACCCATTCCTAAAATGCTAATACATGGTTGCATCACCTGCAATTCTCTATAGATGTGAAAATTGGATCCTCTCTCAAAAAGAAAGATCAAATATACAACTGAATATTCTGTGATATGTTTGTTTGCAAGGCCATCTTCTGCAGTAGCTGTTAATAATAAATTATTATTGATTTCTCCGTCTCAAGCTTACTGCAATTAATCAAGGAGAATTTCACATCAAACGCGTTTCGCTTTTATTTACAAATCATCTTCTGTGACCATTCTGCAAATTGTATACATATGTTTGTACATTTCTCATTGTTTTAGATTAAAATACTTTCCAAAAAGAATAGGAACAATTGATCTTTATCAGAAATCAGGACTACACTAACTGAAATGCAATACATGTGATGGAAGATACATAGGCCAAACCAAGAGGGCATTTGACTCAAGATACAAAGAACCATGAACCATAGACCTTGTCGTTGGTGGGGAGGCTTGCGTGCCTCAGCGATACAGATAGCCGTACCGTAGGTGCAACCACAACGGAGGAGTATCTGTTGAGAGGCCAGACAAACGTATGGTTCCTTAATAGGGGCAGCAGCCTTTTCAGTAGTTGCAGGGACAACAGTCTGGTTGATTGACTGATCTGGCCCTGTAACACTAACCAAAACGGCCTTGCTGTGCTGGTACTGCGAACGGCTGAAAGCAAGGGGAAACTACGGCCGTAATTTTTCCCGGGGGCATGCAGCTTTACTGAATGGACAAATGATGATGGCTTCCTCTTGGGTAAAATATTCCGGAGGTAAAATAGTCCTCCATTCGGATCTCCGGGTGGGGACTACTCAAGAGGACGTCGTTATCAGGAGAAAGACAACTGGCGTTCTACGGATCGGAGCATGGAATGTCAGATCTCTTAATCGGGCAGGTAGATTAGAAAATTTAAAAAGGGAAATGGATAGGTTAGAGTAAGATATAGTGGGAATTAGCGTAGTTCGGTGGCAGGAGGAACAAGACTTTTGGTCAGGCGAAAACAGGGTTATAAATACAAAATAAAATAGGGGTAATGCAGGAGTAGGTTTAATAATGAATAAAAAAATAGGAGTGCGGGTAAGCTACTACAAACAACATAATGAACGCATTATTGTGGCCAAGATAGACACGAAGCCCACGCCTACGACAGTAGTACAAGTCTACATGCCAACTAGCTCTGCAGATGACGAAGAAATTGAAGAAATGTATGATGAGGTAAAAGAAATTATTCAGATAGAGATGGGAGATGAAAATTTAATAGTCATGGGTGACTGGAATTCGATAGTAGGAAAAGAAAGCGAAAAAAATGGTTGAAATGGCTCTGAGCACTATGGGACTTAACTGCTGAGGTCATCAGTCCCCTAAAACTTAGAACTACTTAAACCTAACTAACCTAAGGACATCACACACATCCATGCCCGAGGCAGGATTCGAACCTGCGACCGTAGCGGTCGCGCGGTTCCAGGCTGTAGCGCCTAGAACGGCTCGGTCACCCCGGCCGGCGAAAAGGAAGAGAAGGAAATGTAGTAGGTGAACATGGATTAAGGGTAAGAAATACAGAAATACAGCAGCTGCCTGGTAGAATTTTGCACAGAGCACAACTTAATCATAGCTAACACTTGGTGCAAGAATCATGAAAGAAGGTTGTATACATGGAAGAAGCTTGGAGATACTGACAGGTTTCAGATAGATTATATAATGGTAAGACAGAGATTTAGGAACCAGGTTTTAAATTGTAAGACATTTCCAGGGGCAGATGTGGGCTCTGACCATAAACTGTTGGTTATAAACTGTAGATTAAAACTGAAGAAACTGCAAAAAGGTGGGAATTTAAGGAGATGAGACCTGGATAAACTGAAAGAACCAGAGGTTGTACAGAGTTTCAGGGAGAGCATAAGGGAACAATTGACAGGAATGGGGGAAAGAAATACAGCAGAAGAAGAATGGGTAGCTTTGAGGGGTGAAATAGTGAAGGCAGCAGAGCATCAAGTAGGTAAAAAGACGAGGGCTAGTAGACACCCTTGGGTAACAGAAGAAATATTGAATTTAATTGATGAAAGCAGAAAATATAAAAATGCAGTAAATGAAGCAGGCAAAAAGGAATGCAAACGTCTCAAAAATGAAATCGACAGGAAGTGCAAAATGGCTAATCAGGGATGGCTAGAGGACAAATGTAAGGATATAGAGGCTTATCTCACTAGGGGTAAGATAGGTATTGCCTACAGGAAAATTAAAGAGACCTTTGGAGAAAGGAGAACCACTTGCATGAATATCAAGAGCTTTGATGGAAACCCAGTTCTAAGCAAAGAAGGGAAAGCAAAAAGGTGGAAGGATGTACTTGAGGACAATATTATGGAAATGGAAGAGGATGTAGATGAAGATGAAAAGGGAGATATGATACTGCGTGGAGAGTTTGACAGAGCACTGAAAGACCTAAGTCGAAACAAGGCCCCGGGAGTAGACAACATTCCATTAGAACTACTGACAGCCTCGGGAGAGCCAGTCCTGACAAAACTGTACCATTTGGTGAGCAAAATGTATGAGACAGGCGAAATACCCTCAGACTTCAAGAAGAATAAAATAATTCCAATCCCAAAGAAAGCAGGCGTTGACAGATGTGAAAATTAGCGAAATATCAATTTAATAAGTCACGGCTGCAAAATAGTAACGCGAATTCTTTACAGACGAATGGAAAAACTGGTAGAAGCCGACGTCGGGGAAGATCATTTTGGATTCCGTAGAAATATGGGAACATGTGAGGCAATACTGACCCTACGACTTATCTTAGAAGAAAGATTAAGGAAAGAGCAAACCTACGTTTCTAACATTTGTAGACTTCGAGAAAGCTTTTGACAATGTTGACTGGAATACTCTCTTTCAAATTCTGAAGGTGGCAGGGGTAAAATCCAAGGAGCGAAAGGCTATTTACAATTTTTACAGAAACCAGATGGCAGTTATAAGAGTCGAGGGACATGAAAGGGAAGCAGTTGTTGGGAAGGGAGTGAGACAGGGTTGTAGCCTCTCCCCGATGTTATTCAATCTGTATATTGAAGAAGCAGTAAAGGAAACAAAAGAAAAATACGGAGTAGATATTAAAATCTATGGAGAAGAAATAAAAACTTTAAGGTTCCCCGATGACATTGTAATTCTGTCAGAAACAGCAAAGGACTTGGAAGAGCAGTTGAAGGGAGGATATAAGATGAACATCAACAAAAGCAAAACGAGGATAATGGAATGTAGTCGAATTAAGTCGGGTGATGCTGATGGAATTAGATTAGGAAATGAGACACTAAAAGTAGTAAAGGAGTTTTGCTATTTGGGGAGCAAAATAACTGGTAATGGTCGAAGTAGAGAGGATATAAAATGTAGACTGGCAATGGCAAGGAAAGCATTCCTGAAGAAGAGAAATTTGTTAACATCGAGTATAGATTTAAGTGTCAGGAAGTCGTTTCTGAAAGTATTTACATGGAGTGTAGCCATGTATGGAAGTGAAACATGGACGATAAATAGTTTGGACCAGAAGAGAACAGAAGCTTTCGAAATGTGGTGCTACAGAAGAATGCTGAAGATTAGATGGGTAGATCACATAACTAATGAGGAGGTATTGAATAGAATTGGGGAGAAGTGGAGTTTGTGGCACAACTTGACTAGAAAAAGGGGTCGGTTGGTAGGACATGTTCTGAGGCATCAAGGGATCACCAATTTAGTACTGGAGGGCAGCGTGGAGGGTAAAAATCGTAGAGGGAGACCAAGAGATGAGTACACTAAGCAGATTCAGAAGGATGTAGGCTGCAGTAGGTACTGGGAGATGACGAAGCTTGCACAGGATAGAGTAGCATGGAGAGCTGCATCAAACCAGTCTCAGGACTGAAGACCAAACAACAACAATAAAGGAAATGTAAGAGCATGGAAGTGTAGGACAAATCATTCAAATTTTGCAGAAAGAAGTCCAGAGGTGTAAGATCAGGAGAACGGGCTGGCCAATTTATGCGTCCTCCACGTCCTCTGAAACGCCCGTCGAATATCCTGCCAAGGGTCAGCCTAGTGTTAATTGCGGAATGTGCAGGTGAGGTACGTTAAAGGAGAACGTGTACCGTGATGTGCCTACAATCCCAGAGGATATGAAACAACGTATTGTGGCAGCCTGCGGCGACATTACACCAGATGTACTGCGGCGTGTACGACATTCATTACGCCAGAGATTGCAATTGTGTGCAGCAAATGATGGCCACCACATTGAACATCTATTGGCCTGACATGTCGGGTCACACTCTATTCCACTCCGTAATTGAAAACGGAAACCACGTGTGTACGTGTACCTCACCCCTCATGGTAATGTACATGTGCGTGAGTGTGTAACGCCTATTTCCATCTATTGTACCATAATTTTTTCCTTATTTTGTTACCTGAAGATATAACATTTCTGTGTCTTTATATATTGTAATTGTTTTAATATATATATATATATATATATATATATATATATATATATATGCATTTATGTCGATGTATAATTGGTTTGTTTTGAAAATATTATTTGTATTTTACGCTGGGTCTTGCCTAGGCAAAACTATGCTATCGAACGAATACATCGATAGGTCGTGTGAAGAACGAAAGTGTGTAGGATCTTTGGTAGTGTTAACTCTGCCGCGTGGAGCGCGGGCAGCGAGTGAGAGTCTGGCCGGGGTAGTGCAGCGGAGCAGGTGCGTTGTGTGACGCCCCCGCGAGTTGCCGCGCTTTCGGGGTTTGGCAGCATATAATTGCGCTTGACTTGCGATGATACTTTCTGACATGGTGTCGCGGACGGGAAGCATTAGCTTGCGCACATCAAGAGCCCGTTTCGTCTGGTGACCGTGTCGAGAAGAAGGCGCCCCAACATCCAGCTTCTGCAACAGCGACGGCCGACAATGAGTGACTGTCGCCAACTCCTCGATCGACGGCTTCAAACCTTCAACCAACCAACAAGGAAGACTGGAAGCACGTAAAGTTTTAGAACTGTATGGCAGACCTCAGCTTTTAAAATTGTTGCATCACAAAATTGCAGCAACTTAGCATGAACCTTTGTTGCTCATTGTCCCAATTGCATTGCCAAGCAGGGTCCCTTCCTTTTTCGAAATGAACCCGAGTGTCGTTGAAATTCAAACGCCAGCATTAAAATAATATAATTCAATTTCACTGCCTTAATTTCAAAGTTCAGTTAAATTGTTCATAGCTGGCTACAATATTTAGATTACACGAGCACAAATTAAGAGTGCGAGTTTTGTTAGCATATTTTAGCTTACCTGTGACTGCAGCTCAGCTTGGTACGTACTAAATTTTACTATTGTTAATTGTTCAGAATCATTTAATTCAAGTTCGAAGTTAAATCTCTTATTTCTAAATTGCGTAGATTCAAGTAGCTTTTGAAATGATTGTTGAGGTAGCCCAAGACTAACTGTATTTTATTGAATTTCAATATGCTTCAGAAACAAAGTTCACTATTAATTTCAGTCACTAAATTTTCTGGTTTTATTAATTATTTTGCTAAATTAAGTCAGAGTGTAGCGAAATTTATTACTTCTGACAAACTTTCAGTTTTCACACTACACGTGTCAACCTTCAGTTGCCACGCTTCTAGTGCTATTTATATGTGTAATAACCTTTCTTTTTCAGTTACTATAGTAATTGTCCTTAGGACTGGCGACCGTAACTTCCCCCAAATCTCAAATATCTAATTACCGCTGGTTAATTGTTGGCGTAACGGCCGCACATTTACTTTCTTTATTAACTTTACCCCTTTTCAAAATTAATTTCCACCAGTTTCATTTGCATTTTTCCTTTCATCTAGATGTAACCCTTTCCTCCCTCTTTACCGACAGATTGACTTCGGTGACGATTGCTTTCCCAAATTTCCATTAGGTACACGCGGTTTAATTTTTCACTGTCATTAAGGTCGATAAGTGAGGGGGAGGCTACAAGTGAAAAAGAAGAAGAAGAAGAAGCTCCGTCTTTAGGCCACAAGTGGCCCTTCCGGGACCGTCCGGCCGCCGTGTCATCTTCCGAGGAGGATGCGGATAAGGAGGGGCGTGTGGTCAGCACACCGCACTCCCGACCGTTAGGACGGTATTCTTTGACCGAAGCCGCTACTAATCGGTCGAGTAGCTCCTCAATTGGTATCACGAGGCTGAGTGCACCCCGAAAAATGGCAACAGCACATGGCGGCAGGATGGTGACCCATCCAAGCGCCGGCCACGCCCGACAGCGCTTAACTTCGGTGATCTCACGGGAACCGGTGTAGCCACTGCGGCAAGGCCGTTGCCACAAGTGAAAAAGACCAATAAAAAAGTGTTAGCATGTGGACGTAATGTGCTGTTCCAGTCTCTTCTGTACCTAAGGTCCATCACCGTTCCCTTTGGATACCTACGTAATTCGGTGCTCTCCGATACACACGATCGAACAGCGGAGGAGTGGTACTCAAGCGTCAACTTTAGGTTACAATATCTCCGGATGTAATTAACATTTTACAATGCAACAAATGGCACTGATTACGTATTTGTTTATATGTTCAGATGTGCTAACAAAACTAACGGGGTTCCATTTAAAAAAACGTAGGTTTGTGTTAAAAAACATACTTCCGTGCGCTTTTTATGGTTTGTATTAACCAATTACACTAGCCCCTCTCCTCACGTTCGGTCTGTGGAATCGATTCGTCAGTATTTGATGTGGTTTACGAAATATATCCAGCGGTAACGTTAGGTGACTCACCCTGTATACTCTTCCAATTCGTTTCCATCTTCGTTGGAAGACGCTTTACTGTTGCGAAAAATTTTTACGAACACGTTTGCATTTTCATTTTTATTTTCACCATCCCTCTTAACTGTTGGCTTACGCGTATTTTATATACGTGCACATTCGTTTAATCCATAATACACATTCAGATATACTGTTATGGCTAAATCATATTCATTTGTGCTGCAGTTTCCATAACAGCTTTCCGTTGCCAAGCTATAATACAAAATAATTATTCAGTTAATAACGTAGGATAAAGAACGAATTAGAAAATTCACTGTATTCCGTTCTAAACGTAGCATTGCGCTAATAAAGCTAAAAGCATTTTTTAAAGCTCAGTATACGAGCAAGTTTCTTAAATTCTACTGGTACAATATCGTAAACTTATAGAGATACGTCTCAGGCAATGTCTCCATTTTATCTTTGTCAATTTCCTACAAACGAATCACAGGGAATACAGATTCGTGACTGTGAAGAGTAAAGTTATTTCATTTATATTTCCCTATAAATAAAACATTATGTTAGCACTTACCTTATGATAATAACTATCTTCACCACGTACACAAAGGGCTAAATTGAAACTACAAAAAAATCAACGCTGTTTTCAAGCGATCTTCCTTTCCTGTTGCTCAGAATCCGTAGCTGATAAGATGGCTCCAAGAAGCACGTAGTTGACGCTAACCTTACCAAACGTCGGATTCTACAAGAGGTACGAATTTTATAGTAGTGGGACAAATTAGGAGCCGGTACAATATATGCAACTCTCAGCTATCAGAATAATCTTAAATCTCTCCATGTTCAAAAGTATTCGATATTTTATCAGAAACACATAAAGATGTTGATAATAGCGGAGGAACTAGGCACTACCGATGTAACTTACAGGTTAAATTGCAGCTGTCACTGGGAATAGTTCAATTATATTAAATATTTCCCTGTTTAAAATGTCTGTACGATTTACTAAAATACACGTGGCACTACTGGTGATCGAATTGACAGGTTAAAATGTATTTTTCAGCAAGCATGGTTTGATTACTGAGTAGCTTATTATCAAAGAAGGACACTGTTACTTGCAAAAAAATGAAATAACGCCATTTACTACAAAATATGGAGTTAATATATTCCCATGCTGCTTTATGAATCATTAACACTCCTGGAATAGTTCTCCAAAGTATCCGAAACTAGTTTAATTAGATAAACCAGTTAAAAACACATTTGAAAATCCAAATGGTCTTTGAAACTGTGTGGATGTCCACTGTTGATGGGAAAATGTTTGCAGGTGTCCGCTTTTGGTGCACGGGGATTCATTTCATCCTGCTCTGAATCTTTTACAAGAGTATCATCTGGGAAACTAGGAATTTGGACGATAGTGAAAGAAACGCAGCATGTCATTCTCAATGGAGAGAAGTCTTCCGAAGTAAGAGTGATTTCAGGTGTGCCGCAGGGGAGTGTCATAGGACCGTTGCTATTCACAATATACATAAATGACCTTGTGGATGACATCGGAAGTTCACTGAGGTTCTTGCAGACGACGCTGTGGTGTATCGAGAGGTTGTAACAATGGAAAATTGCACTGAAATGTAGGAGGATCTGCAGCGAATTGACGCATGGTGCAGGGAATGGCAATTGAATCTCAATGTAGACAAGTGTAATGTGCTGCGAATACATAGAAAGATAGTTCCCTTATCATTTAGCTACAAAATAGCAGGTCAGCAACTGGAAGCAGTTAATTCCATAAATTATCTGGGAGTACGCATTAGGAGTGATTTAAAATGGAATGAACATACAAAGTTGATCGTCGGTAAAGCAGATGCCAGACTGAGATTCATTGGAAGAATCCTAAGGAAATGCAATCCGAAAACAAAGGAAGTAGGTTACAGTACGCTTGTTCGCCCACTGCTTGAATACTGCTCAGCAGTGTGGGATCCGTACAAGATAGGGTTGATAGAAGAGATAGAGAAGATCCTACGGAGAGCAGCGCGCTTCGTTACAGGATCATTTAGTAATCGCGAAAGCGTTACGGAGATGATAGATAAATTCCAGTGGAAGACTCTGCAGGAGAGACGCTCAGTAGCTCGGTACGGGCTTTTGTTAAAGTTTTGAGAACATACCTTCACCTTGTAGTCAAGCAGTATATTGCTCCCTCCTACGTATATCTCGCGAAGAGACCATGAGGATAAAATCAGAGAGATTAGAGCCCACACAGAAGCATACCGACAATCCTTCTTTCCACGAACAATACGAGACTGGAGTAGAAGGGAGAATCGATAGAGGTACTCAGGGTACCCTCTGCCACACACCGTCGGGTGGCTTACGGAGTATGGATGTAGATGTAGATGTAGAAATTGAAAAAAATAAAAAGCTACAGTAACCCTAATAATCTTTTGAGTGCCACATACCGATAAGGTATAACTTTTAGCGGTATTTTACATGGTCCGTTCATTTACAGGATTTTAAAAGCAATGAAAATTCTTTGTATTTTGAAGTTCTTACGCAATGTCGAATTGCCAGAGAAACTCAAAATTTGAATTTGGAAATATGAATATACAATAACTCAAAATTTGGATCTGAATTTGTAAATCTGACTCTAAATAAGCATTAGGCGTCAATCTGATTTCAAATACACATTAAAACGAGATCAATGGTTCAAATGGCTCTGAGCACTATGGGACTCAACTTCTGAGGTCATTAGTCCCCTAGAACTTAGAACTAGTTAAACCTAACTAACCTAAGGACATCACAAAGATCCATGCCCGAGGCAGGATTCGAACCTGCGACCGTAGCGGTCTTGCGGTTCCAGACTGCAGCGCCTTTAACCGCACGGCCACTTCGGCCGGCCGAGATCAATGCCAAAATGATTCTGCTGTATTTCATATTCACAACGGTAAGCAGAAAAATCTGAGTCACGAGTTGGTCTCTGTAACACATTTTCGTACCACTCAAGAGTGGGAAGATTCTCCCAGTTTTCTCCAAAATGGTTAACTAGCAACGTGTCACTATAACAAAGTTTTTGTGCCCTCATTGGTACACCAGATGGAGTGTTCTGGGAGTACATGTATGTTGTAAGCAAGTAGTCCTTTGACCACCACTTTCCCTGACTTCTTTTTGCACGTTGACAGTTTGAAGTGGAGGTGACACGCTGACTTCATATGCCACTTGGCTTAATCTTTCGAGTCTTGAGATACTGAGTTTCTGATAGTCTGTTTTAGAGTTCAATATTTCGCATAACTTCTGAATAAAAATTCTGAAGAGAACAGGCCTACCTGCAAATTCTAAGGCGGTTCTCATCCTTGACAGTTACCGAGCTCACCCATCAGAATCGGAGCTTGTATCACGTAATATTTTTCTCACATATCTTTCTGCCAAAGTTATATCACGGTTTCAACCCATGGGCCAAACGGCCGTACAGGATTTCAACTTCTGCTTCAGAAGAGCGTTTGTGCAAAATCTGCTATGCTCAGAAATCAAAGTGTTCAAACGCAAATTTAGTATTAAAGACGCCATTTTCACGCATGCAGTCGCTTCGATCTCTGTGAAAAATACAACTTTGCACAGGGCCTCGAGAAAACTTGGCGTGAACTGGTGGAAGAAGCTGAGATGCAAAAGATTGTAAATGATCATGAGTCGACCACTGATCACTTTGAAATTGTCGAGCGAAACATTCTGCATCGACTAATGAACTCAGTGGGTTTTCGGCAGCTGAGGTTGAGAATGTATCGACATTATCAGAAATTTAGCTATTGACGGACAGTTCACTGGTGATATGATGTTGTGAAGAGCTTTCAATCCACACGAGGCACCAGAAACTGAGAGTGTCGAAAAAGAAACGTCTGCAACTCACATCTCTCAAAAGTTAGGCTTCAGAAACCTTAACACTTTTGTAAAGTTCGCTGAGAGTAGCCAACAATACAAAGCTTCTGATGTTATGCCCCTGCACATCGTAAAAACAATTTTTTTTAGAAAAAGAGCTCAATCCAAAACAAGTTAACATTTTTGCAATGTTCCAGAAGGCTTAGAAGAAAATTTGAGTTAAGCCATTAGTGATAGATACAGTACCAGTCCGACATATTCCACATCGTCGACAACGTCCGATTCCATGCTGTCCCTAAAGACAAATAACTTCACCAAATTCTTGGCAACAATTTTTTCTTGATATTTTCAAATCAATAGTGCTTATTTTATTTCGTATCCTGTGTACCAGAAATCATTCAGTATATCGAGCTTTTGTAAAACTTTGAGCCTTAAAATGTTGAAATAGAGCGGTACTTTATTCGACTTTTAATTTTTACGTAAAAGTATTACGTACTTTAGTTGTATATTGTAGTACCTCCTGCTGTTTTTAATAAATAACAGTCGTCTTGTTTTTGTACGTTAAAACTATTGTTTTTGTTCATTTTCCTTTTTAACCCAATATATATAAAAACAAAAACTTTGTAATACGGCTTCTACATGTACATCTATATCTACATCCATACTCCGCAAGCCACCTGACGGTGTGTGGCAGAGGGTACCTTGAGTACCTCTATCAGTTCCTCCTTCTCTTCCAGTCTCGTATTGTTCGTGGAAAGAAAGATTGTGGGTATGCCTCTGTATGGGCTCTAATCTCTCTGATTTTATCCTCATGGTCTCTTCGCGAGATATACGTAGGAGGGAGCAATATACTGCTTGACTCCTCGGTGAAGGTATCTTCTCTAAACTTCCACAAAAGCCCGTACCGAGCTACTGAGCGTCTCTCCTGCAGAGTCTTCCACTGGAGTTTATCTATCATATCCGTAACGCTTTCGCGATCACTAAATGATCCTGTAACGAAGCGCGCTGCTCTCCGTAGGATCTTCTCTATCTCTTCTATCAACGCTGACTGGTACGGATCCCACACTGCTGAGCAGTATTCAAGCAGTGGGCGAACAAGTGTACTGTAACCTACTTCCTTTGTTTTCGGATTGCATTTTCTTAGGATTCTTCCAATAAATCTCAATCTGGCATCTGATTTACCGACGATTAATAGATTAAAGAAAGCAGGAGTTGACAGATGTGAAAATTACCGAACTATCAATTTAATAAGTCACAGCTGCAAAATACTAACGCGAATTCTTTACAGACGAACGGAAAAACTGGTAGAAGCCGACCTCGGGGAAGATCAGTTTGGATTCCGTAGAAATGTTGGAACACGTGAGGCAATACTGACCCTACGACTTATCTTAGAAGAAAGATTAAGGAAAGGCAAACCTACGTTTCTAGCATTTGTAGACTTAGAGAGAGCTTTTGACAATGTTGACTGGAATACTCTCTTTCAAATTCTGAAGGTGGTAGAGGTAAAATACAGGGAGCGAAAGGCCATTTACAATTTGTACAGATACCAGATGGCAGTTATAAGAGTCGAGGGACACAAAAGGGAAGCAGTGGTTGGGAAGGGAGTGAGACAGGGTTGTAGGCCTCTCCCCAATGCTATTCAATCTGTATATTGAGCGAGCAGTAAAGAAAACAAAAGAAAAGTTCGGAGTAGGTATTAAAACTCATGGAGAAAAATAAAAACTTTGAGGTTCGCCGATGAGATTGTAATTCTGTCAGAAACAGCAAAGGACTTGGAAGAGCATTTGAACGGAATGGACAGTGTCTTGAAAGGATGGTATAAGATGAACATCAACAAAAGCAAAACAAGGATAATGGAATGTAGTCGAATTAAGTGGGGTAATGCTGAGGGAATTAGATTAGGAAATGAGACACTTAAAGTAGTAAAGGAGTTTTGCTATTTGGGGAGCAAAATAACAATGATGGTCGAAGTAGAGAGGATATAAAATGTAGACTGGAAGTGGCAAGGAAAGCGTTTCTGAAGAAGATAAATTTGTTGACATCGAGTATTGATTTAAGTGTTAGATAGTCGTTTCTGAAAGTATTTGTATGGAGTGTAGCCATGTATGGAAGTGAAACGTGGACGATAAATAGTTTAGACAAGAAGAGAATAGAAGCTTTCGAAATGTGGTGCTACAGAAGAATGCTGAAGATTAGATGGGTAGATCACATAACTAATGAGGAGGTATTGAATGGAATGGGGAGAAGTGGAGTTTGTGGCACAACTTGACTAGAAGAAGGGATCGGTTGGTAAGACATGTTCTGAGGCATCAAGGGATCACCAATTTAGTACTGGAGGGCAGCGTGGAGGGTAAAAATCGTAGAGGGAGACCAAGAGATGAGTACACTAAGCAGATTCAGAAGGATGTAGGCTGCAGTAGGTACTGGGAGATGACGAAGCTTGCACAGGATAGAGTAGCATGGAGAGCTGCATCAAACCAGTCTCAGGACTGAAGACCACAACAACAACAACAATTTCATATGGACATTCCATTTTAAATCACTCCTAATGCTTACTCCCAGACACTTTATGGTATTAATTGCTTCCAGTTGCTGACGTGCTATGTTGTAGCTAAATGATAAAGGATCCATCTTTCTATGTATTCGTAGCACGTTACACTTGTCTACTTTGAGACTGAATTGCCATTCCCTGCACCATGCGTCAATTCGTTGCAGATCCTCCTGCATTTCAGTACAATATTCCATTGTTACAACCTCTCGATATACTAAAGCATCATCCGCAAAAAGCCTCAGTGAACTTCCGACATTATCCACAAGGTCATTTATATATATTGTGAATAGCTACGGTCCTGCGACACTCCTGTGTGGCACACCTGAAATCACTCTTACTTCGGAAGACTTCTCTCCATTGAGAATGACATGCTGCGTTCTGTTATCTAGGAATTCTTCAATGCAATCACACAATTGGTCTGATAGTCCATATTCTCTTACTTTGTTCATTAAACGACTGTGGGGAACTGTATCGAACGCCTTGCAGAAGTCAAGAAACACGGCAACTACCTGGGTACCCGTGTCTATGGCCCTCTGAGTCTCGTGGACGAATAGCGCGAGCATATTTGATAATCCGACATTCACAAATCTCCGAGCACGTCAGGTTTATCGAGGTCCTACTGTAGTTTGTAAGATACGCACAGAGATTGGTCGCTTTTTGCAGAGATTCCAGAGATCGTAGTTTTCTCCCCAATCTGATGACGTCTTTGGGGAATGAATAGAGATACATAATGCAGTGTAGAAAGCTCCAGAAAACTCACACTTTGGGAATGGAACTAATTAGAGCCATCTACACTATTACATTCAACCAATCATGCTGGGTTAAGAAACACATTGATTGGTTATTTATTTATTTGGTTATTTATTTATGTGTT
The DNA here is from genome assembly GCF_023898315.1 of Schistocerca nitens. Classification (NCBI taxonomy): domain Eukaryota; kingdom Metazoa; phylum Arthropoda; class Insecta; order Orthoptera; family Acrididae; genus Schistocerca; species Schistocerca nitens. The sequence continues at coordinate 284,824,021 of NC_064618.1, read as the reverse complement.
TATTTATCGTTTGGCAATACATATAAAAAGATTACAAGACTACTACACGTCAACATTTAAGCACGGCTCTCCAGCATAAAATAACACAAATAGCAACAGCTATACATTGATATCAAGATCTTTTATGTATTTTTAACATCAATTGTCACTGTAAGTCTTCAAAAGGACCCTTGTAGGCACGTGCGGGACATGTCACACGATGGTGATGAAGATTTGATCTACTTGTAGAGAGTGCCTGCACATCGTCCATGGCCCGTTCGCATGCGTTTCAAGATAGTCCAAATTGCCCGAGGCTGATCGAATCCAGGGGGTTTCTTATGGAAGAAATGCAGCTTCAGGCATTTTGGGGAATAGTTTTGTTGCCAGCTGCGTTTCCACTAATCTGTGGGACTGAATTTAGTTTCCGTGAGAGGCCTGGCTGCGATGAGATTGGGATGTTTTGACCTCAGTTTTTTTTCGCTCCTCGGGGAATACGTCGTAGTACATTATTGCTATTAGCAATCTTTTGGTATTCATGCACTAACACGCACTGCCGTCTTATATCAGGAGATGGTATATGGCTCAAGAAAGGTAGCCAGTATGTGGGAGTAGATCGTACTGACCCACTATCAATGCGTATGGCCTCATTAAGTTGTACGTCTATCTTTTTTACATGTGGACTATTAAGCCAGACAGGCACACAGTACTCTGCTCCTGTGTATGCCAAACCGACTGTTGATACCTGAAGAGTGTCTGCTGATGATCCCCAACGAGAACCGCAGAGTTTATGGAGAATGTTGTTTCTGGTTTTGAGCTTAGCAGATGTTCTTGTCAAGTGCTCCTTAAAAGAAAGTGTCTTGTCTAACTTGATGTATTTTGGGTGCATGTTATGAAGTTTGTCTCCTGCAAAACAGACATCGAGGGCTCTGTGTTCCAATCTATTGGACAGGTGAAAATATGACACTTCTGTTTTATTTGAGTTTGATTGTAACCTCCATTAGCGGAAATAGTGGCGTAAGATACCTAGATCAGAAGTTACGATTTCCCCAGTTCTTTCAAAAGTTTTGTGTTGGGTAGTTATTGCCCAGTCGTCTGTATAGCCAAACTTTCTAGACTATGTCGGAGGGATATCAGATGTATGTAAATTAAACACGGGGGGAGCAAGGACGGATCCCTGTGGTAAGCTATCATGCAATGCATTTGTGCACCTAGTGTCTTTCTCTGTAGTTACAATAAACGTCCTTCCATTTAACATGTTGTCAATTCGTTTCGTTGCCCGTTTACATGGGACAAGTTGCATAAATTTACAAAGCAGTCGATGCCTCCGGACTGTCGTATGCTGTGCTACGATCGACGAAAGCAACTGATGTTTTCTGCTTCATTTGGTATCCTGTTTCAATATAAGTTGTTAAATGTAAGACTTAATCAGAGCAGCTCCGTTCTCGACGGAATCCAGCTTGCTCAAGAGGAAGGTTCTGAAAGATTACTGGATTAATCCGACTGTATAGAAATCTTTCAAGGAACTTATAACTTGTGCGACTAGGGTGTAGTTCTTAGGCTGGTCTGGTGCCTTGCTGAGCTTTAGTGTTGCTATGATCTTTGATTGCTTCATTTTTTGTGGGACTGAACCATATATCATAATGTCAGAGAAGAAAGCCGCCGACCATTTTTTGCGTAGTTCCCACTATGCGGAAGAATATTCCGACATTTCCAGGTGCCTTTCTGGATTTCAGAGTTTTAAGAGCAGCAGAAAATTCATGTGTAGAGAAAGTTCCTTGAGAAGTCAGATTGTTCATTTTTCTTTTTGAGCAATGTAAGTTTGCGTCTGATGTGTCTAGTATGAGTTTTATCCCTTGGTGTCCTTGATGTGGACAGTAGATGCGATGCAATCCTGTTAGATGATTTATGAGTGTTGTTCCTTACTTTAACTTTGTTTCTATCCAACTTCCTTAGTAATTACCAAGCTTTTCTACTTGATGTTTGAAAATTGAGCGACTGAACAGTCTCTGTCCACCTGATTCGTCTGGCTGTATTGAGGTTATGAAGTAGGTTATCTGCTATATCCGGGTCCCCGCTTTTAAGAAATTCACCGTACCGTTTTCAGTAGCTTCATTCAAACCTGGACTATGTTGCTTCCGGTAGCCCCTAGGGATTGCCTTCTTTGCTGAACTTATCATAGCCACAACAAGCCTCTCATAATTTTTTGATTTTTGGGGAATCAAACCAAGACATTTTCCCAGATTTTTAGCAAATACATCCCATTTTGCTTTTCTGTAGTTCCATCTATATTGTGGAAATGATGAAACGAGTTAGATATTTGACCCTAATTCAATTAAGACTGGACGGTATTGGCTGTGTGGGAATCTTGTAATACGAACCGCGGAATTTGTAGAGGTAATTTATTTTCATTTGTTGTTACACAGCATAGGCTGGGATTGTACTCCTGTCTCCAAGCTGCTGATGCGAACGTTCCTTTACCTTTGCATCAAACACCAAATATAACCTATTGTATTCTGCCCAATTTACAATTTCTTCTCCATTTCCATCACTTTCCATATACTTCCATTGGGTATTGTGGCTAATACAATATTCGAGGTATATGGCGGGATGTTGTGATACCGGGATGACCTGTGGAGGCCAAGAAATAGCTGGGGGGTATGTAATCATTAATTAATAGTAGTTCTTTTATTCTTACCGTAACTTCGTAGATGTCATTGAGATCAGATACAGAGCGTAGATGTGCATTCTTGACTGACGATCGTACGTATGTTGGTACTATGTTAGCACAGTGGTACGTTGCTCCTAGTAATTCAAAGCCAGGAAGTTTTCCTCTCTGGTTCATTTTCTCTTCATTTTATTATGAGTTCCCTGAACAACAACAACATCAATGCTATGTTTTGATAAAATCTTCTGTGAAACTTGGCATTTTGATTTACTTATGCCTTCAATGTTGATTTGATGTATCTTGATGACCAGTCCAAAGATTATAGATGGAGGGTCCTGAGAAGGACCGTGTGAGTCCATGTCTTGTGAGAAATCCATTTTAGCTAAGAGATGTTTGAGGTTATCTGGCTGCCTCTGCTTCTTGGCTTTAGATATTTGCCTTGAAGTGACTGTTCATTGATATTGATACTGTCGTACATTTTTAGGTATTTTATATATGTTAATGTTTTTGTAAACCCTCGTCGTCAGTTCTGTAAAGACCTCGTCGCTACTGCTATGGAAGCCGAGTTGCCGCTGTTGTTACGGTAGGCCGAGTTTGTGAATTCGTGAAGCGGCTTCTGGTTTAGTACACCGCTAAGACAATTTCTCCCTGCCACTACTACACAGATATGCCCCAGGGTCAGGTAAAAGGATAGGAGAACGAAGGTTCTACAACACTCCAACAAATTAGTAACAAAGTCACATAAATGAGTTAAAAGGTTTGCTTACCTTTGTGAGTAGTTGAATAATGGAGTTTGCAACACTGCATTTAACACAACACAAAACTAATCCCTCAATGGCTAAGGGCAAATAATCCTCGGTAAACTTCACAGTTCATAGCAGATGCAATTCACGACAATTGTCTGTTCACTAAGCGACGTCCCCTGTCCAAGTCAGCCTTCGACGGTGATCTGCAAACAAGTGGGCCAGAGCCGCTCTTCTATCTTCCGAATAGGCTTCTGTCCGTTGTCGCCCGGTCATTGGAGAATGTAGTCGACCGGCAATTGGCCGAGGCGAAGTCGATATATTCATCCTCGGCAATGCCCGTGGCGCTGGTGGAACTCGCGCAAGTGACTAGTTTCTATGGCTCTGGTACGAGCTCGCATCTTTGCGCCTGTGGTGCTTTTGCCCTGCCTGTGTCGTTTTCGGACGACACAGCAGATACCACACTACCGTAACGTGTCGTGAATAATGATGTTTTTGTCAAAACAACGGAGAACGTTAGTAACCAACACGAAATTATCTTAGCAGTGAAACGGGATACACTTTATGGCGTAAAGAATTATGTCACTACGCCAAATTTTAGTGGGCCACAAACTTCAAGAGTTCGTCACTCTGGAGATGGCTGAGTCTCTGGTAAAATACACCACTGTTTATGTTAGTATGTGTGTATTGTATCTAACCAAACCCCACATGTACCAGTTTCATTATGAATTTACGAGGTACTGACAGAACTTAAGCTGTGAGGACGGGGCGTGAGTCGTGCTTGGGTAACTCAGCTGGCAGAGCACTTGCCCGCGAAAGGCAAAGGTCCCGAGTTCGAGTCTCGGTCCGGCACACAGTTTTAATCTGCCAGGAACTTTCATATCAGCACACACCGCTGCAGAGTGAAAATCTCATTCTGGAAACATTCCCCAGGCTGTGGCTAAGCCATGTCTCCGCTATATCCTTTCTTTCAGGAGTGCTAGTTCTGCAAGGTTCGCAGGAGAGCTTCTGTAAAGTTTGGAAGGTAGGAGACGAGATACTGGCAGAAGTAAAGCTGTGAGTACCGGCCGTGAGTCGTGCTTCGGTAGCTCAGATGGTAGAGCACTTGCCCGCGAAAGGCAAAGGTCCCGAGTTCGAGTCTCGGTCGGGCACACAGTTTTAATCTGCCAGGAAGTTTCATATCAGCGCACACTCCGCTGCAGAGTGAAAATCTCATTCCTTGTGTTTAATAATTCTAACCAAATTTCTGGATGTAACTTTTCGTCGGTATATCATCTTGATATTGTTATACACAGTAGACACAAAGCTGATAGGTTTCTCATCAACAGGTCTCATATTAATTATTCCATATTTCGTGTGATTGTATTTATTGACTAGATCTTGCACCTTATCAAACATCCCCCAGGGTGTGGCTAACCCATGTCTCCGCAATATCCTTTCTTTCAGGAGTGCTAGTTCTGCAAGGTTCGCAGGAGAGCTTCTGTAAAGTTTGGAAGGTAGGAGACGAGGTACTGGCAGAAGTAAAGCTGTGAGGACGGGGCGTGAGTCGTGCTTGGGTAACTCAGCTGGTAGAGCACTTGCCCGCCAAAGGCAAAGGTCCCGAGTTCGAGTCTCGGTCCGGTACACAGTTTTAATCTGCCAGGAAGTTTCATATCAGCACACACTCCGTTGCAGAGTGAAAATCTCATTCTGGAAACATCCACCAGGCTGCGGCTAACCCATGTCTCCACAATATCCTTTCTTTCAGGAGAGCTAGTTCTGCAAGGTTCGCAGGAGAGCTTCTGTAAAGTTTGGAAGGTAGGAGATGAGGTACTGGCAGAAGTAAAGCTGTGAGGACGGGGCGTGAGTCGTGCTTGGGTAGCTCAGTTGGTAGAGCACTTGCCCGCCAAAGGCAAAGGTTGAGAGTTCGAGTCCCGGTCCGGTACACAGTTTTAATCTGCCAGGAAGTTTCATATCAGCGCACACTTCGCTGCAGAGTGAAAATCTCATTCTGGAAACATCCCCCAGGCTGCGGCTAACCCATGTCTCCACAATATCCTTTCTTTCAGGAGAGCTAGTTCTGCAAGGTTCGCAGGAGAGCTTCTGTAAAGTTTGGAAGGTAGGAGACGAGGTACTGGCAGAAGTAAAGCTGTGAGGACGGGGCGTGAGTCGTGCTTGGGTAGCTCAGTTGGTAGAGCACTTGCCCGCCAAAGGCAAAGGTTGAGAGTTCGAGTCCCGGTCCGGTACACAGTTTTAATCTGCCAGGAAGTTTCATATCAGCGCACACTCCGCTGCAGAGTCAAAATCTCATTCTGTATTACAGCTGTAAATCGACCTGTCATGCTGCCAGGACGACAAATGGGTCATTTGTGAGAACAGAATCGAAACAGTTCAGTACTCACGCTATTCACTTGCATGAGTGAGAGAGAGTGGTTGTATTTATATATTGTGAAAATGCATGTGTGTGTTTGGAGTTGTATGACTCGTATAACATATTGTAAACAGGTGTAATCAGGGTATAATAGATATAAGTGCAGACAATCCTATTGGTAACTGAGGACGGTGTACTGAACAACATTACAACAGTATTTATCTCATTTGCGGACTAATGATTATAGCTAATACAAGTTGTATGTTTTTAGTTAGGTTAGTACCTCCAAGAACGTGTGGAAAGATCAGGCCATTGACGCTTATTTTTCCCTGGGCAGCAGGTCAGGTGTTGAGGTGTGGACACAGGGTCACAGAAGGTTAGTCTATACTGACAGGAGTAATCCACTTAGTCATGCAATTACAACCACGCAGGAAACATCAGATCGTAAAGTGACACGTTTGTGAGAAGACTGTTAGATACAAAGAAAAAATAGCCTACAGACTGATGTTTGTACATATTAAGGTACCACATATAAAAGTATCCGCAGTTATATCCATTACCCCTTATATATATATATATATATATATATATATATATATATATATATATATATATATATATATATATATATATATATATATATATATATAATAGAGGGAAACATTCCACGTGGGAAAAATATATCTATCTAAAACAAAGATGATGTGACTTACCGAACGAAAGCGCTGGCAGGTCGATAGACACACAAACAAACACAAACACACACACAAAATTCAGCTTTCGCAACAAACTGTTGCCTCATCAGGAAAGAGGGAAGGAGAGGGAAAGACGAGAGGATGTGGGTTTTAAGGGAGAGGGTAAGGAGTCATTCCAATCCCGGGAGCGGAAAGACTTACCTTAGGGGGAAAAAAGGACGGGTGTACACTCGCACACACACACATATCCATCCACACATATACAGACACAAGCAGACATATTTAAAGACAAAGAGTTTGGGCAAAGATGTCAGTCGAGGCGGAAGTGAAGAGGCAGGCAGGTTGTTGGTGTAATGGTTCAGGGATTCCGGACTGGAGCAGATTCGTTTGCCACGAAGACCTATGCTGTAGGGAAGGGACCGTTTGATGTGGAATGGGTGGCAGCTGTCATAATGGAGGTACTGTTGCTTGTTGGCGGGTTTGATGTGGACGGACGTGTGAAGCTGGCCATTGGACAGGTGGAGGTCAACGTCAAGGAAAGTGGCATGGGATTTGGAGTAGGACCAGGTGAATCAGATGGAACCAAAGGAGTTGAGGATGGAGAGGAAATTCTGTTCTTCACTGTGAGTCCAGATCATGAAGATGTCATAAATAAATCTGTACCAAACTTTGGGTTGGCAGGCCTGGTTAACCAAGAAGGATTCCTCTAAGCGACCCATGAATAGGTTGGCGTACGAGGGGGCCATCCTGGTACCCATGGCTGTTCCCTTTAATTGTTGCTATGTCTGGCCTTCAAAAGTGAAGAAGTTGTGGGTCAGGATGAAGCTGGCTAAGGTGATGGGGAAAGAGGTTTTAGGTAGGATGGCAGGTGATCGGCGTGAAAGGAAATGCTCCATCGCAGCGAGGCCCTGGACGTGTGGAATATTTGTGTGTAAGGAAGTGCCATCAATGGTTACAAGGATGGTTTCCGGGGGTAACAGATTGGGTAAGGATTCCAGGCGTTCGAGAAAGTGGTTGGTGTCTTTGATGAAGGATGGGAGACTGCATGTAATGGGTTGAAGGTGTTGATCTACGTAGGCAGAGATACGTTCTGTGGGGGCTTGGTAACCAGCTACAATGGGGCGGCCGGGATGATTGGGTTTGTGGATTTTAGGAAGAAGGTAGAAGGTAGGGGTGCGGGGTGTCGGTGGGGTCAGGAGGTTGATGGAGTCAGGTGAAAGGTTTTGCAGGGGGCCTAAGGTTCTGAGGATTCCTTGAAGCTCCGCCTGGAAGAATGACGATGGATCGGTCAGCCTTCAGATCACGGATAGCCTGGGCTTCAGCAGTGGTGATGTTGGGAGTAGGATTAAGGTTTTCTTTTGTGTTTGTTTGTGTGTCTATCGACCTGCCAGTGCTTTTTTATATATATATATATATATATATATATATATATATATATATATATATATATATATATATATATGTCTGTGTGTGTAAGTTGATTGCAGACTATGTGCACTAATGCATGTGTGCATCTGAAATGTGTGTATGCTATACCATTTTCCTGATGCTAGTCATAACAGTCTGTATTACTAGTGTTATACACTCCTGGAAACTGAAATAAGAACACCGTGAATTCATTGTCCCAGGAAGGGGAAACTTTATTGACACTTTCCTGGGGTCAGATACATCACGTGATCACACTGACAGAACCACAGGCACATAGACACAGGCAACAGAGCATGCACAATGTCGGCACTAGTACAGTGTATATCCACCTTTCGCAGCAATGCCGGCTGCTATTCTCCCATGGAGACGATCGTAGAGATGCTGGATGTAATCCTGTGGAACGGCTTGCCATGCCATTTCCACCTGGCGCCTCAGTTGGACCAGCGTTCGTGCCGGACGTGCAGACCGCGTGAGACGACGCTTCATCCAGTCCCAAACATGCTCAATGGGGGACAGATCCGGAGATCTTGCTGGCCAGGGTAGTTGACTTACACCTTCTAGAGCACGTTGGGTGGCACGGGATACATGCGGACGTGCATTGTCCTGTTGGAACAGCAAGTTCCCTTGCCGGTCTAGGAATGGTAGAACGATGGGTTCGATGACGGTTTGGATGTACCGTGCACTATTCAGTGTCCCCTCGACGATCACCAGTGGTGTACGGCCAGTGTAGGAGATCGCTCCCCACACCATGATGCCGGGTGTTGGCCCTGTGTGCCTCGGTCGTATGCAGTCCTGATTGTGGCGCTCACCTGCACGGCGCCAAACACGCATACGACCATCATTGACACCAAGGCAGAAGCGACTCTCATCGCTGAAGACGACACGTCTCCATTCGTCCCTCCATTCACGCCTGTCGCGACACCACTGGAGGCGGGCTGCACGATGTTGGGGCGTGAGCGGAAGACGGCCTAACGGTGTGCGGGACCGTAGCCCAGCTTCATGGAGACGGTTGCGAATGGTCCTCGCCGATACCCCAGGAGCAACAGTGTCCCTAATTTGCTGGGAAGTGGCGGTGCGGTCCCCTACGGCACTGCGTAGGATCCTACGGTCTTGGCGTGCATCCGTGCGTCGCTGCGGTCCGGTCCCAGGTCGACGGGCACGTGCACCTTCCGCCGACCACTGGCGACAACATCGATGTACTGTGGAGACCTCACGCCCCACGTGTTGAGCAATTCGGCGGTACGTCCACCCGGCCTCCCGCATGCCCACTATACGCCCTCGCTCAAAGTCCGTCAACTGCACATACGGTTCACGTCCACGCTGTCGCGGCATGCTACCAGTGTTAAAGACTGCGATGGAGCTCCGTATGCCACGGCAAACTGGCTGACACTGACGGCGGCGGTGCACAAATGCTGCGCAGCTAGCGCCATTCGACGGCCAACACCGCGGTTCCTGGTGTGTCCGCCGTGCCGTGCGTGTGATCATTGCTTGTACAGCCCTCTCGCAGTGTCCGGAGCAAGTATGGTGGGTCTGACACACCGGTGTCAATGTGTTCTTTTTTCCATTTCCAGGAGTGTATATATTTTTCGTTTTCCCATGCGAGAAGAGTATCAGTACAATATTGAAAATGTGGTATCAAAGAAGAATAGTGTAACAATGCAACTGCTGTTTTACAGAATGATAACTGTTACAACTTCATCAAAAAAAGAATGTCAACACCAACATCATATCCTTTTCAATAGTGTAATGGGAAATGTGTCGCACTGCATACTGTGTATGAATATAGACTCTTTTTTTAGTGAATATATTAATTTTTCATGCTGAAGGGCATCATTATTAGTTTTTCAGCGTTAAAAGTATCTCTAACATTGCAATCATTTTTAAATAACATTTGCACAAGAAATTGTCACCAAAGAAAATATTGTGGATAAAGCAAAAAAAATAATTTGTTAGCATACAGCCCTTGCTCTAATTTACGGAAAAACTATACCATGAATCCTAAGTTCAATCCTATACATATGTCTGAAGTAGTGCTGGAGGAAATTGACACCATGAATCCTGCGAGGCTGTCCACAAATAAATCCGTAAGAGTACGATGGGGTGGAGAGCTCTTCCGATCAGTACGTTGCAAAGAATCCTAGATGTGCTCAATAATGTTCATCTCTGGGGAGTTCCGTGGCCAGCGGAAGTGTTTAAACTCAGAAGAGTGTTCCTGGAGCCACTCTGTAGCAATTCTGGACGTATGGGGTGTCGCATTGTCCTGCTGGAATTGCCCAATGGGCCTGAATGGATGCAGACAAGATGCTTAGTACGTGTCACCTGTCAGAGTGGTATCTAGACGTATCAGGGATCCCATGTCCCACTACACACTCCCCACACATAACAGAGCCTCCACCAGCTTGACAGTCCCCTGCTGACATGCAGGGTCCACGGATTCATGAGGTTGTCTCCATACCCGTACACATCCATCCGCTCGATACAATTTGAAACGAGACTTGTCCGACCAGGCAACATGTTTCCAGTCATCAACAGTGCAATGTCGGTGCTGACGGGCCCAGCCGAGGCGTAAAGCTTTGTGTCTTGCAGTCATCAAGGGTACACGAGTGGGCCTTCGGCTCCGAAAGCCAGTATCGATGATGTTTCGTTGAATGGTTCGCACGCTGACACTAGTTGATGGTCCAGCATTGAAATCTGCAGCAATTTGCGGAAAGGTTGCACTTCTGTCACGTTGCACGTTAAAAGATTCTCTTCAGTTGTCGTCGGTCCCGTTCTTGCAGTATCTTCTTCCGACCCCAACCATGTCGGAGATTTGATGTTTTACCGGGTTCCTGATATTCACGGTACACTCGTGACATGGTCGTACAGGGGAATCCCCACTTCATCACTGTCTCCTAGATGCTGTGTCCCATCGCTCAAGCGCCGAATATAACATCACGTTCAAACTCACTTAAATCTTGATAACCTGCCATTGTAGCAGCAGTAACCGATCTAACAACTGCGCAAACGCTTTTTGCTTGTATAGGCGTTGCTGACGGCAGCACCGTATTCTGCCTGTTTACATATCTCTGTATTTGAATACGCATGCCTATACCAGTTTCTCTGGCACTTCAGTATATACGTTCCTAGTTACAGCCACTCCTGTGACGGAGCAATAGATGTGTAAGGAGAGTGTAAAAGGAAAATGCTCTATCTAAATACAAAGGAAGTGCAGTTTGCAGACAAGAAGTATAACGTAGTTCACAAACTAAGTACTTTGGACTTTGCGTATGATGTTGCACACATTGGTCCATGAAAGCAGGTAGCCTGGTGTCACTGGCGATTCAAAAGGTATGTAGAAGACATGTGTAAAATTATACCTGCTGTACCGGATGTGTAGCACAAACAACATATGTGGATGAAAATGTACACATAGTGTGTATAAACTTGTTACCCTTACCATGTAAATACTTACCTGCACATGTAGCAATAGAGGAGCTTATTCAACCTGCTGGTAAAGGGTGGTGGAAGAGTTAGAGCTTGTTCAGCCTGACTGATGGAGGAGGATGGATGGATGGATGGATGAGCCTGACGAAAGTGGCTGGTCTTTGATGGAAAAGTTCTGAATTGCTACATGCTTGTAAAATTATGCATCCATGAAGCCTTTTCATTGCCTGTGATGTACAGAGTTACATCTATATGGTCAAAAATGGGAAAAGTTATTCCATGGTAATAACGCATTATCCACTATCCAGTTTTGGGGGTCTTAGCACACCTCTTTGAATTATTTTGACTGTGCAACTTTTGTGGAGAACTTTGTGATAACACATCCAACATTTGTGAATGTGTTGATGGCAACATCCTTAAATACAAACTTTCCATATTCATTACAGAAGCCTTGAGTGTATATAATGCTGTTTGTACTTTGAGGTGTTACCGTAAAATCTTTTAGATATCAAGCACACCTGATAATTTATACAAATATTTGCATAATTCTCATGAGCAGTGAATAATAAATCGCACAGTCATGTAGTAATAACATGTATAAAGCTCTTTCCTTGCGGAAATTTTCTGATAATTCAAATTCCACACACATATCAGTCAGCACTAACTTCACAGTTTCGTTCTGCTGTGAGCAATCTGTCACAACAGTGGGTGCTAATTTCTTAAGTTTCCGTGGGCTGAGCGTGTCCACCAAATTCATCTTCTGTTACACCCTCATATCAAGAGTGATCAAACCTCGTATACATGTCAAACACTAGCCTGTTATTACCACAGTCGAACTGTAAATTATCATTTGGGTAAACCTCTGAAATAAGATAACTTTAGCATTGGTTAGCTTACAATTGTCGCATATGCTCAAATACTTTTTCTGGTTCTGCTTCCCATCGTTTTGCACTTGTGGTATAATGGATCAATGTATTTATAATTGAAGAGCTGTTTTAATACCCGTGTCTGCCTGGATGTAGTTGGTAGTATAGGATATTCAGACATTTTCTGTGAACAGAAAGTCAATGGCAGTTGAATTCCGGCATTCCGTACAGTTAAAAAACTTAAGCACTCCTTTTTGATTACAGAAATTAGAGGCATCATCCATACTAATTTTTCAAGCATAATTTTGTTCTCTTTGTGCTCACCTTACTGTCCCTGACTGTATGTGTTATCGTAAGCTGTACTTTTTATCAAACTGATTTCCTGCTTTGTATTACATGTCCTTGAAGTATCTCATCAGCATCTTGACTCTAATTTTGCACTAAAGCATTCATAGTAACTTACTTTTAAAGAGGTAGGCTGTAGTGTCTGGAACACTTTTCGCAAATTTTCCTTCCAAGTAGGGGTAACTGTTAGTAGATACTGTTAACGTGTGTAGTTGTTGAACACATATGCTAATCTCATCATTATTACTAAACATCGCCAAAGGAAAATGTTTTTGGGCGTTATTACTGGCATATAATTCGCTTGTTATACTGAACGGTGGATATTGTATCAAGTGATGTATCTGTGTGGTTTCAAGTGTATTGACTTAAGGAACTTGTACTTCTTCTGTGTTATCACATTGTGCCTTTGCTGCGAAGTGGTGTACCGATGGCTGTGTGCATCAGTATTATACTTACACCCAAGGTGCTGCTCCTGCACCTAGAGCAATTTTCCCGCCGTCAGTTCTCTCGTGTTGGTACATGACATATAGTTTAGATTAGTGCATTGTAGTTTGTATACGTATATAGTGCAGTAGCTTTCGGGTTAGCAGTTTCTGGTAACAGGTGACTGCAGTCACATCCACTTCAGTAGAGAAATTTATTTCTGTTACAGAGTAAGCCGTCTCAGGTCATAGTGAGAAATCTGCAGAGCAGTTTCTGGTGTTTCTTTATTCTCCTCGTTATATTTTTCGTACATTACAAACTCAGTAGCGCCACTTGAGATCTCATATTTATTTTTACACACTACAATATGGCTACTGTGCTTGTTGTCAGCTGAAAAAAGGGGAATTGGCTGCTGTTCGTCAATAGCTGGAAGCAGCGTTGGCTACCGTCGACAAGCTTCTGGCTAAAGTTCAAAGTTGTGGCGGCATTGGGACGCTGGGAACGAGACTTATGACACCTTTGATACCATTGGAATCCTCTGGTGACCCGGATGTCACAGCATCTTCTGATTCGCAACATCTGACCGGTCCGTCCTCACTCAAGAGTGGCTGACAGACGATGGTGGGTTCGCGTGTCGCTGGGTGGAAGGCGAAAGAGGGAGCAGGTAGCGCGGCTGGCTCCCTACTCCTTAGCAGCAGGTACGAGGTGCTACCCAGTGCTGATGATAACTCTGAGCCAGCACGGGGTGCCTCTCCTGTTGGGTCAGCGGCCGATTTTCCCGCCCAGTCCGGACAAGTGCAGAGGGAGGGTATGCCTGTCATTGGGAGCTCCAATGTTAGGCGGATTATGGAGCCCCTCAAGGAAAGAGCTGGCAAGGCGGGAAAGAATGCCAGTGTGCACTTGGTATGTTTGCCAGGGGTCTCGTCCGTAATGTGGAGGAGGCCCTGCCGGCGGCTATCGAGTGCACTGGTTGCAACCGGCTGCATGTAATGGCACATGTCAGCGCAAATGACGCTTGCTGCTTGTGTTCTGATGGCATACTCGGCCCCTTTCGGCGGGTGGCTGGTTTGGTGAAGGCAACTAGCATCGCACGTGGGATGTAGGCTAAGCTGTCTATTTGTAGCATCGTTCCCAGGATTGATCGCGGTCCTCTGGTTTGGAGCAGAGCGGAAGGTCTAAAACAGAGGCTCAGACCACCCCGCGACGGTATCGCATGCGAATTTCTCGTCCTCCGCTATCGGCTACTGAACTGCAGGAAGCGATTACTAGGGCGGAGGAGTACTTGTAGGGTGCACATGGGGCTTTCTTAAGTTAGAGAAACCCTCCCTTGGGATCAAAGACGATTTGCCTTATAAATTATCCGCAATGTGCTCAGAGAACGTAAGTCGTCACAGATCAGAGATAGAAGAGGTTAATATGATTGTAATAAACTGTAGGAGCTTCCAAGGAAAGGTACAAAATTAGTATTGCCTGAAGGCTATAAAGCACAGGCAGCATTAGGAACAGAAACTTGATTGAAACCGGGCGTTAGTGACAACGAAATCCTAAGTTCAGAATGGACTATTTTTCGTAAGTCAATGGTGGCGGCGTGTTTATTACAGTAAGGAATTCGATAAAATCTAGCGAGGCTATCACGGACTCCCATTGTGAATTAGTCTCGTTGAAGTTAAGTACCAAAGATCGGTCAAAAACGGTAATCGGATGCTTTTATAGGCCGCTTGGGTCAGGGGCTCCAGTGGTAGAGCGCTTCAGATATAACTTGCAGAATATCGTTAGTAATTTTCCTGATCGTACCGTTGTCACGGGGGGTGACTTCAACACGCCAGCTAAAGATTGGGAGTGTCATACTATCACAACTGGCGCCAGAGACAGAAATTACACCTCCTGGAAACAAACAGACCTGAACTTATCGAATGAGTTAGCTTAGAGGAAGGTATCAGTGATCATAAGGCTGTGACAGCATCTATGACAACGCGTCTGACAAATAATATTAAGGAAGGTAGGAAGGTAGTTTTGCTTAGTAAGAGTGACAGGATACAAATTTCAGAGTATCTGACCAGTCAGCATCAAATATTCGGTGATGACGAAGATGTGGAAAACAAATGCAAAAAAATTCAAAGGAATCATACAATATGCCCTAGACAAATATGTTCCCAGTAAGGTCTTAAGGAGTGGTAAAGGCTTACCATGGTATAATAATTATGTTAGAAAACTGTTACTTAAACAAAGAGAACATCACCTCAGATTCAAGAGAAGTAAAAACCTAGCTGACGAACAAAAGCAGAACGAAGCGAAAATGAGTATAAGGAGAGCAATGGATGACGTGTTCTATGACTCTGAAAGTAAAACTTTGTCAAACGATCTGAGTAAAAATCCTTAGAGGTTTTAGTCGTATGTAAAATTAGGAAGTGAGTCAAATCAGCTAGACATACATTCAGTGCCAATAGTGGTACCGAAATGGGAGGTGACAGGGAGAAGGCCAAAATACCGAACTCGGTCTTCGGAAATTGTTTCATCCTGGAAGATCGTAACACAGTTCCTTCATTCAACCGTCATAAAAACGTCAAAATGGCGGCTATTGATATAATCGATTGTGGCATATAAAAACAACTAAGTCAACTAAAATCGCTTAGTAGTGGAAAGGCGTCAGGGCCAGATGGACTCCTATAAGATTCTAGAAAGATTATGCGAAAGAACTTTCTCCTCATCTAGCAGCAATTTATCGTAGATCGCTTGAGAAACGAAGGGTACCTAGCGACTGGAAGGAAGCGCAGGTCGTTCCCGTTTTTAAGACGGGCCGTAGGACAGATGCACACAATTATAGACCTATATCGTTGACGTCATGCTCAAGAATTATGACGTTCATGGGGAAGCAAAATCTCCTCTATAAAAATCAACATGGATTCCGCAAATAGAGATCCTGCGAAACAGATCGTTTTGTTCCTCCATGGGATCCACAGCGCCGTAGACAATGGCGCTCAGGTTGATTCCGTGTTCCTTAACTTCAGAAACGCATTGTCGTTTAGTGAAAAAAAAATACGAACTTATCGAGTATCGGAGCAGATTTGCTACTGGATTCAAGACTTCCTTGCAGAAAGAACTCAACACGTCGCTCCAAACAGAACAAAAACGACAGATGTAAAGGTAATTTCCTGTGTACTTCAAGGAAGTGTCATAGGACCGCTGTTGTTTACAATATACATAAATGATCTAGTAGAAAGCGTCGGATGATCACTAAGGCTGTTCGCAGATGGTGCGCTTGTCTATAACAAAGTAGCAACGCCAGGAGATGGTAGCGATTTGCAGAATGACAGAGAATTGATGAATGGTACAGGCTCTGGCAGTCGACCCTCAACGTAAATGAATCTGACATGTTGCGCATACATAGGAAAAGAAATCACTACCGTGTAACTACACTATTGATGACAACCAGCTGGAAACAGTATCTGTCGTAAAATACCTAGGACTTACTAGCCGGAGCGACCAAAAGTCGAATGACAGTATAAAACAAATAGTGGGAAAAGCAGATGCCAGATTCACAGGAAGAATCTTAAGGAAATGAAACTCTTCCATGAAGAATATGGCTTATAAGGCGCTTGTTCGACTCATTGTTGAGTATTGTTCATCTATCTGGAATCCCTACAAGATAGAACTGATAGATGAGATAGAGAAGACTCAACGATCTTTGCGTGACGTTTCGTCACAGGATCGATTAGTAGGCACGAGAGCTGCTCAACAAACTCCATTGGCGGACGTCACAAGAGAGGTGGTGTGTATTACAGAGAGATTTACTATACACATTTCGAGAGAGCACTTTCCGGGAATAGTCGGACAACATATAACTTCCCCCTACATGCGTGTCGCTTAATGACCATGAGGAGAAGGTTCGAGAAATTCGAGCCAATACAGAGGCTTACCGACAATCATTCTTCCCTCGTCCTATTCGCGAGTGGAACAGGATTGCAGGGCTCAGTTAGTGGTACAAAAAATACCCTCCTCCACACACCAGTATGTGGCATGCGGAGTAGCCTATGATGTAGATGTGTGTTGACAAAAGCGAACAAGTGTCTGCTAAATTAAATGTGAACTTGTTGGATCAATAGTGGTGTGACTGTCCTTGTGAGATTTCCCATATGATGACAATAAGCAGAAAGGACCTCGCTGTCGAACAGTGAAAGAAATGTGATTTTTTAATGCCAATGAGCAGAATGGGCCGTGTTGTTGAACAAGAAATGAAGTGTAATTTCTTATACTGAAATTTACATCTTGACGTAATGAATGGAATGAACTTGTTTCTGTACTCCTCAAATAATTTTTTTAAAAAATACAAACTATATCTTGAGTACTTCTTTTGTTCGTTCTCCCTCTGTAACATACTACCCATGATGTTAAAAGAAACGCGTCGAATATTTTGAGAAGTGGAATTAATCATTAAAAAAAAAACACTATAAAATTGGGCTCTAAAATACATACTGTGAGAACTATGAGCACTTCTTCACATGCAATACTTTGAAAAACATTCTTCTAGTGTGAGATGTTTGCTTTCCATGGTTTCGGGAGGAGGTAGCCTGTACCAAAACAAGAAAAAATGTCCAATAAACATGGGTTCTAAAATGAATACCATAAAAGGTATGAGCTTTTGTTCAGTAGAAGAGATGTGTTTCAAAGTAGAGAAGGTGAACATGTGCCGATAGCTCTTAAGGATGCATTTTAGAACCCAGAATTTGTTGGACATTTTTCTTCTTTTGATCGTTACAACCACTTCTCAAAATATTCGATACCTTTTCTTAACACTCTGTATAAAGAAATACGCACTTTAATATCAATAGCTCATTCAAATGACAGCTTTCTTTTCCTACTGATTCCATTATAATCAGCACCAAAGCTGAAATAGTTGCTGAACTGCATCGCCCAACTTTCATACTTTATTCGGGGTGAGTATTTATCAGGAAAGGAATGGATGACGTTATCAATCTAATTGTGATGATCTGATCGCGTATTTCTGATAGAAGTCATGTTATAAACATTTATTAACAGTAACTGACGTGTACCCCAAATATGCATAGTTCGCTGTTCTAAACACTAGAATTTATGCTGAAGTCGTGATGCATTTAGAAACATACGCAAAAGAAGCAATAGGATTCTAAATCATTTACAGACAAACTTAGGTAAGATATTTTACAATGCCCATTTCAAGAACGTAAAGGAAAAACGCACGGTTAATTTCGACTCATCATATTTAACTTTGAAAGCTTCGATTGTAGAGCGATTCAATAGAACTTTTAAAAAAATGTTTAAACATTTCACTGCACAAGGCTCGTCCAAACGGATTGATAAGGTGCAAGATCTAGTCAATAAATACAATCACACGAAATATGGAATAATTAATATGAGACCTGTTGATGAGAAACCTATCACCTTTGTGTCTACTGTGTATAACAATATCAAGACGATATACCGACGAAAAGTTAAATCCAGAAATTTGGTTAGAATTATTAAACACAAGGAATGAGATTTTCACTCTGCAGCGGAGTGTGCGCTGATATGAAACTTCCTGGCAGATTAAAACTGTGTGCCCGACCGAGACTCGAACTCGGGACCTTTGCCTTTCGCGGGAAAGTGCTCTACCATCTGAGCTACCGAACCACGACTCACGGCCGGTACTCACAGCTTTACTTTTCTGCCAGTATCTCGTCTCCTACCTTCCAAACTTTACAGAAGCTCTCCTGCGAACCTTGTAGAACTAGCACTCCTGAAAGAAAGGATATAGCGGAGACATGGCTTAGCCACAGCCTGGGGGATGTTTCCAGAATGAGATTTTCACTCTGCAGCGGAGTGTGCGCTGATATGAAACTTCCTGGCAGGAGAGCTTCTGTAAAGTTTGGAAGGTAGGAGACGAGATACTGGCAGAAGTAAAGCTGTGAGTACCGGCCGTGAGTCGTGCTTCGGTAGCTCAGATGGTAGAGCACTTGCCCGCGAAAGGCAAAGGTCCCGAGTTCGAGTCTCGGTCGGGCACACAGTTTTAATCTGCCAGGAAGTTTCAAACACAAGGAAATTTTCGCGGAAGACTACATTCCTGACTTGTCTATCGAGATGTTCATTCGAGTGGTTCAGGAGAGCAACGCAATAACGTATCTGCTAGAAGATTATATGCAACGACCTGCAGCAGGAGAGTACAGCACAGGACAAAAAAAGCAGATATCCATACATATATTTAATTGAAATAATCATACAACAGAAAGGAGACAAAACTTTCGTAAAATGCCTGGGTTTTGGTACAACACACAAACATTGTAAGAGGGAAAGAGACGGCGTGCATGCACGTTCTAGTATCTCTCTCTGCAGGAGCAGGTGCAGCTACGGCAGCAGCGGCTAGTGAGGGAGAGAGAGAGAGAGAGAGAGAGACAGAGAAAAATGCTTCCTATCATGCATCGCAGTACTAGCAAACACCACATTGCTGACTTGACGAGGTTTTATTCAGTAACCAAGTGGTGCCATATAACATCGCTCTCTCCAGTCTTCCAATTATACTGTAGTGTATAAAATGTTCCTCGTGTATGTGTGTGTTTGGGGGGGGGGGAGGGGGGGTAGTGCCATTCTACGCAGTTCAGAGACAAATATCTTTGAACATGGCACCAATTCGAGTGAAGAGCTTACACAACTGTGCTGATACACAATTGTGTATGCTTCTCTCTCTCTGTGTGTGTGTATACACACAATTCAAATTCTGAAGTAAAGTTTACGCAATTTCATGCTATATTCAGATTGGCTGCTTCATTTTAAAATCCACTATAATACTATGCTGTAACTGGCTGCCTCATTTTAGTACTGAGATTTCCTGGAGAGGGGACAGGGGAGGGGAAAAGGGAGAGGGGAGAGGGACGGCGCGTGTCTGGTCAGGTGACGATGACGATGATATAATTTATAACAGTGATGACGTCACTGACAAGGAAGGAAGGGTGGGAAGAAGAGTAGGATTTACGGTCGCAGTCAACATAGAGATCATTGGAGACTAAGCATGAGCTCAGAATGTTTTAAGGATGGGACAGGAAACTGGCCGTGCTCTTTCAAATGAAAGACCCGGGCATTTACCTGGACCGGTTTAGGAATATCACGAAAAAAATAAATCTGAACGACTGGATACGGAATTTAACTGTCGTCCTCCCGAAAGCGAGCCCAGTGTGCTAGCTACTGCGCCACCCCACTTGGCATTGATAACGGAAGATGGGTTTGTGACATCATGGGTAGGGCATTGACCTGGGTCACATGGCGTCACAAATGTAAACGAAGGGCACTGGAGTCGCCATAGATATACCTTCCTTTTATTTCCGCCATTGTTTGTTTGCAGATTGAACAGCAGGGACGAAAGACTAGATTCCTGTCTTATGCCCTTTCTAATCCGACCACTTCTTGGTCTTCCTGTTTTTTCTCTTTGTTCTAATACACTCCTGGAAATGGAAAACAGAACACATTGACACCGGTGTGTCAGACCCACCATACTTGCTCCGGACACTGCGAGAGGGCTGTACAAGCAATGATCACACGCACGGCACAGCGGACACACCAGGAACCGCGGTGTTGGCCGTCGAATGGCGCTAGCTGCGCAGCATTTGTGCACCGCCGCCGTCAGTGTCAGCCAGTTTGCCGTGGCATACGGAGCTCCATCGCAGTCTTTAACACTGGTAGCATGCCGCGACAGCGTGGACGTGAACCGTATGTGCAGTTGACGGACTTTGAGCGAGGGCGTATAGTGGGCATGCGGGAGGCCGGGTGGACGTACCGCCGAATTGCTCAACACGTGGGGCGTGAGGTCTCCACAGTACATCGATGTTGTCGCCAGTGGTCGGCGGAAGGTGCACGTGCCCGTCGACCTGGGACCGGACCGCAGCGACGCACGGATGCACGCCAAGACCGTAGGATCCTACGCAGTGCCGTAGGGGACCGCACCGCCACTTCCCAGCAAATCAGGGACACTGTTGCTCCTGGGGTATCGGCGAGGACCATTCGCAACCGCCTCCATGAAGCTGGGCTACGGTCCCGCACACCGTTAGGCCGTCTTCCGCTCACGCCCCAACATCGTGCAGCCCGCCTCCAGTGGTGTCGCGACAGGCGTTAATGGAGGGACGAATGGAGACGTGTCGTCTTCCGCGATGCGAGTCGCTTCTGCCTTGGTGCCAATGATGGTCGTATGCGTGTTTGGCGCCGTGCAGGTGAGCGCCACAATCAGGACTGCATACGACCGAGGCACACAGGGCCAACACCCGGCATCATGGTGTGGGGAGCGATCTCCTACACTGGCCGTACACCACTGGTGATCGTCGAGGGGACACTGAATAGTGCACGGTACATCCAAACCGTCATCGAACCCATCGTTCTACCATTCCTAGACCGGCAAGGGAACTTGCTGTTCCAACAGGACAATGCACGTCCGCGTGTATCCCGTGCCACCCAACGTGCTCTAGAAGGTGTAAGTCAACTACCCTGGCCAGCAAGATCTCCGGATCTGTCCCCCATTGAGCATGTTTGGGACTGGATGAAGCGTCGTGTCACGCGGTCTGCACGTCCAGCACGAACGCTGGTCCAACTGAGGCGCCAGGTGGAAATGGCATGGCAAGCCGTTCCACAGGACTACATCCAGCATCTCTACGATCGTCTCCATGGGAGAATAGCAGCCTGCATTGCTGCGAAAGGTGGATATACACTGTACTAGTGCCGACATTGTGCATGCTCTGTTGCCTGTGTCTATGTGCCTGTGGTTCTGTCAGTGTGATCATGTGATGTATCTGACCCCAGGAATGTGTCAATAAAGTTTCCCCTTCCTAGGACAATGAATTCACGGTGTTCTTATTTCAATTTCCAGGAGTGTATATATTGCATTTTACCCGTCCTTCCGTATAGCTTACTCCTATTTTCCTGAGTACTTCCGACATCTAGGATAACTCTACATTGTCGAACGCTTTTTAGGTCAACAAATCTTATGAAAGTGTCCTACTTTTTCTTAAGTCTTTCTTACATTATCAAGCGCAACGTCAGAACGGCCGATGGAGAGCCTTTACATTTCCTAAAGCCAATCTAATCGTCACCTAATGTATTATCAATTCGCATTTCTGTTCCTCTGATTGTTACGTTTGTTAGCAACTTGGATGCATGAGATATTAAATCGTTTGTGCTGTAAGTCTCGCATTTATCTGCCATCTTGTATGGATTATATTTTTCCGGAAGTCCCAAAGCATATCTCCTGACGCATAGATTCTACAAACCAACATGAATAATGACTTGGTTGCCACTCTTCCAATTTTAGAAACTTCGAAAGAATGTAATATACCCATTCTGTTTTATTTGACTTCACGTCACTAAAAGCTTCGTTTAACTCTGCCCTCAATAGTGGTTTACAAATCGGCTTCCATTTCTTCTTTTACCATGACATCAGGCAGTTACCACCCATCGTAGAGACCTTCTACTGTTTTTAGTTATCTACTCTCTCCTTTGCGTTTAACAATGGAATTCCTCTTGCACTACTGTTGACGGTTTTGCTTTTAATTTAACTGGAAGTTGGTTTCACTTTTTTATTGGTTAATCAGCCTTTCCGACGACCATTTCTTTTACGAATTTTTTGCATTTCTCCTGCAGCCATTTCGCCAGGGCTTATCTGCACCTCGTATTTGTTTCGTTTGCTACATTTCTGTCTATTCCTGAGAATTTTCTGTATAATCTTTTTTCGTCTATCAATCGAAGTATTTCTTTTGTTAACTAAGCGTTCTTCTTTGTAACATATTTGTCGGTCGAACTTCTGTGATTGCCCTTCTTAGATATGTCCAAGTCCCTTCAGTAGAACTCCCTACTATGATATTCATTATACAGGGTGTTACAAAGAGGTACGGCCAAACTTTCAGGAAACATTCCTCACACACAAAGAAAGAAAATATGTTATGCGGACATGTGTCCGGAAACGCTTACTTTCCATGTTAGAGCTCATTTTATTACTTCTCTTCAAATCACATTAATCATGGAATGGAAACACACAGCAACAGAACGTACCAACGTCACTTCAAACACTTTGTTACAGGAAATGTTCAAAATGTCCTCCGTTAGCGAGGATACATGCATCCACCCTCCGCATGGAATCCCTGATACGCTGATGCAGCCCTGGAGAATGGCGTATTGTATCACAGCCGTCCACAATACGAGCACGAAGAGTCTCTACATTTGGTACCGGGGCTGCGTAGACAAGAGCTTTCAAATGCCCCCATAAATGAAAGTCAAGAGGGTTGAGGTCAGGAGAGCGTGGAGGCCATGGACTTGGTCCGCCTCTACCAATCCATCGGTCACCGAATCTGTTGTTGAGAAGCGTACGAACACTTCGACTGAAATGTGCAGGAGCTCCATCGTGCATGAACCACATGTTGTGTCGTACTTGTAAAGGCACATGTTCTAGCAGCACAGGTAGAGTATCCCGTATGAAATCATGATAACGTGCTCCATTGAGCGTAGGTGGAAGAACATGGGGCCCAATCAAGACATCACCAACAATGCCTGCCCAAACGTTCACAGAAAATCTGTGTTGATGACATGATTGCACCGAAGTCAACATTACCTTCCTTCATTTGGGCCAACTTGCGGTGAATTGAGGAAGTACAGTACATACTGACGAAACTAAAATGAGCTCTAACATGGAAATTAAGCGTTTCCGAACACATGTCCACATAACATCTTTTCTTTATTTGTATGTGAGGAATGTTTCCTGAAAGTTTGGCCGTATCTTTTTGTAAAACCCTGTAGATGTATGAACAGTCTTAGAGAGCTTGACAAGCACATCATTCCGCAGTACATCAGTACACCACTTCTTTCCACACTGATTCTTCCAAACGATGCTCTTAAACTTCAGTCTTTCATCACTATTAAATTCTGATAATAGTATGCATGTACTCGTGGGTGCATCTTACAATCCAACATTTGGTTTCGGAATCTCTGTTTGGCTATGAAGTAATCCGGCTGAATGTTCCCGTACCTCCAAGCCTTTACCAAGCGTACCTCCCACTCTTGTAATTTTGAACAGTATATTTGCTATCGGTAACTTAAATTTTTTGCAGAACTTAGACTTTCTCCTCTGTTATCCTGTAAATGACCTGTTCACAGCAACCCTTTCGCCTTCTTTCCAATCTACTCATGACGAAGAATACATCTAGTACACTTTTTTCTGGTGGTCATATTACCCAACTTCCTTGACCTTTTCTTGTTTCTCTTCCATTGCTTTTCATTTTTCTTATAATCACCGTATGTGGATTCGAACGAGAGGCCAATGCGGAATCTTTTACTAATAGAGATATCACCATGACCCATTTTTTAGTGTGGATACACCTCATGTGTTTTTCATGTAGTGGCCTCCATTTCTTTTACATCCTCATAGCTTTCAACGTTGATTTTTTCGCCTGTAAGAGGAAGTTTGTCACCACAAGTACACAAGTGGGCGTCTGGAACCTTTGTCCAGCCCTCCATCCGTACTTATAAGGCTGTTGACAGACGAAGGTGACTTCTTATACCGTAAGTCCTCGCCCGCAGTGCTGGTAATTTTTATTCAGAATTGCAGCAGTTGCTGGAACCGAATCCGAAACCAAGGAAATTTTAGTTAGTTGCCCGTTAATCCACAAGACCACGGTGGCTATGTTGAAAGTTTACAAGCACCAGTCCATCTGGTTACCTGTATTCATAGCTAAGTCGCTGGAAATTGCTTGCAGCAAAATAAATCGAATAGTTTTCGCGTGAATTCGAAGACTTCACACATTTCACATACTGTAAATGCACGTTATGAAGGAGGACCTAACCGGTAAGCAGTGACTGCCTGCTTTTTGCTCGGAATCCAGTAATGCGAAACTGGCGGTGAGGTGAGACCAAACGTCTGCGATATTCCATGACTCAGTCCGTGTAGGCGGTGGTGCTACCGCTGCGACAGGAGGAGGTGCGAGGACGACAGGATAATAAGCTGCAAGGGTCATCAGTGTCTGGAGAGCATCAAGACTATTCACCAATCACCCAGAAGGAACGATGTACAGATGACAAGAGCTTCCTTTCCAGTCTTCATCTACAAGGGTACTCCACAATCCACCGCACGGTGCGTGGCGGAGAGTACCGTGTACCAGCACTAGTCGCTTCCTTTCCTGTTCCACGCGCAGATAGAGCGAGGGAGAAACGACTGTCTCTATGCCTCCGCATGAACTAATTTGTCGTACCTTACCTTCGTGGTCCTTACGCGAAATGTACGTTGGTGGCAGTAGTCTCGTTCAGTAGTCTGCTTCAAACGCCGGTTCTCTAAATTTTCTCAATAGTGGTCCTCGAAAAAACCTCACCTTCCTCCCAGGGATTCTTATGTGAGTTGCTGAAGCATGTCCATAACACTGGCATGCTGATCGAACCTACCGGCACCAAATCTAGCAGCCCGCTTCTGAATTGCTTCGACGTCCTCCTATAATCCAAGCTGGTCCAGATCAAAAACACTCAGCAGTACTCAGGAATAGATCGCACTAGCGTTCTACACACGGTCTCCTTTACAGATGAACCACACTTTCCTAAAATTCCCCCAATAAACCGAAGTCGACCATTCACCTCCCCCACCTCACGTGTTCATCCTCATATCGCTTTGCAACGTTACGTCCAGATATTTAAACGACTCGATGTCAAGCAGCACACAACTAATGTTGAATCCTAACATTTCGAGTTTGTTTTTCCTACTCATCCGCGTTAACTTATATTTTTCTAGATTTAGAGCCAGCTGCCTTTCATCACACCAACCACAAATTTTGTCTAAGTTATCTTGTATCACCCTACAGTCACTCGCCTTCGACACCTACCCATACACCTCAGCATCATCAGCGAACAACCGTAGATTGCTGCCACCCTGCCACCAGATGATTTATGTGCAGAGAAAATTATAGCGGTCCTATCACACTACGTGGGGCACACCTGACGCTACTTTTGTCTCTGATGAACACTCGCCGTCGAGGTCAATAAACTTTCTTGTAGTACTTAACAAGTCTTCGAGCCACTCACATATCTGGGAACCTACTCCGTATGCTCTTACCTTCGTTAACAGCCACCTTTTCTGTGGTCAATATCTGAGCCATGTCTCGTCTGTGTTCACAAAGGCTTAATGTTGTCTTCTCATCACTATAAACATGTTTCCTCTCATCACGACTAAAGATGGCATGTGTTCATTCAAGGGGAATTACTCCACGACGTACATACCACAAATATAGATTCCTCTGTTTTGAATGGGAACTTATTGCCGACATGTAGAAGTATAGCTATCTAGAAAATTAAGCACATAATACAAACAAATAGTCACTCCCAGGAGACGCTAATATCGTGTAACAGACCCAGTGTAAGTAGGCTGTTTAGGTTTTCATGTTGGTAACGCCACGTAGCGCTCTATATGAAAATCACTGACTGTGCTGTGTGACGTCTGTGGCTGGTTTGCATTGTTGGAATATTTGCTATTGTAATGTTGGACAGTTGGATGTGAACAGCGCATAGCGTTGCGCAGTTGGAGGTGAGCCGCCAGCAGTGGTGGATGTGGGGAGGGAGATGGCAGAATTTTGAGAGCGGGCGATCTGGACGTGTGTCCATCAGAAAGAGTAAATTTGTAATACTGGATATCAAGAACTGATATATATATGATGACTTTTGAACATTATTAAGGTAAATACATTGTTTGTTCTCTAACAAAATCTTTCATCTGCTAAGTATGCCTATCAGTAGTTAGTGCCTTCAGTAGTTAGAAAATTTTATTTAGCTGGCAGCATTGGCGCTCGCTGTATTGCAGTAGTTCGAGTAACGAAGATTTTTGTGAGGTAAGTGATTCATGAAAGGTATAGGTTATTGTTAGTCAAGGCCATTCTTTTGTAGGGATTATTGAATGTCAGATTGCGTTGCGCTTAAAATGTTGTGTGTCAGTTTAGTGTTGATCAGAATAAGTAAAGAGAGAAATGTCTGAGTACGTTCAGTCCTGCTCAGCTGTTTGAAAATCAAACAACGTAAGAGGTTTATCAGAACAGTAATTCATAAATTTTCCTAAGGAGGGTTTCATATGTCGACCCTTAGCCGAGGATACCTCACTGGAATCTTCTGATTTTTTTCTTGTAGATTGGGTAATTAGTGTAGCTATTGTTTATTACTAGCGCATAACTGTAGAGAGAATCTCCTTTGTAGTTGTAGTTTTTCATTGTTGTACAGTAAAACAGTTGTGGCATGCATGTAGATTTGCATCAAATATTTCGCAGCTGCGATTGCAATTAATTAGATATTATTTTCAGTGCTATGTTGATGTGTTTTCTTATTTTTGCTCTTCAAATTATGCTTTTCTGTGTTATCATTTGAAATATTGTGACAATAATGGCGTGTGAAAAACGTAATACTAGGCTCTAAAGTAAACTGAGAAATGACAGTGAAGACGAGAGTAATGTGTTAGCGCCACCTTGTAATGAATTAACTAATGTTCAATATAGTAATTCGGTAACTGTGCATAGGGGAATGGATCAGGCAGTAAATAATCGTGTAGACAGTGAAACAGCTAGTGAAGAGGGTAGTATTGTCGATCGGTCGGTCGGCAACAGCTCGTCACAGCAATCCGAAATGACAGGACACCATTTTGCAAGTACCGTAGATTCAGGTTTTGCGTCATTACCCGTTTCTCAATCCAGTCAAGACACATTTTCTGCTTTTCAAAATGCGAATGTTGCCGGTGCAAATGCACTGCCGAAAAGTACAGAGGAACATGTTTCAGACACCAGTGCATTGTTAATACAGTTAATGCAACAAATTGGACAAAGGCTTCAAAAGTTAGACACAACGCTTGAACAAAATCAGAAACAAATGGGACAAAAGCTTCAAAAGTTAGACACAATGGAATAAAATCTTCAAAAGTTAGGCACCACACTTGAACAAACACGAGAAGGTTTAACTGCTGAGTTACTTAAAATCGAATCGAAATGTCAATAAGTCTGTAATGATGTAAAAACACAAATTTGTGAGCATTTCCAACCTATTTTTTCGCGTCATGAAAATGCGCTACAGAATCACGAAGCAGCCATAAAGGAACTGCAAACTATTGTTCATGAAAATCACGACACCTTGCAAGCTAAAATTGACTCAGTTGCATCTACCGATTCGGTTATGCAACTTGCAAAAACTCAAGAAAACTTAAAGGACACAGTAGATACGTTTTCAACACAAATGGACACTCTGAAACTTGGTTCAGAAAAACACACTGAGGAAATCAGTTCATTATCGGAGAATGTAGCCGAACTTTCGGTACAGTTCACTAACTTATCCGCAAAGGTAGATGATGATCCGAATTACACAAGACCCATAGCCTTCACTGAGACAGAACAGTATGAACAAATTAAGAAATTTAAACAAAATCAAAATCAAATTAATACACAACATAAAAGAGAAATCCGGGAAGTACAAGATCAGTTGGCACAAGTAATACAAGAATTACATATTTCAGAGGACACTCGCGCTCCAACACGGGAAGAGGGACTTAGAAATATGGAAAAGCCACAAAATAATAACACAGGGCAGACGACGCTGTGGTGTATCGAGAGGTTGTAACAATGGAAAATTGTACTGAAATGTAGGAGGATCTGCAGCGAATTGACGCATGGTGCAGGGAATGGCAATTGAATCTCAATGTAGACAAGTGTAATGTGCTGCGAATACATAGAAAGATAGTTCCCTTATCATTTAGCTACAAAATAGCAGGTCAGCAACTGGAAGAAGTTAATTCCATAAATTATCTGGGAGTACGCATTAGGAATGATTTAAAATGGAATGATCATATAAAGTTGATCGTCGGTAAAGCAGATGCCAGAGATTCATTGGAAGAATCCTAAGGAAATGCAATCCGAAAACAAAGGAAGTAGGTTACAGTACGCTTGTTCGCCCACTGCTTGAATACTGCTCAGCAGTGTGGGATCAGTACAAGATAGGGTTGATAGAAGAGATAGAGAAGGTCCAACGGAGAGCAGCGCGCTTCGTTACAGGATCATTTAGTAATCGCGAAAGCGTTACGGAGATGATAGATAAATGCCAGTGGAAGACTCTGCAGGAGAGACGCTCAGTAGCTCGGTACGGGCTTTTGTTAAAGTTTTGAGAACATACCTTTACCGAAGAGTCAAGCAGTATTTTGCTCCCTCCTACGTATATCTCGCGAAGAGACCACGAGGATAAAATCAGAGAGATTAGAGCCCACACAGAAGCATACCGACAATCCTTCTTTCCACGAACAATACGAGACTGGAGTAGAAGGGAGAACCGATAGAGGTACTCAGGGTACCCTCCGCCACACACCGTGGGGTGGCTTGCGGAGTATGGATGTAGATGTAGATGTAGATGTAGAAATTGAAAAAAAATAAAAAGCTACAGTAACCCTAATAATCTTTTGAGTGCCACATACCGATAAGGTATAACTTTTAGCGGTATTTTACATGTTCCGTTCATTTACAGGATTTTGAAAGCAATGAAACTTCTTTGTATTTTGAAGTTCTTACGCAATGTCGAATTGCCAGAGAAACTCAAAATTTGAATTTGGAAATATGAATATACAATAACTCAAAATTTGGATCTGAATTTGTAAATCTGACTCTAAATAAGCATTAGGCGTCAATCTGATTTCAAATACACATTAAAACGAGATCAATGCCAAAATGATTCTGCTGTATTTCATATTCACAACGATAAGCAGAAAAATCTGAGTCACGAGTTGGTCTCTGTAACACATTTTCGTACCACTCAAGAGTGGGAAGATTCTCCCAGTTTTCTCCAAAATGGTTAACTAGCAACGTGTCACTATAACAAAGTTTTTGTGCCCTCATTGGTACACCAGATGGAGTGTTCTGGGAGTTTATCTCTTCTTATTTGCTGTTGACTCTAGAAATTAGTCCCTCTGCTCCAACATGTATGTTGTAAGCAAGTTGTCCTTTGACCACCACCTTCCCTGACTTCTTTTTGCACGTTGACAGTTTGAAGTGGAGGTGACACGCTGACTTCATATGCCACTTGGCTTAATCTTTCGAGTCTTGAGATACTGAGTTTCTGCTAGTCAGTTTTAGAGTTCAATATTTCGCATAACTTCTGAATAAAAATTCTGAAGAGAACAGGCCTACTGCAAATTCTAAGGCGGTTCTCACCCTTGACAGTTACCGAGCTCACCCATCAGAATCGGAGCTTGTATCACGTAATATTTTTCTCACATTTCTTTCTGCCAAAGTTATATCACGGTTTCAACCCATGGACCAAACGGCCGTACAGAATTTCAACTTCTGCTACAGAAGATCGTTTGTGCAAAATCTGCTATGCTCAGAAATCAAAGTGTTCAAACGCAAATTTAGTATTAAAGACGCCATTTTCACGCATGCAGTCGCTTCGATCTCTGTGAAAAATACAACTTTGCACAGGGCCTCGAGAAAACTTGGCGTGAACTGGTGGAAGAAGCTGAGATGCAAAAGATTGTAAGTGATCATGAGTCGACCACTGATCACTTTGAAATTGTCGAGCGAAACATTCTGCATCGACTAATGAACTCAGTGGGTTTTCGGCAGCTGAGGTTGAGATTGTATCGACATTATCAGAAATTTAGCTATTGACGGACAGTTCACTGGTGATATGATGTTGTGAAGAGCTTTCAATCCACACGAGGCACCAGAAACTGAGAGTGTCGAAAAAGAAACGTCTGCAACTCACATCTCTCAAAAGTTAGGCTTCAGAAACCTTAACACTTTTGTAAAGTTTGCTGAGAGTAGCCAACAATACAAAGCTTCTGAAGTTATGCCCCTGCACATCGTAAAAACAATTTTTTTTAGAAAAAGAGCTCAATCCAAAACAAGTTAACATTTTTGCAATGTTCCAGAAGGCTTAGAAGAAAATTTGAGTTAAGCCATTAATGATAGATACAGTACCAGTCCGACATATTCCACATCGTCGACAACGTCCGATTCCGTGCTGTCCCTAAAGACAAATAACTTCACCAAATTCTTGGCAACAATTTTTTCTTGATATTTTCAAATCAATAGTGCTTATTTTATTTCGTATCTGGTGTACCAGAAATCATTCAGTATATTGAACTTTTGTAAAACTTTGAGCCTTAAAATGTTTAAATAGAGCGGTACTGTATTCGACTTTTAATTTTTACGTAAAAGTATTACGTACTTTAGTTGTATATTGTAGTGCCTCCTGCTGTTTTTAATAAATAACAGTCGTCTTGTTTTTGTACGTTAAAACTATTGTTTTTGTTCATTTTCCTTTTTAACCCAATCTCTATAAAAACAAAAACTTTGTAATACGGCTTCTACATCTACATCTATATCTACATCCATACTCCGCAAGCCACCTGACGGTGTGTGGCAGAGGGTACCTTGAGTACCTCTATCAGTTCTTCCTTCTCTTCCAGTCTCGTATTGTTCGTGGAAAGAAAGATTGTGGGTATGCCTCTGTATGGGCTCTAATCTCTCTGATTTTATCCTCATGGTCTCTTCGCGAGATATACGTAGGAGGGAGCAATATACTGCTTGCCTCCTCGGTGAAGGTATCTTCTCTAAACTTCAACAAAAGCCCATACCGAGCTACTGAGCGTCTCTCCTGCAGAGTCTTCCACTGGAGTTTATCATATCCGTAACGCTTTCGCGATCACCCAGACACTTTATGGTATTAATTGCTTCCAGTTGCTGTCGTGCTATGTTGTAGCTAAATGATAAAGGATCCATCTTTCTATGTATTCGTAGCACGTTACACTTGTCTACTTTGAGACTGAATTGCCATTCCCTGCACCATGCGTCAATTCGTTGCAGATCCTCCTGCATTTCAGTACAATATTCCATTGTTACAACCTCTCGATATACTAAAGCATCATCCGCAAAAAGCCTCAGTGAACTTCCGACGTTATCCACAAGGTGATTTATATATATTGTGAATAGCTACGGTCCTGCGACACTCCCGTGTGGCACACCTGAAATCACTCTTACTTCGGAAGACTTCTCTCCATTGAGAATGACATGCTGCGTTCTGTTATCTAGGAATTCTTCAATGCAATCACACAATTGGTCTGATAGTCCATATTCTCTTACTTTGTTCATTAAACGACTGTGGGGAACTGTATCGAACGCCTTGCAGAAGTCAAGAAACACGGCAACTACCTGGGTACCCGTGTCTATGGCCCTCTGAGTCTCGTGGACGAATAGCGCGAGCATATTTGATAATCCGACATTCACAAATCTCCGAGCACGTCAGGTTTATCGAGGTCCTACTGTAGTTTGTAAGATACGCACAGAGATTGGTCGCTTTTTGCAGAGATTCCAGAGATCGTAGTTTTCTCCCCAATCTGATGACGTCTTTGGGGAATGAATAGAGATACATAATGCAGTGTAGAAAGCTCCAGAAAACTCACACTTTGGGAATGGAACTAATTAGAGCCATCTACACTATTACATTCAACCAATCATGCTGGGTTAAGAAACACATTGATTGGTTATTTATTTATTTGGTTATTTATTTATGTGTTTATTTATCGTTTGGCAATACATATAAAAAGATTACAAGACTACTACACGTCAACATTTAAGCACGGCTCTCCAGCATAAAATAACACAAATAGCAACAGCTATACATTGATATCAAGATCTTTTATGTATTTTTAACATCGATCGTCGCTGTAAGTCTTCAAAAGGACCCTTGTAGGCACGTGCGGGACATGTCACACGATGGTGATGAAGATTTGATCTACTTGTAGAGAGTGCCTGCACATCGTCCATGGCCCGTTCGCATGCGTTTCAAGATAGTCCAAATTGTCCGAGGCTGGTCGAATCCAGGGGGTTTCTTATGGAAGAAATGCAGCTTCAGGCATTTTGGGGAATAGTTTTGTTGCCAGCTGCGTTTCCACTAATCTGTGGAACTGAATTTAGTTTCCATGAGAGGCCTGGCTGCGATGAGATTGGGATGTTTTGACCTTACTTTTTTTTTCGCTCCTCGGGGAATACGTTGTAGTACATTATTGCTATTAGCAATCTTTTGGTATTCACGCAGTAACACGCACTGCCGTCTTATATCAGGAGATGGTATATGGCTCAAGAAAGGTATCCAGTATGTGGGACTAGATCGTACTGACCCACTATCAATGCGTATGGCCTCATTAAGTTGTACGTCTATCTTTTTTACATGTGGACTATTAAGCCAGACAGGCACACAGTACTCTGCTCCTGTGTATGCCAAACCGACTGTTGATACCTGAAGAGTGTCTGCTGATGATCCCCAACGAGAACCGCAGAGTTTATGGAGAATGTTGTTTCTGGTTTTGAGCTTAGCAGATGTTCTTGTCAAGTGCTCCTTAAAAGAAAGTGTCTTATCTAACTTGATGTATTTTGGGTGCATGTTATGAAGTTTGTCTCCTGCAAAACAGACATCGAGGGCTCTGTGTTCCAATCTATTGGACAGGTGAAAATATGACACTTCTGTTTTATTTGAGTTTGATTGTAACCTCCATTAGCGGAAATAGTGGCGTAAGATACCTAGATCAGAAGTTACGATTTCCCCAGTTCTTTCAAAAGTTTTGTGTTGGGTAGTTATTGCCCAGTCGTCTGCATAGCCAAACTTTCTAGACTATGTCGGAGGGATATCAGACGTATGTAAATTAAACACGGGGGGGAGCAAGGACGGATCCCTGTGGTAAGCTATCATGCAATGCTTTTGTGCACCTAGTGTCTTTCTCTGTAGTTACAATAAACGTCCTTCCATTTAACATGTTGTCAATTCGTTTCGTTGCCCGTTTACACGGGACAAGTTGCATAAATTTACAAAGCAGTCGATGCCTCCGGACTGTCGTATACTGTGCTACGATCGACGAAAGCAACTGATGTTTTCTGCTTCATTTGGTATCCTGTTTCAATATAAGTTGTTAAATGTAAGACTTAATTAGAGCAGCTCCGTTCTCGACGGAATCCAGCTTGCTCAAGAGGAAGGTTCTGAAAGATTACTGGATTAATCCGACTGTATAGAAATCTTTCAAGGAACTTATAACTAGTGTGACTAGGGTGTAGTTCTTAGGCTGGTCTGGTGCCTTGCTGAGCTTTAGTGTTGCTATGATCTTTGATTGCTTCATTTTTTGTGGGACTGAACCATATATCATAATGTCAGAGAAGAAAGCCGCCGACCATTTTTTGCGTAGTTCCCACTATGCGGAAGAATATTCCGACATTTCCAGGTGCCTCTCTGGATTTCAGAGTTTTAAGAGCAGCAGAAAATTCATGTGTAGAGAAAGTTCCTTGAGAAGTCAGATTGTTCATTTTTCTTTTTGAGCAATGTAAGTTTGCGTCTGATGTGTCTAGTATGAGTTTTATCCCTTGGTGTCCTTGATGTGGACAGTAGATGCGATGCAATCCTGTTAGATGATTTATGAGTGTTGTTCCTTACTTTAACTTTGTTTCTATCCAACTTCCTTAGTAATGACCAAGCTTTTCTACTTGATGTTTGAAAATTGAGCGACTGAACAGTCTCTGTCCACCTGATTCGTCTGGCTGTATTGAGGTTATGAAGTAGGTTATCTGCTATATCCGGGTCCCCGCTTTTAAGAAATTCATCGTACCGTTTTCAGTAGCTTCATTCAAACCTGGACTATGTTGCTTCCGGTAGCCCCCAGGGATTGCCTTCTTTGCTGCACTTATCATAGCCACAACAAGCCTCTCATAATTTTTTGATTTTTGGGGAATCAAACCAAGACATTTTCCCAGATTTTTAGCAAATACATCCCATTTTGCTTTTCTGTAGTTCCATCTATATTGTGGAAATGATGAAACGAGTTAGATATTTGACCCTAATTCAATTAAGACTGGACGGTATTGGCTGTGTGGGAATCTTGTAATACGAACCGCGGAATTTGGAGAGGTAATTTATTTTCATTAGTTGTTACACAGCATAGACTGGGATTGTACTCCTGTCTCCAAGCTGCTGATGCGAACGTTCCTTTACCTTTGCATCAAACACCAAATATAACCTATTGTATTCTGCCCAATTTACAATTTCTTCTCCATTTCCATCACTTTCCATATACTTCCATTGGGTATTGTGGCTAATACAATATTCGAGGTATATGGCGGGATGTTGTGATACCGGGATGACCTGTGGAGGCCAAGAAATAGCTGGGGGGTATGTAATCATTAATTAATAGTAGTTCTTTTATTCTTACCGTAACTTCGTAGATGTCATTGAGATCAGATACAGAGCGTAGATGTGCATTCTTGACTGACGATCGTACGTATGTTGGTACTATGTTAGCACAGTGGTACGTTGCTCCTAGTAATTCAAAGCCAGGAAGTTTTCCTCTCTGGTTCATTTTCTCTTCATTTTATTATGAGTTCCCTGAACAACAACAACATCAATGCTATGTTTTGATAAAATCTTCTGTGAAACTTGGCATTTTGATTTACTTATGCCTTCAATGTTGATTTGATGTATCTTGATGACCAGTCCAAAGATTATAGATGGAGGGTCCTGAGAAGGACCGTGTGAGTCCATGTCTTGTGAGAAATCCATTTTAGCCAAGAGATGTTTGAGGTTATCTGGCTGCCTCTGCTTTTTGGCTTTAGATATTTGCCTTGAAGTGATTGTTCATTGATATTGATACTTTCGTACATTTTTAGGTATTTTATATATGTTAATGTTTTTGTAAACCCTTGTCGTCAGTTCTGTAAAGACCTCGTCGCTACTGCTATGGAAGCCGAGTTGCCGCTGTTGTTACGGTAGGCCGAGTTTGTGAATTCGTGAAGCGGCTTCTGGTTTAGTACACCGCTAAGACAATTTCTCCCTGCCACTACCACACAGCTATGCCCCAGGGTCAGGTAAAAGGATAGGAGAACGAAGGTTCTACAACACTAAAACAAATTAGTAACAAAGTCACATAAATGAGTTAAAAGGTTTGCTTACCTTTGTGAGTAGTTGAATAATGGAGTTTGCAACACTGCATTTAACACAACACAAAACTAATCCCTCAATGGCTAAGGGCAAATAATCCTCGGTAAACTTCACAGTTCATAGCAGATGCAATTCACGACAATTGTCTGTTCACTAAGCGACGTCCCCTGTCCAAGTCAGCCTTCGACGGTGATCTGTAAACAAGTGGGCCAGAGCCGCTCTTCTGTCTTCCGTATAGGCTTCTGTCCGTTGTCGCCCGGTCATTGGAGAATGTAGTCGACCGGCAATTGGCTGAGGCGAAGTCGATATATTCATCCTCGGCAATGCCCGTGGCGCTGGTGGAACTCGGGCAAGTGACTAGTTTCTATGGCTCTGGTACGAGCTCGCATCTTTGCGCCTGTGGTGCTTTTGCCCTGCCTGTGTCTTTTTCGGACGACACAGCAGACACCACACTACCGTAACGTGTCGTGAATAATGATGTTTTTGTCAAAACAACGGAGAACGTTAGTAACCAACACGAAATTATCTTAGCAGTGAAACGGGATACACTTTATGGCGTAAAGAATTATGTCACTACGCCAAATTTTAGTGGGCCACAAACTTCAAGAGTTCGTCACTCTGGAGATGGCTGAGTCTCTGGTAAAATTCACCACTGTTTATGTTAGTATGTGTGTATTGGATCTAACCAAACCCCACATGTACCAGTTTCATTATGAATTTACGAGGTACTGGCAGAACTAAAGCTGTGAGGACGGGGCGTGAGTCGTGCTTGGGTAACTCACCTGGTAGAGCACTTGCCCGCGAAAGGCAAAGGTCCCGAGTTCGTGTCTCGGTCTGGCACACAGTTTTAATCTGCCAGGAAGTTTCATATCAGCGCACACTCCGCTGCAGAGTGAAAATCTCATTCTGGAAACATCCCCCAGGCTGCGGCTAACCCATGTCTCCACAATATCCATTCTTTCAGGAGAGCTAGTTCTGCAAGGTTCGCAGGAGAGCTTCTGTAAAGTTTGGAAGATAAGAGACGAGGTACTGGCAGAAGTAAAGGTGTGAGGACGGGGCGTGAGTCGTGCTTGGGTAGCTCAGTTGGTAGAGCACTTGCCCGCGAAAGGCAAAGGTCCCGAGTTCGAGTCCCGGTCCGGTACACAGTTTTAATCTGCCAGGAAGTTTCATATCAGCGCACACTCCGCTGCAGAGTCAAAATCTCATTCTGTATTACAGCTGTAAATCGACCTGTCATGCTGCCAGGACGACAAATGGGTCATTTGTGAGAACAGAATCGAAACAGTTCAGTACTCACGCTATTCACTTGCATGAGTGAGAGAGAGTGGTTGTATTTATATATTGTGAAAATGCATGTGTGTGTTTGGAGTTGTATGACTCGTATAACATATTGTAAACAGGTGTATACAGGGTGTACTAGATATAAATGCAGACAATCCTATTGGTAACTGAGGACGGTGTACTGAACAAAATTACAACAGTATTTATCTCATTTGCGGACTAATGATTATAGCTAATACAAGTTGTATGTTTTTAGTTATGTTAGTACCTCTAAGAACGTGTGGAAAGATCAGGCCATTGAAACATTCTACGTGGGAAAAATATATCTATCTAAAACAAAGATGATGTGACTTACCGAACGAAAGCGCTGGCAGGTCGATAGACACACAAACAAACACAAACACACACACAAAATTCAGCTTTCGCAACAAACTGTTGCCTCATCAGGAAAGAGGGAAGGAGGGGGAAAGACGAGAGGATGTGGATTTTAAGGGAGAGGGTAAGGAGTCATTCCAATCCCGGGAGCGGAAAGACTTACCTTAGGGGGAAAAAGGACGGGTGTACACTCGCACACACACACACATATCCATCCACACATATACAGACACAAGCAGACGTATTTAAAGACAAAGAGTTTGGGCAAAGATGTCAGTCGAGGCGGAAGTGAAGAGGCAAAGATGATGTTGAATGACAGGTGAGGTATGAGTGGCGGCAACTTGAAATTAGCGGAGATTGAGGCCTGGTGGGTAACGGGAAGAGAGGATATATTGAAGAGCAAGTTCCCATCTCCGAAGTTCGGATAGGTTGGTGTTGGTGGGAAGTATCCAGATAACCCGGACGGTGTAACACTGTGCCAAGATGTGCTGGCCGTGCACCGAGGCATGTTTAGCCACAGGGTGATCCTCATTACCAACAAACACTGTCTGCCTGTGTCCATTCATGCGAATGAACAGTTAGTTGCTGGTCATTCCCACATAGAATGCATCACAGTGTAGGCAGGTCAGTTGGTAAATCACGTGGGTGCTTTCACATGTGGCTCTGCCTTTGATCGTGTACACCTTCCGGGTTACAGGACTGGAGTAGGTGGTGGTGGGAGGGTGCATGGGACAGGTTTTACACCGGGGGCGGTTACAAGGATAGGAGCCAGAGGGTAGGGAAGGTGGTTTGGGGATTTCATAGGGATGAACTAACAGGTTACGAAGGTTAGGTGGACGGCGGAAAGACACTCTTGGTGGAGTGGGGAGGATTTCATGAAGGATGGATCTCATTTCAGGGCTGGATTTGAGGAAGTCGTATCCCTGCTGGAGAGCCACATTCAGAGTCTGGTCCAGTCCCGGAAAGTATCCTGTCACAAGTGGGGCACTTTTGTGGTTCTTCTGTGGGGGATTCAGGGTTCGAGGGGCTGAGGAAGTGGCTCTGGTTATTTGCTTCTGTACCAGGTCGGGAGGGTAGTTGCGAGATGCGATAGCTGTTGTCAGGTTGTTGGTGTAATGGTTCAGGGATTCCGGACTGGAGCAGATTCGTTTGCCACGAAGACCTAGGCTGTAGGGAAGGGACCGTTTGATGTGGAATGGGTGGCAGCTGTCATAATGGAGGTACTGTTGCTTATTGGTGGGTTTGATGTGGACGGACGTGTGAAGTTGGCCATTGGACAGGTGGAGGTCAACGTCAAGGAAAGTGGCATGGGATTTGGAGTAGGACCAGGTGAATCTGATGGAACCAAAGGAGTTGAGGTTGGAGAGGAATTTCTGGAGTTCTTCTTCACTGTGAGTCCAGATCATGAAGATGTCATCAATAAATCTGTACCAAACTTTGGGTTGGCAGGCCTGGGTAACCAAGAAGGCTTCCTCTAAGCGACGCATGAATAGGTTGGCGTACGAGGGGGCCATCCTGGTACCCATGGCTGTTCCCTTTAATTGTTGGTATGTCTGGCCTTCAAAAGTGAAGATGTTGTGGGTCAGGATGAAGCTGGCTAAGGTGATGAGGAAAGAGGTTTTAGGTAGGGTGGCAGGTGATCGGCGTGAAAGGAAATGCTCCATCACAGCGAGGCCCTGGACGTGTGGAATATTTGTGTATAAGGAAGTGGCATCAATGGTTACAAGGATGGTTTCCGGGGGTAACAGATTGGGTAAGGATTCCAGGCGTTCGAGAAAGTGGTTGGTGTCTTTGATGAAGGATGGGAGACTGCATGTAATGGGTTGAAGGTGTTGATCTACGTAGGCAGAGATACGTTCCGTGGGGGCTTGGTAACCAGCTACAATGGGGCGGCCGGGATGATTGGGTTTGTGGATTTTAGGAAGAAGGTAGAAGGTAGGGGTGCGGGGTGTCGGTGGGGTCAGGAGGTTGATGGAGTCAGGTGAAAGGTTTTGCAGGGGGCCTAAGGTTCTGAGGATTCCTTGAAGCTCCGCCTGGACATCGGGAATGGGGTTACCTTGGCAAACTTTGTATGTGGTGTTGTCTGAAAGCTGACGCAGTCCCTCAGCCACATACTCCCGACGATCAAGTACCACGGTCGTGGAACCCTTGTCCGCCGGAAGAAGATGGATCGGTCAGTCTTCAGATCACGGATAGCCTGGGCTTCAGCAGTGGTGATGTTGGGAGTAGGATTAAGGTTTTTTTTTGTGTCTATCGACCTGCCAGCGCTTATATATATATATATATATATATATATATATATATATATATATATATATATATATATATATATATATATATATATATATATATGTGTGTGTGTGTGTGTGTGTGTGTGTGTGTAAGTTGATTGCAGACTATGTGCACTAATGAATGTGTGCATCTGAAATGTGTGTATGCTATACCATTTTCCTGATGCTAGTCATAACAGTCTGTATTACTAGTGTTATATATATTTTTCGTTTCCCATGCAAGAAGAGTATCAGTACAATATTGAAAATGTGGTATCAAAGAAGAATAGTGTAACAATGCAACTGCTGTTTTACAGAATGATAACTGTTACAACTTCATCAAAAAAAGAATGTCAACACCAACATTATATCCTTTTCAATAGTGTAATGGGGAAAGTGCCGAACTGCATACTGTGTATGAATATAGACTCTTTTTTAGTGAATATATTAATTTTTCATGCTGAAAGGCATCATTATTAGTTTTTCAGCGTTAAAAGTATCTCTAACATTGCAATCATTTTTAAATAACATTTGCACAAGAAATTGTCACCAATGAAAATATTGTGGATAAAGCAAAAAAAAAAAATAATTTGTTAGCATACAGCCCTTGCTCTAATTTACGGAAAAACTGTACCATGAATCCTAAGTTCAATCCTATACATATGTCTGAAGTAGTGCTGGAGGAAATTGACACCATGAATCCTGCGAGGCTGTCCACAAATAAATCCGTAAGAGTACGATGGGGTGGAGAGCTCTTCCGATCAGTACGTTGCAAAGAATCCTAGATGTGCTCAATAATGTTCATCTCTGGGGAGTTCCGTGGCCAGCGGAAGTGTTTAAACTCAGAAGAGTGTTCCTGGAGCCACTCTGTAGCAATTCTGGACGTATGGGGTGTCGCATTGTCCTGCTGGAATTGCCCAATGGGCCTGAATGGATGCAGACAAGATGCTTAGTACGTGTCACCTGTCAGAGTGGTATCTAGACGTATCAGGGATCCCATGTCCCACTACACACTCCCCACACATAACAGAGCCTCCACCAGCTTGACAGTCCCCTGCTGACATGCAGGGTCCACGGATTCATGAGGTTGTCTCCATACCCGTACACATCCATCCGCTCGATACAATTTGAAACGAGACTTGTCCGACCAGGCAACATGTTTCCAGTCATCAACAGTGCAATGTCGGTGCTGACGGGCCCAGCCGAGGCGTAAAGCTTTGTGTCTTGCAGTCATCAAGGGTACACGAGTGGGCCTTCGGCTCCGAAAGCCAGTATCGATGATGTTTCGTTGAATGGTTCGCACGCTGACACTAGTTGATGGTCCAGCATTGAAATCTGCAGCAATTTGCGGAAAGGTTGCACTTCTGTCACGTTGCACGTTAAAAGATTCTCTTCAGTTGTCGTCGGTCCCGTTCTTGCAGTATCTTCTTCCGACCCCAACCATGTCGGAGATTTGATGTTTTACCGGGTTCCTGATATTCACGGTACACTCGTGACATGGTCGTACAGGGGAATCCCCACTTCATCACTGTCTCCTAGATGCTGTGTCCCATCGCTCAAGCGCCGAATATAACATCACGTTCAAACTCACTTAAATCTTGATAACCTGCCATTGTAGCAGCAGTAACCGATCTAACAACTGCGCAAACGCTTTTTGCTTGTATAGGCGTTGCTGACGGCAGCACCGTATTCTGCCTGTTTACATATCTCTGTATTTGAATACGCATGCCTATACCAGTTTCTCTGGCACTTCAGTATATACGTTCCTAGTTACAGCCACTCCTGTGACGGAGCAATAGATGTGTAAGGAGAGTGTAAAAGGAAAATGCTCTATCTAAATACAAAGGAAGTGCAGTTTGCAGACAAGAAGTATAACGTAGTTCACAAACTAAGTACTTTGGACTTTGCGTATGATGTTGCACACATTGGTCCATGAAAGCAGGTAGCCTGGTGTCACTGGCGATTCAAAAGGTATGTAGAAGACATGTGTAAAATTATACCTGCTGTACCGGATGTGTAGCACAAACAACATATGTGGATGAAAATGTACACATAGTGTGTATAAACTTGTTACCCTTACCATGTAAATACTTACCTGCACATGTAGCAATAGGGGAGCTTATTCAACCTGCTGGTAAAGGGTGGTGGAAGAGTTAGAGCTTGTTCAGCCTGACTGATGGAGGAGGATGGATGGATGGATGGATGAGCCTGACGAAAGTGGCTGGTCTTTGATGGAAAAGTTCTGAATTGCTACATGCTTATAAAATTATGCATCCATGAAGCCTTTTCATTGCCTGTGATGTACAGAGTTACATCTATATGGTCAAAAATGGGAAAAGTTATTCCATGGTAATAACGCATTATCCACTATCCAGTTTTGGGGGTCTTAACACACCTCTTTGAATTATTTTGACTGTGCAACTTTTGTGGAGAACTTTGTGATAACACATCCAACATTTGTGAATGTGTTGATGGCAGCCGACCGAAGTGGCCGTGCGGTTAAAGGCGCTGCAGTCTGGAACCGCAAGACCGCTACGGTCGCAGGTTCGAATCCTGCCTCGGGCATGGATGTTTGTGATGTCCTTAGGTTAGTTAGGTTTAACTAGTTCTAAGTTCTAGGGGACTAATGACCTCAGCAGTTGAGTCCCATAGTGCTCAGAGCCATTTTTTTTGTTGATGGCAACATCCTTAAATACAAACTTTCCATATTCATTACAGAAGCCTTGAGTGTATATAATGCTGTTTGTACTTTGAGGTGTTACCGTAAAATCTTTTAGATATCAAGCACACCTGATAATTTATACAAATATTTGCATAATTCTCATGAGCAGTGAATAATAAATCGCACAGTCATGTAGTAATAACATGTATAAAGCTCTTTCCTTGCGGAAATTTTCTGATAATTCAAATTCCACACACAT
Source organism: Schistocerca nitens (assembly GCF_023898315.1). Classification (NCBI taxonomy): domain Eukaryota; kingdom Metazoa; phylum Arthropoda; class Insecta; order Orthoptera; family Acrididae; genus Schistocerca; species Schistocerca nitens. Next base: position 284,781,307 of record NC_064618.1, on the reverse strand, counting down.
ATCAGTCAGCACTAACTTCACAGTTTCGTTCTGCTGTGAGCAATCTGTCACAACAGTGGGTGCTAATTTCTTAAGTTTCCGTGGGCTGAGCGTGTCCACCAAATTCATCTTCTGTTACGCCCTCATATCAAGAGTGATCAAACCTCGTATACATGTCAAATACTAGCCTGTTATTACCACAGTCGAACTGTAAATTATCATTTGGGTAAACCTCTGAAATAAGATAACTTTAGCATTGGTTAGCTTACAATTGTCACATATGCTCAAATACTTTTTCTGGTTCAGCTTCCCATCGTTTTGCACGTGTGGTATGATGTATCAAGGTATTTATAATTGAAGAGCTGTTTTAATACCCATGTCTGCCTGGATGTAGTTGGTAGTATAGGATATTCAGACATTTTCTGTGAACAGAAAGTCAATGGCAGTTGAATACCGGCATTCAGAACAGTTAAAAACTTAAGCACTCCTTTTTGATTACAGAAATTAGAGGCATCATCCAAACTAATTTTTCAAGCATAATTTTGTTCTCTTTGTGCTCACCTTACTGCCCCTGACTGTATGTGTTATCGTAAGCTGTACTTTTTATCAAACTGAGTTCCTGCTTTGTATTACATGTCCTTGAAGTATCTCATCAGTATCTTGACTCTAATTTTGCACTAAAGCATTCATAGTAACTTACTTTTAAAGAGGTAGGCTGTAGTGTCTGGAACACTTTTCACAAATTTTCCTTCCAAGTAGGGGTAACTGTTAGTAGATACTGTTAACGTGTGTAGTTGTTGAACACATATACTAATCTCATCATTATCACTAAACATCGCCAAAGGAAAATGTTTTTGGGCGTTATTACTGGCATATAATTCGCTTGTTATACTGAACGGTGGATATTGTATCAAGTGATGTATTTGTGTGGTTTCAAGTGTATTGACTTAAGGAACTTGTACTTCTTCTGTGTTATCACATTGTGCCTTTGCTGCGAAGTGGTGTACCGATGGCTGTGTGCATCAGTATTATACTTACACCCAAGGTGCTGCTCCTGCACCTAGAGCAATTTTCCCGCCGTCAGTTCTCTCGTGTTGGTACATGACATATAGTTTAGATTAGTGCATTCTAGTTTGCATACGTTTATAGTGCAGTAGCTTTCGGGTTAGCAGTTTCTGGTAACAGGTGACTGCAGTCACATCCACTTCAGTAGAGAAATTTATTTCTGTTACAGAGTAAGCCGTCTCAGGTCATAGTGAGAAATCTGCAGAGCAGTTTCTGGTGTTTCTTTATTCTCCTCGTTATATTTTTCGTACATTACAAACTCAGTAGCGCCACTTGAGATCTCATATTTATTTTTACACACTACAATATGGCTACTGTGCTTGTTGTCAGCTGACAAAAGGGGAATTGGCTGCTGTTCGTCAATAGCTGGAAGCAGCGTTGGCTACCGTCGACAAGCTTCTGGCTAAAGTTCAAAGTTGTGGCGGCATTGGGACGCTGGGAACGAGACTTATGACACCTTTGATACCATTGGAATCCTCTGGTGACCCGGATGTCACAGCATCTTCTGATTCGCAACATCTGACCGGTCCGTCCTCACTCAAGAGTGGCTGACAGACGATGGTGGGTTCGCGTGTCACTGCGTGGAAGGCGAAAGAGGGAGCAGGTAGCGCGGCTGGCTCCCTACTCCTTAGCAGCAGGTACGAGGTGCTACCCAGTGCTGATGATAACTCTGAGCCAGCACGGGGTGCCTCTCCTGTTGGGTCAGCGGCCGATTTTCCCGCCCAGTCCGGACAAGTGCAGAGGGAGGGTATGCCTGTCATTGGGAGCTCCAATGTTAGGCGGATTATGGAGCCCCTCAAGGAAAGAGCTGGCAAGGCGGGAAAGAATGCCAGTGTGCACTTGGTATGTTTGCCAGGGGTCTCGTCCGTAATGTGGAGGAGGCCCTGCCGGCGGCTATCGAGTGCACTGGTTGCAACCGGCTGCATGTAATGGCACATGTCAGCGCAAATGACGCTTGCTGCTTGTGTTCTGATGGCATACTCGGCCCCTTTCGGCGGGTGGCTGGTTTGGTGAAGGCAACTAGCATCGCACGTGGGATGTAGGCTAAGCTGTCTATTTGTAGCATCGTTCCCAGGATTGATCGCGGTCCTCTGGTTTGGAGCAGAGCGGAAGGTCTAAAACAGAGGCTCAGACCACCCCGCGACGGTATCGCATGCGAATTTCTCGTCCTCCGCTATCGGCTACTGAACTGCAGGAAGCGATTACTAGGGCGGAGGAGTACTTGTAGGGTGCACATGGGGCTTTCTTAAGATAGAGAAACCCTCCCTTGGGATCAAAGACGATTTGCCTTATAAATTATCCGCAATGTGCTCAGAGAACGTAAGTCGTCACAGATCAGAGATAGAAGAGGTTAATATGATTGTAATAAACTGTAGGAGCTTCCAAGGAAAGGTACAAAATTAGTATTGCCTGAAGGCTATAAAGCACAGGCAGCATTAGGAACAGAAACTTGATTGAAACCGGACGTTAGTGACAACGAAATCCTAAGTTCAGAATGGACTATTTTTCGTAAGTCAATGGTGGCGGCGTGTTTATTACAGTAAGGAATTCGATAAAATCTAGCGAGGCTATCACGGACTCCCATTGTGAATTAGTCTCGTTGAAGTTAAGTACCAAAGATCGGTCAAAAACGGTAATCGGATGCTTTTATAGGCCGCTTGGGTCAGGGGCTCCAGTGGTAGAGCGCTTCAGATATAACTTGCAGAATATCGTTAGTAATTTTCCTGATCGTACCGTTGTCACGGGGGGTGACTTCAACACGCCAGCTAAAGATTGGGAGTGTCATACTATCACAACTGGCGCCAGAGACAGAAATTACACCTCCTGGAAACAAACAGACCTGAACTTATGGAATGAGTTAGCGTAGAGGAAGGTATCAGTGATCATAAGGCTGTGACAGCATCTATGACAACGAGTCTGACAAATAATATTAAGAAAGGTAGGAAGGTAGTTTTGCTTAGTAAGAGTGACAGGATACAAATTTCAGAGTATCTGACCAGTCAGCATCAAATATTCGGTGATGAGGACATAGATGTGGAAAACAAATGGAAAAAAATTCAAAGGAATCATACAATATGCCCTAGACAAATATGTTCCCAGTAAGGTCTTAAGGGATGGTAAAGGCTTACCATGGTATAATAACCATGTTAGAAAACTGCTACTTAAACAAAGAGAACATCACCTCAGATTCAAGAGAAGTAAAAACCTAGCTGACGAACAAAAGCAGAACGAAGCGAAAATGAGTATAAGGACAGCAATGGATGAAGTGTTCTATGACTCTGAAAGTAAAACTTTGTCAAACGATCTGAGTAAAAACCCTTAGAGGTTTTAGTCGTATGTAAAATTAGGAAGTGAGTCAAATCAGCTAGACTTTCAATCATTGCCAATAGTGGTATCGAAATGGGAGGTGACAGAGAGAAGGCCAAAATACCGAACTCTGTCTTCCGAAATTGTTTCACCCTGGAAGATCGTAACACAGTTCCTTCATTCAACCGTCGTACAAACGTCAAAATGGCAGCTATTGATATAATCGATTGTGGCATATAAAAACAACTAAAATCGCTTAGTAGTGGAAAGGCGTCAGGGCCAGATGAGACACCTATAAGATTCTAGAAAGATTATGCGAAAGAACTTGCTCCTCATCTAGCAGCAAGTTATCGTAGATCGCTTGAGAAACGAAGGGTACCTATCGACTGGAAGGAAGCGCAGGTCGTTCCCGTTTTTAAGACGGGCCGTAGGACAGATGCACACAATTATAGACCTATATCGTTGACGTCATGCTCAAGAATTATGACGTTCATGGGGAAGCAAAATGTCCTCTATAAAAATCAACATGGATTCCGCAAATAGAGATCCTGCGAAACAGATCGTTTTGTTCCTCCATGGGATCCACAGTGCCGTAGACAATGGCGCTCAGGTTGATTCCGTGTTCCTTGACTTCAGAAACGCATTGTCGTTTAGTGAAAAAAAATACGAACTTATCGAGTATCGGAGCAGATTTGCTACTGGATTCAAGACTTCCTTGCAGAAAGAACTCAACACGTCGCTCCAAACAGAACAAAAACGACAGGTGTAAAGGTAATTTCCTGTGTACCTCAAGGAAGTGTGATAGGACCGCTGCTGTTTACAATATATATAAATGATCTAGTAGAAAGCGTCGGATGATCACTAAGGCTGTTCGCAGATGGTGCGCTCGTCTATAACAAAGTAGCAACGCCAGCAGATGGTAGCGATTTGCAGAATGACAGAGAGTTGATGAATGGTACAGGCTCTGGCAGTCGACCCTCAACGTAAATGAATCTGACATGTTGCGCATACATAGGAAAAGAAATCACTACCGTGTAACTACACTATTGATGACAACCAGCTGGAAACAGTATCTGTCGTAAAATACCTAGGACTTACTAGCCGGAGCGACCAAAAGTCGAATGACAGTATAAAACAAATAGTGGGAAAAGCAGATGCCAGATTCACAGGAAGAATCTTAAGGAAATGAAACTCTTCCATGAAGAATATGGCTTATAAGGCGCTTGTTCGACTCATTGTTGAGTATTGTTCATCTATCTGGAATCCCTACAAGATAGGACTGATAGAAGAGATAGAGAAGACCCAACGATCTTTGCGTGACGTTTCGTCACAGGATCGATTAGTAGGCACGAGAGCTGCTCAACAAACTCCATTGGCGGACGTCACAAGAGAGGTGGTGTGTATTACAGAGACATTTACTATTCACATTTCGAGAGAGCACTTTCCGGGAATAGTCGGAAAACATATTACTTCTCCCTACATGCGTGTCGCTTAATGACCATGAGGAGAAAGTTCGAGAAATTCGAGCCAATACAGAGGCTTACCGACAATCATTCTTCCCTCGTCCTATTCGCGAGTGGAACAGGATTGCAGGGCTCAGTTAGTGGTACAAAAAATACCCTCCTCCACACACCAGTAGGTGGCATGCGGAGTAGCCTATGATGTAGATGTGTGTTGACAAATGCGAACAAGTGTCTGCTAAGTTAAATGTGAACTTGTTGGATCAATAGTGGTGTGACTGTCCTTGTGAGATTTCCCATATGATGACAATAAGCAGAAAGGACCTCGCTGTCGAACAGTGAAAGAAATGTGATTTTTTAATGCCAATGAGCAGAATGGGCCGTGTTGTTGAACAACAAACGAAGTGTAATTTCTTATACTGAAATTTACATCTTGACGTAATGAATGGAATGAACTTGTTTCTGTACTCCTCAAATAATTTTTTTAAAAAATACAAACTATATCTTGAGTACTTCTTTTGTTCGTTCTCCCTCTGTAACATACTACCCATGATGTTAAAAGAAACGCGTCGAATATTTTGGGAAGTGGAATTAATCATAAAAAAAACACTATAAAATTGGGCTCTAAAATACATACTGTGAGAACTATGAGCACTTCTTCACATGCAATACTTTGAAAAACATTCTTCTAGTGTGAGATGTTTGCTTTCCATGGTTTCGGGAGGAGGTAGCTTGTACCAAAACAAGAAAAAATTTCCAATAAACATGGGTTCTAAAATGCATACCATAAAAGGTATGAGCTTTTGTTCAGTAGAAGAGATGTGTTTCAAAGTAGAGAAGGTGAACATGTGCCGATAGCTCTTAAGTATGCATTTTAGAACCCAGAATTTGTTGGACATTTTTCTTCTTTTGATCGTTACAACCACTTCTCAAAATATTCGATACCTTTTCTTAACACTCTGTATAAAGAAATACGCACTTTAATATCAATAGCTCATTCACATGAGAGCTTTCTTTTTCTACTGATTCCATTATAATCAGCACCAAAGCTGAAATAGCTGCTGAACTGCATCGCCCAACTTTCATACTTTATTCGGGGTGAGTATTTATCAGGAAAGGAATGGATGACGTTATCAATCTAATTGTGATGATCTGATCGCGTATTCCTGATAGAAGTCATGTTATAAACATTTATTAACAGTAACTGACGTGTACCCCAAATATGCATAGTTCGCTGTTCTAAACACTAGAATTTATGCTGAAGTCGTGATGCATTTAGAAACATACGCAAAAGAAGCAATAGGATTCTAAATCATTTACAGACAAACTTAGGTAAGATATTTTACAATGCCCATTTCAAGAACGTAAAGGAAAAACGCACGGTTAATCTCGACTCATCATATTTAACTTTGAAAGCTTCGATTGTAGAGCGATTCAATAGAACTTTAAAAAAAATGTTTAAACATTTCACTGCACAAGGCTCGTCCAAACGGATTGATAAGGTGCAAGATCTAGTCAATAAAGACAATCACACGAAATATGGAATAATTAATATGAGACCTGTTGATGAGAAACCTATCAGCTTTGTGTCTACTGTGTATAACAATATCAAGATGATATACCGACGAAAAGTTAAATCCAGAAATTTGGTTAGAATTATTAAACACAAGGAATGAGATTTTCACTCTGCAGCGGAGTGTGCGCTGATATGAAACTTCCTGGCAAATTAAAACTGTGTGCCCGACCGAGACTCGAACTCGGGACCTTTGCCTTTCGCGGGCAAGTGCTCTACCATCTGAGCGACCGAACCACGACTCACGGCCGGTACTCACAGCTTTACTTTTCTGCCAGTATCTCGTCTCCTACCTTCCAAACTTTACAGAAGCTCTCCTGCGAACCTTGCAGAACTAGCATATAGCGGAGACATGGCTTAGCCGCAGCCTGGGGGATGTTTCCAGAATGAGATTTTCACTCTGCAGCGGAGTGTGCCTGGTATGAAACTTCCTGGCAGGAGAGCTTCTGTAAAGTTTGGAAGGTAGGAGACGAGATACTGGCAGAAGTAAAGCTGTGAGTACCGGGCGTGAGTCGTGCTTCGGTAGCTCAGATGGTAGAGCACTTGCCCGCGAAAGGCAAAGGTCCCGAGTTCGAGTCTCGGTCGGGCACACAGTTTTAATCTGCAGGAAGTTTCAAACACAAGGAAACTTTCGAGGAAGACTACATTCCTGACTTGTCTATCGAGATATTCATTCGAGTGGTTCAGGAGAGCAACGCAATAACGTATCTGCTAGAAGATTATAAACAACGACCTGCAGCAGGAGAGTACAGCACAGGACAAAAAAAGCAGATATCCATACATATATTTAACTATTTAACTGAAATAATCATACAACAGAAAGGAGACAAAACTTTCGTAAAATGCCTGGGTTTTGGTAAAACACACAAACATTGTAAGAGGGAGAGAGACGGCGTGCATGCACGTTCTAGTATCTCTCTCTGCAGGAGCAGGTGCAGCTACGGCAGCAGCGGCTAGTGAGGGAGAGAGAGAGAGAGAGAGACAGAGAAAAATGCTTCCTATCATGCATCGCAGTACTAGCAAACACCACATTGCTGACTTGACGAGGTTTTATTCAGTAACCAAGTGGTGCCATATAACATCGTTCTCTCCAGTCTTCCAATTATACTGTAGTGTATAAAATGTTCCTCGTGTATGTGTGTGTTTGGCGGGGGAGGGGGGGGGGGAGGGGGGTAGTGTCATTTTACGCAGTTCAGAGACAAATATCTTTGAACATGGCACCAATTCGAGTGAAGAGCTTACACAACTGTGCTGATACACAAATGTGTGTGCTTCTCTCTCTCTCTCTGTGTGTGTGTATACACACAATTCAAATTCAGAAGTAAAGTTTACGCAATTTCATGCTATATTCAGATTGGCTGCTTCATTTTAAAACCCACTATAATACTATGCTGTAACTGGCTGCCTCATTGTAGTACTGAGATTTCCTGGAGAGGGGACAGGGGAGGAGAAAAGGGAGAGGGGAGAGGGACGGCGCGTGTCTGGTCAGGTGACGATGACGACGATATAATTTATAACAGTGATGACGTCACTGACAAGGAAGGAAGGGTGGGAAGAAAAGTAGGATTTACGGTCGCAGTCAACATAGAGATCATTGGAGACTAAGCATGAGCTCAGAATGTTTTGAGGATGGGACAGGAAACTGGCCGTGCTCTTTCAAATGAACGATCCGGGCATTTGCCTGGACCGGTTTAGGAATATCACGAAAAAACTAAATCTGAACGACTGGATACGGAATTTAACTGTCGTCCTCCCGAAAGCGAGCCCAGTGTGCTAGCTACTGCGCCACCCCACTTGGCATTGATAACGGAAGATGGGTTTGTGACATCATGGGTAGGGCATTGACCTGGGTCACATGGCGTCACAAATGTAAATGAAGGGCACTGGAGTCGCCATAGATATACCTTCCTTTTATTTCCGCCATTGCTTGTTTGCAGATTGAACAGCAGGGACGAAAGACTAGATTCCTGTCTTATGCCCTTTCTAATCCGACCACTTCTTGGTCTTCCTGTTTTTTCTCTTTGTTCTCATATATATTGCATTTTACCCGTCCTTCCGTATAGCTTACTTCTGTTTTCCTGAGTACTTCCGACATCTAGGATAACTCTACATTGTCGAACGCTTTTTAGGTCAACAAATCTTATGAAAGTGTCCTACTTTTTCTTAAGTCTTTCTTACATTATCAAGCGCAACGTCAGAACGGTCGATGGAGAGCCTTTACATTTCCTAAAGCCAATCTAATCGTCACCTAATATATTATCAATTCGCATTTCTGTTCCTCTGATTGTTACGTTTGTTAGCAACTTGGATGCATGAGATATTAAATCGTTAGTGCTATAAGTCTCGCATTTATCTGCCATCTTGTATGGATTATATTTTTCCGGAAGTCCCAAAGCATATCTCCTGACGCATAGATTCTACAAACCAACATGAACAGTGACTTGGTTGCCACTCTTCCAATTTTAGAAACTTCGAAAGAATGTAATACACCCATTCTGTTTTATTTGACTACACGTCACTAAAAGCTTCGTTTAACTCTGACCTTAATAGTGGTTTACAAATCGGCTTCCATTTCTTCTTTTACCATGACATCAGGCAGTTACCACCCATCGTAGAGACCTTCTACTGTTTTTAGTTATCTACTCTCTCCTTTGCGTTTAACAATGGAATTCCTCTTGCACTACTGTTGACGCTTTTGCTTTTAATTTAACTGGTAGTTGGTTTCACTTTTTTATTGGTTAATCAGCCTTTCCGACGACCATTTCTTTTACGAATTTTTTGCATTTCTCCTGCAGCCATTTCGCCAGGGCTTATCTGCACCTCGTATTTGTTTCGTTTGCTACATTTCTGTCTATTCCTGAGAATTTTCTGTATACTCTTTTTTCGTCTATCAATTGAAGTATTTCTTTTGTTAACTAAGCGTTCTTCTTTGTAACATATTTGTCGGTCGAACTTCTGTGATTGCCCTTCTTAGATATGTCCAAGTCCCTTCAGTAGAACTCCCTACTATGATATTCATTATACAGGGTGTTACAAAGAGGTACGGCCAAACTTTCAGGAAACATTCCTCACACGCAAAGAAAGAAAATATGTTATGTGGACATGTGTCCGGAAACGCTTACTTTCCATGTTAGAGCTCATTTTATTACTTCTCTTCAAATCACATTAATCATGGAATGGAAACACACAGCAACAGAACGTACCAACGTCACTTCAAACACTTTGCTACAGGAAATGTTCAAAATGTCCTCCGTTAGCGAGGATACATGCATCCACCCTCCGTCGCATGGAATCCCTGATGCGCTGATGCAGCCCTGGAGAATGGCGTATTGTATCACAGCCGTCCACAATACGAGCACGAAGAGTCTCTACATTTGGTACCGGGGTTGCGTAGATAAGAGCTTTCAAATGCCCCCATAAATGAAAGTCAAGAGGGTTGAGGTCAGGAGAGCGTGGAGGCCATGAAATTGGTCCGCCTCTACCAATCCATCGGTCACCGAATCTGTTGTTGAGAAGCGTACGAACACTTTGACTGAAATGTGCAGGAGCTCCATCGTGCATGAACCACATGTTGTGTCGTACTTGTAAAGGCACATGTTCTAGCAGCACAGGTAGAGTATCCCGTATGAAATCATGATAACGTGCTCCATTGAGCGTAGGTGGAAGAACATGGGGCCCAATCAAGACATCACCAACAATGCCTGCCCAAACGTTCACAGAAAATCTGTGTTGATGACGTGATTGCACCGAAGTCAACATTACCTTCCTTCATTTGGGCCAACTGGCGGTGAATTGAGGAAGTACAGTACATACTGACGAAACTAAAATGAGCTCTAACATGGAAATTAGGCGTTTCCGGACACATGTCCACATAACATCTTTTCTTTGTTTGTATGTGAGGAATGTTTCCTGAAAGTTTGGCCGTATCTTTTTGTAAAACGCTGTAGATGTATGAACAGTCTTAGAGAGCTTGACAAGCACATCATTCCGCAGTACATCAGTACACAACTTCTTTCCACACCGATTCTTCCAAACGATTCTCTTAAACTTCAGTCTTTCATCACTATTAAATTCTGATAATAGTATGTATGTACTTGTGGGTGCATCTTACAATCCAACATTTGGTTTCGGAATCTCTGTTTGGCCATGAAGTAATCTGGTTGAATGTTCCCGTACCTCCAAGCCTTTACCAAGCGCACCTCCCACTCTTGTAATTTTGAACAGTATATTTGCTATCAGTAACTTAAATTTTTGGCAGAACTTAGACTTTCTCTTCTGTTATCCTGTAAATGAACTGTTCACAGCAACCCTTTCGCCTTCTTTCCAATCTACTCATGACGAAGAATACATCTAGTACACTTTTTTCTGGTAGTCATATTACCCAACTTTCTTGGCCTTTTCTTGTTTCCCTTCCGTTGCTTTTCATTTTTCTTATAATCACCGTATGTGGATTCGAACGAGAGGCCAATGCGGAATCTTTTACTAATAGAGATATCACCATGACCCATTTTTTAGTGTGGATACACCTCATGTGTTTTTCATGTAGTGGCCTCCATTTCTTTTACATCCTCATAGCTTTCAACGTTGATTTTTTCGCCTGTAAGAGGCAGTTTGTCACCACAAGTACACAAGTGGGCGTCTGGATCCTTTGTCCAGCCCTCCATCCGTACTCATAAGGCTGTTGACAGACGAAGGTGACTTCTTATACCGTAAGTCTTCGCCCGCAGTGCTGGTAATTTTTATTCAGAATTGCAGCAGTTGCTGGAACCGAATCCGAAACCAAGGAAATTTTAGTTAGTTGCCCGTTAATCCACAAGACCACGGTGGCTATGTTGAAAGTTTACAAGCACCAGTCCATCTGGTTACCTGTATTCATAGCTAAGTCGCTGGAAATTGCTTGCAGCAAAATAAATCGAATAGTTTTCGCGTGAATTCGAAGACTTCACACATTTCACATACGGTAAATGCACGTTGTGAAGGAGGACCTAACTGGTAAGCAGTGACTGTCTGCTTTTTGCTCGGAATCCAGTAATGCGAAACTGGCGGTGAGGTGAGACCAAACGTCTGCGATATTCCATGACTCAGTCCGTGTAGGCGGTGGTGCTACCGCTGCGACAGGAGGAGGTGCGAGGACGGCAGGATAATAAGCTGCAAGGGTCATCAGTGTCTGGAGAGCATCAAGACTATTCACCAATCACCCAAAAGGAACGATGTACAGATGACAAGAGCTTCCTTTCCAGTCTTCATCTACAAGGGTACTCCGCAATCCACCGCACGGTGCGTGGCGGAGAGTACCGTGTACCAGCACTAGTCGCTTCCTTTCCTGTTCCACGCGCAGATAGAGCGAGGGAGAAACGACTGTCTCTATGCCTCCGCATGAACTAATTTGTCGTACCTTACCTTCGTGGTCCTTACGCGAAATGTACGTTGGTGGCAGTAGTCTCGTTCAGTAGTCTGCTTCAAACGCCGGTTCTCTAAATTTTCTCAATAGTGGTCCTCGAAAAAACCTCACCTTCCTCCCAGGGATTCTTATGTGAGTTGCTGAAGCATGTCCATAACACTGGCATGCTGATCGAACCTACCGGCACCAAGTCTAGCAGCCCGCTTCTGAATTGCTTCGACGTCCTCCTATAATCCAAGCTGGTCCAGATCACAAACACTCAGCAGTACTCAAGAATAGATCGCACTAGCGTTCTACACACGGTCTCCTTTACAGATGAACCACACTTTCCTAAAATTCTCCCAATAAACCGATGTCGACCATTCACCTCCCCCACCCAAGTTCTCACGTGCTCGTTCATCCTCACATCGCTTTGCAACGTTACGTCCAGATATTTAAACGACTCGATGTCAAGCAGCATACAACTAATGTTGAATCCGAACATTTCGGCTTTGTTTTTCCTACTCACCCGCGTTAACTTATATTTTTCTAGATTTAGAGCCAGCTGCCTTTCATCACACCAACCACAAATTTTGTCTAAGTTATCTTGTATCACCCTACAGTCACTCACCTTCGATACCTACCCGTACACCTCAACATCATCAGCGAACAACCGTAGATTGCTGCCACCCTGCCACCAGATGATTTATGTGCAGAGAAAATTATAGCGGTCCTATCACACTACGTGGGGCACACCTGACGCTACTTTTGCCTCTGATGAACACTCGCCGTCGAGGTCAACAAACTTTCTTGTAGTACTTAACAAGTCTTCGAGCCACTCACATATCTGGGAACCTACTCCGTATGCTCTTACCTTCGTTAACAGCCATCTTTTCTGAGGTCAATATCTGAGACATGTCTCGTCTGTATTCACAAAAGCTTAATGTGGTCTTCTCATCACTATAAACATGTTTCCTCTCATCACGACTAAAGATGGCATGTGTTCATTCAAGGGGAATTACTCCACGACGTACATACCACAAATATAGATTCCTCTGTTTTGAATGGGAACTTATTGCCGACATGTAGAAGTATAGCTATCTAGAAAATTAAGCACATAATACAAACAAATAGTCACTCCCAGGAGACGCTAATATCGTGTAACAGACCCAGTGTAAGTAGGCTGTTTAGGTTTTCATGTTGGTAACGCCACGTAGCGCTCTATATGAAAATCACTGACTGTGCTGTGTGACGTCTGTGGCTGGTTTGCATTGTTGGAATATTTGCTATTGTAATGTTGGACAGTTGGATGTGAACAGCGCATAGCGTTGCGCAGTTGGAGGTGAGCCGCCAGCAGTGGTGGATGTGGGGAGGGAGATGGCAGAATTTTGAGAGCGGGCGATCTGGACGTGTGTCCATCAGAAAGAGTAAATTTGTAATACTGGATATCAAGAACTGATATATATATGATGACTTTTGAACATTATTAAGGTAAATACATTGTTTGTTCTCTAACAAAATCTTTCATCTGCTAAGTATGCCTATCAGTAGTTAGTGCCTTCAGTAGTTAGAATCTTTTATTTAGCTGGCAGTATTGGCGCTCGCTGTATTGCAGTAGTTCGAGTAACGAAGATTTTTGTGAGGCAAGTGATTCATGAAAGGTATAGGTTATTGTCAGTCAGGGCCATTCTTTTGTAGGGATTATTGAAAGTCAGACTGCGTTGCGCAAAAATAAATAAATAAAATTGTGTGTCAGATTAGTATTGATCAGAACAAGTAAAGAGAGAAATGTCTGAGTACGTTCAGTTCTGCTCAGCTGTTTGAAAATCAAATAACATAAGAGGTTTATCAGCACAGTAATTCATAAATTTTCCTAAGGGGTCGACCCTTAGCCGAGGATACCTCACTGGAATCTTCTGATTTTTTCTTGTAGATTGTGTAATTAGTGTAGCTATTGTTTATTACTAGCGCGTAACTGTAGAGAGAATCTCCTTTGTAGTTGTAGTTTTTCATTGTTGTATAGTAAAACAGTTGTGGAATGCATGTAGATTTGCATCAAGTATTTCGCAGCTGCGATTGCAATTAATTAGATATTATTTTCAGTGCTATGTTAATGTGTTTTCTTATTTTTGCTCTTCAAATTGTGCTTTTCTGTGTTTTCGTGTGAAATATTGCGACAACAATGGCGTGTGAAAAACGTAATACTAGGCTCTAAAGTAAACTGAGAAATGACAGTGAAGACGAGAGTAATGTGTTAGCGCCACCGTGTAATGAATTAACTAATGTTCAACATAGTAATTTGGTAATTGTGCATAGGGGAATGGATCAGGCAATAAATAATCGTGTAGACAGTGAAACAGCTAGTGAAGAGGGTAGTATTGTCGATCGGTCGGTCGGCAACAGCTCGCCACAGGGATCCGAAATGACAGGACACAATTTTGCAAGTACCGTAGATTCAGGTTTTGCGTCATTACCCGTTACTCAATCAAGTCAAGACACATTTTCTGCTTTTCAAAATACGAATGTTGCCGGTGCAAATGCACTGCCGAAAAGTACAGAGGAACATGTTTCAGAGACCAGTGCATTGTTATTACAGTTAATGCAACAAATGGGACAAAGGCTTCAAAAGTTAGACCCAACGCTTGAACAAAATCAGAAACAAATGGGACAAAAGCTTCAAAAGTTAGACACAATGGAACAAAATCTTCAAAAGTTAGACACCACGCTTGAACAAACACGAGAAGGTTCAACTGCTGAGTCACTTAAAATCGATTCGAAATGTCAAAAAGTCTGTAATGACGTAATAACACAAATTTGTGAGCATTTCCAATCTATTTTTTCGCGTCATGAAAATGCGTTACAGAAGCACGAAGCAGCCATAAAGGAACTGCAAACTATTGTTCATGAAAATCACGACACATTGCAAGCTAAAATTGACTCAGTTGCATCTACCGATTCGGTTACGCAACTTGCAAAAACTCAAGAAAACGTAAAGGACACAGTAGATACGTTTTCAACACAAATGGACACTCTGAAACTTGGTTCAGAAAAACACACTGAGGAAATCAGTTCATTATCGGAGAAAGTAGCCGAACTTTCAGATCAGTTCACTAACTTATCTGCAAAGGTAGATGATGATCCGAATTACACAAGACCCGTAGCCTTCACTGACACAGAACAGTATGAACAAATTAAGAAATTTAAACAAAATCAAAATCAAATTAATACACAACATAAAAGAGAAATCCGGGAAGTACAAGATCAGTTGGCACAAGTAATACAAAAATTACATATTTCAGAGGACACTCGCGCTCCAACACGGGAAGAGGGACTTAGAAATGTGGAAAAGCCACAAAATAATAACACAGGGCGTATCGGAAATTATGAAAGAAATTGGCAAAGTGCACCGAATTTTGAAATGGAACCGCTGACACGACGCAACAATGACCGATATGCGACTCGCCGACACGATGACTTTGACTGTAAGCTGTTCATTACTACACGTAAATTGAAAATATTTAAGAACTTTGGCTACGACATTCATCCACAAGCGTGGCTTCATCAATTCTCTCATTGTTTTCCTCCCCACTGGTCATTGGAGCACAGATTAGAATTTATGTGTGGCTACTTGGAGAATGAACCAGCTGGAAGAATGCGATCGGTCATTCACGATTGTCACAGTGAAGGAGAATTTTATCATGCCTTCCTCTCAGCATATTGGTCTCAAGCTACACAAGACCGAGTAAAACATAGCATCATAATGATGAAACATTTCGAACAATCTGAATTTAACAGTCTTGTGAAATATTTTGAAGACATGTTGCATAAGAATCAGTATCTGCCAAACCCATACAGCCACTCAGAACTCATCCGCATTTGCTTAATCAAATTGCCTGAACATTTACAATATATTATTTTGGCAGGACGTTGCAAAGACGACATTGAAGCTTCTCAGGGACTGTTAGAAGAATTGGAAATTGACACTGCAAACGCGCGACACGAAAACAGGAACACAACAATTACAGGACGCAATTCCGTGATGAAAGAAATAATAACTGGACACGACAAGGCTATTCTTACAACGCAAATAGTGACCAAAACAGACACCACACATATGACAACTGTTGGCAGAGTAGTAATAATTACAGGGAAAGATCACCTCTCCACAGTAATGACTGTGACAGAGACAATCAGAGAGACAGACAATATGGAAACCAAAATAATTATTATCAAGGGAGACAGAATAACTTCAGATGCAATGGTCCACCTCGCAGTTACGATTCCGGGAGAAGTTCTCCACCACATGACCGCCAAAAAAGAAACTATGGAAACTACCGACATAACGGCAGACCTGAATTTCATCAGAACTGGCGGGATGCAAGCAGGGCAGGGCTCTCTCAGCAAGGTGAAATTATAGAAGTTAGGTCTCCTAATCCCAATAACGACGCGCACCAACAATGAGAACGACAATGACCCGCACCGCAGGCAGCCACGTGCGCCAGTTGGCTCTGAGAAAAATAACATAGACGCTAACATTGAGAAAAATTTTAGCATTCCTTACCGACGTATACAACATGATAATTGCGTTGAAGTTGAAACTCTGTGCACTAGGAAGAGTAAAGGATTGCACCACATTTCACATGTAAAACTGTTTATTGAGAGATAATCTGCTTTTAACTTAGTCTTTGATAAATTTTTCACTTCATGTTACTAGTATGCCTTGTCACACTTAGGAACTGTTAACATGCAACAATGTTTTTAAGTTAACTATCCAGTCAAGAAAACTTATTTAGACAGTAATTATGAATGTATTTTTATAGTGAAAAGACGACACAGTGTTGTTGTGAGTATATTCTTCCTTGTTCGTTGCATGATTACGTGATGACTATAAGGCTTATATACTTCGAACATATACTGGTACTGCTAATGACATTCTAATGCAACATTTTGGTTTACTTGAAAATACATTATGGATTTAAAGTAGTTCTTGAGAGGTACCAGATGACACAGTGGTTAGTTTATTTGACAGCTACACGATTATATCACGACGCTTCTAATGAGTGACACAATTTATATTATTGCTTTTGCGCTGTATCTGTTTCATATCTGCACAGTTTTTCTGAATTCTTCTGGAAAGTAAAACATGTTTTAGTAGTAACTTTTGTGGTATAGCAACAATGAGACAGCCTCTTCCGTAGCACAACAATACGTTACAGTATAGTGCTTTCTTGATCACGGTAATATACATAATAACTACGATATCTATATGCATAGCATTTCGTTTTTGTTTATTATGAGGTAAGTACATTAATTTCTACAGAACTTTGCATACGGACGACGATAATTACGACACTGGCACATTTTTTACTCTTAAATAATGACAGAGATTATCTTACAACAAGACGCATAGTTTACTGCTACAGTACACGTATTTGCGTGATTAATTTTGTACTTAAAACATTTATTTTTAAAGATTTTCGAATCACAAAGATACAAAGAAAGTTTTTGGTGATACATTTCATTCGATTGATGTAATCTGTAACAACTGAGGGTATAATTACTTTAATCCTCAGGGGGATACACGCTTATTTTGTGTACCATGTGTGTGGCAAGCACAAGGAGCTCTAGCTAACATGGTATTTGCTTATACAACTTTACGCATCGGTACCATATTTCTCTTAACACATATTTACACAGCTATCTGATCATTTAACTGAGAGAGACAAACATTTTCTTTGCTACATCAGTGACACATGTTTACGCAATTACACTGTTGGATAACTTCACACTTATGAAATTTTATTTTGTCTGTACTTTGTGAACTGTTCATATTTTTTCAGAACCATTTGATACTATGAGAGCTTTGAATGATGTATTTGGTATGGGATCATGATTTTTAAAGTACGTTTGGGGTAGATGACACTATTGAAATGAGCAGAGAATTTTTTTAGGTTTTGAAATTATTGCAGAAAGCTACGACGTTTTTGAGATTTGGCAGAGGTTTTATTATGTTATTATTACAATGACGATGTGTATTATGCTTTTGAGGTATGTTTATGATCAATTAACTGATGCTACCATATATGAGGAATGTGATTATGTGTTTATATGTATATAAATAATGAATAGAAGTTAGGGACTCTGATTTGTGAAAAAGGATGTTGGAAACCAAGAATCGTGCTTTAAGAGTTATGAAATGTGTGTACATGTGTGAATGTATTACAATGCCGCCGAAAATTTTTTGGACACTGTTATATTTAAAGGATTTTGAATCTACACATTTGTAACGCAAATTCTCGACCTGTGAAATTTTTTTATATGAGACTGTCACTGTAGCAGAAACTGCTGTCATAAATTTTTGTGTAAGAAAGCTAAGTGACTTTGACATAATGCATTGTGGGCACCCAGCTGCGCCAGTCGCCTGGAGAAAATGCCATTAGGTGGAGAAAAAAGGGGCCATTAACCTCGCTATTGACGTTCCTTTGTAGAAAGCATCGCAAATATGATGCGCTATTACTTGGAAACATATGATTATACTGTGGAGTTTGTATTTTGTGCTACTTACTGAAATGCTTATGAACTGATGGGAAATATTCTTACATCTGCACACCTGATTATGACTAGTGTCTTTCTACGAGAGTTGAGAGAATTTCTACTGACTTATGAAGTGCCACATGGATATTGAATGATGTTTTTATGCTTTGCTTTGTACATAGTTGCTTATTTCATTTGGTATCTGGTTTACAGCTGTGTTGCAGCATTGGTTCTATAAAATTAAATTAAATGCATTTGCTAATGTGAACACTTTCTGTCAACAGATCTATTAAATAATAATTTTATGATCCACAATCTTCAAAAAAGGAGCACTTGGAAAGGAAAGAACAATAAGAAGGGACTAATAAAAGTAACTGCATACATAATTTTCTTTTCAAGTACTTAGTATTTTTTTTTGTAGAATAAGTTTTTGTGGTGCACCACTTTAATGACTTAGACATTAAGATGTGAATAGACATTTCCCTTATCAGCATTGTTGTCTTTAGTGTACTATTTTCTCTGCTTGAGCTATGTCATATTTAGGTATAAGTTATTGCATTTGCTGCTGCTGCTGCTAGTCAGTCATAGTGCTAATGAATTTCACTTTGTATTACTCTGTTAAGCCAGTTTTACTCCTGATTTATTTTTCTTGTTGCTGCACATTGGCTCATTTAGTTGTAATGTTGCATTTGTTTTGCTAATTTATATTTATTGCTGCTAGCTTTGCCAATTTGCATTTTTTTGTCATTGCTGTTTGTGTTAATTGTTTTGTGCTGCTGCATTGCCTCGTCCCTTAGTTTATGCATCTGAGCTCAGAAGACTTAAGTTAGTTTAAGAGGGGGTAGGCTATATAAGAGAATGAGTTCCAATGAATTGAAAGAAATGCATTGAGAATTTATACGAAAAAGTTTGTAAACAAAAGGTACTGTACAATGAAGAATAATTATTTTGAAAGAGGATATAAGCAGTATACAGACAGAAGGTATAGACAGGACTTTTTGGGAATAATAATGAATGAAGGGAGATCTACAAGAATAAAGAATTTTTTTTTTTTTTTTTTTTTGCAAAATACTGCAGTAAAACAGACCCCGTCCTTTCCTTCTGTGTTATTCCGCTATGTGTTTGTGTACCCTTGTGTATTTGTCTTCTTCCTATCTTTATGTGTTTATCTGATAAGAGTTATGTTGTAGAATTTTTCTAATAATGTTAGTTTCTTTGTAAAGACGTTTAGACATTATTTATTCTGTTTTGTTTTAATGCTGATGTGTGAAATAATGTTTCAAAAATTATTCTCATTATTATGCTTCTTTACTTATGCCATAATTCCTCTAACACTGATGTATATATTTATTTCTATTCTTTTGTAAAGCCTGTATTACTACAAATGTTATCTGTACTATTATGTTTTAATGATGTCTTCTGTAACTTTGTGATTGTATTCTCATGATATAAAATTGTAATTGACACCAGTTCATCAAATTAAGTAACTTGTAAGCATTCATTTCAGTGCACACATTTCTGTTGGTCACAGTATATGCAGAATATGTGAGAAGTTGGGACTGTTAGTGTTTGCACGTGTGTTAATAATTCAGCAAGGGACTGGTTAACAGCATTGCTGGTTCTAAGGACAATTCCAAAAACTTTGTGAGTGCATAAGTGGTGGTTTATGGACTTGCTATATTGTCCACAAGACTCTTCGATGGTGACTGTGCACCTTCACAATCGCAACAGATGGCTGCTGGATGTCTCTACAAGGATTACAGTGGGTCTGCAACTTTAATGGCGCACCAATACCATACTCTCTACCAGGACTACAGTGGGTCTGCTCTGTGATGACCTACCTACCAATATTCTTCAAAACTTCGGCTGACTCTGCTGTGGGTTTGCTCTGTCGTGGCCCATTAACTGTCTGCATGTCAAGAGTCAGCACTGTCTTTCCGTTGGAAGGACAACACTACTTCTTCAAGACTGCATGGAAATCCATTACTTCCGTGTTCATTTTCTTTTACTGCTCAGACTTTGAGGAAGAAAAAGAAAACTGTAATTACTATTGTGATGAATGATCAGGACTGTCTTTATGAGAATAATTTTTGCTTTTGACCAACATTGCATCAATAAGTGTGTACTTTTTGATATCTTTGTTACTGTAATTACGAAAAATTTTATCAAATCGTTATTGGCCACTGCCCAAAACAATTTGTAAAAATTTTTGTGAGGAGCGGGGGGCTATGTAAGTAGGCTGTTTAGGTTTTTATGTTGGTAACGCCACGTAGCGCTCTATATGAAAATCACTGACTGTGCTGTGTGAAGTCTGTGGCTGGTTTGCATTGTTGGAGTATTTGCTATTGTAGTGTTGGTCAGTTGGATGTGAACAGCACATAGCATTGCGCAGTTGGAGGTGAGCCGCCAGCAGTGGTGGATGTGGGGAGAGAGATGGCAGAATTTTGGGAGCGGATGATCTGGACGTGTGTCCATCAGAAAGAGTAAATTTGTAATACTGGATATCATGAACTGATATATATATATATATATATATATATATATATATATATATATATATATATATATACACTCCTGGAAATGGAAAAAAGAACACATTGACACCGGTGTGTCAGACCCACCATACTTGCTCCGGACACTGCGAGAGGGCTGTACAAGCAATGATCACACGCACGGCACAGCGGACACACCAGGAACCGCGGTGTTGGCCGTCGAATGGCGCTAGCTGTGCAGCATTTGTGCACCGCCGCCGTCAGTGTCAGCCAGTTTGCCCTGGCATACGGAGCTCCATCGCAGTCTTTAACACTGGTAGCATACCGCGACAGCGTGGACGTGAACCGTATGTGCAGTTGACGGACATTGAGCGAGGGCGTATAGTGGGCATGCGGGAGGCTGGGTGGACGTACCGCCGAATTGCTCAACACGTGGGGCGTGAGGTCTCCACAGTACATCGATGTTGTCGCCAGTGGTCGGCGGAAGGTGCACGTGCCCGTCGACCTGGGACCGGACCGCAGCGACGCACGGATGCACGCCAAGACCGTAGGATCCTACGCAGTGCCGTAGGGGACCGCACCGCCACTTCCCAGCAAATTAGGGACACTGTTGCTCCTGGGGTATCGGCGAGGACCATTCGCAACCGTCTCCATGAAGCTGGGCTACGGTCCCGCACACCGTTAGGCCGTCTTCCGCTCACGCCCCAACACCGTGCAGCCCGCCTCCAGTGGTGTCGCGACAGGCGTGAATGGAGGGACGAATGGAGACGTGTCGTCTTCAGCGATAAGAGTCGCTTCTGCCTTGGTGCCAATGATGGTCGTATGCGTGTTTGGCGCCGTGCAGGTGAGCGCCACAATCAGGACTGCATACGACCGAGGCACACAGGGCCAACACCCGGCATCATGGTGTGGGGAGCGATCTCCTACACTGGCCGTACACCACTGGTGATCGTCGAGGGGTCACTGAATAGTGTACGGTACATCCAAACCGTCATCGAACCCATCGTTCTACCATTCCTAGACCGGCAAGGGAACTTGCTGTTCCAACAGGACAATGCACGTCCGCATGTATCCCGTGCCACCCAACGTGCTCTAGAAGGTGTAAGTCAACTACCCTGGCCAGCAAGATCTCCGGATCTGTCCCCCATTGAGCATGTTTGGGACTGGATGAAGCATCGTCTCACGCGGTCTGCACGTCCAGCGCGAACGCTGGTCCAACTGAGGCGCCAGGTGGAAATGACATGGCAAGCCGTTCCACAGGACTACATCCAGCATCTCTACGATCGCCTCCATGGGAGAATAGCAGCCTGCATTGCTGCGAAAGGTGGATATACACTGTACTAGTGCCGACATTGTGCATGCTCTGTTGCCTGTGACTATGTGCCTGTGGTTCTGTCAGTGTGATCATGTGATGTATCTGACCCCAGGAATGTGTCAATAAAGTTTCCCCTTCCTGGGACAATGAATTCACGGTGTTCTTATTTCAATTTCCAGGAGTATATATATATATATATATATATATATATATATATATATATATATATATATATATATGTGATGACTTTTGAACATTATTAAGGTAAATACATTGTTTGTTCTCTATCAAAATCTTTCATCTGCTAAGTATGCCTATCGGTAGTTAGTGCCTTCAGTAGTTAGAATCTTTTATTTAGCTGGCAGTATTGTCGCTCGCTGTATTGCAGTAGTTCGAGTAATGAAGATTTTTGTGAGGTAAGTAATTCATGATAGGTATAGGTTATTGTTAGTCAAGGCCATTCTTTTGTAGGGATTATTGAAAGTCAGATTGCGTTGCGCTTAAAATATTGTGTCAGTTTAGTGTTGATCGGAATAAGTAAAGAGAGAAATGTCTGAGTACGTTCCGTTCTGCTCAGTTGTTTGAAAATCAAATAACGTAAGAGGTTTATGAGCACAGTAATTCATAAATTTGTCTAAGGGGACGTTTCACGAGATAACGGTCTCAATGCGGGCGAGCAAGAGAGTCCCCATGTTTCTTCAATTTTGTCACATACAGCCCAAGCCATTCATTGATGATTACATCCCGTAAGGCCACCATATCGCAAGGATGTTGATTGCTGCGGTTCCCCCTCTGTTTATGACAGTAGCATATATTTTGTTTGCGTTGAAGATGGAGCGATTAAGCGGACAATCGAGGTACGATGTGATGCCTAGGTGATCGACATACAAGGAACCTATTCGTAGGGCCCTGGGAACACGACCGTTGTCACCTGGGAAGACGGCAGTTTGCACAGTATACTCAGACAGGTCCATCCCCGACCTAAGCTGTACTCTCCATACGTGGCAGGTTAAACGCGTTATTGGGTCTCTGGTACACTCGACGCCTTGTATCATTCGAAAAGAGATAAATTCGCCGGATCACAGTATACGCTTCCAATCAGCTGCTGTCCGATTTCTGTTTTACTTACCGTGAGTAAGGCGTTCTGTGACGTACCAGACTCCAAATGTCCTTTACTGCAGTTCCACGCGCAATGTTGTCTCGTGTACTGGTTGCGAAAGACTTACATTCTCTGACAAAGCAACTCCTGTCGGGTTTGAAACAACCTGATAT
The DNA here is from genome assembly GCF_023898315.1 of Schistocerca nitens. Lineage (NCBI taxonomy): Eukaryota > Metazoa > Arthropoda > Insecta > Orthoptera > Acrididae > Schistocerca > Schistocerca nitens. The sequence continues at coordinate 284,757,930 of NC_064618.1, read as the reverse complement.
TGACAAGGGCTAGCACATGTCTTCCTTCTCTGTCTGTCAGGATGCTTTTACGACCACTGTCCTTACACCGTGTTAGACTACTGCGGTTATAGACACGTTGGACATTTCACGTTGATAGACTATCAAATTCACGGTGTCGTCAAATGTTAGTCCAAACGCAATGTCTCCGTTTGTCACGTCTGCACGTCGGCTGTTGTGATTCCATACAACCGACCGGCGCGACTGACCTCGGGAGAGGGTCACGTGATCGTCTAACGCCAGTTATACAACGTTCTACAGCGTTCCAAACAGACCAGTGAGCTGTTTTAAGTGTGTGAGTAATATACTATCCGGCGAGCTTATTTCCTTAATTAAATTCCACATTTCTTATTCACTGTGAAGTTTAACCATTGCCGGTAAGGACCCAACAAGCAACCGATTCAGGACAAGAGTTTTGCATAAGAAGTTACGATGTGGTCTTTAACAATCTTCATCTCAGTAGGCACTGGCACCCACGGCTCAAGCAGTTACCGGACGCTACAATACGGTGAACACTCGTCAATACAGATGAAACACATTTCTATACTATTAGCATTCCTGTAAGCACATTATTCCCAGTTGTACTTTCATTATTGACTTTTTCTGATCGATATCACAACAACAGACAGTGTACAGACACACACACACACACGCGCGCGCGCGCGCGCGCAAATTCACAACAAAAGGAAGCTCTAACGCCAGCACCTTATTCCTTCTTGTAAATTCAGCGGTGTTTTGTTTTCACTTATAACAAATTCAGAGCTTGTACTCATGTCCAAATATTCCAACTGTTGTAGTTACTTGAAAGCTCTTACTGAAATACTTACGTTCAGATTTCCCAGAAAGTGTTCATGCTAGAGTCTTAAATGGTGACAATACAGGCCAAAGATTAAAAACTTTTTTAATCAAATTTTTTAACATACCACTCATTATTTTTTTACTATTAACGGCTAATATTAAAAAAACATTTTATTGATTTTAATGATACATTTTTCTTATAATATTTACATTTTGACTGAAGTGTGGATTTGTTGTCGTACACACATATTTCAGACAAATGTATCATTTCCACTGAAATTTTCGTTCCAGATGTCTAATTACGTATACTTCCTTTCGGTGATACATAAACTCTCTTACAATTCTACACATTGAGTTGTGCCTAATGTGACTGCGAAAGCCTTACCCAAATTTGGAGAATGTTTCAAGTACCGCTACTTGAACTTTCCTCAGATATCAAAAGAGAAACTGAAAAGATATCTATTTGGTGGCTTTTGTAGATTATATGCAATTATTGATTTTTTATTAAAAATCACATCCGCAGTTTATCATCCACAGTTGATGTAATGAATGTTAGTTTGTTGGACATGATATTTGAAAAACGATGTTCGAATAAAATTTTTGGTAGAAAATGACTGGGTGGGAGGGCGCATATCACTCAAGGAATTTGCTGGTCGTTCCTTAAGTACCATAAGGGACCCAAATGTGTCCAACATGCAGGAAAACTTGAAGTTAGGCTATTTGATGAGCCTGGAGATCTACTTTTCCATCAGTTGCTTCGATTTCTTTCCTCTGGCAATGTGCATAATGCCTGTGAGGAATAAAGTGAGGACATCAAAGTGATTTGAAGACTGTCCCACGGAAAATAACACTCTCATGTCTCTAAGTCTGGAAACCAGAAACACACTATTCATATGACTCTTTCGTCAGAAGAAACTATTTCAATGTGAACTGTCGACAGACAATATCGTTAAACATTCGTCAAAATGGACAGCATTAATATTATATAGGAAATATCTTGACCATTAAGTGCAAAAACTTGTCAATTCTGCTGTTCATGATACATGATTTTTTTTCCCGACGTGTTCAAAAATTTATTTATTTCGGATTTTAGCAGCCCACACAAACTTCTGTCAGAACAAATTTCAGAAGCTACAATTCATTGTCATACTATATTAGCGTGTGATTCAGGAGGTATAAGATACAAGTCAGGTTCAACGCACGCTACACTTCCAATACTAATTTCGCTAAAAGCACGTAAGCACGTCAAACTGTCAGCGTTACAAATTCGCTCATACTCTTCCTTGATACGCTCGGCGGCTGCCGACGGCGTCGTGGCGCGACATACACACGGCACTCCGTCGAATAAGCTGATCTTGCAAATGGATTAAAGAAGCTCATGAGTTAAAGATAATTAGAGTAGCAGATGTACAAGGCTCTTTAATATGTTAAGTAACGAACTACGTAAATGGTATCGATACCACTGGTGCGGAACAGTTAACATTACATAAAGAAAAAGTAAATTAGCCTGAGTGCATTGCAATGATGGGATGATACAGCAAGCTCACTGTGTGTACTCACCCAGAAGAAAATGAAGAAGAGTCGTATTACCGTATAACAAACGTGGCATAATATGATTTAAAAGCGACTGATGAATCATATTGTTACCAATTTAGACTGGAGCTTGGCCTCTGAAATTTCTTTGAAAATATCGAAAACTTTGAAATATTTTAACAGCTTTGAATTCAACATGCCCCCATTTTTCCCTTGGGGATCATTCTGCAGCTGTGAATTAGGTGCACTGACTGACAATGAAAAAATTTCATGATGTCATTGTAGAAGCTTAGATCAGGGTACATAATGTACCATGAAGCTCAAAAGTATCTAAATGACTTGAATTGTGTTTCACGTGATTTGCAAACAATCCGCATAATGTAAGTGTCTTGCAGGTCCTTTACCTTTCGTTATAGTCGTCTGAATGCACAAAATGGTTATCACAAGTGACCACAAGAGAACAATACTCATACTACAAATGTTAGGAAATTCCTTATTAGAAATGAGACAGTCAGCGCTTGTAAACTGAAAGTTACCACAAACAATGTCGTTTCTAAAATGTTACCACGCTCATTAGTATCTAAGACAACTGATGGCTGTAACTCTACCACGTCAATCATTCCGTGATCGTTACTCAAAACTAAATTCCCGTATGTGTAAGAGATTTTTCATGAATTTCCGACAAAAATACTATGGGAATTCGAAGTATTCTTGCTCTCTAAAAGATTTTTCAAACATCTATTAACTGTCATGACTGAGAAAGAGCATGAATTCGACTACACTACAGTCCGATTAAAATTGCTTTATAGTTGACACTTTACGCGCTGGAGCTGGTTTCCTCCAATCAGAGCGCTCAACGTCGCGGCCGAACCCATAGCCGTTGTCATACTGCCACAACAATTGTTCAGTTCACTTCCAATGCCTTGTCCGGCATTCTTTCTTGATGTGTTTGTACGCGGAATCATGGGTTTGGCACTTTTATTTCGTACTTTAGCATACATGATAACCACACCACAAACAAAGCACGATCACACACGCACGAACACACACACACACACACACACACACACACACACACACACTCATAACGATCTTATTGAGATACCCACGTTTTTCACACACAACAATAAACAAACATCACTGGATACTTCCGCTCAAGACGCTATTCTGCGTCACATACGCGGTTATCACAATCACAGACATCGGCATACATTACGTAGATAAGCTCCGTACGACATTGCGTGACCCACGTTTCGGAGACTGCAGTTCACCTTCCGACTGTCTGATTATAGTCACAAATATAACGTGACGCACTGTTGCATCTTAGCGCTATAGTTAGCATATTAACTTGCCATGTTAGAGGTCGTTGGTTCAAATTTCACAAAATATCGGGAAATTTTTTATTTCTAAATCTAATCAAAAGAGTTTTAATTTTTATTCAATTAATTGGTTTAAATGTAATTTTTTTTATTTCTAATTATTTGCCACAACATTTTCATTATCGTATTGATTTTTTTATTTGTTCTTTTTTTCTACCTGTCATTCCTTTTTCGTCTGGAATCTACCTGTGTCATCTATAATCTGCAACCAAGTGCAAACGAGGACTGCTCATCGGTGGTAACGCGTCAGAACATGTAGCCTGTGACAGGATACTTTTAGGTAACCAATGGCAGTAAGAAATTGCAATTTGGTTCTAGCACTGAAACAGAACTTTTTCTGTGTAGAGTTTGCTCGTAGAGGTTAGCTTTAATAGCCGTGAACAAAGCGATCGTGCTTTTAGCAGATTGTTCGGATACATTACACATCACAAGTTTGTGGTTGTTGTTGTTGTGGTCTTCAGTCCTAAGACTGGTTTGATGCAGCTCTCCATGCTACTCTGTCCTGTGCGAGCTTCTTCATCTCTCAGTACCTACTGCAGCCTACATCCTTCTGAATCTGCTTAGTGTATTCATCTCTTGGTCTGCCTCTACGATTTTTACCCTCCACGCTGGTGATCCCTTGATGCCTTAGAACATGTTCTACCAACGGATCCCTTCTTCTAGTCAAGTTGTGCCACAAACTCCTATTCTCCCCAATTCTATTCAATACCTCCTCATTAGTTATGTGATCTAGCCATCTAATCTTCAGCATTCCTCTGTAGCACCACATTTTGAAAGCTTCTATTCTCTTCTTGTCTAAACTATTTATCGTCCATGTTTCACTTCCATACATGGCTACACTCCATACAAATACTTTCAGAAACGACTTCCTGACACTTAAATCAATACTCGATGTTAACAAATTTCTCTTCTTCAGAGACGCTTTCCTTGCCATTGCCAGTCTACATTTTATATCCTCTCTACTTCGACCGTCATCAGTTATTTTGCTCCCCAAATAGCAAAAGTCCTTTACTACTTTAAGTGTTGAGGACATTTGTTTAAATTCAGGGCTTTAAAAGCGTCTCCTGTCGCAGTTCAGTCATTGGTCGCTTAAAATTAGCTATCGACAGAGAATCCTGCATTTTCGACGTACCTTGGGTGGCCACTTCCAATACTGGATCGTGTTACACAACAACAGCATTTGTGAAGTGACTTGCCGTGTTCGTGTGTTAGCTACAACCGAGCGGTAGCCGGCAGCCGATGTGGCAACCCCGTAGCGGCAAGTGACAGCCGTCAACTATCAAGTAATTTTAAACTGGCCTCACAAGTATGAAATCATCCTCAGACACATTGATGAGGGAAAGATGGGAAGCTCAGACATTATTTGTGGCACCTGGTTTTTCAGTCCGTCATCTTGGCATTCTCTCATCCTAACTGAAATAATGAACCAAAAATGAGTGTAATGATTACATTGAATTGTGAGGCAGAAATATCAGAACATTAAAATCGGAAATAAATCAAATCACAGAAATTATCAATAATGGGCTCGAACAAATTGTTTCATCTGAAAGCAGAGTATCTTTTTACCAGATTTAACCTAAATGACAAATTCTTTAAGGCACATAATTCGCAGTTGCATGAAAATAAAGTTTTAGCCAATGCTGCACGTTTGCTTAGTAAACTGAAAATTTTAAATGTTACGGTTGAGAGAGACATCAATTCCATGGAGGACTACAGTAAATTATTTTACAAAAACAAGGAAAGAACCAATATGATGTGCTTCGGCCTGTATCTCAGTATCGCCATGAGTTTGCACATTGAACGTGCAGGCCATACAAAACAGACTTGTGAAAGATTTTATCATCATATTTGATTCACAAACTACATAGTAGTGTCATGTATTGAAGTTTTAAACTTCATACAGCAGTATTAATCATTAAGTTGAAGGTAATAAAGTACTTGCACAGCTTCGTCGATATATTTTTGAAACAAAAGAATTTATGTGATTTATCAAAATTTTTTGATTTCTGTGGTCGATAGTCTCCCTTTTCCGGCTGTGCAAAACTTGAACACAACTTATTGAACTAAATTTGTAGGTAGTTCAAATGAAAATCCAAACTTGAAAAAATAAGAGGCACACTAGTACGTTGTGGCATACCGTAAAAGGGAAGCAGGAAGTCTATGATGCTAGTCCAAAAAGCGAGCCACCAATAAAGCGATGCGAAGTCCAGATAAGAAGTCACATTACGATGTAGTAGCCAGTGGCTTCAATAAACAGAATCTGGATGTTCCTGGGCATTACTGCGGCGATTTAAACTCGCGAGCAATATATCAAGACGTCAGTGCTTGCAGATGAGCACTTACCTGCTCGTTGTCCCGTTCTGTCCCATAACTGCAGGGGCAGACGATCCGGGTCCAGAGCGGGGCCATCTGAAGAGAAAACTCAGGTGATATCGCGAACCTTCTGCATCTAACTCTAAACTCCGCAAGCCGTCCTACTGGATGTGCCTGGTGAATGTGTTAACGAATTGGTAAAACACAATGTTTGCGGGATTGTTTTTTAATGTTGGCAACCAGAGCAATAAGAGAATGTGAGTAATATGAGAGAGTGTGTACTGTCCGTGTCTGTGGTCAATTTGTTGTGCGAAGATGGTAATAAAATAACTTATACAGTGTAATTCAGCGTTGTATAAAAAAGAAACACATAAAGTAATAAAACAATTAGTTACGGTCCCAAAGCTCTAAAAAATAAAGGAGGTAAAAATAGTGGACATGAACAACGTAAATAAACCGTGAAATCAAGAAAGAAACGTAAAAACAACCTAGAAACGTTGAAACAAAAAAAAACAGTTAGAAACGTTGTAACCTTCCCGAATAAATAAAAAAATGTATAATAATGAAGTGTAACTTTCCCGTATACATAAAAAATATAAAGTAATGACATTTGGATAATTAAGTTCTGACGTATGAAAACTGATAAATCTTAACTCATGAAAAACTGATAAATTTTGACGTAAGCAGCGCTACGCCATGGTCCTGTGAAATCGATATGAATCTGTCTGTGAGAAATAAACTGAAAAATTCTTACCTCGTGATGGTGTCGCCGGATAACACTGTCTATATATCTGCTCGTAAATGGCACAGCTTAGTGCAATGCTGGACTATCTACTAATACTGGATAACATTTGTCTGAGATCTGAATTACGAGAAAAACAGACTTTATTTAGTGACACAGCTGCACAGCAGATCGTCTGATTACTAAAGAACACATGACTATGATCTGACAAAAATATTTTAATTTAGATAAATGACTGGACAGGGACTGGCAATGACTTAAGGGGAAATTGTACTTTTATAGTTGACTGGTATAAACAATTATATTCTGAAATTTTTTTACGTTATTGATAAAGATCTACTGTCCATTACGCGGGAAAATTAAATATATTACAAACCTGGGTCAAATGGTTCTGACGAATCACAAAAGAAAAGATTGAAACAAATTCATATTAACATCTCAGACAAGTGACGTAACTACGCGCATGCGAATAAAAATAATAAAATTTACCTTACAATAGATGGTTGACTTAATTACATGTTGATTTTTCATTACATTAACAATTGTTCATTTGTTCATCATCATCTCAAGCCGTGGTATCATTTAGCTCTGTGGCTGATCACAATTATTATTCAGTTCCATATAATACAATTTTACAACTTGTTCTGCACTGTGACTTCAACAACTACTAACAGTAAACTGCGCTGTACCAGCGACAGACTACAACTACACTGTAGCAGCGGCAGAGACTGCTCTGACCTGCGACTCTATTGCAGCTCTCTTTTAACAGGGGCAAAGATATTTGATGTCTCACGCAGCGCCTGTGAATTATCGTTCTAGCAGATGAGCAATACATCGAGATTACATTTGCGCCAGCAGGGTGGTGAACCCCTTACAACGCCTCAAGAAAATGAAGAATTTTGTAATCTACAGGTGCTCAAGAACAGCAGTTCTTTCGCCATGTGGGACGTCGAAATCAGAGAATTGTTTACTCTGAAAGATCCCTATGATATTGTGTACGGATGAAAAATGTGACACAGCAGGAAAAAAGAAGAAATGGCAGCAACAGGATAGCAAGGTGAAACATTATACAGGGTGTTTATAAATGAATATCGGGGTTTTAACGCTTTATAATATTTATTACATTAAACTTACAGTTATAAATTATATGTCAAATGAAAGAGCAACTCAAACAGATTTACCAAGAACCTTATAAATGTTCAATGTGAGCACCATTTGTCACAGGGCATACATCAAGTCTATAGCTGAGTTCTCCCCAAACGTTGATAAGTGTGTCTTCAGTGATTGTAGCAACAGCTGCTTCAGTCCGGTTTCTTAATTGAGGGAGGTCTGCTGGAAGCGGAGGCACGTACACACGATCCTTGATGAAGCCCCAAAGGAAAAATCGCATGGCGTTAGGTCGGGTGAACGTGGAGGCCATGCAAAGCAAGCCCTGTCATTGGGCCCCTTGCAGCCTATCCAGCGCTTGGCTATAGACTTGATGTGTGCCGTGTGATAAATGGTGGTCACATTGAACATATATAAGGTTCTTGGTAAAACTGTTTGAATTGCTCTTTCATTTGACATATCATTTATAACTGTAAGTTTAATGTAATAAATGTTATAAAGCGTGAAAACCCCGATATTCATTTAAAAACACCCTGTATAGTGAGAATATAGCCAAAAGGTAAAGCCACATAGATTGTGTTTTTAACTTTCCCAGTCTATGTACGAATGAAACTTGAGACATGGCTAGTAATATAAATGCTCTTCAGAATGTAGAAATTTAACTGAATCGTCTACAGTTAGAATACTATTGAAAATACAATGGAAAGGCTTGTCAAAGAAACCCTCCTTCGCTGATCATTGGGGCTCAGTTTTAAGCGGGACTGTTCACTGACGAGAATTCCGCTCCAGTTAATGAGATACCAGACCGAACACGTGTCTCGAGACGAGCGGTGGGATACCAATCTGTCGCCCGCCATACGACCCGACAACCGAGAGTGATGGTCTGAGGTGACATTTCTGTTCATAGCAGGACCCCTTTGGTTGTCATCCGCAGCACCCTTACAGCACAGCGGCTCGTCGAAGATAATCTACGTCCCGTTTTGTTGCCCTTCATGGCAAACATCTTGGCTTACATTTGAGCAAGGTAATGCGCGCCCGACACGGCGAGATTTTCTACTGCTTGTCTTCACGCTGGCCAAATCATACCTTAACCAGCAAGATCACCGGATCCCTCCACAGTTGGGAACATCTCGATATTGTGGGCAAGGCCTTCCAAACAGATCGGGATTTTGATGACAGAACTCGCCAATTGAACGGAATTTGCCACGATATCCCTCAACAACTCTATCAGTGCCAAGTTGATGAATTGCTTGCATTAGAGCCAGAGGTGGACCAAAGCATTACAATTTGTGAAGCTCTTTCTCTTGGATAAATCATCCATTCTTTCTGAAATTGTGTTCATTTGTTTGACTGCTCATGTTACAGTCGTGGACAAAACGAGCGAGACCCCTCGCCTTTTCGTTATGCTGATCCGCACAGCTTTAGAGGCTGCTACACAGCATAACAGGCAAGGCGACGAAGTGCTACCAACATACTATGCACAGGCGTGAAATTGAAAAACTTTCCGAACTTTGTCAGACTGTTTTCAATCATGTGTAATGCTCATTAGTGTGTTAAACACAACATGTAAATATAAGATATAAATGAAAGAAGAAACTCTAATTAGAATGAACTGCACTAATAAAAATGAAATTCAGCTTATCGAGATAACATAATTGTTTTAGTAAGACAAACTACCCCAGATCGTTACGAATTAGCAAAATATTATGTGCATTCTGCCGCGAAACGGCCTGTGTCAACGTTCAGACCAGTCATACTGGATTACTGTTGCTGACCTACCATGAAAGTGTGCAAATAGAGCAATGCGTGAAGATTCATAACGAAATTCAGTTAAAAATTATTCAGTGCCACACTTAAGTCTATTAAATTATTGACAAAAGCGGGAAAAGTAGGCCGTAACAAGTATAAAATTGTACAAGGGTTTCATATGGACATCCACAGGGCGCCGGTACAGAATAAAGGTAGCAATAAAATGTATTGGGGCCCGAGAATTTCTTAAAATTGCTTTACTGATAGTCTACCTGCCTCCATCGAGATTAGAACCGAAAATGAACCACACCTCCCTTGCAGTAGCAAACAACTTTCACTACGCTAGCAGACAACTCAGGCAAACAGCCATTATTACACCAGCCATGAATAAGCCAGCTATTTCGCAATGAAAATGGCAAAATGATATGCAGTTTCTGTTGCGTAGAGCTTTGTGGACTCAAACACATGAATTTTCTACCTTATTGTCACCGCTTATGTGACAATCATTCGGGATGTTTATCGAAATAACAAAATACTGTTATTAGCGAGTAAATTTAGTAGGACAATTCTGCACCAACCCAGGAAATAAACGGCTACATAGCTGCCAAACGTATTCTACAATGTTTAGAATTCTCCATTAGACTCGCCACAGCCAGAAAACGTTCATTAGCCGAAGTGTTTCTTAAGCTAGCTTGCAATGGGAATCCTCGCGCTTCTAAAACGCGGTGGCATTAATACTGGGATCTGAATTACCACGTGTACAGGCAAATGGGTTTTATTTGCGTTCCTGTAAACGTCATTTGGATCGAAAGCTTAGGTACGATTGATATGCTGATGTATCGACTGCAATTAGAACATTTCGAAGAAAGAGTAGGGGGCATTATTTATGTGGCTTTCATCTTCAGTAACGGTCGTAGCTATTTTCGTTGTTAGGATTTCGTCACCTAAACCGGTAAAAATGAAGCCCTACTAGTCTCACTTTCTTGACCGTCTATCTGTCTACCCAACCCTTAAAACCTGTTTACCTCGAGTACGGGTAGACATAATAAACGGAAATGTATCGCACTTCCTGCGGTATACGGTCCCTTGGTGGTGTAAAGAAGTGGGCTTCTTTCATTTATATCTTATATTTACGTGTTGTGTTTAACACACTAATCAGTATTACACATGATTGAAAATAGTCTGAAAAAGTTCGGATAGTTTTTCAATTTCACGCCTGTGCATAGTATGTTGGTAGCATTTCGTCGCCTTGCCTGCTATGCTGTGTAGCAGACTTTAAAGCTGTGTGGATCAGCATAACGAAAAGGCGAGGTGTCTCGCTCGTTTTGTCCACGACAGTACATCTCATCAACCGATTTCCGTACCGTTCGGATAATATCTTCGTGGTGCGTTATTTTTCGTAAGAGTATATTTTATTTTTGTTACTGTTCACACCGATTTATCTCCAATACTGTCATGGAACAGTAATGGACTTCTCCACCTATCATGGACAGTACTCTTTATGCTGATAAATCAGCTGCCAGTCCGTATACCGAACGTCTGTACTTGGCAGTTCTTCTCAAATTTCTCTAAAATTTTCTAGCGTGTCGTCTTCCTTGTACAGAATAGCACCACCTATGAACAGTTTTGTGGATCTTAAGACAATATCTAACTGCACATTTGTATGTGTTGTGAACAAAAAAGGTCCTGAGACACTCCACTGAATAACGCCTGAAACTACTTTTGCATCTGACGGTTGTTCCCTGGTAATAACGACGCGATGAGCTATTTTACAAGGCTGGCCAAATATCCTGTGAGCTCCTATTTTCTTCACTAGGTGACAGCGTGAAACAGAGTTGCACGGCTTCCAGGCGTCAAGCAACACGTCAAACCTGATCAATCGTGTCGGCGTTTCATCAGATCTATTAGCTTTTCTTTTGTTGAGCGATTTTTTTCTGTTCCTCGAGCTATAAGTGTTACTTCGGCATTCGTTCGACAAAGAAAAGGCAGATAATTGCGTGATCTGCAACAGAGAAACAATTTCGGAAGACAAAATCAGTATCATACTCCCTTTCGTTCTAGTATGACCACTGGGCGACATTATGTATGACTTTGAGGTGTTTCCCGACTTTATTTATGACCGAAACTTCTTGCGGTATTTAATTACCGTTTGTAGGCAAAAATGTTACTTTAGGATCAATAGCCTGCTTCTTGCTTAGCCCTCTTTACTCTCGTTTTGGCTTCGTTCAACTTTTGCTTCTCATTAAGACTTCGATATCGCTAAAGTGATACTTATGCCATCACAAAAATCCGAAAACTGAAAACATTACAAAATGCCTAAAGGCGATACTGATGCATACAGCGATAAATTGCACAAACTAACGAGAGGTGGTATCCAAAACATCTGTGCAACTACACAGTCCAACTTAAAACGCCAACACCAGTACAAAAATCCAAAAGGCGATACGGACGCACAGGGTGAAATGATGAATAATGACTACTATGGAGCAGTACATCTTCTAAGAATGGCTTCGAAACGAAAATTAAAACATTTGTAGTTGAGAGGGAATCCTGAAATAATTCTTCTACAGGAGCTGAAATAAGAATAGCTGAACTGAAACAGAACTACATTTGTTATGGTTGGAATAGGCTTTTAGCTTTATCTATGAAGTGCAGAAGAAGTTGTCAAAGACTGAAAAAAATTTATGACAATGATGATGTAAAAATGTATCTTCACTATGTCTGCTTTCACACTTCGCTGTGCAGTACATTTGTTTCTCCACTTTCTATCAAAATTTGGCTGATTTTCACGTCGAGGTGCAAATGTAGGTGGCGAAATACTCTCTCAGGTGTCATTATCTGAACCACTGGTATGTATTTCACAATCTACCTCTCTTGAAAATTGTACAAAACAGGATCTGTTGAAATTATTAACGTTGTCGTCTCATTTATATTCTATCTCAGTGATTCTTGAAGAAACATAGGAAATGTACACGTACAAAAGTGCTTCAATTTCTGCAGCAGTCAAAGCTCGAATATAACTACCAGTATCACGATTTTTGTCCATCTGTCTGAGATAAAGTAGACAGAACAATATGTAAGGGATTATGCCATGCCGCTACAAAAAATGTTCGCACAGCCTGACGATACTTACAAGTCCACTTCATATTTTCAATTTTGTATATTGCGAAGTAACATCTTTGAAGCCTTAGAGCGGAGATACAGTAACGTACCACTACCGACAGGTTCTCAGTGCACAAAAAAATGATCGTATGGAATTGTTGGCCGGGAGGCCTATTCGGGGGAGTTCGCCCGCCGTATTGCAAGTCCTTTATAGGTGACGCCACATCTGCAACTTGTGAGTCAATGATGATGAAGGACACACAACAACCAGTCCCCTGCCGGGAATCGAACCCGAGCCATCTGCGTGGTAGGCGGTAACGCTACCGCTACGCTACACAAAAAATGCACTTTGAGAAAGTTATTCGAGCCACTTTTGACGCAAAGTATGTCCTTCCGCAACAGTGAGTGCCTCGAAGGCGACGCGGGACGTACTCCTGGCGTCCCAGGAGCGATTGCCGAATTTGTAGATGCGCCACCACGTGCTTGAGACGCACAGCTCCTCGATGTATCGCCTGTCATTCGGGCGTGCTGCCTACGACACTCGCCGAGAATTCATCTTGTTGCTGGTGTCCGAACTTACTGGTGCTTTTGAGTAACGTCAAACAACAGTGGGTTAAAAAACTGAAAGACAGAATTACAGCAACGATTCAAAAACATCAATAGAGACACAGAGTATAATTTGATCTTTGACAGAGCGATGTACATTAATTTATTACACTGCCCACTTGAATGAAGAGATTTTTCGAAATCCCAACTCTAAGTGGTTTTTTGAAAATACGTCACTATTAAGACAATTTTGAAGTTACACCTTCAAAAATTGGTGTTTGGTTTCTTGTTCAGAAATAAATGACTGCTGAAACATTTTTAAAGCTACATTTACGAAAATTGATATTTGAATTTTCGGTTGGAAATAAACAAATGTATCTTTCAGAGTTTTCGGATATTAAACCCCCTAATGGAGTGAAATAGGGGATGAAAAACTTTATGAATTATTCAGTATAAAAACCTCTTCAAAGCTAAATCTATGAAAATTTGTGTTTCGCATCTCTGACAGAAATAAAAAATACGTGTTTCAGTGTCTTTGGAAATTCAACCCCCAAGGCGGTGAAACACAGAACGAAAATTTTTAAAAATTATTTCGTTATATTAAAAAAAGGTAAATCCATAAAAATTGGTGTTTCACTTCTCGGTTGGATATAAGGAAATACCACCAAAAGAATGCAAAAGGCGTGATGAACAAAGACTTTGGACTCTAGCTACCAGAATCACTTTTTGGTCATAAGTAAATTTGGAAATGACAATACTTTAGAAGCCTTAATTAGAATGAAAAGCTTGGAAGGTGTTGCAGCTTGTGAATTAAATCAATGACAGCCATTTAACAGTAACTACGACAAACTGACTTTATCGGAATTGCATATAAAAAGAAACGACTCATTAATGCATTAACTATTCAGTAGGCCTAATACATGTTCATAAAATTATTTTTAATGCAATTACCACTCAAACGCGAGCGAAGCAGCAGGCGCTAACATGTGTAAGCTAGTTTCAAAATATGTCTGTTTAGTAAACGTCTGTTTCTTTCCCAACAATACGAATGCAGATGCCAAACAACTTATCTATTATTGTTCTCGGGCTTCCGTTCTCCCTCAACAGCCCATCCATACGCTTACCTTTATTCCCTGTTTTGCCTATCTTCTACGTTTTTTTCTTTTTTTCAGCATTAAGGTCTGAATGTATGTGACTGCGATATATGAAAATGTATAAAACAATGTAAGTGAAAAGAATTATCCAGGGAGGTATTAAAGCGTTAGTACCACCTCTCCGGACGAAACCATGTGACTCGCCGCCTCTATTGACATTGGGAAGTTCTTGTCTTTTCGTGGCTTGATATTTTTCTGATGTCTTGTCGTTATTTCTGCCGGTCACCTGCGAAACTGTAAAGTTCATCTTCTCAGGCTGCCTTATCTTCACTCCAATGAATTTACGTCATTTTACTCTGTCGTTCACTTTCCAATTCCATCTTCAATGGTCTTCTGTAGCTTCACGCTCTGCAGCTCGCTGGCAGATCCATAATTGCCTTCAAGATGAAGTCTGCGTATGCACTCCTGTAATATGGGCTCCTTTGAAGTCGACAGTGCTGTGTTTACAGGTATGTCCACAAGTCGCCAACACTACATTTCGTATTGGAGAGAATATAATACGTGTGTACCGCCCGTCCTTTCGGCGAACTGACTGCGTTTTTCTTCGCATTTGAGTAAAGGTCGTCTTCCGGGAATAACAGACTATTAAGTGTGGTGGCGTGCGGTAACTTACGTTGGAGAAATGCCAAGAAGTTTCTGACCGCATTCCATATTTCACGCGCCGACCCACATACAAATTGGTGTTTGTCGGTATCCTGCACGCGACAGGATGCACAGAGGGGGGACTCTGCCAAATGTATCGCATGCAGTCGGGGATTCGTGGGGAATTAGCTGTTGACCGCATAATACCACAGGGTCCTCGCATTCGTTGGAAAATTTCACTGGCGGACGCTTTTCCACATGATGTTCTAGTCCACCTCCGGTAGCTAGCCTTCATGTCGTTCTTGGTTTGCGTGTGCCGCAATCAGAAATTTGTACGGTGCTCGCAATGTAGCTAGCTGCGTCTCAGGCATTCCCATGCTGATGTAGCTGTATTCAATCACAAAATATTTGCGACATCATTCGGTATGTGGTGAACGTCCACTGAAGCTTCAAGGATAGCCGGTACTATTAGGTCCAATAAAAAGATGGTGATATTATTTGGCTATACGAAGGCCGTGTCTTCGTATATATGTAGGTGAGGGTTAGTCCACCTACAGGAGTTCGAAGAATCAATGTAGAATATTTGACCTTGAAAAGCGCGGAAGACTGCTAGTAATCTGTTTAGTGTCGTGGCGTCAGCCGGAGCATTCGTGCCATATAGCTTACTTTAGACGAGAGATAAACATTCAGCAATTTAACCCATTGTATTTCATCCAGGAAACGGAGGGTATGTTGACATATATAGGCGCCTACTTTATTAAGTAAATCTATGTAATTAACTGCAACCGTTCAGTGAATGTCCCGAATGAATTTCACTCCCAGCCACTTCATGACCGTGATCTCCTTTACTTGTCCATGAATAGGAACCCGCAGTCTGCGACTGATATTTAGGACACAGGACTTCATCACATTCAGCTTAGCGCGATCCAATACTACTCGACTATGCCCATTGCCGTTTGTATCTCAGCGGTGCTTTGGCTAAAAACGTCACGTCATCCTCGTAGGCGCGGCAGACGAACCTCTGACATAGTGTAATGACCCCCTGGAGTTGTCTGTTAAATGCAATTGACAGTGGTCCTGTGGATATAGCAAATATTGCCATTGACATAGGGAAGCCTTGTCTAATTGAGTTACTGATTGTTATCGATACCACCGGTCGACCGTTTATCAATATCGTGGACAGCAATTTTTGCAGAAGACGCGTGCTGATTGTCACGATATGTTGTGGGAAGTTCATTGCCTGCATAGACCTCAGAAAATACTCGTGATTTATCCTGTCGAAGGCTTTGTTAAAATAGTTGTAAGATGGCAGGAACTATGCCCCTTACATGAAGTCATTAAAGATCACCTAACTCACGTTGAGCGAACTGTAGGGCTGAACAAAATGACTGAGAAGGCACAATGCATCTTGTAGAGGGTATAGTATGGACATAGTGGAATAATTAATGTCGGGTGATGGTTTTAAAGTAATTCACACGACATGAAAACTTTGTGGAAATGAGTCGATTTACTGGACGCTAGTTTACCACAGGGAAGTATACAGAGTTGACCGCGGCACGCGGCTGGGGAGCGGTGAAGGGGAGCGACAATAGGCAGCTTAGGGCGGCTCAAACTCTTGAGAAAGCGGTAAAGCGGCGAGGCCTCCAGCCGCCTTAAGATGATAGACAGTGAGTAGGTGGTTCACCCCATGCTGGTGTACCGGGAACTTGTATGCTTGTTGATAAATGTCCGTCGTCCCGTTTTCTGTGAAACATGCGACAAAGCTACGGTGGAGTGGTCAACAGAGGTCAAAATATGCGTGTTCGTGACTATAGCAACTTCACACTGAATTCACGGTCTGCAGAGCCTGAAGTAAATCAGGTGAAGAGCGACAGCATGAAATACGCCGGCCTCCGATGGGAAGATAGTACCAAGGAATTTGAAGTACTCTCCTGGGAGTCCTAATTCCGGAAAACTTGGTGTTTGTGCAGGCGCTAACCTTGATGGGTGGCCTGGGGGGAGCTAAATGGAAGAAGTTGAGAGGAAGGGAAATTTTGTGGGAATTTGTTCACTTCCCAGAGCAGGCATTGGTCGGCACTGGGAAGCGACCCATAATTAACGCGACTTGCGCTGCAATTGGCGTAAGTGATTTTGCTGGAGGGGAAATCGAGGTGAAGAGCGGACTGGCAGAAGTCTCAGTAGAGGTCTTCCATTCCCAGCTTGCCTAGAGTGCGGACGTGGCGTTCTTGACTCAGCTTGCCTGAGAAAGAGTGAGCATCTCTGCACTTTAGGACTTGGCAAAGGGAACGATTGAGCTTGGAGATAGGAAGTTTTGGTTCAGCTATGTACTGAGCATGATAGCTAGGAGTGAATAGACGAGCGCAGCCTTGCAGCACCACGAGGTCGGCCGACGTCCACACAACGACGACGCTCCGCCACGCTGTATTCGGTGATATTGCGCCCGCTCCGGCCACTGATTAATTTGTTGGTTCACTTCGGAAAAGTTTCCACGAGGTTTTCATGAGCCGTGTATTGTAGAATTCTTCTCGCACTTCGCATTATGCCTGGGTCAGTCGATAGGAATTACTTTTGAGTATCGCGCTTTACTCCATGCAAACGCAATTTATTACCACTGCCTGATAGGAGAGTCTTGTAATGTCATGATTGAAGGTCTTGAGTTAAAATAAATTTGTGCTAATCGACTGCATCTGTTTTCAATCAAGTAGTTGAAATCCAAAGTCACTTTCTTAATTAATTTTATGGTTCACATTTGCATCTGGTGTTCAATAGCTGGATAAAACAGCAATGTGCACCCCTTTTTAATTAAAAGTGATTAATTCTGAATAAATTAATGTCAACACTGCCACCGCATTTCAATCAGGAGTCACAGGGCCATATTACTTTTTTGCGTTATCCGATATTGCGGCAGTTTGCACTCTCTGTTGATCTGTTAGTCAATTAGTTGTGATAAACACACGCCAAAACCAGCAAAGTGACCGGTGGGGTGTTACGTATGGCTGACCCATGCTAGGATACGATATTTCGGGATTTGCTAGGAAGTAGTCTTGAAAAAGGAAATTTTTCCACGTGATCCATTGCTTAGCCATTTTTCATTGAAAAACGGGTAGCAGTAGTTACAATAAGTTACATTATCTTCCTCATGTGCTGTCCTTTCAAATTGACATTTATAGGTGCCTATGCATTATATTTGTGATTTGTTGGAGTACTTATGATGTGCAGTGCCGTAATCAGCCGATGCTGAGCACACAGAACACAATCATTGGTACTAGCCCTTTTGGGGAATGCTTCATGAACTATTTGTTGGGTCACTGCTCACACCCAGTGTATCACTTTGTGTCCTGATATATGTTTTGCATTATGTAATTATTGAGGGTAAGCGGTACCTGGGTTTTGAGTTTTCGTGTAACATAGAAGTGCAAATGATAACGAGGGGAAAAGCCAAGAAACGGCAGAATATAATCAGACTGTTACTCGGGAGAACATGGGTGATAGTAGGGAAAGCTCTACCGATGAGCGTGACGAACTCGAGTTGCAACTTCCTGAAACTGCGTCTCACGACTGGTTTAGTCCGCTGAATAGCAAGGACGTTGATTCAGGCAGTGATACTGAGGGCTCGGGGGACGCAGGGAGTACAGGATTAATCCACAAGTATGGAAGATCCAGCCCAAGAAGCCAGAATGTGTTGGAACAAAACGATGTCCGACCATTATCAAACGATTCATTCACAAGTGATCCGACGGGGGCGCGGAGACGGTACTTGTCTAGATATCGAAGGGTTCCTCAGAAGAGAGGAGAGGAGTCGCATTTTCAACCACAAAAGAACGAGGATCAAAATGCGGCTACTCTCAAAAACATTACGGACCTGTTGCAACAGATGCAAACGGTGAACTTAGAGCAGAGCGCCAGCCTTAATGCCGGAATTAAAAAGGCGAATTCGGAGCTGAAAGAGAACCTTAATGCCGAAATTAAAAAGGCGAATTCGGAGCTGAACTATAGGCCCACAGAAGTCCATAGGGAAGTAAAAGAGGAGGTAAAGAATCTCGGCGTCAAAATAGAGAAAGAGATTGCCGTCATCAAACGAACGACAATTGGAGCCAAATTAATTGCGAAAGGTGCAAGCAAAATAGCGAGAGAAACTCGGGACTCCACGCAAAGTACGGAAAAAGTAGGAAAGGTCATGTTATCAAGGCTACAAAGCCGGATAAAACGTGTCGAAGAAAAGCAACAAGAGCAACCGGACATCGGGCCTAACGAGATGTTGAAAGAGGAGGTGGCGATATTAAAAAGAAATTTAGAGGACGAGGTAAAACGTCTAATTACAGAGACATCAAGAACACAGATAACCGCTTCACGGTGTGTCAAAGTTGACACTATAAGCAACGGGAGCCACGCCTTGATTCACAGCTCTGAGGCAACGACCGAGGTAAACACGGACAGCGCGCAGCAATCCAGTGAGCACAATTGTTGTCGGCTGATTAGGTGTACCGAACAACTGTCGAACATAGAGAGGGGGAGAGATGACGATAGCGTGTCGGAACGAATTAGTCCACGTCCCGAAGTTCATACGAATCGTAAGAACGGGCGAAATGATAACTGGAATGATGACCGGTTTGACTACAAGCATTTTCTATCAGTCCGAAAGTTCCATCACTACAAGGACGAAGGTAATAGCTTGCATCCAAAAATTTTTATGGGAAAATTCGAGTTATCTTTGCCCCCACACTGGCCACTGATGTAACAGCTGGATTTTGTGTGCTCCCATATGGAGGGCGCGACCGCTGAGTACATGAGAAATGTAGCGAAGACGAGCGTCTCGTTCGAAGAATTCAAAAATGCCTTCTTGGGCAAGTATTGATCTAAAGAAACCCAAGAAAGGATCAAACAAGAAATTATGATGTCCAGAGATATGGAAGGGGCAGGGTACCGGAGTCCGGTCAAATTTTTTGAAAATATGACAAAAAGGAACCAGTACGTAGACAACCCATGTAGCGGTGCGGAAATCATCAGATTATGCTACATGAAACTTCCCATCTCGTATCAACAATCACTTGCCGGTCGTTGTGGTAGTGATACGGAGGTATTTAAGGGCATTTTGCGAGAACTGGAATTCGCATTTCAAGAGGAACAGGCGCGGGAGAAACGCCGACAGCGTGAACAAAATAACAACCGTCGCAATAATGGACCTCAGCGGGATAGTTGGCCAGTGCCGAACTACAACGGCCACAATCAAGAGAAAAGTAATGGAAACTCGAAAAGAAGGTACACGGAAGAAGAGTGACACTCTCCGGTGAAACATAATAAATTACAAAGGACTTGGGGCGGTAACCAGCAATCGGGAAGGAACAGGAATAATGGTTACCAAAGTAACAACCAGGAAGTGGTCGAAGTCCGCCCTCCGAAGCCTGGTCCATCCCACCTCAACGGGCAGGATTACGAATGACTAGACCAGAGCGCGGACGTAGTAAATATAGGCTTAGAATAAGGGTTTTGTTAAAGTGTCTTGTTGTTTGTGTATATACTGATATTAGTGGTAGAATGTCTCGTTTATATGTGCCTATATTTTGTGTTTTATTATTAATAATGATATCTCGCCCCTCGATGCTGTGAAAGTGAAGCATTAGATTATTTTGTAAAAACGCATGATTAAAGAATGGAATACAAGTATTTCTGGGCGTATCCCTAGAAAAGGGTTGATTAGGAACTGTAAATTACAGAAAAGTTCCCCGTAATTGTATCTCCGTCATTGGAGAACATATTTGAGGTGGCCAGTCCCGTAGGCCGTTACGAGGACGCACCGACGCATCTCGTATGCCCCTGAATACGTAAGAGGTGGACAGCTATGCGCAGTTACGTGAATTAGAGCACCCAGTGTACGTTAAAATGAACCGGATGTAATCATCTACAGAGCGAACAGCGGTATTGATACGCCAGAAATACTTGTTGATACCAAGATAGTGTAACAACTGCGAGTGTGAGCAGTGAGCTACATTTGTGTTGTGCCATTATGACACTGCTAATCCGAAACATGTTCACAGGCCTTATAAAACCATTCGTGACAAAAGGAGAAAACGGGAAGAAAATAGAGGAGAGAAGAAGTGTCGCAATAGAACACGATAAAGGACGCTATCCAAACTTCCAACAAAAAATCTTGGTAATATTGACACATGTCTAAGTTTGTTGTGTTTTATACATGTTCGCAGGCACAATAAGAGGGACGTCTGCCACATAGGGAATTCAGAAGAAAAAACAAGATTAGAGATAATAAAAAGTAGTAAATAGTAAATATGTAGTCGGGTTGGCCAACACCGTATTAGTCGTAGGAATTGGTAGTTAGAAATGGTGATGGGATCATGTCCAGATAATCTTGATTCCCTATCCCTTGATTGTGTGTATGTGAATGACTGTGAAGCAAGTTGTCTTGTACATTTTTTATGTTTATGTATATAAAAAAACGTATGGTACTGACGGTTAAACATCAGCACTTTCCATGTACTAAAATTAGTTATCTTAGTTTGTTAAAGTGACGTAACTGAGCGAGAGGGAGTTGATGCGACGACACCTGGCACACCACACACGAGCTGACAAGGAACGAGGACGACAGCAATGAGGGGAGCACACAGCTGACGATGATGATGGCATGCAGACCACGCCCTGAATCGACGGGCCGGTGGTCAACTCAGCAGCCAAGGAGAGGTGAGATCCAGCACCTCTGTGTACGACAAAGAGGTCGGTCCTGGTCTCTGTACACAGTGCGGATCGAGGGCAGCAATGAAGAGGTCCAAGAAGGTTTCTATATTTGTTGCTCGCCAAATCAGGTGGAGCGACAGCCCAGCTGACCTTTTGTGCCTAATGACACTAACTTTGAGGGCCTGAGCAAAAAAATAGGCTCTTGTTTTATCACGGTCCCTCCCTTGCCCTAAAACGTCTATAGAACGAGCAATGACCTGTGGCTGATCCGCGAGAGGTCACCGACATAGATGCACCGATGGGGTCTTGTGCCTGTCGGACAAGATGTCAACAACGAGCTCTTAGGTGAGAGCCATCCTGCCTCAAGAAGATGCGGGTGCCTGTGGCGCCATCTTGGTAATCGACGTTCCTCTCTTCTCAGCCGTTAGCCATCCCTCAACTTGCTAGTCAGAACTAATGTCACTTCCGTTTCTGCAAGAAACTTGTGCCATGTGTGTGAGTGTGGATTCAAATGAATAACACATCCACCTAAAAAAAAAAAAAAAAAAAAAACCGTAAAGTACTCATTTGTTCTGTTTATGAATTATGTTATAAGAAGGTTATGATGTTATAAATGTGCCATTTGTTAAAACGTCATACATTTGTCATGCCACATCTCTTTGTGTTAGAATAAGATTGCATACTTATACCTTGTTACAAATACACAACAGTGGTTGCTCAATATGCGATGATTCTTGTTATTTTGCTTGTGTTATATATAGATATGTATTAAAAAAAAAGGGGTACATGTGTGTACACAATCCCAGACACTGGACTGGGCAAGACCTTGTTGAATTTTGTAAAGATGACACCTACACCATGCACAATATAAACGTCCAGAGACAGTGAGACAAAAACCTTTATTTATAAAATATCAAGCGGGCGTTCACATATAATTGAATGAGAGCAACAACTATCAAATTCACAAAATGTTACACGAATATTGTTCATGTATGTTTTTAGGAATTTAAGTCGAGTGGGGATAGATAACTGAGAGTGAATGGATCTTAAGTTATAATTGCGGGTCTTGCCATTCAAATGACAAGCACAGAGGTGCTTAAACATGTGTATTTGCCCTTTGCGATGTGTATCCTTGTAATATAATTGTAGTTTTCTTTTGAGTACCCTGACCAATAATTGTCTTAGGAATCGGCAGAGATTAAAGTAAAATTAGACTAAATAATGACCATGTCTTTAACAGTAAATCCAGTCATTGAAGGCAGGTACCCTAGGAATGAGTGGGAGTTTGCATCAGAGAGGAGGCAGTGGTAATCAATCGCCCGTAACTACTCATGGGAACGGATTAAAAATACCAGTTATGGAGATATTAATTTTGTACCACAGGTGGTAACACCATAGGAGTCATCACCTGTACTACAAAACTGATTTGAAGAGAGGGGCTATGTAAGATGGCATGAACTATGCCCCTTACATGACGTAATTAAAGATCACCTAACTCACATTGAGCGAACAGTAGGGCTGAACAAAATGACTGACAAAGCACAATGCATCTTGTAGAGGGTATAGTATGGACGTAGTGGAATAATTAATGTCGGGTGATGGTTTTAAAGTAATTCACATGACATGAAAACTTTGTAGAAACGAGTCGATTTACTGGACGCTAGTTTACCCCAGGGAAGTATACAGAGTTGACCGCGGTACGCGGCTGGGGAGCGGCGAAGGGAAGCGACAATAGGCAGCTTAGGGTGGCTCAAACTCTTGAGAAAGCAGTAACACGGTGTGGTCTCCAGCCGCCTTAAGATGATAGACAATGAGTAGGTGGTTCACCCCATGCTGGTGTACCGGGAACTTGTACGCCTGTTGATAAATGTCCGTCGTCCCGTTTTCTGTGAAACATGCGACAAAGCCACGCAAAGCTATGGTGGAGCAACCAACAGAGGTCAAAATATGCGTGTTAGTGACTATAGCAACTTCACGCCGAATTCATGGTCCGCAGAGCCTGAAGTAAATCAGGTGAAGAGCGACAGCATGAAATACGCCGGCCTCCGATGGGAACATAGTACCAAGGAATTTGAAGTACTCTCCTGGGAGTCCTAATTCCGGAAAACTTGGTGTTTGTGCAGGCGCTAACCTTGATGGGTGGCCTGGGGGGAGCTAAATAGAAGAAGTTGAGAGGAAGGGAAATTTTGTGGGAATTTGTTCACTTCCCAGAGCAGGCATTGGTCGGCACTGGGAAGAGACGCATAATTAACGCGATTTGCGCTGCAATTGGCGTAAGTGATTTTGCTGGAGGGGAAACCGAGGTGAAAAGCGGGCTGGCAGAAGTCTCAGTAGAGGTCTTCCATTCCCAACTTGCCTAGAGTGCGGACGTGGCGTTCTTGACTCAGCTTGACTGAGAAAGAGTGAGCACCTCTGCAGTTTAGGACTTGGCAAAGGGAACGATTGAGCTTGGAGAAAGGACGTTTTGGTTCAGCTATGTACTGAGCAAGATAGCTAGAAGTGAATAGACGAGCGCAACCTTGCAGCACCACGAGGTCGGCCGACATCCACACAACGACGCCGCTCCGCCACGCTGTATTCGGTGATATTGCGCCCACTCCGGCCACTGATTAATTTGTTGGATCACATCGGAAAAGTTTCCACGAGGGTTTCATGAGCCGTGTATTGTAGAATTCTTCTCGCACTTCGCATTATGCCTGGGTCAGTCGATAGGAATTACTTTTGAGTATCGCGCTTTACTCCATGCAAACGCAATTTATTACCACTGCCTGATAGGAGAGTCTTGCAATGTCATGGTTGAAGGTCTTGAGTTAAAATAAATTTGTGCTAATCGACTGCATCTGTTTTCAATCAAGTAGTTGAAATCCAAAGTCACTTTCTTAATTAATTTTATGTTTCACATTTGGATCTGGTGTTCAATAGCTGAATAAAACAGCAATGTGCACCCCTTTTTAATTAAAAGTGATTAATTCTGAATAAATTAATGTCAACACTGCCACCGCATTTCAATCAGGAGTCACAGGGCCATATTACTTTTTTGCGTTATCCGATATTGCGGCAGTTTGCACTCTCTGTTGATCTGTTAGTCAATTAGTTGGGGTAAACACACGCCAAAACCAGCTAAGTCACGAGTGGGGTGTTACAGCGAGTTTTGCAGAAGACGCGCGCTGATTGTCACGACACGTTGTGGGAAGTTCATTGCCTGCATAGACCTCAGAAAATTCTCCTGATTTATCCTGTCGAAGGCTTTCTTAAAATAGACAGTAAACATGGTCATGCGACAGGTGGCCGTTATCTCGATTATGTCACGATAATTACAAAGGGTATCGTGAATGTTGCGGTCTTCACCTGCACTGATGTGTTCCGGGCCTATGACTGTGTTCGAAACCGGTTTTAGCCTCCCAGCTATAATGCTGGGACATGTCTTGTTGTCATTATTAGGAGGGTTAACGGACGGTAATGTTGTGCCGATTCCCCTATTGGTGTTTTAGGAACCGCTGTAATAATTCCTTCGCTGAAATTGTGTGGAACATCCTTGGCTGGGTCCGTCAGTTCTTGGCATATGCACGTTACTTACGGTAACATCTGATGTTTAAATTTGCAGTAGAATTCCAGCGGTTTACCGTCTGTTTCGGGTGACTTGTTCTCTGGGCCGTTCATCAGCGGGTCGTCAACTTCCTGTTCTGTCAAAAAAGCCAGTAAACTGATTTCCTCGTCTTGGTAGACACTGCTGGTTATTCCCGACATTTCGTCTTCCATCGCCGCCTGGTACAGAGGCCTAGCGGCGTAAACCATCTCATAATATCTCTTCAGTTCGGCTTTAATCTCTCGCTGTTGCAGCGGGAATCGTCCTTCAGTCGTTCGTAGTTCAGTGATGAGCTTCATGCGGCTACCTATTCGCTCCTTAATTATCTAATGTGTGGAATGTTGTTCGCTTTGGACGTCATCTCGAAGTCACACTCTAATCCGGCACCCTTTTATTGTGTTGGTGCATAATTTCGTAGCGTTTTTCCATAAATTCAGTAAGCATAAGAGATATACATAAATAATATATTCTCCTTCACTATTTACAACAGTCTGTCAACGATAGGGTAACTTTCCGATTCCTCGACTGTGGAAATCACGTGGTTTTGATGCGAAGAACTCGACGAGCCATATTCGAAGCGCATCTTCATCCAGAAATGACTTTGCTTGAAGGTTGTTCGACAGAGAGCGTAAAAAACGAAAATCTGGCGGCACAAGATCGACTCCTTGTAACCTTCTCATATAAATAAAAAAATATAAAATAATTATGTGTAACATTCCCGAAAAGAAAATAAAAAACAATAATAATTAAATTTGGATAATTAAATTCTGACGTATGAAAACTGATAAATCTTAAATCTTGAAAAACTGATAAATTTTACGTAAGCAGCGCTACGCCATGGCCCTTTGAAATCAGTCTGAATCTTTCTGTGAGAAATAAACTGAAAAATTCTTACTTCTTGATGGTGTCGCCGGATAACGCTGTCTATATATGGCACAGGTTAGTGCAATGCTGGACTATCTTCTAATACTGGATAACATTTGTCTGACATCTGAATTACGAGAAAAACTGACTTTATTTAGTGACACAGCTGCACAGCATGTCGTCTGATTACTAAAGAGCACATGACTATGATCTGACAAAAATTCGGGATATTTTAATTTAGATAAATGACTGGACAGGGATTGGCAATGACTTAAGGGGAAATTATACTTTTATAGTTGACTGGTAAAAACAATTATATTCTGAAAATTTCTTACGTTATTAATAAAGATCTACAATCCATTACACGGGAAAATTGAATATATTACAAATCTGGGTCAACTGGTGCTGACGACTCACAAAAAAAAGATTGAAACAAGTTCATATTAACCTCTCAGTCAAATGACTTAACTACGCGCATGGCAATAAAAATAATAAATTTTACCTTGCAATAGATGGTTGACTTAATTACACTGTTGATTTTTTATTATATTAACAATTATTAATTTGTTCATCATCATCTCATGCCGTGGTATCATTTAGCTCTGTGGCTGATCACAATTATTATTCAGTTCCATATAATAAAATTTTACAATTTGTTCTGCACTGTGCCTTTAACAACTACTACTACTACTACGTGATCAGGCCCAGTGGACCGCACGCATCTACAAGTTTCCTCCTCCACTGTATTCTGTCCATTGCTGCTATCCACCATTCGTCCACATCTATTGACATTTGTTTTAAATCTTTATGGAGTCCATCCCTCCAACGCTTCTTGGGTCTCCCTGGCGGTCTCTTTCCTGTAGGTGTGAAATCCAGGAGCTTCCGAGGCCATCTGTGATCCTCCATCCGGGCCACATGGCCAGCCCACTGCATTCTTTTGGCTTTGACAGCTCCTGCTATGTTGGGCTGCTGGTATAGTTCCTCAAGCTCTCGGTTGTATCTGATCCTCCATTCCCCTGTATCTGCATCCAGAACCGAACCGAAGATCTTCCGAAGCACATTTCTCTCAAAGACAAGGAGCTTATGGAAGTCCTGTTTCCGGATACTCCATGTCTCACAGCCATATAGAACAACAGGCTGGATCAGGGTTTTGTACAGTCGAATCTTGAACTGTCTGGAGAGAGATTTGGACCGAAGCAGTTGTGCTAGGCTGTGGTAAGATCGGTTTCCTGCTTGTATTCTGGCATTGATCTCTGCTTCACATGACGAGTTCTCAGTGAAAAGTGCCCCTAGGTATTTGAATTCTTGCACTCTCTTGTAGGAATGGTCCCCAACCTGCAGTGATTGTAGATGATCAGCAGTCTGACAATGACCACGCGTCATAACGAGGTACTCTGTCTTACCTTCGTTTATGTTTAGCCCAAATTTGCTGGCAGCCTCCTTTAGTGCTTTGGTCATTTGCTCCAACTCCTCTTCCGATCTAGAGAGTTAACAGATGTCGTCTGCATAGGCTAAGTATGCCAGTCTCTTTCCTTCGATTTCAATCCCTTCGTTCTCTTGGAAGGTCTCGCGTATGATCTTCTCGAGGGCAAAGTTGAACAGGATAGGGGACAACCCATCTCCTTGCCTGAGTCCTGTCACAATTTCAAATTCCTCAGTTACGCGATTTCCCATCTTCACCTTTGCATGTGTCTCGTTCAGACAGATCTTTATCAGATTGATGAGTTTCTCTGGTATGCCAAACTCCCTTAAACAGTTGAGCAGGCTCTTACGATGTATGCAATCATAGGCCTTCTTAAAATCAACGAATAAAATATGCAAATCTTTACCATATTCACCCAGTTTCTCAGTGAGCTGCCGGAGACTGAAGATGTGATCTACTGTTGACCGCCCTGGCCGGAAACCTCCCTGGTACTCCCCAATCACCGATTCTGCCACTGGCTGAATTCTATGTATGAGGCAATTGGACAGGATCTTATAGCAGACGTTAAGCAGGGCGATTCCTCGATAGTTGTCACATTTCAGTTTGTCGCCCTTCTTATGTATTGGACAAATCAGAGCTGTTTTCCATTCTCCTGGTAGTTCTTCTTTGGTCCATATTGCCTGTATCAGTCGGTGTATTTTTTCTGCAGGTTTCTCTCCTCCTGCCAGGATCATTTCAGCCTGTATTCCATCTTGACCTGGACTCTTATTCTGTTTAAGGTGTCTGATTCTGGTTTTTATCTCATCCAGGGTAGGTGGGGGATAGTCTGATGTCCCTATCGTTCGTCAGGATCTTATCACGGGAATCTTTGACAAATTTCTGCTTGGCCTGGTGATCTTTGCAGCGGTACTTCACCCTCAGAAACATTTCCCTCGTCTTTTGTCCTCTGAAGTCTGTTTCTGCTTCAGTGATGATATTCCTTATGTATTTCCTCTTTGCTCTTCTCAGAATTGCTTGTGTAGTCTTTCGGACCTCCTCAAATTGTGCTTTGGCCTGTGCCAGATTTGTCCCCTTCAGCCATTTGTTCCTGGATTCCTTTCTCCTTTCCAGGGCATCTGCACATTCCTTTCCAAACCAGATCTTCTTGCCCACTGGGTTTCCCATGAGTGTTTCCTTTGTTGTATCCCTAACTGAACTCTGGATGTTTCCCCACATAAGTTCGAGGTACTGATTCGCGTCCACTTCACTGCTTCAAAGCGGTTACTAAGTTGCAACTGGTATCGGGTGATGAACCCCTTACATCCTGTGTAGTGTTTTCTGTCAGTCTAGCGGAATACGGGCGGGCTTTATCGTGGAGTAGCATCAGTTCACGCAGCCTTCTGGGTCGTTGTTCTTAGACTGCGTCTGCGAAACGTCTCAGTTGTTGACAATAAATGTCAGCAGTGATGGCTACATCTCGGGGAAGCAATTTGTAGTGAACCGTACCGTCGCTGCTCCACCAGATGCACAACATTATCCTTTGTAGATGCGCGCAGGATTTTGTACAGGGAGTTGCTGCTTTGTCTCGGCTCATCCATTCCTTTCTTTTCCTTATGTTAGCGTAAAGACACCTTTTCCCTTCACCGGTAACGTTACGGATAGGAATGGTCGGTGTTGTTCAAGAGCCAAATGAAGACGAGCAAGTAGGAGCCAGTTGATGACTAGCAAGCAGAGATGCACATACACCCGATTTTTGAACTTTCCCCGTTGCATGCAAATGTCGCACTATGGTGGAATGATCACAGTTCATGACATTTGTCGGTTCTCCAGTTCACTGACATGGATCATAGTGGATTAATGCCTTTAAACGATCTTCATCAAACCCGAAGGTCTTCTTGAACCAGGGGAGTCACTAATGTCAAAACGATCCTCCTTAAAACGAGAAAAACATTTTCTTGCCGTGCTCTATCCGATGACATTATCCTAACACAAGGCGCAAATGTTTCTGGCTGCCTCCGTTGCTGTCACTCCTCTTCTGAACTTAAACAGAAGGAACATGTCGGAAATGTTCCAATTTCTCTTAACGCCGTAATCGTGGCCTTTACCTGTTGTATTTCCTGGTGATCGTCGGTAACCTACGCGCCCAACAGGAATAACTCACTGAGGACCTGAAAATAGAAGTTCACAGTACTGTAGTACCACTCCATCTCATCACTGGAGTATCTCATGAGGGTCGGTTTTGTACAATTTAACCACCACCCTAGCGTAGAGGTATATTGAGGAAACCTTTTTCACAAGCGGCCCATGTATGAAATATTTCAAGGCATTGCGATTCATCCAAGTGCAAGACGTTCAATTTCAGTATCCCCACCAACGGTACGTCCCTTGCCCTTGGAGCTCTATTGTAGAAATGTACATCGCTTGGTCAGAAAAAACTGCTGCCGTACCTCTACCTGCAAAATATTGTATCTTAGGGATGGCGTCACGCATATGCGGTCAGCTCTGCTTACTGAGTGGTTTGTGACGAGTGCAAATTCTGGCCGATCACCATTTACGTGATCCCTGGTATCAATCAAACGCAGTTCCCTCCAGTGCCATGCTAGTCATTCCCTGATGTCTTAACAGATGTCCTACCATCCTGCCCCTCCTTCTTGACTGTCTTTTCCATACATCCATTTCCTCGCCGATTCTCCTCAAATGCCGGCCGGGGTGGCCGTGCGGTTCTAGGCGCTACACTCTGGAACCGTGTGACCGCTACGGTCGCAGGTTCGAATCCTGCCTCGGGCATGGATGTGTGTGATGTCCTTAGGTTAGTTAGTTTTAAGTAGTTCTAAGTTCTAGGGGACTGATGACCACAGTAGTTAAGTCCCATAGTGCTCAGAGCCATTTGAACCATTTTCTCCTCAAATCTCCTCATTTCTTAAGTTATCAGCCCACCTAAATTTCAACGTTCTTCTGAAGCACCATATACCAAACACTTAGAATCTCCTTTGTTTTTCCATAGCCCACATTTCACTACGTGTTTACTAATATCGTATTAACCTTGTCTATTTTCGATATGGAAGGCATTCTTTGAGAAAAATGTGGCTGATGTATCTTCGAGTTGGGTAGGCAATTCATCTCTGATCCCAAGGGGGTGGGGGTGTGTCATCTAATCATACAAACTCTCAAGTGCACGCCACATGCACTCTACTACCCTTGTAGCCCCTTCTTGCTTATAGTGCACACATGACCTATTAAGGGGAACCCTACAACTCCCCACCCTATAGCTGAGCTCGACAAAATCGCATCCGATACTGTCACATTGTCGGCCCAGCCTCTGGTTTAGACCTTCCACTATGCTCGAAACCAGACGTTCGCGATCGACCCTGGGTACAATTCTACAAATAGTGAGCTTACTCTGCACCCCGCATGCGATTCAGTCTGTCTTCAACAAATCAGCTATTCGCCTGCAGAAACGGTGGATGAACTAGGAACAACATTCACACGAACATAAGTCACCATTCGTAACCGGTTGTCCTCACTGTGCTCGATTGCCGCCAGCAGAGCCTCCTCCACGCCTCGGACAAGCCGCCCCCCCCCCTACCACGCCTCCCCCCTCCCGTGTGCACACTGGCATTCTTTCATAACCTGCCTAACGTAGGAGCTCTCAATGACTAGCATACGCACCCTTATCACTTGTCCCGAGTGGGTAGGAAACTCTGCCACTGCCTCAAAAGGAGAGCGGTCTACGGTGTCTCAGAAGTGTTATCGACACTGCGTAACACTTCGTACACGTTGCTAAGGCGTAAGGAACTAGCCGTGTGGTCAGTTACCATTGCGGCCTTCACCTAAAGATACGTGAAGCCATCACAAAAGAGAAAATTACCCAGCTTTGATACTAACGAAGTTGAGAAGCAAGCAAGCAAGCAAGAAATCTGCTCTGAATGAAATTTAAGAATTTAAACTGAAATGCACGCAGTAAATGAAAAGAAGTCTCTCCCTGTCACAAATCATAAAACAGACGTTCTACTCTGATGTCCTGCTGCAGAGAGGGAAACTGCCTCTCAGTTGACGAGTACTAAATCTGTATCTGCCTGTGCACAAGTAAATGGAGGACTGTCGCGATACAGACGGCTAAAATATGCGCTGCAATGTAATTGAAACGTAGAACTGTGGCTGTTAGATACATAAACACACAAGAAACTTAAGAATTTATACTAAAATGCACACAATAAAGGAAAATAAGGCGCGTTTGAAGTCAGCTCGATTTATGATGGTCCCTTGCACGTACAAAAAGTGCGGGACGTGATTCTTAATAGGATGTGTGATCATCGCGCAGCGATGCATGCTCTGCAGTGCGCTACCGTGCCGGCCACGAGGTTTGTAAGGATGTCTTTTGGTAAGGCGCTCCATTCCTCCATCAGAGCGGTTGGCAACTACTGATGGTCGTTGGTGCGTGTGGACAAACAGCAGTACGTCTCCCCAACGCATCCCACACGTGTTCGACGGGGTTTCAGTCGGGGCAACGGGCAGGCCAGACTGTTCGCTGAGTGTCCTCTCGTCGCAAGAGCTCCTTCACCTGTGCAGTTCGATGTGGTCGCACATTGTCATCCATAAAAGCGAAGGCAAGGCCGATATAACCCGTGAAAAGACGCACGTGGGGAACGAACACAATGTCACAATAACTTTGAACGGTGAGTGTACCGTGTTGAATGATTTAGAGGGCTGTATGCCCATGCATCATTATGCCTCCCCACAAAACGATCACGTCCAGCAGTGTTCCTGCGTGCGTTCGTTATGAGTTCCCACCTGCCGCCATATGAGGGTACATCCAGAATGATAGTCAGACTGAATCTGCTGTCATCCAAGAAGAACACGCGGCCCCATTTCTCGTCGATCCAGTCGCTACGCTGTTGGGACCGCCGCTGACGGCGCCGCTGATGTGCGAGTGTCAACGGAACTCAACGTAGGCCTACCGATCACCGGGCAAGTCGCCGTGCCGCTGTTAGCATGTGACTGCCTGCCTTGCAGCTCTGTTAAATGTGATTGCAATTGCACCTGCTGTTTGACGTGGCTCCCTTCTTGCAGTTGCACAATTTAGCGGTCATCTACTGCTGTAGCTGCCGGTCAGTGTGGCCGAGCGGTTCTAGGCGCTTCAGTCTGGAACCGCGCGACCGTTATGGTCGCAGGTTCGAATCCTGCCTCGGGCATGGATGTGTGTGGTGTCCTTAGGTTAGTTAGGTTTAAGTAGTTCTAAGTTCTAGGGGACTGATGATCTCAGATGTTAAGTCCCATAGTGCTCAGAGCCATTTGAACCATTCTTTTGCTGCTGTAGCTGACCGTAGTCCAGCACTTCTTCTTCGGGCAGCAGTGCCTACAGTTCAGAAAGCTTGTCGTGCACGTGAACAATTCTGTGAGCAATTCCAAACTCCTGGGCTACACTCGTCACACTTCGTCATTTTCGCGATGACTCTTTCCCTTGTGAGGTGATCCAGATATTGACTCTCGGCAATATTGTAATGAAGAACACCATCGAAATGGACGGTAACAGCTCACTCATCGACACACACTGTCTTTCCCCGTTCCTTCAATTGCCCCCTGCGCTGGATCAGCCCCATTTGGTGCTATAGTCGCGCTGACGCCACACCACGTCACATCTAGCTTTCTGTGGTGGACTAGCAGATCTCTGGCAACATCTTCCTGAACTTTTACTAATTTCCACCGAGTATTAAGAACGTTATGGTACCCTCACTGTCTCGTCCTTAAGTTACGCACAGCAGTATAGTTTATTTCGTGCTGGAAGGAAAACCAGAAAAGAATCTTTCTACTGTTGGATATAGATACGCTGCGATAGAGACATCAAAATTACAGATGTCGATAGTATCGCGTACACAAGGCATAAAAGAGCAGTGTATTGGCGGAGCTGTCGGTTTTACTCATGTGATTCATGTGAAAAAAGTATTCAACTTGATTATGGCCGCACGACGGGAATTAAGACTTTCAGTGCACAATGGTGGCTGGAACTAGACGCATGGGACATTTAATTTTGGAAATTGTTAGAGAATTCTATATTCAGAGATCCACAGTGTCAACAGTGGGGCCAGAATGTGCCGTCGATAGTTACGATGCCACGACGAAGGTGCACGCTCTCGTAAGTTGGCACTACGAGAGAAGACTAACTATGCCGACCACAGCGCCCTCTGGCCGACGCTGTGAAGGTCAGCGTATGCCGTCCTGATTTCTGCCCCATTTTATCAAAAGCAGACGGCCTGGAAATATCGCTTCAACTACCGAGTGGGCTGGATTGCTATTGAGACTTTGTATTAGTTGCGTTCAGTTGAAGTTAGATATAGTGGGAATTAGTGAAGTTAGATGGCAGGAGAAACAAGACTTCTGGTCAGGTGAATACAGGTTTATAAATACAAAATCAAATAGGGGTAATGCAGGAGTAGGTTTAATAATGAATAAAAATATAGGAGTGCGGGTAAATTACTACCAACAGCACAGTGAACGCATTATTGTGGCCAAGATAGACACGAAGCCCATGCCTCCTACAGTAAAATGGTTCAAATGGCTCTGAGCACTATGGGACTCAACTGCTGAGGTCATTAGTCCCCTAGAACTTAGAACTAGTTAAACCTAACTAACCTAAGGACATCACAAACATCCATGCCCGAGGCAGGATTCGAACCTGCGACCGTAGCGGTCTTGCGGTTCCAGACTGCAGCGCCTTTAACCACACGGCCACTTCGGCCGGCCTCCTACAGTAGTACAAGTTTATATGCCAACTTGCTCTGCAGATGATGAAGAAATTGATGAAATGCATTATGAGATATAAGAGATTATTCAGGTAGTGAAGGGAGACGAAAATTTAATAGTCATGGGTGACTGGAATTCGAGAGTAGGAAAAGGGAGAGAAGGAAACACAGTGGGTGAATATGGATTGGGGGTAAGAAATGAAAGAGGAAGCTGGTAGAATTTTGCACAGAGCATAACTTAATCATAGCTAACACATCGTTCAAGAATCATAAAAGAAGGTTGTATACATGGCAGAATCCTGGAGATACTAGAAGGTATCAGATAGATTATATAATGGTAAGACAGAGATTTAGGAACCAGGTTTTAAATTGTAAGACATTTCCAGGGGCAGATGTGGACTCTGACCACAATCTATTGGTTATGAATTGTAGATTAAAACTGAAGAAACTGCAAAAAGGTGGGAATTTAAGGAGATGGGACCTGGATGAACTGACTAAACCAGAGGTTGTACAGAGTTACAGGGAGAGCATAAGGAAACAATTGACAGGAATGGGGGAAAGAAATACAGTAGAAGAAGAATGGGTAGCTCTGAGGGATGAAGTAGTGAGGGCAGCAGAGAATCAAGTAGGTAAAAAGACGAGGGCCAGTAGAAATCCTTGGGTAACAGAAGAAATATTGAATTTAATTGACGAAAGGAGAAAATATAAAAATGCAGTAAATGAAGCAGGCAAAAAGGAATACAAACATCTCAAAAATGAGATCGATAGGAAGTGCAAAATGGCTAAGCAGTGATGGCTAGAGGATAAATGCAAGGATGTAGAGGCTTATCTCACTAGGGGTAAGATAGATACTGCCTACAGGAAAATTAAAGAGACCTTTGGAGAAAAGAGAACCACTTGTATGAGTATTAAGAGCTCAGATGGAAACCCAGTTCTAAGCAAAGAAGGGAAAGCAAAAAGGTGGAAGGAGTATATAGAGGGTCTATACAAGGGCGATATACTTAAGGACAATATTATGGAAATGGAAGAGGATGTAGATGAAGATGAAATGGGAGATATGATACTGCGTGAAGAGTTTGACAGAGCACTGAAAGACCTGAGTCCAAAAAAGGCCCCGGGAATAGACAACATTCCATTAGAACTACTGACGGCCTTGGGAGAGCCAGTCCTGACAAAACTCTACCATCTGGTGAGCAAGATGTATGAGTCAGGCGAAATACTCTCAGACTTCAAGAAGAATATAATTATTCCAATCCCAAGGAAAACTGGTGTTGACAGATGTGAAAATTACCGAACTATCAGTTTAATATGTCACGGCTGCAAAATATTAACGCGAATTCTTTACAGACGAATGGAAAAACTGGTAGAAGCCGACCTAGGGGAAGATCAGTTTGGATTCCGCAGAAATGTTGGAACACGTGAGGCTATACTGACCCTACGACTTATCTTAGAAAATAGATTAAGGAAAGGCAAACCTACATTTCTAGCATTTGTAGACTTAGAGAAAGCTTTTGACAATGTTGAATGGAATACTCTCTTTCAAATTCTAAAGGTGGCAGGGGTAAAATACCGGAAGCGAAAGGTTATTTACAATTTGTACATAAACCAGATGGCAGTTATAAGAGTCGAGGGGCATGAAAGGGAAGCAGCGGTTGGGAAGGGAGTGAGACAGGGTTGTAGCCTGTCCCCGATGTTATTTAATCTGTATATTGAGAAAGCAGTAAAAGAAACAAAAGAAAAATTCAGTGTAGGTATTAAAGTCGATGGAAAAGAAATAAAAACGTTGAGGTTCGCCGATGACATTGTAATTCTGTCAGAGACAGCAAAGGACTTGGAAGAGCAGTTGAACGGAATGGACAGTGTCTTGAAAGGAGGATATAAGATGAACGTCAACAAAAGCAAAACGAGGATAATGGAATGTGGTCGAATTAAGTCGGGTGATGCTGAGGGAATTAGATTAGGAAATGAGACACTTAAAGTAGCAAAGGAGTTTTGCTATTTGGGGAGCAAAATAACTGATGATGGTCGAAGTAGAGAGGATACAAAATGTAAACTGGCAATGGCAAGGAAATTGTTTCTGAAGAAGAGAAATTGGTTAACGTCGAGTATAGATTTAAGTGTCAGGAGAGTAGCCATGTATGGAAGTGAAACATGGACGATAAATAGTTTGGACAAGAAGAGAATAGAAGCTTTTGAAATGTGGTGCTACAGAAGAATGCTGAAGATTAGATGGGTAGATCACATAACTAATGAGGAGGTGTTGAATAGGATTGGGGAGAAGAGAAGTTTGTGGCACAACTTGACTAGAAGAAGGGATCGGTTGGTAGGACATGTTTTGAGGCATCAAGGGATCACAAATTTAGCATTGGAGGGCAGCGTGGAGGGTAAAAATCGTAGAGGGAGACCAAGAGATGAATACACTAAGCAGATTCAGAAGGATGTAGGTTGCAGTAGGTACCGGGAGATGAAGAAGCTTGCACAGGATAGAGTAGCATGGAGAGCTGCATCAAACCAGTCTCAGGACTGAAGACAACAACAACAACAACAACAACGTTCAGTAAAGTTTGGACAGCCACGACTATTTGTTAGTTTTGGGATTATACAGAACAGTCATCCTAACTTCGCAGGATTAGACATAGACTACGGCTTCACACCTACGTGCTCATCCTAGCCAAAGTTATGTATGCATTTGACATTTTCTTGTGTTTTTGGCTCTATTAAAAGTGTTAAGTTACATGCAGTACCGAAGTGCTTCACCTCTCCTGCTCCTACTCGCTTCCTTCACTCTCGGCCTATATTACAGAAGCAGTTCACAGGAGCAGACCCCCGCACCAGGCGGAATACAAAACCGAACACATAATTTCGAGGATTACTTCTCACCACGGAGAACGCAGTGGCCGATGCCCTTCTATTAACGACTGAGCGCAGCTGCGTTTGCGCAGAGTCGTCAGTGCTAATAGTCAAGATACACTAAGGGCAATAACCGCAGAAATCAGTGTGGGACATACGACGAACATATCCGTTAGGACAGGGTGTCGAAATATGGCGCGTATGGTTTATGATAGCAGACGACCGACTGGAGGTGCCTTTGCAGCACGACGTCATCTGCAACTCCTCTCCTGGGTTCCTGACCATACCGATTCAATCCTAGACGACTGGAAAACCGAGGACTGGTCAGATCACTCTCGATTTCAGTTGATAAGAGCTAATGATAATTTTCGCGTGTGGCGCAGACTCCACGAAGTCATGGATCGAAATTCTCAACAATGCACTGTACACGCTGGTGGAAGCTCCATAATTGTGTTGACTGTATTTACATGGCATGGACTGGGTTCTCTGGTCCAGCTGAACCGATCATTGACTGTAAATGGTTATGTTCGGTTACTTGCCATTCATGGACTTCATGTTCCTAAACAATGGCCGAATTTTTATGAACGACAACGTCACTAGATCACAGTTGTTCGCGGCTGGTTTGAAGAACATTCTGGACAATTCTCCCAAATGTTTTGCCCACTCATCGGACGTTTATGAGACACAATCGAGAGGTCAGTTCGTGATCAAAATGCTGCACCGCAACACTTTAGCAATTATGGACGGCTATAGAGGCTGGATGGTTCAGTATTTCTGCAAGGGACTTCCAACGACTTGTTGAGCGCTTGCCATATCGAGCTGCTGCATCATACCGGGAAAAGGAGGTCCGACACAATATGAGGAGTTATCCCATGCCTTTCGTCATCTCATTGTATGTTGTACAGTTAGCTAGGATGTGGGATGCAGAATACAAGTTTTCCGTCTTTTACAGCGTGTGTGCGGGTGGGTGTCTGTGTGTGCGTCGGTGTCTCTGTGAGTGCGATGGAGAAAGTGTTTGTTTGTGTGGCTACGTTTAACTGCGTGTTTTTGTTCCGAGCGTGTGATCTTCACCCAGTTTCGCTGTGTCGGACAGTGCCGTTTTGTTTCGCTGCAGCGCCGGCCGAAATCAATTTAGTGCAGTTTATTGCTCCTGTAACGCGCGCCGAGTGCCGTGTGGAGCTCATTTGCGAGGCCCAATAAAGCGACAAACCGGCCGCGGCCGCCCACACACGCCAGCCCTGCTGATCGCTGACACCGCTGAAAACCAGCGACCGGCCTCGGAAAAAGCAAACAGCCCGTTTCTCCAGGAAATTCGCTGCGTGCTTTCTTTGCAGCTGTCAGCTCCGTGCTTATGAGCTAGAATTCACTGGGTGGCATAATGTTCAAACGTCTGTCATTTTCATCTACAGTGAGATATTTTCGTATCCATTTCCAGGGGTGTTGAGAGCTTAGGACGACCATGGTCTTTGCTAGAAACAAACTCTGCTGCGTTAGAATTCAGTAGTTAAACACAATTAAAATGCAGTCGATCTGAAAAATATCTGTTTGCTAGTGGTTCAGTTTATCCTGCGCTCTGTAGCTTTCCCTGTGACTACTGGCGGACTATTTCACTACCTCTGCCCATAAAATATGCTTTATCAACATAAAAATTTAATTTAGCCAACCGAAATGCAATGTTTTATATTTAAATTTAGACCCAATACATCATAAAATTGTTAAGATGTGTATTATGCATTACACAGTTGTAACTATATATTTAAATAATTATGAAAAATCCGCCTCGATTGCACAAACGACCTGGTGTTTACCCAGGTTTCAGCGTGGGTAACCACGCCTTCTTCAGAACAAATACAAAACAGCTTGCCTAAATAGGCATAGTCAAAGGCTAAAATCAACACCTACAGCGGCAAGACCCCATAATTTTTTTTTTTTAGAAATACACGGTACATATGTACCAAGTCAATAATATTACTTATCTCAACCCTGTGTGTGCTGCCTCGACCCAGCCAACGTACGATGGTCACAGGCTCTCCACCGAACTGAGGCACCGCAGGCTGCTCACATGCGCGGCTATCGAAATCACTGCATGGGAGCGGGATTACAGAGTAAACACGGATCGGGACCTAACTGATTGCCAAAAGTTGCCGCACAAATAGCAAATTGAGCAAATGATAAAAGCGACGATGCGGGAATTAAGACATATTTAAGAGCAACACACGACATACTTTGTGCAAGGATGGTAAATCAACCACAAGCTAATATGGAGGCCCTAGAATTAGGTAGAAATTACAACTACACTAAAAAAATAGCTATGCTGAGGACGTTATTGTTAACGGATAAAACCGTACTAATAATATCTGCAGCAGAAACAACCATAGTTGCTACATCGCCATAATACTAAGCGGCCGACCAGGTGCCGCTGTAGGTGTTGATTTCAGCCTTTGACTATACCTATTTAGGCAAGCTGTTTTGTATTTGTTCTGAAGAAGGCGTGGTTACCCACGCTGAAACCTAGATAAACACCAGGTAGTTTGTGCAATCGAGGCAGATTTTTCATAATTATTTCGATACTTACGATTGCTGACGCGCTGCAATGCTGAAAGTTCTTAAACTATATATTTCATTAGAGACGATCGATTTCGGTTTACGATCAGATCATCATCGGGTCCAAAAACCGTCTCAGCATTTTGTGGCGTTCGCTGTGTTATTCAGTGGTTTGGTATTTAACTAATTTGTAAATGAAAATGGTAATCTTATTTTATTACATTGAGTAATTACTAAATAATTTTTCTCCCGGCTAAAGATTTGGTCAAGTTGCTAAAGAACTCCAAGCTAACGTCGTGTTAAAGTGTTGTCTGTAAGTTGTGTAAGTGTCACTAAATCACAGTTCATACAACAGATTCTATACAACTATTGATTATGATGGAAATAGTTATCTTCAGCAAAATGATCATTAAAACCACCGAATATCAGCCGCGCACAACACTGACGTATGTTACCTGAAACAATATTCTTCGCAACTCGTGCGTAATTAATTTCGGCTCCATACATCAGCTAGAAAAGTTTCTTATAAGGATCGTGCTATGAGCACTGTTTTTAAAGAACCAATCTGATTCGAATCATTTTCATTAAAATGAGTTCGGGACCACCGGTGCACATTTATTTTTACACATTTGTATTACGTACGGCATTTATGTCTGCAGAGTTGCGTAATTTGAATTTGCCGCTGAGATAATTGTTAAGATGGCGGCAGACAATTGATAGAGACTTTCTATTGTTAGACCAGATAAGTAAGTATTTGAAATGCTTATTAAACTCTATAAACTCTACTTTCGTATTGTGCACTATTTAGACTTAATCAAGCAAACATTTGATTTGTTTCTAAGGAAAACACAGGCAAAAACGCGATACAAATCGCTATCATCAATGGCTGCGCTCGTTGCAGCGGAAAGAAATAATTTAGAGAGATAATGCTTACTGAGAGGGGAATTAAAGTTACAAATAATTATTCACTCATATTTATAATAATAATGAACTCTATTCTCAAGTAATAATTAACAAATAATTACAATTTCTTAACAGATCTCAGTTTGATTTGCGTCCGAAACCTACAAAAGCCAACCAACAAAAGGTAAAAACAAAGGAAGACAAACGCAGATCATAAAAGAAATTTACAATTATCATTGTCTTTGTATGATACACATCGATATGTCCAATTACATCATAGAATATTATATAAATAATTAATATTTATCATCGTTTTCACTATTTTTTCATATGTCGAATAGATAATGTTTATAACTGTTACAGGCACAATTTCCTCTCGTCGCACTGTAGCTAAAATTTATCTCGTGGATGTTACAATTTGCGTAATTGGAATAACAGTTACCACATGTATATTGTTCCATCGCTGACGTGAGCATTAAATACGTAACATGTACATTTAACCTCATAGATCTATTTGCGTTGTATACTCATGCAATGAACAAAGTAGGTTCACATCGCTCCCCCTTTGTCCTACTTTGTTCATTGCATGAGTATACCACGCAAATACGTGTATGAGGTTAAATGCACATGTTACATATTTAACGCTCACGTCAGTGATGGAACAATATACATCTGGTAACTGTTATTCCAATTACGCAAATGCATAGCTGATATAGGTTTGGACCCGGTGATGGTCTGATCCTAGACCGAAATCGATAGCCGCTAATAAAATATACCGTTACAGCTGTATATTTCATAATATAGGTCTTAACATTCATTAAAATTGTACAATACCACCAGCATAAAATATTTATACAATTGTCCACCTCCGCAGCTGAGCGGTCAGAGCGGCTGACTGCCATGTGGGGGACCCAGGTTCGATTCCAGGCAGTGCCAGGAGATTTTCCTTGCTGGCAGGCCTGGAACGAGGAGCCTTCAGCCATCTGAGGCCAGCTAAGGAGCTACTTGACAAGTAGTAGAGGCTGAAAGTCAATAAATCCGACAATGCCTAGGAGTGCGGTGTGCTGACCACATTCCTCTCCATACCATTTCCAATGATGCCAAGGCACTGGGTGACACAGTGGTCGGTCGGGATATACGACGATTCCACTGACCAGCCCTCGCCCGCTCTGAAAGCTAGAGAGGGGAGGGCGCTAAGTCGCAGACCATTGCTTACCTGATACCAACGTTTCCAGAAACTCTCGCACAAAAACAACCGTCTCAGTTTGTTGATGAACCTCTCTACCCTTCTGCCCAGTCACTCTACATTGGCCAGACTGCCCTTGAAGGCTTCCAGACTATCTTCACGTACGGCAAAGCACACTCGTCTCACGCACTCCAACAAGACACGCAAAATTAAAACACAAGGTTAGGAAATGGAAAAAATGATTAGAATAATAAAATAAACAGGGTGTCTCCGTGACTACGTAATGTTGAGACAAACTTCGAGGGATTGTGGAGGGTATCTTGAGGAACAAACTGAGATAGGACCATGTGTCCGGTAATGTCATCCAACGACGCTAAAGATCGTCGAAGTTACGGGCGCCGGCACCTGCCACTAGGTCGCCCCTTCGGCAGCAACGCTGGTGGAACGCCTCGATATCTTGTTTGTTATTCAGTGGTCGTGACTGATCGCCACGATCGCCACTGGAGAGGATGGAGTTAGCTGCTCCGTAGAAAGGCTTTGTCTCCTATGAATGAGATACTCTGTTCCCTCAGTGGATGACGGTTTCGAAAATGGGTTTCCATCCACAGTTTATTTTTCTTCTGGTACTCTCAGCAATGGCAGCCGAAGACTCCCAGCATAAGAAGTCACCCCCATTCTGCCAAAGATTTAGTCAAAGAGAGCTGTGAAGTGGACACAGGTTCAAGGCACTCTCTTGCTCTTCGGGTACGAAACTGCCCCTAAAGGCGGAAGAATCAGCAATGATCAAGGGCATGAGGATGCAGAAAGGCAACAGAAACCACTGCATTAAATACCCATACTATGATTTCAAAGGACATGTATCATCTAATTGAGAAAATGTGTCACGATGATCTCTCCATTGGCTAAAGATTCCGGACCAGTTCCCCGTTCGGATCTCCCAGAGGGGTCTGCCAAGGGGGGGGGGGGGGGGAGGGGTGATCATAAGAAAAGGACTGAATAACCTATGAAAGGATAACGTTCTACGAGTCAGGGCGTGGAATGTCAGAAGTTTGAACTTGGTAGGTAAACCAGAAAATCTGAAAAAGGAAATGGCAGGGCTCAGTCTAGACACAGTGGGAGTCAGTGAAGTGAAATGGAAAGAGGACAAGGTGTTGAGTATACCAACAGCAGCAGAAAATGGGTCAACGGCTGTAGGAATCGTTATGAATAGGAAGGTAACACATAGTATGTGTTACTGTGAACTGTTCAGTGATAAGATTGTCCTCATCACAATCGACAGCAACACAACATCACCAGCAATAGTTCAGTTATACATTTCGACGTCGCAAGCCGAAGATGAAGAGAGAGAGAAAGTATATGAGGATATTGAACGGGTGATTCAGTACGTAAAGGGAGATGAAAATCTAACAGTCACAGGCGATTGGAATGCTGTTGTAGCAGAAGGAGTGAAAAGAAAGGGTTACAGAAGTATATGAGCATAGTACGAGGAATGAGAAAGACTAATTGAGTTCTGCAATAAATTTCAGCTAGTAACAGCGAATACTCTGTTCAAGAATCACACGAGGAGAAAGTATATTTGCAAAAGGCTGGGAGATACGGGAAGATTTCAGTTAGATTACATTATGGTCAGACAGAGATTCCGAAGTGAGATTTTGGATTGTAAGGTGTACCCATGAGCAGATATAGACTCAGACCACAATTTAGTAGTGATGAAGAGTAGGCTGAAGTTTAAGAGGTTAGTCAGGAAGAATCAGTGCGCAAAGAAATGGGATATGGAAGCACTAGAGAATGGGGAAATATGCTCGAAGTTCTCTGAGGCTATAGATAGTGCCATAAGAAATAGCTCAATAGCAATTGAGTTAAAGGAATGGACATCTCTAAAAAGGCAATCACAGATGTTGGAAAAGAACATAGGTACAAAGAAGGCAACTGTGAAGAAATCGTGGGAAACAGAAGAAATATTTCAGTTGATGGATGAAAGATGGAAGTACAAAAATGTTCAGAGAAATTGAGGAACACAGAAATAAGTCACTTAGGAATGAAATAAATAGAGAATGCAGGGAAGCTAAGGCGAAATGGCTGCAGGAAAAGTGTGAAGAAATGGAAAATTAAATGATTTTCGGAAGGACTGACTCATCATATAGAAAAGTGAAGACAACATTCGGTTAAATTAAAAGTAAAGATGGTAACATGAAGAGTGGAATGGGAATTCCACTGTTCAATCCAGAGGAGAAAGCAGATAGTTGGAGAGAGTACACTGAAGACCTCTACGAGAGGAAAGACTTGTCTGGTGACGTGATAGGAGAAGAAGCGGTAGTGGCTGTAGAGGAGATAGGGGATCCAGTATTAGAATCAGAATTTAAAACAGCTAAAATCATCGGGGGGAGGAGGGGGGGTGGCAACAAAATGACTATCCACGTTGGTATACAAAATGTATGAGTCAGACGATATACTACCTGACTCCCGGAAAAAATATCACCCACATAATTCCGAAGATTACAAGAGACGACAAGTGCGAGTATTATCAATCAGCTTAAAAGCTCACGCATCCAAGCTACGACAAAAATAATTTACAGAGGAATGCAGAAGAAGATTGAGGATCTGGTAGATGATGACCAGGTTGGCTTCTGGAAAGGTAAGGGCACCAGAGAGCAACTCTGATGTTGCGGCAGGTAATGGAAGCAAGACTGAAGCAAAATCGAGACACGTTCGTAGGATTTGTCGACCGGGAACAAGTGTTCGACACTATAATAGTGCAAGATGTTCGAAATTCTGAGAAAAATAGGGGAAAATGGGTAACACACAAAACGTAAAAAAAAAAAAAAATGGTTCAAATGGCTCTGAGCACTATGGGACTTAACATCTATGGTCATCAGTCCCCTAGAACTTAGAACTACTTAAACCTAACTAACCTAAGGACATCACACAACACCCAGCCATCACGAGGCAGAGAAAATCCCTGACCCCGCCGGGAATCGAACCCGGGAACCCGGGCGTGGGAAGCGAGAACGCTACCGCACGACCACGAGCTGCGGGCAAAAACGTAAAAGAACCAAGAGGGAACAACAGTAGTGGGAGACTAAGAA
The DNA here is from genome assembly GCF_023898315.1 of Schistocerca nitens. NCBI lineage: Eukaryota > Metazoa > Arthropoda > Insecta > Orthoptera > Acrididae > Schistocerca > Schistocerca nitens. Next base: position 284,713,059 of record NC_064618.1, on the reverse strand, counting down.
CGAAGTGTTCGCATTTAAAAGGGTGTAAGACGGAATGTAGTATTTCGCCCCTCCTGTTCAATCTTTACAACGAAGAAGCAATTACGGAAATAAAAGAAAGGTTCAAGAGCGGAATTAAAATTCAAGGTGAAAGGATATCAATGATAAGATTCTCTGATGACATTGTTATCCTTAGTGAAAGTGGAGAAGAATTCTAGAATCTGCTGAATGGAACGAACAGTCTAATGAGTACAGAATATGAGTTGAGAGTAAATCGAAGAAAGACGGAAGTAATGAGGAGTAGCATAAATGAGGACCGCGAGAAACTTAACATCGGTGTTGGTGGTCACGAACTAGATGAAGTTAAGGAATTCTGCTACCTAGACAGCTAAAGAACCCATAACGGTCGGAGCAAGGAGGACACCAAAAGCAGACTATCAGTGGCAGTAAGGGTGTTCCTGTCAATCGAAACCTACTGGTATCAAATATAGGCCTTAATTTGAGGAAGAAATTTCTGTGGATATACTTTTGGAGCAAAGCATAGTATGGTAGTGGAACATGGATTGCAGGAAAACCAAAACAGAAGAGAATGGAAGCACTAGGGATGTGGTGTTACAGAAGAATGTTGAAAATTAGGTGGGTTGATAAGCTAAGGTATGAGGAAGTTCTCCGGATAATTGGCGGGGAAAGCAGCATATGGAAAACATTGGCAAGAAGAAAGGAGAGGTTGGCAAGACATGTGGTAAATCATCAGGAAATAACCTCTATGGTAGTAGAGGCAGCTGTGGAGGGTAAAAACTGTAGAGGATAAAAACTGTTGAAGGTAAAAACCGAAGAGGAAAACTGTAGAAGGAGACAGAGCTTGGAAAACATCCAGCAAATAGTTGAGGACGAAGTTTGCAAGTGCTACTCTGAGATGAAGAGGCTGGCACAGGAGAGGAATTTGTGACGGGCCGCATAGGAAACAAAGCCTTTCTACGCAGCACCTAACTCCTCTAGTGACGATCGTGGCAATCAGTCGTTATCACTGAATAACAAACAACATCGCGAGACATCCCTCCTGCGGTCTGTCAGGGTGCAAAGACACATTTGCTGCCGGAGGGGTGGTCTAGTAGCAGACCCCGGCGTCTGTAGCGTCGTTGAATGTTTTCGGAGACGGTTTCCTACCTTCGCTTTGTTCCTAAAGACTATCAGGCCAATTATGTGATTGGATTGAAGAATTCCTAAATAACAGAGCGCAGCATGTCATTCTCAATGGACGAAGTAAGAGTGATTTCAGGTCTGCCGCAGGGGAGTGTCGTAGGACTGTTGCTGTTCACAATATACATAAATGACCTTGTGGATGACATCGGAAGTTCACTGAGGTTTTTTGCGGATGATGCTGTGGTACATCGAGAGATTGTAACAATGGAAAATTGTACTGAAATGCAGGAGGATCTGCAACGAATTGACGCATGGTGCAGTGAATAGCAATTGAATCTCAATGTGGACAAGTGTAATGTGTTGCGAATACACAGAAAGAAAGATCCTTTATCATTTAGCTACAATATAGCAGGTCAGCAACTGGAAACAGTAAATTCCTTAAATTATCTGAGAGTAGGAATTAGGAGTGATTTAAAATGTAAAGATCATATAAAGTTGATCGTCGGTAAAGCAGATGCCAGACTGAGATTCATTGGAAGAATCCTAAGGAAATGCAATCCGAAAACAAATGAAGTATGTTACAGTACACTTGTTCGCCCACTGCTTGAATACTGCTCACCGGTGTGGGATCTGTACCAGATAGGGTTGATAGAAGAGAGAGAGAAGATCCAACGGAGAGCAGCGAGCTACGTTGCAGGATCATTTAGCAATCGCGAAAGCGTTACGGAGATGATAGATAAACTCCAATGGAAGACTCTGCAAGAGAGACGCTCAGTAGCTCGGTACGGGCTATTGTTGAAGTTTCGAGAACATACCTTCACCGAGGAGTCAAGCAGTATATTGCTCCCTCCTACGTATATCTCGCGAAGAGACCAAGAGGATAAAATCAGAGAGATTAGAGCCCACACAGAGGCATACCGATAATCTTTCTTTCCACGAACAATACGAGACTGGAATAGAAGATAGAGCCGATAGAGGTACTTTCCCTCCGCCACACACCGTCAGGTGGCTTGCGGAGTATGGATGTAGGTGTAGATTCGAAGTCTATCATGACATTTCTGGGGTACCCTATAGGTGCAATGGTTGGAACAGAAAGGAGAAGGCCGAGCGATCTGGGGCGTGTGTCACGGTCCGTGCGGCTCCCCTCGTCAGAGGTTCGAGTCCGCCCTCAGGCATGGGTGTGTGTTGTCCTTAGCGTAAGGTAGTTTAAGTGTAAGCTTAGGGATCGATGACCTAAGCAATTTGTTCCCATAAGATCTTAGCACTAATTTACAAATTTTTAGAAAGGAAAAACACGGCTGTCTTTCTCCCATGGGGTTCACGTCCAACACATCCAGGAAGCTAGAGGCATCGAAAACCCAGAAACAACGTAACTACGTGACACAAACATATGAAATGGATCCGACGGATCCCTTTCAAGTCCACATAAGAGGTTGCTCATAAACGCTCTTATTGGTCCTGTTGGTCAAACATCTGGGACCCATGCCAAATGGGACTAATGGGGGAAATGCAGGGTGTCCTAGATAAAACCGGTACGCCCCACACCCGAGATTCAATTAACAATGAACTAACTAAAAATGAATAGACAATAGCAACGTTAAAAAACATGTAGTTACCTGTTTATAAGAGATATTGGAAGTGGTGGCCAGGGGCATCCAGACATCGCTGAGTTCGTGTGATGACGTTATAAACAACACGCTGTCATTCTGCAGTCGTGATGTTAGTTTCTCTAGTTAAGATCCGATAAGGGGAGAAACCACATTTTTTGGGTTTTTTGGGTGGGAAGAATTAATTAGAATTTAATCAAATTTTGGCATAATTTCATTCATATTTCGAATAGTTTCTGTGAATTTTTGTTAATAATTTCAGCCAAAAATAACAAAGTTGCGCTGTGATGTCGACTGACGGTTGCACGTACAGTTCTCCAATTGCGTGCAGTGTAGCCATTCCGATTTTCATCTGAAATCAAAAAGATTTTGATTTTACAATAATAACTTATGTCCTCAGAATATGAACCTCAATGCAGGTGAAAATAATGAAAATTAAAAGGTTTGCTGGCGTTGGCACAATTCACTTCGATTTTCACAATTTTTTCTCTAAGTATGCAGAGAAAAATAGCCTTAAAATCATGATATCATCTTACAAGTTGGTTCAAATAATTCGTAATTTTATAAAGAATCATACTATCAATTTTCATAATGATCGGTTCTATACTTTTTTAGTTAGACTGCACGAAAATGTGAAAAAAGTCATTTCGAGATAAATGCGTTTGAAAAATAAATTCTCGGAAACTAGAAATTCAAGGAAGTTAACAGTAACGTAAAATGCTTACCGATTAATCTACGATTGCAGCACCATATAGTAATTCTCCTTCCTCATAGGCTTCGTTTTACGCTTGCAGCAGTGCTTTCCGAGCTTTCCGACTTTGTTCGTGACCATCGGAAGGGATGAATTTTCTTCATTGAATAAGCCCGCAGCTAAATACGACGCCAATTCATGGACTTTTATTCCGGAGTGCAAGTGTTTAGGAGCTAATTGCCAAATAGTGGAATTAAAACTTTCATTCGCATTTTGTGTGTAGCCACCTAAACATCTCTCCAGTAACTCATCCCTTGATGGATCTTTGTACATTGAATGAATTTCCTTCTGTACGTCGGGGTGCAATGGAGTAGGGTGCGGTTCATGTTGCGTTCCAAGGGCTGTTCGTTTCTGCCACTCGCACCAGCTGTCTTCTCCCTCTGGGCAGTACTCGTGTCGAGGGTTTTAATCGTTGGAAATCATATGATAGTATGTCGCTATAACTGCTTTTCTCATGTCTTGCACACTATCTATATGTCTTCAAATTTCTAGTCCATAATAAGTGCTGAGCTTCGCCACTAATGACTCTGAGAGTTTGCCTTTTCCACCAAGCGTTTTAGTTTTTCCAATGTTTCGGAGTCGAGTCCCCATTCTCTTCTGGACGTGACCTATACATTCGCTTTTTAAAACTTTTTAAAATCTAAACGAATGCGAATTTCGCTTTGAAATTTTGACAGCCTATTCTTCAATAGTTAAGCTAACGATTTAAGCAATTTAAAAAATCGGTTTCCCCGCTTAAGATCGTCTAATTTGCGAGGATTGTCAGCTTACACTTAGTTTTTCAGTGTGTCCCCTACATAAAAATCACACGATGTTAAATCCGCCGCTCTTTGGAGCCAGAGTCCTCTAGTGGCAAGTCTGCCGTCAGGAAACACGTTGGTGAGGTGAGCCTTATTTTGGTTGGATGTGCGAGCGGTTACTCCATCTTGTGTTGGAATACTGCATACAGCTTCTGTGTCATGTCACCCAGTAGGAGAAATGAGTGGTTCTACAAGGTCTGTAAGGTCTGTGAGAGCCCCTTGTGGAGGTAATTACAGTGGGCAGACAGTGATCTTCTGACCCACATGAACTTCAGTGGCTACTGGTTTTAGGTCAGTAACCAAGAACAGAGGAATGGTGTGAGTTATTGACAAATACAGCTACCCCTCCCTTGGCTCAGTCCGTGGACAGGTCATCGTTGCAGTGGAGTGTATAGCCCTGTAGCATTGTGACAACAGTGGCTTTAAATGTGTTCCTTGTGAACACAAACTCGTGAGAGTTTCAGTTCCTCCACATTAGTCCTGAACCCATTCATATTCCACTGTAGTATGGAAGCCATTTATCATGGGAGGGATGCACTTTCACCCTGTCTTCCCACTGGGGTGGGGAACCTGCAATGGGCGGAGGTTCAGTATGGGGGCGAGGTGGTGGCCCCCGGCAGACATCACGTTCCATTGCCTCCGAAACGGACTCACTGGAACTGTCAGGTCGAATGACATGACCTGACGATCCGTTACCTATTTTTGCCTGCGGTTGGCCCGTTTGCTTTTCTTATTTGGGAAGGCTTGATAGTCACCACTGCAGCAGTGGTAGAGCCAGTGCTGGACCTTTTGTTAGACTGTCTTCGGAGATGCTAGAAGCTCCGCAATGTCGGAAACTTTGGCTTTTTCTAATGTTCTATGAGCTCTGGAATAACTGCAGCTGTACAAATCCATTTAAGTGCTGACACATCCATTTGGAGCCGTGGTTGGCTCGTCTTACGCGTTGCATTAAACCTTGGTTGCTGTTCTGTGTTTAGTCTTCCGCTGTTATTGCGATTATGCTGTTATTCTCTCTCTCTCCGCGAGTGGCAACAGCAGCGTGTATCGGTATTCGTACCCTTGTACTATCTTTGGCCTCGCGCTTACAGTTTCTGGCTGTGCCGTTTGCGGGCAGTTGGTCGGTTGGCGTGGAGCAGTGAGGAAGTCTCCGTGGCGCTTAGTTTGCTAGTTTGCCCTAGGCCGCTGGCGGCGTCCACGCGAGGTCGGAGTGTGAGGTACTGTTCCCATTGCTACGAGGTCCGTGGCTCACCGATCCCGGACACGAAAGTTGAGTCTTTACTCAATCTATCAGCCAGCCCCAGCTGTTCACATTAAGTCGTTGTGGCCAGCAACAACGTGTGTTTTCAAGTTGGCGAAATTCCGGCCGCCCTTCTGTGGAGTTTAACATAACTTGATTATTTTTTAATTGAAATGTTACCTGCCCTGGCCGTTGACGTAAATTCAGGCAGTGTATTTTTGTCGTCGTGTTGTGGCTGTCCAGCTCGGCGTGTAAAAATGGCTCTGAGCACTATGGGACTTAACTTCTGTGGTCATCAGTCCCCTAGAACTTAGAACTACTTAAATCTAACTAACCTAAGGATATCACACACATCCATGTCCACTGCAGGATTCGAACCTGCGACCGTAGCGGTCGCGCGGTTCCAGACTATAGCGTCTAGAACCGCTCGGCCATTCCACCCGACAGCTCGTCGTGTAGTTTGACAGCTGAATGTGTAATTCGTTGTGGGCTCCGATACTTTCTGCGTGTTCCAATAAACTCCCTGTTCTGTGCTGGTCGGGTGGAGCGGAAGTTATCCTGTAGCTTGGTCCGTTGACTGTCTGTCGGTTGGGCTGCTGTCGGTTTGAGAATTTTTGGGCCGACTGCCTGTCTCACCTAAGTGAGCGTTAGTGTTTGAATTCCAGGCCGACCGTTGGAAACTTCTGGGAGCTGTTTGATGTACTGCCTTTTCTTTTTTGTCCTTGTTGTTTGTTTATGTATGGCTTCTATCTGATTTTAAATTAAAGTTGTTTTGCCCTTAAGACGTGAGATTGAATGGCGCATTTAGCCGGGAATTAATTTCTAAAATTAATGTTTGGCTTGCTCTGTTTTTAATTTTTTCTTTACTCTTGTAACTTTTATCAAAAGTATAAAGTAGTATGTTCGAGTGCAACTGACAGCCACTCATTTTTGCCCCTTTCCACGAATTAAACTATCTGTCCTATGGGTATAGTAGAGGGTCTCACATTCGTGTAGAAGCGTCAGCTGTGAGAAAAAAGGCATTTTAAGAGCTGAAGCGAAAGATTCAGTGAATGTAGGAGGCTGAATGGTTTTGTAGTTTTTTTCTTTTTTCTGTTTGCTTCACCATAAGGAACATACCTCGTTGTTTTCAGCTTCTGTTTCTTACATGCTTCAAGGAAGATACTGCAGTCCCTACTCCAGATAGGATGGTCCACGGGGCAGTTGAGACACTTTGGAGGAGATGAGCAACTGACTCTTTCATGAGCGACCTTATCACATTTGCCACGAGTGGTTTCTCCATTACAAGTGAGAGTACTGTGCGCCAAAGTGCTGGCATTTGAAACAGTCCACTGGATTTGGGACAAAGGCTGCAGTCCTCGGTGGAGGAAATCTGCCTTGGCATACTGGATTTCATGCTGTTGAAGATAAATTTAAACGAGCCTGATTTGATCAGATCGCCATCCACCACTTTCATTATGTTTTGTATGTCAACAATGCCTTCCTTGGCCCACTCAGCTTTTAGCTCCTCTTTTGGGAATATCTCTGCATGACACAACACCTTTACTGTAGTTCAAGGCCTCGTCCAGCTTAGTTTCGATGGCATAATTCCCCAAGGCACTTAGTTTCCTAGATGTTCTTTACCTGCTGAGAACTATAAGTTTCTACCAACACTGCCCCATTGCGCACGCTTATGATAGATTTTGAAGTGCCAGCAATGCCTTCTAAACCATTTAGAATGTAAAAAGGGGAAACTTTGTCAAAGCTTCTCTCTTTCCTACTGCCTATCAAAAACACATTCTGACTGGCAGTAAGTGTTCTGTTACTATTCACACAAGAGCTCTAAAAAAACCTCGAGTCAGGAGGACTTGCTATACCAGCCCTCTTGTTAGATCGGGTGTTGATACTCACTAGTGATACACCCATCCCGCTGGGAGCTGGAGAATTTAATTTCGACGGTTCCACCGCAGTCTCACGGGCAGCTATGGAAATAAGTGTCAACTGAGACAGACCCACTTGCCTGAGTAAGCTCTATATAGCTGAGGTGGTTTCTCCAGAGGTATCGTGCTAACAACTGTTCCATCTTAACAGCTATTTATGTCATCGGCGCAGCACACCGCGAGACTGGGGTTTATATATATATCAAGCCCATACCCAACAAACGAATTCTAAGCCCCTGAGGGCCACATACTCTATACAGTCCCGATCTCTTCCCAGGTGATTTATGTATTTTTGAAGTCCTGAAGAAAGACATTCGTGTCTATTGATTTCCTCGGGCGAAAAGATGCACGCCTGGGTACAATGATGCTTATGCAGACAACAAACATTTTTCGTGAAGGTACTGACCGCCTTATCTCACAGTGGGATAAAAGTACGAGGGCATGCTGAAAAGTAATGCCTCCGAATTTTTTTTGTGTAAACCCTTAAAGCTTTTTAAATAGAACAAACGTTATTAACATTCTACATCTTTACTTTTCATATCTACATATTTATTTCGCAACATTGTCATCACAGAGACAGACCAGTTTGTTGATACCGTCACTGTAGAATATTTGACCTTGTTGACGGAGCCACAGCCCCATCTCTGCTTACGCCGCTTCATCATTATCAGACTGAAGTTCCTGCAGGTTTTCTTTCAGTTTAACACGAAAATCTGATGGGGCTAGGTGGGGAGTGTATGGAGGATGATCAAACACAGAAAACACAAGGCGCCGGATTGTTGCAAATGTTGAAGCGCTCGTGTGTGGTTTGGCATTGTCGTGGTGAAGTAGAGGGTGTTCCACGTGTGGACGAGCTTTTCAAATTCGAAACTCGATTACAGTGCGCTGTTTCTCATGCGTTGCCACAATTACGTTCCACACCGCCATGTTGCACGCTACAAGTCGGAGTGCTGTAGCGGCAGAGGGCTGCAAATAGCGGGTGATCAGAAAGTCAGTATAAATTTGAAAACTGAATAAATCACGGAATAATGTAGATAGAGAGGTACAAATTGACACACATGCTTGGAATGACATGGGGTTTTATTAGAACCAAAAAAATACAAACGTTCAAAAAATGTCCGACAGATGGCGCTTCATCTGACCAGAATAGCAACAATTAGCATAACAAAGTAAGACAAAGCAAAGATGACGTTCTTTACAGGAAATGCTCAATATGTCCACCATCATTCCTCAACAATAGCTGTAGTCGAGGAATAATATTGTGAACAGCACTGTAAAGCATGCCCGGAGTAATGGTGAGGTATTGGCGTCGGATGTTGTCTTTCAGCATCCCTAGAGATGTCGCTCGATCACGATACACTTGCGACTTCAGGTAACCCCGAAGCCAATAAGGTCTGGGGACCTGGGAGGCCAAGCATGACAAAAGTGGCGGCTGAGCACACGATCATCACCAAACGACGCGCGCAAGAGATCTTTCACGCGTCTAGCAATACTTTTTTTTTGTTCTAATAAAACCCCATGTCATTCCAAGCTTGTGTGTCAATTTTTACCTCTCTATCTACATTATTCCGTGGTTTATTAAGTTTTCAAATTTATACTGACTTTTTGATCACCCGGTATATTGACATGAAGAATAAAGCTGTAGAATGTTAGTAAAGTTTCTTCTATTAAAAAAAACCTTAAGAATTTTTACATAAAAATTTTGAGGCATTATTTTTCATCACGCCCTCGTATTAACAGTTGTGATGATAAACAGTTTACTCACTTTTTTCCCACTGTTTCGTCTTCATCTGACTGTCCCTTATACGTTAAATAAAACAGAATCTATACTTGCTTGACGTCCGCCCCTGGTAGCTGAATGGTCAGCGCGACGGAATGTCGTACCCAAAGGCCCCGGTTCGATTCCCGGCTGGGTCGGAGATTTTCTCTGCTCTGGGACTGGGTGTTGTGTTGTCCTTATCATCATCATCATTTCAACCCCATTGACACGCAAGTCACCGTAGTGGCGTCAACTCGAAAGACTTGCACCAGGCGAACGGTCTACCCGACGGGAGACCCTAGCCACATGGCATTTATTTTATTTGCTTGCCTGACAGTGATATAGCACGCTGTTCACGAGATCGTTCACGAAATCCGTTCGTAGTCGATTCCACCTAAGTGAAAGAGCTATTCGCCGGTCTGGGAGAGTCCTCGGCGGCAGGGGAAGCTGTTCGTCTCCCTAATGCGTGCCAGACATGCTCTATCATTTAGACCCAGGGAGTACACTGGCCAGTCCATTCGGTGGAAGTGCGTACCCCAGATAGAGATGGCTGCGAATCCATTAGCATCCGGTGGTTACACCAACGCGACGCCCGTTGCCTACCTTTAACTTAATTAACTGCAATAGTGCTTCAGAATCAAACCAAAGCGAAATGTGACTTTTACCTGCCTCTTTAAGTATTACAACAAACAGTATTACGCTGATGGCGATATGGACTAACTCATTTACAAGCGTGTTATTTATGCATATGCGCTTTCATTTACGCTAGGTTTTGTAAACGTCGGGTTGTTTTAATTATAAGTTATCGGTAGCGGCAGACATATTTAGCCATTAATGAAATGACTAAGACCCTGTTGGCATATCTCGAGGTGCACAGTGTCAAGAGTGTGCCGAGAATACCACACTTCAGGTATTGCCTCTCACCACGGACAACGCAGTGGCCGACGGCTTTTACTTAACTAAGACCATGTAGGATCAAGGAAGAAACCAGTAACTAATTCGTGTCTGCTACAAACAATTGTTTTAAAATCAGAGGTGAACTTCCCATAACAACTATTGCCTGAGCTATTATTTAATTGTTGCTCTCTCGCAGCTAAGTAATTTCTGTGGTACTCCGTACCTGAGCAATGATCGGAATGTATTCCCTCAGCGCTAATTTTGATTCTTTCTGTCGTAGTCCAGCGATTAGAACCACTATTAAAGGTTATTTGACATCTTCTTAGAATAAAATAAATTCTGCTTTAACCATTTTCTTTGCCGCAACTGTTAATGCTGTCTGACCACAGAATAAGATTAATTGAATTCTACTTCAGCTGGATAAGGTTAAACATATTTTGCAGTTCAGGGAGGTAAGAAGGACAGAGTTTCACTCTAGAGAGTAGTAATTTGCTGTTATATTCAATTCAAATCCCAATTTTTTTATGTTTTTAGACACGAACAGAACTGCCAATTGGTCTCTACAGTTTTCTCTATGCAGTAAAACCACTCCAGACATTAGCTAGTTCTCTGCCTCGTGATGGCTGGGTGTTGTGTGCTGTCCTTAGGTTAGTTAGGTTTAAGTAGTTCTAAGTTCTAGGGGACTGATGACCATAGATGTTAAGTCCCATAGTGCTCAGAGCCATTTTTGAACATTAGCTAGTTGCGATGCGGTAACTATAAAAAATAAATAAATACAATTTTGACTAATTACCACCACATTTCACACTTCTAATAAAAAGACAAGGTTTCCTACTTCTCCTGTTGCTCGTATTTAACCTAAATCCCACATACACAGAAAAATTCATTTTACTATAAATCCAGCGCCAAACTGTTCCGAACAACGAAGAAAGATCGTTTTGAAATGTAATTTCTGTCTTTCAACATAACTTTCAAACTTGCGAGTCAGTGGGAATCTTTCGTCAGCGTCAAAGCGACTGTTTCTTACCCCGTCTCATAGTGAACTCTCAGCAAACTAAGAACCATCTCGCTCCTCTGCATTAGTGACTACTGTTTATTGTTGTTCGTCTTCAGTTCTTCCTTAGAAGTGGAATTCTTGCCACTAATTTCATCTCCGTGCTTAGTTCTGTTTACCACGGCAGTTAGCTGCATGGCTTACAGATGACTTATCACCAGCCGTAAATGCCACGTATGCTGTGGTTACCTAAACTGCTTTTTATTCTACGGAAATGTTAATAAAATATGCACTTGTTGATAGTATAAGTACGCATGTGTAAGTACATATGTAAACATCTATAAATCCAACTTCGTCATACGAGATTGGCAGATTTTTGTTGCAGTAATATTCATAAAACTACCGTAGTAGGTTTTCATATACCTCCAGAAGGCCCATGATGGAAAAAACTTAAGGATCGTGAAGGATCCTCATGCTGACCCTGCAATTGATTGGAGACGATAATTCCACCTGCAACTCCATCTCAGTGCTGATGAGCGATTGTTTGGGGGTTGTGTAGCGTTCCTTGGAGGTCCATATCTACCCGTACTATTCGAGGATTCAGTTTCATATAGGTAAGTAAGTTTAGTAGAGCTGTAGTAACTCCCAATAGAGGCTTACTAAAGAACAGACATTAACACTGAAATTAGCCAATGCCTTAGACCAGGAACTGCCAGTAAGCCATTTGTTGCACCGTTGGTTGGTTGATTTGAGGGAGGGGACCAAACAGCGACGTCAACGGTCCCATCGGATTACGGAAAGATACGGAAAGAGGTCTGCAGTGTTCTTCCAAAGGCGCAAAAAAAAAAGGTCCAAATGGCTCTGAGCACTATGGGACTTAACATCTGTGGTCATCAGTCCCCCAGAACTTAGAACTACTTAAACCTAACTAACCTAAGGACAACTCACACATCCATGCCCGAGGCAGGATTCGAACCTGCGACCGTATCAGTCACGCGGTTCCAGACTGAAGCGCCTAGAACTGCACGGCCACACCGGCCGGCTCTTCCAAAGGAACCATCGCGGAATTTACCTGAAGCAGTTCAACGAAATCATGGAAAACCTAAATCAAGATGGCGTGACGCAAGGTTTGAACCGTCGTCCTCCCGAATTCGAGTCCAATATGCTAACCACTGCGCTACCTCGCTCGGTTTTGCTGCAACGATACAGCAGATGAATATACAGGGTGTTCCGAAACTATTCGTTCAGATTAATGCAGGAGGTAGAGAACGTCAAAACAAATACATTTAGTTATGGCACATATGGTCCCTGATGACGATTTCTAATGCTAGGGACCATTTACACAGAAGGTGGTGTAGAATACTATTACAGCTTTGGCATTCACAGAACCTGCTCGAATGCGCAACCAGTTCCTATATACACGGAGTACATCGTCGGATCATTGACTGTCGTGTCCGTTTAAAGGTTCCTGGCATGTCCATAATGTTGCCAGCAGAAACGGTTCTGTAGATGAGGTCTTCTTCTGTATACTGAACGGTTTCAAACACTAGCTATTTCGCATCTCCCCAGAGGAAGAAATCCAGACACCTGGCGTCAGGTGACCTAGGTGGTAAGGCAACACGGCCACCTCAGCCGATCCATCTGAGAGCCATCTCTGGCGCCCCAGAGTGCTGAAAATACATCCTTTGCCTAACATTTAGAGGTACATTCTCCAGCAGTTCTGGCTACACATGTTCCTTGAGGATGCGATATCTGCGTTCGTTGAATTGAAGAGTGTATGGTCCAGTCAACCTACCATAGAATCGATGCCGATGAGAACGAGGTCGAGTACCTCGTAGATTCGCATGTGCCCAATATGCGAATTGTAGCTACTGAGACGGCCGTCATGAGTAAACAATGCCTCGTCGATGAACAGGACCTCGACCGGAAACAAGTGGTCCAGGACAACTGGTTTCATACCGAAGCGCCAAAGAGACTGGTCTAGGCTTGCGTATTCAAATACAGAGATATGTAAACAGGCAGAATACGGCTCTGTATAAGACAACAAGTGTCTGGAGCAGTTGTTAGGTCGGTTACTGCTGCTGCAATGGCAGGTTATCAAGATTTAAGGGAGTTTGAACGTTGTGTTATAGTCGGCGCACGAGCGATGGAGCGCAGCATCTCCGAGATAGCGACGAAGAGGTGATTTTCCCGTACGACCATTTCACGAGTTTACCATGAATATCAGGAATCCGTTAAAACACCAAATCTCCGACATCGCTTTGGCGGGAGAAAGATCCTGCCAGAACAGGACCAATGACTACTGAAGAGAATCGTTCAACGCGACGTAATTGCAACTATTCAGTAAATTGCTGCAGATTTCAATGCTGGACCATCAACAGGTGTCAATGTGCGAACCATTCAACAAACATCATCTATACGGGCTTTCGGAGCCGAATGCCCACTCGTGTACCCTTGATGACTGCAAAACACAAAGCATTACGCCTCGCCTGGGCCCGTCAAGAACGACATTGGACTGTTGATGACTGGAAACAAGTTGCCTGGTCGGACAAGTCTCGTTTCCAATTGCATCGAGCGGATGGACGTGATCGGGAATGGAGAGAACCTCATGAATCCGTGGACCCTGCATATCAACAGGGGCTGTTCAAGCTGATGGAGGTTCTGTAATTGTGTCGGTCGTGTGCAGTTGGAGTGATATGGGACCCCTGATACATATACATACGACTCTGACAGGTGACACGCACGTAAGCATCCTGTCTGGTCACGTGAATCCATTCATGTCCACTGTGCAGTCCGACGAACTAAGACAATTCCAGCAGGACAATGCGACATCCCACACGTCCAGAATGGCTACAGAGTGGCTCCAGGAACAGTCTTTCGAGTTTAAACACTTCCGCTGACCACCAGACTCCCCAGACATGAATATTATTGAGCATATATGGGATGCCTTGCAGCGAGCTGTTCAGAAGAGGTCTCCACCCCCTCGTGCTCTTACGTATTTATGGACAGCCCTGCAGAATACATGGTGTCAGTTGCCTCCAGCACTATGTCAGACATTAGTCGAGTCCATGCCACGTCGTAGTGCGGCACTTCTGCATGCCCGCGGGGGCCCTACACGATATTAGGCAGCTGTACCAGTTTCCTTGCCTCTTCAGTGTAACAATCACTGTGCAAACTGCATGCGTTGGGGAAAATCTTCAGGTGCTGCCACTCACTGGAGATGAGTCGGATGATGCTGCTGGTAATGTAACAAATTCCACATAAGGCTATGTCTGATGCCAAGGATGTGTGCAACACGTCGTACACTTGTAGATGGAGGGCCGGAGAATATCGTCTTCTACTTTGGAAGTTCGCACTGTTCGTTTCCGATCTGCATCATCGATACTTGCACGGAAATTGCCTGTTTCGCGTAGCAGGTGATACTCACATCCGAATGTTTGGTATTGTGGAATCCGTGGGTTGAGAAAGTGCTGTCGATACTCTTTCACTGTCGCCCGTCCATTTCCATTCACAGGTCCATGTATCAGGTGCATGTTAGCCATTTCAGCATACGTAAACCGCTGTATGTTCACTGTTGTTGTCACAAGGTGTTAGTGGTTACGACTGAATCAATTTGTTTACGAGGAAATCACCGCTGTTATCACTTGGCAGCGGCTCTTGCGAATGAATCGGTGTGTTTCCAAGCAGACCTCAGAGCTAACCATCCGTACACACAGCAGTTTTCAAAGCCAGCACACATTCTCAGTCAGCGACAGCGAGGCAAGGATGCAAGGGCACAACGGCTTACGTCAGCACCACTAACATTTTCCCTAACATTGCAAGCTGATTTCGAAGATCATATGATCGTTATGGAAATAAATTAGTTTTGATGTTCTCTGTCTCTGTATTAATTTGAACGAATAGTTACGGATCACCCTGTATGTAAGGCATGGATGAAGTACTAAATTCTCAACGTGCCTTAAATAGGAAATGTATAACCAGTGTATACTGAGTGCGCTAACGTGTGGGGGTGAAACATGAACGTTAATTGCTCAAAGAGCCCAAAAATTGAGAGTTTGCCAACGAATGTTCTTGTTGGGTATAACAAAAAGCGACAGAAAAACGAACAGAAGTATAATACGAAAGACAGGAGCTGAGACGTTTCAGTGACTGTCACGAAACTCAAAATAAAATGAGCTGAGCATATAGCGAGGCAGATAGAAGGGGGATGAACTAAGGAGATTCTGTGTTGGACGCCTCTCGATAAGAAAAGACCTAGAGGACTACACAACGAAATATGGATTAATGACATAAAGAAACAAGCGAAAGGAACTTGAATGAAAAGAACTGAAGATCCTCCCGCAGCTGTGGCCGATAAATGATGGTGATGGGTTTAATTCAGCAAAACTATCTCCAAGCCAGATTGCTCATTACCTTATGCTAAATGGAAACACGGGCACAGGTAATGCTGTATCTAAGATACAGAAACACTCTGGACCGGAAACTAATGAACTCCCTCACGATTTTAATGTAGAAGAATTACAGGAAGCCATTCGACTGTACACGAACCATAAAGTAACTGACGTGAAAGATATACGGATGCACCAAATAAAACGACCTGGACAAATAACCATGAAATGGCTTATCTAATTGTGCGCAGATGGAGATTCCTAAAGCACTGGAAAAAACCAGTTGCCACCTTGAAAGCTGGGAAAGAAAGAACCAACCAACCCCTAAAGCTACCGTTCTATTTCACTCTTGCACAATTTTATAACGTATTTTAAAGTCTGCTTTTGGACTGTTTAACCCTTGTAATCGACAGTCTATTAACACCTGAACATCCAGGCTTCAGATCCCCAATGGATTTTACAGCAGAAGTAGCCAACTTAACCCAGTACGGAGAGGACCGACATCACTGGAACTGTTTTTATCCAGCTATCTTCGGTCGGTGATACTGTTCGACATCGCAAAACGCTCCATAAGATCAACCGTATGACACACCGTTAATGGCTTCAAGGAAATAATCGGCACTTTATTGCGCAATCGAAGGCTCTTTGTCGAGTTTAAAGGAAGACAATTCATTAGAGAAACAATAAGAATGGCTTGTGCCAAGGAAGTGTTTTTTTCCTATTTGCTCTCTAATATATATACTAACGAACCAAACAAGGCCTAACGCTTCCAAAAGCTTAGTATATACAGAAGATCTTGATTTAGCATTCCAAGCAGAGACGTTTGAGGATGTTGAATAAGTTGTTACAACAGCACTGAGAACTTTAACTTAGTTGTGTGGTAATAACCAATTGGAATCTATTCTCAGAAAATGCAGGTCTGTGCTCTCCACATCCCAAACAGACAGGAAAAAAGAAAACCCAAAAGTAGATTCGGAGGGTGCCGAGTTGGAATACTGCTTTACATCTAAATACCTTGGAATTAGTTTAAACAGGTCTTTAACATACCCCAGACACTATCTCAGCATCAAGCTAGAAGTGTAGACCCGAAATAACATAATTCGGAAACTGCCTCAGCACCATGGCAAAAGTTTCACCCCAAAATAACATCACTGGGAAACTCATCACCAGTAACTGGGGAGTCCAACCTCAATTTATCAGAATCTTTGTCATGGCGCTCTGTTTCTCTGTAGGAGAGTATGTGTGCCGTGTACAGTATGGCTCTGTCCTGCAGAGCAAGTGGACGTCACGCTGAATGAAATTGCATGACTAATCACTGTATGTCTGAAACCGACACCACACACGAGGTTTATTGCTTTGCAGATATTGCACCATGTGGTATACGTTGTGAAGTAGCTGCAGACACAGAAAGAAAAAGGGGTTGAATTTAATCATTTACAGCCACTCCATGGCCATCAGCCACCAAGATGTATGTTGAAATTCATAAGATGTTCCCTCAGGTCAACGTCAGCAAGATCTATGTCTCGACGCGCTGCCAGAGGACAACTGTCAACAGCTAGTCATTAGCTCGTGGTCTTGTGGCTAGCGTAGCTGACTCTCGATCATGGGGCCCCAAGTTCGATTCCCGATGGGGTCAGGGATTTTCTCCGCCGGGACTGAGTATGTCTGTGTGTGTTGTATTCATCATCATCATCGACGCTCAAGTCACCCAAAAATGGTTCAAATGGCTCTGAGCACTATGGGACTTAACTGCTGAGGTCATCAGTCCCCTAGAACTTAGAACCACTTAAACCTAACTAACCTAAGGACATCACAAACATCCATGCCCAAGGCAGGATTCGAACCTGCGACCGTAGCGGTCACATGGTTCCAGAGTGTAGCGCCTAGAACCGCTCGGCCACTCTGGCCGGCTCAAGTCACCCAAGTGGCGGGCCAACTTCAGATATAGATGAAGCCTTCTGAGTTGGAGTTTCTGCTGCCTGGAGTTACTTTAGACTGATCAACTTGGAGATCGTTGAACAGCCTAAGATTAGGTGTTGGTTAATCCAGGAATAACCTTGATGAATGGGATATTCCAAAGGACCAACATGACGTGAATGTCGCGGAGAAGAGGCAATGGATCACCCATGCCATTCACTATACTGCCCTGAGTATGCTGTGATGAAGTAACAAGTTTTGTTTTTAGAAGTATCCCATAATTTTTACAGACCCGACTCGAGTAAATGAAAAAATTTGGCTTCAGGACTGTGAGTGCATTTTTATATTTTGATCATTTCTAGGATGAGGTGGGTGTATTTAATTATTCTTCTTTATGTAAATACAGTCTAAACAAAAAAGGAAGTATCCAAATGGGACGGAAATCGGTAAATGTGATGTACATTTACAAACAAACAAACAAAAATACAGAAAAAATGGATGGTTTATTCAAGAGAAAGACGTTCATAAACTGAGCAACTCAATAACGCCTTGGTCCTCCTCTGGTCCTTATACAAACAGTTATTTGGGTTGGCATTGTTGAGAGAGTTGTTGGATGTCGTTCTAGGGATAGCCTGCCAAATTCTGTCGAACTGGCGCTTTAGATCGTTAGAAGCCCGAAACAGTTGGAGGGCCCCGCTCATAATGCTCCAAAAGTTCTCAAATGGGGAGATATGCGCCGATCTTGTTGGCCAAGGTAATGTTTATCAAACACGAAGACAAGCAGCAGAAAATGTCGCCGTGTGTGAGCGGGCATCATCTTGCTGAAATGTAAGCCCAGGATGGCTTGCCATGATGGCCAAGAAAATGGGGCGTAGAATACTGTCGACGTGCAAGGTATCCTGCTATGAAAGGAAATGGCACACCATACCACCACCCCTGGTTGTCAGCCCGTATGGTGGACGACAGTCAGGCTGGTATCCGACCGCTGTCCAGGGCGAATCCAGATACGACTTCAGTCTGGAATCTCACTGATTTGAGTAGAACTGTCCTCAGTGACAGTTCTCTCTTCGATCTGAGACCCGATGACCAGAAAAGACGTGTTTGGAGACGCCGCGGACAGCGGTGGGATACTAAACTGACTATCGCCAGCAAATCGGCTGACAACCGGGAGTGATGGCCTGTGGTGCCACTTCATTTCATAGCTGAACCCCTTTGGTTGTCACCCGCGGCACCCTTGTAGCACAGCGGTACGTCGACGATATTGTACGCCCCTTTATTGCCCTTCATGGCAAACCATCCTGGGCTTACATTTGAGCAAGATAATGCCCGTCCACATACGGTGAGAGTTTCTACTACTTGTCTTCCTATTTGCCGGACCCTATTTTGACCAACAAGGTCGCCGGATCTCTTCCGAATTGAGAACATTTCGAGCATTATGGGTAGGGCCCTGCAACCGTCTAGGAATTTTAAAGATGTACCGCGCCAGTTGAACAGAATTTGGCACGATATTCAACTGGAGGACATCCAACAGCTCTATCACTCGAATTGGGATTCCATCCGGACATGGTGATTGTTTTCAAATCTTTCAGTTGCTTCTCCACGCCAGGCATGCTTATTTCTATGTCGTCCATACGGGAGTCTGCCCGATGGTCAAATGACGGTATGTTTGTACGGTTCTCCTTGTGAATGATTTCTTGAACGTGAAATTCGAAACTTCGACTTTCGTTTTGCTGTCTTCAACTACCACATCAGACTGGACGACAAGGGACTGGATGGAAGACTTATACCCGCTTAGCGATGTTATATAGGACCAGAATTTTCTCGTGTTCTCTCCCAGATCTTTTGCTAAGGTGTGATGGTGTTAGTTGTTCTATGTTCCGCGCATAGATCTTTTTACAGACGCACGAATCGCTACTAATCTCCGGTTGTCGTCATTTGTGCGCCGCCTTTTGAATCTAGACTGCAACAGCCTCTGCTTCCTCTGCATCCACCAAATTTCGTTACTAAACCATGGTGGGTCTTTTCCATCCTTTATCCACTTACTAGGCACGTAACTCTCCAGTCCACGATCTACAGTCTGCTTAAACTTCGCTCGTAATTCCTCTGCATCCATCTTACTAGAACTAAGTGATGCCAATTCAGTAAGAGAGATATTAATAACTGCTTTCTGCTCTATCTAACAGAAACACTCTTCTAGCCTTCTTGACTGATTTATTAACTTTCATAATCATAGTAGCTATAATGACATCATGACCGCTAATTCTCGTTTCTATACTGAGGTTTGGCCTATTTGTAGCTACAAGGTCTAAGATATTCATACTGCGTGTGGACTGCCGAGCTAGCTGCTCAAGACAGTTTTCAGAAAAGTGTTCAAAAGTACCCACCGCAGTGAATCCATAGACATCCCAGTCTATAATCGGCAGGTTAAAGCCGCTTCCAACTAGTATTACATGATCTGGGTATTTATGCGCTAATGACCGTAGACTTTTTTAGAATGACTCTACAACTGTCACAGCGGAATCGGGTGGCCGGTAAACACATCCAACAATTCACTTAGTTTCACCTACACCCGTTATACCCGATCAAATGACTTCACTGTCACACTCAACTTTGACTTCAATAAAGACAATATTTTTGCAACTGCAATGCCCCTCCTGTGGCCTCTAAGCTGTGTTTCCGATATACATTCCACGACTCGCTAAAAATCTCAGAACTTTCCACTTCGGGTGTGAGCCAGCTCACGGTCCCAAGAATAATTTGAGCGCGAGAACTATTCTGGAGGGCAGTAAATTTGGGAACAAGTGTTTTGTATGCCATTTCTGTCGTGGATGAATTACATTTCTTTAGCCCTTTCACGGTTACAATTTATTTTTCGTATATTTTAGAAACAAAAACTCAAAAACTGTTGCCGGCCGCGGTGGTCTAGCGGTTCTGGCGCTGCAGTCCGGAACCGCGGGACTGCTACGGTCGCAGGTTCGAATCCTGCCTCGGGCATGGGTGTGTGTGATGTCCTTAGGTTAGTTAGGTTTAAGTAGTTCTAAGTTCTAGGGGACTTATGACCTAAGATGTTGAGTCCCATAGTGCTCAGAGCCATTTTTCAAAAACTGTTCTCCTTTGTGGTAAATAATACACTTCTACTACCAAAAATTGTTTAAGTTGACCAATTTTGAAAATCGGTGAGGTGGGACACATGTGTCTCGCGAACCTAACTAGAGCCATATGTTAATGTGAACCTAGAGTTTTCAGAGTTATATTTTTAATTTTAGAAAGATTTTATTAGAATGGCAACTATGGAAAAAGTACAACAAATCAGTTTCGAAACATGTTTATTCTCCTGATGATAAAAAACTTGAAATATCGCACACATGAAATTTTCAACATAACATTTGAAGATGGCTCTGACTTACCAAACCCAAATTTTTTCTACATTCTATGAAGTTTTTTGGGTCATAGACGTCTCACTACATACAAATTATGTGTTAACCAGCAGAATTACTGACGCATGTAGTAATAATTCAGAACAATGTCTATGATGTGTTAGAAAACACAGTTAGTTACTTCAGACATTCTTGGTATGGAGAAGATGGCGATTTGATCTGATTTTCGTGAAACAGACCCATGGTGCCACCTATAAACACATGCTGCCCCATTTGATTGCTCATAGCCTTCTATATATCAATCCCGTAGTCCGTAGTATTTTTCTCGAAGTTCCGAAAGCACCTCTCTACATGTTAACGTGAGACAGATATGAGACATAGAAGTCGCAATGCTCAAAACTACGTACTACTTTAATGGGACATATTTATGCCAACAACCACTGTAGGATTAATATTCTTCCAATGAATCTCAGCCTGACATCCGCGGTTACCCATTTTGAGTTGATCCGTGTGGTTACCCCTAGGTGTTTTATGGTGCTTACTTTTTACAGTGATTCGTCATCAGTTATGTAATCGTATAATAGTGGATTTCTCCGACCGTAGTTTGTAGCTCTTGTTTACGTTCACGGTCAACACTAGTCCCAACAACAGTCCTTAGCCCTCTGCATCTCGCTACAGTATTCTGGCATTGCAGCCTTCCTGTAGACAACAGCATCCTCTGTGAATAGCCTCACGGAGCCTTCAACGTTATCCTCTAGTTCATTAATACAAATTGTAAACAGCAACGGCCTATAACAGTCCCTTGAGATACTCCCGAAATTATCTCTACATATGTAGATTTTGAAGAAAGCTGATAATTCTGCACGTTGATGACTGCTGGAGGGATGTGTGGTTCAGTGAACCTGTATGGGCATTACCGACACAGACTATTATAGGGAATTGTTTTCGATGAACGTAGGTTCTTAACAGACCTTGTTCTATGTACCGTACAAACATTATTCACCGGTACGAAGTGTGTAGACTGGCAGAGGGGACGCTGGACATTCTGTTGCAGAGACCCGTGTGTCAACTTCAGACCTGGATGATCAACATCAGCTGCCAGTAATGCAACATACTACAGATGGGAAACATGAAACTGGTGCTCACATTAGCGTATGATCTACTCCCAAGTTTTTCAGTTCGCAGGCGACATTACTTTCGTTAAATAATGTGACGAAGGTTTAGTATGCGCTGAACACCCAGCTAAGAGTTTGATAGAAAACTGAGCAAAGAAAAACGAAAAATAATGGAATGAAGCCGGAATGAGAGTAGTAACCAACCAAACATCAAGACTGTGGTATATGAGCTGGTAAAAGTGTAACAATTCAGATACATACATAGTAAGGTAATTAACTTCAAATAGAACAAGGTAGATCAAAAAGAGGAGACTAGCAAAATGTTCAACTGTGTGTGTGAATTCCTAAGGGATCAAACTGCTGAGGTCATCGGTACCTAGACTTACACACCACTTAAACTAACTTACGCTAAGGACAACACACACACCCATGCCTCGAGCCTCCGGTGGGAGGGGCCACGCGATTCTTGATATGACGTCTCTAACAGGGCGGCCACTCCGCATGACAGGAGACTTAGCATAGATAGCGTTCTCCTATAACAGATATGCAACCGTCTCAAACTTAAGCCCAAAATACAAGAAAAAGTTTCTGTAACTTTACATTCAGAGAACATACACAGATAAAACTGAATTGTGGAGAACTAAAGAAGTGGAAATAGGTTGTATCGTAAGAACTTTTATTGTCAATGTCGTACGTTTTTGCCAAGGGGAGAGTAACTTACTTTGAAGAAATTTTGCTACGAGTTGACTGAAGAGTAAAGCAGAGAGATATGCTATGAATATCCTTTCAGATACCTTCGTTGGAGTGTGATAAAAATGTGAATTTTCAGTTTGCAAAAGAAAAAACATATGAAAGGTAAATGTATTTTGTTGTTTTGGGCAGGGGAGGGGCGGGGGCGGGGGGACGAATTTGAACGTTGTTTCATTACCAATGTTTACCTAATAGTAAATTCATGCACGTGATCGCTTCAACTACCAACTGAATCAAAATCCTTGCTCCCATGTGCTCTGCTAAACAATTTATAAAGAGTGCCGCGACGTGTTCTTCCGGCAACTACTAATACGAATTTGCATCAATAACAGGTTCATCATTTAGGACAAACGAGCCTTTTTTCTCCACCATATGCGACGGGCGTTCATTAATTAATGCAACTTTTTATGCTGAAGGTAGGTCGGTTTTATTCAGAATTCAGTACACAATATTATTCCCCACACTTTCGTCTACAAAACCCTATTTTTCAACATAACCACCGTTCAATGCGACGGCCTTACGGCACCTTACTAGGAGGGCCAGTAAGCCAGCATGGTAATTGATGTGTCGACAGAAGTGCCGACACAGTGTGATTTGAGGGGACCGCAATGCACGCTATAAACACGCGAAGGATGGCGTGAGGTCCGAAACAGGATACGTAATGAATGCTATAAATAAAAGTACGTAGCTTTTGGAATACTTAACTTTAATCCATCCTTGTTGTATACATCGTTCTTGATGAGAAGTATCAATTGCTATGTAAGGCTAAGGCGCCTTGCTAGGTCGTAGCCATGGACTTAGCTGAAGGCTATTCTATCTGCTCGGCAAAGGAGCGAGGCTTCGTCAGTGTAGTCGCTAGCAAAGTCGTCCGTACAACTGGGGCGAGTGCTAGTAAGTCTCTCGAGACCTGCCGTGTGGTGGCGCTCGGTCTGCGATCACACAGTGGCGACACGCGGGTCCGACATGTACTAATGGACCGCGGCCGATTTAAAGCTACCACCTAGCAAGTGTGGTGTCTGGCGGTGACACCACAGTAATTCTTCCTATCATCCACGTACTGCTTCCCCCCGAGTGCATCGTTCATTAGGTCGAACAGATGCAAGTTTAAAGTTGCGAAATCCGGACTGCTGGGTGCAGTTTCTTGAGAGCCTCTTGGGTGCGCAGACTTGTGTCAGGTCTTGCGTTGATTCTTTTGAGCGGAAGAGACGCAAGTCGGGTGCCAGATCTGGGCTGTAGAGTGGAGTTTTGTGAGGGTGTGCAGACTTGTGGCCTTGCGTCTTTATGGAGAGGGAGAGGTTCCTTCGCGTTTTTACGGCAGCTAACTCGCTAAACTCGTTCCTTCAATTTCCTGAAGGTAGAAAAAACACTTCAGAGTTGATCGCTGCACCTAGAGGGAGAAAATCAAACAGAATGCCATCTTCGGTGTCCCAGAAAACCGCCGCAACTGAGGGTGCGGCTTTGCACTTGTTCTTTAGGGAAAAGATGTTGTGACGTCACTCCATAGGTTGCTGTTTTTTTTCCGGATCGATGTGATAAACCTTTGTTTCATCGCCTGTAATGATGTTCGACAAAAAATTCTCACAGTCAG
This sequence comes from Schistocerca nitens, assembly GCF_023898315.1. Taxonomy (NCBI): domain Eukaryota; kingdom Metazoa; phylum Arthropoda; class Insecta; order Orthoptera; family Acrididae; genus Schistocerca; species Schistocerca nitens. Next base: position 284,688,838 of record NC_064618.1, on the reverse strand, counting down.
CCCCGTCACGCGCAAACAATTCCAGATGGTCCTTCGTTGCTCTTTATGGTCATGTGTTTGGCGGCGATAAACCCAGTGGCACACACCTTGGGGTACCCGAACTAGTGGACGAGTGTGTCAACACTACCAACAGAGACGTCCAGTTGTTCAGCGAAGCGTTTAATTGTGATCCGTCGATCACATCGAATGGGAGTATTCGATCGTTTCGACGTTGTAGGAGTCACAACTGTGTGCGGTCGGTTGGACAGATTTGCGCGACTTTGCGATGCTGACGAGACGCCCCGCCCAAAGACTCACCGTGATTTCATTCACTGCCAGGTCTCCGTAGACATTCCGCAAGCGCCTACGAATATCTACCATGCTCTGGTTTTCCGCCAAAAGAAACACAATTACAGCTCTCCGCTTGGAACGCGTCACTGTTACAGAGGCCATTTTGAAGGCTACGTATGGGGCCGCCACGTACCGGAACTTCGTGAAACTGTAGAGGATTCAGCAGGGTCATGTGAAGTCGAAATATAGATTTTTTCAGAGTTCTTGATAGCTATGCACAAATTCTAGAGTTCTCTTTTCTAAATTTTAATAGGTCTGCAGAATTTGGCTAAGAATAACATTAGTAATACCGAAAATTTTAAGTAGTATACAATTATTTGACAATTTACGAAAATAAAATTGAGATCACAATTCCAAACTACTCCCCAAGAGCTCTACAGAGAATTTTCTTGACGATTTTTTGTGCAGGTAATAGTTTATGAGATAACTGCAATAACGAGGGACCCATGTTCACTTCAGAAAATATACAAACTCGCACTAGAGTTCTGATGACAGTTCCGTCACAGTTCTGGACACAGCCAAGAGTTTTATCGAAAAACCTAATTTAATTTCTTGTGAAGGTGATCGTTTACAATTGCAATAATCTGGGACACACTTCATTAACATACATCTTTTCGCTTGGAGGCTTAACTTTCCTGCCCTAGTTGTGGTCCTGCCTGTGATACAGGGTGGCACACATCATGTCGACTGTCACGATGCATCCGACTGCTGATGACCCCAGCAATCTAGCGGTAGTTTTTGCTTCGTATTACAACTACTTTAATGTAATTTCATAGCCTGTCCTACACTTAAGTATGTCTTTATAATGGGCTTTCATGAAATCCTGTTACTTCAGTGTTCGAGATATGCTGGGATTTTCGGACGTTTAGCAAGGCATACGCTATTTTCTTCACAGAGGAGTTCAGATGAGTCGTGCAATTCAAGCTCCATTTGTACCTTCATACGCTCACTGTCAGGATTGGAAAACAGGGGTAAGATCTTGTTCGCTTAGGGGAAGTAAAAGAACAATAATTAAATTAATTACGTCACCTCAAAGGACACACGCTTATTGGAACACCAGTAATCAGTAGTCGGAAATCATCTCGTCGCCGGCCGCGGTGGCCGTGCGGTTCTGGCGCTGCAGTCCGGAACCGCGGGACTGCTACGGTCGCAGGTTCGAATCCTGCCTCGGGCATGGGTGTGTGTGATGTCCTTAGGTTAGTTAGGTTTAAGTAGTTCTAAGTTCTAGGGGACTTATGACCTAAGATGTTGAGTCCCATAGTGCTCAGAGCCATTTGAACCATTTTTTCATCTCTTCGATCAGAGGCTGAGTGCCTGGTCCCGTTTAAGGTGCTACATCTTCTGGAGAGTGTCGTTTGGTGAAGATAGTTCTGGGCCAGATTTCTAGATGCAAAGAGTGGGTGACAGAGAGAAAGAGAGAGAGAGAGAGAGAGAGAGAGAGAGAGAGAGAGAGAGAGAACTTAGTTGTCTATTATCTCCATAAACAATTGGATTCGGCATTTTTAGCTGAAGTTAGTTGTCATCTGAAAGCCTAAATTTAAAACTAAAAGGGAAAAAAATCAGTCCGTTTAGAATTGCATCGAGGGGGTTTAGAAAGGAAAAAAAATTTTTTTTCACATTTTCTGGTTTTTATCTCATTATTAAATTTGCAATTTTCCGAATAAAATGATATATATATATCACTTATAAACTCACATGGGAAGTACTTTATTTTATTTCTTTAAATATAATCTACACCAGTTGAAAATGCTAAAATTTTTACGTGCATTATTTCAAGACCTAATGAAATCGGGTTTTCCGAGGAAAAGTGACGAATAGATTGATAAATCTTTCAAGAAGTAAAGTATGAGGCCAAAACGAAGTGTTTTTAAGAAACATGGTCACCGTAGCAGCAGAATTCTTAGAACATAAAGAGGCAGGCTGACAGACAAAATGATTGATGAACTACAGCAGTATTATGGGATGGTCATTAGAAATAATATTGAGGATTTGTTGAAAATGAAGCAGGCAGTATGGGCTACCTTCTTCCACAGACTGTCAACTGATGAAAAACCAGTACACCACCTTTGCTCTCCTGGACCTGATTCATGGTGCAATTACCGCAATGCCCAGTACTCAAACAGTTCATACAGCCATAAAAATTCCATCCTATCAGCAGTCATGGATATCATAAAGCCTGTTTTTACAGAGACCTGGCAAATCCTGAATTACTGAAGTGTCTGCATGGTCAGACTCAAAATCGCAATGAGTCCTTCAATAATTTTATATGGACTCGCTTACCAAAAAATGTTTTTTTTGAAATGAAGACAATGAAATGGGGGGGGGGGGGTGTCAGTGATGCTGTTATTGCTCTTTTAATGATGGCAACATTGGTAGGGTCAAAGTGTTACAGCATATGGGAATTAATCCTGGAGCGAACTGCGTCAGAGAACTTGAATGGATGGACAAGGTTCGCATTGATAAAGCAGAGCATGCAGCACAGTTGGCCACTAAGGAGTCCAGAAAGAAGAAAAGAAGAAAAAACTTGGAAAAAGATCAAGAGGATGATATACAGTATGATGCAGGGTGCTTCTGAGTGACTAAAAATAAAAAATAAAAATTAAGCATATATTAAGAGAGTTACAGTCTTTTGAAACTTGAAAAGCCGTTCCCGAAAATTTACATTTTCTGTGGATTTTTTCCCTAAATCTCAGAAACCACTTCGAGTAGAGTATTCAAACTTTCAGGGAGTAGTAACATACATAGTCTACTGAACTAAAAGAAGAACGTAATGTTACGTATAATTAAAATTATTTAAGACAACGTACAAAAAAAGTACATAAAATTTTAACCGTGTAATTAAACGATTGTATTTCCGAAAGCAATGGCTGAAATGCAATTATTATAGTTCAGTAGACTCAGAACATACAGTTTAATGTCCTGTAAAAGTTTCATATCAATGGTTCCTGAAATACATGGGAGCCAAGCCACTAAATTTAACATTGTTGGGATAGGGCGTTCCAACTCCCCTTAAAATCGATCATCTCTCAGTCATAAAATGAGTATTTGAATCAATTTCCGTACCCGAAAGAATAGAGTGAATGTGATGCGGATAACAACAGTTTGATTAAATATATCGAAAAACGTAAACATTTCAAGGGTCAGTTGAAAGACGTTTTTATTTTAAACCCATTTTTGACTCTGGCTCTGAGCACTATGGGACTCAACATCTTAGGTCATCAGTCCCCTAGAACTTAGAACTACTTAAACCTAACTAACCTAAGGACATTACACACATCCATGCCCGAGGCAGGATTCGAACCTGCGACCGTAGCAGTCCCGCGGTTCCGGACTGCAGCTCCTAGAACCGCACGGCCACCGCGGCCGCCTAAACCCATTTTTAATTACTCAACAAAATATAATGCAGATTCCTTGAGACACGGCCGGCCGGAGTGGCCGAGCGGTTCTAGGGCCTTCAGTCTGGAACCGCAAGACCGCTACGGTCGCAGGTTCGAATCCTGCCTCGGGCATGGATGTATGTGATGTCCTTAGGTTAGTTAGGTTTAAGTAGTTCTAAGTTCTAGGGGACTGTTGACCTCAGAAGTTAAGTTCCATAGTGCTCAGAGCCATTTGAACCATTTTGAACCTTGAGACACAGAAATAGAACTGATCAACTTATAAGCAATTTCATTTTTAAAAATGATATGTAATAACCTTTTTCCATACCGAAATGATTCTACCATAATTAATTTGACATTCATTTGGAAGTGAACATTTCCTAGAGCTAAGAACACTTGCACATACGGGTTACATAGGCCTATGTCTCTTTGGGACGACGTACAGATGAATACAAGTCTTTTCGTCCATGACATTTATTGAAGGTAAAACAACGTCACGGATAGAAGAATCATATTAATGGTACGTAAGACTCCTGTGCTGTAACAGATGTTGTTTAAATGCATTGATTCAATCATTTAAAATGTTAATTACTTCTAAAACAACCTTTATTTTAGGTTGCTAAGCATCTTCTGTGACTTCTTCTAGTGAGCAGTGACAACAGACCACTCGAAGCTTTCTCTCTCTCTCTCTCTCTCTCTCTCTCTCTCTCTCTCTGTGTGTGTGTGTGTGTGTGTGTGTGTCACTCATGTCTACTAAGATCTCTGAAAAAATGTATATTTCTCAGAAGTCGGGTGCCAGCTTCGCCTGAGTCTGGAAATGGGTCCCTCATTGTTGCAGTTATAAACTATTATCTGCACAAAAAATATGTCATGATGGCTTTCTGTAGAGCTCTTGTGGAGCTATTCAAAACTGTAATTATTATTTCTTTCGCAAATTTGTCAGTTAATTCTTTTTACAATATTAAAACTTTCTGAAGTATTATTGTTTTCTTTGCGAAATTCTGCAGAAATACTTTAATTTTGTACAAAAAATTCTAGAACTGTGGCATACCTATGAAGAACTCGGAAAGAAATTTATATTTCTTGAAAGTCGGATCCCAACTGCACCAGACTCTAAAGCAGCCATATTCCACGATGCCCCACAACAAATTCTGCGTTTTTTCCACCGAAATTGGTCGAGAAAAAAATGTGTTGCATTAGTTATTGAACGCACCACGTAAATATTCTTGTGCAGTTATATTGATCTAAGAAGAAGGCCTACTACATAAAAACACGTTGCACTTGGTGCGTACAACTTAATACTTCGTGCGCAGCTTAGTTGAAAGACAACAGAAGTGTGTTCGTATGACCAATGTCACAGACCCGTTTGGCCACGGAGCTTGACACTCACAGATGTATGAATGTTGTTTCCGGTCTCAGCACGTTGAAATTTACAGTTTGACCTTCAAACAGGGTATAGAATACACTGAGGTGAAAAAGTCGTGGGATACCTTCTAATATCATGTCGGACTCCTTTTGCCGGCTGTAGTGCAACAACTCGACGTAGAGTGGACTCAACAAGTCGCTGGAAGTCCCCTGAATATTAAGCCATTCTGCCTCTATAGCCGTTCATAATTGCGAAAGTGTTGCGGGTGCAGGATTTTGTGCACGAATTGATCTTTCGATTATGTCCCATAAATGTTCGATGGGATTCATGTCGGGCGATCTGGATGGCCAAATCATTTGTTCGAACTGTCCAAAATGTTCTTCCAACCAATCGCGAACAACTTTTGCCTGGCGAACAACTTTGGCCTGCGCATTGTCATACACAAAGATTCCGTCGTTGTTTGGGAACATGATGCCCATGAATGGCTGAAAATGGTACCCAAATAGCCGAACTACCAGAAGACCCCGTCCATTCCATGTAACAACAGCCTACATCATTAAGGAGCCACCACCAGATTGCACAGTGCCTTGTTGACGGGTCCATGGTTTCCTGGGGTCTGTGCCACATATGAAACTCTTATCAACGAAAATCTGGACTCATCTGAACAGACGCGGTTTTCCAGTCGTCTAGGATCCAACCGATATGGCCATGAGCCCAGGAGAGGCACTGCTGTTAGTAAAGGCACTTGCGTCGGTCGTCTGATGCCGTAACCCATTAACACTAAATTTCGTCACTCTGTATTAATGAACAGGTTCGTAGTACGTCCAACATTTATTTCTGCAGTTATTTCAAGCAGTGTTCCTTATCTGTTAGCATTGATAATTGTACGCAAATGCCGCTGGTCTTCGTCATTAAGTGAAGCCCGTTGTTCACTGCCTCTTCCGTGGTGAGGTGTAATGTCTGAAATGTGATATTCTCGGCACACTCCTGCCACTGTGGATCTCGGAATGTTGAGCCGACCGCTGTGGCCGAGCGGTTCTAGGCGCTTCAGTCCGGAAACGCGCTGCTGCTACGGCCGCAGGTTCGAATCCTGCCTCGGGCATAGACGTGTGTGATGTCCTTAGGTTAGGTTTAAGTAGTTCTAAGTCTAGGGGACTGATGACCTCCGAAGTTAAATACCATAGTGCTCAGAGCCCTTTGAACCATTTTTGAACCAATATTGATTTCCAAAGTGGATTGTCCCATACATCTAGCTCCAACAACCATTACGCGTTCATAGTCTGTTAATTCCCGTCGTGGGACCATAATCACGTCGGAAAAGTTTCCATATGAATCACCGGAGTGCAAATGACAGCTCAGAAGATGCATTGCCCCTTTATACCTTGTGTACACGGTACTTCGGACATGTATATGTGCATGTCGCTATCCCATGACTTTTTTCACCTCTGTGTAGGATACTTGTTCCATACAACAGTCAAGAGAGCAATGACGAGTTCTGGGACTGAGTGGGTGGCCACAAACGACCTTGCCGGTGGAGCTAGTTAGCAGCGCTTCCTGTCGTTGCTGCCGGGCCTGTACGCTTGCGGGATGCCGGTGTGCCTCTCAGCTGACAGCTGTCGCTCAGCCTTGTCACCGTGTAGCCACAGCCATCAGTCAACAGCCGCCGCCTAGGCCCACGCCTGTGCCGAGCATACTTGTCGGGTAGCTGCCATTCTCACCTTCTCGGAAGCAAGCTCGGCTGTTGTTGTTCCTCCTGCGCCATATCATTTATTGTAGATAACACACGCGACTGGGGAACGGAGCAGCTCGTTTCAGTCTATAACAAGCGGTCGCAGGCCAAATAGAAAAGTATACACCCACTCACTGACGTCAATCTATCGTTGTGGTACGGAACATACACTGATGACCCAAATATTATGACCAGTTCATGTTAAACAAATCAGCCACAATATAAAATGTTTTTATTGCCAAAGTCTTGCACGGGAGAAGCCTCTACACACTGCCATGGTTTCAGGGTCTTAACCCCTTCATCAAGTGTATCTGAAATCCGGCAGTGGTAGGACATCATGTCCATGCGCAAAAAACAAGTAGGTAAACGTCTACCGTAGGTGGACCATCAACTAACATCGAAAATTGTGGCTGCAAAGAATGGTTCAAATGGCCCTGAGCGCTATGGGACTCAACTGCTGAGGTCATAAGTCCCCTAGAACTTAGAACTACTTAAACCTAACTAACCTAAGGATATCACACACATCCATGCCCAAGGCAGGATTCGAACCTGCGACCGTAGCGGTCGCGAGGTTACAGACTGTAGCGCCTAGAAACGTTCGGCCACTCCGGCCGGCTGGCTGCAAAGAACCCCAACTTTCAATCGCAACCTGTGAAAGTGCCTCTTGTCCCTAGATTGACACTGGGCATGCATGCAATCAAACTCTGGCACAGTGCAGCTGTGTGGCATATGTGGATACAACAAGGGGACTTCTGATTGAAAGCTGGGGTTCAAAAATGGTTCAAATGGCTCTGAGCACTATGGGACTCAACTGCTGTGGTCATCAGTCCCCTAGAACTTAGAACTACTTAAACCTAACTAACCTAAGGACATCACACACATCCATGCCCGAGGCAGGATTCGAACCTGCGACCGTAGCAGTCGCACGGTTCCGGACTGCGCGCCTAGAACCGCGAGACCACCGCGGCCGGCAGCTGGGGTTCCTTACTGCCTCATTTTGGGATGTTATTTATCGGCCCACCTACGGTAGATGTTCGTCTTATAGTTAGTTGGGCATGGACATGACATCCTACAACTGCTAGAGATTAGATACATCTGATGGTGGAGCTAAGACCCCGAAACTGTGGTAGTGTATATGGACATCTGTCGTACAAGACTCCGATCAATAAAAATATTTTACAACTGTGACGGATTTGTTTGCCATAAACAAGTTTCAGAACAGTTGTGGGTTTCCAAAAAACAAAAATTTATATTGTTATGGCCAGTGCCATCCGCAAGATTGAACCACACATGACGACACTGTAGGCACATGAAGCAGGAAGTGAAGTATATAAGCAAATTAGGGTTGATTGGTGAATCATTCCAGTGTCCCTACGGGTCATAAATGGTGAAATTCACTAAAGCGATTATGATAGCTTGTTATGGCCCAGAGCCCAGAAATGAACGCCGTGAGCCGTGCGTTGATCATGTTCCCGCCATCATGTATTTTACATCCTGTTTTTAACGGACTTCCACTTCAATACGTTAATTTAAATTACTACTGTCACTGAGTTGCTGCTTTACCTGTCCGTGACCGGCGCTAGTAGCGCGTATCGGTATATCCCCTCTCGTAGTATCTTTGCACGACTGCTACTACTTCCCGCTCGTTGTCTGTTGTAAGTTAGTTGGTCGCAGTTCGGGTCGCGAGTTCGGGCTGGCAGTCAGTTGAAACGCGTCTGGAGCGCAGTCCGGACCTGCGAGTCGGGGAGCTGTAATGCGGCACTAGTGCAGTCGGGTTGGAGCAGGAGTGAGCTCTGCGTCGACATGGCTCGCCCGACCATTGCCGCCACGCATGACTTGAGCCGGGCCACTGTCTTGGTGGATCGTCGGACGGTCGTCCTACCGGACGACGCGTTTTGGCTCGCCGATCGTTCATCAGTCGGTTGTGTGTGTGTGTGTGTGCATCGACTCCCGATTTGTCTCCGTGCGTGTTTAGTTACTCTTGGGTATCGTTCAGGTCTTCGTGCAAGTGTAAGGTTGTGTGTGTATTTGGCGTGATTTCCTTTGACAAGTTATTTTAAATGTTGTCGGCATGCTGGCTCTGAGAGGTCGGTCGTCTCATCGGGCGAAGTGTAACTGATTCTCTGAGCGATTCTGGGCCCCTTCAATTACCATCTTATGGAACTTGGCTCGGTCCTTTCCTGGTGCAGGGATGTCGTTTAGGCCAGTAGGCGTGTTTCCTCTGCATGGTTGGGTCCGAGCCAGTATTTCCGCTGTCGTGTGTCTGGAAGTGAGTGGGAGACGCAGCAGCAGTGCAGTCGCGACGGAGCAGCAGTCGGGGACGGACCAGCGGGCAGTAGATCGGTTGCTGCGGACCAGGGAAGATGTCTCCGCGCGGTGCAGTCGCTGTGTCCGTTGCCGGTCCCTGCGCAGTGTCGGAGCGTGTGTGGAGCTGTCCGATCTCTACGTGCTTCGTGGTTCACCGACCCAGGACGTCAAAGTTGAGTAGTGGTTTCAACTACCCAAGCCACGTCCATTCATGTTGTGTGCTTCGTAACGTTTGTGTGTTTGAGTTCTCATGTACCGATTGGTGGTAAGCAAGTCGTTGTTTCGGTCGGTCCGTGGCTGTCCCCTGATTGGGTTCAAATGGTTCAAATGGCTCTGAGCACCATGGAACTTAACAGCTATGGTCATCAGTCCCCTAGAACTTAGAACTACTTACACCTAACTAACCTAAGGACATCACACAACACCCAGTCATCACGAGGCAGAGAAAATTCCTGACCCCGCCGGGAATTGAACCCGGGAACCCGGGCGTGACCTGATTGGGTTCCGACGGATCAAGTGTAGTTGGGCTCACCACTTTTCTCGCCTAAGTGAACGAGGGCAGACCGACATCCCTGGAGGCTTCTGAGTGCCACTGGTGTTTGATTATCTATTTTCAGCTACTTAAAATTGTGGTGTGCGTACTGTAAGACCTTTGGTACACACGCCATCAGATTATTTGACTTGTCGCTCTAGCGAAGTAGGCGAGTGTCAGCAATATGTCTCGTGGTCTTATCGTGGTGTGTTTATCTTCTGCCGTTAGGTCAGACGATATAAATGCCACTTGCATGCTTAGAGTAGCACATTGACGGTGACCAACTTTAAACAGAACTTGATTAATTTTCACACACATTTATTAAAATAATAAAAAATCATAGAAATTACTTAACTTGATTCTGGATGCTGTTTACAATTGACAATCTGAAATTCCTTTGGTCTTGGTATGTTAATCTTATTCTCACATATCTCTGATACTTGACAAAGTGTCTATACATTTCTCTTCATGGCTATGTACAGGAATATGATAATCTTATTAGGCGCAGACTGTAACTTGACTACAGACTAATGCAGACTGACTAATCGCAGTTTTTTTTCCTTTATTGAATTTCAATTCCCCCCGAAGGGGGCGGGCTGGCAGCAGCTTAGTATGCCGCTCTTCAGCCGACAGATTTTGGGACAAAGATCAAGAGAACAAATAATAACAAAACAGGCGATAAAATCGGAGACTTAGAGAGTAACAAGGCGAAAAGAAATCGTGGAACTTAAAACAACAACAGAGGGATGATGATGCTAATAAAAATACATACGAAGCAGACAGGGAAAACAATAGACAATTAAAAAACACGGCGACAGTCTGGATTCTGTTCGCAAAAGACATAAAGTCCACACCTAGCGACAGCATGGTTTCTGTTCGCAACACGAGAAAGACAAACAACACTGAATAGTCACTGGAACACTGCACTAAAAAGTTGGCAAATGTGACACCACAGTCGAGAGCAGGTGGGGGGAAACTGGACAGAAGATGGGAAAACAAAAGAAAGGGACTAATCGCAGGTCTGTACACTCGTTATAATACCTCGAGCGTTCAGGTATCACTGCGCGAGTGTGATCCGCGAGGAGAAAAGGTTCTACGTTAGCAGCAATCTCATTTTCAAATAACTTCCGGGAATTCAGCCAGGTAACACTTTCAGCGACCGCCGATATTTCGGCGGGAGAACACCCCGCCATTTTCAAGGCAAACTGCAACGGACAGGCGGCGTACATGCAAATTTAATACCTAGGTTCTCCGACAGAAGCAGGAAAGATAACACACACACACACACTGAACACTAGTGCCACCAAAGATGACCAATATATGCCATGCCGCAGCTACAAGGCATGGCATATATTGGTCAAACTATGAGGACCGTGGAGGACAGATGTACTGAGCATAAACGGCACACACGATTACAGCAGCCAAATAGATCTGCAATTGCCGAACATTGCTTGGATACTGGTCACCCCATGTTAGATAATAACACCGAGATATTGGCATGCACGTCCAGCTATTGGGACAGTGTAATTAGGGAGGCAGTTGAGATTAAATTAGCGAGCAACATCGTTAACAGGGATGGAGGTTTCTGTTTAAACTCTGTTTGGAATCCGGCTCTCTCCCTTGTCAAAAAACAGAGGAACAGAGTCAATGCTGCCTCACCTGCGAATTCATAGTCTCACTATCGATAGCTCTGACTTTGGTCATCTTTGGTGGCACTAGTGTTCAGTGTGTGTGTGTGTGTGTGTGTGTTATCTTTCCTGCTTCTGTCGGAGAACCTAGGTATTAAATTCGCATGTACGCCGCCTGTCCGTTGCAGTTTGCCTTGAAAATGGCGGGGTGTTGTCCTGCCGAAATATCGGCGGTCGCTGAAAGTGTTACCTGGCTGAATTCCCGGAAGTTATTTGAAAGTTGTAAACGTCAGGAGTAACTCAGGTCTCAGCAATCTCATTGGCTGCGTTACATATTAATACGCGGATCGGCGGAAGCAGAATTTGGTCCGTCTCTAAGACAGCGCCATCTCGTAGTGCGGAGACGGACGAGCGCTGCACCTGCGCTGTTGTGCTTAGCGGGGCGCGCTCTAGTGGGAAAGTTGTGTACGCGCTGACTACGCAGAACTATGTACACAACAAAAATTTTAGACCTACGGTTATTTTTTTTCTTTCTTAAAAATGTTGCAAAATTAATTCTTAAATTTATCTTTCAAGTTTAAAAATTGGAGTCTTCCGTCTTTAAAAGATTATGGTAATATATTTAAAAAATTTGGAAACTTAATTGTGGCCTTCAGCCATTGGTATTGCACCTTGCATATGTATGTTCTATATGCTTAGCCTTAAGGCTTTCCAGGTAGCCATGATAAGTTTGTTTTATTTTATTTGATTTGCCTCTTTAATAGCATTTTATCTTGTTGGTTTTTAAGATTTCTTGTTATTAAACATTCTGGCCTTCCGCCTTTAAATCTCTATGATACTATATTCTAAAATTTTGAAATTTAATTGTGGCCTGCAGCCATTTGTATTGCCCCTTGCATATGTTTGCTGCTTTTTATTAATTATTTTATTCCTATCTTAAATGGATTTTATCTTGTTGATTTGTTAAGATTTCTTGTTTGGAGGGTTTCAGCCACGAAAGATTTGCATTCGGTAAAGGTCCGGCTATGTGCCGCTTTGGTTGTAAAGGTTATTAAATTACAATAAATGACAATTAGAAGGAGAAACTGACCTCAACCTTTGACCCTTTCCACAATCCTATTACCTGTTCTGCCCTGCGGGTTTAGCGGGCGTATCACGCCGTAGAGGCTCTCCCATTGTTCACATGCTACTGTTGCAAGCATCTACATGGTCCGCAAACATTGACGTGAAGACGGCCTATGTTCGACGTCAACGCGCAACAATCACTCACAGAATATAGGTAGCAGCACTTGCAGTGGAGGGTATATAAAGCTTGTCAGGAAAGGACACAGTTTATAGTGCAGTCATCCTCGTAATGCGTGTATAGAACAATTTGTCCGACATGTAAACGGGCAGTATCATTGGGTTTTGGGTCAAGGTTGGGAGCTTTTCCGAAATGGATAGTTTTGTGAACTGTTCGCATGCCATTGTGATTAAAGTGTACTGTGCATGCCAAAATGGTGTTATCCAAAACCGGCGTCGAGGCGACTGTGAAGCATCATGGGCCTTAGATAGGAAGGGCGAACGGCGCTGTGGCGGTGTGTACAGGCAAATAGACGTGCATCTGTTGAGCAACCGACAGCGCAGATGAAACAAGGTGCTAGTGCAGTGTCTCTTCAATGACCATTCGGTGAACGCTGCTGTGTTCGGGCCTCTGTAGTAGGCGCCTGGTTCATGCACCAATGCTGTCTGCTGTTTACTGGCCACGTAGACTGGATTTTGTACACCATTAGGAGAACTGGATGTTCACTTAGTAGCGAAACGTAGCCCCTTCAGATGAATCACATTTTATGCTCCATTAGATGGATTGCCATAGACGTGTATGGTGTGAAACATCTGAAAGCAAACTTAGGAGGGACCATTATGGTCTGTGGAATGTGGCATTCTCTGGCTGAATTCGTCATTCCCGACGGCAGAATGGATCAACACGCTTGCATGTATCCTTGGGGGCCATGTGTACCCCAGCATGCAGTTTATTTTTCCTCAGCACTATGGCGTCTACCAGCAGCAACAATGCAATGTGTCACACGGTCCACATTATATGTGTGTGGTTTGGTGACCACCAGATGAATCAAGGGGCTACTAACAGTGTCTCCTCAACTACCGTTCAGTGAATGTTGCTGCGTATGTTCATCACTAGATGCAGTTTGTTTTTCCTCGGCACGATGCCTTCTACCAGCAGGACAATCCAACGTGGCACACAGCTCACAGTATACATGCATGGTTTGAAGAACACCAGGATGAATTTACTGTATTCCCCTGGCCACCAAACTCCCTGGATTGAAACGCAATCGAGAATCTGTGGGACCACCTGGACCAGGCTGTTCATCCAATAGACTCTCAACCTAGAAACATAGTGCAGCTAGCCTCAACACTGGAGTCGGCATGGCTCCACTACCTTCAAGAACTTCACTGTCTTCCTGCACGCCTTGCAGGAATCTATGCTGCAGAAGAAGGTTATTCAGGCTTTTGCCAGGAGGTAACATTAATGTGACTGGACAGTGTATGTAAAATGGGAGACAAGGCGTTGGCCATGCACATATCATGTATGAGAATGTAGAGATGCAGGCTTGCCCAGCCTGTAAAGCAGAATAGTCGGCGATCTGATTCAGACCCAACAACAGAGTACAGTGCTGACACAGGCACAAGTACTTTGGAGTAAACGCATAGCAAAAAACTACTCAAGATGACATTTGGTAGCGGTCTGCTTCCACGCCACAACGAATTCAAGATAGTGGGGACATTGAGAGGTGGTCATTGCCTTCGGCAATGGCAACTCTCACTTATATCTCTAATAATGTAACAATATTTAATTCAGTTGATCGTCGTGCTCTTCTGAGAACATGAGTTTGATCGTAACAATATCTTTTTTTGGTTGTAATAATATCATTTAATTTTCTTAGCACAGACTTACTGTCGGTGCCTGAAAATCAACACCAACTTATAAAAGAATGACCAGAGGAATCGAACTGTTTTTATTGATTGAATAAGTTAAGTATGCCCACTGTTTCCTATATTTCCTTATCCTATTGAGTCCACAGCAGGAGGGAGAAAGAAATGAATGTATGAAAACAATTGCAGGAAGAATGTTTGGGGAGAGAATAAGGATCGAACGACATTTAGCGACTGTGGGTGTACGATAAGGAACAACTAGTCGATAGGCAGCGATTATGGACGCTCTGAAACTTCAGCCTTCGACTGTAGCGAGGTGTAGGAAGGTTGGATAGACTGCAAAAATTACGTTTCAGTCTTTGGGAGGCAAAGCGCGGGATCTTTCCCATTGTGTAGAAGGGAGGCTTGACCGGCAACTTTAAACTGGGGAAATTCTGAGCTGATGATTGGTTGGGAGCCGCCCCCACCATGAGCGGTCAGGCGAGCAGAACGACAGCGTGGGTCCGAGTCGACGACTGCTGCTGAAGACTTGGACGAGAGAGGACGCTTTTCAGAGACGGGTCGAGCGATGCTCGATGTGAGTGTGGGAAATGTGCTATATTTATGATTAATGGTTTCACATTAGGTGAACAACCCTTTTTTTGCAGCTAGACGTAAAGTAATATTAATATTTTGTGGGAACGAAATTTATTAAGTAGGTAATGTGCAATAGTCGATAATGTAGAAATGTTGCTTTGCTTTGTGATAGTAATTCGCAATTTTGGGGTTCTATAACAATTTCGCGGTGAATAATTTAATCTTAATTTGTTCATTAGGAAAAATGAAATATTTAAGTGCGTGTGGCGATTTACATATTTTTATATCTGGCACTCACCACGTGGGGCTGATCAAGAATCTTATAACTAGTGGAGGCACGAGTGCTAGGGACCTATAGCATGTAAGTAGGAAGTGTGCTTTTACATGAAATATGCGTGTGGAATTAAGTACTGTTATAATTTTTTCAATTTTCTTACGTATCTGCAATCTTGAAAGATTTAGTAACGTGGATCGTTTGTTAAGGGTACGTGGTATCTCGTGTGAAAGCGTGTGTCGAATTTTAGCAAACCAAGTGAAGATAATGCTTGCTGATTCGTGTTTATTGGAATGTAGAGTCACGTCTGAATAATTAATATTGCAAAGCGGGGAACGAGATTAGTAAACTGATTTCATAGCCATGAGCTTTGGCTGCAGCAAAATAAGTAGTTCAACTTGAGTGTGTGTATTTTGTATGTGTAATTTTGGAAGGGTATTCATATTTCAATGGGTGAAGTTGTGTCGGGAGTAGGCAGCAGTACAATAGTGGCTATTAAAGTGAATGATGAAATAGGCATGGAATTTATATGTGATAATTCGGGTTTTTGGTGGGATAATTTTAAGTAGAGATAGTTACTGAATCGTGAATATCGAAACTGCTAACGGCTCGATCTTACGTTTCTCCTGTGCATATGTTGGTGCAGTATTTGTGTGTGCATATTGATTAATGGATACAGTTGTGGAATATCCTTTACTTCCGATCCAAAAGTGGGTATTTGTGGTAATAAGAGAAACCATTCTATAGGAGACCATAGTTTTATAAAAAACGATAAATTTAAATACAGAGTCAGATGCGTTAAATATTACATTGTTAATAAGGAACTCAGATGCATTTAATTTACATGGTGGAATCTGATGCAAATTTCACGCTGCGTAAAGCTCAGATGCGTTAAGATTTGTTTAAAGAAGTGAATTTTTTTGTTTTTATAATTATCTGAAATGTTTAAGAATAAACCATTTGTTGTATAAAATTCAAATTTAAGTCGGAACATGCTTGCTATAAGAGTAGACAACCTTTCAGTATTTTATTTTATTATCTGTTAAAAAAAGAAATTTTATTTAATGATTTTACTACATGTTTGAATGTCAATCATTGGGCCAAGCAGAATTGACATAGCTTTCAAGTTAGGGCATTTATGCAAAGGTCCCGCAAATAAATCCGTTGCGTGTAGTGTTAAACTTAAGTAGTAGAGGAACCTTTCAACCAGTTCTGATAATCAAAGTTCAGTGTAAGAGTAATTATGTGATGAATGTATCCATGGCTCATCACAAAATGCAACATCTAACTACAACTAATACCTTAAATCACACTGAACAGCCAGCACCTATGAACAATACATTCTACATTGCAACAACAGGCTAAGACACAGTCAAGCATAACTTGATGATAGAATTACAAACCTTATCTCTATGACACAATTAGACACACCACAGCCCCACCGTGCCTTTTCAATTCGAGTTCCAGTATGTAAGCACCACTATGGGGTACACAAATCAGAACATGTAGACGAATCATTCGTTCGGTATTGTCACATGGAATTAGTTCAAACCTGCAGGTGGGCAATCCAATAAACAGCGTTCCAAACCTGACCAGCAACAGCAGTCACTTCAATGAATTGTACGCATATGCTCATGCTCACCCACCATCACTGACGTTTGCTGCGTCACAAACGGTACACACAATGAGCACCTGTAATAGGAATTAAGAACTTGGGGGGATTCTCTATGCACTGATAGGGATCTGTTTTCACGCAATCATCTTCTGAAACAATGAAGGCACTTATGAATACCATGTACTCTGTTCGTAGACCCACAGCGAGGAAATCCTCAAAGATTTAGAAAAGTCGTAAATCAAGAATACATAACTGACGTTTACAAATATCTGAAGTGCTACTGTTCTTTCAACAGGTTCTAAGTGAAATGATCCTCATAGATAAGTAAAACATACTTAAACATTTAAATGGTAATACCGAACTCGGCCTAAAATATATAAATGTATAGTACTTTCAGGTGGATATGACAGTTCTTAGTCTATTGCAGGCAGGCTTCATCAAACAGAGAATCAGTTAACAATACCTATTTACATTGATCACATTACAACACTGGAGATGTACTGAAGTCAAATTTTTGCTCACGCTTTTTAGATATTTTTAACAATTTGTACATTAATTTCTTCTACTAAAAAATTACTCAGTGTGGCAGAAGGAAGTGGCTACTAATAAATGCTGTAGGTTCTTCTTAAAATGAATTGTATTGTTAGCTAAAATTTTTACAGTTGCTGGAAAATTGTAGAAAATGAGAGCGTTTTGAATAATGGACAACTCTCTGGATCAAACTAAGTTATTTTAAACCTTTATGGTGATTATTATTATTTTTAGTATTATTCTGCGAACTGAGTTGTTCGTTTCAAATCGGCATATCTCGTTTATAACAAATTTCTTTAAGAAATAAATATAATGGCAAGCAGTAGTTAGTGTCCCCAGTTCCTTAAACGGGTCTCTACGGGAGCTTCTTGAGTTCACATTTCAAATAATTGGTGTAACATATAATCAAATGTGTGGGTATTTTCGGATTGCAGGACAGCATGTAACATTAGGAAGGAGCTACGTGCCCACAGAGTAGTATAACTGAAAAATCTGAAAGGTTTTAAAAATATATGCTGCCGGTCATTTGTAAAACCAAATAGTAAGTGGTGTCAGCAGTTCACATAACAGTTAATTGCTACACAGTACCTTTAAGGCTAGGGTGCCTCAGCGTTACTTCAAACTCCGCAGCTGTTGCAATGCGTCAAGGAATTTTATTGAGGCAGCAGGCAAGTACACTCTGAAAAGTAATCAGTGTACGCAACATTGATATCCAGTGTATTAAATAGAAATCTCTTTTGTGCCGATTTCCCGCATATTTTGATTCTGTTCCTAGGTTGGTCGTTTGACGAATGTCCTACGGTGCTGCGTATAGGGAATAGACGGTACGATAAGCCCGTATATTTGTGTGGAGCACGCAGGTACGTAGCGAGAGTGGCGCGCTCGGAGAGAATGGTTTCGTCGTGTGAAGAAGAGACAGCAGTTTGGAAAGCCGCTACCCGATACTTTATTTAAAAAAAAGTCACCAGAGAGGCAGCTCTGACGTTGCGGTTGATAATGAAAACAAGACTAAAGAAAAATCAAGACATGTTCACAGCACCTGGGAAAAGCGTTCGGCAATGCAAAACAGTGCAAGATGTTTCCTCAGCGAAAGTGAAGAAGTATTGAGTAGAATGAACGGTCTAATCGGCACAGGATGTCGATTGAAAGTAAATCGAAGAAAGACGAAAGTAATGAGAAGCAGCAGAAATGAGAACAATGAGAAACTTAACATCAGTATCGGTGATCACGAAATAATTGAAGCTAGGGAATTCTGCTACCTAGTCAGGAAAATAACCCGTGACGGATGGAGCAAGAAGGATATAAAAAGCAGACTAATACTGGTAAAAATGACATTACTGGCCAAGAAAAGTCTATTACTATCAAACATAGGTCTTAATTTGAGGAAGAAATTTCTGAGAATGTACATTTGGAGCGCAGCATTGTACGGTAGTGACACATGGACTGCGGGAAAACCGGAAAAAAAGAGAATCGCAGCATTTGAAATGTTGTGCTACAGAAGAATGTTAAAAAGTAGGTGGACTGAGAAGGTAAGGAATGAGGACGTTCTCCAAAGAATCGGCGAAGAAAGGAATATATGGAAGTTATTCAAAGGAGAATAGATAGGAATATGGGGCATGTGCTAAGAAATCGGGGAATAAGTTTCATGGTACTAGAGCGATCTGCAGAGGGTAAAAACTGTAGAAGAAGACAGAGACTGGAATACATCCAGCAGATGAGGACTTGTGTCTCAGTGACTTATTTGTGCACAAGAGTGAAAAGTAAAGACTGGCAATTGTTTGAGAAATTGAGGAACTGCTCAGCGGGCAGTGAATTATAAGGTACTGTATTGTAATGGCACCCTTTTTTTGTGTGAACAATGATCGCCACCTCAATTTGGACTTTATTTTATCACCCCAAAATGGGCCGCAAGAATGACTTAGGCACTGCAACGATATTGTTTGTCTCTTCGGAGTGAACTGCTGGTATGATATTTGAATTTAGCTAACACATGCCTCCCTTGAACAAACTGTGACACGAAGATGTAGTTTTGATGCATTGATTGGCTGTGAGCAGACCGGTTATTTGGCACATAAACGAAAGCTCACAGGATGGTGTTAGCATTATCACTTTATGAGTTAGTAAATTATTAGCTTAGGTGTATTTAATTAATGAGTCATTAATGTGCAAATCATATCAGCTGCATGCACCTCAAGTTGCTTCCTGTGAGGATGAATTTGATTAATGTGTGTTATTAACATGAGTTCTTTTGCAGAGTCCATCTATGGCTAGTGGGCGTTACCTTGTTAAGGGACGGAGTATGTTCGTCCACACCCTGGGAAATGTTTTGAATATGTTCTTAGGGATTAATGTTGATCCCACGTCTGAGATGCAAAGGTGTATTGAGATGCGTCCTTGTTCTGAAAGATTCTGGAACTGTTAAGATTTAGTTAAGTTACTTTTAACAAAAGATTTACATTTTTCTTATAAAGACAAAGATACTAATGTTTAAATAAAATAACTTTCTTGTCTTTGGTTAAGCTGTTGTTCCTTCACACATATTCTGTCCAAAATAAATTTTTGATTTACCAAGGAATTTTAATGCACTGTGGGTGTGGAAAATCAGCCTTAAGCTATTCTAATGATCTTGAAAATAAAAGTGTGTGAATTGGCCCAGCCCACATGCAGTTGGTTGTAGTTTTATTGATACATTGTTTTGAGGATGTCTTAGTTTTGTGATGCAGTGTAACTTTATTATTTATCGTAATGGAAATAATTTTCACAATTGTATTTGAAATACCTGTAGAAAAATAATGACAAATCTATGTTCTGTATTTGACTGACACGATCCCATAGTTTGCTTTTAAATCTACAAAATTTTACTACAACTGTTTCGCTGTCACTCATTTAAACGCCAAAATTAGTCTTACAGAGTACCTGGCTGCTCAGCTTTTTGCGTATTACTAAATTGGTGAACTGGATTAGAATGTGAATGGATTAGATGAGAGACTAGCTGCAAATATCTCATCTAGATGTATAAAACGCCGCTGAATAAAGGCGTGAATTGGTTCAAGATGTTACAGAATGTGTTGTAATAATGAAAAGTGTTGAGTGGTACTCAAGTAAATAAATTAGTGAAATCAAAGTGAACTAGAAATTAGAATATAAATGAAAAACTTGGTTTAGTTAAGAGAGTTACATACTCGCAAACAGCGGGCCGAACAGCAGAACAGAAAAAACAATGACCGTGGAGTCAGCGAGTTCCACATAAGCGGGCGCTGTCGATTCAGCCGCCAGGGCATCGCCCGACCGGCTCACGTGTTTCTCAGCCGTTACGTGTGATCACAGGCCCTCGCCTACATTCCAAGAGCCAATGACCGACGTTAAGAAGATTATTCGAGAAGGTTTTCAACGTGACAGACGAGGCAATGACCGTGAAGTCGTTCACCTCGAGTAAACTGAAGTGAATAAATACGCAAGACGCAGTGGGCCAGAGAGATGCAGACGAAGACGGAGTCGAAGACGGAGACGGAGACGAGAGACGAAGAAGACGAAGAAGCGAAGCAGTAGTTTTCAGTCAGTTTCGGTGCTGAAGACCGTCATGTAAGAAGAGTCTGCATCATGCACAGACGAACCAAGTCCGCCGCTGTAATGGAATAGCAACCAGAAGCCGCGGCGCCAGAAGACAGAAGTTAAAAGGTATTTGAAGTCTGATTTTTACATACCCGGGTGACTCGTGAGGACGGGAAGGAGACGGCCTCACATCAGCAGTCACCTGTGAGCTGGGATGAAGACCTGACAGCCGAAGACTGGCAAGCGGGAGTCCGTGGTTCGAGTCCGGGACACTGGCCTTCCCCCGCCGCGCCGCTCCGCTGGTCGACGCACAACACACGCGGCCGCATAGAGAAGAGAAACACTGGGACGCGACACCCAAGGTATCATCCGATGCACGATTTCGCTCGCAATAATTAAACCGGCCACCTCGCGCTGTGCGTCTCCCGTCAGCTGGGCGAGACGACGACACGAGATACACACCGCTACGCGTAATCAGACGCCGCCGCCGCCGCCGCCGCCGCTGCCGCTGCCGCTGCCGCAGCAGAAGACTTCACAAACGACACAGCTGCCGCTCTCCGAACCAGAATATTCCGTAAGATACAGTTGTACAAATCTTCAATAAAAGTTATTCTTAGGTAATAATGATGTTTCATTCGACCTCATACCCGAGCCAAGGAAGAACCCACCCTGCCCACATGTTGTTAAGTGAGAAAAGTTAATTTATTTAATATTTTTACCCTGACAGAATGCTTAGAATGCTCATCCTGACAATTGACAGCATCAAAAGAGAAAACCCCGTTACAATTAGTGACATAAGTGTCCCATTTAGTATCACAACTGTTATATTTGATGTCAGAAGCCGTTACAGTCGTTACATTTGGTGTCAGAGAAAAAACACTTGGCTCAATATGAGGTGTGAATGACAGTCACTAAAGGTCCACAGTTAGTGTTGTTTAATGTTTGAAAGGACAGAGGTGCACATAGCAGTCGTAATATTTTCTTTATTTAGAAGTGTATTTTCTCTCATAATTTTAAGAGTTTGTCGAAAATATTTAAACATCTTTTTTATTCAGTGTGGTAAGATTGTGTAACTAATAGTTGTAAAATGATGACACGAAATCGTACAAAGTCAGAGTCAGCACCACAAGCGGTTTCTACTGAGGAAGCTATTCAGAGCTTAGTTAATCAGATAGCACAGCTTAAAAATGATAACAACGCATTATTTAAACAGTTGAGTGAGGTTAGGCAAACCAGTTCAATCCCTCCCACCCTAGATTCCTCAGCAGCAGCCTTAGTAACTCCCTTTTCAGGTAAACCTGGCGAGGACATAACAGCCTTTTTTGATGATTTAGTAGCAGCTGCAAAGTTAGGATCATGGTCAGATGAACAGCTCTTACAAATGACAAAGTTAAGATTGACAGGAGAGGCTAAAGCACACGTATTGTACCATGAAGAATTACGGAATGTTCCAACATTTGAGGAATTGAAGAAAGGATTACTTAAACGTTTTCAAAAACAGAACAGCTGTAGATTTTATAGGGAACAATTAAACACTATCACTCAGAGGCAAAACGAGTCGTTAGAAAGCTTTGTAGATAGGATTAGAAAAGTCAATATTAACACTTATCAGTTGACAACTAGTGATGAAGCAAATAAAGTTATTTTACAAGAGGCAGAAAATAGAGCTCTGGATACATTTTTACGTGGGTTACCTCCTGAAACGTCCCGTCGTGTCAGGGCAGAGTTTCCTAAAAATTTAGCAGAAGCTGTATCTGTGGCGACAGCTTTTGAAGAAATTGTCAGTGCCACCAGATACAAGGAGAAGCGAAATGTATTTTCAGCAGGAGTACGATGTTTTAGGTGCGATCGACAGGGCCATATAGCAAAAAACTGCAGACAACCTCAATGCACTAATTGTCAAAGAATAGGTCACACATTCAAGGAATGCAGGTCTAAGAAAGTTTTTGGAAATAGAAATCAGTTAAACTCAAACGGGAATGTCGGAGCCGCCGCCAGGCGTTCCCAATAAAATTTCATGCCATTAAGGCGAATGTGAAGGCGGAATGCTGGTTATCTGCTACCATACAGGATAAAGAGGCAAGGATACTAGTGGATACAGGTGCAAACGTATCAATAGTAAGTAATGAATGTATTGGAGAAAAGAAATATGACCCTCCAAGGTATAGATTGAGTGGAGTAGGAGGAGGTAGAGTGAAGTCATTAGGATGTACATCATTGATTTTCTATATTCACGGTGTACAATTTCAAGAAGATGTAGAAGTGGTAACAAAAGTAACTGACGGGTACGACGCGATCCTAGGACTGGATTTCCTGAATAAACATCACGCTAAAATCGACCTCAGACAGCAAACTGTAGAACTTAGCGGAATAGTGTTTCAGCTAGGTGACACCGCTGCAAAGGGCCCTCTGCCGCAAGATTTCCCCAACCGGAAGGCGAAATCAACTATACTGCGTGCAACGTCCTTGAAGGTTGATTCGCGGGATCAGATACCATCTGGCTCAGGAAAACTTTTCTGGATGACCGTTGACCCCGAAGTACCTACAGATACAGTGTGTCTAATAGAGCCTTTAGAGGAAAATGAGGAATTAGATGTATCACATTGTTTTGTACGTAGAAGTGTTGTACGGGTTCAAGACGTTGAGGGCGAAAGAAAAGTACCGATACATATTGACAATTTCGGAGTGGAGGACAAAGAGTTGCATAAGGGAATATTAGTAGCTACAGTCAGTACTTTTGAAGAAGAAGATTTCATTTGGTCAGATATTAATGATGGTCAGAAACCAGACGCCTATAAAACCGCATTACGCCAGAAGATTCAGCATTTGCAAGGAAAGGATAGAGACACGATAGAAGCAGTTTTAGTTGAGTTTGAAGATTTATTTAATGCAGAAGGTCCACTGCCAGCAACAGATATCACACAGCATAGGATCCCAACAGGAAATAGCCCCCCAGTTTATAGGAAGCCTTATAGAGTTGCGCATCACTTACAGCCAGTACTGGATGAATTTATAGAACAGCATCTAAAAGATGGAATTATAGAATATTCTGATTCGCCTTATAATTCAAATATCGTAATTATTCCAAAGAAGTCTCCCGACGGTACGAAACGATATAGATTTTGTTGTGACTACAGACACCTTAACAAACAAACTATCTCAGATGTTTATCCTCTTCCAAACATTACCGATATCATTGACAGTTTGGGTAACAGTAAATACTTTTCAACAATCGATCTACGTAGCGGATATCATCAATTGGAAGTTGCACCTGAAGATAGGCATAAAACAGCATTTTCTACCCCTGGAGGCCATTGGCAATTTAAAAGAATGCCTTTCGGTTTGAAAAATGCACCAGCAACTTTTCAAAGACTACTCGATGGAGTATTGCGAGGACTCAAAACTCAGCAATGTTGTGTATATCTAGACGATATTATTGTATTCTCCAAAGACATTAATGAACATGCTGTGCGTCTTCGTAATGTTTTCCAGAGACTTAGAAAAGCTAAATTAACATTAAATATGGAAAAATGTAGTTTTGCATTGACAGAGGTTACATACCTAGGGCATGTCATTAGTGAAAAAGGAATTAAAACAGATCCTCGATTAATTTCGGCAGTTAAGGACTTCCCAACACCGCAACGCGTTAAGGAAGTACAAAGTTTCATTGGTCTCGCATCGTACTACCGGAAATATGTTCAAAATTTCGCTGAAATTGCCCGACCCTTAACCCAATTATTGAAAAAGGGTGCAAAATTTCATTGGTCTGAAGATTGTGAATCAGCATTTCAAACCCTTAAAGATAAGTTAACACACAGTCCAGTATTAGCTTACCCAGATTATAATAAAGAATTTATTTTATTCTGTGACGCAAGTGGTCATTCAGTAGGAGTTGTTTTGAGTCAGAATATTAATGGCGCGGAACACCCCATAGCCTACGCTTCGAGACAACTAACAACAGCAGAAAGAAATTATTCCACAACGGAGAAAGAATTGTTAAGTGTTATTTATGGTATCAAATACTTTAAATGCTACTTGTATGGTAGGAAATTCAAGGTTATTACAGACCACGCAGCTTTAAAATGGTTGCTTGGATTAAAGGATCCATCTAGTCGTCTCACCCGTTGGGCCCTATGTCTTTCCGAAATGGATTTCGAAGTTATCCATAAACCAGGCAAAAAACACACGAATGCAGATTGCCCAAGTCGGAAAATAGCACTTTTGGAAGCAACAGGCCGAGGTACTGAGGACTGGAGAAAGGCACAAGATGAGGATACAGAATGCAAAAAATACGCAACTCAAAAACAATTTTGCTTTGAAGATGGTGTATTATGCCGTAAAACAAAACTTGGACCGCGAATTGTTGTTCCCCAACACCTTAGACAAGAAATAATGGCAGAGGCCCACGATCATATCCTTGCAGGACACGGTGGACAGCGGACAACCGAAAGACGTGTAGCAGAGCGATTTTGGTGGCAAACCAGAAAGCAGGATGTTGCGCAGTACGTTCGTAATTGCATTGCGTGCACACAACGAGCTGAACTTTCTCGTTCAAAAATACCCTTACAGAGGCTCCCCGAGGCTTCAAGTCCATTTCAAATCTGTGGACTAGATCTCTACGGGCCATATCATAGAACACCGGCTGGTAATAAGTATGTCCTTACAATTATAGATCACTTTTCACGCTATCTAGCTATGGTGAGTCTCCCAGATCAGCAAGCAAATACAGTTGCCCAAGCTTTAGTTAACAACTGGATACTTAAATTTGGCGTACCTGAAGCTATTATCACAGATCAGGGATCTAATTTTATGTCTGAACTAATGAAACAGCTATGCCACTTACTAAAAATACGCAAATTACGCACAACTCCGTTACACCCTCAGTGCAACGGGCGCACAGAAAGAGTTCATCGGACAATTGGCAAGATGCTTAGTTATTATATTAACGAACAACATTCTAATTGGGATACGTATTTACCAATAATCGTGTCGGTATACAACGCCAAAACGCATGAAGCAACTGGCATGTCACCTTATGAAGTGGTCTATGGGAGAAAAATGCCGTCCCCTTTTGATGTAATCAGGCAGAAAAACGGAAAAGTCGGAGAAACAGTAAGAGATTTCAGTCGAATGATGAAGGATGTATGGAAAAAGGTTCAAAAATCTAATACAAAGGCTTTGGAACGACAGGAAAGATTAGGTAATGCCCAAGGTAAATATCCAAATTACAAAATCGGTCAGTGGGTTATGCTTTCAACTCCTTATATTGCGAGAGGAAAAACGAAGAAATTTGTAACAAACTACAGAGGTCCTTACCAAATTATTGAGATCACGTCACCAGTCAACGTTAAATTGCAACTGCCCACCCGAACTACCATTGTGCATGCAAGTCGTTTAAAACCTTTCAAGGGCGCTCCAGATGTAATTCCTTCCACAATAGTGTCTGCTTTTCCGAAGGGTGGAGGAAGTACCCGAAAAGGAAAAAGAGTGGCCACGCCAGCACAACATACAGACATGGCACCATACAATCTTCGACCAAGAGTACGAATGTCCTAGTTGAATCTTAGTAGACTGTGGATAATATACAAATGTAAATAATTAATACATGATAATGGTTTATTTTCTAAGAAAGAAAATTTGAACGTAGAAACATGAAGATCTTGTAGTTAACAATGTATTCCTTCTTTTCTTTGTTTTTGTTTTTGTTTTTACTAGGTTGGTAGGTCCATAACCATGTTGTTTGCTTTTTTCAGAAAACGCCATGCAAGCATTTCCTACACAAAACCTGTCCTACCTCAATGACTCCCTTGACAGTTCCCTTCTGCAGTCATTAGATATGTTCATAAACTCACAGCAAGGCAAAATTGATGCCAATGTTATGATGCAACATGTTTTAAAATTAAAAGGTGAACACAAAACTAAAATTATAATGCTAGGAACGGGTATACCTGGAACCTTTGTGTTGGTGTTTCTGCTTTGTACAGTTTTCTTTTATTTAAGACGAAAAAATAAGCCAAATAATAATATACCACTTCATCAAATCCCTGTTAATTGGATACCACACTCTTAACTAGTGTACTGCAGTAGTTACTTTTGAGCATTAGTGTATTAATTTTGTTTATTGTACTTCATTCTTTACTACACAGTCTTATGTTAAAGTAAACAATTCTGTAGAATAAATATTCATGCATTCATATAGGTTTGATTAAACAGGTGTTGCTATGTAACTTTCTGAGTGAATAATCTTTTATTTTTGTTCATTCATTGTCATAAAGATTTGTTACACTTATTACAACCATTTATGTGTGAACTATGTGATTTATGACCGTACAGTGCTTTTGTAAAGTGATAAAGTGTTTTCCACATACTTAATGTGAAGCGTGTGTAATATTCTAAGTCGAGAGTTTTCATTGTTTGTGCTTTTGTCGTGTGAAGAGTGGAGGAATGTTGAGTGGTAAATTCGAGGGCGAATTTCTCCGAAGGGTGGAGGAATGTTGAGTGGTACTCAAGTAAATAAATTAGTGAAATCAAAGTGAACTAGAAATTAGAATATAAATGAAAAACTTGGTTTAGTTAAGAGAGTTACATACTCGCAAACAGCGGGCCGAACAGCAGAACAGAAAAAACAATGACCGTGGAGTCAGCGAGTTCCACATAAGCGGGCGCTGTCGATTCAGCCGCCAGGGCATCGCCCGACCGGCTCACGTGTTTCTCAGCCGTTACGTGTGATCACAGGCCCTCGCCTACATTCCAAGAGCCAATGACCGACGTTAAGAAGATTATTCGAGAAGGTTTTCAACGTGACAGACGAGGCAATGACCGTGAAGTCGTTCACCTCGAGTAAACTGAAGTGAATAAATACGCAAGACGCAGTGGGCCAGAGAGATGCAGACGAAGACGGAGTCGAAGACGGAGACGGAGACGAGAGACGAAGAAGACGAAGAAGCGAAGCAGTAGTTTTCAGTCAGTTTCGGTGCTGAAGACCGTCATGTAAGAAGAGTCTGCATCATGCACAGACGAACCAAGTCCGCCGCTGTAATGGAATAGCAACCAGAAGCCGCGGCGCCAGAAGACAGAAGTTAAAAGGTATTTGAAGTCTGATTTTTACATACCCGGGTGACTCGTGAGGACGGGAAGGAGACGGCCTCACATCAGCAGTCACCTGTGAGCTGGGATGAAGACCTGACAGCCGAAGACTGGCAAGCGGGAGTCCGTGGTTCGAGTCCGGGACACTGGCCTTCCCCCGCCGCGCCGCTCCGCTGGTCGACGCACAACACACGCGGCCGCATAGAGAAGAGAAACACTGGGACGCGACACCCAAGGTATCATCCGATGCACGATTTCGCTCGCAATAATTAAACCGGCCACCTCGCGCTGTGCGTCTCCCGTCAGCTGGGCGAGACGACGACACGAGATACACACCGCTACGCGTAATCAGACGCCGCCGCCGCCGCCGCCGCCGCTGCCGCTGCCGCTGCCGCAGCAGAAGACTTCACAAACGACACAGCTGCCGCTCTCCGAACCAGAATATTCCGTAAGATACAGTTGTACAAATCTTCAATAAAAGTTATTCTTAGGTAATAATGATGTTTCATTCGACCTCATACCCGAGCCAAGGAAGAACCCACCCTGCCCACATGTTGTTAAGTGAGAAAAGTTAATTTATTTAATATTTTTACCCTGACAGAATGCTTAGAATGCTCATCCTGACAATTGACAGCATCAAAAGAGAAAACCCCGTTACAATTAGTGACATAAGTGTCCCATTTAGTATCACAACTGTTATATTTGATGTCAGAAGCCGTTACAGTCGTTACATTTGGTGTCAGAGAAAAAACACTTGGCTCAATATGAGGTGTGAATGACAGTCACTAAAGGTCCACAGTTAGTGTTGTTTAATGTTTGAAAGGACAGAGGTGCACATAGCAGTCGTAATATTTTCTTTATTTAGAAGTGTATTTTCTCTCATAATTTTAAGAGTTTGTCGAAAATATTTAAACATCTTTTTTATTCAGTGTGGTAAGATTGTGTAACTAATAGTTGTAAAATGATGACACGAAATCGTACAAAGTCAGAGTCAGCACCACAAGCGGTTTCTACTGAGGAAGCTATTCAGAGCTTAGTTAATCAGATAGCACAGCTTAAAAATGATAACAACGCATTATTTAAACAGTTGAGTGAGGTTAGGCAAACCAGTTCAATCCCTCCCACCCTAGATTCCTCAGCAGCAGCCTTAGTAACTCCCTTTTCAGGTAAACCTGGCGAGGACATAACAGCCTTTTTTGATGATTTAGTAGCAGCTGCAAAGTTAGGATCATGGTCAGATGAACAGCTCTTACAAATGACAAAGTTAAGATTGACAGGAGAGGCTAAAGCACACGTATTGTACCATGAAGAATTACGGAATGTTCCAACATTTGAGGAATTGAAGAAAGGATTACTTAAACGTTTTCAAAAACAGAACAGCTGTAGATTTTATAGGGAACAATTAAACACTATCACTCAGAGGCAAAACGAGTCGTTAGAAAGCTTTGTAGATAGGATTAGAAAAGTCAATATTAACACTTATCAGTTGACAACTAGTGATGAAGCAAATAAAGTTATTTTACAAGAGGCAGAAAATAGAGCTCTGGATACATTTTTACGTGGGTTACCTCCTGAAACGTCCCGTCGTGTCAGGGCAGAGTTTCCTAAAAATTTAGCAGAAGCTGTATCTGTGGCGACAGCTTTTGAAGAAATTGTCAGTGCCACCAGATACAAGGAGAAGCGAAATGTATTTTCAGCAGGAGTACGATGTTTTAGGTGCGATCGACAGGGCCATATAGCAAAAAACTGCAGACAACCTCAATGCACTAATTGTCAAAGAATAGGTCACACATTCAAGGAATGCAGGTCTAAGAAAGTTTTTGGAAATAGAAATCAGTTAAACTCAAACGGGAATGTCGGAGCCGCCGCCAGGCGTTCCCAATAAAATTTCATGCCATTAAGGCGAATGTGAAGGCGGAATGCTGGTTATCTGCTACCATACAGGATAAAGAGGCAAGGATACTAGTGGATACAGGTGCAAACGTATCAATAGTAAGTAATGAATGTATTGGAGAAAAGAAATATGACCCTCCAAGGTATAGATTGAGTGGAGTAGGAGGAGGTAGAGTGAAGTCATTAGGATGTACATCATTGATTTTCTATATTCACGGTGTACAATTTCAAGAAGATGTAGAAGTGGTAACAAAAGTAACTGACGGGTACGACGCGATCCTAGGACTGGATTTCCTGAATAAACATCACGCTAAAATCGACCTCAGACAGCAAACTGTAGAACTTAGCGGAATAGTGTTTCAGCTAGGTGACACCGCTGCAAAGGGCCCTCTGCCGCAAGATTTCCCCAACCGGAAGGCGAAATCAACTATACTGCGTGCAACGTCCTTGAAGGTTGATTCGCGGGATCAGATACCATCTGGCTCAGGAAAACTTTTCTGGATGACCGTTGACCCCGAAGTACCTACAGATACAGTGTGTCTAATAGAGCCTTTAGAGGAAAATGAGGAATTAGATGTATCACATTGTTTTGTACGTAGAAGTGTTGTACGGGTTCAAGACGTTGAGGGCGAAAGAAAAGTACCGATACATATTGACAATTTCGGAGTGGAGGACAAAGAGTTGCATAAGGGAATATTAGTAGCTACAGTCAGTACTTTTGAAGAAGAAGATTTCATTTGGTCAGATATTAATGATGGTCAGAAACCAGACGCCTATAAAACCGCATTACGCCAGAAGATTCAGCATTTGCAAGGAAAGGATAGAGACACGATAGAAGCAGTTTTAGTTGAGTTTGAAGATTTATTTAATGCAGAAGGTCCACTGCCAGCAACAGATATCACACAGCATAGGATCCCAACAGGAAATAGCCCCCCAGTTTATAGGAAGCCTTATAGAGTTGCGCATCACTTACAGCCAGTACTGGATGAATTTATAGAACAGCATCTAAAAGATGGAATTATAGAATATTCTGATTCGCCTTATAATTCAAATATCGTAATTATTCCAAAGAAGTCTCCCGACGGTACGAAACGATATAGATTTTGTTGTGACTACAGACACCTTAACAAACAAACTATCTCAGATGTTTATCCTCTTCCAAACATTACCGATATCATTGACAGTTTGGGTAACAGTAAATACTTTTCAACAATCGATCTACGTAGCGGATATCATCAATTGGAAGTTGCACCTGAAGATAGGCATAAAACAGCATTTTCTACCCCTGGAGGCCATTGGCAATTTAAAAGAATGCCTTTCGGTTTGAAAAATGCACCAGCAACTTTTCAAAGACTACTCGATGGAGTATTGCGAGGACTCAAAACTCAGCAATGTTGTGTATATCTAGACGATATTATTGTATTCTCCAAAGACATTAATGAACATGCTGTGCGTCTTCGTAATGTTTTCCAGAGACTTAGAAAAGCTAAATTAACATTAAATATGGAAAAATGTAGTTTTGCATTGACAGAGGTTACATACCTAGGGCATGTCATTAGTGAAAAAGGAATTAAAACAGATCCTCGATTAATTTCGGCAGTTAAGGACTTCCCAACACCGCAACGCGTTAAGGAAGTACAAAGTTTCATTGGTCTCGCATCGTACTACCGGAAATATGTTCAAAATTTCGCTGAAATTGCCCGACCCTTAACCCAATTATTGAAAAAGGGTGCAAAATTTCATTGGTCTGAAGATTGTGAATCAGCATTTCAAACCCTTAAAGATAAGTTAACACACAGTCCAGTATTAGCTTACCCAGATTATAATAAAGAATTTATTTTATTCTGTGACGCAAGTGGTCATTCAGTAGGAGTTGTTTTGAGTCAGAATATTAATGGCGCGGAACACCCCATAGCCTACGCTTCGAGACAACTAACAACAGCAGAAAGAAATTATTCCACAACGGAGAAAGAATTGTTAAGTGTTATTTATGGTATCAAATACTTTAAATGCTACTTGTATGGTAGGAAATTCAAGGTTATTACAGACCACGCAGCTTTAAAATGGTTGCTTGGATTAAAGGATCCATCTAGTCGTCTCACCCGTTGGGCCCTATGTCTTTCCGAAATGGATTTCGAAGTTATCCATAAACCAGGCAAAAAACACACGAATGCAGATTGCCCAAGTCGGAAAATAGCACTTTTGGAAGCAACAGGCCGAGGTACTGAGGACTGGAGAAAGGCACAAGATGAGGATACAGAATGCAAAAAATACGCAACTCAAAAACAATTTTGCTTTGAAGATGGTGTATTATGCCGTAAAACAAAACTTGGACCGCGAATTGTTGTTCCCCAACACCTTAGACAAGAAATAATGGCAGAGGCCCACGATCATATCCTTGCAGGACACGGTGGACAGCGGACAACCGAAAGACGTGTAGCAGAGCGATTTTGGTGGCAAACCAGAAAGCAGGATGTTGCGCAGTACGTTCGTAATTGCATTGCGTGCACACAACGAGCTGAACTTTCTCGTTCAAAAATACCCTTACAGAGGCTCCCCGAGGCTTCAAGTCCATTTCAAATCTGTGGACTAGATCTCTACGGGCCATATCATAGAACACCGGCTGGTAATAAGTATGTCCTTACAATTATAGATCACTTTTCACGCTATCTAGCTATGGTGAGTCTCCCAGATCAGCAAGCAAATACAGTTGCCCAAGCTTTAGTTAACAACTGGATACTTAAATTTGGCGTACCTGAAGCTATTATCACAGATCAGGGATCTAATTTTATGTCTGAACTAATGAAACAGCTATGCCACTTACTAAAAATACGCAAATTACGCACAACTCCGTTACACCCTCAGTGCAACGGGCGCACAGAAAGAGTTCATCGGACAATTGGCAAGATGCTTAGTTATTATATTAACGAACAACATTCTAATTGGGATACGTATTTACCAATAATCGTGTCGGTATACAACGCCAAAACGCATGAAGCAACTGGCATGTCACCTTATGAAGTGGTCTATGGGAGAAAAATGCCGTCCCCTTTTGATGTAATCAGGCAGAAAAACGGAAAAGTCGGAGAAACAGTAAGAGATTTCAGTCGAATGATGAAGGATGTATGGAAAAAGGTTCAAAAATCTAATACAAAGGCTTTGGAACGACAGGAAAGATTAGGTAATGCCCAAGGTAAATATCCAAATTACAAAATCGGTCAGTGGGTTATGCTTTCAACTCCTTATATTGCGAGAGGAAAAACGAAGAAATTTGTAACAAACTACAGAGGTCCTTACCAAATTATTGAGATCACGTCACCAGTCAACGTTAAATTGCAACTGCCCACCCGAACTACCATTGTGCATGCAAGTCGTTTAAAACCTTTCAAGGGCGCTCCAGATGTAATTCCTTCCACAATAGTGTCTGCTTTTCCGAAGGGTGGAGGAAGTACCCGAAAAGGAAAAAGAGTGGCCACGCCAGCACAACATACAGACATGGCACCATACAATCTTCGACCAAGAGTACGAATGTCCTAGTTGAATCTTAGTAGACTGTGGATAATATACAAATGTAAATAATTAATACATGATAATGGTTTATTTTCTAAGAAAGAAAATTTGAACGTAGAAACATGAAGATCTTGTAGTTAACAATGTATTCCTTCTTTTCTTTGTTTTTGTTTTTGTTTTTACTAGGTTGGTAGGTCCATAACCATGTTGTTTGCTTTTTTCAGAAAACGCCATGCAAGCATTTCCTACACAAAACCTGTCCTACCTCAATGACTCCCTTGACAGTTCCCTTCTGCAGTCATTAGATATGTTCATAAACTCACAGCAAGGCAAAATTGATGCCAATGTTATGATGCAACATGTTTTAAAATTAAAAGGTGAACACAAAACTAAAATTATAATGCTAGGAACGGGTATACCTGGAACCTTTGTGTTGGTGTTTCTGCTTTGTACAGTTTTCTTTTATTTAAGACGAAAAAATAAGCCAAATAATAATATACCACTTCATCAAATCCCTGTTAATTGGATACCACACTCTTAACTAGTGTACTGCAGTAGTTACTTTTGAGCATTAGTGTATTAATTTTGTTTATTGTACTTCATTCTTTACTACACAGTCTTATGTTAAAGTAAACAATTCTGTAGAATAAATATTCATGCATTCATATAGGTTTGATTAAACAGGTGTTGCTATGTAACTTTCTGAGTGAATAATCTTTTATTTTTGTTCATTCATTGTCATAAAGATTTGTTACACTTATTACAACCATTTATGTGTGAACTATGTGATTTATGACCGTACAGTGCTTTTGTAAAGTGATAAAGTGTTTTCCACATACTTAATGTGAAGCGTGTGTAATATTCTAAGTCGAGAGTTTTCATTGTTTGTGCTTTTGTCGTGTGAAGAGTGGAGGAATGTTGAGTGGTAAATTCGAGGGCGAATTTCTCCGAAGGGTGGAGGAATGTTGAGTGGTACTCAAGTAAATAAATTAGTGAAATCAAAGTGAACTAGAAATTAGAATATAAATGAAAAACTTGGTTTAGTTAAGAGAGTTACATACTCGCAAACAGCGGGCCGAACAGCAGAACAGAAAAAACAATGACCGTGGAGTCAGCGAGTTCCACATAAGCGGGCGCTGTCGATTCAGCCGCCAGGGCATCGCCCGACCGGCTCACGTGTTTCTCAGCCGTTACGTGTGATCACAGGCCCTCGCCTACATTCCAAGAGCCAATGACCGACGTTAAGAAGATTATTCGAGAAGGTTTTCAACGTGACAGACGAGGCAATGACCGTGAAGTCGTTCACCTCGAGTAAACTGAAGTGAATAAATACGCAAGACGCAGTGGGCCAGAGAGATGCAGACGAAGACGGAGTCGAAGACGGAGACGGAGACGAGAGACGAAGAAGACGAAGAAGCGAAGCAGTAGTTTTCAGTCAGTTTCGGTGCTGAAGACCGTCATGTAAGAAGAGTCTGCATCATGCACAGACGAACCAAGTCCGCCGCTGTAATGGAATAGCAACCAGAAGCCGCGGCGCCAGAAGACAGAAGTTAAAAGGTATTTGAAGTCTGATTTTTACATACCCGGGTGACTCGTGAGGACGGGAAGGAGACGGCCTCACATCAGCAGTCACCTGTGAGCTGGGATGAAGACCTGACAGCCGAAGACTGGCAAGCGGGAGTCCGTGGTTCGAGTCCGGGACACTGGCCTTCCCCCGCCGCGCCGCTCCGCTGGTCGACGCACAACACACGCGGCCGCATAGAGAAGAGAAACACTGGGACGCGACACCCAAGGTATCATCCGATGCACGATTTCGCTCGCAATAATTAAACCGGCCACCTCGCGCTGTGCGTCTCCCGTCAGCTGGGCGAGACGACGACACGAGATACACACCGCTACGCGTAATCAGACGCCGCCGCCGCCGCCGCCGCCGCTGCCGCTGCCGCTGCCGCAGCAGAAGACTTCACAAACGACACAGCTGCCGCTCTCCGAACCAGAATATTCCGTAAGATACAGTTGTACAAATCTTCAATAAAAGTTATTCTTAGGTAATAATGATGTTTCATTCGACCTCATACCCGAGCCAAGGAAGAACCCACCCTGCCCACATGTTGTTAAGTGAGAAAAGTTAATTTATTTAATATTTTTACCCTGACAGAATGCTTAGAATGCTCATCCTGACAATTGACAGCATCAAAAGAGAAAACCCCGTTACAATTAGTGACATAAGTGTCCCATTTAGTATCACAACTGTTATATTTGATGTCAGAAGCCGTTACAGTCGTTACATTTGGTGTCAGAGAAAAAACACTTGGCTCAATATGAGGTGTGAATGACAGTCACTAAAGGTCCACAGTTAGTGTTGTTTAATGTTTGAAAGGACAGAGGTGCACATAGCAGTCGTAATATTTTCTTTATTTAGAAGTGTATTTTCTCTCATAATTTTAAGAGTTTGTCGAAAATATTTAAACATCTTTTTTATTCAGTGTGGTAAGATTGTGTAACTAATAGTTGTAAAATGATGACACGAAATCGTACAAAGTCAGAGTCAGCACCACAAGCGGTTTCTACTGAGGAAGCTATTCAGAGCTTAGTTAATCAGATAGCACAGCTTAAAAATGATAACAACGCATTATTTAAACAGTTGAGTGAGGTTAGGCAAACCAGTTCAATCCCTCCCACCCTAGATTCCTCAGCAGCAGCCTTAGTAACTCCCTTTTCAGGTAAACCTGGCGAGGACATAACAGCCTTTTTTGATGATTTAGTAGCAGCTGCAAAGTTAGGATCATGGTCAGATGAACAGCTCTTACAAATGACAAAGTTAAGATTGACAGGAGAGGCTAAAGCACACGTATTATACCATGAAGAATTACGGAATGTTCCAACATTTGAGGAATTGAAGAAAGGATTACTTAAACGTTTTCAAAAACAGAACAGCTGTAGATTTTATAGGGAACAATTAAACACTATCACTCAGAGGCAAAACGAGTCGTTAGAAAGCTTTGTAGATAGGATTAGAAAAGTCAATATTAACACTTATCAGTTGACAACTAGTGATGAAGCAAATAAAGTTATTTTACAAGAGGCAGAAAATAGAGCTCTGGATACATTTTTACGTGGGTTACCTCCTGAAACGTCCCGTCGTGTCAGGGCAGAGTTTCCTAAAAATTTAGCAGAAGCTGTATCTGTGGCGACAGCTTTTGAAGAAATTGACAGTGCCACCAGATACAAGGAGAAGCGAAATGTATTTTCAGCAGGAGTACGATGTTTTAGGTGCGATCGACAGGGCCATATAGCAAAAAACTGCAGACAACCTCAATGCACTAATTGTCAAAGAATAGGTCACACATTCAAGGAATGCAGGTCTAAGAAAGTTTTTGGAAATAGAAATCAGTTAAACTCAAACGGGAATGTCGGAGCCGCCGCCAGGCGTTCCCAATAAAATTTCATGCCATTAAGGCGAATGTGAAGGCGGAATGCTGGTTATCTGCTACCATACAGGATAAAGAGGCAAGGATACTAGTGGATACAGGTGCAAACGTATCAATAGTAAGTAATGAATGTATTGGAGAAAAGAAATATGACCCTCCAAGGTATAGATTGAGTGGAGTAGGAGGAGGTAGAGTGAAGTCATTAGGATGTACATCATTGATTTTCTATATTCACGGTGTACAATTTCAAGAAGATGTAGAAGTGGTAACAAAAGTAACTGACGGGTACGACGCGATCCTAGGACTGGATTTCCTGAATAAACATCACGCTAAAATCGACCTCAGACAGCAAACTGTAGAACTTAGCGGAATAGTGTTTCAGCTAGGTGACAC
Organism: Schistocerca nitens; assembly: GCF_023898315.1. Taxonomy (NCBI): domain Eukaryota; kingdom Metazoa; phylum Arthropoda; class Insecta; order Orthoptera; family Acrididae; genus Schistocerca; species Schistocerca nitens. Next base: position 284,651,777 of record NC_064618.1, on the reverse strand, counting down.
CGCTGCAAAGGGCCCTCTGCCGCAAGATTTCCCCAACCGGAAGGCGAAATCAACTATACTGCGTGCAACGTCCTTGAAGGTTGATTCGCGGGATCAGATACCATCTGGCTCAGGAAAACTTTTCTGGATGACCGTTGACCCCGAAGTACCTACAGATACAGTGTGTCTAATAGAGCCTTTAGAGGAAAATGAGGAATTAGATGTATCACATTGTTTTGTACGTAGAAGTGTTGTACGGGTTCAAGACGTTGAGGGCGAAAGAAAAGTACCGATACATATTGACAATTTCGGAGTGGAGGACAAAGAGTTGCATAAGGGAATATTAGTAGCTACAGTCAGTACTTTTGAAGAAGAAGATTTCATTTGGTCAGATATTAATGATGGTCAGAAACCAGACGCCTATAAAACCGCATTACGCCAGAAGATTCAGCATTTGCAAGGAAAGGATAGAGACACGATAGAAGCAGTTTTAGTTGAGTTTGAAGATTTATTTAATGCAGAAGGTCCACTGCCAGCAACAGATATCACACAGCATAGGATCCCAACAGGAAATAGCCCCCCAGTTTATAGGAAGCCTTATAGAGTTGCGCATCACTTACAGCCAGTACTGGATGAATTTATAGAACAGCATCTAAAAGATGGAATTATAGAATATTCTGATTCGCCTTATAATTCAAATATCGTAATTATTCCAAAGAAGTCTCCCGACGGTACGAAACGATATAGATTTTGTTGTGACTACAGACACCTTAACAAACAAACTATCTCAGATGTTTATCCTCTTCCAAACATTACCGATATCATTGACAGTTTGGGTAACAGTAAATACTTTTCAACAATCGATCTACGTAGTGTGAATTGGCCCAGCCCACATGCAGTTGGTTGTAGTTTTATTGATACATTGTTTTGAGGATGTCTTAGTTTTGTGATGCAGTGTAACTTTATTATTTATCGTAATGGAAATAATTTTCACAATTGTATTTGAAATACCTGTAGAAAAATAATGACAAATCTATGTTCTGTATTTGACTGACACGATCCCATAGTTTGCTTTTAAATCTACAAAATTTTACTACAACTGTTTCGCTGTCACTCATTTAAACGCCAAAATTAGTCTTACAGAGTACCTGGCTGCTCAGCTTTTTGCGTATTACTAAATTGGTGAACTGGATTAGAATGTGAATGGATTAGATGAGAGACTAGCTGCAAATATCTCATCTAGATGTATAAAACGCCGCTGAATAAAGGCGTGAATTGGTTCAAGATGTTACAGAATGTGTTGTAATAATGAAAAGGGATTCTCTTTGCACCAGAAGATGGAAGAAAGAGGAGGATCAAATGAGCTGTAGGAAATACAGAATGAAGATTAACTAAAAGAAATGGAGAAAAGAGAGGTGAAGAATGACAAGCTTTTTGGGAAATAAAGGAGACAGGCTAATGTGAGCAGATATGACTTCCAGTGAAGCAGTCTGGAATCACATCACCATAAAACAAGAGTGGAAGTGTGTTCTCGATCACGCAGGCAAAGCACAGAATATTGATTTCCATCGTGGATTCCAGTCGTGTGGCACACTGTTACCAAGGTGGTCTCTCTCAACGTTTAATCCTGAATTACTTCTGTCAATCGTTATGTCGCTTTAGGGCACATCTTCATCACAACGGGTTTTAAGAAAGTTGGTATTTCCACTGCTAGTGTCGTTGCTACGCTTTAGGTCAAAATTTTTTCTTGTGTACAAGAGTAGCGGCTGCTATCAAGCGAAAGTTTTAAGAATGTATTGTTATGTCGTATACTCAAATTAACTTCAGTAGATAGTTTGGCAGATCGGCAAAAGAATAACGCGTGTGTAGTGCGTGAGTGAAGTCAGTGGAGAGAAGTCAGTAAGTTAACATGTTTTTCATATTTTTCTTCAGTGATTTCTTATGCGAAGATATTCTCAAATAACTTCTCACTTAGGCAAAAAGTATTCCTTGCAGAAAAAAAAATTAGAATTATGTGCGGGGTTCATTCACATACGTCTTGCAGGCATCTCTTTAAGCAGCAGGCAATATCAACGAAAGCATCACAGGACATTTATTCGCTTTATAAAGATGCTATCAACAAACCGAGTAAAAAGAGATAATCGCAGGTACAATACTCGAAAAAAAAAGATCTCCATTACTCTTTAAAGAGTCTGTCTTTGGCACAGACCCACGGAAGTAAAATTTCAGACAGATAGCAGGAGAAGATTGAAGTGCATGCATTATAGTTCTTTCGTCTACACAACTTTATTTATACCACTTAGGAATGCTGGATATAAATAACCAATTTTTGCAAGAAAAACCTGTAAATAGTCAAGATGTAGCTCCTAAGAGTCGTCACGCGCACTTTCTCTGAGTTTTTGGGAGATATCGCAACTTTCAGTGTGTAGCTGGTGTTAGCCCTAACAATGAAATGAAATGAAATGTTGTGTGACGAGGGCCTCCCGTCGGGTAGACCGTTCGTCTGGTGCAAGTCTTTCGATTTGACGCCACTTCGGCGACTTGCGCGTCGATGGGGATGAAATGACGATCATTAGAACAACACAACACCCAGTCCCGGAGCGGAGAAAATCTCCGACCCAGCCGGGAATCGAACCCGCGCCCTTTGGATTGACAGTCTGTCGTGCTGACCACTCAGCTACCGTGGGCGGACAGCCCTAACAATTACTGCTCATGACATCTTTCATGTGACGTCCAGTGTAGACAGAAAGCGTCTGTTTGCGTCCCATTACAATGAAAATTATTTTTAAAGCTGCTGGAGTACTGGTTATTCTTCCTGTTATACTGTCCCTGTTAATACATAGGGATAAAATGAATATCGCACTAGATCACTTTAAAAATAATTTTATCTGTAATGGGGAACAAAACGACGCTTTTCGTCGATCCTGGGAGTTACATGAAATATGAGATGAGTAGGATTTGTTTAATGTGACTCCAGCTACACATCGCAAAAACGAAATAACGAAATCGCAAATATCTGCCGAAAAAGCAGAGAAAAAGAGCCCAACGACTCTTAGAAAGGACACCCGGTATACTGCTAAACTGAAAGTTGTTTAAGCACTTTTAACATCAATTAACCCTTATACACAATTTAAAAAAACCGCCTTCAATCACAATCGTGATTTTTATTTCTTCTCTCAGTGGCTGGTTCTTTGCATCTTTCTGTTAATGGTCAGACAGTCAAATGTGCCAGGCAATAACTCACTTTCTTCGACACTTCTCTTTTTATTTAGTATTTTGTGCCATGGCTATATTACAGTTTTACTGAAGCTTGAGGAAAGGGCATGAAAGTGGATCTGAAATGGAGCAGAAGCTCGTATTGGGAAAGGATTAGGAAATAAATCCGTTGTACTCTTTCAATGGATATAAGGAAAATAAATAAATCACTGGATGGCCACACAGCGATTTGAACGTCCATCTTTCCAAATATGACTGTAGTGTATTATCAGTTCGCCACTTCATTCGGTGTGTTTCACTAGCGAATACCTTCGGTAAAAAGGGGCTGCCACTATGTTTCAACTGCCAGGGCGCTGGACGTGTAGCACTACTCGGTGCTATTTGGGACGCTGTATAAAACGAGTCGATGGACTCCTGCTATGAATGCATTGCACGCTAAGGAAAGGACAGTGGAAACCAGGATATGCCAGTTGCCACCATGAGCACGCAGTGAGCTACAGAGGAAGAAGACTTCAAAACTTTCCTGCATACAGCAGCAACACTGCCAAAAGCAGAACAGAAGGAAGCTACAAGGACAGCTGGCAGTAGGACTCGAACCTGGGACCTTTGCCCTCCATGGGCAAGTTCTCTGCTGACTGGGCTACTGTCATGACAGTAGTGGGGCTATGGGCATATCAGCACAGTTTGCATTTGTTGCCAGATCTCTCAAAATTCAATGGTCAAGTTTACAGTGTTGCCAGATCTCCACAAAGGGTCAATGTCCATCCTCATCAATGACCTAAGGCAGTTGTTCTCCATATCTTCAAGGTCACAGTTCAGAGTCTTCCTCAGACCAGGGTCCACTCTTCTCTACACTACAGCAACTTGCCCTTACCATTTTTGTTAATGAGCTGTCATAATTTATTGTCCAATTAGCATAATTAATAACATATGTTCTCACCATTTAATGACCTGTCCCCTTTATCACTGTTATTAATGACCTATCGCCTTTATAGTGATTATTTAATACCCAGTTATAATGATTTATTACCCAAAAATAATAATTTTTGTACACTAGTCCAAGCATCAGGCTGACTAGTCACTTACATAGTGATTATGATTATTACGTATTTCTTTATTCAACATCTCCATTTAAATCTAATATTACATGTATTTTGGACCCATTTTCATATGAACAAAAATGTTCTGGCGTCAAGTAACTCCCTCATATTTGTGATACACATGTTTATACACCATGTACGTTAGGAATGATTAATGAAAATATGAGATTTGTCCTGCTTGCCCGAGTGTAAACCGTCCATCTTCTACCACAGCAGCCAATCAGAGTATAAGTCTGCGCAGTTGGCAAAATTTCTCATGACAGGTGTATTTGCAGTACCATCTCTTGTTCGTACTTCACTTTATAACATCACGCTTTGTGTAGTCCATCTTTGCTCAACTAGCGAGGAGAACACGCAAATGCTATTATCCGATTTCCTAGAAAATCCGCTCGGAGGAAGATGGGTAAAAATAAGCGAACACTTGTCTCGGCTTACCCACAGATATGCAATCGGTTCTGAAAAAACGACGGTCAAAGTTTTCGAAGCACTTTATGTGGCTTTTGGAGAGTAAACGGTTATTATTTTCATTTCCATTTTTGTTTTTCATTTATATAGTGATCTCGATGAAATAACGTTGGCCTATTTCTTTACTGATTGTGCTGTCTGGTGAACGAATTAAAAAAAAAAAAAAACTAGTTAAAGGAATGGAAACAATATTTGAAATTATTTTCGGTGAATTTCCTGTAGCGTATCTTGATTCATAATCAACTGCAAATGCAGGTTTTCCGAGAAGGGCTTATAAAATGACTGTTATCTTAATAATATGAATATTTATATATGTGTTTGGAGAGAGAGAGAGAGAGAGAGAGAGATTGATTTTTGATTGAGATTTTTACTTTAAGTCGTAAGTGGTACCTGAATTTTGGTTGCTGCCTCCTTCAATGATGAGCTTCTGCATCAGTTGGTGACGTATTACAATTTGGAGGAAGTTATTGTTCTTTAAGGTTTGAAATACTACTCTGTTAGTTACTTGGCCGTATTGCGGATAGCTTTGAGCCCAAGTTTTCGTAGCTTTTCATACCTAAGGGGCCACTGTTGTAAGTAAATAAGCAATCTGCTTTTCGTGAGAAAAGGAGAATGCTTGGCTCAAATGGTTCAAATGGCTCTGAGCTCTATGGGACTTAACTTCTGATGTCATCGGTCCCCTAGAACTTAGAACTACTTAAACCTAACTAACCTAAGGAGATCACACACATCCATGCCCGAGGCAGGATTCGAACCTGCGTCCGTAGCGGTCGCTCAGTTCCCGACTGTAGCGCCTAGAACAGCTCGGCCACTCCAGCTGTCTCAGAGATTGCTTGGCACTCAAACTTCCTTCACTATACTCCAGCAACATCAAAATTGGTCAGTGGAGTTGAGATCCATATTATTGTACAAGAACATAATCCAATTACTGTAATTAAGAAATGATGAGAGGTTGTTACTTATTGAATGAAAACTATAGAGAATGCATTTCTTTTCCTGTATTTTAGTGAACTTTGTACACTTACAATTCTGTCGATTGATAGACGGCGACGACAATGAAGTTCACCTCCTTTTCCAAAAACAAGATATTTCTTCCAGAAAATTTGTATACATAAATGTTTGGCAACTCTTACACATACTTTACTCGGTTTTGTCACTAAAATATCAATTTTCATTAAATGTAACAATACGTTCTGAGCGACGGCCTAGCAACACGTCCTCTTTCCACAAGATACAGTTTTCTTTTTTAGTCCATACTCAAAGATTCACAACTACTATCGTTGCGGGGATTGCGCGCTAAAGAGTTTCTTGCTGTCCAGCCGCGCTTCACTGCACTTCAAGAACTTACATTTACGGTATTTATGTACATTACTGAGCTTCTCAGAATAAAACCAGGCACAAATTAGTTTAAAAAAAAGCAGTGAGGCGCACATAACATTACAGGCTCCGTTACGTGTAGTTTGCAGCGGAATTATCGCCAACGAGTTAAATCCTCGGCACTGTTAACGACATTTCATTCCCGAATGGAAGTCATATGAAGAAATGTCACTGTGGCAGATCCGCCTTCGTACGATGCTCGTGGTGTTAGGAATTTCTATGGTTCGCATGTTTCTACGAGCGGTATCATCCAAAATAATGGACAAAATCAACCTGTTCAACAAACGTACGAATGAATTGATATAAGAATGGAATATAAGAATATGAGAAATTAAAAAGTACTGTAACCCCTGAAAATATCATACACACCTATATTATGTAGTAAATGTGTGACACTAGTTGTGAAACTAAGTTGTAGTTTGCCCGCCCGGTTGGCCGTGCGGTCTAACGCACGGCTTTCCGGACTGGAAGGAGCGCCTTGTCCCCGGGACGAATCCGCCCGGTGGATTTGTGTCGAGGTCCGGTGAACCGGCCAGTCTGTGGATGGTTTTAGGCGGTTTTCCATCTGCCACGGCGAATGCGGGTTGGTTCCCCTTATTTCGCCCCAGTTCTCCACGTACGCGTACACCACCATTACGCTACCACGCAAACATAGGGGTTACACTCGTCTGGTGTGAGACGTTCCCTGGGGGGGTGCACCGGGGGCGGAACCGCACAATAACCCAGGGTTCGATGTGAGACGGCGGAGGGGTGTGTGTGTGTTCAAAAATGGTTCAAATGGCTCTGAGCACTATGGGACTTAACATCTATGGTCATCAGTCCCCTAGAACTTAGAACTACTTAAACCTAACTAACCTAAGGACATCACACAACACCCAGTCATCACGAGGCAGAGAAAATCCCTGACCCCGCCGGGAATCGAACCCGGGAACCCGGGCGTGGGAAGCGAGAACGCTACCGCACGACCACGAGCTGCGGACTGTGTGTGTTCAAATGTGTGTGAAATCTTATGGGACTTAACTGCTAAGGTCATCAGTCCCTAAGCTTACACACTACTTAAGGACAGACACACACACCCATGCCCGAGGGAGGACTCGAACATCCGCCGGGATCAGCCGCACAGTCCACGACTGCAACGCTGAGACCGCTCGGCTAATCCAGCGCGGCCGGAGGAGTGAAGTGGACTGTGGTAGTCGTCGTGGGGTTGTGGACCACTGCGGCTGCGGCGGGGACGGAGCCTCTCCGTCGTTTCCCCGGTTAACATACAATACAATACAAGTTCTAGTTTTACAATTTATGTAACGTCGTTGTATCCCTAAACTTCGTAATAAATAGTTGTGTAGTAACCTTCTGCGGAAATGGGTATATAAATGAAAAAATGAAAAAAACTTAAAATAAATAAAAGTAATAATCGAATTTCGGAAGAGGAACGAAAAAGTGAGAGGACGCGACGCTAACCACTGTGCCATCACGTTTTGGTTTTTACTTTTCTTTGTATATTTAGGAAAGTAATACCTAAAACAAGAACCAATTTTCAGTAATACACTTGCATAAACAAACAACTTTCAGTGGGCCTAACTTAAAATATCAGTTCGTAAAAACCTAAACTTAAAAGATTAAGTTTTGCAGTGAACACATAGTGCGTAGTGGGGCGATCACTCTGTTGTAGAAATAAATCAAAAGCCAAGGTCGCTTAAATGTTTTACATATTTTATGGAAAACAATGACCATTAGAGCAGTTGTGACAATGATTTTATATCGGCTGGTCTGCCTCATGTATGGTTATATCGAAATGGTTTCTAAATGTTAATCTACATTCAGATCCGATGATGGCACCTGTAGTGTGTTGAAACCGGTTATCCAGTAAACAGTATTTAAGCGATCCTGGCTTTTGAATTATTTCTACTTAAAAGATGAACTCTTGACCGTTATGATTTTAGATAAAGGAGCGGTAGAACGTGTTTGTCATTTTTCTTTATTGAGTGAAAAATAATATGACGAAAATAATGAGACTTATGAAAATTCTTGGCAGATTAAAACTGTATGCCGGACTGATACTCGAGCTCGGGACCTTTGACTTTCGCGCGCAAGTACGCCATCGACTTTTATTTTATTTCATTACAAATTAATTACAATGTCTCAGTGTACTTGGGCTACGTTTATCGCTCGTTGAAAGGCATTTATATTACGCAGAAAACTTTGACGATCGTTTTCTCAAGTACGCTCGAGTATCTACGGATAAGATGAGACAGGTATTCGCTTATTTTGGCTCTTTTTCTGCTGAACGAAGTTTCTGAGAAATCGGGTTATGGCACTTGCCGTGTTCTCCTCGCGAAATGTGATGCGTGGGAATAAATAAAGATTACGGCCCACTGAGCCGAAAATGTTATAATGTTAATTAAAAATCCGTCTTGATTGCAAATTTTTTATTAATATGACCGGTTTCGGTTCATTCAGAACCATCTTCAGATCTGTAAAAATAATGATACTAATTTACTATTTCACGGAAGCAAATCTTTTTCACCCTATCTAATCAACATCAAATGTACCAGAACGTACCTGATATTTCAGTTACAGGAGTAACCCGTCCAAATCCAGCAACTTTCACATGCTACGTCACATAAAATTGGTTGGTTTTTTTTTCTTTATTGATTTTCAATTCCCCCCGAAGGGGGCGGGCTGGCAGCAGCTTTCTACGCTGCTCTACAGCCTACAGACTTTTTTTAAATACAGGAAGAAGAAAGAAACAAGGTAAAACAGGCGACAAAATGGTGATTAAAAGTGTAAAATGGCGTAAAAATGCGGAAAGTGAAAACAGAAAGCAAAAGGGGTTGGCAATGTAGATAAAATACACAGGAATCAGACAAGTAACATAGTAGACACACAATTAAAAAACACGGCGACAGTCTGGTTTCTGTTCGCAACCCAGCGACAGTATGATGGCCGTTCGCAACAAGTCCCAAAAAACACAACACGGAATACTCACTGTAAAACACGCAGTGTAGAACACTCACTGGAGAACACTGCACGAAAGTGGCAGCACAAAGATGACACTCCCGAGCCAAAGGCAAATTGGGGGGGGGGGGGGGGGGGGAGGACAAATTGGTTGGCAGAGTGCACGTCATTTATATTAATTATAACACTATTACCGACAGGTGGCGTCTAGTACATTTGTTACATTCCATTTGCCCATACTGTATTCAGTACATCTTATTTATATTAAAATTACTTAATTAAAATATGTAAATGTCAAGGTTAAAATCTGTTCTTATCAGAATTAAAAAAAGTAAAATTATCATTTTTTTACGATCCAAAAAACATACGGGGATTTCTATATCTATGGCGCTGGTGTAGACTTGTTTTCCTCTACGGTCTGCTTCCGTGGTTCCCGCCATTTCGGTGTTGCGCCGCGGTCCGCTCAGTCGTCTGATGTCCATCGCCGTAGGCAAGAGGGCCGCGCAGCAGGGCCCCGTCTACGACGCCAGGCGATGCACGCGTCTTCCGGCTTCTCCATCACGCACCACCTCTCATCCCTCGGCCCGGATCTCCACACGCAATAGTTGTCATCTTAGTAGGTCGTCATAAATGCTAAAATAGGCGTTATGATTGAATTCGCTTTGCTCGTTGAGGATTAAATCCGAATCTTTATTTTTGTGGGTGTATATTTCAATTTCTTCCATAATGTTAAGAAACCGTCCCTTATGAGCTCTATGCAGGATGTCTAAATTGTGTTCAATCATAACGCCTATTTTAGGATTTATGACGACCTACTAAGATGACAACTGTTGCGTGTGGAGATCCAGGCCGAGGGATGAGAGGTGGTACGTGGTGGAGAAGCCGGAAGACGCGTGCAGCGCCTGGCGTCGTTGACGGGGCCTCCTGTGCCGCCCTCTTGCCCGCGGCGATGGACATCAGACGACTGAGCGGACCGCGGCACAACACCGAAATGGCGGGAACCACGGAAGCAGACCGTAGAGGAAAACAAGTTCACACAAGCACCATAGATATATAAATCGCCCTATGTTTTTTAGATCGTATAAAAATGATAATTTTACTGTTTTTTAATTCTGATAAGTACAGATTTTAACCTTGACATCTACACATTTTAATTAAGTATTTTAATATAAAAAAAGATCTACTGAATACAGTATGTGTAAATGGAATGTAACAAATGTACCAGACGCCACCTGTCGTTAATAGTGTTATAATTAATATAAATGACGTGCACTCTGCCAACCAATTTTATGTGACGTAGCATGTGAAAGTTGCTGGATTTGGACGGGCTACTCCTGTAACTGAAGTATCAGGTACGTTCTGGTACATTTGATGTTGATTAGATAGGATGAAAAAGATTTGCTTCCGTGAAATAGTAAATTAGTATCATTATTTTTACAGATCTGAAGATGGTTCTGAATGAACCGAAACCGGTCATATGACTAAAAAATTTGCAATCAAGACGAATTTTAAGTAACATTATAAAATCACTGACTGCTGTTATCCCATAAGACATTATGTCTGTTTTTGCACCGAAAATGTTACACAGCGCAAAACATTTTTTGTAGTGCATGTCCTGAGTCCACTTGCAGTGTCCGTATTTTTTCAGCTTGACACAGCAACGGATGCGTGGGGACGGGTGACGTGGGGAGGTGCCGCCAGGTGTCGGGACTGTGACGTCGCAGGCGCGGCGTCCATAATGCAGCGGCGCCGGCGTGTCGGCCGCAGCTGTAGCCGACAGCCCCGGGCTCCAGCCACCGCCCCTGCATATTCAGCGCGCCGCGCCGCGCCGCGCCACGCCCCCGACTCCACAGGCCGATTACTCATTTACAGCGACACTCCGGCCCGACAGCTCAGCGGGGGCGCCGCTCTCGCTTTCACTGCTAGCCGCTGCCGCTGCCACTGCCGCCGCTCGCTCGCCCTCCCCCGTGTCAGAATAATAACTCGACCGCCCCTTCCGCGACGGAGGAATATTTCTCTCTAACGTGATTACGGCCTGTACCAGCTCTGTCGCGGCAGGGCCACGTGCCGAGCGCCTAAAGCTTCCTCGATGGCGCTGCTGCGGTTGCGAGTTGCTGCAGAGGGGTGGAGGGTACATTAGGGAAGACAGGTATGCGAGGAGAGATAAGATGCCTAAATGCACTGGATCCCATGATTTATAAAAAATCGCATAAAGCTCCAGCAACTCTATATTATAAAGCAAATGATACAACAACTAGGCGTACCGTAATTACAGTAACGCTGAACAAAACTATCACTCATAAACCAGGATCGCTTCACGTGTGTCGTCTTACAACCTGCTAGTCCCACCCACCCTCTTTATCACTCTCACTCTATGTTCTAACGATAACAACAGCTGCAAGTTTAATTTTCAGTTTCATTGGGCGAAGGGTATGGCTTAGGTACAGGTCAACAAGGGAAGGTTAGATGCTCTGTCGTGTATCTACTCGTACCGTTAACCATTTGTAATTCTGAGTGTCAGTACTATGAAAATTTTTAAGAAATGTCATAATAAGTTAAGGGAGGCAGCGATCTGTGTTATCTATGCTTACCTCTATTGTAAATTTAAGTCCTCCCGGCGTTATTTTCTGTCTGTATGAGAAGGCTAATCTTAGGAACTACTGTACCGATTCTGATACGGATTTGACTAAAAGATAGAGCAACGTACAATCAAGGTTTCTATATACAACTAGCTGACAAAGCCGGAATTTCCTGAGTAGCCATTTTGCCACTTTCCTGAACTGTTTGTGTAGAGAAGTATCGAAAAAAACTTTATTTCCATGTATTCGTGAAAACAACTTTGTTATTGTGAATCAGTCGTACAAATGTATAAGAATAGAGACCAAATTAAGAAACGTGATCCCGGAATGTTTCTTACGCTAGGTACAGCTGCTCACGTTGTCTTCGAAGCGCTTTTTGCAAATTTCTCTACAGCAACACCTCTTCGTAGTTCTATAGAAGGCTGTCGTTTTCGCCTACAGCCTTTTCCGCTTCACAGTTGAAAGCTGTCAAAACCACTGTCAGGTGTCAGGGATTTTATAAAAGTGACTCGTCTTTAGGAGTGCCTTAGTAGTAAAAAACAAACTTATTAAAACTTCGTGCATGATGTGAAATTTTTTCCCCGTATCTCACTGTTTATGAAGTCATATATCCTGAGATGTGTGTCATACAATGACATAACTTTATAAGCACATTCAGCACCATGTTTCGGTAGTCTCTACAACATGTGTTGCAAATGGAGTTGATAGCACAGAAGTAATACATTTAAAATAAATGCATGATACTAAACAAACATATAGCTCACAAAAAAGTGGTTCAAATGGCTCTGAGCACTATAGGACTTAACTTCGGAGGTCATCAGTCCCCATTCTCTAAATGCATGATGCTGCAGTTTTCCACGCATCGCATTGTTTATGACGTCATATCGTCTGAATTATGATAGGTAGGTGGTTCTCATCTCCAGTAACTTAGAAGGAGATGTGGAACATACGTACACACACACACACACACACACACACACACACACACACATACACACCCACACACACATATATATATATATATATGGTGGTCCATTGATGGTGACCGGGTCAAATATCTCACGAAATAAGCATCAAACGAAAAAACTACAAAGGACGAAACTCGTCAAGCTTGAAGGGGGAAACCAGATGGCGCTATGATTGGCCCGCTAGATGGCGCTGCCATAGGTCAAACGGATATCAGTTGCGTTTATTACAATAGGAACCCCAAGTTTTATTACATATTCGTGTAGTACGTAAACAAATATGAATGTTTTAGTTGGACCACTTTCTTCGCTTTGTTAGAGATGGGGCTGTAATAGTCACAAACATATAGCTCACAAAAAAATGGTTCAAACGGCTCTGAGCACTATAGGACTTAACTTCTGAGGTCATCAGTCCCCTAGAACTTAGAACTACTTAAACCTAACTAACCTAAGGACATCACAAACATCCATGCCCGAGGTAGGATTTGGACCTGAGACCGTAGCGGTCGCTCAGTTCCAGGCTGTAGCGCCTAGAACCGCTCGGCCACTCTGCCGGTCATATGGCTTACAATTTTAGACGAACAGTTGGTAACAGGAAGGTTTTTTAAATTGAAATACAGAACGTAGGTACGTTTGAACATATTATTTCGGTTGTTCCAATGTGATACATGTACCTTTGTGAACTTACCATTTCTGAGAACACATGCTGTTACAGAGTGATAACCTGTAAATACCACATTAATGAAATAAATGCTGGCAACTAAAATTGCTACACCACGAAGATGAGATGCTACAGATGCGAAATTTAACCGACAGGAAGAAGATGCTGTGATATGCAAATGATTAGCTTTCAGAGCATTCACACAAGGTTGGCGCCGGTGGCAACACCTACAACGTGTTGTCATGAGGAAAGTTTCCAACCGATTTCTCATACACAAACAGCAGTTGACCGGCGTTGCCTGGTGAAACGTTGTTGTGATGCCTCGTGTAAGGAGGAGAAATGCGTATGCGTATGCATCCGAATTTGTTAAGGGTCGGATTGTAGCCTATCGCGATTGCGGTTTATCGTATCCTGACACTGCTACTCGCGTTGGTCGATATCCAGAATATGGAATCGGTGGATTCAGGAGGGTAATACGGAACACCGTGCTGGATCCCAAAAAATGGTTCAAATGGCTCTGAGCACTATGGGACTTAATTTCTGAGGTCATCAGTCCCCTAGAACTTACAACTACTTAAACCTAAACTAACCGAAGGACATCACACACATCCATGGCCGAGGCAGGATTCGAACCTGCGATCGTAGCGGTCACGCGGTTCCAGACTGTAGCACCTAGAACCGCTCGGCCACCTCGGCCGGCTGCTGGATCCCAACGGCATCGTATCACTAGCAGTAGAGATGACGGGCATCTTATTCGCATGGCTGTAACGGATCGTGCAGCCACGTCTCGATCCCTGAGTCAACAGATGGGGACGTTTGCAAGACAACAACCATCCGCACGAACAGTTCGACGACGTTTGCAGCAGTATGGACTATCAGCTCGGAGACCATGGCTGCGGTTACCCTTGATGCTGCATCAGAGAGTGGAGTGCCTGCGATGGTGTACTCAACGACAAACCTGAGTGCACGAATGGCAAAACGTCATTTTTTCGGATGAATCCAGGTTCTGTTTACAGCATCATGATGGTCGCATCCATGTTTGGCGACATCGTGGCGAACGCACATTGGAAGCGTGTATTCGTCATCGCCATACTGGGTCATCACACGGCGTGATGGTATGGGGTGTCATTGGTTACACTTTTCGGTCACCTCTTGTTCGCATTGACGACACTGTGAACAGTGAACGTTACATTTCAGATGTGTTACGACCCGTGGCTCTACCCTTCATTCGATACCTGCGAAACCCTACATTTCAGCAGGATAATGCACGACCGTATGTTGCAGGTCCTGTACCGGCCTTTCTGGATACAGAAAATGTTCGACTGCTGCCCTGGCCAGCACGTTCTCCAGATCTCTCACCAATTGAAAACGTCTGGTCAATGGTGGCCGAGCAACTGGCTCGTCACAATACGCCTGTCACTACTCTTGATGAACTGTGGTATCGTGTGGAAGCTGCATGGGCAGCTTTACATGTACACGCCATCCAAGCTCTGTTTGACTCAATGCCTAGGCGTATCAAGGCCGTTATTACGGCCAGAGGTGGTTGTTCTGGGTACTGATTTCTCAGGTTCTATGCACCCAAATTGGGTTAAAATGTAATCACATGTCAGTTCTAGTATAATATATTTGTCCAATGAATACCCGTTTATCATCTGCATTTCGTCTTGGTGTAGCAATTTTAATGGCCAGTAGTGTATATACGGGGTGGTCCATTGATAGTGACCGGGCTAAACATCTCACAAAATAAGTATCAAACGAAAAAACTACAATGAACTAAACTCGTCTAGGTTGAAGGGGGAAACCAGACGGCGCTATGGTTGGTCCGCTAGATGGCACTGCCATAGGTCAAACGGATATCAACTTTTTTTTTTAAATAGCAACCCCCATTTTTGTTACATATTCGTGTAGTACGTAAAGAAATAGGAATGGTTTAGATGTGATAGATGGCGCTGTAATAGTCACAAACGTATAAGTACGTGGTATCACGTAACATTCCGCCAGTGCGGACGGTATTTACTTCGTGATACATTACCCGTGTTAAAATGGACCGTTTACCAATTGCGGAAAAGGTCGATATCGTGTTGATGTATGGTTATTGTGATCATAATGCTCAACGGACGTGTGCTATGTATGCTGCTCGGTATCCTGGACGACATCATCCAAGTGTCCGGACCGTTCGCCGGATAGTTACGTTATTTAAGGAAACAGGAAGTGTTCAGATACATGTGAAACGTCAACCACAATATGCGACAAATGTTGATGCCCAAGTAGGTGTTTTAGCTGCTGTCGCGGCTAATCCGCACATCAGTAGCAGACAAATTGTGCGAGAATCGGAATCTCAAAAACGTCGGTGTTGTGAATGCTACATCAACATCGATTGCACCCGTACCATATTTGTATGCACCAGGAATTGCATGGCGATGACTTTGAGCGTCGTGTACAGTCTGCCACTGGGCACAAGGGAAATTACGGGATGATGACAGATTTTTTGCACGTGTTCTGTTTAGCGACGAAGCATCATTCACCAACAGCGGTAAAGTAAACCGGCATAATATGCACTATTGTGCAACGGAAAATCCACGATGGCTGCGAGAAGTGGAATATCAGCGACGTTGGCGGGTTAATGTATGGTGCGGCATTATGGGAGGAAGGATAATTGGCCCCCATTTTATCGATGGCAATCTAAATTGTGCAGTGTATGTTGATTTCCTGCGTAATGTTCTACCGATGTTACTACAAGATGTTACACTGCATGACAGAATGGCGATGTACTTCCAACATGATGGATGTCCGGCACATAGCTCGCGTGCGGTTGAAGCGGTATTGAATAGCATATTTCATGACAGGTGGATTGGTCGTCAAAGCATCATACCATGGCCCGCACGTTCACTGGATCTGATATCCCCGGATTTCTTCCTGTGGGGAAAGTTGAAGGATATTTGCTATGGTGATCCTCCAACAACGCCTGACAACATGCATCAGCACATTGTCAATGCATATGCGAACATTACGGAAGGCGAACTACTCGCTGTTGAGAGGAATGTCGTTAGCAGGTCCGGTCCGGTTCTAGGCGCTTTAGTCTGAAACCACGCGTCCGCTACGGTCGCAGGTTCGAATCCTGCCTCGGGCATGGATGTGTGTGATGTCCTTAGGTTAATTAGGTTTAAGTAGTTCTACGTTCTAGGGGACTGATGACCTCAGTTGTTAAGTCCCATAGTGCTCAGAGCCATTTGATTTGAATGTCGTTACACGTACTGCCAAATGTATTGATGTTGACGGACATCATTTTGAGCATTTATTACATTAATGTGGTATTTACAGGTAATCACGCTGTAACAGCATGCGTTCTCAGAAATAAGTTTACAAAGGTACATGTATCACATTGGAATAAACCGAAATAAAACGTTCAGACGTCTCTACGTTCTGTATTGTAATTTAAAAAACCTACCAACTTCCGACTAAAATTGTGGCCATATTTTTGTGACTATTACAGCGCCATCTATCACAAATCGAAAATAGTAGTCCAACTAAAACATTCATATTTCTTTAAATACTGCATGAATATATAATAAAAATGGGGGTTCCTATTAAAAAAACGCAGTTCATATCAGTTTGACCTATGGCCAACCATAGCACTATCTGGTTTCCCCCTTCAAGCTAGACAAGTTTCGTTATTTGTAGTTATTTCGTTTGACGCTTATTTCGTGAGATAAATTTTGTGTGTGTGTGTGTGTGTGTGTGTGTGTGTGTGATTTGCCTGGCGGAGACCGCGATGTATCCAAGGCGGGCCAGCCGCTGTGACCGAGCCGTTCTAGGCGCTTCAATCTGGAACAGCGCGACCGCTACGGTCGCAGGTTGAATCCTGCCTTGGGCATGGATGTGTGTGATGTCCTTAGGTTCGTTAGGTTTAAGTAGTTCTAAGTTCTAGGGGACTTATGACCTCAGATGTTAAGTCCCATAGTGCTCAGCGCCATTTGAACCATTATCCAAGACGGTCCGCACGATTGATGGTAGAGCACATCAAGAAGAGTTTTGCCTCAGCCCGGTTCCCAGAACTCCTGAATATAGACGTTGACTGTAGATATTGTATCACAGACACAGTCTCTTTGACTGTTCAGAGATGCCACTAAACCCGGCCAAAGACCTAAACAACCATGCATGAGCAGCGCCTATTAGACGGAGTGGGTCTGACAGCCGATCAGTTCCAGTCATTCCACCAGGAAGGAGGTACACGGCTCGTATTGTCTGTTGATCAACCATGCCTAGACGGTCAATACCGCATTGTTACTTTGTGCCAGGAAGGGCTCTCAACAAGGGAAGTGTCCAGGCGTCTCGGAGTGAACTAAAGCGATGTTTTTCGGATATGGAGGAGATACAGAGAGACAGGAACTGTCGATGACATGCCTCGCTCAGGGCGCCCAAGGGCGCTACCTATGGATTATGGCTCGGAGGAACACTGACAACAACGCCACCATGTTGAATAATGCTTTTCGTGCAGCCACAGGACGTCGCGTTACAACTCAGACTGTGCACAATAGCTTGCGTGATGAGCAACTTCACTCCCGACGTCCATGGCGAGGTCCATCTTTACAACCACGACCCATGCAGCGCGGTACAGATGGTCCCAACAACATGCCGAATGGACAGGTCAGGATTGGCAAAAGAAAATGTCTCTGAGCACTATTGGACTTAATATCTGAGATCATCAGTTCCCTAGAACCTACAACTACTTAAACCTAACTAACCTAAGGACATCACACACATCCATGCCCGAGGCAGGATTCGAACCTGCGACCGTAGCAGCAGCGAGGTTCCGTACTGAAGCTCCTAGAACCGCTCGGTCACAGCGGCCGTCTTCAGGATTGGCATCACGGTCTCTTCACCGATGAGTGTCGCATATGGCTTCAACCAGACAATCGTCGGAGACGGGTTTGGAGGCAGCCCAGTCATGCTGAACCCCTTAGACACACCCTCCAGCTAGTGCAGCAAAGTCGAGGTTCCCTGCTGTTTTGGGATAGGATTACGTGGGGCCGACGTACGCAGATGGTGGTCATAGAAAGTAAAGGCTGTACGATGCGTGAATGCCATCCTCCGACCGGTAGTGCAACAATATGGGTAGCATACTGGCGAGGCATTGGTCTTCATGGACGACAATTCGCGCCCCCATCGTGCACATCTTTTGAATGACCTCCTTCCGGATAACGACATCGCTCGACTAGAGTGGCCAGCATGTTCTCCAGACATGAACCCTATCGAACGTGCCTGGGATTGATTGAAGAGGGCTGTTTATGGACGACGTGACCCGCCAACAATTCCGAGGGATCTACGCCGAATCGCCGTTGAGGAGTGGGACAATCTGGACCAACAGTGCCTTGATGAACTTGTGGATAGTATGCCACTACGAGTACAGGCATGCATCAATGCAAGAGGACGTGTTACTGGGTATTAGAGGTACCAGTGTGTACAGCAATCAGGACCATCTCGCTATATGGTGGTACAACATGCAATGTGTGATTTTCATGAGTAATAAAAAGGGCGGAAATGATGTTTATGTTGATCCCTATTCCAATTTTGTGTACAGGTCCCGGAACTTTCAGGACCGAGGTGATGCAAAACTTTTTTGATGTTGCTCTCTGTGAATAAGTGTTTTGTAAAACAATTATTTCGTGACAGGATTTCCATCTGCCTGGTACCTGCTTTTCCTACTTATTGTCTTAGAGAGTCATTACACTCTAGGTCGATCCAGACGCCTTCTCCCATATATTCAACCACCAATGTTTTATTACCAATAGTATAATATAACAATTGAGGGTCTCTTTGCCAATTTATGTGGAGCAGTTACATTTACCTGCATGCAGCTCCCTTTATCGAACTGCTTTCCAGTCTTTAGATTCATACCATTGTATTCTCGGCACATTACAGAATACAACACAAAAAATTGCTCGTTTGTATGAAAAATGTGTAGCACTACTAACAAAGAGTTACAAGAGAGGGGCTGGAGTACATCTACAGAATACAATCCTAGTAGACACAACCAATCACGTAACGCATTTTTATGAGTAGAAGTGTTTTGGAAACTACACATTTCGTGAATAAGTTACATTTCTCTCAGTCCATCTTTTACTTCTGCCACATGTACACTTTCCACTTAAGTTAGGTTATTCTTACGTATTTTACAATAACTACAGTTTTCGGCAATAGTTTAGCAGAACAGTACTGGATATCTTTTCCTATGTATGCCACATTCAGTGTCAATTCCAAGTCTCTCTGTATTTTGCTGCATTGTATCAGTACTAGCCGGCCGATGAGGCCGAGCGGTTCTAGGCGCTTAAGTTTGGAACCGCGCGACCGCTACGGTCGCAGTTTCGAATCCTGCCTCGGGTATGGACGTGTGTGATGTCCTTAGGTTAGGTTTAAGTAGTTCTAAGTTCTAGGGGATTGATGACCTCAGATGTTAAGTCCCATGGTGCTCAGAGCCATTTTTGTATCAGCACTACTATATTCTTCTTATAGACTACTGCGTCATCTGTGGCCAACCTTTGTATTACAGTAAAAACGGATCCATGCTGATTGTCACAATGAGCAAAAGCCGACCTTAAATGATGTGGTTGTCTATAAGCAGAAGATAGCAGTATTTGCAGAGATCGATGGTTAGTACACGGAGAGATTGGATGTAAATAAATATAACATGAACAAATCCCTGTTCACAGGCCACAAGGAAAACACTTGCGATTAAAGACTGGTTGAAGATATCTGTTTTAGTTAGCAATAGTGGTACAATAATATTCACGATTTGGCTTGTGATGCCACCGAGTCCAGTAAATGTTGAATTGATATTCATGATGGATTTTTGACGTTATTGCCAGTCACAGGCTTACGACAGAATTTTTCGTAGCTACCATCGTTTATCCCGACGAGGTAATCAGTTAGTCTCTGTTTTGCTTACAGCTCAATTGCGATTGTAGATAACGTGAAGTACCAGTTGAGTTTCTCAACTAGGATAATGGGATTGAAGCGGTAGGAACCTGGTAGGGTGAGTTGTCGGGAGCTGGAACAATAAATCTAGAAAATTTTAACAACAATTTACTAACGGTAAAAGTCCTCAAGAAAAAAATAGTAAACACTTAATGTGGTAGCTCTTCTGGTTTTCGAGAAAGCGCCTTGCAACTCAGAATAAATACAAATTACAATTCTCCACCGACCAAGTAATTCGGGAAGACAGTTGGTTGCTGTTCTCTTAGCACCACAAACAAATAAAGCTTAATAACAACCTGACACCTCATGGTATTACTAAAAAAACAAACAAGCATAGAATTCCAAAATTTTGCAAATCTTCAGAACCTTCTGGCAAATGAATAAACAACAATTAAAAAAATATTTACGACCAATGGCCAATTATAAGTTTACAGTAAATGGGGCACCAAAATAGTACCTAAGGTATACAGAAACCCAGACTGAAATATACACAAGGCCCACTGAGAATAAGAAAGAGCGTCTTATGTCAAAATTCGCTGAGAACGGCCAGCTACAAATTAGACACCGGAAATAGTTATATAATGGTACTAATTAAGATTTATTTTCGTTTCTCCAACCAAAAGCAACCACCGTCAGGGTCAGGTACAGTTAGTTACGTTTAGAACACATGCTCTAGAGCAATAATAAGCAGACTGGAGCAGCAAATAGATGCTGCCAACGGGAGTAGGGGGACAAGGGAGGTGTCACCCAAAAGTACCATGATCAAAGATGGCGGCGATCACGTCATCCAAGATGGCGGCTTTTGGCGGGAAGTTTGAGTTTTGGCGGGAAGATAGGTCAATTGGGCTACTTCCACTAACCTACCCCTCCCACCCCCCAGAAAATGGCAGGAAGTTCAAATTCTATCAGGACAATGCAACACACCTCTACTAACATAAGAAAATGGGGGGGGGGGGGGGGAATTGGTCACTTGGACTACCTCCTCTAACCTAAGTGACTCTACCGCCACCTCTTCCTAGGAATTGGTGGAAAAATGACTCAGCCTGCGCTGGGCTGCTAGAGAGAGGAAGGGAATGTACTTTATTTATTTTGGGACAATTTATTTACAGGTGGATTTTGAGGGACAGTATATTTATCACAGTGACACAAAACACACGCCCTGACATGCTTGGGGACACGCCACACAGCCTACAGACCTGTAAACTACTGCTAAATTACCGAAATAACCCATGTATAATGCTCTGCAGACACGTTTGCTAATTGTAAACTGTCAAAATAATGCATTGCACAGTCTACAGGCCTGCAAACCATTTGTAACTAATGAAATACATTCATTTCCAGAGAGCCAAACAAATAGTAAATTGTCAAAATAATAATCCATCTAAAGGACTCTGCAAACATGCTTGCTAATTGTCAACTGTCGCCGCACAGGATTAGCCGAGCGGTCTAAGGGCCTGCAGTCCTCGACTGTGCGGCTGGTCCCCGTGGAGGTTCGAGTCCTCCCTCAGGCATGGGTGTATGTGTTTGTCCTTAGGATAATTTAGGTTAAGTAGTGTGTAAGCTTAGGGACTGATGACCTTAGCAGCAAGTCCCATAAGATTTCACACACATTTGAACATTTGCCAACTGTCGAAATCATGCACCAGTCTTTATTCAAGCAATTTGAGGCACTACCACCATCCAGTGTGTTCATCATGAGGTCCGGAGTCCAACTGACCTAGTACACAGTACTGCCACCAGAGTGCGGTCGTCCATTCCATGACGTAATCCAAGATGCCGGCCATGATGTCAGCTCATGACATAAGCACTGTTATCCAAGATGGGGGATTTTGGCGGGAAACGGTGTGTTCACCCCAAGGTCTAGTCATGATAGACAGTACTGTCACCAGAGCGCACTGTCATCCCTCCCATTACATAATCCAAGAGGATGGCCTGGGGTGGGCGTGGGGGGGTGGGGGAAATGGTGGGAAACAGTGTGGTTTCCATAGTGTCCAGAGTCCTACTGACCTAGTACACAGTACCACCACCAAAGGCCACTGTTGTCCATTCTGTGACGTAACTCAAGATGGCTGTCTTGAGGGGAAAAAAATTACTCCGCCTGCGCTGGGCTGCTGGAGAGAGTAAGGAGTGTACTTCATTTATTTTGGAACAATTTATTTAGGTATGGATTTGAGATAGAATAATTATCACACTGATACAAAATATATGCTGTGACATACTAGGAGTCACATCACACAGCCTAAAGACCTGTAAACTACTGCTAAATTACCAAAATAACGCTCTGCAGACACGCAAACAACTCCTAAATTGCCGAAATAATTTCAGCACACAGCACACAGACATGCAAACTCCTCCTAAATAATGGAGTACACTGATGTGCAGACATGAAATCAACTCGTAAACTGTCGAAATAACTCATAGCACAGCCTACAGTCCTGCTCGCAAAATAATGCAACAGACAGACAATCAACATGCACAGGCACCATCCAGCAGGATGCACTGACACCCCACGTGGCCATCAGCTGCCAAACCACACACAGGTGCCCATTTGGGTCTCTTAAGCTTCAGGCGGCAGGATCCCTAACATGTTTGCTAATCGTCAACTGTTGGAATCATGCACTGCCCACCTGTTCGCAAAGTAAAGCAACAAACACCAAAACAACTCCTAAATGATCAAAAGATAATGCATGTGTAACGCTCAAAACGCTTAAACAGCCCAAAATATTCCAGTGCACAAACACTCAGTACAGGTAAAAAACGCTTCAGAACCATGATCGACCACAACTAATCCGTTCCAGAATAGCACAAGATGCATTGTTCCGTGTGATCCGTGAGATGCGTCTAGCCATGCTTAACTGCCCAGCGTAACTGACACAACGTCGCGAAATGTGCTTGCGTAGCTAAAAACAATCGCAAGTGCATCTAACAAGGTTCTCAATCTTATACTGATATCACATGGCTATGTAAAATAACAACCAAGTCAACTCCTCAGAGATGGTATAGTGTCACAGAAATAGTTAATGCTCGTTTTTGTAGGAACTTTCGTGATGTCTCGGCTTGTATGCATGGAAATTCTTACCCTAACATAACCTGTTTACGAAAATAGCGCAGAATATCGTCGAGTGCATTATTCCTCACGGTCATAACGTGGCACCCCATCCATCACATGTTACCCTTCCTGCTTTCAACATACATGAATGTTCTCACCGCTATGGAGACTCCTGTATCCTCTCACAAAGGATGTCTTGTGAAATGAATGGAGCATTATGATCAGTTCTTATTGAATTTACCCTCTGAATTACTGATGCTGTTGGTGTGAAATCACCATCCACCTTTTTTCTTCTTTCTGCAGACCAGACTTTCAGTGGCAAAAAAATATTTTACACAGATAGCCATATTGCACCAGTATTAAACCTTACAAACTACCCCACATATTGTCAAATACGGAAAGACTCTTACTCAATTACACAGAGCAGTGTAGGACAGGAGCTTGAATATTAGAACGTGAAAACAACCTGTGACCCTTCAATATATCAACGCATACCCTACATATTGTCAAATACGGAAAGACTCTTACTCAATTACAGTGCTCTCCCACCGAGGACAGGAGCTTGAATATTAGAACGTGGAACCAATCTCGGACCCATAAATATATCACCGCATACTGTGTTGATCTAGTAAACATACAATTCGTATCCTGCACCATACAAAGTCACCCTTGTTACATCATTCGTACATATACCGCAAAGATAGACAGCACCATAGGTAAACATGCGGCACTAGATGTTTCCCGCGAGGTAGGGCGGGCATCCTCTCCCAAAGGGTGACCAGAGGGCCCTCAGTGGATCGAAGTCGCTCTAAGAACTTTCTACAAATTCGGCCTCGTTTCCCCCTCAGCACAAACGCGTTACTGTTTCTGGTCCGGACTTGCTTGCTCGCTTTTCTACTCGCATCTTCAGGCTCTGGGGTTAAGAATACATGTATTTTCGCATAGTTTGCCATAATATTGTACCATTTTGTCGGTACTTTTCGATATCAGGTACACAGCAGTATCCTACCAATTGCTCGCGCAACATAATTCCGAAGACATAGACTGAAAAATATTTCTATAGAAACCCGAAACTTTAGCTAGGTGGGGCGTGCTGTAAACCACTGACTAAATAGAAACTTGTCACGTCTGCAAAGACATTTACGCGGAAACTCTGAAAAAAAAGAAAACAAACAGAGAAAACTGATATTTACACTCGCGAATACCAATGTTGGTGATGTAGAAGATTCCAGATCATTCCTATAACTTACAAGCTCAACTAAGGTGTTTCTCATATCTAGAGAACTGGTAAACATGTCTTCCACATGCTAGATGCACACACCACAATCGATCTTCTCTCAACTAAATAGGCGCGAAATGTGCAGAAACAGTCAACCAAACAATTTACATGGGAGGGAATAACGGTCCAGCGCAAAGAAACCTCCATATTCAATCTTCTCAGATTTCCACGAGATCACGAAAGCTATCCAGCACATATTAAGTATTAGTTCGCTATTCAGTCGTCTAGAGAACGACATGGTTAATACACATTCCTACACACCAACAGGCCTCTCCATTCGGACAGCTCCTCCCGTTAATGGGAAACATGAATGATCCCCGCACAGGTCGCCAGCGCTGCCCACAAAGCACGCACAGGTAGAATCATCATCCTCAGAAATCGGTCACATATATATTGTATCCCTGTATTTACAACTAAATGTTATGATCGCGGCCTCAGTTGACCGACATTCGACAATGAGCGAAGTATAGGAAATACATTGTGCTGACGGCTCTGGAAACAGAAATATCTCTACCTCCCTTACGACTGGACGTAATCGTTCCCTTTTGCACATGTTGGCACACAAACTCATACTTTATAAGCCTGATGCTCAAGGTGGACCCATCACGCACCCCCTACTACTACTAAGTATAATACCTCGTCAATAACTGATTGCAGACGATACAAAATAATACTAAGAGAAAATCAGCGATGGGTGGACATGTCTCAAGTTTTTCTTGAAAATGCTACCACCGTGTCTTAGAAAGAGATGCGTAATCGTCTTACAAACCGCCAGCTGTTAAAAAACCCGATCACAACTACTGTCACAAGTTGTCATGGTTCTACAGGTGCACACAAGTATCCATTTTGAAAGCTATACTGGCTTTATGTATCGTGGTATGGCATTACCTCCAAATGAATAGGTTTTTTTCCAGACAAATACCGAGACTGTGATTGCCGAAGTGTATATTATCTGACCAGCAGTCTGGTTACACGTAGCCCACGATGCAACCTCGTGATAAAATCGCTGAATTTTGAAAGTGATTCGGCTAAGGAACGTGGTATGAAACTGCTGTTTGCAACTCCCTCACGCCTCTATATATTTCTCCAGTGTGTGTAACATATTCTGTCTCGATATCATGTCAGAGGTTCTGCAATAATCCACTGAGTTATAGGCGACGACTGATTGAGAAGGATCACAAATAGTAGTAATGGTATGCTGACTGAGGTCGTAAGAAATGTACACTAGTTTTTCAGATCTCTAGTGCTACGCTATCCGCTAGAAATTATGACTATGATTTCGAATCAAGTCTTTCCATTCAACCACATACCTGCGTTGCATCTTATGGAGAAGTCTTCTAATGATTAACAGTCACAAGTGAATCATATTTTGGCACTCTCATATCTCGAAACAAGCCACCTTTCTTGAACGTATCTGCTACAGTCAAGTTCCCGCCTCATTTTAGGTAGCCCCTATGCTTCTTACAGCTACCCCTCAGACTCTGCACTGCCATCCCTGCAGCTTTGCGCAATTCCAGTATAAGTCGGAACTGAGTAGGGGTCGGAGGAAAACTGTACCTACTACCTTCTGTAACCCGTGAAGAAACAGGCGAAGCTGAGTTACTGCAACAGAATTGTGTGTTGACCATTCGACAGAAACGAAGCCTGCTCCTGCAACATGAGGTAATATAAAAGACAGTACGGGAACTGAGGGAAGGACATGGATTTTGCTGCCGGCCGGTGTGGCCGTGCGGTTTAGACGCTTCAGTCTGGAACCGCGTGACCGCTACGGTCGCAGGTTCGAATCCTGCCTCGGGCATGGATGTGTGTGATGTCCTTAGGTTAGTTAGGTTTAATTAGTTCTAAGTTCTAGGCGACTGATGACCTCAGAAGTTAAGTCGCATAGTGCTCAGAGCCATTTTGAAGCCATGGATTTTGCTACTGCATTGTGGTGCTTCTCCAAACTACAAGCAGGTACTACAGATCCAAGTCCCTCAGGGCCCATTCATGTCTATCACCCCAACATTCTATCATTGTTATTCTATTCCATCCACCAGAGAAAAATTACGAACTATAAAAGCTCCACTAACTTTATCCGATTAAGAACTTGATAAGATTTTTCCGCATCTCTCTCATCCCATATATCGAAAACAAATACCGCATGCGTGCCGGCATCAAGCACATGTGACAATCCTATTAAATATACGTGTATTGATCCCCTGCACAGATCAGTTTAAAGTTGCATCACCTGTAATTTAGGATGATGACCGCATACCGCAGACCATACTGTAAGTCACAAGAGACGCTCGCTACATTTTGGTTTTCAGCCACGACTTTGAGGTCTGTGTCAGGTTCTAAACTGACATTAACACGTTCTGATCCATTGCCTCTCGCAGAAAACTAGATGTCGCATGGTGTAAATCATCTTGTTACTCCGGCTACCATAACACACCACACACACTGGATGATTTTAAATGAAAGACAGTTACAATGTAAGGAAACTGGAAGAGTTTGGTGGCATTGTGGAGAGTTTCCAAACAGTTGTCCGAAAGTAGTTGACGAAATCTTCAATTAAACTCATCCGTCACAGTGACAGAATAGCTGATGGCTCCACATTCCATTGCGACTGATTCCTCATACTGCAGACTTGTATGCGATCACTGTTTCGGTGATATCTGTCCCCAGATGGTGTTGTCCCTCCACGAAAAGTCTTTCTCCAACTCAAACAAGCGCTGTCGGTCAACCAATGTGTGGTGACCAACAGCGTACCAGTGGACAGATGGGATTGAAGAAATCCCAGAAGTACTGAAATAATAAGCATTACAGTTGATTGTATGAACAATTTTACCAATTTTACAGTAATTTCAACACTGACCAATGATGTGACAGCATGTTTCCCAATTTCAGTATCATAACTAAACCACCCCCTCCCCCACTTTGCAAGAATCATTGTAAATGTGGATAGATGACTGTGCAGTACGTTAATTCTCGAACACATCCATCATCAAAGTATATCAGACAGCACACTACATATTTCTAAGACTTCGTGCATAGTGCTTAATTTATGATCTATCTCTATGCTGATGGGAGTCACAGTGCATTCTCGCAGTCTTAGGGTAAAATTAGAGACTGAAAGACCCTCATCACACTGTCATTGACCAACGCACCCTGCAGCACTGTTACCAATTTATTCTGCAATCGACCACAAGTAGACCGCTACATTCCACGTCTCATGAACGAATGGAGCTTGCCGAAACCTCGCCCATCCAAGTGCGCTAAATTTCTCGAGATGCACCCATGTCGAGGAGGTCAGCACTCCTTATCGATGTATAGTAACAGATTTGAAACTGTTATGATCTAATAGCAGACGGTGAAGAACAGCAACAAACGGGTGATTTTTATGCGCGTTGGAGCTCCAGGCAGATGGATTTCAAAGCATTTTTACGTAAATCAGCCAACCTATGAATTTTAAAGTATTATTCCAGAGTCTAGGATCAGTACCTGGAAGGTACTGGTAAGAGAGAACATAAACACATGCACTCCTAAGGGTACAACATTCCGCGCTTAAAACGGGCTATAATGTTAGATCGCTTGTTTTTCCGACCTATCCCTCGTATGGAATGTAGTGCTTTTAATATTCCAATGTAAGAAATATATTTCAAGCACGTGACATACATCCTTCTTCCTGGTTTCTCTATGATAAACTATGTTATCGAACTGTAAAACGAGAAAACTACTTCCTTAAAACATTGGCTCTGTGTGATACGAGCACAATATAGCTTTCCAGAGATGTATAGCACCCACAGTTCACATCCTATCATGCTTCAGAAATTATACTACGCCTGCATCAGCGCTATATAAAATTATGGTTAGTAACGGGGAATACCTCTTACGAGGAAACAGATAAACGCATAGCAGGAGCGTCCAACATGGGAAAATCATGTCATTTCGCCACTAACTCTCTAAACAGCACATCTGTCTTTCTCAATGTACTCACAGGGATTGCAGTGCTTCACAAGCACCTATCGCTAACTTACTTATGAAGCTGAAGTCTTGATTTTCCCTCCCGGATGCGACAGGGAGATGGAGAACATTGCATAAACCATAGTTCGTTTAGAGGAATGTGTCAAGTTTCCTCTGATGACCGAAAGGTTTACCGTTAATTATCACAAGAGGACAGTGCTTTAAATCACATACAGAACACGTGGAAGGCTATGTCACACAATTGATGTATCCCGACAGAACAGTGGAAAAATTGACCTACAGCAACTTCTCCCTCTCTAGAATGCATCATCAGTTTACCATTAAATCGTACATCGTTACAGCTCCATATCAATCGATCACCTCGTCCACTCTCTTTCACCCTTTAACGCAGATGCACGTAAGTTTAGAGGCGGATGGTTTTCTGTCTTCCTGAAAAGCGTCACATACAGTAGTCAACTGGTATCTCAATAGACATACAATATAATGATGTCTCGAAGGAAAAAAAATGACTGGTTCCCTGATTCCCTTCGCTTCCATGTCAACGTTTTCTCGGATTCCTCTTAGTGCTGCATAATTGTTCCCATCTGCAAATTGCTCTGCGCGAACCAGAAGATAGCGCAAGAACTTCGCCAAATTCCTCGCATTTCGGTGTATATTCAGTCAATTTATACCTACTCCCCCCCCCCCATCATTTTTCGCAATTCTATCGATTTTATGTCAGTTCCAGCCATGTGATTATGACATAACCTCTCGTTCTGTGATCTAAAATTGCTTGCTTAAATGTAGTACATCTGCCAACACCTGGCCCAAATGCACTGAGCGGGAGGCATAGTGTAGCACTTTCCTCGACTGTATTCAGTCACTTCCACATTTGGAGAGCGTTTGCTCTGTTTTCTGTATGTCTATGTATATCCGTGTGTCACAGAAAGGTCCTACAAAAGTGAGTGTTAACTATTTCTGGGACACTATACAATTTCCGAGAGGGTGACTTGGTTATTATTTTACGTAGCCATGTGATATCAGTGTAAGATTGAGAACCTTATTAGATGCGCTTGTGATTGTTTGTAGCTACACGAGCGCATTTCACGGCGTTGTGTCAGTTACGCTGGGCAGTTAAACACGGCTAGACGCGTCTCCCATGTTCCGTTTGGGTCGCGCAGAACAATGCACCCTGTGCTATTCTGGAACGGATTTCTACAGGTATCACACCAGCAGTGGCGAACACACGGATGCGTGGCCCAGAAGATGACTTGGTCCTTACTTAGATAGACATGTAACGTCAGTATAACACTCAAAGAACATTAGCTGTAGAGGTGACATTGAGATGCCATTGGCAGCACTCCTGCAGTGGCTTGCATCCGGCTGGTTCTGCAGAGCGCGTTGGAGTCTCCGATAGTTGCGGTTGATGATAGTTCGGAAGATTTTTTTTACGTGCACTGAGTGTTTGTACACTGGATTATGTATTATTTTGTGAATAGGTGAGCAGTGCATGATTTCGACAGTTGACGATTAGCAAACGTGTTAGGGATGCCGCTGCCTCATGCTTGAGGGACCTGAATGGGCACCAGTGTGTGGCATGGCAGCTGATGGCCACAGGGGCTGTCAGTGCATCCTGACATCTGGGAGCGTGTGCGGTAGCCTCCTGTGTGATCCAGTGGACAGGGGGTAGCGGGCAGTGCCTGTGCACATTGTTTGCGTGTCTGTTGCATTATTTTGCAAGCAGGTCTGTAGGCTGTGCAATGCGTTATTTGGGCAGTTTATGAATTGGTTTCGTGTCTGCACATCAGTGTACTGCATTATTTATGAGGATTTTGCATGTCTGTGTGCTGTGTACTGAAATTCTTTCGGCGATTTAGGAGTTTTTTTTGTGTCTGCAGAGCGTTATTTCGGTAATTTAGGAGTAGTTTACAGGTCTGCAGGCTGTGTGACGTGACCCCGAGCATGTCAGAGAATATGTTTTGTATCAGTGTGATAAATATACTGTCTCAAAACCATATCTAAATAAATTGTTCCAAAATAAATAAAGTACACTCCTTCCTCTCTCCAGCAGCCCAGCTCAGGCTGAGTCATTTTTTTCCCCTCCAGACAGCCATATTGGGCTACATCATGCAATGGACGACAGAGCCCTCTGGTGGTGGTACTGTGTACTAGGTCAGTTGGACTCCGGACCTCGTGGCGAACACACTGGATGGTGGTAGCGCCTCAAATTGTTTAAATAAAGACTGGTGCATGATTTTGACACTTGACGCATACCAAGCATTTTTGCAGAGTCTTTTAATGGATTATTATTTCGACAATTTACGAGTGGTTGGCTCTCTGGACATGAATGTATTACATTATTTACAAGTAGTTAGCAGGTCTGTAGGCTGTGCAATACATTATTTTGACAGTTTACAATTAGCAAACGTGTCTGCAGAGCATTATACATGGGTTATTTTGGTAATTTGGCTGTAGTTTACAGGTCTGTAGGCTGTGTGGTGTGACCCCAAGCATGTCAGAGCGAGTGTTTTGTATCACTATCCCTCAGAATCCACCCCTAAATAAATTGTCCCAAAATAAATAAAGTAGATTCCCTTTCTCTCTCCATCAGATCAGCACAGGCTGAGTTATTTTCCCGCCAATCCCTACCAAGAGGTGGCGGTCGGGTGACTTAGGCTAGTGGAGGTAGACCAAGTGACCTATTTTCCAGCCATTTTCTTAGGTTAGTAGAGGTGTGTTGCATTTTACTGATGGAATTTGAACTTCCCGCCGTTTTCTGGGGGAAGGGAAGGGAGTGGGGCTTAGCTTAGTAGCCCAATTAACCTATCTTCCCGCCAAAATCAAACTTCCCGCCAAAAGTCGCCATATTGGATGATGTCATCACATGACGTCACAGCCGCAATCTTGGATGACAATGTCGCCGCCATCTCGATAATAAGATTGTAAGTTAGGTGAAACACTCTGCAGCAACAAGGAAATTAAAATTTGAACAAATAAGAGAAGTTCTTCATGATCAATTTAAAAAAAAAACAATTAACCCCACTGGGGTAGCAGATGGAGGCAAAACAAGAGATGACAATGAAAACGGTGGCAGTATCACAAAATGTCGAGCTCTCTCAAAACGTGGCTTAAGCATTGAAAAATTACAATAGAAGAACACAAACTGAATTAGCTGCCCAGCTGCTTTCACAAAAGGAGATAGATTCGTTTATTACCCACTACATTCAGCAGTTAAGTAGTAGATAAACATGGCTCTTTGTTTTCAGTTAATTGTCAATTGAAGTGCTGATAGCAGGCATGTAGGACTATACAGAGAGACCCCCTTTCACTCTTATTTACCATGTACATACAATAACAATAATAATAATAATAATTTTACGCTCCCCTGCAACATAAGGAGTTATATTAATGAGGTCCTTACTAACATAGGCACATGTGCACAAATAAACTTGACAGCATATACGAGGTTATGAAACGGAAATCAGTAGGAAAGTTTTAAAACGAATAGCTTATGTGAGCACCAACGATCTATGTACTTTCAGTATTTGCGACAACTGCTCGCCTGGTGTAGATAACAAAAAATGCAGCAATTGCCCACAGCAACTCCCAAAACATACTAAAATGGTCACAAACAGCTTAATACAACTAACTGATGAGCGAGCTCTCGTCCATTTTTATGCAAGTACAGAAAACACACTTCGAAGATGCGCTGTAACCAGGATGATGGGAACTCAGGACACTTGTTTAACAATTTCACATCACTGCCCAATGATGGAGGCAGATGCTCTCCTTAAAGATCTCAACATTTTTCAGGTGAGAAAAATTCCATACCATGTTCTTGTCCGGCAATTGGTTGAGTGGCTACTGGCTCGAATTCAGAGATGCGTCTCAGCACCAGCAGTCCTCTGGCCAGGCTGCCGCTCCTGTCCCAAAGATCACCGCTGTGGGGAAGTAAACACGTCAGCAGTGACAGTGAACCCCGAACAGGGGTACATTAAGCCACTGTCATAATGTATGCTTATGACGGCTCGGCGGCACCCCTTGCAGAATCTCACCTACCAGCAAAGATGTTCCTGCAGAACGACAATTATCGATATCTGATTTGATCCATTATATCATAATCTGTGGAAGACCTATAATGTTATCTCTGTGGACTACTTGTAAGAAGATCTTTGTAACTGTTTTGTTTATATAAGATATTTTCGATGTGTAAAGTGTACAACAAGTTGTGTGTGATGTTTAGTGTCTGTGAGACTCTGCACAAATGGACCATTAGAAAACTGAAAGTACAAATTATTCTCAATTTCGCCACCAACTTCACCAAAAGAATCGATAACCAACTAAAAAATCACGTGTTTCTTATACATGGCAGTAAAAGTCATGGAAATGAAGCAGACTCTCACACATTGACCACATCAATGGAAATGGCTCAACATACACAAAAAACGCACTTGAAAATAGGAAGAATTTCCCGAAAAGTGACGTGCGAAAAGTAAATAAAGAAAAATCGTGACTTGTGGCGGAAGATTTATTTATAAACAAACCTATTGTTAACTATCGATATCTAAGATATAGATTACACGTAGTTCAGGGGTAAGCTGCAGCTTTTTCTTTGTCCATACCAAGACCACACTGGTTTCTCTGTAGGACTAAAAAAAATGGTTCAAATGGTTCTGAGCACTATGGGACTTAACATCTGAGGTCATCAGTCCCCTACACTTAGAACTACTTAAACCTAAGGACATCACACACATCCATGCCCGTGGCAGGATTCGAACCTGCGACCGTAGCAGTCGCGCGGTTCCTGACTGAAGTGCCTAGAACCGCTCGGCCACCGCGGCCGGCTTAACATTTCTCACAGCTTGTCTGAGAGATCTGGAGAACACGCTGACCATATGCACAATTGAATATTCTCTGCATTGGGGTAGGTCAGGACAACATGGAAACCATGCAGTCTTGTGCTACTTTGTTGAAAGATAACGTAGCAGAAACTTCGAATATAGGGCTTAGAGATCAGCCTTAACACTTCAAAAGTGTAGCGCCTGATGTCCAAATTGCCAGCTATATGAAACGGAAATAATCATTTTGTGTAAGCCTACCCAATGACATCCCATGTCTTCACAACTGTTGTGGGGCTAGTATGACGATGATATATGCTGACTGGTAACATCCATCGTCTAAGGAGCCTCCACACACAGATATACCGTTCAGTATGTTGTACTCAGAACCGGGACTCATCTGCAAAGATGATGTGGGGCTACTACTGTGTTCAGTGTTGTAGTTGGATGCACCAGTGCCAGCCTGCCTTTCTCTTCTGTCACGTCAAGTGAAGCCGCAATAATTGCCAATGTGAAGACGGTCCACAGTACTCAGATGTCGTCACGCTGATATGCGTCTCCCTGCAAACAAGTCTGCTTTCTTCAGACTTAAGGCACGGGATGCACTTGTACGATCCTGCATGTCTGAGTGGAAGATATTTCTTTCATCTCAGGCGCTAGTCACGCTTGGCCAGTGAGATACTGGCTGATGACGAGTATCGTCCTCCTGAACCCACTGATTCCTCATTTGTGTATCATACATGAGAGGTCGACCAACAAGACCAACAGTATCGCAGAACGATAAGCCAAAGTCTCGATATGCCTCGTTCCTGCTGCTGACAAATTACGACTTGTGTGACGTTTCTTCTTCTGACCAAACTCTAAATTCACTTTATGAATGGGAAAACTTCTGTGTAATCTTACCTTACATATAGGACGAAGACGATGTTGCTCCTACCCACTTTGTACAAATTGCACTGAGATGGTGATCATTTGCACATCGAAGCATGTAATATATTTCACATCAGTTCGACGTTTTAGAGTAATTATGCTCAGTGAGTGATACCTAAGACTATGCTAGGTTGGGCAATGTGTTGCAAGTGGATTGTGTGTGTGTGTGTGTGTGTGTGTGTGTGTGTGAGAGAGAGAGAGAGAGAGAGAGAGAGAGAGAGAGAGAGAGAGGGTAAATAAACTGGGGAACAGAGAGCGTCCTGCACAGCATGCTTGGTAACGTGGCATTACTTCAGCCTCGTAAGAAGTAAGCCATTGTGTTTTGTAAATCACCACAAAGAAAATTACTGGAATTAAAAATGATATCCCTTCAAAATACGTGCGGGCCGTTATTCGACCACTAACTCCTGTCAGACTTCACTTCATTCTACACCATGACAGCCATTCATCCAGGATCAGAGTCAGGTGAACCCATAACCAGCGCTTCTATTGTGCAGAGGGGACAGCATCGCCTGAAAGACGCAGGTCAGTGTATTGCAGTTACCTACAGCGACATATGACAGACATGTGTGTCTCCACCAGCCACCGTGCTGAATTCAGAAGATTTATTACCAATAGGTTCTGTGACGGGTCTTGGTAACGCAAGGGGAGTGTTGAAAATTGTTGCATACTGCCTACGTGGAGTTGAAATTTTAACTCCCATCCAGTGCATGCAATGAATAAACCTTCTCCAAATGTTTGTTCTACACGAAACTGAAAGTGACTGGTGTAGGAGCTGGAACAGACTGTCTCGTGTGGTGGCTGAATATTGACTGTTATGGGCAAATAGAAAGCTCAGGCGTCCAGCACGTACTCTGTTCTGGATTTCTTTTTGTCTACGGGATGTCTACATTATGCAAAATACGTTTACCAAAACTTCAACACACAACTTATTCTGCCGCAGCTACACTATGTCGGCGATTGCGGCGCAAATAAGTTCTCCACGTACGCGTACACCACCATTACTCTACCAAGCAAACATAGGGGTTACACTCGTCTGGTGTGAGACATCCCCTGGGGTGTCCAAGTGGGCCGAACCGCACAATAACCCTGAAAGAGTGGTTCGGTGTGAGGCATCGGAGGGGTGAAGTGGACTGCGGTAGTCATCGTGGGGTTGTGAACCACTGCGAGTGCAGCGGGGACGGAGCCTCTCCGTCGTTTATAGGCCAATACAATACAATGGGTTACTATTCTCTGAATTGCATGTGTTAATTCGTTTGTCATCATGTTAAACTCTGAACTGTTTTGAGCTGGTGAATATTTCGTGTGTTGTGATTGCGAAACGGACTTAGTTTTCGAGTATATATGATAACTATTCAGTTTGGAAATTTTGCTGCCATTCTTGTAATGCTCTCAACGTAACTTTACTGCGTTTGATAAGGGTACATTTTGTCTGTATTTTAACTGAAAATAATAGGACCTCTACCCGTTTATTTAAGATGTCCTTTCTTGAATAAACATTATTCAACATAATTGTCTGTCGTCTTCATCAAAAACAGACGTTAGACCAGAACCGTTTTTACTAAATTATTCATTTATCTTTTATTTTATATTTCTGTGTATTTTATTAGCTAGCAACTCTAGTCAACGCATAACTTATTTGACTGCAGGATCACAGCTACGGGTTATTATTTGCAGCGAATTAGCTGCAGGGCATGAAAGTACATGTATGCAGCTCGACCCTGTGGCTACATGGAGTTATTCTTTTTAAACATAGCCATGCACAGCTGCAGTGCCTGAAGGTGAGTAACCACAGGTAAGGACACAGTTGCTTTGCTTGTAATGGATACTGTCTGGAAGAGCAACTACACATAAGTAGCAAGCATTAGGTACCAACACAATCTGGCCTGGATGCATGCTCTGATTCGGGCAGTATGAGACCACTTATCATTATAACATTGCACCTCACCTGGCCTCGATGCATGCTCTGATTCGCTGGAGAAAGGTATTGTGGGACTGTTGCATCATACCTTGAGACAAGACGGCCCACAAATGTTGTTCAAATGGTTCAAATGGCTCTGAGCACTATGGGACTTAACTTCTGAGGTCATCAGTCCCCTAGAACTTAGAACTACTTAAACCTAACTAACCTAAGGACATCACACACATCTATGTCTGAGGCAGGATTCGAACCTGCGACCATAGCGGTCGCGCGGTTCCAGACTGTAGCGCCTAGAACCGCTCGGCCACAACGGCCGAAAAACACCAGACAACAGCATCAGCCGGCCCACAACTGTTGTAACTAGTTTTTTGATATCCTGTATAGTGGAAATGGGACACAGTTGATGTCCGAACTGGTCCCACATATGTTCTATCTGGGACAGATCTGGCGATCTTGTTAAGATGTGAGTCGGCAGCCGCTATATTCCGAGGAGCCAGATCTTATGTCTTTGTTGATAATGACAAATAGATGGAAGATGTCCAAATGATCTGTCACTGCAGTAATCTGGACAGGCAAGCAAAAGACGTTTATTACTTCTGGCTAGCCGTGGAAAACTATAAACAAAGACTTGACATGGAAGTGCGTCTATGTACACAAAATGTTTTCCAGTTGAGCAAGCTTCTGAAACATGCAAGAAAACCACGCAAAGCTACGGTGGAGCGGTCAACAGAGGCCAAAATATGTGTGTTCGTGACTATAGCAACTTCACGCTGAATTCACAGTCCGCAAAGTCTGAAGTAAATCAGGTGAAGAGCGACAGAATGAAGTACGCCAGCCTCCGATGGGAACATAGGACCAAGGAATTTGAAGTACTCTCCTGGGAGTCAGAATTCTGGAAAAACTGCTGTTTTGTGCAGACGCTAACCTTGATGGGTGGCCTGGGAGGAGCTAAATAGCAGAAGTTGAGAGGAAGGGAAATTTTGTGGGAATTTGTTCACTTCCCAACAACTTGGTGTAACGTTTGGCACCAGCTAGCAACATGGAAGTAATCTCGACTATATTACTGGTGCCCAGTTGCCCGCCACTTATAACACCATCCTGGTGGACTCCATGGGTGGGCGGTCTGGTGATGTTCAAAGTTCTGCTCGTGGTACCTGCAGAAATCATTGGGGCATTGGCTCTGACAGTATCGTTATGCTATGATATTACAGATATTACTCTCAACCAGAGTACATCAACATCAAAGAGACAGTTTATAGAGACTCGTCCGATGTGCAGACAAGTGTTGTCCTGCTTACAAATGGTACAATGATACTGGCACATGAGAGGTAACATACAAGGACTCAGGATGTCTATGATGTACCGTTGTCCACTCACAGACCCCTCAATCACATCCATGACCTGAAGTCATACACGAATGCTTCCTGCACCCCTACAGCTGTACCTCTCCAAAACATTTAAAGAATGGGACCTCTTCCCTGCTCTCCATCATACTCTCCGACGATGATCATCTAGGGAAGTGCAGAACCATGATTCATCGCCGAACACTATGTGACACCAGTCATCAGGAGTCCACACTCTCTGGCACTACTCTAAATACAGCCGTTTCTGTTGTAGTGTTATTGGTAGCCAACGAATGGGGTAGTTCCATGGTTCAGTCAAGCTTCTGAGAGTTTCCGAGCAATGGTGCGGAAAGACATGGAAATTTGCAGGGAGCCCATTACTAGTTTTCAGATGAAGGGTGCAGATGTGAAGGGGATACAATGTGCTTGGTGCACTATACATCAGTCTTCCCTTGTGTTAATTAGGAGTGGTTGACGGTAACCTTTGGAAGGTTGCAATATTATTCTAGTACAGGTTCTCCATATGAAAGGTCGCTTGTACCTACCTTGAAATTAAACGGTGCGCTTAAAACTGTGATAATTGCTGCACTTGTTGCCAGGACAGTCTGAGGTCGTTCACTTAGCATCTACATATGCCAAATTCACTTTCTACATGGGTCCAACAGAGATCTTAGCCAAGTGACAAAAGGCTTGGGCAGATAAAAAAATATAAGATGATCATTAATAAATTACTTAATTTCACAGCAGATAATGCGGATGTTTGTAAGATGGCAATAATTATGCCCCTTACATGAAGTCATTAAAGATAACTGAACTCACGTTGAGTGAACAGTAGGGCTGAACAAAAATGACTGACAAGGCACAATGCTTCTTGTAGAGGGTATAGTATGAATGTATTGGAATAATTAATGTTGGGTGATGGTTTTAAAGTAATTCACGTGACATGAAAATTTGTGGAAACGCATCAATTTACTGGAGGCTAGTTTATCCCAAGGAAGTATTCAGAGTTGACCATGGCTGGCTGGGGAGCGGTGAAGGGAAGCGACAATAGGCAGCTTAGGGTGGCTCAAGCTCTGAGAAAGCGGTAACGGGATGCAGCCACCAGCTGCCTTAAGATGAGTGACAGTGAGTGGGTGGTTGACCCCATGCTGGTGTACTGGGAAGCAGACGGAGAACTTGTACGCCTGTTGATAAATGTCCGTCATCCCGTTTTCTGTGAAATATGCGAGAAAGCCACGCAAAGATACGGTGGAGCGGTCAACAGAGGCCAAAATATGCGTGTTCGTGACTATAGCAACTTCACGCTGAATTCACGGTCTGCAGAGTCTGAAGTAAATCAGGTGAAGAGCGACATTATGAAATGCGCCGGCCTCTGATGGGAACAAGGGACCAAGGAATTTGAAGTACTCTCCTGGGAGTCAGAATTCCAGAAAAATTGGTGTTTTGTGCAGACGCTAACATTGATGGGTGGCCTGTGAGGAGCTAAATAGCAGAAGTTGAGAGGAAGGGAAATTTTGTGGGAATTTGTTCACTTCCCAGAGCAGGCATTGGTCGGTGTTGGGAAGTGACGCATAATTAATGCAACTTGCGCTGCAATTGGCGTAAGTGATTTTGCTGGAGGGGCAACCGAGGAGAAGAGCAGAATGGCAGAAGTCTCTGTAGAAGTCTTCTGTTCCCAGCTTGCCTAGAGTGCGGATGTGGTGTTCTTTACTCAGCTTGCCTGAGAGAGAGTGAGCATCTCTGCAGTTTAGGACTTAGCAAACGGAACGATTGAGCTTGGAGATAGAACGTTTTCGTTCAGCTATGTACTGAGCAAGATAGCTAGCAGTGAATAGACGAGCGCAGCCTTGCAGCACCACAAGGCCGGCTGACGTCCGCACAACGACGCCACCCCGCCATGCTGAACTCAGTGATATTGCACCCTCTCCGGTTTGAATTAGGCCATTGCTTAATTTGTTGGATCACGTCAGCAAAGTTTCCACGAGGGTTTCATGGGTCGTGTATTGTAGAATTCTTCTCGCACTTCACATTACACCTGGGTCAGTCGATAGGAATTACTTTTGAGTTATCGCACTTTACTCCACACAAACGCAATTTATTACCACTTCCTGTTAGAAGAGTAATGTAATGTGATGATTGAAGGTCGTGAGTTAAAATAAATTTGTCCTAATCGACTGCATCTGTTTTCAATCAAGTAGTTGAAATCCCAAGTCACTTTCTTGATTAATTTTATGTTCAACATGTGCATATAGTGTCCAATTGCTGAATATAACATCAATGTGCACCCCTTTTTAATTGTTGTTGTTGTCGTCTTCAGTCCTGAGACTGGTTTGATGCAGCTCTCCATGCTACTCTATCCTGTGCAAGCTTCTTCATCTCCCAGTACTTACTACAACCTACATCCTTCGTAATCTGCTTAGTGCATTCATCTCTTGGTCTCCCTCTACGATTTTTACCCTCCACGCTGCCATCCAATGCTAAATTTGTGATCCCTTGATGCCTCAGAACATGTCCTACCAACCGGTCCCTTCTTCTTGTCAAGTTGTGCCACAAATTCCTCTTCTCCCCAATTCTATTCAATACCTCCTCATTAGTTATGTGATCTACCCATCTAATCTTCAGCATTCTTCTGTAGCACCACATTTCGAAAGCTTCTATTCTTTTCCTGTCCAAACTATTTAACGTCCATGTTTCACTTCCATACATGGCTACACTCTATACAAATATTTCAGAAACGACTTCCTGACACTTAAATCTAAACACGATTTTAACAAATATTAAACAATAATTAAAAGGGATCAATTCTGAATCAATTAATGTCAACACTGCCACCACAGTTCAACCAGGGGTCACAGGGCCTTATTACTTTCTTTACATTATCCGACATTGCTGCAGTTTTGCACTCTCTGTTGATCTGTTAGTCAATTAGCTGGGGTGAACACAAGCCAAAACCAGATAAGTGACGGGTCGGATGTTACATGTTGATGGGCATGATTAATTACAGGCATGTAAAGATTGGTGAAAGTGGCGTCACAAATGTGGGAATTTTTGTATCCCTCCTTAATATGGATAATGAGCCCTTTCTGCCCTTTGCCCATCCTATCATAGCAAATGGTGCTGGTGCTTTTACGTTGCTTACAGGGAGGACATGATGGGGGAAACAGTGATTCGGGTTATTAGCATCTAAACTGGCTTCATTTAATTTG
This sequence comes from Schistocerca nitens, assembly GCF_023898315.1. Lineage (NCBI taxonomy): Eukaryota > Metazoa > Arthropoda > Insecta > Orthoptera > Acrididae > Schistocerca > Schistocerca nitens. Next base: position 284,610,997 of record NC_064618.1, on the reverse strand, counting down.
AACTTTTTCATTATTTCCAACAAACAAGCGTATGTTCTTTCAGTTAATTTTCATTGCAGAAAAACAAATTTGAGAAAAAATGATCCGGCCGGCCGGTGTTGCCGAGCGCTTCTAGGCGCTTCAGTCTGGAACTGCGCGACCGCCACGGTCGCTGGTTCTTATCTTGCCTCTGGCATGGATGTGTGTGATGTCCTTAGGTTAGTTAGGTTTAAGTAGTTCTAAGTTCTAGGGGACTGATAACCTCAGATGTTAAGTTCCACAATGCTCAGAGGCATTTGAACCAAAAATGATCCCTTGAGCTGATTTCAAACAGACAGACTTTGATTCATTTGTCCTTGCACAGGATTGGTCGTTGGTGAGGAAGCGATAATTATGCATGGGCTCCAATCGGGAACATTCATCTACTCAAACATCCACAGGTAGAGTCCTACTAAATTGCTCAATTCAATTCCTAAGGGTGTTTTTGTTCCGTCGTTTCAGCTACAAGAAAATGCGTATTTTTCTCTCCAGACGCGTTTCGCTTATTGAAGCAAACCCTTATTAGTTGTCTGTAACTAAATATTTTCACAATTTTATTTGTTTTCTAGACCGAAAAAGAGTTCGTTAACATATTGTCGGTTTTTACTTACGAGAATTCCATCTTGGATTTTCGTCGTCAGAAAATGCCTGCCAGCTTGTCTTTGGTTTCTTTCTTCGTTAGGCACTGCTAATTGTGGTCTAATTTTAAGCTGCTTTGCAGAACTAAGCATTTCTTACGTTTAAAAGAGCACAATTTCGTACACCACTGTTCACCGTTTATTTGTAAACTTTTAAATGTGTACTGTGTAGCTCAAAATGGCTCCGAGCACTATGGGACTTTACATCTGAGGTCATCAGTCCCCTAGACTTAGAACTACTTAAACCTAACTAACCTAAGGACATCACACACAGCCATGCCCGTTGCAGGATTCGAACCTGCGACTGTAGCAGCAGCGCTGTTCCAGACTGAAGCGCCTAGAACCGCTCGGCTACAGTGGCCGGCTACTGTGTAGCGTGGCCAACATTGCCACTAGTGTTTCTTTGATGTGTATTATTATTATTATTATTATTATTATTATTTTGCTCTAGAAACATTAAAATGGTAGTCCCTTCCATTCCACGTGCTAATCAACAGATTTAATGCTTATTGAATAGACAGCTTCAACAATTCGGTTTCTGAGCTCTTGAAGAGTAGCTGCCATAGATGGGACAAAGACAGTCTTTTAAGTAGACCAAAAAAAATTGCAGTGTGTGAAGTCTGGTGACCTGGGAGGCCAAAAACAATGAAGCTTGTTGTTCACCTCTTTCAGTCCAACGTTGTGGGATGGCGTTATTAAAATACCGACACTCCTCAACGTGAAAGTAAGTTGATGTTGAGGAAAAAACCCATTTTGCAGTACGTCCAGTTATGACGTTTCTGTCAGTTTCCTCCGCAAAAAAGAAAAGTCCATAAACTTTGTGAACAGAAATGGCAAGAAACACATTCAGTGTCGGTGAGTCTCCTTCATATTTGACGACGAAACCAGAATTTTATGACCCCCAAATTCTTGTATTGCGGCAGTTTACTTTACACGACAGATGAAACTTCGATTCGCTCGAAAAGATGAGTATTTCGGAAAAGTGCCCTCTACCATATCCTGGAAATGTGAAGCACAAGCCGGCCGTGGTGGTCGAGCGGTTCTAGGCGCTACAGTCTGGAACCGCGCGACCGCTACGGTCGCAGGTTCGAATCCTGCCTCGAGCATGGATGTGTGTGATGTGAAAAACGAAAATCGTAAGATGTACGACCTGTTTTAAACATCAGGTAACAGGTCTATAATTTGGCAATAAATAAATAAAAATGTGTGTGATGTCCTTTGGTTAGTTATGTTTAAGTAGTTCTAAGTTCTAGGGGACTGATGACCTTAGAAGTTAAGTCCCATAGTGCTCAGAGCCATTTGAACCATTTGTGTGAAGCACAAAATTCGTACCTTCTGTTACGGTCGCCGTTTCACAGTTTGTGCAGTAACTACACTTTGCAAGGCTTCCTATACAGGTGTCGTTCAGAATTCGCCACACCATTTGTTTGAGGAAGCTGAAGTTCCTTGTCTATCCGTCATGTATACCTCCGCGGGCTCCGTTTTGAACGCATCTCTGATACGCTTGACACATTCATCAGGTGTGCGTGGCTGACCAGTGCTGTTCCCTTTGCCTATACGATCGGCTTCCCAGAATACTGTATGCCAGTCATAAGAATGCTGGTGAGGAGGCGGCTTCTTGCTGAATCGACGGAGGAATGCGCTTTGCACTTTAACACTGAATTGACTTCGCGCAAATTCCAACGCGCGAAATGATTTCTCTTGTGGTGTAGTCACCATGTTGCTACAAACGAACAACAGCGCATCTGTGTAAAAGCTGTGAACCTACCTCTTTCCAGTGACATACGCAATGTGTTTCTATCTTTTATAGTTTGTTGCCAGCACTCGAAAAAACAACGAGATGATAATGTAACTAACAGCAAAAGATAAAATAAATACACATAGGATTGAAAGAGTGTTCCCAAACTATGTGAAACGTGTTCGTATATTCCTTGTACCAGACTAATTCACTGCGGCAGAGTCGTGTTGCAGACGCTTGGCGACTGGACGTGGCGCACAGCTCGGCCCTGCTTCATTGCCAATTACAGGCACAAGTGTAATGACTGCGGTCAGGCAGAGTAAATCGAATTGATCCGAGCGCCTAATTTGCGGAGGGGAGGGTAGCCGGGAGTAATGGACAGGATGTTCTGAGGGAGCAGGCAGCGGCCGGGATGACGGACCGGCAGCGGCGGCGAGCTGTCTGCGCCACGCCACACGTTCAACGCGCCAGCGGTCAAAGGCCAGCCGCACCAGCCCGGGGAACGCGGCGAGCCAAAGCGGCAGCTACTGCCCTGTGTACTAGAATGCACCGCAGGTTGATGGTACGGTCTTCTGCATAAAATTTAAGCTGTCACCAGTCTGAGCGTAGGTTTGAACACGTAAGAGCTTTATTGGGCATGGTGGTATGCCGTTGCCTTCTTTCGGCCTTTGAACAGAATTACCCAGCCATTTATAGAGGGGACCTAAAGTTTAACGTGGGCCCCGAATCAGGGTGCGATTCACTGGGCCAGTTTTTACATAACAAACACTGCCAGAGGTGAATGAACTGATAAAGAACCTAGAATGGACTTCTGTACTCGTATTCTTCATCACTACCATTTATTCCTGAAACAAATTTATCAGTATCATCATCATCACCATCACTGCACAATTCCATTTCCGAGGGTAGTGAAGCTCTTCCACTTCCTTTTGTCCATGTATAACGTCATCCCTTGTCCTTCCTCTGGCAACAATGTCATCCTTGATCACGTCCATCCAACGGGTTCTGGGTCTTTCTACAGGGCGTTTTCCTTTCACTTCTCTTTCTAAATTCGTTAGGGCTGTTCTTGTACGCTCGAGCCTCATTACAGGTTCGTACCACCGCCTAAACATGATGTGATGATTCAGTCTAAAAGGGTAGTCTTGATTACGGCTTCCTTCCTCACCTCCTCGTTCCCTAGCTTATCCATTTTCGTCTTCTAGATTGTGGGTATAAAGTATTTCATTGCTGATGTCTGGAGTTACGATGTCCCTTTCTTCACGAGGATGAGTGCTTCGATACAAAGCGTCAATACTAGTGTGAAGTACCTGTTGAAAATAACTGATTTTGCTTTTGATGGAATCATATCTTCCGATAAAAGGGTTCTCATTTGTTGGTCAAATTCAGAATCCCTTTTGTACTCTGCTCTTAGCGTCAAATGGTTCAAATGGCTCTGAGCACTATGGGACTTAACATCTGAGGTCATCAGTCCCCTAGAACTTAGAACTACTTAAACCTAACTAACCTAAGGACATCACAGACATCTATGCCCGAGGCAGGATTCGAACTTAATTATCCCTGTAGCGAGATGTCGATATAGTGATAATTCTGTTAATCTAGATAAGAATGGGTGTAATGCTTGAGAATTAGCGTTAATCATATTATTTTAGCATTTATTGAAGTTAAATTTCCGGGTATGTGGTTAGAAACTACACTGAAATGCAAAGGTATATCACAGAATTCCAGTCTAATGTACATTACAGAATTAACATCATGAAAGCTTTGTCTTGAATTGATTCGGGAGCCGACCCTCTAACAGCTGTACAAACAGTCAATAAGGATTAAGACGGAGTATGACTGCATGCTGAATGATTCTGCTCCCACGTCTCTTGTGAAGGTTGTATTAAAATGACACCCAAATCTGTAATTCGCAGTACCTTCACCCGTTACGAGACGAAAGGTCTTATGTGGCTGATATATGCTGAAGGTCAGACCCTTCATTAATTATCGATTATAATGGAAATTACTTCGAGTGCTAAATCTCATACCGATTAAGTCATACGAAGGAACACATACACTTACTACCTATATTATATAGTATGCTCGAACCCTAGAACATCCGACAACAGAATGCTAACATCTTTTTCGCGGAGGACAAGTGATTCCAGTCCAATGTTATCTGTTCAAAAATTCGCTGTGCTCTATATGACGGGCAAATAACTAAAGGATCCGTAGCCTTGAGTGAACTCAGTGTCTCTACACCGTCAAGACTGGACCGTAACTGGCGAATTGGTCAAGTTGTACAAGCATGGTTCCAAAATGTATGTCTCTGCAGGAGCCGTATTTCTTTTATGATCAGACATCATGGAGACAATTCTTCTTCCAGAATGAGATTTTCACTCTGCAGCGGAGTGTGCGCTGATATGAAACTTCCTGGCACATTAAAACTGTGTGCCGGACCGAGACTCGAACTCGGGACCTTTGCCTTTCGGGGGCAAGTGCTCTACCAACTTTTTGTTTTAAAGAGGTGAGAGAGGGTGGGCGGGGAAGGCAGAGCTATCAGGGGTCGTAACCCGAGGCCTGGTCACAGTGTCCCCCTCGTCCGTCAAGGAATCAAGGAATCGGTGATGGGAAGGGGAAATCTTTTGTGGGAATTATTATTTATTTATTTATTTTTATTTACTGTTTTTAATACATTCTTAACGTGATTTTACTTTATACCACAACAAAAATAAATGTATCTAGCACCGCATCGTGCTCTGAGTAAAGAAAACAATATCTCGGCACGTTCCTACACCGAGGTAATGTATATGAGGAAAACGAAAAAAAAAGTGCTGCATACAGGATGCAGAAGGGTGTGTCGCTACTCTCCGTACGCTTCATCATCCAGGTACGTCTTCACGAATGTCATGTTATTCCACCGAGAATCGAACTTAGTCTTGTCAGCTCACTCAGTGGGTGTCTTCTCCTACTTGTTGATGATCCAGCTGCGTGGAGGATCGCGTAGGGCACTCCCTAAGTAATTAGAAAAATACTGTCTGTATTTTGGGTTCCGTACGATCTTGCAATGACGTTCTTGTAGGTAGTTCCAAAAGTCGAATACATCTTTAGGTCCATCGTGAAATAAGTAGTGTACCGCATGCGCACGGATCCACGTGACAGCGTTAGTCTTGGCGCGCGGGAAATACTGTTGGTCCGGAAATGTCACTCGTAGAAAATACGACAAAATTTTTCTCACCAAGCGCCATACGTCTTCTGCTGCGCCACATGCGAGACGGTGTTCGTCCGTGTCTGGCATCCCGCAGTCTACGCAGAGAGGCGATTCCGCCATGTTTATCGTGTGGAGGCGTGATCGGGTGATCTGTTTACCATTAACTGTGATGTACCATGTGGATCGGACGGCTGTGTCCAGTGTAACCGCGTGAACCGTCTTCCACACCACCTTCCAATTAACCTGAGGGTTTTTGGTCTCCACGATGTTTGGTCGGCGCCTCTGCTGTAGGACATGACATACCGTATATCCCGCGCCGACGCCTGTTTCGTCGGTGGTACTGCGATACGGACATAGCTGTGCTCAATGTAAAAGTTCCCGAAGTAGTAGAAGGGTGGGGGTATGTCTTCTGTCGTCAGTGGGGCCATAAGGGAGGGCGGAGCTAGGGACTCCAACAGCAAACCTGTCAAACTTTCCGGGTGGTGGCGCCACAGCTTGACGTGTGAGCTGACCTACAGGGCCACAGCTCTGTCGTGGACCTGGACTAGAGCAAGACCTCCCCTTTCTAGGGGAAGGGTCAGTGACTCATAACTGACTTTGAAGAGCATGCCTGTACTGACGTAGGCTCCGAATGCCGCTAATAGATCTCGAGCCATCAGTAACGGTATTGGAAGAACACGCGCTATGTGTGGAAGGCGCGATGCGAGGTAAACATTGACGAAGTGTGTCCTTTAGAGAATGTCGAGGGTCCGCAGACGAAGGTTGAAGATCTGGACGCGAATTTGTTGTAATAAGCGGCGGTAGTTAAGAGCCGCAGTGCGCCGTATGTCGTCGTGAAACACTATTCCCAGACATTTGATAGTGCCACGAAGCTGTAGGGGTTCGACACACGCTGGGGTCAACCCGTCTCCTATGGCCATGGCGACCGATTTGGCGACGTTGAGACAGCTGCCGGAAGCCACACCGTACCTGGTAATCCATTCTAGTGCTCTGATGACATCGTCGTGATTGCGGAACACGAGAATCAGGTCGTCTGCATATGCTGTACAGCGAAATGTGACGTCACGCAGGGTGAGACCGGTGAGGCGTTGACGGAGGCCACAGAGGAGCGGTTCCAGTGCCAGAGCATATAGTAACGTCGACAAGGGGCAGCCTTGACGCACGGAGCGGAAAATCGGGAGGGACTGCAAGAGACGCCCGTTAACGAGCACTTTGGAAGTCGCCCCTCGGAGGAGGCGCATCACGTCGTCTGTGAATTGCTGTGGTTACTGCATGTGCTGGAGAACGGACGTTAGGTACGCGTGATCCACTCGATCAAAAGCTTGGCTAAAATCAAGTGATGCCAGCGCTCCCGGGATGCGACGTGCCCTGGCTAGGGCTATTAAGTCACGGTATCGACACAGTGCTGTGTGGATGTTGTTGATACGCCCTAGGGAAGACTGATCTGGTGAGATGACGTAAGGTAGGGTCGGTCGTAGACGGTTTGCTAATAGTCTGGTGAATATCTTCATGTCACAGTTGACGAGTGTTAGCGGCCGGTAATCTTGTATTCGAGCCCCATCTTTAGGTTTGTGAGCCGGTATAATTATTCCTTCTACGAAGGCCACAGGGAGCGGCACCGCGGGGGAATAAGCTCCCGACAGATGTCTGTTAACTTGGGAGCCAGTAAATACTGGAAAGTTCTATAAAATTCCACAGGAAGCCCGTCGGGGCCAGGAGACTTATTCGCCGCTCCTTTACCGATGGCGTCGATAACTTCGTCTTTCGTAATGTCGTTCAATAATTCAGTTTGTAAATCCTGTGGGACAATGCCGTAAACCAGTTGTGAGACTGCTGTCACCGTCGTCGGGTCGGAACATTGAGCAGAATAAAGTCGTGCGTAATGGTCGAAAAAGGCTGCAGCAATATCGCGTTGTGTGGTGTGATGACGGCCGTCCTCAGTGGTGATGGCATGTATCAGCGCCCGTCTTCTCAGTGTACGTTCTCGGATGACGTGGTACATGGTGGGTCGTTCCGTTGCGAGTCTGTCTTGTGTTCGCGCTCGGACGATCGTCCCTTCGAGGTGTTGGAGCATATGGGCTACGATCTGTGCTTCCGCACGCTGAACTGTCAATTGTCGTTCCGGTGTGGGTGGCAAGGAGGCGCATTCGCGAAGGACGGTGAAATAAAAATAGAGGGCCTGCCGCCTCCAAGCAGCAGTCTCACGACCATATGTAATAAAGGTTCTCCGTAGGGCCGGCTTGGCACAGGTTAACCACCAACTAATCGACGTAGGATACGTTGTGAGGCGGCGGACGCACAAACTCCACGTGTCTTCGATGGCGCGTCGACATTCCGGAGGAGCGAGATGAGCAAGATTTAATTTCCAGGGATGTCAGCTGCGCCACACCCGATGGCGACGAAGGGTGACGGCACATATATAGGCCTCGTGATCAGAAAAGGCTACTGGCCCCACCTCCGCGTCACTCACCGTTGCCGCGAGAGAACGGGAGACGTAAATCCTATCGATGCGACTATACGAGTGACTCGTGAAATGGGTGTATCCCGGTCTATTTCCTCGGACGTGTTCCCATGTATCTACCAGCTGGAGATCGCCGATGAGTGTCCCAAGTCCGGGGCACGGTGAATGGCGTGGCAGCTGATCTTTAGGTGCTTGGGTACAATTGAACTCGCCCCCTTATATCAAGTCATCGTGCCTGCCCTGAAAAAGCGGTGCTACTCCTTCTGCGAAGAAGAGCGATCGGTCACGACGGCGATTCGTTCCGGAAGGGGCGTACACATTGATAAACCGGACGCCTTGCACCGTTACGGCCATTCGTCTAGCGTCGGGGAGATATCCGACTTCGTCCGCTTCGAAGCCCTCTCTGAGGAGAACTGCGACTCCACTGTTAGTTGGCGAGGCGTAGGACACATGAGCCGTATAACCATACATACCCGGGAAATCGGCGACGAAGACTTCTTGGAGAAAGACAATGTCAACGTCAGCTGCATTGAGCATGTCTTGGAGCAGCGACAACTTCGTACGTGTCCGAATGGTGTTAATGTTGATGGTCGTTAAGCGATAGGTCTGTAGATCGTCTGCTGCGGTGGGGGCCGCAGTCAGTGTCGCCGTAAAAGGTGGGGCCTGTGATCTGCTGGCCGCGTCCGCGCCGTCATCTGTTGCTACTCGGGAGGGGCCGAGGTGTGGGAGCAGAGACCCCTCTCCTCATCCACCACAGCGGCCGTAGAATCGTCTTCAATGTCATCCGCCCAAGGTCCGTAAGTTAACGGTGGCTGCGGTAGAACACTTGAGGGTTGAGCGACTAAGGGTGAATCCGCAGTTGTTTCCGGTTGTGTACCAACGGCGGGCGCTGTGCTTGCGATCTGTTTGCCCGAGAGAGCGGAATCGGGTTTTTGTAAAAATCAGACAAAGTGACAGGTGAGGGCGATCTTGTGGCATCCATTTTCCTCGTCGTTTCGTCGGCCGTCCGGTCGTCAACTGGAGAAGACGTCCGCTGGAGGCAATCGTCTGAGGGTGTGCGACGTCGCTTTTTATGTTTTCTCGGTGATCTTTGTTTGCGGACGTGGGTTTCTGTGTCCGAAAGAGTTTTGTGGTTCCCGTATCGCATCCTCCTCAGGGAGAAAGGCAGAGGTCGGTACAACCCTAGCGTCGAGTTCCATTCTCTCGTCCGAATCTTCATGTGGAGTCGATGGGCGGCGTTCTTGAATCTCTGCAGACACCGTAATGGTGTTGGTCAATCCAGGACTGGCGACAGGTGTGCATTCTAACGCTTCCTGTTTTCCAAGGGGTTTGTCGTCTGTCATGACGGTCGATCGTGTCACCTCTGCGTAATTGAGGGGGATGGCCGTGAGCGTAGGAGGTGGTGTCGTGTCATGTAATGGAAGCTGTGTAACCCGACGTTGAATACACGTCGAGCGCACATGACCCTCCTGGTCGCAACCAGAACAAGTACGAGGTTGTCCGTCGTACATTACTTTTTCTCGACAGCCACCTATGACTAAGTAGGATGGCACGTGTTTCTTTAATTCAATTTTCACATGTCGGACGCCGTTGAGGACCTGGTACGTCTCGAAGGTGTTCCATTCTTCGGCCACGTGGCTAATTACCGTCCCATAAGGGCGGAAAGCTGAGGTAACGACGTCCGGTGGCACTTCGAAAGGGAGTTCGAAGACTCTTAGTGTGCGTAATCCTAGTCCAGCATGGTCAACAGTAACCTCTCCGATGTGACCATCGGAGTGTTTGAACTTGAGAGTGTTCGCGCGTCTGTTCACAACTGCGTGACATAAATCGTCATCGACCATCTTGACGTAAACGACGCTACTTGTGATGGATAGGTGGATACCGATGATGTGCTGTGTTGGTATTTGAACTTCGTCACTGATGAATCGTTCGACTTCAAAGGCTCGTGGTCGTGCATAGTCGGGCTGGAAGCTGATCTTGATGGTAGCTTTTCTGTACGAATGAGCCATGGCGACTCAATGTTAACGGACGCGAGTAGTTTGCGCTCTGAGAGAAAAATCACGTTTTAGAACGGTTTTTGGATTATAGATCGACAAACTTGCACTTCTGATAAAGCCATCCAGTATAAAAATGAATAAATTTACTAAAAAGTACTATAGTTTAAACACAGCGAGTAGTCAGTTCATCTTCTGTCGACCTTGGAAAGGTCCTACCCTTTTCAATGTCAATCAGTCCTTAAACGTAAGTGATTCTTTGTTATCTGCTTTGCCGGCGACCAGCACAGTTCAGTATGGTTTCCGTTATGTATGTGACATGTTTTTATTTGTTATAAAGTGCAGCATGATTGAATGAAAATGTTGATCTCAATGAGGAAGAAGGAAATGGAGAACTTCACTGAATCAGGAAAGGAGAGGAAAGAGGGTAAATATGTTCTGCTCAGCGTAAAAAAAAATTGCGTTATATTATAGAAAACAGTACATATATGAAGAACTCAAGATTTCTGATCAGGATTAAGGCAGTAACACGAACATAAGAACAGTCATCAACTTTCAGAACTCACTGCTCTGCCTTCAAGTTTCAAGACTCACGGCTTTATTTGTGACTTGCTTATAACATTTTGAGTTTCTTGAGAAACAATATTGTGCTTAGACGAGTCAAAATATAGCTTAGATTGCTAATTAGTTGTTGGCCGATGATGATGAATACCATATTTTTTTACAATAGTTGAGATGGCCTAAAAAAATTACACAGTGCCAGTGAAACTGTTTTTTGCATCGGCTTGGCTGGCTCATGGAAATGCCGTGGTGAATGCTGTTCGGTATAGACAGAGGAATCGGACAGAGTTGGATTCTGCTGACAAAACCGATCACATCCAAGAGTAAGCTCAACAGTGCATCCTGGAATCGGAGCGGATAGCATGGAGGCAACAAGGCAGTGGGGTTGCGTACCGTCAGCGTTGCGTGTAGTTTGCTGTCAATGTGGTATCGTCCAGAGATCGCGGCGCCACATCAAAGTCGGCCCCACATATCGATACCACATATATCAGCGATGTCTCACTGCAATTTCCAGTGAAGAATGGAAGAGGTTGAAGAAGACACATCCCCTCTCTCAGCACATCAATGTCCTCCCACGGAGATCAGTATAGAGTAAGTCTAAAGAGTTATTAAAGTCCTAGTTGGAAATGTACTTTCGTAAATCTTGAGCTTTACACTTCAAGAAAAGTATTTGTTTCTTAGTCCATAAAGTGATGCTTTAATAGTCAATGAGAGTTGTAAGTGAGTAGCCTTTACTTATGTGTGTGTTATCGTAAATACAAACTTGAGAATGTGAACTGACGACCTAAATGTGCTACTGAACTCAAAGCCACGTCACTTACATGAAACTTAAATGAATCCCATGTATGTGAAAACCGATCTGATTCATATGCAAATAAATAAGGAAACCAATAATTTCAAAAAATGGCTCTGAGCACTATGGGACTCAACTGCTGTGGTCATAAGTCCCCTAGAACTTAGAACTACTTACACCTAACTAACCTAAGGACAGCACACAACACCCAGCCATCACGAGGCAGAGAAAATCCCTGACCCCGCCGGGAATCGAACCCGGGAACCCGGGCGTGGGAAGCGAGAACGCTACCGCACGACCACGAGATGCGGGCAAACCAATAATTTCACTCTCAGTAGATTTGGTCAGTGCGAACTGTTTGAAAAAAAAAGTTTAACTGTAGAAAAAAGCAAACTAAACTGTAATGTCGACGTGGATAAGTATGTAACCTGCAACAACACGCGAAAATTTCTGCACGGATATATGGGCCTGGTAAAATAAAGAAACTGGCAGAAACTACATCCCGCAAACGAAACGAAACAATAACGTATTATGCATCTCACCCGCAAAATGAAGCACTGGCAGAAACAGCAACACAGCAACACTCCGCATCAGCTAAAAAAATACTGCTAAAAGCTAACTAGAGTTGGTCCAGGGAAATTGGGTTCATAATCTTGATACAGAATGCCAATGAAACACTTGACTTAACCTTTAAGTACAGAAATTTCAGTTAGGAAGGAATTTGTCAAGGAGAACAATTACAGACTCCAATATGAAAGTTCAAGTAATTTAATAATTCCCATAACACAGTTAATTAACTCAGAAGATCAATCAATAGAATAAATATCAAAAACTCGACTGTGACGGTGATGAAGTGGACCAACTATACAAGTCTACAAAAATAAAAATAAGCTTTTTACGTCATCAAATAATATCTTGTTCTTCATTTCAAAACCTTTTTTATGTCAGTATGCTATTAAATCATTGTTCTGAGTCATCATTCCTCCTCGTAATAAATCTGCAACTTGCTGAGTTGTAAACTATCAAGCAATCCCGTGGCAAAGGACTGTATCAAGTTAAGTAAATATTTTTGTTATTCGTGTAGAAAAGCGAATAAAAATCTCATATGTTGCAGTTCAGATGAGTCATCTCACAGAGCAATCGAAGAACTCGAAACTATGGCCGGACGATTGTGGTTTCGTCTTGCCATAACAGTTAAAGCAGGGCATCGTCTGAAGGGAGCAGCATATGGTGTTTACCACCGTAGATCCAGAGCATACGGCTGCTGGGAGCCAGGAAGAGATTATGGAAGAAAGATTTCCATTACTACGATTGGAAGACTGTGCGTAAGAATTATTTATGTCGTTTTGCTGTGTTGACATTTGTGTATTGGAAAGATATTGAACTGAGGATACACAGCGGAAACACGGTGAGGCCGTGTGTGACCTGAAAATTGTAAAGCAGTGAATTATCTGAGGAACTGTTTTTTTAGTAATAAGCATTTAATTATTCAAATTGCCTTTGCATGAAAATTGATGCACGTTTGTTTATCGTGTCATGGTAGATAGTGTTGTCCATGTTGTCTGACTGTGTTTTGTGTAGGCGTTGTTTGAGAAAATGGTAAATAAACAAGCAAAAGACGACACTGAGACCCTCACCAGAAGCACTACACTAAAGTCGGCATCATTATAAGAGGGCTATTCGGAAAGTAACGTCGAGTCGGTCACGAAATAGAAACCACTGCAAAAATCAAAAGTGTTTTATTTACAACAGTTAGCTACAACTTCCGGCTACTTCTCTACATAGTCACTGCTCCGACTTATACATTTGTCGTACCATTGTACCATCTTTCCAATAATCTCGTCATAGAAGGCAGCCGCCTGTGCTTTCCGCCAATTCTCATTGCTGGTCTGCAGCTCGTTGTCTGTGCCAAAATGTTTTCTTCATAGCCAGCGGTTTGTGTGAGCAGACTGGAAACTCAGGGTGAGAAAATTACGAGCTGTATTATGGGTGATCAAACACTTCCCAATCGAAAACGTCACAGGATCATCTTCATGCCCCTGAAGAGTGCGGCCAGGAACTGTCATCAAGAAGGAAACGCATAACAGTTGTGTCATGTGGGCTGCATGACATCAGGCGAAATCTCTCATCAGGCCCTCATACTTGGCGGGAGACATTATTTTCTGGGCATCTTTACGTGGTAATTGGGCTCTCAGAACTGAAAAGACCGACGCGACGTGATTGATGGGAATACCAGAGACACTGTCCAACACATCTGTGCAAAGCTGCATCGGATGTTCACTGTGGTTTCCATTTCGCGCCCGATCGGACATTACTGTCCGAATAGGCCTCGCACGAATCAGTAACAGTGCTGGGCGAATATACCGACGTTATCTTAATTGGTTTGTGTACTGTTAACAAATTTTTCTTCTCAAACCCAGAAAAAGACAGTGCGACAGCCATCATTGCAGCATCTCTTAGTGCGGCTGAGAGAGGGTCGCGCTGTCAGTGGCGCGCCCAAGCACAACACGCTCACCATAGGGTAGCACCACATCCTCCTGTCAGACGATTATTGACTCTATGCACAGAATCACTATGGACGTATCGGTGTGTGGGGGCTTCGAAGAGAAGGACTGTTGCCGTAACGTATTCGTCATCACCATTCGCGCCGAGCACCTGACGTGATGGTATGGGTGCCATCATCTCTGCTTTCGGAATCAGTCATTTGGACAGCAGCCGTTACATTTCTGAAGTGTTAAGCCCAGTGGTTGTGACCTGTCTTTGAGGTCTTTGAACCATATGGGAGAAGACTGCATGTTGCCCGTTCTGTTAGTCCTACTTTACAGTAAAAGCACAATAACTAAAACTTCCTTATTTGGTAACTTTGCTGGTGTTACTGTTTGCATGACCAGCAGTGTATATGCGTCACTTATGGCGTAAGGAATGTGCTATATTCGGTGAAGTCTCTAATAATAAACTGGCTGCTGTCGTGGAAGTGGATACGTTTTTATTTACGTATGAATGAGTTTTCCCGGGTCACTACGGACAAATGACATTAATTCTCACTTTGTGTTTACCTCCCAACTATTTTCCGGACAAAAAAGGAATGTGAAAGTAATTTTTAAGAAATTTAATCTTCTCACTGGGTAGGTATCCATGATAAACGCATATTTTTGGCGACGTGAATCAAAAACAGACAAAATTTCCGCCTTTTTCTGTGGCGAACCACAAATTGTCGAATATGAAAGTAAAAAAAAAAAACTGTAAGACACTCCAGCAATCTTCTCCTGACGGCTGGGCCAGTGATACTGCCTGCAAAGGTACTTAAAATTTCATTGATACTGATTATTATAGGATTATGACGAAACATTAGTGTAGTGACAGTAATTTATACACGGCTAGTCGGCTACATACTAGTCAAACAGGCGGACAATGTCGCTGTCAGACAGGAAAACATAAAAACGGTGATGACGCCAAGATTTAAAAATAGTTCAAATGACTCTGATCACTATGGGACTTAACATCTGAGGTCATCAGTCCCCTAGAACTTAGGATTACTTAAACCTAACTAACCTAAGGACATCACACACATCCACGCCCGAGGCAGGATTCGAACCTGCGACCGTAGCGGTCGCGCGGTTCCAGACTGAAGCGCCTAGAACCGCTCGGCCACTCCGGCCGGCCAGAGATTTAAAGCCAGCTCCTTTCGAACACGAGCGCATTGCCTTAACGACACGTTGTCTCCTTTGTGACTGCTACGTTTTATTCCACTAACACACCGATATGATGAATTCGGACCAACCTTGTCGAATTAGCATAATCTCGTGGTAATTTCATTCTTGTCGAATTATAGGAAATATATTGTCATTTTGAACTATTCCCAGAATGTTTCATCCGGGATGTAAATAAACCAAACGTAAGCAAATTCTTAATTATAAAACTGGACACCAAAACATATACAGAATTCATTTCTCAAATTGCGCCAGCATCTTACTGTTGCAGTGTGTACAAAATGAGAAATAATAGATATTTGAGGTATTTGTGAAAGAGTTGATTATCAAATTCTTTCTAATGATTTACAAAATATTTGTGAAAGTACTGAAACAGCTGCGGCTGTGATAATCATTACTGTCAACTGAATGGCCTGCCATTTCATTGTGAACTGTAGGCAGCAATCTTCTCCTGATGACTGGACGAACGATACTCTTTGCACAGCTGTTTACAATTTTATTGATTCTGGTCTTTTGAGGATTATGACAATTCATTAGACTAATGACGATAATTTATAATTCATCATTATGTCATCATAACAAGTGAGAGATCGATTGTGGCGTCTACTATCTGTCGTCCCTGTTTCGGCGTCTCCTATGGATTATAATCCGAACAGGTAACTAAAAAACAAATGAAACAACTGATGTACGTATTTCTCTGCATACTGAGCGTGTATGTGGAAAAGTTAAAACATTTCCTGAGACAACACCGATTCTCAGAAAGTCTACCCTCTCTGTCGGGGACTTGTGGCTCTGATGGGAAGACCCGAATGCGCGGAAGTAAATGTATTTCTAGTGATACCGTTAACCACGGAAATGGAACTGCAGAGGAAGACGCAGGAACGGCTCTTTGAGAAGCATCGAGGAGGAGTTCGGGATGCCTCCTAGAGAAAAGCTAAATCTTGGTACATCTACATCTACATCATACTCTGCAAGCCACGTAATGGTGTTTGGCGGAGGTTACTTCTGGTATGACTAACTGATCTCTCTATGCTGCTGCACTCGCGAATGTAGAAAGGGAGCAATGAGCGTCGGTAAGCCTCTGTATTGGCTCTAATTTCTCGAATTTTCTCAGCGCGGTCCTTACGAGAACTGATATGTTGTACGACTCTTCCCGATACGTACTTTCTCGAAATTTCAAATAGTAAATCTCTCCGTAGTGCACAACGCTTCTCTTGTAACGTCTGCCAATGGAGTTTGTTGAGAATATCAGTAACGCTCTCGTGCCGACTAAATGACCCCGTGACAAAACGTGCCGCTTTTCGTTGGGTCTGCTCTGTTTCTTTCATCAGTCCCACCTTGTAAGAATCCTATACTGATTAACAGTGCTCAAGTATCGGTCGAACAAGGATCTTGTAAGCCACTTCCTTCGTAGACGACATTTTTCCTATGAACCTCTGTATGGTGTCTGCTTTTCCTACTATTTGTTTTATGTAATTATTCCAGTTAACGTCGCTCTGGTTAGTTATTTCTAGATATTTTAAGGTAGATACTGTTCCCAGCAGTTTCTCATCAAGTTTTGAATCTTGGCTGTCTTTTCCCAAGTATGCGCAATGCCTTACATTTATCTACGTTTACGCTCAACTGCTAGAGCCTGCACAATTCATTACTTCTCTGGAACTCATTCTGCAAATCGATACTGTCTTTTGGTGTTGATACAGACAACCGAATCATCTGCTTAAAGAGCATCGGACACTTTCTATTTGATCATTTACATACACTGTAAACAGTAAAAGTTGAAGTTTCATGTCAGCGCACACTCCGCTGCAGAGTGAAAATTTCGTTCTAGTAACAGTCCTATTTCAGTTACATGCGGTACTCCAGAAATTACCTTTACATCTGTCGATTTTCCTCCATTAAGAACGACACGTTGAGTTACGCTCGCAAGGAGTCTTGAAACCAGTCGCAAATATACTCCGATAATGGAAAAGCTCCAGAGGTGAAGAATTTGTGGCGCCGACTGTGAATTGTACGTAGATCTTCTGTTTCATTGGGCAATACCGCAACCGCCCCCCCCCCCCCCCCCGCCGTTCCGGTTACTGCGAATGCTGTCTCTGAGAATGTTTATGAGCTTATTTTGGTATGGTAGCTTCATTATATGGATTGTGATATTGTGGACGCAGTGCAATTCGTTTACGTACACCGAAACAACGTCCAGGAAACATGTCATTTTTTCTGTGGTATAACGTTGCTTATGAAAAGGTTGCTGTAAACCAAACGATATCGTGAATAAATGTCATATCTTGATACGTGTAGTCCTCCAAATTGTCACCGTCGTGAAATGTGCTTAGTATCATCCTCTGATATAAAATATTAAACTTTCTGCTTAGTAGTAAAGTAGCACTAATTTTACTACATCTTAACTTCTTTAACGATTATGAGACGAACACATCTGTGAGAAACAGTAAGAGCTGGCAGATTGAAATTGGAAATAAAGCTGTAAATATTGTTGATAGCCTCACCACCAAGATATCTAGCCAGTTCCCATAAATTCCGTCAAAACGGGATACATTCCCAGTCAGCTGCATGTTTGAAAATACGAGCAATTAAATTAGAAACTGCTGTATTGACTATAGAGTGGGCCTACTCGTTTCGCCACGGCGAAAGCATTAGTTTCGCGAGCCCCCTGCCCGGATGTCGTCAGACATTATACTAGCCGTCGACAACAAATTCTCGCACACTATGGACAGACCAAGTACACGATATTAGCGCTTTTGATCGGGGACAGATTGTCGTTGCCCGACGCGCGTTTACCTCTACTCGGAATTTGTGCAGCCACTGGACTGTCCACTTAAGAGGACAACTAACACCGTGAGAGTGACAGACGACAGTCACAATTTCAAAATTGGTCGAATAACGTGGAAGAATAATTTACGGATGAACTACGATGGACTGCCTTTGGAAAATTAGACAAGACAAAAGAAAGCGCTGCTTTGGCGGTACTGGCCTTCAGCAACTTTTGGAAAACTTTTTAATGATCCACTGAAGCTCCAAAGAAACTGGTATAGGCATGCGTATTCAAATTCAGAGAAATGTAAACAAGCAGAAGACGGCGCTACGATCGGCAAAGATTACATAAAACAACTGTTGCTAGATCGGTTACTACTGCTACAATGGCAGGTTATCAAGATTTAAGTGAGTTTGAACGTGGTGTTATAGTCGGCGCACGAGTGATGAGACACAGCATCTCCGAGGTAGCGATGACTTAGATAATTTCCCATACGACCATTTCAGGAGTGTACCATGAATATCAGGTATCCGGTAAAACATCAAATCTATGTCATCGCTGCTGCCGGAAAGAGATCCTGCAAGAACGGGACCAACGACGAGTGAAGAAGACCGGTTAGCGTGACAGAAGTGCAACCCTTCCGCTGCAGATTTCAATGCTGGGCCATCAAAAAGTGTCGGTGTGCAAACCATTCACCGAAACATAATCGATATGGGCTTACGGAGCCGAAGGCTCTCTCATGTACCGTCGATGAGCGCACGACACAAAGCTTTACGCCTCTGCAGGGCCAGTCAGCACTGACATTGGACTGTTGATGACTTGAAACATGTTGCCTGGTCGGACGAGTCTCGTTTCAAATTGTATCGAACGAATGGACGTGTACGGGTATGGAAACAGCCTCATGAATCCATGGACACTGCATGTCAGCAGGAGACTATTTGAGTTGGTGGAGGATCTGTAATGGTGTTGAGCATCTACAGTTGGAGTGATGATATCGGTGCCTTGATACGTCTAAATACGACTCTGACACGTGACACGTACGTAAGCATCCTGTCACCTGCATCCATTAATGTCCTTTGTGCGTTCCGACGGACTTGGGCAACTCCAGCAAGACAATGTGACACACCAGATTGCCAGAATTGTTACAGAGTGGCTCCAGGAACATTCTTCTGAATTTAAACACTTCCGTTGCCTACCAAACTCCCCAGGCATGAATATTATTGAACCTATCTTGGATGCCTTCCAATGTGCTGTTCAGACGATATCTGCACCCTCCTCGTACTCTTATGGATTTATGGACAACCCTGCGGGATTCATGATGTCAACTCCCTCTAGCACTACTTCAGACATTAGGCGAGTCCATGCCAGATCGTGTTGCGGCGCTTCTACGTGCTCCCGCGGGCCCTACACGATATTAGGCAGGTGTACCTCTTTCTTTGGCTCTTCAGTGTATATTCGGTATCCGAAGGCTCATATAAAATACACTTAGTGGGGAATATGGGCTTACCCCGACTTGATCATATTTACGGTTTACCCTTGCTGCAACAGCCGGAAGTTGATATTACCGCGTACTGCGCACAGAAGGCTTCTGGACGGTGGTGTTTGTCTGAAAATGCTACGTTTTGAATTTATTAATGAAAGTTTACAGAGAGGCCTCGTTAGGAAGAGATCGAGTAAATAATTCCAAAACAAGACATATTGGCTGATCTAAATTATATTGATACAGTTGGGCCCAAGCACCAGCATCAGTTTGTGTGTCGTGAAATTGTAGGCGACTGACAGACAGGTCCATATCTTCTTCCAGAAGATGACGTCTGCGTGGAATTTATTCAGAACGCCGTCCGAGATGTGCATCAGCAGATAAGGATCAACATGTGGTTTATGCCTGGTGGTTCTCCGGCACGTTTTAGTCCAATTGTTCGAGACGTATTGTCTGTTATCTACCTTGAAGGACAGATAGATGGAAGAAGACCAGTTCCATGGCCTACATCTTCACCTGCTCTCGAGCCTCTGGATTTATGTCTTCGGGGGGGGGGGGGGGGGGAGGGGACAATTTCTCACTGCATTAGACAATCCGGGCGTAGATACTCTACACCGACGTGTTGTGGAAGCTCGCGAAACCATTCGAGACCATCTGGAAACATTTGCAAGGATGTGACATTCCCTGATCAGATGGGTGCATGAGAGTCTGGGTTAATGACACTTTAAAGCTGACAGTGTGTAACTTGATGTGTTGAAAATAAAGTGACATTTAAGTTTCAATAAGCTTCGTAGATAAGCTAAGGATTTTTGGGCGTTCGATTATAGGAACTTTCTGTCTTGTTTTAGTGTAAGGAACCCGCCTCTAAAGTTTGTAAAAGTATTTTTGCGCGTGTGTACTGCTTGCTCCTTGGTACAGAAGGAGAAGTCTGCTGTGAACATGCCAACGGGCACTTTGGACTGCCGACGAACAGGGAGAATGATGGGAGGACTGTTCTCTTCAGTGAAGAGCTCTGTTGGACTTGTAAAATGAAAGCGTTTGCTAGAGCTGGGAAATGTCCTCTAAATGAACTACACGCAGACGAGGTGTAATTTGTGCTTAGAATGGTAAACATTGAGGTGGACACATACACCATAACTTTATCTGCTATGGTTTATAAGAAAAACAGGCTTGATACTTACATACGCCTTTATAACAGAATAATGGATGGTTTCAGCCTGAGACAAGGATGCTCAACTGCATACGTCTCACCACCTAGAGAAAATCTTCCACAGCAAATAGGTCATTGTATAGAATGATAAGCCTCATCTCCCGACATAAATTGCATCGTGCTTGTTTAGAATGCTCATTGAGAAGAACAACAGTTGCATACGTTGCAGTATTTTATTTTAACACCTTCTTTAGGTCGCTTTCTATCCTATATGTTTGTCGATTCGGTGTTAATTTTGCAGTTGATTTTAAACTGTCTGATGAGCTAGAGACCTGAAGCTTTCAGCATACATTACGTGATCAAAAGTATTCGGTCACTCCTCAAAACATAAGTCTTTCATATTAGGTGCATTGTGCTGCCACCTACTCCCAGGTACTCCATATCAGCGACTTCGGTAGTCATTATGCATCGTGAGAGAGCAGAATGGGGCGTTCCGCGTAACCCACAAACTTCGAACGTGGTCAGGTGATTGGGTGTCACTTGTGTCATACGTCTGTACGCGAGATTTCCACACTGCTAAACATCCCTAGGTCCACTGTTTTTGATGTGATAGTGAAGTTGAAACGTGAAGGGACACGTACAGCACAAAAGCGTACAGGCTGACTTCGCCTGTTGACTGACAGAGATCGCCGTCACTTGAAGAGGGTCGTAATGTGTAATAGGCAGACATCTATCCAGACCATCACACAGGAATTCCAAACTGCGTCAGGATCCACTGCAAGTAGTATTACAGTTAGGCTGGAGGTGAGAAAACTTGGATTTCATGGTCGAGCGGCTGCTCATAAGCCACACATCACGCCGTTAAATGCCAAACGACGTTTCGCTTGGTGTAAGGAGCGTAAATATTCGATGATTGAACAGTGGAAAAACATTGTGTGGAGTGACGTTTCAAGGTACACTATGTGGCAATCCAATGGCAGCATGTGGGTATGGCGAATGCCCGGTGAACGTCATCTGCCAGTGTGTGTGGTGCCAACAGTAAAATAGTGTTATGGCGTGATCGCGTTTTTCATGGAGGAGGCTTGCTCCCCTTGTTGTATTTCGTGGCACTATCACAGCTCAGGCCTACGTTGATGTTTTAAGCACCTTCTTGCTTCCTACTGTTCGGGGATGGCCTGAATCGTATAGAATACCTTTGGTATGTTTTTGAACGCCGACTTCGTGTCAGGCCTCACCGACCGACATCACTGCAGCACTACGTGAAGGATGGGCTGCCATTCCCAAAGAAACCTTCCAGCAGTGGGAGCTGTCATCAAGGCTAAGGGGTTGGCCAACACCATATTGAATTCCAGCATTACCGATGTGCGGCGCGACTAACTTGTCAGTCATTTTCAGCCAGGTGTCCGGATACTTTTGATCAGATTGTGTATATTAGGAATGGATGACAATGTAATATTAGCTCGCTTTCTTGATTGGTGTGTGGCCACTGCCATTTCCTCCTTTTCCTGTTCCAGTCGTAAATGGTTCGCGGTAAGAACGAATTCTAGTGACGCAAAGAATACCAAGAGCACAGATTTTTAGGATTTTATATCCATTTTTTCTTTTTTTCGTTATTGTTATTTCTTCCCTCCCCACTCTCCATATGGGTGGGGGAATGGGCTGTCAGCGCTATAGGCTACCCGTTCTTTAGCCAAGTAAAGTAGATGAAAAAACAAGAAACACATAGGGGAGTTATATACACTGAATTTAAAACTTTTTAAAGGTGAAAAATAATATAGTAGTTTTGAGTTACACTATGGATGATTTTTTTCAATGGTAGTTAA
Source organism: Schistocerca nitens (assembly GCF_023898315.1). NCBI lineage: Eukaryota > Metazoa > Arthropoda > Insecta > Orthoptera > Acrididae > Schistocerca > Schistocerca nitens. The sequence continues at coordinate 284,588,674 of NC_064618.1, read as the reverse complement.
AAAGCAGTAATAATAAAAGGTAAAGTGAAACACAATAAACGTTCATTTAAAACATGTTGCCGAAACACTGATTTGTGAAAGAAGCACATTCCTGTCAACAGAAATTGAAAGGACCTACCATGGAATAGGGAGTCAATTGTTGAAGGGAACAAGGTTAACCGGTGAAGAGGGTAGGTATGGGGTGGTATAAGGATGGAGGACTGTTGCATTGCAGGTATGTAGTAGGAGTCGCTGTTGGAACAGAAGGGGGGTGGAGTAGAGTTGTTGGGGAAAAGGGGTGGGCAAAGAAATGCAGAAGGGGAAAAGAATGGCGCAAGGAAATGTGAAGAGGGGAGGGAGAGGAATCCCTGATAAGATGGACTGGGTGGGGTGGACCTATAGCTGGTAGGATAGGAAAATGTCGGAGAGAGTTCACGATGATGAGAGGTGGAAATGGTTGAAGTTTCTTTGGGAGATGAGGGTGTACAAGTGGAGAGTCGGTGAGATGTGTTGGTAAAGGTGCTGCAGCATATGGGGATTGGAAAGTAGAGGGGAAACGGTAAGATTATTGGAGTCTCCATTCTTTCCTATTATGTCCAGATTTTGGAGCGAGCTGGCCTGCTGTGCGCCACGAGAACACAGATGCGGTTCAAATATGGCCTTGAACACTATGGGACTTAACATCTGAGGTCATCAGTCCCCTAGAACTTAGAACACACACATCCATGCCCGAGGCAGGATTCGAACCTGCGACCGTAGCGGTCGCGCGGTTCCAGACTGAAGCGCCTATAACCGCTCGGCCACATTGGCCGGCACAGATGCGGTTCCAAAACACTTCTAGCTGTAACAAAAAGTTTGAAAGGGTCACCTGTTTTTCCACAAATGGCGATGTTTAATTTGGACTCACGCATCCTTCCCGCCTGTAGCAGTTTCCGCGGCCGCGACTCTGGTGCGGTGCGCTTGTTTCAATATTTAGATACGTCCGTGTGACGGGCCTACCCTCACTGCCGGCGCTGCTGGAGGCGAACTTGCGGCCGCAGCCCGGGCTGCGGAAGTTTGCCGCTCCGGTCGCAAGTTGGCGCCCCGGGCCAGACCGCTCCAGCAAATTAGAGAGCCGGCCAGCCCAGGGCGGGCCCCTCCACACCACACCGCGGCGCCTTTGCCGGATTCGTACCGGCGCGGCGGAATACGGCGAGCGGGGCCGGGAAGTGGCCATAATGAGTGGCGAGGCGGGGGCGGCCGGCCGGCCGGCGTGTTTGCGAGGGTCGCCGCCGGCCGCGCGCCAGCGAAACGCGCCTGCAGGGCGGCGGGCTGCCCGCTGCCAGCGGCTGAACAAAACAAAAAGCTCACATCTCACGTCAGAAATTAATAATTTACAACATAAAATCGGGACAGCACAGAGAGAAGGGCAGAAATGAATCCAGGAAATCTGTCAAGGGATAATACGATTTACCAATAAAATTATGGCAAATACTAGATTAGTAAGAAGTATTCAGTACACAAATACTAATTTTACCATACATCGAGAATTAAAAGAAGTGAACGGATTCTAGCAAATATAGGACTTGACAAAGGTGTAGCTTATCACCACGTTTTTTGGTAACAATATAGTGTGGTTCATCTGCCCCTACCGATAGGTTTTATGCAACCCAGAGTGCCTTCAAGTTCCACACTACAAATTTTCGTATTCTCTCAGCAGCTACAAGCAAACTATTAGTCTTACAGGCAAAATGAACAGGACCGTTTTACAGGAAATTTAATGTAGTTAAACTTTGTACTGCAATACGAGATCGTAGGGCTATGAAACTTCCAGGGAGATTAAAACGGTGTGCCGGACCGAGACACGAACTCGGGACCTTTGCCTTTCACGGGTAAGTGCTCTACCAACTGAGCTACCCAAGCACAGCTTTACTTCTGCCAGTACCTCGTCTCCTACTTTCCAAACGTTACAGAAGCTCTCCTGCGAACCTAGCAGAACTAGCACTCCTGAAAGAAAGGATATTGCGGAGACATGGCTTAGCCACAGCCTGGGGGATGTTTCCTACCATCGTAGGTCTACAGTTACTGAAGAAAAACATACAGAAGTAACCTTCACGCTACGCCTGGACCCTGCAGCACGCCGGGGGTCCACCCATCCTCCCCTCCCCCCCTCCCCCCACCACCACCATCACCACCGCCGTCTGCTGTTCTCCTCACCACCGTCTGCGACACCTTTCCGGAGGCGCGAGATTGGCTCAGCCGTTTCAGGCAGTCCAGCGTCTATTAAAATACGAACTGGACATGAACCCGACGCCTCACCCGAAGATGATTTGTAGGAAACTTGTCGAAACATTGCCGCAGAACGACGCTTTGACTCGGCTCATAACACGAGAAGACCTCCTCGTCGAAATTCGTCAAGAAAGCCCTACAATCCAACATAACACATCTGTATGGGGACGAGATCCAGCGCAGCTTCAAGATGCTGCAGAAACTTCAAAACAAAAAGGAAGTTTCCTTAGCAGACTGGCTTTCTTGCAGCGTTGTCGGGACAAAGACGAGATGCCGCAGTTTGCTCATCTGCAGCACCTCGTCGACACGACGAGGACAAAGCGCACTTTACAGCGCGTTAATTCGGCTCTGGTGTGAGAGCGCATGCGAATCATGAGGCTTGAACGATACAATATTAGACGTACACTACTCGTAAACCACTTTTGGCTGGGATCCAATCTCTCGCGCTAGAGGTGGGCGTGGCTAGATGGTAACACTCCGCCTCCAGTGAACTTTGCAAGCTCTAAATGGTTCAAATGGCTCTGAGGACTTTGGGACTTAACATCTGAGGTCATCAGTCCCCTAGAACTTAGAACTACTTAAACCTAACAAACCTAAGGACATCACACACAGCCATGCCCGAGGCAGGACTCGAACCTGCGACCGTAGCGGTCGCGCGGTTCCAGACTTAAGCGCCTACAACCGCTCGGTCACAACGACCAGCGAACTTTGCAAGCTCAAAGTTACTTTGAAGCAACGCAACACCCAGCTTCCAGGGATACTCAAGTGGATTATAGACATAAAAGATTCGAGGAATTTCATCAATTTGACTGGACAAGGCGACAACATCTCTGCTGTCAAAAGATTATATTTTTTACCGTTGGAAAGACATTACCCGAAGTGGAGATTGCTATGTCGTCCGAACAAGATACAGCCAGGAAAAAAGCACCACAGGCTCAAAGATGCGACCTGGTGCCAATGCCATACAGACTCTCCACTTGTGCTAGTTCCACCGGCGCCACGGGCGGCGCTGAGGATGAAGATATCGACATCGCCTCGGCCAATCGCTGGCCGAGTAAATCCGCCAATGACCGGATGACAACGGAAATGAACAGACAGTTGTTCTACATTGCATTTGCTATGTACTGTGAAGTTTACCTACGATTATTCGCACTTAGCCATTGACGGCCTCTTTGGGTTCTATTACATGCACTGTTGCAGACTTCATTATTCAAAGAGTCTCGAAGATAAGTAAACCTTTTTAACTAATTTGTGTGACTTTGTTACTGATTTGTTGGAGTGTTGTAGAACCTTCTTTCTCGTATCCTGTTAGCTGACCTGGGACATAGCTGTGTAATAGAGGCAGGGAAAAATGGTCTTAGCGGTGTGCTGCACCAGAAGCCGTTTCACGAACTCACGAACTCGGCGTACCATAATAACAGTCGCAAATCGGCCTCCACAGCAATAGCGACGAGGCCTTTACAAAACTGGCTACGAGAGTTTACAAAAGAGATCATCGGCAGCGTCGAGCAAGCCGTTCGGGGGCTCCTCCCTGACAACTTGAAAGAGGTGAGAAGCGAGACGTGCATTGTCTTTGACAGAGCAAAAATGCCGAAAACAAATATCTCGTTGGAAGAACTCAGGGCGATACCTGTGAGAAGACGAAGACAGAGTCGTCCTAGCAGCTGACAAAGGCAGTGCGATGGTGCTGCTACGATCGGTTGACTACTGGCAGAAGATTAAAATACCATTAAAAGACCCAGCTTACATGCCAGTAGAAAAGGACTGTACACCAGCTGTGACTAGGAAGACCATCTCACTCCTAAACTACTCAGAACTAGACAAGGAAGTGGTCAGAAGGCTTATCTCAGAGCACCGATACCACCAACGCTATGCGGCGTTCTACTAGTAGACACGATAAATTCACCACCATATGGAATAGGTGAAAACCTGATGCAGTTACTAAAGCCCTTCGTGGGTCACTGCATACACTATGTCAAAAACTCAACTGAGTTTGTGAAGGTGCTTTGGGGTTATATCAGGACGTCACCTCTCGCTTCACACACGTACTTGTAGAGGACTCCGTTACCAGAGAGTCACTTTAACGATGACACTGTGGAACTGTTCCGCTACACGCTCACTACCATCTACTTCCAATGTGGTGGGAAGTTCTACCAGCAGCTAGACGTAGTCGATATGGGCTCCCCCCATTGCGCCAAGAACCGCAAACCTATATATGGAACACTTAGAGAAAAAGGCTCTCAAAACCACGTGTCAGAAAGCAAAGGCGCTCTACCGATGTGTGACGACACATGCGTGGTGTGGTCGCATGGTGAAGAAAACCTGCAGGAATTTCTTGACCACCTTAACAGCATACACGACAATACAAAGTTCGCCATGGAGGTAGAAGATAACGAATGCCTGCATTTCCTCGATATCGTGATGAGGAAGAAAACTGATGACATGATGGGACATTCTGTCTATAGAAAACGACACAAAGGGACCTCTGCCTAAATGCCAATAGCTGCCACCATCCACCACAACGCAAATCAGTGCTCACCAGCCTCGTGAACAGGGACGTATGCGATAAGGAGAGTCTACCCATCGAGTTGCAGCATCTGAGGAAAATCTTTACAAGAACGGCTACTCAGAGACATGCGCTCTCAAGCTAAGCGAGGAGAAGAAAGAAGACATTCCGGAAGAATATATAAAGCGTCTGGCGTTAATTCCGTATGCTGGGTCGCCCATGCCAAAGATTGTCAGGATATTGGAGAAGAACAACATTAAAACCATGTCTGCTCATCTGCTAAAATAAAAAATTTGCTTGTCTCAATGAAAGACAAACTGGGACTACATGCTACGAATGTGCCAAAAATATATCGGCCTGACACAAAGGTGTATTTCGCAGTGCCGTTCAGAGCATGTCACAAGCGTTCACATTGGCCAAACGGACAAAATATGCAGTGGCGGGGCACAGCCCCAGCAAAGGTCGTAAGTGTGATTTTGAACGGACAGAAATGGTGTTCTGTCGCATCAACGAGTTTTGGGATTCTATCATGAAAGAGGCAGAGGAGATACGGGTCCATGATAATTCTGTCAACTCGGATAGCGGGTTCCGACAGCTGTGCATACGATGCAGCGTTAGCAAGAATTCGTCAAGAGCGCTCTGATGTGAAAGCGGCGAAGGCAGTGGAAGGAACAGACAGGCAGCACCAGGACGCGATGCCAGGATACTCCAACACTCCTGGAGACCCCCCCATCACCGCTGTTCGCGATTCCTACCCGAGCCCAGGACCATCCGCGACACCCCTTCCGGAGACGCGCGATTGGCGTAGCCGTAGCTCAAAAGGCAAAGGAGCATGCGATCCAGCGTCAATAAAGAAACGATCTGGAGATAAACCTGACATTTCGCCTGAAAATAACTTGTAGGGAAGTTGCCGAAACATTGCTGTCAAACGACACCTTGACTCAGCTGATAAAATTGTTTTCCTTGAATAACTCGAAAACCGTCAGCTCCAGCGAAAACGTGCCCCAGTACAGCATTTAACTACATTAAATTTCCTACAAAAAGGTTCTGTTCATCTTTTCCCCAGGACAAGTAGTTTGTGCATAACGAGTGAGAGAATATAAAAATTTCACACACAGTTTTTGAAGGCGTTGCAGGTTGCATGAAACCCATAGGTAGGGGCTACTGAATCACCTTGTATGTTGACGACATTTGAAAGAAATTGAAATTGGTAGTAGATTGAGGAATTAAATTATCAAACAGTGCCTATTGAAGCACTCCTCTATTTGCAGAAGATAAAATAATGGTTCAAATAAATTAGATACCATTACAGAAATACATTTTAAAATAATCTGTGTAAATCTTACAATTTAAAAAGCTTAGTTAAAAAAAAAGAAAATTAGGGTTTTTAGGGGAAAGTATCCAGTCAGATAAAAGGTTGTGCTAGAAAACATTTAAGAAAAAATATCGAATTTTAAATGTCTCGGCTGTGATGTCAGTATATATAAGCACAATGAGCAAGAAGTTATGAAATTTCAGGCTGTACGTGGGAACTTTTAGAAACAAAGTTAGAGAATAAACGAGAAATAAATTTTACAAAGTAACAGCTTTACCCACATTACTTTATGGCAGCGAAGCCAGAGTGTCAATTCAAAAGCAACCAAGCAAAATACTCTCAGCAGAAATGCTTTTTTTGAAGGTACGAGATTGGATAGCATAAAAAATTGGGATTAAACATGAAATCAGTATGTAATAAAATATTAAATAACACAGAGAACTGCACCAATCACTTAAAGAAAATACAAAATACCAGACTCCACAAGACAGCGTTGGATTACATGTCGAAGGGAAGAAGAGATTGAGGGTGACCCAGAACACGCTAGAAACAACTGTGAAGCCGGAATGGAAGAGAACGCCCAATACATGAACTTTAGAAGAAGAAGAAGAAGAAGAAGAAGAAGAAGAAGTAATACACGAAATCTCTCTGGATCCACAATCCATACCAAGATGGGGGTGGTTTGCATACCACTATAGTACAGACAGCCATACAAAGGAGCAACCACAACTGAGGGATATCTGTGGAGAAGCCAGACGAACCTGTGTTTCCTGACATGGGGCAATAGTCTTTTTTGAAGTCGCAGGAGCAATAGTCTGGTTGGTTGGCTGACTAAACAGTGTGACATTAGTCAACGTGGCCTAGCTGAGCTTCTACCGGTAACGGCTGAAAACAAAGGGAAACTACAGCCGTTATTTTCCCAAACAGCATGCAGCTGTACTGTACGGTTAACTGGTATGGAAGTGAACGAGAGCGATAAATAAGAAGAGAAATAGATCGAGTAAGTAATGAGAAGGTAGTAAATTGAATTGGGGAGAAGAAAATTATGCCACAACTAGACTAAAAGAAAGGGTCGATCGATAGGACACTTACTAAGAAGAAATCATCATTATGGTAATGGAGGAAACCGTTGGGAACCGTTTACGTTGGGAAATGACATAGCGAAAGTCATGGCAAACAGAAACACAGTCGCCAGAAAGCTTACTTACATCAGAAAATTTTATTTTATTTGATGAACCGATAGCCATTTAAATGAACAGGGCTCTTATTTTACTTGTGCTTGATTGAAATAGAGACGTTGAAAAATTTGGTGCTGGACTGTGATTCGAATTCCTATCTGCTCTTTCGAGGATCTGGATCTCTCGGAACAATATAGTTCAATCATTTCGTTCCTTTTCCCAAGACTGCAATCTTTTCTAGGTCTCCTCAAAAGGATCCAGTACAAAAATATTCATAATTTCATTTCAAGCCCTCTCAAGCGCACACCACCCTGCTAGTGAAAATTAATGTGCATTTTTAATCTCTCTTCACGTGTTACCAACAATCGCAATAGGTGTCGTTATTTCTGGTCAAAAACGCACCCACCTTACGGTTGGTGAGTAAGCAACTGATACTTAAGCTGTATTCGTGGATTCACGGTAGGTGTGCAGTTCGATTGTCGCTTAGGCACAAAAGTTTGTATCCTTAATTTAGATTCAAAACCTAGCAGCTCGTAAGAAAAACCGATACGTAACATTTGATTTTTCTTAGTTAACAATCCGATTACGTGTTGGGTTCGTATCTCCGTCACAGAACTTCACATCAAGCACTTCATCTTTAAATGCATGCACACTTTGTTACTTCAGAATGGAGGTATATTAAACATCTTTCGTGGTTAGCTAACAGGGATGAAAGGGTCTTTATAGGATTCCCGGTTTATTACAAAAACTGTCGTCTTTTATTTTCAAGTATAGATTTGGTTACTGGTATTGGCAAAAATTTCGGTAATTCATGACTCTTCATGGCTAGTCACCAATATGATGTGATTAGATTAAATTAGATTACATTAGATTAATTCTTGTTCCATAGATCATGAATACGACATTTTGTAATGATGTGGAATGTGTCATTTTAAATGAAAGATTTATTTACATAACATGATTCAATTTCTTTACAACAATTTTTTACACACACACACTCTCTCTCTCTCATTCTTTTTTATTTCTCTCTCTCTCTCCCTCTCTCTCGCTCTCTCTCTCTCTCTCTCTCTCTCTCTCTCTCTCACACACACATACACACACACACACACATTCTTTTTTTTATTTTTATTTGTTTATTGTGCTCGACTATCGGCGAGGTACGAAAAAGCCTGTGAATGAGTTTCTTAGTTTTGAGTACACTAACGAAAGGAATATAAAACAATTATGAGAGTTACTGATTTATGATGCTTAGTTTGCAGTCAATTATATTATTAGTAACTATGCTCCAGTCCCTAAACCTAGTTACAGAAACGCGAATCAGACGCATTACGTATTCCAGGCCGTAGCAGCTGCGACTTGGAGACACCAGCTATGGTCACTTCCCAGCCCGCTGTAGGATCACATCGGTTCGTCTTTTTCCTGCTGGTACTGTAACTGAGATTTGGCAACAAGGCAACGTATGTTTGGCAACTCTGTGATCGACGAGTTACTTCCTGGTGTGCACGGATTTAAGCCTCAAAGTTCACTTGATTTTACCTGTCATTTACACTGAATAATCTGAGTTATTATCGCTTGAGGTGTAACAAAAGATTGTAAACTTACGGTTTTCAGCCCAGGAAACTCGTTGCAGGTGGAAATCGCAACTAATCTCGTCCTTTAAATAGCGGTTTATGAGTTCTAGCCACTATTGGCCTCGTAAGAGGAAGGTAAGACACATACCTCTTCGCCAGCTCTGTGGTATCGTGCTGACCTGTGAAAAAGCTCTAGCGGTTCTGGCGCTGCAGTCCGGAACCGCGGGATTGCTACGGTCGCAGGTTCGAATCCTGCCTCGGGCATGGGTGTGTGTGATGTCCTTAGGTTAGTTAGGTTTAAGTAGTTCTAAGTTCTAGGGGACTTATGACCTAAGATGTTGATTCCCATAGTGCTCAGAGCCATTTTTTTGTGAAAAAGCTGCTGTTATGGTTCGCAGTTCCAGTCACACTGACTGCAACGTTTTCATCCCTTCTGTGAAAGAGCTACGAGCAGTCAGATCAAACACCAATAAGGAAATCGCAAGAAAATATTTTCGGCCCATAGTGCAATGCTGAAAAGCTTACAATGCTGCACAACAGGTATCGCCTATTTCCGCTGCTGACAAGCAAATTTTGGGTTTCTGGAAATACATAACTATATTTATGAAATGCCACAGTTGCATACCTCTTGAGTATGACACAGCATACCAATCAAACACAGACCCAATCAAAATCTAAGTGAGTAGTATTTTACTAATTCTTGTCCATAGAGGCACGCTTGTGTACAGATACTCAGTTTTATTAAAACAGACTTTCGTCGTAAGGTTATCGTGGGTAGTTTTCTTTCATTTCTTGTAATACAGTGCACAATTTACGTAAGGTTTCCTTTAGTGTTGTTGAAAAAATAGTAAACATGAGAGCGAAATTAATCATCAACGATATATGCGAATTCTCTGATGTTATCTATAACAGGCTGACAATGCACATGCAGTTTATTGACTACCTGCATGTAGAAAACTTGTTCTGAGTTAAAGCTGTCAAACAATGTTTGAAGAAGAATAAAATGCCACTACCACACGACAGCTAATGTAGAAAATACTTTTCTGATTTACTTCTTTTTACTTAAATTCTCTTATATATATATATATATATATATATATATATATATATATATATATATATATATATATATATATATATAAAAGAGAATTTAAGTAAAAAGAAATAAATCAGTTTATATTTGGAAATTTATTTTAGCATTGATCATTGAAATTTCAGCATATTAAACTTGAGTCATAAGTAAACTGGTGCCTTGTTTAGGATTGTGAAAATGTGAGATTGTAATCTTACGTAACACATCAAATATGGAGCCAAGATTGGGAGACTGCATACAACACTGCATTCATAAAATAACACACGAAGAACGTTGAAACATGCGCAAGAGGAAATTAACCACAACCAACCGATTCAATTTTCACCCAAAGAAGTTACATTCGTAGCACAATCCTGTCTGTCATGTAATTACCACACACTGGTATACTAAATTCATACTAACTCTCTGTGAAATCATCCCGAAAAGAATAGCTGAGGGCTACTTTGATGATTACATCACATGCTTCACGTGGTCAACTTGGTTTACACAAAGAGTGTAACTCCACAATAATTTTGATAATTAAAATAAATTAGATCGAAAAGCAATTTACAAAAGAAAAACCTCGAACTGGTTACTATCGTCTTACTATCAACCTGATGGGTCAAATAATTGTATAAGCACGTGGTACTGGTCTCACAAAGTACACCCCACATGGGATGGACATAAAGAAAAGTTGCTATATTGAAAAATATTGTCAAGACGAGACGTTATAATCTCACGCACATTCGCATTGAAGATTGATGATGCTAGTTAGAGTTACTGATCAACACTTGGTTCCACTTTACTCACAAAGTAGTGACAAAGCAACTACCGGAAGATATTCTGAACTTCACACGCGAATTACACTGCGTTGCAATTTAAGATAACATTAGATATTTTAGAGCTAAACCTGAAATAAAGGTGATTAAATTTTCAGTTAGGCTGAACTTAAGAAATCCATTGTCCTACGGACTTAGCAGACACGCGCTTAGCCGGAGATCTTACCACTTCAGACGCTCGCCGCGGACAAACTGACCTAGGCTCCTACCAAGGGTGCTTCCGTATACAAAACGGAAGTGACCAGAGAGGCAGCTTGCTATACCAACATGACAAGGGACGGACAGGACCATACTAAGGATAGAAACCTCTTTGCTTTTAGAAAGGGTAGCTACCTGTTCCGACGTTGGTCCTACTGTTCTCTAGCATACAGGCTTGTCTGCTACCATCCAACATGCAACTACAAATACATTTACTCATTCATCCTCTCACACAGAAGGGAAGGGGGATGACTGTATCTTATCATATACAGTATATAAAAGAAATCGGATGTAGGTTCCGTATGAGACTGTGTGACATGAATTACATATAAACTGTATTTTAAAGTGTAGTAGTGTGACAGATCGTTCTTGTTTATGTGTAAAAGTAACACGTTTCACTGCTCAGTCTCCTCCCAGATAGTCAGAAACACCACAGTAAATTTAGAAGAGGAATTTATGCCGTAAATGACAACATATTTAAGAAATTAACATGAAAGGAATCCAACAGAGACCTTTCAAGACGATATTCCTTCTTTGCTAAGTAGACGTTAGGTTGAACCACAATAAAGTCTGGAGTGGCCACATGTAGAAACTCTATCACCAGTAACCTTTCTTATACTAGTTATTTATTTCCAGTGACGAAACGAACGCTATGTAGGGTCACAGGACAGCTATTCCCTCTTTTATCTGAGCTTCTGTATGTCGATAAAATTGGTTCTGAACTGAGAGTGCAGCTCAGATCACCCTTAACGTGGAATTTGATCCCTTCGTGACAATACAGCTCGGCTACAATTTGTTGTTTGTTCAAAACTGCAGATTCCTCAACATCTCCACGTATTACGCGTGACTGGGTTCGAATCCTGGCCCGGCACTAAAGATTTCATTATGTATTATCAAGCTCTAGCATGAGTACACCTATCTGCTGGTGGATAATAATTCTGATTTTTAATGTATTTTCATTCGTTGTCCACACTAACGATATCTGACGTTTTTGTCTCCCAGTGGGACACAGAACTATTTGCGAGATCACTATAAGAAAAAAAAAATGTTCATATGTGTGTTAAATCTTATGGGACTTAACTGCTAAGGCCATCAGTCCCTAAGCTTACACACTACTTAACCTAAATCATCCTAAGGACAAACACACACAGCCATGCCCGAGGGAGGACTCGAACCTCCGCCGGGACCAGCCGCACAGTCCATGACTGCAGCGCCTAGACCGCTCGTCTAATCCCCCGCGGCGATCACTGTAAGTTCGAGATATTATTCCGAGCTGCTGGTGGAGAAAAATTCGGTAGCTGACGTCTCTTTGTGTGTAGTCAACAACGATATGTGTGGGACTCTATTCCCTGTGAGCACTGAACTCTTCGTCATATTATTGCTAGTTCAAACTTGCTCACAAGTCGCTGCTCGTGCAACAAACCCATATTTAACGTTCGTTTTCTCTAGAATATAACATCGATAGCTGCGGGGGTGGAGTACTGGGAAGGAAAAAATGAATGTGTCGTCTCGTCATTTCAGTTAAAACATCTAGCTACTGCCGAGAAAATCCGATGTGTCACAGTTGGTTGTGCTTCGATATCAATCCGATTAGGTTCTGGGTTCGAATCCCTGTCCAACACAAGGCTTCACCTCACGGCATTCAAGTAAGTTACTTGTGAAGAAGGAATATTTAACATCTCTCGTAATTCGTTTACAGGGACAACAGTTGCTGGCTGGAATTCGCGTACGTTAAAAATGTTCACGTTTTTTAATTTAAAGTTGTTATTTGCTAACTGATACTATCTAAAATCGAGGTATATCACACTCTGTATGCCTAATCAGGAATGACTGTTAGTTTGCGTCAGTCACGAAATCTTTGTTTAGTCTGCCTGACCTGGGTTTGAATCCATATGCAGAACGAGACGGTTCGTCGTGTCATTTGAAGTTCATACATATTCTCAACTAGCTGCTAGTGGATAACTTAAATTTTTAATCTCATTTTGTGTTAAATAATAAGTACTGTATGTTACTTTGAAGAGGACGTAATGATGAGAGTGGTAACATTCCAGGTATGTCATTTATTGTAATAAATGTGAGCTTATAAGCCTTATCTGTGATAAGGTGTTCTCTGGTATTTGTGGCATCGTGGTATTGCTTTACATCTTGAGTTACTGCGATACAGAGCAGTGTTTTCTAGTGGTGACTTGTTGGAACCATTTTCAATAGTTAAACGACTGTACCAAGGAGCGACCAGAGGACCTGCTAGACGGCTGCGTTATGCCGGTTGCATGCGAATCAGGCGAAATGCAATTCAGGTGGTTCGGATACTTTTGGGCATACTGTACCTGTACAACCGCACTGACTGGATCTTGTTTCAATTGAAATCGTGTAAGTACTGGAATCAGAGTAATGCCGCATTATAAGTTGAAGCATTCTTCGTGTCGATTTTCCGTGCTGGTCGGTCCTACATAAATCTGTTCAGCAGCTAACGTTGTGACTTGGATCATTGTGACAAATACGAAGAACAGCTGTTTGTGCTGACGAAAATAGAACTATATTCTTGCACCCTCGAGGAAAGCATTATTAATACAATAGGCACGCCTCTCACTTCTTGTCCCATGTAAAGCCTTAAGAGTATCACAAGACTTTCACTACTCCTACTGCACTAACTCTCTGCTGCAAACTTTGATCCCAATGCACTCAGTCCCCCACGCCCCAAACAAGCCCGAAACTCCTCGGCGCCCTCCTATGCTCACAGCGGTAATCAAGGGATTTCATCCTGGGACCACAGAAGCTGAACGTGAGCGGCAATTAAACGCTAATCCTGATTTACAGATCCCCACAGCCTTGCACATCGGCGTCTGTAGCGATTATGTACTCCTAATCGACATATTCTCAGGGTCCGCTGCAAGTAACGATCAGCTCGTTAACTATGGCTCTCCGTTCTATCACGGAAGACTCCGCATCGAATCCTGTAGAACCAAAGCCCAGTCAGCCGGCCGCGGTGGTCTCGCGGTTCTAGGCGCGCAGTCCGGAACCGTGCGACTGCTACGGTCGCAGGTTCGAATCCTGCCTCGGGCATGGATGTGTGTGATGTCCTTAGGTTAGTTAGGTTTAAGTAGTTCTAAGTTCTAGGGGACTGATGACCACAGCAGTTGAGTCCCATAGTGCTCAGAGCCATTTGAACCAAAGCCCAGTCACACGAATGTCTCAAATGCATAGTACATACAACGACCACCTCACACAACACCGAAAAAGCCATCCCAGCTGTCGTCGCTGCAAAGCCACTCATCTTCTGAAACAATGTCCGAGTCTACAATCCCTTCTCCTTGTGTAGCACCTACAACAAATCTCACTAATCCTGCTACTATAAAATGCAACGCTAAGCCTCCTCCCAACAAACCTGAATTAACAACTGCCGAGACAACACCAAACACAAACAATTCATTACGTCCTGCAGTCACCACCGAAGAGTTTATCAGTTTCGTAATCACGGCTCTCCAAAACATCTAACAGTTTGACCGAACCCGTATACTCTATGATACTACACTGGTTAGTGGTTACTAAACGATCACGATGTTGCTGCATTTGGCCTCCCGTGACCGTTATCGCCCGCATCTCGTGGTCGTGCGGTAGCGTTCTCGCTTCCCACGCCCGGGTTCCCGGGTTCGATTCCCGGCGGGGTCAGCGATTTTCTCTGCCTCGTGATGGCTGGGTGTTGTGTGCTGTCCTTAGGTTAGTTAGGTTTAAGTAGTTCTAAGTTCTAGGGGACTTATGACCATAGCAGTTGAGTCCCATAGTGCTCAGAGCCATTTTTTTTACCGTTATCGGAAACACGTCGTGATCTTCTAGCAAAGAAATACAGTCGTGACTAAGGAAAATGCATCGCATTGTGAATGATCTCTAGACAATTATACACATATACTGTCAACTGGTTCCAGTGTCCTCGTGAAATATCACTACAGCAACTCACGTAAGTCGACCGAAGTGCCCTCGCTTTCAGCTGCAATAATACTGTGGTCGACTGGAACCGCTCTGTATCCTCCATCAATGTAAACAGCTACATGTTCGCAGAACCACTCCCAATTTACTTTCTCCCGTCTATATGTCACTGTCTAATACTAAACCTATGTCACTTGCTCAGCATCGCTTTCCCACTACATTCAACCCCCACCATAAACACAGCCGTATCCTACCCCTTTACAATAACGCTACCAATACGTGCTCCACCGCCCCACCAATATCCCACCTTTCTTCGAATTCCATTTCACGAGTTTAATACCGAAATCTCGTAATGAAGCCTCTAAAAACGACCTCTAGTTGAATTTCAATGGCTACAACACCAATGCCGTTGGAAGTATTACCACGCCAAGTCCATTAACATTGCAAATCACACCAAGAACATGCGATTCTATCGATGAAATTCGCACCTTATTACAATTCATTTGTAGTTTTATATTCAGCTTTATTGTACTCTATGCCTTTACGGCTCAAGAGCAGATACTTAGCTGCTGTCAGTCATCTTATTACACCTTATTACAATTACAATTACACCTTATTACAATTCATTTGTAACTTCATATTCAGCTTTATTGTACTCTATGTCTTTACGGCTCAAGAGCAGATACTTAGCTGCTGTCAGTCATCCCCCATTTGAAGGAATGAAGCAACAATAAAGAGAAGAAAGAAAAATCCCCCCCCCCCGCCCCCCCGTCGTCGCTAACATCATTATTCCGTGTTTCAAATGTATGTTCAATTGCAGATAGCGCACAAAACAGCGCAATAAATACAACGAGATTTAGTTAATGCCGCTAGTTATCTGTAATTAATCAGTGTGCTCGAATCGCCGGCAGCGGTCGAATGAGTAATTATGGTTGTGACTGGAAACAAACAAACGCCATTGTGCCCGCGGCTGCGCCCGTATCTGCGCTTCCGTGTGCGAACGAGCCAGCGCCACTGTCAAATACGGTCTTCTCCGCTCCGGAAATTTCTTCTATGTATTTCATGGGCAGCAGTGGGAAAGAGGAATCTTACCAAAAAAAAAATTCTTCCTCTTTGACGTTCATACTGGTTAAGATTTCCACGTGAGTAAAACGCCAGAGCGCAACGTGGGATTTCACATTGAACTATAACGTTATGAACACTTTTACGGCTCTCAGAAAAGATGTGTTCAGGTTTGTTCGCAGGTGACCATCCGTATATTTTTTGATGTAAAACATTTCATCTGTGATACTAATTCCTTATGCTTGACATTGTAATATCCACACATATATTTTATTCAGAAAAATATTTACTACATCGTTGTGTGTGGAATCTGAATGAACCATTTCTTGACATTAATATAAATGACTTCATCGTTTATTAAATAATAAATAATTATTGTCAACGACATAATTTAATATTCTGTAAAAACCTGTCTCTCAGACAATATCAATGGAAAAAGATAATGAAAATCTTCATCTTTTGTTATCTGCGGGTCTTGTAGAATAATTCTTCTTCTTGTTCGAACTGTTGTACTGATCAGATGTGATGGATGTCTCGTGGCACGGAGGTCTGTAAAAAACTGTATTATGTTTTTAAGTAATATTTGAAAAATAGAGTTCCTGTGTCATTGAAATCAATTCTTTTCTTTGAACTTCTATTTCACTATGATTCTTGTCCTACATAAACGTTAAGTTTTCCGATCAACTACATTGGAGCGCAGTCATTAGCGCTACTGATCTACCTGCGCGGTTTATTGGTAAATGCTGAATAATAAGCCATTAACATTGAGAAATACTTTTAAATGTTAATGCATATAGTAAAGGTACAGAAAAGACTTAATATATATTATTTGTTAGTAGTAAAACAGTGCCTGAAGGAGAATCGATAAGTGATTGTATTATGATAGCCGCCATCTTGCTGAAATACTGCAGCGGTAGTTTTAAATTGAATTTTTAAACAGACATAAACCTTGATCGTCATTATTGCCATAATAATTGTGTATTGGTGGCCCAGAACCCACTCAGAGGTAATAAATTTCACTTAGATTATGAATAATCTTTAAATATAGTGCAAACAGCATCTTACGTGATAAAAATTGTTCTCTGCTGATATTTGAAGCCTGGTTATTTCGTAACAACTCTTTTATTATTTTTGACAGGAAATAATACGTTAGTGCTGTGTGGGTGTGGTATTGTGTGTCAAAACTGTTCATTTTGCTTAAAGATAAGTGTTGCCACCTCGAATAAAGGTAGCGGTAAATTGGATAGACGACCACTATTAATGAGGCTATTATGCAACAGCACTGAAGACTGCTAGATTCATTACTCTTGTATAGTTCAGATTACTTAACATGCATTTAGCTTGTTTACTGGTCGTATAAGATCACTTTTTTGCATGAACTTAGTGCCAATATACACTGCTTGACAGACAACATTGCTATACGTTGAGGTGGAGATTTTTTTAACAAAAAAAAAAAAACGAACATTAGCCGGGAGAAGCAGTCATTAGTTAAAAACCTATGTTACGCAATTTTTTGTGATATCTTACAATACAGCATCAGCGGGCTTTTGGGGTCTAACTGTGATGGTGAGGCAGTAAATTTATCCACAGGGCAGTGACGCTGCGTCACTGCAATACATTTTGGAGGTTTGGCTTGGAGTCCCGTACCATCCTCCAACAGTGACAGTACTACATCAGTCAGGCAGAAAAATTTAACAGGTGCTGTGGGAAAGTATTGGACTTAGAATGGGGGGCTAGTCCCGCCAAGGGATACATTTGTGGTGGGCGTGCCAGGCCTATCGTTCGCCATGATCGGAATCCGATTCCTCTAGGATGGTTAGAGGAACCAGCGACGTGGAAGTGTGGTCCCAACGAGGCGTAACCCATGGACAGTGTCCCGCAGGGCATCCACTTTGTCATAGAGCCGCCGCGCGTTGTTGCGTATGGTCGTCTTTAGGGGGACGATATCCGCTCCCTCGTGGAGAGTACCAATTCTCGTGAGTGGCGGGGCGTGCAGGCTCCACCTGAGCACCTTGTTCTGCAGGCGCTGCAACGTCCGCATCCTGGTGACACTAATCGTGGCCCATGCAGCAGAGCCATACGTGAGAGCAGACAGATAATTGTTCGATGGATGCGGAACTTGGTATGCAGGTTGGGTTCTCTACTGCAGAAGGGTGGGTACAAGGCCCTGGTCAGCTTTTGCCAATTGTTGGCGACATGCTCCTCATGACAATGGAGGTGCAGCACATCGCTGAAATCAAAGTGTTGCAGCGGAGGGTTGAGTGCCGTATGATGAAATGGACTGTTATAATTTAAGAGACATTATTAACCTAGTTTGCTTTTTTTGTGATCTGTTACAATACAGCATCACCAGTCTATTGCGGTCTAACTGTGTTGGTGAGGCAGTAAATTTATCCAGAGGGCAGTGACTGCGTCACTGAAATTCACTTTGGAGGTGTGGCGGTGGGACTTGTAGTCCCGTACCACCCTCTGACGGTGACAGTACTACATGAGTCAGGCAGAAAAATTTAGCCTAACGTGGGCAGGTCTGATTGGAAAGTATTGGACGTAGAATGGGGGCTAGTCCCGCCGAAGGATGCGTCCGTGGTGGGCGTTCCAGGCCTATCGTTAGCCATGGCCGGAATCCGATTCCTCTAGGATGGTTAGGGGAACCGGATGTCGATGCCAGCGGCGTGGAAGTGTGGTCCCAACGTGGCGTAACCCATGGACAGTGTCCCGCAAGGCATCCACTTCTCATAGAGCCGCCGCGCGTTGTTGCGTATGGTCGTCTTTAGGAGGACGATATCCGCTTCCTCGTGGAGAGTGACAATTCTCGTGAGTGGCGGGGCGTGCAGGCTCCACCTGAGCACCTTGTTCTGTAGGCGCTGCAATGTCCGCATCCTGGTCACACTAATCGTGCCCCATGCAGCAGAGCCATACATGAGGGCAGACAGGTAATTGTTCGGTGGATGCGGAGCTTGGTATGCAGGTTTCGTTCCGTACTGCGGAAGGGCCTGGTCAGCTTTTGCCAATTGTTGGCGACATGCTTCTCATGACAGTGGAAGTGCAGCGCATCGCTGAAATCAAATTGTTGCAGCGAAGGATAGAGTGCCGTATGATGAAATGGACTGTTATAATTTAAGAGACATTATTAACCTACTTCGCTTACATGACAGCAGCATTAAATATCGTTGGTTCAGTATTCCGGCTGCGAGTGTAATATTTTCAAGTATAATTGTCTCGTAGATATTCTGTGCGTGCATTTCACCCATTTAGCTATTGTTGTTTGTATATGGGTTAGTTGTAAGGTATTTTGTGGAAAATATTGTTATTGTCAGTGATATATATTTTTGTGCAATATTAGTGTCAAACATGGTTACACCAAAGACGCACGTAAAGTCGAATGAGCATGTTGATGCAGAAATGGCATCAGACCCTGAAATAGATCAACCTTCGCACACTTCAGTGCAAGTCCTTGATAAGGCAAATATAGATGACAACGGTCTATTATCAGATATTCCAAGCGACAATGAAACTGAGGAGTTGTCAATACAAACGGAAATTCCTGCAGTTAAACCTTCAGAAGTGAATGATAATATTTCTACCGAGCAAGGGGCAGAAATTAGCTATGCCACTACCGGATTGGCAAACATGCCAACTTAATAGTCAAATCGAAGTAGATAAGTTAGAAACGCAGTTCAAAGCTTTGACTACTACTGTGGAGTCAATACAGAATGATATACCCACAGTCCGAACGGAAGTAGCCAATTATTGTTTGAAAAGTTCAATTTCAGGAAAAGGAAGAGCATAGGCAAGAAAAGCTCAAGCAGCAGCAAGAAAAGGCTCTAGAATAACAGCAATGCGAGCTCAGGGAAAAGGAACGTGATAGGAAATTAATGGAAGAAATAAACAATATTTTTATAGAACGAGATAACGAAATTGTCCAGAGAATTTATCAGGTGTTAGTCGATCGCGATACAGCAATTACGACTCATGTCAACAAAGAAATGAATGCAATAAAGACTAGTATTAAACCGTTGGCAAACATACCAACTTAATCTTCAAATCGAAGCAGGTAAGTTAGAAACGCAGTTCAAAGCTTTTTACTACTACTGCGGGGTAAATACAGAATGATATACCCACAGAAGTACAGAAACAAGTTCGAACCGAAGTAGCCAAAGAACTGAACATTGAAAATCACAATCTTGAAACAATTTCAGCACACAGCAACGAGGACGCTATTACTGACAGGCAAAAGAACATTGAAAATTTGCCGACAACCTCTGATGCAGTGCATAATAGACCAAGTTTCGGTAATCAGTGTGTATTATCCCAGCAATTTGTTCCATCAATAAATTCGAATTATGAAGTAGAGTTAACTTGCAATAAAGTAGGTATCCTTGGAGCCGAAACAGAATATACCAAAGTTAACAAACTAACCTCGGTCCCTGTAGGCCTTCGCCAGAAGACCGAGACTAAGACTTAAGGCAATAGATCTATGCAAGAGAACATTAATATGATTCGCTATCAAGATGGTAAGAAAATCGAAGATGAACTCTATCATGAATCTGCCATCGCTGATAGGGAAGAAAACGAAAGTATTCAGGCAACTGTCAATAGAACCATCAATGGTGTAGCATTCAGTATCCTCCTCGACACAGGTGCGAGTGTATCGGTGATGAACGCACAATGTTTAAGAAGGTAACGGAAATAAAAAGACTGCCGATTTTGCCTGTTACGAATTGCAAACTTATTGGAGCGCTGGGAAAAAAGGCACAAATTGTAAAGTACCAGACACAGGTTGAAGTTTCCTTTGGAAATGATAGCCTTATATGCACATTTCTATTATTGTAAAACTTATCAATAACGGTGTTACTGGGCCTTGAGTTTTTACGGGACAGAGAGGCTATAATAGATCTCGCCCGAGGAACATGTGTACTTAAGTACCGGCAGCGACCAGTAACGTTGAAGCTGAATCGGGGGTTCGGTGCGAACCTTCCGCTGACAAGAGGATTAAATGTATCTGTCGGCAAACAAAAATTGTTGATGTTAGAGTATGATCACCCACAAAAGTGTCATACTAACCGAAAAAATTATGCACCCAATATCGTGGGTGACATCAGCGCAACAATACGGGAGAAGGTGAAGGAGGTATCTTGCATTGACGCTTCACAAGCTGGACAATTAATAAAATTGCTATCCAGATACAAAGAAGTATTTATGGATCGACCAGGTATCGTAAAAATTTATCTTTATGATATGAAAGTCTATCCCCATAAGACCTATTGTAGAGGTTCATACTCGGTCCCCTGGACAAAGAAAAATGAAGTAATGAAGGAAATCCGAAAAATGCTGGACTGGGGAATTATTGAAACATCACATTCACCATATAGTAGCTCCTGGCTGGCCATAACCAAAGCAGATAAAAGTATACGTTTAGTTCTCGACGCACGAGACATCAACTAGGTTATTGTGCCAGTGCGAACGAGGCCTGTAAAATTCGACGAGCAAATTCAGAAATTCTTTGGTAAAAATATTTGACTTTACTTGATTTGAGGTCTTCATTTTGGCAGATCCTATTATCTAAGGAATCTAGACAATATACTGCTTTTGTGTTTGGGGACCGAAGCTACCAATTCTATGTTATTCCCTTTGGCTTGAATATTAGTGCTGGTGTGTTCATAGCAGTCCTAGATAATGTACCAGAACACCAGCTATCAGATCAGTTCACAGTATATGTGGATGACCTTTTTTCTAGCGACAGACACTTGGGAAGAACACCTTGAATTAATACAAAATGTGATAGACAAGTTTCTAGCAAGGGGAGTAACTGTAAATTCAAAACAAATCCAAGTTTACTCGACAAGAAATAAAATTCCTATGTCACATACGAGGTGTGGCTAGAAAAAAACCGGACTAGTACTGGTGAAACAATAAAACGAATGCAATAAGGCTGAAAGTCGCGTGGCCTGTCACGTGACTCTCGCTCCGCCTACTGCTCGAGTTTCATCTGCCTCCTGCACTCAGTCTGCCCGTGGCGTCTGTTTCAAGTAGTTGACGTTTTGTCTGTGCGTCGGAAAATGTTGAGTGTACAGAAAGAACAGCGTGTTAACATCAAATTTTGTTTCAAACTAGGAAAATCTGCAAGTGAAACGTTTGTAATGTTACAACAAGTGTACGGCGATGATTGTTTATCGCGAACACAAGTGTTTGAGTGGTTTAAACGATTTAAAGATGGCCGCGAAGACACCAGTGATGACACTCGCACTGGCAGACCATTGTCAGCAAAAACTGATGCAAACATTGAAAAAATCGGTAAACTTGTTCGACAAGATCGCCGTTTAACAATCAGAGCAGTGTCTGAGTTAACAGGAGTTGACAAGGAAAGTGTTAGGCAGATTCTTCATGAAAGTTTCAACATGAACAGAGTGTGTTCGAAAATGGTTCCAAAGTGTCTCACAATTGAACAGAAGGAACGCCGAAGAATGATTTGTTCTGACATCCTGGAAAACATTGAAAGTGATCCCACCTTCTTACAAAATGTTATTACTTGCGATGAATCGTGGTTTTTTACTTACGATCCCGAAACTAAACGCCAATCGATGCATTGGAAAACTCCTGGTTCTCCACGACAAAAAAAGCACGAATGTCAAAATCGAAATTCAAGGCAATGATGATTGTTTTTTTTTTTGACATCAAAGGGATTGTGCACATTGATTGGGTACCAGAGGGACAAACAGTGAATCAGCATTACTACATTAGCGTCCTGGCTACCCTACGTGAGCGAGTACGGAGAAAACGGAACGATTTGTGGAGAAAAAAGTCATGGATCCTTCACCAAGACAATGCCCCAGCTCACAGTGCGTTGTCAGTGAAGACGTTTTTGGCAATACACAACATTCCCATCTTAGATCATCCACCCTACTCACCTGATTTGGCCCCTGTGACGTTTTTCTTTTCGCTAAAGTCAAGTCAGCTTTGAAAGGAACTAGATTTGAGACTGTTGAAGCAGTAAAAGAAAAAGCGACGGAAGTAATGTATGGACTTACCGAAAATGATCTGCAGCATTGCTATGAACAGTGGAAAATTCGTATGGAGCGGTGTAGAGACCGAGGAGGAGAGTACATTGAAGGAGATAACATGAAATTGTAAATAATTGTAAATAAATGTTTTTTCCAGCATCAGTCCGGTTTTTTTCTAGCCGCACCTCGTAATGTCGTATCAAGGGATAAGACCAGATCCAAGCAAAATGGAGGCAATTGTCAATTTTCCGTAGCCACGGACGAAAAAACAACTCAAAAGTTTCATTGGGTTATTAGCGTCTTTCTTTCGAAGATTTCTAACGACTCAGCGAAGCGTTAGTGAGCCTGTTAAAGAAAAATGCACAGTGCTGCTGGACATCGCGGTGCAGGGAAGACTTTGACAATATCAAGGAAGCACTCATTAATCCACCGATTCTGTGTCAGCCGGATATGTCAAAGGATTTCTTCATTGCATCAGACGCTTCAAATTATGGAATCGGGGCATGCCTGTTTCAAACTGAACAGATAAATGATAAACTGGAAGTCAAAATGAACGGATTTGCCAGTAGAATACTAACCAAATGTGAACGCTCCTACACAGTAACCGAACTTGAGGCACTCGCTGTAGTATTTGCTTTCAAAAAACTCCGGTACTGTGTATATGGGAAGCATGTTAACGTCCCATGTGATCATCAAGCTTTGAGGTTTATGTTAACTTGCAAGTTACTGCATGGACGTTTAGTTTGATGGACTGAAGCTCTACAAGAATATGACTTCGAAATCAGGCATGTTCATAGGCCTGATAATGTAGTTACGGACGCATTATCCAGGCTACCGCCAAGTTTACCAGAGTTTGCACCCTTAGTTGGAAACTCAACAGAATATAAGATCTTGCTGGTAAAGGACAAAGCTAACAGGAACAAGTATCTAGCGTTCTGGAAAAAACTGAAGCAATGCCAAGAAAGTGATCCGATGTGGAAGAACATCAAGGACATATTGCGTCAGCAAAGTGACAGTGGTGTTTTCCACCAGTATTATCAGTTAAGCAACGATATTCTGTCTTACACATCAGACAATCCTAACAGCAACTGGCGAGTGTGTATTCCATCAGACCAACTTGAAGACCTAATTTGGTTAACATATCGAGCTTAGCAGCATTTTGTCATTATCATGTGCACAATGCAGATTAATCAGTATTATTAGTATCCGAATTTAAAAAGAAAAATACAAGAACTTATAAGAACGTGTAAGATATGCCAGAAAGTGAAACCGAGCAATGTATGCAGGGACACTGAATTACATCCCATTATTGCACGACGCCCACGACAGATGGCAGCAATCGACATTGCAGGACTCCTACCAACTGCTAAAGGGGGGCTAAAATGTATCCTAGCAATGTATGATTTGTTTACTAAATATATAAAAATGTATCCACTGCGAACGTCAACTGCCAGCAGTATTGGGAAAAGGTTAACAATGATTATATCATATATACTTGTCGGATGCTCATCTACTGTGATAACTGATAGTGCAACATATTTCACTGGAGAGAGGTGGAAGGATCTTATGGAAGAACATAACGTCAACCATCTCTTGATTTCACGGTTTTCTCCCAGCAATGATCCGGTCCGAGAACTTTTAGAGAGCTAAACCGGTTCCTCCGAACTTACGCCCACAATAAGCACACTAAGTGTGTAGAATACCTTACCGCACGTATCAACCGGTTTTACACCGTGTGAAGTCATGAACGAATAGAAGAACAAAGTAAATGAATGGGCTAATCCCATACCAAAGATCCAAGAAGAAAAAATAACACGTCAGGAGAAACTGGATAGGGCATTACAGGAAAAGTCGCCAAGCAGAACTCCCCAAAGCAAAATTTGATAAAAAAAACTTACTAATAAACAGAAACACTGTGTAGATGAATTGGTATTGCTAAGAACGCATCCCAAGGTATCGCTAATCAGAAGGAAGAATAGAAAAAAAAAAAAAAATGGTTCAAATGGCTCTGAGCACTATGGGACTTAACTGCTGTGGTCATCAGTCCCCTAGAACTTAGAACTACTTAAACCTAACTAACCTAAGGACATCACACACATCCATGCTCGAAGCAGGATTCGAACCTGCGACCGTAGCGGCCGCGCGATTCCAGACTGTAGCGCCTAGAACCGCTCGGCCACTCCGGCCGGCGAAGAATAGAAAATCGCAATTATTATTGTACGAAGGACCATTTAAAATAATCTCAATACAACATGACGGATGTTATGTACTAGAGGATGTTAGTACAGGGAACCTAAAAGGACTGTATTGTCATAGAGAGATTAAGAAATATTTGCAATAGGAAACCATTTTTGTGCCTCAGTAAAGAAAATAGTATGTCCAATGCAAATGGACAACAGCACAAATGTAAATAGTATTTATAGTGAAAATATTATCATAAGTAATTTCATGTATTTATATGTACTAGTCTGTTTAGTTCACATGTCAGTAGTTACACTATTGTATTCATGAAGTATAAACCCAAAAGAAAGAGAATAATTTTTTTGATTAGAATTTAATTATTCTGAAAACGTCATTTACTCGGTAGAAGTTAGTTTAAACGCTATCTCAGTAAACATATATTTTTTGTCTTTTCTATGCAGGTTCTAGAAATTCCCAACGTACGTATACGGTGTTTATTCATGTACGAAGGTACGAAGGTAAATGAGTCATGAATGTTTCTATGAACCTCACCTATGTAAATGCACACGCGTAAAGAATGGTAATTGCGTGTGAGTTCGCGCGTCTGTATCCGCATTCGCTGTTCATGGAACGTTTTCCTGTTGTGTACCATTTTAGGTACGTTTTTTTTCCTTACGCGGCTATATTTGCCGTTTGCTCTTACGAGATTTTCTCTTGTTAGGTGAACCGAACATGGACATCTGTCCCATAATTTGATAACAATTTTAACAAAAATATGAATGAATGAGTAGAAATGAACAGAAATAAAATGTATGTCATCAAATACAGAAATGTACCGGTATCTGCACAGTTCAATGATGATCCTAAGCTCAGAATAATGTAGAGGATCCCAACAGTCATTTTGTCTCATAGTTTTTGACAGTATATGATCTTTGTTATCATGTTACTACGATATGGAACAAAGTGCACATGACAAGAATTCATTATTTCCTAAAGTGCCAATTGTATAGAAGATTGTCTGTTGCGTACTTTATAAAACACTAGCAGCAATCACGACTGTGAAGCGTGTCTCACAATAACTATGAAAGTCTAGTGGACGCGTGAAAATCTGCGTTTTCTTATAAGAAATGTGATGAACAGTGGTTATAGCTGTGATTATTGTACATATGAATGCTCGTACTGTGTTAATGTTAGCAGAAAACGATATGGACGTTGAAAAACTGTTAGCAGTATTAAAACTGATATAAAATTGTAGACCTCAGATAAAGGTGTTACGAGTCATTTTCGCGTGCCAAATGTTATGAGGCAGACTGTACAGCCAGCCACTCGGCAACAATGTAATGCAACGGAGCAATGGAGCGCAGCCATTAGCGCTACTGATCTATCTGCGCGGTTTATTGGTAAATGCTGAATAATAAGCCATTAACATTGAGAAATACTTTTAAGTGTTAATGCATATAGTAAAGATACAGAAAAGACTTAATATATATTATTTGTTAGTAGTAAAACAGTGCCTGAAGGAGAATCGATAAGTGACTGTCTTATGTTAGCCGCCATCTTAGTGAAATATTGCAGCGGCAGTTTTAAATTGAATTTTTAAACAATCATAAATCTTGATAGTTATTATTGCGGTAGTAATTGTGTATTGGTGGCCCAGAACCCACTCAGAGGTAATAAATTTCACTTAGATTATGAATAATCTTTAAATATAGTGCAAACAGCATCTTACGTGATAAAATTTGTTCTTTGCTGATGTATGAAGCCTGGTTATTTCGTAACAACTTTTATAAAATATTTTTGACAGGAAATAATGCATTAGTGTTGTGTTCGTGTGGTATTGTGTGTCAAAACTGTTCATTTGGCTTAAAGGTAAATGTCGCCATCTCGAATAAAGGTAGCGGTAAACTGGATAGACGATCACTATTAATGAGGCTATTATGCAAAAGCGCTGAAGGTTGCTAAAAATCATTACTCTTGTATAGGTGAGATTACTTAACATGCATTTAGCTTGTTTGCTGGTTGTATAAGATCACTTTTGTGCATCTTAGTGCCATTTACACTGCTTGACAGACAACATTGCTACACTGACCCCAGTTTATTTCCTCCCTCATTCCCACTACAGAGCCCATATTCTGTAGAACTCAGTCTCACATACTGTATTTTACTCTACTACAGCGTTGCAATCCCTTATGGTAATTAAATTCTTGTCTTCTTTTACAGACTGTATTACCGGGGTGGCCGAGCGGTTCTAGGCGCTACAGTCTGGAGCCGCGCGACCGCTACGGTCGCAGGTTCGAATCCTGCCTCGGGCATGGATGTGTGTGATGTCCCTAGGTTAGTTAGGTTTAAGTAGTTCTAAGCTCTAGAGGACTGATGACCTCAGAAGTTGAGGTCTGCGCGGATAAGAAAAGTGCAATCCGCATCCACACCGCATCCGCAAGGTCCTAATCCGCATCCGCATCCGCAGCAATTAATCCGCATCCGCAAGTTCCTTATCCGCATCCGCATATATTTAAGTTTTGAATGAGTAATTAATAGTAATAGACAGTAGTACTTAGAATTATGGTATGTAATGACATAGTTATTGTTAGGGTGCCATTTCTGCGACAACTTAACTACTTTTGACTTCTTAAATCACAGGAAATGCTGCATACCTACTCTAAAGCAGACCATTCCAAACAGGAAAGCATTGGCGCTCCAGAGCACACACAGTAGCGGCTCGGATCTCGTGAGATTGGAAACACTATTTAAAAAAATAAAATTCCATGTAATAGTATTAAATGATGAAAATACGTGTACAGAAACAATTATATTTCGCTGCTCTTGTGCCAAGGCAGTTGAAAATGACGATGGTTTTAAACTGTTACTAGCACATTGCATCATTTACCGACAGTTTTTTTGTACTCACTGCTTGGATGTGTCAAATTGTGAAGCCATTCATGTCAGCTGATGATTATATTATAGCTTACGCGTTCAGTCCTCGTCATTTCCAGGTGAAAATATTTACAGTATTAGGCCTACACTGCAAAACGCTGGCGCACCTGTGCAAAAGTTAAACTGCCAGCAATAATTGACGTTGTCTGGAAGAAATAACTTGTCTTCCGAAGAGTGACAACAAAATCAGTGGTTATAGAAATTAGGAGTGGTTGGATGAGGTAGCAGTTCCTTAGCACTCACTGCACCGTACTTGGCCCCCACATCAATAAGAAACTGTGCCGTCTCGAGAAACCCAGATCCACACGCAACTTCGAATGGTAAAATGTCTTTGCTGACAAGATTGATAAGTTTTTCTGTCGCGGCTGTCTTCAAATTTGGCGGAACTTCAGGAACTTTCACGTCTCTCTTGGTATTTAAATAAATAATTGTGCTACTTTGTTGAGCCTCACACGAATGTTTTAGCAAATGTGAAGTTCCACTTTTGTGTCCAGTGTAGGAATATACATTTTTACATGCAAAACAAGCCACTGTATCTTTTATCTTTTCGTTGCCATCAAATACGTATGCGAATTTTTTTCCAAATTGGCGATTTCAATTTGTTTTCCTTCACTAATGTAAAATCACCTTTTTCACGTTACACGAAATTGTATCCATCGATACGGTGTTCATTTGAAGAAAGAACTCTCACTGATATTTGCTACGATGCACGTTGTCACTCGGTCACTACAAAGCGCTAACTGAAGGCAGCGGAAAATTGCACGGGCACCTGTCTGGTAGACAGTGGGCAGGTTTGCCACCCAGAGAGCACTTCACAGGCCACACAAAAGACACGGACGTGGAAACGGATTAGGCACAGGTCTCTTGGGTACAGCTACGTCGGTCGTAGCCAGGGGCTAAGGACGACAGACATCCGCTCTACCCGGGCCCTGCAAGATTCCAAGAATGTCAACAGACTTGAAGTTTTGAACTAACATTGCAACATACGTACTGGGCAGATGCCTTGCTCATTATCCGCAGATGACCCGTGGATATCCGCGCCGGTCGCGATTTTATCCGCCAAGTAACGAATACCGCGGATATCCGCGGATATATCCGCGGATATCCGCATCCGCGTAGACCTCTACGCCATAGTGCTCAGAGCCATTTGAACCATTTGTTCCAGAAGAAATGCTAGGCTTTCGTAGTACGAGGGGTGTTCAATAAGGAATACAACACATTTTGTTTATGAATGCAGGTTGCTTTTATTCAGATTTCTAATACACAGTATTATTTGCCTACTCTTTTGGCTACAGAACCATATTTTTCAACATAACCCTACACCGCCTGCCTGGGAGGGCCTGTATGACCGCATGGCACCCCTCTACTGGTCACATCGGAGCCAACGTCTTGCTACGTCAATAACCTCCCCCTCATCCACGTACTGCTGCCCACCGAGTGCATCCTTCATTCAGCCAAACAGACGGAAGTCGGAAGGTACGATATCCGGGCTATAGGATGGATGAGGAAGAACAGTCCAGTGAAGTTTTGTGAGCTCTTC
The DNA here is from genome assembly GCF_023898315.1 of Schistocerca nitens. Taxonomy (NCBI): domain Eukaryota; kingdom Metazoa; phylum Arthropoda; class Insecta; order Orthoptera; family Acrididae; genus Schistocerca; species Schistocerca nitens. The sequence goes on along the minus strand of NC_064618.1, from coordinate 284,559,106 downwards.
TCGGGTACGCAGGCTTGTGTAAGGCCTTGTTTTCTCATGCAGCAGAAATTCGTTTGCATTTTTGCGGGGACGAACACGCTGAAGTCGTTTCTTCAGTTTCCTGTGGGTAGCACAACTCACTAAAGAGTTGGTGGTTGCACCAAGTCGGAGGACATCAACAAGAATAACACCTTCAGAGACCAGAAGCTCGCCACCTTGGCTTTACAGGCTGGGCATGCGAGTCTGAACTATTTCTCCCGAAGAAGGTGGTGTGGTGCCACTGTATGGGTTGCCTTCTCGTTTCCGGTTAAACGAGTGTGACGATGTTCGACAAAAAATTGTCACAGTCAGCCTCGTAACGCGCAAGCAATTCAGTACAGGTGGTCCTTCGTTGCTCTTTATGGTCTACTGTTAGGAGCAAAGAACCAAGGGGGCACATATCTTTGAGTACCCCATCTGGTGGACGAGTGTGTCAGCAGTACAAACCGAGATGTCCAGTTGAGCAAGGTGTTTTACTGTGATCCTTCGATAACTTCGAATGAGAGTGTCCGCACGTTCCAACATTGCAGGAGTCACAGCTGTGTGCGGCCGGTCGGCACGCGGGTGATCGGACAGGTTTGCGCAACATTGCGATGATGACAGACATCTCTCTCAGCGACTCACAGCGCTTTTGTTGACTGCCAGGTCTTCTGTAAGCGCCTATGAATATGTGCGATGCTTTGGGTTTGCGCCAAAACAAACTCAGTGGCATCTCTCTACTTGGAACGTACCTCTGTTACAGTCACCATTTTCGAGGCTATGTGTAGCGTCGCCACCTATCATAACTTGATGAAACTGTAGGGACTGAAGCGGGAATATTTTACGATGTCCTACAACTGACTAGTAAATGGAAAACGTATGGCTATTTTGTGGCTGCAAACCACCAATAGGTCTATTTTTGTATCCCGCCTGGAAGGCGGCGCGTGGGTAGGAGCAGGAACAGGAAAAATACGTCGGTACTGCACGTAAGTGAAAGTGGTTTCCTGGAGCCTGAATAAATAGAGAGGCATACATAACTTTGAACAGATGAGCACAGTCTCAAGCTACAGCGAAGTGTCCCAGACGTCTGATCTTGATCAAGTGGGCAGAATCTACAGTGGTGCTCGTAGAGTTCAACTGCGCTTGCTAGAGGGCGCTGTCGTCGTTGTCTGTCGTAATGCCAACTTAACTGGCACCTAAACCGTGGCATCGTTGCTATCGATACCACATCCCTCCCCCATGAAATGACGCACCCCGTCGTTCAGTATGGCTTTCGACGGCGGGTGGACGGAAACAACGTGACGAGCACACGGTATAACACAACACCCGCGTTGGCAATGAAAAAGGCAAGCCGCTCTGTACCTGGTATGTTGTATGCTGCGAAGTGTGCCTCGAGCTGGGCGATCTATTCTGGCCAGCGTTCAACGTCAAGACTGAAGGTACGAAATGGCGGCGCCGTCGGCGACGGCGTCGGTACAGGCGGTGCCGCCGGAGGTGCCGAAGTAGCTGCAGTTTGTAGTGTGACCAGTCCATTTATGGCAGCAAGCAGCTGCGCCATTTGCTGAGCCTGGAAACGTACAAGATCGGACAGTGAAGCCTGTTCCTGTCGAAGCCATGGTTTACACAAATGAAAGTCTTATAGCGAATGGTGGGAACACTGGAAGACACACTCAGCCACACGGTCACACGGGGAAATCACAAAAAAAAGCTAAAGCAGTTCAAATGGCTCTGAGCACTATGCGACTTAATTTCTGAGGTCATCAGTCGCCTAGAACTTAGAACTAATTAAACCTAAATAACCTAAGGACATCACACACATCCATGCCCGAGACAGGATTCGAACCTGCGACGGTAGCGGTCGCTCGGCTCCAGACTGCAGCGCCTAGAACCGCACGGCCACTTCGGTCGGCCAGCTAAAGCAGCTAAACAGGAAATGATAGCGAAAAACAATAGCCTCGTCGCCAACTTTTGTATCCCGCCTGGGAGGCGGCGCATGGGTAGGAGCAGGAAAAGGTAATACACGTCGGTACTGCAAATACAGTTAAAGCACCTTTACTAGTGTGTAAACATATGCAAACATATTAAATAACTTTAGGTGATGACACGTATATGCGACGTTGTGGCTCCATCGTAGCTGATGCAAAGTCTCAATAGCAAACTAAGCTGAAGCGACGTTTCCTGGCTGCATCTGATGAAATGGGGAGAATCTGGAGCGACGCTCGTAGAGCTCTCCAGCGCCGGCTAGAGGACGCTGTCGTCAGGTGTCGGTGTAGTGCCAACCTAATAACTTGCCCCTCGCCGTGGCATCTCAGCTATCGATACCACATCTATGACAATATTTCGAGAATAGTTCCTTTCATAAAGCTCCACCACAACTTACCCCTCCTCCAAAGTTGACCTCTATTGACCTCGTCGTCTACTGGACGTCAAATTCTGATTTACGGCCGCGCGGGGTAGTCGCTCGGTATGAGGCGCTTTGTCACAGTTCGCACGGCTCCTTCCCGTCGGAGGTTCGAGTCCTCCCTCGGGCATAGCAGCTTAGCACAAATTTAATCTGATCTACTTTCATTTTCTGAAACAGTGTAGATTGCTTTCCACATACTTTGCTCCAGCTACATTCCATTAATACCTCAGGAAATAACTGTAGCAGGTGTGGTACTACATTAGGCGGCCTGAAAGCTAGAAATCAGGAAACGAACAATTGGAAGAAATATCCAGGCACCACAGCAAGTCGCACTCTCCGCGCAGCTCGCTGCTAACCTGCATGCGACCAGAATCCCGGCAACTGCGCGTTTCTCCCGAGCCACTTTCCTCGTGCGACGCAGTCGTAAGTCAGGCAGACTTCGCGTGACGCTACGGAGCCAGAGCGGAGCATCGCGTGATGTGGGACGAGCCGCCTGGGCCGCGGCCACGGCGAAGACGCCTCGCGGCCCCACCTGTCTGCCAGAAGATCAGCGCAGCGCCAGTAAATACGAAAATGATTCCATCACAGGCGGTTTTGTTGCTGCCCTCCAGACCATAATACGGCGCAGGTAAAATACACCGACGGAAAAAAATTGCAACACCAGGAAGGAATTGTGCGACATAAACGAAAGTTGGTAGGCATGTTTCTTCGTCTGAAAGGTGACGTCCGTTCAAATTTTAAGCCACTCGCTTAAGACTGGCGCTGGTATGCGTACGGAACGATTTCAAGTGGAATGATCATATAAAATTAATTGTTGGTAAGGCGGGTGCCAGGTTGAGATTCATTGGGAGAGACCTTAGAAAATGTAGTCCATCAACAAAGGAGGTGGCTTACAAAACACTCGTTCGAACTATACTTGAGTATTGCTCATCAGTGTGGGACCTGTATCGGGTCGGGTTGACAGAGGAGATAGAGAAGATCCAAAGAAGAGCGGTGCGTTTCGTTACAGGGTCATTTGGTAAGCGTGATAGCGTTACGAAGATGTTTAGCAAAGTCAAAAAAATGGTTCAAATAGCTCTGAGCACTATGGGACTTAACTGCTGAGGTCATCAGTCCCCTATAACTTAGAACTACTTAAACCTAACTAACCTAAGGACATCACACACATCCATACCCGAGGCAGGATTCGAACCTGCGACCGTAGCGGTCCAGACTGTAGCGCCTAGAACCGCTCGGCCACTCTGGCCGGCCGCAAACTCAAGTGGCAGACTCTGCAAGAGAGGCGCTCTGCATCGCGGTGTAGCTTGCTGTCCAGATTTCGAGAGAGTGCGTTTCTGGATGTGGTATCGAATATATTGCTTCCCCCTACTTATACCTCCCGAGGAGATCAAGAGTGTAAAATTAGAGAGATTCGAGCGCGCACGGAGGCTTTCCGGCAGTCCTTCTTCCCCTGAACCATACGCGACTGCAACAGGAAAAGGAGGTAATGACAGTGGCACGTAAAGTGCCCTCCGCCACACACCGTTGGGTGGCTTGCGAAGTATAAATGTAGATGTAGATGAGGATGCAAATGAAGTTTGCTGTAACGGTCATGAGCGTTTGTTGCCTTTTTGATTGGGTGCGGTGAGCTGATGTTACTCAAGAATTCCTTCAATACGACAAAGACGCCATTGACTTTGGACGAGGTCGTGTAATAGCCCTGCAAGAAACTGAATGTTCCTTCTGTGATATTGTAGAAAGACTTGGTAGGAATGTAGCCACTGTACATGATTGCTAGCAGTTGTGAACACGGGAAAGTGCGGTCGCATGAAGACCGGGCTCTGGACAGCCACGTGGCATAGGGAAGGCCATCGGCGTATGGCTCTGGCACATCGTACTCCAACTGCAGCAGCAATGTGAGCAGCAGTTGACACCACAGTGACACAACGAACTGATACAAATCGGTTACTTCAAGGGACTCTTGTTGTTGTTGTTGTGTTCTTCAGTACTGGGACTGGTTTGATGCAGCTCTCCATGCTACTCTATCCTGTGCAAGCTTCTTCATCTCCCAGTACCTACTGCAACATACATCCTTCTGAATCTGCTTAGTGTATTTATCTCTTGGTCTCCCTCTACGATTTTTACCCTCCACGCTGCCCTCCAATGCTAAATTTGTGATCCCTTGATGCCTCAAAACATGTCCTACCAACCGATCCCTTCTTCTAGTCAAGTTGTGCCACAAACTTCTCTTCTCCCCAATCCTATTCAATACCTCCTCATTAGTTACGTGATCTACCCACCTTATCTTCAGCATTCTTCTGTAGCACCACATTTCGAAAGCTTCTATTCTCTTCTTGTCCAAACTGGTTATCGTCCATGTTTCACTTCCATACATGGCTACACTCCATACAAATACTTTCAGAAACGACTTCCTGACACTTAAATCTATACTCGATGTTAACAAATTTCTCTTCTTCAGAAACGCTTTCCTTGCCATTGCCAGTCTACATTTTATATCCTCTCTACTTCGACCATCATCAGTTATTTTACTCCCTAAATAGCAAAACTCCTTTACTACTTTAAGTGTCTCATTTCCTAATCTAATCCCCTCAGCATAACCCGATTTAATTTGACTACATTCCATTATCCTCGTTTTGCTTTTGTTGATGTTCATCTTATATCCTCCTTTCAAGACACTGTCCATTCCGTTCAACTGCTCTTCCAAGTCCTTTGCTGTCTCTGACAGAATTACAATGTCATCGGCGAACCTCAAAGTTTTTACTTCTTCTCCATGAATTTTAATACCTACTCCGAATTTTTCTTTTGTTTCCTTTACTGCTTGCTCAACATACAGATTGAATAACATCGGGGAGAGGCTACAACCCTGTCTCACTTCTTTCCCAACCACTGCTTCCCTTTCATGCCCCTCGACTCTTATAACTGCCATCTGGTTTCTGTACAAATTGTAAATAGCCTTTCGCTCCCTGTATTTTACCCCTGCCACCTTCAGAATTTGAAAGAGAGTATTCCAGTTAACGTTGTCAAAAGCTTTCTCTAAGTCTACAAATGCTAGAAACGTAGGTTTGCCTTTTCTTAATCTTTCTTCTAAGATAAGTCGTAAGGTTAGTATTGCCCCACGTGTTCCAACATTTCTGCGGAATCCAAACTGATCTTCCCCGAGGTCCGCTTCTACCAGTTTTTCCATTCGTCTGTAAAGAATTCGTATTAGTATTTTGCAGCTGTGACTTATTAAACTGATAGTTCGGTAATTTTCACATCTGTCAACACCTGCTTTCTTTGGGATTGGAATTATTATATTCTTCTTGAAGTCTGTGGGTATTTCGCCTGTCTCATACATCTTGCTCACCAGATGGTAGAGTTTTGTCATGACTGGCTCTCCCAAGGCCATCAGTAGTTCTAATGGAATGTTGTCTACTCCCGGGGCCTTGTTTCGACTCAGGTCTTTCAGTGCTCTGTCAAACTCTTCACGCAGTATCTTATCTCCCATTTCATCTTCATCTACATCCTCTTCCATTTCCATAATACTGTCCTCAAGTACATCGCCCTTGTATAAACCCTCTATATACTCCTTCCACCTTTCTGCCTTCCCTTCTTTGCTTAGAACTGGGTTGCCATCTGAGCTCTTGATATTCATACAAGTGGTTCTCTTCTCTCCAAAGGTCTCTTTAATTTTCCTGTAGGCAGTATCTATCTTACCCCTAGTGAGACAAGCCTCTACATCCTTACATTTGTCCTCTAGCCATCCCTGCTTAGCCATTTTGCACTTTCTGTCGATCTCATTTTTGAGACGTTTGTATTCCCTTTTGCCTGCTTCATTTACTGCATTTTTATATTTTCTCCTTTCATCAATTAAATTCGATATTTCTTCTGTTACCCAAGGATTTCTATTAGCCCTCGTCTTTTTACCTACTTGATCCTCTGCTGCCTTCACTACTTCATCCCTCAGAGCTACCCATTCTTCTTCTACTGTATTTCTTTCCCCCATTCCTGTCAATTGTTCCCTTATGCTCTCCCTGAAACTCTCTACAACCTCTGGTTCTTTCAGTTTATCCAGGTCCCATCGCCTCTTAGCAACAAATAATCCTGAGCTGATAAAGTGCATCAAAACGGATACAGGGGTCAGTGAAAACAGAACTGTCGTAGAGAGACTGAATATTGTAACCCCCACATCCTCCAAAAATAAACGAAAAATATGCCTATTCAAAGGAGCAGATAAAAATTCACTTGACGTCTTCCTGAGAGACAATCTCCACTCCTTTCAAAATAACAATATATGTGTAGTCCAGATGTGGCTTGAATTCAAAGAAATAGTATGGAGAGCAATTGACTTATACCAAAGAAACTAGCAAACGACGGAGCTGGTCCTCCTTGGTACACAAAACGGGTCAGAACACTTTTGCAGAAACAATGAAAAAGGTATGCTAAATTTAAACGTACGCAGTCTCCAAGATTGCCGACCTTTAAAGAAGCTTGAAATTGAGTGTGGAATTTTAATGCGAGATGCTTATGCCTGTTTCCACAACGAAACTTTGCCTCTAAAACTGGCAGACAATCCAAAGAGATTCTGGTCATATGTAAAGTATGTTAGCGGCAAGACACAATCAATGCCTTCTCTGCGCGATAGGAATGGAAATACTATCGTCAACAGTGCTACCAAATCAGAGGTACTAAACACAGCCTTCCGTAATTCCTTCACCAAAGCGTCCAGAATTCGAATGAAGTACACCTGCCAACATGAGTAACTTAGACGTAGAAATCCTCGGAATAGTGAAGCCGCTTTAATCACTTAATAAAAGCAAGTCTTCTGGACCAGAATCTATACCAATTAGGTTCCTTTCACAATATGCTGATGCATAGCTCGATAGTTAACAATCGTATACAACCGCTCGCTCTCCGAAATATCCGTACCCAAAGACTGGAAAGTTGCACAGATCACACCAATATTCAAGAAAGGTAGTAGGACTAATCCACTAAATTATCGGCCTGTATCATTAACGTCGACATGGAGCAAGATTTTGGAACATATACGTTGTTCGAACATTATGAATTACCTCGAAGAGAACGGTATATTGACACACAGTCAACAGGGATATAGAAAACATGATCTTGTGAAACACAGATAGCTCTTTCCATACACGAAATGTTGAGTGCTATTGACAAGAGATTTCAAATTGCTTCCGCATCTCTGGATTTCCTGGAGGTTCAAAATGGTTCAAATGGCTCTGAGCACTATGGGACTCAACTGCTGTGGTCATCAGTCCCCTAGAACTTAGAACTACTTAAACCTAACTAACCTAAGGACATCACACACATCCATGCCCGAGGCAGGATTCGAACCTGCGACCGTAGCAGTCGCACGGTTCCGGACTGCGCGCCTAGAACCGCGAGACCACCGCGGCCGGCTTTCCTGGAGGCTTTTGACACTGTCCCACACAAGCAATCTGTAGTGAAATTGCATGCTTATGCAATGTCGCATCAGTTACGAGACTAGATTCGTGAGTTCTTGTCAGAGAGGTCAAATTTCGTAGTAACTGACGGAAAGTCATTGAGTGAAACAGAAGAGATTTCTGACGTTCCCTAAGGTAGTGTTATAGGCCATTTGCTGTTCATTATCTATGTATAAAATTTGGGAGATAATCTGAGCAGCCGTCTTACGTTGTTTGTAGATGTCGCTATCGTTTATCGACTAATAAAGTCATCAGAAGATCAAAAAAATTGCGTAACGATTTAGAAAAGATATCTGAATGGTGCAAAAACTGGCAATTGACCCTAAATAACGAAAAGTGTGAAGTCATCCACATGAGTGCTAAAAAGAGTCCGTTAAACTTCGGTTACACGATAAATCAGTCAAATCTAAAAGCCGCAAATTCAGCTAAATACCTAGGAATTACAATTACGAACAACTGAAATTGGAAGAAACACGTAGAAAATGTTGTGGGAAAGTCAAATCAAATACTGCGGTTTATTGGTAGAACACTTAGAAAATGTAACAGATCTACTAAAGAGCCTGCGTACACTTCAGTTGCCTGCCCTCTTATGAAGTACTGCTGTACGGTCTGGGATCCTTACCAGCTAGGATTAACGGAGTACAAGGAGAAAGTTCAAAGAAGGGCAGCACGTTTTGTATTGTCGCGGAATACTGGAGAGAGTACCACTGACATGATACAGGATATGGTGTGGACATCAGTAAAACATAGGTATTTTTCCTTGCGGCGGAATCTTCTCACAAAACTTCAATCACCAACTTTCTCTTTGGAATGCGAAAATATACGCAACTGGTTAAACAACGTTCTACCCCAGAGCTGGATTGGCCACAAGGGCCGCATGACAGACCTTGTTTCGCATGACCTCCACGTTCACAGACGATCCCACGCCATGTCATTTTTACCTTTGGGAATTCATAAGGGATCACGTGTATGTGCCTCCGCGTACAGCTGATCCACCCGTCTTCAGGAACAGCATTGTAGCAACTAGTACTCCAGAAATATTAACCAAGGTTTGAGAAGAACCTGCCTATCGACTCGATGTGTGACGAGTGGTGCTCACATTCAACACTTTTCAGAAAAATGCGTTCTCTTTCATTTGTTATATTACTTATAATCGTAAACTGAATGTAATAAATGCTACAAAGCCATAAAACCCGTATATTCATTTTGCAATACTCTGTATTTAAGGCAGCCATCTCTTTCTCATGCGTGGGATAGTTACAGCCGTTTGATTTTCTTCCATTGTTCTTTTTTACAGACGCAATGCTTGAACAATATTTATCTCTTGGGACGCTGCTTCGTCCCCTCTTCTGAGATGTCGTCGTGTTCCACTAAATCTCACGCGTGGCCGCGGTCGGAATCAACGTGCTCTTGGCTCATGAGCTAACAAAATTTACTTTACAATTCATATTCAAAGCTATAACTTTCCATTCCTTGGCAGTTATCACCATATCTTGTTCGAAATCTGCTACATTCTATCCCATCCCTCCCTCCTTCTCCCCTTCACTTTCGTTGTTGTTACAAGCAACATACAACGCCTGATGTAAGAAATTGAAGCGCCCAGAAGACACGTCTATGTAAATCGTACACGTACACACTAGTGATGGATAGATAAATGAGCAGAATTTCAGTTCCTGTAATAGTTAGAACGGACCACAGCGGTTCGTGTGTAATATTGTTACCAGGCCTGTTAGGGTATACAAGCGGCGCAAACAGCGTCAGAAATTAAATGATTGGTGTTAAGGTCACGGAGATGCCACTTAGTTGTGTGACACACTGCTATCAGCATCTGTCAGTGCTTGAAAGGGGTCTGATTGTGGGTCCCACGACCTTCTGCTCGAATTGTGAAACATCCAGATGTGTGGGGCATACGGATGTGACAGTGGCCCGATAGTGAATTTGACAGAAACATGAGGGCACGCATGCTGATAGTCAAGGTTTCGGTCGACCACGTGTGACAACCACAAGGGAGCGTAGCCGTATTGTGCACCAAGCACATCGTAACCCCTTCACATCTGTATCCGCAATCCGATAACAGGTAATGTACTGCCTGCAATATTCTGACTCATCTTGGACCGCTGGTCGGACACCAGCAGAAGCTGAAGTAGGAATTTAGACGCGTAACCTGCTGTTGACACTGCAACACAAACAGCTGCTTCTGGAATGGTGCAGTGACCGGGAAGTATGAGATGCTAATGCGTGGCGTGGCGTACAGAGATGAATCGGGCTTTTGAGCTATCCCAGATGACTGTAGACGACGAGTTCGCTTTCTTCCAAGTTCTGGAGAGGCGCAGCGGTGTTACTCCTGGTGTCATGGTCTGGAGAGCCATCGGGTGTGACTTACGGTCATGGCTGATAGTGACTGATAGAGCTAGGACGGCATAGTGACGGCACATAGTAGCAAGCGTCCCCCAGGGTTCCGTATTAGGTACAATACTCTTTTCATTCTATGTCAATAATGTCACCTGGTTTGTCCTAATGCAAATACCACATGTTCGCTGATGACTTCCAGTTGCATCTAAGTGCAAAACCAATAAACCTGAAGACACCAACCGAGAACCTCAATACCAACCTTTGAGCACTATCAAAACGGGCCTGATCGACGGAATAGTGTTGAAGGTTAACCCATCGGAGACACAAGCTGTACTGCTTGGTCATTCTAGGCTATTAGTCCGAAATATTGTGAATCCCTGCCTTCTTTAATCCTAAATGGTACAAATATCAACTTCTCCCCTTCAGCAAGAGTCTGGGAGTAATAATAGATGAAATTCTATATTGGCCTGATCACATGACTGCTATGTACAAGAAGGTATCAGCATTTCTCCATCGTCTAAAAAAAATATAGAAAACTCACCTCTCATAACGTGAAAAAGAAACATTTACAAACACTTACACTCCCAATTATTGATTACAGCGATGTTAGCCAGCTCACAGCACCTGGCACTTTCCGTTAAAGTATGTGTTCGTCGTATGTGATGTCCGACTGTTTGATCATATTTCACCATCATATGCACGGCTATCCTAGCTGCGAGCACACAATCGCAGAGATTTTCATACTCTTTGCCTTCTCTATTATCTTACCAACGAACACTGTCCCCCATATCTCTCCTCCACTTCAACCCTTTTGTTTGAACAGCATGGCAGAAACACCCGTTCCCAGCTGAACAAAATCTTTTCTGACCCACTCCATCGTTCAGCCACTATCTCGAAGTCCTTCTCAGTAACAGGAACACGACTCTGGAATAACCTCCCGCATTGTCTTAGAAAACTGAATAACATCTACAGTTTCAAATGTCAGTTTATGAATGATATATCTACTAAAGCAACAATAATGATTCTCAATGTCCCTGAAAGCACTCGCTACCCTTATACATCCTTCTTTCCATCATATCTTTCTCATTTCTCAGTATGTTTAGCTGGTGCGGCGTCCGAAAATTTTCCTTTCCCCAGAAGTCTCTGTACCAGAAAACGTCTATTTTTTACATCTATAAATTCTTTATATATACGTAACTGTCACTATTGTTACTATTATTATCATCATTTTATTATTATTATTATTATTATTATTATTTCTTTTCTCAGACGTTATGTCTGGTCAAAAATGAAAAGTGACGCGGACCTTGATCAAGCGTGACTTCCTTTTAACTGTGCGGTATATGTTACATTGCATTTAGGAACTTTCGGGTAATTGAACATGTATCAATAATTACAGATTTCTGTAGTTGTATATATATGTTTGGATGTAGCTGTATTGCGTTGATGTACTGGTGGATATTGTGTGGTATGACTCCTGTAGTTGATAGTATAATTGGTACAATGTCAACTTTATCCTGATGCCACATGTCCTTGACTTCCTCAGCCAGTTGGATGTATTTTTCAATTTTTTCTCCTGTTTTCTTCTGTATATTTGTTGTATTGGGTATGGATATTTCGATTAGTTGTGTTAATTTCTTCTTTTTATTGGTGAGTATAATGTCAGGTTTGTTATGTGGTGTTGTTTTATCTGTTATAATGGTTCTGTTCCAGTATAATTTGTATTCATCATTCTCCAGTACATTTTGTGGTGCATACTTGTATGTGGGAACGTGTTTTTTTTATTAGTTTATGTTGTATGGCAAGTTGTTGATGTATTATTTTTGCTACATTGTCATGTCTTCTGGGGTATTCTGTATTTGATAGTATTGTACATTCGCTTGTGATGTGAACTACTGTGTCTATTTGTTGTTTCCAAAGTCTGCATTTATCTGTTGTGGTATTGGGATCTTTAATAACATGCTTGCTGTAATATCTGGTGTTTATTATTTGATCCTGTATTGCAATCATGAATCCTTCCGTCTCACTGTATATATTGCCTTTTCTTAGCCATGTGTTGGATGCATCTTGATCAATGTGTGGCTGTGTTAGATGATACGGGTGCTTGCCATGTAGTGTTTTCTTTTTCCAATTTACTTTCTTTGTATCTGCTGATGTTATGTGATCTAAAGGGTTGTAGAAGTGGTTTTGAAACTGCAGTGGCGTAGCCGATGTATTCATATGAGTGATTGCTTTGTGTATTTTGCTAGTTTCTGCTCGTTCTATAAAGAATTTTCTTAAATTATTTACCTGTCCATAATGTAGGTTTTTTATGTCGATAAATCCCCTTCCTCCTTCCTTTCTGCTTAATGTGAATCTTTCTGTTGCTGAATGTATGTGATGTATTCTATATTTGTGGCATTGTGATCGTGTAAGTGTATTGAATGCTGCTAGGTCTGTGTTACTCCATTTCACTACTCCAAATGAGTAGGTCAATATTGGTATAGCATAGGTATTTATAGCTTTTGTCTTGTTTCTTGCTGTCAATTCCGTTTTCAGTGTTTTTGTTAGTCTTTGTCTATATTTTTCTTTTAGTTCTTCTTTAAAATGGTTCAAATGGCTCTGAGCACTATGGGACTCAACTGCTGAGGTCATTAGTCCCCTAGAACTTAGAACTAATTAAACCTAACTAACATAAGGACATCACAAACATCCATGCCCGAGGCAGGATTCGAACCTGCGACCGTAGCGGTCTTGCGGTTCCAGACTGCAGCGCCTTTAACCGCACGGCCACTTCGGCCGGCTAGTTCTTCTTTAATATTTGTATTATCTATTCCTATTTTTTGTCTATATCCTAGATATTTATAGGCATCTGTTTTTTTTCCATCGCTTCTATACAGTCGCTGTGGTTATCCAATATGTAATCTTCTTGTTTAGTGTGTTTTCCCTTGACTGTGCTATTTTTCTTACATTTGGCCGTTCCAAAAGCCATATTTATATCGTTGCTGAATACTTCTGTTATCTTTAGTAATTGGTTGAGTTGTTAATTTGTTGCTGCCAGTAGTTTTACACCATCCATGTACAGCAAATGTGTGATTTTGTGTTGGTATGTTCCAGTAATATTGTATCCATAATTTGTATTATTTAGCATCTTGGATAGTGGGTTCAGAGCAAGGCAGAACCAGAAAGGACTTAATGAATCTCCTTGGTATATTCCAAACTTAATCTGTATGCCTGTGATGTGACACTATTTGAATTTGCTTCGATATTAAGTGTGGTTTTCCAATTTTTCATTACTATGTTTAGGAACTGTATCAATTTAGGATCTACTTTGTTTATTTCCAATATTTGTAGTAACCATGAGTGGGGTACACTATCAAAAGCTTTTTGGTAATCAATGTTTGCTTAGTGTCGCGATCTTTGTTTAGTTTTAGCTTGATATGTCACCTCTGCATCTATTATCAGTTGCTCTTTACATCCTCGTGCTCCTTTGCAACAGCCATTTTGTTCTTCATTTATAATTTTGTTCTGTATTGTATGTGTTATTAATTTTTGTGTAATGACTGAGGTTAATATTTTGTATATTGTTGGTAGGCATGTTATGGAGGTTATTATTATTATTATTATTACTATTACCACTATTAGAGGCAGCCTGCATCAGTAAAAGTAGTGCCAGTATTAACCGTATTAGTTCATAGTCATTATTATTTACTCACATTGTCACTATAGACATTTAAGTCATTTTAATAATATTTGTCACATTAAAATTGTTATTTCTTAGGTAACTATGATGTAAAAAGGTAGTGTATGTGTGAAACTCTGGTCCAATATAAGTGAGGATTTGATGAACCTAACAGATCAGGTTGAATAAATAAACTAAAGAATGGTTCGACTTCATGTATCACTTACTCATGCGACGATATGGTTGCGCCCTCTTTCAACGGAGGATTGGTTGTCCACACATGGCACGTGTCTTTAGAAACCGTCTGCGAGATACCGAAGTAATGTCGCCAGCACGATCAGCAGATCTGTCCCCGATAGAACACGTGTACGACCAACTCCAACTTCAGCTCCGTCCCGGTGCTAGTATCCATGATGCCGAGGACAGATTGGAACAGTTGTGGGCCAGCTGGCCTCAGGAGATGATACAACGGTTTTATGACACCCTTGCCATACGAATCAGTGCGTGCATCCAGGCCAAAGAGTGGGTGCAACGTCATACTGGTAAGTGGATTCATACTGCCAATCTCTTTGTGAATTTGACTCGATTTTGTAATCACTCAAATAATATCACATACCATCTCAACCCTCCGAATTGACGTTTCATTTACCGCTCCTCTTATGAATGTTTCACTTTTTGACAGACAGTGTATCTGTCCCTATTGAACCAGTTAAACGTGACTAAGAGCTTACGTATAAGAAATATAATTTAGTAGTGAATACTGCTAGGAAGCAGAAGTAACTGTCTGCTAGCAGTGAGTGTGAATGCTTGCTAAAACCCAAACATAGGTTTAGACAATAACCTTAAAGACACACCTCGCATAGATTCTCATATTAGAAGATACAGAGCACTTCATAATCACTGCAGATGACACACACGATTGTGTGTAAAGTACTACAAATTTTACCCGGCGTATTTATTTCTTCTCTCATTCACTCGATATTACATATATCAGAAAGCATATGGTGAATCTAGTCCCCCAAGGCAACAAAATACATTTGAAGTGTGCGTCAGTCTTTACTCCTTGCGTTTCTAGTTACTGTGGTTCAATAAGACAATATAAGGGACTTAAGAAACAGTGATGCTTAAATCAATGAACCAGAATCGTTTCGGGTATTGTCCCGCTTATTTACGTTATCGACACATGAAGGTGTTGTGTAAGTGTGCAAACGCACTACTGCTGCATAAGTAAAGTCTAAAGTTTTAACGCTATGCAAGCTACCAAGCCATTATCAGGTGTACCTAGTTTGACACTTGCCGGCAGATTAAAACTGTGTGAAGGATGAGGACTCGAACATGGTAGTTTCAAAACTGAGCTCACTTTGTCGCAGAGTGGAAGATTCATTCTGGAAAGATTCCTCGTTTATTACGTTTATGTGATTATGTATGGCGCGCCTCACACACATTTATCGTCGAGCAATGAACATCAAGCCTTTTATTGACAAAGAAGTAAGTTTATCAGTTAGATACCTACGGGAAATTATAAAAGTCCCCTCCTGTCGACAGCGTGATCATTAGAGACGGAGGGCATACTCTAATTACTAAAGGACGGGGAAGGAAATCGGCGTGCCCTTTTCAAAGGAACCATCTCGTCATTTGCTGGGGCGATTTGGGGAAATTGCGGGGAACTTAAATGTGGGTGACCGGAAAGGGATTTGACACGTCGTCCTCACGAAAGCGAGTCCAGCGTGCTAACCACTGCGTCACTCTATTCACGAAACTACGATCTACCCAGCAATTCAGAATAATGTTGAAATTATGTGAATTATCAGAGTACATATAGTAAAGTTTCATAACGAATCTATTAGTTAACAGTAATTCTAATTGGACGCAATAATTGGTTTTCAGTTGCGCACTAGACCTTAATCCTGTATTTAATCGTAAATATGATGTGCCTTCTCGTGCCCTGTAACACCCACACACTTTTCAACCTCGGTACGCGGCCACCGCACTCGACAACTGCTACTCTAAGTTTACAGCGCTGCCACATTCGTCAAATCCTTGACTTTAGTCATCCAGCATTTGAAATGAGAGTACTTACGGTCGTGAAAAGAACATTACTCACAATTTAAATCCTCTTTCTAGCTAACGATCACCACTAAATGATGATAGGAAAATAGTTTACTTCTTACTATGCAATAAAACTGCCGCATGAAACATGATGTGTTAATTTGTTACTCCTTTACTATCAAATGTATTCACGCAACGTTTTGCAGACAGTATTCACATATAACACTGAATGTGCCAGTAAAAATATATCGTTGTTGTTGTTGTTGTGCAAACGCAAACGCACTACTGCAACGTTCAAGAGATATGACGTCATAAACACTGAGTCGCGTGAAAAGCTTCCGCATCATTTATTACTTCGTTGTTACTAATTCTATTCGCAACACTTTTCGCAGACAGTAGACATGTAACACAGGATGTACCTGCAAAATTATGTCACTGTATAGCACATACGAGGAGTTCGGGAAATACAAGTTGTAAACATTGAGCCGCGTGAAAGTGAAACTCTAGGGCGAAATTCGCTATCGATGCAAGTTAAATATGTAGACAAATACATGTGAAATATGTTAAGTACACGTGAACTGTATTTCACGTGTGCGTACTCGGGCAAGGTCATGGGTAAAAAGCTAATCCTAAGCCCCTCGAATGATTTCAAACAAATTTAGTACACTTATTAGTTACAGTCTGGAAAGAAATAGTGTGGGGGTAAGAACCACCAGCCTCCCATTAGGGTGAGCATGGCAACGTGGAGAAGGAAATGGGAAGGAGCAGATGGATAGACAGCGAGGAGCAAGGAGGAGATGGGCGCAGATAAGGGGGAGAGGGACAGAGAGAGGATGAGGGGAAATGGATAGAGAGAGGGGGAGGAGGAGAAGAAAGAGGAGGTGGACAGAGACAGTGGGAGGAAGAGATAGGCACAGAGAGGGGAAGGAGAACATAGATGGAGAGAGGGGAGAGGAGGAGATGGGCAGAGAAAAAAAAAGAAGAGGAGGTGTATGGAGACAGGGGGAAGAAGAAATAGACATAGAGAGGGGGAGGAGGAAATGGACAGAGAGAGGAGGAAGGAAGAAATAGATTTAGAGGGGGAGGAGGAAATGAACAGCAGGTGAAGGAGCAGATGGACAATGGGGAAGGAGCAGGCTGATAGAGATGCAGGAGGAGATGGACAGAGACTGTGGCGAGAGGAGGTGGACACAGAATTAGGTTCCTTTCGGAGTATGCTGATACCTTAGCTCAATACTTAACAATCATATCCAACCGTTCGCTCGACTTAAGATCCTTACCCAAAGACTGGAAAGTTGCACAGGTCACACCAATATTCAAGAAAGGTAGTAGGAGTAAGCCACTAAATTACAGGCCCATATCGTTAACGTCGGTATGCAGCAGGATTTTAGAACATATATTGTGTTCGAACATTATGATTTACCTCGAAGGTAACGGTCTATTGACACACAGTCAACATAGGTTTAGAAAACATCGTTCCTGTGAAGCACAACTAGCTCTTTATTCAAGTGAAGTGCTGAGTGCTATTGGCAAGGGATTTCAGATCGATTCCGTATTCCTGGATTTCCGGAAGGCTTTTGACACTGTACCACTCAAGCGGCTCCCAGTGAGATTGCGTGCTTATTGAGTATCGTCTCAGTTATGTGACTAGATTTGCCGTTTCCTGTCAGCTCGTAGAAACTGACGGAAAGTCATCGAGTAAAACAGAACTGCTTTCTGGCGTTCGCCAAGGTAGTGTTATAGGCCCTTTGCTGTTCCTTATCTATACAAACGATTTGGGAGACAATCTGAGCAGCCGTTTTCGGTTGTTTGCGGATGACGCTGTCGTTTATCGACTAATAAAGTCATCAGAAGATCAAAACAAACTGCAAAACGATTTAGCAAAAATATCTGAATGGTGCGAAAAGTGGCAGTTGACCCCAAATAACGAAAAGTGTGAGGTCTTCCACATGAGTGCTAAAAGGAACTCAATAAACTTCGGTTACACGATAAATCAGTCTAATCTAAAAGCAGTAAATTCAACTAAATACCTAGGTATTACAATGACGAACAATATAAATTGGAAGGAACACATAGAAAATGTTGTGGGGAAGGCTAACCAAAGGCTGCGTTTTATTGGCAGGACACTTAGAAAATTAAACAGACCTTCTAAGGAGAATGTCTACACTACGCTTGTCCGTCCTCTTTTAGAATACTGCTGCGCGGTGTGGGATCCTTACCAGATTGGCCTGACGGAGTACATCGAAAAAGTTCAAAGAAAGGCAGCACGTTTTGTATTATCGCGAAATATGGGAGAGAGTATCACAGAAATGATACACGATATGTGCTGTAAATAATTAAAAGAAAGGCGTTTTTCGTTGCAATGGAATTTTCTTACGTAATTCCCATCACCAGCTTTCTCCTCCGAACCGACCAACATAGGGAGGAACAATCACCACGATAAAATAAGGGAAATCAGAGCTCGTACGGAAATACACTCCTGGAAATTGAAATAAGAACACCGTGAATTCATTGTCCCAGGAAGGGGAAACTTGATTGACACATTCCTGGGGTCAGATACATCACATGATCACACTGACAGAACCACAGGCACATAGACACAGGCAACAGAGCATGCACAATGTCGGCACTAGTACAGTGTATATCCACCTTTCGCAGCAATGCAGGCTGCTATTCTCCCATGGAGACGATCGTAGAGATGCTGGATGTAGTCCTGTGGAACGGCTTGCCATGCCATTTCCACCTGGCGCCTCAGTTGGACCAGCGTTCGTGCTGGACGTGCAGACCGCGTGAGACGACGCTTCATCCAGTCCCAAACATGCTCAATGGGGGACAGATCCGGAGATCTTGCTGGCCAGGGTAGTTGACTTACACCTTCTAGAGCACGTTGGGTGGCACGGGATACATGCGGACGTGCATTGTCCTGTTAGAACAGCAAGTTCCCTTGCCGGTCTAGGAATGGTAGAACGATGGGTTCGATGACGGTTTGGATGTACCGTGCACTATTCAGTGTCCCCTCGACGATCACCAGTGGTGTACGGCCAGTGTAGGAGATCGCTCCCCACACCATGATGCCGGGTGTTGGCCCTGTGTGCCTCGGTCGTATGCAGTCCTGATTGTGACGCTCACCTGCACGGCGCCAAACACGCATACGACCATCATTGGCACCAAGGCAGAAGCGACTCTCATCGCTGAAGACGACACGTCTCCATTCGTCCCTCCATTCACGCCTGTCGCGACACTACTGGAGGCGGGCTGCACGATGTTGGGGCGTGAGCGAAAGACGGCCTAACGGTGTGCGGGACCGTAGCCCAGCTTCATGGAGACGGTTGCGAATGGTCCTCGCCGATACCCCAGGAGCAACAGTGTCCCTAATTTGCTGGGAAGTGGCGGTGCGGTCCCCTACGGCACTGCGTAGGATCCTACGGTCTTGGCGTGCATCCGTGCGTCGCTGCGGTCCGGTCCCAGGTCGACGGGCACGTGCACCTTCCGCCGACCACTGGCGACAACATCGATGTACTGTGGAGACCTCACGCCCCACGTGTTGAGCAATTCGGCGGTACGTCCACCCGGCCTCCCGCATGCCCACTATACGCCCTCGCTCAAAGTCCGTCAACTGCACATACGGTTCACGTCCACGCTGTCGCGGCATGCTACCCGTGTTAAAGACTGCGATGGAGCTCCGTATGTCACGGCAAACTGGCTGACACTGACGGCGGCGGTGCACAAATGCTGCGCAGCTAGCGCCATTCGACGGCCAACACCGCGGGTCCTGGTGTGTCCGCTGTGCCGTGCGTGTGATCATTGCTTGTACAGCCCTCTCGCAGTGTCCGGAGCAAGTATGGTGGGTCTGACACACCGGTGTCAATGTGTTCTTTTTTCCATTTCCAGGAGTGTATATAGGTGTTCATTCTTTCCGCGCGTTATACGAGATTGGAATAATACAGAATTGTGAAGGTGGTTCGATGAAGCCTCTGCCAGGCACTTAAATGTGATTTGCAGAGTATCCATGTAGATGTTGATGTAGATGTAGAGATGGACAGAGAGAGGGAAAGTGAAAGGGGAAAGAAGGAAACCGACTAATATAGAATTGGGATAAGTACAGACCAGGGCAGCAATGGGTACTCAGCTAGTGTGTTCTAAAAATGTCACAAAGACACCTGTTATTGTTTACGCCATGCATATTACTTGAAGAAAACTATTACATTAATTAATAAAATACACTGCCGGTATCCGCAGACCAGGAGGAGTCGCAAGACCTTGTAGCCATGTCAGCTGGCGCCGAAACTACAGTCGGAACTACAAACATTCGTCTTCTTACCACACTAACAATGAGGCTTCTTGTGTTTGCTTCTAGGACTTCACTACTCGTGATGCCCATGCGCTCAGGGCATCGTGCCCCACGCTCCTCTGACAACAGACACTCCGTGACGCGGCCATACTAGGTGAACATTGTTCCTATTTATGAATGAAATGACTTACGTCACACAACATTTCTTTGAAGTAATAGGCGCACTAATTTGCCTATTATTATTCGCACTAATACCTGTGTTCCGGCCCGCATCTCGTGGTCGTGCGGTAGCGTTCTCGCTTTCCACGCCCGGGTTCCCGGGTTCGATTCCCGGCGGGGTCAGGGATTTTCTCTGCCTCGTGATGGCTGGGTGTTGTGTGCTGTCCTTAGGTTAGTTAGGTTTAAGTAGTTCTAAGTTCTAGGGGACTGATGACCATAGATGTTAAGTCCCATAGTGCTCAGAGCCATTTGAACCATTTGAACCTGCGTTCCGTCGTTAGGCACACACACACACAGTGACTATGAGCAGAGTAACGAAATACAATAGGAAATCAACCAACTCACAAGGGAACCTCCCCATCGCACCCCCCTCAGATTTAGTTATAAATTGGCACAGTGGATAGGCCTTGAAAAACTGAACACAGATCAATCGAGAAAACAGGAAGAAGTTGTGTGGAATTATGAAAAAAATAAGCAAAATATACAAACTGAGTAGTCCATGCGCAAGATAGCCAACATGAAGGATAGTCTGAGCTCAGGGTGGCGTGGTCCCGTGGTTACCGTGAGCAGCTGCGGAATGAGAGGTCCTTGGATCAAGTCTTCCCTCGGGTGAAAAGTTTACTTTCTTTATTTTCGCAAAGTTATGATCTGTCCGTTCGTTCATTGACGTCTCTGTTCACTGTAATAAGTTTAGTGTCTGTGTTTTGCGACCGCACCGCAAAACCGTGCGATTAGTAGACGAAAGGACGTGCCTCTTAAATGGGAAGCGAAAACATTTGATCGCAAGGTCATAGGTCAACCGATTCCTCCACAGGAAAACACATCTGATATATTCTATACGACACTGGTGACGGCATGTGCGTCACATGACAGGAATATCTTGTCGACCCACCTAATGGGTAAAAAGATTCTTCTACCTTGCCCGATTTAGGTTTTCTTGTGGATGTGATAATCACTCGCAAAAGACGGACAAAGAATAATTGTCTGAAAATAAAAAATTGAACTTTTCACTCGAGGGAAGACTTGAACCAAGGACTTCTCGTTCTGCAACTGCTCAGGCTAACCACGGGACCACGGCGCTCCTGAGTTCAGACTATCCTTGCGCATGGACTACTCAGTTTGTAGGTTTTGCTTTTTTTTTTCATAGTTCCACACAACTTCTTCCTGTTTTCTCGATTGATCTGTGTTCAGTTTTTCAAGGCCTATCCACTGTGCCAACTTATAACTAAATCTGAAGGGGAAGCGATGGGGGGTTCCCTTGACAGATACAGAATCGAAATGCGTTGGGGAAGGAAATCATGAGAGTAATGAAATTTGTTAGAGAGCGGAGATGAGAAATTTTGAATCTTGTGACGTGTCCATTAGTAAACAATACTTGCTAACTGATATAAGGTTATAGTGTATTGAAGCGTTTTACTTTTCCTCATATTACAAGGAGCTCCAAAGTCTTATGGATGTTGACTAATTGCTAGCGTCAACTTGTCAAGTAAGCGAGGCAAGAGCAACTACTGTGGACTCGCAAAGAGAGCGGCGGAATTGCTGAGACAAATGCCATCGTTGGGGTAGCAGCTGCTGTGATAAAGAAGGGGAGACAGTGATAAAGAAGGGGGGCAGAAGCGATGTAGCAAAACCTGCCACCCTCCCTCGGAAGAGCGATAACATTAATCTGAGTCATGGAAGGCCTTAGCTACGTCTGAAGAGATTAATTTTCTGAAAATTAAGTACAAACTTTTCATGCTGAAACTGTTCTCTAAGTTCTGTGAATCACGCTCGTAGACGTACGATATTACTGAACAGTGGTTGTTAAAATGTTTCACCTGTTGTTTCCTTTTACGACTGGTAACACTCTTAACTCGTATGGAGTTTTTGCCAAGGAAAATTATTTTTACTGTGTATGCAGTACACGTAGGCTTTGATGTCGTTATTCTTTCTAAAAATTATGGTCAGTTCATCAGTGTAAATTTATGACTTTGGTGCCAATGATTCAGTTTGTCGCTGTCCTGAGAGATGAATTGCTCTGTTGAAAATCATCACAATTTTAAAAGATTGCCCTATGGCTTCTACTGCTTTCAAAAACGTTACAACAAGAAAGGAGAGTATCGTGTTTCGGCTAAATGTCTTAATATTCTTCTTTCTTTACGTGTATACGTAGAATCAAAGCCGCTTTTGGTTTCGATGACCGTGGACAACCGTGTTGACCACAGGAGAAAGCACAACTTGAAACCATGCATGTCTGACAAAAATTATACCGTACACCATTAGCGTGGATGAATTCGTTACTCAAATAGAAAAAAATGTATGAAGTAATTTATGCTTTGTTTTCTGATTTTCTAGATTCGGTTATCTTTGTTGATACAAAAGGAGGAAAACTTTCCAGGATGACTAATTTTATCCGTTTGCAGAATTACTAGCCTTTTCCCTGCTGCTTTGCTTGCATATGCAGTTGTCACATATATTGAATACACCTCCTCCTGTATCCTCCTCTTCTTCCCTCTGTCTGCCCAACTCATCCATCTATCTACTCCTCCCCACTCTCCCTATCTCTTCATTCCTCCATGCCTCCCTTTGTCCATTTCCTCCACCCCTTCTCTCTGACTATATCTTCTTCCCCCATCCCTCTGAACAAATCCTCTTTTCCATCACTGTGTCCAACTCCCTCCTCTTCCACCTCCATCCATCCTAAACCTCCACCTACCTCGTGTGCCCCCCTCTCCTCTTCTCACTTCCTCTTTCTCCTCGCTCTGTCAATCTATCGATCTCAACCTGTCCCCAGCCATGCCCATTGGCCTTCTAACACAGTTCAATGAAGTTCCCATAACAAGCCTGAGATTCAGGGCAGGCCACGTATCAGATGCTTGAAAATCATTTATTTTCCTCTGATATATAGGCAGCTACACAAAAAAGATCGATAAAACAGGCACTACTCCAACAATACATACCTGTCATTCAGGGTGGTCGAAAAGTCAGGACTCAGAAAACGGTTTCCTGCCTCTGACATGTAGACTGCCCTAAAAAGCAGCTCGATTTGGCAGGCTGATACTGTTCCTACAAAGCAATTATCTCGTTCAGGGTAGCCTATATGTCAGGGCTTAGAAAAACACGTTTTTGCCTGTATCTACACTCCTATTGGAGCTAGAAAGTTGTAGGCACCGCAGCGATGATACTTGTGAGATCTGCTATTTCTGAGCCAAATTTAGTTGAAATCGATTCAGGGGTTTGGGAGGATATTCCATACATACATATATACATCCTGATTTATATATGAAAGATTTTGTAACTAGTTGCGATTCGTTTCTACCAAATAAATAAATAATACATTCTGTTTATTCTCATTGGTTTTCAATCTTGGAAGTTTCAAATCACGCATTTAATGCAAATTTACTTTTATTTTACATTGTCTCAAATTTCGGTATTACAGTTTTAGTAAGGATGGAAGCTGCTACCAGGTCCACTATTTTTGAGGAGCATATGTTTCAGCATGTCAAACGTTAATGGAGCAGATCTTTATGTGGCATTACACAGCATATCACGGAAATTTTTTTCTCAAGGTAAAAGTCTAACATTTGTAGAAGGAAATCTCGGTGCTGTCTAGACCTGAAGCTAAGTACTAAGGACAAAAAAAAATCAATCATCCTCAGGGGACATCACAGTAATAGTGTGTAACAAGGGCTCTAACCCTGATAAATACCTCAACTCGGAGAAGAAGAGAATCCATAAGTTTCTTTAGGCATGCGATATCCAGTGGAATCCACTTATTGATGATTAGATTCCTTATGGCTACCAAACTGCAGGGACTATTTATTCTTATGTTTGAAATTTTAAACATGGCTATGCCTCAGCAATAGTGTGCATAGAAACTTGATATTACTGCAGAATAACAGCGAACCAGTTGCTGAATTAATTGTCTGTTAACCCTTTACTATGGTTTCGACATATGTAAATTTATAGTTTTTGTAGCATCTGTTCTTTTGGACATGCCCAAAAGAACAGACACCACATATATCTAATTATGGCGAGAACAACCAGTGATCTCTTGGTTGCAGATGCGCACCGGGCTTGAAATCTTATGGGAATTGGCAAAATGCTGCGATTTATGAGGATAGTGGGCAAGGGGCTTAGTGTGTGCATAAGTTACGAATTTGGATCTGATGGAGGTGTGGTGGCACAGTCCATGTAGCCGTGATGACCACTGTGCCCAGAGAGCTTAGTGCTCAGATCACCTGCCTAAAGGACACACAGCAGACATTTTCAGCTTTCCCCACTGATTTACATCAATGCCCTCTCGCAACCAGTGTCTGGCCTTCCTTTGTGTCTTAAATTTAAATTTGTCTTATTCAGAAGGAAAATACATTCACGGAACCACATGTTGGCAACAATGTATACGACAGAGTGCACATCAACCACAAGACTCACAATTTAAATTGCACATTGCACTAGAAGAGAGCCTTTCGGCTCTAACTTCCATTTTCCCTCTGAAGAAGACAAATTTAGTAAACGGTTAATAAACCTCTAATTCTGCAACTGGTTGGCTGTTATTTTTCAATCCTATCAAGATCCTATGTGTAACACATTATTATACATAATCTCAGACATTTGCTATGCGATTAGCACGTCACTGTTGTGAAAATGGTTCAAATGGCTCTGAGCACTATGAGACTCAACTTCTGAGGTCATTAGTCCCCTAGAATTTAGAACTAGTTAAACCTAACTAACCTAAGGACATCACACACACCCATGCCCGAGGCAGGATACGAACCTGCGACCGTAGCGGTCACGCGGTTCCAGACGGCAGCGCCTAGAACCGCACGGCCACTTCGGCCGGCTGTTGTCAAACAAATCCGTCATGAAAATGCGGAAAAAAGTACAACACTAGCTCAACGAAAATTTTGAAATAAATATCATGGTTCACGTTGAGGGTAACTTGAATGAGTGGACCGAAATCATGGTACTAAAAGAACACACAAAACATCAGGACCACCCCCAAACTACCTGAGTCTGATACAAACTACCTTCGAATCCGATACATTAATCGTAAAATCCAGTCCCAGTACTCAATTTCCCACTCAATAAGCAGCAATCCAGATACCTTCTGTGCTACTTCATCCATATTTCACCATCCATGCACCCCCATGCCTTATCCATCCTCTGTGACCATAATGTTAACCAACTCCCACTCCCCAAGAATTAAATCCCTCCCGAGACATACCCCTCTTCCAACCTTGTTCAAAACGCTGCACCTCACACCATCGCCCAATTTTCTTCTTCCCCATTCATCCACTTTGCTGACCTCTAGTTGCCAGTTCTGTAGGGCCCTGTTTTCATACTCATCATCGCACTTTCATCATGACAATTTTTTCATTTGTCGTCTAGCATCACTATTACACCATGGCATCATTTACGTCCAAGAGTGTAATATAAAATTGTCAAACGAGTTTTGAAAACCTTCAGTATTTTGATCATGTATCTTTTAAAAATCCCGTTTATTGTCACTTTTTTGTGTGTGAGAGTCGTCACTATCGTCCACTTATATATTTCTTTACGAAATCATATGTTATTGTCATGTTTTATATACTTAACCACTTTACATAAAGTTTACGTAACCTTTATCTCAAGAGCTGTTCTGTCCGCTGCCAATTCGCCCCCGTTGTGGGAACCTGAAATAACAATGAAAGAAAGAAAAGGCCGGGAACTCAGTCGTGTTCCGATTCCGCTCTCGTATTGTTCCTTGTACACTGCGTTGCTTGGTTCCAGATACTGCTACGTCTAGGCTCCCGCCTTGGTTTACACTCCAGACTTGCCAGTCTGTCGTGCTGCCTTGTCTTTCGTGGTTTTTGGCGACTCAACGTCGATGACCTCGGCCGGTCGGCCAGCGTCTCCTGGTCGTCTCCAATTTCGATTTCTGTAGCTACATCAACAAATCGAGTAACTTCAGTGACAATGCGGTCATGCGCACGTCCAAACTCGACGTTCAAACTCTCTTTCTGCAATTCTGTCACTTCTCCAAATCGTTCCATCTTCCTTTGCTGATTCCATACAACCAATTGGCACATACACCCCTCTTCACTGTCATGTCTTACGTCACACCATCCGTAGCGCTCCAGAACAGCCAGTGGGAGAATAATATTTTGCGCAATAAGCTTATTTGACTGCGGTACGTCACCGTGAAGAAACAAAGCCCTTATAAATTCCGGCTGTATTTCAAGTGTCTCCCGTTGCACAGTCGGCAAGATTAGCGACCATTAGCACGCGGCCTGGCTTCCCGCACAATTAGTCACCACAGCCCCCCCCCCCCCTCTTTTCTGCCATTTTTCTAATTTGTTAATGGAGGCGCGCTTATCTGCCCCTCCCACAGCGACAGCCACTCGTAACAAATATCCGCCGTTCCGGCGGCGGCGGTTGATCTTTTTTCCTTTTTTTTTTTTTTCAAAATGGAATTAAATTACGTGTCAACAGGGGCCACAAGTGCGGAACAGCGGGCGATGTTTAAAAGAATAAAAAAAAATGTGACACGCATGACACAAAGGGCAACGGGTGACGAACGGCCGTAGCCACGCTGGCTGGAGTTCGCGAGACGCAGGGGGCGGTTTTGGAGTGGTGGGGGTATCGGTGGAGCGGGGGCAACAAGGGGTTGGGGGAGTGGGGGAGGTGGTTACAGTGCGTCGCGTGCGGCCACTCTCGACGTGCGCGCGTCTGCTGCCGTTATCGCTATAGATTTGTGGCCGGCGCATCCCAGCGGGCCACAGCGGGAAGACGCCACGCTGCCAGCGCCGGCTGCACGAAGGGGTGCTGCCCTCCCCTGAGGCGGGAGCACGTGGCCCGTCCGCTGGCCGTTCTCAATGAAGGGCCGGCAGGCTGGCTGTAACGTCACACACACATCATCTCGGCAACATTGGAAATTGCAGTTGGTGCCGACGCTTACAGCCGAATCTACCAACAACGGCATACTTTATATGAGAGCGTGGCGTCATTCGTATACTGATTCGCCTCGATAGGCAATGAACCCACAAACTTCAGTGCCGAAGTCCATTTACGTTCGACCTCCAGCGGTACCTAAAATTAGGGAGCATGGAGGATATGGACGGGGACTGCTGATAGGTGGCGCTAGGTGGGAGGGCTAGTCGGCAGGGGAGCGTCCCGAGATAGCCCGTGCACTGAAGCTAAACAAGTTGTCCTGGTGGCGTACTGGCTAACGCAGCTGCCTAGAAAACAGGAGATCCCAGGTTCGAGTCCCAGTCTGGCACTCCTTTTCACTCGTCACCGCTGACATCGCGGTGCAGCAGAAATCTAGTTCCTTCCCTTTCCTTTCTCTCCTCCTTGTCATTCAATGTGCGTAATACTGGAATACTTACCGGGGAGGTTAGAGGCCCCAGCGCAAGTACCTAAATTAACGCCCTCTCCACTCACACTTTATTTCCTCACCAAACTGTCACCACGATCCAGACATCTCTCTCAAATCTAGCCCTTCCCCTCACCTTCTGTATTTATTCACTTGTTAAGGAAAATACACTCGATGCCCTATATATCACAAACGTCTAAAGCTTCGTCAAACATTTTGTCAGACGCTCCAATGATGTATCAGACGCTCCTATGATGCCAAATATTTCTACACTACTGGCCATTAAAATTGCTACACCAAGAAGAAATGCAGATTGTAAACGCGTATTCATTGAACAAATATATTATACTAGAACTGACATGTGATTACATTTTCACGCAATTTGGGTGCATAGATCCTGAGAAAACAGTAACCAGAATAACCACCTCTGGTCGTCATAACAGCCTTGATACGCCTGGGCATTGTGTGAAACAGAGCTCGGATGGCGTGTACAGGTACAGCTACCCATGCAGCTTCTACACGATACCACAGTTCATCCAGAGTAGTCACTGGCGTATTGTGACAAGTCAGTTGCTCGGCCACCATTGACCAGACGTTTTCAATTGGTGAGAGATCTGGAGAATGTGCTGGCCACGGCAGCAGTCGAACATTTTCTGTATCCAGAATGGCCCATACAGGACCTGCAACATGCGGTCTTGCATTATCCTGATGAAATGTAGGGTTTTGCAGGGATCGAATGAAGGGTAGAGCCACGGGTCGTAACACATCTGAAATGTAACGTCCACTGTTCAAAGTGACGTCAATGCGAACAAGAGGTGACCGAGACGTGTAACCAATGGCACCCCATACCGTCACGCCGGGTGATACGCCAGTATGGCGATGACGAATACACGCTTCCAATGTGCGTTCACTGCGATGTCGCCAAACACGGATGCGACCATCATGATGCTGTAAACAGAACCTGGATTCATCCGAAAAAATGACGTTTTGCCATTCGTGCACCCAGGCTCGTCGTTGAGTACACCATCGCAGGCGCTCCTGTCTGTGATGCATCAAGCGTAACCGCAGCCATGGTCTCCGAGCTGATAGTCCATGCTGCTGCAAACGTCGTCGAACTGTTCGTGCAGATGATTGTTGTCTTGCGAACGTCCCCATCTGTTGATTCAGGGATCGAGACGTGGCTGCACGATCCGTTACAGCCATGCGGATAAGATGCCTGTCATCTGGACTGCTAGTGATACAAGGCCGTTGGGATCCAGCACGGCGTTCCGTATTAGCCTCCTGAACCCACCGATTCCATATTCTGCTAACAGTCATTGGACCTCGACCAACGCGAGCAGTAATGTCGCGATACGATAAACCGCAATCGCGATAGGCTACAATCCGACCTTTATCAAAGTCGGAAACGTGATGGTACGCATTTCTCCTCCTTACACGAGGCATCACAACAACGTTTCACCAGGCAACGCCGAACAACTGCTGTTTCTGTATGAGAAATCGGTTGGAAACTTTCCTCATGTCAGCACGTTGTAAATGTCCCCAATGGCGCCAACCTTGTGTGAATACTCTGAAAAGCTAATCATTTGCATATCACAGCATCTTCTTCCTGTCGGTTAAATTTCACGTCTATAGCACATCTTCGTGGTGTAGCAATTTTGATGGCCAGTTGTGTAACAGCGCTATTCCTAAAGGCTATATACAACGACTGTATCATTAAGATTACAAGACCTTTGATTACCGTTTTTTTTTCTAGTACTTTGCACTGTATTGCTAAAAGCATAGCAGAGCCCTAGAATTCTTCTTTTTAAGAGCTATAGCTATACCTTGTTCATCACATTTCTAACTCTGTAGAATTATGTTTATCATACTATTACGAACGTCAATCAGTCTTATACAGGGTGAACTACAACTTGTCCAACAAGCTTCCAGACGTAGTTGCACCGAACAAAACAAGAAAAAAAGTCCAGTAAACATGGACTCCCAAATTCATGTCTCAAGAGCTATGAGCACTTCTTCAGCAGAAGAGATGGTTTTCACAGTAGCCAAGATGAAGAAGTGCTCATAACTCAAACGGTATGTATTTTAGAGCCAAGTTTATTAGTTATTTTTTCTTGTTTCGATCCAGAATACGAGCTTAGAAGATTTTCCGGTGAAGCTCTGGCACACCACGTACAAGCACTCTGATGGCTCCGAACAACATACCCCAACAAAACAGGTTTTGAGTCCCGTCACCGTAGCAAGCTGTGGCCAAACAAGTTTCAAATGTTCTCCAATTGGTACACTTGCTCTTCATAAGTAAAAACTAGGTATCACTGAGCTTCATACTTTCCTCTTTCCGATAAAAATTGCTTGCGAACTTCCAGCATGGTGGAGTGAGTTGGGCCAGAAACTTCTGTTAATCAATAGTGGACTGGTTTTTCGTTCTACTGAAAATTGTTTCGTCTCTCACCGTTCTGTCTTATCAGATAGGTTGTTCTGGTTTCTCTCCAGATGGCCTGGGTTATCTATTTCCTCCCGTGACTGTTGCCTTTATGCTTCTCTGGTCGGTTTTTAACTGTTCGCGTTGCAGTTTGTATATTTCATTTTCTCAAGTAAGGTGTCGGAATATCTAAGTTTACTTGTATGTTAGAGCTTGCGCTCCGTCTCTAATGACCTCGTTGTCGACGGGACGTTAAACACTAATCTCCTCCTCCTTACTTGAATGTTCGCCTATTGTTACAAGAAACATAGGTACATAGAATAGAAAAATTATGGACAAGTGGTACAACGTTCTATATTCAAGCCATGAAATATATGTATATATATACCTTGCCCTCCATGTAATTTCACAACTATGCAACAATACGTCTTGTAATTAAAATCATAATCAAAACTTTTGCCCAGAGGCCAAACGGAAACGAACTCTGTATATCTTTCGCTGCGGGAACAAATGACATGGCATTTCATTTATGCTCGTCGTTATGTGGCGTCCTTTATTATCTCGTTGTCGCAGAGAAAGCACCCATGTCTATACGTAGGATATCTACAGATAAAAAATATTTTTTGGAAATGTGTAAGTGAAATTTAATTATAGTATCATGTCCCATGATAAAATCGTAACTTTGTACAAATATTAGTATCTTTTTTTTCAGAGGCCGTAAAGAAAGGATTGTTTGAGGGCATTACGTGTTCTCTCTTTACCTATTTAATATCGCTAAGCAGAACCATCCTGAGATCGAATAGCCTATCATTTCTTTTCATTCTTTACTTATATTTTTTACGTAGGAGTCATGTTAGGTTGCACCTTCGAACAATGTCGTCGACACTCGCTTCAGTGGATTGATATTAATAGGCTGTAGCCTGATAATTATGTGAAGATGTAATTTACATTTTTGACAATGATTATTAATTTGATTTATCTGTAATTTTTGTTCAGGTTGCAGTTCAAATGTTCAGATGTGTGTGAAATCTTATGGGTCTTAACTGCTAAGGTCATCAGTCCCTTACACACTACTTAACCTAAACTATCCTAAGGACAAACACACACACCCATGCCCGAGGGAGGACTCGAACCTCCGCTGGGACCAGCCGCACAGTCCATGACTGCAGGTTGCAGTCTTTGAACGTTTCCCTCTCCCGTTACGTATTTGCCTTTTTTGGCAATCATATACAACCGCTCACTTGACGAAAGGTCTGTTCCTAGAGACTGGGAAGTAGCACAGGTCACACCAATATTCAAGAAAGGAAATAGGAGTAACCCATTGAATTACAGACCCATATCACTGACTTCAATTTGCAGTAGGATTTTGGAGCATATACTGTACTCGAACATTATGAATCACTTCGAACAAAATGACTTACTGATGCATAACCAACACGGGTGCAGAAAATATCGTTCTTGCGAAACGCAGCTAGCTCTTTATTCCCATGAAGTAATGAGTGCTATCGACAAGGGATCTCAGATCGAGTCCATAATCCTAGATTTCCAGAAGGCTTTTGATACCGTTCCTCACAAGCGACTATTAATCAAATTGAGTGCATATGGAGTATCGTCTCAGATGTGTGACTGGATTCGTGGTTTCCTCTCAGAGAGATCACAGTTGGTAGTGATAACCGATAAATCATCGAGTAGAACAGAAGTGATATCTGGCATTCCGCAAGGTAGTGTCATAGGCCCTCTACTGTTCCTGATTTACATAAATTATCTAGGTGATAATCTGAGCAGCCCCCTTAGATTGTAATCAGATGACGCTGTAATTCTAGTAAAATCATCAAACGATCAATTCCAATTAGAAAATGATCTGAAGAGTATTTCTGTATGGTGCGAAAAGTGGCAATTGGCACTTAACAAAGAAAAGTGCGAGGTCATCCACATGGGTACTAAAAGAAATCCGATACCTTTTGGGTATGCGATACATCGCACAAATCTAAGGGCTGTCAATTCGACTAAATACCTAGGAATTACAATTACGAGCAACTTAAATTGGAAAGACCACGTAGATAATATTGTGGGGAAGGCGAAACAAAGACTGCGCTTTGTTGACAGAACACTTAGAAGATGCGACAAACCCACTAAAGAGACAGCCTACATTACACTGGAATACTGCTGCGCGGTGTGGGATCCTTACCAGGGAGGACATAGAAAAAGTGCAAAGAAGGGCAGCTCGTTTCGTGTTATCGCGCAATAGGGGTGAGAGTGTCATTGATATGATGCGCTAGTTGGGGTGGCAGTAACTGAAACAAAGGCGGTTTTCCTTGCGGCGAGATCTATTTACGAAATTCCAATCACCAACTTTGTCTTCCGAATGCGAAAATATTTTGTTGACACCCACCTACGTAGGGAGAAATGATCATCATAATAAAAAAGGGAAATCTGAGCTCGAACGGAAAGATTTAGGTGTTCCTTTTTCCCACGCGCCATTCGAGAGTGGAGTGGTAGGGAAGTAGTACGAAAATGGTTCGATGAACCCTTTGCCAGCCATTTAAGTGTGAATTGCGGAGTAACCATTTAGATGTAGATGTAGATGTAGATGCATGATAATCAGTATTTTATTTGCCGTGACGTAATGGGAGAAGTCTGCGTAATAGTAATATACCAAGTATTTCTGTTTTACTATAAATTCAAGAGGGAAAAGTTTCAAAAGTGCCACTCCTCCCTATTGCTGCCTCTGCACCGGGCCGCTTCTTATGATGCACACTACAGTCCGTCCGCTTATTTTCACACACTAAGTTTACATGCCTGAATTGGTTTTCTTATACCCCATGAAATATAGGTTTTTTTTTCGGGGCGCCAGTTGCTTTTCGTGAATGGTGTCTGTAAATCAGCTGTTCCAATTTTGTCAGCTCAATGAAGAAGTGTTGTACGTCGTTTTGTGATACTTTTAATAAAACCAAGTTTATAATATCCTTAAGGACGTCAGTGAAGCCGGGCGGGATTAGCCGAGCGGTCTCAGGCGCTGCAGTCATGGACTGTGCGACTGGTCCCGGCGCCGGTTCGAGTCCTCCCTCGGGCATGGGTGTGTGTGTTTGTCCTTAGGATAATTTAGGTTAAGTAGTGTGTAAGCTTAGGGACTTATGACCTTAGCAGTTAAGTCCCATAAGATTTCACACACATTTATTTTGAACGTCAGTGAACTTGTAGGGAAGAGGAGACCTAAATTAGATCACACGAATTGTGGTAAAACTGCGAAATGCTCACTGGTGACAGATTATTGTTTGCTACCATTTTAAAGACTAGGGATGACTAGAAAACTCCCGAATGAGTAAATATACATTCCTACCCCTGTGTAGAAAATTAACAAATGTCTGTAACCAGCCACTGATTGTGCACTAGCGTCTTTGCAGTTAACAGAGCGAGAGGGTACAACAGTTTACAAATTAGCCAGATACGAGCTTGCATGTTATAGGATTGTTGCCAGTCAGTTCGATTTTTCAAATTCAGGGAACATTACTTATGAATCTTTTTCCATCCAATAAAGATAATATGCGCTTCTCTGCACTTAATTAAAGAAAATAAATAACTTCCTTGTCAGTCCAGTATCATTTTTTGTCCTCCACTGCACATAAAATCGCTTTGTTCACATTGATCGACATTTCAAGCGCCAATAGCTACTTGGTAATCCAATCGTGATTCAAATTCGATAAGAGGGATTACACGGCACGGATAACGATGGTGGAAGCCGAAATCCGGCACACAAAACCTAATTTCTATAATCGATATTGGAGTATTTACATGACCAGTCAGAAGCGGTACTGGGAAATCGATTTACTGAAAACCAGATTTTGGAGGGCCGTGTAAACGTACCGACAACGAAATTTTGCCGGCTACGAAAACTACATCTGATGCATACAGCGTGCGATGAAAATAAAAGGAAACATAACAACAGTGGGCTGAAGAATCGCTGGAAGAGAATAAAACTGATATGGCAGGTAATAAATATGCAAATGTTTAAAATGTTGGTACAAGTGCTAATACTTTAAGGAGCTAATAAATGATGTACATTTTGTTGTAGAAAGCGCAATGAGATTTTTAACCGCACTTGACAGCTGTTGAGGGGGAAAGTACAGTCTCATAAAACCTGTTTCAGCTTGTGGAGGAGTGCGCTGTATGTGAAGGCTAAGATGGTACATCAACATGAGCGTGTTTTCACCCCGTTACTCGATATAAACAGTGGTCAAAACTAAGCTGAAAAGCTTTTAAGGCTCTTTCAGGGCAAGTTGTGCTGGGAAATAATTGTTGAGAAAAAGTTCGGTATGTTGTTCCATTTCTGAATTATTTAACACTGAAGTTAGCCAATTAAGCCGTTGCATGTGCAAATCCTAGCGATACCCATATACCAGTAGTGTCAGTGGTTCTCATGGAGTAGATAATAGCGCACGATACTCCTCAGGCTTTGGCGGGGAATTCATTGCTTATACGTAACTTAATAAAAGATTAAGTATTTTTAGGCCAACATGTCCTCAGTGGCCAGTAGTAAAACTTCCTTGCGTGCATATAATAAATGTATTTATAATGCGTTCAGTTACGTTACTATATTTGCTTCTTTGTTATTCTTGTACTGCTAGGTAAGTAACAACTTTGTTGAGTGTAAGTTTCGTAATGTTAAATCATTGTTTGGTTTTGCTTATGACTTTTGCGATCTAATTATCACGTATGTATCGCTTCAGGATTGTACAGCCTTGTCTTGTGTACGCCAGGATGTACGTTTTTAGGAGTTTGCAAGCACCTTTCACTTAAGCACTTCACTCACTACTCTTTTTGCTTCTGCTGACTGTGTCTGTTTACTATATATATCGTTGCTGACTGTCGCTGTTTGTCGATCTCCTTTTGTTTGCGTACAGGCGCCTGTAATCAATGGATATTCGTTTGCCTGTTGTGTCGCCGTATTTGCTATTGTGTGGTTGGGGATGGTCTGTAAAAGGATGGAATTTAAGTAGAGGATTCTGTTGTATAAGTGTCAGTGTTGGGAAGATTGAGCAGAGCATTATTTAATCTCGTTATGATCCACAGCTGTTTATTTATTTCGAGTAATGTTTACTAGCTGTGTTTTAATTTTTACACGCGTATAAGAAATGGCGAGCTGGAAAGGTTAAAGTAACTAAAACTCTCAGACTTATTATGAAGTCATCTTTTGGGCTCTGTTAGATAACCCACCGTTTCGTCGCCGTCTGCAGATAACATCTTCAGAGGGCTCGTCGCTTCAATGTCGGCCCAGAGAACACGGACTTTCCAGTGACTGAAGTTAAAATATTGTATATCCGACAGCGGTGCGGTGGCGTGACGTCATATGAGGTTTGAATGCTTCTATCATTGGTGGTCTTTGACGTCACCGTCCCTGTCGACACATTACGGAAGACCTAGGCCTATGCATTTCTTCAGAACCGGGAGCCATATACTGTTGAGTCTGACGCCTTCATCGGCGTGCTTAAGTCTCCATGACATCTCTGTTCAGTCTGTCCTAATAATCGCAACTCACGTTGTGCTTGTAGATGATGACATACCGTGTATTTGAAGTCCCTTACCTCCTTTGATATTCTGAAGAAGAGTTTACTACAAACGCGTAAATAAAATTGAATTGCTGACCATCAACTGACTGATTTTTTCTCCAGCGATCATAACAGCAATGTATAAATTAAAACAGCACAAATTTATAAAATTGTTGCACGCCTCTTACGTGACTGTGTCACACATCAAACTCGCAGTTCAAGTCCGAGCGTCTGTACTGGACAGCTTGACAGAAGATTCATAACAAGATTCTAATTAGACATTTTTTTCTGGGGGGGGAGGGGTGTACAGACAGGCCACAACCTTGACTTGGAAAACATAAAATGGCTCTGAGCACTATGGGACTTAACATCTGAAGTCATCAGCCATGCCCGAGACAGGATTCGAACCTCCGACCGTAGCGGTCGCGCGGTTCCAGGCTGAAGCGCCTAGAACCGCTCGGCCACAACGACCGGCCATAAAATCAATGAAGCGCCTTAATTCAGCCTCGTAAACTGTTATCGGTGATCTAAAAATGATGAAACTAGTTTATTTTACATATTTCTATTAATTAATGACTTACATAATCTTTTGACAAAACTAAACTTGCAGGGTTAGTATTTTCAAAATATAGAAACGTGTTGTAAGTATTACGTTCGGTATATAGAGATGGGGCCCCTCCACGCCCGCATCAACGTGGTGACCAAACCAAAAGTTCTACTGTCACCTCAGTCAACATGTTAGTTATCTAGTAAGTGGATCACAGGATGCTGGGCTATGGTGTTATCCGTGCGTCTGGGTAAGACTACACATTAACACAGTCCATCAGGTGATAGATAGTGGACGAAACGCGAGTGAGGGTAGCGATTTGAGGAACAGAGGGAAAAAAGTGCCAAGGCTCGTGCCGTGGGAAAAAAACCTCTGCGACAGTGGGATGGGTAGTAAGGGCAGTAGTTCGTGCTAGGTTGAATTTGTTAGTATGGGCATCATGCATCATTACCGTAGCAAGCGATGCCGATGTATCCCAGTTGCTGCAGCCGCTACATTCCTGGAACAATCAAGATCGCTACATTGTAGTGGGAGATCGGCCATAGATCATCTCACTGTGTGGGGGATGTGTGGAGCTTGTCTGCATGCAGTGTACGGTACGGCTTCCCTGCGTGGTGCCAGTTATTCGGCAGTGTTTCCCAGCCGGGTATCCAGTAATGGCGCCTGATTAACAGGGGCTCACCTGTACCGTTGTGTTTGCGTGTGCTTGGCCGGTGTCAGCTTTAAAACATCTAGAGAGACCTCTTCACAAAAAAATGGTGCTTTGATGTGTGTCACAATGCACATATTTATTAATACTTCTGTCGTTAACGGTATTCCCCTCTTATTAAAAAAAATCATGCAAACCATGATTACGACACTAGCGTAAAATCCGTGTACAAAGTTGCAAGGGAATACCGTTAATGTAGAAAAATAGCAGAGACTTGGGTACATAGGTTTTCAACAAACGGTCCGGGCATATTTTGTATCTTATGGGCAATTTGGCGGAGTTTGCTTGAACTATTAAAGAAATTCCTGTTGGGCTACTCCCTCTACTCCATCGAAGAGGATCTGCACAGAAAGTACTAAAATTAAAATTTTAATTTATTTTATAGTCAGTATTGCCATTGTAATAGAATAATCTTTCATAACTTTAATTCATTTCACTGTGGCAGACTTGAATAAAAAGTGTATCGTTAACTCCATTCCATATATCAAAAACGGAGTACCAGTGATGTAAGGCAATGTTGGAACACCGATACATTACATCTCAAGAACTTGAAAAAATACACCTTCACCCCCACAGTCTCGAAGAAATTTCGCGTATACAGTAAATTTTCAGAATTGTATTTAGTTCTATACTCTTTCTCTTTATTGTTTTGAATTTGAGGCTGCTGTTCGTCACTAGCGGCTTAACATTTTGATTCACGTTGACTATGCCTATGTTTGCAATCAAGTATTTGGTTTCGAAATATTTTGCTAATTACGCCTTAATTATATCACGCCACGTCTCTCAGTCTTTCCAAATTACACCTCTTGCGTTGTTTTAGGAGCGTCAGCCGCTAGAGTCAGCCCCCTGAAATCCATTACAGATGCCTCCCCTCTTGTTTGTTCTCCTCCAGCGTTTCTACGCCTCCTTTTGTCTTCCCTGTAATAACTACCGCATTTCATTCCCTTTTAAACTTAACTTCAGCTTATCCATCGCTGTCTTCAAATTTTCCAGTTTCGTTATGGCATTAAAACTTGTAACATTCCACACTGTGATCCCCAGCGTTAGCCAGATCGCTTCCCCTTATAACAGTGACAGTCCCAACCGGAAGATTCCAGGAGGTAACCAGTTTAGATACAGAGTTCTTAGCGAAGGAAAGACTTCTCACGAAAATGCATTAGAAGACTGCAGTTTCTTTTGGATATACTCTGTGTGACTTTAGAGTAATAGTTTTCTTTACTCGTACATACCAATACTATTGCTAACTGCCCATGATTGCTACTCGAAATCGAAACAATGTCTAGGATAAAATCCAAGAAGTTCAGATTAGTAGCTAGTCAAAGACGTAGGATGACAGAGATCTGAAATATTGAATTCTTTTTTAATTGAGAAATATCGTACAGTCGCTCCTTTCAGTCGCAGCACGAAAATCAGAGCCGCAGATATCAAGGACCGTAGGATAGAAAACAG
The DNA here is from genome assembly GCF_023898315.1 of Schistocerca nitens. Taxonomy (NCBI): domain Eukaryota; kingdom Metazoa; phylum Arthropoda; class Insecta; order Orthoptera; family Acrididae; genus Schistocerca; species Schistocerca nitens. The sequence continues at coordinate 284,520,680 of NC_064618.1, read as the reverse complement.
AGAAGGTGACTAGACCTGATTGGTTACTAATATGATTCTGTAGAGAGTATGTGAAAGAACCTGCTTCTCTTCTAGCAGCAGTTTTTTTTTATAAATCATTGAACGATTTCCCAAACAGCGATCATAACTAACCAACTCGCTCTGTTCACTCACGAGCCACGGAAGGCAAGTGGTATCTGCGTCCAGGTTGATGTGTTCTTTTTAACTTCCAAATGTTCGATAGAATTCTGCATGGTAACTAATGAACAAAATACAAGCTTGCAAAGTACCAGACCAACTGTGTAATTGGATTTAAGAATTCGTCAATAAATGAACACAGCACATAGTTCTAAACGGAGACAAAGCTTCAGATGGAAAACTTACTTCTAGCATCCTCAAAGAGAGTTACACGAGTACAAGACCAATAAGCTCATTAAAATCTTTGTGGGTGTACTGCTGTGATATTTATTAGATATTTTAGTTTCTTAGAATTTTAAATATTGCGTAAGACGACCCAGGAATACGCCCAGAGGGATTTTAATGAGATTGGCAACGACTGCAGAAGCTTGCGTTCTTATATATCACTATACGTTGAATGAGTCAGTGAATAATGTCGGAAGCTCTATGAACTTGGCCGCAGATGATGCTGCTCGATATGTGAAAGTCCCAACTCTAGAAAACCTAAGCGAAATACAGGCATACATGTGGAGGATCGAAGCCAGGTGTAGGATTGGTAGGTGACCCTCAATACAGAAACAAATGTAACGTATTACTCGTAAATAGAATGAAAAATACTTTGTTGTTTGATAACTCGATTTCCAAACTTGAAGCGGTCACATTCATTAAATATGTGGTAGTATGGGTAGGTGTATGGGATGATTAAAAGTGAAACGAGCACACAAAACTAGTCATAGGAAAGGCAGGTGGCAGGCTGAGATTTATTGGAAAAATCCTCAGGATGTGTAGTATAATCAGGAAGGGTGTAAGCTACAAAATCCTCGTTCGGCCAATATTTGAATAGTTAAGATAATTCTCATTTATTGTTCCGTCTGACTGGGACATTTTTAATTACATTATTTGTTTTGATCATTTATTATTGCCTTTAGATCTGAAACAAAATAAAATTAACTTTGTACCATCTAACATTTACCATCTAACATTTTAAAATAAGTAGAAAAGAAATGAACTGCACATAAATGTACAATTTACCTAAGTAGTTGCGTCAGCAACCAGTCGTATGTTCTCAAAACAGCATATCAGACTATTGTGTTCTGCAACTGCGCGCCATCACAAAGACACCAATGCCAGAAAACATAATCAAAAGGTAACTATAACTATCACACCCTGTTGCCTGTAACGTAAGTTGCTGCACATAGTTTCACATTTATAATTTATTATTTTATACTTTTTACGGTTTTGGGCTTTCAATGCTTTTAAAAATTTATAATATTTACTGACACTTCACGCAGAGCTAGGTCCTCTACATAATTCCGCATCTGTAATTCTACGACCTTCATGTCTTTCACTCTTTATACATCCATCGTTCTAGGCCTATACATTTCATATTTTAAGGATATATAATTTTTGTTTTTACACTTTCAGAGTAAGACCTTATGATTTTATACTTTCCCAGTTTCATACTCGAAAATCTTAAGATTCTAATTCAAATTTTTAATTCCACTTTTATAATCTACTATTTTATCTCCTCTGTTAAATTTTACGCATCCATTCCGGTATTTTAACAGAAGGCTTGGTACGTAATTGACTTCTAGCCATTTTAATATAAGACCCTCTCTTATTAAGCCATAGCATCCGTCCCATTACCCTCCCTCCCTCCCCCACCCATTCGTTGCCTTCTTTGCCCACTCTCAGTTCGCCTCGCTCCCCTTTATAATTTTACTATTTTATGCCGTTTACATTTTTCATAGCCACTGTTCTATACCATTAGTATTTTAACGAGAATTCGTTCATCCTTATACGTTCTATAATTTTAGCATGATAACTCTTAAAAAACTCATGGCATCCCTACACAACCCTCCCTGCTTCCTTTTTCCTCCTCCAATCAGCCTCCCTCCATTTCCCCTTCCCCCTTCTCCCCTCTCCCCTACCTCCAAAGCATACCTATTTAAAACAATAACAGTAGTTGCAAAACACGGGTTGCTGACGTAGCTACTTAGGTAAATTCTACATTTATGTACTCTTCTTTCTACTTATTGTAAAATATTAGATGGTACTCATTTAGCTTTACTTTGAAGGTTTCTTATACACTACTGGCCATTAAAATTGCTACACCACGAAGATGACGTGCTACAGACGCGAAATTTAACCGACAGGAAGAAGATGCTGTGGTATGCTTTTCAGAGCGTTCACACAAGGTTGGCGCCGGTGGCGACACCTACAAAGTGCTGACATGAGGAAAGTTTCCAACCGATTTCTCATACACCAACAGCAGTTGACCGGCGTTGCCTGGTGAATCGTTGTTGTGGTGCCTCATGTAAGAAGGAGAAATGCGTACCATCACGTTTCCGACTTTGATAAAGGTCGGATTGTAGCCTATCGTGATTTCGGTTTATCGTGTCGCGACATTGCTGCTCGCGTTGGTCGAGATCCAATGACTGTTAGCAGAATATGGAATTGGTGGGTTAAGGAGGCTAATACGGAACGCCGTGCTGCATCCCAAAGGCCTCGTATCACTAGCAGTCGAGATGACAGGCATCTTATCAGCATGGCTGTAACGGATCGATCAGCCACATCTCGATCCCTGAGTCAACAGATGGGGATGTTTGCAAGACAACAACCATCTGCACGAACAGTTCGACGACGTTTGCAGCAGCATGACCTATCAGCTCGGAGACCATGGCTGCGGTTACCGTTGACGCTGCATCACAGATAGGAGCACCTGCGATGGTGTACTCAACGACGATCCTGGGTGCACGAATGGCAAAACGTCATTTTTTCGGATGAATCCAGGTTCTGTTTACAGCATCATGATGGTCACATCCGTGTTTGGCGACATCGCGATGAACTCACATTGGGAGCGTGTATTTGTCATCGCCATACTGGCGTATCACCCGCGTGATGGTATGGGGTGCCATTGGTTACACGTCTCGGTCACCTCTTGTTCGCATTGACGACAATTTGAACAGTGGACGTTACATTTCATATGTGTTACGAGACGTGGCTATTCCCTTCATTCGATCCTTGTGAAACCCTACATTTCAGCAGGATAATGCAAGACCGCATGTTGCAGGTCCTGTATGGGCCTTTCCGGATACAGAAAATGTTCGACTGCTGCCCTGGCCAGCACATTCTCCAGATCTCTCACCAATTGAAAACGTCTGGTCAATGGTGGCCGAGTAACTGGCTCGTCACAATACGCCAGTCACTACTCTTGATGAACTGTGGTATCGTGATGAAGCTGCATGGGCAGCTGTACCTTTACACGCCATCCGAGCTCTGTTTCACACAATGCCCAGGCGTATCAAGGCTGTTATGACGACCGGAGGTGGTTATTCTGGTTACTGTTTTCTCAGGATCTATGCACCCAAATTGCGTGAAAATGTAATCACATGTCATTTCTAGTATAATATATTTGTCCAATGAATACCCGTTTACCATCTGCATTTCTTCTTGGTGAAGCAATTTTAATGGCCAGTAGTGTAGAAATAGTTGGCATCATAGGAGAGTCTGATGCATCATAGGAGCGTCTGACAAAATGTTTGACAAAGCTTTAGACGTTTTAGATATATAGGGCATCGAGTGTATTTTCCTTAACAAGTGAATAAATACAGAAGGTGAGGGGAAGGGCTAGATTTGAGAGAGATGTCTGGGTCGTGGTGACAATTTGGTGAGGAAATAAAGAGTGAGTGGAGAGGGCGTTAATTTAGGTACTTGCGCTGGGGCCTCTTACCTCCCCGGTAAGTATTCCAGTATTATGGAAATTGAATGAGAAGGAGGAGAGAAAGGAAAGGGAAGGAACTAGATTTCTGCTGCACCGCGGAGTCAGCGGTGACGAGTGAAAAGGAGTGCCAGACTGGGACTCGAACCTGGGATCTCCTGTTTTCTAGGCAGCTGCGTTAGCCAGTACGCCACCAGGACAACTTGTTTAGCTTCAGTGCACGGGCTATCTAGGCACGCTCCCGTGCCGACTAGCCCTCCCACCTAGCGCCACCTATCAGCAGTCCCTGTCCATATCCTCCATGCTCCCTAATTTTAGGTACCGCTGGAGGTCGAACGTAAATGGTCATCGACACTGAAGTTTGTCCAATGAATACCCGTTTATCATCTGCATTTCTTCTTGGTGTAGCAATTTTAATGGACAGTAGTGTAATTGTTGCGCAGGAGAGCGTCTGTGAAGTTTGGAAGGTAGGAGACAAGGTACTGGCGGAAGTAAGGGTTTGAGGACGGGTCGTGAGTCGTGATTGGGCCGCTCAGATGGTAGAGCACTTGCCCGCGAAAGTCAAAGGTCCCGCACTCGAGTCTCGGTTTGGCACACAGTTTTATTCTGGCAGGAAGTTTGATATCAGCGCACACTGTCTGCACAGTGAAAATCTCATTCTGGTTGGTAAGCGTGTTTCTACATCTGAAAGATGATGCTTATTCAAATTTCGCACGTCGCATAAGAGTTGCGCTAGTAGCGCTACTTCGAGAAAGCAAATCAGGTTTGTTTGATACAAATGCTGTAACAGTCGTGAGCCTAAGTAACCTTTGAGATCGGACGTGGTGAACTGATGTTAGTGAAGAATGCCTTTAAGACGACAAAGACCCCATTATCAGCACCTCACTGACTTTGAACGACGTTGTGAAACTGGGGTACGAGAGGCCGGATGTTCCTTCTACGATACTGTAGAAAGACTTGGCAGAAATGTAGCGACTGTATATGACTGCCGACAGCGGTGGTGACGAGAATGTATAGTCGCAAAAATACTGGTATCCGTACAGCCACGTGGCACTACGGAGAGGGAAGACCATCATGTTCAGCGTATGGCTCTGATGCATCGTACTGGATCTGCAGCAGCAATTTCAGTTGGCACTACAGTGACACAATGAACTGTTACAAATCGGTTACTTCAAGGACAGCTCCGAGCCAGACCCCTTTAGCGTTCAATGCAATGTGCCCAAACCACCGCCGTTTGCGACTTCAGTGGTCTCAAGCGAGAGCTCGCAGTAGGGCTGGGTCGGGGTCTGCTGCGTTTTCTGATGACAGCTGCTTCCGCCTTGGTGCCACTGACGGCCGTGAGTAGGTTTAAAGAAGGTCAGATGAGCACTGCAGCCAACCTGTTCGTGTACTAGACACACTACCTACACCTGAAGTTATGATCTGTGTTGTTACTTCGAATGGTAGCAGGAGCACTCTCGTGCTTATTCCACGCACCTCTGACTGCAAATTTGTTCGTCAGTGTAGAGTTTCGACCTGTTGCGCTGCCATTCATGAACAGCATTCCAGGGCGTGTTTTCCAACAGAGTAAGCCCGCCCACATGTCGCTGTTGTAACCGAACATACTCTACAGACTGTCGACCCGTTCCCTTGGCTTGCTCGATCACCAGACCTGACCCCAATCGAGCACATTTGGGTCACCACCGGACGGCAACTCCAGTGTTATCTACAACCTGCATTACCCGTCCCTGCACTGACCGACCGAGTGAACAGGCATGGAACTCCATCTCACAGGCTGATACCTGGCACCGGTACAACAAAATGAAGGCACGTCTGCATGCCTGCATTCAACATTCTGGCGGTCACACAGGCTATTAAAGTACAAGCATTTCACATTTACAATGACTTATCTCGTACTTACATTAACTGCCGGCACCCCTAGACCACGGTTATACATTTCTAATAAAGTTTCGGGAATATGCTCAACATTCCCGAAATTTCATTAGAAATGTATAACCGTGGTCTAGGGGTGTCGGCATGGTAGCTCAGCGTGTTCGGTCAGAGGATTAGCTGCACCCTGTAATAAAGAAACTGAGTTAATGGGTTACTGATGAACAAGAATCATGGGACGTCCGCCCCGAACAAACAGAATGAACAGCAACGAACAAAATGAGATCAACCAGAAAAAAAGAGGTAGCGTCTTTGATTCATAATCAAAAAGTCTTCTGTCCCAGGTTCGAATCCCGCCGCAATGGAAACCACTGCATTAAAGTCACGTAAATTGTATCCACAGGACATGTGGCCTGTAATTGAAGAAGTGTCTTGATGATCTCTCTATTGGTAAAAGATTTTGAAATTGTCCCCCATTAGGATCTCCGGAAGCGGACTGCTAAGGGGGACGTTACCACGAGAAAAAGATTGAATAATCAACGAAAGGATAACGTTCTACGAATCGGGGCGTAGAACGTCAGAAGTTTGAACGTGGTAGTGTAACTAGAAAATCTGGAAAGGGAAATGCAAAGGCTCACTCTAGATATAGTAGGGGTCAGTGAAGTGAAGTGGAAACACGACAAGGATATCTGGTCAGATGAGTATAGGGTAATATCAAAAGCAGCAGAAAATGGTATAACGGGAGTAGGGTTCGTTATGAATAGCAAGGTAGGGAAGAGGGAGTGTTACTGTGAACAGTTCAGTGTCAGGGTTCTTTTTATCAGAATCGACAGCAAACCAAGACTGACAACATAGTTCAGGTATACATGCCGACGTTGCAAGCTGAAAAGATAGACAAGGTGTATGAAGATATTGAAACGGTAATACAGGATGTAAAGGGGGATGAAAATCTAATAGTCATGGGGGACTGGAATGCAGTTGTAGGGGAAGGAGTAGAAGGAAAGTTTACAGGAGAATATGGGCTTGGACAAGGAATGAGGGAGGAGAAAGACTAATTGAGTTCTGTAACAAGTTTCAGCTGGTAATAGCAAATAATGTGTTCAAGAATCATAAGAGAAGGAGGTATATTTGGAAAAGAGCGGGTGATACAGGAAGATTTCAGTTAGATTACGTCATAGTCAGAGATTCCGAAATCAGATACTGGATTGTTAGGCGTACCCAGGAGCAGATATAGACTCAAATCACGATTTACTAATGATGAAGAGTAAGCTGAAGTTTAAGAGTTTAATCAGGAAGAACCAATACGCAAAGAAGTGGGATACGGAAGTACTAAGGACTGACGAGATACGGTTGAAGTTCTCTAAGGCTATAGATACAACAATAAGGAATAACTCGGTAGGCAGTACAGTTGAAGAGGAATGGACATCTCTAAAAAGGGCCATCACAGAAGTTGGGAAGGAAAACATAGGTACAAAGAAGGCAACTGCGAAGAAACTATGGGTAACAGAAGAAATACTTCAACTGATCTATGAAAGGAGGAAGTACAAAAACGTACCGGGAAGTTGAGGAATACAGAAATACAAGTCGCTGAGGAATGAAATAAATAGGAAGTGCAGGGAAGCTAAGACGAAATGTCTGCAGGAAAAATGTGAAGACATCGAAAAAGAAATGATTGTCGGAAGAACAGACTCAGCATACAGGAAAGTCAATACAACCTTCGGTGATAACATTAAGAGTGCAACGGGAATTCCATTGTTAAATGCAGAGGAGAGAGCGGATAGGTGGAAAGAATTTCTAAAATCATTGTGGGAAGTGTCAATAAAAAGACTATTCACGTTGGTGTGTAGAATGTATGAGGCTGGCGACATACCATCCACTCAATTCCGAAGACGGCAAGAGTTGACAAGTGCGAGAATTATCGCACAATCAGCTTTACAGATCATGCATCCAAGTTGCTTACAAGAATAATATACAGAAGAATGGAAAAGAAAATTGCGGATTCGCTAGATGACGACCAATTTGGCTTTAGGAAACATAAAGGCACGAGAGAGGCAATTCTGACATTGCGGTTAATAATGGAAGCAAGACTGAAGAAAAATCAAGACACTTTCATAGGATTTGCCTACCTGGAAAAAGCGTTCGACAATGTAAATAGTGCAAGATGTTCGTAATTCTGAAAAAAAGTAGGGAGAGATGGGTCGTATACAATATATACAACAGCCAAGAGAGAATAATAAGAGTGGACTACCAAGAACGAAGTGCTCGTTTTAAAAAGGGTGTAAGACAAGGGTGTAGCCTTTCGTCTCTACTGTTTAATCTGTACATCGAGGAAGCAATGATGTAAATAAGAGAAAGGTTCAGAAGTGGAATTAGAATTCAAGATGAAAAGATATCAATGATACGATTCGCTGATGACATTGCTATCCTGAGTGAAAGTGAAGAATAATTAAATGATCTGCTGAACGGAATGAACAGTCTAATGAGTACACAGTATGGTTTGAGAGTAAATCGAAGGTAATGAGAAGTGGCAGAAATGAGAACAGCGAAAAACTTAACATCAGGATTGATGGTCATGAAGTAGGTGAAACCAAGGAGTTCTGCTACCTAGGCAGCAAGGAGGACATAAAAAGCAGACTAGCAATGGCAAAAAGGGCATTCCTGTCCAAGAGAAGTATACTAACATCAAATATCGGCCTTAATTTGAGGAAGAAATTTCAGAGAATGTACAGCTGAAGTACACCATTGTATGGTAGTGAAACATGGACTGTGGGGAAAACGGAACAGAAGAGAATCGAAGCATTTGAGATGTAGTGTTACAGACGAATGTTGAAAATTAGGTGGGCTCATAAGGTAAGGAATTAGGAGGTTCTGCACAGAATCGGAGAGGACAGGAATGTGTGGAAAACACTGATAAGGAGAAGGGACAGTATAATAGGACATCTGTTAAGACATGAGGGAATGACTTCCATGGTACTAGAGGGAGCTGTAGAGGGCAAAAACTGTAGAGGAAGACAGAGCTTGGAATAGATCCAGCAAATAATTGAGAACGTAGGTTGCAAGTGCTACTCTGAGATGAAGAGGTTAGCACAGTCAGAAGACGGATGACCAAGAAAGGAAAATACCCCGAAACTTCATTACTCTACATTAATTACTGTATTTTTTGGTGTTGCGATTTTGTTTCGTCAGTGTATTGCAGCATGTTTTGTAGTTAATCACCACACTCGACAGGTGATACACTTTTAAGGCGGGCTGTAAATTTTTTTACAAAAAGTTACTACTGTGACTGACTCAATAATGAATGAGCAAAGCAGCGATGATTTGCGGCCACGTGAGATGTCTGTACGGGCCCGCGGCCCTAGCGTGGCTGCTGGCGCCTGTTGAAAACTACGGCCGCGCTTCGAGGCCTGGCTTCGCGTTGACGGGGTGAGTGATGCGCGCTGGGCGCTAAGCCGCAGAGATTCATGGCCCTGGTGGCACGCGACGTCACCGCCCACCCCACCTACCACTACTCTGTGGCCGCTCCAGGCGACACGTGTCCCAGTTCTACCTTCACTTCACGCTGGCAAATCGGATGACACGAGCCATGAAATTGTCGCAACGGAAACGGGGGCTGTACCATTAGTTTTCGGAAGGCTTTGCACAGAACCATAAACCATCAGTGAGAGTGGTGTGAGCGTCAACGACTGGATGTTCAACTCTTAATATTCCCCCCTTCTTTCGAAACGGCTATAGTGTGCGCGTTATGCGTCGCTTTTTTTTTTAAGACCCTGTATAGTAAGTACGTAGGGAATAACCATTGGCTGAAATGCAACCTTATAGGTGAACCAACAAATTTTACTAGAATGTCTCTCATTTACCAGGTGTAGAAGTATGAAACCGGAATATGGTTGGAATAATTACACGTCTGTTGTATGAAACCGATAAAAAATATTTTATTCAAAACAATCTCCATTGCTGTTTACACATTTCTGCCCCTCACCGGTAGGCTATGATGGTTCAAATGGCTCTGAGCACTATGGGACTCAACTTCTGAGGTCATTAGTCCCCTAGAACGTAGAACTAGTGAAACCTAACTAACCTAAGGACATCACACACATCCATGTCCGAGGCAAGATTCGAATCTGCGACCGTAGCGGTCGCGCAGTTCCAGAATGAAGCGCCTAGAACCGCTCGGCCACACCGGCCGGCGCCATCTATAGGAAATTTCTGGTTTCATACTTCTACACCTGGTACATTTAACGAACGGTACGACATTTTTGATATGTGATAAAAGTCTTTATCGTTACTCATATCCCCCTGCTGGTTCGGGGGTAAGAATAGGCCCACTCAAACGTTTCGGTCCTTATGTGATGGTCCCTTCTTGGGTTTGACCACCATATTTCAAAATTATTCCGAAGAGCGAGCCAATTGGGGAAGGGCGCCCTACTTGATGCATTGTGTCCATCGTGCATTGAGACCTTTAGCCAGCTTATTCTTCATTGCATTGCAGTCCCATTCGCTCTCCATCTCTTGGGCGAGGATACATTCCTGGGTGCGATTTCCGCCATGCACTCTGCAGTGTCGCTTTCTGCGTTGACAACGACCATGGACCACTTGCCACCTAATACCCAGCACGGTAGCCAGTCCGTTGTGGTGGGGCTGCCATGTACCCTGTTGGTTGTAGCCCCCTGACAACACGGGGATCACTCTACTGATGCCTTTGCCGTTAACTCCCCATGTGTGCCAAAGAGTAGATGCCTATCTCCCTGGGGCATTGGGACTCCCGGCAATGGTCATCCTGCCAGATGGCCCTTGCTGTGGCTGGGTGGCGCCCGTGGCGAGGGCCCTTGGTTGGAGTAGGTGGCATCAGGGTGGATGACACACAGTGAAGCGTGGCACATCTTCTCTTGCTGGTGGCCAACCACCAGCAGTCTCTAAGCGTTCGAGGGCTCACTCTAATGCAATTATGTATGACAGACACCAAATCGTTCCTCTCCCTGGCCACACCATGGGAGGAACGAAAAGCTATGAATGATACCGAGACGTATTCGCCCCAATATCTAGTCTGTACGAGAGCTGATGGGGAATCCTTTGTGTCCATGAAGCCTCAGTTCTTTGTAAAACATTTAGAGGACAAGTTCGGGGAGGTGGAGGGCTTGTCAAAAATGCGGTCCGGATCAGCCTTGATAAAAACAGCATCCTCTGCCCAGTCACGGGCATTAGTTGCTAGTAAGAAGCTGGGGGATGTTTCTGTTACAATCATTCCCCATAAAAGCTTAAATATGGTCCAGGGCATTATCTTCCACAGGGACCTTCTTTTACAGTTCGATGACGAGCTGCGCGTCAACTTAGAACGACGAGGTGTCCATTTCGTCCAGCGCGTCCACTGGAGTCCGAGGGATAATCAGGTTGCCACCAGTGTCTTCATCTTGGCCTTCGAGGGTGACACATTACCCGAGAAGGTGAAGGTGATGGTCTACGTATATCCCTCCCACGATGTGGTGCTTCAAGTGTTGGAAGTTCGACCATATGTCATCCTGCTGTGTTTCCAGCCTCATATGTCGCGATTGTGGTCGTCCATACTATCCCGATACTCCATGTGCTCTGCGTCCCATCTGTGTCAACTGCAGAGATCACCATCCCCCTTGCTCGCTGGACTGTAAGATTCTACAGAAGGAACGGAAAATAATGGAATACAAGACCCAGGACTGACTGACCTACACTGAGGCTAAACGGAAATTTGAACGGCTTCATCCCATGCACATGACATCATCTTATGCCGCCACTGTCACTCCTGTTACAGCTCCATCCATTGCACCACATACAGTCAGCACTCAGAGCCGAAGGACCACACCTACCTCCTTGATGGTGGGGGGCACTTCCCTCCCTGTTGCTCCCGCACCACCTACCTCGAGAGCAGCACCCCCTCAACCATCAGGGACACCAGTCCACACTTCTAACCCAGAGAAGCGTAAGTCTTCTTCAGCTTCTCTCGCTAGGAAGGGATCCCTTGGGTCACTCCCATCTCAGGTTCCTACCAGTGGCAAACCAGACACCCTCCAGGGGCTGAAGAAGCCCCAGGTAGCTGTTCGTAGGGCTTCACGGTCCTCTTCAGTCCCAGAGACTGGATCCCAGCAAGGGCAACCAAAGGAACAGCGTGAGAAATCGAAATCAAAGACCCCTAAGACCAAGGAAATTGCAGTGGCACTCACTCCACATCGCTACCTACAAAGCTCTCCATCTGACGACGCGGTCGAAATTCTGGCGTCCGCTGAGGACCTAGAGCTCGCTGGTCCCTCTGACATGATGGACGTTGCTCCTATCGGTATTCAACTGGTGGCAGCAGGTGACCAAGCAGTGTAATCTGTATCCCCGGTCCATGAACAATGTCATCCTCCAGTGGAACTGCAGCGGTTTTTTCCACCATCTTGCTGAGCTCTGACAACTTCTCAGCCTTCACCCTATCCTCTGCATTGCTTTTCAGGAAACTTGGTTTCCAGCGATGAGAACCCCCACCCTCCGTGGCTTATGAGAGGGTATCTGGTAACGTCTGCATCTACGTCCTTCACTCTCTTTACAGCGAGTCTGTCCCTCTACAAACACCTTTAGAGGATGTAGCTGTTCGGGTGTGGATGCCTCATGCTGTAACTGTCTGCAGTCTCTATCTTCCACCGGATGGTTATGTCCCGCAGCATGTCCTGGCTACGCTGATAGACCAGTTGCCCCCACCTTTTTTGTTACTGGGCAACTTCAATGCCCATAACCCTCTGTGGGGTGGATCAGTGGCAACCGGCCGAGGCAGCATCATTGAGCAAGTACTGGCACAGCTCGACATTTCTCTTTTAAATACTGATGCCTTCACACAAATCAGTGTGGCGCATGGCACGTACTCAGCCATCGACCTTTCAATCTGCTGCCATAGCGTATTACCATCTGTCCAATGGAGTGTGCATGATGACTAGTGCGGTAGTGACCACTTTCTGATCTTTCTGTCACTGCCACAGCGTCACTCTTTTGGGCGCCCCTGCAGATGGGCTATGAATAAGGTTGACTGGGACTTGTTCACCTCCATTGCCACTATTGAGCCTCTTACCAATGACGCCATTGATGCAGTGGTTCACTCGGTCACCACTGGCATCGTTACTGACACAGAATCTGCTATTCCCTGTTCTGGGTCCCCTCGGCGGAGGACTGTGCCTTGGTCGTCGCCCGAGATCGCTGAGGCGATTAAAGATCGTAGGTGGGCACTCCAGCGTCACAAGTGGCATCCCTTATTGGAACATCTCATAGCCTTTAAACGGCTCCATGCTTGAGCCTGCCACCACATTCGCCAATGTAAGCAGAAGCGCTGGGAAAGGTATGTCTCCACCATTGGCCTGCGTACCTCTCCATCACAGGTTTAGGCCAAAATCAGGCGACTCTATGGCTATCGGACCCCCAAAAGCATACCTACGCTTTCAATGAGTGGAGCAGTCTGTACTGACTCCGACACAATTGCAAACCGTTTAGGAGAGCATTTTGCTCAGAGTTTACCGCTTCTGCGAATTACCCACTGCCCTTCCACTCCCTGAAAGAGCAGTTGGAACGTTGAAGCCAGTCATTTCACATGCTCCACCCTAAATCGTACAATGCTCTGTTCAGTGAGTGGGAATTCCAAAGTGCCCTAGCCGCTTGCACTGATATGGCTCCCTGGCCAGATCGCGTCCACTGTCATATGCTCAAACACCTCTCGGTGGACTGCCAGCGACGCCTCCTAGACCTTTTCAACCGTATCTGGGTTGAGGGTGAGTTCCTGTCGCAATGGCGGGAAAGCATCGTAATCCCCATGTTGAAACCTGGCAAGAACCCAGTGGAGGTGGACAGCTACCGCCCCATTAGCCTCACCAACGTTCTATACAAGTTGCTTGAATGCATGGTGAGCTGGAGTTTGAGTTGGCTACTTGAGTCTTGGGGCCTTCTGCCTCCGTCTCAGGGTGGGTTCCGTAAGGACCGCTCTGCCGCCGATAATCTGGTGTGCCTGGAGTCTATCATCCGTACGGCCTTTGCCCACCGTCAGCATCTGGTCGCCGTCTTTCTTGACATACGGAAGGCATATGATATGACATGGCGACATCACATCCTCTCTACGCTTCATGGTTGGGGTCTTCAGGCTTCGCTCCCGATTTTCATACAAAATTTTCTGTCGCTTCGTTCCTTCCGCGTGCAATTGCAGCCTCGCATAGTTTCTCCCGAGTTCAGGAGAATGGGGTACCACAAGGATCTGTCTTAAGTGTCTGCCTCCTTTTAATTGCAATTACTGGGCTCGCTGTGGCGGTGGGAACGTCTGTGTCAGATTCCTTGTATGCTGACGACTTCTGCCTATACTTTAGCTCCACTGTCATTGCAGCTGCTGAACGGCAACTACAGGGTGCTATCTGCAAGGCGCAGTCTTGGGCTTTAGCGCATCGCTTCCAGTTTTGGGCTGCCAAGACCTGCGTTATGCATTTCTGTTGGCGACGCACTGTTCACCCTGAGCCATGGCTTTATCTTGACGGTGAACTTCTTGCTGTGGTGGAGACGCACGGTTTTTGGGATTGACTTGGCTCCCTCATATTCAGCAGCTTAAACAGACGTGCTGGCGGCACCTTAACGCTCTCTGTCGCTTGCGTCACACCAGCTGGGGTGCCGATCGGTTTACCCTTCTATGGCTGTACCAGGCGTGAATTCAGTCCCGTCTATATTATGGGAGCCTGGCTTACGGTTTGGCATCCCCTTCCGCATTGCAGTTGCTGGATCCCATCCTTCACAGCAGGATCCGACTCGCCACTGGAGCTTTCCGGACAAGCCTTGTCAACAGCATACTTGAGGAAGCAGGTGTCCCTCCATTGCGGTTCCGGCACCAACGATTACTGGCCCCTTATGCTACATACGTTTGTAGCTTGCCTGGGCATCCCAATTACCGTCTCCTGTTCCCTAAGTCGGTCGTCCTTCTTCCGGAATGGCGGCCCCGGGCAGGGTGTACAATTGTGGTTCGTGTCAGAGCTCTTCTCTCTGGGCTTGAGGTTTTCCCTCTTCCACCTCTTTTCTGGGCCCCTCTGTGTATACCTCCGTGGTGTGTGTCCCGCCCATGCCTTCAGCTCGATTTGGTGCAGGGCCCGAACGACTCAGTCCCTCCTGAGGCCCTCCACCGCTGCTTTCTTTCAATCCTTGCCGCGTTTCAAGGCTCTGACATTGTCTATACTGATGCTTCGATAGGTGCTGGTCGTGTCGGTTATGCTCTTACTCTAGGGGATCATTATGAACAACACTCATTGCCAGCTGGCTGCAGTGTTTTCACTGCCAATCTGGTCGCCGTCTCTCGCACCCTAGAGTATATCCACTCCTACTCAGGTGAGACCTTCGTTATCTGTAGTGACTTCCTGAGCAGTTTACGAGCTATCGACCAGTGTTTCCCCAGCTCTCATCTGGTGATGGCTATCCAGGAGTCCCTCCATATTCTTGCACATTGCTGCCACTCTGTGGTCTTTGTGTGGACCCCAGGTCATGTCGGCATCCGGGGAGATGAAAATATTGACACGCTGGCCAAACAGGCTGTCGGTGCACCAGCCTTGGAGATTGGCTCTTCAGAGAGTGATCTCAGGTCAGTTTTGCGGCAGAAGGTGCTTCGCACCTAGGGTGAAGAATGGCGCACCTTTACTTCCCCCAACAAACTTCGGGCCATCAAGGAGGCTACCGCTGCGTGGCACTCCTCCTTGCGGGTCTCTCACAAGGACTCTGTTGTCCTCTGCTGGCTGTGCAATGGCCACACCTCGATGACACACAGCTATTTATTGCGCTGCAAGGACCCACATTTATGTTATGTCGCTGTGGGTCAGCTTTGACGGTGGTCCACATCTTTTGGACTACCCACTTTTAACTTCGCTCAGGCAGACGTTTGCGCTGCCTGATATGCTTCCTGCACTTTTATCAGATGACGTTGCGATGGCAAATTTAGTTTTGAGTTTTATCGCTTGATCTAAGTGTTTGTCCTTTTTTGTGTTGAGTCTGGCCTTTGGCCTACGATTTTAGAATGGGGCTTTTAGTTCGTTTCCTGGTGGTTAGGTTTTCCTTTTTTGTTTCTATGTTCAGCAACCACTGTCACACTCGGTGTGATTTTAATTTCTTTTTTCTGGTCTCTGTCTGTGTCTTTCTTGTCCTGTGTCATCTCTTATCATCTCCATTGTTTGTTCTTATTCTGTGTGGGTGTTTCAAGTTCGTGGAAAAAGGGACCAATGGCCCTAACAGTCTGGTCCCTTCAATCCCGCAGTCCAACCAACTGTTACTCATAGTCTGCAGTAAGCTTTTCCAGTTAACACCATTTCAGTGCCTTACTTTTCGAATGAGTTTAGTATAGCTGACAGTGTAAAACATATTTGTGTGCATGTAAAGTATATTTGTACTCAGTTTTACTCCCTGACGACCACTGCCAATCTTATACGTGCGATTGACTTCCTCACCGCGAAAATCCAGTGAGTGGTAAAAGTCTCTACTTCCCACATTCCCAGGGCTCTAATCCCACTGGATGATTTATCTCCACTTTTGCGTGAACTGAAAATCCAAAAGAACTGCTGCCGCCATCAGTGGAAGCAATACCATGACCCTTGGGACAAGCGTCATGTGAAGCATCTCCAGTGGGAGTTCGGTCGCTGCTTAGCGGACTGGAAATCGGATCAGTGGGAGGACAGGATGTCCACCTTTCTCCTCCAGCATAAATCAGACTGGGCTGTCGTCCGAGCCCTGCGTTGTACCACCTTGCAGACCCACCACCCCATCCAGACGGCCATTGGTCTCATGTATGATACCCTCCATGTGGTGTAAACCCTAGCTGATGACTTTGATGCCCTAACCCAACTGCTCGTCCTGGACCCCACACCAGATGAACTCCAGGATGACGAAGATATCGTGAAGGCAGTAGCTGACTTTCACAACAGACCACCACATATAGCTCCTCGCCTTACTTCCACAGCAAAAGTGCTCCGAATCCTCCAGAGGACACGAGGTAATTCGGCCCCCAGCCTGGATGGGATCGTCAACGAACATCTCTGTCGGCTACCTCGAAAGCCCCTAGTCCTTTTCACCAGCATATTGAACTGTTCTCTTCAGAGTGGCCTTTTCCCTCCACAGTGGAAACAGGCAAAGCTTGTTGCGATTCCAAAGCCTTCTAAAGACCCTACAGTACCTACGAACAACGGGCCCATCAGCCTCTTGAACATCATGGCGAAGGTCCTGGAATCTCTCATACTCCACCGCATTTCCCAGCCTCTGGCGGCAGCCGGGATAATCCATCCTGAACAGTTTGGGTTTACCTCCCACCTGTCCGCTGAACTGCAAGTTTTCCATATCACAGAGCACATCAGCAAGGTTTTTAATTCCAGCATGTCGAAGGCAGTGGTCTTCTTGGACATGCAGAATGCTTATGATAAGATTTGGCAGGACAACCTGGTGTATAAGATGCTGACGCAAACGCCCATCTCTGACATCTACATTAAGATCGTGGATGATTTCCTTCATCAGAGGATCTTCCTCATTTCTCAGTGGGGAAAGCAATCCAGTGTACGCCACATGTCAAAGGGTACCCCTCAGGGCTCTGTGCTGTCCCCTCTTCTTTTTACCCTACTGGCCATTAAAATTGCTACACCACGAAGATGATGTGCTACAGACGCGAAATTTAATGCTGTGATATGCAAATGATTAGCTATTCTAGCTATTCAGATCATTCACACAAGGTTGGCGCCAGTGGCGACACCTACAACGTGCTGACATGAGGAAAGTTTCCAAATGATTTCTCATACACGAATAGCTGTTGACCGGCGTTTCCTGGCGAAACGTTGTTGTGATGCCTAGTGTAAGGTTGACAAATCACGTTTCCGACTTTGATAAAGGTCGGATTGTAGCCTATCGCAATTGCGGTTTATCGTATCGCGACATTGCTGCTCTCGTTGGTCGAAATCCAATGACGGTTAGCAGAATATGGAATCGGTAGGTTCAGGAGGATAATACGGAACGCCGTACTGAATCCCAATGGCATCGTATCACTAGCAGTCGAGATGACAGCCATCTTATCCGCATGGCTGTAACGGATCGTGCAGCTACGTCTCGATCAATGAGTCAACAGATAGGGGCCGTTCGCAAGACAACAACGATCTGCACGAACAGTTCGACGACGTTTGCAGCAGCATGGACTATCAGCTAAGAGACCATGGCTGCGGTTACCCTTGACGCTGCATCACAGACAGAAGCGCCTGCAATGGTGTACTCAACGACGAACCTGGGTGCACGAATGGCAAAACAGCATTTTTTTGGATGAATCCAGGTTCTGTTTACGGCATCATGATAGTCGCATCCGTGTTTGGCGACATCGCGGTGAACGTACATTGGAAACGTGTATTCGTCATCGCCATACTGGCGTATCACCCGGCGTGATGGTATGGGGTGCCACTGGTTACACGTCTCGGTCACCTGTTGTTCGCATATTGCAAGTCCTGTATGGGACTTTCTGGATACAGAAAATGTTCGACTGCTGCCCTGGCGAGCACATTCTCCAGATCTCTCACGCCATCCAAGCTCTTTTTGACTCAATGCCCAGGCGTATCGAGGTCGTTATTACGGCCAGAGGTGGTTGTTCTGGATACTGATTTCTCAGGATCTGTGCACCAAAATTGCGTGAAAATGTAATCACGTCAGTTTTAGTATAATATATTTGTCCAATGAATACCCGTTTATCACCTGCATTTCTTCTTGGTGTAGCAATTTTAATGGCGAGTAGTGTAATATCTATGTCAATGACATGAACGTCATCCGTCACTGTCATTTGGCGCAATATGCCGATGACACGGTGCTTTATACACTCCTGGAAATTGAAATAAGAACACCGTGAAATCATTGTCCCAGGAAGGGGAAACTTTATTGACACATTCCTGGGGTCAGATACATCACATGATCACACTGACAGAACCACAGGCACATAGACACAGGCAACAGAGCATGCACAATGTCGGCACTAGTACAGTGTATATCCACCTTTCGCAGCAATGCAGGCTGCTATTCTCCCATGGAGACGATCGTAGAGATGTTGGATGTAGTCCTGTGGAACGGCTTGCCATGCCATTTCCACCTGGCGCCTCAGTTGGACCAGCGTTCGTGCTGGACGTGCAGACCGCGTGAGACGACGCTTCATCCAGTCCCAAACATGCTCAATGGGGGACAGATCCGGAGATCTTGCTGGCCAGGGTAGTTGACTTACACCTTCTAGAGCACGTTGGGTGGCACGGGATACATGCGGACGTGCATTGTCCTGTTGGAACAGCAAGTTCCCTTGCCGGTCTAGGAATGGTAGAACGATGGGTTCGATGACGGTTTGGATGTGCCGTGCACTATTCAGTGCCCCCTCGACGATCACCAGTGGTGTACGGCCAGTGTAGGAGATCGCTCCCCACACCATGATGCCGGGTGTTGGCCCTGTGTGCCTCGGTCGTATGCAGTCCTGATTGTGGCGCTCACCTGCACGGCGCCAAACACGCATACGACCATCATTGGCACCAAGGCAGAAGCGACTCTCATCGCTGAAGACGACACGTCTCCATTCGTCCCTCCATTCACGCCTGTCGCGACACCACTGGAGGCGGGCTGCACGATGTTGGGGCGTGAGCGGAAGACTGCCTAACGGTGTGCGGGACCGTAGCCCAGCTTCATGGAGACGGTTGCGAATGGTCCTCGCCGATACCCCAGGAGCAACAGTGTCCCTAATTTGCTGGGAAGTGGCGGTGCGGTCCCCTACGGCACTGCGTAGGATCCTACGGTCTTGGCGTGCATCCGTGCGTCGCTGCGGTCCGGTCCCAGGTCGACGGGCACGTGCACCTTCCGACGACCACTGGCGACAACATCGATGTACTGTGGAGACCTCACGCCCCACGTGTTGAGCAATTCGGCGGTACGTCCACCCGGCCTCCCGCATGCCCACTATACGCCCTCGCTCAAAGTCCGTCAACTGCACATGCGGTTCACGTCCACGCTGTCGCGGCATGCTACCAGTGTTAAAGACTGCGATGGAGCTCCGTATGCCACGGCAAACTGGCTGACACTGACGGCGGCGGTGCACAAATGCTGCGCAGCTAGCGCCATTCGACGGCCAACACCGCGGTTCCTGGTGTGTCCGCTGTGCCGTGCGTGTGATCATTGCTTGTACAGCCCTCTCGCAGTGTCCGGAGCAAGTATGGTGGGTCTGACACACCGGTGTCAATGTGTTCTTTTTTCCATTTCCAGGAGTGTATGACTGGCTGGAATCCTGACCAACTCATTGCTCGCCTCCAAAGGGAAGTGGACGCAACAATCACCTGGTGTCGTTCCAATAAAATGGCCCTCCATGCCGCCAAAACCATGGCTGTGTGTTTCACTAAACAGCGCCCTATACTCCGAAACAACGTCTCAATCGGGGGCGTCCGGGTCCCGTGGGCCCAAGCTACCAAGTATCTCGGGGTCTGGTTGGATAAGAAACTTTTCTTCCAACGCCACGCAGAATGTCACCCATATAGTGTTAAAGTTGCTAAAGGCCTTGTACCCACTCTTCTCCAGCTGAAAGCTGAATTTAGATACCAAGCTCCGGCTGTATCACTCTGTTGTCCTACCCTCACTAACACATGGTTCCTCTTCGTGGGCCACAATTAGTAAGTCCCAGATGCTGATGCTCCAGCGCCTACAGAATAAAGTTCTCAGGTGGAGTCTTCACCCCCCTCCGCTCACCGGGATTATCACTCTGCATGAGGAGATAAATATAGCCCTCCTCAAGACGACCATTCGCCGTAAGGCTTGCCAACTGTACAGAAAAGTGGACGTCCTCCGTGAGACAATCGGTGGACTCCAAGCTATTGGCACTACAGTACCACGGCGCTGGCACTGACACCCTGTTCCGCTCACCATCCTGGAGGACTCGGATTCGGACTATGACTGACGTTAGGCCCAATACGACCACGTTTTTCTGCTTGTTTCGAACAGTCACTAGCAGTGGCCTATTCACGTCTAGTCACTTTTCTGCTTAACCATAGAGTTGGCGCATTACTGCACCACTCGTCTGTCCTTTCACCGTCGGAGGGTGGCACGGGACTCAAAGTTCCACCGCCACACCATCAAAGTGCTATGCTTGGCTATTATTCAGCCATTGCTTTGTGTCTCCTCGTACTTGTCCTACAGGTTGGATCCCTGTAAGTGTTTCGATATACGAGTGCGTTACCGTGTCGTATCATTGTACGTCTCACTGTATATCAGTGCTGCCGATCTGTCAATTCGGCGTTGATATTTTGTAGTTTTTGTGTGCGTAGTCCTTTCGTGTTGGGTCCCTGGGTACGTCAGGCGGACCCATGTCCACCGTGGAGGAGTCCGCGTAGCAAGAGAGATCCTGAGACCCGGGCATTGCTACCTTGCCCTGCCTTGCCCTACCCATGTTGTCTCCCTTTCCCGGAGGGAAGACGTAGAGCAGATTTACCAAATCCGGTACCTTCTGTCCACGAAGGTCCAGACTGAATCGCACGAGGGCCGAAATGGGCCCGTCATCTGTCACAAATGCCAGCATCTACGACATACTGGGAATTACTGCTCTCTACCATTGCAGTGTGTTAAGTGTGCCAGACTCATATATTCTACACACCAACGTGAATAGTCGTTTTGTTGCCACTTCCCCCAATGATTTTAGAAATTCTGATGGAATGTTATCTATCCTTTCTGCCTTATTTGACCGTAAGTCCTCCAAAGCTCTTTTAAATTCCGATTCTAATACTGGATACCCTATCTCTTCTAAATCGACTCCTGTTTCTTCTTCTATCACATCAGACAAATCTTCACCCTCATAGAGGCTTTCAATGTATTCTTTCCACCTATCTGCTCCCTCCTCTGCATTTAACAGTGGAATTCCCGTTGCACTCTTAATGTTACCACCGTTGCTTTTAATGTCACCAAAGGTTGTTTTGACTTTCCTGTATGCTGAGTCTGTCCTTCCGCCAATCATATCTTTTACGATGTCTTCACATTTTTCCTGCAGCCATTTCGTCTTAGCTTCCCTGCACTTCCTATTTACTTCATTCCTCAGAGACTTGTATTTCTGTATTCCTGATTTTCCCGGAACATGTTTGTACTTCCTCCTTTCATCAATCAACTGAAGTATTTCTTCTGTTACCCGTGGTTTCTTCGCAGCTACCTTCTTTGTACCTATGTTTTCCTTCCCAACTTCTGTGATGGCCCTTTTTAGAGATGTCCATTCCTCTTCAACTGTACTGCCTACTGCGCTATTCCTTATTGCTGTATCTATAGCGTTAGAGAACTTCAAACGTATCTCGTCATTCCTTAGTACTTCCGTATCCCACTTCATTTCGTATTGATTCTTCCTGACTAATGTCTTGAACTTCAGCCTACTCTTCATCACTACTATATTGTGATCTGAGTCTATATCTACTCCTGGGTACGCCTTACAATCCAGTGTCTGATTTCGGAATCTCTGTCTGCCCATGATGTAATCTAATTGAAATCTTCCCGTATCTCCCGGCCTTTTCCAAGTATACCTCCTCCTCTTGTGATTCTTGAACAGGGTATTCGCTATTACTAGCTGAAACTTGTTACAGAACTCAATTAGTCTTTCTCCTCTTTCATTCCTTGTCCCAAGCCCATATTCTCCTGTAACCTTTTCTTCTACTCCTTCCCCTACAACTGCATTCCAGTCGCCCATGACTACTAGATATTCGTCCCCCTTTACATACTGCATTACCCTTTCAATATCCTCATACACTTTCTCTATCTGTTCATCTTCAGTTTGCGACGTCGGCATGTATACACGGACTATCGTTGTCGGTGTTGGTCTGCTGTCAATTCTGATTAGAACAACCGGGTCACTGAACTGTTCACAGTAACACACCCTCTGCCCTACCTTCCTATTCATAACGAATCCTACACCTGTTATACCATTTTCTGCTGCTGTTGATATTACCCGATACTCATCTGACCAGAAATCCTTGTCTTCTTTCCACTTCACTTCACTGACCCCTACTATATCTAGATTGAGCCTTTGCATTTCCCTTTTCAGATTTTCTAGTTTCCCTACCACGTTCAAGCTTCTGACATTCCACGCCCCGACTCGTAGAACGTTATCCTTTCGTTGATTATTCAATCTTTTTCTCATGGTAACCTCCCCCTTGGCAGTCCCCTCCCGGAGATCCGAATGGGGGACTATTCCGGAATCTTTTGCCAATGGAGAGGTCATCATGACACTTCTTCAATTACAGGCCACATGTCCTGTGGATACACGTTATGTGTCTTTAATGCAGTGGTTTGCATTGCCTTCTGCATCCTCATGTCGTTGATCATTGCTGATTCTTCCGCCTTTAGGGGCAATTTCCCACCCATAGGACAAGAGAGTGCCCTGAACCTCTATCCGCTCCTCCGCCCTCTTTGACAAGGCCGTTGGCAGAATGAGGCTGAATCCTTATGCCGGAAGTCTTCGGCCGCCAATGCTGATTATTTATCAAAATTTAGGCAGTGGCGGGGATCGAACCCGGGACGGAAGACGTTTTTGATTATGAATCAAAGACGGGTACTCCACAGTTATACGTTAGTTATATTCATACATCTATCTTCCCCTATCGTCATTACCCTTTACAGCTCCCTCTAAAACCATGAAAGTTATTCCTTGATGTCTCAACACATTTCTTACCACCCTGTTGCTTCATCTTGTCAGTCTTTCCCACATGTTCCTCTCCTCACTGACCTTGTGGAACACATCTTCATTTGTTAGAAGTCCATCTTATTTTCAATATTCTATTGCAGTACCACATCTCAAACGTTTCGAATCCCTTCTTTTCTGAATTTACAACTGTCCTCGATTTGCTAATACACAATGTTGTGCTCCAAACATATATTCTCAGAAGTTAATTCCTCAAATGAACGTCTATTTTTTATACTAGTAGACCTCTTGACCAGCAATGCCTCTTTCCCTGCAATAGTCTGCTTTTTACGTCCTCCTTGCTTCATCCGTTATGTGTTAGTTTGTTTCCAAGGTTTGATGTTAAGTTCATCTCTAATGTTATTTTTGTTGTCCTTATTACTTTCGTCTTTGTTGGGTTTACTCTCAGTCCACCGTATGTGATTAGACTGTTCACTCTATTCAACAAGTCCTGCCATTCTTCTTCACTTTCACTGACTACAGCAATGTCAACAGCAAATTTTATCATTGGTAGCCTTGCACCCTGAATTTTAATGCCACAGCTGAACTGCCTTATATTTCCATCACTGCTTCTTTAGAGTACGGATTGAACAGTAAGGGCAAAAGACTGAATCTTTGTCATACACCCATTGTAATCCGAGTACTTCGTCCTTAGTCTGTGCGAGCTAACATCCCAAAGACGTTCGGGTTCACATGCGGTTCCTCTTCGTTGAACTGTTTTGACCCAGACTCGTCTAGGGGTTGAACCGCACGTGCCGCATTACACGCCCTAAATTAGACATTTCTGAACCTTCTGTTAAATTGTCTGACCGGTGGCAATTATACGAAATTGTATGAAACGTACAAAGTTAACATAACGTATAATAACAGTAATAATAATATCGGGAACCAAATTAACGACGCATAAATGATGTAGGCCACACATTTGAGATTTGGTTAGAATAATGTTTATTCAGAAAGAAAACTAATAGCGAAATTGGTCGTATTTAGAGTTACTGATACACTCGAGCGCATATCCATTTGACACAGTTCGATCATTCACAATCTCATCGCTAATTACAAGTTCGATACTCCACCTCGTTAACTATGCGAAAAGTTAAGAGTTCACACCAGGCGCACGGCTGTTCACCCCTCAGAGACTAAGTCCAGCGATTCCACACAACGCGAAAATTTCTAAGTCGTTTCACTTCCTAGCTACCTAAAGACCGACTGTACGCTTTCGCGTCTCCACCAGCACTCTCCTCTTTGGTATCTCGACCACAACTGTCCCTCTGCCCGTCTCCGGCCGCGTCCCCCGCGTGACAAACATTCTCGCTCAACTGACTAGGGCAGTTCCCTTTCCTGAAGCCGTCCAGCTGATTGGCTACAGATTATTCTACATTATTTTACATTTTAAAATATTTAAATAGTCAAAGCTTGACCACTTTCACGTTCTAAATAAAGTAACAATAATAGCAATTTTAATTTTTATAATTAACAGCCTCAGTTGCACCGTTCACCTAGAATCTACCTAGGTTTCCGTCGGGATAACCAACCTTCTTCAGAATAACAGTAACTACCGTTTGTCCGTAGTGGACATCGTCAAGCTGACAGGGCGACGAAATGTTGAAGATATTTAAAAAATAATATCCATTACATAATAAAAATGGTTCAAATGGCTCGGAGCACTAAGCGACTTAACTTCTGAGGTCTTCAGTCGCCTAGAACTTAGAACTAATTAAACCTAACTAACCTAAGGACATCACACACATCCATGCCCGAGGCAGGATTCGAACCTGCGACCGTAGCGGTCGCTCGGCTCCAGACTGTAGCGCCTAGAACCTCACGGCCACTCCGACCGGCTACATAATACACCTTAAATTCTTTTACATAAAACCAATACAATTTCCTTCTTAGCTTTGAATGCCACGGCCAGTAGCCTTGCACCAATGTGCTTTCTGATAAATAAATAAAGAACAAAAGTAGCTATTATGCACTAAACTCTACAACAACTATTCTATTATCAAAAGATTCAATAAGGTGTCATGCTGTCATCGTTCAATGTGTTTTGTATGGAGGAAACGATGATCTGATGCTTGACTGAAAATACTGATAAAGTTATAGGGTTGATATTTACAACGTTTGTCATTTTAATGATGCGCTTCTATATGAAATGTCTATCGTTAAGATCGACCAAAGCGTTCAGATTTTAGCATTCAGGTCTTTGTTACAAAACTTGTTAATTTCACTTTAACAGTAAATCATAAAATATTATAGATATGATCAATATTCAAGTTTTTTTAGAATCACCATGTAAATGTATGGAGGATGGCAGATTAAAATTACTGTGGCTTGATTCCCTGCACTACTACAGAATTAAATAGTTTTCGTAAATGTTTCCCTTTATGGCCGATCTTAGGTCCGCCATATTTAACACTGCTACGTCTCCTTGGCCACAAAAGCCTTCTACTGAGTTTGCCTATGAAGTGGATTGTCGTCTGACTCACTCGCACACTACAGTGCTTAGGCCTCAGTAGACAATAGACGCCTGTGACTTTACCCATCTCGTGGTGAATCTGCGCCCTATATAGCATCTGGTCCTGGACGACAGGGTTCGTTTCAAAATTCCTGAAGGCTGACTCTTTCGGCCATTTACTTAAATGAGAGCTAAATGCTCGTTAACTCACAATCTGCCAGTGGGTATTACTTATAATCCAGTATCTGATTTCGGAATCTCTGTCTGACCATGGTGTAATACAACTGAAAACTTCTAATATCACCTGGCCTTTTCCAAATATACCTCCTCCTCTTTTGATTCTTGAACGGAGTATTCGCTATTACTAGATGAAATTTATTACAGAACTCAATTAGTCTTTCTCCTCTCTCATTCCTTGTCACAACCCCTTATTCTCTTGTAACCTTCTCTTATACTCCTTCCGCTACAACTGTATTTCTGTCCCACACGACTATTAGATTTTCATTTCCCTTTACGTACTGCATTACCCCTTCAATGTCCTCATATACTTTCATATACTTCCTCTATCTGTTTATCTTCAGCTTGGGACGTCGGCAAGGATACCTGAACTACTGTTGTCGATGCTGGTTTCCTGTCCATTCTGATAAGAACTAGCCTATCACTGAAATGTTCACAATAAATCACTCCCTACTTACTTTCCTACTCACGACGAATCCTACTTCCGCTATACTGCTTTCTGCTGCTGTTGATGTTACCCTGTATTGCAGGCCGAAGTGGCCGTGCTGTTCTAGGCGCTACAGTCTGGAACCGAGCGGCCGCTACGGTTGCAGGTTCGAATCCTGCCTCGGGCATGGATGTGTGTGATGTCCTTAGGTTAGTTAGGTTTAATTAGTTCTAAGTTCTAGGCGACTGGTGACCTCAGAAGTTAAGTCCCATAGTGCTCAGAGCCATTTGGACCATTTACCCTATATTCATGTGACCATAAATCCTTGTCTCCTATCTATATCACTTCACTGACCTCTACTATGTCTAGATTGAGCCTTTGCATTTCCCTTTTCAGATTTTCTAGCTTCCCTGCCACATTCAAGCTTCTGACATTCCACTCTTCGACTCGTAGAACATTTTTCTTTCGTTGGTTATTGAATCTTTTTCTCATGGTCACCTCTTTCTTGGCTCAGCCTTACCGGAGATCGGGATGGGGGACTATTCCGGATCTTTTGCCAATGGAGAGATGATAATCACACTTTTTCATAACAGTTTACATGTCCTATGGATGCACATTATGTGTCTTCAATGAACTGGTTTCGGTTGCCCTCTGCATCCTCACGCCGTTGATCTTTGCCGATTCTTCCCCCTTTAGGGCTGGTTTCCCATCCCGAGGTCAAGAAACTGCCCAGAACCTCTGTCGGTTCCTCCGCCTCCTTTACTAGGCCGTTGGCAGAATGAGGGTGACTTTTTATGCCGAAAATTTAAGCGTTGCCGGGGCTCGAATTCGGGACCGAAACGTTTTGATTGTTAGTCTGAGACGCTACACCCTCTTTAAACAAAAAAAAAGGGGTGTGGATGTGTTGGGACGCGAATTACCAACTCAGCAAACTTTTCTTCACGAATGTGTACCGCTGCTCACTGCGCTCTTTTTATTCTTTTCATTTTCTTCGTTATGATTTTTGCGTATGGTCTGTGCCGACGTCACATTACACGTGTTCAAGTTCATCGTTCGTTTTTTTTATTACAGCGGGCAGCCAGGCCTCTAACCCAACGCGCTGAGCTACCGTGCCGGAAACCCATAGACCACGGGCATTCGTTAGACACTCCCTGGTGGAGGGTACTAATAGTGGCGCCATATATCGGAACTGCATGATACTATAGTGGCTGAAGCGGAACTGTTCCACGATGTCACACAACAAATTCAGCACTGTTGGCCGAGAATATAATGGTGTTGCATTACTTACTGAACGCCCCTCGTGTACTCGGACGAGCGGTCAAAATAACCTCTCAATTGGAAAATTCTACTAGTGAATTTCCGAACAGCTCTTTCCAGGAGGTAATGGTTATCGTCATTTATACCCTAATGGTCATGTCTACAACAGTATATGATTAAATCGAGCAACAAAGCTGGACATGGGAACAGTAAAGAAAATAATTCAGATGGGACAAAACTATCGCAAGCGTTAATACTGAATTTTATATTATTACTAAGATGTAGTTTAGACGGGGATACAAAGAAAAATGTCAGGAAGAAGTTGAAATGGTTTCAGTAGATTGTATGGAATGCGATAGATGGTCACTGTTCAGCAAAGTTGAACGAGAAATATCCCTGATATTAGTGTTTTTTAAGTCCGCAGCCCGCTCTCTAGTGATTTAGCTCCAGGTTGAGTAACCAGCTTGGTTGAAATATTTTTTTTTCCTTTGTTCAGGGACTTATCATTTCATCTACAGTCGTCGACAAAGTAGGAACCAAGTAAAAAGACTTTCACCAGGCGGCCAACGACTGCAGACGGGGTCTCCTAGCCAATATATAATGCTATACTATCATTTCAATATTTTTTATTAATTAGAAAAAATGGCTACGATGGGAGAGTTGAGCAAGAAATAAAAGTAGTGATTTATGAGAGGGTTTATTAAAGAATTTTGGGTGTTCGGAGTAAATTGTAGAACTTGATTTGAACGAGCTGTAAGAATACTGAAGCAGATAGTGCAAACACGTTCGTAAATCCGATAATGAACGTTTTATCTAGAAATATAAAAGAAAAGGCAACTGCAGTAGAGCGCGGCTTCAACATCTGTGTAACCCGACCAACACATGCCATACCAGAGGCTTGCAGTGATGACCGCGATAAGGTCACACGGTTCTACGTCAGCTTGCCTCATTTGAATGCATCACCACTCAGCCACGTGAGCGAGACACTTCCTTTCCCCGCTCCATTGGGGCCCCTGTGACGCTGTTGTTGTTTTCGGCGGCAGTGTTTTGAAGCGGAGCCGGCGAGTGCTGGGCGTTCCGAGCGCGCGGCGGCGGCCGCAGATCGATGGCGCATCACCCGCCAGAGGTCACGCCAGCCCCCGCTCGCCGAATTAGCCACTATTCACCGGGCCCTTGCTTACACCTTGCCAGCTTTTTGTTGTCTGAAGCAGCCTGAAACTGCAAAATCAAAACAAAAACAACTGTACGTGGAAGCAAAATTCGCAGCCTCACTACTCCTACATAGCTGGAGATTGCAAGAGGACTTTATAATTCCGCAATGCTGCTTATAAAACCTACACATTCAAAACGTCAGTGACAGTTCCACCTCTAACATATCGCATAGTCTATCCCGTACCCTTGTCATCCTTTACAATACCATCCTCTAAATAGAATTTTGCCGCGCGGGATTAGCCGAGCGGTCTGCGGCGCTGCAGTGAAGCACTGTGCGGCTGGTCCCGGCGGAGGTTCGAGTCCTCCATCGGGCATGGGTGTGTGTGTTTGTCCTTAGGATAATTTAGGTTAAGTAGTGTGTAATCTTAGCGACTGATGACCTTAGCAGTTAAGTCCCATAAGATTTCACACACATTTGAACATTTTTGAAATAGAATTTTACCTAAAACAGTGACATCTAAAGTCCTCCTCTTCCTCAAATTCGATAAACCACCCTCTTAGATCTCATTCTAGCGAGCTATCAATCTCTCGTTTTCTGCAAGATCCTTGAAACCGCTCTTACCCATCATATCCATGACTACCTTGCAACCCACCTACCTAACCCAACACCCAAGGTAGCTTTCGTCCCAGTAGTTCCATCGACGACCAACTTCTGTACCTTATCCACTTTATCTCCGATGAACTAAGTAAAAGAAAATCCACCATATTTGTCTCCCTTGACATCCAAAAGGAATTGGAGTGTGTATGGTACTCTAGACTGCTCTTCAAGCTACAAACCCCGCACTCCCAGTTGTCTATGTCCGCCTTGTAGCATCCTTCCTTCTCCATCGTCCTAAATATGTCAGAATCAACCGCACCTGTTACTGTTGTTTCACCACACTGCAGGTGTGCCTCAAGGCTCTGATCTTTCATCCCTCCTTTGCATCCTATACACTACAGACTGAGCCGCGCACGGCTTGCGTTTATCCCATTTATTGTTTGTCATCTTCTATTACGGTACTGCCGCCTCGTTTTCTTATTCCATTTACAGGTGTCACTAACTTCCTGCCTTACTTGCCCGTGAACAGCAGCAGCAGCTCTTATCGATAAATGCACTGTCATACCATCTCTGGAGCGACCGATAATATTTCCGAGTCGTCGTGTGTCTGGCAGTCAGTTCGGGACGGACCAGCAGTGCAGTCGGGGCTCAGCAGCAGCGAAGTCAGGGACGGAGCGCCGGTGAGGCGTCGACAGCCAGTGCTCGCCGACCGCTGGCGACACACATGAACTGTCCGACGGAGGGAGATCGGAGCGGGACGACCGTCGGTTGGTCATCTCGTCGGCTGACGTATATTGGATCCTTTCATGTTTCCGGGCCTGGGCAGTTGGTCGGTTGGCGTGGAGCAGCGAGGAAATCTCCGCGGCGCGTTGTTTAGCCGGGCCCACTGGCGGCCTCTATGCGGTGTCGGAGTGTGTGGTGCTGTTCCCATTGCTACGAGGTTCGTAGCTCATCGATCCTGGACACGTAAGTTGAGTTTTGATTTAATCTACCAGCAAGTCAACACTGTGCACTGTGTCGTTTGGAGTTCATTGTCGGCTGTTGCGATATTCCCACGAGCAACAATGTGGTTTTCAAGTTGGAAAATTCTAGCCACTCTCCGGTGGAGTTTCATGGTATATGCTTACTTGAATAGAACTGCACCAGCGGAATATTCTGCCTTGTGGCCCTTGAGATTCCGGTTACCTGTCCTGCCCGTTGACGTAAATTTCGGGCAGTGTAGCTTCCTCATCGTGTTGTTGTTGCTGTTGAGCATGGTGTGTAGTTTGACAGCTCCATATATGATTGGTTGTGGGCACCAATAACTTCTACCTTGTTCCGTTGAACTCCCTGTTGTGCCCTGGTCGGGTGAAGTGGAAGTTATCTTGTCGGTGGGTCCGTTGACTGTCGGTCAGTTGGGTTGTCGTCAGGTCGTGAATGGTTGGCCTGACTATCTCACCGAAGCGAGTTTGAATTCCAGGCCGACCCTCGGAACTTCTGAGCGCCCTTGGGGGTACTGCCTTTTCTTGTTTGTTCTTATTGTTTGTACGTGTATGGCTTCTAGCCGATTTTTAGATTAAGCTTGTTTTGCCCTTAAGGCATCAGATGGTTTGGGCCTTCAGCCTAATTTAAGAACTGTTTTACGTAAGGCCTCTGGCATTTTTAAAATTAATGTTATTGAGTCTTCAGTGTCGGGCCTTCAGCCGATTTTGAATTTAAGCTTGCTCTTAAAGTGTCAGATTCTTGGGGTCAACAGCCGACTTTGAATTAAAGTTGTTCTGCTCTTAAGGTGTTAGATGGTTTGGGCCTCCAGCATAATTTAAGAACTGTTTAAGGTAAAGCCTCTGGCATTTTTAAAATTAATGTTATTGAGTCTTCAGTGTCGGGCCTTCAGCCGATTTTGAATTTAAGTTGTTTGCTCTTAAAGTGTCAGATTCTTTGGGCCTTCAGTCTAATTAAGGAACTGTTTTAAGACATGGCTTTGCCTTTACAATTTCTGATTTTTGTTGAGCTGTAAGTTATGTTCTTTCAACCGTTTTTAAATTAAAGTGCTCTTGCCCTTAAGGCATGAGATTGTACGGCGCATTCAGCCGCTATTTAAGTTCCAAAACTAAAGCTGTTTCTTTTTTTTTTAGTTTTTCTTGGTTCTTGTTATGTTTGATCAAATAAAAGGTTGTATATTCGAGTGTAACTGACAGCCGCTTATTTCTACAACTTAAACTACCTATTCTGTCCTGCGGGTTTAGCAGGGCGTCTCACAGACATTCACAAACCACCACCCCCAGCCTATCTCTTACAATAAGCTGACAAACCACCTGCCAAGCCATCCACCACACCCTCCAACTCCCCCCTGCTCTCCTTCAACACCACTTGACTCTTCTGGTCGAGTGATGCAATATGTGGAAACCTCAAATAAATCCACAGAAAAGCCAAGCCACTAACATGCACTAGCGCACTATCAAGAATCAACAGGACTAACCCTTGACTTTTGAAAACTAATAAGGAATGCGCATCTTCCTACCATCTAACACAACGTTCCAAACCTACTAAAACTACTAACAGGCTGCAACTTGGGTTCACATCCTTCCACCATTATCTTCACCTCTAAGTCCCTTATCCGTCCTATGCCGATGTTGCTTGGAAATCTGCCCCTCCTAAGTTCTACAAATCCCTTGAAATCCTGGAAAGATATGCACTCCACCCTGCCTTCCACATCAATCTACCTTCTCCAACTCGTATCCTATACCAACTCATACGCTTCCCACACCTTCTTCTGTATCTAGAACACCTCCAGATCCAATACATTAATCGCAAAACCCATCCCTCCTACTCATCACCAATCTAGGTACCCTGTTGCGCCATTACATCTATATACCACCTTCCATGCATCTATATACCTCATCCATCCTCCCCAGCCGGAATTTCAACCAACTCTCTCTCCCAAATGACAAAATCCATCCCGAGATATAGAACTCTTTCGAGCCTTACTCACAACGCTCCACCTAATACCACCCTTCAATTTTCTCCCTCTCCCTTCCTTGCTTTTAGTCGCTACCTGCGGTTCTAGATGGCTCCGTAGACATAATTCCACCTTCATCACGATCATTATCGTTTTTAATTATCACCTGCATCATTCACATTATCATGAGCGACTATATTTTAACTGTAAAATCCTAAAAATCATCAATGTTTGCCGTCAGTGTGGTTTCTTTCTGCTTCCAGTCCACCCCGTTGTGCGGAACTGAAATAAAGGAAAAAGAAACCGGAGAAAGATGTTGCTCCTGTGATCTTCAGTCCAGAAACTGGTTTAATACACCTTTCCAAGCTAGCCTATCTCGTGGAAGCCTCTTCATCTCTGTATAACTACAGTAACCGATATTCATTTCAACCTGCTTACTGTATTCAAGTCTTTAGTCACCCTCTACAATTTTTACCACCCAAACACCGCTCCATCATCAGATTTTACTCCCATGTCTCAGGATGTGCCCAGTCAATAGATCTCTTCCGTTAGTCAAATTGCCCTACAAATTTCTTATCTCACCATTTCAAGTCACAGCCTGCTCATTGAGCATTCTTTTGTACCTCTGCATTTCAAAAGCTTCTGTACTGTTCTTGCTCCAATTGTTTGTCGCCCGTGTTTCACTGAAACACTGCCTCCCACTCCTGCGCAGATGAACCTGCTCCACTGCAACACTTCACTGTTGGCAGTGTGCATTTTATGTTCAATTTAGTTCGGTCACCATTAGTTATTTTGCTGTCCAAAAATTATGACTACCTGCTTCATGCGTGTTAGTCCTCATCTGAAACGTAGTACAACAGCGATTATGCGTGCTATGGATTCGACGAGCCCTTAGTATGTTTACGGAGATATGTGGCGCCAGAGGTCCACGCACAGGCAACGCAGTTCCCGTAAATTGCTGACGATGGTTTGTGGAGTGGGTGCTCCATAGCGTCCGAAATGTGTTCTACCGCAAATGTGTTCTGTCGGGTTCAGATAAGGTAAATTTGGTGGCAACGACATTAAGCTGAGTCCACTAACATGCACCTCAAACCATTGTAGCATGATTCGTGCCTAGTGCCTAGTGATAAGGACAATTTAAAGTCCAGCAGCACCCTAACGCGTACAAATAACACATGTAACCCAATGTTCTGTACTTCACAGAAAAGGCATGGATTCCAAAGAATAACTTTGGCCAAAAGAGTGCCAACAAGATTATCATTGATTGTTATCGAACAATTAAGTGTACTACACAACAATAATCGGAAACAAACTTTGTATTGAAGTCATTTAATTTAGTGTAGATAGCCAAAATTTTAACTATTTACGTAACTCAGACTGACTGAGATATTTGGTTACTGAATGATCATTTATGGTTGCCAGCTCATGCTTGAGTAAAAGCTATGAACAGGTATCTGTTTGATTGAATATGATGTTAGCAAAAGTTGCTGACTTGTGTCTAGGGCGGTAACGTTAAATGCACACGTGAAAAATCAAAGAAAAATGCCCCGATTTATGTATTTAGTCTCAGTCTTCTGACTGGTTTCATGCGGCCCGCCACTGATTCCGAATTACTCGCTTCATCTCAGAGTAGCAGTTGCAACCTACGTCCTCAATTATTGGCTGTTTACCTCTATAATTTTCACCATTTACAACTCCCTTTAATACCTAGAAAGTTATTTCGTGTCATCTTAACAGGCGTTCTACGTTATGTTTTATGAAGTTAAATACCCACGAATTTAGCAATAAAGTTCAATCAAATTTTGCATATAGCAGCAGGCACTATCAATTGTAAAATTGCGATAGCCAGGGTTACATCAACACAAATTATAAAAATTGATGTACTTATGTATGTACACACATCAAAAAAAGTTTTGCCTTACTCCGATTCCCAGAACTCCTGAATACAGACGCTGACTGTGGATATTGTCACAGACACAGTCCCTTCGACTCTTCCGAGATGTCACTAAACCCGCCCAAAGATGTAAACAACCAAGCATGAGCAGCGCCTATTAGACGGAGGGAGTCCGACAGCCGATCAGTTTCAGTCATTCCACCAGGAAGGAGGTACACGGCTCGTGCTGTCTGTAGTTCAACCATGCCTAGACGATCAATACCGCGGTTCAATCACGTCCGCATTGTTACTTTGTGCCAGGAAGGGCTCTCAACAAGGGAAATGTCCAGGCGTCTCGGAGTGAACTAAAGCGATGTTCTTTGGACATTTAGGAGATGCAGGGAGACAGGAACGGTCAGGCCGCCCAGGGCTACTACTGCAGTAGGAACCCTGGCAGCAACGCCGCCATCTTGAATAATGCTTTTCGTCCAGCCACAGGTCGTCGTGTTACGACTCAAACTGTGCTCCACAGGCTGCATGAGGCGCAACTTCACTTCCGACGTCCGTGGCGGGATCCATCTTTGCTACCACGAAACCATGCAGCGCGGTACAGATGGGCCCAACAATATGCCGAATGTACCGCTCAGGATTGGTTGGCATCACGTTCTCTTCACCGATGAGAGTCGCATATGCCTTCAACCAGACAATTGTCGGAGACGTGTTTGGAGGCAACCCGGTCAGGCTGAACGCCTGAGACACACTGTCCAGCGAGTGCAGCAAGGTGGAGGTTCCCTACTGTTTTGGGGTGGAATCATGTGGGGCCGGCGTACGTCGCTGGTGGTCGTGGAAGGCGCCATAACGGCTGTGCGATACGTGAATGCCATCCTCCGACCGATAGTGCAACCAATCGGCAGCATATTGGCGAGGCATTCGTCTTCATGGACGACAATTCGCGACCCCATCGTGCACATCTTGTGAATGACTTCCTTCAGGATAACGAAATCGCTCTATTAGAGTGGCCAGCATGTTCTCCAGACATGTACCCTATCGAACATGCCTGAGATAGATTGAAAAGGGTTGTTTATGGACGACGTGACCTACCAACCACTCTGAGGGATCTACGACGAATCGCCGTTGAGGTATGGGACAATCTGGACCAACAGTGCCTTGATGAACTTGTGGATAGTATGATACGACGAATACAGGCTTGTATCATTGCAAGAGGACGTGCTACTGGGTGTTAGAGATACCAATGTGTACTGCAGTGTGGACCACCACTCTGCAATGTGTGGTTTTCATGAGCAACAAATGGGTCGGAAATGATGTTTATTTTGATCTCTATTCCAATTTTCTGTACAGGTTCCGGAACTCTCGAAACCGAGGTGATGCAAAACTTTTTTGATGTATGAATGTTCCACATGTCCTCCTGAGTCACTGTACCGATTTCAGCCAAACTCCGTACACATATCATTTACTGTCTGGAAAGAGTCACTGTGGGGTAAGTACCATCCACTTATCGAAGGAGGGGGGGGGGGGCCAAAAACCAGTGTAGGCCAGTAAATGTACCAGAAAAATTACACCATTTTACGACACTTAAATCAGTCCGAAGCACTGAATGCGGGAAAAACTACCGCATCATATAAGACGTTTAAATTCGTTACTTCTTTGCTACTAAATCTATTTGCAACACTGTTCGCAGACAGTATAACATTTTCCGCTGAATGTACCTACCTACAAAAATAGTTCAGGATATATGCAGTCGAACATAATGAGATGCGTGGGAAACTGCCGCAGCTTGCATGACGTTTTAATTTATTACTTTTTTACTACTAATTCTGTTCACAACACATTTCTCAGAGAGTAGGCACATATACCACTGGATGTACTTGCAAAATTATATCATTGTGCAGCACGGAGTTCAGGAGATATGACGTCGTAAACATTAAGCTGTGTGATGATGAAACTGCTTGGCGAAATTCGTTAGGTGAAATATGTGTAGAAATACGCGTGAAGTGTGTTTGATATGTGTGAAATATATTTGACATGTGCGTATGCGACCATGTGTAAAAAGTTCATCCTAAACCCCTGGAACGATTTCAGTCAAATTTGGTGCACTTATTAATTACAATCTGGAAAAAAGTACCGTGGGGGTAAGAACCGCCACCATCCTATTGGGCTGAGTGTGATAACGTGGAGAGAGAAGGGAGAACGAGGAGATGGAGAGACATCGAGTGGGAAGAAGGAGATATTCACAGATGGAGAACGAGGAAATGGACAGAAATAGGTGAGGAGGAAACTGATAGAGTGAGGGGAGGGGAGAAGATGGACAGAGAAAGGAAAGAGGAGGTGATGAACAGAGGGGGAGGAGGAAGTGGGAAGAAGCAGACAGACAGTGGGGAGAAGCAGATTGACAGAGAGAGAGGGGATGGGGAAGGAGGAAATAGAGAGGGGCAGGAGGAGACATACAGAGAGTGGGTGGTGGAGGGGAAGGACAGAGAGGGGTGGTAGAGACTGGCAAAGAGAGCGATGGGCAGAGGTGATGGGAAAAGAGAGGGAGGGGTAGAAGTGATGAACAGAGGTAGAGGGGTGGAAGAGAGCGGAGGGAGGAGAGGGGATAAAGAGAGAGAGAATGCGTGGAGAGAGGGGGAGGAGGTGGTAGATAAAGGGGGGAGGAGGACAGGGGCAGTGCGAGGGGGAAGGAGCAGATGGAAAGAGAGAGGAGGGAGAAGGACTAAAAGAAGATTAGACAAAATAACTAACTGGGCAACGCCAGGTTCCTCAATTAGTAACACATATACAGAACACAGAAAATATAATCACTGCTGTAGTAAATACAGAAATTCGCTATAATTTGCATTATTTTGCCGTTATTCTTAATATGCACTAAATTTCTTTCTCAAATAATTGTAGAAAGTGGTTAACGAAACGTATGCCAATGGTATATGAACTTCATCTATCGCTGATTCTAATTTCATAAGAAAACCAAACTTAAGTATTAATGGCCAATGCATTTAAGTTCCTTTAAATCAAATAACATGTCTTTTAGTAATGTCTCACTTGGTAATATCAGTGATAGGAAAGGATCGTACTGATGGTTGAGGGGAAACATTTCAATATCGTAGATAAAACACGAGTGCCCAAGTGCAGCCACTATAAACCGCAAAAGTGACTAGAAATACAAAAAAGTATATCTACAAGGACTAACAGTGTGAGCGGTCAAGAAAACAGATCTGTTGTACAATAATTGGATTTTCGTTTATGGAAAACCGCGCGATAGCAAGGTGCCTAATGATTCACTTTTAAAGTGCACCATTATAAATCTACATTACGTGGAGCAGGACTGCACAGTTTTTAATGATTTTAATGAGCCTCTCGTTATTAATATATACAAAGGCAGTGCTGAGTCCATACTAGTAATGAGCTTGTGTCCCCACACATAAATGTGAGTACAACGCGTGTACGTACGTGGTTACAGACAGTATCACTCATCGGATGCATAACCATTTTAAAAAACGTAAGAGGAAAGATAGCAAACATTTCTGAGCATATCCTTAATGTATTCGGTGGCGGACAAGTCAGAGAACTTCCGAATGGTTTGGAACAGATACTATTTTCTGTTCGGAACAAATGTGTTCGATGAAAGAAATGTTAGTGACAGAAACTTACGTATCACAGTCAAAAGGAAGTAAAATATAGAAATACAGTATTAGTTCAGCAACACTACAAAATGAAAGACTAATTATGTGAAATGAAATGGACAGTGGTGTAGGAATACCATGACATCAGACTAATTTTACCTAAAGCGAACCAGTACAGTCAAACTTTGTATGTATATTTATATGGTTAGCATAAATGTATGTTTGGCTTCCATACGTGTCTGCCTTTATTAAACAGTTTTTTTAGAATAAATATTTGTGTTAACTATTCAGCTATTTGCTGTGGGTTT
This sequence comes from Schistocerca nitens, assembly GCF_023898315.1. NCBI lineage: Eukaryota > Metazoa > Arthropoda > Insecta > Orthoptera > Acrididae > Schistocerca > Schistocerca nitens. The sequence goes on along the minus strand of NC_064618.1, from coordinate 284,482,353 downwards.
TTTATTTCACTGATTAATTTTCATGTAATTTGAGATAAGTAAACCCTTCATAAAAATAATAGTGTGCGGAACTTTTCATGATTAATCATTAATGTAAATATAAAGACTGATGAAAGAATTGTACTTCACAGAATGCCTACAGATTAACATATCAAATACCTTTACTGTTTTAAATGTGGATTGAGCTTTGTGAAGAAACTGTATTTACAATAATTTATTTTCAGTGAATAGTTATAAAAAAAGTAAGCCATTTTATTAGTGTGTTGCATAGTAAGTATTTGCAAAACTCTTATTGTAAAAGTAACAGACAGCTGATTAACTTTTGAAGTGTTCAGTGCAAAATGAAACTGATTGCCAGTAACGATTTTTCTTTCTTAAATTGGTTTCAAGCCTAAGATTATCTTCACAAAGCTTCTCTTAATACTCAAAGTAGATTTAACGGCATTGTACTGTATTTAATATTTTGCGACAAGGTGTGTGCAATGTCAATTCATTTATGGTGATATTAAGTTTTAGGGGACGGAAGGAGAAGAGAAGAGAGTTGTGCCGTCAACTCGTCTTCAACAGCACTAAATACAACACTCATGAACTGATTTTGTAAATTCATTGTTAATTTGTACTCCATTGGCTAGTTGCAAATTATTTTTTCTTATTATAATTGTCATGTCTGCTTTCAGATACAGTATTAAGTTCTAATCGTTTCTAAAGTTTTCCTGCACTGGAGGCAATCCGTACAATTTCAACACCAAAACGAAAATGGCTCACGCATATTACATTTATATGTATTTCTGCTTCTTTTTCACAGCTTAAGAATCTGAAAACTACTTCTAGTTATGAAAAAAATAGTTTTAGTGATATGGAATCTCCTTGCTTGATAACCTGAGGTAATAGCACAAGTGACAAAGCCGAGCTTATAGTCTAAGATACTCCTCATGTAATAAAACTGGAATCATGTTGCAAGCTAAAAGTCGCTTCAGGCAAAACACCGTGACAGAGATTAGTCTCAATTGTATCTTCATATCACCTGGAGAATTTTCGTCCACCTACTGATGCGATACTTTACATAAGACGATGGTAGTATTTCGATTTTGGTATTGACGACATATCAACGGCAAGTTAGGCAAGTTAGTTACACAGTGGACGGCTTGACTGGGATACACCAGCAGCGTTTTACTGAGTCCATCTGTCTCACCCGTCTCCAGGATAACAGCTGTGTTGACAACTGGTTTCTTTATAAAAGGTAATAATGAACTACAATTAGAAGCGAAGAATGCAGATGGAATTAAAGCTATAATTAAGAGAGGTAATTAACAGAAATGGTATCTGTGCTTCTTCGTTATTAGAAGTGGCATGTGTACTATACAGTTTCTTTTGCTGTGTGAATTTGAGTCCTGTCTTGGAAGAATTACGTGTTTTTCGCCTTATTGTCGACATATCTGCTACACGGAGAGCGACAGCAGGCGAAAGGCGAAGCATATTCCGGTGTGGTACTTAACTCTAGAGACAGCGATGAGTCTGGAAACGGAATGACGTGTTGTTTTGTGACTGTTGCTTAACAGCAGCAGTTAAAAGTAGGGGTAGACTGACGTTTGTTGAAGCTGGCAAGGATTCGTTATGTAAAACAAGTTCGAAAAACTGGTAAATACGGATGATATATTTTTCAATTTTCCGATTAAAAGTGTCTATATAGGCTTCGTGATGCATGTCAGCCCTGTAAATTTCTTTTCAAGGCCTTTCGGATTAAATTATAAGTAAATTGTTCCACAAAAACGGAGGTGTATTTACTTAGTACATTTATTAACATTAAAGCAAAATAAGCTCCTCTCTTCGTACTACGACTTTTGGACACCTTTTTTAATTCCTTTATCCGAGTATAACATATCACGATACATAGACACTCTATAATACTAACACGAATTCTTTACAGACGAATGGAAAAACTGGTAGAAGCCGACCTCGGGGGAGACCAATTTGCATTCTGTAGAAATGTTGGAATACGTGAGACAATACTGACCCTATGACTTATCTTAGAAGATAGGTTAAGGATAGACAAACCTATGTTTCTAGCATTTGTAGATCTAGACAAAGCTTTTGACAATGTTGACTGCAATACTCTCTTTCAAATTCTGAAGGTGGCAGGAGTCAAATACAGCGAACGAAAGGCTATCTACAATTTGTACAGGAACTAGCTGGCAGTTATAAGTGTCGAGGGGCATGAAAGGGAAGCAGTGGCTGAGAAGGGAATGAGACAGGGTTGTAGCCTATCCCCGATGCTATTCAATGTGTATATAGAGCAAGCAGTAAAGGTAACAAAAGAAAAATTTGGAGTAGGAATTAAAATCCATGGCGAAGAATTAAAAACTTTTAGATTTGTCGACGACATTGCAATTCTGTGAGAGACAGTAAAGGACCTGGAAGAACAGTTGAACGGAATGGACAGTGTCTTGAAAGGAGGATATAAGATGAACATCAACAAAAGCAAAACGAGGATAATGGAATGTAGTCGAATTAAATCAGATGATACTGAGGGAATTAGATTAGGAAATGAGACACTTAAAGTAGTAGATAAGTTTCGCTGTTTGGAGAGCAAAATAACTGATGATGATCAAAGTAGAGAGGATATAAAGCTATCGCAAGGAAAGCATTTCTGAAGAAGAGAAATTTGTTAACATCGAGTATAGATTACGTGTCAGGAAGTCTTTTCTGAAGATATTTGTATGGACTAGCCATGTATGGAAGCGAAACATGAATGATAAATAGTTTAGACAAGAAGAGAATAGAAGCTTTCGAAATGTGGTGCTACAGAAGAATGCTGAAAATTAGATGGGTAGGTCACGCAACTAATGAGGAGGTACTGAATGTAATTGAGGAGAAGAGGAATTTGTGGCACAACTTGACTAGAAGAAGGGATCGGTTGGTAGGACTCGTTCTGAGGCATCAAGGGGTCGCCAATTTAGTATTGGAGGACAGCGTGGAGGGTAAAAATCGCAGAGGGAGACCAAGAGATGAATACACTAAGCAGATTCAGAAGGATGTAGGTTGCAGTAGGTACTGGGAGATGAAGAAGCTTGCACAGGATAGAGTAGCATGGAGAGCTGCATCAAACCAGTCTCTGGACTGAAGACCACAACAAAAACAGATATTCGATTTATTGCGCCGTTCGCCAAAAACGTAATTTCATGTTGTACTGTTCCAGTCACCCGAATAATATGTTCCAGTAATTTCTTTTTCTTTCAGAAATCTATGTGGATATCACGCCGCTAGCCGTATGTCTATCACGAGAGATATAATTGAAGAGTGATGTAAAGATGGGAATTGTAGGTTGATATTCCCACCCGAGCACGAAAATCCAATTTTGATTGTTGTTAAGTAGGTAAGTTCAGGGTGCAAGTGGTACAAGTTATAACGGTACACATGTATCGTGAATACTGGTCGCAATACATTGTGTAACAACGAAGGAGAAGATGCACTTCTCGAACAGCAGTAACTTTGAAGCAACACATTGGGCAGCATGTGCCAGCTTGACATGTCCTCAAAAAAATGGTTCAAATGTCTCTGAGCACTATGGGACTTAACAGCTATGGTCATCAGTTCCCTAGAACTTAGAACTACTTAAACCTAACTAACCTAAGGACATCACACAACACCCAGCCATCACGAGGCAGAGAAAATCCCTGACCCCGCCGGGAATCGAACCCGGGAACCCGGGCGTGGGAAGCGAGAACGCTACCGCACGACCACGAGATGCGGGCTTGACATGTCCTCAGACGTGTGTATCTGGATTTTTGTTGCTACATAATTTCTGTTTTTGCAGAACGGAACCCATAATTTACAGTCGTCTGAAATAATTAACACTATTTTGTTAACATGACTGCATTTCAGTGACAAGTTAATGTGCTTCCTCAGCTATCGTTTCGTAATTTTACGCATTGAAATTCTAGCAGTCTAGGGTTTTTCTCAGAGACCTTTCTTGTGTAGCTCGAGACAGACATTATTCGTCTTTTGGAAGTAATAAACCCTATAAGATAGTGTCAGCGGACAAACTTTTGCTTGGAGTAAAAGTTACAGACCACAGACAGGTGGGGTTTACGACATAATTTCAGCGTGCGTGAGGCGGAAGACCTCTTTTAAGTTGGCAACACGCAATCTGTTACAAGGCTTGCTGGGACACAGCACCCACGATGTCCCGCTAACGACTCAGCGGGCGCCAACGACCGCGGTGGTGGGGGAAAAACAAAACACAGCGCAGGCCGAGTGTTAGTTACGTTCAGCAGATGCGGGCAGCGCTGTCAAAGGCTTCCTTTGATATCGCAGGCGTTTCTGCATGCATGAACGTTAGACAGGTTACCATGTGGTGCCGCTAAGACGTCTAAATTTAGAAATCTGCAGACGTAGGATGCGGAACCGTCAGTTTGTGGACTCTGGTCGTCTCTCGCTCAGCACTTGCAAGTAAACGAGGCTTCTGCATTTTCTCTTGGTCTCAGTAGAACTGAATTTAAGGTGTCTCTGGTTGTAAACGAGTGTAAAATCTGTAGAAAACTGGTGTCTTCGAGATATATGGGAGACTGGAAATTCGTCTCAGGTGATTCGGCGATACCGGGAAAAAGGAAATCAGTACTGCTGGTCGAGAATTTCAGCCCTCCATCAAATTTGCAACTGGAAATTGGAGTACTACACATAGTCTACAGGTTTTTTGCGACCTCTGTGATGAAAACAGCGGATCCACATTTCTTGAGCTTTAGTGGTGTATGGGCCATATTTAGAAGCTGATCAATGATGGAGCAGTTGAATGAAGAGCACGTATTACAAAGTGAGATTCATTTCACTTGAGGGCAATATTTTCTATCCTGCGGCTCGGTGTTACACTCTACGTGACTGATGTTGTGTAGTATGATGAAGCATCAGGTAAACAGATTTTTTTATCTGTTGCCTGTTGGAGATATAGTGACTATAAATTGTGCAGCATTAATGTACTTGCATTATGTACAATGAATATAACGAGTGGCTTGTAGGTGTTTACGTATTTTGGAAGCGTTGGAATTTGATGACAAAAGGTAGAGAGAGGTATTTAAACGGTTATGGCTACAACGTGGGAAGGAGTAGTCGAAAATATGATTGGATGGAACAAACAAGACTACTGGACCGTAAGAGAAGGTTGGGGTTAGTAGTTTCTTCAGAAAGAGGTAACGGGTTGCAGATTTTACTTATTGATTATAAATGAAATTTTTTTTTTCATGGACGATTTCGAAAAACAATTCCTCGAAAATGAACCCCTCAGTAATAATATTAAATACTGTAGCTGTAGATGTAGGTAACTTGCAGCAGTCCTCAGCAATTAGGAGGCCTAGGTTAGTTGCAAAGTCTAGCAGAAAGAAGGTTCTGCTGCTAGGTAGTTCCTACGGTAGAGGTGTGGGCCAGCAGTTGCAGGAAGTGTTGGGGAGTGAGTACCAGGTCACCAGCATTGTGAAGCCTAGTGCAGGGTTGGCTCAGGTGACTGAAAGCATAGGGGAGTTATGTAAGAATTTTACGAAGGAGGATAAGGTAGTGATAGTGGGTGGAGCCGGGAACAGTCTCGATAGGGACGGGGAATATGATGTCAGTGGTGACTTGGTTAAGATAGCTACTCAAACTCGTGGCACTAATGTGCATTTCGTGCAACTGTTTCAGCGTCATGATCGGCCTCACCTTAATGCGGCTGTTAGGCGCGTTAATGTGGGGCTGGGGAGGGCACTGATGGCGGAGGGCATGGATCACATCTCAGTGGTGCCAGTTGGGTCTATCAGTAGATGGGGTTTCACTAGGCATGGCCTGCACCTAAATAGGTATGGGAAGGGGAGGCTGGCTAAGCTTATAGGTGACAGTTTAGTGGGTGGTGGTGGTAGTGGTGTCACTCATGGAAAAATTTCTGTAGGAGTTGGTGTTAGAGCTGCACCTTTTTTAGACTGAAGTCAGCTCATAGGTATTCCTGCTTAAAGGAAGTGCCTCTAACTAAGGGCTCACCTCCAGAGGATGTAATGTTTCCAATTAGAGAAAGAATTAGCATATTTCATCAAAATATAAGAGGTATTAAAGTTAGTGAACTGCTAATAGATGTTAACTCTGAAATTATTGGTATATCAGAGCACCACTTAAATAATTTGATAATTCAGAGGCTTCCTTTACCAGGCTACAGATTAGCTGGCTGTTTCTCAAGGAGTTCCTTGCGGGATGGGGGCATGGCTCTGTACGTAAAAAAAACAGTATTTCATTTGAGTCCATAGACGTATCACGACACTGCACTGAACAGATATTTGAAAGTTGTGCAGCATTAGTTGAATTTAGTGAAACTAAACTTCTAATTGTTGTTGTTTATAGGTCCCCTAACTCCGACTTCAGAGCATTTTTGCTTAAGCTAGAGAGGGTTCTTGATTCACTTTGTAGGAAGTACCAGAAAGTAGTTATATGTGGTGACTTCAATATTAATTTTGTATATGGTTGTGCAAGATAAAGGATGTTGGTAGATCTCCTAAATTCGTATGATCTGATGCAAACAGTGTTTTTTCCATCTAGGGTGCGGGGGACCAGTATCACAGTCATAGACAATATTTTTATTCATTCTTCATTACTAGATGGGCATTCTGTTAGTAAAAGGGTGAATGGCCTTTCAGACCATGATGCACAAATTTTAACACTAAAAGGTTTTTTTACGCAAACCAATGTCATATTTAATTACAAACTACGTAGGAAAGTTAATCCAACAGCAATAGAGAGTTTTTTAAAACTTGTCAAGGAACAAGACTGGCAAGACATTTACAGTACCGATAATAAAGATGATAAATACAATGCTTTCCATAACACATTTCTCATGCTCTTTGAGAGTTGCTTTCCATTAGAACATTCTAAACGGGGTACTAGCAGTAATATACAGCCCGGTTGGCTGACTAGTGGGATAAGGATATCATGTAGAACAAAGCGGGAATTATATCAAAATGTTAGAAGTAGTCACAATCAAGCTACAGTAGCCCATTACAAACAGTATTGTAAGGTGCTTAAAAATGTTATTAGCAAGGCAAAAAGTATGTGGTATGCAAATAGAATAGCTAATTCACAGGATAAAATTAAAGCCATAAGTTGTGAAGGTAGTGTCCGGTCAGCAGCACAAGGTCGATGATATAAAGTCAGTCCGCAGTAATAACATTTCTGTTACTGATAAATCAGATATATATGTACAGTATTTAACAATCATTTTCTGAGCATTGCTGGTGAATTAAATAAAAATTTAGTTTCTACAGGAAATCATATAAATTTCTTAGCAAATGCCTTTCCGAGATTGACGTCTGAAATACTCCTCTGTGATACAGACAAGACGGAGATTGAGTCAATAATTAAATCACTGAAGACTAAGGATTCTCATGGTTATGATGGAGTGTCTGGCAGAATATTAAAGTGCTGTGCTGCACATGTTAGCACTGTATTTAGCCATATTTGTAATTTTTCCTTTAGGAATGGTCAGTTTCCTGAGCGATTAAAGTGCTCAGTAGTAAAGCCGCTTTATAAAAATGGAGAAAGGGATAATGTAGATAATTTTAGACCTATTCCTATGCCATCAGTGTTTGCAAAAGTTATCGAAAAGGCTGTGTATGTAAGGTTAATTGATCATTTTATATCACAGGATTTGCTATCAAGTGTACAGTTCGGCTTTAGAAGTCGTTTGACAACTGAAAATGCTATATTCTCTTTTCTCTGTGAGGTACTGGGTGGGCTAAACAAAAAGGTTCGAACGCTTGGCGTGTTTTTTGATTTAACAAAGGCATTTGACTGTGTTGATCTCACAATATTGCTCCATAAGTTGGACCATTATGGAATAGGGGGAGTAGCTTACAATTGGTTCACCTCTTACTTTAGCAACAGGCAGCAAAAGGTCATTATTCACAATGTTGATAAGGGCTGTGATGTGGGATCTGAGTGGGGTACTGTCAAGTGGGGGGGTGCCCCAGGGATCAGTGTTGGGGCCGCTCCTGTTCCTTATTTATATAAATGATATGCCCTCTAGTATTATGGGTAACTCTACAATATTTCTGTTTGCTGATGACACTAGCTTGGTAGTAAAGGATGTTGTGTGCTACATTGACTCGGTTTCAAGTAGTGCAGTACATGACCTTAGTTCATGGCTTGTAGAAAATAAACTAACGTTAAATCACAGTAAGACTCAATTTTTACAGATTCTAACACACAATTCAACAAAACCTGACGTTTTAATCTAACAGAACAGGCATATCATTAGTGAAACTGAACAGTTCAAATTTCTAGGTGTTCAGATAGATAGTAAGCTGTCGTGGAAAGCCCACGTTAAGGATCTTGTTCAAAGACTTATTACAGCCATTTTACTATTCGAACGGTATCAAAAGTGAGTGATACTTGGAAACACGTAAATTAGTCTACTTTGCTTATTTTCATTCACTTATGTCGTAAGGTATTATGTTTTGGGGTAACTCTTCCCATTCTAGAAGGATATTTTTGGCTCAGAAACGGGCGGTTTGGGCAATAAGTGGTGTGAGTTCACGAATCTCTTGTCGACCTCTGTTCACGAGTCTTGGTATTTTGACATTGGCCTCTCAATATGCATATTCCTTATTGTCGTTTCTTGTTACCAATATTAGTTTATTTCCAAGAATAAGCAGCTTTCATTCGGTTAATACTCGACAGAAATCAAACCTCCTTTTGGATCCGACTTCCTTAACTCTTATGCAAAAAGGTGTGTAGTATACTGCTGCATCCATTTTCAATAAGCTGCCACTCGAATTCAAAAATCTTAGCAGTTATCCACGCACTTTCAATTCGAAACTGAAGAGTTTCCTCATGGGTCACTCCTATTCTGTCGAGAAGTTCCTTGAAAAATTAAGCTGATTCTTATTGTATTGCTGATAGCGTTTACTTAAACTTATGGAGTGACTTTTTTTCAGGTTCATGAACATTTATTTTTATGTGTTATTACTTTTATGATGTAAGTTCATGTACTGATACGTTCCATGACCTTGGAGATTTGCTCCTCACTTTGGTCCTACGGAACTTGACGTGTAAATAAATAATAAAAAAAACTGGTACAGATGTGTAAATGTACTGTGTATGTGGACGGGTACCAACAGACAACTGAACACATTCCTAGAGCATCTAAATTCACAACACAAAACCATACAATTCACCATGGGGCTAGGTGAAAAATCCATTAACTTTTTAGACCTTAACATAGATATCACCACAAATACAGACTTTCAAAATTTAAAGAGAACCCACAAACCTTCATGTTCACAACACCCAATAACACAAAGACATGCAGCCTTCCATTCTATGGTACATCACCCTACATCCATACCAATGTCAAAACAGAATTTCCAAACAGAAGTAGATAACAATGGCTATAATCCTGAATTAGTTGACAAAATCCTGCACAAGAAATAAAGAAGGAAAATCTTGCCCTACATTTATGCCCCCTCTGCAATAACAACTACAGCAAAAACCAACTGGTGTTCTATACCATATCTAGGTAAGCTATCAGACAAACTAGCCAAAACACTGAAAGCCCAAAACTATAAAACATCATTTTATGTAAGAGGCACTACAGATAAGCTAAGCAACAGTGGGGTCTACAAAATAACTTGCACTGACTGCAATAAACTGTACTTTGGTCAAAGGGGCCAGGCCATATCAACAAGGCTGACTGAACATGAACGCAGGTGGAGATCAAATAAATCAGACTCCACTTGTGCTGAACATGTGCTCAAAGAAGGACACAAATATCTAACACACACAGAAGTGCTACATATAGCCAACACATGCAGAAAATTCAGCCTACTAGAAGCACTTGAAATTAACAAAAACTTAGCCCTAAATCCCCAGCTGGTTCTAAATGCCCAATTGCAACTGAACACATCACCACTCTTAAACTTTATACCATAAAGTAAACCTGCTACTAACCACTAAGTGACCCAATAATAAACAAATTCACACCCCAATAGAATGTAATATCCCTTATGTGTTTACATTCCTAACTGTAACTCAACTATAACAATGTATTATTTGGCATATATTAATGCACAATTTTCTAATAACAAAATGTAACCGCCAAAGAAAACATCGCTCTTGTACAACCAACAACTAAAGTTCAGTGCAACTGTTCACAACAAATACAAAAAAATTGTAAATTTGTAATAATGTGTATTCTAAATAATTCTAATTGTTGTCATATATGGTACCGAAAAACCATAAAATGTGATGTTAACGAAGAGTTTTGGAGAACAAAAAGTCAAAAGACCTTTGAAAATTCCAGAAACAATACCACAACTAAAGATCGTATGCAAGTGCGTTGTATCTTAGTCCAGAATGTCTGGTTCGTAAGAACACAAGCTCCTTGTAAACAATAGTCAGTAGTTATCTGAAGATGGCCTAATAAGCCGAAAACTAGCTCATACAATCAAAAATCAGTAGAACAAAAAAACCGTCTAAGTGTTATTCAACCCTCGACACAAAATGAAATCTTTATTTGTTATTCTCTCGCAGTTCAACTACCCCATCAGCTGGTGATGCAAGCTGCCTAGCTTACATAGGCGCAGGCAGAAACGGCAAACACTATGCCTAGCCAAAACATCCACAGTTATACTAAAATTTATTGAACCGGATGTGGATAATAAAATCGGGTTGTAATGGGAAACAGTTTATGATCAATTAAATCGTATATTCTTGTAGGAAAGGCACAAATTCTTATTTAGAACAACACAGTAGAAAATCTATCAAAATTCTAAATGCAATGGTGCTTCCACATGGTTACATAGAACGGAGCAGAATACATACGCGAATAACCAGTCATTATTGATTTGAAGTTTTGATTCGATGAAATGATTAAAATTCAAGATCCAGCAAAGACGAGAAAGTTAAAGCTCACCACCAAAGTTCCAATATTATTTAATTACTCTACGTCCCTACTCGGTGCAGTACTCCAGAAATAGAGTCCAAAAGTAGCTGTAAAATTCTTTGAGTACATTCACAGTATATCGCTGCATAGCTGAAAACGTTCGAAGTCCGTAACTTTGTTATCTTCCGCCGATCAGAGAATCGAGTGAAATGGATTCGGCATAGCTTCACAGCTGAACAACTCTGGTGTTTGGATTCCGCGGCCTGTATTAAGAGTTTTTCAAACACTTTGTATCAAATGTTTAGGGGTGATATATTGTGACATGTGCAACAACGTTTGTTTGAGACAAAAATATTCGCTGCTTTCCGGCGATGCTAGGCGTATTTTATTGGTTTTGCCCCCGAGAGATGGCAGTGTATAGGCACTCTGCAACGTACGTATGCAGTGTGTGTTGCTCCATGTGAAAGGGTGCAGGCTGAGCTAATTGAAGTTCCTGATTCTCTCCAAAAATATATTTCCCCGCAAGGAGACACTCGTTCTTAAAGTTTCTTTATCACTTCATGAATTTACTAGGGTGGATGGTGTAACAAACATGCTTAGTAGACCCTGTTAGGTTCAGCGAAACCTGTCATCGCAGGGCACGTGAGTACTAACGAATGCCTACCGTCGCCGGGAAGCACCAGCGATCATTTAGTCTCTGACAATAGTTGTTCCCCCTGACCCGTAGACGTTTGTCGCAAAGACTTCAAAAATGGTTCAAATGGCTCTGAGTACTATGGGACTTAACATCTGAGGTCATCAGGCTCCTAGACTTAGAACTACTTAAACCTAACTAACCTAAGGACATCACACACATCCATAGTCGAGGCAGGATTCGAACCTGCGACCGTAGTGGTGGCGCGGTTGCAGACTGTAGAGCCAACAACCGCACGGCCACCCCGGCCGGCCGCAAAGACTTCGAAATGCCATATATACACTGCGGAAAAGAATTAAGGGATCATTTTTTTCGGAACCTCATAATTGCCTCCCATTCTGAAACATAATTTTTAACCCTTTCGGGACCCGAGGCCCGTATACGTGGCCCGATTGTTACGTCACACACCCAGCGCTGTATCTAGGGACTGGACGGGGCACATCCTGACAAAAGGGTAATTGTTCTGGCTAATTTCAGGTGGGGATCGTCAACGCTTTCTTGCTAGATGTCATCATAGCAAAGAAAAGAGGAGCGTCACTAAAGAGTCATTTGCAGTTTCGGAAGAGTCTCCTCAAGGAGCTTGTGGGCGACGTAAGGGCTCAACCAACCCATCGAGGAAGAGGCCACGCTCTGAGTATGGTGACCTACACAGCCTGTACCATGCTATCGCAAGAATAGACACCGGAAAACAGGGTGAGTGTGTCGTTGGCAGTGATCCCTCCAAGTCAGGATGGCGAAAACGGTCCCCCTTTTTTTGCGAAACTTGTCCGTTCAACCCTTTTCTTCATGTGCCTGAGTGCTTCAACAGGTATCACTAAGTAGCAAGGTACCGAAAGGACTTGTAAAATATGGTTGCCTATAAAAATCGATATACCAAAGATGTAAAGTTTGTTTTAAGCAAATTTAATGAAATTTTGTATTTTATTGATGTAAATTAAATTTTTCATCCCTCAAAATGGACTTTTATTTTTCTTCTCACGGACGTCCCATAAGAGATAAAATTGTATTTTATATGTCGTTTTAAAGCTAAAACTTTAAAGAATAAGATACAACTAATTTTAATATGTCTAATTCAATGCTTCACTTCTCGACCAAAAAAAAGTAAGAAAAATCAAATTCTTCATTTTTTTCTATTTTAATACCACCAAGTCCAAAAGTGTGCGATATGGAATAATGAAAATAGTATGCCAGTAAAGAGCGTGTTTTAAGCTTCATTTACAATATATATATATATATATATATATATATATATATATATATATATATATATATATATATACCGATAAGTCAAAAACTGTAGATTTTATAAGCGATGAAAGAAACGTACGGGATATCGAACCCGCACAGCGCCGCCGAATTGCTCCGCTTTTGGGAAACGCGCTCCGTCCCGAAAGGTACCTTCAAAGGTGCCTTCCTCAGTAACGGTGCAAAAGTGTGGCTCCCTGCGACGTCACCCCCCCCCCCCCCCCCCCCGGGATCGACGACGCTTCGAACATCAAGGCAAGGACACGTGCGAAAAAAGACCAGAGCTTAGAACTTCCGGTGACGTATAAAATGGATAAATGACGTCACATTGGCCCCAAATTTCACTGAAAATCACTCCATGGACACGTCACACGATATGGATGTCGTCACACCCCGTATTACCTACATGTCATCCTTTCTTTTGACGCCTCTGCGATAGTGGTCAGAACCACGACGTTAAGCACTGAAATCACGCTGTGTTATTATGGGTGACCGAGGAAACCATTGGAGATGCACTGCCGCTCAACATCTAAACGGACTCAGGGGGTGGTCTAAACGGCGTCAATGAAACCGACACTTACCTGGGGATGTTGATTCCCACTCATTTCGCTGTCAAGAGCGACAGTTCTCAGTGTGACGTGCAAAAGAGGGACGTTCTTGACTTCTTCTAGCAGTGTTGACACCTCTTGGGCGATTAAAACCTTCTCAACCGACATCATAGGGCTACAAACCCTTTTGAGTACAGTGCGACTGCAATTATTACTGTGATGTGTGGGGTGGAACCACTAAGGACCGTTCAGAACCATTCGACGGAATCTGAACGTGATTTAAAGCAGTAAAGGGTCCTCATGCTTTTTCAGTGGTCCTGCTTCACGCCGTACTGTGGCGTGATCACAGAGGGGTGCGACATTGACACATGAGCAAATAAAACGGCGAAGAGTCCCTGTAAGACCGCCCCCCCCCCCCCCCGTTCGTCTTATCCATCCATGGCATCCACCCACATTTATTTTAAAAGTGAACCTTTACAAAAAGAAAAAAAGAAACACTTTAAAATACTCCTAGGAGCCCGCAAGCAGCAACTGGCCTTGGAGATGTGTTAAGTAGTTGCCTACCTGCAGACGCCTTGTATCTATACAGAGAAGAACTTTAGATACAAGGTTCATTTTTAAAATAGTCAGTTACAAGGAGACTTGTACCAAAGAGTAACAATAACAAAACTAAACTTCACCCGAACAGGCCATGAAGGCCCAACGGTACCGACCGGCCGCCGTGTCACCCTAAGCCCACAGGCATCACTGTATGCATGTGTGGAGGTGCATGTGGTCGGCACACCGCCCTCCCGGCCGTAAGTCAGTTTACCGAGCAACAATAAGGAACTACATTTGTAAGCCAAAAGATGTTGAAACTTCCTGGCAGATTGAAATTGAGTACTGAACTGAGATTCGAACTCGGCACCTTCGCCTTTCACGGGCAAATGCTCTACCAACTGAGCTACCCAAGCACGACTCGCGACCCATCCTCACAGCTTCTATTGTGCCAGTTCTCTAAACACTGAAGTTGTAAAAAGGTATTACTGTGCATTTAAATGAGATGCTGGGAATAATGTAAATGACTTTCCTGGAAAATTTTACTAAATAATATCGGAACGAGCTTCCTCTGATAAACCCACTGACAACAATAACAGTGTATATTAGAACAAGTCTGAGCACTTTTCTGCAGGCAGCACCACTCTTTTGGGCAAAAAATATGCAGTGGCAACTTTTCCCAAGCCTACCTCACCTCCACTATAATTATTGAAACCTGGTTCATAGGTACTCGGAGAGCACACAGGATAAGGTTACGACTGTGGATGGGGCCGTAAACAGTTACTGTGAGTTGCACAATCAACACACAACTTTATTTTTCTAAAAACCAGTTATTTACACATTGCTTTAAAAGATCACAATTAGACAATATGGCTGAAGGCCTAGGTGAAGAAAACTTCAGATACTTTCTGGACTGAAGGTCCAAAACAACACCAGAAACAAGAACGGCTGAAGGCCTGGCTTAGAAATGGCTCTGAGCACTATGGGACTCAACTGCTGAGGTCATTAGTCCCCTAGAACTTAGAACTAGTTAAACCTAACTAACCTAAGGACATCACAAACATCCATGCCCGAGGCAGGATTCGAACCTGCGACCGTAGCGGTCTTGGGGTTCCAGACTGCAGCGCCTTTAACCGCACGGCCACATCGGCCGGCTGGGCTTAGAAATAAAAAACAATTAAAATATAAGGCGAAAATTAAAAAAAAAAACATGCAATTGAAAACAATTAGCGGCTGAAGGCCTACACTACACGTCTGAAGGACAACTATAATTAAAACACATTAATAAACAATTTTTTAAACAAGAAAATTTCTTTTGAAACTTACAACAGAACAGCCAAAAACGTAATTAAAGAAATATTAACTTGTTGCACGGCTGAAAGCCACAAACAAGTTTGAAACAATGGCTGAAGTTCTGAGCAACAAGTAAGACAATTTAAAATAAACCCCTTCCTTCTCATAAAAAAATTTCCTTTAAGAATACACATGGCTGAAGGCTTTATTAAAAGGGGTTCACGAAATCTTCGGCTGAAGACCACACATAACACATTGAACAACTAACGGCTTAGGGCCTGGATTACAATCAATTTCAGATAGAACAAATTTTAAGGAAAATTTTTTTTAAATAATATCAGTCTTCAAAATTGTATATTAACACGGCTGAAGGCCTTTATGTAAAATTGAAAAATAACTGCATTAATACACAATCGAAGGCTTCACACAATACTTCAAACTAAAATGAAAATCACAATCTTAAACAAACAGAACAAATGGTAATTAAAACTTCCGGGCTAAGAGGCCGTGGTCCAATAGTAGAAATACTTCTCCCTGACGTTTCGTTGCCAGCTGCGGGCAACATCATCTGAGGTGAGTCTACGACTGGCTGCTAGGCCGTGGAGGTCCTGTTTATATAGAGTGCGTAGAGGGCGCCACCACTCGTCACGTGTTGTCAACAGTAAAACTATCTCTGGCTGGCGTCATTACTCTCGATCGAAGGTAATCGATTGTCACATCTTTGGTATAGAGTCGATCGCCATATCTTATCTAGCTTCAAGCCTTCTTCTTTCCTGTTAAAATTATTGTGGTGTTTAAAAATCTCTACAGCCTCTCTATACATACGTGCATAATAATGCGATGTCTTAGCTAGCACGCTCGTCTCACTAAATTTTATTTCATGGTCACCCGTTTCAAAAACATGTTCCGCTACAGCCGATTTGTCCGTGTGTCCCAGTCGACAGTTCCTTTTATGTTCAGTTAGGCGAGTATTGATACTTCTTTTTGTGGTTCCAATATAAACCTTCCCACAACTACACGGAATCTTATAGACACCAGGAGTAGCTAGAGGGTGTCGTGCATCTTTCGCCGATCTTAAGCATTCACTAATCTTCTTGGTGGGTCTGAAGATTGTTTCAACTCTGAACTTGGCCAGCACTTTCCCGATACGGTCCGTAACATTGTGGATGAATGGAAGAAAAACTTTCCCCACCGATGGTTGTTGTTGTTGCACGTTTTCGTACATTTTTCTTCTGGGATGGAGTGCTCTATCTATCTCCTTGCCAGCGTACCCATTTTTCTGGAAAGCGGTTCGCAGGTGGTTTAGTTCCTCTTGCAAATAAGCTGGCTCACAGATTTTATTAGCCCTGTCCACCAATGTCTTGATAATACCTCTCTTCTGCCTGGGATGATGGTTTGAATGCTTATGAAGATAACGATCGGTATGCGTACCTTTTCTGTAGACTTTGTGACCCAGAGTCCCATCTGCTCGTTTAATTACTGAGACGTCCAAAAAATTTATCTGTCCATTACTTTCTGTCTGCATAGTGAATTGTATTTTTGAATTAATGCTATTCAAATGCTTCAAAAAACGGTTCAGTTCTTCTTCACCGTGATTCCATATGACAAAAGTGTCGTCCACATACCGATACCACTTCAAAGGCCTTTTTCTGGCTGACTGCAGTGCTTGCTGTTCAAAAAATTCCATAAAAATATTAGCAACGGCTGGGCTTAGAGGGCTACCCATTGCCACTCCATTAATTTGTTCATAGAACTCATTATTATACTGAAAATAAGTCGTGGAAAGGCAATGTCTAAACAAAGCTACTATATCAGTCGGAAATATGTCAGATATGCAAGCAAGAGCTTCGTTGACAGGAACCATGGTGAACAGAGACACAACATCAAAGCTGACAAGAATATCACTGGGGCTGACGGTAATCTCCTTCAATTTTTCGATGAAGTGCATAGAGTTTTTAATATGATGATCAGTTTTTCCAATAAACGGTTGTAACAAGGTGGCAAGATGTCTAGCCAGCTCTTGAGTAGGGGATCCAATAGCACTTACTATCGGTCTAAGTGGCAGATTAGGTTTATGCACCTTAGGTAGCCCATATAAACACCACAATAATTTTAACAGGAAAGAAGAAGGCTTGAAGCTAGATAAGATATGGCGATCGACTCTATACCAAAGATGTGACAATCGATTACCTTCGATCGAGAGTAATGACGCCAGCCAGAGATAGTTTTACTGTTGACAACACGTGACGAGTGGTGGCGCCCTCTACGCACTCTATACAAACAGGACCTCCACGGCCTAGCAGCCAGTCGTAGACTCACCTCAGATGATGTTGCCCGCAGCTGGCAACGAAACGTCAGGGAGAAGTATTTCTACTATTGGACCACGGCCTCTTAGCCCGGAAGTTTTAATTACTGAAGACGCCGGCCGTGAAAGCCTACACGCTATGATTAGAACAAATGGTGCTCAGAAGCGTTCCAAGGGTTGGCCTGAGAAGGCAGCTCAAACGTAAGGTGGGGTGAGACAGGCAGCTAAGAGTTGAAGTTAAATAATCAGATGGCAACTCAAAATAGGGACGGCCTAAGAACTGACCAACAATTTAACCAATTCCCTTCTGTCCGACCAACGGCACAACGATGGAAAATATCGGCTGAGGACGAGGATACGAACAGCACTACATCTTCAGAAATTGGCGTCTAAAAACAGCCAAGGGAACAATAACCACTCTAAGGAAAATATAAATCAAACAACTTAAAAGGCTGTCGAAATACACGCCATGCCAGACTGTATCAACATGACGAGGAAAGGCACACTGCCGGAAAACTATGCTAACGACCAGGGCAGGTAACTGGAGCGTTAACAGCCACAGGGAAGAAAATACCACTGGTGCACTTCACAGGCAAGTAAGTCAATTTAACAATTAATCACAATATAGCAAGACAGCTGCAAGATTTTGCTGACTCCAACACATCATACGTTGCTGCTAGCCCGAACAACCCACAAATGAACGAAGATATGTCACAATAGTTAAGATTTCATAACAGGTTAACTGATCACTCAACTTCAGCGTCCAGGTTGCACGCCGCCAGCAGTCCCGGCCTTGCCTCGCGCTGCGGAGACTTCCTCGCTGCTCTGTCCCAACTGACTGACCACGACACACACTACCACCACCACCCGGAAATACTAGCGGTCACACGAAAGACAGTACGACAGTACTAGTATCGGTAAGAGCTGCTTCTGCCACTGAGGGAGGCAAGCCAGCAACTTAGTTACGCCAGTAAGTAAGGAAGAAACAAGACGCCACTCGATGTGACAAAATGCCAAAGAAGAAACGGCATGAAAGCGAGCCGCACACGGCTCAATTATTATTAACATTATGGAGAATCCGAAACTAGTTAGTTGTGTATTTAAGAACGAATCATGTAATGGG
Organism: Schistocerca nitens; assembly: GCF_023898315.1. Taxonomy (NCBI): domain Eukaryota; kingdom Metazoa; phylum Arthropoda; class Insecta; order Orthoptera; family Acrididae; genus Schistocerca; species Schistocerca nitens. The sequence goes on along the minus strand of NC_064618.1, from coordinate 284,463,720 downwards.
AAGTACAAAGTCTTGTGCAGCATTCATCTGACCCAACACAGAAAAGCATGGGGAGCCATGGTGGTCCATTGGTGTCTAATTTCTAAAACAGACAAGGTGTTCAGTAAACTATTCTCTTTCAGGTTTTGATTGGTGGAACCAAAGAAAATACACCAGTTAACAGTACGACAGTATCAAGGCGATCACTCGTCTTCCACATCCGGTGGCTGTAACAGTAGCCGGTGCAAAGACGCAGCGTAATGGGGAAGGGGCGGCCAGAGGCGGCGGCCGAGCTGTCGCGAGTTTAGTTCTCGCCCCGCTATCGGCTGGCGGTCCTTAACGATGCAGGTGCGTGGCGTGCGTGCAGGGCCCGCGGGTCAGGATCGATTCCCGATACCTGCCGCCGCTGTGCCGCGCTGTTCTGCGCTGTGGTGGCGGTCATTACGCTGCGGCGGCTCCGGCACAGCACGCGGTAGGCTGACAAACCTCACCTCTCATTCCTCGGCACTACGTACAGCCCACTCGTTAACTTATCACACAGATAACGTTCCATCGGTCCTCAGGCACCCAGCGCGGATAACAATTATCCGTTTTCCGACATTGTAACTGGCGAACTTGGAGTTAAAGAGACGGTGACCGGCTTCTAACTCGAAATTATTGCATATTTATTCCTTTAGACGCAAGGACAGTATACGATAAGTCGTAAATATATCAAATTTTGTGCCGTTGTAGAAAATGTAACATAGCACAAACTAAGTGCTACGGAGTAACTCTGCATTTGTCCTACAGTGCACAAAAGTATTTCACTTTATTATTTCTTCTTCTGCCCTAATTTTTACTCTTATAATTGGTAATATAATGACATATTTAAAAAAGGACTACTCATTTGTAGAAAAAAATAAAAAAACATTTCGTCATAAACATATTTGTGAAATACTCGAAGAATGCATTTAATACAGCAGAACTACTTCCAGAGTTTCTAAATGTGGTGAATGCAAAGCCACTAAGAAATTCGAAAGTAAAAACTTTACCTGTCTTTTTCCTGTTATATCGTCTTTTATTCTTGGGGGCTAAAACCTAGCGGATGTAAGCTTGGTAGTTGTAAACATATTTGATCAATAAAAGTTATTTAAATTATCTGTTGTCTTGGCTCCATCACTGATTCAGCCACCACCTTGCCTCCTAAACATTTAGGTCATTTCTGTAGTAATCTGTATATGTTTCAGGGACAAAGCAGGCGAGGTTAGTGACGGATTGTTCGGAGACGAACGACCGGACACTGTTGGTGTTCTTTCGTTAACTGCTTTTCTATTACAGGTCAGAACCTTCTGAGATATTTAAACCGATCATCTTTCTGCATATACGAAGTACTGTACAGAAAAAATCACTCGAGGCTTATTAGTTTCTGTTTCCGAGCAATAACGTACATCAAGATCCTCATCGGTCTGATACAACTATAAACAAGTAAGTAAGAGGATGGTTTCCAAAACGTACTTTGAGTAGGAAATATTGTAGAAATTACAATATACAATACTGAAGCGTGGAATTTACGCACATGATAGCCATCCTCAATATGTGGAAGTGCATCGCTCTCGCGGACGTGGTTCTGTGGCTACTGACAGAAGCGAAGATGGCGAATCACCACAGCCATATCATCAAAGAAACTTAATTCAAACGACTAATTTCTGTCCAACACTTATGCCATCTTCAGGTCCACTATTAATAAAAAGAGTGGTTTCACTTTTTTTGGCCCATGTGTCGTAGAATCCATCTAATTAAGGAGTGTATGTTCAATTTGGTGACAGAATGTTGTAGAGTAGACACTCCTGACATATGAAATCGATGACGGCTACTGTTGTATGGGATCTACGACACATGGGCCAAGGAAAGAAAGTACCCTTTTGGTTTACAGAGGAACTGAAGATGGCGTGAGTGTTTGAGCGAAACTATATGTCGTTTCAAACAAATTTCTTTGATGATACGGCTGTGGTGGTTCTTTTTTTATCCTCTCTGTGGGTTGGCCGGCAGCTCCTGCCGAGCGGTTCAAGGCGCTTTAGTCCGGAACCGCGCTGCAGCTACGGTCGCAGGTTCGAATCCTGCCTCGGGCATGGATGTGTGTGATGTCTTTAGGTTAGTTAGGTTTAAGTAGTTCTAAGTGTAGGGCACTGATGACCTCAGATCTTAAGTCCCATAGTGCTTACAGCCATTTGAACCATCTCTGTGGGTTGCCTCCATGTCGCTGCTGTTTAATGATGTACACCACCCACGACAACTAGTATTATATGGGGTCCAAGATACATGGGCTATGGAATAAACGTACTCTTTTGGTTCATAGAGCACCCGAAGACAGCGTAAGTGTTGGACCGAAACTAGTCGAATGAAATAAATTCCGTTGATGACACGAATGTGTTTTTTTTAATCTTCAGTGTTTTGTCTCCATATTGCAGCAGCTGTTCTACTGTACTAAGCTGAACAATTTGCGGGTTTAACTTTTTTCATCGCTCACTGCGAGACATGAGTGTAGCGCTGTAATACCTTCCTTCTTGACTTGAAAAAACCAACAGTAGCGGAGCTTTGTATTTCTACCGGTCGTTCTATGAAATATGACTGCCTTCATCTTTTCGGGATTCAGTGGTCCCGGTAGTGATGGCTGTTGTCTATATCTGTACCTAAATCTACATGTATACTCGCAAACCACTGTAAGCAGATGGCGGAATATTATTGATTATTGTTCCTAATCCTTTCACGTATTGAGCGAGAGATACATCCTATCTGATCAAAGCATCTTGACGGCTATAAATTGACATTAATGTGGGATTAGTACATCCTCTGCCTTTATGACGGCTTTAACCCTGGTAGAGACAGCTTCAGTGACGTGTCCGCTTGTCTGTGGACGAGTGGCAGCCCATACTTTCTCAAGAGCCAAAGCGAGACGTAATGGACACTGGGATGTGGAGAGAAGCCGAATTCTAACTCAATCCAAAGGTGTTACATTTCGTTTCAATCGGGACTCTCGGCAATCCAGTTCATTTCAGAAATGTTATTGTCCAGAAACAATTGTCGCATATATACCGCCCTGCTGCTACAACCAGTAATGTCTCCGAAATGTTTCTCTACTGTACACAGCACACACTGCTGTAAAATGTTTTCATGTGTCTCCATATTCATCGTTGTCTTAGGCACAATAAGGGGATCACGTCCTAACCACGAAAAACACCCCTATATCTTAAGACAAACTCCGCACTTCACTGTGGGCACTAGACATAATGGTAGGTAAAGTTCTACAAGCATTCATCAAACCCAAATCTTTCCATCAGATTGTCATAGGGTATAGCGTGATTCATCAGTCCAAATCACTCCATTCCAGTCATACATGGCTCAATGACGTTGCTTAGCGCTCACTGCTGGTCCATTGTACCAGTGACTACACAGTACTCTCCGCCTCCTTTTGCTCTGGCACGTCCGCCTCTCGTGACATCTAGTGGTCAATTACACTTTACACACGGGTGTCCGGATACTTTTGATCAGATGCTGTATGGCTGTCTGAACGCCCCTAATCTTTGTTACCTTATTCTCATGATTCCTATGCAAGATACTTTGCATTGACAGCAAGTTGGTCACACAGTCTTCTACGTAGATAGGTTCTAAAAAAAATGTACGCAACAGGGGTTACGGACAACAACATCGCCTTTCTTTCAAGGATTCTCGTTTACGTTCCCCGAGAATTTCTCTTGTACTTTCATATGGATTACATCGACCTGTTAGCATCCTAGGACAACGTCCATCAATTCGTTCGATGTCTGGCATACTTGATTTTCCAAACACTGGAACAACACCCTAGAAATGGTTGTGCTGGCGTCTTGTATACTATTTCCTCTACAGCTGCATTGCATTTCACAGAACTCTTCCAAAAACTTGTCTTCCATCCACCTTGCCGGCCGAAGTGGCCGTGCGGTTAAAGGCGCTGCAGTCTGGAACCGCAAGACCGCTACGGTCGCAGGTTCGAATCCTGCCTCGGGCATGGATGTTTGTGATGTCCTTAGGTTAGTTAGGTTTAACTAGTTCTAAGTTCTAGGGGACTAATGACCTCAGCAGTTGAGTCCCATAGTGCTCAGAGCCATTTGAACCAACCATCCACCTTCCCTCTTACCGATTTTACGTGTTCCTCCTATTTTCTACAGCTTCTTAGTACAGGTACTTGTACGATGTGGCGTGCTCCGAATGTTTCCCACCGATCAAGTAATCAGGTCCTATCGGGTTCATTCTGTTTGCTGTAATCATTGTCCTGCACCAGTGCGTATTTAAAGGAGACTCTCATTCATTACACCAAGAGGAGTTTTTCTGCGGGTCACGGCATTCGTCCAACGGCAATACTATCCTGTACACAACACTACCGTCAGCGAACATCCTTATACGTATTGATGTATAAGCCTGTTCGCAGGGAATTCAGTTCGGCACAAGGGGATAATATGATAAGAAACTCGGTATCAACTGCAGAGAGAACTGCAGATAATCAGTGGCTGGTGTAAAGATTAACAGCTAGCTCTCATCATTCCTATCACAGATAAACGTAAATAAATGCGAGTAAATTGACGAACAGGTCAGATTTCGTTTCACTGTGCCATTAGCGAACGATCTTTCGACTCATTTATAACATTCAGACACCATTTTTTTGAGTCATCAGTCTTCTGACTGGTTTCATGTCGCCCGCCATGAGTTCCTCTCCTCTGCCAACCTCTACATCTCAGAGTAGCTCTTGCAACCTACGTTCTCATTTATTTACTGGTTGTATTCCAGTCTGTTTTCCTCTACAATTTTTACCCTGTACAACTCTCTCTAGTGGCATGCAAATTATTCCCTGATATCTTAACGGATATCCTATCATCCTCTTCCTTATTGTCAGTGTTTTCCATATATCCCTTTCTTCGCCCATTCTCTGGAAAATATCTTCGCGTCTTACCTTATCAGTCCACCTAATTTTCAACATTCTTCTGTACCATAACATCTCAAATGCTTCAACTCTCTTCTGATTTTCCTAGTCCATGTTTCAATACCGTACATTGTGGGGCTCCAAATTAACGTTCTCAGAAATTACTTCCTCGAATTAAGCCCATGTTATGCTATAAGGCTTTTCTTGACCAGGAATGCCCTTTTTGCCAGTGCTAGTTACTTTTTGTGTTCTCTCTGATCCGTCCGCTACTGGTTATTTTGCTGCCTAGTTAGCAGAATTCCTTAACTTCATCTACTTCGTGACCATCACTACTGATGCTAAGGTTCTTGCTGGTCTCTTTTCTGATAGTTTTCATTGCTTTCGTCTTTCTTCAGTTTACTCTCAATCGATATTACGTTCCTCGTACGGCTACTGCGTTGTCAACGCTGAGAGGTAACACCTGAAATGTGGTATTCTTGACACATTCTTGACACTTTAGATCTCGAAATATTGAATTCCCTAACGATTTCCGAAATGAGATGTCCCATGTGTGTAGTTGCAACTACTATTTGGCTTTCAAAGCCCTTTTTTTTAATTACCATCGGACGGTCAAATCACGTCAGAAACCTTTTCACCTGTATCAAATGATTACATTGACGGCTCTGCCAATGCCCTGCCCTTTTATACCGTGGGTACATTATGCTAAACGCATGCTCTAAGGGTACCGTAGTCTAAACTCCCTCGGTCCCGGGTTTGAAACCCGCCCCGCTTAACTTTTGATTGACGGTCAGCATTGGCGGCCGAAGACTTCCGGCATAAGAAGTCGCCCTCATTCTGCCAACGGCCTTGTCAAAGAGGGCGGAGGAGCGGACAGAGGTTCAGGGCACTCTCTTGTCCTAGGGGTGGGAAACTGCTCCTAAAGGCAGAAGAATCAGCAATGACAAGGGCACGAGGATGACAAAGGCAATGGAAATAACTGCGCTAAAGACACGTAACGTGTATCCCCACGACATGCGGCCTGTAATTGAAAAAGTATCATGATGATGTCTATTGCGAAAAGATTCCGGAATAGTCCCCCATCCTGATCTCCGGGAGGGGACTACCAAGGGGGAGGTGACCATGAGAAAAAGATAGGATAACCAACAAAACAATAACTTTCTACGAGTCGGGACGTGGAATGTCAGAAGCTTGAACGTGGTAGAGAAGGTAGAAAATCTGAAAAGGGTAATGCAAAGGGTCGATTCAGATATAGCATGGGTCAGTGAAGTGAAATGGAAAAAAAGACAAGGATTTCTCGTCAGATGAGCATGGGCTGAACAGCAGCAGAAAATGGTATAACTGTAATAGGATTCGTTATGAATAGGAATGTAGACCAGACAGAGCATTACTGTGAACAGTTCAGTGATAGGATTGTTATCAGAATTGAAAGAAAATCAACACCGGCACCTATAGTTCAGGTATATAAGCCGAAGTCGCAAGCTTAAGGTGAAGAAATGGAGAAAGTATATGAGGATATCGAAAGGGCAATGTAGTACGTAAAGAGAGATGAAAATCTAATAGTCATGGGGGACTGGAAAGCACTTGTAGGGGAAGGAGTAAAAGAAAAAGTTACAGGAGAATATGGGCTTGGGAAAAGAAATGAGAGAGGACCAAGAGTAAGTGAAACTTCCTGACAGGTTCTGAAGACTAACTGAGTACTGTAATAAATTTATGCCAGTAACAGCCACTACTCTGTTCAATAATCACAACAAGAGGAGGTACACTTGGAAATGGCCAGGTGATACGGGAAGATTTCATTGTCAGACAGAGATTCCGAAATCATATACTGGATTGTGAGGCATACTCAGTAACAGATATATACTCTGATCACAATGTAGTTGTGATGAAGAGTACGCTGAAGTTTAAGACAGTCAGGAGGAATCAATACGCAAAGAAGTGGGATACGGAAGTACTTAGGAATGACGAGATACGGCTGAAATTCTCTAAGGCTATAGATACAGCAATGAGGAATAGCTCAGTAGGCAGTACAGTTGAAGAGGAATGGACATGGCTAAAAAGGGTCATCGCGGATGTTAGAAAGAAAAACGTAGGTACAAGGAAGGTAACTGCGAAGAAACCATGGGTAACAGACGAAATAATTCAGTTGATCGATGGAAGAAGGAAGTACAGGACTGTTCATGGAAATTCAGGAATACAGAAACACAAGTGGCTGAAGAATAAAATAAATAGGAAGTGTAGCGAAGCTATGACGAAATGGCTGCATTAAAAATGTGAAGAAATCGAAAAAGAAATGAATGTCCGAAGGACTGACTGAGCATATAGGAAAGTCATAACAGCCTTCGGTGATATTAAAAGCAAGGGTGGTAACATTAAGAGTGCAACGGGAATTCCACTGATAAACGCAGAGGAGAGAGTGGATAGGTGGAAAGAGTACACTAAAGGACTTTATAAAGGGGAAGTTTTGTCTGATGTGAGAGAAGAAGAAATGGGAATCGATTTAGAAGAGTATTAGAATTTAAAAGAACTTCGGAGGAATTAATATCAAATAAGACAGAAGGGGTATATAACATTACATCAGAATTTCTAAAATCACTGGGTGCAGATGCAATAACACGTTGGTGTTTAGAATGTAAGAGTCTAGCAACATAACATCTGACTCTCGGAAACATATCATCCACACAATTCTGAAGACTGCAAGAGCTGACAAGTGCGAGAATTATCGAACAAACAGGTTAACAGCTTATACATCTAAGTTTCTGGCAAGGCTAATATACAGAAGAACGGAAATAAAATTGCGAATGTGTTTCATGACAGTCAGTTTGGCTTTAGGAAAGGTACGGGCACCAGAGAGGCAGTTCTGACGTGGTAGTTGATAATGGAAGCAAGCCTAAAGAAAAATCAAGACACGTGCATTGGATTTGTCGACCTGGAAAAAGCGTTCGACTAAGTGAAATGGTGCAAGATGTTCGAATTTCTCAGAAAAATAGGAGTAATCTATAGAGAGAGGGGTGTAATATACAATATGTACAAGAGCCAAGAGGGAATAATAAGAGTGGACGACCAAGCAATATTTACCTATGCACCTAAACTTCTAATGCGCCACAGATGCCTATGATTTTAAAAATAATATTTTTTATATTTTAAGATGGTGGACCCACGCAGTTCGTACATATTCGAAAAATGTCACCCCAAAGAGCTGCTGATTAAAATTTCTTTATTATACAGTTTCGGTCCGCAGATCATTATCAGGTATCATGATATATTTACATCTTACAAGGCGGGGTAAAATCAATAATGACAAATAATGCACTGAGAGAATATATAGAGTGCCTGCGTTCGTAAACTGATTGATGGTGTAACATGAACGAAAGCAGTCTCTGATTAATTTTTATTGATAACGATGTAATTTATTTGACAACAGTGACGAATCATGCTTTTTATATTATTTTACACGACTGATTTTGTATCGTCTTGTATATTTCCGAACTTCGGACGACTTTGCTCCAGTTTTCTCTGTAGATGGGAATATGAAACCTTCCTCCGAAAAGTATCTTTGTGCAATCTTCATCTCTTTCAGATGATTTCTTATTTCTTGGAGCGACTTCCACCTGGCAGATCTTTCCCGGTTGACAAGTTCAAAAATTCTCTTTTGCATCTACTTTTCTTTCATCCGAAGCTAATGGCCATAAAACATTATTCTACGTATTCTAATAGCTACATTTAATTTTTATTAATCTTCATTACACTTGTTTCTGTATTCACCGTTGTGTTTTGTTATCCCCAGTATTTTTCTTAGGATTTTTACTCTCTTCATTGTTCAGCCTTTTTTTTTTCTTAGTTAAATCCAAGTATTTTGTTGTGTATATATATTATAGTTTCATTGCTCTAGCAGTGTTCTGCACTTTGCTTAAGACAAGATAGGTGTTTTATTGTACAGATGCTCACCATAATGAGAAGCCATTTCCATCTTCCTTGGCCTGAGTTCATTAGTCTCCGTGTAATGGCCATTCTTCTATATTATATCACCAAGATATTTAAATTTACGAATTCTTTCAATTTTTCATAATCAGTGTTAACTAAATTATGAGCACCTTTTATATTTCTTATGTATTCTGGTTTTGTGTAAGTTATTCAAAGACCTGTTTTCCTCCAATTCATTCCAAACTGCAGATGTATGGATTGCTATTCCTCCGTACAGTTCTGAAAAATCATCAGCGAAAGATTAACACTGAAGTTTAAGATTCTTGTTTTTGTAGCCCAGTTGCACTCCACACTTTCTGAGTTCTTCCCATTCTCGGATCACGTTTACAACGCCACAGTTAAATAAAATAGAGGAGAAAACCTTCAGATAGGTCGCCTAAAATGATATATATCAGTACTCTCGTAAAAAGGTTTCGCATAGTAATAACAATTTGTTTACATCAGTACATAGGAGTCTACACCGCTTTAACATATCATCCAAGAAATTACGCATGTTTGAAAATTTCAATTAACACGTGTCCTACGTTCAGTTTAAGAAGTACAATAGTAACAAAGGCTGATAACATCACAATATACACGATACACACTAATCAGCAAGAACGTTATGACCACCTACTAAATAAGCGGTTTGTGCACCTTTGGCACCGATAATATGGAAGCAATGGCCAGCCGTTGTGGCCAAGCGGTTCTAGGCGCTTCAGTCCGGAACCACGCTGCTGCTACGGTCGCAGGTTCGAATCCTGCCTCGGGCATCGATGTGTGTGATGTCCTTACGTTAGTCAGGTTTCAAAATGGTTCAAATGGCTCTGAGCACTATGGGACTTAACATCTATGGTCATCAGTCCCCTAGAACTTAGAACTACTTAAACCTAACTAACATAAAGACAGCACACAACACCCAGCCATCACGAGGCAGAGAAAATCCCTGACCCCGCCGGGAATCGAACCCGGGAACCCGGGCGTGGGAAGCGACAACGCTACCGCACGACCACGAGATGCGGGCGTTAGTCAGGTTTAAGTAGTTCTAAGTCTAGGGGTCTGATGACCTCAGATGTTATGTCCCTTAGTTTTCAGAGCCATTTGAACCATTTTTTGGAAGCAATGGCGCCTTGGTAGGTCGCTGGAGGGAGCTGGCACCACATCTGCACACACAGGTCACCTAATTCCCGTAAATTCCGGTGAGGAGGGCGATGAGCTCTGACGCCACGTTCAAACACATCGCAGATGTGTTAGATCGGGTTCAGACCTGGCGAGCTGGGGGGGCCAGTACATAAATTGGAAACAGCCACTGTGTTTTTTGAACCAGTCCTGGCCTTATGACATGCCACATTGCCTTATTGAAAAATATCGATTCCGTCGGGAAACATGGCCGTCATAGTGCCTTGCACGAGCTCTACTGGACCCGTGCATGCCCACGTGAACTTGCCCAGAGCGTAACGGAGCCGCCACCAGCTTGTCTCCAACCTGCAGCACAGGTGTGAAGTTACTATTCCCCTGGAAGATGACGGATTCGCGCATCGGCATGCTGAAGAAGGTTTTGGGAGTCGTCAGATCATGCAGTGCTCTGCCACTGCGACAACGTCCAGTGCCGACGGTCACGTGCCCATTTCTGTCGTAGTTGCCGATGTCATCATGTAAGCATTGACACGTGCGTAGATGGAGGCGCGGAGACCCACTCACCTGTACTCTGCCCAGCATTTAAGTTTGATGTCAGTTCTGAAACAGTTCGCCGCCTGTCCTGTTTTACCAGTCTACCCATCCTACGTCGTCCGACATCTGTAGTGAGAGGTGACCTCCCAACCCCTCGACGTCTGGACGTGGCTTTACCTTGGGTTCCCCACGTGTTGAAGATATTCACCACAGCACTCCTCGAACACCCAACAAGTCATGCAGTTTCGGAAATGTTCGTGCCAAGCCTTCAGGCCATCACAATCTGTCCTCGATCACTCAGATAGATCGGGCTTCTTCCCTATTCTACACACGGATAACATGCTCACTGACACTACATGTACCGTTCGTGTCTATCAGTCATTCCTCGCCAGGTGACGCTGCTATCGCCTGGACGGGTTTACATCGATAGTAGGTCGGCGGTCATAACATTCTGGTCTGATTAGCGTAAAATCGAAGTGTGCGCACACCATTGTCAGTATTTCACTTAACACAGCGGCTGTGAACACAAGATTACGGCTATGTAAGAGTGTAAATGAGAGGAAGGCTGTTTCTTTCAATCGGTTCGACCTACAACCGGTTTTGTGTTTTAGTGTCATTTCTTTTTTCTCGTTTGTCGTTTCTACGTATGGGTTTTGGAACAATGTCGGATTTGTTGTTGCCTGTAGGTGCGATCAGACTGAGCATGTGCACCTGCATGGCTGTGGCGGGGGGGGGGGGGGAGGGGGAGGGGGGGGACAGGTGAGCCCCTGTTAATCAGACGCCATTACTGGATATCCAGCTGGAACACACTTGCCGAATAACTGGCACCACGCAGGGAGGCCGTACCGTTACTGCATGCAGACAAGCTCCAACCACCCCCCCCCCCACACACACACACAATGAGATGATCTATGGCCGATCTCCCAATACTATCTAACGATGTTGATTGTTCCAGGAATGCAGCGGCTGCAGCGAACTGGGATACATCGCCATCGCTTGTCACGGTAATGATGCATGATACCTACAATAACAAACCCAACCTTGCATGAACTATCGCAGCTAGTAAGCTTCTACTGCTCTTACTACCCATCCCACTGTCGCAGGGTCTTTTTTTCCCCACGGCGCGAGAATTGGCACTTTTCTCCCTCTGCTCTTCAAATTGCTACCCTCATTCGCGTTTCGTCCCCTATCAATCACCTGATGGACCGTGTTAATGCGTAGTCTTACCCATACGCACGGATAACATCACAGCCCAGCATCCTGTGATCCACCTATTAGATAACTAACATGTTGACGGAGGTGACAGTAGAACTTTCGGTCTGGTCACCACTTTGGTGCTGGCGCGGAGGGGGCCCATCTCTATAGGTCTTGTGTGGCAACGACCAAGACTAACAGCTGACCGTGGCTACAGCCAGGGATGCGACTGCCCGCCACGGTAGGCAGTCGTTTGGCCGCAGCTCATTGAAGGTTTGGGTTATGGTGACAACCACGGCCTAGTATCTTGAGGCAAGACGAAAGAAGAAAAACTAGCGGTTACATCCTACGTCGGAATACCACTCTACAAATAGTATATTTGTTAGTTATTTTTATGAACGGCCGGCGTGGCCAAGCGGTTCTAGGCGCTTCACTTTGGAACCGCGCGACCGCTACGGTCGCAGGTTCGAATCCTGCTTCGGGCATGGCTGTGTGTGATGTCCTTAGGTTAGTTATGTTTAAGTAGTTCTATGTTCTAGGGGATTGATGACCTCAGATGTTAAGTCCCATGCTCAGAGCCATTTGAACCAAGTTCTTTTTATGAAACGAGAACTGTTCAACTACTCTCATTCTCGAGCTAGACGTCTCGCAGACTGCACATTGGGCATAATGCAAATAACTGGAGGATCATTCACAAGCACCTGAACGTAGACTTTGATTTCGTTGTACACATTCTTAAGGAAAATTGTATTCTACAAAACTATGTACGAAACAGAGATGGTGTACAAACTATAGATACATTGCATGCATATCCTCCAGTTCATGCAGAAACCCCACAACGAACACTCATAGGTCGAACTCACGCCGTAGAAACGTATTTAGCGATTGCTTCTTAGATGAAAGCCCTCTGCCATGGCAGTTGGATTACCGCTTCAGAATTATACACGGAGGTGACAAAAGTCGTGGGACAGCGATATGCATATACGAGTACACAGATAGCGGTATGTCGCTTGCACAAGCTATGAAAGGGCAGTGTATTGGCGGAGTTGTCATTTGTACTCAGGTGATTCGTGTGAAAAGATTCTCAACGTGATTATGGCTACACGACATGAATTAATAAACTTTGAACGCAGAATGGTAGTTGGAGCTACACGAATAGGACATTCCACTTCGGAAAGCGTTAGGGAACTCAGTATTCCGAGATCCACATTGTGAAAAGTGTGCTGAGAATATTAAATTTCAGGCATTACCTCTCATCACAGACAACGCAGCGGCCGACGGCTGACCACGAGCAGTGGCATTTGCGTAGTTGTCAGTGCAAGTAGACAAGCAACAATGAGTGAAATAACCGCAGAAATTAATGTGGGACGTATGACAGAGATATCCGTTAGGACAGTGCGGCAAAATATGACGTCAATGGGCTATGGCAGCAGACGATCGATGGGATTGGAGTACCATTGCTAACAGCGTTGCATGACTTGCGGCGTCTCTCCTGGGCTCGTGACCAAATCGGCTGGACTCTAGACGACTTGAAACCCAGAACAACCACCTCTAGCCCTAATAACGGCGTTGATACGCCTGGGCATTAAGTCAATCAGAGCTTGGATGGCGTGTACAGGTACAGCTGCCCATGCAGCTTCAACACGATACCACAGTTCATCAAGAGTAGTGACTGGCGTATTGTGACGAGCCAGTTGCTCGGCCACCATTCACCAGACGTTTTCAATTGGTGAGAGATCTGGAGAATATGCTGGCCAGGGCAGCAGTCGAACATTTTCTGTATCCAGAAAGGCCCGTACAGGACCTGCAACATGCGGTCTTGCAATATCCTGCTGAAATGTTGGGTTTCGCAGGGATCGAATGAAGGGTAGAGCCACGGGTCGTAACATATCTGAAATGTAACGTCCACTGTTCAAAGTGCGGTCAATGCGAACAAGAGGTGATCGAGACGTGTAACCAATGGCACCCCATACCATCACCCCGGATGATACGACAATATGGCGATGACGAATACACGCTTCCATTGTGCGTTCACCGCGATGTCGCCATCATGATGGTGTAAACAGAACCTGGATTCATCCGAAAGAATGACGTTTGGCCACATTCGTCGTTGAGTAGACCATCGCAGGCGCTCCTGTCTGTGATGCAGCGTCAGGGTAACCGCAGCCATGGTCTCCGAGCTGATAGTCCATGCTGCTGCAAACGTCGTCGAACTGTTCGTGCAGATGGTTGTTGTCTTGCAAACGTCCCCATCTGTTGACTCAGGGATCGAGACGTGGCGAGTGCCATTGCTACAAGCGTTACATGACCTGCGGCGCCTCTCCTGGGCTCGTGACCAAATCAGCTGGAGTCTAGACGACTTGAAAACCGTGGCCTGGTCAGACGAGCCCCGATTTCAGTTGGTAAGAGCTGATGGTAAGTTTCGAGTGTGGCGCAGACTTCCCGATGACACAGACCCAGGTTTTCAGCAAGGTACTGTCTAAGCTGGTGGTGGCTTCATAATGATGTGGGCTGTGTTTGCTTGGATAGACTCTGGTCCAACTAAAATGTCATTGATTGGAAATGGTTATGTTCGGCTACTTGGAGACCATTTGCAAGCATTCATGGACTGTATGTTCGCAAAAAAACGATGGAATGTTTATGGATGATAATGCGCCATTTCACTGGGCGGCAATTGTTCACGATTGGTTTGAAGAACATTCTGCACAATTCGAGCGAATGATTTGGCCACCTAGATCACCCGACATGAAGCCCATCGAACATTTATGGAACACAATCCTGTGAGGTAACGGGCGAGTTGTGGCGCCCTGAAAATATTCTGAGTTGGCGGCCACCGCTGGGGCCATTTGGCAAGCCGCGGCTCAATAGCAACCGCGTGATGCCGTACAACGGCCGGACCACGTGGTCTATCGGCCGCGTGGCTGACACTGTGCCGATGAAGGAGACATGCAGGGAGCGCCAAAGATGGCGGACTTTGTGGAACCTTAATGGCAGACATATCACAGTTCTTATAGAAATTAATAGTAGCCAGATGAATCATGATACCTCAAAAAGAAACATGTTCATTACCATTATTTGCATGACGATTCTGATGGTGGAATCAGATTTTCAATATCTTTATTAGTTTAAAGTTTAGTATCTGACTGTAAATTATACAAGTAACACCCAGAAACGAATTTCCAAAACCTAAACGGTTTATCCGATTTTGTCGACCGATTCGTCTTTAGAAAGCTATTAGTATAAACCTAAATTGGTATAAATTACAGGCATCTAAGTTGGATAGTACATGAGTTATTGGAGGTCAAAGTGGCTGATTACTATTGATGACGTCTGGCCATAAGTACTCCACAGTTACACGACAAAACGGTAGGTAGCAGTATGCTTATAAATATATTTATTCATCTATGTCTTTGTTTATATCCTATATACACTATTCATGAATAAATTGGTCAATTATTTACTGTGTTTTAGAAAGCATAGAGACAGGCTACTGGCTTACTGATGTTATATTCCTTTGATATATGTTTATTTAATTTGTTTATGTATCTAATAATTTGTGTTAGAGCGTGTTTATGGTCCAGCCATAGGAATATTTATTTAATTTCAAGTTATTTAACTGTAAATCCAGTATTTCGAATGTATTTCAAAAGTTTCTGAGTGCGCGTTGGCTTGGAGACATGACGGGAGCGCTATCGCCAATCACAGCGCTCGTTAGTGAGGGAGGCGACTACCGAAGTGAGTGGAGGGGGAGTTCGGAACAGGGCGCCGCGAGGGACAGTCGCACAGGTCAGAGTCCTGGACAGTACGGCGCGACGGACGGACAGTGACGGGAAAGACTTGGAGAATGGAGCAGTTTGCGAGTGGTAGCGGGAGATTGAAATACTTCGGAGTGCCGACTCGTGAACTTGAGAGATTTCCGTGGCTTCTGCAGTGAAGACGTAGTACGCGTTTAGAAGTGAATATCTCGCGAGCTATGTTGTTGTTCATGACTAATTACGTGAAGTAGGAATCTATTGTGTCCCTGTTATTCAATTTACATTTTATTTAATTGCTGGACCATCGACACCAATAAGTGTTGTACAGTAATAAAGGGCTTTCTTATAGGTACTTTTGCTATTGTGCCCATCTTTTTAAGCGGTTTAATTAGTACCTGCAGAATTTATTTAATTGCAATATTTCATTTATAAATTTCTATTTAACATTCATAATTCGCAACTGCCGCGTGACAGGAACCTTCGACCATTCGATTCATGTGTATACACATATTGTATACTGTAGACTCAGCAGTATTTGGCTTGTAATGCGGCAACTACGTGTCCCAGCCCCTAGACAACGAAACCAGCCAAAACTTTTAAAATTTCAACTCTGAGTCTGAGGGTACGTAGATGAGGGGCACCACATCACTTATTCTTGTGAAAGCCCGCAATCTAGGGGTCTTTTATATTACAATATACTTCACCGGCAACAGATTCGCAATTATGGACGGCTATAAAGGCAGGATGGCTCAGCATTTCTTCAGGGGACTTCCAACAACTTGTCGAATGCATGCCACGTCGATTTGCTGCAGTACACCGGGAATAAAGGAGGTCCGACACTATATTAAGGCGTATCCCATAACTTCTGTCATGTCAATGTATGTGCATGTTGTGCTAATGAAATATAAATAACAGAACTAAACAGAATGTGTTTTGGCCCTGCGGTGTTGGACATCCGTTGCCACTGAACATCGTAGTCATTTCTTTGCACAGTCTCTTTCTCAGGTTTTCATCTGCATGTTCTTCGAATGATGAGTCCCACAAAGAAGGCCACTTCATAAATTTTAAATTATTTTTTTCCGTATCGAAGCCCTTGACGACAGAAAGATCATTCCGTAAAAAGTAGTAACGAACAGCTAAATGTAAAAGTCCACACAGTTGGAACGCCGTCGATGGCCGACCGCACGCTGCCCCGTGCACCTGCACTCAACTGGCCGCAGCTCGTTGTCCGATGGCTGGGACCAGTCGCAGGACCAAATACTCATACTCGTACTGGCCGGCGTGGTGGCTGGCCGCGGTCGGCTGCGTGCGCGTCCGCCTTCCATTTGAATTTGTCTCCACCCGATCAGCCGCAAGTCTCGCAGTGGCCCTAGCGGCGCTGATGATCAGGGTCCTACCTGTCAAGTCTCAAGTCCATCAGACAAAAACCTAAAAAACATATGCGCTAAATCTAGCTTCTAATGCTTTAGAAATCCGTGTCATTTTCGAGACAATTTTCATGTTACCCTGTTCTCTGCAAGTTAGCTGTGGAGTTTGGAAATTAATGTACATAAAAATATAAATTCTTCTACTTGTAACACCCCACCCGTCACTTATCTGGTTTTGGTGTGTGTTCAACCCAGGTAATTGACTAACAGATCAACGGAAAGTGCACAACTGCCGCGATGTCGGATAACGCAAAGAAAGTAATAAGGCCCTCTGACTCCTGATTGAACTGCAGTGGCAGTGTTGACATTGGTTGATTCAAAATTGATCCCTTTTAATTAAGAAGGGGTGCACATTGATGTTATATTCAGCTATTGAACACCAGATGCAAACGCTGAACATAAAAGTAATTAAGAAAGTGACTTGGGATTTCAACTACTTGATTGAAAACAGATGCAGTCGATTAGCACAGATTTATTTTAACTCACGACCTTCAATCATCACATTACATGACTCTCCTAACAGGCAATGGTAATAAATTGCGTTTGCGTGGAGTAAAGCGCGATAAATCAAAAGTAATTCCTATCGACTGACCCAGGCGCAATGCGAAGTGCGAGAAGAATTCTACAATACACTGCCCATGAAACCCTCGTGGAAACTTTATCGACGTGATCCAACAAAATAATCAGTGGCCGGAGCGGGTGCAATATCACCGAATTCTGCGTGGCGTGGCAGAGACGTTATGTGGACGTCGGCCGACCTCGTGGTGCTGCAAGGCTGCGGTCGTCTACTCACTTCTAGCTATCTTGCTCAGTACATAGCTGAACGAAAACTTTCTATCTCCAAGCTCAATCGTTCCATTTGCTAAGTCCTAAACTGCAAAGACACTCACTCTCTCTCAGGCAAGCTGAGTAAAGAACGCCACGTCCGCACTCTAGGCAAGCTGGGAATGGAAGACCTCTACGGGGGGCTTCTCCCAGTCCGCTCTTTGCCTCGGTTTCCCCTCCAGCAAAATCACTTACGCCAATTGCAGCGCAGGTCGCGTTAATTATGCTTCGCTTCCCAGCGCCGACCAATGCCTGCTCTGGGAAGTGAACAAATTCCCACAAAACTTCCCTTCCTCTCAACTTTTGCTAATTAGCTCCTCCCAGGCCACCCATCAAGGTTAGCGTCTGCACAAAACACCAATTTTTCCGGAATTCTGACTCCCAGGAGAGTACTTCAAATTCCTTGGTCCTATGTTCCCATCGGAGGCCGGCGTATTTCATTCTGTCACTCTTCACCTGATTTACTTCAGACTCTGTGGACCGTGAATTCAGCATGAAGTTGCTATAGTCACGAACACGCATATTTTGGCCTCTGTTGACTGCTCCACCATAGCTTTGCGGGGCTTACTCGCATGTTTCACTGAAAATGGGACGACGGACATTTATCAACAAGCGTACAAGTTCTCCGTCTGCTTCCCGGTACACCAGCATGGGGTCAACCACCCACTCACTATCACTCATCTTAAGGCAGCTGGAGGCCACACCCCGTTACCGCTTTCTCGGAGCTTGAGCCACCCTAAGCTGCCTATTGTCGCTTCCCTTCGCCACTCGCCAGCCGGCCATGGTCAACTCTGTATACTTCCCTGGGATAAACTAGCCTCCAGCAAATCGACGCGTTTCCACAAAGTTTTTCACTGGAATGGTTTGATAATGTGTCGTAAGACGAAACTGATATTCAGGAATAATACGCAAGTTTCTAACTAAAAGAAACACAGTGACTGCTCGCCTGACTTTTAGACTGTTCGATGTGGCACAGGCTCAAAATGTTCAAATGTGTGTGAAATCTTATGGGACTTAACTGCTAGGGTCATCAGTCCCTAAGCTTACACACTACTTAACGTAAATTATCCTAAGGACAAACACACACACCCATGCCCGTGGGAGGACTCGAACCTCCACCAGGATCAGCCGGACAGTCTATGACTGCAGCGCCCTAGACCGCTCGGCTAATCTCGTGCGGCTGTGGCAGTGATCTGACTAAATTCTGAACAAGGATTGCCCTAACGTGCCAGTGATGCTTATATTGCTCACCACAAATTGTGAGCACGAGGCATCCAGAGTGTTCCCGCAACGAGGAATTACAGATCAAGCGTCGTGCTTCCACCGACATGAACTCTGGACCCCCAGTCACCTGTTCTAGTGGAGACGACAGCCCACAGAGATGCGTTCAGAGCCAAGACCCTCGTCGAAGTCGTTAACTGTCTACGTGAATCATACAGCCTGCTCTTTCCTTCCTGCCAAGTCAGAAAAGATCGCCAGTCAATGGCGTAATGGCTTTTTCTGCAAAGATCCCGCCTCGTTTTAAAACTCTAATGACTTTCCTATCAACGCCTCTTTTCCAAGAAACTTTTCATTATGATGCGTTCTCCTGACATCACAAGGATTTTTACCAGTCGTGCGTTTTCGTGCCCAGCAACTAGCTTCGTATCACAAGTCCCAATAAAGTAAAAAAAATCTGCACGAGGCTAGGCTCTTATTTCGCCGCAACCCGTGTTTCTTTTGGAAAACACGAGATTGTTATCTGTTGAACGCACTATTCTCAACACGGCAGAGCTCCCGTTTCCCACTGATAAAAGTTCTTCCCCTCGGCACTGTTTGGCTACTAGGCTGGAGACATGTTGTAAACCAATAGAACCAGTCCCCCAGGGACTCACCTGGCGATGATGCTTTCATACTGACAACACCTCACGCCGACTGCCCTGTTTTCTGTGAATGCCAGAGTCCCTAATGGCTCCTCAGGCCTACTTTTTCTTTACATGAAACACTTTATTATCTGCCCCAAATCCAGTGTGTGCCCTTTACCCGATCACTGTCAGAAAGCAAAGAAAACGAAGACCCACACCATGTTAAGTGTAATTAACACGCTAAGTTAGTTAGAGGTCAGTACATACAGTCACTGCGGTACAGTTTGATTTTTTGTTATTCTCATATTCTGCCTCCTCATTATCCTCTTAGTTGAATGTAATTCTCATATTAGATGAAAAGGGCCACATTACGTGGATTGCTGCTTTGCTGCTGTTACACTATGTACTATGAAGTACTAGTCGCATACAGGTTAATGAATGAGAACGAGAATTTAAATCTAGAAAATTCATATGATCAAGACGAACGTAAATGTCACTGAAATGAATTATTTACATATAGCAATGCAGGAAAGCAAGAATAGAAGGGAAGACGGAATGAGTGCCAAATTGTTTAAACATGGAGATATTTCACTAAAGGAAAGTATGCTACATCTCATTAATCTAATTCGGCTGCGAGTATGGTACCAGGAGTGGAATCAGTCTAAAAATTTTCTCCATATTCAAGAAACGCAACAGAAGCGACCAAAACAACTGTTATTCGCTACATAATCTACAGCACTATCTTAAGTAATAAACTAGACGCTATCTCTGATCGAATTTCAGTAGAAGAATAAATAAGTTTTAGATAATGACGAGCCTGTACTGATGGAATTTTAGTCTAAAATAACTTACACAGCATTTGAAAATTATAAAAAAGTATTTGACAGAGTCAGTAGACAAATACTATGGGCTGTTATGGAAGAAAGAGGCTTCCCAAAGCATCTAATTTACAATGTAAACGTGCTTTACAAAGATACAAAAATTATACTAGACGGAGAAAACTTGTCTAAAAAGTTAACAACGATAGAGGCAAGGGTGTGGCCTGTATCCATATCTATTCTACATCTACACTCCTGGAAATTGAAATAAGAACACCGTGAATTCATTGTCCCGGGAAGGGGAAACTTTATTGACACATTCCTGGGGTCAGATACATCACATGATCACACTGACAGAACCACAGGCACATAGACACAGGCAACAGAGCATGCACAATGTCGGCACTAGTACAGTGTATATCCACCTTTCGCAGCAATGCAGGCTGCTATTCTCCCATGGAGACGATCGTAGAGATGCTGGATGTAGTCCTGTGGAACGGTTTGCCATGCCATTTCCACCTGGCTCCTCAGTTGGACCAGCGTTCGTGCTGGACGTGCAGACCGCGTGAGACGACGCTTCATCCAGTCCCAAACATGCTCAATGGGGGACAGATCCGGAGATCTTGCTGGCCAGGGTAGTTGACTTACACCTTCTAGAGCACGTTGGGTGGCACGGGATACATGCGGACGTGCATTGTCCTGTTGGAACAGCAAGTTCCCTTGCCGGTCTAGGAATGGTAGAACGATGGGTTCGATGACGGTTTGGATGTACCGTGCACTATTCAGTGTCCCCTCGACGATCACCAGTGGTGTACGGCCAGTGTAGGAGATCGCTCCCCACACCATGATGCCGGGTGTTGGCCCTGTGTGCCTCGGTCGTATGCAGTCCTGATTGTGGCGCTCACCTGCACGGCGCCAAACACGCATACGACCATCATTGGCACCAAGGCAGAAGCGACTCTCATCGCTGAAGACGACACGTCTCCATTCGTCCCTCCATTCACGCCTGTCGCGACACCACTGGAGGCGGGCTGCACGATGTTGGGGCGTGAGCGGAAGACGGCCTAACGGTGTGCGGGACCGTAGCCCAGCTTCATGGAGACGGTTGCGAATGGTCCTCGCCGATACCCCAGGAGCAACAGTGTCCCTAATTTGCTGGGAAGTGGCGGTGCGGTCCCCTACGGCACTGCGTAGGTTCCTACGGTCTTGGCGTGCATCCGTGCGTCGCTGCGGTCCGGTCCCAGGTCGACGGGCACGTGCACCTTCCGCCGACCACTGGCGACAACATCGATGTACTGTGAAGACCTCACGCCCCACGTGTTGAGCAATTCGGCGGTACGTCCACCCGGCCTCCCGCATGCCCACTATACGCCCTCGCTCAAAGTCCGTCAACTGCACATACGGTTCACGTCCACGCTGTCGCGGCATGCTACCAGTGTTAAAGACTGCGATGGAGCTCCGTATGCCACGGCAAACTGGCTGACACTGACGGCGGCGGTGCACAAATGCTGCGCAGCTAGCGCCATTCGACGGCCAACACCGCGGTTCCTGGTGTGTCCGCTGTGCCGTGCGTGTGATCATTGCTTGTACAGCCCTCTCGCAGTGTCCGGAGCCATTATGGTGGGTCTGACACACTGGTGTCAATGTGTTCTTCTTTCCATTTCCAGGAGTGTATATATATAACCTAGTCAGGTCTTGGAAACAAGAATCACTTGTGGCATAAACATCAACAGGCGGAAATTTTTTAAACACTACTGTATGCAGATGATCAAATAATAATTGAAGGAAATGAAGATAGTTTTCAAAGGGCCATTTATCACCTTAATTTATTGGCTTCTACATATGACACGAATATCTCTACTAGTAAAACAAAGCTTAGGGCATTAAAGAGAAAATGGTCTAGAGGATCTAAATCTAAAATAAATAAGAAAGAAGGGTAATTGGTAATCAGCTTCTAGTAGCTCGACTGCGACATAGGACGAAATTACTACAGTGAAATTGGTAATAAGGTCCTAAAATTTAGCGCAGTCTGTGGAACAATTAGAAATTCTCTACCAAAACAGCTTGGGCTTTCACGCAGAAGGATATGAGCAGAATCGAGGCTGTGGAAATTAGATTTCTATGTAGTCTTAGAGGGTGCGATAGAGAAGATCGCTTCAGAAATTAACATATTGGAAATGAATTCCAAGTTCATTCAGTGCACAAGAAAACAGACCTAAAGAGAAACAGATGATGAAACATGCAGATAAATGCATAAAAATATATTTCCAAAGCCAAGTCCGGACTGCAAAGATAGAGGGATAGACGGGTAGGCTACGGAAGAGATGGCTGGACTTTCTTGACCGGGTCGAGTAGAATCATTTAACCCATGATGGAGAAAGAAGGAGAACAAAATTCATGCCATATTTTATCCCAGGAGTTTTTGTTCTGAGTCTTGGCCGCTTGACATTCCGACTCCTGCCACCGGTATAAACGGCGACACGCCTGACTAACTCTCACAACCGACTTTCAGTTCCGGCCGGTTCCGTGCTTTTTCAAACGCTTTGATCGCGCTGTTTGACCTTCATTCCGTTCCTTGGCAATCAGACCCCTGCAGGGATTCAACCTGGATTTTTTTGAACGTCTGCCGGCCGGGGTGGCCGAGCGGTTCTAGGCGCTACAGCCTGGAACCGCGCGACAGCTACGGTCGCAGGTTCGAATCCTGCCTCGGGTATGGAAGTGTGTGATGTCCTTAGGTTAGTTAGGTTTAAGTAGTTCTAAGTTCTGGGGGACTGATGACCTCAGAAGTTAAGTCCCATAGTGCTCAGAGCCATTTGAACCATTTGTTGAAGGTCAGTAACTGGTCGCTTTGCTTTCAAGGCTAGTATTAACTAATATTAGATTCTCCGTAACTGAGATTCTGCCCTGTCGTTTGTCACGCGAGGACCTTGAATTACACAGTATGTCATGTTTGAGTCATGTGTCTTGGCTTGTCAGGGAACAAATACACACGAATTTCCACTCAGATTCGTCAGTATCATTCAGGTTCCAACCATCCATCCTTCTGCCTGCATTTACTAGTCAGTACCTGTCCATTATGCTGCAGAAGCAGCAACAGCACTTATATCGCAGTACAAGCCACGTCGCCGTCAACCTTTTTTGTATATAAATGTCATCAGTACATACAAATCATTATGACAACCTGCTTGATAGCTTTTTTTGTCTGTCTTTTGAATGAAATACATTGCTGATTCTGCGTATCAGGGACCCGACATTTTGTTGTTAGGTTTGTGAGGTATATGGCATTAGATCTCTACGTACAGGTCAAGTGATTCACGTAAATAATGGGCCGCTGATTTGCGTACACGGTGGTGGCGCCCGATAGCGACCAAGATGCGTTCTATAGGATTTACATCAGGCGAATTTTGTCGCCGACTCATCAACGCTGCTCAAAAAAGACATAGCCGTTAGGAATGTCACCAAGCATGAAGGGATGCAGGTGGTTCGCAGCTGTCAGCTGTGTTTGATTACTACCAGAGGTCCTGCGCAAGCGCAGGAGAATGTCTTCCGTAGCATAATAGTGCTCCCACTAGCCTACGTCCGTGGCGCACTGAGTGTTTCGATCCGCCGTTGACCTCGATGACTGCGTTCGTGGAGAAGGCCATCGACCTAGTGTAGCAAGAATGTGATTCACCCTTAGAGCCGACACGTTTCCATTGATCGACGGTCTACTCACGATGGTCCCGTGTCCACTGCAATCATAATTGACCATGTCGCTGGGTCAACATGTGATCACGTAGGTGTGGTCTGTTGCTGACCTCCATGTCAAACAACGTATGATGAACGGTGTGTTCCGAAACACTTGTGCGTGCACCAGCATTATGCTCTTTTGGCAGAGATGCCACAGATCACCATCTACGCTTCCTTACAGAGCAGAGAAGCCTCCGACCCCAAGCTGTGTGAAGAGTCACGGACGTCGAACGCTTTAGCGTCCAGTCGTAGTTTCACTGTCCTTCTACCTCTTTCCGTAGACGCGCACTACAGCAGCACGTGTTCGACCAGCTTCGCCGTTTTCGAGATACTCGTTCACAGACTGCGTAATAATAATCTGTCACAGTAGCTTATTTCAATGGATATACTCATCTGCAGGCCGTATCTTCGCTAGAGTAGTACCTCGTCCGTGTCTGGTCGGCTTACATACTTTTGTTGCCGCGCCACGTGCCCGCAACGCCAGCAGGCGGCATCTCACGTCGCGGTGGGCAGTGGTCATAATGTTTTGGCTTATCAGTGATGCTCTTCCACTGAATATTTAAATGATTTCTTTTGTTTTAATTTAAAAACTTTATTTATTGTGTTGCTTATGATAATAGAGAGAAAAGCAACAATGTGTCTGCTGCTAGCCTCTTCCTTCCCGTGTGTGTGTATGTGTGTGTGTGCTGCGAGAGAGGGAGAGACAGAGAGACAGAGAAAGTATATCTTGTTTCTATTTCTTAGGTGGAGATGAGGAATCAGAAATTGATCTATAAGAAAGTTGGAAACCCCTATTATGCAATCTGTTTAGCTTGCACACGTGATCAGTGGTCTTTAGTTGTTGTTGTTGTTGTTGTTGTTGTGGTCTTAAGTCCTGAGACTGGTTTGATGCAGCTCTCCATGCTACTCTATCCTGTGCAAGTTTCTTCATCTCCCAGTACTTACTGCAAGCTACATCCTTCTGAATCTGCTTAGTGTATTCCTCTCTTGGTCTCCCTCTATGATTTTTACCCTCCACGCTGCCCTCCAATGCTAAATTTTTGATCCCTTCATGCCTCAGAACATGTCCTACCAACCAGTCCCTTCTCCTAGTCAAGTTGTGCCACAAATTCCTCTTCTCCCCAATTCTATTCAAAACCTCCTCATTAGTTTGTAAGTAGGCTGTTTAGGTTTTTTTATTGGTAACGCCACCTCTGTATAAAAAATCACTGGCTGTGCTGTGTGCAGTCTGTGGCTGCTTTGCATTGTTGTAATACTCGCCATTGTAGTGTTAGGCAGCTGGCTGTGAACAGCGCGTAGCGTTGCGCAGTTGGAGGTGAGCCGCCAGCAGTGGTGGATGTGGGGAGAGAGATGGCGGAGTTTTGTAATTTGTCATGAACTGCTATATATATTATGACTATTAAGGTAAATACATTGTTTGTTCTCTATTAAAATCTTTCATTTGCTAACTATCCCTATCAGTAGTTAGTGCCTTCCATAGTTTGAATCTTTTATTTAGCTGGCAGTAGTGGCGCTCGCTGTATTGCAGTAGTTCGAGTAACCAAGATTTTTGTGAGGTAAGCGATTTGTGAAATGCATGGGTTAATGTTAGTCAGGGCCATTCTTTTGTAGGAATTTCTGAAAGTCAGATTGCGTTGCGCTAAAAATATTGTGTGTCAGGTTAAACACAGTCGTGTATAATTTTTCTAAGGGGACGTTTCAAGTTATGTGATCTACCCATCTAATCTTCAGCATTCTTCTGTAGCACCACATTTCAAAAGCTTCTATACTCTTCTTGTCCAAACTATTTATCGTCCATGTTTCACTTCCATACATGGCTACACTCCATACAAATACTTTCAGAAATGACTTCCTGACACTTAACTCTATACTCGATGTTAACAAATTTCTCTTCTTCAGAAACGCTTTCCTTGCCATTGCCAGTCTACATTTTATATCCTTTCTACTTTGACCATCATCAGTTATTTTGCTCCCCAAATAGCAAAACTCCTTTACTACTTTAAGTGTCTCATTTCCTAATCTAATTCCCTCAGCATCACCCGATTTAATTCGACTAAATTCCATTATCCTCGTTTTGCTTTTGTTGATGTTCATCTTATATCTTCCTTTCAAGACACTGTCCATTCCGTTCGGCTGCTCTTCCAAGTCCTTTGCTGTCTCTGACAGAATTACAATGTCATCGGCGAATCTCAGCGTTTTTATTTCTTCTCCATGGACTTCAATACCTACTCCGAATTTTTCTTTTGTTTCCTTTACTGCTTGCTCAATATACAGATTGAATAACATTGGGGACAGGCTACAACCCTGTCTCACTCCCTTCCCAACCGCTGTTTCCCTTTCATGCCCGGGACCAGGGATTTTCTCTGCCTCGTGATGTCTGGGTATTGTGTGCTGTCCTTAGGTTAGTTAGGTTTAAGTAGTTCTAAGTTCTAGGGGACTGATGACCATAGATGTTAAGTCCCATAGTGTTCAGAGCCATTTGAACCAACCTTTCATGCCCCTCGACTCTTATAACTGGCATCTGGTTTCTGTACAAATTGTAAATAGCCTTTCGCTCCCTGTATTTTACCCCTGCCACCTATAGAATTTGAAAGAGAGTATTTCAGCAACATTGTCAAAAGCTTTCTCTAAGTCTACAAATGCTAGAAATGTAGGTTTGCCTTTCCTTAATCTATTTTCTAAGATAAGTCGTAGGGTCAGTATTGCCTCTTTATTTACGACCCTGATTGTCAACTACTGCGCTACTCATTTGTCCTTATGTTATGTTATGTTAACCGGGGACCTAGAAACGACGGAGAGGCTCCGTCCGGCAGCAGCCACAGTGGTCCACAACCCCACGACGACTACCGCAGTCCACTTCACCCCTCCGCCGCCCCACACCGAACCCAGGGTTATTGTGCGGTTCGGCCCCCGGTGGAACCCCCAGGGAACGTCTCACACCAGACGAGTGTAACCCCTATGTTCGCGTGGAAGAGTAATGGTGGTATACGCGTACGTGGAGAACTTCTTTGCACAGCAATCGCCGACATAGTGTAGCTGAGGCGGAATAAGGGGAACCAGCCCACATTTGCCGAGGCAGCTGGAAAACCGCCTAAAAGCCATACACAGACTGGCCGGCTCACCGGACCTCGACACAAATCCGCCGGGCGCATTCGTGTCGGGGACCGGCGGTCCTTCCCGTTCGGAAAGCCGTGCGTTAGACTTCACGGCCGACCGGGCGGGCTCATTTGTCCTTACTAGACCTGTGATACGTATTATGTTCTGTTTATATTTTTATGAGTGTTATAACCCGCCAGTGTAGCCGAAAGCGCTAACGCGCTGCTTCCTGAGCTAGAGTAGGCGCGCCGGCCCCGGATCGAATCCGTCCGGGAGATTAACAACGAGGGCCGATATGCCGGCCAGCCTGGATATGGTTCTTAGGCGGTTTTCCACATCCCGCTAGGTGAATGCCGGCTGATCCCCATGTTCCGCCTCAGTTACACGGCTCGCAGACATCTGAACTCTCTGTCACTATTCCATGGATTACACTCGACGCAGACAGTTGGGGTACACTAATTCCATACCGGGGGGTACGGGGTAGCAGCAGGAAGGGCATCTGGCCACCCCTTAAACATTAACATGCCAAATCCGGTTAACGATGGCTGATCCTGCGTAACTGCGGGACAAGGCTCAAGCGATAGAATAAATTGTTATGAGTGTTATAGAGTCTATTAAAATTAGATGAAACACGGCGTGGACGCGCAACACAACTCTTTCCAATAGCTCAAGGACACCGCACGACGAGCAGATCATGAACAAGTGTCACCTACCGTCATTCCACGAGACTCTGCAGTGAAATATTATAAATAATCCAATACCTTGGCGCACTGTCTGTCCATAAGCAACTGTACACAATCACGTTCTCGTGACGTTCAGATACGGTAAGTTAACGTTCATTCCTTCAGTGGGTCTCGTGCCTAATGGCAACACAATATCGCGAGTCAGCAATCTTAAATAAACAAAATGGGGCAACAATGAAATAAACAATACTAGAATATCGTTGTTTATATGTGGTGCTACCAATGACCTACTGAAACAAAAAACAGGGAAAGCAATAAGAATGAAATATTACAATGTATTGAAATTTAACTAATATACACTACTGGTCATTAAAATTGCTACACCACGAAGATGACGTGCTACAGACGCGAAATTTAACCGACATGAAGAAGATGCTGTGATATGCAAATGATTAGCTTTTCAGAGCATTCACACAAGGTTGGCGCCGGTGGCGACACCTACAACGTGCTGACACGAGGAAAGTGTCCAACCGATTTCTTGTATACAAACAGCAGTTGACCGGCGTTGCCTGGTGAAACGTTGTTGTGATGCCTCGTGTAAGGAGGAGAAATGCGTACCATCACGTTTCCGACTTTGATAAAGGTCGGATTGTAGCCTAACGCGATTGCGGTTTATCGTATCGCGACATTGCTGCTCGCGTTGGTCGAGATCCAATGACTGTTAGCAGAATATGGAATTGGTGGGTTCAGGAGGGAAATACGCAACACCGTGCTGGATCCCAACTGCCTCGTATCACTAGAAGTCGCGATGACAGGTATCTTATCCGCATGGCTGTAACGGATCGTGCAGCCACGTCTCGATTCCCTGAGTCAACAGATAGGGACGTTTGGAAGACAACAACCATCTGTACGAACAGTTCGACGACGTTTGCAACAGCATGGACTATCAGCTCGGAGACCACGGCTGCAGTTACCCTTGACGCTGCGTTACAGACAGGAGCGCCTGCGATGGTGTACTCAACGACGAACCTGGGTGCACGAATGGCAAAACGTCATTTTTACGGATGAATGCAGGTTCTGTTTACAGCATCATGATGGTCACATCCGTATTTGGCGACATCGCGGTGAACACACATTAGAAGCGTGTATTCGTCATCGCCATACTGGCGTATCACCCGGCGTGATGGTATGGGGTGCCATTGGTTACACGTCTCTGTCACCTCTTGTTCGCATTGGCGGCACTTTGAACAGTGGACGTTACATTTCAAATGTGTTACGACCCGTGGCTCTACCCTTCATTCGATCCCTGCGAAACTCTACATTTCAGCAGGATAATGCACGACCGCATGTTGCAGGTCCTGTTCGGGCCTTTCTGGATACAGAAAATGTTCTACTGCAGCCCTGGCCAGCACATTCTCCAGATCTCTCACCAATTGAAAACGTCTGGTCAATGATGACCGAGTAACTGGGTTGTCACAATACGCCAGTCACTACTCTTGATGAACTGTGGTATCGTGTTGAACCTGTACACGCCATCCAAGCTGTGTTTGACTCAATGCCCAGGCGTATCAAGGCCGTTATTACGGCCGGAGGTGGTTGTTCTGGGTACTGATTTCTCAGGATCTATGCTCCCAAATTGCGTGAAAATGTAATCACATGTCATTTCTAGTATAATATATTTGTCCAATGAATAGCCGTTTATGATCTGCATTTCTTCTTGGTGTAGAAATTTTAATGGCCAGTAGTGTAGAACCTTTGAAAAATATTTGATAGAAATATCCTCTGGCTGCAAAAAGTGGGAAACACGGCTTAAATTTTAAATAAAAATCATCAGCAATGGCGGCAGAACATTTCCAACATAGTGTCATCCCGTTCTGTCAACAGCCTTGTGTAAGAAGCCGGAGGAGCGGAAGAGTTTCAGAGCTCCCTCTTTTCCTTGAGGTGGGGAACTGTCCACAAATGGCGGAAGATTCAGCAATGATCAACGGCATGAGGATGCAGAAGACAAAGGATACCACTGAATGGGAGACACTTAATGTATATCCACAAGCAGCCTGTAACTGAGACGTGTCATGATGATCTCTCAGTTAGCAAAAGATTCCGGGTTGGGGCTCGTTCGGTTCTCAAGGAGGGGACTGCCAAGCAGGAGGTGACAATGAACAAAAGATGGAATAACCAAAGAAAGGGTAACGTTAAACGTGTCGGAGAGCAGAATGTCAGAAGTTGGAACGTGGTACGGAAACTATAAAATATGAAAAGGGAGATGTAAAGCCTCAACCTAGATACAATTGAGGTCGGTGAAGTGGCATGGAAAGAAGATAAGGATTTCTGGTCAGACGAATGTAGGCTAATATCAAAGACAGCAGAAAATAGTGTAACAGGTGCAGAATTCGTTATGAATATGAAGGTATGACAGAGAGTGAGTTACTGTGAACAGTTCAGCGATAGAGTCATTCTTATCATAGTCGACAGAAAATCAACACCATCAACAGTATATCATGTATACATGTCGACGTTACAAACGGAAAATCAAAGGTTAGAGTATAGAAGGAGACTGACGGGTAATTCAGTATGTAGCGTGAAATTATGATCAAATAATCATAGGCGAATGGAATGTGGTAGCACGAGAAAGATTAGAACGCAGAGTTACCGGAGAATATGGGCTTAGTAGTAGGAAAATGTTCAAAAACTGAACTATGTTACGAATGGTGGCTTTAGTGTGAAGACAGGAAAATAAGTGAAGTGGAACGTTGCAGATAGAACATATGGAGAAAGAGGAATTAGTACTCGTCTAGAAACATATATGCCTATGACCACGTGTTATCTCATGATTTATGAGTCACCAATTTAATCTAATGTCCCTTCTTCCACCAGTTTTTCCAAAGACGATGTACATCACAGAACGACACATTTAGATCTACCTGATTGCACAGAAGATATAAAACTGGGTATTGTGTGCCATTCGCTCGTCGCAACACTGTTTCTATGTCATACTAGTTAAGCAAATTGTGTAAATCAATGAGCTGTGTTTTGCTTACGTCGTCTCACCTACAAAATACAAAGATGTTCCTTTGAGCTTCTCCTGTCATTATATCCAGACGTGAAAGCCGAAACTCCAACTTTTTATTTTCAGATAAATCAGTTGTAAACTGTTTAAAGTCTCATCGTTTCCACTCACGATTTTTATGTTCATAATTACAGAAGTTATGTCCGTTTGGACGTAATTTGACAGAATATTTTCCAACAATTCCTATCCCTGAAAGTGTTTCTCAGTGTTGCTCAAATGCTGCTTAATTTCTTTTTATGCAGAACTTTGTCAAAATTTTACGTGTCGTCATACAAAGAGAGCAGGCAAATTACGAGTATTATTAGCCAC
Source organism: Schistocerca nitens (assembly GCF_023898315.1). Lineage (NCBI taxonomy): Eukaryota > Metazoa > Arthropoda > Insecta > Orthoptera > Acrididae > Schistocerca > Schistocerca nitens. The sequence goes on along the minus strand of NC_064618.1, from coordinate 284,432,433 downwards.
CACCGCAGTATCCAAAGATCTTTGAAGTAACAGATCACGAAAACCAACGTTCTCTCTAAACAAAGCCTTGGTTTCCAAAACAGCAAAAGTAATTTATCGAGACAGACAGTAAGACTGATCCTCCGTTTTATCTAGCAGCAGTAAGAAGGTGCAGTTGCTGTCGCTTCTAAACGCTAAACCTCTTTAACTACTTCTCTCACTACTCACTGAGTCCTTAATTTCGTTCAAATACTGAAACTACTGTAACTTTAATTATGCTTGTAGGTTCTTCTTCATGACATATGTGTTGCAGCTAACACTGACTTATTTTATTAGCCTAAAATTGCTTGCTATATTTACATTGCTTTGCGTGTGAACCTGTTGCTGCGAAATTTACCGTCAGCGTTTACGACCACAGAATCACTAAATGAACCAAATCTTTCTTTTTCTTCGGGGTATCTTTTGGGAAACATGAAGCAAATGGTTCAAATGGCCCTGAGCACTATGGGACTTTACATCTGAGGTCATCAGTCCCCTAGAACTTAGAACTACTTAAACCTAACTAACTTAAGGACATCACACACATCCATGCCCGAAGCAGGATTCGAACCTGCGACCGTAGCGGTCGCGCGGTTCCAGACTGAAGCGCCTAGAACCGCTCGGCCACTTCGGCCGGCCCAAACATGAAGCAACTTTGATACTGTGCCTATTCGTCTAGCGATTTCTTTCTTCGTTCTTTCTTTATTGCACCGTCTTGTCCCGTTAAGTTTTTTTAAAAAAACTCCACATGATCGGGATCTTGTGGAAACTGGCCCTGTCGATTCTTTCGTAGATATCTACAGATGGGCGGGAAGCACAAACTACAACAAATGAAAACTATAAATCTGTGCTATACAGTTGCTTCACTGTCAGAGTTTTGCCGACAGAAAAGCGACTGTTTTTATTATTCACTACATCGCGGGTGAAGAGTGGTGCAAAATAAATTATACGACATTCAGAATCACTTCCTCTAGTTGCCACTCTGCTATCAAAATTTCAGGCACCCTCTTCTCCGAAGTCACCCCCTCGCCTCACCCACACGTGCCCGCCCGCCCACGCAAGCACAACATGAGGCGCTGCAGAGGTGGACGGGACGGGATGTTGACGCAGCCTGGCTCTCCCCTGACGTGCGGCAGCAGCTCTACGTTCCAGCCTCCTCCCGCCCCATCGTGCTTTCGTAGCGCCCCTGCTCTTAAGGGATGAACGTGGGGGTCCGACGCCTTCACTGCGTCCGGCGTCCCAAGGACGTTATTTTGCAATGCAGATGACCCGCATCTCTGCAAGACGGCACGGACGGCCAGCAGTGCAGCATTTGGCATGCAGGTGGCAGCAGCGTTCCAAACTGCATCTTTGGGAAGTCTTCCTCCACTACAAGCCGTAACAATTGGTACTAACTTTTCTTATTGTTATCGTCGACTTACAAGTTGAAGTGGGTCCTTCTCCTTCAAATCATTTCCGCGAAGCGTAGTTTCATCGTTGACATGGATGGCACATAGGTTACACCCTCCACGTGCATTGAGTGCTAAGCCAAGACAGTAAAATCGACCTTAACAGACGGTTACACAGAAAACCAAGTTATACAACTGTATAGTAAGATTAAGAATAAAGATCAACACAGACTACTGGAGAAACAGATGGCAGCAAGGCTTCCTACCAAAGAACATTTTAAAAATACGACAGTCAGTTGCAGGTATCAAATAAATCGTACTCTAAAGCTTCTGCGCAGGCATAAGATAGGCAACAAACATAATACTTTTTCATAACAATGCGTATACAAAGCAAACTGCAGTTACTTTAAAGACTTTATACTGGACGGACAGGCATAAATTTTAATACGAGATTCAAGGAACACACGAAATCGCAGAACAGAACTACATTTGGTCTATGTCTTCGATACCGTAAGGAAAGTAGATAACAACATGCAAGTTGTAGATATTGCGCCAAAAGGTTGGTTACTGAATCTCTTAGAAGAAGTGGAGGTGTGCAGTTACAATTAACACCACCCCAATGAAATTTCGGATGAACAAAACGAATGCACACCAAATGCGTATATTTCACTGTACAACGGACCATTGTAATCGTATTATATTTTGCTGTCTCCATGATATGATATCTTTTAATTTCTGTTCCCAGTAGTATGGCACCCGCGTCCACACCGGTCGTAGGAACACGTGGCATTTTCCGATATCTGTCATGTCGAGTCCTATGTGTGCACCTTGTGCTTAAATTTTCTTTCGATGTTCGACTGCTCATCCCAACGTGCTTCACATTATACTATGGATGTCGTATAATACATCTATGACAGCGGGAATTTTAGAACTGCAATTATTACTTCATCACAAGCCCGATTATTTTGTACCAGTTAATTTTTTTGTTATAGCATTAACAAGCTATGCAGAATTTTGCTACGCTTGTCATTCTTTTGTTATACGCAACTGCAAACTCTCAATTCAGGGAGAGGTATCAGCACCAAGTGTCTTCAGTTACTTGCACCGCAGCTGCAAATTTGCGCAGGAACAAATGAAACTGACTGACATAAATTAGTAAACAGCTAAGTTCGTCACTTTTATTCAACACCACCTTGAGTTTCAAGTTCTGCTCTGAAGCCTCTTTCTACCGAGCACGCTCATTAATTCGGAACACTTGCTAAGAAAACAGGAAAGCGCCTAAGCAAAATTCCATCCCCTTGTAAGGGAACGAACTTTCAAATGCCCTCTAGACTTTTCGTGTTGGAAAAGTAACCTCGTTGATCACGAAGGATCAGTGACTCCAGACTTCCGAAATGATGACCACTTTAAACTGCAAAACTCCGCTGCATAAGGCCCAAGACTAGCCACGTCGAGGTACAAGACCTGAAGGTGGGCTTCGAATCTGATGAGTTCCAAAAACGCTCCCCAAGATTATTTTAACATCACTGCCTTTTAGCTAACCAGACGAAGTAGGCACGTGCAGGCAGTTTCATTAGCCGTTTCCCGCTCGCGCCGATCACTCTGAAACGTCCCCTTTGAACAATTATACGTGACTGTGCTTAAACTGATACACAATATTTTTAGCGCAACGCAATCTGACTTTCAAAAATCCCTACAAAGGAATTAACCTATACCTTTCACAAATCACTTTCCTCACAAAAATCTTCGTTACTCAAGCTACTGCAATACAGCGAGCGCCACTACTGCCAGCTAAATAAAAGATTCAAATTACTGAAGGCACTAACTACTGATAGGCATAGTTAGCAAATGAAAGATTTTAATAGAGAACAAACAATCTATTTACCTTAATAGTCATAATATATATAGCAGTTCATGACATCCAGTTTTACAAACTTCAAAATTCCGCCATTTCTCTCCCCACATCCACCACTGCTGGCGGCTCACCTCCAACTGCTCAACGCTACGCGCTGTTCGCATCCAGCTACTCAACACTACAATGGCAGACAACAATGCAAACTAGCCACAGACTGCACACAGCACAGCCAGTGATTTTCATACAGAGCGCTACGTAACGTTGCCAATAAAATTCCGCCATTTCTGTCCCCACATCCACCACTGCTGGCGGCTCACCTCCAACTGCTCAACGCTACGCGCTGTTCGCATCCAGCTGCCCAACACTACAATGGCAGACAACAATGCAAACTAGCCACAGACTTCACACAGCACAGCCAGTGATTTTCATACAGAGCGCTACGTAACGTTGCCAATAAGAAAACCTAAACAGCCTACTTACATAGCCCCCATACTCCCCACAAAAAATTTTACAAATTGTTTTGGGCAGTGGCCAATACAGATTTGAAAAAAAATTTTCATAATTACAATAACAGAGATATCAAATGCACACACTTATTGATGCAATGTTGGTCAAAAGCTAAAATTTCCTCACAGTCCATAAATACAGTCCTGATCATTCATCACAGTAAAATTGCAGTGGTTTTTTTTTCTCAAAGTCTGAGCAGTAAAAGAGAAGGCACACGGAAGTAGTGGATTTCCATGCAGTCTTGAAGAAGTAGCGTTGTCCTTCCAACGGAAAGACAGTGCTGACTCTTGACATGCAGACAGGTAATGGGCCACAACAGAGCAAACCCACTGTAGAGTCAGTCGAAGTTTTGAAGAATATTGGTAGGTAGGTCATCACAGAGTAGACCCACTGTAGTCCTGGTAGAGATTACAGTATTGGTGGGCCATCGAAGATGCAGACCCACTATAGTCCTTGTAGAGATAATGGTATTGGTGGGCCATCAAAGATGCAGACCCACTGTAGTCCTTGTAGAGACGACCAGCAGCCATCTGTTGCAACTGTGCAGGTGCACAATCACCATCGAGAGTCTTGCGGACAATATAGCAAGCCCATAAACCAACACTTGTGCGCTCACAAAGTTTTTTTCTAATTTTCCTTAGAACCAGCAATGCTGTTAACGAGTCCTTGCTGAATTATTAACACACTTGCAAACACTGTCAGTCCCTACTTCTCACATATTGTCCATATACTATGACCAACAGAAACGTGTGCAGTGAAATGTAACTTACAAGTTACTTAATTTGATGAACTGGTGTCCATTACAATTTTATAACATAAGAATACAATAACAAAGGTACAAAATACATCATTAAAGAACATAACAATACAGATGACATTTGTAGTAATATGGGCTTTACAAAAGAATAGAAATAACATATACATCAGTGTCACAGGAATTATGACATAAGTACATACATGAAAGATCAGAATAACTTTTGAAACATCAATTTCACACATGAGCAACAAAACAGAACAGATAAATAATGTCTAAACATCTTTACAAAGTAAATAACATATTATAAATGCAAATTATATTTGAGGATAACAGTATTCCTCATCATAGTGAATGTAGCTTAGTACTAGAAAAATTCTACAACATAAGTCTTATCAGATAAACACATAAAGACAGGAAGTACACAAATACACAAGGGTACACAAACACATAGCATAATAATACAAAAGGAAAGGACAGGGTTTGTTTTACTGCAGTATTTTGCAAACAAAACTTTCTTTACTTCTTGGAGATCTCCCTTCATTCATCATTATTCCCAAAAAGTCCTATCTATACCTGCTTTCTTTATTCTATTCATATTTCTTTCAAAATAATTATTTCTCAGTGCACAATACTCATTTTTGCCAAATCTGTTTCATATAACTTCTCAATGCATTATTTCCCTACTCTTCATAGTTAGTTTCTTAAATAGTATCCCCCCTCTTAAGCTAACTTAAATCTACTGAGCTCAGATGCTAAACTAAGTGACGAGGCAATGCAGTAGCATAAAACAATTAATACAAACAGCAATGAAAAAAATGGAAATTGTCAAAGCAAGCTACAGGAAATCTAAATTACCAAGCAATGCAACATTACAACTAATATGAACCAATGTGCAGCAACAAGAAAAATAAATCATCAGTAAAACTAGCTTAACAGAGTAATACAAAGTGAAATTTAGTAGCACTATGCCTGGCAAACAGCAGCAGCAAATGCAATAACTTATGTCTAAACATGACATAGCTCAAGCAGCAAAAATATTACACTAAAGATAACAATGCAGATAAGGGAAATGTATAATCACATCTTAATGTCTATGTAATTAAAGTGGTGCACCACAACAAGTTAATCTAACAAAAAAATTACCAAGTAGTTGAGAAGAAAATTATGTATGCAGTTACTGTTATTAATCCCTTGTTATTGTTCTTTCCTTTCCAAGTGCTCCTTTCTCGAAGAATGTGGATCATAAAATTGTTATTTAATAGATCTGTTAACAGAAAGCGTTCGCATTAGCAAATGCATTTAATTTTATTTTATAAAACCAATGCTGCAACACAGCTGGAAACCAGATATTAAACAAAATGAGCAATCTCTCAACTAGAAAGACAATAGATGTAAAATGTTTCTCATAATTTCATTAGGCATTTTAGTAAATATCATAAATTAAGAGCTCCACAGTGTAATCATATGTTTTCAAGTTTGAGTGTGTCGTATTTGCGATGCTTTCGACAAAGAAATGTCAATAGCGAGGATAATGGCCTCTCTTTTTTTTTTCTCTCCACCTAATGGCTTTCTTTTGTCAGGCGACTATCTCTCAGCTGGGCGCCCAAAACGCATTACGTGAGGGTCACTTACCTTTCTTACTGAAATATTTACCAAAGCAGTTTCCCCTACAGTAGCAGTCTCATATAAAAAATTTCAAAGGTCAAGAATTTGCGTTACAAATCTGTAGAAACAAAATCCTATTGATATAACAGTGTCCAAAAAATTTTCGTCAGTCTTGTGATACATTTACGCTTATACATACATTTCATAACTCTTAAAGTACGATTGTTGGTTTCCAACATTCCTTTTCACAAATCAGAGTCCCTAACCACTACTCATTATGCCTTACCTTATTACACATATACATATTCGTCGACATTCTTCACTATTTCATCATTATAAATATGTAGCATAATCAAATTCCTCATATAGCATCAGCTTATTGATCATAAACACACCTCAACAGCATAATACACATCGTAACAATAATATCATAACATTTCACTCACATCTCAAAAACGTCGTAGCTTTCTGCAATAATTTCAAAACCTAAAAAAAAATTCTCTGCTCATTTCAATAGCGTCAACTACCTCAAACGTACTTTAAAAATCATGATCCCATACCAAATACATCATTCAAAGCTCTCATAGCATCACAATGGTTCTGAAAAAACATGAACAGTTCACAAAGTACAGACAAAATACAATTTCATAACTGTGAAGTTATCCAACTGTGTAATTACGTAAACATCTGTCACTGATATAGTAAAATAAATGTTTGTCGCTCTCAATTAAATGATCAGATAGCTGTGGAATTATGTGTTAGAGAAATATGGTACCGATGTGTAAAGTTGTATAAGCAAATACCATATTAGCTAGGGCTCCTTGTGCTTGCCAAACACATGGTACACAAAGTAAGCGTGTACCCCCTGAGGATTAATGTAATTATACCTTCAGGTGTTACAGATTACAGTAATGGAATGAAATGTATCACGGAAAACCTTTGTATCATTGTACTTCAAATATTTTTAAAAATAAATGATTTAAGTACAAAATTAATCACTCAAATACGTGTCCCGTAGCGCTAAATGTGCGTCTTGCTGTAAGATAATCTCTGTGGAAGTGTCATAGTTATTGTCCTCCGAAAGCTAAGTTCTGCAGAAGCCAATGTACTTACCCCATGATAAACAAAAGTGAAATGCTTTGCGTATAGATATCTTAGTTATTATGCTTATTGCCATGATGAAGAAAGTGCTGTGCTGTAACGTATTGTTGTGCTCCAGAAAAGGCAGTGTCATTGTAGCTATACCACAAAAGTTACTACTAAAACATGTTTTACTTTCCAGAATAATGCAGAAAAACTGTGCAGATATAAAACAGAAACATCGCAAAAGCAACATTGTAAATTGTCACTCATTAGTAGCGTCGTGATAAAACCGTGTAGTTGTCACATAAACTAACCACTGTGTCATCTGGTATCTCACAGAAAGTACTTTAAATCCAGAATTTATTTTCAAGTAAACCAAAATGTTGCATTAAAATCTCATTAGCAGTACCGTTATATGTTCTAAGTATGTAAGCCTTATAGTCTTTACGTAATCGTGAAACTAACAAGCAAGAATGTACACACACAATAGCACTGTGTCGTCTGTTCACAATAACAATGCATTCGTAATTTCTGTTTAAATAAATTCTCTTGGTTCTTGACTGGATATTTAACTTCAAACATTGTTGCATGTTAACAGTTTCTTAAGTGTGACAAAGCATACTAGAAATGTGAAGTGAAAAATTTTATGGCAAAGACTAAGTTAAAAAGCAGATTATCTTTCAATAAACGGTTTTACATGTGAAATGTGGTGCAATCCTTTACTCTTCCTAGTACGCAGAGTTTAAAAAAAAAAATGGTTCAAATGGCTCTGAGCACTATGGGACTCAACTTCTGAGGTCATCAGTCCCCTAGAACTTAGAACTACTTAAACCTAACTAACCTAAGGACATCACACACATCCATGCCCGAGGCAGGATTCGAACCTGCGACCGTAGCGGTCGCGCGGTTCCTGACTGTAGCGCCTAGAACCGCAGAGTTTCAACTTCAACGCAATTATCATGTGGTATACGTCGGATTATGTAAGGTCCATTGTAAACTAGAAAGAATTTGTGGCTCAAGTGTTTCTTCTTATGTGACAATGAATGAGCTTTAATGAGAACTTTCTGACCAATGTATAATTTCTGTGCATTTGCTCTACCGTGTTGTTTTCTCCTTTTGTCAGCTGCAGATTTTATATTTTTAATAGCCAAATCAGTTATGTCCTTGTGTCGAAGTTTACGTGTATTCGGGAAAGGTACAAGCTCTCTGATTCTGTTTTGTGGTTCTTCATTCTTCAGTACAAGAGTAGGTGGTAAAGCAGTGGAGTCATGAGGCATTTCATTCAGCACGTTTTGAAATAAGTGTAAATATCTGTCCCAATGCTGATGCTTTCTGTGACAATAAAGTCTGCAAAGCTTATTGATTTCTTTCATAATCCGTTCGGAGGGGTTACAATGTGGTAAGTACAATGAAATAAAAACAGGTTTGATTTTATGGTTCCGAAGCATGCGTGACGAAACAGCAGATCTGAATTGAGGTCCGTTATCTGAAATGACTTTACTAACGTGTCCAACTTCACGTAAAATTTTTTTAACAAAGGCGTTGGATACAGACCGTCCAGTGGCTTTACGTAACGGTGTGAAAGAAACAAATTTTGAAGTAAGTTCAACAGCGACTAGAACGTACGAAAATCCATTAGATGTTCTGACAAGCGGTCCCAAGAGATCAACAGCAGCAAATTCTTTTAATTTAGAAGGAATGATAGGAAACAACGGAGCACGATGTGAGATAGTAGATGGTTTCGCCTTTTGACAAAGTTTACAAATAGACAAGACTCTTCGAATACTCTTTTCCATATTGTTCAAATAACAAGTCGTCCGAAGAATATGATAACATTTTCGTGGGCCAAAATGTGCATAGCTGAAATGAATGTACCAAATGAGCTTATTAACAAAACCGTCAGGAATGCAAAGTACCCATAGCTTGTCATCAACAGTGCAGCGTTTGAAGAGTATGTTGCTTCAAACCAGATAATAATGCCGAATCTGAGTGTGCGGCTTTTCATGCCATTTACTTTTGATGTCTTTCCAAATCGGATCTTTATCTTGTTCATGAGCAATGTCCTTTAAAGATGTGGTGATGAAGTTTTCAAAGGCGACTTTCTGAATGTAAAGAATACTGAAATTTTTTTCGAGGTTGCCTTCTGTGTTACTTTTCTCAAGCCCAGCCGGTGCGCGTCACAGTGCGTGGGCAACAATGTTCTCCTTGCCGGGAATGTAGACTATTGTGAAGTGGAATTCTTGCAGAAACAATGCCCAACGTTTTAACCTGTCATGATTTAATTTTGAAGACATAAGAAATTGTAATGCACGATGATCACTGTATACTTTTGCGTGCTTACCAGAAAGAAAGAAACGGAATTTGTTAAATGCCCAAACGATGGCTAAAGCTTCTAATTCAGTAACGGAATAATTTTTTTTCAGATTTTGTTAGCATTCGGCTAGCAAAAGCAATGGTTTTCTGAACAGTAGTGTCATTTTCTGTGGCTTCTTGAAATAAATGGGCACCAAGACCGACTTTAGAAGAATCCGTGCTAAGGTAGAAATCTTGTGACAGATCTGGATGAGCTAGTATTGGCGCGTTAAGTAGCGATTCTTTCAAAGAACTGAATTCCAACTGTGCTTGTTCGTCCCAGTTCCAAATAGTATTTTTTCCAGTGAGAGAACAAAGTTTTGGTGTAACTAGAATTTGCATATTCAGAAAACGACGGTAAAAATTTACGAGACCTAGAAAACTGCGGTCTTGTCTTTTTGTGGATGGAACTGGAATGGCTCTGATTGCTTCTAACTTTTCAGGATCCGGCTGAATGCCTTCAGAAGAAATAATATGTCCCAAAAACCTCACCTTTGACCTACCGAATTCAGACTTTTCCAAGTTAACTGTAATTCCAGATTCTGCAAAAATACGTAACAAACTGTTGAGGATGCGATTATGTTGTTCCCATGAAGCTTCTGCTATTAGAATATCATCCACATATAAGGTGATGTGACGTTTTAAGAACTCAGGTAATATGGAATTTAGCCCGCGAATGAACGCTGCCGAAGAAATGTTCAAACCAAAAGGAAGTTTCCGAAATTGATAACAAACGCCGAAACAACGAAAAGCTGTGTATTTTCTACATTCTGGATGAAGTTCGGTCTGATAAAAGCTGGATCTGAGATCAATAGAAGACAACACTTTTACACCTTTAAAATTTTGACGAAGTTCTTCCAACGTTTGCGGCCTGTCTGTTTCAGCAATAATGATAGTATTGATTTGTCTCGAATCTAAGACAAGCCTGATCGATCCATTTTTCTTCTCAACAACATGTAATGGATTGTTGTATGAGCTTACTGCAGGCTCAATAATGCCCTCGTATTTCTGTTCTAACACGGTCCCTATAATGCGCCGGAATTACGTATGGTCTAACACAAAATTTAGTATGCTCACGAACACGAAATTGGTATTGAAATCCCTTGATTGTTCCTGTTTTGTGAGTAAAAACTGTGGAATGTGCTTGTAAAATCTCAAAAAGGTCCTGCCTATCAGTGTCATTACAATTCTCAATTGTTTGAATTTTATTCTGAATTAACTCATTAGTATCAAATATGCCGTCGATATCATCCCTGTCAGTACTTGCAGAGTGATTGTTAGTGTCTAGTTCCGTAGAAAATTCCGAACTGTTGTCTAACAGATGGTAAAGCCGATTAATTTCCTCGTCATGGTTTGAGAGCCAATCTTCAAATTTCAAAGCTATTGACTTACCTTCTTTCTCTAAACTTATTTTAGCATCGTGAAAGTTTAAGATTGCTTTGTATTTATTCAAAAAGTCTACTCCCAATATAATTTCTGTCGACAATAAAGGAACAATAAGAAAGCTCATAGAGAAGCTGTGGCTTTGACAAAAAAATTCTAAGTTGGTTTGTTGGCATACATCTACACTTTTTCCAAAGATTGCACCTTGTAATTTAATCTTACGTAACGGAAGTGTGGGACAATCGTTCGATTTCTTGCATTTGCTAAAGGCTGTTTCACTAATTACTGAAATGGGGCCGGCGCTGGTGACCGTGCCGTTCTAGGCTCTTCAGTCCGGAACCGCGGAACTACTACGGTCGCAGGTTCAAATCCTGCCTCGGGCATGGATGTATGTGATGTTCTTAGGTTAGTTAGGTTTAAGTAGTTCTAAGTTCTAGGGGACTGATGACCTGAGATGTTAAGTCCCACAGTGCTCAGAGCCATTTGAACTGAAATGGGACTGCCAGAGTCAAGTACTGCCGTAAATTTTACGTCATTTACTGTAATGTGAATCACAGGATATGCAATGTTGTTATGTTTTACGTCGTGTTCCTGGAGTAAGATGTCCCTAATGTCTTCCATTTTTACGTAATTACTAGCTACGGCAGCTGCGTCGTCAGTTTCATACGTACGTTTTGTGGCTACCACCGGTTTGAGTCATTGCCTATTGTCTCTTTGTTGGCGCGCGTCGTTATTGGGGTTTGGAGACCTAACATCTACAAATTCACCTTGTCGAGAGGGCCCTGCTCTGTTAGAATCCCGCCAGTTCTGATGCAATTCAGGTCTGTCGTTACGATCATATCGTCTGTCGTCATGTCGGTAGATTCCATAGTTACTTTCTTGTCGGTCACGTGGTGGAAAACTTCTCCCCGAATCGTAACTGCGCGCTGGTCCGTTGCGTCTAAAGTTATTCTGTCTCCCTTGATAATATTTATTTTGGTTCCCATATTGTCTGTTTCTCTGATTGTCTCTGTGATAGTCATTACCGCAGAGAGGTGATCTTTCCCTGTAATTATTACTACTCTGCCAACGGTTGTCATAACGGGTGATGTCTGTTTTGGTCACGATTTGTGTTGTGAGAATAGCCTTGTCGTGTCCAGTTATTATTTCTTTCATCGCGGAATTGCGACGGATGTGACCTGTAATTGTTGTGTTCCTGTTTTCGCGTTCCGCGATTGTCAGAGTCAATTTCCAATTCTTGTAACAGTCCGTGAAAAGCTTCAATGTCGTCTTTGCAACGTCCTGCCAAAATAATGTGTCGTAAATGTTCAGGTAATTTGATTAAGCAAATGCGGATGAGTTCTGAGGGGCTGTATGGGTTTGACAGGTACTGATTCTTGTGCAACATGTCTTCAAAATATTTCACAAGACTGGTTAATTCAGATTGTTCGAAATATTTCATCATTATGATGCTATGTTTTACTCGGTCTTGTGTAGCTTGAGACCAATATGCTGAGAGGAAGACATGATAAAATTCTCCTTCACTGTGACAATCGTGAATGACCGATCGCATTCTTACAGCTGGTTCATTCTCCAAGTGAAATGGAAATGAAGTCCCATGCTTCTTTACAGAGCGTAGGGGAACGATGCGGGAGACCCGCACCGCTTTACCAGGCAAGGTCCTAGTGGAGGTGGTTTGCCATTGCCTTCCTCCGACCGTGATGGGGATGAATGATGATGATGAAGACGACACAACAACACCCAGTCATCTCGAGGCAGGAAAAATCCCTGACCCCACCGGGAATCGAACCCGGGACCCTGTGCTCGGGAAGCGAGAACGCTACCGCGAGACCACGAGGGGCGGACATTCTCCAAGTAGCCACACATAAATTCTAATCTGTGTTCTAACGACCAGTTGGGAGGAAAACAATGAGAGAATTGATGGAGCCATGCTTGTGGATGAATGTCGTTGCCAGAATTCTTAAATGTTTTGAATTTACGTGTAGTAATGAACAGATTATAGTCAAAATCATCGTGTCGGCGAGTAGCATATCGGTCATTGTTATGTCGTGTCGGCGGTTCCATCTCAAAATTCGGTGCACCTTGCCAATTTCTTGCATAATTTCCGAAGTACCCCGTGTTATTATTTTGTGGCTGTTCCGTATTTCTATGTCCCTCTTCCCGTAATGGAGCGCTAGTGTCCTCTGAAATACGTAATTCTTGTATTACCTGTGTCAGCTGATCTTGTACTTCCCGGATTTCTCTTTGGTGTTGCGTATTAATTTGATTCTGATTTTGTTTGAATTTCCTAATTTGTTCGCACTCTTCTGTGTCATTAAAGACTATCGGTTTTGTGTCATTCAGATTATCATCTACCTTCGTAGATAAATTATTTAGCTGATCCGAAAGTTCAACTACTTTCTCTGATAATGAACTAATTTCCTCCATGTGTCTTTCTGAACCAATTTTCAGAGTATCTACTGTATCCTTTAAGTTTTCCTGAGTTTTTGCAAGTTGCGTAACCGAATCGGTAGATGCAACTGAGTCAATTTTAGCTTGCAAGGTCTCATGATTTTCATGAACAATAATTTACAGTTCTTTTATGGCTGATTCGTGATTCTGTAATGTATTTTCATGCCCAGAAAAAATAGGTTGAAAATGCTCACAAATTTGTGTTTTTACATCATTACAGGCTTTTTGACATTTCGATTCAATGTTATGTAACTCAGTAGTTAAATCTTCACGTGTTTGATCAAGAGCTTGTTCCAATGAGTCTAACTTTTGAAGCTGTTGCTGTGTTTCTCTCTGATTTTGTTCCATCGTGTCTAACTGTTGCTGTGTTTGTCTCTGGTGTTGTTCCATTGTGTCTAACTTTTGAAGATTTTGTTCCATTGTGTCTAACTGTTGCTGTGTTTGTCTCTGATTTTGTTTCATTTGCTGCATTAATTGCAATAATAATGTATTAGTGTCTGGAATCTGTTCCTCTATGCTTTTCGGCAGTGCATTTGCACCGGCAACATTTACATTTTGACGAGCAGAAAATGTGTCTTGACTTATTTGAGAAAACGGTGAGGACCCAAAACCTGAGTTTACAGTATTTGCAATATTGTGTTCTGTCGTTTCGGATTCCTGAGGCGAGCTGTTGCCGACCGATCGATCGATAATGCTTCCCTGTTCACTACTTGTTTCACTGTCTACACCATTATTTGCCACCCGCTCCATTTCCATATGCACTATTACCAAATTACTACTTTGAATGTCTGTTACTTCATTACACAGTGGTGCTGATAAGCTACGCTCGTCGTCACTATTATTTCTCAGTTTTCTTTGGAGCCTAGTGTTACGTTTCTCACACGCCATTATTGTCACAATATTTCACACGATAACACAGCAAAGCAAATTTGAAGAGCAAAAATAGGAGAACACATTAACATAGCACTGAAAATAATATCTAGTTAATTGCAGCTGCGAAATACTTGGTGCAAATCTACATGCATGCCACAACTGTTTTACTGTACAACAATGAAAGACTGCAACTACAAAGGAGATTTTCTCTACAATTACGCGCTAGCAATAAACAAAAGCTACACTAATAACACAAACTACAAGAAAAAATCAGAAGATTCCAGTGAGGTATCCTCGGCTAAGGGTCGACATATGAAACGTCCCCTTTGAACAATTATACGCTACTGTGCTTAAACTGACACACAATATTTTTAGCGCAACGCAATCTGACTTTCAAAAATCCCTACAAAAGAATGGCCCTGACTAACATTAACCTATACCTTTCACAAATCACTTACCTCACAAAAATCTTCGTTACTCAAGCTACTGCAATACAGCGAGCGCCACTACTGCCAGCTAAATAAAAGATTCAAACTACTGAAGGCACCAACTACTGATAGGCATAGTTAGCAAATGAAAGATTTTAATAGAGAACAAACAATGTATTTACCTAAATAGTCATAATATATATAGCAGTTCATGACATCCAGTCTTACAAATTTCAAAATTCCGCCATTTCTCTCCCCACATCCACCACTGCTGGCGGCTCACCTCCAACTGCTCAACGCTACGCGCTGTTCGCATCCAGCTGCCCAACACTACAATGGCAGACAACAATGCAAACTAGCCACAGACTGCACACAGCACAGCCAGTGATTTTCATACAGAGCGCTACGTAACGTTGCCAATAAGAAAACATAAACAGCCTACCTACAACTCAACCGTAAATTACTGCTCCCTAACAGGGCTTTTCAAAAGTTTATTTCCAGCAGACGCTGGGGAATGCCTGTCACCATGGGAAATTCACTCACCCTTGAGCCAGCTTTCTCCACAGCCCATTTAGGAGGATTATGGGAAGACCAGACCGTCAGTTCCAAGCTAGTTAAAGCTTCCTTCCGCCAGATGCCGACCCTGGAGCAGACAATAGCCACAGAAAGATGACACAGGCGCCGTCAGGAAATGATACGTTGCAGGTGACCCTTCACTACACGTCACTAGCATTTGTTTATCATCTAGTTTTACTATATCATATCTTTTTACGGGGTCTGTCTTGGCTACAAGTTTTTGATATTTTTTGCACTACTGTAGCATGTTACCCACATAATGACTTTTAATTGCTTCTCATGTCATTTACATAAATGCTACTTCCACTACTGTTGTATATTAATCCCCCATTGACATACGATTGTTTATGCCTTTTCTACACGTATCTGATGATCATACAGATCGAAATCAGTAATAAAATAACATAAAACATTGTTGAGATCAAAGGCTTAAATTTTACAGTTTTTAAGCAACGAATAGCTGTGTTCTTCCCTGTGATTACGTCACATTTCATCAAAATGAAAGGCATTCACTCTGACACACACCCTTCCTTCCCTCGCATCACTCAATAATAATATTCTCTTTCCTTTTCTCGCGTCTCTGCGGGGTCTGCGTGTTACTTCATTTGTGGCAATGCTGATTGTAGGTGGTGGTCAGATGACCTTCCTCACGTCACCACACTCCCCCTGGAACAAAATTTATGTGCACTGTGGGTCTCTGTCTAGAGTGAATTTCATGTTCAAGTGTGAAAATGTTTTCTAAATGTGTCTGTACTTGCCGGCCGGGGTGGCCCTTTGTTCTAGGCGCTACAGTCTGGAACCACGTGACCGCTATGGTCGCAGGTTCGAATCCTGCCTCGGGCATGGATGTGTGTGGTGTCCTTAGGTTAGTTAGGTTTAAGTAGTTCTAAGTTATAGGGGACTGATGAGCTTAGAAGTTATGTCCCATAGTGTTCAGAGCCATTTTTTGTGTCTGTACAGTGTGTCTGAGGCTGGTTGTGGGTACCAGGCCGGTATTTACCTAGTCGGATGTGGAAACAGCCTAAAAACTTATCCAGACTGGCCGGCACTCTGACCTTTGTCGTCATTCCGTCAGGTGGATCGTTCCGGGGCCAGCGGCGTGGGTCCCGTGTCTCAGAAATGTGTGATTCATGCGCTCGTCTATCCAGATGACCTATCAAAAATAATATAGTTTGGAGACAAATGATGGTTATATTATTTAAGTGGAGGTATATGTCGTGGCTTTTTTCTTCAATTCATCAGTCTTCTGACTGGTTTGATGCAGCCCGCCATGAATTTCTCTTCTCTGCCGACCTCTTCATCTCTGAGGCACTTGCAACCTACATCTTCAATTGTTTACTGGATAGCTGTTGATCTTTTTGGACCATTACCTTCCGGAAATTTTATCCTTATACTGGTTATTTTAGAAGTTTTCTT
Source organism: Schistocerca nitens (assembly GCF_023898315.1). Lineage (NCBI taxonomy): Eukaryota > Metazoa > Arthropoda > Insecta > Orthoptera > Acrididae > Schistocerca > Schistocerca nitens. The sequence continues at coordinate 284,415,741 of NC_064618.1, read as the reverse complement.
TACATTAATTTTTATTATATTATGTGAAAAAATCTACAACTTCGGTAGTGTATAACGACTATTTATTTAACCAACACTGGAAAATTAAATCTGTTTCATCTGATAATGGTCTCCAGTTACCCTCAGATTTGTGCAAGGATGAGAAGGGAATGAAGATCAAGTAATACTAATTTTTGCCTAAGATTCAGTGAGAAATTCCACTAAAGCTATACGCGGGAGTTTGGACGATTGTGTCGAATATACTGCCACCATAATCATTGCATGTGGACCAAGTATGTTACTTTGAAAATGTCATGAAGTCATTACCACATGAAACCAGTGGATGCCCGATTGAGAAGATTCTGTTGGTAGAGAAATCGAAAAGCTTAGCCTAGAAGACTGTTGATTTTCAATGGAAGAATGTGAACTGGACAAACAGAAAGAAGTGTTGAATGCAGCGCTAAGAGCAAATTGGATTGATGAGGCATCATGATGAAAATCTTAAAATGTACATGACTGTGTTTCAGCAAAATAACATGTGGTGTCTAGTGAAATTAAGCCTGAGATTTCAAAACTGTAATTTGTATATGACTGATCTTTTAAAATCGATAGCACACTTGAAATTACCAGTTAAAGCACAGTTTATCACAAATCAAGAAAATAATTTGTGGTACAAAATACTTTACACCTGGAAGTAAATTTACTCAGAATGAACTGAATAATTTTAACCAACTTATCTAGTGTAAAATGAAGTGAGTATTCTTTTAAAGCCGGCCGGAGTGGCCGAGCGGTTCTAGAGCGCTTCAGTCTGGAACCGCGCGACCGCTACGGTCGCAGGTTCGAATCTTGCCTCGGGCATGGATGTTTGTGATGTTCTTAGGTTAGTTAGGTCTAAGTAGTTCTAAGTTCTAGGGGACTGATGACCTCAGATGTTAAGTCCCATAGTGCTCAGAGCCATTTGAACCATTCTTTTAAAATACTAATGAAATTAATCAATTTCGAACTGTTATTGAATATAGTAATTTTTCCTTTTTGTGATGTAGACGTTTCTCATATCGACGTAAAGTAACTGGAAAAAACTAAAAATGCTGTTCACATGTTCCACAATCATAGATCTCTTGTCATACTGCCTTGTAGGTAGCAGTCGATCAGTTGCAACAGGCCGAAAGCGTAAGCCGTGAGTGGTGTTTACTTTACCAAAACATACTGTGTAAGTTTCAGTAACTTGATCCTAGTTGATGATATTAAAAAGAACACTGTGATACATTCCTGTGTAAAAGACTATACAATGGTAAAAATAAAAGTGATGCAGAATTAGATTCTAAAATGCATCTGCATTAAAAATGAATTGCCAAAGCATCTAACAATGACAGAAATACAATGGCAATACGTAACCTGACAAAGCGTAATTAATTCTGAAAATAAACGTAAACTGAGGAAAAGAGGATTTATTGATGTGATCAAATATGTATAATTTTCTTTTTCAATTTGTATTCCTGTGTGGAGGAGAAGTTACAGATTTTATGCATATGATTAATCAATTGAGAATCAGTTCTTTAAAAAGGATTCTTTAAATTACAAAGAGACTCTTGATGTACAGTATATAAAAATATAAATACTAGACTTTTCAACATTTTTAAAATTTTAACTTGATAATTTTAAAACTAAATTCTAACACAATTCAAATGTAGATATTAACATGAGGAGTCTTTTGCACTGTGTAGCTGTACTACATTGTAAGACTAGTAGTGATGTTCTTATTTCTTGCGTATTGAATATTACGCTTCCATGAGGTGATTTGTGCCTTAGTCGGAAAATCGTTAAAATAGGGGCATGTGTTCTCACATAAACACCACACACACGGGATGAATTTCTTCCACTTTTTATAATTAATATTTTAAATGAATATTTAACTCTGTTCTGTTATTGACTGTAAATTTCACGTGAATACATTTTATCCAGTTTACTTTGCGAAATAGTTTAACGGATACATGTATAAGAGTAGACAACAGAAAAGCCTAAGTAACGTTGGATAGGAAACGCAGGTGAGGAGTCTCTCGATAGGAGAAAGATGTTGAGTCACATAGGGAACAGGTGAAAAGCACAATCTGTGTGTGGGCCCTTAAAGATCCAGACCTATTTGGATAGAGGCTACTTGGAAGCAACACTCATGAACAGTGGCGAGCCTAGGGCAAGCAGTTGGCTCCAATAGCCTTGAATAGTTATAATGTGCCTGCCAAAAGCATAGAAGAGTGATATACAAGGTTCTGGAGACCGTAGTTTTTATAAAATGCTGGGCTCTAAATTGTTTGCCAGATTGATTCTGTCGAGTTAATATTGCAAATAGAACATTACAGCTTACTGAGTTTTTACCAAAACATTCATATGCTATTGAACTGTTTCTGAATGAGTACTATACGGGGTGAGTCACCTAACGTTACCGCTGGATATATTTCGTAAACCACATCAAATACTGACGAACCGATTCCACAGATCGAACGTGAGGGGAGGGGCTAGTGTAATTGTTTAATACAAACCATAAAAAAATGCACGGAAGTATGTTTTTCAACACAAACTTACGTTTTTTTTAAATGGAACCACGTTAGTTTTGTTAGCACATCTGAACATATAAACAAATACGTAATCAGTGCCGTTTGTTGCATTGTCAAATGTTAATTACATCCGGAGATATTGTAACCTAAAGTTGACGCTTGAAACCTCCGACGTTCAGTTGCGTGTTGTAAGAAACACGGGCCACGGTCGGCGAGCAGCATCTGCAGGGACATGTTTACGATGACGACCGACCTCTGGACTTCTTTCTGTGGGGTACCTTAAAGGAGAATGTGTACCGTGATGTGCCTACAACCACAGAGGATATGAAACAACGTATTGTGGCAGCCTGCGGCGACATTACACCAGATGTACTGCGGCGTGTTCGACATTCATTACGCCAGAGATTGCAATTGCGTGCAGCAAATGATGGCCACCACATTGAACATCTATTGGCCTGACATGTCGGGACACACTCTATTCCACTCCGTAATTGAAAACGGAAACCACGTGTGTACGTGTACCTCACCCCTCATGGTAATGTACATGTGCGTCAGTGAAAAAGACCAATGAAAAGGTGTTAGCATGTGGACGTAATGTGCTGTTCCAGTCTCTTCTGTACCTAAGGTCCATCACCGTTCCCTTTGGATCCTTCGGTGCTCTCCGATACACACGATCGAACAGCGGAGGAGTGGTACTCAAGCGTCAACTTTAGGTTACAATATCTCCGGATGTAGTTGCCATTTTACAATGCAACAAACGGCACTGATTACGTATTTGTTTATATGTTCAGAAGTGCTAACAAAACTAACGGGGTTCCATTTAAAAAAACGTAGGTTTGTGTTAAAAAACATACTTCCGTGCATTTTTTTATGGTTTGTATTAACCAATTACACTAGCCCCTCTCCTCACGTTCGGTCTGTGGAATCGATTCGTCAGTATTTGATGTGGTTTACGAAATATATCCAGCGGTAATGTTAGGTGACTCACTCTGTATAATGTGTTTTTGTCATGTTGATTATTCGGGTTTCTGCCGGTTATTCGCGTCTTTCCTGCAGTCCAGTGGGGCAGGTGGTCTTGAAACTTTCTGCCGCTGAACCTGAAGAAGTCCGACGAGAGGCGTGCAGGGCGTTCTCTAAAATCAAGATGCCCAAAGCAAACATCTCTGGTGACGAGAAGCTGGACAACCCCCGGAAGATAACATCAGATAAGAGGAATGCTACCGTCGTCCTACAGAAGGCAGATTATGAAAGTAACGTGAGACAGTTTCTGGACGACCCGGCATGCAGACCAGTAGAAAGGAACCTCACAGACAAGGTGGATAAGGAAATCAGGGCTCTTCTAAAGGAAACCGGCCTTCCAGAGAAGATCGTTAAGCAGCTAAGGGCTAAAGCACCAGTACCACCCACACTTTATGGCCTGCCCAAGGTGCACAAGGAAGGGGTCCAAAGTAAGCAATATTTGCGCAGCCACCTATCTCACTGCTCAACATCTTAAGAAGATGCTCTCGCTATGTGTGGGGAAGTGTGCCCATCACATTCGCAGCTCAGAGGATTTCCTATGACGCCTCAGGCGGCTACAGATCACGGACTCTGAAATTGTGGTCAGTTTCGACGGGATCTCCCTGTTCACCCGCTTACCACTGATTCACTTGAGCTGGTTGGAGAAAAGTTAGACGGTGCTCTCCTGAAAAATTCGGGCACATATTGACTTAGACGTACTTTCTGTATAGGGGTCAATTCTACGAGCAAACGGAAGGGATGGCAACGAGCAGCCCTCTCTCACTGTAGTGGCCAGTCTCTGTATGGAAAGACTTAAAGAGGAGGCACTTACATCGGGCCCAGATCAACCGAAATGCTTTTTTAGGTACGTGGATGACACCTTTGTCATACAGCCTCACGGAAGAGAAGAGCTCGATGTTTTCTTGGACCACCTAAACTCACGCCACCCAAACATTAAATTCACCATGGGACTGAAGAAGGATGGACTACTCCCTTTCCTAGATGTACTAGTTAAGAGGAAGGCAGATGGTACCTTCAATCACCGTGTGTACCGCAAATCCACCCACACCGAATTGTAACTGCAAGCCAGCAGTTGTCACTATCAGCACAGAAAAATGGTGTGCTCAGAACTCTCATTCACCGGGCACGAACTCTGTCAGATACAAATAATTGGCGACGGAGAGAGAACATTTACAATCTGTGTTCTACAAAAATGGATACTCTTCTCGGGATATTCAAAAGGCACTGCTCCCTGTTTGCCCTCCAGAGGTTCCTGAAGAGGTACAAGAAGAAACGCAGAAGGTTGCATATTTGCCATATGTCGGGCGATATCTACCAAAATCAGCAGAATTCTCCTCAAACATAACATTAAAAGCGTGTTCCATCCGCCCATCAAGATTAAGGCTCTACTATGGGGTGTGAAGTATGACCTGTGTCTACAGAAAGCTGGTATTTACCAAGTACCATGCGAATGTGATACGGCATACATCGGCCACGCGACCAGGACCGTTGACATCAGGTGCAAAGAGCACCAAACGCACACCAGACTGAGACAGACGTCCAAGTCAGCGATTGCTGAGCATTGTTCAGAACTCAATCTCTCTATGAAGTGTAATGATGCCAAGATTTTAACACAAACATCGAGATATTGGGACAGCGTCATCAAAGAATCTATTGAGATTAAAGTCGCGGAGAATCTCATCAACCAGAACACCGGTTTCCAGCTGAGCTTGGCTTGAAACCCGGCACTCGATCTTCTGAAGACGCAACGGAACCAAGTTCAAGACCCCACGGGACGCAATTATGAAAATGGAATTAGAGATAACTGCCCAGTAGGACGCACGTGAAATAGTACCTCAGACACCAGACACAATATCTGAGGTCGTTAATCCGGGTCTCGAGAGGCAATATGAACACCGGCCTGAAAACAACACTGCAGCCGCTCATGGGGGCCAAGGACATCGTACGGAGCTCTTATCACTGCACACTACGGAAGCAGAACGTCCTAATTCACAGAATGACTTCAATGGCGACAGTCGGATGATTAAAAGTCTAGCACGGCTGGGACGTCATTCAGAATTTAATTCAGCAATATTGACAAAGGAACGCTACAGCCGCTGCCATTGGTCGGCGAACGCCACGGCCACAGCGCTGGATGCCGCGCGGACCGCAGAATGGATCGCTCAGCACAACATAGGCGTAAATAACGAAATCGTTACACACTGTAATCAGTATCAGACAGCACCTGAAGAAGACTGCGAGTCACGCAGTTGAAATAAAAAACGCCCCCGCCGGGAGAGCCTGAAGAATTAATGTGTTTTTGTCTAACGTTACTGTTCATGTGTGAATGTGTATGCATTTTGTCAGCATGGTTATTGTTGTTATCCTGCGATTATACAGGGTGGCCCACAGGTAGTAGCCATTGTCACTGCTGAGAAGCCAAACACAAATTTATTTCTTGAAAAGTGCATCACACCAATGGGTGCCATCATTGGCAATGCATCACTCAAGTTGTTCACGGAAGCTCCTCGTGGTGTTCTCAATCATTTCTTGAGACATGGCCTCTATCTCTTCCTGGCTTGTGGCTTCCATTCCATCAGTATTATGGAATCGCTGGGGAAGAACTTTGAGCCTGAGATTACCCACAGAAAAAATCGGGGGCTGACAGATCAGTTCATTATGAGATATCACCAGATTGTAAGCGCGATTGATGTAGGAAGCGGTGTCTCAGTGTAGTCATTGAATTGTGGGCTATGTAGACTGGAGCCCCACTTTGCTGAAAACAGGTCACGTTTAGATAGCAGTGTTCAAAAATTGTTCAAATGGCTCTGAGCACTATGGGACTTAACGTCTGAGGTCATCAGTCCCCTGGAACCTAGAACTAATTAAACCTAACTAAGGACATCACACACATCCATGCCCGAGGCAGGATTCGAACCTGCGACCGTAGCGATCGCGCGGCTCCAGACTGAAGCGCCAAGAACCGCTCGGTCATCCCGGCCGGCGATAGCAGTGTCATTGAGGCTATAAAATGAAGAAATTGCTGACCGTCGCCACATCCCACTCGCTGGCTGGCCGCCGTTGTTTTCATGAATGAGCTGATGGTTTTTGTCCGAGTAATGTCAGAACCTTTGTTTATTGATAAACCCACTAAGGTGAAATTTTGCCTCATCAAAAAGATGTGTCAAAAATGTGTCATCATTGTCAATTCCGTCAGGTATTATTGCGCAGAAATTGCACCTACTCACTTCATCTCCCAGCCATTAATACTGAGTCATTTGCAGCTTGTAAGCATTAAACTTGAAATTATCTTACACGGTACTCTGCAAAGATTTGCAGAGGATTTGAAATGTTTTGGACTGGTGACAGACAGATCACTGCACCAACTCAGTAAATATTTTCTGGTGTTCGCACTGTCACTTCAGGTCTCTTATACTTCAAATTGGTTTCAGAGTTCCTCTCATGCCATTACTTTGTTCACCAAGATTCTGCCCTTCTATCTGTGTACACGGAAGTTGCTTTCTCTTCCATAGTACATTTACACACTGTGCGTTGGACAGGAACAATGCTCTGCACTTCACACAACTTTTGCACTGCTTCAGTATGAAATCTCCACCTTCCTAATCGGCCTACTGGATTGCGATATAGCTGACCGTGATCACATATGCCTAATGAAATTTTACAGTGAGTAAGGCTATCGTTACTGGAGGAAAGTGTACAACAGACTCTTCCGAAGGAAGAATCTATTCTAAACTTAAGTTAAACACTGATGATAATTTTGAAATGGGTGAAACATAAATAAAACACTGATTAACTAAAAAAGGGATATTAAACGGTCGTCAGCCCGCTAGGGCAATGAATCTCCAGAATCTTAAGAAAGATAATGGCAAAGAAATTCAAGCAAATAATCACTGGCGTGGCAACAGAAGGTTGTCACGCTTTTCCACAGCACAACAGTTCACGATAAAATAAATTAATGAGAAAGCACTGAGTTTGCAGTTATTTATTATGAAATATTAAATTTTGAAAGTAAAGTTAAATCGAGTTACTAGTTAAATAAATGACTCGATTAACTTAAACTCTGTGATGTAAAAAATGACTTTTAGTAACCTATGTGTAACGTAATGCAAAATTTAGAAAAGGCAAGCAATTTACTTTTGATTATTAAAAGATTTAACTGAATCTACTTTAAGTAAATGAGTAATTGATTTTACTTTTAAAGTAACAACAATAAAATACATACCAAGCCAGCAGAAGTCACTCGCTACTCTAAATACAGAATAAATGAAATTGCGCCCTCTTAATTTGTGCTGAGCTGTATCTTTATTAGTTTTGCCAGTGAAATTTCACGTTAAGTTAATGAAGTTAAAACTAAAATTTGCAAAATAAGCAAGTTAAGCCTCTGTTATGCAATACAAGAATGAATAGCTACTGAGGCAGAAAATTTAGACTGAAACTGGTCATTAACAAACACACAAAACTGGCAGTAAATATTTAATCAATTTTCATATTCTTACGACACTCGATGATTGCTTGGAAAGGAAAAGGGACTCTGCCTGGTAAAAATCTCAGAGGACAATGACAACACAGGTGTCCTACAAGTTTTAACTATTGCAAGTTATTATTCGAGTCAGTCAAACTTTGTGAAAGAAATGTAACTAGGTAAAGCCTCTACATTCCTATATCTGTCAGTTAACAGTTTTACGATGTTGCAGCTTTGCAAACGAAGAAGAATGTAGCCGACGACAATGCTGAGCTGCCATTGTTGCTGCTGCTGCTGTTTGAGAACACCGAGTCGTCTCCAGAGCCACGGATAATTGCCGACACGCAACAGTCAGAACTGCAGCTCCCTCCGCCTGTTCACTCCTACCGTGCTCTCAATACTCGCGGGTTAACGAATCACGTGTCTACACTGGCGCGAGCATAGCTGCACAACGCGTCGGAGGGAACACCCAACAAACACTTCCGCACTCTTTCATCACTCAAGCTGCTCTGCCTCCTCTCTGCTCGCAACGGGACAGAGAGTCTTCATACGCGAAGATAAACAACGGAAAAGCTACTGCCATTTCATCGTTGCTATCAATACATTAAATAAAGTTCCCTTGGCTGTTACCCAGCAATTTACAATATTTTCATTATAATTACAATCAGTTATATACAGTCAGCTCCCCCCATGAACCATGGACCTTGCCGTTGGTGGGGAGGCTTGCGTGCCTCAGCGATACAGATAGCCGTACCGTAGGTACAACCACAACGGAGGGGTATCTGTTGAGAGGCCAGACAAACGTGTTGTTCCTGAAGAGGGGCAGCAGCCTTTTCAGTAGTTGCAAGGGCAACAGTCTGGATGATTGACTGATCTGGCCTTGTAACAATAACCAAAACGGCCTTGCTGTGCTGGTACTGCGAACGGCTGAAAGCAAGGGGAAACTACGGCCGTAGTTTTTCCCGAGGGCATGCAGCTTTACTGTATGATTAAATGATGATGGCGTCCTCTTGGGTAAAATATTCCGGAGGTAAAATAGTCCCCCATTCGGATCTCCGGGCGGGGACTACTCAAGAGGATGTCGTTATCAGGAGAAAGAAAACTGGCGTTCTACGGATCGGAGCGTGAACGTCAGGTCCCTTAATCGGGCAGGTAGGTTAGAAAATTTGAAAAGGGAAATGGATAGGTTAAAGTTAGATATAGTGGGAATTAGTGAAGTTCGGTGGCGGGAGGAACAAGACTTCTGGTCATGTGACTACAGGGTTATAAACACAAAGTCAAATAGGGGTAATGCAGGAGTAGGTTTAATAATGAATAGGAAAATAGGAACGCGGGTAAGCTACTACAAACAGCTTAGTGAACGCATTATTGTGGCCAAGATAGATACGAAGCCCACACCTACTACAGTAGTACAAGTTTATATGCCAACTAGCTCTGCAGATGACGAAGAAATTGAAGAAATGTATGATGAAATAAAAGAAATTATTCAGGTAGTGAAGGGAGACGAAAATTTAATAGTCATGGGTGACTGGAATTCGAGTGTAGGAAAAGGGAGAGAAGGAAACGTAGTAGGTGAATATGGATTGGGGCTAAGAAATGAAAGAGGAAGCCGCCTTGTAGAATTTTGCACAGAGCACAACTTAATCATAGCTAACACTTGGTTTAAGAATCATGATAGAAGGTTGTATACATGGAAGAACCCTGGAGATACTAAAAGGTATCAGATAGATTATATAATGGTAAGACAGAGATTTAGGAACCAGGTTTTAAATTGTAAGACATTTCCAGGGACAGATGTGGACTCTGACCACAATCTATTGGTTATGACCTGTAGATTAAAACTGAAGAAACTGCAAAAAGGTGGGAATTTAGGGAGATGGGACCTGGATAAACTGAAAGAACCAGAGGTTGTAGAGAGTTTGAGGGACAGCATAAGGGAACAATTGACAGGAATGGGGGAAAGAAATACAGTAGAAGAAGAATGGGTAGCTCTGAGAGATGAAGTAGTGAAGGCAGCAGAGGATCAAGTAGGTAAATAGACGAGGGCTAGTAGAAATCCTTGGGTAACAGAAGAAATATTGAATTTAATTGATGAAAGGAGAAAATATAAAAATGCAGTAAATGAAGCAGGCGAAAAGGAATACAAACGTCTCAAAAATGAGATCGACAGGAAGTGCAAAATGGCTAAGCAGGGATGGCTAGAGGACAAATGTAAGGATGTAGAGGCTTATCTCACTAGGGGTAAGATAGATACTGCCTACAGGAAAATTAAAGAGACCTTTGGAGATAAGAGAACCACTTGTATGAACATCAAGAGCTCAGATGGAAACCCAATTCTAAGCAAAGAAGGGAAAGCAGAAAGGTGGAAGGAGTATATAGAGGGTCTATACAAGGGCGATGTACTTGAGGACAATATTATGGAAATGGAAGAGGATGTAGATGAAGATGAAATGGGATATACGATACTGTGTGAAGAGTTTGACAGAGCACTGAAAGACCTGAGTCGAAACAAGGCCCCCGGAGTAGACAACATTCCATTGGAACTACTGACGGCCTTGGGAGAGCCAGTCCTGACAAAACTCTACCATCTGGTGAGCAAGATGTATGAAACAGGCGAAATACCCTCAGACTTCAAGAAGAATATAATAATTCCAATCCCAAAGAAAGCAGGTGTTGACAGATGTTAGAATTACCGAACAATCAGTTTAATAAGCCACAGCTGCAAAATACTAACACGAATTCTTTACAGACGTATGGAAAAACTAGTAGAAGCCGACCTCGTGGAAGATCAGTTTGGATTCCGTAGAAATACTGGAACACGTGAGGCAATACTGACCTTATGACTTATCTTAGAAGAAAGATTAAGGAAAGGCAAACCTACGTTTCTAGCATTTGTAGACTTAGAGAAAGCTTTTGACAATGTTGACTGGAATACTCTCTTTCAAATTCTAAAGGTGGCAGGGGTGAAATACAGGGAGCGAAAGGCTATTTACAATTTGTACAGAAACCAGATGGCAGTTATAAGAGTCGAGGGACATGAAAGGGGAGCAGTGGTTGGGAAGGGAGTGATACAGGGTTGTAGTCTCTCCCCGATGTTATTCAATCTGTATATTGAGCAAGCAGTAAAGGAAACAAAAGAAAAATTCGGAGTAGGTATTAAAATCCATGGAGAAGAAATAAAAACTTTGAGGTTCGCCGATGACATTGTAATTCTGTCAGAGACAGCAAAGGACTTGGAAGAGCAGTTGAACGGAATGGATGGTGTCTTGAAGGGAGGATATAAGATGAACATCAACAAAAGCAAAATGAGGATAATGGAATGTAGTCGAATTAAGTCGGGTGATGTTGAGGGTATTAGATTAGGAAATGAGACACTTAAAGTAGTAAAGGAGTTTTGCTATTTGGGGAGCAAAATAACTGATGATGGTCGAAGTAGAGAGGATATAAAATGTAGACTGGCAATGGCAAGGAAAGCGTTTCTGAAGAAGAGAAATTTGTTAACATCGAGTATAGATTTAAGTGTCAGGAAGTCATTTCTGAAAGTATTTGTATGGAGTGTAGCCATGTATGGAAGTGAAACATGGACGGTAAATAGTTTGGACAAGAAGAGAATAGAAGCTTTCGAAATGTGGTGCTACAGAAGAATGCTGAAGATTAGATGGGTAGATCACATAACTAATGAAGAGGTACTGAATAGGATTGGGGAGAAGAGGAGTTTGTGGCACAACTTGACCAGAAGAAGGGATCGGTTGGTAGGACATGTTCTGAGGCATCAAGGGATCACCAATTTAGTATTGGAGGGCAGCGTGGAGGGTAAAAATCGTAGGGGGAGACCAAGAGATGAATACAGTAAGCAGATTCAGAAGGATGTAGGTTGCAGTAGGTACTGGGAGATGAAGAAGCTTGCACAGGATAGAGTAGCATGGAGAGCTGCATCAAACCAGTCTCAGGACTGAAGACCACAACAACATATACAGTCAGAAACAAGTACACTATTACATCGATTACTTATTACACATAGTTTCTGTAACATAGGTTCCAGCTTCAGAAGTATAGTACAAGTTATCAACTGGTATTAAACGGCGAAAATTTTTGGATGAGGCAGAAGGTGTTTTAGCTGCATATTCGGTTTTACAAGTACGCAATTGCATTGGCCACTGTTCCATACTGAATTAAATGGCTCACTAGGAGGTCTAATTACAAGTGGTAGATGATGCGGTAATGGCTACATCTTTGTAGGGCGGCCAATTGAAAATCCACTGTTTCCTATGAATCACCAAGTACATATGTCTGCTCGATGATACCAGTAATGTTGTGTGTATTACGTCTATGTTTTTTGTGCTTTCTACCAGGTCTCCTGCATTCTTTACGGTATTATCGCTGTGCATTACTTATTACGCTGCTTGACGACTGCTAAGGAAAAACTGACACTCGTTAAGGAACAAGTACCAGTTGCTACGGAACAATATACAATTGTTGCGGGCCACCCGGCCAATGATAGAAAAAGGAAATGTACAGGGCGGGATGTGGTAACGCAGTACAGTATTCGACGACGGTTGTTGTCGAACCGATTACTGCAACATTCTGTGTGGTTCAGAAACATGTTTGCGAGACATCATTTGAATGCTTACGATCATGGAATACTTCTAGATAAGCTCAAGCACTGTGGTATGAATGGGACAGCGCTCAAATGGTTTAAGTGGCTCTGAGCACTATGGGACTCAACTGCTGAGGTCATTAGTCCCCTAGAACTTAGAACTAGTTAAACCTAACTAACCTAAGGACATCACAAACATCCATGCCCGAGGCAGGATTCGAACCTGCGACCGTAGCGGTCTTGCGGTTCCAGACTGCAGCGCCTTTAACCGCACGGCCACTTCGGCCGGCATGGTTTAAGTCATACCTTACTGGAAGAGTGCAGTAAGTTTAAATAAGCAGTTCACATAATATGCAAAAAACTGGTGATTTCTCAAACTGGGGAACAATCAAAAATGGGGTGCCGCAAGGTTCGGTCTTGGGTCCTCTGCTGTTCTTAATATATATCAACGACTTGCCATTCTATATTCAAGAAGATGCCAATCTGGTACTTCCTGCCGATGTTTCGAGTATAGCTATCACACCCAGCAGACAAGAATTAACTGGTGAAATTGTAAACGATGTTTTTCAGAGAATCATTAAGTGGTTCTCTGCAAATGGGCTCTCATTAAACTTTGGCAAAATACAGTACATACAATTCCACATAGTAAATGGAATGACACCATTAATAAATATAGACTTCGATCAGAAATCGGTAGCTAAGGTAGAATATTCAAAATTTCTAGGTGTATGAGGGATTGAACTGGAAAAAACACACTGAAGATCTGCTGAAACATTTGAGTTCAGCTACTTGTGCTGTTAGGGTCATTGCAAATTTTGGCGATATACATCTCAGTAAATTAGCTTGCGACGCCTATTTTCATTCTTTGCTTTCGTACGGCATCATATTCTGGTGTAACTCGTCATTGAGTAAAAGAGTGTTCATTGCACAAAAGCGTGTAATCAGAATAATTGCTGGAGCTCATCCAAGATCATCCTGCAGACACTTATTTAAAGAGCAACAGATCTTCACTGTAGCCTCATAATATATATATTCACTTATGAAATTTGTTATTAACAATCCGAACGAATTCAAAAGTAGTACCAGTGTACATGGTTACAACATTAGGAGAAAGGATGATCTTCACTACATAAGGTTAAATCTAACTTTGGCTCAGAAGGAGCTATATTATGCTTCCACCGAAGTCTTTGGTCACTTACGTAATAGCATCAAAAGCCTGACTGAAAGCCATACATCATTTAAAAGGAAATTAAAAGAATTTCTTAATGGCAACTCCTTCTACTCATTAGATGAATTTTTGGATATAGTAAGTGGGTAATTTCCCCAACACCCACAAAAAAATTAAAAATATTGTCATGTAATATTTTGTGTAATGTAATATCTTGTACAGACACCTTTTATTAACCTGACACGTTCCACATCATTACGAAGTGTCGTATTCATGATCTATGGAACAAGTACTAATCTAATCTAATCTAATCATGGACGAATAGTTGGACGGTTCGAAGCTGGAGTGTCACTACATTGGCCACAGTAAGGAGTGAGTACAAAAGTGTAAAGGCCTCTGAAGGTGTAAATGCTATGCGAAACCATGCCGGTGGTCACAGACAGACTACCTCACGGGAAGAGGATCGATAGCCGTAGTGGCGAAAGGAACGGACATCTTACTTCTGGGCAGATCGCGGCAGACTTTGCAGGTGCTACTGGTACCCGTGTGTCTGCCAGAACAATATCATGGCGATTAAATCAGGCTAATTTGCTTGTTTGGAAGTCTGTTAAATGCATCCCACTTCAATCATGCCACTGCCAAGAATGCGTTTCTTGGTGCAAGGAGCATTTTGGTTGGGATCAGCAACAGTAGCTTGGAGTGTTGCGCTCCGGCGAATCCCTCATCACTGTGGCAAGTGATTGTGGCCACAAGTTAGTGTGGAGACAGAGAGGGGAACACTTTACATACCACAGAATGTTCATGAACAACGTTGGTACGCCCTAGGTATTCTCGTGTAGGTAGGCACTATGCACAATAACCAAATACCATTGTATTTCTTTGTCTGAGGTACTGTTACAGCACACTGGTATTGCAGGGAGATTATTCTGGATCCTATATGTATGTTCAGGGTGTGGTAGGTCCTGACTTTCTGTTAATGGACAACACATTCGCTCACACAGGACTGCTGAGGTGCTGGACGCACTGGAACCTCAAGATAGTGAATTTATGGTGTGGCTTGCATACTCCCTGGACCTAAACACTATTGAGCATACCGGGACAAAAACGTTTCTCAATGAACAGCCCCTTCCTAAACTGTGTAAGAACAGAAAACCGCCTTGAGAGAGAAGCAGAATAATATCCCCCAAGGACTCCTCTACAGTTTGGTAGCCAGGTTGAATAACACGTGCCAAATGTGCATTAGTGCCTGAGGGAGGCATATTCATTACTCATAGTCCGATATTGAGCTCTGTATTCGGACTCTGACCTGTTTCAAACACGATCGTTATTTATGTCTATTATCCCACTTTTACATGTGATGAAATTCGTATCATTCTTAGTTATACATACACCACTTCACCTTTATTATATATGTACTGTATTTTATGTCATCCATCGTCGCCTGTGATTATACCTGTCCAGTAATATCTCTGTTCCTTGGCAATTTCAAGTAGTATGTTTTGTAAGTATTTAGCCATGTAATACGTTGGAGATTTTCCGTATTTTATAGCTGGTCTCAATGGTACATCGTGTTTGTGTTTTTTGGTTGGCTATGGGGTTTTGGTTCTTATGAGTTTTTCGGTTTTATGCTATATTTCTGTTTGTCAGTAAGTGTCCAATGTACTCAAGAGTTCTTTTTACTTTTATTCGAAATGAGTAGATATTTATGACTCCAGTGTGTGAATGGTGTTAGCACATATGAATTCCTTAGTTTCTATAGATACTACAAGGGTTACCCAGAAAGTAATGCATCGCATTTTTTTTCTCAGCCAAAAACGACGTATGAATTATTTGAAGTCTCCTGAGTGAGCGTGTCAAGTTTCCGTTACAGAAAAGTTTCAAAATGGCGTCTGTAGGTGATATACGTTACAAGCAACGTGCCATCATTAAATTTTTCACTGCGGAGAAAGAAACTGTGGGGAATATTCACAATCGCTTGTGCAAAGTCTGTGGAGCATCTGCTGTCGACAAAAGTACAGTTAGTCGCTGGGCACGGAGGGTAAAGTCATCAGAAGGCGGGTCAACGAAGCTCCACGATTTGCAGCGGTTGGGGAGACCATCCACGGCTGTCACATCTGACACACCTGACCTAGACCCCTCGGACTTCCGCTTGTTTGGGCCATTAAAGGATGCCATTCGTGGAGGACATTTTGAAGACGATGAGGAGATGATTCACACAGTGAAGCACTGGCTCTGCCACCAGGACGAGGATTGGTACTGACAGGGCATACACGCTCTTGTTTCGCGCTGGAGGAATGCCATAGAACGGGATGGAGATAACTGGAAAAATAGGGTGTGTAAATAAAACACCATTCTTTCGTGTGTGTAATGTTCATAATGTTCAATAAAGAACTGTTGAATCCTCGTATTATTTATGTATGCGTACTGTTATGTTCACTTTATCCGTTTTTGTAACGGTAGTCTTATTAGATTACGTCTTTCATTTCAGTTTTTTTATAGTCGCTGCTCCTATGTGGTCGTTCTTAGTAGGTCTCTGGTGTGCTTGTTTTTTTTTCTCCTTAATTTCGTTCTTTATTAATTCTCTTAGCACATCCACATTTACGTCTGTGCTGATTTGGTTTCCTTCTTGTGTTAGGATGTGTCCTGTTTCTACTGTTAAGTTATCTGTGTACTGGTTGTATATTGTGGTATTGGCATTATATTTTGTTCCTTTTTCCTATAAACATGTTTCTTATTCATTTAACTGTCTCTCAATGAGATTTATTAAGCATGGATGAGAAGTGTGTTGATGTTCCTGAGACTGATAGATCTTATTGTGATGTAACGCTTCTTTCTTTTGTTCTTCATGTCACTATCTTTTGCTTTTGTGTATGTTTATGTTGAATGTATTTCGCTCTAATATTCTGCTTTTTCTGACACGATCATGAAAACTGCAGAATTTCCTGATTATGTGCTTACTATTGAGGAGCTTCAAATATAACTCTACTCAGTGATTCCTTTTTCGAATACAGAGCTCTAATTCCATTCTGTAGCCAATACTTTTCTGCAAGCTCTTTTAACTTTTGTTCCGATCTAGAGCTACTTTTAACTCTTATATTTACATAATGCAGAATTAGGTTGTTCTTCCTGCATATTTTGGGCTAATCTTATATGCTGAGTAGTCTTGTGGTACTACTTACCCTAATTGAGCATTTAAAAACTATTAATTTTTAAAGCTTTGCTTGCATGTGACATAATATCGGTTTCAAACAATAATAAACAGTCTTCATTCAAATACAATGGTGACATTTTATGTGGCCTCTTCCTTTCTTAAGATGCTATTTTCATCCCATCCACCATTATGGATATACATTTTCAAATAATTTATTGTTTTTATTTGTATATATCGAAACGTTATAGCTTATAGTTCTATGTTAAATATTACACCAAAATCTTACAATCCACACAAACACCATCATTCGTAATTTCTACAACGTCATTCGAAACAATTTTGTAACAAAGCTGTTTCAATCTTTTGTAAGGACTAGGTGTCGTAAATGATTCCAACAAAATCTATTTGCACATCTTACAATTTCTTTCTTCTATTTCCTCAATAAATGTTCTTTAAGCCAGTCCAGTTTTCTTTGGTGGAACAGAAAATAAATACTTTTCTGAATAGAACCATTATTATAAAATTTAAAGTACAATTACAGAACATAAGATAGATGGATTAGTTCGAAAATCCTTAGTACAGGTTTGCTTCTTCAGGCGGACGTGAAGGGATGTGCACTCCACACAGACATATTTGAAGATAGTGTTTGCACAAGGCTTAAATGCCAGTCTCGAGACGATTTCCGTCCCCGATTTTCGATGAAAACATGCCTAATAATTGTCACGTGTCACCAATAAATTCATAGCGTCTGGCGTTCTCGTAATTCAGAGGGCAAACTTTCTGAGATCTCCCTTTTTCTTCAAAAGTTTTAATCGGAAAAGTTGGTAACTTCGACAGTTTCCGCAGCAGGTCCCCCGAATACATCTGCTGTGACGCAGCAGAGAAGATTGAACGTGGTTTATGGATCTGCTGGAAATGTAACAGGTATTTCTGTTTTTTTTTTTTTTTTTTTTTTTTTGTACTTTCGTCCACATGTCGTTCATTACGCTGCGATTTTCATCAGTTTGTTTCATTAAATATTTCCTAAACCCTGTTTCAGTGGCTGTCTCGAAGAAATTTGTTCGATAAGGACTTGCTTCTTGTAGCAAATTTACTAACAACACACTACTTAAAAGCAAATCTGCCTCTTTCAATATACTCATCAATAAATAAACCATTTGAAACAGCATTTAGAGGGTGTGGCGGTCAGTAGCCTGGAACAGATTGTACAGACGCATCTGTCGGTGAGAAATGTTCTTAACATGCATTACCTATCCTTGTTTCCCTCTTGCTGCGTAGGTTTTCCTATTTTTGCTCCAGTTCTTAAAAAAATTTGTGATCAGGAAGTCCTGAGGTAAGTAAGTGAACTTCCCAAAAACGCATGACGTCTGCCCACGAATATTCTTAGAACTGTCACACGTGGTCCCTAAGCCCTCATTTTGTTTGTGGTGCTGACCTTCAATTGTCGTACAACTGACATCTCTCTTAACATATTTAACAACCTAACAAAATACTGCGGTGCACGTCATGGCTACTTCTTTCACACTGATCTTGTTTACTAATTAAGTTCGCGTTACAAAAACCATAAACATGATTTGTGGCTGTTTTCAGATCTGGAATAAAGGAAACCGGTTGGTATCAGAAATACTAACATCGCCGCGCGGGATTAACCGAGTGGTCTATGGCGCTGCAGTCATGGACTGTGCGGCTGGTCCCGGCGGAGGTTCGAGTCCTCCCTCGGGCATGGGTGTGTGTGTTTGTGCTTAGGATAATTTAAGTTAAGTACTGTGCAAGCTTAGGGACTGATGACCTTAGCAGTTAAGTCCAATAAGATTTCCCACACACACACAATACTAACATCCGTCCCCAGCGAAATAAGACATTCGCTCCTTATGTATTTATATTATGATACTCTGTCTCAAAGTAGGTTTCATTAAAACATTTTCTCTCGTTGTTTCGTATTTCTACACCTATTGTAACGTTGTTACTTTATTTTGCTATGAAAGCGGTACTGATAGTCAATAAAAGCAGGTTAAAGCTGTGAGCCGTCTGGGGAAGTTAACCTTGCATTACTGAGCAACTGTTTCACCAGGCATCCGGTCTAGCTTACCGACTTACCAACCAGACTAACATTAATTATAATCTTTTAATAGTCATACGACAACCGGTGATATATATATAAAAAAGAGAATTTAAATAAAAAGAAGTAAATCAGTTTATATTTGGAAATTTATTTAACATTGATCATTGAAATTTCAGCATATTAAACGTGAGTCATAACTAAGCTGGTGCCTTATTTAGGACTGTGAAAATGTGAGTTTGTAATCTTACGGAACACATCAAATGTGGAGCCAAGATTGGGAGACTGCATACAACACAGCATTCATAAAATAACACACAAAGAACGTTGAAACATATGCAAGAGGAAATTAACCACAACCAACCGATACAATTTTCACCCAAAGAAGTTACGTTCGTATCACAATCCTGTCCGTCATGTCATTACCACACACTGGTATACTACATTCATACTAACACTGTGTGAAATCTTCCCGAAAAGAATAGCTGAGGGCTACTTTGATGAATACACCACATGCTTCACGTGGTCAACTTGGTTTACACAAAGAGTGTAACTCCACAATAATTTTGATAACTAAAATAAATTAGATCGAAAAGCAATTTACAAAAGAAAAACCTCGAACTGGTTACTATCGTCTTACTATTAACCTGATGGGTCAAACAATTGTATAAGAACGTGGTACTGGTCTCACAAAGTACGCCCCACGTGGGTTGAACATAAAGAAAAGTTGCTATATTGAAAAATATTGTCAAGACAAGACGTTATAATCACACGAGCATTCGCATTTAAGATTGATGATCTTAGTTAGAGTTACTGATCAACACGTGGTTCCACTTTACTCACAAAGTAGTGACAAAGCAACTACCGGAAGATATTCTGAACTACTTCACACGCGAATTACACTGCGTTGCAATTTAAGATAACATTAGATATTTTAGAGCTAAACCTGAAATAAAGGTGATTAAATTTTCAGTTAAGCTGAACTTAAGAAATCCATTGTCCTACCGAGTTAGCAGACACGCGCTTAGCCGGAGATCTTACCACTTCAGACGCTCGCCGCGGACAGACTGACCTGCGCTGCTACCGAGCGTGCTTCCTGAGGGTGGCTCACAAAGACAAACGGAAGTGGCCAGAGGGGCAGTTTCCTATACCAACATGACAACGGACAGACAGGACCATACAAGGATAGAAACCTCTTTGCTTTTAGAAAGCGTAGCTACCTGTTCCGACATTGGTCCTACTGTTCTCTAGCAGACAGGCTTGTCTGCTACCACCCAGCATGCAACTAGAAATACATTTGCTCATTCATTCTTTCACACAGAAGGGAAGGGGGATGACGGTATCTTATCATATACAGTATATAAAAGAAACCGGATGTAAGTTCCGTATGAGACTGTGTGACATGAATTACATATAAACTGTGTTTTAAAGTGTAGTAGTGTGACAGATCGTTCTTGTTTATGTGTAAAAGTAACACGTTTCACTGCTCAGTCTCCTCCCAGATAGTCAGAAACACCACAGTAAAATTTAGAAGAGTAATTTATGCCGAAAATGACAACATATTTAAGAAATTAACATGAAAGGAATCCAACAGAGACCTTTCACTATGAACACAGTAGTGTCCATCATTCCGAGTGTAAATGTCTTTCTTCAAAGTATTCTTGTGTAGAGTGACTATGAGAAGAAGTTTATATTTAAATAAGAAGCTGTTTCAGCGAAACATTACAAGGAATGGAGCCGTAAAACTTGACACTTTGGTAGTAAAGTTTTCTGTCTGTAACGCTGTTACCCTCTCTCTCTCTCTCTCTACCGAAATATGGATGTATGCGTCCGTTTATTTGTCAGTTTGTTATTTGGCAGCTGAACTGTGGGCATCTATAGCATAGTACATGCGATGTGTAAGGCCAAGTGGAGCAAATGGTGTAATCTACTGAGTTCAAACTATACACCACACCTTCACACAGACCACATCATTTAAAGTTCGAAGTAGATGGATATTTCAAATCTTGAATCTTGAGTAGTTAAAGGGTTTGACCTTTAAAGTAGCTCCTGAGTATGAACTTGACGTTTAAGTAATAGCTATCATTGTCATGAATCACGAATAATTACAATGAGTGTCAAAGATAAAATTCTGAACTGATATAAAGATGGAATATCGATCTTTAAACCTGAGTGAAATAATTGTATTGCTGCATAATCCGTCGACATAGCTTTAATTCTTGATCACTCACACAACACACACAGTTTTCACCTACTTGATGAAGTTCAGCCACCTTTTACGTTGCTGTTGGGAAGCAGCAGCGCCCCCTGAAATTCTTTAGTACGGAACGCACAGAAATAGATTCGACGCCGTGCAGATAAATCACGGACTCATCTGGGTACAATGATGAACTGTCACATATAAATTCGGAATTCGTGGAGCGAGTGAATGCGATATGCAAGTTAAATACCTCGATGGTGGCAAGAGGAATATTACGACCGTGTAGAAATAGCAGATTCTTCCATACAACCGAATTATATGCAGCCCAAATCTGTAGCGTAGAAGTCACGCAATGATAACGGTTCTTGGTAAGTCAAGAATTAATTTTTAATACGCATCGTAATTTAATACATGCATTGAGTAATCTTCTTGCAACAGTTTGCGTACATTTGATATCATCCTTTCATTTCCATTTAACTTCAAACATGAAATTTCTGTTATGTGTCTAAGATGGCGCACGACAATTAAGAAGAAATACTCCAGTGTAGAACACGTCTATCTTCAAGTGCGATTCGAGCCAGAGTTGCTCCTTCTAAGTCTTATTACTCTTAGCAATTATGAAAGGAGTAAGAATAATGAAGAAGTCAGCGACCGATTGCACCGAGCGCGGCTTGCGGTTACACTCCTCGCATTCAATCGATCAGGCGAGCCTACAAGACCATGAAATGCATTACTGAGCGCTGTCAGATCGCACCTCATTTTAGCGATATTTGCACTTGTTATAAGATTACACGAGAAAAAGGAGATTACATACTGAATGTACACTCCTGGAAGTGGAAAAAAGAACACATTGACACCGGTGTGTCAGACCCACCATACTTGCTCCGGACACTGCGAGAGGGCTGTACAAGCAATGATCACACGCACGGCACAGCGGACACACCAGGAACCGCGGTGTTGGCCGTCGAATGGCGCTAGCTGCGCAGCATTTGTGCACCGCCGCCGTCAGTGTCAGCCAGTTTGCCGTGGCATACGGAGCTCCATCGCAGTCTTTAACACTGGTAGCATGCCGCGACAGCGTGGACGTGAACCGTATGTGCAGTTGACGGACTTTGAGCGAGGGCGTATAGTGGGCATGCGGGAGGCCGGGTGGACGTACCGCCGAATTGCTCAACACGTGGGGCGTGAGGTCTCCAGAGTACATCGATGTTGTCGCCAGTGGTCGGCAGAAGGTGCACGTGCCCGTCGACCTGGGACCGGACCGCAGCGACGCACGGATGCACGCCAAGACCGTAGGATCCTACGCAGTGCCGTAGGGGACCGCACCGCCACTTCCCAGCAAATTAGGGACACTGTTGCTCCTGGGGTATCGGCGAGGACCATTCGCAACCGTCTCCATGAAGCTGGGCTACGGCCCCGCACACCGTTAGGCCGTCTTCCGCTCACGCCCCAACATCGTGCAGCCCGCCTCCAGTGGTGTCGCGACAGGCGTGAATGGAGGGACGAATGGAGACGTGTCGTCTTCAGCGATGAGAGTCGCTTCTGCCTTGGTGCCAATGATGGTCGTATGCGTGTTTGGCGCCGTGCAGGTGAGCGCCACAATCAGGACTGCATACGACCGAGGCACACAGGGCCAACACCCGGCATCATGGTGTGGGGAGCGATCTCCTACACTGGCCGTACACCACTGGTGATCGTCGAGGGGACACTGAATAGTGCACGGTACATCCAAACCGTCATCGAACCCATCGTTCTACCATTCCTAGACCGGCAAGGGAACTTGCTGTTCCAACAGGACAATGCACGTCCGCATGTATCCCGTGCCACCCAACGTGCTCTAGAAGGTGTAAGTCAACTACCCTGGCCAGCAAGATCTCCGGATCTGTCCCCCATTGAGCATGTTTGGGACTGGATGAGGTGTCGTCTCACGCGGTCTGCACGTCCAGCACGAACGCTGGTCCAACTGAGGCGCCAGGTGGAAATGGCATGGCAAGCCGTTCCACAGGACTACATCCAGCATCTCTACGATCGTCTCCATGGGAGAATAGCAGCCTGCATTGCTGCGAAAGGTGGATATACACTGTACTAGTGCCGACATTGTGCATGCTCTGTTGCCTGTGTCTATGTGCCTGTGGTTCTGTCAGTGTGATCATGTGATGTATCTGACCCCAGGAATGTGTCAATAAAGTTTCCCCTTCCTGGGACAATGAATTCACGGTGTTCTTATTTCAATTTCCAGGAGTGTATATGCGCTTCTCCAGGCTGGCTCTTGTACGCAACAGCTAACACAGAACGGGGGGGGGGGGGGGGGGGGGGGAGCCGCGCGGGTTAGCCGCTAGGTCTAAGACGCCTTGTCACGTTTCTAGGGGCTCCCTCCGATGGAGATTCAGTCATCCTTCGGGCATGTGTGTGAGTGTGCGTGTGTGCGCGCGTGTGCTTGTGTGTGTTGTCCTTAGCGTAAGAGGGTTTAAGTTAGATTAAGTAGTGTGTAAGCCTAGGGACCGATGACCTCAGCAGTTTCGTCCCGTAGGCACTTGCCACAAATTTCCAAAATTACAACGAGTGACCTGGCTTAAAATATGATATTTACGTTGATGTTCACTCTTTGTGGCGAGGCCACTAGACTTATGAACATTCCAATAAAAGATATGATTGGCTACATTTGTGTTTATTAATCAAACGTCATTAACGATTTTAATATAACATTAGACAGCTGTACAAATATCTGTAGGTTTAATACGTTGTAGGTAATAGCTCAAATGACTCGCAACTCATTGTACAAAAATCTCACAAGCTTGGCTGAAATATAGATGCAGGTTAAAACTTTACGGGCAGAGAAACATTCCAAACATTTACATCTCACCTGTCGTCCACCATAAATGACAATCGTGTTGCACCATGTCTCCACTGGAAAAATACAGGGAATCATCGCTAGACAGCACGTTCTGTTAGGTAATGTATTGAATTACATTGTTTTTTCGTTCTTTTCTTTTCTTATATATAAGATATGTGTAAACTGAGTGAGTTACAGACACTGCCAAAGCTAAATTAACAAGTTGTTTTGTGGCAACGGAAATGTTTTCATACATCGTTAAATATCTGCATGAAACAAAGTAAGAAACACGCTCTTCAGTTTATTAATTTGTGTATCTTCACCCTTTTGTTCCGGTAAGTGGTAGTGTGCGGATGTACCATCATTGTTAAAAATGTGTACTTTATCCGTTCATTAAAAGTGTTATAAAAGGTTTTTAGAAAAGTAACATTTATTCGTACGATTAAGAGGTCAACTCCTATCTCTTCATCATTTCACTCGCCGCCGAGGTCCTGCATCAAGAGATTCGATGCAGACAAGAAGAATTTACACGGCATCCGGAGCAGCGTTCTCGCATCGACATTGTCACAATCAAGACTAAACACAACTGAATTAATGTCAAGATCGATTATTTGGTACCGTACACTACTGGAAGCAGCAGTACGTAATGCAAATTACGTTAATTGACCTTCAATGTAATAATATTAAAGGTCTGTTGATACTGGTTTCAGTTAAAGCTCACCCAAGATTGTGCATAGATTCATAAATTACCTTCAAAATTTCTTTCCGACTTTTCTTTCCAATCAATTTTTCCAATTATTCAAGCAATTATTAATCCATTTCAGTTGTCACATACCTGTTCAATGACGACCATTTAAAGGACGCGCCGAGTGAAACATGGACAAACCTTTCAATTGCTGAGATAAAATATTTTGAGATAAATGAGTCATTATTGTTACAGGGAACTAATGAAATTTTCATTGTATTTGTTACATATTCACGAGACTGGGAGGGATAAAAACACTGAAAGAGCAAATTAAAAATAAATTCTGTCTACAGACGAGACGAGCCAGGAATGTTGATTTCAGCGGTAGAGGTAGAAAGCTGCTATGCTGTGTGCTTATATGGCCGCGCTTGGCGTCATCTCTCTGGCAGTAATAATCTCTTTCCCTTCCAACTAATATCCTTTACCGAAAGTGCATTTCTACAGAAAAGACGAAAATTTTTACAAAGTTATCACTAAACTGCAAGATAAGTTATTTAAATCCTGTAATACCGTGTCAGATAACAATCAGGTTCGTTAGAGAATAAGCAGCTAGACCTACTTTAATTGAAAAGTACAGATACAAACAAAATATCGTTTTTGAAATTTTTTTTCATAATTTTGTTAAACATGTTCACAATGGAGTGAACGGGAATGACCTCATTACAAAATGCAGTATGCCAAGATATCGGAAATCTGAGCTTGGCAACAGTTGAAGGTAACGCGCCAACTCGTGAACTGGCCATGGCAACCAAAACAACGAGCCTCGCGTTCCCCTATAAATAAATGAAGACACTGGTAATACAGCTAATCATGATGTCACTTTTATGACTCTTGATGATACAATTTCTCAGTTCTCACCATGAAACATTTCTTCAAATAGTGAAACTGAAGGGCGCGACAGCGAAAATTCCTTTGATTAATTGCTCTCGACATCGCGAAAGCAAGAACAAGAAACAGTTCGTAAAAACAGTGTAAATACTAGTGATACACACAATTTGACACAACTCATGCAACAAATAATACAACAGTTCACAATACAGCAGGAATTTCAGGAAAGTGTAACACAACAACTTGAGGGTATGACACAGCAGTTCACAACATCAGGAAAATAAAGGACAACAGTTTACACAGAAAATTCAGGCATTTAAAGATTTCAAAAATACTATTAGTCAACAGTTCAGTGAGGTGTGCAAAACTATACGCACAGCATTATCTGACGAACTATTCGGGAAGTTGACAGAGCTAGGTAAACAACGAAAACAAGAAATAATTACCGATATATTCCGCAAAATAAATACGTTAACAAAAAGAGTATCATCCGTAGACGATAAACAGGAAAAACTTGCAGGTGAGTTACAAAACCTTAGTGAAGCATACTCTCAAATTCAGGAGACGCAATCGCAAGTGGATACGTCTGTAAAAAATGTGACGGACGCAGTCAGAGAGGTGCAAGATGTGTGAAAACACTAACTTACACAAGCACAAAAGTTAAATCTAAGAGTGCAACAGTTAAGCTTAGAGTCAAAATTTGTCCGAAAACAGAAAGATAAGATATGTGCAGATGTGAAGGAAATAACTGAAAAAGCTGAATCCAGGATGCTGGATAAGGGCAGCACACTTGCTGAAAAGGTAGTGTCAGAGTGCAAGATCTATGTAGATACAGTAGAAGAAGCTCTAAAAGAGAAAGAAGGTCAGTTTTTTTGCTTGAAAGCGGAATGGTAGTTGGAGGCAGATACATGGGACATTGCATTTCGGAAATCGTTCGGGAATTCAGTATTCCGAGATCCACAGTTTCTTGAGTGTGACGAGAATACCATGTTTCAGGTATTACCTCTCACCACGGACAACGCAGTAGCCGACGGCTTTCACTTAACGGCCGAGAGCAGCGGCGTTTGCGTAGAGTTGTCACTGCTGACAGATAAGTAACACTGCGTGAAATGGCAGCAGAAATCAATGTGGGACGTACGACCAACGTCTTCTTTAAGACAGTGCAACGAAATCTGGCGAGTGGCTTTGCTAACAGCACGAGATCGCCTGCAGCACCTCTCCTGGGCTTGTGGCTGTATAGGTTGACCCCTAGACGACTGGAAAACAGTGAACTGGTCCCGATTTCAGTTGGTAGGGTTCGACTCTGCCGCAGACCTCAAGAAACCACGGACCCAAGTTGTTACCAGGGCACTGTGGAAGCTGATAGTGGCTCCATAAAGGTGTGGGCTGTGTTTACATGGAATTGACAGGGTCCTGTGCTCCAACTGGACTGATCACTGACTTGAAATGGTTGTTGAAAGCTGGTAATTAATGAAGACAGGATTGGGTTACGATTTTGGACGGGGCCCGGATCAATTACTATTGGTTTGCTTTGCAATTTCACTCATTTATGTTAGTAAATAATTTTTGAAAACAAGACAATGAGGTCGCAATCAGACTTTTAAGGCAAGTAACTACAATTACGGCTGAAGGCCTTTAACGCCAGAATGGCAATTATAAAAAATTAAACTACACACATAAAATTCAGACAGCAAATAATTTTTGGAAAACCAGCCAGTGTGGTCGCAGTCAGAATTTTAAGGCAAGTAACCACTATCACGGCTGAAGGCCTTTAACGCCAAAATTGCAATTATAAAAAATTTAACAAATACACTGTCAAACGGCGAATGGCATAGCAAACGTTAATTAAAAAAAAAAAGAAACAACAACAACAGATCACCAAACAGGTGAGACAATTGATGGTAACTGAATAATACAATAATAAAATAAAACACAAGGGCCAGTGACAGACGGTGCTCCAGGAATCGACCTCTGAGTACGTCACACCAAAAACACTTTCGCAAGCGAAGAGAAAGGCAGCCAAGAGTTGCATTCAGATCACAAGATGGTAACTCGGACTAGTGGCAGGCTAACGAGCGACTAACGATAATCTTGGTGAGGCTACCTGACATTCAACCAAACAATTGTAAGATGTAAAATTACGCCAAAGCCACAACGGGCAGTCTGGGCTCCACCCGCAGAATACTGTGCTTAGAGCGCTCGGAACAAGAAGGAATGACTCTTACTAAAGGAGGAGAACGCCACCCAACCTACAATCAAGGAGCTGTCAAACTTACATGCCTGACCGAACAGCGGCGGCAAGGCGAGGAAATGTACACTGTCATTACATACACCAACCCCCAGGACAGGTAACTGAAGCGTTAGCGGCCACAAGACAGAAAAATACCGCTGGTTGAATTTAACAATGTAAGAATCTGAAAATAGTAAATAGTAATTAGAAGCTCAGGAAGGCTAATCAGATCTACCTTCCCCAGGTACTCCACTCGCTGCTTTTCTCCTCGCCGACACGACGAACGCCGGCCGAGGCGGTCGAGCGGTTCTAGGGGCTACAGTCTGGAGCCGCGCGACTGCTACGGACGCAGTTTAGAATCCTGCCTCGGGCATGGATGTGTGTAATGTCCTTAGGTTAGTTAGGTTTAAGTAGTTCTAAGTTCTAGAGGACTAATGACCTCAGAAGTTAAGTCCCACAGTGCTCAGAGCCATTTGAATCATTTGACACTACGAGGAGCAACACGAACCCAAGTCAATGGAGAATCGCGAGATTTCACAATGGTGGAATACGCGAATTGTAATCCACTCAACTTAAACTTGCAGGATCCGGTTTCGACGAGGTCGTGCACCCTCGTGACCACTGCCCTTCGATCCGGCAGTCCATACCCGCCGCCAGCGGTCCTGGCGTGTTGTCGCTGTGCGCGGATCTCGCTGCTTCTCGTCCCCAACCGAACTCCACAATCACACCACACGGAAGAAGCCCGAGGTCGCCCAAAAGATAAGGCAGCAGGACTACATATCGATAAATGCCGCTGCTGCCACTAGCGGACAGGCAACACTTACGAAACCGAGTGGCGCCAGTGAACATAACAAGAAGACAAACAACGCAACCATGCCAACTAAACGATACAGTCTGGCAGAAACCTACACACGGCACCAACGCGAGCCACAGCATGCCTCAGCTTTATTCGGCTACTTAGAGAAAATTTGCAGCCTTTCATGGACTTCGTGTTCGAAATCAACTACAGAATTATTATGGATGACAATGTGTCATGTCACCAGGCCACAATTGTTTGCGACTGGTTTGAAAAACAGTCTGGATCCATCGAACGTTTATGGAGACATAATTGAGGGGTCAGTTTATGCACTAAATCCTGAACCTGGAACGCTTTCGCAACTAAAGACGGCTGTTGAGGCAGAATGGCTCAGTGCTTCCGCAGGGGACTTCGAACGACTTGCTGAGTCCATGCCATGTCGAACTGCTGCACTACACCGGCTATTGGAGGTCCGACATGATATTCGGAGGTATCCCATGACTTTTGTCACCTCGGTGTAGTTGTAATTGCCGATGTATGACTAATTGTCTCGGGTTTTCGGATTTTCTGACACAGTATTTGGTGCGCACACTTGGCCAGCCAGCTCCCGGGTGCGCTGTTAAGTGTCCTTGACGCTAGCTGATGTCCATCGGCGCCAATCTTTCCCGGAAAGAGTTCCGGCGTGTGCCAGGAACATGCGCGGGGGCTTTGACCTGTAAGTTCTGCCTAGCGTCTCCCGTCCTGGCGAGCGCACGGACAACCGAAGGCCCAGAACCTAAGGCCCTTGCGTAGTAATTTATGTTTAATAGCTGTGCGATGGACTTGTATCACTACAATGGGCGCCGAAGGACACAATGGAGGGCTCAGGGCTCAATAGGAGTGAGAACAATGCGCTGAAAGCAGAATTAAAGAATCGGCATGAAATAGATACAAGCTGAAAGATTAATGACCGAGAAACATAATGAAAGATAAGAAAAGCTCGTAAACGTTCCCTTTACAGAGATGAATGAAGTGGCAAAATACGTTTGGCAAGCAATTTTATCGTACGAGAACTGCGTGAAGCAAGCGACTGGGTTGTGATGGAGCTGTATTCGGGAGGATGTGGGATCAAATCTCCATCTGCCCATCGTCAATTACGTCTTCCGTCGTTTCCCTACATTACTTCAAGAAAATACTGAGATAGTTCCTACTTGTAATGAATCCTCCATCTAAGTGACAATGTGTCCTTCAAAGACAAAATGACAAATTTAATTTTCTGACAAAGAAGGTTGTTACAGTTAATATAAAAAGTAGCTTTGCATGAAAATAACAATTATGATGAAACTTCATTAAAATTATGAACTGCGCGCTCGAATGATGTACGTTGTAATTTGGATACGGTAGTGTGCTAATGGCGAGCCATCGTTGCGTTTCCAAACCGACCACTTCCAACTAATTTAACAGGCTGAAAAGTACATTAACTGGGTTTGATTAGCGAGGCGTGATATTGAACATACCTCTACTAAATAAAACATAATGTTTCTTAAGCATATCATTATTATTTCGTTAAAAAATTATGCTAACAAAATGCAGACGACTTTCTCATGTGGGAGTTGGAAGAGGAAGAAGAACGAGAATGAGTTGTACATCGTTTCCACACTTTTCAAAACATTAGAAAACGAAACTCCGACAGATCATAAATTTAAAAAAATGTACAAGAAGTAAACTTTATACATTTACACCTACATGTACACACTGCGAACCAATGTGATGTGCTTGGCAGTGGGTACGTCCCACTGTACGGGTTAGTAGGGCTTTTCCTTGTTCCGTTATGGAGCTCGGGAAAAATAATTTTTTAAACGCCTCTGTGCGTGCTGTAATTACTCTAATCTTGTCCTCACTCACGTCCCTTATGGGAGCGATATGTAGCGGGTTACAGTAGATTCCTACAGTCATCTTTTAAAGGCGGTTCTTGAAACATTGTTTCTCGAGATAGTTTCCGTTTATTTTCAAGAGTCTCGCATTTGACTTCTTTGGACATCTCTGTGACAATCTCCCGTGGTCAAACAAACCTATGACCATTCATGCTACCCTTCTCTGTATTTGTTCAATGTTCCCTACCATTCCTATTATCGTACTGAGTCCCACACATTTGAGCAATATTCTAGGATGGGTCGCACGAGTTATTCGTAAGCTATCTCCTTTTTAGATAGACTGCATTTCCCTAGTATTCTACCAATAAAACGAAGTCTGCTACCCATTTTATCCACGATTGAGTCTATTTGTTCGCTCCACTTCATTTCCCCAAGAAGAGTACACCTAAGCACTTGTATGAGTATACAGATTCCGATTCACTAATATTATACTCATAGGATACTATTTTTTGTGTGTGAAGTGCAGAATTTTACATTTTTCAACACTTAAAGCAAGCTTCCAATCCTTGCACCACTTTGAAGCCTTATCAAGGACTGACTGAAATTTGCATAGCATCGTTCAGCCTGAACTTCTCTCCGAACAAGCTGACGTTACCATTGATACTGTCCTCACAATCATTATGTAAATGTCTATGTATATGATGTTTTTCTTCTTATACTGCAATACTATTAATCACCCAACAGCCCTGTAAAAGTGATCCACGGATGAATAAAACTACTATTGCGTCTGTTACGTAATGATCCTCCACTATAATGAAACGGAGCTGGAATGGGGGGTGGATCACTGCTATGGTGAGACACGCATGATTATACTATAAGGACCTTTCAAAAAGAAACGAGCCGGAGGCATAAATGCAGAACCCAGTACCTGTATGTTAAAAGTATTGACCCTGTCTGTTGAGACACTTGTCCCACTGTGACACAAGGCGGTGAATGGCTGTCTCATAAAATTCCCGGGGATGCGATGTTAACCAGTTCCGCACGTAGAGCTGGACGCCGTCGTCCGAGGTGAATAGTTTTCCCCTATGCTGACGTTCTTCTTTGACCAATATAGCCCCCTTCTGAATCACTTCCTGCAGCGAGGGACAACAGTGAATGGCCAGCGTTACTGGCAAACCTTGACCACCCTTCGCCAAGCGATCAAATCAAAACGACCTGGCAATCTCATCCGTGAGATCATTCTGCTCCATAGCAATGCAAAGCCTCATACGGCCAACACAGTCGCGGCACTCCTGCAGGAATTCAAATAGGAGATTCTCGGTCACCCTTCATACAGTCCTGACCTCTCTCCCTGTAATTACGCCATTTTTGGTCCCCTTAAAGAGGCTCTGAGGGGCAAACGATTCACCTCGGACGACGAAGTCCAGCTGTGCGTGCGGAACTGGTTAACATCGCACCCTCGGGAATTTTATGAGACAGCCATTCACCGCCTTGTGTCGCAATGGAACAAGTGTCTCAACAGCCAGGGTCAATACTTCTAAACATACAGGTACTGGTTTCTGTAATTATGCCTCCGGCTCGTTTCATTTGAACGCCGTTATAGATACACTATGTGATCAAAAGTATCCGGACACCCACAAAAAATGCGTTTTTCATATTAGGTGCGTTTTGCTGCCACCTACTGCCAGGTACTCTATATCAGCAACGTCAATAGTCATTAGACATCGTGAGAGAGCAGAATGGAGCGCTCCGCGGAACTCACGGACTTCGAACGTGGTCAGGTAATTGGGTGTCGCTTTTGTCATACGTCTGTATGCGAGATTTCCACACACCTAAACATTCCGAGGTCCACTGTTTAAGAATTGATAGTGAAGTGGAAACGTGAAGGGACACGTACAGCACAAAAGCGCACAGGTTGCCCTCGTCAGTTGATTGATAGAGACCGCCGACAGTTGAGGAGGAGAAGGATATTAGTGTTTAACGTCCTGTCGACAACGAGGTCATTAGAGACGGAGCGCAAGCTCGGGTGAGGGAAGGATGGGGAAGGAAATCGGCCGTGCCCTTTCAAAGGAACCATCCCGGCATTTGCCTAAAGCGATTTAGGGAAATCACGGAAAACCTAAATCAGGATGGCCGGAGACAGGATTGAACCGTCGTCCTCCCGAATGCGAGTCCAGTGTCCGACAGTTGAAGAGGATAGTAATGAGTAATAGCAAACATCTATCCAGACCATCACACAAGTATTCCAAACTGCATCAGGATCCACTGCAAGTACTATGACAGTTAGGCGGGAGGTGAGAAAACTTGGATTTCATGGTCTAGCGGCTGCCGATGAGCCATATATCACGCCGGTAAATACCAGACGACGCCTCGCTTGGTGTAAGGAGCGTAAACATTGGACGATTGAACAGTGGAAAAACGTTGTGTGGAGTGACGAATCGCGGTACACAATGTTGCTATCTGATGGCAGGATGTGGTTATGGTGAATGCCCGGTGAACGTCATCTGCCAACGTGTGTAGTGCCAACAGTAAAATTCGGAGGCTGTCGTGTTATGGTGTGGTCGTGTTTTTCATGGAGAGGGCTTGCATCCCTTGTTGTTTTGCGTGGCACTATCACAGCACAGGCCTACATTGATGTTTTAAGCACCTTCTTGCTTCTCACTGTTGAAGAGCAATTCGGGGATGGCGATTTCATCTTTCAACACGAGCTGTGGCGGAGTGGTTACGCGACAATAACATCCCTGTACTGGACTGGCCTGCACAGATTCCTAACCTGAATCCTACAGAACACCTTTAGGATGTTTTGGAACGCCGACTTCGTGCCAGGCCTCACCGAATAACATCGATACCTCTCCTCAGTGCACCACTCCGTCAAGAATGGGCTGCCATTCCCCAAGAAACCTTCCAGAACGCAGTCGACCGTATGATTGCGAGAGTGGAAGCTGTCATCAAGGCTAAGGGTGAGTCAACACCATATTGAATTCCAGCATTACCGATGGAGGGCGTCACGAACTTGTAAGTCATTTTCAGCCAGGTGTCCGGATACTGTTGATCACATGGTGCATGTCTTACTTGTACAATATATTGAAGTACCCTGAAGTCAGAAGTGGTGAGGTTGGTGCATTGAAAATGGTGCTACCCAGCAGTTCGACTGGAGCACACGTACCATAAATGTTTATCTTCCTCATCTGCTTTTGCGCCCTATTAATTTCTCCGTATTCTAATCAGGGAAGTACGTTCTCGCGATTTCTGATACGTGGATAATGTGATCCTGAGAGGAAGGTTGATATTTTCTGTGAACCATGTATTTTTTTTTAACCAGCCTGATACTGTCGTGTTAAATCTAAATCTGCATACAACAGTCTGCTGGAACACCAAAGGGTTTTTACCATTATGTCACTTGTCAGGGTCGTTTACCGCTCCAGTCACGTTTGGACCGTGGGAAGAATGACTACCTAAATGCCCCTGTGCACGCTGCAATTAGTCTAATCCTTGCGGGAGCGACTCGTATTGGCTGAAGAATACATCTAGATTCTTCACTTAATATTGGTTCTTGGAACATTGTGTGTTGGCTTTCATGGGATCATTACGGTCTGTCTTCGATTTCTGCCAATTCATGTTTTTCAGCATTTCCGTGTCACACTCCCATAAGATAAACAAACCTGTGACCATTCGTGGCTCCCTTCTTTGTATACTTTTAGTATCAGAATTCTCCCATTGTAAGATTTCGTATAGATCCAAAAACAGCTGCGCAATATTCTATGATGGGACTCACAAGTAATTTGTAGGCGGTCTCGTTTGTTGACTACCACAACGTCAATGATTAACGATTAAAATCTGTCAACTGATACAAATAGCTGGGTGTAACAATATGTAGCCATCTAAAATGGCATGGTGCACAGGCTCAGTCGTATGTAAGGCAGATGGCAAAGTTCAGTTCATTGTCAGGATGCTGGGTTTCATTGTCAGGATACTGGGATTTTCCCAGTTCCTAATGCTGGGTGTCATTGTCAGGATGCTGGCCTTTTCCCAGATCCTGACAATGAACTGAACTCTGCCATCTGCCTTACCTACGAGTGAGCCTTTGCACCGTTCCTTTTTAGATACCTACAAATTGTTACACCCAGATATTTGTATGAGTTGACAGATTATAGTTGGTAATCACTGATCTGTAGCCGTTGGATACCACCCTTTTTCGTGTTGTGAATTGCATTATTTTACATTTATGTAGATTTGTATGCAAGATGCCAGTATTAGCAGCACCTGCGAACTGACTCAGATGCGATTGAATATTGCTGAAGCCTTTTTCAGGTAGTTGTTCATTACAGTGTTAGAGGGTAATTATATTACCTGCCATATTGTTAACATACGCATGGACAACAAGCGTCCCAACACACTACCTGAGGGCACGCTTTAGCTCTGTCTTTACAGAGGATGAGCTGAGCTGAAAGATTGACAGATTGAATTAATATCAGATACGAGATTTCACTCTAGAAATAACTTGCTTGAAACCAATTTTATTCACTCTGGCCGATCGAACTTAGTTAGTTGACAGACAAGTTCTAAGTAATTACTACAATTTGCAGGTACTTCGGTGAGATGGTCGCAATGGTGGCTAAGCAGATATCGCCTAAGCCGATAATTTTTGCTCATGCAATAAGATTCATCCACACTTCCACTATAAAACGTGACAATAGCATATCAAGGTACGTGACACAATGTTTGAACTACAATGAGTGATTACTCTCACATAAAGAAATTTACCTTAATACTATACATGCCCCTTAACAGATCGTTTCTTGGAGAAGAGAAGGTGAAGAAGGAAGTGACAAGTGAATCACGTCAGACGAAAGAGGACTACAGCTTTACAAAGATAACTCAGTTACTACTAAACTTCTTCCTCCAGACTTTAAGCATTGCGGCCTTATGTTCCATATACCTGAGTATTTTCTTCGCGACATGTAACACACTTCATAGTCAATTATATTTGCTCTTTGAAAGAAAAACAGTTTTACTAAACCAGGAAAAAAGAGAAACGTTGCATGGGGGCTTAATTAAAATTAAATGAAAATAATTTTTAAATTTTTTTTTTTTTTTCAGTCGCTGTATGTCCGATTGCGAAGTCTCGTAAACGGTTGGCCCTGACTAGTATTATTACGCTATCTGACTGCATAGAACAACAACAAAGAATGAAATGGAAATTTTCATTAACACAATTAATTAATCAAGTCCCCAGCAACTATAAAACCTACGAAACCAAAGCACAAGTATAACTGTTCTGTGTGTGGAAGTATGACTCAACGTACGCATCTGGCACGGTTCTTCTTCAACAACACAAGAAATTTTAAATATCATTTATACTGAATTAATTAAAGGAAATAGAAATACCATAATTACTCAAGAAAACCAGAATTATACTCTAATCCAAGAACACAAGCCAGATGCTTTGTTGACTGAACCTGTAATGACACATTATTTAAGACACTGAAATAATGAAAAAAAAACACAGAATATTTTACCTTCATATATATTGACGAAAAGCACTCTGATCATTACAGTATTTCCATTCGAACCATCTGCTGTCTAGCCCATCAAACAACTGCATAAAACATGGAACAACATCTCGACAAACACTGCCCACTAGCACATCTCAACACACACTGACTACTACGAGTCCTCGACAAGCACTGCCCACTACGACATCTCAATAATCACTGCCAGTGGAGGCGGCAGAACAATACTCTCTAGCGCGATCTCCGGCGCTGTGGCTCAGTGTAGCCACCTTTCATATGCCCTTCCTCCACAGGCTAGAATTTGATGGTATTTTTGCCAGCATTGGTGGTGAAAATACCACCAAATTCGTCAAAAAAATACAGACAAAAATAAAAGATAATATTAATACGTAAATATCACATACTAGATAAAATTTTGGCTTTGCACTGACCTTTCAATAACCTAATATATAAAATACAGTAAGCAATACAAATTCTTTCATACATGTGACTTTACATAACAGTTTACACAAGTATTATGTGGTTAAACAGTTCAATCAATAGCGTCAGCAATGACGAATATGTGCAGGTAAGAGTCTCATAACTTTTCACAAACAGTATTACACAAAAAATCAGTTTATACAAATATTCACATAAACGCTTTCCATAGCCCAAGAAACAAGTAGTTGACAGTTCCAGCAGTAGCACCCAGCAATGGTCAACAGGTGCAAATACCAACAAGTGACATCTTCACTAGAAGCAGTCCCATCAGTTGCACCCAGCAATGTTGAACAGGTGCAGATATCAACAAGTAACATCTTTTCAGTATAAGCAGTCCATCAGTGGCACCCAGTAATGTTGAACAGGTGCAGACACCAACAAGTGACATTATGTCAATAGAAGCAGTTCCATCAGTGGCACCCAGTAATTTTGAACAGGTGCAGACACCAACAAGTGACATTATGTCAGTAGAAGCAGTCCATCAGTGGCACCCAGCAATGTTGAACAGGTGCAGACACCAACAAGTGACATCATTTCGGTAGAAGCAGTCCATCAGTGGCACCCAGTAATGTTGACCAGGTGCTGACCGCAGTCCATAAAATTCACTATCACTAATCACACTGTTCATCAGCAGAAATTAAACATGTCCTAGTGGCACCAATCATGTAGAAAAAGTGCAAATAACAGTCCAAAATATTCCCTATAACTAATTAGACAGTTCATCATACAAATAATAATAAACACACAAATGATATCAGATAATTGTCATATTAACTATTACAATACACAAATAGCAGTAAACCTATAATATTTATGGGTGTCAGTGCAAGCCACAACAAACAAGTAAAATAATATTTAGGAGATAGGTTGGGATCACTTCTCTGGGATTATAAAAGGAAAACACACAAAACACACTCACTCATCTTTCATCCACATCTAGTGTTACTGTGTAGTTGAATAGTGTTAACTGTGTAAATGTAATTCTGTCAAAATTTTATGTTCATCATGTGTATCAAGTAGTAGTGGCAGCAATGTATAACCGTCAATAATAGTTAGTCAACGTCATAGTCATCATGTCAAGACCAATGTTTGCCAAGCCAGATCAAAATGTACGGTTGCTGAACAACTGTCAGTGAGCCAAGATATGCAATAACTTCCTCTCTCCAAAAAAAAAAAAAAAAGTATATACTGCTTAGTGATTTAACAAAGTGTGTGTGTAGACAATCTTCTTTCTACTTGAGTGTTCTAGTTTGCCATCTTCATCCTCCTTGTTCCATATAGACCAACCAAAAAAAATATGCTCCTCACTTACTTCACCTCTTATCCACCAAAACTCCAATAATCATCAGCATCACATAATCTCAATACTTCACTAATACCTCTTCAATACGTCGGTACATATAAACCTTATCATCAATATCATTGACCTTACCTCTTGTCCACGAAAATTCCAATCATCATCACTTAATCTTAATACTTCAATAATACCTCTTCACTACGTCGATATATATAAACCTCAGCACCAATATCATTTCACTTCCATAACAACTCTTTCCTCTAGTCAGTCTCCTCGAACAAGTACAGACAAAATCCTAGTGCAACTTCAGTTCATCATCCCATACAATCCGAAGACACAGTGTCCACACACAACCTCTGTGTAATCCATCTGACCCAAATTTTCTACTCATTATAAATTATAAGATACATTTTGGTTCCTTGTCCATCATTAAATAAAAGAAATGCATACATGACCTCTACCAGACTTTAGTTCGAATAACTCTCAGTAATTAAG
This sequence comes from Schistocerca nitens, assembly GCF_023898315.1. Lineage (NCBI taxonomy): Eukaryota > Metazoa > Arthropoda > Insecta > Orthoptera > Acrididae > Schistocerca > Schistocerca nitens. The sequence goes on along the minus strand of NC_064618.1, from coordinate 284,377,483 downwards.
TACGATTACGGAGTGTGAATGATCATAATATTTCACAGTGTGTACACCACTTCAAAAATTATGGCAAACAGAAGCAAACATGTGGAGTATTTCTTGTGTCAAGTGTCACTTCCTATTTCAATTAACTCACGAAAAATGCAGTTTAATAACTGTCAATGGTCTAACCTAGTGTTGGTATGTCATGTCGTTAGCTTACTTCCTATTAGCATAAATTTATACAGCTTCTATAAAACCTCCAGCTCATGTGACTTCTATGAAGTTTCTTGTACTAATGTCGTTCGTAGAATTATAGCAGTTCATTTTCTTATCTTAAAAATATAAGGCACTGAGCGTAAGCAAAACATGCAATAGCGAGTAAATATACCAGTAGAGAACAGAATGTCAACAAGTGGATGCAGCACAATCCCTATAACGAGTCTCCGTCAAGCGAACAATCTATAATTAACACCATGGTGTGACCTAAACTCCATGTACGTACACCTCATATCAGCATTTCTATATATAGCAAATTAAAGAATAGTTATGACAACAAACAGAAATGTGTAAATATGCAATCCATACGCAAAGCAGCAAATATGTATCTTACATAATAAACAGGTCATTATCATCATATCAGCATAAGCAAATAAATGTTCATACGTAATCTTAATAAGTAAACATGAAGGCGCAAGCAGATAAATCACAAAGTGTAACCTACATACATAACCACAGTCAGCACAATTAATCAGTTGACAATTACAATTTAAATAAATAAGCACAGCAGCACATAATAAAAAAAATATGACATCAGTGAAAAGGCATAGCAGCCAAGCGATGCATAATATACATAAGTAATAGCACTGTTCATTAATCAATAATTGTCAAAATCAGCAAATGTACACAAGCACGTCGCTTCACAAGTAAATTCATAGAACATGAAATTAGCACAAAGTATGAATCACGTAATCGCGAGCAGCAAATTACATCTAAAATACGTACCTAAGTGGAATTATGTTACCTGAAAAATAAACTCAATTAATAGTTACCCTTTTTAATTTATTACTTTTTTTCCTTCGAAATTACATTCTTCCTGAAATTTTCTCCATAGTAAGTCGTCTTAACGTCGGACATGCACAGAATTTACCTGAAGGTCTTAAATATTTTATACAACCGTATCCTGAAAAATACTGAACGTGAATAACATAATTCATCAAGACACTATAGCTTTATACTGAATTTAATCGGAGAAATTAGACTGTGTATTTGTTTACGTCTGTCAGTGCATTCGCACTGAGCGCTCGATCAGCTGTAGGCGCGTGACGTAGGAAGTAATTGTTTGCGGTCAACGACTGCCTTGTGCGGCGCGCAGACTGACTGTTGCTTTGAGTATGTGCCGCCGCCAAAACACAGCGCGGTATCCTTGTACTCTCCGTGTGTTTACGTAGCTGTTAGTTTCTCACAAGTATGTCATTCCACAAAAATTTTAACGTTAGATATGTGATGTATTCCTTTAGAGCGTCGTGATTTAAGAGTTTTTATTTCAACAGTGTTATCATGAATGATTTTGCGAACCCTATATGGACCGTTATAAAGCAGAAAAAATTTGCGACACAATCCCTTTCCTTTGTGAGACAAACGATGAGATTTAATTAACACCTTTTGACCGACTGACAAAATTTTTAAACGACCAGGACGTTTAGCTGATTTCTCTCTTCTTGCAGCCGCAGACGCAATATTTCGTAGAGCCAGGTTGACAACTTCAGAATGCCGCAGTTTCCGTGAAGGCGGAAAAGGAACGATTTCAGAAATGCGATTTGTTGGTACTTTATTTTTTAATATCAGTATAGGCGGTAAAGAAGTTGAGTCATTAGGAAGTTCATTCAGAATGTTTTGAAAAATATGAAGATACTGATCCCAAGTTCTGTGATTCTGATGACAATAAAGACGGCACAATTTATTGATTTCCTTCATCCATCTCTCTGAAGCATTAGATTGAGGGTGAAAAAGTGAAATAAAAATTGGTTTAATCTTACGACGCCGTAGAGTACGAAGCCAAATTTTAGAGCGAAACTGTGATCCATTATCTGATATAACCTTATCAACATGACCAACTTCTTTAAGAAAATGTTTGATGAAAGCATTAGATACTGAACGAGCTGTTGCTTTGCGTAAAGGTGTAAAACACACATATTTTGATGTCAATTCCACTGCTACGAAAATGTACGCAAAACCATTAGTAGAACGAACCACTGGACCGAACAAATCGACTGCAGCCATGTCCTTTAATTTCGCTGGAATGATAGGAAACAACGGTGCTCTGTGAGAAACAGTTGGCGGCTTAGCCTGTTGACATAATTTGCATTTGGCAAGAACAGATCGGATACGTTTTTCCATATTACTGAAGTAGCAATTTTCTCGCAATTTATGAAAGCATTTTCTGGGACCAAAGTGTGCATAACTGAAATGCGTAAATGAGGTGTGGCCAAATCATCCAATCTAACAAAGCGTCTAAGAAAATTACAGACACCAATGAAACTACGAACATCACGTTTTGTGGTAGGAACAGCATAATTACGAATAGCATCTAGTTTCTCTGGATCGGGAAGAATACCTTCTGTAGAAATAATGTGACCGAGAAATTTCACCTGAGAACGACCAAATTCAGATTTCTCCAAGTTCACAGTAATGCCAACTCTTGCAAAAATACGTAATAAGTAATCCAAAATTTTGTTGTGCTCACTCCAAGAACGTTTAGCAATAGGAATGTCGTCAACATATGAAGTAATATTGTCACGAAGATAAACAGGTAAGATTTCGTTTAAATTACGAATGAATGCTGCAGAAAATATAGTAAGTCCAAACGGTAATTTCCGAAGTCACTTTTGGGTAAAATCGTCATATCCGGTTAATCTTTACCTACTGTCTAGATAGATTGATAGTAGAAGAGTTATTTTTATAGATACAAAGAATAGTGAAAGAGTAGGCAGCGGTGCAGAAAACTAAAAGGGAAATAGCACCACTACAGCTCGGGGCCCTGTGAGCGCTATGGCACATATTCACTTAGTGTAGTGAATCCCCTGAGGACTTTAATAGCTGCACATAATTTTCAGTTTGTGACTTTGTGGCAAATTCGGCGGAAGTGCGTACATAAATTGATCTAACCATGAACATGGATGTATGTCATTCTTAGAATTGCGAAAGATCTTAAATTTCCGAACAGTCAAAAAGTGTTTATAGACAAAGTTTTCGCCTCGTGGCGACAAAGACCTACCGCGTCTGTCCCAGTCCGAATGTCGATTATTGTCAAGTTCGCACGCCTGGCGCTCTCTTGTTGCATCCCGTAAATGAAACAAATTTCTTTCTTCAAACCCTTCTGCTATCTGTGATTCTAAATTTCTTCTGTTGTCTTTTCCTACAATTTCGCCTTCAATTTGTTTGACTTGCTTTCGTAATGCCTCAAATTCCCTTTTCACGCGTTCATTAAATTTTCCCTGATTTTCAACATGCTTATTTATGTTCTGGTACTCTTCGGTTTCTGCGCATGGCAATGGAGCTGTATCATCCGAATCTGTGTCCCCATTTAAACTAAGACTTGTCAGTTTATCTGAAATCTCCTCAACTCTTTCCGATAAGTTTACGTCTTCCGTAAGTGTCGCGACTCGGGTTTCGGTATTGTCACATTTAGCAGTTAACTGTTCACACTGTTGCGTTAAATTATTTATTCTGTCATTTGGTACGGATTCCTCGATTCTCTCAATTATTTCTTCCTTATCGTGTGCACGTTGTAAATTTAACTCTGAAAATTTTTGTACTATCACGCGATCTCTTTCTTCCTGTTCTCTATCCTGTTCCCTTTGTCTAATCTCTACTGCAATTAATCTATTATTGTGAGCATTCAAAATCGGTTGTACTTCCTCTCTAATCTCTTTCTTTAATTCATCCTTCATGTTTTTGAAACATGTCCCTATTCGCGAATCTAACCGTGTTTCCATTGTTTTTAATTCAGATCCTAACTGTGATCCCAGTGAGTCAAACCGTGTTTCCATTGTTCCCATATCAGTTTTAATTGTTCCTATATCAGTTTTAATTTCAGATCGCAAAGTTCCCATCTCTGTTTTAATTGTTCCTACTTGTGGTCCCACTGTTTTTAATTCAGTTCCCAAATTTAATATTGCACTCATCAACTGCTCCATATCTTCTGTCGTTAATCTCGTATTCTGTGAATTTTCTGATTGAGAAAAATTTTGAAATGGTTCCGGACTATTTTCCCGACTTATTAAATTGTTTTCCACTTCATTATTCATGATACTGTTTTCCTCTGTTGGCGAGTTCGCCATGTTAACAATTTCGTCATTCTCACTATTCATCATTTTTGCCTTTTTCATTGATCGCGTAATCATTTACAAAATGTACAAAACTCGTCACTGTACGAAAATTACACACAATGCCTCCTTATTTCCAACAATACCATTCACACAAATGTTTCCCTCAAACACGATTAATCGACCAATTGAAATAATTGCACTAAATTGTCAGACCCATAGACAAGACAACAAAATTAAATTTTGAAAAAAAAAATACCATTAGAAGAATGACAAATACCAAATCTACACATGCAATATAGGCTACAATTACTAAACTACAATTACTAAACTACAACAATACTACTGTCTACTATTTTTGCAATCAGAAGAAATCCAAGGGACGATCCGAAGCAGCGGTCGCCACGTGCATGGGGGCTTAATTAAAATTAAATGAAAATAATTTTTAAATTTTTTTTTTCAGTTGCTGTATGTCCGATTACGAACGGTTGGCCCTGACTAATATTATTACGCTATCTAACTGCATAGAACAACAACAAAGAATGAAATGGAAATTTTCATTAACACAATTAATTAATCAAGTCCCCAGCAACTATAAAACCTACGAAACCAAAGCACAAGTATAACTGTTCTGTGTGTGGAAGTATGACTCAACGTACGCATCTGGCACGGTTCTTCTTCAACAACACAAGAAATTTTAAATATCATTTATACTGAATTAATTAAAGGAAATAGAAATACCATAATTACTCAAGAAAACCAGAATTATACTCTAATCCAAGAACACAAGCCAGATGCTTTGTTGACTGAACCTGTAATGACACATTATTTAAGACACTGAAATAATGAAAAAAAAAACACAGAATATTTTACCTTCATATATATTGACGAAAAGCACTCTGATCATTACAGTATTTCCATTCGAACCATCTGCTGTCTAGCCCATCAAACAACTGCATAAAACATGGAACAACATCTCGACAAACACTGCCCACTAGCACATCTCAACACACACTGACTACTACGAGTCCTCGATAAGCACTGCCCACTACGACATCTCAATAATCACTGCCAGTGGAGGCGGCGGAACAATACTCTCTAGCGCGATCTCTGGCGCTGTGGCTCAGTGTAGCCACCTTTCAACGTAGTAATACGTCGTTATAGCACCTGAAGTTACTTCTAATTCGGTCGATGACTCTTCAACCAGGAAACATACAGCGTCTTCGCTATCAAGACATTCTTAATCCAGGCACAAATCTAGTCTGGAACCGTTATAATCGTACTTTTGTTAATAAACATTGGCGTGCTACCGAGTCAAATGTTTTTCGGAAGTCAAGAAATATACCATCTTCATTGTCGCCATGATCCAAGATTTTGAGGATATCGTACGATAAAAGCGCAGATTCGGTTTCCCATGATCGATTTCCCCCATGATGGTCGGCATGGAGGTGATTATTCTGCTCGAGATACCTCATTACGCTTGAAGTCGGAATTTCATCTAAGAGTATGCGACAGGCGGATGCCATTGAAACTGGACAGCAGTCTCGTGCACCACTTGTACTATCGTTCTTGTGAGCTGTCCTCTCTTCCTATCGTTGGGGACAGGTTTTTGTTCAAGAGATGTAGCATATATATTATAGTTATAATGAGAGCTACCTCTGCTCCAAAATAAATACGTCCTGCTCGTTGTAGTAACCAGGAGAAGCTAATAACGGTTTTAACGGAAGTGTACCGTCAACTCATTGTGCACTCTCACTTTTATCGATAAATAAAGAAGTTAATGCTCTTGTCAATTCCACGTTGGTCTGGGACGCTGTATATAGCATTATATATATTAGGCGATGCGCTTTGCCTTCCTCCGAGCTGTGAACTAAGTTAGCATATTAACACGGCGACCTGCCGTTTAAGGCAGAGGTCTGCCTGCGGCGTTACTCAGTGTTTTTCAAACATGTAAATCATTGCCTTGGGTGAAAGTCTGCTGAAATGGCCGACTCGACGGTTTCGATTTGTTTGTGAATTCAGTGCGCAGTAGCAAATTGTCACAAGTTGCGTATTGCGCAATATGGAATCTGTTTTATTTGTCACACATGTTAGTCCGCTGGACGCTTATCTATCTTGTCTCACATCTTCGATCCGGGAAGCACTTAAATCTCTCGTAAGGTAAAAAGACAAAATATTTCTGAGATATACCTCAGGGTACAGAGGATACATGAAGGATGAGTCGAATGAGACTCGTGCCCAACCGACAATCTGTGAAATTACCGCCCTCTGTTTCGGAAATTACGTGCTCACTGAATTACCTGCACCCTGAGAGCCTTTGTCACCGGATATTCTTCCTACGAGTCGTCGGCAACCTGCACTCGGGAAATCCTCATCCAATCAAGTAGATGACGCTTGAAGAATCACCCTTAGCAGGACTATCTTAGGTTTGGCATTTTCATAAGGAGAAACTTAGTGTAGGTACTATCGAAGAGCAAATGGAAATTATGCACAAAATAGAAGAATGCAGGCGACGCAAAGTTTTAGAAGACTGGAGATCTCCATTGCAAAAACGAAGGAGCCAGCCAGGCTGCTTGAAGAACAAAATAAACTTGCTGCTGTCGCCTACATTGACACTACTGATGTTGCGTGCAGATGACGCAGGCGCAGCGGTTTATTTCCGCTGGAACTGGCTGCTGCCTGTAGTGAGTTGCTGGCACCCTGTCCGAGCAGCGCCGACGCCACCATGGAAATCATCAGAATGCATCCTGCTGCCAGAAGAAGATCGCCACCAATGGTCGACACAGCGTTCTACGACATGCCCTCTTACATACGCTTGTTACACTAGTTCTTGTTGGTTGAGTGTTTAAGTCCTACTGTCCCAACTGTTTATGGCTACTCCTTCCTAATACGAAAAATCATGTTATGCACTGCCAAATAAGAAGTTTTTTGTAAATAGTCTTCATGGGCGTGCCGCCGGATGACGTTGTGCAAATCCCATAATATTTACTCGGAGCAACTGTCCGACATCATCAGGTGGTTGAACCTCGCTGGTGGCTAGGGAAACCACGCATGCTCAAAAATTTGCAGATAGATGGCGCCAGACTCAAACGCCCTCTGCCGGCAAACGCAGAACGGCCGTTCTGCGCGTGCGCTGACGCTGTGTTTACTAACATGCTGCCAAAGTTATGACGGGTCTATTATCGAAAGCTCTTTGCTTTGTCGTCGTGATTTAACAGCAGGGTTCCAGGCTGTACTCAATTGAAATCCCGCATCCCTGTTGATAAGGTTATCAGCTGTACGGATATGTATTGCTTCCATAATGACGCAATCCCAGAAAGAGGATGCTGGGGATAAAACTTCAGTCTTTTCATAAATCATGTGATGTCCTGTGTTCAGACAGTGTACTGCAATTGCCGACTTTTCCGGTTGGCGTAGGCGTGTATGACGCTGATGTTCGTCGCAACGTTCTTGTACTGTGCGACATGTCTGACCTATATATGCCGCCCCACACTGACAAGGAATCTTGTACACACCACGTTTCCTCAGACCGAGATCATCCTTAACCGAACCTAACAGGTTCCTCAGTTTTGAGGATGGTCGGAAAACACACTTGATGTCATATCTGTCGAGGACTCTTCCGATTCTTGACGACATGGCACCAAAGTACGGCAAGAAGGCCAAGGTGGTGGGTGTCTTCGTATCTTCATTCTGATCCATAGATTGAACTCGCTTGGGCCTGAATGCATTACGTATCTGTCTCTCAGAATAACCGTTTTGACGGAAGACTGTCTTCAAATGTTGCATCTCACTCGGCAGGCTTTCAGAGTCAGATACCACACGCGCTCTATGATCTAGCGTACGTAATGCACTACCGCATTGTGCTGGATGATGGCAACTTGTGGCCTGCAAATATAGACCTGTATGCGTTGGCTTGCGGTATACGCTGTGTCCCAAGGTTCCATCTGCTTTCCTTCGTACCAAAACATCAAGAAAAGGTAAAGCGCCACCTTTTTCCACTTCCATAGTGAAGTTAATATTCGGATGGAGCGAATTTAAATGTTGAAGAAACGTAGGTAGAGTATCCAGTCCGTGTGGCCACACCACAAACGTATCCTCAACATACCACAGAAAACAAGAGGGTTTGAGAGTGGCTGACTGTAGTGCTTTATCTTCAAAGTCCTCCATAAAATAATTGGTAACCACAGGAGAAAGAGGGCTCCCCATGGCGACACCGTCCACTTTTTCAAAATATTGGTCTTGAAATAAGAAGTATGTTGAAGTAAGCACATGTTTAAATAGTGCCACTATGTCCTCCTCAAACTTACTTATTACTCATTTGAAGACAGTCTTCCGTCAAAACGGTTATTCTGAGAGACAGATATGTAATGCATTGAGGCCCAAGCGAGTTCAATCTATGGAGCAGAATGAAGACATGAAGACACCCACCACCTTGGCCTTCTTGCCGTACTTTGGTGCCATGTCGTCAAGAATCGGAAGAGTCCTCGGAAGATATGACATCAAGTATGTTTTCCGACCATCCTCAAAACTGAGGAACCTGTTAGGTTCGGTTAAGGATGATCTCGGTCTGAGGAAACGTGATGTGTACAAGATTCCTTGTCAGTGTGGGGCGACATATATAGGTCAGACATGTCGCACAGTACAAGAACGTTGCTACGAACATCAGCGTCATACACGCCTACGCCAACCGGAAAAGTCGGCACTTGCAGTACACTGTCTGAACACAGGACATCACATGATTTATGAAAAGACGGAAGTTTTATCCCCAGCATCCTCTTTCTGGGATGGCGTCATTAAGGAAGCAATACATATCCGTACAGCTGATAACCTTATCAACAGGGATGCGAGATTTCAATTGAGTACAGCCTGGAATCATGCTGTTAAATCACGACGACAAAGCAAAGAGCTTTCGATAACAGACCCGTCATAACTTTGGCAACATGTTAGTAAACACAGCGTCAGCGCACGCGCAGAACGGCCGTTCTGCGTTTGCCGGCAGAGGGCGTTTGAGTCTGGCACCATCTATCTGCAAATTTTTGAGCATGGGTGGTTCCCCTAGCCACCAGCGAGGTTCAACCACCTGATGAAGTCGGACAGTTGCTCCGAGGAAATATTGTGGGATTTGCACAACGTCATCCGGCGGCACACCCGTGAAGATTATTTACAACATATCCGCCGGGAAAGCCTGAAGAGTCACAAGTTTTTTGTGTGTTATTACGTAAGATATTTTACGATGCATACTCTGCCCATTATAAGTTATTTAATAAATAATTTTCTAATGCTCATAAATCTAACAATGATACCCACAATTACAATAATGAAGAAAATTATGACATTTTGAAACCAGGTACAGACGTCGCGTGCATGTAGGGCTAGGAGTCGGAGATGGATGTAACATTATGTGATTGCCCTACAATTTTAAATCATTCTCTAACCGAGCAGTCGCTCGGCAACAGCTACAGTTAGCAAATAACGTCCTGTGACCAGACGTGTTTATTGTGGAAGCGCCGTCAGAGATACAGTGAGCTATTGACTTTGAAAGCAGACAAAAGAAGAACATTTTTACACATTCTTTTGATGTACGAGATATTCTCGATGAACAGTTACTCATTGTTCTGTCTCTCGTAATTTGTGTCGGACACGCATGTCTTGCCACCGTATTATTATTGTTTAAAACATATTATTTTAGTGTAATGTGAAAGTGCCCTACTGCATAGCAGTAGATTCATGTGAGAAGCTATATTGTGCGATGTGTATCTGGAAATGCTAAAAAATATAAGTTCGTTATATATCGAGTGCCATAAATTGAAAGTTAAATGGAACTTGTGTGTGGACTAATTATTTAGTATAGAACCTATGCCTCACTACTTCATGACCATACGTATTTAATTTTCTTTTACGTTTCTGCAAATTTTCATGGTTCACAGTCACAAATTGTTCCGTCGAAATCGGATGGAAGTTGCATACGGCGAAATAGTTTCTCTGCACCTTATTCTACTGGTAAATGCATGATAAACTTCGGTCCCTCAGGAAATTCACGTTGAGCTATCCAAAAACAATTATATTTTCAATAGTCATTTAGCCCTGACCAGTAAAGGTTTTCAAAACCACTACAATAACTAGTTATGTCTATTTGCCTAAAATATAATATATATCGTTATGTGCTTTTCTCTGCAAATATATTTCCACCGTCGATTATAGCTTTATGTTAACGCACAAAAGTAAATATATTGTTATAAGGAGCTACGCACAGCTTACACCACTACATGCGTGCTTCTTCCTGGCCTTTTAGTTGACACGAGTACATGTCTTACGTACATTAAATGAACCATACGATATCCCACAGGCACAGGTTGCTTTATGCTTATTTTAAGATATGCTTTGTGAAATAGAAGAGACACAATTTTTCAAATTCTGTGTTTATAATTTGGTTTTTGTGTTTTCCGTTGTACTTTCCGAGAATTCGGATATACTGAAAATTTTGTGACTACGTCAGCCACAAAGTAAAATAAATTATGATCACTTTCGAATGTACAAGTTTTGATATTATAGTCCTCCTTCGGGCACCTGCAGTTCATTTCATCAGTAGTGAAACACCACCTATGGCCCTCGGGTCTTCTACAAGTTCGGACAGGAGGAACGGTGGACTTTTCCTCAACCTTTTCTGAACGCACGTTTCACTGGGTGCAGATTTCACTAGGTACAGTTTACAGGACACAACGTTCATTTAGCCGCATGAGACGCATAAAAAGTTGTTCGTTTTAGCGTATTAACTTAGCCCTGTTGAAGACAAGTGTATTGGTTGTCTGTCGAGGTTTGTTTAGCTTCCGCCGACCTTGCTACACGCAGAAAATTCCTGGCACGTCCGACCTAGCCCCGCGTTAGCTCTGCGCGTTAGCGGGCGCTTTCGCAGCGCATGCTAAGAATACTCCAAGTGTGCTGCGCCCGGATACCCTTTTTCTGCTCTGCAGTTGCCTCTCGTTAGATGCTTTACGCGAAGACTTCGGAGAATCTCGTAAGCTATGACGCACCGTACGCTACGGAACTGCTCGTAAACCATCCACGTGGTCCAGTGCATCCCTCTTCCGTACGCCACACTGTGCGATTGCTCTGCAAAGATCTTTGTATCGCAAGGATTTCTTTTTCTCCCTCCCTCTCTTTCTTCTCTCTCTCTGTCTCTCTCTTTCTCTTCTCTCTCTCTATGCATTTAGACGATTCCAAATCGCTGTGGCTCCATCAACTAAAGCCCCCAAATTTCTTCTGTCCTGCACTTTCTCCCGCTGACTTTCCGTGTTGTAATCCATTACTTCTGCGCTTCTGTGATTCCATCAATCCATTCATCTTCTGCCACGCCTTTTTCCTTTTGCCTTAGATCTTCCCCAATATTATCGTCTTTTCCAGCGAATCAAGTCTTTTCACAATGTGTCCAAAGTACACCAGTTCCTTATTTTTCGGTTTCAGATCTTTCAAGTAGCTATCTGGTTTTATTTGCTCTGCTACTGACCTATTCGTTCTCTTTGCGGTCCATGTGCAAAGTAGCAAATTATTGCGAGTCTTTGCACCTCGCAATGAAGTACGCGATCTTAGACTTGCGGTGGTTTTTTGTTCTCACATATGCACAGCTGCCTATGTCCGCTGGAGCAAAGTGCTGCCCTATCTTGTGCGTACGATTTCGTAATGCATCTAAAGAAATAGTACTAAATTTTGTTCAATCTTCAGTACTTTTGGAGATACAAACGTTTACCTAAAAGCCAAAATAAGGTTTTTTTTTTTTTGTTACAGAACTGAGCTAGGGATTGTAATACGTTCATTTATAATATCATTGGGAACTACAATGAAAAAGATTCAGTTCATAGAAGCTAATTTTCTAGACTTTTATTCGCTTTCATTACAACAGCTGCTGATGTAATAGAAACCATTTTCAAAAATCATTATTTATATTTTGTTGTAAAGAGAGTGCGAGAATATGGAGGACATGCCTAAAGAGTGGATGTTTCATTTTATTAAAATCATGTAAAATGTATGCGTGGGAAAGTTCTTGTGCAATCATGAATTATGTGACATATGTCCTAGTGTACACGCTTTTGTGCCAAAAGCAGCCACAAGAAAAGTTAAGCTTCAGATCAATTAGTATTTAATTGCTGCGAATAATCAGTAATTTGTTTCATGAAAATTACGTTTGGTTTCGTTCATATAGAATTTCTTTTATAATTGACTTTCTGTGGTTCTTTTGGACAACTTAGGGATTAACGCGAGTACTTGAGGGCTGGAGCTGTTCCTATTGACTGCCTAAATCATTAGCCAATAGGAATTAAGCATTTCTTGCACTTTTTGTAGTGCTTTGTGCTACAGTTCCGTATGTCTAGGAGTCGATCGTGAACCGTCTTAGTGTACAAATCAACGTGAAACCGTTACACACGATTTTTTGGTAAGATGAAACAAGTCATACGTTCTATCTAAATTATAAAGCGACTTTAGTTTTGAACATTATAGTCAAAGGGTGTAAATTTTAAGTGGCTTTGTTTGGAAACTATTTGCATGTGAACTTGCTGGTAGTATTTAAACTCCACGTGGCGTTGTCCGGAAACACGCCGGAACATTTAGGCGGGCGCTTCTTTCTAAAATCACTGAACGACTTGATGTAATAACTAATGATTAGCTGTGGGTCAGTAAGTGTGTGGAACATAAAATCATTCAGGTTGGATTGGTGAACTTCTGGCTGCTTTGGTATAGAGAACTTCTAGTAAAACAGTCATTAGCTTGCATCAGTATTAGTTGGATAGTAAATTCGGAATTGATAGCCTTTTGCAACATATTGTGGAGGCAATAAAGGCTATTTAGTTGAACTTTAAAACATTTTCAAGCACGTTTATAGATCCTGCCTGAAATTTTACGAATTTACAGATGCTGCTCCCACGCCTTTGCGTAATAGGTATTTAGTCGGTGTTTTTTCGACAGTTCTTTTCATCGGCCTAGTATCTACCAACCCAGAGTGAAGGGGCAGACGGCAAGAAGCCTTTCGAAGTAGGCGGACAGAACTGTTAAAGGTGATGAGAAGTTATAGCCTGCCCCGCCGCACATGGAACTCTAAGGCGTTTCCACCAGCACCACAAGTCAAAGATGTATATTCCGTGCAGCTCAACCTTTCTTACAGTTCAGAGCTCACAACCGTACAACACAAATGGAATGACCGTAGGCCTTACTATACGGAACTTTGTTGTTAACGTTATGTCTCTATTCCTTAAAACAACCGAGCGAGGTGGCGCAGTGGTTAAACACTGGACTCGCATTCGGGAGGACGACGGTTCAATCCCGCGTCCGGCCATCCTGATTTAGGTTTTCCGTGATTTCCCTAAATCGCTCCAGTCAAATGCGGGATGGTTCCTTTCAAAGGGCACGGCCGACTTCCTTCCCCGTCCTTCCCTAATCCGATGAGACCGATGACCTCAATGTCTGGTCTCCTTCCCCAAAACAACCAACAACCAACCTTAAAACACTGTCAAGGTTCCAACCTACCTGTCAAGTAACAAGCGTCTCTTGATTTCGTCGCTGCTGTCACCAACAGCAGACTGAGTTTATTCTCCATCCGTACAATGATAAGCCAAAACATTATGGCCACCGGCCGCGGTGCGGACACATGACGTGGTAGAAAAAGTATGTAAGTGGAGCGAATGCGCACGATGCATTGCCCTATCGAAGACATGGGCTGCAAAAGGGAAAATCCACTGATGTAAGCTACTTTGACAAAGGGTAGATTATTATTACGCAGATCCTGTGAACGAGTGTCTCAAAAACGACGAAGTCGGTCGAATGTTCACATGCTACTGTCGTGAGCATCTACAGGAAGAGGTAGACGGACAGCGAAACCACCACTAGGCGCTGGACATGGGGTTCGGAGGCCTGTCTGCTCTGTAAAGTAGGATAGATGGTGATCTGTAGCATCTCTGCCGAAAGAGCACAATGCTGATGAACACACAAGCATTTTGGAGCAGACAGTCCATCATACATTGTTGAACATGGAGCTACGCAGCAGACCACACTTACGCGTCCACATGTTGATCCAACGACATCGTCAATTACATTTTCAGTGGGCACGGGACCATCGGGATTCGATAGTCAATCAATGGAAACGTGTAGGCTCTTCGGATGAAACACATTTTTGCTAATACATAAGAAACTATTAGCCTCGATTGCGGTAATAAAACCAACCTTTACCTAGGTTTCAGCCCAAATAATTGAGCCTTCTTCAGAAGATATACCTGAATCTATAATTTGTCTAATAGGGTATGGTCTAGAAATAAAACTAAAACAGCCTGAATAGGCGTAGTCACATTTTAAAAATGCGGTACATAAGTACTATGTAAATGGGCAATGAGAGGGCGTTGCACGTCCGATCACTCAATTACCATATTTTTTACACGTAAAACATAATTTGACCCTATGCTGGTCATTTGCTATTACATGGCGATGAAGTGGCTTTGTTCGTTCACTCATGCGTTCTTTTTAGTAATAAGATAAGTATATCTACATCAACTGATAAAAACACCTACTCGACCATCTGTGTACAGGTTAACCGAGCTTTTTGGATTATGGAGTTTACATACTACAGTTTCGCTGTTTTATGTCCTATGTCATCTTTCATTAATAAAGATGGGTGCGTTATGCAGCATTCGTTGTGAAACAGCCGATATATTCTAATAGTGTAAGTCGGGGTAGTGTGTTCGAACTTACACAAATCTATGCATAGTATGTTTCATTTTAGTCATAACCTGGTGCAAAGCTTTATGTTTAAGACTTTCAACCTTTCTACAAGTTATTTGTTTTAAGATATAACTGCGTTGGTCTTTTATATTTGACAGTCATGTTCCCAGTAAGACATGCGCAATGTTCCCCGCCATGTTGATTTTCAGCGCGTTATCTAGTCCTTCCTAGTTTTACTTGAGCTCCCGAGGCCCACCGCACGGCGTCCATGGAGACGAGGCGCACGCCAGAGCTTTAAGTCTTGGTGTTGACTTAGTACTTACGTACCGCATTTTTAAAATGTGATTACGCCTATTCAGGCTGTTTTAGTTTTATTTCTAGACCATTCCCTCTTAGACAAATTATAGATTCAGGTATATCTTCTGAAGAAGGCTCAATTATTTGGGCTGTAACCTAGGTAAAGATTGGTTTCATTACCGCAATCGAGGCTGATAGTTTCTTATATATTAGATTATCACGTTTTCTGACTGTGCTGCAATGTTGGAAGTACAAAAACATTTTTGCTACACTAGGTCGATGGTCGCCTCCTCAAACGCCGTCATCGAGGTGAACGGGGGCTGGAAACATACAGCGCGCCAAGGACGCAGGCTGGTGGGAGCAGTATTATCCTATGGAAGACATTCTCCTGCGCTTTTATGTGACCCGTAATAGTAACCCGACAACTGCGAACCACCTGCGGCGCTTCATGCTTGATCTCTTCCCCGATGGCGAGGTCAGCTTTCAGCAGTGTAATTGTCCGTGCCACGGAGCCATTACAGTGCTGCAGTGGTTTGAGAAGCATTACAGGGAATCACGTTGATGTCTAGACTACCAAATTCGCCGCCTATTGTAAACTCTATGGTACCCATCTGGATCGCTATAGGGCGCCACCATCGCACATGCAAATCAGCGGCCCGTTATTTACACGAATTATATGACATGTGCGTAGACATCTAATACCACTTACCTCCACAAACCTACGGATCCCTGAAATGTGGAATCAGCGATGTATTTCGTTCCAAAGACGGGCAAACGATCTATTAAGCAGGTGGTCATAATGTTTTGTCCCATCAGTGTATACCATGCCATAATTTTCGTTTTCTCGATATTCCCATTAGACAAGCCTTTGCACTTCCTTCTTTCAATTTCAGTAAGAGGATCTTTAACATTGCATATTCAAGGTTATTCATATTTATCCCAGCCATTTTAAGCCCGTTTTTTCTTCATCTAGCCCGGCAACGCTCATGATGTAAAAAAAAATGAGAATATGGAGCCTTGCCGTACTCCCTTCTGAATCTTGACCCATTTAGTTGCTCCATGTACGGTTATCATGACGGCTTCTTGGTCAGTAAAAATGGCGTATCAAGTAAATGCGGTAATCTTCTTCTCCCGTGTTTTTGAGGACTTCCCATAATTTATTGTGATCGACTCCATCAAAGGCTTTAGCATAATCAATAAAGCAGAGATGCACATCTTTCTGGAATTGTCTTGCGTTCTTCGTAATCCATCGGATGTTGGCATTTTGATCTCCGGCCCCTTTCTCTTTACGAAATGCAGTATGTTTTTACTTGTTTCAATTGAATGGTAATGCATAACAAAATTCTCAATGTTTCAACATCAATTGTTGCGAAAAATCGTACAAAACTCCACGATCTATGTTGTGTACACTGCTGACCATTAAAATCGCAACACCAGGAAGACCAGCAAATAACGAAATTTTACTTACTACACATATACACCGAGATGGGAAAAGTCGTATGTTACCTGCTAATAACGTGCCGCACCTCTTTTTTTCCCGGCGTAGTGCAATAACTCGACGTGTCATGGACTCAGCAAGACGTTGGAAGTCCCCTGTAGAAATATTCAGCCAAACTGCTTCTGTAGCCACCCATCATTGCGAAAGTGTTGCCGGGGCAGGATTTTTTGCACGAACTGACCTGTCGATTATGTCCCATAAATGTCCGATGGGATTCATGTCGGTATATCTGGATGGCCAAATCATTCGCTAGAATTGTCCCGAAAGTTCTTCAAACCAACTGGGAACAATTGTTGCCCAGTGGCATGATATGGTTGTTTGGAAACACGATGTTCATGAATGGCTGAAAATGATCTGAAAATAGGCGAACATAACCATTTCCAGTCAACGATCGGTTCAGTTGCACCAGAGAGCTCAGTCCATTCAATGTAAACACAGCCCACACCATTATGGAGCCATCACCAGCTTGAACAGTGCCTTCTTCATAACTTGGGCCCATGGCTTCGGTGGACTCCGCACCAGCGTCAAGTTAACTGAAATCGGGAGTCTTCTGACCAGGCCACGGTTTTCCAGTCGTCTGTGTTCCAGCCGATATGGTCACGAGCGCAGCAGAGGCGGTTCAGTAGATGTAGTGCTGTGAGGAAAGGCAGCCGCGTTAGCTGCCGTAGCCCATTAACGACAAATTTCGCAGCACTGTCCTAAAGGGATACGTTCGTCGTACGTTCCATATTCATTTCTGTGGTTATTTGAAGCAGTGTTACTAATCTGTTAGCAGTGACAACTCTGCGCAAACGCCGTTACTCTCTGTCATCAATTGATGGCCGTAGGCTACTGCATTTTCAGTGGTGAGGGGTAATATTTGAAATTTGCTATTCTCGGCATACTCTGTAGCTCCAACTAACCATTTCTCGTTCAAAGGCTGTTAAATCCCGCCATGCAGCCATAATCACATTGGAAACCTTTTCACATGAATCACCTGAGTACAAAGTCCGTACTCCCTCCCCCAATAAACTGCTCTTTTATATCCTGTGTACGCAGTTCTACAGCCATCCGTCTATGTTCATATCGCTATCCCATGGATTTTTTCACCTAAGAGTATATGCGATTTCGGAAAGAGAGACTTCCTGCGGTGACTTTGCTTGTAAAGCGAACATATACATACTCTTGTGTCTTTGGGCTGAAATACTACCCCATCCAAGCACGTAGTTCGCTTAATGACAATTTGACGTTTCTTGAATGCCCTCTTCATGATGTGGCAATTTTAATGGACAGCAATATATTTTCCGTTTGCTAACGCTTCTTTGACACACAGTCTCACGATATTTTTCGTTTGTGAGGAGTTCGCCTTCCATCTACTAGGAGTTCATTCTTTGATTACAAGATGGCAAAAAATCTGCCATGGCGCTATTGAAATAATGCATAATCATGAAAGCCTTACATGGACATAGTGAACTGATATCGCAAATCTAGTCCTCTCAAAGGCGAATAAAGGCTTATTACGCAAAAAAAAAAAAAAAAAAAAAAAATAGTTGCTACATTAATGAAGGTTCGATTACCTGCAATTAGCAGAAGTTTTTTGCTTTGTGAACTTTATTATGAGAGGTTTTACATCTACTGCGTCAACACTCCCAGTCCGCCTGCAGGTATGTGGCTGAGAGTACTTCTGGTGCCACTAACTGATTCCCCCTTCCCTCTTACACTTGTAAATTCTGTGTGGGAAGAATGTTTACCGCTAAGCCTATGTATTAGCTATAATCTCTCGAATTTTATCGTTGTGGTCATTTCACGAGATGTGAAAGGAAGTACTTCCCCTAAACGTCAATTCCACTCGGGATTAGCCGAGCGGTCTAAGGCACTGCAGACATGGACTGTGCTGCTGGTCCCTGCGGAGGTTCGAGTCCTCCCTCGGGCATGGCTGTGTGTGTTTGTCCTTAGGATAATTCAGGTTAAGTAGTGTGTAAGCTTAGGGACTGATGACCTTAGCAGTTAAGTCCCATAAGATTTCACACACATTTGAACATTTTTTAAACGTCAGTGCACAACATCTGTCATGTAACGCCTGCCGCTGGAGTTCGTGGAGCACCTCTGTAACGATCTCGTGCTGATCAATCCCGTGACAAAACGCGTCGCTCTCTATTGGGCTTTTTGTGTCTCTTCTATCAGTCCGGTAACGCCCCCAGATTTATGAAAAATACTCAAGTATCGGTCGAATAAGTGTCTTATAAGCCACTTCTTTCGTGACTCAGTTGCATTTCCTTCGGATTCTTCCTCTGTATCTCAGTCTGGCATCTGCTTTTCCTACTATCTGCTGTATGTGATCATTTCATTAGTGTAGCTATACAATAGTGGATTTCGTTTCCTATATATGTGCAATGTGTTGTATTTATTTACGTTCAGCTCAACTGCCAGAGCCTGCACCATTCATTAATTATCTGTAGCTCATTCCCCAAATCGATACTGTCTTCTGCCATTGCTTGTTTCTTATAGTCACCCGAATAATCTCCGAACAGTATTAAAGAGCTTACGATGCTTTCTATTACATCATTTACATAAATTTTAAACAGTAACGGGCTGTCACACTTCCTGGGGTACTCTGGAAATTATCTTTACATCTCTCGATTTTGTTCCCTTAAGAGCGACATGTTGACTTATATCTGCAAGGAAGTCCTGAATCCAGTTGCAAATCTGTTCCGATACTCGATAAGCTGGTATTTTCTTTGACTAAATGGCAGTTCGGAAGTGTGTAATACGCCTTCCTAAAGTCAAGGAACATGGCATCAACCTGAGAACCACCGCTTACAGCGCTATGGATCTCATCGAGGTACAGAGCTAGCTGAGTTTCACAAGATGCATGTTTGCGGAATACTTGCTATTTATTACAGAGGAGCTTTTAGCTCTCCAAAGCCGGCCGGTGTGGCCGAACGGTTCTAGGCGCTAAGTCTGGAACCGCGCGACCGCTACGGTCGCAGGTTCGAATCCTGCCTCGGGCATGGATGTGTGTGATGTCATTAGGCTAGTTAGGTTTAAGTAGTTATAAGTTCTAGGGTACTGGTGCCCGCAGATGTTAAGTCCCATAGTGCTCAGAGCCATTTGAACCATTTTGAGAAAACTGTGAAGGAAATCAAAGAGAAATTTGTTAAGGTAATCAAAGTTCAGAGAGAACTGAACTACTGCGTGATAGATAGGTCGAGTCACGGTCTCCAGTAGAACATCTTTCACTTTCGAGGTCGTGTTGCGCCCGAAGGTCGGAGGCGCGATGGCAGATGAAGATGAAACAGTTCACTCGGTGTGAGGCAGCCGAGTTAGAATTTGGCTGCGAGGCGAGCAGTGTGCCGGTAGTTGATGGCTAGTACAAGATCGGCAGTTAACAATCGCCGGCTCTGAGCATAGCCGCAATATCAGGAACAGACAATCAGGCAGGTTCCTGGATTGCGAACCATTTTTACCTCGGTTGCCCCTGGCTGCAGAGCTTCGGACGTGTGGGGCGCCTACCGAGGGAAGTAGCGTATTGTGTTCTTCAGCGACCGACCGGACCTGAAGGCGATCGGCGAACTACCGCTGTGTCGGAGTTATGTCCTTCCTGGATCGTTGTACGGATGCGTCTGGTGAGCTTCCGATTTGGTTTATCGGATGCGAGTGAGCTGCTCATCGGCAGTATCCATAGCTATAATCGACATTTTCTGTACATGCACCGAGACTGTCTATTTCTATAGCTTCCTCTTGTTTGTTCGAGGTTCACGTCAGGTTCCATATCAGACTTCTGGTTACTTATACCGCTTCTGTCTCATGTAAGAGAGTTGTGTGTGCATTTCTATATTATTTCTTGCCCAATCTGAGTGTTACTTGTCAAGTTCGGTCTTAACTTCTTAGCTGTCCGCTGTAAAGTGTCGGATTTATGTACAGGGTGGCGCACGAAATGAGTACCATTTTGTTTTTGAATATAAACTTTATTGTCAATACAATCTGAAAGAAACATATGCTACAATGAAGAGCCGTCCATGGAGATTTCTTCTAACTCATCACATGCTCAATATGTCCACCATTTCGTTTTCTAACTTCCTTCAAACGAATACCGAAGTTAGTGATTACCCTACGACACATGTCTTCCGTAATTTCACTACCAGCTTGAAGAATAAGTCTTCTGAGCTCCATTAAATCACGTGGACGTTTCGGGAATTTTTTTTTCCTTTACGTACCCCCAAAGAAAAAAGACACAGGGATTGAGGTCTGAACTATCGGGGGACCAATTTTGTCCGTCATTGAAGCGATCTGGAAACCTGAGTGAAATGATCCTCATGTCGAAATGCTGGTGTAAAAACTCCAGCACAGTTTTTGCAGTATGTGGTTTTGCTCCATCTTGCATGAACCACTGCGTGTTGAAGGGAAAGGCAGTAGCAAGAAGCCGTGGAATGAAGCTATTGCGAAGCATGCTCAAATAACGCTCGCTGTTCACAGTTTCTTCAAAGAAAAAGGGTCCAATAAGTCCGTGACTGGAAATTGCTGCCCACGCCGTAATCCTCGGAGCATAATGTTACCGTTCATGAAGCACTTGAGGGTTTTCAGTGGCCCAAAAGCGTACATTTTGCTTGTTAACCACACCGTCTAAATGAAAATGCGCCTCGTCTGAAAACAAAACGTTGTTCAGAGTTTATTCCCTATCCTCCGCCCACTGAGCAAACAGTAGTCTCTGCTGCTTGTGTTCTTCATTGAGCTTCTGTGCACAGGTCATCTTGTATGGGTACATATGGAGGTCACTTTTAAGAATGCGTTGAACGGAGCGTCTGGATATTCCCAGTTGCACTGCTGCCTTTCTACGCGATTTCCTGGGACTTCTCTGTACAGCAACTCGTACCGCTTCAGTATTCTCCGGCGAACAAACAGGCTCAGACCGAGGTTGCTTCGCTTCCAATACTGTTCCTTCCTGTAAAAATTTATCGTACAACCTGTGAATGGTCTTCTTGGAAGGGACCCATCGTGTGTTAAACTGTTGTAGAAAACGCCTCTGAGTCACAACGAGGCTTTTCGTTTCATGAAAAAGTAACACAATTACCGATCTTTGCTGCTTACTAGTCTCCTAGCGGCAGTATCGTGAATTACACGTCATTTCATAATTCATTTGTTTTTCCAAGCTCTGCTGGTACTGCTGTAGAAATCCTAGCGGGATATCTAACGTGCGTCGTAGATTGTGAAAGAAACAATTGGTAACACATTTCGTGCGCCACCCTGTATCAAGAGGGTTCATTTCTGTGCCACATCCTTCATGTATTATTACGGGAGCACACAATTTCATTTATTGTATTAGTGGGTGTTTATACTACCAAGTTTGACTGCC
This sequence comes from Schistocerca nitens, assembly GCF_023898315.1. Lineage (NCBI taxonomy): Eukaryota > Metazoa > Arthropoda > Insecta > Orthoptera > Acrididae > Schistocerca > Schistocerca nitens. Next base: position 284,355,354 of record NC_064618.1, on the reverse strand, counting down.
TTTATTACTGTTTGTAAGGGTGTGACTCTTAAATCTTAATTACTAAGTCTCTCTCAGTGAAGACTTTTTTATTTTTAACTACGATCTTATACGTCACTGTAATGTTATTCAAAAGGTTATGTCCCATCTGCTGCTAGGGGTTCGTTAGCCAACCGAACGCGATAGCTTGAGGTTTAGTGCTCCATTCCACATGGCGGTTATCTGTTTACACCTCGCCCACATGACGCGAGTTAGAAGCAATTTGTGGTTGGCAGTCGAACTTCTTGCTCAGTAACTGTAGGCAGATTTTGGTCGCCTTACAAATTTCATTGATTTGTCTCCGTTAATTCACTGAAAAATTATTTAGTTGTTTTTCTTGTTGCTGTAATTTTGACTGTCGTGCGGCGACGTTCGGTCTATAGTTGAGACATGCCCCAATTCCTGTAGTAATTCTGTACTTCTCTGTTAATTAGACTACCATGTGTGTTTCTTTTGTGTGCCTTGGGTGACATTTGCTTGGTTAATAGAACAGGAGCTGCGTCCTAAAGCGGAACCAACTCCGTGTTCGACCGAATGGCCAGCCAGGTGCAGGCGGACCTGCGCCACTTAATCTTCCCGAGCATACTGTGCCTTGGCAAGACAGGATTGTATAGCACGTCGATGTATTTTTTGTGTCTTCGTAACTGCGCGCCTACTGCAGCTCTCCTTTTAATTGTTTTTATTTCTAGTTCACGTAAATTGTTGAAGTATTAACTGGCTAATTTGCCAATTGAGTAACTACTTGTTTTATTTACTTAAATGTGTTCATGCAAGTGAGTAATTACTAGTTTTATTTACTTCAATGTGTTCACGCAAGTGTGACTCGGCTAACTAAATGGTTATTAATCTTACTCGTTGCATGCACTGTTGGTTTTTTGAACTGATCAAACTCTAGGAGATTTAAGATCTGCTAATTTCATGAAGGTACTCACTGACTATTTGTACCATTCAGAACGCAATATTTAACACCAATCTTGTCTGGTTATTTCTCTTACGTGCTTCGCGCACCTCCGATATCCAGCGGTATAGTAATTTTCTTATATGGTGCATATTTTCTTTGTTTACTTCTGTTTTGGACTGTAAATTTTAAAGCTTCGTACAAGAAAATTTTTTTAGCTCTTTTATTGTACTGCTACAGTTTTGTTATTGTATTTAATCTGTTTGCTATTAATCAGTTTGGTACATTTTTATGACTGTAGATTGTTCTGTTTCTTAGCAGTCAATACCGCTGGAGGTGTTTTTCCAGTAGATGTTTAGTAAATCCAATTCACTGTGTTATGTTAAAATAGAAAGTTCACCACACGAATGATGTTCAATCTCCCTTTGCCGTTGTCCTTCATACCACAGACAGCCTGAAAAGGGTATTGCGTACCAAAAACTTTGCAGTTTGCAGATGACATTGTAATTCTATCAGAGATGGCTAAGATCTTGGAGGAGCAGTGGAATGGAATGTGTAATATGAAAAGAAGCTATATGCTGAACATCTATAAAAATAAAACAAGGACAATGGAGTGCAGACGAATTAAATCAGCAGATGTTGAGGAAATGCATAAGGAAATGAGATGCTAAACGTAGTAGATGAGTTTTGCTATTTTGGCAGCAAATTAACTGATAATGGTCAATGTAGAGAAGATGCAGACTGACAATAACGAGAAAATCGTTTTCAAAAGGAAAACTTCGTTAAATCCTAATATAAATTTAAATGTTAGGAAATCTTTTCTGAAGGTATTTGTGTGGAGTATAGCCTTGTATTGCAGTGAAACGTGGATGACAGGCAATTCAAAGAAGAAGAGAACAGATGCTTTTGAAATGTGGTGCTATAGAAGAATGATGAAGATTAGATGTGTAAATCGAATAACAAGTTGGGAGGTACTGGATCGAAATTTATGACATGCCTTGAGTAAAAGAAGGGAGCAGTTGAAAGGACACATCGTAAGATATCAAGCAATTGACAATTTGGTAATAGGCAGAGGTGTGGGAATTAACTGTAAAGGGAGACATATACTTGAATAGAGGAATCAGATACAAATGGATGGAGGTTGCAGAGTTATGGCGAGATGAAGAGGCTTGCACAGAATAGACTAGCATCGAGGGCACATCAAAACATTCTTCAGAATCAAGACCACAACAACAGCATAGAAGATAAATACTTCTTACTTTCGCATTTGTAATGTATCCATTTGATGACTCAACATAATTTCAATGAAAAATTTATTAGAGTCATGTCACTGACATTGGTTATAGATCCTTACACGTCGCTGAAGGCAATTGAGACTAAACTTAAATCACGACTGGGTCTTCTCCCGAATACTAGTAGAATAATGACGTTTATGAAATGTTTCTTGATAACGATTCCTCCTCAAAATGATTGCATTAAGTCCAATACATTTCTGAGAGGTACACTATCTCATGGCATATCTTCTACGTCTCGATCCTCTTCGTATTCATTTTCACTGAGAGCGACATGGAGGAAGTTTACAATAATGGAACTACTGTTTCATGCAGTGGCACTAAATTTTATTAACATATAGTCATGTACATCAAGCTAATTGTGTTTGTAAATTTCGTACACTGCGCTTCTTGAATGGATCTCTAGTAACAGGAAAATTAAGAAAATTACAGAAAGTTGCAGTTCTACATTGAAGAGCCAAAGCAACTGGTACACATGCATAATATCGTGTAGGACTCCCACATGCACGCAGAAGTGCCGCAAAACGACGTGGCACGGATTCGACTAATGTCTGAAGTAGTGCTGGAGGAAATGGACACCATAAATTCTGCAGGGACGTTCATAAATCCGTAAGAGTACGAGGGGGTAGAGATATCTTCTGAACAGCAAGGTATCCCAGATATGCTCAATAATGTTCATGTCTGGGGAGTTTAGTGGCCAGCGGAAGTGTTTAAATTTAGAAGAGTATTCCTGGAGCCACTCTGTAGCAATTCTGGACGTGTGGAGTGCCGCATTGTCCTGCTGGAACTGCCAATTACATCTGGTGGAGGTAATAGTCAGCTGAACACTCGAAGCTGGGCAAACTTTAAACTCCTATCCGTGGCTGGTAACATGAGAGACATATTTTATGTGATGTTTACTGAGTAAACATTGACTATTAAATCAAGTACGCTAAAAGATTCATAGTGCGATTAATTTAGTAAGATAACTAGCTATACCGCGGAGAGAGCAGTGCAATAGTCAGGCGGCTTTTTAAGGAGCAATGCTACTAATAACGAAAACTAAAGGTCACGTGTTTTAAATGTTTCTAATACATAGAGAGCTTGACTGAACTTTTATTTTATCAAGTGTTGTAGATCAGCAAATGTAAAATAAGACAATGATGAAAAAGGATACATCTATTTTATACACTCTTTACTTAAAACTTCCGAGCTGATAGACCGTGGTCGATGTGTAAAGCTCTCCCCTGACGTTTCGTCTCCTTGTAAAGGGGCGAACTGCAAAGAGAAGCGTCTTGTTGAACATAAGAGGAATTGACGCCTGGGTCACACGGATAAATCGGCCGTGGCAGAACATGTTTAGCTTGAAGGTAATCATGAAATCAAATTCAGCGAGGCGAGTGTCATAACTAAAACCTCGCATTATTATGCGCGCATGTATAGAGAGGCTATCGAGATTGATAAACACCATAATAATTTTAACAGGAAAGACGAAAGTGTTAAACTGGGTAAAATTTAGATGTGAGCGCTGCACCGGAAGCGTGATTACTTGCAATCGTAAATTTTGCCATTACCAGAGGAAGACTCACAGCCGACGCCACGTGATGGACAGTGGCGCCCTCTGCACTGCCTATACAATCAGCACTTCCTCGAGTTCCCTTTGCAGTTCGCCTCTTTACCTCGGAAGATGTCACCCGCAGTCGGAGACGAAACGTCGGGGCAGAGTTTTATACACCGAACATGGCCTATCAGCCCGGAAATTTTAAGTGAAGACAATACCGGCCGTGAAAACCTACACCGTATTTTAACACTCTTTCCTCTCACATCAGATTTTTACAACCCATTCCCGAAATTCCTGAACGCAGCACAGCTACAAGGTTCACATCGCCGATGACATGTTTGGCACACTCTTTTGAAGAACAGCATGCTCGCTGCTGATTGCTTGTCGTTTCATGCCTGCAGTTCCACAGAGGTCCATTTGCAAACTGTGATTATGTGGCAAATTTTGCTCTGTCAGATGCCCTCTGTCCTGAACTGACTTTATTATCAGGTTGGTTTACTCCAGCCTGTATGTTATAGCGTAGGTTATCCGATTCTCCAGGGAACTCACTGAGTAGTACCGTCTGTCAGAAATACCTCACAGGTGAGAGCGATAGCCATCACATACCAAATATTCAAAAAAATAGCCAAAGTCGAGCAGCGCAAGCAAGAAAATACCTCTTTCCAGTAAAACTGTGTGGGAACACATTATAAAACTGAATATCTCGCTGTGATAGGCTACATAGTAGGGGCCATAAAACATTACCACTTGTAATTACGTAAGATTTGCTTTATCTTCTGTATCTGATGTTCAAGCGCATGAACTGTTACATGAAATCATTCTGAAAACGTTATGTTTGATAGTGGTGTTGTATGAAAACTAGAGCCTAATACTATACTGTTTACACTCAATTACATTAGTAAAAATCAAGAACGATAATAATATTGTAAACTTTCATTTATTTTTGAAACTGCAAAATATCTACGGCCCATAGCTTGCAAACAATTCGTTTGGCGTTGTAGTGACCATGAAACGAAATTAAGTTTACTTTTGTAACAACTGCATTCAGAAAAACTGGGATATTGACATGGAAAAGGTAGTAAGTCAAAACAAATCATTTTTCAAATTTTTCATCGAAGAGGTAGCAAGGCATGTCGCCAGTGGCATAGGAATAGCAGAATGCAGAATCATACGATACAAGATAGTTCTTGCGGTAACATCACTTGAGCTGGCATTGACATGTGATAAGTCAATAAGCCACCGAGTACCAGCTTTTACACTATGACCAACCGTTCATTACTGTGTTATTGATTCGGTGTTAACGTTACTAGGAGTTGTAAGTAGGATTAACGTTACTAGGAATTGTTAGTAGGACAATGTGCCTCCGAAACCTGTTCATACAAACTGGTAAGTCATATTTTCCGTCTGTAGTGAAACTTACTTGATTAAATTAAGTGGTTACACCTAGTTATGCGTTTGATTATGACCTAACTAATTTGTATACTTCTTCTATACGCGCTACTTATAAATGCGAAACAAAGAATTTACAACCATTCAATGTCGCAAAGATGACGGAAAAAGACTTCTGTAATTTCATCCCGGTATGCGACACTTAACTGCATACAGCACTAGTGAAAATCAGTTCTGCTTCTTGGATTAGAATTGTGAGGGTTAAGCAGCCCGTGATAAAAATAAAAGATTCTTGCAATGTAATGGAACCGTAGAGGGAGAACAATGTTTTGAAAAAGCATAAATCTATCAACAACATTCCTGCAGTTCGTTCTCTATCACCAGCTGGACGAAGGCCCATAATTGGTGAAGCTAAAAAGAGACTTCCTGGCGATGGTGTACTACATGGACATCAAATATTAATCATTTTATGCAATCTTTCAGTACCATAATTATATTTCTTATACAAATGTGACAGCTTGCTGTAAATACGTCTATAAAGTAAATTTGGAGTTTCTGTATCCATTTTTTTTTTCTCTGCCTCGTGATGATTGGGTGTTGTGTGATGTCCTTAGGTTAGTTAGGTTTAAGTAGTTCTAAGTTCTAGGGGACTGATGACCATAGATGTTAAGTCCCATAGTGCTCAGAGCCATTTGAACCATTTGTAACCATTTTGTAAATGCAACTTCGTATTTCATTGTGTCAAATTTACTTTTCCTGACTTACTCTCTTCTCCATTTCAGCGCCTCAATTATCGAACTTCGAGAAAAATAAATAACTGCAGGTTTTAATGAATTGATATGCAGATAATAATTACACACAAAATGGCTTTTAAAATAATCCCGAACCAAACGAAAGGCTTCCGTATTTAATTTCCTCACTATTAATGGATGAGATCTATTTTTCCTTTTTATATAAAATGAAGGAGGATCTTCATTTAACGTAGTCGTAATACGCTATTTATTTATTTATTTATTTATTGCTTTAATGAACATTCAGCCTACAGACGTAAATCAGACGCAGTTTATCAGTGCAGCTCAGCGAAAAAAACCTTATTCCATCCAAGACCTAATTGCAAGAAAGCAAGAGCACAAATAACAAGAGAGCAAGGTAACAAAAGAATAAGAGAGCTTTTCACACACATACAAGTCCTTTTGTAATATTCTAATAGTGTTATTTTTTGACTATTTCTTCACTGACATTTAGTAATTATTTCTCTTCATATGCTGGAAAATTCGTTAGTTCTGGTTGTGAAGCCACAACCACAATTCGCGGATTCCTGATTAGTCGAAAAAGGTTTTATAGTTGACTTGTCTTCTTGGTTCTGCAGGACGTAATGTTAAAACATTTCACCCGAAAGTCTTTAAGAGTTTCCACTGATATTGTAACAGAACTCTGACGGGCGAAGAACTCTCTTTAAAGTGAGTTTAAGGAAATACACTTGCTGGTAGTGGCAGGCGACTACGGGCGATGCTTATACACGGAGCAGCCACAAAGTGTTCGCAAAGGTCAACCAGCATAATCAGAAACAGCCGCAACGATTTAATTACTCCGCTGCTATATTGATCTCTAATTTCATCTCTGACGTATTTCAAACTTGTTAAAATTAAAATTCCGGCTGATGAGTAATTAATACATGAAAGCGCTCCCTATATTAGGAACCGATTTGTTACAAAATACACTGCCAATGAGACACAGTTTAAATAACTTGAAACGAAATTCAGGAACTCTTGTGGCCAAATTAATCGCCGAATCTCAACATAATCCAGCCACTGTGGTTCCCGTAAAGTATTTCACCGCAGAGACTAATAGCTTCGGAAATAATAATCTAAAACTCCATTTGGCGTCTCCGTGGTTTATACTGATCCCTCCTGAAAGGTATGTTACTTATAGTATACCAATAAAGATGGCTAAAATACATTTAATTAAAAAAACCTTTCAAATGCAGAAGCGTAACCTTTACTATGTTCGTTTATACGCTCATCTTCGCTTTTACTTATAAAACGTCCTCTGCGGTCGTTCTGGTTACGTCCCTTACATTGTACGGGTGGAAATCAAAAAGCAAAGAGACTTTTGAGAAAACGAATACTTACTCTAATGCACGTAAATTGAAAGATACATTATTTTTCTAGATAATCTCATTGCACATCAAAGCACTTTTTCCAACGTTCTACAATTTTTTTTTGATTCCGTCGAAAAAAAGGTTATTGTTTGCACCCCAATTTTACACCACATCAAAGGCTTCTGCATTTTTTGCAAATCTTCTTCCCTGAGTGCTTCCTTCAGTGGCTCAAACACATGGAAATAGGTTGGAGCCAGGTCTGGACCGCATGGCGGATGTTCAAGCGAATCGAATCCCAACTACGTAAATGTTTCGGCCGTCCGTTCAACAGTATGTGGCCGAGAGTTATACTGCTGCAGAATGACAGATTTCGCAGTTTTCTGCGACATTTGGCTCTGTTTCACTTTAGTTCGCAACACATCACAATAGTTCTCACTGTTCACTGTTTCGACGGCCCGAGTGGCCGAGCGGTTCTAGGCGCTACAGTCTGGGACCGCGCGACCGCTACGGTCGCAGGTTCGAATCCTGCCTCCGGCATGGTTGGGTGTGATGTCCTTAGGTTAGTTAGGTCTAAGTAGTTCTAAGTTCTAGGGGACTGATGACCTCAGAAGTTAATTCCCATAGTGCTCAGAGCCATTTGAACCATTTTTGATGATAGGGTGCTGCCAAAACATGTTCCCGGCCATACTTTCCGGTTCGTTATGATGCACCCACATTTTGCCTACAGTAACGATTTGCTGTAAAAATCCATATCCCTCACGATGCTAACGGACCAAATGTTGGCGCCTGAAGCTGCGCTGACAATTCTTTCAATACCTTGCACACGCTTTCCGAAAATTTTGCCCGTCTTGTAAGATTGAAAACGCTGAGCCACGGCTGATGTATAAAGTATTGGCGATTTCGTCCACTGCGATTCTTCTGTTTTCCACACCATACCCTCACCGAGTTCAAAATGACCCTCAGTTCTTGACGTCGATGGCTTGCCCGATCTTTCCTCGTCACATACAGAAGTTCCTCCCTGTTTGAAGCGCTCTGTCCATTCGTAGATCTTGCTTCGCGATAAACAGCTGTCACCATACTGCGTGCAAACAAAAAGCACTCATTTCCTCCTTGGTGCAAATTGACAATGGAGCTGTCATCTTTCTGCTCCAAAAGTGACTCCTTGTGTAGCATTTTTGCACACAATACTTCAGCCCTGGATATTATCAGTGTTACCAAGCCCTACGCCGAGATATTGCAAAAGTCCCTTTACTTTTTGATTCCATCTTGTATGTTTCTACATAACAACAGCGTAGGTAAATAATGCGCCAGTTTCAAAAAGAGATACTGTTTTTAATCTGTAAATACCACAATGTAGAGACATACACGAAGGTGACAAAAGTCACGGGAAAGCGACATGCAGACGTACAGATGGCTGCAGTGTCGCATACACAAGGTATAAAAGGGCAGCGCATTGGCGGACCTGCCATTTGTACTCAGGTGATTTGTGTGAAAAGGTTTCCAATGTGAATATGGGCCGGCCGCTGTGGCCGAGCGGTTCTAGGCGCTTCAGTCCGGAACCGCACTGCTGCAACGGTCGCAGGTTCGAATCCTGCCTCGGGCATGGATGTGTGTGTTGTCCTTAGGTTAGTTATGTTTTAGTAGTTCTAAGTCTAGGGGACTGATGACCACAGATGTTGAGTCCCATCGTGCTCAGAGCCATTTGAATTTTGTGAATATGGCCGCACGACAGGAATTAAAGGACTTTGAACGCAGACTATTAGCTGCAGCCAGAGACTGTGCCGAGAATACCGAATGTTGTGTATTACGTCTCATCACTGACAACTCAGCGGCCGAAGTCCTTCACTTAACGACCGAGAGGAACGGCTTCTGCGTAGAGTTGTCAGTTGTAACAGACAAGTAACACTGCGTGGAATAACCACGGAAATCAATGTGCTACGTACGACGAACGTATCTGTTACGATACTGCGGCGAAATCTGGCGTCAATGGGCTACGGTAGCAGCCGATCGAGAAATCAGTTCGTGCACAAATTCCTGCACCGGCAAAACTCCGGCAGTTATGGACGGCTATTGAGGCAGCACGGCTCAGTATTTCTGCAGGGGACCTTCAAAAATTTGTTGAGCTCACGCCACGTCGAATTGCTGCACTGCGCCAGGTGAAACGAGATCCGACACAATACTGGGAGGTACCCCATGACTTTTATCGCCTCAGTGTATTCTGTATTTGGTGACATATTCCAGTTTGACGACACAAGTTACTTTATAAAAAGAAGTGAAACACGGCTATTGAAAAATGTTCTTTATCTGCAGGAAGCGTAAGTCAGACGAATCAATAATAAAAAATTTTCTTTACTGTTACTGACATCCTAGAAACTGCGTCTGTGATTAAAGTTACGATTTGTTGCATGTATCTGTAAGTCCAGTGACAAATTCAGAATTGCATCTCAAAATTCAGTTAAACCTGGTGACGCTTTCATATTTTATATTTTTTGTTGTTCGTTTTTAAACATCTGCAGGAACTTACTTTTGTGTTAATTCACTCAAAATTTATTGTATGGTCATTGTACTATTATATTATAAGAAACGTTTCGTGTAATACTAAACAGCGCGTAGAAATTTTGAAGCCAGTACTTGTTCAATTTTCATAGTCAGATTCTTTGACAGTAATGTGCAGTCCTCGCGAGTGATCCTTTCAGTTACTTCTTATGCCCACCGGAGGCCGAATTCGAATTGTGGCAGTCAGTTTCTTCGCAACTGTCGTATTTCAAAGCTGGAACACGACGATCGACTTCCAAGCCATCAGATAGACGCCGCCTCCTCACCGCTCCGTCATCTACCACGATGCCTTTGGGTGGCCTCGCTGGTCATAGAGGACTGTCTACACACAAAATTAATCAAATAATATCAGTAATTGCGTTTCATCTGCACATAAAACTGTCCAAATCATATCATTTATTACGTTTTGTTATTTTAAACAGGTTATGATAGGATTTGTTGTGAGCCACTACGAATGTAATATTTGTATCCATTTTCTTTTAATATCCGACTGCAGCATTTAATGTAACATACCTCACGTTATGAGTTCATGCTTAGTTGCCAGTGACGTAATGCTGTACGCCCTGAACGGAACTTACAGTATATATTCTCCAGTAATGCTGCCTTATTCGGCAGTTTCAAGTACATGTTCTCACGGATCTTGCTCTGACCAACGCCGGCAACCGACATCAGGGGTATAACGTCTTATTTCGTTATTACTGTGACTTTTATTCTAGATGCTTTTAGCCGTGTTACTATCTCTCTACATAGAAATCCCTCTGAATATGTACTTACGGCCTGAAGATGGTGTAAATTATAGACCGAAACCGACTGCCACTTATAATAAACCTCTGTTGTAATCGAGACTGTTCTGCTGAATTTTAATATTTTACACCGATCGCTGTTGAATCCTCAGTAAAAGAATGCTTTCTAAAATTTTATATTTAAACTAAACTCGGTCCGAACAGGCCCGGGAAGGCCCAACGGTACCGAACGGCCACCGTGTCATCCTCAGCCCACAGGCGTCACTGGATGCGGATGTGGAGGAGTATGTCGTCAGCACACCGCTCTCCCCGCCGTATGTCAGTTTATGAGACCGGAGCCACTACTTGTCGATCGGTTTGCCTCACGAGGGCTGAGTGCACCCCTCTTGCCAACAGCGCTCGGCAGACCGGATGGTCACCAAGCCAAGTGCTAGCCTAGCCCAACAGCGCTTAACTTCGGTGATCTGACGGGAACCGGTATTACCACATGCGGCAAGACTGTTGGCCGTTGGCAAAATTTTACATTTGCACCTGGTAACTCTAAGACAACAAGGTCATCTAAACACAAAGGGAATATATCGGAAATGTGACGGCTGCTATCTAAACTACTGGCTAAATGGGGACCCGTACGATCGTCCCGTTACCTATCTGGTTCATACTGACAGACTGTACAGGATGCACTTAGGTCTTCAACATATGTAAACAAGACAGAACTCTCAGCCTTTTTCGAGAAAATTGAGTTTGTAAATTTTAGGGGTGCTTATATACTTCGTATGTTAACCAGCATTCTAGAAGCTGTCAGCCGAGCGTTTAAGCCCTTTGATTCATAAGCGCGAGGGCTGCATATCCAGGCTCGTTGCCGGTACATTCCCACGTATTTCTAACAGATATGTGTGAAATACCACGAAATTGTGTGAAGACCGAGAACTTTTTATGAACGTAAACTTAGTTTCCTTTGCAATACATATCTTTAGAACACCATACGTCCACACGCAAAAATTCGGCGTTCGTCATAAGGCCTATATGTCGCATAAATTATTATCTTCCATTTTTCTGTAATTAGCACCATACTGATTCGCGCTGTGCTCCAACGTTACACAGTATACTTGTCACAAATACAAATACAATAATATAAATACACTGATGATCCAAAGAAACTGATACACCTAATATCCTGTAGGGCCCCCGCGAACACACAGAAGAGCCGTAACATGACGTGGCATGCACTCGACTAACGTCTGAAGTAGTGCTGGAGGGAACTGACACCATGAATCATACAGGATTGTCCATAAATACGAAAGAGTACGAGGGGGTAGACATCTCTTTTGAACAGCACGTTGTAAGACATCCCAGATATACTCAGTAATGTTCATGTCTTGGGAGTATGGTGGGCAGTGGAAGTGTTTAAACTCAGAAGAGTGTTCCTGGAGCCACCCTGTAGCAATTCCGAACGTGTGGGGTGTCGAATTGTCCTGCTGTAATTGACCAAGTCCGTCGAAATGCACGATGGACGTGAATGGATGCAGGTTATCAGACAGGATACTTACGCACGTGCCAGCCGCGGTGGCCGTGCGGTTCTAGGCGCTACAGTCCGGAACCGCGCGACCGCTACGGTCGCAGGTTCGAATCCTGCCTCGGGCATGGATGTGTGTGTTGTCCTTAGGTTAGTTAGGTTTAAGTAGTTCTAAGTTGTAGGGGACTGATGACCTCAGAAATTGAGTCCCATAGTGCTCAGAGCCATTTGAACCATTTTTTTGAAATTCATGCAGCCCCCTTGTGAGGGAACCAGAGCTGGTCGTGTTGTGCATGCTGTGGCACCAATGCTGAGTTCGTATGGGGATGACATTAATAGCCGGCCGCGGTGGCCGTGCGGTTCTGGCGCTGCAGTCCGGAACCGCGGGGCTGCTACGGTCGCAGGTTGGAATCCTGCCTCGGGCATGGGTGTGTGTGATGTCCTTAGGTTAGTTAGGTTTAAGTAGTTCTAAGTTCTAGGGGACTTATGACCTAAGATGTTGAGTCCCATAGTGCTCAGAGCCATTTTTTTTTTTTTTTGACATTAATATCGGGCAATGATCGCTTTCCTCTGAGCTTCTAAATGTGGATACGTGCATCGTGATGATTTATGCAAACACGAGACTGCCTGGAAAGACAACGATGTACCACTGCAATGTGCGGTGATGTCGCTGGTTGCACTGCAGTCGGCGCACTCCACTCTGCTGCTGCATCGAGTGTTCCTGGTGCCATAGGCGTTGTCGCATTGTTAGTCTGGATACCAGTATTACTGCAGACAAGCCCATTTATTAACTCAAGGTTCGTGACGTAACTGTACGAGCCTGCCTGGCAGAGCGAACAATATGTCCGTCCACTCGGGCTCATGTCGCATGAAGCTGAGTACGACACTCCTGAACCCATTGATCCTGCGAACCTGCGACCGTAGCAGTCGCGCGGTTCCGGACTGCGCGCCTAGAACCGCTAGACCACCGCGGCCGGCTCATTGATCCCATATTTAGTGTAACAGTTGTAGGTTACAACCAACGGGAGCAGCTATATCGCATAACGGTAAACAGTATTTATAGCTCGCTGTCTTGCCGCTGTTGACATGTGTTGCCAGTAGATTTTTCTCCTTGTTACAATATTTTTATTCATTCTTCATTACTAGATGGGCATTCTGTTAGTAAAATGGTGAAAGGCCTTTCAGACCATGATGCAGAAATTTCAACACTAAAAGGCTTTTGCACCCAAACAAATGCCACATATAATTACCAACTATGTAGGGAAGTTAATCCAACAACAACAGAGAGTTTTGTGAACCTTGTTAAGGAACAAGAGTGGCAGGATGTTTATAGTGCCGATAACATAGATGATATATATAATGCTTTCCTTAGCAAATTTCTCATGTACTTTGAGAGTTGCTTTCCATTAGAACATTCTAAACGGGGTACTAGCAGTAACAGGCAGCCCAGGTGGTCGACTAGTGGGATAAGGATATCTTGTAGAACAAAGCGGAGATTAGATCAAAATGTTAGAAGTAGTCACACTCAAGCTATAGTAGCCAATTACAAACAGTATTGACAGGTGCTTAAAAATGTTATTAGGAAGGCAAAGAGTATGTGTAATGCAAATAGAATAGCTAATTCACAGGATAAAATTAAAACCATGTGTGAGCCATGCATGGCTCGTATTCCCGCCATCATGTATTTTGGACCCTGTTTGTAACGTACGTCCACCTTACTACGTTGCTACTTTGCCTGACCGTGAGCGGCACCAGCGGCGCGTATCGATATATCCCCTCTCGTAGTATCTTTGCTCGACTGCTATTACTTCCCGGTCGCCGGCCGCGGTGGTCTAGCGGTTCTAGGCGCTCAGTCAGGAACCGCGCGACTGCTACGGTCGCAGGTTCGAATCCTGCCTCGGGCATGGATGTGTGTTATGTCCTTAGGTTAGTTAGGTTTAAGTAGTTCTAAGTTCTAGGGGACTTATGACCACAGATGTTGAGTCCCATAGTGCTCAGAGCCATTTGAACCATTTTGAACTTCCCGGTCGTTGTCTCTCGTAAGCCAATTCGGGTTGCAAGTTCGGAGTGCAATCTGGACTTGCCAGATGGGGAGTTGCAATGCAGCACTAGGGCAGTCGAGTTGGAGCTGTGAGATCTGCGTCGACATAGCTCGCCCGACCATTGCCGCCACGCATCACTTGAGCTGGGCCACGGTGTTGGTGGATCGTCGGTCGGTCGTCCTACCGGACGACGCGTTTTGGCTCGCCGATCATTCATGAGTCGGCTGTGTGTGTGTGCATCGAGTCCCGATTTGCCTTCGTGTGTGCTTACTTACTGTTGGGTATCGTTCAGGTCTTCGTGCAAGTGTTTGTCAGGTTGTGTGTGTAGTTGGGGTTATATCCACTGACGACTATTTTAGATGTTTTCGGTATTCTGCGGGCAGTCAGTCGGTCGGTTGGTGCGGACCAGGGAGGATATCTCCATGCGGTGCAGTAGGCTGGGTCCGCTGGCGGTCCCTGCGCTGTGTCGGAGCGTGTGTGGAGCTGTCCGATCGCTACAAGCCTCGTGGCTCACCGTCCCAGGACGTCAAAGTTGAGTGGTGTCTTAAAGTACTCAAGCCACGTCCGTTCATGTTGTGTCGTTCGTTTCTGTGGTTCGCTGTTGGGGAGCTTTTCATGTGTGTAACACAGAGTGTTTGTAGTGGTGAAATCGAGCCGCCGTGCTGTGGAATTTACTATATTGGTTCACTACAATTCAAGTGCACCAGCGGAATGTCCTGCCTTGTGGCCCTTAGTGTTCTGGTTACCTGCCGTAGCCACTGATGTAAATTCAGGCAGTGTTCCTTTTGGTGAAGTTAACTATATTACCTTATTTCAAATTCAAGTGTACCAGCGGAATTTTCTACCTTGTGGCCGTTTGTGTTCCGGTTATCTGCCCTGGCCACTAACATAATTTCAGGCAGCGTCCTTTACTCACCTGTTGTCGCCGTCCAACATGACGTGTAGTTTTGACAGCTTAATACATATTTCATTGTGGATAATCACGTCCATAACAGTTTGGTCTTGGAGTTTTATGTACCAATTGGTGGCAAGCAAATCGTTTCGGTTTGTGACTGGGTTCCGACGGATCAAGTGTAGTTGGGCTCACCACCTGTCTCACCTAAGTGAACGAGGGCAGACCGACCCCCCTGGAGGCTTCTGAGTGCCGTTGTCCATACTGTCCTTTTCATGGGTGTTTAATGGTCTGTTAGTAATCTATTATAGCTAATGCTTTAAAAAAATTTATTGTGTTTATGTAAATCAATTTATGTAAATCAATTTATATAAATCAATTGTGGGCCTAAAGCCGCTTAAAGCATTATTCTCAAAATTTACCCTTAAGTGAAAACATTGAGGCCTTCTGATTTAAAAGATTATGCTAAAATATTTTAAAATTTTGAAGTTTAATTGTGGCCTTCAGACGTTTACATTGCACCTTCCATAGTTTGTTCTATCTACTTTTGCCTTGAGGCTTTCCACCTGGCTGTATTTTATTTGCTATTTTAACTGCATTTTTATCTTGTTGATTTTAAGATTTCTTGTTTGGAGGCCTTCAGCCGTGAAAGAATTGCATTTTAAAACTCGTAAAGGTTTGGGCCATATGCTGTTTTGATTTAGAAGTGTTATTAAATTACAATAAATTGCAATTTTGAGCGGAACTGACCACCTTATTTGGCCCTTCCCACAATCTTAATCACGTGTTTAGCAGGCGTCTCATTGTGGTCAGGTGTGAAGGAAGTGTCTGGTCAGCAGCACGAGGTCAACGATATAAAGTCAGTTCGTAGTAAAAATATTTACGTTCCTGATAAATCAGATATATGTACAGTATTTAACAATCATTTTCTGAGTATTTCTGGTGAAATAAATAAATATTTAGCTTCTACAGGGAGTCATATAACTTTCTTGGCAAATGCCTTTCCGAGATTGATGCCTGAAATACTCCTCTGTGATACAAACAAGGGGGAGATAGAGGCAATAATTAAATCACTGAAGACTGAGGACTCATGGTTATCATGGAGTGCCTAGCAGAATATTAAAATACTGTGCTCCACATGTTAGCCCAGTATTTAGCCATATTTGTAATTTTCCCTTTATGAATTGTCGGTTTCCTGAACAGTTGAAGTACTCAATAGTAAAGCCGCTTTATAAAAGAGGAAAAAGGGATAATGTAGATAATTTTAGACCTGTTTCTATGCCATCAGTGTTTGCTAAAGTTATGTAAGGATAATTGATCATTTTATATCACACGATTTGCTATCAAATGTACAGTTCGGCTATAGAAGTCGTTTAACAGCTGAAAATGCTATATTACCTTTTCTCTGTGAGGTACTGGATGGGAGAAACGAAAGGTTTCGAACGCTAGGCATATTTTTTTGATTTAACTAAGGCGGTTTATTGTGTTGATCACAAAATATTGCTCCAGGTGTTGAACCATTACAGAATACGGGGAATAGCTCACAGTTGGCTCACCTCTTACTTTAGCAACAGGCAGCAAAAGGTCATTATTCACAATGTTGAGAATGGCTGTGATGTGGGGTCTCAGTGGGGTACGGTCAAGTGGGGACTGCCCCAGAGATCAGTGTCGGGGACACTCCTGTTCCTTATTTATGTAAATGATATGCCCTCTAGTATTACAGGTAACTCTAAAATATTTCTGTTTGCTGATGACACTAGCTTGGTAGTAAAGGATGTTAGGTGCAACATTGGCTTGGTTTCAAATACTGCAGGTCATGACATAAGTTCATGGCTTGTGTAAAATAAACTAATGCTAAATCACAGTAAGACTCAGTTTTTACAGTTTCTAACACACAATTCAACAAAACCTGACGTTCTAATTTCACAGAATGGGCACACGATTAGTGAAACTGAACAGTTCAAATTTCTAGATATTCAGATAGATAGTAAACTGTCGTGGAAAGCCCACGTTCAGGATCTTGTACAAAGACTTAATGCTGCCATTTTTACTATTCGACAGGTATCTAAAGTGAGTGATCGTTCGACACGAAAATTAGTCTACTTTACTTATTTTCATTCGCTTATGTCGTATGGTATTATATTTTGGGGTAACTATTCCAATTCTAAAAGGATATTTTTGGCTCAGAAACGGGCGGTTCGGGCAACAAATGGTGTAAGTTCACGAACCTGTTGTTGCCTCCTGTTCACGAGTCTGGGTATTTTAACATTGGCCTCTCAATATATACATTCCTTACTGTTATTTCTTGTGAACAATATTAGCTTAATGCCAAGGATAAGCAGCTTTCACTCAGTTAATGCTCGATAGAAATTAAATCTGGATTTGGATCGGACTTGCTTAACTCTTGTACAGAAAGGTGTGCAGTATACTGCTGCATCAATTTTCAATAAGCTACCACTCGAATACAAAAATCTTAGCAGTAATCCACGAGCTTTCAAAATGAAACTGAAGAGTTTCCTCATGGGTCACTTCTTCTATTCTGTCGAGAAGTTCCTTGAAAAATTAAGCTGATTCTTGTTTTATTGTTGATTGCGTTTACTGTAACTCATGGAATGACTTTCCTCTCTTTCATAAACGTTTTATTTTTATCTGTTATTACTTTTATGTTGTAATTTCGTGTACTGATACGTTCCATGACGTTGGAGATTTGCTCCTCAATTTACGGAACTTGACGTGTAAATAAACAAATAAATAAATAAATAAAAGGGGTAACGCAATCTCACGAACACAGGACACTCAGATGTGATTTCTGAGTGAGAAACTTACTGTTTAGTCTTTTGTTATAGACACAGTGAACACTGGTGTGCAAAACATAGGAAAGAAAACAATTTTTGCATGATGTATCATTGTCATGTAACATTGCTCCATGAAACTTAAACCATACGTAGAAGGAACTGCCACAGTATAGTACAGAGGGTAACTGAAGGAAATACGCAAAGGACTTGGCAGAACAGGTGAACGGAATGGACGGTATCTTGAAAGAAGGATATAAGATGAACATCAACAAAAGCAAAACAAGGATGATGAAATATAGTTGAATTAAATCAGGTGATGCTGATGGAATTAGATTAGGAAACGAGGCTCTTGAAGTAGCTATTTGGGCAGCAAAATAACTGATACGGTCACAGTAGAGAGGATATAAAATGTAGAATAGCAATGGCAAGAAAAGCACTAAAGAACAGTAATTTATTAATATCGAATATAGATTTAAGTGCTATGAAGTCTTTTCTGAAAGCATGGAAGTGAAACATGGACGATAAACAGTTTAGACAAGGAGAGAATAGAAGCTTTTGGAATGTAGTGCTACAGAAGAATGCTGAAGATTAGTTGGGTAGACCTCGTAACTATTGAGAGGTTACCGACTAGAATTGGGGAGAAAAGAAATTTGTGGCGCAATCTGGCTAAAAGAAGGGATGAGTTGGTAGGACACATTCCGAGACATCAAGGGAGCAACAATTTAGTGTGGAGGGAAGTATGGGGGATAAGAAACGTAGAGGGAGACCAAAAGATGAAACATTAACCAGATTCAGAAGGATGTAGGCTGCATTAGTTATGCGGTTTGCACAGGATAGAGTAGCGTGGAGAGCTGTATAAAACCACAACGAAAACAACACTAAAGTCACCGCTATTTATGGTGGTCCCCTAGACATTGTGTTGTCAGTACAGACGGTAATGCACGCTCTCTAACATGGTCCCATGGTGGCCACAATTTTGGTAAGGAGTTCTTATGCTGTGGCGTTCCATTACTCGACCAGTACGGTTGACAACTCCTGAATGGCCGTTCGTGTACGTGAAAGCACTGCAGTACGTCTCCCCAACGCATCCCATGCTTTCTCGAACTGATTTAAGTCGGGACATGGGCAGGATAGTCCATTCACCGAATCTCCGCTCGTTCCAAGAGTGGTCGTGCATTATCGCGCGTAAAAATGAAATCCGCTCGGAAAGGACTTCGGAAAAGACGCACGTGGGGAAACAGTGTCACATTGACCAGTTGACCAGTGGGTGTCGATTGGAGATCAGTACCTCAATGTAACATTATACTTCCCCACACCATAACACCCGAACCACCAAAACGATCATGTCCCTGGCAGCATTGCGTATTCTCACCTCTCACCATATGAAGACACTTCCAGAATCACTATTCAGACTTAATCTGCCCTTATCCTAGAAAAGCACGCCACCGCGCTCCTCACTGGCTCAGTCCCCATGCTCTTGGCACCGTCGCAAACGGTGTTGCCGATGTGCGGGTGTCAGTGTGTAACGCCGAAAATGCATGTCCTCCTATTTCCATCTATTGTACTGTAAATTTTTTCCGTATTTTGTTACCTGAATATATGACATTTCTGTGCCTTTATATATTGTAATTGTTTTACTATATATATATATATATATATATATATATATATATATATATATATATATATATATATATATGCATTTATGTCGATGTATTTGTTTCGTAAATATTATTTGTATTTTTACGCTGGGTCTTGCCTAGGGAAAACTGCTATCGAACGATTACATCGATAGGTCGTGTGAAGAATCAAAGTGTGTAGGATCTTTGGGAGTGTGAACTCTGCCGCGTGGAGCGCGGGCAGAAGGAGAGTCTGGCTGGAGTAGCGAGTGGAGCAGGTGTGTTGTGTGACGCTCCCGCGAGTTCCGCGCTCTCGGGTTTTAGCAGCATGTAATTGCGCTCGACTTGCGATGATAGTTTCTGACATGGTGTCGCGGACGGGAAGCATTAGCTGGCGCACGTCAAGAGCCCGTTTCGCCTGGTGACCGTGTCGAGAAGAAGGCGCGCCAGCATCCAGCTTCTGCAACAGCGACGGCCGACAATGAGTGACTGTCGCCACCTCCTCTATCGACGACTTCAAACCTTCAATCAACCAACAAGGAAGACTAAAAGCACGTAAAGTTTCAGAACTGTATGGCAGACCTCAGCTTTTCAAATTGTTCCATTTGCCTCGCAAAATTACAGCAACTTAGCATGAACCTTTGTTGCTCATTGTCCCAATTGCGTTGCCAAGCAGGGTCCCTTCCTTTTCCGAAATGAACCCGAGTGTCGTTGAAATTCAAACGCCAGCATTAAAATAATATAATTAGATTTCACTGCTTTAATTTCGAAGTTCAGTTAAAGTATTCATAGCTGGCTACAATATTTAGATTACACGAGCACAAATTAAGAGTGCGAGTTTTGTTAGCATATTTTAGCTTTCCTGTGACTGCAGCTCAGCTTGGTACGTACTAAATTTTACTATTGGTAATTGTTCAGAATCATTTAATTCAAGTTCAAAGTTAAATCTCTTGTTTCTAAATTGCGTAGAGTCAAGTTGCTTTTGAAATGATTGTTGAGGTAGTCCAAGACTAACCGTAGTTTACTGGATTTCGATGTGCTTCAGAAAGAAAGCTCACTATTAACTTCAGTCACTAAATTAACTTTCGATTTTCCGGTTTTATTAATTCTTTTGCTAAATTAAGTCAGAGTGTAGCGAAATTTATTACTTCGACAAACTTTCAGTTTTCACACTACACGTGTCAACCTTCAGTTGCCACGCTTCTAGTGCTAATTATATGTGTAATAACCTTTCGTTTTCAGTTACTATAGTAATTGTCCTTAGGACTGGCGACCGTGATTTCCCCCAAATCTCAAATATGTAATTACCGCTAGTTAATTGTTAACGTAACAGCCGCACATTTACTTTCTTTATTAACTTTACCCCTTTTCAAAATTAATTTCCACCAGTTTCATTTGCATTTTTCCTTTCATTTAGATGTAACCCTTTCCTCCCTCTTTACCGACAGATTAACTTCGGTGACGATTGCTTTCCCAAATTTCCATTAGGTACACGCGGTTTAATTTTTCACTGTCATAAAGGTCGATAAGTGAGGGGGAGGTTACAAGTGGAACACAATGTACTGGTCGTCGGGCAAAGAGACCACCCCCATGCAGTGGTCGTGCCTCTATGGAACGTGAGATTGCGTGACTTGCAGTCCCGTTAAATGCAGTTGCTATTGCACCCGCTGTCTGAAGTTGGTCCTTCCTTCCCTGTTACACAATGCAGCGGTCATCCGCAGCAGTAGTTGGCCATGGTCGACCACCTCCTCACCTTCGGGCAGCAGTGCGTGTGGTTCGGAACTCTCATGCATTTGGAACAGTGCTGAGAGAAATACCAATTTCCCGGGATTACATTCATGAAACTTCGTCTTTCTTTCAGCTTCCTGGAGATACTGTCCCAAGCTATGTCATCCAGATGCTGTTTTCAGGACATGCAGCGAAGAGCACCACTAGACTGCACCGTAACAGGTGTCTGAATGACACACTTTTCCCGTTCCTTCAACTGCATCCAGCAGCTGTGGCAGCCCAATTTGACGCTACAATCACCCGTTGACACACCCTATGTGACGTTTAACTTTCTGTGCACGACTGGGAGACCTTTTCCACCGTGCTCGCACTTTCGTTCATTCCCACCGCGTAGTTAAGTTTTGTAGAGCGGTGTACCGAGGAATTATCCGAATGAGACGTAAATCGGTGAATTTTATGTCCGTGTACAGACAAACAAATCATTCCCCTTTCACATAAATTCGATGATTTATTCAAGAGAAAGAGCTTCAGAAACTAAACAAGTCAAGAAGACGTTGGTCCACCTCTGTCTCTTATCCAAGCAGTTATTCGGCCTGACACTGATTGATATAGTTGCTGGATGACCTGAGGGATATCGTGCCGAATTATGTCCAACAGGCGCATTAGCTCGTCAAAGTCCAAAACTGGTAGGAGAGCCCTGCTGAGATGGTTCAGATGGCTCTAAGCACTATGGGACTTAACGTCTGAGGTCATCAGTCCCCTAGACTTCGAACTACTTAAACCTAACTTACCTAAGGACATCACACACATCCATGCCCGAGGCAGGATTCGAACCTGCGACCATAGCAGCAGCGCGGTGCCGGACTGAAGAGCCTAGAACCGCTCGGCCATAGCGGCCGGCTGCTGACAATGGTAAAAATTTTTTCGACTGCGAATATATCTGGCGATCTTGCTAGTCAAAGTAGAATATGGCAAGCACTGAGGTAAGCAGAGGAAAATCTCGCCACGTGCGGCCAGGCATCATCTTGCTAAAATGTAAGCCCATAATGGTTTGCCACGAAGGGCATCAAAATGGTGGGGTATAGAATATCGGCGACGTGTCGCTGTGCTGTGATGGTGCCGCGGAAGACACCCAAAGATGATGATGATGTTTGGTTTGTGGGGCGCTCAACTGCGCGGTTATCAGCGCCCGTACAAATTCCCAACCTTTGCTCAGTCCAATCTCGCCACTCTCATGAGTGATAATGAATGGTGAGGAGAACAGAAACACCCAGTCATCTCGAGGCAGGTGAAAATCCCTGAGCCCGCCGGGAATCGAACCCGGGACCGTGTGCTCGGGAAGCGTGAACGCGACCGCGTGACCACGAGCTGTGGACACACCCAAAGAGGTCCTGCTATGAAATGAAATGGCACCCCAGACTATCACTCCTGGTTGTCGTGCAGTATAGCAGCCGACACTCAGGTTGGTATCCCACCGCTGTCCGGGTTGTCCCCAGACCACTCTTCGTTGGTCAGCGGGTCTCATTTCGAAACGAGATTCATCACTAAAGGCAATTCTACTTCAGTCAATGAGGTTCCAGGCTGAATGTGCCCGACACCACTGCAAACAGGCTTGTTGGTGTACAGAGGTCAATGGTAGTCAGCCTTCCTGCCTACATCGTCGAAGTGGCATCGCTCCTGTTCAAACGTTGAGCGATTCGCCGATTACTACAGTCGGCCTCTTTGTGCCCAACTACACGTCGTCTCTGAGATGCTAAAATCTGCGTATATTGTTCACGCCCCTGTCTGTGAGGCATAGTTACTGTTCAACTGAGTACAAAGAATGAAATTCGCAAAGACCTTATTCCCTAGTACCGACACGTTCCCTGTTTACTATCTTTCCCAGCTGCGTGGTGAAACTGCGCTGCATCTATCGGCCGCCAAAGTTTACAATTTTGCATTTTCCGTCGATACCTGTGTAAATAACAATTTGTGACCTGTTTGCATAACTTCTTCGTGGTTGTGGTTTCGACGTTCGATACCACACTTGTTAGGGGTTGCAGTTATCGACCGCGGTCCGTATCAGTATCATTGGACCCGCGAGTCGCACCAGCGCCGCTTCGCGGCTTGTATCAATTTTCTAGCGAGCCCTCGTCCACCCTTTCTCGGGACGCAAGTAGAAAAGTAGCATAGCCTTCAGCTGACAGGAATCAACCTCTAACAAGGTGCTTAGTAACGTATGGCCTAAGTGAGGCCTCAATTGCTATCTGTTTATAATTATATGTATGCAGCCAAGAAGAGTCCTGTACAACCAGTTAAGTACAATATATATTATTTTTTACCAACGACTTATAATTATTTTAGTCGTTGTAGATCCAGACCATGCAGCCAACACCTTATCGACGGTACTGACAAACCTGCTGTGACTTATATGTTTCTATTTAGCATTGGCCACCAGTCAACATTGGTGACGACTCGTTCATCGTCATCATAACAGTGGTGCGTCGTTTTTTTTTTTGTTTTGTGTGTGTGTGTGTGTGTGTGTGTGTGTGTGTGTGTCTTAGAATGTAGCTGATGCACGATAGCCATCTCACAGTTAGTCATGCAGGAAAGAATCAAAGTGGCATGAATCATTCGGAATTATTTGCATACCTTGTGGCTCTTTAAGTGGCATTAATATTACTACTATATACATACACATACACACACACGCACGCAAGCACACACACACTCACGCACAGATACATCTGGACGCTACTTAGAAGCTCACCTGCGGCTGGTACGTCGTGCATTAGACAGGAGCTGGTATGGCTTGGGGTGGCCCCTGCGGTTATTTACGAGCCCTGCTAGCGCGCGCCACCTGCGCCGTCGCCCCCCACCCCGACTGCCAGCAGAGCTCACCTCTGCGGCGCGAGACGTCGTTAGCGATCGCGGGGGCCGAGACACGTCAGCAGACGCCCCGCTAAAAGACGTCTC
Organism: Schistocerca nitens; assembly: GCF_023898315.1. NCBI lineage: Eukaryota > Metazoa > Arthropoda > Insecta > Orthoptera > Acrididae > Schistocerca > Schistocerca nitens. The sequence goes on along the minus strand of NC_064618.1, from coordinate 284,331,273 downwards.
GCACACGGGGCGTGAATTTCTGGGCTCGTTCTGCTTGGCAGCCTTCGCACCGCGCAGTCTTTGAGATCGTAATAACCGTGAAATTCTGATCTCGGGTAAATGTCTGTGCCGGGTGCCCCAGGAAAAGGGGTCAATATTCAGGGCTGTGTTAATTTAATCCGTAATAGTCACAGTTCTTATACATCGTGTTTTTAGGGATATGATACAAAAGATCATTAAAAGCAAAATAGTCCGATAAACATGGGCTCTATAATGCGTACCTTAAGAGCTGTGAACACTTCATCTTTGATACTTGAAACAAATCTCATCTACAGGGAGCCCTTTGTTTTCCAATTTTGAGAGATGGTAGTATGGACCAAAACAAGAAAAAGAGCTAAGACCACTTGTTCATCTTCGCTTCTGTAAAACACCTCTTCTACTGGACAAGTGCTCATAGATCTTAAGCTCTGCATTTTAGAGCCATGTTTACAGAAAATTTTCTTCTTGTTTTAGCCCATACTATCTCTTCCCAAAATATGGATTGCAAAGAACTTTCAGTAGTAAGGAACTGTTCCACTGTATAACTAGTAGCTCTAAAGGTATGTATTTTGCAGCCCATGTTTACTACACTTTTTTACTTCGAATGATCGTTTCTGACATATCCCTGAATATTGACCATTCCTCCTGGGAAACTCCGCACAAACACCTTGAAAGTAATCTGCATTGGTAGCGGTTTGACTCCGAAATAAAAACCACCGGGCGCCTCCCATTCCTCACAACACTAAATAGCTTTCCATGTTATACAACATTCCATTAATAATTTAGCCACTACGCACTTGGAAATGCCATCACACTGAAAAAAACTCCTTATCGATTCCTCATTAAATTTTGTTAAAGAGCGGTCGCCTATTCATGGGAGAATTTGTAGGAAAAATGGTTCATAAGTGTCGACTTCATACATTTCTAAACTTTTATTCAGAATTGAAAATCACTCCAATATTACTACTGGGAAACAAAAACACAGAAAATTAAAAAGAACAAAATAAAGCTAATAATGTGAGGCTTTGATTGACATCTTTGGGGCTGGTCGTGGTGGCCGAGCTTTTCTAGGCGCTTCAGGCCGGAACCACGCGATTGTTATGGTCGCAGATTCGAATCCTGCCTCGGGCATGGATGTGTGTGATGTCCTTAGGTTAGTTAGGTTTAAGTAGTTCTAAGTTCTAGGGGACTGATGACCTCAGATGTTAAGTCCCATATCGCTCAGAGCCATTTGAACCAGTTTTTGAACATCTTTGGGAAGACTGAAAGAAACACCAGTCAGAGTCACTCATCTACATAACTCGCATTTTCAAACAAACAAAATAACAACCCAATGAACTTCGCGTCTGAGAAGCACAAACAATCACATAAATGCGAGATACTCTGAATACAGCCTCTGAGATATGAAATTAACACCTCCCGCTGTGGCAAAAAGCGACACTTACATCTTCAAACTGCACAGTCAGCACAGAGCCACAGTCGAGAAACTAATTATAGCATTGGATCACTCTTAGGAAACGAATAATAGTCGGCATGTCCATTATGTTATTTCCCTCTCTTTTGGCTACAAAACCCTACTTTTCAACATAATATTTGTTCAATGTGACGCCGGCCGGTGTGGCCGAGCGGTTCTAGGCGCTACAGTCTGGAACCGCGCGACCTTTACGGTCGCAGGTTCGAATCTTGCCTCAGGCATGGATGTGTGTGATGTCCTTAGGTTAGTTAGGTTTAAGTAGTTCTAAGTTCTAGGGGACTGATGACCTCAGCAGTTAAGTCCCATAGTGCTCAGAGCCATTTTTTTTCAATGTGACGCCCTTTCGTAACCTTACTGGGAAGGCCTGTATACCCGCATGGTACCACTCTACTGGTCGACGTCGCAGCCAACGTCATGTTGCATCAATAACTTCCCCATCATCCACATACTGCTTCCCGCGGAGTGCGTTCTTCATTGGGCCAAACAGAGGGAAGTCTCCTGTTAGCTGACGAGAAAGCCAGCGGACACACACCTTTGAGCGGTCTAAGGCGCTGCAGTCATAGACTGTGCGGCTGGTCCAGGCGGAAGTTCGAGTCCTCCCTCGGGCGTGGGTGTGTGTATTTGTCCTTAGGATACTTTAGGTTAAGTAGTGTGTAAGATTAGGGACTGATGATCTTAACAGTTAAGTCCCATAAGATTTCACACACACACTCACACACACACACACACACACACACACACACACACACACACAAACACACACACACACACACGCACCTTTTAATACACTAATTGGTGTGTCAACCCTACCAACAGAGACGTCCAGCTATGCAACGAGGTGTTTGATTGTGATCCGTCGTTCATCTCGAATGGAAGTATCCTCACGCTCCAACATTGCATGAGTCAGGGCTGTTTGCGGCCGCCCTGTACGCGAGAGATAGGACAGGTTTGGCTCAAATGGCACTGAGCACTATGGGACTTAACTTCTGCGGTCATCAGTCCCCTAGAACTTAGAACTACTTAAACCTAGCTAACCTAAGGACATCACACACACCCATGCCCGAGGCAGGATTCGAACCTGCGACCGTAGCGGTCGCGCGGTTCCAGACTGTAGCACCTAGGACAGGTTTGCACGACCTTGGTGCAATAATGACAGACACCGTACCCAACGACACACTGTGTTTTTGTTGATTGCCAGGTCTCCGTAAACATTCTACAAGCACCTGTGACTGACTGCGAAGCTCTGGTTTTCCGCCAAAAGAAACTCAATAACGCTCTGCTTGCAACGCACGAGCCGGCCGTGGTGGCCGAGCGGTTCTAGGCACTTCAGTCCAGAACCGCGCGACTGCTGCGGTCGCAGGTTCGAATCCTGCCTCGGGCATGGATGTGTGTGGTGTCTTTAGGTTAGTTAGGTTTAAGTAGTTATAAGTTCTGGGGCTGAAGCGACAGTATTCCGCTATATACCACAACAAATACAGCATTTTTTCAACGGAAATTGGATAAGAAAAAAAAGAGTGTTGTATTACTTTTTTACTGAACTCGCCCCGTACAAAGTTTTCCAGCCCACATTTTCTTTGGACGGACGGCAGCGAGGTTGAAGCCAATCTGACAAATGTAAATGTGCCTCGATGTATGAAAATAGGGGAGAACGCGGCGAAAGTTTCCCTAATACGGAGGAAAAATATGCATAAAAGAATCTAAAGTTAATACCGAGTTGGAACGTTGATGAAGCATATACACTGGCTAGATGTGGAGGTAACATACAGGTTTGTCCGAGCAGAAAAGTTGTGGAAAATTTCTCGCGTGTCATGGGAAGGGAAAGGCATGATTATTATTGGCATGCATGCTTAATAGATGCTTGCTAAATCTCAAGTGGTCACTTGCGGGCTAAGGCACCTCTGTGGCCGCACATTGGGGACTAATTCCTGGAAAGTGCAATTTCAGAATCCTCCGAGCAGGCCTCGGGAACCGTCCCAGACGTAGCAGCCGACTTCAGATAAACTTTTCTGTCGCTGCTCAGCAGAAATCACCCCATGTCCCAGAATTCACTGCCTTGCGTCAACAACTTTCATCTCTTGTCCAGCAGTTAGTGCGGCCCATTTTAGTATGAAATGATGCAGAATCGCGAAAAACAGAACAACCACAGATGGACAGAACCGAGTCTGCTGGTACATAAAAACTGAGTCAAGTTTCGATCTGAAAGTCTAAGAGAAAAATTTCTGCGAGTAGTAACGAAGGGGAGCGAAACGAATAAAAAATCTAAAACAACTCCCGTTAGTGACCAAGGTTAAAGTGAGATTGAAAACAGAACAATGTCTGAGTCAGACGCGATCTCCCATGCCGAACAACAGACGTCTGCGGACAATCGTAAAGTATTGTAAGTCAAGTAGAACAACGCGGAAATATAGGAAGAGAGAGGCACCTCATCTCAATCCAAAATCCAGAGCAATTACAAGGTGAGGAACAAGAAGTATAGACACCAAAAGAGAGAAAGAATAATTACAACCACAAAAGACATTAAGGACCTTTCAAAGTTATAAACTTTGTACTCTAAAAATTAACAGAATGTCTACTTAGTTAAAACTGACCTGATTCCAACGGTTCTTCCACGCTGCTGAAATCGGTATGACATTACTGCAGGAAGTTGAAACTAACAGCCTGCAAGATACAACGTAATTCTCAACAGATCTGAAAGTGCAGGTACGACGATATTAACAAAAGACGGCATACAAATGATAAAAACTGGAAGGTCTTTAAGCAGTAGAGGAATATCAGGACTAATAGAAGGTACAGTCTTTGTAAATGAGTATGCTCCATGTGGAAGCAGTAATAGAGAAGTGAGGTCCAAATTTTTAAAGCAAGAAATTATTTCTGTTCTACAACGACATGGAGCAGAGTCGTATTTGGTGGTGATTTTAACTCTGTTATTGGGGAAAAGGTCCAAAAGCCAAATTTCAACGGAACTCGAATACATGATTAGGGATTTAAACATGATTGTCACGTGGAGGCGACAAGTGCAGACTCATTGACGTACACCCGTCAATAGTCACATAGCGAGTAAAGTAAATCAGATTCACGTCTCACAAGGTTTAGTACATAACATCACTATGTCAGAAATCTAGCCTGTAAATTTCTCCAATCGTTGTGCTTATATTACCGGAACCAGTTTACAGAAGCTAACGCCTTTCCATGGAAAAAGATATTGGAAAGTAAATACTTCCTTACACAGAGATGAGGAATTAAGAATTATGGTGCTAGAAACATGGGAGCCCTGCGTCACTAACTTAGAGAAATACCCCGACAGATGAAACTGGTGGGTGGAGCTTTCCAAACCCAAACTATGGAGATCGCTCAAACAATACAGTTGAAACAAAAGTGAGCTGGAGAAAAGTTCAAATGAATTTTAGAAATTTTATTTTACGTATCTCGAGAATGGCACCAACATACTCGTGATACAGCCACTAGTTTAAAAAGAAAACCATGAAGGAGCTCTTCGACAGACCTGGAGGCCCAAGGGATGTCTGCCGACTGCCGTGTCATCCCCTGCCTTACAGCGTCATACGGATGCTGTATGTAGGGCGATGTGGTCAGCACACCGCCCTCCCGGCCGTTTTGAAGACTTTTCAGACCATGGAGCCGCTACTATTCAGTCAAGGAGCTCTCAATTGACAACACGAGGCTTAGTCCACCCCGTACCAGTTTTGCCACCAAGGGATAAAATACTTGGCAGTATCGGTAACCGAAAACGGTCCTCCGCATACCAACCATTTGCACTGCCGCTAAGCTATTGAGGCAGACAAAACCACTAGTAGTTTACAGAAAGTTAGTTTAAAGCACAGATAATGCCAGTTCAGAGAAAAACACTAGAGGGCCTGAAAGTAAGGTCAAGAGATGGCAATATTACTCACGAGGAGACTGCGTCACTCTATCATCTAATCCGAACATCTAAAAGGACAAAACAAAGTATTCGAGAAACTCAACGTAGGAAAAGAGCCAATAGAACACTAGCCTCACGTCAAACGCGGTGCTGCAACGTTTCCGTGAGTTGTGTGATGCAGTAGACGTAGAGGACAACCTCGAATGAGTTTTTCTGAATGCCATCGACGGCTTGCTAAGAGAAACAGGCAACATCTCAGCGACGATTTAACAGCAGCGGTTCTATGCGCTTCAGTCCGCAACCGCGCAACTGCTACGGTCACATATTCGAATCCTGCCTAGGGCATGGATGTGTGTGATGTCCGTAGGTTAGTTAGGTTTAAATAGTTCTAAGTCATAGGGGACTGATGACCACAGATGTTAAGTCCCATAGTGCTCAGAGCCATTTAACAGCAAAGTAATTGTACAACGCTGTTGCACCCTTGCTCTAGAGGTAGAGTCTGATCAGTAATCAAAAGTGCCAGGTTCGAGACCCGCCACCGCTTCAGCATTGGCGGCCGAAGACTTCCGGAATAAGAAGTCACCATCATTCTGCCAACGGCCTTGTCAAAAGAGGGCCAAGGAGCGGACAGAGGTTCAGGGCACTCTCTTGTTCTTGGGGTGGGAAACTACCCTAAAGGCGTAAGAATCAGCAATGATCATCGGTATGAGGGTGCAGAAGGCAATGGAAACACTGCGTTAAAGACAAGCAAGGTGTATCCACAGGACATGGGGCCAGTAACTGAAAAAGTGTCATGATGATTTCTCTCTCCCTCTGAAAGGGGACTGCCAAGAGTAGGTGATCATGAGGAAAATATTGAATAACCAACGGAAGGGTAACGTTCTACGAGTCGAGGCATGGAATTTCAGAAGCTCGAACGTGGTAGGGAAGGTAGAAATTCTGAAAACGGAAGTTGAAAGACTCAGTCTAGTGGTCGGATGAGTATAGGGTAATATCAACAGCCACAGAAAATGGTATAACGGGAGTAGGATCCGCTATGAGTAGCAAGGTAGGCGGAGAGTAAGTTTCTGTGAACGGTTCAGTGATAATGCTGTTCAAAATCGACAGCAAATCAACGTCGACAGCGTATACGTGCCGACGTCGCAAGTTGAAGATGAAGAGATAGAGAAAGTATATGAAGTACTGAAAGGGCACGACTTTTTTGGGGAGGGGGTGAGGGTTATCAGTTTTCTAACTCGTTTGATGCGACGTGTCACGAATTCCTCTCCTGTGCCAACCTCTTCATCTCAGAGAAGCACTTGCAACCTACGTCCTCAATTATTTGCTGGAAATATTCCAGTCTCTGTCTTCCTCTACAGTTTCTGCCCTCTACGGCTCCCTCTAGTATCATGGAACTCATTCCCTCATGTCTTAACAGATGTCCTATCATCCTGTTCCTTCTCCTTATCAGTGTTATCCACACATTCCTTTCCTCTTCGATTCTGCGCAGAAACTCCTCATTCCTTACCTTATCAGTCGACCTAGTTTTCAATATTCGTCTGAAGCGCCACATCTCAAATGCTTCGATTTTCTTGTGTTCTCGTTTTCCCATAGTCGACGTTTCACTACCATACATTGCTGCATGCCAGGCGTAGATTCTCAGAAATTTTTTCCTCAAATTAAGGCATATCTTTGATACTAATAGACTTCTCTTGACTAGGAATGCCTTTTTTGCCAGTGATAGTCTGCTTTTGATGTCCTCCTCCCTCCGTCCGTCATTAGTTATTTTGCTGCCTATGTAACAGAATTTCTTAACTTCATCTACTTCGTGAGCATCAATCGTGATGTTAAGTTTCTCGCTGCTGCTTCTCATTACTGCTACTTCTCATTACTTTCGTCTTTCTTCGATTGACCCTCAGTCCATATTCTGTACTCACTGAACTGTTCATTCCTTTCAACAGATTATGTAATTCTTCTTCACTTTCATTCAGAATAGCAATGTCATCAGCGAATCGTATCACTGATATCCTTTCACCTTGAATTTTAGTTCCACTCCTGAACCTTTCTATTATTTCCATCATTGCTTCTTCGATGTACAGGTTGAACAAGAGGGGTGAAAGACTACAGCCCTGTCTTACACCCGTTTTAATCCAAGCACTGCATTCTTGGTCGTCCACTCTTGTTATTCCCTCTTGCCTCTAGAAAATATTGTATATCACCACCATCCCTTCCTATAGCTTACCTCTATTTTGCTGTGAATTTCGATCATCTTGCACCATTTTAGATTTTCCAACACTTTTTCCAGGTCGACAAATCCTATAAATGTGTCTTGATTTTCCTTTAGTCTTGCTTCCATTATCAACCGCAAAGTCAGAATGGCCGCTCTGGTGCCTTTACCTTTCCTAAAGCCAAACTGAAGGTCATCTAACACATTCTCAATATTCTTTTCCATTCTCCTGTAGATTATCCTCGTCAGTAACTTGGATACATGAGCTGTTAAGCTGACTGTGCGATAATTCGGGCACTTGTCAGCTCTTACAGTATTCGAAATAGTGTGGATGATATTTTTCTGAAAGTCAGATGGTATGTCGCCAGACTCATACATTCTACACATCAACGCAAATAATCGCTTTGTTGCTACTTCCCCCAATGATTTTAGAAATTCTGATGGAATGTTATCTACCCCTTCTGCCTTATTTGAAACGACTCACTCATCATACAGGAAAGTCAGAACCAGCTTCGGGTGGTAACATTAAGAGTGCAACGGAAATTCCACTGTTAAATGCGGAAGAGAGAGCGGGTAGGTGGAAAGAATACATTGAAAGCCTCTATGAGGCGGAAGATTTGTCTGATATGATGCAAGAAGAAACTGGAGTCGACTTAGAAGAGATAGGGGATCTAGTATTAGAATCAGAATTTAAAGGAGCTTTGGAGGACTTAAGCTGAAATAAGGCAGAGGGGATAGGTAACATCAAAAGCGATGGCCAGAAAAATAATATGATAATATGGCTATAGGATCAATCCATAAAATACGGGACAACAGCAGAAACACAGAAATTAATGGAATTTAGTTTTAAACTGACAACATTACACCATGAACTGCAGAAAAAACGAAATTATCAAAACAGTTCTGCAAATTATGCAAGAGTATGTTACGGCTGCATCTAAGATATTCGTACCCATGTGTGGATTGCTGAATTCTCTACTTCTAATTTATGGTTAAGATGATTACTTTTACTCATTATGTTACTTGTACTTTGCATGCCCCTTAAGCTCTCGAAGTAAGATACAGATAGTAAAAATAAAACATGCTACTACGAAAAAAGAGCATTAACCTCGCACCTTCCCTGTGGAGGGACCTGAGTTGGATCTCCAGTGCCTCCTCAGATGTTTCATAAGATAGGGAGGTCGGGTATGGCACCCACTCAGTCCCTGTGAGGCTAAATGAGGAGTTTCTTGGATAAAGAAGGAGCTTCATTAATGTCTGCTGGAGATAATGGCAGGATGGATTGGCGACAGGGTGCTCAAATGTCCCACGACCGTAGAGCAGTCGGCCAGTCGGTGCTGACTCAAGGTCTAATCCTGGCTTCAAAGTTTAGGCCACAAGACAATCCACTTCAGCAGGCCGTCATGCAGTCACCTGCCATGTATCTTGTGGTAAATGTAGCTTTACAATTTTCGAGACTCTTACTTCTTTTTACGAAATCGACCTCCCATCCCCTCCCCCACCACCACTACCACCGCCAACCCCGGCTTTGGATCAGCGGCTGATGGCAGTCACAGATTACATTCAGTGTTAAGAATCTCGAATGTCGGACATTGTTTTGCGAATTACGCTACTTTTTGTAAAAAAAATGAAACACCAAGATTGAGAGATGTGATTACAATGAAATTTATTCCACCGCTTAGGAACACGACACTACACAATTGATGAACATTATACACTTGTACATACACTGTGACTGTGGAAATTCGGCAGAGAGTAACGCTACCACGTGCTGCAATTAGAGCCGCTAGACATCGTGGCATGGAGTCAAAGAGTGCCTGAATATGCTGTTTGCGAATAATCGTCTACGCGTTTTGTAGCCGTGTATGTACATCAACTGGGGCTCCAGGAGGACCTCAACAAGTTGACGACCGACCATGTCCAGACATGTTCGATGAGCAACAAGTCAAGCGAACAGGCACGCCATGGAAGCAGACGTACCAGTCGTTCTTCGAAGGAAGCTTGCACATATGTCGCCACACGCTGCTGGGTGTTGTCCTGCTGAAATGTGGCATGAGCAATAGCCTGCAGGAGAGGCAGTTCATCGGCCTGTGAACCTCCCCGACGTAGCTGAGGGTGTTCAGTTTTCCCTCAAGACGTAGGAAGCGAGATATAGGCAATGGTGCCCCAAACCATCACACTTGCCGTTTCTTCGCTATGTCGCTGAACATTACCGTCTAACCGACTGCGTTCACCACGACGGCTCCGAATGCGTATGCGGCCTTCACTATAGGACGAGTCGAAGCGGAACTCGTTCGAAAACGCTACTGAGCTGTCTTACTGCACAAGTTGCGTGCTAGAGAAACCAAAATTGCAATTTAACCACAGGTACACAAAGGAGATAGGAAGCTAGGGATCTTTGCTGATGGACAAACATGTGGTTGGTACATAATTTTAATTTCAACTAAAGAACAAATTTCATTATTACAGAATTACAGAATCGGAATAACAATATAGAAATTTAATTCGGACCTTTGTATTCTCAAGAAAGAACAAATTTCATTATTACAGAATTACAGAATCGGAATAACAATATAGAAATTTAATTCGGACCTTTGTCTTCTCAAGAAAATATACAACTGACTTTAACCTTTACGCAACACTAATGATTCACCTTGAGTTATTTATGAAAAGATCTCGTCCGTCCCGGTGGACAGGCCGGATATTTAACTAAAGGATGGAAGCGCGGCTTATACATGGTGGTACTCGGAACAAACGAGTAGAAAGCAACCGACAAGCAATTTCGAAGATGATCAGGGTGCAAGCCAGGGCAGAAAACACGACGAACACACACACGATCTCAGCCTGCCTGCCAAGGCGACAAACCCCATCCGCCCAACATACCAGACCATTTCTGCAACAGCAAATAATACACGCGGCAGACAAATTCAACTCGATTCACCCTTTTCAAGACCACGCAAGGTTTACTAACTACGTGACTATCTGTAACATGACTGAAAACCAAACCGAGACATTTACCGAATAAAAGAACAATTAACTGACTTAACAAAAGCTCTGCCCTTCATATTAAAAGAAATTCTAAAACCAAAACTTGGCGAAGAGCACACTAATTAACATACTACATCAAATTAACACTGCAAGGAACCTTTAAAACAAGCAGTAAAACTCTATTCCCTTTTGCATTTGCCGAAATAATTAGACTCCGCTCCGCGGAAACGACACTTCGAAGCCTTAGACTTCGTAAGTTCCGTATAACACTCTCTTATTCAAAACCATCCTTAACTGACCACCGGTAGATACAACATGCCACCATAAGTTTCACAAATCTTCACAGATTAACCGCAGATTATGAATCACACGTAACTTCATGCTTCCAGTTAAGCGATGAGAAGATGTCCAGCATGAGATGACGGACCAGACACCGTTTCGCACGCAAACGCGTCGACTAATCAGCCCCTACACCCGGTGCATGGCAAAACGGCAAGGAAGGCGAGGGCGGCGAGGCGCAGGCACTGGGGATCGAGACGAGGGCCTGCCTTCAAAACATGTTGCCTCCTTGAACGCCGACCGAAGAGAGCCCCCGGCCCCACGCCAAGCCGGAAAACCAAAGGCGGAAAAGGCAGAGATACAAGACCAGACCAGTGTCGATAGCAGCGACGCAAGTGGAACATAACTAGCGCCTGTCGCCACGGCTCAACTACATCTTGTCACTCGGCACGTCAGAATCGGCGTTCACGTGCACATTTTTGCAGTCTGCTGCGTTGGAGGGTTCGGGTCAATGGAATCTAACGCAATGGCATGTATGCCATCAGTCCAGTCCACAGAAGACGGAGTCTAACCGTCGACGCAGACATATCCGTACCTGTTGCAGTGCTCCAACGTTTCGCCAATACTGAGGACCCAGCTGCTCTGTCCGTTACGGTCAAGCGGAAAAAATGGCTGTCATCTCGCGCATTGGTCACATTGCGTAGTCCAGTAACTTGCCGGCGCAGTGTACGGCCCTCTTCTCTCCACTGGTCCACTGGTTCCACACACGCCTCACTATTGAAGTAGCGTGCCCTATACTAGCCGCATCGTTACGGAACAATAGACCCGCCTGCCCGAGAACAATCACTCGGCCCCTTCGAACGCACTCACATGCCGATATTCCACCCTGTGATGCTGGGGAAGCACAGTGGCACTTGGTTACACGTTTCCACTTCCTATGACTGGGGTCAGGGATTTTCACCTGCCTCGAGATGACTGGGTGTTTGTGTTATCCTCATCATTTCATCATCATTCCTGAAAGTGGTGAGACTGGACTGAACAAAGGTTGGGAATTTGTACGGGCGCTGATAACCGCGCAGCTGAGCGCCCCACAAACCAAACATCATCATCATCATCCGCACCGACTGAGCGTTGCGTAATACTGACCTGTCCGGTCACACGAAAGATTTGCGCTGTTGTGCCTACATGCATGCCACCTCTCTTTCATTTAAATCGCTTATTATGATCCCGCTGTTCTAAACGCCCTCCTATCGTAGCGTGTTGCACACCATTGCTTCTGTTTTACCTTTTACAAACAGTATATTTCCAAGTCACTTATGTTCTATGTATTGAGCTTATAATACATACAAAGCCTATATCTTACGATTTATATATCACAAACAATCCAGTTGAATTCCTCGAAAAGCTGACTATTACTCATTCTGAAACAGCGCAAACATCTTTTTTCATTGTTTCTTCACGTTTTGTGGTCTGTTCTGATGTTTTTGCTTGCTCTCCAAATTCAGCGCCGTATTTTTCTAGTTTCACTTAAGTGTATTTTGCTGACCTGCACTGTCGTTTGCTATTACAAATTTCACCCTACTGTTTGCAAATTATTTGAACTCATCCGGCAATGTATTTCTCAGTATCTGACGAGGCTATTTTATTCACTCGACGATGTCATTTCGGTTGTGAAACAGTGGGCTCAGGAGCAATTAGCATCGCACGAAAGTACTGAAGAAATGCGGACCCACTGACGTTAATTTTTCGGGCAATTAGCTGTCTCAGCTCCTGCGGCGGCAATGAAGAGGCGGTTTGTAGCCTCTTACGTCGGAAGTGAGTAATTTCCTTTATCGTGCACATCTTTCCCAGGCGTTTCTTAGTCGTTTAACGTCACACGAGTCCCCTTTTTACGAATAATTTAGTGCAGTCGCACGCGACTATTTCGGCAGCGTCTCCACGATGACTCAAGGCGGAAAGGGGCATAATGAGAATTTTCACAGGTAACCCAGCGATTACATCGTAATGTGGTTGTTACGTGAGATTTTAGCATTACGCTGTAAGCGAAGTACTTGCTGCAAACAACGTACTCCGACACGATCTGTATCTCTACTTCAAGTACAAAATCTCACACAATGCAGTGGTGAACAACATGAGGGAACGCAGTCACTTACATTGTGAGTGTATGCCCTCCCTTATACTTCGTTATTACATTTTCTAAATAGTTCCATAAAATAACATGCCGCCTAACAAACAAGCTTTGTAATCTCTAACATTGGTTGATAATATTTTCATATACATTATTAACAACAACAATAACAATAACAACAGCAATAATAATAATAATAACAATAATGATAATAATAATACACTGAATGAAGGGAATAATTACGGAGGAATTTCTCAGCTCCCTGCCACATATAAGATGTTATCACCTTGTAATCATGAAAGAGCACAGCAACTGCTAGAACCCATGATCTCAGATTTCCAAGCTGGTTTCGGGCCGAACAGTTGGTGCCCAGAGCAAATTTTGACCCTAAAATTGATGAAAAAAATAAGGAAGATTCAAGGCAAACCTACAGTATATGTCTTTGTTGACTTCATAAAGGCCTATGACTCAGTCCACAGACCCGCACTATTTAGTATTCTTGAAGAAAAAAGATTGGATCTAAAAATACAGAAAATCATCCAGCCGACATTAACAAATACAACATCCTAAGTGAAATTGACGGGAAAGCTTTCGAAACCATTCGAGATAAAAACTGGGGTTAGACAAGGTGATGGGCTATCGCCTTTGTTACTCAATGTAGTTCTAGACAGAGTCATGGAAGATGGGAAAAGAAACTTGAAGAAGAAAACAGCTAAAAACCAATTTCATTAGGAACCAAAAAAAATAACCTGCGAATCTCCTACTTAGCCTTTGCAGACGATCTCACAATTATGGCAGATTCTTGTGAGATGGCTATAAAACAGATAGAAACTCTAAAATAATGCGCAGAGAAAGGCGGCCAGCAGATATCATTTGAAAAGACTGTGTTTACAACAAAAAATTTAGAAATTTTCAAATTACAAAACAAATATGGAGAAATTAACAGAGTATCACACATTAAATATCTAGGAGAAATTATCTCTGAAAATATGCACAACAAGAAAGAATACAAAACACTCGTAAAGGTTTACGATTAGTGCAAAACCTCTACAATAAAAAATGCTTACCTTTAAATACCAAAATTAGACATTACAAAACAGTAATTAGACCATCAATGTTGTATACCAGCGAAACCTTAACACTACACAGGAAAATCGATTTAGAAAATCTAAAGAAAGATGAAAGAAAAATAATTAGGAAATTTCAGGGACCAAGATGGACTGAGAATGGAATAGACTACAGAAAACATCCAAAATTGAAGAATATTGTAACATAAAGACAGACACGAGGAAAAGACGCCTCAAATTCTATGGCCACATAATGAGGCTTCCCGAACACAGACTAACAAAAAGACTAGTAAAATACGTCGATTCCCTCTCTAATGGAGAATAATGGATCCAAAATGTTAAAAAAGACTTGGAATTAGCCAAAATCACCAAAGAAGAAATAGAAGTAGGGAACAATTTTAAAATAAAAGTAGGAAAATAAGAGGTTAAACCAGAGACAAAAGCGCGAAGAACCGGAACAAAATGGAGAGAAGAAAGAAGAGCTAAGTTCTCGCACACTATGAAGCACTGGTGGAAAAAAAGCAGAAGAACAAGAAGAACGGAAAATGAACCATCTTTACTTAGTGTCTTCCACTCTGGGAGCTTTGCGATTAATAATAACAATAATACACTGAAGTGCCAAAGAAACTTGTACACCTGCCTAATATCGTGTAGGGTCCCCGCGAGCACGCAGAAGTGTCGAAACACGACGTGTCATTAATGTCTGCTGGAGGGAACTAACACCATGAATCCTGCAGGGCTGTCCATAAATCCGTAAGAGTACGAGAGGGTGCAGATCTCTTCTGAACAGTACGTTGCAAGGCATCCCAGATGTGCTCAGTAATGTTCATTCCTGTGGAGTTTGGTGCCCAGCGGAAGTATTTAAACTCAGAAGAATGTTCCTAGAGCCACACTGTAACAATTCTGAACGTATGGGGTGTCGAATTGTCCTGCTGGAATTGCCCGTCCGTCGGAATCCACAATGGGCATGAATGGATGCAGGTTCAAATGGTTCAAATGGCTCTGAGCACTATGGGACTTAACATCTGAGGTCATCAGTGCCCTACAACGTAGAACTACTTAAACATAACTAATCTAAGGACATCACACACATCCATGCCCGAGGCTGGATTCGAACCTGTGATCGTAGCGGTCGCGCGGTTCCATGGATGCAGGTGATCAGACAGGATGCTTACGTACCTGTCATAGTCGTATCTAGACGTATCACGGCTCCCATATCACTCCAGCTGCACACGCCCCACACCATTACAGAACCTCCACCAGCTTGAACAGTCCTCTGCTGACATGCACGGTCCATGGATTCATCACGCTGTCTCAATGCCCGTACACATCCATCCGCTCGATACAATTTGAAACCAGACTCGTCCGACCAGGCAACATGTTTCCAGTAATCAGTAGACCAATGTCGGCGTTAATGTGCCCAGGCGAGGCGTAAAGCTTTGTGTCGTTATCAAAAGCACACGAGTGGGTCTTCGGCTCCGAAAACCCATATCGAATTGAAATCTGCAGCAATTTGCGGAAGGGTTGCACTTGTCACGTTGAACGATCCTATTCAGTCGTCTTTGGTCCGTTCTTGCAGGATCTCTTTCCGGCCTCAGCGATGTTGGAAATTTGATGTTTTACTGGATTCCTGATATTCACGGTATACGCTTGAAAATGGCCGCACATGAAAATCCCCTCTTCATCGCTACCTCGGAGTTGCTGTGTCCCACCGCTGGTGCGAAGACTATAATGCAACGTACAACCTCACCTAAATCTCTGTTATCTGCCATTGCAGCAACAGTAACCGCTTCAAGCACTTGTCTTATATAGGCGTATTCTGTCTGTTTACATATGCCAGTATTTGAAAATGCTTGTCTATGCCTGTTTCTTTGGCGCTTCAGTGTAGGAGCGACCTTGGAAAGAAATACGAAAAAATATTTGTGCGAGTTGGCGGTTGCGACTATTGTTAATTTATCCACGTTAATGCTGGTTGAACAGTATGGCTGTGGATGAAATTATCTGGAAGCTCAGCACCAGCCATTTCTTTCTGTACGCAGGGGACATCAGAAAGTAAGTCACACACGTCACCTCCCCCCCCCCTCCCCCTAAGACCACTGCGCAACAAGAGTGGCGCACTGTCAGAAGAGAGCACGTACTCTGGGTATCCTGCAGACACAGTTCTGCTACGATACGATACCACGTACTTCACAAATTGTTAGTGAATGGCTTACTTCAGAGTGGAAATACTTGGGACAGTACGGTTCTTGTGATCACAACATCTGAACTGCACACATTTCACCGTGAAATTCTGGAGGTATGTGGACCAAAGGCAATGTCGCGTCCAGCAGTAGTGAAATGTATTAAATAATTTGACCAATGCCACACAGACTTGAGTCAGCTGAACAGGAAATACAGATCTTGCACTGTTGGATTTCCATCTCTTCGTCAAACTGACAGAACAAAGAACATCTGGATAGGACGTGCGGGCGGGGGCAGATATTTTGCAACGGTCCAACGGCGAGGATGTTCAAAAAGCGCTTGTCGTATGTCGAGTGGGTTCACTATTGGTGAAGATTTGAACACTTGCTTTATAAAGATCTGATAATACGTTCAAAACAGTACCATGCATCAGTGGCCGAGCGGTTCTCGGCGCTACAGTCTGGAACCGCGCGGCCGCAACGGTCGCAGGTTCGAATCCTGCCTCGGGCATGGATGTGTGTGATGTCATTAGGTTAGTAAGGTTTAAGTAGTTCTAGGTTCTTGGGGACTGATGACCTCAGAAGTTAAGTCCCATAGTGCTCAGAGCCATTTAGCCAGTAGCATGCATCTATGTCCGTTTGAGGTGTAATAGGGTATTTGATCTGCTATAATAATGTGTAACTTACTTTCTGGAGTTCTCTTGTGGCTTTGACTACACCAACATCTAATCAGTTGGTCAATACATTTATATCTTCGTCAGTATGTTTGTCATCGGTTGCATCTTGAAGTTGTATCTTCGCTGCGCAAAATAACAATGATACAGTTCACTAGCTTACCAGGTGAATATTTGCGTTTGCTTATTAATTAGGTGCTCTTACTTTTGTACTATTTTCATCTATAAAGGCGAAGAAGGTGCTACAATTTGGATTATAAAAATAAGTGCACCTACTATCAAACGTAAATATACAATTCAGGAAGCATGGAGAGTTATAAGAAACGTTTCATCAACTACTGATGTATAGGATTTGCTGTAAACTTAAAATGTTGTGTGGTTCGGTTTTTATAAAGTCGGGTGTAGACTACGGTCTGCTGGTTATTGCGTTGTACACAAATGCATCCATCAACCACGGCCACGTCACATTGCTGTGCTTTATAATGTGATACCTTGTCCTACTTGAGGTGATACACTTCAAGTTGATTTGTGTGTTGTTGGTTCTGGTAATAATTCTGGGCTACCTTTTTTCAGGAATATTTCCACATTTCGATTTATTCTCTGCATACAAATCTCCTTGAGGGAGAGGCGTTGTAATCCCTGCCAGGCACTTAAATGTGATTTTCAGACTATGAAACTTCTATGGATTTTGAGATGATGTTCTCTAACGGCAATGGCGCAATTTATTTTTATTACTGCATGCCAGTTAGCTTGGTCATTCGATTTTTGCACGGAATTGTTTGTGTTTTTCCATATTCTAGTCCAGTTAATGTACGTATACTTACTTTGTATTGGGTTCCTTTGCGCCGTCTACGTGGTTCCGTTATATCAGTTTTTATCCTTAAAGAGTGTAAGATTTTTCTACATGTAAGCGGTTTCTACACATTAACACCTAACGTAATCCAGCTAGGAATTTATTAGGCCCATTTTAATCGGGATGAACTTGCTGGAGGCTCCAGAGCCGCAAAAACACATTTGGTTATTGGATCATAGTTGTTTTCCTCATTGAGCCGCATGTAAATGTATTATTAATTAGTTAATAGTAATTATTATATAATTAGTTGTATATAGTTATATATATACAGTTATTATATAATTAGTTAATAGTAATGACGTATACATGGAAGAAGCCTGGAGTTACTGACAGCTTTCAGATAGATTATATAATGGTAAGACAGAGATTTAGGAACCAGGTTTTAAATTGTAAGACATTTCCAGGGGCAGATCTGGTCTGACCACAATCTATTGGTTATGACCTGTAGATTAAAACTGAAGAAACTGCAAAAAGGTGAGAATTTAAGGAGATGGGACCTGGATAAACTGTCTAAACCAGATGTTGTACAGAGTTTCAGGAAGAGCATAAGGAAACAATTGACAGGAATGGGGGAAAGAAATACAGTAGAAGAAGAATGGGTAGCTTTGAGGGATGAAGTAGTGAAGGCAGCACAGGATCAAGTAGGTAAAAAGACGAGGGCTAGTAGAAATCCTTGGGTGACAGAAGAAATACTGAATGTAATTGATGAAAGGAGAAAATATAAAAACGCAGTAAATGAAGCACGTAAAAAGGAATACAAACGTCTCAAAAATGAGATCGACAGGAAGTGGAAAATGGCTAAGCAGGGATGGCTAGAGGACAAATGTAAGGATGTAGAGGCTTATCTCACAAGGGGTAAGATAGATACTGCATAAGAGACCTTTGGAGAAAAGAGAGCCACTCGTATGAATATCAAGATCTCAGATGGAAACCCAGTTCTAAGCAAAGAAGGGAAAGCAGAAAGGTGGAAGGAGTACATACAAGGGCGATGTACTTGAGGACAATATTATAGAAATGGAAGAGAATGTAGATGAAGATGAAATGGGAGATACGATACTGTGTGAAGAGTTTGACAGAGCACTGAAAGACCTGAGTCGAAACAAGGTCCCGGGAATAGATAACATTCCATTAGAACTACTGACAGCCTTGGGAGAGCCAGTCCTGACGAAACTCTACCATCTGGTGAGCAAGATGTATGAAACAGGCGAAATACCCTCAGACTTCAAGAAGAATATAATAATTCCAATCCCAAAGAAATCAGGTGTTGACAAATGTGAAAAGCCGGCCGAAGTGGCCGTGCGGTTAAAGGCGCTGCAGTCTGGAACCGCAAGACCGCTACGGTCGCAGGTTCGAATCCTGCCTCGGGCATGGTTGTTTGTGATGTCCTTAGGTTAGTTAGGTTTAACTAGTTCTAAGTTCTAGGGGACTAATGACCTCAGCAGTTGAGTCCCATAGTGCTCAGAGCCAACCACAAATGTGAAAATTACCGAACTATCAGTTTAATAAGTCACGGCTGCAAAATACTAACGCGGATTCTTTACAGACGAATGGAAAAACTGGTAGAAGCTGACCTCGGGGAAGATCAGTTTGGATTCCGTAGAAATGTTGGGACACGTGAGGCAATACTGACCCTACGACTTATCTTAGAAAATACATTAAGGAAAGGCAAACCTACGTTTCTAGCATTTGTAGACTTAGAGAAAGCTTTTGACAACGTTGATTGGAATACTCTCTTTCAAATTCTGAAGGTGGCAGGGAGCGAAAGGCTGTTTACAATTTGTACAGAAACCAGATAGCAGTTGTAAGAGTCGAGGGACATGAAAGGGAAGCAGTGGTTGGGAAAGGAGTGAGACAGGGTTGTAGCCTCTCCCCGATGTTATTCAATCTGTATATTGAGCAAGCAGTGAAGGAAACAAAAGAAAAATTCGGAGTAGGTATTAAAATCCATGGAGAAGAAATAAAAACTTTAAGGTTCGCCGATGACATTGTAATTCTGTCAGAGACAGCAAAGGACTTGAAAGAGCAGGTGAACGGAATGGACAATGTCTTGAAAGGAGGATATAAGATGAACATCAACAAAAGCAAAACGAGGCTAATGGAATGTAGTCGAATTAAGTCGGGTGATGCTGAGGGCGGTGGTCTCGCGGTTCTAGGCGCGCAGTCCGGAATCGTGCGACTGCTACGGTCGCAGGTTCGAATCCTGCCTCGGGCATGGATGTGTGTGATGTCCTTAGGTTAGTTAGGTTTAAGTAGTTCTAAGTTCTAGGGGACTGATAACCACAGCAGTTGAGTCCCATAGTGCTCAGAGCCATTTGAACCATTTGATGCTGAGGGAATTAGATTAGGAAATGAGACACGTGAAGTAGTAAAGGAGTTTTGCTATTTGGGGAGAAAAATAACTGATGGTGGTCGAAGTAGAGAGGATATAAAATGTAGACTGGCAATGGCAAGGAAAGCGTTTATGAAGAAGAGAACTTTGTTAACATCGAGTATAGAGTTAAGTGTCAGGAAGTCATTTCTGAAAGTATTTGTATGGAGTGTAGCCATGTATGGAAGTGAAACATGGACGATCAATAGTTTGGACAAGAAGAGTATAGAAGCTTTTGAAATGTGGTGCTACAGAAGAATGCTGATGATTAGATGGGTAGATCACATAACTAATGAGGAGGTATTGAATAGAATTGGGGAGGAGTTTGTAGCACTACTTGACTAGAAGAAGGGATCGGTTGGTAGGACATGTTCTGAGGCCTCAAGGGATCACCAATTTGGTATTGGAGGGCTGCGTGGGGGGTAAAAATCGTAGAGAGAGACCAAGAGATGAATACACTAAGCAGATACAGAAGGATGTAGGTTGCAGAAGGTACTGGGAGATGAAGAAGCTTGCACAGGATAGAGTAGCATGGAGAGCTGCATCAAACCAGTCTCAGGACTGAAGACCACAACAACAACAGTAATGACGCGACATTCAGTTACCATTTAGCAGTTTCTAATATGTTGCACTGCTTGTGCGAGACAAATTAATACCGTAGCAAACCCCGGGTATAAAAACCTGCATTGCAATCGTTATGGGGCAAGTTGAATCACTTGTATGGTTTCTGAGGTGCTCTCCTGTAGTGCATTCGGCAACATACTACCTTGGGAAGTTAGGTATGTGTGTTCCATTGCTGCTCTGGCGCATACTTCTCTCGTACATAGATAATGCAAAACAGAATTCTGCCAAACGCTAGGCTGAATGCGACCTGGTGGCATTGCGGGCATACGACACGGTAAGAGGACTACACACTGACGAGCCCAAGCATTATGAAGATCTGGTTATAGCTTGTTTGTCCGTCTCTGGAACGAAATACGTCACTGATTCTTCGTATCAGGGAGCCGACTGTTTGTTGGTAGGTTTGTGGAGGTATGTGGTATTACCTGGCTACGCACAGGTCATGTAATTCGCGTACATAACGGACCACTAACATGTGTACGTGGTGATGGCGCCCGATAGCGATATAAGATTTACATCAGGCGACTTGATCGCCGACACATCAACGCGAGTTCACTGTATCACTCCTCGAATCACTGTAGCACGGTTCTGGCTCCGACACATGGACAATTGTATTGCTGAAAGATGACCTCGCCATCGAGAAAGACGTCAAGCACGAAGAGACGCACGTGGTTCGCTGGTACCAGCGTGTCTTCGATTACTACCGCAGTTCCCATGCAAGCGAAGGAGAATGTCTTCCGCAGCGTAATACTGCTCCCATCAGCCTGCATCCGTGGCTCGCTGCACGTTTCGAGCCGACGTTCGTCTCGATGATGGCGTTTGTAGTGACGACCGTCGACCTAGTGTAGCGGTTCATCCGACGAGCCGACACGTTTCCATTGATCGACGGTCGAATCTCAATGGTCCTGTGCTCACTGCAATCGTAATTGACGATGTCGTTGGATCAACATGTGTGCAGACAGCTCCATGTTCAACACTGTACGATGAACGGAGTGCTCCGAAACACTTGTGAGTGCACCAGCATTGTGCTTTTTCAGCAGCCCATATCTTCGATAGGATAATCCCCCATAGATCCATAGACGACCATCTATCCTAATTTACAGAGCAGACAAGCCTCGGAACCCCACATTCTGTGAACAGCCGTGGACGTCCACCCGTTTAGCGCCTAGTGGTAGTCTCAGTGTCTTCCTACTAATACATCTTTCCATGGATGCACACGAACATAGCACAGGAACATTCGACCAGCTTCGCCATTTTCTCGAGATATTCGATCACAGGCTGTGAGTAATAATAATCCTCCCTTTGTCAAAGTCGCTTATCTCAATGGATTTCCCCATTTGCAGCCCATATCTCCAAGAGGATAATCCCTGGTCCGTGTCTGTTCCGCTTAGGCCCGTTGCACAGTTACGCGGACGGTCCGCAAGCGGCGGAGCCGTCCGCGAAGCCCTTGCGCGCCGCAGACCGTCTGCGTCAATTGAATCCACAGAAACAAGTTGGCGCGTGCACAGTCCTGCGGATACCGCGTGCGCAGTAGAAGCAGAGTACCTCATTCCACCCGTAGCATCCGACTAGTGTGGTAAATGTGGGTGTGAATTAAGTAGTTTCCAGAATATCTTGTGAAATCGATAGAGACATGTTAATTGCCGAAGTTGAAGGAAGGCCTCACATATGGGATCCATCGCATGGGGACTACAAGAACCGTGAAATGCGATTGAAGGCGTGGCTAGACGTCTGTGCAAATATAATACTCGGTTTTGAAGGTCTAAACGAGGCAGATCAGAAAAAGTGTGGTAAGAAGACGCATATTTTCCTTGTGTTTTTATTGTAGTTCTATACAAAATACAATGTGACGAACGGTCCTTTCTACATCTTCGCTCCACCATAGGATGCACCCAAAACCGTCTCTCGCGCGTGGAATTTCTCTTTTTGTATATCATATAGGCTCAAATGACTTACCTGCAGCGAGCTCATCTCTATGCATCCGATCAAACAGAACGATGTGTTACACCACAGATGAGATCCAGCACAGTGCAGGGAAGACGGCGCTTACTCGACTGCACGGAACCGCGCGCATCCGCCCGACTGTGTGAACCATCACGCGGGTCCGCCAACCGCGTGCGGAACGCGGAGCGCGGACCATCCGCGTAACTGTGCAACGGGCCTTACATAGCTTTGTTACCGCGTCACGTTCCCGCAACGCCACCAGGGGGCATCCAACGTCGCGACGGGTGGTGGCCACAATGTTTTGGCTGATCATTGTACAAACGCAGCCATGACGAATGGGGAATTATCCTAGTGACCATATGGGCCGCAAATAGGAAAAACTTCTGAAATAAGTGACTTTGATAAACGCGGGTATGTTTTGGCCCTAGCCTGGTAACGATCGTCTCGAAACGGCGAAGCTGGTCGGCTGTTCGCGTCCTATTGTCGTGAGAATCTATGGAAAGTTGCTTAGGCAGAAGAAACTAACAATATGCGACAACATGTTTGACGTCCACATGTTCAGTGACTTGCCCTCCCTGTGGACTAGAAGAGGCGGCGATCTTTGGTGGATCTGACCACAGAAGCACAATTGTGGTGCAGGCACAAGTGTTTCGGAGCACACCATTCATCGCACATTTTTTAACATAGAACTCTGCAGTAGACGACCAATACGTGTTTCCATATTGACCCCACAACATTGTCAATTACGACTATGAATGACACAGGCTCATCGAGACTCGACCGTGGATCAATAGGAATGTGTCGCCTGGTCGGATGAATTACGTTCTTGTTACACCACGTAGGTGATCCTGTCCAGATAAGCTGTCATCCAGGTGGGCGGCTGCTCGAAACATGCACCGTGCTGTGGGAGCAGGCCAGTGGAGACACTGTTATGCTTGCCTAATATCTTCTCCAGTGGCGATTGCACGTCCCGGCAGGATGACTATTCGTGTTACAAAGCCAGGGTGCTACAGTATTTTAGGGAACGTGATGTATACTCACGTTGGTGTATTGGCGACCAAATTCGTCTGATCAGACCTCGATAGAACACTTGTGGGACGCTATAGGCCACCAGCCCCACGTCGATAAACCATCGGCCGGTTTTCTACGGGAACTGCGTGACCTGTGCCTAGACATGCAATTCCACATAAGCAGGTGAAACTTCCTGGCACATTAAAACTGTGTGCCGGACCGAGACTCGAACTCGGGACCTTTGCCTTTCGCGAGCAAGTGCTCTACCAACTGAGCTACCCAAACACGACTAACGCCCCGTCCTCACAGCTTTACTTCTGCCAGTACCTCGTCTCCTACCTTCCAAACTTTACAGAAGCTCTCCTGCAGACCTTGCAGAACTAGCACTCCTGAAAGAAAGGATATTGCGGAGACATGGCTTAGCCACAGCCTGGGGTATGTTTCTAGAATGAACTTTTCACTCTACAGCGGAGTGTGCGCTGATATGAAACTTCCTGGCGGATTAAAACTGTGTGCCGAACCGAGACTCGAACTCGGGACCTTTGCCTTTAAGGTAGGAGACGAGGTACTGGCAGAAGTAAAGCTGTGAGGACGGAGCGTGAGTCGTGCTTGGGTAGCTCAGTTGGTAGAGCACTTGCCCGCGAAAGGCAAAGGTCCCGACTTCGAGTCTCGGTCCGGCACACAGTTTTAACCTGCCAGGAAGTTTCATATCAGCGCACGCACACTCCGCTGTAGAGTGAAAATATCATTCTATTAAGCAGGTGGTGATAGTGTTTTGGATCATGAGTGCATAATCAACCAAAAAATACACTCTAAGACAATAAAAGCAACACACCAGGAAGGAATTATCCGAATGGGACGGGAATTGGTAGGTGTGATGTACATGTACGGACAGACAAATGATTACAGTTTCGGAAATATTGGATGATTTATTCGAGAAGACATTGGCAAATTGAACAAGTCAGTAATGTGTTGGTCCTACTCTGGCACTTATAAAAGCAATTAAACGGCTTGGCATTGATTGATAGAGTTGTTGGATGCCCTCCTGAGGAACATGGTGCCAAATTCTGCCCAATTGGGGTGTTAGATCGTCAAAATCCCGAGCTGTTTGCACGGCACTGCCCATAAACGCTCCAAACGTTCTGGGAAGAGGTCAGGTGACCTTGCTTGCCAAGAAAGGGTTTGGTGAGAACGAAGACAAGCAGTAGAAACTCGCATCGTGTTTGGGAAGGCATTATCTTGCTGAAATACAAGCTCAGGATAGTTTGCTATGAATGCAACAAAATGCTGAGCTGTAAAGATGCTGCTGATAACAACCTAAGGAGTCTTTTCATGAAATGAAATGTCACCCCAGGCAAGAATACCTGGTTGTCTGATCGTACGGCGAGTGACAGTTAGGCTGGTATCCCACCGCTGTTCAGAGTGCCTCCAGACATGTCTTCGCTGGTCATCCGGTCTCATTTCGAAACTGGGTTCGTCACTGAAGGCAATTCTATTCGAATCAATGAGATTTCAGGACGCACTGCGAACGGACTTCTTGGTGTAGCGGTCAATGATAGAGCAAGGGCTGCCGTCGGCTGAGCCCCATTCTCTGAACCGCCTAGTAATGGTCCTTGTGCTCACTGAAGCACCAGCTGCACATCGGAGCGATCATAATGTTGAATCCGGGTCTCTGAGTGCCTCTTTGGCAATTGCTCGGTCCTTTCCTTCTGTCGTCTCGCCGTGTTTAGCCATGGATCACCCATTGAATTGGTTTTGGAGTTCCAGCTCGAGCTGCAGTTCCTGGCTTATGGAATTTCCTTCTTGTTGTTTTAATGAGTCCTGCAGAAAGAAGGATCCTTTATTGTATGATTATATGATAGCGGAACAAACACTGGTAGCAGTTACTTCTGTAAAATATCTGGGAGTATGCGTGCGGAACGATTTGAAGTGGAATGATCATATAAAATTAATTGTTGGTAAGGCGGGTACCAGGTTGAGATTCATTGGGAGAGTGCTTAGAAAATGTAGTCCATCAACAAAGGAGGTGGCATACAAAACACTCGTTCGACCTATACTTGAGTATTGCTCATCAGTGTGGGATCCGTACCAGATCGGGTTGACGGAGGAGATAGAGAAGATCCAAAGAAGAGCGGCGCGTTTCGTCACAGGGTTATTTGGTAACCGTGATAGAGTTACGGAGATGTTTAATAAACTCAAGTGGCAGACTCTGCAAGAGAGGCGCTCTGCATCGCGGTGTAGCTTGCTCGCCAGGTTTCGAGAGGGTGCGTTTCTGGATGAGGTATCGAATATATTGCTTCCACCTACTTATACCTCCCGAGGAGATCACGAATGTAAAATTAAAGAGCTTAGAGCGCGCACGGAGGCTTTCAGACAGTCGTTCTTCCCGCGAACCATACGCGACTGGAACAGGAAAGGGAGGTAATGACAGTGGCACGTAAAGTGCCCTCCGCCACACACCGTTGGGTGGCTTGCGGAGTATAAATGTAGATGTAGATGTAGATGTAGACTTTTGCGGCTTTCCTTCTTTATTATTTTTCGTCAAAATCTTCTTCAGTGACCGTCCTCCACAATTACTCAACACACACTTCCGTCGACGTTATAACTTAACTGTTGCTGTTTTTCCGCTTTCCCTGTTTGCGTTAGAAACCCTCGATACGGCTGCTCTGGAAACTCTATTCACTTTGGCTACCTCGGTTCCGGAAGCACCCACCTACGAGCACCAACAATTTGCCCTCGTTCGAATTCAGTCAGCTCCGACGTAATGCACTCACAACTACAGAGGACACTATTCCGACCGCGACTGACCCTTGCAATTTGAGGATATTGCACAGGTGCCGTGCAAGGTCGGATACAACGGCGCAACCTGCTGGCTCGGCTGGCATTTGCATTCATGTTCAAACACAAGCATCTCGCAGTGTTTCCATATTTCTGTCCAAATCTGTGGTTGCCGAACGAAGACAAAGGAAGCAAACTCGGAACAAGTCGCTAACTTTTCATCATTTCGCCATGTGTAAGGAATTGACAAATCTAGATTTCTCGTTTTCCACACAATAACATTGTGTGGTCGTGAAAACCTGAGGTACAGTAATGTGCAGAAACATCAGCTCGAAAAACTCTTTCGATGCTTGAACTCTTGATGTAGTCAGCTTCTAGCACGTTATCTATTAAATCATCATTGTTTCTTCAGTACTTACAGCACTCCCCTAATTAACTGTTGCTCACAATGGCTGTGTCTCCCTTACTGTAAACGGGCTGTAAAATAAACATTCTATTTATAAACTGTGTTCCATTCTTCATTATGTCTTATTTGTACATATTCTTCCATGTTTCTTCATCTTGTATGATTTGCTAAATATGACAACAAATCTTAATCACTCATTAATGTTTTTACAATGTTGACGTGAATCTACATTGTGTTAATTTCCAATTTAGTGAATCTTCAACTAAGTAGTAGTTGTTTCCAGGGTTCTCGGGTGTCCAGCCGGATGCGATCGTTGAAGTCCAACGATATTTCGGCGAATAACCTTTCCGCCATCATCAGGTGATCATCAGGTGATGATGGCCGAAAGGTTATTCGCCAAAATATCGTGGGACTTCAACGAGCGCATCCGGCTGGACACCCGAGAGCCCTGGAAACAACACATACGCCGAGAAAGCCTCCGATCACATGTAAACTCCGCGTGAGTGCTACGGTCACAGGTTCGAATCCTGCCTCGGGCATGGATGTGTGTGACGTCCTTAGGTTAGTTAGGTTTAAGTATTTCTAAGTTCTAGGGGACTGATGACCTCAGCAGTTAAGTCCCATAGTGCTCAGAGCCATTTGAACCATTTTCTTACACACTTCTTAACCCAAATTACCCTAAGGACAAACACACACACACCCATGCCCGAGGGAGGACTCGAACCTCCGCCGGGACCAGCCACACAGTTCATGACTGCAGCGCCTCAGACCGCTCGGCTAATCCCGTGCGGCTGTAGCGTTGGTGACAGCGCTTGCATCGTAAATGAAACATCCCGTAATTGTTACGACGCCGTTAAGAAACGTTTCATCTTCGAGGCCTGAAGCCCAGGTTTTATGATCGACGTTTCCGGTCGGTGTGCCATAAGCCCGAGCATTACCGACACGTTGTGGCCCCTCCACTCTCCGAGTTATTCTTCACGGTTACGCCTCAACGTTAAACGACCACTGCAAAGAAGCGGAGAGCTGCAGTTTTACGCGCGTTTTAATATTCCAATAACAGTGCAGCCAAGAACAACAGCTGAAATGTCCCGCATCGCAGCAGTGTTGTGCAGCTACCTTCTACAATACGAGACATAAAGCGCCGTTTATTGAACGAGCAAACTTTCGAGTTGCGTCTCTCTCCTAGAAGAAGAACTCCTTAGATGCGGGATATTGTTAATATAACGGAAGGAAGTATTTGCAGTACTAATACGAATACGGGAGCATACGGCACAGAAAACGAAAATTGTATGATCTATGATTCATAACACTGACTTTATTGCTATGAAATATTCATCCCTCAGAAAAACAACCGTAAGAAAATTACTTCTGGCCTCTATGTTTTCTTGGTGGAGTGGGACTGCATGTAATTTATGTATCCACACAGATACCGCAAATTCTGGTGCTGATTTATGACAAACGAAACTGGGAACAGTAATAAGAATTTTTCACATCAACTGATGGTGATGTAAAGTGATTTTTACTAAGTATCTGAAAGCTGTGAGGAATCACCTATTAAAAATGATGCAATATATTGTCAATAAATCTGTTAGTTCGCAAATTGTTGAGGGTGTAGGTAATTCAACTACATTCGCTCAATAGTAGAAATACATCTCGATCACGTGAGATACCTATGGGGTCCTACAGAGAGTATGCGAAAAACCCTTCCCCGCTTCTAGCAGAAATTTAGCGCAAGTCGATGGGTATTAAGATATAGGTAAAAGGAGGTGGCCTTTCCTGATATCAGGAAGGAGTTCGGATGGTTCCACTGAATTAAACGCCTAATCGCTACATAAAACTGTTGTAGAATTGTGGGACAAAATGATTCAAATGGCTCTGAGCACTATGGGACTTAACTTCTGAGGTCATCAGTCCCATAGAATTTAGAACTACTTAAACCTAACTAACCTAAGGACATCACACATATCCATGCGCCTAGAACCGCTCGGCCACACCGGCCGGCAATTGTGGGACATATTTGATCCTCACGCATTACGATGTTTCTGGAGAATGAAAACTTTCCCAACAGAAATCAACGTGGTTTCCGTAAACAGAGATACTGCGAAACATATTTCGCTCTTTTCGACCACGAAATCCTGTGCCGTAGACAAGGGCGCCCAGGTTGATGCCGTATCCCTTGACTTCGGGAAGGCTTTCGATAGAGTTTCTCACAGTCGTTTAACAAAACGAAATACGAACTTGCCCAGTATAGGACCGGATTTGGGAGTATACTCTCACATCCTACTAAACACATCATTCTTAAAGGAAAACAGAATCAACAAATGTAAAGTTAATTTCGAGATTTCCAGAAGGAACTATTACAGGACTATAACCATTTATAACATGCAGGGCGATTTCGTGACGGTGCCTCAAACTTTCAGGGATGATGCAGAAAGATGACTGTATCAATTCTACATCTACATCTACATGGATACTCTGCAAATCACATTTAAGTGCCTCGCAGAGGGTTCATCGAAGCACCTTCACAATTCTCTGTTATTCCAATCTCGTATAGCGCGCGGAAAGAATGAACACCTATATCTTTCCGTACGAGCTCTGATTTCCCTTATTTTATCGTGGTGATCATTCCTCCCTATGTAGGTCGGTGTCAACAAAATATTTTCGCATTCGGAGACAAAGTTGGTGACTGGAATTTCATGAGAAGTTTCCGTCGCAACGAAAATGCCTTTCTTTTAATGATGTCCAGCTCATATCCTGTATCATTTCTGTGACACTCTCTCCCATATTTCGCGATAATACAAAACGTGCTGCCTTTCTTTGAACTTTTTCGATGTACTCCGTCAGTCCTATATGGTAAGGATCCCCCACCGCACAGCAATATTCTAAAAGATCACGGACAACCGTAGTGTAGGCAGTCCCCTTAGTAGGTCTGTTACATTTTCTAAGTGTCCTACCAATAAAACGCAGCCTTTGGTTAGCCTTCCCGACAACATTTTCTGTGTGTTCTTTCCAATTTAAGTTGTTCGAATTGTAATATCCAGGTGTTTAGTTGAATTTACGGCTTTTAGATTGGACTGATTTATCGTGTAACCGAAGTTTAACGAGTTACTTTTAGCACTCATGTGGATGACCTCACCCTTTTCGTTATTTAGGGTCAACCGCCACTTTTCACACCATTCAGATATTTTTTCTAAATCGTTTTGCAGTTTGTTTTGATCTTCTGATGACTTTATTAGTCGATAAACGACAGCGTCCTCTGCAAACAACCGAAATCGGCTGCTCAGATTGTCTCCCAAATCGTTTATATAGATAAGGAACAGCAAAGGGCCTATAACACTACCTTGGGGAACGCCTGAAAACACTTCTCTTTTACTCGATGACTTTCCGTCGGTTACTACGAACTGTGACCTCTCTGACAGGATATCGCAAATCCAGTCACATAATTGAGACGATGTTCGATAAGCACACAATTTCACTACGAGCCGCTTGTGTGGTACAGTGTCAAAAGCCTTCCGGAAATCCAGGAATACGGATTCGATCTGAAATCTCTTGTCAATAGCACTCAGCACTTGATGTGAATAAAGAGCTAGCTAGCTGTGTTTCACAGGAACTATGTTTTCTTAGCCCATGTTGACTGTGTGTCAATAGACCGTTTCCTTCGAGGTAATTCACAATATTAAAACACAATATATGTTCTAAAATCCTGCTGCATGTCTTCGTTAACGATATGGCCCTGTAATTTAGTAGGTTACTCCTACTACGTTTCTTGAATATTGGTGTGACCTGTGCAATTTGTAGTGTACCCTTCTCCTCGGGGTTCTGCCGTGAAAAATATAAAATAGAAAATCTGATTTATGTCTTGAATTTTGATGGTTTCAGTTACGGATAAGGCGGACTTCGTATTATTGATTGAGATCGTGCTGTGATTTGACCGTGCATGGCAGACCGGGTCGGCAACACTACAAAAAGCGACTGTACGGAAATAGCATCAGAAACTAATTGAAATTTACCTTATAATCTTGTTAGATACGCAGTATTAATTACAATGTAGTCTTCATGGCTGTCCTCCTAATTTCTCTTGTAGGACGACCCGTCTTTCACTTTTCTCCGTCTGTTGAAAACTTCTTCAAGTTGTCACTGTCATGATCAATTTACAAATTTGATGATAACCACCTCGAGTCACTATTGAAACAACCTCGCTTTGTAATGTAATTTTTTATTTCCACCCAAAAGCACACTCAACACATCGCCGAAAAATACACGTCTTTCGTATGAAGACAAGAGAGAGAGTGTCATCAATTACTTGTTAAAAACAAAAATCTACGCAAAAGTAAAAAGACGAACAAAATTATTTATAAAAATCGGTCGCTGGCGCAGCGCTCTTCTGCGTGCGCGATCGTAAATTATATCTTTGTATTGGCGGAGGCGCGGAAGTCAAAGTACCATTACAATGCCTCCTCTACTGACACGCTCCGCAAGCGAGCGTGGAGTCGTAACATTAATGTCTTTGAATTGCATCGTATTATCGTTGCTTAGCACAGCATTTGAATTCAGTTCACATGATTCGTGTTTACAATGGAATTAATTCGAGCAATAAATGTTTCTATTATATTGCTCCAATGTCTTTAAACGTAGTATCGGATTCTGAGTGTGTGTGTACTGCCTGGATCTCTTGTGTGTGACTTGAAGAAAATCCAAAGTTTGTTCAATGTGTCAACACGAAATTGTGATCTCCAGCAGTCGAATTTTGGTGGCGTCTACCGGGGTATAAAAGGTCAATGAGGGCACAGGAAACACCTCACTGCCTACGACAGGTGATGTGCTTGTCTTTTACACCAACCTGAAGACCTGCGGGCTTCCACTACACCATACACTTCAAGGCATATTGACACTACGTAAATATTTCTTGACCAGTGTTCCATCACGTTGGTTTCTTCTTTGCATTTTCAGTTCCATTTATATGAATCATGTGCTACATGCACAAGTCCTTTGCAGTTCATTAACATCTCCTTAAAATACATTTCTTGATATAGTAAGTACATAAATATACAAATATTTACAATTAATCATTACATGAGATAGTTACATTGTTGTCATATAGCACATACACAAAATTAAATGAAAAATATAGTAAATTTTACGTTACATTCAATATCATTGTGCTGACATGTGAATTACATTACATTCAGATTGAAATATACATTTTATTTATTTTATTTGTTAGCTCATTCTTTTTTCTTTCTTTCCTTTTTTTGTTCCTTTCATTACACTTGCAACATTTGAAGATAATTGTGGCAACTCGCTAGAATATTCAACTTAAAATTCATCTTGCCTCTTGGAATAAAATTTACACATATTACAAGCTTCAAGACAGCCCTCTGTAGGAGGATAGGTTCATGGGATGGTTGCTAACTACTTCATAAATACTAGTAAAGTCATCTCCTACAGTGGACTACACAAAATAAAATATGATAAATAAAATACATGTTAACTTGATATAATGTAAAAGTTCCTATACCTAATACCGTTTCTAAGTGTGGTGTCCCCACCATTGCTGTTTCTAAGAGTGGTACTCCTCTATTACCGTTTCTAAGAGCGGTGCCCCTCTAAATATCTTAGGATCCTACAAGTATGTACATCAGTGTGGTAAGTATATATATATATATATATATATATATATATATATATATATATATATATATATATATATATATATATATTTCAAGTCAATCATGTTCCTATAAAGTTTGTGTAGTTCATCTCCTTCCTTTCATGAGTATCAAGCAATATAAATAAATGTTTTACTTAATAAATAAATAAATCATCTTAGATAATTGCTGCTGTGTTCCATGCTGTATATCCATTCTGTATTTACCTTGTGGTACCTGTAAAATTCTATTCATAAATAAATATGTGTGTATGTCTCTCCATACTGTCAGATAATCACGAATTATATAATGTCAAATATTTCATCAACATGTATAAATTTTTCTAAGGGGGGGATGAGAGTATGAACCGCAACAGAGGACTGATGTTTTGTTTTCTCCTTATTCTCCTTTCTATTTAATGGCGCATTAGTTCAGTACAGTAGATGAGCTTTACTTATGTCATTAGATGACTGCTAAATATGATCTCTTAAATAATTCTTCCAGTCTGAAGTGTCAAGCCTACATAACTCCAAAAATTTCATTACAAGTTCCCATTAGATTAGTGTTAAAGTGTTATAGATTTAAATCTGTATATTTCCAACAGTGGCTGCTGTAAATAATTCTTTCCACATAAATCTATACTTTCACCTTTAGTTATAAGAATATATAAGACATCACATAAGTTATTATCTCAGGCATACCAATTTTTCAATAAATAATATTCTTTCCATTACTTTCATTCTGTATTCCATGAGTACATGTGATATAGCGTTCAAATCTAGTTTCTCCCCTCTCAACATATTCTCAATTACTCATAACATTCTCACCTATCCATTATTCATTCTTCACAAAATAACTTATACTTATTTGTCAGCATTGTATATATATATTCCCCTTATTCATCATCATTTCCTTTTTTTTACTTCAATAATAATAATAATACCCTTTTCTCATCTTATATTCCATTTACCTCTCTCCATATTACTATTTATCCTCTTATTAAACTAAAATTACATTCACTCATCTCATTCAGTCACTCACATCACTCATATCAACATTACTATTATCACATGCCTCCTAAAGAAAATAATTCTGTTCAGTTCTCTGCCTCCTCTAATGTGTATATGCCTCCTCTAATGTGTATATGCCTCAATAGCAACCCCTCTTATAACCAAATATCTTATTAGCTATTGGATGGTTCACATTGCTTTCTAGACTTACCTGCATTCATTAGATTGTAAGTATCTGTATAACTTAAATGTAGGCTCATCATAACTGTATATCATATTAATTATCTTCTCCTAATTAGCTAACATTTTACTGTATGTATTTTTTCAAATGTCTGTGTGGATGTAGACCTCTGGGTTTATGTGTTAGAGGATATTCTAATGAATAACAGCCAGGGGGTGGAATATTTGCAATTCGGTATGGTCCAGAGTATAAGATCTGCCATTTCCTGTTTAAATGTTTCAGTTTTGTGGGTTTAGGATGTGTTCTTAGTAAAACTAACTCATCAACTTGAAATTTTTGTGCTTTCCTGACACCTCTGTCATATTTCTGCTTTCTTTCCTTAGCTTTGTCACATAATGTTGTGTAAGCTTGTCTTACCTTTTCTTCTAAACTAACATGATTTGTTGTTGCTGTAAATTTAGGTAGAGGGTCTGTCCATTCATTTCTTTCTGTTTTATCCATAATTAATTCAGTTGGTGTGTATCCAGTAGAAATGTGAGTTAAATTGTTCACTATTTGTTCAAATGGTGCTAGGTATTCTACCCATTTTGTGTGCTTCTCTGGTGTGTGTGTTCTCATAAACTGTCCAAATTCTCGAAATGTTCTTTCTACTGGGTTTCCTGCTGCGTGAAATCTTGAAATTAAATATGTTTAACATTCTGTTCTTCAATAAAAATCTTCCATTTTAAACTGGTAAAATATGCTGCATTATCCGTGATCATAACTTCAGGTTTTCCTATTCTTACAAAATAATCTGTTAATAGACGTCTCGTAATAGCAGTGGTAGAAACTGAACGTAAAGCATATAATTTTAAATACTTTGTGAAAACATCTAACACAGCAAGGATGTATTTCATTCCTCCACGTGCTTGTGGATAGGGTCCTGCAATATCTAAAGAAATAAGCTGTAATGGTGTCTTAGGTATGATTGGGTGCAATTCATTCATGCTTGTGCGATTAGAATATTTGGCTTTCTGACATATGATGCATTTCCTAATATTACTCAATACTCTTCGCCTTAAATTTGGAAAATAGCAATATTGTATAATCTTATCTGTACATTTGGTTACACCATAGTGTCCCCAAGTTCTGTGTGTAAATAAAATAAAATCATCAACATGAGCTTCAGGTAAGCAAACACACCAATGCTGTGATTCAGGGTTTCGTCGGTGAAATAATACTTCTTTGTGTAATGTGTAATATTTTTCAAGATGTGGGTCTGTTCCTGCACGTAATTTATTCTTTATCTGGATCCACCTGGGATCATTGTCCTGCAATATGGCTAACTTCCTGCACATGTTTTTGTAGTAAGGTGCAAATGTACCGTCATACATGAGTAAAATTTTGAAATCTGATGTTTGTTCTGTCACATCTGAAAATTCTTGTAGGCCTTGTGGCAAACGAGATAGAACATCGGCTATAATGTTGGATTCTCCTTTTATTTATATAATATCAAAATCATATTCTTGTAGTGATGCACACCAGCGTGCAAGACGTGAATGTAATAACTTGCATGATAGCAGGAAAGAAAGAGCTTGATGATCAGTATAAAGCTTAGTACGTTTTCCCCATAGAAAGTAGCGAAACTTGCGAAATGCCCATACTATGGCAAGTGTTTCGCGCTCGGTCACTGAATATGACTTTTCGCATTCAGTGAGCGTGCGGCTAGCAAAACTTAGTTTTGATGACTGTTTGTTCATCTTCTACATGAATTTGGAATAAAAATGCTCCGAGCCCATAGGAACTTGCATCTGTTACTGGGCAAAAGTCTGACGTCATGTCAGGATGACATAACAACGGTGCATTAACTAAAGCATTCTTAATCGCTTCAAAATCTGTCTGACAGAACTCTGTCCATTTCCTAATATTATTTCTTTTGAGTAAAGATAGAAGATGTGGACTGTTAAGAAGGTGGTAGGGTACAAATTTCCTGACGAATGAAGATAGACCAAGAAAGGCTTTGAGTTGTTTACGATTCTGTGGGGATGGAAAATTCTTTATTGCATCAATTTTTCTTGAGTCTGGATAAATGCCTTCAGTTGATATGATGTGACCAAGGAATTTGATTTCTCTCCTCTCTAATTTCGTCTTTGATAAATTGATAGTGACACCTGCATCAGAAAATTTAGTCAGAAGTTGCTTCAAAAGATTTACATGTTCTTCCCAAGTAGTGGTGGCAATGACAATGTCGTCAACATAAACTGTGATTTGCGATAACAATTGTGGTCCAAGAACAGCATCTAAGGCTTCAATAAATACTCCAGCACTCACTCGTAGACCAAAGGGTAGAACACGAAATTGATAACTTCGTCCCTGACATTGAAATGCAGTGAATTTACGACTGTTTTTGTGGAGGTTCACCTGCCAAAATGATGAGCGGAGGTCGATATTGGTTAAATACTGTACATTATGAAATTTTAAAAGTTGTTCTTCCAAATTTATAGGTTGTGTGTGGATTGGGATTATAACTTTGTTAATTTCTCGTGCGTCCAGCACTAACCTTACACTACCATCATCTTTATTAACTGCTAGTATCGGACTGCAATATGGTGAATGTGACCTTTCAATGGTACCCCAAGCTTGCATTTTTTCAATCTCTTTCAAAACTGCTGGTTTCTTTGACCAAGGAATATTAGAATACGTTCTACAGTATGTTTTGTGTGGTTTAACATCCATCTCATAAGTATTGCCTCTAATAATTCCAGGTTTCTCCACAAATACCTCAGCAAATTGCTGCAAAACTTCAAGTAATTCAAGTTGTTGTTCCTTCGTCAGATATTCAGATTCTGTGCATTTCTCATATAAATAATTAGGTTTAATTCCCTGAGATACAGCTTCATTAAAAGTTAAATCACATATGTTTGTTGCTGGTGGATACACAAAATGTAACTGTTCAAACTTACCTTGTTTACGGTTTAAGTTTTTACCCTGTGTTAACTCTATTGTCAGTTGTTGTTGGCTTACGGTTAAATGACATTTCCTTTTCCTAAATCTATGATTGCTTGATATTCATTCAAAAAGTCAATTCCTAATATGCAATGCATAACTAATTTGTCTACTACCAGAAAACTGTAATTGAGTGGTATATTTGAAAATGTGAAGTTAATTAGCACTTCAAATTTCACATTCTTTGATTTGTTACCGGTGGCACTTATAATGTGACAATTCTGTACTGGCAATGTTTGTATGTTCATTATTTTTTGGAGTTAATTATATAAGGACATTGAAATGACACTTGCTGCTGCTCCTGTAACTAACATTACTTCCACTTCATAACTACCAATCATAACTCGTGTTATAGCCTGAATAATCTTCTTTGTTTTACTGGTACTAGTAAAATCTACCTCCTGATATAATTCTTTTTCTATTTTCTTACTGTCATCATATCGGAGAAAACAAATCGTCGGTTCCGTTGCGCTCTGCTCCCTATCGACCGTAACTCGAGCGCTTAGCTCGGTCGACGTTCGTTTTCCGGCAAATTCGGTTGTTGCTGCGGGTTGGGTTCATTGCCCAACTCAATAATTTTTCCATTTCTGTCGCGCGTCACCCAAGTATCAGCTGTTTGGTTGTTGACGTTACCTCGCGTCGCATTGGGAGTTCCGTTAGGTAGGAATTGAGGGTTGCTGTATTGCATGTGTCGTGGCGGTGGTCCATTGTGATTTCCCCATACATTATTTCGCCCATGACTGTAAATGGTATTGTCATTACTGTTATTCCTGCAATACATGTTTGGATGTTGTTGGATATTGTTTCTCTGAAAATATCCTGGATGGTACCTGTTATCCTTTCTTCTTTGATCTCTATGATTTCGGTTCCTTCTTCTGTTGTTGTTATTTTGAATATAACTGTTATTGTTCTGATTGTAAATACTGTTCGGATAACCATTATAGTAATAATTACTGTTTCCTTGCCAATGCTGCGAGTTGTTTCTCCTAATATTGAATGGATTTGTCCCAGTGTAGTGCGAATTGTTTCTTTGAGTGTTTTGTTGTGGTGTCGGAGGCGGATTCCAATAGCCTCTGTCATTTCTGTTGTGCGTACGCGAATTGCTTGGATGGATCGGATACAATTGATTGAAATTCCTGATCTCATCTCTGTAAACAACATCTATCTCATCAACATAACTAAAAAAATTCTTTATGTTGTCCTCGGACACTCCTATTAATTTATCACGGTAAGGAAATGGTAAGTGGCTTTTAAGTGTTCTAATTACATCTGGTAAATCTGCTGGTTTTGTCCAATATAATGTTTTGTCTAGGTAGCGTTCAATGTATTGACGTAAAGTCTCTTTCTTCAGGTTGTAAATTTCTGGTTTGTATACTTCTCGTTTTAAACTTTGCTGTTCTGTGATCGACCAGAATTCCTCAAGAAATGCTTGTTCAAACTGTTCAAATGTTAAACATCGTCTTTTCATTGCTGCTCCCCACTTAGCTGCTCTTCCACGTAACAAATTTGTAACATATCGAATTTTATCGGCTTCTAACCAATGTCTCGGGAAAATACCATCAAAAGAGCGGATGAAAACAATCGGATACACTTTGTCTTTCTCATCACATGAAAATGTCTGAAAGTATCCAAGTCGTATTAATGTTTCATCAGCTACTCCCGATGGTATTATGGGTCCTGCATTTTGTGTCAAACTGTGCATAGTATGTGGTGATGTCTGATAGTAATTTTGATCTTGTGGTAGCATTCAAAATGGTTCATTGGGATTTGTATCACTCATTGGTAATTCTATTTTCGGCTGTGTGCTGGGTCTAGCATTATTATGATTCTCATTTACGTTTTGGTTGCCTGTTATGGGTTTTGGTATCACTGACGAACTTGGTATTACATTTTCTTTAAGTTTACGTACCTCTTTCTGAATATTATCTGTTTCTCCCTT
This sequence comes from Schistocerca nitens, assembly GCF_023898315.1. NCBI lineage: Eukaryota > Metazoa > Arthropoda > Insecta > Orthoptera > Acrididae > Schistocerca > Schistocerca nitens. Next base: position 284,292,638 of record NC_064618.1, on the reverse strand, counting down.
TACCTGTTCCTTTGTCTTATCTAAAATGATCTGTGTCATTGTCTCAAACTTCTTATCTAAATAATCATCACATAATTTGCATTCATGTACATGTTTCTCTGCTAGAGTTGTGTCATTCTTTAAAGATGCTACATCTGCTCTGTCTTCAAGTTTTTCTAACTTTTCCTGTAAGGATTTCTGCTCCAATGTTACATCATTTAATGTGTCTGAAAGGTCTGTAATCACCAGGTCTAAGTGTTCTTGGTTTGTTTTTACGGAATTGTGTGACTGTCGTAATTCGTCAACTTGGGTACTGGTTTTCTGTTGTTCAAAAACTACCGTTAACAATTTCTCATTACATCGTTGTAAGTCAGTTTTTGTCTCGTCACTGAATTCCACAAATACCTTTTCTTGTCTCGTAACCTTGTCTGATAAGTCAGTAAATTTCCTTCCAAGACTACTGGTGGTTTCTGTCAAGTCGGCAATTTGTCTCGATTGTTTTTCAAAGTTTTGTTTTATGTCCCGTGTCAGTTCATCGAATTTGGTGTCAAATTTCCCAATGTCACGTTTTAAATTGTCGTCTAAAGGGTCAAATCTTTTGTCTAAAGTGTCAAATTTTCTGTTTTGGTCACCAAGTAACTTCAGAATCTGGTTGAGCATGTCAGAGTCCTGTGTCTTAGTTTCGTCATTTATTCGTGTCTGATTGATGTCTGGTTCTGAAGTTGACGTTGTCAATGTCACGTTTTGCCGCGTAGTACTCACTCTCCATTCTCCTGTATATCTGTTTAAATATAGGGGTTGTTGTCTTAATCGATCCGGTAAAATTATGTCTTGAACATCCTCACAATTAAGTTCAATATTCATTTGACTGTCGGACATGTTTTCACTAAGCTCGTCCGCGGAAACAATTTCTACGCGTCTAGCGTCCATCTTGCGATTTTCGTAATTAATTGCAAATAAAATTTTCCAATGGCAAAAAAAAAATTTTAAAATATGATATGTTGAAATTTGAAATTTCTCTTATGGAAATGGATATTTCTATATGATTTCTAATTAGAAATTGAATTATTAAACTGGTACTGAAACTTCCCTCTTACAAATAAATGACTGTGAATATGCTCTTCATTTATCATTTGCAATAATAGTAAATAAATTTTAACTACAATTTGAAAAAATAATTTAGAAATAAATGGATCCGAATAAAGGAAGTACAGATGGCTGCTTGAAACTGGAAAAAATGTAAATTTCTGTACTCACCAATTTTTTTTTCAGTCTTATGTTGCAAATGTAGCGTCAGATATACAGTTTTGAATCCAAAATTTTTCTTTCGCGTCCGTGCAAATTATTTTATGGAACGTTATCCTTTTCCTTTTTTTTAACAAATTAATTTCCTCAGCATGAAAATGAAAATTAACACGAATTAATAACAGGGAAAACAATATTGTTGTAAATTCATGCACGTAACGTTACAATTTAAATGAATGAGACTAATTCATTTTCTGATGCTATTAAGTGATTAAAATTAGATAAAATGTCCAAAATTTATAATAATTGCACTTGTATCAAATCCGAAAATTGAACAACGTCCTGTCACGGTCGCCAATTGTAGTGTACCCTTCTCCTCGGGGTTCTGCCGTGAAAAATATAAAATAGAAAATCTGATTTATGTCTTGAATTTTGATGGTTTCAGTTACGGATAAGGCGGACTTCGTATTATTGATTGAGATCGTGCTGTGATTTGACCGTGCATGGCAGACCGGGTCGGCAACACTACAAAAAGCGACTGTACGGAAATAGCATCAGAAACTAATTGAAATTTACCTTATAATCTTGTTAGATACGCAGTATTAATTACAATGTAGTCTTCATGGCTGTCCTCCTAATTTCTCTTGTAGGACGACCCGTCTTTCACTTTTCTCCGTCTGTTGAAAACTTCTTCAAGTTGTCACTGTCATGATCAATTTACAAATTTGATGATAACCACCTCGAGTCACTATTGAAACAACCTCGCTTTGTAATGTAATTTTTTATTTCCACCCAAAAGCACACTCAACACATCGCCGAAAAATACACGTCTTTCGTATGAAGACAAGAGAGAGAGTGTCATCAATTACTTGTTAAAAACAAAAATCTACGCAAAAGTAAAAAGACGAACAAAATTATTTATAAAAATCGGTCGCTGGCGCAGCGCTCTTCTGCGTGCGCGATCGTAAATTATATCTTTGTATTGGCGGAGGCGCGGAAGTCAAAGTACCATTACAAATTCGAGGTAAGAGAGGAGTCGAAAGTTGTAAGTGAAAATTATTCTTAAGCCTCTGGCAGTGGAATACGTGTATCGGTACTTGCAACTTTCAGAAATGGTAGTACAGACAAAAAAGGAAAAAACTGTTCTGGCGTAACCACAAGCTCCGGAACGAAGACGACGAACAGAAGTCCAGAGAAGGCGGTGAGGAAACGTCAGCGAATAGACCGCTGACATGGACCGAGCCGTGGCAGGAGCGACCCGCAGGAAGTGAATGTAAGATCCGCTCCTGCCAGCCTCGGCCGCTCACATCTGCTCCGTGTACGGACAATACTGGACAGGATTCGCCGGGCAGTATTAGTGATGTGTGTCAACTTCCAGGAACGTTACACATAGCCAAGGACTCTAAATTATATTGCATGTCACCCCTCGTTTGCGACTACTACTTGTGAATCTCAAAGTTAAGTATTGTCAACCTGCTCATTTGAAATAAAACTGCTAGAGACACCATGTCAAATTCGCAGGACAGGACAGGTAGTTTAAATTGTGGAAAGGGGCCAATATAAGTGGCTGTCAGCTACACTCGAACATACAACTTTATTTATTTGACCAAACAATACAAGAGCCAAGAATTTATTTGAAAAAAAAGGCATTAATTTTTGGAACTCAATAACCGGCTGAATACGTCATACAATCTCCTGCCTCAAGGGCAAGACCACTTTAATTTAAAATCGGCTGAAAGCCAATAACTTAAGACTCAAGCCAAAATCAGAAATTTAAAAGGCAGAAGGCCTTATCTTAAATCAGTTCTTTCAATTAGGCTGAAGGTCCAAGCAATCTCACTCCTTAAGAGCAAAACAAGTTTTATTTTATAAAAAAATGGCTGAACGCCCATCTCTTAAGACTCAAACCAAAATTAAATAATTTAAAAGGCAAAGGCCTTATCTTAAAACAGCTCTTTAATTAGGCTGAAGACCCAAACAATCTGACACCTTAAGAGCAAACAAGTTTAATTTAAAAATCGGCTGAAGGCCCATCGCTTAAGACTCAACAAAGTTAATTAAAAAAAAAAGGCCAAAGGCCTTACTTAAAACAGTTCTTTAAATTAGGCTGAAGGCCCAAACAATCTTAAACCTTAAGGGAAAAACAACCTTAATTTAAAAATCGGCTAGAAGCCATACAAAAACAAACAACAAGAACAAACAAGAAAAGGCAGTACACCCAACGGCGCTCAGAAGTTTCCGAGGGTCTGCCTCGAATTCAAACACTAACACTCGCTTAGGTGAGACAGGCAGTCGGCCCAACCATTCTCGATCCGACGACAACCCAACCGACAGACAGTCAACGGACCCACCAACAAGATAACTTCCGTTCCACCCGACCAGCAGACTACAGGGAGTTCAATGGAACGACGTAGAAGGTATTGGCGCCCACAACCAATTAAACATTGAGCTGTCAAACTACACACCGTGCTGGACAGCGACAGCACGATGAGCAAAAACACTGCCTGAATTTACGTCAACGGCCAGGGCAGATAACCGGAACGTTAACGGCTCCAAAGCAGAGGATTCCGCTGGTGCACTTCAATACAAAATAACCAAGTACAGTTAAACTTCACTGGAGGGTGGCTAAAATTTGCCAACTTGAAAACACACGTTATTGCTCGCGGGAATGTCCCAACAACCGACAACGAAATCCAAACGACACAGTGGGAACAGTCGTGACTTGCTGGTAGATTAAGTCAAAACTCAACTTTCGTGTCCAGGATCGGTGAGCCACGGACCTCGTAGCAATGGCGTGGACGCCGCCAGCGGTCTCGGCCAAACTACGCGCCGCGAGGATTTCCTCGCTGCTCCACGCCAACCGACCAACTGGTCGCACTCAGCATAGCTGGAAACTATAAGAACCAGGCCAAAGATAGTACAAGGTGCGAATATCGATACACACCGCTGCTGCCACTCGCGGAGAGAGAGAATAACAGCACAATCGCGATAACCGCGGGAGACTAAACACAGAATAGCAACCAAGGTTTAATCCAACGCATAACATGAGCCAGCCACGGCTCACCACTAGTAATGTTATTTGTTTGAATTGTTGTATAGCTTTCCGACAACGGAGCATCCTATAGGCACCTTATAAGCGACGAGTGGACAAGATCCCACAAAAACATGTCTAATAAACATTGACTCTAAAATGGATATCTTAAGAGCTATGGACACCTGTTCAGTAGAAGAAATGTTTTTCACAGTAGCAAAGATGAACAAGTGGGGAGCATACTTGCGAGTCCGAACTCAGCTGTCGACGAGTAGACCTAACCCTCTCTCAAATCAGAGCCACACTCACTCTACATGCAATTTTACTGGCAGCAGCAGTCATTATGAAACGTAGGGTACCACTTTCGTAAATTTATATGTAATGACATGGCTTGGTAGGAAACCTATATTAGAAAAGAGACTTTGATAATATTGCTCACAAACTCCGTACCTTGTCCAATCTCCAGACTTATGAAACCATTTCAATTCCAAAAAAGCATTCGATTCTAATTAAGGAGGTTTCCCTGCAGCTACAATATTTCATCATTTCCATCGTGCATCCAGAAAATTTTTACTTCTTGCGATATTATTTCGGCTGAAAACCTTCTTTGACGTACGACACTGTGGAGAATAGGTGACTCAGAGACTTACTGTGAAATGCAGCTCACGTGTTATCTGTGACGCAAGAGCATTGAATTTCACAGCATATTTACATCTGCCTCTTTATGTATACTTTGGTAACTCTATACTTTGTTAACCCTCTTCGTATGCCAGAGGGTTCTTTGCGTTTTACTAGGGTTTCTTCCCGTTCCAGCTACGTATGTTGCATAGCAAAAGTCACTGCTAAAAGGCCTCATTGCGCGCTGAAATTAATCTAATCTTCTCTCCGTGGTCCCTGCCGCAAAGACACGTGGGACGTGAAATTTACAATCCTCAAACCAGACACAAAGAGCAATCACAAGAAAACGAAAACACAAGCTTGCAGTTCACAAAGGTTTATTACACATATCCCCAAAAACAGTACTAGAAAATCATTTACAAAACCGGCCTTCCAATAGCCAGCAATAACAAATATAATTAAAAACGCTATACAGGCTTTACAAGAGTATATGGAGTGAAACAAGTTAAATATAGATCCTTCCTTTTAACTAAATAACAAATAGCCCCAGATAAATATAGATGACAAACATAATTGCCCACAAATTTAACAGGAATTTACCGGGACTAAATCCCCATTGGTAAAACAAGCAACAGTACAGAACATTAATTAAAAATTTTATGTAGAAAAGCAAATTCTCCAACTGGAACCTTAGACCAATAAACAGATCATAAAACAACTGAATGCCACCAATTATATAATGACTTATTTCACTGAACTCACTCGTGAAATCCCTTTCAAGTATAACAACAATATTTAATACAAGAGTGACCAAACTAGTAGGAACAGGGGACGCACCTTGGCGCAGCCCGAACACATTAACGAAAGGAATCTCCAAATAATTACGAGAGAGAATCCTCCTGTCAACTGCTGGGGCAAGCAGCGACTCTCACAGGATACAGCCAAGTAGCGCCGAGCGTCAACAAGAACGTAGCTGGCCGAGCGAAAAGCGTCGGAACATATTTCAGTCAAGGCGCCACTCCATGTATTGGTCAATCCGGAACTGACTGTGCCCGCCGCTTGTAGTACACTGGGTCATTAAAAAAAAAAGAAATGACATTCAACCAAACCCTCTTATTTCAGAGTTATGCCTTCCCCCCTTTAAATTTAATACCCTTAACACATGCAAGACCTCGGACAAATAGCATGGAAAATATTTACTTCTTAAAGCTCATAATTGTTTACTCTTACAGGCAGACCCCAATAACAAGCGTAAACTTTGTCGAACCAGGAACATAAAAACCCATAATACAAGACACCGAAGTCACGGGCCCTTCAGACGAAGACCACAGAACAAATCATAAGATACTCAAGTAACATTACAAGCACAATCTCTTGACACTAAACATGGCCAGCACACTATTCTAGAATGACTCATGCTGCCTTCGCACTACCCACGCAAAGTACTGCCGCCACTGAGCAGTGTTTTACACTCTTAACGCCACTACTCAGCATATACCGGAACAAAGAGTGAATTCCTTATTCCCGCCACGGCGGGGATTATTACATACAAATCACTGTTTATGGCTGTGAACACGTATTACGATCAGACTGATCACAAAACACACATAGCAGACGCCCACCGTTAGTAGCAGCAAACGATGAGAATCCACTTAGCATACATAGGCGTCCAGCATCAGGCAGTACAACATACACACTTGGTAGTGCATTGGAGGCCATCACCACCAGCCCGCCGCCGACGCACTCCTCAAATCGTAACACCGCGCAGCGAGCAGCCAACGCCCCTCCGTAACGGCCACTCCAAGACAAGCACGACCACGAGGGCCGCGGAGCGGAAAACCAAGAGGGCCGTAGCCGGAAGCGCCGCGCTTAAATGGCGGCCAGAACAGGAAAACCAAAGAGAAAACCAGCATGCCAGAACGAACGGGATTACTGCCCCTGCTAGATAAAAGAATCAATGGCGCCAGCGACTCCCAAAGGGCTCACCACGTACAGAGCTAAGGAATACCTCTTGATTCTGCTCTTAGCACTGGCTATCCGGGATAATTGGTGTCCGTCTGCGAATTCATGTTTTCCAACATTTTTGTGGCGCTCCACATGGGTGTAACAAACGTGTGACCATTCGCGTCGCCTTCTTTATATATTTCGATGGTGTATTTTGTCCTCTCAGGGAATATAAAGGTGCGCTTTTACACTCGCTAGTCGGTCACCAACTAGCCATGACAATGACTGGAAGGGCCTGAACCAAAATTTTGGAATAAGTAGTAGTAATGCCCGGGTGCACGGCAAAAAATTTCGGAACACTGAACGATTTGTAAACATTTACAAAATAGCATCATCCTACTGTATTACAAGCATGGCCATCCCTGTTAATAGCACAGTAGAGAACACAGGTGAATGCTGCGATAGCATGCGTTAAAAACGAGAGTCATCAATGATGAACAAATACAGAAATTCCTGTAGCTCCAGTTTCTGTCTTTAAACATCACAAACATTTAAATTTAAAATACAGAAACCTCTCTGGTATGCATTTATGGTCCAACAGACTAGCGACCATTAACACAGTAATTGAACAGTGAGCTGACAAAGCCTTAGGTGCTTTTGTTATTAAGATTTGTCGTGACACCTAACAAGATACTCATATATTTATTTTGTGAGATATATGAGGTTCCTAACTATATCACCCAAAATTTGGGACAGTTCACGAAATCACCAGATGTCTAGTCATTTGCAATACAACTGTACAAGTCAACCACCAATCCTCAATTTTTAAAGAGTGAAAATCCCATGTATAAAACAGCTTTGAGCATAGTATTACTTTGTAAATGAGTTCATTCGTTAAATATTTTACGTTAAATATATAAGTGAGAATAAGTTTAGAAAAGGTTTGAAATTACACTTTAAGTTTGTTGGATGTCGCTAAGTGCTCTCATTATGAAGCACTGGATAATACTGTATGGGTAGTTTGCGATCCGTGGTGTATGTGGATACTGTCTGCAAAATGTGCTGCCAATAGAGAGAGCGTCACAACTTACACTAAAGTTTTACTTCATGGATAGCGATAATGTAGTAAGAGACACGATAACCTTTCTTTTCCTTTCATGTGTGTCACAAAGAAAACAACTTCGTAGGGGTTTGAAATCATGTATAAAGATTGTTGATACTAGCTAAGTTGCCTCATTCTCCTATACTAGATGAATACACTCTGGCTAATTTGTACGTCGTGAGTTACATTGCCACAAGACATTACATAGTTCCTAACCATAGCACTTCTTTCTCTGTGTTAAAATTTACATTAGATTATACGTCTTAATGTGTACATTATAACAGCTTTTCAAACTTTTAATGGCGCTTATTCCAAGCACATCTGAATACTTTGATAGTATGATTTTATGCAGTTATGTTCTTCAATGCAGTTAATGAATAAATTACGTTATATATCAATTTAAAACCAGTCTGGTCATCCATTTATCTACAAAGCCCTTCCAATATAATGTCTGTAAACCTATCGAGGGCTTGTTGAACCCATGTCACGTAGAACCACTGCTGCGTTTAGTTGTAAATGCCGATCAGGACTCTGTTCAGCAGGTAGTCGAAGTATTTCGCCTCATCATTATCATGTCACACTTCAGAGAAGTAGGGAGCTCGGGTTGGATTCTAGACCCACGCTACCTCAATGTCAGTCTCAGACAGTTGTTTATAACATAGACTGGTCGTACATAAGAAGCAATCCGCGATGCGAAAAAGTGATTGATTTTCAGATATGGTACGTTTTCCGGTACTCGCGCGTCGTCTAAGGGGACCACACCGTGGTTCAGGTCGAAAAAAATCGATTTTCAGTTTTCATCATATATCGATAGATTAAGGTTTTATTGAAGTACTCTGAAAAAGATTTTGCAGAAAAAAATTTTTTTCAAGCATTTTCCTACCATGAGTGTTTATATGACACGCCCACTTTTCTGTCACCCACTTTTCTGCATATATTTTAGGTCTTTATATCCCCTACATTGCACGTTAGGGATTTTTTTATTACTCCCGAGTGTGTTGGCTATCCTTGGAATGCAACGGTCGGTATTCTTTTGTTTCTTCTGTTTGTAAACAACACGCTTTCAAACACACGGTTAGTATTGTTCAAGTGTGATTGCGAGTAGTTGTTATACTTACGTTTGCAGTGCTTGTTTATGTGTGTTTTGTTGTGTGTATTGAAGACGACGAAACGTAAAGGCATTTTCAAGAAACGATAATTTAGAGGCAACAAGTCCATGTCGTGGATTGTGTCCATCAGGAGAAAATTCATGGTGCAAATACAATAGGGCTCAGGCAACTGGAGAATCTTATTCTCACCAGCATTCTCTTCCTGTTTCTGTTATTACAGCAATTAAACCTATTTTCAGACACTTGACTCATCCTGAACTTCTAAGGAAATGTGTGCATGGGCACACACACAACCCAAATGAATGTTTCAACAGCATAATTTGGAACCGCCTTCCTAAAACTGTATTTGTAGGCATATATACAATTAAACTAAGAGTTCATGATGCTGTTATTACATTCAATTGTGGTAATATTGGAAAGTGTTGGGCACTGAAAAAGCTGGGAATTAATCCTGGTGAAAATATGATCACTGGGCTGCAACATTGCGATAAAATGAGGATAGCCGATGCAGACAGGTCTGCATCTATTATGGCCAAGAAAGCAAGACAAACATCCAGGAAGGCGAAAAAGAAGCTGGAAGACCTGCTAGAGACCAAAGAAGGGCCATCATATGCAGCAGGACAATTTTAATTAACTGTAACAAATTTCAAAAGTTTTTTCTTTAAAGTCAATTTCCCGCAAACTAAAATTTTCAGTACATATGCCCCATTATATCATAAACTATCATAGATTAATGAATGAATGAAATTTTCAGAGACTCTGCATAACATACAAAGCCACCTCTGATTCTACATTCATTAATATTCCCCCATCAGGAATCTGACAAAAAAATTTATGCAGAAAAAAATATTTTTTGTTAATAAATTTAAAAAAGTATTTCTTAAAAACCATAAAATGGAAAAAAGTAGATTTTAGTATAGTTGACTCTATTAGCATCATGCAACATACAGTAAAAATATTAAGGTCATGCATCAAATAGTTTTTTTCAGAAATGGGTCAAACACTTGCCTAAATTAACATGGGTTGGATAGGCAGGGTGTGGTCCCCTTAAGAAGCGCAGTGGGCAGAAAAGCTTGTGCTGAGTTTTTCGCCGTTCCCCATCCACACAATGCGGCTACGAGTCGCACACCCAGCCTTCGCCGGTCTACTATGACAAGCTGGAGCTGGGTGACCTTCGAGCATCCCGCTCACAGCGGGGGAAAACTTTGCAGACGTGGGCAGGTCCACTCGGGCGAAATGAAGCGCAGCCGCGCAGACGTAACGCACACGGCCGTCCCTGGCTAATTGGCCGCCTTTGTTGTCACCCGACGAAAATCACCGGTTGTCGCTCCCTCTGTGCACTAGTTCGAAAAGAGAACAACTCCTCTCGTATTCTGTCATTTAAAGCACCACGGGAGATCATTATCCTAAAAACAATAGCTGCGCACTCTGGCTCGCTTATTGAACATTGTGTGAGGGGTGTAACTGCAGAAGTCGCTTTTTCTCTGTCTAACAGTCTTATCGCAAACAAGTCACATAATTTACTACCTGATGTTTTCTGCAAGGTCGTAGCTGCACCACTAAGTCGACTACGCCTGTCAGTATAGACTAATCATTTAGCGTCCAGGTGTCCACACTTCAGCACCTAACCTACTGTCCAGGAGAAAAAAAAAAGCTTTAATGGCTTGCTCTTGACACATGTACTTGGAGGTATTAATCAACCTAGAAATGTACTAGTCGCAGTAGCTACAATTATTAGTCAGAAAATGAAGTTCATACTAATTTAATATTGTTCGGTAAACTGTCCTCAGTCTCTAATAAAAACACCTGCACTTATATCCCTAACACCACAAGTGACATAGTCTTTACGCTCTGTTTTGACCAACATTGGGCGTATCTTCATGACATTATCTACAGTAATAAGAGGTAATTTTGAAGTTAACATTTGATTTTATATACTAATGTGCACACAGCGTAGTCCATAGCCGAGAAACCACCCTTCCACTACAAAAAGAAGTGGATAAGCAGGAATTAAAAGCATTTTAAGATGGGACGGGGGGAAAACCAGCGGCGGTTCCTTTAAAAGCCACCATCTTGCATGCAACTGGTAATTTTTAAACGGAGACCAGGATATAAAGAATTCGACGAGAACTGACCATAGCTTTATTCATTTGTTAATGGCGGACATTGCACTGCCTCTTTTTCTTGTGCCTTTGTCCCGTATCGAGGCAGGATCCGCATGGTTATGAATGGATTTGGCATGGTTAGTTTAAGGGACAGCCGTTATTCTCTGGGACGGAATTTGCACACCCCATAAGTCTGCTTGTAGTGATATTCATGTGAAAATTAGCGACGTATTCTAATGTTCGCGAATCGTGTAAATGAGAAGGGACTAGGGTACCCGACTGGTAGTCACTGATTGGAATGCGGAAAACTGCCTAAAATCCACATCCACGCTGTCCAGCACATAGGCCGTAGTCGTTAATCCGCCGGGCGGATCCGATCCAGGGACGGCGCACTTCCCCGTTCCGGAAGCGGAACTTTAACTAAATGGTTCAAATGGCTCTGAGCACTATGGGACTTAACTGCTGAGCTCATCAGTCCCCTAGAACTTAGAACTACTTAAACCTAACCAGCCTAAGGATGTCACACACATCCATGCCCGAGGCAGGATTCGAACCTGCGACCGTAGCGTTCCAGCGGTTCCAGACTGTAGCGGCTAGAACCGCTCGGCCACCCTGACCGGCGAACTTTAACACACATGACTCTTCGGTGGGTGTAGACGTTTCACCTGAGTGTGGCAACCTGCACTCAAGCGTATATTTTTTATTCCAGTCCTCTGATAGTCCATTTACAGCCGCCTGCCTCTGTCCATCTCCTCCCACACTCCTTTCTATACAACTTCTCCTCTCCCCTCTCTCTGTAATTCTGCTCTCCCGCCTCTGACAGTCTGCTCCTTTCCCCTCTGTGCATCTCTTCCTCCTCCTCCTCCCTCTATACCATCGAGCGATTGGTGCAGTGGTTAGCACATTGGACTCGCTTTCGAAAGGACGACGGTTCAAACCCGCGACCGGCCATTCTGATTTCCCTAAATCACTTCATGCAAATGATAGGATGGTTCCATTGAAATGGTATGGTCGGTTTCCTTCCCCATCCTTCCCTAACCCGATGGGACTGGTGGCTGCGCTGTTTCGTCCCCTCCCCCAAATGAACCACCTAACCAACCTATCCCTCTATACAAATTCCTCTTCCTCCCCCCCCCCCCACCCCTATAATCTTCTCAACCCCTCTATCTCCTCCTCCCATTTTGTTCATCCCTTCCTTACCCCCGCCCCCCTCTCTCTCTCACTCTCTGTCTACTTTATTACTCACTTCCTAATAGAAGGATGTTGGCTCTTACCGCCACACTGTCTTTCCAGACAGTAAGTAGTGTACCAAACCTGGCTGAGATCGATCTAGGGATTGCCCGTAGCTTTTCCCACGCACGCACATGTCACATATATTTAACCTATTTCAAACATTTTTCTACACATTGTTCACCTAGCGAATTTCACCCTGTAGTTTCGGTTACACGTAGCTCAATGTTCATGACGTCACATATCATGAACTCTGTGTAGCACAGTGATATAATTTTGTAGGTACATTCAGCGGCATATGCGGATACTGTCAGCGAAAAGTATTACGAATAGAGTTAGTGGTAACGAAGTAATAAATTTAAACGTCACGTATGATGCAACAGTTTTTCACGCATCTCAGTGTTTATTAGGTCGTATTTCCTGAACTATGTATCATGCGATAATATAATTTTGTATATACATTGAGTGGCATATGTTTCACATGTATTCGACATATTTCACACATATTTCTACACATTGTTCACCTAGAGAATTTCGCCCTGTAGTTTCGGTTTCATGCATCTCAGTGTTTATGACCACACATCTCCTGAACTGTGTATAGCACAATGATGTAATTTTGTCGGTACATTCAGCGAGACACCTGGTTACTGTCTGCGAAATGTGTTGCGAATAGACTTAGTAGCAAAGAAGTAGATTCATGTCTGACGCACAGCGAAAACGTCGTAAGCTATGAACTTTTTTCGTTTCATCATTTTGTGGAGGTTGGCAGTGAGAAAAAGTTTGCTGAAAATCACGCGCAATGTTTGTTGCAAGTCGCTAAGTGCCCTCATTCTCGAATAAAGGATGAATAAAATGGAGTATTCGCGCGTCCAGGGTTGCACTTCTTTTTTATTCCCACCCCTATCATAGGTAAATGGTTCTCACACCTACGGCGATTCTTTCTAGACAGTAAGTGATATGTGTGCCTAGTTCGGCCGAAAGTGGTCCAGTGATTTAACAGGAGATGTGGAACATACTTATATACATACATACATTTTCATAATGTATATAGATAAAAAGTATTAAGTGCACCAGCTGGATGATTGTAATGAAAGCACAACATATGATTTTTTTACTGCCACAAAATTTCTCTTTAGTTCACAGTGAAACTGATAATTTACGTTAATATGTTTGCACCAAAGTAACTAACATGAGGAATTGAAATACGATAGTAGGGGAAGGAGTAGAGAGAATATGGCCTCGGTAGTAAAAGGAAGAGAGGGAGGGGGGAGAGAGACAAAGAGAGAGAGACTAACTGAGTTTTGCAACATATTTCAGGTAGTAATAGCGAATACACTGTTCAAAAATCACAATAGGAGGAGGTATACTTGGGAACGGCCTTAACGCACAAGAACATTCTAGCTGGATTACATCATGGCCAGACAAAGATTCCGAAACCAAATGTTGGACTGTAAAGCATGCCCAGGAGCAGTCCAATAATAATGAAGATTAGAGTGCAATTTAAGAAAACTGCTCGAAGCAATCAGCGTGGAAAGAAGTGGGACACTGAAGCACAGAGGACTGAGGAGATAAGTTTGATGTCCCCTAAGGATGTGGATTCTGCGGTAATGAATATAAGAGTAGACAGCTTAGTTGTTGAGAAAGTGATATCACTAAAAAGGGTAGTCACTTAACAAATAAATATAGGTTTTACGAAGGTAAATGCGAAGGAAACGTGGGTAATAGAAGAACTGTTTCAATTGGTCGACGAAATTCAGTGAAAGAGATATACAGAAATATAAATCACTTAGGAACGAAATTATGGAAAGTGCAGGGAAGCCAAGGCGAAATGGCTACAAGAAATCGAAAAACAAATGGTCCTCGGAAGTACGTATTCAGAGCATAAAAAACGAAAGCAAACTCCGGTGAAGTTAAAGCAAGAGTGGCAACATTATGAGTGCAATGAGAATTCCAGTGTAAGGTGCAGAGGAGAGAGCGGAAAGATGGAAAGAATACACTGAAGGCCTCTGCGAGGGGAAGGACCTGTCAGGTGACGTGACAGTAGGCGAAATGGGAGCCGATAAGGCAGATATAGAGGATCTGCTACCAGACTCAGAGTTTAAAAGGCTTGCGATCAAATAAGGCGGATGAGGTAAATGACATTACTTCGAAATTTCTGATTCAGTGGAGGAAGTGGTAGCCAAACGACTATTCCAGTCAGTGTGTAGAATCTATGATCTGGAGACATAGCATCCAAAGTTTGGAAAAATATCATTCCACACAATCCCAAAGACAGCTAGGGCACATAACAGCGACAGCTATCGTAGAATTAGTATAATAGCTCAAGCATCCAATCTGCTGACAAGAATAATATACTGAAGAATAGAAAAAGAAGAGGATGGCTTAGATGACGACCGGTTTGGCTTTCGAGAAGATAAAGCCACCCAGACATAGTTTCGACGTTGCGCTTAAAAATGGAAGCAAGAAAAATCAAGACACTTTCATAGAATTTGCCGACCTACAATAAGCGTTCGACAATGTAAAATCGTGCAAGACGTTCTAAATTTCTGAGAAAAACAGGGGTAATATAATTGTTTTGGTTGGTAGGAGAGCCAACACCGTGTTACTAGAGGAGGCCGAAAGGCACGCGTTTTAGCTCACGCAGGCTGGCGTGAGGTCTGGAACAGGACAAGGAAATTAGAATTTAGAAAAACGGACGTAGTTGGTGGAATACTTAACTTTAATCCGTTAATGAAGAACGTCGGTCACGACGGTACATGAATCAATATCAATAGTAACTGATAATGGCGCCTTGCTAGGTCGTAGAAAATGACGTAGCTGAAGGCTATGCTAAACTATCGTCTCGGCAAATGAGAGCGTATATTGTCAGTGAACCATCCCTAGCAAAGTCGGTTGTACAACTGGGGCGAGTGCTAGGAAGTCTCTCTAGACCTGCCGTGTGGCGGCGCTCGGTCTACAATCACTGATAGTGGCGACACGCGGGTCCGATGTATACTAACGGACCGCGGCCGATGTAAAGGCTACCACCCAGCAAGTGTGGTGTCTGGCGGTGACACCACAATAATAACATTTTCTCGGGCTTCCAGCCGCGTCAGGAGGTTCAAATCCCACGAGCTTTCGACCGAGCTCTCCTCAATTGTCAAGTGGTTGGATTGTTTGGGGGAGGAGACCAGACAGCGAGGTCATCGGTCTCATCAGATGAAGGAAGGCCGGGGAAGGAAGTCGGTCGTGCCCTTTCAAAGGAACCATCCTGGCATTTGCTCGGAACGATTTAGGAAAATCACGGAAAACCTAAATCAGGATGGCCGGGCGCGGGATTGAATCGTCGTCCTCCCGCATGCGAGTCCAGTGTTATAGTCACTGCGCCAGCTCGCTCGGTGTCAAGCGGTAAGAATAACTGCTGTGTCGCCGTGGTCGAGGGTAATATATAGGGGAAAACGTGAACAACACAATATTTACGAGAATCAAGAGGTCACAGAAAAATGGAAAACCAAGAATGAGGTCTTCAGATTTTTTTGTAGAATTTTTCTCGATGCCAGTCTCTAACGAGATTAAGCCAATCAAACAGCTGTTGATATTGTGACTTCTGCTTAGCGAAATATTTACAAATATGTCAAAGTACCCAGCGTAAAAATGGAGTCCCATCAAGTGCAGATACAGAAACTGAATAGAATTATTTGCACAATCTTATAAGACTGTATTTTCACGAATTTTGAACACAAATTTTTGATTCCAAAACAGTCTCAAAGAGAGAAATTGAAGTATCTTTTACCGACGTTATATGAACATAATGTTGTTGACATTTGTAATACGATTGTGGAGTCAGTGAGTCAAATCTTTTCAACTGAATCTGGTATGTTGTTGTCGATGGCGTGGAAACTTTTTTCCCAGTTAGTGCAACATCACTGGAAACCGTGGACTGTCCTGTGTCGACAGCAAAGTGCCACACGAAGATATCATGTACTGAGATATCTGACGAGCAGACCGACGATTTGGTTAAGCCCCTGTGGGCTAGTGCGCGACCGGTTTGCCGATTTGAAAGAAGTCAACGTTCGTAGTCAGTGTAGTGAGCCTCAAATTGTCGGAAAATATACCACTGTTCCTCATCCATTTTGTGGGTAAATTTCACTTTACTACTGATTATTTTTCATTTCAGCAAATCCCAACTGCTCAGTAACGTCCCTTTATCATCTCCCACTAACATCTTTCTCTTTACGTGATCATAAGTACCATAACATTTACCAATGTTTATGTCGGCATCTGCAGCTGGCTCCCTAAAGCGACTTCTGTAGCCTCCTTGAGACATTCACATACAATTTGCGGAGTACATCTATGGGACTGATATTGTATAAGTTGCCCTTGAAATTCACGGGCGACCGCAACGACGTCGTAGCGTTAATTTTTCTCGTGTGAGTTGTGTGTAGAGCGTCTCGACAATGGGGGGTCTTGAAGGGTAATTCAGCATGGGGGGAGGGGGGATGAGGTCGTGTATCTATCACTATTGGTGACACAAGGTCAATTATCTGGACGTTGAGTATTCAGTATAGTGAAATGTTACGAATCACTTTGGGCACTGAGTAAAGTTGGTTTAATTAAAGCAATCATGTAGCAGTAAGGATAGCAATATACACATTGTGTATAACTTCGTACACAACGGTAAGGAGAGGTGGGCTACAGAATGGTGCAACAACTATCGTCGTAGGAAATCTGGACCGGAGCTGAAATGATTAGTGAACAAGTTAACACAACAAGCAGAAGATTTTCTTAAAAGACTCATTACAGATAATACAGTCATAGTATTACAATGTCAACAAGGATTGGGCTCCATAAAGTAAGCAAGGACGATGGTGTAGTAGCAAAGTGGCTCCGAGCGCGAATAGGTTGAGTGGTTTCCGCCGGCCGTCTTATGTAGTGTCAGCAGAGGGCGCTCATAGCACAGATCCACTGAAGGTGTGGCTCAGTGGGCTTGAGCCATTGGTTCCATTAGATCCCGCTTGACCGCTTTCGGCATGAGACAGAAAGTTGTCATTCTGCTACCAACCATGATACGCTGTGGGGTGGTACCAGTACGCGATACCAGAGGAAGGTTAATAGCGACCAGAACACTAAGTCAAGAACTGTATTAAATATGTGTCATGAGTAAATTTACGTTTTACCCGTGTTTAGGTAGAAGACTGTGATCAAATGAATCGTCTGAATGCTAGGACAACACGCAAGAGTGTAAGTAACTACCATAATGATAAAAATCAGCTACGGATCGCTGATTTATAGTTGAGGAAGCCTGAAGACAAAACTTCTCACCAATGCAGCCTCAAGGGCAGGGGGAGGTGACTTCGAAGGCACCATTACAGTTGCCATCGAAATCTTTCGACTTTGGTCTGCAATCGACGGACGATTGTGCACATGAATTGTGCCAGAACCCTAACTGATGGGACATTAGTACCTGAAAGTTTGCAGTTCTGGTAGAGATATTGTCACGTAGAGGAAGGTGTAAGTAGATGAATGACGAACAGTAACTTCACTTAAGTAACTTGCACATACAAGAGAGTGGAACGAACTGCCTACGGCCAGAACACATATGGTATGTATACAGCTACAGAACATTCCAATACAATGATTCTTGCCATTTGTGGATACTTCTAGAATGAACTCGAACCAAATATAGAAATTAAAATGTTTCAGTTTATGTGAGTTTTGAAGTCATGACCCTCCATGCAGCAATCTAGTACCATTAACACTTCACTTTTTTTTATCGTTATGTTTGGTTGTTGCGGACGTCACATCACATCCGTTCAAGTCCGTTTGTTGATCCTTCCACTCAGTTTTTTTAATACAGAGGCCAACCAGCTCTCTGGGCGAACACGCTGAGCTATCGTGCCGGCATCACTACGGCGACTGCGTTACTCGGCTTCTTCTGCAACATTGCTCCCTCCTTAAGAGAACAGCGTCTCGGTGTTACGTCCTCCTAGTCCGGGAACGAGTCATCGGTCCTGCATACTCCGACTCCCGATGAATGATGTTCGCCCTGGCGGTGATCTTCTTAGAACATCCCTTGGCGCTACGTTCTTCGTTACTTTTCCGCTTGTTGCCTGTCGCTGGAGCTTCGAATTTAGCCTGGGTTGCAAGATCGTTATAGGGCTTCATTCGAAGGACGTGGACCTTATCTCTGATGCTTCATCGTCTTGTGTCGGGGTCACATTCTTCAACTTCATAAGTAACATCAGACAGCTGTCTTACAACCTTGTGAGGTCCAAAGTAGCATCTGAGGAGCTTCTCAGAGAGACTTTCACTTCGTAAGCTCTTTTCTGTTATTTATTTTGTATTATTATTATTATTGTTCGCGTAACAACTCATATATTAAATGAAATATGTTACTACGAAAAGAGCCGCGAAATACATTTTATTAATGCTGTGCCATGAATTTCTTTATGATCATTAATTTTCAACTAAACAGAATATATTGGGTTCTTATTGTTCTGTATCTGGCTTTCTATTAAAGGAACATTTTTCGTTACTGTAACTCACTATAAAATTCAGCATATCTTCCCTACTTTATGGTTATTGAAAATGTTAATGAAAATTGCTTTGTTATGAATACTGATGTTACAGTTCGCAATGATCGTTCATCAAAATAATTTTGCAGTGGATTTTGTTATCAGTAAAACACCAATAAGTACCACGACTAGCACAAGAACATGAGACTATTATCGGAGAAAAATACGTTTTTTTACTATAAGGTTAGCCAGACCAGAACTAAGCACAGCAAGATTCCTATCATGTTACGAAGGTAAATTATCTTTTTTGTACTGTTAGTAATATATTATCAGCAGCCCGCGTCAACCTGCAAAACACATCATAAAATCTGCTGCTCTGCTCTGCAAGTCCGGAAGCTGAAAGATATAATTTTATTTCACTATTACCTTCCCGCTTCTTTGCGGTATGATAGATTTCATTTAATGCAGTTTGAATACGCCGCGGCAGCGGCTCGTTCGTTCGTAGCGCAGCTCTGCATCACGGATAATATTTAAATAACTGAAAATGTCTCAAAAGGATGGGACAATATGCCAAGCAAGCTAGTACAAATAATAATGCAAGGTTTCATTAAATAACTCTATTCAAAACATTTAAATATGTTAACTATTACACACCTTTAAAATGAGTACGTAATGGCGTACATCTCTCAGTCTTGACAAAAGAAGGCTACGCTAGCGTACAATACAACGTCACAGGCTATCCTACTCGCTTAACTCCAAGAAGAAGACAGAGAAATTAATGTTCGTTCTGTATTATTTATACTAGTTGCATATTCTCATCTTTGTTTGATATTTATCGTCTGTGGCGGTTTCAGTACTCGCCGACACAGATATTATCTAAAATAAATAAAAAAAACAAGTACATAATTCCATACAATAACAAAACATGATACACAATGTTTTCTCTTTATTACATAATATGTCTTTTGCTACGAGACGTTACAAGACCAACCTTCCAAACATGAGTGAAGATCCAGACGAGGTCACCAGGCTGGTAGACATCAGGGCGGTGGCTCGCGTCATACCTTCGGCAATCGTTTTCTTGAGCCTGCAGCGTGCGGAGTCGAGCTAACTGCCAAGCTTCATCAGCTCTGGTTAACATCTGGCCGATGTAGTCGTCTTCCACGTCATCAGGATGTAACGGAAACACAGTGTCCATCGTCGTTGTCGCCTCACGCCCATGCACCAGGAAAAATGGCGTAAATTCTGTGGTATCTTGTTTGGCGGTGTTGTAGGCAAACGTCACGAAAGGTAGCACTCCATCCCAGTTGCTCTGCTCAACATTGACGAACATCGATAGCATGTCGGCCAAGGTCTTATTAAGGCGTTCAGTACGTCCGTTAGTTTGCGGTTGGTGGGCAGTCGTCATGTAATGAGTAATGTTGCACCGACGGTTTATCTTTGTCACGAGATTCGATTGAAAAACTTTCCCTCGATACGTGATTAACGACCTTGGGGCACCGTGCTTTAATACAGTGTCTTCTACGATGAACTTGGCTGTTTTTACAGCTTTTGTAATGGGACAGCGCGTCAGGTAATCAGTGCAAACAATAATCCAGTTATTGCCACTAGCAGACGTTGGAAATCGTCCGAGGAGGTCAATCCCAACACGCTTGAAAGACGTTTCGATTGGTGGAATTGGTATGAGTCGGCCAGGTGCTTTCTGAGGAGATGCCTTTTTCCTCTGGCACTCTAGACAGTGCGACACATAGTGACCTGGCCAGAAAAATCTCTTGCGGATCCTATCGTAGGTCTCAATAAATCCTAAATATCCGGTCTCAGGTGTGACATGGAATTTCTGTAGAACATCTAAGCGCATGTGTTTAGGCATCACTGGTAGCCACCTCTTTCCAAACGGATCAAAGTTTTTCTTGCAAAGTAATCCATTAACTACCTTAAATTGTCCTTTCACATCCTCTGACCGATTTAAGGCTAGCATAATTTGAGATATCTTGGCGTCCTCCTTCTGCTCAGCAGAGAGATCCTGGAGTGCAGCGAGACAGTCACTATCCTCATCAAAGTCTTGATGGTCTTGCACAGGGTTTCTTGAGAGGCAGTCGGCATCTTGGTGTTTTCTTCCACTTTCGTACGCTATGGTAATGTCATACTCTTGAAGACGTAGTGCCCACCTGGCGAGTCGTCCTGTTGGATCCTTAAGACCTGTCTACCAAAAAAGTGAATGATGGTCTGTAGCAACTGTGAATGGCCTTCCATAGAGATAATGTCGAAATCTGCACATGGCTCAGATCACAGCAAGACATTCTCTTTCTGTAGTTGAGTAGTTGCTCTCGGGTTTGTAAGTGTCCTAGAAACATAGGCTATAACCTTCTCTTTTCCATCCGAACAGCACCGATCCCATACCCACTGGCATCTGTATGTAGTTCTGTAGGTGCTCTCTCACCATACAGACCAAGTACAGGATCAGTCGTCAGAGCTTTTCGCAGCACATCGAAAGAATCTTGTTGAGCACCACCCAAGATAAATTTAGCATCGGTTTTTAACAGCTCTTGGAGGGCCTGGCTTTGATACAAAAGTATTTGATAAAACGACAGTAATAAGAACATAATCCGAGGAAGCTTCTCACATCTGTAATACTTTTAGGAATAGGAAATTCCGTTATAGCTCTCACCTTGTCTGGGTCTTGCCGCATACCTTCGTTTGACACAAATATTATGATTTCGTTTGCTCCAAAGAGACACTTTCTTGGATTAAGTTTCAGTCCGGCTTGTTGAAGACACTTAAGAACAGCCCTCACTCTTTTTATGTGTTCATCAAATGTCTCTGAGAACACTATAATGTCATCTAAATAACAAAGACACATCGTCCACTTCAGGTGCCTTAGAAGATTATTCATCATTCGTTCAAAAGTTGTTGGTGCATTACACAAACCAAACGGCATTACCTTAAACCCATACACGCCCTCAGGGGTGATGAATGCAGTTTCTCACGATCAGCCCTATCTACTTCGATCTATCAGTATCCCAAGCACATGCCCATGGTTGAGAAAAACTTAGCTCCCTTCAGACAATCTAGTGTATCGTCATTTCGTGGAAGAGGGTAAACGTCCTTTTTAGTTATCTTATTAAGCTTCCTGTGATCAACACAAAAGCTCCAACTGCCATCGTTCTTCCTGACGACCATGGGCTCTGCGAAGGCTGAATGATGTCACCCTTCATCTTTTTCTCTACTTCGTTGCGAATTATTCGACGTTCCGTTGCTGACACACGGTATGCTCTCTGGCTTATTGGTTGATGGTCTCCGGTACTAATCCGGCGCTTCACCATCGATTTGTGGACTGAAGTATTCAGAGAACTCTTGAAGAATGTCAAGTAGCTTCTTCTGTTGTTCCTTAGTGACATCTGGTGATAGTCAAGCTAGAAGATCTTGTCTCCTAGAGGTAGTGCTAATTTCGCCCACAGACTCGGCATGGGAGGTTTCTATGACGCTCAGTTGTTCTGCAGTTAACCTCATAAAATATTTTATACAATATTTAAGTAGTTCCATGGTTGTAAAGAGATATTTTATGCATAACTATTATTATGTTATTATTGTACTCTGTTTTTTTACGTTTTGACGATTATGTGAATCCGGTTTACACTGATTGGTTGACGTGAGGTAGAGGGAGAAGAGGTAGGCGGAGCATCTTCCTATTTAAGCGTATGCCCGTCACTTGCTGGCACCAGTTGACATCACAGCAGCCGAGAAGAGTGCTCCACCTACCATCTTCGAAGGTTGCCATGGGTATAACAAGTCTTATTGTATTTTATCCTTATAAGAATTTTGTCATATTTTATTGTCAGTCCAGTAAGGTTTCTATCACTTTCTAAATTATAAAAAAATGGTTCAAATGGCTCTGAGTACTATGGGACTTAACTTCTAAGGTCATCAGTCCCCTAGAACTTAGAACTACTTAAACCTAACTAACCTAAGGACATCACACACATCCATGCCCGAGGCAGGATTCGAACCTGCGACCGTAGCGGTCACGCGGTTCCAGACTGTAGCGCCTTTAACCGCTTGGCCACACCGGCCGGCTTTCTAAATTATATTACAGGTCTGATGATTGTCATGTGATATGACCGAAACAGGTTACTTATGTTCTTGAAGCATCCGTGGTGTGACCAAGACTGAATTTTTGAAGGAAAAATACCCATTATGGCTGAAAATACTTAGTGTTCTTATTTGCCTTGTTTCTTGTAACCCAACACTGTAGCCCGCATCTCGTGGTCGTGCGGTAGCGTTCTCGCTTCCCACGCCCGGGTTCCCGGGTTCGATTCCCGGCGGGGTCAGGGATTTTCTCTGCCTCGTGATGGCTGGGTGTTGTGTGCTGTCCTTAGGTTAGTTAGGTTTAAGTAGTTCTAAGTTCTAGAGGACTGATGACCATAGATGTTAAGTCCCATAGTGCTCAGAGCCATTTGAACCATTTGAACCCAACACTGTACATTTGTGGCGGTTTTTTTTTTTTTTCTAGTTGTGGGAGCACGTCGTTTACGTCGCCCCTTTTGGTTTTGTGTCATTGCTATTGTCTAACTGCTTACGATGTCAACCGCATCGAACCCCACCCACTACTCAACCACAATTTTTAAATCATTATTCCGTCACCTATACCTGCACCGACTTAGGCTCCGAATTCACATAATCAGCCAATTGTATCTGTTCCTTCCGAACCATTGCCTAATTCTGGCCGGCCGCTGTGACCGAGCGGTTCTAGGCGCTTCAGTCCGGAACCGCGCTGCTGCTACGGTCGAAGGTTCGAATCCTGCCTCGGGCTTGGATGTGTGTAATGTCCTTAGGTTAGTTAGGTTTAAGCAGTTTTAAGTTTAGGGGACTGATGACCTCAGATGTAAGTCCCATAGCGCTCAGAGCCATTTGAACCATTTGAGCCTAATGCTGACAACCACCGCAGGATCTTCATACTTTCCTTTGATTTCAGATGCAGTTGCTTCAGAAGCTGACCTGAATCATGAGACAATTCGTCACACATCAAGCGGCAGCTCAAACAGTAAGCAACGCCTCGGCAGCCACGCCTGCAGCTTCCGCGCTACAGTTCCTGCCGCCGTATCGCTCCTTCGGCGAAAACGGAGAAGATTGGACGGAGTATATTGCACAATTCAGGGCCCACCAAATATCAGGTACTGTGACACAGGCTTACTTCCTTTTCGTCGTTGGTGTAGCAATGTATAGGACTCTTACAAAACTCTTCCCTCCATAACGGCCTGCAAACGTCCCCTTCGAGATGTCAGTCAGTGCATTAAATAAATACTATGAAGACTGTAGCAACATTGCGGCTGCCATGTTTAAGTTTTTTCGTTTAAAGAAGCAGCCAGGACAAACATACCGTCAGTGGGTGACTGAGTTACGAGCCTTAACGCGGAAATGCATGTTCCGTTGTGAATGTGGACAATATTACAGTGACTATATGATCAGGGACGCAATCACACAGAATGTGGCAGACAAAAGAATCAGAGGATTCTGAAATATTCCGATCCTGTTCTTGAGCAGGTATTGCAGATCACTGATTACCAAGACTCATGTGATCTTGCTGTAGACAGTTTTCAGCAGTCTGGTAACATCCGTGCCGTAGAACGGAAAGGTGAAAATAGTTCCAGTGCTACGCGGTGTCGTAAACAGCCATACTTAACGGCACACAGCCTCGTGCACAGAACGCCGTAACATGTCAACAGCTTAAGCGCAAGCCGCGCTTTGCTCACCAACAGCGTGGTACAAAATCTTGTTCCCGATGCTGTACAGCACATAAACGTGAACATTGCCCGTCACGCCAAGCCACTTGCTACTCCTGCTCCAGATTTAGACATGTGCATAGTGTTTAAATAAAAAGACAAAAGTCCCCCGGTCTCAAGGTGGAACAGTTGCGCCCTGCTATGCAAGTGTATCTTGTAAATTCAGAACAGGTTGCTTCCACAGAACAATTGTGTACAGCTATTCGTAACACAAAAGTTCTCCTGTGCAGCGTCTCTTTAATAAATTGTGTGTACTTTTAGTGACTGAAGGTCGTACAATAAAAAATAAACTAGATACAGGTGCATCAGTCTCCTTGTTAAACTATTAAACTTATGAACTGTTATACAAATCAAAACTGAGTCAATCTATAAATGCGCCTACAGCGTACAATGGCCGGAAAATCCCAGTGATAGGAACTCTTAACATTGCAGCCATGTATCAGAATCTGCAGAATGCAGTTTCCTTTCAAGTGCTTCGAAGCAGACAATCAGTTAATATCTTTGGTCTCCACTTGTTCTACTTGTTTGGACTAAACAGCATGGCCAGTGTGCTAGCTGTGTCTCATTTCAATTAATGTGACAGAGTTGGTAAGCTCTGTGACGAATTTCAAGAACTGTTTGCTCCTGGCGAAGGTAAAGCCAATAACTTTGTAGCGCACGTTATGCTTAAAGACAACGCGCAGCCGCGCGTTTTCAAAGCACGTGCGGTGCCTATTGCGCTTCGTGAAGAGGTTGCAAAAGTACTGGCTCACTGGCAAGAAAATGGTATAATCGCAGAAATCTCTGCGAGTTTGTAGTCTTGCCCAGTAGTTTATGTTCGCAAGACATCAGTAAAAATTAGGATTTATACCGATTTCAAGGTCACTGTCAATCCTTAGACAGTAGTGGATACTTATCCACTGCCCTGCCCTGACGAACTCATGGATCGCTTAAGCACAGGTCGCTATTTTTCATTACTGAACTTCGCGATGCCTATCTTCAGATTGCCGGCCGGAGTGGCCGAGCGGTTCTAGGCGCTACAGTCTGGAACCGCGTGGCCACTACGGTCGCAGGTTCGAATCCTGCCGTGGGCATGGATGTGTGTGATGTCCTTAGGTTAGTTAGGTTTAAGTAGTTCTAAGTTCTAGGGGACTGATGACCTCAGCAGTTAAGTCCCATAGTGCTCAGAGCCATTTTTATCTTCAGATTCCTCTTGAAGAATCTTCGCAAAACCCATCATCCATCAGTCCACATTTAGGACTTTTCAAGTTTCTTTGTTTGCCTTTGGTAGCGCATCAGCACCTGCCATTTTCCAACGCTACCTAGAACAGCTGACAGCTTCTGTACCTTCATGCACAAATTACCTGGACGATATTGTAGTTGCTGACCGCACAGCAGAAGAATATATTGTCAACTTGCGCACTTCAAGTTTCAAGTTTTGTCTGAGGCTGGACTCTAGCGTGATAAAGAAAAGTGTCTTTTTCCAAACGGAAATAGAATATTTAGGCCATGTTATCAATTCTCGAGGACTTCATCCGACAAAGGCATATTTGCAAGCAATATGTGATCTCAAATCGCCTAAGAATGTCAAAGGGAAGCTATATTATTTTATTCGCTTCATCTCTAACGCAGATCATAAAGCTGCACTCTTGCATCGCCTTCGCCGCAAAAATGTTCCTTTTGTTTGGTCCCACGATTGTGACAGTGCCTTTCAGAAACTGAAAGCGGCGTTGCTCAGTGATCGATGCTTGGTTCATTTCGATCCAAACAATGCTGTCATATTGGCCATGGACGCATAAAAAAAAATGGTTCAAATGGCTCTGAGCACTATGCGACTTAACTTCTGCTGTCATCAGTCGCCTAGAACTTAGAACTAATTAAACCTAACTAACCTAAGGACATCACACACATCCATGCCCGGGGCAGGATTCGAACCTGCGACCGTAGCGGTCGCTCGGCTCCAGACTGTAGCGCCCAGAACCGCACGGCCACTCCGGCCGGCATGGACGCATCGTTCTATGGAATTGTTACTGCTTCGTCACACCAGATTGGTTCGGCATATAGACCTATTGCCTTCACTTTCAAGCTTCTGAACAAAGATCAGCAGAACTATTCCCAAATAAAAAAGGAAGCTCTCGCCATCATTTTCTGACTAACTAAATTTCACCAGTACTTACATGGTCGAAAATTCCATTTGGTCAAGTAGCTCAAACTTTGCAGTCACTCTTCAATCCGGCCAAACATATTCCTCTTCGTACTGCTCAGATATTGCAACGAGATCATTTATCGGCCTGCTTCTAAGCATGCGAATGCTGACGCTCTCTCCCGTGTACCTATGGAATCTGATGCTGACTTCGACACTTCCGAAAAAAATGGTTCAAATGGCTCTGAGCACTATGGGACTTAACATCTGAGGTCATCAGTCCCCTAGAACTTACAACTACTTAAACCTAACTAACCTAAGGACATCACACACATCCATGCCCGAGGCAGGACTCGAACATGCGACCGTAGCGGTCGCGCGGTTCCAGACTGAAGCGCCTAGAACCGCTCGGCCACAATGACACTTCCGAAGCAGCGTGTTTTCAAGTTGATGCACAAGAAACTAACATTTTCGAACAGTTTCCCCTGGATTATCGCAAAGTAGCGCAAGCCACTTTTTCTGATCCCGATTTGCAAATTTTGGAGGAGGAGGAGGAGATTACTGTTTAACGTCCCGTCGACAACGAGGTCATTAGAGACGGAGCACAAGCTCGGATTAGGGAAGAATGGGGGAGGAAATCGGTCGTGCCCTTTCTAAGGAACCATCCCGGCATTTGCCTGAAGCGATTTAGGGAAATCACGGAAAACCTAAATCAGGATGGCCGGACGCGGGATTGAACCGTCGTCCTCCCGAATGCGAGTCCAGTGTGCTAACCACTGCGCCACCTCGCTCGGTGCAAATTTTTGTTCCGATACATTCGTACCGTATGGCCATCTTCTATCAAGCCCCACTGTTCGTCGATATTTTGTACATCTACATGATCTTTCTTTTGTAAAGGGTGTAAGTTTGCTTCACACAGAGTCAGCACATTCGCGTGTAGCCCAAGCCTTAGCAGCGTGTGCGCGTAGACTTTGCTGGCCCTTACTGGAACGCACTCTGGTTTGTAGTTGTCGACGCATAGTCCATATTCTGCATCGAAGGTCTGCCTGGATTGCTCGTCACGGACAACGGACCTCAATTTGTCTCTGCAGAATTTGAAGATTCCTGTACGGCGAACGACGTGCGCCATCTCATCTCAGCAACATTCCACCCACAATCGAATGGTGAGGCTGAACGTTTTGTTCGCACGTTCAAACAGCAAATGGACAAACTTTGCTTGCATCATCCACGCAAACAAGCCTTGCTTTGCTTGTTGGCCACTTATCGCTCCCAGCCCCGCAACGGCCCTTCGCCCGCGGAATTGCTGCATGGACGAAATCACCACACGCTCTTGCATTTGCTGCTTGACCATCTGCGATCGGGGCCTACAGGCTCCAGTCAGCCAATATATCAGATTAGCCAACCTGTGTTTTAGAGAATATATGGCAGAAAGAAGTCTTGGGAGCGCGACGTCATTACTTATTCAGCTGGTTCACGTGTGTTTCAGATTCGAGCCCCGATGGATTGCACAAGCGGCACCTAAACCAAATTCACCCTTGTCGCTTGCAAAGTTTTTCCGCTTCTCGTATAACCAGATTCCTGGCCTTCCTGGTCGACGCAACCTGAGCGCCATCCGTCAGAGTAGTGTCACGCGACGGTGTTTCTGGACGTCGAGCCGATGGACATCGATCCGACGCCGCATCCTTCCACTAGCGAACGTCCGGCGGCGCCTGCCACGCCACCATCGCTGGGTCAGCCCCGCGCAGAGCCCTACCAAGGGGCCTCCAGTCAAGAAGATGCCGCTGTGGATTCAGGCCATCAACAAGATGATCTGCCTATGGGTGGTGCGACGCACCATCTGCATCGTTTTTCGGCCCGTGTTCCCTCGCAGACTCAAGACGGATGTCGAGGTCCAAGTAGCGACTAGGCATTGGTTACAGTAACGGTCGCCGCTCCGGTTCCGACACCCATGCCTCCGCCTCATTGTTGGTATAGTGCTCGGCCGTACGTGACGACGGTGCGGTTGTTTAGGGAGGGGGAGGAGGGGGGAGGGGATGAGTGATGTGTAGTCCGAAGAAGTCACAGTCAGGGCAAAAGCACCACAGGAGCAAAGAGGCGAGCTGGTGCCAGTGCCATAGAGACTCGCCACTTGCGCGAGTTCCACCATCCGCCACGGGCGGCGCTGAGGATGAAGACATGACTTTGCCTCGGCCAATTGCAAGGTGAGTACAATGCACCAATGATCGGACAGAAACCTACTCGGAAGACAGAAGAGCAGCTCTCGCCCGCTTGGTTATAGATCATGGTCCAAGATCGACTTAGGCAGAGAACGTCTTTCAGTGAACTCTTAGAAGTGAACAGAGGGTTGTTGTACATTGTATTTGCTATCTACTGTGAAGTTCACAATTATTTGCTCTTAGCCATTGAAGGCCTCTTTTGTGTTATATAACAAGCAGTGTTGCTGACTTCTTTATTCAACTAGTCACAAAAATAAGTAAACCTTTCAACTCATTTGTGCGGCTTTGTTACTAATTTGTTGGAGTGTTGTAGAAACTTCGTTCCCCTATCCTTTTACCTGACCCTGGGATATAGCTGTGTAATAGTGATGGGAGAAATTGTCTTTTCAGTGTACTGCACCAGAAGCCATTTCACGAACTCACAAACTAGGCCTACTGTAACAACAGTGGCAACTCGGCCTCCACAGCAGTAGCGACGAGGCCTTTATAAAATTATGAACGAGAGTTTACAAAAAGGCTGTCATTAATAGTCGTGAATCTTACTATGTGAGGGAAACAAGTTCGCTGTTTTTTTTTCGGGTGCCAGTCATTGACTTTTTTGGTGCAGTCAGCGCAAAACTCTTCCTGTCAGAATAGCACTTGCACCCTACATTCTTTATCATTTTTTGGATGTATTCCGATCTCTCGTACGGTTTTCAACCTCCTCAACTCCGTACTGTGGAAGTTATTCTCTGATGTCGTAACAGATATCCTATCATCATGGCAGCTCTTCTTGTCAGTGATATCCACATATTCCTTTCTTCACCGATTCTGCGGACAACCTTTTCAGTGCACCTAATTTTCAACATCCTTCTGTATCACCACACGTCAACACAGCGATTTTCTTCTTTTCCAGGTTTCTCACTGTCCATGATCCACTACCGCACAGTGCTATGCGCCAATCGTATATTCTCAGAAGTTTCTTCCTCAGGTGAAAGTCAGTGTTTGATCCTAGCAGGCCTGGACGGAAATTCCCTCTTTGCCCGTGTTAGCCTGCTTTGTATGTTCTCCTTCCTTTGTCCGTCACGGGTTACTTTGCCTCTAAGGCACCTCATCTACTTTGTGGTTTCCAATCTTGATGTTCATTTTATCGCTACTCTGTCTCCTGCTACTTCTCATTACTTTAGTCTTACTTTGGTTTACTCTCAACAAATATTCTGTACTCATTAAACTGTTCATTCTATTAAAATATCCTGTAATACTTCTTCACTTTCACTAAGGACAGCAATGTCATCAGCGAATCTTATCATTGATATCCATTCACCCTGAATTTTAACCCAACTCTTGAATCTTCGATGTATAGATTGAATAGTAAGGGTGAAAGACTACATGCCTGTTTTCCACTCTTTTTAATCCGAGTAATTCATTCTTGATCTTCCTTTCTTGTTGTCCTCTTTTGGTTCTTGTACATATTGTATGTCTCCCGTCATTCCCTACAGCTTACTCCTATTTTTCTGAGAGTTTCGAATATCTTCCTTCATATTACGTTATCGAACTCTCTTTCTAACTCAAAAATCCTACGAACTTGTCTTGATTTTCTTAAGTCCTTTCACTGTCAAGAACAACGAAAGAACTGTCTCTCCGGCAGAGGAATGTGTTCTGTGCTTTCCACCTTATTTGATATCAAGTTTTCGAAAGTTCTGTTTGACTTTAATACTAGATCTCTTATATATTCCGTATCGACTCCCATTTCTTCTCCTGCCACGTCATCAGAAAAGTCCTCCTTATAGAGGCCTTCATGTTCCCTTTCCAATGATCATCTCTATTCTCCGCTTTTAACAGGGGAGTTTCTTTTGTAGTCTTGGACACCTTTTCTTTTAGTTTCACCAAAGGTCGCTTTGAGCTTTCTAGATGCTGAGTCTGTCCTTCAAACGACCATTTCTTTTTAGATTTCTTCACATTTTTCATGTACCCATTTCGATTCACTTCCCTTTAATTTCCTTTTCATTTTGTTTCTGAGTGATTTTTAACGCAATATTTCTGTCATTTCATAAAAGAAATTGTAGTTCTTTTGTTCGTCGATCAATTGAAACATTTCTTCCGTTACCAACTTTTCTTCGGAACTATCTCCCTAGTACCTACATTGTCTTTTCAGTTTCCGCAAGTGCCCTATTTAGAGACGTCCATTCCTCTTCAACTAAAATGCTTCCTGTGGCATTCGCTATCGCAGTACCAACTTCAGAGAACTTCAAATGCACATCATGCCAGTTTTAGCCACACTGGGTCTTGTGGACGATGCTTCTACTCTTCAGTTTACTCTACATCAATACTGGATCTCTGTCTGATCCTGGGTGCACCACAAGTTGCCATTTGATTTCGAAATCTTTGACTTACTATAATGTTCAAAATGGCTCTGAGCACTATGGGACTCAACTGCTGTGGTCATAAGTCCCCTAGAACTTAGAACTACTTAAACCTAACTAGCCTAAGGACATCACACACATCCATGCCCGAGGCAGGATTCGAACCTGCGACCGTAGCGGTCGTGCGGTTCCAGACTGTAGCGCCTTTAACCGCTCGGCCACTCCGGCCGGCTTTACTATAATGTAATTCAGTTACAATCTTCCCATGTTTCCAGTCCGTTTCCAAGTATACTTCGTCCTCTTGTGATTTTTGAGGCCGGCCGGAGTAGCCGTGCGGTTCTGGGCGCTACAGTATTGAACCGAGCGACCGCTACGGTCGCAGGTTCGAATCCTACCTCGGGCATGGATGTGTGTGGTGTCCTTAGGTTAGTTAGGTTTAATTAGTTCTAAGTTCTAGGCGACTGATGACCTCAGAAGTTAAGTCGCATAGTGCTCAGAGCCATTTGAACCATTTGATTTTTGAGCCGTATATTAGCCGTTACTAGCTGAAATTTATTGCAGAACTTTATTAGTCTTTCTCCTCTCTGACTACAACTATCATGTTCTTCAGTAAGTTTGTCTTCCATTCCCTTCCAGCTAAAGTGTTCCAATCCCCCGGGATTTATTTCCATCTACCTTTACATACTTTATCTATTCAGTTTCTGACTGTGAAGCACGCATGGTCACCTAATCTTTTTTGTTGTTGGTTTGCTGTCGATTCTAATGAAAATAATCCTACAACTGAACTGTTCACAATTGCTCTTTTGCCCTGCATTCCTGTTCGTGACTAATCCCACTCCCATCTTGCCGTTTTCCACTGCTTTTGATATTATGCTATATCCATCTGACCAGAAATCCGCTTCTTCTTTCCATTTCACTTTACTGACTGACTATAGCCAGACTGAACCATTGCACTTCCCTTTTCAGAAACAGCTTTTGATGTTGCTGAGCAATAGTCGTACAATACATTTTAAATGACCACGCCGCCATTTGACTGTATTGTTGTTTATATAATTATGACCCAGGTTTCGGCCTTTTATGCCATTTTCAAGTGATTGAGTTTCTAGCTTTATTACCCCATTTCGATTTCTGACATTCCGCGCTCTGACTCATAAAATGCTACACTTTCATTGGATATTCAGTATTTTTGTCATGGCACTTTCTAACACGAGCCTTTATATTACTTTATATCTTGTAACGTCCCCTTAGAAAAATTAATGAATGACTGTGTTGATAAACCCCTACGTTATTTGATTTTCAAACAGCTGAGCAAAACTGAACGTACTCAAGACATTCACTAAAGTGACGCACAATATTTTTAGCGCAACGCAATCTGACTTTCAGTAATTCCTACAAAAGAATGGCCCTGACGAACAATAACCTATACCTTTCATGAATCGTTACTTCACAAAAATCTTCGTTACTCGAACTACTGCAATACAGCGAGCGCCACTACTGCCAGCTAAATAAAAGATTCAAACTACTGAAGGCACTAACTACTGATAGGCATAGTTAGCAAATGAAAGATTTTGATGGAGAACAAACAATGTATTTACCTTAATAGTGTACAAAAGTCATAATATATATAGCAGTTCATGACATCCAGTCTTACAAATTTACTGTCTCTGATGGACACACGTCCAGATCATCCGCTCTCAAAACTCCGCCATCTCACTCCCCACATCCACCTCTGCTGGCGGCTCACCTCCAACTGCGCAATGCTACGCGCCGTTAACATCCAGCTGTCCAACACTACAATAGCAAACAACAATGCAAACCAGCCACAGACTGCACACAGCACAGCCAGTGATTTTCATACAGAGCGCTACGTGGCTTTACTAATAAAAAAAACCGAAACAGCCTACTTACATAGCCTCCATGCTCCCCACAAAAAATTTTACGAATTGTTTTGGACAGTGGCCAATAGAGATTTCAAAATTTTTTTCATAATTACATTAACAAAGGTATCAAATGCACACACTTATTGATACAATGTTGGTCGAAAGCTAAAATTTTCTCACAGTCCATAAAGACACTCCTGATCATTCATCACAGTAGTAATTACGGTTTTTTTCACTAAGTCTCATTAGTAAAGGAAAATGCACATGGAAGTAGTGGATTTCCATGCAGTCTTGAAGAATTAGTGTTGTCCTTCCAACGGAAAGACAGTGCTGACTCTTGACATGCAGACAGGTAATGGGCCACAACAGAGCAAACCCTCAGCAGAGTCAGTCGAAGTTGCAGAATATTGGTAGGTAGGTCATCACATAGCAGACCCACTGTAGTCCTGGTAGAGAGTATGGTATTGGTGGGCCACCAGAGGTGCAGACCCATTGCAGTCCTTATATAAATAATGGTATTGGTGGGCCATCAAAGACGCAGACCCACTGCAGTCCTTGTAGAGACGGCCAGCAGCCATCTGTTGCGACTGTGCAGGTGCACAATCACCATCGAAGACTCTTGCGGACAATATAGAAAGCACATAAACCACCACTTGTGCACTCACAAAGTTTTTGGAATTGTGCTTAGAACCAGCAATGCTGTTAACCAGTCCATTGCTGAATTATCAACACACGTGAAAACACTAACAGTCCCAACTTCTCATCTATAGTGCATATACTATGACCAACAGAAACGTGTGCAGTGAAATGTAACTTAATTATTTACAACATAAGAATACAATTACATAGGTACAAAATACATCATTAAAGAACATAACAATACAGATAACATTTGTAGTAATAGGGGCTTTACAAAAGAATCGAAATAACATATACATCATTGTTACAGGAATTATGACATAAGTACATACATAAAAGGTCTGAATAACTTTCAAAACATGAACTTAACACGTGAGCATTAAAACAAAACAGAAGAAATAATGTCTAAACAACTTTACAAAGTAAATAACATATTATTAATGCTAATTATATTTGAGGATTACAGTATTCCTCATCATAGTGAATGTAGCTTAGTACTAGAAAAATTCCACAACATAAATCTTATTAGCTAAACAAATAAAGGCAGGAAAAACACAAATACACAAGGGTACACAGACGCATAGTGGAATAACACAAAAGGACAGGACAGGATTTGTTTTCAGTGTGACGTTTGGTACTGCAGTCCAACCCAAAACTTCATTTCGTTCACATTTTCTCTTATTTCACTTTTTTTGTACCTTGTCAATGCATTTCTTCCAATTCATCACAACTCAATCTCTTACATAGCCTACACCCTCTTAAGCTAAATTAAATCTACTGAGCTCAGATGCTAAACTAAGGGACGAGGCAATGCAGGAGCACAAAACAATTAACACAAACAGCAATGACAAAAAATGTGAACTGGCAAAGCAAGCAGCAATAAATCTAAATTAGCAGAGCAAATGCAACATTACAACTAATATGAGCCAATTTGCAGCAACAAGAAAAATAAATCAGTAGTAAACTGGCTTAACAGAGTAATACAAAGTCAAATTCAGTAACACTATGCCTGGAAAACAGCAGCAACAAATGCTATAACTTATACCCAAATGTGTCAAAGCTCAAGCAGAAAAAATATTACACTATAGACAACAATGCATATAAGGGAAATGTCTATTTACATCTTAATGTCTATGTAATTAAAGTGGTGCACCACAATTTAATCTACAAAAGAAATTACCAAGTATTTGAAAAGAAAATTATGTATGCAATTCCTGTGAAGGGAAATGTCTTTTTCTGCTCCTTCGTTTTTTTAAAGTAGATCATAAAGTTATTATTTACTGGATCTGTAGGCATAAAATATCTATATTAATACATCTACAAAATTTTATTTTAACCATTGCTGCAGTGCAGCTAGAAACTAGACATTAAACGAAATGAGCAAATATATATATATATATATATATATATATATATATATATATATATATATATTCACTAGGCAAATGGCGTCTCCAAAGGCAGTAAAAATCTCTCAAACAGAAAGACAATAGATGTAAAAAATGTTTCTCATCATTTCATTAGACATTTAAGTAAATATCATGAATGAAGAGCTCCACAGTGTAATCATATGTTTTCAAGGTTGAGCTTGTCATATTTGCGATGCTTTCTACAAAGAAATGTCAATAGCGAGGATAATGGTCTGTTTTTTTTTTTTTCATCTAATGGCTTTTTCTCCAGGCAGGTGGCACAGCTCGGCGCCCACGACGCATTACGTGAAGGTCACTTAACTTTCTTACCGAAATATTTACGACAGCAGTGACAGTCTCATATAAAAAAAATTTCACAGGTTGAGAATTTGCGTTACAAATGTGTAGAAACAAAATCCTATAAATATAACAGTGTCCAAAAAATATTCGTCATTGTGATACATTCACGCATTTACACACATTTCATAACTCTTAAAGTACGATTCTTGGTTTCCAACATCCTTTTTCATAAATCAGAGTCGCTAACCACTACTCATTATTCCTTACTTTATTACACATATACCTATTCGTCGACACTTCTTCAATATTTCATCATAATAAATATGCAGCATAATCAAATTCCTCATATAGCATCAGCTCATTGATCATAAACATACCTCAACAGCATAATACACATCGTCGTCATAATAATAACATCATAACACCTCAGTCAAATCTCAAAACAGTCGTAGCTTTCTGCAATAATTTCAAAACCTAAAAAAATTCTCTGCTCATTTCAATAGTCTCATCTACCTCAAACGTACTTTAAAAATCATGATCTCATACCAAATATATCAATCAAAGCTCTCATAGTATCACAATGGTTCCAAAAAAATATGAACACTTCATAAAGTACAGACAAAATACAATTTCGTAAGTGTGAAGTTATCCAACTGTGTAATTACGCAAACATCTGTCACTGACGTAGTAAAAAAAATGTTTGTCTCTCTCTGTTAAATGATCAGATAGCTGTGTAATTATGTGTTAGAGAAATATGGTACCGATGTGTAAAGTTGCATAAGCAAATACCATATTAGCTAGGGCTCCTTGTGCTTGCCAAACACATGGTACACAAAGTAAGCATGTACCCCCCCTGAGGATTAGTGTAATTATACCCACAGGTGTTACAGATTACAGCAATTGAATGAAATGTATCACGGAAAACTTTCTTTGCAATTCAAAAATCTTTAAAAATAAATGTTTTAAGTACAAAATTAATCATTCAAATACGTGTACTGTAGCGCTAAACTGTGCGTCTTGTTGTAATATAATCTCTGTCATTACTTGAGGGTAAAAAATGTGACAAGTGTCGTAATTATCGTCGTCCGTAATCAAAGTCCTGTGGAAGTCAATGTAATTACCTCCTAATAAACAAAAGCGAAATGCTATGCGTATAGATATCGTAGTTATTACGTACAGTACCATATCAAGAAAGTACTATACTGTAATGTATTTTTGTGCTACGAAAAAGGCTGTCTCATTGTAGCTATACCACAAAAGTTACTACTAAAACATGTTTTACTTTCCAGAAGAATTCAGAAAAACTGTGCAGATATAAAACAGATACATCGAAAAAGCAACAATGTAAATTGTGTCACACATTAGTAGCGTCGTGATATAATCGTGTAGCTGTCAAAGAAACCAAATGCTAAGTCATCTTTAATCTCACAGAAAGTACTTCACATAAAGAATGTCTTTTCAAGTAAACCAGAATGTTGCATTAAAATCTCATTAGCAGTATATGTTCTAAGTATGTAAGCCGTATATTCGATACGTAATAGTGCAACCAACAAGCAAGAATGTACACACACAGTAACACTGTATCGTCTGTTCACTATAACAATGCATTCGTAATTACTGTCTAAAGATGTTCCCTAGGTTCTAGACTGGATAGTTAACTTTAAAACATAGTTGCATGTTAACTGTTTCTAAGTCTGACGAAGAGTACTAGTAACGTGAAGTGAAAAATTTTATAGCAAAGACTAAGTTAAAAAGCAGATTATCTTTCAACAAACGGCATTACATGTGAAATATGGTGTAAACCTTTACTCTTCCTAGAACGCAGAGTTTCAACTTCAACGCAATTATCATGTGGTATACGTCGGATTCTGTAAGGTCCCTTGTAAACCAGAAAGAATTTCTGACTCAAGTGTTTCTTCTTATAGTAAGTTCAACAGCGACTAGAACGTACGAAAATCCTTTCGACGTTCTAACAAGGGGTCCCAAGAGATCAACAGCAGCAAATTCTTTTAATTTAGAAAGAATGATAGGAAACAACGGAGCAGGATGTGAGATGGTAGATGGTTTAGCTTTTTGACAAAGTTTACAAATAGACAATACTCTTCGAATTCTCTTTTCCATATTTTTAAAATAACAAGTCGTCCGAAAAATATGATAACATTTTCTTGGACCAAAATGTGCCTAGCTGAAATGAATGTACCAAATTATCTTATTAACAAAATCGTCAGGAATGCAAAGTACCCATAGCTTGTCATCAACAGTGCAGCGTTTGAACAGTATGTTGTTTCTAACCAGATAATAATGCCGAATCTGTGTGTGTGTCTTTTCTTGTCATTTGCTTTTGATGTCTTTCCAAATCGGATCTTTATCTTGTTCATGAGCAATGTCCTGTAAAGATGTGGTGATTAAGTTTTCAAAGGCGACTTTCTGAACGTAAAGAATACTGAAATTCTTCTCGAGGTTGCCTTCTGTGTTACTTTTCTCAAGCCCAGCCGGAGCGCGTGACAGTGCGTCCGCAACGATGTTCTCCTTGCCGGGAATGTAGACTATTGTGAAGTGGAATTCTTGCAGAAACAATGCCCAACGTTTTAACCTGTCATGATTTGATTTTGAAGACATAAGAAATTCTAATGCACGATGATCACTGTATACTTTTACGTGCTTACCAGAAAGAAAGAAACGGAATTTGTTAAACGCCCAAACGATAGCTAAAGCTTCTAATTCAGTAACGGAATAATTTTTTTTTCAGATTTAGTTAGCACTCGGTTAGCAAAAGCAATGGTTTTCTGAACGGTAGTGTCATTTTCTATGGCTTCTTGAAATAAATGGGCACCAAGACCAACTTTAGAAGAATCCGTGCTAAGGCAGAATTCTTGTGACAGATCTGGATGAGCTAATACTGGCGCGTCAAGTAGCGCTTCTTTCAAAGAGTTGAATTCCAACTGTGCCTGTTCGTCCCAGTTCCAAATAGTATTTTTTCCAGTGAGAGAACAAAGTTTTGGTGTAACTGGAATTTGCATATTCAGAAAACGACGGTAAAAATTTAGGAGACCTAGAAAACTGCGGACCCTTTTTTTTTTTGGGGGGGGGGGGGATGGAAGTGGAATGGCTCTGACTGCTTCTAAATTTTCAGGATCCGGCTGAATGCCTTCAGAAGAAATAATATGTCCCAAAAACCTCACCTTTGACCTATCGAATTCAGACTTTTCCAAGTTAACTGTAATTCCAGATTCTGCAAAAATACGTAACAAACTGTTGAGGATGTGATCATGTTGTTCCCATGAACCTTCTGCTATTAGAATATCGTACACATATAAGGTGATGTGACGTTTTAAGAACTCAGGTAATGTGGAATTTAGCCCGCAATGAATGCTGCCGAAGAAGTGTTCAAACCAAAAGGAAGTTTCCGAAACTGATAACAAACGCCGAAGCAAAGCAAAGCTGTGTATTTTCTACATTCTGGATAAAGTTCGATCTGATAAAAGCTGGATCTGAGATCAATGGAAGACAACACTTCTAAACCATTAAAATTTTGAATAAGTTCTTTCAACGTTTGCGGCCTTTCTGTTTGAGGAATGATGATAGTATTGATTTGTCTCGAATCTAAGACAAGCCTGATCGATCCATTTTTCTTCTCAACAACATGTAATGGATTGTTGTATGAGCTTACTGCAGGCTCAATAATGCCCTCGTCAAGCATAGATTGTATTTCTGTTCTAACACGGTCCTTACAATGTGCCGGAATTACGTAGGGTCTAACACAAAATTTAGTATGCTCACGAACACGAAATTGGTATTGAAATCCCTTGATTGTTCCTGTTTTGTGAGTAAAAACTGTGGAATGTGCTTGTAAAATCTCAAAAAGGTCCTGCCTATCAGGGTCATTACAATTCTCAATGTTTGAATTTTATTCTGAATTAACTCATTAGTATCAAATACACCATCGATATCATCCCTGTCAGTACTTGCAGAGTGATTGTTAGTGTCAAGTTCCATCGAAAATTCCGAACTGTTGTCTAACAGGAGGTAAAGCCGATTAATTTTCTCATCATGGTTTGAGAGCCAATCTTCAAATTTCAAAGCTACTGACTTACCCTCTTTCTCTAAACTTATTTCAGCATCGTGAAAGTCTACTCCCAATATAATTTCTGTTGATAATAACGGAACGATAAGGAAGTTCATAGAGAAACTGTGGCTTTGACAAAAGAATTCTAAGTTGGTTTGTTGGTGTACATCTACACTTTTTCCAACGATTGCACCTTGTAATTTAATCTTACACAACGGAAGTGTGGGGCAATAGTTCGATTTGTTGCATTTGCTAAAGGCTGTTTCACTAATTACTGAAATGGTACTGCCAGAGTCAAGTACTGCAGTAAACTTTACATCATTTACTGTAATGTGAATTACAGGATATGCAATTTTGTTATGTTTTATGTTGTGTTTCTGGAGTAAGACATCCCTAATGTCTTCCATTTTTACGTAATTACTAGCCACGGCAGCTACGTCTTCAGCTTCGTAAGTACGTTTTGTGGCTCCCAGCGGTGTGAGTCATCGCTTATTGTCTCTTTGTTGGGGCGCGTCGTTATTGGGATTTGGAGATCTAACTTCTACAAATTCACCTTGTCGAGAGGGCCCTGCCCTGTTTGAATCCAGCCAGTTCTGATGGAATTCAGGTCTCTCGTTTTGTCGGTAGTTTACATAGTTTCTTGTTTGTCGGTCATGTGGTGGAGAATTTCTCCTGGAATCGTAACTGCGGGGTGGACCGTTGCATCTGAAGTTATTCAGTCTCCCTTGATAATAATTATTTTGGTTCCCATATTGTCTGTTTCTCTCATTGTCTCTGTGATAGCCATTACCGCGGAGAGGTGATATTTCCCTGTAATTATTACTACTCTGCCAACGGTTGTCATACGGGTGGTGTCTGTTTTGGTCACAATTTACGTTGTAAGAATAGCCTTGTCGTGTCCAGTTATTATTTCTTTCATTGCGGAATTGTGACGGATGTGACCTGTAATTGTTGTGCTCCTGTCTACGCGTTCCGCGATTGTCAGTGTCAATTTCCAATTCTTGTAAGAGTCCCTGAAAAGCTTCAATCTCGTCTTTGCAATGTCCTGCCAAAATAATATGTCGTAAATGTTCAGGCAATTTGATTAAGCAAATGCGGATGAGTACTGAGGGGCTGTATGGGTTTGAAAGATACTGATTCTTATGTAACATGTCTTCGAAATATTTGACAAGACTAGAAAATTCAGATTGTTCGAAATGTTTCATCATTATGATGCTATGTTTTACTCGGTCTTGTGTAGCTTGAGACCAATATGCTGAGAGGAAGGCATGATAAAATTCTCCTTCACTGTGACAATCATGAATGACCGATCGCATTTTTACAGCTTGTTCATTCTCTAAATAGCCACACATAAATTCTAACCTGTGCTCCAATGACCAGTTGGGAGGAAAACAATGAGAGAATTGATGAAGCCACGCTTGTGGATGAATGTCGTTGCCGGAATTCTTAAATGTTTTGAGTTTACGTGTAGTAATAAACAGCTTATAGTCAAAGTCATCATGTCGGCGAGTCGCATGTCGGTCATTGTTACATCGTTTCGGCGGTTCCATCTCAAAATTCGGTGCACCTTGTCAATTTCTTTCATAATTTCCGAAACGCCCTGTGTTATTATTTTGTGGCTTTTCCGTATTTCTAAGTCCCTCTTCCCGTGTTGAAGCGCGAGTCTCCTCTGAAATATGTAATTCTTGTATTACTTGTGTCAACTGATCTTGTACTTCCCGGATTTCTCTTTTGTACTGTGTACTGATTTGATTTTGATTTTGTTTGAATTTTCTAATTTGTTCATACTCTTCTGTGTTAGTGAAGGCTACGGGTCTTGTGTCATTCATATCATCATCTACCTTTGTGGATAAGTTGGTGAACTGATC
Organism: Schistocerca nitens; assembly: GCF_023898315.1. NCBI lineage: Eukaryota > Metazoa > Arthropoda > Insecta > Orthoptera > Acrididae > Schistocerca > Schistocerca nitens. The sequence continues at coordinate 284,251,159 of NC_064618.1, read as the reverse complement.
CGAAAGTTCGGCTACTTTCTCCGATAGAGAACTTACTTCCTCAGTGTGTTTTTCTGAACCAAGTTTCAGAGTGTCCATTTGTGTTGAAATCGTATCTACTGTGTCCTTTAAGTTTTCCTGAGTTTTTGCAAGTTGCGTAACCGAATCGGTAGATGCAACTGAGTCAATTTTAGCTTGCAAGGTGTCGTGATTTCCATGAACAATAGTTTGCAGTTCCTTTATGGCTGCATCGTGATTCTGTAATGCATTTTCATGACGCGAAAAAATAGGTTGGAAATGCTCACAAATTTGTGTTTTTACGTCATTACAGACTTTTTGACATTTCGATTCGATTTTAAGTAACTCAGCAGTTAAACCTTCACGTGTTTGTTCAAGCGTGGTGTCTAACTTTTGAAGCTGTTGCTGTGACTGTTTCTGATTTTGTTCCATTGCGTCTAACTGTTGCTGTGTTTGTCTCTGGTGTTGTTCCATTGTGTCTAACTGTTGCTGTGTTCGTTTCTGGTGTTGTTCCATTGTGTCTAACTTTTGAAGATTTTGTTCCATTGTGTCTAACTGTTGCTGTGTTTGTCTCTGATTTTGTTTCTTTGTTGCATTAATTGCAATAGTAATGTATTAGTATCTGGAATCTGTTCCTCTATGCTTTTCGGCAGTGCATTTGCACCGGCAACATTCACATTTTGACGAGCAGAAAATGTGTCTTGACTTATTTGAGAAAACGGCGAGGACGCAAAACCTGAATCTACAGTATTTGCAAGATTGTGTCCTGTTCTTTCGGATTCCTGAGGCGAACTGTTGCCGACCGATCGATCGATAATGCTTCCCTGTTCACTAATTGTTTCACTGTCTACACCACTACACCATTATTTGACGCCCGCTCTATTTCCCTATGCTCAGTTACCAAATTACTATGTTGAACATTAGTTAATTCACTACACGGTCGTGCTGATTCAATGCTATCGTCTTCACTGTCATTTCTCAGTTTACTTTGGAGCCTAGTATTACGTTTTTCACACGCCATTATTGTCACAATTTTTCACACGATAACACACAAAAGCACAATTGGAAGAGTAAAATAAGAAAACACATTAACATAGCACTGAAAATATTATCTAGTTAATTGCAAGCGCAGCTGAAAAAAACTTGGTGCAAATCTACATGCATGCCACAACTGTTTTACTGTACAACAATGAAAAACTACAGCTACAAAGGAAATTCTCTCTATAATTACACGCTAGCAATAAACAATAGCTACACTAATTACACAAACTACAAGAAAAAATCAGAAGATTCCAGTGAGGCATCCTCGGCTGAGGGTCGACATATGTAACGTCCCCTTGGAAAAATTAATGAATGACTGTGTTGATAAACCCCTACGTTATTTGATTTTCAAACAGCTGAGCAAAACTGAACGTACTCAGACATTCACTAAAGTGACACACGATATTTTTAGCGCAACGCAATCTGACTTTCAGTAATCCCTACAAAAGAATGGCCCTGACTAACAATAACCTATACCTTTCATGAATCCTTACCTCAAAAAAATCTTCGTTACTCGAACTACTGCAATACAGCGAGCGCCACTACTGCTAGCAAAATAAAAGATTCAAACTACTGAAGGCACTAACTACTGATAGGCATAGTTAGCAAATGAAAGATTTTGATGGAGAACAAACAATGTATTTACCTTAATAGTGTTCAAAAGTCATAATATATACAGCAGTTCATGACATCCAGTCTTACAAAAACTCCGCCATCTCACTCCCCACATCCACCTCTGCTGGCGGCTCACCTCCAACTGCGCAACGCTGCGCGCTGTTAACATCCAGCTGTCCAACACTACAATAGCAAACAACAATGCAAACCACCCACGGACTGCACACAGCACAGCCAGTGATTTTCATACAGAGCGCTACGTGGCGTTACCAATAAAAAAAACCTAAACAGCCTACTTACAATCTGTTTGACCAGAAATCCTTATCTTCGTTCCGTTTCACTTCACTGAACTTTTGTTTATCTAGACTGAGCCTTTGAGTTTCCTTTTTCATATTCTGTAGCTGTCCTACCATACCCAGACTGCCTACATTTCACGCTCCAACTAGCGGAATAGTACAGTTTCGTTGGTTATTCATTGTTTTTCTCATGGCATTTTCTAACAGTCGACTTTATTTTTGTTGTCGTTGTGATATTCAGTCTGTAAACTGGTTTGATGAACCTCTTAAGCTGATCTATCAACTGTAACCCCTGCTCTTGTTTTGGTAGTTGTTTTTATACTTTATACTTTAAAGTAACTTTCTTTTAGTTTCATAATGTTTATCGATTAATGACCCGCCCCTTTTGAATCTAAGCTTATTCACGTTCATAGATACATGGATGTTGCAAAACACTTTTTGAGTTGCTTATAACGAGTATTCATTTGTATTTACCTTAATACTTTAAAAGCGATTGTGTGTGTGTGTGTGTGTGTGTGTGTGTGTGTGTGTGTGTGTGTGTGTGTGTGCGTGTATGAGAAAGAAAGAAAGAGAGAGAGAGAGAGATTGTGTAATCTTTACACAGATTATTCAGGTCACTGTCGTGTTTTCATGTTGTACTGTTTATTTTAGTGAGTGATTTCGTAAGTGGTAGCTTCTATGCCTCGCTTTCCTGTTCAACAGCACCTGCGTGTCCCGTAATTACTCGGATAACTTTGCATTTGAAGCGTATAATTGGTTTTCCTTTGTGCAAACGTGACACGCTTTGGCCGCAGTGGGAACATGAAAGGCGTCTGCACCAATTACATCACAAACTCTCGATGGCACAGAGTCGCACCTTCCATAATGCACATTAAAAAGGGCATTAGCGGGTGCTATGTGATGTACAACACATGAAAATAAAAATAAGCAGAGACTTGTGATTTCACAACAAGCAGTTTAATGACGAGTTACTTCAGCTCCAAGATACACTCAACGATCTCAGTGGTCAAAGCGCTGAATATAACATGTTCTGCGATGGTTACGTTCCAAATGATACAGTTTGTTTTGAATATATTGAACAATACAATATCCAATTTTTTCCATAAATGCTACTGTATAATTATGGACTACTCCATAGAAAAGAGACGACTATAAAACACATGATGGACGTATGAAGTACACCACAAGAAAAAAAGAATCTGCTCACATTATGGAGGGCGACTCTTTTTCGGCCTTTTGATAAGAGAATCTGCTCGCATTATGGAGGGCGACTCATAAATGCTACTGTGTAATTATGGACTACTTCATACAAAAGAGACGATTATAAAACACATGATGGACGTATGAAGTATACTACAAGAAAAAAAGAATTTGCTCGCATTATGGAGGGCGACTCTTTTTCGGCCTTATGGTAAGACAAACTTCATCAAAATCAAGCAACGCAGTGGCAGTGGAAAAGGGCGTTACTAAAGGCAACTTCTTGTACTCCAGCTGTTGCTGAATGCTATCGCGAAACAATGTCGATCAAAACACATCAAAACTACAGAAGCAGCTTCAGCAAACAGCCTTTATTGAGCATAAAATTTATAGATTACAGAAATGATCTACAAAGTAAGACATATAGACTGATCAGCAAAGGAATCGCACATTTTCTTACTGTAGCTTATTACCTCATTTCGCCCACATATCGACGCCGGTCGTAAGCACACTGGACGTTAGTAACCTCAAGGACACGCTGTGCTACTATTGTCTAATACTGCGTCCAGCCTTCATAACAGCTGCGGTTCGGCAGCAACAGAGTCCACATGATTCTGCAAGTATGTCATATTCAACTGACTCTACTCACTGATGTTACAACCTCTAGAGCTAACAAACTGTGAGAAGGCTGATGGCTGAGTTTCTCTAGCTGAGGCAAAAAGTCCCAGACGTTTTTTATTGAGTAAGAACAGGTGATTTAGAGGGCCAGTCGAGGTGTGGTTGAGTGGCCGAGCGTTTGTCAAGCCTGGAATGTACGCGTGCAGTCCTGTGAACACGGCTATAGCAGGAGCGTCTGCAGCATACTCATCATGAAGATGTAGAAGAAAGGGCAACATTTGGTCAATTATGTTGACATAAGCCATCAGTTCCAAGGTCACGAATGAAATGGCCCAGGTCATGGTACGAACGACACTCTGAATACGTCACAGAACTACCTCCAGTCTGAAGTACATACTGTACTGTGAAATTGTATTTCGTGGCACGGTTGATTTCCTACCCGCCTAGCCGGCAGTGCTGCTCAATCGCTCATAGTTTGGCCGGAAAGGGAGGTTGGCGGCATTTGACTCACAGCAACGCTGCTCCGGAGACTAACTGGGGTGGAACGACACTGAAGAAGTTAGTCAACTGCACTGACAAGAAGAGCGTACGAACTTCCCTTCACCGATTTGGTTTATGTTGACAGGCTATGAAGGGAATGGCTAGAACTTTAACACATGTAAACTGTAAGACGAAAATCTCAACCGTTTTCGAGAAAATCAAGTTCGAAAATTTTAGGTATGGTTATGTAGCTTGCATGGCCGCCAGTTTTCGAGTCCGCAGCCGAGCGAGTAAGCGCTTAGTTCCAATAAGAGTGAGGTTTCTGGATCGAATCTCGATGCCGGGACTTTTTCTTCATTCTCACGCAATTCTAATAACAAGTTTACTGTGTATGAATGTTTAACTATTCTTTTTATTATTTTTATCATCTGTATCTTGAAAAAAAAATAATTCGTAGAGAGATTAGAAACAAGAACTGGATAAGAGAGAACTTTCAATCAAATGAATACACAAGTTTCGTTGTATCACCGATGTTATGCGCTGTCAGGCTTGGCTAGCACATGGATGGGTCACCATCCAGGTTTGCCGTGTGCTTTTGGCAAGTGGGATGCACTCAGCCCTTGTGAGGTCAATTGAGGAGCTACTTGACTGCGAAGTAGCGGCACCGCTCATGAAAATTGACAACGACCGGGAGAGCCTTGTGCTGACCACGTGCCCCCACGTATCTGCATCGAGTGACGCCTAAGGGATGAGGACGATACGGCGGCCGGTCGGTACCGTAGGGCCTTCAAGGCCTGTTCGGACGGTGTTTGTTTTGATTGTATCTACATCTGTGACAAGTATAAGTATATGAAGATAAGTATATGATGACACTGAAAGGGTAATACAGTGCGTAAAGTGAGATGAAAGTCTAATAGGCATGGGGGACTCGAATGCAGTTGTAGGGGAAGGAGTACAAGAAAAGGTTACAGGAGAATATGGGCTTGGGACAAGGAATGAGAGAGGAGGAAGATTAATCGAGTTCTGTAACAAACTTCAGCTAGTAATATCGAATACTCTGTTCAAGAATCACAAGAGAAGGAAGTAAACATGGAAAATGCCAGTTGATACGGGGAGAATTCAGTTATATTACATCATGGTCAGGTAGAGATTCCGAGATCAGATAGTGGATTGTAAGGCGTACCCAGGAGCAAGCATAGGCTCAGATCACAATGTAGCAGTGATGAAGAGTAGGCTGAACTTTAAGAGATTAGTCACGAAGAATCAGTACGCAAAGAAGTGGGATACAGGAGCACTCAAGAATAACGAGATACACTTAAAGTTCTCTAAGGCTGCAGATACAGCAATAAGGAATAGCTCAGTAGGCAGTGCAGTTGAAGAGGAATGGACATTCTCAAAAGGGCCATCACAGAAGTTGGAAAGAAAAAGATGGGTACAAAGGAGGTAACTGCGAAGAAACTACGAGTAACAGAAGAAATAGTTCAGTTGATTGATGAAAGAAGGAAGTACAAAAATGTTCTGGGAAATGCAGGAATACAAAAATACAAGTCTCTGAGGAATGAAATTGACAGGAAGCGCAGAGAAGCTAAGACGAAACGGCTGCATGAAAAATGTGAAGAAATCGAAAAAGAAATGTTTGTCGGAAGGACTGACTCATCATATAGGGTAATCAAAACAATATTCGGTGAAATCAGAAGCAAGGATGGTAACATTAAGACTGCAACTGGACTTCCACTGTTAAATGCAGAGGAGGGAGCGGATATGTGGAAGAAGTACATTGGAGGCCTCTATGAGGGCGAAGATTTGTATGATGCGATGGAAGAAGAAACAGGAGCCGATTTAGAAGAGACAGTGGATCCAATATTAGAATCAGAATTCAAGAGAGCTTTGGAAGACTGAAGGCCAAATAAGGCAGAAGGTATAGAAAACATTCCATCAGAATTTCTAAAACCATTGAGGGAAATGGCAACAGAACGACTATTAACATTGCTGTGTAGAATGTTTGAGTCTGGCGACATACCATCTGACTTCCGTAAAAATATCATCCGCACAATTCCGAAGACTGCAGGAGCTGGCAAGTACGAGAGTTGTCACTCAATCAGCTTAACAGCTCATGCATCCAAGTTGCTGGCAAGAATAATGTACAGGAAAATGGAAAAGAAAACTGAGGATGTGTTAGATGACGTTCACTTTGGCTTTTGGTAAGGTACCAGAGAAGCAATTCTGACGTTGCGGTTTATAGTGGAAGTAAGACTAAAGAAAAATCAAGACATCTTCATAGGATTTGTCGATCTAGAAAAAGCGTTCGACAATGTAAAATGGTACAAAATCTTCGAAATTCTGACGAAAATAGAGGTAAACTACAGGGAGAGACGCGTAATATGCAATATGTACTAGAGCCAAGAGTCAATTATAAGAGTGGACGACCAAGAACGAAATGCTCGGATTAAACAGGTTACAACACAGGGCTTTAGTCTTTCGCCCATATAGTCCAATCTGTACATCGAAGAAGCAATGATGGAAATAAATAAGGTTCAGGAATGGAATTAAAATTCAAAGTGAAAGGATATCAGAGATCACGATTCGCTAATGACATCGCTATCCAAAGTGCAGATGAATTACATGATCTGCTGAATGGAATGAACAGTCTAATGAGTACAGAGTATGGATTGAGAGTAAATCGAAGAAGGACAAAAGAACAAAAGAAATGAGAAGCAGCAGAAATGAGAACAGAGAGAAACTTATCAGGATTGATGCGCACGAAGTAGATGAAGTTAAGGAGTTCTAGTATCTAGACAGCAAATAGGATAGCTAGCACGAGATAAAAGAGCGTTCCTGGCCAAGAGAAGTCTACTAGTATGAATGCTGAACAGTAGGTTGACTGATAAGGTAAGGAATGAGGAGGTTCTGCTCAGAGCCGGAAAGGAAAGGAATGTGTGGGAAACACTGACAACGAGAACGGACAGAATGATAGGACATCTGTTAAGATATCAGGGAAAGACTTCCATGATACTAGAGGGAGCTGCAGAGTGTAAAAAATGTAGAGGAAGACAGAGATTGGAATACACGCAGCAAATAATTGAGTAAGTACGTTGCAAGTGCTACTCTGAGACGAAGAGGTTGGCAGAGGAGAGGAATTCGGGGGGGGGGGGGGGGGGGGCATCAACTCAGTTAGAACACTGATGATTAAAAAGAAAGGTGTGTAATATGGAGCACTGCAGGAATTAGGCTGATACTGATGCTATAAATAGGGAAAAAACAATTTTTGCGACATACAGCATGTGTAATGAACGCCAAATTTTTCATGTTCAGGGATTTTTCCATATGTTTATTGCAAAACACATCTGATTTATGTTCACAGTCGAATTACATCACCCCACAATTCTGCGGCATACCACGATATCGAAACGTATTACCAAATATTGTGTCGACAACTAAAGATCGAATTTTCATACAGTCTTCTCTAGAAGGTTTCTATTTTGTTCGATTATGTACGCGCAATATTGTAATCAGTTTATAATGATTATCATCTGCCTACGAAAATAAACGTCGCAAGGCTGCACCAGTGGGGTGCATTTTGGAGGAGGAAATGCTCTAGTACTTCACGTTGGCAAAGCCTCTCCATCTTGAAGAATTTAATTGCGCAAACGCGGGTTCGTTTACCCTAGCAGCAAAAGAAACTGTTCTACTCTCACGTACGGCCTCAAGACGCCGTTTAGAAAATTCTTGTGTAATGCTATTGTGAGTTTGCCAACTTCGAAGATGTTATCACATCGTTTCTGTATTTTCGTGCGTACGGAACAAAAAACAAAAACAAAACAAAAACGAAAATAAAAAGGAACAGCAAGAAGATTCGATCGATCAATGAACCTCGCTCTTCTGAACCTAATCGCTTACACGCTCAGTTACGGACTTCTTAAGCAGTTGTGGGTATACAAATTCTGTAACCAAGCCTAAAATTTACGAAGTCGAATTTTTCAAAAACTGTTGGGAGTTACGTCTTCCATTTTACATATGTTGAAGTCCCAGTCTTGCCCTCACACCCTGTCAATATGAATCAAATCTGTTAGGGAATTTTCGTACGGTCCTCTTGGTGGAAGCGGGGACAAGCCTGCACTGCCTCGTAGGGGCCAAGAATCGACGCAGTGGTCGAGGTTGTCCGTATCGGCGGGCTGGCCTTGGATGTGTCGGTCAGTCGGACAGGAAGATGCTGCGACTGTAACTTCAGCCACCGCTGCAAGCCACAATGGCTAGCGGCGGACGAATCGTGAGGCGGCGACGTTTCTCTAGGGGACGCTGTGAAAACTTGTTCTGGTATGATGGGGGAGCACAAGTTGTCGTCGCAGACCAGAGTTGGAGCAGACCAGAGAGTTAGTTGGTGTCCAGAAACTTAGACGGAAGTTCCAGACTGCAAAACGGTGTGCCACTGAGCCGGGCTGCCTGTATAGTCACTATGGTCGACAAAGGGTGTGGCCAACCTGTTGCGGGCATTGCCTGCCTGGAGGTCGGATTGTGTCTTTACCCAGTGACCAGAGAAGGCGGCAACCATAGCTGGAAGTGGGGAACAGTGGGGATTTGCTATTGATATAGTGAACAGAACACTAGGAGCGTACTTTAGTCGGCCACAGTCATTGATGGACATTTGACAAACTGTGAGATTGATGTTAATGTGTGGCAGCACTGAGCACAGTGAAGGCAGCTAGCAATTGGTGTTCGTTTGTTGCATGTTTGATAATGTACGATGTGGCTGTGAGGGAACAAGAGTGTATGTTGCGTATTATGTTTTGTTCTCGATTTGAGGGCGTGTCCTACCATATACTACAGGGAGTTCTTCAGGGTGAGTCACTAACTATTGCCACCTAGAATAACTCCGAAAGTATGATAGTAGCTGAAAAATTTGTGGGACAAATGTTGCATGGGGCTACGAGGGCCATAATACGACGTTGGTTTTTTGTTGCAAGGTGGTGTCAGGTCAGAGATATGAAGGTCAACTTTGTTACTTTTTTAAATGGGATGCTATAGTTTGGTACTTATATTCTGGTAGCGGTTATCGAGACGAATCCCGCGAACAGTAAGGTCTTCCAAGATCAGCGAAGGTCAAAAAGGTGACATGTACGTCCATTTACAGAAGGTGTTCGAAGTGATGACCATTGCTATCAATGCAGTACTGCAATGTTCTTATCATGTATTGAGTGGTACAGCTTATCACTTCGGCACTTATCGAAGCACATGCTCTGACAATTCGCTCTCGTATATCTTGCAAATAGTAAATATTCGCCCAATACGGAATATCCATCTAACGAGCCATTGACATGCAAACACCATTCGGTGGTTTCGCAATACCACCCTAATAGCAACGGTAAGACCAGTATCGTCGAATCAAGCGAATGTGAATGATGTATTCCTTCAAAGAACAAGTCGATACGCTTCTCATTTGCGGCGAATGCCAATGAAATTCGGTGAGAGCTAGAGCCTTACACGCTGAAAGATATCCTCAACGTTCTCACCCTACACATCGTACATTTAAATATGTGTATCATAAATTGAGAACAACTGGATGTTTAACGCGTCGGAAACATATCCGGCAAAGGAAAGTTACTAACGAGTAAACGGAAATTGGTACTCTTGCCACTGTGGTCCGAGATCCTTGTGTTAGTTCGCGTCAAATCGCAAGGAAATCTCGCATGAGCCAGAGTAGTTTTGTTAGTGTTCTGCATCGCCACGAATATCATCCTTACTATATCAGCCTCCACCAAGAATTGACTGGTACGGATTGTATGCGTCGCATTGAATTCTGCCGATGGGCACAACTTCAGATTCAGAGAGACGACGCATTTATTAATTTGATTGTATTTATTGACGAGGCTACATTCACAGACCATGGAAATGTTAATTTGCATAACATGAAGTACTGGGCAACTGAAAATCCAGGTTGGCTGCGGCAAGTTGCACACCAAAAACTGTGGTCAGTGAAGGTATGGTGTAGGATTCTGGAGGACAGAATTATAGGCACCTATTTCATCGAAGGAACTCTTAATGGTAGGAAGTACACCACATTCCAACAAGAAACATTAGGTCTGTTATTGAAAGAAATGCCTTTAGGAACAAGGAACAGAATGTAGTATCAACTCGATGGATGTGCGACACATTTTTCACTGATGGCTAGAAATGAGTTACAGAGACAATTCCCAAATCGTTGGCCGGCTCATTCGTCAGACTTGACGCCCCTGGATTTTTCTTGTGGGTCTTTGTAAAAGACATAGTTTATAAAGACGTTCCAACTACATCTGAAGATATGCGAGATAGAATTGTCAGAGCATGTGCTTCGATAAGTGCCGATGTGATAAGGGATACCACTCAATATATGATAAGAAGATTGCAGCTCTTAATAGATACCAATGGTCAGCACTTCGAACACCTTCTGTAAATGGACGTTCATGCCACCTTTGTGAGCTTCGTTGACCTTGAAAGACCTTACCGTTACACATCACTGGATTCGTCTCGATAGCCGCTATCAAAAAATAAGTACCAAACTATAGCATCCTATTTAAAAAAAAAAGTTGACCTTCATATATCTGAAGCGACCCCCACCTAGCAACAAGAAACCAACGTCATATTATGGCCCCTTTCTCCCATGCAACTTATGTCCCACAAACTTTTCAGCTCCTATCATACTTACAGAGTTATTCTTGGTGGCAATAGTTAGTGACTTACCCTGTATACTGTGTTTGTAATGGCGCCGAGATTTGTTTAACTGCTCTACATAGCTACAAGTTTTCCAAATTTTAGTGGTTGTTGTCTTGGGAATAGGTAGTTTCGTGTTGTCCTACTATATGTAGCAGTAGTGAGAGGCTGGTGGAGGTTCTACAACGGACCTAACTTCTTAGTACTGCTAAGTTGCAGGCACTGTCACTCTGTTAAGTGTTCTGTAATGATATCCACAGAGTCCTAGAGCTAAATACTCAGCTGATACCTTCCCCCATCTTGTCAATTAGCTTGTAAAATGTGAAAGTACCTTTCTGCACGTACATGCAAAGGTTCTGTAGGAAGACATTCACCATAAAACTTCGGGAACTGTTCAAAATGTCACTTACCTGTCCATTTCATCCAACTCATTAGCAGGCTGCTTCTCTGCCCACTGAGAATGAGAGCGCAGATAAGGAATTCAAGCACACTTCAGTCACATGCAAAATACGTACATATGTGTGATACACATAAACAGCTAAAATACCATTTAGCAAGAGCTGCTGAAGAAGTAAATAAATCTGGAAATATGGGTAGGCAGTGCAAATTTGTTATACGAAAAAGTCCTTTCACCAAACTAATTAATGTGATGCGTATTGGTTTATTAATGTTAGCGATTTAGATCTATTATAACTCACTATGTCCTTGGTGGGAAACTTTAATTACTGAGCAGAGCAATCAATAAAGAAATAATTGATCCCTGATTAGAGTTAAATCACGAACTTCCAGCATGTTGGAGTAACTTGGGTCAGCGACCTCTGTTAATCAATAGAACGACAAATCAGTCCAAGTTGCAAATATATTATTTTTTCGTTCGACGACTAGTTTCGGGCAGAGACCCATTTTAAAATGAACATAACACAGTCGAAAATGGCATTTCCGGATATCTCAAAAAAATGTGTAATGTACGTTTACAGTGCATACAGATGGGTCTCGGTCGAAACTAGTCATCGAATGAAAAATAAAATATGGGCAACTTCTACCGGTTTTACGCTCTATGGAATAAAATTGTCACCACTAAAGAATAAGTAGCGACTTGGCTTTAGATAACGTGTTTAGGGTTTTTATTTCAGGCCTCAGCATAAACTGTTGTATCAACACACATTGTTATGAGACAACAGAGTAAATCTGTTGAATCTGACATAGCCATTTACAGGACAGAACGCAAATTTAATCTGTGGTGTTACTGAAGAAGAACTGTTGAACGGTAAATTGAAAACTGACGAATTTACTAATGCATTTTAATAACATTTATGGATAGGAATTCGTACTGACAACTCGCGGCAATGTAATGTCGGTCGACAATAGACAGTGTGATTGCAGAGATGTGCGTGCTGCAGTTTTCTACCTGAGACGACTGCTGTAGGATCTCTGGAGTCCACGCTCCGTTGTCTCGTAGTTCGCTCACCCGTCCAAATACTTAATAATACCTTCCCTTGTTTCAGTAAATTTAATATTAAGAATACGAGATAATTTCCAGAAAAGAACAGTTCACGGCTGGCCCAATATCCGCCCTGAAGTGCAGTCCACCCTTCTATTTTTCACAACGCCAGAACTGAATTGTTTTCGAACTTTGCCCTCACATAAATTTCAGTTACAGTTTTGAGCATACGGAACCTTATGACACACAGTTCACCGTCTGAAATAACAGTCCGTCTCACTCGTAGTGTTCAGCTTTACTTGTAATTACAACAAAACAACATCCACCACCGCTCCTCAACTGTTCATGTAGCACTCTCCACAGATATTAATTTTTCTAGCAACGAAATTAAATAATGCATAAGAACAATATTACACAATAAATAATAATATTGATTCTACATAATACATTACATTGTATCTATACATACAAAATCATTACAATCCAAGCAAAGCAACGTTAACACAGAAAGAAAAAGAATAACAGTAAAAAATACAAACATTTCATTAACGTTCTATAGAAGGTCAACGATCAGTACTATCAGACGCACAATATAATAACATAAACCAAATAAGTTAGTTACAGTTATTGGTAGAAAAGGTAGGTCCTTCTGTAATTTTATTCATTGATTATACTGTGTTGTTGTGTTTACCCATTTGAATTGTACTGTAGGCGACTTGCCTACAACAAATAATTGCATAGCCGTCCGGTATAATGAGTTAACGAAAAAATATTTATTCGCAAAAACTCATAATGAGAAGAAACTAAAGAAACAACAGAGAAGTAACAAAAACTAGGAGACTCTATAGTCTTACGGCAAAGATAAAAAAAAAAAACAACACATGACCAAAAAAAACCTCTCGTGCACTTTTGTTATCACTTTGCACCAGACATGAAAAAAGTGCGGAGTCCCAGGGATATCTTGATACTTGAAGAATTTGATTCGACGTCCAGCTCTGGTGTACGTCTGGTGTCTCGGGGGCGGTGACGTTGTTGTTTGTGGTGGTGATTCACCTGTCTCGGACGATGTACTAAGCGGTGTCTCGGTATGCACTGCGTCCATCATGTGTTGATGCACAGGCGTGATGTCAGAGGTCGGAGAGGGTAAAACCCATGCTGCCTTGACACGTTCAATCGATACCTTTGTCGGAATACCATTGTACATTATGTCCACGGTATGCTTATTTCTACTCAGCTGCTTCATTTTCCACACGTTCTGCAACAACAGCTGCTGCAGCTGGTTGGTTTAAGTTGAAGTTTGGCATCAAAGAGTGAAAAAACATTGAAAATGCGTTTGAACGTTCATATGCAGATCTCAAACGCTGTGGCCTTGTGTAGATATCAATGGAGTCTAGTGGTGGAAATGGATCAAAGCTCAGGACTGGACCTTGAACATCAGATGTCAGTGCTCCCGAAACATCTTTGAGATCTGACAGCACAATGTGACGAAGCACATTCCTTGGTGTTTTCATATACCTCTTTTTTCTGTTCTCACCACTGTCCAGAACAAATGCATCTATGCTGTCAACACGGTCCAGATCAGAAGGTTGCGTGTTCAGATCACGTCGGGGTCACCAATTATTTAGGCGACTTGCCTACAACAAATAATTGCATAGCCGTCCGGTATAATGAGTTAACGAAAAAATATTTATTCGCAAAAACTCACAATGAGACGAAACTAAAGAAACAACAGAGAAGCAACAAAAACTAGGAGACTCTATAGTCTTACGGCAAAGATAAAAAAAGAACTCATGACCAAAAAAAAACTCTCGTGCACTTTTGATATTACTTTGCACCAGACATGAAAAATATCACTGCCACAGTATAACTAACTGAACTTGTGGAGATTATGATTTCTGTTCTGTTGTTCTTGTTGATGCACGTTTATGTACCACAGGGGCTGAATCAGATACGAGATGTACATATTTCACTTGCTTAGGAAAAATTCCCAATTTTGCAATTGTTATTGTGTGACGCCAATTTTTACAGAAGAACTGTTCTGGACCAAAAAACTATTGATTTCTTATTCACTGCCAATCACTTCGTCGGCATCCTTGTGTTTCTCTGCTCGTGTACGACGGTAAGTCAAATGAAAACCTTAAATATTTTTTTAAATATTATTTACTGTGCAGAAGTGGTACAAAGCTATATCACTTTTCAACATAATCTCCCCCACGCCTAATGCAAGTCCTCCAGCGCTTATAAAGCGCATAAATTCCTTTAGAAAAAAATTCTTTTGTTAGTCCACGCAACCACTCATGCACCCCTTGGCATACCTCTTCATCAGAACGGAACTTATTTCTTCCCATTGCGTCTTTGAGTGGTCCAAACATATGGAAATCACTTGGTGATGAGGAATGGCGCCATTCCTTGCACGCTCTCTTCGTTTCCGGTTGGTTGAAGTGAACCCAGGTTTCGTCCCCAGGAACGATTCTTGCAAGGAAGCCATTACCTTCTCGTTCAAAGCGCCGAAGTTCTTCACTACCATCAACACGTAGTTCTCTCATTTCAGGAGTCAGCTGCCGTGGCACCCATCTCGCTTTGTGAAACAGGAGCACATCATGCACAATGTGGTGTGCTGACCCATGACTAATCTGTAAATATGCTGCAATGTCATTCAGTGTCTCTCGGCGGTTTTCCTTTACTATGGTTTCAACTGCTGCAATGTTCTGTGGAGTCACAACTCGTTGTGCCTGACCTGGACGAGGAGCATCTTCCACTGAAGTCACACCATCTGTGAACTTCCTACTCCATTCGTAGACTTGCTGTTGCGACAAACATGAATCACCGTACTGAACCTTCATTCGTCGATGAATTTCAAGGTTGCACACCTTCACTACGCAAAAACCGAATAACAGATCGCTGTTCTTCCCTGGTGCAAGTCGCAAGTAGGGCGGCCATCTTTATACTGATACTGCGACGGTATGTGTGCATCTGCACTATGCTGCCACCTACAGGCCACTGTGCACGCTGTTTGTAGCACGCTTACCAACTTACAAGATAACGGAGCTAAATTTAGATTTGTTATTACAAAATAAGGTTTTCATTTGACTCACACTCGTATATGCAGTTAAATAAACGCTATTGTAAAATAAGGCCATACCTGCACAACTGAAAGCCAAAATCCCACTCCACCCAATTCCTGCACTGGATCATGTAGCATGTCGAACGCTTCATTGGGCCGTCAGTGTACTCGAGGCGTCACACTCTTTGCAAAGAGTCAAAACTGGGACTCGTTGGACCACAGTACACACCAGTCCGCTACTGTCCAGTTAGTTTCAGGGTCGTTTGAACCGTGGAGACGTATGAAGCCTTCAAATGTCCGCTGCATGCAGTTCTCCTCCCCATGTCGATATCTCATACTGCGCTGATTTCTTATGACAGACCGGCTCCTGCAAACCACATCATTGCTATGTCTTACGTCAGTGTTGCAGGATCTACAGTGATCGGTGTACTCTTTCAAGGGGTTATCTAAAAGCATTCTGGATGTTCTTTCTATATGGTGGTTAATATTTTCTTTCATAATTTTACAGTGCAGAGACAATGTTGAAGAGCCATACTAAGACCGCTCGACATCGACTAGCTTGGGTTTTGTGGGAAGAATTTCGTGGTCCTCGTCAAACGATGGGAGAAATTTCGAGCAAGATAGCGTGGCGCATTTTCTTGGCGAAAATGTAGATTAGCAGCGGGAACTTCGTCTGCCTGTGGGAAAGGAGAGGAAACAGGTACTCCATTTGGTCCAACATAAGAAAACCCTTCTCGTGTTCACCAAACCATCCGAACTACCATCTAAGTGAGTGCAGTTGAACTATTCATGTGCTTTACGAAACACTCATATCGAAATGTGCTGCAAGTCACCAGTTATCATGAGAAGGTTTGAGAGAACGATAAATAATTTGCACGAACTGTTGAAATTTCATTTCATGATAAAACATTTTCACTCTTGTAAAACAACAGTTGCAATGTTAACACTGTTACAAGACTTCACTTTTGTCGATTAGCTCAATTTCTGTGATATTAAATGTTCTCTAGTTCGTTCGGAATTTAAGAGACTTTTGATATATTAAAAACAGCATTAATATCTTGTACACTTATTGAATGCTAACCCACCTGGAACAACTAAAATATTTTAAATAAAACATTGCACTGTATTTCTAGAGATTACATTACTTACTCTGATTTACTTAGCAAATTATATGACATATACAGACTTGCAGCATGTTTGCCAAGTGTTGGTTTGAAGCAAAACAAAATAAAGAGTTGTTAATAAAGTTTGTAAAATAACGTCTCTAACCGTTCAAGTAACTTCTTGTGTCATATTTCCCGATGGTGTACTTTTGCCCTGTTCCGTATAGTTCCGTGTAATTATATTTTTCATATTAACTAAAGGAAATACTTCACCAAGAACCCTTGGATGAATCAGTTAAAATTATATGTTTGATTTTTTAATGATTGTCAGTAGTTACATTTTTCCCTCAATGCAAACAACAAAAATGTTGAATAACAGTACGTGAAGTAACTTCATACAAACGTAGGTAAACAAAAGTTACGCGCAAAAATATTTCACTCTGCATTGCTCGTAAATGAACTGTCTGAAAGATAGAATCACTCCACTTGCGTGGAACGCAAAGCAGGGTCTGACATTTCGCAGACCTGCAGAGCCCATTTTCAGGGAATATTTCCCGCGGAAGTAAAGTGCCTGAATTTGAGCGCCTGTTCCATACACAAGCTCAGCCTACTATGAGGTTCATTTATTGAAATTAAATTATCACTGGCGGACGTCCTCAAGGGACTTTTCTCATAACTGAGGTAGCTAACATGATTCTTATTAACGTTTAAAAACCCTCGAAGCTATGTAGAAGACGCTGAGACGAATAATTCAATACAAGACACATGGAGCCGCAAATGTCGGGAAATACGAGTATTAAAAGTGGATGACACATGTTGAACATGTGACGTCACCAGATGACACACCTCGCTGTACGTGCAGCGATTGGGTTTGTCGATCCTATTTTCGTTTGTAGAGGGCAGTGCTAAACATTGCTCCTCTGAGCACTCTGTGTTCGTTCTTGCCTTATCCGATGTGATACTTTACTGCTCGCGGTAGTGGTAATACAAGACTACGATGAATCGATTTACATCGAGCTGCTGTTGTAATGGTTCAGTATTGTTCTGTACATACAGTATGCTGGGCTCTTTTTTTGTTTTGAAACAATGTAAATTAGTAATGTATAAGTGTTAATACAAACGAATGTGTTTAAAAGATAAACGAATATTTCCATATGTTTTCTTCCGAACTGTTACCTATACTACTGGCCATTAAAATTGCTACACCAAGAACAAGAGCAGATGATAAACGGGTATTCATTGAACAAATATATTATACTAGAACTGACATGTGATTACATTTCCACGCAATTTGGGTGCATAGATCCTGAGGAATCAGTACCCAGAACAACCACCTGTGGCCTAATAACGGGCTTGATACGTCTGCGCATTGAGTCAAACAGAGCTTGGATGGCGTGTACAGGTACAGCTGCCCACGCAGCTTCAACACGATATCACAGTTCATCAAGAGTAGTGACTGGCCTATTGTGACGAGCCAGTCGCTCGGCCACCATTGACCAGACGTTTTCAATTGGTGAGAGATCTGGAGAATGTGCTGGCCAGGGCAGAAGTCGAACGTTTCCTGTATACAGAACGGCCCGTACGGGACGTACAACATGCAGTCGTGCATTATCCTGTTGAAATGTAGGGTTTCGCAGGGATCGAATGAAGGGTGGAGTCACGGGTCGTAACACATCTGAAATGTAACGTCCACTGTTCAAAGTTCCGTCAATGCGAACAAGAGGTGACCTAGACGCGTAACCATCACGCCGGCTGATACGCCAGTATGGCGATGACGAATACACCCTTCCAATGTGCGTTCACCGCGATGTCGCCAAACACGGATGCGACCATCATGATGCTGTAAACAGAACCTGGATTCATCCGAAAAAATGACGTTTTGCCATTCGTGCACCCAGGTTCGTCGTTGTGTGCACCATCGCAGGCGCTCCTTGTCTGTGATGCAGCGTCAAGGGTAACCGCAGCCATGATCTCCGAGCTGATAATCCATGCTGCTGCAAACGTGGTCGAACTGTTCGTGCAGATGGCTGTTATCTTGGAAACGTCCGCATCTGTTGACTCAGGGATCGAGACGTGGCTGCACGATCCGTTACAGCCATGCGGATAAGATGGCTGTCATCTCGACTGCTAGTGATACGAGGCCGTTGGGATCCAGCACGGCGTTTCGTATTACCCTCCTGAACCCACCGATTCCATATTCTGCTAACAGTCATTGGATGTCGACCAACGCGATCAGCAATGTCGCGATACGATAAACCGCAATCGCGATAGGCTACAATCCGACCCTTATCAAAGTCGGAAACGTGATGGTACGCATTTCTCCTCCTTTCACGAGGCATCACAACAACGTTTCACCGGGCAACGTCGGCCAACTGCTGTTTGTGTATGAGAAATTGGAAACTTTCCTCATGTCAGCACGCTGTAGGTGTCGCCACCGGCGCCAACTTTGTGTGAATGCTCTTAAGAGCTAAATCATTTGCATATCACAGCATCTTCTTCCTGTCGGTTAAATTTCGCGTCTGTAGAACGTCATCTTCATGGTGTAGCAATTTTAATGGCCAGTAGTGTAGAAGTTGAAGATATTGCACGCATACCGGACACTGCTTGCTCTCCCGATTTGCATTCCATAAAGCATGTGTGGGATGCACTAGGAAGACGGGTTGCATCGCGTCAAGATCCACAAACCACTTTCCAAAACTTGTGAGGATCTCTTCAGGAAGAATGGGTGTTGTTGCCTCAACGTGAAATTGATGACATCATTCACAGCATGTCCCGTCGTTGTCAGGTCTGCATTAGGTCAGAGGTGGTCAAACCCCATACTGAGCACATTAACCAGTTGTCAGAATGTGTGTGCAAATCCATTAAGTTGGAAAAAACAAAGAACATTTTTGTCTACAGTTATGCATGTTGCAGTTGATTAAGTTCTGTGTTCTTTATATTGTTTCTACTTTATTATCACCTATTTTGAGGCAAAATAAAGGCAACCTTAAAACATTTCCGTCTGTTACTTTAATTTTGGACACCAGTGTAGATTTAGATGTTTGTGACCATCCCTCGTGTATGGGGTACCAGAATTTAGTGTGATAGTGCATCTGGATATTGGTGAGATTGTACAGAGAGTGAATAACATTTCCAAAAGCATCGGATGTGTTCACATTGACAGACGGGGCGGAGAGGTTAGCGCTGATGACTCGTGAATAGCTACCAGGTGTACCGGTATGAAATAAGCGTTAAGATACAAATGTGTCAATAGGGAACATTTGTTGTGAACGAGCCTTAATTTTTTTTTAGTTAGTATGACATCTGTCAAAGATCTTTAGTATACATCAAGTCATGGAACAAACATCATATGTTTTCATCGTGTTAACAATGTCGAATTTTGTATTAAAAAGTGATGATTTGCGGAAAGCATTAATTTTTTGTTTTCATTTGAAAAAAAGTGCTGCAGAGTCGCATCGAATGCTTGTCGAGGCATATGGTGATCATGCTCTATCAGAAGCAACATGCAAAAGATGGTTTCGACGGTTCAGAAATAATGATTTTGATGTAAGAAATGAAGAACGTGGAAGACCACCAAAAAAGTTCGAAGACGCCGAATTGCAAGCAATGTTGGATGAAGATTATACTTTGAGTCAGAAGCAAATGGCAGCATTGCTAAATGTTGTACAGCAAACAATTTCCGACCGTTTGAAAGCTATGGGACGGATCCAAAAGTGTGGAAAATGGTTGCCACATGAATTGAATGAAAGACAGATGGAAAACCGAAAAACCATCTGTCAAATTTTGGTTCAAAGACATGAAAGAAAATGAATTTTGCATCGAACTGTTACTGGCGATGAAAAATGGATTTATTCTAAGAATCCTAAAGGGAAAAAATCATGGGTTAATCCGGGACAACCATCAACACGGACTTCAAAACCAGATAAATTCGGCAAGAATGGTGGGATCAGAAAGGTGTGGTGTATCATGAGCTTCTAAAACCCGGTGAAACTGTGAATACTAATCGCTACAGACAACAAATGATCAATTTGAACTATGCATTGATCGAAAAAAGACCAGAATGGGCCAGAAGACATGGCAAAGTAATTTTTTTACACGACAATGCACCTGCACACAAAGCAAAACTGGTTCAGGATACAATCAAAACACTTGGCTGGGAGCTGCTACCCCACCCGCCGTATTCACCAGACTTGGCCCCTTCCGACTACCATTTGTTTTCATCAATGGGACACGCATTGGCTGAGGAACACTTCGATTCCTACGAAGAAGTCGAAAATTGGGTGTCTGATTGGTTTGCTTCAAAAGACGAACATTTCTATTGGCGTGGTGTCCACAAATTGCCAGAAAGATGGTCAAAATGTATAGACAGCAATGGTCAGTACTTTGAATAAAATGTTTTTACTTTTCAATTCAAAATTAGTGTTTCATTTTCACAAAAAAAAAACGCTCATTTCATACCGGTACACCTGGTATATCCAGATCCGCTGCTCACCATGTTGATTTAGGTTTCGGGATGTTTCTGTGTAACGCTTCAGATGCATGGCGGACTGGTTACTTCAGAAAAGGCCGTGGGAAACGTTCCTGTCCAAGGCGAACTCTTTCTCCCCTTGCTCCCCTCCCCCCTCCCCACCAACACCACCACCACCTCTTCCTCCTCCCTCTGACAGCCTTGACGACGGCGGGCCGTTGCCCCCTCGCCTCGCTGCCAGCCTGCATCGGATGCGTGACAAATTAAGTGAGGCCAGTCCGGCGGCGCCCGGGAGGTCGCCAGACGTCTGGCCAAACAGCGATAAGCGGGCCACCTTCCCAACCCACGGGGGAAGTGCGTGCCCGTGGTCGCGTCGCCGTGCAGTGCGTTGCACCCGGCCTGTTCCTTCACACGCGACGCTGGCGGAAGACGTCCCATTGTCAAATTATTCGTTTCGGAGAGGCAGCAATGTTGTTCCTCAAAGCAGTTATCGTGACAAGGGAATGGGAAAGCACAAACTACTGTGTAAGAGTCTCGTGGACATTGATTTCATAAGGATAATCTGAGGTGACAGAAGTCATGGGATACCTCCTAATATCCAGCCCGGTGTAGTGCAGCAGGTCGACGAGACATGGCCTCAACGTGTCCTTGGAAGACCGATTCAGAAATAATGAACTACTACCTCTACAGCAGTCAGTAATTGAGAAAGTGTTGCCAGTGCAGGAGTTTGAGCACGAAATGACATCTCGATTATGTCCCACAATTGCTCGATGGGATTCGTTTCGGACGATCTGTGTGGCCATTTCATTCGCTCGAGCAGTCCACAACGTTCTTCAAACCAGTCGCGAATAGTTGTGGCCCGGTGACGTAGCGCATTGTCATCCACAAAAGCCGGCCGGAGTGGCCGTGCGGTTCTAGGCGCTACAGTCTGGAACGGAGCGACCGCTACGGTCGCAGGTTCGAATCCTGCCTCGGGCATGGATGTGTGTGATGTCCTTAGGTCAGTTAGGTTTAATTAGTGCTAAGTTCTAGGCGACTGATGACCTCTGAAGTTAAGTCGTATAGTTCTCAGAGCCATTTGAACCATTTTTTTTTTCACCCACAAAAATTCCATCCCCTTTTTCAGAACGTGTAGTCCATGAATGGCTGCAAATGGTCTCCAAGTAGCCGCACATAACCATTTACAGTCAATGATCGATTCAACTGGGTCAGAGCACCGAGTCCATTCCAAGTAAACACAAAATTCCATCCCTTGAAAGGATACAGTACCGCCCGACATTGAAAATAGGTACAACATACTTCATTATTTTTGTCAGAACAACACTTTTTTTTTGTAAAATAACTCAATTTCAATTAATACAGCGAAGCTGGATACCAGTGTATCAATGACAATTTATTTATTTAATTTATCACATGTGCTCTCCCACAAAATAAATCCCTATATCCAGTTTGGTGAGATCTATGAAATGAATGAATGTACGGTCGTCAGCTAACTGCAGATAGTGAATGTGAATATATGATCATCTTTGAGATGATCCTTTGGCCACCTTTGGTGGGACCAAAGAGATTAAATTTACCTGAGCTTTGAGCGCCTAAAATGTGGCTGACCAGTACGGTAGCAAGGTGCTCCCCCACTTCAGCAGAGGTGCGAGAGGACCTCGAGAACGGCCATGTTTTGGCACTCTGCCGCTGGATCTTGTGCTGTTAAGACCTGTTTTAGTTGTGCTCCGTAATGACGAAAGAGTGGAGACATGGTATGCATGTGGAATATTTAAGAGTAGTTTGAAATAATAATTTCTCTATTTCAGGAACTTTTGTGGGGAGAATTAAATGTCAGGCAGGTAATATTAATGGGATTGTAGTAATCTTCGGAAGTGACCAACGGTCACAATGAAACCACGTGTAGCAATAAGTTGAAATACTTCTGTGTGCTTAAGTTAAGCTGAATTACTAGCGTGTGTACAATAAGTTGAAATATTTAAGAAATCGTGTGTGTACCATAAGTTGAAATATTTAAGAAATGGCGTGTGCAGGACTTGAAATTAGAGACGAGTACTTCCACGTGGTGAGTACTGTGTGAGTCTCAATCTGTGTATGAGACAAAGGATAAAGAGAAGTACTCGTCCATGGTATCAGTTGAGGACTCGCGTGTGTGATGAATATGTTCTTAATATTACTTTGCGTGATATGATTTCGTGTGACGCTAGATTCAAACTCTGAGAGAGAAGCAAGGTGAGTCGGCCGTCTATCCAGCAACGCCACTTGGCTTGCATTGCACAGGAAGACATGCAAATATCTCCAGAGTTCATAGTAAGAAAGTAGAATTACAAAGTGGGGCAGTGTCGTGTGAAACTGGGATAAATACTAATTGAAGTGGGAAAGCTGAAAGTGATAATGTTGTGACTATATAGTGTTTTGTATTCCATGTCGTAGTGTGGTGTGTGTCATGTAATTTGGGTATGTGTGGTTTGCATGGGAGAGTAGCAAGGTAGTTTCAAAAGATTAGTGGGTTATGCTTGTTCCTTCTGTAATGCTCGGTCTGGAGGATAGTTTCGTGATGATGATTGCGAGAGTCGAAGTGTGAGAAATAATAAAAGATCCACCATCCTATCCAGAAAGTGCACTGTAGCGTTAAATAATTACGAGACCATAATATAGAGATTCACCAATGTAAAGCCATGCCCACTGGGCGGAATTTCTCATGTGTTATTGTTGTAGGTTATAGAATTTGTGTGTTTAGGTTAGAGAATTTATCGGAATAAATAAGATAGTGAAAAGAAAAAGATTGGTGGACTTTTCCTTCGAATTGTATGTTGTCATAATGTCCCGAATTTATAATGTGTGCGCCATTCACATTCAGTGCGGTGGCCACGTGTTGACAAAAGCCGTTAAATAAAAAAAAGAAAGAAAATGTGGTATTGCCAGTGCGTAGTGTACAGTCAGAGTTCTGTAAATTACTGATAGTCAGATGCGTGTTTCCGTTGCGTATTAATCATATAGGAGGATAACTTGTAACTTAAGTGTGAGTACTAGAGTTCATGTTACTCGATAAATAAGAATGAATCCACTCGCTTGGCAGACCACTCATCTTGCAGGCCTGACTGCTTGATGCCACAGTATGAGCAAGGCATGTGGGTGCCTCTCACCCTTTTTTCAGAACGTGTAGTCCATGAATGGCTACAAATGGTCTCCAAGTAGCCGCACATAATCATTTCCAGTCAATGATCAATTCAAATGCGCCAGACCACCCAGTCCATTCCAAGTAAACACAGCCCAGAAAATTATAGAACCACTTCCAGTTTGCACAGTGCCTTCTCGACAACTTGCATCCATGGCTTCGTGGGGTCTGCGCCAGAGTCTAACCTTACCATCAGCTCTTACCAACTGAAATGGGGCTCATCTGACAAGGGCACAGTTTTGCAGTCGTCCAGAGTCTAACCGATAGGGTCAAGAACTCATAGCAGGCGCTGCAGGCGATGTCGTGCTATTAGCGAAGGCACTAGCATCGGTCGTCTGCTGCCAGAGCCCATTAACGCCAAATTTCACAGCACTGTCCTAACGGACACGTTCGTCATACGTTCCACATTGATTTCTGTGGTTATTTAATGCAGTTTTGCTTGTCTGTTTTCACTGACAACTCTATGCAAACGCCGCTTGTCGTTAAGTGAAGCCGGCCGCTGTGGCCGAGCGGTTCTAGGCACTTCAGTCCGGAACCACGCGACCGCTACGGTCGCAGGTTCGAATCCTGCCTCGGGCGTGGATGTGTGTGATGTCCTTAGGTTAGTTAGGTTTAAGTAGTTCTAAGTTCTAGGGGACTGATGACCTCAGATGTTGAGTCCCATAGTGCTCAGAGCCATTTGAACCATGTGAATGTTAAGTGAAGGTACCGGCGTTGTCCGTGGTGAGACGTTATGCTTGGAATTTGGCATTCTCGACACACACTTGACACTTTGGATCTCGAAATACTGAATTCCCTAACGATTTCCGAAATGAAATGTCCGATGTGTCTAGCTTCAACTATCATTCCGCGCCCAGACTCCGTTAATTCCCATCGTGTGGCCACAATCATGTCGGAAACCTTCCCACATGAATCGCCTGACTACAAATGACAGCTCTGCTAAAGCACTGCTCTTTTATATCTTCCGTGCGCGATACTGTCTCCATCTTTATGTGTGCATGTCGCTATCCAACGACTTACGTCACTTCACTATATATACATCTACCAACAAAGAATTAGAAGAAGGGAATTCTAAAAACCCCAAGAAGCTGGACCATGGAAGGAACAAATTTATTAATACTATTTTATTTGCGGACGACCAGGCTCTCCTAACAGAGAAGCGCTTTGCAAGAAAATGTCTTTAAATTGAATAATGTTTCATAAATTTGTCGAATGGTTATATCTGTAAATAAAACTAAAGTAATAGCAACAGCAGAGAAACATAATGAGCAAAAACAGTGATAAACGTAAGATGGTAGAATAGGTAAATTGGTTTAAATATCTCGGGGCAAAGATGTCATTATGCAAAACTAATTCAGATGTAGTTGAAAATACGCAGCAATACAATTCTATAAATGGTTGTATATAGAGGTATCTTAGTGGAACTATAAGGATAGAGACTGCATAATGCGGTGGCTAAGAAAAGGACAGTAGCGCCAGCCGTGGTGGCCGAGCGGTTCTAAGTGCTTCAGTCCGGAACCACGCGACCGCTACGGTCGCAGGTTCGAATCCTGCCTCGGGCGTGGATGTGTGTGATGTCCTTAGGTTAGTTAGGTTTAAGTAGTTCTAAGTTCTAGGGGACTGATGACCTCAGATGTTAAGTCCCATACTGCTCAGAGCCATTTCAACCATTTAAAAAGGACAGTAAGAAAGAAATGAAGTAGCTGAGATTAGGTTTCTGAAGTTACTTTTTGGACTGACATTAAGAGATAGAGTACGACGTGAAAACATACGACAGCAGTTCGACGCAAAAACAACAATAACAAAATGGATGAGGAACAAGCAATAACAATAACATGGCCACATCAATTTGTACATGGAGAACTTCGACGAAGAAGCCCTGTCGTCATTCGAATGGAAACCTACTTGCTTTTTCCGTTACGTGGATGACACGTTCGTCATATGGCCACATGGTATGGATAAACTCATTGACTTCCTTACACATCTAAACTCAATACACCCCAACATAAAATTCACTATGGAGACTGAAACGGAGGGTAAATTCCCTTTCCTTGACGTCTTGGTCAAGAGAAGGGCTGACGGCACCCTAGGTCATGGGGTGTATCGGAATACAACGCACACTGATCTGTATTTGCACGCAGACAGCTGCCACCACCCTTCACAGAGGAATGGGATACTTAAGACTCTAGTACAAAGGGCGCGCACTATCTCTGACGGAGAGAGTCTACCCCAGGAATTGGAACATCTGAGAACTGTATTTCGAAAAAATAGGTACTCAGAGTGGCAGACTCAACGTGCTCTCCGCCCAACCACTACAGCACAACCTGTGGAGATGGATGAAATCACGAGGGAGGAGGTAGGCACTGCGTTTATTCCTTATACAGGCGCGCTCTCGAGGAAAATCGCCCGCATTTTGAAGAAACACCGGGTCGGAACTGTGTTTTGTCCTCCGAATAAAACTCGTCCACTGGTGGGGAGCGCCAAAGATGACCTCGGTTTGAGAAAGGCCGGTGCGTACCAGATTCCGTGTCAATGTGGCAAGTCGTATATTGGTCAGACGATGCGTACCGTCGAGGATCGATGCCGTGAACACCAGAGGCACACTCGACTGATGTATCCGAGCAAGTCGGCGGTCGCTGAACATTGTTTGTCGGGAAATCACGCTATGGAGTATGACCGCACGAGGATTCTGGTACAGACGTCGAGATACTGGGACAGCGTTGTTAGAGACGCCATCGAAATTCGCACCAATGACGACCTCATAAACCGTGACTGCGGCTATAATCTTAGCAAGGCTTGGGAACCAGCGATTGGGTTAATCAAGAGTAAATCGAGCAAACGCATAGTTGTGACGACCACTGCGGACAGAGCCATCACTCCGACGTCATCTCAGACGCCGTCGCAATCTGTTCCACCGCGCGACCGTCGCGTGGGGCGCGGACGGCGGATGGAGCACGCCGCGGGCGGAGGGTATTTAAATCTGCCGCCGCCGCGACCGAACCCAGTTCCCTCTGAGCAGCCGTAGCGTACGGATCTCCGTGCCGGCAAGTTCACATGAGCTCATTCCGTCAGTTCACCTGATGATGGCGACATGTATGATCGCCGAAATATTGTGCCCGTTGGAAACTGTAGACTCGAGGAATGTTTGAGTAATAGAAACGAGTACGTTATACTACACGTTGGACGTACCACAGAAACGAAAGTATCATCCTATGGGTCGACAGAAAAACGCAATAGAACCTGGCCATTAAAATTGCTACACCACGAAGATGACGTGCTACAGACGCGAAATTTTAACCGACAGGAAGACGATACTGTGATCTGCAAATTATTAGCTTTTCAGAGCATTTACACAGGGTTGGCGCCGGTGGCAACATCTACAACGTGCTGACATGAGGAAAGTTTCCAACCGATTTCTCATACACAAACAGTAGTTGACCGGCGTTGCCTGGTGAAACGTTGTTGTGATGCCTCGTGTAAGGAGGAGAAATGCGTACCACCACGTTTCCGACTTTGATAAAGGTCGTATCGTAGCCTATCGCGATTGAAGTTTATCGTATCGCGACATTGCTGCTCGCGTTGGTCGAGATCCAATGACAGAATGTGGAATCGGTGGGTTCAGGAGGGTAATACGGAACGCCGTGCTGGATCCCAACGACCTCGTATCACGTGCAGTCGAGATGACAGCCATCTTATCCGCATGGCTGTAACGGATCGTGCAGCCACGTCTCGATCCCTGAGTCAACAGATGGGGACGTTTGCAAGACAACAACCATCTGCACGAACAGTTCGTCGAAGTCTGCAGCAGCATGGACTATCAGCTCGGAGACGATGGCTGCGGTTACCTTTGACGCTGCATCACAGACAGGAGCGCCTGAGATGGTGTACCCAACGACGAACCTGGGTGCACGAATGACAAAACGTCATTTTTTCGGATGAATCCAGGTTCTGTTTACAGCATCATGATGGTCGGAGTATCACCCGGCTGATGGTATGGGGTGCCATTGGTTACACGTCTCAGTCACCTCTTGTTCGCATTGGCGGCACTTTGAACAGTGGACGTTACATTTCAGCTGTGTTACGACCCGGGGCTCTACCCTTCATTCGATCCCTGAGAAACCCTATATTTCAGCAGGATAATGTACGACCGCATGTTGCAGGTCCTGTACGGGCCTTTCTGGATACAGAAAATGTTCGACTGCTGCCCTGGCCAGCGTATTCTCCAGATCTCTCACCAACTGAAAACGTCTGGTCAATGGTGGCCGAGCAACTGGCTTGTCAGAATATGCCAGTCACTACTCTTGATGAACTGTGGTATCGCGTTGAAGCTGCATGGGCAGCTGTACCTGTACACGCCATCCAAGCTCTGTTTGAATCAACGCCCAGGAGTATGAAGGCCGTTATTACGGCCACAAGTGGTTGTTCTGGGTACTGATTTCTCAGGATCTATACACCGAAATTGCGTGAAAATGTAATCACATGTCGGTTCTAGTATAATATATTTGTCCAATGAATACCTGTTTATCATCTGCATTTCTTCTAGATGTAGCAATTTTAATGGCCAGTAGTGTACTATCCGATCAAAACCATCCGGAACATTCCTCCATACTGCGGAAGTGACTGCTATATGTCAAACAATAGACCCCACAGTATAAGAGGAAGCAGGGAGTGTTGTATTGTCAGCAAAAAGCAGTAACAGCAGAATGGGTCGGTCAGGAGAGCTCAGTCAAGGGATGCCTGAGCAACAAATCCATCAGGGACGTTTGAATCTTTGTAAACTGAAGTGGAAACGCGAAGGAACAACCACAGCTAAACCAAGACTAGGCAGGCCACGTGAACTGAAATGGTTCAAATGGCTCTGAGCACTATGGGACTTAACTTCTGAGGTTATCAGTCCCCTAGAACTTAGAAATACTTAAACCTAACTAACATAAGTACATCATACACATCCATGCCCAAGGCAGGATTCGAACCTGCGACCGTAGCGGTCGCGCGGTTCCAGACTGTAGCGCCTAGAACCGCTCGGCCACCCTGGCCGGCCACGTGAACTGACGGACAGGAATCGTTGAGTTGTGCAAACCATGGCTGTAAAAAATCTCGTGATATCAACGGAAGGAATCACTCGTGAGTTCCAAAGTGCTTCCAGCAGTCCAACTAAAAGAATGACTGCCTACGCAGTACAATAGTTGAGAAGCGACGCTAAAGGTGGTGTAGAGAGCGACGTTAGTGAATAGCGAATGACTGGAAATGAGTGATCTGGAATGTTGAATACCAGAATACCCCGTGGTGAATGCCTGCAGAACGTTCCCTGCCATCACGTGCAGTGTTGGTTGGTTGGTTGGTTGGTTTTGGGGAAGGAGACCAGACAGCGTGGTCATCGGTCTCATCGGATTGGGGAAGGATGGGGAAGGAAGTCGGCCGTGCCCTTTCAGAGGAATCATCCCGGCATTTGCCTGGAGTGATTTAGGGAAATCACGGAAAACCTAAATCAGGATGGCCGGACGCGGGATTGAACCGTCGTCCTCCCGAATGCGAGTCCAGTGTCTTACCACTGCGCCACACGTGCAGTGTCATCAGTGAAGTACGGAGGTGGTAGTGTAACTGTATGAAAGTTTTCTTCGTGGTTAGAGTGTGGTCTCCTTTTTGGACATAAGAAAATGCTAAATGCGGAAGGACATGAATACATCTTACAGGATTGTGTACTGCGTACAGTAGAGGAACAGTTCAAAGGGGATCACAATCCCCTCTGTCATAAAGCAACATCTGTGAAGCAACCGTCTGTGGAGAGTAATGTTCTTAGTATGGTCTGGCGTGTCCAAAATTCCGACATGGACCTGATGGAACACCTAAGGGATGAGTAAGAATGTCACTTCGCTCGAGATCTCAGCGTCAAACATTATTATCTTGTCTGGTTTCGACTTTTGAGGAATAATCGGCTTCTATTACTACATAGACATTCAGAAACCTCATTGAAAGTGTCCGCAGCAGAGTTCACGCCATCATAAAGGGTAATGGTGGACACGCCCATATTGCTGACCAATAGTAGGTGTCTGGATGGTTTATAAATACCATATATGAAGTTCGCAATTTTAAGGTGCTGTTTCTAGGAAATAGAGACTAAATTTCACACTCAGGAGTTAAATACAGACACGAAAAAGGCCTTTTACCAAACATCTTCAGTAGCGTTAAATATTAACGTATGTTGATAATTTTTACTTTTGGACCGTCTAACTACAACTGAATGAAACAGACTTTCCGTAACATACGCAAGGGATCTTCAGTGGCCTGGAATATGTACATATTCTTACTATTTAGTTTACATTTTGGGACCACTTTAGGAAACTCGCTTATGTCAGTGGATTTCCCCACTTGATAATGATGATGATGATGATGACGATGATGACGACGTTTGGTTTCGTGGGGCGCTCAGGTGCGGTTATCAGCACTCGTACAAATTTCCTCACTTGCAGCCCCTTGTCGTTGCTAGAATGATTCGCCCTCCCCCCCCTCTGTCTCTGGTCTGCTTATATTCTGTCCTTACTATGTGGCATGTAAGCCATGTCACCACGCAGCACAAAATCTTGTGGTGAACAGTGACGTTTTGCTCATCACTGTATTTGTATGAAATTACTGACTCTTGAACTGTGTGTAATTTGGCGGCGTTCTACGCAGGTTAAAAAGAGTATGTTAAATAACTTTCCCAGACTCGTTCAACTTCATTAAGACTGTCATACCAATCATCTTTGATACTCACATCGTAGATTTTCACAATTTGCCTTGCCCCTTGTTTCCGTAGCCACAGCTGCTGGTCCTGAACCGCAGATAGTCAACGCGGGTTGCATCCATGTCAGGCGCTCTAACTGCCGACACTGCCGTGGTGTGTATTCGTTAGGCCAGATGCAGGCGCGGCGGATTTTTTCAGCCGCAGTCAATTGACCGAAGCCAGTCAATTGACAGAAATCTAGCGATTACACACGGTGGTAAAATCTCTGTCGCCGTTGCACGCGTCTCCAGATTATTGGCGGTATACTTTCATTATCAAATCAGTTCACTTAATTTTACACGTTACCAAACTTAATTATTGTTTTCAGCACACAATGTTCTTTGAAATCAACACAGAACAAATTGCAGGTTTATTGTTGTTATGTCGACGAGTCAAAAGGAGAAAAAGGTAGCGACTAATTTGGGTTCAGCCAATTAATGAGAGAAGAGGGTAGGCTGGAGATTTCTACACGTAGATGTTTCCATCGTTTTATTACTTCCTTATCTAAAAAAGAAATAATGAAGTACCGTCTAAATTATCAAAGTTAACATAAAAACAATAATTAATTTCTTCTTTAGAAACTAAATTTTTTTTTCCTTTTTTCAGATATCTAGCTAATGGACCTACTTTCACAGACCTTCATCATTTCTTCAGAGCAGAAATCTCAAACGCAAACGTGATACAGATGTTCCTGAAGCACTGTGATAGATTATGTAAAGCAAGTGCATACCTTCCCTTACAGAAGAAATGTGGCAGTCTGTAGCAAATGAATTTGAACCTGTAGCAAACTTCACCCATTGCTTAGGGGTAGTAGATGGAAAATAAATGGAGAACATTTCATCGACCATTAAATGCCCATCCACAGTTTGTTAATAATATTGTCCAAGCCTGCGTTATTCTTCATGACTATCTTAGAGATACAGATCGATACATGGTTGTCGATACATCGTCAATTATAGGGCTGGAGAGTACTGAAGGAGAAAATACTACAACAAAATGCCTCAAAGAAAACCATGTCAGTAACATTCCACGTGATTTATTTCATGTGTAGTTTAACAGTGGATGTTCAAAATATAAGGGCATTTTGAACGGCATGACGTCGGCGCAGATAATGATCAAATTAGCTGCTTTCTTGTTGAACACAAGTATTTCAACACATTTCTTTTTATCTTCTATTACTGTAACACCAGAAGCAGGTCGCAAACATTATAAAATTGTTTTCAAAAAAGTTGTATTGTTACTGATTTTCCAGCAATTTTTATGTTTCTCCAAATAAAACATTTGCCAATAATAGCCCACCGTTTTTGTCTAGATAATAAAAAACAAATGAATAATTAAAACAGTAAACTCCTGCAATGCCGAGATCCTGTGCTATTACAGAGTCAGAGTGTGGGCACACCACTTCTAGAATCTCTTAGTTGAATTCCTTCAAGTACATTTATGTGAAAGAGTATGTACTTATCATTTCTCTCTATTTCCTCCAGTACATCAAAGTCGCTACGGACTCTCAGGCAAATATTTCTGGTAGTATCTTGATCCTTGAATGTGTTGAAGGTTTTATCCTACAAAACAGGCCTTTGTTGAATTAATGAAATTAAAATTTCGTTATCTGTATCTTGGTTACTCGTAATCATGTTTGCAACAGAAAAATCCAGTTAGCAACAGTGTACCCTCACGAAAGCTCAACTCACAACGAACAAAACATCTCTCGACATAGAAAATCCGCTACGTACGTAAACGCGCATTTGGTAACGTACGCCACTACTTGGGCGGCGACATTTAAGCTACCGTTGGCGCAAGTGGCAGCCGGCGGTGGCACAGCTACCGGCCAATGCAGATTTACCGCTCGTTTTTTTCTGCTTAATGTGCAAGCTCTAATTTACTTCAGAGGACTACTGTTGGAACGATGGTGACGGTCAATCAAGCGCGGCGGAAAAATCAGCTTAGTGTGTAATCGACCTTAAGGACACGCAAAGAATGAGTCACTTCTTATACACGAAGATTTCGGCAGGTATTCTGCGATAGCTCCGGCAGATGCATGTATTCTGTTTCGTCATGCTTTGGGAAACATTAAGTGCAACTAAGCATCTCTCTGGGTGACAACTTAGTAACTTTGAAACAAATTCTCGTTAGGTGAATAAGAAACTTAACATAAGTCACTGGGAAAACGAGTGGTTGGAGGTGACAAACGCCAAATTACAGTCAATGAAATCAGCCACTCTAGCGAAGCAAGTGACGTTTAGCCGGTTAAGAATAGGACGCTGTCCACTAATAATTCCCTCCCCTGGTAGGATGATTCCCCAGTCTGTGAAGCTTGTGGAACTTCGCTTATGGGGCAACACATATTTAAAGACATGTGTTTCTTATGCTAACGTAAGGATAGCCCTTTGCTTGGCTGGAGACCTGTCCATCATGGTAACTGACAATGTCCACAACAACGAAGTTTGTGAAATGTCGGGATAAGTAGTTTTATTCGACTACGATGACACCAGTGAAAGGAAGCACTAACAGACGCGAATTTTTTCAAGTATAATTCATTTTTATTCAAAGATAATCTACCTTTTAAGCATTTTACTCGGTTTTTCAAAAATATTTTATGGGTCACAAGCCGGCCGGTGTGTCCGAGCGGTTCTAGACGCTTCAGTCTGGAACCGCGCGACCGCTACGGTCGCAGGTTCGAATCCTGCCTCGGGCGTGGATGTATGTGATGTCCTTAGGTTAGTTAGGTTTAAGTAGTTGTAAGTTCTAGGGGACTGATGACCTCAGATGTTAAGTCCCATAGTGCTCAGAGCCATTTGACATATTTTTGCCTGCAGATACAGTAAACTCACGACTAATTAGCCACCCAGCGTGGAAACAATAATCAGAATATCTTTAAGTGGCATAGTATGTTATGTCATAAGGACTTTTTTCAGAACGACTGGTATATTTGAGTACATGAAAATGTAACCCATCGCCCATCGATTGATTTTATCAATGACGGACTACATATTTATAGTCTGGTAGCCCTACATCCTAGAAAAAAAAACTGTTTGTATGTGTTTCTGGGAAATCATCGCAGCAGTTTCGCTTGTGAGACAGACACTGTGCCGGCCGCTATGGCCGAGCGGTTCTGGGCGCTTCAGTCCGGGACCGCGCTGCTGCTACAGTCGCAGGGACCATCCTCACATGAGGAAAACCGTGTACATCAATGGAATAAAAATACACTTTGGTCAAATACGACCCAATCAAACATAGAACATACCTAACTGTCATAATAGTCTGTCTGAACAAGGTTTTATAACATTGTTGTACCTAGGCATATTTACGGTAGTGTGTAATGTGTAAATGTGCCAGGGTACAGCAACGTAAACATGGACTACGTTCAGACAGACTGTTATGGCAGTTACGTATATTCTTAGGTCGTATTTGTCCAAAATGATGTACACTTTCTCCTGTGAAGATGCTTGTAATAACTCAAACCGATAGAGAATAAACACAGACTTGTACAGCTGATAGCACAAATACGATTTTTTCAAAACCCTTCAAAATAGTCCCCATTAGATTTTATACACTTATGTCAGCACTTTTTCCAGTTCCTGAAATACTTTTCCAACTCAACAGTTGCGATAGCTTTTCACTCTCTTAGAAATGCGTTATTATTCTCGTCTAATCTTGTGAAATAACTTCCCTCGCAAGTTTTCTTTATTTTTGTTGTTGTTGTGGTCTTCAGTCCACAAACTGATTTGATGTAGCGCTCCATGCTACTCTATCCTGTGCAAGCCTTTTCATCTCTCTAACTACTGCAACCTACATCTTTCTGAGTCTGCTTAGTGTATTCATCTCCTGTCCTTCCTCTCCGATTTTTACCCTCCATCCTTCCCTCCAGTACTAAATCGGTGATCCCTTGAGGCCTCAGAACGTGTCCTACCAACCGATCCCTTCTTCTAGTCAAGTTGTGCCACAAATTCCTCTTCTCCCCAGTTCTGTTTGTTCAGTATCTCCTCATCAGTTACACGATCTACCCATCTAATCTTCAGCATTCTTCAGCATCACATTTCGAAAGCTTCTATTCTCGTCTTGTCTAAAATATTTATCATTCATGTTCACTTCCACACATGGATACACTCCATACAAATACTTTCAGAAAGGACTTCCTGACGCTTAAATCTATACTCGATGTTAACAAATTTCTCTTCTTGAGAAATGCTTTCCCTGTCATAGCCAGTCTACATTTTATATTCTCTATACTTCGTCCATCATCAGTTTGCTTCCCAAATAGCAAAACTCATCTACTACTGTAAGTGTCATTTGCTAATCTGATTCCCTCAGCATCACCTGATTTAATTCGACTACATTCCATTTCTTCGTTTTGCGTTTGTTGATGCTCATCTTATATCCTCCTTTCAAGACACTGCCCATTCTATTCAACCGCTCTTCCAGGTCCTTGCTGTCTCTGACAGAGTTACAATGTCGTCGGCAAACCTCAAAGTTTTTATTTCTTCTCCAGGGATTTTAATTCCCACTACAATTTTTTTTTCTTTTGTTTCCTTTACTGCTTGAATAACTTCGGGAATAGGTTACAACCCTGTGTCACTCCCTTCTCATTCACTGCTTCCCTTTCGTGCCCCTCGACTCTTATAACTGCCATCTGGCTTCTGTACAAATTGTAGATATCCTTTCATTCCCTGTATTTTACCCCTGCCACCTTTAGAATTTGAAAGACAGTATTCTGGTCAACATTGTCAAAAGCTTTCTCTACTTCTACAAATGCCATTAACGTACGTTTGCTTTTCCTTAACCTATGTTCTAAGATAAGCCGTAGGGTCACTATTGCCTCGCGTGTTCGAGCATTTCTACGGAATCCTAACTTATCTTCCCCGAGATCAGCTTCTCAGTTTTTTCATTCGTCTGTATAGGATTCGTGTTAGTATTTTACAGCAGTGACTTATTAAACTGGTAGTTCAGTAATTTTCACATCTGACAACACCTGCTTTCTTTGGGATTGGAATTATTATGTTCTTCTTGAAGTCTGTCGATCTAATTTTTGAGAGGTTTGTATTGCTTTTCGCCTGCTTCGTTTATTGCATTTTCTCCCTTTATCAATTAAATTCAATATCTCTTCTGTTACCCAAGAGTTTCTACTAGCCCTCGTCTTTATACCTACTTGGTCCTCTGCTGACTTCATTATTTCATCTCTCAAAGCTACCCATCCTTCTTCAACTGTATCTCTTTCCCCTGTTCTTTGTTTTTAATAACACAAAAAAGTCGCATAGAGCTATGACCGGCGAATACGGAGTCTGTGACTTCGTTACAGTATTGTTATAGGCCAAAAATCTACGTGAGAGCAACGAACTGTGAGTATTATCAATCCAAGCCATAAACTGTTTCGCTACAAAGAGCAGCTGCTCCCCGGGCAACAGTTCGGAATCTGGAAAGGACATGGGATGATACATCAGTTTCTACACCTCGTGGAAGAGTCGCTCGATGGAATCGAGTGGAAAGACTGCTTTGGACAGTATTCCAAGGCTTTCGAGAATATTAGACTATGCACCGCATGAGGGACTCCGGTATAAGCTCATGGTCATGGAAGTGCATTTGTCAAACGAGCACCTCGTCAAAACGTATTTGAATGGTAGGAGGTTCCAGGTCAGAATAAAGGTAACCTCGACAAACCTGTTCATCGGGGCAGAAGTACATCAGGTCTCTGTACATGAACCACTCCTGTATATTACGTACTTCGCGGACATGCCAAGGACAGGTTGCATACTATTGGTCCTCCATGTTGTTGACACGGCACTCTTTTCCGTCTACAGAGATGGGCGATGAAACGGCGTCTGTGTTTTAACGGAACCAAAACACAGACTATCATCGCCGGAAGACCAGTGCCAATAGCACTGAGCCGAATCAACAGTAGGGGAACGGCTGCACCTTGCGCCAGCTCACCCCAGTACCTGGCAGTAACAACTGACAGTCGACTAAAATGGAAACAGCACGGGGACGACATCGTCAGAAAAGCAGAAGAAAGAGATCAACCTCTTCATTTCTTCCTCAGAGTACGGACAACGCTGTCACCACATTTTGGGATAACATTATACCCCACACCGTTGGGCGCATTCGTCGAATACGCCACGGTGATGTGGAGCAGCACAACGTGGGCATACGCAGGACGCCTGCAGCGCCTCCATCACAGGGTCTACCGTCTAGCGATGCACTGCGCGAGCCTTTCCGTCCGCCAACCTGCTCAACGTCA
Organism: Schistocerca nitens; assembly: GCF_023898315.1. Taxonomy (NCBI): domain Eukaryota; kingdom Metazoa; phylum Arthropoda; class Insecta; order Orthoptera; family Acrididae; genus Schistocerca; species Schistocerca nitens. The sequence goes on along the minus strand of NC_064618.1, from coordinate 284,213,982 downwards.
CACAAGTGCCTCCCAACAGTGAGACGTTTCGCCACGCGTCGCCGCTCTTTTATTCGCTGTCAGTACAGAACCACAAACAGCGACATTTACGTACTGACGAGAAATGCTGATGGTTTTAAACACAACAAGTTTGAATCATAACTAACAAACAAAATGAGAACAGTTGTGCTGGATAATTCAAACAATGTTGGAAGGAGAGAAAATTTTAGTAGCTGCGGAGAAATCACAAAGGGAGTGCCTCAAGGTTCGATTTTGGGTCCACTCCTATTTCTTGCATAATTACTTTCCACTTAACATTCCTCAAGCAGAATTGGTGCATTTTGGTAACGAAACTTTTTTTTATAATAAATCCCATTAAAGAAAAAGCAACAGAAGAGCTTGTTAATGTTTTTCAGAGAATGATTGAATGAAAATGGACTCCCTTTAATTTTGAGAAAACACGCTATATTCACTTCTGTACAACAATTGGCGTAGCACACGAACAGAAGTGTTTAGAATGCTCCAAATTTTTGGGAGCCCACATAGATGAAAACCCGAACTGGGAGAAGCATATTAATAAACCACTAAGGTGCTCAAACAGTTAAGTTCACCTACTTTTACTCTTCATATAACTGCTAGTCTTGGAAACGCCATAAACTGACACTTTGCACATAATTTCTGTAAAAGAGTCCGCTTCCCTAATTGAGTGGTAACGTGCTTGTCTTTCATGCAGCGGGCCGGCGGTCGATTCCCGGGCGGGTTGGAGATTTTCTCCGTTAGTGGACTGCGTGTTGAGTTGTCCTCATTATCATTTAATCCTCATCACCGGCACACGAGTCACCCAATGTGGCGTCGACTGAAATAAGACTTGCACTTGGCGGCCGAACTTCCCCAAATGGGGCCTCCCAGCCAACAATGCCATACGATCATTTCTTTTTTTTTCCATAAAAGAATCGTTCAAATGACCAATGGAACACGTAAATAACTAGCTGCATAGCTCCACCAGGTGGTCGTGAACCTGCTGTGCCACTAAGAAGTTCCCAAGAAGCAAGGATACACCATATACACCATATATATTGCAGAAACTGAAGAACAACCAAACGGAATAACAGCAAACAAACAACAAAGAGTTTGGAGACAACTTTCAAGTTTGAACCCCACAGACAGTTGAGGATCTACATCCCCAGGAAAAAAAAGCGACACACCACGAAGGATTCGAATGGGACGGAAATCGGTAGATGTGTCGGCACATGTACAGACAAACAAGTGATTACAATTTCAGACAAATTGGGTGTTTTTTTTTCAAGAGAAAGAGTTTCACAAATTGAATAAGCCAATAACGCAATGCTCCACCTCTGGCTCTTATGCAAGCAGTTATTCGGCATGGCATTGATTGACAGAGTTGTTGGATGTCATCCTAAAGGACATCGTGCCAAATTCTGTCCAGCTGGCTCGTTATATTGTCGAAATCCCGAGGTGGTCGTAAGACCCTGACCATAATGCTCCAAAGCCGGCCGGTGTGGCCGTGCGGTTAAAGGCGCTTCAGTCTGGAACCGCGTGACCGCTACGGTCGCAGGTTCGAATCCTGCCTCGGGCATGGATGTGTGTGATGTCCTTAGGTTAGTTAGGTTTAATTAGTTCTAAGTTCTAGGCGACTAATGACCTCAGAAGTTAAGTCGCATAGTGCTCAGAGCCATAATGCTCCAGATGTTCTCAACTGGAGAGAGATCCAGAGACCTTGCTGCCCAAGGTAAGGTTTGACAAGCACGAAGGCAAACCGTAGAAGCTATAGCTCTGTGGGGCGAAAATTATCCTGCTAAAATTTTATTGATTTGATCGTATGGCTAGGGCCCTCCGTCGGGCAGATCGTTCGCCGGGTGCCGGTCTTTCAATTTGACGCCACTTCGGCTACCTGCAGTCGAGGGGGATGATAGGATGATGATGAGGACAGCACAACACCCAGTCCCTGGGCGGAGAAAATTGCCCGACCCAGCCGGGAATCGAACCCGGGCCCAGAGGATTGACAATCCGTCATGCTGACCATTCAGCTACCGGGGGCGAACAATGCTGCTAAAATGTAACCCCAGGATGGCTTGTCATGAAGAGCAACATAACGAGGCGCAGAAAATCGTCGACATATCACTGTGCTGTAAGGGCGCCGTGGATGACAGTCGAAGGGGTCCTGCTATGAAAAGAATTGGCACCTCGTTGTCGGCTCGTATGACGGGTGACTGATTGGTCTCCCACTGCTGCCCTTGGCGTCTCCAGATACATCATCTGCCTGGAATATCATTTTCTGGAACTGCCTTAAGTGATGAGTCCCGCCTCGAACTGAGCTCCGTTCACCAGTGAAGACGTGTCTGGGGCGTCCCCAGACATCGGCGGGATACCAACCTAACTGTCGCCCGCCCAGCAAGCAGGAGAGATGGTTTGGGGAGCCATTTCATTCCACAGTAGGACCAGTTTGGCTGTCATCCGCGCCATCCTTACAGTACAATGGTACATTGATGATATTCTGCGCCCCGTTCCGTTGCCCTTCATGGCAAACCATCCTGGACTTACATTTCAGTAAGATAATGTCCGCCCGCAAAGGCGAGAGTTTCTATTGTTTCTCCTCGTGTTGTCTTCGTGCTTGCCAAACCCTGCCTTTGCCAGCAAGTTCGCCGGGTCTCTCCCTAATTGACGATATTCCGTGCCAATTGGAGACAGACAATGTGGCACGACATTCCTCAGAAGGACATCCAATAAATCTCGCAGTCTATGTCAACTGGAATAACTGCTTGCATAACGGCCAGAGGTGGATCAACGCATTATTGACTTGTACAATGTGTGAAGCTCTGAACGTCGACAAGTGCGAAGCCGTTCTGTTCACTAGAAGACCGAAGCAACTGCGCAAACACCGCTACTGTAGACCAATAACTCTACATGCACGCCCAATACATTTCCGTGAGGAAGTCAAATACCTCGGTGTCTGGCTGGACCGGAAATTACTCTGGGGGAGACCACATACAAGCACGAGGCTCCAACAGCTCTACCCTATGCTCAACAGGCGTAGCACACTGAACAGAAGGGTGTCGAGGTCCATGTATATGACACTTATTCGACCCCTGATGACGTACGCAGTTCCTGTCTGGGATACGCTGCGCCTACACGCCTGCGCCGTCTGCAGCTCATACAAAACTAAGTACTCAAAATCATAAGCAATGCTCCACGATACACACGCATCGAGGACCTTCACCGGGAGTACCGACTTGAGACTCTCACGGAGGTAGTCCACAAACGCACCACAAAACTATCCAGAAACTCCAGACATTCGCAGAACCCGTTTATTCTGAATCTGGGCAACTACGACCAGAACTATAGATGGAAACATAAAAGACCAAAAGACATACTTGTAAGGACCTAACATCTATGGCCAAGCACACGCAAACACAACGGTACAGGTGAGCCCCTGTTAATCAGACGCCATTACTGGATATCCAGCTGGAACAAACTGCCGAATAACCGGCACCACGCAGGGAAGCCGTACCGTACACTGCATGCAGACAAGCTCCACACACCCCCCACCCCGTGAGATGATCTATGGCCGATCTCCCACTACTATATAACGATCTTGATTGTTCCAGGAATGTAGCGGCTGCAGCAACTGCGATACATCGCCATCGCTTGCCACGGTAATGATGCATGATACCCATACTAACAAATCCAACCTTGCATGAACTATCGCAGCTAGTAAGCCACTACTGCTCTTACTACCTATCCCACTGTCGCAGAGGTTTTTTCCCACGGCACGAGCCTTGGCACTTTTTTCCCTCTGCTCTTCAAATTGCTACCCTCATTCGCGTTTCGTCCACTATCACCTGATGGACCGTGTTAATGCGTAGTCTTACCCAGACGCACGGATAACATCACAGCCGAGCATCCTGTGATCCACTTACTAGATAACTAACATGTTGACGGAGGTGACAGTAGAACTTTTGGTCTGGTCACCACGTTGGTGCAGGCGTGGAGGGGCCCCATCTCTTTAAAACCCAATTCTTCTGAATTAGGTACCGTTTGGATAATTCCTTTGTGGAGTTTCGGTTTTTTGTCTTAGTTAGAGTTCATTTATCTTAGCGTGTATTTATCCCGTCATCACCAACTGCAGAAGCATGGGGACCAGAGACTGTAACAAGCTGTGACTCCGTCCAGAACCGAACCCTGGATCTCTCCTGTCAGTTCAGCAGAAAGGACGCACAAGAACGAGAAGGGCCAGCTCCCCAGTGCAGTCACCGGCCACGAATCGGCCGGCGGCGAGAAACAAACAAGTAGCAGGCAGGCAGCTGGGAGGCGGAGCGGGCAGGTGGTTCGGGTGCGGGATGCTGCGGCCGCGACGGCAGCGCCCCTGGCGGCGGCCGCGGCAGGCGGGGACGCGGCGGGCTGCTGGCGGCCAGTGCGAGTGTGAGCGGGGCGCGCCATGGTCGCCTCTCGACCCTCCGGCTGCCCGCCCGATCGATAGGCGCCGTCGCGAGCCGCCGCGTCCGTGTCGTAGCGTAGCGTAGCTTACCTTACCGTACCGTGTGGTGTCGTGCGAGTGCTAGGCCGCCTGCAGCCGCTGCTGTCTGCTCTGCCCCGCTGCTGCAACACGTGTGCCGGCTGCAGCCCAGGCCGCGGTAAGTGACGCGCCGACTCTGACATGACATCCACGTGACCGCGGCCAACACGATTCCTCACCATCAGATTAGTGCCGACACTGTGCGAGCACTAAAAATCTGACGAGTTGTGCAGTCTAAATTTATATATGCCAATTTTTCTCTTGACGATGTGTCTAGCGAAACTTTGAACCTTAATGGTGTTGTCATCAAGTGACAATATCTGAAGGTGCTCGTGTCTGAAGAGTTTCACTGGTCATAAACCAAATAACGTGCGACCTGTGGCGAGTTATCTGTACCTTACATGAAAACACTTAAAGTGCCTCCCCCACCCTTACCCATTACTGACGATCCCCTGAAATCTTGGTAGTGGTGACAGACCGATCTGTAGCGTTGGCGGCGTTGGTGTCATATTTAACTCACTTTGCCATATTTTACGTAGTTATCATTATAAAAAGAGAAACTGGAAGAGAAGCACAAAAACCTTTATTAGATAATTGACAACTCTCCAACGAGCATTTTGATATTCATAATGTAGGGCGTTCATTGTACATTACCTAAAAGAAATGCAAGACATTCAGTACTTTGACTTTTGCCCAAAAACGAGACAATTAGAACGAAAATTTACCTCTGCCTCCCGTACGAAAATGTACTTTGATTTTGTGAACTGCTGAATAATTGTTCTGTGGGGTACTATGTGATTAAAAAAAATTATCCTTTTCTATTCTTTTATTAACTTCTCCATAATCCCTGGTTTTATTTCAGCTGTGATCTACAGCAGTTCTCAGATCATTGTTGCAGCGCGAGTAGTGTACCACAGAGGCGCATGCGCTCTCGTAAAATTATCTCGGGGAAGCTGTAGTTGACAACCGAAATCTGCAGTTATAGCGGCGATTCAGTGAATATTGTACGGTCAGCAGTTTACAAATGATGCTACAATCTAGTGTTTTACAAGTGGCTGTGTGTTAAACATTATAAACAATAAAATATGGCTGTTCACAGTCCGTTGTATTGCGTCTTTTGATGATGTAACGTGTGCTGTGACAGCAGTTCAGTGACTAGCAAGCAGGGTATTTAGATGTGAGACATCAAGTGCATACACAGGATACGGCTACATTAGCCTCGAGCGTAACCATACATACACTGTGACTGATATTAAGCTGATGAGCTGCCTTTTGTTGTCTAAATCTACTGACTCATTGCGGTGCCATTTCTGCAATCGCTTGTTAGCTGCGCTTAGGTGAGAGGTTGATACTTAATAGTTATATTTCAAAGTTCGACTGTTTCTAATGGAAACTGGGATAAGTGTGTTTCTGTTACTCGAATACTTAACAAAAGGAGACAGAATCTACGTAAGAAGCAGCGATCATCTCGCCACTTTTACCAACGAAATTAGTGTAGATTGCAAATATTTTATTAAATATATTTCATAAAAGACTAGTTTCCCTCTTTGCCATAATCATTAACTAGTGATGTACGAAACGAAAAAAAAAAAATCGGTCTACTCAGATATGACTAGTAAAACTTGGATATTATGATATAGATGGCTTCCTTGTTTCCCCCTTTTACCAGTGTCTGGACTGTCCAGAGGCAAACTCCTGCACGCCACAACCAAAGCGATGCTGCCTCGAAGCAAGATTTGACTTCTGAACAAGCTACATCCGCATTGTTGATCCTTTTGCATAACATGACATGAAATCAACACTACCTAATACTTAGATGTCTCTTTATCAATGTCACCTCTATGAAGACGTGGTGGCAACGAAGATGAATACAATATTTAACTTCCCCACCCTGAAACCCAATACAGTTTTGTGTTTAGTATCATCCCGCTAACATCTACGTCCATACACAATATGCTACTTGTACAAGAGTCGAACATCTTTCTTTTTCAATTCATTCAGTGAGGTATTTTGCAGATTTTCTGAAGGCAGCCACACCTCCTTCACCTTGGCATAAAGACGCTGATTCAGCGGAGACTGCCGGAGGCTTTCAGTGCGGCCGTGGCTGCCTGCTCGCCTTTCGGTGGCACTGTTAATCCGCGCGGCGCCTCCTGATTGGACTAATTCCCGCAGCAGCCTCGCTCGCGGGGACGGATTGACCCGAGTCCCCCAGGGAAGGCGACAAATCGATTCCGCAGGATAATTGGACGGAGCCTCAAAGAAACGTGATCCTCCCTGTCGACGGGTATAGTTAATTACTTCTGTCGAGAGCAGCTCACGGAGAAAATTCCAGGGGAACTGAAAGAGTAGCTCGTCTCTTGCGAGTCCAGACCGCGTCCTCTCGAGTTCTCGCTTGAAACGCATCCTGATGGAACGTTCATGGCGCAAAGGTCTAATCAAAGAAACTGCGGACATGAAAGAAATGTAAAAGAAACTTCATGCACTATTTAGAGAGGAGATGGCGAAATGTATTCACAATTGAAGGGAAACAGCCCTCCGTCACTATTTTTAAACGAATTAACCGGTTTTCAACACTGCTAGGAGTGTCTTCCTCAGAATTTAAATAAAAGAATGGTCTGTAACATGGTCACAGAATTATGACAAAAAACGTGTGATACAGAGTATAAGTACGGAATCATCGTGAAAGACTGGCAGTACTTATATGCCCTTTTGGCATATTTCTTACTTCATAAATGACATATACAGGGTGTTTCAAAAATGACCGGTATATTTGAAACGGCAATAAAAACTAAACGAGCAGCGATAGAAATACACCGTTTGTTGCAATATGCTTGGGACAACAGTACATTTTCAGGCAGACAAACTTTCGAAATTACAGTAGTTACAATTTTGAACAACAGATGGCGCTGCGGTCTGGGAAACTCTATAGTACGATATTTTCCACATATCCACCATGCGTAGCAATAATATGGCGTAGACTCTGAATGAAATTACCCGAAACCTTTGACAACGTGTCTCGCTGAATGGCTTCACATGCAGATGAGATGTACTGCTTCAGCTGTTCAATTGTTTCTGGATTCTGGCGGTACACCTGGTCTTTCAAGTGTCCCCACAGAAAGAAGTCACAGGGGTTCATGTCTGGCGAATAGGGAGGCCAATCCACGCCGCCTCCTGTATGTTTCGGATAGCCCAAAGCAATCACACGATCATCGAAATATTCATTCAGGAAATTAAAGACGTCGGCCGTGCGATGTGGCCGGGCACCATCTTGCATAAACCACGAGGTGTTCGCAGTGTCGTCTAAGGCAGTTTGTACCGCCACAAATTCACGAAGAATGTCCAGATAGCGTGATGCAGTAATCGTTTCGGATCTGAAAAATGGGCCAATGATTCCTTTGGAAGAAATGGCGGCCCAGACCAGTACTTTTTGAGGATGCAGGGACGATGGGACTGCAACATGGGGCTTTTCGGTTCCCCATATGCGCCAGTTCTGTTTATTGACGAAGCCGTCCAGGTAAAAATAAGCTTCGTCAGTAAACCAAATGCTGCCCACATGCATATCGCCGTCATCAATCCTGTGCACTATATCGTTAGCGAATGTCTCTCGTGCAGCAATGGTAGCGGCGCTGAGGGGTTCCCGCGTTTGAATTTTGTATGGATAGAGGTGTAAACTCTGGCGCATGAGACGATACGTGGACGTTGGCGTCATTTGGACCGCAGCTGCAACACGGCGAACGGAAACCCGAGGCCGCTGTTGGATCACCTGCTGCACTAGCTGCGCGTTGCCCTCTGTGGTTGCCGTACGCGGTCGCCCTACCTTTCCAGCACGTTCATCCGTCACGTTCCCAGTCCGTAGAAATTTTCCAAACAGATACTTTATTGTATCGCTTTCCGGTCCTTTGGTTACATTAAACCTCCGTTGAAAACTTCGTCTTGTTGCAACAACACTGTGTTCTAGGCGGTGGAATTCCAACACCAGAAAAATCCTCTGTTCTAAGGAATAAACCATGTTGTCTACAGCACACTTGCACGTTGTGAACAGCACACGCTTACAGCAGAAAGACGACGTACAGAATGGCGCACCCACAGACTGCGTTGTCTTCTATATCTTTCACATCACTTGCAGCGCCATCTGTTGTTGAAAATTGTAACTACTGTAATTTCGAAAGTTTGTCCGCCTGAAAATGTACTGTTGTCCCAAGCATATTGCAACAAACGGTGTATTTCTATCGCTGCTCGTTTAGTTTTTATTGCCGTTTCAAATATACCGGTCATTTTTGAAACACCCTGTGAGTACTGCCAGTCTTTCACGACGATTCCGTAATTATACTCTGTATCACACGTTTTTAGTCATAATTCTGTGACCATGTTATAGACCATTCTTTGATTTAAAGTCTGAGGAAGACACTCCTAGCAGTGTTGAAACCCGGTTAATTCGTTTAGAAAAAGTGACCGAGGGCTGTTTTTCTTTCAATTGCAACTATTCACGGTCTCTGAACGTGCAGCCATGTACAAAATTTTGGAATGTATTCAGTATATGGCCCGGTTTCTGTATGGAGAACAACAGATGAGCATGAGTAAGAAATAACCTCTAAAGTAATACTGGTTTAGCGTACGGGTCTCGTGCGGACAATTTGTTTTATCACGAGCGCAACGTTACATCGTCGCTTACTACCTTCGATCGCGTGCCGGGAGACAGAGAAGCTACCTTGTGAAATGTTATTGTAGACACATATTTATGGATATAATGTGAGTGTTATATAAAGATAGAACAATCAGGAAAAATGAAATACGACTTAGGAAGACAAAAGGTGTACGGCCGATTCTTGAGTTTTGCTCATCAATGAGCAATCCTTACCAGGTTGGATTGACAGAAAGGCTAGATAAGATTCAACTGAGAGCTGCACGTTTCGTCACGGGATTGGTTAGCAGGCACGAGAGAGTTACGGAGAAGCTGAACGAACTCCTGTGGCAGACATTAAAAGAGAGGCATTATGTATCGCGGTTTGTTGTTGAGTTCTCGAGAGAGTACGTTCCCGGAAGAGTCGGGCGATCTCCCGCATGCGTCTCGCGAAATTACCACAGCGAGTAAATAATGGAAATTCTGGCGTACGTAGCTTTACCTACAATCGTCCTACGGACGCGTCTTTCGTGAATGGAACAGGAAGCAGAGAAAAAGACAAGTGTTATCAGAGTACCCACCACCACACAGCGTAAGGTGGCTAACGGAGTAGATGTAAAACTTATTGGACGCGGATGCGCTTGGCTGTATGTAGGTGTGGATATGAGTGTGAGTGACATCTTGTGCGTGTGTGTGTGTGTGTGTGAGAGAGAGAGAGAGAGAGAGAGAGAAAGAAAGAAAGAGGAGAGACAGTGATAGTAAGTTTATTGGTTTATTATCGTGCGCCACTGTATCACTTTGTCATCTGTATGGGCTATTGTTTTTTTGTTTTGTTTTGGGAGAGAGGAGGAGGGCTTTTCGTATGTAGCCACTCTGTCATCATAAAACACCACATATTCCGATAACAGTACAACATTTTGAATTCCCTCCGGATGAGGCGGACTGGGATATTCCGCATCGTTGACTAATCCAGACTCCACCGCTTTACAATACTCAGGATTCAATGGCACAGAAATAAGACTTCCTTCTGGAATAAGCGTTCACTTTATCTTCATCACTAACTAGATTCTTTTGAGGTACCACAACAATGAATTTCAAAAATCGTCATTTCCTCGTGTTATCTGGAAGCAGTAATCCCATGTGACGTTGACGGCCAAAAGTATCGGAGCATACACTCGCTAATCAAACACAGAGTATGATGTACGTTACACCTAATATTCCAAGAACAAATTATTTGTATAACAGCTTGACTGACGTTTTAATTACGTTTATGTGTACAAAACAGATGCTTAGAATTTTATTTTTTACAGTCATTCGAAGCTCTGGATATAAAGCCGCCTCGCTGGTTGTAATTCTGGGGATGTGTAGTAGAGTGCGAATTAAGAAGCAACAGTGCACTACAATCTACCACAAACCTATAATGACCTGTTGCTCAGAAAAGCACTCCGTCTTCAGGCCACGAGTGGCCTACCGGGACCATCCGACCGCCGTGTCATCCTCAGATGAGGATGCGGATAGGAGGGGTGTGGGGTCAGCACACCGCTCTCCCGGTCGTTATGTTGGTATTCTTGACCGAAGCCGCTACTATTCGGTCGAGTAGCTCCTCAATTGGCATCACGAGGCTGGGTGCAACCCGAAAAATGGCAACAGCACATGGCGGCCTGGATGGCCACCCATGCAAGGGCCGACCACGCCCGACATCTCTTAACTTGGTGATCTCACGGGAACCGGTGTATGCACTGCGGCAAGGCCGTTGCCCTGTTGGTCAGAAAAGGGTGCGTAGTAAAGAAATTTAGAAACGTATATCTGTGTCTATTTCAGACAGGTGCAAATTTCAGAACATGTGGACATAACTAACAACATTAAACATGAACGGACTCGCCCATCAGGCGACAAAGACGAAAAGAAGGTGTGAGGCCGGAGTGCGAGTCGTGTAGGCTACGGGTAGGTCTGTTGGTATGAGCATTGCTCGTGAAAGGTAAGTCCCTACTGGGCGCACAGTTTTACTCTGAAAGAAAGTTCAAAACACCGCCCACTCCGCTGCAGATTGAGTTGTAAAATCTGGAGATTACAAATTTCTTCCAGTGACCAAGAGGAGTTTCCGTTTGGGACGTCCATACAGACATATCGGTCCTCCACTTCCTTGCCGAATTTTTGCGTTACTACCCTAATGACGCCGATAAACAGAGCTGCCTATTAAGCAGCGAGCGATATCTTCGTTCGACGGGCTCAACGGTGGTCCACAAGCAGCCCACGTTTAGTCGCAGACTGCTGCTCACCATATCCGACCGATCGTTTATACACTACTGGCCATTACAATTGCTACACCAAGAAGAAATGCAGATGATAAACTGGTATTCATTGGACAAATATATTATACTAGAACTGACATGTGATTACATTTTCACGCAATTTGGGTGCATAGATCCTCAGAAATCAGTACCCAGAACAACCACATCTGGCCATAATAACAGCCTTCATACGCTTGGGATGGCGTGTACAGGTACAGCTGCCCATGCAGCTTCAACACGACACCACAGTTCATCAAGAGTAGTAACTGGCGTATTGTGACGAGACAGTTGCTCGGCCACCATTGACCAGACGTTTTCAATTAGGGAGAGGTCTGGAGAATGTGCTGGCCAGGGCAGCAGTCGAACATTTTCTGTATCCAGAAAGGCCCGTGCAGGGCCTGCAACGTGCGGTCGTTCATTATCCTGCTGAAATGTAGTGTTTCGCATTGATCGAATGAAGGGTAGAGTCACGGTTCGTAACACATCTGAAATGTAACGTCCACTGTTCAAATTGTCGTCAATGAGAATAAGAGGCGACCGAGACGTGTAACCAATGGCACTCCACACCATCACGCTGGGTGATACGCCAGTATGGCGATGAGGAATACACGCTTCGAATGTGCGTTCACCGCGATGTCGCCAAACACGGATGCGACCATCATGATGCTGTAAACAGAACCTGGATTCATCCGAAAAAATGACGTTTTGCCATTCGTGCACCCAGGTTCGTCGTTGAGTACACCATCGCAGGCGCTCCTGTCTGTGATGCAGCGTCAAGGGTAACGCAGCCATGGTCTCCGAGCTGATAGTCCATCCTGCTCCAAACGTCGTCGAACTGTTCGTGCAGATGGTTGTTGTCTTGCAAACGTCCCCATATGTTGACTCAGGGATCGAGACGTGGCTGCACGATCGGTTACAGACATGCGGATAAGATGCCTGTCATCTCGACTGCTAGTGATACGAGGCCGTTGGGATCCAGCACGGCGTTCAGTATTACCCTCCTGAACCCACCGATTCCATATTCTGCTAACAGTCATTGGATCTAGACCAACGTGAGCAGCAATGTCGCGATACGATAAACCGCAATCGCGATAGGCTACAATCCGACCTTTATCGGAGTCGGAAACGTGATGGTACGCATTTCTTCTCCTTACACGAGGCATCACAACAACGCGTCACCAGGCAAAGCCGGACAACTGCTGTTTGTGTATGAGAAATCGGTTGGAAACTTTCCTCATGTCAGCACGTTGTAGGTGTCGCCACCGGCACCAACCTTGTGTGAATGCTCTGAAAAGCTAATCATTTGCATATCACAGCATCTTCTTCCTGTCGGTTAAATTTCGCGTCTGTAGAACGTCATCTTCGTGGTGTAGCAATTGTAATGGCCAGCAGTGTATGTATTGTGTTTATGTATGTGTGACGCGAGGCCCTGCAGTGCAATACAAGCCCCGCCGCGCAGTCTGAGCTGAGCGTGGCGCGTGCTGCGGACACCGCATTCGGAGCCTCCGCTGGACCGCAGCCAGCACGCACGGCGGCGCCTGCCAAGCCAGCGCCCCTCTGCTGACACCGTCGCGCACGCACCAGCTGTGCGTTCACTGTGTACCACTTGCTACCGGAACCGTGCGCGGCCGCTACTACAGGCTCCTTCGCGCCGTAACCGCGCTTTGCAGTGCTGTACGGAACCGATAGCCCCGCAAGAAGGCTGCCATCACCACGTAGCGCTCCGGCCCATTGTAGCATGTGGTGTATCGGATGTTTCCTTCTTTGACGTGAAATCATCTATTCGCTCGTCAGTCGAACTTGCGTGAGAAAGTAGATTTGAACAGCTTATATTAGGTTAGCTCAGAAGTTCGCAGCATTTTTGTTTTGCATGTTGAAAATTTGTGGTAAGTTCTATAACAACATCTCCACTAACAGTTAATTAGTTCAAAACTTATCACGTCGTGCACTCAAAGTACGATCTCTTTATTGCGCAACTAAAAGGTCTTTAATGTGGCAGGTATTGGTACATCAATTGATTACAGTTACTGAAGAAAATTAACAATAATATCACTTATCTTGTATTTGCAATCCAACGACGATGTCGCTCTGGCTTTGGCTCGTAATTAAAAATGTTGTCCAGGTAGCATGACTATCGCTGTTGGTGTGAAAGCCACTCGGATGTTAATTCCGCCGACTTGAAGAACTTACGAAGACAATCTTTCAGGATTAATGTGATGATTTATGTTTTTCATTGCAATGTGCTTCATACTTTTTTAAACAATGATCACTTGAAAAAAATTCTTGACACTCACTTTTCACAAAAATTCACATTTATTACATTTTTTATACTTTCACGTGCTCAAAACATTACTTCATCATACAATTTCGCAGCCGTTACTCCTTTAGTAAAACTCACAACATTTTCCGTTGTCCACAACTCAGACTCATCTTTTCATTTCCAACACCAAGTCAAGACTGTTCATATTCAACACAAAAACTTGATTACTCTATACGCTTCCGCGCCAAAAGTCACAAGCCAGCCTCAAAGATAACAATAAGTACAAAGATATTCGCACTAGATATTTTATCGATTTCAACATCTCAAAATATCGACGTACCTACATATAAAAATGGAACCAAATTTGAATAGAGTGAAAAATATGAGATATTACGTACAAAAATATTCATTAATCTTCGGTATCGAAAAACTGGATTGGCGGGTGGTAATGGTTTCGCAAATAAAGAACCATTACAGTTCCTATGGGACCAAACTGCTGAGGTCATCGGTCCCTAGGCTTACACATTACTTAAGCCAACTTAAACTACCTTACACTAAGGATAACACGCACACACCCATGCCCGGGGGAGGGCTCGAAACCTCCGACGGGGCGAGCCGCGCGAACCGTGGCAAGGCGCCTGAGACCACGCGGCTACCACGCGCAGCATGCATGTTGATATTCCGGTTGTTGTCGGTTTATTTATTAATGACAATTTTTTGCTTTGTAGTTCACTGCTGCTATTTGACTTAACGTATTGACATTTCACCATTTGGAGGTAATGAGTAGAGCTGTGGATGCAAGAAAATTGAGTGACAAGTGGAGAAATCGGAACATTTTCGACAAATTCTTCTGTTCGAGCTCATTAGAAGGGAACAGCAGCGGAGGCAGCCAGAAATATTTGCGCCGCGTGTGGGGACACTGCCATTGGACAGACCCCGGTAATAAAATGATTTTCTCGTTTTAAAAAGGATCGTTTTGACATTAGTGACTCTCCACGCTTAGGAAGCTCATCGGGGTTTGATGAAGATCGTTTAAACGCATTATTTCGCAATGAATCACTTCACTATACTCGAGAACTGGTAAATGTGATGAACTCATTATTCCATCATCGTGAAATATCTGCATGCAGTGAGGAAGGTTCAAAAATCGAATGTGCGGGTACCGCATGCTCTAAGCCAAAATCACAAAAATCAGCAGGTGGTTATATGTGCATCTCTGTTTGCTCGTCATGAATTGGCTCGTGAACAACACCGACCATTCCTATCCTGTGTCGTTATTGGTGACGAGAAATTTTGTCTTTATGCTAATATAAGGAAAAGAAAGCAATGGTTGATCCCAAACAAAGTAGCAACTCCCCGTACTTTAACTTGCGAGCACCCACAAAAGATAACGTTATGGATCTGGTGTAGGACGAATTGCTTGCTCGAGCTGTAACCATCACTGCTGACATTTATTGTCAACAACTGAGATATCTTGCAGACGCAGTCCAAGAACAACAAGAAAGACTGTGCGAAGTGATGCTACTTCACAATAAAGGCCGCCTGCACTCTGCTAGAGTGACAAAAAACGCTGTACAACCGTTGGTTTCGGAAGTCAGACCGTGCCCACCTTATTCACCTGATATTGCACCCTCAGATTTTTCACCTTTTCCGCTCTATATCGAACAACCTTCTAGGAACTTCCTTTCCAGATGAAAACGCGTTCCGATCATGGTTCGACGAGTTCTTCGCCTCAAAACCATGTGATTTCCACATTCGCGGAATCTAAAAGTTACCCCAGCGTTGGCTGACTGCTGTAAATAGTGCAGGAGAATTCAGACTTGATGACTGAAGTGTCTATTGTGTGTATGTCTTGTTCGTAGGTCTAGAGTGCGAGTGTGAGTACACCACACAGTATCCGTCTGCCAGGAAGTTTGGTATTTGTTGTATTTATTAAACTTATGTAAATAAGCTACGAGACTAATGATGGGCCAACAATGGTTCAGCCCACAGTGGATAGATCATGCCTCAACGCGTTCGCCACACAGAATTTCTTTTGCCTGTGACGCAGACACAACAGGGTGGGTGCAAGCGCGTGATTGCAATAAATTAGATTTGTACAAACTTATAAATTGGTGTAGCGAGAAAACGTCTTTAGCTAGGATATTGATTGTCGTGTCATTGTGAACAGCTTGTGGAACATTGCTAGGACCCAAAATTGGTTCAAAATTGAAAGTTGCAAAATAACGAAAGATGTCCTCTCACACGCCTCGTAAATACACTCGAATTACAGAAAAACACAACTCAGAGGAAAGCTCGCGTCGAAAAGAATCCGAAAAACTTAAAGTCCAGTACCGAGCGAATGCGAGAGTTACACAGCAGCATCGAAAAGGGAGGACCAGCGCAAAGCGAATATGTTGTAGGCCCATCAGGCATAACACCGCACAGTATTGTATCAAGCCCGCCGAAGCTCATGTCACGTATGCCTGTGACCCGCTGCAGTGACTCTCGATTTGATGAAAGACGCCACTGCTGATCATACTGATAGATGACAATACGATGCACAGAATTAAACAACCCTCGACACACTTGTTCGATTTCATGAGCTGCAGTTCGTAACCACTAAATTATGGTCAGAATCCACATCTATCACTCGCAATGTTTTGCAGTTTTAAATATGGTTTCGGTATCTCTACCTTACCAACATGTAATTACTCTCGAGGGTCTTACTCCTAATCCTCACGTCGTGTATCCCTTACGTTACAAACAATTATGACACAATAGTCAGTCCCGCACTAATGTCAGATTTCATTTGGGGAGTTCTCTGTCGCGCCGGTCAAAATCATTGAATGTCAGTCAATGAGTCAGTTGTTATATTCTGCGGCACGTATAAAGCCGATGTTATTGTGTTCAACATGAATTACTATCAAAACTTTTGCAACGCGTAAGCTAAGCGGCATACAACACACATGCGAGCAAGTAGTTGTTGATGGAAGGCAGCTAAGCTGAAGTTTACGAACAAAAATTCTCTTAGTGATCTTATAAATCGAGAGATTGAAAAGCTGCGGAATGATGCAGTTCAAATGAAGGTACAAACAATGTTGTCTTTCACCAGCAAAATAAGTAAAGGGTCAATCACATTTAATGTATGTACAATGCCAGTAAAAGGACATTCTTTAGGGTCCTTCAAACTTTTATAACTATTTTCGTGGAGCCTTTATATTCGTATGTCTGTCAGTCCATCCGAATACTGTTCAGGGTTGGCATGTTTAAAGTAGCATTTTAATCACGTATTGAAACACTGTTTAATATACTTTCTAAATAAAACACGCTTTTGGTGTGTTGTTGTTGTGGTCTTCAGTCCAAAGACTAGTTTGACGCAGCTCTCCTGTGCAAGTCTCTTCATCTCCGTGAAACTACTGCAACCTTCATCCTTCTGAATCTGCTTATTGTATTCATCTCTTTGTGTCTCCCTCTACGATTTTAACCCCCCCCCCCCCCCCACGTTTCCCTCCAGTCATAACTGATGATCCCTTGATGCCTCAGAATGTGCCCAACCAACCGATCCCTAGTTTTCTAGTTAAGTTGTGCCACAAATTCCTGTTCTCCCCAATTCTGCTCAGTACCTCCTCACTAGTTACGTGATCTAACCATCTAATTTTCTGCATTCTTCTGTAGCACCTTATTTCAGAGTTATTTCAAAGGCTTCTATTCTCTTTATGTCTAAACTGTTTATTGTCCATGTTTCACTTCCATACATGGCTACATTCCATACAAATACTTTCAGAAAAGACTTCCTGAGACTTAAGTCTACACTCTGTTTAACAAATTTCTCTTCTTCAGAAACGCTTTCCTTGCCATTGCCAGTCTACATTTTATATCCTCTCTATTTCGACCATTATCAGTTATTTTGGTCCCCAAATAGCAAAACTCCTTTACTACTTTAAGTGTCTCATTTCCTAATCTAATACCCTCAGCATCACCTGATTTAATTGGACTACATTCCATTATCCTCGTTTTGCGTTTGTTGATGTTCATCTTATATCCTCTTTCCAAGACACTGTCCACTCCGTTCAACTGCTCTTCCAAGTCCTTTGCTGTCTCTGACAGAATTAAAATGTCATCAGCAAACCTCAAAGTTTTTATTTCTGCTCCCTAGACTTTATTTCCTACTCCAATTTTTTTTTGTTTCCTTTACTGCTTGCTCAATTTATAAATTGAATAACATCGGGGAGAGGCTACAATCCTGTCTCACTTCCTTCCCAACCACTGCTTTCTTTCCGTGCCCTTCGACTCTTATAACTGCCACCTAGTTTCTGTACAAGTCATAAATAGCCTTTCGCTCCCTGTATTTTACCCCTGCCACCTTTAGAATTTGAAAGAGAGCATTCCAATCAACACTGTCAAAAGCTTTCTGTAAGTCTACAAATGCCATAAACGTAGGTTTCCCTTTCCTTAACCTGTCTTCTATGAGAAGGCATAGGGTCGATATTGCCTCGCGAATTCCTACATTCATCCTGAATCCAAACTGACCTTCCCGAGCTCAGATTCTATCAGTTTTTCCATTCTTCTTAAATGATTCGTGTTACTATTTTGCATCGTGGCTTATTAAACTGGCATCTGTCAGTACCTCCTTTCTGCGGAATTGGAATTCTTGTATTCTTCTTGAAGTCTGAGGCATTTTGCCTGTCTCATACATCTTGCTCAACGGATGGAAGAGTTTTGTCATGGCTGGCTCTCCCAAAGCTATCATTAGCTCTAACAGAATGTTGTCAACTATCAGTGGTTTTTTGTTATAGTTTTATAACTTTCGTTATAGTGTTTTAATCAGTGTTTAATGATTTTTTTTTCATTTTTACGTATTTTTACCCTGCTACGGGGTAAATCACACGTGAGGGGGAGTAGAGCTCTCACCACGTCTCGTGAAATGTCACTATGGGGTAAGTGATCCATGTTTTTAAGAAAACCCCTCACGTAATTAATGGACGTCCCTTCAACTCAGCCTTCGACCATGGCGTCGGAACACACGCCTCTTTCCGACCCGATACCGCTGGGCATCGTGACGAGCTAGCCGCCCCTATACATGCGCTCATCTCACCTGTCACAGTCCGACTGACAGCTGGTCGCCCGCAGCCGGCCTGTCAGATTCAAACTGCCGTGCGGCAATGGAGCGTGCTGCTCGTTACGTCACACAATCTGAAACCTTCCCGCATCTAAACGTTTCCAGAAATAACTCCAACCCGTTGCCTTTTGTGATTCTTCAATTCTTAATTACGTGACCGGTTTCAAATCACCTCGTGATTCGTAATCAGATGGTACACATTTAATGAAAACGCTTGCAGTGAATGAAACTGAAAAATCGGAACAGCTGATTGGTTGCATTTTTTCTGGACACCTTTATTCACTAGAGCCACACTGTACCACACACACAATGGATACAAGTTTTATTTCCCGCATCTGCTGGTCTGCTCCAAGTACAGAGCCTAGTTTCATGATTCTTAAACCAAGTGTTAACATTGATGATCTACTCTACAAACAATAAGCCTGTCTCAGATGTTGTCCGAATTCTAATCTAGAGGCTAAACGCAACATATACACTACTGGCCATTAAAATTGCTACACCACGAAGATGACGTGCTACAGACGCGAAATTTAACCGACAGGCAAAAGATGCTGTGATATACAAATGATTAGCTTTTCAGAGCATTCACACAAGGTTGGCACCGGTGGCGACACCTACAACGTGCTGACATGACGAAAGTTTCCAAACGATTTCTCATACACAAACAGCAATTGACCGGCCTTGCCTGGTGAAACGTTCTTGTGATGCCTCGTGTAAGGAGGAGAAATGCGTACCATCACGTTTCCGACTTTGATAAAGGTCGGATTGTAGCCTATCGCGACTGTATCCCAACATTGCTGCTCGAGTTGGTCGAGATCCAATGACTGTTAGCAGAATATGGAATCGGTGGATTCAGGAGGGTAATACGGAACACCGTGCTCGATCCCAACAGCCTCGTATCACTAGCAGTCGAGATGACAGGCATCTTATCCGCATGGCTGTAACGGATCGTGCATCCACGTCTCGATCCCTGAGTCAACAGATGGGGACGTTTGCAAGACAACAACCATCTGCACTAACAGTTCGGCGACGTTTGCAGCAGCATGGACTATCAGCTCGGAGACCATGGCTGCGGTTACCCTTGGCGCTGCATCACAGACAGGAGCGCCTGCGATGGTGTACCTAACGACGAACCTTGCTGCACGAATGGCAAAACGTCATTTTTTCGGATGAATCCAGGTTCTGTTTACAGCATCATGATGGTCGCATCCGTGTTTGGCGACATCGGTTGTAAGTAGGCTGTTTAGGTTCTTATATTGGTAACGCCGCCGCCACGTAGCGCCCTGTATGAAGATCACTGGCTGTGCTGTGTGTAGTCTGTAGCTGGTTGGCATTGTTGTAATACTCGCAATTGTAGCGTTGGGCAGTTGGCTGTTTACAGCGCGTAGCGTTGCGCAGTTGGAGGCGAGCCGCCAGCAGTGGTGGATGTGGGAAAGTGAGATGGCGGATTTTTGAGAATAGATAATCTGGAGGTGTGTCCATCAGAAACAGTACATTTGTACGAATGGATGTCATGAACTGCTATATATATTATGACTATTAAGGTAAATACATTGTTTGTTCTCTATTAAAATCTTTCATTTGCTAACTATGCCTTATCATTAGTTAGTGCCTTCCGTAGTTTGAATCTTTTATTTAGCTGGCAGTGGTGGCGCTCGCTGTATTGCAGTAGTTCGAGTAACGAATATTTTTGTGAGGTAAGTGATTTGTGAAACGTATCGGTTAATGTTAGTCAGGGCCATTCTTTTGTAGGGATTTTTGAAAGTCAGATTGCGTTGCGCTAAAAAATATTGTGTGTCAGTTTAAGCACAGTCTTTCCTAAGGGGACGTTTCATACGGTGAACGCACATTGGAAACGTGTATTCGTCAAGGCCGTATTGGCGTATCACCCTGTGCGGCGTGATGGTATGGGGTGCCACTCGTTACACGCCTCGGTCATCTCTTGTTCGCATTGACAGCACTTTGAACAATGGACGTTACATTCCAGATGTGTTACGGCCCGTGGCTCTACCCTTCATTCGATCCCTGCGAAACCCTACATTTCAGCAGGATAATGCACGACCGCATGTTGCAAGTCCTGTACGGACCTTTCTGGATACGGAAAATGTTCGACTGTTGCCCTGGCCAGCACATTCTCCAGATCTCTCACTAATTGAAAACGTCTGGTCAATGGTGGCCGAGCAACTGGCTCTTCACAATACGCCAGTCACTACTCTTGATGAACTGTGGTATTGTGTTGAAGCTTCGTGGGCAGCTGTACCTGTACACGCCATCCAAGCTCTGTTTGACTCAATGCCCAAGCGTATGAAGGCTCTTATTTTGGCCAGATGTGGTTGGTCTGGGTACTGATTTCTCAGGATCTGTGCACCCAAATTGTATGAAAATGTAATCACATGTCAGTTCTAGTATAATATATTTGTCGAATGAATAACCGTTTATCATCTGCATTTGTTCTTGGTGTAGCAATTTATTGGCCAGTAGTGTACTTACTGTCGTGACGTAAACTCTTTATAATTGATTGAAGTACGGAAAATTATTCGGTCCAGTTTGTGTGCCGTTTACTACCACAGTTTCGAAATATAGAAGGTGCTGTCACATAATTGTGACCACCACTTACGCTCGCCGTCAAGGTGCTATAACCACTCACAAACTGCATGTGGCAGCACTGGCAGTGGAGGGTATATAAAGCATGTCGGGAGATTGCAGAAAACAGCGCAGTCGTTGGCGTAATGCGAAAACTGAGCGATTTATCTGACTTCCAAAAAGGTATGATCACTGGCTTTCGGGCCTAAAGTGAAAGCATTTCCCAAGGGAGACCGTGTTAAAGTGTACCGTGCATGGTAAAATGGCGCTCTGCAAAACCGGCACCGAGGCAACGCTGATGCACCACGGCCCATAGATGACAGGGGTGAACGACGGCTGCCGAGATGCGTGCTGGCGAATAAATGTGCAACTATTGAGCAAGTGACCACCCAGATGGGCCAAGGTGCTACCAACAGCGTCCCCGCAATGACAGTTCTGCGAACGTCGCTGCGTACGTCCACCACAGCAGGTGCCTGGTCCATGCACCTATGCTGGCTGCTTTTCGCCGGCGACGAAAGCTGGATTTTCAGTGACGTTCAGTGAGTGGCGACAAACCGTATTTTCAGATGAATCACATTTTATGCTCCACCCGACAGATGGCCGTTAGCATGTACGGTGTGAAACGTTTGGCAAACACCCTGTATGCTCCAGGTCTGGTTAATCTTTCCATGGCATTCCCTGGGTGGTCTCGCCGTTCTGGAAGGCACAGTGGACCAACACAAGTACGCATCTATTCTTGGAGACCATGTCTATCCCTATATACAGTTTGTTTTTCCTCGGCACGTTAGGACCTACCAGCAGGACAATGCAACATGCCACACAGCTTGCAGTGTACGTGCGTGGTTCGAAGAGCACCAGGATAAGTTTACCGTACTCCCCTGAACCCCAAACTCAGCAGATTTAAATCCAATCGAGAATCTATGGAATCACCTCGATTGGGCTGTTACTGTCATGGATCCTCAACCCAGAAACATAGTGCAGATGGCCACTGCACTGGAGTCAGCATGGCTCCACAAACCTATTAATACTTTCTGGAAGCACATTGACTCCCTTTTTTGTGTCGTCTCGTTGTCACTGTATGCTTTTACCATGGGATGCAAGGAGAGGATGTTGTTTGGTGGCTGGAATCCTCTTCTACAACAGACCCGCCAGGATAGCCGACAGCGCTAACGCGCTGCTTCCTGGACTTGGGTAGGCGCGCCGGCCCCAGATCGAATCCGCCTGGCGGATTAACGACGACGGCCAGTGTGCCGGCCAGCCTTGGATGTGGTTTTTAGGCGGTTTTCCACATCCTACTAGGTGAATACCGGGCTGGTCCCCACGTCCCGCCTCAGTTACACGACTCGCGGACATTTGCAACACATTCACACTATTTCACGATTTACACTAGACACAGACAGATCGGGTACACTAATTCCATACCGGGGGGGGGGGGGGGGGGGGGGGGTGGCGGCAGGAAGGGCATCTGGCCACCCCTTCCATTTATCCATGCCAAATCCGTACTTAACCCTGCCGACCCTGCGCACAATGCCGGATCAAGGCAGTAGCAAAAGAAGAATAAAGAAAGATCCTCTTCTACAACACAAACTGCACACATGTATTAACAGGGTTCTTTATTCATAGGAATAGAAAGCTACTTATCTTTATGCTAGTCCATGTGTTGTGGTACAAGCTCTCCCGTAATAGTCCACGTTGGCCTCACTGCTGGTGAAGTACAAGTCCCGCTGTGTACACTGCTCTGATCGTTAGGTACTGACTGACTCTGCGACTGGGCTGACTAACTGCAAGTGACTGACTGGGCCCACCGGTCCGAGGCGGCGATCTAAATACTGGAGGTCGAGAGGGAGTTGCGGCGCGTTTCTAGCGAGTTTGTCTTTGGCCTCTCTCCTGAAAGGCTGGCCTACTCCGGTGACTACTATCAATCTTCTCACAGCCTCTTTGCCGACCAGAGTGCTGGCAGCTTACGCCGGCACACTCTTCTTATAAATCTCGCAGCAGTCTGTGCTGCAGAAGATTGTTCAAATGGTTCTGAGCACTATGGGATTTTACATCTGACGTCATCAGTCCCCTAGACTTAGAACTACTTTAACCTAACTAACCTAAGGACAGCACACACATCCATGCCCGAGGAAGGATTGAACCTGCGACCGTAGCAGCAGCACGGTTCCATCAGAAGATTGTTATCCAAGCTTTTGACAGCTGGTCATATTAATGTGACCGAACAGTGTATGACCAGTTTCACTTATACCTTAAGCAGGATCTGAAATTTGTCTGTATACGGAAATTACGATAAGATGTATGATGTTTTCCACGAAGAAGAGTGAGAAGCATTGTCTGTCAAGAAGCAATCTGGTTTCGCTGCAAGACTTCTTCACAGATTAAAGCAACTGGAATCACTTAACTCGAACGGGGATATAGCAGTCTATAGGGATATGAAATGATATTTTCACATAGGCACAGTGGTAGGTATAGCACGTGGCAGAGCAGTTCGCTGGTGGGATACTGGCTAAAGGTATTTTGCAAAGGAAATTGCTAACAAAACATTCGTAGGACCCGTTCTGTAGTAATGGCCACGTGTGTTCTTGAGTTTTGCTCAAATGCTTGGAAAGACTAACGTATAAAACAAGGACAGTACGAATGGTGAGAGGCTTGCTTGACCCAGGGGAGAACGGCTTGGAAATTCTGGAAACCCTGAACCGGCAGACGCTAGATGTGAGGCGCCAGCTGTCCCGCTACATGGTTACCGTCTTTTTACAAAGTGTCAAGAACCAACATTAAATTTATATACTACAGGCCCTTACGTGTCTCTCCCGCAGCGAACGCAAAGACGAGACTAATCACACCGCGCACAGCGGCACTTTTAACGCGCTTCATACACCAATGGATCGAAAAGTGATCCTAATGCATGCTGCTACGGGAATTACCGTCTCCCATGCAGTTAACAGTCATTTGCAGAGTACAGATGTATGTGTAGATAGAACCGAGAACAAGCTAGACTTTCTTTCTTTCTTTCGCGTGCGCCTCTTTCCCGCAGTGACGCAGGTCGGCATGGTTAATCGGATTTGGCACGGTTAGTTTAAGGGGTGGCCGGATGCCCTTCCTGCCGCCACTCCGTACCCCCAGGACGGAATGAGCGTACCCCAACTGTCTGCGTCAAGAGTAATCTATGGAATAGTGTGAATGTGTTCACATGTCAGCGAGCCGTGTAACTGAGGCGGGACGTGGGGACCAGCCCGGTATTAACCTAGTGGGATGTGGAAAACCGCCTAAAACTCACACCCAGGCTGGCCGGCACTCCGGCCTCCGCCGTTAATCCGCCGGACGGATTCGATCCGGGGCCGGCGCGCCTACCCGAGTCCAGGGAGCAGCGCGTTAGCGCTCTCGGCTAACCTGACGGGTCCGAGAACAAGCTAGACGATTTCAGGCCAATTCACACTGGACGTCAATAGTACGGGATGGCATGATGTCTGTACCTGTGTTTGGCTTCTCTATACCATTTTTGTATAGGCACTATGAACCACATGACCACAGCAATATGCTGTAGGCATCTTACTGCTGACACTCGCAAGTAATGCGATAGTTATAACCTTCTGAAGAAGGGCATATACTGTAGGCATCTTACTGCTGACACTCGCAAGTAATGCGATAGTTATAACCTTCTGAAGGAGGGCACTAAGTGCCTGAAACCGTTTAAGAAATTAAATTTGTTTTATGGAGCTGGTTGCTGAAGCTGGATAAAACCCTAAGTTTCATTAATGCTACAGATCTAGATACTAATTAATATGACTGAAGAAGCAGCCGCCTATGTTTTAAATGATTATTTCTTTCTCTGTTAAATTTATCTGATGTTAAATTTAGCCGACGTGGGCACAAATACTACAAGGCAGTAAAGCAATAGTTTACTGTTAATGCAGTATAAAGTTTTAAGTTTCTAGAAGTTGCTTCTCGTCTTTAATGTATACCATGACCCGTCTCCTTCATGGTACGTATGGAGCAAGCTGGATGAATGAATGAATGAATGAGCTAAGACAGACGTCGAAGTGATATGGGGCATCCTCAAGGTTGAAGCTTTGCCTCTTTAGCTGAACTATCTGAATGTGATAGAACAATTTAGAAGATTTTTCCCGAACAGTAAAATGCTATCGTCGTTCTTCGAGAAAAACTGTAAGCTGAAACTCCTCGCCACTGCGTTTCTTTCACTGCGATATTCTCCTGTGCATAGCGATCTACGACTTAAGTGAGATTAATAGAAGCGCTGCATCTCGTGCTACCGCCCACGTGACGGAATGCGCTGTGAAACTGTCCGGTGGAATCATTGCATGTGGCGGTATGGAAGGCACCAAGCAGTGGGGCTTGCATGCCACGAGGCGGTGCGAGATATCAGCGCAGGTCCAGACTGGACCGGTTGGTGGGTGCTGCAGGTGCAACGACCGAACGTCTCGTCTGGATCCCCAGCCAGCCTGCGTACTAACGCACGGTGTGCAGCAAAATATCTCTCAGTTTTGCAAGGTAGGAGGTATTGGCGAAAACAAAAGTGTAAGGGAGGGTAGTTAGTTGTGAGTTCAATTGGTAGAGCACTTGCCCGGTCCGGTCTGTTTTGGTTGGCAGGAGAGCCAACACTGTGTTACTAAAAGGAGGCCGAAAGGCACGCGTTTTAGCTCACGCAGGCTGGCGTGAGGTCTGGAACAGGACAAGGAAATTAGAATTTAGAAAAACGGACGTAGCTGGTGGAATACTTAACTTTAATCCGTTAATGAAGAACGTCGGTCTTGACGGTACATGATTCATAATATCAATAGTAACTGATAATGGCGCCTTGCTAGGTTGTAGAAAATGACGTAGCTGAAGGCTATGTTAAACTATCGTCTCGGCAAAGGAGAGCGTATTTTGTCAGTGAACCATCGCTAGCAAAGTCGGTTGTACAACTGGGCTAGTGCTAGGAAGTCTCTCTAGACCTGCCGTGTGGCGGCGCTCGGTCTACAATCACTGATAGTGGCGACACGCGGGTCCGACGTATACTAACGGTCCGCGGCCGATTTAAAGGCTACCACCTAGCAAGTGTGGTGTCTGGCGGTGACACCACACGGTCTGCCAGGAAGTTCAGGTTTTCTGTAATTTATTTACAATAAGATGTATTCGTCTCTATGACGCAGGAGTTTTCGTAGTGTTCCCAGTCTGAAATGATTATTAGAACAATGAGGAAGCATAGCTCCCAGGAAGCGACAACAACCGCTGATCGGCAACATCGTTAATTCGCGATTACTTTAGGTGGCTTTCTAGCAATCAAGACACGTTTTCGGGGAGAGCCGGATTCAGATCCCTGCCAGTTCTTCCAGATTCAGGTGTTCCGTAATCTCTACATATAAAAGGCAATGTCCTGACTGAATTACTCATTATCGCCTAGCCCATACCGCTAAGAACAGAAACTTGAAATTTGGAGAAGGTGTGGATCATATATTGTAGGCGTCGTTTAAGAAGGGACTCTTCATAATTCCAACCCTAAAGGAGTGAAATAAGGGATTAAGGCTTTTTTGAAAAATTTCGCTATTAAGGCAATTTGAAGGTAATATGAAAATTGGTATTTTTTCGGTCAGAAATAAAAACCACTTTTCCACCACTTTTGGCAGATTAACCCTATGAGTGTGATACAGTGGGCGAAAGCTTTTTTGAAAATATATCATTATTAAAGAACTGATAAAAGTGTTTTAAAGCATTTTTAAATCTACAACTGTGTACATTGGTATTTGATTTCTCAGTTACAAATAAAAAATAATGTGTGTTTCACTGCATTCTTAAGAAGGGAAATAGGATATGAGATATTTTTATGAAAAAATTTATTGTTAAAACATTTTAAAGCTATATCTATGAACATTTAAATTTGGTTTCACAGTTAGAAATAAAAAAAAATATGTTTCACTGTTTTTGGAAATTTTGTTCCTATGGGGGTGAAGCGGGTGATGAAAGTTTTGATGGGAATATGTCATTGTGCTAGAATTATTGAAGCTAATTGCATGAAAATTTATATTTGGCTTCTCTCTCTCTTAGAAATAAAACACGCATGTCACTTTTTTTGAAAATTCAACCCCTAAGGGGGTGAAATAGGGTCAGACTGATTCACTGACTCATCACCGCCCAGCCCAAACTACTAAGGATAGAAATTTGAAGTTTGAAGTAGATATGAATCTTATACTGTAGGCTTAGTTTGAGAAGGGATTGTCCGAAATTTCACTCAAGGCCAGGAAATTGCAGATGAAATGCTTTTTCAGAGTATGTCGCTATTAAGGGAATTTTGAACTACGAAAACTGATATTTGATTTCTCAGTCAGAAATCTCTCAGCAAGAAAAAATGTTTCAGTATTTTTGCAAATTCAACCACTAAGGGGGTAAAATAGTCGGTGAAAGTTTTTTTAAGTAAATAATTACTGAAGAACTACTAAAGGATTTTAAGGCTAGAAATATGACAATTGGTACTCGCCTTTCTGTTAGAAATAAAAAAATACTTGTTTCAGTATTTCTGGAAATTCAATCCCTAAGGGAGTGCAATAGGGAATGAAAATTTTTAAGAAAATATTGCGTTACATTAAAAAAAATTTGAAATTGGTCTTTCGCTTCTCGGTTACATACAAAGAAATTTTTGTTAGGGGATGAAAGGTGCTATAGAAATGTCTCCACAAGAACTGAAAAGTCATGATTAACAAAAACTTTGGACTCCAACTAAGAGAATTTCTTTTTGGTTAGAAGTACATTCGAAAAATACCATGCCTATATGACCTTAATTAGGGCGAAAAGCTTAGAAGGTGTTGTAAATTGCGAAAAACATAAAAATTCGGTTAACAAAACAAAATATCTCTGTAGGCCACATAGTCCACGCGAACGAAGCAGGGGGCGCTAAGCTGGTACCTGTATATAAAATTAAGTAATATTCCTTATTCCTGATGAAATGAGGTGGTGATCCACCAGTAAAGAGTTCGTCGTCGTTTGTCATGTATCTTAAACATAACTAAAGCACTGTTGTGTACAAATCAAGCTCTAACTCACTGACCTTTGTTTCCAGTTTATGACTGGCTATACTGTTTACGCGGAGAATTGGTCCTTCACTTCGCAGCTACATGCACGCTGTTATGAAAATTGGTATCAGATTAAAACTGTGTACCAGACTGTGATACACGCGTGGTTTGGGCTCGAGTCTCGGTCGGCTACACAGTTCAATCCCTCACAGAGATTCATAAGATTCGCTGCGCACTGGAGGATTCATTCTGGAAACAACTCCAGGCTTTGGATAGGCATTCTTTCTTTTTCCAAGATCTGCTCGTCCAGTAGTGTACGCAGGAGAGCTTCTGCAAATCGCTAAAAGCAGAACACAGATGATGGCAGAAGAGGAGCAGTGAATAGTGAGTCGTGCGTCTGCTGCTCAGTATTATAGGAGCGAAAAGCACAGTCTTTATCTGCCAAAAGCTTCCGAGACAGATTTTATTCGTGGGGCGTACAAGTGGCGTCAGTGCAATAATTACGGTGGCAGCTTGAACCAAGAACTGCAAACAACAGATGTGCATTGGACCAATCAGATGTGAGCAGACAGTGTTTTTGTGCCTCCAATTCGAGCTTTATTCGGTAAAACGGCAACAGAGACATCTGAGTCCATGGAAAAGCCTTACGCAGATAATTTTTCAACTTGCGCACGAGTTTTGTTTAAACGTTTCAAGGGACGTATGTGTCTGGAGGCCAATGAGAGTCCAGGTCCGACGGAATCATTGAGTATATTGGTAAGCTTATTAAAACCGACCGTCATCTCTAAATCAAGTGTTCACGAAATTCTCCAGAATGATTGATGAAACGGAAAGTGTGTGTAAACTTTGTCAAATGGTTCACATGCCTCTGAGCACTATGGGACTTAACTTCTGAGGTCATCAGTCTCCTAGACTTAGAACTACTTAAATCTAACTAACCTAAGGACATCACACACATCCATGCCCGAGGCAAGATTCGAAGCGCCTAGAACCGCTCGGCCACACTGGCCGGCTAAATTTTGTTCCTCGCACATTGACTTCCGAACAGAGACGACGACGCATGGACGCTGCGCGACTTGATTGAAATGAAAAATGCGAACAGTTCTTTTCTGAAAAAAATCATCAACAGGGACGAGGCTTGTTGTTGTCGTCAATACGAACTTACCACAAAACGACAAAGAGCGTAATGGGTCTCTTATGGTTGGCCAAGGCTGAAGAAGGTGCAAATGACAAAATCAAAAATGAATACAATACTCGTCATTTTTCTGATGCCAACGGAATTATCCGCAGCGAATTTGTTCCGACCACCACTACTGTGAATTCCTAGTATTATTTGGGTGTCATGGATAAGTTGCGCAAGAAGATTTAGAGAGCTCGTCCACAACAATTGAAGGGGAGGGATTTCATTTTGTTTGCCAGACAAAGTTCCCGCTCACATGGCTGCCGTTGTAGTACAGTTACTAGCGAAAAAACAAGTGCCAGTTTTCATCCACCATCCATGTTCATCCGATTTTGCACCGAGAGACGATTTTTTAATCCCCAAAAATAATAATTCATATGAAGGATCAACGCTTTGACGACATAACCGACAATCAGACAGTTCAGCGTTGTGCTGTGCGCTGTGCACAAGTGGGGAGAGACTATGTAGAACACCTGAAGCACTACAACTTTTACTAACCCTTACACTGCTTCAGACATTCTTTCCGCATTCTGTTATAAGTGCGCCTGTTTTGTGACTGTACTTCTCGCCAAATGCCGATACCTGTGCTGAGAGATTGTCTTCCAACTGCCATGAAATGCTAAGCTGATTTTGAGGAATCTATTCACTGAAATAAAACGATTTTTGGGCATCTTACAGTTTGATATCTTCACTCGATAAAGGACCGAACTTCTTTTCATTATTCCTCATAGTTAGTGTGCTGCATCAAATTAAATGAAACATTGCATGGTATTTCAAAGAGTTCGAACGAGTTGGCGCAGTGGTTAGCACACTGGACTCGCATTCGAGGGGACGACGGTTCAAACCCGCGTCCGGCCTTCCATGATTTAGGTGTACCGTGATTTCCCAAAATCGCTTCAGGCAAATGCCGGGATGGTTCCTTTGAAAGGGCATGGTCGACTCCCTTCCACATCCTTCCCTCGTCCAATGGGACTGATGACTTCGCTGTTTGGTTCCCTCCTCCAAATCAACCAAACAACCAATTTCAAAGAGTTTGTAGATGTAAAAACACATTGCGTTAACTTTGTGTGTGGTTAATTTTAGTTCATTCATTGCAGTGTCTGAAATGTAGATAATATATCGAAATTCTATTTAAAATTGAGAGCAGAAAGATATCTCATTTCCATCTCGAGTTACTGATTTTTAGTGTTTACGGGCGGCACACGCGACGTGCCCGATTCCACCCTTGCGAATCGGGAATTATGTGGTCATAAAAATCTTCATATTTCCCGGACGATTGAAGATGTAAAAACAAGGTTTGTTGCGAATGTTAGAATGGAAAGAGCACATATGTTGCATATGGAAGTAACTCGTCCGCAATAGCGAGAGGTCGGCGGAACAGCAGCGCGAGACTAGCCGAGCGGTCCAGGGCGCTGCAGTCATGGACTGTGCGACTGGTCCCGGCGGAGGTTCGAGTCCTCCCTCGGGCATGGGTGTGTGTGTTTGTCCTTAGGATAATTTAGGTTAAGTAATGTGTAAGCTTAGGGACTGATGACCATGGCAGTTAAGTCCCATAAGATTTCACACACATTTTTTCGGCGGAACACATCAATACCGCTTCAGGAGAACCGAGGGGCAGCGTTTAAACTCATGACCTAGGGAGCGGCAGAGCATGACGAGTTAAATAGTCTCTAAACTGGCCTGGCAGGGTATATGGAGCTACTGCATCGAATTTGTGAGAGTAAACGCTGGGATGGCGTGATAGAGTATATCCTGAGCATTAATATGATAATGGAAATAAATGTTTCTATGTGCGCGGACGGCCTTGGGGGAAGGGAATTGGAGAGATAGGCCAAGACTTCACCACACTAGGTGGGTTCACATAAATGTAGGTTGCGATAGCGGCACCATGAAGAACACAACAGTAACATAATATTTTGGAGTTGTCTTATTGCAGTGTCTAAATGGAGTCACCCAATGTTTGGGTGTGCTCATCCAAAGACAAATGTATTCTGTTCTGTGCCTCCTAGGTGGTCAGGGGTCATCCTACAAGCGATCAGGGGGGACCCCTCCGTTGACTCGTTTTTCTTCGGTGCTAAGCCGCCCTTTATACAAATTCGTGTGCGCTGGCATCCACCGCTCTCGTTTCCAATTTTTCTTTTTTTTTTTTCGGGCGAGAGCAGTATTTGCATGTATAATGAAGTCGGTTAACAGCGGAGCGCCCGAAATAAGGGTTCGTCGCGGCCCCGTTCATCTTTTCCCTCTCCCCCTTCTGCCGCTCGTGTCGAGCGACGCGGTGTTTCCGGTATCGGCGCGTAACTTCCTTCAGCCGCGCGAGACATCCATCGGCGCGCCGACAGCAGTAGCGGCAGCTGCAGCGTGATTGCCGCATTGTGCCCGCCGCGGGCAATTTGTTTTCTCGAGCGCTCTCGGCCGCGAGCGAGTTTCGCGCCCCTCTGCCGGCCCGTAACGAGTTTTACTGTCTCGAGCCGAGCTCTTTGGCCGGCGCTGCTCGTTAGGCTGTCGACCGCGGCGGCGGCGCTCGACGAGTTTTTCGAGGGCCGTAACGACGCCCTCCTGCCGGTGCCGGCTAAACCCTGGCGCGTGCCGGCGCGAGCCTCAGCTGTTTGGCTAGCAGCGGTGTTGGCAGCCCTGGCTGGCCCTGTCGCCGGCCGACAAATGAAGCCGAATTGAGAGCTCGCCGCGGCGCGTTCTTCAGGCGCGCCTGAGTGATGGGGGAGCAGCGAATGCAGACTGCCTGCTCCCCTCGGCTAATGTTTCGGATGAGGCGTGCCCTACCGTGCCGACTTCCCATTACTCTTCTCTCGATGCGTATCGCAGCCTTTCGGTAGCTGCCGTACACCGCGCGCAGATAACACATCTGGTTTCTAACATTTTAATCCAAACTAAAACCTCCGGGCTTGCATGAAATTTATAAGTGACGAAGCGATAAATTTTCTACGAAACGTTCTCGTTCATAAACCAAACTGCAAGTTACAATTCTTTGATTTTACTTATTCTACAAAACCTACGACGATTAAGTAGCCTTAGAAGTCGTATCAAAACGCAGTAAACCCATTTCTAAATCTCTTTTGGGTTTCTATACCTCAGTCTGTAGAAACGGAACCCGTCCGTCTGTTTATCTGTCCGATTTGTAGAAACCCTTTTTCTCAGGTACGGTTAGAGGCATCAAGTTGAAATCTGTGTCATATTATAAGGTCTACAGTCCCTTGGCAGTGTAAAAATTCAAAGCTTCTTAGTCAATGAAGTCAGAAATGCCATATAATTTTGATACTCGAAAACTCATACGAAAACCTACAGGATATTTCCCGGACCAAGAATCACGAAATTAGGAAAGAACAAAAGGTTTCACAGTACAGTCAGAGGAAAATATCCAAAAATTGTTAATTTGTAATTATATCGCGCGAAAAAAAAATTATGTTCTTTGATGTCAGACTGTCTGCCCCACTTTTTCTCGAGAATGTGTTGTACCAAGCTGAAATTCTATGGTCCTTGAGCACTATAATAAACGTAAGCTTCTACGTCAGTGCAATCAAAAGATACCAGCATTTACGTCACACATTTTCATACTAGCAAACTCACTCATTAAAACCTATAGGGTATTCCTATTTACGTAGAATCATGAAATTTGGCAAGAAGCAAAATCTCACAGTGTCTGGTATACTGACGTTCTCGAAAGCAAATTTAAATCAGAAGAATGCATCAATTGAAGAGAAATAATTTACTCACTATTAAATTTTCCTTCGCTTGTCAGGAACAAACTGTGGCTCTGTGTGGCGTAAGGTGCAATGCATACGCCGGCCGGAGTGGCCGTGCGATTCTAGGCGCTACAGTCTGGAACCGCGTGACCGCTACGGTCGCAGGTTCGAATCCTGCCTCGGGCATGGATGTGTGTGATGTCCTTAGGTTAGTTAGGTTTAAGTAGTTCTAAGTTCTAGGGGACTGATGACCACAGCAGTTAAGTCCCATAGTACTCAGAGCCATTTTTTTGCAATGCATACACTGCAAAATATTTAAAACTCTACAAGGATGAATGAGTAGGGTTTTACTTTCAAGAAAAGAGTTCTTGAAAAACTAAATTCTGATTATTGCCAAATAAGTCTGTACATCATAAGACTAACAATTACGAAATTTTCTCATTACAAAACTTATAGACATTTAAATGAGTTGCATTATTTGTGATAAAACGAAAACAAAGAGATCAAATTAATACTAATTCATGAATATTTTTAGTTATCTAAGGGACAAAGATTTCCTTCAGTTAATAGTTCTGACGAACAAACATTCATTTTTGCGAGTGCATTTCCTCGAAATATTGCTACGAAAGTCTTCTCCATCCATACAGTGAACGAAATATCTTTACAAACAAGTTTTTCATCACCATAATGAATTATTCCAGATGATATTTCCCAGATTAACAAATATCAGGTCTCCTTCTCTAAAAAAAACAACTGCCGAAGCGCTACGCCGCTGACTGGCGACCAAGCGTACTGCAGATTACATTAAACGCAGTCAAGGATCTTATTCATTAACTCGTGTAACGCGCTCATACATCTTTGTCCCAGTCAGCAAAGGTCAAATATTCACAATGGCAGAAAAGATATTAAAACCTTAAATTAGACTTGTTCTGATAATTTTATTTTTGATGCATCTCAGTGTCGTTGTCATGTCGTCATTTCTTCATGCAGATATATGCCGCGATGGAACTCTATTTGGCTGTTCTATTTAGTCCAGGAGACCGCATTCTTAAAATTTACGCACACATTTAACTATACCCATAGTGCTCAGAGCCGTTTGAACCATTTAATTATATATACCTCGCGTTTTCACAAGCGTATTTTTGAAAACATGTATGTTGCCTGTGTGCTCACAACAGATATTAAAGGTAGCAACCACAAAGAGTAGCCGGCCGCGGTGGTCTAGCGGTTCAGGCGCTCAGTCCGGAACCGCGCGACTGCTACGGTCGCAGGTTCGAATCCTGCCTCGGGCATGGATGTGTGTGATGTCCTTAGGTTAGTTAGGTTTAAGTAGTTCTAAGTTCTAGGGGACTGATGACCACAGATGTTAAGCCCCATAGTGCTCAGAGCCATTTGAACCACTTTGAACCACAAAGAGTAATGACACGTTTTCAAAATTATACTCGTTAAACGCAAGGTATAAGTAGTGAAACGTGCAAGTAAATGTCAACAATATAAATTGGACTCAATAGAAAAACCAAACACAGCTCCAATGCGGCACTTATATCAACAAATGACGATATAAAATCGTCACTGAAGATGCTTCGAAAATAAAAGAAGCGAAACTGATAACCAAACATGCAGCTGGCAAGCAAACAAGCTGCGTGCTGTTTAGTCTCACAGGTGAAAGGGAGTAGAACCTCGTGAGTTTTCGTGGGTGTTTTGAATTCAGCTTTTATTTCAGCCCAAGTACACTGAAGAGCCAAAGAAACTGGTACACCTGCATAATATCGTGTAGGGACCCCGCGAGCAGGCAGAAATGCCCTAACACGACGTGGCATAGACTCGACTAATGTCTGAAGGGAACTGACAACATGAGTCCTGCAGGGCTGTCCATAAATCCGTAAGTTAGAGCTCTCTTCTGAACACCACGTTGCAAGGCATCACAGATATGCTCAATAATGTCCATGTCTGGGGAGTTTGGTGGCCAGAGGAAGCCACTCTGTAGCAGCTCTGGACGTGTGGGGTGTCACGTTGTCCTGCTGGAAGTGCACAAGTCCGTCGGAATGCACAATGGACATGAATGGATGCAGGTGTTCAGACAGGATGCTTACGTACTCGTCTCTAGACGTATCAGGGATCCCATATCACTCCGACTGCTCTCGCCCCGCTCCATTACAGAGCCTCCATCAGCTTGAACAGTCCCCTGCTGACATGCAGTGTCCATGGATTCGTGAGGTTGTCTCCATTTCCGTACATGTCTATGCACTCGATACAATTTGAAACGAGACTCGTCCGACCAGGCAACGTGTTTCCAGTTATCAGCAGTCCAATGTCGGTGTTGACGGGCCGAGGCGAAGCGCAAACTTTTGTGTAGCGGAGTCATCAAGGTTACACGAGTGGGCCTTCGGCTCCGAAAGCCCATATCGATGATGTTTCGTTGAATATTTCGCACGCTGACATTTCTTGATGGCCGAGCACTGAAATCTGCAGCAATTTGCGGAAGCGTTGCACTTCTGTCGCGTTGAACGATTCTCTTCAGCCGTCGTTGGTCCCGTTCTTGCAGGATGTTTTTCCGGCCGCATCGATGTCGGAGATTTGATGTTTTACCGGATTTCTGATATTCATGGTTGTTGTTTTTGTTGTGGTCTTCAGTTCTGAGACTGGTTTGATGCAGCTCTCCATGCTACTCTATCCTGTGCAAGCTTCTTCATCTCCCAGTACCTACTGCAACCTACATCCTTCTGAATCTGCTTGGTGTATTCATCTCTTGGTCTCCCTCTACGCCGGCTTTGGTGGCCGAGCGGTTCTAGGCGCTTCAGTCCGGAACCGCGCGACTGCTTCGGTCGCAGGTTCGAATCCTGCCTCGGGCATGGATGTGTGTGATGTCCTCAGGTTAGTTAGGTTTAAGTAGTTCTAAGTTCTAGGGGACTGATGACCTCAGATGTTAAGTCCCATAGTGCTCAGAGCCATTTGAACCATTTTCTCCGATTTTTACCCTCTACACTGCCCTCCAATACTAAATTGGTGATCCCTTGATGCCTCAGAACATGTCCTACCAACCGATCCCTTCTTCTAGTCAAGTTGTGCCACAAACTTCTCTTCTCCCCAATCCTATTCAACACCTCCTCATTTGTTATGTGATCTACCCATCTAATCTTCATATTCGTGGTACACTCGTGAAATGGTCGTACGGAAAAATCCCCACTTCATCGTTACCTCGGAGGTGCTGTGTCCCGTCGCTCGTGCGCCTACTACAACACCACGTTCAAACTCACTTAAATCTTGATAACCTGCCATTGTTGCAGCAGTAAACGATCTAAGGACTGCGCCAGACACTTGTTGTCTTATATAGGTGTTGCCGTCCGTAGCACCGTATTCTACCTGTTTACAAAAAAATGGTTCAAATGGCTCTGAGCACTATGGGACTCGACTGCTGAGGTCATTAGTCCCCTAGAACTTAGAACTAGTTAAACCTAACTAACCTAAGGACATCACAAACATCCATGCCCGAGGCAGGATTCGAACCTGCGACCGTAGCGGTCTTGCGGTTCCAGACTGCAGCGCCTTTAACCGCACGGCCACTTCGGCCGGCTACCTGTTTACATCTCTCTGTGTTTTAATACGCATGTCTATACCAGCTTCTTTGGCGCTTCAGTGTATATTCTGAACTAAAGCTGTGTTCTGAGATATTACATCTGTCAGAGGTGATTGATTACTTAGTCATTAATCTGGCAATATTGCCGATACTAATTCACGTGCTGATTATAAAATGTTTTCCAGCGTGATACGTCAATGTTTTCCAGCGTGTTGGAAATTTGTGATAAGGACTATGGGACCAAACTACTGAGGTCATCGGTCCCTAGGCTTACGCACTACTTAAACTATCTTACGCTAAGGACAACACACACACCCACGCCCGTGGGAGGACTCGAACCTACGACGGAGGAGCCGCGCGAACCGTGACATGACGCCTTAGACCGCACGGTTACCCCGCGCGGCTTCCAGCGTGTTACGTTGCACAGCATTTTCCTCGTATACTTTCCATCGATGGATACTAGGTCAATATACTCAATCAGCGGTAGTTCTAGTACTCGAAAAATATTGCCTGGTGCGTCAACTGTTCAGTTTCGGGAAGTTTACTGATTACTGTGAAGATGCGTGATCAGTCGCAAAAGAAATGTTGTTTAGGAATATCAGTTAAAGGCACAAAGTACAGAATTGTATCTGCTCAAAATATAGCTCTTAATGAACCGCTCTGCAGCATGAAGTTCCACAGCGGCAGTCTTGTGTAAAAAGCTCTCGGTCTGCTATAGTCTCAATCGTGAATCAAAGCGCAACGATTGAAGAATTATGTCTATTCTCTTCATTCACCGCAAAGGGCATCTACAGTGATACTATAAATATCTTCGTGGCGAGGCACTCTGTCAAACATGCACACATTAAGCAGAAGTAAACATTCCACGGATTATGATAAGCCAAATCACAGAAATACATGTTCAAATACGTTAAAGATGAAAACCATGATCTCGAAGCGGCTGAAAAAATCAAAATTCAGTCGTGCGTGACCACTGCCTGCATGTGATATGTTTGGCAACTTCTTGGTAGCGCCTGACATGGTCGAAACATGTCAGATATGACATACTGATAAATCGTCATTTTTCAAGAAATCGTACAGTCCTGGCGGAATCATGGTCCTAACATTTCATAGTGGTTGTGCAATCGAAAGTACTACTCCCATATTAGGCAATTCTTCCTTGGTTATTATGTTAATCAAGGTAGCCCTGTTTTTCGTGGATCATTTCTGACGTTTCGCTTGAAATGGCTGTCCATGAGTATGTGTGAATCCATCACGGTGGTATTCTGCCTGCCTTCCCTTGCCCTAGGAATTGTAAAGACGATTGCCGGCCGGTGTGGCCGTGCGGTTCTAAGCGCGTCAGTTTGGAACCGCGTGACCGCTACGGTCGCAGGTTCGAATCCTGCCTCGGGCATGGCTGTGTGTGATGTCCTTAGGTTAGTTAGGTTTAAGTAGTTCTAAGTTCTAGGGGACTGATGACCTCAGTAGTTAAGTCCCATAGTGCTCAGAGCCATTTGAACCAACCATTTTTGTAAAGACGATTAATCCACGACTAGCCACATAAGAGCAGCTTATCTTTCCTGCTTCCAATGCTGAAATCTTACATCTTTTCCGCATAAGATTTCCCTGGGCTCACTGGTGTGAAATATGTTGCCTCGATTATAGACATGTAGTTTAGAAACACATCAGAGAAGCAAATCCGGCACGTTCGTGCGCTCTGGACGCTAAGGTTCTTGAGCGACCTTTTGAGGAGCTGTTGCGAGGAGAGAAACGGGCCATTGTCGCATCAAAACTGTCACTTCATAGGTCGGAGGAAGACAACGGCATACCACCTTCAACAAGGAATGTGCCTACCTAGTAAAGCACCGTTGTGTTCTTACTAACCATGGATTGATGAGAGCTTCACCCTACCTTTAAATAAATTTGAACCGCGAAGTAGTTAATTTTACATACGTAAATATCAAAATACTTTTATGAGCATATAACATAAAATACAAAAAGAAATTGAACAAACTGTCAAATGTTTTGTGAATTGATTTGTCTAAAAGAAATAAATAAAACAGGTTAGAGATACATTCGATGCACCTTTGAATGACGCTCGAAATCCTGTACAGCAACTGAGATGCCCATACGTTAGTGACCACTGAGCGAAGTTTCACCAGACAAATATCTACCACTACCCCTCAAAATTCTAAGTTTCTAATTCAAACATTGAACGTTAAACGTTCTATCGGCACATGTGCTGTACAATATTTCTAGCATCGTTCAAAGACGCGTCATAGTTATGTTTCTCTAATGTAGTTTATTTTTCGGCTCTTAGACAGATCATTTCACAAAATACTTGATCTTTTCTTCACTTAATTTTTATTTTTATTTCTAAGTTTTGATCAGAAAGCATCGAACATACTTAAATATCGACCGGTGTTCTATTATTATTAAGAGAATATAAATCAAGAGAAATCAGAGTATTTTCAGTTGGTGCTGTTATTTGATACTTTTTGACGTTTCACTTACACAGGTAGCAGCAACTGTTCGTAAAGTAATTCAGTTTTCCCTCAGATTACTAATTAAATTTTTATTAATTACCTGTATTGAGTTAGCGTAGTTAAATATTTTCTTGCAAAACTAGACCTCAGGCTTCTGAGTTTCATACGCCATTTGTTTTTTCACCATTCTTCGTTTGGCTATGAAAATTCGGACAAAAACCCATTGAGTAGTTTATAGAGAGTCTTATTTTCGTTCCGCTCAAACATTCGAGCAAAAATTACACAAAATGAAAATATATGAAACAGTCCACCGAAGGGTCTAAGTGTAAGCAGAAATGCAGAAACTATTATCTGCTGAAGGTGGCTTTAGTTAACAAGTCACTTATTTCATTAAGTTTGCAGTGTCATTCCGTAACAAAAGGAGCATTGCTCATGCTATTAATGTTTTTGCAAAGCTTTCCAAACACATTCTAAGTTCGTCGGTCTCTCACCCCTAAAAGATTTGCGACTGTTATCACTTCAGTACTACCTGAAAGGTTGTCGTCAATTGCCCTCGCTGCAAAGGTGTGACGTCTTTCATGACGATATATCAGCACAACACCGTAACGATGGAAACTTAGAGCATTACCGTGAAGTTATAGTGAAAGTGAAGAGCAGATAACAACGGTAGTGCTAAAGTCAGGAATCAAGCTCTGTAGATCGTGTGATTGTGGCAAGGCGTTCGGATTATTTGATTTCAATTAAGCGAAACTGCAAATGAATGTGGAATAGAACCAGAAGTGTCCCTTCTGAAACTGCCAGACTACAAAAGACAGCACAAAGGAAAGGATCCTGGAAAGCGAGAGCCATGGCTCAGGTGGCACTCGAGTGGGTCGATTCGGCGCCACACCTGCAGATTATCGCCGGAAGACGAAAATGCGGGTGCAATGCCATACCCGCAGTTCTTTTGTCTCGACAAAAGTACGGACGGCGGAAAATTCGGTGTAGGAAGCTCCTCGTTCGTGTAATATGTACAACATAAAAGATTTTAATGCGACTGGTTACAATGAGAAATGGTTGGAGTCACAATTCCCTGGCCCTCGTCTGTGAGATGTTGTGAATCTCATAAAGTTCATCGAGGACACTATTCCTAGATGTGCCCGTGAAAGTTGCTCATGGGACGCGGAGAGAGTAATGAGAACGCGTCTGTTTTACGAAACAGACTGCACGTATTGTTCTGTAATGACATCTAGTGAATAGGGCAGCAAGGGGATACCAAAGCAAAAATAAAGAGTCTGTAAGCTGTCGATTCATTGTACATACCGCACGATTTCAGTACAGCGCATTGTAATAGCGTGGTGAATCACACTTCCATTGCAACTTTTCAGGCCGGTCGTACATTCATGCCCAAAGCATTTCACGTCACACCTCCGCTGTCAAGTGTCACTCCAAGCCAGATCCCCTCCCTCCCTCCCCAGTCACTGACTATCTCACCATCTCCCCACGACAATTATTCGCAGGCTATCGACTTCATACAAAGCGCAGCATTTACGATTGGTCAGCGATTCACGACTCAGCGGTAGTTTAATTGAATACAACAGGGAGGGACATCCCTCACCCCTCTGCCCCCCCCCCCCCTCGTCTCTCTCTACACATCCCCTCTTTTTTTTTTGCCTCTTCTCCCACTCCCCCCTCTCTTCTTTTTGCGAATTTAATGAAGCGTAATACGCTGCAACACCTGCGGTCGTGAAATGTTCCCAGCGTTCCATTAGCCACAAATTACGGTCCACATTTAATTAACTCCGCGCCCGCGGTGTTCCAGTTGTAAAGGAAAACGGGGTGGGGGGTGGTAGTAACAGCCGCACGCCGTGATTTCTGTGGGACCGCTGCTCTGTGATTGTGGCCCAGCCAGCGAGAGGTCATTAGTATCGCCGCAGTTGCACAATTCTCAAGACGCTAGCAGAGGAATTTGTTACCCAGAGCAAGATTAAACCAAATCTGCTTTCTTCGCTACTTGTATGTCTTGATCCGGTGATCGTGTCTTGTTCGCCCTAACTTTTTCTCTTTGTTTCGGCCTGTGATTGAATGTTCTTCGTTGGTTACATTGTTTCCTCAATGTTCTTACACATTTTTTATTTCCTCATACAATTTGTGGCCGAGCGGTTCTAGGCGCTACAGTCTGGAACCGCGCGACCGCTACGGTCGGAGTTTCGAATCCTGCCTCGGGCATGGATGTGTGTGATGTCCTTAGGTTAGAAAGGTTTAAGTAGTTCTAAGTTCTAGGGGACTGATGACCTCAGAAGTTAAGTCCGATAGTGCTCAGAGCCATTTGAACCATTTTTGAACCTAAAACATTTTATTTGTAGCTGTACTTCTATGTTTCGCAACGAAATTTAGAGAAGAGCCTGCGTATACCGTCGTTTTTTAACGGTAGCTGCTGTAGCAGTATTGGCTGGTGTGACTCGAACAAATAATGACAAAAAGAACGCCGCTATGTACTCTTGTAGAGTCATATGCGAAGCTCAAGTCCAAAAGTAGAGAATTTCAGACATGCATTTACTGAACATGTCATCTGTTAAGTGTGTTGTGTTTCCACCTCCAGTTTTCGTATTTGACGCATAAAGTCATCGGACCGCGAGGAATATGATTCAGCAGAAGATGTCGACTGTGAGTTAACCAAAGAGAAACGCACATAGCCATCCATTTTTTACGTTTCCCATTTTTTACGTTTTCTTGCTATGTTCATTGTTTCCATGTTAGAGGCCACAGTGTAGTCCGCATTGTTAATTAGTGCCATCTGGTGCGTCCTGTGGAAATCGAGCACATGTTGGATATGGATGAGAAGGAACTCGTGCAACTCGTCAACTAATAACTCTTACAGAACTACATGTGCAGGTCGAGCACGCGTGGATACAACCCCGTATCCCAGGACAGTATTCGCCACCTGTACGATCGAGTGGATGACAGAGTCAGTGCCGGGCATTGCTGCCCATGGAGGCTACACCACGTACTAATTTGGGTCTTTCAGTATGAGTTGATACCTGTTACCTCAATACTAGTTGTGCTGTTGGTCGGTAAATGTAATAATTACATGTACTTCACATCAACTATTGCAACAAAAAATCTTAGTAAATTGGAAAGCTCTAAAAGGGTGTACCAATTTTTTTTATTTTTTTTTTCTGGCAGTGTACGTGAACTAAGCAGTGGTCACTGCTTGATGTGCGAGAGGTAAATATAGAGGTTACGATGCTGCTCTGCAAAATCTCGCACGAGACGCAGCACGGAGCAGAGTCTTACATTAGTAATACTTCCACGTGTTCTCTTAGGAGACATTAAATGGCGGAGATCCGCCCCCATTGCAAGGGACGTGTCCCCTAGTTGGAAATAGCTTTTTCTCGAAACGGTCGTACCTCACAGGGGACTGGAAGCAGAGGGTGGGCTGTGAGGAGGGTCAGGGAGCGCGCAATTGCTGGGGAAAACTGCAGGCTGTCCATCAGGCGACGCAACGCCGTTGCCGCTGGTACACTGCAGCGCAGTGTCTGCCTCCAAGGCGCGGACCCATTTAATAATGCAGCGCTGCCGTACTCTGATGGAAAAATCTTACCCGATGGAGGATCAGTCCGAATATATCAAAGTTTGTCCTCTCTAGAGGTGCTCATCACGTAACTGATATTAAACGATTAAAAGTTCATCGCATTTGGAATAGGTGTGCGTCATTGATATGACCGTTAGGACCCTGTAATGGAACTAGCCAATGACTCATCTTTCGTTACGTACCGAATTTCTTGACGCACTCCATAAATTTACTATACGAGACAGAAAAATTCAAATTCTAATCTTGCATTTCGTATAGTTTCAACTACATAAATAAAATGGTTTTGTGCACTTACAAATAAAATATATGTACAGGAATAACATTAATATCATTATTTTTCAAAAAACTTAATTATTTTTCATGCATTGGATTTATTTCATAACTAGGTTACCCAATTATATTACATTTGAAGTCATTCACATTACAACTGTTAATTATAAACTCTCAAAATATCTTCTGAAAAGATATGCGTTAAGTGAAGCCCGTCGGTCACTGTGTTGTCCTTGGTAAGAGGTAATGCCTGAAATTCGATATCTTCGGCTCATTCTTGACACTTTATATCTCAAAATACTGAATTTTAGAAATGGAATGTCCCTCGCACCTAGCTCCAGCTACCATCCGCGTTCTAAGTCTGTTAACTCCCGCCGTATGGCCACGATCACGTCGGACACCTTTTCACGTGAATCACCTGAGTACAAGTGACAGCTCCGCCAACGCACTGCCCTTTTATACGTTGTGTATTCGCTACTTTCGCTGTCTGTATACGTGCCTATCGCTAACCCATTGTAATATTAATGCATTAATTTGTTCTAAAAGCGGTGCTGATATTCAAGACAATAAAAGCGGGTTAAAAGCTGTGAGCTATCGGGGGAAATTAACCTTGCATTACTGAGCAACTGTTTTTTGTTTTTTTTTTTTTTACCATGTATCCAGTCTAGCTTACCAAATTCCCAACCAGACTAACATTAATTATAATCTTTTAATAGTCCTCTTACAACAACCGGTGATATATATATATATATATATATATATATATATATATATATATATATATATATATATATAAAGATAATTTAAATAAAAAGAAATAAATCACTTTATATTTGGACATTTATTTTAACACTGATCATTGTTCCGTTAAAACTTCAGCATATTAAACTTGATTCATAACTAAACTGGTGCCTTATTTAGGATTGTGAAAATGTGAGTTTGTAATCTTACGGAACACATACTGCATACAACACTGCATTCATAAAATAACACACGAAGAACGTTGAAACACATGCAAGGGGAAATTAACCACAACCAACCGATTCAATTTTCACCCAAAGAAGTTACGTTCGTAGCGCAATCCTGTCCGTCATGAAATTACCACACACTGGTATACTAAATTCATACTAACTCTCTGTGAAATCTT
The DNA here is from genome assembly GCF_023898315.1 of Schistocerca nitens. Lineage (NCBI taxonomy): Eukaryota > Metazoa > Arthropoda > Insecta > Orthoptera > Acrididae > Schistocerca > Schistocerca nitens. The sequence continues at coordinate 284,169,695 of NC_064618.1, read as the reverse complement.
CCCGAAAAGAATAGCTGAGGGCTACTTTGATGCTTACACCACATGCTTCACGTGGTCAACTTGGTTTACACAAAGAGTGCAACTCCACAATAATTAAAATAAATTACATCGAAACGCAATTTACAAAAGATAAACCTCGAACTGGTTACTATCGTCTTACTATTAACCTGATGCGTCAAACAATTGTGTAAGCACTTGGTACTGGTCTCACAAAGTACACCCCACGTGGATTGAACATAAAGAAAAGTTGCTATATTGAAAAATATTGTCAAGACGAGACGTTATAATCTCACGCACATTCGCATTTAAGATTGATGAGCTTAGTTAGAGTTACGGATCATCCACATGTGGTTCCACTTTACTCACAAAGTAGTGACAAAGCAACTACTGGAAGATATTCTGAACTTCACGCGAGAGTTACACTGTGTTGCAATTTAAGATAACATTAGATATTTTAGATCTAAACCTGAAATAAAGGTGATTAAATTTTCAGTTAGGCTGAACTTAAGAAATCCATTGTCCTACGGACTTCAGACGCTCGCCGCGGACAGACTGCCTGGGCCCCTACCGAGGGTGCTTAACAGATACAAATGGAAGTGACCAGAGAGGCAGCTTCCTATACCAACATGACAAGGGACGGACCATACTAAGAATAGAAACCTCTCTGCTTTTAGAAAGCGTAGCTACCTGTTCCGACGTTGGTCCTACTGTTCTCTAGCAGACAGGCTTGTCTGCTACCATCAAGCATGTAACTAGAAATACATTTGCTCATTCATCCTCTCACACAGACGGGAAGGGGGATGACAGTATCTTATCATATACAGTATATAAAAGAAAGCGGATGTAGGTTCCGTATGAGACTGTGTGACATGAATTACACATAAACTATGTTTTAAAGTGTAGTAGTCTCCTCCCAGATAGTCAGAAACACCACATTAAATTTAGAAGAGGAATTTATGCCGTAAATGACAAAAGATTTAAGAAATTAACATGAAAGGAATCCAACAGAGACCTTTCAGCATGACATTTCTTCACACTAGTGTCACTGAAGCGGCTGGTCCTGGCGGAGGTTCGAGTCCTCCCTCGGGCATGGGTGTGTGTGTTTGTCCTCAGGATAATTTAGGTTAAGTAGTGTGTAAGCTTAGGGACTGATGACCTCAGCAGTTAAGTCCCATAAGATTTCACACACATTTGAACATTTTTGTCACTGAAGGTGTGGTTCTTTGTCTTAGAAATATTGAGAGACAGAAGTTCATTATAAACACCCACTTACCTGTCCACCAGTCAGACATTTTGTAACTTCCTGGCAGATCAAAACTGTGTGCCGGACCAAGACTCGAACTCGGGACCTTTGCCTTTCGCGGGCAAGTACTCTACCATCTGGTCCGGCACACAGTTTTGATCTTCTAGGAAGTTTCATAGCATCGCACGCTCCGCTGCAGAGTGAAAATCTCATTCTGGAGACATCCCACAGGCTGTGGCTAAGCCATGTCTCCGCAATATCCTTTCTTTCAGGAGTGCTAGTTTGCAAGGTTAACAGGAGAGCTTCTGTAAGGTTTGGAAGGTAGGAGACGAGGTCCTGGAAGAAGTAAGGCTGTGTGGACGGGGCGTGAGTCGTGCTTGGGTAGCTCAGTTGGTAGAGCACTTGCCCGCGAAAGGCAAAGGTCCCGAGTTCGATTCTCGGTACGGCATACAGTTTTGATCTGCCAGAAAGTTTCATATCAGCGCACACTCCGCTTCAGAGTGAAAATCTCATTCTGTAGTTTCTCGCCTAGTTAATCAGGAAGTTTTTCAAAGTTTTATATAGTTTTTGTTCACAATTGTGACGAAAGCACTTCGCAAAGCCTCAAAATAAGACCACTTCCTAACAATCCGTAGCAAATTAAGACCCTGAACCGGGCACAATGCCAATGATTACGTGGTGAACACGTGAAGCTCATGTATCTAATCACTTGATAACAGACTTCTGTTGGAATTACGAGATGCCCAGGTAGTGCTGCCAATTACGTAGAGTCTAACATTCAGTGAAAAAATCGTGATTTCAGGTAATGGTTGCAATTTGAAAATGAGGGCTCATATGCTAATTTTAAGGTCAGTTTCGTGTTCAGTGGCATCGAATGCAAGGACGTTAAGCCCATTTTATTTCCATATATTTTGTGTGCTTAACTTTTGGAACGTACACTCATTGCTAATTCCGGCGTCGTCAGTTCTTGGCGATTTGCGGCTCCAAGTACTGGACGTGCCGCAGTGGGGGTGTCTGCATATGAGAGCGGTCAGCAAAACGAGCTGCGGCCGCGGGTAGACGCGCCCAGAAAAAGGAAGCCGACGCCAGCAGCGGCCGGCCCGGCGCGGCCCAGGCTGGCGGGGCGCCAACCCAGCAAATCAGTGCGGGCGGCCACGTTACGGACCGCCGCCTCTCCTCTGCCCATTCACCGCGAGCGGTCGGTTCCCATAATGACCTCTACACTTCTTCCACCACTATCTCCACACGAAATTCTCACTACCCCTTTGACGCTGTGTAATTATTCCCTTTGAGAGAACACTGAAAGACCTAAATACACCACCGGACATTAAAATTGCTACACCACAAAGATGACTTGCTACAGACGCGAAATATAACCGACAGGGAGAAGTTTCCAACCGATTTCTTATACACAAACAGCAGTTGACCGGCGTTGCCTGGTGAAACGTTGTTGTGATGCCTCGTGTAAGGAGGAGAAATGCGTACCATCACGATTCCGACTTTGATAAAGGTCGTATCGTAGCCTATAGCGATTGATGTTTATCGTATCGCGACATTGCTGCTCGCGTTGATCGAGATCCAATGACAGAATATGGAATCGGTGGGTTCAGGAGGGTAATACGGAACGCCGTGCCGGATCCCCACGGCCTCGTATCACTAGCAGTCGAGATGACAAGCATCTTATCCGCATGGCTGTAACGGATCGTGCAGCACGTCTCGATCCCTGAGTCAACAGATGGGGACGTTTGCAAGACAACAACCATCTGCACGAGTTCGACGTCGTTTGCAGCAGCATAGACTATCAGCTCGGAGACCACGGCTGCGGCTACCCTTGACGCTGCATCACAGACAGGAGCGCCTGCGATGGTGTACTCAACGACGAACCTGGGTGCACGAATGGCAAAACGTCATTTTTTCGGATGAATCCAGGTTCTGTTTACAGCATCATGATGGTCGCATCCGTGTTTGGCGACTTCGCGGTGAACGCACATTGGAAGCGTGTATTCGTCATCGCCATACTGGCGTATCACCCGGCGTGATGGTATGGGGTGCCATTGGTTTCACGTCTCGGTCATCTCTTGTTCGCATTGACGGCACTTTGAACAGTGGACGTTACGTTTCAGATGTGTTACGACTCGTGGCTCTACCCTTCATTCGATCCTTGCGAAACCCTACATTTCAGTAGGATAATGCACGACCGCATGTTGCAGGTCCCGTATGGGCCTTTCTGTATACAGAAAATGTTCGACTTCTGCCCTGGCCAGCACATTCTCCAGATCTCTCATCAATTGAAAACGTCTGGTCAATGGTGGCCGAGCAATTGGCTCGTCACAATACGCCAGTCACTACTCTTGTTGAACTGTGTTATCGTGTTGAAGCTGTATGGGCAGCTGTACCTGTGCACGCCATCCAAGCTCTGTTTGACTCAATGCCCAGGCGTATCAATAGTACTATCGCTTTTGTACGTACGTCTGATGCCAAGAGGAGTTCCTTGGATTCATTTGCTTCAAGAGATGTTATTGCATGAAAGACATTCAACATTATTCATCAGTCCAACAAGTCGTATGGAGGAAGTTATCTTTCAAGTGATGAACCTTTAGTGTTAAGAAGTCGTGTATGTAGAAAAGTTGAAAGTTCTGAACATGTATATGTATGGTGTAAAAGTGGTGGTTCTATTGGTAATGATTGTACTGTTCAAGGAGATGTAATGTTTTATTATTGTAATGTTTGATTTTTAAATAAACTATAATGTTATAAAAAGTTGTTTCATTTAAACATTTATTGACCGGCTAGATTCTGAACGCTAGACGTACGCTACATTGACCGGAGGCCATAGAGTGAGAACAGTTTTTTTTATTCGCATAGAGCATGACGTCATCACTTAGTTGCGTCAGCGCTGGCGCTGTGCCAAGGCCACATCCCGAGGTGGTGGTTCTGGGTACTGATTTCTCAGGATCTATGCACCCAAATCGCGTGAAAATGTAATCACATATCAGTTCTAGTATATTTGTCCAATGAATAGCCGTTTATCATCTGCATTTCTTCTTGGTGTAGCAATTTTAATGGCCAGTAGTGTAAAAACAAGGCTCATGGAGTACAAGACGTTTCATCATCATTATTAACATACTTGAGATAACCAACCATAACGAAATAATTTATCCATTTTACTGCTTGTTGAGCTCCGTGGATGTGGGTTACATTACAAGAAATACAGAAAATAGCCACTTTTTATGTAACTTTATTTTTGCCAATACGCGTTTAGGGCTTTAACCCATCTTCAGTAATGTAATGTACATTTCAATCGTCAGTAAGTATATCGTTAAAACTTCGACAGCAATTTGGATCCTGAAGCTGGCCTGTCCGAATTAACAATTTTCTTTAGCTACTACATTTCGTGAGTTGTACATTTACGATATACACTGAGGTCGCAAAAGTACTCCTAACATCGTGTAGAACTTCATTCTGTCCAGCGTAATGCAACAACTCGACGTGGCATGGACTCAACAAGTCGCTGGAAGCCCCTTCCAGAAATATTGAGGCTTCCTGCCTCTATAACCGTCCGTTATTGATGGAGTGTTGCCGGTGCAGCACTTTGTGCACGAAGTGACATCTCTATTATGTCCCATAAATGTTCGATTAGTTTCATAACGGGAAATCTGGGTGACCAAATCATTCTCTCGAATTGTCCAGAACGTTCTTCAAATCTATTGCGAGCAATTGAGACCCAGTGACACAGCGCTGTGTCATTTCATATTCCATTGTTTGGAAACGTGAAGTCCACGAATGGATGCAAATGGTGTCCACGAAGCCGAACATATCAATTTCCAGTCAATGATCGGTTCATTTGGACCAGGGGACCCAGTCCATTCCAAGTAAACACGGCCCACATAATTAAGGATCCACTGCCAGCTTGCAGAGTGCCTCGAAAATCTGTGTCCATGGCTTCGTGGGGTCTGCGCCACACTCGACCCCTGACATCAGCTTTTACCAACTGAAATAGGGATTCAGCTCACCAGGCCACGGTTTCCCAGTTGTCTAGGGTCCAACCGGTATGGTCAGCGCCCAGGAGACGCGCTGCAGACTTCCTGCTGTTAGCAAAAGGCACTCGCCTCGGTCGTCTGCTGCCATACGTCATTAACGCCAAATTTTGCCGCACTGTCCTAACGCATACAATCGTCGTACGTCCCGCATTCATTTCTGCAGTTATTTCACGTAGTGTTCCTTGTTTGTTAGGACTGACAATTACACGCAAACGTCGCTGCTCCCAGTAGTTAAGTGAAGGCCATCGGCCACTGCCTTGTCCATGCTGAGGCGTAATCCCTGAATTTTGGTATTTTCGGCACACTCTTGATGCAGTAGATCTTGGAATACTGAATTCGCTAACAATTTCCGAAATGGAATGTCCAAGCGTCTAGCTCCAACTACCATTCCGCGTTTACAGTCTGTTAATTCCCGTCGTGCGGCCGTAATCACCTTGGAAAGCTTTTTACACGAATCATCCGAGTACAAATAACAACTCCGCCAATGCGCCTAACTTTCATACCTTGTGTATGCGATGCTAAAAAAATGGTTCAAATGGCTCTGAGCACTATAGGACTTCACATATGAGGTCATCAGTCCCCTAGAACTGATATACACTGAGGTCGCATGCTAAGGACATCACACGCATCCATGCCCGAGGTAGGATTCGAACCTGCGACCGTAGCTGTCGCGCGGTTCTGGCATGAAGCGCCTAGAACTGCTCGGCCACCGCGGCCGGCTAAGCGATGCTACCGCCATTTATACGTGCCTATTATATGTACCTATCGCTAGTCCATGACTTTAGTCACCTCATTGTACTTCGCGAGTTATATATTTATGGTATATTAATTGTTAGATGTACTTACTTTCTGCTCTTACTCTATAAATGTGGCACAAACACTCGTTCACATATCTTTCTTTCTTTCTCGGGCCTGTGTCCCGCTCCAACGCGGGGTCGGCTTTGTTATGACGGATTTGGCAGTGATAATGGCAGAGGGTGGCCGGATGCCCTATCTATGGGTTTCAAGGAATCCGCAACACCTTGAAAAACCACGTGGAAGATTTTCGCACCATCTCACTTGCTACACACAAATTATTAGTCCTTCAGAAAAATGAACAGCGCCTTTTTGCAGAAAATTTAATGTAGTTGAATTGTTTACTGGGACACGTTTTCGCTGGAGGCCACGGTTTTCGAGATACTCGAGAAAAACGCGTTTGAAAGTCATTTTCGTAAGTTTTTCATGAATAATTCGGAAACTACGGCCTCTAGTTTTTGAAGGCGTTACGGGTTGCGTAAAACTGATACGTAGGGGCAGATGAATCACCCTCCACTCTCGACCCCTCGCGGACGAGAAATGCAGATCCAGCAGACGGGGAAAGGCGCTGAAGTGCACGGGCACGACATTGAGAAAGGAAGAAGTTCGCCGGCGAAACATTTATTGCGGCGCTCAGTTAGATTAGCGAGCGAGAACCCCTCTCGTTCCGCCAATGTGATTAATTACTCGGCGGCGGCGGTAAGGAACGGTCGAGCGCCCGCCAGCGCCGCTCACACGCACCGCCGCAACCCAAACAGCGGCGGCCAGAGAGAGGCAGGCCGTGTCTCGTGTCGGGTCGCCTCTGCCGCTGCCGCTGCCGCCCCCTGCCACGGGCCGCAGTAATTGCTCATTCTGGTAAGAGGCCTGGAGGGGGGGGGGGGGGGGCTGCTGGCAGCAGCGCCGGCGGCCGCAGCTCATTAAGCGCCTGGTGGCGGATTCGGTAATGGCTGCGGTCCCTGAACCCGGTCGCCGCAGATCGATCGGCCCGTCCCACTTGCTGCCCGCCAACGTCACATGTCTCGCAGTGACGGGCGCCGCCCGCTTCCGACGCATAGCACCCCCGGCTCCTCCGATGCCTTCCGTTCCCCCTGCTTTCGTTAATATAATTTTAACTTTGAACCACCACCGAGAGCTATTTTGCATTAGATGTGGCACACTACTCAAAAATGGTTCACATGGCTCTGAGCATTATGGGACAACTTCTGAGGTCATCAGTCCCCTAGAACTTAGAACTACTTAAACCTAACTAACCTAAGGACATCACACACATCCATGCCCGAAGCAGGATTCGAACCTGAGGCTGTAGCGGTCGCGCGGTTCCAGACTGTAGCGCCTAGAACCGCTCGGTCACCTCGGCCGGACGGCACACTACTACTCTGATGTTACGCTATGTAACATCGAGTGCATATACACTGTCTAACCAATAGTATCCTCGAGAGGTGAAAGGAGGCGGAGAGTATTGTGTTGTCAGTGCAGAAACGGTAACAGCACAATTTGTCACTCAGGAGGGCTCAGTACTTTCAACGGGGACAAGTCATTGTAAATGTAAATTTGTGGTAAGGTCTCAGGGGACCAAACTGCTGAGGTCATCGGTCCCTAAGCTTACACACTACTTGATCTTAAACTATTGTGTTGTATGTTAACAGGGCGCCTAGAAACGACGGAGAGGCTCTGTCCCCTCCGCAACCGCAGTGGTCCACAACCCCACGACGACTACCGCAGTCCACTTCACCCCTCCGCCGCCCGATACCGAACCACTCTTTCAGGGTTATTGTGCGGTTCGGCCCCCGGTGGACCCCCCCCCCCCCCCCCTTTCAGGGAGCGTCTCATACCAGACGAGTTTAACCCCTATGTTTCCGTGGTAGAGTAATGGTGATTTACGCGCACGTGGAGAACGTGTTTGCGCAGCAATCGCGGACATAGTGTAGCTGAGGCGGAATAAGGGGAACCAGACCGCATTCGCCGAAGCAGATGGAAAACCGCCTAAAAACCATCCACAGACTGGCCGCCTCACTGGACGTCGACACAAGCCCGCCGGGTGGATTCGTGCCGGGGACCCAGACGCTCCTTCTCAGTCCGGAAAGCCGTGCGTTAGACGGCACGGCTAACCGGGCGGGCTTAGCTTAAACTAACTTACGCTAAGGACAACACACACACCTATGCCCGAGGAAGGACTCGAACCTCCGACGGGGGATGCCGCGCGGACCGTGACAAGGCGCCTCAGAATCAAGTCATTGTATGCCACCTGAATGACCAATCGGTCAGGTACATCGCAATCCTTCTAAATCTGCCCACCTCGAATGTTCGTGATGTTACCGTCAAGTGGAAAGTTGGAGGAGCAACCACAGCTAAAGGTGAACCAGGCAGACCTTATGTACTGACAGACATTGACCACTGAGTACTGCGGAGATTCGTTGTAAAAAATCAGGTGGAGTCATCACTGGAATCACTAATGGGTTCGCCCGCATCTCGTGGTCGTGCGGTAGCGTTCTCGCTTCCCACGTCCGGGTTCCCGGGTTCGATTCCCGGCGGGGTCAGGGATTTTCTCTGCCTCGTGATGGCTGGGTGTTGTGTGCTGTCCTTAGGTTAGTTAGGTTTAAGTAGTTCTAAGTTCTAGGGGACTTATGACCACAGCAGTTGAGTCCCATAGTGCTCAGAGCAATTTGAACCACTCACGGGTTCCAAAGTGCTGTCAGCAGTTCAGCTACCAGAGTTACTGTATGTAGGAAGTAAACAGAATGGTATAAAATGGTCGAGCAGCTCTTTATAAGCCACACATGGCCACTGTCAGTGCTAAGCAAAGCTTGAGATGGTGTATAGAACGATACCATTGGACAGTGTATGAAGGGAAACAAATGATTTCGATTGATTTATCACGCTGCACCCTGAGGCAATCCGACGGATGGGTTTACGTATGGCGAATGCCTGGCTAACATTACCTACCATTATCTGTAGTGCCCACATAGAAATATAGAGGAGGTGGTGTTACGGTATGGGGCTCTTTTTGGTGATTAGGGCGTGGGCCCCTTGTTGCACTTAAGAAAAAGCTACAAGCGGAACGTTATGATGCATTTTACAGGATTGTGTACAGGTCACAGTTGAGGAACAGTTTGGAGAGGATGATCCTAGCACCATGACGATGCACCCTATCATAAACCAGACTCTGTGAGGCTATAATGTTTCTGAAATGGACTGGGCTGTCCAGAGTCTCGACCTGAACCCAGTGGAACAACTTTGGGATGAATCAGAACGTCGAGTTCACTCCAGACACCGGCATCCAACTTCACTACCTTTTGTGGTTCCGGTTCTTGAGGCAGAATGGTCAGCCATTCTTCCACAGCATTCAGACACATCATTGAAATTGTCCCCAGCAAAATTCAAGTTGTCAAGGGCTGAAGACTGGACAAACTCCATACTACAGTCCTGTAAAACATATCCGGATACTTTTGATCAGATAGTGTATGCACGCTGTGCAAAAAGTTAGTCCTAATGGCCTCAGTTTGGTGAGGAAGAGGGCCTACAAGTTTTTTCAGTTATGTTATCCAACTGAAACCACTTATTGATGATAAGATCCCCTATAGCTACCATATTGCAAGATAGCAAGATAGCAACGGTTTACCAACTGTTCCGAATAGTCCTAGACTTTTTCTTTCGGATTCACATTGGATGATTTAGCAGGCATGTATGTGTACAGCTCTGTGAACATGGCTTCGTCATACTGGAAAACACTTGCTTACTAACAACGTTGAAGTTCTGCGTCATGTTCATGGTAACATGAATGAATGTACCCAAGAATTGTCTAGGAACATCACAGAATCACCTTCGATCTGAATTATACCCTCTACACATAATGTGGTAAAAGTCTCATTGGGGTATCGATGCACTCGATACCCTGTATCGATTGAAAAGAGGCAAAATCGCGACTCGTGAAAGCACACTGTACACATCCAGTCAGCTGATGCCTAGACAGCGTGTTTTTGGATCTCTGAAGACGTGAAGCTTTACGTGCCACTGTTAACAATAGCACTTACATGGCTCCAAATGTCTGTTACATGTGGCCCTGTACAGAATTTCGCTCGAAAGCTGACAAATGGACCAGGATCCAATGAGACCGGCAGTGTCGACCTTGAAAACGTTACACTTGTCTACGTCCCCTCTCAATATTTTTACGTGTCCACTGTTCTTATTCCGTAGTACGTAGCTACGAGAGGTGATGTGTCCACCCTTGGTGGGCACAAGAAAACAGTCCAGGTACGGGGAACAAAGAAACTGTTATTGAACACAATTTCACGAAATTATTCTCCACAGAAAAAACGTGGATGGTACTTCAGTAAGTGAAACAAAACGGATGCTATTCCTTGAGTAAGATGGTTGCAAATAACAGAGACACCTAGACTTCCAGACTCACAATGTAAATAAATATGTTTCGTGGTACTCGAAAAAGAGTTGCGCACGCTTCAGTGAACACAATCTTAAAGATTTAAGACGGTGAACTACGTGTGTTTAGTCACATTCTCTTTAATGAGCAGAATCTTGAAGTCTTAATAAAATTCAGATTAAAATGGAAAAATAAGTTCCTCATTTCAGGTTTAAACCGAAGTCCAAAATCAAGCTTCAGCCAAGAAGAATAAATACATAGCAACACTTACGGTGTACTTCTCTGAAAAAGTATTGGAAGCCAGTAGTAACGAAATATCTAAGTCTGACAAGGATTGAAAACTTCCAGTCTGACAATACCTCGTTGGCTAGAAGAGCAGCAGTACGGTTATACCAAGTCACAACTATCAGCTCACTCACTGCCACTTGGAGTCCTAGCTGAGGAGCTGGCAAGCTGTCCAGAAGTCGACAGCCTAATCCTTGGTGCAGTGTAGTGGAGATCTTCAAGTTACTGGCTGCGACTGAACTGCTGTTTGCAGCTCGTTTTCTGGCCTAAATAGCCGCAACATCACTTGCAGGCCTATTTTGGATGTGACATGGTGGATGCATGAAGAGGTGTAATTTGCCATCAACCCATATTGTTGCCATGTACGCCACCTGGTGGCCTGGCCAGAGTGCTGTTGATACTGTCTACTGGTCTAGCCACTGAATTCCAGGGCTGTGAAGTTCAATATCGCCTGCACTGTAGGGGCTGAGCTCACTACAACCTGAACAGCAAATAAGTTCTGAGTGGTGTCGTCGGCACCTGATGTCTAGAGCGCAGAAGCAAAGGGTTACACAGTCCTTGTAGGCATGTTACACAGCCCATGTTGGTACGTCAACAAATCAGCAACTTCATTCATGGGGGGAGGGACGGGAGGGGGGGGGGGGAAGACACTGTCGTACTGTCATGCTAAAATACGATAGCTTCTTTCAGCCATTGTGCCATGTCTTCACCTAGAGCCATCTTATTGTGTTGATTCCATACTTTCACTGGCACATACAACGCCACTTCGCTGCCACGATTTACATCAGTGGTGCTGGATCACACAATGGCCTGGTACCAGCCCTACACCATCGAGAATGCCGCAGACTGATCAGTGTAGTCTCTTAAGGGGTCACTAATAAGTTTTTATGTTACAACCAGGATAAGGAGTTTTCCCGACTTGCTTTGCTATGTGGCTTCTGTTGGCACAGTCCTGGCGAAATCACTACGCTCAAATTTGAGACGGTCAAATCCCTGTGAGGCCACACTAATTTCCTGTTATCCGTGATCACCTTCGTTAACTTAAGACAAAACGCACTATGATTCATTCTTGTCACGTTAGACCTCAGCGTCGATGGCACATTAAATATCTTCCGTTTTGCTAACCTACAACCAGCAATCAACATTTACGTTTCTCACGACCTTCCCAAATTACTGCAATGGATACTGACGTCTTTTCTTTCAGAAAGGTTTGGGTCAGTCGTTTGCCAGTTTTGACTAACTGAGCCAATGCTCTCTGTCTATGGAGTCGAACGAAAGGTGGAAAAACAGCAGGGAAGTTCAGTCACATGCCCGAGAATGTTTATTTACGAAGTTGTCAACAATATGGAGCCCCTAATCAACATAAATGTCTGCCCCTGTAGCTGAGTGGTCAGCGTAGATCGCTGCTGTGCGGAAGACCCAGGTTCGATAGCCGGTACTGCCAAGGATTTTTCCTTGGTGAAAGAACTGTTACGGATGCACTCAGCCTCGCGATTCCAATTGAGGAGCTACTTGACCGATAATGCAGCTTCACGGTCTGGAAACTCTGCAAAACGGCCGGGAGAACGGTGTGCTGACAACACGCCCTTTCATACCACACACTTTTTATGAATATGGCGGACGCAAGACACTCAGAACAAGGACTGTCGATCTATGAAAGTCAGTACTGAATATTCACAGCAGGAAGAAGTGTATTGGAAGTTAAGTAGGTTAAATTTGACTGTCTCATTACCAACGGAGTAGAAGCTCATTTTCGGAGTAAAGGTTGAAAAGAGTCAATCGTTGCATTGTGGCATTCGTCCGACGAGATAAAGGAAAATCATGAGAAATCCAAATTTGAAAGAAACTTTAGCCTCAGTCTTCCCGAATACAAGCTCATTGCACAATCTCGTTGTGTGTGTAATTCCGCTCATTGCACAGTGCGTTAAAAAAAATACCTTGCGAGTAAAGCTCTTGAAAAGGGAAGTACCAACTGAAGTGAGAGCCGTAGGTACCTCTGGTACAAACAGAACAACAAAATAATGCAGAGACGTGACTAGACACTATGGTCTCGGCACAGTCGCGAAGTATGCTGCTGCCCTCTGCTGCAGCTGGACTCACCAGTACCGTAATTCATTGTCTGAATGAGGTACGCTCAGTATGTTGAGGAAGACAGACATGAAGCTGAGAACATCCTACTTGCCGTCACAGGTTGTTCCTACGCTGATTCTGAAACAAGAGTCGTGCTCGTCCAATACAGTGTAGCGTCATCAATATTACGGCCATTTTATACACGGTTATTTCACGCACAGAATGTCATATACTGTCACACTGGTACAACTGTTTATTTGTGACACAAAGGGAGGCAGCATACGATTGTCACCTAAACGGGCCGAATTTGCAAATGAGCAGCTATATCAAACATTATGCCTAGTCATATCTGTAGTCATCTTAAGAAATAGAACGTAAATGGTCTTCCCTACTCGATATTCCAAAACTTCATCCTGTTCCCTCTCAGAGAACGCCCAGAGTTCATTCAAGACCTGATTTTATCGTACAACAAGCACACATGTGGTAGTTATGATAATTTTTTACTTGTGTATTTCTTCATCAAAGGATCGTCTCACAATGGCATATGAATTGTCATGGTAATATCATGCAACTCAGTAGCTCAAATTATATACACACACACAGTATATATAAGCACGCTTTATGAGGACACGATAAGTAGTCGGCCGTGGCCTTGATAAAGGCCATTTGCCTGAAATGGCTTAGGAAAACCGCGGCAAACCTAGATCAGGATGGCCGGCCGCAGAAACTCTCCATCATCTCAACTACAGGATGCCACATGATGTCATGTGGACTATTGGGGGGCCAAAATTGTCCGTCATTGAAACGACCTAGAAATCTGAATGAAATGACTCGCATGTCGAAACGCTCGTGCATGAAATCCAGCACAGTGACCTTGCACCATCTTGCATGAACCACTGCGTGATGAATGGCAACGCAGTACTAAGAAACTGTGAAATGAAGTTATTGTGGGGCATGCTCAGATAACGTGCACTCTTCACCGTTTCTTCAAAGAAAAAAGGTCCAGCAAGTCCGTGAGTGAAACTGCGGCTCACACCGTAATCATCGGAACATGACGTTGTCGTTCATGAAGCACTTGCGAAGTTTCAGTAGCTGAAAAGCATACATTTTGTTTATTAGCCACACCGTTCAAATGAAAATGCACCACGTCTGAAAAGCAAAAGTTGTTGACAGTTCGTTCCCTATCCTCCGCCCAACGAGCAAACAGTACTCTCTGCCGCATGTGTTGGGCAGTGAGCTTCTGAGCAGAGGGCATCGTGTACGGCTACAACCCGAGGCCACCCCTAAGAATCCACTGAACGAAGTGTCTAGAGATATTCCCAGTTGCACTGTTGCCTTTCTGCACAATTTGCAGGGGCTTCTCTCTTGAGCAACTCGTACCGCTTTAGTATTCTCCGGCGAACAAGCAGGCTCGGCCGAACTCGCTTCGCTTACGACAGTGATCCTTCCCGTATAAACTTATCACACGGCCTGTGAATGATTCTCGTCAAGGGGCCCGCTGTGTGCTAAACTGTTGTCGAAACCGCCTCCGAGTAGCAACAAAACTATTCGTGTCGTGAAAAAGTAATACAACTGCCTATGTGTTGCGCGGTCTTAACAGCTGCATCTCTTAACAGCTACAATTGGTCCATTTTGTAAAATGTTGTTCGATTTATACTATAAAATTTGCTTCACATAACTTATAACATAAAACGTCGTTTTTCTCTTCATCGCTGCACACACTAAGTACACCCGTTGGTGACTAGTGGACCACGAATATGCTAAGAAGCGTTTACTTCTTGCTTTCAGAAGACACTCCAGGAATCCAATTTATTTGGCAGCTTCATTTCGATGCCTTTCAAATTCCTCCCGTTGGAGAGTGCTACAACGGTTGGCGGAAGATTCTTCCTGGCGTAAAACTTACGTCTCTCCTCCGGTTGGTTGCCTAAGAGGTCGCTGATTGGTCGCGCTTTGCACGTATCCTGCTGCCTACGCTCTTCCTGTGTTGCAGAATAGCCTCATTAACTAGAACAAACCTGCTTGCCGTAGCTTGGAACACTATATGCGGACGGTGCACGTCCTTGTTACAGCAAACGACCGTGCAGGTAGCAGGAAAACATATTGAACATTGCTGCCCATGTAACAGTTTCGTACAAGTGCGCATTGCGGTTGTTTTGCAACAGCAGGTGCATCATTTCCTGTACGTGGACGCTGAGCGTATTAGGTTGTGTGACGAAGCAACCTATTCGTCTGCAGTCTACATGATTCGCTGTCTCTGTCAGGTTAGATATTCATTTATTATCATGACTGCCAATATTATGATGAAACCTAACATCTATTGTGTTGCGCCTATAACCTAGATCACTACTGAATCTCAGTAACGGGAAAATTCTCCTCACATCTCCCATCGAAATTCTTAGGAATTGTGGAGATAGTAGAATCCTTAATTGTAGAAACACACAAGAAAGGGACGGTAGATCGCCCATGTGATGTCCTATCAGGCTAATTTTCGATATAATACAACATCCAAGAGCTTATCTGTAGTGTATATCGCGCAAAGTGCAACTTGCAAGCTGTCAAAAAACTACTGCCTGTTGTCTCTTTGAAATATAGCTGTCTGACTATTTAAACTTCGTATTAATCGCTCAGAACTCTCAGGCAACAACGTAAGTACCTGCTACCGGCCCAGAGATTTTCACTACTATTTAGTCATCTATGCACTATCCACATTTCGCTGCTATATAACCGGGTGCCGGAGTTGATGATATTCGGCACTTAACTCTCAGTACGTGTACCAATATTATTTGTTACAATTAAGTTGACCTATATTCTACCATCAACTAAACCGGATGACTGTTTACTACTGGCCACACAACACTGAAATGAAAGTCATAAGAAAAGTCTGGTAATACTTCCAGCTACTGCTCTAAGTAATATCTCTCTTATTACTTTTTACAGGGTTATGTGTGCCCTCCCGCAGCTTTTGTGCGTGTAGTATGCGGCAGAGAATAGAGTGTACGCTTACACGACGTCGAAGTATGTTCCTAGACTCGTCTGTGATTAAAGAGAGCTTCCTGGAATTTTAAGAGTAGCTGTTTCATGTACGACATTATTTGTAGAATCTCCACTTGAAGCTTGTCCATATATCGTATCGAGTGTATTTATCTTTAACAAATTTCGGAATTCTTATCGGAATTTCTTCTACAATCATTACAGCATGGTACGCCTGTCACTGAGCAGCTTAAAATATTTCTTTCTCCTCCGCTCTGGAGTAAACAGCGGCTAAGAATATCTCGGGTAGCAGTGACCAGTTGCTGTACAGGAAGGAGGAAAACAATGTTAAGACGCAGAGACCGGCCTTTTCCTGGAAGAAGCTAGGAGAAAGGATACTAAGTAGTGGCTGATGCAACAAGACTGCCACTGCTAACTGTCTCACGCTGCTATAACCGCTCTTTGTTTTCCTTCACATAAACAACGAAGAACGACGCTGTTACTGCGAAATACCGCAAGCTGCTGGTCGGTTTCACTTTCACTTGGTTTCAACAACGAACGCCAGAGCCTCTGGCGCTGGCTGTTGTAGATTGCATTTACCACTCCAAATGCAATGAAGGTGGGTGCAAGACTCCACTGTGTGCGAAGATGTACCAGCAGAGCTGTACCGTGTTAATGGTGTCTTTTGTCGCTCTTTGTTTAAGACGGGTATTATTTACATAAATACCTTTCATTACTGCATTCAGACTGCTTCTTCACCTCGTATATTAGGAAAATTACCTGTTACGGTACTCCATCTCTTGTATGACTTTCCTATATTTCTTTTTCCAATGCGTTTATAATTGAGAGCTTTTACCGGTGCCTTTTGCCACTCATACAGTCTGCATGTTCATTCCATTTTCCGTTCTTTTATTTTTTCGTTTACATTACACATCTCCAAATCTTTCCTTACATCTTTATTTGTTTTACGGTTGTTTCTTTTACATTCCTCCACTCTTCAATAAACTTCAAGAAACCTCATTTCTTGAGCATGTATTCTTCTTTCTTGGTATCTTGTTACTCACGCTTCACTTCCGTCAGTAATGGTTGGTACTGCTATGGTTTTCTAAAACCCCTTCTGGGCTTCTTTCCTGGTTTTATTTTGCAAACTTTTTACAATCGTTATATATAGCAAAGTAAATATATTTAATTTTTGGTTCTTGACATGATTGTATACGTATGTGATGTCGTATCCGTGATATTTAAAATGTTTCCTTGATCCAAGTTTTTATTATTTAAAACTATCTTTGATCTTACTAGTTATACGCCCTGAAATTTATCTTCATTGTCCTTATGTTTCCCATACCTAAACAATTTCAGTGGTTGTGTATAGAGTGTTAACAACATTTTAATGAGATGGATAACTTTGTTTAGGTATTATGTATCATAGCATTTCTCTGTTCACATTATCAAATGCATTTTCAATATCTATAAACCCAAGATGTATTTCGCTACTCAATTCTCATCTCTGTTCTCTAAAAATATTCTCATTATTTGATCGTCGGTTTCCAAAGCTTGATTGTACTTCAGGCATTAGATTTTCCATGATATTTTTTGCTCTTGCATTTCAGCATTTTGGCATCTAATTTACAGGCTGTACTCAGGAGGCTCCCGCCCTATATATTCAGAGTTCCATCGTTGAACAGTGAACGAAGAAGAACCTGGCTGCCCTTTGGAATAAGTTTTTCGTTATGGAACAGAATAAAGATTACCCTTCTACATACAGTGAATGCCGTAAAGATGTGGCCTTCTATGCATGGTACACATAGTGCTGAATATGAATAAGCTGTACTTTCATTTCTCCTACCTTACTCCTTGGAAGAATGCACTAGAAGAGATCTTTTCTTCCGTTATTTTGGTCTTAGAAATTGTCTATATGAGCTGTAAAACTGTACTGAAGAAACTGACGGCAACCCAAGTCTTGAAAATATTCCGGACAACATTCACTAATAAATGCGTACGACTAAGTATACATTTCACTTTGGCTCTAGGACATCGCCATCGCCAATCACCAGTTCAGCTTTGTATGCTGGATCACCAACGGAGCGCGGTGGCGCGTTCGAGACACACTGGTCGCGTATTCTGGAGGATGGCGGTTTAGATCCCCGTCCAACCATACAGAACTATGTTTTGCCTGATTTCAGTGAATCCTTGAACCAAATACCGGGATGGTTCCTTTGAAATGACACGGCCTATTACCTCCCCTATCCTATCCCAGCCTGAACATGTATTCCGTCTCTGATGACCTTGGCAGCGACGGGACGTTAAACCGAAATATTCATGTATTTTTATGTGAGGAGTAATGTCATATAATGTGCTGAAATTGTTCCGCTTCCGTCATTCCATTGAAAATCACAGGTAGATGCCGTGTTTCTTGACTTCCGCAAGGCGTTCCATACAGTTCCCCACAGTCGTTTAATGAACAAAGTAAGAGCATATGGACTATCAGACCAATTGTGTGATTGGATTGAAGAGTTCCTAGATAACAGAACGCAGCATGTCATTCTCAATGGAGAGAAGTCTTCCGAAGTAAGAGTGATTTCAGGTGTACCGCAGGGGAGTGTCATAGGACCATTGCTATTCACAATGTACATAAATGACCTTGTGGATGACATCGGAAGTTTACTGAGGCTTTTTGCAGATGATGCAGTGGTGTATCGAGAGGTTGTAACAATGGAAAATTGTATTGAAATGCGGGAGGAACTGCAGCGAATTGACGCATGGTGCAGGGAATGGCAATTGAATCTCAATGTAGACAAGTGTAATGTGCTGCGAATACATAGAAAGATAGATCCCTTATCATTTAGCTACAAAATAGAAGGGCAGCAACTGGAAGTAGTTAATTCCATAAATTATCTGGGAGTACGCATTAGGAGTGATTTAAAATGGAATGATCATATAAAGTTGATCGTCGGTAAAGCAGATGGCAGACTGAGATTCATAGGAAGAATCCTAAGGAAATGCAATCCGAAAACAAAGGAAGTAGGTTACAGTACGCTTGTTCGCCCACTGCTTGAATACTGCTCAGCAGTGTGGGATCCGTACCAGATAGGGTTGATAGAAGAGATAGAGAAGATCCAACGGAGAGCAGCGCGCTTCGTTACAGGATCATTTAGTAATCGCGAAAGCGTTACGGAGATGATAGGTAAACTCCAGTGGAAGACTCTGCAGGGGAGACGCTCAGTAGCTGTTTCGAGAACATACCTTCACCGAAGAGTCAAGCAGTATATTGCTTCCTCCTACGTATATCTCGCGAAGAGACCATGAGGATAAAATCAGAGGGATTAGAGCCCACACAGAAGCATACCGACAATCCTTCTTTCCACGAACAATACGAGACTGGAATAGAAGGGAGAACCGATAGAGGTACTCAAGGTACCCTCCGCCACACACCGTCAGGTGGCTTGCGGAGTATGGATGTAGATATAGATGTAGATGTAGAAAATTAAGCAGCTACCTCTCCCCATTCCACCTCTCATTTTCTTGCGAGACAGGTAATTGGCAGCTGTTTGATGAGAGGTTCTAAACACCTCTGGGAGACGTCAGTGCTGGATTACAGTTACGTTGCGCATCTCCAGATGTTGAAAAGACCGTCGTCAAAGTGCTTTTATTGCACGAAACCCGTGCAATAAATCATCTACATATCTATTCTACGTGTTTATGCATCACATAATAATTTTAAGTCAAATCACGATATTTTTCTGGATGGAGGGTCTGTTTAGCTCAAGGTGGTATAGCATGCCGATTTGCTGCAGGTAACCAAGTTTTGCAACTGCAGAACCCGACGTACTGAATTTCTCGCCATTGAAGTTTTAGGATGTGAGCGTACCACCAAAGTAGAATATATATTCAATCATATGTCCGTTCACAGGACAAAAAGTTATGCCGCCATTCTAGAAGGGCATCGAATGTCTCTGCAGAGTGAAGAATAACTTTTTCAATTACCTCCACAACATTTACTTTTGTGATACTGATATTTTTTCCTTCTCTAATTGTTCAAGTGTAGTCATCTGAACCACTGTGAACGCCTGGGATGCGATATTAGCATGTTCATATTTACTATATTCTGGCCAGCCAATTAAACTATGGCTAATTTTTTGTCTTGTATTTACACGAAGATTTCACATCGCAGAGGATGGAGTCTTTATGCATGCCTCCATACTGGTCATGGACATTTATTCTTAATGCGGTGTTCCGCGTCGCCGGTTGCTGCCTTAAGGATTACGCTATTTAACCCCAAAATGCTCACTCATAAATATAAATACAGGGATCCGAACCTATACACTTTAATTCATATCGATGAAATCTACTACGTACGAAATCTGAAGAGTCCATACTCTATAGCATTCCGTCTTTGAGCTTAGGACCAACTTAGCTATCGCTGTGAGAAGAAACAGCCCGGAGCCGAAATATGGAAGTTAGTATCACTCATAGTCTCATATGGGTTCCTTTCCACTATCTGAAACTTGGTTCTTCCGTCTCCATCTTTGGTTATCATTTTATTTTCGGCTGTGTTTTCCTGTTGCTGAATCAGAGCATCATTCACAGACATCTGTACTATTTCGAACTTCTCTTCGAAAGTCTCTTTAAGAGTTGGCATGATTTATCATGCACTGTATTCTATTTCAGCACGACACAACAATGGATTTGAAATTCATTACTGAATCACACAAAGAGAAATACAGCCATTTCCTCATACTTATTACAGCAAGCTTACGAATTTCTCCTCTTTCCGTGGTTGGTCTGTGAGGCTTTTTCAATCCCAAATAAAGAAAAAAATCCATTCTAGTTCGTTAGCACTGAGATTCGTACCATTGTCAGGCAACATAGACGTTTGTGTTGTGAAGTACTGTCATGATAATTCATAATCGTATAGCGACAGTGAGTACTCTGCACGAATGCTGACATCCCAGGTTCCGTGTTTTTCCGTTGCCTGAGTGAATCTGATCAGCTTTGCCCTTTCTCCGACGTTATTGTATGAGGATAAATTTGTTTGCGACAGTGGCTCAGCACATAACGCAAATTTTCCACTCAATGAGACAGTGTTAACAAGACGCCAGTTGTCCGAAGTAATCCATATTAGTTGTAAATATATAGCTATACAATATTTGTCGTTAATTCTCTTGACCTTGTGCATATATTTAATTTCAGAATCAGATTTACGCCAGTAAAATAGTTTGTTCTATTTTCCAACGCCACTCATATAAAATAACAAGACTTAAACTGCTATGTTTTCCTCATGTTTGACAGAGTTTGCCAGTTACGAAGGTAGAAGCACATGTTCTTTCAATATTTGCCGGTATTCCGACTTAGTACGAATTCTATATATTCGAAAAGTGCATATAAAAGGACTGTTTACAAAACATAGCTACAAAATATTTTCACATATTGCCTCCGCATCCAAAATGTTGTCAGCTATGATCCGACGTTTACTTTTCCTACAATTAGTTGTCATTCAGGTTCATATAAGTATGAATGGTCATCTCTAAATCACGTCTTCTTTTCTACGATACAGCTGAAGAAATGTATTATAACAAAATAAAATTTTTATAGACTAATTAGAACGCAAGCCTAGAACAGTTCATTGTGGTGGTAGCCTCGAAACACAGAAATGGGGTCCTGAGATAAGC
This sequence comes from Schistocerca nitens, assembly GCF_023898315.1. Lineage (NCBI taxonomy): Eukaryota > Metazoa > Arthropoda > Insecta > Orthoptera > Acrididae > Schistocerca > Schistocerca nitens. The sequence continues at coordinate 284,148,245 of NC_064618.1, read as the reverse complement.
CTGCAGAATGTCTTTTTTTAAACTGAGTGGTGTTTGGTTTGTGTGCGTTCAGCCATTTTTTAGTTGTACAAATAGATTCTAAAACCAGATAATGCAAGAATCGGTAACCTCTTAAAGAGTGCATTCTCTTGACTATTAAGACATAAGAAGAAATAAAGACACTTACAATCGGCGAGATTCAGTTAGTTAGGTCAAGTAACTTTTCTGCAAGGTTCCTAGTTATGTCGCCGTTTTGATCATCTAATTACCACATCCAACAACTCTTGTTTCTTTTACTAAATCGACAGCAGTTCACTGTGGGTGCCACCCCGTCACGCCAAACAGACAGTTACAAAGTTGAAGGTCTCTAGGGGAACAGGCGGTGCGGCGCCAAAAATAGCCTTTGCTATCTAGCGAAATGGCGCCAGTATCGATGACGGAGGAAGGAGGGCGTCTGGTAATCAGCGAGCCGCTTCCGTGTCCGCTCGCGAACGCGATTTCCTGGCGCCAGTTTCCCGCCGCGCCAACGATCTCTGCTTTCCGGCGCTGACGCTCGAATGCTGGTCACGTCCAGGAGATATTACATTCACCCAGCCTCCCATAACACTCTGGACCACGCTCCCAATGCGAGTGCATCGAATGCCGAATGTTCATTTTTTCCTTTTTATTGAGAGCAGAATTCGGAAGGTAGAGAAGCAATTGATGAAGCACAAGACGATATTCGAGAACGTGCGCAGTGCTCCGAGGAATAAGGATAGTTTAAATTCTTCCCAGTTATCGCCGATAAGAATTCACTAACCGTAGTGATATTTTTTTCTAGGGAGTCGAATATTTCATTATGCTCAAGCTGTATTAGAATATCCAGGTATTTTGAAAATGATATTTTGGATGTGGACCTCTAAGCTGCGCTCATTGTAGCAGAGTAACGCCTTCATTCACTCTGTTCTTACTTATTTCTTGAGGATGGGACATTAAATTGTCGAATGGGTTGAAGAAAAATAAGGATTTTCTTAGGGACTTCAATACTATGCAATATTACAATAGCGGGGAAAGAAAGAAAAACCAAACCAAAAAGCAAGTTCATGCAGAAACGAAATGCGTACTAAACTAAAGCCTAAGAACCATCGTAATTCTATGTGAACAACTGTGCCCGTATCGTGCCATTGTCAGATAATTCTGCCCTGCGATAGTCCTCGCCGAACACTTACAAGGGGACCGGATCTACACATGAGATTTACACATGACCAGTTACGTAGAACTTTACGGTATATGTAGGGCTTGGCGAGAAATGAATGTGGTTGATAAGGGAGATCCAGATGGCCAAACGTTTAGAAAAAGATAGTAGTTGTGGCGTGGGTTGGGCGAGGCATGAGGCATTTATGTTTAAGTAGTTTGCAGGTAGCTGCCGGCGCAGCGGAAGGAGCACAGAACGTTAATCCGACGGTCGTGCGCTTGCGTGCACATGCGAAAACTCTTTTTTATTGTCAACGTTTACGTTATTTGCACTGCAAATAAACTAAAACAATGCTCAATATAATATACACTCCTGGAAATTGAAATAAGAACACCGTGAATTCATTGTCCCAGGAAGGGGAAACTTTATTGACACATTCCTGGGGTCAGATACATCACATGATCACACTGACAGAACCACAGGCACATAGACACAGGCAACAGAGCATGCACAATGTCGGCACTAGTACAGTGTATATCCACCTTTCGCAGCAATGCAGGCTGCTATTCTCCCATGGAGACGATCGTAGAGATGCTGGATGTAGTCCTGTGGAACGGCTTGCCATGCCATTTCCACCTGGCGCCTCAGTTGGACCAGCGTTCGTGCTGGACGTGCAGACCGCGTGAGACGACGCTTCATCCAGCCCCAAACATGCTCAATGGGGGACAGATCCGGAGATCTTGCTGGCCAGGGTAGTTGACTTACACCTTCTAGAGCACGTTGGGTGGCACGGGATACATGCGGACGTGCATTGTCCTGTTGGAACAGCAAGTTCCCTTGCCGGTCTAGGAATGGTAGAACGATGGGTTCGATGACGGTTTGGATGTACCGTGCACTATTCAGTGTCCCCTCGACGATCACCAGTGGTGTACGGCCAGTGTAGGAGATCGCTCCCCACACCATGATGCCGGGTGTTGGCCCTGTGTGCCTCGGTCGTATGCAGTCCTGATTGTGGCGCTCACCTGCACGGCGCCAAACACGCATACGACCATCATTGGCACCAAGGCAGAAGCGAATCTCATCGCTGAAGACGACACGTCTCCATTCGTCCCTCCATTCACGCCTGTCGCGACACCACTGGAGGCGGGCTGCACGATGTTGGGGCGTGAGCGGAAGACGGCCTAACGGTGTGCGGGACCGTAGCCCAGCTTCATGGAGACGGTTGCGAATGGTCCTCGCCGATACCCCAGGAGCAACAGTGTCCCTAATTTGCTGGGAAGTGGCGGTGCGGTCCCCTACGGCACTGCGTACGATCCTACGGTCTTGGCGTGCATCCGTGCGTCGCTGCGGTCCGGTCCCAGGTCGACGGGCACGTGCACCTTCCGCCGACCACTGGCGACAACATCGATGTACTGTGGAGACCTCACGCCCCACGTGTTGAGCAATTCGGCGGTACGTCCACCCGGCCTCCCGCATGCCCACTATACGCCCTCGCTCAAAGTCCGTCAACTGCACATACGGTTCACGTCCACGCTGTCGCGGCATGCTACCAGTGTTAAAGACTGCGATGGAGCTCCGTATGCCACGGCAAACTGGCTGACACTGACGGCGGCGGTGCACAAATGCTGCGCAGCTAGCGCCATTCGACGGCCAACACCGCGGTTCCTGGTGTGTCCGCTGTGCCGTGCGTGTGATCATTGCTTGTACAGCCCTCTCGCAGTGTCCGGAGCAAGTATGGTGGGTCTGACACACCGGTGTCAATGTGTTCTTTTTTCCATTTCCAGGAGTGTATTTATTAATATTTTCCTAAAACGCTCGAAAGGGAAAGGAGAAGAAAAAAATTGTTATTGTAAATGACTTTTCAAGAAGAGATTATAACTAAATCGCCGGCCGTTGTGGCCAAGCGGTTCTAGGCGCTTCAGTTTGGAACCGCGCGACCGCTACGGTCGCAGGTTCGAATCCTGTCTCTGGCATGGATGTGTGTGATGTCCTGAGGTTAGTCTGGTTTCAGTAGTTCTAAGTTCTAGGGGACTGATGACCTCAGATGTTAAGTCCCATAGTGCTCAGAGCCATTTGAACCATTTTTTTATAACTAAATCGTAGAGGACACCGTATTCCGTTAGTTTCATTTTGACATTCAAACAGCCTCGACAGTCGCACGCGAAGAATAGCCGAAAAATCGGGCACTCGGCCGTTGGGGACAACGCTAGCTGTAGATACGGAGCTCAATAGCTTGCTGGCTCTCGGCCGAGTAACGTGAAATTTTTTTTAGAATACAGTGAGAACACTATGCGAATACTGTGAAAATATCGAATCGACCAAAAATGCCTGATAGTACAGGTGAAAATAATTATGTGACAGCATCCACAGCGGAGTGTCGAATCACCGGTCGAAAATGGTGCGTGATTATACTTTACATCCTTTGGCCGAAAACGATCTGATCACATCGTAGAGTTCCACAGTAATAACTGAAGAACACGTACAAATTAGAAGTAAAATACACGAGGAAGTAGTGGAAGTTTTATCGGTGTGTACGTTATGCGCGACGATGAGTTTATTTGGTCCGATGGAGTCGATGATCGAGAGGAATATGAAGAAGAGGAGGCTGAAAATAAAAATAAAATAAAACTTTTACCACATACTTCGCAAAGGGACTCGACCCCTTGACTCTTGGACTGCAATCTAATCGCTTGGCCCTCTGGAGCTCAAAAAAAAAAAAAAAAAAGGTTCAGATGGCTCTGAGCACTATGGGACTTAACATATGAGGTGATCAGTCCCCTAGAACTTAGAACTACTTAAACCTAACTAACCTAAGGACATCACACACATCCATGCCCGAGGCCGGATTCGAACCTGTGATCGTAGCAGTCGCGCGGTTCCGACTGAAGCGCCTAGAACCGCTCGGCCACCGCGGCCAGCTCCTCTGGAGTTTCGACTCCTGTCTTTTTCATTTCTGGCCAAGACCTGCATACACTAAAAATTTGGACGGAAGCGGTGATTACGATTAGGCGCAGTTCTCTTGCTAATGGAAATACAATGAACTCGCATTCGGGAGGACGACGGTTCAGATTCCGTCCGGTTATTCATATTTAGGTTTATTGTAGTTTCCCTACATTGTTTAACGGAAATGCCGGTATGGTTTCTTTGAAAAGGACACAGCCGATTCTTCCTCTAATCTGAGCCTTAAGGTCCGTCTCTAAAGACTTCTTAAACTTAATCTTCGTTTTCCTTGTATAGTGCAAGTAATTTGCCATTGCGTTTCTTCAAGTATGTCGCTTATCAGGTTCAGAACTGCGTAGTAAAGCTGATGCATGAGCTGAGTGCGACGTAACGACGTGTTTGTGTTATTAACTCTGAGCTGTGATAAGAATGAGTGAAGTGAAGCGAGTGCAAACCAACGCCGATGCTATCTGCTCTTCTAGAAAAAGGTCGTGGTCAACATTAGCTATAATGTAACTGCTTCCGCTCTTTCCGTCAACCACTGTGACAAAGTTTATAAGTAGTTTCAGTAAACAGAAGCGACACGGTGGCACGCTCTCCCCTCTCCCGACGACGGGAGCTTTATTTGTGACTGAGAGTCGAACCAGCGACTTTAAGATACAATGTCACGGAAATTTGGCAACCTCGAGCTCGAAGGCGGGTCGGTGGCAAACGTTCCAATACATTGCCACGGGAGACGGGAGGACATCTGTCAGTCCGGTAACGTCCTGCGTCGGACAATAGGAGAACTGCTGATGGCAGTCCATATTAATGACGTCGCACACATCAATAACACTCTCGGAATGCTTGCGCATATGCCTGTCCCGCATGACAAAATATTGCCGGCGGTAAGCTGTCCTCTGTCCCAGGCACATTTATTCCGCAACTGCACTCACTGTATTGCTTGGCCAGAAACTTCGAAAGCAGGTGGGCGTACACTGTACACTTGTGCGAACCATAAATATGATGGATTGCATTTGTGGCGTACTAGCATTAATGCTGCTCTTTATACCATCCTCGCATCTCTTCTATGCATCTGGAAGATTCAGTTTCGCTTAACAGTATCTGATCTTTTCGATAAAAATCCTTCTGCGTATGGACGGCGTCGAATGTGATAAAATTACCGTTCCAGCTTCCTGATGTAGGTTTCCTGATGAACGCGACGCGTTCGCGCACCCGAATAATTTCATTGAATTGGGCTCTAATCACGACTAGGCACGTAATGTTTGTTCTGCTCAAATTTTCTGATCGAGAAGCATGTGGAATTAATAAATAAGTGGAAATACATAAATAAATTGACATATTCCTTATATAGGCTACATCAAAATTCGCATACTGGGAGGCTGTAGTGCGATTCCTTTCATACTAGCAGTATAAAAAGTCTCCAAAAAAATTTCGTCCCCTGCAAATTTCAGTAGAAAATGAGCGTCAAAGGAAGGAAATATGGCAACTCTGCAATCATAGGTACAATAAGTACTGTCATTTAATACGCTGTAGGTGTGTTTCCCAGGTAGTGCAGTGGATACTGTTTTGTCTTAATAGTATTCGAGTTGGAGCGTTAGATCCTGGGTTTAGATACTTCTTTTTCTTCCTTATTTTCTAGTTTTGATATGCCCAATAACACTGTAGAGAGCCCAGTTTCTTAAGCTACACATATCCTACAACTGCAGGTTTTTAACGTTCTGCATAATAACTATTGGTAAGACATCTGACACATATTCATAATCATCAAAGAAATTAGCTAGCATAGGACAGAAGTAACAACAAAAGTTGTCAATGCGCAGGTGTTAAAGATATTTACTATATTCCTGACCAGTTCTTTTCTTTTTCGGAAAAGGCCTGTCCACGTCGAGATAATCAGAAACTAGGTTGCAAACAAGAATCAGGCGCAATATGCATTCCGTTTCAAGAAACATCGCAGTGTCTACCTAAGGCGATTAAAAAGCTACTGAAACGTAAATCAGTATTGCCGATCAGTGATTTAACACCAGCTCCCCTCAAATACTAGTCCAGTCTTAGGCCCTATACCTCCGCATCTCGCTCGATCGCCGTTGCAAGTAGTAGCCAGCTTTCGTTTTGTATGACTTAAGATAACTGTGGAAAATTTAAAGCGCGAATGCTAGTACAGGATTTCAACTCGGCTGCAGCTGGATAGAGTCCAACGACTGGCAATTGACTATATTTTTTCTGAGTTTTGTAGTTGCAAGCTCTGCAGTTAGAACGTCTACTGTCTAATGTAACGTCGACCGCAGCATTCATAGCTACCTACACACAAAAATGTTCAAATGTGTGTGAATTCTTATGGGACCAAACTGCTGAGGTCATAGGTCCCTAGACTTACACACTACTTAAACTAACTTACGCTAAAGACAACACACACACCCATGCCCGAGGGAGGACTCGAACCTCCGTCGGGAGTGGCCGCCCGATTCGTTACATGGCACCTCTAACCACGCGGCCACTCCGCGCGGCGATCTACCTACATACATATAAAGTTTTGCAGTATATATATATATATATATATATATATATATATATATATGGTGGTCCATTGATAGTGACCGGGCCAAATATCTCACGAAATAAGCATCAAACTAAAAAACTACAACGAACAAAACTCGTCTAGCTTGAAGGGGGAAACCAGATGGCGCTATGGTTGGCCCGCTAGATGGCGCTGCCATAGGTCAAACAGATATCACCTGCGTTTGTTTAAATAGGAACCCCCATTTTTATTACATATTCGTGTAGTACGTAAAGAAATATAAATGTTTTAGTTGGACCACTTTTTTCGCTTTGTGATAGATGGCGCTGTAATAGTCACAAACGTATAAGTACGTGGATCACGTAACATTCCGCCAGTGCGAACGGTATTTGCTTCGTGATACATTACCCGTGTTAAACTGGACCGTTTACTAATTGCAGAAAAGGTCGATATCGCGTTTATGTATGGCTATTGTGATCAAAATGCCCAGCGGGCGTGTGCTACGTGTGCTGCTTGGTATCCTGCATGATATCCTCCAAGTGTCGGGACCGTTCGCCGGATACTTACGTTATTTAAGGAAAGAGGAAGTGTTCAGCCACATGTGAAACGTCAACCACGACCTGCAACAAATGATGATGCCCAAGTAGGGGTTTTAGCTGCTGTCGCGGCTAATCCACACATCAGTAGCTGACAAATTGCGCGAGAATCGGGAATCTCAAAAACATCGGTGTTGAGAATGCTACATCAACATCAATTGCACCCGTACCATATTTCTATGCACCAGGAATTGCATGGCGACGACTTTGAACGTCTTGTACAGTTCTGCCACTGGACACAAGAGAAATTACGGGACGATGACAGATTTTTTGCACGCGTTCTATTTAGCGACGAAGCGTCATTCACCAACAGCGGTAACGTAAACCGGCATAATATGCACTATTGAGCAACGGAAAATCCGCGATGGCTGCGAGAAGTGGAATATCAGCGACCTCGGCGGGTTAATGTATGGTGCGGCATTATGGGAGGAAGTATAATTCGCCCCCATTTTATCTATGGCAATCTAAATGGTACAATGTATGCTAATTTCGTACGTAATGTTCTACCGATGTTGCTACAAGATGTTTCACTGCGTGAGAGAATGGTGATGTACTTCCAGCATGATGGGTGTCCGGCACATAGCTCGCGTGCGGTTGAAGCTGTATTGAATGGCATATTTCATGACAGGTGGATTGGTCGACGAAGCACCATACCATGGCCCGCACGTTCACCGGATCTGACGTCCCCGGATTTCTTTCTGTGGGGAAAGTTGAAGGATATTTACCATCGCGATCCACCGACAACGCCTGACAACATGCGTCAGCGCATTGTCAATGCATGTGCGAACATTACGGAAGGCGAAATACTCGCTGTTGAGAGGAATGTCGTTACACGTATTGCCAAATGTTTTGAGGTTGACGGACATCATTTTGAGCATTTATTGCATTAATGTGGTATTTACAGGTAATCACGCTGTAACAGCATGTGTTCTCAGAAATGATAAGTTCACAAAGGTACATGTATCACAGTGGAACAACCGAAATAAAATGTTCAAACGTACCTAGGTTCTGTATTTCAATTTAAAAAACCTACCTGTTACCAACTGTTCGTCTAAAATTGTGAGCCATATATTTGTGACTATTACAGCGCCATCTATCACAAAGCGAAAAAAGTGGTCCATATTTCTTTACGTACTACACGAATATGTAATAAAAATGGGGGTTGCTATTTAAACATACGCAGTTGATATCCGTTTGACCTATGGCAGCGCCATCTACCGGGCCAACCACAGCGCCATCTGGTTTCCCCCTTCAAGCTAGACAAGTTTCGATCTTTGCAGGTTTTTCGTTTGACATTTATTTCGTGAGATATTTGGCCCGGTCACGATCAATGGACCACCCTTTATATAAGCGAGAAGGGACTTCAGATTATATAGGTAGAAGTAGAAGATTTAATAAAACATTTATATTTTCTTACTAAATCCTGACTACAACTTAAGTTTTATGTCCGCATGCAGTAATCAATTTTACAAGTTTCAGATTTTTTACTTTAGTTGTACAGTGGAACCTTGTTTCTTGCCGAAATACATGATTCCAGGTCAATGGGAAGTACTGTGTAGATTTTGATGAGTGAGTTTTCGAGTATCAAATATGCGACATAGATGGCCGCATCATTTAACTGAAGTGACTTAGAAGCTTAAAATCTTTAAACCTCCAAGAGAAAATAGATCTGAGTATGTGACATAAATTTGAGTTTGATACGTCAACGCGTTCCTGAGAAAAAGGGTTTCTAACAGTCGGGCAGACACACTCACAGATAGAGGAACAAAAAAGTGCTCCTATAAGGGATCCGTTTAAGAGACTGAGGCACGGAATGCTAAAAGGACAATGGTGAAGCTTGTGCAACACGACACGCTCTTTGGAAGTGTAGCAACCCACCCAACACTTGCTAAAGTTGTTTATTTGTAGCATCACTAACGAATTGCAAAGATTTTGCTTAGCAGACCGATTCGAATCGCGTAAACTATTTACGCCCTGGTTTAACTGTCGGCAGTGGCCTGCTCGCTGCAGACACGAGAGTCTTAACAGCCGCGCTGACAACGACCAAAATATTTGGCCCGAGGCGAGGAGTATGCGCGCCACATGTCGCCTCGTCAGCTCCAACATATTGCGCAGACGCGGACGTGGAAGTAGCTTGCGTATTGCCCACTCACTGAGCCATGCAGCAGCATTCTTACTTCATATTACAGCGCTGTTTCTGAAACGGAATCCTGTATTTACTAGCGTAATAGTGATGTCATATAAACAAGATATAATTTTTCCCCAAAGAAAATGTGTGATTTGTCAGCATATCTAAATCTACTTATATACTTCGCTAGCCACCAACCAGTGTGTGACGGAGGGCAAAATTTGCGCCAAAGTCATATCCTCCCCCCTCTGTTGCACTCGCGGATCGCGCGAGGGAGAAACGATTGCCTGAACGCCTCAGTACGAGCTCCAATTTCCCTTATCTTTGAATGATGATCATTGTGCGATTTCAAACTTGGTGGTAATAATATATGCTCTACATCCTCGGCGAAGATCGGATTTCGGAATTTGGTGACCTGCCCCTTCCGTTTAGCGCGTCGTCTAAAAAAAAAAAAAAAAAAAAAAAAAAAGGCTCTGAGCACTATGGGACTTAACTTCTGAGGTTATGGGTCCCCTAGAACTTAGAACTACTTAAACCTGCCTGAGGCAGGATTCGAACCTGCGACACTAGCGGTCGCTCGGCTCCAGTCTGTAGCGCCTAGAACCGCACGGCCACTCCGGCCGGCTAGCGCGTCGTCTAACCCACTTCAAACTTTCTATGAGATTTGTAACGCTCTCGCGATTGCTAAAAGTACCAGTCACGAATCTTGCCGCTCTTCTTTGGACTTTCTCAATCTCTTGAACCAGACCCAACTGGTAAGGGTCCCATACAGACGAACAGTACTCTAATACTGGACGAACTAATGTAATGTAAGCTATTTCCTTTGTTGAAGGACTGCATCGCTTCAGGATTCTACCAATAAACCGCAATCTAGAGTTCACCTTGCCCGTTACTTGTGTAATCTGATCATTCCATTTGAGATCATTTCGAATAATCACACCCACATACTTGACGGATATTACCGCCTCCAAAGACTGGGCATTTATTTTGTACTCGTACATTAATGGGGATTTTCGTCTTGTTATACGCGGCAGGTTACACTTAAGAGACAACTGCCAGTCATTACACCACGCGCTTATTTTCTGCAAATCCTCATTGATTCGTTCACAACTTTGGTGTTGATACTACTTTCGTGTAGACTATAGCATCATCGGCAAACAGTCTCATACCGCTGTCAATACCACCAACCAGACCGTTTATGTAAATCGTAAAAAGCAGTGGACCTATCACACTGCCCTGGGGCACACCTGAAGTTACGCTTGTTTCGGTTGAAGTCACACCATTTAGGACGACATACTGCTCTCTATCGTTTAGAAAACTTTCTATCCAAGTGCATATGTCATCGGATAGACCGTAAGCGCGCACCTTTTGGAGCAAGCGACAGTGCGGAACTGAGTCGAACGCCTTTCGAAAGTCGAGAAATATGGCATCTACCTGGGAGCCGGTATCTACAGCCTGTTGTATCGGGATAAATCGCCTCTGGCCGAGTTCCGTCTCTAATGATTCACCGTGGACGGGACGTCTAACACAATGCTTCTTCACTGATCGACGTTGTTAAGGTTGACGGACCTTCTCACTGAGGTAGGTGGTTCAAATTCTGGTGTCAGGATAAACTAATAATATTTGCCGGAAAAATAAGGGATGGTGGTCTTGTGTCGTTCCTGAGACAATACTATTAAGTTCCGAACTTTCAAACAGCCAATTGTGACGCTGTTGATAATCATTACGACCTTCCGTGGTGGTTTTTCTTTGTTTTACTTTGCTTTCTCTAGTCGGATGACGTTATCTAGGACTGCATCTTCACAAAAAACAGGCTTTTAACTATCATATCAAATTGACAGTTGACAAAGCCTCCAAAATTATGCACAAACTAGCGAGACTCAACACTACTCAGTACAAATTACCTTTTAAGACGATAAGGACCTACCACATTGCGGTATTTGAATCCATCGCATGCTTCGCCGCAAGTGCGTGGGCTCACAAACTGAACATAGAGACTAACAAGACAATTGCAAGACGAGGTCAACATAGTGTACTCCTGAGAATGAGTGGAGCCTTCAACACTACATCACAAGAGGCACTTTGCGTTGTGATGGGGACCTTTCCTATAGACATAACAATACGGATAGAGCTGCACTTTACTGGCTTAAGAGGCACAAGCTCGATAAAGTCACCGAAACTACAGAAACCAACATTATGAACAAAACACAAATGAAACAATGGCGGATTCAAACATAGCAGAGAGAGTGGGACGCAACCGACAAGGGTCGCCGTGTACACTCTTTCTTTCCTGACGTACGCGAAAGATTACAACTGAAACATGTCGACCCAAGCCGGGGGATGGTCCATTTCCTGACAGGCCACCGGCCGTAACCGGTACATCTAAACCGCATGAGACTAACTAACGATAAAATATGCGTTTTCGGAGAAAATGAGACACCAGGACATGTCACACTGCTGTGCAACACGCTTTCACAAGCGAGACCTATACAGAATGACAATGACATCACCAGAATAACACGTAATCTCGAAGACTGGAACAAAATAAACGTCGTAGCCGATATTGTATCGAACACGCTGCATGAAGAATACATGCGCCAAAACCCATATGGAAGGTGGCGTAGAGAAGCACAAATAACACAATAAACCACATGAGAGGACACAAGCACCACCACAGATTCCGAAACCGACGAAGGAACCAACACACTAAGTGAACATGACTCAGAAGGGATCAACACGTAAGGGACCCAAACCAACAACGCATGACACTGCATGCCACAACACAATCACAAACAACACAACAGGCAGTAACAGTCATAAAACAAACAAACACCGACACCAAATACTAAGACTGTAGTAATAACGCAACGTCACTTGGGAGGAGAAGGCTCGAAGAACTTTTATTTCGAGGCTCCTACTCCCCAATGACATATTGCATAGTGTTTAAAGTATACTGTACACAAGCAGTAATGTATTGTTCGTCTTATTATGTGTAGATAGAAGTATATTCTCTTCTCTATTTAAAGCTACAATGAATTAATTTTATACATCAAATGTATTTTCTGTATAAAGTATCTGTATTATTTAAGGAATAATGCATTGAAGTTGCAATGAACTAAATTCTATTTCTACTTATAAATATAAGTTTATTTCTCATGTAGCGCTAAAATTCATGTATTCCCTGTATCAAATGCTCAATCAGTATTTAATCTATATAATAGCAGGCGTATGTATCGAAGGTATCACACAGAATATACCGCAACTACCAACAAAAGGACAAACAAATAGCTGTTGAATATCATGTAGTGTCCGGACTTGCAACACTCCTAGTAATATGCCAATACACACAAACCCAGGAAACATACATAAGCACAAACCATTTCAGATAAGAATAGATGGAGGTAAAACGGAGACATTCTCACCTGAAATAGGTAGAAATAGGCCATTACCAACCAACATGCTACATAGGCTACATTACACATCCAGATATAGTATACCACTTCCCTCTACATATTACAAATTATTTTCGCCACACTCATTGTATTACACTTTTCTTTTTCTTTGACATTTGCATTGTATAAATTATATTCTCATCAACTAGGCAGAGAGAAGTTATATAGAACTATTTTAACAACAGTTAAACACTCAATTCGCTGTAACCTTAGATAAATTTTTATATATTCTCTTCTTTACATTACTGAAAAAAAGCATTAACAACTGTATACCAATAACACTGTAATAATGAAAAGTGTTTGCTGTTGAATTTAGAAGTATCCGGCCCACCTTACATTTCAAGGCGGTGGGTTACTCTGGCAATGAAATAAATGAATGAAATTTACAGTCAAAATTTACAGTCGGCTGACATTTGAGAATAGTGTACTATGATATCCACATATAAAAAAATAAACTCTAAGAGTCTTTAGTTATTTAATGGTACTGTTAACTGTGCTAGTCATGTCAATTTTACGCAATAGATTTACAAGTAAGAAACAAATAGATGTATACAAAACCGTTTATCTCATCATTGAAAATCAATGCTCTGAATCCACATGTTTAAATCACTTTCCGAAGTAAATATTATCGGACATAATTCGCGTTTCTAGCTGAAAGGACAATTTCATTTTGCGCACCGATCCCCAAAGCCCGATTTTGGAGGATTTACAAAAGGCCGTCAGATAGAATGGTTCTCTGAAGCAGACTACATTTGATTCTTTGTCCATCAATGAAAAATCCCAATAAAAGCTCAGAAATCACATTAAGATTCATGAAAATTAGTAAGAATCATACAGAAACAAATTCTTGTTTATCTCAATTTCTGTAGATTTCTGAACAGTTTTTCCTGTGTGTCGCGCGTCATCGCTTTTAAACTCTGGCACATAAGGAAGGAATTAGCAGAAGGAAAACAGATTATAAACCATTACACAAAACAAAAAAATAAAATAAAATAAAAACAAACACTGACGCATGCACACACGCATCCCCCCCCCCCCCCACACACACACACAAACACAAAGTTCAAATTAAGCGCCAGAACGAGTTTGAAAACAAGTGAGCATCAATAGAGACCAAACACACAGCACCAACATCGTGTTTGTGTGAAGTTCGAATCATGGAATCGAAAAACCTACCATCAAAGATGATTTTCAGTTCTACTGAATCATGTACAGTGCATTTACGTGTATTTCCACAACAGTTGAACCAGAAAATGAGGGCAGGTTCCACGAAAAATAACTAAGTCCTGGAAAATATGGCCCCGAAATATTTCCATGCAACAAAATTATGTTTACAGATAAATGATTTCTTAACTCGGCAACTAACCTCACAATAACACCATTTCGTGGCAGAGAGCAAGTTGTAAGGACTGATTCAGCTACGCCCAACTAAGGGCTTTATGCAACCTGCTACACCTGCAGATATCACGAGCAAGATTTTCATGATCTCTCTCTCGTTACGTGCAAACTAGCAGTCCTACAGAAAAAATGAATGGAATTTTTTTGTAGGAAATTGTATGAAATTAAATTTGACATTGGGATACGTTTTCGCTAGAAATCGTAGATTGCGCATTATTTGAGAAAAAAGCTCAAAAGTTATCTTCAAACGCATTTCTGTGGAATGACTTGAAAAACGTGTCCTCCAGCGAAAATATATCCCAGTACAAAATTTAACTACATTAAATTTCTTACAAAAGGATTCTGTTCATTCTTTCTGTAGGACTAAAGGTTTGTGTGTAGCGAATGAGAGAATATGGAAATCTCATGGTTTTTGAATGTGTTGCAAGTTGCGTAAAACCTATAGGTAGGGTATCTGATTCACTGTGTATAATAATGTAGAGTAGGTCCTACGGAACTTGACATTCTACACAATAACACAATGATCACAATAGATAAAATTGTTTTTATGCTTTCCCATAATTGGCCGGCCTGTGTGGCCGTGCGATTCTAGGCGCTTCAGTCTGGAACCGCGTGACCGCTACGGTCGCAGGTTCGAATCCTGCCTCGGGCATGGATGTGTGTGATATCCTTAGGTTAGTTAGGTTTAAGTAGTTCAAGTTCTATAGGACTGATGACCACAGATGTTAAGTCCCATAGTGCTCAGAGCCATTTGAACCATTTGTCCCCATAATTATCGCCTAAACCATTATTTTCATTTTACAGAAATCAAGAAAATGTAGCGAAACATGTTTGCACGCTGAAAATAACAGTTATTTGCTTAAAATGTGGACTTAAATTGTCATAATAAAGCAATCACTCGAATTTAAGATGAACTGATTAGAGAATTCATATAAAATCTAAATTACACACTACGCATCAGGCTTCCTACTTGACCACAGCTGACAGTTTTTTCTCTGAATGCCATTTCGCTGCGTAACTTTACATGGAAAGCATGTCAGTACAAAATTTAATTTGTCACTCGCAACTGCCAGAAGAAAGCTGGAGCGACAAGTCTGTATATAGATGAAATCAGATTACTGACAGACCTGTAACTTCCTGCAGATTAGAATTGGAATTCTGCACAACGCAGTCAAACGTTCGGTTAATTCAAAACTACTATATGGCATTTACTTTCTCCATACGGTTGAATTCCGTCGTATGCTAAAAGGCACAAAATATATACCTGCTTAATCAGTTTTTATGAATATGGTGGGTTTGTACAGAAGAAGATACTCTACTGGCCATTAAAATTGCTTCACCAAGAAGAAATGCTGATGATAAATGGGTTATTCATTGGACAAATATATTATTCTAGAACTGACATGTGATTATATTTTCACGCAGTTTGAGTGCATAGATCCTGAGAAATCAGTACCAGAACAATCACCTTTGACCGTAATAACGGCCTCGATACGCCTGGGCATTGAGTCAAACAGAGCTTGGATGGCGTGTACAGGTACAGCTGCCCATGCAACTTCAACACGATACCACAGTTCATCAAGAGTAGTGACTGGCGTTTTGTGACGAGTCAGTTGCTCGGCCACCATTGACCAGACGTTTTCAATTGGTGAGAGATCTGGAGAATGTGCTGTCCAGGGCAGCAGTCGAACATTTTCTGTATCCAGAAAGGCCCGTACAGGACCTGCAACATGCGGTCGTGCATTATCTTGCTGAATAGTAGGGTTTCGCTCGGATCAAATGAAGGGTAAAGCCACGGGTCATAACACATCTGAAATATAATGACCACTGTTCAAAGTGCCGTCAATGCGAACAAGAGATGACCGAGACGTGTAACCAATGGCACCCCATACCATCACACCGGGTGATACGCCAGTATGGCGATGACGAATACACGCTTCCACTGTGCGTTCACCACGATGTCACCAAACACGGATGCGACCATCATGATGCTGTAAACAGAACCTAGATTCATCCAAAAAAATGACGTTCTGCCATTCGTGCGCCCAGGTTCGTCGTTGAGTACACCATCGCAGGCGCTTCTGTCTGTGATGCAGCGACAAGGGTAACCGCAGCCACGGTCTCCGAGCTGATAGTCCATGCTGCTGCAAACGTCGTCGAACTGTTCGTGCAGATGGTTGTTGTCTTGCAAACGTCCCCATCTGTTGACTCAGGGATCGAGACGTGGCTGCACGATCCGTTACAGCCATGAGGATAAGATGCCTGTCATCTCGACTGCTAGTGATACGAGGCCGTTGGGATCCACCACGGTGTTCCGTATTACCCTCCTGAACCCACTGATTCCATATTCTGCTAAGAGTCATTGGATGTCGACCAACGCGAGCAGCAATGTCGCGATACGATAAACCGCAATCGCGACAGGCTACAAGCCGACCTTTATCAAAGTCGGAAACGTGGTGGTACGCATTTCTCCTCCTTACACGAGGCATCACAACAACGTTTCACCAGGCAACGCTGGTCAACTGTTGTTTGTGTATGAGAAATCGGTTGGATACTTTCCTCATGTCAGCACGTTGTAGGTGTCGCCACCGGCGCCAACCTTGTGTGAATGCTCTGAAAAGCTAATCATTTGCATATCACAGCATCTTCTTCTTGTCAGTTAAATTTCGCGTCTGTAGCACGTCATCTTCGTGGTGCAGCAATTTTAATGGCCAGTAGTGTAAGAAGTCTATGTTTGATGCAACACCTTCTGAGGGAGCCCTTTGGAAAGAGCAGCGGTGGCGCTCGGCGGGCGAGTTTTAAAATTAGCGGCGTGCCGCCTTGTGCCCTGCGCTGCTGGGTCTCATTTGCACAGTAACGAGCAGACGCTGCGCCGGACCATACGGGGAACAGGGCCCGCCGTTCCTTATTAGAGTTCGTCATAAACGCGTTCGCTGCGTCTCGTAAAACTTACTCTTTTAGGGCGGGAAATTGGGGCTACTCTAGATGCTACTACGTTCGCCCGTGTTCTCCCATCACCTAAAAATGTGATTCGGTTTAAACGTTCTAGCGTACGAGTATAGTTAGTTACATAGCCCCCCCCCCCTCGCTCTAACGCAGAATCTGTAAGGCTAGAAATTGTGGACGTGAGAGAATAAAATTTAACACGAAGTCTAGCTCTGCCGCGGAATAAATATTTGACGCAGACGCGGCGCTAGTTAGAATATTGATCCGTTTCTAAAATTAGCCGACCTGGAGTCGTTAGCCCGCTAACGGTGGTGTCCCATTAACATCACGGAAACCCAAGTGTCGGGGCGACCACACAACAGCCGGTCAACATGTTTGGTAGTAATAGTTGTGCTGTCCGAGTCTCCGATCTCAGTGCTGTATAAGGAAACGCGCACAGTCTATGCATGACACTACTGTACAGCCGCACCTATCTCTTGTGTGGTCTGTCATACACCAAGAATCCTTTCGTCTCTGAATCCCTTTTCAAACAGTTTTAGTCAGCATTGTTTTCTTCTGAAAAATATTTAATAATTCAATTTATACTGAAATCAGCTAACGCTACCATTTCAGAATCACGATACCCTACAGCTCTCAAGAATTTCAGGTCGTCTTATTTGAAGAGTAACCTCTCAGCTGTGTTGAAAACTTTCTTGTCCAGTCGGTTTCACTTATAGCTGACCATCACGATACAATAAACAATATGTTACCTATCTTGTATTTAACTGGAACGCGACACCTTTCGAGACTAAAGCTCCCATCATTTCACTGTCTGCGTTTAATTCATAGCACAATGCACTTAAAAATAAATAAAAAGAGCTATAAAATAAACCATCGTCTCCAACGCAGATGAGAGTCTCACATTCTAAACGTATAGCTTTGTGTGCTAAATAACTACAACGACTGGTTTTACAATCTTTACCTCAAATACGTAGTGTAAATAGTATCACAATTTTGAAGAAGGTTTTGGGCGGGGGGGGGGGGGTGGAGTTATGGAGTCATGCGGTAGGGGGGAGGGGGGGTAGATGATGTCTATCTTTCAGAGTCTGCCAGTTCAGTTCTTCTTCACCTCCGTGACGTTCTTCCGTGAATAAAATAAACTGGTGAGCACTCGCGCTGTCCTTCTTTGTATACCATCATGAGTCTCTGCTCCACTAAAGGTCGATTAGAGGTTTAGGATTTGATTCAGGTTTTGGCGCACAGTCTCCTGCTCATTAAAAAATGTATGCCAGTAAGTCTCGACCTCATACCATCCGAATCCTGCTATTCCTTCGGAGTTCAGGTCCCTTCACCAATTGGTCCATCAAGGGTGATGGTAAAAACGTAAAATTATTGATAAGGTTTTTATATCTGGTCTACTTCCAAATCGTTAAATAAAGAGCAGAAAATCATTTGGACGAGACAGGGACAAAAATAGGTTGCAGTGTGTGGGAATCATGCAGAAGTTCAAGTACATGCATTTAACCTCTTCAGCCGTGAGATTAGATTTTTGTGAACGAAAAACTTATATTGGTGGCTGATACATTGTTCTGGGACAAATTAAGACTAAGATACTACGTTTAAGGTTTAAGATACGGTTGTGATTGAGCAAAATACTAGGCATGCGGCATCAGGACTCGAATACGTTTTTTTATCCTAGTAAGATATGGTTTCAGGGATTTCTTTGGTAGATTTTATTTATAAACTGACATCTGAAAAAAGCAACTATGTTTACGTAGTACAAAACGTTATTTTATTATTCTGTTTGGAAGTAATATCAGAAAATTTCTCATACGTGGGCACTTCTAGAAGTAAGTTACGCGTTGTTAAGGTAGGCCAAGTAACATTTATCCACTACACTTCAAAGTGGCACAGATAAATGACACAATATTTCAACGTAGTCGCCAAGTGTTTGTACACAACGGTCAGACTGTCCTATCAGCAGTTCAGTTCCTAAATGATAAAAATGCGCGCGTTTATGATCACGGGGCCATTCGAGAACCGCTGGTGAACATCCTCAATGACGGAAAATAGTTCCTCGATTGGCTGGACATTGCTGTCCGTGGTCGACATCGATGGCCTTCCTTCTCGGTAAGGACCACCCACGCCTGTGCTGCCTTGGTCAAATTGTTGGCACCATTTTATTACGACTAGACGCGACATTGCATTTGGTTCACAAAGCGCCAGAATTTCACTGTGAATCTGTGTTCAATTTTCACGTTTTTCGCCCAAGAATTGTACTCTCCTGCGTATTTAATCTTTGGAATGCGCTTCAGGTAGACGTACCATACCATTCCCAGAGTGTGATGCACCAGTTATCCGCATCGCGGCGGAACTGTGTCTGCAGGAAACTCAGAACACAGCGAATCTCTTCTGATAATGCGCTACTTTTGCTGTGCAGTGGTCTTTGCGTGGGACAAGATGCGTAACTTAATTGTTGAACTCCCTACGTATATGGTCCTTATTTCTGTGAACCAAAGATACTTTTTGTATTTTTGCACTGCACGAAAATGAAACACTTGCATCCGGGCAACCGACGTCTGAAACAACTTTTGTGGGCTGTTCATGTCTCAGGTGGCCGCATGGCATTGAACATATTGTTGTTGGTAATATCGTAGGCTTTGGTGTTCTGGGGCGTCTCCTCACTGAAAATGCATCATCTTCGTAATCACATTCCGGCTCATCTTATTCAGTCTCTTCTTCCTCTTGTAATCTCTCGAGTGAATGTGAAAGAATAGGTCGTTGCCCAATGTATGCGCTGTGCCTTCGTGGGAAAAATACATCAACACATTAAAGTAAAGAAATAAACTATGTCGTATTCGATGGCGTAGATGGTATTAACATATTATTACATATTCTAAATACATTCTAGTTCAAAATTGCTGAAAAAAGCAGAAGTTACCAATATTTTTATCAGGTTTGATCGTGCCCAGCGACTGTATTGATTTCAAGTAGTAAAGGGTACAGCATTCAGTCGCAGTGTGTACTCAACATCTGACATGAATAGTCCATCTGGGACTATGTCCATATGCAAGTGCTTTTAATGTTTTAATTTACATTTACTACACTGAAGATTATAACACAGTGGCCGAAATTAAGTTGTGCAATAAACATCCATGTGACTGATTACTGTATCTTGTACTACCTGATATCAATATTTTGTCAGGTAATACTTCGCCGAATTATATTCCTTTTTTCCAAACCAGTGCCGTACGCAAGTACAGATAATCAACGAATGAATAAGAGATTTCAGTTTGCTTACCCATTTATGGATATTGAAGACAACAACATTATTCCCATTAAACCATAAAATTGAAATATTACTCTTGTAACTAATCGGAAAATACCTATCCTTTGGAACTCAATTTTGTTAATTACATTGTTTTACATTGTAGTCTTTACCGTTTATATTCTCTTCACATATCAATATGATGTTCGTCTCCTTTTCTTTACACAAATGTTCTTAACAATTTTGGAAATTTGTGGTAAGTTGCTATGGGAACAAACTGCTGATGTCATCGGGCCCTAGGTTTACAAACTACTTAATCTAACTTAAACTAAGTTACGCAAAGGATAACAAACACACACCCATACCCATACCCGAGGGAGGACTCGAATCTCCGATGGGGGAGCCGCACGAACCGTGGCAAGTCGCATCAGACCGCGTGGCTACCCAGCGCTGCGAAATGTTGTTACGTTAGTCTCTAATATATATTGGTTCTGCGATGTTAACATACAGCATTATCACTTCTAGAAATTCATAGAAATCCTTCTTCTCTGTGCGGTTACTTCGAAGGGTCCGCTCGTCGTTTCTAAAAAAAAATGGCTCTGAGAACTATGGGACTTAACAGCTGAGGTCATCAGTCCCCTAGAACTTAGAACTACTTAAACCTAACTAACGTACGGACCTCACACACATCCATGCCCGAGGCAGGATTCGAACCTGCGACCGTAGCAGTCACGCGGCTCCGGACTGAAGTGCCTAGAACCGCACGGCCACCGCGGCCGGCATTAACCTGATGATCGCGGCAAAGCGTCGTTTCTCCGTGGAATTTCTTATAAGACATGTGTATTCGGTGTCTTTGGCTAACACGGCCCTCTGTTGAGTAATATAGCAACTGCTCTCTACACACTGCGCGCCTATTTCGTCTGGCATCAACATTTTACGTTGGAGACTTCGTGAAATAAAAATAACAGAGAAACAACCTTTTAATCTTGTTTTTGGTCTTCGTTTGTACATCCGCCACTATTTTCCGAGAAAAAAAATTAAAGAAATGAAACTTTTCGCGTAATAATTACTGTTAGGATAAACTATGATCTGATAATTTCTCGAAGCCATGCTAAATTGCGATAAACAGCTGGATGCTGGAACCTACAGGGGGCTTGCAGAAACGAAAACAGTTGATGCACAGAAAGCACAGGGTGCAAACTACACGTCATAGTCAGGCACATCAAATTTAGTAAATTGCCTCCTACATGTAAAATTTAAGTTTGGATTCCCCGAAAGGGATTCGGTACTCGTCTCTCTGGCTAATAGGCTTCGTTGTGTTTATTTTCTACTAGCTTAACGCCCGCTGCATCGCTCGCGTAGACTATATGGCCTGCAGAGATTTTCTATATTTAATCGACTTTTCATGTTGTTCAAGTTGCAACACCTTCTAAACTTCACACGTCAATTAAGGCCATATAAGCATGGTCGTTTCCGAATGTACTTCTTACCAAAAAGCGGTTCTGGTAGCTGGAGTCCAAAGTTTCTGTTAATCATGCCCTTTGCGTTCTTGTGGAGATAACTGCATAGCAACTTTCATCCCTTGACGAATGTTTCTTTATATGTAACAGAGAAGTGAAATACCAATTTTGTGATGACTGGGTGTTGTGTGATGTCCTTAGGTTAGTTAGGTTTAAGTAGTTCTAAGTTCTAGGGGACTGTGACCTCAGAAGTTAAGTCCCATAGTGCTCAGAGCCATTTGAACCATTTTTGAATACCAATTTTCACAAATTTAACTCAAAAATTTTTTTATGTAATGAAATATTTTCTTAAAAATTTTCATCCTTATTGCACTCCCTTATGAGCTAAATTTCGAGAAGTACTGAAACACCTATTTTTTTGTTTCTAGCCGAGAAGTCAAATACCAGTTGTAATAAATGTAGCGCCGGCCGTTGTGGCCGAGTGGTTCTAGGCGCTTCAGTTTGGAAACGCGGGACCGCTACAGTCGCAGGTTCGAATCGTGCCTCGGGCATGTATGTGTGTAGTGTCCTTAGGTTAGTTAGGTTTAAGTAGTTATAAGTTCTAGGGGACTGATGACCTCAGATGTTAAGTCCCATAGTGCTCAGAGCCATTTGAACCATTTTAATGGGTGTAGGCTTAAAAATCCTTTAGTAGCACTTTAGGAATGATGTAGTTACAAAGTTCCTTTCGGTCTCTATTTTACCCCCTTAGTGGTTGAATTTCCAAAAAGGTTGGAACATGTATTTTTTATTTTCTGACTGAAAAGCCAAATACCAATTTTCGTAGTTCTAGTTTCAAAATTCCCTTAATAGAGACGTACTTTCAAAAAGCCTTCGTCCCTATTTCACCCCCTTAGGAGTGGAATTTCGGAGAATCCTTTCTTAAATGATGCCTATAGTATAAGATCCACACCCTCTCCAAATTTTAAGTTTCTATCCTTAGCGGTTTATGCTGGGCAGTGTTGAGTCAGTGAATCAGTCTGACCCTATTTGACCCTGTTAGGGGTTGAATTTCCAAATACAGTGAAACACGTACTTTTTCATCTCTAACCAAGAAGCCAAACACCAACTGGCTAAGATTTAGTTTTCAAATGCTTTCGCAATGAAAAATTTTCATAAAACGTTTCTCCCTCTTAGGGGTTGAAATTCCAGAAACAGTGACATGTGCATGTTTTATTTCTAACAGAGAAGCCAAGTACAAATGTTCATAGATTTAGCTTCAAAAATGCTTGCACAATAAAATATTTCCATAAAAACTTTCATTCCCCGTTTCACCCTCACAGAGGTTGAATTTCCGAAAATAGGAAACACGTATTTTCTTTTATTTTAACTTAGAAGCCAAATTTAAAATTTCATAAATTTAGCTTTGAAAAGGCTTTTATAATAAAATATTTTCATAAAAAGTCTCATCCCCTATTTCATCCCCTTATGGGTTCAGCTTCCAAAACCGCTGAAACATTTATTTCTGTATTTGTAACCGAGAAGTCGTATAACAATGTTCATAGATGTAGCTTTAAAAATACTTCAGTAGTTTTTTAATAATGATATATTTTCAAAAAAGCTTTCACCCACTATTTCGCCCCCGTAGGGTTAAATTTCCAAAAATCCCGGAACATACGTATTTCTTTATTTCTGACTGAGAAACCAAATACCAGTTGTCGTAGGTCTAGCTTCAAAACAGCCTTATAGCGACATTTTCAAAAAGAAAAAAATCTTCATCCCCTATAGCACCCCCGTAGGATTGGAATTTCAAAACATCCCTTCGACGAATATCCACAGCTTCTCCAAATTTCAATTTTCTATCTTTAGCGGTTTGGGCTGGGCGCTGATGAATCAGTCAGTCGGTCAGGACATTCATCCGTCTGTTCTTTTGGATAATAATGTGCAATATTTCCGGTCGAATAAAATAAAGCTGTAATAGTATGTAGTAGGGTGGAGCGGAGCACATATCAGTGTTGAGGCAGTTACGGGCCGTGACACAGGATCGCACTAGACGGAAGCGCTGATGGCTGCTCGGGCCTCTCCGTTCTGGCAGCGCCTGGCCGCCTGTTGCCGCCGGCGTCGATGGCGCAGGACGCCGCAACAAGTCCGCTGTCTCAAGGCTGAGGGTTGGCCGGACCCCACCGAGCCCTGAAATACTACCTGCCATCCAGCCTGAAGGCGTAAATTACACTAATCACCCACTGAAGTACAGGTGGCTGCATTATTATAGACGTACTACTCCTGTCGATTCGGGGAATGGATGAATCGTCAACGGAACCAACTGGGCGCGGCATTTCGTCATGAAACCTCACCCCTAGTCTAGGCTCGTGAACGGGGTACACGATACTGCAGGCACGACTTACGCAGTGTGATCTGTAACTGTTTATAGTGTACAGCAGTGGTGTAGGGGAAGTCGAGACGAACGCTTGTGGCCTATGAAGCCACAAATTGCACTACAAACGCCACCTAAGCTGAAGCATTACGTACCGCACGACATTTGTAATATCCTGTTACTCTCTTACGTCAGCGGCTTAGTCAGTCAGGTTTCTGAAATATCTTATTTTGGCAATATTAGCAATTTAAACTTCCCCGTGAGAGTTTTGTAGGCGGTATGCAAAAATTGATTACTTTTGCAATTTGATCTGAACTTAAGCCCAATAAGAGAGTAGTTTCACAGTAAGAAGCCCAGAGAAGTAAAACGATTCAATTATTAACTGATTGTTAAACTTCACAAAATTATGAGGTAAAATTTTTACAAACGTCAGTTTTACGGTTTGTAGGTGCAATAGCAGGTGTGTTTAATATTCAAGGGTGATTTTGGAGAGAAAAATAAATTAGCTTCCATCGGTTAAGCGGATGTCATAAGAAGGCGAGAAGATATTAAAAAATCTGGCACGGTGTGCATGCGCTGTGGCTTTTGAAGGCCAATTTGAGTTTATTTCCCGGCTAGAGAGACCATTTGTCTTGTATCAAATTACTCGTCTCGATTACAAACGCACATTCTCAGAAATTTCTTCCTCAGATGAAGGCCAATTCTTGATCCCAGCACACTGCACTTGGCCAGGAAAGCGCGCTCTGCCCGTGCTAGCCTGTTTTTCCTGTATTCTTCCTTCAGCCATGCGTTATTTTTCTTCCAAGGTACCAGAATCCCTTTAACTCAGTCTATTTCGTGGCCCCAATTGTGGTGTTTTTCCTGTCTTCTTCCTTCAGTCATGCGTTATTTTTCTTCCAAGGTACCAGAATCCCTTTAACTCAGCCTACGTCGTGGCCCCAATTTTGTTGTTAAGTTTATCGCTAGTCATAATTTCTGCTATTCCTCATTACTTTAGTCTTCCTTCGCTTTACTCTCAATCCATATTCCGTACTAATTAAAAGGTTCATTCAATTCAAAACGTCCTGTAATTCACCTTCACTTTCACAGAGGACAGCAGTGTCATCAATTAATCTTACCATTGATATCCTTTGGCCCTGAATTGTAAACCCACTCTTGAACCGATCGTTTATTTCTATATCATTGTTCCTTCAATGTATAGACTTAACAGGAAAGGCAAAAGACTACATCTTTGTCTTCCACACTATTTAATACGAGCACTTCATTCTTGGTCATCCATTCTTACACATCCCAGTTGACAGTATGATAACTAAAAAATGACAAGGAATTCTCTAAAACTGCAGACTACGTTTAACACCCGACACTTTTCAGTTTCTCGTTTGAGGGCTAGCCCGCGGACTGGCCGGCTACAGAGAATATTTCAGACAGAGAAAGGTGCCCATTCAGACGCTGGCAGTACGCGCTGCCGACAACAGATCTGACACAGCTCTTAAATACACAGGGAGAACCGCGAAACCGCATCGAGTAAGGCAAGACGGAATGGGCAAGGCCCTCCGCTAAGCAAAGAACAACAAAAGGACTGACTTTCTTGCCCGTAGGTGAAAACGACTGAAAGTAATAGCATTTCTCTCTGTTGCACTGTGGGATAGCAGTTGTCTCGAGAGCCGCGTTCACAGTCATTGTGCTAAATGAAATATTACTTGTGGTGAGTGGACACTCCGATTTTATATCGCGTAAATTATTATCGTCATAAGCTGTCGTAATGTGATGCACTATCACCTAGTATATGAAGGCATGGTGTCTATTCTTTCGGACCTGTCCGAAAAACCAGACAGCACAGAATCCGCAGATGTGATACGTATTATTTAAATTGAAGGTGGAAGGGGGAGAAAGGAAAGGAAATAGGAGGGACTATTGATGTCAGCTGCACTGGGACTTTATGCTGAATCAGTGGCGACGAGTGAAATTGTTTACCGGACCGGGACTCGAATCCGCTATCTTCTGCTTACTAGGCAGCTGCATTAACCACTGTGCCACCCGGCCATGGCGTTCGTCGCAACTTCGTCGAGTATCTCGACACGCCTCTCATCTTACTCCCATTCCCACCTAGTGCCACCTATCCACAGTCCCCATCCATGTCTCCACGTCCTCCATGCTCGTTACTGTGAGATTCGCATACTTTTCTTTTTTCTTTCCGATGTCTGAAAGAACAGACACCACGCCTTCTTGTAATTGATTCGCCTTGTTAGGCAATTAATCCACAACTTTCATTGCGAATGAACATTTACATTCGATCTCCAGCGGGACTGTGGATAGATGGTGCTAGGTGGGATTATGGATCGGTCGGAAGCGTGCCGAGATGGTCCGCGCATTTGCCATAAACACCGTGTCCGTGGCGCAATGGTTAACGCAACTACCTAGTAAGCAGAAGATCCCGGGTTCGAGTCCCAGTCCGGCGAACACTTTCACTCGTCGCCACTGACTCCGCATAAAGTCCCGTCGCAACTGACATCAATAGTACATTTCCTTTCCCTTCTCCCTCCTCCACCTTCAGTTTACATGTTATTACCTAGATTGGCACTTTCAGGTCGAAGTCAGGTGTTGGCCATACTTCCTGGTGCTTTGTGGTCAGCTCTCTCTCGTTGCCGAAGCGTTCATCTGACTTCTGTAGGAATGCAGAAGTGGGCAGTCATAGCACGAAACCACGAGTCAAATCGGTTACTCGTTTGCTCTGGAGGAGCCTTACGGCAGGTTGTGGTTTGCCTGTGGGACCGGCCGCACACACGGAGCGGTCGCGAGCTTGCTAGACTGCGTATTCTGGAGGCGGCGTAGCCTGGACTTAACGGCAGTGACTGTAGACTGTCTACCCATGGTTGACGCATAGAGTGAATTCTGGCCACCATCACTGCATGCTTCTGATTGAAATAGGTACTGTGCAAAGAGAGGTCATATCGCCATTTTCCAGTTACCTCTCACAGACTGTCCACCGAAATAGTGTATTTAAACTATATTCACGGATTTGGCCATACATTGTGTTCCTGTGGTTCTATTTTGCGACGCGCATGTGTGAGTGCGTGTTGTGTATGCATTTTAGACTTGTAGGTAATGCTACTATATTATGTGCGTACGCTCCGAACAAGATGGCTCAGTGCTTAACACACTGGGCTCGCATTAAGGAAGACGACGGTTCAAACCCACGTCTAGCCATCCCGGTTTAAGTTTTCCGTAATTCCTCTAAATCGCCTCAGACAAAGGCCGCGATGATCCTGTTGAAATGTGCCGGCAGATATCTTTCTCTAATATGAGCTTGTGCTCCATCTCTAATGACGTCGTTGTCGACGCGACGTTTTCCTGTTTCTGAGTTGTTTCAGGGTAGTCTCTGACATTTCCTTATATTTTTATGAGCTGTAGCGGATTGACATTCATACACTAAAGTACATGTTATGACAATGAGCGCTTGCGATCCAACGGACTATGCCATGGAAGTTACCATTGTCATCGACGATTCTATGTAAATTCAGATTTGGTACCGGCCTGTTCGTAAATGGTTAAAAAGACCATGTGTTTTTCTAAAACATAATTATATTGTAATTTTATTGGATTTTAAGTAAATCAGTACTTGTCATCGTAAAAAACTTTTAGGGAGTGTTTCTATAAATATTTCTTTTTTTTTAACTGAGTAAATGTTGGAAGTAATTGTTCCATTGGTCGTTATGCTTATACCTAATTTCTTGTGATGTTGAATGCTGTAGAATTTCATTGAATCAGAGTCTTTAAAACATTTTTCAGTTGTCAGTTTCATTTCAGTTAATAGGACAGGTTTATTGTTCAAGAAAGTTGCACTTTTATTTTGATCTTGACTCCAGTTATTAATAAATGAGTAAGTATGCAAACGTCAACCTGGACGCGATCAATCGATTCCAGCGTTTTATCCCCTCCACCCAAGCCAGGACGCTACAACCATTAATGTAAACGAATTATTATTGTTATATTGAAACATTTTTTTTGTTTTATATTTATTACTAAATATTAGGCAAATGTGGTACGTTAAAAATGGTGTGACGAAGCATGTTCGTGGAAAGGTGGGGGGAAAACGGGAAGTAAGTAACTGTGGGCGCACCCCGCCCCCAACCAGATCCGTGCCTGACCGGTTCACTGCAATCGTAGTGTCAAGGTGTCAGGAGTGGTATTTAACATACGGCCTTTTCTCTTTCGCAGTTCTCGTCTCGTTACTGTATCGCTGTTACGTAAAACTGATTCCTCTCCCATTTCTGGTATAGTTAAATGTGTCATAACTCCGTGTGCCCAACATGTATTAATAATAAAATGAAATTACGTGCGCAAGTAGCGTGCAAGTAAATAATATCCTCTAAATTAATTAGAACACAGTCCGAAGACGTGTAATTCTTGTTTTCCAGGCGAAATTATCTCTCGAAAACACGTTTGTAATCTGAGCCAGAAAAAAGGATAAGTGAAAAAAGCTCGACTTACTTTCTACTGACACTTTGAATGGTTTTCGTTCGCTACATCAGAACAAAATTTTAAAGCACATCACTTTACCTTCGCTAGGATTTCCAAGCTCTTAACAGCAGACTCTGAACACTGATCGGCGTTTTGAGCAATAACGTCGCTATGTTTCAGGTACGAATGTAGAACACAGTAATACCTTTCCGATTACGGCGTATAGAACATGGTGCTTCTGTCGTTGTTACTACAGGAAAAACGACTGTTTTCGGCAAAAGTTTCGATATTTGTTCGAGTTACCTGAAAATGAATTGCGTCTTTGCAATGCACCAATTTTTCCTGAGCGTACTGTTTGACACCGGATGTGGAGTTGGGCGTTAATTTGGCCGTGTGCTTAAATACTGCCGCCTGGCAGCTTGCGTGTGCAGTATCAGTTTCATTAGCGCTGCCGGGGACTCAGGAATCCAGCGGGCTACCTGTAATTAAGCTGCTCGCAGGGCCGTACAGGCATTACAGCTGCCCATTAATCCTTGGCCGGGGCTGATGCCGTTCTATTATTAGACATAAGCCTAATGACAGCACACGGCTCCGGGATTACCTCGAGCTAAGAGCTGCTGCGACCCGCCGGCCAAATCACTTTCCCAGCGAGTATCAGATATGTCGCTTTTGTTATTTTATCCCAACATTGGAGAGTCGTTACATTTTTACATCCGGCAGTTTGTACGTGTAATGTAGGTGAGCCGTGGGCCAATTCTCGCTAGTAGATTTGCTCCGGCATTATGCTCCCATTCTTGCGTCGCCTGCTGACAATATTTCTATGCAGAAACAATACTTATTGTTATTAATTTGTCCGGCATGGAAAATCTGTAATTATCACAGAGACGTTTCAACGCCGCAGAATTAGGTGGTTAAGATATGTGTCACGCACATTTTACACTGAAGCGCCAAAGAAACTGGTATAGGCATGCGTATTCAAAAACAGATATGCAAACAGGCAGAATACGGCGCTGCGGTCGGCAACTCCTATATAAGACAACAAGTGTCTGGCGCAGTTGTTAGATCGGTTACTGCTGCTACAAAGGTATGTTATCAAGATTTAAGTGAGTTTGAACGTGGTATTATAGTCGGTGCACGAGCGATGGGACGCAGCATCTCCGAGGTAGCCATGTAGTAGGGATTTTACCGTACAACCATTTCACGACTGTGCCGTGAATATCAAGATCCAGTAAAACATCAAATCTCCGACATCGCTGCGGGTGGAAAAGATCTTGCAAGATCGGGACCAAAGACGACTGAAGAGAATTGTTCAGCGTGACAGAAGTGCATCCCTTCTGCAATTTGCTGTAGATTTCAGTGCTGGGCCATTAACGAGTGTCAGCGTGCGAACCATTCAGCGAAACGCCATCAACACGGGCTTTCGGGGCAGAAGGCCCATTCGTGTACCTTGACGACTGCACGACACAAAGCTTTACGCCTCGCCTGGGCCCGCCAAGACTGATGTTGGACTGTTGATGACTGGAAACGTGTTGCCTGGTCAGACGAGTCTCGTTTCAAATTGTATCGACCGGATGGACGTGTACGGGTATGGATACAACCCCATGAATCCATGCAGCTGTATGTCAGCACGGGACTGTTCAAGCTTGTGGAGGCTCTGTAATGGTACGGGGCGTGTACAGTCGGAGTGGTGTAGGACCCTTGATACATCTAGATACGATTGTGACAGGTGATACGTACGTAAGCCTCCTGCCTGATCACCTGCATCCGTTTATGTCCATTGTGCATTCCGACAGACTTAGGCAATCCCAGCAGGACAATGCGACACCCCACAAGTCCAGAATTTCTATAGAGTGGATCCAGGAACACTCTTCTGAGTTCAAGTACTTCCGCTGGCCACCAGACTCCGCGGACATGAACATTATTGTGCCTATCTAGGATACCTTGCAACGTGCTGTTCAGAAGAGATTTCTATCCTTTTGTACTCTTACGGATTTATGGACAGCCCTGCAAGATTCATGGTGTCAGTTTCCTCCAGTACTACTTCAGACATTAGTCGAGTCTATGCTACGTCGGGTTGAGCCACTTCTGCATGCTCGCGGGGACCCTACACGATTTTAAGTAGGTGTACAAGTTTTTTGGCTCTTCACTATATTATTATGAATTACATTATAGCGGTTATTCGAATATGGAATAGCTGACACCTTTTTATAACAACTGGAAAGTTCTGTATACTGTAAGACAGAATTAAAGAATATAATTTATTTTACAAAATACCTTTACAGGCCTTCAATATAATCTCTGTTCTTGCTTATGACAGCTACCGAACGTCTTGGAAACTTCAGTATTTCGGATAGGACGCCTTCACTGTTGAGCTGCCTGATTAATCGGGTCACCTTACTGGAAGCATCATCAGTTGTATCAGAACGTTTTCCATGGAGTTGTTCCTCCAGTTTGGGAAACAAGGTCTGTTGGGTTCATATTCAGGATTGTTCGGCGCGGGGGGGGGGGGGGGGGGGAATATTTCCCATCCATATTTGTAGAGCGCATGTCTCACTGGTTGGACAATAAGCGGCTTTGCATTATCGTTCAAAATGACGCCAGCTGCAAGCATGTCAGGTCATCTTTGACGGATTTTCGGATGCAAAATACTTGGTAGGAACAGCATGTAGTATGCGCTTTCTGCCGGCCTGGGTGGCCGAGCGGTTCTAGGCGCTATAGTCTGGAACCGCGCGACCACTACGGTCGCAGGTTCTAATCCTGCCTAGGGCATGGTTGTGTGTGATGTCCTTAGGTTAGTTAGGTTTAATTAGTTCTAAGTTCTAGGGGACTGATGACCTTAGAAGTTAAGTCCCATAGTGCTCAGAGCCATTTGAACCAAACGCGCTTTCTACAGACGTCCCTGGGAACTCTTTCTGCATATGGCAAGACTCTCTTCATGTCATACGCAAATATCATCATCTGTTTCACCTTTGATTGTTGGCGGAGAAATGTCTTCGATTGTGGAGAGCCGGAAGTTTTCCATTGTGATGACGGAGACTCCTGTTCTGGCTCAAACTCTCGTATCCATGTTTCGTCAAGTGCAACAATCCCTTTTAGAAACTGTTTTCCTTCTGTTCAATAACTTTGAAACAATTCTTCTGCGATTTGCTTTCTGCTCTTCACTCACACCATGCGAAACCCATCTGGCAGCACCTTTTCCCATCTTTAATCTTATGACTCTGTAAACTGAAGTAACAAATATTCTGGACTTATATGCAATTTCCTCACGTGTTTCTTGTCCATATTCTCTCAAAACGCCTGCAAAACGGGTAACACAGCGAGCGTACAGAGTCCTTGTAACATCTGTGGTTGACTGCAAACAGGACCCTACTCCTCGATCCACTGAAACGTCAAAATTATTTAGGTCAACGTATAGCTAGCCACTTGAATCAGTTAAAGGAGTCAAGCATCAGCCAAACGCTGAGTAGTCCATAACACAGGTTCGATTCTGCTCTGGTTCACCTACTTGTTCGTGAACTAACACTGTGCGTGACATTATGAAGATAAGCCCAACTCATCAAATAAATAAAAATAGTAATAAATATACGCTATGGCTTTCATATCTGTTGTAACTCCTCATATGTGATACTGTTATATACTAATCAGACACTGAAAATTTCTTCAAGGACCTCAGCACCGTTACATACGCTGACGCTTTAAGCAATAACAGTAGTCTGCTTGGTATTGTTTCATCTCCGGCTTTACTGAATAAAGTATGAACTGTAAAAAGCCAAAAGAAGTATAAAATTTTTTGAAGCTTTTTTGCACCAGGTAAGTCTGCCGTACGACATTAGACCACTTTCGTTAAGGTTTCATTGTTTTAGCAGATAAATATGTGGTCTGCATGGAAGCAGCTGAAAATTAGCGACTTCGCACTGATATAAAGCGAAATATTTTTTTGTTAAATTTCTAAATAATTCAGATTTACAAAGTTCCATGTCTGTCATTCCGTCAGCTGTGTAGAGAAATAAATTCGAAGCATCTCCTTTTCACCGCAGAAATACATACGAAACTCCACTACAGGACGAAGTACGACAAAAGCAATAATGCACTCTCTAACTGCATTTAGTGTTATTATGTGTCCAAATTTCAGAAAATACGAAAACGACGTACACAATCTGTGCAACCAAGGTTGCTCATGCTCACCTGTTTCTGAATGTTCCTACCAATTTCTGCCCTACTCTACCTCACTCCCACCCCTCCACCACCTTAGCGTGATGCCTGTGTAGATGCTTTCCTGAATACCTTCCTTCCGCCCCCTCCCCCCCATCCACCTTAATACACTGCGATAAATTTGACACTATAACCAATGTGAAAATTTATGTTTTCTGCATATTTATTCAAAGGGTAGTATATCATGGTACCTTCTGCAATTTTGGTCATTCTTTGTTTCAGTTCTGTGCATTTGAATAAGGCCCTAAACGGCCGAAGTCGACAATCAACTGTTTACCTTCGAAACTGTGACTGATAAATAATTGTGTGTAACTAGTCATCAATGGTTTTAATTACATTTCTAATCAAAGGGCCATTTTCGATGAAAATCTAATTAAGCTGGCATGCAAAGGTAAAAATGTTGTCCTTCAAAAAGTTCTACAAGACAAACCTGCTGTGTTTCTGATTAGGAAAGAAAGCAAGAGCAACAAATAATAAGTGATTAAAGGTAAACACCTGAAACAGGAATCACGAAAATTACTCAGGCAATCGTGAAAGCTTGTGTAGATCGTGACGTCATTTGAGGAAAGCGCCTGCTCTCCTGTCGGTCTGTAATCTGCCGCATTATCTTTATTAGCCGTTCCGCCCGGCGCCCGCACAGCACGGAAAAGGGCGTTGGTTGTTTCCCTCTTTTATTTTACGACAGTTTGTATCTCGCCATTGTCAGCCTTACTCGCTGTTTCGTAAGTTGTTTACAGTTACATATTTCCACGCCAATTTCTTAGAAGTTTCTCACTTTCTCTTCCTGTAGGCCTCTTTACACTTGGCGTAATCTCTGCTTAAAATTGCCGTTCTCACACGATACTTAAATCGTCCGTGGATATGTAACTGGTAAGGTTTTGTGACGTCACACTGTACATTCTATAGCATTCTGCAGCGTGAAACACAGCAACACACACGTCAGATTTTTGCTTCGTCCGGAGGGACGTGGCCAACGAGAAACTAGACCGCTTTCTACGTCCTAAGCAGAGCTTAAGAGACGCCATATTAGATGACGCGTTTTTTGCATTGAAGTCAGTATTTAGTCAGTTTTATAACTCGCGTCCTATTAATATAAGTTGTTTCTAACCACCAGCACACCGAAGATGGCTCGAAAACGTGTCATTTTCGGTACGATTTGTTCTAATAAAATGACTGGAAAGACCTTACCGCTGCTTAAAGGATTTTAGTGTTTTTTTTAGTATTGTAAGTGGCGTGTAGTGAAATCATACCGTTTCAAGGTAACGGCACACTGATGATTCAACAAAAACACGTCTTCTCGAAGTGATTTGCTATAACTAATTGTCAATTAATGACATATCGGCTGTTAGTCTACAAGACGTCATAACATCAGATACGTAGACGTGTTTAACATCTTTTCAAGTTTTTTATTACTAATTTATCGTTCAATGTACATAATTTGAAGGTTAAGCTATACATCAACATTTATATAATGTAACTCCTGGAAGAAAGAATTTTGCAGAGAAACGGTTTAGCCCTAGAGTAGGAGACTATTTCTAGAAGTGCAAGTCCCGCAAGGTATGCAGGAAAACTTCTGTGAAGTTTTGCTGAAAACAGATTCCAACAGCTGTAAATTTACGGGATAATTTTGTTACGCTACCAGTTCCGGTGCTACACACGAAATGAGATGAGCCAAGCAGTGCTTTGTGCTTACTAAAGGGACCACTATACCAAACTGGTTTCCGTAGATACCAGCACAACAGACGTGGAAACTTCGAACATCTAACGGCGTGAGGAGTGGCCGCACGGTTTGAGGTGAGCCATGTCACTGACTGCGCGGCCCCTCCCACCGGAGGTTCGAGTCCTCCCTCGTTCATGGGTGTGTGGTTGTTCTTAGCATAAGTTACTTTAAGTAGTGTGTAAGTCTAGGGGCCGACGACCTTAGCAGTTTGGTCCATAGGAATTCAGGGTCAACAGAAACATCCGATCTCACGCGTCGGCTTTGACCCGTGACGTAAGGGTGTTGAACGTAACGACGTGATGATGGGTGAAGTGTCCACGTCTATTGTGCTGATATCTACGGAAACCAGTTTCATACAGTGGTCCCTGTCGCATGCACAAACGACTGGATGGCGTGTCTCGTTTCGTGTGTAGGAGCTTGTAAATGGTGTCAATGAGGCATCGAAACTGGTAGCGTGATAAAATTATTCCATAAATTTACGGCTGTTGGACATCTGCTTTCTGCAAGTCGTCGACCAGCTGCAGTGCTATTTATACAAGATGCAGTTACAGAATCTGTGAAGTTTGGAAGGTAGAAGAGCTACTGATGGAAGTAAAGCTATGAAGGCTAGTCCTGAGTCGTACGTGAATAGCTTAATAGGTAGAGAATAACAACATGGGACTGTGGGTCCGCCTTGATGCAAAACACTTTTGTTATTTCTTTATTCCCAAACTAGCTTCAGCGACAAATATCTCCATCATGAGGGGTTCTTTGATTCTAAAACATGCAGAAATAGCATGCTTATCAAACATTGTAAAACAGTATTATATGTGTGCTGTTTGGTTCCAAACGTTGTTTTGTCGCTATACAGCATGTCATCTGCAACTGTATGAGTGGCTTTTAGTAAACAAATACAAAAACGTGAACTTAAGTATGTGAGCGTTATACAGTGAGGACTGCGGTAGTGTTCTGGATACAGTTTTGGTGTGTGCTAGGTTGTTGCGTAGTTTGTCAAGTTCTCGCGTTCATTGGACGGCTTGCAGCTGCTTTTAGACACAGTATCGGGTATTACGAGAAGGCTATGAAAATTGTTGCCGGAGTCCTGACGTCTTCTGTTCCATATATATATATATATATATATATATATATATATATATATATATATATATATATATATATATATATATGTGTGTGTGTGTGTGTGTGTAATATTTTACTATGTTTATAAGTATGCAATTTCTGCATGTTTTAGAATCAAACAACCTACTGATGATGCCGATATTTGTCGTTGAAACTAGTTTGGGAATAAATAAATAACAAAAGTGTTTTGTGTCACGGCGAACCCACCAGCCCATATTGTTGTTTTTGTATGCAAACACGGACTAGTGGAAGAGTTTAAAGATAAAATTATCGTCAACAGAGCACTTCCCGTGGAAAGCAGAGGTCCGACATTCGAGTCCCAGCCTGGCACAAGGTTTTAATCTAGCAGGAAGTTTCAAATCACCGCATCTCCGCTGCCGACTGAAAATTCATTCTGAAAAAAGCCTTGTTACACACGCTCTTGAAACGGAGAATTGCCAAGTAAAGAAACAGTCTTAAAACAAAAGGTAGAAAAGCACATCGACAAAAGAGCTTGAGACGTGACTAGAGATTAAGGTTAAAACAGTTTACGGTATTTTACTAATTCCCTTTTTTCATCCTTTTCAAACAGATCATCTGAACCGTTTGACGACCTGATGCTCGAGAAATACAATATAAATTCTTCCTTTTTGTGATTTCTGGGGAATTTAAGATGTTGTTCCATGCTTCAGCTTCACATAACACGACTCAGGCATTTAATACGAGTGGGAAGTGGGGTCTGGTCTTTGCGCTTCCTAAAATACGAAATTCTGAGGGTTAGATTCCAAAACATCGCGTCCCAGCGTTTTGCTTTTAGTCGAGCTTGAGTTCTTCAGGACACTGGCTACCTGTTAGCACCCTTGTGCACGAGGTGAAATACGATGAACGTGACTGGATACTGTGCGCTGGGAACGGGGCAGGGCGCCAAGTGATCTGTGATGGCACCCAGAATTAGGTCAGGCGCGGAGCAGCGCAGGCCGGGGGTTGGGCTGCAGCAGACGCGGAAAATTGCCGGAAATAAGGCGCAACCTCGTTACGGCGTAATTGCCCCTAAAATAATAACTGTCGCTGCTGCCGCGACGCCGACGCCCCCCCGACGGAAATGCGGCGCTCATCCCGCACCGAGAGCAGGGCGGTATGGACTCCCCCAAACCGGCCTACAAGCAGCGCTGTGTCTCTGAAAATCAACTGCCCGGTTTCCTACTGGCGAGGAGAAACAGAGTGGCAACGAAAGGCTCTCTGCCACCGCCACGACTTCACGCAGTCTGAGATTCGCAACGAGTCGTGGCTGGAAGAGAGCAGTGTGTGTTCCTCCTTCCGAGAAATGTAAAAATACTGTACCAAAAGCAGTTATTTTAACATTGTTGTATTAGGCAACGACGTTCCAATCACGTCCTCTTCAAGCTTTTCGCACAGATGGCGTACCGCTCGCGTACAAGGCACCAATATACGAATCTGGTTCCGTAGATTCGAATATTGCTGCTTTGCCTTACACAAGCACTAGTGGTACTTTGTGTCATTTATGCGACAGGCCTGAAGATGACGTGACAAGAACCTCGAAACTGGTTGCCTAATAAAACAATATCAAAGTAACGACTGTTAGTACAGTATTATTACATTTCATAGACCAGGCGCTGCCTCACGGTCCTGGGCCCAAGACGGAGTTTCATTTACTCCTTATCAGAGTTTATCACGTCACACGGAGGCCGTTGTTTCACGATTTGGAACATCTGTTTTATTCGAACTTTATATCCTAGAACTATCGCACAGTTAGCTTAATGGATCACGCATTCAAGATGTTGCAGGAATAATATATAAAAAAGACGAAAAGAAAACTCAGGACCTGTTAGATGAGGATCAGTTTGGCTTTAGGAAAGGTAAGGGCGCCAGAGATGTAGTTCTGACGTTACAATCGATAATGGAAACAAAGCTGTAGAAAAATCGAGGAACGTTTGTCCACCTGGCTAAAGCGTTTAGTAGTGTAAAATAGCGCAAGGTGTTCAGAATTCTGAGGAAGTAGAAGTAAACTGTAGGGAAAGGTAGATAATATACAATATGTACAAGAACCAAAGGCTGTAACCCTGCTAGAACAAATGTAATCTCGGTGTATTGCTCACTTGCTAGAACGACAATTCACAGGCGCTGCGTGAGACATAAAATATCTTTGCCCCTGTTAAAAGAGAGCTGCAGTAGAGTCGCAGATCACAGCAGTCCTTGCGACAGTTGTAGTCACTCGCTGCTCCAGAGTTGTTACGGTCTGTCGCTGGTACAGCGCAGTTTATATTTAGTAGTTGTTAAAGTCACAGTGCAGAACGAATTGTAAAATTTTATTATATGGAACTGAATAATAATTGCGATTAGCCGCAGAGCTAAATGATACCATGGAATGAGATGATGATGAACAAATGAATAATAGTTAATATAATGAAAAATCGACAGTGTAATAAAGTCAACCATATATTGCAAGATAAATTTTATTATTTTTATTGGCATGCGCGTAGTTAAGTCACTTGTCTGAGATGTTAATATGAATTTGCTCTAATCTTTTCTTTTGTGGTTCGTCTGCACCAATTGACCCAGATTTGTAATTTATTCATTTTTCCCGTGTAATGGCAAGTGGAAGGTTACAGTTACTTATTTAATTATCAAAATGGTTCAAATGGCTCTGAGCACTATGGGACTT
Organism: Schistocerca nitens; assembly: GCF_023898315.1. Lineage (NCBI taxonomy): Eukaryota > Metazoa > Arthropoda > Insecta > Orthoptera > Acrididae > Schistocerca > Schistocerca nitens. Next base: position 284,109,877 of record NC_064618.1, on the reverse strand, counting down.
AACATCTGAGGTCATCAGTCCCCTAGAACTTAAAACTACTTAAACCTATCTAACCTAAGGACATCACATACATTCATGCCCGAGGCACGATTCGAACCTGCGGCCGAGCGGTTCTAGGCGCTTCAGTCTGGAACCGCGCGACCGCTACGGTCGCAGGTTCGAATCGTGCTTCGGGCATGGATGTGTGTGATGCCGGCTTTATTTAATTATAATTTTTTATTATTATTTATAGGGGAAGGCTACAAGACCGAGAATGAAGTGCCGGACTAAAAAGAATCTAAGAAAGGTTGGTTGATTGATTTGGAAGAGGGGGCCAAACAGCGAGTTCAGCGGTCCCATCGGTTTAGGGAAGGATGGGGAAGGAAGTCGGCCGTGCTCCTTCAAAGGAGCCATCCTGGTATTTTCTTGAAGCGATTTAGGGAAATTACGGAAAACGTAAAACAGGATGGCCGGACGTGGGTTTGAACTGTCGTTCTCCCTAATGCGAGCCCAGTGCGCTAATCCCTGCGCCAGCTCGCTCTGTTCTAAGACAGGAATATAGCTTTTCGCCCCTACTGTTCAGCCTATACGTCGAAGAAGAAGTGACGGAAATAAAAGGAAGGCTTAACTTTGAAGTTAAAATTCAGGGTGAAAGGATAGCAACGATACGATTCCCTGATGACGTTGTTACCCTTAGTGAACGAAAAAATGAATAACAGAACGTCTTGAATGGATTGAACATCACAATGAGAACACGATATGTACTAGAAGTAAATCGAAGAAAGAGGCATGGCAGACATGTGATTAGCAAGAAACTGGACGAAGCAATTCTGCTACCTTGGAAACAAAATAACCGATGACATACGAACCAAGGGGGACATAAAAAGCAGATTAGCACATTCTAAGAGGCCATTCCTGGCCAAGAGGAATCTGCAAGTATCAACCGGCCTCAGAGGAAGAAATTTCGGTGAATGTACGTTTGGAGCATAGTATTGTATAGTAATGAATGACGGGCTACGTAGAGAATCAAAGCGAGCTACAGAAGACCGTTGGAAATTCGGTGGATTGATAAGGAATGAGGTGGTTCTCCGCAGAACCGGCGAGAAAATGGACAAGAAGAAGCGACAGGTTGATAGGACAGGTATTCAGACATCAACGAATAACTTTAACGGTACTGAGGGAGCTGCAAAGTAAGAAAACTGTAGGGGAAGAGAGACACTGGAATACAACCAGTACATAATTGAAGAAATAGGGTGCAAGTGCTTCTCTGAGATGAAGGGATTGACGAGGAAATCGTGCCGGGCCGCATCGTGCCAGTCATACGAGTGATAAAAAATAAATGAAAAAGTTTAAAAATGTTAGATGCCTTTCTTGTCGCCATAGCCGTCTCTCACGGTAGTTAGCTGAACGGGTCTTTTACCGAAATGATAGGAAACGAGTCAAGACATGTATACAAGATTAGTGTTAACGTTAATGACTACAAATACACCAATATTTTATTGACTGCCAGTTTTTAAGTAATTCATCAACAGAATACAAGGAGTTATCCAGGTTAAATTGAATCTTGAAGCTGATCTCAGGGTAGGGATGAAAGTACGATGAAATAATAACCAACTTCAAGATATGTATATCATTAGCTGATTAACTCCAGTTATGGCATGATCTCTGCACTTGTTGTTTGGCTTCTTTATATTATTTTCGTATAGGCACAATGAACCACATGACCACAGAAATATGCTGTATGCAACGTATTGTTGACACCCGCAAATAATTCTATAGCTATAATCTTGTGAAGAAGGGCACAAAGTGTTTGAAACGAGTTAAGAAATTAAATTTCCTTTTTGCAACTGGTTGCTGATTCTTTCGATGTATAAAACAACAGTCGCTGAAGATGGCTAAAATACTTAACATATTTACTTCTTTAATTTTGTTTATGTATTATGAAAGTGTTTCCCTCTCCAATGCTTACCATGTGGCAGTTGTGAGGCGAGAACTTTGATAGAAAACATCCATGATAAGCCGTGTGCACTTCCGTAAGTACATGTGTCGCCGTTTATTAGCAGGTTTAGGCGGAAACTGTTCTCTGCTGTAATACCCTCCAGAGGACTCTCTTACGTATCATCCCCACCGCCAGTGCGGAAGACCTGGACTTCTTCCTGGTGGTGACGCCAACGACGAGTCTTCGGGTCGACTGGTTCGCGGCATTGCTGCTTATCTGCGTCCTCACGCACCAGCGCCGCTGCTGCGGACTTTACACGCTCTCTGGGCTAAAGCCTGCCTCTGATCAAGTTTTCCCTTCGGTTCTGATGCCTCCGGGCGACTGGATATGCGTACATGTAGCGTAAACACTTGCATTACACTGTAGGAAATACTGCGACCGGCCGCAAGTTTTCTTCGGGTGATTTTATTATACCATTATTAGTTTCGGACCTGAACCCCTTGTTAAATGGTAGCGTTGACTTCTTGCAAGCTTTACATTTTTGCCTTCGTGAAAATCCCTCCTTTACGTATTATAAGACAGAGGTAACAAGAGGGCTTTTCAGGAAGACACAAATGTAAAACTTGCAAGAAGTCAACGCTACTGTGTGACGGTGGGTTCAGACCCGAAACTAGTAACGGTATAATAAAATCATTTAAAGAAAATTTGTGGCCGGTTACAGAATTTCCTACAGATGTAATTTATACTCAGGTGTTCTCCAACCAAAATGGACAAAGTAATGGCCGGCCGCGGTGGTCTAGCGGTTCTGGCGCTGCAGTCCGGAACCGCGGGACTGCTACGGTCGCAGGTTCGAATCCTGCCTCGGGCATGGGTGTGTGTGATGTCCTTAGGTTAGTTAGGTTTAAGTAGTTCTAAGTTCTAGGGGACTTATGACCTACGATGTTGAGTCCCATAGTGCTCAGAGCCATTTTGACAAAGTAATGTAAATATTTGAGTTCTTAAAAACCGTTCGTGTCTCTGCGAACATTGGCGGGACCGTCATTGACTCATAGGTCTAGCTATAGATCGAAATTATTGGGCTAGGAAATTCTATCAGCATATCTAAATGAATATGCAGCATACTATCGCTGCTGAGTATTCATGATACTAGAAGGAAGAAAAAGAAATATCTTTTTAAGTCTTAATCGGAACATGTGGTTGAAATAACTCCTGTTAATTATTCAAAAAGAGTTTAACATCCACTGTTCACGTCATACTATTTGACTTTAACCAAATGCACTGCTGAGATTAAATGCTTCTGATGTTACGTAAATTTGAATCGTTAAAAATATACGCATACTGTAGCATTTGTTTGTTAGATGTTGTTATGAGATAACACCATCATGATAGCTCATCAAAACAAAACAAAACAAACACTTTTTCCTCGTAATGTCGGCTGTTCGTGGACTGATTCTCGGTCGGGCCAGAGACTGTTATCGCTCTAGGACTTGCGTTGTTCTAATCATTTCATCTCATTTTCACTGCGCAAGTCACAGAAGGGTCGTCAAATAGAAAGACCTGCACCAGGCCGCCGAACACACCCAGACGACGGCTACCAGCCAAAAATACCATACGATCATTTTATTTCACTTGTAATCAACTATTACATAGCAGCTTTTCCCATTCTGCCAATTACGTAATATAATGGCGACCATGTCAGGGCGACTTTCTACGCTGTAGTTGTAAAAATTAGCCGGCCGCTGTGGCCGAGCGGTTCTAGCCGCCTCAGTCCGGAACTGAGCTGCTGCTACGGTCGCAGGTTCGAATGCTGCCTCGGGCATGGATGTGTGTGATGTCCTTAGGTTAGTTAGGTTTAAGCAGTTTTATGTCTAGGGGACTGATGACCTCAGCAATTCCCATAGTGTTCAGAAACATTTGAACCATACGATACCTTGTACACAATTCGCACTAGAATCCTGCAAAAAAAACACTACTGACATTTCCATTTACCTTAGTTTGTTAATGTCAATAGGCATTTTTCCATTTAAAGGCAGTTTATATCTGAAAAATGCACTTTCTAAGTATTTTTACAATCTGTTGATAAGAGCCTCTGGCTACGAGTCCATTCTGTGAAAACAGCACATCAATAGCTCTTTCCATTTCCATAACATTTGCGGTGCATGACATGAGATGAGATGATCGTATTGCATTTGTTGGCCTGGAGGCCCCTTTCGGGGGAGTTCGGCCGCCGTATTGCAAGTCCTCTTTAGTTGACGCGACATCGGCGACTTGTGAGTCAATGATGGTGATAATGGTGATGGACACACAACGCCCAGTCCCCTGCCGGGAATCGAACCCGGGCCCCTTGCGTGGTAGGCGGTAACGCTATGGAGGCGGACATAGTTTTAGTTGAATCATCCAGTGTAGTGTTGCCAACTGTTGCCACGGATTTTTCGTACGTCTTTTCGTACGTTTATGTTGCGATGTCCTAGTGAGATATTATTATTATTATTACTTTTGTAGTGTCTGTGGCGAGAGATTAAATAATAAATTAGTACCTGATGAGCGGCATATTGCAGAAACCGGTTTTGTGTCGAATAAACAGGTGGTATCGAATTTTCTCCAACATTACTCAGCCGTGGTAAAATATGCTGTTTTGAAGAGCGCGCCGTAGCGCGTAGTGTAAAGCAATCGCTGTCCGTTTCTGGCGGTGGCGCCGCTGTGGCTATCGCAGCTTTGGTGTCTCCCTCTGGTGGGAAAGGGGAAAAGTTGCCTGTTCACGTGCATTTAAGGGGCGCTATGAGCTCGGCAGGGGGGGGTCAGTCGGAGTGAGTCTGGGTCAGTGCTCGTCCGCATTGGTGAGGTGGCTAGTGTCTGTCTGTCGTGCGGAGTGCTAGTATGCATTAGGCCGCCAGTCTGCTCGAGTTGGCTCAGGCAATGGGCATTGGCGGTTGGATCGATCGGTTGGTCAGTTGCGCACTGGGACACGAGATGACTTGTCCGTCTTGAGCGTCGGCGCATGAGAGGTCGCCAGTGGCCGCGCCGTATAGCGAGGCGTAATGACTTCGCGGCCGGGGCGAGAGCGACAGGGGTCAACCCACGACATCGGTCTGCGACGCCGTGAGACGGGAGATCGGCGCGCCTTCCTGCGTCCGTTGAAGCGGCTGGCAGCGGAAGATTCGGGAGAGCGTTTTGGGGGTGCTGCGCCAGGTCTTCGCCAGACATCGCAGTTTATTAAAAGTTGAGTGATTCGTGATATGTTGTTTCATTTACTTGCATTCTTGGTCAGTCTCTCATTCCCAGCTTGCTCGTCTGTATCTCGTCCCCATTTGTTAGGCAGTGAGTGTCTGTTTGTCTGTCTGTCTGTCGGTCTGGTCTGCCGTACGTTAATAGCTGCCTCTGTCATGTTTGTCGGATTCAGGTGTTAACGAATTTATTGCTTAAGGTGTAAAGGCCGAATTCTTGAAATATGTTTCTATCTAGCCTATCATCTTGAGAGGCGGTATATGTGTAATGTAGAGCATGTTTGTATATTTTATGTAAGACTGCATTTCATAGATTTTATGTAAATGGTCATTTTAATATATAACGTTGTCACCCTTCCACTCTAAGAATTCTTTTAAAAACAAGTTGCACTTCCCGTGACAAATAATTTTTAGAGTGAGTGTTTTGTACCATTTCCATCCTTCTTACGGGGTGCATAGTTTATGTGTTTGTGTGAGTTGTTAAAATTTTTAGTTTTAAGTAATCTGGTGTGTTGCAGATTTGCACCAGTGTAGTCTTTCAGAGGTTGTTGTGAGGGGTCGTGACTACGGCCGTGTTAAAAGGGAGCGGCAAGCTTCTCAGTCCGAAGGCTCCTACTGTCATAATAAAAAAATTGCTATTTCTGCGTCTGAATAATTGTTACTTCATATTTACAGGGTGTTTTCTGATTATAATTTTAAATCTGTATAAAATAAAGGGCTTTTAGGAATAAAATTTCCATTTATTGAAAAAAAATTTAATTTGTTCATCAGTTACCCATTGGCAACTACCTCCACGCTCACATAGTGTCATTAAATGTGATAATGTTCTTGATGAATCGCTAGTAAATTCTTAAGGTAAGGTTTTGAAAGTAAATTCACTGTTCAATTACTCTCTTTTATAACCCTAAACAGCGAGGTAGACGACGAAACGAGCACCTGCCCCTCTCAGAAGTTTAATGAAAACAGCGAATCAATAAAGAGCTGTAAAACATTTTTGATTAAACACAACAGGTGCTAAAAGAAGCACGAAAACGCTTTGTGCTCTGGGAGTGCTCAACTGGTGACTGGGGTGGAAAGGATTGAACGCTCTCTTCCGCCGGTCGGATTGTCGCCTTTGGCTTTGTCGCGGCTACGCGCTGACACCGGGCCGTTGTTTCGGCACACAATAACCTCTCGGCGTCGGCAGCCACCGGCCCGCCGTGCCGAGAGCGGCTTTGTTGCCGGAAGAGTACGGCGCGGCGCCGGAAGAGACGCGCGGGGGCGCCGGCCGTCACAACAAAAAACACGGCCGCCATTGACGGCGGAGCGCTTTCAGCTGGTAGTGGCAGCAGCCGGCAAAGACGTCGCCTCGCGCGAGGCGACCCGCGACTAGCGCCTCGCCACTGCTGCTGCCTCCGCTGCTGCCCCCGTAGCCGCCGACACTCGTGGAGAGAGCCCTCCAGCTCTCCAGCTAATCGCCCGGCGCGCCACGGCAGCGCAGTCTCTTTAGCGCCGCTTTACATACGCCGCGACGCCTCTGCTCGGGCACCCCACACACCCGGCCTCTGTGCTCTGCACTTCCCCCACCTCGAGCTGCACTCCTCGTAGCCACCGCACTGGCTAAGTGCAAGAGTTTGTAGCCATTCCTCTCCAGTTGCTACTTCAATGACGCTCATCTTGTTGGCAGAAATAACAATTACTCGCCTATATATTTACTAAGATGGTATCTGTTCTTTAGGACATGTTCTAAAGAACAGATACCATCTTAGTAAATATATAGTTAAGGCTCACCGGCCACTTGACCATCTTCTTCTTCTGTGCGAATGCACAAACAGTGCCCGAACTCTTACGGGAATCGGCAACGCGCCGCGAGTAATGAGTATAATGGGCGGGGGCACTACGAATGTAGTGCGGGACAATACGTTGAGAATGTGGGTTTCGCGGGAGGCGTGCCAGAGATAAATGCCTGCAGTCGCGCTATCCTCTGGGTCCTCGGTAGCTCAGATGGATAGAGCGTCTGCCATGTGAGCAGAAGATCCCGGGTTCGAGTCCCGGTCGGGGCACACATTTTCATCTGTCCACGTTGACTTATGTCAACGCCTGTAATGTAGCGGGGCTTTGAATTTCGCCGCGGTACACTCGTTCCCTCACACATAAATTATACCGTCGCAGCGGTATGAGCGCTCGACGGCAGAGAAAATACTAAAATTGTAACTCTTTTTTTTTCTATCCGTCTATTGTCTCTCGAGAGCGGAAGCTTAATGCAGACGTGATCTGATGAAGACGAAAAAAACTTATTAATGTGTAGACATATTGTGGAAGTTGTTATGACATTTGGAGGAGGGAAGCAACGTAAAATAAATTGTATTTAATATCAAGACGGTTTTGTATACATTAGAAATTCCTGGACAATGAAACTTATTGCAAGATTTCGGAGCAGACTTTTCACGCAGAAATGAAGTAGCAGATTTTTGAAGACCTGGACGCCGCACGAAATAAGACATGTTAACATGGTAAAGGATGAACTCTTATCTACGCCATTTGCCCCTGTTAGTTACATTTGTTATTCTTCTGTCTTTTTTCAAATTATTTTTGTAGTGGAAATTGGTTTGACTTTTGCTCAGAAACGCCACAAGGACCACCCCAACAATAGCTTTTCCGAATCACGAAGTCCGATAACTTTTCTGTAATACGAAGTACGATTTGCATTTCTTTCTTTCCCTTTTTTGACGGTCATTTACAATTTTAAAAAACCCCTTTTTACTCACGATTTCTTCCCACGTTTTCAACCTTTTCTTTTCTTCTCTTTTTTCTTTTTTATTAACCACTACAGTAAGCAGCTAAGGGTGTTCATTTCATTGTAATTACTCGCCTTTTTCAACTGAATTTTAATACGTTTATACGTATGTGCAGCATGGGTTTCGAAAAAGACGATCGTGTGAAACCCAGCTCGCGCTATTCGTCCACGAGACTCAGAGGGCCATAGACACGGGATCCCAGGTAAATACCGTGTTTCTCGACTTCCGCAAGGCGTTTGATACAGTTCCCTACAGTCGTTTAGTAAGCAAAGTAAGAGCATATGGGCTATCAGACCAATCGTGTGATTGGATTGAAGAGTTCCTAGATAACAGAACGCAGCATGTCATTATCAATGGAGAGAAGTCTTCCGAAGTAAGAGTGATTTCAGGTGTGCCGCAGGGGAGTGTCGTGGGGCCGTTGCTGTTCACAATATACATAAATGACCTTGTGGATAACATCGGAAGTTCACTGAGGCGTTTTGCGGGTGATGCTGTAGTATATCGAGAGGTTGTAACACTGGAAAATTGTACTGAAATGCAGGAGGATCTGCAACGAATTGACGCATGGTACAGGGAGTGACAATTGAATCTCAATGTAGACAAGTGTAATGTGCTGCGAATACATAGAAAGAAAGATCCTTTATCATTTAGCTACAATATAGCAAGTCAGCAACTGGAACCAGTTAATTCCATAAATTATCTGGAAGTAGGCATTGGGAGTGATTTAAAATGGAATGACCATATAAAATTAATCGTCAGTAAAGCAGATGCCAGACTGAGATTCATTGGAAGAATTATAAGGAAATACAGTCCGAAAAGAAAGGAAGTAGGTTACAGGGAAGTAGGTTACAGTACACTTGTTCGCCCACTGCTTGAATACAGCTCACCCGTGTGGGATCCGTACCAGATAGGGTTGATAGAAGAGATAGAGAAGATCCAACGGAGAGCAGCGCGCTTCGTTACAGTATCATTTAGTAATCGCGAAAGCGTTACGGAGATGATAAATAAACTCCAGTGGAAGACTCTGCAAGAGAAACGCTCAGTAGCTCGGTATGAGCTTTTGTTGAAGTTTCGAAAACATTCCTTCACTGAGGAATCAAGCAGTATATTGCTCCCTCCTACGTATATCTCGCGAAGAGACCATGAGAATAAAATCAGAGAGATTAGAGCCCACACAGAGGCATACCAACAATCTTTCTTTCCACGTACAATACCAGACTGGAATATAAGGGAGAACCGATAGAGGTACTCAAGGCACCCTCTGCCACACACCGTCAGGTGGCTTGCGGAGTATGGATGTAGATGTAGATGTAGGTGTGCTGCAGAAAGTCACTGCACACACATCCATGCCCGAGGCAGGATTCGAACCTGCGACCGTAGCGGTCGCACGGTTCCAGACTGTAGCGCCTAGAACCGCTCGGCCACTCCGGCCGGTGGTATACGTTACAGAAAAGTCACCTCTCGAAATACGAATTAAGTGACTGGACAAGAACCAGTGCATATGATTCTATTAATAATGACACGATTGAGTTCTGGCTGTAGCTTTAGCTCGAAATATGCAGCACAGATTAATTTCAAGATGTAAGTGCATAAATCAGGTAATCATCCAAAACTTGTTGAAAAAAACTCTTACAAGAGTTGCAACTATTTTTCATTAGACGCACATGTGTCATCTATCATATCCGGCAGACAATAGTCTTGTAACAAAAAGGCCTGCAACTTAAACCGGTAGATGTTGCTAGCATAACATCGCTGTTACAGTATTCTACAGAAACAATTCATAGATGTTGCCCACTGTAGGGAACATGTACACGATTGGACATCACGCCCTCAGCGCTTAAATATGGTTATTGAGTCAAAGATTCTGGCTGCAATATAATAAATAAAATCAAAATAACGGCTGCAAGTGTTTCACTTTATGGCTTAAAATGTTACTGATGTAGCGCGGGCCAGCGGTCATTTGTATAGTCATTATAACACCTGTCTTATTATAGCTGAGTTACAATATATTAAGCAAGGTTTGAACTATGCACCACAGTTTGTGCCCAGGCGCATCATGTGAATCGATTAACTCCTTTTGCAAAAAGTCTTAATTGGGTTGAAATCAAGCTAAGCTAGTGGTACCATTTGTATATGTACCACTCGTATTTTAAGTGCAAAAACAGTCACCTTCGTTCGGATTTTACGTGCAAGAACAGTGACCCTTAAATCACTCCGGCCTGGAGCGAGACTCATGGTTCAAATTTGGTCCACCGGTGCATCGGACATTGATCTAAGAAAACTTTTAACCGTTTGAAAAAAACTTGCTTCGTTTTGATTTTACGTGCAAAAAAACACGTTTCTCTCGCAGGTTTATGAGTCGCACGGCTTCTATACTTGTACAAATCGATTGAAAATTTGCACGATGGAGATACACGGATAAAGGCAAAATGAAATTTTTTGTCCGATAATCTTTATCCATTGTCGAGATGCTATGGTTTAAAACTGATCTAAACGAGATACACGAATAAAGGCAAAATGAAATTTTTTGTCCGATAATCTTTATCCATTGTCGAGATGCTATGGTTTAAAACTGATCTAAACGTACATAGCATAGCTCTTATGTGAATTGAATGCACGGAAACGGTTTAAAACGAAACAAATAAATAAAAAATGCTTTGTTACGATAAAATTCAAAACTCTCTTTAAGAAATCTAGCTTCATTCGTATTTTACGCACAAAAAGCACTATCTTGTATTTTTCATGCACACCACTTCTGCGTTTCAGTTCAAATTTTGTAAGTAGGTAGACAAATGCATGTAATTAGTGGCCGTACTGTTGCTTTTTGTGAAGGCTTTATCCACTGCCACGATATGAGCAACATGGTTCGAAAGACAATAAAGAAACGTGTACCAGATCACTCGTCGCCCGAGTCAACAAAAAGTCTGCTTCATTTTCCAGGAAATGACGGAGTGATGTCAAAATTATGGTTGGGTAAAAGTTGAGAATCAGTATGAAAACCTATCCCTATCATAGCACAAAAAAGGTGCATACGTCCTGGGCAGAGTTAAGGATGAAAAAGAAGGGAACTAGTTTTTCGATTTTTTGGCTGTTTCAAAAACATTTAAATCAAAATATAGTGACATGTTCGCGCTTTTTATGAGTTAATCCTGTTTCCCCAGTGAAGTGTGCTCTCGTAGTTGGAAGTTTTTGGCATATATCATCTTGCAGTTTAGAGAACTGCGCTCAAAAATCCCAAAGATTCGCCTGCCACAGTAAGCAATATATCATCATAAGGCTGACGAGCATACATGTAATAGCTAAAAAAGTTTCTCTGCTGGGATAAAGAAGATTCTCTCCCTTTCTTGTGTTATGATGGGAGCATTTTTCATTTTGGTCGCAATTTATACGGTTTTTGCACTTGGTTTCAGTAATTAACCCTATTGTTTTTGTAGTTATATTTTAAATATGAACAGAATGAGGAAGTTTAACATTAGGAATAAAGGTAACACGTATACCTGAACCGGCAACGGCCTTGACGCAGTGGGTACACTAGTTCCCGTCAGATCACTGAAGTTAAGCGCTATTGGGAGTGGCCGGCACTTGGATGGGTCACCATCCGGGTCGCCATGTGCTGTTGCCATTGTTCGGGGTGCAATCAGCCTCGTGATGCCAATTGAGGAGCTACTCGACCGAATAGTAGCGGCTCCGATCACAGAAAACCATCATAACGACCGGGAGAGCGGTGTGCTGACCACACGCTCCTCTTATCCGCATCCTCAGCTGAGGATGACACGGCGGTCGGATGATCCCGATGGGCCACGTGTGTCCTGAAGACGGAGTGCTTTATACCAGAACCGCGAATGTAATAACTCTTCTATTCATAATTGTGTCCGCAGAGGCTCGCGAGTCATGGTGTAAATGCTGATGAATATAAACGTAACTATCACTTAAGCCCGCCCGGTTGGCCGTCCGGTCTAACGCACGGCTTTCCGGGCGGGAAGGAGCGCCTGGTCCCCGGCACGAATAAGCCCGGCGGATTTGTGTCGAGGTCCGGTGAACCAGCCGTCTGTGGATGGTTTTTAGGCGGTTTTCCATCTGCCTCGGCGAATGCGGGCTGGTTCCCCTTATTCCACCTCAGTTACACTACGTCAGCGATTGCTGCACAAACACGTTCTCCACGTACTCGTATACCACCATTACTCTACCACGCAAACATAGGGGTTACACTCGTCTGGTGTGAGACGTTCCCTGGGGGATCTACCGGGGGCCGAACCGCACAATAACCCTGGGTTCAGTGTGGGGCGGCGGGGGGGTGAAGTGGACTGCGGTAGTCGTCGTGGGGTTGTGGACCACTGCAGCTGCGGCGGGGACGGAGCCTCTCCGTCGTTTCTAGGTCCCTGGTTAACATACAGTACAATACAATACAATACAACTATCACTTATCAATGACAACAGCAGATGTTGTAAAACCAAGCCATAGAGAGGTAGCTAGTTAAACTTTCTTGCTAGATGCATCCTTGTGAGAACTCAAAATCGCAACGAAAGTTTTAGTAACTGTATATGGGAACGCTTGCTTCGAACAGCATTTGTAGGCCTCAGATTCTAAAAACTGACGTCGTTGATGCAGTGTTGTCTTTCGATGACGGGTAAGTCATTTGGCTGGGAGTTTTCAGTGATATCGGCACAGAATCGAGTCGACATGAAGAATGCGCTCCTGTCAACTGATCAGTTGAGGTTGCGGCAGGCTGAGAGAAGCGCCCTGCGAATGCCCCCATTGCTGGGAGCTAAGGACCTATTCGCACACGGACGGGCGGCCGATGTGGCCGACCGGTTCTAGGCGCTTCAGTCCAGGACCGCGCTGCTGCTACGGTCGCAGGTTCGAATCCTGCCTCGGGCATGGAGGTGTGTGATGTCCTTAGGTTAGTTAGATTCAATTAGTTCCAAGTCTAGGGGACTGATGACCTCAGATGTTAAGTCCCATAGTGCTCAGAGCCATTTGAACTTTTCTGCTCACGGGCGGTTCCTCTTAAGGCTTAATCTTTCATTCCCCTCTCGGATGTAACCCAACATTCTTTTCGCTTACATGCAATTGATGAAAACGTTTTCGAGCAGTTAATTGCTCGTAACTCGTGCAGGAAGAAACGGTTGTGCATTTTAATGGAAAGCATCACATCCTGCATCATTACAAGACTTTTTCTGCATTTCATTCACGCTGGCCAGCTCGTCTCTCTGTGTCATCTATTATACAGGGTAAATCACCTAAAACTTGCACCGCAAATATTGCAGAAATGGAAAGTGCTACTTCAAAAATGTTCAAATGTGTGTGAAATCTTATGGGACTTAACTGCTAAGGTCATCAGTCCCTAAGCCTACACACTACTTAACCTAAATTATCCTAAGGACAAACACACACACACCCATGCCCGAGGGAGGACGCGAACCTCCGCCGGGACCAGCCGCACAGTCCACGACTGCAGCGCCACAGACCGCTCGGCTAATCCCGCGCGGCGACAGTGCTACTGATTTGCGGTTTTCACAGAACGAATTGGTAGTCAGAGGCTCGTATGATTAGCCGATAAACAGATTATGTGGTGTGGTACAGTGAATCATCAGCTGATAGGTCCGTGTTTCATAGACGCAACATTGAATGCGCGCAAGTATTGGAGCCGCCTAACACACCATCTTCCACGGATGCTAGAAGATGTTGCTCTGCAGACTAGGAGGCACCTATGGTACCAACATGATGGCTGTCCAGCCCATAATGCAAGAAGTACTACAGCGTGTCTTCACGAATTGTTTCCAATTCGTTCGATTGGTGGCAGAGGACCTGTACCACCCGTAGCTCGGTCATCCCATTCCCCGGATTTGACGCCTGTTGACTTTTTTCTATGGGGAAACCTGAGCGATGCCGTCTACATGGACACACCGACTACACCCAATGATATGCAACGACGTATTACTGGACTCAGCTCGAACGTCTCCGTTAAAATGCTAGCAAGTGTGCAGCAGTCGTTCCATACCAGACTGGAAGCGTGTATTACCGCTGTCGGTGGTCAGTTTGAACACAGCCTGTGATCGACAATCGTCTCGTTACTGGTCAGAATCAACACAACTAGTGTACGCACTTGTGTTGTTGTTTAGTGTGTGCTACCACAGGTATTGTTCAAGTGTCGGCGTGGGAACTTTTCAAAATATGGTATCTTGTAAACGACTCGCACTAGAATCTTGCAATAAACACCACTGACATTCTAATTTAGCCTATTTTTAATTTGCTAATGTCAATAGGCGTTGTGCCATTTAAAAAGTGTATGTTCGCACAAAAACTACACTTTTTAAGTAGTATTACAATCTGTCGTTTGGTTAACAATAGGAGCCTCCGAGTACCAATCCATTCTGTGAAAACCGCACATCAATAGCACTTTCCATTTACGCAATATTTGCATTGCAAGTTTTAGGGGTTCACCCTGCCTTTCCGTGCACAGTAGACAACGGAACAACTCAGTTGCTGATGGGGCAATAAGGGAGAGGTGTAAGCGTGTATAGAGTGTGTCAGAGGTGTGACGCGCAGCGGAGGCTCGGCGCCGCAGGCAGTGTTTGGGCGCCAGAGCGCCGCTGTAGCAGGCTGGCTGGCGCCTTTGTGGTTGTCTGCGGCGGCGGGCCCAAACTTTGCCTGTGTGCTCCGCGGCTGCTGCGGCTGCGAGACACGGCGCGCTAATTCCCCAAGTTGGCACCCCTGCTGCCTGCTGTCGCCCCGAGCCTCCGTCGCGCTACAGTACAGCACCCCGCTTGAGGGAGCTTTGCCACCGCGGCTCAGGGTCGCTACCATTACTCCACACAGTACAATCACTTGCCAACTGGCGGGCAACAATTGCCCTACGCTGAGACATTAAAGGTGCTAAGCAATGTAAGCAAATACAAATGAAACTCATTGCTTACGCTACTGTGGGATTAAACCAATACCAGTTACAGGTTGTCTTATTATCGCCTTGCATGGGCAACAAAAATTTGATTTTCAGTATTTCGCATGATCATTAACTTAAAAATTAAAAATTCTATCATAATCTACTCATAAATAATCGTAATCTTGTTTTAAAAGTTTAACACAATAAGACAAGCATAATAGGAACAAACCGTGTATTTGTCTGGAGATAGTGTAACTGATGGCGCGCAAATACCTGAACTTTTTTCATCCAGTATTTGAGAGTGAGACATTTCAGACTTTATCTAAAGTTCCCCTTTACACACTTAACGTCACGTATTCAACGTAATAACTCATTTGTAACGTAATGACAAATTTGAAGCTATTTCATACATGGGAGTCCGCAGCTCGTGATCGTGCGGTAGCGTTCTCGCTTCCCACGCCCGGGTTCCCGGGTTCGATTCTCTGCCTCGTGATGACTGAGTGTTGTGTGATGTCCTTAGGTTAGTTAGGTTTAAGTAGTTCTAAGTTCTAGGGGACTGATGACCATAGATGGTAAGTCCCATAGTGCTCAGAGCCATTTGAACCATTCATACATGGGAGCTTGAGTCTTTAAAGAATCGGAGATTCACTAGTTTAACACTAAATACCGTTCATTGTCTAAACTACCAAGGTTAGTCAAGAACGGATGATAACTGTTGCGGAGGAATTGGAATTAGAAGCAAAGTGGGCTATGGACTGAAACCGGCTGAGGGGTTGTGAAGGCGTAATGATAATTTAGCACTGATACCATTTATTAACAACACAACTATTGAACACAGGCACTAGACGATAATTTCAAAATAACATTATAATATAAGCAAAATTTTACTGGTTCATAATCAGTAACAACAATTCCCAAAACAATAATGCAAAAATTTTTATTTGTGCGAAAGAAATAGCATTAGCAATAGTTCACTATCAGTGGAACTAAATCCCTCTGCGCGAATGTTACACGTCTCACATTCATAAGACGTCCTAACTCTATAATTCTCAAAACGCTCAGTGTGAGGATACTCAACAACTTAACACTGAAACTCTAATCTAAGAGGCACAGTTAAAACTTAATTACACATATCATCATCATCATCATCATCATTTAAGACTGATTATGCCTTTCAGCGTTCAGTCTGGAGCATAGCCCCCTTATAAAATTCCTCCATGATCCCCTATTCAGTGCTAACATTGGTGCCTCTTCTGATGTTAAACCTATTGCTTCAAAATCATTCTTAACCGAATCCAGGTACCTTCTCCTTGGTCTGCCCCGCCTCCTCCTACCCTCTACTGCTGAACCCATGAGTCTCTTGGGTAACCTTGCTTCTCCCATGCGTGTAAAATGACCCCACCATTTAAGCCTGTTCGCCCTGACAGCTACATCTATAGAGTTACACATAATAAATACGACATAATCAGATACATCGCAGTGCTGGCGTAAGTTAAAATATTACGCTAACGGAATACCGTCCTTCCATCTATACTGAAACGTATCGAAACATCAAACTCAAAACTTCAGATTTCAGGAACAATGTTTTATCAGTGTTAACGCGAATCTTCTGCCTAAGTACTTCGCACAAAAGTAACAACGACACTGAACAAGGTAGTCAAAATCACCGTGCTAACAGTATTGCGTCTGCAGTCGCCCGTAGTAGGCAGTGACCATCAGGCACACAGTTTCGAAATACAACAAGTACACAACTAAACTAATCCGCCACGGAGAGCCATGAAACCCATAAAAAGTATCAAAGATTGCCAATTGCACTACGCAGTGCTAGTAACGTCCTGGAACAATAGCTAATACAGGGCACACAGCACTAATTAAGCCACGTCGGTACACATGAAGCTCTACCTTTCCGGGAACCAGCAAAACACCACCGTCTCATTCTTTACGTTGAAATGAAATAAATTCTGACATCGGCCGTAACTGGGCAACGAAATGAATTCAATGGTGACAAGTGCCAGAACGGGACTCGTGCCCTCCCTGTGTTAGGCGCCGCTCTCTCTGCGTCGACAGCCACTAGCTGACAAGTGCTATGATATCACGGCACACAAATACAGGAGAGAAGAAAACATCGCACGGAGTAGTACATTTCCTGTATGCATGGTGTGCAATCTGCGGTTTGTTGGTTTGGGGGGAAGGGACCAAACAGCGAGATCGTAGATCCCACTGGATTATGGAAGGATGGGTAAGGAAATCGGCCGTGCCCTTTCAAAGGAATCATTCCAATATTCTACTGAAGCGATTTAGGGAAAGCACGGAAAATCTAAATCAGGATGGGAGCTTGAACCGTCATCCTCCCGAATTGCAATATGCGAGTGATCTCTTTGCTGCGGGACTGGTCTGATGCTGCCCTCTGCACTCCACGACACGAGAACCACCACACCATGAAAAAGTTATCCGAATGGGGCGTAAATCTCTATATGTGATGTACTCGTAAATGTATAGACAGGCAAATAATTACACTCCGAAAAATTGGTTGATTTATTGAAGAGAAAGAGCTTCACGAACTGAACAAGTCAATAACGCTTTGGTTCGTCTCTGGCACTTATGCAAGCAGTTATCCGACTTGGCATTAGTTGATAGAGTTGCTAGATATCCTCTGAGGGATATCGGGCCGAATTCTGTCCAACTGGCGCGTTAACTCGTCAGAACCCCGAGCTAGGTGGAGGTAGCCTATAGGTTTTGACGAGTGAGTTTGAGAGTGTCAAAATATGTTACATAAGTGGCTGTATCTTTTGATCGCACTGAAGTAGAAGCTTCAATTTTTTACACTCTCAAGGAGCCGTAGATCTTCATATGTCACATAAATTTCAACTCGGTAGCCTGCTTAATCCTTAAAAAAAAAGGTTTTTTAACTGTCGGACAGACAGACAGACAGACTGGCGGACAACAAACTGAGCCTATAAGGGTTCCGTTTTTACTGTTTGACGTACGGAACCCTAATTATAGAAGTCGGCAGAAAAGTTGTGATTTCGGAAATTCTGTAAGAGCGTGGCACCTTCCCTTAGGAAAGTAACCAATCGAGCGTAGATTCCAATTGTAAGCTGACGAGAAAAAGTTTATGATTTTAAATACGCGCCACTAGGGGGGAGGGGGAGGGGGGTGGGGTAAGCGTACTGTGTAGTGTGATGAGGGTGGGGGATATTCCACAGATGACAAAAAAAAAAAGTTCAAATGTGTGTGAAATTTTATGGGACTTAACTGCTAAGGTCATCAGTCCCTAATCTTACACACTACTTAACCTAAATTATCCTAAGGATAAACACACACAACCATGCCCGAGGGAGGACTCGTACCTCCGCCGGGATCAGCCGCACAGTCCGTGACTGCAGCGCCTTAGACCCCATAGATGACACTGCGAAAGGAGAAAGATGAGGACCAGTTGCGGTCAGCTGCGAGCGATTACATCAGGTTAGCACTTCGGTCCATCTCTGTGCGAGCTGACACTTCCGTGTTAAATCTCCAATTAACTGCTGCTGACTCGACGATTTCAGCGCTAATGTTGTCCAAAGACAAAAAGGAGGAAGAAAAAAACGAAGTACGTCGAGAGTTTATACGTCTGGGCGAGGCGACCCTCCGGGCAGAACCCCTGACGGGGCGTGGGCCATTACTGGCAGCGCCACCTACCCCGGTGGGGGCGCGTAATTGTGCCGGGGTGATAGAGCAGCCACCAGCTGCGAGCCGCCACAATTATACTCGTCCACTCGCTCCGCTCCACTCCGGCCGGGGTCCACTCACTCACCCCCTACCCGCGGCCTCCACACGCCTCCACCCCCGCCACCCCCGCCCACCGCGGCCGTATCGACCGCCGGCAGGGAGGCGAGCAGACGGCCTGGCGCCGCTGCCTGCCGGTTAGGCTGCCCCGCAGCGCACGCCTCCGGAAAAAACGCCAGCAAAGCAATCAACTGCGCGCTACACAAATCGCGATTAAAAAGAGAAGAGCGAGTGGTGCCGGCGGCTTGTCCCCACACAGACGTGTGTTGTTACAGCGTCACGAGAACAGCGGCCCACCGAAGCGGTGTAGCACGGTCTCTGAGGACGGAGGAAAATAATTCGGCACGCATCCTATATGTACATGTATGAAACCGAGCAGAAAGGCTGTATCCTGATGCCATCGTCTGTATTCGGTGTACCAATGGCCAGACATATTACCTTCATGTTTTTTTTACGATTGTCTCTCTGTGCGCGTGTGCTGTACGGAAAAAGGCAACTCGCGGCCGGTCCGGTGTCAACAGGCAGCCGGGCTAGAAGTAATGGCAAGAATCCGACCGTCGAAAGAAAACTCAGTCCTTTTTCCCCTCCAGTGAGCAGCTCAGTACACGCAGAGCACAATGCCGGGACTGATGCAGCGTCACGAGGATAGCTGCTCCCCCCCCCCCTCCACCCCGAAGCAATGCAGCGCGATCTCTCAGGACGGAAACAAAAATTTGCCTTGTACTCGATAAGCACATGTGTCAAGTTGAACTAAAAAGGCTGTATTCCAATACCAACATCTGCATTGGGTGTACAAATTGTCAGAATCATTCCTTTCATTTCTTTTTTAACGTTTGTTTACGCGCTAGAGCACAGAAGCCGAGAGCGAACGCGCGTAAGCGGGGTTCGTTCCTCATCACTCTCTTTTGCAAGCGGTGCGGAAGCATGCAGTCGGCAGTTTCCTCCCACGGTTTTACACGAGCACGCGCTCGCTGAGTGCGGGGCAAGAGGCGAATGGAAAGATGGTCACCTTCGTCACGACATAGCGGCACTAATGGTCCTGGCAAGCGTTGGAAGAGATTTAGAATTTCTTTTTCTCTGTCGATTTTCCAGTTCCCTAAGGAGAAAATGGATTTTGTATATCTGAGATTCACCAAGTATCATCACAGCGACTGAGATTGATTATGAATAACGAAAATTGAAGTGAAAATCGAACACTGAATTTAACGAAGATCGTTGATATAGCTGTGGCACTGTAAATTTGCGTGAATAAATAGCTGATGAAATAATGCTCCTATTATGTCTGTAGATAAAATCGCTCTGGGAATGGCATGCACCTAAAATCGCACTGGGAATGAGACACAGTTTGGACAGAACAAATGAAAAATATTTACATTGAGGATCATGTAAATGAGCGGGATGCTGTTTTTTTCAATCGTTTCCACCCATGTTCGGGAACACAGCCTGTTATCTTTTTATTAGTGTAGAGTCTTTCCCTTTCTGTCTTGACTTACTTCACTTTCTGTGGACTTAGCCGGCCGCTGGTGGCCGAGCGGTTCTGGCGCTACAGTCTGGAACCGCGCGACCGCAACGGTCGCAGGTTCGAATCATCCCTCGGGCATGGATGTGTGTGTTGTCCTTAGGTTAGTTAGGTTTAAGTAGTTCTAAGTTCTAGGGGACTTATGACCTCAGCAGTTGAGTCCCATAGTGCTCAGAGCCATTTGAACCAATCTGTGGACTTACGAACGGTCTCGGATTTGTTGTTGGCAGCAGGTACGGTCAGCCTGTACTGTGAATCTGTGACACCTCTACCTGACTGGAATAATGTTAGCGGCCAGGGACCGAGCCCATCGACGTGGTCAGCCACTCATGCAACGATTGAAGAATACCCTGTGTTAACCACAACTAGTAATTCAGAAAGGTTTTTCGGATACCGCTATCAGGCACAAAATTAGCTGACTCTCTTCACTTTTATAGTGAAGCAATATGTTTCATTTTCAGACCACAGTGACAGTGGCATTTAACAAAAGTATATAATCGTTTTTTCAGTCTTGCCGTATGCTGCGGAGAAAGGGAAGGTTAACCGAATATGAGGCAATATTTTCGATTGTTGGTCTGCTGTTCACACAAAAATTATTAAATAATCACTCATTTTTTCAGAGGTAATGGCTCTCTTCTTTTGGTGTGTTCAGTTACCTCCATTGACACGGCTCCTCGAAACTTATTAATCACTGCTCATAAACTTGGAAATAACACTTAAAATACGACATCACAATCACAAATTGCGACGTGGTCGCAGATTAAAATAGTGATCCAGGAAGTGAAGAATGAGTTTCTTTTACTTCCGCCGCTGACCAAAACTTCTGGTCTTTAGATTACCGGTTTCAGTCAGCAATACCCATCTTCAGATCAGCAGCAAAAAATGGGAAATGGAATACAACTAGTGAACGAATTACATGTTGGAACAATAAAATATGCCATGATAAAATATTATTACTTTCGTGGATATGTAAACATGCACTTAAAATATGACGAGGCATAGCCGTTTTGCAACTTGTCCTAAACTCATAAACCCGTAGTGGCTTCGTCACAAAATATACACAAAATCAGCGTAGCATCGTCACTTATGTTTAAAATGTGATGTAAAGTAGGTCACAGTTCTGGCACAGTCATACTGTCACTGCCAGAACTGTGGCCTAGTTCACATTACATTTTAAATATGTGCGACGATCACAGTCACCCATACTGCACAGGAGAAACAAAATGGCGGTCAAAACAATGCATGTAAAATGTCACAATTAATAAAAATGCTCCGGGTTATTATGCTGTGGTAGAATGGATTTCATCTGAAAACACAACTTTTCGTCCGCATCTGCGCAGAACGTTTTCAAAGGGTACCATAGCTTCTTCGAATGTCCGATACCGATTCTAAGGTACCATATTTTTTTAAACAACAGCAAACACTGCTGTTCATATCCGAATCTTTGCGGAATTTTACGCACAGTTCATCCCAATGAACGTACGCATGCAGTCTTTCAACAGGATGAGGTGACCTGTCACACTTAACGCGAGTCAATCTAACGAATTTATGAGGAGAAAGGACTATCGGTGAAGGACTGTAGGCGTCGCATTTGCAAGACTTAACAATTTGTGACTTTTTATCTGTGTGGCAATATAGAGGAAAACGTGTACGCAAATAACCCAAAACCATTAGAAGATTTGAAGGACAGTTTTACGTAAATACACACTTCAAAAAAAGTTTTGCATCAACTCGGTTCCGAGAGTTCCGGAACCTGAACAGAAATTTGGAATAGAGATCAACATAAACATCATTTCTGCCCTTTTTATTCATCGTGTAAACCACACATTGCATGTTGTACCGCCATACAGAAAGACCTTCAGAGGTGGTGGTCCAGATTTCTGTACACACCGGTACCTCTAATACTCAGTAGCACGTCCTCTTTCGTTGGTGCATGCATACTATCCACAAGCTCATCAAGCCACTGTTGTCCAGATTGTCCCGCTCCTAAACGGCGATTCGGCGTTGATCCCTCAGTGTGGTTGGTAGATCACGTCGTCCATAAACAGCCCTTTTCAATCTATCCCAGGCATGTTCGATAGGGTTCATGTCTGGAGAACATGCTGTCCACTCTAGTAGAGTGATGTCGTTATCCTGAAGGAAGTCATTCACAAGATTTGCACGATGGGGGCGCGAATAGTCGTCCATGAAGACGAATGCCTCGCCAATATGCTACCGATACTGTTGCACTATCTGTCGGAGGATGGCATTTACGTATTGTACAGCCGTTACGGCGCCTTCCACGACCACCAGGGGCGTACGTCGGCCCCACGTAATGCCATCCCAAAACATCAGGTAACCTCCATCTTGCTGCACTCGCTGGACAGTGTGGCCTGACCGGGTTGCCTCCAAACACGTCTCTGACGATTATCTGGTTGAAGGCATATGGGTCAGAAAACATCGTTCTTGGGCAATGCA
Organism: Schistocerca nitens; assembly: GCF_023898315.1. Classification (NCBI taxonomy): domain Eukaryota; kingdom Metazoa; phylum Arthropoda; class Insecta; order Orthoptera; family Acrididae; genus Schistocerca; species Schistocerca nitens. The sequence continues at coordinate 284,087,330 of NC_064618.1, read as the reverse complement.
CGAAATAATGGCCGCTATCGACAGGGGATCTCAAGTTGATTCCGTATTTCTAGATTTCCGGAAAGCTTTTGACACCGTTCCTCACAAGCGACTTCTAATCAAGCTGCGGGGGCACGGGGTATCGTATCAGTTGTGCGACTGGATTCGTGATTTCCTGTCAGGAAGGTCGCAGTTCGTAGTAATAGACGGCAAATGATCGAGTAAAACTGAAGTGATATCAGGTGTTCCCCAGGGAAGCGTCCTGGGACCTCTGCTGTTCCTGATCTATATAAATGACCTGGGTGACAATCTGAGCAGTTCTCTTAGGTTGTTCGCAGATGATGCTGTAATTTACCGTCTAGTAAGGTCATCCGAAGACCAGTATCAGTTGCAAAGCGATTTAGAAAAGATTGCTGTATGGTGTGGCAGGTGGCAGTTGACGCTAAATAACGAAAAGTGTGAGGTGATCTACGTGAGTTCCAAAAGAAATCCGTTGGAATTCGATTACTCGATAAATAGTACAATTCTCAAGGCTGTCCATTCAACTAAGTACCTGGGTGTTAAAATTACGAACAACTTCAGTTGGAAAGACCACATAGATAATATTGTGGGGAGGGCGAGCCAAAGGTTGCGCTTCATTGGCAGGACACTTAGAAGATGCAACAAATCCACTAAAGAGACAGCTTACACTACACTCGTTCGTCCTCTGTTAGAATATTGCTGCGCGATGTGGGATCCTTACCAGGTGGGATTGACGGAGGACATCGAAAGGGTGCAAAAAAGGGCAGCTCGTTTAGTATTATCACGTAATAGAGGAGAGAGTGTGGCAGATATGATACGCGAGTTGGGATGGAAGTTATTAAAGCAAAGACGTTTTTCGTCGCGGCGAGATCTATTTACGAAATTTCAGTCACCAGCTTTCTCTTCCGAATGCGAAAATATTTTGTTGAGCCCATCCTACATAGGTAGGAACGATCATAAAAATAAAATAAGAGAAATCAGAGCTCGAACAGAAAGGTTTAGGTGTTCGTTTTTCCCGCGCGCTGTTCGGGAATGGAATGGTAGAGAGCTAGTATGATTGTGGTTCGATGAACCCTCTGCCAAACACTTAAATGTGACTTGCAGAGTAATCATGTAGATGTAGATTGGTTAAGAGAATATGATGCCAGTCCTGAGCGGTCCATTCGGCATGTTGTTGGGCCCATCTGTACCACACTGCATTATGTCGTGGTTGCGAAGACGGACCTCGCCTTTGACGTCGGGAGTGAAGTTGCGCAACAAGCAGCCTGTTGCGCAGAGTTTGAGTCCTAACACGACGTCCTGTGGGTGCACGAAAAGCATTATTCAACGTGGTGGCGTTTCTGTCAGTGTTCCTCCGAGCCATAATCCGTAGGTAGCGGTCATCCACTGCAGTAGTAGCCCTTGTGCGGCCTGAGCGAGGCATGTCATCGACAGTTCTTGTCCTCTGTATCTCCTTCATGTCCGAACAACATCATCGCTTTGGTTCACTCCGAGACGCCTGGACACTTTCGTTGTTGAGAGCACTCCATGGTACAAAGTAACAATGCGGGCGCGATCGAAGCGCGGTATTGACCGTCTAGGCACTGTTGAACTACAGGCAACACGAGCCGTGTACCTCCTTCCTGGTGGAATGACTGGAACTGATCGGCTGTCGGACCCCCTCCGTCTAATAGGCGCTGCTTATGCATGGTTGTTTACATCCTTTGGCAGGTTTAGTGACATCTCTGAACCGTCAAAGGGACTGTGTCTGTGATAGAATATCCACAATCAACGTCTATCTTCAGGAGTTCTGGGAACTGGGGTGATGCAAATTTTTATTGATGTGTGTGGAAGCTGGAAGAGGGGGAAAGGAAAGGAAAGTGAAGGAACTGTGGAAACAATTGCTTCGGAACTTTGTGCGGAATTAGCGGCAAAGAGTGAAAATATGTGCTCGACCAGGAATCAAACGCAGGGTCTTCTACTTACGAGGTAGTTGCTTTAACCGCTGTGCGTTAACTGATATTCCCGCCTAGTGCCACCACTTATCCGCAGTCCCCGTCCATGTCGGGGTGCTCGCTAATTTAGATTCTCACCGGAGGTCGATTGTAAATGTGCATTTGCAGTGATGTTTTTATTCACAGCCCATCGAGGGGTGTCATTTATATTAGTCCACGGTGTCTGTTCTTTCGGACATGTGCGTAAGAACAGACACCACATGGCTCCCAATACTATGACACATATGAAAATAGAAGGTGGAGGACGGAGAAAGGAAAGGGAAGGGGAGACTAGTAATATCAGCTGCATCAGGACTTACTGCGGAATCAGCGGCAACGAGTTAAAATGTGTGCTGGACAGGGACTCGAACCCGGGATCTCCTGTGTCTTGTGCAGTTTGGTTAACCACTGCGCCTACCAGACACAGTGTTAATCGCAAATGCGCAGGCTGTCTCGGCACGCTCCTCGGCGGACTCACACGCCCACCAATCGCCTCCACTTATCTGCAGTCCATCTACATCTACATCTACATGGATACTCTGCGAATCACATTTGAGTGAGTGGCAGAGGGTTCATCCTACCACCTTCACAATTCTCTATTATTCCAATCTCCTATAGCACGCGGAAACAATGAGCACCTATATCTTTCCGTACGAGCTCTGATTTCCCTTATTTTATCGTGGTGATCGTTCCTCCCTATGTAGGTCGGTGTCAACAAAATATTTTCCCATTCGGAGGAGAAAGTTGGTGATTGGAATATCGTGAGAATATTCCGTCGCAACGAAAACCACCTTTCTTTTAATGACGTTCAGCCCAAATCCTGTATCATTTCTGTGACACTCTCTCCCATATTTCGTGATAATACAAAGCGTGCTGACTTTCTTTGAACGTTTTCGACGTACTCCGTCAATCCTATCTGGTAAGGATCCCACACCCCGCAGCAGTATTCTAAAAGAGGACGGACATGCGTAGTGTAGGCAGTCTCCTTAGTAGATGTGTTACATTTTCGCCGGCCGCGGTGGTCTCGCGGTTCTAGGCGCGCAGTCCGGAACCGTGCGGCTGCTACGGTCGCAGGTTCGAATCCTGCCTCGGGCATGGATGTGTGTGATGTCCTTAGGTTAGTTAGGTTTAAGTAGTTCTAGGGGACTAATGACCACAGCAGTTGAGTCCCATAGTGCTCAGAGCCATTTTGTTACATTTTCTAAGTGTCCTGTGAATAAAACACAGTCTTTGGTGGGCATTCCCCACAATATTTTCTATGTGTTCCTTCCAATGTAAGTTGTTCGTAATTGTAATACCTATGTATTTAGTTGAATTTACGGCTTTTAGATTAGACTGATTTATCGTGTAACTGAAGTTTAACGAGTTCCTTTTAGCACTCAAGTGGATGACCCCACACTTTTCGTTATTTAAGGTCAACTGCCACTTTTCGCACCATTCAGATATCTTTTCCAAATCGTTTCGCAGTTTGTTTTGGTTTTCTGATGACTTTATTATTCGATAAACGACAGCGTCATCTGCAAACAACCGAAGACGGGTGCTCAGATTGTCTCCAAAATCGTTAATATAGATAAGGAACAGCAAAGGGCCTATAACACTACCTTGGGGAACGCCAGAAATCAGTTCTGTTTCACTCGATGACTTTCAGTCAGTTACTACGAACTGTGACCTCTCTGACAGGAAATCACAAATCCAGTCACATAACTGAGACGATATTCCATAAACACGGAATTTCACTACGAGCCGCTTGTGTGGTACAGTGTTAAGAGCCTCCTGGAAATCCAGAAATACGGAATCGATCTGATATCCCTTGTCAATAGCACTCAACACTTCATGTGAATAAAGAGCTAGTTATGTTTCACAGGAACGATGTTTTTCTAAACCCGTGTTGACTGTGTGTCAATAGACCGTTTCGTTTTCTTCGAGGTAATTCATGATGTTCGAACACAGTATATGTTCTAAAATCCTGCTGCATATCGACGTTAACGATCTGGGCCTGTAATTTAGTGGATGACTCCTACTACCTTTCTTGAATATTGATGTGACCTGTGCAACTTTCCAGTCTTTCGGTACGGATCTTTCGTCGAGCGAACGGTTGTATATGATTGTTAAGTATGGAGCTAGTGACAGTCTGGACCAGATGACTTGCTTTTATTAAGTGATTTAAGTTGCTTCACTACTCCCTGGATATTTACTTCTACGTTACTCATGTTGGCACCTGTTCTCGATTCGAATTCTGTAATATTTACTTCGTCTTCTTTTGTGAAGTCTATGTCCTCTGTGCCCGCTAATTTTAAATTCACACTGAAGGTCTGACGTAAACGTGCATCTGCGCTGATAGTTGTAGATTCGTAGCCCATTGAGGCGTATAAATTATATGAATGCGTGGTGTCATTTTCACCTAATATAATTTTTAAGTAAAAGACAAGATCCATTCAGTAAACGCAGAACTTTGTATTAGCTTATTTGTTATTTCTTTATCGTCTAATTGTTAAATGTTTGTCGTGGTGGCTAACATTTCGAGCGTAATTGGCGAGAATTTTGTATGCAGAGCCGGCTTTTCTTGCGCCACCCTGTACAATCGTAACTAGTTTAAATCAGTGATTAGTACAGTGCTCTTATTTTTTGGGGTTGGGGAAGGGGTTCATGATTTCTCCCGCCTTGGATTAGTGCCTGCTTTCGATCTACGCCTTGGGGGGGGGGAGAGAGAGAGAGAGAGAGAGAGAGATAGAGAGGGGGCAGGGGTGGGGGGAGGAGATGGGGGAGAGGGTTGAGGAGCACGGGTTAATAATGGCGCGGCAAGAGCTGGCACCGCACGCAGAGCTATCTGGACCACTCAGACTCAGAAAAAGGGAAAGCAAGCAGCGAGCGGGAGCAGCGGTCCGCAGAAAAACACCTGGCAGAGCAGAGCTGACAGATCAGCACAAAGGGGGAGGCGGAGAAAGCGGCGGTGGCCGCCAACTGCGCCGGAAGGAATCGCCGGCCGGCTGAGCGTGAAGGCGCGGCCTGCCGGAGCGAGTAAGCCTCTGAGGACGGCTCTGCGCCAGTGCCGGCAAATGATGCAAATTTCCTCAGGGCGGGGGCGCTGCAAACTTTCACTCGCCAGCTGCTCGGCTCCCCGTGCCACAATGGCCGCGTTGCCAACCGAATTGCTACGGGGCCCCGCCATGTAAATAACCTCCCCTTTCAGCGCAGCATATTTTAGAATTTTTTTTTCGTTCATTTTCTTTTCTCCCTTTTGTTATACCAGTCTCATCGCAACTTGTTACATTTGGAAACACGGCTGATATTACTCGAAGAAAATAATACTATGGCTGACTCTTCAGAGGAATTCCGTAGGGCTGGCTGAGGCGCCCCCTATGAGATGAGATTAAGCCAACTTTCTCCTGAAGCTTTCTCGTAATTAACACATGTTGTTAGGGCGATCTAATGTTGTAATTTATAATATTAAAAGTCAAAATCGCTTGTGTTGAAATACTTTACTTCATCCTCAGGTTCTTAGATCTGCCAGAAATATTATTACACCTCAGTCACGTCGATATTCTGGGAACATGCTCCAGTTACAACAATTCAGCTCCACGCTGGTTTGTCAAATATAAAAAACTCGAATTCTTCATTTGTGTGGCCATATCGTCCGTAGTTGCTTTACAATTCCTGAGGGTATTTTTGTTTAATTAACTACTTAGAAAGATAAAAAAACACATGTATCAAAGGAAAACTAGTGGCAATGTTGGAAACACTACAAAACATAATACACACTTAGAAGTATACAAACAACGAAAACTGATGTACGAAGAAATGTGCTGCGTAAAAAAATGCATAGTTCTGCAAAGGAGCGTAAATTTAGACAACAAGTATCAGTGTCTAACGAATAAAGAAACCAAATACATTCTAGTAGACGGTATTTTCTGAAGTAGGCAAAAAATTAAGCAGAAATTTTCATAAGTGAAAACATACGATATGTTAACGAATTGTTTCTCGACCCGCACCTTTAATTACAGATCGCTGATGATGTGAAACGCCTTTGGGGAGAAAAATACGCATTTTCTTGTAGTTTTAACAACGGAACAAGCTAAAAAAAAATACCCGTAGCATCTATAGGGAGTGTAGGAGTACTGATGTACATATTTTTTTGCTCCTGTGCTCCTTATTGGTGCTACGCATATTTCATTTAGCAATAATGTTAGAAGCTGGAGAAATGAATTAAAGTTTGTGCTACGGCCGTGACTCGAACCCGGGTCGTCTTGCTTACTAGGCAGATAGGCTTACCGTTACACCACCTCAGAGTTATAGTCAATATAGCTGCACGAACTACCGAAGTGGATTGCCCTCCCCAACAAAAACTCTAATTCACATCTCCAGCTTATTTTCCCCTTACGGGTTCGAGTCCCGGCCGTGGCAAAAATTTTAATTCATTTCTTCAGCTTCCAACATTATCGTAGATAAAGGTGAGACTTAAATGTCTCAGTGAAAATTTTATTATAAGATTTATTTAGCAAGTTTTATATGTGTGACAAATCAGTGTGGAGTCGTATTATTATACATGGAGTATGTCCTCAATACGTCGACGGCACTGACGTGTAATTATATTTCTGAGAGATCTGAGAGCCTGAGTTGACAGCTCGTTACTGTCGAAACAGATCATGAAATAAATTCTTTCACATCAAGCGATCGTGCCTTCTAATATAATAAATTATTTTCTTTACTTGTCCTGCCATCGTACATGCCATAAGTTCCTTGTTGATGTTCATGTATGGATACACAGTCCGTACCGAAAGACGTGATCATATTTTTTGTACGCAAGGAAATTTCAGAATACGAAACTTATCAGTGGACCCCCAAACCCCGATTCTTTAAAGAACCGAACTCTCACGTATAAAACAGCTCCTTCATCTGTTTACAAATAATTTACTATGTTACATATTTCAAAGCATTAAAAGCGAGAAAAACGTTGGAAAAAGTTTGAAATTCTGTTTAAAGTTCCCTAAAAGTCTCTAAACGCTGGATGACTATAAACCGGGTATTTTACGCTTCACTTTAAGTGGAATTTACTTTCACCAGTCTAAATGTTTAGGACGACATATCTTATGAGCTCTGTGTCGTGGAATGATATAATACTGCAAGAAAATTCTGTGGTATATGTCGATACTGTCTGTAAAATGTGTTGCGAATATAGTTAGAAGTAAGAAATAATAAAATAAAACCTTATGTCTGATAGTGAAGCTTTACTGCATGAACAGCGAAAACATAGTAAGCTATAAACTTCTCTGCTTTCATCGTGTCACCAACAAAAAGATTCGTAAAGATTTGAATTATGTGTAAAATTTGTTGGAAATCATTAAGTTCCCTCATTATCAAATACTGGTAGCCATGGATGAAGGGCAACAGGCAGATTCCATATTTACAGATTGCGAAAAGCATTCGACACGGTACACCACCGCAGACTGTTAGCGAAAGTACGTGCATACCGATTAGGCTCCCAGATATGTGAGTAGCTTGAAGACATCTTCAGTAAAAGAACCCAGTATGTTGTCGTCGACGAAAAGTGATCGTCGGAGACAGGAGTAACATCATGGGTGCTGTAGGGAAGTGTGCTAGGACCGTTGCTATTTTCTATATATATATATATATATATATATATATATATATATATATATATATATATATATAATATAAATGATCTGGCATACACAGTGGGCAGCGATCTACGGTTGTTCGCTGATGACGCTTTCGTGAACAGGAAGGTGACGGAGGTAAGTGACTAGGTTGATACAAGATGACCTAGGAAAAATTTATAGTTGGTGTAATGAGTGGGAGCTAACTCTCAATATGGAAAAATGTAAGTTCATGCGGATGAGTAGGAAAAACAAACCCGTGGTGTTCGGATACAGCATTAGCAGTATCCTGCTTGAAACAGTCACGTCGTGCAAGTATCTGGGCGTAACGCTGCGAAGCGGTAAAAAATGGAACGAGCATCTTACGATTATGGTAAGGCGAATGGTCGACTTCGGTTAATTGGGAGAATGCTAGGACAGTGTGGTTCACCTGTAAAGGAGACCGCATATAGGACGCCAATACGACCTATTCTTGAATACTGCTCGAGTGTTTAAGATCCACACCTGGTCGGATTAAACAAAGACAGCGAAGCTATTCAGAGGCGAGCTGCTAGATTTGTTACCGCTAGGTTCGATCAGCATGAAAGTGTTTGAATATGCTTCGGGAGTGGGAATCCCTGGAGGGAAGATTTCGAAGAACACCACTGAGAAAGTTCAGAGAACCGGCATTTGAAGCTGACTGCAGAACGATCCTACTGCCGCCAAGATACGTATCGCATAGGGACCACGAAGATAAGATACGAGAAACTGGGGCTCATACTGAGGCACGTAGATACTCGTTTTTCCCTCACTCTGTCTGTCAGGGAAGGAAACGACTAGTTGTGGTATAGTGTACCCTCCGCCACTCACCATACGGTGGCTTGCGCAGTATGTATGTAGATGTTGATATACGTGTATACGGTCTGGGTAAATTGTGCTCCGTGACTTCCCCTCCCTCGAGACATAAACACAGTTTCTAACTGTAATATGTGTGTATTCTGTTAAATCTTTAACATAAGATTATACTTCTTAGATTATAATGGCATTTTAAAGTTTTAAATTCGGTCAGTGTGTATTTGAAATACGAAAAATCAAATTTTCGTAGCCTCTGGAAGCCGATAGATAGGCAACATGAATTGGGACCCGGCACCGTGATGAACCGCGTTAGCCGTTTAGTAAAACAAATACGTCAGTAATAATCTTCAATAAGATTCCCATTTAGTGTTTTCGACTTCGGACACGCCTCGGGAAGCTTGAAAATATCTCATGTGGAAAACTCCATCAGACCCGAACTTAACATCTCATCGACATAATAGGCATTAGAAACATAATTTTTGGTGTGCCGTGGTACTCTTTCGAGACTGTAAAAGTGGTGAAGGCCCTGGTGCTAGTCTTGCTATTTGACGACAGTTTGGCAGCTTCCAATTCGATGGTGATGAGGTGCGATGGTTAGGACAACAAAATCGTCTTGTCCCCATGCAAAGAAAATCTCCGCCTAGCAGGGAAGCGAACCTGTGATCATGCGATCTACAGACAGAGACGCTAACCTTTAGACCAGGCGTTGCGTGCTGCATTTTTAGAAGCATAGAATAAATATTCCATCTTCGAAGTGAACTCGAGGCAGGCATCAGAATATGTTATGGTGATAAAGGATAATTTTGGAGTCTGGAGAGTCGTTGGGAGATCCGAGAAAATCTACAGAAATTGGTGGTGTATTAAGGAAGATGAACAAGCATGAGATTGACATATTTTAAATCATGAATTTCAGGTCAGAAGATTTCTGCAAAGAAATAGTGCATTCCAAAGAACTTCATTACGATAATCACTTTTTTTCAGTTTGTGAGTTAGTACTAGCATCATGTTTCAAACGCAAGTGTGAGATATTGGACGTTAGACACCAGCTAGTTTATGAGCTGAAGAAAAGACTCAACAGTACCATTTACTGCATATACAGTACACTTATTTCACCATATACACTCCTGGAAATTGAAATAAGAACACCGTGAATTCATTGTCCCAGGAAGGGGAAACTTTATTGACACATTCCTGGGGTCAGATACATCACGTGATCACACTGACAGAACCACAGGCACATAGACACAGGCAACAGAGCATGCACAATGTCGGCACTAGTACAGTGTATATCCACCTTTCGCAGCAATGCAGGCTGCTATTCTCCCATGGAGACGATCGTAGAGATGCTGGATGTAGTCCTGTGGAACGGCTTGCCATGTCATTTCCACCTGGCGCCTCAGTTGGACCAGCGTTCGTGCTGGACGTGCAGACCGCGTGAGACGACGCTTCATCCAGTCCCAAACATGCTCAATGGGGGACAGATCCGGAGATCTTGCTGTCCAGGGTAGTTGACTTACACCTTCTAGAGCACGTTGGGTGGCACGGGATACATGCGGACGTGCATTGTCCTGTTGGAACAACAAGTTCCCTTGCCGGTCTAGGAATGGTAGAACGATGGGTTCGATGACGGTTTGGATGTACCGTGCACTATTCAGTGTCCCCTCGACGATCACCAGTGATGTACGGCCAGTGTAGGAGATCGCTCCCCACACCATGATGCCGGGTGTTGGCCCTGTGTGCCTCGGTCGTATGCAGTCCTGATTGTGGCGCTCACCTGCACGGCGCCAAACACGCATACGACCATCATTGGCACCAAGGCAGAAGCGACTCTCTTCGCTGAAGACGACACGTCTCCATTCGTCCCTCCATTCACGCCTGTCGCGACACCACTGGAGGCGGGCTGCACGATGTTGGGGCGTGAGCGGAAGACGGCCTAACGGTGTGCGGGACCGTAGCCCAGCTTCATGGAGACGGTTGCGAATGGTCCTCGCCGATACCCCAGGAGCAACAGTGTCCCTAATTTGCTGGGAAGTGGCGGTGCGGTCCCCTACGGCACTGCGTAGGATCCTACGGTCTTGGCGTGCATCCGTGCGTCGCTGCGGTCCGGTCCCAGGTCGACGGGCACGTGCACCTTCCGCCGACCACTGGCGACTACATCGATGTACTGTGGAGACCTCATGCCCCACGTGTTGAGCAATTCGGCGGTACGTCCACCCGGCCTCCCGCATGCCCACTATACGCCCTCGCTCAAAGTCCGTCAACTGCACATACGGTTCACGTCCACGCTATCGCGGCATGCTACCAGTGTTAAAGACTGCGATGGAGCTCCGTATGCCACGTCAAACTGGCTGACACTGACGGCGGCGGTGCACAAATGCTGCGCAGCTAGCGCCATTCGACGGCCAAGACCGCGGTTCCTGGTGTGTCCGCTGTGCCGTGCGTGTGATCATTGCTTGTACAGCCCTCTCGCAGTGTCCGGAGCAAGTATGGTGGGTCTGACACACCGGTGTCAATGTGTTCTTTTTTCCATTTCCAGGAGTGTATATTCCGCCACTGGTTGGCCTGGGCCAAATGAAACATCGCCCTTAATTAATTATCTCAAGTAAGTGCAGAAGGATCCCTTTAATGTTCATTTGTGATTACACCGTGCGGTTTACAATCTATACCGACCAATGGACTTTATTGGCATATAAAATCTTGATACTGTGAATGAGAGAAATTTTAGTGATTATCAAGGAAATTGCGGGATTGTTTAACCGTCGGCTCACGGGCCAGCAACACGGCTATCGATCCTGATCCCGGTCCAAACGCAACATAAATGCGGCGAAGTTACTCTGGGACTGCCCCAAAGATGCGTTTTCAATCGCCTTAAACATTTCGTCGCAAAAAAGGCATTAAAAGGAATGTAAAAGAGTTCTAAAGGGATCAGCGTTTATGCTATAGGGATAAGCAGTTCAACAACAACCTATAAATCTTCTCCTAGCGCCTTATGTAAATGAAAAGTGTATACTTCGTATGACGAGCACACTACACAGCAAAGCTCTCAAACAAACGACCGAGTCATCTACTGTTTAAACTCTGTATCGATTGTGCCATCGCAGACTTTAAGTGCGTGTCCTAAAGTTAAGTTAGTTATACATTTTAAGGTCTTGCGTTATACATACCATAGGTAGTGCAATGCGTGCCGCATCGGTACTCTACAGCAAACCACCCTTCTGCTGAAGTGATCAGAAATTTATTCTGACTTACTCGATACACACCGAACAAATTCGTTAATTTCTATGCAAGTCCGTGGCTATCCCTAATTATTACTCTCACTGTCTCAATATATGCACACGTGAATCACAGATGTCTCCTGATTCTAACGTATTATGTATGTGTGAATGGGTGGGAAGGAAGTTCTTAATAAGGTTCAATTACTTCGCTAATGGCATCTGTACGTTATAGATAGATAATCTTTTCGCCGTTGATAGATTGTAGTAAACATACGAGTATTAAATAAATTATTTACTCTGTGTTTCCATTATATTATTTTGTGTAACGGAGCCGTAACGAAAATATTTTACACAGTAATGTAACGTAGACTATAAGTTGGTTTATGAGTTATGATGACAAATGATGTGCATTTTACGCCTACTGAAACACTATGCATGAAGGCATGATTCATATTGACTCTGGCTTTGTTAGGCTATAATTTTATAGGTTCGGTATTCGATCTTCCCTGGATATCAGAAATTTTTCTAAAATATATCGCGGGTTTCACTTCTGGCAACGCTGTGTGAAAGTTAAGAATTAACAGATTCAGTCATAGTATGGATGTCCTTTAAACTGAATGTCCTCTTGAAGTTTGGCAGTGTCGGGGGAAGGCAATGGCAGGCTACCACTAATAGAACCACTCTAATCCTGTGTGCTTACTATTAATGCTGTGTTGTTTCTACTGTAGCCTGAATCTAGTTAATAAATGAAGTATGAAGATGCACCATTTTAAAATGCCGCTGCCATTCTGTATTAAAGGGGTATTCCAAACCTATTTCTAAAATATAAATTTGATTTGGTAACCTTTTTTCCAATCCAAGGTCTTTCAACAAGCCATCCAGGACATAGACTCTTGAACATTACGTTCGTACTGGAACGATGTTGCAAAACTGAAATTTACAACTGAAAATATTCTGCATCGTACTTCATACTTTTTGTTCCATAGCCTAATTCGCAAGAAAGAAAATTATAAAACCTTTTGTCGATCCATTGTTTCTTGCATAGAAAACGCTAACAAGTATGTCTTCGTAAAAGCTCAACATCTATATATGTCGATGAATTAGCTGTGAAGTATTCCGGTAGTTCCTCGAGAAATGTTCTCCTTCTCTTTGTTTGCATCTCCAGTCATTTACAGGATATCGACATAAATATCAAGTTTAGCGACGTACAGGACAGGCAAGTGTCTCATATCGAACGTGATGTGTTTTTTTATTTATCACAGTGCAAGACGGGAGCAGGTACACTTGTTATTATTCTGTAGACCCGCACCTAAAAATCCAGAGAAAAATTATGAGTTCCACAAAAAACAAAACGTTTGGATTTTTTGGATTTTTATTGTGTAGTAATTCATTAAGGCTCTATTTTAGTACGTTTAACAAGAGGTTCAGGGTGGGTTTATGATGTTTGGAAAGTACGAAAGAACTAGCGGCAGTCTGAAACAGTTAGGTAGGTCGTGAGACGAGTCTGAATAGCTCTGTAGGTAATACTATATATTGTACGAGGCAAGAGTCTGGGTTCGAGTCCCTATCTCACAAGCAGCTTCAGACTATTAAGACGCTACACAGCCCTGTACATTCCTCTGTAGAATGGAGGATTCTTTCTTATTTTTCATGAGTTAGTCATGGATCAGATTGCTGATTTTATACATCATCTTCATGCATATTAGGTCTATCTGGACATCCAGGAGATGTGATGTCTCGAAACACGCCGCTCAATACTACATAACTAAATTTATGTCTGGTTAAGGAAATCTGTTTGTTTTTTTACTATTGTTTTGCACAGTTGCCTAATTTCACAGTTACTGCATGCGCGTATGATGAGTCTTTGTTGATCATAGATGTTGCAGGTGTAGAGGCAAATTAGTCGCCGAATGGCTAACCAAACAGATATATGAATTTGGTATCAGTGCAGAGCAAACTATAAGATGCGATGGATATATACTAACAGCAGGTGTGCACAGAGACATTAATCGTGAAATCTCAAAATTATTTCGCTGCTCGCTACAAAACTAGCATGAATCCCGCCCCTTCCCCCCCCCCCCCTTCAACAACCGTTAATCTGGTGTCCGTAATCAATCTAGGTTTGGTTCATCTCATCGACCAAGGGTCTACGTAGAAATGTTGCACGAGCAGGTGTACAAAACTAAATGAATGGTTATATATTATGTACATTTTCTGCAAGAAAAACTGGGGTATGCGAGTGTATACGCAGATGCAGAAAGAAGACACAGAGAAGACGCGGTGAGTCAGAGAGGCTGCGTTCGCCACGTGCAGAGGAAATACCTTTGCCGATATTTCTGGCGGAGTGGCTTCACGCTCCGCTACAAAGCGCCCGCCAGCACACGGATCTGCAGACTGCTGCGGAAGCTTTTCACTCCTCAGTGGCACAGAGCACACCTTCGAATGAGACCATATTCGCTGCATACGAATTGCTTCATACATTTTTATAGTTGTGGTCTTTAGTCTGGAGACTATTTTGAAGCAGATCTCCACTATAGTCCACAATATGCAAAGCTCTTCATACCTGCATCACTACTGCGAAGCTACATCTGGCGAAGTCTTGGTCTGTCTCTGCAATTTGTGTCCCCCACACTTCCCTGCATTACCAAAGTAGCATTTCCTCGATACATCAGGATGTGTTCTATCAAACGATCCTTTCCTTTAGCCCGGTTGTGCCATGTACAATACATGTACAGCCACAGCAAACATTTTACTAAAATTCTTAAGCGACAATGAAACTGCCATACTCGATTGCTGCTGCCTATCACACAATACCGTTGCAAAATTTCTGTGGCAAATACAGAGGGATTCAAGATTTGATTTTGGAAAAAAAATCGTGTGTCGATGTTTGTATCTTATTGTGGCCATTCTCTTAATTTAGTTGGAAAGGCAGCTACTAACTCATACCCATCAACTGTTCAATTCTTCGATTTCGTTCAGAATTTATATGCATTTTTACAGAAGGCACAAACCGATACCGAATTCTAACTGAAAAATTATCACAGAGAAAAAGAAAACAGTTTTACGTGTTGAAAGATCTTCGTAATACTAGTCTTGTCGAGCTGAAGTTACGGAGGCCATTGTCAACAGTTGTTCCGTAATCAAAGAAGCATATCATCCGATGTGGAGCAAAAAGCCATCGACGTAAATGAAACAACGCATTTTTTGGAAAAGAGGAATGGTTTCGAAACTGCTCTATTTGCCATTTTTTGGAACATTTTGGATGGATTTAGTGATACAAAGGTGTTCCAGGACCCGAAAATGATTCTTAAAGCGTACATTGGAATCACTGAATTCAAAAGAGACAAATCTGATAAACAGGAAGATGCAGCTAAAGGATTTTCAAATACTGACCAGTGCGTACAATCACGTACCAGAATCCGCGCCATAAGTTAAGGCTATCCTTTGACCAAAAGAGATGCTTAAGGTGTCAGGTTTCATCACAGTAATCGATTAGATACGTGTTTCTCTTACTGAAAGGTTGCGCTCATACGATGCTGTCCGTTCGAGATTCGGATTTCCGAATCACTTACAAGAGATGAACGCTACAAATTTGTATGCTACTGCACAAGAATTGGTAAAACTTTACAGAAGCGATTTACAGCCTAGTCTTGGCAATGATTTGGTTCATTTTGTATCGTTGATACATTTATACAAAAAGAAGTATCAAAAAGGTCAATCTAAAGAGCTATTCTACTATCAAATTCTTGACAGTTAAAATCTCAGCGCTATATTTCCAAATATTCAAAGTACACGGAGAATGTAATTTGTTTCGATGGTCCCAAATTGCCCTGAAGAGAGCTCATTTTCAAAAGTGAAAATTAGGAAAACAAGGTTTAGTTGAGGCAAAACCGCCTGTCACAGTTATCCGTTCTCAGCAGTGAGACAGATTTACTCCGAGAGCTCGATTTCAGTGAAATCATCAATGAGGCAAATGAGCCTATCGAAGTTATCCTTCACAGCAGTGAGACAGATTAACTCCGAGAGCTCGATTTCAGTGAAATCATCTATGAGGCAAAAGAGCCTAACGAAGTTGTCCTTCTCAGCAGAGAGACACTCAGAAAGCTCGATTTCAGCGAAATCAGCGATGAGGCAAAACAGCCTATCGAAGTTATCCTTCACAGCAGTGAGACAGATTTACTCCGAGAGCTCGATTTCAGTGAAATCATCAATGAGGCAAATGAGCCTATCGAAGTTATCCTTGACAGCAGTGAGACAGATTTACTCAGAGAGCTCGATTTCAGTGAAATCATCTATGAGGCAAAAGAGCCTAACGAAGTTGTCCTTCTCAGCAGAGAGACACTCCGAGAGCTCGATTTCAGCGAAATCATCGATGAGGCAAAACAGCCTATCGAAGTTATCCTTCACAGCAGTGAGACAGATTTACTCCGAGAGCTCGATTTCAGCGAAATCGTCAATGATGTTTCATCGAAAAAAGCTCACAAGGTACATTCGTTAACGGCGTGTCTTAATTCTGTTTGTTTCTTCTATTTTATTTTATTCTGTCACTTTATTATTTTTCCTCGCAACAAATTATTGAAACACTCGAAAGAAAAAAATATTTAAACTATGTAAAAAATTATTAGGGGCCTCCACACTTCCAAATCCGGCCCCGAATGTACTGTTCGTCTATACGAGGGCATGGAAACACATTGGCCAGTATCGAAATTGTATTAAATTTATGAAAACTCTGGAACCAAGGAGCACCTTGTAGCTGCCGGTGCAATATCCTAGGAACGCAAGGGCACACATCCTCCTTGTCTAGCCCAGCGATAAGAAGAAAGGAAGGGGTGATGATAAGGCTTTCTCATCGAAATCGAGATCATTAGAGACAGAGCATAAGTTTGGATTGTTTCAAGCACGGAGAAGTTCGACGCGGATTTGAATCGTCGCCGTCTCCGATTGTGTCAACCAGTGCGCCACCTCACTCGGCAACCGAGAGAAGGCTACCTGCCGGCACTAGAGTTTCACAGTACACCCTTTCACAACAGTGTGGTACTTCACGTGCACTCACCTGTCACGCACGTGACTCGAGTACAAACGTAACACAACTCGCTGAAAAAAAAGATGAAAATCTAACGACCAACGTTAGTCTCATGTACTGTATTAATGATTTTTATGCTGAGGTTGTCTTTATGCAACTGAATAAAAGCTTTTTTTGCCACAAGCGTTTTGCTTCATTTGGTGTCATCCGAAGAGCGAACTGTGAAAGCCAGGTTGGTACCTCGCAACGCAACCGCAAGAAATGGCAGTCATTGCAAGCCGCATCGACGAATGAGCGACACCGGCGTAGCCACGCCCACAAACGTTTCGCTACACCGCAATTGCTCTTACGGTCGAGCGCAGGACTATGCAGCACAGGCCGTGATCATCGACTGAGACGACAGCATCGTCATCTAGCAGGCCACCTGTGTGATCAATATATTAGGCACAACTCTACCAGAAAATTATTGTTGAATGTACTGTGAGTTGCAGATTCGTATTTTATCTGTATCAAGTGATACGGTATTGTTCAGAGCTGATACCTTAATGTCAGAGATATCTGTAAATATTCATGATATGCCTGTAGAAATGGATTGTGCAAAGTAATTTTTCTTATCTATGTTGTTATAAAGAGAACTAGAGTGTTATAGTATCCACTCCGTTTCCTCCCAGAGCAAATCAAAGAACCCACCGTTTTACCCAAAATTGTATTTGCGGCCTTTACAACACCTTCGTTTATTAAAGCACCGTCAATGGCAAGAAATACATATACATTTTCATTTGTATGTGTAATAGAAACCACACACATGCATACAATAAAGAAAAAGTGAAAAATACCAGACCACAGACAACAACAAATAACTGACAGATGCAGCCGCGCTGGGTAGCCGTGCTGTCTTAGGTGCCTTGTCACGGTTCGCGCGACTCCCCCCCCCGTCGGAGGTTCGAGTCCTCCCTCGGGCATGGATGTATGTGTTGTCCTTAGCGTAAGTTAGTTTAAGTTAGATTAAGTAGTGTGCAAACCTAGGGATCGATGACCTCAGCAGGTTGGTCCCACAGAACCTTACCACTACCACACATGCAGACCACTGTGACGTACAAACATCAACTTTTTGTGTATACAGTGTTATGTTGTGAGACGGCGAAGCAAGCCATTCGATGAAGATATCCACTCGTCCATTAACGACAGTTGTACAACGACCGATGTAAGTGTGTCCCTGGGCGCTTTCTGATATCCTTTTAGGAAACTACTGGGCGCAGTTACTAATTCAGCAACTCAGCAAACGAAAGTTTAATATTATGTGTAAATTGAAGGGGGATCAGTGCTATCAGCTACCATAGACACCTCGTCTCGAGCGAACGCTAGACACGTCGGCTGTTTGTTACTCTCGCAACTGCATAATAAAATCGTAATTATACTTCCTTTCTGTCCTAAGCCCGCTTTGCGCACTGCACGATGACGTGTTTACTCATTATCGAACTCTGATCTCTTTCTTCGGAGTGTTGCTTATTTGAACATGTCGACTTCGACGTTATCTACGGCAACGAATGTTACTATGCCATCTGTCAGGGACTCTTGTGAACTCTAGTCTGTTTGTTTCGTATATTAATTTCTTATTTGAATGCATGGTGTTTGTTCCTTCGAAAGAACAGACACTACGCAGATTCCGTAGCTGTGAAACATTATGTGTAAATTGAAGGGGGATCACTGCTATCAGCTACAGGGGGACATTAAGCGAAGTCAGCGGCGACGAGCGAAAGTGTGTACCGGACCGGGCTCTCCTGCTTAGTAGGTAGGTGCGGTAAACACTGCGCCATCCGGGACTCAGACACCATGCATTCAAATAACCGACAAGCCTGGCTGGGCACTGGATCCACTTTCTTCAGTGATAATGCACAAATACGTCCGACATCCTTTGGGAATCTCAAAGTACTAACAGGAGTATAAAGGACAGGGATTGCCGATAGGCGGGGCTCGATGGAGTGTGGATCGGCCATGAGGCGTACCGACATAGTCCGTGCAGTTGCGATAACGCTGTGTCCTGGATGCCCAGTGGGTACTGCACCTGCCTAGTAGGCAGGAGGTCGCGGGTTCGAATCCCGGTCTGATACACATTTTCGCTCGTCGCCTCTGATTCTGCTTAATATCCCGCTGCAGCTGGCAGCAGTGATCCCCATTCAATTTACATATAGTGTTTCACGGCAGCGGGATCTGCGTAGTGTGTGTTCTTTCGAAGGAACAGACACCATGCATTCAAATAAAAAAAAATATACGAAAACACACAGAATAGAGTTCACAAGAGTCACTGGCAGGGGGCATAGTAACATTAGTTGCCGTAGATAACGTCTAAGTCGACAGGTTCAAATAGGCAACAATCCTAAGAAAGAGATCAGAGCTCGATAATGTATATAGACGTCAGGCGCGCAGTGTGCAAAGCGGGATTAGGACAGAAAGGAACTAAAGTTACGATTTTCAAAAAATGGCTCTGGGCACTATGGGACTTAACATCTATGGTCATCAGTCCCCTAGAACTTACAAGGGAACCTCCCCATCGCACCCCCCTCAGATTTAATTCTAAGTTGGCACAGTGGATAGACCTTGAAAAACTGAACACAGATCAATCGAGAAAACAGGAAGAAGTTGTGTGTAACTATGAAAAAATAAGCAAAATATACAAACTGAGTAGTCCATGTGGAACATAAGCAACATCAAAGACAATGTGAGCTTAGGAGCGTCGTGGTCCCGTGGTTAGCGTGAGCAACTACTGAACGGAAGGTCCTTGGTTCAACTCTTCCCTCGAGGGGAAATTTTAATTTTTTGTTTTCAGTTTATGTCACAAACTCTTATGTTTTCATCACTTTTTTGGGAGTGATTATCACATCCGCAAGAAAACCTAAATCGGGAAAGGTAGAAGAATCTTTTTACCCATTAGCCAAGTGTACAAGTTAGGTGGGTCGACAACATATTCCTGTCATGTGACGCACATGCCGTCACCAGTTCCGTATAGAATATATCAGACGTGTTTTCCTGTGGAGGAATCGGTTGACCTATGACTTTGCGATCAGATGTTTTCGGTTCCCATTGAAGAGGCACGTCCTTTCGTCGACTAATCGTACCGTTTTGTGGTGCGGTCGCAAAACACAGACACTAAACTTATTACAGTGAACAGAGACGTCAATGAACGAACGGACAGATCATAACTTTACGAAAATAAAGAAAGTAAAATTATCACTCGAGGGAAGACTTGAACCAAGGATCTTTCGTTCCGCAGCTGCTCACGCTAACCACGGGACCACGGCGCACCTGTGCTTACATCATCCTTGATGTTGCCTATCTCTCGCATGGACTACTCAGTTTGTATATTTTTGCTTATTTTTTCATAGTTCTACACAACTTCTTCCTGTTTTCTCGATTGATCTGTGTTCAGTTTTTCAAGGCCTATCCACTGTGCCAACTTATAACTAAATCTGAGGGGGGTGCGATGGGGAGGTTCCCTTGTTAGAACTACTTAAACATAACTAACCTAAGGACAGCACACAACACCCAGCCATCACGAGGCAGAGAAAATCCCTCACCCCGCCGGGAATACTTACGATTTTATTATGCAGTTGTGAGAGTAACAAACAGCCGACGTGCCTAGCGTTCGGTCGAGACGAGGTGTCTACCGTTGCAGCAAAGCGCGGTTTGGCCAGTTCCGGGTAAAACTATCTGCCGCGGGCCGTGTGAGAAATAATTTACCGCTACACCGGCCGGAGTAATTCCACGATGGTGCGTAATGGCGGGGCAGCGGCAGGTTGTGATTAACGCAGGCGGCGCCGGCATGCAGACAGGCTCATAAGCCTGCGCTGGGCCGCCCAGCGGGCGCGGCGCCAGCTTAAAAAAGTCCGCGGCTGCCGGCTACCTCGTCAACGGAAGCCACCACATTGGCAGCGCTCATGTATCGCAGGTTCCCCTTATAGCTGTGCATTATCTGTTTGAATAGATTGACTCTTTTTACACTACTGGCCATTAAAATTGCTACACCAAGAAGAAATGCAGATGCTAACCGGGTATTCCTTCGACAAATATATTACACTAGAACTGACATGTGATTACATTTTCACGCAATTTGGGTGCATAGATCCTGAGAAATCAGTACCCAGAACAACCACCTCTGGCCGTAATAAAGGCCTTGATACGCCTGGGCATTGAGTCAAACAGAGCTTGGATGGCGTGCACAGGTACAGCTGCCCATGCAGCTTCAACACAATACCACAGTTCATCAAGAGTAGTGACTGGCGTATTGTGACGAGCCAGTTGCTCTGCCACCATTGACCAGACGTTTTCAATTGGTGAGAGATCTGGAGAATGTGCTGGCCAGGGAAGCAGTCGAACATTTTCTGTATCCAGAAAGGCCCGTACGGGACCTCCAACATGCGGTCGTGCATTATCCTGCTGAAATGTAGGGTTTCGCAGGGATCGAATGAAAGGTAGAGCTCGCTTCCCGCGCCCGGGTTCCCGGGTTCGATTCCCGGCGGGTTCAGGGATTTTCTCTGCCTCGTGATGACTGGGTGTTGTGTGATGTCCTTAGGTTAGTTAGGTTTAAGTAGTCCTAAGTTCTAGGGGACTGATGACCATAGATTTTAAGTCCCATAGTGCTCAGAGCCATTTTGAAAGGTAGAACCACGGGTCGTAACACATCTGAAATGCAACGTCCACTGTTCAAAGTGCTGTCAATGCGAACAAGAGGTGACCGAGACGTGTAACCAATGGCACCCCATACAATCAAGCCGGGTGGTACGCCAGTATGGCGATGACGAATAAACGCTTCCAATGTGCGTTCACCGCGATGCCGCCAAACACGGATGCGACCATCATGATGCTGTAAACAGAACCTCGATTCATCCGAAAAATGGCGTTTTGCCATTCGTGCACCCAGGTTCGTCGTTGAGTATACCATCACAGGCGCTCCTGTCTGTGATGCAGCGTAGACGGTAACCGCAGCCATGGTCTCCGAGCTGATAGTCCATCCTGCTCAAACGTCGTCGAACTGTTCGTGCAGATGGTTGTTGTCTTGCAAACGTCGCCATCTGTTGACTCAGGGATCGAGACGTGGCTGCACGATCCGTTACAGCCATGCGGATAAGATGCCTGTCATCTCGACTGCTAGTGATACGAGGACGTTGGGATCCAGCACGGCGTTCCGTATTACCCTCCTGAACCCACCGATTCCATATTCTTCTAACAGTCATTGGATCTCGACCAATGCGAGCAGCAATGTCGCGATACGATAAACCGCAATCGCGATAGGCTACAATCCGACCTTTATCAAAGTCGGAAACGTGATGGTGCGCATTTCACCTCCTTACACGAGGCATCACAACAACGTTTCACCAGGCAACGACGGTCATCTGTTGTTTGTGTTTGAGATATCGGTTGGAAGCTTTCCTAATGTCAGCACGTTGTAGGTGTCGCCACCGGCGCCAACCTTGTGTGAGTGCTCTGAATAGCTAATCATTCGCATACCACAGCATTTTCTTCCTGTAGGTTAAATTTCGCGTATGTAGCACGTCATCTTCGTAGTTTAGCAATTTTAATGGCGAGTAGTATATTTCGTATTAAAGTTGTACAACAGTAGGCTACCGTAGACTGTCATAAGCAAGGGTAGACGATGGTATTTTTCCTTATGGTCTTGGTCAGTTAAGACCGTTACCGCGTTACCGGTACATATCGGGAGTTACCTCATTTCGACTCCTTTGTTTGCGTATGCGATCAGTGTCTTTCTAGAGTCCTCTACAAACCGGAAGCGGTGATTATCTTATTGTTAGTGTTGTCCGTAAGTCGCCCTCTTCACTGAATCTGCAGAGAGCGTCCTCACTCCTTATCTTACCAGCCCACACACTTTCCAGCATCCTTCTGTAGCACCACATCTCAAACGCTTGGGTTCTCTTCTTTTCCGGTTTCTCCACAGCACACCATTCACTTCCATAATATGCTGATATCGAACGTGCATTCTCAGAAACTTCTTCCTCAGATTAAGGTCGATTTTTTTCATAGCAGATTTCTTCTGGCTTTGAATGCCCTCCTTTGCCAATGTTAATCTGATTTTATATCTTCCTTGTTTCATTCGCCATGTGTCACGAGGGGCGTTCAATAGGTAGAGCCACATATTTTTGCTGAATGCAGGTTGGTTTTATTCAAGATTACAGTAGATCATATTATTCCCCATTCTTTTGACTAAAAATCCTTTTTTTTTTTTTTCAACGTAATCTCTGTTCAATGCGGCGACCTTACGCCACTATGAGGGCGTGGTACCACTCTACTATTCGACGTCGGAGCCAAAGTCTTGCTGCGGAAATAACCTTCATGTCATCCACGAACTGCTTCGCGCAGAGTCCTTCCTTCATTGGGCCAAACAGATGGCAGTAAAAAGGTGTGAGATCCGGGCTGTAGGGTGAATGAGGAAGAGAAGTCCAATGTTGTTGCGATGATGACAGACGCCCAACAACTCACCATGTTCTTATTCACTGTGTTGGGGAGCAAATGCCCCTGTGGTCAGAGGGAGTTGGTGCACCCTTACTGCTGAATTGGGATTGCGAGATCGTCTGTGTTGATGCTCGCAGAAATATATATACTGCTGAAAGTTGAGCGGCGGAACGCTAGGTACAAGTTATAATAGTTAAAGGTAAAAGAAAATTAGATTCTTTACGGACTGATGTGATTTATGTTGGAGATATTGTGGGTTGCTTGTAAAGTCACAAGAGGCAGGGGTCCTGAATCTGCAGAGCAGTGCGGCGTGCAATGGAGATCCGTTCATGGTGAAGTTCCTTGATCGTGGGACTCGGTAACTTAGGAGATCTACATCTACATCTGCATGGATACTCTCCAAATCACATTTAAGTGCCTGGCAGAGAGTTCATCGAACCTCCTTCACAATTCTCTCCAATCTCGTATAGCGCGCGGAAAGAACGAACACCTATATCTTTCCGTACGAGCTCTAATTTCCCTTATTTTATCGTGGTGATCGTTTCTTTCTATGTAGGTCGATGTCAACAAAATATTTTCGCATTCGGAGGAGAAAGTTGGTGATTGGAATTTCGTGAGCAGATTCCGTCGCAACGAAAAAACGCCTTCCTTTTAATGATGTCCAGCCCAAAGCCTGTATCATTTCTGTGATACTCTCTCCCATATTTCGCGATAATACAAAACGTGCTGCCCTTCTTTGAACTTTTTCGATGCACTCCGTCAGTTCTATCTGGTAAGGGTCCCACACCGCGCAGCAGTATTCTAAAAGAGGACAGACAAGCATAGTGTAGGCAGTCTCCTTAGTAGGTCTGTTACATTTTCCAAGTTTCCTGCCAATAAAGCGCAGTGTTTGGTTAGCCTTCTCCACAACATTTTCTATGTGTTCCTTCAAAGGAGGGTACAAACGTATGACAGGCTAGTGCTCTAGCAGTATTCTAAAAGAGGACAGACAAGCATAGTGTAGGTAGTCTCCTTAGTAGGTCTGTTACATTTTCCAAGTTTCCTGCCAATAAAGCGCAGTGTTTGGTTAGCCTTCTCCACAACATTTTCTATGTGTTCCTTCAAAGGAGGGTACAAACGTATGACAGGCTACTGCTCTAGCACTGAAATGGTGTTCAAAGTGAGAAGGCGGGCGTATGATGCGTTCTGCACAGTGGGAGACGGAGAATGTAAGGTGTTTGAAAAAGACGCTTCCAATAGTACTTAAGCCAACATGTAAACTTGGTGTTTATTTTAACTTAAGCATCGAAACTAAAAGTTTGTTTTGGCGTCAGTTATAAGCTGTTGATTCGTGTGGTTGAAGGTAGAACTCTCCTAGCCACATCTACCTCGCTCAGTTACTAGTTCCTTCATTGTACAACGTGCTTCGAATCGAGATGGCGGTAATTCAGCAGTAAAAGGCCTTTTACCGCCTCCATTACAACAGGTGCAATTCAGATTTGGTATGCAACTTGTTTATCTCGAGAAAAGGCCCTGCACCTCCTACAGCTCAAGGCGTTTGACGATAGCACCACCGTTGCACCATTGGCTTTGGAGGTCTCCTGGTCCCACAGTACATTTGTCTAAATGATCAGTAACAGATTTCTGCAGTGATACCAACATGATGTTGACACTAATAATACACAGTTGTAAGCAGTTTTGCTTAAGTAAGAATTAACTATTGTGTCACACGTTAAGAATCAGTTTCACAATCACACTATCTCCATTAGCAACTCATATTTTCATTGATCGCATATTTTGCTGAAATTGCACACGCCACAAGGCAAGTAGGTTGTGAACTATTTGTAAATTAAGCAGGAGCTCTTTGCAATCAATTTGATTCAGTTTTGCTTCTGATGCGATGCCCCACTGCAGAAATAATGAATGTCCGAGCTTACGGAATGGGTTCCCAAATACAAGACTTACTAGAAGACTCCTATAGTAATAGAACCCACTACATTGTCCTCGGCGTCGAATGTTCATTAGAGAGTATCCCAGAGAAGTGTGACAGCACTGCGTTTGTTCTCTATGTACGTACATAAATCATCCGATGGATAGGGAGAGCAGCTATCTGTGACTATTCGCTGATGACGCTGTATCGTCCGGGAATGATTGTCGTTGACTGACTGTACGAGGATACAGGGTGACTAACACAGAATTTATATTTCGTGTGATGCACGGCAGCTTGCTCTAAATGTAAAAGAACGTAAGAAAATGCAGATCAGTAGGAACAACAATCCTGTAATATTCGACTTCAGAGTTAGTGGTGCGCTGGCTGACAAAGTCATGTCGAGTTGCAAAGTTATATGAAATAAAACGAAAACGTAAGGACAGTAAGGGGGAAGGCGAATGCTCGTGTTCGGTTTATTGGGAGATTCAAATGGCTCTAAGCACTATGGGACTGAGGTCATCACTCCCCTAGACTTAGAACTACTTAAACGTAACTAACCTAAGGACATTACACACATCCATGCCCGAGGCAGGATTCGAACCTGCGACCTAGCAGCAGCGTAGTTCCGGACTGAAGCGCCTATAACCGCTCGGCCACAGCGGCCGGCCTTATTGGGAGAATTTTAAAAAAGTGTAGCTGGGCAAAAGCCAACAAGTGCGAGAATTATCGCATAATCGGATGAAGAGGTCACGCTTGAAAGTTGCCGACAAGAATAAAATACATTAGAATGGAAAATAAAATTGAGGATCTGTTGGATAACGATCGGTTTGGTTTAGGAAACGTAGAGGCCCCAGAGAGGCAGTTCTGAAGTTGCCATTGATAATGGAAGCAAGACTAAAGAAAAATCAAGACATGCTCATAGGATTTGTCGACCTGTAGAATGCGTTCAACAATGTCACAAGGTGCAAGATGTTCTGAGACAGTTAGGGGTAGACTATAGGGGGAAAAGGGTAATATACAGCATGTACAAGAACCAAGAGAGGACAAAAAGAGTGGAAGGCTACGACGGAAGTGCTCGGGTTAAAAAGGGTA
Organism: Schistocerca nitens; assembly: GCF_023898315.1. Classification (NCBI taxonomy): domain Eukaryota; kingdom Metazoa; phylum Arthropoda; class Insecta; order Orthoptera; family Acrididae; genus Schistocerca; species Schistocerca nitens. The sequence goes on along the minus strand of NC_064618.1, from coordinate 284,061,204 downwards.
TAAGACATGGATTAGTCTATCTCCCCTACTCTTCAATCTATACAGCGAAGAAGCAATGATGGAAGTAAAAGAAAGGTTCACGAGTGGAATTAAAATTCAAGGTGAAAGGATGTCAATGATACGATTCGCTGATGACATTATTATCCTCAGTGAAAGTGAAGAATGAGAATTATAGGATGTGTTGAATCGAGTAAACAGTCTAACGAGTACAGAATATGGCTTAAGAGTAAATCGAAGAAACACGGCGCTGATGACCACCAGTGAAGCGCCCAACAAACCAAACATCATCATCATCATCATCATCATCATCATCGAAGAAACACGAAAGTAATGAGAAGTATTCTGCTACCTAGGCAACAAAATAACGCATGAGGAAAGGAGCAAGGAGGACGTTAAAAAGCAGACTAGCACTGGTAAAAAAGGGCATTCCTGGCCAAGAAAAATCTACCAGTATCAAACACAGGCCTTAATTTGAGGAAGAAATTTCTAAGCATCTACGTTTGGAGCACAGCATTGTACAGAAGTAAAACACGCACTGTGGGAAAGTCTTGTTGTTGTTGTGGTCTTCAGTCCAGAGACTGGTTTGATGCAGCTCTCCGTGCTACTCTATCCTGTGCAAGCTTCTTCATCTCCCAGTACCTACTGCAACCTACATCCTTCTGAATCTGTTTAGTGTATTCATCTCTTGGTCTCCCTGTACGATTTTTACCCTCCGCGCTGCCCTCCAATACTAAATTGGTGATCCCTTGATGCCTCAGAATATGTCCTACCAACCGATCCCTTCTTCTAGTCAAGTTGTGCCACAAATTTCTCTTCTTCCCAATTCTATTCAATACCTCCTCATTAGTTATGTGGTCTACCCATTTAATCTTCAGCATTCTTCTGTAGCACCACATTTCGAAAGCTTCTATTCTCTTCTTGTCCAAACTATTTATCGTCCATGTTTCACTTCCATACATGGCTACACTGCATACAAATACTTTCAGAAAAGACTTCCTGACACTTAAATCTATACTCGATGTTAACAAATTTCTCTTCTTCAGAAACGCTTTCCTTGCCATTGCCAGTCTACATTTTATATCCTCTCTACTTCGACCATCATCAGTTATTTTGCTCCCCAAATTGCAAAAACTCCTTTACTGCTTTAAGTTCTCATTTCCTAATCTAATTCCCTCAGCATCACCCGACTTAATTCGACTTCATTACTTCATTCCATTATCCTCGTTTTGCTTTTGTTGATGTTCATCTTATATCCTCCTTTCAAGACACTGTCCATTCCGTTCAACTGCTCTTCCAAGTCCTTTGCTGTCTCTGACAGAGGTACAATGTCATCGGCGAACCTTAAAGTTTTTATTTCTTCTCTATGGATTTTAATACCTACTCCGAATTTTTCTTTTGTTTCCTTTACTGCTTGCTCAATATACAGATTGAATAACATCGGGGATAGGCTATAACCCTGTCTCACTCCCTTCCCAACCACGGCTTCCCTTTGATGCCCCTCGAGTCTTATAACTGCCATCTGGTTTCTGTACAAATTGTAAATAGCCTTTCGCTCCCTGTATTTTACCCCTGCCACCTTCAGAATTTGAAACAGCCTTAACAGAAGATAAGCAAAGCATTTGAGTTGTGTTGCTCCAGAAGAATGTTGAAAATTAAGTGGACTAATAAGGTAAGGAATGAGGAGATTCTTCGAAGAATCGTCGAGGAATGATATACATGGAGAACACTGTCAAAAAGAAGAGACAGGATGATAATATGGTAGGACATCTGTTAAGACGTCACGAAATAACCTCCATGGTACTGGAGAAGTGCTGTAGGGGGCAAAAATTGTAGGGGAACACGGGGACTGGAATACGCCCAACAAATAATTGAGTGCATAGGTTGCAAGTGCTACTCTGAGGTGAAGAGGTTGGCACAGGAGAGGAATTCGTGGTGGGGCCCCATCAAACCAGTCGGAAGAAAAAATAGAAATACTCAACTATAAAGGAGACCACGTTTAGAATTCTAGTGCGACCCATTGATGGCAACTACACAAGTGTTTAGGTTATCCACCAGATCGAAGCATTTCAGAGGCGTGCTGCCAGATTTGTTACCCGTAGGTTCGATCAACACGCGAGTGTTACCGAGATGCTTTGTGAACTCAGATGGGAATGCCTGGAAGTAAGACGAGCTTCTGTTCGTGAAACACTGTTGAGAAAAAATAGAGGACCACCATTTGCAGCTGACTGCAAAACAATTCTACCGTTGCCTACTTACACTTCACGTAGGGACCGCAAAAAAAGAGAAATTAGTGCTCGCACGCAGACGTATAAACAGTCTTCCCTCGATCCATTTGCAAGTGGATCAGGAAAGATAATTACTAGTTGTGGCGCATGGTACCCAGCACCATGCACAATATAGTGGCTTGTGGAGTATGATGCTAGATGTAATAGAAGAAATAGTAGGGTTACTAGTTTTCGTGTCCGCAGCTCGTGGTCGTGTGGTAGCGTTCTCGCTCCCCGCGCCCGGGTTCCCGGGTTCGATTCCCGGCGGGGTCAGGAATTTTCTCTGCCTCGTGATGACTGGGTGTTGTGTGATGTCCTTAGGTTAGTTAGGTTTAAGTAGTTCTAAGTTCTAGGGGACTGACGACCATAGATGTTAAGTCCCATAGTGCTCAGAGCCATTTGAACCATTTGAACTAGTTTTCGTGGCAGTACGCGGATGTCATCGAAAAGCAACGGCAGCAAGTTTAGTAGTTCCGGGCGCAGCAGAGGCAATATTTGTAAGTGGCCCACAATGAATTAAAACACGGCCGAGCGCTCGCGGCCCGCGCCACGAGCGCCGCAGTTGGCACCCGTCGCTCTGGAAGACAATTTCCACCCCTCCCGCGCCAGCTTCCCCCGTGGAACTTATCCAATAACAGTCGTTCCACACCCGGCGCAGATTCTCTCTCTGACCGATCCCCCGGCAGGCATTTCAATACGGCCATTTGCGTATTTATGGGCACGCGGGGTCGCTCGAGGAACCGTAAAATTCCGTAATAACGTCCCGGACCCTCCGGCGCGTCTTCAGGGGCTCATCCGGCTTAACTTGTCACTCCGCCGGAGCGCCGACGCCCTTGTCGGAAGCCACTCGGCTGGCGGGTCGCTCGACGGCAGCTGACCGACAGTCCGCGTCCACAAGCCTTCCGCCGTCTGCTGTTGGGTAAACAGGCCGAAGCACAACGATCCGGACTGACAGCCGTCTACAATTATAGAAGCAAAACGCTGAATGCCTTAATAAGTAACTAACAAAGCGACGAGCCGTTTCATCAAAAGCTCTGCATTCACACATACATACACATCAATACGACATAAGATACATAGTGGAGGGAACATCGTACTAATATTATCAATTTTCTTTCTTATTCCACTAGAGTAATGAGCGAGAGAAGAGTGTGTTCACGCTGCTGTAAGCGTATCTTATTCACACGATCACTGTGCAAAAAAATGGCTCAAATGGTTCTGAGCACTATGGGACTTAACATCTGAGGTCGTCAGTCCCCTAGAACTTAGAACTACTTAAACCTAACTAACCTACGGACATCACACACATCCATTCCCGAAGCAGGGTTCGAACCTGCGACCGTAGCGGTCGCGCGGTTCCAGATTGAAGCGCCTGTAGAGCCGCTCGGCCACACTGGCAGAATAATAATTACACAGTCTTCATCAAATACATTTTTTTCTAAATTTACCCAGTAGGGGATAATGAGACAGACGGCACCTTCCTTCCAAAGAGTCTTATTTAATTAACAGCTAATAAAACATCCAAGATCGCAATAATAATTTATTTAAAAGTGATGGCTGGTTACGGCCTTTATACTGACCATCTTCAGATCTAACGCACTGTAAATATATAAACAGTGCCAAATTCAACAGGTAACTAAGAAAATACTTAGTGTGAGAGAAAATACAGACCAAGAATAATTATAATAATTTAACATTTACCAACATGGCTGCAGTCGGCGATCCACGGAACAGTTGCGTGAAGGCACAGTCGTTTACCCCAACTGCCACAGGTTAAATACAGTAGAAAATGCGCACTTTTACCGCATAATGTGAGCTTCAGGCAATGGGTAATGACTTACGTAAGATGCGTTAAAATTAACGAATAAAATTATAAAACCATTATAAAAGTATTTGTATAACATTATTGGCAAAGCAGCTTACAAAGGATTGTATCAGTTCTGAGCCGTAAGCAGTTCGGCAGCTTGCGCCAGGCGAGTTAAGCACCGCCTTTACCGCTTAGAAGGTCTCTGGATTTTTCTTTGGTGGTAGAGAGGGAACGGGTTGAACGAAAAAGGAAGGGAGTGGTTGGAACTGGCGGTTATGGTGGATGGTGTGTCCAGTGGAACGTAGCTGCTTGCTTGAGAGCAGTTGGTCAGCATTGCCGGCGCACCGTTTTTCTGCTGTGAACGCTGGCGGTCGGCGTTCTCCGCGCAGGGCGGTGCGGCTGATGGTGTGCCGAGCTGGGCCAGCGCAGCCCTGCCACGGGTCTACTTGTTCGAGCATTACCCGGATTGCTCCCGGAGAATCTGGCGCGATCTGGCGAAGCCCAGTAGTCGTATCCGTTTCTGCACTAGGTGACCGGAACTATTTACAGCACGATTTAGCCGAGCAGTGGGTCATCGTCTCCTTCGGGTTGCTTGGTTGAGGAAAAAGCCTGGTTCCGCTTCCTTATGTTTACGGTGAGCGTCTTTTGTATGTTCTCCAGAGAACTGCCCGCATTGCCTGCTGTTGGTTATGTCTGATGCAGCTTGGCACTGAACTTCCGCTTGGATTTTCCATTTTTTGTTGTGCTGCCGCTCGCCCCACTTTCATTCAGTGTTTGCGGCAAGTGTTCCACTCTACTCCGCAAGGAAATTCGCTCATGTCTGAAGTAAATCTTAAAAGATTTTGGGCGCCAAGTTTCAAGTAGAGTGCAGACTGTTGTTTTGGTGATTTAATTGTAAGGCGTGGAAGCCTGTGGCCAATTCCACGTCTTGGCCTTTAGGAAAGAGATGCCCTTTATTTAGTGACACTGACTTGTTTATTGCAGCAGTAAGGTTTTGTTTCCTCTTAGATATCATAACAACCTTTACGAAAAATAAGTGGATTTTTTTATAAGATTCTTAAATCATTCTTTCCTGTGTTAAATTATATATAAACTGTGCTAAAGACAATTCCGTGAAGACAATTGAAGTTCTTAAGCACCTCTGATTTCATCATCAAGCTAATGATAATACCATTGGTATATCTTGGATTGTGGATGTTAGTTTGAAGGCTGCTTCTGCATTTCTTAAGACTGTGGTGATATTGATTCTACATTTAAGATACTAGTAATTTCTATCCTTGGCCGCCAGCAATTCCTGCTTTAATTTCGGCATTAGTTGTGTATCTCGCTCGAACCTGTTAACTTTAACTGGCAACACCTGGCGATTCAACATTCAGTAACGCTTTACTCTTAACTCTGTTTGGTTATTGGATTTTCTTTACGCCAGGGCAAATGCTTTGGTTTCATTTGACCTGTTCGCGGTTTGAGAGAGCTTTGCTGTGTATATTGTAGTGCACTACCTATCCTCGCTCGGTTTGCTGTCACCAGGGCTCTTGGCCCGATGTCTGCGTTTGGGGTCTGTTGGGTCATCTGCGGGTTTGTGCCTTGACCTGACGTTGGAGCGCTCTATTACTTCATTGAAGTTTTCAGGTTATGTTGTACCTCTTATGACTTTCAATGTAAATTATTAATAAAATGATAATTAAATGGACACCCTAGCTGCAAACAGGCGTTGATGTACTTCATTGGCCGGGAAGTCATATTTGAACTATATGTGACGGTATGCCCGGCCATTGACCTTCTCGTGCGAACGCACACGCTATGCCCGAACTCGTAAGGGACTTGGTAGATTAATCTGCCACGAGTAATGATTAGGATGGGCAAACATCTATTAGCCGCACTACGAATGTAGTGGTGTGGACATGTTGGGAATGTGGATCTCACGGGGAGCGTGCAAGGGATACGTCCCTGCAGGCGCACTGTCCTCTGTGTCCTCGGTGGCTCAAATGGATGCCGGCACGGTAACTCAGCGTGTTCGGTCAGAGGGTTAGCTACCCACTGTAACAAAAAAACCTGAGTTAATGGATCAACGACGAAATGAATCGGGTGTCTTGCGACGTCCGCCCCGAGCACATACAACGAACGAAAACGAACAAAACGAGTTTTTTTTTAAAAAAAAAAAAGAAGATGGATAGAGCGTCTGCCATGTAAGCAGGAGATCCCGGGTTCGAGTCCCGGTCGGGGCACACATTTTCAACATGTCCCCAATGAAGTACATCAACGCTTGTTTGCAGCTAGGGTGTCCATTTAATTATCATTTCATTTCTAGCAAAGCTGCATGGTCATCTACGGTAACTGTTCTTTCGGGAACAGATACTTCCGTCACATGTAGTAAATTATTAATAATCAATATTTTGATGAATTATGCTTTTTGTGAAAAAGCTTTTAAGAATATCTAAACTGTGTTGCTTTTGGTATTTCGCATTAATGCCTTTTCTATCGGATGAAAGCTCAAGTTTAATCTTTAATGCCTTTTTTTAGTGGAGCTTTGTATCGTTGGCTAATAAATTGTTTTAGAGAGTACTTGGTAACAAATTATATTTAATGGCTTTCCACAGCCCTTCTTCTAGGACCTGTTGGTTGGTGTCGTCCTAAGATAAAAGCCCTTCTTGCCTGTGCCATTACTCTGCCGTCGTCTTTTTGTAGTTTTACTGCAGTTAGGAAATCGGACAAAACAAATCTTGCAATTTTTTCATTAATGTTAGAAATAGAATTTTTCCGTCTGTCTACTTACAAGTATTGTGTCTCATTCATTGTGCTTACACACACACAGACAGACACACACACACACACACACACACACACACACACACACACACACACACACACACAAACCATACCCTACACTTTTTGTTTATGTGAAATCAAAATATGGTAGACAGATCTTACATCATTAAGGCTTCCCAAAGAGTTCAGTGCAGTAACAGGTGTAACATTTTATCGTAGATTACATTATTTACATATTGTTGTCATATATAACTTCTACCCTAATAATACTTTTACTGACTCTTAAAATGTCGGTTATGCTTTATACCTCGATTTATGCTATTTTACTACAGTTATTTAAACCACCTTCATCTACATTCACATTAGTGCACTGCAATTCACGCGTAAGTGCCTGGCAGAGGATTCTTCGAACCACCTTCAGACTATCTCTCTACCGTTTCACACACTAACAGCGCATGGAAAAAATGAACACTTAAATCTTTCCGTACGATTTCTCCTATTTTGTTATGTCGATCATTTCTCCCTATGTAGGCTGGCGACAAATATTTTCTCGCTTAGAGACAAACTTGGTGGTCTTCCCGCAACGAAAAACGCAACGCCATTGTTTTAGGGATTGCACAGCCCAAGAGGCTTATCACATCCGTGACACTGTCTACCCTTTTTCGCCATAATACGAAGCGAGCTGCCGTTCTCTGAACTTTTTCGATGTCCTCCGTCAATCCTATCCGATAAGGACTGCATAAGCCCAGAAATACGCTAGAAAAGGAAGAACAAGTGTAGTGTAGGCCGTCTCTTTAGAAGACTTACTGCATCTTCTAAGCGTTCTGCCAGTAAAACGTACTTTTTGATGTGCCTACCCCACAACGTTATCTATGTGATCGTCCCAATTTAAATTCTAAGTAATTGTAAAATATTCAGTCGAACTGAATAATATACTGGATTCTATTAGCCAAATGTTAAGCCAGTCACATATTTGCAAAGATACTGCTTGCGATATTAGCTCACAACAGATTTAACCATTGCCGTTTCCCACCTCATCCCTCCATCTGAACGTTAGTAATACCGACGCAAACTGTGGCGTACCTTGGTTATGGCAGACGGGTTGCGTACCCTGGGCGCTTCTTTTGTGGGATCGCAATTTTTTAATCAACAAATAACAGATAAAGGGCAAAACAAAAAGGCAAAATGCAAGTCGAAGGAGGAGGGAAAAGATGAAAAAGAAGAAGAAGAATAAAGGAAAGGAGTGGAGGGCATTAAAGTAGGAAAGGGAGGATTTGAATGAAGACAAATCATGAGCAAACTCAGATTGGACTCTGCACAAGACCTTCCTCTCCATGATATCGAGAAGCTGACATCTGGTTTTCGGCTACTTGATGCAACCAATGCGGCAGAACTGATGGAGTATACTTTGCGTATCTCGTTTTGTTGAATAAGGCTTTGTATTGGTTGGCAATTAATCACTGAACAAGGAGTCGCGTTATTGCTACAAACAATGCTACTTAAGGCTGTGTTCGTCCATGATTTTGAATTTGTCATAGAAAAATAACTATTGAAATGTACACCATTTTCTCGATTACTTAGGAATCTACTCATTGAATTGTCGTAAGAATTTGTAAAATTCAACGGTTTGTTTGTTTTGGAGATTTGAATTGGAAGCATTGTGATTAGTGTTACGAAAAGCACGTAAATTGTGAATTTGTTTTACTGTTGCCTTCAGATATAGCACACTAGCAAGAGCGGATGGATGAGGGAGTGGGATGAGTTCAAATGGTTCAAATGGCTCTGAGCACTATGGGACTTAACATCTGTGGTCATCAGTCCCCTAGAACTTAGAACTACTTAAACCTAACTAACCTAAGGACATCACACACATCCATGCCCGAGGCAGGATTCGAACCTGCGACCGTAGCGGTCACGCGGCTCCAAACTGAAGCGCCTAGAACCGCACGGCCACACCGGACGGCGAGTGGGATGAGTATTAAACAAGAAACGTGAGAAGGGCGGGGTCGCAAAATCGAAGTTTGCTCCAGCCATCAGTCACTGTATTGTATAACGATTTCCACCATCGTCAGGAGCTCCTGACGATGACGATGGTGGAAATCGTCGAAAGCTCGAGGTTTTATCTTCAATTGATGCGGCAATGAGTCCTAGAATTCTTTTTTATACAACAGTACCGTCGCGAAAGATTCCGTTTTCACATAAATTTCGCCTACGGGAAGGTCACTGCCGCCAGTTTCGTTATCTGGGGAAGCTGAGCGCGAAATATGCACAGTTGCGCAGTAATTTGGCATTTCTACAAGGTTGTCGGGATAAGGAGATCGTACCCAAGATTGCTGGGTCATCACTCCTCCTCGTAATAAATCTGTAAATCACATAGTTCCAAAAGTGCGTCCATCCATTACCCCGGCTGCTGCACACCGCAACTATCCACTACTGACTGCCATCACCGACACAGACACTTTCGCCTAACAACTGTTTCTCTGACCTCAGATCTTCAAATATATAATTTTCCTTCGCAAATATTAACACATCCAATAACATCATCAAAAGATAGCCATTTACAAATTTCTCCTGACTATCGTGGAAATCGTCGAAAGCTCCAGGTTCTACTCTGGAAGCGGCAAGAAGTCCGACAATGTTTTGTCCAACAGTGCCGCCGAGGAAGACTTCGTCCTCATATATCAGTTACATTAGTTATGCCACTGGACGTTTGCGATCGACAGAAAGAAATTTCCAGAATGAGTGTTTCGCTCTACTGCGGAGCGTGCTGTTTTTTGAAATTTAGTAAAAATTTTAAACTGTGTGTAAGAGCGGGACTCGAACCAGAAGCTTTGGCTTTCGCGGGCAATGCTGTTACCGACAGAGCTATCCAGGGGCGACTTCCAACATATTCACAGCGTCACTTCTATCGGAATCCCCCTCCTACAAACAACATGTTTTTGTGTGTCAGCAGTTCTTGCTGAACACAAGTCACAGGTTATTGTTATTATTATTATTATTATTACTATTATTATTATTATTATGAGTCCTCAGTCACCTGAGTCTCCTGCGCCAACCGCTTCATCTCAGAGTAGCACTTGCAACCTACGTCCTCAATTATTTGCTGGATGTATTCCAAGCTCTGTCTTCCTCTACAGTTTTTGTCCTCTACAGTTCTCTCAGGCACTAAGGAAGTTACTCCCTTATATCTTAACAGATGTCCTATCATTCTGTCCCTTCTTCCTTTCAGTGTTTTCGATATATCCCCCTCCCCGCCGATTCTCCGGAGAACCTCCTCATTCCTTACCTCATTAGTCCACCTAATTATCAACATTCTTCTGTAGCACATCATCTCAAATGCTTCCATTTTCTTCCGATTTTTCTGCAGTCCATATTTCACTACCATACAATGCTGTGCCCCAAACGTACATTCTCAGAAATTTCTTCCTCAAATTAAGATCAATGTTTGATACTAGCAGACTTCTCATGGCCAGGACAGCCCTATTTGCCAATGCTAGTCTGTTTTTTATATCCTCCGTGCTCCTTCAGTCATGAGCTATTTTGCTGCGCAGAAATCCTTAACTTCATCTAATTCGCGATCAGCAGTCCTGATGGTAAGTTTCTCGCTGCACTCATTTCTGCTGCTTCTAATTACTTCCATCTTTCTTCGATATACTCTCCATTCATATTCTGTACTCATTAGATTGTTCATTGCACTCAGGAGATCGTGTAATACTTCTTCACTTTCACTGAGGCTGGCAATGTCATAAGCGAATCTTATCACTGATTTCCTTTCACCTTTCATTTTGATTCTGCTCTGGAACCTTTCTTTTATTTTCGTCATTGGTTCTTCGATGTATAGTGCGAGCAGTAGGGGCGAAAGACTGCATCTCTGCCCTACAACCTTTTTCATCCGTGGATGTCGTTCTCGGTCTTCCCCCTTATTGTTCCCTCTTCGCTCTTGTACTTATTGCATATTACCCGTCTCTGCCGATAGCTTACCCCTATTTTTCTCAGAATTTCGAACATCTTGCATCATTTTACATTGTCGAACGCTTTTTGTAGATTGAAGCTCCATTATCAATTCCAACGTCAGTATTACCTGCCAGGTGCATTTACCTTTCCTAAAACCAAACTGCTCGTCATCTAACACAAGGGCATTCATTAGCGAAATGCACCGGTTCCTGGAAGAGCTTTCGTTTTGACAAAAGGAAAGAAGCGCTACATTGTTTTTCATTATCCGCCCTCACATCCGCGTTTTGCCCAGCAACCTACGCAACAAGGTGCGCCTGCTGCTTGCGCGCATTGCGGCGCGCCTGCTGCTTGCGAGCATTCCGTCCCTGCCGCGCCCCGTCGCTAGCGAAGGGGGTTGTGTTTAATTCCGGTTGCGCAGACTTTCCCGTTCGGTTTCGCGGAACCAATCAGCGCCGGATTCCGATACGCTGGTCGATGGCCGGCGGCAGTGCCTCTGCTGCCCCTAGCAGGAGAGTCTGCGGCGGCCCGGGGAAGCAAAGCAAAAGCAGCTCTGGTTCCGGGCGCCGCGGGTTATCTGCGGGAGCCGCGCTTATCTGCGGCGAGCGACCTCAGTTCCGCCCGCCCCTGTCTGCCCTTCAGGGTGTAAACACGCCGGCGGACAATGCTCTCTGTGCGTCCTCTGCCGCACAACACCTAGCGTTCCGCGCACTACTTTTTCCCAGCTTTTATTACACTACTGGCCATTAAAATCGCTACACCAAGAAGAAATGCAGATGATAAACGGGTATTCATTGGACAAATATATTATACTAGATCTAACATGTGATTACATTTTCACGCAATTTTGGTGCATAGATCCTGAGAAATCAGTACCCAGAACAACCACCTGCGGCCGTAATAACGGCCTTGATACGCCTGGACATTGAGTCAAACAGGGCTTGGATGGCGTGTAGAGGTATAGCTGCCCATGCAGCTTCAACCCGATACCACAGTTCATCAAGAGTAGTGACTGGCGTATTGTGACGAGACAGTTGCTCGGCCACCATTGACCAGACGTTTTCAATTGTTGAGAAATCTGGAGAATGTGCTGGCCAGGGCAGCAGACGAATATTTTCTGTATCCAGAAAGGCCCGTACGGGACGCGCAACATGCGGTCGTGCATTATCCTGCTGAAATGTAGGGTTTCGCTCGGATCAAATGAAGGGTAGAGCCACGGGTCGTAACACATCTTATATGTAACGTCCACTCTTCAAAGTGCCGTCAATGCGAACAAGAGGTGACCGAGATGTGTAACCAATGGCACCCCATACCATCACGTCGGGTGATAAGACGGTATGGCGATCACGAATACACGCTTCCAATGTGCGTTCACCGTGATGTCGCCAAACACGGATGCGACCATCATGATGCTGTAAACAGAACCTGGATTCATGCGAAAATATGACGTTTTGCCATTCGTGCACCCAGGTTCAACGTTGAGTACACCATCGCAGGCACTCTTGTCTGTGATGCAGCGTCAAGGGTAACCGCAGCCATGGTCTCCGAGCTGATAGTCCATGCTGCTGCAAACGTCGTCGAACTGTTCGTGCAGCATCGAAACTTAGTAGATTTTCTTAGGCGTTAATGCGGAACCGGTTTACGCTGGGAAAGCAATTAGTTCAACTTTGGTCACCAGGTGCAGATCTGACGCTGTGCAGCATGTCGTCGACGTCCCCTGTGCACATATAGAACAAATTGTACAAGGGACGGTTAAAAATGAAATCAACATTATGCCTTTCTAACTTGTTTAACCTTTTCAGCCCACGACCCGTTCTTAATCCATTAAATATGGAAACATTTCTATACATCTTTCTTGTATTCACGGCGCCATATCTGCACCTGCTGGCTAAAATTGGAACTAATTTCCTTCCAAAAAATTGTTCAAATGGCTCTGAGCACTATGGGACTCAACATCTGAGGTCATCAGTCCCCTAGACTTAGAACTACATAAACCTAAGGACATCACACACATCCAAGCCCGAGGCATGATTCGAACCTGCGACCGTAGCAGCAGTGCGGTTTCGGACTGGAGCGCCTAAAACCACTCTGCTACCGCGGCCGGCTAATTTCCTTCCAGAGTAAATCGGTTTCGCATTAACGCCGTAGAATGTATACCAAATTTCCCTGCCATACGATAATTACAGCCCACTCTTGACCTCTGTGAGTGCCTGCACTTTAATTATAACCACCCGGTATTTATTTGGCCGAATTACATCATGGAGACGTTGCAAAGTCACAAAATTACCATACACAACTAATGAGTACGTCGACATCCACGGCCGAGGAACGTCAGTAGCGACGATAATCCGTTAAATAGTGGATAATTCTGTTTATTTCTCCGTAATATTTCAGCATTAAGTACCCGTTTCCAAGCAGCACTAACGGTTATAGCCACTGCCTCGGTTAAGGCTGTTGTTGCACATTCTGATCTCAAAGTCTTCTTTGATGACATAGTCTAGTAGACAGGTGCATCGGATTAGTTTTTCCTTTCATCAAACATCATCTAGTGTTTGTTTTTGAGGCTGTACTCGGCAGCAGAAGAATATTTCGAAAAATCGCTATATGTAATGTGGCAACTATGCTCTGTGCAGCGTCCCGAAATGGTACACATACGCTGACCAACCAATGTAACTGCTACCACTTTGACAACGAATGTTATAGATACCAGGGACACTTACGCGCTGTCGAAAAAATGGATTGATTAACTTGTCTGCCTCTAAAGAAGAGAAAGGGAGCTGTAGGCTGTTCATCTTCTGATGTAGTCAAGGTAATGAATAAATTAACCAGCTGCAGACTGCAGTATCTCGTGTTTCCGATTCTTTGCGTTGACGTTTTACAATACTTTCGCGAGAATGTAAGCATACTGATACTATAGCGCGATTTGAAGACTTCAACAACGCCATGAGTGTTTCCACGTCGCTAGTGACGCTAACGTATTTGAACGTTTACTATTTGCTGGCACAAAATGCCCCATAAGAGTCGCACTCTTTCCATGTTGCATATACACTTCACATCTGCGTACTTGCTCTCGTACCTACTGTCACACAGCGAAACGGATGTTCCGTGTACAACGGGATTGTTGCTGTTGCTTGATAATACCGAAGGGCGCCGAAATAAGCTAATTACTACACAATGAAATAAAGTGTACATTATCAAATAAAAGAACGGTCTACGCAGGAACATAGTTTCTTCTTCTTCTTCTTCCTCTTTTTCTTGTGCCTTTGCCGCTCTTCGGCGCAGTGTCGGCATGATTATGAGCGGATTTGGCATGATTAGCTTAAGGCGTGGCCGGATGCCCTTGCTGTTGCCTTCCAGTTGAGAGGCACCCACATGCCTTGCTCATACTGTGGCATCAAGCAGTCAGGCCTGCAAGATGAGTGGTCTGCCAAGCGAGTGGATTCATTCTTATTTATCGAGTAACATGAACTCTAGTACTCACACTTAAGTTACAAGTTATCCTCCTATATGATTAATACGCAACGGAAACACGCATCTGACTATCAGTAATTTACAGAACTCTGACTGTACACTACGCACTGGCAATACCACATTTTCTTTCTTTTTTATTTAACGGCTTTTGTCAACACGTGGCCACCGCACTGAATATGAATGGCGCACACATTATAAATTCGGGACATTATGACAACATACAATTCGAAGGAAAAGTCCACCAGTCTTTTTCTTTTCACTATCTTATTTATTCCGATAAATTCTCTAACCTAAACACACAAATTCTATAACCTACAACAATAACACATGAGAAATTCCGCCCAGTGGGCATGGCTTTACATTGGTGAATCTCTATATTCTGGTCTCGTAATTATTTAACGCTACAGTGCACTTTCTGGATAGGATGGTGGATCTTTTATTATACCTCACACTTCGACTCTCACAATCATCATCACGAAACTTTCCTCCAGACCGAGCGGTACCGAAGGAACAAGCATAACCCACTAATCTTTTGAAACTACCTTGCTACTCTCCCATGCGAACCACACATACCCAAATTACGTGACATACACCACACTACGACATGGCATACAAAACACTAAATAGTCACAACACTATCATTTTCAGCTTTCCCACTTCAATTAGTATTTATCCCAGTTTCACACGACACTGCCCCACTTTGTAATTCTACTTTCCTACTATGAACTCTGGAGATATTTGCACGTCATCCTCTGCAATGCAAGCCAAGTGGCGTTGCTGGATAGACGGCCGACTCACCTTGCTTCTCTCTCAGAGTTTGAATCTAGCGTCACACGGAATCATATCACGCAAAGCAATATTAAGAACATATTCATCACACACGCGAGTCCTCAACTGATACCATGGACGAGTACTTCTCTTTATCCTTTGTCTCATACACAGATTGAGACTCACACAGTACTCACCACGTGGAAGTGCTCGTCTCTAATTTCAAGTCCTGCACACCCCATTTCTTAAATATTTCAACTTATGGTAAACACGCTATTTCTTAAATATTTCAGCTTATTGTACACACGCTAGTAATTCAGCTTAACTTAAGCACACGGAAGTATTTCAACTTATTGCTACACGTGGTTTCATTGTGACCGTTGGTCACTTCCGAAGATTACTACAATCCCATTAATATTACCTGCCTGACATTTAATTCTCCCCACAAAAGTTCCTGAAATAGAGAAAGTATTATTTCAAACTACTCTTAAATATTCCACATGCATACCATGTCTCCACTCTTTTGTCATTACGGAGCACAACTAAAAAAGGTCTTAACAGCACAAGATCCAGCTGCAGAGTGCTGAAAAATGGCCGTTCTCCAGGTCCTCTCACACTTCTGTCGAAGTGGGGGAGCACCTTGCTACCGTATTGGTCAGCCACATTTCAGGCGCTCAAAGCTCAGGTAAATTTCATTTCTTTGGTCCCACCAAAGGTGGCCAAACGATCGACTCAAAGATGATCATATATTCACATTCACTATCTGCGGTTAGCAGACGACCATACATTCATTCATTTCACAGATCTCACCAAACTGGATCTAGGGATTTACTTTGTGGGAGTGCACATGTGATCAATTAAATAAATAAATTGTCATTCTTCCCCACACTGGTATCCGGCTTCGCTGTATTAATTGAAATTGAGCTATTTTACAAAAAAAATGTGTTGTTCTGACAAAAATAATGAAGTATGTTGTACCTATTTTCAATGTCGGGCGGTACTGTACCCTTTCACCGTAACCCCGCCCTCCGGGACGCGGAACACGCGCACCACAACTGTCTGCGTGGGTGTTATTCACGTGAAAGTGCGCGAGAGGTTTCTGAATGACTCTGAATCGTGTAACTCAACGATTCCTGGGTACCAGCCCGGTATTCTTCTAGTAAGACGTGGGAAATCGCCCAGAAACCACATTCGGGTTGTCCGGCACACCGACCGCTTGTTTATACGCCGGGCGGATTCGGTCCGAGGAAGGTGCACGGAAGAGGCGTTTCAACACGCACGACTACCCGGCCGGGTAGCACGCATAAAAAAAAGTTTCGTCTGAAATACACTGAAGAGCCAAATAAACTGGTACACCTCCCTACTATCGTGGAGAGCCTCCGCGAGCACGCAGAAGTGCCGCAATATGTCGTGGCATGGACTCGACTGTCTGTAGTAGTGCTTGAGGCAATTGACACCACGAATCCTGCGGAGTTGTCCATAAATCCGTAAGAGTACGAGAGCGTGGAGTTCTCTTCTGAACAGCACCTTGCAAGGCATCCCAGGTATACTCAATCATGTTCATGTCTGGGGCATTTGGTAGCCAACTGAAGTGTGTAAACTCAGAAGTGTTCCTGGAGCCACTCTGTCGTAACTCTGGACGTGCGGGTGTCGCATTGTCCTGCTGGAATTGCCCAAGTCCCTCGGAATGCACAATGGACATGATTGGATGCAGGTGGTCAGACAGGATGCTTACGTACGTGTCACCTGTCAGAATCGTATCTAGACGTATTATGGGACCCATATCACTCCAGTTGCACACGCCCCACACCATTACGGAGCCTCCACCAGCTTGAACACTGCCCTGCTGACATGCGGAGTCCATGGATTCATGAGGTTGTCTGCATATCCGTGTTCGTCCATCCGCTCGATACAATTTGAAGCGAGAATCGTCCGACCAGGCAACAACTTTCCAGTCGTAAACAGTCCAATGTCGGTGTTGACGGGCCCAGGCGAGGCGTAAAGGTTTTTTTCGTGCAGTCATCAAGGGACCACGAGTGGACCTTCGGCTCCGAAATCCCCTATCGATGATGTTTTGTTGAGTGATTCTCAAGCTGACACTTGTTGATGACCCAGCATTGAAACCTGCAACAACTTGCGGAAGGCATGCTGACACTTTTTGACGACCCAGCATTGAAATCTGCAACAATTTGCGGAAAGGTTGCACTTCAGTCATATTGAACGATTCTCTTCAATCGTCGTTGGTCCTGTTCTTGCGGGATGTTTTTCAGGCCGCATCGATGTCGGAGATTTGATGTTTTACCGGATTCTTAATATTCACGGTACACTCGTGAAATGGTCGTACGCAAAAATCCCCACTTCATCGCTATCTCGGAGATGCTGTGTCCCATCGCTCATGCGCCGACTACAACACCACGTTCAAACTCACTTAAAACTTGATAACCTGCTATTGTAGCAGCAGTAACCGATCTAACAACTACGCCAGACACTTGTCTTACGTAGGCGTTGCCGACCGCAGCGTCGTATTCTGCCTGTTTACGTATCTCTGTACCTGAATACGTATGCCTATACCAGTTTCTTTGGCGCTTCAGCGTAATTTGATCTTACGAGATATTTGATGATGAAAGCAAATGTTCCATGGAACACACGACTGTGATTTGCTGAGCTCTGAAATTTTCAACAAATCTGTTTTATGTAATGTATCTGTCACTCAATCAGTCGCTTTCACCTTTCCCTAACGTATAGGTCCCAATGGGTCTGCACACTAGTGCACTGCATATCAAACTATACGAGCAGGTATTTGATTCATTTCTCAATGTGGGACTGATTTAATGGTGCTCTGCCAGTGTAAAATTTTACACTACTGGCCATTAAAACTGCTACACCACGAAGATGACGTGCCACAGACGCGAATTTTAACCGACAGGAAGAATATGCTGTGATATGCAAATGATTAGCTTTTCGGAGGATTCACACAAGGTTGGCGTCGGTGGCGACACCTACAACGTGCTGACATGAGGAAAGTTTCCAACCGATTTCTCATACACAAACAGCAGTTGACCGGCGTTGCCTGGTGAAACGTTGTTGTGATGCCTCCTGTAAGCAGGAGAAATGCGTACCATCACGTTTCCGACTTTGATAAAGGTCGGATTGCAGCCTATCGCGATTGTGGTTTATCGTATCGCGACATTGCTCCTCGCGTTGGTCAAGATCCAATGACTGTTAGTAGAATATGGAAACGGTGGGTTCAGGAGGGTAATACGGAACGCCTTGCTGGATCCCAACGGCCTCGTATCACTTGCAGTCGAGATGACAGGCATCTTATCCGCATGGCTGTAACGGATCGTGCAGCCACGTCTCGATCCCTGAGTCAACAGATGGGGACGTTTGCAAGACAACAACCATGTGCACGAACAGTTTGACGACGTTTGCAGCAGCATGGACTATCAGCTCGGAGACCATGGCTGCGGTTACCCTTGACGCTGCATCACAGACAGCAGCGCCTGCGATGGTGTACTCAACGACGAACCTGGGTGCACGAATGGCAAAATGTCATTTTTTCGGATGATCCAGGTTCTGTTTACAGTATCATGATGGTCGCATCCGTGTTCGGCGACATCGCGGTGAACGCACATTGGAAACGTGTATTCGTGATCGGCATACTGGCGTATCACCCGGCGTGATGGTATGGGGTGCCATTGATTAGACGTCTCGGTCACCTCTTGTTCGCATTGACGACACTTATGAACAGTGGACGTTACATATAAGATGTGTTACGACCCGTGGCTCTACCCTTCATTCGATCCCTCCGAAACCCTACATTTCAACAGGATATTGCACGACCTCTTGTTGCAGGTCCTGTACGCGCCTTTCTGGATACAGTAAATGTTCGACTGCTGCCCTGGCCAGCACATTTTCCAGATCTCTCACCAATTGAAACGTCTGGTCAATGGTGGCCGAGCAACTGGCTCGTCACAATACGCCAGTCACTACTCTTGATGAACTGTGGTATCGTGTTGAAGCTGCATGGGCATCTGTACCTGTACACGCCATCCAAGCTCTGTTTGACTCAATACCCAGGCGTATCACGGCCGTTATTACGGCCAGAGTTGGTTGTTCTGGGTACCGATTTCTCAGGATCTATGCACCCAAATTGCGTGAAAATGTAGTCACATTTCAATTCTAGTGTAATAAATTTGTCCAATGAATACCCGTTTATCGTCTGCATTCCTTCTTGGTGTAGCAATTTTAATGGCCAGTGGTGTAGATATCTCCTGCAATGACGACAGAGGAGATCGCTGAAAGCGTAAGCATTCGGCGAGAAAATCCGAGAAACAATTACCCCGGTCTTTTTCAGCAATCAGAGCAGAAATGCACTCGTTTCACCTTACTTAACCTTGCTGGCTTCTTAGCAACGCTATTGCTAATCAGCATATTTATGCAGAGGAGGTCGCGGGCGTCTTTAGCGAGAAGGTGGCAGGCGACCGCGTGCCCTGGGCGTGAGTTAATCTGGAGGTGGCAGGCGCAGCCTGGGTGTGAGTTAATCCGTGTAGCGACAGCGACAGCGGGTGGAGAGGCGCCAGACCGCCTCCCACGGCGCCGCCGCCAGCGACCTGATTGGATTGCGCCGTAAAGCGCGCCGCACCGCACCGCACCGCACCGCACCGCGCAGCCCGCCAGCTGGCGCACCCCCTACCCTCCTACAACCCTCGCTACACTCCTGTCGAGAGGCACCGGCGGGCTAGTGCTCGGGGCTGCCAGCGATCGCTAGGGACCCTGCAGGCGCCTGGGGTAATCCAAACTACCCTACTCCCCAACAAAAATTCAGCGAAACCTTAGGCGACGGGGACGGCACTGGCGGTGCAGTCTGTGCCATCCAGAGTAGCTAATATCACGTACGGCCTCCACCCCATCTCCAGATCAGCAACTGCAAAGACCGTTCTTACAAGATATCGGTAATACTTTCATGGGCCAAAAGATTACGAACGCTGTCCAGCGCGAGATGGACTGCCACATAATGCCGACTGCCGGCAAGTAAGAAAAGTATGTAAGGCAGAGACTTTTTAAGGACGTACAACGCCCAGGGACGGCCACAACGGCTCTGTTGGACAGTTCCCGTCAAAGAAAAGTGGTCCAAACAAAACTAATTTGATAATTCAATCACAGATTCGAGTTGCCTGGTGGCCGAGCGGTTCTAGGCGCTACAGTCTGGAACCGCGCGACCGCTACGGTCGCAGGTTCCAATCCTGCCTCGGGCATGGATGTGTGTGATAGGTTTAAGTAGTTCTAAGTTCTAGGGGACTGACGACCTCTGGAGTTAAGTCCCATAGTGCTCAGAGCCATTGAACCATTTTTTGGAGTTGCCTAAAATATTTTAAACTCACTAATAATTCTCTGAGAATGGACGAATCTTTAATTAACAAGTGATTTAATCAGGTTACCTTCCATTTAAAAAGCTGTTGCCCTCAGCGACTGTTACATTGACTTGTAAATTATAGATCGCAGCGATCAGTCGTCCTTTTTTAAATTTTATCATGCACATCTAGATTTCGGCTAGAAGCTAGCCATTCTCAATGCACTATTATTTTCACTCAATGCGTGTAAACAGTAGTATTCAATGAACCGTGGATGAAGCCGGACCAACAGGCATTACATGCATTGGGCGAAAATAATAGTGCATTGAGAATGGCTAGCTTCTAGCCGAAATCTAGATCTGCACATTAAAATTTAAAATAGGACGACTGATCGCTGCAATCTATAATTTACAAGTGATTTAATTCTACACTCCTGGAAATTGAAATAAGAACACCGTCAATTCATTGTCCCAGGAAGGGGAGACTTTATTGACACATTCCTGGGGTCAGATACATCACATGATCACACTGACAGAACCACAGGCACATAGACACAGGCAACAGAGCATGCACAATGTCGGTACTAGTACAGTGTATATCCACCTTTCGCAGCAATGCAGGCTGCTATTCTCCCATGGAGACGATCGTAGAGATGCTGGATGTAGTCCTGTGGAACGGCTTGCCATGCCATTTCCACCTGGCGCCTCAGTTGGACCAGCGTTCGTGCTGGACGTGCAGACCGCGTGAGACGACGCTTCATCCAGTCCCAAACATGCTCAATGGGGGACAGATCCGGAGATCTTGCTGGCCAGGGTAGTTGACTTACACCTTCTAGAGCACGTTGGGTGGCACGGGATACATGCGGACGTGCATTGTCCTGTTGGAACAGCAAGTTCCCTTGCCGGTCTAGGAATGGTAGAACGATGGGTTCGATGACGGTTTGGATGTACCGTGCACTATTCAGTGTCTCCTCGACGATCACCAGTGGTGTACGTCCAGTGTAGGAGATCGCTCCCCACAGCATGATGCCGGGTGTTGGCCCTGTGTGCCTCGGTCGTATGCAGTCCTGATTGTGGCGCTCACCTGCACGGCGCCAAACACGCATACGACCATCATTGGCACCAAGGCAGAAGCGACTCTCATCGCTGAAGACGACACGTCTCCATTCGTCCCTCCATTCACGCCTGTCGCGACACCACTGGAGGCGGGCTGCACGATGTTGGGGCGTGAGCGGAAGACGGCCTAACGGTGTGCGGGACCGTAGCCCAGCTTCATGGAGACGGTTGCGAATGGTCCTCGCCGATACCCCAGGAGCAACAGTGTCCCTAATTTGCTGGGAAGTGGCGGTGCGGTCCCCTACGGCACTGCGTAGGATCCTACGGTCTTGGCGTGCATCCGTGCGTCGCTGCGGTCCGGTCCCAGGTCGACGGGCACGTGCACCTTCCGCCGACCACTGGAGACAACATCGATGTACTGTGGAGACCTCACGCCCCACGTGTTGAGCAATTCGGCGGTACGTCCACCCGGCCTCCCGCATGCCCACTATACGCCCTCGCTCAAAGTCCGTCAACTGCACATACGGTTCACGTCCACGCTGTCGCGGCATGCTACCAGTGTTAAAGACTGCGATGGAGCTCCGTATGCCACGGCAAACTGGCTGACACTGACGGCGGCGGTGCACAAATGCTGCGCAGCTAGCGCCATTCGACGGCCAACACCGCGGTTCCTGGTGTGTCCGCTGTGCCGTGCGTGTGATCATTGCTTGTACAGCCCTCTCGCAGTGTCCGGAGCAAGTATGGTGGGTCTGACACACCGGTGTCAATGTGTTCTTTTTTCCATTTCCAGGAGTGTATTAGAATAATTTTCCCCAGACAACGAGTATCACCCAATGACTGCTTAGACATGGAGAGCCATCTAACGGACAGGGCAGAGCAATTTTCACATTCTCCATTTGGCTAATGTAGAAAACGCCCAAAATGACGAATTTCCTTAACAGTTCCTAGCTGTCACGTTTGAGTGTAATGTCCAGCCGTGTGCCAGCCTTGGCACAGCCGTTTTCTCTCTTTCGGAGAAATCGGGTTCAAACAGGTGTCTGAAACTGAGAGGCAAAGAGACCGAGCCGCCCTCGGGGACAATGGTGCACCAACGGTTCGTTCCTTCCCGCTGTCATGTTGGCTGCTGGGACCTACTTGTGAATGTGGATGCACACTGCCGAGTTTACAGATAGCACCGAGAGCCACGCTCCACACCATTCTTCGGAATGCACTGCCATTTTGTTTTTGAAGTCTCTTCTCTTATCACCTTGGGAGTCTCCGCCCCGATGCCGGCACGGTAGCTCAGCGTGTTCGGTCAGAGGGCTAGCTGGTCTCTGTAATAAAAAAAACTGTGTTACTCGATCAGCAACGAACTTAAACGGATGTCTTGCGACTTCTGCCCCGAGCAGATTCAACGAACGAAATTAGATTAAAAAAAAAAAAAGGAAGTGGTCAGCGTGACGGATTGACGTTCTACAGGCTCGGGTTCGATTCCCGGCTGGGTCGGACATTTTTCCCGCTCAGGGACTGGGTGTTATGTTGTCTTCATCATCATTTCGTCCGCATCCGGCGCGCAGGTCGCCCAATGTGGCGTCGTGTGTAATAAGACCTGCACAAAGGCGGCCGAACGTGCCCCGCAAGGGGCCTCCCGGCCAATGACGCCAAAAGCTCATTTCCATTTACCTTGGGAATGGCGCCGTCTGTGTAGATCAACATGATTCGCGTACGGAAGCTTGCAGCAGACATGTCGGTTGCTACCGAACAATTACTCTGCTTGTTCAGAGAGCACACGGCATCGCGACCTCACAAATCTTAATGAAGTAAGCTTGTCATCCGGCTCCACCTCCTATTTTCCCTATACGGATCTCACGGCTGGCATCTTGTCATTCTCTCGTTCAACGATTCCTCGCTCTCTAGGGACTGGACATAATATCGTTTAACTTCATCGTGTTTCGCTATATTTTCTTGTTTTAATTCCTTGTCCTACAGGAAAGTGGCTTCGAACCAAGGAACTCAGATTTTTGACTGCACGTCATACAATATCTGACAGGGCTGCATCATTTTCGTGTCTTTTACTGGTATATATATATATATATATATATGTGTGTGTGTGTGTGTGTGTGTGTGTGTGTGTGTGTGTGTCTATTTTAATCTTTTTTACTACCTATCACGTTCAGCAACT
Source organism: Schistocerca nitens (assembly GCF_023898315.1). Taxonomy (NCBI): domain Eukaryota; kingdom Metazoa; phylum Arthropoda; class Insecta; order Orthoptera; family Acrididae; genus Schistocerca; species Schistocerca nitens. Next base: position 284,037,607 of record NC_064618.1, on the reverse strand, counting down.
TTTCTACAGCGAACAGACGTTTAACTGTCGAGCAACTGTCCGCCCAGATGAACCAAGGGGCTACCAACAGTGTCTCATCAGCGACCCTTCGGCTACAGTTGTTGCACCTGGTTCACGCACCCTTGCTGACAGCCGTTCATCGCCGACGAAGGCTGGAATCAGCACGCCAGTATCCCAACTTGACGTCCACTGAGTGGCGACAGGTGGCCGTTGGACTTTTCGATGGATCACGTTTTATGCTCCATCCAACAGATGGCCATTGGCTTGTAGACATTAAACGACTGAAAGCAAAGACCCTGCAACACGAAAGCAAAGACTATCATCGGAATGTGGTGGTCTGGCGAATATTTTCTTGGCATTTCCTCGAAGGGACAATGGATCGACACAAGTGTGCATCTTTCCTTAGGGACCAAGTCCACCCCCACGCTCTGGTTTTCCCCGGTACGAAGGCATCTACTAGCAGGCCAATCCAATGTGTCACACAGATCGCAATATATGTGTGTGGTTCTAAGAGGACCAGTACTTTCCCATACTTCCCTGGCCACCAAACTCTCCGGGTTTAAACCCAATAAAGAACCTATGGGACGATCTCGAGCGGTTTGTTCGCATCCTCAACCAAGAAACCCAGGGCAGCTGCCCACAGAATTTGTGTTAGCATGGGTCCATATCCCAGGCGGCAGCTTTCAGAATCTCCTTGAATGTCTTTCTGCACGTCTCGCAGCGGTACTCCCTGCAAAAGACGTTTGATAGTGTACAGCTGGAAAATTACCAGGGACTTGTGTATCCGAGCCACAGGTGAGAGCTGCTCCATTACGTTGCAAAGGTGGACCAACACGCTATTAACTAGGCGATCACAGTGTTTGGCTCACCAGTGCATATACGAGGGTAATCCCAAAAGTAAGGTCTCCAATTTTTTATAATTGCATAGACCTATTTATTTCTACAATGGTTTACATCAGTTTACAGCTCGAACATTTAGATATTTTTCGACATTATCACCATTTCTGTCGATGCATTTTTGTAGACGGTGTGGCAGTTTTTGTATGCCCATGTCATACCAGCCCGCCGTCATGCTGTTCAGAAAGCAATGAACCTCTTCTTTCACCTCGTTGCCGGCAGAGGTGGCCGAGCGGTTCTAGGCGCTACAGTCTGGTACCGCGCGACCGCTACGGTCGCAGGTTCGAATCCTGCCTCGGGCATGGGTGTGTGTGATGTCCTTAGGTTAGTTAGGTTTAAGCAGTTCTAAGCTCTGGGGGACTGATGACCTCAGAAGTTAAGTCCCATAGTGCTCAGAGGCATTTGAACAATTTCTCCTCGTCGTCGCAGCTGAATCGCTTTCCGGCCAAATGTTCTTTTAACCTAGGAACACCGAGCGAGGTGGCGCAGTGGTTAGACACTGGACTCGCATTCGGGAGGACGACGGTTCAATCCCGTCTCCAGCCATCCTGATTTAGGTTTTCCGTGATTTCCCTAAATCGTTTCAGGCAAATGCCGGGATGGTTCCTTTCAAAGGGCACGGCCGATTTCCTTCCCCATCCTTCCCTAACCCGAGCTAGCGCTCCGTCTCTAACGACCTCGTTGTCGACGGGACGTTAAACAACACTAACCTAACCTAACCTAACCTAGGAACAGGTGGTAGTCACTGTGCGCCAAGTCAGGACTATAGGGTGGATGGGTGATTATGTTCCACTGAAACTGTTGCAGGAGAGCAACAGTTTGCCGAGCGATGTGTGGGCGATCGTTGTCATGGAGAATGTATACGCCCTTTCTCAACGTTCCTCTTCCCCGGTTTTGAATTGCCCGTTTGAGTTTTCAGAGTCTCACTGTACGTGTCACCGTTAATTGTGGTCCCGGCGATTCAGCTCCGACGACGAGGTGAAAGAAGAGGTTCATAGCTTTCTGAACAGCATGGCAGCGAGCTGGTATGACATGGGCATTCAAAAACTGCCACAGCGTCTACAATAATGCATCGACAGAAATGGTGATAATGTCGAAAAATATCTAAATGTTCTAGCTGTAAACTGATGTAAGCCATTGTAGAAATAAACAGGTCTATGTACTTGTAAACAAATAGGATATCTTTCTTTTGGGATTACCCTCGTATCTTCAAACTTTACTGTCCGATGTCAGTCGAAATAATATGGAACGCTTGAGAACCATTGTTGAGATCACCCTCGACAGTCATAGTTCATCAGATGGCTGGACACTGACGAAGAGGAAAGTGTCGCGTCTAAATTAACAAAAAAAAAAAAAAAAAAGTGCTCGTGAAGTGTACGTGAGAGACTTAATAACACGTTCACGTAATATGATTACTAGTGATAGCCGATAAGACATTATACTTCACTGTCACTATCCATGAGTGATTTACTGCCATTTACTTGAACATTCTGTAACGTATGATCCGCATCCTAATCCGTTAAATTGGTGGTCCTGTAACTGTGATTGTTTTCTATTCTCAAAAGCAACTGGTTATATTGCTCGGGCAGCCGACACCCTGAAAAAAAAAGGCTTGGCCGTGTCTTTAGCACTCCCAGTAAACGCAGAGCTTAAACTTGCAATCAGGCTTAAGCCTCTCCTCGGTGCTTTGCTGGCTGTGACTCGGGTGCCCTTGAACGTAGCAGTGCGTGCTCTGGCGCGGTCTGGTTGCGCGCATTATCGATCGCAGACATAAAGGAGGCGGCACAAAGGGCCGTCAACTCGCTCATTGTTGGCGTCAATTAGAGGCAGCGCAGCGCTCCCCACCGACTGCTACAGTAGGCAGCCGCGCAGCGCGCGCCACAAAGCTGTGTTCAGTACGGCAGGCAGCCCCAGGGAGGCGTTTACTCGCCGTCGTTGAGGGGAGCTTCATTCATTACGAGCTCCAGGACAGGTGGGCTTAGCCCCTCGTCTCCGAGGAAAGCAACTGCTCCGACCGCTTCCAAAATTCCCAAAATCCGCGAGCGCCCTTTGTTTCTCAGTAATATTTAACAGTGTCCTCACACCAGAAACTGACTCCGTTTGTGGCTCATATCTAGGATTCCGCTGTGGCTGAGTCACAGTTTTGGTACTGAACCCGCCCCATCCCCCCCCCTTTCAGTCACCTCACAAATACACCCTAAGAGCGGAAAAAAAAAAACGAAGCACCACTGTAAGGTGGCTATAATTTCGCAACTTACAAGCACTCATCCACATACTATGTCGTGAACTACAACCACGATTAGGTATCATTTGATAGCTTGTACATCGTATATACACTACTAGCCATTAAAATTGCTACACCACGAAGATGACATGCTACAGACGCGAATTTTAACCGACAGGAAGAAGATGCTGTGATATGCAAGTGATTAGCTTTTCAGAGCATTCACACAAGGTTGGCGCCGGTGGCGACACCTACAACGTGCTGACATGAGGAAAATACAGCAATTGACCGTCGTTGCATGTTGAAACGTTGTTGTGATGCCTCGTGTAAGGAGGAGAAATGCGTACCATCACGTTTCCGACGTTGATAAAGGTCGGATTGTAGCCTATGGCGATTTCGGTTTATCGTATCGCGATATTGCTGCTCGCGTTGGTCGAGATCCAATGACTGTTAGCAGAATATGGAATCGGTGGGTTCTGGAGGGTAATACGGAGCGCCGTGCTGGATCCCAACGGCCTCGTATCACTAGCAGTCGAGATGACAGGCATCTTCTCCGCATGGCTGTAACGGATCGTGCAGCCACGTCTCGATCCCTGAGTCAGCAGATGTGGACGTTTTTAAGACAACAACCATCTGCACGTACAGTTCGACAACGTTTGCAGCAGCATGGACTATCAGCTCGGAGACCATGCCTGCGGTTACCCTTGACGCTGCATCACAGACAGGAGCGCCTGCGATAGTGTACTCAACGACGAACCTGGGTGCACGAATGGCAAAACGTCATTTTTTCGGATGAATCCAGGTTCTGTTTACAGTATAATGATGGTCGCATCCGTGTTTGGCGACATCGCGGTGAACGCACATTGGAAGCTTGTATTCGTCATCGCCATCCAGGCATATCCCCCTGCGTGATGGTATGGTGTGCCATTGGTTACACGTCTCGGTCACCTCTTGTTCGCATTGACGGCACTTTGAACAGTGGACGTTACATTTCAGATGTGTTACGACCCGTGGCTCTACCCTTCATTCGATCCTTGCGAAACCCTACATTTCAGCAGGATAATGCACGACCGCATATTGCAGGTCCTGTACGGGCCTTTCTGGATACAGAACATGTGCGACTGCTGCCCTGGCCAGCACATTCTCCAGATCTCTTACCAATTGAAAACGTCTGGTCAATGGTGGCCGAGCAAGTGGCTCGTCACAATACGCCAGTCACTACTCTTGATGAACTGTGGTATCCTAGTGTCTCAGGATCTATGCACCCAAAATTGCGTGAAAATGTAGTCACATGTCAGTTCTAGTATAATGTATTTGTCCAATGAATTCCCGTTTATCATCTGCATTTCCTCTTGGTGTAGCAATTTTTATGGCCAGTAGTGTATGAATATTTAAAGGAGACTGACACTGCTACGTACGCCTTGTAAATACTTGTCAACGCTTATTGCATGAAAAGTGACGGAGTGTCTTTATTAACAGAACTGCGTAATGAATGATTGCCTAGTAGAGGTTCAAACGCCAATGGAGATGAAACGGCAGGCAGAACTCAAGCTCTGGGTGGAAGGCCCGCACAGGTGTTGGCCCTGCTTAAAAACAGGAAGTCAGTAGACGGACATCGTGGCACCTGAGCTCTGCTGCACAATAGGGTGACGGCCGGCCGCTATTGTAGCAGGACCGTCATTGAGTATGCAGCGTTCAGTAACTGAGGGCACTTCTGCCTATACTTACGTTGAGACGTTATCTGAACTCCGTCCTTGTGGCTGGGAGTTCGCGTTTCTCGTCTGTAGAACACAGAGAGGAGAAGACAGTATTAGTGTATGTTGGTCAAGAGGACCGCCCTCTGCCGTCCTACTGTTTGAAAGCGTTTATTTGTCTTCCATCGTCGCAGACGAGTACAAGAACCATCACTTCGACGCACCGGATGCAATACGTACGGTGATATCGCAAGTTGCTTCGGCTTATTAGAGCTATAAAGCTAAACAGCTGTGATCACGTTAGTTTATTTCCACTGAGGTTCCACACCACCGTAGATCAGCTTTGAAAGTAGTGTCTTCTAGTGTTTGGTACGTAGATGATGTCAGTCATTTCGCGTTAGTGGTATTAGACCGCGCAGTCATAATAAGGGGCAGAGTTGGGCAATTGATTAGTAATTTTAGTTAGGAAATATACACCATTGTACTTAAAGGGTGATTCTAAATGGTTCAAATGGCTCTGAGCACTATGGGACTCAACTGCTGTGGTCATAAGTCTCCTAGAACTTAGAACTACTTAAACCTAACTAACCTAAGGACATCACACACATCCATGCCCGTGGCAGGAGTCGAACCTGCGACCGTAGCGGTCGTGCGGTTCCAGACTGTAGCGCCTTTAACCGCTCGGCCACTCCGGCCGGCTAAGGGTGATTCTAATCTATAATAAATATACTGAACAACAACGTTTATAATTTAGTAGTATTAGTGCTTTCATCAGTAATTTATGTTTAGATTGTAATTTATATGTAAAAAAGAGCATTAAGAAACCCTATGATCTGCTTCAAGGGGTAGTCAGACAGGGCCAAATCATCATTTTAGCGTTTATTATTTTCCTTTGCGCACATTCATTTTTACACCCGCCTGGAGTAGCATCATGGACCCCTAAGGAATTATCGGAATGGGACCGACATTGGCGGTGGATGTGATGTACACATACAGATAAACAAATGATAACAATTTCAGATAAACTGATTTATTGAAGAAAAAGAGCTTCACAAAATCAGCAAGTCGATAACGCGTTGTTCCACCTCTGGCCCTTATGCAACCGGTTACTCGGCTTGGCATTGATTGACGAAGCTGTTGGATGTCCTCATGGGGACATCGTGCCGAATTCTGTTCAATTGGAGCGTCAGTTCGTCAAAATGGTTTGAAGGCCCTGCCCATAATGCTCCAAAAGTTCTAAATTTGGCAGAAATCCGGTGACCTTACTGCCCAAGGTAGCGCTAGGAAAGCACGAAGACAAGTAGGAGAGCGAGCGCGATGGCGCAGTGATGAGCACACTGGACTCGGATTCGGGAGGACAATGGTTCAAACCCGCGTCCGGCCATCCTGATTTGGGTTTTGTGTGATTTTCCTAAGTCGCTTCAGGCAAACGCCGGGATGGTTCATCTGAATGGGCACGGTCAACTTCCTTCCCCATCCTTCCCGAATCCGATGGGCCGATGACGTCGCTGTTTGGTTCCATTCCCCAAATCAACCAAGCAGCAGAAGATCTCACTTTTGTGCTGGCTGGTATTATCTTGCTGAAATGAAAGCCCAGGATGGCTTGCTACGAAGGGCAACAAAACGATGCGTAGAATATCGTCGACGCATCGCCGTGTTGTAAGAATGAAGCGGATGACCACCAAAGGCGTCCTGCTATGAGAAGAATTGGTACCCCAGACAACCACTGCTGGTTGACGGGCCTTACGGCGGGCGATTGGCAGGTTGGTATCCCCCCGCAGACCGGGGCGTCTCCAGACACATCTTCGTCTTGGGGCTTAGTCCTCATCACTGAGAAGAAATCTACTCCAGTCAATGAGATTCCAGACCGAAGACGTGCGCACGTTCCGACATTGCAGGAGTCGCAGCCGTCACTCAACGACTCGACTCACTGCGCTTTTGATCACTGCCAGGTCTCCGCAGACATTCTGCAAGCATCTATGAATATCTGCAATGCTCTGGTCTTCCGCCGAAAAAATGTAAATGGCGTGTAACTACGGCCTCCGTCGGGTAGACCGTTCGCCTGGTGCAAGTCTTTCGAGTTGACGCCACTTCGGCGACTTGCGTGTCGATGGGGATGAAATGATGATGATTAGGACAACACAACACCCAGTCCCTGAGCGGAGAAAATCTCCGACCCAGCCGGGAATCGAACCCGGGCCGTTAGGTATGACGTTCCGTCGCGCTAACCACTCAGCTACTAGGGGCGGACTCTTCCGCCGAAAGAAACTTAATGACAGCGCTCTGCTTGTAACTTACCTCCATTACAGACGCCATTTGAAGGCTTCTCATAGCGCCGCTACGCATCGAAATTTCATGAAACTATAAGGGTTACTGCAGGAATGTTCCATGATGTCCCACAACAAAATCGGCATTTTATCAACCAAAATCGGCCGAGAGAGAAAAATGTGTTGCATTACTTATTGATCACCCCTTGTAAATAAATTTGACGCGGTAAGCGTACCGGGAAACAGTTATCCAATGCGTAACCTGCTGAAGTTTGGTGACTGCAGGAAACAAAAACAAACGCGGCTGCATGATGCAGACCTGTAGCGGCACGTTCTCAGTAGCAGCGGACCGTGGTCCTACAAAAAGCTGCGGCAGTGGTGTGTGGTGTCGGGTGTCGGCTGCAGGGCTTCCTCAACAGGCCAGTCTCCCTGCCTGCCTGTACCTGCCCGTGGCTGCCGAGAGCACGAATTAACCTGCCGGCGCGCCTTATCTACGGAGCAGCCTGGCATCCGGTTTCGCAGTGGGTGGCTCGCCAATGTTGCAACGGCAACCCTCGGATACCTGCGGGCGGTTCTGGCAAAACTTGTTATTTTTTTTTGACGGACTTCTGAAGCAAAAAAATGGTTCAAATGGCTCTGAGCCATATGGGACTCAACATTTATGGTCATCAGTCCCCTAGAACTTAGAACTACTTAAACCTAACTAACCTAAGGACATCACACAACACCTAGTCATCACGAGGCAGAGAAAATCCCTGACCCCTCCGGGAATCGAACCCGGGAACCCGGGCGAGGGAAGCGAGAACGCTACCGCACGACCACGAGCTGCGGACACTTCTGAAACAGGCTCTAGCTCTGAAATTGTGACAAATATAGTGAAAACGGTGTCCGGTCTTTGTTACTGAATATTTTAGTGAATTTCGATGTTAAAAATGACAAAGATAACTCAATACTTTTACACGATAAAAATGCTCTAAGAAGCATCGAGCGGAAAATACTACGCAAAATCTATGGGCCAATAAGGGAGGAATAAGGCTGGAGAATACGCTACAATGCCGAATTACAAGAGTTAATACAAGGCAGGGACATAGTAAAATTTGTGAAATCTCAGCGAATACGATGGCTAGGACACTTGGAGAGAATGGCAGAGGATAGAATCCCAAAGAAAATGATGAAAGGTATGATCCATTCAGTTAGGCGAAAAGGGAGACCTAGAAGAAGATGGATCGATGAGGTAATAATGGATATCAGCAATATGGGAGTCCGGGGGTGGAAAAGAGCAGCAAATAACCGAGAAGTGTGGAGGAAGATTGTTGAAGAAGCCAAGGCTCACCAAGGGCTGTAGAGCTACTGAAGAAGAAGAAGAAGAAGAAGAACTCAATACATTTGTCGTCGTTGCAAGTAAACACAAAAATTAAACATTAATTAATCAGTTTTACCGGTTGTAAAGCTCCGAAGCTGTGTATCATATTATTTTAAGAAATAGTGCAACCAGCCATTTTTCTGTATTTTTATTCACACCAGTACGCGCTTCGGGTTTTCACCCGTCTTCAGTTGGCGTAATACATACTTTAAACTTCAAGTAGCACATAGTTAAAACATCGACTGCAGTTTGGATGCTACAGTACCCCCGAGTAAATTAACAATTTTCTTTCCCTAATACGCTTTCCCTAATACGCTATTTTCCGCATTTATAAGCGTGGCGCTAAGGATTTTTCTTTGTATGCTACACAAAAACAGCGCACTGACGTGATGTTTACATCGGAAAATAAAGTCGTCGGTAGTACTTCCAGAACCCGTAAGTAGACTGGCTGTAATTATCCGATGCAAACAAACTGCAGTTCATGTTTTTCGCTTGTCCTAATTGAAGATTTAAATATCTATTACGCTAGCTGAAGATGGGTGAAAGCCGGCCGCGGTGGTCTAGCGGTTCTGGCGCTGCAGTCCGGAACCGCGGGACTGCTACGGTCGCAGGTTCGAATCCTGCCTCGGGCATGGGTGTGTGTGATGTCCTTAGGTTAGTTAGGTTTAAGTAGTTCTAAGTTCTAGGGGACTTATGACCTAAGATGTTGAGTCCCATAGTGCTCAGAGCCATTTGAACCATTTTTTGAAGATGGGTGAAAGCTCTAAACGTGTAACGGTATAAACAAAAATACATTAAAACGAGCTGGTTGCTCTACTTCTTAAAGTAACAAAAATTAAAGGTAATTAAAATCTGACTTTGCAACTAGTAAAAAAATGCATATTTATATCACCATACACGTCTCGTTTTGGTGATATAAAACACCATCAGTGACCTGTAATCGCTTGTATTCTAGATCTAAAACGCGACGAAGTAGTTTTCCGCGGAGGCTGTCTTCAATAAATGCTTCACGGACTTCTTACCGCGTCAGATTCCTATTAATCTGTAACTTTCGACTACTCCCTCTGTTTGAATCCTCAGGAAACTTCTGTAGGTGGAGTGGTATTTTATTTAGTCGGCCGAATTGTCATGGGTACATCAGTCAGAGAACCATATGCTACCAGAGATTATATCGATGCCTGTGACGGAATTTATAAAACTACCATGGTATGCGGTACCAGTTATAGTGGTCGTCAATACGAACGATTTCAGAAAGTACCGACGCCGCATTAACTAGCGCGATTTCGATAACTTTGCTGTTGCCGAACTCTGCTTCATTAACAAACATACGATTATGTTTCATAAAACAGAAATACTATCCCATGCATCTACCTGCTGGGATTCTTTAATCAAAGAATTCGTTTGGATCAGAATCAGTAAAAACAGCTTTAACCGTCATTCGGTGGTCGGTACTTCCCAGGTTTGCTCGCGCACTGCTGCGAATCTCACTCGAACGCACGTGTCCTGTCTGACCTCACGCTAGGCGCTCCGTGGTTTTCGCAATTGTGGTCGATGATCTCGTGATACTTGTTCAGCACCATCCAGAACTACGATTTGGCGCAAAAGGACTTTCCGTCGGTAGCATCTAGACAGTTAGGAAATTGCCTCATCTCGGTTATATCTGCAACCATCTTCTTCCACACTATATTCATTATTTGGATTTGCAGCTCCTTGTGTTTAACGCCTTTGAATTTGAAACTGTAGGATGTAAGGTCCGCCAGTTACGCAAAACACCGTTTTTTCCAAGTTCACAAACATGTTTTAGCACCACTGTGTCATCATCAGTGGGTTTCCGTTTTATTTAATCTGTAATGTGAACATTTTTACTAAATGATTACAAAAATTATGTTTGAACTAAATATCCACATAATTTTTGTAATCATTTAGTAAAAATGTTCACATTACAGAGTAAATAAAATGGAAACCTACTGATGATGGCACAGTGGTGCTGAAACATGTTAGTGAACTTGGAAAAAACGGAACGGTGTTTTACATAACTAGTGCACCTTACATCCTACAATTTCTTCCACGCTACCTCAGCTGGCTGCGGCCGCGCGGGGTAGCCGCGTGGTTGAGGGCGCATTTCCACGGTTCGCGGGTTCACGCGGCTCTCCCCGTCGGAGGTTCGAGTCCTCCTTCGGGCATGGGTGTGTGTGTGTGTGTGTGTGTGTGTGTTGTCCTTAGCGTAAGTTAGTTTAAGTTAGATTAAGAAGTGCGTAAGCTTAGGGACCGATGACCTCAGCAGTCTGGTCCCATGAGACCTTACCACAAATTTCCAATTTTTCAGAGGGCTGCGGCATTTCAACAGGTTACAGAAGCTTCCAGATGAGCTTAGAGGTGGAAATGATGATGGGATATTCTGTAGCTGAAGCTCACAGAAACTTGAGAGTTCCCACTAACATGATATCTACAAAACAGTAAACTGAAACGGATGAATATAGTGAATAAAACAATAAGCAGTCAACGATAAATGCGTAAATAATTAATACGTAGTTGAGTACAAAATTAATGATGAGTGCAACTAGAATTTCTTAGTGTTACAGCCAGTCTGTCTTCAGCTGAAATACACTTTCCCCATTTTGTGTGTTTTTCTGAAGCTCAGGAAGAAGGGATTACAATAAATTCTTGCAGTTAGTAAAACTGATTCTGAAATACTGTAACCATTTCACAGGATCATCAGCGAGACTCTTTAATATCACGTGGAGTTCTTCTTCTCCAGCTCTAAATAGCGGGTGAACGCAGTAATGACGTTTATTTCTTTCCCGCACTTGATTTCTCCTTAACAGAATTAAATCCCGAGAGCCACAACAATACCCTCGCCTATTTGCTCCATTGGTGACTGATCGTAGCTCGCACACGGTATATTATGTGGGGATGCACGCTACCGACACGGCAGAAGCACAGTCGCAACACGGTACGCTGTGTGGTGTATGAACCGCCCCTTCGCCTCCCTGGACCACCTCTACCTGTGACTGGGAGGAACATCTGCCGCTACCTGGCTTCCCTAGTGAGGCCGGCCTGTCTGCAGAGTTCCTCCCTCTCCTCTCGCCTGCTGTTCAGTAGCGCAGCCAGTCCGGGCCCCAAAGCCCCTCCTTTGTGGCGGCTTTGACCCCTACTGTCTGCCGCACAGAAGTGACCCGCTCAACGGTCCGCCGAGAGCCCTGCTGCCACTCGAGGGACGGAAAGAAAGAGGGAAAGCCTGTCAACGCTTTGTGTCTCCTTCCGCCGACGCACAGAGCTTCATTCCCGTGCAACACGACTCAACTGGCAAGCACGACACTGCATTTTCCTCCTTGCACTCTCTGCTGTTACGGTTTTGACTAAATTTGTACGTACACAGCTGCATCGAATACTGGCGATTTCGTCGATTTCGGCCTATTATGCCATTGCTATCAAGTGAACGCTATGCAGTATTCCTTACGCATACAGCATGGTTGACACGACATCGGCGCGACCTCTTTAAGTCGAGCTACAGTGCACTGACACATCTCATAATAAGTACGAAGGCGTGTAATATTTACACAGGGTGATTTTTTCCAGCGTGTACAAACTCTAGGCATTGATCGATGAAAAGATACGGAGCGAAAAAGGTCTTACGAACTTATGTCCGGAAATGTGTGGTTTCCTTGGTGTAGATCATTTATTCAATTGTAAATTGTCACAAGGTTCAAAATGGTTCAAATGGCTCTGAGCTTAACTTCTGAGGTCATCAGTCCCCTAGAACCTAGAACTACGTAAACCTAACTAACCTAAGGACATCACACATATCCATCCCCGAGACAGGATTCGAACCTGCGACCTTAGCGGTCGCGCTGTTCCAGACTGTAGCGCCTAGAACCGCTCGGCCACCCCGGCCGACATTGTTACAAGGAGTGCGGTCTAATACGCGCTATTCCATCCAACCATAGTTACAGTACGTGTTGGAAATGATTTCCATGTGCCTCAACGCATGTGTGTAAGCGCCGTAACATGTTCTGTCGCACACGTTAACATCGGCCAGGCTGCATCCGAACAGTGTCAGAGGGAGCATGAATACGCTGCTCCACATCTGGACTGGGCTATGCATATACGATGCTTTTGAGAGGGTCCCATAACCAGAAATCGCGCAGGGTGTCAAATTAAACACCTTTCAGCCGTCAATTTTCAACCTTATTTTATTAGGCAACCAGATTCAGCGTTTTACTGCGCTATCTTCAGGCCCCTGACCGACGTGTAGGAGTAATCTGCCTCGCTTGTGACCGTTGCAGGGGCCAGAAATACTGGTATTACTAGATATCTGCTACAGTGACTACTTCAAACATTGGTCTGCAGGTGATGTTTCAAGTGGTCATTGTAGCAAATGTCTACTAATACCAGTATTACTGGCTCCTGCTTCGTTCACAAGCGAGGTCTCATCCCTATACGTCGGGCAGGGGCCTGAAGATGGCGCAGTAAAACGCTGAAACTGGTTGCCTAATAAAATGTTGAAAATTGACGGCTGAAAGGTGTTGAATTTGACATTCTCTATCGAACTGCCGAGTCCCGCGACCATCGCTAAAAAGACGGACATACAGAGAAATCGCACCGGTTGAGCAAGCCATGCAACTGGACCCTCTCGACCGATCCATTGACCAGGGAAGACACGATTGAAATGACTCCGGACGTTAGCAGCGAAACACCATCATGAAGCAGCCACATAACCCTTAGAATCAAAAATGGCACGTCTTCCAGCAGGGGAGGCAAAGTCACCCGCAAGAAACGCCGATAACTCCGGCCTGTTAGGCGACGTGGAAGGAGGATTGGTCCCAAAATACTGTCAGCTATCTCGGCCCGCACATCCGGCTGCACCGATGCTGATGATTCGCTGAGTTTTGCATACTATCCCGCAGATGACTCTTATGAAAGTTGAAGATACCACTCCGCGTAAAGATGTATGACACAAATCCCGGAATCGAGGTTGCCTGCTGAAGAAACCAGTGGCAAAACTGCTCCCGACCTGAAACGTCTGTCGCTAGTAAGCCCTGCACAAGCTGTAAGTGATATGGGCAATAACAATTGTCATTGAGAATGTTCCACACGGTCGTGTTGCTTACCCTGTACTGGCGGGCCAACTGCCCGGTACTGACACGCTGGTCGCCTTCCACAGTGTTCATAACATTTTCCTCCACGTCTGGTGTCCGAACATTTGGGGTACGTCCTTCATGATTTCCTGCATAAATACGTTAGAGGTTTTTTGTTCCGTATCCTCTCATCGATCAATCCGTAGAGTTCCTACACGGTGGAAAAAATCACCCTATATACATAAAGAAACTGTGAACACAGTGTATCCCTAAGCATGAACTGGTCTTTAGGTAATTTATGTTATAGCATTCACTTGGTGTAATATGCCTTAATGACGATTATGAATACATACTCTACAATATGATGAACAGTGTCCGAATACTCCTATATAATGCGGAAATAACCGCTAATGTCACCGGAAGCCGACCCGGAAGAATGCAATAAGACGGATAGTGTTGTTTTCTCATTAGCGAAGGGATTTAATGGTGGAGCAGCTCTTCATAAATCACACATTTCTGACGTCAACGCTAGGCGAAGCTTGACGTGGTGTAAAGAGCGGATATACTGTATGACTGGAAAATGATTTGGAGTGATAAATCAAGCTGTACCTTCTGGCAGCCTGATGGAACGATCTGGGTTCGGTGAATGCCTCGAGAATGTTACCTGTCCTCATTTGTAGTGCCAACAGTGACAAGGTGGTGTGGCGATATGGAGGTGTTTTACATGGCTAGGGAGTGGTCCCCTTATTGAGCTTACGGTGACGTTAAATGCAGAAGGATGTGAACACATTTTAGAGGGTTGTGTACTGCGTACAGTAAGGAACAGTTCAAATACGATGATTGATTGTATCGACATGACAATGCACCCTGACATAAAGCAGTACATGTCAAGCCGGCCGCGGTGGTCTAGCGGTTCTGGCGCTGCAGTCCGGAACCGCGGGGCTGCTACGGTCGCAGGTTCGAATCCTGCCTCGGGCATGGATGTGTGTGATGTCCTTAGGTTAGTTAGGTTTAAGTAGTTCCAAGTTCTAGGGGACTTATGACCTAAGATGTTGAGTCCCATAGTGCTCAGAGCCATTTGAACCAGTACTTGTCAAGCAAATAGTTTGTGCGAAATAACATGCCTGAAATAAATTGATTTGCCCATAGACCCCACTTGAACTTAATGGAATACCTATGGTACGAGACAGAACGTCGACTTCGGTCCAAGCCACGGCGTCCTTGAAATGAGTGACGGGTCGTGAAGAATGATGAGTTACCAGTCATCCACAGACGTTTAGACACGTTGTTGACCCATCGTAAAGGCGAAGGATGGACACACATCATGTTAATGTTTACTGACAGGTGTCTGGAAAATTTGATCAGATATTGCACATAACAGTCCAAGTCCGAGTGTTCAAATGACTCTGAGAACTATGGGACTTAACATCTGAGGTCATTAGTCCCCTAGAACTTAGAACTACTTAAACCAAACTAACCTAAGGACATCACACACATCCATGCCCGAGGCAGGGTTCGAACCTGCGACCGTGGCGGTCACGCGGTTCCAGACTGTAGCGCCTAGAACCGCTCGACCACTGCGGTCGGCAAGTCGGAATGTCATTTGCAAATTATTACAGGACTGTGGATACAAGTAAAGAGGAAATAATCGTCTACATTTCCTTAAGATAGTTAGCTAAGGCTCCATACCTAGTATTAATTGCGATATTTGATGATTTCACACATTTTAATGTCAACTACATTATGTCTCGTAGAAATAAAATCCTCTCCTCTATGCGGATCTCTACGATCTAACTAACCGATTATGAAAGACGTTCCCTCGTTCCCGTCACACACCCACTATAGGAACATAAAAGTAATGTCATTGAACACATTTCAGCGCGAAGCGGTTTAGTGTTTGCAGGTGTCTTCAGGTACACGTTTGTTACTTCCTTTTTTTTCTGCAACCGCACTGCGCAAGAAGTATCTAATCTTTTCTACTGATATTCAGTTGATGTGATACTATTTTGTTTTCAACTGTTGTCTTCGGTTCTACTTCATCTGAATACCAATGCTGTTTACCAGTAACTCGTGCTTGATCCGTGGCCAGATGAAATTCACACTTTATCACTCCTCGTAAGGCAACTGAGGCTGACAGCAGCATTCGAAACGCATTGTGGTTGAGTAATCTGAGAGTAATGTTGGCAATTCTTGCCATTGTTTGTCAGTGTAAGAAAACAGTGGTGGATGCTGCCTGCATAATAACTTTTTTTTTTTTGTTTCAGGTGAGTGGTGGCGCTTGCAGTGGCAGCTCGCTGTGGTGGCGGTGTCGACTTTCGGCGCGCAGCAACAAAGCGCTGGCCTGCAGGTAAGCTCCGCTGCGCACCTGGCGCCCAGATTGGGCGGAGCTGTTTTTGCTGGCCCGGCCGCCTCTGAGGGCAGGAAGCGACAGCTGCAGCGCGCGGTCCATCCCCAACCTCCACTCTGACACCACAAAGGCGGCACACTTTCCACACCTCACACGCTCTTCCTTTCCGCACGTACACCACTACTGTACAGCACCAGGACTTACCTTTCGTGCAAGCAGCGAGATTCTTACGGTCTGTAGCATTAAATTTTCCTGTGGTTCCCACACCCGTACAGAAAAATGTCACTCTGGATGTCCAATACAACAGCTCAGCACGCGAATAGTTTGTTTAAAACGAGAGAATTTGTTTATTTATTACACTGGAGCGCCAAAGAAATTGGTATAGGCACGCGTATTCAGGTACAGAGATATGTAAACAGGCAGAATACGGCACTGCGGTCGGCAACGCCTATGTGAGACAACATGTATCTGACGGAGTTGTTAGATCGGTTACTGCTGCTTCAATGGCAGGTTCACAAGATTTAACTGAGTTTAAACGGGGCGTTATAGTCGAAGCACGAGCGATGGCACATAGTATCTCCGAGGTAGTGATGAAGTGGGGATTTTCCCGTACGAACATTTCACGAGTGTACCGTGACTATCAGGAATACGGAAAAACATCAAATCTCCGACATCACTGAGGCCGGAGAAAGATCCTGCAAGAACGGGACCAACGACGATTGAAGAGAATCGTTCAACGCGACAGAAGTGCAACCCTTACACAAATTTGTGCAGATTTCGATGCTGGGTCATAAACAAGCGTCAGCGTGTGAGCCATTCAACGAAACATCATCGATATGGGCTTTCGGAGCCGAAGGCCCACTCGTGTACTCTTGATGACTGCACGACACAAAGCTGTAATCCTCTCCTTGGCCCGTCAGAATTGGCCTGTTGATGACTGGAAAAACGTCGCCTGGTCGGACGAGTCTCTTTTCGAATTCGAATCGGTGTGGAGACAACCTCATGAATCCATGGACCCTGCATGTCATCAGGGGACTGTTCAAGCTGGTGGAGGCTGTAATGGTGTGGGGCGCGTGCAGATGGAGTGATATGGGACCCGTGATACATCTGACACGTACGTAAGCATCCTGTCTGATCACCTGCGTCCATTCATGTCCATTGTGCATTACGATGGGCTAAGGCAATTCTCGCAGGACAATGCGACCCTCCAGACGTACAGAATTGCTGCAGAGTGGCTTAAGGGGCTCCGGAACGCCCTATACTTGCAATGTTAAAATAACGCTTATAAATTACATCTTTCCTCACAAAGTATTTGAGGTAGGAAGTTGAACTTTTTACAGATTATTTATTGGAATATGGGCTACAACTTAACACAGGGATTTTACAAAATTTTAGTTCAGTTATTAAAGATGATTTTTTTTCAATTGTAATGAAAATTCACAACATTTTTTGCAATTTTTTATTTATATATTCAAAAATATAAAGTTTTTTGGAAAAAGGCTGTGTTAAATTATGCAGAAGGTACTGTGTAACATTTACTGAAAGTTTGAAACAAATGTGTTTGGAAGATCCTTAGAAAACATGTAATTAGTATGAGAAAATAAAAGTTTTGGGAATCGAGCGACAAAGATTGGATTAACTTTTTAGTGCATTCCAGGTCCATAGGATGGATTATCTTCATCCTCTGCAAACTCCTCCTCCAGCTTCCTCTTGTTCCTCCTCCTGTTTACTCTTGCTTGTATTTCTAGACTCTTTACAGCCCTGTCTGCAGCCCGAAGGCGTTCCTTGTCTAAAGCAAGCATCGCTCGTACCATGTTAGAACCTATCTTCATTCCCATATTTCTAAATACCTTTGGCTTTCCAACATTTCTCCTTTTCTTAAAAGCCTTCAGAGGATTTCTAATAACTTTACTTTTACTCATTATTATACTTCAACAAAACACAGTCTCAAGAAACAGAATTAATTACGAATATTTTCGAGATAACGACAGAGTAAATAAACATGAAACAATCGACAATCACACCAGCGATATATATTGAACCATCACAGGTTAGCCACAACACATACTTTATCTCACATCACTAAAATGTACCTGATGAACACGGACGTTAATAATAACACCATTTGACAGCAGTTTAACAGCGCCACAGTGGGGCACGCCCATGTAGAACACATTTCAAAAAAAATTTAAAAATAGTTGTAGTCTTCGGAATTGAATAAATTATATATCTATTAAAAGGTAATAGTCTGCAGATTCAGAAAACGCAAAAAAGTAAAAATTGAACTTTTCATGATTTTGAGCCTTTCCGGAGCCCCTTAAGGAACACTTTTCTGAGTTAAAACACTCCCTAGACGTGAACATTATTGAGCATATGTGGGACGCCTTGCAACGTGGTTTTAAGAACAGATCTCCACCCCCTCGCACTCCTGGGCTTCAGGTGTCAGTTCCCTCGAGCACTACTTCAGAAATTACTCGAGTCCATGCCACGTCGTGTTGCGGCATTTCTGCTTGCTCACGGGGGCCCTATCCGATTTTAGGCAGGTGCATCAGTTTCTTTGGGTCTTCAAAGTATAACCATCAGTCGACATGGTCAGCTTTAGAAGAAATGTTACTGATGGGTTTGTTACTAGGTGACACCCAGTGGCTAATCCACGTTCGAAGTCGTTAAGTTCTAGCCGACACATCCTGCCGTTACGGCTGCTCTGCTGCTAACACAATATTTCCCGCATCCTTTTTCACTGACGACTCTGCCTCTCGTGACATTTAGTAGCGAATTCCTCACTATATAGTGGCGTACAGATACTTTTGCTCAGGTTGCGTATATCAATGGCTGGACCCGACAACCTGCTTTATATCCATACGCCGTCGTTACAGCATCGACGACAGTGGCGTAGAGCACTACTGACATTAAGAGGTGTTTGTCAAACGCTTGAAACTGCGGACGCCGTACATAGGAGGCTCCAGTTTGACTATGTTGCTCTCCTCTGTTTGACGTGCACCGCCCACTAAAATTGTTTGCCTCCGACGAATATTTTGTCAAAACATTTGCCCCGCCTGGCAGTACGAAGTTGGCGGAGACAAATATTTTGCAGTGCTTTGTTTGTTGGCGTGTCATCTTTCCAGCGAACGCGATCAGCCGAGAGAGTGAAAGGCACGGTAATGTGCGAGTGTACGGTTTCCGCCTCGTTTATTTTCGGGAGTCGTTGTATATTTAACCGAGACGCTCTGCTGTGAGTGTGCGCGAGTATCGAGTAAAAAACGCATCGCCGTCACTCACGCAAACGGAATATAGCCCTTAGGCTTTCTACGTGTATTTTTACCGTCGCACGCCGTGAATCATTTGGTCTGCGATATTAAGTTGATACTAATTTCGTTCAGACTGATTTATCGAACAGCAAAATCCCTCTCTCATAGCGACATCATGTTTTTATACTAAAGCGCGCTTCTTTCAGATGTCATGAGTATTAAAATACCGACAATGGAAAATTCAAACTTTCTGCTGTAATACTGTTATGAAATTATACATTTACATTCTGCATTAATAAAAATGTTGCTTTAACAAACCGTTGAATACACTGTAATCTCTTTTTCTACTACTACCGCGTTCTTCTTTGTTATCTTTCACAAGTTTTAAATCGTAGAAGTAGAAAGTTGCGACAAACAGTGTTTTCTGCTGTTGCGGATTACCAGCCACAACTATGTTGTCGATATCGTACGCTGTCTTTCATTTGTTGCCCGTTTAGCATTTTATGCGAAACCCATCGATGACGTAGTTTTTTGTTCTTCGCAAGGTTCATTCACGTCCATATTAGGGACTCTTAACCCAGTCCATATCTCTCAAGTCAACGACGCCTATTAAAGACCACGTAAGGAATTACAAGACATTTGTATCATTGGAAAATCCTCAACTTTCAGAGCCATCTCAATGAATTTCAGTCTAGCATTTGCCTCTTCCAAGAAAAGATTCAGGCGATCCCCAGTATATGGTTCAAATCGTTGTTTCATTTTATACGTAATGGACGTGCTGCCCAGGGAAAACAATAACTGTGTTGTAAAACATTTGTGCCACCCGTGGCTGTACCACAAAAAGAAAAAAAAGTTTGGCTTGCTCTTGTAACGCTTAAAAGCATCTCGCCACACATTTTGAATGATGTTTCACGTAGTATCAAGCAGTATAGTTTGAAGTTAAATTCTTGTTTCTTCCCAAATATACAATCCTGGAAATTGAAATAAGAACACCGTGAATTCATTGTCCCAGGAAGGGGAAACTTTATTGACACATTCCTGGGGTCAGATACATCACATGATCACACTGACAGAACCACAGGCACATAGACACAGGCAACAGAGCATGCACAATGTCGGCACTAGTACAGTGTATATCCACCCTTCGCAGCAATGCAGGCTGCTATTCTCCCATGGAGACGATCGTAGAGATGCTGGATGTAGTCCTGTGGAACGGCTTGCCATGCCATTTCCACCTGGCGCCTCAGTTGGACCAGCGTTCGTGCTGGACGTGCAGACCGCGTGAGACGACGCTTCATCCAGTCCCAAACATGCTCAATGGGGGACAGATCCGGAGATCTTGCTGGCCAGGGTAGTTGACTTACACCTTCTAGAGCACGTTGGGTGGCACGGGATACATGCGGACGTGCATTGTCCTGTTGGAACAGCAAGTTCCCTTGCCGGTCTAGGAATGGTAGAACGATGGGTTCGATGACGGTTTGGATGTACCGTGCACTATTCAGTGTCCCCTCGACGATCACCAGTGGTGTACGGCCAGTGTAGGAGATCGCTCCCCACACCATGATGCCGGGTGTTGGCCCTGTGTGCCTCGGTCGTATGCAGTCCTGATTGTGGCGCTCACCTGCACGGCGCCAAACACGCATACGACCATCACTGGCACCAAGGCAGAAGCGACTCTCATCGCTGAAGACGACACGTCTCCATTCGTCCTTCCATTCACGCCTGTCGCGACACCACTGGAGGTGGGCTGCACGATGTTGGGGCGTGAGCGGAAGACGGCCTAACGGTGTGCGGGACCGTAGCCCAGCTTCATGGAGACGGTTGCGAATGGTCCTCGCCGATACCCCAGGAGCAACAGTGTCCCTAATTTGCTGGGAAGTGGCGGTGCGGTCCCCTACACCACTGCGTAGGATCCTACGGTCTTGGCGTGCATCCGTGCGTCGCTGCGGTCCGGTCCCAGGTCGACGGGCACGTGCACCTTCCGCCGACCACTGGCGACAACATCGATGTACTGTGGAGACCTCACGCCCCACGTGTTGAGCAATTCGGCGGTACGTCCACCCGGCCTCCCGCATGCCCACTATACGCCCTCGCTCAAAGTCCGTCAACTGCACATACGGTTCACGTCCACGCTGTCGCGGCATGCTACCAGTGTTAAAGACTGCGATGGAGCTCCGTATGCCACGGCAAACTGGCTGACACTGACGGCGGCGGTGCACAAATGCTGCGCAGCTAGCGCCATTCGACGGCCAACACCGCGGTTCCTGGTGTGTCCGCTGTGCCGTGCGTGTGATCATTGCTTGTACAGCCCTCTCGCAGTGTCCGGAGCAAGTATGGTGGGTCTGACACACCGGTGTCAATGTGTTCTTTTTTCCATTTCCAGGAGTGTATTTCGTCAAAGATGTTAACCCTCTACTGCCCACCGTGACTCTGAAGTCACGTCAAATTTTATCGTTATATTTCGCATTAGGATCGTTATTTCTTTCTTGACCAGTGTGACTTGAGTGTTACAATATGGCTGCTTTATACACAAACAATGTAACTGCCCACTGTGACCTCAGAGTCACAGAACTATTTTTAAAAAATAATTTTTTTCAAAAACAAAAATTCACCTGATATGTGTTAAATACATTATTCTCTAACATTCTGTGCATATAAATATTTTTTTCTACAGGAAATAATAATTTGGGCAATAGAGGATTAACAGAGACCGGCGAACAGGCAAAGTTTGTACTCACCTGTGCGAACGTCACCCTCTGTGTAACTGCGTTTGAACTTCGAAATAAAGTAGTAGAAAACACAAAAAAACACATCTAGAGACGAAATGGAATGCTGCTCAAAAAAGATGAGCGGTGCCATCTGTAATCTCCCCCCTTCTTCCTAGTTGCTGCTATTGTCCGCAATAAGCAAAGTCTTTTATGAAAAATTTGAGAGGAGAGAAAATTACAACGAACTTCATAGTTTACTTAGATTTTCGTGTAGAGTTGGCTCCAGTTCTTCTTGTCTAGGAGTCTTATTCTTGAAGCTGAATTTCTCACATTTTAGGACCTCATGGTTAAAATGGCTCTAAGCACTATGGGACTTAACATTTGAGGTCATCAGTCCCCTAGACTTAGAACTACTTAAAGCTAACTAACTTAAGGACATCGCACACATCCATGCCCGAGGCAGGATTCGAACCTGCGACCGTAGCAGCAGCGCGGTTCCCGACTGAAGCGCCTAGAACCGCTTGGTCACTAGGACCTCATGGTTGAATTGACCTAAATAAATTTGAAGCTTATTGTTGCAGAATTTTTGTTGTTACGTTAATATATTTTGTCACATTTTAGTATATCACACAGTCTTTTCAATTTTCACATTAAGAAAGCTGAAATTACATTGTTCGCCCAAAGTACAAAAATACGTCCGATCACATCAGAGACATGCTTACTACTCCTTCACTCTGCGGTAATAATAGTATTCCAAAGGGTTTACAATTTTTCTTGACAAATGAACTTCAATTAAGTTCGATTATTATTTCATAAATGAATCCAGAGATAAACATAAAAAACAGTACTATATTGCGTAATTAATAATAGAAATTTTAAGTGTGCCAAATAATTCGTAATTTCACATGTTTCTAAAAAATAATTTTAACTGTACATTCAAAACTAGTATTTATCGATTATAACATCCATTTTCATAAATTTTAGCTTGAAATATAACATAGTGTGTATAAAATTAGATGGAAGTTTTCAGAAAAGCAGCTGAGATAATATTGACCTGTCCAAAATTCGAAAGATAATACTGCTATCGACAACTACTGTCGAGGAAAAGTAATGCTAGAGAAGGATGTCTCGTTACACATCTCCGACTTGATGCCGAAGAGTAATGTCCTAAATATTTCCTCGTCCATTTGTCTGTTATCTCGTGAACAAAGCGTGTTCATTTTTTGTATTTCAGGACCTAATTATTCGTTATTTTTGCTTGCAATATTCAATAATGCACTCTGAGACGAAAAATACGACGCACCCTGGAAGGAATTATCCAAATGGGACTGAAATCGGTAGATGTGACGCACATGTACAGTCTGAAGCGGGATTCATCACTGGAGACAATTCTACTTCAGTCAGTGAGATTCCATGCCCCGATGACCAGCGAAAGGGTGTCTGGTATAGCAACCTGTCTGGCTCTTGCCATACGGCCTGACAACCTCGAATGATGGTCTGGGGTGCCATTCCTTTTCATAGCAAGACGCCTTTGGTTGTCAAACGCTGCACCCTTACAGAGAAGCGGTACGTCGAGGATATTCTACGACCCGTATTATTGTCCTTCACGCAGGCCACACTGCGCTTCAATTTCAGCAAGAAAATGCCCGCTAGCACACTGCGAGAGTTTCTACTGCTTATTTTTCGTACTTTCCAAATCCTACCTTGGCCAGCAGGTTCACCGGATCTTTCCCCAATTGAGAACGTTTGCAGCTTTATGGCCAGGACCCTCCAACCATCTCGGTATTTTGACGATCTAAAGAGCTAGTTGGATAGAATTTGGCTCTATATCCCTCAGCCGAGTAACTGCTTGCATAAAGGCTAGATGTTAACCAATGCGTTATTGACTTGCTCACTTTGTGAAGCTCTTTCTCTTGAATAAATTATTCAGTTGTTCTAAAACTGTATTCATGTTTGTTTGTGTATGTACATCACATCTGTCGATTTCAGTTCTATTCGGATAATTCCTTCCTCGTGCGTCATATACTTTTTTCTTCCTCGAAGTGTGTTAGAGAGAGATAGTGTGTTATTCAGATTGGTATCAATACTTTTAAGCAGATATAAATAAAGAAATTTGTCATTATTTAGCACTTTTAATAAAGAGAAATGAAAGAAGAAGATACCTGAGACAGTTTGAACAGTATTACAGCTGAAAATACAACAGTACACAGATGAGATGAAGCGTAGAACATAATATACCGCTCGTTTACACTTTGTAGACCAGCAGTCTATCGAAAAAGACCAGTTCTACTTTCCATGACGTAAATCTCGAAGAAGGGAACAGCAAGCAACAACTTATTAATTTGGTCGCTGGCCAGAAACAGTAAAAGGTTTGCCATCAAATATAAAGTCTTTCAGTATTATTTTATAGAAGGAAACTCCTAAGTAAGATGAGAAAAAAATAAGGTTGTTTTTAATGACGCATTAGCTGTTAGCTTCTGTCTCGGGTTCTTCGCCTGACATTAGTTTGATAATTTTTCCGACGTTTCGTCATCACGGGTGGCTGGCATTGTCAAAGCATCACTCTCCATTGCCAACAGACAATTTACCAACAAGCAGCCACGATAGACTTAATAATTTTATACTGTTTTTAATCTGTAATTACCGAAATGTATAGAAACCATATGTATCCATATCTGCAGAATGAGCATGGAAGATGGTCCATAAATGAAAAGCGAAAGGCATCTTGTGTAAAATATTCTCTATTTGCGGTAAGCTTAAGACGTCTGAACCATTAACAACTGATGAAGTAATAGAAGTGCTTAAAATTGTCATCGTGTGGAGAAAATAAAACAAAAGGTTCTTCCAAGAAGTAGGCAGTGTAGAAGAAGACTCGCAATACAAGGCAGAGTAGAGGAGGGACAACTTTTACTCTCGGATAGGCGAGCGTGCTGAAGCGCCGCTGGCCGAGCGGTTCTAGGCGCTGCAGTCTGGAACCGCGCGACCGCTACAGTCGCAGGTTCGAATCCTGCCTCGGGCATGGATGTGTGTGATGTCCTTAGGTTCGTTAGGTTTAAGTAGTTCTAAGTTCTAGGGGACTTATGACCTCAGAAGTTAAGTCCCATAGTGCTCAGAGCCATTTTTTGAAGCGCCGCTTCTGGGACAAGGAGGTGCGCCGGCCCGGGATTGAGTCCGCCCGGCGGATTAACGACGAGGATCGGTGCCTCGGTGTACCAGAGAGCCTAGGTGTGGAATTTAGACGGTTCGCCACATCCCACTAGGCGAATAGCGGACTGGTACGAAGTTCAGCTTTAGCTACACGATTCGTAAATATTTACAAAACTTCCGCTCACTTTCACACCAATAACAGTACTCGCAGACAGTGGGGTAAACTTACTCGTAACCCGTGCAGGGTGGTAACTGAGTCGCAACAGGAAGGATATCCGGCCACATGTTAAAAATTAATCCGGTAACAACCAGGCTGATTCTGCATCTATGCGGGACAAAGGCACAAGAAAAATAAGAACTGGCAGCTGAAAAAGGATTATACATTAAATAGGTGGCTTCTATTTAGGAAGGAAAGTTACGGTTTAAAGTCCCGCCGAGAAAAAGGTTATTGGAACAGAAGATGTATTCGGGACGTATGGGGAAAGAAATAGGCCACGTCGTTTCCAAAGCATTTGCCTTGAGCGATTTGTCGGCCGGTGTGGCCATGCGGTTCTAGGTGCTTCAGTCTGGAACCACGTGACCGCTACGGCCGCAGGTTCGAATCCTGCCTCGGGCATGGATGTGTGTGATGTCCTTAGGTTAGTTAGGTTTAAGTAGTTCTAAGTTCTAGGGGACTGATGACCACAGATGTTAAGTTCCATAGGGCTCAGAGCCATTTGAACCTTGAGCGATTTAGGGAAACCACGGAAGACTAAAAGCCTATGTGAGTATTGGAATCGCAGTCTTCCCGAATGCGAGTCCAGTGTGTTGCCACGGCGCCACGCCGCTCGGCTCACATCTTAGGGAAAATCATCATCAGTGTACTACGAGGGGCGTTCAATAAGTAATGGAACACTAAATTTTTGTCTGAAATCAGGTTATTCATGATTCCAGTATACCATATGATTCCCCTCTATTTTGGCAACAAAACTCTATTCAGCATAAGCGGCGCGGCGCAAGGTAAATAACCAGCCGCTGTTCAGCAGGCAGCAGGCGGCCGGGCCCCCATCTGGCCACCTGCTGTCCTCTACCGTCCTGCCTTGGTGGCTCGTTTCGTGTCAAGCAGGCGGACACGCGGCACGCCACCCACTGTGCCGCATTAAAGCCATAAAGCTGGCCCCACCTCTGTAATGCAGCACCATTACAAATTATTCAAGCGTTTCGTAAGTCAGTACTCGAGATAAATACGTAATACGACACTGTTTTCTTCAAATTTCGTAAGACATTTGTCTACACTTGTATGCACATCTATACCCCATTAGACTCGATGCACACGAGCGATTATCGCGTGCTCGCAGCGCCATTTTCTCGCGCGTTTCAGCAGTGCCTTACTGTATGCCCGCATGATACCACTCTACTGGTTCACGTCGTAGCCAAAGTTTTTCTGCATCGATAACCTCCCAATCATCAACGTACTTCTTCCCGCATGGATATATTCTTCACTGGGCAAAACGGATGGTCCTTCTTTGCTGTTTATAGTCATCTGTTAGGCAGCGAGAAACCCAGCGGGCACACATCTTTGAGTACTTCCAACTGGTGGACGACTGTCTCAGCACTACCAACAGAGACGTTCAGTTGTGCAGCGAGGTCCTTCATTGTGATCCATCGATCACCTCGAATGAGAGTGTCCGCACGTTCCAACTTTAGAGGAGTCACAGCTTTGTGCGTCCGGCCGGCACGTTGGAGATAGGTCAGGTTTGCTCGACCTTGTTGCAATGATGACAGACGCCTCTCTCATCGACTCTCCGTTTTTCTGTTCACTGTTAGATCTCCGTAGGCATTCTGCAAGCGCCTGTGGACATCTGTGATGCTCTGGTTTTCCACCAAAAGAAACTCAGTGATAGTTATCTGACCGGAACACGATTTTAAAGGCGATGGACCTCCATCACCTACTGGAACTTCATAATACTGCAGGGCATGAAGCGGGAATATTCCATAATGTCCCACAACAAATTCCTCATTTTTTCAACCGAAAATGTGTTGCATCACTTACTGGACCACCCTCATAACAATTTTTTCTATCTGGTGTCGTATTCGAACAGTACAACGGCCATGATTTGTCCAAGTGTTTATGACTCTTCGTAATGAGGCTGGCTGTCGGTGAACGCGAAGAGAAGCAAGTGCGTATGTGGGTCACTATGGCAATGCGCGAGCGTGACAAAGAAGCATACGTCACGTTTCACAACGGCCGCTACTTATCAGCGAGAAATTACAGGCAGCGCGACATGTGGCGATGACGAGATTGTGTCGCGGGCTGAGAGGGCTCGAAAAGGCGGCGGCGATTCTATGAATCAACCGCGAACCGCGGGGCAGGGCCACGGGCGGAGCGAGAATAGCGCTCCACAAATAGCGACGGCGCGGCGCAAGGTAAATAACCTGCCGCTGTTCAGCAGGCAGCAGGCGGCCGGGCCCCCATCTGGCCACCTGCTGTCCTCTACCGTCCTGCCTTGGTGGCTCGTTTCGTGTCAAGCAGGCGGACACGCGACACGCCACCCACTGTGCCGCATTAAAGCCATAAAGCTGGCCCCACCTCTGTAATGCAGCATCATTACAAATTATTCAAGCGTTTCGTAAGTCAGTACTCGAGATAATTCCGTTGCCATTCTTCACATGAGGTGGCTATCGCAGTCCAGTCGTCGGCATAGAATAATTTTTGTTATATAATGGTCCTTAACTAGTTTTATTCCTCTGCTGTTTTTTTCCCTCTTTCCACTTTTTAATGACGTCGTTTACCTACAAATTGAATAAAAGCGGGTAAACACTGCAACCTTATTTAACCCACTGGTTAGTTATAATTCCATTCTTACTAAAAGGTTGGTAAGTTGGTTATAAAGGGTTGTAATATTAAACAGAGAAACAGAGGGATCAATGCTACTGCCGGGAGCTCGCATAATTCGCGGGAATTTGATCACTCAAAGAAAGCGGCTGCAGCCTGAATAGTCTTGGTTCTGCTTTGGTAGTCTAGGCCGTGCGTTTAAGATTGTAAGATCCAGTCTTTCTGATCTTGGGCTAGTTTCAATAATTCATAATTCATGGGAACAATGGTCTAATTCACTTATTGCGCAAGGAAGAGTTGCAGGCTACGCCTTGGATCAGAGGTAGATGAGGTGTGGAATGAATTTCAGTTATCGAAAGCCCAGATATAATTACGGGTAAGAATGAACATTTATTGTCTTCGATAACTAAACTAAGAACACTTGTGAACAACATAAAATGTAACGATCGCTGGTGCGTGATATATATTAAATTCCCTACGTGATAACTCTTAAACCTTGGTTCTGAGTCCACTACCAAATTCATGGTTTATGGAACGGGTATAATCAACGGATGGGTTAACCGTAAGCGAACTTAACATCCACATGCGGTTGATGAGGTTCACACAGAGGAAAAATAACAAATGCTCTCCATCATGACCACATGTGACTATCAAAGAGATGCTGCTCCCTCAGTTTTAATACGTGGAATGAACATGTGAAGTTACTGTTGAAATACACAAACGAAGATCAGAAAGTGAGCTAAGGAGCACATTTGATTTAAATGCACAGTGCAAGAGGAAGATTTCAGAAGCTACAGCACAAAACAGTCTTAAACCAGAACACAAACACGTGGTAGAGAAAGTAAATACCAAACAAACACGAATTTCAGGGTGAACGGATTATAATTGCACTGAATTTATCACAAAGGTAACAAGATGTGAAAGCTGAAGGCTTTTAAACATGAAGACTAATACGTGGTGGTAATGAAGAAGCAAGTAACGAACAGTGGGAGATACGGAATAAAACGGATTGAAAAATTAGTGACAAGATGACTATGGTATCATAGAATGCACGCGCACTCACGGTTAGAAAAAATGAAAAGCTGATTGAACTGAATCGTTACCCATTCATCACATTTCCACGCCTTCGAGTGACTAGCTGACTCAAACATTAATCTAAGAAATCACCTAAATTTTTAAGTATTCAGCATTCGCAGTATTAAACTAAAATTCGACACACAAACTAATAGAACATAAAGCTGTAAGGGAAGAGCGTTTGGGGTTCAGTTAAACTGAAAACTTACACAAATTAAAACATTAACCAAACTATCCAGGATAAGCTCCTACGAGCAACCGATCTTGCCAAGCTGCCGGCTGACAGTGATGAGCTTCCATAACGAAACTGGGATTTATCCCTCCAGCGGAAGTAAGCAGAGAGCAGGCCTACTGTATCGTGTCAACATACACGAAAGTTTCGACCAAGGCAAACAGAAACATCTTTGCTACCCACAAGCATCTACTGAAGTTGGCCATACGCTCACAGTAGCAGACTACATATTCCCACGATTGCGCACGTAGAATTCGTGCCTGCGCGCGCGCGCGCACACACACACACACACACACACACACACACACACACACACACACACACACACACACACACACACGAGTCATTCGTTTTATTATTCCAGGAGGGAAAGAAAAGGACAGATGCATTGGAATATGATACTGGGACATCGTACCGCGCGGGATTAACCGAGCGGTCATGGACTGTGCGGCTGGTCCCGGTGGAGGTTCGAGTCTCCCCTCGGGCATGGGTGTGTGTGTTTGTCCTTAGGATAATTTAGGTTAAGTAGTGTGTAAGCTTAGGGACTGATGACCTTAGCAGTTAAGTCCCATAAGAGTTCACACACATTTTTTTTTCTTTTTTTGAGACATTGTAAACATAAGTGTGGGACTCAGAAAATTTGTAAAACTTAATAGACGTTGCACAAGTTCATCTGAATCCGACCATTTGCAGATACGTTTAGCATAAAACATGAAAAATCTGCCAACTGAGGCTGATTTGGACGTACTCAGCTGTTCACCCTTTTGATACCGGAGCGAATTTACTAATTGCTTCGTATATTGAGGTGTCAAAGACACTGAGATGAGGTAAATCTAATGAAGATGCTCATATACAGACCCTCCATTACTTAGCGAGGTGGAGCAGTGGTTAACACACTGGACTCGCATTCGCGAGGACAGCGGTTCAAACCCGCGTCTGATCATTCTGATTTAAGTTTTCCGTGATTTCCCTAAATCGCTTAAGGCAAATACAGCGATGGTTCCTTTGAAACGGCACAGCCCACTTCCTTCCCTAATCCGATGGAACCTATGACCTCGCTGTTTGGTCCCTTCAAATGGTTCAAATGGCTCTGAGCACTATGGGACTTAACATCTGAGGTCATCAGTCCCCTAGAACTTAGAACTAGTTGACCTAACTAACCTAAGGACATCACACACATCCATGCCCGAGGCGGGATTCGAACCTGCGACCGTAGCAGTCGCGCGGTTCCGGACTGAAGCGCCTAGAACCGCTCGGCCACAGGGGCCGGCTGTTTGGTCCCTCCCCCCTAAATCAAACAAACAACCAACCAACCAGACCCTCCATTACTTATTTGTTCCCTGATTTTATTACAAATTTAATTTCATTTTATAAGCTTTTTTCGCCTCTGTCAAGTGTCGCAGAATTCCATTTTCTTGCAATGTTGTTATGCGTTCAGCACTTATAAATTAACCTCACATTTAACGTCTTCTTAACATCTCTATTGTTTTTTCTCTGTCAGTAGGAATCAGTGTATTGCCATTTTTCATTTTCATATTCGTACGAAGTTACTTCCGCTACGCACTGTACAGTGGCTTC
The DNA here is from genome assembly GCF_023898315.1 of Schistocerca nitens. Taxonomy (NCBI): domain Eukaryota; kingdom Metazoa; phylum Arthropoda; class Insecta; order Orthoptera; family Acrididae; genus Schistocerca; species Schistocerca nitens. Next base: position 284,006,935 of record NC_064618.1, on the reverse strand, counting down.
CAGAGTACTTAATGTAGATGTAGAACACCCTGCTGGCGGTATCCTGTGTCAACTGTAGAAAACAGCTACGGTGAAGTGAATAGTGAGTGAGCGCTTTTGTGTCCCAGACGAAATGCCCACGTTCAACATCGACGTAGGTTCCAGTTGGCGGCAGGCTTTCACTTTTCGCCGGCGTTCTCAGCGCGGCTGGGTGTGAACCGAGAGCCCGGTAAAGCGCGGACCGCCTGCTGCCAGCAATACCACTTGTCGCCGGTGCAAGGCCCGCACTCAGTTGCTCACCTTGGCCACCTGCACTTGCCGCTTTATTCACATCGAATGTTCCGCTCTGCAGCGGAGTGTTCGCTCTAATGCTCGAACCTGTGCCTTTGCCATTTACGGAGCCCCTTTAACACGAGAGCCTTTCCTCGTGATAATTGAGTTCACTGCAGCGCCCCTGACTCATTACTCCTGTAGGGAGACTCGCGTGTCACGAGTTGTCATTCCCGTGTGTGTAGAGTGCTGCGCGCTTGTGACATCTACATTTTTAGTGAAGGGCGATTCACAATGGATCTCAACGGACTCTGACGAAATTGAGTTTGTGAGACTTGAGTGGATATGGAATGTGCTGGCATATCTGCGTAGTCCAAGGCACTTCAGGGCATTTTCTGATCTCACATTCGTTGGCTTCACCAGCTCACAAGCAGACTGTCACTTAGCAAGCTAAGCTAGAGATCGGGCTAAAATACAGATCAGTTCGTCACCACAACCAGGCTTTTCCCTTTCACATTCATTTACTTCGTCAAATCACAACCAAACTTTCACATTGCAAGCTAACCAAACCTCGTGCTAAGTTACAAATTAGTCTGTAACCACAGTGACAGTTTTACTTTCACATTCGCTGTCTTCGCCAACTTACACTATGCAACCTAACCCAGTTTCCGCCTAGAAATGGGCAAACAGCTTGAAACTGATAAAGTGAAAATAATCATAAACAGAGACTGGTTGCACTTTTCCTGACCTTTCAATTTGTATTAAAACTACGAGCGCCATTCGTTTATTAAGATCCGGTCGGTCGCAAAATGGATACTACAGACAAGGTAAAAAATAATATTTTATTTTCAATAAGTAACTACTACACGTTCCAGCTACTTCTCTACATAGTCGCCACTCCGAGTTGGATATCTGTCGTTGCGTTGTACCAACTTTCCAGAAATCTCGTCGTTGAATGCAGCCACCTGTGCTTTGCGGCAGTTCTCTACACTGGTCTCGTTGTCTGTGCCAAAACGTCATCTTCATAGCTAGCGGTTCTTGTGAGCAGAGACGAAACTCAGGGGGAGCCAAATACGGGCTTTATTGTGGTTGACCGAACAATTCCCATCAAAAACGCTGGAGGAACATTTTCATTGCCCCTGCAGAGTGCGGTCGAGAATTGTCATGAATTCCCGGCGGGGTCAGGGATTTTCTCTGCCTCGTGATGACTGGGTGTTGTGTGCTGTCCTTAGGTTACTTAGGTTTAAGTAGTTCTAAGTTCTAGGGGACTGATGACCATAGATGTTAAGTCCCATAGTGCTCAGAGCCATTTGAATCAATCAATTGTCTTGAAGAAGGAAACGAATGACAGCTATGTTATGTGGGCTGCGTGACATCAGGAGAAATCTCTCACCAGTATCTCTTATTTGGTGGGAGACACTATTTTCGAGGCATCTTTACGTACGCACTGTGCGCTCAGAAATGAAATGAGCGACGTGGGCGATCGACGGGCATACTAGAGACACTACCCAACACATCTGCGCAAAGTTTCATCGGATTGTAACTGTGATTTCCATTTCGCAATCGGCCGGGCACTAAATTAAATGAATAGTCCTCATAATTTCTAATAATACATATTGTAAACTACAGCACGTTTTGCTGCACTGCTAGAGAGGAAACATATGATGAATTTTTCTGTACGCTACCTGCAACAAGCCGCTTATACCAGCAGCAGCCACAGTCTCTGGTTCAAATGGTTCAAATGGCTCTGAGCACTATGGGACTTAACATCTGAGGTCATCAGTCCCCTAGAACTTAGAACTACTTAAACCTAACTAACCAAAGGACATCACACACATCCATGCCCAAGGCAGGATTCGAACCTGCGACCATAGCAGTCACGCGGTTCCAGACTGAAGCGCCTAGAACCACAGTCTCTGAAGAGTCGGTCATCACAGAAATGTAACTCCGCACAAGCGATCAAAAACCGTTAGATAATGGAGTAGTCACATTCGACAGAACGTAACGTCGCTTATCCCGGTACCGAATAGTGAAAGTAAGGCTATGAGAGACCGTCCGGGGTGTAAAACAGTCGGTATGCAGTAACAGTATTAAGCAATTAGCAATGATAGTAGGATTTGTCAATGACTAAACCAAAATTCATAGTGAATGTCGTTAACATTGGTCGTATGGTAAACTCTCTACAGTGCCGATAACGGGAAGAATAGGAAAAGTGTTGTCTAAACGTTTCGGATCATCAGATATCCCAGTGCGATTCAGTGTCCGGCTGAAAGTTCACTCCACCGATACCTCTCCCGTACAGCAGTTCAGAAACTACCCCTGCCCTCTAGCTATGCCACGCTCCACTATATTGTTTCTGCCACGGATGCCATACTAGCAACCTGTGCAGCAGAGTCCGTGTTATTAGGGAACCAGGGGAGAGGTTGTGAATCTTGCCTGGATGTGTCTTTCGGTAAGGGCACTGCGGCGAAAGGTAAGGCCGTGGATTAGATTCTCATTCCTGAACCCGGCGTCAGTCTGGTAAAAAGCATTGTTGTAATCAGAGCTAAACAGACAGTACATGTAATATGAAGATGCGTCAGTCACTACAGTGACAGGAGAAGTAACACGGTAACTAATTTATCTGCCTGCCCCCTGCCCTTTTGTTGGTATTTCAGGAATACCGTTCATATTTCTGGCAGGACGTTTTGCAGTTGAAAGGGGTGTTTCGGCAGTAATATTTTCAACTGCAACAGACATTTTTCCCGTTAAAACTATCTTTATTCTTATCTACTCTGGTAATGATTAAGTTCACTTTCAGAAAGATCTCGTGTACTTCGATTATGCCGATATGATATTAATAGATGCCCCCGTCTACATGTCTATTACCTGGACAGGAAGTATGCAGCGCTAGAGCTGCGCAGACCTTTCACATTCCAACAGGAAATTAATTTCCTGTCGCTCGTTAAGCTCGTGATGGAACTAGGCCTCTACGAAAACGATAGCTCGAAACAGGACAAGTTCAGTAAACCATTCACAAACCTGGAAGTACTGTGATTTGGATCGTCGCTTGTTCTACACCTGTGCTGTACAAGACATCGTGTAACTCGTAGCACAGGGAAGAGAAAGATAACAGTGACAAAGCGGTTTACTTTTCTGTGCAGACCTAGTTACTGGATTTAAGTGTAGAACTCAAAAACCTTAGTTGCTACATAATGGTCGTCTGAACCAGAAACAGTTATTATTGCTCTTTGGATGTATTAATTTGTAAACCAACTGACCTGTCTCATATCGAAGAAAGAGCAAATACGAAAGATGGAGCATGTGGATAATTAATTAATGGGGTCAGGACATAAGCCACTCTTACATGAATACATCCATCGGATGGGGATTTTTCTATCGGCTATATGAAGCGGCACCAGTTTTCACTGCCTTTCATTTTTGTAGTAAGTACGTGATGATGATCAACATCGTTGACTTAGCCCGTTCTACAGTAGCCATGAAACCTGTTTTTGCGCCGTCTACTTGAGGGCGATAGTACCACTTACTAAAGGCAGTGCACTAATAAATCGATTCTAACCTTTGTATTTCCTGTGAGTAAGGCTTTCTGCTCTGACTTCACCGCCTTTCTTATTTTGAATGTATTTTACGGTTAACCGCAGAATTATGCAAACTGGTTCACCATACGTCCTATAGTTTCATGCTTACATACGTTATTTCCAAGTCAACATCCCATTTTTCTCAACACACATTAATCGTACAGGGATGAATGAGATATCTCTAGAAAGGTTTGTTAACCAATTTCCGACATTGCATATCGATTTTGCGCTAGAACGTATTATTTGTAGAAAATTATAACGTAAAGGAGACTATTAACTATTATAATCAAAAGGGAATCATGGATGCCCAGCGTAATACTATATTTTACGGCGCTAATTTATTAATCATCAAGAAGAGACTCTCTTTTCACAGTATCTTCCTACAAATACCATTTTATTTGTTTTAAAGTACTTATCACCTGGGTAATTTGTGTACGACAGTGTCATAAATAATAATCGTGACCCCAGAGGTAGTCCATTATCTCTAGCCGTCGTACAAGTCGAGTTTTTCAAACTAATAAATTTTCGGAAACGACAAACGTATTCGTCGTTGTAGTCTTGAATTGTGATTTACCTTTTGCTACTACGGCCTAATGTGCTTACCGTAAATGAAAATGGTTGTCTAGTTAAAGTTATAGGTAGCCCTACTGAAAGACCCTGATCCCTGCCCGTCGTACATGCCGGGACAAACATTTCGTTTGCAAAATATGTTTTTGAACACAAATATATATTTGTAATTGCTGCTTCTACAGTGCACTTATGTGTTACTGCTACAACATAAAGTACGTTGTGCAATCAGAATTTTGTTCAAATGTATGTGCATGGATGTGCATGGTTGTTTCTTCATACTCACAATTACCATTATCCTAACTACTACACTTATTCCAAATACTGCCGTTATGTGCAATTATCAAAGTGCGAAAGTTTCGCACGGTTCCCATGTTTACAATTAATGCTCAGCTGATTGACGCCGGGAAAACTGTTGTAATACCACGGATAAACTTAGCATCGGCTGCTCCAAGTATGCCTTTTAAATTGAGAAGAAGACAGTTGCCTATTAAAATTGCATTCGCGATCATTATAAACATGTAGCAGCGACAAACGCTGAAAAGAGCACATTTGTATTTACCAACCGCATTTACTCACAGACAATTGTATGTAGTCTTTTCAAGGGTAACTAAATCAACTAACATACGCATGTCCCTTAAACAAAATGAAAAACTAAAATACACGAAGATTACATTCTTACGTCAAATATCGTTTACGCCGAGGTATTGTAATGCTCTGTAAAGAATTTTGTTCAAAATTATGTGAGTGGAAATATATAAAAATGGATATATGATGAATTGATGATCATTATCTCACGTCGTTTGGTTCATTTTTAAAGACGTTTTCTCTTCATTCCCACAACTACCCTTACACGACGATTAAACTTATTCCAAATACTGTCATTATTTGAAACAACAGAAGTGCGAAAGTTCGCACGGGACCCAGGATTCCTATAATTACTGACATACTGTAGATATATGCACGGCTCCTTTCGTCTTTTGTCTTAATTCTGGCCGGCCGCTGTGACCGCTGGCAGGCCGGTGTGACCGAGTGATTCTAGGCGCTTCAGTCTGGAACCGCGCTACCGCTACCGTCGCAGGTTCGAATCCTGCCTCGGGCATGGAGGTGTGTGATGTCCTTAGGTTAGTTAGGTTTAAGTAGTTCTCAGTTCTAGGGGAGTGATGACTTCAGATGATAAGTTGCATAGTGCTCAGAGCCATTTGAACCATTTTTGAACCGGAACCGCGCTGCTGCTACGTTCGCAGGTTTGAATCCTGCCTCGGGCATTGATGTGCGTGATGTCTTTAGGTTAGTTAGGTTTAAGTAGTTCTAGGTCTAGGGGACTGATCACCTCAGATGTTAAGTCCCATAGTGCTTGGGGCCATTTGAACCATTTTCTCAATCCTGTGTTTTCTTTCGGCTGTGAGCTTTATATTTCTACTCTTCTGCCAGTCTAAAGTATTATTCAAGCACTGTGATTCATCGTTTTTCCTTGGCGTACTTGAGGCTAAAATAATCCACAGCTATACTGCGGCTGTCGGTGTGCAAAGGACGCAGGATTTTTGCGATCGCCCCTGTCGCCGTCATCAAGTGCGCTGATGGAGTGACGCTCTGGTAGCAGAGGGGGCGCTTATGTTATTAGCTTTCCCCTACCCACCTGACGGTCAGTTCGTCAGCCCTCCTGATGATGGTGACAAGATCGATAGTCGAAATATTACGCCCTTGGCACTTCAGCAGCCGGACATACACCAGTGGATTATTTTGTCATGTAAATTCTTCTTCTCTGTGGTTTCTCATTCGGAAATTTTTCTGCAGTATTGCTTATGGTCTTCATTAAAAAGACTGGATTTATGCTGCTTTCTGCCCTGGTGTAATCCTGTACAAGTCTGTCACCTCTGCAAAACTACCGCAACCTATATCCATTCGGAGCCTCTCAATGTAGTGGTTTCTCTAGTAACAAAAAGACCGTTCCTCGATACCTCAGAATGTGTCCAATGAACCAGTCTCTTGTTTCATTAAGTTGTGCCTCACATTTTTCTCCGCGATGAGATTCAGTACCTCAAGAAAAATGGCTCTAAGCACTATGGGACTTAACATCTGAGGTCATCAGTCCCCTAGATTTAAAACTACTTAAACCTAAGGACATCTCACACAGCCATGCCCGAGGCAGGATTCGAACCTGAGGCCGTAGCAGCAACGCGGTTCCGTACTGAAGCGCCTAGAACCGCTCGGTCACAGCGGCCGGCTTCAGTACCTCCTCAGTAGTCTTTTGATCTGCTTGTCCAATCTTCGGCACTCTTTCAAAAGTTTCTCTTCTTGTCTGAACTGTTTGTAGTCCATATTGCAAACAAAATCTTCCACAAAAGATTTATTTCCGATGTTAAAATATTTATCTTTTCCAAGAATACTTTTCTTGGAATTGCTAGATTTTGCATTTTGTATCCTCTGTACTTCAGGCCTCATCAGTTATCCTGCTTTTTTTTTTCTGCCCACTTTCAGTGTGCCATTTCCTAATCTAATTCCCTCTGCATTCCCTGATTCACTTCGTCTACATTCACAACTACTCTAATTTTACTTTTATTGATGTTTATCTTATATAATCTTTTAAAATCATTACCGTTCCTGATTCCTGAAGACAGACAATAGTCCTCTTTCCAGTAATTGTAAGTATAATAGTATGAATTGTCGACTGATCCCTTACAGCGATGTAACATTGTCCAAAAACGCCCTGCTATGTTGACAGTGCGAACGGCTGAAAGCAAAGTGAAACTACGGCCGTTATGAATATGAGATTTTCACTCTGCGTGTGCGCCCATATGAAACCTCCCAACAGATTAGTACTGTGTGCCAGAGGGAGACTCGAACTCGGGACCTTTGCCTTTCGCGGGCAAGCGCCCTACCGACTGAGCTACCAAAGTACAGTTCACAACCCGTCGTCGCAAACTCACAGGAGAGCATCTGTGAAGCTTGGGAAATACGAGATGAGGTAATGTCGGAAGTAAGGTTGCGGGGACTTCAAAATGGTTCAAATGGCTCTGAGCACTATGGGACTTAACTTCTGAGGTCATCAGTCCCCTAGAATTTAGAACTACTTAAACCTAACTAACCTAAGCCCGAGGCAGGATTCAAACCCGCGACCGTAGTGTTCGAGCGGATCCAGACTGAAGGGCCTAGAACCGCTCGGCCACTCCGGCCGGCTGCGAAGACTGGTCGTGGGTCATGCGTGGGCAGCTGAGTCAACCAAGCTGAACAACAATGGAATTTTTGCCGTGCCTTTTGTATTAATTTTCAAGAGGTGTTTTACTTCGGATTATAATGTTACTGGTTTTGAAATATTTGAAGAGCTTAAAAAGAAAGAAGAAGAAGATAAAGAGGCTCGGTAGAGCACTTGCTCGCGAAAGTCCAGAGTTCGAGACTCGGTCCGGAAACAGTTTTAGTGTGCCAGGAAGTTTCATATAGTCGTTATATTTTCTGAAGTCTTTCAGCTCTAGCGTATGGCCTAATTATGTTAGCATTCTCTTGGATAAAATGTTGCGGAGGTAACGTAGTCCACCGCTCGGATTTCCGTGCAGAGGCTAGAAAAGAGGATGTTGTCATCAGAATAAACGTAACTGACATTCTAAGGGTTGGAGCTTGGAATGTCAGAGCTCTTAATTGTGTAGATAGGTTAGAGAATTTAAAACTACAAATGGAAAGGTTCAAGTTAGTTATAGTGGGAATTAGAGAAGTGCTGTGGTGAGACAAACAGGACTTCTGGTCAGGAGCGTACGGATTTAAAAATACACAATTGAATTGGGGTAATGTAAAAGTAGGTCCAGTAATGAATAATAAATATTAATGCGGGTAAGTTTCTGAGAACAGCATACTCAATGTACTATCGTAGCGGGGACAGATACAAAACCAACACCAACTACATTACCACAAGTTCAAATGTCGAGTAGATGCCGAAGAGATTGAGAAATCGTGTGCGGAATGAAAGGATGTTATTCAGATACAGGAATTTAATTTGTTCGAGAGACTGGAATTCGATAAGAAAATGACGAAAATGAAACATAGGACATGGACTGGGCGTAAAGAATGAAAAGGGAAGAAACCTGATAGAATTTTTTTACAGAGCATTATTTAATCTTTCCCAATACGTGATTTAAGAATGATAAAATAAGGCTGTACATGCAGAAGACACCTGGAGATACCGTTAGCTTTTAGATAGGTAACGTAATGGTTGTACAGACACTTTGACACTAGATTTAAACTGCGAAACATTTCCAGTGCTTGATGTGGATCCTGACTATATTGTACAGATTATGAGCTGGAAATTACAACTGAAGCAATTGCAGAAAGGTAGGTGAGGAGACATGTTCAGGATAGAGAAGTCTGGAGAGTTGCATCAAACCGGTTTTCGGGCTAAAGATCACAATAACAACAGTATTCGGTGCAACGGCTCTTCCCGTGCCATATGCCGCCTTCGACATACGACGTACTACCTGATCGTATTACAGAAACTCCGAAATTGGAATTTGCGGGAGGAAGGAGCCACATTGTATAGAGGAATATTGGAGCAGGCACTGAATGCCCGGGAACTCGGCGTGACTCTGCGCTCGCTACCTGCCAGCCTCGGGACTTCCCCCTCCGCCCACGCTTGATCCCAGCGACTGCCCCTCTGTCACGCTCCCACAGACGCCGTCTCCCTGCCTGGGCGTCCTGTTACATTGTTGACAATGCCATTTCTCCCCAACGCAATTCACTGCTATCCGCTGTACCTCCGTAATGGATTTTGTTCAAAATTATAGCGAATTTATCAGTGAGAGATACAGTAACTTGTTCAACGCCGACTGCATTCGACAACCGCGATCATTATACAGCAGATAACGTAAGAATCATAGAAGAAGGTTGTATACATGGAAGAAGTCTGGAGATACTGACAGGTTTCAGATAGATTATATAATGGTAAGACAGAGATTTAGGAACCAGGTTTTAAATTGTAAGACATTTCCAGGGGCAGATGTGGATTCTGACCACAATCTATTGGTTATGAACTGTAGATTAAAACTGAAGAAACTGCAAAAAGGTGGGAATTTAAGGAGATGGGACCTGGATAAACTGACTAAACCAGAGGTTGTACAGAGTTTCAGGGAGAGTATAAGGGAACAATTGACGGGAATGGGGGAAAGAAATACAGTAGAAGAAGAATGGGTAGCTTTGAGGGATAAAGTAGTGAAGGCAGCAGAGGATCAAGTAGGTAAAAAGACGAGGGCTAGTAGAAATCCTTGGGTAACAGAAGAGATACTGAATTTAATTGATGAAAGGAGAAAATATAAAAATGCAGTAAATGAAGCAGGCAAAAAGGAATACAAACGTCTCAAAACTGATCGAGAGGAAGTGCAAAATGGCTAAGCAGGGCTGGCTAGAGGACAAATGTAAGGATGTAGAGGCTTATCTCACTAGGGGTAAGATAGATACTGCCAACAGGAAAATTAAAGAAACCTTTGGAGAAAAGAGAGCCACTTGTATGAATATCAAGATCTCAGATGGAAACCCAGTTATAAGCAAAGAAGGGAAAGCAGAAAGGTGGAAGGAGTATATAGAGGGTATATACAAGGGCGATGTACTTGAGAACAATATTATGGAAATGGCAGAGGATGTAGATGAAGATGAAATGGGAAATAAGCCGGCCGAAGTGGCCGTGCGGTTAAAGGCGCTGCAGTCTGGAACCGCAAGACCGCTACGGTCGCAGGTTCGAATCCTGCCTCGGGCATGGATGTTTGTGATGTCCTTAGGTTAGTTAGGTTTAACTAGTTCTAAGTTCTAGGGGACTAATGACCTCAGCAGTTGAGTCCCATAGTGCTCAGAGCCATTTGAAATGGGAGATAAGGTACTGCGTGAAGAGTTTGACAGAGCACTGAAAGACCTGAGTCGAAACAAGGCCCCGGGAGTAGACAACATTCTATTAGTACTACTCACGGCCTTGGGAGAGCCACTCCTGACAAAACTCTACCATCTGGTGAGCAAGATGTATGAGACAGGCGAAATACCCTCAGACTTCAAGAAGAATATAATAATTCCAATACCAAAGAAAGAAGGTCTTGACAGATGTGAAAATTACCGAACTATCACTTTAATAAGTGACAGCTGCAAAATACTAACGCGAATTCTTTACAACGAATGGAAAAACTAGTAGAAGTGGACCCCGGGGAAGATCAGTTTGGATTCCGTAGAAATATTGGAACACGTGAGGCAATACTGACCCTACGACTTATCTTAGAAGCTAGATTAAGGAAAGGCAAACCTACGTTTCTAGCATTTGTAGACGTAGAGAAAGCTTTTGACAATGTTGACTGGAATACTCTCTTTTAAATTCTGAAGGTGGCAGGGGTAAAATACAGGTAGCGAAATGGTATCTACAATTTGTATAGAAACCAAATGGCAGTTATAAGAGTTGAGGGGCATGAAAGGGAAGCCGTGGTTGGGAAGGGAGTGAGACAGGTTTATAGCCTCTCCCCGAAGTTATTCAATCTGTGTATTGAGCAAGCAGTGAAGGAAACAAAAGAAAAATTCGGAGTAGGTATTAAAATCCATGGAGAAGAAACAAAAACTTTGAGGTTCGCCGAAGACATTGTAATTCTGTCAGAAACAGCAAAGGACTTGGAAGAGCAGTTGAACGGAATGGATAGTATCTTGAAAGGAGGATATAAGATGAACATCAACAAAAGCAAAACGATGATAATGGAATGTAGTCGAATTAGGTCGGGTGATGCTGAGGGTATTAGATTAGGAAATGAGACACTTAAAGTAGTAAAGGAGTTTTGCTATTTAGGGAGTAAAATAACTGATGATGGTCGAAGTAGAGAGGATATAAAATGTAGACTGGCAATGGGAAGGAAAGCGTTTCTGAAGAAGAGAGATTTGTTAACATCGGGTATAGATTTAAGTGTGAGGAAGTCGTTTCTGAAAGTATTTGTATGGAGTGTAGCCATGTATGGAAGTGAAACGTGGACGATAAATAGTTTAGACAAGAAGAGAATAGAAGCTTTCGAAATGTGGTGCTACAGAAGAATGCTGAAGATTAGATGGGTAGATCACATAACTAATGAGGAGGTATTGAATAGGATTGGGGAGAAGAGAAGTTTGCGGCACAACTTGACTAGAAGAAGGACATGTTCTGAGGCATCAAGGGATCACCAATTTAATATTGGAGGGCAGCGTGGAGGGTAAAAATCATAGAGGGAGACCAAGAGATGAATACACCAAGTAAATGCAGAAGGATGTAGTTGCAGTAGGTACTGGGAGATGAAGAAGCTTGCACAGGAAAGAGTAGCATGGAGAGCTGCATCAAACCAGTCTCAGGGCTGAAGACCACAAAACAACAACAACAACAACGTAAGGTTTCCCTCATCGAAATAACAGCGTTATGCGTTCTGCCCGTCTCTCTCGTGCAATGTATCTCTCTCGTGGCAGGAAAATTGCTAAAGCGAATATCAACTTGCTGCTGTGGTGCAGTTTTCTTCGGTTATCAGCCGACGATATATTTCAACGCATGTTTCCTGATTCTCTTCTGACACTATAAGAACTAGCCGGTGAAAATTTCTCAGAAATTCTGCGGTCCCGTGATATAATAAGTTTAACCTTCAAAATTCCTATTTGGTGCTTTTTTCAATCAATTTGACACCGGTTAGATGCTGCCCGACACGATTTCTTCTCCTGTGCCAACCTCTTCATCTCAAAGGTATCAATTACGAGCATCGTCCTCAATAATTTCTGTTACGATATCTGCTTTCCCCTACTGTTTTTGCCGTATACGGTTTCAGTTTCAACTGGTGCCGTGGAAGTTATTCCTTAATGCTGTACCTTCTTCTTGTCAGTGTTACTACATACTCCTTTCCTCGCCGATTCTCATAAAAATTCTTTATTGCTTATCTTGGCTTTTTTATGTGGCTATAATACGCAAACAGTAGTTTTTCAATTTGATACGATTTATTGTACCATTAACTAGTTTTAGAGCCATTGGACCCTCCGCATCAGGTCCGCCAGTACCACCACCCTAGCATCTAGCTGCAGCACTGCAACAGCTTCACCTGATTATGGTGCTGCAGCTCGAAATCAACGTATGTACGTGTGTGTGTGTGTGTGGGGGGGGTTTATATATATAGTTTTCGAGCTGCAGCACCCTCATCATCAGGTGAAGCTGTTGATATATATATATATGTGGGGGGGGGGGGGGGGTGTTCTACATCTCCTTCTAAACCCCTGAACCTATTTCACCCAAACCTGGTAAACATATTCCTTACTATAGGGCAACGATCGCTGTCGGGGTAAGAACCACCTGCCTATCATAGTTCAGGAGATGTGACGTCATAAACAATGAGATACGTGAGAAATTGCCGCATCATGCATGGCGTTTAAATTTACTAGTTTTGCACTACTCGCTCTATTCACAATTAATTTCACATACAGTACTCATATACGCTGCGAAATGTACCTACAGATTATATCATGGGAATGCACATAGTTCAGAAGATATGATGTGATAAACATCGACATTCATAAAGAACTGCCGCATTGTGCATGACGTTTAAATTTATTACGTCTTTGCTACTAACTCTATTCGCTACACATTTTGGAGGCAGTATCCATACTTGCCACTGATTATACTCAAAAAAATGTATCACTGTGTGACATACAATACAAGAGATATGACGTCACAAATACGGAGGTGCGTGAAAAAGGCCAAGTCATTCGTGAAGTTTTAACAGATTTATTCTTTACTACTAAAACACACCTATAATCGAGTCAACTTTACGAAATCCCTGAGATCTGGCAGCGCTTTTGACAGCTTTTAACTGCGAAGCGGAAATGACTGTAGGCGAAAGCAGTCGCCGTCTATACATCCAGAGTCGTTGCAGTGGAGACATGCAAAATCGCGTTGTAGACGCGCGAAGCAGCAATGCCTAGCGTACAGAAACTGTCCGGGATATTCCAAACACAATTCATTTTTCGCTTTTGTTTGAAAATTAGCAAAATGTATACCCGGACAATGCCAGATTTGTCAGCTACTAATACAATAAATCTTATGAAAATACAAAAAAAGCTACTGACTGCATATTATAATTTAAAGCACTCTTGCAGTTCGTCATCCGCAGTGGATACAATTACTTTCTTGTCTTACCAGTCCGCTTACTTTTTGCCTTCGACCTGTAACACTACTTTTCAAACGCTTCAGTTCTCTTATTTCCGGTTTTCGCACACTGCATGATACACTTCCTGCGTTGCTGTTCTTCAGACGTACGATCAGAAATTTCATTCTCAAATTAAGGTAGCCGTGTGGCATTAGCAGACTTCCAGTGATGTATATTGATGAAATAAAGTGGTCACTTTTCTAAAGCTACGAACTGATTGACAGGCTAAACACGTATTAGAAACTGCATTGCCACTCAGGAAGAGAGCAGATCACTTGTACCTGTGCACCAGGACGCGGGAGAGGAAAGCAACGAGTGTGCGTGAATAACGTCACTTCCATTATACTGAAAGACGTGCGGAATCCAAGTCCGTTGCTGTTTACGTAGCACTCTAAACTACATGAAGTTCTGTAGGCAGCTGTTCAGTGTCAGTTTCAATAAAACGTTTGCGTAATCAGGGCCTAGGTTCGAGTGCAGCTGACATTGAACGTTGTTTTACGGACTGAAACTTTTGATATGACGACGGCAACAGCCGAAACATCATTAAAAATATAGGAATACGCCAAGCGATCTAAACAAGTCAAAATGGCTCTGAGCACTATGGGACTCAACTGCTGAGGTCATAAGTCCCCTAGAACTTAGAACTACTTAAACCTAACTAACCTAAGGACAACACACACATCCATGACCGAGGCAGGATTCGAACCTACGACCGTAGCGGTCGCGCGGTTCCAGACTGTAGCGCCAGAACCGCTCGGCCACCAGCGGCCGGCCTAAACAAGTCAGCCCCATATTCAGGACTTCAGAGTTGCAGGCAAATACGGATCCTACACTTCCGTCACGCGCAATCTCACAGTGTAGGTGGTTTGCTGTTGCCATCCTCCGACCAATTGTAAAGTGGCAAGTGTGCTAACAACTTTCCGGGAAGGGAAGCAGAGTTCAGAGACACTCTAGATAACAATAAAAAACACTCAATACCCAATAACCATTTCAATTATCATAAAAATTATAACAATTAAAAAGCTAAAATGATATGTTTCCAAAAGCACCATAGCTGTATGAAGATGCTTTATTCACAACTACCCGTTTCAAGTCAGTACAGAGTTATCGGTTTCACGTCAGTAAAGAAGCATCTTCAGTTTTATCTACCAAGAATAAAAATGCTTCTGTGAATTTTTTTGAAATAGTAGAAACAAAGATCCTAGTGTTGGCATTCAACAAAAAAACAATGACAAGCATTCACAGTGGTTATATTTTAACAATGTAGGTGGACAATTATGGAGTCAAACCACAATGGTGAATTGTCATAAAAAAAGTGAGTATATCCAAAAGATGCCTATCAGAATGTACAAAGTATGACTTTTGAATGATCAGGGAAATAAACAATAAGGGGCACACCAATGTGAATGGGTATAAACGCTTGAAAATTAACTAACGCCTAGGGAAAGTACCATAAGCACACGGGAAAGTTATATGTTTCTCATGTGGATGACTGTGATGACTGCTTGTACACTGTATTGTCGTGCTTGTGTTGTTATCGACGAAGGGAAGGGATAGATTGAAACCTGGTACATAGTCGAAGAGCACCAAGGTGTTAGAGTACCTTAACGTCTACATCCGGCGGACAGATAACCGTCAACAGCGTCACATGTCCTCACTACCTGAGACACTGCGGAGACGTTTGTAATTTAATTTAGGACATTCCGCCGGCCGGAGTGGCCGAGTGGTTCTAGGCGCTACAGTCTAGAACCGCGCGACCGCTACGGTTGCAGGTTCGAATTCTGCCTCGAGCATGGATGTGTGTGCTGTCCTTAGGTTAGTTCGGTTTAAGTAGTTCTAAGTTCTAGGGGACTGATGACCTCAGAAGTTAAGTCCCATAGTGCTCAGAACCATTTGAACGATTTTAGGACATTCCCCCAAGGTCCTGTGGTCAGGAACGATACGCCATTTCCCCTCCTCTCCTTGCTGGCGAGATACTGACGGTGAAAACGCCTTCCACCAACAGTGTTCGCACCGACCGCTGCCAAAGCGTACGCCACTCGACAGGCGTGTGCTAGCGATCTAGGCTGCGAAACGACATATTTTTCTTCTTTATTTTATTTCTCCATGAGTCACTGTCATATAATACTAAACTCCAGATACAACACTTTACGAAACTCTTTCCTAATTCATTCGCAATTCTTTTAGATGTCAACAAACACCTATCTGTTCCAAGGAATGTGAGCATGCGTAGCAGAGTGTGTGAATGAGCGATTGTAAAACGAACGGGATTTTCTCGCCATTACAGGCAAAAATCGACAATACTTGTTTACAGAATTTATTAGTTCCGTGCCTAAGATGGTAGCATTTTAGTTTTTCATGTTGGTATTCCGGTTGCTATGGGTTTATTTATCGATTGTCATGTTTTATTTGTAGTTTACTGTCTCCATTTGAGTGTTCATATTGTCATTTTGTCATTTTGCGATAGTGAGTGGACGTTAGAAAATGGAGTGCCAAGGGGAGAAATCGGAACATTTCGACGTATTCTTCTGTTTGAGTTCAGAAGGGTGCCAGCAGCGGAGGCAGCTAAAACATTTGAATCGTGTATGGGCATAAAGCCACTGGACAGGAAAATGGTTTTCACTTTTTAAGAAGGACCGTCTTGACATTAGTGACTCACCATGTTCAGGAAGACCTTCGGGGTTTGGTGAAGTTCGTTTAAACTTCATTACCTCTCTATGATCCACGTCAGTGTATCCGAGAATTGGCAAATATGATGAATTGTGATCGTACCACCGTTGTGCGACATTTGATGCAATGGGGAAGGTTCAGCAACTGCGTGTACCGCATTCTGTTAGACTGACAAGAAACACTATACAGGATTTGAGTTGGGAAGTCACTCCGCACCTACCTTATTCACATGATCTTGGTTCAAATGGCTCCGAGCACTATGGGTTCAAAATGGTTCAAATGGCTCTGAGCACTATGGGACTTAACATCTGAGATCATCAGTCCCCTAGAGCTTAGAACTACTTAAACCTAACTGACCTAAGAACATCACACACATCCATGCCCGAGGCAGGATTCGAACCTGCGACCGTAGCAGTCGCGTGGTTCCGGACTCAAGCGCCTAGAACCGCTCGGCCACCACGGCCGGCCGCACCTGATCTTGCGTCCTCAGATTTTCACCTTTACCGCTCACTACCGAACAACAATCAGGGAACTTTTCCGGATGAAAATGCGCTTTGAATATGGCTTGACGAGTTCTTCGCCTCAAAACCACACGATTCCTACAGTCGCGGAATCGAAAAGTTATCTCATCATTGACTGACTGTTGTAAATATTGAAGGAGAATATATTATTGATGACTAAAGTCTCTACTATCTGTATCGGTTGTGTTTCTTAAACTTATGGAGAAACTCTAGGAACTTATACGCCAACTTAATGTTTCCTGTCTGAATGATTTCTCTTTGTTACAGCCATTTTCGAGCATTTACCTACACCGATAAAGAGCTGCCATTCATTGCACGAAGCAAAAAATTTATCCAAGAATTTCTGCTCCTGTCATCTACGAAAACTGTGTTTCAGAAGTAACAACATCTCTCTGAAATTGGGAGACCGCAACCCTCGTGTATTTTCTTCAGCGCGTTGGAAACTTTTTAGCCAGTCTCGGAAAGCAAGTAGCTGGCTTTCGAGATGATACGCTCCTCCTGGCTCCACGCAATCCGCTCTCAGTGCTGGCGAATTGAGATTACCACATCGGGCTGAGTGGAGACGCTGCCTAGGAAGCCACGTGGAGGCCGCAGCGCACGCTCTGCGCTCTTTGCGTGTGAGCGGCGCGGCGTAACAGCGCAGCAGCCGCCGCCGGCTATGAAAGAACAATGAGCGCCGCACCGTAGCGCGATCAGCGCCTGGAGAGCCGGCAGCCCGGCACGCAGGCGGCAGACTGGCTGGTGCATTATGGATGCGCCCGCGAGCTGTCCGCGCTGCCGCCGCCTTTGAAGCGGCGCCGCACTTCACCGCCAGACACCGCGCCACGAAACTCTGGACCACTGCTTCTAAGCGGTCCAGCGCTGCGGCACTACTTTACATGTATTCCCGTCCTCTTTATTCGTTAGTGAGGTGGAGGAGTAACTAACCGGAGCGACCTCAAGTTAGGGTGACCAGATTTCCCAGCTCAAAATATGGGACGCAAATTAGAAGTTGAAATGCATCTTTTTGAGGAAACTTTCGTTACTACTCTATCTTTATAGTAGATTTATGTTAAACTTGTAATGTTATGTGAGCCTCGCTGCCCATCCCCCCCTTTTATTTAAACTAATTTGTGTCTGATTTTATTCTGAGAAGCTCAGTAATGTGTGTAAATACCGTAAATGTAAATCTGATTAAAAAAGTACTTGAAGTGAAGTGAAGCGCAGCTGGACAGCTGGACTCTTTAGCGCGCAATCCCCGCAACGATAGTAGTTGTGAATCTTTGAGTATGGACTCTAAAAAGAAAAAGGCAATTGTTTTATTAAAAAAAATGAGAACTGTTAACCTGTATCTTGTGGAAAGAGGACGTGTTGCTAGGCCGTCGCTCAGAACGTATTGCTACATTTAATGAAAATTGAGATTTTAGTGATAAAACCGAGTAAAGTATGCGTAAGAGTTGCCAAACATTTATATATACACATTTTCTGGAAGTGAAGAATAGAAATATCTTGTTTTTGGAAAAGGAGGTGAACTCTTCATTGTCGTTGCCGTCTATCAAATGGCTCTGAGCACTATGGGACTTAACATCTGTGGTCATCAGTCCCCTAGAACTTCGAACTACTTAAACCTAACTAACCTAAGGACATCACACACATCCATGCCCGAGGCACGAATCGAACCTGCGACTATAGCGGTCACGCGGTTCCAGACGGAATCGCCTAGAACCGCACGGCCACACCGGCCGGCTGCCGTCTATCAATCGACAGAATTGTAAGTGTACAAAGTTCACTAAAATACAGGAAAAGAAATGCATTCTGTATAGTTTTCATTCAATAAGTAACGACCTCTCATAATTTCTTAATTAGAGTAATTGGTTCAAATGGCTCTGAGCACTATGGGACTTAACATCGGAGGTCATCAGTCCCCCAGAACGTAGAACTACTTAAACCTAACTAACCTAAGGACATCACACACATCCAAGCCCGAGGCAGGATTCGAACCTGCGACCATAGCGGTCGCGCGGTTCCAGACTGTAGCGCCTAGAACCGCTCGGCCACACCCGCCGGCCTACAGTAACTGGATTATGTTCTTGTACAATAGAATGATGCTGAACTCCACTGACCGATTTTTATGTAGCAGGACGTGTAGTTTGTAGGGAGTTTGTGTGCCAAGCAATCTCCTTTTCTCATGAAAAGCAGATTATTTTTTGATCTTTCTTACTTACGACAATGGTCCCTTAGGTATGAAAAGCTACGAAAACGTGGGCTCAAAGCTATCCGCAATACGGCCAAGTAATTAACTGAGTCGTATTTTCAACCTTAAAGAACAATAACTTCCTCCAAATTGCAATACGTCACCAACTGGCGCAGAAGCTGATCATTCAAGGAGGCAGCAACCAAAATTCAGGTACCAGTTACGACTTAAAATATCTATATATAAATCCAGAATGAGATTTTCACTGTGCAGCGGAGTGTGCGCTGATATTAAACTGTGTGCCGGACCGAGATTCGAACTCGGGACCTTTGCCTTTCGCGGGCAAGTGCTCTAACAACTGAGCTACCCAAGCACGACTCACGCCCCGTCCCCACAGCTTTACTTCTGCCAGTACCTCGTCTCCTACCTTCCAAACTAAGCCATGTCTCCGCAATATCCTTTCTTTCAGGAGTGCTAGCGCTGCAAGGTTCGCAGGAGAGCTTCTGTAAAGTTTGGAAGGTAGGAGACGAGATACTGGCAGAAGTAAAGCTGTGAGGACGGGGCGTGAGTCGTGCTTGGGTAGCTCAGTTGGTAGAGCACTTGCCCGCGAAAGGCAAATGTCCCGAGTTCGAGTCTCGGTCCGGCACACAGTTTTAATCTGCCAGGAAGTTTCACATATATAAATATTCATATTATTAAAAAAAAGTCATTTTTATAAACTGCTTGTTGTTTCTAGATTTCCAGAAGGCTTTTGACACCGTGCCATACAAGCAGCTTGTAATCAAATTGCGTGCTTGTGGAATATTGTCTCAGTTCTGCAACTCGATTCGTGATTTCCTATCAGAAAGGCCACAGCTGTAATAATTGACGGAAAGCCGTCGAATAAAACAGAAGTGGTTTCTGGCGTTCCCAAGACGGTATTATATGCCCTCTGCTGTTTCTTATCTATACAAAAGATTTAGAAAACAACCTGAGCACCCGTCTTAGGTTGTTAGCAGATGATACTGTCGTTTATCGTCTAGTAAAGTCATCAGAAGATCAAAACAAATTGCAAAACCATATAACTAAGATATGTGTAAGTTGTGAAAATCGGCAGTTGACCCTAAATAATGAAAAGGTCATCCTCATGAGCGCTAATAGGAATCCATTAAACTTCTGCTACATGATAAATCAGTCGAATTTAAATGCCCTAAATTCAACTAAATACCTAGGATTTACAATTATGAGCAACTTAAATTGGAGGGAACACACAGAAAATGTTGTGGGGAAGGCGTTTTGTTGGCAGAACACTTAGAAGATGCAACAGATCCTCTAAGGAGACTGCCTGCACTAAGCAGGTCCCTCCTCTTTTGGAGTATTGCTGTGCGGCTTGTGATCCTTATCATATACGGTTAACGGAGTACACAGAGAAAGTTCAAAGAGGGGCAGCACGTTTTGTGTTATCGAGAGATATGTGAAAGATGCATGACACAGGATTTTGGGTGGACATCATTAAAACGAAGGCGTTTCTCGTTGCTGTGAAATCTTCTCACGAAATTTCAATCATCAGCTTTCTCCGTCATTGGTTCACAGCCCTGTCGGATATGTTGTGAAAGCTGCACCATATTTCGATGAGACAGCTGCTCGTCATCTTCAGGTGCTTACTGACGTGTGGCTGTTTTTTTTCCTTTCCTTTCTTTACTGTAATTTCATTCCCCTGCCCCATATGGGCAGGGGAGGGCTGGCAGTGGCACAATCCGCCGCTCTTCAGCCAAATGGCTTCAACAAAAATACAAGGGGAACTCTCACACAGACGACGGGGGTAAGAAGGGGGACATAAAAACACAGTAAATGGAAATGATGGGAGTTAAAATATACACTAATACAGGGACATTAGGGGACAATTAAAAAGTCGATATTAAGTTAAAAGAACGCAGCTGGCAATTCGTTGCGTACTTAATATCACTGGAGTCAAACAGAAGTTAAAAGTCGGCCACAGTATAAAACTCACACAAAGCGAGACACTTAAAAGAACTAGAAACGACGAAACACACACAAATAATAAAAAACCACTGGTAGGGACCTGCCGAGGGACTGGAGATCGGAGACGAGGGGGAAAAGAGGGGTGGGTCGTGTGGCTACAATGGCTTGCCAGTATATACACTGACTCGCTAGAAAAGCGCAGGTGCCAAGGGTTGAGGCTATTACGTCATCGTAGACGAATCATAGAGCACGGCGACATCCAGTGCCTCTGCCGGACAAACAGGCCACGGACTTCTCATTCGACGCTGTCCAGTTCGAGCGCGGGCAGTATGTTGGCGCCCAGTTTAAGTGTGTGGACTTTGATTACTCGTCTGTGTTGACTCGGATTCGTTCTTCTGCGACCGCTGATGTCTTAAACAGCACATCAACTTTCTCCTCCGAATGCGAAAATATTTTTTGACGCAGATCTACGTAGAGAAAAACGATCATCATAATAAAATAAGGGAAATCAGAGCCCTCACGGAAAGATATAGGTGTTCGTTTTTTCCGCACGTTTTTAGAATGTGGAATAACAGAGAATTATTGTGAAGGTGGTTCGATAAACTGTCTACTAGGCAGGTAAGTGTGATTTGCACAGTATCCATGTAGATATAGGTGTTTATGCTACAACTGCACTGATCACTGTATCATTTTCTTAAAATTCGGACTACAAAACCTATCACAATACCTTGCATTACTAATCGAGAAAATAGTTTATTGTTCTATTGTTGTCACATACAAATACTTCAACTTAATATAACGATGTCTTGAACTAGGGTAGATAATGATTGTCATTTGCATAGGTTACTTATTTTCCAAACTCAATTGGCCTGAAAGTTAGGCCTTGTGTAGTTTCTGAAAAACATTTTTTGTTATATATTACAGAAAAATGTCTAATTAATAAAAGACTTGAAAAAGTAATAGAGGAGAATCTCGGCGAGGAGCAGTTTGGCTTTAGACGGAATACGGGCACCAGAGATGCAATAGGGCTCCTACGAATCTTGGGAGAAAGGTTTATTGAATAAGGAAGAAACCTATATATGTGCTTCATCGATTTAGAAAAGGCATTTGACAATGTGGTTTGGGACAAGCTGGCGACTATTATGAGGGAAAAGAGAGTGGACTGGAAAACCAGAAGACTTATAAACTCATTATACCTTAATCAAAAAGTTTCAGTTAAAGTGAGAGGAGAAAGTACAAACTGGATCAGACTAGGGAAAGGAGTAAGACAAGGATGCTGTTTATCACCTACTCTTTTCAACCTGTACTTGGAAAATATGATTGACCAATGCTCATTAGATGACAAAGGAGTAGAAATTGAAGGAAGAAGAGTAGGGTGTTTGAGATTTGCTGTTGACATGGTCCTTATAGCCACAGGGGAAAAAGAATTACAGGATTTGGTGGACACCATTGCAACCAACGGAAAAAAATATGGAATGAAAATTAACACAAATAAAACAAAAGTATTGGCAATAGGAGGAAATAAGGAAATAAAAATTGTGCTGAATGGAGAAACACTAGAACAGGTGCAAAATTTTAAGTATCTTGGAAGCAGGATAGACACCGACTGGAAGTGCACCACAGAAATTAAAACAAGGATAGCAATGGCAAAAGAGGCGTTTTATAAGAAAAGGAGAATCTTCTGCAGCGGTCTGGACAGAGAACTCAGAAAGAGAGTCATAAAATGTATTGTATGGAGTGTTCTTCTATATGGCGCTGAAACATGGAGTATGAGGAAAAAAGACAGAGAAAGGCTGGAGGCTTTTGAGATCTGGACATGGCGGAAGATGGAAAGAATAAGTTGGATGGACAGAGTAAGAAATGAAGAGGTACTGAGAAGAGTGGGAGAGAAAAGGCAGTTACTAGATGTAATAAAGAGAAGAAAAAGAAATTGGATTGGGCATATATTAAGAAAGAATGACGGACTGATAAAAACAGTTTTAGAAGGTTATGTAGAAGGGAAAAGGAAGCGAGGAAGGAAGAGATTCCAGATACTGGATGACATGATGGACGGTACAACATACAGCAGCCTTAAGAAGGAAGCAATGGATCGCAGAAAATGGAGAGGCAAAGGACCTGCTAATATAGCAGATAACTGATGATGATGATGACAGAAAAATGAATGTCATTCAGGAGTTTGATATTTTCAAACGGACTTTTATAAAAATCAGTACATGAAGCATTCTGGAAATAAATCTCGGTCATAACTATTTCCTTAACGGCTTCGATACTAAACATGATCTTTTAATCAATTCATTTATCATTTGTGATCGAGAACTCTCTTTCTGCAGTAGCGCTAGTGCAACGTAGAATTAGCACAAATGCAGTTATGAGCTAATAATTCTACATCTACATCTACATTTACACTCCGCAAGCCACCCAACAGTGTGTGGCGGAGGGCACTTTACGTGCCACTGTCATTCTTGCAGGAGTTATCTTGAAGCGTAAGGAATTTGAAAATGACAGACCTCGTTCTGTTTGGTTAATTCCCTGGGTTTGACAACATTGCTCCACATCTGATTATGCTACACGTCACTTAAAAACACGCTATTTCAAAACGAACGGGACGGTTAATGAAAAACGGGACAAGATTCGTCCCGTTCGTATTCTTCCAGGAGAATGAGACACTTAAGCTAAATAAGGGATGATCCTATAAAATACGGGACGTCTGGTCACCCTACATTAAGTGGAATGACCACATAAAGCAAATAGTAGGAAAAACAGGTCCCAGACGGAGATCCATAGGAAGAATCTTAATGAGCTGTAACTCATCCACGAAAAAAGTAGCTTATAAGGCGCTTATTCGAGCGATTATTGAGTGTTTTTCATGTCTGGGACCCCTATCAGATAATGATGATAGAAGGGATAGGGAAGATCCAACGAAGAGCGGCGCGTTTCGTCTTCGGATCGTTTGGTCGGTGCAAGAACGTTATAGAGATGTGCAACAAATTTCTGTGGCAGACGCTACAAGAGAGGCGTTGTGCATCACGGAGAGATTTACTATTGAAATTTCGCGGGAGTATTTTCCTGGAAGAGCCAGGCAACTAGAGTTGCGCTCTACCAAAACTATGGTTCGTAGTTCTGGTAAAATACGTAAATGACTTAGTAAATGGTAAGTTTACCGAAAGTATCTGTAGCGCTGGCATGGAAATAAACGGAAATAAATGTGTAAGAGATAAACTTGGAGAGAAAGATTTCTCTCTCTTTGTTCTATTACGCACAAATTGAAGCTGAGTAAATTTTGACCACCCATCCAACTAGATCGCTGGCGCACTAAGCTCTTTGGTGCGACAGCGCTTCGCAGTTGTAAAGCGATCTTCAGTGGTTGCTTAGGGCCGCAAGCCCTAGCAGAATGCGCGACATGTTGGCATTCGTTTCCAGAGTTCAGCCTACATTTACCAACACGCAGAGTAGCAAAATGCTACTGGGAAGTATCATGCACAAAGCTAACGCACTTTATTCATCTTGTCGTTCCCAATCGTATCATACTCGAGCTGATGTTATGTAGTATTAACAAAAAAAAAAAAAAAAAAAATTTCGAGAAACCAGGTATTTCATGTATGTTAAATCTGGAATTACCAGAGCCACATTATGGAAGAGAGGGAGAAATACATGTGTATTTTCCCTTTCAGGGTTGAAGGATCCTTTTGAACAAGTCAGTGTTCAAAGTCTAACTGCCCCAAGTGCTTTAAGCCACTTTTATAAATAATGCATTTTTCTGTTCGTACTTATTCCGTAAAATTGATAGAGCACATGGCTTTCATTCGAGGTTTACCGGCTGAGTTTAAGTCAGCTCTAATTTTGTAAGATTTACGGATTGTTGTGCATGTACTCGTAATTTTTCTTTGCCTTTTCCAAGTGTCCTACGCGTGGACCTAAAAAAGTATGTTACACATAGGTTCCCCGCAAAGACCATTGCGGAACAAGAGTAGCGCATTGCGAGAAGACAGTTCATGTTTTGAGTTTGCTGGAGTAAGGATAATAGTTGCATCACAGTGGGAGGTGGGGGGGGGGCGGGTTCAAATGGCTCAGTCGATTCTTGTGGGAGAAACATCTAAATTAGACATGGATTCGTCGTCATGTACAGCCGTAGTGAAATGGTGCCAACAATTTGATCAGCGCAGCACATACGTGGTTGATGTTCATCGGAGTGCACGCCCATCGAGATCGACCACAGAGGACATTGAATGTGCAGTTGAGGAGCTGATTCACAGCAATCGCAGATTTTCCTCTGATAAGGCCATTCACACAACGATTCTCGTATGGCTCCGTGACCGAGGAGCGGATTTCTATAGTCGAGGAATCGAACTATTAGCAGAACGTTCGGGCCGTTTTTTAAAGAGACTTGGCGATTATATTCAAAAATATAATGACATGTTTGCGTCACTCTGAAGTGTAGTGCAGCATTCAATAAAAGTTACTTGGATTACGATAATAATGAGCATCTTACTTTTTGAAATCCCCTCTTAGAAATACACTTCTAGCCATTTTGATATTGTTCCTCTGCTGTTCCTTGAAAGGGCGATTTTCTACATTTTCTCTAAGTCACTTCAAGCTGGCTTCTTACATAGCACATTTTGTTCTCCGCTTCAGTAAGAAATGTATCTACTTTTTCTGTAAATTATCATATCTGTGTAAACCCTTTTTTATTTGTTTCTATATTGTTTCATGACAGTGCAACAAAAGAAATACAGCAAGATTAGTTCTTCAGACCACATAGACATCGATTTGGATGGGAATTTCACAGTAGTACCTTTCGCTTCTGTATCGTTCGATGATATCTGTCTGCATATCCAGTCTATTCTTTAGTTAACCGTGTGATGTTGAGATTAGCCGTTGGCTTTTCACTGCTGAGCGAAAGCCACTCGAAGCTGCCTCCATTTGTTCTTATTTCGTGCTGTCGTTAGTGATGGCACTCCCACATTAATTCTCATTTCGTCTCACCATCTTCGCCTTTCTTCTTCCCTTCTTTTTTTTTCTCTCTTTGGAATGTTCATTCTGTTGGAAGCCACTCCACCTATCATCTGTTCTCCAGGCGTGTCCTGCACAATTGTCATTTCACACCAGTTGCTGGGCTCAGTGTAAGCTAGATCCATGTTTCATTTCTTAAACAATTACTTGTAAATGTGTGTCTACATTTTACGAGGGGCTTCATAAAGTTTTACTTATCATCTCAAAAAAATGGCAGATATACATCTAAATAAAAATATGGCATTTCAGTCTTTGATCGCTATTTTTTATTTTCAATGACCGGTTTCAGGCTAGCTGCCCATCTCCAGCTAACCTGAAACCGGTCATTGAAAATAAAAAAATAGCGATCAAAGACTGAAATGCCATATTTTTATTTAAAGAACGATCGCGGAAATCCCATTAAGACAATCACGTCTAGTTTTGATAAAGATATGCATCTGTTGCTCCAATACACACCGAGCGAGGTGGCGCAGTGGTTAGCACACTGGACTCGCATTCGGGAGGACGACGGTTCAATCCCGTCTCCAGCCATCCTGATTTAGGTTTTCCGTGATTTCCCTAAATCGTTTCAGGCAAATGCCGGGATGGTTCCTTTGAAAGGGCACGGCCGATTTCCTTCCCAGTCCTTCCCTAAACCGAGCTTGCGCTCCGTCTCTAATGACCTCGTTGTCGATGGGACGTTAAACACTAACCACCACCACCACCTCCAATACACACTGGAATCTTCACCCAAGAGCACCAGTGACGCCGGAGCTTCTATGCCTAACATAATTGCGGATATGTATCTGCAAAAAACAAAAACATTAATTACGCAACATTTTTTAGAGTTGATAGTTAAACATTATTACTTCCGCCTGTACATTTAGAATGTATCTTTGTAACTCAGTCACTATGAATTTTGTTTTCCTGCTGCACTGATGAAACCTTTGTCCATAAATTGATCAGAAGCGTACGGATGCTATGGGCTGCGTCCGCAATCATTCCTTATGACGTCTGTAATTCTCCTCAGGACCTTTTCAACGCGTCTGAATGTTTAGAGCAATGACAGCCCATTCGTCCTCAAGAGCTGAATCTAGAGACGGTGGTCATTTTGGACGATGGGGTCTGGAGCGGTGGACGTTCTAACTCATCCCTAAGGTGCTCACTTGCGTTCAGTACGGGCTCCGGCCAGGCCAGTCCATTACAGGAATATTATTGTCCACAGACCATTGCCTCAAAGATGCTGCTTTACGATAGGGTGCATTGTCATGCTGACATAAACAATCATAGTGTCGAATCCATCGCTCTCCTGTACGCAGTACGTAGTGCTGCAAAATGTGTTCATATCCTTATGTGCAATAATGGGACCACACCGTAACCACGAGTAACACCACCGCCTTCACTGTTGGCACTACACATGAAGGCAGGTATGTCCTCCAGGCATTCGCCAAACCCAGTGTCCCATCGGATTGCCGCACGATATAGAGTGATTTATCACTCCAAATCACTCGTTTCCAGACATCCATTGTCCAGAGGCGTCACAGATTAAACCACATCAAACAACGCAGAGATGTGTGGCTTCTGAGGACCTGCACGACCATTGTTTCCCATTCTTTTAATCTCCCTACACATATTCTTTCTGCAAGCTGGAATGCCGGGAGGGCTTTGGAACTTACGAATGATTCTTTCTGCTGACTACTTGCAATATTTATACCCGCCCTCCGCAATGCTCGACAGTCCCTGTCCTTCTTTACATAATATCCGCCGGCTCGTGGTTTAGCTTCGCATTTCTGTCTCCCAATCACGTGACCATCACTCGACGTAGATGAAATATCCCTGACGGATTTGTTACTTAGGTAGCATATAATGACTGGTCTAAATTCAAAGTCACTGCTGTCCTGATCGTCACACTCAGCGGTTACTGCTTCTCTACTGACAACACAATACTGTCCGCCCCCTTTGGTGGATCTGCCTCTCCTGACATCTAGTGGTCATAGAAGCTTTTGATCAGATAGTATACACTGAAGCACCAAAGAAACTGGTATAGGCATGCGTATTCAAATACAGAGACATGTAAACATGCAGAATACGGTGCAGCGGTCGGCAACGGCTATATAAGAGAAGTGTCTGGCGCAGTTGTTAGATCGGTTACTGCTGCTACAATGAAAGGTTAGCAAGATTTAAATGAGTTTGAAGGTGGTGTTATAGCGATGGGACACAGTATCTCCGTGGTAGCGATGAAGTGGAGATTTTGCCGTACGACCATTTTACGAGTGTACCGTGAATATCAGGAATCCGGAAAACATTAAATCTCCGACATTGCTGCGGTCGAAAACAGATCTAGCAAGAGCGGGACCAACGGCGACTGAAGAGACTCGTTCAGCGTGACAGAAGTGCAGCCCTTCCGCAAAATTGAGACACATTTCAATGCTGGGCCATCAACAAGTGTCAGCGTGCGATCCATTCAACAAAACATCATCGATATGGGCTTTCGGAGCCGAATGCCCACTCGTGTACCGTTGATGACTCCACGACACAAAGCCTCACGCCTCGTCTGGGCCCGTCGACACCGACTCTGGACTGTTGATGACTGGAGACATGTTGCCTGGTCGGACGAGTTTCGTTCCAAATTGTATCGAGCGGGTGGACGTTTACGTGTACGAGAACAGCCTCATGAATCCATGGACCCTGCATGACAGCAGGGGACTGTTCAAGTTGATGGTGTGGGGCGTGTGCAGTTGAAGTGATATGGGACCCCTGATACGACTCTGACAAGTGACACGTACGTAAGCATCCTGTATGATAACCTGCATCCATTCATGTCTACTGTGCATTCCGGCGGACTTGGGCAGAAGGACAATATTACATCGCACACGTCCAGAATTGCTACAGAGTGGCTCCAGAAACACTCTCCTGAGTTTAAACACTTCCAATGGCCACCGAACTCCTCTGACATGAACATTATTGAGCATGTCCGGTATGCCTCGCAAGGTCCTGTTCAGAAGAGATCTCCAAACCCTCGAACTCTTACGGATTTTTAAAATAATTGAAAAGCCACGATCGTTTATTAGATGATCGGTTTCAGCACTCTGAAGATGCTATCATCATATCTGTGAAGGTATAACATAACAGGTTTGAGGGAGGGCTTACATGAACTAACTACATACATTACAATTATTACAGAACCACATACCTGAAACGTGGTTTAACATTTGTAAAACCATATGGACTTCAAGGCATATGAGGCAGACCATCTGATAAAATCATTGTCACAACCAATAAAAAATAATAAAAAACTGCTCTTATGCTCGTTCTTTCCATAAAATATAAAACTGAAGTCACCAGATAAAACTACCACTGCTCGGCTAACACCGGTGGGCAACATCACTGCCCTATTCCGCGCAGGCTTACCTGCTCTGATTCTAGAGGTTCACAACCAGATCTTACGGATTTATGGACAGCCCTGCAGGATACATGGTGTCAGTTCCCTCCAGCACCACTTCAGACATTAGTCGAAGGCATGCCACGTCGTGTTGTGGCACTTCTGCGTGCTCGCGGGGGCCCTAGACGATATTAGGCAGATGGACCAGTTTTTTTGGCTCTTCAGTGTAATACACGAGTTTACCTCACCGGTATGTTGATGGCGTTTCTTACCCCACCGCAACTCGCGGATCCATATTTAGTTATAGCAGAGTTCCCTTCCGTAGGAGGGGGAGGCGGCATCTGCTCGTAGCCAAACCATTATTGCCTGTGGTACCGGCGTGTACTCGTGTTTATCCATTTCCCCCCAGCTGTCTTAACGCTCCGTGACGACAATGAGAAACGCGGGGCTGGCAGCCGGTGGCTGTTGTTCGTCGGCCGCAGCAGCGCACCCGCGCCACACCCCGTCACGGGCGGCAGAGCCCGGTACGTGGGAGCGCAGCTGCGGGCCGTGTACGGTGCCGTGCGGGGCGCATCGCGTGACTGCATATTAATGCCGCCAGCGCGGCCCCTGCGCTCGCTAATCTGGGAGGCGGCGCTTCCTGCTTCAACACTCCGCCCAGCGCCGCGCGCCCTGACTGATGGTTCGCAGAGCACCAGACGCCATCGACCGCGTGCGCCGTCCGCTCCTTCGCCGCGTCCACAACGTGCCGTACAACATACGAGGGTTGGAACTTTAGTAGTGGCAACTATTTATTTACAGCTCGTACAAAACAGACACGTGTTTAAAGTTTGACTGACCTTCAAAGTAGTCACCAGCATTGTGTATAACCCGTTGCCAGTGACCTGGAAGTCGTAGGATACCCTTAGCACTGCCAGTTGTGTTGACAGTTCGAGCGGCGCGGTCTATTGCCCGACGGGTTTGTAGCAGTTCTGAAGCGAATGCCGTGAAGTGTTTCCTTCGATTTAGAAATCGAGTTGAACCCACGAGGGCTTACGTCAAGGGAGTGCACCAGGTGGTACAGCACTTAGCAGCCCCATCAGTCAAACAAATTAGTAACAGCTTGCACTGTACGTGTTTGAGCATTGTCCTGCAAAATGATGGTCAGGTCCTGCAGAAAGTGCCATCACTTCTGTTTCGATGTTGTTCATTTTTGGAAGACAACCTACGACCATCTTACACACAGAAGTGATGACACTTTCTGCAGGAACTGACCATCATTTTGCAGGAGAATGCTCAAGCACGTACAGTGCAAGCTGTTACTGATTTCTTCAACTTTTGTAATCCTGTCTTCCTCAGTTGCGTGTAATATTACGGTATGTTGATAATTTTTGCTCATGGACCGTCTGACAGCAACTGAATAAAACACAACGTTAGTTCAAAAATGGTTCAAATGGCTCTGAGCTCTATGCGACTTAACTTCTGAGGTCATCAGTCGCCTAGAACTTAGAAATAATTAAACCTAACTAACCTAAGGACATCACACACATCCATGCCCGAGGCAGGATCCGAACCTGGGACCGTAGCGGTCGCTCGGCTCCAGACTGTAGCGCCTAGAACCGCACGGCCACTCCGGCCGGCACAACTTTAGTTCCATACGCGTTTCGCTTTTATTTTCTGCAAGGCATCATCAGTGGCCTGGAGTATGTACATATGTTTGCTATTTAATTTACATTTTTTGTCACTGTGCCTATAGGTTATAAACTGTTCTGGTGGTTGGTATTTCCTATTAAGTAGTAATGTTTTGAACTGTACTTACAAGTTGCGTCGACAATTTCTTACATATTACGCTCCTGTTGCATTTTTGGTGTTGTTGTTCTTCTTCTTATGAATGCCAATTTACGGGATTTTTCCCTATCCACAGCAATATGAACTGAACGCTTGTTTCAATGCAATTTTATGGTTTCTGTTGCCGACTGTCAAATGTTTTTGCCACAGATCGAATGTTATTCCCAAACTTTCGAGTGTAATTATTGAAGTATCTGTGATCTGTTCGTGTATGCATTTGTGTGTGCGTTTGTGTGTGTGTGTGTGTGTGTGTGTGTGTGTGTTATCTTGTGGTATATATATAATTTATAAGCACAGTGACAAAAATGTAAATTAAATAGCAAACATATGTACATATTCCAAGCCACTGATGATGCCTTGCAGAAAATAAAGGTGAAACGCCTATGGCACTAAAATCGTGTTTTATTCAGTTCCTGTCAGACGGTCCATAAGTAAAAATTATCAACATACCGTAGTGTTACTGATTTGTTTGACTGATGGGGCGGCTAAGTGCTATACCACCTACTGCACTCCCCTGACTTAAGCCCTCGTGAGTTCAACTCGATTTCTAAACTGAAGGAAACGCTTCACGGCATTCGCTTCGAAACTGCTACAAACTCGTCGGGCAATAGACCGCGCCGCTCGAACTGTCAACACAACTGGCAGTGCTAAGGGTATCCTACGACTTCCAGATCGCTGGCAACGGGTTATACACAATGCTGGTGACTACTTTGAAGGTCAGTAAAACTTTGAAACACGTATCTATTTTGTACGAGATGTAAATAAATAGTTGCCACTATTAAAGTTCCAACACTCGTAGTTTCCTCTTCCGATGGACATCGTGAACACTTCCCAGACCGCCGGCCTGTTTAAGTAGTTCTAAGTTCTAGGGGACTGACGACCTCAGATGTTAAGTCCCATAGTGCTCAGAGCCATCTGAGCCTCTTTTTTCTGTGTTTCCCAGACCACGGGTTTGTGGATGGACTGTTTGGCATAAAAATGGTGCCATCTTTTTTAAAAAAAAGAAAGAAGGAAGATCGTGTCAGTTGTTTCGACTTTACAACACCGATATGATCAACAGTACTGCAGCATCCCTTAGGTGATACGACGGTGGATAAGGAGTACGCTGAAGTGACAAAAGTCATGGGAAAGCAATCTGCATATATACAGATGGCGGTACTACAGCGTACACAAGGTATGAAGCGGCAGTGCACTGGAGGAGATGCCAGTTGTTCTGAGGTCATTCATGTGGAAAGATTTCCGAAGTGATTATGGCCGCACGATGGGAATTAACAGACGTGGGTCATGTGACCGGGAAGTCCAGATTTTCGACAGTGTGATTTCCATCTTTACGACAAGCTGAACATCTGTTACAAAGCGATTTTCTAGCGATGACATTCACACAGCGGTTCTCGAATGGTTCCGTCACCGAGAAGCGGATTTCTGTCGACGAAGAATAGAAAGACTGATAATACGTTCCGATAGTTCTATTCATTCTTCGCTATGTTAAAAATTGGCCAGGTGCGAGTGGGACTCGCACTCTGAGGGTTGCGTACAAACTTAATTATGTACACAGTCAGTTCACTCATCTAGGGAATCAAGAATCTCTATAATTTTTGCCTGTTAACGATATTGACACCGGCCAGATAACAGTCCCGGAAATTACGACACTTCCGAGAATGTTTCGGTTTCAAGTTTGAAATAGGATAACAAATGACAAACAAAATATTTTTTTGTGTTTCATAGTTGTAAATTAACAACTTTTGTATTCTTTCCTTTACTTGTAATGTCAAACCTTGCGGCTTGCCAAATTTCAAGATTCTATGTACTCTGTATGTAGGTTTGCGAGTTTCGGAATATGTGACATAAATGGCCTTATCTCTCAATTGCATTGACTCAGAAGCTTATAGTTATGAAACCACCAAGGGACTATAGATCTTAGTATGTGACATAAATTTCAACTTGATAAGTGTGAAAATTTCTAAAAAAACAAACGAAGGGACAGACAGAGTACAAACAAAACAATTTTTTGTGTGATTAATTACAAATTTACACCTTTTCGATTTCTTCATGTAGTTGCTGTGAAACCTTGCTACTTGTCAAATTTCACGATTATAGGTCAAGGGGAAGTACCCTACAGTTTTCGATGAGCAAGTGTGTATCAGAATATATAACATAAATGGCCGTGTCATCTGACTGCATTGACTTAGAAGCTTCCCAAGGGACATTTGACCTTAATATGTCATATACTCTTCTACTTGATATAGTTACCCATTCCTGACAAGAAGGATTTTTAACAGTCGAGACCGACAGACAGACAGTCGGAAAACGAACTGATCCTGTAAGGGTTCCGTTTTTGCCGATTGAGTTACAAAACCCAAAATATGTCACGTATCTGTGTCACTTTAAAGTGTAGTTTAGCGTTCAATAAAAGATAGACGTCTGACATTATACTGTGTAACTTGCTTTTTAAAGTCCTCTCATAAAAGAACAACAGGAAGCACAGGTTGCGAAGAATTTTCAGAGCAGAGCCACACCGTTTCCTGTTCGGAAAATTTCTCCACGCCGTGTGCCTTGTGTGAAGACACGGGATGCCTCGGGGCGATCAAGAGCGCCTTGCGCTGTCTGGACGGGGCGCCGCCCCACGTCTTGAGGCAGGGAGAGGGAGAGAGAGAGGATACGCTAGCGCTCCCCCGCGTCGCCGCCTCCCCCGCGATGACTCACGCCGCCCAGCCTTACACCCCCGCCCTCGGGCCATTTATTACATTTCTGGGCCGTGGCGCGGCGCCACGCTGGGACCCCTAGCTGGCTGGCTCCTTTTGCTCAGCCGCTACCCACCTGCTCGGCCGACGCCTCGCACCTCGGCGAGGCGCCTCTTTGCATACAATCTCCCCACCTTGTAATCTGAGGGCGCCTTTTCACGGAATAATAGCCCGGGGCCGCCTAATGGCTTCTCGGAATTCTGGCGAATTCTGGCTGCTGCCGGCGTCTCGGAGGACCCGTGCGTGCCTCCGCCCCCCTCTATTCACAGCGTCACGCGACGGCGTCGTCTGTCGGTTCAGGCGACCAGCCGGGGCGGGCGAAACCATGGCAACTCGTATGTTAACATTGTATTAGCGACGATGAGAACCTTTTCTTCGACTACATCTACATCTACATCTACATGACTACTCTGCAATTCACATTTAAGTGCTTGGCAGAGGGTTCGTCGAACCACAATCATACTAGCTCTCTACAATTCCACTCCCGAACAGCGCGCGGGAAAAACGAACACCTAAACCTTTCTGTTAGAGCTCTGATTTCTCTTATGTTATTTTGATGATCATTCCTACCTATGTAGGTTGGGCTCAACAAAATATTTTCGCATTCGGAAGAGAAAGTTGGTGACTGAAATTTCGTAAATAGATCTCGCCGCGACGAAAAACCTCTTTGCTGTAATGACTTCCATCCCAATTCGCGTATCATATCTGCCACACTCTCTCCCCTACTACGTGATAATACAAAACGAGCTGCCCTTTTTTGCACCCTTTCGATGTCCTCCGTCAATCCCACCTGGTAAGAATCCCACACCGTGCAGCAATAATCTAACAGAGGACGAACGAGTGTGGTGTAAGCTGTCTCTTTAGTGGACTTGTTGCATCTTCTAAGTGTCCTGCCAATGAAACGCAACCTTTGGCTCGCCTTCCCCACAATATTATCTATGTGGTCTTTCCAACTGAAGTTGTTCGTAATTTTAACACCCAGGTACTTAGTTGAATGGACAGCCTTGAGAATTGTACAAGAACGATGTTTTCTGAAACCATGCTGATTACGTATCAATAGATCGTTCCCTTCGAGGTGATTCATAATGTTTGAATACAGTATATGCTCCAAAACCCTACTGCAAACCGACGTCAATGATATAGGTCTGTGGTTAGATGGATTACTCCTACTACCCTTCTTAAACACTGGTGCGACCTGCGCAATTTTCCAATCTGTAGGAACAGATCTATCGGTGAGCGAGCGGTTGTATATGAGTGATAAGTAGGGAGCTATTGTATCAGCGTAATCTGAAAGGAACCTAATCCGTATACAATCTGGACCTGAAGACTTGCCCGTATCAAGCGATTTGAGTTGCTTCGCAACCCCTAAGGTATCTACTTCTAAGAAACACATGCTAGCAGCTGTTCGTGTTTCAAATTCTGGAATATTCCATTCATCTTCCCTGGTGAAGGAATTTCGGAAAACTGCGTTCAATAACTCCGCTTTAGCGGCTCTGTTCGTGTTCGTCCCAAAGAGCACTCCGTCGTGCTAGAACGAGCGAGAGGAAAGAACACGTCTTGCACGAAACGTATTCCGGTGAGTCTTGTGACAAGAATTGCTGCACTGTTTACGATAGCGAGACAACTAAGTAGAATATCTCCTACGTATACAGTCCTCGATGACGAGAGATCTTCTACATCGAAATATGTTACCCTATCCACTCAATAAAACGTTAGAGCCAATTATATATATGTTTGGGATTAAAAAAGAAACGAGAATTAGGGTGAAGCGTCTGGCTTTCGCGGACGATCTTGCCATCCTAAAGAACAATAGTGAGGAAGCCAAACTTGCATTGGAAAAACCACGCGAAATCTCACGGAAAACTGGGCTACAAATCTCCTATGAGAAAACACAGTAGCCGACCGGGGTGGCCAAGCGGTTAAAGGCGCTACAGTCTGGCACGGCGTCACCGACACGGTCGCTGGTTCGAATCCCGCCTCGGGCATGGATGTGTGTGAAATCCTTAGGTTAGTTAGGTTTAAGTAGTTCTAAGTTCAAGGGGACTGATGACCTTAGAAGTTGAGTCCCATAGTGCTCAGAGCCATTTTTAGGAAACACGGTATATGGAAAACAAACCTGTAGATAATCTCCCCAATACTACTCAGTACGGGAAAGTGGCACAAGTTGCCCACTTCAGATATCTGGGAGAGATAATCCAACCATCAGGACGGAACTCAATTGCCAATAAAGATAGAATCTCCAGATTACAAAAAGCATATAAGCTCACTTGGAATCACTATAATAAGAAATCTGTTTCTGTCATTGCGAAACTAAGGCATTACAACACAGCAGTCCTACCAGAAGCACTTTATGCTGCAGACACTACAGTGATTCACGGTCATACGAAGATCAGAGAGACTGAATAGCAGGAAAGAAAAATTCTGAGTAAATATATGGACCAGTGTTTCAGGAAGGAAATTAGATGAAGAGGCCAACTAGAGAGATTTACAAAGACATAGAAACAATAACCGACACCATTAGAAAGAGAAGGATGAAATTTTATGAACATATCAGAAGGATGAATAAAAGCAGGCTCACAAGACAAATCTTTGAGATAGTAAACAAGAGCAAAAACAAGACAAAGTGGATCACTGAAGCATAAGAAGACATTAAAGAACTGGGGATCACACAAGACAACATAAACAATAGAGAACAGTTTAGAAACATCATAAAGAAACGCGCACTTAAACAAGAACATACGAAGAACAGAACGGGAAAAAGATGGTCGGAAGAACGTAAGAGAGAACACAGTGAACGAATGAAGAGAATTTGCGAAGAACTAAGAAAGAAGAAGAAATCATGACTACTCAAGTTCAATCGCTCTCTCAAAAGGGAATAATCGAATATATATATATATATATATATATATATATATATATATATATATATAATGTGTGTGTGTATGTGTGTGTGTGTGTGTGTGTGTGTGTGTGTATGTGTATGCTCTTCAACAAGATATCTCAAAAGAAAGAAATCGTGGACCAGGGCGTCGGACAAGAAGGTGGTCTAATGTGCTATTTTGTATATACACTATCCAATCGAAAGTATGTGGACACTCCTATGTATCCCGGATTTGCTTACTAGATGTCATGAGAGGTCGACCCGCCACAATAAAGGAAGGTGGGAGGTACTGTTAGTAGGGAAGCAGTAACAGCAGAAAGGAAAGGGGTATGGGCTAACCACTGGATGTCACCTGCGTAACAAATCCATGAGCGACAGTTCTGTCTTTGCAAAGCTGTCAAGTCGACTTTTAGTTCATGCGATTGTGAACTCGAAACGTGAAGAGAAACACTGCCAAACCATAATGAGGCAGGCCCCTTGTAGTGACGGACAGGGACCATCGGGCACTGTAGAGCGTGGTTGCAAAAAGTCGCAGGAAATCGGCGGAAGGTACTACTCGCGAGTTCCGAATTTCTACCAGCAGTCCAACTACAGTAGCACAATGTCTTTTCCAGTGTTCCAATGTGTGTGAAATCTTATGGGACTTATTTGCTAAGGTCATCAGTCCCTAAGCGTACACACTACTTAACCTAAATTATCCTAAGGACGAACACACACACCCATGCCCGAGGGAGGACTCGAACCTCCGCCGGGACCAGCCGCACTGTCCATGACTGCAGCGCCTGAGACCGCTCGGCTAACCCTGCGCGGCCACAATGTCTGTACGTAGTTAAAAAGAGTGGCATGCAATGACCGACTAGCTCCTCATGATCCCTACAGTCCCATACAGAATGCTAAGCTGAACTTGAGATGATGTAAAGATGATGAGTGGATGACTGGAAAAGAGTGATCTGGTGTGATGAATCACGCCACGCCGTTTGGCAATCCGGTGGAGGGGTCTGGATTTGGCGGATGCCTGGTGAACACTACCTGCCATGTGTAGTGAGTTCGCGAGCGCAACGGCCTGATAGGCACACTTCAGTGCTAATTAACTCGGGAAAGGAGCAACGTATCCAATTTTTTTCTTAACGATTATTTCTCAGCACATCCTACCCTGCAACACCCTTACAAGCTATTCACACACTTTCTGACCACCCTGTAAATGAGTAATTAGTTCTGATGTCATGGCTGTCGAATTTCATTAATGTAAGAAGTGGCATGCGTGCCAGGACACAAGAGAAACTTTATTAACAGTAATATTGAAGAGAACACACAAGGTTTGGTGTCAGGCGTACATCAAGAAATGGGCCAGTGCCCTATATAAAATCAGACTCTTTGAGAACCTGCTGAGGAAGCGGCGGTGCTGTAATGGCTAGGAAAATACGACACCCTCGGGCACTAAGACGACTAGCAGACTCCGGCATACAGCCACAATATTACAGTGCCTTCTGGAAAGCTCTGGAAAAATCTTTAGGAAAACCTGTACTGGAGAAACTCGATCAAAACTCCCTGAAAAATCAGTACATCAACGACCAGTTTCCCTGCTGTTAGTAAGCTTTGTAGAGTTTATCTCGACAAGTAGCAGTGAGTAATATTTTTCTGCGTGTAAAAATATAATGAGGAATAAGCGCTGACTCGCACTTCTCTCCCACTGCAATTAAAATATTTGAGTTAGTATTGTCAGAACGAAATACAAGCACAGCACTCGCCTCTGATACTAAAAGGTAGAACTCAGGAAGTGGTAGTTGCTGAAAATGGGTAATATATAGAATGGTAGGGAATATGTAATGATTTTCACAGATATAAAGCCACTGTAAGACACCTCCCTCAATAGGGCTGAACTATTGGAGAATAAATTCTTCTTAAATTGTATCCTTAAGTGTGTGCACCAACATTCACTTCCTGCAAAGCCTACAACTTCTTTCCTCCTTTCCAAGCTAAGCATCCTAGGAGACTTTCTCCCTCTCAGTCCGTTCAAGATAACTTAGTAGACCTCAGCCCACACTGTCGTCAACGGCCTGATTGCACCACACAGGCCACACCTTCATCCAAAGTTGGTGATAGGGCATGTGCCAGGACGCGACAGTGGAGGTATTTTGTAGACCAAAGATTTCTTCTCTCGCACAAAGCCACTTCTCATATCTGGGTCGGTTCTTGGTATCTACCTGCCAGATTGATTCTATCTTGTGTTGTTTGGGTACCTTACAGAGGCTGGAATCCTTCCTGCTTTACGGCTTTATTTGCAACTAGTGTTTCCACATCAAAGTATGAGGAGGATTTTTTTAACTCCTGTTTACAGGCTCAACTTGAATCATTTTCCGTAACACGTTCTACAATTATCAGGATTGTGCCTCCTGAAAAATATGTAACTACTCGTATAATTCTTTTTCCATTTGCTTACCTGCTACACACAGAACTACATAATATGGTGCATTTTCTTTACAAGATTTGTGAGAGATTCCTTACCCGATAATTGACTACTCTGAAGCGCCACATGCTAATCTCCAATACATTTAATAACGAAAATAAATTCAAAACTTGAAAAAAAAACAGGCAGAGGCAAAACAGTGTATTTTGTGGACAAACGAATAAAGAACACGAGCCAGCGAGAATTGACTGCAAATCCAAGTATGGCAAGAGAAATAGTCTCACCAGATATTATAATTTCGCCGTTCTCGTCAATGACGAGCTATAATATGTTTTCAGGATAGATTCTGCCTAGCCCACTTTCACATTGTCCTCCTGGCTACCTTCCTCAGTTTGCGTGACTGTTCCTGGTGAAGACTGTTTTAACTACCATCTCAATCTGATTCTCCCCGCCGTACATTTTTTTTAAATAAGTGAACGGCTGCGATGAATAACTATCTATGAACACTCCAGTTTGACAGCGGTACATTTGGTGTGACCTACCGTACAACAGATTTCATATTAGTACCGAAGATTCTAGTCTTGGTCGTTTTGAGGATATTTCTGCATAGCCGTATTCTATAAAGACGGAAAACACAAATTTAGCTCAGTGTATGTAGATATTAACATCACTGCGTGCCCCACCTGCCTTTGCAGCGACGCCTCCAAGGCATACAGATATCTTCTACCGTGTTTGCGACATTTCTGGGGTGATCCCGTGTGTCGGAGTTAACTCTCTCTGAGTCTTGGTGGTGTTGATCTTTAGCCCCACTGCCTTCGCTTTACTTTGGCTGCTCCAATTTGTCTTTCATGCCTCCGAACTTGTGTCGAGCGGGAAGATACTGCCAGAGTCTAATTCCCTACGATAACTTCCTTGGAAAAATTTACCGCTCCGTCACATGGTCTGAAGCCAACAGACTTTGAGGAGAGGGACACATATTCTCTCCGGATCGCTGAACCAACATTTATGGTCTTTGTTAGCTCTACCTTACGAATGACTTGGTGTTCTTATCCCTCATACATGAGACAAATTATACAACGTTTGGCAAAAAAGGAAAGAGACTGAGGAACTACTTGTCGTGTCGTACTAGAGCGCGTATTGTGTCCGTACATTGTGACACGTTTCATCAAAATAGATCCACTTGAAAGGAGGAACGGCGGAGCGCCTACGAAGAATCACGGAAAACGACTGAAAGAAATGTGTTAAGGAGTGGAAGAAACAGATGCAGATGTCCCTATACTCAAATGGGTTTTACTTTGGAGGTCGCCTCCTCTAGCTGAACATACTTGGTAAGTACACAAACGCAATTTGATTCTGTTTACTTGTATGCTACGTATGTTCCAGCACCGGATTCAGTTCGATCTTTGGTATCGGAACCAATACCTAAAATTGTATCGGCACTTAGATTACATTGGATCAAAAATACATGTAACAACAGTATCAGAAATCTTGTTTGCTATTTTAAGTATATTCCAAGTATTTCTTTAACACAAAAGCACTTATTTAGGACACAAGCCGAAGCAGGAAAATTATATACTGCAATTCAAAACGAATGTACGTAGCTATTAGAAACGGCTGCAAGTCGTTAATGCATAGCAACACATAGTTATTATAGAATGTAAAAGAAAGTTCAAAGTTTCGATCGCTGCATAAGTGCAGGGAATCGGGAACCGTCGCATGCGCGGAGTGCACGAAGTTCTGTCCCGTAAGTGAAAATGGTCTCTCCTGTACATAAGTCATGCTGCTTGTTAGAATTTAACAGTAGTCGTTCTGTCGTGATACGGGTTTCTTGGACTGTACCTTTCAGCAAGTCGAAGTACCGTAAAATTGAATATGCAGGTTTGCATATTTTTAAATCTAGATTTTCCAAACTGTTGCATCGATCATCCTGATTATAACGATGCTGTGTTCTGTGATTTCACATGTGCTTATGAATTGGGCCGTGAAGTGGATTATTGCCTGGATATAGACCTTATGAACAGGGAGAGTCGTGTAGAACACCTATGAAGTGTGTAAAAAAAGTGAACTTTCTTTTACATTCACTGAAATTCTTATCGATGTATCGCTATGTATTAAATAAACACATCAAAAAACATTTTGCGTCACCCTCGGTTCCCAGAACTACTGAAGTGGATGACCGCTACCTAAGGATTATGGCTCGGAGGAACCCTGACAGCAACGCCACCTTGTTGAATAATGCTTTTCGTGCAGCCATAGGATCTCGTGTTACGACTCAAGCTGAGCGCAATAGGCTGCATGATGCGCAACTTCACTCCCGACATCCATGGTGAGGTCCATCTTTGCAACCACGACACCATGCAGCGCGTTACAGATGGGCCCAACAACATGCCGAATGGACCGCGCAGGACTGGCATCACGTTCTTTTCACCGATGAGTGTCACATATGCCTTCAGCCTGACAATCGTCGGAGACGTGTCTGGAGGCAACCCGGTCGTGCTGAACGCCTTAGATACATTGTCCAGCGAGTGGAGCAAGATGGAGGTTCTCTGATGTTTTTTTTTGGTGGCATTATGCGGGGCCGACGTACTCTGGAGCAAGATGGAGGTTCTCTGATTTTTTTTTTTTTTTTGTGGCATTATGCGGGGCCGACGTACTCCGCTGGTGGTCATGGAAGGCGGCGCAATGCCTGACGATACGTGAATGCTTTCCTCCGACAGATAGTGCAACAGTATCGGCAGCACATTGACGAGGCATTCATCTTCATGGACGACAATTCGCGCCCCCATCGTATACATCTTGTGAATGACTTCCCTCAGGATA
Organism: Schistocerca nitens; assembly: GCF_023898315.1. Lineage (NCBI taxonomy): Eukaryota > Metazoa > Arthropoda > Insecta > Orthoptera > Acrididae > Schistocerca > Schistocerca nitens. The sequence continues at coordinate 283,965,013 of NC_064618.1, read as the reverse complement.
ATGGCATCGCTCGACTAGATTGGCCAGCATGTTCTCCAGACATGAACCCTATCGAACATGCCATTAAGTTGTTGCATTAAGTTTCGGGTGTGCAGCCGCAAGAATTCTCCTTCTTCTTCTAATATTTCGGCTGTATAACGTTCAGCCAACTTCAGAGTGAGCCACAAGACTGCCGCTCCAGTGCTCGCTTCGGCCCTTTGTACTCGTGTACCGCGCAACTGTGCATGCGGCCACAGATGCAAATGCGCCAGAGACGTTGGTCGGCGGCAGAGACGTGCACAATGCACGAGTTACATCTGTGACTCCGCAATCGATCTCTGTTGGCATGTCGATATATCATTGTGAGCACTGTGATGACGTCTTTGTGAGTTTATTATACCAAGTGCCGGATTCCATGATTTATCAAGATTGAAACCACTATCTCTATTAATTAAGTTCGTCGTCAAGCGAATCTCAATTGCCTCCTTCACTATCGAGTCCCAAAAAGATGATGTAGTTGCCAAAATTTCGACTTTGTCATACAACATACTGTGACAAATCATTATTTTATCTACAGAAATAGGATTCGGAAAGGATCCTTTATTAGCCAAGATCGCAGTTTATTATTTTTATTGATTACTAGTGTCGGATAAGGTTGTTACTTGTCTTCAGATCTGTAATTACAACGAAAATTGCTTGTAAGGATAAATGATATAGTACAGTCTGCCAATAGAAAATAACCAACGAGGCAAATACATACCACAGGATAAGAAAAAAATAATCTGTATACAGTCACATCGATTATTTTACTTGTCGATAGCTATATTATGGTACTTTTGAGTCACTATCAGATAACCGATACTTGGTGTCTACATCCATACCATTGCTACTGAATCAAAGACATCGATTTATAAACATATCAGAAATGTCTGAGTGTCCCTACGTACGCGGACGCGAGAATACATTTGAGTACTGTTTTCGTACACTGTCACTGAGGTAATCGGCTTTGACGAAAATAGTCACAGCATGTGGATGAAATTCAACATCGAAAAAGAGTCTCCCACGACAAGAGTCATTTCGTTTCTCAAGCTGTGACATAGTCGTGAATGTAAACTGTGATCGAGGAAGAACATAATTTCTTTCTTTAATTCCAGTTCTTTCTTTAGTTCCAGTCAATGAACACAAACTGTCGTCAGACTGTCGATTTCGGTTCATAATGACCATCTTCAGATTTTTATTATGTTGAAACAATGTACTCCAGTTTTCTTCCTGGTCCAAGTGCTTAGTGAAATAACAACAGCTACTTCCAGTATACAGGAGCAGAGTGTATTGTTTCAACAAGACCAACATAAGATTTTGAAGGTGATTATCCTGAACAGAACTGGATAGTCTCGCGATGATTTGCTTGTGATCATTGACTGGAATTAAAGAGAGAATTGGAAATAGAGAAAGTTATTTTGTAATGATAGTATGTGCCAAGTGGATTATCCATCTATTTCTTCTTTACTTGGGAACGGTGATGTTACAAGTAAATCGCTACGCACTCAGATATGGAAGATCCTTTCTCGACGTACTGGATCCTGCATCTTTCAAAAAGCAGACCATAAAATCGTTTTTCCTTTTTTTTTCATTTCTCAAGAATCGTGTGACCACTTCAGGAAAATTCTAGATCACCAAGAAGGAATTATAGAGGTGGGTAGTTGTTGAGAACAACGAGAATGGAAAATTGAAACTTCCTGGCAGATTAAAACTGTGTGCCCGACCCAAACTCGAACTCGGGACCTTTGCCTTTCGCGGGCAAGTGCTCTACCATCTGAGCTACCGAAGCACGACTCACGCCCGGTACTCACAGCTTTACTTCTGCCAGTATCTCGTCTCCTACCTCCCAAACTTTACAGAAGCTCTCCTGCGAACCTTGCAGAACTAGTACTCCTGAAAGAAAGGATATAGCGGAGACATGGCTTAGCCACAGCCTGGGGGATGTTTCCAGAATGAGATTTTCACTCTGCAGCGGAGTGTGCGCTGATATGAAACTTCCTGGCAGATTAAAACTGTGTGCCCGACCGAGACTCGAACTCGGGACCTTTGCCTTTCGCGGGTAAGTGCTCTACCATCTGAGCTACCGAAGCACGACTCACGCCCGGTACTCACAGCTTTACTTCTGCCCGTATCTCGTCTCCTACCTTCCATACTTTACAGAAGCTCTCCTGCGAACCTTGCTGAACTAGCACTCCTGAAAGAAAATGGTTCAAATGGCTCTGAGCACTATGGGACTCAACTGCTGTGGTCATCAGTCCCCTAGAACTTAGAACTACTTAAACCTAACTAACCTAAGGACATCACACATAGCCATGCCCGAGGCAGGATTCGAACCTGCGACCGTAGCAGTCACACGGTTCCGGACTGCGCGCCTAGAACCGCGAGACCACCGCGGCCGGCTCTCCTGAAAGAAAGGATATAGCGGAGACATGGCTTAGCCACAGCCTGGGGGATGTTTCCAGAATGAGATTTTCACTCTGCAGCGGAGTGTGCGCTGATATGAAACTTCCTGGCAGATTAAAACTGTGTGCCCGACCGAGACTCGAACTCGGGACCTTGCAGAACTAGCATTCCTGAAAGAAAGGATATAGCGGAGACATGGCTTAGCTACAGCCTGGGGGATGTTTCCAGAATGAGATTTTCTCTCTGCAGCGGAGTGTGCGCTGATATGAAACTTCCTGGCAGATTACAGCTGTGTGCCCGACCGAGACTCGAACTCGGGACCTTTACCTTTCGCGGGCAAGTGCTCTACCATCTGGTTCGCAGGAGAGCTTCTGTAAAGTTTGGAAGGTAGGAGACGAGATACTGGCAGAAGTAAAGCTGTGAGTACCGGGCGTGAGTCGTGCTTCGGTAGCTCAGATGGTAGAGCACTTGCCCCCGAAAGGCAAAGTTCCCGAGTTCGAGTCTCGGTCCGGCACACAGTTTTAATCTGCCAGGAAGTTTCATATCAACGCACACTCCGCTGCAGAGTAAAAACTCATTCTGGAGAATGGAAAATTAATTGCCAATATATTTTCCAAATTTGTCTCAGTGAATATCGGCACCGATTGAAGTGTAAATCGGAAAGTGTGATACACACAGAATTCGTCGCATAAATATATACAATAAACTAAGAATTTCAGCACAACAAAAATAATATGTGAATTTTTGAAGGAGGGACGTGTTCCTTGAAAGTTCTAAATATACCTATAAGCGTTTGATGGACATGTGTTTCACTGTAAAGGGTAGTTTATGGCATTCATAATAAAGACGGAGTTCAGTAAGACAAATCGTGCAGGAAGGAACTAAACCACCACAAGGTGTAAAATAGCCCTTACCAGTGTTATTATGATGAGGAACGAGTAACAAGACAACGTCTTTGCGTGCAGAAAGCACACTCAAGTGCTATCACAGCTCCCTTCTTCCCTTTTATTTTTTATTCTACCCCTGGCAATAAATAATTCAACGCACCTGTTCGTAACAACGCGAGGAATGATTAAACCCCTCACTTTTTGTCCGATTGTTGCTTCCCATGAATTGCAGATGAGACACATCGATTTTGTTTCCATATATTAGGATACGCCATAAAACCGTAGGATGGTTGCCTTATTACTACCTCCGGCTAGCAGTCAAGTACATCGCGCGGAAATCATAAATTATATCCAGATTACACTGCGTTCTGGCCCTATCATTAGGCCTTGGTAGCAGACATCTGCTTGAATCTTTTAGAGTAAAACTAAGTCGCCGTAACGCAATGTTGGCTTTCACAGACGTTTGGTAAACTCACAGTGACAGCTGCAAGATGTGGCGTACCTTATCCGCGAATTGTTGAAGCTCCCTACTTCATCGTGAGCAGCGTGCGGTTGTTTCGAAGTATACAGACAACTCATGAACTGCAATTGGTAGAAAGGTATTCACATTTCATAACAGCGTCTCAGGAGGAGACAGCATAGGAAATCATAAACCGTCACTTGGTACTGAAATATACGTGGTCGTTAGGGGACCAGAGGTATTTGTAGTCTTGATAGTAAGAGATGTGAAGGAAATAATTACACAAGAATTTTGTTCGTATCTAACGCTACAGTCTTTGGTATGAGGCGTCATATAAATCTTATCTCCATATACACCCATGAGCCAACTCGCGTACTCGTGGTTTCACCGCCTTCACTCACTTTTCATAGATCCTCACAACATTATCACGCAAACAGCCGAGCAGCTGCGGCGTTTCTGAGATGTTTGTTCCTAGATGCTGGGCTATAACAATCTTCCCTTCCCCAAAGTCGTCTACGCCAGTGGATGTCTCCATTTGCGTTCGGTATCATCGCCAGAACGATGCCCCATTCGCCTCTGCTCCACTTAAACGGGGTGATTCAGCTGCCCCAGCCAAAGGGTTTTACGCAACGCACAACGCCTTCAAAAACCGCAAGTAAATTATTCGTATTCCCTCACTCTCTACACACAAACTGTTAGTCATAAAAAATGAACAGGATCTTTCAGTAGAAATTTAATTTAGTTAAATTGTACTAGGATACGTTTTCGCTGGAGTCCATGGTTATCTACGAAAAACGCATTTGAAGGGCACTTTTGTACATTTTTCTTGAATAACTCGAAAACTATGGCCTCTTGTGAAAATGCCTCCCAGTACAAAATTAAATTTCCTACAAAAGGCCCCATTAATTTTTCTGTAGGACTAATAGTTTGCGCATCGCGAGAATATGAAAATCTTGTGTGCGGTTTTTGGAGGCGTTGCGGGTTGCATATATCCCATAGGTAGGGGCAGCTGACTCTCACTGTGTACGTTCCTTGCTGTGTCCCATGCCGCCAAGAGGCATTCATCACACGCTGGACAGCTGTCCTCATGTTTCTGCTAATCATTGTAAATATACAGATAAGTTAAATGAAAAAAACTAAGTTATTTACGTCTAACGACCGGTAGTCGCCATATTGCGTTTGGCGGATAATACATAGCCGGCCGCCGTGACCGAGCGGTTCTAGGCGCTTCAGTCCGGAACCGCGCTGCTGCTACGGTCACCGGTTCGAATCCTGCCTCGGGCATGGATGTGTGTGATGTCTTTAGGTTAGTTCGGTTTAAGTAGTTCTAGGTCTAGGGGACTGACGACCTCAGATGTTAAGTCCCATAGTGCTTAGAGCCATTTGAACCCTTTGATAAAGCGTAGTATATCAGTATCAGTGCCTTTTGCCCTTGCTGTCCTCATGTCTACAGTTTTCCATTCAACTGGTTAAGTCGATTACTACCTGCACGCCTCTACATGACATGATTGACAAAGACTTTTAGCTGTTGTCTTAACAGCATATTTCTTGTAATATTAATCAGTCTGCATCGCATAGGGTCTTCGTTTTAGGGTTTTCTGATTCAGTATGCTGAGGATATCGCCGACTCTACTCTACCTTTAACAATTGTGGCAGTTGTTCTATTAACTTTTTTCCATTTCTTCTATTATTCATATTTCTTTAGTATCGGCCCCTGAGTTTGCTGCTCCTGTGTGGAACGCTTCAGATCGTGCTAAGCAAGTCGGTATTGCGGTCGACGATACTGCAAGGATCATCTCAGGATACTTGAAGCCAACACCAATGCAGAAATTGTATCCGATTGTTGGAATAGCCCCACACAACATCCGGAGGGCCACTGCTGCTGACAATGAGAGAACAAAGCAGGAGAATGACCACCGACATCCCCTGCATGGCAGAAAGATCCCGCCTTAAATCCCGCAAGAGTTTCATTGCTAGGACTGCGCCACTGGAGGGAGCACCAGAGGCAATTGGTCTTGCAACATGGAAGAGCTCACTACCTGTAGACGTCTTATCAAAAGAAGAACTAGCTCCTGGCACAAACCTACAATACCCTGTATGGAGGTCCCTCCACCGCCTAAGAGTGGGCTTCCCCCGATGCAAGATCAACCTGAAGTAATGGAGAATCCTTCCAGCGAGCGATGACACCTTTTGCGACTGCGGGGCTGAAGAAGATCCAAGCCACCTACTTGTACGCCCCCTCCTGGACAACCCGTGCACAGTACAAGATGTTTACAAAGGAAATGACAAAGCTATCGCAGCTGTTATTTTTTGGAAATGCTTACCGGACTCGGAAATGAAATAAATGAGTTTCGCTAACAGTAGAATAGTACTCAAGAGTGGATAGAAAGAGAATTTTTTAAGCGATGATTCTTTTATGCATTCTTCCTATCTCTTCTGCTAGTTATACAGGGTGATTCAAAAAGAATACCACAACTTTAAAAATGTGTATTTAATGAAAGAAACATGATATAACCTTCTGTTATACATCATTACAAAGAGTATTTAAAAAGTTTTTTTTTCACTCAAAAACAAGTTCAGAGATGTTCAATATGGCCCCCTCCAGACACTCGAGCAATATCAACCCGATACTCCAACTCGTTCCACACTCTCTGTAGCATATCAGGCGTAACAGTTTGGAAGGCTGCTGTTATTTCTCGTTTCAAATCATCAATGGTGGCTGGGAGAGGTGGCCGAAACACCATACCCTTAACATACCCCCATAAGAAAAAATCGCAGGGGGTAAGATCAGGGCTTCTTGGAGGCCAGTGATGAAGTGCTCTGTCACGGGCTGCCTGGCGGCCGATCCATCGCCTCGGGTAGTTGACGTTCAGGTAGTTACGGACAGATTGTGGAATTTGCAGCTCTCTGCTAGCTCTGCGAGTCGATTTTCCTGGGCTGCGAACAAATGCTTGCTGGATGCGTGCTACATTTTCATCACTCGTTCTCGGCCGTCCAGAACTTTTTCTTTGCACAAACACCCATCCTCTGTAAACTGTTTATACCAACGTTTAATACACCACCTATCAGGAGGTTTAACACCATACTTCGTTCGAAATGCACGCTGAACAACTGTCGTCGATTCACTTCTGCCGTACTCAATAACACAAAAAGCTTTCTGTTGAGCGGTCGCCATCTTAGCATCAACTGACGCTGATGCCTAGTCAACAGCGCCTCAAGCGAACAAATGTACAACTAAATGAAACTTTATAGCTCCCTTAATTCGCCGACAGATAGTGCTTAGCTCTGCCTTTTGTCGTTGCAGAGTTTTAAATTCCTAAAGTTGTGGTATTCTTTTTGAATCACCCTGTATTTCATTAGATTCACAGACATTAGTACTCATGAATGAATTATACAAGAATTTAGAAAGTGGTTATTTATCTTTCTAAAAATTTGTCCATTATCAGCTGCTTTGCGGACAGCTTTATATGATTTCGTTCCAATGTCCATACAGGTCATTTTTATAACTGACTGTGATGTGTCATCGCCTACAGAGTCAAATAGTGAGGGAGGTCTTCGCCTTCTCACGGATATTAAATTACCTTTACTTATACCGAGACTCGACTGTCAATTTTCATGCCACGGAATGACTATCCCTGGAAGGCTTCCTGGATTCCGTAGCGCCAGCGCCGTCCGCAAACAGTGCCACACACCAATCAGGACTATCTATTGCGTAATTTAAACAGGCACATAGTTGCAGCCAAGTCATGTTTTCTTGAGGTCGCTACTTTTGACTGTGACGAAGTCTCCACGTTCAGATAAAGGTGCAAGGTTCTGTATGCTACGAAATGTTGTGGGCCTCACTCGAAGACTGATTTGATGCAGCTGCCCACGCGAATCTGTCTCTCTCAATAAATACTTCATCCTGCTTCCATTCGAATCTGTTTAGTGTATTCAGCGCTTGGGCTCCCTCCACAATTTTTACCCCTCCACGCTTCCCTCCAGTTAACTATTCCTTGGTGCATCAACATGTATTCTATCAAACGATTCCTTGTCGTATTTTTTGTCATTTATCTTTTTCAGAAATGTTGTCCTCGCCATCGTCAATCAACGTTTTATATCTTCTGTACTTCGTCCATCATCAGTTTTTCCCATCCAAATAGCAAAACCCACCGACTACTTTTAGTGTCCCATTCCCTAGTCCAATTTCTTCAACATCGCCTGATTTTGTTCGACTACATTCCATTACCCCTGTTTTACTTTTGTTGGTGTTCATCTTCTAATCTCTTTTCAAGACACTATCCATTCCGTTGAACTGTTCTTCATGGTACATGTCCACCTATGGCAAAATTACAGTGTTTTGTGTAAACCTCTAAGTTTTTATTTCTTCTTCCTAAAATTTAATACCGTTCCTGATTTTCTTCTTGGTTTTCTTTACTGTTTGCTTAATGTACAGATTAAATAACACCGGGAATAGGCTGCAACTCTGTTTCACTTTCTCCTGCCTCCCTTTCCTCGACATTGACTCTTACAACTTCAGTCTGGTTTCTGTACAAATTGTAAACAATCTTTCGCTCCCTGTATTTCATCCATGATACCTTCAAAATTTCAGTGTGTGGTGCAGTCAACATTACTAAAAGCCTTATCTAAATCTGCAGATGCTATAAACGTTCTACCTTTCTTTATACTATCTTCTAAGATAAGTCATAGCGTCAGTATTGTCTCATGTGTTCCTGCATTTGTCCGGGACCCAAACTAATCTTCTCCGCGGTCGACTTCTCCCATTTTTCAATCCTTCTGTACATGATTCGTGTCCGTCTTTTGCGTGTGACTTATGAAAATGATAGTTCGGTAATATTTATTCCTGTCAGCATCTGCCCCCTTTGCAGTTAGAATTATTAACGTTCTTCTTGGTAAAGGAATAAAAAATCCAAAACAGTTTCTCATTGATGCCGAACGCAGCAGGAAACACCTCATTCAAGGAATATCGTTAGAGTTGACTCCGTCCACACGTTACCAGAAATAATTTCAAGGAAAGATGGAGGAAAGATTAGGGTTTATGTCCCATGACGAAAAGGCCATTAGAGAAGGTACTAAATTCACGATGTATTTCGACACATCTGTGAAAAGGCACATGGAAAAAGATGCTCTCAAGCAGCGAGGCACAAACTTGTTAAAGGCGTTGAACGAGTACTCTAGCCCATTGTTTCTTTGACTGACTGATTGAGATGAATAGAGTAAATAAAACAAGGTATTTGTATAAATATTTCAGGATGTTTGATAGAGTTATTTTGTAAGATAAACTTTTCGGCCTCTTTGCGATCACTAGGATGATGCTATATGCAGCTTGATACTGAAACAGGCCATATGGCACATATAACAACTTAGAAAGATTTTGCGGAAACTAAAAACTCAGAAAAAAACGTTCACGTGAATCCGAAGATCCTGCAAACGTAACGCAGAAACAGGATCATTATTTCAGAAAATTGTCAGTCGCTCGCAATAATTTTAACTTAAATCTTGTAGATTTTATCGTTAGTATACACATAAGAGAAAAGCATGCCAAGATGGTGGGACAAGTGTTATTTCGATGAAAAAGGAATTTCCTAAGCGATTCCTCCGGCATGTACCCGATGTTTCCAAGAAAGATCATAAAGTCGATGGAGCGTTAATTTAAAGTTCGCCGTCGGAGTAGTGGAAAGGAGGCGCAGCTATCTACGGAAGTTAACGGTCCGCTGAACTGTAAAATCGGGGAGGGAACAAATTATTTTAAACTTTGTTTGCGATTTTGTTTGCGGCGGCGAGCATAACACAGGTGGCCACGCGCGCACGGATTACCGGAGATGAAATTAGTTGTAGGCTTTCAAATTGGGGCATAATGAGGTAGGGGCTAAGTGGCCAGTAATCCGGCAGCGGCCACGTTAATGGAGTTAGGCGGCCGGCGTGCTTGCCGCTGTCCGTCGCGCGTAATCAACTTGTTGACGGAAGCCGTCCGCCATGTTTTATTCATCGCCACGCTGCGTCTGCGTCTACGGCGTCTGTTGTTTGGCGTGTTAGCCCTGCCCCTGCCCCTTCACCGCACTGGCTGTGTCCAGCGCTGCCTTCGCGCCTTGCTGATGAACTGGCCTCTAGCCTCCCCTTTTTTGTGCCAGTTGTCCTGCTACGTATATACGGTGGCAAGCTACGACCATCAAGTGATTTCTGAAGCTAACTTCGCTCGATTGCTGGAAGACCCTCCTGTGTTTCCTGTGCAGGCTAGGCAGCAAACGCGTCTAATTACGCCGCACGAAGACGACTAAGCTTTCTTTAGCAATAGTTTATTTTTGCATTACGTATACGATGACTGTCCTTTTCTTTTAACTCAAGATTTGATGAGTCGCGAAATTCAAGCCACACTCAAAATCCGATGTTTGTTTACGCATATGAGTTGTATAGTGTTTCTACACTGAAGCGCCTAAGAAACTGGTATAGGCATGTGTAATCAAATACAGAGATATGTAAACAAGCAGAATATGGTGCTGCGGTCGGCAACGCATATATAAGACAAGTGTCTGGCGCAGTTGTTAAATCGGCTACTACTCCTACAATGGCGGTTATCAAGGTTTAAGTGAGTTTGAATGTGGTGTTATAATCGGCGCACGAGCGATGGGACACAGCATCTCCGAGATGGCGATGAAGTGGTGATTTACCTGTACGACCATTTCACGAGTGTAGCGTGAATATCAGGAATCCGGTAAAGCAACAAATCTCCGAAATCGCTGCGGCCAGAAAAAGATCCTGCAAGAACGGAACCAACGACCACAGTATGTCCGAGTAGCGATAAAGTGGGGATTTTCACGCACGACCATTTCACGGGTGTACAGTGAATATCAGGAATCCAGTAAAACATGAAATCTCCTACATCGCTGCGGCCGGAAAAAGATCCTGCAAGAACAGAACTTACGACGACTGAAGGGAATAGTTCAGCGTGACAGAAGTGCAGCCCTTCCGCAAATTGCTGCAGATTTCAGTACAGCGCCATTTACACTTATCAATGTGCGAACCATTTAACGAAACATCATCGATATGGGTTTTTGGATTCGAAGGTCCACTCGTGTACCCTTAATGACTGCACGACGCAAAGCTTTACGCCTGACTGGGCCCATCAACACCGACATTGGACTGTTGATGACTGGAAACATGTTGCCTCATCGGACGAGTCTCGTTTCAAATTGTATCGAGCGGATGGACATTACGATATGGAGACACCCTCATGAATCCATGGACCCTGCTTATCAGCAGGGGACTATTCAAGGTGGAGGTTCTGTAATGGTGTGGGGCGTGTACAGTTGAAGCGATATGAGACCCCTGATACGTCTAGATCCGACTTTTGCAGGTGACACGTACGTAAGCATCACGTCTGACCACCTGCATCGATTCATGTTCATTGTGCATTTCGACAGACTTGGGCAGTTCCAGCAGGTTATGCGATTCAAAAAAATGGTTCAAATGGCTCTGAGCACTATGGGATTTAACATCTGAGGTCATCAGTCCCCTAGAACTTAGAACTACTTAAACCTACTCCGAACCTGCAACCGTAGCGGTCGCGCGGATCCAGACTGTAGCGCCCGACTGTAGCGTCCAGAATTGCAACAGAGTTGCTCGAGAAATACTCTCCTGAGTTTAAACACTTCCGCTGGCTACCAAACTCCCCAGACATTAAATTATTGAGCATATCTGGGATGCCTTGCAATGTGCTGTCCAGAAGACATCTGCGCCCCCTCGTACTCTTGGGATTTATGGACAGCGCTGCAGGATTCTTGGTGTCAGTTCCTAACAGTAATACTTCAGACATTAGTCGAGTTCGTGGCAGGTCGTGTTGTGTGCTCTTGTGGACCCTACACAATATTAGCCAGGTGGACCAGTTTCTTTGGCACTTCAGTGTAGTATGCCCGTCGATAGCGTCACGTCGCGCTTTTTTAGTTATGAGCGCTCAGTGAGCAGCGTGTAGTGTCTTTTGCGAACTGTGAAGTGCGAGCTGTGATTTGATGTCTTCATGCTGAGGGGTTCGACATGATTTCATGCAGACTTCATAATACACTCCTGGAAATTGAAATAAGAACACCGTGAATTCATTGTCCCAGGAAGGGGAAACTTTATTGACACATTCCTGGGGTCAGATACATCACATGATCACACTGACAGAACCACAGGCACATAGACACAGGCAACAGAGCATGCACAATGTCGGCACTAGTACAGTGTATATCCACCTTTCGCAGCAATGCAGGCTGCTATTCTCCCATGGAGACGATCGTAGAGATGCCGGATGTAGTCCTGTGGAACGGCTTGCCATGCCATTTCCACCTGGCGCCTCAGTTGGACCAGCGTTCGTGCTGGACGTGCAGACCGCGTGAGACGACGCTTCATCCAGTCCCAAACATGCTCAATGGGGGACAGATCCGGAGATCTTGCTGGCCAGGGTAGTTGACTTACACCTTCTAGAGCACGTTGGGTGGCACGGGATACATGCGGACGTGCATTGTCCTGTTGGAACAGCAAGTTCCCTTGCCGGTCTAGGAATGGTAGAACGATGGTTTCGATGACGGTTTGGATGTACCGTGCACTATTCAGTGTCCCCTCGACGATCACCAGTGGTGTACGGCCAGTGTAGGAGATCGCTCCCCACACCATGATGCCGGGTGTTGGCCCTGTGTGCCTCGGTCGTATGCAGTCCTGATTGTGGCGCTCACCTGCACGGCGCCAAACACGCATACGACCATCATTGGCACCAAGGCAGAAGCGACTCTCATCGCTGAAGACGACACGTCTCCATTCGTCCCTCCATTCACGCCTGTCGCGACACCACTGGAGGCGGGCTGCACGATGTTGGGGCGTGAGCGGAAGACGGCCTAACGGTGTGCGGGACCGTAGCCCAGCTTCATGGAGACGGTTGCGAATGGTCCTCGCCAATTCCCCAGGAGCAACAGTGTCCCTAATTTGCTGGGAAGTGGCGGTGCGGTCCCCTACGGCACTGCGTAGGATCCTATGGTCTTGGCGTGCATCCGTGCGTCTCTGCGGTCCGGTCCCAGGTCGACGGGCACGTGCACCTTCCGCCGACCACTGGCGACAACATCGATGTACTGTGGAGACCTCACGCCCCACGTGTTGAGCAATTCGGCGGTACGTCCACCCGGCCTCCCGCATGCCCACTATACGCCCTCGCTCAAAGTCCGTCAACTGCACATACGGTTCACGTCCACGCTGTCGCGGCATGCTACCAGTGTTAAAGACTGCGATGGAGCTCCGTATGCCACGGCAAACTGGCTGACACTGACGGCGGCGGTGCACAAATGCTGCGCAGCTAGCGCCATTCGACGGCCAACACCGCGGTTCCTGGTGTGTCCGCTGTGCCGTGCGTGTGATCATTGCTTGTACAGCCCTCTCGCAGTGTCCGGAGCAAGTATGGTGGGTCTGACACACCGGTGTCAATGTGTTCTTTTTTCCATTTCCAGGAGTGTATAATTGTCATGTTGTGACTTCAAAGTGTGGCAATGGTGCAGGAACTAAAGCATGACATAGAGTCTGTCATGACGCAGGCGATCAGGGAAGGAAGCGAGAGTCAACTAGTGACCTTGTTCAGCGAGTAGCCGAGGCGATTCGAGAAAATAGTCGACCAAGGCAGTTTAGAATAAGCCAAGAGGTATGTTTTCAAAAGGCATTGTCTTTATTCGGCCGCCCACTGCAGCAGCAACAAAGAAGCTCCTGCAGCTTTACCGATGGGAAGTGTCTGATCACCTGTGATACATCCCGTACTTGGCTCCCTCTGATTTTCAACTCCTTACATGAACCGCTGACTACAAGGACAGAATTTAGCACAGCCAATGAGTTGCAGACCAACGTAGAGAATTTGTGGAAAGCCCAGGCTGCTGCTCTCTACGATGAGGGTATAGAAAAGTTAGTACAACGCTACGACAGATGTCTCAGTCAGAGCGGCGACAATGCAGAGAAGTATCTGGACACTGTGGCAAATAAAACGTTTTATATTTTCACTATGGTTTCAGTTTCGCTATCGATGGCGTCTTGAAAAAAGTTCTCTTATAATTTCAACAAGAAATATCCGGTTTAGGCTGTCACTGGCCATATTCTTATAGACAAGACGGACAACAAACAAAATTAGTTTAAAAGTTAAAAGCGAAGGTATACACATCGAAGTGCTTAAAATACAGTGATGTCCTGCTACAGGCTGGACAAAATGAAAGTGGCCCAGTAAACGTTTAGTGCACGTAAGATAGACAACCCAATTTACACTATTCTGTATCCGGACGAGATGATGTACGTTGGGTTGTCTGTCTTATGTGCATGAAATGTTTTCTGGGTTAGTAGGACGGCTATTCAGATAGTTAGGAACGATCGGTCACGAAATGGACGCTACAGTGAAAATCGAAACTGTTCTATTTGCCACCGTTAGCTACATCTTTCAGTTACTTCTCTACAGGGTCGCCACTCCGACTTAGACTTCCGTCGTAGAGTTGTACCAACTTTCCAATACCCTCGTCGTAGAAGAGAGCCTTCTGTGCTTTCCGATAATTTTCTACGTTTTACTGCAGCTTGTTGTCTGTACTGAAATGTTGTCTTCATAGCTAGGGGTTCATTTGAGCAGAGATGAAAATCAGAGGGAGCGAAGTCCGGGCTGTATGGTGGGTGATCACAGAAAACACTACAGGAGCGTCCTCATAGGCCCTGCAGTGTGAGGCCTGGAACTGTCACGGAGAAGGCGTTGCATCATAGTTTCGTTTTGTGGGGTTGAAATCAGGCGAAATGTCTCGGCAGGCACCCGTTCTTAGCTGGAGACCCTGTTTTCTAGGCATCTTTACGTGCTCACAGTGCCCTGAGAACTGAGAAGAGCAACGTGATGCCGTTTATGGGCACTGCCCAACACATCTGTGCAAAACTTCATCGGATTTTCACTATGGTTTCCTTTTCTTGACCGATCGTTCCTTACTTTCCGAAATACCCTCAACCATTAGTTCACTCTGTATCTCTGTTTTGTAGCTCTGAAGATGGTTAGTGACGCTCGATATCGATTATTTCTTTTTTTAATTAAATGGGGTTATGTGGAAAGTAAGATCATTAAAAAAAGCGTTTTATTAATAACACACCTCTAGCACAACCCAAATAGTGCCGTTTCCAAAAGAAAATTACTGTTTTAGGTGAAGAACTGCTCAGGAGGAAAGAATTCCACTGGACTCTCATAAATAAGTCTTCCATTGTCATTATGCCGTTCTATGCTCGGCAGCCTCTTTGGTGCTAATCGGTGGGAGTAGGTCGTGTGCCGTTACCGGATTTCAGCCCCTCCCTTCTCTAATCATCACACAACACGAAGATGCACACAAAACTATAATTACGTTTACCTCAACAGATACACTTACGATTCAAGTCCCAAACTTCGCAATGAAAGGCGTTAGGTTAGGTTAGGTTAGTGTTTAACGTCCCGTCGACAACGAGGTCATTAGAGACGGAGCGCAAGCTCGGGTTAGGGAACGATTGGGAAGGAAATCGGCCGTGCCCTTTCAAAGGAACCATCCCGGCATTTGCCTGAAACGATTTAGGGAAATCACGGAAAACCTAAATCAGGATGGCTGGAGACGGGATTGAACCGTCGTCCTCCCGAATGCGAGTCCAGTGTGCTACCACTGCGCCACCTCGCTCGGTCTGAAAGGCGTCATTGTGCGCGAGGAAAACGCTTTCCGATTAGTTGGCTGGACTTACCACTCTCTCCTAGCCAACAACGTCGTATGACTCGTTTGTATAGAAGAAAGTATCGTCAGTTTCACATCCACTTGCCTGCCACACTTTTCATTTGTAGCTCAGTACATTTTGAAAATCGTAAGAATGTTTGAAGCCCTACCTCATTCTCTTTCCTTAAGTATCCTTTACAGAAATCGTTACGTAAAATGGTACATGAAAATACATCTTCTACTTGTGCTGTTAAAGTTTTTTTGCAAACCATTTGTGTTTATTCCTTCGTTGTACTAAAGAGTTTGTAATTTCGTTTTTATCCTTTTGTGTCTACTGTTACCCGAGATATGGTTGCGTTAGAGGATGGCGATGTATGGCACAATAATTTTTCCTCCGATTCCAACCGCGAAAACTAACCTTATAATGACTGGTCTTTCTTGGGGGAGGGAGGGAATGGGGCGTGGATCATCAGTCCTCTGGTTTTGATGCAACCCGCCACGATTTTCTCCTCTGTGCCAATCTTGTCATCTCGAAGTAAAATTAAGACTGATCTGGAGCTCATTAGGTGAAATATTCTGCGTGTCTCCAGTACGACGCAAAAGCTGTGTCCAGTAATGCGTGGGAACCAATACTGAAGCAGACAGTCTCCAATCTGCACACGCTTCGGTCTCCACTCCTCGGACCTTGACAAGTGGCAGGTCGACTTTAGTCCAACTAGACGACACACTCGCATTCGGGCATTCGGGAGGACGACGGCTCAGAACCCCGTCTGGTCATACAGATATTTTTCGCTCCAGGCAAATACGGGGATGGATTCTTTGAAAAGCGCGCGACCGATTTCCTTCCCCGTCATTTCGCAACGCGAGCTTATGCTCCGTCTCTGATGATCGCTGTATCTACCGGACATTAAACTCAAAGCCATTTCCATTAGACAAGGTAGGAACGAAAATCGTTGCTCTAGGTTCAAAATGGTTCAAATGGCTCTGAGCACTATGGGACTTAAATTCTGAGGTCATCAGTCTCCTAGAACTTAAACCTAGCTAACATAAGGACATCATACACATCCATGCCCGAGGCAGGATTCGAACCTGCGACCGTAGCGGTCGCGCGGTTCCAGACTGTAGCGCCTAGAACCGCTTGGCCACTCCGGCCGGCGTTGCTCTAGGTAGATCTTCAGAGAGGAGTGTAGAGAATATTTACCCTCAGAACTTGTAGACATTGAAACTGATTGTGAATATTACGTCCTGCAGAGCGGCAAAAATTATTCATCGAAACGTTAAATGGTTCAGGATTAGACTGATATTCAAGATTTATCTGTCCACGTGAACATTTAAGATCACTGCCACGCATCATATTCACTTCTTTTAATATATTACTCTAAGTAAATCGTTGCTAATCGATGTTGCCATAACTTTTGCCGTAGTTTCCCTAAACCCATTTGATCCTGCAACGAGGTTGTGTAGTTGCTGCGTGCGAGTGAATCACCTCAGTAACAGCAACTACTTTCTACGGTAGGGGAGTCTCTTCTCGTCACATTAATGTTGGACATCAAGTACATTTGGTGAACAGAACGATTTCACGAATGCAGAGTCTCACGGCGATAAGATCAAATCAATCTTCAGGCCGCGACGAAAATCCGTCGATTACTGAGACCAGTGAAAGACGCACTAGGTCTCAGAACACCTGGAGTCTACGAAATACCTCGTAAGTGTGGCCAGAAGTACATCGTACAAACAGTGCGCACTGTGGAACAACGCTTTTCATTATCCCCATCCTCATGCGTTAAGCTTACCAGGGTATCTCTGACGATCAACACACTGCAGTGATCGCCTTCATTAGATTTCCTTTTGTTTTGTTTGTACGTACATTGTTCGGGTAATGTGCTTCTGACATGCGGAACCTTGACTCACAAACTGCTGAAAGTTCATACTCGAAACGCTTATAGCCATAAACGCGGCGGTCTTGAAATGCGATCTGTGTGCGAGACTGAACAGGTGTACTATTTGTCGAACTGATCTCGGCAGGGGCAGGAAGCCAGTTGGTGACAGTCAGTCGGCACTCCACCTGTTCTATTAGGGCCGTAGGGAACTCGAGCAAGTGCCACCTGAGTGATCGTCAGTCCCAGGAGATCTCCTTGTGGCACAAACCGTTCACACGCACTTAGCTGCTCAGGCACGTATCGGCGAGGTACCCGCGGCTGCTCAAGCAGTTTGGACAAGACGAGTTGTGAATCTCTGGAGCTGCAGCATGGACGAGGCAGTTTGAGAGCTACAGATGGGCTTCACGCATGACGAATTTCCAGTATTCAGAGAAACAATCTCGCACGGCAGCGAATTTCCATGGGACATGAAGGCGTTACTCTTTTCATAATCGCAATACTATACGATGAGACGATCCGATGGACTGGTCATTGCTCGGTGACTTACAACAGTACCTAACGGATTACATCAAAATCTGGAAAAAGTGTGCTACTATTAAGCTGAGAGAAAACAAATGCCTTATGGGTCAAATAACAACAACCGACACCGCAGGCCGCAGTTGTTCATTAGTCGTGGTTCAAAAAATGGCTCTGAGCACTATGGGACTTAACTTCTCAGGTCATCAGTCTCCTTGAACTTAGAACTACTTAAACCTAACTAACCTAAGGACATCACACACATCCATGCCCGAGGCAGGATTCGAACCTGCGACCATAGCGGTCGCGCGGTTCCAGACTGAAGCGCCTAGAGCCGCTCGGCCACCAGAGGCCGGCCATTAGTGGTGCGGCAGTATTACAGTAAGACGAATCTGCTACAGAATATGCTTCAGCAGAACGATAACAACCAGGTCAAGAAATGTTGGGACTTCGTTCGATACACTCAGCTTTGCATTAGGGTTGGTTTGTGAGTTAGTTCCACACATGAGAATTATTAGACAAAATATCGGAGTCTGGAGAATCACGTCGATAATTTTAATATTACGCGCAAAAAAATCAGATTGATATTAAACTGAATTCTTTTGAAAGCGAACAATTTCATACATGTATTATTCAGTGCCAAATATGCCATTCTTGCATTGATGTCTCAACAGTAAATATAAAGCCATGGTATTGATGGAGGTGGTAGGCACTTGGCTTTCTCAGACAGATCAACTGACTTACAATAATGATAAACAAACCAAGTGGTGGATCGTTTACGTTAGTTCTCCTAATATTATACACTACTGGCCACTAAAATTGCTACACCAAGAAGAAATTCAGATGATAAACGGGTATTCATTGGACACGCACTGAATGAGACCGACCACGTAATAAAATTCGCCGACACGGAAGTTCTGGCTGTAGAGAACCACTATCACACGCGCTTGTTCAGAGAAGCTGTAGAAATACAAAAACACGCGAACAGTTTGAACAAGAAAGAGGAAAGCCTTAAGGTCAACGGATCCTGGCTTCCCGTACTGCAGCGAACGACCGTCGCAGGTAGCAAGAGGAGAACCGCACCGGAAATGACCGCGGAGAAGCCCTCGGACGTTGGCGCGCCAGGTACATATAGTCTGCGCCCGCGAGCTCGGCTCCAGTTCACCACCGGCAATGGAGGGTGAAGCTTTGACAATGCCAGCCACTCGTGCTGGCGAAACGTCAGAAAAATCATTAGATGAACGTCGGCCGAAGAACCCGAGACAGAAGCCTATAGGCAGTTTGTCAACAAGTGGCCACGAAAGCCTCAACAATTTTGTAAATATATTATACTAGAACTGACATGTGATTACATTTTCACGCAATTTGGGTGCATAGATCCTGAGAAATCGGTACCCAGAACAACCACCTCTGGCCGTAATAACGGCCTTGATACGCCTGGGCATTGAGTCAAACAGAGCTTGGATGGCGTGTACAGGTACATCTGCCCATGCAGCTTCAACACGATACCACAGTTCATCAAGAGCAATGACTGGCGTATTGTAACGAGCCAGTTGATCGGCCACCATTGACCAGACCTTTTCAACTGGTGAGAGATCTGGATAATGTGCTGACCAGGGCATCAGTCGAACATTTTCTGTATCCAGAAAGGCCCCTACAGGTCCTGCTAAAATTTATGGTTTTGCAGGGATAGAATGAAGGGTAGAGCCACAGGTCGTAACACATCTGAAATGTAACGTCCACTGTTCAAAGTGCCGCCAATGTTAACAAGATGTCACCGAGACGTGGCACCCCATACCATCACGCCGGGTGATACGCCAGTATGGCGATGACGAAAACACGCTTCCAATGTGCGTTCACCGCGATGTCGCCAAACACGGATGCGACCATCATGATGCTGTAAACAGAACCTGAATTCTTCCGAAAAAATTACATTTTACCATTCGTGCACCCAGGTTCGTCGTTGAGTACACCATCGCAGGAGCTGTGACGCAGCGTCAAGGGTAACCGCAGCCATGGTCTCCGAGCTGATAGTCCATGCTGCTGCAAATGTCGTCGAACTGTTCGTGCAGATGGTTGTTGTCTTGCAAACGTCCCCATCTGTTAACTCAGGGATCGAGACGTGGTCGCACGATCCGTTAGAGCCATGCGGATAAGATGCCTGTCATCTCGGATGCTAGTGATACGAGGTCGTTGGGATCCAGCATGACGTTCCGTATTCCCCTACTGAACCCACCGATTCCATATTCTGCTAACAGTCATTGGATCTCGACCAATGCGAGCAGCAATCTCGCGATACGATAAACCGCAGTCGCGATAGGCTACAATCCGACCTTTATCAAAGTGGGAAACGTGATGGTACGCATTTCTCCTCCTTACACGAGGCATCAGAACAACGTTTCACCAGGCAACGCCGGTCAACTGCTGTCGTGTATGAGAAATCAGTTGGAAACTTTACTCATGTCAGCACGTTGTAGGTGTCGCCACCGGCGCCAACCTTGTGTGAATGCTCTGAAAAGCTAACCATTTGCATATCACAGTATCTTCTTCCTGTCGGTTAAATTTCGCGTCTGTAGCACATCATCTTCGTGGTGTAGCAATTTTAATGGCCGGTAGTGTACTCGTATCTGTGAGCATTAGGCTCGTTTTCGAACTGTGGCATAGCTGACAAGCTCCATGAAGGAATAAACGTATTATGTGTGGTGTCACAGCCAGACACCACACGTCCTAGGTGGTAGCTTAAATCGGCCGCGGTCCTGTAGTACATGTCGGACCCGCGTGTCGCCACTGTGTGATCGCAAACCTAGCGCCACCACAAGGCAGGTCTCGAGAGACTGATTCGAACTCAGCCCCAGTTGTACGGACGACAGAGCTAGCGACTAGACGTACGAAGCCTTTCTCTCTCATTAGCCGAGAGACAGAATAGCCTTCAGCTAAGTTAATGGCTACGAACTAGCAAGGCGCCATTAGCCTTACAGTGATTGTAATTAAAGTCTCCTTTGTGCGATGTACCACAATGAGTTATTAAAGATAAGTATTTTACCAGCTACGTACTTTTCTTCATAGCATTAATTACGTATCCTGTTCCAGTACTTCACGCCCGTTTGCGTTAGTCTCGCGTGCCTTTTTAAGCCACCTCTATCTACAAGGTGTTGGCCCAGCTGCCGACACATCATTATGAGGCTGTTGTATGCCCAATTCTTTATCGAGTCGTCTACAAGAATCTGAAAGGTTAAAACAGTCATTTGTTGAAATTAAGGGAAACAAAGACCAATTCAGACATGTATGAACAAAGTGAATATTTATTTATGAACACATAAAATCCATTTACCGAGCCCACTTAAAACTCAAATATGTTCAACCTGGACAGAAATGAAAATAGTTTCAATGCTCCCGCCTTGTGTTATTCATTCTGCAGCAATAGCCATCTGGCCGAGTGGCGATGTGGATTCCAGGCACGCCAGCCACCGCGAGCGGCTGGTTCTCCACATTTTTATGCTAATGTCGCGCGCTGCTTTCTATCTTTGAATGAGCGTTCCGACTCAAATGCTCATACTGGTAGTAAAAGGAGATAGTTATTACGTTACGCAGAGCATAAGCTGCAGCTCTCTCAAACAAAATGGAATATCGCCAATTTATCCGTTCTATAAGTTCTTCTTTCCCAAATGTAAGTACTCAGTAGACGTGTTTTAGACAGATCAAAGTGATTGTACCGCTGACTGAGTATGTGTATGACGCGATGGCCCAGGCCGTAGCTCCACATGCCACTATGCGTTAGTAACAGATGGTATGACTGGACAGAAGACTGCAGGCATCTGGTTTCAGCTTCACCCGGCGATGTCAACTACACAAACGCGACACAAACATTCGCCAGTTGGCTACAATAAATAAACTTAGTACATAATACGTCACACGCCATTGAAGAGTACATGACACGCCACACTCCACTGAAGTTAACGTTTGCAATAGAAGAAATCCGTGGCAGTTAGATGCTTGAACAACGAGACGCTGTTTGCCAACAATTAACGACATACGATACCTTCTTTTCCGTTATTCGTGTTCCTATCGATCGGTTCGATGACATGACACATTACATATTCTCAACTGTTCTCGAAGAGTTTTAAGGAAAACCTTTAGTGGCTTTCTAAATAGCATTGTCTGCCGTAAATGCATCATTTCAGATATTAAAAGTAAGACTTAAGTGCCTAACGAGAAAGCAACTATTCACGGCGCTTGGTCCCCATTAATTCAGAATTCATAATAAATAATCCTCTAGCAATTACGGAGATAAGAGACGAGGCGGGAAAAGCGTTTCGCTTCTTTACCATCAAAAATGAAAGGGCAACCGCGACATTAAACTCATTTAAACTGTATTTAGATACTTGAGTGCGATACCGCAGCCGCATTTCTTGCGAAATCTAAAAGTAATTGAATCCATAATGGAAGCGGTGTTCCTGGGGGCGATTACTGCCATATTTCTACGGCTGCCAGCGCCTGCAGAGCGACTCAGCCCCTTCCTTCACCCCCTCCCCCCCCTTCCCACCCGCCTTTCCCACTTTTTCTGCCTCCCGCTCCTTCTGTGAAGTAAGAAGTAATTCCGAAGACTCGCCCTTCGCAGCCGCAAGAAAGGCAGCAAAGATTGGCCTCTCCGCCCCCCTTTTGTTTCCGCAGCTCCCGGGGCTATCGGAAGAGTTATTTGTTGTATGTGAGCTCTCGTAAATCACGCCAGCGCGCCTCCTCCACAACTGTTTGTCGTTCCGACGGAGCAGTTCCGGTGTCTTTCCAGGCGGCTGACTGCCGGCACTACATCAAATATCGACAATGAACCACGAGTTGCTAGCTCAACGCTTCCTGGCTTCGCAGTGCCAGAAAAGTCTCAACACGTTATGATCGTATGGTTAAGAAAACCACCACAGCTATTATATTATGTGCGTTTATTAAGTCACGATAGGTTTACTTCAACCCCCTCCACGTGTCCGCTTCTCATGTTGGGTGCTCATTGACAGGACAGAAAATAAAGGGCAGCTTGTTAACTAAAGGGTGAATTTTCGCCTACCTTTGTGTATACGTTATATCTGTGTCTCCGCTTCTTTCAGAAAAATGCAGTTGTGACATAATCCGCCTTAGATTTCGCTGAAACTGTTATGTTTCGCACATAGGTTGCGGAAATCTTGCTCTTTCCAAGTCCTAGCGGAGGTTACGGCGTCGTCTTTCTTGTCGTAAGCATCCTAGTTTCATATGGCTGAGATGTACGATCTCATTTAGATATTCTTCGCAATTCCACGTACACTTCTACATCTGTGCTCAGCGAACGATGTGTGGCGGAGGGTACTTTGTGTACCAGTTTCAATTTCCCTTTGCCTATTCCAGTTTCGAATGGTTCGCGGGAAGAACGATTGCTGGTAATCCTTCATGTGAACTCAAATCTCTCTAATTTTATCTTCATCGTCTTATCACGTGCTATACGTGGGAGGACGCTCTTGGAACTTTAACAGTAGCCCTCTCCGTGATGCAGAACGTCGATCTTTCCAAGGCATTTGACTGTGTGGATCATGTCACACTCTTAGAAAAACTCAGGTTTTATGGAATTGAAGGCAATACACACAGCTGGTTTGAATCATACTTAACGAACAGAAAGCAAAAAGTTGTGCTGAATAACACAAATAATGTTGGGAGTGCGGTAAATTCTAATGAATGGGGAGTTATCATAAAGGGAGTCCCACAGGGTTCAATTTTGGGTCCTCTGCTGTTCCTTATTCATGTGAATGACCTCTCACTTATCGTTCAGCAAGCAGAACTAGTACTTTTTGCAGATGACACGAGTGTTATAATAAATCTCATTCCAGAAAAAGCAGTTGAAGATATTGTTCAGGATGTCTTTCAAAGAATTATTACGTGGTTATCAGAAAATGGACTCTCCCTTAATTTTTGAAAAACTCACTATGTCCAGTTCTGTTCACCGAATAGAGTCATACCGACAATCGATGTAGCAAATGAACAGGGCTCAGTTAACAGGGTAGATTTCTCCAAATTTTTGGGTGTTCACATTGATGACAACTTGAGTTGGAAGAAGCATATTACTGAGGTTCGCAAACACCTAAGTTCAGCTTCTTTCGCTCTTCGTATAATCGCTAGTCTTGGTAATAAATAGATCAGCTTCCTAACGTACTTTGCATATTTCCACTCAATAATGTCTTATGGAATAGTTTTCTGGGGTAACTCACCACTCAGGCATAAAGTATTGATTGCACAAAAGAGAGCAGTGAGAATAATTACTGGTGTTCACCCTAGGACGTCATGTAGGCACCTATTCAAGGTGTTACGTATTTTAACTGCACCATCAGAGTACATATATTCGCTAATGAAATTCGTTATAAATAATCCATTTCAATTCGCGAAGAATAGTGATGTTCATACGTACAACACTAGAGGGAAAAATGACCTTTCCTACCCGTTATTGAAGCTGTCAGTTGCTGAAAAAGGGAGTACATTATTCAGCAACAAAAAACTTTGATCATTTGCCCAACGACATAAAGTGTCTGGCAGTTATCAGATCAAGTTTTAAATCTAGCTTGAAATCATTTCTTTTGGACAACTCCTTCTATTCCATGGACGAGTTTCTGTTTCAGAACTGGTAAAAAAAATGTACCTCTAAATGTAGTTGCATGTGTAGAACTAAAAATTTCAGTAATATTAATATTAGCACTATTCATGGGTGTATATATATATCTTGTAATCTGACTTGTTCCACATCATATCAATAAAATAATCGTGAAAATAATCTACGGAACATGACATAACTAAACTACACTCTCACTTGCAGCATCTGTTACTACTGTTGGCTGAGCATGTCCGTGACGCTTCCGCGCTTGCTGAATGAATCTATAACGAAAAGTGCTGTTCTTCTTTGGATCTACTGTATTTCGCCTATCAAAGCTATCTCGTATGGATCCCAGACTGATGAACAATATTCAGGTATTGGTCGAACGAGTGTTTTATAAGCTGTCTCCTATGTTGATGGACTACATTACGTGAAGATTTCTCCGATGAATCTCATTCTGCCATATGCCATAATGGCGGTTAATTATAAGTGGTCGTTCCACTTCAAATAGTTTTTCGTATGTATACTCCTAGATATTTTATGGAAGTAACTGCTGCCACTGATTGTTCTGAAACCGTGTAATGATACAATAATAGATTTTTCTGTCTATGAATAAGCAGTGCATTTCATTTGTTTATGCTGAGGGTTAGAATTGTCACTGCCTGCACCAAACGTCGATACTCTGCTTTTCGCTACAGTTTTCTAGTGTCACGACTTCTCTGTATGTAACAGCATCATCTGCGAAAAGTCTCATGAAAAGTCAACGTTATCTACTAGGTCATGCTGTGGAAAGTAATAGTCCTCTAACACTTCCTTGCGGTACGTCCGAAGTTACTTTTACGTCTGAAGATTTTTCTTCGCTGAGAATGGCATGCTCTGTCCTGTTTGCTAGAAATATCTGACTTTAGTCATATGTAGGTGCACCGAATAACAGCTCTGACCAAACCTGGCGCATGTTACAGTTTATGAGGGTCATTTAGAAAGTTTTACCTGTGAAAATCACGGTTATGACGGAATGCACGGCTGTGTTGATGTGTAATGTTGAGAAACCTGCCACACAAGTGTTCATTCGTGAAAGGCTTGCATTTTATGGGTTCTCTGAACGCAATGGAGGAGTG
Source organism: Schistocerca nitens (assembly GCF_023898315.1). Lineage (NCBI taxonomy): Eukaryota > Metazoa > Arthropoda > Insecta > Orthoptera > Acrididae > Schistocerca > Schistocerca nitens. The sequence goes on along the minus strand of NC_064618.1, from coordinate 283,939,431 downwards.
TAGGGATTCCGCCGATGTGTTACCTCTGGAAAGCAAACACATCGGAGTACTTTTTACATCAGTGAGTTGTTGCATTACTCTATGTTTTGTGTTGAACGTTTCGGAAATTGCTTGTACACTGTTGGTAAGTATTTTGAAAGAGATGAAAGTAATTAGGTTAACAATCCGAATAACTTCTATATGTATTATTCCTTCGAAACGAGTGACAGCGGGCCATGTGTCTCTTTATAGAACAATAATCAGTGCATATCCCCGACCAACTACAGAGTTATAGTTTTGTTGTAAGTTTTGTGCTTAAACTGTAACAGACTTTCTCGGTAGCAGTCTCAAAACTGTCTGATTTCTAAATTCTGATTACAGATTCAAATGTAGAATCGGCGTAGCTACCCAACTTTTGAACATGATCTTATTTATACTCATTACTTTTCAGGAATGTGATTTTAGCTAATGTGGAATTCATCTGACGGTCTGTAAATTAGACTGCATAAAAGAGTGATTCACAAGAATACACTGAATGACTATCTGTTATCTAAATGCACCCATTACAAAAACGCAAATGTTGAATCAACATGAAATTTAACTAACTGAAAACGGTTCCTAATATTTTGTCAAAAATGTTTGTTTAGGCCCTACAACAGATTCATATCTTGCAACGGATAATTTGAGTGTGCTCTGGTTGCACGGACAGAATGATGAACTCAAATAAATCACTACGCGGTTGTTTGCATTCTTATTCAATTCAATTAAAAAAAGTGTTGACAGAGCTGGTTATTTTATTAAAGTGACCAGTTTCGGCCTAGGCTTACGCCATCTTCAAACAGCACCATCAGCGGAAGGCGACGATGCGTAGAACAGTCACTTTACCTCAGGTGCTGAAACTGTTTCTTTTAGACTGCTCTTTAGTAAATTAGTTTTTGATTCTCTTGTCAAAATTATTAATGTTCACTCAAAAGTACAAAGTTAGAAATTATATTGAATCTTTTTAATGACACAATAATAAGCTCAAAGTAATATGAACAATTAGCACCGTCTTTCTCCTCAGTATCAGGCACAATAATGTCTGCTTCTACAAAATATTTCTATTACACAATATGTTTTCCTGCATTTGTAAAGCAATACTATTTAACTAATCTAAATGGGGGAAGGCTAATTAAAATACTGAAAACGTGATTGATAATCCTTCCTTATTGCCAACACACAGATATGACTGGACACAATGAAATCTTTATACAGCAATAATTTCTGAACTCGCGCTTGCGTGTAATAAACTCAATGTAAGTTACCTTTTTCTGAAGTGCTGTCTGTTCAGTCGTCTTAAAAATTAATCTTCATCCTCACGTTACAGTCATGAAGCATCTCAAACAGAATTCTCTGTGTGGCGCATCCGCTATCCAAGTTCCTCATTCCACCACGATAGACAACCTCCTCTTCACGAGTCACCAACTACTAATGCGCAACGCTATGACTCCGTTCGACTTTTACATATTTGCTTGCCCGCGCTCTACTCGCAAGGGAACCTCCCCATCGCACCCCCCCCCACCCCCTCAGATTTAGTTATAAGTTGGCACAGTGGATAGGCCTTGAAAAACTGAACTCAGATCAATCGAGAAAACAGGAAGAAGTTGTGTGGAACTATGGAAAAAATAAGCAAAATATACAAACTGAGTAGTCCATGCGCAAGGTAGGCAACATCAAGGATAGTGTGGGCTCAGGAGCGCCGTGGTCCCATGGGCAGCGTGGGCAGCGTGAGCAGCTACAGAACGACAGGTCCTTGCTTCAAGTCTTCCCACGAGTGAAAAATTTAATTTTTTTATTTTCAGACAATTATTATCTGTCCGCCCGTCCGTCTGATGTGAGGTAACTGCGCCGTAGTGTGGGGACGCTACACCTAAACAAACATCCAAACACACGACGTCAGTCGACTACAGCGCACGGAAGAGAGAGTATTCCTGCTAACGAGGCTCCCTGGCTGGCAGTTGACTGTTCGCTACTTTGGACGAGAGTGCATTAAATACGTAAGATGTATTCCGTGGGCCGGCCGGTGTGGCCGTGCGGTTCTAGGCGCTTCAGTCAGGAACCGCGTGACAGCTACGGTCGCAGGTTCGAATCCTGCCTCGGGCATGCATGTGTGTGATGTCCTTAGGTTAGTTAGGTTTAAGTAGTTCTAAGTTCTAGGGGACTGATGACCACGGATGTTAAGTCCCATAGTGCTCAGAGCCATTTTAACCCCAAATTAACTCGGAAAAGGAGCAGCGTATCAAATTTTTTTCTTAACGATTATTTCTCAGCACATCCTAACCTGCAACAACCTTACAAGCTATTCACACATTTTCTGACCACCCTGTAAATGAGTTCTGGTGTCATGGCTGTAGAATTTCATTAATGTAAGAAGTGGTATGGGTGCCAGGAAACAAGAGAGTCTTTATTAACAGTAATATTTAAGAGAACACAGAAGGTTTGGTGTCAGGAGTACATCAAGAAATGGGCCAGTGTCCCATATAAATTCAGACTCTTTGAGAACCTGCTGAGCGGTGCTGTAATGGCTAGGCAAATACAATACCCTCGGGCACCAAGGCAACTAGCAGACACTAGCGTACAGCTAGAATATTACAGTGCCTTCTGGAAAGGTCTGGAAAAATTTTACGAAGACCTGTGCGGAAGAAACTCGATCAAAACTCGGTGTGAAATCAGTACATAAACGACCAGTTTCCCTGCTGGTGGCAAAGAATTAGCTTTTGTAGAGTTTATCTCGACAAGTAGCAGTGAGTAATATTTTTCTATCTATTCCGTGGGCAATATGAATCCAGCAAATATAGCTCGCGACTTCAATAACAATCGCACAGTTTGGATGTGCGGTCGCAAAACACAGACACTAAACTTATTACAGTGAACAGAGACGTCAATGAACGAAAGGACAGATCATAACTTTGCGAAAATAAAGTAAGTAATCTTATCACTCGAGGGAAGACTTGAACCAAGGACCTCTCGTTCCGCAGCTGCTCACGCTAACCATGGGACCACAGCGCTCCTGAGCTCACTCACTCCTTGATGTTGCCTATCTTGCGTATGGACTACTCAGCTTGTATATTTTGCTTATTTTTTTCATACACTCCTGGAAATGGAAAAAAGAACACATTGACACCGGTGTGTCAGACCCACCATACTTGCTCCGGACACTGCGAGAGGGCTGTACAAGCAATGATCACACGCACGGCACAGCGGACACACCAGGAACCGCGGTGTTGGCCGTCGAATGGCGCTAGCTGCGCAGCATTTGTGCACCGCCGCCGTCAGTGTCAGCCAGTTTGCCGTGGCATACGGAGCTCCATCGCAGTCTTTAACACTGGTAGCATGCCGCGACAGCGTGGACGTGAACCGTATGTGCAGTTGACGGACTTTGAGCGAGGGCGTATAGTGGGCATGCGGGAGGCCGGGTGGACGTACCGCCGAATTGCTCAACACGTGGGGCGTGAGGTCTCCACAGTACATCGATGTTGTCGCCAGTGGTCGGCGGAAGGTGCACGTGCCCGTCGACCTGGGACCGGACCGCAGCGACGCACGGATGCACGCCAAGACCGTAGGATCCTACGCAGTGGTGTAGGGGACCGCACCGCCACTTCCCAGCAAATTAGGGACACTGTTGCTCCTGGGGTATCGGCGAGGACCATTCGCAACCGTCTCCATGAAGCTGGGCTACGGTCCCGCACACCGTTAGGCCGTCTTCCGCTCACGCCCCAACATCGTGCAGCCCGCCTCCAGTGGTGTCGCGACAGGCGTGAATGGAGGGACGAATGGAGACGTGTCGTCTTCAGCGATGAGAGTCGCTTCTGCCTTGGTGCCAATGATGGTCGTATGCGTGTTTGGCGCCGTGCAGGTGAGTGCCACAATCAGGACTGCATACGACCGAGGCACACAGGGCCAACACCCGGCATCATGGTGTGGGGAGCGATCTCCTACACTGGCCGTACACCACTGGTGATCGTCGAGGGGACACTGAATAGTGCACGTTACATCCAAACCGTCATCGAACCCATCGTTCTACCATTCCTAGACCGGCAAGGGAACTTGCTGTTCCAACAGGACAATGCACGTCCGCATGTATCCCGTGCCACCCAACGTGCTCTAGAAGGTGTAAGTCAACTACCCTGGCCAGCAAGATCTCCGGATCTGTCCCCCATTGAGCATGTTTGGGACTGGATGAAGCGTCGTCTCACGCGGTCTGCACGTCCAGCACGAACGCTGGTCCAACTGAGGCGCCAGGTGGAAATGGCATGGCAAGCCGTTCCACAGGACTACATCCAGCATCTCTACGATCGTCTCCATGGGAGAATAGCAGCGTGCATTGCTGCGAAAGGTGGATATACACTGTACTAGTGCCGACATTGCGCATGCTCTGTTGCCTGTGTCTATGTGCCTGTGGTTCTGTCAGTGTGATCATGTGATGTATCGGACCCCAGGAATGTGTCAATAAAGTTTCCCCTTCCTGGGACAATGAATTCACGGTGTTCTTATTTCAATTTCCAGGAGTGTAGTTTCACACAACTTCTTCCTGTTTTCTCGGTTGATCTGTGTTCAGTTTTTCAAGGCCTATCCACTGTGCCAGCTTATAACTAAATCTGAGAAGGGTGCGATGGGGAGGTTCCCTTGTCAGTAACGCAACTTCTGGAAACCAGAGACTATGTATCGCTAATGTATTCAGCTTGAGAAGATGTTGAAAGTGACAACATTCCGAGTCGAACGATAATTTTTATTGCATTGGCATTCAAAGATGCACCAAGTGGCAACATGGGAAACAAGCTGTGGCTTACCACCGTTTTAGTTACCATACAAACCTTTCGATCGTCCGAAACGCTGTCGCTAGACTTTTGGTTGACCCAGTACAGATACTGCTTATGCGCCACCTCTGCAGCGTCCTGCGACGCTCAGCGAGGACAAGGATGAATAAACGAAGCTGTCAGCTGCAGCAGTCGCGAGAGTGCCCAGCATCGATCTGATGGAGTGGCAACTAATATTGTTCGCAGAGACGCGCGGCGCGGCGTGAGTCGCCACGTCAGGTGCAGCGGCTGTGAAGCAGAGCCCAGCTCCGCCAGGCCGCCGCACCGCCCCGCACTCGCTCTCAGCACGGGCCGAAATGAAACGCGAGCCGACTTTTGAAAAAGTACTCCCAGGCTGGCCGGCCGTCCCTAAATTGCTGCAGCTGGGCTCAGCTGCGCCATTACAGCGAAAGAGGCGGGGGCGCGCGCTGCCCGGAAACCCGCCATCCGTCTGCATTCCTGGCAGTGGGCGTGGCCAGCTGCGTCTGCCCTCTCACCTTCCAGGCTGCGCTTTGCGGTCTGCAACGCGCGTACCTCGGCTTCTGCCTACCAAGTCCCTACCCAGCTGAGTGCGGTAGTCAGTCTGGTTGTTCAAATACACAAAGTCATATTCATAAATTAACCTCCTATTTGGCTATTAAAGAAGGAAAAAATTAGATAAAAAAATTTAATATAGCATTTTTAATCTAATTTTTTTATTAGAGGCACTAGGACTGTTGATATGTTTGAAAACGTCTGGCATCAGTTACATCGATATTTAAGAAATACCATCCCTGGCCGTCGACGTAACGAAATAAATATCAAAACTTTGAACATAGCTGGTAAGGTTTAGTGACCGTGCCAGAATTATGTTACAACAAATAAGCCCTCGGTCACCAATATTAAGTCAAAATTGACCAGGTTTCGACGCTACTATGAGCGTCGTCTTCAGAATTAAACTAACTGTTCTAAAACATATTAGGTATGTTATACATTAATAAAATTAAAGTTTATACTGACTGGAAAGAGATGCAGTACTTACAAGTCACATTTAAAAAAAAATCTAAGCCGGAAAGGCGACGTCATGAATAGTTTTAAATAAGATGGCGAGCCACTAAGAGCTGCTCGTACTTGCGTGAACAGGGGTCGATTTATCGACGGAGAAAATATCGACGTACTCGTCTATAAAAATATCGGCTACACAGTATAAATATGCTGCCAGTTTTAGAGCTGTTTAAGTATTGGTTTATTATTAAATATTCTGTACATCAAGAAGCAAGCAGCCTGCCTATCCCCTTAAAGCAAGAACTGAAAGGAAAACTACGCACGTTCACGCTTGGCGACAGCCAATTTCCCAGCAATTGTAACTGCATGTAAGTGGTACAATAAAAAATGTCCAGTCAGTGCGTCGTTCGGTTCCGTCATAAATCGTATTTGTCCGGAACACCTCACTTCGACTTCCCTGTGGATTTTTTTTTTTTTTTCGTTTCTATCAACGCCAGCGAGCTAACAGTTGTAGTGCCAAATTTGTGCTGTTGCTGTTGGTAGGGACGACCGCCGATTACGTTAGCATTTCCCCGCACACGTCTCCGCACACCGCAAAGACCACTAGATTTTTATTCATCATTTTCAGCAACTGTTTTTGAAGAATTCCGGTGTGAAGAAATAGCACACTAAGTCCACAAAAGTTGTTTTTTAACGCAACTGCAACTATTGTTCCACTTATACTTGCTCTTCACACAGTCAAAGAAAAAGACTGGACGTCATAAAAGCTCAGAAAGTAGTAAGACTCCTACATACAGTTACAGTAAAATTATGTCGTTCTACAATTTCAAACATTTACCGCAAATTGCGAAGAAATACAATATACACACATCAAAGAAAGTTTTGCATCACCTCGGTTCCAACAATTCCGGAACATGTACAGAAAATTGGAATAGACATCAACATAAACATAATTTCCGCCCTTTTTATTGCTCGTGAAATCCACACGTTGAATGATGTACCACCATACAGTGAGACCTTCAGAGGTGGTGGTCCAGACTGCTGTACACACCGGTACCTCTAATACCCAGTAGCACGTCCTCTCGCATTGATGCCTCCCTGTATTCGTTGTGGCATACTATCCACAAGTTCATCAAGGCACTGTTGCTCCAGATTGACCCACTCCTCAACGGCGTTTCGGAGTAGATCCCACAGAGTGGTTGGTGGGTCACGGTGTCCATAAACAGCCCTTTTCAATCTATCCCAGGCATGTTCGATAGGGTTAATGTCTGGGGCACATACTGGCCACTCTAGTCGAGCGATGTCGTTATCCTGAAGGAAGTCATTCACAAGAGGTGCACGATGGGGACGCGAATTGTCGTCCATGAAGACGAATGCCTCGTCAATGTGCTGCTGATATGGTTGCACTATCGGTTGGAGGATGGCATTCACGTATCGTACAGGCGTTATGGCACTTTCCGTGACCACCAGCGGCATACATCGGCCCCACATAATGCCACCTCAATACAGCAGGAACCTCCACTTTGCTGAACTCGCTGGACAGTTAGTGTAAGGCGTTCAGCCCGACCGGGTTGCCTCCAAACACGTCTCCAACGATTGTCTGGTTGAAGGCATATGCGACATTCATCGATGAAGAGAACCTGATGCACTTCCTCTGCGGTCCATTCGGCATGTTGTTGGGCCCATCTGTACCGCACTGCATGGTGTCGTGGTTGCAAAGGTGGACCTCGCCATAGACGTCGGGAGTGAATTTGCGCATCCTGCAGCCTGTTGCGCACAGTTTGAGTCGTAACACGACTTCCTGAGGCTGCACGAAAAGCATTATTCAACATGGTGGTATCGCTGTCAGGGTTCCTCCCAGCCATAATCCATAGGTAGCGGTCATCCACTGCAGTAGTAGCCCTTGGGCGGCCTGAGCGAGGCGTGTTATCGACAGTTCTTGTATCTCTGTATCTCCTCCATGGTGGACCTCGCCATAGACGTCGGGAGTGAATTTGCGCATCCTGCAGCCTGTTGCGCACAGTTTGAGTCGTAACACGACTTCCTGAGGCTGCACGAAAAGCATTATTCAACATGGTGGTATCGCTGTCAGGGTTCCTCCCAGCCATAATCCATAGGTAGCGGTCATCCACTGCAGTAGTAGCCCTTGGGCGGCCTGAGCGAGGCGTGTTATCGACAGTTCTTGTATCTCTGTATCTCCTCCATGTCCGAACAACATCGCTTTGGTTCACTCCGAGAGGCCTGGACACTTCCCTTGTTGAGAGTCCTTCATGGCACAAAGTAACAATGCGGGCACGATCGAGACTTACCAACTTGCATTAATCGAAAGGTGCGAAAAGTGGTAGGAGAGTCGAAGAAGAGCTGCTCGTTTCAGACATTCAAAAAAATATTCGATAACTTTCCAGTGGGAGCAGGTACAGAACAGATCTTGTGCCTCACTCTAAGGCTTTTCCCTGCGTGCATTCCAAGGACAATCAAGACAAAACTACTTCTTCTCATTCACATCTCGCATAATAACTGCATGATTAGAAAAACTGGTCCTAAACTGAGGTTTAGCGACAGTTGTTATACCCGCGTTTCATCCGTGAATACTTCAACAAGAGCAAAAGTCAGAGCTGTGCTGTCCATCGCTCAGTTTATGGTCGTCTTTGAAGTACAAATAAATCTAGCGGTGCTGGAGACGGTCATCATGTTGTTTTGGTTCCGGGTCTCGGCGTGCCTCTGTGGATTAGCCCGTATTCTCTGGCTTTAGACGTTAGAGACACCTGCGAACATCACTGCCCCCTAAGAATCAGATTTCATCACCCACTGGCAGCCACGTTTTCTTACGTCACAGAATTGATCATTTGTAAGAGCCAGTGTTGCGAAATGTAACCAGGAATAAATTCGACATTCCACTTTAGCCAGATATGCATATCGTATTGATATGCTGTGGAAACTGCCGCTCTGCCCTGAATCCGATCTTTTTCTTTTTTTTTTCTTTTAAAAAAATAATGTTATGACAAACCTCTTTTCGAAATTGTACTCTGGTATTCTTCGAATACAACAGACGCAAACGTCTGTCGCGATTCTTGGCGTTGTCCTGCTTAAATTGCGGTATACGGAACTGATGATTTTTGCTCACCGTGGATCCGGCATTCGTTGCTGTTGTCGGACGCTCTACCTGACGCCATACCGTCACGTTAAAGAAATTCCACACAGTCCGCCTGCGAACCGTGAAAACTTCTTATGTTTGTCCGATCCAGCCACGTATAATAAGTGGTTATGATTTACTTCGATTGTTTTTCCATCCCAATGCTTTTCTCATTCTTTCTATGTTCCTTGGTGAAGGTTGATATAAAGGTTCATACATGTCTCATTTTTTCCCTTTTCTTAAAACCCATAACGTTCTTAATTTTGGCTCTGCAGTATCGTTTGTTTCGTATGTCTTTTTCAGAAACACTCATTAATTCCGTATTTTTTAGATTAATTGGTCCACTTACTACTCTCTTTTTTGTTGAAGTTTAAAAATATTTGTTTCGTTTTTCTGACTTCAATTCTTCTTTTTTAGTCAATCCAAAATGGCACTTTTTCCGAGCTGTGTCTACAAGTTTTTAAAGTTTCCTATAGATTTGTTGCTTGCTCTTTTGTTAGTATGTATTTTCCTTTTGCATATTTTCCGCCTAGAAAGTTTAGAATCTTTTTCCAACCTTTTCTGTATTAAAGTAATGCATTCCGCAGCACAGAGTGGATAATGTTCGCGTTTATGGAGATTACTTTTGCATTGAAGATACTCGTGGAGAGTTCGTACTTAGTTTTAATTATTTGGTATCTGATATTAGTCCACTGATTCGAATAGTTTATTTATTATTGAATTTTTTGATACTCACAAAATCTGAGTAAATTTTGTTCTTGGTGCTTTCGTATTGAAATTGTTTATACATATATTCTCAGAAGTGAAGAGTGCGAAGCAACAAAGCTTTCTCTTAAATGGCTGTCGAGAATCCTTAGTCATGATGGTCGATGTGTCATACTAACCATGACAGTATATCTAGTTCACGGATTTGAGTGCAGCCCTCCTCAACTCCCTCACACTGTAGTTAGCGCTCTATATGTTACACAATACGAGCAAAACAAAAGCCTTCGCAGTACTCTGATCTAATAGCTGTCGCCCAGAACACATCGAATGCTGTTAATTTACTGTGAACGCATCGTTGGTGTTAGTACTTGTTCACTATGTGATCAACAGGCTCTTCGATTTGTGACAAATCACTTGCTCCCGCCCATACAGGGCACGGCATTCGGTTATGTGACTATCGCCCCCGTTGGAAAGTCTCTTTCGCCGCCTCATTGCGCTAACATCCATTGTTTCCTATTTGTGAATGTTTGACAAGCTTCGATGAGTATCAGTGGATGCAATTTTTCCGCACGGAGAAATCTGTTGTAGGCCATGCTTCACACAAACCTCCATTTCGTGTAATTGTTTGTCAGATTCTGCTGTACTGCGAACTGACGCAAAAAAAGAAAAAAAAATTAATACAGCGATGACGAGAAGATCCAACCGCTAATGGCGCACCTACGACGTTATCGGCGTGTGTTGGTGTAATAGAATATGACTACTGTACCATTTATTTCCGCAACAAATTACTTGTTTTCGTACACATCACTACATTGGGTTTTTCAAAGTCAAATTCAGACAATATACGTTGCAGTCCATGTGTGTGATTCTTCCTCCATTTCCCATCTTACTTGTTGCAGTTCTAATCCAGATAATGTGCGAATTTTAATGTTGGAAGCCTTGGCTGGTAATGTTGCCTTTGCACCCGCGTCACTACAAAAGGGTATTAATGATCCCTATTCCCGTTATTAAAGTGCGTGTTGTATACGTGTGAAAATGTTTCTGTACAGGTCTTCAGGAGAAAAAGTGGATTACCAAATAATCATTATAGAGTGCTATACTGTATAAACAAAAAACGTATTGCTGTTCGTATCTTCGCAAGGAATAAGGATGCACGAAAGGCAATTGCGCTGGTTAATGTCTATCTGGTACCTAAAGAATGTTGGCTTGATACATGTCTTTTTTTTTTATTTTGCTTTTGGACGAAATGTTATTTGCAGTGGTCAAGATAATTGAGACATTCTGTACATACAGCATATAACTTGTGTAAGTGCAAATATTTTTATATGTGTACCTTCATATGTACACACATCAGTATATCGGCCTTTTTTTTCTGTGTATCGGACAGTCTTTTCTCAAACACATCACAAACTGTACTACCTGATGTTTTCTGCACAGTCATAACTGCACCACTAAGTAGACTACGCCTGTCAGCATAGACTAACCGTTTTGCGTCCATGCGTCCACACTGCAGCACCTGACCTGCTGCCCAGGAGAAAATATGCAGTAATGGCTTACTCTTGCCAATGTCCGTGGAGGTACTAACCAACTGAAAAACATACTACTCCTAATAGCTATAATTATTGGTCTGCAAATGACTTAAATACTGATATAATGTTTTCCAGTCCAGCGTCTTCATTCACCAAAAGAAATATCTGCACTTATACCTGTTACACCGTGTGTAACCGTGTTCCAAGTGGAAGTTGGTTCAAAAATGGCTCTGAACACTTTGGGACTCAACTTCTGAGGCCATCAGTCCCCTAAAACTTAGAACTACTTAAACCTAACTAACCTAAGGACATCACACACATCCAGGCCCGAGGCAGGATTCGAACCTGCGACTGTAGCGATCGCGCGGTTCCAGACTGTAGCGCCTAGAACCGCTCGGCCACCCCGGCCGGCGTGGAAGTTGGGGTACAGACTTGTATATGAGATAACTCGGACTTTCCAAGTATAATCTTAATTTACTGTGGTGCATTACAGTAGACCAAACATAGATTCCCCATCTGCCACCTAGGTAAGATCATAATGCATGTATAATTACTTTCTTACTTAAAAAGACAGCTGTCAGTAATGGTCTTCAGACAAAAATACATTCTTCAATTACAGAACCGAAAAGGATGATTAAAGTTGAACATACCTTATACATAAAGCTATGCAATGTTCCCTCCCCCAATAATTTGTTACTCTTATACTTCTGGAAACAATTTAAATTTAGCGTCTTCTCCTTTCGGGTACATAGCTATAGGTCTCACTCATGAAAATCCTTCTGATAAGTACGCTGTTTATACTGTTTTAATGTGAATCTAATTTGAGTGAAACACAGCAAGCGTGAGAATAAAGAGACGGCTGACAATTGAGTTACCGTTGACTGTCGCAATTTGTTGTTACATTTAGCTCTTTCACCATTGAAATATAATTACGGAGCTGTATCGCGTGAATAGCCTTCTATGTCCTACATCGGTAAATTCCTCCCGACATTAACTGTTAGTAAAGGTATCCTGCAATTCATTATGCCGCGGCTGTACGCACATTAACAATAAATGTTATCAAAATACGATATATTCTTTATTCCAGAATAATATGAACTTTATTTTGATCTAGAAATAATTTATAAACATGCATACAACATCTGAACACTTTTACTTTTTTCAAATAAAGTCTGTCGATCTGAGATTAAAAAATTGCTTATAATTTCGTACTACTAAAATTTTTTTTGCTGCCAAAACTATTTTAAAATTTCCATCGACAGCCACATTTATAACGTTTCGCTTGCACTTTAATAGTTTGTATGTTGAATGCAAACAAAGTTGCGAGTTTCACACACATCCGAACCACATGTTTATTAATTATCTGCACTGTAATATCGCGGTCATGCCTTATACATAGCTAGAAACCCCTATAATTGCAAAGAAATAGCATGAAAACAAATTTTGACATCGCTGGTATATTGATTCAACAAATTCTAAGTTTAAACATGACATACAATCTTGCTCTGGGAGAATGAAGGAATTCCGACGTTTCTATTACAAACTGACAGTTTGTAATAGCGCAAATTTACAGAGAGGCCATTGAGATTGCGAAACACTGATATAATTTTAATAGAAAGGATGAAGACATTAAGCTGGGTAAGATATGCTTGTCAACATTGCAGAAACAGCGCGACAATCGATTAAATTCAACTGAGAAAGTTGGCAATATCAGATATCATAGCACAGCCGACGTCACGTGATTGACAGCGGCGCCCTCTGGATGGCTTATATATATTGTGCTCATGCGCGCTCTCGTTGCAGTTCGCCGATTGTCCTCGGAGGTTGGCTTCCGTTGTCGAAGGCGAAACGTCAGGGGAGAGACTTATGTATGGACCACGGCATCTCAGCCCGGAAGTGTTAAGTGATGACAACACCTGCCATGAAAGCCTTCATTCTATGACCAAACTGACAGTTATTATCCTCGTTCTTGTCTCTCTGACTTTTTCGGTGTTTCCTCGCTGCAAGAAGACCTGCGCCTTTAGAGGTGGAACAGTTGTTAACACAATGGATGTGTATTCTCGACGAACAGAATTCTTGTACCCACCCAACCATCCAAATTTTATTTTCGATTGTTACCCTAAATCACTCCACGTAATTGCAGGGATAGTTCCTGCAACAAGATCACTGCCGTTCTCTATCATCTCCCTAGTCCAATGGTACCTGATGTTACATAACCAACGTCACGATGTAGAAGAGGCTTTACGAACGCTTTGTTGTTCATTTTACAGTGTAAGGTATAATAAAATCAATTATCTTTGATGCCTCTTTGCATTAACTATCGTTTGACTTTTAAGAATTTACCGTGTGAGTAGTTGGATTATGTTGTAAGACGTTTGACTACTCAGCAAGTAGGCTTATGATCGAGGTCTGACAAGTATCGTAATGTACACGCAAGTACTTTACGGTGAGGAACGTCACCAATAAATCGGAAAACCAACTGATTCATATTGCAGCTTGTGATATTGATTTCATTTTTTTGTTTTCTTTTATTTATCCTTTCATTTCTTTTCTTTGCTTTGAAATTTTTTATTCGTTCTTTGTTCTTGTTACCTTTTTAATTAGTTTAATTTTCTTTCGCTTGCTCCCCCCTAACTGTGTACCCGTGTGTTGCCCCATTCTGTGTCGGTATTCCTTCGCTTTTCTTTTGACACAAATAAAACGCAAAAGGTCAGCCTAGATGCCAGTAACCGCTAAAGCTAGGGCTTTCTTCCCGGGAGAAGTCTACTAGTATCGAACATAGGCCTTAATCTGAGGCAGAAATTCCTGAGAGTGTACGTTTGGGGCACAGGTTTGTATGGTAGTGAAACATGGACTGTGGGAAAACCGGAACAGAAGAGAATCGAAACATTTTAGCTGTGGTGCTCCAGAGGAATGTTGAAAATTAGGTGGACTGATAAAGTAAGGAATGAGGAGGTTTACCGCAGAATCGGCGAGGAAAGGAACATACAGAAAACCAGGCATGCCGCACATCCAGGATGTGTTCCGTGCCAGATTCCATAAAGCGGCTAGCGGAGTCTAGATGCAGATGTAGTGTAATAGATGAAGATACTTAGTTTTGTACATAAACAACACCTTCTCTTGGTGCACTGTATTTTATTCTTCCAGATGCGTTTCCCCTTTTTTTCACGTTAAGGCATCATCAGTGGAATCTATAATGATACAGTTATGATACACTTTTGTTTGATATGTATTATTCGTACATTCTCTCTCTCTCTCTCTCTCACACACACACACACACACACACACACACACACACACACACACACACATATATGTGAGTTTACGTCCTGAAGTCACAGTTTTCTATCAACACTGATAGTACATCACAACAACAATGGCATACAAAATGAAAAGTGGGAAGAAATATGTCCGAAACATAAAAACATGCTTACGTTTCGTAAATGGAGCGGCAGTGCGACCTCTAGCATCATGTGACCAGATGAGAGGATATGCAGATGCCAACTAAAAACGGAAAGAACTGCCAGTAATTACTTATTTACATAAAAATCGAGAAGTGAACTGTTTTATAATCTACGAATAATACACATCAAAACAAAAGTGTATCATAACTGTTCCATTATAGATCCCCCTAACGATGCCTTAAAGTGGAAAAAGGCGAAACGCGTCTGGGAGAATAAAATGCAGTGCAGCAAGAGAAGGCGTTTTTTGTTTACGGAACAAATATTTCTGTGCTTGCTGTGAATGATGGCCACGCAGACAAACTCGTTAGGTGTAGATACATCTGATGACGAGGCTAGCATCCCCAACATCGAACATGATATAATAAAATGAAGACTATTTAATTACAGTGTGAAACAACTTCTTTTTTCCTAATTCATAAGGGAGAGAGTGTTGGGTGGACGGCAGATTGGGCACCGTATGCAATCTGATAGAGCGGCGCGCCAGTGCTGCCAACATGCGCGGCATGCCAGGTAGAGGCTGGTGCACGCGTGCGGCTGCAAACCGCCACCGCCGGGAATGTTAAGCTATCGATTCAGCGCAGCCGCGCTAGGCGGGGGCCGGCGGCGGCGGGGGCTGCGAATATTTCATAGCCTAAGCCTCAATTCCGGGGGCAGCATCACAGTGACACAGGCTCCGCGCCGCACCGCGCCTCATATTAACTCTTAAAGTAGACATCATGGCTAGCCGCGGAAAAAAAAGAAAAAAAGAAAAAAAAATCTTCTGCTACTTATTGTACCAAAAACTTTTCATAGGGCTGTCGCTGAAAAGACGTCTGAAAAGAACCTTAACTTTTTTTTAAGTTGTGGAGCATATACTACATAAATGAAAACTTTCATGTGGACCTTCTGTGCAGTAACATAATTTTGTTTATATGTCTCGCAAAACTTTTGGTCGAGTGTGTAAGTACTATAGCGCCTCCAGTTTCACTTCGTTACCAGTACGAGCTCTTTTGCCACCTAGAACCCACTGAGTGGTCCAAATGCGCGGCAATAAGTTGCTGCTGTATTAGTATGTACACAGGATGATCCTCGTAATTCACCGACAATATTTCGGCGATTGTTCAGGGACATTTTCATAATATTGACCCGGATCCGTAGCCGAGATCTTTAACGTTCGCCTGTGCGTTGGCACCTACCTCTGAGGTAAGCTGGGTACAATCCTAGTGACGGAAGAAACTTTCACAGCCGGTATTTGGCTGACAAGGGGAGGTGTTGTGGTGGCATTAACTTTCTGCTCACCAGACTCTGCGTCTGGATTAAACTCCGAACTTCATCGCAGTCGCTCGTGGACTGAAAGCATGTGATATTGTGAACAGAGGTGCGTCCATCGGACGTTAAGCGTGTTCGCTGCTATTCGAGAGAAGTATACCATGCGCCTCCGGGTTTTCATTCTCTCCCTTCTCTCATCGTCATGCGGTAAGACATTAAAATTACCTACAATCAACAAATACACATGTGGGTCCATATTCCTCAGTCGTCCTATATTATAAACGATTTTTACGTTCTTGTAAACTAATGAAGCAATCAAGGTAAATCTTTTTTCATCTTTTTTATTGATTCTTGGACAGCATTACCTGATCTTTTTTAAGAAATTTAGTAACCATTAAGCCTGCCCCGCTCCGTCTGAGGAGTTACGTAAAGTTGCCCTGTCCAAAATGAAGTGGGTGCATGACAGAAGAAGTCATTCACTTTGAAAATCTAATCTGAAACAATAATTAAAAAATTCTGAGTCTATTGGATATTGTGCACGAAGTGGCATCACACATACTTAAAAATTTTGACCAAATAATAAAATGATGGCTGTTTGAAAGAAAGGTGTATTGTTGTGTGTTTTCGGTCACGTTATTTGCAATAAATAATGAATAAATTAATATTAAAAATAATTCTCCTACTCCTTGCGGACATACCCGAGGATTTATTCAGGCAAATTTGAGAAAGATATCTTTATTAGTACACCAGAAAATAACTGTATCTCAAGCTGACAGAATGGATTGCGGTCGCACTAATAAAGCTATCTTTCTTAAATTTGTCTGTATTACTCCTCGGGCATATCCACAAGGACCAGTAGGTTGTTTTTTATTTTGATGTATTCATTATTTATTGCAAATAACGTGACCAAAAACAGGCGACAAAACATTTTTGTTTCAAACGTCCGTCAGTTTATTGCTTTGTCAAATTTCAAAAAACTGTGCTGTCGCTCCGTGATCAGTATCCTATAAATTAAGAAAAGTGTTCTTTTCTTATTTCAAATAAGATTTGCAGACTGCAGGACTTCCGTCATGGACACGCCTCGTTTTGGACAGAGCAACTTTAACTCCTCGGATTGGGGGGGGGGGGCTTAATGATGATTGAATTTCTTAAGAAAAATCATAAAATGTTATTTCAGAATCAATTATCCGAGAATCAATAAACATCGTGCAAAAAGATTTCTTCATTTGTTTTTCCAAGAAAAAAATCGTAAAAATCGCTTGTATTATTGGCTGACTGGGGAGAATGGACCCTTAACAAACAACTAATCTTCGCGAAAATTCAGTATGTCCCTTGGGGTCTCCCTGCCAACCATGCTATACGACTTTAGTTTTAATGTAAGCGACCCGTCGTTACAAGTGTCTTATTACAGAGCAATTGCATTCTTTTCATTTCTTACCCCTTTTGTCTTCGTATCTGTATTGAGCTGAAAATATCTGCACAGCAGTGCATAGGTCGATGTTACTTGTTGTGTGTCTCGTCTGGAAACAAAATTCCAGTATTCAGTCATACTGCTAACAGCAGCAATGCATACTCGACATCAAGTTCACGTTAAGTTCGGCTTGGTTTTCTCTAAATTTTGTTTTTCCGGCAGTGTTAGTTATACGACAACAGCGATACACAGGAGTGTCGATAGATTTACTAATTAAGACTTGACCGATATGCAACTTGTTCACTGAATGCAATGGAAGAGCGCCACAACGACTCTATGTTGAACTGTTTATCTGAGGGTTGTTGCATTACTCTGTCTTCTGTGTTGTAAGTTTTGGCGGTTTCAAGTTGCATGCTTTTTTACTGTTGTGAAGGCGTTTCCACTTAAACAGAGGTAATCAGGCTAACAAATCGAAAAAATCCTAATTATGTTGAATGTCTCTTTATAAAAAAATTATTATTATTAGTTTTACTGATAGCTTCTACTTGGGATTTTGCATTGGCAATTGCTTTGCTTGGATTGTCTGAAAGATTGTTCGAGAACCTGCAGCTACTGCAGACAATGAATCAAAACAGAAGTTAAGCTGACTGCATGATTTCCGAGAACCAGATTCTACCGAAGTTCTCCTCAAAAACCAAACACCCTGTTTCATACTTCTTTACATCTGTGACATGAAATATGACAAAACATTTACTGATCTCTGGTTGTGTAAGGTAGCCCCTTGAAATCTAAAATCGAATATTTTTTCTTTTTCTCTTTTAGCGTACTTGTGACAATGAATAACACTCCGGAAACTGATCTCTGGGAACTGCCGCCGCCACCGCTTCTGCTGCTATTGAAAGCTACTAAAAAGGTGCGTCCCATTTACTGGGCGGCAAATTACAAGTGAACTCTGTGTGCACTGAGTCCACGTAATGTTTGAAAGGTGGCTACACTGAGCCACAGCGCCAGAGATCGCGCTAGAGAGTATTGTTCCGCCGCCTCCACTGGCAGTGATTATTGAGATGTCGTAGTGGGCAGTGCTTGGGGAGAGCTTGTGGTAGTCAGTGCTTGTTAAGAACTCGTAGCAGAGAGTGTTTGTTGAGATGTGCTAGTAGGGAGTGCTTGCTGAGATGTGATACTGAAAAGTTCTTGTTGAGATGTGGTAATAGCGAGTCGGTGTGGAGATATATTGTAATGATTAGAGTGATTTTGGTCAATATATGAAGGTAACGAAACTTGATTTATTTTTCATTATTTAATGTCGTAAATAATGCTTCATTACAGGTTCAGTCAACAAAGCATCTGGCTTGTGTTCTGGGATTAGAGTGTAATTCTGGTTTTCTTGAGTAATTATGGTATTTCTATTTTCTTTAATTAATTCAGTAAAAAATGATATTTAAAATTTCTTGTGTTGTTGAAGAAGAACCGTGCCAGATGCGTACGTTGAGTCATACTTCCACACACAGAACAGTTATACTTGTGCTTTGGTTTCGTAGGTTTTATAGTTGCTGGGGACTTAATTAATTAATTGTGTTAATGAAAATTTCCATTTCATTCTTTGTTGTTGTTCTATGCAGTCAGATTGCGTAATAATACTAGTCAGGGCCAACCGTTTACGAGACTACGTAATCGGACAGACAGCTACTAAATCAAAAAAATTAAAATTATTTGCATTTTATTATATTAATTAAGCCCCCATGCATGTTTCTGCGTTTTAAATTGGAATTGTGAAACCTTATCTAATGAATGACACAGACTGGAACATGAATGATTACGTGCTAATTGCATTAATACTGATTTCTTTAAAAGGTGTTTGGCAAATTTAGAAATATCGCTTAAGCAAAAGTGCTCGTCATTATAATCAAGAACTGCAAAGAAATGACGAACTCTGAAAATACTTTAAGGTTTTTTGTTCAGTAGTGTCATGTTCAAAGAATTATTACGAAACGTATACTTTCATCGTAGGTTACAAAAGGTTGCATTAATTGAATTAATCTTTCCTGAATTGTCGCTAATGTTATATAATTAAGAAGTCGGGGACCGTTCTTTATCAGATACTAAATTGTTACAATGGTGTCAGGCAGCAGCTCGCGCGCAATTAAAGGAAAGGAAATTACTTGTTACCTTATTATGAAGTCTCCAGCAAATCAATCAAAACCAAAGATATCAAAAACAATATTATAAAATCAATTTCCTCGATAAAGAAAAATTTTCATCACTCTCGCCATGCTGCTTTCTCGGTCGTGGCTCACTTCACGATTACACTGTCTCTGCGATCAGCCTCCATGAGGGGTGGCCAACGCAGAGATGTTGACACAGACGCGCTGTGTCACAGATAACATTGCGCACTGTCTCAGAAACAAAGTAAGCTCGACTGCCGTCGGTGTATTCAAGTTGTAAGGGAAGCTGATAGTGAATAAATATCAACACCCATTTCAACGTTTGTTAAGCGTGAGCTTCCACGGCCGTTGTTATAGTCAATAAAATTCTTCAGCGTTTGTGACACCATTGCTAATATGTAAAATTCTCCGACGTTTCGGCCACTGTTGCAAATAGCCTTGTTCAGGGTGTTTTTCCAACTGTCAGAAGAAACCCTCTAAGGAAGGCCATTTGCAACAATGGCCGAAACGTCGGAGAATTTTACACGTTAATGATGCAGCCACATTCGCCGAAGAATTTGATTGACCACAATTAAGTTACTACTCCGTTACGAGTCACAAAGAACATAGGTTCCTTAAATGAAAATACTCCCAAAATATCCCTGAACAACCTTGAAATTTACCGGTGGTATTCTGCTTTATTCCGTATTTAAGACGTGGCACACACTCAGAAAGAAGACCCTATTTTCGTAGAAGGTGGATGTCAGCACTCATTGATCTTTCGCTTGGTCTTTGACTGAACTTAGTGTACTGAGCGCTCGTCAGTGGAAAGAAAAACATCATTTTTCTAAAGCATACTCTGCGTTCTCCTAAAACCGGGCTTATGGCCAACGGGAGGATACACACATCCAAGAATAATATTCAGGTATGCAGCTATTTCTTCGACTGTTTTCTGTTGTTTTTGTCGTGTCGCTCGGTGTTTCGAAGTCACATTGATGTAGCGGGAAACGGACAGTTTGCACGCCGCGTGTATACCCTCTGTGACACTCATACAGCTGCTGATGCAAGGTAACCCGAAAGAGTAACTACATCCTGTGGTGAATGGTTGCCATTTCTTCGCCGTCACAACACAAAAATATGGTCATATATCATTAAATCATCTCTGCAAACGTCTCCATCGTGAGATGGCCATCTGCTACAGATTTCTAACATCAGACTACCCAAAATACGATGTTTGCTGTGGCCTACATCGGAATATTAATATGAGTGGGCTCCAAAAAGTAAGTTACCCGATACTCTTTTAGCATACCAAGTAGCTTTTATTGATTATTGCGCCACACTTTTAAGTGACACAGGTACATGACACTATTTTTCGAAATAGTCATCAAGACGCTGTAAACGACGGTCGATGCGTTCTACCAATCAACTCCTTGACGATGAAAATCCGATATTTGATCACGGAGCTATTCAAGGACCACCACGTGAATGTCCCCATCACTGGAAAACCTCATTCCCCCAGATGTTCTTTTGGCTTACCGAAGAGATGGAAATGACACGATGCAAGATCACGATCTTCCTTCTTTCCTGATCAGCCTCATGTACGACAGTGTGGGTTCCTGATCAGCGTAACATACAACAGTGTGGGTTCCTGATCAGCCTCACGTATGACAGTGTGGATTCCTGAGCAGCCTCACATACGACAGAGTGGGTTCCTGATCAGCTTCACGTACGACAGTGGGGGCTTGGTCACATAGTTGGCACTATTTCGCTACCGCTGGAATCGTAATTGCGTTTGTCCATATACCGCTAGAATTTCACCGTCAGTCTGTGTGCAACTTAGGCGTTTTTCTCACGAGAATCATACTGTCCTGCGTGCTTCAAATTTGGAGTACATTTCCAGTTGCTGCGTCATTTCACTCTCACGCCTGTTATCCGCACTGTAGAGAACTCTGCCTGCAGGAAACCCATAACATGTGCTCTCTTCCACCAACTCGTCCCTCTCGTAGCACAGTGGAACGACATGTCTAACTTACTTCGTGCAGTCCTTAGGCATCTCTTCATTATGTGTGTGCTTCAGCAGATGCTAATTTTATATGGCTGAATTAAGGGTATTTTATTTTTTTATGCAGATTCCTGCGTAACATTAAGCAAGCGGCTAATTACTTTCTTTCTGTTCTAGACCAGAAACGATCGTCTCTCCACCAACTTCTGCGATCACTTCCAAACAAGTGCTACATACACAGTGCAGCAAAATAATGTAAGTAATTGTTAGTTTATACAACATTATCATTTAGTTTATACAACATTATCAAAATTCTTTTTAGTAGTATTGTTCGTATTTCTTGAAAATTTTATCCATGAATAAGTAATCCTTCAAGTGGCATTATTTTGACCAAATACTGTACGAATTAAGTGGCGTTATAGTGAACACAGTAACTGAACCATCTGGAAAACGCTCAGACCATCGTTTGTTTCCGCAGTGTCAGGAGAGATAATGTCTGCAGCTCTTGCGCAGGATTCATGCAGTGAATACGACGACCGAGATGGTCCCACAGATGTTCAACTGAGGTGAAAGCCAAGAAATTTTATAGCAGCGAAGTATTCTGCTCTCTGTCGACCTGTTTTAGACATTTGCAAACACTACCGACAGTGTGATAAGGCAAGTTCTAACGTTCTTCGCGAAAGAAAGTCGTAAAGTACTGGCTATCGAAATTTTACAGATTATATTCGAAGTTAGTTGCGCCAGAGAAGATTTCCACTCAAGTGAATGTCATGAAAACATTCACCAGACCGTAAAGCGGTCTCCAACAGTCGTATTGTTCCATCTGTATCGAACAGGGTTGTTACTTCTAGTCTCTGTATAAATTTCGTATTTAATGTATTATAGACTATTAATTTTGGATTCTGACAGCTTTCAAATGCTCTCTCATGTAACGCAACTGTGACATTTGCATTTGCTTGCCATTCGTCGACAGTAGTTTGCAGAATGAAACAAATGACTTGAATTGCCGCTGTTGTCCTGGAGTATAGTTGTTTCCAGTGAAAAAGTTTCGGGGTTTTCTTTTTAACGCAGTTCGTGAATATACTGGTTCCAGTGCTGTTTTGTTTTCAATACAGCTTTCGTCCATTATGGCATAATTTAACATTGCTACCAACGTTACTAAATGCACAAAATTCATAAATACTTTAAATACCTCACATATGCGTCTTTCTCATCCTCAATTAAAGAGCCAACTGAATCGTAAATGCACTTGGTGTGAGATTAGTGGCAGTCTCTAATGTTTGAGTGCCTTACAATTTGCTCCCTTAATGCAAGTTCGTTAAGGAAAAAATATTTTTCGATAATTTCATTCACTTAATTTCAATATAAAGTTCGCTTTACATTAAGTTTTACTGATTTGACTACTGATGCACATAAACCAGGTTTTGTACAAGAAACTGATGAAATTACCAAATTTTAATTATATTGTGTTACGAATCCTAATTATTTTTTACATTTTCCAAAACTTGTGAAAACAAGACTAATCTTAATTTTCATCAAATGTCTGAAATACGAGGTTATGAAACATGTTAGAAAATGACAATGACGATACGTTTTTGAAAAACACAAAATTTTAAATACGTAATAGTAAGAAAAAGGTAACAGAAGAGGTGACAATTGTTATTAAATAGTGGTTCTTAAGTCATCTAAATTAAGAGGGAATGTTACGTATGTGATTTGAAATACATGTAAAAAGCATTACAGCTGGTATAAAATTAAAGCATTGTGCTCAGAACAATGATTACTGAAATATTCAAAGTGAAACGTTCTTTTACTTTCATTTTGGTGGTAGATGAATACGAAAGTAACAGACCATCGGATAACATTCATGTGGCACAGCCACGTTTTTTCAGATTTCAAAACATTAATTGTTCTGTTACAGTCATTACGATGAGAAGTTCAGTTTAGTGCCTTTAACACTGGCAGTTCCCTGTTTTCACCTGGGATTGTTGCAACACCAACAGCAAAATAACTTTGGAGGAAAACTCATGGTTATCAGAATTATGCAGTGTTATTATGCACCGTATTCTGTGAAATTACTAATTCTTCGTATTGTAATTTACATTCCATGAACTGTCATAACTTAAGACACCTTCCGCTAAGTGCGTCTTTTACTACTTAGTACTCATTCAAAAAGCCTTCCAAACTTCAAAGACCTTCAAATAATATGGGTTTCGTGAATTTTACTGTCGTGAATTACTATTGCGACTTCCTTCAGAGCGTTCAGGAACGTAGTCACTCCTGCGCGCTAGATTTATTACAAGCGATATAATATTTTAAGTACGTAAGAGTACTTAAGAAAGTGTCCAGTTAACATGAGCTCTAAAATGCATGCCTTAAGAGCAATGAACACTGAGGAGATGTGTTTCAGAGTAGCGAAGCTGACTGAATAAGTGCTCGTAGCTCCTCAGGTATGTATTTTAGAACCCATGTACGTTAAACGTTTGTTACTTGTTTTTGTCCATACTACCACCTTCCAAAGTTTCCTACCCTAGAATCTTGGCAACAACAGTGCCGGTACATGTATTTCCCTGTCAGAGCTATCAGAACGGTTTTCTCTAATAACTTCCGACTGGTTCGTTTCGGATCAGGGGCTCTTGCTCAAATTGATTCATTTATCCCTCTCCATCAAGCCTGAAGATTTGTAAAATCATCACGGAATCCTCCTGTTTATACAGGCATCGGGCCTAAAAATGCAACGCCATGTACGGTCGTTTGATAACGTTCCCCGTCACGGGTTCCTATCTCATTTTGTTCCTCAAGACACCTTCTGCACCTCCCCGAAATTTGTCGGTGTAATTATGAAACACCCTGTATATACCTCGACGACGATGGCATCATCCAGTATTGTAACCGTCCGTGTCACAAGGCCAGAATCGTTCCATACTGGTGTAGGATCATGATAGTGAACTAACGTTTATTCTTGGGCATCAAATTCTCCTGATCCCAACGGGATGGAATATATCTGCGACTTAATCGGAACCGAGCGTGGTGGCGCAGTGGTTATGCGAGAATTAATTTAATTCCGAAAATATGGGAAAAGTAATTACTCAGTCGGAAAAATGTTGAAAATCCGTACGTAAAGGAAAAGAATATTCTGATACAACAAAAAGAAATTACCTTACGAAGTAGTAACTAGCATTACTGAGGATAAACCATAAACAGCGAGTATTCAACGAGCGAGATGGCGCAGTGGTTGGCACACTGGACTCGCATTCAGGAGGACGACGGTTCAATACCGAGTTCGACCATCCTAATCTAGGTTTTCCGTGATTTCCCTAAAATCTCTCCAGGAAAATGCCGGGATGGTTCCTTTGAAAGAGCACGGCCGACTTCCATCCCCGTCCTTCCCTAATCCGATGAGACCGATGACCTCACTGTTTGGTCTCTTCCTGTAAACAACCCAACCCAACTTCCGACTTCGGCAATCGCTATCGCGACTTAATCGGGCGTCAGCACCGCGCAAACAGTCATAATTTACGGGGCTCGTATTTAGATATCGGTTGGCTCAGACCTCGAAAGCTACCAAGCTAGTTTTCGGATCTATGCCACCCAGAATCACTGCTGCATTGCTTCACATTTGTGGATCAACATTCTGTTAAGCAGGTGATAATTCCGTTTCGTCTCCAAATGTGTGTGTGTGTGTGTGTGTGTGTGTGTGTGTTTGTATAGGGGTACATGAAGGTTTTAACGCTACTGATGTTCCCAGACAGTGTTCAAACAGTCATGTGATGAATATTGTTTTAACATTTCATTTGTTTGTGTGTGTGTGTGTGTGTGTGTCATCAGTCTTCTGACTGGCTTGATGCGGCCCGCCACGAATTCTACTCGGGGGCCAATCTTGTCATTTAAGAGTAGGACTTGCAACGTACGTCCTCAGGTATTTGCTGGATGTATTCCAATCTCTGTCTTCCTCTACAGTTTTTGCCCTCTACAGCTCCCCCTAATACCATGGAAGTTATTCCCTGATGGCTTAACAGGTGTCCTATCATCCTGTCCCTTCTCCTTGTCAGTGTTTCCCACATATTCCTTTGCTCTCCGATTCTGCGCAGAACCACCTCATTCCTTACCTTATCAGTCCACCTAGTTTTCAACATTCGTCTGTAGCACGACATCTCAAATCCTTCGATTCTCTTCTGTTCCGGTTTTCCTACAGTCCATGTTTCACTACCATACAATGCTGTGCTCCAGAAGTACTTTCTCAAAAATTTCTTCCTCAAATTAGGGCCTATGTTAGATACTAGTACACTTCTCTTGGGCAGAAATGCCCTTTTTGCCAGTGCTAGCCTGCTTTTGATGTCCGTCATTGGCTATTTTACTGCTTAGCTATCAGAATTCCTTAACTTCATCAACTTTGTGACCATCAATCGTGATATTAGGTTTCTCGCTGTTCTCATTTCTGCTACTTCTCATTGCTTTCGTCTTTCTTCAATTCACTCTCAATCCATATTCTGTGTTCATTAGCTCGTTCATTCCATCCAGCAGATCATGTAATTCTTCTTCACTGTCATTCAGGATAGTAATGTCATCAGCCAATCATATCATTGATATCCTTTCACCTTGAATTTTCATTCAACTCCTGAACCTTTCTTTTATTTCCATCATTTCTTCTTCGATGTACAGACGGGGGGGAAAGACTACATCCCTGTCTTACATCCATTTTAATAAGAGCGCTTCGTTCTTGGCCGACCACTCTTATTATTCCCGCTTGGCTCTTGTACATATTGTATATTACCCGGCACTCCCTACAGCTTACCCCTATTTTTCGAACATCTTGCAACATTTTACATTGTCAAAAGCTTTTGCCAAGTCGACAAATTCAATGAACTTGTATTGATTTTTTAAAAATCTTGTTTCTGTTATCAACCGCAATGTCAGAATAGCTTCGCTGGTTCCTTTGCCTTTCTAAAGCCGAACTGATCGTCATTTAGCACATCCTCAATTTTCTTTTCCATCCTTCTGCATATTGTCCTTGTTAGCAACTTGGATGCATGAGCTGTTAAGCTGATTGTGCGGTAATTCTTCCACTTGTCAGCTCTTGCAGTCTTCGGAATTGTGTGGATTATATTTTTCCGAAAGTCATATTGTATGTTATCAGACTCATACATCCAACGCACCAACGTGAAGAGGCGTTTTGTTTCCATTTCCCCCAATGATTTTAGAAATTCTGATGGAAAGTTATCTATCCCTTTTGCCTTATTTGATCTTAAATCCTCCAAAGCTGTCTTAAATTCCGATTTTAATGCTGGATCCCCACTCTTTCCACCTATCTGCCCTCTCCTCTGCATTCAGCAGTGGAATTCTCATTGCACTCTTTACGCTACCACCCTTCCTTTTAATGTCGCCGAAGATTGTTTTGACTTTCCTATATGCTGAGTCAGTCCTTCCGACAATCATTTCTTTACATTTTACATTCTCCCATTTCGTCTTAGCTTCCCTGAACTTCTTATGTGTTTCGTTCCTCAGCGACTTGTATTACTGTATCCCTGAATTTCTCTGAACATTTTTGTACTTCCTCCTTTCATCGATCAACTCACGTACTTCTGTTACCCGTGGTTTCTTCGCAGTTACCTTCTTTGTACTTATGTTTTTCTTTGCAACTTCTGTGACTGCCCCTTTTAGAGATGTCCATTCCTCTTCAACTGTACTGCCTATTGAGCTATTTCTTATTTCTGTGCCTATAGCCTTAGAGAACTTAAAGTATGTTTCGACATCCCATAGTACTTCCGCACCCCACTTCATCGCGTATTGATTCTTCCTGACTAATCTCTTGAACTTCAGCCTACTCTTCATCACTACTGTATTGTGATCTGAAGTCTATATCTGCTCCTGGGTACGCCTTACAATCCAGTATCTGATTTCGGAACCTCTGTCTGACCATGATGTAATCTAACTGAAATCTTCCCGTATCACCCGGTCTTTTTCAAATATACCTCCTCCTCTTGTGATGCTTGAACAGAGTATTCGCTATTACTTTCATTTTTTTTCACTCCGTCTTCAGGCCACAAGTGGCCCATCGGGACCATCCGACCGCCGTATCAGCCTCAGTTGAGAATGCGGATTGGAGGGACTGAAATTTATTACAGAACTCAATTAGTCTTTCTCCTCTCTCATTCATTTCCACAAGCCCATATTCTCTTGCAACCTTTTCTTCTCTCCTTCCCCTACAACTGCATTCCAGTCCCGCGTGACCATTAGATTTTCATCCCCCTTTGCGTACTGTATTACCCTTTCAATATCCTGAAATACTTAATGACTCTTCCGCCTTTAGGGGCAGTTTCCCACCCCAAGGATAAGAGAGAGCCCTGAATCTCTGACCGGTCCTCTGCCCTCTTTGACAAGGCCGTTGGCAGAATGAGGGCGACTTCTTATGCCGGATGCTGATTATTAATCAGAATTCAAGTGGGGTGGGTTTCAAACTCCGGACAGAGAACGTTTTGATTAGTAATCAAAGACGCTACCTTTTTTTTCTTTTTTTGTTGATTTCAAGTTGTTCGTTATTGTTCGTTGCTTTTGTTCCGGGCGCACGTCCCATGCCATCCACTTAATTCCTCCGTTGATCCCTTCACTTAGCTTCCTTCTTACAGAGGACAGCTAACTCTCTAACGGAACACGCTGAGCTACCGTGCCACCATCCCTAGTCCACGGGCGCTCTCCTGCTGTCTGAACGTATGTTGCTGATAATGTCGTCTATTTACATTAATGCAATAATTATATCTGCATACTAATGGTTGTCCAACACTCCCAAAACAATCAGGTGTTTGACGAATAATGGCTACAGCTTGCCGGCCGCGGTGGTCTAGCGGTTCTAGGCGCTCAGTCCGGAACCGCGCGACTGCTACGGTCGCAGGTTCGAATCCTGCCTCGGGCATGGGTGTGTGTGGTGTCCTTAGGTTAGTTAGGTTTATGTAGTTCTAAGTTCTAGGGGACTGATGACCACAGATGTTAAGTCCCATAGTGCTCAGAGCCATTTGAACCATTTGGCTACAGCTTCAGCCAAACCGGAAACCAGCTATTCTGCAGTGTCTGTCAGTGTCTCGTATACCAAACGCTTCACATTCTTCCCCTCCCCCCTTCCCCCTCCCTCCACCGGTCCAAAATAAGAAATCCGTAAGTCAGCAACATCTCTAATATACGTCAGTTTGAATACCATCTCTGAACGTCACTAACGTCAAAACAATGCACCTGCGAAAGTTTTGTCACATAAAAAATTTGTCTCTTTTTACCTCCTCTAAACTTTCTGAAATTTTGGTTGAAATGGCTCTGAGCACTATAGGACTTAACTATTAAGGTTATTAGTCCCCTAGAATTAGAACTACTTAAACCTAACTAACCTAAGGACATCACACACATCCATGCCCGAGGCAGGATTCAAACCTGCGACCGTAGCCGTCGCGCGGTTCCAGACTGTAGCGCCTAGAACCGGTCGGCCACCCCGGTCGGCTCTGAAATTTTGTATACGTAGTTTTGTGCACCCGTATATATAAAACTACATTAACTGTACATTCAGAGTTGAAAATTTAAAATAACTGCAGATGATACGAGGCATGTTCAGAAAGAAAGTGTGCTGTGAGGGTTGGCAACATCGAGACGCAGAGGGTGAGTCTATGACTTGAGCGAGCGTAGCACGAACCCGGTGGTAAACGAATGTGTATAAGTGGTGTAGAGAGTTTTTTACAGGCGGAACAAATGTTCATTGCGAACAGAGGAGTGGAAGGCCTTCCATTTTAACTGTGCAAAAAATCGAGAAAACTATTCGTGAAGGCCGCCAGTTGACAGTGGATGAAATTTCTGTGATGTTTCCACGACTCTAGATAATTCTCTTACAAGAGACACTCATAGAAACGCTGGGACAACGGAAACTACGCTTTTGTCCCAGAACAACTGACAGAGCGGCACAAGAAAAATCGGGTCACTAGCGCCCGCTAGTTTCTTGAGCGGCTTAATTGGAGCGTGAGGATTTTCTGAGCTGTATTGTGACTGGAGATGAAACGGCTGGCTCATTACACGCCAGAGGCAGACAATCGTCACAGTGGCGTCACACCAATACCCCAACTGCCAAAAAACTGAAGACCACAATTTCGCGCGCAAAAAAAAAAAAAAAAAATCACGTCCTCTTTGTTTTGGGACCGAAAATGTATCATTTTGGTCCAATTTCTGCCGCAGGGGGAGACCATCAATTTGCACAACGGTATTGTGAGACTCTGAAACAATCTAAAGGAGCAAAAGGGAGGGGAATGGTGGCGAGAGGCGGCCGTCCTCACACAGTTTTAGCCACTGAGGTGCTATCGGAGTCATTTGGTTGGAAGGTTTTGCACCACCCTCCTTTTTCCCTGACTTGGTGTCTTCAGATTATCTTCTCTTCACCTGCCTGGAGGCAAACATGAATGGAATAAAATTTTCAACAAACGAGCAGGTAGAGAAAGAGGTTCCGAAGTGAGGGAAGAAGCTCGCGGAACAGTTCTTCGAATAGGGCATAAAGAAGCTTGTACCACGGCTCACCACAATCGTTGAGAAGATGGCGATTGTGTGGAAAAATAGCCAAGTGTATCAACAATATCCTGTATTTTTTCTCAGATTCACTGTATCTAAAAAATATAAAAATCTAGTACAGTCACTTTTGAACATGCCTTGTATTTCGTCCGCTGTGTTTGAAACGTATCTACGCGTAGTGACATTCATGGGGATATACTGATCGAGCGGCGTGTTGATTTCGCGATGTATTTTCGCGGCTCGGTAGCAGTTCCGGTTGGTTATTTAGGAGCGCGGCGCTGCTTTTGGTGGGCTTCTGGCCTGGGCCCTGGGGTATTTATTTGAGACGCTCTGTTGTGGCCTGCTCCCCTCTCCTCCGCCCGAGACATGGCCACGTCCCGCGCCCTTTGTTGCGACCGCTAAGCCCCCTCTGGCTGCCTCGCAGCCCTCGCCTTACA
Source organism: Schistocerca nitens (assembly GCF_023898315.1). Classification (NCBI taxonomy): domain Eukaryota; kingdom Metazoa; phylum Arthropoda; class Insecta; order Orthoptera; family Acrididae; genus Schistocerca; species Schistocerca nitens. Next base: position 283,909,031 of record NC_064618.1, on the reverse strand, counting down.
CTTGCTCGCCTTCCATTCTTCTCCCTCGTCAAAGAGTATCTTAGGCAAATGTACCCGTATTATGAATGTGAAAGAACTTTCCTCTTTTTTCATCTCTCTCTCTATGCCACCGACGCGTGTGTTGGTAAACGTGTCGAATAAAGGGTCTGAATAAAGTGAGCATTTGCCGGCGCCGCAGGGTAGGGAAGAAAGGGTGCCCCCAAGCAAAAATCGGCAGTTGTTTGCAGAGTTATATTTTCTCTGTGCAGCTCCTTTCTTCACCATACACGAGCATGTTGGAAACATGCTGCCCACTGCCGCATACTTATTTTTCCACATTTTTTGCAGTACGTGCGAGCTTAAGTGGCGTAACACCACTACATCGCGGCCCGCCACGAATTCCTCTCCTGTGCCAACCTCTTCATCTCAGAGCACCAATTGTAACCTACATTCTCAATTATTTGCTGGATGTATCCCAATCTCTGTTTTTCTCTGCAGTTTTTATCATCTACAGATCCTTCTAGTACCACAGAAGTTGAAACATCCCCTTAGAAAAATTAATGAATTACTGTGCTGATGAACCTCTTCCGTTATTTGATTTTCAAACAGCTGAGCAGAACTGAACCTACTCAAACACTTCTCTCTTTACTTATTCTGATCAACATTAAACTGACACACAATGTCCGCAGCTCGTGGTCGTGCGGTAGCGTTCTCGCTTCCCACGCCCGGGTTCCCGGGTTCGATTCCCGGAGGGGCCAGGGATTTTCTCTGCCTCGTGATGACTGGGTGTTGTGTGATGTCCTTAGGTTAGTTAGGTTTAAGTAGTTCTAAGTTCTAGGGGACTGATGACCATAGATGTTAAGTCCCATAGTGCTCAGAGCCATTAAACTGACACACAATATTTTTAGCGCAACGCAATTTGACTTTCAATAATCCCTACAAAAGAATGGCCCTGACTAACAATAACCTATACCTTTCATGAATCACTTGCCTCACAAAAATCTTCGTTACTCGAACTACTGCAATACAGCGAGCGCCAATACTGCCAGCTAAATAAAAGATTCTAACTACTGATAGGCATAGTTAGTAAATGAAAGATTTTGATAGAGAACAAACAATGTATTTACCTTAATAATATTCAAAAGTAATCATATATATATATATATATATATCAGTTCATGATATACAGTATTACAAATTTACTCTTTCTGATGGACACACGTCCAGATCATCCGCTCTCAAAATTCTTCCATCTCTCTCCCCACATCCACCAGTGCTGGCGGCTCATCTCCAACTGCGCAACGCTATGCGCTGTTCACATCCAACTGCCCAACACTGCAATAGCAAATATTCCAACAATGCAAACCAGCCACAGACTGCACACAGCACAGTCAGTGATTTTCATACAGAGCACCATGTGGCGTTACCAACATAAAAACCTAAACACCCTACTTACAAAGTTATTGCCTGATGTTTTTACAAGCGTCCTATCATATTGTCCCTTCTTCTTGTTTGGGATTCCCGTATATTCCTTTCCTCGCCAATTATGCAGAAAACCTTCTCATTCTTTACCTTATCAGTCCACCTAATGTCCAGCAATCTTCTGTAGCACGACATCTCAGATGCTTCGATTCTCTTCTGTTCCAGTTTTGTTTGATACTAGTAGACTTCTCGTGGCCAGGAATGCTCTTTCTACTAGTGCTAGTCTCTTTTTTGTGTCCTCCTTGCTCCGTCCATCATTTTGCTGCGTAAGTAGCAGGATTCCTTAATTTCATCCACTTCGTGATGACTAATTATGATGTTAAGTTTTTCGGTTCTCGTTTCTGTTACTTCTCATTACTTTCGTTTTTCTTCGATTTAATCCTAATCCATATTCTGTACTCACTATATTGTTCATTCCATTCAACATATCCTGTAATTCTTCTCCACCTTCGCCCGCATCTCGTGGTCGTGCGGTAGCGTTCTCGCTTCCCACGCCCGGGTTCCCGGGTTCGATTCCCGGCGGGGTCAGGGATTTTCTCTGCCTCGTGATGGCTGGGTGTTGTGTGATGTCCTTAGGTTAGTTAGGTTTAAGTAGTTCTAAGTTCTAGGGGACTGATGACCATAGATGTTAAGTCCCATAGTGCTCAGAGCCATTTTCTTCTCCACCTTCGCTGAGGATGGCCGTGTCATCAGCGAATCTTAACATGGACATCCTTTGAATTGAATGTTAATCCCACTCTTGAACCTTTCTTTTATTTCTGTTGTTGCTTTTTCGATGTACGGATTGAACAGCAGGGACGAAAGACTACATTCCTGTCCTATACCCTTTTAAAACCTTGCACTTCGTTCTTGGTCTTCCATTCTCGTTGTTCCCTCTTGGTTCTTGTACATGTTGTATATTACCCGCCTTTCCCTACAGCTTATCCCTATCATTCTCATGACTTCGAACATCTTCCACCATTTTATTCAGGTTGACAAGTCCTACGATCGTGTCTTAATTTTTCTTCAGCCTTACTTCAGTTATTAACTGCGGCATCAGAACTGTCTCTCTTGTGCCTTTAACTTTACCTTACATTATACATTACAAGATATTATTTCCTATTTCACAAAAGATGTTCTAACTGGCTGCTATGAGATACAATGAAAAGGCCATCGCACGTGGCATCATGAACTGTCTCACTCTTCCGAACGTCCTAGCCTGTAGCCGAGCATCGTCAGAGGTTACACGACTCGTCGTTAAATGCTCTGCACATTAACAACACGTTCAGCATACGGAACTCTTGTCAGGTGCCCCACAAAAAACAGTAAAGGGGGTAGAAGATCAGGAAAGGCACAAGGCCCTCCTCGTCTTATCCAACTGCTGGGGAAGATGTTGATGTCTTTATGAATAATACTACAGAAGTGTAACAGTCGCATTGTCTGTCGTATTGATAAATTGCCAGTGTCCAGCACACGCAGAAATACACTCCTGGAAATGGAAAAAAGAACACATTGACACCGGTGTGTCAGACCCACCATACTTGCTCCGGACACTGCGAGAGGGCTGTACAAGCAATGATCACACGCACGGCACAGCGGACACACCAGGAACCGCGGTGTTGGCCGTCGAATGGCGCTAGCTGCGCAGCATTTGTGCACCGCTGCCGTCAGTGTCAGCCAGTTTGCCGTGGCATACGGAGCTCCATCGCAGTCTTTAACACTGGTAGCATGCCGCGACAGCGTGGACGTGAACCGTATGTGCAGTTGACGGACTTTGAGCGAGGGCGTATAGTGGGCATGCGGGAGGCCGGGTGGACGTACCGCCGAATTGCTCAACACGTGGGGCGTGAGGTCTCCACAGTACATCGATGTTGTCGCCAGTGGTCGGCGGAAGGTGCACGTGCCCGTCGACCTGGGACCGGACCGCAGCGACGCACGGATGCACGCCAAGACCGTAGGATCCTACGCAGTGCCGTAGGGGACCGCACCGCCACTTCCCAGCAAATTAGGGACACTGTTGCTCCTGGGGTATCGGCGAGGACCATTCGCAACCGTCTCCATGAAGCTGGGCTACGGTCCCGCACACCGTTAGGCCGTCTTCCGCTCACGCCCCAACATCGTGCAGCCCGCCTCCAGTGGTGTCGCGACAGGCGTAATGGAGGGACGAATGGAGACGTGTCGTCTTCAGCGATGAGAGTCGCTTCTGCCTTGGTGCCAATGATGGTCGTATGCGTGTTTGGCGCCGTGCAGGTGAGCGCCACAATCAGGACTGCATACGACCGAGGCACACAGGGCCAACACCCGGCATCATGGTGTGGGGAGCGATCTCCTACACTGGCCGTACACCACTGGTGATCGTCGAGGGGACACTGAATAGTGCACGGTACATCCAAACCGTCATCGAACCCATCGTTCTACCATTCCTAGACCGGCAAGGGAACTTGCTGTTCCAACAGGACAACGCACGTCCGCATGTATCCCGTGCCACCCAACGTGCTCTAGAAGGTGTAAGTCCACTACCCTGGCCAGCAAGATCTCCGGATCTGTCCCCCATTGAGCATGTTTGGGACTGGATGAAGCGTCGTCTCACGCGGTCTGCACGTCCAGCACGAACGCTGGTCCAACTGAGGCGCCAGGTGGAAATGGCATGGCAAGCCGTTCCACAGGACTACATCCGGCATCTCTACGATCGTCTCCATGGGAGAATAGCAGCCTGCATTGCTGCGAAAGGTGGATATACACTGTACTAGTGCCGACATTGTGCATGCTCTGTTGCCTGTGTCTATGTGCCTGTGGTTCTGTCAATGTGATCATGTGATGTATCTGACCCCAGGAATGTGTCAATAAAGTTTCCCCTTCCTGGGACAATGAATTCACGGTGTTCTTATTTCAATTTCCAGGAGCGTATATATTCCCATTATGGCGTTGTGGCAAAATAAAAGGTCCACGTTTGTGGTTGCCTGTAATTCCGGTCCAAACCATTCATGCTAAGCCTTCGTTGATGCTTCTACTCAACCATTCCCCGAGAATTTTCTGTAGCTCACAGATAATTGTAGATTTTTGATGCTGTCTTTGCCAGTGGTCGCTTCCTCGTTGAGGAACACTGACGACAGAAATCCCATAATGTTGGTGAACTGTTTCTACAACCAGCAAGAATACTTTCTCGTGGAGGAAAATCTGCTGCCGATAAACCCTGCACGTGTGCACGTGTTAAGCATAGTATTCGTTTTCATGCAAGATACGCAACTCAGTCCTTCGGCTTACTCCACTCTAGAGAGCCACGTTTCTGTGACTTTTAGTGGGGTTGGTACTAATATCGTGTCACGCTATTTTGTTCAGACTTTGTAAACGATCGTCACACCGCCTCCTATGTTGTCCATCTTTCTGATAGGACTCATTATCACACAGATGCTGAAAAATTGATGCAAAAGTTCGGAGGTGCTGTCTGTCAGAGTAAGCGGTTCGATAAAAACGTGTGCTGTCCCGATAGTTTCTTGAAAGTCATCTCGGCTTACTCCTGGAATCAACAATGGACGATTTGACTTCGACTTAAATAAAAACCAAACTATCTGCAATTAAGAGAATAATGTTGTTTATCAGCGCCATCTACGTTGTAAAATATGTGTTAGTTTATTATGAAGCTTGTAATATGTAATCTAATATAGCAGCACTAATTGGCCGCGCGGGACTAGCCGAGCGGTCTAAGGCGCTTCAGTCATGGACTGTGCGGCTGGTCCCGGCGGAGGTCCGAGTCCTCCTTCAGGCATGGGTGTGTGTGTTTGTACTTAGGATAATTTAGGTTAAGTAGTGTGTAAGCTTAGGAACTGATGGCCTCAGCAGTTAAGTCCCATAAGATTTCACACACATTTGAACATTTGAGTACTAATTGCTTTATTGCAAAATCGCCATTCTTTCCTAGACATAAGTTACCAGAATGAAAAATGCTGCTATTGTAGCACAAAACAGGCATATATGGCCTGGGCAGAGGTAGGGATCTAAGAGAACGAAATTAGCTTTTCGGCTTATCTGGCAGCTTCAAAGACATTTCAAAGCATATTGACATATTCGCGCTTTTTACGTTGTAGTATAAGTACGCATGACATGCAACATACTGCATCGTGTCAAGTAAAGTAACGTTACATGATGTCATGTCGTACAACAAGACTCCTGCTATCATGTGATCCAACATGCATTTGCCATGTCGTGTGCAATATGACGAATGCATGGCATTAAAGTTTAAGATGCATTGCATTCTTACTCGGGGGTTCTTCCTGTCGTAGATGCAACCCCACTCTCGCATAATTTCTATTGTAGATACATCCCATTCTCTAGCAGCTCGTAAATTTGTGTCTATTTGTTCTTATGCCCCGCCCCCTCCCATACATGTAACAGGAAGTGCTCAGTGCGCTGGAGAAGCAGCGATAACTCGTAAAAAAGCGCGATTATAGCAAGGTGGTTTGATTCAAATGTCTTTGAAGCTGCCAGATGAGTCGAAAAGCTAGTTCCGTTCTTTTACATCCCGAACTCTGCACATCACATTTTGGCATTTTTTGTGCTACGATAGGAGCATTTTTCATTCTGGTTCCCATATTTTACTCTACCATAATTTTCACGTTAGACCGCCAATAGCCTGGCAACCGATAAAGATTTTTGTTGACTCGGGTGTCGACTGATCCGGTATAGGTCTTTTTAATTGTCTTTCGAACCATATTGATTGTATCGTGACAAGAGACAAAGCTTTCGCAAAACAACAGGTCAGCCATTAATTACATTTGTCTACATTCTTACAAAATTTGAACCGATTCGCACAAGTCGGAAACATACGCGTAGGAGTGGCGCGCTTAAACTCAAAAAAATGTGTTTTTTAGGCGTAAAATCGGAATGTGGCAAGATTTTTTCAAATGGTTAATGCTTATCTTAGACCAAGGTCCGATACACCAGTGGAGCAAATTTGAACCATCAGTCACGCTCCTGTCCTGAGTTATTTAAGAGTAACTGTTTTTGCACGTGAAATCCGAACGGTGAGCATACAAATGGTGTCATTAGCTGGGCATTAATTTCAGCCCAATTAAAATCTTTTTCAAGAGAAATTAGTCGATTCCCGCAATTTGCCTGGGCGCCAGCTCTAGTTCGTCATCCAAACGTTGCTTAACGTACTGTAACATAACTACAGTAAGACAGATATACGAATGGCTATACAGATGTCCGCTGGTCCGAGCTAAACCAAAACATTTTATCCCAAATTCCTAGACCAAATAGGAATCGAAAACCAAGACATATCTTTTACAGCGTTTCCGCGCCTTAACGATATGTTCTTTGTCGTATCCCCCGTCGCGCTTTTTGACAAAAGAGTGATGTAGACGGATACCAAGTTCATTCTCTCCTTTACTTTCAATCCATACTATTCTAAGCTTCAGAAATACATCACACTGCATAAGGACGAATTATGGGTTTCATTTTACAAACCTCCACGGATTGCAAGTAGGCAGGCGAAGCAACTTTCATCAGGATGTTGCGTTTAAATCAAAGCGTGATTCCCGCATGATATCTAGACGTCGTAAGTTTTAGACATTCTCTAGCTGAACATTTCTGCGGCTGACGCTTTATTGTGTGATCCTGAATGAACACGTATCTACGAAGTACACTCCTGGAAATTGAAATAAGAACACCGTGAATTCATTGTCCCAGGAAGGGGAAACTTTATTGACACATTCCTGGGGTCAGATACATCACATGATCACACTGACAGAACCACAGGCACATAGACACAGGCAACAGAGCATGCACAATGTCGGCACTAGTACAGTGTATATCCACCTTTCGCAGCAATGCAGGCTGCTATTCTCCCATGGAGACGATCGTAGAAATGCTGGATGTAGTCCTGTGGAACGGCTTGCCATGCCATTTCCACCTGGCGCCTCAGTTGGGCCAGCGTTCGTGCCGGACGTGCAGACCGCGTGAGACGACGCTTCATCCAGTCCCAAACATGCTCAATGGGGGACAGATCCGGAGATCTTGCTGGCCAGGGTAGTTGACTTACACCTTCTAGAGCACGTTGGGTGGCACGGGATACATGCGGACGTGCATTGTCCTGTTGGAACAGCAAGTTCCCTTGCCGGTCTAGGAATGGTAGAACGATGGGTTCGATGACGGTTTGGATGTACCGTGCACTATTCAGTGTCCCCTCGACGATCACCACTGGTGTACGGCCAGTGTACTAGATCGCTCCCCACACCATGATGCTGGGTGTTGGCCCTGTGTGCCTCGGTCGTATGCAGTCCTGATTGTGGCGCTCACCTGCACGGCGCCAAACACGCATACGACCATCATTGGCACCAAGGCAGAAGCGACTCTCATCGCTGAAGACGACACGTCTCCATTCGTCCCTCCATTCACGCCTGTCGCGACACCACTGGAGGCGGGCTGCACGATGTTGGGGCGTGAGCGGAAGACGGCCTAACGGTGTGCGGGACCATAGCCCAGCTTCATGGAGACGGTTACGAATGGTCCTCGCCGATACCCCAGGAGCAACAGTGTCCCTAATTTGCTGGGAAGTGGCGGTGCGGTCCCCTACGGTACTGCGTAGGATCCTACGGTCTTGGCGTGCATCCGTGTGTCACTGCGGTCCGGTCCCAGGTCAACGGGCACGTGCACCTTCCGACGACCACTGGCGACAACATCGATGTACTGTGGAGACCTCACGCCCCACGTGTTGAGCAATTCGGCGGTACGTCCACCCGGCCTCCCGCATGCCCACTATACGCCCTCGCTCAAAGTCCGTCAATTGCACATACGGTTCACGTCCACGCTGTCGCGGCATGCTACCAGTGTTAAATACTGCGATGGAGCTCCGTATGCCACGGCAAACTGGCTGACACTGACGGCGGCGGTGCACAAATGCTGCGCAGCTAGCGCCATTCGACGGCCAACAACGCGGTTCCTGGTGTGTCCGCTGTGCCGTGCGTGTGATCATTGCTTGTACAGCCCTCTCGCAGTGTCCGGAGCAAGTATGGTGGGTCTGACACACCGGTGTCAATGTGTTCTTTTTTCCATTTCCAGGAGTGTAGTTCGTAAATATTTCATAGTGGACTGTAGAACACGTATTCTTTTGTAATTGAGTTTAAAATGTTAGTCATTTGCTTCAGATAGACAAAAATAAAACTTTCCTTTGGTACAGTCAGTAAACTGTGATGTCGGCCAATGGTGGCCGAGCGGTTCTAGGCGCTTCAGTCTGGAACCGCGCGACCGCTGCGGTCTCAGGTTCGAATCCTGCCTCGGGCATGGATGTGTGTGATGTCCCTAGGTTAGTTAGGTTTAAGTAGTTCTAAGTTCTAGGGGACTGATGACCTGAGATGTTAAGTCCCATAGTGCTCAGAGCCATTTAGTGAACTGTGATAATATTTAATTAAGAAAATTGGTGACTACAGCTCTGCGTTTAATTATCTTGGAGACTTTGTCCCACATGGTCGAAGAAGTAGACACTTCGACATATGTCAAGACTAGTTTATCCAATAACCTCGAGTTACACTCAAAGCGAAGTACACAGTCATTTTCATCTTTGTCTTCAATTATTTGTGTTTCGGAGTCTAGCATATTACATCACGTTTCTGTATATCTTGTGCTAATTTCTTCGTCTGAGTGTACCTGCTACACAGAGTCCCAAAATGTTAGATACAGTACATGGTATCCTACATGACGTGGACGCTATGAAATTGCTTTACCAGAATAAGGATTGAGTGAAAAAATTTCGAAACGAGGAAAACTATTTTAACAAATTTTCCAGATATTGAGAATTAGGACAGGAAGACACCTACTACAACAAGAGTCATATATCTCAACCCCATGCGTTAAATGTTTGCGAACACGTAAGATGCACTGCAGATTATTTTGTTAGGAAACAGCAAATACAGATACTGTGCAGTTCGAAAAAGGCCCGGTTGGCTAAATATCGTGAGGAAATGAACAGCTAATAGTTGAGTTTGTGGCATGTTCAAAACATTAGTTTTACAGTTACCGACTACAGTCAGATGCCTGGACGAAGCACATGAAGAAGACGACGACAGGTCAGGTTCGTGGAAAACCGCTTACGACATTAGTCACGACAGTGCCGTAGGGCGTAGACATTGGTAGTATGACTAACAAGGAATTACGATCCCGGAAATGAATTTTGCATACAAGTATGGGCGTGTCGGGGACTCCGTCAGAGTTGAACAGCGTGACACATTTCCGCGTAGACAATGATGACAATGTAGAGAGAGAAACTCGGTAACACATTTACTTCTTACATTCAGTAGTTATACTGACACTATGCACCGAATGTAAACACTTGAAATTAATGTAACTGCCCTGCAAATTCCGATTGAGATATGCATGCACGCTTCATAAATCGACTCAAAGCTTCAAATTCCCTCCAGTTCGTCTTCGTGCTGAAGAAGAATACTGAAAATTAGATGAGTAAATCGAATAATTAATGAAGGGATACTGAAGCTAATTGAAGGAAAAAAGATAAATTTGTAACAGACTAAAATAAAGGATTTCTTGATAGGACACATCCTGAGACATCAAGAAATCGTCATTTTGTTAATGAAAGGAAGTGGGGGGGGGGGGTGTTCGGGGTAAAAAATTGTTGGTGAAACTATGACTTGAGTACAGTAAGCAAGTTCAAATGCAGGTACAAGGGGCCGTCAAATGAAAACCGAACACCCGCCACAGTGGGAACACGGAATGGTTCCATCCAAAAGTAATCACCACACGCCTTAAGACATTTATACCACTGGGAAATGAGACGATCAATTCTTGCATCGCAGATCGCGGTTTTCCGCTGATGGATGCACAACCACACCCCACTCTTGCATTTCCTCGTCCGACAGAAGCCGACGTCCACGGATGAATTTCCTCAGATCGCCAAAGATGAGAAAATCACACGCTGAAAGATTCGGGTTGTACGGAGGATGTTAGTTTCCCAACCAAGATCTGAAGCGTAGCCTTCAACCAATTGGCAATATGTGGGCGGGCATTATCGTGCAACAGGATGATTCTGTCCGACAACATCCTGACAGTCCGTGGGCGAACGGTAGAGCCAACAGTGGAAAAATCCAACATCTCCCCCCGCCCCTCTCCGCCGCCAAAGAAATCCAAAGCTGTTTACACAAATTCCGATGAGGTCATGATGATCTTCTTCGACAACAGGACTCCTCTGCTCGTCGAGTTCCTCGAGCGTGGAATCACAATCAATGCGCGGCGCTATGAAGATACTTTGAAGAAACTGCGACGCGCCGCAAAGTCAAAACGCACAGGAATGCTGTTGGGCGGAATCATCCTGATGCACGATAGCGCCCGCCCCCACACTGCTAATCGGACGAAGACTATGCTTCAGCGATATGGCTGAGAAACACTGCAAAAGCCCAGATATTTCATATCTTTGGCTCCCTGAAGAAAGATAGGCGTGGAAGTCGGTTTCAGTCGGACGGGGAAGTGCAAGAGTGGATGCGTTATGGATCCGTCCGTGGCCGACTGCGTTCTTCGAAACAGACACTGATCATATCGTCTCTCAGTAGGATAAATGTGTTAACACGTGTGGTGGTTACTTTTCAATGGTTTCATTCCATGGTCGCGTCATAGCGGGTGCTCGGGTTTCAATTGATTGTCCCTTATAGTTTCCAGTAGCTATGCAGGGAAGCAGCAGCTTGTACAGAACTGAGTAGCATGGAGAGCTTGTAATGGGACATCCTCCTCTAGCATTAATTTTCCCCAACGTAATTCTCGATACTAGTATTATTTTTCGAATTTTGGAAGGTCAGCATTATCTCAGTTGCTTTTCTGAAAACTTTCATATAATTTTATACACAGTATTTTATATTTCAAGCTAAAATTTACGGAAAGGAATTACTTAACAAAATATTACAGTTGCGATGTTATTATCGATAAGTATTAGTTCCGAATGTACAGTCGGATTTTTTTTCCGAATCATTTGAAATTACGAATTATTTGCACACTTTAAGTTTCTATTATTAATTACGCAGTCCTGTACTGTTTACTATGATTGTTTCTGGATTCATTTATGACATAATAATCGAAATTAATAATGTAACGAAAACCAGGAGAAATTCATTTGTTAAGAACAATTGTAAACCCTCTGGAATGTCGTTATTTCCGCAGAGTGTGAGAGTCGTAAGTTTGCATCTGATGTGATCGGACGTATTTTTGTATAATAGGTGCGAAGAATGTAATTTTGTCTTTGTTAATGTGAAAAATCAAGATACTTTATGATATACTAAAATGTGAGAAAAGCAGTGGAAAATATATTTACGTAAAAAAAATTCTACCAACAACAATCTTCCAATTTATTTAGTTCAAACCCTCGTGAGGAATCTGAAGTTAGAATATCAGATTCAAGTATCAGACCCCTAGACAAGAAAACTGGAGCCATCTCCACATGACAAGCTAAGTAAACTTCAAAGTTTATTATGAAGAACTTCGCTTATTAATTACTTGGACTGGGCATTATTTTACGTGGACTATAGATGGAAGAACGAAGAAGGGGGGGGGGGGGGGGGGAGATTACAAGCTGTATCAGGCCACTCTTAGGAGTGAAGACCACAACAACTACAACAATAACAACCACGCCTCACAGATTTAATTCCATCAGCACATCGTTTTCTGCCTTCTAAACTTCACAGAAGTTCTCCTGTATACGTTGTAGAAGTAACACTGCTGAAGATATTGCGGGAAAACGGTTTAGCCACAGGCTACAGGTAAGCTTCCAAAATGTATTTTCGTACCGAGAAGTACTGGCGGAAGTAAAGCTGTCAGTACGAGTCGGAAGTCATGCTCGGATAACTCTGAGAACTTACCCACGAAAAGTAGAGATCCTAGGTGTGAGCCCGGCACACAGTTGTAATCTGCCAGTAAGTTTCAAGTACGATGGTAAGTTCAGTGATGATGGTTATGTTGTGTCGACAATGGTGGTGGCGACCACGATGGTGGTGACCACGATGATGATGTTAACGATAGTTGCTTGGTTGGTTGATTTGAGGGAAGGGGCCAAACAGCGAGATCATCGTCCCATGGGTTAGGGAAGGCTGAGGAAGGAAGTCAGCCTTTCCCTTTCAAAGGAACCATCCCTTCATTTGCCTGAAGCGATTAAGGGAAATCACGGAAAACCTAAATCAGAATGGCCGGACGCAGGTTTGAACCATCATCTCCCGAATGCGAGTGGCACCCAGCTCGGTGTTAACGTCTCATAATTTGGTGTAAACGTGGCAGATGAAATATCGACCTGCACTGGTGGGCAGCGCAGCTCATAGGGGGGAAAGCTCGGGCTGAAGGTGGGGCACGTATGTGAGCTGTCTGCAGCAGTAGCAGCAGTGACCGCGTGATCGCGTTACGGCGCGCAATTGCCGGCAAACGGGATTACCGCGGCGCGCGCCAATCACGGCGAGATAGCCTCCGCGAGAAACCCAGGGGAGGGTGCAGTTTCAGCTGATCTCTGCCATCTACCGCCCTTCCAAACTCATCACGACATGTCAGCGAATTGTGAGGGCATGCTATTGCGCTCTACAGCAACATCTGTAACTTCATCCACACACAGTGGTTCCGGATGTTCAGCTGAGCTGTTGATTCCATTTGATGCACAATAGTCGGAACAATGTTCCAGCCGTCTTTTTTAGGTGCTGCCAGCTGTGCTGTTATGCGCACTCGGTGCCTGGATTCCAACCCGAATGGGAAGAAATGTTGATATCGCAGCGCTGTTTACATTGTCTGATAGTGTCTGGGCTCCTCAGTGTAATGCGAAATTGACCACTAGATGCCACTAGAGTCGGATAGTCTGTATAAGAGGACGCGGGGAGTATTACAGGTATCAGCAGGGAAGCAGGAAGCAGTAAAAGCAAAGCAGGTCGACCAGGAGAGGACAGTGACTTCGAATGTGGACTAGGCATTACTTGTCACCAGAGCAACAAATCCATTGGGGTCATGTCAGCTCTTCTAAAGCTACGCAAGTGGACAGTTGGTGATGTCACCGTAAAGTGCAAACGCAAAGGAACAACCGCAGCTAAACCAATACCAGGCAGATTTCATGTACTGGCGAACAGAGACCGTCGATCATGGTAGAGAGCAGTTGTGTAAAAAAAAAAAAAAAAAATAAAAATAAAAATAAAAAAAAAATAAAGTAGTAGAAATCAACGGAAATAATCACGGTGTGGTTCCGCAGTGTTAACAGCAGACCAACTAGCACAGGGACTCTGCTTAGGGAGTTAGAATAGACACTACGATTGAGCAGCTCCTTATGCACTGAAGCGACAAAGAAACTGGTATAAGCATGCGAATTCAAATACAGAGATATGTAAACAGGCAGAGTACGGTGCTGCGGTCGGCAACGCCTGTACAAGTCAACAAGTGTCTGGCGCAGTTATTAGATCGGTTACTGCTTCTACAATGGCAGGTTATCAAGATGTGAGATTTTAACGTGGTATTACAGTCGGCGCACGGCCGATGGGACACAGCATCTCCCAGGTAGCGATGAAGTGGGATTTTTCCCGCATGAAGATTTCACGAGTGTACTGTGAATATCGGGAATACGGTAAAACATCAACTTTCGGACATCGCTGCGACCGGGGAACGGGACAAACGACGACTGAAAAGAATCGTTCAATGTGGCCGAAGTCCAAATGGTTCAAATGTCTCTGAGCACTATGGGACTCAACTGCTGTGGTCATTAGTCCCCTAGAACTTAGAACTACTTAAACCTAAGATGTCTCAGGACATCACAAACATCCATGCCCGAGGCAGGATTCGAACCTGCGACCGTAGCAGTCGCACGGTTCCGGACTGCGCGCCTAGAACCGCGAGACCACCGCGGCCGGCGGGCCGAAGTCCAACTTTACCGCAAACTGCTGCAGATTTTAATCCTGGCCCCATCAACAAGTGTCAGCTTGCGAACCATTCAACATCATCGATACGGGCTTTCGGAGCCGAAGGCCCACTCGTGTATCCTTGATGACTGCACGACTCAAAGCTTTGCGCCTCGCCCTGGCCCGTCAACACCGACACTGAACAATTGATGATTGGAAACGTCTTTCCTGGTCGACGAGTCTCGCTTCAAATTGCATCGAGTGGATGGACGTGTACGGGTATGGAGACAACCTCATCAATCCATGGAACCTGCATGTCAGCATGGGACTGTTCAAGATGGTGGCGGCTCTGTAATGAGTGTGAGGCGTGAGAAGTTGGAGTGATATGGGACCCCTGATACCTCTAGGTACGACTGACAGGTGACATGTACGTAAGCATTCTGTCTGATCATCTGCATCCATTCATGTCCATTGTGCATTCTGACGGACTTTGGCAATGCCAGCAGGACAATGCGTCACCCACAAGTCCAGAATTTCTACAGAGTGGCTCCAGGAACACTCTTCTGAGTTTAAACACTTCCGCTGGCCACTAGACTCGCCAGACATGAAAATTACTGAGCATATCTGGGATGTCGTGCAACGTGCTATTCAAAAGAGATCTCGCCCCTCGTACCCTTAGGGATTTATGGACAGCCCTGCAGGATTCATGGCGTCACTTCCCTCAAGCAGTATTTCACACATTAGTCGACTCCAACCGACGTCGTGCTGCGGCACTTCTGCGTGCTCGCGGGGCTCTACACGATATTAGGCAGGTGTGCCAGTTTGTTTGGCCGACGCCACTGGTCAGTGGATGACTGGAAACGACTGATTTGGAGTGATGAATCATGCTATACCCTGTGGCAATCCGATGGGAGGGTTTGGGTTTGGCGAATGCCAGGAGAACGTTACCTGTCAACAGTCAAATAAGGATAAGAGGAAATGATTTTACAGTATGGTGATAGTTTTCGTGGTTCGGGCATGATCCTCTTATTGCGCTTAAGAAAACGCTAAACGTCGAAGGATATGAACACATTTAACAGAATTGTGTACTATATAAAGTAGAACACTTCGGAGAGAGCAGGTCTTCCTATCAACATGACAAGGCACCCTGTCATTAAGCAACAACTGTGAAGCAATGGTTTGTGGACAGTAACATTCCTGAAATGGACTGGCCTGCTCAATGTGCCGACCTGAACGCAGTGGAACATATTTGGGGTGAGGTAGAACGTCGACTTTGCTCCAGATCCCAGCATCCAACAACACAAACTCCTCTGGTTTCCATTCTAGAGGCAGAACGGGTTGCCGTTCCTCCAGAGACGCACTATTGAAAGTGCCGTCAATAGAGTTCAAGCGACGGTAAATGCGAAGGATGGATGCACCCCATATTAATGTGCACTAACAGGTGTGCGGATACTTATGTTTAGATAGTGTGTAGCCGTTCGTCTCCCGGGGCCCGCTACAACCTGCATCTCAGAACGTATGAAAACAATCTAATCAAATATCTAAGGTACAACTGGATTAGTCTTAGGTTACTGATGTAGATATTCCTGCATCATTATGTTGCACTGTTGACCGATTACGTTCACGAAATTGTAAAAACTATATTTCAATCCGAAAAAACGGAACCCTTGCAGTGTCACTTTGTTGTCTATCTACTCGCCTGTCTGTCTTATCTGTTGAGACCCTTTCTCTTCAGGAACAGGTAGAGGTATCTAGTTAAAATCTATATCAAATACACTGAGTCAAACAGAGCTTGGATGGCGTGTACAGGTACAGCTGCCCATGCAGCTTCAACACGATACCACAGTTCATCAAGAGTAGTGACTGGCGTATTGTGACGAGCCAGTTGCTCTGAGATCTGGAGAATGTGCTGGCCAGGGCAGCAGTCGAACAATTTCTGTATCCAGAACGGCTCGTACTGGACCTCCACTATCCTGCTTAAATGTGTGGTTTCGCAGGGATCGAATAAAGGGCAGCGCCACGGGTCTGAAATGTAACGTCCACTGTTCAAAGTGACGTCAGTGCGAACAAGAGGTGACCGACACGTGTAACCAATGGCACCCATACTAACGCGCCGGGTGATACGCCAGTATGGCGATGACGAATACACGCTTCCAATGTGCGTTCACCGCGATGCCGCCAAACACGGATGCGACCATCGTGATGCTGTAAACAGAACCTAGATTCATCCGAAAAAATGACGTTTTTTCATTCGTGCACCCAGGTTCGTCGTGGAGTACACCATCGTAGGCGTTCCTGTCTGTGATGCAGCGTCAAGGGTAACCGCAGCCGTGGTCTCCGAGCTGATAGTCCATGCTGCTGCAAACGTCGTCGAACTGTTCGTGCAGATGGTTGTTGTCTTTCAAACGTTCCCATGTGTTGACTCAGGGATCGAGACGTGGCTGCACAATCCGTTACAGCCATGCGGATAAGATGCCTGTCATCTCGACTGCTAGTGATACGAGGCCGTTGGGATCCAGCACGGCGTTCCGTATTACCCTCCTGAACCCACCGATTCCATATTCTGCTAACAGTCATTGGATCTCGACCAACGCGAGCAGCAATGTCGCGATACGATAAACCGCAATCGCGTCAGGCTACAATCCGACCTTTATCAAAGTCGGAAACGTGATGGTACGCATTTCTCCTCCCTACAGGAGGTACCACAGCAACGTTTCACCAGGCAACGCCGGTCAACTGCTGTTTGTGTATGAGAAATCGGTTGGAAACTTTCCTCATGTCAGCACGTTGCAGGTGTCGCCACCAGCGTCAACCTTGTGTGAATTCTCTGAAAAGCTAATAATTTGCATATCACAGCATCTTCTTCCTGTCTGTTAAATTTCGCGTCTGTAACAGGTCATCTTCGTGCTGTAGCAATTTTAATGGCCAGTAGTGTATATCAAATAATATCTACGGTCCGTTGGCGGTGAAAAAAAAAATCTTACGTCCCTAAGTCAGGGCAATAAAAAAATATGGCCATTTATGTCACATATTTCATAGTTGCAAACTCATTCATCGAAACCTGTAGATAAGCTATCCATATACGTAATTAAATTTGTGCGGAAGTCTCAGCGCGGAAGCCGCAGAGGGCGGATCCTGCTCGACCTGTCCAGATTCTGAAATACAAATATGAACACAGTGTAGAGCACCACACACACACACACACACACACACACACACACACACACACACACACACGCACACAGAGTTTTTTGCCACATGGTAACTGTGTACAAAAATGGTTCAAATGGCTCTGAGCACTATGGGACTCAGCTTCTGAGGTCATTAGTCCCCTAGAACTTAGAACTAGTTGAACCTAACTAACCTAAGGACATCACACACATCCATGCCCGAGGCAGGATTCGAACCTGCGACCGTAGCAGCCGCGCGGTTCCGGACTTAGCGCCTAGAACCGCTAGACCACCGCGGCCGGTGGTAACTGTGTACAAAAATGGCAGTGTCCCAAATACAACAGTGTCAAAGATTGTCTATCATAGAGATGTTACGATATGTATGTACTGCAGAAAATTTGTGATGTAAAAAGTTTTCATTGTATGCAATTTTCATTGAATGACCGTTGGTTACCATTAAATTAAACAAATAGAGAAAGCATTTTGTTATAAAAATTACCAAAAATGTTGTGGTATACAATCGCTGGTAAGCGAGAGTGAAGTGCAAGTTTTGCCATGAGGAAATCGCTGGTTCGATTCTCGCTAGTAGCAATCCTACCGTTTTTTTGCTTTTATTTAAGTTCTGTCTTTACTATCAAATGCCATATTTTTAAATTTAATTTCTAATCGCGAGAAAGTAAAATGTTGTTCAGACAAATTAAATGCGTCATTGTTAAATTAAAATAACTATACACGTATATTGTTCACTATCTACAAATAAATTGTTGTTGTTGTGGTCTTCAGTCCTGAGACTGGTTTGATGCAGCCCTCCATGCTACTCTATCCCATGCAAGCTTCTTCATCTGCCAGTACCTACTACAGCCTACATCCTTCTGAATCTGCTTGGTGTATTCATCTCTTGGTCTCCCTCTACAATTTTTACCCTCCACGCTGCCCTCCAATACTAAATTGGTGATCCCTTCATGCTTCAGAACATGTCCTACCAACCGATCCCTTCTTCTAGTCAAGTTGTGCCACAAACTTCTCTTCTCCCCAATCCAATTCAACACCTCCTCATTAGTTATGTGATCTACCCATGTGATCTTCAGCATTCTTCTGTAGCACCACATTTCGAAAGCTTCTATTCTCTTCTTATCTAAACTATTTATCGTCCATGTTTCACTTCCATACATGGCTACAGTCCATACAAATACTTTCAGAAACGACTTCCTGACACTTAAATCTATACTCGATGTTAACAAATTTCTCTTCTTCAGAAACGATTTCCTTGCCATTGCCAGTCTACATTTTATATCCTCTCTACTTCGACCATCATCAGTTATTTTACTCCCTAAATAGCAAAACTCTTTACTACTTCAAGTGTCTCATTTCCTAATCTAATACCCTAAACATCACCCGACTTAATTCGACTACATCCAATTATCCTCGTTTTGCTTTTGTTGATTTTCGTCTTATATCCTCCCTTCAAGACACTATCCATTCCGTTCAACTGCTCTTCGAAGTCCTTTGCTGTTTCTGACAGAATTACAAGGTCATCGGCGAACCTCAAAGTTTTGTATTTCTTCTCCATGGATTTTGATTCCTACTCCGAATTTTTCTTTTGTTTCCTTCACTGCATGCTCAATATACAGATTGGATAACATCGGGGAGAGGCTACAACACTGTCTCACTCCATTCCCAACCACTGCTTCCCTTTCATGCCTCTCAACTCTTATAACTGCCATTTGGTTTCTATACAAATTGTAAATAGCATTTCGCTCCCTGTATTGTACCCCTGCCACCTTCAAAATTTGAAAGAGAGTATTCCAGTCAACATTGTCAATAGCTTTCTCTAATTCTACAAATGCTAGAAGTGTAGGTTTGCCTTTCCTTAATCTAGCTTCTAAGATACGTCGTAAGGTCAGTATTGCCTCACGTGTTCCAACATTTCTACGGAATCCAAACTGATCTTCCCCGAGGTCGGCTTCTACCAGTTTTTCCATTCGTCTGTAAGGAATTCGCGTTAGTATTTTGCAGCCGTGACTTATGAAACTGATAGTTCGGTAATTTTCACATCTGTCAACACCTG
Source organism: Schistocerca nitens (assembly GCF_023898315.1). Lineage (NCBI taxonomy): Eukaryota > Metazoa > Arthropoda > Insecta > Orthoptera > Acrididae > Schistocerca > Schistocerca nitens. Next base: position 283,889,502 of record NC_064618.1, on the reverse strand, counting down.
CTTTCTTTGGGATTGGAATTATTATATTCTTCTTGAAGTCTGAGGGTATTTCGCCTGTCTCATACATCTTGCCCACCAGATGGTAGAGTTTTGTCAGAACTGGCTCTCCCAAGGCCATCAGTAGTTCTAATGGAATGTTGTCTACCCCCTGAGCCTTCTTTCGACTCAGGTCTTTCAGTGCTCTGTCAAACTCTTCACACAGTATCATATCTCCCATTTCATCTTCATCTACATCCTCTTCCATTTCCATAATATTGTCCTCAAGTACATCGCCCTTGTATAAACCCTCTATATACTCCTTCCACCTTTGTGCTTTCCCTTCTTTGCTTAGAACTGGGTTTCCTTCTGAGCTCTTGATATTCATACAAGTGGTTCTCTTTTCTCCAAAGGTTTCTTTAATTTTCCTGTAGGCAGTATCTATCTTACCCCTAGTGAGATAAGCCTCTACATTCTTACATTTATCCTGTAGCCATCCCTGCTTAGCCATTTTGCACTTCCTGTCGATCTCATTTTTGAGACGCTTGTAGTCCTTTTCGCCTGCTTCATTTACTGCATTTTTATATTTTCTCCTTTCATCAATTAAATTCAGTATCTCTTCTGTTACCCAAGGATTTCTACTAGCCCTCGTCTTTTTACCTACTTGATCCTCTGCTGCCTTCACTACTTCATCCCTCAAAGCTACCCATTCTTCTTCTACTGTATTTCTTTCCCTCATTCCTGCCATTTGTTCACTTACGCTCTCCCTGAAACTGTGTACAACCTCTGGCTTAGTCAGTTTATCCAGGTCCCGTCTCCTTAAATTCCCACCTTTTTGCAGTTTCTTCAGTTTTAATCTACAGTTCATAACCTATAGATTGTGGTCAGAGTCCACATGTGCCCCTGAAAATGTCTTACAATTTAAAACCTGGTTCCTAAATATCTGTCTTACCTTTATATAATCTATCTGATACCTTTTAGTATCTCCAGGCCTCTTCATGTATACAACCTTCTTTTATGATTCTTGAACCAAGTGTTAGCTATGATTAAGTTATGCTCTGTGCAAAATTCTACCAGGCGGCTTCCTCTTTCATTTCATAACCCCAACCCATATTCACCTACTACGTTTCCTTCTCTCCATTTTCCTACTAACGAATTTTCGTCTCCCTTCACTATCTGAATAATTTCTTTTTTTTTTCATCACACATTTCTTCAATTTCTTCGTCATCAGCAGAGCTAGTTGGCATATAAACTTGTACTACTGTAGTAGCCGTGGGCTTCTTATCTATCTTGGCCGCAATAATGCGTTCACTATGCTGTTTGTAGTAGCTTACCCGCACTCCTATTTTTTTATTCATTATTAAACCTACTCCTGCATTACCCCTATTTGACTTTGTATTTATAACCCTGTATTCGCCTGACCAAAAGTCTTGTTCATCCTGCCAACGAACTTCACTAATTCCCACTATATCTAACTTTAACCTATCCATTTCCCTTTTTAAATTTTCTAACCTACCTGCCCGATTAAGGGATTTGACATTCCACGCTCCGATCCGTAGGACACCAGTTTTCTTTCTCCTGATAACGATGTCCTCTTGAGTAGTCCCCTCCCCGAGATCCGAATGGGGGACTATTTTACCTCCGGAATATTTTACCCAAGAGGACGCCATCATCATTAACCATATAGTAAAGCTGCATGCCCTCGGGAAAAATTACGGCTGTAGTTTCCCCTTGCTTTCAACCGTTCGCAGTACCAGCACAGCAAGGCCGTTTTGGTTAGTGTTACAAGGCCAGATCAGTCAATCATCCAGACTGTTGCCCCTGCAGCTACTGAAAAGGCTGCTGCCCCTCTTCAGGAACCACGCGTTTATCTGGCCTCTCAACAGATACCCCTCCGTTGTGGTTGCACCTACGGTACGGCTATATGTATCGCTGAGGCACGCAAGCCTCCCCACCAACGGCTAGGTCCATGGTTCATAAAAAGTGTTTTATTTTCTACATAATGTTCCGCGTTTTTGCACCAAACTTTTATTTATTGTGGGTACTTGCATTTTCTTGCGATTAGTAATTAAAAATTAAAATATTACTCTTATTAAAAATTGTTATTCTATATTTGTAACTACTACCTCCATTTCGTAATAAATACAAAATTTAAATAAAGGTCACTACCAGCGAGAATCTAAAAAGCTGTTTCGCTACTAATCTTATGTGCCACGCACTCAGTTACCTGGGACTCTGTCTATGTTCGAAATTTTCTGATCTTAAAAGGCGATTTTTTTAGGTTTCCTGAGATAACATTTTTCGAGAAGTGCGTCGTACTGCTTTCGGAAATTAATGTGCGGGTAGTACCTTTCAAATGCTGTAAGTACTGAGAAAATCGAAGATGATCAGTCCGTAACTTTCGCTCGTTAGTTGCTGGAGCACAGATGGTAGGAATGTGCAATGCCTCGACCATACATTGAGTAAAATGTGTCGTTTCGTTCCAGAGGCGGATTGTAAACAAGCGTTTTGTAATGCGCTGATATTTGGTGCATGGATATTGCATATTGCTGGATTACGGGATTGGGGAGAGTGAATCAAATAATTAGAAGAGATTACGTTGTGAGCACGACAGTTACCGCGGATTAATGGGATGAAATGACTTTTGCATGAGCTGGCAAAATGGGCACATTTGCGACTACGGGAAGCGATGGGATAACTGAAAGCTCCCATGGGATCGTGAATGGCAGGAACAGGAAACAGTCATTGCTGGTGGCAGGCTTATCTCGTTGCTGACGCTGGGGACCTCGCACTGCGAATCCCAGAGGTTGGTAGCCGTTCTGTATTGGGGGGGGGGGGGGGGGGGCTCTCTCCCTCTCTTAATTGGAATGATATCCGTCGCTGGACTTGAAACTTGTTTTATTATTCCCAAATTACCCGCATTGTGTTGCAGAAGTTGCAACTATTTTATTAATTTCCTAGTGACGTGAAGTTCCACGTATGTTGTCGCCTTAACAACTTAAGCTGTCCGAACGCGGTTTCAGGACCGACACAAACTTTTATATATCACACTGTCTTCATTTATTGTTTTCAAGCTGTGTAAAGATGACAAGAGATCTGCACATTATAATGAACCTGCTCGAACGATTTACATACCTACCGCTTGGAAAGAACCAGTGCGTAAAAAAAAGAGCAACGTCGTATGACAACCATGTGACAAGCTCTGCACAAATTTCCCGCTGGCAGAAAGTAGTAGTGATAGTGTTCCTGTTTGCTACAGAAGTTACTGTGTAACAGAAATCACGGTATGCCTAGAAATCCCATGTAGGAGTTTGTGACCAATGTTTTTGGTTCAAAAATGGTTCAAATGGCTCTGACCACTATGCGACTTAACTGCTGAGGTCATCAGTCGCCTAGAACTTAGAACTAATTAAACCTAACTAACCTAAGGACATCACACACACCCATGCCCCAGGAAGGATTCGAACCTGCGACCATAGTGGTTGCTCGGTTCCAGGCTGTAGCGCCTACAGCCGCACGGCCACTCCGGCCGGCTATGTTTTTGGAATCGTTAAATTTTTATCTTGATATCATATTCATTTTATTTTAATTAATAACCAAACACGGCGAGTTTCGTGGTTCAATCGTCATATCACAAAAAATAAAAACTTTCTCCCAGAAATATACAAAGTGCCCCAGAAATGACGCGACAAACTTCGAATGTATACAGAAAAGCACTGGAGATTTTAGAGGATACCAGGAGAAAAATAAACTATGGACGGAAATTCTTGCCCAAAACCTTCATCCACGGAGGCAACAGAGCATTGTATTCCTAGGAGACAAGGCCTTTCTACACATCCGCTAGCTCCGTCTTCTTCACTGGCGATCTTAGTAATCAGTCGCGATCACTGAATAACAAACGGCATTGCGAGAAGTTCCACCTAAGATCCACCAGCTTACAAAGTCACATTTGCTGCTGAAGGAGTGGCCTAGCTGCAGGCGCTGGCGCCTATAACTTCGATGGTTTGTAGCGTCGTTAGATGGCGTTTCCAGACACCGGTTCCTGTCCTCCATTTCTTCCTCATGACACCCTTTACAACCCCCTAAAGTTTGTCGCAACATTTCTGGAACACACTGAACTTCTCAGATTTTCTTCTCTAGCCTACTCTGTAACAAAAGTTTATTACATTTTCTCATCCCATTTTTGAACGATAATAGTTTTCTTCGGGTGGGTGCGGCAGTCTTATCTTGAAATTAGGAAAATGTCTCCAGAAAAAGAAGGTTTTCCCAAATGCGAATAAACATCTCAAGGTACATGGCCTTGCACCTGTGTTTGAGTTTAAAAGTGTTGCAACAGAGAAAATTTTGTCAGTACTGTATTTCATGGCCTATCTGTTGTATTATTACTCTACTGCACTCCAGCAATCGGTAAGTGAAATCAAATTAAGAAGATGTATTATCAGAAACCAGTTACAAAGTAAGTAAATTTTCAAAGGGCAGTTATCTGAAACTAAAACAAAAAAAAATGGTTCAAATGGCTCTGAGCACTATGGGACTCAACTGCTGAGGTCATAAGTCCCCTAGAACTTAGAACTACCTAAATCTAACTAACCTAAGGACAACACACACATCCATGCCCGAGGCAGGATTCGAACCTGCGACCGTAGCGGTCGCGCGGTTCCAGACTGTAGCGCCAGAACCGCTCGTCCACCAGCGGCCGGCGAAACTAAAACAAATTTCCTTTTTCAATACTACTGAAATTATATACATGTCCGAAAGAAGGGACGCCATGCATTCATGTAACTGATAGGCCTCGATGGACTATGAATCGAAAACAATCAGTGCAGATGCACATTTACATTAGACCTTCAGCGGGAATCTAAAATTAGTGGAGTCACAAGATATAAACGGCGACTGCAGATAAATGGTAACGCTAGGTGGGAGTGTGGGTCAGCCGAGGAGCATGCCGAGAAAGTCTGCGCGTTTGCGATTAACACTTGTGTCTGGATGCCACAGAGCTTAACGCAACTGCTTAGTAAGCAGAAGATCCAGGGTTCGAGTCTCGGTCTAGAACACATTTCCAATCGTCGCAGCTCATTTCGCATAAAGTCCAATACAGCTGAAATCATCAGTTCGTTATATACTTGTATGGTTATGGTGTCTGTTTTTTCGGACATGTCCGAAAGAACAGACCCCATACCCATATAAATATATAGTTCTCCCAATACCGCGCTGTGGCCGAGCTGTTCTGGGTGCTTCAGGCTGGAACCGCGCGACCGCTACTACTGTCGCAGGTTCGAATCCTGCCTCGGGCATGGATGTGTGTGATGTCCTTAGGTTAGTTAGGTTTAAGTAGTTCTAAGTTCTAGGGGACTGATGACCTCAGATGTTAAGTCCCATAGTGCTCGGAGCCATTTTGGCAATACCGGCCATGACCTTCTTCTTCTGTGCGGACGCACATACATTACCAGATTACCAGAACTCTTACAGGACTTGGTAAGAATGTCTTCCACGAGTAGTGAGTGTGTTGGGTAGGGACACAACGAATGTAGTGTGTGGACATATGAGAATGAGTCTCTCACGGGAGGCCTGCGCGAAATAGTCCCTGTAGTCGCACTATCCTCTGTGCCCTCGGTGGCTCAGATGGATAGAGCGTCTGCCATGTAAACAGGAGATCCCGGGTTCGAGTCCCGGTCGGAGCACACATTTTCACCTGTCACCTATATATATTCTAATTTCATCAGTTCCTCCCCACCACCTACAATACACTGGTAAAATTTTTGAGACGTTTAAGAACAACAGTTCATTTACAAATATCATATGTTCCATGGTAGAAGACCATCACCCATTTAAAGATAGAAGTTAGTGTACTGCCAACAAAGTATGGTTTAATAATCTACAGATTTACGTGTTGAAACAAATTATACTTTTTTCCATAAAAATCTGCAACTCATTAATTAACAATATCTCCCAAACAGTTTTGATGTAATATACGCACTTAAATGAGTAGAACGCGAAATATTTATAAATGCTGCACAAAACACAACCTCACGTCTCACAACAACCACAACTGTAGAAAATTGTAGAAACTGCTTATGACAGTCTCTACTCCGCAGTTCTTCGTGCGATTCTAAAATCGGCCATAGACTGAAATACCGACCAAGGAACTCCTGTGTTCCTGGCTACACTCTCCTCAAGGTACAATATAGTTTACCGAAACGCGTCATGTATGGTTTTTACCTGAGCCAGTTACTGTTCTGTGAGAAACGTTTTCGGTGCATTGGCACAGTGATATGGAAGACTCAGATAATTTACTTCGCAAAAGGGCTCTTACAATCGCTTACGTAACGGATTATTGAGTAAGCCTCTCGTGTCTGTGGGAGCCCTTGGTACCTGCCACAACCGCCGTCAGCGCTGCCTGCGCCACCAGTGACGAAACGACCTGGGCCTTCCGCGTGGTGTGGCGACAGTAAGGAGAGGCCGTTGCCCCCTGTCCGACTGCTGCAGTCTTGGTGCGTCGGTCGATACGGCGTGGCGTTCCTGCACAAGGCGCGTCCGGTGGCTCAGCTCTCAGCCGGACAAAGGCTGATGAGCCGAACAACGAGCACCACCTCGGCTGGCGAGCGAGCCTCCCTCTGTACGGGTCTGCGCTGGACAGCCACTCACCGGAGACCCAGCATCAGCGCACAGACTTACCTTCACCTCTGACTTTAGGCAGCTTCCTCGCACAAATCGATTAATTCCGCTTCGTTTAGTCTGTTCCTCAACATACATGGACAGTTCAGCTATAGTCGTTATAATAAGTTGGACTCACCGCCTTCAGTGCAAACAAAATGTAAAATAACAAATGAAAGCAGATATACAGGGTGTTACGAAAAGGTACGGCCAAACTTTAGGAAACATTCCTCACACACAAATAAAGAAAAGATGTTATGTGGACATGTGTCCGGAAACGCTTAATTTCTATGTTAGAGTTCATTTTAGTTTCGTCAGTATGTACTGTACTTCCTCGATTCACCGCCAGTGGGCCCAATTGAAGGAAGGTAATGTTGACTTCGTTGCTTGTGTTGACATGCGACTCATTGCTCTACAGTACTAGCATCAAGCACATCAGTACGTAGCATCAACAGGTTAGTGTTCATCACGAACGTGGTTTTGCAGTCAGTGCAATGTTTACAAAGGCGGAGTTGGCAGATGCCCATTTGATGTATGGATTAGCACGGGTCAATAGCCGTGGCGCGGTACGTTTGTATCGAGACAGCTTTCCAGAACGAAGGTGTCCCGACAGGAAGACGTTCGAAGCAATTGATCGGCGTCTTAGGGAGCACGGAACATTCCAGCCTATGACTCGCGACTGGGGAAGACCTAGAACGACGACGCCACCTGCAATGGACGAGGCAATTCTTCGTGCAGTTGACGATAACCCTAATGTAAGCGTCAGAGAAGTTGCTGCTGTACAAGGTAACGTTGACCACGTCCTGTACGGAGAGTGCTACGGGAGAACCAGTTGTTTCCGTACCATGTACAGCGCGTGCAGGCACTATCAGCAGCTGATTGGCCTCCACGGGTACACTTCTGCGAATGGTTCATCCAACAATGTGTCAATCCTCATTTCAGTGTAAATGTTCTCTTTACGGATGAGGCTTCATTCCAAAGTGATCAAATTGTAAATTTTCACAATCAACATGTGTGGGCTGACGAGAATCCGCACGCAAGTGTGCAATCACGTCATCAACACAGATTTTCTGTGAACATTTGGGCAGGCATTGTTGGTGATGTCTTGATTGGGCCCCATGTTCTTCCACCTACGCTCAGTGGAGCACGTTATCATGATTTCATACGGGATACTCTACCTGTGCTGCTAGAACATGTGCCTTTACAAGTACGACACAATATGTGGTTCATGCACGAAGGAGCTCCTGCACATTTCAGGCGAAGTGTTCGTACGCTTCTCAACAACAGATTCGGTGACCGATGGATCGGTAGAGGCGGACCAATTCCATGGCCTCCACGCTCTCCTGACCTTGGAATTTGAAAGCTCTTGTCTACGCAACCCCGGTATCAAATGTAGAGACTCTTCGTGCTCGTATTGTGGACGGCTGTGATACAATACGCCATTCTCCAGGGCTGCATTAGCGATTCCATGCGACGGAGGGTGGATGCATGTATCCTCGCTAACGGAGGACATTTTGAACAAAGTGTTTGACGTCACGCTGGTACGTTCTGTTGCTGGGTCAAGTGGCTCTGAGCACTATGGGACTTAACTTCTAAGGTCATCAGTCCCCTAGAACTTAGAACTACTTAAACCTAACTAACCTAAGGACATCACACACATCCATGCCCGAGGCAGGATTCGAACCTGCGACCGTAGCAGTCGTACGGTTCCAGACTGTAGCGCCTAGAAGCGCTCGGTTACCTCGGTCGGCACGTTCTGTTGCTGTGTGTTTGCATTCCATGATTAATGTGATTTGAAGAGAAGTAATAAAATGAGCTCTAACATGGAAAGTAAGCGTTTCCGGACACATGCCCACATAACATATTTTCTTTCTTTGTGTGTGAGGAATGTTTCCTGAAAGTTTGGCCGTACCTTTTTGTAACACCCTGTAGAGGATGGGCAAAACATAAGAGGCGATCAAAAAAATTCCGATCGAGGTCGTTGCTGCAGCGCATATGCAAACCAGCGCGACTCCGACGCGGGTATATGAGCACCGACATTTAGGCAAGGGGTTAGTGTGAAATTCGCACGGAAACTAAATAAATAAATAAAAACACGCAACACGAAGGAATTATCCGATGGGACGGAAATCGGTAGATGTACTGTACATGTACAGACAAATACATGATTCCAACTTCAGAAAAAATTGGACGGCTTATTCAAGAGAAAGAGCTTCACAAACTGAGCAAGTCAATAGCGCGTTGATACACCTGTGGCTCCCTTATACAAGCCATTATTGGACTTGCCATTGATTGATAGTTGTTGGACATCCCACTAAGAGATAAGCCATAACGGGAGTGAACAGTATGGCTCTCGAGAAGAGAGACTGCGCTGTTAGTGAAACTATTTTACGTGCTGCATTAAGATAGTATTACCGATTGAAAGGTCTCAGGAGAGTTCTGATGTCATTAAATGGTTCAAAGAAGACGAGGATGAAACTCGAAAATACGAGTGAGCACCTAAAAGAGGTAGACATCCTATCCCGGTGGAAGTTATTCACGAGACTGCTGCTTCTGTAACTAGCCGTGCTGCACGTACTCCGATACAGTGTCACGAGAATTGTCCACCCCATGGTCACCAACACGGAACGTTTTGCGGTCTGCTTTACACTGGTGTCCGTACAAGATCCAGATGGCACAGCAACTGAAAGCTTAGGATCCGCAACAACGTTCTGAATCTGATCTTCGCTTTCTGGCACGGATCAAAGTTGACGACATGTGGCCGGGCAATATCCTACGGAGTGACTACGTACATTTCACACTAAAGGGTGCAGTGAATACACAGAACTGCCGAATTTTGGGTACTGTTAAACCGTGTGTTGTGCATGAAAAATCACTGCACTTGCCGTATGTGACTGTGTGGTGTAGATTCACAAGCGCCTTTATTTTCGGTCCGCTCTTCTTTGAAAGAATACACCCAGAGAGCCTGTCAGGCGTACTGTGACGTCAGCACGTTATCGAGCCTCCTTGTACAACATGTGATTCCTGCTTTGCAAGCTGACAAGCACAACAAATTAGTCGCACCCTTACGCCAGTATTGCGTCCGAGACATTTTCTACGGGATTGAGATCAGGTGATTTTTTTGGCCTAGTCAAGGTGTGATAGGGTTCCTGATTATTCGTCAGACTAAGAACGGATGCAAGGAGTCCTCAGAACGTGGCTGTTGTCTCCTTGCAAGATGGTAGTGTGAACATGGTACACGTAATGAAGACATAGAAAAAAGGTAAATACTTAGTCATCGAGAACGTTGACACAAATACCCTAGAAACATCAATGAGTGGGCCCATTTCGTGGAGTGAAAAACACCCCAAATCATCACGGAATGACTTCTGGCCTGAACTGTACTCTCCACATACTGCGGTTAAACGTGTCACTGGGCCGTGGTACAGTCGACACCTTGCATCTTTTGCAAAAAGGTAAAATGGCGACTTATCGGGACACAACACACTTATGGAAACCACTTTTCCTGTCGCTCGCACAGTGAAAGATCTGCTGAATACAACATTCCACGAGCGTCTTATCTCCAGAGGTTCTCCAGTGCATGGCTTGCAAGATCATCTGATCTGAATCCTGTGCTTTTCGGCTATGGCGATGTCTAAAAGAATGCGTTTACCAGGGACACGTTTGGTCTCTACCTGATCTGAAGGCCAGTGTACAGGTACACGTTGCTCAGATTCCACTGGTACTGCTGCGAGCAACTGTTGATTATATCATTTTGCAGATGCATCTTCTTGTTGACGTCTCCGTTGTTCGTACTGAACAAATTGTGTAAACGGTGATTAGTAATACAATCAGTATTATGCCTTCCTCACTTGTTTGGCCTTTTCTGCCCACACCCTGTTCCTAATACGTCTTTCTTGCGTCCGAAGCGCCAAATTTGCACCGGGTGGCCAACATTGGAACTAATTTTTTTCCAGCGTAAATCGGTTTCGCATTAACGCGTTAGAATACCTAACAAGTTTCGCTGCTACACAATAATTGCGGCCTTTGTGAGTAGCTGCTCGTTAGTTATTACCACCCGGTACTACAGCTTTACTTGGCAATTTTGTTCATTTCATTAAGGGAATCCTGTGAAACTGACTCAACAGAGCGCCTGTGAAAAGAAACCAAGCTGTGGTAACTGAATTACGCGATGGCGGAACTCGAGACTTGGCGAAGTAAGGCTCCAGTGGTTCAGTGTGAGCCCGCACAGCCTCGTGGGACGCTCGTAGCGCCTTTGGGGCCAGCATTGACAGCGAATTACTCAGCAGGAGCCGTGAGCCGTCAGCCGTCAGCCGTGAGGCGGCCCTTTTTGCTGGCCTGGCCTGGGCCTGGGCCTCTCACTGCGGCCGGCAGCCCCTGCCACAGAGGGGGCGCGGGCACTGCGAGGTCTTCCCTGATCCGCCGGCGGCCGTGATTGAGCCAGCGCCGCCCCGCGCCTCACAAAGCCGCCTCCTCGCACGCTCACTCGCGCACTCGAGCACCGCCTTCTCGCCCACTCACTCACGTTATAAATGAAGTGGGACACTTGTTGGCGCTCGCCAATTGACAGAACGTCCCGCAGCAAAACAGCTTTTGCCGCCGCACTGGCTGTACTGCTGCACTCTTAATCAGCCGTAGATTAAATCGTCTGAAAGAGAGTGTAGATATGAAATACAAGAAACAGACATACAAATAAGGGAGTGCAAACCTATGAGCCTGAATGAGAGGCCTCGCGACCGCTACGGTCGCAGGTTAAACTCCTGCCTCGGGCATGGCTGTGTGTGATGTCCTTAGGTTAGTTAGGTTTAAGTAGTTCTAAGTTCTAGCGGACTGATGACCTCAGATGTTAAGTCCCATAGTGCTCAGAGCCCCTTCTTTGAATGAGAAGTATTGTATTCGCTAAAGCAAGTCTAACGCCCAAAATCCAAGGTACAGGGTGTTTCAAAAATGACCGGTATATTTGAAACGGCAATAAAAACTAAACGAGCAGCGATAGAAATACACCGTTTGTTGCAATATGCTTGGGACAACAGTACATTTTCAGGCAGACAAACTTTCGAAATTACAGTAGTTACAATTTTCAACAACAGATGGCGCTGCGGTCTGGGAAACTCTATAGTACGATATTTTCCACATATCCACCATGCGTAGCAATAATATGGCGTAGACTCTGAATGAAATTACCCGAAACCTTTGACAACGTGTCTGGCGGAATGGCTTCACATGCAGATGAGATGTACTGCTTCAGCTGTTCAATTGTTTCTGGATTCTGGCGGTACACCTGGTCTTTCAAGTGTCCCCACAGAAAGAAGTCACAGGGGTTCATGTCTGGCGAATAGGGAGGCCAATCCACGCCGCCTCCTGTATGTTTCGGATAGCCCAAAGCAATCACACGATCATCGAAATATTCATTCAGGAAATTGAAGACGTCGGCCGTGCGATGTGGCCGGGCACCATCTAGCATAAACCACGAGGTGTTCGCAGTGTCGTCTAAGGCAGTTTGTACCGCCACAAATTCACGAAGAATGTCCAGATAGCGTGATGCAGTAATCGTTTCGGATCTGAAAAATGGGCCAATGATTCCTTTGGAAGACATGTCGGCCCAGACCAGTACTTTTTGAGGATGCAGGGACGATGGGACTGCAACATGGGGCTTTTCGGTTCCCCATATGCGCCAGTTCTGTTCATTGACGAAGCCGTCCAGGTAAAAATAAGCTTCGTCAGTAAACCAAATGCTGCCCACATGCATATCGCCGTCATCAATCCTGTGCACTATATCGTTAGCGAATGTCTCTCGTGCAGCAATGGTAGCGGCGCTGAGGGGTTGCCGCGTTTGAATTTTGTATGGATAGAGGTGTAAACTCTGGCGCATGAGACGATACGTGGACGTTGGCGTCATTTGGACGGCAGCTGCAACGCGGCGAACGGAAACCCGAGGCCGCTGTTGGATCACCTGCTGCACTAGCTGCGCGTTGCCCTCTGTGGTTGCCGTACGCGGTCGCCCTACCTTTCCAGCATGTTCATCCGTCACGTTCCCAGTCCGTTGAAATTTTTCAAACAGATCCTTTATTGTATCGCTTTTCGGTCCTTTGGTTACATTAAACCTCCGTTGAAAACTTCGTCTTGTTGCAACAACACTGTGTTCTAGGCGGTGGAATTCCAACACCAGAAAAATCCTCTGTTCTAAGGAATAAACCATGTTGTCTACAGCACACTTGCACGTTGTGAACAGCACACGCTTACAGCAGAAAGACGACGTACAGAATGGCGCACCCACAGACTGCGTTGTCTTCTATATCTTTCACATCACTTGCAGCGCCATCTGTTGTTGAAAATTGTAACTACTGTAATTTCGAAAGTTTGTCCGCCTGAAAATGTACTGTTGTCCCAAGCATATTGCAACAAACGGTGTATTTCTATCGCTGCTCGTTTAGTTTTTATTGCCGTTTCAAATATACCGGTCATTTTTGAAACACCCTGTATTAGCAAGCAAACCTCCTACCACAGAACATTCATTGAAGTACAAGGTAGGTGGCTTGCACACTGTGCAGGGCATAAACTCTAAAACTATTAATGTGGGCAATGCAATATAAAACATGTAGTAAATAGAATATATATTAAGCTGAGTGTATGTGTATAAGTCCTGGGTCTCCTCCCAAACCACTTGATCGGTTTCAACCAGATTTGGAGCAGAAACACCAGACATCATGAGTATCAGCACTGTGGAGTTTATAGCCTCCTAGCTACAAAAGGAGTGGAGGTACAGGAAAAAAAGTTTTTTCCAACCCCTGGTTTATAGTCTGCCCTGCTTGATAGTAGAGAATGTATCGGTTTCAAATCAACCTGCTTTGCAGGGCAGTCTACATGTTAGGAGCAAGAACTGCCTTGCATTGGAGTAGTATTGGCCTGCTTTATCGAGTCCCTTTGCATGGTGGCCTGTACGTCACGGGCAAATAAATAATGTTCAAGCCCTTGATGTTTAGTCTGCCCTGCATGGCAGGTGTGTTGGGGGAACAGTATCAATCTGATTTATTGCTTTCATGGCTGGGAACAGGTTGCGATGAAGGGAACAGGAGATAGATAAAGGAGGAACAGGAAACGGACGGAGAGAGTGATCATTTTTCTCTTTCAACTCATTCAAGAGAAAAAATAAAGCATGTATTAAAACAAACTACACCTGATGATGGACACACAGTTTCCGAAATGCATCATGTACTCAATAAAACACGAAAAGCTGTGAGTAGAGGGGTTTTTTAATTCATACTTCCACTGTTGTAAATATTTGTTCCACCTGGGCACCATTCGCGACTTGAACACAGGGGAGATGGAATTGTCACTAGTACGCAAAGTACCCTCCGCCACAGACCATCAAGTGCTTGTAGCAGAGAGATCAGGGCACACGTAGCCTCATTTAGACCCTCATTTTTCCCTCCCTGAACACGCTAATAAAATATAAAAGGGAATAGCTAATATTGGTCTCAAATACCCTGCGTCACGTAGTGCACATTGGCTTGCAGGGTGTGTATGTAGATGTAACTGAATATCTTCGACTATCTTGAATGAAATTTTCACTCTACATCGGAGTGTGCGCTGATATGAAACTTCCTGGCAGATTAAAACTGTGTGCCGGACCGAGATTCGATCTCGGGACCTTTGCCTTTTGCGGGCAAGTGCTCTACCAACTGAGCTACCCAAGCACGAGTCACGCCCCGTCCTCACAGCTTTAATTCCGCCAGTATCTCGCCTCCTACCTTGCAAACATCGCAGAAGCTCTACTGCGAACCTTGCAGAACTAGCACTCCTGGAAGAAAGGATATTGCGGAGACATGGGTTAGCCACAACCTGGGGGACGTTTCTTCCAGGAGTGCTAGTTCTGGAAGGTTCGCAGGAGAGCTTCTGCGAAGTTTGGAAGGTAGGAGACGAGATACTGGCGGAATTAAAGCTGTGAGGACGGGGCGTGACTCGTGCTTGGGTAGCACAGTTGGTAGAGCACTTGCCGCAAAAGGCAAAGGTCCCGAGTTTCGACTATCTTGATTGTCACGTTTGCTACGTGAGTTCAATGTCATATATTCTTGAAAATCTGCACACCCTATTGTGTGCAGCATATCTCAAAATATTGAAATGTGACTGAATTCCTAAGGTACCAAACTTCTAAGGTCATCGGTCCCCAGACTTACACACTACTTAAACTAACTTACGCTAAGAACAACACACACATCCACGCCCGATGGAGGATTCGAACCTCCGGCGGGAGAGTGCAGAATATTTCCAGACACCCAGAGGGGGGGAGGGGGGGGGGGAACATCACCACCTTACTGTAACACCTCGGCTTTAATGTCAAGTGTGTCCAGCGAAAGGCGGAAAGTACTGAAACCGCATCTAGTCATCATACAGTATATTTGCGTGTGGCTCCCAAAGCCGGATTTCATGAACCGATTTCCCAATACCCTTTCTGGTTGGTCACCTAAACGCTCCAATATCGATGCTTGGAATGCGGTTCTAGTTCATGGATTACCACTTCCACCGTCGATTGTTTCTGAATCGTTTCTGTAACGTTCTTGGGTTGTCAGGTAACGTCTTGTTTTCAAAAATTTTCAGCTCAAACGGACGGAGTAACTTTTTGTGCAGTGAATGGGAAGTAGAAGTATTCGACTGAGCATGAAGTCAACCTCTAATAATCGATCGAAGAGAGCGCCAGTCATTGTGCCGACTAAATCAGAAATAGAAATATTTGATTTCCAGACGCCATATTTGAGAGATCTGGCAAACTCGTTCCACTCCTTAACATGTAAACATGGCAGCGGAGAACTGTTTCCGGAATACGGTTTTCGACTTCCGGAAGTTGTGTCGCGTGTGAGTGGGTACTATACGAGGGTAGACAGTGCCTGTAACCTGTTGAGCGGCCGTAGTTGCACAAACGGTACCAGCGATGACCGCGGCGATAATGATAATGACTGCGATGACGCGCCGTGCGTCACCTGGCCGCCTGCAGAGGCGGCGGGGGCGGCTGGTGATGGAGGCGTCAGCTGACGCCTGATGGATGGCCCGCACCGTCCGCGCCGCTCCGGCATCGCTCATCGGCCGCGATATATATGGCGCAGCCCGGACCCCGGATTGTGCCGTTATAAATACCAATAAGAGTTTTTTTGTTGACGGCGGGCGGGCAGAGCGGATCGCTGCCAGCCGGCAGGGAGCTTTTTAAAATTCCGCCATGATATACGGCAGCCCGAGGCGAAGCCAGAAAGTCTTCCGCGGGGCGCACGTGCAGGAGCAGCTGCCTGCTGTCCGCGCCACCGTGCCGTCCACTTCTCTACAGCCACGCTCTGCCACCAGGCGGGACGCCTCTGATACGTGCTGGGAAGGATGTCACAACAAGATGTCTAAACAGAATGACACAGCTTGTTAGGTTAGCAGACATACAGTGGGTTAAAAAAAAAAAAAAAGTGTCCCACAGTACTGATCAAAACTACACCGAAGCGCTAAAGAAACTGGTAAACGTCCGCGCGAGACGTACCTTCAGTGGTCACAGGTTCCTTTTGCTGTCGTAACACATCACATGTATACTGCCACATTTGTAAACAAATATGGCGTCTGGAATCAGCTGCGTGCAAGGTTCGTATAGCAGAAGAGAAGACGTAATCGCAAAGTGCAAAGAATATACATCGTAACAACATTATTACAGAATAATTGCTTTAAGCATTTGGCGGTGTTTGTTTTGAGGTGTCAAATATATGTGTGTGTACTTCAGGTGGTATATAAATCCAATTCTGACAAGTTAAAACAGTAAAAATTCGTACTCGTTTATACAATCAGGTGAAATGTTAAAATGGCTTAAACTTCATACTTGTTAATAACAATTAGGTGAAATGTTACAGACTTTAATTACAATGATCATATTGGCTACAACAGTAAAATCATACATACATTACACTCTTTGATTGGGATTAATAAACGGATGTGAGGTGAGGGGCTGGAGGCAGAAGGAGAGGTAGAGAGACAGAAAAAGTTTGTGTGTGTGTGTGTGTGTGGGTGGGTGGGTGGGTGAAAGGGAGACGGAGAGGGAGAGGGAGAGAGAGAGAGAGAGAGAGAGAGAGGAAAGTGTGGTTATATGAGAGCAAACATTTATATGGCAAGGAGTCTTAAGATTGCATGTTGCATATATTAGCTGCCTAAAGGTTGGGGTAATACATTGGTTAATGCTATAAAATATGCAGATAGATATACATTTGTGCCAGTAGTTGACGTACATACAGTTTTAAACGGTGACTGGTAACAGTGAACTTGTTGTTTCATTTAATGTCAGTAACAGTCACGGTAAAGCCTAACCTAAAAATGTTCGAATTTAAAGTCCCATAAGATTTCACACACACATGAGCATATGAACTGGTATGCGCATGTGTATTCAAATACTGAGATATGTAAACAAGAAGAATACGGCGCTGCTGTCGGCAACGCCTATACAAGACAACACGTGTCTGGCAAAGTTGTCTGATCGGTTACTGCTGCTACAATGGCACGTTATCAAGATTTAAGTGAGTCTGAACGTGTTGTTATAATCGGCGCACGAGCGGTGGGACACAGCATCTCCGAGATGGCGATGAAGTGGTGATTTACCTGTACGACCATTTCACGAGTGTAGCGTGAATATCAGGAATCCGGTAAAACAACAAATCTCCGAATCGCTGCGGCCAGAAAAAGATCCTGCAAGAACGGAACCAACGACCACTGAAAAAAATCGTTCAACGTGACAGAAGTGCAACCCTTCCGCAAATTGCTGCACATTTCAATGCTGGACCATCAAAACGTGTCAACGTGCGGACCATTCAACGAAACATTATCGATATGCGTAGTATCATTGCCACAGATACTACTAAACGCCGGCCTCGGTAGCCGAGCAGTTCTAGGCGTCACAGTCCGGAACCGTGCGACTGCTACAGTCGCAGGTTCGAAACCTGCCTCGGGCATGGATGTGTGTGATGTCCTTAGTTAGGTTTAAGTAGTTCTAAGTTCTAGGGGACTGATGACCTCAAGTGTTAAGTCCCATAGTGCTCAGAGCCATTTGAACCATTTTGAACTACTACAACGCCGCGCCAACACAACGTTGGCAGCCCGTCGTCTGCCGAGCACAGCGCACTCTAGCGGGCTGTGCAGCTCGACGGAACTGGAGTGTGCCTCATTCACTTCTTAGCTAGATTTAAACCTACGCAAACGCACTTTCATAATCGGCCCTCAGCCAGTTCGGTAATGTTTGCATTGATTTTCTGAGAAGGGCCCAGCAGGCTTAGTCCCTGAGAATATGTCTATTAGTTCATGGTATTCCATGTTACGAGATTGTCAGTTCATAGCCGCAGCTGCAGTCCTACAAACTACTGAAGATCAGTAATTTCATTGTACTATGTGTTTCTTGAATAATAATCCTTCTCTCTAACAGTGTGCCGTACCGCATATTATTGCAACCTGGACTCCTTCAGCTCCTATCGACTCTGCCTCCTACTTATTTGCATTTAATAAAGAGCTGAAAATGCCCACGTGTTTTGTGCCTCTAAATAGTGAGACACAATAATATGGGCTTTCGGATCCGAAGGCCCTCGTGTACCCTTGACGACTGCACTACACTAAAATTTGCACCTCACTTGGGCCCGTGAACACCGACATTGGACTGCTGATGACTGGAAACATGTTGCCTGATCGGACGAGTCTCGTTTCAAATTGTATCGTGGGGATGGACGTGTACGGGTATCGAGACGACCTCATGAATCCATGGATCCTGAATGCCAGCGGAGGACTGTTCAAGCTGTTGGGGGCTCTGTAATGGAGGGGGGCGTGTGCAGTTAGAGTAATATAGGACCCCTGATACGTCTAGATACGACTCTGGCAGGTGACAGGCACGTAAGCATCCTGTCTGATCAGCTGCATCCATTCATGTCCATTGTGCATTCTTGGGCAATTTCAGCAGGACAATGCGACACCCTAGATGTCCAGAATTGGTACAGAGTGGCTTCAGGAACACTCTTCTGAGTTTAAACACTTTCGCTATCCACCAAACTCCCCACACATGAACATTAATGGACATATCTGGGATGCCTTGCAACGTGCTGTTTAGAAGGCATCTCTAGTGTTCTGCGTGGTCGCGGGGACCCTACACGATATTAGGCAGGTGTACTAGCTTCTTTGGCTCTTCAGTGCAGATTTCTCATAATTCGCTGAGAGTTAGGTAATTGATGAGACGGAAGGGGGTATGCAAACCTTGGTACTCTTCCCCACACAGACCACAGTGGCTCCCGCTTGTAGATGAACTTGCAGTCGAGACATGTTGAAGATGAAAGAAAGTAAAAGGAAGCGGTAGTAATCCGTGGTCCCGGCGGGAGCCTTTGTGAGTAGGAGCGCGCGCGACTGCGGTTGCTGCAGCGGTGGGAGCCGGGACGCAGACAGCCATTGTTTGGACAGAGCCGCAGACGCAGCCGCGGTTGCAGGTGTGGGAGGCGCCTCTGCAATCTGTGGCGGGCGTGCTGCGTGGGAGCGGGCGACGTAACGGCGCCTGGAGAGTGTTAAAGCTCCCCGCCGACCGCCGTAAAACAGCGGGATTTTCAATTCATTGCTCGCGCCACGCGCGGAGGGCCCGGCCGCGACAAAGGCTGTACAAACATTAAAAGCGGCGCTCGCCAGCTGCGGGGGACGAATTAGAACGAGAGAGAGAGGAGAGCGTGAAGCAGGGGAGGGTGAGCCCCTGGTCGCCCTTTGGCAGCCGCGAGAACGTGTCACGCGCACTCCGAGCGGATCCCCTTGCAAGCCCTGCAATATCACCTTTTACCGCCGCGTCCTGAAGTGTCCGCTCCTGTAAAAGGTTATAGAAAACAAAAATTCTAGACTGCAAATGCAGCTACCTTCACAAACACGTATTTGACTACATCTACTTCCATATCACGCAAGCCACCTCACGGTGTGTGGAGGAGGATACACTGTGTACTACTGTGACTTGGACTTGTCACGAAACGTGCCGCTCTTCTTTGGCTCTTCTCTATCAGTCCAGTCTGGTACGGATCCCAGACTGACGAGCAATGTGGTTCAAATGGCTCTGAGCACTATGGGACTTAACATCTGAGGTAATCAGTCCCCTAGAACTTAGAACTACTTAAACCTAACTAACCTAAGGACATCACACACATCCATGCCCGAGGCAGTATTAGAACAAGCGACCGTAGCAGTCGCGCGGTTGCAGATTAAAGCTCCTAGAACCGCTCGGCCACAACGGTCGGCTGATAATTTAGGTTAAGTAGTATGTAAGCTTAGGGACTGATGCCTTTAGCAGTTAAGTCCCATAGGATTTCACACACATTTAAACATTTTTTTTCTGCCTTTCCCGCGATTAAATTTATTTGGTCGTTCCACTTCGAATCATCCCGTGCACGTACTCTTAGGTACGTTTTGGGAGTAACTGCTTCCAGTGATTGTTCTGGAATAACGTAATCATACAATAAAGAGTCTTTCTGTCTATGTATTCGCAGTACGTTACATTGTTTATGTCTAAGGTCAATTGTCACTTCCCGCTCCAATCCTCTATCCTCTGCAAGTCTTTCTATTTTTCGCTACACTTTTCTAGCGTGGCGACTTCTCTGTATGCAACAGCATCATCCCTCTAAAGCTGTATGGAACCTCCGACGTCATCTACTAGGTTGTTTATTTACAGTTTGAAAAGTTGGTAAGGGTATCACAGGGTAGGTTCTGTTGAGTAATAATCATCAAGAAAAAAAATTTATACGTTGCACTGTTTACGATTTAATTAGCTCTGAAGTTCGCCGATCAGGTCGTACGCGTGCAAACTCAAGCACTTGCACGCGCTAAAATGCGGTAATCCGTAAACGCCTTCGGGGTTCGTGAGCTACCACTCGCTCAGATGTTCATTAGGTAAAATGTGCCCATTTAGGATGTGATAAATTTAAACTAGGTGAGCAAAAGCTACGTCTGTTCTGTGTTCTGTTCCCTAGAAATTCTCTAGTCCAGTCACACATTTGGTCAGATATTCCCTGCGCTCTTATTTTGTTTATTAGGTGGCAGTGCAGAACTTTATCAAACACCTTACGGGAATCTAGGAACACGGAATCTATGTGGGCGCTTGTACCTACTCCTTTTCGACTCACGTGGGCGAACAGAGCGACCTGGGTTTCATACGATCGTTGTTTTCTGAACTCATATTGATTCTTACAGGCCGACGGCCTTGCCGCAGTGTGACACCGGTTCCCGTCAGATCACCGAAGTTAAGCGCTGTTGGGCTGGGCTAGTACTTGGATGGGTAACCATCCCGTCTGCCGAGCGCTGTTGGCAAGCGGGGTGCACTCAGCCCTTGCGAGGCAAACTGAGGAGCTACTTGAATGAGAAGCAGCGGCTACGGTCTCGTAAACTGACATACGGCCGGGAGAGCGGTGTGCTGACCACATATCTCCATATCTGCATCCAGTGACGCCTGTGGGTCGAGGATGACACGGCGGCCGGTCGGTGCCGTTGGTCCTTCCAAGGCCTGTTCGGACGTAGTTTAGTTGTAGTTTTATATTGATTCATACAGAGGAGATTTCCGTTCTCGAGGAATGTCATAACATGCCGGCATAAAACATGTCCCAAAATTCTACAACAGATCGATGTCACAAACATAGGCCTATAGTTTTTGAAGTCTGTTCGACGATCCTACTTGAAAAAGGGAATTACCTTCCCTTTTTCCGATCTTTAGGAACGCTCCGCTCCTCACGAGACCTACGGTACGCTGCTGCTAGAAGGGAGGCAACTTACTTCGCATTCTCTATTTAGAATCGAATTGGTATCTCGTCAGGTCCAGTGGCATTTCCTCTGTTAAGCGATTTTACTTGCTTTCCTGTCCCCTGGTCACTTAACTCGCTGTCTGTCATATTTTCATATATGCGACGATTTAAGGGAGGAACTGTAGAGTTGTCTTGCTGTGCGAAACAGTTTTGGATGAGACATTTAGCATTTCGGCCTTCTCTGTTTGTCCTGCGTTTCATTGCCGTTATGGTCGCAGAGTGTCTGGACAGATGGCTTCGATCCGTTTATTGATTTAACGTAAAACCAAAACTTCCTAGATTTTCTATTAAGTAAAATTGAGACTTTGTAAAAGAGTGGGAATATTCTAGTCTTCCTGACGCTCAACACTCCCTATAACATCCAACCACGATAAGTTGGTGGTGGTGGTGGTTAGCGTTTAACGTCCCGTCGACAACGAGGTCATTAGAGACGGAGCGCAAGCTCGGGTGAGGGAAGGATGGGGAAGGAAACCGGCCGTGCCCTTTCAAAGGAACCATCCCAGCATTTGCCTGAAGCGATTTAGGGAAATCACGGAAAACCTAAATTAGGATGGCCGGAGACGGGATTGAACCGTTGTCCTCCCGAATGCGAGTCCAGTGTGCTAACCACTGCGCCACGTCGCTCGGTCAACCACGATAAGGCTCTATTGCAAAAACTGGTATACTGTCTTGGAGAATGACTGATTTACAATGTTCTTTTACAGTGAGTATCAAAAAGAATCATCCGATTCGGCACGTCTGTGTTTCTGAAACTAATAAACATATACAATGAATTTTGATTTTTGATGAACGGGAAACTCACAAAGCTTTTTTTTTTCCATACCTTTTCATAGGTGACCAATATGCCCCCCTTGAGATGGACGACATGCATCAATGCGGTATTCGTGGTCTAGCGGTTCTGGCGCTGCAGTCCGGAACCGCGGGACTGCTACGGTCGCAGGTTCGAATCCTGCCTCGGGCATGGGTGTGTGTGATGTCCTTAGGTTAGTTAGGTTTAAGTAGTTCTAAGTTCTAAGGGACTTATGACCTAAGATGTTGAGTCCCATAGTGCTCAGAGCCATTTGAACCATTTTTTTGAATGCGGTATTCAAATTGTTCCCACTCTGCAGCGAGAACGTCTTGAGTTACGGCTTCCACAGCTGTAATTACGAGATGTCACAGTTCATTCGTGGTTGTTGGTAACAGAGGCACATAAACAGAGTCCACAAGAAATAATCACAGACAGGCAGATCCGGTGACCTTGGAGGACACGTGGCGCTCTCTGGGAGTGTCGATCGGCCGTGAGGCGTACCGAAATAGTCCGTGCAGTTGCGATAATGCTGTGTCCCGGATGGCGCAGTGGGTACCGCACCTGCCTAGTAGGAGGTCCTGGGTTCGAATCCCGATCCGGTCGCTCGTCGCCTCTGATTCCGTTTAATGTCCCGCTGCAGCTGACAGCAGTGATCCCCATTCAATTTACATATAGTGTTTCACAGCTACGGGATCTGCGTGGGGTCTGTTCTTTCGAAGCAACAGACGCCACGCACTCAAATTAGAAAACAACATTGATAGAGTATAGGACTCGGTGCTAGCAGACAGGCGAATAACGATGTCAGAATTGTCCACACTACGTGTTGGCAGTGCTCAGGCCCATCACACGCTCCATGGATTGCCGAAAAGTGTCTGCAAGATGGATACCGAGAACTCTGACCCCCTATCACAAGAGTGCAAGAATAGAGAACAGCCTCGATCGCTTGATGCGGCACGCGCGCGATGGTAATGGGTTCCAGCGCAGAATCATCACAGACGGTGAGACATGGATACACCGCTTTAACCCAGAATCCATGGTCATCTCAGTGACGTGAAAGCATTCCAATTCGTCAAAGAGGAAAAAGATTCAAAGTGTCACCCCAAGCAGGAAAGGTTATGACGACACTGATCGGGGACGTGAAAGGTGGAATTCTCCCTGATTTCCTCCCGCAAGGGACCTTCAATGCGCGCGCTACTGCGAACCCTCACCAAACTCAGGTGTGCCATTCAGCGAAACAGACCAGAGCTCTTGAATGAAGGTGTTGTGCTCTTGGGCGACAAGGCAACACCACACACAGTGAGGCTGTCACAGGATCAGATTCGTCGCTTCGGATCGGAAGAGTGTATCACCCTGCCTACAGCCCCGATCTTGCCCCGTCGGACTTTCACCAGTTTCCTACGTTGAAACCAACACTCTCGGGAAGTCATTTCCAAACCAATGCTGAGGTGGAGCAGGCTGTGAGACAATTCCTTACATCGCAGGGCACCGAGCTTTACCAGAGTGGGTTGTCCAAACTGTCTTCATGCTACTATAAATGTCTCAGTATCGGTAGTGACTATGTCGAAAAATATTGCAAGGTTCACAGTTCATGATACTATGATGTATTTGTTTTCAGTAATAAAGTTTTCGTGTGAAAAATAATGACGTCCATAGTATTATGTTGATATTCTCACGTTGGGTCCGTCTATGTGCAACTGAGTAAACCAGTTCTATCACGCCATACGCGTTTCGCCTTTACTTTTGGAACGGTTCTTAGCTGCTGTTTGTAGCTTACTGGTTTCAAAGCTGTTCTTCTGCTTCCAGTTTTCTGATTTATCGGCAGCACAGCGCTGAGAATATGAACGCTCGTTTTCTTCCTGAAGAAAATGTTTTTTCATATTGTCAGAGCTGTTCTAGCGATAATTCCAAAGACTAGGAGCGGAAGAACAGCTTTGAAACCAAAAGGAAAATTATGTTCATATTCTCAGTGCTGTGTCAGTGATAATTCCAAAGACAGGAGGCAGAAGAACGGCTTTAAGACAGTCAAAGCGAGCACTGATACCGATCCTCAACTACCAGCGTTGCCACTTTCAAAAAATAAAGGCGAAACTCGTATCGCATGATAAAATTGGTTTTATTCAGCAGCACATATACGGACCGAACGTGACAATTATCAAATAACAGTTCCGTGTTTACCGAAAAATGCAACAGATTACGTGATCAGACTAATATCTAGTATTAATCAAAGGAATAACGACATTAGGTGCTAGTGTGCATTGAAAGAATTCAATAGGGAAAGTTGGAAATATATATCGTACAGGGGCACGAACCCGGATTCTTCCGTTTCTCGGAAACGGTCGCCTTGACCGCCTTCTTTGTTTTGTCTCATTTTGTTCGTTACTGCCCGTTGCATTAGTTCGGGGCGACACCCGTCCAAGTTCATCGTTGATGAGAGCAGCTGACCCTCTGACCGAACACGCTAAGCTACCGTGCCGGCGCCGCTTCGGTCATCTGGACACGCTTCCTGACTGACTCAAATTCCTAACTTATCCACACACAACTCAGTCTGACATAGTGCACTGCTCATTAACTTCACTCTTCGCAGCGATCACTGATTCCTGTAGGAGTCTGGGCGTGTTTATATATATATATATATATATATATATATATATATATATATATATATATATATATGTTCTTGCGGATATGTCTGAAAGAAGAGACACCACTCGTTCCACCGACCCTTAAACTGCGCGGCTGGTCCAGTCAGAGGTTCGAGTCCTTCCTCGGGCATGGATGTGTGTGTTTGTCCTTAGGATAATTTAGGTTAAGCAGTGTGTACGCTTAGGGACTGATGACCTTAGCAGTTAAGTCCGATAAGGTTTCACACACACATCCCTTAATAGTAGAAGTATAAACGCTTTCAAGTTAGGGGTGTGTCATAACCTTCCTCCCCCCGTATGGCCGCCTGCTGGCGGCTCAGTTCAACACACCCCTAACCAGATCGTCGGCTGGCGGCTGCGTCCGTGAACTCGCTGCTCTGGGTCAAGAACGCCGCCTGCCTGCAGAAGTCCGGGCGGCGGTCGCCTCGGCCCCTGGACGAAGATCAATGCTCCCCACTCCCACTGCCACCCCCGCAACCGCCCCGACTGCTGCCGAGGCCGGTGGAGCGCCTCGGCGAACCCTTCTGCCTTCAGACGCCGTCCAGACGTCGCGCGTCGTAAAAGACGGCGCCGTCTTTTGTCTTTTACTGTTCCCGCCGACTCTTAATTAAATGGGATCCGGCCGCGGTCTTACCAACACACAGGGCCGTCCATCGTCCGGCACCGCTGATGAAAGGACATCTTCCTCCCCCCCCTCCTACCGTCTGCGGACACCCGAGGAAACTCGGAAGAACATAGTGACCCACGGAGAAGGGAGCGTCCGCTTTGAACTTCTCTGCAGACGCCCCGCGAGTTCCGAGCCGTGCCTGCTCGATCTCTCAGCACTGACACAGAGCGACGCGTATTGCTCTTGAAATGAGCCATCCAATTTCTGTGAGTACAAAGCGGGCCAGTTTCGCAGAAAGACAACACTGCAAGGCACTCCCTTAGTGGCTAAACTTCCGCTGCCGTTTCGCGGAATACGAGGGCGCGGTGGTTACAGCATTGAACTCACAAACGTGTGGAGCTGAGTTCAAATACCTCTTCCGATACTCCAGATTTGTGCTTTATTTGACTTTGTATTACCAGAAGGATTGCTGGGAATGAAATGTTTCGTAGTCCACGACACGCTGCGTTTCTCACGTACAGATTGGTCTGACCAGCCACCTAATCTGAAGATGCGTTTTCACGGGGCATACTTGCGGAAACGTTTGTCCGCAATACTGTTCATATCAACACGGACGTAATGTGACTGCAGTAGACAGCCATACTGCGGTATGGCCCGATGGCCCGGTAATATTGATGATGGAGCAGTCTGTTGCAGTTATTATCCGAGTTGCTGTCAAATTTGTCCACCGAGGGTGGTGAATTTTTTGTATGGCCGAGCCATTCCTACAGCTATCTCGCCCTCACGCTGACAGCATTGCAGCGCCACATCGTAATCCGAGCAGTAGCGAAATATTATTTCGTTTCAGTTTGAAAAATGACGCGTCTACATAGAGGCACTCGATTTGTGTGCTTCTGCAGGAATGTAGAAGTGGGCAACGAGACAAAATTCCGTAAATATGAAACGACACAAAATTCCATAAATACGATACGTAAAACAACGAGCATAGCAATGGAGCACACAAAAATACGTAATGTTTACAAGGGCCGTAATCTGGAAAAGAAAATTCTAATTGCTAGCGTCATAGTAGACCGTCCATAATTTTATTCTGCAGGGTGATTCAAAAGTACGCTAACATTTGAAAATCAATTAATTCACGGAATAATGTAGATAGCGAGGTAAAAATTGACACTCACGCCTGAAACGACATAGGGTTTTATCGCAACCAAAAACAAGAGACCGAGCGAAGTGGCGCAGTGGTTAGCAGACATGACTCGTATTCGGGAGGACGGCGTTTGAAACCTGCGACCGGCCACCCTGATTTAGGTTTTCTGTGATTTCCCTCAATCGCTTCAGGCAAATGCCGGGATGGTTCTTTCGAAAGGACACGGCCGACTTCCTTCCCCATCCTTCTCTAATCTGATTGCACTGATGAACTTGCTGTTTGGTCCCCCCCCCCCCCCCCCCCAAAATCAACCAATTAACCAAAAACGAGAGCAAAAACTGGCCAACAGATGTTGTCAATGGACAGCAACCGTCAGTGACGCCGCATGACAGTTGTATGTAAAATAAGCTATATAGAGAGAGGGTATCCACCCCATACTGCTACACACGAGAAAGATCTCCTGCGCACAGTGTTCGGTGAGGATCGCGTACCGAGCCGCCATATCCGTCATGCTTCGCCTCCCAGGTCCCTAAACCTCAGTACGTGTTATCATTGGCTGTGGGGTTACCGGAAGTCACAAGTCTGCCGCGATCTTCCAGCCTCATTAGGGATGCTAAAAGACAACATCCGACAGCAAATTTCTCACCATACATACTGATAATCTGTACAGTGCTGTTCATAACATTGTCCGTCGACTAAAGGTATTGTTAATCAGTGACGGCCGACATGCTGAGCATTTGTTACAAAGAACATCGTCTTTGCTAAAAATTAGTTTTTATGCTAGTTTTTTGCTTTTGCTTCATATGAAGCGCCATCTATTCGTTATTTTGTACACTTTTTTGGTTTCGATAAAATCCCGTGTCATTTCAAGCATGTTTGTCAATTTTTACCTCTCTACCCACATTATTCTGCGAAGTATTGAATTTTCAAAATGTTAATGGGCCTTTGCTTCATCCGGTACAAAGTTCCCTAAGACCGCCAAACTCTTTTTTTTTATTCTTTATGACGTGGGTTTCGTTATTACCGCGGTTATTACCGCGGTTATTACCGCCTTAAGCTGCTGGTAAAATCTGCAAAGCCTGTTTCGATAGACTAGTCATCATAATGTTCGTAAACAATTCACAGCTTCATATCAGCCTAAAAGAAATATTGTCGTCAAATGCTAAAACCATGAATTACACACTGTTCTCATATAGTAATATCAATTACATCGTCAGTCTATAAACACCGTGATACATTCATCGGCGTTAACGGTGTGAACAGATTCAAGATATATAACCTACACTGAAGAGCCAAAGAAGCTGGTACACCTGCCTAATATCGTGTAGGGCCCATGCGAGCACGCAGAAGTACCGCAACACGACGTGGTATGGACTCGACTAATGGCTGAAGCAGTGCTGGAGGGAACTGACACTATGAATCTTTCCGGGCTGTCCATAACCCCTTAAGAGCACGAAGGGGCGGGGGTGGGGGTGGGGGTGGGGTGGGGGGGGGGGGGAATAGATCTCTTCTGAGCAGCATATTGCAAGGCTTCCCAGATATGCTCAATAATATGTCTGCACAGTTTGGTGGCCAGTGGAAGTGTTTAAACTCGGAAGAACGTTCCTGGAGCCACTCTGTAGCAATTCTGGACGTGTGGGGTGCCGCATTGTCCTGAAGGAATTGCCAAGCCCGTATCTAGACGTATCAGATTGCACACGCCCCACACCATTACAGAGCCTCCACCAGCTTCAACAGCCCCCTGCTGACATGCAGGGCGCATAGATTCATGATGTTGCCTCCATACCCGTACATGTCCATCCGCTCAATACAATCTGAAACGAAACTCGTCCGACCAGACAACATGTTTCCAGTCATTAACAGTACAATATCGGTGTTGACGGGCCCAGGCGAAGTTTAAAGCTTTGCGTCGTGCAGTCATCGTGGGTACACGAATGGGCCTTCGGCTCCGAAAGTCCATATCGATGTTTCGTTGAATGGTTTGCACGCTGACCCTTGTTGACGGCTCAGCATTGAAATCTGCAGCAGTTTGTGGAAGGGTTGCACTTCCGTCACGTTGAACGATTCTCTTCAGTCGTCGTTGGTCCCGTACTTGCAGGATCTTTTTCCGGCCGCAGCGATGTCGGAGATTTGATGTTTTACCGGATTCCTGATATTCACGGTACAAAATGGTTCAAATGGCTCTGAGCACTATGGGGCTTAACTAATGAGGTCATCAGTCCCCTAGAACTTAGAACTACTTAAACCTAACTAACCTAAGGACATCACAAACATCCATGCCCGAGGCAGGATTCGAACTTGCGACCGTACCGGTCGTGCTGGTCCAGACTGTTGCGCCTAGAACCGCTCGGCCACTCCTGTCTGCTTCACGGTACACTCTTGAAATGGTTAGTACGCGAAAATCCCCACTTCATCGCTACCTCGGACTTGCTGTGTACCATCGCTCGAGCACCGACTATACCACCACGTTCAAATTCACTTAAATCTTGATAACCTACCATCGGAACTGAGCAGTAACCGATCTAACAACTGCGCCAGACACTTGTTGTCTTATACAGGCGTTGCCGGCCGCAGCGCCGTATTCTGCCTGTTTACGTATCTCTGTATTTGAGTACCTATGGTTCAAATGGCTCTGAGCACTATGGGACTCAACATCTTAGGTCATAAGTCCCCTACGTAGAACTACTTAAACCTAACTAACCTAAGGACATCACACACACCCATGCCCGAGGCAGGATTCGAACCTGCGACCGTAGCAGTCCCGCGGTTCCGGACTGCAGCGCCAGAACCGCTAGACCACCGCGGCCAACCTATGCCTATACCAGTTTACGTCGTCTGTCTGTAAGAACCGTGACTGTTAGTGTACTCATTCATCGATGTTAACTCTGTAAACAGATTCATGAATACGATGTATATTTACTTTTCTTTAAAGTTTATAGCCATTTACGGTCCAGTTACAACGTTTTTGTGTGACAAATTACTTTATTGCTTTACAATTTGCTGTCCTATATAACACTCCAAAAATTTAAACGTTCAAATATCAAAAGGTGGAAATATATAAAAAAAACGCCGACTGTATATTATTATGGCATCGAATTTTACAACCTTGTCAAGTATTGTATCATAGTAGTGTTTAATGTGAAGAGCGTTCCAATACAACCTTTAGAAATAAATATAGTGCCGAAAAATCTTATGTTTCCCACACTACCCGACATTTCCCTATTTAGTTCTTGGGGAACTGTCGCAATAATTTTGCTTGTGAGAGCAGACTTCGCATTAGCCATGTGGCGTGTGTCTTGATATCCAAAAGTGTACTGGTTATCAGCGTGCTGCTATATCCGACATCGCCTACTTCCTGCTGCACATCGTCCATTTTGCACTGACAGCAGCTCAGTGAAATAAAAGTCTATCGCCGAATACTGTGTATCGCTTTTCTTCCACCCGATACACGAACACGAAAGTTTCGTGGTGTTCTAGCTTTTGTGACTGATTTATTGGCTCAGCGCGAGGGGTATTGCTCAGAAAGAATTCTCTCATTCGACTCTGGCGGGAAAAAATCGAAAGAGCAAGAGGGAGTTGTGCGACATAAAAGAAAGTTGGTAGGCATGTTTCTGCATCTGAAAGATGAGGTCTATTTAAATTTCCCGCCAGTCACATAAGAGTGGCACCAGTAATGCCACTATGTGGATGCATATCAGGTTTGCTGTAAATACACGCTGTAATGGTCGTGAGATGGTAAGCTGATGTTAATTAAGAATGCCTTTAAGGCGACAGAGACACCATTTGCAACACCCCACTGAATTTGTCGTGTAACAGTCCTACCAGAAGCTGGATTTTCCTTCTGCGATATTGCAAAGGGACTTGACAGGAATGTAGCCACTGTTCATGACTGATGGCAGCGGCAGTCAAGAGAATGCCACTCGCAAGAAGACAGCGCTGCGGACGGGATCGCACTGCATCTGCAGCAGCAATTGGAGTAGCAGTTGGCGCCACAGTGACGCAACAAACTGTTGCAATTCGGTTACTTCAAGGACAGCTCCGAGCCAGAAGCCCTGTAGTCTGCATTCCATTGGCCCCAAACCGCCGCCATTTGCAACTTCAGTGGCATCAAGTGAGAGCTCATTGGAGGGCAGGGTGGAGGTCTGTTGTGTCTTCAGATGAAATCTGGTGCCAGTGAGGGCCGTGTGTTGGTTAGAAGGAGGCCAGTAGAATTGAATACAAGCATGAAAACGTGCATGTATTGTGTTGTACGGCTGCTGGAAGCCAGTTAGTGGGATGGAATCCCATGCCTGTCAACACAGTGACGGTTAATGCTGTTTGTGGATGACGCCGGAGTTGCGTCCGATGATGTCTCTTATGAGCTAGACAGTTGAGGACCTGCAACCAACTTGCCTGAGTGCTGGACACACTAGACCTACACCTGGTGTTATGATGTGGAGTGCGGTTTCGTATGACAGTAGGTGCAGTCTCGTGGTTATCCCACGCACTGTCACTCCAAATTTGTATGTCTGTCGCTGTGCTGGGATTCATGAACAGCTTTCCATGGGGTGTTTTCCAACAGGAAAACACTCGACCACATACCACTGTTGTAACCCAACATGCTCTACAGTGTCGTCATGTTGCCTTGACCTGCTCGATCTCTAGGTCTGTCTCCAATCGAGCACATATAGGACATCATCGGACGATAACTCCAGTATCATCCACAAAAAAAATGGCTCTGAGCACTATGGGACATAACATCTGTGGTCATCAGTCCCCTAGAACTTAGAACTACTTAAACCTAACTAACCTAAGGACATCACACACATCCATGCCCGAGGCTGGATTCGAACCTGCGACCGTAGCAGTCAGTATCATCCACAGACAGCATCAACCGTCCCTATATTGAGTACTGCTCGAGTGTGTGGGATCCGCACCACATGGACTGGAAGAAGACATCGAAGCAGCTCAGAGGGCCGGTTGCTGTGGCCGAGCGGTTCTAGGCGCTTCAGTCCGGAACCGCGCTGCTGCTACGGTCCCAGATTCGAATCCTGCCTCGGGCATGGATGTGTGTGATGTCCTTAGGTTAGTTAGGTTTACTCAACAATCTGATAGCGATTGGACACAAACGATTCCATCTGCCACCAGAACTAATAAAATTATACCACAACAGCATTTTGACATCAATTGTAGGATACGGGTCAGGAGTCTGGGCCCACAGGCTCACGAGGGTCATGCCTGCCATGGCTGTATGAAGAGTGCAGCTAAATATGCTCCTGAGATCAGTAGGGGCATACAGAACAACTCCGGGGGGAGCGCTGACAGTACTAATGGGGCTCTGTCCGCTCGATATAAAGATCAGAGAACAAGCGACATGGTACTGGGTCAAAAAGGGAAACAGGGATAAAATAATCGAACTAACGGAGATTCGCGTGGAGAACAAAATGGAAATCAGACGCAGGGGGGAAGAGCTTTGGCAAGAACAGTGGGACAATGAGGAAACCGGTCGCAGAACACTCGAATTACTGCCCAATATCGGGGAGCGACTGCAATTAAAACATTTCAAACCTTCAAGAGGACTGCTGCACTTTCTTACTGGTCATGGACCCTACCCGGCATACCTATGCCGGTTCGGGAAACGGGCTACCACAGCGTGTGACTGTGGGGCCACACCAACACCCCAGAACATGTGGTGTATGAGTGCCACCTCTTCGACGACGTAGCGGCGCAATTACGTCAACAGTTACCCAACCATGACACGTACCACCTGCTCAGGCATGACCACTTCTCAATCTTGCAAAAATTGGCAAACGAAATCTCACACAAAGTCACAAAGGAATTCCTAAGGAACAACAATTAAGATCTCACATTGCTACTGACTTGGCTCAGTGCACTTGTCCCGTTCCGCCGAGACTTCACGGCTGGAATCCGTCACGTCTGGGATTAGGGGGGGGGGGGGGGGTGCACCTTTGTTACCGATTCAGACACTCACCGGATTCGACATTAGGTTAAGTTAGGTTAGATGTAGGATAAGCTAGGATAGCAACACTAATATAGCACTGCAGCGATCAACCACTCCGGGCCTAGCCGGTGCTAGGGGCATTTTCACCGGGATTAGCTCGGTGAACACGGCCAACAACGTAGGTTTATACAATGCTGGCACACCTGTAACGCTGCAGGTAGAGTAGACTACCATAAGTAGAAATAGGCTAACAGAATCTAGACACAATAGTAGTGCCCATAGTGTGATTAAAAGAACTAACCATAGAATAAGCTGTAGTTATAACACTTGTATTGTATCAATTTAAATAAAAAAGTCTAGGGCCTCAGATGTTAAGTCCCATAGTGCTTAGAGCCATTTGAGCTCAGAGGCAAGCTGCTAGATTAGTTACCAGTAGTTTCGATCAGCTTGCAAGTGTTACGGATATGCTTCGGGAACTCAAGTGGAAATTCGTGGAAGGAAGAAGACATTCATTTCGAAGAACCCTACTGAGAAATTTTAGTGGACCGGCATTCAAAGCTGATTGCAGAATGATTTCATTGCCACCAATGCACATTTCGCGTGGGGACCACGAAGATAAGATACGAGAAATTAGGGCTCATACGGAGGCATATAGATAGCCGTTTTCCATTCACGCTGTCTGCGAGTGGACCTGGAAGGAAAACGGCTAATAGTAGTAGAGCGTATCCTCCGCCACGCACCATGCGGTGTATTGTAAGGAGATGTACATATTGACCGAGAGCAACAGATATGGAACTCCATCCCACAAACTGACATCCAGCACCTGTACAACGCAACACATCCATGTTTGCATGCTTGCATTCAATATTCTAGCGGTTACACCTGTTATTAACGTGCGAGGGTGAGTCAAATGAAAACCTTAAATTTGTAATAACAAATCTAAATTTCGTCCTCTTCTCCTGTAAGTTGGTAAGCTTGCTACAAACAGCGTGCAGAATGGCCTGTATGTGGCAGCATAGTGCAGATGCACACATACCGTCGCAGTATCAGTATGAAGATGGCCGCCCCACTTGCGACTTGCACCAGGGAAGAACAGTGTTCTGTTATTCGGTTTTTGCGTAGTGAAGATGTGAAACCAATTGAAATTCATCGACGAATGAAGATTCAGTTCGGTGATACATGTTTGTCACAGCAGCAAGTCTACAAATGGAGTAGGAAGTTTACAAATGGCGTGACTTCAGTGGAAGATGCTCCTCGTCCAGGTTAAGCACAACGAGTTGTGACTCCACAGAACATTGCAGCAGTTGAAGCCACACTTAATGACATTGCAGCATGTTTACAGATTATTCATGGGTCAGCACACCACATTGTGCATGATGTGCTCCAGTTTCACAAAGTGTCTGCAAGATGGGTGCCACGGCAGCTGACTCCTGAAATGATAGAACGACGTGTTGATGCTTGTGAAGAACTTCTTCGGCACTTTGAACGAGAAGGTGATGGCTTCCTTGCAAGAATCGTTACTGGGGACGAAACCTGGGTTCAGTTCCACCAACCGGAAACGAAGAGAGCGAGCACGCCATTCCTCATCACCAAAATCAAAGAAGTTTCGAACAGAACCATCAGCAGGGAAGGTTATGTTGACTCTCTTTTGGGACGAAAACGGCGTCATTTTGGAGCATTAAATGCCTAGAGGGACTACTGTCACCAGTGCATCATACGCAGATCTCCTAAAAAATCATCTGCGGCCTGCAATCAAATCAAAGCGACGTGGATTGCTGTCAGCAGGTGTCCTTTTGCAACATGACAATGCAAGGCCCCACACTACCCATACAACAGTTGCAACAATCACAGACCTGCATTTTGAGTGTCTTCCTCGTCCACCATACTCACCAGACCTTGCCCCAGGTGATTTCCATATGTTTGGACCACTCAAAGACGCAATGGGAGGAAAGAAGTTGCTCTGATGAAGAGGTACGCCACGCGGTGCATGAGTGGTTGCGCGGACTACCAAAAGATTTTTTTTTCTAAAGGAATTTATGCACTTTGTAAGCCCTGGAGGACTTGCATTGAGCGTGGGGGAGATTATGTTGAAAAGTGATACAGCTTTGTACCACGTCTGCACAATAAATAATATTTCATTTGACTCACCCTCCTACCAGCATTTCACATTTACAATGACTTACCTCGCGCTGACGATAACCGGTGATTTTGCATCGTTAATCACTTAAATATGTTACCTTGACAAATGTATTCGCGAAATTTCATTACTTTGCATTAACTGTTTTTTGGTGTTGCAATTTTTTTTTTTCCGTCAGTGCATTACAGACAATATACTGCGTTCGTTATAGATGACACCGGTTTGCCGGGATTCGTTTCCAGCAAAAACTCCAAGGAAGGGAGGAGCTGCTGCCAGCTCCTGGATTTTCCTTTCAGGAAGTGTTAGTTTTATTGTTAATAACGCACGAAGTAGGCTCGATGCTGTGTGGAGGGATGAACGAGGGCGAGGTGTGTACAATTTATGCTCCACGCTCCTGGCTATAAAAGAGAAGTGTGTTTAAATGGTAAATAAGCAGCCACTGCAGATGCGTCACACCCAGGCCTGAGTTACAGGGTAAGCTGTCTAGTCCCTTAAAAAAAGGAAAACAAACAGAGCGACTGGATACCCTTTCACGTTTAGGCCCCTCCCGTGTCGCGCTTATATAGCGTCGCTGTAAACAGGAGGCGTGATTTATTGGGCACCGCAATCCCTGGTCGCGTGTAGCGTTTAGATTAAATCACGGCGGTCCCCTCCCCACCCCCCACCCCTCGGTTAATCCGTGCAATATCCGCGGTCCGTGACGTCCTCCGGCCACGGTGGGGGGCGCCATCAGACTTTGCCGTTAAATGCGCTACGCCACTCCAAGATGGAAGTGAGCCGCAACATACCAGTTCAGAATACAACCAAACAGCACCTACTCTGTACCCAAGAACAAATGTCTTATCGGTATTTTATAATGCTCTTAGATGATGCAGTAACCACACGTTACATTGTTACTAGGAAGAAAATGGCTGTCACGAACTTAGTCACCTTAAGCTGACATCTGCTCCCTGTAGTCCACCGGCGCTAAGCGTTGTGATTCGCCGGCCTCATAGATTTGCTGTCGTATGTACATTATCAACAGTGAGGTAACTGAATGCTGTGTTTCTGTGCGAAATGCAGGAGCAAGGGCCAACTTCTAGTACTGCTCCGGTCCGTTAGCGTAAACTGCGAAGAGATATTGGAAATGCCGGCCGTGGTGGCCGAGCGGTTCTAGGCGCTTCAGTCTGGAGCCGCGCTGCTGCTGCGGTCGCAGGTTCGAATCCTGCCTCGGG
Organism: Schistocerca nitens; assembly: GCF_023898315.1. Taxonomy (NCBI): domain Eukaryota; kingdom Metazoa; phylum Arthropoda; class Insecta; order Orthoptera; family Acrididae; genus Schistocerca; species Schistocerca nitens. The sequence goes on along the minus strand of NC_064618.1, from coordinate 283,853,587 downwards.
CATGGATGTGTGCTGTCCTTAGGTTAGTTAGGTTTAAGTAGTTCTAAGTTCTAGGGGACTGATGACCTAGGAAGTTGAGTCCCATAGTGCTCAGAGCCATTTGAACCATTTGATATTCGAAATCAACTTAAAACTGTCATATCGAACCTATTTTTTTTTCTTTTGTTTTTTACTAATCTGGCCAACAGTGAACAGGGACGTGTTTTGATAAAAGGATAGAAATTAAAACAGAAACTACGCAATGTGACGATTTTGACACAAGTTAGAGTGTAGAACTGTACTTTGATAGTACGACAGATGAGAATATCCAATGGCTAGAAAAATGTTAAGTGATTGCCATCATATCTTAGAAGAAAGATTAAAGAAAGGCAAACCTACGTTTCTAGCATTTGTAAACTTAGAGAAAGCTTTTGACAATGTTGATTGGAATACTCTCTTTCAATTTCTGAAGGTGGCAGGGGTAAAATACAGGGAACGAAAGGCTATTTACAATTTTTACAGAAACCAGATGGCAGTTATAAGAGTCGAGGGGTATGAAAGCGAAGCAGTGGTTGGGAAGGGAGTGAGACAGGGTTGTAGCCTATCCCCGATGTTATTCAATCTGTATATTGAGCAAGCAATAAAGGAAACAAAAGAAAAGTTCGGAGTAGGTATTAAAATCCATGGAGAAGAACTAAAAACTTTGAGGTTCGCCGATGACATTGTAATTTTGTCAGAGACAGCAAAGGACTTGGAAGAGCAGTTGAACGGAATGGGCAGTGTCTTGAAAGGAGGGTATAAGATGAACATCAAAAAAAGCAAAACTCGGTTGATGCTGAGGAAATTAGATTAGAAAATGAGACACTTAAAGTAGTAAAGGAGTTTTGCTATTTGGGGAGCAAAATAACTGATAATGGTCGAAGTAGAGAGGATACAAAATGTAGACTGGCAATGGCAAGGAAAGCGTTTCTGAAGAAGAGAAATTTGTTAACATCGAGTGTAGATTTAAGTGTCAGGAAGTCGTTTCTGAAAGTATTTGTATCGAGTGTATCCATGTATGGATGTGAAACGTGGACGACAAATAGCTTAGACAAGAAGAGAATAGAAGCTTTCGAAATGTGGTGCTACAGAAGAATGCTGAAGATTAGATGGGTAGATCACATAATTAATGAGGAGGTATTGAATAGAATTGGGGAGAAGAGGAGCTTGTTGACTAGAAGAAGGGATCGGTTGGTAAGACATGTTCTGAGACATCGAGGGATCACCAATTTAATATTAGAGGGCAGCGTGGAGGGTAAAAATCGTAGAGGGAGACCAAGAGATGAATACACTAAGCAGATTCAGAAGGATGTAGGCTGCAGTAGGTACTGGGAGATTTAGAAGCTTTCACAGGATAGAGTAGCATGGAGAGCTGCATCAAACCAGTTTCAGGACTGAAGACCACATCAATAAAGATTGCCATCAAAAATTAATTATTCGTGCGCAAAGCCTCCGTTTTTTGTATTGTCCGGCCACTTTGTTTTCATTGAGATTGTATAACGATGCACAAAATTTTTTAATGTAATGCAGAGATAGCGAAACAGCAAGAACCAAGTTTTGTGTAAAATGCACTTACTGCGTGCTGAGAACAATAGTCTTGTAGTACTATAAAATTTGCGTTTCGCAAAACCCCACGCAAAAATGTGTTTTGCTCGACTTCAAGGGAAGTAGGGCCCTGAAAGTAAGTACAGTTACTTTTGTATATTGTATACTGGCGATCTGGTTGATTGGTGCAGTGACGAAGGGTCAATAAGAGTTGCAAATAAACAAATTTCTTGAGGCACGAAATATTCTCGGTCGTATTTAGGCGAGCCGTCGCATGTAAAGTCCTGTCGGCGGCATTTGAGTAATCGCGCGCTGTCGCGCGCAGAGTCTCTCATAAATAAAATGCGTTCATACGTGACACGATACAATAACGATGTCTCAGAAGTTAGCAAAATTAATTTCATAGTTTCCTTAACAACTTTCTCGTTGGAAGTTTGAACAAAATCCAAAAGAACGAAATTTCACCAGCGGCGACATTTTTCGTTACACAACGGAACAGTTTCACACCTTTTGCAATATTTTATCTTTTGTCTCAGAATATTTTCATATCTCACTATAAAATGAGTACCACATGCATTTACACACTTTGAGAATGTTGACATACTATTTTCAATCCATATATGCCATCGCTTTATTTTTTTACACAGGTTGAATTTTTTTTCAGAATTTCTTTTAATGTTAGTTTTTATTTTTTATTTATTTATAAATTATTTTGTAGCAACTGGCAAGAACCATCTTTTGGAAAGTATTCCATCACATTCTAGACTAAAAATAGGGCTACGTAATATTTTTTCAGAATCTTTACTAACATTTGAAATTATCACTAAGTGGCACTAACGTAGGGCGGCGATGTGACGCTTATTTCCTTGGTGGCCGCTATAGTAGGCTGGGGACAGGGTGCCATTGTAAAACATGAAACTGTCAAGAAATCATCAAAACGTTATCGACAGGCCGTCTCTATGGAGTGATTCGGGGATTTACCTGCCTATGTACGAGGGGACTTACACGTTGTTATGGCAGTAATCACTTTTATTGACTGCTGCACTACATTCCATCGTGACACAGATACTTGACACTAGTTTTCAACATAGTCGCCATACCTCGGTAAACAACGGTCAGAATGTTCTACCAGTCGTTTAATTCCCCAACGGTAGAAATCCGCTCCTTCGTCCCGGAGACATGCGTCCACGTCCTCAACCTTGGAAAAAGGTCTCTCGCTCCAGATCTGTTGCTGCTCGACGAAAATATGGAGATCCGATGGTGCAAGACCTGAACATAATGGCGGGTTCTTCGAAACTTGCCGTAGACAACTCTCAAGCACAGCTTGTGCTGTACGCGTCTTATGGGGTGTTACACAGTCATGCAAGAGAACAGTATCTTTGCTTTGTTTTTCCAGATCTCTTAAAAAAGTAGCGTGTCCACAGTTTGCAGTACTGCAGACGATCTCGGGCGATGGAACGAGCACTGCATATAGACATGTGCATCTACTTAGCAATGTCCGCAACAGTAACTCTGCGATTGCTGCGAATTATTTCCTTGAATGCCTGGACGTTCCCATCTGTGACCGATGTCTATGCCGAGGCAAACTGAGGAGCTACTTGATTGAGCAGACTTACGGCCTGGAGAGCGGTGTGCCGACCACATGCCCCTCAATATCCGCAGTCAGTGACGCTTGTGGACTGAGGATGACACGACGGTCGGTCAGTGTCTTTAGGCCTCCATGGCCTGTTCGGGTGTAGATTTTTTTTTTATTAGCGGGTCCACCCGCGTCTGTGTAGTCTGGTCAAATTGTTGGCACCATTTCCCTATGACTGATCCATATACCACCGGACTTACACGAAAAATCTGTATGCAGTTTAGACGTTTGTCCCGCGCACTTCAACTTTGGAGTACGTTTCCAGTTGTCGATCCATTTCAATCGCTCACTGTGCTGCACCTGCTCACCATACAGCAGCAGAATCCGGAACACGTACTGTCCTTCGACAATGCGCCTCTCTTGTTGCGCAGTGGTCTTTCGGGGGATATCACTTGAAACCCTTATCTTAGAAGTAGGTTAAATAAAGGCAAACCTACGTTTATAGCATTTGTAGATTTAAAGAAAACTTTTGCGAAATTTGACTGGACTACACTCGATGAAATTCTGAAGGTTATCAGGGATGAAATACATGGACGGAAACGTTATCTGCAACTTACGCAGAAACCAAATTGCAGGTGTAAGAGGCAACGGCTATGAAGAATAAGCAGTAGTTGAGAAATAAGCGAGACAGGGACGTAGAAGGTCCGCGACATTCAGTCAGTACTTCGAGGAGCCCGTGAAGAACCAAGGAGAGATTTGAAAAGAGAAAATGTTCAAATGTGTGTGAAATCTTATGGGACTTAACTGCTAAGGTCATCAGTCCCTAAGGTTACAGACTACTTAACCTAAATTATCCTAAGGGCAAACACACACACCCATGCCCGAGGGAGGACTCGAACCTCCGCGGGGACCAGCCACACAGTCCGTGACTGCAGCGCCTTAGACCGCTCGGCTTGGAAAGAGAAATAAATTACAGGGATAAGAAATAAATATTTTGCCTGCCGTTGTGGCCTAGCGGTTCTAGGCGGGAACTGCACTGCTGCTACAGTCACAGGTTCGAATCCTGCCTCGGGAACGGATGTGTGTGATGTACTTAGGTTCGTTAGGTTTAAGTAGTTCTAAGTTCTAGGGGACTGATGACCTCAGATGTTAAGTCCCATAGTGCTCAGAGCGATTTGAACAAATATTTTGAGGTTTGCCAAAGACGAAATTTTGAAGTTTCCCAAAGACGTAACTCTGTTCAAATGGCTCTGAGCACTATGGGACTCAACAGCTGTGGTCATAAGTCCCCTAGAACTTAGAACTACTTAAACCTAACTAACCTAAGGACATCACACACATCCATGCCCGAGGCAGGATTCGAACCTGCGACCGTAGCAGTCGCGCGGTTCCTGACTGAGCGCCTAGAACCGCTAGACCACCGCGGCCGGCGTAACTCTGTCAGAGGACTAGGAAGAGCAGTTGCATGAAATGGATGGCATTGGGAAGACAACAACAGCAGCAGTACTGTCGCTTCCAGGTTTCAATTTTGGGACGGTGGGCTATGGGAATCACTGTTAGGGCGGAGATTTTGCCCCTACATGTATTGCTGGCCGCAGCGTTTAGCACGTCACGCTGGGCCAGAGGGGCGCACTGTGCTGACACGGGTCTGCGCGTGACGTAATCCACGCTTTGTGCTGCGCCGCCCTCTGAAAGGCCGCCGCCAGCCACCTACCCACCCACGCGGCCGAGCCCCGGCCTGGTCTGTCGTGGCGTGGCGCGGCTCGCCCAAATGCTCCGTTAATTGCGGGGTGGCGCCTTTTAGCCGTCAGGGGCGGCTGTGATCGTGTCACAAGGCGAGGCCGCCGTCACCCGCAGAGTGGGGCAGCGATAGCGCTTATAACGCCCGGAGGCAGCTGCCGGCTTCCTGCTCGAGGAGGGCGCAACGCAAATTAAAAAGCCGAGGAGAGGTACACCGACACCGACACGACGAGGAGACACGATGCGGCGGAAAGTGGCTGGGGGACGGCCTGCCTGGCCCTTCTACATCGGCGTCCGTATTGTGCTCAAGACTGCAGGGAAGATTCGTGAGAGGACGATAAAGGTCTTGTAGATAGGTGGCCGGAAATGCGTTCCAAGTGGAGATAAAAGATCATTGACAGTGTAGGTTTTAATGACTGAAAGCAAACATGATGATACACCACGCAAGTGAGAGTGTTATGCCTGTACTAGTCTAAATAGCTGCACACTGAAGAGGGCAATGACCTGGATCACCATAATGTAGTGGCCAAATTACCGCTAAAGACACGTCTTCCAGCAGGGGACGCAGCGTCACCCGCACGAAGTGCATCTACAGCTCTCCTGTGAGGCGTTGTGGTTCAAAATGGCTCTGAGCACTATGCGACTTAACTTCTAAGGTCATCAGTCGCCTATAACTTAGAAATACTTAAACCAAACTAACCTAAGGACATCACACACATCCATGCCCGAGGCAGGATTCGAACCTGCGACCGTAGCGGTCGCTCGGCTCCAGACTGTAGCGCCTAGAACCGCACGGCCACTCCGGCCGGCCGAGGCGTTGTGGAAGTTCGCCAGTAATCCCTGCCTACACCCTGAGACCGAACTGATGGATCGCAGCCGCTATCAGATGGGGATTGACCGTAGCCTTCAGGTGGGTGTTTTGAAGGTTTACGATACCGTTCCCTGTAAAGGTAACCTCACTTGTGATCCTATTGGAATCCCAGGTCGGTTTTACAAAGAGTACGGCATTGGCCTCTTACCTTCTTTGCATTTATCCCGAGTCTCTGGGTCAGAGCCAAGCCCCAAACGAGTAGAAAAAAGCGCAGTTAACTCCTGCGTATAAGAAGGGTAAAAGAACGGACCAGCAATATTACAGACCAATATCCCTTACTTCGGTTTGCTCAGAATCCATGAACATATTCTCAATTCGAATATAGTAAATGTTCTTGAGACCGAAAGGCTTATGTCCACCAATCAGCATGGTTTTAGAAAGCATCGCTCATGTGAAATTCAGCTTGCCCTATTCTCACATGATGTACTGGAATTGTGGATGTAGGGCAGCAGGTAGAACCTGTATTTCTATATTTCTGGAAAGCGTTTGACACGGTGCCCCATTGCAGGCTGTTTACAAAGCTACGAGCATATATATTAGGTTCACAGACGTGTGAGTGGCTCGAAGACTTCTTCAATAATAGAACTCAATACGCTGTCCTGGACGGCGAGTTTTTATCAGAGACAAGGGTATCGTCAGGAATGCCTCAGACCGATTTTGTTCTCTATATAAATAAATGATTTAGCGGACAGGGTGGGCAGCAATCTGCGATTGTTTGCTGTGGCGTACTGAATGGTATCAGAGACGAGTGATAGCAGAAGGATACCAGATGACTTAGACAAAATTTCTGGTTGGTGTGATGAAGGACAGCTAGCTCTAAATGTAGAAAAACGTAAGTCAGTGTAGATGAGGAGGAAGAATAAACCTGTAATGTTCGGATACAACATTAGTATTGTCCTCCTTGACGCAGTCACTTCGTCAAAACATCTGGGAGTAATGTTGCAAAGCGCTATGAAATGGAACAAGCATGTCGGGATTCCAGTAGCGAAGGCGAATGGTAGACTTTGGTTTATTAGGAGAATTTTAGGAAAGTTTGGTTCCTTTGTAAAGGAGACCGCACATTCGGCATTAGTGCAGCATATTGTTGAGTACTTTTCGAGTGTTTGGGATCCGTGCCAGGTCGGAGTAAAGAAAAATATCAAAACAGTTCAGAGGCGAGCTGCTAGATTTTTTACCGGTAGGTTAGAACAAAACGCGAGTATTACGGCAATGCTTCAGGAACGCAAATGAGAATCACTGGAGGGAAAGCAACGTTGTTTTCGACGAGCACTAATGAGAAAGTTTACTGAACCGGCATTTCAGGCTGACTGCAGAACTACTCTATTTCTGCCAACGTACATTTCGCGTAATGACTACAAAAATAAGATTAGGCAGATTAGGGTTCGTGTGGTGGCATATAGATAGACGTTTTTCCTTCGCTATATCTGCGAGTGGAACGGGAAACGAAATGGTTGGTAGTGGTATAGAGAACCCTGCATATGATACCGTACGGGGCTTGCAGAATATGTATGAAGATATAGATGTAGAACCTTTTTTGCTCCTTATCCTCTCGGGAGTCGTTTCGTGCAGTTTTTCTCCATTTAGCAACATCACCCTGTGTAAGCATCTCTTATTCCATGTACGTTTGCACAATGGATTTGTAAACGACGTTCAGTGTGTTTCGAGGCCTGTGGATCACCAGGCTTTTCATATCGCTAATGGGGCAGGAAGAGTCACGTCTGAACCGTTCGGTGATTAGCTGGCCGCCTTAGATCGAGCGAAGGCGCATACTGGCCTCGCCTTCGGGCCATCTAGAGTTAGATTTTCCGTGATTTCCCTAAATCTCTCCAGTAAAATACCGCGCTGGTTCCTTTGAAAAGTTCACGGTTGACTTCTTTCCCCCTCCTTTCGTAATCCGAGCTTGTGCTCCATCTCTAATGACCGCGCTATCGACGGGACGCTGAACTGCAAAATTCCTTCGTTTTTGCTAGCCGTCAGCGGCTGTCGCTAAACTTCATTTAACACAGCAGAGAACACGCGTTTATAGCGAGCAGTACGAGTTTAAACATGCACGGAAAACTATTTCGAACGAACAGAATTCAATGGATTAAAAATCGATCGCTCGTGTCACACTCAGTCAGTACTTCCACATTTATTACGTTTCGCTGTAGAGCAGTAACTTTATTTGTGTGCCATTTCACAGTTGCAATGAACTCAGATTTCGCAGCTGTTTAATTGCCACGCCGACTACGGAATTTATTTTGTGGGACTGAAACTCATTGACAGTTAACGAATTTAAAAATTTGATTGAGCGACTGGTAACACCATTTTGCTACAGATCTCTATGTATCGAGCGTGTGCGCCGTCGATGTACGCCAACACATCTACGGTAGCGCCTGCAGCTTTGTCGTTTCGTAGTGTTAATATTGTTCTTTCACAGAACCAAGAGAATTTATCATTGGTCATTTACGGCAAGTCACAGTAGACAGAAGAAATTAGACCTTGGTATGAGGTGACTCTTTGGTACAAATTATCAGAAAAATTGAGCAGCGCGGGGTAGCCGCGCGGTCTCAGGCGTTTTGTCACGGTTTGGGCGGCTCCCCCCGTCGGAGGTTCGAGTCCTCCCTCGGGCATGGGTGTGTGTGTTGTCCTTAGCGTAAGATAGATTAAGTAGAGTGTAAGCCTAGGGACCGATGACCTCAGCAGTTTGATCCCACAGTCCTAACCATAAATTTCCCAAATTAAAAAAAAAAATGATTTTATCTCTTTCTCCCCGGAACATACGTTCAAATGGTTCAAATGGCTCTGAGCACTATGGGACGCAACTGCTGAGGTCATTAGTCCCCTAGAACTTAGAACTACTTAAACCTAACTAACCTAAGGACATCACAAACATCCACGCCCGAGGCAGGATTCGAACCTGCGACCGTATCGGTCTTGCGGTTCCAGACTGCAGCGCTTTAACCGGAACATACGTCAAATTTCAATTGCAACAGGTAACTTGTTGCTCCTTCTGGTTACCTCTAATTCACAGCGGCATTTTAACGTGTAAATACATCAGCGTGATATTGCGCCAGAGACATATGCATTCCTGTTGCGGAACCAGCGACTTGTGCTTCATTAAATGCAAATAATTCATTATAATACCGCATGTTCTGTGAGAGGCTATAGGTCACTTCTGTTTCCTTACGGTGCACCAAGCTTACCTCGCCCTACAGAAATGACAAATGAATCGTAAAGAACGCTAGGTTTTACGCTGTTCCTTGAATTGTCATAAACTGGACTGTCTAAATTATTCAGTAACAAGGTATACCTACTACAGAGTGCGCAGTTCTACCTCTGGATTACTTATTAGCGACTATCCCTGATTATACCAAAGAGAGCACAATCATGCCTTGCCTTCTAGTTCTGCAGAGATGGTCTTACTCAAAAAAAAAAAAAAAAAAAAAAAATTCTAAGATCATCAGGTGCATCCAGGGAAGCAGTTCCTCTGATATCATTACCAATGCCAAAGCGCGCAAGAAAGTCGTTGCTCCACCGTTGACTGTAGTGACAAGTGTACCAAGAACCATTTTTCGGGAATCTCAAACCTGTTTTGTCATTCAACGCGAAAATAAAATGAGCGGCCGCGACTGGGATGTCGTGTGCCACAGAAGCTCCGAAGACGGTCGGGGATGTATACACTGCATATTTGTATCCTCATGTGAAGGTGAGCCTGTAAGCGGCTGAAACTAGTAACCGCTGTTTCCCACACCGTGATCTTGGCAAATAAAGGTTTTAATTTTAAAAAAAATTTACAGTATTCAAGTTTTCATATCGCTCTCTCCATGGCGACTGTGTCAGTTAATTGCAACATTAATAATACTTTTTCTAGACGAAATCCAATTACAGTTTTGTAATCCCCTCATCAAACGGAATCGTTCGATGTACGTCTTGATAACACTGTTTTAAATTTTCATTTTGGCTTTTTTTTATTGAAAGTGGCAACACTGACTTACTGAGGCAGCAAGATACTTCAGTCGTTCAGTGCCTCGATCTCATTTTTATGACTAGAACAATAATAAACTAAGATTATTCGAAGTGTTTGTTACTTACAAACCTAAAAGATCACCTCAAACATATACAGTGTGTGTCTCCTAAGAGCCTCCAGGCGCATTTTCTCTCGTTTTCCGGAGATATTGGCAATTTCGTTTTAGCATTGTGTAGCTGGAGTCAGACCGAACAAATACTGCCCATCACTTCTTTCAAGCGGCGCCCATCGCCGACTGAAAGCGTCCGTTTGTTTCCCGTTAGAGACAAAAGTATTTTAAAGTGGTTTGTTCGTGCTCATTCGATGGAGTGATCCCACATTAGTCTAGCCCGATATTCGTTTTATCAATATGTATTAACAGTAAAACTTGAAGTACAACTAGTACCGCTACGGTCGCAGGTTCGAATCCTGCCTCGGGCATGGATGTGTGTGATGTTAGGTTTAAGTAGTTCTAAGTTCTATGGGACTGATGACCTCTGAAGTTAAGTCCCATAGTGCTCAGAGCCATTTGAACAACTAGTACTCCAGCCGTGACTGTAGTGCCCTGACCCCGCTGACTGCTACCGCCAAGCAAACAGCGCTACTCAGTCGCTGCTGGATTGCAATTTATTCTTGGTTTTTCGCAGTCCCTGTTAAAATATACTGATAAAAGAAATATCGGACTAGACTAATTAGGAAGCGTTCTATAGAGTGTGCACGTAACATTCCGATTTAAAAATAATCTTGTTTGTGATGGGAAACAAATCGACGCTTTCTGTTGACGCCGCTGCGTGAAAGATGTGGTGTGAAGTTTGCTTTGGACCGACTCCTGCAACACCAGGCAAAAACCTGCCGAAACACCACAGAAAATGTCCCTGACGACTCGTGAAACACCCGGTATACGAAGCCGTGGCGTGCAGCTCTGGACAAGAAACGACTACGAGATAAATGTCTCTACGGGAGTTGTGGATTAGGGGAAGCTACGTTACTAGGGGCGGTCGAAAAATAATTGAAGCAGGTAGATTTCAACGCTTCGTAGCCACATTCTGGTGCAACCAGGAATCGGACTACCAAAAGATCGAGCGTCACTGCACTAGCGTACATTTTCGACGTCGGTTACGAGGAGACAGCTAAGGTCTGGCCGGCAGAGACGACCGTGAAAGACTGTGTGTGCCTCCACGGCGGACGGCCAGCTGCGGCGCCGAGTTTTGGCGCAGAGCCCGCGCAGGTGTCTGTCCGGGCGGCCGGCATCGATCCGCGGCGCGTGGAGCGCGTACCCGTGCGTACGCCAGCCGCGCGCTGCGCTCCACGCACGCCGCGTGCCTGCGGGGGTGGGCCCGCTGTTTGCCTGGGCCGCCCCCGCCTCCTGCCTTATCTCGCCGCCACCGCCGCCCTCCTTATTTACAAGACGCCCGCGTTGCGCGCATAAACACGCTGGCGGAATTTTTCGCGATAGCGCGCGTGTCGGCGCGGGCGTAAAGTGCGAGTGCAATTTGGGTCTGCTGCAGTTTCGTTACATACATGACAGCGCCCTCCAGCGGTTATCTTGCCCCATACAGACAAGTACACCTACTCCGCAAGCTATTTGCCGTGTTAAGCCACTAAAAACGCAAGAGATCAGATCATAAACTGGTGTTAATGGAAGGTTCAGTTCGATACGGATGAAAAAAAAACGCACTTTTACATAATTTGCTTCCCTGAAGTATATACACCGAAAAGCCAAAGAAACTGGCACATCTGCCTAATATCGTGTAGGGCCCCCGCAAGCACGCAGAAATGCCTCTACACGACGTGGCATGGACTCGACTAATGTCTGAAGTAGTGTTGCAGGGAACTGACACCATGAATCCTTCAGGGCTGTCCATAAATCCGTAAGAGTACGAGGGGGTGGAGGTCTCTTCTAAATAGCACGTTGCAAGGCATCTACATCTACATCTACATCTACATCCATACTCCGCAAGCCACCTGACGGTGTATGGCGGAGGGTACCTTGCTGCTCTCCGTTGGATCTTCTCTATCTCTTCTATCAGCCCTATCTGGTACGGATCCCACACTGGTGAGCAGTATTCAAGAAGTGGGCAAACAAGTGTACTGTAACCTACTTCCTTTGTTTTCGGACTGCATTTCCATAGGATTCTTCCAATGAATCTGTCTGGCATCTGCTTTACCGACGATTAATTTTATATGGTCATTCCATTCTAGACCATTCCTAATGCCTACTCTCAGATAATTTGTGGAATTAACTGCTTCCAGTTGCTGACCTGCTATATTGTAGCTAAATGATAAAGGATCTTTCATTCTGTGTATTCGCAGCACATTACCCTTGTCTACATTGAGATTCAATTGCCATTTCCTGCACCATGTGTCAATTCGTTGCAGATCCTTCTGCATTTCAGTACAAATTTCCATTCTTACAACCTCTCGATATACTACGGCATCATCCGCAAAAACCCTCAGTGAACTTCCGATGTTATCCACAAGGTCATTTCTATGTATTGTGAATAGCAACGGTGCTACGACACTCCCCTGCGGCACACCGGAAATCACTCTTGCTTCGGAAGACTTCTCTCCATTGAGAATGACATGCTGCATCCCAGATATGCTCAATAATTGTCATGACTGGGGAGTTTGGTGGCCAGCGGGAATATTTAAACTCAGAAGAGTGTTCCTGGAGCCACTGTGTAGCAGTTCTGGTCATGTGTGGCGTCGCATTGTCCTGCTGGAATTGCTCAAGTCGGCCGGAATGCACAATGGACAGGATGCTTACGTACGTCGTCATCTGTCAGAGTAGTTTCTAGGCATATCAGGGTTCCCACATCACTCCAACTGCACGTACCCCATACCATTACAGAGTCTCCACCAGCTTGAACAGTCCCCTGTTGACATGTAGGGTCTATGGATTTATGAGCTTGTACACGCCCATCGTCTCGATACAATTTGATAAGAGACTCATCCGACCATGAAACATCTTTCCAGTCATCAACAGTCCTACGTCGGTGTTGACGGGCCCAGGCGAGGCGTAAGGCTTTGTGTCGAGCAGTCATCAAGGGAACACGAATGGGCCTTCGGCTCCGAAAGACCATATCGATGATGTTTCATTGAATGGTTCGCACGCTGACACTTGTTGATGGCCCAGCACTGAAATCTACAGCAATTTGCGGAAGGGTTTCACTTCTGTCACGTTGAACGATTCTCTTCAGTCGTCGTCGGTCGTTCTTGCAGGATCTTTTTCCAGCCACAGCGATGTCGGAGATTTGATGTTTTACCGGATTCCTGATGTTCACGGTACACTCGTGAAATGGTCGAACGGAAAAATACCCACTACATCGCTACCTCGGAAATGCTGTGTCCCATCGCTCGTGCGCCGACTAAAACACCACGTTCAAACTTCCTTAAATCTTGATAACGTGCCATTGTAGCAGCAGTAACCTATCTAAAAACTGTACCAGACGCTTGTGGTCTTATGTAGGCGTTGCCTATGGCAGTGATGTATTCTGCCTGTTTACATACCTCGGTATTTGAGTACGCATGCCTATACCAGTTTCTTTGGCATTTCAGTGTAGATAATACCTGCACAAGGAAGTTTTGAATGTGAAATTATTTTAGGAGCTACAGCGTCGTGAATAGAACCTTGCACCGACTGAATTATAGACAGTTGTAGGCGCTAGACGAATTATTTGAAGGAAAGATTCGACCATTATACGAATTTCTGCACCGTCAAGATTTACTTAAAAGACAAAAGGAAATAGATAGACGTTAGCTGCCAGTGGGCACTGATCTGAATCAATGGAAAAGGCTGAAAATTTGTGCCGAACCGAGATTTGAAAGCGCATCTCCTGCTTACTAGGCAGGTCCGCTGAGGATTGTGCCATCATCAGGACACAGTGGTCACCTGCGTAGGTTGCCCTAGCACGCCTCCCGTAAGACATAAATTCTCAACTTATAAACACCCTACTGACGTTGTACCCATTGTCTATTATTGCATCTTGCCAGTTCCCGTCAAAGTTTGACCCTGGTGTGCATCCGCACTGAAGGGAACGCTGGCCATCCGCGCCTGAATTGCGAATGTGGTGTCTGTTCTCTCGGACATACCACTGCACGTTTCGATGGTTCACACCGTGATCTTGAAGTGGCGAGTTGTTTATTTAAGGCGATGGTGTTGGTGAAGAGTACAGATGTCTTTTCACAGCAGCAGATCAAGGGCAGTGCAGCGTCTTTTGCATATGATGAAAATAATTTGTTTAGAAAAGGCACTTTTCAGGTTAAAAGTGATGAATTTCTGTCAGTGAATTCTACGTAAGCGGGTAGTAGAGTCGTAAAAAGTCTGCATACTTATATATGTAAGTACCTTATACAATAACTGAATTGTACACTTAAATTTTCTTTTTTGAAAAAAGAAAAAGATATTTATCTAGAAACCATTTAATCTTTTATCTTGGTATCCATTATAAGTAAGCATATCTATAACATGTACAACATCTTTGAAGCGACAGTGTAAACATAATGTACAGTGGAAAGGACAAACAACATGCAGCAGTATGCAGACTTTTTACGACTCTACCGCCCCCCTAAGCACAATTCACTGAGAGTAATTCGTCTCTCTTAACTTCAAATGTGTCTTTTCTAAATAAATTACTTTTATCATTAGCAAAAGAGGCAACATAGTCCGCACTGCCCTTGGTCTGTTACTGTGAAAATACGTCTGTACTCTTCACCGACAATATCTATGTAAATAAACAACTCTCCACCTTAAGATGATGAACACCGAAACGCGTAGTGTCGAAATAAAAAGTGACTGACATAGGAAACTGTTTCATTTCTTAAAATAAGGATAGAACACATTATAATTTATGCCACCACCGGGACTTGAACGTGGGTCTCCTATTTACTGGGCAGATTCTTAACATAAGACCAGTATTGAAGTCCCGGCCATGGCACATATTTTAATTTATTTCTTCAGCTTTTGTACCTATAAAACATAAAGTTGAAATATAATTCCACGAGATCAATGTTTTATTTCTATTTGTCGATAGTCACACCCCTTATAACGCTTTCTTTTATGAACTAAATATTCACACATATAGATGTTGAAAGAGCTGTTTTTTTGCTGTGTGTTTAACACTTCTTTGTTATTCATCGAGAGTCTATGTTTCATTAAATAGGACGACGTACATTTTACTCCTTCAAGAGCTCGCTAAAGTCACAAGGGAAGTTTTCGTAGAACGCAGCAGAATACTTGCAAACTCTGAGCGACACAAAACAACCACCGCTCATTTACCCGATATTTGCGCGCAATTGATGGAAAGCTAACCTGTGTGGGCAGTGTTGATCGTCATATACAGCACAGATTACGAATGTTTTGCCACAATTTTCGCTGCAAATGGTGACAAACGTATGTTAGTAAACTCCTCAATTTTTAATGAGTTCCATTAGAACCAAAACCTAACTGGTTCAGAGGGAAGAAACTCCCAGCAGTTGCAAGGTCAACTGAGATGGAATCGCTACTTTATGTGTCTAATTCAATTAGTGAAATCAACGTCACAATGAAACATACGCTTCTTTCCGAATTAGTAACTGACCATAAGTTTGCTTCAAAGCGCTGAATGATTTGTGAAGAATTATTGCGTGGGCTGCCTGTACAACAAGAGGCTCCTTCAATAAATAACGAGTCAATATTTTATGCAGCCGTTAATATGGAATTAGAGACTAAGTTACGCGTGTCCTCCCACGCTACGAGCACTGCGCCACGAGAGTGTCGCATTGTCAGAAGGGAGCACATGTTCCGGATTTCCTGAGGTTCTGCTGAGATATAGATAACATGTGCATCACAGTGTGGGAGTGGAATGGCGCGTCATCTGCAGAAGTTCTCCGAAAGTGAAGCAAGCGTTTGTTTTTATTTTCGATTTTTTTAAATGTATTTGCAACATGCTCCATTACAATATCTGTAATACATGTGTATTCGCGGGAAAGGGTGAAACCCTCTGCCAGCACATAGCCTACTCCTCTCGGAGAGCACGAAGGGGGTCGCCAAGCTTAAAGCCCCATGCGACATACGGATCACCATCAACAGTATCACATGCCCTTACCACATGAGCCACTGCGGAGAGGTTTGATATTTAAACCAGGACACAGGCGCAAAGACTGGTGATCAGGAACTTTACCCCATCACTTCTCTTCTCCTTGCCGGCCAAATACTGACAGTAAAAATTTTTTCTACCACCAGGATTCGAACTGGCGTATCCCCGGGTCCACCGCCACCGCACAGGCGTCCGTTAGCGATCTAGTGAGCGACTGTTGTGAGAAAAACATCTAAACAGCGCACAGATTCACCGTGATATTCTGGCGGTGTGCGGACCAATTACGATGTCACGTGCAGTCGTAGTGAAATTGTGCCAACAATTTGATCGAGGCCGCACAGATGTGGATGCCCCTAATCGGAAAGTTCAGACCTTGCACCACCCGCGGCCGCTGTGGCCGAGTGGGTCTAGGCGCTTCAGTCCGGAACCACGCGGCTGCTACGGTCGCAGGTTCGAATCCTGCCTCGTGCATGGATGTGTGTGATGTCCTTAGGTTAGTTAGGCTTAAGTAGTTCTAAGTCTAGGGGACTGATGACCTCAGATGTTAAGTCCCATGGAGCTTAGAGCCATCTGAACCATTTGAATCATCTTGCACCACGCGATTTCCATCTCTTACGCCAAGCTGAAAGAATATCTGGGGGAAAAGAGATTCTGCAACGGTCGAAACGTTTACACAGCGGTTCTCGAATGGCTCCGTGTCCAGAGATGGGGGTTCTATCGCCGAGGAATTGAACAATTATTATAGCGTTCCGTCAGTCGTTTGCAACGACTCGGTGACTGTCTTGAAAAAGATTGTCATGAATCTGTCAATTTGAATAGTAATGCAGCATTCAATAAAAGTTACTTGGCCTGCCATTATAAAGTGTAACTTACTTTTTTAAGTCACCTCGTGTATAAGAAAACATTGTTGTGGCACTTCAAATGTACTGTTTCTTCGTCACGTGCGCGAAGTTAACAATTACACCCGATGGCAGAGCCATAGTGAACAGTAAAAATGGTGTCTACGCAAGACGTTCGTTACAAGAAATGTGCTGTAATTCAATTCTTGGTAGCGAAAAAAGAAACCGTGGCGATCATGCGTAAACGTTTGTGTGGAGTGTACGGTAATTATGCGGTTGATAGGAGTACTGTATGGCGATCGCGCTTCCATCTGTCTGGGCCGTTTAAGGGTTCTCTATATGAGAAGATGGGAATGTAATTCATGCAGTGAAAACATGGCTACGAGCGCACGAGAGCGTAATGGAAACTATGTAGAGAAATAGTACATGTAAAGAAATGTTTATTGATATCGTCCCCAAATTTTAACTCTTAAGACTAAACGTGTTCGGAGGAAACAATTTTGGGGAGTTATGTATTGGGCGATGGTCCTATTACTATTACACCGGTGTTTCTTTTCGTCCTGATGTTTTCCACAGCAGCCCAGAAGTGTCACGTGTATCGTTGTTTCTTTACTTTCCAGGCCATTTTCCACCACTCATTCGCGCGAGTGCATGTGATGTATAGGGCGCAGCGGAGGTCGCCTCAAATCTCATAAAAAAGTGGGGGGAAGGGAGAGTGAGCGGTGTGGAAGGGGGGAGAGGGTAGCGCCGGACCTCAGCGATGGCGCCGCCTCGGGCCCACAGCAAAGAGAGAAACCGCTAATGAAGAGAGCGACGTGCGCTTAAGGGCTTTAATAGGCTCTTTAGTACGCATGGGTGCCGCTATTTTCCGCTTTAAAAGCTGCTCTCCGAGATTAGAAAACATCACAAGCGACGGCGGCTTCGCTGAGCAGAGAAACTTGCTGCAAATCTTCGGCATTACAGCGCATGCGATACGGAAAAAGACTCTGGAAGAGTGCTCTTCTCACGCTGATAATGCAAATCGCCTAATTCTCCCCTGTTTCTGCGGTAAACCGCCAAGGATGGAACTGCCCGTTCAGCCGTAACGACGAGTCTGGGAGTCTACCAGTGCTTCTACCTGAATCCACAGCCCGAAAAGGGGGCGTTTAAGCAGATAACAGGTTCGTTTCCAAGTTTTTACCCTATTTATTTTCTTCGTAGACTAAAACTTGACCAATAAATAAATAATAACCCAACAGCTCTCCGTGCCGTGGTGTTCCCAGTGAGTGCTGGACGCAGTAGAAGATGCTAAACAAGAACGACCAGGAGTGGGAAGATCGGAGATAACAAGGCACCTTCCTTATAGGTCAAGTGACTTGTTATTGTGGACAACAACAAACTACTGAGCGAAGGGGGCAACGGTTAGCACACTGACTCGCATTCGAGAGCACGACACTTCAGATCCCCGTTCGACCATCCAAATTAGATTTTCCGTGATTTCCTTAAATTGCTGTAGGCAAACGCCAAGATGGTTGCTTTGGAAAGGGCACGGCCGATTTCCTTCCCAATCCTTTTATAATCCGATCTTGTGCTCCGTCTCTAATGACTACGCTGTAGACGGGACATTAAGCTGTAATCCTCTGTTTTATTCATAACAACAAACTACAAGTCACGAGATTCAACGCCAACACACTGCATACAGGATATCTGCTGCAAACCATCCCTAGCGCCTGGGATAAGAGGATCAAAACCACATCACATGTGTTATGTTTTCGGATGTTATTCTATCGATTTGTATATCGCTTGTAAATTGGTGCGATTCCGATTCCAGAACAAATAACTGCAATATTATCAACCAGTAGCCCACGACTTAGTGGGTAGCTTGCTTCTTTCCCCGCAGCCGCCTGCAAACACACACATCGCTCATTACTGTCGAAGTAGAACGGGCGATTTGTCACAGTTGGAAAAAGCGCGAGTTATCGGCTGTGGTGCGACAGTCGGCAGTATTTTTGACACGGCGCAGTTTGTTAAATGCTCGCGTGCTTCCTTTGTGAGAGAGAAAAACGTCCACGTATACACTCCACAGGGCACTGCCCGGTTCATGACGCAGCCCTTCGGACCATTATTTGTCAATTTCCTCCCTGTTCCTATCGCGAATGGAACGCGGGATATGTTACTGTTTGCGCGCCCCGCAAGCGGCCTAATCATTTACCCAGTTTTTACGTTTCTGTCGAAGGAGATATGACAGAGATATTAAAATCGCTTTGAAGTCTGCCTCGAAGATTAGTACTTGACGAATATTGTTTCTTCCAAAGATTCCCTTTTAAGATCCCTAAACAGCTTTATAACTATCACTGCAATCAGTTTGAATGACTGATTTCTTTCACCGTAACTGTCTATAGCTGAAGAGAGGATTAAAAAGAACGTAGACTGAAAATTACCCAGTCGTCAAATCTGCTTCAGATCAGGGAAAAAAAACAGGGGACGCAATGTTGGCAATCTGTTGAATTTTGGAAGTAAGATTAGAAGTAAACGGAAATACATATATAGCATTCAATGACCTTGAAAAGGCACTTGATGTGGTTTATTGGAAGTTATTATTTACAGCAAAGCGCAAAGTGGGATGTGACTATTTTTGAGTGTACACAAAATTCAACATCCTGAACTGGATATTAATGCAGTAAGAAAGAAGCACAAATCAGATAAGGAATGAGGGATGCCTCTGTCGCCTTACTTATCAATACATCCACACATATGAAAATGGATGTACATATATAAACTATGTATGTGTGTATGCTGCACATCTCCTCCTAAACCATCGGACAGATTACAACCAAACTTGGTACACACATCACTTACTTTCTCGAAAGAATCGCTGTTGGCGCAAGAACCACCTACTTACCAAAGGGGTGGAGGTGGAAGGGATAAAGCAGTGTACCTCACGGAAGAAAGTAAGAATGGGTTTTAACCTCCCATCGACGTCGAGGTGATTAAAGACGGAGCACAAGCTCGGAATGTTTCATCAAAGATGGGGAAGGGTGGCCGAGCGGTTCTAGGCGCTACAGTCTGGTACCGCACGACCGCTACGATCGCAGGTTCGAATCCTGCCTCGGGCATGGATGTGAGATGCCATTAGGTTAGTTAGGTTTAAGTAGTTCTAAGTTCTAGAGGACTGATGACCTCAGATGTTAAGTCCCAGGAAGGGTTCATCAGATGGACAGATAGGAGGGAGAAGAGCAGGTGGACTCAGAGTGAGGTAGTAGTAGTAGGAGTAGGAGGAGATCATTGGAAGAGAATGAGGTAACAGGAAGAGATGTAGTAGAAGACTGGAATACACATACCCGGGCAATGCTGGGTTTCCTGCTAGTTTAATGTATTTATCGAGGAAGAAGTAGAAACAATGAAAGGAAGATGACTGGAATTAAAATTAATGTTATGCTCATTAACTGCATCAGATTTGTTGATGACATTGCGAATAACCGAAGACCCAGAGGAGGAACTCAAAGAAATGCTTAGAGTCTTAAATCAAGAGATAATAGAATTAAATTAAAAACAAATATCAAGAAGCCAAAAGTCATAGCTATAAACGAGGGACAAAGTGCAGGTAAGACTGACACAAGAATAGACAGTGAACAACTCGGGGAAGTAACCTTACTTCGTGATCTCAGTAGCATTGTGAAGGAAAACAAAACGTCTCAAGGAAATCAAGGGAAGAATAGCATTGACCAAAGGGACTATAAAAACAGAAAGTATCTTCTGGTGAACAAGCACGTCAGCATCCACATTAAGAAAACGTTTGCTAAGATCTTTCCGTGCAGTGTCGTCACTTACAGATGTAATATGTGGACGTCAGCAGAGCAGGAGAAAACTTGCCTCGAAGCTGTTAACTGTGACACTGTAAGAGAACCAGCTGAACTGACATAAAAAACGAACGAGAATGAACTGACAGAAAAAACTAACGAGAAATAGGAGAGAAAAACAGCTACTGTAAGTTGTAGATCAATGCAAAGAAAAACTCTTTGTACACTTAATTCTTTTATATTCTTTTACAAAACATTTCCGAAGAGATGAAAAAGAGGGGACGATCGAGAACATCCTCATAATCGACACCGTGTCATAGGAAACGCGATGGCTTTTGTTATCTATAAAATAAAAATATAACTGCTTGTGTCTACAAAATTGTAAATTTCCGAAAGTTCTTCACCGACTGCTTTGAAATTTTGACATAACGTTGTAGTCGAATATGCTCGTGTTTTTATATACCACTAGAGCACCACACACGCGCTAGTTAGTGCCGGATGCCACAGACGCCGAAAGGTTTGCCTAAGGAGAACAGTAAAGGGGTCTCGACACCAACAGAGAGGAGACTGCTAAACGGAAGACCAGCGCTTGGAAACAAACCCTTTACAACTATAAACGGTCCTATAGCTCGTCGCTAGAAAACTTTCTTGCTGAAAGAGGAGTGCCGGGTTTGATTCCTGGGCCCTAGAATGTTGTCTGTGTAGAAGACTCACTGTCCCTGACCAAAACAATATGCACAAGGGCCAAAGCACATTAATTATCTGTTTCAAGGCATACCGATATATGACAGTTTTGAATAAAAATACGAGCAGAGAGAAACAGTTAGAAAATAAATACTCTTCTCTTTATATGCACGCATGTTCTGTAATTGCGTCAGAGTAAGTAAGCGTTCTGTCTCTGTCGTAACAATCACATTTTTAGATTTTGTTATTTGTGTTTGAAAACAGTCTCGGGAAAGCATCGTGACTATTTACAGCTCTTTTTACACTGCATGTGTTATGCACCTCCTTCGTCGTGCATACACCTCGTCACCGGCGCTGAAACGTAACTTGACGCTGCCGCACTTCCTTTCTCGCACTGTTACTTCTGTGGTAATGCTGTGCGGAATGGGAGGTATTTTGTAATTTTCGTATCTTGGCACATTCGTCTGTTTCATAACGAGAAATGGTGTTAGCAACGTTGTCTATTTCTTACATGATCATATTGTAGTCGGTTAGTCTCTATTGTCCCCAATTCCATTATAGGCTTCGCAGGGGGTTCCTGTATGACCACATGTACAGATCTCATTGTCTTTCATGGTGAACCTGAACAGGTAAGCTGGATATGAGCCATGTCCCGTCACGTACTATACCGTGCCTTTGACTGGGATTTACGTAGCCAAGGGCTAGGCGTTATCTAATGCACGAAAGAGTTAGCGCACTCTTCGGTCCATTTTACTGTTGTCCCAGCCGTTCTGCCATGTACCCACTTTCTAGTTCAGGAATCACTATTGAGAGACAAAAATTAATATGAAGATGCTATATGGAAATAGGAGTTCCTGAGGATATTTTCGTTCTGTCGTTTCAACAACAAGAAAATGCATATTTTTCTCGTCAGCAAACTTTTTCTCACACCACTGTTTTCTGTTTATTTTTATATTCCTAAGTATGTATGGTGGTTTCTGTTTTGTAGTGTTGCCAACATAACATTGCCACTAAAGACACAAATAATGAAAGAAAAACCTAAGCAAAACGCAGTAGTACATTCAACCTGCACTACTACAGAAAGATGGCATACAACGATATACCAGAATAAATTCACCCGTAAAATAGGTAACATTCAAAAACCAAGGCATAAACATTGCTTACAAAACAAACAACTCAATAAAAAACACATCCCAAACCTGAAACCAAAACCCGACAGAGACCGACAATCTGGTATCTGTCAGCTCAGTTGCAGAACTGTGAAAAAATATACATTGTAATGACTAGCAGTATATTTCAGACAAGATATAAAGAACATGTCAGAGCATTTAAATACGGCACAAACCATTCAACATTTGCCCATCATCTAAAACGACAATACCAGAGATCAAGCAATACTGAAAAAATTATGAACATCATAAGAATCAGTAAAGACGGACACCTCCCTTTCCAAGAAAATGTCTAGTACACAAAGCTTTAACACAAAATAAATACTTCCTCAGTGACCAAAGAAATATTGGAAGCCAGACACTACATAAAATAATTGAAGAAATTACATGAGAGAGCAAAGAGCCTTTTCCATCCTTCACCCTCTCCCACCCAACCCCCCCCCCCCCCCTCCCAATTTAATTTTGCTTCTTGCTCCGCACCTTCTTCCCCAACTCACACTCCATCACACCACTATACACTTACATCTAATCTTCATGGCTTCTCCCTCACCAACAATAAAATTACTACTTCTTCACTATTCATACACAGTATATAAATACGCAGCAACATAATTAAATAGAATTACGCACATGCAATAAAATAAAACACAAAAATAAAGAAAAAAGAGTGTATGTCAAAGACAAACTAGTGGCAATGTCATGTTGGCAGCACTACAATACAAGAACCACAGTACATACTTAGAAGTATAAAAATAAACAGAAAGCAGTGGCGTGCGAAAATTTTTGCTGTGTAAAACGTGAGAAATATATAGTTCTGCAGAGCAGCTAAAAATTAGACTACGAGTATCGTTGTCTAACGAAGAAAAACTACGGAGTTGTGCTAGCAGACGGCATTTTCCGATGTAGGAGAGAAACGAAGCAGAAATCACCGTAAGTAAAAAGCAACATATTGTTAACGAACTGCTTTTCGATCTTAAAAACAAATAAAGTTGCTTTGCGTCAATAAAGCGAAACGCGTCTGGTAAGAAAAACACGCATTTTCTTAGAGTTGCAACGACAGAACGAAAATATCCTCAGAAATAGTAAAGGAGCTACGGACAACATAGCCACACAAATGAGGAAATAGGAATGTTCCTTGACGAAACTCCAGACGTTTTTCTTTTCTTTAGCTGTCCTCTTGGAGGTACGGAAAGTAGGCTTTTGTAGTCTACTTCCTCCTTGTTACCATCCAGTCAGTAGTTACGGGATCAGACACAGACATTAAGCTGTCAGAGACGCCCAAAGATAATCCTTGTGTTGAAGAACATCTGAGGAGCTTCACAAGAAAGTAGTACTCAAATGAAATATTTACAGCAACAGATATGATATGCTAAAAATATTAAATTAAATTTAATTTTGTCCTGAATGGCACCAGCGACATGTGCGTTTTAATTACATTCGCACGTCAAACCGTTGACTAATATCGTGCAATTCTGTCAATAATTTCAATAAATAATTTTTTTCGTTGGCGTCGGTGTTATTTTTATTATTGCCACGAATTCTTTCAACAGTTTTCATAATCGAATGCATAATCCGATATTACATGTTGCGTGCATAAATTAATTTTGAATTTTTGGTTCGCACCGTTGACGGCTGTTATCAAAACGGGCTCGTAACTGAAGGAACAGAAAGAACGTGCCATTACATTAAACAGTCATTATTTGTGATTTCAGTAGCGCGGAATATCTAAATTATTCATGCAAGGACGGGAACCACATTTTAAATTGTTATGCGGGAATCGGCTTTCCGCTGAAGTTAGAAAACTTTTGTGAGAATAATTTGGCATATTCGTTTGCGTTAATGTTTAATGCGTGGTATCGGCGTCGCATTATGAGGAAACTCGTGTACTGTAATGATCGCGAAAATAGACGAAAATAAAAGCATTTACTATGTAGCTATTTGTTTCTTCCCTTCTAAAATTATTGTTTAGCCAAGGGAAACGTAGATTATTTATAAAACTATTATTCTCGTTCATATAACGTAGATACTTTAGAGTTAATCTAACATTTGAAGAACCTCCCAATATAAAGACTGGAATGGTGGAAAACTGAGCTGTTAATACATTTTTACTATTCAGGACAAATTAAATATGTATTTAAGAATAATGGTTATAAACAATTGGGGTGTTCTTCCGTAAGCAACTTGTGTGACTCCCTCACGTATACGTTCGTTTTGGTTTATAAATATGTAGCTAATAAGGCTAATTCCAACGTATGTAGTAGCAGAGCTTTCACTCTCGATCCAGTTCTGCCAATAAATGGAAGACGTTAAGCAAATAAGCGAGTCAGCTTTCCTCTAGCTTCTTCGTGTTGTTCCAATAGGCTTTCATTCTTTTCGAGAAGGCTTGTTTGCCTTCTGCACTGTTTTTGTTTCTGTTGCTCTGACGCAGCTTCCCATTTGTCTACTTTCTGTCTGAAGGTGTTTCTGTCTGAAATGTCGGTTGGTCCTATGTTTGCGTTTTTGAGGTCGTTCGGAATTTCGTTCAACAATGTGTTTAAGTGAAGTTACACAGCCCAGTATCCTTTTTACCAATTGTTTTTCTGGTAATCTGTGGAGAAGACCAAAGAATATTATTCGCCTTTTCTTAATGTCAGTTTCGTCCTTTGAAAACTTTTCTGTTGTTTTCAATTATTGTAACCTGTAACCGTCTTGGGTACGTCTTACTGCTAAAATTTTCCTAATGATCTTTCTTTCTTCTTTTTTTATTTCTTCATGTTTGTGTTTTCTGTTAAGCGTCACAGCTTCGCTTGCGTGGAGGAGTGTTGCTTTGATGACAGTGTTGTAGTGCTGAAATTTTGTCTGTCTTGACATGGACTCCTTGCTCTACAAGTTTTAGACTAGCCTAATGCTTTTTTAAAACTTTTTCAAGGCGATTTTGCTGCGAGATTTTTTTCAAGGACTGTCAGTTCGACGAATTATCCGAGATATTTAAAGTCCGGGCCCCTGTTGATTGTACCGTATATTGTTTTCTGGTTCGCGATTTCTATCTTTGGACGTAATAATTCAGTTTTCTCGAATGAGATCTGTAACCCTACTTTTTTCTGCACATTCTTAAAGTATGTCGAGATGTTCCACGGCAGTCTCTTCGTCCTCTTAAGTACCGCAGGTCGTCCGCAACCGCGAGGTATGGTGTGTAGAGGTTGTTTCTGGGAAAGACCAGTAGGATTTGCTTCAAAACTCAAATCTCTTGAGTTATTTCTCCCATTTTTCCATGCCCTTTCATAGAACAGAAAAGAACGTGCCCATCTCCTTGTCTCACCTCTGTTTGAATGTCAAAGGGTTCAGAGATTTCCGCATAAATTTTACTTTAGATTTCTTGCCAGTTAATGTTTGTTTTATGAGTTCTCGATTTTTGGGATCTAGTCCCGTCACTTCTAATGTTTAGAATAATAAGGGTTTGTCTATCGAGTCATACTCCTTTTTGAAATGTACAAATGAGCATACTAGAGGTTTTTGTCTGAGGGCTCGCATTTTCAGTATGGTTTTGAGGTTAAAAATTTGTTTTGGACATAGCCTATTCGGTCTAAAGCCTACTTGACATTCTGATAATTTTCGTTCTAATTGCTTTTGTGCTACATTCAAGCGACAAGCTGATAGGGCTTTGTAGCTGACCGGTAAGAGGGAGACCCCTCTATAGGTGTTTAAATCTGATTGGTTGCCTTTTTTATGTAACGGATGGATTAGAGCGATCATCTAGTCATCCAGCATTTTTTCGGTTTGTCAGTTTTTTGTATTATTTGTGTACTTTCTTTGAGTGAGATTGGGCCTAAATTTTCAAAAGTTCAGCTACAATTTCATCCTCCTGTGATACTTTGTTGTTTTTAAGTTTCTTGATGTGTGAAGTTTCTTGTATTGGTGGCGATGACGAACTTTCTGTTGTGATTTTTGGATGTATTTTCTGGAATCTCTCTTTGGGCTCCGGAGAATTTAAAAGCTGTGAAAAATAGTGGCTAGTTCTTGGCAATTTTCTTTATTTGTCAAGGCTACTTTACCATTATGTTTTTTCGAAAGCAGAGGTTCGGTGGTGAGCACCGTTTGATTTGGTTCGCAAAGGTCTTGCAGAAATCCTGTTTGTTGTAATTTTTGAAATTATCTTCAATTGACTCCAGTTGGTCATTGACATATTTTCGTCTTAAAATCTTGGATGTTTTTTAGCGAACTTCGAGGAATTTCTTCTGCGTTTCTTCTTTGTTGCAACTGTAATTTTGAAATGCTTTTTTTTCTTTCTTCTTCTTGTTCTTATTATTATTATTATCCTGCACTTTTTTTCTTTCGGGAAGCTTGTTTGTATGTTAAGATGTATTCGTGTATTCATGGCATTGCGTCTTTGACACAGATAACTGGATAAAAAATCTAAAAAAGTCCTCAGAAAGAAGAGAGGGTTTAACTTCCTCTTGGCGAGGTGGTTATTATTGATGGACGAGGATGGAGAATGAAATCAGCCATGTGCTCTCGAAAGAGATCATCGTAGCATATGAACTTTCGGGATTCAGGGAAACCAATTAAAGCTAAAACTGGGAGATCGAACCGGACTCTGAGACCTTTTCCTCCTGAAATTGAGTCCACTGTGGTACTTGCAGCTGTGCGATCTTGCTCAGTGAATAAATTTATGACGAGCCGTTAGCTCGGACGCGACAAGGGTTAAGTACGGATACCGCTATGGTCCAGACAGCCACCTCAAGTGGAAACCACAACTAATCTTTAACAAAATGGCCGTATGAGAATTTGGACTCGTAAACATTGCGATAAAGCGGACTCGCATTAATTTCAGAAATTTAAACCGTTGTGTGAATGATTCGTGAGAGTCGAAACGTACCATGAGGGTGTAACTTTCTTGTTAAGTGTGAGATGATCGGTAATTTTAAATTACGCCAAACACAAAGATAGGCAACTTGAAGGAAGACAACTTCTTAGCCAAGGTCGCATTCGTAAAATTTTGTTCACGATGACCGGTTTCGGTAAACATCTACATCTACACATGTACTCCGCAAGCCACCGTAAGGTGCGTGGCGGAGGGTACCCTGTACCACTACTAATCATTTCCTTTCCTGTTCCACTCGCAAACGAAGCTAGGGAAAAATAATTGTCTATATGTCTTCGTATGAGCCCTGATTTCTAATATCTTACCTTCGTGGTCCATACGGGAATGCCGCTTCTCTAAATTTTCTCAATAGCACTCCTCGAAACCAACGCCACCTTCCCTCTAGAGATTACCATTTGAGGTCCCGAAGCATCTCCGTAACTCCTGCGTGTTGTTCTTATCTATCGGTGACAGATGCAGCAGCCCTCCTCTGAATTGTTGCGATGTCTTCCTTTAATCCGACCTGCTACGTATCCCAAAATCTAGAGCAGTACTCAAGAATAGGTCCCACTACCGTTCTATACGCGGCCTCCTTTACAGACGAACCACATTTTGCTTAAATTATCTCAATAAATCTACGCCTACTATTCACCTTCCCTAGCAAAATTCTCACGTGCTCGTTCCATTTCGTATCGCCTTGTAAAGTTACGGACAGATATTTAAACTACGTGGCTGTGTCAGCCAGGACACTACTGATGCTGTATCCAAACATATGGTTTTTTCCTATTTATCCGAATTAATATATTTTTCTGCATTTAGAGCTAGCTGCCATTCATCTCATCAACTATAAACTTTGTCTATCTTGTATCATCCTACAAGCACTCAAAGGCGACGTCTTACTGTGCACAACAAATAAGCAAAGACTGCTAGCCCAACCAGTTCGTCAGATCGTTTATGTATATAGAAATAGCAGCGGTCCTGTCACACTTCCCTGGGCCACTCCTGACGATACCTTTGTCTCTAATGAACACTCGCCGTCGAGGACAACAAACTGGATTCCATTACTTAAAAGAGTCTTATAGCCACCCACTTATCTCTGAACCTATTTCGTACGCTCGGACCATACAGTCTGCACTGGGACACCGTGTCAAATGTTTTTCGGAAATCTAGAAATACGGAATCTGCCTGTTGCCCTTCATCCATAGTTCGCGGTATACCACGTGAGAAAAGGGCAAGCTGAGTTTTCCACGAGCGATGCTTTCTAAAACCGTGCTGATTCGTACATAAGCTTCTCGGGTTTCATCTATTTACCGAAATCGGTCATCGTAAATAAAGGTCTTACAAATGTAAACTTAGCCTGAGATAACAAAGATAGCCCACGCGCTGCTTGTGCGGAAGCGTATTCTCCGTGCTGTGGAACAGTTGCCCCACCAACGTACGCTTCTTGTGTGATTCATACCAGGACAGCCACGCACCACGTTCCACCGGCAGCACCGTTATCTGGCACCGAGGTATTCGGCGTCCGTCAAGCGAGGACCGGGATAAGAGCGTGTAGCAAACCGGAGTGCTAAGCGATTCAAGATGCACTGTCTCTCAGTAGCTGCATACGTGATTGTGTATCTCACTCCCGCGCAGCGGCAGACTCGATAAGGTGGAGTGAGGAACGTCATTAGGCCACTAACGAAATTGCGCCTCGTGCTCTGCTTCGACGACTCGTAACTCAGTTTACGCACCAGTGTGTGCCACGCGCCGATCTGGATAGGGCGGGGATTCCTCAACAGTTCGCAGAGCGTCGCCAGATGTGACTAGTGTGGTGCCGGCGGCGTACTGGTGTGATCGAGAAAAGTATCGAAAAGACGTGAAGTTTGTGTGCAGTCTGTGTATTGCGTGGGATGATTTTATGTCGTGTGGAGCTTATGAAAATGCAAGATAATCTCTAGCAGGAAGGATTGACTTTGGCCACGAAGTGCGAGCGGGTAATTCAACGCTTGGAATATTCCCCGCGAAAGGACATTGCACGGGTATGAGTCCTGGACAAATCTAGGACAGTTGTAATTTGTAAAGAACTTTCATTACAGCATATAGTCCGTTGCAGAGAGAAAGTTTGGGATCTGTAAACCACCCTTAGGCAGTGGTCAAGTCTTGAGGTCGTACTTCATTGTTAGAAACTTAAGATTTGGTCAGTGATTATTTTGAGTTATTGGTATACAAAAAAGTTGATAATACTATTTAGTGTCAGTCGTAGCGCTCTCCACGTAGTACAGTGCGAATCAAAGATTGTCTGATTTTGGAAAACCGCTCTACTTAAGTGATACAGACGACTGTGCCCCGTAGAAAAGTCATCGTATCAAAAGCTGTAAGTAAAACTTATCCTATTTTTCTATTTTTTGTTATTTTATTTAACTCTGTTCAAATATTTAATGTACTTACTGTAGGCTGAGAAAGGACCTAGAAGCTCTCAGAATGAGGCTTTACGAATACTGTAAAATGTGAAGTTTCATATCAGCGCACACTCCGCTGCAGAGTGAAAATCTCATTCTGGAAACATCCCCCAGGCTGTGGCTAAGCCATGTCTCCGCAGTATCCTTTCTTTCAGGAGTGCTAGTCCTGCAAGGTTCGCAGGAGAGCTTCTGTAAAGTTTGGAAGGTAGGAGACGAGGTACTGGCAGAAGTAAAGCTGTTAGGACCGGGCGTGAGTCGTGCTTCGGTAGCTCAGATGGTAGAGCACTTGCCCGCGAAAGGCAAAGGTCCCGAGTTCGAGTCTCGGTCGGGCACACAGTTTTGATCTGCCAGGAAGTTTCATATCAGCGCACACTCCGCTGCAGAGTGAAAATCTCATGCTGGAGACTGTAAAATGTACTAGTTCGATTATCTAGTACAGTAGTTACTATTTTATTGGAACAAAGTTACAAGAGATTTTAACTAAACTGTGTCATATACGTCTGCAATGCAACAATAGCCGGTGCGTGAGTTAGATATTCGATGACAAAATAGTCTGTAGACGTAAACGAATCATACGTGAGTTTGGTTGTTGTCTTTAGTCAGAAGAGCTAGTTTGATGCAGCTCTCCACGCTATTCAGTGCTTCCCCCTTTATAAATTTTACCCTCCTCACTTCCGTTCGTTACCAAATCGACGATTTCATGATACCTCAGAATCTGTGCTATCCACCGGTAACTTCTTTTCTCCCAAAAACCGACGCAGTACATCCTCCTTAATTAATCAGTCTTCCCATCTAATCATCAGAATTCTCCTGTTGTACCAAATTTCAAACACTTCAGTTCTCTTCTTTTGT
The DNA here is from genome assembly GCF_023898315.1 of Schistocerca nitens. Lineage (NCBI taxonomy): Eukaryota > Metazoa > Arthropoda > Insecta > Orthoptera > Acrididae > Schistocerca > Schistocerca nitens. Next base: position 283,823,168 of record NC_064618.1, on the reverse strand, counting down.
GAAGTGTTATTCGCCTATGTTTCACTTACGTATAAGGTAACACTCCAGAGAAATGCCTTCAGAAAAGACTTTCTGAGAATTAAGTTTACATTCAGTGTTAACAAATGTCACTTCTTCGAAAACGTCTTTCTTCCTATTGCCAGTCTACATTTTATATCCTCTCTATACGACCTTCTTCATTTATGCTGCCCAAATAACAAGTCGCATCTCCAGCTTTTAATGTCTCATTTCTTAACTTAATTCTCTCAGCAACGCTGATTTAATTCGACTAGATTTCATTACCCTTGATTTCCTGTTGTTGTTGTTATTGTTGCCCTTGTAACCTCTTTCCAAGACACGGTCCACTCTGTTCAATTTGTCTTCCAAACCGTTGGTCGTCTCGCAGAATTACAGTGTCATAGGCAAACACAGAAGTTTCAGAATTTTAGAAGCCATTCTTTCAATGGAAAGTGAACAGCGATCGGTGTAAACTATTAAAATTCAGTAAAACAGTCTCGATTGCAACAGATGTTTATTACAGTTAGCAGCCGGTTTCGGTCTGTAATTTAGACCATCTTCAGGCCGTAAGCACTGCAATACAATAATAATACATATTCAGCGGAATTTCGTCAAAAAGAGATGGTAACAAGGCTAAAAGCATCTAGAATAAAAGCTACAATAATAACGTAATAAACTGTCATATCCATGACGGCGGCTGGTGGTAGTGGATGGAGAAAGATACGTAAGACACGGACATCAACCGGTAAATAAGGCAGCTTTACTCGAGAATACGTACCGTAAACCATGCCCATCGCACACGGCATTACACCATTGACAACCGATCTTGTACTCATTACGTGAGGTATGTTACGTTGAATGGTATACTTGAAATTTACAAAAAGAAAGATTTTACCAAAATATATGCAAAAACTACATATAGAACTATTCACAAAAAAATTTGTCATACTCTATTTAAAATAACTAAATCGATCAAATCATGTCTACCATTGTCTTGAGGTCCGTGCTCTTACGAATCACACCTTCTTCTTCACGCGATCAGGCCCAGAGGACCGCGCGCCACCACAGTTAGAGCTCTCCATCCGTCTCTGTCTTCTGCTATCTGTCTCCAGTTTTCCGTGACTCCCAGCTGCAACAGGTCTTCTCTCACTCCATCGATCCACCTCTTTCTAGGTCTTCCCCTCCCCTTTCCTATCCCAAATCTGTCCTCACCATTTCCTTTTCCTGTCATTCCCTGGTATATGTACAAAAGGGCAGAAAGACCTCTATAGGCGTGGAGAACCCAATCTTTCTACGGGAGAAAACCCCGAATGAAAAATCCTGGTCCTCCAGGTTGGGGGTTGGCGACGGGCTACCAACCCGTCCTGGAAAAATTAATCACCGGTACTAGCATCACAGAAGAGCCTCGGATAGGACTGATCTCTGTAAAACGACCTAAGCAAGAACAAGGACTACGGAAGGAAATACAACTAGGGACCTGGAATGTCAGAAGCCTTTGCCAACCTGGGGCAGCAAAATGTGTAGTAAGGGAGGCAGATAAGTATCAAATTGATCTATTGGCCCTGCAAGAAACAAGGTGGACATAAACCGAAGCTACGAATCACACCATCAAAACAAATTGCAAAATGATTTAGAAAAGATATCTGTATGAGTGAAAATTGGCAATTAACCCTAACTAATGAAAAGTATGAGGTCATCCATATGAGTGTTAAAAGGAATCCGTTAAACTTCGATTACACGATAAATCAGTCAAATCTAAAGGTTGTAAATTCAAGTAAGTACCTAGGAATTATAATTACGAACAAATAAAATTGGAAAGAACACGTAGAAAACGTTGTGAGCAAGGCGAACCAAAGACTGCGTTTTATTGGCAGAACATTTAGACAATGTAACAGATCTACTGAAGAGACTGCCAACGCTACGCTTGTCCATTCTCTTTTGGGCTACTGCAGCGCGGTGTGGGATCCTTACCAGATGAAATTAACGGAATACATCGAGAAAGTTCAAAGAAGAGCAGCACACTTTGTATTACCAAGAAACAGTGGAGAGAATGTCACAGTGATACAGGATTTGGGATAGACATCGTTAAACCAACGGCGATTTTCGTTGCGGCGGAATCTTCTCACGAAATTTCAGTCACCAAATTTCTCCTCCGAATGCGAAAATGGTTTGTTGACGCCCACCTAAATACGGAAGAACGATCGTCTTAATAAAATAAGGAAAATCAGAGCTCGCATGGAAAGATATGGGTGTTCGTTTTTTCCGCAGGCTGTTCGAGATTGGAATAAAAGGGAACTATTGGTAAGGTGGTTCGATGATCCCTCTGCCAGGGACTTAAGTGTGACTTGGAGAGTATCCAATAGATGTAGATGTAGAATCTTTCTCCGTCCATTGCCACCAACCGCCATCATGGGTATAACGATTTATTTGGCTATAATTGTATCTTTTATTCTAGATATTGTTAGCCATATTACCGCCTCTTTGTATAGAAGTCCCCCTGAATAGCTATCAGTATTGCATTGCAGTGCTTACGGCCTGAAGATGCTCTAAATTATAGACTGAAACAGGTTGCCGACCAAAATAAACATCTGTTGCGATCTAGACTGTTGTTGTTGTGGTCTTCAGTCCTGAGACTGGTTTGATGCAGCTCTCCATACCACTCTATCCTATGCAAGCTTCTTCATCTCCCAGTACCTACTGCAGCCTACATCCTTCTGAATCTGCTTAGTGTATTCATCTCTTGGTCTCCCTTTACGGTTTTTACCCTCCACGCTGCCCTCCAGTAGCAAATTGGTGATCCCTTGATGCCTCAGAACATGACCTACCAACCGATCCCTTCTTCTAGGCAAGTTGTGCCACAAACTCCTCTTCTCCCCAATTCTATTCAGTACCTCCTCATTAGTTATGTGATCTACCCATCTAATCTTCAGCATTCTTCCGTAGCACCACATTTCGAAAGCTTCTATTCTCTTCTTATCTAAACTATTTATCGTCCATGTTTCACTTCCATACATGGCTATACTCCATACAAATCCATTCAGAAACGACTTCCTGACACTTAAATCAATACTCGATGTTAACAAATTTCTCTTCTTCAGAAACGCTTTCCTTGCCATTGCCAGTCTACATTTTATATCCTCTCTACTTCCACCATTATCAGTTATTTTGCTCCCCAAATAGCAAAACTCCTTTACTACTTTTAGTGTCTCATTTCCTAATCTAATTCCATCAGCATCACCCGACTTAATTCGACTACATTCCATTATGCTCGTTTTGCTTTTGTTGGTGTTCATCTTATACCCTCCTTTCAAGACACTGTCCATTCCGTTCAACTGCTCTATCAAGTCCTTTGCTGTCTCTGACAGAATTACAATGTCATCGGCGAACCTCAAAGTTTTTATTTCTTCTCCATGGATTTTAATACCTACTCCGAGCTTTTCTTTTGTTTCCTTTACTGCTTGCTCAATATACAGATTGAATAGCATCGGGGAGAGGCTACAACCCTGTCCCACTCCCTTCCCAACCACTGCTTTCCTTTCATGTCCCTCGGCTCTTATAACTGCCATCTGGTTTCTGTACAAATTGTAAATAGCCTTTCGCTCCCTGTATTTTACCACTGCCCCCTTCAGAATTTGAAAGAGAGTATTCCAGTCAACATTGTCAAAAGCTTTCTCTAAGTCTACAAATGCTAGAAATGTAGGTTTGCCTTTCCTTAATCTTTCTTCTAAGGTAAGTCGTAGGCTCAGTATTGCCTCACGTGTTCCAACATTTCTACGGAATCCAAACTGATCTTCCCCAAGGTCGGCTTCTACCAGTTTTTCCATTCGTCTGTAAAGAATTCGCGTTAGTATTTTGCAGCTGTGACTTATTAAACTGATAGTTCGGTAATTTTTACATCTGTCAACACCTGCTTTCTTTGGGATTGGAATAATTATATTCTGTAAATAAATTAAACACAACAGCAACCAGTCACTTTTTTCATTAATAATGCTTTATTACATGTAATAAAGCATTATTAATGAAAAAAGTGACTGGTTGCTGTTGTGTATAATTTATTTACATTAATATACAGTCACGGTTCTAAAATATCCGTAATGGATAAGCATAATTATATTCTTCTTGAAGTCTGAGGGTATTTCGCCTGTCTCGTACATCTTGCTCACCAGATGGTAGAGTTTTATCATGACTGGGTCTCCCAAGGCCATCAGTAGTTCTAATGGAATGTTGTCTACTCCCGGGGCCTTGTTTCTTCTCACTGAACCATAATTGCCCTTACAAATTTCTCCCTGATTTCCTTCGACTAGCTCTCCAATATGTAATTGCACTGCGTTGCAGCGTGAGTAGTGGGCTTTATAATATTGCAATTTTTTACATTTAATTCTCACATCGATCGCAACGTTCTGCAGCGTATTACAACAGGGAAGCAAAAACGCTGTCTGCGCCTCAGTAAGTTTATGGAAAGCTCGCTTCGGATGCGGGAGTGACCCAGATAGATGTGACGGTCACTAACAGTAACGCCGCATTCTTCAGTTGGCAAAACAGTGCATTGCTGTGGCGGCCGCCTGGGACAATGCGCCGAGTTAATGCAGCTAGCAGCTGTCTGCTCCGGAGAAGTTCATTAGGAGCGGCTTATTACGCTGGGTGCAAACGCGCGCTCTGTTAATTACGGATGAGATTCTTTCGCTGACTCTCATCCAATTACAGGCGGCGGGAGTGCAGTCACACGAGCACGAATTCCGGTGTTGTTTAAAGAAAATTATGGGCGTCAGTTAACGCAGCTGGGTTTGGATCAGTTTTATCCATTCACCGTCGGATACTTCAACAGTTACACTAATTTCTGTAAATATCAGACATGGGACAGGAATTATTCGTATTTACCGTGCTCCAGTTGCACCAGCAGTCTATCGTAATTAATTTCAAAATAAAGCATCCTTTCCAGAAACGTCTTGTATTAAAAATTTAGCAAAAATGAGGGAAACTTCGTATTAATTTCGCCATTTTCCCGCTTATACTTCACAATTGCCAATCCCAAAACATAACTTGTTAGAAATCTTAAGACTACAGTACATGGCTGCACGTGTCGGGCATACAGGGGTTGGACAAAAACATGGTAACAATGCGAGAAATGCATTCTCGAACATAAATGCAGAGGATAGCCAAGCCTGCAGGTCACGATGGCGTATTTGACCACAAACGGCAACTGTGCAGTGCGCACTACACGTTGAGAGACTCGGTCGGAATAGTGTGCTGTGTAGGTTCAAATGGTTCAAATGGCTCTGAGAACTATGGGACTTAACTTCTGAGATCATCAGTCCCCTGGACTTAGAATTACGTAAACCTAAGTAACCTAAGGACAGCACACACATCAATGCCCGAGGCAGGATTCGAACCTGCGACCGTATCAGCAACGCGGTTCCGGACTGAAGTTCCTGGAACCACTCTACCACAGCGGACGGCTAGTGTGCTGTGTAGTTGTGAGTGCACTAAGTCGGAGCTAAGTGAACTCTAGCGTTGGCAAATTGCTGGTGCTCTTATGGTGCTTCTGTAACCAAGGCAACCAAAGTTTTTGCTGTTTAAAGAGGCACCAGATCGAAGATCTGTGCTGCATGCAGGGGAAGCGGAAAAACTTCACCAGCTACGTCACAAGGCGGACGTAAGTGTGGTTCAAATGGCTCTGACCACTATGGGACTTAACATCTTAGGTAATCAGTCCCCTAGAACATAGAACTAGTTAAACCTAACTAACCTAAGGACATCACACACATCCATGCCCGAGGCAGGATTCGAACCTGCGACCGTAACGAAAGTGTGTTTTGAGTGATCGTGAGAGACGGTCGTCGAAGAGGATTGGACGAAAAATAAGGGACTGACAGCTGCAAAAATCACTGCAGAACTGAATGTCGCTCTCGAGAACGCTGTCAGCACCGAAACAGTCCGAAGGGCGTTCCATAAGCAGGGAATTGCACGGCGAACTGGGATTTCAAAACCACACATCAGTGATACAAATGCTCGTAACAGGATAATGGGTATCGAAGCCATAAACCTGTGCTAGGCGCAACAGAAGAAAGTCATTTGATTCTGTTTCACTCTGGCTGAGTTAACATTCCTAGAGTGTCACATAGTGGGGGTTCGGAGATGATTTGGACACCCAATCGTGATATTCATGATTAACTGGTCATTTAGGCTGATCAGGTCTCTCCCACTGTGCAACATTCACACAGGACACAATATCCACACGTCGTTCAGGACTGGTTCCGTGGGAACGACGATGAACTTCCGCGTCTTCCACGGCCTTCAGAGTCACCGGAACTCAGTATTAGTGAGACTCTGTCGTCTACCTTGGAGAGTCATGAGCGTGATCACAGTCCACTAACCTGAATGTACCACTACAGGGTGTATACGTGAACAAGGAAAAAAAATTCCCGGATATTTCCCGATTAAAAATATACTTTCTCCCGGGTGAAAATACACTTTTTCCGTGTTAAGTGACAGTATACTCTTATTCGGCACTGTAAAACTTATCAACCCTTTGAATGTTAATGGTTTTATATACCGGAGTAGAATTTCCAGGAACTTTAGAAAACGTAACTCAGGGGGGAAAAACACGTTTTGAAAGACCTTTGATGTGCAGCAACATGTACGCTGCATATTTTCGTATTACGAAGGTATAAATTCGAATTCCACCAAACACTGAATGTCACTTTCCGAAGCAATGAAATCGAGATTGCGATCCGCTTTTCTAAGCCAGTCATAGCTCATGTCACGTGATCTCGCCAGCTGATGACAGCATAGGACACGTGATGTAGTCAGCCATAGCAAGATCACTCTTAAGTAGCGCGAACACACAAATAAGAAAAGTTAATAGTTTAAATTAATATACATACCATTCACCTATAATATTGGTCTCAAAGATTTATAGTTGGAAGAGAAGCTAAGCTTCCACATATAATGTTGATCTTTTTTGCGCTTGTTTCACTTTAAGATACATCACACAAATGTGCCAGTAAAATTTTTAATAACGACGTAAATGTCTGATCTGGGCTCTAAATTCTTCTAAATGGTCGTCCTCAAAGAGTTGATTTTTAAATGAGAGTCAAACGTTTTGTGATTTAAGAAATTCATCGTACATTCTCGCACATAGCTCATCTTACGTAAAAGGAAATCTCCTTTGAATGTAACGCTTTTCAAACCACCATTCGCAATATTTTCCCGCGACCTGTTAGAAATAGTTTCGTTTCAGCAGTTTCAAGAGAGCGCCAGATAACAAGCGTCATCGCGCTTGCGCAGCTACGATGACGCAGGAAGCCCGTGTGTTCGTACGTGTAAAACATTAAAAGATCTTACATTATGTCATAAAAGAAACAAGATATCAGAGGAGACTTCAAGAGCGTCGGAATTTCGTGAACCATACTAAAACGCATAATTCGGCTTAAAATGCAAATTCGTATGCAAATTTTCTTGGAGTACCAGTACTGTATTATCTCTTGTTTGGTTCTTTATTATGGCATAAAGCCATACGTGCACTTGAAATGCAGCGAACAGTTGAAACTAGTCAATAGTGTGAAGTTAAACACTTCGTTTCAGATAAATTGACTGCCTCCACAGGAAAGATTAATAAAAGCCAAATCTCTTTAGCAAACCGGCCAAAATAATTTCATTGTTCTGTAAGGCAATTAATGTTTGACTGTCAGAAAGGTGGAAATAAAATCTAAAACTAATAACATATTTTATCCTTCCGTAATTACGCCAACGTATTTTAATTCATTTGATAGCTCCCGGCCTCAAAAATCCGTTTTGTTATCATTTAACGTAAGAGCAATAAACGAAGAGGAAACAACAAAATCACTAAACGTAAACACAGGTCACATGGAGACGACCCACCTCCCGGCCACAACTCAGACTGCTCTATGCATCAGCCCCAGATTTACTAATTTCCGAACCGAGGCAATATTAAGTAGTGGCGCCCAGCCACACATCTGTAACGAGAAGCGGGAGAAGGTACTACTCATACGCGACTCAAATGCGTATGCGCAAGAGCACGTCCGCAACTGCTCAAACGCATCTCACTCCACGCTCATCGGAGGCAATTTGTTGTTACAAAGCATTGCATAGTCTTCATAAAGCCTTTGACACACTTTGCTGTTGGCAGACGCTTGTATGAGTACTGTTTTGTTTTTGTATACGGTGCATTTCCTTTACAACTTAAGTTTTACGAGGCCTGTTCAGAAAGTAAGCTCCGATTGATTGCCAAATTGAAACCACAGTGAACATCAGAAATGTTTTACTTGTAACAGTTAGCTACACCTTTCAGCTACTTCTCTACGTAGTCGCTGTTCTGACTTAAACTTTTGTCATAGCGTTGTACCAACTTTTCAATAGCCTCATCATAGAAGGCAGCCGCCAGTGCTTTCCGCCAATTCTCCACGCTGGCCTACACCTCGTTGTCTGTGTCAAAATGTTGTCTTCAAAGACAGCGGTTCATGTGACCAGAGATGAAACTCAGGGGGAGACAATTGCGGACTGTATTGTGGGTAATCTCACATTTCCATTTGAAAACGATGCAGGAGCATCTTCATTACCCCTGCAGAATGCGGCTGAGAATTGTCTTGAAGAAGAAACAGCACGACAGTTATGTAATGTTAGCTGCATAGCTTCAGGCGAAATTTCTCACCAGGCCCTCGTACTTGGCGGCAGACACTATTTTCTAGACATCTTTACGCACTCACTGCGAGCTCAGAAATGAGAAGAGCGACGTGATGCTAACTGGGGTTATACTAGAGACACTACCCAACACATCTGTGCAAAGCTTTGTCGGATTTTCATAGTCGTTTCCATTTCGCGACCGATCGGAGCTTACTTTCTGAAAGCCCCTCGTATTTTCTTTCTTTCTTTTCTCCCGTTCATGTTTTGTTGCTGCAGTATTATTCTGCAATAGCGGGATACAGTAATATCCTTTGTTAGAGTATTGGTTCTTACCAGTCAAAATCACAAAAATTTAACTGAAAACTGAAACAATGAAAAATTCCTGGAATTCTGAACAATTCCCGGGTTTTTCCCGGTTTTCTCCCGGATGAAAAAATTCCCGGGCTTTTCCCGGATCTCCCCGTTGTCCCGGATCGTATACACCCTGCACTAATTTTCAGGAACAAACGGTATAAGATTCCCTTGAAAACCATAAAGGACCTGTGTTTATCGATTCCAATGGACGTCGTTTTGAACGCCGTTTCCCTACACCGTATTAGCACGGTAATGTGTTATCTTTGTGGTGCGTCCCTATTTTTGTCCACCCTGTATATTAGCTGATCTTCGGCTCTTTCGGTAGCCTTGCATCGAAACTTCTCTTAACTTCTTAAATTATTCATTTATGGGAGTATTTGGAGCAACGTAAGTTCTATATTAATTTGTGTCCAGGCTGTGAAACAACTAAGGTTCAAATGGTTCAAATGGCTCTGAGCACTATGGGACTTAACTGCTGTGGTCATCAGTCCCCTAGAACTTAGAACTACTCAAACCTAACTAACCTAAGGACATCACACACATCCATGCCCGAGGCAGGATTCGAACCTCCGACCGTAGCCGTCACGCGGTTCCAGACTGAAGCGCCTAGAACCGCACGGCCACCAAGGCCGGCCAACAACTAAGGAAAGCACGTCCTCGATCCATAGCTTGCTTGGTCTAAACACCACAAGGGATGCTTCGTTGACGGTTGAATGCCTTTCTTTTCCTCCGATGTTTGAACTGACTTTCTCAGACATTTATAAGGGGACTACAGTTTAAGGCGGACTCCAAACCTCGGTGCAGCTTACTGTCTTTCACAGATACCAATCATTACCAGAGGCGTAACAAGCAATAAGTGACAAGAAAAAAATCATAGGACTGTCAGATTTATATTTGTAGTGCGACGTTTACCACTTAGCCACCAATCCACACGTGGAACAAAATCATTTATTATTTAACTATCAAAAAAATCTAATTAAGTGCTAGAAAATGTGCTGCAGGGAAAAGTGCAATAGCGCAAATATAAAAAGGGCCATCAAATCTCGACCAACACGAAAGAGGCGGTGAAACCTGCACGTAGTTCAAAAAATGTGTGTGAAATCTTATGGGACTTAACTGCTAAGGTCATCAGTCCCTAAGCTTACACACTACTTAACGTAAATTATCCTAAGGACAAACACACACACCCACGCCCGAGGGAGGACTCGAACCTCCGCCGGGACCAGCCGCACAGTCCGTGACTGCAGCGCCCTAGACCGCTTGGCTAATCCCGCGCGGCCCTGCACGTAGACAACACATAGTGATGTCAGTCGGTAACAGATAAGAACACACGAACAACAAGCACTGTCGATCAATAAAAGAGGGCACTTACGGCGATGATGAAAGAGATGTAGTAGTTGCGTAGACAGAATCTAAATTAATAAACTTAATACTATTACATGTGCTTACCTTCATTCATTTTTATGAATGGTATGATGGTGATTATGATGGAGGCGTTTTATTCCTATTTTGTTCTTAACCGTTGGCTTAGCGATACCGAAACTCAGACATTTGTTTCAAATACTTGTGCGGGTAAAAGTCTATGTACTGATGTTTGAGAAAAATGAAATACTATCGATTGAGGTTAAGTGATTGACTGATTATAAACTTTTGCTTTTTATACTTTCTACCGCGCAATCACATGATATTTCACGGTACAGTAATTAATTTCGAACTAAAGACTGTGGATATTATTACAGTGTATTTCTCATACTCATTGTGTGTGAATGCTTATTGATCTCTTACGTATGACCTACAGCACACTCTAGTAATTTGATGTCTAAATATACAACTGTTCATTACCACTGTAATCTCTCTGAGAATAATGAGCGACAAGAGGTGCGAAGTACAGAATCCCAAAACATTTCCCTAAATGAACCACGTGACCCAGCAAGCTCACTGTTTCGTTATTTAAACATTTGTTGTCCTCGTAAAATGGTTGACATGTGTTGCGTAAGAGCGTATCAGAAACTAGACTCATAGTGATTCAGAATAAATAACATTTTTGTCCCGTCAGAGACGATTTTGTTCTTCGAATGAATGGGCAACTTGATCAGTCACGTGAACGAAATACAAAATGCACTTCATAACGAATACTGCTGTCTTGGGTAACGTCGATGTCTTGTTTCCTTGGGACCGCCACCAATAGTTTATTGCTGATAAAACTGCATGAAATTAAAGTATTCCACAAAGAACCTCATCGAGATAGAAAACTGTGTCTGATGTATCTTCATTGAATACTGTATTATCCTTGCGGGAGATAATGCGGTATCCTAGAGAATATACACTACTGGCCATTAAAATTGCTACACCAAGAATAAATGTAGATGATAAACGGGTATTCATTGGACAAATAAATTATACTAGGACTGACATGTGATTACATTTTCACGCAATTTGGGTGCATAGATCCTGAAAAATCAGTACCCACAACAACCACCTCTGGCCGTAATAACGGCCTTGATACGCCTGGCCATTGAGTAAAACAGAGCTTGGATGGTGTGTACAAGTACAGCTGCCCATGCAGCTTCAACACGATACCACACTTCATCAAGAGTAGTGACTGGCGTATTGTGACGAGCCAGTTGCTCGGCCACCATTGACTAGATGTTTTCAATTGGTGAGAGATCTGGAGAATGTGCTGGCCAGGGCAGCAGTCGAACATTTTCTGTGTCCAGAAAGGTCCGTACAGTACCTGCAACATGCTATCGTGCACTATCCTGCTGAAATGTAGGGTTTCGCAGGGATCGAATGAAGGGTAGAGCCACGGGTCGTAACACATCTGAAATGTAACGTCCACTGTTCAAATTGCCGTCAGTGCGAACAAGAGGTGACCGAGACGTGTAACCAATGGCACCCCATACCACCACGCCGGCTGATACGCCAGTATGGCGATGACGAATACACGCTACCAATGTGCGTTCACCGCGATGTCGCCAAACACGGATGCGACCATCATGATGCTGTAAACAGAACCTGGATCATCCGAAAAAATGACGTTTTGCCATTCGTGCACCCAGGTTCGTCGTTGAGTACACCATCGCAGGCGTTCCTGTCTGTGATGCAGCGTCAAGGGTAACCGCAGCCACGGTCTCCGAGCTGATAGTCCATGCTGCTGCAAACGTCGTCAAACTGTGCGTGCAGATGGTTGTTGTCTTGCAAACGTCCCCATCTGTTGACTCAGGGATCGAGACGTGGCTGCACGATCCGTTACAGCCATGCGGATAAGATGCCTGTCATCTCGACTCCAAGTGATACGAGGCCGTTGGGATCCAGCAAGGCGTTCCGTATTACCCTCCTGAACCCACCGATTCTATATTCTACTAACAGTCATTGGATCTCGACCAACGCGAGGAGCAATGTCGCGATACGATAAACCGCAATCGCGATAGGCTACAATCCGACCTTTATCAAAGTCGGAAACGTGATGGTACGCAATTCTCCTGCTTACAGGAGGCATCAGAACAATGTTTCACCATGCAACGCCGGTCAACTGCTGTTTGTGTATGAGAAATCGGTTGGAAACTTTCCTCATGTCAGCACGTTGTAGGTGTCACCACCGGCGACAACCTTGTGTGAATACTCTGAAAAGGTAATCATTTGCATATCACAGCATCTTCTTCCTGTCGGTTAAATTTTAGCACGTCATCTTCGTGGTGTAGCAATTTTAATGGCCAGCTGTGTATAATAAGTTCCAAGTAACAGTACATTCGACAAAGGTCGAGCATGGATATCGTATACTCTTTCTCACTACAGTTCCCTCTGCTCCTTGTCTCTATTTCACGTAAAGGATCAGAGCTGCTACTCACCTAACCCGGAGCGAATAGCGTCGTCTGCTGGTTCTTTTGTCCAGCACGGTCCATTTGCGATTTGTCTGGGCAGGGACTCTGTTACAGCCGCTCAGTTGGCCGTGTGTAGAGTAAGTACTTACCTTCCACCCTGTCGCACAGTGTCTCTTAAGGGAGAAATATCACACGAGATTTCTCGAGTGTCTCCTGTTTTGTAGCTATAGACGCACCTCCCTGGCCCTCACTTTGTGTGTTCTTTTGCCGGGAACGGAACGGCGTCTGGAGGACTCCCGGTGACTATGATGGGATTTACTACGTCATTGTCTGCGGATCAGCCAAGAGACGTTTCAATGTCCGGCAGTGCGGAGGGTATGTGGCGGGCTTTGCAGCTGGCGCCCCTCTAGCAGGACGCCGGACACAGAGGGGCCGGCCCGCTCGTGGTCGATATTATCTCTGTGACAGGTCTCCCCACACCACTGCCTCCAGAATAGGATGACGCATCCCCGTAAACCGACAAGGTCTGTCTACATTAAAACAAATATTTAAAAACACAGATTTATTTTCACTGACCTAAGAAAAATCAAATAGTTCTGAGCACTATGGGACTTAACCGTGACCCATTCACTAAATTAACACACTCCACGTAGATAGAACGAGCCACATTCCTTTGTATCCGCTTGAAAAATGGTTCGAATGCCTTTAAGCACTATCGGACGTAGCATCTGAGGTCATCACTCTCCTAGACTTAGAACTACTTAAACCTAACTAACCTAAGGACATCACACACATCCATGCCCGAGGCAGGATTCGAACCTGCGACCGCAGCGGTCGCGCGGTTCCAGACTGTAGCGCCTAGAACGGCTCGGCCACCCCGGCCGGCACTGACGTAAGACACTTTAAAAGATACCTTAGGGGATGCCAATTAATAACATGAGGGGTTTTCTTTAAAAATTGGTCCCTTCTTCTCCTTTTGGTGAGATTTTGTGGGAACCCCCCTTCCCCCCCTCGCGTAAGGTTTACCACACATTCGGGTAAAAATGATTTTTATTTGTTTTAAATATTGATTAAAACCCTTTAATAACACCGTTTTTTATTTAGAAAGTGCGTTAAAATGTCTTTTTAACACATTATTAAAAACATTTTAAATTCGCTAAGCCTGAGTAGTATTCGGGGGGACAGACAGACAGACACAGACGAACAAAAGGCTCCACGAAAATGATATTAATGGTCTGGACAGATATCTAAAAAATTTATCTTTTATTGAGATATTGTAAGTATTTATTTACTTTGCAGACGTATGATAATATTTCTTGTACCTTCCTTTGAATAGTATGATTACGTAGTTTTTCACTTTCTTGATTTATATGATCACTAAGAGAATTCTCGTCGGTGAACTTCAGCGTAGCTTCCTTCCACAAACGATTAACTTCTTAAAACTTTTGTCCATTATGGATGTAAAACACTGCGACTGTGATGAATAAAGGGGTCCATACGTTACTGCAGGCAGTCGCATGGTCGCAGTAATTTCTGGAAACCTTGATTAACTTAGAGCTGGCACGTTTGTTCGATTTGTCGGCATGCTGTTTAACACATGCATTGTAAAAGTTTTCACACAAATTCGTGTTGAACATAACAACATCGGCTTCATACGTATTCCAGAGTATCACGACTGACTCAGAGACTCGTAGCTTTTTCGAAGGTGCGGCACACAACGCCCCGAATGATGTGTGACACTTGTGTGGCACTTGTTTCAAATCGAGAATCCAGAACATGTGCTCGTGTCAAATATTCACTTCATAGAGCCCGCAGAGATTAGTGGGCACTTTAAATTGTCTATGCTCGGGAGTTATTTTTGTAGACCTAAATGAAATCCGTTATAATAACGTATATTCTGTGAATCCATCCTTTAAATGAGATTTGGTAAGATTTTGCCGTCCCTCCCCCCCTCCCCTTTTTGAGTTCACGCAATAAACAGATCTCCTCTTACTGTATATGTAATGTAGTGTTTAGCAGCAACCAGTCACAATTTGGATTTGATTTACTACATTGAATGAGTACCGGTACCGGTTTCGAACTTACACTTTCATCGTCAGACGGCTAGAAATCTTTTTGTCAAAACACATGGTATTTTTTTTACGTGTGAGCTGCCTTACCATACACAAAAATTCACAGAATAAATTTTCACTCTGTTGCGGAGTTTACTCTGACTTGAAACTTTCTGGCAGATTAAAACCGTGTGGTGAGCCTGGACTCGAACAGAGAACCTTCGCCTTACAGGTGTACAACCACTGAAATATACAAGTAGGGGGTGGGTTGGTTGTGGGAAGAGACCAAACTGCGAGGTCATCGGTCTCGTCGGATCAGGGAAGGACGGGGAATGAAGTCGGTTGTGCCCTTTCAGAGGAACCATCCCGGCATTTGCCTGGAGCGATTTAGGGAAATCACGGAAAACCTAAATCAGGATGTCCGGACGCGGGATTGACCGTCGACCTCCCGAATGCGAGTCCAGTGTGCTAATCACTGCTCCACCTCGCTCGGTATACAAGTAGGCACGACTCGCGACCCACCCTTACAGCTTTACTTTCGCCAGTACGTCTCTCCTAAATTCCAAACTTCGCAGAAGTTCTCCTACGTTCTCCTAGAGTGCTGAAAAGTAATACCTCTGAATTTTTTATTTGAAATCTCTTAAAGTTTTTTTTTAAATAAAACTAACTTTATTAACATGTTACGTCTTTATTCTTCATGTATACACATTTATTTCTCAACATAGTCACCCTGGCGGCCGACACATTTCTGTCAACGAGAGACCAGTTTGTTGATACGATCAGTGTAGTATCTTTGACTTCGTCGATGGAGCCACAACTTCACCTCTGCTTGCACTGTTTCATCACTGTCAAAGTGAAGTCCTCGAAGGTGTTCTTTTCCTTTTGGAAACAAATGAAAATCGGATGGGACCGCGTCGGGGCTGTATAGAGTGAGCGCTTGACCTTCAGTCGTTGCCTCATTACAGCTTGCTTGCACCGCGGCCCTGGGCTGACGATCGCTCAGATGCTAAGGGAAATGGACGCGAAAGGCACGGGTCCAGGTTACAGCTGGAGAGTAGCACTCAGTTTTGATCCATCAGTAAGTTGCACTGCTTGTAGAGCTATCAACCTGACAGAGAACCGAAGGCGTAGGATTGCTATTCGTTGACGGTCAAGGAACTTGTTTTCGTGTGCGTGTGTGTGTGTGTGTGTGTGTGTGTGTGTGTGTGGACGCGCGCACTCGTGCCAGTTTCTATTTCTACGTTATTTGTTTGTTTTAAATGAAGTTTCATTAATCATCTCACGCCACGTTAAATAATGACAGCCGCACAAGCAGTGAAACTTACTGATGGATCAAAACTGAGTGCTGCTCTACAGCTGTAACCTGGACCCGTGCCTTTCGCGTCCATTTCTCTTAGCATCTGAGCGATCGTCAGCCCAGGGCAACGGTGCAATCAAGCTGCGATGAGGCAACGACTAAGGGGCAAACGCTCACTGGATGCTGGAAAACTTGGAGTATTGAAGCGGCCAAGGGTCACCACAATATGTTTACGTTCACTGATTGTAGCCGGCCATGGAAAGGAAGATTTGTGTGAAGTCTTAAACATAGAACTGGCAAGGAGCCAGTGCCCGTGAGTTGAAACGTCTGCGGGGTACGTGTGACAAGTGGCGCAACCGTAACAGAGGATCGCAGAAATTGTCCAGTCACATGGCGTCTAGACTGACCAAAGTACAAATGCTAGGCGTTGGAACGCATCATCACCACTGACTATTAAAGAAGTAAATTCCTCCAGATTCGCACAGTCACTACCGGGACGTTTGAAAAGTCCTTGCAAAAATAAAAACTACTTACTGTTTGGGGTAAACCTTTTTTATTTTTCGACATAGTCTCCTTTTAGAATTATACACTTCGTCCAATGCTGTTCTAATTTGTTGATCCCTTCCGAATAATAGGAATTGTCCAAGTCTGTAATATAGCTATTAGTAGCTGCTATCACCTCCTCGTTTGAATAAAATCTTTGTCCTGCCAGCCATTTCTTCAAATTGGGGAACAAACAGTAGTCCGAGGGAGCAATGTCTGGAGAATAGGGGGGATGTGAAACGAGTTGGAATCCTATTTCCATTAATTTTGCGACCACAACTGCTGAGGTGTGTGCTGGTGCATTGTCGTGATTGCGGTCCAATCGCCGGCGTTTTCCTTGCAGCTCGGTTTTCAAACGGTCCAATAACAATGAATAAATGGTTCAAATGGCTCTGAGCACTATGGGACTTAACTTCTGAGGTCATCAGCCCCCTAGAACTTAGAACTACCTAAGGACATTACACATACCCACGCCCGTGCAGGATTCGAACCTGTGACTGGAGCGGTCGCGAGGTTCCAGACTGTAGCACCTAGAACCGCTCGGCCACACCGGCCGGCAACAATGAATAATATGCCCCTGTAATAGTTCTACGGTTTTCCAGATAGTGGATGAGGATTATCCCTTGCGAATCCCAAAAGACAGTCGCCATAACCTTTCCTGCCGAAGGAATGGTCTTCGCCTTTTTTGGCGCAGATTGTCCCTTTGTAACCCATTGTTTAGATTGCTGTTTGGTGTCAGGAGTATAGTAATGTATCCATGTTTCATCCACAGTGACGAAACGATGCAGATTCTTCCTGAACAGCTGCAAACCATCCTTGCAACACATCACACGATTCCGTTTTTGGTCAAGCGTGAGCAATCCCGAAACCCATCTTCCGGATAGCTTTCTCATGGCCAAATGTTGAAGCAAAATATTATGTACCCATTCATTCGAGATGCCCACAGCAGTAGCAATCTCATGCACCTTAACTCTTCGGTCATCCATTACGATATCACGGATTTTATCAATGATTTCTGGAGTTGTAAGCTCCACAGGTCGTCCAGAACGTTCAGTATCACTTGTGCCCATATGACCACTCTGAAAATTTTGAAACCACTTGTAAACTGTTCTAATCGAAGGTGTAGAGTCACTGTAATGTTTATCAAGCTCCTCTTTAGTTTCCTGAGGCGTTTTGCTTTTCGTAAAGTAATGTTCAATGACCACACGAAATTCTTTCTCCTCCATTTTTTGACAATCATTCGGCTTCCTTGGTCCACACTAATACCAAACACAAAGAAATAGACAAATATGGCTGAAACTTGGTGTGCGTTCTTTCCAAAAAATGCTACCAACTAAACATGACCTCGATACGGGCCGGTGGTGCCATCTCTCGGACTTCGCACGAACTTTTCAAACGCCCCGCGTATTTCACCCAGGCGAAGTTGTAGGTTAAGGAAATGGTAGGTTTCGAATCATTGGTAGGATTCTTCTCTAGCGAATATTTATTACAAAACACTTATACAGATCATGAGGAAGGTTGTTGAAGGATATTGCATCCATGCTAAAAGAGGACAACCAGCATGCTCAAAGAAGAGCAGTGCAAACAGTAACATTTCAACCTTTGTAAAGCTGCCTATGTACACACCTACAAATCCTTAATCCGTCCCATCCTCTGTTATGCCAGTCCTGCCTGGATATCTGCCCCCCCCCCCCAAATTCTATAAGTCCCTCCAGATCCTTGACCGTCATGCACTCCGCCTCGCCTTCCGTATACGCCTCCCGTCCCCCACGCGGATCCTCTATGATCTCATTCCTTTCCCCCATCTGCTCCTATTCCTCGAACATATCCGCATCCTCTACACCTCCCGCCGTCTTGAACCCCCTCACCCCCTGGTTGCTCCTCTCCTCTCCGATCCCCCCCCTTCACTATTGTGTCCCCCCTACCCTCCATCACTACACCCTACATCTCCTTTCCCAAGGTGGCTTCCATCAACTCCCCCTCCCGGATGATTCCCTCTCTCCCTCCATTTATCCCTCCTATCAACTCTGATCCTCACTCCCCCTCCTTTCCTCTGTCCTTTTCCTGGGCTCCCTCTCCCCCCCTTCCATCCTCTTTCTTCCCCACCTCCCCTCTCTTTGCCCCCTTCTCTCCCCCGCGTCCTTTTACATTTCCCTCCTCTGCCTCCTCTCATTCCCTCTCGCGTCTGCCCTTCTCACCCTTTATTAGTCCTCTCCCTCCTTGGTTCACCCCCCTTTCGTTTTTTCCTCTCCTCCCTCCTTGTTTTTCCCCCTACTCCAGGTCCCCCCCTCCTATCTGCCTTGGATCGGGAGTGCCTTCTCTGTGCTGCCTTTTTCGTGCAGTGTTTTACAGTGTGTTTTTTAGGTGCGTGCTCCGTGTTGTGTCTTTTGGGAAGTGTAGCGAACAGCCATCATACTGTCGCTGGGTGTGCTTTTTATCACTTGCGAACAGAAACCAGCCTGTCGCCATGTTTTTTAATTGTGTGTCTACTATGTTACTTGTCTGATTCCTGTGTATTTTATCTACATTGCCAACCCCTTTTGCTTTCTGTTTTAACTTTCCGCAATTTTACGCCATTTTACACTTCAAATCGCCATTTTATCGCCTGTTTTTCCTTGTTTCTTTCTTCTTCCTTTATTTAAAAAAAAGTCTGTAGGCTGTAGAGCAGCGTAGTAAGCTGCTGCCGGCCCGCCCCGTTCGGGGGGAATTGAAAATCAATAAAGAAAAATCTGCCTATGTCGACTGTAGATGCCTGTGAAGTGGAAAAGCGAAGAAACAATCACAGTTAAACCAAGACCAGGCAGACGCCATTTACTCACAGACGGGGACAGTAGAGCGTTGTGGAGGGTGCTTGTAAAAAACCGCGTGAAATCCGTGGAAGGAATCACTCGTGAGTTCCAAAGTGCTGCCAGCATTCCAGCTAGTACAATGTCCGTGCATAGGGAGTTAAAGAGGTGAGGGTGCAATAGTCGAGCAGCTCTTCGTAAACCATACATTTCTGTGGTCAGTGGTAAGCGACGCTTGAGGTGGCGGAAACAGTGACTCCACTAGTCAGTGGATGACTGGAAACGAGGGAGTTGGAGTGGTGGCCACGGTATACCCCCGTCAATCTGGTTCAAGTTCAAATGGTTCAAATGGCTCTAAGCTCTATGGGGCTTAACATCTAAGGTCATCAGTTCCCTAGATTTAGAACTACTTAAACCTAAGCTAAGGACATCAAACACATCCATGCCCGAGCCAGGATTCGAACCTGCGACCGTAGCAGCAGCGCGGTTCCTGACTGAAGCGCCTAGAACCGCTCGGCCACATCGGCTGGCCCGGTGCAAGTCTTTGGGTTTGGCGATTCCCTGTAGACCATTACTTGTCGTAATGTGTATAATCCGTTCATCATAAGAATAAACCTGATGTAAACAAACTCAAACGCGATGATTGGTCAGAAGCCGTAGCACACGTACACTGGTGTTGTTACGCTCTTGGAAATAGGTCCTACTTATGTATTAGATATCTCATTACTATGTTATGTTAAATGAAACTTTAAGATATTGAAATGTATTAACAGACATCACGTTTTCCTTAATCACGCTTTAGTTACGTAGTTTTTATTTCAAAAATCGTGTACACTCACAGCCTCCGATGCGTTGTGCTCTGATTGTCGCGCTGTTAATGCGCAGTATGGAAATGGCTGAGGCTGCTTTCTGTTCCGTAGTGAAACACGCACGTGGAACACAGTTAAAAAGTGCCGAGAAATAGGCTGTTCTTAAGTTTTGCGAGTGTTGTGTATAATGCAGCGTAATCCACATTGAACGTGTAGCGCAGTCGGTAACATGAAGAGATAAGATACACAGGTATCTATTTTTGCGTTGGTTCAAATCTCCCCAGTATCATTTTTTTCTCGTTCAGTTTGAAATACCTCCATCTCGTAATTATACTATTCCTCATCATTTTTATGAATAACGCACGTCTTCTTGTTTCTAATTACATACTGGACGCGAAATTTCTGTTTCTATTTCAAATACAAATTCTTAATTATCGATGTTTCATGAAAGACTGTTCATAAAAGTTGTTTAAATTAAGAAAACACAACAATTTAATTTTGTAAGGCAAAAATCAAAAACCCAAAGCCTTTTTCCTTGGACTATGTCCGTTGTTTTACACCACAGAAGTACATAAGTATCTTAGAAACATAAAAAACAATCATTTTCACAGCATCGAGCACATCTTACAAATGCTGCATTTTTTTACATTTGCTACTGTGCCATTACAATATGAATCCAACAGAACTGATCTGGAGCCAAGCTGCGGGATTTGGACTGTTAAGCTGCCAGACGTACTGGAACTAACACACGAAGCTTTTTCACACGTCACTGCCGAACGCTGGCGGGATATAGAACGGCTCGTCATAAAAGAAGTAGAGAAAATGCTGCGCCTGGTGGGCTTCGTGGATTCTGTTGTTGATAGGCTCGTTATCAACGTAGCAGGTGACACTTCCAGAACTGAAATGTATTTCTCGGATTCGGATAAGGAAGGAGCTAAGAGATTACCAGACGACTCACTGTGAGTAACAACTTCAGTGGCTTCAATATCCAACTATACGGTGAAATCCTTCAATACTCTCTTACGTTAAAAACAACTTATCCAGGAAAATTACCCTGTGCGTAAATCAGGAATTTTCATCATTCTTGTTTTTAATTACAATAGTACGTTAGCTAAAAACGAAAACGTGTTGCTGTTTTCGTCTAGTCGTCTAAGGAGCGTATTGTGGGAGATTTGCAGTGTATTATTTCATTCTGGTTAAAAATTAAATGACATTCGAAGCTGTATTGCTCCTCTGCTCTTCTCTTTTCACGTGTTAACTGCAGCTGGCCCCGTCACTGCAAGCTAGCTGTACCAGCTGACCGGCCAGTGCTGCCCAAGTTAAAAGCGCCGGTGAAGCTGTTGTCCCGTATTATCGCTAAGTCGATGTGCGCGTAATGCAGAACACAAAACGTACCCGTATTATCGTACTTGACAGTACTCGAGACAGCTTGGCTGCAGTCCCACGTGAAAGGTAAATCCAATGAGGTTCCAGCAAACGCGGAAGAATACATAGTACAATGTTTACATCAGATTTATTCTTATGATGAACGGATTATAGTGCCACAGTGAAGCGAGAAGGAGGTGTTGTTATGGTACGGGAGTGTTTTTCGTGGTTACGTAGTGTTCCGCTTGTTGCGCTTACGAAAACGCTGAACACTAAAGGATATGACCACATTTAACATCATTGTCTACTACGTGCAGTAGAAGAACAATTCAGAGACAATAACTTTGTACCAGCACGACAATGCATCCTGACATAAAACAGCTGGAAGCCGGTGGTTTGTGGACAAAATATTCCTGTAACTAAGTGTCCAGAACTGAATGCAACAGAAGAACTATGGGATGACTCAGGACGTCGACTTCGATCCAGACCCCTGCATCGAACATCAGTGCCTTCACTGGTTTTGGGTCTTGAGAAATGGTGAACTGCCTTTCATCCACAGACATTCAGACACCTCATTGGAAGTGTCCCCATGACAGCTGAAGTAGTCATAAAAGCGAAGGGTGGACGCACCCCACTAATCGGTGTACGGATACTTTTGATGAGTTTATGTATACTTCTAATGACAGCTCCCCCCCCCCCCAACACAAGAGCAGGCATTTCGATTAATGACTCTCTGGATAGCCAGGAGAGGTGGTGGTGGTGGGGGGGGGGGCTAAGGGAATCCCAATAGGAGATGGGGTTCCCAGTTCCAGGATTTGTCTTACAACCACGGAAAACCGCTCAAAAACTTGTGCAGAACTGGGAGACGGGAACTATTTTTAATTTAATTCTGGAACAACAATATGAAATATGAAATCCTAGTGACTGTGTAGGAGTAAATTTTTACATGTATACAGAGCAAAGCTGATCATTGCTGTGTTCCTATGATGTACACAAAGGCAGATAAATAAATATTTTCCTTCTATCGCTCGTGAGTGTAATGTGAAGAAACCCAAATAGATATCGTTTCGCAATTCCTATTACAGGTTTCTAGGAGCTGTAGACGATCTGATAAGAAACCGATATCTGGAAATGTACCATTTCGATGTAACATAGATTTGAAGATAGGGTCTTTTCAAATCTCATGCTTCACGGTACGAATACAGAGGAAACAATGAGCTCTGATGTGTGTATTATACAGGAGGTAATCTACGTCGCGTCCCTGCTGTTCGTTGTACAATATCTACCTACGACGAATGTGGTCATACACACAATCTACAGACTCTGCTGCGCGTGCGTAGAGCACCACGGTCAACCCTCCTTGTTGCGAAAATACCGGTTTCTCGCAGCCGTTGTGTGGTCAGAGATAATGGTATCTGATGGACTGAGGCGACCCGGAAAACGTTATCGACACATGCGTCTTGGAGCTCTACAAGTACGCACCGCACGGTGACGCTTACCAGGGGATATAAAGCCAATGGCGTAATAAATATAAAATCCATAATTAGAGTCGTCAGTTAGTAATGGTAAAACAACAGTGACAAGTTATGGATTTTACATTTGACACCATTCAATTTATATCACTTTGTAGGCTGTTGGAAGTATTTTACGATACCTAGTGATGGTCTGGTTGTGTAATAAAGAAATTTTTATTCGCAATGAATCACAGAGTTTGTCAAATACTTACGAGCTGTGGGGAACCACCATCTACAAATAATAGAAAATTTGGGAAATCAGCAGTTGTTAAGCATAGCCTCTTAAACAAAAGCAGATTATTTTAGTTCAAAATAGCTCTCTAGAGGGCAATGATATTTATTTATTGTGACCGGTTTGGACTTTAAGTTAGCGGGTGCTGGCTGGTGTTAGCGGTTCCTCAGCTGTTCTCGTGCTAGCACGATCGTAACTACATTTATATATAAGCAGGATAATGTTTTTTCAGTATATCCATTATGGATGACGAACTGCAACTGCGATTTAAATTGACGATTTATTTTGGAATAAATATGCAACCAGTCACTTCCTTGAATTATTGATGTACCATTAACAACTTTTGATCCACTGCTGGCATATTATCAGGTGGAGGTGTTACAGGAATATTATATCGTGGACCAAGTATAGCTAGATGCTGTTGTGATGGCGCTCGCGAAGATGATGGAAGTTTAGTTTTCGGTAACGATACGTTTGATGAAATGGGGCCAAGTGAAGCGGCCGTGCGGTCTAGGGCGCCATGTCACGGACTGCGCGGCCCCTCCCGCCGGAGGTTCAAGTACTCAAATGGTTCAAATGGCTCTGAGCACTATGGGACTTAACATCTGAGGTCATCAGTCCCCTAAAACTTAGAACTACTTAAACCTAACCAACCTAAGGACATCACAAACATCCATGCCCGAGGCAGGATTCGAACCTGCGACCGTAGCGGTCGCGCTGTTCCAGACTGAAGCGCCTAGAACCGCTCGGCCACTCCGGACGGCGGTTGAGTCCTCCCTCGGGCATGGGTGTGTGTGTTGTTGTTAGCACAAGTTAGTTTAAGTAGCGTCTAAGTCTAGGTTCAAAAATGGCTCTGAGCACTATGTGACTTAACATCTATGGTCATCAGTCCCCTAGAACTTCGAACTACTTAAACGTAACTAACCGAAGGACAGCACACAACACCCAGCCATCACGAGGCAGAGAAAATCCCTGACCCCGCCGGGAATCGAACCCGGGAACCCGGGCGTGGGAAGCGAGAACGCTACCGCACGACCACGAGATGCGGGCCTAAGTCTAGGGACCGATGACCTCAGTAGTTTGGCTCCTTAAGAATTCACACACATTTTTGATTAAATGGAAAAGTTGTCATGTTTTGGGTACTTGCAGTGCACTGCATCGTGAAATCCATAGCACATTCGTTCCCATTATGTACATCATCAGGTAGTGCACACATATATACAGTATATACTTGCACTTCGTTTTACACTTCTTCGCAGAAGGTAGACGCTGGGTGTTGTTCCGAAGAATATGAATATGAAAGATGTCACACTTTGCTACATCATACATTTGGCCTGGGATATATTGTGTTGCAGTATAAATGTTGCAAAACAGTTAACATATTTAACTGAATCTTGCTAGCTGCAGGAGTGTTCCTATAAAGGCAATATACATACAAAGTCGATAGAAAGTTACACAAAAGATAAACAAAAAGGGTGAAAGAATTGCAGAATGCCACAGTTGATACATGACGAGGAGAAAATGTCTTATTATTGTCGTTTTTGGTGTTTTGCTGCCAGGAATCGAAAAGTCTGGAAGAAAAAGTTCTGGGTTGATTCACTTTGCAGCTTAAGAATTTTTTTAGGTAATTTTAGCTAGAAATTCCAAATTGTTCAAGGAGTTCCATCTGTAGCATCTAGCTACACTTGCTCCACAGTATAATGTGTAGTATACAATGTATAAAAGCACTCCGTCTTCAGGCCACGAGTGGCCTACCCGGACCATCCGACCGCCGTGTCATCCTCAGTGGAGGATGCGGATAGGAGGGGCGTGTGGTCAACACACCGCTCTCCCGGTCGTTATGATGGTTTTCTTTGGTCATAGCCGCTACTATTCGGTCGAGTAGCTCCTCAATTGGCATCATGAGACTGAGTGCACCCCGAAAAATGGCAACAGCGCATGGCGGCCAGGATGGTCACCCATCCAAGTGCCGACCATGCCCGACAGCGCTTAACTTCGGCAATCTCACGGAAACCGGTGTATCCACTGCGGCAAGGCCGTTGCCTGTATAATGTATAGTATACAATAAAAATATAAAGTAGCTGATTTGCCGCCTATGTTACATAATAAGCCTTTATCTGGTTGTAGCCTTTGAAAATGGACAAAGTAACACGAAAAGCAGAGCTGTTCACCCTCAGTTTTCACCCTTTGGCACTGACTATTTGTAAGAGGCAAGTAGTGGTATGATTCAAGACTAAAAGATAATTTTTGAGCAATGTTAAACAAATTAGAATGAATAGGAGAACACTGATTTTTTGTAGTATTCAATCACTTACCTCTTTTCGAGAAAAGCAGCGAACGGTAGACTGACTACAATGAAGTGACAAAAGCCATTGGATGCGTCCTAGGACTGTGTCGGACCTCCTTTTGCCTGGCATCGTGCAGCACTCGACGTGGCATGGACTCAAGTCGTTGGAAGTCCCCTGCACAAAAATTGAACCATGATGCCGCTACTGACGTCCGTAATTGCGAAAGTGTTGCCGGTGCAGAATTTTGTTCACGAAATGACCTTTCGATTATGTCCCTCAAACGTTCGATGGGATTCATATCGGCCGAATCATTGTCTGCAATTGTCCAAAATGTTCTTCAAACCAGTCACGAACAATTATGGTCAGGTGGCGTGGAGGATTGTCATTCATAAAAATTCCATCTTTGTTTGGGAATACGAAGTCCAGGAATTGCTGCAAATTGTCTCCAAGTACACGAACATAACCATTTGCAGCCAATGATCCGTTCAGTTGGTCCAGAGGACCCAGTACACTGCATATAAACACACCCAACAAGATTATGGAACCAGCGCCAAATTGTACATTGCCTTGTTAATAACTAGGGTCCATGGCTTCGTAGGGATTGCGCCACACTCGAACCAGCTCTTACCAAATGAAACTGGAACTCATCTGACCATGTCACTGGTCTAGGGTCCAGCTGATGTGGTCACGAGCCCAGGAGAAAACGTGCAGGCGATGTCGCGCTGATAGCAAAGCCACTCGCGATGGTCCTCTGCTGCAACAGCACTTTAACGCGAATTCCCGCGGTTATTTCACGCAGTGCTGCTTGTCTGTTACCACTGACAACTCCATGGAAACGCCGCTGCTTTCGGTCTTTAAGTGAATACCGTCGGTCAGTGCGTTGTCCGTGGTGAGAGGTAATGCCTGAAATGTGGTATTCTCGACACACTCTTGACACTGTGGATCTCGGAATATTGAATTCGCTAACGATTTACGAAATGGAATGTCCCTTAAGTCTAACTGCAACTAGCATTCCGTGTTCAAATCCTGTTAATTACCGTCGTGCGGCCATAATCATGTCGGAAACCGTTCCACATGTATCACCTTAGTGCAAGTGTCAGCCCTGCCAACATACTGCCCTTTTATACTTTGTGTACGCGATACTATCGCTATGGGGGGGTCGCTGTATACAGAGGGGCCCAAAAAAATGTATCCACTTTTTAAAAGTCCATAACTTGCAAACTAATTGACGGAGTTGTCTCATTTTTGGTGAAAGTCTACCTTAAAGTCCAACTTAAAGATATCACTGTAGGTGTTCGAAATGATCACCATTAACAGCCACACACAAACGATGCCGCCGAACTGCAGCACGAACTACTGACTGCAACGTGTTCAGTTGGATATTTGCACATGAATGTACGATGGATTCTCGAAGTTCATCCAATGTGCGTGGCTTTTGTCGATAAACGACGTCCTTTAGTGTTCCCCACAGGTAAAAGTCCAGGGGAGTTAGGTCTGGGGAAGGTGGTGGATACTCCACAGCACCTCTACGGCCCATACATCTTCCTGGTAGATTTTCGTCGAGATACGCCCTAACACGATTTTGGTAGTGGGCTGGGGCACCACCTTGTTGAGAGTAAACACTTCCGTCTCCATACAAGTCTCGGATGGGAGGTAAAATGGGTGTCTGAAGCTTCTAAAGGTACATCTCACCGGTAACTGTGCCGTCAAAGAAGAATGGACCAATCAAGCCCCGGTAAGACAACTCACACCACACATTTACTCCTGGCAAATTCACGGCTTTGTCTAGATGGACGTTCGGATTTTCGGAGGCCCAGTATATGCAATTGTGGCGATTTACTGTACCATCGAGTTTGAACTGTGCCTCATCAGACCACACAATCATCTCTGCAAACTCTTCATCGTTGCGCACCACGTTAGTAAACCACTCGCAGTACTCCATTCTACGATTTGAGTCGTCCTCGTTCATTGCGTGTAGCAAGCGTGGGATGTAGCACTTCCACTTTGCTGTCTTCAAAATTCACCGAACACTTGAGCGACTCACTCCTGTTTTACGGGCACACTGTCTCACAGACTTCTGTGGTGAGCGAGCGAATTGTAACACACGACGGGAGTTAGCTGGACTTGTTACTGTTACAGGTCGTCCAGATCGTTGTTTATGTAGTAGATCTGTAACACAGTCTTCGGCTTCAAATTTTTCTCGAATGCGACGAATCGTTAAACGTGTCGGTGGCTCTGTTTGATACTCATTTCGCCATTGCCGTTGAACCTCATTAATGTTTTCGTACTTAAAATATCACTTCAAAACTTACTTCCTTTCATCGAATGTAAGCCTTGCGCCAGCCATGTTTACTCGAGTAACTAGGTGCAACTAAGAACAAAACACTGACTATCTGACGACTGTCATCTGACAAAACAAAACAACGCAATACAACGTTTGTGTGGCGATTGCCGGAACTACAAACTATTACACTACCAAAGATGAGACAACTCTGTCAGTTAGTTTGCCAGTTATGGACTTTTAAACAGTATACATTTTTTTGGACCCCTCTGTATGTGCATATCGCTATGCCCTAACTTATGTCAGTTTAGTGTAAGTTTCCTTTTATTTTACTGTTTGAGTTAATACTTTGATTTTATGTATTTTGAAGCGGTGAGAGTAATTTTTTAAAAAATATTTGTTAGATTTCTACGTTTACTGGAGGAAATAATAGAAATGGAAACAGAAAATCGGTTACTTTAGAAACCGGTAATTTTGAGCAGTTTTGACAGTGAGATTAAACTGGTGTGGAAAAAAAAATAAAACAGATAACCGAAAACCTGTTGTTTCATCGGTAACCGCCATCCCTACTGTTGTGACGTCGTTCCCTCCGTGTCACATGGCACACCCGCAACGTTCTTCACAGAGCGGGCTCTGCTTCGTGTTTCGCGTTTGTCGCGGGCAGACCGCAAAACCGACGCCAAGCGTCGCTTAGCTGCTCGTGTGTCCGCTCGGGGCCTGTTGAGGGCGCTATAAAAAACCGCGCAGGGCCGGCCCTTTATTCTCTTTTAGGGCCCTCCGGCCGCCCTTGTGTGCAGCCCGTTAACGTTTATGCGCAGGTAGGCGGGCGTTCGCGAGGAAATTTGCCGCGCTGCGGTGCGACGCAGAGTCGCGTACTGCGGTTTACCGCCGAAGCGCGTGCCGTGCTCCCGGTCGCGGCTACCCTCTCGCACCAATTAGGCGTCACCGCCGGCGTATGCGTCGATGGCGGCTCGAATGTGCCCCCGGCTGCCACGAGAAACAATAGCGCCCGCTGCCGTCGCAAACGCTTCTCACGTTACGATAAACAGTGCTCCCGCGCAGAGGAGAATTTTAAGGCGAGGGCAGCTTTTACGGCGTGCGTACGAAACGTAACTGCTGGTAAGCTTGGAAATTTAGGTGTTGAAGTGGTTAGCTGCAACACCTGTGTTTGTTGCAGAAGTGAGGAACGTATCCGTTGTACCATTATAATCAGCCGAAAACAAAATTACCTCCAAGGTAACGACCAACGCTATAAAAGCATCGACGATGGGAAACGGTACTCAAGCGACATCATGTAATAAAATTCAGATTGCTACTATAGTAGTTTACTGTTTCTATTGTTATGGATCCACTTCGGTTAGATTGCCATCTTCAGACCGTCGGCGAAAGTTAAACAATATTTTTTTTAATTTTATTATAATTCTGGTTCATCGTATTTTCAGGTATACAAATTTGGTACTTAGTCCATATATCATCAGTGGTCGGTCTCACTCTGTATTCTGTTCAACGTGGTGTAGATTTAGCATTCTTATGCTGTCAACTGTTACGTGGTTTGCTGCTTTTGTAAATCGTGCTTTCTCGTAATTTTTATAATTTGACAGATTGACAGATGTGACAGTTGCCTAAAGTTGGTATGGAGTGTTGATGTCGCCATTTTTGGCTGTATGTGTGATCTTTGTAACAATCTGTCTGTGTGTAGTTCTTTGTGCTCAAATGAACAAACTGATTTAAAACATATATTTCATACAAAATTTTATTGAATTGTTAACCCAACGTAACGGATAGAGACAAACAACAACCCACAGACACATTCATAAGCTAAAAATGATAACATCAACACACCGTAACAACTGTAACCATGCAGAATCTTTGGCCAACTGTCAGTGTCAAATCTGACAGTAAAATGTCAAATTATAAAAATTATTAGAAAGGACGATTAACTACAGCAAGTCACAAAACAGCTTATAGCACGTGAGCCCTAAGGCCACACCACTTTGTAATACAATATAGAATGAGAGCGATCACTGATGCTATACGTACGTAAGTGTCGATTGTGTATATCTGGAAATACGATTAACCAACATTGTAACAAAATACAAAATATTATGTAACACTCGCAGATGGTCTGAAGGTGGCAATCAAGGCGAAATGGATCCATCACAATAAAAACACTGAACTACTATAGTAGCAATCCGGATTTTATTCCATAATGTCTATAAGAGATATCTTCAACCCTGTGGGTCCATTCATTCGGTCGTAAATTATTGGCAGTTCAAGCGCTTCGAGGTGGGAGCGTGCGAGAAATACAAATCAGCAGGTGCAACAGCAAAAGGAAACTAAACTACTCGCTGCTAATTACTTTCCTTTTTGCTTGTCAGAAACAATCTGTGACTTCGTGTGGCGTAAGGTGCAATGCACGCAATGTCCTACTCTTTACTGTAAATTACGGAGGAGGATTTTACTTTAAAGAAAATCATTTTTAAGAGATTAAACTTTTATTATTGACAAAAAGATTGCACAAGCTAAGAAGACCCTAACAATTACAAAATTCTCTCATTACAACCTTACCTTTAAAATTTCTCCAAAATCTTTTCCATCAATACAAAGAACAAAAAAGTATTATAAATGAGATTTCATCTTCATAGTAAAGCATTCTAGACAGCTTCTCCCAGATTCAAAGAAAACAGATCTCATTCTTTGAAAGACTCAGCTGCACGCTTCTTTGCCTCAAATAAGAATGTCTCAGCGCTGCACTGATTGACTAACAAGTCAACCACAGCCAAAACTAAACACAGTCAAGGGATCTTATTCACTACATATGCAGTGCGCACATTCATCTTCATTCCAGTACAGTAAAGGTGAATTATTTACAATGGCAGAAAACATATGAGAACCTTACAATGACAGTGCGGAAGTGTGTCGAATGAATACGGAAGCCAAGAAATATGTACGTGAGGTACATTTTGAAGATGATGAGAACATAATTCAGACAGCGAAACCGTGGCTACGAGTACAGGGCAACAACTGTTATAAAAAATTGTTCAAATGGCTCTGAGCACTATGGGACTCAACTGCTGAGGTCATTAGTCCCCTAGAACTTAGAACTAGTTAAACCAAACTAACCTAAGGACATCACAAACATCCATGCCCGAGGCAGGATTCGAACCTGCGACCGTAGCGGTCTTGCGGTTCCAGACTGCAGCGCCTTTAACCGCACGGCCACTTCGGCCGGCTCAACAACTGTTATAAACAGGGAATGTACGCTCTAATACAACGCTTGCCTAAGGCCATAGAAATTGATAGCGATGATGTAGAAAAATTATATGTTTAAAGGAAACGTTGATTACTCTTAAGAATAAATCTGTTCTGAGAAAAAATTGTGAGACATTATTTATTGAAATACCCGCGAAGTTCCCGCTACGGCCGCGTAAGCAGTACGCTTTGCGGAGTGTTGTGTACATAGTTCCGCGTAGTCAGCGCGTACACAACTTTCCCACTAGAGCGCGCCCCGCTAAGCACAACAGCGCAGGCGCAGCGCTCGTCCGTCTCCGCACTACGAGATGGCGCTGTCTTAGAGATGGACCAAATTCTGCTTCCGCCGATCAGCGTATTAATATGTAACGCAGCCAATGAGATTGCTGCTAACGTAGAACCTTTTCTCCTTGCGGATCACACTCGCGCAGTGATACCTGAGCGCGCGAGGTATTATAACGAGTGTACAGACCTCCGATTAGTCAGTCTGCATTTGTCTGAACCACGAGACATATTGCAGTCTGCGCCTAATAATATTATCATATTCCTGTACATAGCCATGAAGATAAATTTATAGACACTTTGTCGTCAAGTATAAGAGATATGTGAGAATAAGATTAACGTACCAAGACCAAAGGAACTTCAGATTGTCAATTGTAAATAGCATCCAGAATCCAGTTAAGTAATGTTTATGCTTGTTATTATTTTAATAAATGTGTGTGAAAATTAATCAAGTTCTGTTTAAAGTTGGTCACCGTCAATCTGCTACTCTTAGCGTGCAAGTGGCATTTCTATCGTCTGACCTAACGGCAGAAGATAAACACGCCACGATAAGACCACGAGACATATTGCTGCCTCTCGCCTACTTCGTTAGAGCGACAAGTCAAATGCCGGCCGAAGTGGCCGCGCGGTTCTGGCGCTGCAGTCTGGAACCGCGAGACCGCTACGGTCGCAGGTTCGAATCCTGCCTCGGGCATGGATGTGTGTGATGTCCTTAGGTTAGTTAGGTTTAACTAGTTCTAAGTTCTAGGGGACTAATGACCTCAGCAGTTGAGTCCCATAGTGCTCAGAGCCATTTGAACCATTTTGACAAGTCAAATAATCTGATGGTGTGTGTACCGAAGGTCTTACAGTACGCACACCACACGGAGTAATGCCAGGAATGCAGCCGCAGCGAGAAGGCTCGTGGAGTAAGAATGTAGATTTGAACTTTATGACTACCAGGCTAAACCAGTAAGCTACGCAATAACATCCTAATGTACGCTATTGTCGATTCTCCTACGTAAGCGGTAACATTGGAGGTAGGACTCTGTCGAGTGTAGCGCCGTGCGACAGGTAACACGAGCTGAGTACCCTGCTTGCAGTACAAGCCGTTAAAGTCCCCCCTGAATGCCGGGGAGTGAGCACTTCCCGCGCTGGGTGAGGTGGGGACGCAGCCGTCCGGAACTGCACGGGATTCGCTCGCCACGCAGTGAATACAAAGCACTTGTCGATCTCCCCACTCCGCCGGCGGACAGCGGCTGTTGCTCCACCTGAAAGCACCTGCTTTAGCTGTCGGCGCCCGCGTACACGAGGGACGGCCTCACAGCTTCCGCTACACCGGCTTGTTCGACCTCGTCTGTAGGACCTCCGTTGTTTCGGCTGTCCTCGAGCCGCCAGATAACGCGAAGTGGGACGTGTGGTTGCTTAATGGCAACAAGGCGCATCATGCCGGCCGGTCTCCTTCAGATTTTCTTTTTTTTTTTTTTTACGCTTAAGCGAAAGAAACGAGTTTCCAGCACTAACGATCATGTTCACAACCGGAGAATCGAATTCGCTTCGATCATGTACAAGTTAATACTTACTGAGTTGCAAAACTACCGGTGGCTACCGTACACTACCGTAAGTAAGCATATACTACCGTAGTCTTTGTAGTAGCAATGGTCAGTTAAGATCGTAACCGCGTTACCTGTACATTAATGTGTTGCATATCTATCGGGCGTTACCTAATTTCGATCACTTTGTTTGCATATGCGAGCAGTGTCTTACTAATTCCCCTAGAAACTGAAAGCAGTGAACCGCATAGGAGCTGAGTGAGGGTATACAGGGTGTTACAAAAAGGTACGGCCAAACTTTCAGGAAACATTCCTCACACACAAAGAAAGAAAATATGTTATGTTGACATGTGTCCGGAAACGCTTACTTTCCATGTTAGAGCTCATTTTATTACTTCTCTTCAAATCACATTAATCATGGAATGGAAACACACAGCAACAGAACGTACCAGAGTGACTTCAAACACTTTGTTACAGGAAATGTTCAAAATGTCCTCCGTTAGCGAGGATACATGCATCCAACTTCCGTCGCATGGAATCCCTGATGTGCTGATGCAGCCCTGGAGAATGGCGTATTGTATCACAGCCGTCCACAATACGAGCACGAAGAATCTCTACATTTGGTACTGGGGTTGCGTAGACAAGAGCTTTTAAATGCCCCCATAAATGAAAGTCAAGAGGGTTGAAGTCAGGAGAGCGTGGAGGCCATGGAATTGGTCCGCCTCTACCAATCCATCGGTCACCGAATCTGTTGTTGAGAAGCGTACGAACACTTCGACTGAAATGTGCAGGAGCCCCATCGCGCATGAACCACATGTTGTGTCGTACTTGTAAAGGCACATGTTCTAGCAGCACAGGTAGAGTATCCCGAATGAAATCATGATAAACTGCTCCATTGAGCGTAGGTGGACGAAACTAAAATGAGCTCTAACATGGAAACTAAGCGTTTCCGGACACACGTCCACATAACATCTTTTCTCTATTTGTGTGTGAAGAATGTTTCCTGAAAGTTTGGCCGTACCTTTTTGTAACACCCTGTATAAAGGGCCACGAAACCTACGGAAATTTTTTTGTTCTATATAGTTATCCTCCTATCTGTTACTTCAAAATAAACGGCATTTAAATTGAAATTGTCGATGTTTAATTCAGGTTTTGTTCGAAAAATGTTCATTTTTAATGTGAAACTGAGGTATGTTGCAATAAAACTAAAAAACAATACAGACTTATCAAATAGCACTAGAAACGCAATTCCTTGAAAAAAGTAAAGTTAAAAAACCACGAAACAAAAACATATCAAACAATGCTTCAATAGACGGGAGTTATGAATTAATAAACGCATTCATTCACAACTTTTTGTGTTTTATTAAGTACTCGACGCATTTCGGACCCTGTGGGTCCATAATCGGGTGTAATTTGATACAATAAAGACACAATAAAGAGCCATATTGAGCAACTACAAACTAAGTTTTAAAAATTAATATTTGTTTGTGCGTCTGCTATGCGTTCCTACACCATTCATCCGATTGCATTGAAACTTTTTCGAGTTGTGTGCTCGCTCGCGAAGCTTTCTGAATTAGTACAACCATATCCCGACCGCTCCTCTAGTGGTGTGGATGGGGTTGAAGGTGAGAATATGTGACATCTAAAAATATTGTATAATGGCTGACGTAAGTATTGAATCCACAGCTTTCGGGGACACTAGAGTCATTGGGACAGTTCCTATCACGTTCTACCCCTGGAAGGAAAGACAGACAAGTAGGGATGCAAAGACAGTGACATATCGGCCTAGCTCCGTAACGCCTGAGCAGTTTCTACCGACCTTAGCACACATATCACTTGCTGTATGGAGAAAATTACTGTGACAGTCGGGCAGCCCAAGTAGCCCTGTGACTGGAGACAGGATAAAAAGGGGTAGCGTAAAAGCATAATTCAGGAACGGCTGGTGCGATTTCAACCAAATGTGGTACATAACTGACTTGTTATTTATCTTAAAAAAATAGTGGTAGTAAGAAACCTCTGATATCCCTGGCAGTGGAGGTGGGCATGAGAAGGATGGCATTTAAAATTATTTTACAACAGTCTATGGGTACTTCCCTGCGTTTAGTGGAGTTGGAGTGTTTCAGAAGTAGGAAGCGCAAATTGTGCCGTTTAATGTGTCAACCAGCCCGCGAAACTGAACACTGCAATGGGCTAATAATTTTGTCAGCATGTTTTGAGGCCTAAGATAATGCCACACGGCTGAATATAATAATCATATATAACGTCCTTTATGAAGTTGCACGATGTAAAACAGCGGACATCCACACAGTTTTCTCAGGATTCAGATGAAACTGAAGGGAAAAATTCGCTACAGATACACATGAAATACAGTATGTGAACGAATATTTGTGAAATACATGTGACTTATATAGGTGTGTGTGAAATATATGTGATATACGCATGCATAGGCGAAGTGGCAGGCAATAACCTAGTGTGAATTAAAAACTTGAAGGTATGCTCTATCCACTGACATGCGTGTCTTATTTTCTGTATGTCTTCTTGTTTTGACGCAGTCGTCTCCTGAAACACCGGAGGTACCTACGTATTAGACTGCACTTAGCGTTATTCCAAAATTTTATCTGATTCCTGCTTCTTCAACGAAAAACAGCGATGATTAGTTGTACCCCTTCCTTACGCGCTTGTTAACACTAGCGCGGCCCCTCCCGATGGAGGTTCGAGTCCTCCCTCATGCATGGGAGTGTGTGTTCTTCTTACAAGGGAACCTCCCCATCGCATCCCCCTCAGATTTAGTTATAAGTTGGCACAGTGGGTAGGCCTTGAGAAACTGAACACACATTAATAGAGAAAACAGGAAGAAGATGTGTGGAACTATGAAAAATGAGCAAAATATATAAACTGAGTAGTCCATGCGGAAGATATGCAACATCAAGGATAATACCCGCACCGCAGCGTCGTGGTCCCCTGGTTAGCGTGAGCAGCTGCGAAACGAGAGATCCTTGGTTCAGGTCTTCCCTTGAGTGAAAATAATTTTTTATTTTCAGTTTATGTGACAAACTATTATGTTTTCATCAGTTTTTTGGGAGTCATTATCACATCCACAAGAAAACCTAAATCGGTCAAGGTAGAAGAATCTTTTTACCCATTCGCCAAGTGTACAAGTTAGGTGGGTCGACAACAAATTCCTGTCATGTGACGCACATGCCGTCACCAGTGTCGTATAGAATATATCAGACATGTTTTTCTGTGGAGGAATCGGTTGATCTATGACCTTGCGATCAAATGTTTTCGGTTCCCATTGGAGAGGCACGTCCTTTCGTCTACTAATCGCACGGTTTTGCGGTGCGGTCGCAAAACACAGACACTAAACTTATTACAGTAAACAATGACATCCATGAACGAACGGACAGATCATAAATTAGCGAAAATAAAGAAATTAAAATTTTCACTCGAGGGAAGACTTGAACCAAGGACCTCTCGCTCCGCAGTTGCTCACGCTAACCACAGGACCACGGCGATACTCGACTAACGCTCTCCTTGATGTTGTATATGTTGCGCATGGCCTACTCAGTTTCTATATTTTGCTTATTTTTTCGTAGTTCCACATAACTTCTTCCTGTTTTCTCGATTGATATTTGTTCAGTTTTTCAAGGCCTATCCACTGTGACAACTTATAACTAAATCTGAGGGGGGTTTGATGGGGAGGTTCCCTTGTTAGCATAAGATAGTTTAAGTAGTGTGCAAGTCTAGGGACCGATGACCTCAGCAGTTTGGTCCCTTACGAATTTGGGTGCATAGACCTGAGAAATCAGTACCCAGAACAATCACCTCTGGCCGTAATAACGGCCTTGATATGCCTGGGCATTCAGTCAAACAGAGCTTGGATGTACAGGTACAGCTGACCATGCAGCTTCAACACGATACCACAGTTCATCAACAGTAGTGACTGGCGTATTGTGACGAGCCAGTTGCTGAGCCACCATTGACCAGACGTTTCCAATTGGTGAGATCTGGAGAATGTGCTGACCAGGGCAGCATTCGAACATTTTCTGTATCCAGAAAGGCCCGTACAGGACCTGCAACATGCGGTCGTGCATTATCCTCCTGAAATGTAGGGTTTCGCAGGGATCGAATGAAGGGTAGAGCCACGGGTCGTAACACATCTGAAATTTAACGTCCACTACAAAATTGTTGAGGCTTTCGTGGCCACTTGCTGACAAACTGCCTATTGGCTTCTGTCTCGGGTTCTTCGGCCGACGTTCATCTAATGATTTTTCTGACGTTTCGCCAGCACGAGTGGCTGGCATTGTCAAAGCTTCACCCTCCATTGCCGGTGGTGAACTGGAGCCGAGCTCGCGGGCGCAGACTATATGTACCTGGCGCGCCAACGTCCGAGGGCTTCTCCGCGGTCATTTCCGGTGCGGTTCTCCTCTTGCTACCTGCGACGGTCGTTCGCTGCAGTACGGGAAGCCAGGATCCGTTTACCTTAAGGCTTTCCTCTTTCTTGTTCAAACTGTTCGCGTGTTTTTGTATTTCTACAGCTTCTCTGAACAAGCGCGTGTGATAGTGGTTCTCTACAGCCAGAACTTCCGTGTCGGCGAATTTTATTACGTGGTCGGTCTCATTCAGTGCGTGTTCTGCCACGGCCGATTTCTCCACCTGCCCCAACCTGCAATGTCGCTTATGCTCCTTGATCCTGGTGTTAATGGATCGTCCAGTCATCCCGACATAAACTTTTCCGCATGTGCATGGTATGCGGTATATTCCCGACATTGCAAGTGGGTCTCTTTTCTCCTTCGCCGATCTAAGACACTCTTTGATCTTCCTTGTCGGTTTGAAAATCGTCTTTACGCCATGTTTACGCAATATACGGCCAATTCTGTCCGTCACTCTGGGAATGTATGGCAGAAAGGCCGTACCCGACATTTCTTTTTCTGGTTCCTTACTTCGCCGAGTGTTTGGCTCAGTTACACTTCTAATATAATTTGTGGAGTACCCATTGCTCCTCAGGACAGTGTCCAGGTGTTGCATTTCTCGTTTGAGGTGTTGCGGCTCACATATTCGTCCTGCTCTCGTTACGAGCGTACTAATCATGCCTCTTTTCTGGCTCGGGTGGTGGTTTGACAGTTTGTGCAGGTATCGGTCCGTGTGAGTCGGTTTTCGATACACGCTGTGTCCCAGGTTTTCGCCGTCCCTTGTGACCAGCACACTTAGAAATGGCAGTTTCTTGTCCTTTTCTACTTCCATGGTAAATGTTATGTTGGCATGGAGGCTGTTCAAGTGTCTTAGGAAGTCACCGAGCTGTTCTTCACCATGGCTCCACACCACGAAAGTATCATCGACGTACCTGTACCACACCTTAGGTTTGCAAGTCGCCGAGTCCAGTGCCTGTGCTTCGAATTGTTCCATGAAGAAGTTGGCCACCACTGGACTGAGAGGACTACCCATGGCGACGCCTTCCAGCTGTTCGTAGAAGTCGCCATTCCACGTGAAATAGCTCGTGGTGAGACATGCATGGAAGAGCTTTCTGATGTCTAGCGGGAAAATGGAACCGATGTGCTCCAGAGCGACCGCCGTAATGAAGACCGAAGATTATGAGCAAAAGATCCGAGACCTATTAGATCCGACGACGTACCGAAAACTAAGCGCAGATCCGACGCAACGTATCACACGGAATACGAATCGATTGATCAAGGTGTCTTCTCTGCCGGCGGACGTACAGAGAAACCTGCGCAACACAGAAGCCCTACCACCTCGGCTGTATGGATTACCCAAGATCCATAAGAACAACGTTCCACTGAGACCGATCGTTAGCGCTCCTGGATCACCGACATATAAACTGGCAAAACACTTGGCCTCTCTGCTCCAACCACACGTGGGGAAGACCGACACATACATTCAGGACTCAGGACATTTCATCGAGAAGCTGAAGAAACTGAAACTTGCACCAAACGACCACCTGGTCAGCTTTGATGTTGTTTCGTTATTTACGAAAGTGCCACTCAGTGACGCTCTGGAGCACATCGGTTCCATTTTCCCGCTAGACATCAGAAAGCTCTTCCATGCATGTCTCACCACGAGCTATTTCACGTGGAATGGCGACTTCTACGAACAGCTGGAAGGCGTCGCCATGGGTAGTCCTCTCAGTCCAGTGGTGGCCAACTTCTTCATGGAACAATTCGAAGCACAGGCACTGGACTCGGCGACTTGCAAACCTAAGGTGTGGTACAGGTACGTCGATGATACTTTCGTGATGTGGAGCCATGGTGAAGAACAGCTCGGTGACTTCCTAAGACACTTGAACAGCCTCCATGCCAACATAACATTTACCATGGAAGTAGAAAAGGACAAGAAACTGCCATTTCTAGATGTGCTGGTCACAAGGGACGGCGAAAACCTGGGACACAGCGTGTATCGAAAACCGACTCACACGGACCGATACCTGCACAAACTGTCAAACCACCACCCGAGCCAGAAAAGAGGCATGATTAGTACGCTCGTAACGAGAGCAGGACGAATATGTGAGCCGCAACACCTCAAACGAGAAATGCAACACCTGGAAACTGTCCTGGGGAGCAATGGGTACTCCACAAATTATATTAGAAGTGTAACTGAGCCAAACACTCGGCGAAGTAAGGAACCAGAAAAAGAAATGTCGGGTACGGCCTTTCTGCCATACATTCCCAGAGTGACGGACAGAATTGGCCGTATATTGCGTAAACATGGCGTAAAGACGATTTTCAAACCGACAAGGAAGATCAAAGAGTGTCTTAGATCGGCGAAGGAGAAAAGAGACCCACTTGCAATGTCGGGAATATACCGCATACCATGCACATGCGGAAAAGTTTATGTCGGGATGACTGGACGATCCATTAACACCAGGATCAAGGAGCATAAGCGACATTGCAGGTTGGGGCAGGTGGAGAAATCGGCCGTGGCAGAACACGCACTGAATGAGACCGACCACGTAATAAAATTCGCCGACACGGAAGTTCTGGCTGTAGAGAACCACTATCACACGCGCTTGTTCAGAGAAGCTGTAGAAATACAAAAACACGCGAACAGTTTGAACAAGAAAGAGGAAAGCCTTAAGGTAAACGGATCCTGGCTTCCCGTACTGCAGCGAACGACCGTCGCAGGTAGCAAGAGGAGAACCGCACCGGAAATGACCGCGGAGAAGCCCTCGGACGTTGGCGCGCCAGGTACATATAGTCTGCGCCCGCGAGCTCGGCTCCAGTTCACCACCGGCAATGGAGGGTGAAGCTTTGACAATGCCAGCCACTCGTGCTGGCGAAACGTCAGAAAAATCATTAGATGAACGTCGGCCGAAGAACCCGAGACAGAAGCCAATAGGCAGTTTGTTAACGTCCACTGTTCAAAATGCCGTCAATGCGAACAAGAGGTGACCGAGACGTGTAACCAATGCCACCCCATACCATTACGCCGAGTGATACGCCAGTATGGCGATGACCAATACACAATTCCAATGTGCGCTCACCGATATGTCCCGAAACACGGATGCGACCACCATGATGCTGTAAACAGAACCTGGATTCATGCGAGAAAAAAAAATCGTTTTGCCATTCGTGCACCCAGGTTCGTCGTTGAGTACACCATCGCAGGCGCTCCGTCTGTGATGCAGCGTCAAGGGTAACCACAGCCATGGTCTCCGAGCTGAAAGTCCATTCTGCTGCAAACGTCGAAATGTTCGTGCAGATGGTTGTTGTCTTGCAAACGTCCCCATCTGTTGCCTCAGGGATCGAGACGTGGCTGCACGATCCGTTACAGCCATGATGCCTGTCATCTCGACTGCTAGTGATACGAGGCCGTTGGGATCCAGCACGGCGTTCCGTATTACCCTCCTGAACCCACCGATTCCATATTCTGCTAACAGTCATTGGATCTCGACCAGCGCGAGCAGCAATGTCGGGATGCAATAAACCGCAATCGCGATAGGCTGCAATCCGACCTTTTTCAAAGTCGGAAACGTGATGGTACGCATTTCTCCTCCTTACACGAGGCATCACAACAACGTTTCACCAGGCAACGCCGGTCAACTGCTGTTTGTGTATGAGAAATCGGTGGGAAACTTTCCTCGTGTTAGCACGTTGTAGGTGTCGCCACCGGCGCTAACCTTGTGTGAATGCTTTGAAAGGCTAATCATTTGCATATCACAGCATCTTCTTCCTGTCGGTTAAATTTCGCGTCTGTAGCACGTCATCTTCGTAGTGTAGCAATTTTAATGGCCAGTAGTGTAATTTGTTTTTCGTGGCCTCCTGCTTATAATAAATACACATACTTGGTTTGAGATTTATTCTTGCAGCATCTCTTTGTTGCCTGTTACGTATTTCATGGGTTTATAAATTCTTTTCTGTATGTACCACAGTCCGCCACGTATCGGGTGGTCATGGGCATACTGTGGCAGGACCAGGTCGGCAGCAACTTCTGCGCCGCTCCCGTCTCCCAGCCACTTCCGCCGCATCGTGTCTCCTCGTCGTGTCGGTATCGGTGTACCTCTCCTCGGCTTTTTAATTTGCGTTGCGCCCTCCTCGAGCAGGAAGCCGTCAGCTGCCTCCGGGCGTTATAAGCGCTATCGCTGCCCCACTCTGCGGGTGACGGCGGCCTTGCCTTGTGACACGATCACAGCGGCCCCTGACGGCTAAAAGGCGCCACCCCGCAATTAACGGAGCATTTGGGCGAGCCGCGCCACGCCACGACAGACCAGGCCGGGGCTCGGCCGCGTGGGTGGGTAGGTGGCAGGCGGCGGCCTTTCAAAGGGCGGCGCAGCACAAAGCGTGGATTACGTCACGCGCAGACCAGTGTCAGCACAGTGCGCACACAGCACCCCCACTGGCCCAGAGTGACGTGCTAAACGCTGCGGCCAGCGGGCATCGCCAAAACAAGTAGGGGCCAGATTTCCGTTCCAATAGTAACGTCCCACACCTCACTGCCAGAAAGCAGAACACTGAAAGCGAGTGTGTTGTGGTTGTCGTCATTGTGGTCTTCAGTCCGAATGATTTTGATGCAGCTTGTAACATACAATTCCCGACCGCGGGTGTTTGCTCGTTTCTGTGGCGTGTTTGCCAGGCAAAGAGGTTTCCTCCAGGCTAGAGTACTGACTGTCGTTTTCCTGGTCCTCCTAAATAGGTAGCCTTCTCGGGTCGGCTCAACGTCGAGTGATTTCCTCATGATAACCAGTGTTTTCCTCAGCTATTGCCATTCTCAAAGTCCTCGTCGAAAACAAGTTCTTACAGAAGCGCTATAAGTGGGAGCAGCAAATGCCCAATGAAAATGCGTACATTCTGCTCCTGATTCTGAAAGACGTACATGGGGCGATTTGTAGACCGCGAAATCAGTCGGCCGGTAGACCTCACGGGTTTTAGTGGTCGCGTGCCGTGTGTGGAAAGGGTTACTTGTAGTGTATGTCAGAAGCAGACACGTGGGTAGTCTCAGTAGGCTCGACGGACTCGGATATCGAGACAGACGCACCAGCGTTGGGCATCCAGACTTGTTTTGTTGTGTATCCCCACCGTGGGAGTCGTGGACTATGCGTCCTTTGGCAATGTCCTCTGGCGGAATAAGCTAGGAGGAATGTGTGCGAACTTTCCTGGTGTAGCTGCCTTGTTTCCGAAGCTTTCCGTTCGCCAACGTTACTTTCGCATGCGGTTACTATTTTGCTTTTGGTTTTTCTCTCGGTTTGCTGTTCCGGCTTCTTTGTGCGCTGTTTACGATTTTTGTCCCCACATTTTGGATTTCTCTCCGTTAGTCCTTAGGATGTAAGCACAGTTTTTGCTGTCGACCACTCAGTTCTTTCGGCCGCTCGCCGTTTTTCTCAGAAACCGACACTTGGTACTCCCACACCTGGGAAGTGGGTTCCCACAGTGTTTCTTCGTGATACTGCGAGTTAATTCTTGCATTACAGAAAAGTGAGGGAATCCGAAAGTGCGCTCCAGTGCGCGGCCGTGGATTTCTGTTTGAGTCATTTCCGCTTTTCAAGACGGAATTTGCGGTTTAGTGAGTAGACCGGGACCTCACATTAAGTTCTGAAGCTAGGCATCTACTTGGATGCTTTAGTGATCGAGACGGAGTGTCAGGGTTTTAATTGAAGCCAATCGATACTAATATTGTCAATGCGAAAGCAACTGTTACGTTTTCGCGACCAAGCCACTGATCCAATTTCGATTAAATTTAGTATGGAGATAGCTTGAAGACTGACGATGAACATAGACTACTTCAGGAAACGTGTAGTGCAAGATACTTATTGATCTGAAGAACATTAGCAAACAAGGGAAAAATACTTACTCTTTGATAAAGCTATTTAATCTTTGACATTTGAACGTTATCATAATTGTGAAAATGCTTTTATTGGTTGATATGTACAACATAATACGATTCAACGGAATGAATACAATACTTATACAATTCTCAACGTTTTTCACCAAGACTAATATTTCTGAATGCGAAAGTAACTCTCTTATGTTTTCACGATTAAAATGCTGAAACGATTTTGATTAAATTTGGCATTGAGATAGCTTGAACAGTAAGGGAGAACATAAGCTGGTCTCGAAAAAAAAACCTCGACCCCTAAGAGGGTGAAGTAGGAAATTGAGCTTTTTTTGCATCACTGAACATACCCCACGTTATAAATATTAGATCTGTTGCGCAATGTTCACGTCGTGCAATGTACAGCTACTTTAATAGCACGATAGATAGATGCAAGTTCCTGCTTGCATCCCTTCGCATGCACAGCTCATCAGCGACGGGGCAGTTGGGTGAGGGGCACAAAACGAGCTATACTTATCCGGAAAACAGGCAGACACGCGAGAGCAGCTGATGTTATGGCACATACAGTAGTCTATTTACTCACCATCACTCATCATAACAAGACTAATGGTGTGTGTGCTCAACCATGGGTGGCAGCTTGTACATTATACCCATGGCCGTGGAAATTTGAGTACCGTGCTTTTAAGTGGCTTTTTCCCGAATTGTCATATACCTGTTTCGTTATTTTGGAGGTTACCGCCGAGAGTTGCTAGAGACCAGTTGCAGGTGATAAACTGAACTGTTAATTACGATATTGCAGTGCCTGTGTTGTTCAGAAATATAAATACACTCATGCCCAGAAAAAAACAGAACACCTTGAATGGTTAGAGGTAGGACTTTCATACGCACAGGATATGTACATTATTATGTTCCGCAGAAATTATTAGCATTTCACTTCCCTTGTTCAACATGCGGCCTGCTGTCTAATAGGCACAGGGTCCGCCTTGGGCCATGGTAACTTGTTCCATGCGTGATGGCATCGACGCGTATAAGAGGCGAAGGACATCCTGTGGTATAGCCATCCATGCTGCATTCGCCCGCATCTCGTAGTCGTGCGGTAGCGTTCTCGCTTCCCACGCCCGGGTTCCCGGGTTCGATTCCCGGCGGGGTCAGGGATTTTCTCTGCCTCGTGATGGCTGGGTGTTGTGTGCTGTCCTTAGGTTAGTTAGGTTTAAGTAGTTCTAAGTTCTAGGGGACTTATGACC
Organism: Schistocerca nitens; assembly: GCF_023898315.1. Lineage (NCBI taxonomy): Eukaryota > Metazoa > Arthropoda > Insecta > Orthoptera > Acrididae > Schistocerca > Schistocerca nitens. Next base: position 283,778,596 of record NC_064618.1, on the reverse strand, counting down.
ATAGCAGTTGAGTCCCATAGTGCTCAGAGCCATTTGAACCATTTTGAACCATGCTGCATTCACCTGGTTCCAAAGTTCATCTGCGGTGGTTGGCGTTGGGTCACAGCTCTGCACCCGTCGTTTCTCCATATCCCACACATTTTCGATTGGCGACAAGTCTGGTGATTGGCGGCCAGTTCAAAAGGCTGACATCCTGTGACACCAAGAAGGAACTTGTTCGTGCAGCAACATGTGGTCGTGCATTGTGTTGCAGAAAAATGGCGTCTATGGTCTTGTGCAGAAAGGTTATGGCTACGGTTCGAAGTATGTCATTCACGTAGGTCATACTGGTCACAGTGCCCTGGACACTGTCCGCAGCTCGTGGTCGTGCGGTAGCGTTCTCGCTTCCCGCGCCCGGGTTCCCGGGTTCGATTCCCGGCGGGGTCAGGGATTTTCTCTGCCTCGTGATGACTGGGTGTTGTGTGATGTCCTTAGGTTAGTTAGGTTTAAGTAGTTCTAAGTTCTAGGGGACTGATGACCATAGATGTTAAGCCCCATAGTGCTCAGAGCCATTTGAACCATTTTTGAAAGCCCTGGACACGCATCAATTGTTATTTGTGGTTGTACCCAACAGCACCCCAGACCATAAGACCTCGAGTTGGCGCTGTATCTGTTGTGCGAATGCTGTCTCTATGATGCCATTACCTCTGTATGCGGCGAACCAAATGCGGCCATCATTGCCAAACAAACAGAACCTGCATTCGTCCGAAAACATTAACAGTGACGTCGTTCCATACACCACTGCTCTCTAGCATATTTCTACACATTAATCAAAGGCAGGTGGAGAAGTGGACGACGCGCACGTAACCCGTGCCGTAATAGATGGCGACAGACAGTCACCGCTGATAGTGTGCGATGTGGTACAATGTTCCACTGTTGCGACAGAGCCAAGGAGGACACAGATCTGTCTGTCTTCTCGGGGAGTGGTCTGGGTGCTGTGACCTGAGCCATCTCGTCGTGTTCAACGGCCTTCCTTGAACCATTCTGCACACACTTTTTGCACTGTCAAAGCACTTGGTCCTACACGGGCAGCAATTTCCCGGATGAATGCATCACATAATGCGCCCTCTTTCAAACTCACTTATTTGACGGTACGGTTCGCGCATACCTCTGCGAGGCATCCTGCACGTCTACTCAAGTCACACGGATCCATTACCTTCGGTTTATAGCGACAACGAGAGCCCCAGGCACACTTTATCGGTGGGTGGTGTTGCGCCGCGGTATCGATGTAGACCCTGAACCGGCGGGGCGACATGGTTCTTATGCTCATCGTTTCTCCAGAACATACTAATGTGCATGTCCCGTGAATATAAACGTCCTATCTCTAGCTTTTCAAGGTGCTCCGTTTTTTCTGAACATGAGTGTACATCCCTGCAACCAACGCTGGCCGGAGTGGCCGAGCGGTTCTAGGCGCTACAGCCTGGAAGCGCGCGACCGCTACGGTCGCAGGTTCGTATCCTGCTTTGGGCATGGATGTCTGTGATGTCCTTAGGTTAGTTAGGTTTAAGTAGTTCTAAGTTCTATGGGACTGATGACCTCAGCAGTTAAGTCCCATAGTGCTCAGAGCCATTTTAACCTTTTTTTTTTTTTTTTTTTTTTTTTTTTTTTTTTTTTTTTTTTTTTGCAACCTACACTGACATGCATGCATGTCCGAAGGACCATTGCGTCGTATTTCTGAGCAACACAGGCGCAATATTTTGTTTATCTGCCGACACCCGGCAAGTGACTTTCAGTTCTCATCTGTACCAGTATTTACGTAATGAATATACTAGTGCAGGCAGTAGACACATAGTTGATGACATAAGGATGTTTGGATCTGACTGTTGGTGGCGCTGGGATTGCGTATTAGTAGGCCAACAACTCGGGATAAACGGGAAATCCAGCTTCGTGTCCCGGTTTGGTGCAAATTTTCATTACACAGCGATGGTTGTCCATATTCGGGACTGCAAATGCATTTCATGAACTGTTAATGGTCAACACGCATATTTCAGTGCAGTGGTCGAATCTGAAAATCTCTCCTGAAAGTAGTCACACAACTAATACGGCTCTTTATTATTAACTCTGCGTTGGTGCACTGTCTCATGGGTCAAAGCGAGACAGGCAACACTTCTGCAGACTATGTCCACGTGTGTAGCAGTGTAGAGATTAAATGTGCAGCCAGAAAACGCTTCCGATTAAACCTGTCGAGGAGTACGTTGCGTAATTTGTCCCGCGCCCCGTACATCGCCAAGAGCACGTGAATTCTGGCAGCGGCCTAAGTGTGATACCGCATGACGCAACGGAAGCTCCGAAGCACGGACGAAAGGGGCGTTTAACCTCTCGACGCTAGTCTATCATGTGGAGCCTCTTCATCTCTACGTAACTACTGCAGCCTACATACCGGCAATTCAAGTCAGCGTGTGCACACGAGTATTGACGGCTGTCGCCTAATAGACGGTGACCATGCTGAACACCCGTAATGTGAGTTAAAAACTTGAATAGACACTTTATCCACTGATAAGTGTGCTATGTCTGTAACTATTTTCACGCAGTCGTCTTCCGAAACCAAAGACATTCTTGTGAATTACCCCGTGTTTATTGCCTGTGTCTCACTTAAAACAATTTGCACAGCAGTGAAACAATTTTTTTTTCTCTGTGAATGAAAAACACATGACGTGTGTAACGTTCTACAATACTAACCTGTTTTCGGCTATTAGGCCATCATCGGGATAATTTCACACCCGAAACCCGGTTAGTTAAAAAATAAATGTTGCAAAATATTGGACAAGTGTCGTGTGTTTAATGTATATGAGTTATAATATATAAAATATTCTGCCGGAAACTAACGAAACGGTCAATAGCAAAAGTATTTCGGTTCTAGCAGTCGACCTTCGCCAGGATAGGTGCTTGAACGGAATGCTCGGCTTTTTTTGGGGCGCATGTACACCGGTCGTAAGTGAAAAACAGCTGATACAGGATGTTTTAGAAAGAAGACTCAACTCTATAGTACAAGATAGCCATTTAGGAGCCTAAGAATGACATTCACACTCGGCAAATGAGCAAGCGCAACAGTTTCAGATTAAACCCTTTACATGCTGTTATTAGCGCTGTACATTTGTTTTTGCTTGAAACAAGTTTTTACGTACCTCTATTGTTCGAAAGAAGAATTTTACAGTATGGCTTTTTTTTCGAACCTGTAGAAGGACTTTTATAATAAGAACCGGTAGAAATCCTGTTCTTCATGGTCAGATACTTGACATCTGTCAAAGCCGGGATACACTATGTGATGAAAAGCATCCGAACAGCTGGCTGAAAATGACTTACAAGTTCGTGGCGCCCTCCATCGGTAATGCTGGAATTCAGTATGGTGCTGGCCTGCCCTTAGCCTTGATGACAGCTTCCACTCTTCGCAGGCATATATTCAATCAGGTGCTGGCAGCACGTTCTTCATGGAGTGCTGCACAGAGAAGAGGTATCGATGTCGTTCGGTGAGGCCTGGCACGAAGTCGGCGTTCCAAAACATCCCAAAGGTGTTCTGTAGAATATAGGTCAGGAATCTGTGCAGGGCAGTCAATTACAGGGATGTTATTGTCGTGTAACCACTCTGCCACAGGCTGTGCATTATGAACATGTACTCGATCGTATTGAGAGATGCAGTCGCCATCCCCGAATTGCTCTTCAACAGTGGGGAGCAAGAAGGTGCCTGTGCTGTGATAGTGCCACGCAAAACAACAAGGGGTGTAAGCCCCCTCCATGAAAAACACGACCACACCATAACACCACCACCTCCGAATTTTACTGTTAGCACTACACACGCTGGCAGATGACGTTCACCGGGCATTCGCCATACCCACACCCTGCCAACGGATCGCCACATTGTGTGCCGTGATTCGTCACTGCATACGACGTTTTTCCACTGTTCAGTCGTCCAATGTTTACGCTTCTTACATCAAGTGATACGTTGCATTTACTGGCGTGATGTGTGGTTTATGAGCAGCCGCTCGACCATGATATCCAAGTTTTCTCACCTCTCACCTAACTGTCATAGTACTTGCAGTGGCTCGGATCGTGATGCAGTTTGGAATTCCTGTGTGATGGTTCAATGGCTCTGAGCACTATGGGACTTTACTTCTGAGGTCATCAGTCCCCTACAACTTAGAACTACTTAAACCTAACAAACCTAAGGACATCACACACATCCATGCCCGAGGCAGGATTCGAACCTGCGACAGGAGCGGTCGCGCGGTTTCAGACTCTAGCGCCTAGAACCGCTCGGCCACCCCGGCCAGCCCTGTGTGTTTGTCTGGATAGATGACTACCTACTACACATTACCACCCTCTGCAACTATTGGCGGTCTCTATCAGTCAACAGACGAGGTCGGCCTGTACGCTTTTGTGCTGTACGTGTCCTTTCATGGTCCCAGTTCACTATCACATCGGAAAGAGTGGACCTAGGGATGTTTATGATTCTGTAAAATCTCGCGTACAGACGTATGACACAAGTGACACCCAATCACCCGACCACGTTCGAAGTCCGTGAGCTCCGAGGAGCGCCCCATTCTGCTCTGTCACCATGTCTAATGACTACTGAGGTCACTGTTATGGAGTACCTGGCAGTAGGTGGCAGCACAATGCACCTAATATGAAAAACGTATGTTTGTGGGGGTGTCCGGATACTTTTGATCTCATAGTGTATGTATGTTTCTTTAATGTATCATGTTGTGTTCTTAAGTGTACGAGGTTTCCCCCCTAAGAGTCGCCAGGCGATTTTTGTCTCACGTTTCGACAGCTGTTGGCGATTTCGTGTTTGCTACGTATTGCTGGAGTCAATCCAAACGAATAATGGTTATCATACCGTTCATGCGACGCCCTGCATCAACGGGGAGCGTCGGATTGTTTCCCATGAAAAAGAAAGGTATTTAAAGCGAAATTTTACGTGCCCATTCGATAGAGCGGTCACAGATTAGACTAGTGCTACACTTGTTTTATCGACATGTAGTAACAGGGCCAGTAAAACACGAAGAATAACGAGTACTCCAGTAGTGACGGTATCGCCCTGGCCCTCGCTGACTGCTGCCGCCATGCAGCAGCGGTGCTCAGTCGCTACTGGAGTACTCGTTATTCTTCGTGTTTTACTGGCCCTGTTACTACATGTCGATAAAACAAGTATAGCACTAGTCTACTCTGTGACCGCTCTATCGAATGGGCACGTAAAATTTCGCTTTAAAAACCTTTCTTTTTCATGGGAAACAATCCGACGCTTCCTGTCGACGCTGGGCTTTGCATGAAACGTGTGATGACCAGTATTTGTCTGGATCGATTCCTTCTACACATTTCAACAATTAAACTGAAAATATCTACCGAAACACCAGCAAAAGTGCACCTGGCGCTCTTAGCCGAGACACCATGTGTATATTTGACTGCCAGCTTAATTCCAGCCTGCACTAGTGCAATATCGACCTTACGTTCATTTTCCAGTTAAAGTAGCCTGCACGCACGTCAGAAATTTAAAACAGTATCTGGCATACATCAAACATTTCATGCCATGTCTTGTAATGGTTCTTTATTTGCGAAAGCATTACCACCCGCCAATCCTATTTTCGATACCGCAGATTAATGAATATTTTTCTGCGTAATGTCTCATATTTTTCACTCTATTCAAATTTGGTTTCATTTTTATATGTATGTACGTCGATATTTTGAGATGTTGAAATCGATATAATATCTAGTGTTAATATCTTTGTACTTATTGTTATCTTTGATGCTGGTTTGTGACTTCTGGTGTGGAAGCGTACAGAGTAGTCAAGCTTTTGTGTTGAATATGAACAGTCTTGACTTTTTGTTGGAAATGAAAAGATGAGTCTGAGTTGCGGACAATGAAAAATGTTGTGAGTTTTATTAAGAGCAGTAACGGCTTCGAAATTGTATGATGAAGTAATGTTTTGAACATGCGAAAGTATAAAAAGTGTAATAAATGTGAATTTTTGTGAAAAGTGAGTGTCAAGAATTTTTTTCAAGTGACCATTGTTTAAAAAAGTATGAAGCACATTGCAATGAAAAACATAAATCATCAAATTAATCCTGAAAGATTGTCTTCGTAAGTTCTTCAAGTCGGCGTAAGTAACATCCGAGTGGCTTTCACACCAACAGCGATAGTCGTGCTACCTAGACAACATTTTTAATTACAAGCCAAAGCCTGAGCGAGATCGTCGTTGGACTGCAAATACAAGATAAGTGATATTATTGTTAATTTTCTTCAGTGATTGTAATCAATTTATGGAGGAATACCTACCACATTAAAGACCTTTTAGTTGCGCAATAAAGAGATCATACTTTGAGTGCGCGACGTGATTTTTTTTTTGAACTAATGAACTGGTAGTGGCGGTATTGTTAAAGTCTAATGCTTGAAATTCGGCTACCTGTACTAATTAGAAAGACTAGGCATTAAAAACCGTATTCATACACATGTTTTGAATAATTTTAATTGTGTGACCTCTCAGCTCCATTTTAGCCGTAGAATCAGAGTAGATGATGATGAAAGGAAATTAAAAAGATAGAAATTAATAGACATCAGACAATCATGTAGATGGCAGAGAGACTGATGTGAAAAAATAGCACTTCTGCAGACCCACTGCCCGAACGAAGCGAGTTTCAGACTGAATCCAGCAACCCACGGTAAACGAGGACCGGGCAGATATGGCGCCAAGCCTGTCAGAATATAAATCAACAAAAATAATTGCCACTAACGAGGACGGAGGAAATGCTCCATGAATAATAATTACAGGTACACGAGGTGTCACTGCATTGTGCTGTCGACAGCCGGGCGAGTGAAAATTAAATATAGCAGTGCCAGCGTGATTTTGAACAGCAGGGAGAAAAATATTCGCTGTGTTTCCTGCCTGCGTTCAGGAGAGGTAGTGAATGTGTGTTTACCAAATGTTACGTGACGTCTTCTTTGGTTCAGTGGCAATTAAGAACTTAATAAGTGTTCATCATGTTCCTTGAAAACTCACTCAGTGATTGTTATCTATGGCTCGGAACCCGATAATCACTCGAAAACTGTAATCGTAACTATCTCATCAAGTCGTGTGGTAGCTTACAATATACAGTGGTTATTGTCGTTAGTGTAATTCCATCATATTACAGAGGCAGTTAGCATTTCTTCTGGGACACCCTGCACAATTGCGTATGTTGAAGAGGTGTTCCCTGTGGCAGTCCCTCATTTGCATGAAACATTGCACCTGTCTCTGCGCTGAGTTACAAATCCTCCCTGACACTTTCTGATTCTTGAAGAGACAGTACAATTGGATGCTTCAATTCTTCAGCCATACCATCGAAAATACTGTACACTTCATCTCTTACTTAGATGTCGTTTTATATCAGCAGCAAAAACGCCGGCGATCCATCATAAATCTATCATATTTCCTAACCATGAGCTGTTGGTGAACTGTGAGCCAATTTAAATGGAGAATGGATCGAAGGCTTCACGTTTCAGACACTTTTGTACTAATTAGGACAATACTTCATACTGAAGTCAGCGGCAGATCGTACACACCCATTTGAAACTGTCTCACAAACGGCTCCTTCGCAGACTCAAGTCCACTGAAACCTTTTTTCTTCTTGAAAAACTAATTCATTAAACATCAGCTGCTTATTATGAACCTATATGTCTAACGGTTTCGTTCATAGATCGTCATCACAGAACGCCTGTCAATATCAACTCTGAATACATGTAATATACACGAAAAAAATATAACAGGACAAAAATGTGGGTATACAATACGCACATGTATTTACAAGGTGAAAATAGATCAGGTGCAAGCATGTTTCATATTCCTTTTAAGTGAAACTCCACAATCAGTAGTCAAATACAAAACTTATAGTAGTAACACAATATCATAGTGATTAATACCAGCTGCTCGTTGCGGCCGAGTGGTTCTAAGCGCTTCAGTCCGGAACCACGGTGCTGCTACAGTCGCACGTTCGAATCCCGCCTCGGACATGGATGTGTATGATGTCCTTAGGTTAGTTAGGTTTAAGTAGTTCTAAGTCTATGGGACTGATGACCTCAGATGTTAAGTCCCATAGTGCTTAGAGCCATTTGAACCATTTTTTTTATTAATACCAAAGCGAAGAAAAACATGGAGGAACATATATATATATATGAAACAAGCAAAGACAATCGTCTGTAAGGTACCAATACAGATGGCGATGTCTGCGATACATCCACTGGCGGTTAAAACGTAACTGTATGACAGAGAAACATTGCATACAGTGCATCAACTGCCAAAGGCGAGTGAGGTATTTCTACTGAACATCTTTGGTAAAATAATTAAAGATCTAATGACAGTGAAAGATATCAGCGTTGACATTGTAACATAACAAGGAAGTGAAAACCCTTCACAATTGTGAAACCTAGTAATTGTTTTAAATAAAGATCTCTGTACATACATCATGAACAGGGTGCCAAGTAAAGCAACATGAGATACATAATATAAATACATCGTATTGTTGGCAGGGGCTGAGCCATTGCAAGCTTCATTTTATACAATAAATAAAGAGAGGTTGTACAGAGATTAATTAGGGAACCATATAGTTCTTTAAATGCCAATATAGCACTGTTAAATAACTAATCCGATACAGCCCACGCTTCTGTGTAACATGTGACTGTCGTATGAAATTATTCAGACTAGACCTGACATGCTAAACATTTGCAAAAAATAAAAGAAGAGAGTAAGTGTAAAAGTTCATACGACGTGCTGCAATAAACTGGGAGTCATACTGGTGTTCACTCAATACCCTAGCATAGGGAAATCATATTAGTTAATAATGTGAAAAACCATTTGAATATACACACAGACGTCAGGCTGCACATCGTCCTTAATTGGATGCAAGTGCCTAATTGTCACATACAAGTACATTAGAATATTGACGTAAGGTAGTAACACAGAAAAATATACTCTGTAATGAATTTCGGATACAACCATGTACGTAGGCCTCAGTCCACACATCACTCTTACTGAATATATAGGTCTACAATTGTCAAGGATTAGTATGGTTCAAAAATGGCTCTGAGCACTATGGGACTCAACTGCTGAGGTCATTAGTCCCCTAGAACTTAGAACTAGTTAAACCTAACTAACCTAAGGACATCACACACATCCATGCCCGAGGCAGGATTCGAACCTGCGACCGTAGCGGTCCCGCGGTTCCAGACTGCAGCGCCAGAACCGCGCGGCCACTTCGGCCGGCCAAGGATTAGTATGTGGAACATTAACATCTTTCAGATGTAAATCTCAATTAAAGTTCAGTCTCACATAGAAGTATACTAAAAACAGGTTGTACCTCAACTTCATAGTGTCAAATGGTGTGCCCCTAAATATACGCTGGAAGTATAAAGTTGCAACCACCATTAAAGTGTGTAAAACATGACATTCTATCGGGGTTACATGTAGAGGGAAAATCGTTGGTATGAGTGCCTGCAACATTAAAAATTCTACAAGGCCCGGAACGTGAGAACTAAACAAGCTAATAGCAATCTTAAAAGTGACAACTTAATGCCCAAAATCCTGATACAAAGGAATTAAGACATTAGCTGCCAGTGGGTAATCAGTGGGGAAAATTGAAAATTTGTGCTGGACCAGGATTCAAACCCGGATCTCCCGCTTGCTAGGCAGATGCGCGGAACAGTACACCATCGGGACGCAGTGGTCACCACAGCTGCACAGAGTATCGTAATACGCCTTCCATCAGACCAAAATTCTCAGTACATTGTACGAGGGTTGATTGAAAAGTAATGCCTCCACCTTCGTAAATTGGGTTTGGATGGGAATATTTTAAAAAATCAAATGCAGAAATAATCCTTAGAATGTGATCTTTAATTACCAATATTCACTTTTCCACATAACCACCAGCCAATTGGAAACATTTCTGCCGACGATGAACAAGTTTTCTGAAGCCGTCACGGAAGAAGTCGACACTCTGTTTCCGCAACCACAGTCTCTGAAGATCTGCATCTGGGGTACCCATCGTGCACAGATCTTCCGATAGGCAAGCAAAGCAATAATGAGACCCACACGTTCTTGTGAAAATCCGATTCTGCTTGCAGTTTCTCTCTGAGTGATACGACAATCGTCCTGGATCAATGTGTTTTGCTTGTGAAAGTCGGTGGTTGCTGTCACAGAACGTCCAACTCTTTGTTTGTCACGCATATCAGATGTTCCCGGCTCAGCATCTTTAAACTTACTCGCCCAACGACGCGCAGTACTCACTTCAACACAGTCACCATAAACTGCTTTCATTCTCTGGTGAATCTTCTTTGGGGTGACACCTTCTGCTGTCAAGAATTCAATGACTGCACGTTGCTCAAATCGTACTGATCGACCGTCTGCGCAGGGTTCCATATTTTACTTTGTAACAACACAACCGTTCAATGCTAAGGCTTCCCGCGAACTGGAGCTGCAGAGAAGAGGCTACGGAACAAGCCAGTACCTGCCGCATATCAATGCTGCCAACTGTTCAAGAGTTACTAAGGTGGAGGCATTACTTTTCAGTCAACCCTCGTAGTACCCTGCTCATTAGCCTCAGTATTCATAGCATTTCGCCAACCCCTGTAAGATTTAGAGCTTGGTGGACATCTACACTGAAGAGATGATTGGCCATCATCACCTTAATTATATATGTCATGTTTGTTCTTTTGGACTTCAGGAAGATCAGACACCACATATATAACTAAGGTGATGATGGCCAAAGATCCCTTCGGTGCAGTTGTCGAAAAGAACAGACACCAAATATATAATTAAGGCGATGACGACCCATGATCCCTTCAGTGCAGTTGCACACCAGGCTCGAACAGTTACAGGAATCGGCGAGATGCCGCAAATAATGAGGGTTATGAGCGAGGTCACTACATCATTAGTGTTTGGTATAAGCTGAGAATTTGGATCTGACGGGAAACGTACTGGGGTAGTCTGTGCGATTGTGGTGAGCACTGTGTCCGACAGCGTAGTGTTCAGCACATCTGCCTAATAAGCAGGGCACCAGGTACTGAATCCCAGTCGGGCACAAATTTTCACCTTGCCCCAATTGATATAAATCAGTGCCCACTGGCATATAATGTCAATCAAAATGATGCGTGTTCTTTCGGACATCTCCGAAAGAACAGACACCACATACATAAACGAAAACCCTGAGTATCTTCTTAAATTACAAACTGACAAACAACATTACAATTTTGTATATAAGTCAAATATGGTGGGCAAAGGTTGCGGATAATCATAAGGCAATATTCCTATAATGGTGAGCATTATAAATATAAGAAGACTAAAATGTATAAACATGACAAGAATTACATTCGACGGAAGGTGACATTTTGCATGCAATCTCAGGCAGATAAATAAAACTTAAAATTGTTGTTAAAATATATAACTTATGGGCACTAATTGTGTCCTGTGGTCAAAGAAATTTTTATATGAAGTTTATGTAACTGACAAGTGTGTAGAATATTTCTGTTATTATATAACCTTTCCTCTGTCGTTTTCGGTATTAATTACGATATGCCCTGTATATTACCCGAACGATATCTTGATAGCATCGCTGAGAACAGAACACCTTTTTATTAAATAATATTTACCTTTATCGTTATGTGCATCTCCTTAAAAAAACGGATATTGTCTGCTTTATTCAAATAATTTACCGCAGGGATCAACCTACAGTCCATTGCAAAGCTGGTCAAGTGAAATAATTTCATTGTTATGCTCGCCTGTGCTGTGTGTGGCGCTTGCGTCTTGCCCTAGCGAAATTATTTCGGGGACTGAAAAAAGGTCGAAGTTTCGTCGTGAATATAAATGCTGTCGGACAGAGGCGCTCCATTTGGGCATGTATATGCATGAACTGCAGCCGCAGGGCGCCCGCACGCTTCCCACGCGCCGCCTGCAGCGCCCCTGGCGGCCGCCGACCGAACTGACTGCCACCGCTTCTCATTATTCAAATTATTGCACCCCGCGACCCTGAGAATGGCTCCGTGCATTGTTTCTCAACTCTGCAGGGTGCTCTGATATTTAATTACCGCGCTAAAGCAATAAAGAGACGTGTCGGCCTAAGGTTTTTCTCCCGCGTCGGCCCGGAAGCAACCGGGATAAGTTGCGGTTTTGCCGCACGCAAAAAGTTGGCGCTACTTCCGAGTCGGGTAATGGGTCCAAGTCCTACGCAGTATTCAAAGCAGAAGTTTCGGTAATATCTCCACCGCTGGCGGGACAACAATTATGCCAATGGCAGCTCGAGAAGTCAGTTGGACTAAACAGGTAGGTAGCTGGGAACCAAAAAAAAACGGTGTTTCCTCTAAGACGCTTTCTGGTACCACGCTGCTACAGCTCTCGTAGTAGCAAAGAGCACAAAAACTTTGCATGGCAGACGACCTGTCAGAAGCATTAAAATTCATAGAAGTTGCCCTGTGAAGTCAAATTTCATTCCGACGTCCTTTGGCTGCACTTACGGGGAAGGCAGAGCGAAGGAATAACTGCGCAAAGGCGGGAGCAACCTTCCGCCAGCGGGCTTCGCTCAGACGTGAAATGTTATTGACAGTCGCATCGCGTAAAAGGTGAATCAAATTTTCGAGGAGATAGCATAAAGAGTAGGAGGAGGAGGAGGAGGGGGAAGCCACCCTCCCCCAGCGCGACTAAGGCAAACACAGGCAAACTTGACGTCGCTTGAGGTGATGCGGATTAACGATGTCTCGCATCGGGATAACTACGTTCGTTGGGTCGAGTTAGGGTGCTCCGCGGAAGACGGCTGATCTCACCTGGAGGTGTGCAGCGCAGGTGTTTCCGCGGCGGCGACATCTTTGGAAGTACATCGTAAGGCAAAAAAGAAGATGCACTACGAAGGAGTTATCGGAATGGGACGGAAATCAGTAGATGTGATGTACATGTACAGACACTACTGGTCATTAAAATTGCTACACCAAGAAGAAACGCAGACGATAAACGGGTACTCATTAGACAAATATATTATACCAGAACTGACATGTGATTACATTTTCACGCAACTTGGGTGCATAGATCCTGAGAAATCAGCACCCAGAACAGCCAACTCTGGCCGTAATAACGGCCTTGATACGCCTGAGCATTGAGTCAAACAGAGGCGTGTACAGGAACAGCTGCCCATGCAATTTCAACTCGATACCACAGTACATCAACAGTAGTGACTGGCTATTGTGACGAGCCAGTTGCTCGGCCACCATTGATCAACCGGTTTCAATTGGTGAGAGATCTGGAGAATGTGCTGACCAGGGCAGCAGTCGAACATTTTCTGTACCAGAAAGGTCCGTACAGGACCTGCAATATGCGGTCGTGCATTATCCTGCTGCAATGTAGGGTTTCGCAGGCATCGAATGAAGGGTAGAAGCAAGGGTCGTAACACATCTGCAATGTAACGTCCACTGTTCAAAGTGCCATCAATGCGAACAAGAGATGACCGAGACGTGTAACCAATGGCACCCCATACCATCACACCTGGTGATACGCCAGTATGGCGATGACGAATGCACGCTTCCAGTGTGCGTTCACCGCGATGTCGCCAAACACGGATGCGACCATCATGATGCTGTAAACAGATCCTGGATTCAACCGAAAAAATGACGTTTTGCCATTCGTGCACCCAGGTTCGTCGTTGAGTACACCATCGCAGGCGCTCCTGTCTGTGATGCAGCGTCAAGGGTAACCGCAGCCATGGTCTCAGAGCTGGTAGTCCATTCTGCTGCAAACGTCGTCGAACTGTTCGTGTAGATGGTTGTTGTCTTGAAAACGTCCCCACCTGTTGACTCAGGGATCGAGACGTGGCTGCACGATCCGTTACAGCCATGCGGATAAGATGGCTGTCATCTCGACTGCAAGTAATACGAGGCCGTTATGATCCAGCAGGCCTTCTACATCACCCTCCTGAATTCACCGATTCCATATTGTGCTAACAGTCATTGGATCTCGACCAACGCGAGCAGCAATGTCGCGATACGATAAACCGCATTCGCGATAGGTTACAATCCGACCTTTATCAAAGTCGGAAGCGTGATGGTACGCATTTCTCCTCCTTACACGAGGCATCACAACAACGTTTCACCAGGCAACGCCGGTCAACTGCTCTTTGTGTATGAGAAATCTTTCCTCATATAAGCACGTTGTAGGTGTCGCCGCCGGCGCCAACCTTGTGTGAATGCTCTGAAAAGCTGATCATTTGCATATCACAGCATCTTCTTCCTGTCGGTTAAATTTCGCGTCTGTAGCACGTCATCTTCGTGGTGTAGCAATTTTAATGGCCAGTAGTGCACAAACAACTGATTACAATTTCAGAAAAAGATGATTTATTCAAGAGAAAGAGTTTCACAAAATGAACAAGGCAATAACTCGTTGGTCCATCTATGGCCCTTACGCGCACTGTTATTCGGCATGGCATTTATTGATAGTGATATCGTGCCAAATTCTGTACATTGGCTCGTTAGATCGTCTAACGCGCAAGCTGTTGGGAGAGCCCTGCCCATAATGCTCCACACGTTCTCAATTGGGGAGAGATACAGCGACTTTACTGGCAAGCACAAAGGCAAGCAGTAGAAACTCTCGCCGTGTACGGGTGGGCACTGTGTTGCTGAAATGTTTGGTCGGAATGGCTTGCGATGAAGGGCAATTAAGTAGGGCGTAGAATATCGTCAACGCACCGCTGTGCTGTAGGGGTGCCGCGTATGACAACCAAAGAGGACCTGCTATGAAAAGAAATGGCACCCCAACCTATGACTCCTGGTTGTCGGGCTACATGGCAGGCGACAGTCGGGATGGTGCCCCACCTCTGTCCAGGGTGTCTCCACATACGTCTTCGCTGATCATTGGGGCTCTGTTCGAAGCGGGACATCAATGAAGACAATTCTATTCCATTCAATGAGATCCCAGGCCAAAGAATGTCTTAGACAGTATTTTTCAATTAAAAAAAATCCTTGGTGACCGTGGTTAAGACAGGATGACAAAAAGTAATTGGCACTTTATTCTATCAGGCCAAGTACCTGATATTGAATGCTGCACTTTACCTCAAAGGGGCGCGGATACATGACACATAGTCCACATGTCAACACAGTCATCAAGTCTCTGTAAATAATTGTCGAAACGTTCTACCAATCATTCAATTGTTCGATGGCAAAAATCTGCTCGTTGGCCACGGAGTCAGACGAGAAGCGTTGTGTGAACGTCTTCATCCTTGGAAAATCTGCGCTTGCTACGAATCAGTTCCACGATTGCCTGAAAATTGTCGTCTGTGGTCAGCGTCGATGACCTTCTATCCCGGTCAGCATCACCCAGGTGTGTGTCGAGGCCCACGAGAAAGACCGGCCGCGGCGCGTACGCCACAGCACGTGACGCTGCGGGTCTTACGAGTGCCAGCAGCCGTCTCTGATGGGAAGCGAGTAACACTGTATTTCAGGAGAGTTTAATAATTCTTGAGTGCTTATTTCACTGCATGTGGGCTACGGCCTTGCCGCAGTGGATACACCGGTTCCCGTGAGATCACCGAGTTAAGCGCTGTCGGGCGTGGTTGGCACTTGGATGGGTGACCATCCAGGCCGCCATGCGCTGTTGCCATTTTTCTGAGTGCACTCAGCCTCGTGATGCCAATTGAGGAGCTGCTTGACCGAATAGTAGCGGCTTCAGTCAAGAATACCGTTACAATTACCTGGAGACTGGTGTGCTAACCCCACGCCCCTCGTATCCGCATTCTCCACTGAGGATGACACGGCGGTCGGATGGTCCCGGTAGGCCAGTCGTGGCCTGACGACGGAGCGCTATTTCACTGCATATAAGTTATCGATAGCACACGACAAAGCGAAGAGCTTTAGTGGGTACCTTTTCAATCAAACATTTATTCCCAGTGGATCCTGCACGCACCGGAGTGTTCGCGAAGTATGGCGGGCAAGCCGACTAGTGTGACGTCACTAGTTCGTTGCAGGTCCCATCGATTTTGTTGGCCCCCGTCTCTGTTCCCACCATTTCACTACGGCTACACCCGACATAGCGTTTGGCCCACGTAACACCAGAATTTCACCGGGAATCTGTGTGCAGTTTAGATATTTTGCCCACCAGAATCGTAGTCTCCGTCGTTATTTGCAGTACATTTCCAGTAGCCGAGGCATTTCAGTCGCACAATGTAATGTACCTGTTACACGTGTTGCGGCAAAACTGTGTCTGCGGGATATCCAGAACAGTACTCTCAGGTACTTATTTTTTGGGATATTAATACCAATTTACCGAACGAGGTGGCACAGTGGTTAGCACACTGGACTCAAATTCGGAGGACGACGGTTCAATCCAGCGTCCGGTCATCCTGATTTAGGTTTTCCGTTCAAAATGGTTCAAATGGCTATGAGCACTATGGGACTTAACTTCTGAGGTCATCAGTCCCCTAGAACTTAGAACTACTTAAACCTAACTAACCCAAGGACATCACTCACATCCATGCCCGCGGCAGGATTCGAACCTGCGACCGCAGCGGTCGCGCGGTTCCGGACTGTAGCGCCTAGAACCGCTCGGCCACTCCGGCCGGCCTAGGTTTTCCGTGATTTCCTTAAATCGCTCCAGGCAAATGCCGGGATGGTTCCTTTGAAAGGGCACGGCCGACTTCCTTCCCTAATCCGTTGAGACCGATGACTTCGCAGTTTGGTCTCCTGCCCCAAATAACCCAACCCAACCAATACAAGTGTAACACGTAGTGTGGAAATAATAAATAGAGTGGAAACTTCAAGATTCTTAGGTGTCCATTTTGAGGAGAATTTAAACAGAAAAAAGTCATTTTGGAACTCCTAAAACAACTTAGTTCAGCCACATTTGCACTTAGAGTCACTGCAAATATTGGGTAGAGACAAATCAGTAAGTTGATATATTTTGCGTATTTTTACTCAGTTATCTCGTTTGGAATAATTTTCTGGGGTAACTCATCTTTAAGAAATAAAGTATTCATTCCTCAAAAACGTGCTGCAAAAATAAAATGGAATGCTAACCCACGATCATCTTATAGAAATCTTATTTTATCCATGTTGGATCGTTTTGATCAAGAGCGTGTCATCTGCTCCACACTGCAAAAGAATATTTGAGTTTCATTTTATAGTTATTTCATTTACAAAAATACGCTAAATTGCTTTGCTTTAAATATATATGACGCAAAACAGTCATTTTTACTTATGTACTTTCCAATAGATGGACCACAGCAAAACAGATCGCCATCCACTTGAACGTCTGTAAGTGAAGACAACTGATCGCATCATAAATAGGCAAAAAATGCTAGCAATTTAGAGTACTTTTATTAATGAAACAACTGAGAAAGTGGCACTAAATACTCAAACATTCTTGTGCAGTGTGCAGCAGACGACATGCTGTTGATCAAAACATGTATGTAACGAAAATATTAGGAGTAATTTTCAATGTTCATTGATGTGACAGGAACGATCATTTAGTTAACATGAGCTCTAAAATGCATACCTTAAGAACTATGAGCACTTGTTCAGAAGGAGAGACGTTTCACACTAGCGAAGATGAACGAGTGCTCATAGCTCCAAAGGCATGCAGTTTAGAGCCCCCCTTTACCAGACTTTTTTTTTCCTTGTTTTGGCCCAGTCTAGCCCCAGCCCAAACATGGAAAGGAAAGAGCTTCCGGTAGAAGAGATGCGTCTCACAGTATCGATGACGAAGAAGAGCTCATAGATCTTAAAGTGTGTATTTTAGAGCCTCATGGACACTCTTTATATACACGAATTTTGGATGCGTTGTTTACTTTTACTGTAATGTTTTTATTTCTGGAAATGCATGACTACTCTGCTGTATTGAATTTGATAAATTTATTTCGACCGGTTTCAGTTCTAATCCATCGTCGAGGAAATTAGAAAAGCAATACGACCTTTATATGTCATACAACATGCCATAGGTGAACGTTATATTATGGTTTGAGTAGTAACAAACACCAAACTCTCACAGTAGGTCAATGTGGGCCACTCTCCTAAGACAGTTTTGAATCTCTCTGTTGAGTGAGCCACACTGACCTGCTGTGAGCGCTTGGTATTTGTTATTACGCAAACTGTATTGACATTAACTTGTGGCATGTTGTATGACATGTACGACTGCCATTGTTTTTCTGTTTCGCTGGATAATGGTTTAGCACCGAAACTGGTTGGAATAAATTTATGAAATTCAACAAAGCAAGGTTATCAGGCATTTACTGAAATATACAGGGTGGTCACAAACAGTCTTAAAAGCTCGTAAGCGTATTCCAGGGTTTGTTGTTCCGAGAAATAAATATTAAGAAAAAAATTCGATAGTTTGCGCTGTTTTCTAGTTAATTATCATTGGATTTAGCCCGTTGGGCAATTGCGCGCAAATTCAAGTGACCCGCTAGAGACGGTTCGTCCAACTCGTTTTTCTTCTGGTTTCCTCAAAATGAACAAGAGAGCGATACAAAAATTGGGCATGGGATGGTAGTAGGTCTGAGCAATCTCGTGCGCTAATATCTACGCTATGAGAACAACTGACACTATTTGTATTTGGCGGGGCGCTTGACTTTGCGCATGCAATGGGCTGGTTGGTTAACTTCAATGCTAATAAACTCGGAATTGGCGCAATGTATCGAATTTAGTAGCACAACCTACCCTGAAACACCAGTGCAAGCTGTTCAGACTGTTTCTGACCATCCCGTGTACAAGCTATTGATTGTTGCCTACAAAAAATGTTTTTATTTTATTTTCTTATCAGTCCCGCCTGAAATTTTCTCTGGATGACTGTGGAGCTTGTACTGCTGAGCGGTT
Source organism: Schistocerca nitens (assembly GCF_023898315.1). Lineage (NCBI taxonomy): Eukaryota > Metazoa > Arthropoda > Insecta > Orthoptera > Acrididae > Schistocerca > Schistocerca nitens. The sequence goes on along the minus strand of NC_064618.1, from coordinate 283,759,755 downwards.
GGCGATGTTTGCTTTATTTCGTAGTCAAGCCCACAACCTGTCCTACCGAGCCAGGTGGCGCAGTGGTTAGACACTGGACTCGCATTCGGGAGGACGACGGTTCAATCCCGCGTCCGGCCATCCTGATTTAGGTTTTCCGTGATTTCCCTAAATCGCTCCAGGCAAATACCGGGATGGTTCCTTTCAAAGGGCACGGCCGACTTCCTTCCCCGTCCTTCCCTAATCCGATGAGACCGATGACCTCGCTGTCTGGTCTCCTTCCCCAACACAACCAACCAACCCACAACCTGTCCAATTTCAGCCCTTCTTTTCTGTTAAGGCAGTTTCTGTGCTTCTGAATTTCTATGGCGTGCCAAGAGCCGTTCAATAGGGGGAAGAAAAATTCGCGCACTCGGGCTTCGCAGCGCGATTCCTCACATACTAGCAACACGAAATGTCTCTCTCAAAATATCGTCCTGCGCATATTTCCGGCATTAAATGGACGTTAAAGGTTGGCAATTTGACAACGCTGTAGTCACATGTATGGTAACTACCTATGTCGGCATATAGGCGTAGTGCTGTGCAGCTGGTGCAGTGCATAGCGTTTTTGGTTAGCTTGCAGGTCGAGGGTTCGAGTCTGGATCGATACGTATTTCTTTTTATTTGCTAGACGTAGTCTGCGTGATACGCTATCTGGTGTCTCCATCATCACACAGCGATTACAGTGGGTCTTCTACAAAACATTTGCACTTACATACAACGAACACAGAAATGCAAGTACAGTAGTTTTCACTGGTCAGCTTTTAAACAAGCCTTTTGCACGTCGTGGACACGTATTGTTTCACATCATTGCATCTACTAGATTCCAAACATATTTTCGTGTAATCTCCACCAATGGCCCCATGGATTAGGACCAACTATTATAGTAACCACGTTTAGGTCCATTACATTTCGTTATGGCCATAAGTCACCAGTACGGCTAGCAAATTGCTTTTCGCATAATTTCCAAACATGTTCTACGTAAATTACCGATATATATGGCTTCAGAAACGATGCATGTTGCAGTATTGTATGACAGAATCAAATTGGCAAATAAAAACAAATACGCCTCGACCCACACTCAAACCCTCGACCTCCTGCATGCTAACCCAAAACGCTACCTACTGCACCAACTGCACAGCACTACTGCTCTTTGCTTACAGAGGTAGTTACCGTGCACGTGACTATAGTGTTGCCCCATTGCCAACCTTTAATGTCCGTTTACTGCCGGAAATATGCGCAGGACGAAATTCTGTGAGAGATATTTTTGTATGGTATTATGTGAGCAATCGCACTGCGAGGTCCGAGTGCACGAATTTTTCTTCGCGCAGTATAACGCCCATTAGCGAACGGAACAGAGGAAGCGGAGAAATTAGGGTCATGCCAGAAGTGTCCTACACCATGCTCCGTGAGACGGCTTGCGGATAAAGATGTAACTGTTGAAGGTGGGCCGCGATAAGTTATTGCTGCATTCGTCATGGTAACGAATGACACATGCCAGTACGTCGGAAGAAGCACTCAAAGATGTAGAAGTTGGTAGACGGCACGAGGACATACTTGGAAGTATAAAGCGAGAGGTCGCAATATGAGGGTAATAAAATGGGGTCTTTATACGGCAGCGGACGGCAAATTGCGACGATAATGATGCTGACGATATTCATGCGTCCTGACAGCCTGATAATATCCCCGCAAACGTTTAAACGCTTCTGAAGTAGAAAACGTGCCAGCGGAAATGAGGGGAAACACGCGACGCCACAATGCCAGGTAAGGTCGCAAGTAAGAGATTTAAAGCTGAAATACAGGGAGAGTGTAAAGTCATCACATGAGTACAAAACTGTGTTTCTAAGGAACTATATCAGGTACAGCTATGCCGTCTGTTGCAAATGGTAGCTTAACCTGCAAAGTATCTTACGGATATACTTCTAAATACACTCCGTTTTACAGCAGCTCGTATTCGAACCGAAAAGTTTGCACAACTGGTTTTGTTGCACTGAACACTTCATCCTTGACGTAAACTCACGAAAAAGAAGGTTAAGAGAGGTTATGTATGTGAACATGGTGGCCATGATGTCGATCCGTCTCTAACGACCCATCTGTCCGGAAAGGTTTTATCTAAGAACTAGTAAACAGCATCTTGATTAAACACTGTCCACGGTTGAAACTGCTGTAGTCGAGCTGCAAAGTAAAGTTCCGACATGTCCAGGCAAACTTCTGTCGTAATGATAGGATCAGTGAAGAAGAACGGTCTATTAATTGTGTTGTGCATTAAGCGACAACACACATTCACTTCCGGACTGTCTCTTATCTGCTGTACCACGGTATGTGGGTTCGTCAACCCCCAGTTGCGGACATTATACTTGTTCACTTTCCCGGAGATGTGAAGAGTCGTTTCATCGAAAAAACGAACTTTGTTAAGGTAGTTATTGCCTGCATCGATCCGTTCCAGCATGTTGCTAGCGAAGTCAGCTCGTCTGGGTCTATCATCTTGCTACGAATGTTGCAGTAGTTGCACGTTGTAAGCATGGAAATACAGCCGTTTGTGTAAAATCTTCACCACAGTCCTCTGAGGAATACCTGTTTCTCTGGAAATACGACGAACCGATTTCCGTGGACTGCGTTGAAATACTGTACGATGGTACTCACTCCAACTCTGCCGCTTCTTGCCTTGTCTCCATCACTGGCCAGTCCCTTTAAAGTTTTCGTGCTGCCCTTTCATAGGCTTCACATCTGTCGACTCTCGACCATAGCCACTTCGGAATTGTTGCTGAACTGTAATAAGCGACCGCGTGTTCAAATGGTTCAAATGGCTCTGAGCACTATGGAACTTAACATCTGGGGTCATCAGTCCCCTAGAACTTAGAACTACTTAAACCTAACTAACCTAAGGACATCACACTCATCCATGCCCGAGGCAGGATTCGAACCTGCGACCGTAGCAGCAGCGCGATTCCGGACTGAAGCGCCTAGAGCCGCTCGGTCACAGCGGCCGGCGTACGGATCTTGTTGGTGAACATGGGATTTATTTCCAGCATCACAGCGTCTCTATTGACGGCATGGGTTCGGCAGCGTTGCGCATCTTCCGAATACTTGGCGGAAAATTTCAAGCTAACAATATGCGGTTTGCAGTAATGATTCTAAGATCGAACAGAAATTGTTATATTCTTAAATGTACACAATCTTGTGAGATCAGTTCTATTCAAGGTTCTTCATTCTTCAGAAAATGTGGTTATATGATACATGCATATTTCACCACACGCACCCGCACCCCCCCCCCCCCCCCCCCCCCCCCCCCCCGTGGTCCAAGAAACTCTTCCGGTCCTGACGTTTAGTCTAGGACTGCGCTGGACATCCTCAGTGGCGCTCCTCCGCTGAGTGTTGCCGACTGACCGGTCGGGCGTCCGAGAGCGACATGTATACTTTAGGAAAGGACGTGTGATCGTAGTAGCACGTGATGAGCAGAGATAATACCGTGTCAAAAATACAACTGACCTATCGATTGTCGTCTTGTCAAAGATAAAATTGTCTAGCGATTCTGCAGAGCTACTGTCCATCTGTCTCTAAGTTTCATTGCCTCCTCGTTTCTATTAAAATTATCCTGATGCTTATAAATTTCAGAACCTTATCTACAAAGTCGTGGATAATAATTTGACGTTCTAGATAAAATTTCTGTTTCAGAAAACGTCACCTCGTTACACCCTGACTGAAGAGCATGCTCTGCTACTGCTGATTTCTCTATTTTTCCTAGTTGGCAAAACGTTTGTGCTCTTTTAGCCGTGTATTTACGTTCCTCTTGGTGGTTCCAATACAAACTTTACCACATATGCAAGGAATTTTGTATACACCATATGTCGACAAAGGAGGACGTTTATCCTTCACAGATCGGAGTATTTATTTTTTTTGTTGGTCTAAAGAACGGTCTCATGTCTTGTTTAATATCTTACCGATCTGATCCGTCCCTTTTTAATAAAAAGGAGAGAAACTGTATTTTGCCGTCGTTGTGGTTCATCCATGTCCTTCGGTCTTGCTTGGGTTTAACCATTCAATTGATTGCCGTTTCCTTTCAGGGGCGACATAAGCAACCAAAGTTTCATCCCCTGCGACTATCTGGGATAAAAATTTCTCGTCAGCGTCATCGTAACGTGTCAAAAAATCAAGTGCGCTGCCCATCCGTTGTTGTTATGTTGTTCAGTAAGAAGTTTAGGCACCCAACGTGCGCAAAGTTTGTGAAAACCCAGTTTTTCAGTAACGATCTCGTAAATTACTGTTCGTGAAATTTGTAGAAGTTGACAACCAATAGCATTAACAGTAAACCTATGGTCTTTCTTAATCATTTCTCCGATTGCATTAACCATTTCATCAGAAATCCCGGATGGACGTCCGCTTCGTTCTTCCTCATGCACTTGATCACGCCCTTCCTTCAATTGTCGAACCAATCTTCTCACAATAGTAGCAATAATCGAATTGTCTCCATAAACCTCGCAGAAAACAACATTCAGAAAGAAATTACGCATCTCAACTCACACGCGGCAGGATTTTCGATCAACAGTGCCAGTACAGTTACTACGAACGAGACAACAACACAGAGCGAGGTCGAAATCGCGTCATTTCGTCCTACTTGATACGACTGCGAGAGATACGACTGCGCATGAACGGAACTGCGATCGTAGCAGTGCTGCGGAGGAAAATCGAAACGGAACTTACTTTCGGACTACCCTCGTATATGTGGAGGAATGGCAACCCATTGTTCTTCAAGAGCCGGAACTAGAGAAGGAAGCGATCTTGGATGCTGGGATTTGGAGCGACGTCGATGTTCTGACTCATCCCAAAATTATATCATTGGGTCCACGTGGACACTTTTGGTAGGACAGTCCATTTTAAGAGTGTTATTGTCCGCAAAAGATTATCTCACAGACAATGACAGGGCGCACTGTCATGTTGACAGAAACAACCATCGTGGAACTGTTTCTCCACTGCACACAGTACACTACGCTGTAAAATTTGTTCGTGTCCTTCCCCATTTATTGTTTCGTTAAGCGTGATAAGGGGACAACACCCTATCGAAAAGGAAACCTTACCCTAACACTACCTCCTCAGCACTTCACTGTTGGCACTACACATGATGGCAGTTAAGTTCTCTAGACATTCGCCAGATACAAAGCATCCCACTTGATTGTGACAGAGTACAGCGTGATTCATCATTTCAAATCACCCGTTTCCAGACACCACCGACGCAGGTGGAACAGTGGTTAGTCACACTGGACTCGTATTCGGGAAGACGACTGTTCAAACTCGCGTCCGGCCATGCCAGTTTAGGTTTTCCGTGATTTCCCTTAATCGCTTCGTGTAAACGCCGGGATGGTTCCTTTGAAAGGGCACGGCCGGTTTTCTTCCGCAATCTTCCCTAATCCGAGCTTGCGCTCCGTCTCTAATAACCTCGTTATCGACAGGACGTTGAATAGTAATCTCCTTGTTGTGTACATAGTTACGCATAGTCAGCGCGTACACAACTTTCCCAATAGAGCGCGCCCCGCTAAGCGCAACAGCGCAGGCGCAGCGCTCGTCCGTCTCCACAGTACGAGATGGCGCTGCCTTAGAGACGGACTAAATTCTGCTTCCGCCGATCCACATATTAATATGTAACGCAGCCAATGAGATTGCTGCTAACGTAGAACCTTTTCTCCTCGCGGATCACACTCGCGCAGTGATACCTGAACGCGCGAGGTATTACAACGAGTGAACAGACCTCCGATCAGTCAGTCTGCATTTGTCTGCACTAGTCTGTACCAGTCTATAGTCAAGTTTCAGTCTGCGCCTAACAAGATTACCATATTCCTGTACATAGCCATGAAGATAAATGTATAGACACTTTGTCAAGTATTAGAGATATGTGAGAATAAGATTAACGTACCAAGACCAAAGGAACTTCCGATTGTCAATTGTAAATAGCATCCAGAATCCAGTTAAGTAATGTTTATGCTTGTTATTATTTTAATAAATGTGTGTGAAAATTAATCAAGTTCTGTTTAAAGTTGGTCACCGTCAATCTGCTACTCTAAGCGTGCAAGTGGCATTTCTATCGTCTGACCTAACGGCAGAAGATAAACACGCCACGATAAGACCACGAGACATATTGCTGACACTCGCCTACTTCGCTAGAGCGACAAGTCAAATAATCTGATGGTGTGTGTACAGTACCGGTAGCGTTCTCGCTTCCCACGCCCGGGTTCCCGGGTTCGATTCCCGGCGGGGTCAGGGATTTTCTCTGCCTCGTGATGACTGGGTGTTGTGTGATGTCCTTAGGTTAGTTAGGTTTACGTAGTTCTAAGTTCTAGGGGACTGATGACCACAGATGTTAAGTCCCATAGTGCTCAGAGCCATTTGAACCATTTTTTTTCATACAGTACGCACACCACACTCCTCCTCCTCTTCCCCCCAGGGGATCCACAACTCTTTTGTGGATACGTGCGTAGCGAGCACGGGACCCCGAGCTGATGTGGCCTTCCTTCCTTTCCGGGCTGCATACCTTCCCTTTCCGCATCCTTCCCCATCCCCCATCTTCGCCCCCCCCCCCCTCACCTCTGGCTCTTTCCTTCCTTTTCTCCCCCTCTGGGGGAATGGTTTGTGCCTACGTCCGGAGACGGACGCTTGTAAATGTACCACATTCTTCGCCTTCCTTACTTGTAAGTCTTCGTCCTTCCTTTGTCCCTCTCTTTTCCTTACCTCTTCTCTCTACCCTTTTCTCCGCTGCGGCGTTTGAGACCTCTTCTTTTCTTTCCCTTTCCCTTTCTCTTTCTTCCTCCCTGTGCGTGTCTGAAGGCCGACCCACGCACTTCCATGCGTAGCCGGTGACGGGGTAACGCGTAATTCCCCGCCCCGGGTAGACAGGTAGGACACGTACGTACACCCTGGTAACGGCCAGGCCCAGGGAGGGGTGATTACCCGAGCTGATACCTTCCGAAAGTGCCGATTGGTCCCTCCGTCCGTTTGTCGGGAGGTGTGACCTGAGGTGTGAACAATCACCTAAGGCGGGAGTGCCCTCAGAGAGGGCCCCCACAAGGGAGGAGCGCGCCATCGGAGACGCCGGTAATCATGGGGGATTCTTCCGCAATGGTTTCCTCATCTTCCACTATGTCTGCTCACAAACGTAAGTTCACTGAGTCTCAACCACAGTCAGTTCTTCCATCGTTGCCACAGTTCCTTGTTGTTTCTCGGTCTGACGAAGGTCACGACTTCTCCACAGTCAACCCTTTCATAATTCAGAAAGGTGTCGACGCAATTGCAGGTCCTGTAAAGTCTTGTTCCAGATTACGGAATGGCACCCTGTTGTTAGAAACACACAGTGCCCTCCAGGCACAAAAATTGCTGCGTACCTCACTACTACACACTTTCCCTGTCCGGGTGGAACCGCACCGTACCTTAAATTCCTCGCGTGGAGTTGTTTATACACGCTCCCTCGATGGACTGTCAGCCGGCCGAAGTGGCCGCGCGGTTCTGGCGCTGCAGTCTGGAACCGCGAGACCGCTACGGTCGCAGGTTCGAATCCTGCCTCGGGCATGGATGTGTGTGATGTCCTTAGGTTAGTTAGGTTTAACTAGTTCTAAGTTCTAGGGGACTAATGACCTCAGCAGTTGAGTCCCATAGTGCTCAGAGCCATTTTTTTGATGGACTGTCTGACGAAGAAATTCAGCACTACCTGTCAGACCAGGGTGTAACGGCTGTTCATAGGGTTATGAAAAGGGTTGACACGAAGATCATTCCAACCCGCACTGTCTTTTTGACATTTGACAAAGTGCAACTCCCATCGAAAATCAAAGCAGGCTATGAGATAATTTCCGTTCGTCCTTACGTCCCAAACCCTACGCGTTGCTATCGGTGCCAGCGATTCAATCACACCAGCCAGTCCTGTTCTAATCCGGCCAAATGTGTTACGTGTGGCAGGGATGCCCATGAGGGTGCTTGTCCACCTCCATCCCCTCGCTGCATCAACTGTATGGGTGAACACGCTGCTTCCTCTAGAGATTGCCCAGTTTTTAAGGACGAAAAGCTCATCCAGGAAATAAGAGTGAAGGAAAAGGTGTCGACCTTTGCTGCTCGGAAGTTGTTCGCCAGTCGACAGCCCACCGTGCCTCAGACAGGCAAATACAGCACTGTCCTTGCTTCTCCTCGGCCAACAAAGGAGGCGGCCACGCAGACTTGCGACCTCACCTTTAGTGCCACGGTCGTCCGATCGGCCAGCGCAAAGATCGCCCGTTCAACTTCACCACTTTCGCCTGCCCACTCTTTGGCTCACCCTTCGTCGGGTTCTGCTAAATCTCGAGCCCAAAAGTCAGACACCAAGTCTTCGAAGAAAGAGCATACTCGTGAAGAGTTTTTACGTACGGCAACTTCCTCTAAACCTCATACTTCCAAGAAGGCTACAAAGAAACCCAGTTCCTCTCCTTCTCCGCCAAGGCGTGTCCCATCCACAGCGCCACCTGGCGGAAATCGCCCTCGGCCGTCTTCTGTGTCGCCGAGGCGCACTGCTGGTGGCCGGTCAACCGGCCGATCGCTGGTGGCAGGAGCTGCTCCTGACCAACCTATGGATCAGGATCTTCTGCCTTCGGCCGAATGCCATTCCATGCTGTCGGTCGCAAGCTCTGAGCAGTCGTTGAGTTGACAGCACCCTTGGTCACATTCCTCCATTTTCTGTTCCCCCTATGTCCATTATCCACTGGAATATCCGCGGCATTCGAGCCAATCGGGATGAATTGTCGATCCTCTTACGATCCTACTCGCCGGTCATCTTCTGTCTTCAGGAAACAAAGCTGCGTCCTAATGACCGCTTTGTTCTCCCTCATTTTCAGTCCGTCCGATATGACCTCCCCTCTGTGGAAGGCACTCCTGCCCATGGAGGACTCATGATTCTTCTCCATGATACTCTCCATTATCATCCAATCCCCTTAGACAGTTCCTTCCAAGCTGTCGCCGTCCGTGTTTCCCTTTCTGGATACACGTTCTCTCTTTGTACTGTATACATTCCATCGTCCACACCAATGGCACGAGCTGATCTCCTTCATCTTCTTGGTCAGCTTCCACCCCCCTATTTGCTGGTTGGGGACTTCAATGCCCACCACCCGCTTTGGGGATCTCCACATCCTTGTCCACGTGGCTCCCTATTGCTAGACGTCTTCCACCAAGCGGATCTAGTTTGCCTCAACACTGGGGTCCCCACGTTTTTGTCTGCCTCCACGACAAATTTATCTCATTTGGACCTTGCGATCGGTACTGTTCCGCTTGCTCGGCGCTTCGAATGGTTCGCCCTTGATGATACACACTCGAGTGACCACTTTCCATGTGTCCTTAGGCTGCAGCCTCAACTGCCATATATGCGCCCGCGACGCTGGAAGTTTGCCCAAGCCGATTGGACACTTTTTTCGTCTCTAGCGACATTCGATGACCGTCGCTTTCCCAGCGTCGACGATGAGGTCACACATATTACCGACGTTATTCTTACAGCTGCGGAACGTTCCATTCCACGCACCTCCGAATTGCCCCGGCGCCCCCCAGTTCCTTGGTGGAACGAGGCATACCGTGACGCAATCCGTGAGCGGCGACGTGCTCTTCGCATTTTCCGTCACCATCCTACTTTAGCAAACTGTATCCGCTATAAGCAACTCCGTGCGCGATGCCGTCGCGTCATCCGCGATAGCAAGAAGGCAAGCTGGCAATTCTTTATTAGCTCCTTTAACACCTTCACTCCCTCCTCGGAAGTTTGGAGTCGGCTTCGACGGTTCTCAGGCGCGCCTGGTTTCTCCCCGGTCTCTGGGCTCACTGTCGCGCATGATACCTTAGTGGACCCCGTCGCAATTTCTAACTCATTGGGTCAGCACTTTGCTGAGATTTCGAGCTCTTCAAATTACCCACCAGCGTTTCTCCCGAAGAAACGTGCAGCGGAAGTGCGACCTCTTGCTTTCTCCTCTCAAAATCGCGAAAGCTACAATACTGTTTTCTCCATGCGGGAACTCCAACATGCCCTCTCTTCTTCTCGCTCCTCCGCCCCTGGATCGGATGGTATCCATGTCCAAATGTTGCTGCATTTATCAACCCATAGTCTACGTTACCTCCTTCGCCTTTATAATCGAATTTGGACCGACAGTACCTTTCCCAGACGATGGCGGGAAGCTATCGTCGTTCCCATTCCGAAACCTGGAAAGGACAAACATCTCCCCTCTAGTTATCGCCCCATTTCTCTCACGAGTAGTGTCTGTAAGATTTTGGAGCGTATGGTGAATTACCGTTTAGCTTGGTGGCTGGAATCCCGCAGTCTTTTAACACCTGCCCAATGCGGATTCCGAAAGCATCGCTCTGCAGTTGACCATCTTGTTGCTCTCTCCACTTATATCATGAACAATTTTCTCCGGAAACGCCAAACAGTAGCAATATTTTTTGATCTGGAGAGAGCATACGATACCTGTTGGAGGACAGGCATCCTCCGCACACTGTTCTCTTGGGGCTTTCGAGGCCGGCTGCCCCTTTTTCTTCGCGAATTTATGGCAGAGCGAACATTTAGGGTGCGGGTGAACACTACTCTCTCCCGTACTTTCTCTCAAGAAAACGGGGTACCCCAGGGCTCCGTGCTGAGTGTTGTACTGTTTGCCATCGCTATAAATCCAATTATGGATTGTCTCCTTCCTGACGTCTTGGGCTCCCTCTTTGTGGACGATTTTGCGATCTACTACAGCTCTCAACGGACCAGCCTTCTTGAACGACGTCTTCAAGGATGTCTCGATCGCCTCCACTCTTGGAGCCTCGAAACCGGCTTCCGTTTTTCTCCCAGTAAGACCGTTTGTATTAATTTTTGGCGACGTAAGGAGTTTCTTCCGCCCTCCTTACATCTAGGTCCTGTCAACCTTCCGTTTTCAGACGTCACTAAATTCTTGGGTCTTATGTTTGACAGAAAACTGTGCTGGTCCTCCCACGTTTCCTATCTTTCGGCTCGCTGTCTGCGAACGCTCAACGCCCTCCGTGTCCTGAATGGTACCTCCTGGGGAGCGGACCGAGTGGTCCTTCTCCGCCTCTATCGCGCCTTAGTGCGCTCGAAATTGGACTATGGAAGCATCGTCTACTCCTCTGCTCGGCCGTCTATTCTTCGGCGTCTCGACTCTATCCACCACCGTGGATTACGTTTAGCGTCTGGAGCTTTTTACACTAGCCCTGTGGAAAGCCTTTATGCTGAGACTGCTGAACCTCCGCTGTCCAATCGGCGAGCGGTCCTTCTGAGCCGTTATGCTAGCCATCTGTCTTCCATGCCTGCTAATCCAGCCCACGACCCTTTTTTCGACGCCTCCTTTGATGTAGGGTATGCAGGCCGCTCCTCCTCCCTACTACCCCCGGGAGTCCGCTTCCGTCAACTGCTCCATTCTCTTTCCTTCCGCTTTCCTAAAACCTTCTTGACAACTTGGGGTACAGCACCGCCTTGGCTTCGTCCCCGGATCTGTCTGCTCCGTGATCTTTGTCAATTTCCCAAGGATGGTACGCCTTCACTTGTTTATCGTCAGGCATTTGCTGCTCTATGTGCACAAATGACAGACGCCACCTTTATTTACACCGACGGCTCGAAAACATCGTTGGGTGTAGGGAGTGCCTATATTGTTGGCGACGCCCCAAATCACTTTCGGCTTCCCGACCAGTGTTCTGTTTATACTGCGGAGCTTTTCGCTGTTCTCCAGGCTGTCCACTACATCCGCCACCATCAGCGGATACAGTACGTAATCTGCTCAGATTCTCTCAGCTCTCTCCTCAGTCTCCAAGCTCTTTACCCTGTGCACCCTCTGGTCCACCGGATTCAGGACTGTCTGCGCTTGCTCCACCTGGGGGGCGTCTCGGTGGCGTTCCTCTGGCTCCCGGGACACGCTGGTATCTGTGGGAATGAGGCGGCTGATATAGCAGCCAAGGCTGCAGTTTCTCTTCCTCGGCCAGCTATTCAGTCGCTTCCCTTCACCGATCTACGGAGCGGTTTATGTCGCAAAGTTGCTCATTTATGGCATGCGCATTGGTCAACACTTCCCCGCAATAAATTGCGGGAAGTGAAAGCCCTTCCTTGCGCTTGGACCTCTTCCTCCCGAACGCGTCGTCGGGAGGAGGTAATTTTAGCTAGACTCCGGATAGGGCACTGTCGTTTTAGCCATCGGCATCTTTTAAGCGGCGATCCTCCCCCACTCTGTCCCCACTGCTCTCAGCTGTGGACGGTAAGACACCTTTTAATTGAATGCCCCTATTTTAATCCGTTACGCTCCCGTCTACAGCTATCGCCTGATCTATCGTCGATTTTAGCAGATGACACGCGCTCAGCCGACCGCGTTCTCCAGTTTATTAGTGACAGTGAAATGACGTCAGTCATTTGAAGTTTTATCGGGGACCATCAATCCCCCTCTGTAGTGGACTTTTAAGCCTTGTTTCTGCTTTTCGTGTCCAATTTTTTGAGTTTTGTTCCCATTTTTGCTGTTTTCCATTTTCAGTTTTTATTCTTTCCTCAGTCGCGGACCGGGCGCTAATGACCATAGCAGTTTTGCGCCCTAAAACCAAAATTAAAAAAAAAAATCCTCCTCCTCTTCCACCAGTCATCTATTGCCCATTGGCGTCGTTCTCCACACCAACCCAAGGGTCGTTTAGTGCTGAATACAGAAATTTATGCCTAATGAGCTTCCCTATTCTTTTCAACTCTCTGCAGCCATTGTGCTATGTGAATTGTAGATCTCGAGTGGTTCCGTCCACTGATTTCATACTATTTTTTTACAGCCACCTCCGCAATACTCCATCATACCATGACATCTGCTGGACTTGATCTGCCTGTGGTTGTTCCTTTAGAGCCACATCACTAACGGTCGACTTTAGCAGCTTTAGAAGGGTTGAAATGTCCCTATGGATTTGTTACTCTGGTGACAACTATTGACTTTCGATGTTCGAAGTCACTGAGATCTTCTCACCGGCCCATTCTGCTGTTAACTGCTTTTCTATTGACAATAATCTCCGCATCCTTTTATATGAATTAGCAGGTCCGCCTCTCGTGACATCTAGTCTTCCGTATTATGTAAGGATGCCCGGACGCTTTTGATCGGATTGTGCACACAATTTTTGGAGCATCGGGCAAGAAGCTAGCGAGGCAGTAGGTGATCGTGGCGGCCGTATGGCAACCGCTATAGTCGGACGCCGCTACTGCTGGCACTGCCGCGGCGGCAGAAGAAGCCACGGCCAGCGTGCCGGGCCGGCGCAGCGCTCGATACGCCCGGTACGTGCATCCGGCATTAACGATTTTCCACGTCAGGTAGCCGCCTTGTCCCGGCGACTCGGCCTCCTACCGCTCCGCCAATTTCACCCATCGGCCAGTCTGCTGACTTGAAAGTCTTAAAAGATTCTGCCAGCTCATCGATAGACCTTCAAGTACCGCGCATTCAGCAAGCTTTCTTCGTTCGAATTCTGTTAGAGAATTCAATACTTACAAGGGAACCTCCCCATCACACCCCCCTCAGATTTAGTTATAAGTTGGCACAGTGGATAGATCTTGAAAAACTGAACACAGATCAATCGAGAAAACAGGAAGAAGTTGTGTGGAACTATGAAAAAAATAAGCAAAATATACAAACTGAGTAGTCCATGCGCAAGCTATGCAACATCAAGGATAGTATGAGCTCACGAGCGCCGTGGTCCCATGGATGCCGGCACGGTAGCTCAGCGTGTTCGGTCAGAGGGTTAGCTGCCCTCTGTAATAAAAAAAAATCGGAGTTAATGGATCAACGATGAACTGAAACGGGTGTCTTGCGACGTCCGCCCCGAGCAGAAACAACTAACAAACACGAACAAAATGAACTAAAAATAAAAAAAAAAGGTTAGCGTGAGCAGCTGCGGAACGAGAGGCCCTTGGTTCTAGTCTTTCCTCGAGTGAAAAGATTACTTTCTTTATTTTCGCAAAGTTATGACGTCTCTGTTCACTGTAATAAGTTTAGTGTCTGTGTTTTGCGACCGCACCGCAAAACCGTGCAATTAGTAGACGAAAGGACGTGCCTCTCCAATGGGAACCGAAAACATTTGATCGCAAGGTCATAGGTCAACCGATTCCTCCACAGGAAAACACGTCTGATATATTCTATACGACACTGGTGACGGCATGTACGTCACATGACAGGAATATGTTGTCGACCCGCCTAACTTGTACACTTGGCGAATGGGTAAAAAGATTCTTCTACCTTGCCCGATTTAGGTTTTCTTGTGGATGTGATAATCACTCACAAAAAAGTGATGAAAACATAAGAGTTTGTCACATAAACTGCAACAAATGAATGCAACAGTTTCACAGTCGCACAGTTTTCCCTCTGCTCTGTCAAAACATATGTTTTTAACGTTTTCAAATTTTTCCGCGTGTGGACCGTCAAATCCTGCATATGTCCAAGCAAATCTGAACATGTCCTGGAATTTTGGAAAGCGAAGTTGATTATGTGTGAGTGCCTAAACTTTGATAACTGTCTGAAAATAAAAAATAAAACTTTTCACTCGAGAGAAGACTTGAACCAAGGACCACTTGTTCCGCAGCTCCTCACGCTAACCACGGGACCACGGCGCTGCTGATCTCATATTGTCCTTGATGTTGCCTATCTTGCGCATGGACTACTCAGTTTGTATATTTTGCTTATTTTTTTCATAGTTCCACACAACTTCTTCCTGTTTTCTCGATTGATCTGTGTTCAGTTTTTCAAGGCCTATGGACTGTGCCAACTTGTAACTAAATCTGAGGGGGGGGGGTGCGATGGGGAGGTTCCCTTGTTAGGTTGACGCAATGATACTGAAGTCTCGGCTTCAGAAGTGCAGGCTCCGTCCAGTACAAGCAGCAATCAATGGCTCCTAACTACCCAAGGGGCAACAACGACACCGGACGTAAACACGTCCGCTACACACCAAAACCGAATTCTCTAGGTGAAGTGATCCCTCGTCCGAAACGCGGAACCACAGTGTTCACCGCGTGAAGTAACCGCAGAAATCAGTGTGCGACGTATGACGAACGTATCCGTTAGGACAATGCGGCGAAAGGTGGCTCTATAATGGTGTCGGTTGAGGCTTCTTGGAGACCATTTGGAGCCAATCACGGCCGTCATGTTTCAGAACACCACAGAAACAGAAACCGATAGTACCTACGCCATGGCTCAAAATCAATGGCGTCAAATAATACAAAACCCATAATTTGTCACTGTTTCCGAGTAATAATTAGGTTACATCATCAACAGCAAAAATGTACCAGACACGGTTCTCCAGTTTACATTAAGAGTCGGCCTACAACGTAACGAGAGGAGGCAATAGTATTCGGAACAGCAGCTTCTCTGAGATGTCTTTCGATGCAGCAAGCGTGGAACGATGTGGAGTACGTCTGTTTGAAAAGCGTTCGGCATACAATCTTGCAGCAGCTCTCCCATTACAGTCTGAAACGTCTCCTTAGAAAAATTAATGAATTACTGTGCTGATAAACCCCTTACGTTATTTGTTTTTCAAACAGCTGAGCAGAACTGTACGTACTCAGACATTTCTCTCTTTACTTATTCTGATCATCACTAAACTGACACACAATATTTTAAGCGCAACGCAATCTGACTTTCAATAATCCCTACAAAAGAATGGCCTTGACTAACAATAACCTATACCTTTCATGAATCACTTACCTCACAAAAATCTTCGTTACTCGAACTACTGCAATACAGCGAGCGCCAGTAGTGCCAGCTAAATAAAAGATTCTAACTACTGAAGGCACTAACTACTGATAGGCATAGTCAGCAAATGAAAGATTTTGATAGAGAACAAACAATGCATTTACTTCAATAGTGTTCAAAAGTCATACTGTCTCTGATGGACACACGTCCAGATCATCCGCTCTCAAAACTCCGCCATCGCACTCCCAAAATCCACCACTGCTGGCGGCTCACCTCCAACTGCGCAACGCTACGCGCTGTTCACATCCAACTGCCCAACACTACAATGGCGAATATTCCAAAAATGCAAACTAGCCACAGACTGCACACAGCACAGTCAGTGATTTTCATATAGAGCGCTACATGGCGTTACCAACATAAAAACCTTAACAGCCTACTTACAAGTCGTCGTTGCCGTATGCATGCACAGTGTCAGTCGTTTGCGCACCTGTGTGCTGATACATGTCGCAGGGCTATCAACAATGTTAGTGCACTGGCTGACCACACGAGGTCCGCAGCAGGATGCAGAGAAATGCAGCGCATGCGCAGGAATATTATTAGGCTCAGGTCGTCCGTCTGCAGTACACAGATGGCTAAAGGGTTGCGTATCTTCAGTATTCGTACACCAAAACGAAACGGAACAAACCGTCACAACGGTTCATCCTTAGACTTCGACGCTCTCCACTGCACAAACCGTGCGCTTCCGAATGTCGGTTCAAATGGTTCAAATGGCTCTGAGCAGTATAGGACTTAACTTCTGAGGTCATCAGTCCCCTAGAACTTAGAACTACTTAAACCTACCTAACTTAAGGACACCACACACATCAATGCCCGAGGCAGGATTCTAACCTGCGACCGTAGCAGTCGCGGGGTTCCTGACTGAAGTGTCTAGAACCGCACGGCCACCGCGGCCGGCTGCTCTGTAATGGTGTGGGTTGTGTTTACGTGGAATGGCCTTGGAGACCATTTGCAGCCAATCATGGCCGTCATGTACCAGAACAACGATGTGGTTTTTATGGATGACAATGCGCCATGTCACAGGGGCACAATTGTTCGCGACTGTTTTGAAGCACATTCTGGACACTTCGAGCGAATGATTTGGCCATCCAGATCGCCCGACATGAATCCCATTGAACATTTATGGGACATAATCGTGAAGTCAGTTCGTGCACACTTTCCTGTACCGGCAACACTTTCGCAGTAATGGCGAGCTATAGAGGCAGCATGGCTCAATATTTCTGCAGGGGACTTCCAAGGACTTGTTGAGGCCGTGCCAGTCGAATTGCTGCACTACGTCGGGCATAAAGGAGGTCCGACACAATGTTAGAGGTATCTCATGATTTTTGTCACCTCAGTGTACTGGGTTAATGAACTCAGTAACAATGTTAACTTCGCGCAATGTTTCGATAGATTTTTCCATCTTACGTCGCTGAAACGTTACATCAGTATCACGCTGCCTGTTCTGACAATAGCCAGAAAAGATTTGACGAGCGGAATTCACCGTGGTTGGCCAGTGTCGTGATTTCAATCACGTGTGGCTTTAAGCCCGCTGTGCATGCTAAGCGCAATCATTATCTGGAGTGGAACATGTCAAGACTCGGACACACGGAACTTGTTGGGGAACATGGGATTTCTTTCCAGCATCACGACGTCTCTATTGACGGCATGGATTCGACAGCGTTGCGCATCTCCCGAATACTTGGTGGAAAATTTCAAGCTAACAATATGCGGTTTGCAGTAATGATTTTAAGATCGAAGCAGGAATTATTAACTTCTTAAATGCACGCAATCGTGTCAGATCAGTCCAATTCAAGGTTCTTCAGCAAATATAGTCATATCATACATGCATATCTCACCCCCCCCCCCCTCAACCCACGGACAGGGCAGCCAGCGTAGACAGTCATGCCACAGAATGACTATCCGCGTCGTATGATTACCGTATAATAAGCATGGTTTATCGGCAGTTTCATAGTTCAGTGTCTCACAGTGTATGTGTGTGTGTGTGTGTGTGTGTGTGTGTGTGTGTGTGTGTGTGTGTAAGGTAAACAGAACCAATGAACTGACAACTTTCCGTAGTTACGATAGTTTATTGACTGCTCAGTACATACCGTGCTTTGAATTGAAAACAAGTCGTTATCCCTTTAGAACATGCGTCTGAGCAGCGCTAGGATTCGTTCGTAATGAGAAGAGTGAGTATTTTATTTAAACCTATGTTCTGAAGTGAACAGCAAATGGCACTTCCCATTGTACCACATACCAGGGTTTCTTCCTGATAAAATCACGTTTGGAGCCCGGGTAGAATGATTGCTTAATTGCCTCTGTGCGTTTCGTAATATTATCTTCCGGTCGCTGTGGGAACGACTAATATGAGATGTAGTAGACTCATTTAATGCACTACTGGCCATTAAAATTGCTGCAACACGAAGATGACGTGCTACAGACGCGAAATTTAACCGACAGGAAGAAGATGCTGTGTTATGCAAATGATTAGCTTTTTAGAGCATTCACACAAGGTTGGCGCCGGAGGCGACACCTACAACGTGCTTACATGAGGAAAGTTTCCAACAGATTTCTCATACACAAACAGCAGTTGACCGGCGTTGCCTGGTGAAACGTTGTTGTGATGCCTCGTGTAAGGAGGAGAAATGCGTACCATCACATTTCCGACTTTGATAAAGGTCGGATTGTAGCCTATCGCGATTGAGGTTTATCGTATCGCGACATTGCTGCTCGCATTGGTCGAGATCCAATGACTGTTAGCAGAATATGGAATTGGTGGGTTCAGGAGTGTAATACGGAACACTGTGCTGGATCCGAATGGGCTC
Organism: Schistocerca nitens; assembly: GCF_023898315.1. Taxonomy (NCBI): domain Eukaryota; kingdom Metazoa; phylum Arthropoda; class Insecta; order Orthoptera; family Acrididae; genus Schistocerca; species Schistocerca nitens. The sequence goes on along the minus strand of NC_064618.1, from coordinate 283,741,202 downwards.
GTATCACTAGCAGTCGAGATGACAGGCATCTTATCCGCATGGTTGTAACGGATCGTGCAGCCACGTCTCGATCCCTGAGTCAACAGATGGGGACGTTTGGAAGGCAACAACCATTGCACGAACAATTCGACGACGTTTGCAGCAGCATGGACTATCAGCTCGGAGACCGTGGCTGGGGTTACCCTTGACGATGCATCACAGACAGGAGCGCCTGCGATGGTGTACTCAACGACGAACCTGGGTGCACGAATGACAAAACGTCATTTTTTCGGATGAATCCAGGATCTGTTTACAGCATCATGATGGTCGCATCCGTGTTTGGCGACATCGCGGTGAACGCACATCGGAAGCGTGTATTCGTCATCACCACACTGGCGTATCACCCGGTGTGATGGTATGGGGTGCCATTGGTTACACGTCTCGGTCACCTCTCGTTCGCATTGACGGCACTTTGAACAGTGGACGTTACATTTCAGATGTGTTACGACCCGTGGCTCTACCCTTCTTTCGATCCCTGAGAAACCCTACATTTCAGCAGGATAATGCACGACCGCATGTTGCAGGTCCTGTACGGGCCTTTCTGGTTACAGAAAATGTTCGACTGCTGCCCTGGCCAGCACATTCTCCAGATTCACCAATTGAAAACGACTGGTCAATGGTGGCTTAGCAACTGGCTCGTCACAATACGTCATTCACTACTGTTGATGAACTGTGATATCGTGTTGAAGCTGCATGGGCAGCTGTACGTGTACACGCCATCCAAGCTCTGTTTGACTCAATGCCCAGGCGTATCAAGGCCGTTATTACGGCCAGAGGTGGTTTTTCTGGGTACTGATTTCTCAGGATCTATGCACCCAAATTGCGTGAAAATGTAGTCACAAGTCAGTTCTAGTATAATATATTTGTCCATTGAATACCCGTTTATCATCTGCATTTCTACTTGGTGTAGCAATTTTAATGGCCAATAGTGTACTTAGTTAAGTGTCATGTTTGTTAGCATTTCCGTTAGTCAAATTCCTGTTGCCCATCTTTGTACTCATTTAATGCATCCTGGTGATCGTTTTTGGTATGGGTTGAAGCACTTGAGTAATATCATAGTACAAAAAAATGGTTCAAATGTCTCTGAGCACTATGGAGCTTAACTTCTGAGGTCATCAGTCCCCTAGAAATTAGAACTACTTAAACCTAACTAACCTATGGACATCACACATATCCATGCCCGAGGTAGGATTCGAACCTGCGACCGCAGCGGTCGCGCGGTTCCAGACTGTAGCGCCTAGAACCGTTCGGCCACTAATATCATAGTACGGACCGCGCGACTGTTCTACATGTAATCTCTCTTTCTAGACTGATTGCATATTTCCAGTGTCCTGCCAATGAATTGAGGTCTGTCCCCTGCCTTACCTCTGACTGCGCCTGTGTTATCATTTCATTTCATATCCCTACAAATATTAGGTTGGTACATAAGTTTGTAATGTTTCTGTTTTGCACATTGGTATTCCGATTGCTATGTGGTGACTTACAGACTGTCGTCTTTCATTTGTTGTCCACTCTTGCAATATGAGTTTACATATTGTCATTTTGCTTTTTGAGATACTGAGTGGAGCTGTGGGCGCTAGAAAATCGAGTGCCAAGTGGAAAAATTGGAACAATTCCGATGTATTCTTCTGTTTGGGCTCAAAGAGGGGGTGAAATCAGCGGAGGCAACCAGAAACATTTACACCGTTTAAGGAGATAATGCAACTGGATAGATCACGGAGGGAAAATGGTTTTCTAGTTTTAAGGACGATCGTTTTAACATTAGTGACTCTCCAAGTTCAGGAAGACCTTCACGTTTTGATGAAGGTCATTTGAACACATTACTCCAAAATGATCCACGTCACTGTACTCGAGAACCCGCAAATGTGGTGAACTGTGATTATTCCATCATCGTGCCGCATTTCCATTCAGTGGGAAAGGTTTAAAAATCGGGTCCATGGGTACCGTTTGCTCTAAACCAAAATGACAAAAATCAGTGGGTGGCCATATGTACTTGCTCGTCGTCAGTTGGCTCACGAACAACTTCGACCATACCTATCCTGTGCCGTTACTGGTGACGAAAGATGGCGTCTTTATGCTAAGAAAAAAAAAGGAATGGTTGAGCCAAAGAAAAGCAGCAATTCCGCGGACAAAGACTTGCGCGCATCAGCAAAAGATAATGTTATGCATGTGCTTGAACAGCGACCATGTGGCATACTACGAGTTGCTTCGTCGAGTTGTGACCATCTCTGCTGACGTTTATTGTCAACGACTGAGACATCTTGCAGACGAACAACGACCAGCAAGATAGAGGAAAGTGATGCTGCTCCACGGTAATTCCCGCCCGCATTCTGCTAGACTGACAAAAACTCTATACAGGAGTTGGGTTGGAAGTCATTTCGCACCTACCTCTTTCACTTGATCTTGCGTCCTCAGATTTTCACCTTTGTCGCTCTCTAGAGAGCAACCTTCAGTCAACTTCCTTTACGGATGAAAATTCGCTCCGAACATAGCTCGACGCGTTCTTCCCCTCAAAACCACGTGATTTCTACAGTCGCGGAATCGAAAAGTTACCGCAGCGTTGGCAGACTGTTGTAAATAGTGAAGGAGAATATATTATTGATGACTAAAATCTCTGTTATCAGTATCTGTTGTGTTCGTTAAACGTATGGAAAAACGCTAAGAACTTATGCGCAACTCAATAGTTACACTCAGGTATTTGTATGAGCTGCCCGATTCCGACTGGCACTCACTGATATTGTAGTCATAGGATATTAAGCTTTTTTAGTTTTGTGAAGTGCACAAATTCATAACACTTAAAACAAGTTGTTAATTTTGCAATCTTATCACGATCCGTTTAAATATCCGTGCAGCTTTTTCAGACAGTACTTCATTGCAGACAACTGCATAATCTTAGAAAAGTTTGAGAGTACTTTAATCTTTAATGTCTGCTATGTCATTGATATACAACGTGAACAGCAAGGGTCCCATGACATTTCTATTGAGCACGTCGGAAGTTACTTAATTCTATTGATGTAGCCTCTGCTCCACAGCCGCAATAAAACCAAAATTTATGTTCTGCTCGGAGGTGCACCTCATAGGTCGAGTTCTAGGAACAGGTTTCTTATTCTGGAACTCGACATCGAATAAACTCAAGTTTGCGTGATGCACTTTAGTTTGGTTTGCGTGACATGAAAGGTCAACTTCCAGTTTTTATGCCAGCATTTGCGGTCGATGTTCCACAGACAGGAATGCGAACATTTTATCACGGGCTTGGAAACAAATTTCTACACGGCAGCATTCTCCCACATCTAACAGAATGAATAAATTCTAACGGCGAGAATAGTTTGCAGAAATGTCCACTGAATTTAATTTCTGTTCGACGCTGCTCATAAATCATTTCCACAGTGGAGGTACCACTTCGAGGAAAGTATACACATTACTGAAACTTCCGTAATCTTATTTCATTAGCATAACTGCAAGCAATTACATTCACGATCCCTGCTGAGTGACGACAATCACAATAAGCTGACTTATTTTTGTTGGCAAGAACTTCCCAAGCTGCAATGGAGACGATGGGGTAAACAAATTACGAATAAGAGGCCAAGTAATTTTGCTGTAAAAATTAGCAAACACCGACGAGAATACAAACCAGAGCGTCAGTCATAAACAAAGAGTTTATTAACGTGGAATTAGCGTTAGCAGTGCCTCTTCGTCCTAAACGAGCGCAGCCATCTCTAGAGTTGGGCACGTCAGACCTCGTCGGAAAATTAAACTTTTTCAGACTTTACTGGTTTGTGCTTTACGCCTCCGTTTCTCGTTCTCTCTCTTCTGCTCCTGGCAGTGACTTTTAATTATAAGCATAGTCTAAAAGTTTTAGAAGTCTTTCTGTTACTCAAATATTTTATAAAATTCTTAACGATACTGATACGTCACATCTTTCCCACACAAAAAAGGTCGCAATGAATGTGGAACACTTTTTAAAGCTCTGCAGCATTGCGCCGAAAAACATCACCATTCTGTAAATTGTACAGAGTGTTTATAAATTTCTTATACAAAAGTAACCTTTAATTGTGAAAAGGGTAAATAACTTAAAGAATGTTTGATACAGCATCAAAAGTCTGACAGATAGCCATATAGCATTTAAAAGGAAATTAAAAGAATTTCTTAATGGCAACTCCTTCTACTCATTAGATGAATTTTTGGATATAGTAAGTGGGATTTCCCAACCTCCACAAATATATATATATATATATATATATATATATATATATATATATATATATATATATATATATTACTGAGTGTCATGTAATATTTTGTCTAATGTAATATCTTGTATAGACACCTTTTATTAACCTGACACGTTCCATATCATTACGAAGTGTCGTATTCATGATCTATGGAACAAGTACTAATCTAATCTAATCTAGTATATCTTCAGGTTTTATTCCCCACCTGACACTGTTAGTTCCCGACGTTCCCGCTAGGCGGCATGAGCTAATGAGTTATTCCAACAGCCATCACGGAGTCGTATAACGGTGTAGGGCGTACACAGTGTTGTTCATGGTTTCAATAATCCAAATATGCTACTATAGTTCAGAGACAATTCAAGACATGGCTGCTGCGGCTGTTGAGAACACCATCACGGGTGAATGTTTCCTCATCCTTAAGCGGTACAAACTATACGAGATTCGGCATTACGGCAGTGCGTTGGACAATCCATTGAGAGAAGTGAACGCAGGGCTCAAAACCGGTTGGTCCTAGTGCTTGCACATCTTCTTCATGATATGGGTGTAATACATGTTCCATCAGTACACTCCAAATTGTAACCTTCGAAATGTACTTTTCAGGAGCAAGTTGACGGGTGCGTATTGCAGGATGGTCGACCACAGAATTCAATTCCATCTTCTCAAAATCTGGTGTTCGGTCTTCGGCCGTATCTCTGTGGCGTGAACGACACCGTCTCTCGTATGTTGGTATCCACAGAAATAAACTTTTTCCAATTAGGATGATACCTATTGGGAAAGCGTTCTTTGAACATTCGTGCTGCTTTACGGGCAATACATCCTGCCGCAACGTACATAAATGCTTGTCTGCCACCTTTCGTGACGATTAACATTCCATCTTTCAGTACGAGTCATGCACTGTAGACACTAACACACCTCACCATGGACCATCTCAAGCTATCTGATGCAATGGACAACTGACACCAAGGATAGTGGTGTGCGTGCAGCGCAGGTTAATGCGCCGATTCGATGCATGCAGTGGTCGGGTGTACGCTGTTTATCGCCCGCTGTCTTCCAATGAAGAACAGACACCCGGGATGTTTGCAAGAGTGCGGCAGAACTGTACGTGCCGTTGCAAAACATGCATAGAAACTGCCGGTCGTCACTTTAAACAACTGCTATGAACTACGTTGTTGTTATGAGGTGTACGCTGTATATGACCATAACATAATAAATATGCATTTCCGGCTATTGGTTCTGTATCTCAATAAAATCGGTTGTGGACCCACTAACACCTGTTTCAGTATCACCCATCAGGCTTGCGACACCATGTAGAACAGTTTCTCAATATAATAGGTTGTGGGACCACTATCACCAGTTTCAATATCACCCAGATGACCTTGCTAAGAAAATAGGTAATTCGCAACCGTGAAGCCAGAACGAGCAAGAAAGCCTAATCCAAGAAGGGCAGAAGAAGAATTAGAAGAAGTAGGTAGTAATTCACCACAATGCGCTACTGATTTTTTTTTATTTAAAGGTGCTTTCCGAGAAGCTACAAAATGTGGAAATTACGGAGAAAAACATGTTTGGTTTCTGAGCAATGTTTTTTCCCTGTGAAATCGTTAAAATGGTTACATCCACGATATCTAGTTGTGGTATAGGAAAGGAAGAGAAGGTTTAACGTCTCGTCGACCACGAGGGCATTACATATGGAGCACAAGCTTGGATGGACCAAGAACAGAAAGAAGAACAAGTGGTATTCTTTTCAATTAAACTCTTGTATCCTGGCCAGGGACTGAATCAGGAATGTTTTCCAGAAACCTGTAACACTAACAAGGCTACCTCTCGGGGTCCGAGGCTTAAGAAGTAAACATATTGGTAGTACCGGCAAGCTTCAGTATCAACGAGGACGCACTGCAGCCGCCGGATTTAAAGTTCAGAGCTATGAACACCATAAACACCGAAGACTGAGAAACACTGCACTAGTTAGATGGTGGCACAAATAATAGAAGCTTATCCCTTTAAAAAACCCAGGAACGTCTACAAACTGAATTAGGAGTTATCTGCTAACACCACGACTTCTGAATCACGAACAGCCGTAGAAACATTCTTCCAGCTGATAGCTGAAAACGACCTGGAAACAACGCTCTCAGGAATATGCAGATTTCTGACAATTATCTTCACATCAATGAATACCGATGAGGCTGTGAGATGTCCCTCAGCTCTGGAGAGTATGAAGACATTTTAAGGCGTACAATATTAGAGATCAATTTCAGTGCATTAGTATTTCAGTCCATAGAAGCTCCCGGGCAGCTACACACGTTAGCACGCCGTTTCTGGGATTCGGGGAGAGGCGTCGGCCCTAGGTCGAACACGCCTAGCGGATTAACGACGAAGAGCGTTGTGCCGGCCAGCTTAGTTGTGGTTTTCAGGTGGTTACCCACATCCGACTAGGTGAATACCCCCGTCCGGCCTCAGTTATACGATTCGCAAACATTTCGAAAACATTCTCACATTTTCGCAAGGGATAACTCTAGACGCAGACAGATGGAATACACGAATTCCGTCATCCCGGTGTGGTGGTGGGGGGGGGGGGGGGGGGTTTCGACAACAAGTGCATCCTGCCACCCTCTTCCACTAACATTGACAAATATTAAGCATTACGTTGTCAAATCTAGATTAACATGCCGATCAGATGAATATAATGAAAAAAAGTACTTTTATCCATAGAAAAGGACATTTTTCAAGGCAATTTTAGTAAAAAATATATCAACTTTTTGGTTCATGGAAGGATAGAAGAAATGAACTTTGTGTACAAGCAATGCGTATAGATATTGGTAGTGACTTGTTTTAGTCGTTTGTATATTAGGGTGCACGGCTACGGTGTATTTCTTGAGGCAAGTCATTTTCTTGAGTAGGCTGTTTTATTTTTGAAATAATCACTTTATTTCCTGATTTAGCTAGTAGCCAATTTCACTCCCTTGGCCCTAATCAAAGCAAACAATACCAAAGTGAAATTAGCTAATAGCTACAATATGAAATAAAGTGATTATCTAAGAAAAAATAAAACAGCCTACGCAAAAAGATGACTTCCGTGAGTGATTTATTTTATTTGTGTTGCATTTTTTAGTAAAACTGGTTATGTTTCCTAGGAACCTTGTAACGAGTTTCATGTGATTATACATTTGAACCGCCATCTGGTTTAATCCTGAGCCGCCAGTACAAAGGAGCTGAGGTAGTAGTTGCAAGATATAGGCAATAGTTATGGCGTAAAAAGGTGATGAAATGAAATGATCGTATGGCATTGTTGGCCGGGAGGCCCCATGCGGGGAAGTTCGGCCGCCGTATCGCAAGTCCTTTTTATTTGACGCCACTTCGGCGACTTGCGAGTCAATGATGATGGAGAACACACAACACCCAGTCATCACGAGGTAGAGAAAATCCCTGGCCCCGCCGGGAATCGAACCCGGGACCCCGTGCGCAGGAAGCGAGAACGCTACCGCAAGACCACGAGCTGCGGACGTGAAAAGGTGATGATCGATATATACCGAAACAAACAGGAAACTTTATCAAAGTAAGAATGAGGTGCAACCACACGTCCAAGTAGAAGAAATACCTAACTCTCGGCATTTTCCAGGTGACGGACACGACGTTTAACAGTAGGGAGTAATAAAATATAAATCTATTTAAGAAAATAAAAACTTTAAGATGGTAGGTTGCAGTAAAATGAAATCTAGTTAAAGATGAGGAGCAAACAACCGGAGCCACGGAGCTAGCAGTATGCTGCACGAGGAAACGATTGTTACGCAAGAATAAAATCAGAAAGAGTTAGATCCAAAATGGTTCAAATGGCTTTGAGCACTATGAGACTTAACACCTGAGGTCATCAGTCCCCTAGAACTTAGATTTATTTAAACCTAACTAACCTAATGACATCACACACTTCCATGCCCGAGGCAGGATTCGAACCTGCGACCGTAGCGGTCGCGCGGTGCCAGACTGAAGCGCCTAGAACCGCTCAGCCACTCCATAGAGTTGGGAAAGAGCTGGTTATTCTCAATGAGGACAGTCCGATGTGAAGCTGAGTCGTGGTTCGCTGCGACTTTGTAGTGTCCAAAACACACTGGGGACTACAGCTGAGCACATCTCGTTACTGTGTAACTCACATGTAAAAAAGAGCCTGTACGCTTTTCGGACAGTTTACAGGGCACAAGTGTGATCTTTTATTTCCTCGCTCGTTCGTCGAGTATTTTGGACTTCTACCTCGTATCAGTGGCTCAGAGAGTGATTCTGTGTGCAGTATCAATACATTTAGCCATGTGATCTGCAGAGCGAAGCATGCTCTCTGCGATTTGTGAGTACCGAAGCGTACTGAAGGGTCTTCGACGGCGGGCGAATACGTCTTTGTGCGCCAAGCGAGCGACAGCGTGCGTTCTGGAGAGTGCTCGAGAGTTGACAGGCCGCATCGATCAATGGCGAGTACCGCCGGTGCCGACCTCGACGGCTCTAAATTGCCGTGGAGTCTCGTCGCGTGTCGTAAACCCGGCCGAAGAGCGTTCCCGTGTTCCTGTCTGCCGGCTACTGCGAGCGCCGTACTTGTGTGAACGGCGTGCTGACACCGCGATTCATAATGCAGGTGCAGCGGAAAGCGACGCCGACAAATCGTGACAGGAGGACAGAAAGTCGCTCGGCCAGAGTGCAGTTAATGAGTTGTTCACGCAGATGTGCGGAACGCGTGGAACGGAGTGACAGCTCGTGTTAGGCTCTCACTGTATACAAATTTCACACCCTGACTGTGCTGTATGCTTCAAAGGTGAAATGGTGGAAAAGACGTAGCTGGTATTGGCACTCGATGACTGCATTATTTATGTGTAAGTAATTGTAACTGTTTAGAAGGCTTAAATGCAAGTTGTCTTGTTGGCGATAAATGACAATGTTCAGTACTTTACACATTCTCAAGTTGTTGTTGTGGTCTTCAGTCCTGAGACTGGTTTGATGCAGCTCTCCATGCTACTCCGTCCTGTGCAAACTTCTTCATCTCCCAGTACTTACTGCAACCTATATCAAATGGCTCTGAGCACTACGGGACTCAACTTCTGAGGTCATCAGTCCCCTAGAACTTAGAACTACTTAAACCTAACTAACCTAAGGACATCACACACATCCATGCCCGAGGCAGGATTCGAACCTGCGACCGTAGCGGTCGCGCGGTTCCAGACTGTAGCGCCCAGAACCGCTCGGCCACCCGGCCGGCGCAACCTATATCCTTCTGAATCTGCTTAGTGTATTCATCTCTTGGTCTCCCTCTACGATTTTTACCCTCCACGCTGCCCTCCAATGCTAAATTTGTGATCCCTTGATGCCTCAGAACATGTCCTACCAACCGGTCCCTTCTTCTTGTCAAGTTGTGCCACAAACCCCTCTTCTCCCCAATTCTATTCACTACCTCCTCATTAGTTCTCGAGAGCGACATTCAGTTCTGCAGTGATTTTTGCAGCTGTCGGTCCCTTATTTTTCGTCCAGTCCTCTTCGACGACCGTCTCTCACGATCACTCAAAATACACTTTCGTTACGGTCGCAGGTTCGAATCCTGCCTCGGGCATGGATGTGTGTGATGTCCTTAGGTTAGTTAGGTTTAACTAGTTCTAAGTTCTAGGGGACTAATGACCTTATAAGTCCCATAGTGCTCAGAGCCATTTGAACCATTATCCTCGTTTTGCTTTTGTTGATGTTCATCTTATATCCTCCTTTCAAGACACTGTCCATTCCGTTCAACTGCTCTTCCCTCATCTGAAGTATACAGTCGGAATAATGACTGCTGTGAAAGTTGTTACTGTACAACTGTTGGAGAGACAGCAACACAGCAAGCGGCGAGAAACCTGATCGTGCTTTAACATCATATGCACATTCAGATTAATAAAGGTTTCCAATTCTTTTTCTACTTTACTGCGAAATAGTTATTCCGCTGAGGTAAAAAAAGTCATGGGATACCCCCTAACATCGTGTCGGACCTGCTTTTTCCCGGCGTAGTGCAGCAACTCGAAGTTGAATGGACTCAACAAGTTATTGGAAGTCCCCTGCAGAAAGTTTGAGCCTTACTGCCTCTATAGTCGTACATAACTGCATGTTACTGGTGCAGGATTTTGTGCACAACTGACCTATTAGTTATGTTCCCAAAATGTTCGATTAGATTCATATCGGCGACCTGGGTGGCCAAATTAGTACTTCAAAGCAGTCGCGAACATCTATGGCCCGAAGACATGCCACATTGTCATAAAAAAAATCCCATAATTGTTTTTGAAGTCCATGAATGGGTGCAAATGGTCTCTAAGTAGCCGAACATAACCGTTTCCAGTCAGTGATCGCTTCAGTTGGACCGGAGGTCCTAGTCCACTCCATGTAAACACAGCCGACACCATTATGGAGTCACTACCAGCTTGCACCGTGCCTTGTTGACAACTTGGGTTCATGGCTTTGTGGGGTCTGCACCACATCAAACTCCTACCATCACGGTTCTAGGCGCTTCAGTCCGGAACCGCGCTGCTGCTACGGTCGCAGGTTCGAATCCTGCCTCGGGCGTGCATGTGTGTGATGTCCTTAGGTTAGTTAGGTTTAAGTAGTTCTAAGTCTAGGGGACTGATGACCTCAGATGTTAAGTCGCAGAGTGCTTAGAGCCATTTGAACCAACCCTACCGTCAGCTCTTATCAAATGAAGTCGTGAGACAGCTGACCGGGTCACTGTTTTCCAGTCGCCTAGGGTCCAACCGATATGGTCTCGAGCCCAGGAGAGGCGTTAGAGGCGATGTCGTGCTGTCGGCAAAGGCACTCACATCGATCTTCTGCTGCCATAGCCTCTTAACGGCAAATTTTGCCGCGCCCTCCTAAGGGATACGGTCGAAGTACGTTCCACATTGATTTCAGCGTTTAATTCACGCAGTGTTGCTTGCCTGTTAGCAGTGGCAACTCTACGCAAAAGCCGCTGTTGTCGGTTGTTAAGTGAAGGCCGTCGGCCACTGCGTTGTCCATGGTGAGAAGTCATGCCCGAAATTTTGTTTCCCGACACACTCTTTACAATTCGGGTCTCGGAATATTGAATTCCCTAACTATTTCCGAATTGGAGTGTCCCATGCGTCTAGTGCCAACTACCATTCCGCGTTCAAAGTCTGTCAGTTACCGTAGTGCGGCCGTAATCGTATCTGAAGCCTTTTCACATGAATCACCTGATTACAAACGACAACTCCGCCGGGGTACCGCTCTTTTATACCATGTGTACCCGATACTACAGCCAACTATGTACGTATCGCTATCCCATGACTTTTATCACCTCAGTGTATATTTTTGTTTCCCAACTGGCAGGAAAATATCAAGAGACATGAATGACTGCGAAATAACAGAGAGGAAACCTACATATGAAATGACGTAAGCTACAACTTCTACACTCAGAAAATTTCGAAGTTGCATATAATTGTAGCTTACTGGTTTGATATTATTTTTAATTATTATTTTGAGGAGAGATGATTTACAGGTTGTAAATATTCTTGAAGAATCGTGGTTGCCCATAGCTGTATTAATCAGTTTACCTCACAACTATTTTCAGTCATAAACAGATTATCTTAAGGTGTCTGCGCAGCAACGCGTAATCCTTATAAAGCATCATGTTACAAACCAGCACCTCCATTCCACAAGAAATCGGGAACATGTATAGCGTACAGCAAATCTGTTATTTATTTTTTTTTGTCGTATGATGAAAGGAGGTACGTATGTACAACATTTATGGACAAACGTGCTCAATCACAAACTTGTACAATCTTACATCTCAAGACCTAGTTCCATGATCAATTCGGTCGCTTCATCCGGTGTGTAGTGATTGTCCATTATCGTTCCTTTTTACGCTCGAAGAGGACAATCAGTAACGAAATGGTGGATTGTCTGGAAGGAGACACCACAGCCACAGTTTATCGAACTAACAGTATTCATACAATGAAGTGAACAGCCGTCTGAGGATGAAATTGTCCTTTCTAAACCGGTAACGGCGCTGATTGTGTAAATAAATAGCAATATTAACAATGGCTGGTTGCTATTTTCTTCTTTGCAGTGATCAGTTTGTAGAAAATCTTTAAGGTTTGTAGAAAACATCGTAATTCTGTCAGAGAGAGCAAAGGACTTGGAAGAGCAGGCGAATGTAATGGATAGTTTCTTGAAAATAGATTACAAAATAAAAATAAAAGAATGGAAAGAAGCCGAAATAGAGGAGACGATTCTGATGGAATTATTAGGAAATGAGACATTAAAAGAATTAGACTAATTTTACTATTTGGACAAAAAACTAACTGATGATGATCGAAATGGAGGATATGAAGTGCCGACTGGCGAGAATAAGAAAAGGAGTTATAATAAACAGTGATTCATAAAGAAAGAACGGATTTTAGTTGTTTATTAGAGACGAACTATGAAAGACAGAAGTACATTGTGCGTGTCTCTGGATAGAGGGAGGTTTTTTGTTCACACAGACACTATACCACGAACTCAGTATGAGCACCATGCGTCGCTCGGGAAACATCGAAACGGTAGCCCACCCGATTCTGCACATGATTCAACAGGACTCTGTGTTTATTGAATCGAGAGCTTCGGCAATTCGATTTCTCGGGTATTCAAGAGTAGCTGCCATAGGTGGGACAAAGATTGTGTTTTATGTGCCTCCAGAGAAAAAAAACGCAAGATTTGACATCTGGTGAACTGGTAGGCGGAAAGTAATGAACAAGATCTTGTTGCCAACCTCCTCCAATCCAACGATATGGGATGGTGCTGTCAAGATAACGCCGCATGTCACGGTAAAAGTGAGGCGGGGCAACGTCATACGTAAAAATTAAATCATTGGAATCTTCTTGAAGCTGAGAAAACAACGAATTTTTCAGCATGTCCAAGTATGACATTCCTGTCAGAGTTTCCTCCGCAAAAAAGGTCCATAAAAGTGGTGAACAGAAACGACACAAAAACATTCAGTTTCGGTGAGTCTCTTTCATGTTCGACGACGACGCCAGCATTTTGTTACCACCCACATCCTTATATTATGGCTGTGTATTTCACCCGATAGGTGAAATGTCGGTTGATCCGAAAAGATAGAGAGCTGAAATGCAAAATTCGTACCTTCTGTTTTGGACGCTGTGACGCAGTTGCTGCAGTAACTGCAACTTGTAGGGCTTCATATGTAGGCGTTTCAGAACAGGCCACACCGTTGTCTGAGTACGTTCAAGTTTCTGGCCTGCTCGTCTTGTGGACTTGCGAGGACTCCCGTGTGAATGCATCGCGGATACGCTCGACATTTTCATCAGACGTGCGTGGCCGATCAGTGCTCTTCCCTCTGCATGTGCAACGAGGTTCCCAGAATGTTGTATGCCAGTCATAAATCTGACTGTGCAGAGGCGGCTTCTTGCTAAATCGACAGTCGAACGTAAGTTGCACTGCAACAATGAATTGACATCGTGCCAATTCCAACTCACAAAATGATCTCTCTTGTGGTATAGTCGCCATGTTGCTATAAACAAACAACAGCTCAGCTGCGTAAAAACTTTGAACCTTCCCCTACCCAGTGACTTGCGCAATGTGTTTATATCTTTTATAGTTTCTCTGTAATAAACAACTGAAAGCTGTCATTTTTTTAGAATCATCGCAGCGTTGGGTGGCCGCGTGGTTAGAGGCGCTATGTCACATATTCCGCGGCACCTCCCGCCGGGCTTTAAAGTCCTCCCTTGGGCGTGGGTGTGCATGTTGTTCTTAGTATAAGTTAGTTTAAGTAGTGTGTAAGTCTAGGAACCGATGATGCAGCAGTTTGGTCCCTTAGGAATTCACATACATTCGCACATTTTCAGAATCATCCGCTATAAACATGTGTTTGGAAAGCTTTCCTGAAAGTGTTTGTATGGAGTGTTATCTCTTACGGAAGTGTGGCGTGGACAATAAAGGGTTCACACTGGTTGGTCGATTTGGGGGAAGGGACCAAACAGCAAGGTCATTGGTCCTATCGGATTAGGAAAAAATGAAATGAACGTGGCCCCATCCGGGGACGTTCGGGCACCGAGTACAAGTCTTATTTTAGTTGATGCCACATTAGGCGACTTGCGTGCGGGTGATGAGGATGAAATGATGGTGAAGACAACACTACACCCCGTCCACGAGCGCAGAAAATCTCCAACCCAGCTGGGAATCGAACCCGGGGACGCTGCATGGGAGGCAAGCACGTTACTACTCAGCTAAGCAGGCTGACATCGGATTAGGGAAAGATGGGGAAAGAAATCGTCCGTGCGCTTTCAAAGGAACCATCCCGGAATTTGCCTGAAGCGATTTAGGGAAATAACGGAAAACCTAAATCAGGATGGCCGGGCGCGGGTTTGAGCCGTCGTCCTCTCGAATGCGAGTCCAATGTGCTAACCACTGCGCCACCTCGCTCCATATAAAGAGTTGAGGCAGGAAGCCAGTAGAAACTTCTAAAATGTGATACTATATAAGAATGTTGAACATTGGGTGGATGAAACTGCCTGGCAGATTAAAACTGTGTGCCGGACGGAGACTCGAACTCGGGATCTTTGCCTTTCGCGGGCAAGTGCTCTACCGACTGAGCTACCCAAGCACGACTCACGCCCCGTCCTCACAACTTTACTTCTGCCAGTACCTCGTCTCCTACCTTCCAAACTTCACAGAAGCTCTCCTGCGAACCTTGCAGAACTAGCACTCCTGAAAGAAAGGATATTGCGGAGACATGGCTTAGCGACAGCCTGGGGGATGTTTCCAGAATGAGATTTTCACTCCGCAGCGGAGTTTGCGCTGATATGAAACTTGGTAGAGCACTTGCCCGGTAGAACACTTGCCCGCGAAAGGCAAAGGTCCTGAGTTCGAGTCTCGGTCCGGCACACAGTTTTAATCTGTCAGGAAGTTTCATATCAGCGCACACTCCGCTGCAGAGTGAAAATCTCATTCTGGATTGGGTGGATGGATCAAGAGACTAATGAAGAGATATACCGAATCTAACTGGAGAAAAACGAAAATTATGGTACAACTTGGGTAAAAAGAAAAGAGATGCGTTGATATTTGGTAATGGAGGGAATTGTGTCGGGGGTGGGGGAAGAGTGGAGTCGCAGAGGTAGATCATTGGATGGATACGGTAAGAAGGTTGCAGTAGTTATGCAGAGATGAAGAGACTTACACACGATAGACGAGGTGGGGAGCTGCAATAAACAGCCGAAGAGCTAAAGACGACAACAACAGCAACTGAAAGATAAGGTGTCAGCCGTTCCATGGTGCTCTCATTCGTCTGAAACGCACCGGTCCCATCCCAGGCCTTATAGTCCGGGGTGCGATAAGCTACAACTCTCGTTCACCTTTGGTGTTTCTGGAGGGGACGCTAACCAGCGCTCAATACGTGCAGAATGTTGTTAGACCTATTCTTTTGCAGTTCTTGCAACAGGAAGGTGAAGCGTTGTCCCAACACTATAATGCTCGGTCAGACACCGCCCGTGAAACTCAATGTGCTCTGCAAGACGTGAAGCAACTTCCCTGGTCAGCAAGATCTCCGGACTTGTCTCCAGTCGAGCACGTGTGGGATATGACGGGGCGAGAAGTGACTCATGCGACTCGTCAATCAACAACTCTTATAGTATTACGTTAACAGGCCGAGTAGCCGTGGCATAGCATATCCCAGGACAGTAGTCGCCATCTGTACGATCGACTGGATGTCAGAATCAGCACCTGCATTGCCGCCCATGGAGGCTACACCACGTAATAATACTGGCGTTTCAGCATGGGTCGATACTTTGTACCTCTGAGCCACTTGTGCAACTGATATGTAAGTGTAATCGTATCATATGCTCAATATATACTGTTACAACAATAAATCCTGTGTGAACTGGAAACCTCCGAAAGGGTATACTAATTTTTTTTTCCGGCATTTCCGGCAGTGTATCTGGTATGGGTCCCACATCTACGATGGGTAGCACGAATGTAGCGAAGGAAGTTTCGGAATGGAGGTCAACAAGCTCTGAAGAAAAAGGAGGATTTGACGGAGTACAGTGACAGGACGTGACGCGCAAGCAGAGCGAGACTGTCCCGGCTGCTAGCGCCGTGACGACAGCAATCTGCCAGGCCGTCTGTAAAGCCGCGCCAAACGGCGGGCACGTGACCGAGAAGCGGGCCGGCGTCGTTTTTGTGGGCAGCGGCCTTCCACGATGCGCCGCCGGTCGATACCGAGTGTCCTGCAGCTGCGGGGGCGGCGGGGGCCGCTCCGGGCCGGCCGGTGCGGCCGCCCGATCGAATGCTGTACAGTACTGTATAGGGCCGCATTGTCGGGGGCCTCATCTGGAGCGCACGCCGTCTTCTGAGCTGCCGATGGGGGACTCGCCCAGCGTCTTGCGCTCCCCAGGCTCCGCCACGAGTCACCATCGGCGCTCTTCATGCGTACTTGGAAGCGTGGCATTTCATTTACGATCGTCTTCGTAATGCTACTGCAGGCATACGCGAGCGCACATACCCATGCATGCGCACGCACTCACACACCCGGTACTTCACATGGTGTTCCGAGACAGTCTGGACGCACCAGATTTTGATGACTATACCGACGTTGTTGTCTTCCCCAACAGTTGTCACAGTGCAAGGACAAGAACTACGTCAAGAAACTATAACGATAGTGTTCTGTGTACATGCATATGAGGGGCATTCAACAAGTAATGAAACACTTTTTTTTCTCGCCCAGTTTCGGTAGAAAAGATGCGGAATTGTTGTGGGACATAGTGGAATATTCCCCCCTATAGTTTCATGAAGTTATGATATGTGGCGGAGGTATACACCGCTGGCCATTAAAATTGCTACACCAAGAAGAATTGCAGATGATAAACGGGTATTCATTGGACAAATATATTATACTAGAACTGACATGTGATTACATTTTCACACAATTTGGGTGCATAGATCCTGAGAAATCGGTACCCAGAACAACCACCTCTGGCCGTAATAACGGCCTTGATACGCCTGGGCATTGGGTTAAGCAGAGTTGGATGGCGTGTACAGGTACAGCTGCCCATGCAGCTTCAACACGATACCACAGATCATCAAGAGTAGTGACTGGCGTATTGTGACGAGCCAGTTACTCGGCCACCATTGACCAGACGTTTTCAATTGGTGAGAGATCTGGAGAATGTGTTGGCCAGGGCAGCACTCGAGCATTTTTTGTATCCAGAAACGCCCGTACAGGACCTGCAACACGCGGTCGTGCATTATCCTGCTGAAATGTAGGGTTTCGCAGGGATCGAATGAAGGGTAGAGCCACGGTTCGTAACACATCTGAAATGTAACGTCCACTGTTCAAAATGCCGTCAATGCGAACAAGATGTGACCGAGACGTGTAACCATTGACAACCCATACCATCACGCCGGCTGATACGCCACTATGGCGACGAGGAATACACGCTTCCAACGTGTGTTCACCGCGATGTCGCCAAACACGGATGCGACCATCATGTTGCTGTAAACAGAACCTTGATTCGTCCGAGAAAATGACGTTTTGGCATTCATGCACCCAGGTTCGTCGTTGAGTACACCATCGCAGGCGCTCCGTCTGTGATGCAGCGTCAAGGGTAACCGCAGCCATGGTCTCCGAGCTGATAGTCCATGCTGGTGCAAATGTCGTCGAACTGTTCGTGCAGATGGATGTTGTCTTGCAAACGTCCCCATCTGTTGACTCAGGTATCGAGACGTGCTGCGCGATCCGTTACACCCATGCGGATAAGATGCCTGTCATCTCGACTGCTAGTGATACGAGGCCGTGCGGATCCAGCACGGCGTTCCGTATTACCCTCCTGAACCCACCGATTCCATATTCTGCTAACAGTCATTGGATCTCCACCAACGCGAGCAGCAATGTCGCGATACGATAAACCGCAATCGCGATAGGCTGCAATCCGATCTTTATCAAAGCCGGAAACGTGATGGTACGCATTTCTCCTCCTTACACGAGGCATCACAACAACGTTTCACCAGGCAACGCCGGTCGACTTCTGTTTGTGTATGAGAAATCGGTTGGAAACTTTGCTCATGTCAGCACGTTGTAGGTGTCGTCACCGGCGCCAACCTTGTGTGAATGCTCTGAAAAGCTAATCATTTGCATAACACAGCATCTTCTTCCTGTCTGTTCAAAAAATGGCTCTGAGCACTATGGGACTCAACTGCTGAGGTCATTAGTCCCCTAGAACGTAGAACTAGTTAAACCTAACTAACCTAAGGGCATCACAAACATCCATGCCCGAGGCAGGATTCGAACCTGCGACCGTAGCGGTCTTGCGGTTCCAGTCTGCAGCGCCTTTAACCGCACGGCCACTTCGGCCGGCTCCTGTCTGTTAAATTTCGCGTCTGTAGCACGTCATCTTCGTGGTGTAGCAATTTTAATGGCCAGTAGTGTACATAGTCTACAAACTGGCGTCTGTAACGAAGGTGCGTTCCAAGGACGCAGCTGTCGCGGAGTTCCATTATGCGCCGGCCGGCGTGGCCGAGCGGCTCTGGGCGCTTCAGTCTGGAACCGCGCGACCGCTGCGGTCGCAGGTTTGAATCCTGCCTCGGACATGGATGTGTGTGATGTCCTTATGTTAGTTAGGTTTAAGTAGGGGGCTGATGACCTCAGATGTTAAATCCCATAGTGCTCAGAGCCATTTGAACCATCTGAAGCTCCATTATGCGAAAAACCAGAGCATTGCATATACTCATAACCATTTGCAGGACGTCTACGGAGACCTGACAGTGAACAACAGCACGACGAGTCGTTGGACGAGGCGTCTGTCATCATCGCAACAAGGTCGCGCAAACGCGTCCGATCTCCCGCGTGCTGGCCGGCCATGAACTGCTGTGACTCCTGCAGTGCTGGAACGTGCGGACACACTCATTCGCGGTGATCGACAGACCACAAACAAACACCTCGCTGCTCAACTGGACGTCTCCGTTAGTAGTGTTGACAGACTCGTCCACCAGTTGGAATTCTCTCAATGTTGTGTGCCCGCTGGGTTGCTCGCCGTCTCACAGGAGATCACAAAGAGCAGCGAAGGACCCTCTGTGCTGAATTGCTCGCGCGTTACGAGGCTGATCGTGACAGTTTTTTGTCTAACATCTCCACAGATGATGAAACATGGTTCGTAACTTAGAACCGGAAACAAAACGGCACTCTATGGAGGGGCGCCACAGCACCTCTCCTCTGTAAAAAAAAGTTCCAAGTCGCACCATCAACCGGCAAAGTCATCGCGATGGTCTTCTGGGATTCCGAAGCGATTGTTCTGTTTGACGTCCTCCTTCATGATGCAAAGATCAACTCTGAAGTGTGTTGTACTACCATCAGGAAATTGTAGAAACGACTTCCACGTGCTCATAGCACAAAGATGCAAAGGAAATTCTCCACGACAACGCAGGGCCTCACCCAAGCCTGCGCACCCGAGAGGAGCTCACAAAACTTCATTGGACTGTTCTTCCTCATCCAACCTATAGGCCGGATCTCGCACCTTCCGACTTTCATCTGTTTAGCTCAAAGAAGGATGCAGTAAGTGGTATGAGGATGATGAGGACGTTATTGATACACCAAGACACTGGTTCCGAGGTCGACCAGTAGAATGGTACCGTGCGGGAGTACTAGCCCTTGCAGTAAGGTGGCATTGAAAGGAGGTTATGTTCAAAAATAGTTTTTTTTATAGCCAATAGAGTGAGAAGTAATGCGGTGTACTGGACTCTTGAATAACACCAACCTGTTTTCAAAAAAATATATTTGGCATTACCTATAGAACGCCCCTCCCCTCGTATTTAGAAAGATAGCCGGGTGCCGTAACATGGTCACCGTATGGCACATACTCCAGCGTTGCGAGTTGCCAGGAGAGACAACAGGTGTGTGTGTGTGTGTGTGTGTGTGTGTGTGTGTGTGTGTGTGTGTGTATGTGTGTGTGTGTGTGTGTGTGTGTGTGCTGTCGTGCACAGCACTGTAATAACAACGCATTAGACTTGAATCTACCGGCCTGGGTGACCGAGCGGTTCTAGGCGCTACAGTCTGGAACCGCGCGACCGAAACGGTCGCAGGTTCGAATCCTGCCTCGGCCATGAATGTGTGTAATGTCCTTAGTTAGGTTTAAGTAGTTCTAAGTTCTAGGGGACTGATGATCTCAAAAGTTAAGTCCCATAGTACTCGGAGCCATTAGACCTTAATTTGTTCCTCAGAATCGAAACTGGAGTGTTGTTGATTGGAAACCTGTAGTTTCACCAATGAGTCACTCCTTTTGCTTCACAGCACGACGGATGTCTCGTTTTATACAAGGAAAGTCGGGGAAAACACGGTTTGCAACTACAGTTGAGAGAATACAAAATGGTGAATGGTTGGCGTTTCCTTAGGGTCAGTGGCTTGGCGCCCTTTTAGATGATAAATCCATTTGGAAGGAACTCCTTTTTCGATATGGTACTAGTTAAAAATCTGAGATAACATTGCCCTTGCGCCATAATTGCGTTGCCAACCGAGGATACTATTTTCTCAAGATATGCATCTTTTTTTCACGGATGGAAGTGCCTGAGTTGGGCGAAGGCGATCGAGTCTCTGTGGGAATGTCGTAGTCATCAGATCCGCCTTTAGTATCCTTCAACGTACCGCGAACGCCTGGCTCCATATACCTCTAGAAACGAAAAACAGCTGATGCACTTCACGTCAACTAACTGTTATGAGTATTCTGTGCATATTAATCATACACTACCGGCCATTACAATTGCTACACCACGAAGATGACGTGCTACTGACGCGAAATTTAACCGACAGGAAGAAGATGCTGTGTTATGCAAATGATTAGCTTTTCAGAGCATTCACACAAGGTTGGCGCCGGTGGCGACACCTACAACGTGCTGACATGAGCAAAGTTTCCAACCGATTTCTCATACACAGACAGCAGTTGACCGGCGTTGTCTGGTGAAACGTTGTTGTGATGCCTCGTGTAAGGAGGATAAATGCGTACCATCACGTTTCCGGCTTTGATAAAGGTCGGATTGTAGCCTATCGCGATTGTGGTTTATCGTATCGCGACATTCCTGCTCGCGTTGGTCGAGATCCAATGACTGTTAGCAGAATATGGAATCGGTGGGTTCAGGAGGGTAATACGGAACGCCTTGCTGGATCCCAACGGCCTCGTATCACTAGCAGTCAAGATGACAGGCATCTTATCCACATGGCTGTAACGGATCGTGCAGCCACGTCTCGATCCCTGAGTCAACAGATGGGGACGTTTTCATTCAACAACCATCTGCACGAACAGTTTGACGACGTTTGGAGCAGCATGGACTATCAGCTCGGAGACCATGGCTGCGTTACCCTTGACGCTGCATCACAGACAGGAGCGCCTGCGATGGTGTACTGAACGACGAACCTAGGAGCACGAATGGCAAAACGTCATTTTATCGGACGAATCAAGGTTCTGTTTACAGCATCATGATGGTCACATCCGTGTTTGGCGACATCGCGGTGAACATACATTGGAAGCGTGTATTGGTCATCGCTATACTGGCATATCACCCGGCGTGATGGTATGGGGTGCCATTGGTTACACGTCTCGGTCACATCTTGTTAGTATTTACGGCACCTTGAACAGTGGACGTTACATTTCAGATGTATTACGACCCGTGGCTCTAGCCTTCATTCGAACCCCGCGAAACCCTACGTTTTAGCAGGATAATGCACTACCGATGTTGCAGGTCCTGTAGGGGTCATTCTGGATACAGAAAGTGTTCCACTGCTGCCCTGGCCAGCACATTCTCCAGATCTCTCACCAATTGAAAAGGTCTGGTCAATGGTGACCGAGTAACTGGCTCGTCACAATACGCCATCACTGCTCTTGACGAACTGTGGTATCGTGCTGAAGCTGCACAGGCAGCTGTACCTGTACACGCCATCCAAGCTCTGTTCGACTCAATGCCCAGGCGTATCAAGGCCGTTATTATGGTCAGAGGTGGTTGTTCTGGGTACCGATTTCTCAGGATCTATGCACCCAAATTGCGTGAAAATGTAATCACATGTCAGTTCTAGTATAATATATTTGTCCAATGAATACCCGTTTATGATCTGCATTTCTTCTTGGTGTGGCAATTTTAATGGCCAGTCATGTAGTAATATGGCTCGAATGTGTGTCCTGCAAATATCTTTAACAAAAAGGTTATCGAGCTGAAACGGAACTCGTACAACACGCTTATTTTTAAGTGGCACTCTGGCTTGGAGCCGCGCCAGCGCTGCAGAAGCCCCGCTGCAGCGCACCCTCTCGAGCGGCATGTCAATGCCCCGACGCGACTTCGCCACGGATTCCAGCGGCTCCCTGGCGTGTCTTTCCTAAACGAGGAAAGACGCGGGCGGCTATATTAAGCACGCGCCGCGTCCCAAGCCGAACGGCCGTGCAACCGTTCTCTGTGAGTCTCTCGGGTCAACAGCTGCACCAGTCCTGTCAACTTATGTTCAACAGCCGTTTCCTTCCTGTGTTCGGTGAACATTTAAAGGCCACTCTTCCGGTATATCTCACCGAAATACTACAAGTGGTAGCAGTACTGTCTGTTACAGCTCGCGCAGGATACGGTGTCCGATGTGCAGTGAGCAGTTTTCGTCCAAAGCGCTGGGCGAGTTCATTCGTTTGTTCGAAAAGGGAAGCCGATAAGTGTTTCCCACATTTCGGCCGGTGAGTGATGAAGAATCGACGTGCGCACCCTACAGTCTTTCTCAAACGATTTTACAGCAACTATTCGGTAAATAATTTCATTTTTGCTTAAAAAAATGGTTCAAATGGCTCTGAGCACTATGGGAGTTAACTTCTAAGGTCATCAGTCCCCTAGAACTTGGAACTACTTAAACCTAACTAGCCTAAGGACATCACACACATCCATGCCCGAGGCAGGATTCGAACCTGCCACCGTAGCGGTCTCACGGTTCCAGACTGAAGCATTTTTGCTTCACTTTTAGCTTTGTATGTCAGGTTCATGATGATGTACCCATCATTTCGTTAATGGTCGTAGTTGTGGTATTTACGTGAAAGTAAGACACTACGCGAAACCCGGAACAGTGTGCAATGAAAGATAGAGTTCCACCTGATTCTGCGTTTGGTGCATATTACATAATATGTTGTTGCGCATGTAATTCAGCTAATATATTGAATTTTTCTTTGGACTTGGGTAGAGGTATCTGTCTGTCACCAAAATCGTGATAACTGATCTGATGTAGACACTCATTTGCGAACCGGGCCGCGCGGGATTATCCGACCGGTCTTGGGCGCTGCAGTCATGGACCGTGCGGCTGGTCCCGGCGGAGGTTCGAGTCCTTCCTCGGGCACGGGTGTGTGTTTGTTCTTAGGATAATTTAGGTTAAGTAGTCTGTAAGCTTTCGGACTGATGACCTTAGCAGTTAAGTCCCGCAAGATTTCAGACACATTTGAACATTTTTTTGCGGTCACGCCAGCGATAAAGACAGAGTGAAATATCCACAACATTCCTCATATTTCATAAACTCTTTGAGATATCGAAATGAGATTTTCGCAAATGATAGCACGCAAAGAGAAGAGTGTTCTGCAATATCTTTATTATGTAAAACTTCATTATCTACAGTCTTATTTCAATAACTACGGACTTTTCCGGTGAAAGAACGTAATTTTAAGGGCCATCGATAGCTGGTGAACGCTGATGACCTCGACGTTGAGCGCCCGTAAGCCTCCCCCCCTCCCTCCTCCTCCTCCCAATAGCTGGCGAAACGAGAAATGCTATGGGCTTAGAAACAACATATGTGAAGACATTACACGTATCTTTGTACCGAGTATGTGCTTTTACATAAGATACTGACATTAGTTTTCCTCAGTTCCTCACTTAATAAACCACTGTTTCAGAATTTTCTAGCAGTTGTGTCTCCATTAACTCCACTTTGTTTTGACTGAAGAAGCAAATTTTGACATGACAGGCACAGAAACGTGTAGATTTTACTGAAAATTCACCACTCATGACGCTTCTCTGAAAGTTAGAAATGCTTAACAAGCCAGGCGAAAGTAAGTCGTTGCATTTTCCCTCTTCTCAGCGGAATTTTTTTTTAGATACTAACGTAAGCAGAAGTGACGGTAGATCTTTTTGAATGGTCGCCATGCAAGTGTGGGCGTGTAGGGGATGGGGCACTTAATATTTACCAAAAACGTGAGTGTAGTCTTCACTTTAGAACGTCATTTCCCCTCCAGCGCTCGACATTTCCCCTACAGCGCTCTGAGCTCTCCCCACGCTTCCCTAGCAACTGCGCATCTGGCGGCCACGGCATTTCGCGCACTATACATCTCTGCTGTCGTGTCGTGTATGAAGCCTAGCAGTCTCGAAGTACGGTACGGAAGGTGTATCGGGACCCTGGAATAAACTCATTGGTTTC
Organism: Schistocerca nitens; assembly: GCF_023898315.1. Lineage (NCBI taxonomy): Eukaryota > Metazoa > Arthropoda > Insecta > Orthoptera > Acrididae > Schistocerca > Schistocerca nitens. Next base: position 283,716,530 of record NC_064618.1, on the reverse strand, counting down.
CGCATCACAGACAGCAACAAAATGACGACGAATTAAACGGAGTTATGGTGCTGTGATGTGACCTGCCTATCGATCTGGTAATCACAAACAGGAAACGTTGGTGCACATATCTATTGGGAGTGAGTTCCCCTCCCCATCTTCCCATCTCCCAGAGCTTAATGTGCGGTGGAAGTCCGTGAAATGTGCGTATGAAACGCCACGTCTGAACTCCTTGTTGCAGCGTTAAAAAAGTTGCTTTGCACTACACCATATGCAGCAATAGCACACACACGCTCATCTCTGGAAAGTCAGGAACCGTCATACATTTCTATTAAAAAAAAAGAAAAAAATGAAAAAATTGACAGAATTATACTGTAAAACACTTCCTACTTGCTCTCAACACAGCCAAGTCCTGTACCGAAATTATCCACGCTTCTCGGAGAAATACCTATTTCCAAACTTCTACTTACTTCGACAGTGTTGCAAATTATATTCTTGATCAACTTAAGCGTCTATCCCAGTTGCCCACAACATATCCTCTCTCTACAAAGCTTCAAGAGGCATCAAAAATCGCAAAAGAATGACCTTCACCAGAGTCCATCGATTTGAAAAAAAAAAAAAGAAAGAAATCGCTACTGAATCTTGATAGGGCATGCTACATATGCAAATGAATTTCTAAATAATTTCGAAGTGCCGTTCGTTTTACCATTTTCAACATTTAGCAGAACTGATGACCAAAGTTGAATACACCACATGCACAAGGAGTCTATGCTAAAAGTCGCTTTTCCTCTGATGTTTCAGCAGATCTTTGAAATATCATTCTTGAGTTGTGAAGATGGAATCAGCCGAAACAAATACTGTTCATCACGTCTTCCATGCGAGGTCCAGTGTCGACGGAAAGCGCTAATTTGTGTTCCGTTTCAAACAACATGATTTTTAAAGCAGAATTTTACGTGCCCATTCTATAGAACAGTCGCATATTAGTCCAGTGTGATATTTGCTTTGTCGATATGTATTGGCAGAGAGAGTGAAACTAGCAGAATAAGCAGTACTCCAGCAGCGACGGCAGTGTCACGGCGCGGGCAGGCTCCTACCGCCAAGCACAAGCGCTACTGAATCGCTGATGGAATGCCGTTTATTTTCCATGTTTTACGGTCCCTGTCGATATATATCGATGAATGCAAATAGAATAGCTAATTCACGGGATAAAATTAAAGCCATATGGTCAGTTGTGAAGGAAGTGTCTGGTCAGCAACACAAGGTCGATGATATAAAGTCAGTTCGCAGTAATAATATTTCTGTTACTGATAAATCACATATATGTACAGTATTTAACAATCATTTTCTGAGCATTGCTGGTGAATTAAATAAAAATTTAGTTTCTACAGGAAATCACATAAATTTTTAGCAAATGCCTTTCCGAGATTGACGTCTGAAATACTCCTCTGTGATACAGACAAGAGGGAGATTGAGTCAATAATTAAATCACTGAAGACTAAGGACTCTCATGGTTATGATGGAGTGTCTAGTAGAATATTAAAGTACTGTGCTGCACATGTTAGCCCTGTATTTAGCCATATTTGTAATTTTTCCTTTAGAAATGGTCATTTTCCTGAGCGATTAAAGTACTCAGTAGTAAAGCCACTTTATAAAAAGGGAGAAAGGGATAATGTAAATAATTTTAGACCTATTTCTATGCCATCAGTTTTTGCAAAAGTTGTCGAAAAGGCTGTGTATGTAAGGTTAATTGATCATTTTATATCACACGATTTGCTATCAAATGTACAGTTCGGCTTTAGAAGTCGTTTAACAACTGAAAATGCTATGTTCTCTTTTCTCTGTGAGGAACTGGATGGGCTAAACAAAAAGTTTCGAACGCTTGGCGTATTTTTTGGCTTAACTAAGGCATTTGATTGTGTTGATCTCACAATATTGCTCCAGAAGTTGGACTTTTACGGAATAAGGGGAGTAGCTCACAATTGGTTCACCTGTTACTTTAGCAACAGACAGCAAAACGTCATTATTCACAATGTTGATAACGGCTGTGATATGGGATCTGAGTGGGGTACTGTCAAGTGGGGGGTGCCCCAGGGGTCAGTACTGGGGCCGCTCCTGTTCCTTATTTACATAAATGATATGCCCTCTAGTATTATGGGCAACTCTTAAATATTTCTGTTTGCTGATGACTCTAGCTTGGTAGCAAAGGATGTTGTGTGCAACAATGACTCGGTTTCAAATAGTACAGTACATGACCTCAGTTCATGGCTTGTAGAAAATAAACTAACGTTAAATCACAGTAAGACTCAGTTTTTACAGTGTCTAACAAACAATTCAACAAAACCTTACGTTTTAATCTCACAGAACCGGCATATGATTAGTGAAACTGAACAGTTCAAATTTCTAGGTGTTCAGATAGATAGTAAGCTGTCGTGGAAAGCGCACGTTCAGGATCTTGTTCAAAGACTTAATGCTGCCATGTTTACTATTCGAACGGTATCAAAAGTCAGTGATACTTCGAGAAGTAAATTAGTCTACTTTGCTTATTTTCATTCACTTATGTCGTATGGTATTATGTTTTGGGGTAACTCCTCCCATTCTAGAAAAATATTTTTGGCTCAGACTTACTTTACTTCTTCGTGTCCGGAAACTACAATTTGTTTGCCCAATATTGGGCAATGTCCAATGCTTCTTCTTTAGCCAGCCATAGATCGTCGAGGGTGCATCTGTGCTGGCAGGCTGGGCATTGTAGGAGATGTTCCATGTCCTGTCGAGTGCCGCAGTCGCATTTGTCGTCATTTTCGTCCAACAAACCCCATTTGATCAGATTAGATTTCACAGGAGCCACCCCAGTTCTGATGCGTTTAAGCATTCTCCAGGTTTTCCAATCCTCTCTTAGTGGATAGTAGATGGGGGGCTCATCTAAGGCACAACTTAGGAAACGGCGTCTGGATTTGAGTCTGCTGGGGCCACACTCTAGGCCAAATATTGAGTGACGAGCATCAAAGGTTTGTTTTAGCTTCTCGGTATGTTCATGGGCTTTCCAACGTGAGTCAGGGTTTGTGAAACCTGCGGCCCTGTAAAGATTTTCTATGGGGGTAGGTTTCATGCAGCCTGTCACTATCCTGCATGTTTCATTCAAGCTAATATCTACCTATTTTGCGTGGGCGGATCTGCACCATACCGGGCAGGCATATTCGGCAGTTGAGAAGCACAAAGCTTGGGCTGAAGTTCTGACCACGGTAGGTTTGGCACCCCATTTGCTGTTGGACAGCTTTCTTATTAGGGAATTTCGTGCTTCTACTTTTTTGCGTGCTTTTTCGAAATGATATTTGTATGTCAATGTTCTGTCCAGCACGACGCCAAGGTAGGTGGGAGTATCTGTGTGTTCTAGTAATGTCCCATCCCAGGTAACATTGAGCATGTACTTTGCCTGCCTCGAGTTCAGATGGAATGCACTCACTTGAGTTTTGGAGGGGTTGGATTTTAGAGAATTCTTTTTGTAGTAGGTTGACATTATAGAAAGGGCGGTTTCTAGTTTCTCCTCGATGGCTTCAAACCTGTTGCCTTGAACTGTTATTGCCAGGTCGTCTGCATATACAAAAGTTTTGGTTTTATCGGGAGTTGGTTGGTCATTTGTATATATGTTGAATAGGATTGGCGCCAACACGCTCCCTTGGGCGAGCCCATTTTTCTGATTCCGCCATCGACTCTTTTTCCCCTCAAGCATTACGAAGAACCGTCTATTTTGGAGCAGGGATTCGATTATCTTGACTAGGTGGTAGTCTTTCAAGGTCTCGTAGATTTTATGCAGTAGTGTCCGGTGATGTACTGTATCATAGGCGGAACTTAGGTCGACTAGTGCCAGCCCGGTGATTAGTTTATTCTCAAACTCATCCTCGATATGTTCCGTCAATGCTAGAATTTGACTGGTACAGGACTTTCCAGCTGCTTGGTGTGGAATTAGCTTCGAGTCAACGATCTTCTCTATTCTTTCATAGAGCTTAAACAGATGGCAGAGAAGGGTTATGGGTCGATAGCTCTTCGGAGACTCTGGGTCCTTCCCGGGTTTAAGGAGAGCCACCACTTTTGACTTCCTCCACAGTTTCGGGATTTGAAAGGTTTCACGGCACACGTTAAAAAGTCCAAGTATCCAGTCCCTGGCGCCAAGGCCGCAGTTTTTAATCTGTTCCACGCAAATATCATCAAACCCAGCGGCTTTCCCATTCTTCATGGTATTTATGCCATTGTTCAACTCTCTCATGCTAAATGGTTTCTGGAAGTTGGTGTTTTCCGATGGCAGTAGGCGTGTGATTTTAGTTTTCTGACGTTTGTAGTTGAACTTGCCGTTTAGAAGGAGTTGGTTGGCCACCTGGTTTGGAGTTACTTTGGCCGGGGCCTTGCTTAGTCTTGGGTCACCATCCAGTTTCTTAATCATGTTCCAGGCTATTTTGCTACTGTGGGACATATCCATTCTTTCTAGGGTTGCTATCCGCTTCTTCTCGCGTGCCTCGCCGAGGGCTGACATTAAAGCTGTGCCACAGGTGATGGTTTCGTCGCTGAATGGGTCTGCCGCGAACAATACCTGATACTTCTCCAGGATGTCCTTTGAGGCATTTGAGAGCCCTGGGATATAGTGTTGTCTGCAACCCCTAGGAATATATTGTCTAGATACCTTTCGCAAAGTCTCAACAAAGGTAAGGTAATTATTTGGTGTTGGGGTCAGACTGGCTAGTTCCTCATCCAGCGCTTGGGAATATTCTGACCACCTAGCCTTTTTAAAGTTGAATCTCCTACGGAAAGGTATTTTGGTTGTTTTGATTGTTGAGTAGACTTGGATTCCAATAGGTCGATGTTGTGTCTTTGGGATTGCATCATATACTCTTTTGCAGCAGGTGTCATAGATGTTCCGGCTGACGAAGCAAATATCGGGATTGTAACCTCGCTTCCAAATTTTGCTGTTGAAGGAGCAGGGGAGCTTGGGGTCGTGGAGAAGTGAGAGGTTATTTGCCTCAGCCCATTGTTCTAGCAGCTGACCATTGGCGTCTGTCTCGTCGTAGCCCCTGGTGGTGCTGTGGCTGTTAAAGTCGCCCACAACGAAGTGTGTCCTTTGGCTGTTGAAGCTTTCTGGCGTTGAAGTGTGTAAGTTCTGGCCGGGGGGTTTATATACGGAGCATATTGTAAATGATCCACTCTCTATCGCTAACAGTTCAATGTTGTTGGTGGTTGTCTTACTCGTGGAAGAGAGCAGCATCTCGGGTCTAGTAAATATTGCGCTCCCATACCTTCTGTGAGGTGCTTCTACTGCCAAGCGCATTCCTTTGATATTGGGTCTGTTTGCTGTTTCATCTCTATGCGTTTCCTGCAGGCACAGTACGTCCCACTTTTCTGATGGGCATAGTTGCGATATTACATCCTCCTTATTCTTGGTGATTCCCTCGACGTTCAGGTTGACGATCGTCAGGGTTGACCCTGAAGAGGACCTGTTTTTGTTTTTGGCTTTTGATTGCATTGGTTTCCGGTGGTGGAAGGTTTGGCCGTTGTCCCATTGGGCAACGCTTCCGGGGAGCGCCGGCATTTTACTTTCTTCTATGTAGCATGTAAGTAAAATGCACACGTGGAGGCACCTTCCTTGCTCCCCTTTGGCTCAGAAACGGGCGGTTCGGGCAATAAGTGGTGTGAGTTCACGAACCTCTTGTCGACCTCTGTTCACGAGTCTGGGTATTTTGACATTGGCCTCTTAATATGTATATTCCTTATTGTCGTTTCTTGTTACAAATATTAGTTTATTCCCAAGAATAAGCAGCTTTCACTCGGTTAATACTCGACAGAAATCAAACGTCCATTTGGATCGGACTTCGTTAACTCTTGTGCAAAAAGGTGTGCAGTATACTGCTGCATCCATTTTCAGTAAGCTGCCACTCGAATTCAAAAATCTTAGCAGTAATCCACGCGCTTTCGAATCGAAACTGAAGAGCTTCCTCATGGGTCACTCCTTCTATTCTGTCGAGGAGTTCCTTGAAAAATTAAGCTGATTCTTATTGTATTGCTGATAGCGTTTACTTAAACTTATGGACGGACATTTTTTCAGGTTCAATAACATTTATTTTTATGTGTTATTACTTTTATGTTGTAAGTTCATGAACTGACGCTTTCCATGACCTTGGAGATTTGCTCCTCAATTTGATCCTACGGAACTCGACGAGTAAATAAATAAATAAATAAAATAGATATCACACTAGACTAATCGAGGAACCTCTGTCGAATGGGCACATAAAATTACACTTTAAAAACCATTTCGTTTTTAATGGGAAATAAACCGACGCTTTCTGCCGACTCTGAGCATGAAAAACGTGATGAGAACTATTTGTTCAGGCTCACTCCACCTACATAATATAAAAACGAAATTGCAGATATCTGTTGAAACACCAAAGGAAATGTGCCCCTTGTATGTGCTCAAGAAAGTCCATTGCCGAAGTATAGAAGCTGTACTAATTATGCTACATGAAGTCCCAAACAGGCATGACATATACAACGATAGGCGTCGAGCCACATACGGAAAACAGTTACCAAGAAATAGATCGTTAATTTTGGGCCGCAATTATACGCGACGAAATCAATACATGATCTGCGTGCGAGATACAGCGAGTTACTCAAACGAAGCTGTGCAAATACATTGAAACGCCAAAGAAACTGGTATAGGCATGCTTATTCAAATACAGATATATGTAAACAAGCAGAATACGGGGCTGCCGTCGGCAACGCCTGTATACGACAACAAGTGTCTGGCGGAGTTTTTAGATCAGTTACTGGTGCTGCTATGGCAGGTTATCAAGATTTGAGTTTGTAAGTGCTGTTACAGTCGGCGCACGAGCCTTGGGACACAGAATCTACGAGGTAGCGCTGAAGTGGGGATTTTCCCATACGACCGTTTCGCGAGTGTACCGTGAATATCAGGAATTCGAGAAAACATCAAATCTCCGACATCGCTGCGGCCGAAAAAATATCCTGCATAAACGGGTCCGACAACGACTGAAGAGAATCGCTCAATGTGACAGAAGTGCAACCCTTCCGCAAACTGCTGCAGATTTCAATGCAGGGCCATCAACAAGTGTCAGCGTGCAAACCATTCAACGAATCATCATCGATATGGGCTTTCGGAGCCGAAGACCCATTCGTGTGACCTTGATGATTGCACGGCACAAAGCTTTACGCCTCACCTGGGCCCGCCAACACCGACATTGAACTGTTGATAAGTGGAAACATGTTGCCTGGTTGGACGAGTCGCGTTTCAAATTTTATCGCGCCGATAGTCGTGTACGGGTATGGAGACAAACTCATGAATCCATGGACCCTGCTTATCAGCAGGGAAATGTTCAAGCTGGTGGAGGATGTGTAACGGTGTGGGACGTGTGCGACGTGTGCTGTTGCTGTGATATGTGTTCCCCGATACGTCTAGATACGACTCTGACTGATGAAACGTACGTAAGCATCCTGTCTGATCACCCCCATCCATTCATGTCCATTGTGCATTCCGACGGACTTGGGCAATTCCAGCAGAATACTGCGACACCCCACAGGTGCAGAATTACCACAGAGTGGCTCCAGGAACACTCTGCTGAGTTTAAACACTTCCGCTGGCCACCAAACTCACCAGACATGAACATTTTTGATCATATCTGGGATGCCTCGCAACCTGCTGTTCAGAACAGATCTCCACCCCCTCGTACTCTTACCGATTATAGATAGTGCTGCAGGATTCTTGGAGTACATTCCCGCCAGCACTACTTCAGACATTAGTCGACTCCATGCCACGTCGTGATGCGGCACTTCTGCGTGCTCGCGGGGGCCCTACACGGTAGCAGGCAGGTGTACCAGTTTCTTTGGATATTCAGTGTAGAAAATGAATAAATCTCTGGATCTAAACGAATTTTGTCACAGTCCCTGTTTCAGTAATTATCGAGTAATAGTAACAATAATAAGTGCATGTCTGTCAATAGCTGGGTGAAAGTGTTTCAAATGAACATCACTTCGGCGACTTGCGTGTCGCCAGCTATCCAATCTTGGGAAGGGAACCTACAGTTCAACATGGAATATGAATCGCGTGTCGTTCCTGGTGACTCCTCACATCACTGAGAGGTGAAGGCTGCATTAAAAGCTGATTGAAAATTTCCGTGATGCGACCGGGATTCGATCCTGCGACATATCGATCTCCAGGCAAGAGCATTACCACTAGTGTGGTATGCGTACTGTAAGACCTTCGGTACACACATCATCAGATTATTTGCCTTGTCGCGCTAACGAAGTAGGCGAGTGTCAGCAATCTCGTGGTCTTATCATGGCGTGTTTATCTTCTGCCGTTAGGTCAGACGATAGAAATGCCACTTGCACGCTTAGAGTAGCAGATTGATGGTTACCAACTTTAAACAGAAAATAATAAAAAGGATAGACATTACGTAACTTGATTATGGGTGCTAATTGCAATTGACAATCTGAAGTTCCTTTGGTCTTGGTACGTTAATCTTATTCTCACATATCTCTGATACTTCACAAAGTGTATATACATATATCTTCATGGCTATGTACAGGAATATGATAATCTTATTAGGCGCAGACTGAAACTTGACTATAGACTAGTACAGATAAATGCAGACTAATGCAGACTGGCTAGTCGGAGGGCTGTACACTCGTTATAATACCTCGAGCGTTCAGGTATCACTGCGCTAGTGTGATCCGCGAGGAGAAAAGTTTCTACGTTAGCAGCAATCTCATTGGCTGCGAGACATATTAATACGCGGATCGGCGGAAGCAGAATTTGGTCCGTCTCTAAGACAGCGCCATCTCGTAGTGTGGAGACGGACGAGCGCTGCGCCTGCGCTGTTGTGCTTAGCGGGGCGCGCTCTATTTGGAAAGTTGTGTACGCGCTGACTACGCAGAACTATGTACACAACAACTAGTCAACCAGTCCCAATTCAGTTCATCAGAAAGAGAGAGAAAAGGTTGGACTTGATGCGTCACAGAGTGGTACGGATAAGAAACGAAGAACTTTTGGCGAAAATTGAAGAGGCATAGAAATTTGTGCGTATTGCTGGGAGTACGGAACGCTACTTCTAACCCTGAAGCCCAGAGTGCAAAACGGATGAGATAAAAATACGAGTTCTGCAGACGGGGAAGAGCTTTTCTATTTGAGGGAAGCTTAACGGAAACTCGGATTGGTCGGCCGACCCTCACGCACCCGACCGCTACGGCGGAGCCCGGCAGAATTGGATCCCCTTGGCCTGTAATCTCATTGCAAGTTTACCGCCCGGCGTAACCTGTCGGCGCCGTCAACAGATTTCGCGAAATTTGCGGGGGCTGCGGCTTGTGCGTGCTAGCCGAATTAAATTAAGAGCCTGTTTAAATTCGAGCGCGGCGCAACTCGGCGGTGCGTTGACAAAGGCGCGCACGCGACCCCGGCGTGTAGCCGCTGATCGACAGGGCCTAATCCGCTTGTCGGCGCCAGCAGCGGCAAACACAGGCCGCTATTAGTTCAGCCCAAAGCTGCAGCTGCTAGCGCTCCACTGTCCTGCCTCGGCTTTCTCCTCTCTGCTTCTAGGGTTGTGCCATGTCATGTGGTACGCTGCTGATATGAAAATTAATGGAAAGCAGCATTATTGTTAAAAATATAACCAATTGAAAGGTATCATGGATCTTGTTACGTTTGGGAGAAATGCGAAATTTCTGCACGCAGTTATCAGAGTTTAATCTGGTTTGGTTCGAAGCCAGTATAGTCCTGTCATGGTCGCCAGATTGTGCCAATACAGTCCTGTCATGTTTGCCATATTATAACAATTATGTTTGACAGAGTGACAGCCGGCCGCGGTGGTCTCGCGGTTCTAGGCGCGCAGTCCGGAACCGTGCGACTGCTACGGTCGCAGGTTCGAATCCTGCCTCGGGCATGGATGTGTGTGATGTCCTTAGGTTAGTTAGGTTTAAGTAGTTCTAAGTTCTAGGGGACTGATGACCACAGCAGTTGAGTCCCATAGTGCTCAGAGCCATTTGAACCATTTGAACAGAGTGACACCCAATTTAACCGAGGGACAAACAGTGTCTACAAATTGTGCCCTGCCCTTCGGAAAATGAGCAATGATTTTCAAGATCCCTACTTGTGGGGTTTCTAAACAATTTAGAGATTGGGGAGGTGCACCAGGGCTACAACACACGAAAGAAGAAGATTATAATCAAAATATTCGTGCATCAGAACCATAATCTTACACATTGCCAAGAACAGCCTATTCAACACCACAGTTGCAGTGGAGAATTCACTTCAGGCACCTCCTTATGAAAGGAGACGGCATTGTTAATAAACAACGGAGTGCATACAATGAGCCATTACTCGAGAAACTACGTTTTACAGTGACATTAATGTGACCACCACCTATTTTCGACGTAAACGTGCAATAACTACTCATAAACGGCAGGTGGCAGCACTAACAGTGGAGGGTATATAAAGCGTGTCGGGGGGGGGGGGGGGGGGGGGACGCGGAAAATAGTGCAGTCGTCGTAATGCAGAAACGGAGCAATTTATCTGACGTCCAAAAGGACATGATTACTAGTTTTCGGGCCAAGGTTCGAAGCATTTTCCGAAACGGCTAAATTCGTTAATTGTTCACGTGCCGCCGTGGTTAAAGTTTACCATGCACGGCAAAGTAGGTCTGTCCAAAACCAACGTTATTAAACGGTGGTGCAACTCAGGCCGTAGATGACAGGGTTAAACGACGGCTGCGGAGATGTATACGAGCGAATAGACGTTCAATTGTTCAACAGCGGACCGCCCAGACAGACTAAGGGCCTACTAACAGTGTTTCCCCAATGACCGCTCAGCGAACATCGCTGCAAATGGGCGTCCGGAGTGGCCCATCATCCGTGCACCGAAGCTGACTGCTAAATGCAAATGTCGTGTGACTATTGCCTCCCGTTGGGTGCAAGTCTTTCGATTTGACGCCACTTCGGCGACTTGCGCGTCAATGGGGATGAAATGATGATGATGATGATGAGAACAACACAACACCCAGTCCCTAAGTGGAGAAAATCTTCGACCCAGCCGGGAATCGAACCCCGGCCCTTATGATTGACATTCTGTCGCGCTGAACACTCAGCTACCGGGGGCGGACCAGCTGACTGCTGTTCACCGACAGATGACTGTTGGCGTGCACGGCATCGAAGTCTGAAAGCAAAGAGTGGAGGCCGGAGGAGGGACTGTCATGGTCTGAGGAATTCCGTGGGCGATTTCGTCATCCTGGAACGCATAGCAGATCAACACAAGTATGCATCTGCCCTTTCACACTACGTCCACACCTCGCGCGATGGCATCTAGCACCAGGATAATGAAACGTGTCACGCAGCTTACTGTGTACTTGCGTGGTTTGAAGAGCGCCAAGAAGAGTTTCCCTTACCCCCCTGGCCACCACACTCTCCGGATTTAAATCAAATAGAGAATCTGTGGTACCATCTCGATCCGGCTCTTCACGTTATAGATCCTCAACTGAGAAACCTAGGCCAGCTGGCCAGCGCACAGGAGTCAGCATGGCTCCACATCCCAGTTGGTACCTTCCAGAATCTCACCGATTCTCTATCAGCACGTCACGGAGTGGTCCGCGATGCAAAAGATGGGTTATTTAGGCCTTTGACAACTGCTCACATTAATGTGACTTGACAGTGTACTCATAGATACTGCTGGAGAAAAAAAATGGCTCTGAGCACTATGGGACTTAACTTCTGAGGTCATCAGTCCCCTAGAACTTAGAACTACTTAAACCTAACTAGCCTAAGGACATCACACACATCCATGCCCGAGGCAGGATGCGAACCTGTGACCGTAGCAGTCGCGCGGTTCCAGACTGTAGAGCCTAGAACCGCTCGGCCACTCCGGCCGGCTACTGCTGGAGAAGCAGCTTGTGGTATAGCGGTTACTGTTGCTGCCTCTAGATCGCGAGGTCCCAGTCAGGTCGGGATTTTCTTCAGTCCAGGACTGATGATACTGTTGCCCTCATCACTTCATCTAATCTTCATCGACGCGCTAGTGGCGTCAAATAGACTTTCCCACCAGGTGGCTGAACAACTGCAGAATGGGCCTTTTGGCCAATAATGCCATACGATCATTTCAGTGCGCTCATAAGATCTCTTGTTACCAAGTTGGGATGTTTAAATGTGAGTTGCAGCATCCCAGCATCCATCGGGCTGCTAAAACGCTCCTGCTCGAAAAAGTTGCCTGCACAACGTTATAATGGTGGCGCTTTATCGCGGGCGTCATTATGTGTGTCTGTCAAAAGTAATGAACAGCCAAACAGTAAAGCAAGACGGCAAATGCTTAGAGCCGAAAGCGGTCCTCCGAAAGAGCCATCTAACTGCAGGTTCTGATGCCCGAATAAGAAGAATGAGATGAGAGGGCTGGGTTCCAGGTTTTCATGACCTCGGAGTGACTGCTCCCGACTTAGCTTGTTATGTCAGCAAATAGGCGTCTTGCCAACTACTGAGTGAAGAAAAATGGTTCAAATGGCTCTGAGCACTATGGGACTTAACATCTCAGGTCATCAGTCCCCTAGACTTAGAACTACTTAAACCTAACTAACCTAAGGACATCACACACATCCATGCCCGAGGCAGGATTCGAACCTGCGACCGTAGCAGCAGCGCGGTTCCGGACTGAAGCGCCTAGAGTAGCTCGACCACCGCGGCCGGCTACTGAGTGAAACAGTGGACAAACTCTACCTAGTGTGACGTAGAAAGACATCAGAGCTTTGTAACTGATCGCAATATATGGACATCATCAAATACAGCTGTTTGGAATAAGGTGCAAAATAAAGAGAATAAATAGTTATTCTACGCAACAATAGCAGCTAATGTTTTCGTTCCTCAGAGGTTTACTGGATTGCTGCCAACAGACACAATGGAGGACGTTATCTGTATCAACGCGCCTCTTCGAAGAAGACTGAGCCGTTCAAATTTTCTGTAGATCGTAACGAATGCCACCATTTTTGAGAATTTCTAAGTTCTCTCATAATGATCGTGTCATAGATTAGATTCCGGCATACTGCTCTGCATTGTGTAAGAAATATGCTTATGATTGTATGTTTACTCACCGATTTTTATTTGAGTAGGAAGTCTGCATGTAAAATTATACATGTACTGAAATGAAATTAATATTACAAAACGAAATACGTCAGAATTTTAGTTATCATGAAGGAATAAATATTCTGTAAGAATGTAAATAGGATTTTAATTAATTGCGACCTCTTTAACGTCGCGTGAGCGCTCATGTATGTGTCTCGGTGTGTGGTAGGATAGGCGCGAGGTGTGTCACAGTGCTTCTGAGCCGATAAGCGAATGTAGGCTTTCGCGGTTAATTGTAGACAAAATTTGGTCGTGATACTTCCTGGTAGATTACGACTGTGTGCCAGACGGGGACTCGATCCAAGGACCTCTGCCGACTGAGCACCCCGGAACGACTCACGACCCCCCTCACAGCTTTACTATGGCTGGATTCCGGGTTCGACCCTGGTCCGGCAGGTAGTTTTAATCTACCAGGAAGTTTTAAATCAGTGTACACTTCGCTGAGTCAGCCGAATAAAATCTGTGAGCTGATTCGGCGCATAGACAAGCTTACAATTCCTCATTTCCTACCAAAGAAATAACCTGGGAATACCATACCACTTTTCAGTTTCCTGCACAGAGCTGTGGGCAGTAAAAATTTACCTACGGTGTCTACGGCTGATGGCTGCGTGCTGATGTTGGTATTAACTCTGGTGATGAACAATGGGAACTGAATACCAAAAATCGTCTGTCGGTTACCTGCACGTAATCTGAATGCTTGTTCGTAATTTTCTATGGTTCGTAAATAAAGTTAGTTGGTATTTTGTTCTGTTAGGTTAGAATGTAATCACATCGTCGGAATTTTCGACAAAATCTGAAGTAAGACATACATGAGGGATATTATATCTTTCGGACTACGCTACGCAGCACTCTACTGCGGCAATCGTATTTTCGTCTTGAGATCTTTTGGCTTCGCCAACTCACAAACAAAGTGTTAAAGTCCAACCTAACTTCAAGCCTCAGGCTTCACTACAAGTCAGTCAGTCATACACATCTAGTTTTTTTCATTCATTAAATAAATATGAAAAACAGTAACCAACTTTAAAATTTATAATAACTAGATCATTAAATGTTATTCTGACGCTCTCTGTATCCAAAACAAATGTAATCAGTTCGTATCTTCTGGCTAAATAAATCATTATAGTCAGCGATTCTAATTGGTTACCGTGTACTTTCACACAATTGGCTAACAATTCAACAACCAATGTCAATAAGTTGCCAACATCAACACCTAGTTCAAGAGTTCCGGACACCGCAAGTACACTTTAGCATTGTGGACGATTAAGAAGTCACTTCAGCGAAATACATTTTGACTCACGTAATGCTCTGCAGGCTATTCAGAAAATGTATCCAGCAGGTAAGATAGTTCATGCGGTGCAGGACACTATCCTTCTCCTACGTAGGCACAAAGAGGAGTATTGCGTTGGGTTCCTGGAAATATAATAAACGAAGTAGCTGCAGATTAGTGTAACAGCCTGCCAAGAAAACACCACGGTTCACTATTATATCCTCCCACAATATCTGGAGTCCTGGGAAACAAAGTGGGAGGTGGCTGTCTTGGAAAGACAGTAGCAAGAAGTATCGTCCAACAAGCTGTGGTCGATCTACCGGACTATCCGACCATGGCGCGCTTCCTTCCAGTCATGCGAGTATCCGAGGTGGTTGGGCGGATATCTGGGGAGCCGGCAATAGAGTCATGACATCTCCGCCCCACCCCCACCCCCTCTTTCCAGAGAACAAAGCGTTCCGCACTTAAGGGAGTGACGAAGTGGTCCTCACCCGCCTTCGTATCGGACAGTGTCACAGTCTTGCCTGTTTAGACAGTAACTTCACTGGAATGCAGTTTTTTATGGAGTAACTTTCACAATCCTCTTTTGTATTTTATATGCCGGGAAGACGGAAGCGCCGGCCAGGGTGGCCGAGCGGTTCTAGGCGCTACAGTCTGCAACTGCGCGACCGCTACGGTCGCAGGTTCGAATCCTGCCTCGGGCATGGATGTGTGTGATGTCCTTAGGTTAGTTAGGTTTAAGTAGTTCTAAGTTCTAGGGGACTGATGACCTTAGAAGTTAAGTCCCATAGTGCTCAGAGCCATTTGAACCATTTTTGAAGACGGAAGCCTGTTGCTTATCCAGGAAGTTAAATTGTAGGTAAGAAAAATATTTAACATTTTGTGAGGCATAAAGCACCTCCAAATTTTAGTAGGCGGAGATTCATCTTATTAACTAAGCGAACAACCAGCCATATTTAAGAACATCACAATCGGAGTTACTGTTGAATGTATATGGAATATTTTAATAACCACATTGGTAGTTACACAGCTTTTTTTTAGATTTTAACTGCTTGTTCCATTGTATTCATAACACACGATAATGACCTTTCTGTTGAATGGCCAAGATTAAGCCCAACCATCCATCATTTAACAATACGATCGAATCTCTAAGTGCACGAAAAAAAAAAAAAAAAACACGAGGATGAAACTTGCAGCAAGTTGAGTCAGGTGAGAGTTGTGACTTACTGGTAACCTAAAAGGACGACCTTCTCGGATATCAACAACACAAATGCTATCACAGTTGCTTCTGAGTAGGCACTAACAGCGTTGATAGCCACGTTTGGCGTGCTGCAAGATGAGAAACACGTCCCGTGTGAGGACGACTTACAAGGTGTGACATAAATAAGTCACGTCGTTTTGTGATGGATGCAGATTATGATGTGGGAGATGATCATGTGACTGATGATGGTGATAATCGTGGTTCTATGACCGCGGCAAGAGAATACCCATCCACTACGTCCACGAGTATTGGAGCAGTACGGTATTCAGACTTTCTGCTGATTACTACTTGTACTTTTTTTTCGCGGAGCCAATAGAGGAAGACGGGAGTTGTAAAGTTTGTGTGAGGGACTCGCAGCGGCGGCGGTATCGACCTCTGGGCGGGCACAGCCAGCCAGGGGTCGAGTGGCCATTAGCATAAACGCGGCCCGCTGCCCCCTATGTTTATTGCTGCAGGGGATGAGGGGATGGCACTGCAAGGCCCCATCTCGCTCGCTCTGCGCTGCAAAAGGAGCAACACGGCCGAGCGTTCTGCCGGCGATTCACTTTTAACTACGCATTAGTTGCAAACATACGACGAGCACGTCGGCCACCCGCTACTATCTTCAGCGGACCGCTTACTTAATTACGAGCTTTGCAGTACTAATGAAAACTTACGTTAACGAGAAACTGCTACATTTTAATGCAGGACTTTCCGCGTGCTGCTGGAGAATGGGCTGTGCGGCAATACAAGCTGGAGAATGGACTGTGGGGCAATATAAGGCTAGACTTTCATTACAGGGCTTTAGTGTCATTCGAGAAACGCTTTCGTTTTAGAAGTCTGCTAGCGGCTGCTACCAGCTCTTCAAAGGCGGCAAATTTTTCTGTGAACAGACGCCATCTTGCGTTACGTGTCAGAAGGACACCCTGTACAGGTTCCTGAGCAGCCAGGACTTGAGAGTGGACATGCAGGACTGATGTTGAATGAAAACAGGAAATTAGGTCAAATAAAGTGCATGTACTTCAGAATACGGAAAACACTGGGCGCGCTTAGGATAGGGAAGTTACCAGGTTTAGACCCTTCCAGGGAATGTTTGGGAATTGAGACCGGTCTAGGAGAACGGACAAAACACTAAAGAAGTGGGCAACGGGAGAGGTGTCGCTTCGTGATAAGTTCTGTTGGTGGCGTGCGTATGGAGTATCGTCTCAGTTGTGTGACTGGATTCGTGATTTTCTCTCAGAGGTCTCAGTTCATAATGATAGACGGTAAATGATCGAGTAGAATAGAACTGGTATCTGGCGTTCCGCAAGGTAGTGTCATAGGCCCTCTGCTGTTCCTGATTTACATAAATCATCTGGGTGATAATCTGAGCAGCGCCCTTAGATTGTTTGCAGATGACGCTGTAATTTAGCGTCTAGTAAAATCATCAGACGACCAATTCCAATTACAAAATGATCTAGAGAGAATTTCTGTATGGTGCGAAAAGTGGCAGTTGGCACTAAACAAAGAAAAGTGCGAGGTCATCCACATGGATACTAAAAGAAATCCCATAAATTTTGGGTATACGATAAATCGCCCAAATCTAAGTGCTGTTAATTCGATTAAATACCTAGGAATTACAATTTTGAGCAACTTAAATTGGAAAGACCACATAGATAATATTGTGGGGAAGACGAAACAAAGACTGCGCTTTGGTGGCAGAACGCTTAGAAGATTCGACAAACCCACTAAAGAGATAGCCTACATTACACTTGTCCGTCCTCTGCTGGAATATTGCTGCACGGTATGGGATCCTTACCAGGTAGGATAGACGGAGGACATCGAAAAAGTGCAAAGAAGGGCAGCTCGTTTCGTGTTATCGCGCAACAGGGGTGAGAGTGTCACTGATATGATACGCGAGTTGGGGTGGCAGCCCCTGAAACAAAC
Organism: Schistocerca nitens; assembly: GCF_023898315.1. Lineage (NCBI taxonomy): Eukaryota > Metazoa > Arthropoda > Insecta > Orthoptera > Acrididae > Schistocerca > Schistocerca nitens. Next base: position 283,698,969 of record NC_064618.1, on the reverse strand, counting down.
GCGGTTTCCTTTGCGACAAGATCTATTTACGAAATTTCAATCACCAACTTTCTCTTCCGGATTCGAAAATATTTTTTTAACACCTACCTACGTAGAGAGAAATGATCATCATAACTAAATAAGAAAAATCGGAGCTCGAACGGAAAGATTTAGGTGTTCCTTTGTCCCACGCGCCATTCGAGAGTGGAATGGTAGAGAAGTAGTATGAAAATGGTTCGATGAACCCTCTGCCAGGCACTTAAGTGTGAATTGCGGAGTAACCATGTAGCTGTAGATGTAGATGAAGCGCAGAGTCAGAGGTTCTGCCTCCCAAGACAGACGCCTGTACTAGTCGCAGTCTGGATCACAAGAGGGAGAAGCGACTGATTTGTGCTTTCCAGAACTCTCCAGCGTTTACACACATGACCCATCATCTCCCATGCTCGTTTTTGGCTAAACCGATGGCGTGAATTAGCCGACAAGTCAGCAGAGGGCTGGAAGCGTCTCTTGTCAGCCGGTTTAACTGGACGGGACTGCCTCGGCAGACACACTTGAAGTTACCCTGGGAGAAAACTTGTTTGGGAGAAAACTTGTAAAGGCTTGACTGAGGTCCTTGAAATAATTCCCTGAAAACTAATTCCCTAAAACATTCCTTGACTGGCTGTCATCTTGTACGTTTCCTTACTTGTTGGTGTATAAGCTGCACTCTAGGCATGGACTTCAAGCGGAAACAAAGGAATGTGGCTCGTTCTATGTAAGTGGAGTGCGTTAATCTAATGAATTGGTCACAGACATGCAGCGTAATTTACCATCGAGTCATGAAGGGCATTTATTTTTCAGATTATTAGGGCATACTAAAAAAAATAGAATGGATTAAAGATCTAGTTGTAGCTGGGATTCACAGTCACAACAAATTTTTTGAAGGACATCATATTTACGCCAGTGACTGTTATAAGTTTTTATTACACTATTGCTATTTCGGGCTTAGGCCATTATCAAGTGACATTATGGCTTTAAACCATGTCAACGCAATGTAAGTGGACACATTTGTATGTCGTTGTCAATACTGTTAAATACATTCGTGACATTGTTACAGAGTGCGAGCACACGTATTCAAACAACATAAAAAACTTACAGGTTATGTTGTTTTACGATGTTTTACTATGTGTGCTCGCACTGTGTAACAATGTCATGAATGTATTTAACAGTATTGGCAACGACATACAAACTCTCCCTCCATTTATCCCTCTTATCAACTCTGATCCTCACCCCCCTCCTTTCCTCCATCCTTTGCCTGGGCTCCCTCTTCCCTCTCCCCCCCCTTCCATCCTCCTTTCTCCCCACTTACTCTCTCTCTGCCCCCCTTCTCTCCCCCAAGTCCTTTTGCATTTCCCTCCTGTGCCTTTTCCCATTCCCTCTCGCATCTGCCCTGCCCCTCCCCCCCCCCCCTTATGAGTCCTGTACCTCCTTCGGTCCCCCCCTTTTCGTTTTTCCTCTCTTCCCTCCTTGTTTTCCGCCCTCACCTGTCCAGGTAACCCCCCCCCCCCCCCAACGTGCCCTTGGCTACGGTGTGCCATCTTTGTGCCAGCATTTTAGTGCAGGTTTTACAGTGTGTTCAGTGTTGTGTGTCTTTTCCAAAGTGTTGCAAACAGAAATCATACTGTCGCTGGGTATGATTTTTATATCTCTTGCGAACAGAAACCAGACTGTCGCCATGTTTTTTAATTGTCTGTCTACTATTTTTACCTGTCTGCTTCCTGTGTGTTTTATTAGCATTGCCAATCCTTTGTTTTATGTTTTAACTTTCCACAATTTTCCGCCGTTTTACAATTTAAGTCACCGTTTTATCGCCTGCTTTTATTGTTTCTTATCTTCATCTTACGCTTTATAAAGTCTGTAGGCTGCAGAGCAGCGTACTAAGCTGCCGCCAGCCTGCCCCCTTAGGGGGGAATCGAAATTCAATAAAGGAAAAAAAAAAGACATACAAATGTGTCAGCTTGCATTACGTTGACATGGCCAAAAGCCATAATGTCACTTGATAATGGCCTAAGGCCGAAATAGCAATAGTGTAATAAAAACTTATAGCAGTCACTGGCGTAAAGATGATGTCCTTCAAAAAAAGGATTTAAGACCATTCATAAATATCACATGTAATTCTTCCTCCTTTACTTGTCCCTACGGGATTGGCATTGTTATTCGGATTGTGGAAATGTTGGTGACAGATGATGGTCGGATGCCCTTTCTGACACCACCATTCCCTACCCTCCTCCTCCCCTGCCCCCGCCCCCCACCTTCTGGGTTGGAATGTGAGTGCGTCTAGAGTAAATCTCATGGTCAGATATGATAACGTTTCCTATACATAAGCGTAGCGTATATATGAGGAGGGACGTGGAAGGTGGAGCGTTAACGCTCTCGGGTATCCGGGCGATTCATCACATGTAATTGTAGGCGCCACCTTAAAAATGCACTTAATCAGAGACAGTTTCACTGTCGACAACACGTGACAACTTGTGGCGCCCTCTATGCGCCCTATATAAACAGGACCTCCACGGCTTAGCACCAAGTCGTTGGCTCACCGCGGAAGATGTTGCCCGCAGTTGCCAACGAAACGTCAGGAGAAAGAATTTTTACTGTTCGACTACAGCCTCTTAGTCCGGAAGTTGTAATCAGTGAAATATGAACTTCAGCATATCTTATATTTGAGGCAACACGTCTCCCCCAGTGTTATTCACTAGATCAGTAAATAACGTAATGAGTAACGACCGCAACGCATTGGGATACCTCTGAAATTACCGTTACACCTGTTGATTTTGTCCATAACTCATAATGCTTGAATTGAAGAGCTAGTGGGCGGGATACGATTTGTATGTGATGGCGCGGTGGAGATTGAAGAGAATGACTCGCTTAATGGACATGCGGTAGTCATCTAAGACAGTGCAATAGTAAAGCTCGTGGACCGTGATGACAAAAACTTAAGTAAAAAAGGGAATTAAAGTAAGCTATTTATCCATCTTGTTCTTGTTGTAACCAACCGAATCACTTTGTTGACGTGGCGTCAGAAGTAAACACAGCATTCATCAACACATGTGTATGCCAAGCTGTCCTCAGTCTGGCACATGGCTCAGCAATCGCGCATCGAGGAAGCTGACCTCTGTGTTGTAATATTAAAAAGTACCTCTTGAATAGAGCGTAAAGGGTTTTGTATGTCACAAAACCATCCACATACACTGCCTGACAAAAAAAAAGGTAAGGCATGCATGAGACATGGCCGGATATCAGTGTAATTTCGTACAAGCACGCAACATCGGCAGGTATACAAATAAGTAGTGTTACAAATCTCTCCAATGTTGTTTGGTAGGGCATATAAACGGCGTGAACAGCGTCAGATGTTCAGTGCTCACAAAGAAGGACACGGAGATTTCACGTACTCGTACGAGAAAGAGCTATCAGCACCTCACATAGTTGGAAACGGACTTAACTGTGGTTCTCCACTTGGCCGGCTGGTCAAATCACTCTGTATCTAGATTTGTGCGGCATTCGGATACGACAGTGACACGATGTTGGACTCCACCGCAACATTAGGGTATCATATACGCTGAAGAACCAAAAAAACTGGTACAACTGCCTAAAACCATGTAGGGCTCCCGCGAGCACGAAGAAGTGCTGCAACACGACGTGGCATTGACTCGACTAATGTCTAAAGTAGTGCTGGAGGGAACTGACACCATGAGTGCTGCAGGGCTGTCCACAAATTCGGAAGAGTACGAGGGGTTGGAGATCTCTTCTGAACAGCACATTGCGAGGCATCCCACTTGTGATCAATAATGTTCATGTCTGGGAGTCTGGTGGCCAGCGGAAGTATTTAAACTCAGAATAGAGTTCCTGGAGTCTCTCTGTAGCAATTCTTGACGTCTGTGGTATCGCATTGTCCTGCTGAAATTGCGCAAGTCCGTCGGAATGCAAAATGGACATGAATAGAGGCAGATGATCAGCCAGGATGCTTACTTACGTATCAGGGGTCCCACATCACTTCAACCGCACACGTCCCACACCATTACAGAGCCTCAAAAGTGGTTCAAATGGCTCTGAGCACTATGGGACTTAAGATCTATGGTCATCAGTCCCCTAGAACTTAGAACTACTTAAACCTAACTAATCTATGGACATCACACAACACCCAGTCATCACGAGGCAGAGAAAATCCCTGACCCCGCCGGGAATCGAACCCAGGAACCAGGACGTGGGAAGCGAGAACGCTACCGCACGACCACGAGCTGCGGACTACAGAGCCTCCATCAGCTCGAACAGTCCCCTGCTGACGTGCAGAGCCTATGGATTCATGAGGTTGTCTCACACCCGTGAACGTCCATCTGCTTGATACAGTTTGAAACGAGACTCGTCCTGCCAGGCAACATGTTCCACTGATCAACAGTCTGATGTCTGTGTTGGCGGGCCCAGGCGAGGCGTAAAGTTTTGTGTCGTGCAGTCATCAAAGGTACACGAGTGGACCTTCGGCTCCCAAAGACCATATCGATGATGTTTCATTGAATGGTTCGCACACAGACACTTCTTGATGGCCTAGCACTGAAATCTGCCGCAATTTTCGGAAGGCTTCCACTTCTGTCACTTTGAACGATTCTCTTCAGTCGTCATTGGTCCTGTTCTTGCAGCATCTTTTTCCGGCCAAAGCGATGTCGGAGATTTCATGTTTTACCGGATTCCTGATATTCACGGTACATTCGTGCAATGGTTGTACAGGAAAATCCCCACTTCATCGCTACCTCGGAGATGCTGTGTCCCATCGCTCGTGCGCCGACTATAACACCACGTTCAAACTAACTTAAATGTTGATAGGCTGCCAATGTAGGAGCAGTAACCGGTCTATCAACTGCGCCAGATACTTGTCGTCTTATACAGGCCTTGCCGACCGCAGCTCCGTAGTCTGCCTATTTACATATCTCTGTGTTTGAATACGTATGTCTATACCAGTGTAGATCACGACTGACAACCACAGGCACATCTGAATCCCTTTACATCCGTGCCTGCCATCCGTGAACAAGTAATGGGCCCCTTGCAACGGTCTGTGTCATCCTGCTCCAGTGGCTGCAGACTTAAGAACAGCCACAGCAGCAAATTGCCGTTCCATGTGTAGGATGCCCTCAGCAGCGGAACAAAAACGGCTGCATGTGACGTGGTGCAATGAACAAGAAGCGTGGACTGCCGATGAATGTGGTCACATTGTGTTCAACGATGAATTGTGGTTCCCCACTACACATCGTCGGTAAGTGTGGCGGTCACCTGGAGAGAGGACCTTCGGCTCCCAATGGCTTGGTAGAGCACAGTGATGTTACTGTTGGTGTCAAAGTGTTGTGATCCATCGGCTCAGGTCGCGGCTGGTAGTGACGGTACGTCATGGACATCCTGCATCCTCATGTATTGCCTCTCTCACAACAGTAACGTGGTGCTATTTGTCAACTGGACACATACATGGCACGACTCTCTGTGAACAGTTTGCGTCATGTTGAGGTAATCCCGTGGCGAGCTTGATCTCTTGATCTTTCTTCGATAGAACCTATGTGGGACCAATTCGGACGTCAGCTCCGTTGCACGACCTGTTCACACTTACGGGAAAATAAATTATTCATTCAAAAATAGTGTGTCTGGTGGAAGTTTTCTTCATCTTCTACATCTACATCGAAATCTATGCTCTGCAATCCGCAGTGAAAAGCATGGCAGAGGATGCGTCCCGTTGCACCAGTTATTAGGGCTTCCTTCCATTCATGTATGGAAAGGAAGGTGAATGATTGCTTAAAAGTCTGTGTGTACGCTGTCTAATCTTGCCTTCGCGATCTCTAAGGGGGCGATACGTAGAGGACTGCGATTTGCTCCTAGAGTCATCAGGCTTTAAAGGGATAGTGTTTACCAGTTCAGATTTTTTAGTATCTCCGTGACACTCTCCCAGGGGTCATACGAATCTGTGACCATTCGTGTTGCCCTTCTTTGTACCTGTTCAGTTCCCCAGGTAGCCCTACTTTGTACGGGTCTCACACACGTGAGCAATATTCTAAGATGTGTTTCACGAGTGTTTTGTGTGAAATATCCTTTGTAGACCTATTGCATTTCGATAGCATTCCACCAATGAACCGTAGTCTGAGACATGCTTTACCTTCGCCAGAAACTAAGTGATCGTTCCATTTTATGTAAGTATGATCGTTCCATTTTATGTAAGTACCAAAAGTTACATTCAGATATTTATATGAACTGACCTATTCCAGCTGTGATTACCTGATATTGTAGTCATAGGATACTACGATTTTTCAATTATGAGAACTGCACAAGTTTACATTTCTGCACATTCGAAGTCAGTTACCAATTTTTGCATTACTTTGAAATCTTACTAAAGTCTTACTGAACTATTGTGCGCCCGCATCTCGTGGTCGTGCGGTAGCGTTCTCGCTTCCCACGCCCGGGTTCCCGGGTTCGATTCCCGGCGGGGTCAGGGATTTTCTCTGCCTCGTGATGGCTGGGGGTTGTGTGATGTCCTTAGGTTAGTTAGGTTTAAGTAGTTCTAAGTTCTAGGGGACTGATGACCATAGCTGTTAAATCCCATAGTGCTCAGAGCCATTTGCCAACTATTGTGCAGCTTTTTCCGTAACTGTGTTATCTTTGAAAAGTATATGTTATTATTAATGTTGAGTTCATGGTCATTAATATACAACATGAACAGCTGACGAGCGGGTTTGTAAGTCGTATATCTTTTGTTTATCAGTGTCTCGAAACTGTTAAAGTGAAACGTTCGATAATGGAAGGAAACTGAACTGCAAAACAGCTGTAATTGGTGATCTCTTAATTGTAATCGGTTTGCTGCATTAAAACATCATCCACAGGTGTATTACATAAGAAGGAAAGGATCCCATGTAACAGATACACACATCAAAAAAAGTTTTGCATCACAGCAGTTCCCAGAACTCCTGAAGATAGACGTTGACTGTGGATATTTTAGCACAGACACAGTCCTCTGACTGTTCAGAGAGGTCACTAAGCCCACCCTAAGATGTAAACAACCATGCATGAGCACCGTCTACAGCCGATCAGTTCCAGTCATACCATCAGGAAGGAAATAAACGGCTCGTGTTGTCTGTAGTTCAGCGATGCCTAGACGGGGAGTCGATGGATTATTTAGCTCGTTCGAGGCCCCATCTTTCCTCATATGTGTATTTCGTTTCCACTCATTATACTTACGTATGGTTTTATTTCTCGTATTCACTCCGGTGTCCTGTTTTATTTATTTTGGCGACTTCCCCTCTTCAGAGGTTTCATTTTTTACTACGAACGTTAGGCGCGTCTTGGTGCGCTAATGTGAGGCTGTTGTAAGTACGTTTCAGTTTTGATTTTTTGTGCCTGTTTAAATACTTTATGTAAATGGTTCAAATGGCTCTGAGCACTATGGTACTTAACTTCTGAGGTCATCAGTCCCCTAGAACTTAGAACTACTTAAACCTAACTAACCTAATGACATCACACACATCCATCCCGAGGCAGGATTCAAACCTGCGACCGTAGCGGTCGCGCGGTTCCAGACTGTAGCGCCTAGAACCTCTCGGACACCCGGCATACATACTTTATGTAAGCTCTACAAAAGTATGTTAAAAGAAGTCTTAAAAATTCTCGGAAAGATTTAAATTTTTTTAAATTTTTTTAAAAGATTCTTATAGACTTTGGATTGTGAGTATTACTTGGGATCCTTTCCTTCGTATATAGTTCACCTGCGAATGATGTTTTAATGCAGCGAAGTCGGTTCAATACGGAAAACAGCAATTACATTCTCTTGCTGTTCATTTTACTTCAAATCATTATCAAGTTTTAACGGCTGTGGCTGCTCGCGTTATGAAGTTCTGCGAAACGGTCGATACTAAGTGAACCGTCCTCCTAGCCCACTGTTGACGAACTTGTGCCTCTGCCGGCCATCCAGAGCCACTGGCCACCGCCAAGTACCGGCGCAGCTGTCGAGGCATCCAATTTCACGCGTACGCCGCGACAAACTGTGACCAAAGAGGGCCGGCACACGCCCGCCCACGATTCCTCAATATTCAGACGGGACGTTTGCAGCATCACGAACTCTGAACCCGCGGCTGCGCATGCGGCCGCATATGAAAGTGAAATTCTTCGCCGGCCATGTTTATCCGGGCCCGCAGGCTCATCAATAATTCATTAAACAGTGTCCGGGGCCGAGCGTCCGAGCTTCCGAAAGGAATACGGCAAGGCGTGCGGCAGTGGGTGCGCGGTGTCCGCCCGCTCCTAAAGATTCATATATTCGCCGTCGGCGGACCACCAGACGGCCCCCGCTCTGGTTGACGTATGAGGGTGTCACACCTCTTATGCCAGCTCAGCTGAACGGTTTACGACTGTGGGGACAGGAGGACGATAAAGCTGCAATAAAGTCCGCAGTATCGCCGCGCCATTAAGCGACTCCCTTGCTCCCTTTTTAAGACGTTTGAATGCCCCTCATCCGACTTTTACGTACTGTAAAGCGATAGTGAAATATATCGCCGTAAAATATTTCCTTCTTCCCCGTGTTTTATCGCAAAGATTCGTCTCTCGTGAATAACCCGACGAATTACCGATCTCCACGGTCGCGGTCGCTAACTCGCGCCTGTGCAGTAGCACTCGACTCAGAGGTATGCCGGTTCGAAACCTGATGTTGCCAGTATTTGGCCGACAAGGGGAGGAAGGGTGGTCGAGTACAGTTCCTGATCTTCGCACCAATCTGCTGGATTAAATTCTAGACCTCTCCGCAGTGTCCCATGAAATTAGTGAAAATATTGTTTTTTTTTAATTTTTGTGGTAAAATTTTCTAAAAATTTTGTAGCTGCTAAACCTCGTTTATTTTAGAAGCGAGGTACAATCGGTTTCTCGATAATGATAACAGTGCCTGCTATGGATAAGATAGAAAAGTACTCACTTGGCTGGATTACATGAAGCTATTAAACCAAGATGACCTCGCACTGTTCTAAAAGGCACGTACCCTGGAACCATCAGATACAATTGATGCTGAAAGGACCATCAATAATCTTAGATAATGAGGGACATTTTAATTTGGACCTGAAAAATAGGTCGGATAAGCAGAACACGAAACTGTGATATGCGAAACATGTAAATATATGGTTCGAATGGCTCTGAGCACTACGGAACTTAACTGCTGAGGTCATCAGTTCCCTAGAACTTCGAACTACTTAAACCTAACTAAGCTAAGGACACCAAACACATCCATGCCCGAGGCAGGATTCGAACATGCGACCGTAGCGGTCGCGCGGTTCCAGACTGTAGTGCCTAGAACCGCTCGGCCACAAGGCCGGCCCAGTAAATATAGTTCGGTAGCAACTTACTAATGTTGAACTCCTGATAATACTTAGAAAAACAGCTATTTCGGCTGCTATGAAGAAATGATGACATTATGTACAGAGCAGTCGGTATTAAGTCGTAGAGGAAACTGACTCGGGCACTGTGGCGTACCTACAGCATGGGTGCTGGTATACGCCAGCAGAGGGCATGAGGGTTGTGTAAAACTGCGGTACCTTATTTTTCGAAGGCTGGGAGTTGTTTTTCAAATGAATTTGATAACTAAACATAAATGATACAGTAACAGAGAGTGTTGCTTGTCGTTAGTAACATTACTATAACCGGTTTTAAGACCGTGGAAACATTTTGGGTAGTGTGCATATTTTTTTTAGTTTTTGTACAAATTCCACTAATTAAAAATTAAAACTAAATTAAATATGAGCTACTGAAATTGGCTTTCAGTCTCAAGTACAACTAGGTCAAATTACAGTAGTGATTACGATTGCAAGGTAAATTAGGAAAATAGCTAAAATTGACCAGGGAAACGCGCTATATAATCTACATCTACTACATCTACATACATACTCCGCAATCCACCATACGGTGCGTGGCGGAGGATACCTCGTACCACAACTAGCATCTTCTCTCCCTGTTCCACTCCCAAACAGAACGAGGGAAAAATGACTGCCTATATGCCTCTGTACGAGCCCTAATCTCTCTTATCTTTTGTGGTCTTTCCGCGAAATATAAGTTGGCGGCAGTAAAATTGTACTGCATCAGCCTCAAATACTGGTTCACTATATTTCCTCAGTAGCGATTCACGAAAAGAACGCCTCCTTTCCTCCAGAGACTCCCACCCGAGTTCCTGAAGCATTTCCGTAACACTCGCGTGATGATCAAACCTACCAGTAACAAATCTAGCAGCCCGCCACACACCGTCAGGTGGCTTGCGGAGTATGGATGTAGACGTAGATGTAGAATTGCTTATATGTTCTCCGTCAATCCGACCTGATAGGGATCCCAAACGCTCGAGCAGTACTCAAGAATAGGTCGTATTAGTGTTTTATAAGCGGTCTCCTTTACAGATGAACCACATCTTCCCAAAATTCTACCAATGAACCGAAGACGACTATCCACTTCCCCTCAACTGCCATTACATGCTTGTCTCACTTCATATCGCTCTGCAATGTTACGCCCAAATAATTAATCGACGTGACTGTGTCAAGCGCTACATTACTAATGGAGTATTCGAACATTACGGGATTCTTTTTCCTATTGATCTGCATTAATTTACATTTATCTATATTTAGAGTTAGCTGTCATTCTTTACACCAATTACAAATCCGCGGTAGCGTTCTCGCTTCCCGAGCACGGGGTCCCGGGTTAGATTCCCGGAGGGGTCAGGGATTTTTCCTGCCTCGAGATGACTGGGTGTTGTTGTGTCGTCTTCATCATCATTATTGATCCCCATTACGGTCGGAGGAAGGCAATGGCAAACCACCTCCACTAGTACCTAGCCTAGTACGGCGGCGCGGGTCTCCCGCGTCGTTCCCCTAGGGTCTGTAAAGAAGTATGGGTCTCGTTCCCCTACGCTCAGAGTTAGTTGCAATTCTTTACACCAATCACAAATCCTGTCCAAGTTATCTTGTATCCTCCTATAGTCACTCGACGACGACACTTTCTCGTACACCACATGGGAAGCTTATATGTCTCATGAACTGAGGGCGTGTTGCTATGTTGATGGTGATCTGTCCGTCGGATGGAGACGTTAGCTCGACGACAGCGAACGTCATAAAAGACAGAATTCCCACATATCCGCAACGTAAGGGGCCAAAGTGGGCGGAGGAAAAAAGACTCTAATCGACAGGCGGCTAAATCGACCCCGCGGAATATCCCAGCCAGCACTGTCATACGACATTCACGTTTTCATTTGATGAGCTGTCTCGGGATGGAGATAAAATTTTATATTAAAATTTCGATCGTGAACGTAATTTAAATACGTCTGGTTCGTTTATACTGTTGACAAAAGTTTCCGCCCGGCCCCAGCGATAGGACGCAAACAAAAAAATTTAATTTTTTACGCACAGATTTATACAATAGGAAAATGTTCTTCTGAATGGACGCCAGTCTCCATGAACTTAAAGAACTTCGTTTCCACCGTGTTATTAATTCAAAAGCGAATCTCATTAAGCTCTGCCGGCAAGCTACAAGGGCTCGCTCCTTTCTCGAGTGCACAATTGGATGATGCGTACTGCTTACGAGGATGATGTGTCTATATTCACCGTGCACTTCAGGCCCACCACGTGCTTAGCGCTTAATAAAGTATTGAAAGGGTCCTGTAGCCACCTTTCATTAGTCCGGTAGCCCATTTTCATTACCAATTCTCTTTCTTTTCCTTGTTTCTCTTTTCTCTTTACTCTCATAGTGGCGTGATTGAATGAATGTGGTTGTGTGTCACGTTGCTAGACGGTGGCGTAGTCTGCTGCAGAAAGTCTGCGATAGTCGTACAGATTCAGCAGCAGTGGTACAGAATAGCCAACTCTCGTAGTGGTCAAGTCGGCAAAGAGGTTTTCGCTACTTGTGAGAAATCCACCTGCGTTAGGTTGGTGGCGGAAATGGCATCTTTGGGTTTTCCGAGCCACGCGGAGCGTGGAAGAGGCTGGAGAAACGGGAGTCAGTCTGCCGTCGGTACGGGAAGCGTCCACAGCTGTGCTCCAGTCGAAGAAGGGTGAGTTGGACTGACCGCGTGGCGCGCTGTTACTTGGCGAGGGGAGAGCTGTTAGCTTTTGGTCTCGCTTTTCAAATCTGGAAGATTGCTTTGCCTTGTCGCAGCAAGGAATGCAAAGCTTTGGCAGATGTTTCTTTTAGCAAATTTCTGTAGCAGACTTGGATCCGCCGGAAGAGCGCCACACAAAGGTGTCGATAAGAAGTGAGCACTCGCTTCTGTATGAATGTCTGTTTGTCTTCAGCTGTGCCTGCATAAGCTTTCACCTTTCTAAATATTTAGAGCTTTGCCTTCTCGTAAATTTTCCTTGCTTTATGTGTCTTTCGTCCGTGGGGAGCCGACCACGTGGTTAGTTACAGTATGCGTTTAAATTAAAAGCCAGATAGAAACGAAGTACTTGTCCAAAATACGAAAACAAATGTCACTGTGCGTAAATGATTGAGATTTCTTTAAGACTGAGGAAACAGATAAGCCATAAAACATAAAATTATTGATCTGACAGCTGTCCAACAGCTTCACTCATATCCGAAGAGGCGCTTTATCTTCGCTGCGCAGTTCATAAGCGTGGCACGGAAGTCCGGGATTCAATCTGCATTTGATATTAGACTTATCTTGTGACAACAGATGTGACATTCAACTCTTGTTTGCTTCATCTTTCTGAGGAAAAGAATTTGCAGCGTGTTTCTGATTCTTCGTCGAATTGTAAATCGCTCTGTAACTTCCCGAATGAGCCAATTGTCATAGTGAAAAATAAAGGCAAAATGAGGTTTCCAAGGACAACGCTTGGAAAAGTACTAGCGGTGCAAAACACGTTTCGATTTAGGACACGTTGTTTCCGGCAGTCGTGCTTATCAACACTGGCTCTGAATTGTCGGTATGAATAACACACTTTGAGAGTTTCACTCAGGATCAGTGTTATAGCTTATCTGAAAACATTGGCTGCCTAGGAACGTGGCGGCGAAGTCTAACATCAGCATCGAAGGAATTCCGAATAGGCCCCTCCGTTCACCGTCCAGTAGACATTATCTCGCCACGGCTCTTTTTCCACTTCTGTGTCTGTCGAGATAAAGAAGACTTCGTGGATCCAGACAAACAGGTCAGCAGCGAGGGGCGCAGCACACTTTCACAGGGGTTGTATGCCGGCCAGGGACGGCCGTTATCAGCCCGCCACCAGCCTCCTGTCCCCATTGAAGTCGCCTCTTTGTGTCCGCTAATAGCCTCCGTCCGCCAGTCGCGTGCACTTTACGTCCGCGCGTTGAACCTTCACTGGTAGCTCCGCAATCCGCCTGAAATCCATTAGCAAACGCCCAGCACAGGGCGTAGGTATTCTGACTCAGCGAGCTGACTGTGAAAGCGTCGTCTGTCTGTAGAGCTAGACATTCGTGCTTCCCGGTTAAGTGATCAAGTGTTTCATTGCCTTCTGTGGTTAATCGGTCGTCACATTCGACTACACTGGTAAAGGTAAAGAGCCATTAGCATCTGCTTACTCCATCTGTGATCAAGAAACCACATGTATAGGAACACCTGCCAGAAGTCACGTTACATGGAACGGGCGCATGAGTCTAAGTAAATACAAGTCTGCAGTTCATTGGGAGACTTCTGAGTTAGACTAACTCGGGATTTTGACGATCAAACGCGCCATAGAGTAGAAAAAAAGGTTACAGGGGTATATGACTTTGGGATAAGGAATGAGAGAGGAGAAAGGCTAATTGAGTTCTGTAATAAATTTCAGCTAGTAGTAAGCAATCACAAGAGGAGGAGGTGTACTTGGAGAAGGACGGGTGATACGGGAAGATTTCAGTTAGATTACATCATGGTCAGAAAGAGATTCCGAAATCAGATTCTGGATTGTAAGGCGTACCCAGGAACAGATGCAGACTCAGATCATAATGTAGTAGTGATAAAGAGTACGCTGAAGTTTAAGAGATTAGCCAGGAAGAAGCAAACCGCAAAGAAGTGGGATGTGGAAGTACTAAGGAATGGCGAGATAGGCTTGAAGTTCTCTAAGGCTATAGATACAGCAATAAAGAATAGTCCAGTAGGCAGTATAGTTGAAGAGGAATGGACATCTCTAAAAAGGACAATCACAGAAGCTGGAAAGAAAAACATAGATACAAAGAAGATAACTGCAAAGAAACCGTGGGTAACAGAAGAAATACTTCAGCTGATCGATGAAAGAAGGAAGTACAAAAATGTTCAGGGAAATTTAGGAATACAAGTCGCTGAGGAATGAAATAAGTAGGAAGTGCAAGGAAGCTAAGACGAAATGGCTGCATGAAACATGTGAAGAAATCGAAAAAAAAAAAGATTGTCGGAAGGACTGACTCAGCATATAGGAAAGTCAAAATAACCTTCAGTGAAATTAAAAGCAAGAGTGTTGACATTAAGAGTACAACCGGAATTCCATCGTTAAATGGAGAGCGGATAGGTGGAAAGAGTGCATTGACGGCCTCTATGAGGGGGAAGATTTTGTCTGATGTGATAGAAGCAGAAATAGAAGTTGATTTATAAGAGACGGGGGATCCAGCATTAGAATCAGAATTTAAGAGAGCTTTGGAGCACTTAAGATCAAATAAGGCAAAAGGGATCGACAACATTCCATCAGAATTCCTAAAATCATTAGGAGAAGTGGCAGCAAAACGATTATTCGCGCTGGTGAGTAGAATGTATGAGACTTTCAAATACTATCTGACTTGCTGAAAAATATGATTCACACCCTTCCGAAGACTGCAAGAGCTGACAAGAGCGAGAATTATCGCACAATCAGCATAACAGCTCATGCATTCAAGTTGCTCACCAGAATAATATACAGAAAAATGGAAAATAAAATTGAGGATGCGCTAGATGGCAATCCGTTCGGCTTTAGGAAAAGTAAAGGCACGAGAGAGGCAATTCTGACGTTGGTGTTGATAATGGAAGCAAGACTAAAGAAAAATCAAGAGACGTTTATAAGATTTGTTGACCTGGGAAAAGCGTTCGACAATGTAAAATGGTGCAAGATTTTCGAAATTCTGGAAAAACTAGGGGTAAGCTATAGGGAGAGACGAGTAATATACAATATATACAAGAATCAAGAGGGAATAATAAGAGTGGACGACCAAGAACGGATTAAAAAGAGTCTAAGACAGGGATGTAGTCTTTCGCCTCTACTTTTCATTCTGTACATCGAAGAAGCAATGATGGATATAAAAGAAAGGTTCAGGAGTGGAATTAAAATTCAAGGTTAAAGTGTATCAGTTATACCACTCGACAATGACATTGCTATGCTGAGTGAAAGTGAAGAAAAATTAAATGATCTGCTCTGAGAAGTAGCAGAAATGAGAACAACGAGAAACTTAACGTTAGGATTGATGGTCACAGAGCAGGTGAAGCTAAGAATTCTGCTACCTAGGCAGCAAAATAGTCAATGACGGACGTACCAAGGAGGACATCAAAAGTAGACTAGCACTGGCAAAAGGGGCATTCCTGATCAAGAGAATTCTACTAGTGTCAGACACTGGCTCTAATTTGAGGAAGAAATTTCTGAGAGTATACTTTTGGATCACAGCATTGTGTGATAGTTAAACATGGACTGTGGGAAAGCCGGAACAGAATAGAGTCTAAGCATTTGAGATGTGGTGCTGCAAACTAATGTTGAAAATTAGGTGGACTGATAAGGTAAGGAATGAGGAGATTCTGAGCAGAATCGGAGAGGAAAGGAGTATGTGGGAAACGCTGACAAGGAGAAGGGACAGAATGATAGGACATCTGACTTCCAAGGTACTAGAGGAAGCTGTAGAGATCAAAAACTGTAGTGGAAGACAGAGATTGGAATGCATCCAGCAGATAGTTGAGGACGTAGGTTGCAAGTGCTACTCTGAGATGAAGAGGTTGGCACAGGACAGAAATTCGAGGCGGGCCGCATCAAACCAGTTAGATGATTGATGACAAAAAAAGAGAAAAAAAAGAAAAACCACGCCAATTGGCCAGAATTTCGCATGATATCCCTCAAGAGGACATGCAACAGCTCTATCAAACAATGCCAAGCCGAATAACTGATTGGCGTGGCGTTAAGGACCAGAGGTGGACTAATGCGTTACCAACTTGCTCAGTCTGTGAAGCTGTTACTCTTGAATACAGCACAGATTTTTTCTGAAATGGTAATCATGAGCGACCTTTATCTGCTGCCAAGCCGCTCCTCGTGGCGAACTGAAATAAGAATAAAAGGGGAAAAATGAACGAAGCCGCGGCGCATAGCTAGTTGTGCACAACTTCAAGGAGGGCGCGTCACACTACATCGCTGTATGCTATTCAGTGAGTTCGGTTGTAGATAAGCGGACTCACGGGCCAGTGCCTTCGTCATTACTTTCGCTACGTTTAGTCGGCGTAGAATGAATCGCCGACCGGTGGCCTTGGCTAGCGGCGTACGTGTCGGCTGGCGGCGCCTTTGGGTCCTTGGTCCGCCGGAAGCGCTGCCCATTGCGGCCTGCTAATGGGGCTGAGCGAGCTGTCGCCTGGCCGTGACGTTGGTGTGCCGAGAGCTGCAGCTGGTTCTAGCCGCATAAACAAACACGCTGTCCACATGGCTGGTATTGTCCACCACTTAGCTTCTGCTTCGTCTTCAGTTTGCTGCAGACTTAACTCGTGCTAGCTTTATCGTTACATTCGACAGTCACGCAGACTCCCGTGTGGGGTACGTATTAATAAACATCTCTGGCGTAGAGAAACAACTGAAAGAGTTGGAAAGAAACAAGTCGCCAGGTCCGAAAGAAGTCCCAGTTCGGTTTCAGAGAGAGTACACTACGGTAATGGCGTCTTACTTAACTTGCATTTGTCGCTAACCTCTCGCAAAACACAAAGTCCCAAGCGACTGGGAAAAATTGCAGGTGATTCCTATATATAAGAAGGGTAAAACAACGGGCCAACAAAATAGAAACCTATCTCCTTGACACGGTTCGCTACAGAATTCTGGAACATCTTTTCAGCTCCAATATGATAGATTTCCTTGAGATAGGAAAACTTCTGTCTACAAATCAGCACGGATTTAGAAAGCATCGCTCCTGCGAAACTCAGCTTGCCCCTTTCTCGCGCGGTATTCTGCGAACCACTGATACAGGGCAACAGGCAGTTAGCATATCCTAGATTTCCAGAACGCGTTTGGCACAGTACGCCACTACAGACTGTTAGCGGAGGTACGAGCATGCGGGATAGGTTCCCAGATTTGTGAGTGGCTCGAAGACTTCTTAAGTAACAAAACCCAGTGCGTTGTCCTCGATAGGGAGTGTCCATTAGAGACGAGAGTATCGTCAGGAGTGCCCCAGAGAAGTGTGATAGGACCGCTCTCTCTATATATACATATGAATGATATCACGGACAGGGTGTGTAGCAACCCGTGAAAGTTTATTGATAACGCCGAGGTGTACGGGAAGGTGTCGTCGTTGAGTGATTAGTTAACTTAGACAAAATATTTAGTTGGTGTGATGAATGGCAGCTTGCTCTAAATGTAAACAAATATAAGTTAATGCACATGAGTAGGAAAAGCAGTCCAGTAATTTTCGAACACAGCATTGGTAGTGTGTTGTTTGACAGAGATAGATTAAATATCTAGACGTAACGTTGCAAACCGATATGAAATGGAACGAGCACGTTAAGGACAGTAGTAGGGAAGGCGAATGGTAGACTTCGGCTTATCGGGAGCGTATTACAAAAGTGTGATTCTTCTGTAAGGGTGACAGCGAACAGAACACTAGGGCGACCCATTGTTAAGTACTGCTCGAGTTCTTTGTATCCCCACTACGTCGGATGGAAGGGACATATGGAAGTAATTCAGAAAGGTGCTCCTAGATTTGTTATCAGTACACTCGATCATCATGCGACTGTTACAAGAGATGCTTCGTGAACTCAAATGGGAATTCCTGGAGAAAAGATAAAGTTCTTGCTGCAGAACACTATTGAGAATATTTAGAGAATTGGCATTTGTAGTTGACTGCAGATCGATTCTACTACCAGCAGCGTAAGGACCTTGAAGACAAATAAAAGAAATTAGAGCTCATACGGGGCAATATACACAGTCGTTTCTCCGTCGCTCTGTCTGCGAACGGAAAAGGAAAGGAAATGATTAGTAGTGGGATATGGTACGCTCCGCCTTCATCGTACAGTGGTTTGCTGAGTATTGTATAGATGTGGATGTACATGTAGATATTATTCATATCTGCCTATATACATTAACGTACAGTATATTCAAGATGACGAAAAATTCGCGCACTCGGACTTTGCAGCGCGATTCCTCGCATACTAGCAATACAAAAATGTCTCACAAAATTTCATCCTACACATATTTCTGGGAGTAAATAGATGTTAAAGATTGGCAATCTGGCAACACTGTAATCATGTGTACGCTAACAACCTCTGTCAGGATATACCAGCAGCGCTGGGCAGTCGGTGCAGTGGATAGCGTTTTGGGTTAGGATGCAGGAGGTCAAGGGTATAATTCTGGGTCGAGACTTATTTGTTTTTATTTGCTAAAAGTAGTCTGCGTGGTACGATATCTGGCGTCTTAATAGTTATATAGCGATTACAATGGCTCTTCTGCAATACATTTGCAGTTACACACTACAAACACATAAATGAAAATAACATTCGTTTTTTATTAGTCAGCTTTTAAAGAAACCTTCTGCACGTCATAGACGCGAATTGTTTCGCACCACTGCAACTACTAGAGTCCAAACTTGTTTTGAATGTACCCTCCCCCAATGTCCCCATCGATTAATGCGAACTAATATTAAAAAAAAAAAAAGAAAAGAAAAGTGGTAAGATATTACGGGATCAAATTGCTGAGGTCATCGGCGAACCAATATTCTTGTCACGTTCAAGTCCATTACAGTTCGTTAGGGTCTTACGATACCAGTGGGGCTAGCAACGTGCTTTGCAAATAATTTCTATGAGCCCATTCGAGGAGCGTAGACAGTAAACAGGTTTGGAATCTAGTAGATGCAGTGGCGCGAAACAATTCGCGTTCACGACGTGGAAAAGGCTTCTTTAAAAGCTGACCAATGAAAACGACTGTACTTCCATTTCTGTGTTCCTAGTGCGTAACTGCAAATATTTTGTAGAAGTTTTTGTACTTTCACGTGAGCTCCCGAGGCCCACCGCACGGCGTCCATGGAGACGAGGCGCACCCCAGAGCTTAAGTTAAGTCTTCGTGTTGACTTAGTACTTATGTACCGCATTTTTATAATCTGACTACGCCTATTCAGGCTGTTTTAGTTTTATTTCTAGACCATGCCCTCTTAGACAAATTATAGATTCAGGTATATCTTCTGAAGAAGGCTCAATTATTTGGGCTGAAACCTAGGTAAAGGTTGGTTTCATTACCGCAATCGAGGCTGAAAGTTTCTTATATACTTTGTAGAAGACCCACTGTAATCGCTGTATGATGATCAAGACGCTAGGTACCATACCAGGCAGACTTTTAGCAAATAAAAACAAATATGTCTCAAACCAGAATCGACATCCTGCCTGCTAACCCAAAACACTATCCACTGCACCAACTCCACAGTACTGTTCCACTTCCTGACAAAAATAGTTACCGGACATGTGATTACAGAGATGCCAGACTGCCAGTCTTTAACGTCCATTTACTGCCCGAAATATGCACAGGATGAAATTTTGTGACAGACATTTTTGTACTGCTAGTATGTAAGGAATCGCGCTGCGAAGTCTGAGCGCACGATTTTTTTTCCACCCTGTATGGCTGTAGCCAGAGCGTATTACATAGCAGTTCACTTCCTGCAAGTCCCTGTGACTGGAAATGAGCACAGCTCACTTCTGTGTACAAATATGGCAAAAGAATAGATGTACTGAATTACAGACCAGTATGGCTGACATTCATCTTTAACAGGATCCTAAAGTATATTATAAGTTAGAACATTATGACGTTCCAGGATGAAACAGACTTCTCCAAGATAGTCAGCAGGAATTCAGGAGAAAATACGTGTGAGATACAACTTGCTTCATACCTACAGGACATCTTACAACCAGCAGTTACAAGTGAACAGACAGATTCCATCTTCCTACCGTCTTCCTAGATTTCGGACATCCTACGCCCTCACGTGCTACCTCTCATGCGATATTATCGTGATGCCATTTTTCATCAGTACAATGCACGTGTGTCTGTGAACTGTGTGCCTCATGTCGAGGCACTCTCATGGCCGGCAAGATCGGCAGTTTGTGAGCAGCTCGCACATAAACTCCGCAGTACCAATATCCATGATACCAAGGACCAGTTACAACAGTTGCGGCCCAACCTGCCTCAGAAGAAGATACAAAGACCTTACGACACTCTTCTAAACTGAGACTGTGCGTGTGTTCAAGCCAGAGTATCTGCAACGTTATACTGGTACGTAGTCTCATTCTGCCAAGTTCTTTGCAAATTTATCTCGATTCTGTAATCACTGGAATAACATCACACACCCTCTCAATCAGTGAAGTCTCGTTTTATTTCCATCCTTCCTTTCTGAGTGCTTCACTTTTTTGATCCAAGTGATTTTTGGTGTTGTTGCTGTGGTCTTCATTCCTGAGACTGGTTTGATGCAGCTCTCCATGCTACTCTATCCTGTGCAAGCTTCTTCAACTCCCAATACCTACTGCAACCTACATCCTTCTGAATCTGCTTAGTGTATTCATCTCTTGGTCTCCCTCTACGATTATTACCCTCCACACTATCCTCCAATCCCTTGATGCCTCAAAATATGTCCTACCAACCGATCCCTTCTTCTAGTCGAAGTTGTGCCAGAAACTCCTCTTCGAGTGACACGTCTCTGCTTGGAACTCAGCTCCGCTAGAGACTCCATTTTGAAGCCTACATGTAGCGTCGTCACCTATCAGAACGTCATGAAATTATGACGGCTGTAGTGGAAATATTAGTTATGTGATCTACCCGTTTGATCTTCAGCATTCTTCTGTACCACCACATTTCGAAAGCTTCTATTCTCTTCTTGTCCAAACTATTTATGTTCCATGTTTCACTTCCATACATGCCTACACTCCATACAAATGCTTTCAGAAACGACTTCCTGACACTTAAATCTATACTCGACGTTAACAAATTTCTCTTCTTCAGAAGAGATTTTTGGTAGCGTAAGCATTTCGTGTCAAACAACTTTTGTCTGGTCCATTTTATTGCCTCACGAAAATTAATATACGATGGTCCTTCAATAAGTAATGAAACACTTTTTTTCTCGGCCGGTGGCATTTGTTGTGGGGCATATATTTCCACTACAGCCCCCATAATCTCGTGACGTTCTGATAGGTGACGACGCTGTACGTAGGCTTCAAAATGGAGTCTCTAGCGGAGCTGAGTTCCAAGCAGAGAGCTGTCAGTGAGTCCCTTTTGGCGGAAAACCAGAGCATCGCAGATATTCATAGGCCGTTGCGGAAGGTCTACGGAGACTTGGCAGTGAACAAAAACACGCTGAGTCGTTGGGCGTAGTGTTGTCATCATCGCAACTGTTCTTCCTCATCCACCCTACAGCCCGAATCTCGCACCTTCCGACTTCCACCTGTTTGGCCTTATGAATGATGTGCTCCGCTGGAAACAGTACTTGAATGATGGGAAGGATGGACATAGAGGCTCCCCCAGGAAAGTGGCTTAGGGCCGTCAAATTGAAATGGAGATTCTTTGGAAAATTAGTTTTTGTAGCCAAAGGAATGTCGTGTTTTGGAATCGTGAATAAAACCAATCTGCTCACAGAAAAAGAAATGTATGGCATTACTTATTGAAAGCCCCTTGTAGTTTCTGGATATGTTTAGGTGGAACTTCTAACAATACCACCACTTGCAAAGTAGGTTAGAAATCAGATTAATAATGTTGCTCACGGAGCAACAACAAAGTTATTGACTGTGGATTGTATCGTCAGAACGGAAATAATGAAGTCACTGTAAAAAAGTCATTAATTTTGGCACTTATCTTGAATGGATTCCCACGTAGATTTCGTCGAAGTTGTTATGGTTCATCTTGTTGATTCTAGGGTGATTCCACTTTGACGGCTAGAAGGTCCAGATCTCTATTTTAGCAATATTTGAAGACCTAACAAATGCGTTTTTCAGGAAATTTTTAATGATCATACAATCCCAGATCAGAACAGTGGTATGGTATAAATAATTTTTGACTTGGTGTTCACGATCCACATTTTTATTACACTTCTTATAAATTCACATATACTTCTTCTTAATTGTCACATCGTCAAGAAAACAGTTTTGTATCAATCTTCATACATTTAATTTCCACTTTAACCAAACACAAGACTTGATTGTTCTTTTACAAAGCGAAATAACAACTTAACTTCTGCAAAATGAAACAAAGACTGCTCTGTGCGCATTCGCGCCAAAACGGTTACAAGTAAGTCAAAGATTATGACAGTCTCACAGAAATGAATACACACAAGAACCATATCCCTGTAATATATCGATACATCGGAGTACCTATACATTAATAAAACCAAATGTGAATATTGTCACAAAAATATGTCTGTTACTTCGGAGAAAAGTAGTACAATATTACTGGTATCGAGAACTGGGGTTGGAGTGCCGTAATGGTCACTAAATAAAGAACCATTACAAACTCCATACACAACAGTAAAATGTGGAGGATGCTATCAGCCCAGTTGAAGCTGTGCGGCGTGCCGGTTCGTTGAGTTGATAGTGAAGACGTGAATGCGGCGTTTCGCTGGCTAGTCTGCCGCCTGCTACGCCGCGGGACAATGCGAGCCAGCAGACAACGGGACGTGACTAGCCGGGCAGAGGCATCGGAAGCGGCTGTTTGGCGCGCGACACGCTCTTTCGCAGCCGGAAGGTGGCCTCACCCCACCCCGTCTGGAGGAAGTCACGTCGGCGGACTCCGGCCGCGCCAAGCCGTGACAGTTTGTACTCGTCATCTCGAGCGCCGTCTTTCGTTATAGACAGACAGCGCAATAGAGTTTCAATCGGCGATTCCTTCCATGCACTGCCAGTCATACCGGGTGGTCTTACTCGTAATTATAGTGCTACTGACGAAGGTCCATTGTGGGCTGTAATTATCGTACGGTAGCGAAACTTGGTAGATATTCTAAAGCGTCAATGCGCTACCGATTTTAAATGGAAAAAATAGTTGCAATTTTGGCCACCAGGTGCAAATCTGGCGCTGTACAGCATCTGTCGACGTCTCCGGTGCTTCTATTGAACACACTGTGTTGAGAGGCACCCACATGCCTTGCTCATACTGTGGCATCAAGCAGTCAGGCCTGCAAGATGAGTGGTCTGCCAAGCGAGTGGATTCATTCTTATTTATCGAGTAACATGAACTCTCGTACTCACAATTAAGTTACAAATTATCCTCCTGTATGAATAATACGCAACGGAAACGCACATCTGACTATCAGTAATTTACAGAACTCTGACTGTTCACTATGAACTGGCAATACCACATTTTCTTTTTTTATTTAACGACTTTTATCAACACGTGGCCATCGCACTGAATATGAGTGGCGCACACATTATAAATTCTGGATATCATGACAACATACAATTCGAAGGAAAAGGCCACCAATCTTTTTCTTTTCACTATCTTATTTATTCCGATAAATTCTATAACCTAAACACACAAATTCTATAACCTACAACAATAACACATGAGAAATTCCGCCCAGTGGGCATGGATTTACATTGGTGAATCTCTATCTTATGGTCTCGTAATTATTTAACGCTACAGTGCACTTTCTGGATAGGATGGTGGATCTTTTATTATTTCTCACACTTCGACTCTCACAATCATCATCACGAAACTTTCCTCCAGACCGAGCAGTACAAAAGGAACACGCATAACCCACTACCTCTGAAACTACCTTGCTACTCTCCCATGTAAACCACACATACTTAAATTACATGACATACACCACACTACAACGTGAAATACAACACAGGGAATAGTTACAACATTATCACTTTCAGCTTTCCCACTTCAATTAATATTTATCCCAGTTTCTCACGACACTGCCCCACTTCGTAATTTTACTTTCCTACTATGAACTCTGGAGATATATGCACGTCTTCCTGTGCAATGCAAGCCAAGTGGCGTTGCTGGATAGACGGCTGACTCACCTTGTTTCTCTCTCAGAGTATTATAGTTTGAATCAAGCGTCACACGGAAACATATCTCGCAAAGTAATATTAAGAACATATTTATCACACACACGAGTCCTCAACTGATACCATGGACGAGCACTTCTCTTTATCCTTTGTCTCATACACAGATTGAGACTCACACAGTACTCACCACGTGGAAGTACTCCTCTAATTTCGAGTCCTGCACACGCCATTCCTTAAATATTTCAACTTATAGTACACACACTAGCAATTCAGCTTAACTTAAGCACACGGAAGTATTTCAACTTATTGCTACACGTGGTTTCATTGTGACCGTTGGTCACTTCCGAAGATTACTACGATCCCATTAATATTACCTGCCTGACATTTAATTCTCCCCACAAAAGTTCCTGAAATAGAGAAATTATTATTTCAAACTACTCTTAAATATTCCACATGCATACCATGTCTCCACTCTTTTGTCATTATGGAGCACACCTAAGACAGGTCTTAACAGCACAAGATCCAGCGGCAGAGTGCTGAAATATGACCGTTCTTCAGGTTCTCTCGCACCTCTGCCGAAGTGGGGGAGTACCTTGCTACCGTATTGGTCAGCCACATTTCAGGCGCTCAAAGCTCAGGTAAATTTCATCTCTTTGGTCCCACCAAAGGTGGCCAAAGGATCGTCTCAAAGATGATCATATATTCACATTCACTATCTGCGGTTAGCAGACGACCATACATTCATTCATTTCACAGATCTCACCAAACTGGATGTAGGGATTTATTTTGTGGGAGTGCACATGTGATCAATTAAATAAATAAATTGTCATTCTTTCCCACACTGGTATCCGGCTTCACTGTATTAATTTAAATTGAGTTATTATTAGAAAAAATGTGTTGTTCTGATAAAAATAATGAAGTATGTTGTAAATGGCTCTGAGCACTATGGGACTTAACATCTATGGTCATCAGTCCCCTAGAACTTAGAACTACTTAAACCTAACTAACCTAAGGACATCACACAACACCCAGTCATCACGAGGCAGAGAAAATCCCTGACCCCGCCAGGAATCGAACCCGGGAACCCGGGCGTGGGAAGCGAGAACGCTACCGCACGACCACGAGCTCGGACGAAGTATGTTGTACCTATTTTCAATGTCGGGCGGTACTGTACCCTTTCAGTGTAAGCAGGAGGTAATAATAAAATCAAAATTATGTCTTACTCACTTGCCTGACCTCTTCTGCCCATGTACCGCTCCTAATCCATTACACAGGAACATGTATATACGTCTTTCATTCACAGCGCCAGATTTGAACCTGGTGGCCAAAACTGGAACTCATATTTTTCCAGTGTAAACCGTTTCCACTATAACGCACTAGAATATCTACCAAATTTCGCTGCCATACGATAATTACAGCCCACCCTGGACCTCTGTGAGTAGGCATTGGTAGGGGAAACAGAGAAAATCCAGAGCCGAGCAGCGCCTTTCGTTACAGGTTCACTTAGTAAGCACGAAAGCGTTACGGAGATTATCAACAAACTTCAGTTGCAGACACTGCAAGAGAGGCGATTTGCATTTCGGTGTGGTTCACTGAGAAAATCGGAGAGCGAATGTTTCTAGAACAGTCAACAGATATACTGCTTCCCCCGTATACCTCGCAAAGAGACCATGAAGATAAAACTGGAGATATTGGAGACGATATGGAGGCTTACCGGCAATCGTTCTTCCAGCGAACCATTGACACCTGGAACGGAAAGGAAATAAGTTCCCTCTGCTTGCATGGCTAGTGCACTTTTAGATATTCCGCTGACTGCAGTTAACGTGTTGTTTACTTGTCGCAAAACGATTTTAGAAAGTAAACTTCGTTGCCTTACACTGGATGAGATCGTTTGATCGTCGACACGCTAAGTCAGTGCTGTTGTTTTTGCGTAACTACACTGTTTGAGGACTAATAGCACTGAAACATCAGTTACGCGTGCAAGCTAGTGCTGAAATCTCTCATATCAAATCGTTGCAGGAAATACATTTCCATTACATAAACATGTCATGAACTGCTTAGAGGTTGTGCCACTGCGTCTGTAACTGTGTCGATACACAAACAAAACGCAATAATCAACATTGACGATATTTTAAGATCTATATCTGCAGCATATAAATATTCCGCAATCCATGATACAATCCAACATCGCTATTCGAACCTCCCTTTTATGTTCCACTCGTGAATGGAGCTTTAGAAAAACAGCCTAGTTCCTTCGTAGGCACCATCTATTTATTTCTTATGTACTCCTTCCGTGGTTTGAACAATGTGGACAGTAGAATAATGATACAGTCTCGAGTATTGGGTGTCTGAAAGTTCGCACTGGTGTTTCCTGAAAATCAGCCCTCTCTCTTCCAACTGCACCCAAGTAAGATTGCCGAGCATCTCTATAATGCTGCCGTGGTAACTGAAACAGATAGTTAGGCATCCAGCAGCATCTCTTTGGAAGCCTTCCATATCTTTCGTTCAAACCAGGCGAAGCAAGTACCCGGGAGAGATTGTACAAGAGTCTCGTGTGCTGTCTCCCTTTCAGATGCAAGTAATTCTCTCGACTGACCTAAGTTGTCTGTTTGTCAGTATTACCATGATTTTGTATTTCCATATAGCTTCGCAGTGTCGTCCCTAGATGTTTAATCGAAGCGGCTAGCTTCTGTGGTTCAAATGGCTCTGAGCACTATGGGACTTAACATCTGTGGTCATCAGTACCCTAGACCTGGAACTACTTAAACCTAACTAACCTAAGAACATCACACACATCCATGCCCGAGACAGGATTCGAACCTGCGACCGTAGCGGTCGCGCGGTTCCAGACTGAAGCGCCTAGAACCGCTCGGCCACTCCGGCCGGCCTAGCTTCTGTGGCATTGTGTTCTTGATGTACCGGTTACTTTGTCTGAGTTACTCAACAAGTATAGTTTGCAAGTGATGTTTACATTGCCTGACTCGTCACATTCAGAATAAAAGCGTTTCTATAATGCATCTTTGGCTCACTACTGACATATGAAGGGCTTATTTCAATAATGGTACAAGTCCATTTTTGTTCATTCTGAGATACAGAATCCTAAAGTTAAATGAGCGCTGAAAATTCTGCAGTTGAGATACCAGAAATATTCAAGCATATGGCTTCTTGCTAGACATGAACCTTTCTGTTTGTTTGGACCATTAATTTCAGAAGCATTATAGACAGAAAAGTGGAGGTAATGGACTTCTACCACTATTGAAATAAGCTCTTCATATTTCTGTTGCTAATGTGCGCTCGCCAACTAGAATACGTTACTGGTATCTACTCGTCAAAAATTCTTCGACTTGATTATACGTTTGAGAAGATACTCTGAATGATATTGATTATGGATAGAAAGACCTGGAGTCCGCTTGTGATTCATCAATGGAGCTACTAAGAATAAACCAAGCAATGAAAATTTCTTTCCCTGAAGAGAAGGAAGATTACTGAGTTTTTCCTAAGTGAAGCCGCCTCAGCAATGTCTATTGGGCGATCTGACGTGGTGATTACGGTTCTGGACTCGCATTTGGTAAGTGCGACTTTCAGATAATTGTCCGTCTATCCATATAAGGTTTTTCGTGGTTATCCTAAGTCAGTTAAGGCGAATGCCGAAATGGTTTATTTGGAAGTGGGATATCGTATTTCCTTCGCCATCTTAGTCGCATTCTTCTGCTTCGTCTCTAATGATTTCATCGTCGACGGGACGTTGAAGTCCTACCGGCCGTTCTTCGTTTCCGCCCGATGTTTGCGGACCAGACCTAACAATCCGCAAAGGCGACTCGTACAAGGCCGAATGAATCAGCAGTCCACACAACAGCGTCAGAATATCTGAAACGTGCTCAGAGCTTTCAATGAAGTGACTCAGCGGTCAAGGAACGAATGATAAAGGTTGCTTTTTGAATTACCTGTGCCATGGCGGGGAACACCTAACACATTAGGGAAGCAGCGCATTTTTAAACAACGGAACAATTCATAATAATTGCTCGAACCTAGTACTCAAATGCAGCAGCCATTCTTCGCGCGTCTATCTAAGGTTATTAACCGCACCGCAGAAGAAAATGCCAATCTGATTTGCTTAAATTAGCTAGATGGTCAGGTTTTTAATACGGCAAACCTGGTTTTTTAATACGAGCTGAGTACACGGCGTTTCGCGAGTATGTATTTATTCAAATTCTATTCACCTACCTCCTCCTCCTCCTCCTCCTCTCTATATCCATCTCCTCCCCTCTCTCTCTCCATCTCCTTCTCCCCCGTTGTTCGCCTTCTCCTCCCTTTCTCTGTTTATTTCTTTCTCCCCATCTCTCATCCTATCTCCTCCTCCTCCTCCTCCCTATCTCTGCCCATCTCCTCCTATTCCCTTTCTCTTTTCTCCCCTTTCTCTAACCATTTGCCATCCCCCCTCTCTCTGTCCATCTCCTCCTCCCCATATCTATGTCCTTGTACTCCTTCCCTCTTTCTCCCTCTCTATGTATCTATTTCTTCCTCCCCTTCCCTCTCTGTGTTATCACCGCCACCACAATAGGAGGTTACCGGTTCTTACCTCCAACGTATTTCGTTCCAAATGGTAATATGTATACAACGTTTAGTAGAAACAGACCACGGAGTTGATGAGATTTTTAGGAATGGGTTCGTCAACTTCTTATTTATATACACTATGTGATCAAAAGTATCCGGACATCTGACCGAGAATGACTTACAAGTTCGTGGCACGCTCCATCGGTAATACTGGAATTCAATATGCTGTTGACCAACCCTTATCCTTGATGACAGCTTCCACTCTCGCAGGCATACGTTCAATCAGGTGCTGGAAGGTTTCTTGGGGAATGGCAGCCCATTCTCCACGGAGTGCTGCACTGGGGAGAGATATCGACGTCACTCGGTGAGGCCTGGCACGAAGTCGGCGTTCCAAAACATCCCAAAGGTGTTGTATAGGATTCAGGTCAGGACTCTGTGCAGGCCAGTCCATTACAGGGATCTTAGTGTCGTGTAACCACTCCGCAACAGGCCGTGCATTATGAACAGGTGATCAATCGTGTTGAAAGATGCAATCGCCATCCCCGAATTTCTCTTCAACAGTAGGAAGCAAGAAGGTGCTTAAAACGTCAATGTTGGCCTGTGCTGTGATAGTGCCACGCAAAACATCAAGGATTGCAAGCCCCCTCCATGAAAAACACAACCACACCATAACTGTTGGCACTACACAAGCTGGCAGATGACGTTCACCGCGCATTCGCCATACTCACACCCTGCCATCGGATCGCCACGTTGTGTACCGTGATTCTTCATTCCAATATTTACGCTCCTTACAAAAAGCGAGACGTCGTTTGGCATTTACTGACGTTATGTGTGGTTTATGAGCAGCCGCTCAACCATGAAATCCAAGTTTTCTCACCTCCCGCCTAGCTGTCATAATACTTGACAGTGGATTCAGACGCAGTTTGGAATTCCTGTGTGATGGTTTCGAAAGATGTCTGCCTATTACACATTACGACCCTCTTCAACTGTCGGCGGTCTCTATCAGTCAACAGACGAGGTCGGCCTGAACGGTTTTGTGCTGAACGTGTCCCTTCACGTTTCCACTTCACTAGCACGTCGGAAACAGTGGACCCAGGGATGTTTAGGAGTGTGGAAATCTCCTGTACAGACGTATGACACAAGTAACACCTATCACCTGACCACTTTCGAAGTCCGTGAGTTCCGCGGAGCGCCCCAGTCTGCTCTCTCACGATGTCTAATGACTACTGAGATCGCTGATATGAACTACCTGGCAGTATCTGGCAGCACAATGCACCTAATATGAAAATCGTATGTTTTTGGAGGTGTCCGGATATTTTTGATCACATAGTGTATATTGTGGACGTCAGGTCTGTTCTGTCATTGTAAAACCGAAATAATTTTCACTTGCAGATATCTGACGCCGCTTGTGTAAGAACAGTCAATGGAAAAATATACCCGAATAGTCATGGAACATTTGTAATTTGTCACGAAAACAAAGCATGAAAATTAAGATTATGAAGACAAAAAAGCACAAAATTCACTAATATAAGACGAGTGTGGAGGGCGAAAATACGTAACTTAACCATGATAGCAGACGACTATACCTTTATAACTTTATTCACTAGAAACCTTGACGGGCTGTGACGATACCTAACGGTCCGTTGGCGACCTGTGCGAATGCCGCTTTTTGAAATTCATTATGGAATTGTTTTGACGTGGCGTGACATGACGGACACTGTGAATCGGCCTTAAACAAACTGCCTCATCTCGAGATCACGTGACAGTTCCGGCTTAATGTTGACAAAATGCGCAGAATGTAATGACCACTCCAGAGATGTTTCTGCTGTGTGTGTGATACCAGAAGTGAACATCTGAAAGTTCGCAGATTGACAGTCGCCCGATAAGTTGAACCAAAGATCTCTGTGTTGAATATTCCGCACAAAAAAGGAGCTAAGTGCAATACACTAGTGACACTAATATTTGTCCGCCCTTTCTGTAGCTACTGTTTCCCTGGGATCTAGGTCGAGATAGACAATAAATGTTCAGTTTCCTGTAGCACACTTTTTTTGTGTGGCAACTGTAGCAATTCTGCTATGTAAATTCCCTAATTTATATGTAAAACCAGTTCAATTAATATATCAGCGCAGAGAAAATATTGTGCAAGAAGAAAATGAAATTAATTTTATATCATTGGAACTAAATTTATATACAGAAATATGCACTGGCATTGTCACTTTTTTAATTCCCTGTCTATTTAATGCAAATAAATTGAGGTGCTGGTAATGGTGAAGCTTCGGCTCAATATTTGTACAACTGCTTAGCTCACTATATTTCCTCACAATAATTCGTACTTCTCACGTGAGAAAAAATTGCCAGTAAGAAGTCAAGCGGTAGTGCTTTTGGCTGCAAAAGCCAAGAATCTGGTTTCGAATTCCGGTCCGGCACACGGTTTTAGTCTGCCAGGAAGTCTCACTTCCATAAAATTTGTTATTGCCGGACGCAGCGGAATGATTTCTGCGTCTTTGCTAATTCTGAATACGCTGCACTATTGGTTTTCTTACTACTTACACTTGTCTGTAGAGCGCGTTCCATTTGCAATTGAATACGCCCTGTGCTGCAGACGCTTCGCAAATCTCCATGAAATGAGTCTTTGTACGTGTTTCTGTTCTGAGTGACTGGCACTGCCGTAATTGTCGGAAAATTTCCAGCGTGTCTCCTTGGCCGGCCAAGGAGAATCACCGTATAATCCAGACCGGTCGTGTGGGAGAGCAGAGGCGAGCACTCGGTTCCGCCAGAGCGTCGTCTCGAGACTACCGAAACATTTGTTCCGCTCCGAACGGGCCCCGCTGCCGACAGGCCCGGAGATCTTCTCAGATGATTGCGGGGACAATTTTTGCTTCGTTTTGGTTTAAAAGGTTCCTTTCGGGACAATGACGGGCAGAGCGATTCGAAACAGAGCAATTAAGTCCTCGTCCCACGAGACGCGCGGCGGAGGAAGAGGATGATGGCAGGCGATAAGGCGGCGACGGGCTAAGGAACGAGCCGAGCCGAGTCGGGGCGAGCGCGCCCGAGCGCAGCCGAGCGGCGGCTGCCGGAGGACGGGGACGCCTTGTTTAGACTACATTTCCCCAGAGGACACTGCTGTCGCTCTTCACGCTAACGGCTCCTCGCCTGCCGACGGCGCTGCTGCGCCGCTTTCGCTGAGAGCTGAGTGAGAGTTTGTGCTCCTGAGACAAGGGGAGCCGCCGCCTGCGACTCGGAGATACGCGAGCGCGCTGACAACGCCGGAACGCAAATGTTTCGCCAGCCTCTGGGATTTGTAGCTTTGATACGCAAAGTTTTAAGACGGCATTCTTTGCATTTCTTCGTAACCACTGAGAGAATCTCGAGAGGTTTCTGCTGCTATTCTGATAAGCGGTGCCTCAAGGCAGAAGGGATTCTTTTTTTTAGCTGGCAACTCCACGAACAAGACAAAACAAAGAAACGTTCATGCTCCCTTTTATGTATCAACTTCTCGAAGCACGTTGCTGCAATAACGGTATGTGAAAAATTAAGCGTGTTGTTGCTGTTTGCCTGCAGGATCCGGAGCGTCGGCCGAGGTGGCCGAGCGGTTGTAGGCGTGCCGGCACAGTAGCTCAGCGTGTTAGGTCAGATGGTTAGCAGCCCCCTGTAATAAAAAAAAAACCGAGTTAATCGATCAACAACGAACTAAAACGGATGTCTTACGACGTCCGCCCCTAGCAGATGCAACGAACGAAAGTGAACAAAATGAGATTAAAAAAAAAAAAAGCCGGCACGGTAGCTCAGCGTGTTCGGTCAGAGGGTTGGCAGTCTCTGTAATAAAAAAACTGAGTTAATCGATCAACAACGAACTGAAACGGATGTCTTACAACGTCCGCCCCGAGCAGATGCATCGAACGAAAGCGAACAACATGAGACTAAAAAAAAAAAAAAGGCGCTACTGTCTGGAACCGCGCGACCGCTACGGTCACAGGTTCGAATCCTGCCACGGGCATGGATGTTTGTGATGTCCTTAGGTTAGTTAGATTTATGTAGTTCTAAGTTCTAGGGGACTGATGACCTCAGAAGTTAAGTCCCATAGTGCTCAGAGCCATTTGAACCATTTTGACCCGGAGCGCTGTAGATAAATGTGTCAATGTTGATGCCTTGTCCCTAGTTTTCGCAAAGGCGTTCGATTGATACAGCTCCGCACTGAAAGTTTCTATCAAGTTTTTTTAAGAATGTAAGCGTAGCGTTCCACGGCCAGTGACATTCAATAAAGTTCTTCTGGTTATGTGGCCGCACTGTCAATTCTCCAACGTTTCGCCAACTGTTGACAATGGCCTTTCTGTGGGTATTTTTGATAACTGCTAATGAGATGTAGATATGTATATAGACAGCTCATCTATCCCGGGAATCGAGAATCTTGACGATTTTTGCCTGTTATCGGGGTTGATACTGGGAAGATATCGGCCCCGAGACTTCCAAGACGTCCGGGAATGTTTTAATTTTAAATTTGAAGTCGGATAATAAATGACAAAAGATATATTTTTTCGTGTGATATAATTACAAACTAACCAATTTCGGATTTTTTTCTTTAATTGTATATGAAACCTTGCTTCTTACCAAATTTCATGATCTAGGTCAACTGGAAGTACCCTACACTTTTTGATGGGTGAGCTTGCGAGTATCAAAATATGTGAGATAAATGGACGTGTCTTTTAGCATTCACTTATAAGTTTAATTTTTTCCCATCGTCAAGGGATCATAGATCTTAGTATGTAACATAAATTTCAACTTGATATGTCCATCCGTTCATGAGAAAAAAGCACTCTTAATAGACGAGCAAACAGTCGGATATCAAATGTCAAAAAGAATTTTTGTGTGATGTAGTTACAAATTATCAATTTTCGTACTTTTTCCTTTACGTTTACGGTGAAAACTTCCAGCTTGCCAAATTTCATGATTCTAGGTCAACGGGAAGTACCCTATAGGTTTTGAAGAGTGAGTTGGGGAGTACCAAAATACGTGACAGAAATGGCCATATCTTATGGTTGCACTGACTTAGAAATTTCAGTTTCGCAATAAAACCTGGATTAAACACCGAAAATTTCAATTTTGCTGTAAATATTGTTTATTTTTAAGTAACAGACAGGAAGATAACAATGTGGTTATGTGGCCCTTTATACACTGAAGTGCCAAAGAAACTGGTATAGGCATGCGTATTCAAACACAGAGATATGTAAACAGGCAGATCGGCAACGCCTATATAAGACAACAGGTGTCTGGCGCAGTTGTTCTCCCCTTTTTATTTCCCATCATCTGTCCAGGTTCCCCCCACCTGCCCTCGGCTGTGGTATGTCATATTTGCCAACTTTTTAGTGCAGTGTTCAAGTGAATGTTCAGTGTTGTTCGTCTTTGGTTCAAATGGCTCTGAGCACTATGAGACTTAACATCTATGGTCATCAGTCCCTTAGAACTTACAACTACTTAAACCTAACTAACCTAAGGACATCACACAACACCCAGTCATCATGAGGCAGAGAAAATCCCTGACCCCGCCGGGAATCGAACCCGGGAACCCGGGCGTGGGAAGCGAGAACGCTACCGCACGACCACGAGCGTTGTTCGTCTTTCCAAAGTGTTGTGAACAGAAATCATGCTGTCGCTGGGTGTGAATTTTATGTCTCTTGCGAACAGAAATCAGACTGTCGCCGTGTTTTTTAATTGTCTGTATATTATTTTACCTGTCTGCTTCATATGTATTTTATTAGCATCATCATCCCCTTGCTCTATGTTTTAAGTTCCACGATTTTTCCGCCATGTTACCATTTAAGTCTCCGTTTTTATCGCCTGTTTTTATTATTTATTATCTTCATCTTTTTAAAACAAATTCTGTAGGCTGAAGAGAGGCATACTAAGCTGCTGCCAGCCCTCCCACTTCGGGGGGAATCGAAACTCAATAAAGAAAAATAAAAGTGCACTTGTTATATCGTTTACTGCTGCTACAATGCCAAATTATCAAAATTTAAGTGAGTTTGAATGTGCTGTTATAGTCGTCACAGGAGCGATGGTACACAGCATCTCCGAGGCGGCGATGAAGTGGGGATTTTGCCGTATGACCATTTCACGAGAGTACTGTGAATATCAGGAATCTGGTAGTCCGTACCCGGTAGCTGAGTGGTCAGCGCGACAGAATGTCAATCCTAAGGGCTCGGGTACGATTCGCGGCTGGGTCGGAGATTTTCTCCGCCCAGGGACTGGGTGTTGTGTCGTCCTAATCATCATCATCATTTCATCCCCATCGATGCCCAAGTCGCCGAAGTGGCGTCAAGTCTAAAGACTTGCACCCGGCGAACGGTCTACCCGACGGGAGGCCTTAGTCACACGACGACATCAGGAATCCGGTAAAACATCAAATTTCGGACATCGCTGCGGCCGGAAAAAGATGCTGCAAGAACAGGACCAATGACGACTGAAGATAATCGTTCAACGTGACGGTAGAGCAACCCTTCCGCAAATTTCTGTAGATTTCTTTGCTGAACCATAAACAAGTATCAGCGTGGGAACCATTCAACGAAACATCATCGATATGGGCTTTCGGTGCCGAAGGCCCATTCGTGGACCCTTGCTGACTGCACGGCACAAAGCTTTACACCTCGCCTGGGCCCGCCAACACCGACATTGGACTGTTGGTAACTGGAAACATATTGCCTGGTCGGACGAGTCTCGTTTCAAATTGTATCAAGCGGCTGGAAGTGTACGGGTATGTCAGCAGGGGACTGTTCAAGCTGGTGGAGGCTCTGTAATGGTGTGAGGCGTGTGCAGTTGGAGTGATATGGTTCAAATGGATCTAAGCACTATGAGACTTAACATCTGAGGTCATCAGCCCCCTAGTCTTAGAACTACTTAAGTCTAACTAACCCAAGGACATGACACACATCCATGCCCGAGACAGGATTCGAACCTGCGACCGTAGCAGCAGCGCGGTTCCGGACTGAAGCGCATAGAACCGCTCGGCCACAGAGGCCGACGAGTGATATGGGACCCCTGGTACGTCTAGATAGGACTCTGAAAGGTGACACGTGCGTAAGCATCCTGTCTGTCACCTGGAACCATTCACGTCCATTGTGCATTCCAACGGACTTGTGGAATTCCAGCGGGACAGTGCGACACCCACACGTCCGCTGGCCACCAAACTCCCCAGACACGAACATTGTTGAGCATATGTGGGATGCCTTGCAACGTGCTGTTTAGAAGAGGTCTCCATCCACTCGTACTTTTACGGATTTATGGACAGCCCTGCGGGATTCATGGAGTCAGTTCCCTCCAGCACTACTTCAAACATTAGTCGAGACCATACCACTTCTGAGTGCCCGCGGGGGCCCTACACGGTATTAAGCAGGTGTACCAGTTTTTTGGCTCTTCAGTGTATATTATCACTCAGTTTCTAGATGGTTCAAATGGCTCTGAGCACTATGCGACTTAACTTCTGAGGTCATCAGTCGCCTATAAGTTAGAACTAATTAAACCTAACTAACCTAAGGACATCACACACATCCATGCCCGAGGCAGGTTTCGAACCTGCGACCGTAGCGCCACACCAGAAAAGGCGTGACCCGAACTCTTCCGAAGTGCTTCGTCTACAATTTCGTCAGTCTTTTGTTTTTGATTTAAATTAATTTTAATAATTCTTAAATGACTGATAGCTGTTGAGAGATATTTATATTAAAAAGTGAAGTCATTCTAATGATTAGTTTAACTAATAATAATAACCATACCTTAACGTTTTGGCGCCCTTGCTCCGAACACAGCAGCCAATCACAGAGCAGTAGCATTATGCTCCAGACTGGAGCGCCTAGAACCGCACGGCCACTCCGGCCGGCAGTTTCTAGATGTTTCACCACATCTGGTTTGGGAACCTAGTAAGATACTGACTGCATACGTAAATAAATTGGTCGATATGTCGTAAAGCCTGATGGGTACGCGACACACCTAACGTGCAGGGGTAGCGCAGGTTGATCTTAAATGAGGAAGGTTACTAGGAAAACTACCGCAGACTACCGTTACTTACGGTAGCCTACGGTAGTTCTACAACTCTAGTTGTTGCTGATGTGAGACGCACACATACTAATGGAGTCCTCGGTTGTGTTTGTTGCAGGAGGGCAGTTCAATGGCAGCGTCCGGCGGGGGCGCGCAGACGCTGGGCAGCCGTCGCTGAGGACCCGGTCCACTGAGATCTGCGTGAGTAGCGCCGACTGGCTCCTCTGCTCTGCTCGCCTCTCTAAAGGCGCGTTTATTTCAGACGGACCGGCCCGTAATTAATTACGGCAGCAACGGCGGCCGCTCGAGTATGGCCCAGATTCAGATCCATACACTCGTATTAATTTAGTTCCTCGCGGCACACGCCGCAGGCGCTTTGAATGAAATAAGTTCAAGACCTCTCCTGCGGCACACTGGTGCAAATTAATTAAGGCACTGAAAGCGACGTTTAATTTTCGTCTTTCCCGCTGGAAATTAAGCCCCTCTTGTTATGGAATCTCCTGCCTCCTTCTGCGTTGCGCCTTTTCCGGATTTGGCGTCTTTGTAATCGTCCCTTTTGTTGCGGTGATGTAATTCTAATTATTCCGGCGGTACTCTCGTTTTTTTGACGCGCCGTAACCCTGAGGCTTCATTTTGATAATGCCACAGGACATCACTGAAATTGCTGTTTCGCGGCTTACTCACTTTATATTACGTTTCGAAGGTTTCGCTTATTACGCAATTGTAGAAAATGAAACTTTTCACCTCTTGGCGTCTTACGTACGAAGAAAAAAGAATCTGACATTGAAAAGGTGTGTCTGTCTTCTCATTTCCTCTGGAACATTTTTTTCTTCAGAAGTGAGAAAATTTTTAACTTGATAATCGATTTAGGGGATATCTTCAGTTCCTTAGATCGCATCATTATCATTAGGGTCATTACCATTGTCATTTTTCGTCCACTGCTGTAAAAAGATCGTCCTGCAAACTTCTCCTCACCTTTCTCTTTACATTTCAAATTACACTATCTAATCAAAACTATTTGGACACGCCATTATAATGGGGAATTGACCGCTAGAAGTCACGAGAGGCGGACGCAACAGTATAAAAGAAGGCGCGAAGTGTTGTGTTTACGGCAAGAAAGGAAGAATGAATTGCTTGTTGGTGTTAATAACGATCATCCTCCTTTACCTTCCCCGCATTACTGCAGATGACGTGTCACTGAGCACATTTGTTCTGCACATGCAGTACACGTAAGGCGCCTAGTTGTTTCCACTGCACTGTGTGGAATACGAAGGTTCTGTTATAGTTCACTAACCTGCTGTCTTCAAGTTGATGTCCCCAGCGCAGAAAACAGCACGCAGGTCGTAGGTTCTGTATCTTGAGGCTGAAACTGACTTTTAGCGAGGTTCTGTTCTGAAATAATGTATCACTTCTGTGGGATGCCACTCGCGTATTTTAATATAGCCACACGAGAAGACTACATGATCTTAATACAACACCTTCTGATACAGCAAAGTACATGATCAAACACAATGTTTGCGAAAATGTGTCTTTACACTATTTGTGGCACGTGTCTGTGCCTCATGACTGCCGGAGTGAATCTTTTAATACTGAATACTGGCAAACACATCCTGCCACAGACAAAATGACTGTACATTTCGACTGCCTAATCCAGAGTGACGAACAGCCCGAAACACTTCGCGCGCCACACCAGAAAAGGCGTGACCCGAACTCTTCCGAAGTGCTTCGTCTGCAATTTCGTCAGTCTTTTGTTTTTGATTTAAATTAATTTTAATAATTCTTAAATGACTGATAGCTGTTGAGAGATATTTATATTAAAAAGTGAAGTCATTCCAATGATTAGTTTAACTAATAATAATAACCATACTTTAACGTTTTGGCGCCTTTGCTCCGAACACAGCAGCCAATCACAGAGCAGTAGCATTATGCAGGCGGTCTTTCTCACAGGAATGGTACCGAATCTAACATCTGTCACAGGTACCTCACACCACATTTCGTCGTCTATATACTTCTTGCATCTCCACTGCTCTGGGAACAGCTTCTTGGAGCCTAATATGATGGCTGACTAAGCCAGAAAAATTACATGTTGTGAGCAGAAAAGTAGTACCAGCAGAATGGATCGGTTAGGAGAGCTCATCACTTCGATCGTATTCTAGTATTGGATGCCACATGACTAACAAATCCATTAGGGACATTTCAGCTCTTGAAAGCTGCCCAAGTCGACTGTTCGTGATGTGACTGTGGAACGGAAACACAAGGAACAAGCACAGCTTAGCCAAAACCAGGGAGACCTCAGTTACTGACGGACAGGATGCTGTGTCATCCGAACAAGACACTGCCAGGGAAAAAGCACCAAAGGCGCAAAGATATGAGCTGGTGCCAGTGCCGTAGAGACTCGCCACTTGCGCGAGTTTCACCTGCGCCACAGGTGGCGCTGAGGATGAAGATATTGACTTCGCCTCGGCCAATTGCCGACCGAGTACGATACGCCAATGACCGGACGACAACGGACAGAAGCCTACTACGAAAATAGAAGAGCAGCTTTCACCCAATTGGTTATAAATCATCGTCCAGGGCTGACTTAGACAGGGAACGTCAGTTAGTGAACTCTTAGAAGTGAACAGACAGTTGTTGTAAATTGCATTTGCTATGTATGTGTAAGTTTACCTAAGATTATTTGCACTGAACCATTGAGGGCCTTTTTTGTGTTATATTACAAGTAGTGTTGCAGACTTCGTTATTCAACTAGTCACAAAAATAAGTAAACCTTTCAACTCATTTGAGTGACTTTGTTACTACACTCCTGGAAATTGAAATAAGAACACCGTGAATTCATTGTCCCAGGAAGGGGAAACTTTATTGACACATTCCTGGGGTCAGATACATCACATGATCACACTGATAGAACCACAGGCACATAGACACAGGCAACAGAGCATGCACAATGTCGGCACTAGTACAGTGTATATCCACCTTTCGCAGCAATGCGGGCTGCTATTCTCCCATGGAGACGATCGTAGAGATGCTGGATGTAGTCCTGTGGAACGGCTTGCCATGCCATTTCCACCTGGCGCCTCAGTTGGACCAGCGTTCTTGCTGGACGTGCAGACCGCGTGAGACGACGCTTCATCCAGTCCCAAACATGCTCAATGGGGGACAGATCCGGAGATCTTGCTGGCCAGGGTAGTTGACTTACACCTTCTAGAGCACGTTGGGTGGCACGGGATACATGCGGACGTGCATTGTCCTGTTGGAACAGCAAGTTCCCTTGCCGGTCTAGGAATGGTAGAACGATGGGTTTGATGACGGTTTGGATGTACCGTGCACTATTCAGTGTCCCCTCGACGATCACCAGTGGTGTACGGCCAGTGTAGGAGATCGCTCCCCACACCATGATGCCGGGTGTTGGCCCTGTGTGCCTCGGTCGTATGCAGTCCTGATTGTGGCGCTCACCTGCACGGCGCCAAACACGCATACGACCATCATTGGCACCAAGGCAGAAGCGACTCTCATCGCTGAAGACGACACGTCTCCATTCGTCCCTCCATTAACGCCTGTCGCGACACCACTGGAGGCGGGCTGCACGATGTTGGGGCGTGAGCGGAAGACGGCCTAACGGTGTGCGGGACCGTAGCCCAGCTTCATGGAGACGGTTGCGAATGGTCCTCGCCGATACCCCAGGAGCAACAGTGTCCCTAATTTGCTGGGAAGTGACGGTGCGGTCCCCTACGGCACTGCGTAGGATCCTACGGTCTTGGCGTGCATCCGTGCGTCGCTGCGGTCCGGTCCCAGGTCGACGGGTAGGTGCACCTTCCGCCGACCACTGGCGACAACATCGATGTACTGTGGAGACCTCACGCCCCACGTGTCGAGCAATTCGGCAGTACGTCCACCCGGCCTCCCGCATGCCCACTATACGCCCTCGCTCAAAGTCCGTCAACTGCACATACGGTTCACGTCCACGCTGTCGCTGCATGCTACCAGTGTTAAAGACTGCGATGGAGCTCCGTATGCCACGGCAAACTGGCTGACACTGACGGCGGCGGTGCACAAATGCTGCGCAGCTAGCGCCATTCGACGGCCAACACCGCGGTTCCTGGTGTGTCCTCTGTGCCGTGCGTGTGATCATTGCTTGTACAGCCCTCTCGCAGTGTCCGGAGCAAGTATGGTGGGTCTGACACACCGGTGTCAATGTGTT
The DNA here is from genome assembly GCF_023898315.1 of Schistocerca nitens. NCBI lineage: Eukaryota > Metazoa > Arthropoda > Insecta > Orthoptera > Acrididae > Schistocerca > Schistocerca nitens. Next base: position 283,658,047 of record NC_064618.1, on the reverse strand, counting down.
CTTTTTTCCATTTCCAGGAGTGTAGTTTGTTGGTGTGTTGTAGAATCTTCGTTCTCCTATCCTGTTAACTAATCATGGGGCATAGCTGTTTTATAGTGGCAAGGAGAAATTGTCTTAGCGGTGTACTGCAACAGAAGCCGTTTCACGAACTCACAAACTTGGCCTCCACAGCAGTAGCGACGAGGTATTTACAAAACTGGCGATGAGGGTTTACAAAACAGAAACCGTAGAGCATTGCGGATAGTGGATGTAAACAACTCATGCAATCGACAGAAGTAACATTCGTGAGTTCCAAAGTGCTACCAGGAGTCAAGCTAGCAAAACTGTGCTTAGGGAGTTAAACGAATGGGGTACGATGGTCCAGCAGCTCCTCTTAAGCAACATGTTTATATAGTCGATGCTAAGCGACGTTTGAGGTCGTGTAAAGAACGACGTCACTGCACAGTGGATAACTGGGAACGATGAACCACGCCATGCACTGTGGCAATCCGGTGGAAGGATCTGGGTTTGTAGAATGCCTGGCGTTATCTGTAGTGCCAACAGTGAAGCGCAGAGGAGGTGGTGTTTTTCGTAGTTAGAGTGTGGTCGTCTGATTGCGCTTAAGAAAGCGCTATATGCTGAAGAAAATGAGCACATTTTACGACATCGTGTGCTGTGTACAGTAGGACAACAGTAGGAGACAATTTCAAAATGATGGAGTCCGCCCCCGTTAGTCGAGTGGTCAGCGCGGCGGAATGCCACGCCAAGGGGCCCGGGTTCGATTCCCGGCTGCGGCAGGAGATTTTTCTCCGTTCAGGGACTGGGTATTATGTTGTCCTCATCATCATTTCATCCCCATCTCCGACGTGTAAATCGCCCAATCTGGCGTCAAATGCAATATGTACTTGCTGTCGGCGGCCGAAATTTCCCGAATGGGGGCTCCCGGCCTACAATGCCGTACGCTAATTTTCATTTTTTTCAAAATGATGGAGCTCAGCTATCAGTCTTCCTTTTCTTTCAGGTTTTATTAGAGCAAATCTAGATTTCGGCTAGTGCCTAGCCATTATCAGCGGACTATTTCATAGTTTCAATACATGTCCTGGTACGTCAGTCTCCTGTTGTTCGGGCGGCTGTCACAGTTCATTCAAGACTGCTGTGTAATGAATGTAGGATTTGCGGAGAACACACAGAACTGTGGCAGAAGCCCGAACAACAGAGAACTGACGTACTAGGACATGTATTGAAACTATGAAATAGTGCACTGATAATGGGTAGGCACTGCCCGAAATCTGGTTTAATAAAACCGGAAAGAAAAGGACGATTGATTGCTGTGCTCCATCATCTTGAAAGTTCATGTCACTGTCGCTGAGTGAATCCACATTCCTAATGGAAGGTAACTTGAGTCGGGGATAATGACTGCAGCATATGACATAAAGCAGCATCTGTAACGCAATGATTTGTAGACAATAACATTCCTGAAATGGACTGGCCTATCCAGAGGCCCGGCCTGAACGCCGTGGAACACCTTTGGGATGAGTTTTAATGTCGACTTCGCTCCCGATCCCAACATACACCATCAACTTCTCTACCTTCAAGAACCGTATACTAAGCCGGAAGGGTCTCCAGTATGCCAATAACTCCCAAGGGCAACACCCTATGGCAGCGAAAATAGTATTTAACAAGTCCATTACTATGATAAAGACATCACAGTGTACATGATGGCAGCCACTCAAGGAATATTTTAGGGAATTGGTTTAAAAAATTTATTTCAAAGAACCAGTCAAATCTTTTCAAGTTTACTCCTAGAGCATCTTACGCTGTGCCTACGTGACACAAGTTGCCTGTATTTCAAAACCGAGGCAGTCCTGTCCACTTAAAGCTGCTGACAAAAGACACCCTGAGACCTCTGCTGAAACTGCTAGCGAATTCACGCCATTGGTTTTAGCCAATAGCGTGCGTGGAATACAGGTCACGTGTGTGGGCGCTGGAGTGTTCTGCGGTGCGGAATACAGTTGCCTCTCTCTCCTGTAATCCAGACCACGAGCAGAACAGACGTCTTTTCGGAAGGCAGAGCCTTTTCACGACCGGCCACCAACATAAGTTAACATGAACCGCTTCCCCTTCCGTTGCCCATTTCAATTAATTGTTCGACCTCCTAGACTGGCCTAAACCTGTTAACTTCCGACCTTAGGCGCGCCCCTTGTATGCCATACACTGAAATATATTCTCTTTATTGTACGTAATTTCCTGTTTTGTCATTTAACGGCAACCCTGGATGCCCACTCTCAAGTCTTGACCGCCCGACCTCCTCACGAGGCATATGTAACAACCTCCCCCCCCCCCCTTCCCTGACCATATACAGTACAACAGTATTGATCAGACCGAGCGAGGTGGCGCAGTGGTTAGACACTGGACTCGCATACGGGAGGACGACGGTTCAATTCCGCGTCCGGCCATCCTGATTTAGGTTTTCCGTGATTTCCCTAAATCACTCCAGGCACATGCCGGGATGGTTCCTTCGAAAGGGCACGGCCGACTTCCTTCCCTAATCCGATGAGACCGATGACCACGCTGTCTGGTCTCCTTCCCCAAACCAAGCAAAGTATTGATCAGAACACGTAATCTGTTAGGAAGTGTCAACTGGGAAGGAGAGCTGCATCTTGGTTTCTATGTCTTTATTTAGTCACGATATCGGTAAGTATTTGCTAAAGTTAAGACGGTATTAGTCATCTGGGATGAATTAAGCCTCTTCCGTACGCCATTGATGTAAATGCGAAGTCAATATTGTGGCATAGCTGCCCGACTGATAACTGTGGAAGATAACTAGAAGAAACCATCGTGGAACTCAATCTACAAATACTGAATACATCTCGCAATCTGCCAACATACAGAAGGGAGGGTCGGAGCAATGTCTAACACAGACGTCACTCTAGCAAATATGGCAGCGGCGCGCCGTGTGAAAGGCAGAACGTTGAGAGAAATGACATCGAGTGATCACAGTATCAGACGCCACATCGTCACTGAAGGGAAATCCAAGATACTACAGGAAACGTGCGCATGACGCCCAAATCCATTATCAAGAAGGCTAACTTGGAAGAACTCACAAGGGAACCTCCCCATCGCACCCCCTTCAGATTTTGTTATAAGTTGGCACAGTGGATAGGCCTTGAAAAACTGAACACAGATCAATTGAGAAAACAGGAAGGAGTTGTGTGGAACTGTGAAAAAATAAGCAAAATATACAAACTGAGTAGTTCATGGGAAGATAGGCAACATCAAGGACATTGGGAAGGCAGGAGCGCCGTGGCCTTGTGGTAACGTGAGCAGCTGCGGAACGAAAGGTCCTTGGTTCAAATCTTCCACCGAGTGAAAAGTTTAATTTTTTATTTTCAGTTTATGTGACAAACTCTTATGTTTTCATCACTTTTTTGGGAGTGATTATCACATCCATAAGAAAACCTAAATCGGGCAAGGTAGAAGAATCTTTTTACCCATTCGCCAAGTGTACGAGTTAGGTGGGTCGACAACATATTCCTGTCATGTGACGCACATGCCGTCACCAGTGTCGTATAGAATATATCAGATGTGTTTTCCTGTGGAGGAATCGGTTGACCTATGACCTTGCGATCAAATGTTTTCGGTTCCCATTGGAGAGGCACGTCCTTTCGTCTACTAATCGCACGGTTTTGCGATGCGGTCGCAAAACACAGACACTAAACTTATTACAGTGAACAGAGACGTCAATGAACGAACGGACAGATAATAACTACGGTATGCAAAAATAAAGAAAGTAAACTTTTCACTCGAGGGAAGACTTGAACCAAGGACCTCTCGTTCCGCAGCTGCTCACGCTACCACGGGACCACAGCTCTGCTGAACTGAAATTGTCCATGATGTTGCCTATGTGGCCCATGGACTACTCAGTTTGTATATTTTGCTTATTTTTTCACAGTTCCACGCAACTTCTTCCTGTTTCCTCAATTGATCTGTGTTCAGTTTATCAAGGCCTATCCACTGTGCCAACTTATAACTAAATCTGAGGGGGGTGCGATGGGGAGGTTCCCTTGTCAGTAGAGAGTTTCAGTGTCGAGAGAGTCCTTGGCTGGGTGACGATGTAGACGTTAGAGCCGAAGTACTGACAGCGGCCGTAGATACTGCAATAGAGGCGTCGATACCTAACAGGAGAGGTCCTTCTAGAGCTGTAATTTGCATCTGTACCGAGGCGCTGCAAAAATTAAGATGTGAAACAAGAATAGCCACGAAGCTATAACAGAGCAGCATCATACAAAAAGAAAGAATCCGAAGACTACATAGATAAAGTAAGGAAGAGTTATGGAAAACGTAAATGGAACGAAGGAAACACTTCGTGGAGACTAACTTTTAAAAAACCGACCCCCGGGGAGTACCATACAAAACAATCTGCGAAAAAAGGACGATCGCCGACAGTGTTGTCCTCGCTCAAAAGAAATTATGGGACAGTAACAGAAAGTTGGGAACAGTCAGCTGCCCTGCTAATGGAAACACTGCTTCCTGATAACGAAGAAGAAGTCGTGGCAGAAGATCAGCTTAGATCACGGACTATATTACGGGAATACTATAGAAACAATAAACTTGTGTACCCCTTCGCACAAAAAGAAATTAGCGAAACAATTGTCAGGCTAAAAAAGAAAAAAAATCACCAGTACTGGATGGAATCCCTGCCGAAATAATGAAGCCTTATGTGACAAATAGGCACCTGCTTACGTGAAGTGTACAACGAATGTCCCTTCAAAGAAGGGCTCCTACACCATGGAAGAATGCCGAGGTAGTGATTACCAGTAAAAGGGAAGAGCAGGATCCGATTATACGAAAATGCTACAGACGAATTTGTCGTCTGAACATTCTTGGTAAGATATTTGAAAAGTTATTACACAAAATATTATAAGTTTACAGACTACTGCAAGGGATGAGCCCTCACATGTACGGATTTAGAAGAGGTAAATCAACTGAAAACGCAATTAATAGGGCGATATCGCTAGTGAAAGATACTCATTTTACGTACTCTCTACTGATCATGATCGATATTACTGGCGCTTTCGATAACCTATGGTGACTGTCTTTCTTTAGTCCAGAGTCACTGCACAGCTGCCTGAGAGACTATTGTCGCAGAGGACATGTAACTTTCATATGCCCGGGAAAGGAAATGACGAAGACCATATCAAAAGACTGTCCGCCGGGATCAGTCTATGGTCCAGAGAGTTGGGATACAGCATTGGAATCCATACTAGAGAAGTGAGACGACAGTGGTAACATAAGCGGACTGGTAGCATTTGGAGATGACGTGCTGTCCGTTGTAAGCGGTGACTCCAGAAGAGTGAAATCTAAATGTGTGACTAGAGCCTCCCGTGGGGTAGACCGTTTGCCGGGTGCAAGTCTTTCGATCTGACGCCAGTTCGACGACATGCGCGTCGATGGGGATGAAATGATGATGATTAGGACAACACAGCACCCAGTCCCTGAGCGGAGAAAATCTCCAACTCAGCCGGGAACTGAACCTGAGCCCTTAGGATTGACATTCTGTCGCGCTGACTACTCAGCTACCGGCGGCGGACTGCCATTTGTATGATTAATAGAAGATGCTATATGTGAATGAAAGAACATTGAAATATTATTTTAATTTGTATTTTACAATCAGCTGCAGCAAGTTTCTTGCCGGCCGGAGTGGCCGTGCGGTTCTAGGCGCTACAGTCTGGAACCGAGCGACCGCTACGGTCGCAGGTTCGAATCCTGCCTCGGGCATGGATGTGTGTGATGTCCTTATGTTAGTTAGGTTTAATTAGTTCTAAGTTCTAGGCGACTGATGACCTCAGAAGTTAAGTCGCATAGTGCTCAGAGCCATTTGAGCAAGTTTCCTCACAACACAGAGACTAGTTAATATTAACAATAATGCTAGCGAACTTGCCCCTAGTGTCAGTCTGCTCGATCCTGGTCGAGTCGATCTTACACCACACACTCATGAGATTGAGAGTTTGAAGCAGGATGTAAGAAATCTTAACAGAATAGGAAGGTAGGGCAGAGAGCGTGTTACTGTGAACAGTTCAGTGATCGGGTTGTTCTTATCAGAATCGACAGCAAACCAACACCGACAACGATAGTTCAGATATACATGCCGACGTCGCAAGCTGAAGATAAAAAGATAGAAAAAGTATATGAGCATATTGAAAGGGTAATACAGTATATAAAGGGGGATGAAAATCTAATGCAGTTGTAGGGGAAGAAGTAGAAGAAAAGATTATACGAGAATATGGACTTGAAACAAGAAATAAGAGAGGAGAAAAACTAACTGAGTTCTGTAACAAGTTTCAGCTAGTAATAGCCAATACTCTGTTCAAGAGTCACAAGAGGAGGAGGTATACTTGGAAGAGGCCGGGTGATACGGGAAGATTTCAGTTACATTATACCATGGTCAGACGGAGATTCCGAATGGTTCAAATGGCTCTGAGCACTATGGGACTCAACTGCTGTGGTCATTAGTCCCCTAGAACTTAGAACTACTTAAACCTAACTAACCTAAGAACATCACACACATCCATGCCCGAGGCAGGATTCGAACCTGCGACCGTAGCAGTCGCACGGTTCCGGACTGCGCGCCTAGAACCGCGAGACCACCGCGGCCGGCGGAGATTCCGAAATCAGATACTGGATTGTAAGGCGTACCGAGGAGCAGATATAGACTCAAATCACAATATACTAGTGATGAAGAGTAGGCTTAAGTTTAAGACATTAGTCAGGAAGCATCAATACGCAAAGAAGTGGGATACGGAAGTACTAAGGAATAACGAGATACGGTTGAAGTTCTCTAAGGCTATAGATACAGCAATACGGAATAGCTCAGTAGGCAGTACAGTTGAAGAGGAATGGACATCTCTAAAAAGGGTCACCACAGAAGCTGGGAAGAAACCATAGGTACGAAGACGGTAACTGCGAAGAAACCATGGTTAACAGAGGAAATAGTTCAATTGGTCGATGAAAGGAGGAAGTACAAAAATGTTACGGGAAACTCCGGAATACAGAAATACACGTCGCTGAGGAATGAAATAAATAGGAAGTACAGGGAAGCTAAGACTAAATGGCTGCAGTAAAAACTTGAAGTCATCGAAAAAGAAATGATTGTCGGAAAGACAGACTCAGCATACAGGAAAGTCAAAACAACCTTCGGTGACATTAAAAGCAAGGATGATAACATTAAGAGTGCAACGGGAATTCGACTATTAAATCCAAAGGAGAGAGCGGATAGGCGGTAAGAATACATCGAAAGTCTCTATGAGCGGGAAGATTATGTATGATGTTGTAGAAGAAGAAACAGGAGTCGATTTAGAAGATATCGGGGATCCACCATTAGGATCAGAACATGAAAGTGCTTTGGAGGACTTGAGATCAAATAAGGCAGAAGGGATAGGTAACATCCCATAAGAATTTCTAAAATTATTGGGGGAAGTGGCATCTAAACGACTCTTCACGTTGGTGTGTAGAATGTATGAGTTTGGCGACATACCATCTGACTTTCGGAAAAGCATCATCCACGCACTTCCGAAGACGGCAAGAGCTGACAAGTGCGAGAATTATAGCACAATCAGCTTAACAGTTCATGAATCCAAGTTGCTTACAAGATTACTATACAGAAGAATGGAAAAGAAAATTGAGGATGTGTTAGATGACGATCATTTGGCTTTAGGAAAGGTAAAGGCATGAGAGAGGCAATTCTGCGTTGCGGTTAATAATGGAAGCAAGGCTAAAGAAAAATCAAGACACGTTCGTAGGATTTGTCGACCTGGAAAAAGCGTTCGACAATGTAAAATGGTGCAAGATATTCGAAATTCTGGAAAAAGTAGGGATAAGGTATAGGGAGAGACGGGTCACACACAATATGTACGACAGCCAAGAGGGAATAATAAGAGTGGACGACAAAGAACGAAGTGCTCGTATTAAAAAGGGCGTAAGACAAAGATGCAGCCTTTCACCCCTAGTGTTCAATCTGTACATTGAGGAAGCAACTATGGAAATAAAAGAAAGGCTCAGGAGTGGAATTAAAATTGAAGGTGAAAGGATATCAGTGATACGATTGGCTGATGACATTGATATGCTGAGTGAAAGTGAAGAGGAATTACATGATCTGCTGTACGAAATGAACAGTCTAATGAGTTCAGAGTATGGATTGATAGTACATTGAAGAAAGACGAAGGTAAGGAGAAGTAGTAGAAATGAGAACAGCGAGAAACTTATCATCAGGATTTGATAGTCACGAAGTAGATGAGGTTAAGGAATTCTGCTACCTACGCAGTGAAATAACCAATGATGGCCGAGCCAGGAGGATATCAAAAGCAGACTAGCAATGGCAAAAAGGGCATTTCTGGCCAAGAGAAGTCTACTAATATCAAATATCGGCCTCAATTTGAGGAAGAAATTTATGAGAATGTACGTCTGGAGTACAGCATTGTATGGTAGTGGAACATGGACTGTGGGAAAACCGGAACAGAAGAGAATCGAAGCATTTGAGATGTGGTGGTACAGATGAATGTTGAAAATTTGGCGGACTGATAAGGTAAGGAATGAGGAGGTTCTGCGCGGAGAGGAAAGGAATATGTGGAAAACACTGATAATGAGAAGGGACAGGATGATAGGACAACTGTTAAGACATGAGAGAATGACTTCCATGGTACTAGAGGGAGATGTAGAGGACAAAAACAGTAGAGGAAGACAGAGATTGGAATACATACCACAAATAATTGAGGACGTTGGTTGCAAGTGCTACCCTGAAATAAAGAGTTTAGCACAGGAGAGGAAGTCGTGGCGAGCCGCATCAAACTAGTCAGAAGACAGACGACAAAAAAAGTGTAATTTCTTGAGAAGGACAGAAAAACATGTTCTTTAATGTTAAATTTAGTCCATTGTACTATGCAGGAAATAGCCAGCGTGTAACCATCCCGTGAAACTAATCATATACACATATTCTGTAATCTGATTCGTCACATATCATTTAAATTTAAAAAATCACGTTGAAATGATCCAGAAAATATGTAACTAACTAATAATAGTACGTAATATTATCCGTTTGTAATCTGTATTATTGTCATATCCCATGAAGGAATCGCATGTTCATACTAACATATCTCTTGAAGGCTTGGAAGTATATCGTATCTAGATCAGGAAGAAGCCTTCGCGGGAGTGTATGACTTTAATAGGTACCAGAGAGATAGAGGGCAGCGGCTTGGCAATAAAAGATGTTATTGGCGGTGGACTGAGTGGGTTAATAGCTGTGAACGGAGGAAATTTCTCTTTGATGTGTGCTCGTGACACGATAGCCGCAGAAGCTTGTAAAGCACGCAATGCGAGCTTGCACGGAACTCGTTGCCGTGATGGAGACCTCTGCGTGCCGACGTGTCTGCAGGGGGTATGTGAGCTATAGTCGTTATATCACGCTTATGACAGTGAGTGCACTTACGGCCGAAATGCCCTCTGCCTACTGCTGTTCTTAAACTGGTTAGTGTAAGGTCTTCGATTCAGTGGAGGAACGAAGTGAAACTGCACTAGATTTCAACGTTGTCGGAGGTTCTTTGACGAATTGTTCATATATATTCTGCGATCTCTTACCTCTTGTTGATGGTGTACCGCGCGACGAGGAGCAAAAACTAAAGACAGCAAAATTACTTAAAAACTTTGAGGACATTTGTGCAACGGTATACGTAAGTTTTGTCGCATTTCCAAGAGCGTAACCCGATGTCATCTTTATTGTAGTGGGGATCAAAAATATCGAACTACAAAAGATTGTTTCAAAATGTTTCTGCCAACAATAGTCAAAATGATTTCCGTTTTTGGATCCTTATATGTAAGTCATGACATAGAAAATAGAATTGTATTTATGCGAGGAGTAGTGGGAAAGTAAAGTCCGATTTGGCTCGAAATGGAAACCACAGTGAAAATTCAATGGTGCTTTGCACATGTGTTAGGCAGTGTCTTTAGTGTGCCAGTCGATCGCTTCACGTCATTCTTTTTAGTTCAGAGAGCAAAGTGATCACTTAGAAATTCCTAAAACAACAGTCTCTCCCGCCAAGTATGTGGACCTGGTGAAGGATTTCGCCTGAAGCTATGCAGCCCACATAACATAAATGTCGTGCGTTTCTTTCGTCAGGTCAATTCTCAGCCGCATTCTGCAGGGGCAATGAAGACGCTCCTACAGCGTCCTCGATGGGAAGTGTTTGATCACCCACAACACAGCCCTTAATTGGCTCCCTCCGATCTTCATCTCTGCTCACATGAACCGCTGTCTACGAAGACAACATTTTGGCACAAACAACGAAAAACAGACTAGTGTAGAGAATTGGCGGAAGGCACAGGCGGTTGTTTTCTACGAGGAGGGTACTGGAAAGTTTGTACAACGCCACAACAAATGTCTAAGTCGGAGCGGCGATTATTTAGAGAGGTATCTGGAAGGTGTGATTAACTGTTGCGAACAAAAAAAATTTGATTGTCACTGTGGTTTCCATTTCGCGACCGATCGGATCTTACTTTCCGAACAGTCCTCGTAATACAAGAGATGAAGAAAGTTGTGAACTGAACATTTAAATAAATATTACCTCAATAAAACCTGCAAGTTTACTCTTACCAGTCGCAATTTATTTTATTTTCACTACGTGCTTCAACCATCCATCAGATGGATTTTTATGAATTAACACTACATGTACCGTATGTGTTGTGTTTACGACTTTGATGTAACTTTTGGCAATCCACGATACTTTCTGCGTCGTGTTTATATCAGGTACACTATCTCATCAAAAGCAGTTGGAGAACTATCAATCGACATTGGTATGGGGTGTGTCCAGCCTTCTCCCTTATGACGGCACCGAGCGCGGCAGCGCAGTGGTCAGCACACTGGCTTCGCATTCGGCGGAACGACGGTTCAAATGCGCGTCCAACCATCGAGATTTAGGTTTTCTGTGATATCTCTAAATCGCTCCAGCCAAGTGTCGGGATAGTTCCTTTGAAAGGGGATGGCCGATTTCCTTTCCATCTTTGAAACATTTCGAGCTGTGACTCCGCCTCTAATGACCTTGATGTCGACTGGACGTTAAACTATTATATTCTTTCCTACCTTCTTCCTTTATGACTATGTGAACTCTGTTGAGGATATTTTCAGTGAGGTGTTTGCATTTCTATGAAGGAAGAATTGCAGCCCATTCTTCCTCAAGAGCTGAAACCAAAGAAGCTAATGATGTTCCACACTAGTGCCTGGAACGAAGTCGACTTTCAGACATCCCAAAGGTGTACCATTGCGTTCAGGTCCGGACTCTCGATAGACCAGTCCATGTCAGGAAAATTACTGGCTACAAACAATTGTCTCACAGGTGCTCCTTTATGGCAGGATGTTCTGTGATGGTGATACAATTATTGTCTTCGAATTGTTGCCCTACCGTATACAGCACACATTGTTGTAAAATATGTTCGTGTTCTTCATTCTTCAGCATCCAACATTTTGCTTAGCGCAATCAAACTACCGCACTCTAACCATGAAAAGCATTCCCATACTGTAATACAATCTCCTTCGTCTTTCACTGTAGGCACTACACATGATGTCAGGTAACGTTTCCCAGGCATTCGCAAACACCAACCCTTACATCGGATTGCCACAGGGCATGGGATCGTTTGTCATTCCAAATCACTCGTTCCCAATCATCCACTGTCCAGTGAAGTCGCTCTTTACACGACCTCAAGCTTAGCATTGGCTACAGAACTGTGTGGAATGAGAAGCTGCTCAGCCATTGTGCTCCAACATTTTTAACTCCCTAAGCACGTTCATGGTATCACTTTGTAACTCAGGAGTGAGTCCTTCCGTAGATATGATGCGAATCTTCGCAACCAGCCTCCCTGATCGTCAGTATATGAGATCTGCCTGGTTTTTGTTTAACTGTGGTTGTTCCTTTACGTTTCGTCTTTAGAATCAGATCACCAACAGTCGACCTGGATACCTTCAGAAAGGCTGAAGTGTCCCAGAAGGATTTATTGTTCAGGTGACATACAGTGTGTAGTTCAGATTCGAAGTCACTGAGCTCTCTTAACGGACCCATTCTGCCGTTACTGCTTGTCTACTGACATACAACTCTCCCCGCCTCCTTTTGTACTGTCGGGTCCGTCTCTCTTGACGTCTAGGGCTCAATTCCACATTGCGTGATAATGTCCAGATATTTTTAATCAGATGGGGTACACTTTGTTTGCAAAGTGTATGTGATGCAAATACTACAGGAAAAGAGCGTATAACCATTGGAGAGTCACAAGTTACATCAAAGTCGTACACACAACACATAATGTATACGTCGTATTAGTTCTTATAAACCCAGTTGACGATAATGGTTTCAACAACTGAAACACGCAGTTAAAATAAAATGTAATTGTAAACTTATAGTTTTAATTGATATCAATAACAGTCACGGTAAAGCTTAACCAAAAATGTTCGCATTTACAGAATTTCCTGCTAAGGAAGTTACACATGTATGGCTCAGTGGGTGAATACCAAACTAAAAAAATGGTTCAAATGGTTCTGAGCACTATGGGACTCAACTGCTGAGGTCATTAGTCCCCTAGAACTTAGAACTAGTTAAACCTAACTAACCTAAGGACATCACACACATCCATGCCCGAGGCAGGATTCGAACCTGCGACCGTAGCGGTCACCAAACTAAAAGTTCAAAGGTCCGCGCCTATCGCTTTTAGGTTGTTTTCTATCACTTACTGCTTCTTTCACCTTCAGTAATTTTTATTAATGTGAAAAATGCCAGATACACGTAGATCGGAGTCTACATTAAATTGTGCGTCCGCACTGTAGCTAGTTGGCTAACTCAGTTCAAATATGGGATGATGGCAAAGGCACACATCTACAGCTACATCTACGCAAACCACCTTACGGTATCTAGTGGAGGGTACTTGCTGTATCACTCACACTTTCCCCTTTTTTATTCCAGCCAACAATGGTGCATGGGGGCTTAATAAAAATATTAATGCAAATAATTTTAATTTTTTTTTTGCTTTAGTAGCTGTCTGTCCGATTACGAAGTCTCGTAACGGTTGGCCCTGACTGTTATTGTTACGCAATCTGACTGCTTAGAACAATAACAAAGAATGAAATGGAAATTTTCATTAACACAGTTAATTAATTAAGCCCCCAGCAACTATAAAACCAACGCAACAACAAGCACAAGAGTAACTGTTCTGTGTGTGGGAGTGTGACTCAACGTACGCATCTGGCACGGTTCTTCTTCAACAACACAACAATTTTTAAATAACATTATACTGAATTAATTAAAGAAAATACAAATACCATAATTACTCAAGAGAACCACAATTACACTCTAATCCAAGAACCCAAGCCAGATGCTTTGTTGACTGAACCTGTAATGACACATTATTTAAAACATGGAAATAATGAAAAATAAATCAAGTTTCGTTACCTTCATATATTGACCAAAATCACTCTCATAATTACAATATATCTCCACACCGCCTCGCTATTACCACATCTGAACAAGAACCTTTCAGTATCACATCTCAGCAAGCACTCCCTACTAGCACATCTGAACACCAACTGACTACCACGAGCTCTCCCCAAGCAGTGACCTCTAGCACATCTCAATAATGACAGCCCGTGGAGGCGGCGGAACAATGCTCTCTAGCGATCTCTGGCGCTGTGGCTCAGTGTAGCCACCTTTCATATGCCCTTCCTCCACGGCTAGAATTTGATGGTATTTTTGCCAGCATTGGTGGTGAAAATACCACCAAATTCGTCAAAAAAATACAGACAAAAATAAAAGATAATATTAATACGTAAATACCATATAACTAGATAAAATTTTGGCTTTGCACTGACCTTTCAATAACCTATTATATAGAATACAGTAAGCAATACAAATTCTTTCATGCATGTGACTTTACATAATAGTTTACACAAGTATTATGTGGTTAAACAGTTCAATCAATAGCGTCAGCAATGACGAATATGTGCAGGTAAGAGTCTCATAACTTTCCACAAACAGTAATACACAAAAAAATCAGTTTATACAAATATTCACATAAACGCTTTCCATAGCCCATGAATAAGCAGTTGACAGTTCCAGCAATAGCACCCAGCAATGGTCAACAGGTGCAAAAACCAATAAGTAACATTTTTTCAATAGAAGCGGTCCATCAGTGGCACCCACAATGTTGATCAGGTGCACACAGCAACAGGTGACTTCATTTCAGTAGAAGCAATCCATCAGTGGCACCCAGCAATGTTGAGCAGGTGCAGACATCAACAGGCGACATCTTTTCAGTAGAAGCAGTCCATCAGTGGCACCCAGCAATATTGAGCAGGTGCAGACACCAACAAGTAACACCATTTCAGTAGAAGCAGTCCATTATTGGCACCAGCAATGTTGATCAGGTGCACACAGCAACAGGTGACTCCATTTCAGTAGAAGCAATCCATCAGTGGCACCCAGCAATGTTGAGTAGGTGCAGACACCAACAAGTAACACCATTTCAGTAGAAGCAGTCCATTATTGGCACCAGCAATGTTGATCAGGTGCACACAGCAACAGGTGACTCCATTTCAGTAGAAGAAATCCATCAGTGGCACCCGAAATGTTGATCAGGTGCACACAGCAACAAGTCACATTTCTCAGCAGAAGCAGTTCCATAAAATTCACTAGCACTGATCACACTGTTCATCAGAGTTTATAAGCAGAAATTAAACATGTCCTAGTGGCACCAATCATGTAGAAAAGGTACAGGTAACAGTCCATAATTTTTTTACAATCACTGATCACACAGTTCATCAGCAGAAATTAAACATGTCCTTGTGGCACCAATCATGTAGAAAAAGTGCAAGTAACAGTCCATACTATTCACCATAACTACTGAGACAGTTCAGTCATGAACAATAGTTTGAATGCACATACAATTTCTTTAACAAATTATTATCAATGCTCTTACACTAAACATACAAATCAAAATAAACACACAAATGATATCAGTTAATTGTCACATTAACTATTACAGTACACAATAACAGTTAACCTATAATATTTATGGGTGTCAGTGCAAGCCACAACAAACAAGTGAAATAATATTTAGGAGATAGGTTGGGATCACTTCTCTGGGATTATAAAAGGAAAACACACAAAACACACTCACTCATCTTTCATCCACATTAGTGCTACTGTGTAATTGAATAGTGTTAACTGTGTAAATGTAATTCTGTCGAAATTTTATGTTCATTATGTGTATCAAGTAGTAGTGGCAGCAATGTATAACAGTCAATAATAGTTAGTCAACGTCATAGTCATCATGTCTAGACCAATGTTTGCCAAGCCAGATCAAATTGTACTGTTGCTGAACAACTGTCAGTGAGCCAAGATATGCAAATACTTCCTCTCTTCAAAAAAAATGTATACTGCTTATTGATTTAACAAAGTGTGTGTGTAGGCAATCTTCTTTCTACTTGAGTGTTCTAGTCTGCCATCTTCATCCTCCTTGTTCCATATGGACCAACAAAAAAAAAAAAAATATGCTCCTCACTTACTTTACCTCTTATCCACCAAACTCCAATAATCATCACTTAATCTTAATACTTCAATAATACGTCGATACATATAAACCTCAGCACCAATATCATTTCACTTCCATAACAACTCTTTCCTCTAGTCAGTCTCCTCGAACAAGTACAGATAAAATCCTAGTGCAACTTCAATTCAGCATCCCATACAATCCGAAGACACATTGTCCACACACAACCTCTGTGTATTCCATCTGACCCAAATTTTCTACTCATTATAAATTATAAGATACATTTTGGTTCCTTGTCCATCATTAAATAAAAGAAATGCATACATGACCTCTAACAGACTTAGTTCGAATAACTCTCAGTAATTAAGTACGATTACGGAGTGTGAATAATCATAATATTTCACAGTGTGTACACCACTTCAAGAATCATGGCAGAAGCAATCATGTGGAGTATTCCTTGTGTCAAGTGTCACTTCCTATTTCAATTGCTCACGAAAAATGCAGTGTAATACTGTCAATGGTCTAAACCTAGTTTTGGTCTGTCATGTCGTTAGCTTCCTTCCTATTAGCATAAATTTATACAGCTTCCATAAAACCTCAGCTCATGTGACTTCTATGACTTTCTTTTACTAATGTCGTTCGTCGAATTATAGCAGTTCATTTTCTTATCTTAAAAATATAAGGCACTGAGCGTAAGCAAAACATGCAATAGCGAGTAAATATACCAGTAGAGAACAGAATGTCAACAAGTGGATGCCGCACAATCCCTACAACGAGGCTCTGCCAAGTGAACAATCTATAATTAATACCACAGTGTAACCTAAACTCTATATTTGTACACAGTATATCAGCATTTCTATATACTAGATTGAAGAGTAGTTATGACAACAAAACAGAAATGTGTAAATATGCAATCCATACGCACAGCAGCAAACATGCCTTACACAATAAACAGGTCATTAGAATCACATCGCCATAAGCAAATAAATCTTCATATGTAATCTTAATAAGTAAACATGAAGGCGCAAGCAGATAAATCACAAAGTATAACTTACATATCTAACCACATCAGCACAATTAATCAGGTGACAATTATAATTTAAATAAATAAGCACAGCAGGCACATAATAAAAAAAAATATGACATCAGTGAAAAAGCATAGCAGCCAAGCGATGCATAATATACACAAGTAATAACACTGTTCATTAATCAATAATTGTCAAAATCAGTAAATGTACACAAGCACGTCGCTTCACAAGTAAATTCATAGAACATAAAATTTAGCACAAAGTATGAGTCACGTAATCGCGAGCAGCAAATTACGTCTAAAGTACGTACCTAAGTGGAATTATGTTACCTGAAAAATAAACTCAATTAACCGTTACCTTTTTTTTGTCTATTACTTTCTTCTTCGAAATGACATTCTTCCTGAAAATTTTCTACAAAGCAAGTCGTCTTAACGTCGGACACGCACAGAATTTACCTGAAGGTCTTAAATACTTTATACAACCGTATCCTGAAAAATACTGAACGTTAATAACATAATTTATGAGGTCACCATAGCTTTATACTGAATTTAATCCGAGAAATTAGACTGTGTATTTGTTTACGTCTGTCAGTGCATTCGCACTGAGCGCTCGATCAGCTGTAGGCGCGTGACGTAGGAATTCATTGTTTGCGGTCAACGACTGCCTCGTGCGGCGCGCAGACTGACTGTTGCTTTGAGTACGCGCCGCCGCCGGAACACGGCGCGGTATCCTTGTATTCTCCGCATGTTTACATGTAGCTGTTAGTTTCTCTAAAGTATGTCATTCCACAAAAATTTTAACGTTTGATATATGATGTATTCCTTTAGAGCGTCGTGATTTAAGAGTTTCTACTTCAACAGTGTTATCATGAATAATTTTGCGAACTCTATATGGACCGTTATAAAGCAGAAAAAATTTGCGACACAAGCCTTTTCCTTTGTGAGATAAACGATGAGACTTAATTAATACCTTCTGGCCAACTGACAAGATTTTTAAACGACCAGGACGTTTCGCTGATTTCTCTCTTCTAGCAGCCGCCGATGCAATATTTTGTAGAGCCAGGTTGACAACTTCAGAATGCCGCAGTTTCCGTGAAGGCGGAAAAGGAACGATTTCAGAAATGCGATTTGTCGGTGCTTTATTCTTTAATATCAGTGTAGGCGGTAAAGAAGTTGAATCATTAGGAAGTTCATTCAGAATGTTTTGAAAAAGATGAAGATACTGATCCCACGTTCTGTGATTCTGATGACAATAAAGACGACACAATTTATTGATTTCCTTCATCCATCTCTCTGAAGGATTAGATTGAGGGTGAAAAAGTGAAATGAAAATTGGTTTAATTTTACGACGCCGTAGAGTACGAAGCCAAATTTTAGAGCGAAACTGTGATCCATTATCTGATATAACCTTATCAACATGACCAACTTCCTTAAGAAAATGTTTGATGAAAGCATTAGATACTGAACGAGCTGTTGCTTTGCGTAAAGGTGTAAAACACACATATTTTGATGTTAATTCCACTGCTACGAAAATATACGCAAAACCATTAGTAGAACGAACCACTGGACCGAACAAATCGACTGCAGCCATCTCCTTTAATTTCGCTGGAATGATAGGAAACAACGGTGCTCTGTGAGAAACTGTTGGCGGCTTAGCCTTTTGACATAATTTGCATTTGGCAAGAACAGATCGAATACGTTTTTCCATATTACTGAAGTAGCAATTTTCTCGTAATTTATGAAAGCATTTTCTGGGACCAAAGTGCGCATAACTGAAATGTGTGTACCAAATCAATTTATTGACCCACTCATCAGGAATACAAACTAACCAAACAGAGTTGTCGACCGATTTTCGTTTGAAAAGAATATCATTGCGAACTAAATAATACTGTCTGATCGCTACGCTTTCCTTTCTCCTCCACTTCTCCTTAATGTCCTTCCAGATTGGATCCTTATTTTGCTCCTTAGCGATGTCCTGGAGCGAAGACGAAATGAAGTTCTCAAACGCAACACCTTGAATGTACATCAAACAATAATGGTTTTCTTTGCCGTCCTCTTCGGCACTTTGTTTCAAACCCATAGGTGCACGTGATAAAGCATCAGCAACAATATTTGAAGATCCCTGTATGTAAACAATACTAAAATCAAATTCCTGTAGGTACAACGCCCATCGTGACAATCTGCCGTGAGTTAATTTTGTCGACATAAGAAATTCCAGAGCTCGATGATCGGTGTAAACCTTAGTATGTCTGCCAAACAAAAATGTGCGAAATTTTGTGAAGGCCCATACAACAGCCAAAGCTTCAAGTTCCGTAATCGAATAATTCTTCTCTGATTTAGAGAGAACACGGCTTCCAAAGGCAACAGTTTTCTGTACTACAACGCCGTTTTCTTGTATCTCTTGAAATAAATGTGCACCTACGCCTTTGTATGATGAGTCCGTCGCCAAACAAAAATCTTTAGATAAATCCGGATGTGAAAGAAGTGGGGCAGCAACTAAAGCATCACGAAGTTGTTCAAATTCTGACTGAGCTTCCTCATCCCAATACCAATTAGAATTTTTTCCAGATAATTCACATAAACGAGGTGTGGCCAAATTGTCCAATCTAACAAAGCGTCTAAGAAAATTACAGACACCAAGGAAACTACGAACATCACGTTTTGTGGTAGGAACAGCATAATTATGAATAGCGTCTAGTTTCTCTGGATCAGGGAGAATACCTTCTGTAGAAATAATGTGACCGAGAAATTTCACCTGAGAACGACCAAATTCAGATTTTTCCAAGTTCACTGTCATGCCAACTCGTGCAAAAATACGTAATAATGAATCCAAAATTTTGTTATGCTCACTCCAAGAACGTTTAGCAATAAGAATGTCGTCAACATAAGAAGTAATATTGTCACGAAGATAAACAGGTAAAATTTCATTTAAGCTACGAATGAATGCTGCTGAAGATACAGTAAGTCCAAACGGTAATTTCCGAAACTGGTAACAGTTACCAAAGGCTAAAAAAGCAGTATATTTTCTACAATCAGGGTGGAGTTCTATTTGCCAAAAACTTGCGCGCATATCAATCGTGGATAAAACTTTAATTCCATGGAAATGTTGAAGAAGTTCATCTAAATTTTGTGGACGGTCAGTTTCAGGAATAATAATATTATTTATCTGTCTGGAATCCAGAACCAAACGAATTGACCCATCCTTTTTAAGAACAACGTGTAATGGGCTGGTATAAGGACTGACTGCTGGCTCAACAATGCCCTGATCTAACATGTATTGAAGTTCATTCTTAACCTTGTCTCTGTAAGCCGAAGGAATAGCGTACGTTTTTCCGCGAAATGGTGTGTGTTCTTTTACTTTAAATAAATATTGTAAGCCTTGTATAGTTCCTGTGTGATGACTAAACACTGTAGCATGTGAAGTCAAAATATGGTGCAGCTCTTCTCTTGCAACGTCATCTGGCACTTCAGCTTTCTTAACCTTTTCATTAATTAATTCTTCGCTATTAATTACATCATCCATCGCGTCCCTGTATCTATTGTCATTGTCATGAATAAACACACTGTCGTCATAATGCTCAACAAAAGCATCAGAAGTAAGAAACCTTAAACATTTTGTATCTGATTCAGATCTTGCTAAACACTCGAAAAATTTCAAACATTTCAGCATTCCGGCAACAGTCAAATTCACACTTCCTTCTTTAAAGTTCAAAATTGCCTTATGTGCGTTAAGAAACTCCATACCTAAAATAATCTGTGTACTGAGTAATGGAACAATAATAAAATTAGCAGAAAATTCGTATCCTTGACAAATGAAATTTAGGTTGGTCTGTTGTTTAACTTCCACACCTTTTCCAGAAATCGCTCCTCGAATTGTAGTTTTAGAAATAGGTAACACGGGACAGGCAATAGTTCTTTCACATATACGAAAAACTGATTCACTAATGACGTTCAATGGGCTCCCAGAATCTAAAACTGCAGTGAACTTATTCTTACCCACACATACTTCAATAACAGGATGTAAAAATGCGTCTACATTAGTTTCCTTTTCGTCTAACAAAATGTCTCTCATGTCTTCCAGTCGTACGTAGTGTAAAGTCGAAGTGTCATTACTTTCTGAACCGTCTATATTGCTGCCAGAAGCCGAAGCTGCTAGTCATTGTCGATTGTTTGCGTCACGTCTTTGATTATTCGCGTCATTTCGCGGATCAATTTCTACTAATTGCACTTGTCTCTCTGAAGTTCTGTCACGTGGAGGATGCCAATTAGGTCCTTCCTGTCTGTTAGATGCAAATTCTTGGTTGTGTCTGTTATTAAAATTTCTGTTTTCCTGTCTGTCTGCATAACTACTTCTTGTGTAATTTCGACTGTCACTTCTGAAATTATTGTTGTATCTACTACCCTGGTTATTTCTGTAGTAAGAATTTCTGTTACTGTATGAATAATTTCTATCTTGATGATACCGATTACTGTTTCCGTATGGTTGATCATTCCGGTAGGAATTACCGTTATTATAATTGTCTGTGTAATTTCTGTTAGAACGTCTGTTATTGTCATAAGGCTGGTATCTATTGTCCTGTCTGTTACGTCTGTCATTCTCAAAGTTACCCAAATAACGTCCGTTCCGATCACTATCCCTTTTCTCTGAAAATGTATTGTAATTACTGCTACTGAAAAAATTACAAGAAGTCCCGTCGTCGTTGTCATACTCAAGTTCTTGTAGCAAAGTCTTAAAAGTCTCAATGTCGTCTTTACATCTTCCGGCTAAAGCAATTTGTCTTATGGATTGTGGCAGCTTAGTTAAACAAATGCGAATTAATTCAGTCGGACTGTAAGGGTTGGAAAGGAACTGATTCTTTCGAATCATGTCTTCAAAATATTCTGCTGGCGTGCGGAATTCAGACTGTTTGAAATTACGCTGCATAATAAGACTGTGTTTGACTCTGTCTTGCGTGTTTTCGGACCAATATGCCGATAGAAATGCATGATAAAAATCATTCAGATTATTACAATCTCTAATGAGTGCACGCATCCGCGTCGCCGGTTCGTTTTCTAAATATCCACACATAAATTCCAGTTTGTGACTTAGTGGCCAATTTGGTGGGAGTGCATACATAAATTGATCTAACCATGCACATGGATGTATGTCATTTTTAGAATTGCGGAAGATCTTAAATTTCCGAACAGTCAAAAAGTGTTTATAGTCAAAGTTTTCGCCTCGTGGCGACAAAGACCTACCGCGTCTGTCCCAGTTTGAATGTCGATTATTGTCAAGTTCGCGCGCCTGGCGCTCTCTTGTTGTGTCCCGTAAATGAAATAAATTACTTTCTTCAAACCCCTCTGCTATCTGTGATTCTAAATTTCTTCTTCTGTCTTTTCCTACGATTTCGCCTTCAATTTGTTTGACTTGCTTTCGTAATGCCTCAACTTCCCTTTTAACGCGTTCATTAAATTTTCCCTGATTTTCAACATGCTTATTTATGTTCTGGTACTCTTCGGTTTCTGCAAATGGTAATGGAGCTGTATCATCTGAATCTCTATCCCCATTTAAACTAAGACTTGTCAATTTATCTGAAATCTCCTCAACTCTTTCCGATAAATCACCTATTTGTTCTTTCTGTCTATTTACGTCTTCCGTAAGTGTCGCGACTCGGGTTTCAGTATTAACACATTTGGTAGTTAACTGTTCATATTGTTGTGTTAGTTTATTTATTCTGTCATTTGGTACGGATTCCTCGATTCTCTCAAATATTTCTTCCTTATCGTGTGCACGTTGTAAATTTAACTCTGAAAATTTCTGTACTATCACGCGATCTCTCTCCTCCTGTTCTCTATCCTGTTCCCTTTGTCTAATCTCTACTGCAATTAATCTATTATTGTGAGCATTCAAAATCGGTTGTACTTCTTCTCTGATTTCTTTCTTTAATTCATCTTTCATATTTTTGAAACATGTCCCTATTCGTGAATCTAACCGTGTTTCCATTGTTTCCATCTCTGTTTTAATTGTGCCTATTTGTGATCCCAACTGTGATCCCAGTGAGTCTAACCGTGTTTCCATTGTTCCCCTATCTGTTTTTAATTCAGATCGTAACTGTGATCCCAGTGAGTCTAACCGTGTTTCCATTGTTCCCATCTGTGTTTTAATTGTTCCTATTTGTGATCCCAAATTTAATATTGCACCCATCAACTACTCCATATTAGCTTGTTCGCAATTCCTTTCGCCCCTAACATTTCCCGCAAAACCAGTTTCATTCGTCATAGCTGTAAAGCTATCTGTGTTTGATGCTATTCCAGAATTTTCTATCGTTAATCTCGTATTCTGTGAATTTTCTGATTGAGAAAAATTTTGAAATGGTTCCGGACTACTTTCCCGACTTATTAAATTGATTTCCACTTCATTATTCAACATACTGTTCTCCTGTGTTGGCGAGTTCGCCATGTCAACAATTTCGTCATTCTCACTATTCATCATTTTTGCCTTTTTCATTGATCGCATAATCATTTACAAAATATACAAAACTCGTCACTATATGAAAATTACACACAATGACTCTTTATCTCCAACAATACCCTTCACACGAAATGCTTCCCTCAAACACGATTAACGAACAATTGAAATAATTGCATTAAATTGTCAAACGCGTATACAAGGCAATAAAAATTAAATTTTGAAAAATACCATTAGAAGAATGCTAATTACCAAATCTACACATGCAATATAGACTACAATTACTAACTACAAATTACTACAACAATCCTACTGTCTACTATTTCTACAATCAGAAGAATTCCAAGGGACGATCCTGGCAGGGTCGCCACGTGCATGGGGGCTTAATAAAAATATTAATGCAAATAATTTTAATTTTTTTTTTGCTTTAGTAGCTGTCTGTCCGATTACGAAGTCTCGTAACGGTTGGCCCTGACTGTTATTGTTACGCAATCTGACTGCTTAGAACAATAACAAAGAATGAAATGGAAATTTTCATTAACACAGTTAATTAATTAAGCCCCCAGCAACTATAAAACCAACGCAACAACAAGCACAAGAGTAACTGTTCTGTGTGTGGGAGTGTGACTCAACGTACGCATCTGGCACGGTTCTTCTTCAACAACACAACAATTTTTAAATAACATTATACTGAATTAATTAAAGAAAATACAAATACCATAATTACTCAAGAGAACCACAATTACACTCTAATCCAAGAACCCAAGCCAGATGCTTTGTTGACTGAACCTGTAATGACACATTATTTAAAACATGGAAATAATGAAAAATAAATCAAGTTTCGTTACCTTCATATATTGACCAAAATCACTCTCATAATTACAATATATCTCCACACCGCCTCGCTATTACCACATCTGAACAAGAACCTTTCAGTATCACATCTCAGCAAGCACTCCCTACTAGCACATCTGAACACCAACTGACTACCACGAGCTCTCCCCAAGCAGTGACCTCTAGCACATCTCAATAATGACAGCCCGTGGAGGCGGCGGAACAATGCTCTCTAGCGATCTCTGGCGCTGTGGCTCAGTGTAGCCACCTTTCAATGGTTCGCGAGAAAAACTAATGCTGGTAAGAATCCGTGTCAGCTCCAATCTCTCTAAGTTTGCCTTCATGGTCTTCTCGCGAGATATACCTAGGCGGAAGCAATATATATCTACTAGGAACGTACGTTCTCGGAAGTAATATTGGATTAATACCTCCATGACGTCATTACGATTACTAAACGAACTTGTGACGAAACTCACTGCGCTTCTCTGGATCTTCTGTTCCTGTTCTCTATTCTGTTTCTGTTCTCTTGTCTACTCCCTCTCTCTTTCCTAACTTGTAAGGCTCACAGAGTGGCGAACAATACTCAAATACGGGTCAAACCTAACCTCTATACTACAAGATTTTTAATGGATGTGACTGCTTCCAGTGATTGTTCCGCAATCGCACTATCATAAAATAACGGTGATTTCCTACCATTTATTTGCAATTTGATGTTCAACTGCCAACCCCTTCACCAAGCGTCGATCTTTGCAAGTCTTCCTGCATTTCGCTGCAATTTTTTAGTGTTGAAACTTTTCCATATACAACAGAGTCATCCGCGAACAGCCTCTTGGAATGCTCTCTGAATCTGTTCTTCGCGCCGACTGCCACGGTTCGCGTGTAAACAGTGTAGAAAAACAGTGGTTTGGCCGGTTTTTACGTTTACATTGTCATGAGTCTTACGACGATGACGTGTGTACATGTCAAAGTTTACTTAAAGCTTAACATGTACTGAAGCATAGTCGTATGCAGCGCACCACGCGATAATGGCCTAAGGTCGTAATTGCAGTTGTGAAATTAAATACCTTTTACAGACAATGGAGAAAATGACGTATTTTGAAAAACCTCTTGAAGCTTCCGACGTTTTGCGCCATGTCATACATTTTTCGCGGGTAAATGCTCTACCGACTAAACTATTCAAGCACTATCCGCGTTCCGCACTCAAATTTTGTCCCGCAAGCTATGCAGGAAAACTTGAGGTTAGGAGGCAGGGGAAGAAGTACTGGCGGGAATAAAACTTTGAAGGAGGGTCGTAAGTTGTGCTAGGATAATCGGTCAATAGAGTACTTGACAGCGAAAGGCAAAGGTCCTAGGTTCGAGACCCGGTCCGGCACACAGTTTTTATCTGCTAGGAAGATGTAAATCTACATCCACACCGCTGTAGTGTGAACATTGGCTCCTACAACAAGGAGCGGGCTGCCAGCTCGGGCAGAAAGCGTTTTTCTGCTGCGGCTGGAGACAGTTAAATGGACTGCCGGCACTGCCCTATAACTATTACGCTTGAACACATTACTCGGAGACGGTAGTGAAATGACACTTCATTGTGAAATTTTTGCAACGTGCACTAGTCCGCACGTGCCGTTCGAACTATGTTAGGAACAACGTAGCTCCACGGAGTGAATCATCACCTAACAACGATTTTGATCTACAGATACACCTACGCCTATACTCCACAGGCCGCCTTACGGTGCGCGGACGAGAGTACTTCCGGTACCGTCACCTTTTACCCACTTCCATGTACCATTCGCTAATGTCGCGTGCAGAGGATTATTGTCGGTAAACCACCGTAAGAGCTCTAATTTCTCTGATTTTTATCGTCGCGATCATTTTGAGAGACATATGTGGGAGGTGGTATTACGTTGCGCAACTCCTCTTGGAAAGTACTCTCTCGGAGCTTCGACCGCATCCCTCTCCGTGCTGTACAATGCTTCTCTTGTAGCGTCTGCCATCTGAGTTCGTTGAGCATCTTAACGCTCTTGCTCCTATAAAAGGATTCTGTGATGAAACATGCCACATTTCGTTGGATAGTCTCTATCTCTTCTATTAATCTAATCTGCTGAGTTTCCGAGGCGTTGAGCAATAATGAAGAAGAAGTCGAACAAGTATTTTGTAAGCTACATTTCCTTAAGATTCCTGCCAGTAAATCTCATTTTGGCGCCTGCTTTTCCTATAGTTTTTTGTGAGTTGTCATTGCCCTTTAAGTCACTTGGGATGGTTAGTCCCAGGTATTTCTTGGTATTTACTGTTTCCAGTGATTTATCACCAATAGTTTAATCGAGCAGTTTCTCTTCGCTCTTTTATGCGCAATCTGTTACATATACGTACCTTGAAGATCAACTTTCATTCCTTGCACTGATCGTCGATGATCTGCAGGTTCTCCTGCAATTCCCTACAGCCTTCTGGCATTACCACCTAATTGCACACAACGGCATCATCTACTAACATCCGAACGGAGCTTCCGACGTTACCAACTAGACCATTAATATGTGTTGTAAACAGTAATGATCCTATCAAATTCTCTTGGCATCCTCCTCAAATTACCTTTGTATTTGTCGATTTTGGTACTTTAAAAACGACGTGTTGAGAAGAAAGTCCTGGGTCTAACGATAAATCTGGTCGACAGTAAACACAGCTGTTAAACTACCGTAGTCTACCATAGAGTGTCATAGACTGTGGTAGCAGCCTTGGCCAGTTACGTTTACGTTAGATGGGTTGCATGTCTATTGGGGCTGCATTTTGATCGTTTTATTTGCGTATGCGATCAGTGTCTTACTAGATTCCTATAGAAACCGGAAGCGATGGATTGTATAGAAACTGAGTGAGGATGTATAAAGGGCCGCGTAACATAAAGAACATTTTTGTTGCACATAGTTATCCTCCTGTCTGTTATTATTAAAAATGAACAGTAATTATGACAAGCTTGAAATTATCTGTGTTTAATTCAGATCTTATTCGAAAATTGTTGCATTGGAATGTGAAACGGAAAGTTGTAATAGAATAAAGAAAAAAATTCTAGGTTTATCTTGCAGCGCTAGAAAACGCACTTTTCTCAAATAGAGATAAAATTTAAAAAATTCAAAATGAAAACGTATCAAACACTGCTTCAATACTTCGTAAAGTTCATATAAAACATGTTTCTGTTATTCCTAAAAAGCTTTGACATTTGTCAATAATAACTGGAAACTCTTACCTTTGATCATGATGAAGAACGTTGTATTGAGTATAAAATAGTAATAACTAAGTAGATTTTTTTTATATTTCTGCATGTAAACAGTATTTGCATGGAAAGTAATTGTTTTGGCTACATTAAATCTCAGATGTTACGCTATCAGCTAATTTTTATGGCTTCTAAAATGCAGTTTATATTTTATAAGGAAGCAAACGCTCAATAGGCTAACACTGAACCATGTTCGGTTCCATTTACGTGCAAAAGAAACAAACGAGAAACAAAGAGAAATCCTCGGCTCCCAGTTTCTCACTTATACATTAATTTTTGTTTCTTTCCCTATCAATGCCACCAGTACTACCGCTGTTCAAACTAATCTTCAGGCGAGGAGAGCTTTATCGTATTTACGTTCAGAGCAAAGCATTATGGCAGTTTACAGTATACTGAACTAACTTTTTTTCCATACCACAGTTGTGATTACATGTGTCACAATGAAACAATAAAGGCTGTATGATATCTTGTTAAGGTTCCCGTAAGGAATGCTAACACCGTGAGAGGCACCCACTTGCCTTTCTCATACTGTGGCATCAAGCAGTCAGGCCTGCAAGATGGGTGGTTTGCCAAGCGAGTGGATTAGCAACATGAATTCTCGTATCTTACGATTTTGTTATAAATTATCCTCCTGCATGAATAATACGCAACGGAAACACGCATCTGACTATAGAACTCTGTCTGCACACTACGCACTGGCAATACCACACTTACTTTTTGTCTTTGATTTAACGGCTTTTATACAAATTCGGGACATTATGATAACATACAATTTAATGAAATAGGCCATTAATCTCTTTCTTTTCACTATTTGATTTATTCATTAGCACACAAATTCTACAACCTACGACAATATCATAAGAGAATTTCCATACTACGGTCTCGTAATCTATCTACCACAACTGTGCACTCCCTGGATCGGATGGTGGATCTTTTATTATACCTCACACTTCGCCTCTCACAATCATTCTCCAGAAACATTCCTCCAGATCGAGCGATGCAGAAGGAACAGGCATACCCACAAAATCTTCCGAAACTACCTTGCTACTCCCATGCAAAACACACATATTCAAATTACAAGACATACCCAATACAACAATCTGAAATAATACACAAGAACCGTTACAACTTCATCATTTTCCGCTTTCCCACTTCAATCAATATTTAACCCAGTTTCACTCGACACTGCCCCAATTTGTAATTCCAGTTTCCTACTGTGAACTCTGGAGATAAACGCTCGTCTTCCTGTGCAATGCAAGCCAAGTGGCGTTGCTGGAAAAACGGCCGACTCACCTTGATTTTCTCTCAGAGTTTAAATTCAGCGTCACACGGAATGATATTTCTTAAATACTTCAATTTATGATACACACGCAATTCTTAAATATATCAGCTTATTGTACACACGCTATTAATTCTCAAATATTTCAGCTTATGGTACACACGATATTAATTCTTAAATATTTCAGCTTATTGTACCCACGCTAGTATCTCAACTTATAACTACACGTGGTCCCTTTGTGACCGTTGGTTTACTATAATCCCTTTAAAATTACCTGCCTCACTTTGTAATTTTCCCCACAAAAGATCCTAGGAAAGAGAAATGATTAGTTCTAACTACTCTTAAGTATTCCACATCCATACCATGCCTCCACGCTTTCATTACGGAGCACAACAAAAAACAGGTCTTCACAGCAGAAGGTTCAGCGCCAGAGAGTCGAGTCTGAAACGGCCGTCTTTTCGTTCTCTCGCACCTCTCTCGAAGTGGGAGAAGCACCTTGCTACCTTATTGGTCAGCCACATTTCAGACGCTCCAAAGCTCTGGTAACTTCCATCTCTTTGATCTCACCAAAGGTAGCCAAAGGATCGACTCAAAGATGCTCATATCGATTCACTATCTGTGGTTAGCAGACGACCATACATTCATTCATTTACACCACACAGATCTCACCAAACGGGATGTAGGGATTTATTTTGCGGAAGTGCACATGTGATCAATTAAATAAATAACTTGTCATTCTTTCCCACACTGGTATCCGGCTTCGCTGTATTAATTGAAATTATTGAGTTACTTTTACACAAAAAATGTGTTGTTCTGACAAGAATTTCGTACCTATTCTCAATGTTGGGCGGTACTGTACCCTTTCATCACCGGCTACCCATGCAGAAAAAAAATGGCACGGTACTATCCTTGCAATGCGAGGGTAGTTCCGAACATTTTTTTTTTTTTTTTTTAAGAAAACTGTATTAAAACAAACGTATCAATTCATCAAAATAACCAGGAGGAGACCTTAGCCCCTGGTGACCTCAAATAGACGATCAAATTATATTGTACTCTCCACAATCCGGAGTAACGTACACATACAAATATATAACAATCCACATGACAAATAAAACATCACATCATAGAAATAAAAAAAATAATATTGAGATAAAAATTTGCTTTAGTTACTGGGATCTTCGTTACTCATGAAATTTTAAATGGCTCACCGTCCAAACACAGAGCAAGTAATCTGACATTCATAAATTGCGCTGTAAAAACCCTTACATAGCAAAGTCTAAATACAAAACAAAATCAACAAAAGAAAAAAAATTCGTACACTAGTTACACGTAGAATGTCAGGCTCCATACCATTACTCTAAAATATACCTCAAACCTACAGAGAAATAAAAACTGAGAAGAAAAACAATAAAATATTCCACAAGTTACATACTGGTTACGTAATATAGTTCGTCTAAGACATCATGTCACACCTCATTAACTATCATCACCTAAACAATTGCCACAGCTACTCGACAGTGAGTTTAACCTTATCCTATATCCATCAGTGCAAATACCTGCTGCTGAGCTAGTCAGTCCATCAACTTTGATCAATACTCGCAATAAATAGTTTATCAATAAGTGCTTGAATCCACCAGTAGCTCTCTTATCTTACTCTACTGTTCATTTCTCTGTTGTCACACATATAGACGACAAGAACTTGCATTTCGACTAGCCTTCGTTACACTTTAATGTGAAATATCACCACTGTGATAATAGAAATAAGTGGCTTCAGTCAAAACACCAACAAGATTATTACTATGCACGACATCAAAATACATCAGTTAATTCCGATATTTGTTGTGCAATGCAAATTCTTCTCCCCTGTGACAACCTTACTGATAAATGCTACAAGGGCCGCTACGTTAGTATTACGCCACTGGCTAATAGTTAAAGCATCATTGTACCAAATATTCTAATACACATGCTACGTGAACTTGATAACCCAGAACAAACCAAAAAACAAACACTAACTATTCTAAACACAATTATTAATAAAATACAATTACGCTTGCTGTCCCTTCAGGAATGAAACATATAAAAAAAAAAAAACATTTACACAATTACAAATACATTATTCCCTATCTTGCGAGTCACACGGAAACATTTCATTCTGTGATTTTCTTGGGGTCAAAAAGTTGCTGATAATTTTCCTAGAACCACTGTCTCGGTGTCAAAGCTCTCCCATGGTTACCCGGACGAAAGTCTTTGAGTCACTCAATTCGGCATTTTGAACACGCACTGAACGGTAAACTGTATCTCTCATTAAGCACAAATGTCATAGTCACTCTCAGAGTACCATCCACACGAATCTGTTCGTCCAAAAAAAATGGCCCTACAACTACTATTACCCACGGTTCTGTCCTTTCAGTTCATGGTGTAATTAAAAGTCGTAAGTTTCAACAAACAGCACTTATTCCCGTGCCAATCCAAGAAATGTCTCCTACTACAGACGCAAATGTCAATGTCCCACTCTAATTGTTCACCAAACGACAACTGTCCTCTAAGTATACCGAGTGTCCCACATGCAATTCACAAAGCACACTTAACAAGTCACTGCCAAAAGTTTATGGATCCCACCATTCAGTGGTCAAGACAAAACAAAACAATCGTCCTGTCTGCTAAGGACAACATCTTTTCCACCTCTCACAATGTGGAAACACCAGTCCTTCACTTTCCACCTTATGGAAAGTCGCAGTCATCTTGTTTCACGGCTCCACAGTCCAGTACAAGTTAATAGCTGCAGGTAAAAAATGCTCGCCGGGCTCTGTCGCGCCTCGTCCATTCAGCAGTAGCGTCGCTGCGCGCGCCGTTGAGCAGAAGAAACCACCCGCTGTTGCCTCCGCGGGATACCTTCCCCAGTCGTAAGGGTGGCGGAACTCATGAATGGCCAGTGATACGTGCGTGTCGCCCCAGGCCGTTGACCTGCTGTAGCGGGCGCGTGGAGTGTACCTCGTCCCGACAATGGAGTGGGGAGTGCCGCGGCTGTGTCGCCTGTCGTCGTGGTGACGTCAGCTCGGCCCGTTAGCGGTATGGGCGTTACGACACCCAATTAGCCAGATCTTCCGTGCATCTCGCAACATTACAGACAAAAGGATATACAGCATTTAAATACTCATTGATTACATGTATTATCTATTAGCTACATTGGTAACAAAAGAATCTTTGTTCTAAAAAGAACATAAAATTATACACCCTAGTTTTCTACACAGACAACATACATTTATCTATCCTTTTTCTATAGATAGCCCACACTCGTGCTATTCTTTGTACCTGTCGTCCCTCATACAAAACATGAAGGTGTAAAATAAAGAACAAAATGAATAAGAAACAATCTATACAACTCATAATTACAATACAAAATAGTAAACTACTCTAACATCCTATCACAGTGAAAAATATTAGAAACTGTTGATTCTCACGCTACAATATACAATGAACCTTTTGTGCTTATGACACGCTGAAATTAAAATCCCTTGAAAGTGTTCTAACAAAAAAATGAGAAAATAATCTACACAACTCTCAATTACCTACCACATGTTATTAAATAGTAAACTACTTTAACATCCTAACACAATAAACATTTTAGAAACTGGTGACTTTAAATCTACAACATATAATGCACCTCTGTGCTTGTGACAGACTGAAAATTCGTATCTCTTCACATACTTTACATTTCATTATATATAACAACGTTTCTAGGACACGTATGACAGATCCTGACCTCACATCAAGGTTCATCCCAACAAACAATAAAACACAATAATCTTTTAGTTATGGATCGGTAGCATCCCCTTTTCAGGAGTGTGCGCATTGATCACACTACTCTACGACTCTCACTCACCAGACATCACATTTTCCCTCTCATTCATTCCATTAACACACTAACAGAATAGGTTTAGAAGTCAGTTAACCTTAACACCACCACACTCACTACAACATACCATACCTTTGCTCCCTTATACTCAACCACATAACACATGAAGCTGTTTCGGAGATAGCTTTCCAGTCTCCGAATTCGTCCTTTCACTCTGGCACCTCTCTCCATCGGCTTACCTCTGCATTCACTTTATGCTAATATCAACCTAGAATTGCGACATTTCATCTAAGAACAAAAAATACACAAATTATTCATCCTGCAAAAAATAGCTGTACACATTCTTGGTACCGTTTTGATTAGTTATACTGGTACGAGGCTTCAACAACAACAAAAAATATTTTTCTCAAATCGCAATTGTTATGCTAAGAATTAGATCTACACCTACATTACATCTTTCGTCAGTATTCCACAACGTTCACCATCTGGGTCTCATACTCCCTTTACGTCCTTTCACATTGTGCAGTTGTCCTCATCTCTTCATTCGTATTTCGGCTCTCCGTCCGTCCATTACTCCATCATTTCCTGGTCTTCCTTCGCCATTGGCATCAATCTCTATTGCAGCATACACAGGCCTCTCTGTAACATACATCTAAGGCATCTCCACATTATTCAATTCTACTCACCTTTATTTTACCGCTGCTTCATCACGTCGAATCTCCCTTCATCATTCACACTGCTTCACGTCGATTCTCTCCTCAAAATTCACCTTTATCCACTACTATTTATCACGTCGCTTCTCTATCTACCATCTTTATTCACTCATTAATCATCACGTCGTTTCTGCTTGATCCTTATTCATACGACAAAAAAAACACGTACATACACCACTCTGTCGACTCCTGTTCATGACTCATTTGACCAGTCTATTCCGTCATACTTCCTGACATCCCGCCTGAAAATTCTTATGTTCGATTTGACCCTGCACAACGTTACACACCACAAATAAATACACTGACTATCTACCATAAATTGCCTACCTTAGATCTATCCTTAACTTTTCCATAATTTGATGTTAGAAATGTGATGAAGCCCACGAGATTGTTTTCCCTTGATCGTCTCAATCAGTACAGCATTTTCATGTACAATCCGCCTCACTCTGAATGGTCCACTATACACAATAAAGAATTCGCTAGTTAGGAATCTGTGCTTACACGAAAATTAAATGTGTGCAGAGAATATACAAGCTGGGAGAATTGGGCAGCCCAAGTGTTAGTAACTTTGGTGCTAGTGGCCTCTTTCACTAACACCAGATTCCGAACAACCATACACAGCACTTCATTATAACTGTCACCACGACAATGACATACTATAGATCAGATGGCATCTAATTTAAAAACTTCGATCACAATGTTTACTTCTTACATTACGTGTTTAGTATCTACAATAGTCAAATCACACTAATTAAACTGGACTCATTGGCATTATTACATAACATTTCTTTTACTTTACTGTTCGAAATAAAAATTTGCAAATTTTACTGTGATACCAGCCTAACAGATTCCATTACTGCCGTTTTATTCTCTGATCAGAAATATGGTATTTTCATTCCTACATATTAGTTGAGTTTGTCTGCTACATAGACAATTTTCAGTGCCAGCTGCATGTGTTTTAGAGCAAGATATTAAGGGCTGATATGTTGGATTAGTTTCTCCTATTTTTCAATCTATTACGACATGAATGAAATGCCTGGATTCCACGCTCTCCTGTCATCATGATAGTTTCTGCCGTTCCTATCCTCGACACTAACTGACCTATGAGTCGTGTCTCCGTTCACGATATCGCTCTCATTACCCAAGTGTTGAAATGACGCGGAATCGTCTAAGCCTCTGCCTGCCATCACTATACCTCTGCGCAATTTCACTGGCAACTTCGTTATATGGATCCTAATGAACTCCGCTGGTTCGTATGTCACATCCAAGTACCTGTTTCGTCTGAACATCTCCTGATAGCATGACACTGAATCCCTTATACCACATTCGTTACGATTTGGCATCATCAATATGCTTTGCGTAACCTGGTCCTGCTTACTTTTCGACCAGAATTCATTTAAATAGCTACTACAGTCTTTAAGGTCTTCCTGCATTTTCGCTCTAGCCTCGTCCCTCAAATAGTTATACACAAACTTCGTTTTGCGGAGCAGTCCCCTCGATGAAGGTAATGAATCTTGAAATTGAGACAGCCTTGGACTATACCCAGTTGAGTCTGCCACCTGTTTTATCCGACACAACCGATCTTCTGACTCTGTGAATTCGTCTTCCTCTTTCTGCCTATTTTCGCCTTTTGAGTTTATCTCACTCTCCTTCTGCAATCTACCTGGTGGTGTTTCACCTTCGCTTCTGCACGCTAATTGCAACTGTGCTAGTTCTTCCCTATGTTTCCTATTTGTTTCTAATTGTGCCTCTTTAAACTGCAATAGTGATTGTATCTCCTCTTGGTCGGCATAAACCTCTCGCTGCGTACTGTCAGAGCCTGTTTCGCCTCTCATACTGATCTTTTCTACATCTGCGCTAATCGTATTCATTCTGGCCACTACCACCGCAACTTCATCCCTGTGTTTATTTAGCGCCATCTCCTGCCGTGTGACTTGAGCTTCTACACTGTCTAATGCCCCTTGTTTATCTGCAAGTAAGTCCCCCACTATCTCTTTGATTCGCTCATCCGGCAACACGTCCCCACGTTTCGTAATATCGCTCTCTATTGCACTTATTCGTACCTCCAGATTATTGGCTTTTTCTTTCACGGCATCACATACTTGCTTCACCGCACCCAGATTCTTCTCCCCCTCATCTATCCGATTATTAACTGCGGACAGACGCTCATCGATAACTGTGTGTAGCTTCCTCATTGCCTCTTTATTTCCCCTATCCATTGTTTCCAATCTCTCCTTAGTCTCCCTATCTCTCTCCTTATTATCTCTATTGATTGCTTCTAATCTTTCGTTATTTGCTTCCAATCCTTTCTTAGTCTCCCTATTCATCGCTTCTAATCTCTCGTTATTTGCTTCCAATTTTTTCTTAGTTGCTTCAAATCGTTCCTTATTCTCCCTATTCATCGCTTCCAATCTTTCCTTATTATCTCTATCCATCCTCTGTAAAAACTGCAGTAGCCCATCGTTATTTCCTACTTTCGACGCGCTCACCTCGTTCGCCTGAGAACCCGTTGCTTCGCTAAGGGTAGCTGCACTTTCACTCTCTACCTGACCGAGTCCCTGCTCGCCCGCGTCGTTCGGAAAGGCCCCCGATAGTGAACAAAGCCCCCTGCACAAAGGCTCCCCTTGCAGCGGTCCACTGAACAATGCAGCCTCTTCGGAGTGCCTGCCGTCCCTACTCATTAACCCATCTACAGCTACTTCCCGCTGCACTGCTACGTTCACGCCAGAATCGTTATTCTCCATGGTGACTACGTTTTTCGACTGCGACCTAGTTACTACGGACATTACGCAAAAAAAATTATACCACGATCTTCTAGCCTTGTGCGATACCGCAATTAATTACATAAAATAAAATAAAAGATCCTCACCAATCCAGAAAGAAATTGCAAACGGAAAAAAACTTTACTTCTTAGCGCTATCACAATATATTCCATCAAAAAATAAAAAAAAATTAACAGCAAACCCTAACAACAAAATATCCTAACAAAAATGATCCTGGCAACAAAATTATCGTGACAAAAACGGAATCTTGGCAACAAAATATCCTAACCAATAAATAATCCTGGCAACAATTATCCTAACAATTTAAACATCCTGGCAGCAATTATCCTAACAATTTAAACATCCTGGTAGGGTCGAAATTATGAGAGGCACCCACTTGCCTTTCTCATACTGTGGCATCAAGCAGTCAGGCCTGCAAGATGGGTGGTTTGCCAAGCGAGTGGATTAGCAACATGAATTCTCGTATCTTACGATTTTGTTATAAATTATCCTCCTGCATGAATAATACGCAACGGAAACACGCATCTGACTATAGAACTCTGTCTGCACACTACGCACTGGCAATACCACACTTACTTTTTGTCTTTGATTTAACGGCTTTTATACAAATTCGGGACATTATGATAACATACAATTTAATGAAATAGGCCATTAATCTCTTTCTTTTCACTATTTGATTTATTCATTAGCACACAAATTCTACAACCTACGACAATATCATAAGAGAATTTCCATACTACGGTCTCGTAATCTATCTACCACAACTGTGCACTCCCTGGATCGGATGGTGGATCTTTTATTATACCTCACACTTCGCCTCTCACAATCATTCTCCAGAAACATTCCTCCAGATCGAGCGATGCAGAAGGAACAGGCATACCCACAAAATCTTCCGAAACTACCTTGCTACTCCCATGCAAAACACACATATTCAAATTACAAGACATACCCAATACAACAATCTGAAATAATACACAAGAACCGTTACAACTTCATCATTTTCCGCTTTCCCACTTCAATCAATATTTAACCCAGTTTCACTCGACACTGCCCCAATTTGTAATTCCAGTTTCCTACTGTGAACTCTGGAGATAAACGCTCGTCTTCCTGTGCAATGCAAGCCAAGTGGCGTTGCTGGAAAAACGGCCGACTCACCTTGATTTTCTCTCAGAGTTTAAATTCAGCGTCACACGGAATGATATTTCTTAAATACTTCAATTTATGATACACACGCAATTCTTAAATATATCAGCTTATTGTACACACGCTATTAATTCTCAAATATTTCAGCTTATGGTACACACGATATTAATTCTTAAATATTTCAGCTTATTGTACCCACGCTAGTATCTCAACTTATAACTACACGTGGTCCCTTTGTGACCGTTGGTTTACTATAATCCCTTTAAAATTACCTGCCTCACTTTGTAATTTTCCCCACAAAAGATCCTAGGAAAGAGAAATGATTAGTTCTAACTACTCTTAAGTATTCCACATCCATACCATGCCTCCACGCTTTCATTACGGAGCACAACAAAAAACAGGTCTTCACAGCAGAAGGTTCAGCGCCAGAGAGTCGAGTCTGAAACATGGCCGTCTTTTCGTTCTCTCGCACCTCTCTCGAAGTGGGAGAAGCACCTTGCTACCTTATTGGTCAGCCACATTTCAGACGCTCCAAAGCTCTGGTAACTTCCATCTCTTTGATCTCACCAAAGGTAGCCAAAGGATCGACTCAAAGATGCTCATATCGATTCACTATCTGTGGTTAGCAGACGACCATACATTCATTCATTTACACCACACAGATCTCACCAAACGGGATGTAGGGATTTATTTTGCGGAAGTGCACATGTGATCAATTAAATAAATAACTTGTCATTCTTTCCCACACTGGTATCCGGCTTCGCTGTATTAATTGAAATTATTGAGTTACTTTTACACAAAAAATGTGTTGTTCTGACAAGAATTTCGTACCTATTCTCAATGTTGGGCGGTACTGTACCCTTTCAACCGAAACATATTTTTAAGTATTGTTTCAAAAGTGCCAACGGACCATTACGTAACGTCACGGCACGTCAAGGTTTCTAGGGAATAAATTTTTGACGGTATAGTCGTCTGCTAACATCGTTAAGTTACGTATTTTCACCCTCCACACTCGTGTTATATTAGTGGATTTTGTGCTTTTTTTCTTCATTATCTTAATTTTATTATTCTTAGTTTTCGTGGCAAATTACAAATGTTCCATGACTATTCGGGTATATTTTTCCATTGAGTGTTCTTACGGCAGATAGCTCCAAGTGAAAATTATTTCGGTTTCACAATGACAGAACAGAGCTGACATCCACAATGTACACTATGTGATCAAAAGTATCCGTACACTCGCAGAAACATACGTTTTTCATATTAGGTGCATTGGGCTGCCACCTACTTCCAGGTACTCCATATCAGGGACCTCAGTAGTCATTAGACATCGTGAGAGAGCAGAATGGGGCACTCTGCACAACTCACGGACTTCGAACGTGGTCAGGGGATTGGGTGTCAATTGTGTCACACGTCTGTACGCGAAATTTCCACACTCCTAAACATCCCTAGGTCCCCTGTTTCCGATGTGCTAGTGAAGTGGGAACGTGAAGGGACACGTACAGCACAATAGCATATTGGTCGAACTCGTCTGTTGACTGATAGAGACCGCCGACAGTTGACGTGAATCGTAATGTCTAATTGGCAGACATCTGTCCAGACCATCACACAGGAATTCCAGACTGCATCAGGATCCACTGCAAGAACGATGACAGTTAGGCGGGAGGTCAGAAAACTTGGATTTCATGGTGGAGCGGCTGCTCATAAGCCACACATGACGCCGGTAAATGCCAAACGACGCCTCGCTTTGTGTAAGGACCGTAAACATTGGACGACTGAACAGTGGAAAAACGTTGTGTGGAGGGACGAATCACGATCCGATGGCAGGGTGTAGGTATGGCGAATTCCCGGTAAACGTCATCTGCCAACGTGTGTAGCGCCAACAGTAAAATTCGAAGGCGGTCGTGTTATGGTGTGGTCGCGTTTTTCATGGAGGGGGCTTGCACTCCTAATTGTTTTGCGTGGCACTATTACAGCACAGGCCTACATTGATGTTTTAAGCACTTTCTTGCTTCCCACTGTTGCAGAGCAATTCAGAGATGGCGATTGCATCTTTCAACACGATCGAGCACCTGTTCACAATGCACGGCCTGTGCGCGGAGTGGTTACATGACAATAACATCCCCGTAATGGACTGGCCTGCATAGAGACCTGACCTGACTCCTATATAACACCTTTGGGATGTTTTGGAACGCCGACTTCGTGCCAGGCCTTACCGGCCGACATCGATACGTCTCCTCAGTGCAGCATTCCGTGAAGAATGGGCTGCCATTTCCCAAGAAAACTTCCAGCACCTGATTGAACGTAAGCCTGCGAGAATGGAAGCTATCATCAAGGCTAAGGGTGTGCCAACACCATACTGAATTCCACCATTACCGATGGAGGGAGCCACGAACTTTGAAGTCATTTTCAGCCAGGTGTCCGGATACTTTTGATTACACAGTGTAGCTGCGCTCATTTTGAGGGGATCCGTGTTTGTGTGCATAGTTCACGAGTAACTGCGCTGACTATTTATAGATTGCGGCAGACTAAGGAATGGCCAATATGGCAGTAAGGTTGTTATTGTGGTGCGGTGCAGCGTACTCTTTGCAGTGGCGGCTCTGTCCTCTGGAGGCAGATCGATAGCGTTAAGCCGCGGCTGCGAACGAGTCCCTCGGCGCCGTTCGCCGCATCTCCAGCTGTCTTCCACAGCCCCTGCAGGAATTGCTGATGCTACCTGCGGGACTCACTCGCTGTGCAGGTTGCATAACCGCCACAGCTCAGACACTGGGGAACGCTGCAATAGCAGAGCTGTTTGACTTTTATTCCTGATTAAAAGAGAGCTGTATCCCAACAAAAGAAGGCAGGGCTGAAGTACCTCCATACACATTGCTCTCTTGTCCTGCCAAAGCTTAGTACGTATTTCAATCAGTACGTAAAAAATCACTAAATAAACATAATTGTGGCTTTGTCGGAGTAGATTGTGTCTGGATGAATATTAACTTTGAAGCGAACGTTTCTCTGCCTCTTAAATCTAAAATTTGTCTCGTGAGCTAGTCACTCGAAAGGTACTAGGTATATTTTTTTCCCTGTAGCTTACACTTGCTAATATTTTTATAACTGTGTATATACAATAGCATTCTGTACTTTTGTTTCTTCTTGCTACAGTACTTCGTTCTAATGACTATTCATTAGAATAGAAACCAGTAAACTGTAATATGTGCACCAATACGATCAAGACATTTGTGGATAAAAGAGTATTTCAAATAGATCGCGTCCGCCACTATTATAATATCAAATTTCGTCGAAAGAGGATCTTCTTCATCATTAATCTTCCCACCTTGTTGGCAGCTCTCCATCTGGATCTTTTGCAAACTAACTTTTTTGATTTCCGCATAATTAGAGACTCCTGGTTTATGTACAATTTGTTTTTAAAATGCCAGTCGCTCTCTTTCTCGGGCTACCTTTTCTTGTAATGTTATTTCTAGTACATTTACAAGAAACTGTCTGTGTTGTATTATGTGACCAATCCACCACTGTCTACTTTGCCCTGTTGTTTCTATGAATGGCTTTGCCTCGCCGGTATTTTGCAGGGCTTCACGGTTGGTGGTTTTATTTGTTTGCTTTGCCCTTAACAGGTGTCTGCAGTACCATACACCGAACGCTTCAAGAGGTTTCACTTCATTTTTGCCTTTTGTCCACGTTTCGCAGTCACAGACAAATTAGTTCCAAATGCAGCAGCTGTCAGCCATCTTTTCCCTCATTGCAGTACTTACATTGTTTCAACAAATCTCTTTTTTTATTCATGAATATTGCTTTTGTTTATTTAAATCTTTGCTTCGTGTCTTCTTTGCTTCTTTCATCTTCTGTTATGTTACCGCCTAAATATTCGTATATTTTTTTTTATTTCTTCTAATATTAATGTTTACTTCTTTTGACCTCTTGGAGGGCATGAGTATTTCTGTGTTTTTTTACGTAATCTCTAGTTTGTACTTGTCCCTCAGGACTGTATCCGTAACCTCCAAGATTCTTTTGAGAGTTCTTTCATGTGGAGCTGACGCAGCTATGTCATCCGCAAACCTCAGTTTGTGCATTCTTTCTCCATTTAGGCTGCAATCTTTACAGTATTCTTTGCACTCATTTATTGCATAGTCTATGTAGATGTCGAATAGGAATGGAGAAAGGATGCATCCTTGTCTGACGCCTTTAATTCTAGCTTCTTTTTGCGTATTTTTTACTTTACTGTCGCTGTGTGTTATCTGTATAATTTTTTCTTCACTCTTGTATCTCTTTAGTCTAGATTAATCAATTTAGAATTTAGATAAGTTTGTTTCAGTGTCGAAGGTGTACAAAAGCTGTGTGATTTTTTTCTTTCGGCCCTAATGCTTTCTTCAGTTACCCTCCGAAGACATAATATACCCTCACATCCGCTTCTGCCTTCTCGGAAGCCATATTGGTATTCAGCTAAATTGACTACAATTTTGTTTTTAATGCGTCTGTGTATTATTTTTGTTAATATATCAATTGTTTCCTTTGCTGCAGTTGTTATAATGTTTGTTGGATTTTTCCAATAGTGGTTAGTTATTTGAAAGAGGGTAGTTACTTTGAAGTCCCTGTACGTCCTCCAGGCTTGGCTATGCTTGGCAAATGCAGACGAGCGACGGAAGCGTGCCTTTCCTTCTACGTGAGCTTCTTGCGTGTTTCTTCTGACATACTTCTGACATATCGATGATGTTTCGTTGAATGGTTCGCACGCTGACACTGTTTGATGGCCCAGCATTGAAATCCACAGCAATTTGTGGAATGGTTGCACTTCTGTCACGTTGAACGATTCTCGTCAGTCGTCGTTAGTCCCGTTCTTGCAGGACCTTTTTCCGGCCCCAGTGATGTCGGAGATTTGATGTTTTATCGAACTCCTGATAGTCATGGTACACTCGTGAAATGGTCGTAGGGGAAAATCCCCAGTTCATCGCTACCTCGGAGATGCTGTGTCCCATCGCTCGTGCGCCGACTTCAACACGACGTTCAAACTCACTTAAATGTCGATAACGTGCGATTGCAGCAGCAGTAACCGATCTAACAACTGCGCCAGATACTTGTCTTATATAGGTGTTGCCGACCGCAGCGCCGTATTAACCGTGTTTACATATCTCTGTATTTGAATACGCATGTCTGTACCAGTTCGTTTGACGCTTCAGTGCGCCTCTTTATGAGTAGATTATCAACGTATTTAAAATTTTAAGTTTGGTCAGTAATTACAAGAAATATTCAAAATAAATTTTTTGTTGCTCCTGAAAACCGTTAGACAACCTGCAACTGGGACAGTGCAGCATGAACCGGCTTAGTCGTTTTAGTGTTACAGACAAATACAGTGACTCCATCGATAAGGCGAAACTGAAGGCGCTAACGGCGATTCCGTTTGCGTTTCCAGGACAGGATGTCGATGACAGGCAGTCTGATGCCATTCGATACGAGCAGCGAGGTCGGCTCTGGCGGCGGAGGAAGCGGAAGTGGTGGAGCTGGGGGCGGCAGCGGCGGCGGGAGCGGCGTCGGAGGCGGCGGGGGCGGCGTGCTCAAGTCGTCGCTGTCGGCGGGCCCGTCGCGCCAGCACGCGGTGCAGGCGGCGTCGTCGACGTCTGCGTCGGCGCCGCTGCTGAAGCGCCGGCGCGACGAGGAGGTGGGCAGGGGCGGCTGCCGGCCGCGTGCCAACGGGCTCTGCAGCATCTGGTACGGCCTCTGGGCCGGCGCTATACAGGCCTTCCTCGCCGTTCAGGTGCGTCCACGGCGTGTGTGTGTGTATGTGTGTGTGTGTGTGTGTGTGTGTGTGT
Organism: Schistocerca nitens; assembly: GCF_023898315.1. Classification (NCBI taxonomy): domain Eukaryota; kingdom Metazoa; phylum Arthropoda; class Insecta; order Orthoptera; family Acrididae; genus Schistocerca; species Schistocerca nitens. The sequence goes on along the minus strand of NC_064618.1, from coordinate 283,615,352 downwards.
GTGTGTGTGTGTGCGGAGGCCTGCTCCTCCTTTACGTGAGCAACATGAGTCGAAAGCCCAATCACGAGGGCATTACGTAACAGAATGTCGGATCACTTTATTTTCTGTCATCAGTCTTTACACTATTTTCATGAGGCCTGCCAAGACTTGCTCTCCTGTGTCATCTCAGAGCAGCGCTTACACTCATTTGTCGGGTACATACCGATCTCTGTCTTCCCCCACAATTTTTGCCGCTACGTTTCCCTCTAGTGCACGGGTGGGCAGGCAGCGGCCAGAAGACCGGATGTGGCTCGACATTAGTTAAAATCCGTTCCGCCGAAGAAATTCATGGGAGACGGTGAAGCGCTAGCATTGCACTTTTCACACATTTTGTTATCCTGTATTCTTGTGTTTAATTTTGAGAGCTTCTATGTGTGATAATATTCATGTTCTCTTGCAAAGGTGTATTTTGATGCATAATTTTTTGCGATGGCAAGTCGAAAAGCTTAGGGCTGAGTTAAAATTTTTATCGATAAACACTGACGCCACAGGTGCTATACCTTCGAACTTATATGTAGGGAACGCTGCTACCGTGGTACGGCAGCCATCGGTAAAAATGAGAACACTGTTTTATGGCATCCATACTTTTTAATTTAACACCAAAAAATCTCCTAAATATTAGCAATTACCTGGGCTATGCTACAGATAATTGTTAAGTTAGCCAACGTTGGTTGCTATATCCCCTACATGTGACGGATACCAGGTAGTTGGCACAAGGATGACAGTCTAAGCTTTTTGCTTTTAAATTTAAAAAAAATGCTGTAAAACTGTGTTTTCATTTCCGCTCGATAGGTACGCTGTTAGCAAGTCAATCCTACAGATTCTTGGTCGAGTTCACAGCGTCCAACACGTGTAGTTCACAGTTTTCGACTTTCTTCCCGGTGGTATCAATTTAACTACTTTCTGGATGAACATAAAATGCATGTACTCTCAGATGCCAGGATTTTGATACATAACTTGTTGGCTGGGCTTGGTGTGTCGGGAAAGGGGCTCCATTCACATCATTTTGTTACCCCTCAAATTAACTTCACGGATGCTATAGTTTTGACTTTATGTAGTTGGACTGCTGCTGTCGTGTCACGTGACGAGGCAGTACGCGAGTTTAAGTGAGCATGTGAAACAGGCCCACGGATCGCCAGAGGTTGGTCATGCCTACTCTAGTACAATAGGAGCTATTCTGTCATGTCTTAAAACATGTGCAATTGAAATATTCCTTCCGTCTCGTCCACAGAGCTTCCGCTGCGCCGCGCGAAGTCCCAATTACACACACACACATGTAGCGATGAGCAGCGCACGAGATAAATTACACGACGCAATGTTCCCCTGATTTGATCGGATACGTTTACTAATGGACCCATATTAATTCCATGCATTACTACACACATACTATCAGTCTAAATAAGGGTCCCCAGCCTCGCCTTGACTTGCGATACAGGATTAATATCGTCGTTACTCTGATACCACTGATCATCGGCCTATCAAAAGACTGTCGGATTCGACCACTGGATTGGGAAACGAGCAATGCAAACAGCGAAAACGGCGTTTCAAATGGTCTCTCGCTCCCCGCCCCCCCCCCCCCTTCACAACGATAATCTCCTCTACAAACAAAACACGATAAAAGTCGAAATTCAAAAAGGAGAAGGACACACACAAAAACACCACACTTAAATATACTACTGGAACAAGGAAATTTGAGACTTCCTATAGACTTATCGAAGCCCACCTCGTTCGCGAACAATACCTCCAGACAGCTAACGACTCCACGCTCTGCTACACGTGTACGCCTACTAAACTGCAAGAGTCGCGTTTGCAAACAGGCAAATATTAAGCTGGTTACCAAGCCCGCGCTATTGAACACACTTTCTAAACTCTCCACACGGAGAGGACAACTTGATAACTTCAAATCACTACATGCGTCGGAAATACACTCCATAATACCATCTCCGCCCCAGAGGGTACAAAAATTGCCTCCTGCATGTTACGAGGGCTGCCGGACCACTTGTCGATTTCGCGAGCTACAAACCAATCCGCAGAATTATTTTACGTTCAGGCCATTCGGCCAGTGAGCCTAGGCAAACAAATGCAAGTGCAAGCATCTCCACTGGGCAAACCCAGCTCCCACTAATGGCAGCGAGCAAAGACGTGCTTCATATCAGGGCTTTCCAAGTTTTTCCTAAGTCCGCCTGGGTAGCTGCGCGATTAACCTGGCAAATCGCTAAGCGGAGGTGCCCAAGTTCGCTTCCTGGCTGCGTCGGAGATTTTCTATGTTCGGGGACTGCGTGTTGTGTTGTCCTTACGTTCGTATTGTCGTAATTGATATTCCACTATTGAGATGGCTGGATGGGCACGTCCCGAAAGCCAGTAAATTGAAGAAAAGTGAATCGGCGCATCCCGAAAGCCAATAAATAGGAAATAAAATTTTTCCAAACAGGTGCTGGTAAAACCGACCATCCTGGGGAAAGCGCTCATCCTCGAAAATAGCGTGGTCAGCCTAGACCAGTGTCCATGTAGCCGGATTAAAGGAAGACCGACCCATTCTCTCGAGGAGGCAGGTCCAAAGTTTCCTTCCCATGGATATCAGAAACTAGCTCCAACCTACCCAGTAGCAACAAGAGGAGTACACAGATTTGACCAGGAAGTGATCTGTTATCCTGTCCCTTCTTCTGCTATCGTTTCTCGCACATTCCTTTCTTCGCTTATCCTGTTAATAACCTCCGGGTTCCTTATGTTATCAGTCTGCCTTATTTTCAACACCACATCTGACATGCAACGACTCCTTTTTTCCCTACGAATCACTTCCATATGATACTACGCAGCAGACAAACATTCTCAGTAATTTCTTCCTCAAATGAAGGCCTGTGTTCGGTTCAATTCTGCTTTTTACGGCGAACAATCCCTTTTTGCCTGTGCTAGTCTCTTTCTTATACCGTACTGCTTCATTCATCACGCGTTATTTTTCCTCCGAAATACCAGAATCCCTTCACTTCTTCCACTACGGGGCCCACAGATTCTATGTTAAGCTTAACGTTAATGTAATTTCTGGTACTTATTGTTACTTTCATCATCATTTTGACTTTCCATCGTACTGGATGGTGCGAATGCTGGCGTGTGACGATTTTCAGCTGTAAATAAATTAGCCTCTCGTTTTTAATTTCTTTATTATATAATCGATTTCGGGACTACCAGCTTCACCTTTAGGTGCACCTCGTAATACACTACTGGCCATTAAAATTGGTACACCAAGAAGAAATGCAGATGATAAATGGGTATTCATTGGACAAATATTTTATACTAGTACTGACATGTGATTACATTTTCACGCAATTTGGGTGCATAGATCCTGAGAAAATGGAAATGGCTCTGAGCACTATGGGACTTAACATCTGAGGTCATAAGTCCCCTAGAACTTAGAACTACTTAAACCTAACTAACCTAAGAACATCACAAACAGCCATCCCCGAGGCAGGATTCGAACCTGCGACCGTAGCAGCAGCGCGGTTCCGGACTGAAGCGCCTAGAACCGCTCGGCCACAACGGCCGGCTAGATCCTGAGAAATCAGTACCCAGAACAACCACCTCACGGCCTTAATACGCCTGGGCATTGAGTCAAACAGAGCTTGCATGGCGTGTACAGGTACAGCTGCCCATGCAGCTTCAACACGATCCCGCATTTCATCAACAGTAGTGACTGGCGTACTGTGACGACCAGTTGCTCGGCCACTATTGACCAGATGTTTTGAGATGGTGAGAGATCTGGAGAATGTGCTGGCCAGGGCAGCAGTCGAACATTTTCTGTATCCAGAAACTCCCGTACAGGACCTGCAACATTCGGTCCTGCATTATCCTCCTGAAATGTAGGGTTTCGCAGGGATCGAACGAAGGGTAGAGCCACAGGTCGTAACACATCTGAAATGTAACGTCCATTGTTTGTTCAAAGTGCCGTCAATGCGAACAAGAGGTGACCGAGACGTGTAACCAATGGCACCTCATACCATCACGCCGGGTGAAACGCCAGTATGGCGATGACGAATACACGCTTCCAATGTGCGTTCACCGCGATGTCGCAATACACGGATGCGACCATAATGATGCTGTAAACAGAACCTGGATTCATCCGAAAAAATGACGTTTTGCCATTCGTGCACCCAGGTTCGTCGTTGTGTACACCATTACAGGCGCTCCTGTCTGTGATGCAGCGTCAAGGGTAACCGCAGCCACTGTCTCCGAGCTGATAGTCCATGCTGGTGAAAACGTTGTCGAACTGTTCGTGCAGATGGTTGTTGTCTTGCAAACGTCCCCATCTGTTGACTCAGGGATCGAGACGTGGCTGCACGATCCGTTACAGCCATGCGGATAAGATGCCTGTCATCTCGACTCCAAGTGATACGAGGCCGTTGGGATCCAGCAAGGCGTTCCGTATTACCCTCCTGAACCCACCCATTCTATATTCTGCTAACATTGATTGGATCTCGACCAACGCGAGCAGCAATGTCGCGATACGATAAACCACAATCGCGATAGGCTACAATCCGACCTTTATCAAAGTCGGAAACGTGATTGTAGGCATTTCTCCTCCTTACACGAGGCATTACAACAACGTTTCACCAGGCAACGCCGGTCAACTGCTGTTTGTGTATGAGAAATCGGTTGGAAACTTTCCTCGTGTCAGCACGTTGTAGGTGTCGCCACCGGCGCCAACCTTGTGTGAATGCTCTGAAAAGCTAATCATTTGCATGTCACAGCATCTTCTTCCTGTCGGTTGATTTTGCGTCTGTAGCACGTCATCTTCGTGGTGTAGCAATTTTATTGGCCAGTAGTGTAATTATTCCAGCCACGTTGGGAACCACTGCACCCGCGGCAGCGAAGCAATGTATGAGGAGATGTTGCGGCTTGCAGGGGGCGCAGCGCAGCGTGCGCGCGGCGTCTGCGCTGGGCTGGTCGGCGGACGTGCAGGCGCAGGTGGCGCTGTGCGCGCTGGCGGCGCTGCTGCTGCCGCTGCTGGTGGCGGCCGCGTGCTGCCGCGTCGGCAACCTGGCCAACGACGGCGCCAAGTTGGGCCGGCACCTGGGCGCGCGACCCGACCCCGCGCTCGCCGCGTCCTCTCCGCGCCTCTGGGCGCACGGCGGGCCCACCGCGCCCTTCCTGCACCTCGCCTCCGCCTTCTGCCTGCTGCTACCGACGCTGCTGCTCGACGCCCGCCTCCTACACGAGGGGCTCCTGCCCAGGGGTAAGCGCACTTCTTATCCGCCGTCCGTCGCGCACACAAAGGAAGCGGGCCACCCGCCTGTTGTTGTTGTTGTGGTCTTCAGTGCTGAGACTGGTTTGATGCAGCTCTCCATGCTACTCTATCCTGTGCAAGCTTCTTCATCTCCCAGTACCTACTGCAGCCTACATCCTTCTGAATCTGCTTAGTGTATTCATCTCTTGGCCTCCCTCTACGATTTTTACCCTCCACGCTGCCCTCCAGTACTACATTGGTGATTCATTGATGCCTCAGAACACGTCCTACCAACCGATCCCTTCTTCTGGTCAAGTTGTGCCACAAGCTCCTCTTCTCCCCAATCCTATTCAATACTTCCTCATTAGTTATGTGGTCTACCCATCTAATCTTCAGCATTCTTCTGTAGCACCACATTGCGAAATCTTCTATTCTCTTCTTGTCCAAACTATTTATCGTCCATGTTTCACTTCCATACGTGGCTACACTCCATACAAATACTTTCAGAAACGACTTCCTGACACTTAAATCAATACTCGATGCTAACAAATTTCTCTTCTTCAGAAACGCTTTCCTTGCCATTGCCAGTCTACATTTCATATCCTCTCTTCTTCGACCATCATCAGTTATTCTGCTCCCCAAATAGCAAAACTCCTTTACTACTTTAAGTGTCTCATTTCCTAATCTAATTCCCTCAGCATCACCCGACTTAATTCTACTACATGCCATTCTCCTCGTTTTGCTTTTGTTGATGTTCATCTTATACCCTCCTTTCAAGACACTGTCCATTCCGTTCAACTGCTCTTCCAAGTCCTTTGCTGTCTCCGACAGAATTACAATGTCATCGGCGAACCTCAAAGTTTTTATTTCTTCTCCACGGATTTTAATACCTACACCGAACTTTTCTTTTCTTTCCTTTACTGCTTGCTCAATATATAGATTGAATAGCATCGGGGAGAGGCTACAACCCTGTATCACTCCCTTCCCAACCACTGCTTCCCTTTCATGTCCCTCGACTCTTATAACTGCCATCTGGTTTCTGTACAAATTGTAAATAGCCTTTCGCGCCCTCTATTTTACCCCTGCCACCTTCAGAATTTGAAAGAGAGTATTCCAGTCAATATTGTCAAAAGCTTTGTCTAAGACTACAAATGCTAGAAACGTAGGTTTGCCTTTCCTTGATCTTTCTTCTAAGATAAGTCATAAGGAGAGTATTGCCTCACGTGTTCCAATATTTCTACGGAATCCAAACTGATCTTCCCCGAGGTCTGCTTCTACCAGTTTTTCCATTCGTCTCTAAAGAAGTCGCGTTAGTATTTTGCAGCTGTGATTTATTAAACTGATAGTCCTCCTCTTCCATTTCGATAATATTGTCCTCAAGAACATCGCCCCTGTATAGACCCTCCATATACTCCTTCCACCTTTCTGCTTTCCCTTCTTTGCTTAGAACTGGGTTTCCATCTGAGCTCTTGATATGGATCCAAAAGCGTCGGTCGGCTCGAAGAAGCGCGAAGAATGTCCGCGTGCTGTCTCACCCGGCAACGCACAGTGGCAGCACATACGACAGCAGACCTCCCTACTGGGAATGAACAAAACATCCGCTACCCGCTTCGACACACAGGCCTCTAGGCCCAACATGAACGGGGACGCACAACTACCGAGCAATCCGATAGATGTCTCTACGGTTACACTACCGTGATCCTTTGCGAGTTCAGGGTGCCCATTTCTGCTGTTCACTTCGGGAGGAGGAAATTCAAGGTAACGGCGCATTGAAGATTTATCACAAACACACCACTCTTTTTTAAAATTTGTTGCAATTCAAAATCAATTAATATCGGTTTTAAAGAGTTTTTTTTCCTTTATTGAGTTTCGATTCCCCCCGAAGGGGGCGGGCTGACAGCAGCTTAGTACGTCGCTCTTCAGCCTACAGAATTTGTTTTAAAAGATGAAGATAATAAATAATAAAAACAGGCGATAAATTCGGCGACTTAAATGGTAAAAGGGCTGAAAATCGTGGAACTTAAAACATAAAACAAAGGATTGATGATGCTAATAAAATACATATGAAGCGGACAGGTAAAAGGATTGGCATACAATTAAAAAAACACAGCGAAAGTCTGGTTTCTGTTTGCAAGAGATATGAAATTGACACCCAGCAACAGCATGCTATCTGTTCGCAACACTTTGGAAAGACGAACAACACTGAACGTTCACTTGAACACTGCACTAAAAAATGTTCACTAATATGATATAATATACCACAGCCGAGGGCAGATGCGGGGGAACCTGGACAGACGACGGGAAAGGAAAGGGGGGAAGGAGATGAAAAAACGAAGTGGGGGGGGGGATGGGGGAAAGGAGCCGATGGAGGACGAGGACCCATATGAGGGGGGGCAGGTGCTGGGCAGACGCGACTGGGAGTGGAGAAAGGCAGAGGAGGGGAATGCAAAAGGACTTGTGGAGGGGGGAGAAGGGAGGCAAGGAGAGGTTAAGTGGTGAGAAAACAGGATGGAAGGGGGAGCAGAGGGAGCCCAGGGAAAGGACAGGAAAGGATGGGGGGTGAGGATCAAGGTTGATAGGAGGGATAAATGGAGAGAGAGAGGACACCATGTGGGAGGGGGAGTTGATGGAAGCCACCTTGGGGAAGGAGATGAATGAAGGCTGTAGAAATGGAGGGTAGGGGGGACACAACAGTAAAGGCTTAGCAGAGGGCGGGGATTGGAGAGGAGAGGGGAAACCAGGGGGTGAGGGGGATCAAGGCGGCGGGAGGTGTAGAGTATGCAGGTATGTTCGAGGAATAGGAGCAGATGGGGGAAAGGAATGATGTCATAGAGGATCCCCGTGGGGGACGGGAGGCGTATATGGAAAGTGTGGCGGAGTGCATGCTGCTCGAGGATCTGGAGGGACTTATAGATTTTGGTGGGGGGGGGGGGGGCGGATATCCAGGCGGGACTGGCATAACGGAGGATGGGATGGATTAAGGATTTGTAGGTGTGGAGGATGGTAGAGGGGTGCAACCCCCATGTCCAGCCAGAGAGGAGTTTGAGGAGTTGGGCTTTGGATTGGATGGAGCGGAGATGAGGGATCCTGGTGAGGTGAAAGTCAATGGTGAGGCCAAGGTAGGTGAGTGTGGGGGAGAGGTGGACAGGACGGGCGCAGATGGTAAGGGAGAAATCCAGGAGCCGGAAGGAGCGAGTGGTACGACCTATGATGATTGCCTGGGTCTTGGAAGTATTGATTTTCAGGAGCCACTGGTTACACCATGCGGCAAAAAGGTCAAGGTGATTCTGTAGAAGGCGTTGGGGCCGTTGGAGGGTAGGAGCCACGGCAATGAATACGGTGTCATCGGCATACTGCAGGAGGTGTACTGGAGGGGGTTTTAAAGAGTCGTCAGATCGTTGTTAAGATACAAGTTATAGTGCAGCTTCAAGCAAGTACGGTACAGTGTACTGATGTAGATGAGAAGTAGAAGGAGGCAGTTTCGTATTCGTATCCAACAAGGTGCCACAATTTTTCCCCCATCTTTGCACTTGTTAAAAATTCTCGGACTTTCGTATTAATTTAATAAAAGTGTGTTCTGCAATATTTGATCTTATTTACATATAGTAGCGCCCTCTCTCAGATGAGACTCTGATAGATTTTGTGACATCAGTCTGATTAAAAACCGAAAGATTACATTGTTGCGAGTGAGACGCTGGAAGAACGAGACTAGTACCAAACATAGGCCTTAATTTAAAAATGAAATTTCTGAGAATGAAACGTATTCACAATTGCGAATATGGACAACCATCAGCAGTATAATGGAATGGCGACAATGAAAATTTGTGCCGGACTGGGGCTCGAATCCAGATTTCCCACTTATCGCAAGCAGTCGCTTTACCGTTAGGTATTTCTGTTCTTCCTTGTAACAAATATTTGCTGTTTATTTCGGAATACGTCGCGACTGCCGACTGTGTGTATGTCTACAATCTGCATCTAAAGTCTTTTTAACACTGATATATCAATAACTGATTTTTAATTATAACAAATCTTAAAAAGAGAGTCAGGTGTTTGTGATAAATCTTCAGTGTGCCATTGCCTTCAGTTGGCTTCTCCCGAGCTAAACAGCAGAAATGGGACTCGCAAACGATCATGGTAGTGTGACCATAGAGACTTCTATCAGATTCCAGAATGAGATTTTCACTCTGCAGCGGAGTGTGTGCTGATATGAACTTCCTGGCAGATTAAAACTGTGTGCCGGACCGAGACTCGAACTCGGGACCTTTGCCTTTCGCGGGCAAGTGCTCTACCAACTGAGCTATCCTTGCACGACTCACGCCCCATCTTCACAGCTGTACTTCCGCCAATACCTCGTCTCCTACCTTCCAAACTTTACAGAAGCTCTCCTGCGAACCTTGCAGAACTAGCACTCCTGAAACAGTTTTAATCTGCCACGAAGTTTCATATCAGCGCACACTCCGCTGCAGAGTGCAAATCTCATTCTGGAAACATCCCCCAGGCTGTGGCTAAGGGCTAAGCCATGTCTCCGCAATATCCTTTCTTTCAGGAGTGCTAGTTCTGCAAGGCTCGCAGGAGAGCTTCTGTAAAGTTTGGAAGGTAGGAGACGAGGTACTGGCGGAAGTAAAGCTGTCAGGACGGGGCGTGAGTCGTGTTTGGGTAGTTCAGTTGGTAGAGCACTTGCCCGCGAAAGGCAAAGGTCCCGATTTCGAGTCTCGGTCCGGCATGCAGTTTTAATCTGCCAGGAAGTTTCATATCAGCGCACACTCCGCTGTAGGGTGAAAATTTCATTATAGACTCAATACCGTGTTCTGTAGTAGAGAATTGCGCTTAAACGAATGTCTGCAAAATAGCCACTTTGCCCAGTAGGTAGGGCAAAGTGGCCACAGATGGATAAAAGGTAAAGAAGACTCAAAGAACAAGTTTAGGACACAGTGAATAGAAAGGAATTGCGAAATGAAGAACGTAGCCTACACATTTACAGAATGAAATTTATTTAAACTTGAGAAAAAATAATCAAACTTATTAACAATTTACCAGATTATACAAAACGTTAATAGTTTTACTTTCCAAGTTGCAGTGCATCATTTGTCGTGAGATCAAAGTCAAATTAGGGTCATAAGTCACTTATCTCTACAATATTCACACACGAACATGTCGTCATCTTCACCATGTCCAGCACATTCTTCATGAGCCCACAGCCGGCCGGAGTGGCCGAGCGGTTCTAGGCGCTGCAGTCTGGAACCGCACGACAGCTACGGTCGCAGGTTCGAATCCTGTCTCGGGCATGGATGTGTGTGATGTCCTTAGGTTAGTTAGGTTTAAGTAGTTCTAAGTTCTAGGGGACTGATGACCTCAGAAGTTAAGTCCCACAGTGCTCAGAGCCATTTGAACCTCTTTTGAACCATGGGCCCACAGCTTGCAATCAGTGTGTCTTTAGATTAAGCCTCATTACAACTGAAACATTCAGTGTCCTTATCTTCCTTGCTGTATTCTTCTTCACTGTATTCTCCAAAAAGCTGCTTTTTGCACTTTACTCCTAGCTTTCCTATTTGCACTTTTACTTTGTTACTAGGCCTTTTTATTTCAACAGCTGGTTTGGACGTGTTAGTCATTTCTTTTACTACGGGGTTTGTTCTTCTTTTCTTGATCTGCTTTTTCTTCTTCGCCTTATCTTCTAACAGCTTGGATTTGTAAGGGCTAGAGGTTATTATCGTTGCCTGATCTCTTCTTTGCCCCTACTTTCTTTGTTGTTGCTGCTCGCCTGATTTTAATTTTGGTAAAGGTAGGCCTGTAATTTTTTTTTTTTTTTTTTTTTTTTTTTTGCGTACTGCAAAAGATGACTGTGTTACCTTCTCACTTGCGTCAGCCATGAAAGTGCCCTCATTATTGTTATTGCCACTCACTTCTCCTTCCTGCACCGGCTTCATTTCCAGTAGTAGGACTATCAACTGCTTCTTCACTATTTGCTGCTACAACATCAAATTCATCTTCTTCAATTTGCATAGACATATTAACTACGTCTTTAACACCTTCAGTTCCATTGTTTGTCTCATTTACTGTGTCCCTTCTATTATCGTTTAAGTTTTCTCCACAGATCATGCCTATGTCCGATATGCACACCTCTGCAGCAACGAAATCTGCATCTGAAAATATAGACGAGTCAAAGGGACAATCGCGCATTTACGAAATCCATTAATCGCTGTAGATGGTACTGCTGCCAGCAGAAATGCCTCTCCAAGAAGCTTACTGATTTGGAATTGTGTTATTACCCTTCCTGGGTTGTTTCGAAGAAACTTTTCACAAGCTCTGGCATAGAATGTTTTGAAAGGTTCCATAAATGATACATCTAGAGGTTGTAGTTTGTGGCTACAATGTGGTGACAAACGCACTACGGTTGTGTGATTTTCTCTGACTTTTTCTGTGAAGTCTATATTTTTTGTGTGGGTGGTGTGTCCATCCAGAATGAGTAAGACTGGATCGTCAGCCGTAGGTTTTGTGTAATTCAAGAAATGATCAAACCATTTCATGAAAATATTCATCCATTGTAATGGCACGTAAATGCGGTTCCTGGAGGAGCACCATCTTGAAGTTCAACTTTCATTCTTTGTCTGGTAAATATAACAAAGGGTGGAATAAATGCCCCTCTTGCAGACATGAATATGGCTACTGTTGAAAGAAAACCTTTTTCTGCTGACGTAATAGCACCAACTTGGCGTCTGCCTTTACAAGAGAAAACTTGGAAATTTCTAGACTGAACTGTCGTTAGACCAGTTTAGTCAACATTGTAGATTCTATGAGCGGGATAAAAGTTTTTTTCTTGCACTTCCTGGAGAACGTTGAAAAATCTTTGCACATTAGGTTTATTAAAGCCCTGCGCCCTGGCCATTGAAGTGGATTCTGGTTTCTTAAGGCTTATGTTTGGATGTCTTTTCCGAAACTGTGCCATCCAATCCTTGCCTGCCATCTTTTTTTCTTTATTAAATGGGTGTAGTCGATAATTCCCCTCAACAAGTTGAAATCCCAGTTACTGATATGCAATAATATCTTCGTCCCATGTCAAAAAACAAGTTCTTCTTCTTGCTTTTCGTTGAAAACACATCTAAAGTTTCCAAGAATCTTCGTATTTTCAATAGCATCACGGTTTTTCTTCTGGAATCTCTGTTTAAGTGTGTTTCTTGGAACATTGAACTGTTTGGCTGCTGCTGCAAAGGACATCTTTTAATTTCTTACAGCTTCCAGTGCCTTTTGCATAGCCTGGGAATCCCACGACTGTTGCAGTGATTTTATCAAATAATTTGACGGCATCTTACAAGGGAACCTCCCCATCGCACCCCCCTCAGATTTAGTTATAAGTTGGCACAGTGGATAGGCCTTGAAAAACTGAACACAGATCAATCGAGAAAACAGGAAGAAGTTGTGTGGAACTACGAAAAAATAAGCAAAATATACAAACTGAGTAGTCCATGTCCAAGATAGGCAACATCAAGGCTGATGTAAGCTCAGGAGCGCCGTGGTTCCGTGGTTAGCGTGAGCAACTGCGAAGCGAGAGGTCCTTGGTGCAAGTCTTCCCTCCATTCAAAAATTTAATTTTTTTTTCAGTTTATGTGACAAACTCTTATGTTTTCATCACTCTTTTGGGAGTGATTATCACATCCACAAGAAAACCGAAGTCGGGTAAGGTAGAAGAATCTTTTTACCCATTCGCCAAGTGTACAAGTTAGGTGGGTCGACAACATGTTCCTGTCATGTGACGCACATGCCGTCACCAGTGTCGTATAGAATATATCAGACGCGTTTTCCTGTGGAGGAATCGGTTGACCTATGACCTTGCGATCAAATGTTTTCGGTTCCCATTGGAGAGGCACGTCCTTTCGTCTCCTAATCTCACGGTTTACCGGTGCGGTCGCAAAACACAGACACTAAACTTATTACAGTGAACAGAGACGTTAATGAACGAACGGACAGATCATAACTTTGCGAAAATGAAGAAATTAAAATTTTCAATGAAGGTAAGAATTGGCTGCTAACGCTAACCACAGGACCACGGAGCTCCTGATCTCACGTTAGCCTTGATGTTGCCTATCATACGCATGGACTACTCAGTTTGTATATTTCGCTTATTTTTTCATAGTTCCACACAACTTCTTCCTGTTTTCTCGATTGATCTGTGTTCAGTTTTTCAAGGCCTATCCAGTGTGCCAACTTATATCTAAATCTGAGGGGGGTGCGATGGGGAGGTTCCCTTATTAGCACATCCGTGTAATAATAGAATATACGTACTCAAAAATCGGTTAATATATTAATGCTTTGGTACACCTACGTATTTTCAGACAGACTATTTTCTTATTATCAATCGGTTGTTTTAAAATAGATAGCTTAAGCAAGTTATTTAGAGTATATTCGGACGAAGTAGCCACTTCGCCGCTTTGCCTGCCAGACGACTGGCCACTTCGCCCGACAGGACGAAATTACGCTGATTGTTGTCTGAATACGACAATACGTAACTACCAAATACATAAATAATTAGTTCCCAAGGTTAAAATATGTTTTACCAGCACTACAGCAATTAAATGCTGCAGTACATACATTGTAAATATACACAATTGAATCGGTCAATTACTTTTCATCAGACGTATAGAAAACACAAAATATGTCACTGCAGACGAGTGCGACCGTCTATCTCCATGAGACTCGCTGGCAATACCAAAGAAGTCTCTTTGAATAGTTTTAAGTGTTCTCCACTAGGCTGCGTCACTCTCTAAGGGAATAAAAGCAAGTGGCTACTTTGTACGCCATGGCCAGTGGCCACTATAGCCGCTTATACCCTATGTCAGTGGTGTTATTTTGTTAATGCTCTGTATTTTGTCATTACACTGTGGCTCTGCAGGTTAAGTACTACTTCTACAAACTTAAGACGTCCCGTCCTCAAACCCACTGATATACTAATTCCACACTTTTACTAGGCCCCCTGTGATTGGCTGAAGTTAGCTGACTTCGTGCCGCCCTGGAATGTTCACTGTCCATGCCAACATGAACTACATGACAGTATTGTGCACTGTAACAATAAACAGCCGTTGTAAATTAATTTTGATCCGTATGTGATGTTGTACATAGAGATTGTTAGTACTATTTACGGAAAAAATGAGATAGTCCTTGTAGCGACTCATCGTCAACTTTTGTGTCACCTCAGCAATGCATTAACCGATTACACATTCAGTTGTTTTATGTGCTGTAAGGTATCTGCTGTGGAAGACGGAGGTGCGGGTTGTGTTAGCAGCCAATGCACTACAAACTGATCTCTAGCTTCCACCCCCAGCATCCTCCGCTCAGGGGCCAAGTAAAAGCATGCAATCAGTATTTGAATTTTATTTCTTTATGTGAAAAGTGCCAAGTTGTACCTTGAACCATGTTCAGTTCGTTAAGTTATTGTCTAGAGCTTTGTCTTAGCCCCCAAATTCATGAAAGCATTGGTAAGGATTTCATTGATGCCAAATTTTTGTGACAAGCAAGTCTAGAAATATGATTGCTGCTTGTTTCATATGTAACAAATTGAACTGTGCTCTCAGATTCCTGCCTAACCACACCGTCGGAAATCACAATGAATTGCATACAATTTTGAGCATTATTGCTATTCATCTTAAAATCTCCTAAGGATTTTTACAGCCAGTATGTCATTACCTGACATTTAATTATAACAAATTGTAGCTAGAGTCAAGTGTTTGCCATAAATCTTACAAGATCTACCTTGAAACGGCATACTGTTATAAAATGCAAGTTATAATACAAAAACAACTAAATGCAGTGAATCCAATATGATGGCTCAAAAATAGCGAATGAGGGACATCACATGACTAATTCCCAATTCCAACCAAATGCCAGCCATCGATTTTTCGCTGAATGCCTGCCATACACAATCCTACTTTCCAATTTTAGTCATCTGTTTTGGACTGTGCGAAGAATAACTGCTTAAATTACTCTGTGTGTGCAGTAATTCATCTAATCTCTTTGCAGCCTCTATCGGAGTGACACACAGAGGAAGGTCTCTATATTCTTCATTTCATAGTTGTCCTTGAAACTTAATAATTAGACTTTTGATGAATAACTGGCATCTCCAGTCAAGCATCTACTAGTTCATGTTTCTCTGCATTTTGGCGACACTCTTCCACAAGTCAAACAAATCCGTCACTATTCATGTTGCCCTTCTTTGTATACATTCAATATCCTCTGTTAGTAATATTTAGTACCAGTTGATACACTTGATTCAAATGGCTCTGAGCACTATGGGACTTAACATCTTAGGTCATCAGCCCCCTAGAACTTTAAGAACTACATAAATCTAACTAACCTAAGGACATCACACACATCCATGCCCGAGGCAGGATTCGATCCTGCGACTGTAGCGCCTAGAACTGCACGGCCACCGTGGCCGGCGATACATTTGAGCAATATCCTATGATGGATGGCATGAGTGTTTCGTAAGCAATCCTCTTGTCGATGTCCTCTTCAGAAGTTTTATAGAGAATGTTGATTAACCAATCTAGAGTTAGTTTCCTTTTAGATATGAGTATTTTATTTTTCAAAGGCTGCTATCTCTAATCACAAACTCTTTATTTCAAAATAAAGAAGTGTTAATGGAAATATTTTTAGTCATTTTGCTGTCGAATTTTTATCCACAAATTGGGCACAATTTAATTTGGGCCTTCAAATGCATTGAGAAGCATGACAGCTCAATATATGTGTGCTTGAAAACTTACAAAACTCTTTCAATACTTCTCACACTAGCCTTAGAAATCCATTTCTGAATATTAACACTACAATGGATTACAGGCCTGTCTTCCCTCTTCCCTCTTACTGAGTTTAATATGGACCAAGAACCCCCCCCCCCCCCCCCCATCCCCACTAGCTCTCAGGGGAAAAAATGTAGTGTAGTGAGGTGTTTATCTTTCAACAAAATTATTTATCCAGGTTTGTGACAGGGTCAGAACTGAAACTGTTTTATGGCTGCTTACAAGTCACTATTCATATTAAAAATACTCCATACCCCCAAGTCTAGCCGCCCCCCAACAAACTACCACAGGGTTACTTGGAAGAAGAAATATTTCAATATTATAGTGTGTTTTTGTACAGAGGACCCTTATATTCACAGGAGTAGCACTTAAAGGGTAGAGCCACGGACTAGTGATATACATCAGTGGATTAACAGAATAACACCATTTGGGGAGCATATTGATACTTTTTTTATTGCATTTGTAAATAATGAGTTGGCAGCTTCCCGTTCTCAAAGAGAGAAAAGCCAGCAGTAGCTACCAAATTGCACGGAATGTACCAGTTGAAAATATGATGAGCAGCTATTTTAATCCGTCTGCTAAAATTGTCACTACAGTTTAGAAACATGATTTGTGACAACAAACACATGTATCAATGCCTTCAGTAGCTCAGCGTCCCACTTCTGCTGGAACTAGACTCCTGTAACCTTGTCTTCACTACAGATGGTTATCTCTTATCCTAGAGTCTGAGTATCCTGCCCTTTCTTCTTGCCTTTCCCCAGCATATCTCTCTCTGCTCCCAGAGGGAGGAACTTATTGATCTGAAAGTTTGGATTATGTCATCACTACTAGTTTTATGTCTGATTATTGCCTCCCAAAGTTAAGTCCTGACCAGCAATTTTGTCTCATAATTTATTAACACACTACATCCAACCACCTTTGTGCCAGAATATATGTAGAATATTTAGAGGCATCTCCTATAGTAGGGAAGAAATTTTTGCCCATTTGTAAACATATTACAAAAAATTGCAAACATTAGAAGCAGAGCAAAATATTTCAGTATTAGAAATACCTGTTAAGGAGTTTGCAACAAGAGTCAGAATTCACCTCTGATTGGCTGTGCAGAATTGAGATCTTCAATTGACGTTAGTCATGTGAGTATCTTTTAAAAGCAACAATTCTCTCATCATGAGTTCATGGTAAAGAGGTAGAACTGCTTCTCTTAGAATTTTTGGCATGAAGATTAAATGTAAACATAACAGTTCTTTTGTAAAATATGTACTCCATAGGTTATTTTATTCTACATGTTCCACATCAACAAAGCTCTTTTCATGATGTAGCTATAGAATAAACAAAGTGCCTCACCTGATCTAATCTTTCATTATTTTAACAAGAACCATCACATCTTTCAGAGGCAATATGGCACACCGACCTCGACTTTGTCGTTGGCAACCGTGACAGGTTGGTTGTTCTGAGTTTTCTGAGCACAACTCCAGCAACAACACCACTGTCTGTAGTGGAAGGTGGTCTGACAGTGGGACCCGTCTCGGATGGCAACAGCAGTGCACCAGCAACTGGTGGTGCACTTCCCACTCCACAACCACTAACTGCCACCAACATGACCACAAGTGTACCACCTGCTGCAAGGCTCGCTATCTCTGGAGACCAGCTACGTGAACCCGCACTGACCATCGGGCCAGTGTCCGCAGAGTTCGCCAATTATGCTGCCGCTTTACTCGTCTACGCCGTCCGATACCCAGCTGTCTTCTGGCACACCAACAAGGCATTTGGAGCACTCTTCTCACTGCAATTACTTGCTAATGGAGTGCAGAGCCTGCTCGCCTATGCTGGTGTCTGCGTTCTCTACAAGGTGAGAATATCCTACTGTTTCGTACTCACTAATTTGTGGAAGTGGCTGCAGTCTTGTGCAGAGTGCCAAATTGCCATACTATATTTTCGGAGTGCAAAACCTCAGTAAAGAAAACTGCAAAACATATAGTCAAATATTTGATTCAGCAGATCATTATTGCTCATTATTATCAATGATTCTGTTGCTAAGCTTATCTGGAGAGGAACTTCCACATTTTTTATAAGCACTAGCGCATCCATGTGTGCAATCATGAGAATTAACAATTTTAATTGTGGTAAGCGTTGGGAAAATGTAAGTCTTGGGTATTATGTCTCTATATAGTTTTGCAATATATCCGTTCCTGATGGACAGGACCTTATAATTTTCATTGCAGATCTGTAATGGTGTGATGTCACACATGATGCTAAACAGGAAATTTTGGTTTCATATAGCACTAAGATGTTTGACAGAAAGTTCTGGTAACAAGAGGACTCTGGCAAACAAGTACCAAACAGAACCATCACTATTACACTGTGAACATTTGTCCCATACATCTTCTATGTTGTGGCAATATTAGGAATAGGATAGATTGCTACTCACAATAAAGAAGACCCATTGAGTCACAGACAAACACAACATAAAGACTGTTACCCATGTAACTATTGGCCCAAGTGTTCCTCAGCAAAGAAAACACATGCACTTTCACACATGCAAGCACGCCTCACACATATTCAGTCACCAGTACCGGCACCTCTGATTGGATGATCTGAAAGCTGATACATCAGTCAGAAAATCTAATTAGTTGACTACAAGGTTCTCCAATTTCATGTTTAATTCTGTCCTGCAAAGTTCACAGTATTCTGATGAAGCAAGCACCAATCATTATAAAATGGCATTGCATGCTGAATACATATATGCTAGTAGTTAATAGCTACTTGAGTAATTTCATTAGGAAGGCAGATGCTCCTGACTACGAAAGCTTCAGATTCTGACATACATATTTATAACATTTGACATTCATCTCATGGTCAGTGATGTTAAACTGTTGTAACAGATGAATCTTGATCAAGAATTAATCAAGTGAATTCTAACCTCTTGGGGTATTCAAGTGACTAGATAAGGAGAGATGGTGATGATCATTTCCTGATCACTGTACAGTATCCAAGTGCCCTCAGCTAAATCTCAGATCTTGTCTGCACTGTTCTATGGAGACACCACAGTCACAATATATTGTGACCCACAATTGGATGACAAATTTAAGTTCAGCAACTCTTTGCACCCCAAAAGCAGAGGAGATTCAATGTCAAATCTCACTCTCTTCTTTCCTTTCATTTCCTCATACATTTATTTAAATATTAACACAAAATATACTTCACAACCATTCCATACAATCATCCACTCTGCAAGGCCATAAAGCTGATAACCATACACACATAAATGATATGTAATGGTAGAGCACCTGTACTGTAAGGAGAAATACATTGTTGCTCATAGCACATGGACTCATCATTCAAAAGACAAATACCTTTTATTTGTACAGT
Organism: Schistocerca nitens; assembly: GCF_023898315.1. NCBI lineage: Eukaryota > Metazoa > Arthropoda > Insecta > Orthoptera > Acrididae > Schistocerca > Schistocerca nitens. The sequence goes on along the minus strand of NC_064618.1, from coordinate 283,595,939 downwards.
ATCTCCAATAGAATAATCTAATGTTTTTGGAGGCATAATAAGATTAGTTTATTTTTTAAATAGTATATATATAGTTTAATGAGTGAAATTAAAATTCAATTTCTCAGTTTTTCTTACAATATTGAAATTATAAAATATGTTATAGTTTACTTAAAGATTGTCATCCAATTTAATCATGTTTTTTTTTCCTCATGCACTCATAAAACTTCATTTGGGAGCTTCCCAATTGTTTACTCTGTCATCACTGGTGGAGTTGCTGCAATTTCCTGCTAAATGACATTCTTCAGTTCTGTAACTGAATGTCATTGAACACTATATCTTTGAAATAATCTCAAAGGTTGAAATCATGGTTATTTCAGGTGAACATTCTGAAAATAGAATATTACCATGTCATGAAATCAAACATCCTGGAAAAATTTTCTGGAGACTTGCATGGGAATTATTGCTCCACTTTATTGTAGCCAAATTTCATTTGAACCAAACTTATTGTTTCGATAGCAGGAAGTTGTACTACATTGTTACCTACCAACAAAACATTATTGTTGCCTTGTGAGTTGCCTAGGGCCAGTACACCTAAAGGAACGAGATGATGTAATGGTTAGCAGACTTGACTTGCATTCTCTAGGATGATGCTTCAAATCTCCGGGTGGCCGTCCAGATTTAGGTCTTCTGTGATTTACCAAAATCACTTAAGGCGAGTTCTGAGATTGTTTATCTGAAACAACATGTCCAATTTCTTTCCCTAATCTGAGCTTGTCCTCTGTCTCTAATGACTTCGTTGTCATGGGACAGTAAACTCTTAATCTTCCGTCCTTCTTCTTCAACATGCCACATGTTGAAATTTTGTCATATGATGTATCTCTGAGAACTGGTCACTGGTGACCTTCTCATAGGTTCACAGCTGACCAGTACAGACAAGTCTGTTCATTGGAATACCTAGACAGAGAAAAATGTGTCTTGTCACTTGAAAGCATAAAATCATCTTGATAATTATTATTGAGGATTAACTCACGTGCTGCTTGGCCAGTTGCTTACACATTTATACTTCATTCCTATTTATGGACAAAGTTTAAAGTAATAAAGAAAAATTCTTCTTACACATTGATCGTTAATGCCTGATGCAGTAGCATGCCTAGCTGTAGAATACCAATGAGACTGTGTATTGACAAACTTTCAGTGGCAATGTTCTTATTCATTCTTGCACCGCATTTTCATTCTTTTGATTTTGTTTCCGAAGGAGATTTTTTAAGTTACTGATCCACAGCAATATTATATTCCTACTGGGACATGAAACATTTCAGTTTAAATTAAAAGAGGGATAAAATAAAAGCTGCATAACGATAATGGAAGTCTTTAAAACAAACTTCGGTGACAGAAGTGCAATTCTTATAACACATGATAGCTACGGCGCTGAAATGGTATGAGTAGTGCTAACATTCAATAATAGTCTCAACATTTCACTGACATTTGTGACAAAATATCAGTGGATACAAATTCATCAGATTACACCATCACACACTGTACATACAATATGAAAGAGACACTAACTGTAAATGCAATTTTTTTTTCAGGGCTGATAAGAAATTAAGAGCATAAAGACAATTCCCCCAAGCAACAATACAGACATTTGGCATATTGCAGGGAACTGATTGTTCAGTATTAAGTGCAGAAATTTTGAATGAAACAAGGATTGAAAATACACACGTATTTATGATAACTTCGAAGGTATCTGGATTGTGGAAGAACATCTTTCTGTAAATTGTACAGCTATGGCTTTAGAGGTTTCTAGACTTTATCCTTTACATGTGACATGAGCAGTTTTGGGACAACTTGGATTGTGACTTCTTCTTGCTTACAGGTGCAGGTAGTCGGTGCTGCAGAAGCCCTTCCCATTCTTGGCAGTAATGAGTCACCATTCTTGCTCAATCCATTGGTCACATTGGCGCTCTATGTACTCTCCAGTGTGCTGGTTCTAGCATCCAGTCTTGTCCTCTATCTCTACGGTTATGGCAGGTGAGATGGCTTTCTGTACTCATTTTCTACACAAGAAATGGCCTCCATTTTCCATTTAGCTGAACAGCATCCATGACTTGTAACATATAGGTGTTATTAAACAAAAGGTGAAATTCTTTTTCTGCACCATGTGTTTTTTCTTTCACATGGGAAATTTCTGGCGCAATTTAATTGATTTGTGAGTAAAGGAGACAAGTTACCAAACAATGCAAGCACAGACAGAGATTTACATTGCCACTGCCCAGTTATCTTAAGCGTGCCTAAACATTTCATTAAACACAATGTAAAAATAGATATGCAGTTTCTGCAACACAGAAAAGCAGAGGAAAAACTGATGATGGAGATGTCTGGCACATGATCAAATTTGTCTTTCTACTACAGATTCCCTGTTGTGAGGTCTAGGTTTTGCTGATGTGCATGGGTTCCACAGAAATTTTTCCAAGTGGGGACTGGTGGATGGGGCTGGGTGGGGGTTTGCAAGACTCTGAAATTGCTATTTTTTTATATAAATAACTTGGTGAATTTTGAGATATGTCACACCATAAGAACTAAATTTTTATAGATGACAACAAAAACTTATTATACCCAAGAGAGCTGATGTTTATCAACTCAATATCTGAATAAAAACTCTTTACTTCAGATTCCAGGGGAGTGAGACACCCCCCACCCAGCCATCACTTGTGGATGCCAATGTTGATGTGATCAGTAAAGTGTGTAACTGAATGATGTGGTACACTACATTTTTTCATGTTTTTTTAATCACAATAAGAAAATGTTCTGCTTGTTGTTTCAGCAGCACCACAGGAGGAATTTTTCACATTCCTCTAATAGAGTGAGATATTGGGAATACAGCCATGCGATAGTATCTTCCACATATTATATTTAGACATCATCTCTTGTTTTGAAGAAAATGTCCACACCAGTTATATGTTTCTTTTATTTAAATTATGACCAGTTTTGGCCCCCCCAAACCATTGCCTAGTGGTCTATGTCATGTGTCCTGGGAGGGCAAAGAACATTATGAGCCATATCAGGATGCTTGACATACACCACTAGACAACATTCTTGCAGACAGGTCGTGGTTTTAAATAAAAAGAAAAGTGCAACTCCAGTGGACATTTCCTTCAAACTATTACAACAATTGAAGCATTGTCACCATGATGTTCCACATGCTGGACAAGAAGTTAATGATCTCTTGCCATCATTTCTATGTGCTATGTGATATGTGTCAGGCAACTGTTCCTTGTTAACATACAATGTTGACAAGTTTGCTTACAGCCATTATCGTATACTACTAACATATATTACATTTATTAAAATGTCTGTTCCTCCAACTACTAAGCCAATGATGTATTGTAAAGATATTCCCTGCAACATGTTCAAATCCCATTTTGTCAGTCACACTTGTCACCATGTAAGTAATCTAGTTTTGTGCCTGTACTGTCAATTATAATTTACAACATTTTTTTTCTTTTGGCAGGTTCCTCTCATTTGTGCATGCGGAGCAAGAACGCCGGGCTGTGCTGGGACGGCGACCTGCAGCACGAGGCTGGGGGTACTTCACACACTGTGCAGCATTGTGTGCTCTGCTTGCCATTGCTGTCTGCAATGCGCCACTCCTGCATGATTACACAGCTGTATATCGTGGTAGCCTAGATGGTGCAGTACTCGCATGTGTAGTAGGTGGCATTTCACACCTTCTACTCTGGGTGCTGCTGTGGCTCCTACTCACCATTAAGCGACGCTGGGCTTTTCATCTCCGGGTCAGTGTGGCTCGTGCCGAGGTGCGTTCGCCTCGGTCTGTGAGACTTGTGGCTGATGTAAAGCTGTCATCCCGTGATGCGGGCCCTGGTGCACCACTACTTGTAATAGGCAATGGCCGCACCTATGCTATTACGGAGAGCTCACCAAAGCGTGCCATCATGAGTGTTGTGCACCGTGTTGCCGCTGAGCGAAAGCCAAAGGCTGCACAAAGTAAGTCCACTTTCAAGTCAGTAGCCTGCAAACGTTTTTAAAAATTATGCATTTTGTACTTTTTGTGCAGATAATGATGATGTATCATTAGGGGAAAATATGCTACAGATCCCCCCACACTGAGCTGAAAATATCTTATGGTGCATGCCTATTGAGGTTCTATTTTTATGAGTCCGGCAATCATTTAAATGAAAAATTAGTGGAGATCTACAGTGGTTTGTACCTTCATGTATGGTGCATGTTCTGTTTGCGTGACACCCATAACAATGATTTTCCCAGCTGCTGCCTATGAGTGTGAGTATCTTCATGACTCACAGTTGAAACCATTATCAGGAGCATAAAATGTATAATTATATCACACATGTCATGACATTATCATTGGCTCAGAAATATTAAATAATGTACATGTCTCTAAAACCTGGCATATATCTCAGGCATTGTAATTAAGGCCAAATTAATGGAGGGAGTAAGAAATTGCAAAGAGGCTATTAAAATGAAAGAGAAGTATGGCAGGAACCACAATGTTACTTGTGACAAGTGACACTGATATCCACACAGAATGATTTTTGTAGCAATTTGTCTTGTCAATGGAATATACTATCCAATCACATATAAAATCCACTGTAACCTTTGAAAGGCTTTTTATATGGTAATGATCATTAACCAGTTGTCCATCCACATGAATGACCACTGTAAATTGAGGCCAAGGGTAAGGTTGGCCGTCGAACAGTGAAACATGCAACTTAGCACACCACATTCAACTTTAATATTTGCTGCATAACTGTTCTTCCAAGGTATCTTTTCATTATGCTTAATTTATGCCAGTCCTCACCTTACACCAGTATGTTATAACTTTCATTCCCTTTCTAGGTTTCTGAAACAACAATCATATTCTTCTCTTAGTGGTCTCTCTTTCCTATTTACGTGCCTCTCTCCACCCAACAACCTGCTCTACATCACTGCGTTTAACGTACTGCTAAATCTTCCTATACCGTGGTGAAGATTCAATGATGCTGTATTTCTAACCTCTTTTCTTCCTGTCTCTTCTTCTTATACCCTTTGTTTCTTCCTTCCCTTCACCCCACCCCTCTCTTCCCATCACTTCACCTAATATCACACCTTGGCCTAGTAAGGTTTCCAATCCTAGGCAGAGAAGCTATGTATACACTCTGAAAAAGAACTAAAGTTCATAAGAAGAGCCACTATGATGTAGTTCTTATTTATGTGTCTATCCACCAACCAATGTTTTTATTAGCTTGATAGTTCCATAAGATATCTTGTGTGTTCAGTACCATTATGTGTGGAAATTTTAACCCTTGTGGTACAAAGGGGTAGAAGGGTACCTAGTGTCCAATATTCTAAAATATTGCAATCTAGTCAGTTACTTTATACTTTAAACTATTCAAAAAATGTTTTTCTTTTCAATGAATTTTTCTACTAGATTCCACATAAGTTTTAAACTTTTCAGTTAAAACTTAACACAAAAATTTAAGTTTCAGTAGTAGATGTCACTTTCCCCAGTGAAAGTCATATTCAACATTTCCAGCTTCATGGCCTCACATCAATAGCTCTCTAAAAAGCATGTTAAGTGTAAATGTCAAGAGCAATGAACAATATTCGCATTTTTTTGTTTAAATTTCTTTGTGGTGGTCACAAAGTATCCCCCTCCCTCCCCACTTGAAAGTGTGTTGATATTGCTGAGGGAGTACTAACAGATATTTTCAGGTTCTGGACCCTACTTACACATCAGTACCTCTTTAAAATGTATTTTTTTTTAATAAACTATCCCGTTTCCCACTCCCCCTTGATAATGCATTGGTATTGCTAGGATTAATCATATACTAAGTTACAATGAAAGAACTGGAAAAGATATACATATTTGCATGTTCCTTAAGTTTATTATGATTGTTGTTGATTTATTATCTTCATAGTTTCATATCCTCCTCCATAAATTGCTGTACTTCTATTTTCTTACTGTGCACATTTTTGCAGGTATTGATGATATAAATGAGGAACAAGTGTACTGGTTGCGGCCAAAACCACCTTCACCAAAGACTTCTCCAGATTCTGACAGATTAACATGGTTGAATCGCAAATTAAGCACAAATACGAAACACAAAGTCACATTTGATGATTCACTTTCAACATCAAAGTAAGTGTGGCTCCAAAATAATTTACTAGAAACATTTTGCAAATTAGTTTGATGTTACTTTGGAGGTACATCTATTACAGGAAAGGAAAGTGTCTCTTAGCAAAGTCTCCCAAAAGTGGGAACAAAGGCAAGAAGGGCCCACAGAATGGTTTGGAGCAAGAGTCAGAAGATGATGGTGACTATGCAACACTGCGAGAACTGCCTCGAGCAGAAAATGAGGAAAACAAGGTATGCATCACTGCTTATAAGCCCTGGAGTCTGAAATGTAGATTGACCATAAAGCAAATCATGGATTCTATAAATACTGTTGCTATATATTTTCCACATGGCCTTATAAGAAAAGCATAAATACAGTGTAGAGTGAAACCATGAAAAGTTCAGATTGAAATATCAACAATATTATGAAAAAGATAGATTGCTACTCTCACCATAATGACGGTGCATAGAGTTGCAGACAGGTATGACGAAGACACTGTTACGTACAAGCTTTTGGCCAAAGGCTTCTTCACAAAAGAAAAATGCACACAAATTCACAAAAGCAAGCACACCTCACACACATATGACTACTATCTCCAGCTGTTGTGGCCAGAATGCCAATAAAATGTAGAATAAGACAATTTTAATGACTGGGAGTATAAAGTGGGCTCTGCAATATAGTTGTACGAAAAATGAGGAAATTGGAAAATTTTTTGTTTCATCCATCTTATTTGCATTGATATAAAAAAAATGGTTCAAATGGCTCTGAGCACTATGGGACTTAACATCTGTGGTCATCAGTCCCCTAGAACTTAGAACTACTTAAACCTAACTAACCTAAGAAGATGTAACACATCCATGCCCGAGGCAGGATTCGAACCTGCGACCGTAGCAGTCACGCGGTTCCAGACTGAAGCGCCTAGAACTGCACGGCCATACCGGCCGGCCCATTGATATAAAATTCAGCTGTATTGGTTACTGGTTTCTGACTGACACACACATTCTCAAACCATACAACTAAAAATCACAAAGTACATATCTAACAGTATTGCATACAAACAGTATGTATGTCAACATTATAGGTACTCATATGCTTATAAACATACCTTGCTATTAGCCACTTTTATTCATATGTTACAAACAATATGTATGTCCACGTTACAGGTACTCAATGCTTATAGACATACCTTGCCCTTAGCCATAATTATTCATACAATATGGTGACAAAAGGCTTCTGTAAAGCAAAGCATACAGTGAGCAATAAGTACCCTCATTGATTAGCCTGTGTGTCTGTTGCAGCTGACTGACACAACCAGACTGAAAAATACTATCTACAGTAGTCAACAAGACATCTTTGTAGGTGTTGCCCTCATACATATGAGCATGGCATATTGATGCCTATTAGTTTTCTATGGTGCTGCAGCAACTATTGTCATTAAATGAAAAGATTTTTAAAAGTAAATAAATATCAAATGTTGATAATTTTGTTTCACAAAAAAATGTAGCAATCAAACAAAAATATCCATTTTACATTACATGAAATGTTAACAATTTTTCTTTTTCTTTTTACAAAATAACATAGCATCCAAACAGAACATACAAAGCCAGGAGGTGATATCATAGCACACCCTCTTGTACACAGCCCCATATTTTTGTAGCAGATTATAATACCAAGCATTACTACCTTGCATACAGGGAGTCAGTGTTAAAACCTAAAATATGCTGTTCATTACTGTATGTTGGCCACATACTGTCTAAAAATGAAATAAGGCAAAAGACATAAAACAATTACAGCTTTACAAATTACATTATTAGTGTACTTTTGGTACTAAACATGTAGTAACGATTTAAATAAGCATTACACGGCACCATACTGAGCATCATCTGATGCATTCATCATTCATGGTGCTAAGGCACATTCAAAACCAAGCCTTATATGTGCATTGATGATATATATAATCATAGGTAAATATATTAAAATATTATATAACATGCCAGTAATATATTATTACCATCTGTCTGCCTGCAACATCGTTACGAGGGACCCTTTACCACACAACACTGGTACAAAGTGCACTCTGCCATGCAACTCCGTTGAAGCACCCGCTGCCATGCAAAATTGGTATGGTGACCTGGCGCTGCAGTCAGACAGCCTTATGCCTCTGTGAGCAATTCCAAAGAGTTATGGCATTCACCATTATACGGCTGTGGCATCAATTTCATAGTAGTAGGGGACTTTAATTCATTGTGGTGCAGCCAATTTGTTTGAAATATTTACAATTTACCTGTATATACACAAACCTTCCTCATGGATCATTCTATTTATTACCGAAAATCATATCAAAATCCCTACAGTAGTTGCTGAGAATAGCCCTAACATACAGACAGAATGCAATAGGGGAATTCAATTTATGTATGTGTGGGGCTTGAATTTATATATGTATAGATTAAAAATAGGTAGAAGGCAGATGAGTTGTTTCAGCTTGATTTGGCATACCTGAAGAAATTGGTGGATTCTTTTTCTCACCTGACTGAGGCCATTATCAAGGCTAGAGGCAGCATTACATGGTATCAGCACGATGTTGCCTGGGAGTGACTAATTTTTTGTCTTGTAGGCTTACAGTCATGAGATAACTACAATGTTGAAGCACGGTTGTGCATTTCATTTTCTTTCCATTGGCTCTTGTACAATGGGAATTAAATGTGAGTTATAGTTTGAAATTACATTTTAACTGACATTTCACACCTTGGGACTCATTTTCTGCAATGAGAGGTCATAATACCATACACAGACTGTCTGCCATTGCCATGCGCTATTTCAAATGCAGTTTTCGGGTAGTGTAATGAATATAAGTATTTCACTGTCAGTCACTATTGGCAGGACATTTAAATGTCAACAATCATAGCTCACTCCCTGTTGTCTGATCTCTAACCAAGGTGCAACTAACAGCCAGTGCAACAATGCTATAGGGAATATCAAACAACAAATAGTCTTATCCGAGGTGTAACTTACTGAAAACTGCTTAAATAAACATATACTATCTAGAGAGTTTAACATGTTTCATTATTTTATAGTGATAAAGTATTAACAGCAATATAGAATGAAGAAAAGCAGAAGTAATGTAACAGATAAAATTGTACGATGCCTCAGGACTTCAAACTGGTCATTTGCGTTTTGTGAGCAGAGCTCTTCCACTCAATCAATCCAAGCACATTTCAGCAATTGTCTCAATGCTCATATTTGTCACTAGTTTCTCTCCTCATTACTTTCAAATGAACAGTTATCATTTACGTGAAATGAGATATTTTGTATTGCAATGCAATTCATCTCCTTGACTGCATCATAGACACTGAAGTATGCAGCATAATAATCACTAGTGCAAACCCCATGGAAAAATACACCTCAAATACTAACTACTATAGAAAACATATTTCTTCAGACCCTGAATGGTCATGGATTATCAGTTGAGGTATATACAAGGAGCAAACTGATGATTGGTTAAATCTCATCCATAACCAAAACAGCTACTTCATTCATAGGCTAACAAAATATGAACATTTAATTTTATGTTTTAATATGCAAACATATATTGCACAGTGACCACATAAATGAAATCATGGAGCTTAGAGCATATATAGAGGATGGTCACAATCAGTCTGAAAAGCATGTAAGGGTGTTGTAGTGTATGCTGTACTGAGAAATAACTGTAAAGAAAAAAAATTAAATATGTCATACCATATCTGAATTATTTACCATTGAAATTAGCAAGTCAGATCAGTGTACACATGAATTCAAGCAGCTGCATGTGCTAAAATATGGTAATGCACAAACATCAGTGGATCTGTAAGTTGCCACTTCTTGAAATGCTGATTACCAGTTAAAATGTACCTTTTTAGGAAGTGAGCAAAAGCTACTTAGTTCAGTTTCAGGACACCAAACAAAGAACAAGTTTGGTGACACAGTCTCTACCAGGCTGCTTGAATTTGTGCATTTGGCAGCCTGACTGGCTAACTTCAATGCTAAGTAATTGAGAAATGGCACAATCATGAGTATTTTCAGTTTTGAGAAATATAGTGAATGGAATGAAACATTAGAACTTGCATTTCACAAAGGGAATAGTAGGATTCATTGCTGCCTAATGAGTCAAGGCATTAGGAAAATATCACTGGAGGTGAAGAGACTAGGTCAACTTTAGGATTAAAATTAGCAAGCATCCAAACAAAAAATGGCTCTGAGCACTATGGGACTCAACTGCTGAGGTCATTAGTCCCCTAGAACTTAGAACTAGTTAAACCTAACTAACCTAAGGACATCACAAACATCCATGCCCGAGGCAGGATTCGAACCTGCGACCGTAGCGGTCTTGCGGTTCCAGACTGCAGCGCCTTTAACCGCACGGCCACTTTGGCCGGCTCATCCAAACATTTCCTGACAGAATTATTTATTTACTGTTCCACTTGAAAACACATAGTCTTTGTGAAAACAAAAAAACAGGTTCTTTACCCTTGATTTTTGGAAGCACAGGTCTTTTGACCCTACCTGTCTGGAAATCTGAAACTTTGTTTCATGATTTTAAACAAAACATCACCAGTACTAATCTTGCCTAAAATGTTCTTGTCACAGCCAGTCATGGTCAACAACTCTAAAAAAAAGTTAACTTTGATGTCCATATGCTCCCATGTCAGGCTGTATGAGACAAATCTGTCACACAGCTTCCAAAAGTGTCAATGGGAAAGTTGCGAATTGAAAGGGAAGTTTGCATTCACTGCTACAGCATACAGTAATGTAGTCTTATTGATTCCCAGAGACAGTCAATAACCCAGATTGCAAGCTTATTTGCTGAGATTCCTGATGAAAGTTTAAATCACATTCCCTCTATAAATTTGAAAGGCCAAAGATCATAAATCTAAATTTTATGGTAACACTGTGTGACATATTTAGTTACTTCATGCACTGTCAGAAGGATAGCAGCAGGACTAAATATTAAGAAACATGGGCATGGATTAATAAACCCTGCAAAATAAGTTTATTGCTAACGAGAACTTTTTTCATATATTGCAAAAGTACATGTGCTACTTTGTTTAGCACAGTTGACTTCACTTAGCTCTCATATATTTGTGATAACACTCTTGTGTACCATTTGTGGAGAATGAATGTTAGCAGCACACAGTGGCACTGTAATATTTACACTTGTTTGTTCATTTTCTTCTGTGATTCAGGTATTCATACATTCATTAGCATCCACAAGGAGAATGGAACAAAAGGGGACACTTGCCCATGCTGATTTCCTTGTTACAGCTGAGGTTTTGTCACTGTTCTGCAGTCAAGCCGGATGCACGCCTCTGCAGAACAGTGCCAAAACAGTGCCTTCAATCTTTTCTGCCACTTCTCTGTTCTCACCTTTCTAAGCCACAGATATGAGATAATTAGACTATGGCACATGGGTTCAGCACAGTTCCCAAGATATCATAAACACAGAAGCAATGCCACTCATCACTAACCAATTCTCAAAAAGACATCCCGACCTTGCTCCACAATGGAATCCCAGCAGTAGTTAACTTTTTATTGGTGAACAGGGATAACAATGAGGGCTTGCTGATTCTTCATTCAGTTTTGCATGAATTAGCTATTGTGGTACACTAATAAGAACATAGCCGTGGTATACTATAGGTGTAGACAGCCATACTTAATCTCAAATACTGTATATCATAATCAAAAAATAAAGTACTGTTTTTGTGCTAGATGAGACAGAAAAAGTGTGCAGTTTCAGGCTCTATAAAATTTCCTCTCCAGGACTGGGGTGTTCTCAGTGTCTATGGGTGTAATACAGCACCACATACAGTCACAGAACTACAAATTCTGCTTTCCAGTTAGTAGAGCTGCACAATCATGTGACACATGGGAGACATGAGCATTGCCTTGGTTTAGTCCCAGGCTGTTACAAGTTGATTCTGCCATGAGGACGGTTTTGGGAGGTTTCCCCACATTCATTGTGATGTACACTGACACTGGGCTGTATTTTACCTAGCCTAAATAAAAAAATGTATCTTGGAAAATATATTTTGCTGAACTTCAGTTATGCCACTCACAATAAACATTATATAGTGTGAAAGAAATGGCATAAATCATAAATACATTAACATGATAAGATGTGAAGTATTATGAGAAAACTAACTATTGTAGAATAAATTTATTCATTTATTTTTTCCCATATTGAGAAGAATTAATGTAGTACTTTCTCTGTCATTCTGACATATTTTCTATTTCTAAACTTTTTTTATTGTTTCAACCTAACATAATGAGTATTTTCTAGCTTTATTCTATAACTCATTCAGATTCTTGATTTAATCATATGAGGATTTAATTTCAGCAGTCATATTCATATCAACAACATGAAAGATGTACTTGCATGTACCACTGAAATATGCATATCATTTTGATGCCAGAATAATCTACCTTATAAGTACAAAGTAGATTTACTACCGATCTTTTGAGATGCAATGAGTTTTGTGTATTTTTGTCAAATTTAGTATTTGCGGTATGTCACATTTTCAAACTCTTTGAATTATTCATATGAAAACTGGATATTTGCCCACCCTTTGAAAAATTCCTACAGATGCCCATGTATACATTGACTATATTTCCACATATCTTTTTATTCTATGTCACATTTCTTATAATACAAACTATACCTCGAATTGTTCTCATTTCGCTGATGAATTTAAAGCTGTTTCTGTTCACCATAACATGGCCTGCAATGAATGCTTCAGCTTACTTATGTGTGCTTAAATATTCTTTTAAATGATACTGCAAGGTGTACATCCAGATTCCCTTTATCTTTTCATTTATGAAAAGACACACTGTATTAACCAAATTGTTACTGGTTACATGTCGCTTGTAGAATGCTAATAACTACATTCAATGCTTGCATAACCATCAAGGATGTGATATCTAACACCTTTTTTCCTTACAACTGTTTTAATTACTTTGCATCTAAACTTATAAGAAAATGTTCAAAAGGCCAAGATGCTAGTAAAGCATTTAATTCGATAACCAGTTTCAGGCAAGACTATGTTTGCATCTTTGGGTCCCATGCTGTACAAATTTACATATCTCCTCCATCTGTGCTATTTATCATGTCACAACACACATATGCATGTGAAGATCATGAAAATCACTGGATATCAGCATGTCAAATTTAAAACAAGCAATATTTACAAACATAAGAATAGCTGGCAAATATAAGCGGTCATGCTCACACAACAACTGACTACTGACTCTACAAAGTCTGTAGTCAGCTTTTGTGTGAGCATGCCAATGTTCAGTGATTTTCATGAGTTTCACATGCGTCTTTATGATGTGACATGATACATAACACAGCTGGAGGAGATTATGTGAATTTGTAGAGCATAAGATCTGAAAATGGTAATGTAGTCTCACCAAATCTGGTTATTGAAATAAATGCTTTACTAGTGATCTTGGCTTTTCAAAGTTTTTCTCCTGAGTTTATTACACTGCAGATCGTATCCATTCTGGCACAATGTCAGGAATACATATTTTTCTATCTGTCAGCTATTCAATTTAGTGAGTAAATTTCCTACTGTCTATGGAATATCTGAAGCTGCTGTGAATTCTTTGGAAACAGAATACTGTTTACTTCCACAAACTCTTACCTGTTATTGTAACTTGCTCTAAGTTGTGTAATTGCATGCTTACAGCTGCTGGATTCAGCCTCTCGTGAAGACAGCTCCAGTACATATGGGCTTACTAACAAAGATCTGACTCCTGGTGACTACGAAGATCCCAGTCCCTTACTAACACCTGAGCCCCATGGAGAGCCAAGCAGCTCTCACCCAGTAACGGCTCCTGTCACTGTTTCTGTTCACAACAGCTCAGAACCAAACCAGGTACTAAAAAAAGGCTGTTGTATAGTTTTCTAGTTTGTATGACCCGGTAGTCCAGTTAGAAACATAGCACATCTGTGTGTTAACAATGTATTACATTCTGAATGTAATCTTTTGATATAATTTGGTTATCAAATACTTGAAAGTTAGGGAGGCTCATACATCTTGTTTGTTGCTTGTTCATATTTTATTGCAACATGTATTTCATTCTGAATAAAATTCTAAGCTGATACGCAACATGAAATCCAATAGAAGAATGATGTAAGTATAAATTTTGTCATATGAGGATGTGATGAAGTCCATTTAGCAAACTATTAGAAACGAAAAAAAAAAAAAAAAATCAGAGAGCTAAAGTGCAGAATTCATCGCTACACTGTTGTCTGCATTATATGTTGGGAGCTTACCCAGTTGTGTCTCAAACACAATGCAGACAAAGATGATGAATCACCTCCTCCTCCCTCCCTCTCTCTTGTTTTAAGTTTAATACTGAGTGATGTTATCTCCTATGTTATCAGATTGTATGTTCTTAGAAAAGAACAAGTATGCCTCTGCCAGACCATTATTTATAGTAATTAAAAAAATCTAAAGTCACAGGATTGCAAAATGGAAGTACAGAAGCAATATACTGTCATATTTTTGGGTGTAAAGTAAGAATGATAATTTTTTATGTACATTAATTGTTATACTCCTTTCTAATAATGATGAAGGTAAAAGAATAGGGCTACCACACATTTATTAACTCTTCTTAAATATAAAATAAAGCCTTAAGTATTTTTCTGAACTGTGACTTAGACTTGTGCATAAGATTTGCAGAAAACAACTTATTCACCCACCTCCAACCCCCCCCCCCCCAAAAAAAAATACAGAGAAATATGCCTAAATATAATTAATAAGCAGTTACTGCAACACACATTTGATCTATGAAGATAAACCTTTCTTTCAGTGGGTAGCTTATTTTAGTTGTACTTTATTTGTGATGTTTAACTGATTATGTACTGTGGGGAGTTGATATAAATTGTGTGAACTCTATCTGAAATCAGAATTTTTGAACTTCAGTCTAATTAACATCTTACACAATCTATTTATGGATGAATTAGAAAGTCATTCTGACAGCATTTCAGTATTTACTGTAATAATCTTCTTTTATATAATCACTTCAATATTTTTATTGTGGGCAGTATACAAGGATCATGTTTGCATGCAGGTTTGAGTTTTTTATTAGTTTCACTCAAATAACATCTATTACTACTCTAAGAAAATAAATTCTAGTTTTCTTAAATCACCTTATCTTTTCAGTTGTAATTTCTGTATGTCCATTGGGACAGCATAAGTGATGGGAATCTACCAGCTCAATTAAGTAAGGTGACAGTTTGGTATTTTTGATGTTGTTGATGGCTTAAGAATAACAGGTGCTTGTCTGCTCCTTCTTTAATACTTTCTTCAGTTTGTGAGAGTTTAATTCCTTCTAACACTGCAATCTGCCTGAACTGTATCCTATTTTTAAAACTGTGCTTCCATTAAGCTGTTTAAGTACATATTTGATATTAAGGCTGCATGTTAAAATAAACCAGGAATTTAATTAAGCAGAAAGATATTAACACTATTTCAGACAGAAGAGGAATGTCATTTCACCAGCTGATGAAACAAAAATAACTGGAGCACAGTTACAAAATGCATAAAATAGACTTTTATAATTGTTAAAGCACTTCTGTTAGAAGAGAAACTGATATAAAGAAAATAAACAAAGCAAACAGAGATTTACAGATGTTGCTAAACAAAAAGAATCATAGTTTGTAATGCCATGTAAGAACAAGGTGCATGGAAGCAGACAGAATTAACAATGGAGTAGTTACTGAGAATGAAGTCCTAATAATGACATGTATGCAGACATTAGGTTAAAGAAGAGAGCTAAAACCAATGACAGGGTGCTGATAAAAATGAATAAGATGTGAAAGTGACAAAAATTATTGCTTTTTAACTTATACCTTGTCTCTCTCCATGCTGTGAGGTAACTTATCCTTTGGTCAATTGTCCTGTACCCTAAGCTTTCTTTCTCCCCCCTCCCCTCCCCCCCCCTCCCCACCCCCATATTTCCTTTTTGCTTTCTCTCTTGGTGAGGGAATTCTGAAGACTAGAGATTTGTTCTTATGATCATTGTTTCAGTAATGGGTAAATAGACATTCCTCTTCTGATCAAAACAGTGTTGAAAGAAGAATATACATATTCAATAAAACAATGGAAAATCCAAGATGGAATGTAACACTATTATGAGAAGGAAAGCTGCTACTCACCATATAGTGGAGATGCTGAGTTGCAAGTAGACACAACATCTCTGCTATAAGGTGAGGAGCAGCTTTCCTTCTCATAATATAAATATACTTATTCATATTTTCAAACTTTGGCAACTGCTCCATAGAACAAATGGACTTATTTAACAAAAGAAATGAAACAGTAGCATGAGACATGTTTCACAAAACACAAAATTCCTCTGTCATCAGTTACTTCATATAAGAGGCAGTATTATGAAAATGAGACAGATTAGATCATGAGCACGGCATACACAGTGCTACAGCAGGAAGATGTATATATAAAAGTGCCCTTTATTAGGGATCAGGAAGGAACAGCGTCTGTCTGTTAAACATGCTCAGTGTGAGGTCAGTGAGTTGTGTGTGCATCTAACTTCATTATGGAGTCAGAAAAGAGAAACAATGAGGTTTAGCATGGTTTTTGACAGCATAATGAGTATTGGGAAGTGAAATTCATGCCCAAATGTCTGCTAATATGGCAAACACAGTATGGCATGAGCACATGTTTATATGGAATACATGATTTTGCGAAGGTTGGGTGTCATTGAAAGACACCATTTGGTTAGGACTGGTTCATCATGTCATTATTACATGTCATTGCTGCAGTGGATGCTGCTGTCACAAACAACAGAGGGCAGATGGCGGAAGACATTTGGCTCATGTTACGCATCAGTCACAGTACTGCTCATACCATCCTGATCAAGTATCTGCAGTTCCAGAAAATTTGTGCACAATGGGTTCCACACAGCCTAACTGAGTCCAGAAGTTGAACAAAATGTAAACCTCTCTGTGGCATCCAGAATGGTATCACACTGAAGAATATCATTTCCTGTCTCATTTTATCGTGGGAGATGAAACGTGGTGTTATCATTTTGAGCTGGAGATCAAGTTCAGAGCCAACAAGGGAAGCACATGGATTCACCCCCAACAAATAAATCCAAGCTATGCATGCCAGCTCTGGAAAAGTCATAAAGACCACTCTATTTGATTTCAACGGCCTACTTTTTAATGACTAAATGGAACACAGTCACAATTAACAAACAGCAGTATGTGGATGCTTTTCAGAAACTGAAGTGTGTACTCAAGCACAAACGTCTTGGAAGGTTGACAGATGGCTTGGATGAAGAGGTACACACCTGGGTACAATCATGGTCCTGGAAGTAACCACAAACATTTTGCCATGAAGGCAACTGATTCATCATGTCTCACAGTGGGTAAAGTGTATTAACAGGTATGGTGATTCTTCTTCTTGTTTTGAATGGGCCTACTTTGAACCACGCTTGTTCAACTGTTGGGCTTTGATCTTTAACCAGTACTGTTGCATCCTCTGCCGGTGTAACTCCTTCCTTTCTTCTGCCCAGGGGGTACCTTTTCTTCAGGGATTTTCCTGAAATCCTCGGACTTTCCTCAGGTTGTGTCTCACAGACTGTATGTTCTGGAGATCAGTTATTCCCAGTTCTTTAATGTCCTCCTCAGTTTCTGTCAGCCAAGTGGTGCAAACCTTGTTGTTTTGCCAGAAGGTGAACAGATGGTTGGTCAATCTGTTTGGAGGCAATCTTGCAACATGGCTGTAGAAAGCTATGGTATGGTGATTATTATTTCAAAATCGAACAGTTAATTTTGCATCTGTCTCATTTTCATTTGATTGCCTCTTATATTGTAAAAGAAGGATAACTCCAGTAGTGACAAGTAACTAAACCACACACAGAACACAAGTTGACTGGGCAAAATTTACAATATTCTGAAATATGAACTTTCAGTCTATGGAAAACCAGGTGCTGATGGAGAAGAGAACAGGTAATATGAGTTTCAAAATGATTCACAATTCGATATTGAATGTCATCATGCTGGAACAAACAGAAGACAAGTTCTGATATTAAGCATCAATTTTCTTGTAACTATAGCCTTGTATAAAACAGTCTCAGTTATCATGCTACATCCCCTATAGGAACTGAGACATCAAATTAGCACTCTGTAAGAAACTAAAATGCAAATATGCTCCACAGTGATGTAATGATCATTCTGCTGCATTTCTTCCTTTCTGTGGGACTACATCTAGTAAAATAAATAGGACCATGGAGATAACACTTGAGAGCTATTTTCTGACCACATAAGAAGATGGAAGTGGTGCTACACCTACTCATGGACATTCTTGAGTTCAGGCACCTGGAATTTATAAAATGCTTTGTCAGTTTGGAAGCAACTACATCAGTCAGACAATCCAGACAGTTTCTGAACTTTGTGCAGAAACACCAACAGCACATCAAAAATCAAGTTCTGGAAAAATCAGTGTGCTGAGTACAACCACATGAATATTGTTCAATGAAACGAAAATCTTGCCTCACACATTAGTGTGCTTTGCCTCTGTCATTGAAATTAACCATAAACATCAAAATGTACAACAATTTTAACTGGGATAGCAGCAATAATCTTAGCAAAACAGGGAAGCAATATCTTGATACTGAGAGACAACAGAGAAACTCACTGTGTTGTTTACATTTTGAAAAGGGTAATGATATCACTACCATCGTTCCAACACAGGTGCTGATTTGGTCTCTGGCAGCAAACACATCACAGTTCTGTAGTTAATTACAAAAATTTGCCCGTTTGCACAGAAAATGCTTTGCAATTCTCCATACGTAAGAAATAAAGCCTGCATCTGTGCTGTAGCAAGGACATTTCATTACTAAATGTAATTGATGTAACACTACAGTGTGAGCACGGGTAATCAAACAGCATGTGATAAAAGTGCCTCCACAGCCTGTCTAGAGAGGTGTGGCCTTGCAACCTGGACAGACGATACGGCAAGCACTGTGCCATGTGCACAACAGCCCAATAAAGC
The DNA here is from genome assembly GCF_023898315.1 of Schistocerca nitens. Classification (NCBI taxonomy): domain Eukaryota; kingdom Metazoa; phylum Arthropoda; class Insecta; order Orthoptera; family Acrididae; genus Schistocerca; species Schistocerca nitens. The sequence continues at coordinate 283,576,771 of NC_064618.1, read as the reverse complement.
CCAGTGCACCAGGTCATGTTTACTTGCTTAGTGAATGCTCAGCTATGAGATTGCCTTTTGATGTGTTCTATAGTTACAAGACTTTGTATTGTTCTTTTCTTCATTGTACTATGTTGTTCTTTTCTTCATATGGAAGCAGAATAAAACTTGGTTCGTGTTACATCTGATATTGTGTCTGTACCATGGTGAAACAATAATTATCTGCATTAAGGAGACATTCGGAGTTCCATTAGATTCTCATTAGGATAAGGTAGTAGCTGACAACACCATCATGAACCTGATTAGAAAGTTTCCGGTCTCATTGTGGGCAATGCAAATTTATCTTTTCTTTCTGCATCAAGTTCATATTTTGCTAGAAGGCTGTATAATACAATGTTATAGTGAAGCAACATTGTTTCTTTCCTCAGTGAAATCTAGAATGTTGGGCCATAATTTTACTCCTATGGAAAACAGCTTAAATTTAATGAGGAAATGTGTGTTACATAGGATACTTTCATACTCCCAAAAATATTACATGTTAAGGCTGCAGAAACATGCAAATCATACTGCTAGAAAGAATTTTAGGGCTCTAAAACTGCTAAGCATCTGGTCTGATTACTCATCAAGAGCTTCCAGAATGAGATGTTCACTCTGCAGCGGAGTGTGCGCTGGTATGAAACTTCCTGGCAGATTAAAACTGTGTGCCCGGCCGAGACTCGAACTCGGAACCTTTGCCTTTCACGGGCAAGTGCTCTACCATCTGAGCTACCGAAGCACGACTCACGCCCGGTACTCATAGCTTTACTTCTGCCAGTATCTTGTCTCCTACCTTCCAAACTTTACAGAAGCTCTCCTGCGAACCTTGCAGAACTAGCACTCCTGAAACAGTTTTAATCTGCCACGAAGTTTCATATCAGCGCACACTCTGCTACAGAGTGAAAATCTCATTCTGGAAACATCCCCCAGGCTGTGGCTAAGGGCTAAGCCATGTCTCTGCAATATCCTTTCTTTCAGGAGTGCTAGTTCTGCAAGGTTCGCAGGAGAGCTTCTGTAAAGTTTGGAAGATAGGAGACGAGGTACTGGCGGAAGTAAAGCTGTGAGGATGGGGCGTGAGTCACGCTTGGGTAGCTCAGGTGGTAGAGCACTTGCCCGGGAAAGGCAAAGGTCCCAAGTTCGAGTCTGGGTCTGGCATACAGTTTTAATCTGCCAGGAAGTTTCAAATCAGCGCACACTCCGCTGTAGAGTGAAAATTTCATTATAGACTCAATACCTTGTTCTGTAGTAGAGAAGTGGCCTAAACGAATGTCTGCAAAATAGCCACTTTGCCCAGTAGGTAGGGCAAAGTGGCCACAGGTGGATAAAAGGTAAAAAAGACTCAAAGAACAAGTTTAGGACACAGTGAATAGAAAGGAATTGCAGCAGCTCAGATGGTAGAGCACTTGCCCGCGAAAGTCAAAGGTCCCGAGTTCAAGTCTCGGTCGGGCACACAGTTTTAATCTGCCAGGAAGTTTCACATCAAGAGCTATTTACATAATTAACATAGTGGCAGTTAAATATACATTTTTGAACATTTTCATTCTCAAGTATAAATTCACAAATACTGTTGCAAATCACTATCTACCGTGAGCTGTATGAGTAATTCTTTCCCACCTCAGTCTAAACTATGTCATCCTTTATGTAGGCTGGTCATGTATTTTTAGCTTGATCATCATGTGTGGACTGCTGAACAGTATCAAGAGATATCATATAAGTCACTTATTCTCATTCTTGTAATACTCAACACTTGTTAAGTCACTCATCTTCTGACAATGTAATATCATCCTTGGTACCTAATCTTTTTTACCATCTTATATGTGTTACACGTAATTTGTAAGATGATGGGCAATGATACAGCGCAACAGAAGCAAGATGTTTGCAGCCCACAGCCACATAATAGACAGTGGCTGTGAAGAACTTTTGTTTTCCATTCAGATCCCTTGAGCAAAGGACTGTGCTCAATAATTACAAGAAAGCTTAGGTCACACCTATCTACAACAAGGGTAGCAGAAGTGATCCACAAAACTACCGTCCAACATTCTTGACATACATTTGTTGTAGAACCATCTACAAGAAGGGTAATGGAAGTAATTCACAAAACTGCCATCCCATATCTTTGACATCCATTTGTTGTAGAATCTTAGAAAATATTCTGCTCTCAGATGTAATGAGGTACTATGAACAGAATGATCGCTTCCATGCAAACCAGCATGCATTACAGAAATATTGATAATGTGACCCCAACTCACTCTCTTCTCACATGAAATCCTGAAAATCAAGGGTTAAAGCAGTCGAATAGATGCAATACTTCATGATTTCTAAATAGCATTTGCCTCACTGTTAAACGTATGTTTATTATTGAAAGTATGCTCAAGGGTGTACCCAAGGGAAATTTGTGACTGGATTTAGGGTTTCTTGGTAGGGTAAACATAACTTTTACATTGTCACCGACGGATATAGAAGTAGCTTCATTTGTGATCCAGGGAACCTTGCTGTTCATGTCATACATTAATGACCTTGCACACAAGATTAATAGTAGCATCAGACTTTTTGCACATGACGCAGTTATCAGTACTGAAATAACGTCTGAATAACACTGCACAAACATTCAGTCTGATCTTGATGAGATTTGAAAGTGGTGCTAAGACTGGCAACTTACTTTAAATGTTCATAAATGTAAAACTGTGCATTTCAAAAACATACAAAAATAATATCATATGACTACAATACCAATAAGTCACAATTGCAATCAGTCAACCCTTACAAACAACTGGGTGGAACAATTTCTGGGGATATGTAATGTAATGGCAACATAGTCTCAGTCACAGGTAAAGCAGATGGTAGACTTCGGTTTATTGGTAGAATACTGAGAAATGTAATCAGTCTAAAAGAGAGATTGCATACAAAACACTTATATGATCCATCCTAAAATACTGCTGAAGTGTATGGGACCTGTACCTAATAGGAATCACAGGGGATACTGAATGTTTACAGAGAAGGGCAGCACAAATGGCCATAGGTCTGTTTATTGTGCAAGGGAGTGTCATGGAACTGCTAAAAATATGAACTGGCAGGCGCTTAAAGACAGACATAAACTATTCCTATAAAGCCTACCAATATAGTTTCAAGAACCAGCTTTAAATGATGCATCTAGTAATATATTACAACCCCTACAAATCACTCTGATAGGGATCGTGAGAACAAGATTAGATTAAATACAGTGCACACAGATGTGTTTGAACAACACAGGCCAACGAAAAACATTTTTTGAAAACTTTTTTTTTACTTTAATAGCTGATATTTATGGATTTTTATGAGCTGAATCCAAGTCTAGCCTTAGTTTTTTGTATCACTCATAGTTTTTGAGCAATATGCCTTTTATTATATAGTATAAAAATCCTATGCTATACAGTAAACGGGGAAACTGAAACACTTTGTTACAGCATAAGCATGGTTTATGTTTACAGTAAGCTACTTAAAATAAAGATATGTGTTAATAGAGGTTTCACTTGTCAGGGAATTGGTTTGTATTTTCTTTCTCTTTTTTCTTTGAAGCGTCTTGTGTATCTTTTTCTACAATGGGCCACTTGCTGAACTTCTCAGTGAAGTGACCAACAGTAGTCCCCCATCATGTTGGTGTTCCAGCAGCCCTGGTAGCGTTTTTCCATCACTTTAATGTCCTGGTGAAAACGCTCTCCTTGCTCCGCATTAACATCTCCCATATTGTCTGGGAAGTATTCAAGGTGACTGTTCAAAAAGTGAACTTTCAGGCTCATTAAACATCCTGAAGTTTTAAACTTCTTTAACATTGTAGCTATAATAGAAACATATTATGGGTCTTTTTCATGTCCTAAGAACTTTGTAACGACTTACTTGAATGATTCCCATGTTTCTTTCTCATTTAAGGTCATTGTGGATTCAAAGTTAACATCAATCATCAATTTTCTAATGTCAGGTCCGACAAAACGCCTTCTTTTAGTTTAGTGTCTGAAAGGTGTGGAAACTTTTGGCAGAGATACTTAAAACATAGTCCCTCTTTAGGCAAAGCCTTTACAAACTGTTTCATTAGGCCTAACTTTATATGTAGATGTGGCATGAGTACATTTTTTTTTTATCTACAAGGTTTTTGCATAGAATGTTCTTCTCACCAGGTTTTAATGACTCCCTCACAGGCCAGTTCTTTCTGCACCAGTGTTGGTCCCTAGCCTTACTGTCCCATTCACACAAGAAACATGGAAATTTGGTAAAGCCACCTTGCTAACCAAGGAGCATGCATGTTACTTTTAGATCACCACATATCATCCAACCATGAGCAGAATAGCCTATTTTATTTAGCATTATTTCTAGGTTTTCATAGCTTTCTTTCATATGTACAGAATGTCCAACAGGTATAGATCCATACATGTTACCATTGTGTAAGAAAACAGCCTTTAAACTAGTTTTGAATGAATCAATAAACAGCCTCCAGTCTTCCTTTTTGTATTCAATACCAAACTCATTCATCAGACCAGGAATGTCTGAGCAGTACACTAAATCATCTTCTTGTTGAAAAAGCTTGAAAAATTGCTGCTCTCTCTTTCTGTACATGTATATGCTGGTTCCAACTGCCAATAAATTCTTTTCTTTTAATCTAGAGCCAAGCAATTCACCTTTTTCTTTTGTTAAGCCCAGAGCTCTAACCAAATGGTTAAGCTTTGTTGAGTAAACAATTTGGGCTCTAGACTTTCTGTATTACAATGGAATTCATCATCATGGAATAGAATTTAAATCATCTGGTGGTTCAGGAACTGGCAAATCTACACCATGCCCTACTGGTTGGATGGCAGACGGGAGGTTAGGTTAGCTTATTACCTTCTTGTTTTTCGAATTATGACCAGTAATATTAACACTGCAAAATTAGCAATCATCGGAATGATTTATTGGATCCCTCCATATCATAGGAACAGCAAATCTAAAGGCTACCAATATCATCTACATTCCTTACACCTCCTTTTTATATTATTTTAACTATATAATAGCTGTTAAATTCTTTAAGAATCACTTAAGGTAATAAATTTAACTGTAAAATGTGAAGAAATGGTGGGTGATGCAGTTTTTTAAGTATTATATTTGGATTTCCCACCATAAAAACATAAGAATACGGTATTTTCAGCAAAAAGGTTTTTCCATTGTTGGCCTGTGCAATCGTTCTCCCCACATTCCATATGTGAATTGAATTGGCAGAAACCCTAATAACTATAAAATGAGAACTACCCTCTGCCATGCACTCCAAGTGGCTGATGTAAATATGTAAATATTTTAATCTCTCACATTTTGACCATTAAGACATTATATAAATGATGCCTTTAGAGTGAATTTTGTGCATAATGTTTTCTATAATTTATCATGTAGTTTGTGGTATTCGTGTAAAAAATGGCTCCACAAATCAGTCATGAATTAATGTTCATCTTCATTTGGATCCAAGCCAGGTAGAAGTAGATGGTTACTGTTAGTAAAACAAAGATAGGTTTGTCTGGGAAAAGGTCAATTAAAACTTATATACCGCAAAGTGTAGAGATGACTAGCAGTTTCTATGACATTATTCATGGAATGAATAATACTCCCTTGTAAAACTTAAATTGTTTATCCAGTATTCTTCATATTGTTTGATTATTTTGATAAATACTCTGACAGTCACATATTTGTATGAACTGAAACAAAGCATGTTATAGTTCACTAAGTTGTCCAGCCACGAGACAAAAAAGCAGTTACCTTAGGTTGCATACTTGAGCAAAATTTCATGATAATGGATAGTAGTACCTCCTGTTATCAGTAGTCTCACTACTACTGTTCATATCAGAAATACCCTATGCAGCGAATAGCATTACGAGCATTTTTTTATGTGAGAGGATGGGCAGCCGTTTTTATGCCAGAAGATATCTCCTTAGAGTTACTAATTTTGAGGATGATGTTGTTCCCCTGTAAGAAAATTAAATTTGCATTAAAATATTGTTATCCAACTAAACATTTTACCTCCAGTCTTTCAGAAATTCAATTACTGAGCTTTGTGTCATGTTAATGCTTTGTGTTTACAACTAGTTGCATTTAAGTTATCTTGCTCTCCTGGTAAGCAAACAGTTGCAGTCTGATGTCATTAGTGTCTGCTTTTTGTTTCAACCTGCTATTAAAACTTCATTTTTAAACAAAATTTTGTTTTTTTGCGTATACCTGTAACCATCCAGTTACCCTTTCTTAACATTCTTTTCTCTCTGCTAAGATGTGGCTACAACAATTTTCCTGACTCATTAAAATAATTATGTAATAGAAATTTCACAGCAGTTATGCATTGCAGTGAAATATGTTTTTAATAGTACATATCCTAATGTGCAATTAATTTGTTTGTCTGTAATGCTGATGAAGACTTGACTCTTTATTCACCACAGTCTGAGAACTAAATAACTTGACTGATCAGGTCACTCTAAGAAACTGGAAGAAAGCACAGCCATGAAATGGTATAAAATGATATTATAAGTCATTATAATTTTGAATAATCTTGAAATAAGTGAATATTAAATATTTAAAAATAGGTGTTCCATGCCTCATAATTGTTTTTACAGTTATTATATTATTTCTCTTATTACTGTATTTGGCGTATTTGTATTTATTCTTCAATGCAGTTTTCAAACTTAGTACTAATCTGCTGTAATATTTTCATTAGTTACAGAGTATGGAAACACCACGCTGTTTACGAAGAGCTGATTCGGGAATGCCTCATGATGAACTGACACCACGATCTGATTCTGTCAGTACTGAAAGTTCTGGAGGTTCACCACCATGTGGAAATCACAGTGAAACATCAAGTGGAGTGCATTCAAATTCCAGTTCAGAAAACCAGCCAGGGAGACGTTCAACAAGTGTTGACGATCTCCCTGCATCAGAACAGAATCCTCGAACACAACCTCCTTGGCGCAGTTTTTCACTCCAGAGGAATGTACAGCCACCAACATCAAATACAGCAGTTCTCAATCAAACTTCAGGTAGTGCAGGTGCAGCACCACCATCTTTTGGATTTTCTGGTGTAGCTGCCATACCTTCTACAAATGCAGTTATCGCTACTGATGCAGGAACAGTGGGGGGATGTCCAGCAGTCCTCCTTGAAAATGCTGCAGAGAGCACAGTTGTTATTCGCCGAAAGCAGGTGAGACCAAAGACGAGTGATGGGACTCAGTCTCCTGTCCTTAAGGATGAACCTTTTGGTCGTTCAACAAATATGAGAATGACATCATTTACAGACAACCCGGATGGCTCCAGGCCCGAACAAGAGAACTTCCCATCATCATCATCTACCTTACCTCACTATCCAACACAACCTATACCCGTGGCTGCTGTATACCCTCACTGTTCAACCATGCCATTACCAAGTAGTACATCTGGATCAATTGTTCACAACACTACAAATTCATCAGGTACCGGCAGCTGTCACCTTTTCCCCAGACAACATACCACAATACCCACTCACCACAATGGTGTCCGTCTATTCAGTGGGCCAAACCCATTTGTAAAACGTTTTCCACCATACCACCACCAAGTTCTAAATGGACGTCCACCACATATCGCACCTCCGTTAGGGCCACTGGTAGCGATACAGGCAAATTCAAAGACTTGTGGTGTGGATCCACAAAACAGTGGCATAGCTGTACATCACACATTTCCTCAGATCACACCAGTTGTCAAGTACAATCCTCAGCAGCTTCTTCACAAACAGGATAGGGATTCAGCTAATTTTTCAATGGCATCCAGTGGAGATTCTGATCAGTATCTGCCTCATAACTAAAGTTAATTAGAGCAATGGTGTATTTTCATCTACAGAATAAAAGGCCAAAGGAAAAGGCTAGTGGTGTGAATATGAAATGACATTAGCTGCATTAGTTAAATTCAATATCCACATTGTCAAATGGTAATGTGGAAACATTGAAAGCAGTAGTGTGTAATTTTTGTAATGAATTTGTAAGATATATTAACAAAGTCCACCAAAACTTGTTTTAGAGTGAGTATTATTGCTTAATTAAATATTACTGAATTGTGTGAAGTAGACATACTTTACATTTTTATATTGAAGCTGGAAATACAATGAACTCCGTTCAAGTGTTTTGTAAGCACGCATTTGGTGATTAGCGCTGTGTTATTGTTGCTGCTGTTGATCATTTGAAGACAGTTAAGTAACTGACTGATCAACATGACCATATCCTTATATATTTACTTATATATTGTGTAATTTTTATGACAGAGCATATTTTATCAAAATCACTTAAAATTGTCACTTGTGTAGCATATTAGCAGTTCTGAAACACAATTAAATCCCCTTACAGGCTTCTATTTTTTTACTCTGTGTCAAGGTTTTTACAATCTATTCAATTAAATTTGAGGGCCATATAAAAATTTATGTAGTACAAGGTTCTCCTCCACATTTGTAACACCATAATTTTATATGTCATATTGGATACGAGTGCCATTTTGGATTCAGTATTAAAAGTACAGTAGTAAACTTCATTAGCTCATTTTTACCTTTATAAATTATACACATTTATAAGTGAATAGTAAGTGAGTTTGAGTGTTGAAACTAAAGTGCACAAGCAATGTGTAATTATTGACTGCATTACAGTACCTCAGCAGTACTGAAGACATACTAATTTTAAGCTTTCTAGAAGTATAACCAAGTTTTAAAATGTTAAAATATAAAAATTTTAATTTAAATCGCGATACGGATAAGTTATCTCCTGTTGTAACTGTTGCTGTCCTGTGACACAGTTATGTTGTTGTATGTTGTTAACTTGTGATACATCTTCAAATATTATCTTTCTACATATATTAAGGTCACTTTTCTATATCCTAAATGTTCCTCCTGTGCATAACAAAGTCTTGAGCATTATTTTGTGACAAGACTTGTTTAACATCAACATTCGAGTATGGCCTATAATGTAATCATTTAAGTTTATTCTGGAACCACTCTGGACAAAGTCATCAAATATATGGAATATTGTTGTTTTATCCCCCAGTATTATCTATTCTATTGTTACTTAAAATGGAAAAATATATATTTAAACTCTCTTTATCACTCTGATCATAAATATTGCGTGGGTATATGTGCAAACACTGCTTGCATTTATATCTGACATTCATTCCTTTTGACTCACAGTATACATTACATCTGTTACTGCTGTATCAACTACTGTTACATGTACCATACAGATAAATTTTAGGTTTTTATTAGAGCTGTCACCAGTGTGAACTTGCTTGCTGCAAAAGTTTTAAGAACAGTAAATGTAAATATAGGTGCACAGGTTATGTATTCTATTTACGCAGAACATGTTTGTTTGATATTGTTCAGATCTAATATGCTTTCTAATAAATTAATATAATAATAAAGTGATGAACAAGCTATGAATAGGAAGCAGTAACTTTTTTTGGGGGGGTGGGGGGGTGGGGTGGGGTGGGGGGGAGTTAGCATTGCATTGTATTTTTGAATGGGTAAGCAGTTTACAAAACCAGAAGACAGTATTGTAAAATGACATTCAGCAAAAATATAGAACTGTTGTTAGTTTATAAGTCAATGTTTTTCATAAGTAATCAAGACAGGGAAAATGTACAAAAATATTCGCTTTTGTAATGATCAGGTCATGGCCTTTTAACAGTGTAAAATATTTTGGTATGTTCATGGCCTAAATGTAATTTTTTTTCTAAGTAATGTAGTCAGTGCAAACAGTGACAAGTTTTATGATATGTCAGACCAAGCTCATTTTTTTAGCATCAGCCTGATTTAAATTGCCAGATGAGTAACGACTTGTAAATATCCATTGATGGGGAAGTAATATAAATTAGAAACCAGTTTTCAAAGCAGTAGTGATTTGCAGCTCTAAAGATGGCAGGGAAATGTTATCCTACCCGACATGCTGCATATGTCTCATTTTGTTGCAAACCATCTTGTCACCCCATCTCACTAATGCTACAAAACCAGAGGTTATGTTTCTTTATATTTATATCTCCTATATTTTTATAAAGAATTATTGTCTTTATATCCTGTCCTCTACAGCCCATAATAGTTCTGAGGCAGTGTTTGTGAGTGCTCTCAGAGTTTCTAGGGCCTACATTTTCTTTCAATTGAAGAGCACTTCAAGATTAACTTCAAGAGAATAAAAGCATTAGACTTCCTCTTTTAAGCTGAGTCTGTAGCTCTGATGACATCAGTAAGCAAATGTACTACAAAATGCAATGCAAATTACATTTAAAAAATACAGATTTTCAAGGAAGGCAACTGATGTGGAAATGTACCATCAAAGATTCAACAAACACTGGAGTTGGGAGAACAGAGTAAAGGAGCTTTCACTGTAATAACAGACTGATGCTTTTCCTTGTACAATCAGAAATATTCAATTGCTTCCAAGCTTTAGTTTCTTAGAGGTGGCCTTGCAGCAATCAAAAATAAATGGAGTACAAGTTGAAAATTTAGTTTGAAGGTCTAGTCAAACACTGTGATGTTCTAATGAAATAAAAAGTGGTGAAATATGTGCTTTATGAAGAGATATACTGCCTACAAGGCATAACTGAAAGATACTTAACATTTACAGAGCAAGATACCTCTTTAAAAATGAGTTTCACAGTCTTAAAACAAATAAATTATGTGCAGATTTTTTTTAAATACTGCCATATAAGCACCAAACGGAAATAGCTGTGCCTGTTAGTCACTAAATGTTTTCAATTTAAAATAACAGTCAATATAGTTTTACTTTATTTCAATCAGGAGTTTATTCTGTGCAGCTCAATTTTATGAAGTGTCATGCTACATCTTTCAGAATATCACTGGTATCATTATTTATGAACATATCTAAATCTTAAAAATGTGAGTGTTTTCATGTCGGAAAGCTAAATATTTAAATATGTATTAAAATGTAAATAATAAGTATTCTATGTATGTACAAATATAATAACTGCATGATACTGGAGGGATTTTAAGAATATTGACAGCACATTTACAAATATTTATACTTCAGCAGTAAAATAGTCCTTCTCTGCTTATAATTGATGTGATTACAAAATAAATATGCTTTGGATGATATTTACAATACTCTGTCACAATTGTAAATACCACACTTGCATGTTGCTAAGATTGGCAGGTTCACTCCATGTAACTTGGGCTGCAGCTGTCCCTCGGCAGAAAACAGCTTCTGCTTTGAAAATACATTTGAATAATATTCTCAGATGGAGCTTTTGTATCATTAACAAGTATGCAAAGATTCTGTAAAGTGTATTATTATTTCACTGGCTTACATTCCATAAGCGTTCCATATCTTTATTCTTAATTTATGAAACTGACGGCAACAATACATGCTGTGATATGAATTAGTTGTCATCAGTTATGTCATCTTTGCTATGCCTCCACGTGCAAACTCCATCAATAAAGAGACTTCAAAATGACAATACACAATAACAGAAAGTTTGGCTGACAAAAGTTACCTTTTCAAAACACTAACATTTTGCCAGCTTGTTTGATAAAAGTTTTATAATCTTTCATGTGTAGGCATTGTAGAAAATAAAAATTATCAGGGTATCTGTATCACATTATTTTATAATGGATGTAATTTTTATTATTGATTTATTCAAAAGAAGAATGTGAAAGATATTTTTTAATTTCCTTGCTGATTGGTAGAAAATGGTGAATCCACATTAAACAATCTGAAGTAATCAGTTTGATCATTTTCATCCATTTAGCACTCATATTTCCTTTGTGTAAGTAGGATACAGAAGCCTAGACATAACTAGCCATGAAAACGTTCCTGCATTCTCTGACATTCATTTGAAGTAATAGAAAATTGTCAAAGTTCTAAAACATGGTGTAGCAAATGACTAAATTTTACATGATAATGATTGCTTTTGTGAGTCATAATGATGAATTAAGTCACAGACCTCTGTACCAAGAGTAGGAGCCATAAGATTGTTGCCTTATGTTTTATGATGCTGCACTTCTGCCATTTGTATATAGAGATATAAAAAAACTGCCATGCCCCCACAGAGTATGTGCTTGTATAAAGTAAGACTGATTAGGTTGTATGTGTGTAAGATACAATGTTTTGTAATTTGTTTTGGCAAAAAGTAATGAATGACAGTGTATTTATAGATTGAACTATTGATGACTGGAGCCAAATGTATGAGTCAGCATCTGTAACATATAATGTAAGCACTCTTCCCACATGTATTCAGTTATATTCATGTGTATTGACCATTAATAAATGTAACAAATAGAATATAACTTTTTGTGTTTTTTTTAACTTAATGACAGTGATTATTCCAAGTGATCTTTTAATTGTTGACGTGTAAAGTGTGTTACACCTACAACTTACTTTTTTTTTTTTTTTTTTTTTTTTTTTCCTAACTGGAGTGATACACATTTTATGCAGAGTAGATCAGGAAGTTATTTGTCCAAATAAAAGGAAACATTACACCACACATTACAGACTGATATCCTAGAATGTATTAACTAGAATTCCAAAAAAGACTGCCAGTAGACCAGAAGCTTCTTTTGCAAATAAGTAGTGTAGTAAGTGATTACAATATACATCAACGTATGATACAAACATCTCTAAATTTTATTTCTGAGGGAAAAAATATTTACTTACCAACAACTGAAACAAGAACACAGTAAGCAGATGAATTCTGTGAAGTTTGGAAGGAAGGAGGAGAGGTACTGATTAAAGTGAATCTGTGAGGGCAGGCTGTGAGTCATGCTTGGATAGCTCAGCAGCTGGACAGTTGCTAGCAAAATGCGAAGGTCACAGGTTTGAGTCCTCGTTTGGTAAACAGTTTTAATCTGTCGTGAATTACTATATACAAACAAACAAAAATCAACATCAAGAATGATTCACCTGACTAAAAAGAACTTTATACCAACAATTAGGTATATGATGGTATACAAATGATTTGGATGGCAGGTCTTTTCAAACTTCGAAATTTCAGTATCGTACAAGACCCCACATGCTGCAATTAGAGCATCTAAATACTGTGTGATGGAATCAAAGAGAAACTAGATATGTTTCTTAGGAATATCCCTCCACATAGTTTGAATGCAAGTTTGATTTCCCTCAATACATAAGAATTCACATCTTGTGTGCGGTTATGGTGTTTGTCTTTTACACCACTCAAGAATGCAGCATGATGGTTTGTGATCATAGTGACAGTGTATAACATGTAGGTGTGCCAACACTAAGCACAAAGCTATATAGTGCCTTAGGACCATGTGGACATCCCACTGCCATAGTCACATAGTTTGATCCTATATCTGCTCAATGTACTATAGGACTCTTTTCTACCCACTGGTTCCACAGGCATCACTATCAAAACAGCATGTTCTGCAAGAAAACAAATATATAACTTGCACCTCCTTTTACATTTCCACTACTTCTGATCCACTGTCCAAATTCAGCACGACTCTCACTGTAGCATGTATTCAACAGATGCAAGGTAAACATTGCTTAACCAGCATAAATTGGAAACAATGATGAAACTAACGGAAACATTCAAGTTTAAAAACATTGTTTGAAGGGTTGACAATGTGATAAAATACAATATTTTTTTATTAGTGCTGCCGATTTTCACGATTCTCAGTAAAATTCATAAGTTTGTGCTCACCACGAGCTACAGTCCCTGGCAAGGACTCATTTTCTCTTAATGGTCTGTACATGCAGCAGATGGAGATCCAAGATCCATGGCTACTTTTTACCCCCAGCCACCAGGCCCCACAGAGAGATGACTATGGGCTTTGGTATGAAGTTACAACTAAAAGCTGTTTTTGAGTATGCTGCAGAAGTTTTTACTGGGAAGCCCAGACACATCCTCCATATGGCCCCATCTCCACCCATGCAATTTCCATACTTTTGGAGTCCTGAAGGAAGATGTTTGTGGTCTTCAATTTGCTTTGAACAAAGAGATACACACCTGAGTACAATTATGGTTCCATAGGCAACCACAAACATTTTTTCACGAAAGCATTGACCATCTTGTCTCACAATAGGGTAAATGTATTAATAGTTAGAGTGATTACTTTTGAAATCATAAATAGTTTACTTACCTTTTCTCATCATCATGTTTTCATTTAATTACCCTTATAAAATCAGTAACGTGGACACTTCATTATTTTTAGAACTTTTAAATATACATAATTTTTATCTATATAAAAAATGTCATTCTGCACTTGCATTGCAATTATTAAAAGACTGCTAATGGGTTGGTTTTTGAGTTTTTTGTTTAAGATCACAACCAGTGATTGCACGTATTTGTTTGCTTGGAACAGCCAGTGATCATTTCTCTCAGCCTAGTTAGTTTCTGAGTGTCACCTGTGATGAACCAGCAGAGCAAGTTGTTGTTTCACAGTTTAATTCTTAAATTCTGTGCAAGTATTTGTACTTAAGAGATGTAATCTAGTGTGTTAGTAACTGTAAAGTGTAGACTGTAGAACAGAAGTCATTTCTTTTGAAGGGTCATCTACACACCTCAGTAAGATATCAGCCTCCATTGGTGACACATCAGGAAGGTAGCAAGTTACATAGTTAGCTTTCTCTGTGTGCTTTCATAGTTAATTCTTTAATTAGTAATGCTAGGATGGGTATGGTGTGTGCATGCTGTGTGTGGGTCTAGGAGGACCTGGCCGCAGTTTACGAATAGCTGAACATGCTTTTGGCTATGGTCAGCCTCTTCATGCTGGTGCCTCAGGGTGTAATGGTGGCAGAGAATGTGGTGTGTTGCATGGGAAACCTCATGTGTTGCTTGTTTTGTGCACGTGCTCTGCTGCAGAGGTACCTTGGAATAGCTTCTGTCACCACAGGGTGAGTAGCGTTGTTCAAAGTGGAGAGTCACTGTGGGACTTGGCAATATGGCCTTGTTCATTCACCCTGCAAGTGGACACGTGGCTGATCCTTGACCAGACCCTAAGCAGGTATATGGTGGAGTGATTTGCTAGTTGTCGTGAGCTCCAATGTTAGGCATGTCATGGAGCATCTTACGGAAATAGCCTCCAGGGCCGGAAAAAAATCCAATGTGCACTCTGTATGTCTTCTGGAAGAGGTTTTCATCCAAGATGTGGACAAGGTCCCGCCTGTGGCTATCAGACTTGCAGGGTGCAGATAGCTGCATGTTGTGGGGCAAATTTTCACCAGTGATAACTGTTTGCTTGGATCCTGAGGCCATCCTCAGCTCATACAGGTGGCTGGTAGAAGTGGTAAAGGTTGCTAGCCTCATGTGCAGGATATAAGCAGAGCTCTCAATCTGAAGCATGGTTCCAAAAATTGATAAGGGTCTTTTGGTTTGTAGTTAGTGGAGGTTCTCAGCCAAAGGCTCTGTCAATTATGTGACAATACTGGCTGCAGATTTCTGGACCTGTATTATTTAGTGGAGAATTGCAGGACTCCCCTTGGTAGGTAAGGGGCGCCTTACACAAAGGAAACAGCTACTCGAGTAGCAGAACACTTGTGAAATGCACACTGTGCACACTGGGACTTTCTGGCTAGATGGTAGTTTGAGGTCCTCTGATGGAAGCTCGCCAGTCAATATGCAGAGAGGAAAAGTAGATCATATATAAAGAAAGAAACTTTGATGGTCCAAATTTTGTCAGTAAATTGTCGAAGTATGAGGGGGAGTGTTCACTACAGTTGACAAAAATAGTGTGTCTGTCGAGGTCAAAAATGAGTCTGACTTTGAAGTTGAATTGATGTGTGTAAAAGGTCTAGGTAAATTCAAGTTACCTACCTAATGATTTTACCAGCCAACTGATTCTGCTATGGCAGTCTTAGAATTACTCAAAGAAAGTCTTTAGAATTACTCAAAGAAATTCTATACTCAGTAGTGTGGAAACACACAGTTCATGCAATAGTAGCTGGAGGCAACCTAAACCTACCAGGTATAGACTGTGATATCTGTGGATTCATTGCAGGTGGTCTAGATAGACAGCCTTGTGAAGTACTTTTGAACAGTTTTTCCAAAAACTGCCTTGAGCAGCTAGTTCAGCAGCCCACACACAATGGGAATATTTTAGACCTTGTAGCTACAGACAGGCCTAACCTTCTTGATGACATCAGTATAGAGAAAGGGAGTAGTGATCATGGCATTATAGCAACAATGGTTACTCAAGTTAATAAATCCATCAAGGTTATGAGAGTATTTTCGTTAGAATGAGCTGATAAACAGTTGTTAACATCCCACTCAAACTATGAAGGGACATCAGTTAGTTTCAGTATCATGGATGTAGATGTAGATGAATTATGGGCAAAGTTTAAACAAATTGTGCATCGCACTATGGAGAAGTATGTGCCAAGTAAGTGGATTAAGGATGGAAAACGCCCACCATGGTTTAATAACAAAATTCGGAGAGTTGTTAGAAAGCAGACTGTTTCACCCTCGCTTAAAAAAAAAAAAAAACAGATGATGACAGACAAAAGTTAACAGAAATTTGTGCATCTGTGCAAAGCGTACAACAACTTCCAATGTCATACCTTAGAAAAAGATGTTGCCATGAATCCGAGAAAGTTCTGTCCTACATAAAATTGTTAAGCGGATTTAAGGCTTCCATCCAGTCACACAATGAACAGTCTGGTGTGGTAACAGAAGGCAGCAAAAGAAAAGCTGAAATTTTAAATTTTGCTTTTAAGAAGTCAGTCACACAGGAGGATTGTACAAACATACCATTGTTTGACAGCCACACAGGCTCCTGCATAAATGACATAGTAACAGGCTTCCATGGCATAGAGAATCAAATGTTGGATTGAAAACAAACAAGTCACCATGTCTGGATTGAATCCTAATTTGTTTTTACAGAGTATTCCTTGGCACTTACAACTTACTTTATTGCAAATCTCTCACGCAGCGCAGAGTCCCAACCACGGAAAAAAGCATGGGTGACTCCTGTGTATATGAAGGGTAAAAGAATGGACCCACAAAATTACAGTCCAATATCCTCAACATCGTTGTAGTGCAGCATTCTTGAACATATTCTCAGTTCAAATAGGGTCATTCCACATCAAGTGTCCTGAGGGTCCCCACTCGACCATCTCAGATTCTGTTAAAAACTTATATGTGTGTACATATGTGTGTGTGTTGCGTGACTGTGCAAAATTTTGGCTCAATTCCTTCAGTGGTTCCAGAGCTGGGGCCAGCTTAGTGGACCCATACCAAATCAAAAAGTGCACGGGGTGAATAATTTGGCCAACTTTGGTATAGCTTTACGCATCTGTTGTGACATCCATCACACTGAACTTTTGTACACTAGTACAACTTTTAGTGCTGAATGTAGCTATAGGATTCAAATTGCTCAGAAATTACTATCCCTTATGCTACTTGATCTGAAAGTGCCTTGTAAAATTTACTGCAAAAGATTTAATTCGTACTTTACGCATATTTTACTATAAGGGAAACCAGCTATAACCTTGATTTTTGAGCTGCTAGCCAACAACCAGGTGCTCACCAGTATTAACATTTATGAGTAAACAGTTCTGATTTTATTGAACCTTGTCTCAAGTGTCAAACTAAAAATTGCAAATTTACAGCATTTTTTGGGACCAGTTTTTAATATGGCTACCATCTCTAATCTTCTTTTAACTGACACTACTGGAAAGAGCTCTTTTTTTTTTTTGCTGCAAGAAACATTAAAAAGTAGAATGGCAACTTTCCATATAAGGTTTTTAAACCAGCTTTAAAGATACCTTAGCCTTTGCACACACCGTATGCTCAAGCATGCTTCAATGAACAGCATACAAAAATGAGCAAATAAGCAACATTGTTGTGAACATAACAAAGCAATAAGTTCACAAAATGAACCAAGCGTCATAAATTTGTTGCCGGAGTTCATGAAACCATTTCCATGGTTCTAGAATTCTCTTCAATGCTCTTCAGCACCTCTGATGGGTAAGTGCATCTCCGACCCAAGGAATTGGCACTTGGAGTTGGCAAAATGCCAATTATCTGCTGCTCTGGGATCCAGCAGGTGTCCTTCCTTAGGAGCCAATGGAATGAATTAGTTGGACCATGTGGATGTATGAAACTGATTAAGGCATCTCGTTCTCCCAATAATGTGTCACAGATGTTTCCAACCCACCATTTGCTGTCATGAATGAAGGCTATGTATTGCCCAGTTTGGGAGCAGTCAATTGGAACATTCGACAAGTGTGCTGATTGATCAACACTTGCAATAAATGACACTGAGTCACTGGAAACTCTGCTAATTTGTAACCATTTTTCATCAATTGGTCTAAAGCAGTGGTTTTCTCTGGTCCCCGAAACCGTACAACGATTTTCAAATTTCCTTTCTTGCAAAGGTCTTACAACATTAATTTCTTCCTTTATGATGAAAAGGAATTTGATTCTGTGAACTTTTTCATCACAAAATCTGAATAGATCACTTGGTGTTAGAATTTGATCTGAAGTTGGCCATTGGAGACTTGCTCTTGCTGCTAATTGCTTTGTTGTGCCCCCAATACCATCACATGGAGACTTTCCACAGCTTGTGGTGAAGAAGTTCCATTCTGGACTGATACTAAAGTCATTGTAATGCTGACATATATTCATGAAGTTCCTGAAATTTTTGTATTGGGCAGCTGAGCCATCGCTGAAATAGCTGATGTGCTTCAGCACTGAAATTGGGTTCACAGGTGATGAATCAGCTTGGAGCAGAAAACATGAACTGCACCTGTATCATGACACAAGCAATCACTGATAACGCAGAAGCTAAGAGACTCAAGCTTTCCAGTCAAAGCCTTGCACTAAATAACAATGGGATCTAATGTAGCCTGACTCTTTTCCCAATGGAAGCCTTGTACAACGTCCTGCACAATAAACGTAATTTTCTGCAAAATCCATCAGAACAACCAGCTTTCCAGGTTCTAGATTTTCTTTGGTTTCTTTTAGGTAGTTACTTCGATGCTTTGCTATGTAATGATGGGGTGAGAGATTCACAATTTTGGTCACAATATTTTGGATAAATTCTTCAATCATTGACTGCTTTGTCTCCAGGGTATCTTGCTCAGTGTGTATCCATTCCTAGTACTCAATTGCTTCATCAGTGTCATTACATTCAAATGCAGCTTCTACAGATCTTTCCAAGACTTCTAATCCAGGGCATTGGTCACACTTGTTGGAGCATGCAATCTTTTGAATCCATATTGGAAACCGTTTTGACTAACAAACTCTTGTAGTCATCCTTAATTGGAGTCGCTACTAGCATCAACTTGATATTTTGATTAGCTGTACAAACACAAATTGAGTTTGTTCCTGCTGAGTGAACTGTGATGCATCACTTTGGCTGGAGCTCACAAAATTTGGAAAAGCCAACTTTTGGTATATGTTGTCTGCAATATTCTTGATAGGATTCTTTCAAGTTAAAAAGCAGCAGACGTTTCTGCGTATGAACTTTTGGGGCAGCACATGTCCTTATGGCAACAAAGTCCTTTATTCCAGGGCAGATTCGACTGACTTCATCACTGTCATAGAATTCTGCTACACTTTCCTTAATATCTTCTTGCAGAGCCTTTCCTCACTTTGGATCTGATTTTGCTAATATTCCTTTCTCTTACTTCAGCTTTCTGGCAGTTTTCACCATTCACTCAGACGCACTGAATTCTTCCAACATTTTTTTAATGGTCCAACTCCTAGGAGCCGAAGTTAAAATCTGAATTTTCTCAGAAGCTGAGGAGACCTACAGCTTTGCTTTCAATTCAATGATGTGCACTTTGTATGAAGAGCAATCATGGCATTTTTGACCCAGTTGTGGTTCTATAACATCGTCTGCTTTAGGCCTGCCAATTTCAGCACTTTTGGTAGCCACAACCATTTGAACATGCCTTATCTTTCGTTTTGCATATCCACTAGAATCCCGGTTTGAAATGCGCTGAAATTTTTATGGTGACACACCAATTGCTGTCAGGCTAGAGTTCAAGCTGTCTGAAGCAACTGTAGAATCATCTTCATCAAACTCTGATGATGGCAGTGGCTTGATGGCAACTATACAAGCAGGGCAATGCTTCTGTCCAGGCTTAACATCAACTGTTGTAAGTTGTTTCAAAAAGTCGGCTGTTGCAACATCAATAGGATGCAGACCTTTGTTGAACACATGATTCTTCTTTTGAAATGGATTGCAGCATGATTTCTGCATTATTGAAATCTGGTCAACAGTTCTGCTTCACAATGTAAACATATTTTGGCATCACAATCAAGCTGAAATACAATTTGTCAAATCAGCAAATTCTGATCCTCCTCAGAGAGGTCACTAAATGACTTCAGAAGGCCTTTGTTCTTGGTGAACTTGGTTAAAGGACACACAGACTTGTTGACTTGTCCAATGGTGCACTGCTCTTGGTCCATATTTCCATTGATTGAAGCCATAACAAGTTGTAACTTCAGCAGTGAATCAACAATGGAGTGAAGGAATCAACCAAGCTGCAAGGTAAACATTCACAGGTAATAACCACAAATGATACAATGATTGACAATTTGCATACAAACATGAATCACACCCAAATCAAATTACATCTTACATAGTGTGAATGTATAAAATGAGAATACTGGAGAACATTCCAGAACATTAAAGAAAATTCTGGAAGTGCCTTGTTATAAAACTGTTATATTTGCATATAAGTTTCTGGAATCCATGCCTTGTTTTATAAAACAGTCATACCTGCATATCAAATATCCAGAAATTTCCAGAACACATGCCCTGCTATGAAATAGTCATACCTGCATATCAGTTTTCCAGAAGTTTCTGGAATCTATTATCAAACAGTCATACCAGCATATTGAATTTCCAGAGGTTTCTGGAAGCCATGCCCTGTGTTATAAAACAGCAATATCTGCATCTCAATTTACAGAAATTTCTGGAACCCATGTCCTGTGTTATAAAACAGTCATACCTGCACATCTAATTTCCAGAAGTTTTTGGAACCCATATATGAAACAGTTGTACCTGCACATCAGAGGAACAAAAGTA
This sequence comes from Schistocerca nitens, assembly GCF_023898315.1. Lineage (NCBI taxonomy): Eukaryota > Metazoa > Arthropoda > Insecta > Orthoptera > Acrididae > Schistocerca > Schistocerca nitens. The sequence continues at coordinate 283,555,761 of NC_064618.1, read as the reverse complement.
TCATGCTGCAAATAATTTGTACTAACAAATCACATCACAAGTGCCTTGACATTCTCCATAACAGCTGCCAACATGGCTATACATACGGTAAGCATAACAGCTTAGGTTTCTTTTAATCTATTTGAAATGCCTTGTATGGAATATTACTATTCTACTTTTTCAGTCCCCTGTAGCACAAAAAAAAGGATTTTCTTTTCACTGGTGTCAATAAAAAGAAGATCAGAGTTGATAGCAATATAGAAAACAGGTCCTGAAAAGTGCTAGAAATTTGCAATTTGCAATTTGTCACTTAAGACAAGGGTCAATAAAATCAGAGCTATTTACTCATAAATGCTAATACTAGTGTAATATAGTGAGCATTTGATTGTTGGCTAGCAGCCCAAAAATCAAGGTTCAAGCTGTCTTTCCCTTATCTTAAAGGATGGTTAAATTAGGGCTTGAATCTTCTGCAATAAATTTTACAATGCACTTTCAGACCAAGTAGCATAATAGATAGTCATTTCTAAGGAATTTGAATGCTCTGGTTGCATTCAGCAACAAAAGTTGTACTAGGATACAAAAATTGAGTGATAGATATCAAAGAAGATGCACAAAGTTATAACAAAGTTAACCAAATTCTTCACACTGTGTGCTTTGTGACTTGGTATGGGTCCACTAAGGTGGCCCTAGATCTGGAACCACTATAATAATTGAGCCTAAATTTTGCACATTGACCTAACACATGCATATGTATACAAAAACAAGTTTTGAACCGAATCTGAGATGCTCGAGTGGAGACTGTTTTTTTATTCTAGGACACTTGACATAGAATGACCCAATACAAAAATCTTCCTTGAAACAGAAAAGCCTTTGTCAACAACCCAGCATGGATTTAGAAAGCATGTCCTTTTCTCAGATGATATCCTGAGAACCATGGATGAAGGGCAAGAGGCAGAGTCCATAATACTAGGTTTTCAGAAAGCATTGGACACGGAACCCACTGCAGACTGTTACTGAAGATACGAACGTACTAGCATACGAGCTAAGTTCCCAGATATGTGAGTGGCTCAAAAGCTTCTTAACTAATAGTGTGGCGTCCTCGACAGTGGGTGTTCATCAGAGACAAGGGGATTCATCAGGAGTGTCTCTCGAAGATGAGACAGGACTGCTCTTATTCTCTATATACATGAACGATTTGACAGACAGAGTAAGCAGCAATCTGTGCGTGTTTGCTGATGATGCTGTGGTATCCGGGAAGATAATGTCATTGAGTGACTGTACGAGTATACAAGATTATAACAGAGGGAAACATTCCACGTAGGAAAAATATATCTAAAAACAAAGATGATGTGACTTACCAAATGAAAGTGCTGGCAGGTCGACAGACACACAAACATACACACAAAATTCAAGCTTTCGCAACAAACTGTTGCCTCGTCAGGAAAGAGGGAAGGACATATTTGAAATATGTCTGCTTGTGTCTGTATATGTGTGGATGGATATGTGTGTGTGTGCGCGAGTGTATACCCGTCCTTTTTTCCCCCTAAGGTAAGTCTTTCCGCTCCCGGGATTGGAATGACTCCTTACCCTCTCCCTTAAAACCCACATCCTTTCGTCTTTCCCTCTCCTTCCCTCTTTCCTGACGAGGCAACAGTTTGTTGCGAAAGCTTGAATTTTGTGTGTATGTTTGTGTTTGTTTGTGTGTCTGTCGACCTGCCAGCACTTTCATTTGCTAAGTATACAAGATTACTTAGACAAAATTTCTAGTTGGCTCAAAATGTAGGTTAATGCAGATAAGCAGAAAAAACAATCCCATAATGTTCAAATACAGCGTTAGTAGTGTTCTGATTCACATAGTCACACCAGTTAAGTACCTTGGCATACAACTGCAAAGTGATACGAAATAGAATGAGCTTGTACACTATGTGATCAAAGTATCCAGACACCCCAAAAACATAATAGGTGCATTGTGCTACCACCTACTGCCAGGTACTCCATATCAGTGACCTCAGTAATCATTAGACATTGTGAGAGAGCAGAATAGGGCACTCCACGGAACGCACAGGCTTCGAACATGGTCAGTTGATTGGGTGTCACTTGTGTCATACGTCTGTATGCAAGATTTCCACATTCCTAAACATCCCTAGGTCCACTGTTTCCAAAGTGATATTGAAGTGGAAATGTGAAGGGACACATAGAGCACAAAAGCGCACAGGCCAACCTACATCTATCTACATATACATTTATACTCCGCAAGCCACCCAACGGTGTGTGGCGGAGGGCACTTTACGTGCCACTGTCATTACCTCCCTTTCCTGTTCCAGTCGCGTATGGTTCGCGGGAAGAACGACTGTCTGAAAGCCTCCGTGCGTGCTCTAATCTCTCTAATTTTACATTCGTGATCTCCTCGGGAGGTATAAGTAGGGGGAAGCAATATATTCGATACCTCATCCAGAAACGCACCCTCTCGAAACCTGGAGAGCAAGCTACACCGCGATGCAGAGCGCCTCTCTTGCAGAGTCTGCCACTTGAGTTTGTTAAACATCTCCGTAACGCTATCACGGTTACCAAATAACCCTGTGACGAAATGTGCCGCTCTTCTTTGGATCTTCTCTATCTCCTCCGTCAACCCGATCTGGTACGGATCCCACACTGATGAGCAATACTCAAGTATAGGTCGAACGAGTGTTTTGTAAGCCACCTCCTTTGTTGATGGACTACATTTTCTAAGGACTCTCCCAATGAATCTCAACCTGGTACCCACCTTACCAACAATTAATTTTATATGATCATTCCACTTCAAATCGTTCCGCACGCATACTCCCAGATATTTTACAGAAGTAACTGCTACCAGTGTTTGTTCCGCTATCATATAATCATACAATAAAGGATCCTTCTTTCTATGTATTCGCAATACATTACATTCGTCAATGTTAAGGGTCAGTTGCCACTCCCTGCACCAAGTGCCTATCCGCTGCAGATCTTCCTGCATTTCGCTACAATTTTCTAATGCTGCAACTTCTCTGTATACTACAGCATCATCCGCGAAAAGCCGCATGGAACTTCTGACACTATCTACTAGGTCATTTATATATATTGTGAAAAGCAATGGTCCCATAACACTCCCCTGTGGCACGCCAGAGGTTACTTTAATGTCTGTAGACGTCTCTCCATTGATAACAACATGCTGTGTTCTGTTTGCTAAAAACTCTTCAATCCAGCCACACAGCTGGTCTGATATTCCGTAGGCTCTTACTTTGTTTATCAGGCGACAGTGTGGAACTGTATCGAACGCCTTCCGGAAGTCAAGAAAAATAGCATCTACCTGGGAGCCTGTATCTAATATTTTCTGAGTCTCATGAACAAATAAAGCGAGTTGGGTCTCACACGATCGCTGTTTCCCGGAATCCATGTTGATTCCTACATAGTAGATTCTGGGTTTCCAAAAACGACATGATACTCGAGCAAAAAACATGTTCTAAGATTCTACAACAGATCGACGTCAGAGATATAGGTCTATAGTTTTGCGCATCTGCTCGGCGACCCTTCTTGAAGACTGGGACTACCTGTGCTCTTTTCCAATCATTTGGAACCTTCCGTTCCTCTAGAGACTTGCGGTAGACGGCTGTTAGAAGAGGGGCAAGTTCTTTCGCGTACTCTGTGTAGAATCGAATTGGTATCCCGTCAGGTCCAGTGGACTTTCCTCTGTTGAGTGATTCTAGTTGCTTTTCTATTCCTTGGACACTTATTTCGATGTCAGCCATTTTTTCGTTTGTGCGAGGATTTACAGAAGGAACTGCAGTGCGGTCTTCCTCTGTGAAACAGCTTTGGAAAAAGGTGTTTAGTATTTCAGCTTTACGCGTGTCATCCTCTGTTTCAATGCCATCATCATCCCGGAGTGTCTGGATATGCTGTTTCGAGCCACTTACTGATTTAACGTAAGACCAGAACTTCCTAGGATTTTCTGTCAAGTCGGTACGTAGAATATTACTTTCGAATTCACTGAACGCTTCACGCATAGCCCTCCTTATGCTAACTTTGATATTGTTTAGCTTCTGTTTGTCTGAGAGGTTTTGGCTGTGTTTAAACTTGGAGTGAAGCTCTCTTTGCTTTCGCAGTAGTTTCCTAACTTTGTTGTTGTACCACGGTGGGTTTTTCCCATCCCTCACAGTTTTACTCAGCACGTACCTATCTAGAACGCATTTTACGATTGCCTTGAACTTTTTCCATAAACACTCAACATTGTCAGTGTCGGAACAGAAATTTTCGTTTTGATCTGTTAGGTAGTCTGAAATCTGCCTTCTATTACTCTTGCTAAACAGATAAACCTTCCTCCCTTTTTTTTATATTCCTGTTAACTTCCATATTCAGGGATGCTGCAACGGCCTTATGATCACTGATTCCCTGTTCTGCACATACAGAGTCGAAAAGTTCGGGTCTGTTTGTTATCAGTAGGTCCAAGATGTTATCTCCACGAGTCGGTTCTCTGTTTAATTGCTCGAGGTAATTTTCGGATAGTGCACTCAGTATAATGTCACTCGATGCTCTGTCCCTACCACCCGTCCTAAACATCTGAGTGTCCCAGTCTATATGTATTCCAAATTTTCTCTCAGTTGTTCTGCCACTAATGCTGCTGAGTCGGGAGGTCGGTAAAAGGAGCCAATTATTAACCTAGCTTGGTTGTTGAGTGTAACCTCCACCCATAATAATTCACAGGAACTATCCACTTCTACTTCACTACAGGATAAACTACTACTAACAGCGACGAACACTCCACCACCGGTTGCATGCAATTGATCCTTTCTAAACACCGTCTGTACCTTTGTAAAAATTTCGGCAGAATTTATCTCTGGCTTCAGCCAGCTTTCTGTACCTATGACGATTTCAGCTTCGGTGCTTTCTATCAGCGTTTGAAGTTCCGGTACTTTACCAACGCAGCTTCGACAGTTTACAATTACAATACCGATTGCTGCTTGGTCCCCGTATGTCCTGACTTTGCCCTGTACCCGTTGAGGCTGTTGCCCTTTCTGTACTTGCCCAAGGCCATCTAACCTAAAAAATCGCCCATCTGTTGACTGACAGAGACCGCCAACAGTTGAAGAGGGTCATAATGTGTAATAGGCAGACATCTATCCAGACCATCACACAGGAGTTCCAGACTGCATCAGGATCCACTGCAAGTACTATGACAGTTAGGCGGGTGGTGAGAAAACTTGGATTTCATGGTCGAACGGCTGCTCATAAGCCACACATCATGCCGGTACATGGCAAATGATGCCTTGCTTGGTGTAAGAAGTGTAAAAATTGGATGACTGAACAATGAAAAAACATTGTGTGGAGTGACGAATCCTGGTACAGAACGTGGTGATCTGATGGCAGGGTGTGGGTATGGCAAATGCCTGGTGAACGCCATTTGCCAGAGTGTGTAGTACCAACAGTAAAATTCGGAGGTGGTGGTGTTATGTGTGGTCATTTTTTCATGGAGGGGGCTTGCACCCCTTGTTGTTTTGTGTGGCACTATCACAGCACAGGCCTACATTGATGTTTTAAGCACCTTCTTGCTTCCCACTGTTGAAGAGTAATTCAGGGATGGTGATTACATCATTCAACACGATCGATCACTGTAGTAGAGTGCTTACACGACAGTAACATCCCTGTAATTGACTGGCCTGCACGGAGTCCTGACCCAAATCCTATAGAACACCTTTGGGATGTTTTGGAACGCCGACTTTGTGCCAGGCCTCACTGACAGACACTCTACTCAGTGCAGCAGTCTGTGATGAATGGGCTGCCATTCCCCAAGAAACCTTTGAGCACCAGACTGAACATATGCCTGTGAGAGTGGAAGCTGTCATTAAGGCTAAGGGTGGGCCAACACCATGTTGAGTGCACCACAAACTTGTAAGTCATTTTCAGCCAGGTGTCCAGATACTTTTGATCAAATAGTGTAAGTACTGTTCTAGGGAAGGCACATGATCAACTTTAGTTTATTGGGAGAACGTTAGGAATGGGTGTCTTTTTTGTAGAGAAGCCATGTGTAGAACACCTGTGTGACTCATTCTTGTGTATTACTTGAGTGTTTGGGATCCCCACCAGTTCAAATGAAAGGAAGACATTGAAGCAGATTAGAAGTGTGCTGTTAGATTTATTACCATTAGATTCTGATAATCAAGTGAGTGTTACAGAGATGCTTAGTGAACACAAATGGGAATCTCTGGAGGCAACCAGCATTTGAAGCTGACTGCAGAATGATTCTACTGCCACAAACACACGACTACAAAGTTAAGATAAGAGAAATTAGGGCTCGTATGGTGGCACGAAGACAGTCATTTTCCTTTCACTGTATTTGGAGTGGAAAAGGAAAGGAAATGACCAGCCATGTTACAAGATACACTCTGCCTAGCACCATACGGTGACTTGCAGAATATGTAAGCAGATGTGGATGTAGAAATCCACCATAAAAGTGTTGGTGATTTGTTGAAACTTATTGTGAAATGGGGTCCAGACAGCATACTGTGAAACTGAAAAATTCATTGAACATATTCCTGCATCCAATGCCTCAGCAAAGAGAACTTTTACAGCCATAAAAAAAAGATAAAAAGCTACACATATAGTTCACACCCTCACGAACAGTATGCTTAGATGTATTATTAACTGAAAAGGATATCCTACAGCAACTGATGATGTCTGAGCTTTACAGCCCAGTGACCAAGGAATTCAACAAAAATGTAATTTCATATTTGAAAATAACATTTTATTTTTTTACAACTGCTTCCATAACAAAAATTTCAGTACATTTCAGTGGATTCTCGTATTTCCAACTACAGGGGAGAGTTTACTTCTGGGCCTATGTGTATGCCATTTCTCTGTGGACTTAATATAGAAGTATGTTGTAAGAATTATCTCAAGTATTAAGATAGGTGTGGAAATAAGAAGATGGCTTAGTGAAGTATTCTGCACACAGAGAGAGAATGAATACTTTGCAGAGTCACCAGTTTGCCTTTTCTATGTGTCATTTCAGTACGAATCAAATAGCTGGGTACGGCGCACATGCACATATGCATATGCCACCCCCCCCCCCCCCTTTCCACACAACACATGATATAATTAATGAAAAGATTTTGTCATTCCAGCAGAAATATTGTGGACCTAGTAAACAATATACAAGGTGTGACAATAAAGTAATGATACTGAGTTTCTTTGCAAGATGTGTTGCATAGTCACAATATCTTTGACCTTGGTCTATAAGCTGCTTCTAGTCCAAGCGGAACATCGATGCAACTGCTCAGTCATGTGTTGTCCTGTAATAAGTTAACATGTGTTTGTGTCTCTCGTCAGGGAAATGGAACCACATAATATTGTGCAATGGTATGCCATGTCTTTTTGCGTTAAATTGGGTGAAAATGCAACGACAATTTACAGTAAGCTTCAGAAGGCTTTTGGAGAGGAGGTTATGTCAAGAGCTCAAGTTTTTCGTTGGCATAAAATGTTTAGTGAAGGCAGAACAAATGTTGAAGATGAAGATCGCAGTGGATGACAATCAACCTCACGGACGAATGTCAACTTGGCCAGGGTGCATGAACTCGCACAATCTGATCGAAAATTATCTGTGAAAATGATTGCAGAAGAACTGAACATCAATCGAGAAAGAGTGCGTCTAATAATAACTGAAGATTGAATTGGATTTTGCATCATGATAATGCGCCATCCCATACTGCTCAGTCAGCACAGCAATTTTTAACCTCAAAACAAATTTCACTACTACCACAGCCACCTTATTCACCAGATATAGCTCCGTGTGACTTTTTTCTATTTTAAAGAGTCAAAACAGCAGTCAAGGGACACATTTTCAAACAACACAAGATGTCCAAAAAGCTGTGATGAGGGTCTTGGAGGATATTACAGAAGATGAGTTCCAGAAATGTTACCAACAATAGCAGAAGTGCTGGAAAAGGTGTGTGTAATCAGAAGGGAACTACTTTGAAGGAGACAACAAACGCTAAACTTAACTAAAACGGTAAGCAACATTTTTTTTTTACATCAGTCTCATTACTTTATTATCGCACCTCATACTACTGGTTTCGTAGATGGTGAAACTGTCTGCCATCACAAAAGAGTCATCACACATAACAGTAAGAAAAATCTTGGAAATGATTTTCAATAACAGAAACTAGAAGACTGATGGATGACCATAAGTCAGCAGTGAGATACAGTTTTAAAAGTAAATGGCAAGTTCTAGCAAAGTACAGTTGTACCTACTAACACACACTGTCACGTAAACAACAAGTACACTACTAACAAAGAAACCCCCCATCGCACCCCACTCAAATTTTGTGGTAAGATGGCCCAGTGCATACTCTATCAAGAACTGAATGCAGATCAAGCATGAAAACAGGAAGAAAGTGCACTAAACCGTGAAAATAGAAACAGTGTACTGTCCAAGCTCAAGATGTGCAACATCAAGCAAAACTGAAAAGCCAATGTATCATGAATGTGTGGTGAGTGTTGAACTGTGATAGGTGAAATCCATGTTTAAATCTCCCTTGTGCCCTATTTATTTATTTATTTCCGACAAAATTATGAACTTTCCATCCGGCCACTGATATGTCTGTTCGCTGTATTCAAATTTGTGTCTGTGTTGTAGTGTAACATCCATCTGCAACAGCAAGGTGTAAGGAAGATACCTCCAAGGTGTACATACTTCCTATTTATTCTACACAAGTACCACATGTCATGACTCTAGCTTTCCATTTTGGAAGTTTTGATTCTTGAATTCCTTTGTTGTGACATATTTCACACCTGTTATTTGTTGCTTTCTTTTCTATGAGAGATATATGCAGCAACTCACATGCTCTCGTTATTCATCACATTTGCTTGCAATGGTAATATATTCTTACCAAATGACTCCTATTCTGAAACCAATGTATAGTATAACAATTGCTAAGACTACAAAAGGAGAACAGTCACATCAGTGACTGGACAGGAAGTTCACAATTTTGTGATAAAAAATATAAGATACAATGGAGATTTGAACATGGATCTCCCACTTTGCAGGCCAATACCATGGCCACACAACCACGACACATTGGTTATTCAGATTGTCCTGCAACCAGGTGACTAGCACGAGTTTTGGTGTTCTCGTAAAGATAAGTCATTTTAGATTATAAAACATATAGATTAGTACTGATTATGTGGTAAATAAATGTATTAGTGTGCCGTTTAAGTGTACCATTAAAGGTTTCATTTTTCTTTACGTAATATAGCAGAAAACGCGAAAAGACCGTACAGTCGTATTTCCTGTTTACGTTCTGCTGCAGCAAATCTATAGAATTTCGTTTAGTTGTTCCTTGCTCTCTCCAGCAATTTAACTTAGCGTACCTCTTCATTATTTAACTAGCATTTCCGGAAAGTAGCGTAAAGTTTAAGTTGTTGTTTCAGAAACTTTGCACTTTTGTTTTTGTTTACACACAGTTGCATATAGGCCAAATTTGTGTAACCATATTTTCGTGTTTATCTGCAATTTAACTGACTTATTCTTAATAAACTATTACGTTTATCGTGAGTGAAAAGTGCTTGACTTGCCGTAGAATTGTTAGGTCGGGGCTTTGGTGTGATGGGTGCTGTAGTTTTTTCCATGTGGGTGACTGTAGTGGTGTGGGAATAGAGGAAGTAAATGACACTCATCAGTGGTTTTGTAGGATTTGTAGTAGAGATAGGAAGATACTAGAACAGGAGGGGAAAATTGCTGCCCTTCAGGCTGAGTTAGACAAGGCCAGGGGAGATCTTGTCAGGTTAAGGAGGGAGAAGGGTAAAGAGAGGTGGGAAGTGGCAACAGGCAACAGGAGGAACAGGCCTAGAACTTTGTCTGACAGCTTTATGGTGAATGCGGAAAATAGATTTGACCTGTTGCTTCAGTTAGAAGCTGGTGAGCCTCAAGCATTTGCAGGTGTGGACAGGGCACAACAAACTTTCAGCAGCAAATTGAAAAGTAAGAATGTAGGGAAATCAGTAAAGAGAAAGAAAGTGTTGTTGTTAGGTAGTTCCCATGGAAGAGGTGTTGGCCAACTTTTGCAGGATGAACTAGGATCAGAATACCAGGTCACCAATTTTTTTAAACCCAGTGCTGGTCTGGAGCAGGTGACAGAGGATTTAGGATCACTTTGCAAAGATTTCACTAAGGAAGACACCGTGGTTATAGTGGGTGGGGCAGGTAACAGTATTGACAGAGATCCTGGGTACAGTATAGAGAGTGACCTGGCGAAGATTGCATCAGCATTGAAGCATACTAGTGTTGAGTTTGTATCTGTTCTTGTGCGCCATGACCGACCTCATTTGAACTCTTCTGTCAAGAGAGTTAATTTGGAGCTGGAACGGCTGCTCATGTCGGGTGCAGGGTCACACATTGGTGTGGTTCATGTTGATTCTCTCAGCAGGTGGGATTATACTAGGCATGGCCTTCACCTCAACAGGAAGGGGAAGGGTAAATTGGCTGGGGAAATAGCAGGAAAGTTAAAGGGGGGAGGCACTGTCATGAGCGGTAAAATACCAGTGGTTATAGGGTTCAGAAAAGACCCTTTTTTAGGGTAGGGAGGACAGAAAGAAAGCAAATTTTAAGAGAGGTTAGAACTGAGACAAACCTTCAGTTTGAGAAAGAAATCAAAAAACATAATTCCAGCTTATTACATCAGCATAAACAGCCATTGGTTAAGAATTTTCAACTGTCAGCAGATATTTTAACTCCACCAAATGTGAAAGCTATCTTTATTGCATCAAAATATTCGAGGACTGAGAAATAAAATTAATGAATTAACTATCTGCATAGATGAATTAGAGTCTTCAAACCCAGCTGACATAATCTGCCTCTCTGAACATCATGTGACCACTGGTATAGAAATTTTAAGTGTTACAGGGTTTAGGTTAGCATCTCACTTTTGTAGATCAGAAATGGAGAAAGGAGGAGTTGCCACATTCATCAGGAACTGTCATAAATTTAAGAACATAGACATTCATAAATTTTGCCTAGAACAGCATATGGAAGCATTTGCAACAGAATTAGATTTTCACAAAAAATCCTTCATAATATTAAGTGTATATCGAGCACCTGCAGGTAACTTTAATCTGTTTGTAAACCACCTTGAAGCTGTACTGGCCCATTTAACAACCAAAAACAAAGAAATAGTGGTTGCTGGTGATTTCAATGTAGATTTCCTTAAAGACTCTCCCAATAAGAACTTATTTGAGTTAGTAACACTATCATTCAACTTAATTCCCACAGTAAAGTTCCCCACTAGGATAGCCACTTGCTCACAAACAGCCATTGATAATATCTTTATAGAAAAGTCCAATGAACAAAATTATATTACAAAACCAATAGTCAATGGCCTCTCAGACCATGACATGCAGTTCCTTCTGTTGAATGTTAATACTGAACAGGATATAAAATCTGTTAAATCTGAGCTCAAGAGGGTAATCAGTAAGCCAAAAATTGAATATTTTAGGACACTCCTCAGAGACATTCACTGGACTGATGTTTACAGTGCTCATGGCATGAATGAAAAATATAACATTTTTGCTAATAAAGTGCTTACCTTATTCGAACACTGCTTTCCCCCAAAACTTACCAAGGTTAGAGCAAAGTCTACAAAGAAGCCATGGATTACTCGAGGAATAGGGGTATCTTGTAAAACAAAAAGAAAACTGTATCTGTCAATCCGAAACATTTCCAATGTTGATGCTATAGCACATTATAAGAAATATTGCAAAATATTAAAGACTGTAATACGGATGTCAAAGCAAATATATTACAAGGAAAAGATAGTCATATCAGATAACAAAATAAAGACAATATAGGATATAGTGAAGGAGGAGACCGGTAGAACCAGACATGAAGAGGAACAAATAGCATTAAGAGTAAATGATACATTGGTGACAGATGTGTATAGTGTTGCAGAACTTTTTAACAAACATTTTATAACTGTTACTGAAAAGATGGGGTTGTCAGGTTCGGTAAATGCTACTATGGATTACCTTAGACCAGACATTTCAAGTAACTTCCATAATATGAATTTGACCCTCACTACCCCAACAGAAATAATGTCCATCATAAAATCTTTAAAATCAAAAACATCTAGTGGGTATGATGAAATATCAACAAAGTTAATTAAAGAATGTGATTCGGAGTTAAGTAACATATTAAGCTATCTGTGTAACCAGTCGTTTATCAGTGGAATATTTCCTGAATGGCTGAAATATGCTGAAGTTAAGCCACTGTTTAAGAAGGGAGATAAAGAAATAGCATCAAATTTCCGTCCAATTTCACTGTTGCCAGCATTCTCAAAATTTTTCGAAAAAGTAATGTACAGTCGTCTTTATAACCATCTTATCTCAAATAACATACTGTCAAAGTCACAGTTTGGATTTCTAAAAGGTTCTGATATTGAGAAGGCTATCTACACTTACAGTGAAAATGTGCTTAATTCATTAGACAAAAAATTGCAGGCAACTGGTATATTTTGTGATCTGTCAAAGGCATTTGACTGTGTAAATCACAATATCCTTTTAAGTAAACTAGAATATTATAGTGTAACAGGAAATGCTGCAAAATGGTTCAAATCTTATATCTCTGGCAGGAAACAAAGGGTGTTATTAGGAAAGAGACATGTATCAAGCTATCAGGCATCATCCAACTGGTAACTAATTACATGTGGGGTCCCACAAGGTTCCATTTTGGGGCCCTTACTTTTTCTCGTGTATATCTATGACCTTTCATCAGTAACATTACCAGATGCGAAGTTTGTTTTGTTTGCCGATGATACAAACATTGCAATAAATAGCAAATCAAGTGTAGTCTTAGAAAGATCAGCCAATAAAATATTTGTGGACATTAATCACAGGTTCCTGGCCAATTCTTTGTCACTAAACTTTGAAAAAACACACTACATGCAGTTCAGAACTTGTAAGGGGTGTCCCAAGAGTATATGTCTAACATACGATGACAAGAAGATAGAAGAAGTGGACAGTGTTAAATTCTTGGGATTACAGCTTGATAATAAATTCAACTGGGAGGAGCACACCACAGAACTGCTGAAGCGTCTTAACAAATCTCTGTTTGCAATGCGAGTTTTGTCAGACATAGGGGATATAAAAATAAAAAAGCTGGCATACTATGCTTACTTTCGTTCCATGTCATATGGGATTATTTTTTGGGGTAATTCATCAAGCCAAGCTAAAGTTTCCTGGGCACAAAAATGTGCAGTAAGAATTATATGTGGTGTGAACTAAAGAACATCCTGCAGAAGCCTGTTTAGGGAACTAGGGATACTAACTACTGCTTCCCAATATATTTATTCCTTAATGAAATTTGTCATTAAAAATACATCACTTTTTCAAACCAACAGCTCAATTCATGGAATCAGTACTAGAAATAAGAATAATCTTCACAAGGATTTAAAGTCACTTAGTCTTGTACAAAAAGGAACACACATTTTCAATAACTTGCCAGCAGCCATAAAAAGCTTAACAATCAATGAAATTCTGTTTAAGAGAAGCCTAAAGGATTTATTGGTGGCCAACTCCTTTTACTCCATTGATGAATTTCTTAGTAAAACCAACTGATTTGTATGTAAGTACAACATAACTTCTGCACAATTTCAGTGCAGTAATGTGTTCATTGAAAAATTGTGTGTATGTGTGTGTTTGTGTGTAAGTGTAATCTAACTTCTGCACCATTTCAGTGCAGTAATGTGTTCATTGTAAATAAGTATTACAGTAGTTGTATTACATGTTTATTACCTTATAAATAAATAAAAAACTTTTTTATTTTAAATTCAGTGCATTAGTATTCGTAAAATGACTCTTAGTGTTCATTAAAAAATGACGATCATTCCACTTGGGACCTGTGGAATGGTACATTAGCTTATTTGTTTTAGTTGTAAATATTTGTCATGTATTGTTGTTTTTCTGACATGTTCCACATCCTGGAGGACCTCCTCACTACGGATCAATTGAAATGAAAGTAAATCTAATCTAATCTAAACTGCTTCATGCTGCACATCTTGAGTTGGACCATTCACTGTTTCTATTTTGTGTCTTTTTTCACAATCCACTGGACCATTTTACCACTAAATCTGAGGGGGGTGCATTGGGGAGTTTCCCTTGTAAGTAATAACAAACTATTGATCTGTGTGTAATAACAGTGAAATATGTCTGGGCCAAAACAAAGACATTAAACTGTTGTTCAAGGCAGTGCCCGAAAAGTAAATTATTTATAAATAATTCTCTTTGTTGATCACATGCTTCATATACTCAAATAAACCATAATAGCCAAGCAGTATAAACAGTCTTGTTACATGCTCAGTTTACAAAATCAGAAATGATCGCTTTTGTGAAACACTACAATTGTTCTAGTGTGCACTGATATGACAACAACTGGAGATCATTATTTGCCTTTAAATAAACAAAACATAGCAAATTTGCTTAACCATTGTTCCAAAAGATGAAGCTTTAGCTATGAATAAAATGCAGTGCAACCATAAACTTAACAGCCACACAGACAATACAATAATTAGTTCAGTACTTATCTAGTTTAGTCCAATATTCAACCTCTGACCAAGCATAACTAGAATACTGCCAAGCTCTCCACTCATTTTTTTGTCACAATGACTTTGTTGGTTCCAGACCAAATTTTCACTCTGCAGTGGAGTGTGTGCTGATTTGAAAGTTCTTGGCAGATAAAAATTCTGTGCCAGACTCAAAACTGGGACCTTCGCCTTTCATGGGAAAGTGCTCTACTGACTGAGTTCTCCAAGCATGACTCACAATCCACTCCACAAATTTGCTTCCACCAGTATCTCATCTCCTACTATCCAGACTTTCCAGAAGTTCTTCCAGGAGAGCTAGCCCCACACAGGAGAACAACTGTAAAGTTTGGAATGTAGGAGATGAGATACTGGTAGAATCTGTAGGGGTGGATCATGAATGATGTTTGGATAGCTCAATCAGTAGAGAACTTGTCCGCAAAAAGAAAAGATCTCATGTTTGATTCCCAGGCTGACATTCACGTATAATCTGTCAGGAAGTTTCTGTTTGGTGTGTTTCTGATTTATACATGTTTCATCAGTGTAACAAATGTGGGATGCCAGACTATCGCTGCGGATTTCTACATCTACATACACACTCTACAAACCTTTATGGAGTGCATGGCAAAGGTTACTTTGCGTGAATCGCATATTAGGGTTTCTCCCCATTCCAGTCATGTGTCGAGTGCGAGAAGAAAGATTGCTTAAATGCCTCTGTGCATGTTGTAATTAGTCTATTTTGTATTTACAGTCCCTATGAGAGTTATGAGTAGGAGATTCTTTTCTTAATACTGGTTCTTGAAATTTCGTAATTAGGTTTCCACAGGATAATTTATGTCTTTCTTCAAGAGTCTGCCAATTCAGGTTTTTCAACATCTCTGTGATGGTCTTTCATGAGTCAAACAAAACATTACAATTTGTGTCACCTCTACAACTACTGCCTCTACTCTACATCTACATGGATACTCTGAAAACCACACTTAAATGCCTGGCAGGGGGTTCATTGCGCCACCTTCACAATAATTCTCTATTACTCCAATCTCGAACAGTGCACAGAAAAAACAAACCACCTATATCTTTCTGTGTGGGCTGTGATTTTCCTTATTTTATTGTGATGATCATTTCCCCCTATGTAGGTCAGTATCAACAAAATATTTTCGCATTTAGTTTATAGAAGAAAGGTGGTGATTCAAATTTCACGAGAAAATCCTGCTGCAAAGAAAAACGCCTTTGTTTTAATGATGTTCACCTCATATCCTGCACCATGACAGTCATTGTGATAGTACAATACATGCTGCTCTTCTTTGAACTTTCTCAATGTACTCCACTAATTCTATCTGGTAAGGATCCTACACTGCGCTGTACTACTCCAAAAGCGGATGGGCAAGTGTAGTGTACGCAGTCTCTTTAGTACATCTGTTGCATCTTCTAGTAGACCTGTTGCATCTTCTAAGTGTTCTGCCAATAAAATGCGGTATTTGGTTCACCTTTCCCAAACATTTTATATGTGTTCCTTCCAGTTTAATTTGTTCGTAATCGCAATTTCTCAGTATTTAGTTGAACTTATGGCCTTTAAATTTGATTGATTTATCGTGTACCCTAAGTTTAACGGATTCCTTTTAACACTCATGTGGATGACCTCACACTTTTCGTTATTTTAGGTCAACTGCCAATTTTCACACCATACAGATGTCTTTTCTAAATTGTTTTGCAATTTGTTTTGATCTTCTGATGACTTTACTAGACAATAAACGACAGCATCATGTACAAACAAAATGCTCAGATTGTCTCATAAATCATTTATATAGATAAGGAAAAGTGGAGGACCATTAACACAACCTTGGGAAACACCAGAAATCACTTTCGTTGCTGTATCGTTCTTGACCTTTGTGTCAGCACTTATCGTTATGCCAGAACATTTCTCTTCCCAAAAGCAATGGACTACCGTCATGTAGGGAGCGCGACAATGGCGGGAGAGGCAGGAGTGTGGGTGCAGTGCTGGACCGAAAGCCGTGGCTGTAGGGGCCATCAAGCTTCCAGCTGGCAGCAGCTGTGACCACACTGTCCTCTGGAACCATAAATCTGCGGGAAGAGACATTGAAAGATCATCGTGCAAATGACAGTGGTGAAGTTGATTTTGATGTCGGCGCTGCAAGCCATCTGGATCTGAAATAGTATACATGCAAGCACCAAGTCGACTGATGGTCTCGCCTCGCATCCACCATCTGCTGCCACTAAAAACCCTGTGAAAGATAATATCATGCAGCACAAAGCAATAATTGTGGCCCTCCTTCGGCGCCGGATGCTGAGGAGGGTGAAGCAGGTGGAGCAGTGTCTGATGGCGGCGGTTGTAAAGAAATTCCGCCAGCAGTGGTCCATCTCATGGGTGCAAACGATAGGAGGCAAGAAACAGTTGAAATGCTTAATCCTTGGCATGTCGGATTGAAGTTTGACTTGAAGGTTCTGACAAAACATTCCACTTTGCCATTTGACTGTGGATGGAACGGTGCACTAGTGAGGTGCTGTATTCCATCATGTTCACAGAATGTTTCAAATAAATTTGACATGAACTGAGGACCACTGTCTGACACTATGACTTCAGGTAATCCTTCAAGGAAGAAAACAGAGGACAACACCTGAAATGTATTATGTGACAGTGTCAAGTTCATTGGCACATTTGAAAAGGAAACTTGCCATATGAGTCAACCACAATCAACCAGTGAGTGTTCCAAAAAGGTCCTGCAAAGTCTATGTGCACAATTTGCTATGGAAATTGTGACTTAGGGCAAGCAAAGAATTTTTGTGGCAGAGCGGACTGATTTTCTGCACATGCATGACACTGTGGCATCATGTGTTCTATTTGGGTGTCCATACCCTGCCAAGTACAGTGTCGACACACTAACTGTTTCATATGAACAGTCCCCAAGTGTCCTTGGTGAAGTAACTGCAACACTTCTTTTTGCAAAGCTTTAGGCATCAACATACGACTGTCTACTGTCATTTTGAACAAGAATCACACCTTTCTGTACAGCAAGGCTATGCTGACAGGCAAAGTATTGGCACACTACAGAGTTCTTTATGCTGTGCAAGGAATGTGGCCAAGATGTGCGAATGTATGTTTGCAAAATGTTCAAATCTGAATCAGCTTCTGTGGCCTGTACAATTTTCTTATAGTTAGTGGAAAAGATTGAAGCAATTCAGAAACCTGAGAATCGATGTGACCCCAAGATGCAGTCAAAGTCTGTATCAGGGCCAATTGGAAGATGTGAAAGTGTGTCTGCATTACCATGTTGAGGTGTCGGACGATACATAATCTCGTACTGGTACTGAGACAACAACAAAACCCATTCTTACAATTTTTGGGCAGTTCGTACAGGAATCAGTTTCGTCAGATGAAACAAGGACTGCAAAGGTTTGTCATCCATTACTAAGTACAATTTTCTGCCATACAAATGGTGGTGGAATTTAATGACACCATACGCAATAGCCACAGCCTCTTTCTCAATTTTTGAATAGTTACCCTGAGCTTTGGACACCACTTTTGATGCAAAAGCAATAGGTCCATCTTCATCACCAATTCTGTGCAAAAGCACTGCACCAATTCTGTAAGAGGAAGCATCAACTTGCAATACAAATGGTTTGTCAGGATCAAAGTGAACTAAGCAGAGATCACTGAGCAAATGCATCTTTAAGTTTCTGAAAAGCTACTTGGCACTCATCTGTCCAAACAAAGGGGACGTTTTTGTGACACAAGCAATGCAATGGAGCCGTGATGTGTGCAGCATTTGGTATGAACTGAATATAATAGTTCATTTTCCCTAAGACTGACTGCAATTCTGTGACACTGCAAGGAACTGGCAATTCTTATATGGCTAACAAAGTCGACTGCAGAGAATGTACACCTTGACTGCTTATGACATGACCAAGATACTGCAGCTCAGGCTTTAAAAAAATCACATTTGTCCAGTCTACACTTAAGTCCTGCATCAGATAACATACGAAACAAACCATGTAAATTTCCAATATGTTCTTCAGGTGTAGAACCTGCTATGACAATATCATCCAAATAGCTTGAACAGTTTGGCACTTGTGCAGTCAGCTGTTCCAAACGCCATTGGAAAATGGCAGGTGCAGAAGCACTGCCAAAAGGCAAAAGCAAGTATTTAAACAAGCCCAAATCAGTATTAACTACACACATTTTTTGAGATTCTTCATCTAGTGGTACAAGAAGATACCATATCAATCACAGTTTGTGAGTTCACTGTAGACTTAAAGTCAATACAGAGGCGAATGCAACCTGAAGGTTTAGGGAGCAAAACCAGTGGACTTGCCCACTGACTAGCTGATACGGGCGCAGTAACTTCGCTATCTTGCAAATTTTTTAAGTTCAGCAGCAACTTTGTCCTGTAATGCAATGGGAACAGTTCTAGCCAGGCAAAATTTCGGCTGAGCTAATATATGCAACAAAACTGCTAGCCTTGCCTAAACCTTCAGAAAAAGAGTTCTGAGAATTCTTTTAGCAAGCTATCTACACTGTTTTTTGCATGGAATGCAGACACTGACAACACATTCTCCTGAATGTTAAAGCCATACAAATCAAATGAATGAAGACCAAATATGTTCCCACAATCACGTGACTGTAACATCATAAAAGTGACTGTTGGCATATGTGAGCGATACATGGCAGGCAAAGTACATTTTCTGGGAATGGGAAAGTCTTGTCCATTATAAGCCATCAGTTCCACGCTAGTTTCAGAAAGGTGTGGGGAGCCTAACAGTTCATATGTGTGATGATTTTGAAATGTGACAAAGGTACCCTTGTCCAACTGAAAGTTGACAAATTGCCCACAAAGAAGTAAAGGAACAAGAAGTTTGGTTGACTGGCGCATCACTGAAGAAACTGCTCACGTGCCAGTTTTGCTAATGCCTGTTGCAGACTTTGAATATACTGCATTAATGACATGGGCATTGTGACTAGATTTTTGTGAGTGGGCCGAATTATTAGGTTTGTTCCATTGCAGACATACAGATTGTACATGTCCTTTCCTACCACAAGCATAACACTAAGTTTTTCAGGAGGGGCAGTCTTGGAGTTGGTGCTGTGAATAACACCGAGGGCAAAACTTATCTCTCTTTACCTGTATAGCCGCCTGTTTAGTGAATTGCTTATGAGCTGTGGAGCGTTGTTCACTCGGTGTAGCTAGCACAAGCTGCCACTGAATGGGCCGATCACAAACAAGGGACTCAACCCGACAAATAGCTGGCTGCTCAAATTTATCAGCTGACAGGGCACCTGAATCATACTGATCTAGTATTTGCACTACCTGCAGATATGATGGATCGGACTGTTTCAAAATCTGTTCTCTAAGTTTGACATCAGTTACATTACACATGACAGCATCACGCAACATAACATCTGAATATAGCTCACCACAAGCACATTGGAATTTGCATTTCCTTGTCATATCCTGCAAATCTTGTTACCCACTCACAAGAAGTTTGTTCTGACTGTTTTTTACAATTAAAGAATTGATACCTAGCTGCTACCACGTTCACTTGTTGGCATAACAGTTTGTTAGCAAATCTACCACCTGTTCATAGGAAAGTTCATTCGGAGTGGCATTAGGAAACAACTTCTGAGTTAATTGGAACACTGCACTTCCTACTGTGGATAATAGATACAGAAGTTTCTCAGTACCCGGTATGTTGTGAAGAAGTATGTGTGCTTCAAATTGTTGCAACCACTCGAGTCATTCTTCTTCTTCTTCTTCACGTAACTGTCGAAAAGATGGTATAGCAGTATGTGTTGCTGTAGGCAGTGCTTGTTCTGTCAGGCATGCAGCGTTGGCCAGTAGCTGCTGCACCATGTTGAACAACAAAGAGATTTGCTGTGTCTGGAACTGAAACCTCTGCATTAGCTGTGTGGCACCTAATGCTTGCAGCTGTGGCGCCTGAGCAGGGGACTGGATAGGTGTGGTGAGCATGTTGGAAGAGACAAATGCAAGAAACAGACAAGGCAAGCAAGAAAAATAAGTATAAACGCAAAGAAAATTTCTGCAACATCCGCCTGAAAACACTGTTTAGCAAAAGAGAGTGTTAAAGCAAGTAAACACCCCTGCAAATTAAAGAGAAGACAGAATTAAGGCCCCAGCTAAACATAACAGAAAATTCCATAGCCAAAAGGCACTGGGTTCTTCTGATAACTCGTCACCAATGTGGAATCCTGCCCACTCGCCTCTTATAGGGTGCCTAGGAACCTGTTTTCTCAGATAACTAGACAACACACAAGCAATTCACATTAATGGAGTTTATTACAGTAATTGAATTGACAATACTTAACTTTTGTTTCTACATGATGGGTGACAAGCAACTGGCGACATGCAAATAATCAATGCCCTTTGATAGATACAATTTCCATGCAAGCTAATCACATAAGTGCATAAAACACTGCAGCTCTTCTAGTGCTCTCTTCTAGACCGCGTCTACTAGTGCGCGCCTTCTACTGTCCGGCTGCGGCTAGGCGGCGTGTCACTTTTATTCTCTTCATGTAGATGATGCTCCTGTGATGGTGACATCCTAATCAGTGTGCTATTGGCTGCCATCATCTCACAGCCCTCTCTGCTGTATTGTTCTTTATCTTTGTGCTGGCACTTGTCGTTGCACCAGAACATCCATTTTACTCAATGACTTTCCGTTGGTTACTATTAACTATGACCTCTCTGACAGGAAATCACAAATCCAGTCACATAAGTGAGACGATACTCCATAGGCATGCAATTTTACTACAAGCCACTTGTATGATTACTGTATCAAAAGCATTTTGGAAGTCTAGAAATTCGGAATCAATTTGAAATCCCTTGCCAATAGCACTCAACACTTCATGTGTGTAAAGAGCTAGTTGT
Source organism: Schistocerca nitens (assembly GCF_023898315.1). Lineage (NCBI taxonomy): Eukaryota > Metazoa > Arthropoda > Insecta > Orthoptera > Acrididae > Schistocerca > Schistocerca nitens. Next base: position 283,534,304 of record NC_064618.1, on the reverse strand, counting down.
GTTTCATAAGAATGATGTTTTCTAAATTTGTGTTGACTGTGTGTAAATAGCCCATTCTCTTCAAGGTAATTAATAATGTTTGAACACAACATATCTTTCAAAATCCTATCAATGTTAATGATATGGGCTTGTAATTTAGAGGATTACTCCTACTGCCTTTCTTGAATACTGGTGTGACCTGTGCAACTTTCCTGTCTTTGGGTATGGATCTTTTGTCAAGCAAGTGTTTGTATATGATTGTTAAGTATGGCGCCATTGCATCAGCATACTCTGAAAGGAACCTTATTGGTGTACAGTCTGGATTGGAAGACTTGCTTTTATCAAGTGATTAAGTTGCTTCACTACTCCAAGGATACCTACTTCTATGTTACTCATGTTGGCAGCTGTTCTTGATTCGAATTATGGAATATTTACTTCGATTTCTTTGGTGAAGGAATTTGAGAAGACTGTGTTTAGTAACTCTCCTTTGGCAGCATTGTCGTTGAAAGTATTTCCACTGCTATTTCACAGAGAAGGTATTGACTGTGTCTTGCCACTAGCATATTTCACATATAAACAGAATCTCTTTGGATTTTTTGCCAGGTTCCGAGATAAAGTTTTGTTGTGGAAATTGTTATAAGCATCACTCATTGAAGTCCACACTAAATTTGAGCTTCTGTAAAAGATTGCCAACCTTGGATATTTTGCATTCGCTTAAATTTGGCATGTTTTTTTCACTGTTTCTGCAACAGTGTTCCGATCCATTTTTTGTACTTTCTTTATATACGTTCAGTATCCCCTTTTAATCCTATTTAGTATGGGTCCTACAGCCTGTACAATATTCTAAGATGTGTTGTTAGTAGAGTGACTGAGCCTATGTGATCATTTTATTTGATATCCCTACAAACTGTTATTTTTCTATTAATGACACTCCATCCAAAATAACATGTTATGTCCTCCCTGCCAATAAATTCTCAATCTCACCAAAAATTTTGCTTGTTCATACTTTTGATAATCAGTATTGGTGTGGTACTGAGACAAAAGATTCTCACAAGTCAAGAAATACTGCATCTACTTGACTGCCTTGATCCATGGCTTCCAGGATGTCATGTGTTAAAAGTGCAAGATGGGTTACGAATGATCGATCTCTTCAAGATCCACATTGCTTGGTATGGCGGAGGTCATTCTTTTTGATGTAGCTCATTACATTTGATCTCAGAATATGTACTACAATTCTACAACACATGTTAATGAGACTAGACAGTTAGCTTTATGCATCATTTCTATTATCCTCCTTATACACAGGTGTGACCTGTGTTTTTTTCCAATAATAGGATACAGATTTTTTGTTCAAGAGATATAGGGCATCCGCATTGACATGGGTGCTAAATCAGCTGCAAATCCTGTATATAATATTGGACCCTGAATCCTTGTTTAATTTTAGTGATTTTAGCTGTTTCTCAACAACACTGACAATAATATCAATATCACTCATCAAGCAGTGATGCAAGTCATAAATTGTGGCAACCTTTTTAGTGTGGGAGTGCAGCATTTATGCTTTTGGTTCACTGCTTTCAGATTCATTTCTGGTGTCATCCACATGCATCTGGACACCTTTGGCACCATGGACAGTCTTTACATCATTTAGCGCGCCGTCTATCTGCAAGTGTGTCCCATTTCAAACTCTCTATGAAATTTGCAATGCTCTCACGATGGCTAAAAAATGTACCAGTCACAAATCTTACTGCCCTTCTTTGGACCTTCTTAATCCGTTGAATCAGACCCAACTGGTAAGGGTCCCATACAGACGAACAATACTCCAAGACTGGACGAACTAATGTATTGTAAGCTATTTCCTTTGTTGAAGGACTGCATCGCTTCAGGATTCTACCAATAAACCACAATCTAGAGTTCGTTTTACCTGTTACTTGTGTAATCTGACTGGTCCAGTACCATTGTGCATTCTTCTATAATAATTGCAGTAATGCCTCACTGTTTAACTGTTGAGTGGATAGAAAACACCTAAAGAAGGACGCCAAACTCTTTAATTGTCACTTATAAGGGAAGTTAGCAATTGCTGCCATCTTAGTGGGACCTGGTTTGATACCCTCAGGTGAAATAATATGTCCTAGAAATTTAATCTCCTTTCGAGCAAATTTTGATTTCTTTAAATTTACCATGACTCCCCTTTTGGCAAATTTACTTAGAACATCTTGCAATAGATTAATGTGCTCATCCCATGTCTCTGTTGCTAGTAAGAGATCATCAATGTATCTGTGACTCGATCGAGCAACTGTGGCCCTAGCACATTGTCATGTGCTGCAATAAATACTCCGGCGCTCGCCCTCCAAATACAAATGCTGTATATTGTCTGGATTGCTTCGACAACATGATTTGCCAGAATGATGATCTCAGATCTAAAGAGCTTAAGTATGTTTTGCCATAAAACTTCTGGATCTGCTCATCTAAATTTTCAGGTTTCATTCGCACAGGCATGATAATTTTGTTAATGTCCCGTGCGTCAAGAACCAGTCTAATACTTTTATCTGCTTTACTTGTTGCTAGCAAAGGACTACTATAAGAGGAATTGGATGTCTCAATTATAACTTATCTCTTTCATGACCTCTTCCTTTTTTGTTCAGAGGACCAAGTAAGACACTCGACAAAAGGTATTATGTGGATATACCTGCATATCATAAACATATCCCTTCATGATACCAGGTTTATCTGCAAATACTGCAGGGTATTTAGATAATAACTGTCAATTGTTTAGCTTGAAATTCCTCAATGTTTGTTGCTTCATTTACCTTCTCTTTGATAGTGTCACAGATATTGAGTGACATAAGCCACAAAATGTTGTTGACAATAAGTTCATATTACAATTATATGGGTATTTCAGAGATACAGAATTATACCCAATAATAACACAAAGACCTAGAGAGGTAATTGCAACAGACATAACAGGATCCCTACCGACAGCTCGAGGGGGGTAAAATGCATCCTAGTTATATGCGATTTATATCTGAAATGTATGCTTCGCATGCAGCAACTGCTAGCAGTATTAGGAGAAAGCTAACTACAGATTACTTTAGAACAATTGGATACCTTACCACTGTTATATAATAGATAATGCTACCCATTTTACTGGAAGCAGATGGAAACATATAATATAATGGAAGAATATGGAGTAAGACATGTCTTACTATCGAGATTTTCACCTAGCAGTAACCCAGTAGAATGAACGTTCAGGGAATTAAACAGATTTATCTGGACCTATGGGTCTAAGAAGCAAACAAAATGGATTGAATATCTGAACAACTTCATTGAAATATACAATGATTTACCAAACCTATCAACTGTATTTACACCAAATGAGTTAATGGGTAATAGTCAGGAAAAGAACGAATGGGCTAAGGCGATACCTAAGTTGCAAAACGAAGATAAATCACACCAAGAAAAGGTGGATATGGCATTATGAAATATTTCTAGGCAAGCAGAATTCCATAAAATGAAGTTCAACAAGAAATTAACCAACTGACAAGAATATGCTGTAAATGAATTAGTATTGATTCGGACACATCCCAAGGCATCACTTTTAAAGAAGCAGAACAAGAAGTGGCACCTGCTATATACAGGTCCCTACAAAATTAGTTCTATCCCACATGAGGGATGTTACTAGCAGAATAAAAGGGTTGTATTGCCACAGAGATTTAAAGAGATATCTTCACTAAGTGGTAATAACAACGGAAATGGTGTGAATAACATTTTTCTGCCGAGTATGGGTACACTTGTATAAGTATTGTATATAGAAGTTATAAGTGATATACTTACAGCATTTCATAAATTTATTTGTGTCTTGTTAATTTTAAAATTGTAGATTACAGCACTTCATGACCAGAAAATGCAGAAAACTAACATAAAAAACTAGGGCCAATCAGGCCAGAGATATGTGACTCACATTTTAAGATTACTGAATTTCTATATCATTTCAATATTTTATGTACTGAATTTTATTATCTGTGCTAGATTAGGAAAAACACTGCACCTTGTTTGTTTTCTACTCTTTGTACATAATATAAATATTCATGTATTATCCTGTGTCTTTAAATGAATAATTCAATGGATAGATAACTTTTGAATGCATACACGTGTTGAGCACAAGTTGCACGTGAGTCCGTGTATTTTCTAAATTACTGACTTTATGGATATAACCAATGATGATGGATGTGATCCACACATATGTGTGTGGATGGATATGTGTGTGTGTGCGAGTGTATACCCGTCCTTTTTTCCCCCTAAGGTAAGTCTTTCCGCTCCCGGGATTGGAATGACTCCTTACCCTCTCCCTTAAAACCCACATCCTTTCGTCTTTCCCTCTCCTTCCCTCTTTCCTGATGAGGCAACAGTTTGTTGCGAAAGCTTGAATTTTGTGTGTATGTTTGTGTTTGTTTGTGTGTCTGTTGACCTGCCAGCACTTTCATTTGGTAAGTCACATCATCTTTGTTTTTAGATACATTTTTCCTACGTGGAATGTTTCCCTCTATTATAACCATAGGACTATGTACTGTGATCAACACATGTCCAATCTGAACCAATGATGATTAATGTATTTCTTATGACAATATTTGAATTGAGTGCATCATTATCCTGATGGGTATGACAGAATTTCATTTGTTCATACTCCAACATGAGCAGTTTCGGAACACCGACGGAAAAAATCAAATTCCTTATCGGCAAATGGGTTGCATCAAATTCACAGTTGAGCTCTATAGTCATCTGCTGCTGATGGTATTTAAAGGTGAAGGTCCCACGGGGAAGGTCTATAATTGCCTCCTTCTCCCGCATAAAATCTAGTCATAGTAACACCGGTACCAAAAGATTTTCTACTAAAAGTAATGTGCACACTATGGCTCCAATTTCCATTTGAATCTTGGCTTGAGTCTGGAACTTGACTGTCTGACCTTCTGTACTAGTGCATGAACAACTTTGCAGTTTGAAACGGGCAAAACCAGTAATTTTCTAATCTGCAAGACCCTTTTATACAACAGCATATTCTTAACTGATATACTCGCTCCAGTATTTTTGAGGTCTGTTTTTGGGTTTTAAGAAAGTTCTTCCAGATTTCTTCAGTTTTGTGATGCCTAAATTCTTCCCACGCAGTTATTCAGTTTTCGACTGCCTGATAGCAGTTTGCATTCCACCAGCGATGTTTCCTGGTGCGAGGGGGTTGTCCTAATTTGATGGATTCCTGAATTTTCTCTGTTAGTTTCTTCCAGTCCGTTGACTTCTCCTGATTGATTTGCCTGATGATTTTTTCTTTGTTGAGTTTCAGATATTCTGGATCTGGTTTTGTACTTTTGGGTGGCTTTTTTAACATTCTGTTGGGTTGGAATTTTGTTTTTATTTGGAGAAGATGATGATCTGACTCAAAGACACCTTTGCAGGTTCTGACATTCAGAATTTCTTTTATATTTTCCTAGGAAATTGCAACATGGTCACTTTCGTATTCACCCTGTCTAAGATGGGTGATCTCCATGTGGTTAATTTATGTGCAGGTTTTTGAAATTGGGTACTCATTATTTTAAGTCTGAAGTTTCTGCAGAAGTCAATTAGTTTTCCACCATTCTTGTTAGTATGTTTGTGTTTGGTATGGGGGCCAGTGGTATCTCTGAATTTTTTTCCCTTGCCTAACTTTGGATTAAAATCGCCTACTAAGGTCTTCACGTGGTGCCTTGGTATTTTATTTGTTGTTTCTTCTAGTGTTTCCCAGAAATTGTCCACTGTTTCAGGGTCAATTTTATTGTGATGATTTGCGGGGGCACGCACAGTGATAAAAGTGTAGGCTTTATTAGCTGATTTTACTGAAAGCAAGAAGCCTCTTTCATTGGTAGACATGAATTCAATAACTGAGTTGAGTATGGCACTGTGTACGGCGAATCCAGTTCTGAAAAGTAGTAGTCTGTCTCTTACTTTTATGGCAGGTTTGCCCTTGTAGATCCTGCAATTCTCTGTGTTAAAGTGTCCTTCATCCATTAATCTTGTCTCTTGCAGTGCAATGATTTTCAGGTCAAATTTTCCCATTTTGTTGGTGAGCTGCTTTAATTTGCCTGTTTTGGTGAGGGTGTTGACATCAATTGTGTTTTCTGTTATTATTATTATTATTTCTTTCTTTTCTCAGACGTTATGTCTGGTCAAGAATGGAAAGTGACGCAGACCTTGATCAAGCATGACTTCCTTTTAACTGTACGGTATATGTATTATTGCATTTAGGAACTTTCGGGTAATTGAACATGTATCAGTAATTACAGATTTCTGTGGTTGTATATATAAGTTTGGATGTAGCTGTATTGCATTGATGTACTGGTGGATATTGTATGGTATGACTCCTGTAGTTGATAGTATAATTGGTATAATGTCAACTTTATCCTGATGCCACATGTCCTTGACTTCCTCAGCCAGTTGGATGTATTTTTCAATTTTTTCTCCTGTTTTCTTTTGTATATTTGTTGTATTGGGTATGGATATTTCGATTAGTTGTGTTAATTTCTTCTTTTTATTGGTGAGTATGATGTCAGGTTTGTTATGTGGTGTTGTTTTATCTGTTATAATGGTTCTGTTCCAGTATAATTTGTATTCATCATTCTCCAGTACATTTTGTGGTGCATACTTGTATGTAGGAACGTGTTGTTTTATAAGTTTATGTTGTAAGGCAAGCTGTTGATGTATTATTTTTGCTACATTGTTATGTCTTCTGGGGTATTCTGTATTTGCTAGTATTGTACACCCGCTTGTGATGTGATCTACTGTTTCTATTTGTTGTTTGCGAAGTCTGCATTTATCTGTTGTGGTATTGGGATCTTTAATAATATGCTTGCTGTAATATCTGGTGTTTATTGTTTGATCCTGTATTGCAATCATGAATCCTTCCGTCTCACTGTATATATTGCCTTTTCTTAGCCATGTGTTGGATACGTCTTGATCGATGTGTGGCTGTGTTAGATGATACGGGTGCTTGCCATGTAGTGTCTTCTTTTTCCAATTTACTTTCTTCGTATCTGTTGATGTTATGTGATCTAAAGGGTTGTAGAAGTGGTTATGAAATTGCAGTGGTGTAGCCGATGTATTTATATGAGTGATTGCTTTGTGTATTTTGCTAGTTTCTGCTCGTTCTAGAAAGAATTTTCTTAAATTGTCTACCTGTCCATAATGTAGGTTTGTTATATTGATAAATCCCCTTCCTCCTTCCTTTCTGCTTAATGTGAATCTTTCTGTTGCTGAATGTATGTGATGTATTCTATATTTGTGGCATTGTGATCGTGTAAGTGTATTGAGTGCTTCTAGGTCTGTGTTACTCCATTTCACTACTCCAAATGAGTAGGTCAATATTGGTATAGCATAAGTATTTACAGTTTTTGTCTTGTTTCTTGCTGTCAATTCTGTTTTCAGTATTTTTGTTAGTCTTTGTCTATATTTTTCTTTTAGTTCTTCTTTAATATTTGTATTATCTATTCCTATTTTTTGTCTGTATCCTAGATATTTATAGGCATTTGTTTTTTCCATCACTTCTATGCAGTCGCTGTGGTTATCCAATATGTAATCTTCTTGTTTAGTGTGTTTTCCCTTGACTATGCTATTTTTCTTACATTTGTCTGTTCCAAAAGCCATACTTATATCATTGCTGAATACTTCTGTTATCTTTAGTAATTGGTTGAGTTATTGATTTGTTGCTGCCAGTAGTTTTAGATCATCCATGTATAGCAAATGTGTGATTTTGTGTGGGTATGTTCCAGTAATATTGTATCCATAATTTGTATTATTTAGCATGTTGGATAGTGGGTTCAGGGAAAGGCAGAACCAGAAAGGACTTAATGAGTCTCCTTGGTATATTCCACGCTTAATCTGTATTGGCTGTGATGTGATATTATTTGAAATTGTTTGGATATTAAGTGTGGTTTTCCAATTTTTATTACTATGTTTAGGAACTGTATCAATTTAGGATCTACTTTGTATATTTCCAATATTTGTAGTAACCATGAGTGGGGTACACTATCAAAAGCTTTTTAGTAATCAATGTATGCATAGTGTAGTGACCTTTGTTTAGTTTTAGCTTGATATGTCACCTCTGCATCTGTTATCAGTTGCTCTTTACATCCTCATGATCCTTTGCAGCAGCATTTTTTTTCTTCAGTTATAATTTTGTTCTGTGTTGTATGTGTCATTAATTTCTGTGTAATGACTGAAGTTAATATTTTGTATATTGTTGGTAGGCATGTTATGGGGTGATATATAGCTGCGTTTGCTATGTCTGCTTGATCTTTAGGTTTCAGATAAGTTATTCCTTGCGTAAGTGTACCAGGGAATGTGTATGGGTCTGCAATGTAACTGTTAAATAGTTTATAACAGAGGGAAACATTGCCAGCGCTTTTGTTTGGTAAGTCTCATCATCTTTCTTTTTAGATATGTTAAATAGTTTAGTTAGATGTGAATGGGTTGAGGTGAACTTCTTTAGCCAGAAATTTGCTATTTTATCTTTTCCAGGGGCTTTCCAATTGTGAGTAGGATTAATTGCTTGGGTGACTTCATGTTGCAAAATTATCACTTCAGGCATTTGTGGTATCAACTTGTATGTGTCTGTTTCTGCTTGTATCCACTGTGCATGCCTGTTATGTTGTACCGGGTTTGACCATATGTTGCTCCAGAAGTGTTCCATGTCTGTTATATTTGGTGGATTGTCTATTTTAATGTGTGTGTTATCTATTCTCTGGTAAAATTTCTTTTGGTTTGTGTTGAATGTTTGGTTTTGTTTCCTTCTCTCTCTCTCTCTCTCTCTCTCTCTCTCTCTCTCTCTCTCTCTCTCTCTCTTTTTTTTTTTTTTTTTTTTTTTTTTTTTTTTTTTTTAAGTCGTTTGGCCAATGCTTGTAATTTCTGCTTCTTTTCATCTAATTGCTCTATCGCTTCTTGTTGTGAGATTTTACCTAACCTTTTTCGTTTTTTTTTCTGACATTTCATTTCTTATAAATTGTGTTAGCTGTCCGATGTCTTTTCACAGTTTTTCTATTCTGATCTGTAGCCTGTGTTGCCATGGTGGTTTTGTGGGTTTCTTCTGTGTGTTGGTTGGTTCTGATCTCTGCCTAGTGTGTATATTTAGCGTAGTGAGTGCTCCTATATAAACCAGTAGTTGTAACTCTTCCATAGTTACGTTTTCATTTATTTTGTTTTGTATGATTGTGTTGATAGTTTTTATTGTTCTTTCGACTTGTGGGTTATTTGGCGGTCTATGCAAGGATGGTCTAATGTCTGTATTTGTATTCTATATATGTCAGCTGAAATTTTTCTTCTATATCTAACATGTGTGTCACTTCGTGTTCTATTTGTGCTTGTTCTGGTGGCTGTCTTAAGATTTTGTTTTCCTCTGATTGTTTATTGATGCATGTTGTTCTTTGTTTGTTTGCTCTGGGATGTTTGAATCCATTACTGTATTTTCTTCTTCTTCTGATTGCACATTATTTTGTTCCAGTATTTGTTGTACTTGTTGTTTGATGTTTTCTAATTCTGACTGGGGTATCCTGTTATTTTTAATTATTACATGGATCTGATCAGCTAGTCGTTGTTCTGTTAAAAATTTTAATTCTGGGTATCTGGTAATAAATGTTGTGTATACTTGTGAACTGTATCCAGTTGTGTTGGTTCCTAGGTTTGTTGCTTGGTAATAACAGAACATGAGGTGTCGATTAACTTCATCTGACCATCTCATCCTCTGTCTTTGTTTTCCTTCTAGGGTGGTTGCAGGAAGCATATCTTGCAAAAAACCTCTATTCGGGTTTAAATCCTTTTCCAGTTGGCTAGCAGTGTCGTTACCATTGTGGGCGGGCATAGGGTTCAAGCGTCGTCCCCGACCATGACGGTGCTTGTCCGAGGCTTCTTTAGTTCTGTCCTGGACCAACTAATCGCAATAAAAGGGGGGTTAGCCCTATTAGTGGTTTGTTCTTTTCGTCGCCTTTTACAACTGGCAGAACATACCGGAGGCCTATTCTTTTCCCGGGCCTCCACGGGGTTTATTATTATTATTATTATTGTTAGTACTATTATTATTATTATTATTATTATTATTATTATTACCATTGGTACTTCCTTCAGTAGATTTTCTTACATCCTCCTGTACTAAACCTAATGAGTTAATTATGTTAAGAAACTCGTTTATATCAGTATCAGGCATATAAAACAATTGTTGTTGAATAGTGACTGGTAGTCTTGCTTTCAGAACTCTCAACAAATCTCTAGGTGCTACCGACTCATCCCAATGATGGGCCATATTATAAATTTTTCAAAGTATTTCCGTAGCTCACCCATCTTTGGGTTATATATTTCAACACTGTAAACTGTTTTGCATAATCTTTCTTGGATAGACACAGACCAAAGTTGCTCTAAAAATTCCTTTTCAAATTCGTCAAAACTCCTGCATGTTGCAGCTGTATCAAGTGCCCATAGAGAAGAAGCATCTCCAGTAATATGAGCTACTCCATACTGTTCCTTTTGTTATTCTGTCCAGGTTTTTGGTAGTATACTCTAAAAGTTTCGAATGAAAACTACTGGGTGGATATTCCATTTACTGTCTTCATTGACTACATGAAATGGCCGGTGCTTGATAAGGCTTTTGTCATGCATTAATGCATTTAACTGTATTGTACTATTATTGTTAACCTGCATTGCACCCTCATGATAGCACGTACAGTCGGTTTCCAAATTCGGCCAGTATTGTGGTATAACCTGTTGCAGTACAACATGTTGGTTGCCATAACTCTGTTATGTAGGTGTCTCTGAATAGCTTGCAGGTGAATTTAATACATTGTATGGATTCTCAATGAGTGTTGTTTCATTACATCGCATAGCTGGCCTTTTGATATTCTGGTTTTCTAAACATAACACTTGAGTCACTTCCTAACGAACTTAGGATTCAATATCTTCTTGCATATTGCCCTGTATAGAATCTGCAGTAATGGCCAAGCTCTAAAACTGCTTATCTAAGTTATTAACTTCCTGCTGCATAGTATCAATCTGAACTGGAACATCTTCCAGAGGTTTAATAGTAAAGCACTCTGTCATCAGGGCACATTGGGACCATCCAACAGCTATGTCATCCTCAGCTGAGGATGTGGATAGGAGGGGCGTGTAGTCAACACACCGCTCTCCTGGTAATTATGATGGTTTTCTTGACCAGAGCCATTACTGTTCAGTCGAATAGCTCCTCAATTGGCATCACGAGGCTGAGTGCACCCCGAAAAATGGCATCAACACATGGTGGCCCAAATGGTTACCCATCCAAGTGCCGGCCACACCCGACACCGCTTAACTTCGGTGATCTGACGGGAACCAGTGTATCCACTATGGCAAGGCCGTTGCCAGAGGTTTAATAGTGCTATCGACAATATCAATGTCTTTGTTGAGCTATTCGACAATAGCCTTGTCCAGTTAAACCAAGATTTGACTGAATTTGTCTACTAGATCTTTGTCTCTCTCAACAAATGTTTTATTTATTAAACCTAGAAATTTTCTTTCTCGTTCTTGCTCTTTGAGCTCACATTGTTGTTCCCTTAATATCTCTTCCTCCTTTCGCTTTTGCTCTTTTAGAGTCCTAGCTTCCCTACATTCTTGTTCCATAACATTAAGTCTTTGGAACAGAAGTTTTATTAAGTGACTATCAGACAGTGTTGGAGTTGACAAAGTAACAAAGTCCGCCCCCTGCTCTGTTACATTACTCTCAGTCATATCAGCAACTTCTGTCTGAGGATTGCCTGTTATTTCAGGCTGATCCTTGACCTCATTTTCGTTTGGTAACTCTCTTAAAATTTTGTCATTAATTCATGACGTATGTCCTAATAATTGCACTGAAGTGTGCTCTATTTGTTTGCTTCGACTCTCTGATACTGCATCAGTATCTACATTAACATCAGTAAGTTCAATGGGCTGTTTCTTTGGCCTAACCATTTCAACAAAATTTCTTTCCCCACAATGGCAATGAGAGTAAACACTGATAAAACTTATAACCTATACATACATAAATAATATCAAGTATAGACAATGTGTGATGCAAAATACTTTGTGAAATTGAGAACACTAACTACTAAGGGAGACGAAAATTTAATAGTCATGGGTGACTGGAATTCGACAGTAGGAAAAGGAAGAGAAGGAAACGTAGTAGGTGAATATGGATTGGGGCTAAGAAATGAAAGAGGAAGCCACCTGGTAGAATTTTGCACAGAGCATAACTTAATCATACCTAACACTTGATTCAAGAATCATGAAAGAAGGTTGTATACATGGAAGAACCCTGCAGATACTTCAAGGATTCAGGTAGATTATATAATGGTAAGACAGAGATTTAGGAAACAGATTTTAAATTGTAAGACATTTCCAGTGGCAGATGTGGACTCTGACTACAATCTATTGGTTATGAACAGTAGATTGAAACTGAAGAAACTGCAAAAAGGTGGGAATTTAAGGAGATGGGACCTAGATAAACTGAAAGAACCAGAGGTTGTACAGAGTTTCAGGGAGAGCATAAGGGAACAATTGACAGGTATGGGGAAAGAAATACAGTAGAAGAAGAATGGGTAACTTTGAGGAATGAAATAGTAAAGGTAGCAGAGGATCAAGTAGGTAAAGAGACGAGGGCTAGTAGAAATCCTTGGGTAACAGAAGAGATACTGAATTTAATTGATGAAAGGAGAAAATACAAAAATGCAGTAATTGAAGCAGGCAAAAAGGAATACAAACGTTTCAAAAATGAGATCAACAGGCAGTGCAAAATGGCTAAGCAGGGATGGCTAGAGGACAAATGTAAGGATGGAGAAGTGCGTATCACTAGGGGTAAGATAGATACTGCCTACAGGAAAATTAAAGAGACCTTTGGAGAAAAGAGAACCATTTGCATGAATATCAAGAGCTCAGATGGAAACCCAGTTCTAAGCAAAGAAGGGAAAGCAGAAAGGTGGAAGGAGTATATAAAGGGTCCATACAGGGGTGATGTTCTTGAGGACAATATTATGGAAATGGAAGAGGAGGTAGATGAAGATGAAATGGGAGATATGATACTGCGTGAAGAGTTTGACAGAGCACTGAAAGACCTAAGTCAAAACAAGGCCTCGGGAGTAGACAACATTCCATTAGAACTGCTGACAGCCTTGGGAGAGCCAGTCCTGACAAAACTCTACCATCTGGTGAGCAAGATGTATGAGACAGGTGAAATTCCCTCAGACTTCCAGAAGAATATAATAATTCCAATCCCAAAGAAAGCAGGTGTTGACAGATGTGAGAATTACCGAACAATCAGTTTAATAAGTCACAGCTGTAAATACTAACACGAATTCTTTACAGACAAATGGTAAACTGGTAGAAGCTGACCTCGGGGAAGATCAGTTTGGATTCCGTAGAAATGTTGGAACATGTGAGGCAATACTGACCCTACGACTAACCTTAGAAAAAAGATTAAGGAAAGGCAAACCTATGTATCTAGCATTTGTAGACTTACAGAAAGCTTCTGACAATGTAGACTGGAATACTCTCTTTCAAATTCTGAAGGTGGCAGGGGTAAAATACAGGGAGCGAAAGGCTATTTACAATTTGTACAGAAAGCAGATGGCAGTTATACGAGTCGAGGGACATGAAAGGGAAGCAGTGGTTGGGAAGGGAGTGAGACAGGGTTGTAGCCTATCCCCGATGCTATTCAATCTGTATATTGAGCAAGCAGTAAAGGAAACAAAAGAAAAGTTCAGAGTAGGTATTAAAATCCATGGAGAAGAAATACAAACTTTGAGGTTCGCCGACGACATTGTAATTCTGTCAGAGACAGCAAAGGACTTGGAAGGGCAGCTGAATGGAATGGACAGTGTCTTGAAAGGAGGGTGTAAGATGAACATTAACAAAAGCAAAACAAGGATAATGGAATGTAGTCGAATTAAGTCGGGTGATGCTGAGGGAATTAGATTAGGAAATGAGACACTTAAAGTAGTAAAGGAGTTTTGCTATTTGGGGAGCGAAATAAAAGTTGATGGTCGAAGTAGAGAGGATATAAAATGTAGACTGACAATGGCTAGGAAAGCGTGTCTGAAGAAGAGAAATTTGTTAACATCGAGTATTGATTTAAGTGTCAGGAAGTCGTTTCTGAAAGTATTTGTATGGAGTGTAGCCACGTATGGAAGTGAAACATGGACAATTAATGGTTTAGACAAGAAGAGAATAGAAGCTTTTGAAATGTGGTGCTACAGACGAATGCTGAAGATTGGATGGGTAGATCACATAACTAATGAGGAGGTATTGAACAGAATTGGGAAGAAGAGGAGTTTGTGGCACAACTTGACTAGAAGAAGGGATCAGTTGGTAGGACATGTTCTGAGGCATCAAGGGATCACCAATTTAGTACTGGAGGTCAGCATGGAGGGTAAAAATCGTAGAGGGAGACCAAGAGATGAATACACTAACCAGATTCAGAAGGATGTAGGCTGCAGTAGGTACTGGTAGATGAAGAAGCTTGCACAGAATAGAGTAGCACGGAGAGCTGCATCAAACTAGTCTCAGGACTGAAGACCAAAACAACAACAACAACTACTACTACTACTAATACACATAGGTAGCTAATATCAAGTCCATATACTGTGTGGCATAAACTCTACTTTATGATATTGACAGTTCTGGTTTAATTATATATCTCGCAGCCGCAATGTAATGGTAGCTATTCATGAGGCTGCAGCACATACTGGATGAAGTTTTGAAAACTAAAATGCAACACGTGTTGATCACAAACTGCGTGTGCCACGTGATGTGTGAACAAGAACAAATGTCCTTACCTTAACGCCCATGCTCGTGATGATCCAATGCCCATTAAAATTTATTTTTACATTCCTGTTTGGGTTCTCTCTTCCAGACAATTGCTTTTATCATTTGCACTCCAATCAGTATACATGAAATAAAATAAGGCAATACATTAATATATTGCAATAGTATGATATACCTGAAAATATTTAATATATATGTAAATTAAATACGGTGATGTTACAAATTCTTTATACATATATATTTTACATAGAGCCCCACGTTGGGCGTCAGTGTGCTCCCTTTTACACCGTGTTGTGAATGCGTAAATTTAGCAGTCCATTATAAATATTTAAATATGTCTATAGCTCTCAATTGTCATTCAATTACTGCATTACCTGGCTAGAATATGACATGAGCATGAATGTGAACTAAATTGAAAAACACAGTCATTTTCATATGTTGTCTGTAAAGAAGTGTTATCTGTTTAAAATTATTCAATTAGGTTCATTGACTACTTTCGTACAAACTTAGTTCACTTTTGAATATCACTTCACTTTAATAGTTATAAACATGTTTATAGTTATAAACATGTTAACATGGAGACACACAACACTGGAATCAGCAAATTCTACTGAAAGGATTTCTGAGCTTTAGCTGCAAAAGATTTTTGCTCCGATACAAGCAAAGAATGGTAGATGTTAAAATAGTTTCTCATAGCATAGATTTGGATATACAATCAAGTTACATTTACATGGATTCTTTTTACAATGGCAAATATATATGTCTGAATTATTCAGCAATTTAAACTCACTGCTAATGGCGGCATTGCAGCTCATCCACAGCGAAGCAAAGATGGAATGCCGAGGATCAAGATTAGTAATATTCTTACAGAAAATATGAGATAAACTTGAATAACATTATTCTCTATTTTTCTCCAATAATGTACAATAGGTAGTTTACATAATAGTAATACTACCAGACCTTATCATAGGTGGCAGATTAAAGTGCATATTGTTGGCATAATGGCTACTCGAACAAGAAGAAACAATGCAACAAAAAATCAGTGATAATAATAACTGTTCTTATAATTAAAAGATATCATTGCTTTCAGTCTATTTTCTGTGACTTGTGAAGATACTGTTACATTGTCTCTGCACTAGCAAAACCCAAACTGTTTCTCTAACAACACACTTGTCTCTCATGATATTAAACATTTTAAAAAATAATAAAAGAATGTTTTTATAAACTATAAAATAGGGGCGTGGATGTTATATGTCTTACAATATTGACAACGCTGTCCATTTACTGTCAGTCACTGCTTCACTCATATGAAACTAAATTTGCTGTTCATTTAACTGTTTCGACTGTGGGTTCTCGGTGAAACACTGCATAGTGTATTAATTAAACAAAACAACTATTCAGCTTTGTTTCACAAACATTATCATTACTGTACAGCCTAGGTTTCAGGTTAAAGCCCTTTTTCTAGAGCACAACTGATCCCAAAAATAGCAACAAAGCATAGATAAACATATCAACTTCTTAAACTATCAATAGTTGAATTGAACTATAAAAGTTGACAATTCTGTAACGGTCACTAGGACAGTATTGGCAATAAGTATGAATAACATACACCGGAGCAGAGCAACGTGCACAGTAATTTGTGTCACTATCTGTTTATGAATGAAGGCATCCAGATTTTTTCTTCTATGTAGAAGTTGTAACACTGCCTTAAAGGCATGAAAAACTGAATTGTGTTTGCCCATTCAATAGTCAACAGAGCAGGACCAAAACTCTTTGCAGATGATCTTCTAAATGCCACTTTTCACTATGGCCACTTGTTTATCTTTTCAAGTGAAGACATATCTACCAGTGTCTGTAGGACATAGAAAAATACAGAGAAACCCTTTGTTTCTGACATGTTGCTTGTTGTTGTTGTTGTGGTCTTCAGTCACGAGACTGGTTTGATGCAGCTCTCCATGCTACTCTATCCTGTGCAAGGTTCTTTATCTCCCAGTACCTACTGCAACCTACATCATTCTGAATCTGTTTGGTGTAATCATCTCTTGGTCTCCCTCTGCGATTTTTATCCTCCACGCTACCCTCCAATACTAAATTGGTGATCATTTGATGCCTCAGAATATGCCCTACCAACCAATCCCTTCTTCTAGTCAAGTTGTGCCACAAATTTCTCTTCTCTCCAATTCTATTCAATACCTCCTCATGAGTTATGTGACCTACACATCTAATCTTCAGCATTCTTCTGTAGCACCACATTTCAAAAGCTTCTATTCTCTTCTTGTCTAAACTATTAATCGTCCATGTTTCACTTCCATACATGGCTACACTCCAAACAGTTACTTTCAGAAACGACTTCCTGACACTTAAATCTATACTCAATGTTCACAAATTTCCCTCCTTCAGAAACACTTTCCTTGACATTGCCAGTCTTCATTTTATATCCTCTCTACTTCGACCATCATTAGTTATTTTGCTCCCCAAATAGCAAAACTCCTTTACTACTTTAAGTACCTCATTTTCTAATCTAGTTCCCTCAACATCATGCGATTTAATTCGACTACATTCCATTATTCTCATTTTGCTTTTGTTGATGTTCATCTTATATCCTCCTTTCAAGACACTGTCCATTCCGTTCAGCTGCTCTTCCAGGTCCTTTGCTGTCTCTGACAAAATTACAATGTCATCAGCGAACCTCAAAGTTTTTATTTCTTCTCCATGGATTTTAATTCCTACTCCGAATTTTTCTTTTGTTTCCTTTACTGCTTGCTCAATATGTAACGCCGGAAATGCATATCCTTCTATTTCCATCTATTGTACTATAAATTTTTTTCCCTATTTTGTTGCCGGCCACGGTGGTCTAGCGGTTCTAGGCGCTCAGTCCAGAACCGCGCGACTGCTACGGTCGCAGGTTCGAATCCTGCCTCGGGCATGGATGTTAAGTCCCATAGTGCTCAGAGCCATTTGAACCATTTGAACCTTATTTTGTTACCTGAAGATATGACATTTCTGCGTCTTTATATATTGTAATTGTTTTACTGTTTATATATATATATATATATATATATATATATATATATATATATATATATATATATATACACTCACTCCTGGAAATTGAAATAAGAACACCGTGAATTCATTGTCCCAGGAAGGGGAAACTTTATTGACACATTCCTGGGGTCAGATACATCACATGATCACACTGACAGAACCACAGGCACATAGACACAGGCAACAGAGCATGCACAATGTCGGCACTAGTACAGTGTATATCCACCTTTCGCAGCAATGCAGGCTGCTATTCTCCCATGGAGATGATCGTAGAGATGCTGGATGTAGTCCTGTGGAACGGCTTGCCATGCCATTTCCACCTGGCGCCTCAGTTGGACCAGCGTTCGTGCTGGACGTGCAGACCGCGTGAGACGACGCTTCATCCAGTCCCAAACATGCTCAATGGGGGACAGATCCGGAGATCTTGCTGGCCAGGGTAGTTGACTTACACTTTCTAGAGCACGTTGGGTGGCACGGGATACATGCGGACGTGCATTGTCCTGTTGGAACAGCAAGTTCCCTTGCCGGTGTAGGAATTGTAGAAAGATGGGTTCGATGACGGTTTGGATGTACCGTGCACTATTCAGTGTCCCCTCGACGATCACCAGTGGTGTACAGCCAGTGTAGGAGATCGCTCCCCACACCATGATGCCGGGTGTTGGCCCTGTGTGCCTCGGTCGTATGCAGTCCTGATTGTGGCGCTCACCTGCACGGCACCAAACACGCATACGACCATCATTGGCACCAAGGCAGAAGCGACTCTCATCGCTGAAGACGACACGTCTCCATTCGTCCCTCCATTCATGCCTGTCGCGACACCACTGGAGGCGGGCTGCACGATGTTGGGGCGTGAGCGGAAGACGGCCTAACGGTGTGCGGGACCGTAGCCCAGCTTCATGGAGACGGTTGCGAATGGTCCTCGCCGATATCCCAGGAGCAACAGTGTCCCTAATTTGCTGGGAAGTGGCGGTGCGGTCCCCTACGGCACTGCGTAGGATCCTACGGTCTTGGCGTGCATCCGTGCGTCGCTGTGGTCCGGTCCCAGGTCGACGGGCACGTGCACCTTCCGCCGACCACTGGCGACAACATCGATGTACTGTGGAGACCTCACGCCCCACGTGTTGAGCAATTTGGCGGTACGTCCACCCGGCCTCCCGCATGCCCACTATACGCCCTCGCTCAAAGTCCGTCAACTGCACATACGGTTCACGTCCACGCTGTCGCAGCATGCTACCAGTGTTAAAGACTGCAATGGAGCTCCGTATGCCACGGCAAACTGGCTGACACTGCCGGCGGCGGTGCACAAATGCTGCGCAGCTAGCGCCATTCGACGGCCAACACCGCGGTTCCTGGTGTGTCCGCTGTGCTGTGCGTGTGATCATTGCTTGTACAGCCCTCTCGCAGTGTCCGGAGCAAGTATGGTGGGTCTGACACACCGGTGTCAATGTGTTCTTTTTTCCATTTCCAGGAGTGTATATTTTTTTTTTTTTGTGGTGGGGAGGATGGGGAGTCGTTCCAGTCCCGGGAGTGGGGGGACTTGCCTTGGGGGGGGGGGGGGAGGGACGGGTGTTCACTCGCACACACACGCATATCCATCCACACGTGTGCAGATGCAAGCAGACATATTTAAAGATTAAAGTATAATATGACTGCTTGTGTCTGTATATGTGTGGATGGATATTTGTGTGTGTGCGAGTGTATACCTGTCCTTTTTTCCCCTGAGGTTAGTCTTTCCACTCCCAGGATTGGAATGACTCCTTACCCTCTCCCTTAAAACCCACATCCTTTCGTCTTTCCCTCTCCTTCCCCTCTTTCCTGATGAGGCAACAGTTTGTTGCGAAAGTTTGAATTTTGTGTGTATGTTTGTATTTGTTTGTGTGTCTATCGACGTGCCAGCGCTTTCGTTTGGTAAGTCACATCATCTTTGTTTTTAGATATATTTTTCCCACGTGGAATGTTTCCCTCTATTAATTTATATCATTAAATTGAACCCAACAATTACGTTTGTTATTGTCACTGTTGTATTTCGAAATCTTTTCTGTCATCTTATTTTCTCTTTTTGTTTGTGCCAGTAGTTTCACTTTGTATTCACCCTCTCCTTTTTACTGTAATCTACTATACAATTTTATCCCGCCTATATAGACTCAATAATACGTCACCCACTTCCAAACCATAACCAAAAATTTTTTTCCGCTTTCAACACTACCGCTGCTATAAAATCCACCGTTTCTAGTCCACAAACAGTTCATTTCACCTATTAAACAACCTTTTCGTCTAGTTCTGATAACTTTCGCTTTATTTCCATTTCCGTTCTTCCCACATCACTGATAATTTTTAGCCGCTTCCCACAGGTTTTAACGTCATTATTTCTTCGCCAGACAATTGTTAGCCTCATTTTCATAATCTGCCACCACAAAACCACTCTTTTTAATACATTTACACGCCGTTTTTTCGAAATTTTCCCGAATCTCTCCATCCTTTAACGTGTTTTGGCGGCAACACAACCACCTAACCTATGTGCACATCGTTCTCTACCAACCCAAGTTCACCACAGGATCAACATAGCCCATCTTTAACCAACACTTTTTCGCCTTTTTTCACAACAGATCTCCAGTTACTTTCTCCAGTTATTTTCATTTTCATCTCAACCTCATGTTACACTTTCCACCTTCTAATAC
The DNA here is from genome assembly GCF_023898315.1 of Schistocerca nitens. NCBI lineage: Eukaryota > Metazoa > Arthropoda > Insecta > Orthoptera > Acrididae > Schistocerca > Schistocerca nitens. The sequence goes on along the minus strand of NC_064618.1, from coordinate 283,513,767 downwards.
CATGTCACCCTCATAACACCCCCACAACGACCCCATTAAGTTTTATTTACATTCCCTCCGCAAACATGCCTTCACCCTAGCCAGATTACGCTCGCATATTTTATTTTCTCAGGCTTGTCTGACATTTGGCATTACCCCCAAAGGCCTCACACTTAAAGTTCCCATCTCTGGCTGCAACCCTTCTTTCCATCAGTCCCTATACCAGTTCCAAACTGAACAATCCATTGCCCTCACCCACCTAATCCTTCACCTACACATCAACTCAGCCAATGAACACACCCGTCAACTCCTATCCTTAATAAAAGTCCTTAATCTTTCCTCTCCCACATCCACACCGGCTGTTCAGAGCATCCTCCTACAGGCCAACCGTAAATTAGAACAGCATGCCACCCTCCACCTCAAAAAACTATCCAATCTCCTGGTTTCCCACCTCCGGAAAGGCAACTCACTCACCCTTCACAACCTTGCCAGCAAACCTCAACCTCCTCTCATTGCACACCAACCCAGTCTCTCCCATTTACTCAATCTCCCACTTCCAGCTCCACTCCCTCCAAAACCTCAAAATTCCAATCAACACAACCTGGAACCACAACGCCCTAATTCAGTAGTTAACCTTTCCTCCAAACCTCTCTCCCAATCCGAAACCTCTGTCCTATCCAAAGGCCTCACCTTCAGCCCCACTCCCAGATTCAACCAAACAGCCCTCGTCAAAGATTTACTGTCCCACACTCGTACTCTCTGCTGGAAATATCACTTTGCCACGAAGAAAAATGATCCTAATCCTACTCCTAATGATCCAACTCCCCAAGACACTATCCAAATTGAACCCTGCCTGGAACAGTTCCGTCCTCTGTCACAGCGGGACCCACCTCCTCTTCCTCAAAATCACCCTCTCCAAACCTTCCAGGAATTTCTGACTTCCAGCCTTGCATCTCAATCCTTCTTAAAAAACCTTAATCCTACTCCCAACATCACCACTGCTGAAGCCCAGGCTATCCGTGATCTGAAGGCTGACCGATCCATCATCATTCTTCCGGCGGACGAGGGTTCCACGACCGTGGTACTTGATCGTCGGGAGTATGTGGCTGAGGGACTGCGTCAGCTTTCAGACAACACCACATACAAAGTTTGCCAAGGTAAACCCATTCACGATGTCCAGGCGGAGCTTCAAGGATTCCCCAGAACCTTAGGCCCCCTGCAAAACCTTTCACCTGACTCCATCAACCTCCTGACCTCACCGACACCCCGCACCCCTATCTTCTACCTTCTTCCTAAAATCCACAAACCCAATCATCCCGGCCGCCCCATTGTAGCTGGTTACCAAGCCCCCACAGAATGGATCTCTGCCTACGTAGATCAACACTTTCAACCCATTACATGCAGTCTCCCATCATTCATCAAAGACACCAACCACTTTCTCGAACGCCTGGAATCCTTGCCCAATCTGTTACCCCCGGAAATCATCCTTGTAACCATTGATGCCACTTCCTTATACACAAATATTCTGCACGTCCAGGGCCTCGCTGCGATGGAGCACTTCCTTTCACGCCGATCACCTGCCACCCTACCTAAAACCTCTTTCCTCATCACCTTAGCCAGCTTCATCCTGAGCCACAACTTCTTCACTTTTGAAGGCCAGACATACCAACAATTAAAGGGAACAGCCATGGGCACCAGGATGGCCCCCTCGTACGCCAACCTATTCATGGGTCGCTTAGAGGAAGCCTTCTTGGTTACCCAGGCCTGCCAACCCAAAGTTTGGTACAGATTTATTGATGACATCTTCATGATCTGGACTCACAGTGAAGAAGAACTTCAGAATTTCCTCTCCAACCTCAACTCCTTTGGTTCCATCAGATTCACCTGGTCCTACTCCAAATTCCATGCCACTTTCCTTGACGTTGACCTCCACCTGTCCAATGGCCAGCTTCACACGTCCGTCCACATCAAACCTACCAACAAGCAACAGTACCTGCATTATGACAGCTGCCACCCATTCCACATCAAACGGTCCCTTCCCTACAGCCTAGGTCTTCGTGGCAAACGAATCTGCTCCACTCCGGAATCCCTGAACCATTACACCAACAACCTGACAACAGCTTTCGCATCTCGCAACTACCCTCCCGACCTGGTACAGAAGCAAATAACCAGAGCCACTTCCTCATCCCCTCGAACCCAGAATCCCCCACAGAAGAACCATAAAAGTGCCCCACTTGTGACAGGATACTTTCCGGGACTGGACCTGACTCTGAATGTGGCTCTCCAGCAGGGATACGACTTCCTCAAATCCTGCCCTGAAATGAGATCCATCCTTCATGAAATCCTCCCCACTCCACCAAGAGTGTCTTTCCGCCGTCCACCTAACCTTCGTAACCTGTTAGTTCATCCCTATGAAATCCCCAAACCACCTTCCCTACCCTCTGGCTCCTATCCTTGTAACCGCCCCCGGTGTAAAACCTGCCCCATGCACCCTCCCACCACCACCTACTCCAGTCCTGTAACCCGGAAGGTGTACACGATCAAAGGCAGAGCCACATGTGAAAGCACCCACGTGATTTACCAACTGACCTGCCTACACTGTGATGCATTCTATGTGGGAATGACCTGCAACAAACTGTCCATTAGCATGAATGGACACAGGCAGAAGTGTTTGTTGGTAATGAGGATCACCCTGTGGCTAAACATGCCTTGGTGCACGGCCAGCACATCTTGGCACAGTGTTACACCGTCCGGGTTATCTGGATACTTCCCACCAACACCAACCTATCCGAACTCCGGAGAAGGGAACTTGCTCTTCAATATATCCTCTCTTCCCGTTACCCACCAGGCCTCAATCTCCGCTAATTTCAAGTTGCCGCCACTCATACCTCACCTGTCATCCAACATCATCTTTGCCTCTTCACTTCCGCCTCGACTGACATCTCTGCCCAAACTCTTTGTCTTTAAATATGTCTGCTTGTGTCTGTATATGTGTGGATGGATATGTGTGTTTGTGTGCGAGTGTATACCTGTCCTTTTTTCCCCCTAAGGTAAGTCTTTCCGCTCCCGGGATTGGAATGACTCCTTACCCTCTCCCTGAAAACCCACATCCTTTCGTCTTTCCCTCTCCTTCCCCTCTTTCCTGATGAGGCAACAGTTTGTTGTGAAAGCTTGAATTTTGTGTGTGTGTTTGTGTTTGTTTGTGTGTCTATCGACCTGCCAGCGCTTTCGTTCGGTAAGTCACATCATCTTTGTATATATATATATATATATATATATATATATATATATATATATATATATATATATATATATATATTGGTTTGTTTTGTGAATATTATTTGTATTTATACGCTGGGTCTGGCCTAGGGAAAACTATGCTATCGAACGAATACATCGATAGGTCGTGTGAAGAACGAAAGTGTTTAGGATCTTTGGTAGTGTTAACTCTGCCGCGTGGAGCGTGGGCAGAGAGAGAGAGTCTGGCTGGAGGAGTGCGGTTGAGCAGGTGTGTTGTGTGACGCTCCCGCGAGTTGCCGCGCTTTCGGGGTTTGGCAGCATGCAATTGCGCTCGACTGGCTATAATATTTTCTAGCACGGTGTCGCGGATGGGAAGCATTAGCTGGCACACATCAGGAGCCCGTGTCGCCTGGTGACCGTGTCGAGAAGAAGGCGCGCCAGCATCCAGCTTCTGCAACAGTGATGGCCGACAATGAGTGACTGTCGCCACCTCCTCGAGCGACGACTTCAAACCTTCAATCAACCAACAAGGAAGACTAAAAGCACGTAAAGTTTCAGAACTGTATGGCAGACCTCAGCTTTTAAAATTGTTGCATCACAAAATTACAGCAACTTAGCGTGAACCTTTGTTGCTCATTGTCCCAATTGCATTGCCAAGCAGGGTCCCTTCCTTTTCCGAAATGAACCCGAGTGTCGTTGAAATTCAAACGCCAGCATTAAAGTAATATAATTCGATTTCACTGCTTTAATTTCAAAGTTCAGTTAAAGTATTCATAGCTGGCTACAATATTTACATTACGCAAGCACAAATTAAGAGTGCGAGTTTTGTTACCATATTTTAGCTTACCTGTGACTGCAGCTCAGCTTGGTACGTACTAAATTTTACTATTGTTAATTGTTCAGAATCATTTAATTCAAGTTCAAAGTTAAATCTCTTATTTCTACATTGCGTGGATTCAAGTAGCTTTTGAAATGATTGTTGAGGTAGTCCAAGACTAACCGTATTTTACTGAATTTCGATGTGCTTCAGAAAGAAAGCTCACTATTAACTTCAGTCACTAAATTAACTTTCGATTTTCCAATTTTATTCATTCTTTTGCTAAATTAAGTCAGAGTGTAGCGAAATTTATTACTTCTGACAAACTTTCAGTTTTCACACTACACGTGTCAACCTTCAGTTGCCACGCTTCTAGTGCTAATTATATGTGTAATAACCTTTCTTTTTCAGTTACTATAGTAATTGTCCTTAGGACTGGCGACCGTAATTTCCCCCAAATCTCAAATATCTAATTACTGCTAGTTAATTGTTAATGTAACGGCTGCACATTTACTTTCTTTATTAACTTTACCCGTTTGCAAAATTAATTTCCACCAGTTTCATTTTCATTTTTCCTTTCATTTAGATGTAACCCTTTCTTCCCTCTTTACCGACAGATTAACTTCGGTGACGATTGCTTTTCCCAAATTTCCATTAGGTACACACGGTTTAATTTTTCACCGTCATTAAGGTCGATAAGTGAGGGGGAGGTTACACGTGGCGACCTGGTGACGGGACAATCTTCGGATTTGAGGTTGTTCTGGACACGAATTTTGCATTGTGCAAATCTCGTAACAAAGTACTGGTTACGAAATGGTCGATACGTCAGCGAGAATTTTAGTGTGAGGAATCCTAATTAGATTTGAGATTTGGCATTTATATTGAAAATTATTAAAATGAGTGAAGGCAACAATTACCAAAATTTGGTAGACTCGGATAAGGAACAATCGGTCGAACAGTGGGAAACGCGCACCGCGGTACCCATTCTTCAGGGGCAGGCGGCTAGCACGAAAGACGCGACCGCCGAAACACAACAAAGAGCAGAAATGGAATTCCAAACTTTAGAAAATGTTTCGGATTTGGAAGCGAAAATCAAATCTGTACCCCTTGATGAAGAATATGGGGGAACATATATAGAGGAACCAGCTATGGAAGTAAAACCGGTAGTTTCCAGGAATTTAACTGATTTATTGAATGTTTTGATTAATGAAATCAAGAGTCAATCGGCAGAAATTAAAGCTCAGGCTGCCAAGGAAGAAGCTCAGGCTGCCAAGCAAGAAGCTCAGTATGAAAAAATTGAACGGAAGCTAGACAATCAGAACAAAGCTATTAATGTTGTTAACAACAATGTTGGAGTTGTTAACACAAAAGTTGATAAAATCAAAGAAGACATTGTTATGATTAATACCGAAATCGGTAATCTTAAACAGGAAATGATAGGAGTTCAGGCAGAAATTGCGAGCATAAATGCTCGTTTTGATTCTGAAATTAGCAGAATCGAGAAAAGTGTAGGAGAAGCAGTTGCTCCGATCATCGAGAATAAGGTGACGGAACAAATTCAATTAGTGAAAAAAGAGGATCAAAAGAAGGTGGAAACTTTAAAGGCTTTAGTATCCGAAGTAGATACCAAAGTGACGAAGCAGGCTAATACCTGTGAAGAGAAAAAAAGGGAAGTAGAAATGCTTGCGACAACCACTTGCCAAGTAATTACGAGAGTGTCGGAATTAGAAAAGAAACTTGACAAAAAACAGAGCTACGTGCCAATCTGTGCACATAGTTCGGAATTGTTGACGAAAGAGGAGAGGTTCGACCCCTTGAAAAAAGCAGTGTACACCCGACGGATTTCATTAAAAATTGTGAAAAGAGTTTTACCCAGATCATGGACTAATGGCAGAAAAATTAATGCGGTTGGCTGATGTGTTGGCTGGTGATGTCAAGCATTGGGGCTTTAACCTCAACATTACGAACCTGACTTTTGTTGTTGTTGTGGTCTTCAGTCCTGCAACTGGTTTGATGCAGCTCTCCATGCTACTCTATCCTGTGCAAGCTTCTTCATCTCCCAGTACCTACTGCAACCTACATCCTTCTGAATCTGCTTAGTGTATGCATCTCTTGGTCTCCCCCTATGATTTTTACCCTCCACGCTGCCCTCAAATACTAAATTGGTGATCCCTTGATGCCTCAGAACATGTCCTACCAACCGATCCCTTCTTCTGGTCAAGTTGTGCCACAAACTCCTCCCCAATCCTATTCAGTACCTCCTCATTAGTTATGTGATCTACCCATCTAATCTTCAGCATTCTTCTGTAACACCACATTTCGAAAGCTTCTATTCTCTTCTTGTCCAAGCTATTTATCGTCCATGTTTCACTTCCATACATGGCTACACTCCATACAAATACTTTCAGAAAAGACTTCCTGACACTTAAATCTATACTCAATGTTAACAAATTTCTCTTCTTCAGAAACGCTTTCCTTGCCATTGCCAGTCTACATTTTATATCCTCTCTACTTCGACCATCATCAGTTATTTTGCTCCCCAAATAGCAAAACTCCTTTACTACTTTAAGTGTCTCATTTCCTAATCTAATACCCTCAACATCACCCGACTTAATTCGACTACATTCCATTATCCTCGTTTTGCTTTTGTTGATGTTCATCTTATATCCTCCCTTCAAGACACTGTCCATTCCGTTCAACTGCTCTTCCAAGTCCTTTGCTGTCTCTGACAGAATTACAATGTCATCGGCGAACCTCAAAGTTTTTATTTCTTCTCCATGGATTTTAATACCTACTCCGAATTTTTCTTTTGTTTCCTTTACTGCTTGCTCAATATACAGATTGAATAACATCGGGGAGAGGCTACAACCCTGTCTTGCTCCCTTCCCAACCACTGCTTCCCTTTCATGTCCCACGACTCTTATAACTGCCATCTGGTTTCTGTACAAATTGTAAATAGCCTTTCGCTCCCTGTATTTTACCCCTGCCACCTTTAGAATTTGAAAGAGAGTATTCCAGTCAACATTGTCAAAAGCTTTCTCTAAGTCTACAAATGCGAGAAACGTAGGTTTGCCTTTCCTTAATCTTTCTTCTAACATAAGTCGTAAGGTCAGTATTGCCTCACGTGTTCCAGTATTTCTACGGAATCCAAACTGATCTTCCCCGAGGTCGGCTTCTACTAGTTTTTCCATTCGTCTGTAAAGAATTCGTGTTAGTATTTTGCAGCTGTGGCTTATTAAACTGATTGTTCGGTAATTCTCACATCTGTCAACACCTGCTTTCTTTGGGATTGGAATTATTATATTCTTCTTGAAGTCTGAGGGTATTTCGCCTATTTCATACATCTTGCTCACCAGATGGTAGAGTTTTGTCAGGACTGGCTCTCCCAAGGCCGTCAGTAGTTCCAATGGAATGTTGTCTACTCCAGGGGCCTTGTTTCGACTCAGGTCTTTCAGTGCTCTGTCAAACTCTTCACGCAGTATCGTATCTCCCATTTCATCTTCATCTACATCCCCTTCCATTTCCATAATATTGTCCTCAAGTATATCGCCCTTGTATAGACCCTCTATATACTCCTTCCACCTTTCTGCTTTCCCTTCTTTGCTTAGAACTGGGTTTCCATCTGAGCTCTTGATGTTCATACAAGTGGTTCTCTTATCTCCAAAGGTCTCTCTAATTTTCCAGTAGGCAGTATCTATCTTACCCCTAGTGAGAAAAGCCTCTACATCCTTACATTTGTCCTCTAGCCATCCCTGCTTAGCCATTTTGCACTTCCTGTCGATCTCATTTTTGAGACGTTTGTATTCCTTTTTGCCTGCTTCATTTACTGTATTTTTATATTTTCTCCTTTCATCAATTAAATTCAATATTTCTTCTGTTACCCAAGGATTTCTACTAGCCCTTGTCTTTTTACCTACTTGATCCTCTGCTGCCTTCACTACTTCATCCCTCAAAGCTACCCATTCTTCTTCTACTGTATTTCTTTCCCCCATTCCTGTCAATTGTTCCCTTATGCTCTCCCTGAAACTCTGTACAACCTCTGGTTCTTTCAGTTTATACAGGTCCCATCTCCTTAAATTCCCACCTTCTTGCAGTTTCTTCAGTTTTAATCTACAGGTCATAACCAATAGATTGTGGTCAGAGTCCACATCTGCCCCTGGAAATGTCTTACAATTTAAAACCTGGTTCCTAAATCTCTGTCTTACCATTATATAATCTATCTGATACCTTTTAGTATCTCCAGGGTTCTTCCATGTATACAACCTTCTATCATGATTCTTAAACCAAGTGTTAGCTATGATTAAGTTGTGCTCTGTGCAAAATTCTACCAGGCGGCTTCCTCTTTCATTTCTTAGCCCCAATCCATATTCACCTACTACGTTTCCTTCTCTCCCTTTTCCTACAGTCGAATTCCAGTCACCCATGACTATTAAATTTTCGGCTCCCTTCACTATCTGAATAATTTCTTTTATTTCATCATACATTTCTTCAATTTCTTCGTCATCTGCAGAGCTAGTTGGCATATAAACTTGTACTACTGTAGTAGGTGTGGGCTTCGTATTTATCTTGGCCACTATAATGCGTTCACTAAGCTGTTTGTAGTAGCTTACCCGCGTTCCTATTTTCCTATTCATTATTAAACCTACTCCTGCATTACCCCTATTTGACTTTGTGTTTATAACCCTGTAGTCACCTGACCAGAAGTATTGTTCCTCCTGCCACCGAACTTCACTAATTCCCACTATATCTAACTTTAACCTATCCATTTCCCTTTTCAAATTTTCTAACCCACCTGCCCGATTAAGGGACCTGACATTCCACGCTCCGATCCGTAGAACGCCAGTTTTCTTTCTCCTGATAACGACATCCTCTTGAGTAGTCCCCGCCCGGAGATCCGAATGGGGGACTATTTTACCTCCGGAATATTTTACCCAAGAGGACGCCATCATCATTTAATCATACAGTAAAGCTGCATGCCCTCGGGAAAAATTACGGCCGTAGTTTCCCCTTGCTTTCAGCCGTTCGCAGTACCAGCACAGCAAGGCCGTTTTGGTTATTGTTACAAGGCCAGATCAGTCAATCATCCAGACTGTTGCCCTTGCAACTACTGAAAAGGCTGCTGCCCCTCTTCAGGAACCACACGTTTGTCTGGCCTCTCAACAGATACCCCTCCTTTGTGGTTGTACCTACGGTACGGCTATCTGTATCGCTGAGGCACGCAAGCCTCCCCACCAACGGCAAGGTCCATGGTTCATGGGGGGGGGGGGGACTTTTGACGAGTTTAAAAATTTATTTCTGGCTGAATACTGGTCAGAGCAAAAACAGCAAAGTGTCTGGCGCGAATTTGTCGTATCGAGGACTTTCGATGCGAATTCGCGCGGTTCGATGAAGGAGTTTTGTGAGGGCTGGATCCGCAAGTTGGAATATTTGCGTGATCGCCGCACGGAATCCGAAATAGTATGGGAACTCTACAAGAAGCTTCCAGATGATACAAAACGATATGTAGGAAGCAATTACAAGACAATCAATCATTTCCTGGAAAGAGTTGAGGACGAGGACAATTGGCGCAATAATCGCGACAGTGGTAGAGGCCGTGGTAACAACGGGTACAACAACGATAACCATGGGAATAATGCATACCGCAACCATGGCAGCAATAACAATAATGGTTCGGACCGTAATAACAATCGGTACAATGCAAATAATAACAGGAATGACGGAAACCAGTATCATACTAACGTGATACGGGCTTCGCAGAATAGTAATAACGCCAGAGGGTGTGAACAGCCGCCTCAGCAGTATCCGGGGAGCATATCTGCTGGGACGAGACAGGGAAACCATTAGCCGTGCTGGTGAGGGGCCGACCGGGCGTGGAGAAATTTTAGCGGCCCAATAACAGAAGAAAACCCAGATGTCGTCATTATGAAAATTCCGTATGGAATAATCAACGGCGGGAGAGTGTGCCAGTGTTAGGAGAAAGGAGTGCACCCACAAGTAGTAGATCAGCTGTAGACACGGCAGCAGAAAATACATTTACTGTCAGTGAGAACAATTTAAGCAGTGTTCCGGAAATCGATTATAAAGTGGCAGCTGTAACACCTACAGAGGAACTGGAGATTGAGTTTATGAATGATTCGCGATTGTTGAGAGATCAGATCTCGGATAACACGTCCGTCATCGAGCGAGGGGATGCAGAGAGGGATGAGGTCTGGTTAAGGCAGTTCGGTCGCTTATACGATGAACTAAGAGATTATAGGGGCCTGTACGGGAGAAGTGTTTATGGGGAGCGCGGGCAGGATTTGCCGCGTCTCGTCCCGCAGGAAGATAGTGTTTGTGAAGTGATAGAAAGTTCTGGCCCTAACCGGCAGGCTTTACCAGACATAGATGATGTTAATGGGGAGCATGAGCAAGATTCATCGTGTTTCGTACCGCAAGAGTTGGATGTTGAAGTTGTAACGGAAAGTTCTGGCCCTGACCGGCAGACTTCACCGAAAGTTATAGTGTTAGAAGTGGCCGACCCATCCGATGCAAAACTCCAGTTTAAACATTGCGAAAGTACTAAGGAGAAAGATTATGAGAATTTTAGTGATAGCCGGACACGATTGGTAGAAAAGCATGTAGATTGCAGCGTGTATGATGTTATAGCTGACGTTATACGGTCGGACGGTAAGCAGTGTGGGTTGCGCAGATCCAGAGGAAGTAATTGCAGATACTACTGGTCACATTCCTCCAGGTAGATAGGCAGATGAGATCAATCTGTCCAAAGAGGAATCAACGAAGGTGACAATTAGTGAATTGATAGCAGAGCAACACTCACTAGTTGACGAGTTACAGGAAAAGGTTTCGGTATTGGAGGCGAAGCTACAGACTAAGCCTCAGGACAAACGTGTTGAAATTAAAACTGTATGTGAACAGAGGCTGAAAAGGCCGCCAGATAAGCCGGATCTAGGATCGAAGCCAGATGTTTTTTTCTGGAATGACCTGGATATAGACGAGGATTTACTGTGGGAAAATAAAGAAACAGTCGAGGATAAGTGTAGACAGATAGTAGTGTCTGTTAATATGCACGGCCTACAACTAAACGTGTTGATTGACACCAGTGCAGAATTGAGTGCTGTATCTGGGAAAATATTTGAGTTACTGAAAGACAGACCTGGTATCGTAGTTATGCCGGTAACAGGGGTGAAAATTATCGGTGCTACTGGGAAGGCCAGTAAACCGGTCACAAAACAGATTTTTGTCAACTTCAAGATATGTGGGGCACGATTTGAACAAGAGTTTGTCGTCGTGCCAGACTTAACTACGGAAGTAATTATTGGGTTAGATTGGCTATTAAAGTACTGTGCAGTGATTAATTGCGAAAGCAAAACTTTGACATGTACGTGGTGGTGGTGGTTAGTGTTTAACGTCCCGTCGACAACGAGGTCATTAGAGACGGAGCGCAAGCTCGGGTTAGGGAAGGATTGGGAAGGAAATCGGCCGTGCCCTTTCGAAGGAACCATCCCGGCATTTGCCTGAGACGATTTAGGGAAATCACGGAAAACCTAAATCAGGATGGCCGGAGACGGGATTGAACCGTCGTCCTCCCGAATGCGAGTCCAGTGTCCTAACCACTGCGCCACCTCGCTCGGTGACATGTACGTCACAAGATAAAACAATAGTAGTTAGTTTTCACGAGGCAGGAGACGGCGTGCATGGGCAAAACCAGCCTATACACATTGTTAACTGGCTGGATGCAATTGACGTAGGCATGAATTTGAACTACTGGAACGTGAGGAATCTCAGCACTGACAATAGTGTAGAAAGTGAACTGGAAAGTATTGTAGACGGTGTGTCAAAAGTAACACACAAACAAAGACGAGGCCTGTATGAAGTAATAATGAGGAATAAGAGTGTGTTTTCAGACAAACCGGAACTTGTGGAAGAGATAATTAAATTCCCTCCACGAATCGACATTAGTATTGGTGTGAAAAAAGATCGTTTGCGAGAAGTAATGAAGCTAAAAGCCGATGCTCGCATACGTCGTCATGACACTAAAGCGCGTTTTGCTAAGTTTGCAATTGGAGACTTAGTACTCGTAAAAGCTCATGAGAAATCGAGCGAGATAGACAATGAAATCTCTAAATTTAAGTTTGTTTATAATTGACCATATAAAGTCATTGGTATACCTCACAAAAATGCGTATTGCTTAGAGTATCCAAGCTCAGGAAAACTATTAGGTATACGGAACATTGTAGACTTGAAATTGTACCAACCTAGGATCGATTAATACCACACAATGGGTAATTTGTACAGTATGTAAATATAGAGTGTAAGATTTAAGGTTTGCTAGATTGCCATGCTTTTGCCTGACCAAGAGGACATTAAAGAAATTGTAATTAATAAGTAATTGATTTTGACTAAATGATTTAAGAGGAATTGATTAGTAATCAATTGAAAAATCCAAGCTGCTATTTTAAGTTTTCAGCTGAGTCACAGTAGATTAAGGAATGTAAATATGATTTTGTAACTAGCTGTAAGATTTCATAAATATGTGATTTACTAGTCATGATGTACTTTGACGCTGTTTTAAGTTTCAGGCTAGTACATGCGTGTGATGATGGACAGTGTTGAGTTATCCACTGTGATAGTGTTAATGGACTCCTTGAGATTACTCGGGAGTGAGTTTTTCCGAAAGAATTCAGTGAAACGGACGTTCTGGAAATGCCGTTACACAGGCGAGTGAATCAAGCGTGCCGCACAGGCGGGCGCAACAATACTGGCGAGGCGGAGCCGCTGTCGGCTCTTGTGCTGCTGTCGGCATTCTTTGCACTTGCGGGTACGGAATGCGGAGTTGTTTTTCTTCCCGAACAGCTGATGTGGACGAATTCTGCTGTCAATATTTATGTTTTTTTTCGATCTGCTGTATATTATTTTCTTGTTTAGCGTTAAGTGGACTCTCATGACGAGAATATTAATTATGAAAAGTTATATAAAAAATGTGTATTCTGTGTGATTCTGTTTTTATGACCATGTACTCTGATTAATTTTGTAAATAGTATTCCATTTCTTGATAGTGTTACGAATTTAAATGATTTTGGAATAGCTAAACCATTTTCTATGTTTTCTATGAATTTTAATATGTTATCAGCCTGTTTTATTTTGTGCAGGATGATAGAGTGGAATAAGATTAGGAGTGTCTCCACTCAATTATTATGGTCAAAAAATTGGTTTATGGTTAATTCGCCTAATGCTAAATTTTCTTGATGTTTTAAGCATATGCATTTCCGCTGTTTTTTTTCCTTTTTGGGACATTTTCTGAGTCTGTTTACGTTACACGAACATCCTCAGACAATGAGGGGCACGTGTAACACCGGAAATGCATATCCTTCTATTTCCATCTATTGTACTATAAATTTTTTTCCGTATTTTGTTACCTGGAGATATGACATTTCTGTGTCTTTATATATTGTAATTGTTCTACTAAAGATGATGTGACTTACCAAACGAAAGTGCTGGCACGTCGATGTGGGTTTTAAGGGAGAGGGTAAGGAGTCATTCCAAACCCGGGGGCGGAAAGACTTATCTTAGGGGGAAAAAAGGACGGGTATACACTCGCACACACACACATATCCATCCACACATATACAGACACAAGCAGACATGTCTGGAAACTGATGATTTCTAAAGGAAAAATTACAAATATGGCTAAATACAGGGCTAACATGTGGAGCACAGTACTCTAATATTCTGCTAGGCACTCCATCATATCCATGAGAGTCCTTAGTCTTCAGTGATTTAATTATTGACTCGATCTCTCCCTTGTCTGTATCACAGAGGAGTATTTCAGACACCAATTTCGAAAAGGCATTTGCCAAGGAAGTTATACGATTCCCTCTAGAAACTAAATTTTTATTTAATTCACCAGCAATGCTCAGAAAATGATTGTTAAATACTGTACAATATCCGATTTATCAGTAACAGACATATTTTTACTATGAACTGACTTTATATCGTCGACCTTGTGCTGCTGACCAGACATTTCCTTCACAACTGACCATATGGTTTTAATTTTATCTCGCGAATTAGCTATTCTATTTGAATACCATATACTCTTTGCCTTCCTAATAACATTTTTAAGCACCTTACTATACTGTTTGTAATGGGCTACTGTACCTTGATTGTGACTACTTCTAACATTTTGATATAATTCCCGCTTTGTTCTACATGATATCCTTATCCAACTAGTCAGCCACCCGGGCTACCTATTACTGCCACTACCCCATTTAGAACATTATAATGGAAAGCAACTCTCAGAGAGCATGAGAAATGTGTTAAGGAAAGCATTATATTTATCATCTATGTTTTTGGCACTATAAACATCCTGCCACTCTTGTTGCTTGACAAGGTTTAAAAAACTCTCTATTGCTGTTGGATTAACTTTCCTACATAGTTTGTAATTATATGTGATGTTCGTTTGAGTATAGAAGCCTTTTAGTGTTAACATTTGTGCATCATGGTCTGAAAGGCCATTCACCCTTTTACTAACAGAATGCCCATCTAGTAATGAAGAATGAATAAAAATTAGGCAATGGGTTGTGAGCAGGGGTGGAGTACGGATGAATGAGGATGTTGTGAAATTCAGTGGGCAGCAAAACACCATGTGGGAAGGGTGGGAAGGTTAGTGGGTAGGATATTCCTCATTTCAGGGCACGTCGAGAATGTGACTCAGTTGCTCCAGTCCTGTGTGGTACTGAGTCACACGAAGAGTTCTCCTTTGTGGCCAGATTGTGGGACTTTGGGAAGTAGTGGGTGACTGGAGAGAGAAGGCATGGGAAATTTGTTTCTCCACAAGGCTGGGAGAATTTTGTTTATTTTTATGTAAATGTTTCCTTGGGCAAATGAATGTGAACATTCTGAAATTATCTGGATGTCATTCACCATATTCTTTAATTCTCAACAATGTGGAAGTATACTGTATGATGTATGTCAAGAACATTCACAATGAATTTAACTTTCATCATTAGTAAACTATATTACCATTTCTAGTACCTTAATTTTGTTTCTATAGACTGTCTGTTAGATGGATGGACCCTCATAATATCACTTTCCCTGTTTGGGTGCCAAACTGCATTCACAACACATCCGATTTTGGCACTGACACCTAAGCACAAAAAACCACTCTTGACAAGCCAGTTTCAGTGAGGTAATAATGTACCAGGAATGTTGCAGTAGGACCACAAGTAAGCACTCAAGACAAGAATGACAGGTTAACAGGTCATTACACTTGACATTTTTCTTCACCATCACTATGAGAACAGTACACCACTTTTATATGAATCTAGTGCACCTTTTTTTTTTTTTTTTTTTTTTAATCATATTCGTTATTCAAAAGTGGGGAACATATAAGATTCGATGGCACTTTACATTTGAGTACAAAGTTGAATCCATCATTCACAAGCAACATCACTGAAATTTAGATTCTGTTCCTCATGTCACAATGCATTATTGTAATTTTCAGCTTTGTTACATTGCTGTTGACTTATTACTGTGTAGTCTGTTTGTGTTAGGTAGCCATGAAATGGAAGGCACATGGAGAAGAACATCATATGATGCTACTTTAAAGCACAAAACAATTCAGTATGCTGAAAAGATGTAACAGGAGGGAGGGATAAGGATTCAATGTAGCTGAGAGTAACTTTTGCTTAGGGAAGAAACAGGAATTGGCATTATCTGCAACTACTACTACTACTGGAAAGAAATCTGCTGGCCCTCATAAGAGAAAAATTCTGACGTAGAAGTAAGAATTTTGGGATTTGTCCATGACAGGAGGAAGATTGGGCAACCTGTGACTAGTGATGCCATAAGAAACAAAGCAAAAGAGTTGGTTCCACTTCTTAATATACTGAGGCTAGCTGTGGATGAGTTGATCACTTCATAAAATTGGCTGGCTTATCTCTACAACCCTGTACAAAAGTATTCCTCATGCAGAAAAAAGTAGTCCATATAATGTGCAGAGTACCCCGAGAACCTCCTGCTGTACGCTCTTTAAAAAACTTGGAATACTTTCCACAACCTGCCAGTATATTTTTTCCCTAATGAGTTTCTTGGTTGACAATCCTGCCCACTATGAAACCAATGAAAGCTTCCATTATCACAATACAAGAAAGAAGGCTGACCTCCACTTTGAACCAAAAAGTTTAACTCGGGTACAGAAAGGAGTGCATTACTCCAGTGTCAAAATATTTAACTTATTACCGAGCTATATAAAAAGTCTACGTAGTAACAGTGCATCATTCAAAAACAATCTAAAGACATATTTAATCGAGAAAACGTTTTACTCATTTGATGAATACTTCAACAGAGAAAAGTAGTCTTTGTATGTACTTATATTTACTGTTGTTTGTTTATGTTCTTTTTGTTCCTATTTGTGCTACTGTGACAAATAGGCTTTTGCAATGTGATAAACTTTGCATAATGTATTATTCCTACAACTTTATTTTAGTTCATTATTATTTTTGCAAGTCTTATGTAATTTATGTCTAGTTCTGCTCTTGTAAACTAATTGATACCATGGTCTGTGAACATATATTACTCAAGTCGTTCTACATCCTAGCGTCATACGCATAACAGGATCTATGAAATTTGTAAATAAATAAATAAATGCCAAAAGCTTCCACATGATTTTGAGAAAAAACTTTACGAATTTTAGTGGTATGTCATCACACTTCAGAAAGAGAAGAATTTTTAAGTGGTCTAAACAGGGAATGCCGATGAGATGCCAATTTGATATGATATGCCATGTAATTACATGATTGATGAGAAGTTACCATCAAAAGAAGTTACCATCAAAACATTAGGGTGTGAAAAACAGTGCATAACTGTAATGCTGGCAGTCACAGCAGATGGGGACAAACTTCCCCCTTTCCTAATCTTCAAGCAGAAAACAAGGGCCCTAAAAAATGAAAAGCTGTTCCCTGTTGACATCATTGTTCAAAATCAAGAAAAAGCATGGAGAACTGAAAGTTTTAATGCTTGACTGGCTCCAAAATGTATGGGAATTGCATCTTGGAGGGCTTTCCAAACTACCACCAATGCTTTGGCTTGGTGCATTTTGTGATCATCTCATTGATGATGTAAAAACGACAATCCACAGCTTAGCTGCCAGTGATCTTGTTATTATTCCTGGAGCAATGACTTCTGTGTTACAACATACATTCAGTAACAGTACAAAAAAACTTGGCTTGCTCCAAAATGTGTGGGAACTGTATCTTGGACGGCCTCCCAAATTGCCATCAAGGCTTTGGCTTGAGGCATTTTCTGGTCATCTCATTGACAATGTAAATAAGATGATCCACAGCTTAGCCGATGACCCTGTTATTATTCGTGGAGTAATGACTTCTGTGTTACAACATTAGTATAAATAAGCCTTTCAAAGTGTACATCCACGAAAAGTACAAAAATGCTTGACTTGCTCCAAAATGGATGGGAACTGCGTCTTGGAGGGATGTTAGTATAAATAATCCTTTCAAAGGGTACATTCAGGAACAGTATGAAAAATGGTTTTGTGAACCACATGCTAACGAATATGCTTGTCTTGCTTCTTTTGGTTTTTTGTCACTCTTCTTTTTGCTGGAAAGGCATTCTCAGTCAGCAGATGGCACCATAATCTGTTGAGAACCTGACCTACTTGTGACATAGTGGCTCATTTCCTACTTCCACCTCTGTCAGTGGCATGACTTGATTTTGCCTGTGGCAATGTGAGTGAGTTTTAATAACAATTTCTAACCTCCTACCCCTTACTTTTCTGTGCCATAAGAGTATTATTATTGGTGAGTTGATGATATGTAGTACACTAAAGATGATAGTTAAGCTAGTTGTAAAATGGAAACAACAGACAATTACGTGAAAAAGCAAAGCTGAGAAACATTTTGAGTGACAATGATGATAGAACTAAGTGCAGGAAAACTAAATAAGTGAAAGATAATGAGAAAGATACATAGAGAGAATGCTAATGCAGAGTGTAAATACATGAGAGATAATCAAGGCTGCGAGAAATTGAGGAATCAGTCGAGGTGGAAGACAGCAGTGTAAATTAAAACAATATGAATGATGAGAGAAAGGAAACATACTGGATACACAGTTTCCATCCTCTGCACTGGAATATGCTGAGGTTGGGAAAGGAGATTCAAATGAACTGATTGGTAAAACATGTAAGTAAGTCCCTGTTTTCCTGCAGATGCTCAAGAACAGGATGCTGGATGTAGCACATGTAGAATTTTTGCCTGTGGCCATTCATTCTCACTTATAGTTACGTAATAGTTCTGGTAATGTAAAATTCTGTTTAAACTAATTGCTCAGTTGGTACAATAATGTTTTGTCTTTCTCGCACTTTGGCTTCTATACATAATATTCATCATAGAGATTTATATTTGATTTCAATACTGTAATTATATATCACAATAAGTGGGAAATTAACCTTTACTTTTCTAACAAAATGACTTGTGAAGATAATGAAATGTTAGAGAAGTGCTGTAACAGAACTAGTTGTCCAAATTTTAACTGAACAAAAGTTAACACTTTATATCACGGTCATATCTCAAAGCAATTGTTGTTCACTTTACAGCCTGGCACATATACTCCCTAGCTCTAACAAGCCTGCTGAGTCAACAATGACAGGAATTAATCCTATTCATGAATGACACTCTTATATCTGAAATAGATAGGGCCATCTCTTCCTTGTCACTATTTGCAGTTCTGATAGAAGCAATGCTGGCAGATTTACCAGCTAGTGGCAAGTAAAGTACCCTGCTTGGTTTATATGACCAACAAGCAGTGATGGCACCTGGCTGGGCCCAGGCTTGCACAAAGTCTTCTTGGCCCACCATTTGACTCATCCAAATAAGATGGACAAATTTCAGAATCAAAGTCCAAAGTCAAACTTTATTTTATAAAATTAAAATAACTTGTATACAGTTATAGCCATAAAGCAAACCACTCTGCTACTTTGTTAAACAATTTTGTATTGTATTATATTAAAGCTATAAAATAAAACAAATACATTTGAAGTGCATCTTATGATGACAAAGTTAACACTGGTTCTTACATATTGAACAACAAGCAAACGAACTGGTAGACTGATCTATTAAACGAATGGTTCTTTCCCAGTTTCTGTTTTCTTTTTGCAAATGTGTTTTAAAATTTGCATTAATGGTAAACAGTATCATTGTGGTGTGTTTTATTTTCTGTAGTGAAATGTATGTGTAATTGAAAGTGAACATAGTTACAGTGCAGAATGGCCTGGTTTATCACTTTCTTCAGTCAGCAACAAAAAGTTATAAAGCCAAATTTACAACATCTCTGTCTTTAAGTGCAGAAGTTAGTTTTCGTGATCCTGAAAGTGAAGTAGTAAAAAATTTTGTTGTTGATGATGACATGGACGTGGGAAAAGAATTAAAACAGTCAAAAACTGAAAAACTCACTGAAAATAAAGGCAAAGATTTATTTTCTACTCATACCAGTAACACCAGCAGCACTAATCTGTCTGCTGTAGATTGTGATGTATGTATGCAAACCTAACAAACTAAATGTAAAAAATTTCTAATGGTGCCAGCAGCTATTGTGTAGCACACTGCAGATGATAACTGTTTTCACGGTGAATGTGAGAAGTGAACACGATGGACAATGAGTTGGATAATTAGACAAAAATGGGGGAAACAATGGCAAAATAGCATTAGATAATGTCATCAAGATGTGGATTGTATGAAATTACATGGTGACATAGTGGAATATATCATGCAGAATGTCATATAAAACACCATATTCAGTATGACTGAAACTGTACTTTTAATTTTCTGCATAATCACAACATCAGGAATCAGGACATTTTGAAAATAACCCACAAATTTTTGAAGTGATCTTAGAGCTACATTACAGATCAGTCTATCACCACAGCCAGTTTTCCTCCAGTTACATTCATTCGTTGGCTTCACTAGCTCACAACTAAGTTATAACATTTAAACCTAACCTATAACTCAGGCTATGCTACAGGAAAGTCCATTTCCACAACCAGTTTTCTTACTTGCACTTTCGTTGGCTTCGCCAACTCACAACCAAAGTGTTACATTCCATCTTAATCTAGACCTCGAGCTATACAAAAGACCAGTCTGTTACCACAACCAGTTTTCCTCTAACCACATTTGTTGGCAATGCCAACTAGCAACTGAATAATAACGTTGGAATATGAAGCAGAAACCTTTGAAATCCTCTCATATCCTGATAAACATTCAATAAATACAAACAAAAACCAGTAACCAACTTCATAATCCATAACAGCCAGATGATAATCCTTAACATTGCACTATCCAAGTCGAAACCAAAAGTCAGCAATTCATATTTTTCGCCAAAACAAGTTATTAGACTCAATGATTCTCATTGGCAACAAGCAAGAGAAATGAACTGCACAGCAGCACTCATCAGTGGAAGAGATGTCCATACTGTAACTGAAGTGTACCCTGAACCAAATACCCTCTATTAAGGCATTTTCCTTTTCGCTTGTTTGGAGACAGAAAAAGTAATTTCCAGCATGGTTGGTACAAAATTCATCCATGACTGGAATATAGTATGATAAATAATGTTGCATTTTGAGGAAGATTTGATAATATTTTTATTTTGTCTGTCTCAGTTGTATAAATATGCAATGTGTTGTTACAGTGGTTGCAGGTTTCAAACAGGTTCTCAAACCACTGACCAGAAATTACAAAGTACATACCAAACAGAAAATTATTTACATACAGTGTAAGTGTCCATATTAAAAGTGCTTGTATGATTAAAGACATACCTTGTTATTAACCTAACTAGTTACGCAATACACTGTCAAAAGATGCAAACTGCTTCATACAAGAAAGTTGACACAGCAATTGGTTATTTTGACTACTTGCTCAATTACATCGTGTAGTGAGCCAGCTTTTACTGCCGCGCCCATGTACTAAGTTCAGGGTGTAAGCTCAGGCGACAGTAATTGATCAAACATATGATTACATAATAACACATTTACTGGCAAAGGTTGGTACACAAACAAACTTGCAAAAGTACTGTCTGAAATGTTCACATGCCATGGTCATGTGACTGTGGTAAATAGCTAGACCGCTGATCCCGGAGGGTGCACACTCCTCACTGATCGAGCACATAGTACGATCTTGCAGTCACAGAGAGACAAAAGATGCTCGTCTAGCCGAATGCACAAATTACCTCTCGTCTCATGGGTCACTGTTTAATTTGTGGGTGCAACAGAATGAGCAAATGCATCAATGAGGAGTGTG
Organism: Schistocerca nitens; assembly: GCF_023898315.1. NCBI lineage: Eukaryota > Metazoa > Arthropoda > Insecta > Orthoptera > Acrididae > Schistocerca > Schistocerca nitens. The sequence goes on along the minus strand of NC_064618.1, from coordinate 283,492,431 downwards.
CATTGTACTTGACCTATGTGTTCCACAGCTGCCTGGATCTGTGATCAACGTGAATGTCCACATATCACAGGTGTATAGCTCACACTGGCTTTCACTTTGTCTCTTCCGCACCTGTGGGTACTAGACCATTGCCAAAAGTTGACCTAATGGTAAAAGCTAGCATCACTCGTCAATACTGGCCTGTTACCATCCACTCAAGTCTGTGGTACATTTACCCACAGATCCCCCTTTGGAAAACAGAGCTCTGTAGCTATGAGAAGAGAAAGTGAACCATTTGTGGCCAACAGATGTTTGTACTTTGTGCTGACATCAGTGCAATCATGATGGTAGCAAGATGGTCAGCGGTGATTGGGTGGCAGTGCGTGATGTTAAGCACAGCTGGTCGGTGCGCAGTGGGTGTGTCCTCACATGGCCCACTAGTGACAGCAGTAACAGGCATTGCTGTCTGGGAGCTCTCCTAGGCAATGTGTGGCTGGAAATGTTCAATGCAGAGATGTCATCTCGGAGGGCACTGGCACACAAACAAAGTATGGTAAAATGAAAATAAAAAACACTAAACAAAACCTTCATCAGGTTACCTTCCATTCGGAAAGTGGATGCACTCAGGGACTGTATGTGACTTATAAATTATAGAGCGCAGCAATCAGTTGTCCTTTTTAGATTTTATTATGAGTATTCAAAGAACTGTGACTGACACCCAAACAACAGGGACTTACATACACTGAGAATAAAAAATAGTGCATTGAGAATGGCTAGTTACTAGCCAAAATCCGGATTTGCATATTAAAATCTAAAAAGGACAACTGATTGCTGCACTCTATAATTTATAACACCAGATGTGCTGTCCATAATGCACTGAGTTCTTGCACATACCCTATATGGAAACATAGCATGGCTGTGGGAGAGCGAAGACTACAGAGAGTCTAGGCTCACACAAACGCAGTATTGTTGGGACTCAAACGCAGGTCCAGGAACTGCAACGGACAAACTGGGCTGTGTGGAGCAAGGCATCCGGAACTTGGCAAGAACAGCTGTGTGGGGAAAGGCTTTCGGAACTTGACAAGACTCCAATGCAGAGACCGGCATGGGAGTCAATTCAGTATCAATGCCTGACATGGTGCAGGCTGAGTGATGCGACAGAGGATCCAGGAACTGCAATGGACAAACAGCTGGTGAGATGGGATGTGATGTCCGGAGCTCAACTCGAGACGATACAGCACCGGAGACAGTGTCTCAATGGCACACAACAGATGCGGTTTGTGCAGGCTGGATCGTGTGGCTTGGCATCATTATAGCACAGCAGGGGCATTTGAAATAGATTGGGCAGCCAGCTCATGTGACGTACTCTGCTGTGGTGGGGGCAGCCAGTTTGCCCATGTGGGTGCAATTCGGGTAGCTGCCTGGATGGGATCGAGTAGGCTGTGGTGAATGTGGTTGTGTGGTGACGGCTGGTGGCATCCATGTGTCACCGGAGGCTAAAGGAATGGGTTCTGCCTGACTGATTGCATGGGGAGCATTGACCATTGACAGATAATCTGCCAGGTTGAAGAAGTGAACAGTGACCGGGGCAGTCAAGACGTAATCCAGCTTTACTAAGTCAGTGGAGACTTTAAGTGGTTTGCCATTACATTTGATCTGCAGTCTTCTCAACACAGGTGGTCCTGAGCAGGGCAGCCTAAATGTTGTCTGTACCACATCTATGCACAATATAACATGAAAACAGCACTGTTCAATGTAGCTGCATGCCACACAGTTGGGCAATGTGCATAAACAGCCACGCTGTCAAACTGACAGCTGTCGTCTGTTACTTGACTGGGCAGCAGAAGCGTGCCACCTACGTGTCGACGAAGGCAATGGTGACAGTCTTGGCAGTGATGTCTGCCTCTGGGCAGTGCATGAAACCGTCCACCATTCTTTATTAGAAGCTACTGGCCTTGGGACAGAGGAAGGGGACCCACGATGTCAGCGTGGAAATGTGCAAAGTGGCATGTCATGTAAGGAAAGGTGCGAATGGGTTCACGGGTATGTCTCCCGGCTTTGGCATGTTGTCACATGGTGCAGGTGGATGCCCATTGCTGACAGATTTCCGGAGTCTCTGGCCGATGAAGCGTGTGGCCACTGGAGTCACTGTGGTGTGTACACCGGGGTGTGATAGCCTGTGGATGTAGTCAAATACACTGTACCAAAACTTCTCTGGGAGAAATAGACTATGTGCGCCTGTTGAGGTATTCTGAATGCATACCACCTGCATTGTCAGGCCACAAGAGGTGTCATGGCAGAAGTTGTTTAATTTTTCACCACTCTCCTGTTCTTAAGCAACATCCTAAGTCACAGGAGAGTAGATAACAGCACAATCGTGAGACAAACAGTCAGCAATAACGTTGTCCACCGTGGAAATGTGTTGAATATCTGTAGTGAACTCCAACCTACTCCAGCTGTTGTAGTTGGCGTGGTGAACAATTGATGATGTTGCTCTGAAATGTGAGTTATCAGCTTGTGATTGGTGAAAATAATGAAAGGGGCACGCTTCTACTGACAAATGCAAGTATTTCTCTGGTATCGAGTGCTGTGGGTTTCGAATCCGTGCCAGACGGCATGGACCTCGATTACCACTAGAGGTCTCTGCAGCCGTCATGCCATAAGCCATGGCTGCACGCGTTCCTGGCCTGCATGTAACGTGAGGGTGCCACGGTGGAGCACGTGGTCCCAGCAGCCAATAGTGAGGTACCCTATCCTGTATTTAAGCACTTGCCTCTTTCTCTGCAAGTCAGTTTGATATTCGCGTGAGTCTATCAACATCTCGCCTACAGACAGCGTGTTTACTTTATTTTGTTTCCTTGTATGAGTGGACGTTGTGGATTCGTGAGGTTGCTGCTTGTGATCCCGTTGCTTCCTGCATGTTGTTGTTCGTAAGGTCTTGCTCCGTCGTCCATCATTGTCCATGTCCGTCCTTTCCCACTCGTTTGTTTGTTTGGAGGCTGCTCCCATTTGGTCCCGCCGTGCTTCGTTCTCGGCAATCCCATGACTGTTCTGGTCGCGGTTACAACAATTTCACTGCCTGGCACACTGCAAGCAACTCCTAAGCATACACTCTCCACGAGTGTTACAACACTGATAACTTGTGGGAAAAGAAACCGAGTGACTGCCAGCTGCCGCCAATGCATTGTTGGAGTGCTGGGTCCATAGCAGTCTGGCTGGTGTCCACAACTATGGCTCAATCCACATTGTGTATCAGGTGGGTGAGCAGTGCCACTTCAATGAGGACTCAGCAAAGCTTTGCTTCATTACGTCTGTCCAGGTAATGATCGCCCTTCCCTTGGCAGTGGTTTACGTAGCACTGCAGTCAAAGGCTCCAGCACCATGAGAGCATTACGCATGTGGCGCCAGTACAAGCTGATCATAACGAGGTACCAGTGAAGGCCTTTGCGGGTCTGTGGGTGTAGCAAGTTCAAGATCATCTGCACATTGTATGGTAGAGGTTTGGATGTGGTAGGGGTGATTAGATGCCGAACAAATTCACTCTCAATTACCCTGAATACCCATTTCAGTGGGTTTATGATGATACTAGCTTCGCTGAGGTGCTGAAAGGCAGTCGTTAGGCAGCTGTGGTGGAGCACATATGACTTCAAGAATATGAGGATATCACTGAGGTTTGCGAAACAGCCTGGCAAGACTCCAAAACACCATCCAGGAATTCAGGAAACGTTGCCAAGTCTAGGCAGCTTTCCAAAGACCAAACTTTAGGTACATGCTCTCGAAGAGTCCAAAGGGGTGACCATTGCCATTTTTTGTATGTCTTCTGGCACCAACGGGATCTGTGTATACCCCTACGTGCAGTCGATCTTGCTGAATATAATCAAGTCCGCCAAGGCGTACATATAGTCTAGCAGGTATGCCACCGGGTATCTCTCTGGCACTGTCCTTGAATTCAGAGCATGGTAGTCCTCACATGGGCAACATGAATTGTCCTTTTTTGGTACTAAATGTACGGCAGAAGACCACAGACTGCTCGACGGTTGCATAATTCCTTATTGCAGCATGGTCTAAAACTTAGCCTTTGCTGCCATGAGGTTATCATGTGCACGGCAACGTGGAGGATGAAGCATGCTAATACTGTGGTGCAGTGTTGTATCTTTGACTTTCCTCAGTGCACCAGATGGGCGAGTAAGCTCCAGGGATTTCCCCAGGACGTCTGTGTACAGTCCAGAGTACATCACGGGTGTTATGCTAAAGAACACTGCCTGCTGCCACTGTCTCACTATCTTCAAACTTGTTGTAGAGTTGATCAGTCTGGTGTTTGCGGATCTCAGTAAGCAGCTTGTAGTGGCTGAGGAAATCCATGCCCATGTTCAGCTCATTGAAGTCGGCCGCAGTGAATCTTTGTGTGAATGTACGGCACACTTCAAGGTCCATGTTTTTGTGATGAGTTCTGTATGTTCTTATCATGGGATTGCTTGCTGCCATGAGACACAGTGTTTCAGCTTTTCTACAGTCTGTTATCATTCGAGGGAAAATGGGCAAATGTGAACTGCTGTCAAACATGTATGTCATACCCCCACCCCATTTCACTATGAACAGATGCTTCGATACTGCACTGTAGCTGGATACGTCTAGGGCCAGTCAGAGCTGGCATTTTGGTGTGAGCACACTGAATGACACCCAGTCACTTCATCGCCGAAGTAGGCACGGTACCAACAGTAACCACTTGACCGTGCTTCCACTGTCAGTGGGGTATCCTTAGAATGTCTGTCACTGCATCGCCAGTTGCGCAAGCTGGGTCACCTGTAGCCAGGTCTGCTGTTGCTGTGATGACTGCTGTCCTCTGGCCAAGAGTGTGCCAACCAATCAACCTGTGTGGTGGGCGCTGCCACGCTGGGCGCTCAAGTTCCGCAGTATGTGATGTAGGTTGGAATCCAAGGTGGTGGATGCAGTAGGTGTGTGTCACTGCGGAGGTGGGGGTATAGGCTGCCACGGCTGCGGTACTAGGCACCTTTGCCAATGTGTTGTGTACCTGATCAGCAAAGTGTGCGACCTGCATATCTGTTGGCATGGCTATTACTGTTTGAACCTGTGCAAGAAGGCTGCGCACCCAGATAGTGTGCAAGTCTGGGAGCATGTCAGACTGCATGAGGTTCCACAAGTGGAGCAGGAATTGAGAAGGTTTCGGTCACTGCATGCGTTGGCTTCAGGAGGGGCGGGTACATGCTTGCGGACCATACCTATAGCTCACTCTCCAACAGCCAATTATGTCGACAGATCTATTACCTTCTGGAGTGCCTCAACGGTCATCAAATGCATGTACAGGGGAAAACACATGCTGAAGGTAAAGAAACACACACAACGTAACCAAGAACACAAAAAGAATAAACGTTCAATGTTCAACCCATGTGTGCGCACAGCTACGGCCGTCACAGAAACATTTGTCTGGGAGTTCACTCACAGTTCTATGTCACTTCCATGAATCAAGTCTGCCCTACGTGTTCGACTACAGATCATGTTGAGATCACCATTGAAATGGGAAAATAGGTTATTTTCACCACTTTCAAGTCTGTTGTGTGGTGAGTCAACTTCTACAGCTGTGTCCACACACTAAGTTTAGGGTGTAGGTTCAGGAAACAGTAATTTATCAAACACATAATTATGTAACAATACATTTATTCATACACTAACAGCAAGCGAAAGTATTATCCAAAATGTTCAAATGCTGCAGTTGTGTGACTGCAGTAAATAGCTCAACCACTGATCCCAGAGGGTGCACATTCCTCAATGATCAAGTGTGTAGTATCATCTCATGGTTGCAGGGAGACAAAGGACTTATATCAGTCCAAATGTGCAAATTATCTCTTGTCTCACAGGTGTGCTGTTTAATTCGTGGACGTGACAGAATGGAGCGAATGATCGGTGCTTGTTCAGATTAGCGAAGGGTCAGTGAGGAGCAAACATTGTACTCAAACCACATGGTCTGCAGCTTACAGAACCTGCAATTGGCATAAATGTCCACATGGCACAGAGATCTATCTCGCTCTGGCTTTCACTTGGTCTATTCTGCTTATGTGGTCACTGCACGGTTGCCAAAAGTTGACCTATTGGTAAAATCTTCTCTCGTGGGCAAATTCTTGCATGCCGCCATCCACATGAATCTGTGGTATGGCTGCCACAGGGCCTAATAATGAGCAACAAAGACACTCACTGATATGTCAGCCTATATGTCTACTGTTTCATCTGAATGACACACTCAACTTGGCACATATATTATTTAGTGCTCAACAGGACAGCTTGGTAGGTGTCGCTCTCATACATACACACACGAACATATGGCAGCCTATCACCTGGTTATGGTGCTGCCTCAACCATTGTCATTTATTGATAACACTTTTATAAGATAAGAAATACCAATTTTACATTACAAGGAATGTTAACAGTCTTTTATAAACAACCTAGCACCTAAATTAAACACATAAAGGCTGGAGGTGACGTCTGGCTTGCCCTCCCACATACAACTCTATATTGAGAATGAAATTTTCACTCTGCAGTGGAGTGTGCACTGATATGAAACTTCTTGGCAGATTAAAACTTTGTGTAGGACCAAGAATCGAACTTGGGACCTTTGCCTTTCGCAAGCAAGTGCTCTAGCCAACTGAGCTACCCAAGCATGGCTCACAACCCGTCCTCACAGCTTTACTTCTGCAAGTTTTAATCTGCCAGGAAACCTGCGTTGTGGTTGGCTAGCTCAGTTAGTAGAGCACTTGCCTGCAAAAGGCAAAGGTACCGAGTTCGAGTCTCAGTCCTGCACACAATTTTAATCTGCCAGTAAGTTTCATCTCTATATTGACATTACAAGGTAAAATATTATTGATCTATCTCTTGAAATAATAATACAATACCAAAAATTGTTACATACCATAAATGAGATCAATCCTAAAATCTAAAATTTCCCTTTTTATTGTATGATATTCACACATTTTCCAAAGAAACAAAATAAAATAAGGTGAAAGATATAAAAATCTTTGCATCTTTCTTAGATTATTTATGTAACCTTTGGAAACAAATCTCCAGCTACACAAGAAATAAACAATACATAGCACCACACTAAGCAACATCTGACAGAATCAATGTCCATGGTGTGAAGGCTACATTCAAAGCCAAAGCCTTACTTGCACATTAACATTACATGCATAAAATTGTAGGTACAAGTATTAGATAAAACCGACATTGAAACATCATTTCACAGGCCTTATATTACATAAGAACCTGTTACAAATAACATGTGCTATCACAACGCATGGAGAATATTTCAAGATATAGGTCGATAATATTTTACCTTCTAGTGACAATATAGGATTGTATAGGAGAGGGCGTGCTAGTCAGCTCCTCCTGTCTTTGTATGATTAATTTAGATGCTAGGGTATTCTTTTAAAAAATCGTCAACTTTTCTTGTAATGTAAAACTTCTATTACCTATTGTTATAAAATTGTTAGCTAATTGACAGTGCATTGCAAACAAATAGGTTGCCATATGCTCGTTCGTATATGAGGGTAACACCTACCACAATTGAAAGTAAACACACAATATGCTGCAAACACAGTGTAGACACTTTTATTGATTCAAGATGACCAGTTTCAACAGTCTTATGGTGCCATCAAGAATAATGAAGAAATAAGAGGGAATGGTTGGGGGGAGATTACAATTCATGTGACACATTATATAAAATATGTGGAATTTCACATCCCTTATGGAACTTGGTATAAAATTGCCATGTAACACTACATAAAGTCAAAGCATAAAAGACACTCCCCATATATACATGTGCCATTGTGCCATCGATAGTTCATTCCACGTTTCCTGGAACATGATCTTTGGCATGAAGGGGTAATGGAATGTTTACCACAAGTAATGTTGAGACCATTTGCCAGGAGAGGCTGTGAGTGGAGCAGCATAGGCAGCGCAGGTCTGCAGTGCAATGGGCTGGCTGTCTGTTCTACCACCTGTGTGACTTCTGTCTAGCTGAGCATCTTCCGGACACAAGGGAGGTGCACTGGAAACAAGAGTGGACACATTATTCCTTTGGCCAACCAGATTTGGATGTGGGCAGTGGGTCATTGTCATCCTTGCATCTCTTGGCGGCTCCATGCTATTCAGCTGTTTGTTGCCACACACTGGCTTTGGATAATCGATGGGCTATTTTTAGTTCGTTGCCTCAGTGTTATGACCAGGCGGCATTCGTCAAGACTGATCTTTCTCCTCACTGTGAGTGCGATAATTGTGACTGGTTTGTTTCTTGCGCAGTTTTGTGTCTTGCTGCTTCTACATCATACCCAGTTCAGCCTCCTGTTGTTGTTGTTCCCTGTTCTGTGTCTGGCCAGGAGATTTGAGATGCATATTGCTCATATGAAATCATAGTAGTTTCAATTGGTAATTTTCATAGAGTTGGGATTTGATTGTGTGTTTTAATTATTTGGTGTTTTGTAAATGTTTCTTTGTGTTCAAAGTGTCATTACTCACAACATTGAATTTTTTTTTTTTTTTTTTTTTTTTTTTTTTTTTTTTTTTTTTTTTTTTCCTGGTATGCAGCGCACTAAATCACCAAATCTCTTTCTTTAGTTGTTTGGAACCTGCAAGCTTACACATCTTAAAGAGGCAAATTTTGTTGCATTTATTTTGGTAGGTTATACTTGTGTTTTAACACCAGTGAGTTTCATCAGCTAAACATTTGCTATCTTTTCCATCATGCATGACAGTTAAGTATTTACCATTTCCATCTCATGGCATGATTTGATGTTGAATCTCAGTTGGCCATTGAATTCCTTTACAGTCAGCTTAAGTGGGTGTAGTTGCCTTGGTTAGTTACCTTATTATCTTTTAGCAACTTGTCACAACTGTTCGGCCAGCTGATGAGTTAAGTTTTTACTCATTTTACTTAAAAGTTACTTCTCTGGTCATCAGGCTATCATTGTATGTTGTGCCTTGGAGCGGTACCCACTGGTTGCTTACAAGAAGAGCAGTGTGGTGAGCAAGCATATCAGGCTTGCCCGGGGCTATTCGTCCAGACTCAAGTGCCTAGTGTGTGGTTGTTTCATATCATGCAGCTTTAATTGTTTTGGTTTTCTTTTCCTTTTAGGTAAGCCCGAATTATTGGTTGCATTTTAGTCTAAAACGTGTACAGGTATGGAGACAACCTCATGAATTCATGGACCCTGCATGTCAGCAGGGAACTGTTCAAGATGGTGGAGGCTCTGTAATGGTGTGGGGTGTGTCCAATTAGAGTGATGTGGGACCCCTGATATGTCTAGATAAGTCTCTCATAGGTTACAAGTATGTAAGCATCCTGTCTGATCAACTGCATCCATTCATGTTCATTGCACATTCTGACAGACTTGGACAATTCCAGCAGGACAATACGACACCCCACACATCCAGGATTGCTACAGAGTGGCTCCAGGAAAACTCGTCAGTTTAAACACTTCAGCTGGCCACCAAACTCCCCAGACATGAACATTATTGAGCATATCTGGGATGCCCTGCAGCATGGTGTTCAGAAGAGATCTCCACCTCCTCGTGCTCTTTATGGAGAGCTCTGGAGAGTTCACAGTGTCAGTTCCCTCCAGCACTATGTGAGACATTAGTCAAGTTCATGCCATGTTGTATTACAGAACCTCTGCATGTTCGCAGGGGCCCTACATGATATCAGGCAGGTGTACTAGTTTCTTTGGCTCTTCCGTGTATCTTGTTCAGTGAACAGAAAATGCTGCTGCTATGTAAGGCACAGTTTGACCCCATTAATAATATTTCTAAGGGAGATTTTGTGGATGTCACTGCAGAAATTAAGTCAGTTTCTCCTTACAGTAAGTTCACTAAGGTATAGGATAGTAAACTAATGGTTAGAACTCAGACTACTGAATAAGGAACTGACTTACGGTAACACTAGGGTCTGGAGCAGGGGTCAGATATAAAACTTGTCGGGAGAATCAATACTAAACTATGTATGAATAAAGCCTTGATAATATGGGCAGATACGGGAAATACCGTTTTGGTTTTGACAGAAAGTGAATATGGTGCCGAGGCTACATGATTTTTGGAAGAGAACAATATTAAAGTGGTAGTGAAAGATCTGACTAAATTTTTTCAAATAGCATTAATGAAGAAGGTGGACATCACATAGTTTCTATTGCAGCTTTGGAAGACACAAGTTTGCTTTGTACGAACTTAGCTATCCCCCTTAAAAGCACAAATCAAGCTTCATAAAGACAGCAAGAGTGTGAGAGTAACAATTAATGGTAGATGTGCATCCTTTGTAACTTAGAATACATTTTTGTATAGAAAATTAAAGGAAATCTACAAGTATGAGATGGATTACAGCATTGCTAGTAGGATAAACTTTGTGAATGATGTAAAGCAGTTAGAAATAGCAGATGACATGTTAATGGTTCCATATGATATTGTGAATTTCTATACTTACGTTCCTATTAATGATACACTGTGCATAATAAGAGACAATCTGATCTCCCACGGGAGAATGAGTGGGAGGAAATTAATTTGCTGAAATCTAGCACAGAATATACCCATAATTATTTAGAGTTGGATGGGAATGAGAATCAGCAATGTGATGCTCTAGTGATAAGTAACTATTTATCAGATCTAATAGTGAATATTTATATAAACACACAGGAAACAAAGTTTTTCAGTCAGAATCAAAACTAAAAAAAACTCTTCCTGAACAGGCCATGAAGGCCCAACAGTACCGACTGGCCACCATGTCATCCTCAGCCCACAGGCATCACTGGATGCATGGAGGGGCATGTGGTCAGCACACCGCTCTCCCAGCTGTATGTAAGTTTCCGAGACCAGAGCCACTACTTCTCAATCAAGTACCTCCTCAGTTTGCCTCACAAGGGCTGAGTGCACCCTGTTTGCCAACAGCGCTCGGCAGACTGAATGGTCACCCATCCAAGTGCTAGCCCGGCTCGACAGTGATTAACTTTGGTGATCTGACGGGAACTGGTGTTACCACTGAGGCAAGGCCGTTGGCTAATCAGAATCAAGGTTTGTAGGAAAAAGTCATTTTTTATACACAATATGTTGACGATACATTTATTATCATAAAGGGCACAGTGGAAACAAAGGACAGTTTAAAGGTGGTATTTAATTTGGATCATAGGGACATCAGATACACATTGGAATGTGGAAATTGTTAATGAACTGTGCTGCAAATATAAACAAGGTAAATGTGTGCATAAGAAAGAGACCAAGTATGTTACTGTAGACTATCAAGGGGAAATTATCAACAAATTGTTTTCTGAATTCCCAAAGAGATGCAAAATTGCATACAATACCTCGGGTCTTTAAAGAGTAGATGGGTCATTCCATGTTAAAGAGACTTTGTGACAAAAAAATTAAAATGACAATATTTCAAATATAATCTTAAAAATGCCAAGTTAAAAGTACATTTGTTCATTGCAAAATAATCATGACTATGAAAAAATTAAATTTCTACCTTCACTAAGTGTTTAAAGTGCACTACTCTATGGCACCACAGAGAGGTATGTTTTATGCTATTTCCAGATGAGTATTAGTTGTGTTATCTGTGGCTGATTGTTCTATAGTTGCAAAGAATATTGAAGTCAACATTGTTATAGCTCACAATAATTCGTTTTGTTGAGCTAAGCTAATTGCATTTCTTTATTTTGTTAGTTTTATAATATATGTGCAGCTTGTAACACCCGTAACAAAAAAGATACAAAAGTTTAATTTGTAATCTAGTAAATTTGTTTTGTACAATACCTTTCTGTAAAAGTGAGGTTATGCACATGTTTCACAATATCATACCATTACATGGCATTTTGAAGTCTTATTTAACACTCTTAGAGCTGTTACGGGTGTTACTAATTTTTGTTTCGGGTGTTACTTAACACATGCGTAACACCCATAACTTGAATTGGAAGGTTTAATGCCACCTTAATCTTTAGTAGGCCTAGGCCCTACATTTAAATTATAACCAAAGGGTATTATTATGAATGGAAAAAGTTTTTTAACTATGTTTATTACATATGAAAACAGTTTTAAGCTTGAAAACAAAAATTTTTATTCCTCTGCATACACTTGTTTAAGCACGGCACCTACATTATAAAAGTTAATTGGGGCATTAACCTGAATCAACTGATGTTCTCCTAAAAAGTTAATTAAGCCCAAAATTCTTTAGATTACATATAGTTTATGTTTTCCATTCTAACTTTCCCAAGGACAACAATATTGCTAACCTCAATTTTAAATTTTATATAGGCCCAGTAAACTGCTTATTGAGGCAAATTATAGTCATTCATAAGAGCCTACAATTTCATAAGCATACTTGAGTCTTTGAGCAAAGCTGTTCCAAGCAACCACAAGGAATTATTGAACGAATTAAGTTGTAATTCACAGAACGAAGACTGTGTTTTTGGGTCATGCCAGGAATGTCAAATTAAACTGAGCAAATTTATCCCAGAAGGCTTTGACGTAACTAAAAAGATTGTCTGGCAGCAATGGGAAAATGATGCGAAACATCGTCCTTGTCTTAGTGAACATTCAAGGAGCTGCGATGATGCCTGGTTGACAAATTGCCGCAGTTTAAAAAACATTGCTACGTGAAGATAAAGCAGAGTGATTTCATCAAAGGAAAGAAAAAACAGCCTTGACGCTGAAGAATGTGTTCTTCAAATGGACTTTGCAGAGAATTATGCTCTAATTTCACAAGATGAGGTACAGAGTGCACTTTCTGCATTTAGTTTGCAAACCATGAAGTCAGGTCCTATGCAGTCATCAGTAATGACCTTTCACACACAAAATATTTTGTGTGGACTTCTCTTAAAACTGTTATAACGGGCATTAAAAAAGCGTTTCCTAAAGTTAAAAGAGTTTTTATATTTTCTAACAACTGTGCTGGGCAGTTCAAAAATAAATATACTTTGTCCAATCTATGTTATTTTGAGAGAGACTTCGGATTGACAGTTGAGTGGAATTTTGTTGCCAGTTCACATGGTAAAGGAGCCATGGATGGCATTGGAGGTGCACTGAAGAGGAGCGTGTGGACAGCTGTTAGATCTAGGAAAGTTATTATTAACAACGCAATTGACTTTTATGACTACACTCTGATGAGCTTTTCTAAAATTAAGGTACTATGGGCTGATAAGATAACAGTGGAGCATAACATTCCTGTTGTTGTTGTGGTCTTCAGTCCTGAGACTGGTTTGATGCAGCTCTCCATGCTACCCTATCCTGTGCAAGCTTCTTCATCTCCCAGTACTTACTGACACCCACATCCTTCTGAATCTGCTTAGTGATTCATCTCTTGGTCTCCCTCTATGATTTTTACCCTCCACGCTGCCCTCCAAACGTTCCTATTTTGGATGAAAGGTGGAAAAATTTACAAGCAATTCCTCAAATCCAGGGCTGCCATCACTTTCGGCCTTGTAACACAACTGATTTGCTGGTTTCAAAAACAGCAGAGTCATTAATGACAAGGATGTCAGTATTTAGCACTGAGAAGGCCAAAGTTAAAACATTACATGCAAAAGATGCATAAACTTCTATGAAGTGTGCAGTTCTGATGATTCTGATCAGGAGACTTTCACTATCTGAATCACAAGACAATATTGGAAGTGCTTGTGAGTTAAACCTAACTAATAAAATTGAAAAGTCCGATTTAAAATTTAGGTTATTTGTCTTGGTTGACATTCCAAGTGACAAAAACAAGCCAACCCTATCCAAAATTCAATACCGTTACTTGGGAATCTGCCAGAGTGAGGTTGATGAAGAGGAGGATGTGAAAATAATGTTTCTGAAGTCAGTAGGAAAAGGTAAAACACTTTTTAAACTAGATGAAACTGATGTTTGTTTTCTGAAATTCAGTCAAGTACTATCTAACAACAAGGTAACCGTTTGTACTAAGTGTTCAATTTTGAGTTGGATGTTGCGGAGAAAGATTATTAAATGAAGTTTTTAAATCAATCAATAATAAGAAAACATTTTTGTCATAAATTTATTAGGCCCACAAAATGAGGTAAATGTTAAGTAAGTAACAATATCTTCGCCTAGTTGTACTATAAAATTGTAACAAAATTTTTTGTGTAATAAATAGCTTTATCCTTCAAATATGTTTCCTTAAGTACATACTTTTATTCCAAATAAACTACAATACTTCTTTTCTTTTTATGCAATTGTAAGAGGTAAATTTATTCCTTCAAGAATCAAATCTGATGCATCTATGTAACACCCGAACATTTAATGTAACACCCGTAACAGCAAAAAATATATATATACTAAGTTATGATGTCCAAAAAAATAAAAATTTATATTTCAAAATAAAATTTGGGGCAATACCTCTTAATAGGTGTTTTACAAGAATAAAAGCTTCATCAAGTTTGCAGAAATTAGAGAATTCCCTAACTCATAACAGGGGCCAGGTCTACTTTTGGTAACACCCGTAAGACTACTTTTTTGATTAATAGCCAGGAGAACAATAAAACAATTCCAGTATCAACATTTCTAAGATGAAATATAATGTAAGCCTTAAAAGTTTTCAATATTAAATTCAATAAATATTTTTCCTTACATTATTTTTCCTGATTTTAAGGTGTGTACATGTAACACCCGTAACTGTGGAATTGCCCAGATTAAGACATGTGGTAATTAAATCAGATGATAAAAAATAGCCTATAATAAATTCGAGACAGCTAGTGTCTATAAACTGCAATGCAGTACCTTGCAATGTGGTATCTGTGATAAGTACTACATAGGGCAGACAGGTAGGAGTTTTGAGATATGATATAAACAGCACATCAGTCCTTTGAACGGAACAGACTACAATATTTAAGAAATAAGGGTCATGTTCCAGGTACCACAGAGAATGCAATGAGCGTTTTACATAGGGTATAAAAAGGGTCCAAATTAGACAGGTTCGAACAGCTGGAAACATTTAAGGTGAAGGTTAAAGAGCCTGATAAAACTGCCAAATAAAACTACTAAAAGAACAGGACGAGTTTAAGTAAATTTTTATAATTTTTGAAAGCTTTATTACAATTTATGAAGTGTATGGCTCAGATACTCTAATAAGGTAAAGTATTATTATATATGATGTGATGGTTACTGCTCACCGGTATGTTGTGAGCCTGACATTATAAACTACAAGTACCATCTGAGGTGGTACAGTGTTTGCACCTATTACATATACATTATTGTGGATATAGATTACAATAGATAGGCCTATATGTAGTATGTAGATAAGATTTTGAAGATGTTATAGTTATAGAACATTATTTTAAATGCTTAGGAGTTATTGTTTGAAACTCTGTTGGCTATGCAGTATAATACAGAAATGAATGTGACCATAGTAAATTGTGAGGCAGTTGATACAATATTGTTTGCACATTCCAGTTGGTTGGAAAAGATAAATGAGATGTTCTTGTGTAGGTACCATGCTTGTATGGTATAGGGTTTGTGGCCATGACTAGTCTGAAGGAATGATTCATATCATGGCACCTCACTAGAATTTTTAATTGTCAGTGTGACCTTTCATATATGTGCCACAGTTTTCATTATATATACTTCTTGTGCCTGGATTAGATATGGCAAATTTCAGTAGTTTTTGATCTTTGACTATGCCAGGTAATATTAACATACAGTACACATTTACAATGACAAATTCATTCACAATGGCTGATAAGCAACAGGTGATCTATAATATTCCTAGAACGCAGTATCTATTACCAGAAATACAAAGTGGTTAGGGGTTTGAGGCCACAATCTGAGATGTGTGTGTTTTGACACTGGATCACTTTATAGTAGACAATATTATATTATGAATGACACAGATAATGCATTTCAAGGTGATATAATGTATGACTTTATATCATTAGTGTTATCTATGAATGCAACGACTTTGTTCATGCATTGAAATTTAGGAAGATGTCATATGTAATAGTATCAGTTGGCATAATTGCTAGTATATATGCCGTATCTTCTATAATATGTTTGTATTTTTGTAAGCAATATGAGATTTTTGTTAGTTTTAGTAAGAAGCATTTAGCACAATATAAAAAATGGTAAGGGTTTCAGTTTCATACCCAGGCATTCCGGCATACAGTATGTATGGTTATAAAATGTGTTGTGCTGTATGTATCCATGCTGTGGTTATTCCCATTCAAAGTGACAGGCAAATGATGTTATATTACTTGTGCACATATGGTACATGCATATGTACTCACTTGCCATATTAATGCAGATGATTCCCTTTCATCTGCATGCGTCGTGATGACATATGTTATTTTTACCAGGATTTTTGTAATATAAGGCCTATGAAATAATATATTAATGTCAGTCTTATCTAACACTCTTACATATGATTTTACATATGTAAGATCCGGGTATCAATGAGGCTTTGCCTTAGAAAGCTACCTTTGCAACATGGGTAATAATTGTGTCCAAAGATGCTGAGTATGAAGCTGTGTATTGTATATTCCTTGCGCAGCTGTAGGTTTTTTACAAAATAATGTAGATAAAAATAGGTGAAACTTTTTTATGTCTTTAACCATGTTTTATTTCTTCAGGCAGTATGTGAATATCATATAATAAAAAAGCAGTGGCAAGAGAACACACATACAAAAAGGTTTAACTTTTACAAGCTTTCAGATCCAGTGGCTCCTTCTTCTGGCAGAAGAGTTAAAGGGGGAGGAAGAGTGGTGGAGGAAAAAGACTGGAGTGGTTTAGGGAAAGGGGTACAGTTCACAAAAGTCACCCAGAATCCTGGGTTAGGGGGGACTTACCGGACAGCATGTGAAAGAAAGTCTTTCCTTCTCATCCCATCCAGTTAAGTCTCCCCTGACCTGAAGTTCTGGGTGACTTTCCTGAACTGTAATCCTTTCCCTAAACCTCTCCAGTCCTTTTCTTTCACCACTCTTCCTGCTCCTTCAACTCTTCTGCCAGAAGAAGGAGCCACTGACTCCAAAAGCTTGTCAAAGTTAATCCTTTTTGTGTGTGATTTCTCATGCCACTGCTTGTTGACTAGATTTTTAATCTCTCCATTTATATTATATTGTCAATAATTTATTATTTTCATTGTTATACAATAAAAAAGACAATTTTAGATTACAGCATTGATTTCCTTTATAGAATGTAACAATTTCTGGTATTGTACTACATTTCAAGCATCGATGTGGCTACGATTTTGTCGAAGGTGAGATCTAATTTGTTAAAGAGGACCATAAAAAGACTCATGTTTTCCATTTATTCTGAAAATGTCCATAAAGAACGATAAATCACTTTATTTGATAATGATGTCGGAGTTTTTTTAGGAGTGCTTTATTAGGCAAATCACTAAGACTCACTCACGCTCCACTCTCCCTTCACCCTCTAAAGTCATTCTTCACTCTTCTTCTTTCAATCTGGATTTGAACTGAGGAAGTAATTAGGAATGGGAGAAGCTAATTTTCTGAGACACCATGATTATTACCGAGAGGGCAAACAATTCTTCGTGGCGAAAATGCACAGGATCTGGAATTGTTGAATCTTACACTTTACCAAATTTCGGCATTTAAGTATGCATCTGTCACTTCTTGGAACGCAGAATGATCATTTTTTGCATTACAGAATGTCGAGGATAATTTGGATCATTATTTATTTATTTATTTTATTTTATTTTTTTTGTCATCAGTCTACTGACTGGTTTGATGCGGCCCGCGACGAATTCCTTTCCTGTGCTAACCTCTTCATCTCAGAGTAGCACTTGCAACCTACGTCATCAATTACTTGCTTGACGTATTCCAATCTCTGTCTTCCTCTACAGTTTTTGCCCTCTACAGCTCCCTCTAGTACCATGGAAGTCATTCCTGCATGTCTTAGCAGATGTCCTATCATCCTGTCCCTTCTCCTTATCAGTGTTTTCCACATATTCCTTTCCTCTCCAATTCTGCGTAGAACCTCCTCATTCCTTACCTTATCAGTCCACCTAATTTTCAACATTCGTCTATAGCACCACATCTCAAATGCTTCGATTCTCTTCTCTTCCGGTTTTCCCACAGTCCATGTTTCACTACCATACAATGCTGTACTCCAGACGTACATCCTCAGAAATTTCTTCATCAAATGAAGGCCGGTATTTGATATTAGTAGACTTCCCCTGGCCAGAAATGCCTTTTTTGCCATAGCGAGTCTTCTTTTGATGTCCTCCTTGCTCCATCCATCATTGGTTATTTTACTGCCTAGGTAGCAGAATTCCTTAACTTCATTGACTTCGTGACCATCAATCCTGATGTTAAGTTTCTCGCTGTTCTCATTTCTACTACTTCTCATTACCTTCGTCTTTCTCCGATTTACTCTCAAACCATACTGTGTACTCATTAGACTGTTCATTCCGTTCAGCAGATCATTTAATTCTTCTTCACTTTCACTCAGGATAGCAATGTCATCAGTGAATCGTATCATTGATATCGTTTCACCTTGTATTTTAATTCCACTCCTGAACCTTTCTTTTATTCCCATCATTGCTTCCTTGATGTACAGATTGAAAAGTAGGGGCGAAAGGCTACAGCCTTGTCTTACACCCTTCTTAATACGAGCACTTCGTTCTTGATCGTCCACTCTTGGTTGTTATACATATTGTATATGACCCGTCTCTCCCTATAGCTTACCCCTACTTTTTTCAGAATCTCGAACAGCTTGCACCATTTTATATTGTCGAACGCTTTTTCCAGGTCGACAAATCCTATGAAAGTGTCCTGATTTTTCTTTAGCCTTGCTTCCATTATTAGCCGTAACGTCAGAATTGCCTCTCTCGTCCCTTTACTTTTCCTAAAGCCAAACTGATCGTCACCTAGCGCATTCTCAATTTTCTTTTCCATTCTTCTGTATATTATTCTTGTAAGCAGCTTCGATACATGAGCTGTTAAGCTGATTGTGCGATAATTCTCGCACTTGTCAGCTCTTGTCGTCTTCGGAATTGTGTGGATGATGCTTTTCCGAAAGTCATATGGTATGTCGCCAGACTCATATTCTACACACCAACGTGAATAGTCGTTTTGTTGCCATTTCCCCCGATGATTTTAGAAATTCTGATGGAATGTTATCTATCCCTTCTGCCTTATTTGACCGTAAGTCCTCCAAAGCTCTTTTAAATTCCGATTCTAATACTGGATCCCCTATCTCTTCTAAATCGACTCCTGTTTCTTCTTCTATCACATCAGACAAATCTTCGCCCTCATAGAGGCTTTCAATGTATTCTTTCCACCTATCTGCTCTCTCCTCTGCATTTAACAGTGGAATTCCCGTTGCACTCTTAATGTTACCACCGTTGCTTTTAATGTCACCAAAGGTTGTTTTGACTTTCCTGCGTGCTGAGTCTGTCCTTCCGACAATCATATCTTTTTCGATGTCTTCACATTTTTCCTGCAGCCATTTCGTCTTAGCTTCCCTGCACTTCCTATTTATTTCATTCCTCAGCGACTTGTATTTCTGTATTCCTGATTTTCCCGGAACATGTTTGTACTTCCTCCTTTCATCAATCAACTGAAGTATTTCTTCTATTACCCATGGTTTCTTCGCAGCTACCTTCTTTGTACCTATGTTTTCCTTTCCAACTTCTGTGATGGCCCTTTTTAGAGATGTCCATTCCTCTTCAACTGTACTGCCTACTGCGCTATTCCTTATTGCTGTATCTATAGCGTTAGAGAACTTCAAACGTATCTCGTCATTCCTTAGTACTTCCGTATTCCACTTCTTTGCGTATTGATTCTTTCTGACTAATGTCTTGAACTTCAGCCTACTCTTCATCACTACTATATTGTGATCTGAGTCTATATCTGCTCCTGGGTACGCCTTACAATCCAGTATCTGATTTCGGAATCTCTGTCTGACCATGATGTAATCTAATTGAAATCCTCCCGTACCTCCCGGCCTTTTCCAAGTATACCTCCTCCTCTTGTGATTCTTGAACAGGGTATTCGCTGTTACTAGCTGAAACTTGTTACAGAACTCAATTAGTCTTTCTCCTCTTTCATTCCTTGTCCCAAGCCCATATTCTCCTGTAACCTTTTCTTCTACTCCTTCCCCTACAACTGCATTCCAGTCGCCCATGACTATTAGATTTTCGTCCCCCTTTACATACTGCATTACCCTTTCAATATCCTCATACACTTTCTCTATCTGTTCATCTTCAGCTTGCGACGTCGGCATGTATACCTGAACTATCGTTGTCGGTGTTGGTCGGCTGTCGATTCTGATTAGAACAACCCAGTCACTGAACTGTTCACAGTAACACACCCTCTGCCCTACCTTCCTATTCATAACGAATCCTACACCTGTTATACCATTTTCTGCTGCTGTTGATATTACCCGATACTCATCTGACCAAAAATCCTTGTCTTCCTTCCACTGCACTTCACTGAGCCCTACTATATCTAGATTGAGCCTTTGCATTTCCCTTTTCAGATTTTCTAGTTTCCCTACCACGTTCAAGCTTCTGACATTCCACGCCCCGACTCGTAGAACGTTATCCTTTCGTTGATTATTCAATCTTTTTCTCATGGTAACCTCCCCCTTGGCAGTCCCCTCCCAGAGATCCGAATGGGGAACTATTCCGGAATCTTTTGCCAATGGAGAGATCATCATGACACTTATTCAATTACAGGCCACATGTCCTGTGGATACACGTTACATGTCTTTAATGCGGTGGTTTCCATTGCCTTCTGCATCCTCATGTCATTGATCATTGCTGATTCTTCCGCCTTTAGGGGCAATTTCCCACCCCTAGGACAAGAGAGTGCCCTGAACCTCTATCCGCTCCTCCGCCCTCTTTGACAAGGCCGTTGGCAGAATGAGGTTGACTTCTTATGCCGGAAGTCTTCGGCCGCCAATGCTGATTATTTATCAAAATTTAGGCAGTGGCGGGGATCGAACCCGGGACCAAAGACGTTTTGATTATGACCACGGGTGTTATTTACTTATCAGTGGAGAATTTGGAAAAACTAGTTGTTGCAGAAGGGTTTTAAATAAAATAAAGTGGATCACAAAAATAGATTAAATTCCGAAATTGATTGTTTTTCTTTTAATTGTGCATGTTTAGCCTTTGAAACTGAGTGGCATACATATTTTTAAGATTTAATTGTGCATGAAATTGCTGGCCAGTTATTACACTATTACAAGAACGCAAATAGGTTTCGGACGAAAGGGGAAGGAAGGTATGCAGGGTGCAGTCGGTTCGGACGAATTCAAGCAGCCCGCCGAAAAAAATCTTTTAGAAATGAACGAACTGTAGACTGTGCTGTCATCACACACCCCTTCACCGTTCTGTGTCTGAGCTGGTTTTCATAGTAACTGAGTACTACGCGGGTGACCAGATTGGACGATATATTGGCATTTCGGCTACTAATGACAGGATATTAAGCAGATTTTTTAAGGAAATGCAACCATCGCCGTTTGGCCGATATTTTTGTCGATCAACGAGATTTTTGGGTGACACAGACAAATTCAAGGATATTTTTATGCACTGATATTAATGTTATTTGTAATGAGATTTACCCCTGCCTTGTGAAAAACTGAAATATTGCAACCCCAAAGCTTCTAAATAATGACTCCAGTGCTCACATTAAACCGCTATAGATGGGTGTTTAGGCTGTTACTGTTATGCGTACATTTTTTATCTTACCATAACGACGAATCGTTCTTTCTCGTTACAAACTTCTCTATTATTACAAACTGTCACAACAGCACACAGCACAAAAATAATACACAGTAGCACTTAACATTAAATTCAACTGCAAGTAAGAACTGAAATGATTAACAGAACAACTCAGCTCTGTAGGTCCAACAATTGGTCTTGGCTACAACAGTGATTGTGGTATGCATAATTAGATAGCCTTGCTGACTATCGATGCTGTGCATGACTTTTTCGTTGTATGATTGAAAATCAAAATATCTTTCAATTTCACTACTTGACAACTAGGTCGAGTGTAATTTCATTTAGGAGTTAAAGGAAGGAAGGGTCCTTGTTTCAAGAGAGAGGATGATATTTTGCCATGTAATGATAATACAGGGTTATATACGGGAAGACGTTCTAGTTGTCAGCTCCTGGCTTTGCAGTTTTAATTTAGATGCTAGGTTATTTAAAAAAAAAAAAGCTACCAGTCTTTCTTGTAATGTACAGCTGGTATTTCCTATGTTATGAAAATGTTATCAACAAATGACAATGGGTGCGACAGCACCATAGTAAACTAATAAGTTGCCTCATGCTTATGTGTAGCCTATATGTATGAGGATGACACCTACTAACGCGTCCTGTTGAGCACTAGATATTATATTTCTCATTTTAAATGCGTCGTTCAAGTGAAATAGAAGACACAAAGGCTGTCACAACAATGATCGTATTTGTTAGCCACGGTTTGATTTTCATGAAAGAAACAGTCGTGCCTTTTGGCACCATGATGTGTAACTAGTTGCTGTTAGTAACAAGCAGTTTCCATAATTATACAAGCACTTGTAATATGGACATGAAGGCCTGTACTGTATGTAGATACTTTTCTGGATGATATGTATTTCGTTATTTTAGGTGTGCGGTTTGAGTATGGGTGAGTCAGCCCAAAACCGGTAATCAGCGCAGCAATAAATTGCATATTCATGCAACTGAGGCAGACAAAATAAAAAATCTGTCAAATTTATCTCAGTATTATAAAGTTCTGGACCTACCATTCCGAAGTAGCATTTCTCGAATCAGCAAATGCTTCATTTTGTTTTGTCTGTCGATTCTTCCGTCCCCAAACTCATGGCACAAAAAGCGAATTAATTAGATTTGTAAGCGAGGGTTTCTCTAATTGGAAAACAGCAACAGAGTCTAACTCTCGATCCAAGCAGCCTAGTCAGATAGCAGGTATTAGATATACGTTGCAAAAGGTGGGGTAGAAGGTTGTATTCATATGGCTGGAAAGACTGGAAAGAAAAATAAATAAATATGTTGACTAAACGTTCTGTAGTCAATAATTCCGTGTATTTTACAGTTTTTTCAAAAAAATCTCAGTTTTTTGCGCTCTTAGCGCTTTAACGTCTATTTCCGTTTTCAAAAGCACAAAATCCTTTACAAATTCGATTACTACAACTTTTTTCTGTACAGAATACCAAGAGCGCTACAGTTCATCTAATTATATCAGCCGGCCGTTGTGGCCGAGCGGTTCTAGGCGCTTCAGTCCGGAACCGCGCTGCTGCTGCGGTCGCAGGTTCGAATCCTGCTTCGGTCATGGATGTGTGTGATTTAATTTCAAACGCAGAATAACCGAAAAAAGAGCAGATGGATACTCTAAGCTTAACAAAAGGGGTATATATATAAATACAATGGTTTCTCGATAAATAAAATATGGCATAATCAGTGTTGACAGCCTTTATCCGTAAGAATAAAAGATTACCAACATTGAAAAATTTCCCTCTGCCATAAAATTAATTAATGGGTAAACATTTTAAATATTATATTCCTTTACTTCACAGAGAAATGAATACGAATTAACTACTTCTAATTCTGATAGATTTTGAGTGCAGACCAGTGTTTCATCCGGTTCCAGGAGTCTGTGTAGACTTGTCTGGCCTTCGAAAAAAACTCGCTCCAAGAGGGTCGAAGTGGCCGAAATATACAAAATACTTGGTAGTGAAGTGGAGTCGTGGTACTTCGTTCAAAACACTGGTGGAATAGATTTCCGTTCTTCATGGAGGAGCAGAGCCGCAAATACTCTTGCATATTAGAAAGTCTCCTTGATGACGCATTTTTATTTTTCCGTTCCATCAACTTGTGCTCCCGCTTCCCATACTTAAGCCACGATATCATCCACTTCAACGGTGCTATTCGTTTGGCTAATCTCCACTATAGCTATTCTCAGCACTTGCAGCTACTCCACAGCTACACTTTTTGAGCTGAGGATCCAAAGAAGTCGCTTTGGCGCAGATATCGGTGCTGTCTTCTTCATAAAGGGATCGTCCTTTTCGACAGGGCCTCCAACTGATGTTTTCTCAAAGCGGTGCCTGCCTACGTGGTTGGGGTTGTGTCTGTCACTGCTCTTTGGCATCCTTCGGACAGTGGTGTACATTGTGAACTGTTCCCCAGACATTTCATTTGTTTTAATTCCAACTGAGATTCCGATAGAGGAAGGAAGTCTTCCAAAACAATCCACTCTTGTGCCGTCAGAACCTCAGAGCTGACGTATGAAAATGTTCGTATGAGGGAACCGAGCTGCTTATTCAGTATGGTTAAACACATCGACACTACCCCATTAATTGTGTGAGCAGTGCAACCCGAATGAATAACTTACATTTTCCTTCCTAAATCGACCATAACAATTGCGTAAGTCAGCGACAAGAGAAAACACTTTGTCACTTATTACCCATTACGCAACAATAATTTTAACACTCTTGGCAGTGTTTTCCGAAGTGTGTCGGTCAGCAATTTGCACAATGGACAGAACAGCAGACTGCAGTTTGTACTGTTCAATAAAAGAGCGTTGCCATTGTCAACAGCCCCCGTCCACATGTAGGCAGTTAGTGCAACATATTTGGTTTCAACCCATTTATTGTCAATAATTGATCTGTTTTGAAATAACGTCATCTAACAGTTTCTTTGTCGAGGTCTAACTGGAAGACAAAGAACACCGCGGTTCTCGTGTCATCAATAGTTTGACAAATTCACTGTTATCAACCAAAGAAAATGGTAGGTAACTTTAAGCCACAGTATCTATGAGCAGGTTGTCAGCCCCTTTAATTTTAGCACTAGGTAGTTATTTTACCGTCATAGTACCAAAAATCGTCGCCTGCCGAGGTATTTTTCTCATCGCTTGTGGGGCTACAGTACTTGGACGATTGGAGGTTATGTTTACTACTACAGCTTCCGCCATAAAAGTTCTTGTGATATTAGGTTGCATACTAGACGTTCCTGCTACATCCACCATCGTGGCAATGCCATCAAAGGAAGTAGTCTGTTGTATTTAGACGAATTAGCCGCAGTGTTTAAGAACTGGTGGTACTACGTTTTTAAGTGGTCCATTAGATTATTGGATGAGTCATGGAAATGTATTTCCTTTTTACAGACCATCTTTAGTTTCAGAAGTGAAAGTATGGAATAATTACCCAACTGACATTGGGTGTAGCCTTACATTTTTACTTTTTTGCTCAGCAGACGAAACGTATGAACCAATATCAGCACGTCTATTACACTGACGGAAAAAAAATCGCAGCACCAAAAGACGGCAAATGTAGAGCAACGAAATTTTGGGAATACATTTGTCTAAGTGATTAACATTGCAGGATCACAGATTAATAAGAAATGGTTCAAATGGCTCTGAGCACTATGGGACTTAACTTATAAGGTCATTAGTCCCCTAGAATTGGTTATGACCTGTAGATTAAAACTGAAGAAACTGCAAAAAGGTGGGAATTTAAGGAGGTGGGACCTGGATAAACTGAAAGAACCAGAGGTTGTACAGAGTTTCAGGGAGAGCATAAGGGAACAATTGACAGGAATGGGGGAAAGAAATACAGTAGAAGAAGAATGGGTAGTTTTGAGGGATGAAGTAGTGAAGGCAGCAGAGGATCAAGTAGGTAAAAAGACGAGGGCTAGTAGAAATCCTTGGGTAACAGAAGAAATATTGAATTTAATTGATGAAAGGAGAAAATATAAAAATGCAGTAAATGAAGCAGGCAAAAAGGAATACAAACGTCTCAAAAATGAGATCGACAGGAAGTGCAAAATGGCTAAGCAGGGATGGCTAGAGGACAAATGTAAGGATGTAGAGGCTTATCTCACTAGGGGTAAGATAGATACTGCCTACAGGAAAATTAAAGAGACCTTTGGAGATAAGAGAACCACTTGTATGAACATCAAGAGCTCAGATGGAAACCCAGTTCTAAGCAAAGAAGGGAAAGCAGAAAGGTGGAAGGAGAATATAGAGGGTCTGTACAAGGGCGATGTACTTGAGGACAATATTATGGAAATGGAAGAGGATGTAGATGAAGATGAAATGGGAGATACGATACTGCGTGAAGAGTTTGACAGAGCACTGAAAGACCTGAGTCGAAACAAGGCCCCCGGAGTAGACAACATTCCATTGGAACTACTGACGGCCTTGGGAGAGCCAGTCCTGACAAAACTCTACCATTTGGTGAGCAAGATGTATGAAACAGGCGAAATACCCTCAGACTTCAAGAAGAATATAATAATTCCAATCCCAAAGAAAGCAGGTGTTGACAGATGTGAGAATTACCGAACTATCAGTTTAATAAGCCACAGCTGCAAAATACTAACACGAATTCTTTACAGACGAATGGAAAAACTAGTAGAAGCCGACCTCGGGGAAGATCAGTTTGGATTCCGTAGAACACGTGAGAACACGTGAGGCAATACTGACCTTACGACTTATCTTAGAAGGAAGATTAAGGAAAGGCAAACCTACGTTTCTAGCATTTGTAGACTTAGAGAAAGCTTTTGACAATGTTGACTGGAATACTCTCTTTCAAATTCTAAAGGTGGCAGGGGTAAAATACAGGGAGCGAAAGGCTATTTACAATTTGTACAGAAACCAGATGGCAGTTATAAGAGTCGAGGGACATGAAAGGGAAGCAGTGGTTCGGAAGGGAGTAAGACAGGGTTGTAGCCTCTCCCCGATGTTATTCAATCTGTATATTGAGCAAGCAGTAAAGGAAACAAAAGAAAAATTCGGAGTAGGTATTAAAATCCATGGAGAAGAAATAAAAACTTTGAGGTTCGTCGATGACATTGTAATTCTGTCAGAGACAGCAAAGGACTTGGAAGAGCAGTTGAACGGAATGGATGGTGTCTTGAAAGGAGGATATAAGATGAACATCAACAAAAGCAAAACGAAGATGATGGAATGTAGTCGAATTAAGTCGGGTGACGCTGAGGGTATTAGATTAGGAAATGAGACACTTAAAGTAGTAAATGAGTTTTGCTATTTGGGGAGCAAAATAACTGATGATGGTCGAAGTAGAGAGGTTATAAAATGTAGACTGGCAATGGCAAGGAAAGCGTTTCTGAAGAAGAGAAATTTGTTAACATCGAGTATAGATTTAAATGTCAGGAAGTCATTTCTGAAAGTATTTGTATGGAGTGTAGCCATATATGGAAGTGAAACATGGACGGTAAATAGTTTGGACAAGAAGAGAATAGAAGCTTTCGAAATGTGGTGCTACAGAAGAATGCTGAAGATTAGATGGGTAGATCACATAACTAATGAGGAGGTACTGAATAGGATTGGGGAGAAGAGGAGTTTGTGGTACAACTTGACCAGAAGAAGGGATCGGTTGGTAGGACATGTTCTGAGGCATCAAGGGATCACCAATTTAGTATTGGAGGGCAGCGTGGAGGGTAAAAATCGTAGGGGGAGACCAAGAGATGAATACACTAAGCAGATTCAGAAGGATGTAGGTTGCAGTAGGTACTGGGAGATGAAGAAGGTTGCACAGGATAGAGTAGCATGGAGAGCTGCATCAAACCAGTCTCAGGACTGAAGACCACAACAACAACAACAACAGTCCCCTAGAACTTAGAACTACTTAAACATAACTAACCTAAGGACATCACACTTATCCATACCCGAGGCAGGATTCGAACCTGCGACCGTAGCAGTTGCGCGGTTCCGGACTGCGCGCCTAGAACCGCTAGACCACCGCGGCCGGCACAGATTAATATAAGAGCGAGATAAGCCATTGCAAATGTGGAACGCTGGCACATTAATAACCATTGTAGCCACCAGAATGATGAAAGCAAGTATGCAAAAGTGCTTGCATTGCGTTGTATAGGTGTCGGATGTCAGTTTGCGAGATGGAGTTCCATGCCTGTTGCACTTGGTCGGTCAAAACAGGGACGGTTAATGCTGTTTGTGCATGGTATTGAAGTTTTCGTCCGATGGTGTCCCATAAGTACTCGACTGGAGACAGATCTCGTGATCGAGCACGTCAAGACAACATGTCGACACTCTGTAGAACATGCAGCGTTACAACGGCGGTATGTGGGCGGGCGTTACCCCATTGGAAAAAAAAGAACGTGAAATGCTGTTCATGAATGAGAGCACAACAGGTCTTATCAGCACACTCACGTACAATTTTGCAGCCAGAGGGCGTGGGACAACCACGAGATTGCTCCTGCTGTCGTACAAAATCGCACCCCAGACTGTTAACTTTAGACATAGGTCCATTGTGCCAAGGATGCAGACAAGTTGAGTGCAGGTCCTTAGCGGGCCTCCTGCTAACCAACTCGTGGCCATCACTGGCACCTTGGTAGAACCAGCTTTCATAAGAAAACACAACAGACCTCCAACGAACTCTCGCTCGACATCGCTCAAGTCACAAATGGTGGTGGTTTAAGGCCAGTGGAGTGAACGCAAAGGACGCCTGTTTTTAAACGATTTGTAACAGTTCGTTGTGTCACTGTGGTGCCAACTGCTGCTCAAATTACTGCTGTAGATGCAGTACGATGGGCCAGAGCCTTACGCCGAACACCATGTCTTCGCTCTCGATAGCGCCACTTGGCCATCAGGAGCTTGGTCTTCTTACGACAGGACATTCTCATGACCACCGCGGCCAGCAATCATCTACACTGGCTACGTTCATGCCAATTCTTCCTGCAGTATCGCAGAAGATACATCCAGCCTCTTGTAGCCCTATTACACGACCTCGTTCAAAATCGGTGAGGTGCTGAGACTGGCAACTTTGTCTCCTTAAAGGCATTCTTGGCTAAAATCAATAGCGCCAATCTCATGCGACTGGCGCGAAATTTGAATAGACATCGTCTTTCAGATGTAGCCTACCAACTTCCGTTTATGTTGCACAAATCCCTCATTGTGTTGTGATTTTTTTCCCGTCAGAGTACGTCTTCGAAGCCTAGAAGGACTATGAATACTGTGTGTATTCTTCTCATGTTTGCAAAGTTAAGTTCCTATATGCACTGTTTATACAGCATACAGTAGACATTTCTGGGAGCTATGAGCTCCTACACGAATCGTGGTACAGGCATCAGAAACATTTCTTCCTATCATTCTTATCATTTGCACTTGTATCCACTGGAACTATACGGTTACTTGCTATATCCACTACATCCATATCAATCCGCATCTGGTAGCTAATCAGAAATAGGTTATATCTGTGGATGATGAACTGCAATTTTGACTTAAGTTGTGGATTTGTTTTAGTATAACGTGCAGCCAGTTGCCTTTTTGAATTTTTGGCATGATTTATCTTTTGTAGCATTAACTAGTTCATCATGAGCCTGAGGTGTTCAGGAACATTATCTGCACCATTGTTACTAGACGCTTCGGTCGTGATGATAGTGCTCTCTCGTTGTGTAGAATGGATTTGTCATGGAGGAGGAGGAGATTAGTGTTTAACGTCCCGTCGACAACGAGGTCATTAGAGACGAAGCACAAGGTCGGATTAGGGAAGGATGTGGAAAAAAACTGGTCGTGCACTTTCGAAGGAACCATCCTGGCATATGTCTAAATTGATTGAGGGAAATCACGGTAAATCTAAATCAGGATGGCAGGAACGGGTTTGAACCGTCGTCTTTCCGAACGCGAGTCCGATTTGCCATGGAAACCACGAGGCAGTACAGTTACCACGACCACAGTAGCTACCTCGGCATGGTCCAGATAATGTTTCTGTAACATCTTGCGAGAATCCTACAGGGTGATTCAGTTGTTTATTACTGACAAACTATGAAAGATGGAAAGACATTCTGCATGTCAATAGACAGAGGAAGGTACAAAGTTTTAACACAGCTACGCTGTTGTTTGTCTGTAGGAGACTACAGCACAAGATAAATAATTTTGTCTTTCGGAATTGGCGCAAAGTCAATCCATTCTTCAAGTGCAATGTGCACTCCGGCCGTCGATTCACCAAGAAGGCTCTTCTGAACAAACAGATTTATGGCTGGCATAAAAGGTTCTTGGAAACTGGTTGCATATGCGGAGGGAAGAACACTGGTCGTCCAGACACGACTGAAGAAAATGTCGAGAGCATCCGAGGTGCTTTGACCCGGAACCCTCGAAGTTCACGATAAGGGTATGCCAGAAACTTCACCTACTTTCCGCCTGGATGCGCTGCGGATTGCTAACCGAAGGGCCCAGGTTCTATTCTCAGCCTGGTCGGAGATTTTCTCCGTTCGGGGAGAGGGTGTTGTGTTGTCCTTGCGTTCGTATCGTCACAATTGACATTACACTGTTGAGACCGCTGTATGGGCACGTTCCGAAAGCCAGTAAATTAAAAAGCTTCAAATTCGTCAAACAACAGTGACATCGGAGGAATCGACGTTTCATCAAAGGGGTAAGAATTTGGGGGTCACAAAATCCTGGCGCTATCGTTGAACGTGACACTCATCGAAACTGAATGCCTTTTGTTCCGTTTATGTTCAGAAAGTTTATGGACCTTTATTTATTGCGGGGGAAGCGTGTGGCAGAAATGTCATATCTGGACAGGCTGCAAATCGGGTTGTTCCCTCTACTTCATGAAGATTCCAATGATTTTATGCACAACGGGGACCCGCCTCACACTCACCGTAACAGCAACAAAGACCAGTTCCCAGTAACACAGCAGAAACAATGCCCACCTCACACAGTACTGTGAACTATGTAGGTAACAATGGCTGCAACCAAAAACAAATGACTATCGGCTAAAGCCTATCAACTTCTACCGATTTTGCCCTAAATTGGCATTTCGTCGTCGCCATACAGCGATTCAGGTTAGGGAGCTGATTGGTCAACTTAACCCCCCGTTGCTCGCGCGGATGACATTCGTCATCCACAAGACTTTCCCGTTCAATTTTGTCTGACAGGGCTGGATTGAGTTCGCGCCATTTGCAGTACCTTTCTGTTAACTCTTCGGCTGTTAGCTCCAATCATTGTTGGCTTTCATTTACGAGAGACTCATTGTTTATGAAACTTTATTATGGTCTGGAGGACACTTGTCATCCGCGCGAGCTCTGCTGCCACACTCTGTAACAAAGTAAGTCTGTATTACTTTATGGATTCCCTAGATTCAATCGATCTTCAATGTGCGTAAATTTAGACGTATTGAAACTGATTGCAGTTACATTCCATGTTACCTAGTATTCTCTTTATTTTTAAATTGTGGAAGAAATGTCAAAGGCAAAAAACCTCGGACAGAGTTTAGTAGAGATCCT
Source organism: Schistocerca nitens (assembly GCF_023898315.1). NCBI lineage: Eukaryota > Metazoa > Arthropoda > Insecta > Orthoptera > Acrididae > Schistocerca > Schistocerca nitens. The sequence goes on along the minus strand of NC_064618.1, from coordinate 283,461,251 downwards.
AATCTATGGTTGGAATGGTTCAATGAGCTGAGTGATGAAGATGCCCACAGTGATAGTGTTGACTCAGAGACTGAGGATTCTGTTCATGAAAGCGGTCATGATTCAGGAACAGAACAAGAAGTGTCAGAAAATGATGAATATGAATCATAGGAAGAAGTAACTCAAGAGGATGCACTTTTTTAAGGAAAGATGGAATAAATAATCGGAGGAAAAATAAATATCCTACCAGTGTTAGAAGCAGATCTTGTAAATTTATTACGCTTTTGCCTGGACCAAAAAATCAAGCTCGTATAAAAATGACGTCTCTAGGGAAAAGAACGTTAAAGAAACAGATGCAATAGAGATCAGAGCTTTCATTGGTTTGTTATATCTATGTGGATCTTTGAGATGTTCTAGGAAGAGTATATCGAAACTGTGGAATAACTCAAAGGGAAACGGACTTGAATCATGCTATTTATGCATAAGTGAAACCCGATTCAGGTTTCTGTTGAGATGTCTGAGGTTTGATAATATCTGTGATAGAGGTGTTCGCAGAGAGACTGACAAGTTGGCTGCTATCAGATCTATCAGAGAGGTACTTGAACTATTCACGAACAATTGCCAAAAATATTTTTCTCCTGGTGAATATCTTACTGTTGACGAACAGCTTTTGGCATTTGGAGGAAACTGCCCGTTCAGGAAATATATTCCTAACAAACCAGCAAAGTATGGGTTAAAAGTGTTTGCTTTGGTTGATGTAAAAACAGCTTACACTTTGAATTTAGAACCGTACACCGGTAAGCAACAAGAGGGACCATGTATTACCAGTAATTCAGCTGAAGATATTGTTCTTCGAATGGCCAAACTGTTTCAAACATTAGAATGTATTATACTGTGTACAAATATTAAATGTAATGTATTTAAATTCAATAAAAATCATAAAACCACTCACAAATACCGTCCAAAGTATACAAATAGACCGCTTGCTTTGTGGATGACACCAGTCATCCGCGCGAGTGACGATGTCACGAATTTTCGCGCGAGTAATGGAGGGTTAAAGTTGAGACTCTGAACGGCTTTTGAGTGCACATCTAGGTCAAGAGTTGCATTTTTAAGTTCAGTTACATTTACAAGAGCGCATATTACCTCGTTTAATGAGCAGACTATACTGTGTGAAATATTACCCGTTCCTGTGTAATTGGGATTTTTATGTATCCCGACAAGCTTTAATTAGGAGTCGGGTTTTCAACGGAAAAATCAGGACAGTCCAGCTCAAATGGGGGTACCTGGCAACCTTACCCAACGGTCGTGACCGTCTGATAGTCAGCCTGCAGTGGCTCGAAAACTAATTAATCAAACGGAAAATAAACTATATCAAAAATTCAAAAAACAACTGGTTGCATATGATACCGAAAGTAATCGCCAATGCTTATATTTTTGAATGGATCGTTCTTGCAGCGGCAGCTTCAGCTTGAACCACTAATTGTATTCCCGTCCGCAGCTCGTGGTCGTGCGGTAGCGTTCTCGCTTCCCACGCCCGGGTTCCCGGGTTCGATTCCCGGCGGGGTCGGGAATTTTCTCTGCCCCGTGATGACTGGGTGTTGTGTGATGTCCTTATGTTAGTTAGGTTTAAGTAGTTCTAAGTTCTAGTGGACTAATGACCATAGATGTTAAGTCCCATAGTGCTCAGAGCCATTTGAACCATTTGAATTGTATTCCCGCAGGTACTATGTATACGTTAGATAGCGGTCATCATTGTGGAGCCTGTTGTCGCTGTTCTGCCCTTCGAATATGTCGTTCGAGAAGTTGAATCAGGGCACAAATATCGCTGCACTATTTTTAAGCCTCGACGTTAGACAGAAGGCAGAAATGAAATGCGCGCATATTAATAGTATAACTACTAGTGAATGAGTTCCAGTTCATCCATATTGTGCTGAGCGAACCGAATTGTTAAAATTGTTTACGTTGGTAGCCAAAGATATCCTTTAGTTTCTCTGTGAAAGAAGGTCGTCTGTTAAAACTTCATCCAAGTGCCGTAACGTCTGCAGTTTCAATGGAAGAAGAGCAACTGGAAACACGTCCCCACAGGTAAAACGTTTTTCATGCGGGTCACAAAAAAACGTATACTTCGTACCACCGACAGCTGCCGCTGGTCGTGTGCTTTACAACTGAGTTATGTCAGTGCTCCTTCTTATATTTCTGCACTAAGCTATGTGCATTGTGAATTTGGCGAAAGGAAACAGTGCTGTATAAATATGAGCGAATCAAGAATACTAAGCTATATGATTTGCTTACGTGTCAAAGAAAAGCTTGCCTGGCTCATCAGAAACTAAAGCGACAACTCTTTTCTTTACTAGTTAACATCAACCAAGGTTGTTATAGCACCCATAGCTGTCATTTTCAGCCTCTGAAATATTGTTTCTTATTTATTTTTTAACTCGTTTGAGTCACATGTGAACCACGGTACTTGTGTTTTTGCTGTGCTGTTGTCGTCTACCATTTCTGGTAGCCATGGTGAAGTTTGTAGCTGTTTTCTTGTTGGTACCTTGAACTTTCATGAAAGTCCAGTGTTCCTTCATTTTCCATCTGAACCCTATCTTGCGTTCTGTTGACCGTTTCCTAGTCTCATTGTGGTTAACTTATGCAGGGGATGTTAGGAAGGTTATAGTTTCAATTTCCAAATGGTAGTCCCGCTGTTAATTATAAAGTTTTAACTATCGTGACATTCTTGATCTGCAGGGATCCAGTGGTTTAACCTTTGTTAGCTACTTTTAAAATCTGTGTCAAAAGGAATGTTCGGTACTATTCGTCGGCTTTTGCCAGTGACATTACGTTGCTGGCTGCCGTAACGTCACATTGTGGTGCATATATTCACAGTTTTGTTGTTAGTTGGTGAAGCCAACGAATGTTAAAGGAAAGAAACTGGCTGTGGTGACACATTGGTCTGTAGCTTAGCCTGATGTGTGAGTTAGGTTGGGAGGTAACAGTCTGGTTGTGATTTGGTGAACCCAACGATAGTGATACCAAAACCCCTGTTTGTGGTGACAGACTGCGCTGTAGCTTTGCCTGAAGTCTGGGTTAGGTTGGAACGAGACAGTTTGATTGTGAGTTGGCGAACCAAACGATAGCGATACTAAAAAAAAGGTGGTTGTGGTGACAGACTCATCTGTAACTTAGCCCATTTGAAAAAAAAAAGTCCAATACCATCACGTTATAGTCACTAATTCTTTACAGAGTTTTACATATTTTCTGTGTCACTGGTGAAAGCCGACTCTTATAGGTAAGGATACGAGAGTCCATAGTGTCTAGGTGGTCTTCTTCTGATGGCATAGGAGAGGATTTCTTGGTGGTGGTAGAGTTCACGATTATCTCTGTACCATTGTCTCCCATCTGTATGGGTTTTCGGTCTTACTATCTTTCGCAGGAATTTTCTTTCTTGTACTTCGAGGACTTTTAAAGGGGTCATAGGAACTCTGCTGCATAGAGATCTGACGGTCTGGCTACGTATTATAGTATCTTAATCCGATATTCATCGATAGACCTTTCGAGGTATACATTTTTCTGCAAGCAGTAGTTTAATCTTCCTTTGATCGAGAACTACCGTTTCACTGAGATCATCTGAGAACCGTTCTCAACGCACTTTCAGCTTTTGGCTCTCTTGGTATGCTTGGTAGCGCTGACTTGTCATCGTTCTGGAGGCGTCTTTAATGTTGATAATGTCTTCGGTCTTTCCGGTGTTATCAATAGACCTATTTTCTCTGTTATTAAATGCAGTGCTTGGGGTAGCATAGAAGCTTCTTGCATGGTCGTTTGCCAATAAAATCAGGTCATCAGCACAAGCCAGGAATGGGATCCTTATGTTGTCTGCTTTGATCCCCATCCTTAATCAAGTGTTCGCTGGTTCATTTCCTGATTATTTTTGTCACAGAGTTAAACAGTATACGTGAAATACCGCCTCCTTTCGTCGTCCTAGAATGATTATGAGTGTGCTTGAATACTTTCCAAGATATTCGATTTTGTGGCGCACTGTATCAGACTAAATACAGGTGGAGGAGGGAAGTATTATCACTAGCGTTTGGATGGACACGAAGGGAGAGGTGCGAAAGTATTGTTCTCGATCAGCCGAATCATACAGTGGCATAAATTAAATCTGAAATCTCGACACAGTGTCTTGCCGGTCGAGTGCATGCACAAGTTAATGATGAGTTCGTCGGATAAAAACATAAGGATATTTACCATCCGCTAGTATCGATTTTCATACTAATCTCTGTCCCAACAAATAGTAATAAAAAATCATTAACAACACTTTATGTTGGGATTCATATTATGTAGGTTATACATGGTGGTCAGAAACAGCATGAAAAGTTGAGAAATAATTGTTAAGAAAAAATTCGATATGTTGGGCCTTTCCGAATTATTTAGCATTGAAGTTAGCCAATCAGGTCGTCTCTCGCGCAAATTCTAGCCGGCAACCAGAAGTGGTATCGACAAGCGTGCTCTTTGTTTGGTTACCCCAAACCGAGCAAACGTAGGTTTTGCTCATTTATTGCTTCCGAAAAAGACACACTTTAGCTGGTAATGAGCATTTCATCAAGTGGCATTGCCGCATTTGAACGCGTGCAAGTGCTCGAATTTGCGCGCTCGATGACCTGATCGCCTAAATTCAGTGGTAAACGACTCTGAAACGGCAACGGATCGAAATTTTTTTCTTAACAATTATTTCTCAGCACAACCTCTCTTAATACGACTATTTCTGACCACGCTGTATACAATGAACTGGAGAATGCAAAGTTAGACATCGCTACACAACAATGTTTAAACATCTGCAGTAGCGTATCGCAGCAGCCGAGTGCTATAATTAATTGTTCAGTGCTTATACTTAGACATTATGAAGATGACAGGCAAGGTCTTCAACTTTGGTGATAGCAAGACTGGCTCATCTCTTTGATACTGATTATAGCTTCTCTCAGTGGAAAGGATTTGTGTTGTAACCTCGCAGATGCTGTCTCATTTTTAGTTTACCCAACTTTGCCGAACGGCGATGTATCTGTTGGCCTCTGTTATTGTGAGTCACTCGAGGTGTTCAGGGATCATACAGTGATCCACCACAAAATGTTGCCTTATTTGAATTAGTGCTAAGTCACTATAAGGCTCCTTTATATGTCTATTGTCTGTGCATTGGACGTATCAGTTTTACAGCATGTTACTTAGTTTTCTTATAGAAGATTTACAAGGAAGGAATATTAGGGTTTAACGTCCCATAAGCAACGTGTTCATTAAAGACGGAGTATAAGTACAAGCTCGCATTGGAGGAAGAAACTGACCGTTCACTATCAACGGAATCATACAGAAATTCACTTAAAGCGGTTTATGGAAGTAACGGAAAACCTGAAAATCGACTGTCGAACGGAGATTTGAACCTCCGACCTACCATTGTTACCTCTGTTCCACCTCACCCCGGTACTAGCGGTTTTGGTAACGTCTACAACAAAAACGCATTGAAAATGTATCACAGTAACTGAAATTATCACGTGCATCCCTTCATTCATTCATTCGTCGTGTGCTGTAGATCCCATCAAAAAGAACGAGTCAAGGTATACAGTAAAAAATTAAAAGCAAATCATAAAAAACTTATCTACATATTGTGTTAATAATAAACAGTCAGTATAGTGCTGAGTGACAGTCATGCCAATGTTAGCTATATTTAACGAAGTTAATTACACTGAAGAGCCAAAGAACTTGGAAACCCTGCCTAATATCGTGTAGGGCCCCCGTGAGCACGCAGATGTGCCCCAACACGACGTGGCATGGACTCGACTAATGTCTGAAGTAGTGCTGGAGGGAATTTACACCGTGAATCCTCCAGGGCTGTCCATAAATCCTTAAGAGTACGAGGGTGTGGAGATCCCTTCTGAACAGCACTTTGCAAGGCACCCCACGTATGCTCAATAATTTTCAAATCTGGGGAGTTAGGTGGCCAACGGAAGTGTTTAAACTCAGAAAAGTGCTATTGGAGCAACTCTGTAGCAATTCTGGACATGTGGGGCGTCGCATTGTCTTGCTGGAATTGCCCAAGTCCGTCGGAATGCGCAATGGATATGAACGAATGCAGGTGTCACCTATCAGAGTCGTATCTAGACGTATCAGGTGTCCCATATCACTCCAACTGCACAAGCCTCACACCGTTACAGAGCGTCGACCAGCTTGAACAGTCCCCTGCTGACATGCAAGGTCCAGGGATTCGTGAGGTTGTATCCATACCGTACACGTCCATCCGCTCGATACAATTTGAAACGAGACTCGTCCGATCAGGCAACATGTTTCCAATTGTCAACAGTCCAACGTCGGTGTCGACGGGCCCAGGCGAGGCGTAAAGCTTTGTGTCGTGCGGTTATCAGGGGTACACATGTGGTCCTTCGACTCCGAAAGCCCATATCGATGATGTTTCGTTGAATGGTTCGCACGCTGACACTTGTTGATGGCCCAGCATTGAAATCTGCAGCGCCGCGCGGAGTGGCCGCTTGGTTTAAGGCGCTATGTCACGGATTGCGCGGCCCCTCCCGCCGGAAGTTCGATTTTTCCCTCGGGCATGGGTGTGTGTGTCGTTCTTAGCAGTTTAAGTAATGTGTAAGTCTAGGGATCGATGACCTCAGCAGTTTGGTCCCTTAGGAATTCAAACACATTTGAAATCTGCAGCGATTTACGGAAGGGTTGCACTTTCTTTGTCACGTTGAACGATTTTCTTCAGTCGTCGTTGGTTCCAATCTTGCAAGATTTTTTTCCAGCCGCAAGCGATGTCGCAAATTTGATGTTTTATCGGATTCCTGATATCCACAGTCCACTAGTGAAATGGTTGTACGGGAAAATCCCCATTTCATCGCTGTCTCGGAGATGCTGCGTACCATCGCTCTTGGGCCGACTATAACACCACGTTTAAACTCACTTAAATATTGATAACCTGCCATTGTAGCAGCAGTAACCGGCTGACTGCGTCAGACACTTGTTGTCTTATATGTGCGTTGACGACTGAACGCCGTATTCTATTTACATATCTCTGTATTTGAATACGCATGCCTATATCAGTTTCTTTGGCATTTCAATGTAGAAAGAAAGCCACTATTCTGAAAAAACTGCTATGTCCTAAGGAAGATCCGCCTCCGTAGCTTAGGGAATAGTTCCACCTCGTGCGTCGACGGAAAGTCGCTAGTTTTCGCCTCAGCCCAGTGTCGCGTGCGCGTGGACAGCTTTTCTTCAGTGTTGTTTGTGTTATCATGTGTGTCACATTGTGGTTTGGTCCATAGCGTTGGTTATTGTGTGTGTCCGTTGGTAGTGGCGCAGTGCGCTTCATAATGTCGACCATGGCTACCAATTGTTTTTTAATTGAATCGACTGTGTAATTGAATCGACTGTGGGTTCTTGGTGAAATATTGTAAATTAACTAAACATACATTGTTTTTAGCCTTGTTTCACAATGTATTATTAATGTTATTGCACAACCTAAGTTTCGCGTTATAAGCCCGTTTTCAAGTACATTACTGATTCCCAAAGATGATAATCCACAGATAAACATGATGACCAGGCAAAGATAATCATTTCAACTTCTTGAGGTATCGATCCATAGCTTAATGTACATTAAGCTATGGTCATCATGTTTATCAGTGGATTATCATCTTTGGGAATCAGTAATGTTCATGAAAATGGGCATATAACCCAAAACCTAGGTTGTGCAATAACATTAATAATAAATTGTGAAACAACACTAAAACAGTGTTTGTTTAGCTTCCAAGTGGGTTCTGATAAAAGGTACAGAAAGCTAGAGTTTTGACAAATCCACGTGTTCTGTGCAGCCCGGGTCTTTGGATGTTCATGGCTGGCCTGCTGATACCATTCTTCTGATTAGATTCGTATTACCTATTTTAATTATGATAGCTATGTCTTTTAAGTTTTTGGATCCCCTACAAGTAGATTAGGTTGCGTTTGCGCCATGGTCCTCAAGTTCCCTTTAAGCGTCGTGATGATTCCGTAAGTATAGTGCTTCTTGCTAAAGAGGAACTGGATTATATAAATGTCAGAGTGCTCAACCTCCCGCCGGAGGTCGACGACAGTTTACTTAAGGAGGGTTTCCTCGCTTGCGGAGACGTGAGGGGTATACGATGCGAACACTGGTCCACCCAACACCGGTTCCAATGTTATACCAGTATCCATTCAGTGGAGATGGCTGTTAAACATGACATTCCTTCCTATCTACAGGCCTCTGGTTACTGAATTCATGTAATGTATACTGGAAAAGTATGGATGTGCTTTCCCTGCGATAAAAATGGCCACCTTAGATCTAATTGCCCACGATGGGTGTATGTATTGAAGTCGTCATTTAAAAACTGACGTTTGCTGATCTCATTTCTACTGCTCATGAGGTTGGAACCATGTCTTCCCCGGGTGCAATGGAACAATAGAGGGATGTGCAGCTTATTGCTCCCGAATCTCCGCCTTTGCCCTCGTTGGACGGTGCTAAAATTGTTGCCAAGATGGCAGCGTCTGCAGAGCAACATAAGAGATGTCGAACACAGGATGATGAGGAGTCAGATACGTCTTCTTCTCATCCACCCCTCGCTGAAGTAAGTTTGTTGGTTGATGTATCTTGTAGTGCTGAGTTCTCCACTCCTGATGGAGTCGGTGGTGCAAAAACAGCTGCTGTGGTCTCTGTTGTCGTAGTGTTCCTCCTGTTGTTGAGGTAACTGCTTCGGAACCAACCAAGAGTCGGGAATCGTTGAGCCGTCTATCGGTCGAGTGATTCAACAGCAGCAAATTAAGGTGCCCCTGAACTCATCTGCTGTCCGCAGCTCGTGGTCGTGCAGTAGCGTTCTCGCTTCCCACGCCCGGGTTCCCGGGTTCGATTCCCGGCGGGGTCAGGGATTTTCTCTGCCTCGTGATGACTGGGTGTTGTGTGATGTCCCGTTGTCTGTCACACGTAAGCAATTGATCTTCGAAATTAGAACCACATTTTATGCCTAAATTTCTCAGGACTTCCAATCTTGCTACCACCACATCATTGAAACATATCACTGCGGCTAGTACTCCAGCTTTTAATGTATTTAGCCCTACAAAAACATTCATGGGTAATCTTTCCCATATGCAATGGTTGAAACTTTCATTTGTATTCTGAGTGCCCCCATGAAGACATTTACTAAACAAAACAGGGTCACTCAGGTCTCTTAAAATTGGTTTTATTTCATTCATAACAGGCCCAGGAAGAGAATGCTTATAATGGAATATTTGACCACTTTCTTTTGCTCTTTGGTAACACCACCAAGAATCTGCTCCTTTAGGGCAAAGTCCGTGAACAGGGTGGTCATCTGTGGACAACCTATGAAAGTCGGTGGCCCATACAGCTTTTTTTCATTGCTGTAACATGATTCAGAGGTGCAGTTCGTCTAATGGCCAGTCCATAATAACTCTGAAGGAGGTCTATTTCAGTTTCTGTGTATCTACCTCGGCAAGACAGAGATTTTCCATCAGACAGCAACTTTCCTTTCATTTATCTTCGTAGCTTCCTCAATCTAGCACCCATCCTCTCTTGCACATGTCCACAACACTCCAATTTTGTTACCAAGGTATCAACATAAACATTGAACTCATTAATTTAATTTTATTGAAAGCTTTAGAGTCCCCATCGCCTAGGTACTTCGTATATCTAACGTTATAAACGGGCACCGACCTCTGAAATATTTTAATTAGAGCTCCATCACACTCCATACCTCCATTGTAAACATCATAATTCGTAGAACACTGATGTTCAATATGTCCTTCAGTGTTACCATGTCAAGCAGGTGTAGCAGTACTTAGATAAACACTCAACATCAACAAATTTTCCATTCTCCAGAGAAGTAGCACTTAACACCATCAAGTCCAACAGCAATGTCCCTGGTTCCACTCATATTTACAGTTCCTTCTACTACACGTTTCATAGATGTTTTAGACACAACCGTCAAGGCACCTAAAAGTATTTTTAAGTACTTGCTGAACCTACTGAGAGGAGGAGGAAGGTCCATCAAACCACAACACGATTGAGCAGCCTTTTTTCCTTTTCCTGTTGCACGCATTGCATGTACAAACTTCAAATTCATATGATATGAATTATGCACAATGTTCGAAGTCATTTTCGAGGTACATTTATTGCAGTATCTACACAGAACAAGTAATTTTGATGCTAAACCCTTCCTGCTACTTTGTTGTTTAGTTATTTCCAGACAGCTTACACCATCACATTGTTTACAATTTGCCATTTCCTTTATCAAAGAAGCTAAGATGCCCACATCAACAACAACAAATCCACTACAAACAGCGTCATTGTTAACACAAAATTTGAATCACCAGGAGGCGTTCCATGTGGGACTTTCTTCCCTGAAGAACTGATACTTTCAACAGTGTGGCCTGTTTTGTTTGTGAATTGGTTACCACGGAATTTCCTTTTATTGAATTTCTTGAAGCGTGGCATAGTTCGTATTCGTTGCACACTAAACGATATGTACTTCCACAAATATTTGTAGCACTTGGGCAACAAACATTCAGTAACACGTGAACAAACTGCTTAAGGAAAACACAAGTAAATACTAGCAAAGACGCTAGAAACCTGCAGTGTTACCAACATATACAATGTATCATATGTATAATCGCTGGAAACAGTTCTTTTCGAAATAATACAGGTTTCTGTAACAGAAATAAAGGGGGCGTGGTGGCATACATGACTGTAACTTTAATATTTGGTATATATAGGTCAATTTCCATTTGAAACCCTATGATGTATATATCAATGTAATCAGGAAAGACCATGGAATTTAATAAAGTCATTAAAATTCGATTTTTCCACCATTTGTAAGTACCCTGTATCTTTAATGCCTGTTTGAGTGGACCAAACAAGTGATAGTCAGAAGGGGCAAGATCGGGACTATATGGAGGAAGATCCAGTATTTCGGATTTGAGTTTCTGGAGCGTTTCAGCAGTGTGGGCAGCAATATGCGGACAGGCATTGTCATACAACAAGACAGCAATCCTCGGCTTCGAATTACAGGCTTTAGCCTGGCAGTAAGCATCTCACTGTAGCGTATACCGTTTATTGTTGTGCCCCTTTCTCCACAATGTTTTAGTACTGGACCTTGTGCGTCTGAAAAAACCGTAAGCATCAGTTTTCCTGCGGACGGTTGGGTCTTGAACTTTTTCTTGCACGGCGAATTTGGATGTTTCCATTCCATACTCTGCCGTTTACTCTCCGGATCGTAATGATGGATCCATGTTTCGTCACCAGTAATGATCCTGTCTAAGAAGTTGACCCCTTCCTTGCCGTAGCGATCCAAATTTTTTTTGCAGATGCCCAAGCGCGTTTGTTTATCCAACTGTGTGATATGTTTTGGGACCCATCTTGCACAAACTTAATGAAACCCAAGTTTGTTGTGAATGATTTCGTAGGCAGAACCGTGACTAATTTACAGACGATGTGCCACTTCGTCAATAGTTACTCCTCTGTCTAAGAGAGTCATTTCACATGAACGCTCAATGGTTTCTTCATTTGTGGCGATAAACGGTCGTCCGGCTCCTTCATCGTGCGTAACATTTATGCGATCATTTCGGAATTTTTCAATCCATTCGTAGACACTCTGTTGTGGCAAAACACTGTTCCCGCACTGTACCGAAAGTCTTCGATGAATTTCGGCCCCTGATATGCCTCCCGACCACAAAAAACGTATCACTGAACATTGCTCTTCTTTGGTGCAAATAGACAGCGGAGCAGCCATGCTTAACAGCACGGCAGCGATAACGAAACTAACCTAGCAGCTTGAAAATTGCAAAGATATAACAACAAATAAACAAAGCAAGCGTCCTCAACGTAAAACTACAGTACTACCAAAATAACAAAAATATAACTAATTTGCGGATAATAATTGACTTACCCTCGTAATAACATAAAAATAATAATTTCAAAAATCTGTGAACCCTGTGTAATTCTGATATTCTAACTTGTTTAGTTTTCACGGGCTATGTTACAATTAATATAATCATCTGCTTCCTGTTGACAGTTGCTGCATTAAACATGCTCAAGGTGAAAGGCCTATAGAAACGATCGCCAGTTTGATGGAAAATGCGGAACGGATGCACAGAAAGATGAAGAAGATTGTTCAAGACAATACAAAATGGCGAGACGTTATAGTCAAAGCTGCAACAAAGGTATGTTAATCTGAGTCACGAACACGTAAGATGGTCAAACAGGATTGAAATAATGTCACTGGAAAAAAGACTAAGTCACTTGACTTGTTGAAGTTAATAGCATTAAGCTCATGTTTACGCTATGACGAATGTGTAACGGCGCATATACAGGGTGTTTCAAAAATGACCGGTATATTTGAAACGGCAATAAAAACTAAAGGAGCAGCGATAGAAATACACCGTTTGTTGCAATATGCTTGGGACAACAGTACATTTTCAGGCGGACAAACTTTCGAAATTACAGTAGTTACAATTTTCAACAACAGATGGCGCTGCAAGTGATGTGAAAGATATAGACGACAACGCAGTCTGTGGGTGCGCCATACTGTACGTCGTCTTTCTGCTGTAAGCGTGTGCTGTTCACAACGTGCAAGTGTGCTGTGGACAACATGGTTTATTGCTTAGAACAGAGGATTTTTCTGGTGTTGGAATTCCACCGCCTAGAACACAGTGTTGTTGCAACAAGACGAAGTTTTCAACGGAGTTTTAATGTAACCAAAGGACCGAAAAGCGATACAATAAAGGATCTGTTGGCAAAATTTCAACGGACTGGGAACGTGACGGATAAAAGTGCTGGAAAGGTAGGGCGACCGCGTACGGCAACCACAGAGGGCAACGCGCAGCTAGTGCAGCAGGTGATCCAACAGCGGCCTCGGGTTTCCGTTCGCCATGTTGCAGCTGCGGTCCAAATGACGCCAACGTCCACGTATCGTCTCATGTGCCGAAGTTTACACCTCTACCCATACAAAATTCAAACGCGGCAACCCCTCAGCGCCGCTACCATTGCTGCACGAGAGACATTCGCTAACGATATAGTGCACAGGGTTGATGACGGCGATATGCATGCGGGCAGCATTTGGTTTACTGACGAAGCTTATTTTTACCTGGACGGCTTCGTCAATAAACAGAACTGGCGCATATGGGGAACCGAAAAGCCCCATGTTGCGGTCCCATCGTCCCTGCATCCTCAAAAAGTACTGGTCTGGGCCGCCATTTCTTCCAAAGGAATCATTGGCCCATTTTTCAGATCCGAAACGATTACTGCATCACGCTATCTGGACATTCTTCGTGAATTTGTGGCGGTACAAACTGCCTTAGACGACACTGCGAACACCTCGTGGTTTATGCAAGATGGTGCCCGGCCACATCGCACGGCCGACGTCTTTAATTTCCTGAATGAATATTTCGATGATCGTGTGATTGCTTTGGGCTATCCGAAACATACAGGAGGCGGCGTGGATTGGCCTCCCTATTCGCCAGACATGAACCCCTGTGACTTCTTTCTGTGGGGACACTTGAAAGACCAGGTGTACCGCCAGAATCCAGAAACAATTGAACAGCTGAAGCAGTACATCTCATCTGCATGTGAAGCCATTCCGCCAGACACGTTGTCAAAGGTTTCGGGTAATTTCATTCAGAGACTACGCCATATTATTGCTACGCATGGTGGATATGTGGAAAATATCGTACTATAGAGTTCCCCAGACCGCAGCGCCATCTGTTGTTGACAATTGTAGCTACTGTAATTTCGAAAGTTTGTCTGCCTGAAAATGTACTGTTGTCCCAAGCATATTGCAACAAACGGTGTATTTCTATCGCTGCTCGTTTAGTTTGTATTGCCGTTTCAAATATACCGGTCATTTTTGAAACACCCTGTATATCTGCTTCGGCCGCCGTGTCTAACATGGGGCGCTAAGGCGAGGTAAAAAAGTGGTAATATGGGAGCGACTGCTTCAAACTTAAACGAAAGTTGATTCGCTGAAGTACGAAGGGCAAACATGTTCTCGGATCTCTGATTTTGATTTCTACAAACGAGTCACACAAAAGTTATAAATCTGTCATTTCATAGCATAATCTCCTGGAGTGTTGCATATTTTTTCACAGCTATTGCGAACGCTTCCTTAGGAGTCTGTTTCGACGATTTGAAAATTTCTGATGCAATGTGCAACCACGAGGTGTGCCAGAAATTGCTAGGAACCTGGTCTGGTGATTTAGGAGCGTGAGAAACCACTTCAAAAATGTTTTCAGGAAGAAACCCTTGCGTCGCTTTCGTCATAGTGTAAACATGAGCTTAATGCTATTAACCTCAACGAAACTGTGTCTGACAGACTGGTGCGAGGTTGAGATTGTTTCGTTTCGCTGTCGTGCTACGTTTACACTTCTTTGAACTGTCACATGCTAGTAGGCACATTCTTCTCATTCATGACACCACACGCCAGACGTCTCAATCAACTGCGGTGAGCCGGCCGCGGTGGTCTACCGGTTCTAGGCGCTCAGTCCGGAACCGCGCGACTGCTACGGTCGCAGGTTCGAATCCTGCCTCGGGCATGGATGTGTGTGATGTCCTTAGGTTAATTAGGTTTAAGTAGTTCTAAGTTCTAGGGGACTGATGACCACAGATGTTAAGTCCCATAGTGCTCAGAGCCATTTGAACCAACTGCGGTGAGTTTAAACAGGTGTCACACTATGCAAGCGCAGAAAACGAATGATTTTTCACTGTTCTTGTAATGAAAATGTCCCAATTTCTAGTATCAAAAATACCCCTCACTGTCGCCGGTAGAGTTGTACTGTATGTGCCCTACAGTGTTTTGATCTGTATGACGCGTACACAAAGAGTGCTTGTGCATTTTAACTCCATTTGACTGATGAAGTCTTCCATTCATAAGATGTATGACCATCCATACTTGACATGTAGTAATTCCATGGTAACGTCCTGATCGCTAAAAACTTTATTTATGACATGCTTCGAGTCACCATCATCAAATAATTGTAACAAAATCTACTCAAACGACGAATCAGAAAAGCTAAGGCATAATAATTACAGGGCCAAAATAAGTGTAAGTATTAAATACAAATACTTACAATATGCTTAGGTAAGCCCATACATGTGAGCAATAAAAGAAAAACGTACAGTCCCATGTGCAATTTCCGTTACGCGTGTTTGCAAACGATGTTATTTGGAGACTTCGCATGCCAGACTGAAGACAGCATACTCGAGGACCGTTCTGTATCAACTTGGCGCCAGATAGCGTTGAAGTCAAAGATAGAGACAAACCAAGAGATACCTTTTATAATACACAAAACAAAGTAAATGTTCCTACCACGTTATATATAGTTATTATCTTCACATTACATCTGTTTTTTTACAATAAGCGGCATATCGTCAATAAACAAATAAAACATAAAATTTATAAGAGTCAAAACCTGTCATGGGGCATATACGAAGATCGCTCAGCTAGAGCCATCTGACGTGAAATCTCTAACAATTTTGCTGTTCGCCGCCATTCTGTTTGCAACTAAAATACCAGTTGGATCTTTGTTATAAAAACTTCTAGTACCGCTGTGTCTTCATCACGCGATGTTTTCCCCAAGTTATCACCAAATGTCAAAAACTACGAATAAAGAAACTATTCGCATGCATCTGAACGTTACCTGCCTGACAAAAAACAAGGTGTTAAAAACACAAATAAACTAATCTGTCTCCGTTTTTAAGTACATAATAGATATCAGGGATCTAGGCTTATGCTGCTGCGAGCCCGCCCCGGGTGGGGAATTGAAAAAGAAAAAAAAAGAAAAAAAACACAGGGATCTATTATAAGTGGTAACATTAGTATGTTTGGTGATTTATAAACAGTGTTTTTCAGTGGTTTTATTTAGCAAGAATCTGTGCGTCGTTTTCTCCACACGCCCCTCTTTCACCCTCTTTCATAGAACGAGTATGACTACTCTTCTCTCCCACAGCTTAGCTCAGGCGTGTCCAACCCGCGGGCGGCATGCGGCCCAAAGCGGATGGAAACCGTTTCCCAAAGCAAAGCGACACGCAACAACGTGAATCATGGCACACATAGTTCATGTACCATTCGATCGGTAAAAACAAAGACCATGAAATCCCTTGTATGTAAATTAGTGATAAACTGACTATCTTCAATTTGAAAGTTCCGTTACACGATGCTATTCTGTCGTTGGTCCATCCAGTTGCTTATCTTTTTTTAGTGGGTATTGTTACTGTTAAGTACGAGGTGCGGCTAGAAAAAAACCGGACTGATGCTGGAAAAAACATTTATTTACAATTATTTACAATTTCATGTTATCTCCTTCAATGTACTCTCCTCCTCGGTCTCTACACCGCTCCATACGAATTTTCCACTGTTCATAGCAATGCTGCAGATCATTTTCGGTAAGTCCACACATTACTTCCGTCGCCTTTTCTTTTACTGCTTCAACAGTCTCAAATCTAGTTCCTTTCAAAGCTGACTTGACTTTAGGGAAAAGAAAAAAGTCACAGGGGGCCAAATCAGGTGAGTAGGGTGGATGATCTAAGATGGGAATGTTGTGTTTTGCCAAAAACGTCTTCACTGACAACGCACTGTGAGCTGGGGCATTGTCTTGGTGAAGGATCCATGACTTTTTTCTCCACAAATCGTTCCGTTTTCTCCGTACTCGCTCACGTAGGGTAGCCAGGACGCTAATGTAGAAATGCTGATTCACTGTTTGTCCCTCTGGTACCCAATCAATGTGCACAATCCCTTTGATGTAAAAAAAAAAACAATCATTATTGCCTTGAATTTCGATTTTGACATTCGTGCTTTTTTTTGTCGTGGAGAACCAGGAGTTTTCCAATGCATCGATTGGCGTTTAGTTTCGGGATCGTAAGTAAAAAACCACGATTCATCGCAAGTAATAACATTTTGTAAGAAGGTGGGATCACTTTCAATGTTTTCCAGGATGTCAGAACAAATCATTCTTCGGCGTTCCTTCTGTTCAATTGTGAGACACTTTGGAACCATTTTTGAACACACTTTGTTCATGTTGAAACTTTCATGAAGAATCTGCCTAACACTTTCCTTGTCAACTCCTGTTAACTCAGACACTGCTCTGATTGTTAAACGGCGATCTTGTCGAACAAGTTTACCGATTTTTTCAATGTTTGCATCAGTTTTTGCTGACAATGGTCTGCCAGTGCGAGTGTCATCACTGGTGTCTTCGCGGCCATCTTTAAATCGTTTAAACCACTCAAACACTTGTGTTCGCGATAAACAATCATCGCCGTACACTTGTTGTAACATTACAAACGTTTCACTTGCAGATTTTCCTAGTTTGAAACAAAATTTGATGTTAACACGCTGTTCTTTCTGTACACTCAACATTTTCCGACGCACAGACAAAACGTCAACTACTTAAAACAGACGCCACGGGCAGACTGAGTGCAGGAGGCAGATGAAACTCGAGCAGTAGGCGGAGCGAGAGTCACGTGACAGGCCACGCTACTTTCAGCCTTATTGCATTCGTTTTATTGTTTCACCAGTACTAGTCCGGTTTTTTTCTAGCCACACCTCGTATAGTACGCACGTCCCAAAAAATACTCGTCTTCTTCCTTCCATTGTGGCCAAGGTAAGTGTAAAGGTTGGACACCCATGGCTCTCAGATCCTGGATGGGGTCCTGAGGCAGGTAATATAGTAGCCAGGTAGACGTACTTTTCATTTCAATCAAAAGTTACACTCGTTTTGTATTATTACTCCGGAAAATTGATTAATTATCAATTATCTGAAGATAGTGTTCAGATCGTGAAACACAACTATACGTTTTTTTAGTTAAATGATGACTAACTGACAACCTCAGCTGCCGACAGGTGTTGTTGATATACCTCGATGTGGACAGCTGAAAATGTGTGCCCCGACCGTGACTCGAACCCGGGATCTCCTGTTTTTTAGTTACTCTTATAATCATAGATTTTACTTGGTAGATTAAACATAACATTGTCTGCCATTTATTTCCGTTTCGTGAAGAAACTATAAAATAAATAAAATAAAATAAAATAAAATATTATGTATGTATATTAATGATAGTGATTGGTTGTAATAAACGTTGCCTTATCTGGAGCGTGGACTTTTAATTATTCGGTATCAGACGCTTGACAATGGCTTTTTCGTAAATGTAATGTTATTCGTAGTTGACCGTGAAATAAAACTCAAATAATCGGACTTCGTATCTAAATCGTTTCCAAAGACTGCTGCGGTAGGTGCGGACTCAAATCTAAATCTCAATATTAGAATAATTTGCCAGCCATGTCAATACGTCGTACAGAGGTGACTGTCTACTAAACATAAAAAGTTTACACAGTTAGTTAAATCAGATATATTCAACGAATAAGCCTTCAGTTAAATAATTCTACTTACTTTCATAAATATAAATTCTTTACAGAAACGAGTGCCTAGTGAGATTGCAACTCGCAGTATTCTTCTATAACATGAAAATATGGCGGTGTGCCAGACAATAAAATAAAATACGTGCTTCTCGCACCACTTCTACCTGAGCTCTCTCTTCTTAATCAAACATAAGAGTATCGTAATTCCTTTTTTGTTTTATCAGCGACATAGCGCTGCAGTTCTGTGCCATAGGCTTTATTTAATTAAGATTTCGCGTTTCCGAGGAAACTCACGCACGGCATGCAAATGTGCCTTTATAAAACCAAAGACTGAGTTATATAATATTTAAATAACTGTAGTGTCTCTTGTTACTTGAATGAAACAACAAATACCCCGATTTATCACGCCATGGGCTCCTGTAGAGCACATAGGTCAGACGCTCATACTCTTCGTTGAGTGCTCACCATGAAGTGGGAGATTTTAAACTCACACAAAATATATAAACGGTGCATTTTTGAACATCGGTTGCAAATCAAAACCTTTTGCGTTAAGCCCTTCTCCATCCTCTAGATGATTGTAATAGGATCTTTCCTTACCGCATCACGCCAACAGACGGCATTCCTTTCGCAGTGGATAGAGGTCAGAATGTTCTGGTTCATCAGTATTATAGTGTGGGTCAACATTTAATTGACAGCTGTATTACAATGGACGAGCTAATTCAGTATGCATGGGAATATGTTTCACACAAATAAGGATCTGTATTAATCCACATAACTTAAAAGGAAGTTTGATTAGTGACATTTATTAGACTGCATAAAACTTTTTGTCGTGAAGTCACGGACTTCTAAACATCAGACATACCAGCAAAATATTTTTGGTCCGGTGGGCTTGTATTTCAATACACTATCGGATCAAAGGCATCCAGACACCTATTGTGGATATTACTCGTAATATGAGGTGTGTCCATCCTTCACTTTTTTGACAGCTTGGCCTCTGTTGGGGACACTTTCAGTGAGGTACGTGAATGTCCCTGGAAGAATGGAAGCCCATTCTTCCTCAGCAACCGAAATCAGAGAATGTAGAGATGTTGGGTTCTGGGGCCTGGAGCGAAATCGACGATCTAACTGATCCGAAAGGTGTAGCATTGGGTTCAAGTCAGCACTCCGGGTAGGTCAGCTCATTTCAGAAATCTTACTGTCCTCAAACCGTTCCATCTCACATTTTGTTTTAGGCAGGGCGTATTGGTATGCTGAAAAAACTAATCATCGTCTTCGAACTGTCTCTCTGCTGTACACAGCACACAACGCTCTGAAATTTGTTCTCATTTCAAATGGTTCAAATGGCTCTGAGCACTATGGGACTTAACATCTACGGTCATCAGTCCCCTAGAACTTAGAACTACTTAAACCTAAGTAACCTATGGACATCACACAACACCCAGTCATCACCAGGCAGAGAAAATCCCTGACCCCGCCGGGAATCGAACCCGGGAACCCGAGCGTGGGAAGCGAGAACGCTACCGCACGACCGCGAGCTGCGGACTATTCTCAGTCTTCGGCGTTTAGCGTTTCCTTAAGCGCAATAAGGGGACCACATCCTAACCACGGAAAACATACCCACACCATAACACCAGTGCCTCCCTACTTTACGCTCGGTGCTAAACAGGAGTGGCAGGTAACTTTCTCCACGTATTTGGCAAACCCAAACCTTTCCATCGCATTGCCTCATGGCATAGCGTGATTCAAGACTCCGAATCAATCGTTTGCAGTCATTCACTGTCGAGTGGCACCGCTCTTTACATCACATCGAACGCCGCTTAGTATTGACAACAGAAAAGTGTGGCATATGAGGACCTGCTCGAACATTTTACCCGATTCTTTTTAATTCCATATGCACCGTCTTTATGCTAGTTGGACTGCTGGTAGCACCTCGACACTCATGAGAGATTTCTTCCGCTGGTTTCATGCGATTTTTTAGAACAACCCTCCACAATGCTCGACAGTCTCTGTCCGTCAGTATACGAGGGACATTTGAAAAGTCAGTGTAAAAATAAAAACTACGTACGTGTTTGGGGTAAACCTTTTTTATTTTTCGACATAGTCTCCTTTTAGATTTATACACTTCGTCCAACGCTGTTCTAATTTGTTGAACCTTTCCGAATAATAGGATTAATTGCCGCAATCACCTCTTCGTTTGAATAAAATCATTGTCCCACAAGCCATTTCTTCAAATTGGGGAACAAAGAGTTCTCCGAGGGAGCCAAGTCTGGAGAACAGAGGGGAAGTGAAACGAGTTGGAATCCTATTTCCAATAATTTTGCTACCACAACTGCTGATGTGTGTGCTGGTGCACTGTCGTGATGGAAAAGGACTTTTTTGCGTTTTTCTTGCAGCTCGGTTTTCAAACGATCCAATAACGATGAATAATATGCACCTGTAATAGTTTTACCCTTTTCCAGATAGTCGATGAGGATTATCCCTTGCGAATCCCAAACGACAGTCGCCATAACCCTTCCGGCCGAAGGAATGGTCTTCGCCTTTTTTGGTGCAGATTCTCCCTTGGTAACCCATTGTTTAGATTGTTGTTTGGTCTCAGGAGTATAGTAATGTATCCGTGTTTCATCCACAGTGACGAACCGATGCTTAAAGTCCTGCGGATTCTTCCTGAACAGCTGCAAACCATCCTTGCAACACTTCACACGATTCCGTTATTGGCCAAGCGTGAGCAATCGCGGAACCCATCTTGCAGATAGTTTTCCCATGTCCAAATGTCTATGTAAAATATTATGTACCCGTTCATTCGAGATGCCCACAGCACTAGCAATCTCACGCACCTTAACTCTTCTGTCATTCATCACCATATCATGGATTTTATCAACTCTTTCTGGAGTCGTAACGTCCACAGGGCGTCCAGAACGTTCAGCATCAGTTGTGCCCGTATGGGCACTCCGAAAATTTTGAAAGCATTTACAAACTGTTCTAATCGAAGGCGCTGAGTCACCCTAATGTTTATCAAGCTTCTCTTTAGTCTCATGAGGCGTTTTGCCTTTCATAAAGTAATGTTTAATAACCACACGAAATTCTTTTTCGTCCATTATTTGACATCCACTGGACTTCCTTGATTCACACGAATGCCAAACACAAAGAAATAGACCAATAAGGCTGAAACTTGGTGTACGTTCTTTCCAACGATGCTACTACTTAAACATGACCTCAACACGCGCCGGTGGTGCCATCTCTTGGACTCTGCACGGACTTTACAAACGACCTTTGTATGAAATCTATTTTGGATTACTTGTGATTGTATCCTCGCGGTTCCACTTCACTATGTTGTTTTGTGTATTATAAAAGGTATCTCTTGTTTTGTCTCTCTTTGACTTCAACGCTATCTGGCGCCAAGTTGATACAGAACGGTCCTCGAGTCTGCTGTCTTCAGTCTGGCATGCGAAGTCTCCAAATAACATCGTTTGCAAACACGCGTAACGGAAATTGCACATGGGACTGTACGTTTTTCTTTTATTGCTCACATGTATGAGTGTTTGTCCAAAGTGACCCCAGGTAAGTCACTGTTGCCCCCCAGGGGATATCCCGCTATTGCAGTCTCAAGTTGGTAGGCATCAAGGGGCGTTTCTTCTTGGAGTAGGTGGCTGTCGTCTTGGCGAGTTTTAGTTGCACCTTATTGGTCTTACACCAAGCGGCTGTGGCATCTAGTTGACATTGAAGGCGTCGAGCCGCGCGGAGTGGCCGCGCGGTTTGGGGCGTCATGTCAAGGACTGCGTGGCCCCTCCCGCCGGAGGTTTGAGTCCTCCCTCGGGAATGGGTGTGTGTGTTGTTCTTAGCATAAGTTAGTTTAAGTTAGTATAAGTAGTGTGTAAGTCTAGGGACAGATGACCTAAGCAGTTTGGTCCCTTAGGAATTTTTGAAGGCGTCGAATGTCGGTGTGAATATGTCTGCCACTGGTGAGAAAAGCCATATCATCGGCAAATTGCGTAATTTGTACCCCAGTCATAGTTGGCATGTTATTGACATAGAGATTAAATAGTAGTGGGGATAAAACGGATACTTGAGGCAGCCTCGTCTGCGCCATCGGGTATCAGACGATTGGCTTTCTGTTTCTACTGTAATAATAATCAGTAGTGGGACTAAGTTCGTGTCAACCCCACTTTCCATTGTTGCCAAATTTATTCAAGATGGCGGCGTTGACGTCATCCAAGATGGCCACATGTGGACTTGTCAACAGCGCATGATGTCATCCAAGATGGCCGCTTTTGGCGGGAAAATAGGCCAATTGCGCTATGTCCACTAACCTAAGCCTGATGAAATAATTGGTGCCAAATTCAAACAAGATAATGCATACAAAACCGTACTTGTCTTTATTATTATTCATTATTATTGATTATCATTAATTAACATTCATTATCATTTATTATCATTTATTATTATTATTATTACTATTATTATTTATTATTATTGACCTACCTCCACCAGAAACGCGCCAAATTCAAATTCCAGCACGATATTACCTGCAAAACCGTACTTCTCTTTATTATTATTGATTATTATTCATTATCATTCATCATCTATTATTATTTATTATCATTATTGACTCACCTCCACTAGAAAATTGCCCCAGATTCAAATTCCAACACAATAATGTCTCCAAAACTGTACTTCTATTTATTATTTATTCAAGATGCCCGATTTCGGTGTGGAGAAAGCCATTTGCGTTACATCCGTAACAAAAAAATCTATCACAAATTCAAATCGCAACACCATAATCGATCACATGTACGAACTTTCGCGGTCACTTATCCTTTTTCACTGGTAACCTATCAAAATTGAGTCAAATAATAAAGTGCACTTATAGTAACCTAAGTCACGTCCTTTGATTTTGCAGGGCGAAAGGGACTGAATTCTTTATTTCAAGCAGTACGGTCATCACTTGTTCTCCAGCACAATCAGTACACATCTCTGAGATCCCAGCGCAGTCGCCACGACGTCCACGCTACAACTGAATTAGTTAAAATCGTCGCCGCACCTGGCCCCGTCTCCCAGGCGCCTCGGTCGCCGAGCGAGCAGCCTCATAGCACCGTGCACCACGGCGGTGACGTGAGGCGGCGCGCTGGGGGCGGCCCACGCTGGCCGCTGGACCGGCGATCACTCACATGTCGTAAACATGTTTTTGCTGGACACACTGGAACTTGCCGACATTGACGTGACAACAGTCCCTTCTCCGTTCACCATGTGTATGCGTTACCTTAGCACATTTCCGGCAAAAATTGTTTGCCTCGGATCTGAATCGCACAACGGTTGGCCGTCCCACAAAGAACGCCCTGCCACACTTTTGGCGC
Source organism: Schistocerca nitens (assembly GCF_023898315.1). Classification (NCBI taxonomy): domain Eukaryota; kingdom Metazoa; phylum Arthropoda; class Insecta; order Orthoptera; family Acrididae; genus Schistocerca; species Schistocerca nitens. The sequence goes on along the minus strand of NC_064618.1, from coordinate 283,437,517 downwards.
GAAAGTTGTTTTCCTGGTCACGTTCAAACTTGTCGATGCCGACCGTTCGCCCCCCACCACATGTCTTTCTGCGACCGAGAACACCGGCTACACTTTTGACGCCAAAGTTCGCTCAACAGTTCACTCTGCCAGGACTGTGCAAGACAACGTTTGCTCGCAACAAGACCCCTCGCTAAGTTAATTCACTCTCTCTCGCGCCGCGCCACCGCCACACTCACGTCCGAGCGCTTACGTCACACATCCTCGATTGCCCCCTCCATACAGGCGACTCTTCTGTAAATATGCTAACACCCACATCGCCTATCTAACCTGTCAATTACCTGAGTGCTTGATTCCATTTCAATTTTAATCATATTAAATGGTTCAATTTACAATTTCATATATGTTTCCAACATGTTCAACTACCTAACTTTCAAATACTTTTTGAGGACCAGACCGCCACCTCTTCCTAGGAACCCTCGCCGAGTTTGAATTCTGTCAGTAAAGAAACACTACTTGCGCTTTCGCTATCAACCTAAGAAAATTGCGCGTAAAGAAAGGGCACTAGAACTAACCTCATACACCCGACCACCACTTCTTCCTAGGAACCCTCGCCGAGTTTCAATTCTGTCAGTAAAGAAACGTCATTTGCGCTTTCGCTACCAACCTAATAAAATTGTGCATAAAGAAAGGGCACTTGTACTCACTTCATACACCCGACAACCACTTCCTCCTAGGATCAGGGCCAAGTGTGAACTTTGCCTGTAAACCCTGCTCACTTGCGTCTTCCCTACCAATGTAAGAAAATTGCTCAAAACGAAGCATACAACCATCACCACTTCCTAGGGGGCAGTTGGTAAAACGACTCAGCCCGCACTAGGCTGATGGAATGAGGAATGATTGTACTTTATTTATTTGGGAGCAATTTATTTAGGGATGGAGTATATGTATCACAGAACACACGCTCTCACATGCCCCCCACAGTATACAGACCTGCAAACTGCTCCTACATAACTCATGTATAACGCTCTACACACACCCTTGCTAATTGTAAACCGTCAAAAAAGTCACTGCACAGCCTACAGGCATGTGAAGCACACCTAAATAATTCAAAACATTCACGCCCATAGATCGGAACAACTCTTAATTTCTCTAAATAGTAATCCATCTAATATACACTGCTCTCTAATAGTCAACTTTTCAAAATCATACACATGTCTTTATTTAAACACCTAGAGATAGACAGCACCACCACCCTCTGTATTCGCCACTCGGTCCACGGTCCAGCTGACTTAACCACAGGACACCCCCCCCCCCCCGACATCAGAATATGTGAATAGTTTCACATTTATCTTTTTGAAACTTTTGCATCTCATAGGTTTCGAAAACTAAGGCCGAACTAGGCGGGTTCTGAACTCCAGTAGTGCACTACACTTGGCAACACAACCACACCCATCAGGATATTCATTCCAATCCAGGCCTGTAACTCGTCTACAGAAAAATTTGTCCAGTTATTTGTCTACTAGCTCACATTCTGACCAGATTGCCGTTTTTGCGCAAAAACCGCTCAGACTGCGCTGTGCTGCTCGGGGAAGTAACGAAGAACTGCACTCTATTTATTTCGAGCCCTTTTATTTAGTCATGGAGTATATTTGTCACAAAACATCCGCACTGTTCTGACTTTGGTCATCTGACACAGGCCACAAACACGACAACAACTCCTAATTTCACCACACAATAACAAACTGTTCTTAAATAATGCAGTACACAATATACGCAGACGAGCTCTGTACTCTTAAACTCCCCAAATAACGCACAGCACAGTGCACAGACATGCTCGCAAAATAGCAACAGACACGCCCAAACACCCTAACCAATACCCTGCCCCCGGCAGAAAACCGACCAAAGTCTCTGCTCGGCCTCTCCCAAACATGAGGTCTTCACAGTCGTATTCGCGCCTAACACCGGAGAAATTCATATCACCTATGCCCCTTAGATTACGCTCCAAGGCAGGCAGCACGCGCGTGCGGGTGGCAGGAGGGGTGGGGGAGTTCCAGAGGCTCCACCCAAGTTCAGCTTCCGCGCGCTCGTGACAGCCGGCCACAAAGGGCGCTCTCCTCCGACACATGTGAAAGCTGCTTTGTTCTTCTCATGTATACAGCCAGCGTCTCAGGTCTGGACCTGCCTTCACGTGTATTGTCAGAATAGCCCATAGCTCGTTGACTCAGATTAACGCCGCCGCGAAAACAATTACTACTCGCCTGCAACTGAGATGGTGAAGGAAAACCAATCACTCTGATCTGCTCTGCAGGAGCGTGTAATGATTCACAGCACTCAATTTATTTTTTCATACGACTTGTTTAACCATACAGTATATCTACCACACTATCACAAAACACCCACCCAGATGTGCTCTGCGCCATGTTGCACAGCCTACAGACACGCACCCAACTCATAATTTCAGTACACACAATAACAAACTGCTACTAAATAATTCTTCACACTGATGTGTAGATACGCTCAGTACTCGTAAACTTTCCCAATAATGCATAGCACAGCCTGCTGATCCGCTCTCAAAATAAATCAGCAGACGTGCGCAGGTACCCCCCACAGCACCCTGTTCACAGGATCGTGAAGTCACGCATCCGTCTGATTACAGACCGCCCACAGCCCCTGCTCGGCTTCCGCAAGCGTGAGTTGGGGCGGTCGACGCGCTATTCAGCTGTCAAAGAACACACAGACGTCCGTCCAGGACCGCGATCCATCACAACCCCGAGCCACAACCACCGAACACGGGTGAAAGTCAACTTTATATCAACGTAGCGTAATTCCAAACCGCAGCCTCCATACGCTAGACACATCATAGCAGCAGCACATGTCTTTACCTCCTATGACACACTGCGCATTGCTCCTGACACGACATTACACGGCTCTTTAACTAAAATAACTACACATCCCTGCTCTCGCCTCATCGCTTGAGAAGCCATCTAATACCTTCTCAATATGATTCTTACTTTAAACATTTAAAAAATAAATAAGATCTAATTTACTCCTCCCACCGCACCTAACATAAGACACATCCCACCATCAACATACGCAAACGACCTCAGCCCTATCTTGACGCTCATATATCACCCTACAAACCATGTCCAGCAATCAATTTACCATTCTCATCCCCTCTTTTCGAAATACAAACGTAGCGTCTATCTAAACACCAATCAACTCATCTTTCTCGCACTTTGAACACTAAAATTAATTTTACACACTCCCAGAAATACCAAACGCAATTAAAGAGTGAAACTTTTATACAGACCATCAAGCACATACCAAACTCACACTAATCTTCAAAGCCTGGTCCATATATACCAGCTCCAACTTGAATAAAATATTATTACCATTGCCCCAATATTCTGCCAGCGCTCGATTTGGACCTATTCGTCGGCTATTAACTCTTGTCATTAGCGGTCCAATATCACTATCTATAGATTGAATAAATTTCCACATTAAAAAAAATCTAATCCAATTATCTATGTCATCAAGCTGCATCCACTCACTGTAGCATACAAATTCATCTTCTCTAGTCATTATACAACTTTTATCAGCAACACGCCTCAGTCGCTATCCCCGATAATGAATACCCAACCAGCGTGTTTAAGGCCTGTGAAGACATCGCCGACGTGGGTTTGTGTGCGGTAATAATCATCACATTTCATTGAACAACAAGGAAACACGCGAATTCGCTCGTACTCGATGTTCTAATGTCTCACTCCTTTCATCCTGCATTACACTTCATCCATTCAACACACACATTCATTCGCGCTGCTGTTTAGAGACTCCTATATCCGAACACATACCATCTTTCAACAACTATCACTTGCTCTTATCTAATAACTCATCCATTAGGTCTGGGGGCAAGGTCACCCCTTTCTTTCAGCAGAAGAGAGCTATTTTTTTACAGTGGTAGCTAAATTGCGCCATCAACTTAACATCACCAATCGCGAAAAACTTCTTCAAGTATGTAAACACTGTTACTCAATTACACAGCCTTCCCACTGAGGACATGACCTTCAGTATTACAGTTCTTAATCCAATAACCACCAAAACAAGTACTAAATGCACAAACTAATCCCATTGCACCTTACAAAGCGAGCTTCCGAGCGCCGGCGGCGGCATGTCAAAGCCACATATCTATCCATCTAAAGAGCCGTCCACTCAGCATGCCGATGTGGGCTCTCTTTATACCTGCTCTCCAGCTATTGTCTAACGACATACACTGCAAAAATGGATTCCTGAATAGTGCAGTTCTCTATCCTCTCCTCCATCTCCAACTCGACATGTAAACAGTGTCTCCCCCAGCCAGCGAACCCGACGTCATTCACGCTGCGCTGACAATTTCCAGTCACAAATCTTAAAGACTCCCATATATATATAAGCCTATTCACTCCTGCCAAAACTCACTTAATAATAAAAACCCATTCTCCCTTTCTAAGCATAGATCAGTATGCATTTAGAACAAACAGACAAACATAATTCCAAGCAGAAGTCATACGTATGTTGTTGTTGTTGTTGTTGTTGTTGTTGTTGTCCTGAGACTGGTTTGATGCAGCTCTCCATGCTACTCTATCCTGTGCAAGCTTCTTCATCTCACAGTACTTACTGCAACCTACGTCCTTCTGATTCTGCTTAATGTATTCATCTCTTGGTCTCCCTCTACGATTTTTACCCTCCACGCTGCCTACCAATGCTAAATTTTGTGATCCCTTGATGCCGCAGAACATCTCCTACCAACCGGTCCCTTCTTCTTGTCAAGTTGTGCCACAAACTCCTCTTCTCCCCAATTCTATTCAGTACCTCCTCATTAGTTATGTGATCTACCCTCCTAATCTTCAGCATTCTTCTGAAGCACCACATTTCGAAAGCTCCTATTCTCTTCTAGTCCAAACTATTAATCGTCCATGTTTCACTTCCATACATGGCTACACTCCATACAAATACTTTCAGAAACGACTTCCTGACACTTAAATCTATACTCGATGTTAACAAATTTCTCTTCTTCAGAAATGCTTTCCTTGCCATTGCCAGTCTACATTTTATATCTTCTCTACTTCGACCATTATCAGTTATTTTGCTCCTCAAATAGCAAAACTCATTTACTACTTTAAGTGTCTCATTTCCTAATCTAATTCCCTCAGCATCACCCAAATTAATTCGACTACAATCCATTATCCTCGTTTTGCTTTTGTTGAAGTTCATCTTCTGTCCTCCTTTCAAGACACTGTCCATTCGGTTCAACTGCTCTTCCAAGTCCTTTGCTGTCTCTGACAGAATTACAATGTCATCGGCGAACCTCAAAGTTTTTATTTCTTCTCCATGGATTTTAACACCTACTCCGAATTTTTCTTTTGTTTCCTTTTCTGCTTGCTCAATATACAGAGTGAATAACATCGGGGACAGGCTACAACCCTGTCTCACTCCCTTCCCAACCACTGCTTCCCTTTCATGCCCCTCGATTCTTATAACTGCCATCTGGTTTCTGTATAAATTGTAAATAGCCTTTCGGTCCCTGTATTTTACCCCTGCCACCTTTAGAATGTGAAAGAGAGTATTCCAGTCAACATTGTCAAAAGCTTTCTCTAAGTCTACACATGGTAGAAACGTAGGTTTGCTTTTCCTTAATCTTTCTTCTATGATAAGTCGTAAGGTCAGTATTGCCTGACGTGTTCCAGTATTTCTACGGAATCCAAACTAATCTTCCCCGAGGTTGGCTTCTACTAGTTTTTCCATTCGTCTGTAAAGAATTCGCGTTAATATTTTGTAGCTGTGACTTATTAAACTGATAGTTCGGTAATTTTCACATCTGTCAACACCAGTTTTCTTTGGCATTGGAATTATTATATTCTTCTTGAAGTCTGAGAGTATTTCGCCCGTCTCATACATCTTGCTCACCAGATGGTAGAGTTCTGTCAGGACTGGCTCTCCCAAGGCCGTCAGTAGTTTTGATGGAATGTTGTCTACTACCGGGGCCTTGTTTCGACTCAGGTCTTTCAGTGCTCTGTCAAACTCTTCCCGCTGTATCGTATCTCCCATTTCATCTTCATCTACATTCTCTTCCATTTCCATAATATTGTCCTCAAGTACATCGCCCTTGTATAAACCCCCTATATACTCATCCAACTTTCTGCTTTCCCTTCTTTACTTAGAACTGGGTTTCCATCTGAGCTCTTGATATTCATACAAGTAGTTCTCTTTTTTCCAAAGGTCTCTTTAATTTTCCTGTAGGCAGTATCTATCTTACCCCTAGTGAGATAAGCCTCTACATCCTTACATTTGTCCTCTAGCCTTCCCTGCATAGCCATTTTGCACTTCCTGTCGATCTCATTTTTGAGATGTTTGTATTCCTTTTTGCCTGCTTCATTTACTGAATTTTTATATTTTCTCCTTTCATCAATTAAATTCAATATTTGTTCTGTTACCGAATGATTTCTACTAGCCCTCGTCTTTTTACCTACTTGATAAATATGATTAAAAACAAAAAATGACCTCAATTTAGGTTATCCGACATTTATGTAGATCTCCTAATGACACAGTCGTAGATAAGTCGTGTCATTCACTCGCTCATTCCTTCAGCACGTGCTTTCACAGAACTTGTTCTACTTCTATGCCACCCACCCTGTTATAATAATTTTGTACAACATTTACACCCCCACACACAACCCAGCTCAATAGAACATATACCGAGCGAGGTGGCGCAGTGGTTAGACACTGGACTCGCATTCGGGAGGACGACGGTTCAATCCCGCGTCCGGCCATCCTGATTTAGGTTTTCCGTGATTTCCCTAAATCAGTCCAGGCAAATGCCGGGATGGTTCCTCTGAAAGGGCACGGCCGACTTCCTTCCTCATCCTTCCCTAATCCGATGAGACCGATGACCACGCAGTCTGGTCTCCTTCCCCAAACCAACCAACCATCCATCAATAGAACATAATAATTCTTTTTTCCACAGATAGTCATATTCGGTGAACAATTAAACATACTAAATGACACATACATATAGCCAAATAAGCAAATACTTTTACCGACATACACACCTCTCTTACCGATGGTAGGGCATATATATATATATATATATATATATATATATATATATATATATATATATATATATATATATATATATATATATATATACATATATGATAACAATATTCCGACGTGCACCTTGTCCTTATAGTAAAGATACAAATCATTTTCATATACGGTACAAAATGACTATTTTACATCAGAGCACCCTCAGTCGACACAAGTCGCTCTCAGAACAGTTCAGCCAATTCGAGAGCCTTTTCCTGTTGCCAGAAACGCATCAGTCTTTCTCATCAGAGCATGTTCCCTTTTCTACAGACATCTCCACACTCGGGTATTAGAAGACTAAAAATATTTTTAATATAAGATTATAAAATTCACCTCGTACTCATCGATATTAAGCACAGTCCTAGTACTTTAGCGCACCATAGACCTCTAACTAACTAGAATTCCTGCCCTGCACAGACATTAACACGGACTGATGCACGGGCTCTCACAGGAAACTATACCTTGCAACTTGTAAATCATATTCTTACAGTCGATACCATAACATTGAATGATTTTAAATAAAGGACAGCCACAACACAGTGAAACTAGAAGAGCCTGGTTGCGTTGTGGCGACTTTCCAAAGTACCCCCCGAAAGTGATTGACGGCCTCTACATTTAAATTCATATGTCGCAATGACTCAATAGCTGATAACTCTGCCATCCATCTGTAGTGACTGTTCATTTTGGGCACAAGTATTGGATCACCGTTTTCGGTGCTATCAACCCCAGAATTTGCGGTCCATCAACCAAAATTTGTACCACAACTCAAACAAGCATTGTCACTCAATCATTATGTGGTACCCAATGCACGGATGGTATGGATAAGACACCACCGATCTACTGTGATATTACCCATCACAGCTGATATCGTGAAAGATTTGACAATAAGTCCAACACTGGCCAATCATGTGACAGCATGTTTTCCTAAAAAAAATGGGTCAAATGACTCTGAGCACTATGGGACTTAGCATCTGAGGTCATCAGTCCCCTAGAACTTAGAAGTACTTAAACCTAACTAACCTAAGGACACCACACACATCCATGCCCGAGGCAGGATTCGAACCTGTTTTCCTAATTTCAGTATCATAGCTAAACCATACCTCGTCTACATTGCATATATGATTCCTAGCATTGACAGATGCCAAGCAAGCGGCCGCGTTGCCCCACGTGCCACGGGTAAGGGAGCTCTGCCCCACCGGACAACACGCAGGCTGTTGCCTACGGCGGCGACGTGAGGTGGCGCTCTGGGGGCGGACACGCTGGCCGCTGGACCGGCGATCGCTCCCACGTCGTTAACATGCTTTCACTGGACACACTAGAACTTGCCGAGGTTGACATCACAACGGTCCCTTGTCCATTCACCAAGTGTATTCGTCGCCTCCGCACGTTTCCAACCAAAATTGTTTGCCTCGGAGCTGAAACACAGAATGGTCGACCTTTCCACAAAGAAAGCCCTGCCACACTTTTGGTGCGAAAGTTGTTTTCCTGGTCATGTTCAAACCAGTCGATGCCGACCGTTCGCTACGCACCACGTGTCTTTGTGCGACTGAGAACACCATGCTACACTTTTGGCGCCAAAGTTTGCTAAACAGTTCAATCCGCCATGACTGTACAAGAGCACGTTTGCTCGCCACAAGAGCCCCCGCTAAGTTAATTCACTCTCTCTCACGCCACGCCACCACCCCGCTCACGTCCGACCGCTTACGTCACACACCCTCGATTGCCCCCTCCATACACGCGACGGACATACTCTTCTGTAAATATGCTAACACCCACATCACCCATCTAACGTATCAATTACCTAAGTACTTAATTCCATTTCAATTTTAGTCGTATTAAATAATTCAATTTACAATTTCATATACGTTTGCAAATGTGTTCAACTACCTATTTTCAAATACTTTTAAGAGGACCAGACCGCCACCTCTTCCTAGGAACCCTCGCCGAGTTTGAATTCTGTCAGTAAAGAAACATCACTTGCGCTTTCGCTATCAACCTAAGAAAATTGCGCGTAAAGAAAGGGCACTAGAACTAACCTCATACACCCGACCACCACTTCCTCCTAGGATCAGGCACCAGGTGTGAGATCTGCCAGTAAACAAAGCTCACATCCGTATTCGCTACCAACGTAAGAAAATTGCTCAAAACGAAGCGTACAACCACCACCATTTCCTAGGGGGCAGTTGGTAAAACGACTCAGCCCGCACTAGGGTGATGGAAGGAGGAAGGAGTGTACTTTATTTATTTAGGAGCAATTTATTTAGGGATGGAGTATATGTATCACAGAACACACGCCCTCACATGCCCCCCACAGCATACAGACCTGCAAACTACTCCTACATAACTCATGTATAACGCTCTACACACACCCTTGCTAATTGTAAACCGTCAAAAAAGTCACTGCACAGCCTACAGACATGTGAAGCACACCTAAATAATTCAAAACATTCACGCCCATAGATCGGAACAACTCTTAATTTCTCTAAATAGTAATCCATCTAATATACCCTACTCTCTAATCGTCAACTTTTCAAAATCATACACATGTCTTTATTTAAACACCTAGAGATAAACAGCACCACCACCCTCTGTATTCGCCACTCGGTCCATGGTCCAGCTGACTTAACCACAGCACAGGACACCCCCCCCCCCCCCCCGACATCAGAATATGTGAATAGTTTCACATTTATCTTTTTGAAACTTTTGCATCTCATAGGTTTCGAAAACTAAGGCCGAACTAGGCGGGTTCTGAACTCCAGTAGTGCACTACACTTGGCAACACAACCACACCCATCAGGATATTCATTCCAATCCAGGCCTGTAACTCGTCTACAGAAAAATTTGTCCAGTTATTTGTCTACTAGCTCACATTCTGACCAGATTGCCGTTTTTGCGCAAAAACCGCTCAGACTGCGCTGTGCTGCTCGGGGAAGTAACGAAGAACTGCACTCTATTTATTTCGAGCCCTTTTATTTAGTCATGGAGTATATTTGTCACAAAACATCCGCACTGTTCTGACTTTGGTCATCTGACACAGGCCACAAACACGACAACAACTCCTAATTTCACCACACAATAACAAACTGTTCTTAAATAATGCAGTACACAATATACGCAGACGAGCTCTGTACTCTTAAACTCCCCAAATAACGCACAGCACAGTGCACAGACATGCTCGCAAAATAGCAACAGACACGCCCAAACACCCTAACCAATACCCTGCCCCCGGCAGAAAACCGACCAAAGTCTCTGCTCGGCCTCTCCCAAACATGAGGTCTTCACAGTCGTATTCGCGCCTAACACCGGAGAAATTCATATCACCTATGCCCCTTAGATTACGCTCCAAGGCAGGCAGCACGCGCGTGCGGGTGGCAGGAGGGGTGGGGGAGTTCCAGAGGCTCCACCCAAGTTCAGCTTCCGCGCGCTCGTGACAGCCGGCCACAAAGGGCGCTCTCCTCCGACACATGTGAAAGCTGCTTTGTTCTTCTCATGTATACAGCCAGCGTCTCAGGTCTGGACCTGCCTTCACGTGTATTGTCAGAATAGCCCATAGCTCGTTGACTCAGATTAACGCCGCCGCGAAAACAATTACTACTCGCCTGCAACTGAGATGGTGAAGGAAAACCAATCACTCTGATCTGCTCTGCAGGAGCGTGTAATGATTCACAGCACTCAATTTATTTTTTCATACGACTTGTTTAACCATACAGTATATCTACCACACTATCACAAAACACCCACCCAGATGTGCTCTGCGCCATGTTGCACAGCCTACAGACACGCACCCAACTCATAATTTCAGTACACACAATAACAAACTGCTACTAAATAATTCTTCACACTGATGTGTAGATACGCTCAGTACTCGTAAACTTTCCCAATAATGCATAGCACAGCCTGCTGATCCGCTCTCAAAATAAATCAGCAGACGTGCGCAGGTACCCCCCACAGCACCCTGTTCACAGGATCGTGAAGTCACGCATCCGTCTGATTACAGACCGCCCACAGCCCCTGCTCGGCTTCCGCAAGCGTGAGTTGGGGCGGTCGACGCGCTATTCAGCTGTCAAAGAACACACAGACGTCCGTCCAGGACCGCGATCCATCACAACCCCGAGCCACAACCACCGAACACGGGTGAAAGTCAACTTTATATCAACGTAGCGTAATTCCAAACCGCAGCCTCCATACGCTAGACACATCATAGCAGCAGCACATGTCTTTACCTCCTATGACACACTGCGCATTGCTCCTGACACGACATTACACGGCTCTTTAACTAAAATAACTACACATCCCTGCTCTCGCCTCATCGCTTGAGAAGCCATCTAATACCTTCTCAATATGATTCTTACTTTAAACATTTAAAAAATAAATAAGATCTAATTTACTCCTCCCACCGCACCTAACATAAGACACATCCCACCATCAACATACGCAAACGACCTCAGCCCTATCTTGACGCTCATATATCACCCTACAAACCATGTCCAGCAATCAATTTACCATTCTCATCCCCTCTTTTCGAAATACAAACGTAGCGTCTATCTAAACACCAATCAACTCATCTTTCTCGCACTTTGAACACTAAAATTAATTTTACACACTCCCAGAAATACCAAACGCAATTAAAGAGTGAAACTTTTATACAAACCATCAAGCACATACCACACTCACACCAATATTCAAAGCCTGGTCCATATTTACTAGCTCCAACGTGAATTAAATATCATTACCATTGCCCCAACATGGTGCCAGCGCTCGATTTGAAACAATTTTTCGGCTCTTAACTCTTGTCATTAGCGGTCCAATATCACTATCTATAGTTTGGGTAAATTTCCACATTAAAAAAATCTAGTCCAATTATCTATGTCTACATCTACATCTACATACATACTCCGCAATCCACCATACGGTGCGTGGCGGAGGGTGCATCAAGCTGCAGCCACTCACGATACCATACAAACTCATCTTCTCTAGTCATTATACAACTTTTATCAGCGACATGCCTCAGTCGCTATCCCCGATAATGAATACCCAACCAGCGTGTGTAAGGCCTGTGAAGACATCGCCGACGTGGGTTTGTGTGCGGTAATAATCATCACATTTCATTGAACAATAAGGAAACACGCGGATTCGCTCGTCCTCGATGTTCTAATGTCTCACTCCTATCATCCTGCATTACACTTCATCCATTCAACATACACATTCATTCGTGCCGCCGTTTAGAGACTCCTATATCTGAACAAATACCATCATTCAACAACTATCACTTGCTCTTATCTAATAACTCATCCATTAGGTCTGGGGGCAAGGTCACCCCTTTCTTTCAGCAGGAGAGTGCTATTTTTTTATAGTGGTAGCTAACTTGCGCCATCAACTTAACATCACCAATCGAAAAAAAATCTTCAAATACGTAAACACTTTTACTCAATTACACAGCGTGCTCGCTGAGTACATGACCTTCAATATTACAGCTCTTAATCCAGTAACCACCAAACCAAGCACTAAATGCTCAGACTAAACCCATTGCACCTTACAAAGCGAGCGTCCGAGTGCCGCTGACGGCATGTCAAAGCCACATATCTATCAATCTAAACAGCCGTCCACTCAGCCCCAGGATCAGCATGCCGAAGTGGGCTCTCTCTCTATACCTGCTCTCCAGCTATTGTCCAAAGACATACACTGCACAAATGGATTCCTGAATAGTGCAGATCTCTATCCTCCCCTCCACCTCCAATTTGACATGTAAACAGTGTCTCCCCCAGCCAGCGAACCCGACGTCATTCACGATGCGCTGACAATTTCCAGTCACAATTCTTAAAGACTCGCATATAGAAGCCTATTCACTCCTGCCAAAACTCACCTAATAATAAAAAAGCATTCTCTCTTTCTAAGCATAGATGAGGAGTATGCATTTAGAACAAAAAGACAAACATAATTTCCAGCAGAAGTCATACATACATATGATTAAAAACAAAAATTAACCTCAATTTAGGTTATCCGACATTTATGTAAATATCCTAATAATATAGTCGTAGATGAGTCGTGTCATCCACTCGCTCATTCCTTCAACACGTGCTTTCTCAGAACTTGTTCTAATTCTATGCCACACATCCTGTTATAATAATTTTTTACAAGCATTTACACCCACACACACTACCCAGCTCAATAAAACATAATAATTCCTTTTTCCACAGATAAGTCATATTCGGTGAACAATTAAGCGTACTAAATTACGCATACATATAGCCAAATAAGCAAATAGTTTTACCAACATACAAACCCCTCTCACTGATGATAGGGCATTTAATATTATATACATAAACACAGACCAATGGTAACAATATTCCGACGTGCACCTTGTCCTTATAGTAAAGATACAAATCATTTTCATATACGGTACAAAATGACTATTTTACATCAGAGCACCCTCAGTCGACCCAAGTCGCTCTCAGAACAGTTCAGCTAGTTCGAGATCCTTTTCCCGTTGGCAGAAACGCGTCAGTCTTTCTGATCAGAGCCTGCTCCCGTTTCTACAGACATCTCCAGACTCGCGTATTAGAAGACCAAAAATATTTTTAATATAATATTATAAAATTCACCTCGTATTCACCGATATTAAGCACAGTCCTAGTACTTTAGCGCAGCATAGACCTCTGACTAACTAGAATTCCTGCCCTGCACAGACATTAACACGGACTGATGCACGGGCTCTCACAGGAAACTATACCTTGCACCTTGTAAATCATATTCTTACAGTCGATACCATAACATTGAATGATTTTAAATAAAGGACAGCCACAACACAGTGAAACTAGAAGAGCCTGGTTGCGTTGTGGCGACTTTCCAAAGTACCCCCCGAAAGTGATTGACGGCCTCTACATTTAAACTCATATGTCGCAATGACTCAATAGCTGATAACTCTGCCATCCATCTCTAGTGACTGTTCATTTTGGGCACAAGTATGGGATCACCGTTTTCGGTGCTATCAACCCCAGAATTTGCGGTCCATCAACCAGAATTTGTTCCCCAACTCAAACAAGCATTGTCACTGAATCATTATGTGGTACCCAATGCACGGATGGTATGGATAAGACACCACCGATCTACTGTAATATTATCCATCAAAGCTGATATCGCGAAAAATTTGACAATAAGTCCAACACTGGCCAATCATGTGACTGCATATTTTCCTGATTTCAGTATTATAGCTAAACCATACCATGTCTACTTTGCAAGTATCATTGCGAGCATTGATAGATGACTGCTCAGTACGTCCATTCACACTTAATTCTCCAACACATGAAAACGATCAAAGTATACCAGACAACGCTATACATACACTCCTCGAAATGGAAAAAAGAACACATTGACACCGGTGTGTCAGACCCACCATACTTGCTCCGGACACTGCGAGAGGGCTGTACAAGCAATGATCACACGCACGGCACAGCGGACACACCAGGAACCGCGGTGTTGGCCGTCGAATGGCGCTAGTTGCGCAGCATTTGTGCACCGCCGCCGTCAGTGTCAGCCAGTTTGCCGTGGCATACGGAGCTCCATCGTAGTCTTTAACACTGGTAGCATGCCGCGACAGCGTGGACGTGAACCGTATGTGCAGTTGACGGACTTTGAGCGAGGGCGTATAGTGGGCATGCGGGAGGCCGGGTGGACGTACCGCCGAATTGCTCAACACGTGGGGCGTGAGGTCTCCACAGTACATCGATGTTGTCGCCAGTGGTCGGCGGAAGGTGCACGTGCCCGTCGACCTGGGACCGGACCGCAGCGACGCACGGATGCACGCCAAGACCGTAGGATCCTACGCAGTGCCGTAGGGGACCGCACCTCCACTTCCCAGCAAATTAGGGACACTGTTGCTCCTGGGGTATTGGCGAGGACCATTCGCAACCGTCTCCATGAAGCTGGGCTACGGTCCCGCACACCGTTAGGCCGTCTTCCGCTCACGCCCCAACATCGTGCAGCCCGCCTCCAGTGGTGTCGCGACAGGCGTGAATGGAGGGACGAATGGAGACGTGTCGTCTTCAGCGATGAGAGTCGCTTCTGCCTTGGTGCCAATGATGGTCGTATGCGTGTTTGGCGCCGTGCAGGTGAGCGCCACAATCAGGACTGCATACGACCGAGGCACACAGGGCCAACACCCGGCATCATGGTGTGGGGAGCGATCTCCTACACTGGCCGTACACCACTGGTGATCGTCGAGGGGACACTGAATAGTGCACGGTACATCCAAACCGTCATCGAACCCATCGTTCTACCATTCCTAGACCGGCAAGGGAACTTGCTGTTCCAACAGGACAATGCACGTCCGCATGTATCCCGTGCCACCCAACGTGCTCTAGAAGGTGTAAGTCAACTACCCTGGCCAGCAAGATCTCCGGATCTGTCCCCCATTGAGCATGTTTGGGACTGGATGAAGCGTCGTCTCACGCGGTCTGCACGTCCAGCACGAACGCTGGTCCAACTGAGGCGCCAGGTGGAAATGGCATGGCAAGCCGTTCCACAGGACTACATCCAGCATCTCTACGATCGTCTCCATGGGAGAATAGCAGCCTGCATTGCTGCGAAAGGTGGATATACACTGTACTAGTGCCGACATTGTGCATGCTCTGTTGCCTGTGTCTATGTGCCTGTGGTTCTGTCAGTGTGATCATGTGATGTATCTGACCCCAGGAATGTGTCAATAAAGTTTCCCCTTCCTGGGACAATGAATTCACGGTGTTCTTATTTCAATTTCCAGGAGTGTATTTCTGAGTCCTCGCGCATAGTACTCGATCAATCTCTCTGCGTATGGTGGTCACAGAGCTATCTCGCCCTCTTACGTTAAAAGACCATTCTCACCTCGGCATTGACCAGCCTACCCCGCAACATTGCTACCCAATTAATCCTCAACCGAGCAGGCGAATATAGGTACACTCCACCTCTCTTGACTGAATAGAGCTTTCTTAGTCCTAACGCCTCCAAGTGCACCACATTTCTCGAGATGTAACCAAGTCTTGGAGCTTAGCACACCATATCGATCTATAGTAACAGATCTGCAAGTGCCTTAATTTAAAAGCATACAGTTAAGAATAACAAGAACCGAGTGATATTTATGTGCAAGGTAGTTCGACACATTTGTACGTAAATCAGCCAATCTATCACGAGTAAAGTATTGTAGCTGCATACGACTAGAACGCAGGCTATATCACGTGACTAAAGCATCCAGATAGAACACTGGAAAAAAATTGACCTTCAGCAACTTGTCCTTATCTAGAATAAATGAGTCAACGTTTAAATCGTACCTAGTTACAGCTCTAAAATTTCTCCCTGCGAACCCGAAGATAAGCAAGTACGTCATTATTTTCACTAGGTGCGGCGACGATTTTAACTAATTCAGTTGTAGCGTGGACGTCGTGGCGACTGCACTGTGTTCTCGAAGAGTGTACTGATTGTGTTGGAGAACAATTGATGACCATACTGTTTGAAATAAAGACTTCAGTCCCTTTCACCCTGCAAAATCAAAGGACGTGACTTAGGTTACTATAAGTGTACTTTATTATTTAACGCGATTTTGATAGGTTACCAGTGAAAAAAGATAAGTGACCGCGAAAGTTGGTACGTGTGATCGATTATGGTGTTGGGATTTGAACTTGTTATAGATTTTTTTTGCTATGGATGTAACGCAAATGGCTTTCTCCCCACCGAAATCGGACATCTTGAATAAATAATAAATGATAATAATAAATAGTAGTACAGTTTTGGAGAGATTATTGTGCTGGAATTTGAATTTGGAGCAATTTTCTAATGGAGGTAGGCCAATAATAATAATAAATAATAATAAATGATGAATGATAATGAATAATAATCAATAATAATAAAGAGAAGTATGGTTTTGCAGCCATTATCGTGCTGGAATTTTAATTTGGCGCGAATTTTCTGGTGGAGGTAGGCCAACAATAATAATAAATAATAATAATAATAATAATAATTTTATTTATTTTTTAATTTAATCGTGTCCAAGCCATAGACAACCCACATATTACATATACACCCAAATACAAATACAATACACATATGTATAAGTAAAACAAACCCAAAATGGGGAGTCACATTACAATATAAAGACAAACATAGTATATATATCATATCACGTCCCGCCAAAATTCAGCGCATTTAACTGCCACTGCCGTAGCGTTTGCCAGATCTTTCCTGCACACTTCCCGCATGTTGCTGCATTCCAGGAGGTGGTCCATTGTTTGGGTCTGTCCGCACTGGCACGTGTCCGTCCCGTCTCGGTATCCCCATTTACACATGTTTACGTTGCATCTGCCCACCCCAGTTCGTAGGCGGTTGAGGGTTCTCCATAATGGCCATTGTAGTTCATTTCCAGAGGCCAATTGTTCGTTGGGTGAGATTAGAGGTGCCTGGTCTCCCGTAGGCAGTGTTGCTTTCCATTTTGACAATCTGGCCTTTTGTTTTAAGGTTTCGAGCGGTTGAACTGAGGAGAGGAAACTCCGTCTTGATTTTAGACGTGTGTGTGGTGGGTTTTGTCCGAAGAGAGGATGGCGCTGGTCGCGCAGCTGCTTGAGGCGCTCTGCTTCGCTTGCTATAGCGCGTCTGATGTTGGGTGGAGCTATGCCACTAAGGAAATAAAGTTGGCTAACCGGTGTGGGTCTTAGGCATCCCGTAATTACGCGACAGGCATCGTTCAGCAGAGGATCCACTCGTTTCGCATGCGCTGATCTTTCCCAAACTGGGGCATCGTATTCAGCAACCGAGTAGCACAGTGCAAGTGCCGACTTACGTAAAGTATGTGGGTCGGCACCCCATTTTGTGGAGGTGAGCTTACTCAGGAGGTTGTTTCTTGTTGATAGTTTGCCCCTGACCTTGTCTACATGATGTCTGTAAGTAAGTGTGCGATCAAGGGTGACGCCTAAATAACAAGGAGTGCTGCTGAACGCGATCCGTTGGTTGTTCCACGTGATGTTTAGGATATGTTTGGAGTCTCGGTTTCGAAGATGGAATAGGCAGGATAATGTTTTTTTCTGCGTTCGGGCGTAGGCAGTTGGCTTCGTAGTATGGCGTTAGACCGTTGAGGGCATTCGTAAGGCTAATTTCTATGTCGTTAAAGTTCAGACCCTGCACGGCTATTGGAAGATCATCCGCGTAAGCAAAGCTCCTAATCCCTGGTGCAACTGGTTGATCATTCACATGTATGTTGAAAAGAGTGGGTGCGAGGACACTGCCTTGGGGTAGTCCATTTTTCGGGATACGCCATCGGCTTCGCTTCCCTCCTAGGTTTACGATGAACCGTCTGTTGCTGAGAAGAGTTGATATAATTTGTATCAGCCCGAAATCATTAGTCATAGCGCATATTTTAGTGAGCAGCAGTTTGTAATTTACAGTGTCGAATGCGGATGGGAGGTCGACAAGTACGGCTCCAGTAATTAGACGGTTCTCGTACCCATGCTCTATGAACTGGGTAAGATTCAAGACCTGTCCAGTGCAAGTTTTCCCAGGGCGAAACCCCGCCTGTTCCGGAATTATCTGGTGATCAATATTAGGCACAAGTCGATTCAGCAGCATGCGCTCGAACACCTTGTACAAGCAGGAAAGTAATGTTACCGGTCTGTAATTTGTTGGCTCGTTCAGTGGTTTGCCGGGTTTTGGAATGGCTATGACCTTGCCCTTTGTGCAGATTTTCGGGATGTTGTTTAGCCGGATACAGGTATTGAAAAGTAGGAGCAGCCAGTTTTTCGTGTACTCGCCAAATTTGAGGATCTGTTCATTCCTAAGGTCGTCTAGCCCTGCTGCTTTGCCAGGTTTCAGAGATTTAAGTGCGGACTCTAGCTCTTTGATGGTAAATGGACGTCTGTAGTGGTTCGTGTCACTTTCGCCACTTCTTATTGGGATGGTTTTTGCTGGAGTCTTCGTTTTCCCATTAAGAACGAGTTGGTGCGCTATTTGGTTGGCTGTTACTCTTGGTGCTTCCGTTTGCTGCTTAGGGTCATTATTTAGCTTCTTAATTGTCTTCCAGGCAATCCGGCTAGAATGTTTCATGTCTACACTTTCAATTAGATGTTGCCATTCTTCTCGGCGCTTCTCGATTAGCTGGTCGGTAAGTGCATTTGCAAGTTCAAGAGTTTCTTCAGAGAATGGGTTCTCCTCATACTTTTCCTTATATGCATCGTATAGTTGCCGGCTGTCTTTCGTTAGGCCCGTTACAAACTCCGTTCTGCAGCCCCTTGGGATAGACTTTCTTGATACATTCTGGACGATTTCTATGAACTTATCGTAGTTGCTGGATGTTGGTTCTAGAGTTTGCAGCTTTTCGTCGATTCCAATTGCGAAACCTTCCCAGTTTGCCCTCTTGAACTTAAATCTTCGTCGAAATGGAATCCGCACTGGCACCACTACTGAAGTAACTGTGAGTTTGATGGGTCTATGTTGGGAGTGTGGAATAGGACCCAGGACATCTTTCACATACTCAGTTACCAAGTTCTGGCTGACGAAGACGAGGTCAGGGTTGTATCCCCTTTGCCACCTGCCGCTGTTAAAAGATGGGGGGAGTTTGGCGTCGTGTGTGGGACAGAGTGATTCAGCATCTGCCCATGTCTCCACCTTGAGTCCGTCTTCATTAGATTCATTATATCCCCAGCGTGTATGGTGACTATTGAAGCCGCCCAAGCCGGCCGAAGTGGCCGTGCGGTTAAAGGCGCTGCAGTCTGGAACCGCAAGACCGCTACGGTCGCAGGTTCGAATCCTGCCTCGGGCATGGATGTTTGTGATGTCCTTAGGTTAGTTAGGTTTAACTAGTTCTAAGTTCTAGGGGACTAATAACCTCAGCAGTTGAGTCCCATAGTGCTCAGAGCCATTTGAACCATTTTTGAAGCCGCCCATTACAATACTGCCCGTGGGAAGGGGAATATTGCGCGGCAGGTCATATTCGAATGGCGTATTTGGAGGCTTATATATTGATGTTATTGTCATATGATTAGTCTTAACTCTGAGAAGTTCAATGTTGTCTTTGTCTGAAAGTTGAAACCCGCCGTAGGCTACTCCCTCTCGTATGAAAATTGCACTTCCGTATTGATCGTCAGGCCGTTCGATTGCCAGTTTCATGCCCGCAATTTTAGGTCTATTGCTGTTTGGGGCTCGGTGCGTTTCCTGTAGGCATAGGACGTGACATTCGTTCGATCTGCACAAATCAGCCAGTATATCCTGTTTGGCAGGTGATAATCCCTCCACATTTATGGAGATGATAGTCAAACGTGGTCTTAAGAAGGACCCATTATGAGAGTCGTCACGCATTTTGTTCTATTGTAAATTTTGTTATAATAATAATAATAAATGACAATAAATAGTAATAAATGATAATGAATGTTAATAAATGATAGTCAATAAAAATGTATAATAATAAAGACAAGTACGATTTTGCACGTATTATCTTGTTGGAATTTGAATTTGGCGCCAATTCTTTCTGGAGGCTTAGGTTAGTGGACATAGCACAATTGGCCTATTTTCCCGCCAAAATCGGCCATCTTGGATGACGTCATGCACTGCTGCCAAATCTACATGACGCCATCTTGGATGACGTCATCGCCGCCATCTTGAATAAATTTGGCAACAATGGAAAGTGGGGTGACATGAACTTAGTCCCACTACTATCATTTTTCTGTGTGTCACAAAACTAGCTATAAGTTTCACATAACAATTGGGTATCGACGTCAGTTCATCGAGTTTCCGAATTAGTAGTTCCCTTATCATAGGCCCTTTCAATATCTAAGAAGATCGCTGCAATAGCACTAGACACATTGAAATTCCTGGTAACATGTTCTGTCAGACTAAGGAGTTGCAACTCTGCGGATATATTACGTTGGAAGCCACACTGTTCTGCCCTGATTGTACTGTCTGCCACCATTGGTTCCAAAATGCGGGCCTGGATGACTCTCTGGAAGATTTTTCCCAAACCACTAAGAAGACTAGCAGGTCGGCAGTTGTATAACACAGTACTTCATGCCTCCTTTTATACTTCCGGGTCCGCAAGTCTTGTGACATCTAGTGGTCAGTCTGCGAAGTTTCACATTACACAGGTTTGTCCGGATACTATTGATCAGGTAGTGTACTGTTGGTACACTATTATGCTTTTTGATAGCTTAGGGAGGAAGAACAATGGTGTGAGAGTCTACGACACTAGGTCCCTCTACACTAGCGAGCAGGATAAGTAAATGCATCCAGAGTACAGAAGCAGCCAGTGAGCGATACCGCAGTTGGTTTCTGGTGTGTGCAGAAGCTGCCGCCGTGCCGGTGCGGCTGCATGGACGACCCGCCGCCGGACCCCGTGTGTCCCGGGAAGCCGCAGGCTGCGAAGGACATCGAGGACGAGCAGCTGCGGAAGCGCTGCCTGCTCAGCATCCAGCAGGTAGGCCTGCCCAGTGCATCGCCTCCACGCCGGGGGCACCCAGCTTCAAGGCGATACATGACTGACGGGCTGGACTCACTCAAAGCATATTTTACAGGACCCTCAAGATATCCCACTGAACTCAAAAACCTGTCATCATAATCATCATCTTCCTTTCAAAGATTGAGCTGCTGCCGGCTCTGAACTCACAAACAAACAAAATCATTCCCATCTTTCCTGAGGTCTTCCGATATCTCTTTTATCATTCGGCTTGTAGTTCAGGATCTTCTGCAGAATGTTGTGACCTACCATTCACATGAGGTGTTGTCTCCATTCTTCACGATATTTTCGAATTTTTTCATTCATGTTGAAAATATTTAATGCTGCTCTAAAATTTCCATTTTTAGTCATGTCTCTTCTTAGGCAGCCCTTCGTTAACCTTAGGATCGTCATCTGTGCTACTCGAATTTTTTTAGTGGTAACCCTGCTTTCGCTTCGATTTGGATAACACGTGAACCGCCATCAATTAACAGAATTTGATGATGGTCTCTTTTTGTACTTTATGGCCCAGTGTACTGCTAATGATATCACAGATAGCTTGGAATATTTGCATTTTATTTTCGGTGTCAGAGCCAAAATCAAAGCTTATAGCACTGGCCGGCCGGTGTGGCCGAGCGGTTCTAGGCACTTCAGTCTGGAACCGCGCGACCGCTACGTCGCAGGTTCGAATCCTGCCTCGGGCATGGATATGTGTGATGTCCTTGGGGTAGTTATGATTAAGTAGTTCTAAGTTCTAGGGGACTGATGACCACAGATGTCAAGTCCCATAGTGCTCAGAGCCATTTGAACCTTATAGCACTGCCTAAATAAGAGATGTGTGAGACTTATTCTAAAACTAAATTATCCGAAACAGTTTTTGATCTCACTGGATATTTTCCTCGGAAGGCCATTATTTCCTTTTTATTACTAGAAATTTTAAAGTTGTATTTATTGCATATTTCATTCAGCTGGTATACTGATCTCTGGAGAACTTGTTCATTGTTTTGAATGATAACGATGTCATCTGCAAAGAGAAGTACATTCAGGTATTCCTCATTCGTTATCTTAATTCCTTTGTTTATTTCACATTTACATTTATGAAGAATGAAGTCAATGTACATATTAAAAGGGATAGGTGATAGTCTACACCGTTGTCGAACACCTTGGTTAATAATTATTTTCTAATCGATTTCTACTTGTGTTTATTGCAATGCGTGTATTTTTGTAAAGACTTTTCATTACGTCTCTTAGATGATAAGGATATCCACATTCAAACATAATGTTCCATACGCTATCATGGTCCACGCTGTCGAAAGCCTTCTCAAGGTCGATATAGGCCATATGGGTTTCTGTAGTAAATTTTCTGTGTTTTTCCGTAATGTTTGTTGTTACAAACACATTGTCTGTGCATGAAAGACCTGATCCAAATCCATTCCGCTCTTCAGAGATAATAGCTTCTATGATATTCTTCATAGGGTTATTGATTATTTTTGAGTATAGTTTGTAGCCAACATTAAAACGACTGACGCCACGGTAATTTTTATAGCCATTACGTTCCCATTTCCTGAAAGGAGAGATCATTTCTACTGTATATCAAGGGTCTGGGATCCTGTTGTCCGTCCAACATACATTTATTAATTGTAAAAGTCTTTTATCTAGTGAGAACCCTCCAAATGTAATTAGTTCTGCACTTATTCCATCTGTTCCAGTGGATTTTCTATTCTTCGTGTATTTCAAAGCCTCTTGTAGCTCCTGCACGGTAATTGGATCTACTCTTTCGTTGTACATTCTTTCTCCAGTGTCATCTTCGGCCTTCTGTGTTCACCATAAGTCTGTATAATGATTTATCCATTGTTCATGGGTATGATGTTCAGTGAGGCAGTGAATAGGTTAAATTTTATGCACAGTTAAAAGGTGCAGCCAACCCATATTAACAACATTACATACAGTGTGATTTCGTGATGATGTTACAAACTTTCAGGAATGATGGTGAAGGGCTCTAAGACGCATAGTTAAAACCTATGTGCACTTTCCATCTTCTATACTGTAAATTAAGGCATTTCTGCTTCAAGCTCTTTGGTTTCCAAATTTTTGAAGCAGTTAGTATGGACGAAAACATGGAAAAAATGTCCACTAAATCGGGGCTCTACAAATATTAAAAAAAATAACCTCCTCCCGAACAGGCCTCACAAAGGCCAACGGTGCCGACAGACTGCCCTCTCACACTCAGCCGATAGGTGTCGCTGGATGCGGATATGGAGGGGCATTTGGTCAACACACTGCTGTCGCAGTCGTTGTCATGGTTTTCGTGACTGGAACCGGTACTTCTTAATAACGTAGCTCCTCAATTGGCCTCACAAGGGCTGTGTGCACCTCGCTTGGCAACAGCGCTCGGCAGACCGAACGGTCACTCATGTAAGTGCTAGCCAAGCCTGACGCCTGTAGACTTGGGTGATCTGACGGGAACGGGTGTTACCACTGGCAGCAAGGCCACTGGCACGGCAAAATACAAGGCATACAGTGAGCTGACAAAAATCATGTGATACCTACTAATATCATGTCGAACCTCCTTTTTCCCGGCGTAGTACAGAAATTCGACGTGACAGGGACTCAACAAGTTGTTGGTAGATCCCTGAAGAAATATAATGAGCCATACTGCCAGAATAGCCGTCCGTAATTGCGAAAGACCCACCGAAGCGGCCGTGCGGTTCTAGGCGCTGCAGTCTGGAACCGCGAGACCGCTACGGTCGCAGGTTCGAATCCTGCCTCGGGCATGGATGTGTGTGTTGTCCTTAGGTTAGTTAGGTTTAACTAGTTCTAAGTTCTAGGGGACTAATGACCTCAGCAGTTGCGTCCCATAGTGCTCAGAGCCATTTGAACCATTTGAATTGCGAAAGTTTCCCGGTATACGATTTGGGGCACGAACTGCCCTCTAGATTATGGCCTAGAAATTTTCCGTGGGATTCATGTCAGGCTCTCTGGATTGACCAGACAATTCGCACGAACTGTCCACTGCTGTGGCTCGGTGACATGGCGCATCCTCATCCATAAAAATGCCATCATTGTTTGGGAACATGAACTCCATGAATGACTGCAGATGGTCTCTAAGTAGCCGAATATAACCATTTCCAGTCAATGGTCGGTTCAGTAGGACCAGACGACCTAGTCTATTACAGGGTTATTACAAATGATTGAAGCGATTTCACAGCTCTACAATAACTTTATTATTTGAGATATTTTCACAATGCTTTGCACACACATACAAAAACTCAAAAAGTTTTTTTAGGCATTCACAAATGTTCGATATGTGCCCCTTTAGTGATTCGGCAGACATCAAGCCGATAATCAAGTTCCTCCCACACTCGGCGCAGTATGTCCCCATCAATGAGTTCGAAAGCATCGTTGATGCGAGCTCGCAGTTCTGGCACGTTTCTTGGTAGAGGAGGTTTAAACACTGAATCTTTCACATAACCTCACAGAAAGAAATCGCATGGGGTTAAGTTGGGAGAGCGTGGAGGCCATGACATGACTTGCTGATCATGATCTCCACCACGACCGATCCATCGGTTTTCCAATCTCCTGTTTAAGAAATGCCGAACATCATGATGGAAGTGCGGTGGAGCACCATCCTGTTGAAAGATGAAGTCGGCGCTGTCGGTCTCCAGTTGTGGCATGAGCCAATTTTCCAGCATGTCCAGATACACGTGTCCTGTAACTTTTTTTCGCAGAAGAAAAAGGGGCCGTAAACGTTAAACCATGAGATTGCACAAAACACGTCAACTTTTGGTGAATTGCGAATTTTCTGCACGAATGCGTGAGGATTCTCTACCGCCCAGATTCGCACATTGTGTCTGTTCACTTCACCATTAAGAAAAAATGTTGCTTCATCACTGAAAACAAGTTTCGCACTGAACGCATCCTCTTCCACGAGCTGTTGCAACCGCGCCGAAAATTCAAAGCGTTTGACTTTGTCATCGGGTGTCAGGGCTTGTAGCAATTGTAAACGGTAAGACTTCTGCTTTAGGCTTTTCCGTAAGATTTTCCAAACCGTCGGCTGTGGTACGTTTAGCTCCCTGCTTGTTTTATTCGTTGACTTCCGCGGGCTACGCGTGAAACTTGCCCCCACGCGTTCAACCGTTTCTTCACTCACTGCAGGCCGACCCGTTGATTTCCCCTTACAGAGGCATCCAGAAACTTTAAACTGCGCATACCATCGCAGAATGGAGTTAGCAGTTGGTGGATCTTTGTTGAACTTCATCCTGAAGTGTCATTGCACTGTTATGACTGACTGATTTGAGTGCATTTCAAGCACGAAATACGCTTTCTCAGCTCCTGTCGCCATTTTGTCTCGCTGCACTCTCGAGCGCTCTGGCGGCAGAAACCTGAAGTGTGGCTTCAGCCGAACAAAACTTTATGAGTTTTTCTACGTATCTGTAGTGTGTCGTGACCATATGTCAATGAATGGAGCTACAGTGAATTTATGAAATCGCTTCAATCATTTGTAATAGCCCTGTACATGTAAACACAGCCCACACCATTGTGAAGCCACTACCAGCTTGCACAGTGCCTTATTGACAACTTGGGTCCATAGCTTCATGGGGTCTGCGCCACAGTCGAACCCTCACGTTGGCTCTTACCAACTGAAATCGGAACTGACCAGACCGCGGTTTTCCAGTCGTCTGGGGTCCAACCAATACAGTCACGAGCCCAGGAGATGCGGAACAGGCGATGTCGTGCTGTTAGCAAAGCCGCTACCGTCGGTCGTCTGCTCCCATAGCCCATTAACGCCAAATTTCGCCGCACTGTCCTAACGGATTCGTTCGTCCTAAGTTCCAAATTGATTACTGGGGCTATTTCAAGCAGTGTTGCTTGTCTGTTAGCACTGACAACTCTACGCAAACGCCACTGGTCTGTCTTTAAGTGAAGACTGTCGGCCACTGCGTTGTCCATGGTGAGAGGTAATGCCTGAAATTTCGTATTCTCGGCACACTCTTGACAATGTGGGTCTTGGGATATTGATGTCCCTAACTGTTTACGAAATGGAATATCCCATGCGTCTAGCTCCAACTACGATTGCGCATTCAGAGTTTGTTAATTCCCGTCGTGTGTCCATAATCGTGTCGGACACATATGCACATGGATCACCTGAATACAAATGATAGCTCCGCCATTGCACTGTCCTTTTATATCCTGTGTACGCGATACTACCGCCATCTGTATATGTGCATACCGCTATATCATGACTGTTGTCACCTCAGTGTAAATAATAAAAAATGCCTGTCCATTGAAACAAAGATCAGACACTACAACACGGTAATGAAGCCTGAAATACTATTTGCAAGTGAAACACTATCACTCCATACGAAAAGCAACACGGAAAGCATACTGAAGGAAGAACGCAAAATTATTATAAAAATTCTCAGCCCAAAGACGACAGGAAAGGGATACAGATTGCGCTCTAGGAAAACCACAGAGAAGAAGTAAAACCTAGCAGGTGGTGTCAGCAGGTCACCACCAATGAGTCACCAGCAGAATTCTGACATACATACAAGGAGTCAAGTCAACAGTATCATGGACCATGCAAGTCACTCGTGACCTGGAAAAAGTACAAGTTGATCCAATAGATACTGAAGACGGAAATATACACAGAGACAAGATACACAAGTGCAATGTGAGGCCAGAGACCTAAATCCCCAAGAAACCAGTTACAAAGTAGACTGAAGATAGAAGGAGACTCCATGGAGAAGAAAGAGAAAATCGTGGAAAATAAGAGTGAATGCTCAAAAGAGGCAGAGTGATGGTCGTTATCCCGCAGGATCTAGACGCAAATTATCTTACACAAACACTCATGAATAGCTGAATTAAAGATGACTGCTGAACTTGAACGACACACACACACACACACACAGAGAGAGAGATAGCACTGGGTCTTAGGTAAGTCAGGCGTGTGATATTAGTGGATTTAACCGCAACCATATTGTGGGTACCCAACGAACGGAACACTTGACTTGGGACAGCTCACACCATCTACAAGAAAGCCAGTAGAAATAGTACACAAAATGTTCAAAATTGTAAAATTTTACACTTCACATAACAAAAAAATGGGTATAAGACTTCCATTCAGTCCGTTGTTGACCAGTCTGGTTGGTTGGTTTGTGGGATTAAAGGGACCAGACTGCTACGGTCATCGGTCCCGACCAGTCTGGTGTGGGAGTTGAAGATAGCAAAACCAAAGCCGAAGTTTTAAATTTCAGTTTCAAGAAATCGTTCACACAGGAGAATCGTACAAACGTACCGTCATTTGGTCATCGGACAGACTCCCGTATGGATGACATGGTAATAAGCATATCTCGTGTATAGAAACAACTGAAAGATTCGAAAGAAAATAGATCACTAAGTCCGGATGGAATCCCAGTTCAGTTTTACAAAAAGTACGCCACGGCATTGGCCCCTTACCTAGCTTGCATTTATTGTGAATCTCTCGCCGAACACAAAGACCCATGCTTCGGGAAATCAAATGGGAATCTCTGGAGGGAAGGTACGTTCCTTTCGAGAAACACTAGGTGAAAATTTAGAGAACCGGCATTTGAAGCTGATTACCGAACGGTTTTACTGCCACCAACATACATTGCGCATAACGACCACGAAGCTAAGATACTAGAAATAAGGGCTCATACGGGGCATACAGATAGTCGTTTTTCCCCTCACTCTATCTGCGAGTGGAACAGGAAAGGAAATGACAAGTGGTGGTAGAGGGTGCCCTCCGCCACGCTTGCGGAGTGTCTATGTAGATGTAAATCCATTTGTTGTAGAATTTTTAGAACATATTCTGAGCTCAGGTACAATAAGGTATCTCGAACAGAATTACCTCCTACATGCCAACCAGGAAATATTCCGCAAATGTAGAGCTTATGAAACCAAGCTAGCGCTTTTCTCGAAGAACGTCTTGAAAGCAATGAATCAAGGCAGTGAGGTAGATGTAGTATTTGTTGAGTTACGAAAAGAATTTGACTCGAGCAGCACACTTGGGATTATTATTGAAAGTACGATCACATGGGATACCAATCGAAATATGTTACTAGATTGGGAGTACACTTAATATTATCATGTATGGAGATTTATCGATAGATGTATAAGTCTGCCGCAGGGAAGTGTGTTATCTCTTCATCTAGTATGTTAACGACCTTGCAGACAGTATTAGAAGTAACTTCACCATTTTCGCACATGATGCCGTTTTCTGTATCGAAAAACTGCCCGATATAATCTGCACAAATATTCAGTGAGATCTTGATTAGATTTCAAAGTAGTGCAAGAATTGACAACTTGCGTTAAATGTTCAAAATTGTAAAATTTTACGCTACACTACACCCTTGGTACGGGTTCCCATTTGTTCCGGTCTGAAAGACTCACAAGAGGGACGTCATCAGTAGATTCATAATCGATTATGTTCATCATCGTCCTCAGAACTTGAACTGGAACCGTCAGCAGGCGAAACATTCAGGTCTCCAATAGAATCACCGGAGAAGCCTTGGCATCATCTCCAGAAAGAGTAGACTACATTTCAACGATTTCTACATCTGGGAGACTTCTGCTAGCCATTTTAGTTTAAAATCTGAAGTGAAATAAATCTGTTAAACTAAGAAACAAAATGCCCAGTTGTAGTCATTTGGTTCCACGATGCAAAATTACTTCCGTGGGGCCCGTGGCTACAGGTGGACAGCTAAACAAATACATAAAAAATATAAAATAACAAGGTTAGACTAACAAAGGATGTCACATGTGATAAAAAATGATCGGTCCAAATGAAGAAAGGGATTAAGTGTTTGGTCCCACATACCCAGTAACCGAATGCAGTAAGGCGTTCAACTTGTTAATCTTAATTGTGTTTAACGCTTTGTGTTAAGCAGTGTATAAACCCGGTTTTTGTTCGTAAAATCTATGTAAATGGAAGAAATACCTACACGAAGTAATAAGTACACTCCAAAATGAAACGCGAAGAGCTGTCAAAGAAAAACTATCCGCAAGACTTACTGCACAGGGTGGCCACAGAGGCCCGTTACCACCCATTAACAACCAACATAAACCACAAACTTGAATAAATAACATGAACAACAGCTCTCTAGAGGTATTTTCTTGAGATATGAACCATGTAGAGGTGCTCTTGAGAGGCAGTGCACAGTTACCGTTGTTGATCTTAGAGAATGGGCCTCTGAATCGCAGTTGAAATGAACACTGCTAATTTGAAGCCTTCTTCGACCTGGCGGTTCTAGGCGCTACAGTCCGGAACCGCGCGACCGCTACGGTCGCAGGTTCGAATCCTGCCTCGGGCATGGATGTGTGTGCTGTCCTTAGGTTAGTTAGGTTTAAGTAGTCCTGCGTTCTAGAGGACTGATGACCTCAGCAGTTAAGTCCCATAGTGCTCAGAGGCATTTGACACTTCTTCGATCTGGTTAAGCAGTTTCAAGAACTTATACAGTGTAGGAAGTCGCAAAACAACGAAGTTTTACTTCAAGTAAAAGGGTAGAGGAAATGCCATTACTTCGTAGCTGACATGAAGCTTGCTGTTATCATCACAACCGCTGTATCTGATGCCGATCAGTCAGGTTTCGTGAAAGAACTGCCAGTAAATCGCACTTTATTATTTCGAGGCGACAAAACACTGAGTGTGTTGTACAGTCGATTAATGCTGTGGCATCTTCATATACAGCTATGACAGTGATAAGAATGAGTGGATTACTGTTTCTGCAAATGTATATCTGTCTTCAGCGACCTCAAGGCATTTTTGGACCAAAAATTAAAAAAAAAAGGCTGTTTAATGGCAAAAATCTTATAATCGGCCTGTCAAAAGCTGGAAGAATAGGAAAGAATAATGTTTAACATTTCAGTTCGGACAGTTTCTAATCATTTGCAGAAATTAATTCATTGCTTTTATTGGACTCTTGACCTGGACATAACTATACCTCTCTCTTTCAGAAGGACGGCGGAAAGACTCTTGCTATAGTTCAGATTCAAACCGGAACAACCAATGTGACTCTCAAAATGAATCTTTCCGGCTGTGAAAAGTATTTTTAAGGAAATTATCGGACGATATAATTTCCGATTGCTCCGTGTCATTGAGGTTTATCAGGAGAACAATTTTCTTAAATTTCAATCATTTATGCATTATTACTTTGCAGCAGCACTATTTGCAAATCGCTTTAAGTACGCTCGGTATGCAGGACAATAAGCAAAGAAACTACCAGGACCATTTCTTCGTGCGGTTAAAGGCGCTGCAGTCTGGAAACGCAAGACCGCTACGGTCGCAGGTTCGAATCCTGCCTCGGGCATGGATGTTTGTGATGTCCTTAGGTTAGTTAGGTTTAACTAGTTCTAAGTTCTAGGGGACTAATGACCTAAGCAGTTGAGTCCCATAGTGCTCAGAGCCATTTTGACCATTTCTTATTCTAACACAATTCTATCTAAATGAAACTAGTAATTACTATGACGTGCCTGAAAGCATTAAATTGCCTTTCGTTATTTGTGCCTGGTGTAAGGAAAA
Organism: Schistocerca nitens; assembly: GCF_023898315.1. Classification (NCBI taxonomy): domain Eukaryota; kingdom Metazoa; phylum Arthropoda; class Insecta; order Orthoptera; family Acrididae; genus Schistocerca; species Schistocerca nitens. The sequence continues at coordinate 283,406,432 of NC_064618.1, read as the reverse complement.
TACTTGTTTTCGTCGTTCAAATGACACTTTGCTTTTTGTGACGACAATGCGTAATAAAGAAGGAACTGTTTCATTGTTATCAAAATATACATTATTCAAAAATAATCATAAAAAATGTGCTACAGGAGATGTTATAAAATGATGTATGTGTAAGAAATATTTCATTTCAATAAGTTATAGTCACGGGTGATAGAATTCGTCTGTTATATTGCCTTGATTTACCTTCCTCTGCTAGTCACCTTTGTAAGAATTACATATGCAAGAGTTTAGCTGTGGCTACGAACCGCTTCTTATTCAAAACATTAATGGTACGTGACATTTTCTGCATGGTTTAGGTGCTTCAAATTTGCTATTTGTCACAGCCGATCGCATGCTAGGCGGGACTGGCTGTACAAACTACAGTCATACGCGGTTCTTTGTGCGACAAAAACGAGTAACGTCAAGAACTTTTAAAAAATTCTTGCAATGCGTCTTAGCAGCTAAACTTTTGACAATGAATTACTTTCGTTGTATTTTTCTTCCGTGAATAATTTGAGGGTGGGTTTCGACATGTCGGATTGGACCATTGTCTTGTCAGTGGTAGGGAAAACAAGAGATAGATTTCAGTTCACTGGTAAAATACTACGAAAATGAAGTCAAAAGGAATTACTAACAAAACACTTGTGCGAGCTTCATGAAGATGATAAAAAAAACTGAATTGCAAACGCCTGAAGTTAGCCTCAAACTATCCTGAGAAAGCGTACGTATACAAAGTTTCAACAACTAATTTTAAATGATTAATCTAGGGAAAAAGTACAACCCCCTACATATCACTCCCATACAGGTCAAGCAGACAAGATTAGTCTGATTGCAACTCACATAGAGGCTTGTAAGCAGTCATCGTGCCCGCACTCCATACGTGAATGGAAATGGAAGAGGCCCTAATAACCGGTGAAATGGGACATATCCTCAGTCATACAGTTTGCGGTGCTTTGCAGAGTACGGATGTAGACACAGACTTTCGAGATCGTTCAGGGCGATCTAAAAAGATTTGTAGCCTATACAATTTTTAATCAGTGCAAACATAAGATTTTTTCGCCGTGGTAGCAAGACTTTTAATATGCGAGAATTTGGCTGTGTAGGAAAATCTTCGTTGGTCTATTATGGATCGTGGGACGACGGCTGGCATGAACTTCTTGATGCAATAATTTACCAACAGCCGTATGTATTGCAGAAATTTATTTTATTTTATGAACTTCTATGTGCTACCAGTTTCGGCATTACATTGATGCCATCTTCAAGCCCATACCGCCTCAGTTTGTGTCGCCTGGCCACCAAGAGCTGTTGCAGGACGATTGATTCACGGATCCAGTTATATGGCTCCTTCCGTGTATAGCGATTTCAAGACTATGACGAGTGGGGCCTGAAGATGGCATCAATGTAATGCCGAAACTGCTAGCACATAGAAGTTCATAAAATAAAATAAATTTCTACAATACATACGGCTCTTGGTAAATTATTGCATCAAGAAGCGTAGGAAAATAGTGCGCCGTACGTAAACCGAGTGACGTGGCACGGAGGTTAGCACGCTGTACTCTTATCCATATGAAGATGGTATCTGTTCTTTCGGACATGTCCGGAAGAACAGACACCATCTTCATATAGTTAAGGCTAACCGGCCATTGACCTTCTTCTCCTGTTCTTGATGCACACGCATTGCCCGAACTCTTACGGGACTCGGTAAGATTGTCTGCCGCGAGTAATGAGTGTAGTGGGCAGGGGCACCACGAATGTAGTGTGTGGACATTAAATTGGGAATTTGGGTCTCACGGGGAGCGTGCAACTCGCACTATCCTCTGTGCCCTCGGTGGCTCAGATGGATAGAGCGTCTGCCATGTAAGCCGGAGATCCCGGGTTCGAGTCCCGGTCGGGGCACAGCTTTTCAACTGTCCCCGTTGATGTATATCAACGTCTGTCGACAGCTTAGGGTCTTGATTTAATTATCATTTCGTACTCTTATCCCTCCGGCCGACCATATGTACGTTTTCCGAAATTTCCCTAAATCGCTTGCGGTTAAGTCTATGACGGTTCCCTTGAAAAGGACGCTGCCATTTCCCTCCCTATCCTTCCACAATCCGACATTGTGCTCCGTTCCTAATTATACTCTCCTCAACGACGCGTTAATCCCAAATATTCCTTCCTTCCTTCGGTTTTTTCAAAACTAAAGATCACGCGTTACAGTTCAGCGGAACCGTGACGGGTTCTGTAAACACCTGCCAAAGGCAACTTGCAGAATGCAATAGAATCCTGCAGTTTGTGGGGAATCTACTGTAATTGTTGCACGCATTTCTAGGACGTTAATAATGTGTTCTTCTTTTCAGGAAATAGAACTGAGCAGACACGAGCAAAAGCTATGGAATCTGAAGATGGAATTGGAGCGTTTCGTATCTTCCTGGGCGAGTCGGGAACCAGCTAATATTCCAAAGGTGAACTGTGACGCTGCTGATATTACAAAAGACTATGAACTTGACTTCGTCTGTTTCTTAATCTAAGTGTATCCAGTAACATTTGTCGGGTATTTAATGAGGATGATATACCCCTTCCCCATACGCAGATTGCGCAAAGAGGACAATGTACACTGAGGAGTCAATGTGAGACTAAACGTCATCTGGTAGAGTCTTAGGCCCCTGAAAGGAAAATACGAGGGTGTGCTGAAAATTAAAGCCTCAGTTTGCGGATGAACTCAGACTTAGGTTGATAATCATTTTGAATATTTGGCAGTACTGAACCCATTGGCGTTAAACTCGTTTTCAACCAATGATTCCAACAGCTACAGTAACACTACTTGTGATAGCTCTTAGACAAAATACTTATGCAGTGTTATAAGACGAAAAGATCGACCCGACTCAAACTGTGGGAAGTTTTTCTCACAACCTTCGTAACTGGATAAAGAGCTTTTCCTATTTGAGATATCTGTTAACGTTGCTGCATAAGACGATTTAAGAAGAAACTAAATTCCTTCAGCTACGACAATGTTTAAAGAAATCGTCTTAACGGCACTAAATCGTGGTTTGTGAATCGTTTACTGGCTATATTCTGCCGCATTTCGCTGGTTGGAAGGCAAAAAGCTTACTGACAAATTTCACACAAGGATAAGGGGGACGAAATGTCTCCCACTGGAAGGTCATGTTGTTCTATTTAAATGATGGCAAAATCAGCTAAAACAAACAGTGAGGCTGTCACTATAAGCACATTACTGTTGTCAGAATGATGTTGCACTGCCCAGGGCCTGTAATGATAAAGTGCCCGTTTAGGTCAGGCATATTGTATACAGAAGTGGAAGAGAGAGCACCACTAAATTCCACAATCCGCATGCATTGAATACACACAGAAATTACTGTTACAGTGTAGTATTGGAGCCCAATGAGTGAATTGCATATCTTCCGGAGAAAAAGAGCTCTGGCAAACAGTCTTCGCTACATTAGGTTACTTAAACTGGTGTCACTCTGAGCTAGAATTTATGGCCAGCGACTAAGTATGAGGTCAATGAGTCGGATGCGGGTTTTGCAACTGTGAAATACTTTCCTACATTATAGAAGTGAATATTTAATCTGAACTAATAATGCGAAAATTTTGAACTTGGATAGCTTACAATGAAAATCTTTCTGTTTATTGCAAAGAAAAAAATTGATTTTCTAAAACATTCTCTGCCATACACAACTTGAAACAGGTCACGTCGACCAAATCTTGTGGAAGAACTGACAGCGATGTATAACGGAAGGCAGTAAGATCCCTTGGCTTTTGGTTTGGCAGTATTCGACAGCCATTTCTAGGCGCAAGTAAATTAAGAAAGGCAGCGCGTTTTTGTTATCAAGTAACGTCTTCATCAATTACTTTAGTCTTAATGTTATCTGCGAGTAATTGCTGATGTTTGATATTAACATGAAAAGGACTCCGTAGACAGGGAATGAACCTCTTCTTGGGCAACTACTTCTATAATGACCAAAAGGCATTAAATGATCTTCAAGCACATGTGTTGCAGCAATGGTATGAAGAAAATGATAGTAACAATGACAGTAATAATCGAATTATCCTGTAACTTCACACTTCACAGTGGATTTTCTCAAACTAAGAAATTTGCTGAATTAGTGAATATTTCAAAATGGCTTTACATCGAGGCTATGATGCCTAGAAGAGTCTTTACATCCTGCTGACATGAGAATAGCGTAATCTCCACGTCAGAAGATTGCTTCTACTTAACCATTTAATAGACTCGCATTTTTTCCACCGTGACTAATTTTGTAAGCTAAGCACATCATCCGGTACAGCACACTCCTGGGGCTGGGAAATGTGGCCACAATGGTTTGGTGGAACGAACTATCACAGGTGCAATGCATGGGTTCAGGCATTTACTTTTAAGAGGCACAAACAGATTTACTTTACCTCTGGCAACCTCAAGAGAAAGACGTTATAATCCAGAATCCGCATTAAACATCACGTTCCTTCATTACCAATTGGGCAGAGCCGGTTTACGTTGGGAAATGACATAGGCGGAAGTCAAGGTAAACAGAAGTACTGTCTCCAGTAAACTTACTTACATTAGAAAATTTTATTTTATTTGATGACACGATAGCCACTTAAAGGAATTTTTTCTTGTACTTGATTGAACTAGAGACGTTGAAAAAGTTGGTGCTGGACTGTGATTCGAATTCGTATCTCATCTTTCGAGGATCTGAATCTCTCGGAACAGTATAGTTCAATCATTTCGTTCCTTTTCCCAAGACTGCAATCTTCTCTAAGTCTCCTCCAAAGGCAAGTATGTGGGTCCGAATCCTGATCCAGTACAAAAATATTCATAATTTCATTTCATGCCCTGTCACGTGCATACCAGTCTGCCAGTGAAAATTAACGTGCATTTTTAATGTCTGGTCGTGTGTTGCCAACAATCGCAATAGGTGTCGTTATTTCTGGCCAAACACGCACACATCTTACTGTTGGTGAGTAAGCAAGTGTTACTTAAGCTATGTTTCAAGGATGATAAAGAAGGTATGCGGTTCGATTGTCGCTCATGCACAAAAATTTGTATCCTTATTTTAGATTCAAACATCTAGCAGTTGGTAAGAAAAACCGATAAGTAACATTTGATTTTACTTAGTTAACAATCCGATTTCGTGCTTGGTTCGTATCTCTGTCACAGGACTTCACATCATGCGCATCATCTTTAAATGCATGAACACTTTGTTCCTTCTGAATGGAGGTATATCACACATCTTTCGTGGTTAGTTAACAGGGTCTTTACAGGAGTCCCGGTTTATTACAAAACTGTCGTCTTTTTTTTAAGTTTAGATTTGGTTACTGATATTGGCGAAAATTTCTGTAATTCGTGCCTCTTCATGACTAGTCAGCAATATGATTAGATTAGATTAATACTTGTTCCATAGATAATGAATACGAAATTTCGTAATGATGTAGAACGTGTCATTTTAATGAAAGGTTTCTTTACATACCATGATTCAGTTTCTTTGCAACAATTTCTTACTCTCTCTCTCTCATTCTTTTTTATTTTTATCTCTCTCCCTTACTCTCTCTCTCTTTTCTCTCTCTCTCTCTCTCTCTCTCTCTCTCTCTCTCTCTCTCTCACACACACACACACACACACACACACGGACACACACACGGACACAGTCTTTTTTCGTTTTTATTTGTTTGTTGTGCTCGACTATCGGCGAGGCACGAAAACGTTCGTCAATGATTTTCTTAGTTTTGTGTACACTTACGAAAGACATATAAAAACAACTATGAGTGTTACTGATTTATGAAGCTTAGTTTGCAGTCAGTTCTGAGTATTATTAGTAACTACGCTCCAATACCTAAACCCAGTTACAGAAATGTGAATCAGACGGATTACGTATTCCAGGCCGTAGCAGCCGCGTCTTTGAGACGTCAGCTATGGTCACTTCCCAGCCCACTGTAGGATCACATCGTTTCTTCTTCCTGCTGGTAATGTAACTGAGATTTGGCAACAAGGCAAGGTATATTTGGCAACTCTGTGATCGACGAGTTACTTCCTGGTGTGCACGCAATTAAGTCTCAAAGTTCACTTGATTTTTCCTGTCATTTCCATTGAATAATCTGAGTTATTATTAACGCTTGAGCTGTAACAAAAGATTGTAAATTTACGGTTTTCTGCCCAGGAAAGTCGTTGCACGTGAAAATCGCATCTAATCTCGTCCTTTAAATAGCGGTTTACGAGTTCTAGCCACCACTGATCTCCTAAGAGGAGACCTAGACAAATGCCTCTTCCCTAGCTCTGTGGAAACGTGCTAACCTGAGAGAAAGCGTCTGTTATGGTTTGCGGTTCCAGTCTTGCTCACTGTAACGTTTTATCCCTTCTGTGAAAGAGCTACAAGCAGTCAGATCACACATCGATAAGGAAATCGCAAGAAAGTACTTTCGGCTCATAGTGCAATGGTGAAAAACTTACAATGCTGCACAACAGGTAATGCCTCTTTCCGCTGCTGACAAACATTTTTGGGTTTCTAGGAATACATAACTTAATTTATGAAATGCCATATTTACATACCACTTGAGTATGACACAGCATACCAATCAAACACAGACCCAATCTAAATCTAAGTGATTAGTATTTTACTAATTCGCGCTGATAGAGGCACGCTTGTGTACAGATACTCAGTTTTATTGAAACAGACTTTCGTCGTAAGGTTATCGTGGGTAGTTTTATTTCATTTCTTGTAATACAGTGCACAATTTTCGTACGGTTTCTTTTAGTGTTGTTAAAACATTAGTTACCATGAGAGAGAAATTAATCATCAAAGATATATGCGAATTCTCTGATGTTATCTATAACAGTCTGACAATGCACATGCAGTTTATTGATTACATGCATGTAGAAAACTTGTTCTGAGTTAAAGCTGTCAAACAAGGTTTTATGAAGAATAAAATGCCACTGCTACACGACAGCTAATGTAGAAAACACTTTTCTAACGTATTTTGGCACGATGCGCTCTCCCCATACATCATATAAAAGTATCTATTAAACCTGAAAAGAACAAAATGTCGCAGAAGTTAGCCCTTTTTCCACATGCGACTATTTTGGGTTGAGAAGTGAAGGGAATTACGTTCAAAGTTGCATTAGATCGATAACTTCAGCAGAAAGCAGCATGGCGTTTTAAAAAATGTAGCAGTGAATGTACCCAAAGTCGCGTCGTCTTATCAACAGTGGGCGACGCTTACCGTTACGCTACTATCTGACATCACCTCCAGAACTCAACAACAATTCCTCCAGAACTTGCGCATTGCACAGTGCTGTGAGATAATGCATATGGCCGGATCTAGACTTCTGAGAGACAGACAGTTGCAGCTTTTCTTTTGCACTGCACGACGTTTTTAACAAACAGATAGCGCAATAGAGTAGCTCAAGTCGAAAGGAACACTTCCTGTTTAAATTTCTGCATCCCACACTGTTGGCAGTTCTGTGTAGGTGTCAGTTACGTGATTTTATTTCGGTGATTACAAAATAGTCGAATGTATGCACTGGGTAGCCGAGGCAGCCAGTTCACGGCGATTCGGTCCACCAAGTAAATGAATGTACTGAACATGCTGCAAACCACTACAGGGAGTCTGTGTGTCAGAATTCTCATCCACTGTGGCGCAACATTGTTATGATCGAAAAATGAATGGTAGAGAAGAGGATTTGGTGGTCTCTTGGATTAATGCTAGGTTCATATGCTTATGGTCTCGGTTCGATTCGAACTTCTGCTGATGATTTTTGATAAGGAGAGACAGATTCTGTTCTCTTCTGGCTACGCCAAGTGAAGAAGGTATAATGGCATTGTGGTCTGACATTCATGTTAAACATGATATTCCTTCTCTACCAAGTAGACCTTAGGTTGAACCACAATAAAGTCAGGAGTCGCGACACGTAGAAACTCTATCAACAGTAACCTTTCTTATAACAAACGCTATGTAGTGTCACAGGACACTTATTCCATCTTTTATTTGATCTTCTGTATGTCGATAAAATTGGTTCTGATCTGGGAATGCTACTCAGACCGCCCTTAACGCGGAATTTGATCCCTTCGTGACAATACAGCCCGACTGCAATTTGTTGTTTGTTCAAAACTGCAGATTCCTCAACATCTCCACATATTGTGCGTGAAAGGGTTCGAATCCTGGCCTGGCACTAAAGCTTTCATTGTGTATTATGAAGCTCTAGCATGAGAACACCTATCTGCTGGTGGGTAATAATTTTGATTTTAATGTATTTTCATTCGTTGTCAACACTAACGGTATCTGACGTTTTTGAGTCCCAGTGAGACACAGAACTGTTTGCGAAATCATTGTAAATTCAAGGATGTTATTCCGAGCTGCTGGTGGAGAAAAATTCGGTAGCTGACGTCTCTTTGTGTGCAGTCAACAACGATATGTGTGGGGCTCGATTCTCAGTCAGCACTGAACTCTTCGTTATATTATTTCTAGTTCAAACATGCTCACATGTCGCTGCTGGTGTAACAAACCCATTTTTAACGTTCGTTTTCTCTAGAATATAACAGCGATAGGTGCCAGGTTGGAGTCCTGAGAAAAAAAAAATAATGTTTCGTCTCGTCATTTCAGTTAAAACATCTAGCTACTGCCGAGAAAATCCGATATGTCACAGTTGATTGTGCTTCGATGACAATCCAATTAGGTTCTGGGTTCGAATCGCTGTACAACACAAAGCTTTACCTCACGGCATTTCAAGTAAGTTACTTGTGAAGAAGCAATATTTAACATCTCTCGTAGTTCGTTAACAAGGACAATAGATGCTGGGTAGGAATTCGCGTCCGTTAACAATGTTTACGTTCTGTAATTTAAAGTTGATATTTGCTAACTGATACTGTCTAAAATCGAGGTATATCACTCCCTGTATGCCTAGTCAGGAATGACTGTTAGTTTCTGTCAGTCACGAAGTCTTTGCTTAGTCTGCATGACCTGGGTTTGAATCCATATGCAGAACGAGACGGTTCGTCGTGTCATTTGAAGTTCATACATATTATCAACTAGCTGCTCGTGAATAACTTAAATTTTTAATGTCATTTTGTGTTAAATAATAAGTACGGTATGTTATTTTGAAGAGGAAAGCATGAATACGACGAACTTACTACGTGAATTACCTATCTGACGTAATAATGAGAGTGGTAACATTTCATGTATGTCATTTATTGTAATAAATGTGAGCTTACAAGCCTGAAGAACCGTCTTATCTGTGATAAGATGTTCCCTGATATTTGTAGTACTTTGGTATTACTTTACATCTTGAGTTATTGCTATGCAGAGCAGTGTTTTCTAGTGGTGACTTGTTGGAACCATTTTCAATAGTCAAACGACTGTACCGAGGGGCGATTAGAGGACCTGCTAGACAGCTGCGCTATGTGGGTTGCATTCGAATCAGGCGAAATGCAATTCAGGTCGGTAGGATACTTTTGAGCACGACTGTACATATGAGAAAGGGGAAACAATTGGAGTTAAATTATACAAAAATGGGGTAGTTTGACGAGGCACATCTATATAAAATCCACATACAGTTAAAATGGCACTCGATGAAGGCGTAGTACTTAAACACTGGTGGCATGAATAGCACAATTAAAAATAGCCCTCACAGTATGGGATGATGACACTGAACATACACTGCACTTAAGTACATACATGGCGGGCACCAAAACACGACAACGTAACTGTGTTAAAATTTGAAGGACCTGCCAAGGGAGGGGAGATCGGAAAGAAGGAGGGAGGAAAGAGAGATGGTGGTAGACGGTTGGAGGGAGGGCAGGAAGGGGTAGAGCCGGTAGCACTAGCACACGAGGGGGCAGGAGATGGGGAGGGAGCGCAAGGAGTGGGAAAAGAGAAGTGAGAAGTACAGGGAGAGGAGGGAGGAAACAGCAGAAGGGTGAGGGGAAAGAGAGGGAGCCCGAGAAAGGAGGGGAGGAGGAGAGTCAGAGTTGGAAGGAAGGATAAATATCAGGGTGAAGCACATTATTCAGGACAGGGAGATGTTGGAGGCTCCTTTGGAAGATGAGGTGGAGGGTGTGGAGATGGAGAGAGGGGAAGGGACACATTGGTAAAGGCGTGACAGCAGGCGGGGAGTGGAGAGGAATGGAGACACCAGCGGGTCAGGGGGAGCGGGCGGTGGTTGGTGTAGAGGATACTGATGTGTTCAACGAAATGGAGGAGATGTGGGAAAGGGATAAGGCCACAGAGGATCCTCATGGGGGATGGGAGATGGATACAGAAAGGAAGGGGAATATAACAGAAAAGCTTTTATGAGAAGGATGAACGAAAGTAAGGATGATAGAGAGATTTTTATTGTTTGTTTTTCTTTTTACTTTGTATTTCTTGGTTGTCTCCACAGGCTTGTTAATGACGATGACGTTGCGCTCTGCTGTGGAGAGCCACACGGCTAGAAACTTGAAGGAGATGGCGAGTAATCCTTCAGCTATAAGCTCTTTGTGTTATATCCAGTGAGACTGAGATTATACATAGGGAGGCTGTGGCACACTCCTTGCGGTGCTACGCTATACTGTTATGTGCAGGGCAGTTGCTAGGTCTTTTGCCGCAGAGGCGAGAACTGAAAAATGACGTCTCCACTTTTTTACTACCATCAGCCTCTCCGAATCCCCCCTTCCACCACCGCCAGCAACATCCTACGGCACAACAATGCAAGTCTCTTATTATATGTACTATTAATCATTAATGTAAGGTAGCCATACATCCTCATTTTATGGGAACAGTCCTCAATTTTCATGTTTTGTCCTAAATTCTTTTAAAGCTGATGGAGGATAACAAATATCTTCATGTTCTTACCTTTGTCCTCAATTTTTGACATTGTCCAAAATGACTGAAATAGGAAGAGTGTGCTGAGCATTTTAAACTAGAACTCAACTGAGAGAGATACGGTATCAAGTCGCAACATGATCACAAGCCAGTGCACTTGCACCACCATTCCAGCGCTCGACAGAGATGAATAAAGGTCATGTTTGTTTCCGTTTCGTAGTGCCCCCCCCCCTCCACCTTGAACTATGAGCCTTGCCATTGGTTGGGAGGCTTGTGAGCCTCACCAAATACAGATAGCCATACCATAGGTCCAACCACAGTGGAGGGGTATCTGTTGAGAGGCCAGACAAACGTGTGGTACCTGAAGAGGGGCAGCAGCTTTTTCAGCAGTTGCAGGGGCAACAGTCTGGATGATTGACTGATATGGCCTTGTAACATTAACCAAAACGGCCCTGCTGTGCTGGTACTGCGAACGGTTTAAAGCAAGGGGAAACTACAGCGTAAATTTTCCTGAGGGCATGCAGCTTTACTGTATGGTTAAATGATGATGGCGTCCTCTTGGGTAAAATATTCCGGAAGTAAAGTAGTGCCCCATTCGGATCTCTGGGCGGGGACTACACAGAAGGACATCGTTATCAGGAGAAAGAAAACTGGCATTCTACTGATCGGAGCATGGAATGTCAGATCCCTTAATCAGGCAGGTAGGTTAGAAAGTTTAAAAAGGGAAATGGACAGGATAAAGTTAGATATAGTGGGAATTAGTGAAGTTCGGTGGCAGAAGGAAGAGGACTTCTGGTCAGGTGAGTACAGGGTTATAAATACAAAATCAAATATGGGTAATGGAAGAGTAGGTTGAATAATTAATAAAAAAATATGAGAGTGGATAAGCTACTACGAACAACATAGTGAACCCAATATTGTAGCCAAGATAGACACAAAGCCCACACTTCTCACAGTAGTAGAAATTTATTGCCAACTAGCTCCGCAGGTGATGAAGAGATTGAAGAAATGTATGATGCGATGAAAGAAATTATTCAGATAGTTAAAGGAGACGAAACTTTAATAGTCATGGGGCACTGGAATTCGATAGTAGGAAAGAGAAGGAAAAGTAGTAGGTGAATATGTACTGGGGGTAAGGAATGAAAGAGGAAGCCGCCTGGTAGAATTTTGAACAGAGCATACCTTAATCATAGCTAACACTTGGTTCAAAAATCATGAAAGGGGGTTATATACGTGGAAGAGGCCTGGAGACACTGGAAGATTTCACATTGATTATATAATGGTAAGACAGAGATTTAGAAACCAGGTTTTAAATTGCAAAACATTTCCAGGGGCGGATGTGGATTCTGACCACAATGTATTGGTTATGAACTGTAGATTAAAACCGAAGAAACTGCAAAAAGGTAGGAATTTAAGAAGGTGGGACTTGGATAAACTGAAAACAAAAACAGAGGTTGGAGAGAGCTTCAGAGAGAGTATTAGGGAACGATTGACAAATACAGGGGAAAGAAATACAGTAGAAGAAGAATGGGTAGCTTTGAGAGATAAAATAGTGAAGGCCACAGAGGCTCAAGTAGGTAAAAAGATGGGGGCCAGTAGAAATCCCTGGGTAACAGAAGAGATTTGAATTTAATTGATGAAAGCAGAAAATACAAAAATGCAGTAAATGAAGCAGGCGAAAAGCAATACAAACGTCTCAAAAATGAGGTCGACAGGAAGTGCAAAATGGCTAAGCAAGGCTGACTAGAGGACAAATGTAAGGAGGTGGAGGCATATATCACTAGGGGTAAGATAGATACTGCCTACAAGAAAATTAGGGAGACCTTTGGAGAAAAGAGAACCACCTGTATGAATATCAAAAACTCACATGGGAAACCAGTCCTAAGCAAAGACGGGAAAGCATAAAGATGGAAGGAGTATATAGAGGGTCTATACAAGGGCGATGTACTTGAGGGCAATATTATGGAAATAGAAGAGGAAGTAGATGAAGATGAGATGGGAGATATGATACTGTGTGAATAATTTGACAGAGCACTGAAAGACCTAAGTTAAAAAAAAAAAGGCCCCAGGAATAGACAACATCCCATTAGAGATTTGTAGTCTTGGCTGGAATACTCTCTTTAAAATTGTGAAGGTGGCAGGGATAAAATACAGGGAGCGAAAGGCTATTTACAATTTGTACAGAAACCAGATGGCAGTTATAAGAGTAGAGGGGCATGAAAGGGAAGCAGTGGTTGAGAAAGGAGTGAGACGGGGTTGCAGTCTATCCCCGTTGTTATTCAATCTGTATATTGAGCAAGCAGTAAAGGAAACAAGAGAAAAATTTGGAGTAGGTATTAAAATCCATGGAGAAGAAATAAAAACGTTGAGGTTTGCTGATGACATTGTAATTCTGTCAGAGACAGCAAAGGACCTGGAAGAGCAGTTGAACAGAATGGACAGTGTCTTATAAGGTTCATCAATAAAGGCAAAACGAGGATAATGGAATGTAGTCGAATGAAGTCAGGTGGTGCTAAGGGAATTAGATTAGGAAATGAGACACTTAAAGTAGTAGATGAGTTTTGCTATTTTGGGAGCAAAATAACTGATGATGGTCAAAGTAGAGAGGATATAAAATGTAGACTGGCAATGGCAAGGAATGCGTATCTGAATAAGAGAAATTTGTTTACATCGAGTATAGATTTAGGTGTCAGGAAGTCTTTTCTGAATGTATTTGTATAGAGTGTAGCCATGTATGGAATTGAAACCTGGACAATAAATAGTTTAGACAAGAAGAGAATAGAAGCTTTCGAATTGTGGTGCTACAGAAGATTGCTGAAGATTGGATGGGTAGATCACATAACTAATGAGGAGGTATTGAATAGAATTGGGGAGAAGAGGAGTTTGTGGCACAACTTGACTAGAAGAAGGGATTGGTTGGTAAGACATGTTCTCAGGCACCAAAGGATCACAAATTTAATATTGGAGGGAACTGTGGAGGGTAAAAATCGTAGAGGTGGACCAAGAGATGCATACACTAAGTAGAGTTGGAAGGATGTAGGCGGCAGTAGTTACTCGTTGATGAAGAAGCTTGCACAGGATAGAGTAGCATGGAGAGCTGCATCAAACCAGTTTCTGGACTGAAGACCACAATAACAACAACTCAGTAGTAGCTGCTTTAGTTTTGAGGTAGGCTGAGGCAATGTGTTCACTTTCGAAAGAGTAAGGAAATACTTATTAAGTTACTGTTCCGCGTGCTTTCGAAAACAGTTCATTGTTTTAATTTTTCCTCGCTTTCATTTTTTCTCCTAATTTTCTCAATGTTTTTTGCTGTTTGATTCGAAATAAATTTTTTCCTCCCTTTGCCGCCCCTAAAATTTTGCCCCCCTAGGCGGCCTGGTCTTGCCTAATGGTAGAAACGGGGATGATTATGTGCCCTATTTTCGAAGTCATTCTGTGGTTGTTCTAGAGACGAAACAGTACGTGTGAGAACTCGGAGGATAAGCTGCTGCCGAATATCTTTTCGAAATCATGTCTAATGTTTGTGCAGCATATACCTGCACACAGAAAGCAATATATTTTATTTCCAGTGAGTAGCCTACTGTTTCAAAATATAATTGTTTGTGGTTCTGTATATTTGTGTTATGCACTAGCACAGAAAGAACTTTCACATATTTAATTTTAAATGAATATGTGATTTATTATTTTACCCAATATTTGGTAAGTTCCTGATGTTCTATCACGTAACGTGCCCCTTTACTTTGACTCCCGAAAACGTGACAGAGGGCTGTTCAACGTGCTTCACTCTGGTCGCAGTGTAGCCTCTCTATGGTATTTCATCTCTCTGATCCGTACTACGAGGGGCCGGCTACTTGCTACTGATTACCAGCAGCATCTGCCATCTAGCGACACTTCTGTACACTATGTAGAGCCGGCCAAGGCGGAATCCGCTCTACTGTACCTCCTATTAAAGGCTTCTCTCTTCCTCCTTCAGCACAGCTGACCGCGACGGACGGTATGACGCCATAAACAAATTATATTTGGTTCACTTTTCCTCTTTTATCAGTTCAAAACTAGCTCGGGAATAGGCAGAACTCGGACCAATTCGAACGAAGATAGAGATTTATGGTGTTTTCACCGTTATTCTATTATTATAATTTGCGTACGGGGCATGTCGGATCATGCAATTCCTCTACATTCATTTTTCCGATATTTCATATGGCTCTCATTCAATTATATTTCTTTCATCAGTTTCTTTAATTTTTAATTCATTTTTCGTTCAATTTAAACTGTAAGAGATTTTCAGGGGCAGATGTGGGCTTTGACCACAATTTATTGGTTACGATCTGTAGATTAGAACTGAAGAAACTGCAAAAAGGTAGAAATTAAGGAGATGGCACCTGGGTAAGTTACTGAGAGTTTCAGAGGGAGTGTCATCAAATAGGTTAACAGACAACGCCTGGATTTCGCTAGAGAGATTGGATTTAATTGGCGATAGAAGTATAAAAAGGCAGCAAATAAAGCAGGAGAAAAGAAAAACAAACGTCTAAAAAATGAGACTGACAGGAAATACTGTACAAAATGGCAAAGCTGGAACGGCTTGACGACAAATGTCAGGACATAGAAGCACATATAACTAGCAGAAAGAAAGGTACTGACTATAGGAACAGTAAAGAGACATTTGGAGAAAGGAAAATAAGCTGTATGAGTATCAAAAGTTGAGGTGGAAAACCAGTGCTAAGCAACGAAGAGAAAGCTGAAAGGTGGAAGAGGTATATAAAAGGTCTGTACAAGTGAAAGGTACTTGAAGCAACATTATAGAGAGAGAAGAGGATGCAGATGAAGATCAGTTCGAAACAAGGCCCCTGGAGCAGACGACATTCCTTTAGAAATACGGATATTCGTGGCAAGGTAGCCATGGCGAAACGATTCTACCTGGTGTGCAAATGTATGAGGCAGGTGAATTACTCCCAGTCTTCAAGAAGAATGTAGTAATTCCAATTCCAAAGAAATAAAGTGCTGACAGGCGTGTATATTACAGAAATGTCATTTTAATAAGTCATGCTTGCAAAATACTAATACGAATTATTTACAGAAAAATAGGAAAACTGGTAGGAACCAACCTCAGGGAAGATCAGTTTGGATTCCAGACAAATGTAGGAATACGTGAAGCAATACTGACGCTACGACACACCTTAGAAGATAGCTTACTTACTTTACTTTATTTTTCCCGGTCAGACCCAGAGGACTGCGCGCAGCTACAAGGCTTCTCTTCCACTGGTTTCTGTTTTGTGCCCTCTGTCGCCAATCACCCTCCACGCCGATCAGCAGCAAGTCCTCCAACTCTCCACCTTGTCTTTGGTCTTCCTAGTGCTCTTTTTTCGCAGGGAGTAAAATCCATGGATTTCAAAGGCCAGTGGTGTTTATAAGCCAGAGCTACATGTCTTGCACATAGTAGCCATTTGCTTCTCACCGGGCCTACAATGTTTGGTCTGTTGTAGATATCATCCAGCTCACAATTATGCCAGGTCCTCCATTATTTAGTGATCGCGTCTTATCTCGGGTCATAGACCTTCCTTAAGAAAGGAAAGGCAAAACCACATTTATAGCTTTTGTAGATTTGGAAAAACTTTGAGATTTGCCGCTGACATTATAATTTTGTGAGAAACAGCAAAGGACTTGAAAGAGCAATTGAACGGATTGGACAGTGTCTTGAAAGAAGAATGGAAGATGAACATCAAGAAAAGCAAAACAAGGGTAATGGAATGTAGTAGAATTAGATTAGGTGATACTGAGGGAATTAGATAACACTATGTGCACGGCAACCACAGCCGAAATACAGGGTGCGTCAAAAAAAATGTATACACACTTTGAAGCGTCATAGAAAATTTATTTCCCGTTCTACAATGTTAAATTTCTGGAAATGGAAAGCTCAAAGTCCAATTGGAAAAATAAATGTACTTCGCAAATGTGATTAATGTTCAAACTGGTGGCCTTCAGCATCAATACATTTCTGAGTACGAATCACCACTGATTCCGTACATTGTACCAAAGTGTCCAATGAGATTTCTGCGCACACCGCCTGAATCTCATTCCAAAGTGTGTCCAGGTTACGTGGTTTGCATTTGTACACCTCATCTTTTACTGTGCCCCATAAGAAGAAATCCAGCGGCGTGAGGTCTGGAGAGCATGCAAGAAACTCAATTGGTCCCCTGCGTCCTATCCACTGGCCTGGCACATTGTGATCCAGGTATGCTCGTACGTCCCTATGATAGTGCGGCGGGGCGTCATCTTGTTGGCAATAAAACTCATCATTACTGTATAATGCACGAATGGCAGGGAATGTGGAGTCAGCAAGCATTGTTAGGTACGTTTCTCCAGTAACAGTGCCATGCGGTATTAGCCGAGCGGTCTAAGGCGCTACAGTCATGGACTGTGCAGCTGGTCCTGGCGGAGGTTCGAATCCTCCCTTGGGCATGGGTGTGTGTGTTTGTCCTTAGGATAATTTAGGTTAAGTAGCGTGTAAGCTTAGGGACTGATGACCGCCGGCCGCGGTGGCCGTGCGGTTCTGGCGCTGCAGTCCGGAACCGGGGGACTGCTACGGTCGGCCGGCCGAAGTGGCCGTGCGGTTAAAGGCGCTGCAGTCTGGAACCGCAAGACCGCTACGGTCGCAGGTTCGAATCCTGCCTCAGGCATGGATGTTTGTGATGTCCTTAGGTTAGTTAGGTTTAACTAGTTCTGAGTTCTAGGGGACTAATGACCTCAGAAGTTGAGTCCCATAGTGCCCAGAGCCATTTGAACCATTTTTTTTTTTGCTACGGTCGCTGGTTCGAATCCTGCCTCGGGCATTGGTGTGTGTGATGTCCTTAGGTTAGTTAGGTTTAAGTAGTTCTAAGTTCTAGGGGACTTATGACCTAAGATGTTGAGTCCCATAGTGCTCAGAGCCATTTGAACCATTTTTTTTACTGATGACCTTAGCAGTTAAGTTCCATAAGATTTCACACACTTTTTTTTTCCAGTGACAGTACCTTCAAGGCGGAAAGGCCCAATGAGTCCCCTTGCAGACAAACCACACCACACATTTACACCAGGCAAATTCACAGCCTTTTCAACTGTAATGTGAGGATTATCTTCAGGCCAGTACACACAATTGTGCCTATTGACAGTTCCATTGAGTTTGAATTGGGCTTCATCCAACCAAATTATGCTACCCATAAATCCCGGTTCATGTCTCACCATCTCCTGAACCCATTCACAAAATTCCAACCTTCGATCTGGATCGTCGTCACTTAGCTGTTGCACCAGCCTTGGAATGTACACAAGAAACTTGCCTTTCTTCAGAATGCGTAGCACACTACTAGCACTTACATTATTCTCATGTGCCGCTTGCCTTGAAGATTTTTGAGGCGAACACTGAAACAGTTCCAAGACCGTAGTTGTGGAATCATCGCGTGTAGCTGTATGAGGTCGCCCTGATCGACCTTTACGCACATCACATACTGTTCCATGAATTTCGAATTTGTCTCGTACACGTGCAATTGTTAACCTTGAAGGTGGTTCTGTACCATACTCACTTCTCCACTGTCTTCGAACCGCAGTTACATTCTCAAACTTCCAGTACCGCTTAATTATCTGCTTCCGCGCTTCAAAGCTCAAACGCACGTCCGCCATGTTGCAGTTACTTCCTTGCCACTGCTGCCACCTGTTGAAGAAACAACATTACTTTCTCGCAGATATTTAACCTTGTAGAACGGGAAATAAATTGTCTATGACAGTTCAGAGTGTGTATACATTTTTTTGACCACCCTGTATTCCATGATTTGAGTAAACAAGACAACTTCTACTGTTACAATTCATTACTGGAGAGCACGGCCGGTTTCGCATTACGGATAGCCTGCTCCCCAGGCTGTCTATAATGGAAGTTGAGGATAGCCTTAGCCGCCGATACATTTTATCATAGACACTCGCAAATTCTGAATCAGTAGTTTTAAATACCTGGATATAAAAACTAGGAATGGCTTTATCCCTTTTTAATAGAACCTTTAATCTTTTGACTTGAAGATGAAAATTTAATTTGCGAAACCGGTTGTCTTCTCCACTAAAGAATTCTAGCAGTCGCAGTGGTTTTCTTTTTCTTTTTTTTTTTTTTTTTTTTTTTTTTTTTTTTTTTTTTTTTTTTGCGTAAATCATGGCAGTCGATTAAGAAACGAGACAGTGAAGTAGTAGATAAATTTTGCTATTTGGCAACAAAATAACTGATGATGGCCGAAGTAGAGAGGATATAAAATCTAGACTGGCAATGGCAAGAAAAGCATTTTTGATATCGGTGAATTTAAACATAATTTGCTGTTAGTTTCACTCGCAACTAGTTTAGGTGGTCGCGAGATTTTCTGGAAGATAGTAATGATAAGTGATGATGGTCACTCAAAATGATAGTGGACTACCGTTGAAAAAATACATTTTAATACTCTTTCTCGTCAGTACAATTCACAACATTCAGCAGAGTGCATGTCTGCGAAACTTCTTCTCGTCCAGGCGCCTTTGGTGAAGATGCCACTTTCTCCAGGAGATGTCAGAAGAAAGAAATGAGTTGTCTGTTTCGGCCTCGCCGTGACGTTTATCCCTTTCAGGTGGGCTTGAGGATAAGTACGCGTGACCGAGTTTTCAGTCGCTGACCACAGTATACTTAAATGAAGTACACACATGGAAGATGAAAATATTGACCGATTCGCTTGCCGTTATGGTCGTCCTATTGAGTTGTCCTCACCGTCAAACATTTTATCCATGAGAAAATGTGGGTCAAGGTTCTTCGTGCTGCGTATTACGAGGGCATACTGAAAAGTGACGTCACCGTTTTTTATCCTAAAACTTTTATAGCTTTTTAAATAAAACGAACGATATTAACATTCTACATGTTTATTCTTGATGTTTACGAGCTCCGAACATAATTATGTCAGTGCGTGAGAAACAGCTTTTCTGGTATCAAGTTTCGAATTCAGGGAGTCCGCCCACATATGGAGCACCCTTTCCTTCAGCATGCCAGTGACTGAACACACACGAGTGCTGCAACGCCTGCAACAATCCGACGCCTTAGGTCCACTGTCATCGACCATTCTCCATACAGTCCCGACTTGGCCCCATTCGATTTTCATCTGTTTCTAAAACTTAAAGAATACATTCGAGGACTTCATTTTGACAGTGATGATGAACCCGTGCAAGCAGAGGTGAGGTAATGGCTCCGTCAACAAAGTGAAACATTTTACAGTGACGATATCAACAAACTGGTCCCTCATTTGGAGTAATGTGCCAGGGTGACTATGTAGAGAAATAAATATGTAGACATAAAGAATAAAGATGTAGAATGTTAATAAAGTATGTTTAAAAAGCCCTATGAATTTTCACATAAAAAATTCGCACGCATTAATTTTCAGCACGCTCTCGTACATTTCATTACTAAACAACTCCTTCTCGAAAAAGTAAAAGACTCCTCTCCAAAATAATAATACATCGTCCCTTGAAACCAATAATGTAGTCCGAAAAATTGTAACTTACCTTGGAAATTTAATAACTCTCTTGTCGGAAAAAAATTTAAATCTCTCTTTCGAGAAAACTAACATCTCTTCACTGAAAAAACTAAAAACTATTCTTTGAGAAAAATGGAAACGCGGTCTGCGAAACGAGAGATCTTAGTCGAAAACTAAGTCGTATCTAAGAAAAATTAGTAACTCATGTTCGAAAAATTAACCATTCAGTTACAAATTTGTAAAAACTCTGTCCTTATCTAGATTCGAACCAATATCCCCGCGATTACAAGATCAGAACATCGCCTGTTCACTTAAGTCCATGGCATTGCTAAGAAATAAAATGTTTTGTACTTTGACAAAGTCGGATTTTTCGAAATTATTTGAGAATTGCATCGTTCTGCTTTAGCAAACTGATGCCCATGAACTCCATATTCAGGTATGTAGGAAATCGGAGAGGGCAATACCGCAATGTCTCCTTGTTGGTAGAAAAATGAATGTAATCGTCTAGTTAATGCACTGGCCGCGACTAAATGGAAACTTGTAGGTGCAAAATAAAACCTGTAAATGAATGCGTGAATACTGCAGACTTCTGGCTCGCTGCATTTTCCACTAGCACATTAAGTTCACATCGACATCTACATCTGCACGGTTACTCCTCAATGAACACTTAAGTGCCTGGCAGAGGGTTCATCGAACCATTTTCATACTACTTCTCTACCATTCCACTCTCGAATGGTGCGTGGGAAAAAGGATAACTTGAATCTTTCCGTTCGAGCTCTGATTTCTTTTATTTTATTATGATAATCATTTCTCCCTATGTAGGTGGGTGTCAACAAAATATTTTCGCATTCGGAAGAGAAAGCTGGTGATTGAAATTTCGTAAATAGATCCCGCCGCAAAGAAAACCGCCTTTGCTTCAGTGACTGCCACCCAACTCGCGTATCATATCAGTGACACTCTCACCCCTATTGCGCGATAACACGAAACGAGCTGCCCTTCTTTGCACTTTTTCGATGTCCTCCGTCATTCCTACCTGGTAAGGATCCCATACCGCGCAGCAATATTCCAGCAGAGGACGGACTAGTGTAATGTAGGCTGTCTCTTTAGTGAGTTTGTCGCATCTTCTAAGTGTTCTGTGAACAAAGCGCAGTCTTTGTTTCTCATTCCCCACAATATTATCGATGTGGTCTTTTCAATTTAAGTTGCTCGTAATTGTAATTCCTAGGTATTTAGTCGAATTGATAGCGCTTAGATTTGTGCGATTTATCGTATACCCAAAATTTATCGGATTTCTTTTAGTATCCATGTGGATGACCTCGCACTTTTCTTTGTTTAGTGTCAATTGCCACTTTTCGCACCATACAGAAATTCTCTTTAGATCATTTTCTAATTGGAATTGATCGTCTGATGATTTTACTAGACGGTAAATTACAGCGTCATCTGTAAACAATCTAAGGAGGCTGCTCAAATTATCCAACTAGATCATTTATATAAATCAGGAACAGCAGAGGGCCTATGACACTACCTTGTGGAAAGCCAGATATCACTTCTGTTCTACTCGATGATTTACCGTCCACCACTACGAACTGTGACCTCTGTGAGAGGAAATCACGAATCCAGTCACACAACTGAGACGATACTCCATATGCACGCAATTTGATCAATAGTCGCTTGCGAGGAACGGTATCAAAAGCCTTCTGGAAATCTAGGAATATGGAATCGATCTGAGACCCCTTGTCGACAGCACTCATGGGAATAAAGGGCTAGGATTTTCTGAATCCGTGTTGTTTATGTATCAATAAGTCATTTACTTCAGAGTTATTCATAATGTTCGAGTACAATATATGCTCGAAAATCCTACTGCAAATTGAGGTCAGTGGTATGGGTCTGGTTCAATGGGTTACTCCTATTTCCTTTCTTGAATATTGGTGTGACCTGTGCAACTTTTCAGTCTTTAGGAACAGACCTTTCGTCAAGTGAGCGGTTGTATATGATTGCTAAGAAAGGCGCTATTGTGTCTGAATACTCTGAAAGGAACCTGATTGGTATACCATCTGGACCGGAAGACTTGCCTTTCTTAACGT
This sequence comes from Schistocerca nitens, assembly GCF_023898315.1. Taxonomy (NCBI): domain Eukaryota; kingdom Metazoa; phylum Arthropoda; class Insecta; order Orthoptera; family Acrididae; genus Schistocerca; species Schistocerca nitens. The sequence continues at coordinate 283,384,036 of NC_064618.1, read as the reverse complement.
GACCTTGGTGTGTGCCTCATTCTTTGTTTCGCAACTGTTGTAGATCTAATTGCATTTCTGTAACCTAAACTTTTACAAATACACTGAGGTAACAAAAGTTGTCGGACACCTCTTGACAACATGTCGGACCTCCTTTTGCCCGGCGCTGTGCTGCAACTCTACGTGGCATGAGCTCATGTCGTTGGAAATCATGTGGAAATATTGAGCAATGGTGCCTCTATAGCCGTCCATAATTGAGAAAGTGTTGCTGATGCAGGATTTTGTGCACGTACTCACCTCTCGATTATGTCCCATAAATGTTCAGCAGCATATATGTGGCGTAATCTAGTTGGCCAAACCATTCACTCGAGTTCTCCAGAATGTTCTTCTCATTAATCGTGAATGGTTGTGGCCCACTGACATGGCGCACTGTCATTGTTGTGTACATAGTTCTGCGTAGTCAGCGCGCACACAACTTTTCCACTAGAGCGCGCCCCGCTAAGCGCAACAGCGCAGGGGCAGCGCTCGTCCGTCTCAGTACTACGAGATGGCGCTGCCATAGAGACTTACCAAATTCTGCTTCCGCCGATCCGCGTATTAATATGTAACGCAGCCAATGAGATTGCTGCTAACGTAGAACCTATTCTCCTCGGTGATCACACCCGCGCAGTGATACATGATTACGCGAGGTATTGTAACGAGTGGACAGACCTCCGGTTAGTCAGTCTGCATTTGTCTGCACCAGTCAGTATGAGTTCTACATTTAGCTGTTCCAGTTTATAGTCAAGTTTCAGTCTGCGCCTAATAAGATTACCATATTCCTGTACGTAGCCATGAAGATAAATGTATAGACAGTTTTGTCAAGTATCAGAGATATATGTGAGAATAAGATTAACGTACCAGTACCAAAGGAACTTCAGATTGTCAATCGTAAATAGCATCCAGAACCAAGTTAAGTAATTTTTATGCTTGTTATTATTTTAATAAATGTGTGTGAAAATTAATCAAGTTCAGTTTAAAGTTGGTCACCGTCAATCTGCTACTCTAAGTTTGCATGTGGCATTTCTATCGTCTGGCCCAACGGCAGAAGATAAACACGCCACGATAAGACCACGAGACATATTGCTGACACTCGCTACTTCGTTAGAGCGACAAGGTAAATAATCTGATGGTGTGTGTACTGAAGGTCTTACAGTACGCACACCACAGTCATGCATAAAAACAACGTTGTTGTTTGGGAACATGAAGTCCATGAATGGTTCAAATGGCTCTGAGCACTATGGGACTAAACTTCTAAGGTCATCAGTCCCCTAGAACTTAGAACTACTTAAACCTAACTAACCTAAGGAAATCACACACATCCATGCCCGAGGCAGGATTCGAACCTGCGACCGTAGCGGTCGCGCGGTTCCAGACTGTAGCGCCTAGAACCGCTCGGCCACTCCTCCATGAATGGCTGCAAATGCCAGCTGGACCAGAGGATCCAGTACATTCCATGTAAACACAGCTCACAACATTATGGAGTCACCACCAACTTGCACAGCTTGCCTTGTTGACAACTTCGGTTCATAGTTTCGTGGGGTCTGCACCACATTCGATTGCGAAATCAGCTCTTACCAAGTGAAATTGTGATTCATCTGACAAGTGCACGGTTTCCCAATCGTCTAGGGTCCAACTGACATTGTCACGGGCCCAGCAGAGGCGCTGCAGGTAATGTCATGCTTTTAGCAAAGGCACTCGTGTCGGTCGTCTGCTGCCATAGCCCATTAACTCTAAGTTTCACCACACTGTCTTAAAGGACTCGTTTGTCATAGATCACACTTTGGTTTCTCCGGTTAAGTGAAGGCTGTCGGCCACTTCCTTGTCCGCGGTGAGAGGTAATGCCTGAAGTTTGGCATTCTCGGCACACTTTTGACGCTGTGTGCCTGAGGATATTGAATCCCCTAACGACTTCCGAAATGGAATGTCCCATACGTCTAGCTCCAACTACGACTTTCGAAGTCTGTTAATTCCCGTCGTGTGGCCATAATCACGCCTGAAACTTTTTCACATGAGTTACCTGAGTAAAAGTGACAGCTCCGCCAGTGAATTTCCCTTTTATACCTTGTGTACGCGATACTACCGCCATCTGTATCTTTGCATATCGTTTTTGTCACCTCAGTGTATGGACTGCAACATTTAATTTCCACGTGTATAGAATTTTATAGCCTTCATGCTTTAATTTTGACACAAAAAAAGTTTTTTATGTGAATGAGATATTTGGAATATGGGATATTAATTGTGATAAAGTTACCCCCCCAGCTCAGGATAACATTGTGACATGAAGTCTAAGACAGACAGAGCAGCCGGCCGCGGTGGCCGAGCGGTTCTAGGGGCTTCAGTCCGGAACTGCGTGACTGCTACGGCCGCAGGCTCCAATCCTGCCTCGGGCATGGACGAGTGTGATGTCCTTAGGTTAATTAGGTTTAAGTAGTTCTAAGTTCCAGACCTTAGATGTTAAGTCCCATAGTGCTCAGAGCCATTTGAATCATTTTTTGAACAGACAGAGTAGAATTACTTTTGAATGAATTACGGGAACAGCAGTGATCAATGTCTTATAAACATTTACTATTAAAAACATTCTTGATCACGATTTATTTATCAAGGTGACCGGTTTCGACCACTACTGTGGTCATTTTCAGACCATTGAGTAGGAACCTCTTTCAGTAGTGATTCTCCAACAGAAAGAGGTTCCTACTCAATGGTCTGAAGATGACCACAGTAGTGGTCGAAACCGGTCACCTTGATAAATAAATCGTGATCAAGACTGTTTTTAATAGTAAATGTTTATAAGACAGAGTAGAGTTAAATGCAACTATCAGAAAGATGGGCTGACCTAGCGTTTCTTTGTGGCACACAGTTATACCTTTGTTAGAGATCTGTCCAGTTTTATGAGTCTTGTTTTATTGATACATAGAAAAGCATTTTTGACAAAGCTTGTCAATTTGGTGAGATTAATTCTTCTAATTTTCTTTAAAAATCCAAATAATTGTACGTGTACGCTCATTGAAGCAAACTGCATTAAGCACGCTAATTAAACAAAATGTTTACACATTTATTAATGCATCCGTTTAGTGGAATCCTATGCGGGAAAAAACAGTATCTTCTAACGAAGGTAATTCCGTTGATACTGTTACTCTTACAATTTCTGTGGCATGAGAAAAGACATGACACTCTAATACAGTAAAACTGTATGTTACATTTAGAAACAAAGCTGTAACACAAAATAAAAGTTAGTATTTTTAACTAAACCATTCACAAATCTCCTAATTTCATCAATAAGACTTGTTTCAATTGTTTCTGTTGGTATGTGCGCTGTCACAAAATTAGCGCCGGCCGCTGTGGACGAGCGGTTCTAGGCGCTTCAGTCCGGAACCGCGCTGCTGCTACGATCGCAGGTTCGAATCCTGCCTCGGGCATGGATGTGTGTGATGCCCTTAGGTTAGTTCGGTTTAAGTAGTTCTAAGTCTAGGGGACTGATGATCTCAGATGTTAAGTTCCATAGTGCTTAGAGCTATTTGAACAAAATTAGCACTACAACCTACAGAAATAACCATTTTCTCTTTCCAGGGACTGAAAAAAAAGTTCTGTAAAATTTAATTCGTATATTGAATGGTCTGCACATGTATAACTTATTTACGAGAGACGTTCGAAATGGCGTTCGTGACGGAGGTGCGTTCCAAGCAGATAACTGTCATTGAGTTTCTTTTGGCGGAAAACCAGAGCATCACAGTTATCCATAGGCGCTTGCAGAATGCCTACGGAGACCTGGCGGTGAGAACAAAAGCATGGTGTGTCACTGGACGAGGCATGTGTCATCACTGCAGCAAGGTCGCGCAAACCTGGCCGATCTCTCGCGTGCCGATCGACCGCACACAGCTGTGACTCCTGCAGTGTTGGAATGTGCGGACACTCTTATTGTAGGAGGTCGACGGATCACAATCATATACCTCCCTGGACGTTTCTGGTGATAGTGCTGACTCGTCCACTAGTTGGGGTACTTAAAGGTATGTGACCGTTGAGTTCCTCGCCGCGCAGCAGGAGACCATAAAGAACTTCCATCTGTTTGGCCCAATAAATGATGCAACCCGTGGGAAGCATTACATGGATGATGGGAGGTTATTGATGCAGCAAGACGTTGCCTCCAACGTCGACCAGCAGAGTGGTACCATGGAGCAAACAGGCCCTGCCAATACGATGGCGTAAGGCCATCGCATTAACGGAGATAAGTTGGAACACAGGCTTTTGTAGCCAAAAGAGTGGGGAATAATGTGGTGTATTCGAATCATGAATAACACAATCGTGCTTTCCGAAAAAAATGTGTTGCATTGCTTACTGAATGTCGCTCATGTATGAAATTGTCTTCAGTTAGCTCTTCAAAGTTATTGACAGTAACGGAAAGTTTCCAAGACATCTACAAACATGTTTTTCCACCTGTAAACAAAATGTCATTATGACTAGCTCAAGTGTAATGCACGTTCCTGTAGATTTCAACAGTACTAGCAGCACTATGGAAAAATAAAATGCAACAGATCAGTATTTAAGAATAAAAAGCTGGGCATATTGTCACAAAGTGATAAATCAGTCACAAAGTTGTCCATTATACGAGATTATTTTGGAGAGAGGAATTTGAACTTAAATCAGGCGGTCACATGCATAGCATAAGTGACGATGCAGAATCGGTCGTAGTAGATGTTTGTCATATATCGATTTTTTGACGTTGCGGTTGCATTAACGACCTTAGTCCTCCTGCAACTTGTAGACCATACGGCAATTATCTTAAGCGCTATTTTACGTCTACATACGCATTTTAGACTCTGGTTTCTTCGTGACGAGTTTTTAGTATTGCGTATGATTTAATTTTTTGGTGAAAAAGCTGTCGGGTTTCCGGCTGGGTGACAGTATTAAAATATCGAGAAATTTCAACGAGTGTCATCCTCATCACTTCCGACTTCGCCAGAAGTCGAAATGTCATGGTATTTTAATACTGGACCCGGATGAAAATCCGAGAAAATTTCATCGACAACATACGCCGGGAGAGCTTACATTCGCATGTGAGTAATTTCTTGCCAACGCACGCAAACACATGTAAAAATAGTGAAGAATATTACGGGACCTCAGTATGTTTAACGTAAATCAAACGAAAGAAATAGTAATAGTGGAAAAAGCACCATATTTCCAATATATTCCTTAATTTGCTACTCAACGTAACCTAGGTATGTGGCGAAATTCCCTATGATGTTTCAGTTAAAATTATTTATTCGCGGAAGATAGAGAGACGTAATGTTATATTGAATAATAACTGTGATCTACATTATCTGCTATCAAAGACGCCCTGCAGACTATAATGTACAATAACAATTTCAACCAGAACTGCGCTTCACCCAAGGTATATAAAATGAGGGTTACACTGTCTTTTTGTTGAGACTCCAAGCGTATTCGTCGAATTAGTTACGTTTCAGCTTGCGGTAGTAACACCGTCGCAGGCATGGACGCCTTCCCTGGCAGCACAATCGTCAATTGTTGCTAACAAACTCATGGAGATTTCCGTCCTAATCATATTTTTTTATTGTAATTTAATATGGCAGGAATGCCGAGGGCTTCTGAGAGAAGAATGACATCGCGAGGAACTTCGTTCCCAGTTTTGGAATTTTCGGTCCATAGCAGTTTTTCACGGCGCTTTATAAATTGTGCATCACTAATGGATTGCTTATCCAACTTTGGCGAGTTACAAACCGTTACAGTGAGGAGAAATGTGGTTATAATGTTGAGTTTATGAATGTTTTCGCTTTCAAGCTGGTTAATGCGAAGTATCGGCACCTACGTGTTCGCTTGCATTTCATGTATGTTATTTGGACTGGAAATGCACTTGACACCAACGGATGAAGTATTCCAGTTATAGTCGATAATGAAATATAGGTATGTTCTTTTTTGCGCCTATATTACTTTATTCTACTATGAGACAAAGCAAAAGGAATTAGCTATTATGTTTGCATGTAAGATTTAATAAGTTTTGTCAACTTAATCAGGTTTCAGGGGTCTGTTGTTTTACACTAATGGTGTCAGTAAAACACCTTTCCAGTTTCGCCTTCGCGATAATGCAAGGTTAGCAGTAATTTCGTAATCTTTTTAATGAAGAGAGAGTACAGTTTTCTTATGGATATCGGAGAAGTAAGTACGAGGGAGAGTACGCTCTAGGTCAGTTGTGTAAAAAACCTTATATGCTCTTATTAATGAGTTCTAAGCTGCTTCATTATCCCACCATAATCACGCACATTGTGGGAAAAAGGATGAAGTGGTCAATGATGGAAGATAGTTGCACCCAAAGTTTTACAGACTTGGAATAACTGGAAAACTTCCAGTTGGGTAAAGGCACATTCATATTGCCGTACACGGAGTTAGCAGATTTTTGTCACCAGCTGCGGCTGCGTGTGAAAGCAGTTCAGTTAAATACAGGAAATAAGTAACGCAGTGGAATACTCCCTCTTTTCTACATTTATCGGATTGTGTATAATTATGGAACCAAGAACAACCCACATTCGTAGCTGCATGTGTTATTGCGTTATTGGGAGATCAGTTTACGAAAACCTACTTTCGGAGCCCCAATGCTACAAGGAATAAATTCCGAATTGCGATAGTCGGTAATTCTTCTTGCTTGAATTTAGGTACGAGTCAGACGCAAAATGTGAAAAACTGTTGGCGTTTGGGTAACTGAATACTAACAAAACATCTTTGTAAAGCATCTTGTTGGCTCTGAAAGGAGTATTTAACGAATGTGCTGGTTTGACGACTACGTTATTTCACTTCAGTTTATGTAAGGTTCCTGTGTTTTAGTAAACGATACTATCGTCTCACGAACTCATATCCTTCTCATAGAGAGTACAAAAACAGTTTGTATTATCGATATTCAGAGGAGGATACGAAATCAAATCTAGTGACCTTACCACATGACTGAAACTATGAGCCTGTAAGAATTTTTGTGTTTATACTATAAGTGTGAGATTTTAGGTAATGCAAACTATTTATTATGTTTTAACTAGTGTGCAGTACTAATTTACTTCTAGAGATGTAATTACGAGGGATGGTCCAATCTCCAATATCAAAACCTACCCTGAAATTGTTCACACAGGAATAACATGCCAAAAGAGATGCTATTACTCCCCATGGTTTCTTTGGGTTGGGAAGGTACAGCATTTTTGCTCTGGACTTTAATAAGCCGAATAATCAGCGTTGGAACCGCAGTTCACAGAATCCTTAGAAATACTCCCTCTTTCCTCAGATATTTCAACAGTTTCTAACGAAATCTCTACATTATTCGAATGACTGTCGAAGAAATTAAGTAATTAATAACACAGATGTAGGTCTTCAGGAAAAGTAAGTGATTTCGATTGCATACCACGTTCTTCTTATTTTATCTTTCTCAGGTTGAAAACATTAATTGGATACCACATTAGAGGGAAACTCTTGAATCTTCACAAAGACGGATACTATTAGTAAGCATGTACGAAGAAAAAACAAATTAATTCAATTTTACTTTTATTTTTAATATTTAGCGATACTGCAGAGACAACCTCTAATTATTATGGATATTAAGTGAGCTGCATATTCGAGCGAATAGTAACTATGAAAACTGTGTCAAACTATCAACGAAAACTGAAATTCGCTTTCCTGATTACCATCGCGTTGTGCTGTGTTATCTTTTTACTGTTGTGCCGTCAACAAGCGCATGTGTGCGTCATGTTGCGCATGCGCTGTTTGCTACGGCTACAGTAGGGGTGCACATTACTCCACCCACCAGGTGATTACGAATTTGGCAATTTTCAGCTTCTTTAAAAAATACATGCAATGTGTCTTAGCAGCTAAAATTTTTACATTGTGTTTTTTCGGTGTGTTCTTCCTGTATAAAAAATTTCAGGGCAGGTTTTGACAAGTCGTATTGGACCATTCCCGTATTAGTAAAAGCCAGTCATATTCCAGTGACACACATAAACTACTTATCACTACATTCAGTGAAGCGACATAAAATTACACACACAAATAACAGCGAATGTGCTAACCTGGAAATAACTACATGATAAAAAATAAATGTAAATCAAAGGATTGATAATGAACATGCTGTTCAAAGGGACATATTATGTGACACTTTTAACTAGTTTACACCAGTGCCTTAAAAAGTTATTTATGCTTGAAATGTGAAACAGTTAAGTGGAATAATTAATATAAATAAATTATTAAAAGTAGCGAAACGTGTTTTCAGACGTCAAGCAATAAAGGGGAACCATGCAAGGTTCGCTGTGAAATCACAGCGAATACAATGGCTAGGACACTTAGAGAGAATGGTAGAGGATAGAATTCCAAAGAAAATGATGAAAGGTGTGATCCATTCAGCTAAGTGAAAAGGGAGACCTAGAAGAAGATGGATCGACGAGGTAATAATGGATATCACCAGTATGGGAGTCCGGGGGTGGAAAAGAGCAGCAAATAACCGAGAAGTGTGGAGGAAGATTGTTGAAGAAGCCAAGGTTCACCAAGGGCTGTAGCGCTCCTGAAGAAGAGGAGGTAGATGTAAGGTCATACTTCAGTGTCGGCTGGTGCAGTTCGGTTTCCACGTCTGCATATGAGTTTTAGCTGCTATTTCATGGTAATAAGTTTTTAGCACAGCGATTGAAAGAACTGTTAGTTGACCCATACATAACACATATGAGTATGGAAATGAAAATTACGAAACCTGAAGGCGATAAATTTGTCTGTCTCTCCCACGTCTATTAAACGTTTCTTATTTGTTAATCACTGTTTCTGGGGCTATTCTCTATTAATAGCGTAACATGCTCCGTCAAGTGTAAGAAAGCCCTACTGTTGGTCCTGACACTATATGTCCAGTTTGCTCTTCTCACTGTTCACGATGTAACCGTGTTAACGTGTAAAAAAATTTAATTGTATAACTGAATATATAACTGTTTGTGCGAATAGATTGACCGCATTTCTGAGTTGTCTCTGGCAGTAATATAAGTTACTTAGTTTCTGCAACATACAAACAACACTGCCATCATCAGAAATCTCGTAATTTTTTCTTCATCTGAAGAATTCTATAGTAACTCCCGGAAAGCAAATACTCTATTCTTTGTTACATTAAACCGAAGTGGAGCTGTAAAAGGTTTCATTGGTCCGTTCTTGATGTAAGTCTAGGGTCAAAGGATTTACTTAAAACGAGAAAGACTTACAATCAATCATTTTTCATTATTACATGTATTTCGCTGTTGTTGTGATGCCAATAGTTTTCGAACTCAGCTATTACCACCTGTATCACATCTATTCATTAAGTTACATTCAGTCAAAAATAAACTTGCTCACATAATTTTATATTGAAGTGTCAATTCCGTTCTCATTGTGGCAGTCACTTTGACTTATGGCAGCTGCCCTATTCTTAGAATTTCTCACTGTTTTTAACTTAGCACAACTGAGATAAAGTACAAGTGTGCTTCTTAGAGTTTGAATTTCCCTCGTAGGTCCCCTGTCTTGGATGTTTCAGTAAGTTTAAATTTCCCACCTAGCTTTCCCTTTGAATTTTTCAAGACAGCGTCAAGTACAAGTGCATCTTAACTTGGCGCAGTTTTGAATTTCCTGCCATTTTTAACTTAAGACAATTGAGCTTTTGAATTTCCCACCGTCCGAAGCCATCTCAGATTTTTCAGCATGCGTGCTGACACCGCTTTGTGACGTTATAAGGGTAGATCAGATGGCTGCACCACAAACGGTGGGCGTTAGCTACACCTCTTGGACGGCAGCTCTGCGCCTGCAGACTGCCGTAATTTACGGGAAATGAGTGACCTGTGCTTAGACGTTTCGTGCCACAATCTGCCGGAAGCCTGCCAAGGGCTTGTCGAATCCATGCCACATAGTCGGTGCTGTATTGCGTCCCAAATGAGGACCAACACGCTGATGTTCATAATGTTTTTGCATATCAGTGCATTATTGTTGTGTAGTGTTGAGGTGAGTGATATTGTTGCTCTACGAGCCATCTACTCACTGTTACAATCATAGAAAACAGACGGAACCCAGTTCATTCGCACCTTCTTGATTCTAGAGATTGGCCCAAACAGTACCAGTTTTATATGAATCGGGGCAGTGACTGCACATTCCCATAGCGGCTGGTATAAGACCCAGCGGTTGCACGATGTTAAAGAGAGTGTTCGTTCATGCATCTTGCTCTGATGACCTGTTTGTGATTAGCTACGCCCCGATCTCGTGCCTTATACATTTTGCATGTTATTCTCATTCACTCAGCACTATTTCATCGACTATGATAGCTGCCTGTAATTTAGTCTCTCATCCGTTGACATGGAAAACCTAAAGTCCACTGACGTAATTTCGTACGTCGTTCAGGGATGTTTCCTCAGTATTCTGGTTTAAGACAGCCGTGGTCTCAGGTGGTTTCTCACAGAGTAAAAACGTAAGTGCGATCATTCGGATTGTTACCCCAATTATCTATTTTTCTGCAAAAATACCTTCAGAGGAATGAAAAAGTTTGTAATATACAATTACCAATATGTACGACACAAAGCAATGCAAAAGGGTTCAAAGAGATGAAAAAGTATTATGACGTGGTTGTGGTCGCTGCAGGAACAGCTCAGCATAGCGTCGTTGTGTTACTACACCGTCGTTGTACCCGTGATCCACAGAACACCAAAACAACGGAGGTGCAAAGCTGTTTACGACATGGGAACAAAGAACGACAGCAGCTCTTCGTGTAGCCTTGCAGTGAACTTCGAATGCGGGAAAATATAGTGTGATAATCTGTATTCTTGCTTTGCGAAACATGAGTACTAGATAAAAATAATTTCATTTATACTTTATGGGCCGGTCTAGAAGTCTTATGGTAAAGTGTATTTACAAACATCAAAAAAAGTTTTGCATCACCTCGGTTCCGAGAGTTCCAGAACCTGTACAGAAAACTGGAACACATAAACATCATTTCCACCCTTTTTATTGCTCACGAAAACCACACATTACATGTGTGACCTTCAGAGGTGGTGGTCCAGATTTCTGTACACGCCGGTACCTCTAATACCCATTAGCACATCCTCTTGCATGCCTGTATTCGTCGTAGCATACTATCCACAAGTTCGTCAAGGCACTGTTGGTCCAGATTGTCCCACTCCTCAACGGTGATTCGGAGTAGATCCCTCAGAGTGGTTGGTGGGTCACGTCGTCCATAAACAGCTCTTTTCAATCTACACCAGGCATGTTCGATAGGGTTCATGTCTGGAGAACATGCTGGCCACTCTAGTCGAGTGATGCCGTTATCCTGAAGGAAGTCATTCACAAGATGTGCACAATGGAAAAGCGAAATTGTCGTCCATGAAGACGAATGCCTCGCCAATATGCTGCCGACGGGGTTGCACTATCGGTCGGAAAAAGGCATTCACGTATCGTACAGCCGTTACGGCGCCTTCCATGACCACCAGCGGCGTACGTCGGCCCCCCATAATGCCACCCCAAAATAGCAGGGAACCTCCACGTTGCTGAACTCGCTGGACAGTGTGTCTAAGGCGTTCAGCCTGCCTGGGTTGCCCCCAAACACGTCTCCGACTATTGTCTGGTTGAAGGCATCTGCGACACTCATCGGTGAAGAGAACATGATGCCAATCCTGAGCGGTCCATTCTGCATGTTGCTGGGCCCATCTGTACCGTGCTGCATGATGTCGTGGTTGCAAAGATGAATCCCGCCATGGACGTCGGGAGTGAAGTTGCGCATCATGCAGCCTATTCTGCGTGATATTTGCTCTCATCGTAATACTTGGCGAGGTAAATGATTCCATAGTTGTTTTGGTTTCATGAAACAGAACCTTGATTCCTCGCTTGGTATTGTGTGGATTCATGTCTGTTTGTTACTGTTTACGGATCCCTGTGTGAACTGTTCCATTTGAATGCATTGTAAGTATATTGCTCGTATTGTACGTTATTTTTGTTCCCATCCGTTTCCCGTACTCTCGCGTTTAATGGAGGCCACCGAAATTTTCATAGACTTCTGATAAAATCTGCTGTTTTTAGTACCTGTTAATACCATGTGAAAACATTTGAGTCAGTACTCTCGTACTTTTAGTATTTGCAAGGAAGAATGGTCTAGACTCGAAGAGTATAGAGCAAACTCATCTACTTCTACATTTACATCCATACTACGCAAGCTGCTGTGAAAAGCACTGTTCAATGCACAATTTAAAGCAGAATTACATACCATTGCGTGACAATATGTAATGATGTTGAATACTAATGTTTCAAAACCTGCTACCATGGCGTTCTCCATTAAACACAAGAAAGTGCGGAAAACGACGGCAAACAAATATAAAATAAAAGCAATATACTTACAACGCATTTAAATCGAGAAGTTTACACAGAGGTTCGCAAGCAGTAAAAAATACACGTAAATCCACAGAACACCAAGGAGCGACAGCTGCCTTTATTTTGTATGAAACAGAAACCAATCATTTACCCCACCCAGTGTTGCGGATGCGAACAGAATAGGAGGTGATAAACTTGCAGTGCTCCAGGTGGCTTGACAATGGATCAAGGTCATGTTACCGGAGGTCCGAGTATGAGTTTCGCCCTCTTTGCGTGATCGGCCCCCGAAAGGACGCATTCACAGTGGAGTCGTAAAAACTAATTGTAAAAAAAAAGTTTAAGTGTTTAACTGGGAGAGGTAAGTGAGATCTACTCCTCGTATTCCTATCTTCTGCATACGAGAGGAAGCCTTTTCCTCGGCCTGCGGTTTTAAAGGTACGCTCTTTTGACAGTGTCATTTCTGTAGTTTCATTTCGTCCTAGTAGCGTCATGGAAACTACTACAACGGAACATGTGCCTGTCGCTAACATGGTTAGTGTGGGGACACAGCGCTCGGTTCACACAGCTACCGCCTACACAGTTCGCTCATGTCCAACATTGCTGCTACTTCTCTGAGGTATTGTAGGATCTCAAAACGGCCGAGCGGGGAGTGAATAAAAGATGCTATTTGACCGAAGGCGTCCAAATTTTGCTGATTTTGGCCGACTGAGAACTGGAGATAGACGCAATAGTGCAGAAAGCAAGCAAAAAAGTATGCTGCTGTATAAGTAATAAGGAAATCAAGAATAAGCCACCTGTTGCTGATTTGTATTACTAAGCGGCTATCCTGAGATCCGATCCCATTTGCAGGTCGCCTATCTAATAATTTCCAGGGGAAACAAAAGTTTGATTTTTAGTTTTTCATGTAAGTAGTGACTGAATTTAAAAATTTAAAATACTGACATAATCTGCTCATTATGAGGTATAATCTTATGTGAAACGATCAAAACAGTGAGACAAGTATTACACTTATAAACTGTGTATATGTCTTGAGGGAGCATAACTCTCTGTGCGCAAATATCCTGACTATATTATCAAGGAATTGAGAATGAGAGCACTCAAGGGGAGGTTTACTACCTTTGGCCCTAACAAAGCATGATCTTTGAGAATTTTTTTCTCGGGATGTGGGACGTGTTAAAGATATCAATGAAAAATTTGATCAAAATGTTTATTGATATTTCCTCTACAAACTGGAATTTTCTCGACCGGAAATGTCGAAGAGCAAAGTCGGAAGTGCCGTCAGAACGAAACAAAATTTCGATGTAAACCTCCACGCGCGGTATGTCGCTGGTCAGCCGGCTCGTCTGAAGTCAAAATCCAGTTGACGTTTGCGAAGTATATAAGATTCTTTAGGAGTTGTACCTCGCTTAAGTTATTTGGACCATAGGAAACAAAATGGCGGCCATTTGAAAAAAAATAGGGTTTGTTTCATTAATTTTCGACTTCGTCGGCCAAGTAAAAATATTTATAGTTGATGGATCGGAATAAAAGTGGTACAACTCCTAGACAATTTAGTTAGCTTCTTCGGAAACAAAGAATCATGCCAATTGGTTCAGTAGATTTGAAGTTACCATACCGCGCGATAAAAAAAAGCGTCATTTCGAGAAAAACGCGTTTGAAGTTTTGACTACATATAAATGCAATATTATGCAACTTACGTTCAAACTGCTATTCCGGGTCCATAAATTAGTCCTTCCTCTTCCTCATAGAGGGCGTTCTGCTCGATCTGGGCCATCTTGCGCTGCTCCAGAGCCGCTCGTACGGTCGGTGACAAGCGGTTTTCGGCCGCTTGAATCCGGTGGTCGTTCGAATGCTTGGCGAACTGCGTCGAATAGAGTCCCAGGGAGACGTCCATCGTTATGATGGTCTTCAGAATTGCTGAATACCCTTCGTTGAAGGTCGCAATCTCCACAGTCTTCGCACCAGAGTGCAAATGCTTTTGGGCTAACTTCGAAACACCCGGGTTCAAACTTTCATTTGAATTTTGTGTGTTTCCTCCCAAGCACCGGTACAATAACTCGTCCTCCGAAAGAAAAAAGCTGGTGCGTGAAAAAGGCCGATTTCAGGCAGGTGCATTTTTTTGTTCAACCGCGAATAACAAACATTTCCGTTCCGTATTCGGAAAAAGCGTTTCAGGGGTGGATTCTAAACACTTTTATGGATCCAAAAATTAATTTTTTTTTAAAAAAAGAAATCGATTTTTTGAACCAAAGATAGTAAACCTCCCCTTAATGCCTTTCAACAAACATTATAAATACAGTAATTGCGCAACTTTTTTCACGCTGGCCCCTATCCCCCCCCCCCTCCCCCCTCTCCTCAACCCTAAAATTATGAAAGGAAAAGAGGTTATCGCTTTCTATGTGTTCGTGCTTCATGCAATAAAACTGCTGCATTAGGCATAACGTTTTAAAGTATTGCGTATTTACTGCTAACTGTATTCTCAATACATTTTGCAGACAGTGTCCACATATACCCATGAATAAACTTTCAAACTTACGTCACTGTGCGACATATGGTTCAGGGGATGCGACGTCATAAACATTGAGCTTTTGCTTGAAACGGAGAGCAACAGACTAGACCCATCCAGTATTTGATAATGTGAGCACTTCGCGACTTCCAACGAACTTTAAACATAATTTCAAACTTTATCTAAACATTTTCTCTCTCACAAGCTTAACATAAAATATTTTAAAAAAATAACTCATTTGCAAAGTAATCGGAGGTTTGAAGCGGTTTTTATACGTGGGAGCTCGATTCCTTAAAGAATCGGTGATTTACTGGTTAATAATATTATAGGAGCTGTCAGTCGTTGTACCCGTAGATAATTATATTCTAAGTCTTTGTAATTGTCATTTTAAAATTTGTGACTTTTGGCTGGAAGGCCATACCGTCATCTTCGAATGTTTTAGAATTTTACAGAGTAAGATCACATTTATCTAAAAATTTCGTAATTAGTCTTGAAATCAGTATATTATTTTGATGTGGGAGCGTTGCTATATCAGTTGGTAGGGCTTCTGAGATGTGATTAGCTATTGGATGAAATCAGTTTGCTGGTCTGCACACAGTTTACGTTTGGAAAAAAAATTAAAAAAATACTGATATCTCCTACTGCTACCGCATCACATTCATAATAAGGCGTAATGTCGAACATATATTGAGTGAAGATGGCTAGGGAACGAACCACGATTAAATCTCATGCGAATTATGAAACTTAATAACTTTTTATTCGGCTTAATTGTGTACAACTAGGGCTTCGAGGGAATGTTTGGCTGTATTTGTCCATAATATTTCCCTTTAAAGGATATCGATGATTGATACTAGTCTTGCTGTTGGCGCCTTATTATTCTTTATAATGAGTTCTTCAGGTCTGACGGCGGCAATACGATGCTTTTAAGACTGCTATTTTGAGCGGCGGTTTTCGCTAAGTCATCGTCCGTTTCCTTATATTTATTGTACCGTGTTCTTGGATCCACATAAACTTTGCCTTTTTCTGAGATTTTCGTTTTGTTTTGTAGGTTTTATGATGTTCATTATCAGTGAATTAGTTTTCTTAAGAAAGTCTGCTGTCTGCATATCTTGGAGTAAGCTTCTGCAATCCGTTAAGTCAAAATGTTTCTCACTGTGTGGTTCTGCAAATAATTTAAAGCTGCAAGCATAGCTGTTGTTTCTGCAGAAAAACGAGAAGTTCCGTTGGAAAGCGAAATCAGTTGCTTTGGACGCAAGAACGCGCAACCCAGTCTGCCGTTATCTCTTGTTTTGGAGCCGTCAGTATAAATCTCGAAGTACTATGGAGGACTATCGCAACGCAAGTTTTTACTGACTGTTCTGCTCCAGCTATTGTTTTTTTAGGGGAATAGAAAGCATCGGCTGCTGAAGTTATTTCATTATATTGGTAATCAGAAATAGAATATGTTGGCGATCTTTGTTAAACGTCCTTTATATCTATGAAGCTTGTACATAATTCTGATTTTTGGATAGGATTTATTCTCTGTCTAATAATTTCTTCTTGAAACGATCCGTAGAATTTCAATATCAGTGGTGGTCAACTGCAGAAAATCTTTTTATGAGAAAAATGTCCGTCATTAATTCCCATCGTGAGGCGTTAGGTATTTCTGCAGCTGTCGCTAACAATATATTTGTTGGCGTGGAACACATAGCTCCTAGGCAAGCAATGCCTGATGCAGCGAAACGGGATTTTTTCTAGTTGACAACTTACGTAAACAGTTGTAAGCTTTGTATTTGGTCATTGGCTACATTGCTCAAGCATCTAAAGTAATATCACTGGAAGAAAACGTTATTTATATATTAAGTATTTTGTTCTTATTCTACTCGAAATGTAACTGACCCACACTAAAGAGTCGAAAGTTCAGTGTACAGTAGCTGCCATAAATACAGTAATATATAATTGTTTTTACTCTCAGTTCTATTACAAAGTCGATACAATTCGCAGTTTACTTCCTACAGTGATACATTTAATTTGCTGTATGCAGTATTTTTTATCAATGTATTTCATTTAAGTAATATTTTGGAATAATGCTTCATTTTTATTAAATCTACAAAATTATGAAATTAGCTAAATTTGGGTGTAAAAAAATTAAAAGAAGGTATTTTTACAGAGGGTGAGTGGGAGGGGGGGGGGGGGGAGTGGGAGGGAGGGACGTCTTCGCAGGTCTGCCAGGGGCGTAAGATCACCTCCTGACGGCTATGCCGCTCTTCACATTGCACTGAATGAACCTACAAGGCAACTCGGTGCGGAACGGTATACGTAATATTTAACAATTTTTGTAAAATAAGGAGCACAAGAAAATATTTCTTCAAGATATAAAAAATTACCTTGCAGTACAACTTAACGTACCTTACTTGAAAATCACAGAAAACTATACGTTATGTAATTTTTACATTTTTTCAAAGGAATGCTCACATGCTTCCCATTCTGCCCCACCCACGTGGCATAATGGGAGAAGGCAATTATTTTGTGAAATTACTGCATAAACGTTGAAGTTATTAGGAATATCACCTTAAAAGTAAGATATGAAGTTGTTTAATGAACAATTTAGACTAAGGAATATGAAAGTTTAAGAATTCGTTAACAATAAGAAAATATTTTAATGTCATTCTGGAAAAGGGATAATCATTTTTAATGCTTAATTGGAAGTTAACTGTTTCTTTATTGAATTCCACAGATCGTGTTATTTTCTGACTTACGAATAGACAACATAGGATGCCTAGTAATAAATCTCACAACCCTGTCTTGCCCAGCTAGACAAGTCTTTTTATCAAATCTATGAGCTAAACCATTTCTTTCTGCTAGTTGATAGGAGAATCATATGACAACGAGATGTTTCATCGTTGGGTTAAAAAGTCGGCCCTCCATTGACTTCAGACTCATATTTTTGTTCTACAGTGAACAAATTTTTAAATTTCCCATCTGGTTTGTCAACTCTGTAGTTGGAATTACTGTCAGTTTTACGAACCCGTCTTTCTAAAGTTTATCTGGGTACGTTAAACTCCTCAGGTGCTTTTACGACTCTCATTTCACAAGATGAAACGGCGCAAACTGTCGTTTCCATTGATTTAACATCCAATTGCATTCTGTCAGTCTTTCTAATGTAAGTTCACACCATCTGAAGAAGCAAGGTGGAACAAATTAAGCACAGTATTTGGTTTGAAATTTACTTCAATCAATGATGGGGGTACTTTAGGATTCTATCCAATTTTGCCACATTCTGTACCGCTCCAAGACCACATTTCATGTTAACAACTTTTGTGGAGCATAACAACTGACGGATTTAAACATATTATGAAACTAACATGACATGCACTTTAAGATTACATGTCATTTGAGGGCTTACAACTAACAATTAATGGCTTATCTTACTTTTAAATTCACCAAAAATTACAAAGACACAACTGGAAACAGGAAGAACAACAATTAAACAAGTCGCTGTACAAACTAAGTCAAAATAGCTGCCGCACCTTCCCCTGCATTCAGAGATATAGTTACAGGGTGATAATTATTGAACTACATGAAAAAAACATAATTTAGTGATAAACTACAGCGTGCAGACATTCAGCACCTAAATGTCACTACAGATATTCGGATTTATTTTACGACATGTTCCATATGCGTGCCATCATTGGCGATGATGTGACGCAGACGAATAGTGAAATTCTGCATGACCCGCTGAAGTGTCGGAACATCGATGCTGTCGATGACCTCCTGAATGGCTGTTTACAGCTCCACAATGGTTTTGGCGTTATTGCTGTACACCTTGTCTTTAATATACTCCTACAAAAAGGAGTCACTGTGGATATTGGGGATGAAATCATCTTCCAAAACCTTCACGTACCGTTCGGTAGTCACCGTGCAATCAACGAATATCGCACCGATTATTCCGTGACTGGACATTGTACACCACACAGTCATCCGTTCAGGGTGAAGAGACTTCTCGATCGCGAAATGCAGATTCTCAGTCTCCCAAATGTGGCAATTTTGTTTATTGACGAACCCATCTAAATGAAAGTGGGCTTCGTCGCTAAACCAAACTATACATACCACACTAATTCCCATCACGCTCCGCGGCCAACCGTGCAGTTTGAATGTCCTAACGCAAACCGTTCAGAAGTTATGACGAATTTATTTCATGTCGTTCCATAATTATCACCATGTACGTGTCACTACAATAAGTTGTAGCACTCTCCAGTCTAGAAAACAGTGCAATGCCACACAGTATCCCGTTTTGCCACGAATACCCCTGCGCTTGTCGCATGTCGGTTAAATCATTATTAGTAATACTATCCATACCACTGTGTGTCATTGTAAACATCTAACCAACATTATTGGAAGAAATAGATCCGACACAGAAGCGAGTAACACTGAATGCAAGGTTAAGGGTGAAGAATAAAATGGGCATGATGTTTTCAATATCGAGTACCGGGACTGAGTGGAGCAAGTTTGTTTCCAAAAAAGAATCGTATCCTACATAGTAAACATTTATAATGTCACGCAGATAACATTTTTAGCCCAATATCAACGCAGGTCAAATGAAAGCAAGAAGTTAAACGAGGTGCAATAACTCTGTAACGAGCCATCGGAGACCACGGGTCCCTGACGACAAATACACGGAAAATGTCCCTCAACAACTTCCTAAATTTTGTCGTGGGTTTCAGATTCGCTATGTAGTCAAGAATGAGAGACAATGTTTGTCCATTTCGATTGTCTAATGAAATGTGAACAAAAATCTTGAGACATAGGAAAAGACACTTTCCTTATAAGCTGGAAGAGCGAAGAAACATATTGGTCATGGTTAGTAGGTGTGGTTGCGGTATGTCCTCCAGTATCCATTAGGCTTTGAATAACTCATTATATTCAAACTTCATTTTTCTTTCTAGGAAAATCCGTCTTTGCGAATGAGTAATAGCTTTTAGGTATTATCCTAATGGTTTGATCTTAATTTTTTCCAATTTATTCTCTGTTGCTCATTTTATTATCCGTGCCCAATCTATACCGTGCAAGGGTGCCTATACACTGGTTTGTAGGAAGAGGGGGGCGGCGGCAAACCAGGAGTATAAAATACTTTTAATATTTTGTAAGACGAGTGGGGACTTGTAAGTCGCCAAAAAAAGTTCCAGTTCTGACTCTGTTAAAAATCTGCGTAATACCGACTTGTAAATTATTTTTTTGAAAGAGAAATACCTGACTGCATGCGGGGGAGGGGAGCGCAGAGGGCTGTGGGCCTTCCTTGCCCCCGCGTATAGCTCCGTTGACGCCGTGCTGAAGTAGGTTTATACGGCATTTACAGCCACACTGCGTTGTTTATGCTGCCGCAACCTACTAGTTCGTAAACGAGACGCTTACAAACGCAGTACGGACAGCGAACGCCTTATGAGTACAGCCTATGCAACCGAAATGTGTACAGAACTGTGCCATACCGCGGCCCAGAAGAAATGATCCAGCTATTACATAACTGCGGCAAATTGAAAGTAGACGTGCGTGCATTACCTTTTTCGGTCCGTCTTATTCTCCCGTCTGGAAGAAAGAATACGACAGGGACCGCGCTGATCCTCAGATAGTTCTGGCATTCACCATAATCCTTCCAGGCACACACTTCCCTTTGTCTGTCTACAGATTATTTCCAGGAACCTGACCAATGGAATTCGACAGTTCTTAGTAGTGAATTCACTCTGCAACCCACGCAGAAATGGAGAATCCGCCACACTATTGTCTCCTAACCCTGTAATCTTTCAAATTATGGATATGGCATCGACTGTGAGTGTGATGTATTTGTCTAACATTTGTATGAAACGATTTCTGAAAACCGAGGTCTGGCCAGTTCTGTCGTACGTACCAATTGAAAGGCTTAATAGCTTCACTTTATCCAATTTTTGTAGAAACCGAACGTCTGGAATGCTTCGTCTAATGATTCCCAGAAATTATTAATTTGTTCGTAATATATTCGAGATGCGTACGATCTACTTTAGTAGCTGACTCCAATTTCAAAGTGCACTCATTGATACTGTGATTGGAATAATTCATTACAGGAAAAATGTAATAATTAAACGTCGTCTTGAGATTGGGCCTACCAGGGCATACTATTAAGAGGAAAGAATGTGCCAAAAATGTCTGGGGACTTGCTGTACATTAAGAGGTGCGACTGTACTACTCTCTAGTCTAGTGAATGGCAACCTTTTGAGGACTGCACTGCTAGCGTCAATACGGCATGGACAAAGGTGTTGTGTAAGCTTTACTGTTAGGTTTCCCAAGTTGGAAGCGGACATAACGGTCGCTTTGGAGGCCAGAGACAGCGAGATTTTCTCGATTCACTTCCCCGAGTTGCAGCATGGCATTAAACTCCTGTGAAACGATGGAACTAGCTCCCGCGGTAGCGCACGGTAGTAAATAGTAAAAGACAGAACATGGGAAAATGCAGTCGCACGAAAAAACTGATCTAAAAACCAAGAAATAAAATAATAATTTTGACTGCTACCAACTACCACTAATAACGCAGCATAAATAGGAACAAAATTAGGTTGTGATCATCAAAAGTTAAATTCTCCGACGTTACCTGAATGGCCATTCCAGGACGTTGTATTGGAAGAGGAGGAGCGGAGGATGAACTTCGACGCCGCTGGCCCAGACCTCACAACTTGTGACTTTTATCTGTGTGGTTACGTGAAAGATCGCGTTTTCTTTTTTGTTATCCCTCCTATGCCTCGCACTCTTGGAAGTTGAAGCTGTGAATTCGGTAACGAGAGACCGGCTGCTTCGTGTGTGGCAGGAAATGGGCCACCGTTTTGCTATTTGTCGTGTTAACATGCGGTGGTCACATTGAATGCATAAAAATTTGAACTTTTCTCTTTCTAGGAACGTTGTAATTGTGTTTCTACGTTTCGTGGTTTGGAAGCAATAAATATTTGAAATCTGTTCCTTCTTTTTGAAAAGCCCTATATTTCCGAACAATCCGGCTATGTAGAAACATTAATTAAACAAGTATGGTTTTTTGAATGGAACGACGTACACTCTTCAACGACAGTCGAAGTAAGAAAGAAGAAACATCAAGGTTTAACGTCTCGTCGACATCGAGGCCGTTAAAGACGAAACACAAGCTCGAAATGTTTCAAGTATGGGGAAGGAAATCGGTCGTACCCTTTCAAACGAACCATCCCAGAACTTGCCCGGACTGATTTAGGCAAGTTATGGAAACCCAAATCTGGATGGCCAAACTCCAATTTGAACCGTCGCCCTCACGAATGCGAGTCAAAGGTGCTAACCACTGGGCCACCTCGTCAGTCTCAAGTTCTTGAATCCTTCGATTCGGTACGTCCTCGTTAGTTCCGCGATCTACCCTTCTCATCTTCAGCATTCTTCTATAGCATGACAGTCGGAAAGATTCACTTTTCTTCATGTGTGAACTGCTTATTGCACACGTTTCACTTTCGCACAAGGGTACAGTCAACGCAAATACCTGAATAAACCAACGTATTCTGACCGCAAAAGGTTTAAAATGTTCTTTGTTTCTTCGGTAAGTTTTTCATTTTTTTTTTTACTGTTTCTCACATATTTTCGGACTCGATTAAAGAAATACGAAACCTAATATCTAACTTTCTCACAGCAGGAAAATGCATTTCGCCTCACTCAAGAGCAAATGTAAATTATGTATTAGACGATTTGCACCTGAAGATGGACCCACAGGTCAGAAATGCATCACGTAATTTAATAAAACACGAAAAAATTATGACTGAAAGCTTTTTTATTCAAACTACCTGTGTATTGAATAAAATCACGTTCACAACTTCAAAATACGGATAACTTAAGTTAAGGAAAAGTACCTTCAAAGCCGGCTGGGGTGGCAGAACGGTTGTAGGCGTACAGTCTGGAACCACGCGACCGCTACGGTCGCAGGTTCGAATCCTGCCTCGGGCATGGATGTGTGCGATGTCCTTAGGTTAGTTAGATTTAAGTAGTTCTAAGTTCTAGGGGAGAAGAGGAATTTGTGGCACAACTTGACGAGAAGAAGGGACCGGTTGGTAGGACATGTTCTGAGGCATCAAGGGATCACAAATTTAGCATTGGAGGGCAGCGTGGAGGGTAAAAATCGTAGAGGGAGACCAAGAGATGAATACACTAAGCAGATTCAGAAGGATGTAGGTTGCAGTAGGTACTGGGAGATGAAGAAACTTGCACAGGATAGGGTAGCATGGAGAGCTGCATCAAACCAGTCTCAGGACTGAACACCACAACAACAACAAGTTCTAGGGGACTGATGACCTCAGAAATTAAGTCCCATAGTGCTCAGAGCCATTTGAACCAGTACCTTCAAAACAAGCTTCGTAACACTTGAATTTTTATTCCAAGTTAAGAAATTCCTTTCTTCAGAAATTTCTTTCTGCGTTTTATATCCTCTCTGCTCGGTCATAATTATTTTGCCGCCCAAATAGCAAAACTCATCTACTACTTTTAGTGTCTCGTTTCTAATTGCTTCACCAACGCCTGATTTAATTCGACTGCGTTCCATTACCCTTGTCTTACTTTTGTTGATGTTCGTTTTATAACTTCTTTTCAAGATACTATCGATTCCGCTCTGCTGGACTTCCAAGTCCTTTGCTGCCCCTGACAGAATTACAGTTTCATAGACAAACCTCAAAGTTTTCATTTCTCCTCCTCGAACTTTAATTCCCGCTCCTGTTTTTTTTTTTTTTTTTTTTTTTTTTTTTTTTGTGCTTGCTCAGTCTGTACGTTGAAAACTCTGGGGACAGGCTTAAACCCTGTGTCACTCCCTTCACAACAACAGCCTCCGTTACATGCCCTTACACTCTTAACTGCTGTCTTGTTTCTATACAGTTTGTACATAACCTTCCGCTCCCTGTGTTTTACCCCTGCTACCTTCAGAATTTGAGAGAGAGAATTCACGTCAGCATTGTCAGAAGCTTTCTCTAAATATACAAGGGCTTGCTGAAAAGTAATGCTTCCGAATTTGTTAAGCTCTTAAGGCTTTTCAAATTAAACAAATGTTATTGCGACGAACACTTTTCTTCCAATGAGGATCAGTTGGTTGATACCGTCACTGTAGAATGTTTGACTTTCTTGGCGGAGCCACAATCTCACCTCTACTTGGAAGGCTTCATCACTATGAAAGTAAAGTCCTCGAACGTGTTCCTCAAGTTTTGGAAACAGATGAAAATAGGAGGGTGCCATGTAGGACTGTATGGAGGATGATCGATGCCATGAACCCAAGGCGTAGGGTAGTTGCAGATGCTGCAGCGCTCGTGTGTGGTCGGACATTGCCCTGCTGAAGGAGAGGGTGTTCCACGTGTGGACGAACTCTTCGAATAAGAAAAATTACAGCACTCTGTTTCTCATTCACCTACATAGGTATGTTACATACCGTCACGTTAACGCTTCGATTCGGGACCCACTAGCGGGAGAGGGTTGCAAGCTGCATCAGCGAAGCAGGAAAGTCGATCGAGTAACATGCATTGACATGCAATACCTCAACCGATATTGAGAATAGAATAAAAAATTCGGAGACTACTTTTTAGCACGCCCTCGTACAAATTCTATGAAGATAGATTTGCCGTTGTTTAACCTGTTGTTGTTGTGGTCTTCAGTCCTGAGACTGGTTTGATGCAGCTCTCCATGCTCCTCTATCCTGTGCAAGCGTCCTCATCTCCCAGTACCTACTGCAACCTACATGCTTCTGATATGTTTAGTGTATTCATCTCTTGGTCTCCATCTACAATTTTTACCCTCCACGCTACCCTCCAATACTAAATTGGTGATCCCTTGATGCCTCAGATTATGCCCTAACAACCGATCCCTTCTTATACTCAAGTTGTGCCACAAATTTCTCTTCTCTCCAATTCTATTCAATACCTCCTCATTAGTTATGTGATCTCCCCACCTAATTTTCAGCATTCTTCTGTAGCACCACATTTCTAAAGATTCTATTCTCTTCTTGTCTAAACTGTTTATCGTCCACTTTTCACTTACATACGTGGCTACACTCCATACCAATACTTTCAGAAACGACTTCCTGACACTTAAATCTATACTCGATGTTAACAAATTTCTCTTCTTCAGAAACGCTTTCCTTGCCATTGCCAGTCTACATTTTATATCCTCTCCACTTCGACCATCATGAGTTATTTTGCTCCCCAAATAGCAAAACTCGTTTACTACTTGAAGCGTTTCATTTCTTAATCTAATTCCCGCAGCATCACCCGATTTAATTCGACTACATTCCATTATCCTCGTTTTCCTTTTGTTGATGTTCATCTGATATCCTCCTTTCAAGACACTGTCCATTCCACTCAGCTGCTCTTCCAGGTCCTTTGTTGTCTCTGACAAAATTACAATGTCATCGGCGAACCACAAAGTTTTTATTTCTTCTCCATGGATTTTAATTCCTACTCCGAATTTTTCTTTTGTTTCCTTTACTGCTTGCTCAATATACAGATTGAATAACAACCCTGTATCACTCCCTTCCCAACCACTGCTTCTCTTTCATGCCCCTCGACTCTTATAACTGCCATCTGGTTTCTGTACAAATTGAAAATAGCCTTTCGCTCCCTGTATTTTACCCCTGCCACCTTCAGAATTTGAATTCCAGTCAACATTTTCAAAAGCTTTCTCTAAGTCAACAAATTCTTTCCTTAATCTATTTTCTAAGATAAGTCGTAGGGTCAGTATTGCCTCACGTGTTCCAACATTTCTACGGAATCCAAACCGATCTTCCCCGATGTCGGCTTCTACCAGTTTTTCCATTCGTCTGTAAAGAATTCGCGTTAGTATTTTGCAGCCATGACTTATTAAACAGGTAGTTCCGTAATTTTCACATCTGTCTACACCTGCTTTCTTTGGGATTGGAATTATTGTATTCTTCTTGAAGTGTGAGAGTATTTCGCCAGTCTCATTCTTCTTGCTCACTAGGTGGTAGAGTTTTGTTATGCCTGGCTATCCCACGGCCGTCATTAGTTCTAATGGAATGTTGTCTACTCCCGGGGCCTTTTTTCGACTTAGGTCTTTCAGTGCTCTGTCAAACTCTTCACGCAGTATCATATCTCCCATTTTATCCTCATCTACATACTATATACTCCTTCCACCTTCTTTGCTTAGAACTAGGTTTCCATCTCAGCTCTTGATAATCATGCAAGTGGTTCTCTTTTCTCCAAAGGTCTCTCTAATTTTCCTGTAGGCTATATGCATCTTTCCCCTAGTGATATGCGCCTCTACATCCTTACATTTGTCCTCTAGCCATCCCTGCTTAGCCATTTTGCACTTCCTGTCGATCTCATTTTTGAGACATTTGTATTCCTTTTTGCCTGCTTTATTTAATGCATTTTTATATTTTCTCCTTTCATCAATTAAATTCAATATCTCTTCTTTTACCAAGGATTTCTATTAGCCCTCGTCTTTTTACCTACTTGATCCTCTGCTGCCTTCACTATTTAATCTCTCAAAGCTACCCATTCTTCTTCTGTATTTCTTTCCCCCATTCTTGTCAATCGTTCCCTAATGTTCTCCCTGAAACTCTCTACAACCTCTGGTTCTTTCAGTTTATCCAGGTCCCATCTCCTATATTAACCTATATTTTAAAGTAAGTCGTAGGCTTAGTACTACCTCGCGTGTTCCTATATTTCTCCTGAATCCAAGCTATTCTTCCCTGTGATCAACTTCTATATTTTTCTTCCCATTCGTCTGCAAATTATTCGTGTCATTGTTTTGTAACCATGATTTATAAAACTGATAGTCCGAAAATATTTACACCTGTCAGCACCGCCGGACGCTGTGGCCGAACGGTTCTAGGCGCTTCAGTCCGGAACCGCGCTGCTGCTACGGTCGCAGGTTCGAATCCTTCCTCGGGCGTAGATGTGTGTGATGTCCTTAGGTTAGTTAGGTTTAAGTAGTTATAAGTTTAGGGACTGATGACCTCAGATGTTAAGTCCCGTAGTGCTTAGAGCCATTTGAACCATCAGCACCTGATTTATTGAAGATTGAGGGTGTTTAGGCTGTCTCATATATCCTGCACACTATGCGGTAAAGGTTTGTCATGGCTGATGTTCTGGGGATACGAGTAGTGCTGACGGAATTCCGTCTACGCCAGTGGCCTTGTATCGATTTAGATCTATCAGTGCTCTGTCAAATTCTTCTCGCAGTATCACATCTCCCATCTCTTCTTTACCAACTTACTACCATAAATGTGCTGAAATTGAAAGGCAGGGCGGCCGGACTCGGCTGTTAACATCGCTCAACGGTGCTCTAATGTCAGGCTCTACCGTTTATCAAGCCTCTCGACTGTTACTTGCTTCCACAAAAACTGTTCACTTAAACCTATTTACACCACATTTGAAATAGTTTTTCCCAGCCCTTTCTCAAACTCTGACAGTTATCAAATTCGAAGGTTATCCGGAAAGTAAGATTCGAAACGCCGTAGTTAATTGAATGTCGCGTGAACATTGAAACACACACGCGCATCAACTCCCGGCATACCTTGCTCGTCAAACGACGCCATTTGTGTTTGAAATCAGTGGGCTGTGCGTGTAGGCTAAGCTCCAAACTTTTTAATGATTGCGAAGCAGCAAAACAAAATGAACAGCAATTGTGAAATTGGTGTTAGCGCCCGACACTGTCAAACAAATATGCGATGATTTTTCTAAGGTCCGTTATTTTGGTACAGCTACAGACGCTAGTAACAATGAAGCCGAGAAAATATTTCCGTTAATTGTTCAGTATTATACACCGTAAAATGGCGCTCAGGTGAAATTATCGAAATTAACTCTATAATAAGTACGTTTTACGTCACTGCCTTAGAGGTCCTTTGAGATCCTACCACGAGTGATGCTAAGCATCTGGGCATCTGGTGGAAGTCGTAACAGCGATGGTTGACTAAACCCACTATGAAGTCTCCTGACAGATGAAAATCCTGTGCCTGGTCTGAAATCGAACTTTGTCCTTTGGCTTTTGCAGAATGGATGGCACATAATATTAATCTGTGCACAAAGTGTCATTGTAGCATTCACTACAACGTCCTGTGATCCTTTCTTTCTGAAAAAGTGAATGCCAGCTGAAACAAGATCTGCGAGACTCTGATGACATGGTTCTAGGCGCTACAGTCTGGAACCGCGCGACCGCTACGGTCGCAGGTTCGAATCCTGCCTTGGGCATGAATGTGTGTGATGTCCTTAGGTTAGTTAGGTTTAAGTAGTTCTAAGTTCTAGGGGACCGATGACCGAAGAAGTTAAGTCCCATAGTGCTCCGAGCCATTTGAACCATTTTGAACCGTGATGACAACTAAACACACGTAGTATTTTAATGACCTGCACAGACATTTGGATTGTGGGAAAAATTCGGTAGTGATGGTCCCACAATCCCATAGAACTGATCGAAGGTGAAATCGCGTAGTCAGTTCCCAGCAATGTTTAGACGTATTTGAGTACCTTCCAACCGAATAAGTGTCCGTTTATATGCGTGAATTCCTAAGAGACCAAACTGCTGAGGTCAATGGTCCTTAGTCTTACACACTACTTAAACTATGCTAAGAACAAAACACATATCCATGCCCGAGGGAGGACTCGAACCTCCGGCGGGGGGTCCGCGCAATCCGTGACATGGCGCCTCTAACCCGGCTGGCCACTCCAAGCGGCTGAATAAATAACGGTTTAAATGACGACTGAATAAAATTGAAGCGTTACTTCCGATAAAATAGAGAGTAAGAAAAACAAAGCTGTGAATATTTCGTTCTGAACATGCTCGGAACTATTAAAAAATCAGCCCATCAGTTGAATTTTTTCTTTGTTTCTTTTTTGTCGTCAAAGGAGGATTTGGGTGTATTGGCGTGGTTGGATTCGATTTTTATGATAGTTATCAATTTATTGGAAAGAAGACAACACAATAACGTACGTGAGTCTATATGGCTCCGTGAGAAAGTGTTGCATCGCGTTCCGAAATCTCTGTTAAATTGTACGACCCCTTGTAACTGTTTCGGTAAGTTAATCCAAATATCTGAGAAAGCTATGGGCATAATACATTTAAATGCCTATTTTTTTTATAGCAAAGCGGTCTCGTGTTTAAATTAACCTTCTATTTGATAACAACTTTCTCTTGTTTGGGATTGATATTACAAGGGTAAGTCAATTATTATCTGCAAAGTAATTATAAAATTTTATTTTAATCACATAGGAAACTTACAAGAAAATCATTTTTCGACATAGACTGCTTGCGTTTCAACGTACATGGTCCATCGTTGTACAAGATTTCTGATGCCCTCATAAAAGAAGGTCCTCGATTGAGCTGCGAATCAAGAATGCACCACTTCTTTCACTGCTTCGTCCGAGGCAAATCGACGGCCCCTTAATGCCTGTTTGAGTGATAGTCAGAAGGGCAAGATCTGGACTATATGGAGGATGACCCAATACTTCAAATTTGAGTTCTGGAGCGTTTCAGCAGTGTGGGCAGCAGTACGCGGACGGACATTGTCGTGCAACAACACAACACCTTTTGACAGCAATCCTCGGCGTTTACTTCGAATTGCAGGCTTTAGCCTGGCAGTAAGCATCTCACTGTAGCGTACACTGTTTATTGTTGTGTCCCTTTCCCCATAATGTTCCAGTACTGGACCTTGTGCTTTCCAAAAACTGTAAGCATCAGTTTTCCTGCGGACGGTTAGGTCTTGAACTTTTTCTTGGTCGCAAATTTGGATATTTCCATTCCATACTCTCCCGTTTTACTCTTCGGCGCGTAAAGATGGATCCATGTTTCGTCACCAGTAATGATCCTGTCTAAGAAGTTGTCCCATTCGTTATCATAGCGATCCAAATGTTTTTGCAGATGTCCAAGCGCGTTTGTTTATGCAACTGTGTGAGTTGTTTTAGGACCCATCTTGCAAAATCGTTATGAAACCCAAGTTTGTTGTGAATGATTTAGTAGGCAGAACCGCCGGCCGGAGTGGCAGTGCGGTTCTAGGCGCTACAGTCTGGAGCCGAACGACCGCTCCGGTCGCAGGTTCGAATCCTGCCTCGGGCATGGATGTGTGTGATGTCCTTAGGTTAGTTAGGTTTAATTAGTTCTAAGTTCTAGGTGACTGATGACCTCAGAAGTAAAGTCGCATAGTGCTCAGAGCCATTTGAAAATGGCTCTGAGCACTATGGGACTCAACTGCTGTGGTCATAAGTCCCCTAGAACTTAGAACTACTT
The DNA here is from genome assembly GCF_023898315.1 of Schistocerca nitens. Lineage (NCBI taxonomy): Eukaryota > Metazoa > Arthropoda > Insecta > Orthoptera > Acrididae > Schistocerca > Schistocerca nitens. The sequence continues at coordinate 283,353,948 of NC_064618.1, read as the reverse complement.
AAACCTAACTAACCTAAGGACAGCACACAACACCCAGCCATCACGAGGTAGAGAAAATCCCTGACCCCGCCGGGAACCGAACCCGGGAACCCGGGCGTGGGAAGCGAGAACGCTACCGCACGACCACGAGATGCGGGCAGCCATTTGAACCATTAGGCAGGACCGTGACTAATTTGCAGACAATGTGCCACTTTGTCAATAGTTAATCGTCTGTCTAAGTCGCACATGGCGATAAATGGTCGTCCGGCTCCTTCATCGTGCGTAACACTTGTGCGACCATTTAGAAATTTTTCAATCCATTCGTAGACACTCCGTTATGGAAAACACTGTTACCGTACTGTACCGAAAGTCTTCGATAAATTTTGGACCCTGATACGCCTTCCGACCACAAAAGACGGATCACTGGACGTTGCTCTTCTTTGGTGCAAATAGGCAGCTGAGCAGCCATGATTAAAAGCACGGCAGCGATAACGGATCTAACCTAGCAGCTTGAAAATTGCAAAAATATAACAACAAATAAACAAAGCAAGCGTCCTCAACGTAAAACTACAGTACTACCAAAATAACAAAAATATAACTAATTTGCGGATAATAATTGACTTATCTCGTATAACCTTTTATTGACTAAAGCCCTTCATGAGTTGATAAATAAACAGTCCCATTGGGGGAAAAATATTTTTTTTCAGCACTTTCAGCAGGACGACTCACTTGCTGACGTGTTCTCTCTAATAGCGTTTTATTTAACATCTACGTTTATGTATTTACATTGTATTAATAATTTTTTCCGAAGTTTCAGTGGCCGTGTATGTTAGAGAGCATAATAATATGACCCTCAGGAAATCAATACAATGTGAAATTTATTACCTCTGAAGCCCGTGGGTGGTTTGAAATTTCTCGGATTCACTACGAGAGGTCAGAGCTAGCGCAACGAGTTGTTCATGTGATATTCATTGGACTGTTGCCTGTAAACATGTGCCAAAGCAGTGCTCTTAGAAGAGAGCTGTTGCGGTGTCGTGGCTCTGTTGTTTCCACGTAGTGATGTGCGAAGAAGGAAAAAATCGAGATTCGAGCGGTGAGTAAGTACTTCGTAAACAAAGGTATGAAAGCAAAGGTCATTCATGCCGATTTCCAGAATACACTGGGGGACTCTGCTCCTTTATATTCAACTGTTGCCAAATGGACAAATGAATTTAAATTTGTTCGGGAGAGCTTAGATGATGATGATTCGCGTAATGGTCGGCCAAGATGTGTCACTACTTCAGAAATCACTGCAAAAGTGCACAAAATGGTCATGGAGGATCGCTGATTGAAAGTGTGTGACTGCTCACGCTTGCCAGATGTCATCTGAAAGGGCATATCACATTTTAACTGAAGAATTAGAAAAGAAAAATTTATCTGGAAGATGGGTGCCGCGGCTCTCGGCGCTGGATCAAAAACGCATGGCAATGCACATATTGGAACAATATTTGGCCCGTTTTAGAAGTAAGAACGAGACATTTGCGCTGGTTTGTGATCACAGATGAAACTTGGGTGCCCGACTATACCCCAGTGACAAAACAACTATCAAAGCAATGAAAACATGCTGATTCTCCGCCACCAAGGAAAGCAAATTCCTTCGGCGGGAAAGGTCATGGCATCAGTGTTCTGGGATTCGAAGGGCATTCTGTTTGTACCACTGGGCAAAGAACTACTGGAGAATACTGTGATAATCTCCTGGACAAATTGCAACAAAAGAGAGAAAGCCGGAGTTGACAACTATTTTGCAGGTTTAGCAAGAAAGAAAGTCATCTTCCATCAAGACATATGGACCATCGTCATGGCAAAATTATACGAAATAAGGTATGAATTGTTGCCACATCCACCTTATTCACCTGATAATGCTCTGTCGGACTTCATCTCTTCCCAACACTGAAAATTTTTCTTGGGCGAAGATTCACTTCAGACGGAGAGTCGATAGCCGGAGTTGACAACTATTTTGCAGGCCTGGAGGAAACTCATTTTCGTGATGGGATCAAGGCACTGGAATATTGTTGGACCAAGTGCATTAATCTACAAGGAGACAACACTGAAAAATAAAAAAGTTGCAATGATGTAAGTACTTTTTTTCTATTCCGTTCCGAGATGTTTTCAAACCATCCACGTAAATTATCTTGAGTACGCTTTTGGGAGCTTTTTTGCTTTGCTCTTATGAATTTGGCGACTCGATTCGTGTTTTACGACATAGAACAAGCAAATAATCCAAATAAATCAGTTTCTTACATTCGAAAAATATTTTGTAACTATTTATGACCAAATTTTGCTACTCGTTTCATAAAATATATATTCTACTTAGATCACAATGGTTTAAAATTCTGTAATTTTATTGAATTTCATTTTCAGTCGTTTCAAATTTTATCAGACCTACTTCAGTTTTGTCAAATAAATACATTTCTTCATAAGTAAGAACAATCAGCTTCAGAACAGTTTTCTCCAAGTGACTTGAAAGAAATCTATTAAATTCCATTGCGAACAACTGTTCTCACCAGCTTTAATACTGTAAAACCGTGCATTTTTGATTGACAGATAATTACTAACTTTTTCTTTTCCGCACATCACATTGTTGGTATGAACAGATTTTGTTTTCAACACATTTCTTCAATATTGAAAAGACCATAGGATATCTTGATAATGCGGCTGCAATCTCCTCGCGACCGTCGGCTGAGACTAAAAAAATCGTGTTGAGAAGTACTGTGAATGCCTGTCTCAAATGAAAAAGACAATACACTCTCTCACGACTTCTATCAACTCCACACGAAACATAGAAATCGTAAACACGCTACAACATTAAAATAGAAACATTTACCTATCGTCAATCAAGCGAAAAAGACAGCAGTGTGGCCAGTACAAATTAATTGTGACACTACAGCGTTCAAACGCCTCCGGTTGTCATGTACAAAGCTGTCTAACTGAACAAAGAACTTCGGTCTGATTCTTCCTGTTCTTCAGATGTGAGTGGTTTATAATAGTTCGCAGGGCAAAATATTGGCTACCCCGTTAAAAGAGAACACATTGACTGCTTTGGAGTGCTGGAGTTGGTGCAAGAAATGTTACCAGGTGATACCGTGACCCTCCACTTCTGACATGTCTTGGTAGTGTAGGTGACATGTATGTTCCAGCCATTTGTGAAGCAAGATGAGTCGACACGGAGGCACGACAGAATGACAGAAAGGGATTATCCCTTTAGGAGATGCCTGTGGCTGTGGTATTGTCCAGCAATAGCGGTGTCATACCGAAGTGGGGAACGCGAATCTATGCCACGGGCATTTGTGAGAGCTGCTGCAATCCGCAACGACGTATTGAAGCCGCTTCTGAGGACCACACCCCCCTCTCAGCATAGCAGCGCCCTCACACTGAGGTCAATATACACTGAAGCTCCAAAGAAATTGATAAAGGCACGCATATTCAAATACAGAGATATGTAAACAGGCAGAATACGGTGCTACGATCGCCAACGCCTTTATAGGACAACTAGTGTCTGGCGCTGTTGTTACATCAGTTACTGCTGCTAGAATAGCAGGTTATCAAGATTTAAATGAGTTTGAAAGTGGTGCTATAGTCAGCGCACGAGCGATGGGACGCAGCATCTCCGTGGTAGTGATGAAGTGGGGGATATTCCGGTATGACCATTGCACGAGTGTACCGTGAATGTCAGGAATCCGGTAAAACATCAAATCACCGACATCGCTGCGGCCGGAAAGAGATCCTGGAAGAACGGGACCAGTGGCGACTGAGGAGAATCGTTCAACGTGACAGAAGTACAACCCTTCCTCAAATTGCTGCAGATTCCAATGCTGGGCCATCAACATGTGTCAACTTGCTAACCATCCAACGAAACATCATCGATATGGGCTTTCGGAGTCGAAGGCCCACTCGTGTACCCTTGATGACTGCACGACACAAAGCTTTACACCTCGCCTGGGCCCGTCAACAGCGACATTGGAATCTTCATGACTAGAAACATGTTGCCTGGTCGGACGAGTCTCGTTTTAAATTGTGTCAGGTGGATGTACGTGTACGGGTATGGAGACACCCTCATGAATCCATGGATCGTGCATGTCAGCGGGGGACTGTTCAAGATGGTGGAGGCTCTATAATGTAGGGGGACGTGTGCAATTGGAGTGATATGGGACCCCTTGTACGTAAGATACAACTCTGATAGGTAGCATGTACGTAAGCATCACCTGCATCCATTCATGTCCATTGTGCATTCCGACGGACTTGGGCAATTCCAGCAGGACGACAGCCCACACGTTCAGAGTTGCTACAGAGTGGCTCACGTAACAGTCGTCTAAGTTTAAAAACTTCCGCTGGCCACCAAACACCCCAGACATGAACATTATTGAGCATACAGCGTGTTTCAAAAATGACCGGTATATTTGAAACGGCAATAAAAACTAAACGAGCAGCGATAGAAATACACCGTTTGTTGCAATATGCTTGGGACAACAGTACATTTTCAGGCGGACAAACTTTCGAAATTACAGTAGTTACAATTTTCAACAACAGATGGCGCTGCAAGTGATGTGAAAGATATAGAAGACAACGCAGTCTGTGGGTGCGCCATTCTGTACGTCGTCTTTCTGCTGTAAGCGTGTGCTGTTCACAACGTGCAAGTGTGCTGTAGACAACATGGTTTATTCCTTAGAACAGAGGATTTTTCTGGTGTTGGAATTCCACCGCCTAGAACACAGTGTTGTTGCAACAAGATGAAGTTTTCAACGGAGGTTTAATGCAACCAAAGGACCGAAAAGCGATACAATAAAGGATCTGTTTGAAAAATTTCAACGGACTGGGAACGTGACGGATGAACGTGCTGGAAAGGTAGGGCGACCGCGTACGGCAACCACAGAGGGCAACGCGCAGCTAGTGCAGCAGGTGATCCAACAGTGGCCTCGGGTTTCCGTTCGCCGTGTTGCAGCAGCGGTCCAAATGACGCCAACGTCAACGTATCGTCTCATGCGCCAGAGTTTACACCTCTATCCATACAAAATTCAAACGCGGCAACCCCTCAGCGCCGCTACCATTGCTGCACGAGAGACATTCGCTAACGATATAGTGCACAGGATTGATGACGGCGATATGCATGTGGGCAGCATTTGGTTTACTGACGAAGCTTATTTTTACCTTGACGGCTTCGTCAATAAACAGAACTGGCGCATATGGGGAACCGAAAAGCCCCATGTTGCAGTCCCATCGTCCCTGCATCCTCAAAAAGTACTGGTCTGGGCCGCCATTTCTTCCAAAGGAATCATTGGCCCATTTTTCAGATCCGAAACGATTACTGCATCACGCTATCTGGACATTCTTCGTGAATTTGTGGCGGTACAAACTGCCTTAGACGACACTGCGAACACCTCGTGGTTTTTTGCAAGATGGTGCCCGGCCACATCGCACGGCCGACGTCTTTAATTTCCTGAATGAATATTTCTTTCGATGATCGTGTGATTGCTTTGGGCTATCCGAAACATACAGGAGGCGGCGTGGATTGGCCTCCCTATTCGCCAGACATGAACCCCTGTGCCTTCTTTCTGTGGGGACACTTGAAAGACCAGGTGTACCGCCAGAATCCAGAAACAATTGAACAGCTGAAGCAGTACATCTCATCTGCATGTGAAGCCATTCCGCCAGACACGTTGTCAAAGGTTTCGGGTAATTTCATTCAGAGACTACGCCATATTATTGCTACGCATGGTGGATGTGTGGAAAATATCGTACTATAGAGTTTCCCAGACCGCAGCGCCATCTGTTGTTGAAAATTGTAACTACTGTAATTTCGAAAGTTTGTCTGCCTGAAAATGTACTGTTGTCCCAAGCATATTGCAACAAACGGTGTATTTCTATCGCTGCTCGTTTAGTTTTTATTGCCGTTTCAAATATATCGGTCATTTTTGAAACACCCTGTATCTGGGATGTCTTGCAACGTGCTGTTCAGAATAGATCTCTACTCCCTCGTATTTTTGCGGATTTATGGACAGCCCTGCAGGATTCATGGTGTCAGTTCCTTCCAGCAGCACTTCAGACATCATTCGAGTATACGCCGCGTCGCGTTGCGGCACTTCTGCGTGTTCGCGGGGGCCCTACACGATATTAGGCAGGTGTGCCAGTTTCTTTGGCTCTTCAGTGTAGTATCCAGCTAGCAAGAGCTCTGTCCTAGTTTGTGGCCTTTGCTTCAGCAGTTAACGTCATCAAGTAGGACAGTGTGCAAGAATCTTCCATTTGCACTAAACGTCCAGAAATGCCTCAGTTTAGCCAGGGAGTCCGTAGAGGATGGTATAACAGGCGTATAGGACGACTGGTCGTTTTGAGTTTTGTGGAGATTAAGACACTCCGTCATTGGACTATCTTAGTGAGTCATCTTGTAGGATTCTTTCTACCAGTTTTGCCGAGAAGCTCTCGAATTCTACGTCCCCCGCAGAAGCAGTATCAGCACCGTCAGGGTCTCTGTAAAGTGCAATTCTACTTCCTGTGATTCTTAGTGATAAAGCGGGAAGCTATATTATTCGGACTAATGTCCAAAGAGGGATGCCACTACGTTGTTTTTATTTACCAAATACTATAAACTGATAATATCGACACAATAACGATTAACTGAAAACTAACAACTTCCTGACAGCATGGTCTTACAACAGAACTAGTTTGGAAGGCATCCTATCGGTGACTGGTGACTACGGCCCACAGGTTGTACCTTGTATTTACACTCGTCGTACTTCATAGCCGTTCTTTCATTTCCGTTAGCTTAAGCATTATTCCTTTTTTTATGAAGTTATTTCTGACGTTGTAATATAGTTGCAAGGAAGTACTCGTGACCTGTGGGCTTCCTCTAATATCTGTAATGCAAAAAGCGACTTTTATTAGCAAGTATTTATTAAGCACTATGGCTTGCTTCTTGCCAGAATAACTGTGCTTTCACCATGCACCTCCCTAATGACATAACGGACGTTCTTATGTCTAGCCACAGCGCCTCACACCATCCTCCGTTAATCCACTTTCAATGGGGCATGTAGTTGTGTTAATGCTGAACGTTGTACTTCAGGAGAGCAATTTGTGATTGTATACATCAAGTGATGCTTTCATAGTCAGTGACAGTTGTAAATACTCTGTTCTGTGACAAAGAGTTGCGTCAAGATAACTAAATCTTTTTATTCATTCATGTAATAAAATGAACTAATGTTTCATCTGTTGTAGTTAAAAATGAATCATCTCCAGCAGTACGCAAAGAACCCACAGCTCTGACCAGACAATTGTAGTTTCGTCTGGTCACAACAGTGACCACACCGTGAATGAAATTGGCCAATTTGTTGGGTTACGAGCTCAGACTGTGCAACGAGTCTTCAATGAATGGTGCACCATTCAGAATCATGCAACACGGCGTCAGAAGAAGTGGTTGTAAAAAGATCCCATCTAACAGCTACCGGAAATGAGTATCAAGTCTCGTCAATGACAGTCGGTTTCAAACTCGTCAGGAATTGCTGCTGTCCATCTGAACCGAACGAACACTGTCGAAGGAACTGCATGAAATGCACATTTGGAATCGGAAAGTTTGCGAACGGCATTGATCATTGCAGTACATAAAGCTGTACGCCTACAGCAGGTCCATCAGCACAGAAACTGGACAATAGCTGACTGGAGGTGTGTAATGTTATCCAGCGAGTTGTCATTTCAGATGATGCGAGATGTCGGAGTGCACCGACAGCCGAGTGAGGCATTTAGCCCGCCGTGTGTGGAGGGTTTAATCCAGGCCAGAGGCGGTTCTGTGATGTTTTGGGGGTGCTTTTCGCACCATGACTTGACCCCACTGATTTAGGAAACCGTGAACATATCAACGTTCTCAATGACAATGTTGTGGACACTCCAATCATCCAATATTTCGAAGATGACGAATGTCCTCATCACAGGGCTGCATGTGTCCATTTCTTGTTTGATAAATGTCACACACCTCAACTGGCCCTCCAAATAATCCGATTTAAATCCTCAAAAGAACATCTGGGGATGGTGGGTACAACGTAGCAGTTATCATCCATGCAAATTAGAAGCTCAGACAATCAATGAGTGGCTTTAGCTGGATGTCGCCTGCCTAAAGAAGCTTGATAACTCTCATGTTCACCGAATTGGCGCAATTATCAAGGTTAGCAATACTATGACGTATTATTAGCATAGGGATCACTGCTGTTCTGTTCGGAGTGATCTCATTCAGGCTGCAAACACTAACAGACGGACCAGGAGAACTCACCACTATTGAAATAATTGTGGCCAAAATGAACTCCTATTCGGCAGAGTTACGGTTATTACGTTCCTTTACGTCACAGGTTGGCAACCGGCAGTCTGCAGGCCGAATCGAGCTCGCGATTGGTTGCAGTCCGACCCGCGGAAGAAACTCGTGGGTGAGAGAGCGAGGCGCTCGCATTGTACTCCGTCGAGGACGCATTTTCTGGTATTTCCGCCGATGCTCGACTCGCCTCGGAGTTTCCCGCTCGTGATGGAAGCCAGCGAAAGTTTTGCTTACTCCGCGCATCTGTAGTGCCATTTCGCCGCCGCTGGATTTGAACAGGAGACGATTGACCTGCTTGTGACCAAAAATCATCAGGTTTCTCTTAGTTGTTTGTCTACTGGAATTACCTACCTCATTGTTTTTCTATTCTTTCTCGTATTAACATTAGTAAATAATTCTTATCCATTGTGAACGTATTAGAATACTGCTACTGTTCGAATTGCGTGTGTATTGTAGTGAATTAGCTGCAACCAGTAGGTTTTATAGGCGTCTAATTTCCCATGACATGCAGTGTGCCTCTCTGACAAGACTTCCCCCATGACAAGACCTCCCATAACGCAGAACACAAAGTTAGAAATTTTTCTCATGATGCCTGGTATCCCATCTTCAGAAGTTTGCATTTATTTACGTCTGAACATTATTTCTTTACTGATGACGTTGCAAAATTTTTCAACAGGAGTACGACTGCTTCTCTAAAAGGACGTAAGTAAAGAAAAAACGATGAGGATAACATGAAATGAAAAGCGTGTCAGAAGCATGATTTGTTGAGGGTGTCATGTTTCTGAATCAGGCCTATGGGACATCAAAGGTCTCCCATGTCTGCTTTAGATGGCTTAAGTAAGTTAGAGGCACGTTTGACAGACATGACAGAAAGCTATTTTTGGGATAACATGTGGAAACGTAGTGTTCATTTATTCAGTTGTTAATGCTCGGTATGCAGTGCAATTCGTCTTTCAGTTGTTTTTTACATTATGCATATAAACGAAGCAGACACACACACACACACACACACACACACACACACACACACACACAACTTCTTTATCATTGCGTTATCTACATTTATACGAGGTGCATTCAAGTTCTAAGGCCTCCGATTTTATTTCTCTATTCTGGAAAGAGATAGAAACATGCGCATTGTTTTAAAATGAGGCTGCGTTCATTGTCAATACGTCCCAGAGATGGCAGCACCGTACAGCAGATGGAATTTTACCGCCAGCGGCGAGAATGAGAACTGTTTTAAATACTTAAAATGGCGACGTTTTCCTTACTTGAACAGCGTGCAATCATTCGTTTTCTGAATTTGCATGGTGTGAAACCAATTGAAATTCATCCACAGTTGAAGGAGACATGTGGTGATGGAGTTATGGATGTGTCAAAAGTGCGTTTGTGGGTGCGACAGTTTAATGATGGCAGGCCATCGTGTGACAACAAACCTAAACAACCTCGGGCTCGCACAAGCCCGTCTGACGACATGATCGAGAAAGTGGAGAGAATTTTTTGGGGGATCGCCGAATGACTGTTGAACAGATCGCCTCCAGAGTTGGCATTTCTGTAGGTTCTGTGCACACAATCCTGCATGACGACCTGAAAATACGAAAAGTGTCATCCAGGTGGGTGCCACGAATGCTGACGGACGACCACACGGCTGCCCATGTGGCATGTTGCCAAGCAATGTTGACGTGCAATGACAGCATGAATGGGACTTTCTTTTCGTCGGTTGTGACAATGGATGAGACATGGATGCCATTTTTCAATCCAGAAACAAAGCGCCAGTCAGCTCAATGGAAGCACACAGATTCACCGCCACCAAAAAAATTTCGGGTAACCGCCAGTGCTGAAAAAATGATGGTGTCCATGTTCTGGGACAGCGAGGGCGTAATCCTTACCCATTGCGTTCCTACGAAAATGTTTTTAAGAACAAATTCCTTCCTGCACTGCAACAAAAACGTCCGGGAAGGGCTGCGCGTGTGCTGTTTCACCAAGACAACACATCCGCACATCGAGCTAACGTCACGCAGCAGTTTCTTCGTGATAACAACTTTGAAGTGATTCCTCATGCTCCCTACTCATCTGGTCTGCCTCCTAGTGACTTTTGGCTTTTTCCAACAATGAAAGACACTCTCCATGGCCGCACATTCACCAGCCGTGCTGCTATTGCCTCAGCGATTTTCCAGTGGTCAAAACAGACTCCTAAAGAAGCCTTCGCCGCTGCCATGGAATCATGGCGTCAGCGTTGTGAAAAATGTGTACGTCTGCAGGGCGATTACGTCGAGAAGTAACGCCAGTTTCATCGATTTCGGGTGACTAGTTAATTAGAAAAAAAAATCGGAGGCCTTAGAATTTGAATGCACCTCGTACTAATAATAAAACTGTAAAACCTTGGCGTCTGTCTGTCTCAACACGCTAATCTCCAAAATTACTACACGAATTTTCTTGGGGTTTTCACACACAATTTGAGCGTAGCTTGGGGCACTGTATAGACCCTAGTCCAGTAAAATCGAACATGAAAAACAAAGATATCCTGAATTAAAGTTCTATCTAAAACTGTAATGTCTGTCCATTTGAACATACTAATCTCCAAAACCACTAGACGAATTTTCATGGGGTTTCCACAGGTAACTTGAGCGTAGCTTCGGCTTACATACAGGCGTCATTTAATAAAAAGCTAATAGTGCAAAAAGAAACATATCGTGATTTAAAGTTTTATCTAAAACCGTCGTTTCGGTGTGTTTGAACACGCTATCTCCAAAACTTGTTGAATTTTCATGGGGGTTCCACATGTAACTCGAGCGTAGCTTTGGACAACGTACTGGCGTTATGTAATCAAAATCGGATCACATAAAGAGAAGTTACCGTAATTTAAAGTTTTAGGAGTCTTCTCAGCTTAGTATTATGGATGTTTACCTTAGTGATAATGTAGTACACCAAAGAACCGAGAGGTGGTGCTGTTAGTTTCTCATTACACCAAAGAAAAAGTACATGGCGATATTAGTTTTTGTACCCCAGTGACAGAAGTAGGTTCGGAAGTTTACGTCAGTGACAGAAGTAATCGCTGCAGTCTTATCTTTGCGATCACAAACAAACAATGGGTTTACTTGGTTGGGGTATACAGATTTAATGATTTCGCTTTGCGTATTAAAATCTTAAGGAAATTACTTCGATTCTTTCGGGAGGTTTCATATAAACAGTGATCGAACTAAATCGGAAGGAGTTTTGCGATATAAACGAAAGTTGGTAGACATGTTTCTACATCTGAAAGATGATGTCTCTTCACGTTTCGCGCCAGTCGCATAAGAGTGGCGCTAGTAGCGCCACTACCATAATGCAGATTGGGTTTTCTTGAAATACACCCTGTAACGGATGTGAGCGTCAGTTACCTTCGAGATCGTAGGTAGTTAGTTGATGTTAGTCAAGAATACCTTAATGGCGAAAAAGACTCCGTTATCAACACCTCTCTAAATTTGAACGAGGCGAGGAATAGGGCTCCGAGAAGCTGGATGTTCCTTCTGCGGAAGGACTTGACAGGAACGTTGTCACTGTATATATTGCTGGCAGCGGTCACGAAAATGTACGGTTGCAAGGAGACCGGGCTTCGGACGGCCACATAGCACTACCGAGATGGAAGACCATAGTGTTCGACGTATGGCTCTGGCGTATCGTACTGCTTCTGCAGTAGCAATTTGAGCTCACACACCGAACTACTACAAATCGGTTACATCAAGGACAAATGGTTCAAATGGCTCTGAGCCCTATGGGACTTAACGTCTGAGGTCATCAGTCCCCTAGAAATTAGAACTACTTAAACCTAACCAACCTAAGGACATCACACACATCCATGCCCGAGGCAGGATTCGAACCTGCGACCGTAGCGGTCGCGCGGTTCCAGACTGTAGCGCCTAGAACCGCTCGGCCAACCCGGCCGGCTACATCAAGGACAGCTCCGAGCCAGCCGCCTGTAGCGTGCATTCCGCTGACCCCAAACAACCGCAATTTCCGACTTCAGTGATGTTAAGCGAGAGCTCATTGGAGAGCAGGGTGGAGATCTGTCGTGTTTTCTGATGAAAACTGGTTCTGCTTCAGTGACAGTTATGGCTGTGTGTTGGTTAGAAGGAGGTCAGTTGAGGATCTGCGACAAACCTGTCTGGATGCTAGACACCCTGGACCTACACCTGGAGCTATGGTCTGGGGTGCGATTTCGTATAACAGCAGGATCTCTCTTGTGGTCTCTCTCGTGGTTATCCCACACACCCCCACTGCAAATTTGTATGCCAGTCTGGTGATTCGAGCTGTTGTACTGCCATTCATGAAAAGCATTCCAGGAGGCATTTTGCAATGGGATAATGCTTTTGCACATACGAGGGGCGTTTGAAAAGTACGTGCAAAAATAAAAACTACTTACGTGTTTGTGGTAAACCTTTTTTATTTCTCGACAAGTCTCCTTTTAGACTTATACACTTCGTCCAACACTGTTCTAATTTGTTGATCCCTTCCGAATTATAAGAATTGCCCAGGTCTGCAAAATAGCTATTAGTTGCTGCAATCACCTCCTCGTTTGAATAATATATTTGTCCCACCAGCCATTTCTTCAAGGGGAACAAATAGTAGTCTGAGGGAGCCAAGTCCGGAGAATAGGTGGGATGTGAAACGAGTTGGAATCCTATTTCCAATAATTTTGTGACCAAAACTGCTGAGGTGTTTGCTGGTGTATTGTCTTGATGGAAAAGGACTTTTTTGCAGTCCAATCGTCGGCGTTTTTCTTGCAGCTCGATTTTCAGACGTCCAATAACCATGAATAATATGCCCCTGTAATAGTTCTACCCTTTTCCAGGTAGTCGATGAGGATTATCCCTTGCGAATCCCAAGAGACAGTCTCCATAACCTTTCCGGCCGAAGGAATGGTCTTCGCCTTTTTTGGTGCAGATTGTCCCTTTGTAACCCCTTGTTTAGATTGTTGTTCGGTCTCAGGAGTATAGTAATGTATCCATGTTTCATCCACAGTGACGAAACGATGCTTAAAGTCCTGCAGATTCTTCTTGAACAGCTGCAAACCATCCTTGCAACACTTCACACGATTCCGTTGTTAGTCAAGTGTGAGAAATCGTGGACCCCATCTTGCGGATAGCTTTCTCATGTCCAAATGTTAATGAAAAATATTATGTACCCGTTCATTCGAGATGCCCACAGCACTAGCAATCTCACGAACCTTAACTCTTTTGTCATCCATCACTATATCACGGATTTCATCAATGATTTCTGGAATGGTAACCTCCACATAGTCCAGAACGTGCAGCATCACTTGTGCCCATATGGCCACTCCGAAAATTTTGAAACCACTTATAAACTGTTCTAATCAAAGGTGCAGAGTCACTGTAATGTTTATCAAGCTTCTCTTTACTATCCTAAAGTAATGTTTAATGACCACACGAAATTCTTTTTCGTCAATTTTTTGACGATCACTCGACTTTCTTGATTCACACGAATGCCAGACACAAAGAAATAGATCAATATGGCTGAAACTTGGTGTGCGTTCTTTTCAAAGATGCTGCTAACTAAACATGACGTCGATACGCGCCGGTGGTGCCATCTCTCGGACTTTGCACGGACTTTTCAAACGCCCCTGTACTGCTGTTGTAACGCAACGTGTGCTACAGTGTGTCGACTTGTTGCCTTGGCCTGCCCGATTAACGAATCTGTCTCCAATCGGGCACATATGGGACATCATGGAACGATAACTCCAGTGTCATCCAGAAACAGCATTAACCGTCCCTGCATTGACCGACCAACTGCAACAGCAAAAATTCAGGCTGATAGTTTTTAATATCGTCTGCATTCACGGTGCTGTTAATCGATTTATGCGAGACGGACTCTCCCGCAGTTTGTTCATGGATGGCATAACTGACTGCACTGATGTCGGTGTTTTTTGCTGCCAAAAGAGCATGTTCATATAGCAATTGATGATTTTTGTAAATTGTGGCCATTTCAGGGAAAACTTTCTCAATTAAGTGTTCGATCGACGAAACATTGACTCAAAAGTTAAATTAAAATGAAATATACTGGGTGATTACAATTAAACTGACGGTATTCCGAGTGTTGTATACATCGCAGGACTCTGAAGCGTAGTGGGTATGTTCATTAATCTGTGCGCTCGCGGAATATGCTGAAAAAATTAATAGTTTCATTTTCTGCCATCAGGTGAAAATGTGGCGCTGTTTACGGAGTCACAATGTAGTGTGGGCGCAGGAAAAATGGAGGAACGATCAAACACATGGTAACTGTGGTTTTGGCACGTTTGGTAGGACATACTCAAACGTGTTCAGTGTCCGCAGCTCGTGGTCGTGCGGTAGCGTTCTCGCTTCCCACGCCCGGGTTCGATTCCCAGCGGGGTCAGGGATTTTCTCTGCCTCGTGATGACTGGGTGTTGTGTGCTGTCCTTAGGTTAGTTAGGTTTAAGTAGTTCTAAGTTCTAGGGGACTGATGACCATAGATGTTAAGTCCCATAGTGCTCAGAGCCAATTGAACCATTTGAACGTGTTCAGTATGCTGTCTCGACTCAGCAACATGCTGCATCCGTAACACGGCATGGTCAACAGTTGCTCGCAGCATATCCAGTGTAATGAGAGCGACGCGTCGTCATAAGCTATCGTTCAGACCAGTAAGAGTCTAGATACATGTCTGACACGATCTTTAAGATACCCCCACAATCGGAAGTCACATGGGTTTAGATCGGGGAATCTGGAAGATCACACATCTTGAAATTGCCTAGAGATGATGAGGTAGTTACTGAAGGTTTCTAGAAGCAACTCTTTCACCTAGCGAGCAACATCTGGTGTTGCCTCATCTTGCATGAAAACGGCCGTGTGGAGACAGTTGCGTTCTTGATAAAGTGGAATCAGGTGTTCCACGACAAAGTCCTTATAACGTGCAGATGTCACTCTACACGTAGCAGGCTCGCAAGGTGTCATCTCCTTGATGAAAAATAGACCGATAACGAAGAAGCTACTGAAACTAAACTACACAGTTACATAAGCTGAGCACAGTGGATGTTCTTGCACAATATGTGGCGGAGTAGAACCACATATGCGACAGTTCTGTTGTTGAGTGGTACTTAAGTAAATAAATTAGTGAAATCAAAGTGAACTAGAAATTAGAATATAAATGAAAAACTTGGTTTCGTTTAGAGAGTTACATACTCGCAAACAGCGGGCAGAACAGCAGAACAGAAGAGACAATGACCGTGAAGTCAGCAAGTTCCACATAAGCGGGCGCTGTCGATTCAGCCGTCAGGGCATCGCCCGACCGGCTCACGTGTTTCTCAGTTGTCGTATGTGAGCAAAGGCCCTCGCCTACATCCAAAGAGCCAATGACCGACGTTAAGAAGATTCTTCGAGAAGCTTTTCAACGTGACAGAAGAGGCAATGACCGGCTCACGTGTTTCTCAGTCGTCACATGGGATCAAAGGCCCTCGCCTACATTCCAAGAGCCAATGACCGACGTTAAGAAGATTCTTCGAGGAGCTTCTCAACGTGACAGAAGAGGCAATGACCGTGAAGTCGTTCACCTCCAGTAAATTGAAGTGAATAAATACGCGAGACGCAGTGGGCCAGACAGATGGAGACGAAAATGGAGACGGGGACGGAGACGAAGACGAGAGATGAAGGAAGAAAAGAAGAGTAGCAGTAGTTTTCAGTCAGTTTCGGTGCTGAAGACCGTCATGCAAGAAGAGTCTGCATCATGCACTGACGAACCAAGTCCGCCGCTGTAATGGAATAGCAAGCAGCAGCCGCGGCGCCAGAAGACAGAAGTTAAAAGGTATTTGAAGTCTGATTTTACGTACCCGGGTGACTCGTGAGGATGGGAAGGAGACGGCCTCACCTCAGCAGTCACCTGTGAGCTGGGATGAAGACCTGACAGCCGAAGACTGGCAAGCGGGAGTCCGTGGTTCGAGTCCGGAACACTGGCCTTGCCCCCGCCGCGCCGCTCCGCTGGTCGACGCACAACACACGCGGCCGCTTAGAGAAGAGAAACACTGGGACGCCACATCCAAGGTATCACCATCCGATGCACGACTTCGCTCGCAATAATTAAACGGGCCACCTCGCGCTGCGCGTCTCCAGTCAACTGGGCGAGACGGCGACACGAGATACACACCGCTACGCGTAATCAGACGCCGCCGCCGCCGCCGCTGCCGCAGCAGAAGACTTCACAAACGACACAGCTGCCGCTCTCCGAACCAGAACATTCAGTAAGATACAGTTGTACAAATCTTCAATAAAAGTTATCTTATGTAAAAATGATGTTTCATTCGACCTCATACCCGAGCCAAGGAAGAACCCACCCTGCCCACATGTTGTTAAGAGAGAAAAGTTAATTTATTTAATATTTTCACCCTGACAGAATGCTTTAGAATGCTCATCCTGACAATCGACAGCGTCGAAAGAGAAAACCCAGTTACATTTAGTGACAGAAGTGTCACATTTAGTATCACAATTGTTACACTGTGCACTCAATGCACCGTGCAGCGTCGTTTGTGCTTCGTTCGTCCAAAGAATATTGCCCTACAATATGTCATCCATTTCAATGCTTGCCAAAAATCGAAAGAGCAAGGTCACGACATTGTACCCTGTCATAGTGTTTCATTTGGTGCACATTCTGAATCTTGTAGGTATATCAGTCAAAAATGCGCCGCAAACTCTTTTAAACTGTTGACCATTCGAGAGACAATGCCCCTGTCAGTGCTTGCGCACTGGCTACAACAGCTCCATCAACTGTCATGGGGATGGGCCGCCTCCTTCTCCCGGCTACGCCACCTAATTCACCTGTTTCTTCAAATTTCTTGGTGTATTCCTTTGAGCCTTTTCTTGACACGGGGCCTCTTAGCAGGTATTTCTGTCGGCCATATTCCCGCAGTGCAGCGCTGCTAATGCTGCCGTTCTCGTAAAATAACCTTACCAGCAGAGCACGGTCTTTCTTCTCAATAGCCATTGCGTTTCGTACAGACAGCCTCAGCCGTCATGAGCATTTACACCAACAGTCACGCCACAAAAGAAATCAGCATGTGTCACCAAGCGAAAAACAGCATACTGACATCAAAACAGCAAACATTTCACATGACTGCCGCCCTGTGTGGCCGAGCGGTTCTAGGCGCTTCAGTCTGGAACCGCGCGACCGCTACGGTCCCAGGTTCGAATCCTGCCTCGGGCTTGGATGTGTGTGGTGTCCTTAGGTTAGTCAGGTTTAAGTAGTTCTAAGTTCTAGGGGACTTATGACCTCAGATGTTAAGTTCCATAGTGCTCAGAGCCATTTGAACCATTTCACATGACTGCCTACAGCGTCATATTCTCTCCTGGTGGCAGACAGTGGAACTATTATTTTTTCAGCATACTCCACGAACGCTTCGATACCTACAATGCTTCCACGTCCTACGATGGATACAGCCCGCACTGCAGCAGCCATAACACTGTTAGTTTTAACTATAACCACCCGTTATTTTGTGAAGACATCAGCTGGAACGTCTCCATCATAGATGTCCAATAAGTGTTTTGAAAATATTACTGGTGCATTCCGCTGTAAATGAATGCACATGTTGGTCTTTAATGTGAGTTTATGCCCATGGTGCCAAAGATGTGAGGCTTTGAGGCAAGTGTTTAGTTCATACGCCAGCGTTGATTTTAGTATAACTGGTAGTCTACCGGAAGTCGCCTACTAATAAAATGAGAGGCCCACCGGAAGGTTGTGCATATCTTCGTAGACCTCGAATAGATCGATAAAGTGTTCGAGCGATTTCTTACGAGCCATAATGCTTTCATCTCAGGTGGCAAGTGTGCTAATTTGCATTTCTTTCCCATGCCAGAACCTTATAAAATATTTCATATTTGAGCCTCCACAAAAAGTGTATTAAAAGGCAACACTGTCTCTCTCGCAGTCGATTTTAATGGGAAAGCGACAACTTTTTGCTTGAAAAGTTACAATAGCTGCAAACGTTCTCTGGATTATGCTGATCATTTTGCAAAACATTCCGCCTAAATCGGACCATAACTCTTTGAGACAATAAGTTCTGGACGGACAGACAAATTTACAGTTTTCTGGTCAGCTACAGTGGGGTGCAGCCTGTAGCGCTATTGATCTACAGCGCGGTTTATTGGTAAATGCTGAATAATAAGTGATTAACATTGAGAAATACATTTAAATATTAACGCAGATAGTAAAGGTACAGAAAGGATATAATATATATTATTTGTAGTAAAACAGTGCCTGAAGGAGAATCGATAAGTGACTGTCTTATGTTAGCCGCCATCTTAGTGAAATATTGCAGCGGCAGTTTTAAATTGAATTTTTAAACAGGCAATAACCTTGATGGTCATTATTGCGATAATAATTGTGTATTGGTGGCCCAGAACCCACTCTGAGGTAATAAATTCCACTTAGATTGTGAATAATCTTTAAATATAATGCAAACAGCATCTTAAGTAATAAAAGTTGTTCTCTGGTGATGTATGAAGCCTGGTTATTTCGTAACAACTTTTATGAAATATTTTTGACAGGAAATAATAGATTAGTGTTGTGCGCGTGTGGTTCATTTTGCTTAAAGAAAAGTGTTGCCACCTCGAATAACAGTAGCGGTAAATTGGATAGACGATCTGCAACTAGTAATGAGACTACGATGCAACAGCTCTGAAGACTGCTAAAAATTATTACTCTTGTACAATTGAGATTACTTGACATGCATGCTGGTTGTATAAGATCACTTTTGTGCATGAACTACAGTTGAGATTACTTGACATGCATGCTGGTTGTATAAGATCACTTTTGTGCATGAACTTACTGCCATTTACACTGCTTGACAGACAACATTGCTACATGTTCCCTG
Organism: Schistocerca nitens; assembly: GCF_023898315.1. Taxonomy (NCBI): domain Eukaryota; kingdom Metazoa; phylum Arthropoda; class Insecta; order Orthoptera; family Acrididae; genus Schistocerca; species Schistocerca nitens. The sequence continues at coordinate 283,334,770 of NC_064618.1, read as the reverse complement.
GTGGAGATTTCTTTTACAAAATAACGATCATAAGCTGAGAGAAGCAGTGATTAATAAAACCTCGTGTTACGCTGATAATAAGTAACTGGTTTTGTTGTAGTCATGCCCAAAATTGTACAACATCCAAAACCCCAATCTACTACCGACACGCCACAGTAGTTTAGTCATTTACGGTGACGGTGAAATTAAGGATAATACACTCCTGGAAATGGAAAAAAGAACACATTGACACCGGTGTGTCAGACCCACCATACTTCCTCCGGACACTGCGAGAGGGCTGTACAAGCAATGATCACACGCACGGCACAGCGGACACACCAGGAACCGCGGTGTTGGCCGTCGAATGGCGCTAGCTGCGCAGCATTTGTGCACCGCCGCCGTCAGTGTCAGCCAGTTTGCCGTGGCATACGGAGCTCCATCGCAGTCTTTAACACTGGTAGCATGCCGCGACAGCGTGGACGTGAACCGTATGTGCAGTTGACGGACTTTGAGCGAGGGCGTATAGTGGGCATGCGGGAGGCCGGGTGGACGTACCGCCGAATTGCTCAATACGTGGGGCGTGAGGTCTCCACAGTACATCGATGTTGTCGCCAGTGGTCGGCGGAAGGTGCACGTGCCCGTCGACCTGGGACCGGACCGCAGCGACGCACGGATGCACGCCAAGACCGTAGGATCCTACGCAGTGCCGTAGGGGACCGCACCGCCACTTCCCAGCAAATTAGGGACACTGTTGCTCCTGGGGTATCGGCGAGGACCATTCGCAACCGTCTCCATGAAGCTGGGCTACAGTCCCGCACACCGTTAGGCCGTCTTCCGCTCTCGCCCCAACATCGTGCAGCCCGCCTCCAGTGGTGTCGCGACAGGCGTGAATGGAGGGACGAATGGAGACGTGTCGTCTTCAGCGATGAGAGTCGCTTCTGCCTTGGTGCCAATGATGGTCGTATGCGTGTTTGGCGCCGTGCAGGTGAGCGCCACAATCAGGACTGCATACGACCGAGGCACACAGGGCCAACACCCGGCATCATGGTGTGGGGAGCGATCTCCTACACTGGCCGTACACCACTGGTGATCGTCGAGGGGACACTGAATAGTGCACGGTACATCCAAACCGTCATCGAACCCATCGTTCTACCATTCCTAGACCGGCAAGGGAACTTGCTGTTCCAACAGGACAATGCACGTCCGCATGTATCCCGTGCCACCCAACGTGCTCTAGAAGGTGTAAGTCAACTACCCTGGCCAGCAAGATCTCCGGATGTGTCCCCCATTGAGCATGTTTGGGACTGGATGAAGCGTCGTCTCACGCGGTCTGCACGTCCAGCACGAACGCTGGTCCAACTGAGGCGCCAGGTGGAAATGGCATGGCAAGCCGTTCCACAGGACTACATCCAACATCTCTACGATCGTCTCCATGGGAGAATAGCAGCCTGCATTGCTGCGAAAGGTGGATATACACTGTACTAGTGCCGCCATTGTGCATGCTCTGTTGCCTGTGTCTATGTGCCTGTGGTTCTGTCAGTGTGATCATGTGATGTATCTGACCCCAGGAATGTGTCAATAAAGTTTCCCCTTCCTGGGACAATGAATTCACGGTGTCCTTATTTCAATTTCCAGGAGTGTATAAAAAAGTAAAAACACCAAAAACTATGGTACTACAGTTGCTGCTCATCCACACTACCATCGCAGCAGACAAAAATGCGACGCATCATGAAGGAATTATCCGAATGGGAACGAAATCAGTAGATTTTATTTGCATATACAGACAAACAAATGGTTCCAATTTCAGAAAAATTGGACTATTTATTCAAGATAACTTCGTTGTCAGGCCACGAGTGGCCTCCCGGGACCATCCGATCTCCGTGTCATCCTCAGTGGAGGATGCGGATAGGAGGGGCGTGGGGTCAGCACTCCGCTCTCCCGGTCGTTATGATGGTAGTCTTGACCGAAGCCGCTACTATTCGGTCGAGTAGCTCCTCAGTTGGCATCACGAGCCTGTGTGCACCCCGAAAAATGGCAACAGCGCATGGTGGCCGGGATGGTCACCCATCCAAGTGCCGACCACGCCCGACAGTGCTTAACTTCGGTGATCTTACGGGAACCGGTGTATCCACTGCGGCAAGACCATTGCCTTTATTCAAGATAAAGAGCTTAATAATTGAGCAAGTCAGTAACCTGTTTGTTCATGTCTGGCCCTTAAGCAAGCAGTTATTCAGCATCACATTGATAGAGTTGCGTGATGTTGTCCTGACGGGTATCATGCCAAATTCTGTCCAATTGACTCGCTACACCGTCAAAATCCCGAGCTGGTTGGAAGACTCTTACCATTATGCTCCCAACGTTCTCAATTGGGGACAGATCCTGCGACCTTGCTGGCCAAGACAGTGTTTACAAGTACGAAGACATACAGTAGAAACAATCGCCGTATGTGGGCGGGCATTATCTTGCTGGAATGTAAGCTCAGGATGGCTTGTCATGTGGGGTAACAAAACAGGTAATAAAATATCGTCCTCGTACCGTTATGCTTTAAGGGTGCCGCGAATGTCAACCAAATCGGTCTGATATGAAAAGAAATGGCACTTCAGACCATCACTCCTGCCTAAAAATGTCAAGAACACAGTCAGCTGTAATTTCATCTCAAATTTAATGGCTACCGGTACCAGCCACACAATACGCCATCATCAGTCCCTCTTTACCAGTTAGCGGCTGAATTTTTACATCAGTATATATGTCATACGTGAGAATAACGGGACTTGGATCCAGCTCTTGCTCACATTGCATTTGCACACGACAACAACCCCAACACAAGTGGTGTTGTCATATTCAAATGCCTGGCGCGAAGTCAGGTTATTTTCGCATATAACATACACACTGTTGTCACTGAGGTAATTCACCTGCTATCCAGTATAGAGGGCCTGATGATGACGTAGTGTAATGGTGAAACCAGTAGCCAATGTACTGGAGATGAAACTATAGCTGACGACGTTCTTGACATTTTTTAATATACACTACTGGCCATTAAAATTGCTACATCACGAAGACGACGTTCTACAGACGCGAAATTTAGCCGACAGGAAGAAGATGCTGTGATATGCAAATGATTACCTTTTCAGAGCATTCACACAAGGTTGGCGCCGGTGGCGAAACCTACGACGTGCAGACATGAGGAAAGTTTCCAACCGATTTCTCATACACAAACAGCAGTTGACAGGCGTTGCCTGGTGAAACGTTGTCGTGATGCCTCGTGTAAGGAGGAGAAATGCGTACCATCACGTTTCCAACTTTGATAAAGGTCGGATTGTAGCCTATCGCGATTACAGTTTATTGTATCGCGACATTGCTGCTCGCGTTGGTCGAGATCCAATGACTGTTAGCAGAATATGGAATCGGTGGGTTCAGGAAGGTAATATGGAACGCCGTGCTGGATACCAACGGTATCACTAGCAGTCGAGATGATAGGCTTTTATCCGCATGGCTGTAACGGATCGTGCAGCCACGTCTCGATCCCTGAGTCAACAGATGGGACGTTTGTAAGACAACAACCATCTGCACGAACAGTTCGACGACGTTTCCAGCAGCATGGACTATCAGCTCGGAGACCATGGCTGCAGTTAACCTTGTCGCTGCATCACAGACAGAAGCGCCTGCGATGGTGTACTCAACGACGAACCTGCGTGCACGAATGGCAAAACGTCAATTTTTCGGATGAATTCGGGTTCTGATTACAGCATCATGATGGTCGCATCCGTATTTGGCGACATCGCGGTGAACGCACATTGGAAGCGTGTATTCGTCATCGCCATATTGGTGTATCACCCGGCGTGATGATATGGGGTGTCATTGGTTACACGTCTCGGTCACCTCTTGATCGCATTGACAGCACTTTGAACAGTGGACGTTACATTTCAGATGTGTTACGACCCGTGGCTCTATCCTTCATTTGATCCCTGCGAAACCCTACATTTCAGCAGGATAATGCACGACCGCATGTTGCAGGTCCTGTACGGGCGGTTCTGGATACAGAAAATGTTCGACTGCTGCCCTGGCCAGCACATTCTCCAGATCTCTCACCAATTGAAAACGTGTGGTCAATGGTGGCTGAACAAATGGCTCGTCACAATACGCCAGTCACTACTGTTGATGAACTGTGGTGTCGTGTTGAAGCTGCATGGGCAGCTGTACCTGTACCCGTCATCCAAGCTCTGTTTGACTGAATGCCCAGGCCTATCAAGGCCGTTATTACGGACAGAGGTGGTTGTTCTGGGTACTGATTGCGTGAAAATGTAATCACAGGGATTTTCTCTGCCTCGTGATGGCTGGGTGTTGTGTGATGTCCTTAGGTTAGTTAGGTTTAAGTAGTTCTAAGTTCTAGGGGACTGATGACCATAGCTGTTAAGTCCCATAGTGCTCAGAGCCATTTGAACCATTTGTAATCACATGTCAGTTCTAGTACAATATATTTGTCCAATGAATACCAGTTTATCTTCTGCATTTCTTCTTTGTCTAGCAATTTTAATGGCCAGTAGTGTATATATCGGCTGTTGTCGGGCATTCAATAAAGTATGTATAGATGCACTTAAGTCACTACTTGTTATCAGACCATACGTCGGGCACAGTCAGTTCGGTATCCCACTGCTGCCCAGAGCGTCTCCAGACACGTCTCGCTGGTCATTGGGGCTCAGTTCTCAGTGGTACTCTTCACTAAAGACAGTTCTACTCCAGTCTAAGTCTTGAGATGTCGCGGACAACGGTGGAATACCATCGCGACTGTCACCCGCCATACGGCCGCACAAGCAGGAGCGATGGACTGGGGTGTCATTTCTCTCCGCACCAGGACCCCTTTGGTTGTCATCCGCAGCGCCCTTAATGCACAGCGGCACGTCGACGATATTATGTGCCTCGTTTTGGTGTCCTTCGTGGCAGGCCATCCTGGGCTTACATTTCAGCAACGTAATGTGCGCCCGCACGGGACAAGAGTTTCTACTGCTTGCCTTCGTGCTTGTCAAACCGTATCTTGGCCACAAAGCCACTGGATTTCTCTCCAATCGACAGCGTTTGGAGCTTTATGGGCAGGGCCCTCCAACCATCTCAGGATTTTGACGATTTAACGTGCCAGTCAGACAGAATTTGGCACAATATTCCTCAGGAGGGCATCCAACAACTTTATCATTTAATTCCAAACCGAATAATTGCTTGCATAAGGGCCAGATATGGACCAATGTGTTATTGACGTTCTCAGTTGTGAAGCTCTTTTTGTTGAATAAATCATCCAGTTTTTTTTCTGAAATTGTCATCATTTGTTTGTCTGTACCCTTAAATCCGTCCCATTCGGATAATTCCTTCATGGTGCGTTTTTTATTTTATTTTTTTAGAGTGTATTTTCCAGGAATCCTCCGTTGCGGAATTCTACGTCATGACCTATGCTAACATTACTTACATCTATGTGAGTGGGTCCATGATTGCTGGGGACAAAATACTAAATCTCTAGAACAGTTGAAACAGGAGGGGGGCTTAAGTGAACCAGCGCCGTCGACCGTAGCGTCATTGGGATCAGCCAATGGAACTTAACGGAACCACCACACTCCACCCAACGACCCCCCTCCCCCGCAGACTTCTCTTCATGGGAGATCCACCTACGTCGACTACAAGTTCCCACATACCCATAGATGGTCGTCTTCTGTTTAGAAATTAATTTCTGCATCGCGGAATCGTCGATGATATTCACTGCACTCATAATGCTCACTTCAGCATTGTCACGTACAGTTGGGTTCTCTCTTACAGTGCTGTTCTTTTCTAATTTTTTTCTAATGACACTCTAGGATACCGATACAGTTTTCCTTTACCTCTAACGATGTCACTTACTGCATCAGTGCCCATTGTTTGAGCCCACAGATGTTCATAAGCATGGCAGGTCTATTGGTCAACCAATGTTCCTACATGCACACATTAGTCGGACTTTACTTTATTCTATCAGCGTATGGTCCGTGAGCTTTCAGTCAGTAAATTGTACATCTAGATGGATATAAATGACTCAAACCATCCTCTCTTTAATATTTGGGAATATGTTGTATCCTCTGCGACCTACTGTAATACTGTTCAAGTCTCGCTGCCACACACACACACTCTAGTGAGGTTTTTATTCCCACATCAATAATTTCTCTCACCTTGGGAAAATTCGCTTTGCAAGACTAGTAACAGAACGTCTGCATCTGACAATGATACACTACTGACCATTAAAATTGCTACGCCAAGAAGAAATGCAGATGATAAACGGGTATTCATTGGACAAATATATATTATACTAGAACTGACATGTGATTACATTTTTATGCAATTTGTGTGCATGGATCCTGAGAAATCAGCATCCAGAACAACCACCTCTGGCCGTAATAACGGCCTCGGTACGCCTGGGCATTAAGTCAAACAGAGCTTGGATGGCGTGTACAGGTATAGCTGCCCATGCAGTTTCAACACGATGCCACAGTTCATCAAGAGTAGTGACTGACGTATTGTGACGAGCTAGTTGCTCGGCCACCATTGACCAGATGGTTTTCAATTGGTGAGAGATCTGGAGAATATGCTGGCCAGGGCAGCAGTCGAACATTTTCTGTATCCAGAAAGGCCCGTACAGGACCTACAACATGCGGTCGTGCATTATCCTGCTGAAATGTAGGGTTTCGCAGGGATCGAATGAAGGGTAGAGCCACGGGTCGTAACACATCTGAAATGAAATGTAACGTCCACTGTTCAAAGTGCTGTCAATGCGAAGAAGAGGTGACCGAGACGTGTAACCAATGGCACCCCATACCATCACACTGGGTGATACGCCAGTATGGTGATGACGAATACACGCTTCCGATGTGCGTTCACCGCGATGTCGCCAAATACGGATGTGACCATCATGATGCTGTAATCAGAACCCGAATTCATCCGAAAAATTGACGTTTTGCCATTCGTGCACGCAGGTTCGTCGTTGAGTACACCATCGCAGGCGCTCCTGTCTGTGATGCAGCGTCAAGGGTAACCGCAGCCATGGTCTCCGAGCTGATAGTCCATGCTGCTGGAAACGTCGTCAAACTGTTCGTGCAGTTGGTTGTCGTCTTGCAAACGTTCCCATCTGTTGATTCAGGGATCGAGACGTGGCTGCACGATCCGTTACAGCCATGCGGATAAGAGGCCTGTCATCTCGACTGCTAGTGATACGAGGCCGTTGGGATCCAGCACGGCGTTTCATATTACCCTCCTGAACCCACCGATTCCATATTCTGCTAACAGTTATTGGTTCTCGACCAACGCGAGCAGCAATATTGCGATATGATAAATCGCAATCGCGATAGGCTACAATCCGACTTTTATCAAAGTCGGAAACGTGATGGTACGTATTTCTCCTCCTTACACGAGGCATCACAACAACGTTTCACCAGGCAACGCCTGATAACTGCTGTTTGTGTATGAGAAATCGGTTAAAATTTTTCCTAATGTCAGATCGTTGTAGGTGTCGCCACCGGCGCCAACCTTGTGTGAATGCTCTGAAAAGCTAATCATTTGCATATCACAGCATCTTCTTCCTGTCAGTTAAATTTCGCGTCTGTAGCACGTCATCTTCGTGGTGTAGCAATTTTATTGGCCAGTAGTGTAACGGTTGGACAGACACCTAGTATGACTAACGTGTTGTTTGGGCACTGTTGCAGCCTGGAGGCCTGCCGTCACCGGAGCAACTGATGCGGCATCTGCAGGACTCGTCGTGCCGCCTGGAGCGTCAGCTGGAGCAGCAGTACCAGGAAGAGCTGGAGCGCTTGCCTCCAAACTGCTCCAGCACCGTCTCCCAGCAATCCACGGGCTCCTACGACACTACCCAGTGAACTCCCGTCTATTCAAAAGCGCAGCTTCCAGTTAAAATGAATAAAGTGCATTGCAACACACCCACTTGCATCTTTCAACAACAGTCACAGAAACAGGATTGGCTTCTGAGAGAGAATCAAAAGTTGTTCGCGATTTATTTTCCAAAAAACAGTTGACTCTGAAAGTAGGTGAAAATTATTAACGAAAGTATGAGCACATTGGGTACAAAATGAAATTTGTTACAGGACTGAGGATTTCTTGGTACGGAGGACACAGTAAGTTATCTTGGATGGAAAGTCATTGACAGGTGTACAAGTAACTTTGTGTGCCTCCCAGTGAGGTGTATATTAGTGTGATGGCGTAGAACATTAATAGTAATCTCAAACTTTTGGCAGATGATGTAGTTACATACAATGCCCGATAAAAGAAGTGAGGCACCCAAAAGAGGTGAAGGAAACGGACTGAAACTTCAGGAGTTGAGAGAATGTGTGATGTTATTTCAGTGAATACAATATCTAGACAAAGTTACAAATAACTTGAGGCCCTGATCAGTACAAAGTAGCGCCCTCTCTGCCCTGGGTGTATGCATTGATTATGTTGGGAAGGGTGTCATAAAGCCGTTGTATTCTCTCCTGATAAAAACTGTTCTAACAGGTCCTCAGAATTGGCACTAGGATGGAGCTGTAGTCCGACCTGTTCCCACACATGTTCTATTGGAGACACACCTGGGAATCATGCTGTCCGTGATAGTACTTCAGCACTGCGCAGACAGTTCATAGTAACATGTCGTATGTGTGGACAGTTGTCCTATTAAAAAATCGCACCAGGGTACTATCGCTGAAGAGGTAACGCAAGAGGTTCCTTGATGTTTGTGACGGACTGTTGTGTCGTCAAAGTCCCCTCGGTCACTGCCAGCCATGATGTGAAGTTGTACCCGATGGCTTCTCGCATTATGAGCCAGAAGTAACACCGTGGAGCCCATCCAAAACATTGGAATAATGGGACTTCTCCCACGTCGCCGCCATACTCACTGGCGATCGTTATCCGGGGTAGTGCAGAAGCGCGGTTCATCGCTGAACAAAATGCGACATTTTTCAGCAGTCCATGCTTCCCAGTCACAGCACCACTCCAACGCAACCTTTTGTGTGGTGATGATGTTGATGGCACCTTTGCATGGAACAGTAATTCCCTAGTCCGGTAGCCGGCCGCGGTGGTCTCGCGGTTCTAGGCGCGCAGTCCGGAACCGTGCGACTGCTACGGTCGCAGGTTCGAATCCTGCCTCGGGCATGGATGTGTGTGATGTCCTTAGGTTAGTTAGGTTTAAGTAGTTCTAAGTTCTAGGGGACTAATGACCACAGCAGTTGAGTCCCATAGTGCTCAGAGCCATTTTTGAACCTAGTCCGGTTGCTGTTAGTCTCAAACCAGTGATGTGGCATGACACAGAATGTTGCAGGGAGTCCATTACTTGTTCACAGATGTGAACTGTGCTGGCAGATGTGAAGGGCTCACCTCGTGCTTAATGCACAGTATGGCGGTCCTCTCTTGTGGTGGTCAGATCTACCTGACCAGAACCTTTAACACGAGTATGTGTGCTTCACGTTCCTCTGCAGTCCACATTGGGACAGTGAAACAGCCCAGTGTCTCAGACATCTGGATGTTACATTATTTGACCCGCTGGCCAACGGAGACCAAAAATGCGGCCCCTTTCAAACTCTGTCACTGTGTGCTGATGACACTGTTTAATGTCTTTCACAGTGGTCAGACATCTGACACAGTTCAATCCACTTATATACCCCACCAGAACTAGTAATAACGCTTCTACGAACATCACTAATGCACTCTGGTTGTCATTCTGTCCGTCACAGAGAATTGGAATTCAAATCTTTTAGATAACCGTCGATGATCTGCACGTGTGCAAAGTCAAATTGACATTTGTCCATGTGTTCCCAGTCCTTCACTTTTTCTGTCAGACAGTGTATATAATCTACATCTGCATTTATGCAAATGACAAGGAAGTACATAGCACAGGATACTTGCCATTGTAGCAATAATTAACACTTCTTCCTGTTCCACTTGTGTGTGGACGCTAGGTAGAATGATCATTTAAGCAACCTCGAGTGTTGTAGTTAGCCTCATCCTCTATAATCATTAAGGAGACGATACTTAACAGGCTGTAGTATATTCCTAGATACTTCATGCACAAGTTGATCTTGAAACTTTGTAATTAGGCTTTGAGTCTGTCTTGAAGTATCTGCTCGATCAGTTTTCTCAGCGTCTCTGTCATACTCTCTAGTGACTCAAATAAATGTATGAACATTGACACTGCTCTTCTCCGTACACTTCCAATATCTCCTGTTTTTCCTAGTTGGTGTGGGTCCCGCACGCTTGAGCAATATTCTAGGATGGGTCGCACTACGGTCGCAGGTTCGAATCCTGCCTCGGGCATGGATGTGTGTGATGTCCTTAGGTTAGTTAGATTTAAGTAGTTCTAAGTTCTAGGGGATTGATGACCTCAGAAGTTAAGTCCCATAGTGCTCAGAGCCATTTGAACCATTTGATGGGTCGCATGAGTGTTTTGTAAGTAATCTCCTTTGTAGACTGATTGCATTTCCATAGTATCCAGCCACTGAAGCGAAGTCTGCCGCCTGCTTCACGTGCAACTGAGACTGTGTGATCGTTCCATCTCATATCCTTAAATATTCAGACATCCAGATATTTGTATGAATTGGCTTATTCAAGTTGTGAATCACTGATATTATAGACATGAATGAATTAAAGAAATTAGCTGCCAGCGGGCATCGATTTATGTCACTGGGGCAAGTTGAAAGTTTATGCCGGACTGGGATTCGAACCTGGGTCTAGAAAGAAATAGTATCGGCAGCAATTGAGAGATTTATACCAAATAAATTAACAAACGATGGAGTTGATCCTCCTTGGTACACAAAACGGGTTAGAATATTGTTGCAGAAACAACGAAACAAACATGCCAAATTTAAACACAAGCAAAATCCCCAAGATTGGTGATCTTATACAGAAGCTCGAAATTTAGCGAGGACTTCAATGCAACATGCCTATAACAGTTTCCACAACGAAACATTGTCTAGAAACCTGGCAGAAAATTCAAAGAGATTCTGGTCGTATGTGAAGTATGTTAGCGGCAAGACACAATCAATGCCTTCTCTGCGCGATAGCAATGGAGATACTATCGAAGACAGTGCTGCCAAAGCAGAGTTGCTAAACACAGTCTTCCGAAATGCCTTCACAAAAGAAGACGAAGTAAATATTCCAGAATTCGAATCAAGAACAGCTGCCAACATGAGTAATGTAGAAGTAAATATCCTCGGAGTAGTGAAGCAACTTAAATCACTTAATAAAAGCAAGTCTTCTGGTCCAGACTGTATACCAATTAGGTTCCTTTCGGAGTATGCCGATGCATTAACTCCATACTTAACAATCATATACAACGAAAAATCCGTACCCAAAGACTGGAAAGTTGCACAGGTCACGCCAATATTCAAGAAATGTAGTATGAGTAATCTACTAAATTACAGGCCCATATCGTTAACGTCGATATGTAGCAGGATTTTAGAACATATATTGTGTTCGAGCATTATGAATTACCTCGAAGAAAACGGTCTATTGACACACAGTCAACATGGGTTTAGAAAACATCGTTCCTGTGTAACACAACTAGTTCTCGATTCACATGAAGTGTTGAGTGCTATTGACAAGGGATTTCAGATCGATTCCGTATTTCTGGATTTACGGAAGGCTTTTGACACTGTACCACACAAGCGGCTCGTATTGAAATTGCGTGCTTATGGAATATCGTCTCAGTTATGTGACTGGATTTGTGATTTCCTGTCAGAGAGGTCACAGTTCGTAGTAACTGACGGAAAGTCATCGAGTAAAACAGAAATGATTTCTGGCGTTCCGCAAGGTAGTGTTATATGCCCTTTGCTGTTCCTGATCTATATAAACGATTTGGGAGTCAATTTGAGCAGCCGTCTTCAGTTGTTTGCAGATGACGCTGTCATTTATCGACTAACGAAGTCATCAGAGGTAAAATATCTGAATGGTGCGAAAAGTGGCAGTTGATCCTGAATAACGAAAAGGGTGAGGTCATCCACATGAGTGCTAAAAGGAACTCGTTAAACTTCGGTTACACGATAAATCAGTCTAATCTAAAAGCCCTAAATTCAACTAAATACCTAGGTATTACAATTACGAACAACTTAAATTGGAAGGAACACATAGAAAATGTTATGGGGAAGGCTAACCAAACACTGCGTTTTATTGGCAGGACACTTAGAAAATGTAACAGACCTACTAAGGAGACTGCCTACACTACACCTGTCTGTCCTCTTTTAGAATACTGCTGCGTGGTGTTTGATCCTTACCAGATAGGATTGACGGAATACATTGAAAAAGTACAAAGAAATGCAACACGTTTTGTATTATCGCGAAATATGAGAGAGAGTCTCACAGATATGATACAGGATTTGGGATGGAAATCGTTAAAAGAAAGGCGTTTTTCGTTGCGACGGAATCTTCACACGAAATTACAGTCATCAACTTTCTCCTCCGAATGCGAAAACATTTTGACACCGACCGACATAGGGAGGAACGATCACCACGATAAAATAAGGGAAATCAGAGCTCGTACGGAAATATATACGAGGTGCATTCAAGTTCTAAGGCCTCCGATTTTTTTTCTCCGGACTGGAAAGAGATAGAAACATGCGCATTGTTTTAAAATGAGGCCGCGTTCATTGTCAATACGTCCCAGATATGGCAGCACCGTATGGCAGATGGAATTTTACCGCCAGTGGCGAGAATGAGAACTGTTTTAAATATTTAAAATGGCGACGTTTTCCTTACTTCAACAGCGTGCAATCATTCGTTTTCTGAAATTGCGTGGTGTGAAACCAATTGAAATTCATCCACAGTTGAAGGAGACATGTGGTGATGGAGTTATGGATGTGTCGAAAGTGCGTCCGTGGGTGCGACAGTTTAATGAAGGCAGAACATCGTGTGACAACAAACCGAAACAACCTCGGGCTCACACAAGCCGGTCTGACGACATGATCGAGAAAGTGGAGAGAATTGTTTTGGGGGATCGCCGAATGACTGTTGAACAGATCGCCTCCAGAGTTGGCATTTCTGTAGGTTCTGTGCACACAATCCTGCATGACGACCTGAAAATGCGGAAAGTGTCATCCAGGTGGGTGCCACGAATGCTGACAGACGACCACACGGCTGCCCATGTGGCATGTTGCCAAGCAATGTTGATGCGCAACGACAGCATGAATGGGACTTTCTTTTCGTCGGTTGTGACAATGGATGAGACGTGGATGCCATTTTTCAATCCAGAAACAAAGCGCCAGTCAGCTCAATGGAAGCACACAGATTCACCGCCACCAAAAAAATTTCGGGTAACCGCCAGTGCTGAAAAAATGATGGTGTCCATGTTCTGGAACAGCGAGGGCGTAATCCTTACCCATTGCGTTCCAAAGGGCGCTTCGGTAACAGGTGCATCCTACGACAATGTTTTTAAGAACAAATTCCTTCCTGCACTGCAACATAAACGTCCGGGAAGGGCTGCGCGTGTGCTGTTTCACCAAGACAACGCACCCGCACATCGAGCTAACGTTACGCAACAGTTTCTTCGTGATAACGACTTTGAAATGATTCCTCATGCTCCCTACTCACCTGGTCTGCCTCCTAGTGACTTTTGGCTTTTTCCAACAATGAAAGACACTCTCCGTGGCCGCACATTCACCAGCCGTGCTGCTATTGCCTCAGCGATTTTCCAGTGGTCAAAACAGACTCCTAAAGAAGCCTTCGCCGCTGCCATGGAATCATGGCGTCAGCGTTGTGAAAAATGTGTACGTCTGCAGGGCGATTACGTCGAGAAGTAACGCCAGTTTCATCGATTTCGGGTGAGTAGTTAATTAGAAAAACAAATCGGAGGCCTTAGAACTTGAATGCACCTCGCAGGTGTTCATTCTTTCCGCGCGCTATACGACATTGGAATAATAGAGAATTGTGAAGTTGGTTCGATGAACCCTCTGCCAGGCACTTAAATGTGATTTGTAGAGTATCCATGTAGATGTAGAAGTAAGAATCTACATGTAGATGTAGATGCTTACTAGGCAGATGCGCTGACCACAACACCATCCAAACACAGTGGTCACTACAACCGCAAGGATTACCCTAGCACTCCTCTCGTCAGACATAAACTCAAATGTGTGTGAAATCTTATGGGACTTAACTGCTGGCCGGCCACGGTGGTCTAGCGGTTCTAGGCGCTTAGTCCGGAACCGCGCGACTGCTACGGTCGCAGGTTCGAATCCTGCCTCGGGCATGGATGTGTGTGATGTCCTTAGGTTAGTTAGGTTTAAGTAGTTCTAAGTTCTAGGGGACTGATGACCACAGATGTTAAGTCCCATACTGCTCAGAGCCATTTGAACTTAACTGCTAAGGTCATCAGTCCCTAAGCTTACACACTACTTAACCTAAATTATCCTAAGGACAAATAACAAATACACACACCCATGCCCGAGGGCGGACTCGAACCTCCGCCGGGATCAGCCGCACAGTCCATGACTGCAGCGCCAAGACCGCTAGGCTAATCCCACGCGGCAGACCCAAATTCTCAGCTTATACCACACACTACTGGTGTAATGCGTTTGCTGATTAGCTTCATTTCTCGTGGCATCTCGGCGATTACCGTAAGAGTTCAAGCTTAGCGAGCATCTGCGCTAAAGGGATCGCTAGCCGTCATCGCCTTAAATTATGTATGTGGCGCTTGTTCTTAGGGACATGTCCGAATGAACAGACACCACATACATAACTGATATTAAAAGATATTAACCTTTTTCGTTTTGTGAAGCGCACAAGTTTACATTTTAAAATTTTTAAACCATGTTGCCAGCCCATTATAAAATTACTTTTATCGTAATAAAATGAATATTTATATATGTGTTTGGAGAGAGAGAGATTGATTTATGATTGAGATTTTTACTTTAAGTCGTAACTGGTACCTGAATTTGGTTGCTGCCTCCTTGAATGATCAGCTTCTGCACCAGTTGGTGACGTTTTATAATTTGGAGGAAGTTATTGTTATTTAAGGTGTAAAATACGACTCTGTTAGTTACATGGCGTATTTCGGATAGCTTTGAGCCCAAATTTTCGTAGCGTTTCATACCTAAGGGACCACTGTTGTAAGTAAATAAGATCAAACAGCAGTCTGCTTTTCATGAGGAAAGGAGATTACTTGGGACACAAAATTCATTCAAACTACACATCCTGCTACATCAAAATTGGTCAGTGGAGTTCATCACCATACTATTGTACAAGAACATAATCCAATTACTGTAATTAAGAAATTATGAGAGGTTGTTACTTATTGAATGAAAACTATAGAGAATGCATTTCTTTTCCTGTATTTTAGTGCACTTTGTACACTTACAATTCTGTCGATTGATAGACGGCGACGACAATGAAGTGCCGGCCGGAGTCGCCGTGCGGTTCTAGGCGCTACAGTCTGGAACCGAGCGACCGCTATGGTCACAGGTTCGAATCCTGCCTCGGGCATGGATTTGTGTGAAGTCCTTAGGTCAGTTAGATTTAATTAGTTCTAAGTTCTAGGCGACTGATGACCTCAGAAGTTAAGTCGCATAGTGCTCAGAGCAATTTGACAATGAAGTTCACCTCCATTTCCAAAAACAAGATATTCCTATTCTTCACTTCCAGAAAATTTGTATACATAAATGTTTGACAGCTCTTACACATACTTTACTCGGTTTTATCACTAAAATATCAATTTTCATTAAATGTAACAATACGTTCTGAGCGACGGCTTAGCAACACGCCCTCTTCACAAGATACAGATTAACAGCTCTCTCTTTTTTTTTTTTTTTTAATAAATCAGTTGCCTTTTTTTTTTTTTTTTGAGTCCATACTCAAAGATTCACAACCACCATCGTTGCGGGGATTGCGCGGTAGCGAGTTTCTTGCTGTCCAGCTGCGCCTCACTTCACTTCAAGTACTTTTTGAATCACATTTACATTTACGGTATTTACATACATTACTGAGTTTCTCAAAATAAAATCAGGCACAAATTAGTTAAAAAAATAGTGAGGCTCACGTAACATTACACCATGCACCACTTTGGATTCCTATTAAGATCGAACATAATATTTGTACTGTTCTTTTACACCTCAATTCATTACTGCAAACTGTGTCATCAGCAAAAAATCTGAGGCTGCTCTTAATATTGTCTGCAAGGCCATTAAATTAAAATGAGAACGGCAAGGGCCCAGTACACTTCGTTGGAGCAATCGCGAAGTTGCTTCTACATCTGATGATGACTCTCCATACAAGACAACATGCTGTGTCCTCTCTACAAAGATCTCCTAAGTCCAGTCAGAAATTTCGCTTGATACTCCATAGGATCGTCCTCTCAATAGCAAGCGTATGTATGGTACTGACCCAAATGCTTTTTAGAAGTCATGAAATACTGAATCCAGCCGACTGACATAATCTATTGCTTTCAGGATGTCACGTGAAAAAAGTGCGAATTTGGTTCCGCTTGACCTACATTATCAGAATTCGTGCTGGATGGCATGGAGGAAGTATTTCTTTTGGAGACACCTCATTATGTTTGAGCTCATAATATGGTCTAAGATTCTACAACAGATGAATGTTAAGCATGTTGAACGGTAGCTTTGTGGAACACTTCTGTTACCCTTATATAGTGAAGCACTATCCGGTAACAGGTGCACAAATATTCAGTCACACCTTGAGCAGATATAACAGGGATGCAAAGCTGTGCGACTTGCTTTAGTTGTATTAAAATGTAAAATTATGCTCTTCACAAAACGAAAGAAAATAGTATCGTATGGCTACAATATCAGTGAGTCCCAAAATCATAAACAGTCCAGTCATACAAATACCCGGATACAACAGTTTGTAAGAATATCAGATGGAGTGATCGTAGGGTTGCCATAATTTCTGTCTCACAGAGCAGGACATTTTTCTTAGACTGACTAAAAATGGACATAAGTCTGTATTCCCAATTCCGCTGCTGTTACTAATTTTCACTGATTGAATGAATTTGAAACAAAATAACTGTCCGTTTTTTAAAGTGCTTGCAGGGCACACGTTTGATTCATGCTTTGCGCTAGCTAAGTGATCCTTAACATCTGCTCTTCCCCCATCTGCAATGAAAACATAACACAAATTACGCATTCACTTCATAGTCACTGCTACGGCGTAAAGTCAGCGCTGGCACGCCTATCGGGAACGACAGGGAAGAGAAGGCTGTGAGAAGAGGTCAGCCAATCACGCACTCACTGAGTTCCATCCAGGACGACAACGCGACAGCAGCGGCTCCTAGGTGAACACGACATAAGCGTTGCACCCGACAGATAATAAAAACTTGCGTTATGTAGCTTAACATCTGGAGTTGAAATGTAGATCCACGCAAGAATCTGGAAAATAAATAAATCGTTGAGAATACTTTTCTGAAATCCGAGACAAACTACTGTTCCGAAAATCGAAAATATTTTTCGGAACACCGATTTCTTTAACCTGAAACCGGGACTTCCCCGAAAAACTGGGACGTCTGGCAACTCCAACCGATCACATAGACTCAGTCTTATGTGTTGTGTTGGCAGAAGAGCCAACACCGTGTTACGAGAGGAGGCCGAAATGCACGCGTCTTAGCTCACGCAGGCTGGCGTGAGGAGGGAAGAACTATACTGACGTGAGGTCTGGAACATGACAAGGAATGAGAATTCAGAAAACGGACGTAATTAGTTTCATACTTAACTTTAATCCATTAATGACGAACGTCGCTCTTGACGGTACATGATTCACAATATTATCTGTTCACATAGTACTTATAGTAACTGAATATGGCGCCTTGCTAGGTCGTAGCAAATGACGTAGCTGAAGGCTATGCTAAACTGTCGTCTCTGCAAATGAGAGCGTATGTAGACAGTGAACCATCGCTAGCAAAGTCGGCTGTACAACTGGGCGAGTGCTAGGGAGTCTCTCTAGACTAGACCTGCCGTGTGGCGGCGCTCGGTCTGCAATCACTGATAGTGGCGACACACGGGTCCGACGTATACTAACGGACTAGCAAGTGTGGTGTCTGGCGGTGACACCACATTATGTAAAGTAGGAAACATACTTCGATTCATTGGTTTTATACTGGGAGAATGCACTGAGTCTACAAAGGAGACCCATCCCAGAATGTTGCTCAAGTGTATGGGACCCACACCAAATAAAACTATCAGGGGATACTAAATGTGTATAAAGAGGGGCGCACGATTGGTCACAGGTTTCTATGACCTGTGATAGAGTTTCATAGGCATTTTGAAGAATCTGAACTGACAAATGCTTTAAGATAGATGAAAACTGTTCCCTGAAAGCCTACTGAAGAGTTAAAACGGGGAATTAAAACGAGCCAGAAGTCTACCGCAACATCCGAAATACCAGTCCTGTAGGGACCACAAAGACAAGATCAGGCTAATTACAACGCACACAGAGGTATTTAAGCATTATTTCTTCCTTACTTCAAGTTGTTGTTATTGTGGTCTTCTGTCCGTCGTCTACTTTGATGCAACTCTCCATACTACTCTATCCCGTGCAAGCCTCTTTACCTCCGAATAACTATTGCAACTCTCATCCTTCTGCATCTGTTTACTGTATTCATCTTTTGGTCTCCTTCTACAATTTTTTACCCCCCCCCCCCCCCCCCCCCACACACACACACCACCCGGAGCTCTTCCTGTGCCTGGTGTGTGTGATGTCCCTAGCGAATGCAGCAGCAGGACTACCTTCGTGTCGTACGCGCCGCGGCCTGTCTTTCTCGTAGGCCTCACCTTGCGCCACATGACGTCACTCGGTCCCACGGCGTGCCGGCGCTGCTATGAGCTGTCCAATCGCCTTCTGCACACTCGTCGTTTTGGCCCTCTGTGACTGGTGCCAGTGGCCACAACCGTGGCTATATAAGCGTAAAACTGTGACAACCGCTTAGTACCACTACAGGATCTCATCAGAAAAGAGCCAATTCTGCCCAAATTCCGGTTCGGATTCCAGCGATAACATTCTGCCCATCAACAAATAATGAGGGTGGTTGAAGCAGCCACAGAAAGCTTCAACCGTAAAGGCTACTGCGGATTCGTCTTATTAGACGTGGCAAAAGCCTTCGACTCAGTCTGGCACACCGGGCTGCTCCACAAAATATATATCCAGGGTCTCCCCGGAAGATCGTGAAACTAGTGAGAAACTATCTCTCTGCTACAACATTCTCCGTGAAGACCGATACTTCACCCTATACATTTCGGACATCCCTACCAGCCGGCCTTTGTGGCCGAGCGGTTCTAGGCGCTTCAGTCTGGAACCGCGCGACCGCTGCGGTCGCAGGTTCGAATCCTGCCTTGGGCATGGATGTGCGTGATGTCCTTAGGTTACTTAAGTTTAAGTAGTTCTAAGTTCTAGGGTACTGATGACCTCAGATGTTAAGTCCCATAGTGCTCAGAGTCATTTGAACCATTCCTACCACACAGCATGTACAAACAGCGCACTATGAAGACGACGACGCATTCATCTCCCGTTTAACGAACAGGAACCTGGCAACGAGACGTCTGCAAACCGCCCTAAACAGGACGGACAACTGGGCAAAGAAATGGCGCATCACTCTGAACTTAGAGAAGACACAAGTAATGAGGACCACTAGACATCCCTGAAACCTCCGACTTCCCTGAAGACCTATTAAAATGCTGCAACTTTAAGGACAGAACCTCCCCAGGAGAAACACTGCGAGGTACCTCGGTGTGACTCTAGGCAAGCGCTTAACTTGGAAGTGCCACGTGGAGGCACTTCGCAAGAAGGTCCTTGGCAGGGATGGAGATCATATACTCTGACCTCAACAGTAACAGTTCCCTTTACCAAAGCATCGTAGTAGCCGTCTATAGAAGTCTAATTACACAGATACTGGAATATGCGTGCCCTGTATGCGGATATGAGGTCAGATTGACGATAGAACGCCTACACGTAGTATCGCGTTTCCCCATAGAAGACCTCCATGTTGCTGCAGACTTGGAGAAACTGCAGACGTGATTCCGCACCATGGCGGAACAGTTCTCTGCCAAAGCGAGAACATTTCGAAATGACAAAATCTTAAACATGGCTACGAATCAGCAACTGCATAAATCTGAAGAAGTTCAAGAAATCAGCCAACCAGTTGCAAACAAAGGTTTATTAGCCCTTGACCTAGGTTTCGATATCTCTCAAACTATCTTCCTCAGAATGAGTTGGCCTTGTTACATCACATGGTGGCACATTAAATTAGCTGAAGCCCAGTGACTCTTGTCAGATATAAAACTGACATAAAAATGAGAATTATTACATGCCATGGCTTTAGATAGCAGCCGGATTACGTTTAGCGTACTTCAGAATAAATGTCCACTGGTAAATGCCGATATAAAACTGACATAAAAATGAGAATTATCACATGCCATGGCTTTAGATAGCAGCCGGATTACATTTAGTGTACTTCAGAATAAATGTCCGCTGGTAAATGCCCACAGGTAGAGGCTCCAGTTAAAAAAAAAAAAAAGGAACCAACAACATTAACAACACATTAGTTGGACGGTATAGCACTCTAATCGACTGCATCTAGTCACTCACAACCAAAAATTCGACAGATGCAATGCATTTGCTCTATTTTTTTGTATGTCTATGTCCATGTGTGTGTTGTCGATGGCGCCAGAAAACCCGACACAGTTCTCCCGCTGGTGGATCCACCACGCTTTATATCCAGAGGATGATCTGTACTGCAGTAAGTCCGGGATAGGGTTCAAAGGTGGAACCAACAGCGAGGGGACTGTGTGAGGTTTATGGCAGCCATCCATGACTCTCGCATAGACACAGACATAAAGAAAAATAGAGCAAATGCACTGCATCTGTAGAATATCTGGTTAAGTGACTAGGTGCAGTCGAGTATAGTGCTATACCGTCCGACTGATGTACTGTTCTGTAACGTACATAAGAATAATACTCAGGAAGGACGATCTGCATCGTTCCAATGGACATCTAGCACACAAAATAGCGGAATCGGGATGGTGATGTGCCATCATCGTGGATCTTGAAGAGTATAAAAGGAGATGTAACAGGTACGCCAGGATGTCTTGTTTTGTTATTACTGGAGAATCTACATAATATTGTTACGAAATATCGAAAATATATCTTACATAGAAGATGTTATGTTCTTTAGTAGGGTGAATTTAAATTTGTTACATCCCCTACAGAACCGTTTTGCGACGAATTTTTCGCTCTTTCTACATCTACATGAATACTCTGCAAATCACATTTAAGTGCTTGGCAGAGGGTTCAACAAACCACCATCACAAGTCTGTATTATTCCATCCTCGTATAGCGCCCGGAAAGAATGAACACCTATATCTTACCGTACGAGCTCTGATTTCCCTTATTTTATCGTGGTGATCGTTTCTCCCTATGTATATCGGAGTCAACAAAATATTTTCGCATTCGGAGGAGAAAGTTAGTGATTGGAGTTTCGTGAGAAGATTCCGTCGCAACGAAAAAAGCCTTTCTTTTAATGATTTCCAGCCCAAATCCTGCATCATTCCTGTGACACTCACTCCAATATTTCGTGATATTACAAAACCTACTGCCTTTCTTTGAACTTTTTCGCTGCACTCCGTCATTCCTATCTGGTAAGGATCAAACACCGCGCAGCAGTATTCTAAAAGAGGACGGACAAGCGTAGTGTAGGCAGTCTCCTTAGTAGGTCTGTTACATTTTCCAAGTGTCCTGTCAATAAAACGCAGCCTTTGGTTAGCGTTTCCCACAACATTTTCTATGTGGTCTTTCCAATTTAGGTTGTTCGTAATTGTAATATCTAGGTATTTAATTGAATTAACGGCTTTTAGATTATACTGATTTATCGTGTAACCGAAGTTTAACGAGTTCCTTTTAGCACTCATGTGGATGACCTCACACTTTTCGTTATTTAAGGTCAACTGCCACTTTTCTTTTCGCACCATTCAGATATTTTTTATAAATCGTTTTGCAGTTTGTTTTGATCTTCTGATGACTTTATTAGTCGATAAACGACAGAGTCATTTGCAAACAACCGAAGACGGCGGCTCAGATTGTCTTCCAATTCGTTTTTATAGACAAGGAACATCAAAGGGCCTATAACACTACCTTGGGGAACGCCTGAAATCACTTCTGTTTTACTCGATGACTTTCCGTTAATTACTACGAACTGTGACCTCTCTGACAGGAAATCGCAATTTGCGGGTCTGTAGCACTGTCGAAAATAACGTGTAAGCGGTTCAAATCGAGACTCCGCGATTGGTAATATGCGTGCATAGTTGTGTGTGTGGAGAGTTGTCAGCGGCAGACTGTTACGGCTCTAACGGATAACTGGCCAACTGTTCGTCTTGAAATTACGTTGACTGGGATGCGCACCCTGTAGGTATGGGGAAGGGAAACTCTCACGTTCCAAAATACTAAGTTCTGTCGACACACTGTCAAGTAACGAATAGCTTATTATTAAGATAAAAGAAATTCCCCAAAATCTAAAATTTGTATATGTCCTGACATTCTTGTGGGGACGTATCAGCGTTTGAATGTGTAACAAAAGTAGCGAAGCTCATCTGCTAACCAATAAGAACTTACACTTACGGGAAAAAATATCAGATCAGCAGCAGAAATCAACTGTGTACACTGTCGACTCCCTGTTGCAGATCTCTACACGGAGAGTGGAAGTCAGATGAAGGTGTAGAACTGTGCAGGCCTTGAGTTTGCATCAAGTGCATCGCTACATGAGTCTGCAGACAAGCTCTCTGATGTATCGTAGCCGTAGATGCATTTGTTTCCAGACTATGTTTCCAATCTGAACCACTCATTGAGTCTAATCCAGGTACGAGGCGAGTGTTGTTATACTTTTCGTGATTTCGCTATCAAAAATACTTGCATGTAGATCACCGAGAAAAGAAGAATTCTCAGGATTTCTTTAGCAGGCTGGTGTATAGGACACGCTAATATCCCTGTATAAAGACAAACAACGCATGGGTAAGCCGGCAATATGACCATATACATACGGAAAATTATCAAAAATATATGAAAAATGTCATAAAATACATAGAATAGGTAAAAACCGAGAAAACCGGGTATAATAACAAACTGACGAGAAACACGTAAATTGTAGGGAATTTTGACGAAAAATGTAAATTTGCGAAAAAACTTGCATAATTACGGAAACTGGCTGAGAATACATAAAATTAGAGGAAAAATACCACGAAATGCGGGATATTGAGGTGGGTTAGGGGAACCCAAACACTCAAGGCCAAGAGAAGCTTAAAAATTATGCTCTGGCTGCATTCAATTTTAACCCTCCCCTTCCCCCTGTAAAATATGTGGGTTTTCGTAATACATACTTCAACAAAGGCGACAGAAGTATTACACAGAGGCGCAATATTATAGCATGCAAAACATAGGTAATCCCAATCAGTAACAGTGTTCTCGTATATGCCGTGAAATATAGAATATTACCGAATTACGGCCAGTTCTCACAAGCACTGTTATTCCTTAAGTATTAAGGAGAAGAATCAATGCGTTTATTAGACTTAAACCATTCCATAGGATGTTCTGTAGGAGGGTGGACCGATGTCACATGTGTAACCTAAATAGTGTGAGAAAGGGGCGGGGTGTACTCGAGAGATGTGGTTGAAGTGGCTCTGAGCACTATAGGACGTAACATCTGAGGCCATCAGTCCCCTACAACTTAGAACTACTTAAACCTAACTAACCTAAGGACATCATACACATCCATGCCCAAGATAGGATTCGAACCTGCGACCGTAGCAGTCGCCCGGTTCCGGACTGAAGTGCCTAGAAAAGCTCGGCCACCGCGGCCGGCAATTAATATAACAGTATGCAGATCTATTGAAGAGAAAGACACGTCTTTAGAAGGAGCAGGCACTGAAGATGGACTGACAAAAGTCGTACAAGGAAGAGTCCTTGGGTAAAAGAAGAAATAATTCAAGTGATTGACGAAAGAAAGAAATATAAAAATGATCAGGAAAAGGCACACTTCAGCAGGTGTTAGGACGAAATTGCTGTATTATCCCAAGCATGAGCGAAGCTACCTAACATAAGACGAGTGCTTCTTTGTGCAAGAGGAATGCTACCAAAGCTATGATGATGCTTCCGTAAACAGCAATAAGACTCTTACATCTCATTTGGCTACAGATCGTGCTGCTTCTTCAAGTGCGTTTTCGTGTGGCAGGCTGTGAGTTTTACCTCAATGAATCAGCTATCGAAAATATTCATGTCGGTTTTTCTTGGCTCTGTTTTATAGTGAGACATAGCCGCATCCATCAAAAGCGATACTACTACTAATTATCAGCATGACTGGTGCAGGAAGTGTGATTGAAGATACGTAATTTTCCGACTTAGAAAGACGAGTAAAGTCCATGAGTTTCCTAAGAGACGGAACAACAGTCTCCAGACTTGGTTCTAGTTGGTTTATAAGCACCTCGAGCGTTGGGTATGCACTGTGACGATACCGTCCTAGAACGCCAGAATAGTGCAGAAGGAAGTAAAACTTCCTGGCAGATTAAAACTGTGTGCCGGACCGAGACTCGCACTCGGAACCTTTGCCTTTCGCGAGCAAGTGCTCTATCATTTTTTTTTTCTTTTTTTTTTAAATTTTTTAAGGAAGGTCGGAGAAACAGAAACCTTTATTATTCACAAAATAAACATAGTACGTCCTTACACATTATAACTGTCCTGGAAGGAACCTAGCTGCCGTCCTACCATGCAGCATGAAATAACAAACTCAAAGTGAGGCCACCTCCGGCACCCTAAAGAAAAGTATTTATAGATATGATAACAAATTTTGAAGTACATCCCATTGCTAACTGTGCAAGCGTTAGTTTTTCCTAGGTCGCGTACTCGCATAGTTGTCCTTAGATGATCACTTTACTTGGTCAGTTTCACAACGACAGCACCGCCGCTCATCTTTGCGCACCCGGCACACCGCAAGCATATGGCGGGTCCGCAAAAACAGTTACTAGGAAACTGGCATACCAGTCCTTGTACTTTTGTAGCCGTAACAGTTTTGTGTGTCCATCTTGCAACTATTGCCAGTAATCCAGTACGTTCAGACGTGTCTCTCTATAGATGTTACATGGGGGCTTAATTATAAAATGAATGCAATAATTTTAGTAGCTGTGTGTCTGGTTACGAAGTCTCGTAACCGGTTGGCCCTGACTAGTATTAGTACGCAATCTGACTGCATAAAATAATCATAAAGAATGAAGGGAAATTTCCATTAACACAATTGATTAATTAAGTCCCCTGCAACTATAAAAGCTACGAAACAATAAAGCACAAGTGTAACTGTTCTGTGTGTGGTTGTGTGACTCAACGTACATGTATCTGGCACGGTTCTTCCTCAATACGACAAGAAATTTTAAACACCATTTACAATGAACTAATTAAAAAGCCAGAAATACTATAATTGCACATAGAAACCAGAATTACAGTCTAATACATGAACACAAGCCAGATGCTTTGTTGACTGAACCTGTGACCAAGAGGCATTGTTATTTAGGAAATTTGAAATAAAAAATTTTTTGTTACCTCCATATATATTGACGAAAAATACATTGTGATCATTGCAACATCTTCCATATATACATTACACCAACCGAACAGTATCAACTCTCTCTCTAGTACTCTCTCAACTAGTACAGCTCTCGACATCCTCTCAACAAGCACTGCCCACGACAACCTCTGAACTACAACTGCCCTCGATGTTCTCTGAACAACAACTGCGCCAGTGGAGGCGGCGCAATAATACTCTTAGCGCAATCTCTGGCGCTGTGACTCAGTGTAGCCACCTTTCATATGCCCATCCTCCACGGGCTAGAATTTGATGGTATTTTTGCCAGCATTGGCGGTGAAAATACCACCAAATTCGTCCAAAAAAAAAAAAAAAAACAGACAAAAATAAAAGATGATATTAATAAGTAAATATCACATAACTAAATAAATTTTGGCTTTGCACTGACCCTTCAATAACCTAATATATAAAATACAGTAAGGAATACAAATGCTTGCATACATGTGATTTTACATAATAGTTTACACAAGTATCATTTGTTAAACAATGTGGTTAAACAATTAAATCAATAGCGTCAGCAATGACGAATGGGTGCAGGTAAGAGTCTCATAACATTTCATAGACAGTAAATACACAAAAAATCAGTTTATACAAATATTCACATAAAATCTTTTCAATATTTCAATAAACAGGTAGCACTCCTCAGAGTAGTTGACAGTTCCAACAGTAACACCCAGCAATGGTCAACAGGTGCAAATAGCAGTCTCATAACATTTCATCAGCAGCATTTAAACAGCTCCAACAGTGGCACCCAGCAATGGCGAGCAGGCGCAGACACCAACAAGTGACATGATCTTAGTAGAAGCAGTTCCATCAGTGGCACCCAGCAATGTTGAACAGGTGCAGACAGCAACAAGTGACATTGTCTCAGTAGAAGCAGTTCCATCAGTTGGCAGCCCTGCAGCCAGGCGACTAGCGCGAGTATTGGTGTTCTCGTAAAGATAAGTCATTTTAGATTATAAAACATATAGATTAGTACTGATTACGTGGTAAATAGGTGTATTAGTGTGCCTTTTAAGTGTACCATTAAAGGTTTCATTTTTCTTTACGTAATATAGCAGAAAACGCGAAAAGACCGTAGAGTCGTATTTTCTGTTTACGTTCTGCTGAAGCAAATCTATAGAATTTCGTTTAGTTGTTCCTTGTTCTCTCCAGCAATTTAACTGAGTGTACCTCTTCATTATTTAACTAGCATTTCCGGAAAGTAGCGTAAAGTTTGAGTTGTTGTTTCAGAAACTTTCCAATTTTGTTTTTGTTTACACACAGCTGCGTATAGGCCAAATTTGTGTAACCATATTTTCGTGTTTATCTGTAATTTAAGTGACTTATTCTTAATAAACTATTACGTTTATCATGAGTGAAAAGTACTTGAGTTGCCATAGAATTGTTAGGTCAGGGCTTTGGTGTGATGGGTGCTGTAGTTTTTTCCATGTGGGTGACTGTAGTGGTGTGGGAATAGGGGAAGTAAATGAGACTCATCAGTGGTTTTGTAGGATTTATAGTAGAGATAGGAAGATACTAGAACAGGAGGGGAAAATTGCCGTCCTTCAGGCTGAGTTAGACAAGGCCAGGGAAGATCTTGACAGGTTAAGAAGGGAGAAGGGTAAAGAGAGGTGGGAAGTGGCAACAGGCAACAGGAGGAACAGGCCTAGAACTTTGTCTGACAGCTTCATGGTGAATGTGGAAAATAGATTTGACCTGTTGCTTCACTTAGAAGCTGGTGAGCCTCAAGCAGTTGCAGGTGTAGACAGGGCACAACAAACTTTTAGCAGCAAATTGAAAAGTAAGAATGTAGGGAAATCAGTAAAGAGAAAGAAAGTGTTGTTGTTAGGTAGTTCCCATGGAAGAGGTGTTGGCCAACTTTTGCAGGATGAACTAGGATCAGAATACCAGATCACCAATATTTTTAAACCTAGTGCTGGTCTGGAGCAGGTTACAGAGAATTTAGGATCACTTTACAAAGATTTCACAAAGGAAGACACCGTGGTTATAGAGGGTGGGGCAGGTAACAGCATTGACAGAGATCCTGGGTATAGTATAGAGTGTGACCTGGCGAAGATTGCATCAGCATCGAAGCATACTAGTGTTGAGTTTGTATCTGTTCTTGGGCGCCATGACCGACCTCATTTGAGCTCTTCTGTCAAGAGAGTTAATTTGGAGCTGGAACGGCTGTTTATGTCGGGTGCAGAGTCAATCATTGGTGTGGTTCCTGTTGATTCTCTCAGTAAGTGGGATTATACTAGGCATGGCCTTCACCTCAACAGGAAGGGGAAGGGTAAATTGGCTTGGGAAATAGCAGGAAAGTTAAAGGGGGAGGCACTGTCATGAGTGGTAAAATACCAGTGGTTATAGGGTTCAGAAAAGACCCTTTTTTAGGGTAGGGAGGACAGAAAGAAAGCAAATTTTAAGAAAGGTTAGAACTGAGACAAACCTTCAGTTTGAGAAAGAAATCAAAAAATATAATTCCAGCTTATTACATCAGCATAAACAGCTATTGGTTAAGAATTTTCAACAGTCAGCAGATATTTTAACTCTGCCCAATTTTAACTTAGTCAATGTGAAATGTCAGCTATCTTTATTGCATCAAAATATTCGAGGACTGAGAAATAAAATTAATGAATTAACTATCTGCATAGATGAATTAGAGTCTTCAAACCCAGCTGACATAATCTGCCTCTCTGAACATCATGTGACCACTGGTATAGAACTTTAGGTTAGCATCTCACTTTTGTAGATCAGAAATGGAAAAAGGAGGAGTTGCCACATTCATCAGGAACTGTCATAAATTTAAGAACATAGACATTCATAAATTGTGCCTAGAACAGCATATGGAAGCATGTGCAACAGAATAAGAATTTCACAAAAAATCCTTCATAATATTAAGTGTATATTGAGCACCTGCAGGTAACTTTAATCTGTTTGTAAACTACCTTGAACCTGTACTGGCCCATTTAACAACCAAAAACAAAGAAATAGTGGTTGCTGGTGATTTGAATGTAGATTTCCTTAAAGACTCTCCCAATAAGAACTTATTTGAGTTAGTAACACTATCATTCAACTTAATTCCCACTGTAAAGTTCCCCACTAGGGTAGCCACTTGCTCACAAACAGCCATTGATAATATCTTTATAGAAAAGTCCAATGAACAAAATTATATTACAAAACCAATAGTCAATGGCCTCTCAGACCATGACATGCAGTTCCTTCTGTTAAATGTTAATACTGAGCAGGATATAAAATCTGTTAAATCTGAGCTCAAGAGGGTAATCAATAAGCCAAAAATTGATTATTTTAGGACACTCCTCAGAGACATTCACTGGACTGATGTTTACAGTGCTCATGGCATGAATGAAAAATATAACACTTTTGCTAATAAAGTGCTTACCTTATTCGAACACTGTTTTCACCCAAAACGTACCAAGGTTAGAGCAAAGTCTTCAAAGAAGCCATGGATTACTTGAGGAATAGGGGTATCTTGTAAAACAAAAAGAAAACTGTATCTGTCAATCCGAAACAGTTCTAATGTTTATGCTATAGCACATTACAAGAAATACTGTAAAATATTAAAGACTGTAATATGGATGTCAAAGTAAATATATTACAAGGAAAAGATAGTCATATCAGATAACAAAATAAAGACAATATGGGATATAGTGAAGGAGGAGACCAGTAGAACCAGACATGAAGAGGAACAAATAGCATTAAGAGTAAATGATACACTTTATAAGTGTTACTGAAAAGATGGGGTTGTCAGGTTCGGTAGATGCTGCTATGGAATACCTCAGACCAGACATTTCAAGTAACTTCCATGATATGAATTTGACCCTCACTACCCCAACAGAAATAATGTCCATCATAAAATCTTTAAAATCAAAAACATCTGGTGGGTATGATGAAATTTCAACAAAGTTATTAAAGAATGTGATTCTGAGCTAAGTAAAATATTAAGCTATCTGTGTAACCAATCGTTTATCAGTGGAATATTTCCTGAATGGATTAAATATACTGAAGTTAAGCCACTGTTTAAGAAGGGAGATAAATAAATAGCATCAAATTTCTGTCCAATTTCACTGTTGCCAGCGTTCTCAAAAATTTTTCGAAAAAGTAATGTACAGTCGGCTTTATAACCATCTTATCTCAAATAACATACTGTCAAAGTCACAGTTTGGATTTCTAAAAGGTTCTGATATTAAGAAGGCTATCTACACTTACAGTGAAAATGTGCTTAATTCATTAGACAAAAAATTGCAGGCAACTGGTATATTTTGTGATCTGTCAAAGGCATTTGACTGTGTAAATCACAATATCCTTTTAAGTAAATTAGAGTATTATAGTGTAACAGGAAATGCTGCAAAATGGTTCAAATCTTATATCTCTGGCAGGAAACAAAGGGTGTTATTAGGAAAGAGACATGTATCAGGCATCATCAAACTGGGATCTAATTACATGTGGGGTCCCACAAGGTTCCATTTTGGGGCCCTTACTTTTTCTTGTGTATAGCAATGACCTTTCATCAGTAACATTACCAGATGCCAAGTTTGTTTTGTTTGCCGATGATACAAACATTGCAATAAATAGGAAATCAAGTGTAGTCTTAGAAAGATCAGCTAATAAAATATTTGTGGACATTAATCACTGGTTCCTAGCCAATTATTTGTCACTAAACTTTGAAAAAAAACACACTATATGCAGTTCAGAACCTGTAAGGGGTGTCCCACGAGTATATGTCTAACATATGATGACAAGAAGATAGAAGAAGTGGACAGTGTTAAATTCTTGGGATTACAGGTTGATAATAAATTCAACTGGGAGGAGCACACCACAGAACTGCTGAAGCATCTTAACAAATCTCTGTTTGCAATGCGAATTTTGTCAGACATAGAGGATATAAAAATGAAAAAACTGGCATACTATGCTTACTTTCATTCCATGATGTCATATGGGATTATTTTTTGGGGTAATTCTTAAAGCCAAGCTAAAGTTTCCAGGCACAAAAACGTGTAGTAGGAGTTATATGTGGTGTGAACTCAAGAACATCCTGCAGAAGCCTGTTTAGGGAACTAGGTATACTAACTACTGCTTCCCAATATATTTATTCCTTAATGAAATTTGTCATTAAAAATATATCACTTTTTCAAACCGACAGCTCAGTTCATGGAATCAATACTAGAAATAAGAATAATCTTCACAAGGATTTAAAGTCACTTAGTCTTGTACAATTTCAGTGCAGTAATGTGTTCATTGTAAATAAGTATTATAGTAGTTGTATTACATGTTTATTACCTTATAAATAAATAAAAAACTTTTTTATTTTAAATTCAGTGCATTAATATATGTAAAATGACTCATATAGTGTTCATTAAAAAATGACGATCATTCCACTTGGGACCTGTGGAATGGTACATTAGCTTATTTGTTTTAGTTGTAAATATTTGTGTCATGTATTGTTATTTTTCTGACGTGTTCCACATCCTGGAGGACCTCCTCACTACGGATCAATTGGAATGAAGTAAATCTAATCTAATCCTAAAAAAATCAAATGTTGAAAGGGTGCAGACAGCAACAAGTGACATCATCAGTAGAAGCAGTTCCATCAGTGGCACCCAGCAATGTTGAGCAGGTGCAGACAGCAACAAGTGACATCATTTCAGTAGAAGCAGTTCCAACAGAGGCACCCAGCAATGTTGAACAAGTGCAGACAGCAACAAGTGACATCATTTCAGTAGAAGCAGTTCAAGCAGTGGCACCCAGCAATGTTGAGCAGGTGCAGACAGCAACAAGTGACATCATTTCAGTAGAAGCAGTTCCGGCAGTGGCACCCAGCAATGTTGAGCAGGTGCAGACAGCAACAAGTGCCATCATTTCAGTAGAAGCAGTTCCATCAGTGGCACCGAGCAATGTTGAACAGGTGCAGACAGCAACAAGTGACATCATCAGTAGAAGCAGTTCCATCAGTGGCACCCAGCAATGTTGAGCGGGTGCAGACAGCAACAAGTGACATCATTTCAGTAGAAGCAGTTCCAACAGAGGCACCCAGCAATGTTGAACAAGTGCAGACAGCAACAAGTGACATCATTTCAGTAGAAGCAGTTCAAGCAGTGGCACCCAGCAATGTTGAGCAGGTGCAGACAGCAACAAGTGACATCATTTCAGTAGAAGCAGTTCCGGCAGTGGCACCCAGCAATGTTGAGCAGGTGCAGACAGCAACAAGTGCCATCATTTCAGTAGAAGCAGTTCCATCAGTGGCACCGAGCAATGTTGAACAGGTGCAGACAGCAACAAGTGACATCATCAGTAGAAGCAGTTCCATCAGTGGCACCCAGCAATGTTGAGCAGGTGCAGACAGCAACAAGTGACATCATTTCAGTAGAAGCAGTTCCAACAGAGGCACCCAGCAATGTTGAACAAGTGCAGACAGCAACAAGTGACATCATTTCAGTAGAAGCAGTTCAAGCAGTGGCACCCAGCAATGTTGAGCAGGTGCAGACAGCAACAAGTGACATCATTTCAGTAGAAGCAGTTCCGGCAGTGGCACCCAGCAATGTTGAGCAGGTGCAGACAGCAACAAGTGCCATCATTTCAGTAGAAGCAGTTCCATCAGTGGCACCGAGCAATCTTGAACAGGTGCAGACAGCAACAAGTGACATCATCAGTAGAAGCAGTTCCATCAGTGGCACCCAGCAATGTTGAGCAGGTGCAGACAACAAGAAGTAACATTATTTCAGTAGAAGCAGTTCCATCAGTGGCACCCAGCAATGTTGAACAGGTGCAGACAGCAACAAGTGACATTGTCTCAGTAGAAGCAGTTCCATCAGTGGCACCCAGTAATGTTGAGCAGGTGCAGGTAACAATCCATAATATTCACCATCACTAATTAAACAGTTCATCAGAGTTCATCAGCAGTAATTAAACATTTCCAAGTGGCACCCATCAATGTTAATACGTGCAAGTACGAACAATAGTTTGAATGCACACACAATTGCTTTTACAAAATTATTATCAATGCTCTTACACTAAACATACAAATTATAATAAACAAACAAATGATATTAGATAATTGTCATATTAACTATTACAAATACACAAATATCAGTAAACCTATAATATTTATGCGTGTCAATGCAAGCCACAACAAACAAGTAAAATAATATTTAGGAGATAGGTCCGTACCAATTATTTGGGATTAGGAAAGGAAAACACACAAAACACACTCACTCATCTTTCATCCACATTTAAGTACTACAGTGTAATTGAATAGTGTTAACTGTGTAAATGCAATTCTGTCAAAAATTTGATGTTCAACATGTGTATCAAGTAGTAGTGGTAACAGTGTATAACAGTCAATAATAGTTAGTCAACGTCATAGTCGTCATGTCAAGACCAATGTTTGCCAAGCCAAATCAAAATGTACGGTTGCTGAACAACTGTCAGTGTGCCAAGATATGCAATTACTCCCGCTCTCCAAAAAAAAAAGAGTTTATACTGCTTATTGATTTAACAAAGTGTGTGTGTAGACAATCTTCCTTCCACTTGAGTGTTCTAATCTGCCATCTTCATCCTCCTTGTTCCATATAAACCAACAAAAAAAAATATGCTCCTCATTTACTTTACCTCTTCTCCACCAATAATCATCAGCATCACATAATCTTAATACCTCAATAATACATCTTATGTCAATACATATAAACCTTATCATCAATATCATTTACCTTACCTCTTGTCCACCAAAACTCCAATAATCATCAACTTCACACAATCTCAATACCTCAATAATACCTCTTCAATATGTCGATACATATAAACCTTATCACCAATATCATTTCACTTCCATAACAACTCTTTCCTCTAGTCAGTCTCCTCGAACAAGTACAGATAAAATCGTAGTGCAAACTTCAATTCATCATCCCATACAATCCAAAGACACAATGTCCACACACAACCTCTGTGTAATCCATCTGACCCAAATCTTCTACTCATTATGAATTATAAAGTACATTTTGGTTACCTTGTCCATCATTAAATAAAAGGAATGCATACATGACCTCTAACAGCCTTTAGTTTGAATAACTTTCAGTAAGTAAGTACGAGTACGGAGTGTGAATGATCGTAATATTTCACAGTGTGTACACCACTTCAAGAATCATTGCAAAACAGAAGCAAACATGTGGAGTATTTCTTGTGTCGAGTGTCACTTGCTATTTCAATTGCTCACGAAGAATGCAGTGTAATAACTGTCAATGGTCTAAACCTAGTGTTGGTATGTCATGTCGTTAGCTTCCTTTCTAGTAGCATAAATGTATACAGCTTCCATAAAACCTCCAGCTCATGTGACTTCAATGAAGTTTCTTGTACCAATGTCGTTCGTAGAATTATAGCAGTTCATTTTCTTATCTTAAAATATAAAGCACTGAGCGTAAGCAAAACATTCAATAGCGAGTAAATATACCAGCAGAGAACAGAACGTCAACAAATGGATGTAGCACAATCCCTATAACGAAGCTTTGCCAAGCAAACAATCTATAATTAATACCATAGTGTGACCTAAACTCCATGTTCGTACACTGTATATCAGCATTTCTATATACCAAATTAAAGAGTAGTAGTAGTAGTTGTTGTTGTTGTTGTGGTCTTCAGTCCTGAGACTGGTTTGATGCAGCTCTCCATGCTACTCTATCCTGTGCAAGCTGCTTCATCTCCCAGTAACAACTACAACCTAAATCCTTCTGAATCTGTTTAGTGTATTCATCTCTTGGTCTCCCTCTACGATTTTTAGCCTCCACGCTGCCCTCCAATACTAAATTGGTGATCCCTTGATGCCTCAGAACATGTCCTACCAACCGATCCCTTCTACTAGTCAAATTGTGCCACAAATTTCTCTTCTCCCCAATCCTATTCAATACCTTCTGATTAATTATGTGATCTACCCATCTAATCTTCAGCATTCTTCTGTAGCACCACATTTCAAAAGCTTCTATTCTCTTCTTGTCCAAACTATTTATCGTCCATGTTTCACTTCCATACATTGCTACACTCCATACAAATACTTTCAGAAACGACTTCCTGACATTTAAATCTATACTCGATGTTAACAAATTTCTCTTCTTCAGAAACGCTTTCCTTGCCATTGCCAGTCTACAATTTATTTCCTCTCTACTTCGACCATCATCAGTTATTTTGCTCCCCAAATAGCAAAACTCCTTTACTACTTTAAGTGTCTCATTTCCTAATCTAATTCCCTCAGCATCACCCGACTTAATTCGACTACATTCCATTATCCTCGTTTTACTTTTGTTGATGTTCATCTTATATCCTCCTTTCAAGACACTATCCATTCCATTCAACTGCTCTTCCAAGTCCTTTGCTGTCTCTGACAGAATTACAATGTCATCGGCAAACCTCAAAGTTTTTATTTCTTCTCCATGGATTTTAATACCTACTCCGAATTTTTCTTTTGTTTCCTTCACTGCTTGCTCAATATACAGCCCCAAATTCCCTTTTAACGCGTTCATTAAATTTTCCCTGATTTTCAACATGTTTATCTATGTTCTGGTACTCTTCAGTTTCTGCAAATGGCAATGGAGCTGTATCATCTGAATCTCTGTCCCCATTTAAACTAAGACTTGTCAATTTATCTGAAATCTCCTCAACTCTTTCCGATAAGTCACCTATTCGTTCTTTCTGTTTTTTTACGTCTTCCGTAAGTGTCGCGACTCGGGTTTCAGTATTGACACATTTAGTAATTAACTGTTCATATCGTTGTGTTAGGTTATTTATTCTTTCATTTGGGACAGATTTCTCGATTCTTTCAAATATTTCTTCCTTATCGTGTGCACGTTGTAAATTTAACTCTGAAAATTTTTGTACTATCACGCGATCTCTTTCTTCCTGTTCTCTATCCTGTCCCTTTTGTCTAATTTCTATTGAAATTAATCTATTATTGTGAGAATTCAAAATCGGTTGTACTTCTTCTCTAATTTCTTTCTTTAATTCTTCTTTCATGTTTTTGAAACATGTCCCTATTCGTGAGTCTAACCGTGTTTCCATTGTTCCCATATCAGTTTTAATTGTTCTTATTTGTGAGTCTAACCGTGTTGCCAATGTTCCCATCTGTGATCCCAAAATTAATATAGCACCCATCAACTGCTCCATATTAACTGGTTCAAAATTCTTTTCGTCCCTAACATTTCCCGTAAAACTAACTTCCTTCGTCATGGCTGTAAAGCTATATGTGTTCGATACTATTCCGGAATCTTTGTCGTTAATCTCATATTCTGAAAATTTTCCGATTGTGAAAAATTTTGAACTGGTTCCGGACTATTTTCCCGGCTTATTAAATTGTTTTCTGCTTCATTATTCATCATACTGTTCTCCTGTGTTGGCGAGTTCGCCATGTTAACAATTTCGTCATTCTTACTATCCATCATTTTTGCCTTTTTCATCGATCGCATAATCATTTACAAAACATACAAAACTCGTCACTATCCGAAAATTACACACAATATAACACTTTGTGATCAACAATACCATTCACACGAAATGCTTCCCGACAAACATGATTAACGAACAATTGAAATCTTCACAATTGCACAAAATTGTCAAACCCATATACGAGACATCAAAAATTAAATTCTGCAAAAATAACATTAGAAGAATGACAAGACAACTACAAATGTTCAATTACCAAATCTGCACATGCAATATAGACTACAATTACTAAACTACAAATTACTACAACAATACTTCTGTCAACTATTTTTACTGTCAAAAGAATTCCAAGGGACGATCCGAAGCAGCGGTCGCCACGTGCATGGGGGCTTAATTATAAAATGAATGCAATAATTTTAGTAGCTGTGTGTCCGGTTACGAAGTCTCGAACCGGTTGGCCCTGACTAATATTAGTACGCAATTTGACTGCATAAAATAACTATAAAGAATGAAGGGAAATTTCCGTTAACACAGTTGATTAATTAAGTCCCTTGCAACTATAAAAGCTAAGAAACAATAAAGCACAAGTGTAACTGTTCTGTGTGTGGTAGTGTGACTCAACGTACATGTATCTGGCACGG
This sequence comes from Schistocerca nitens, assembly GCF_023898315.1. Classification (NCBI taxonomy): domain Eukaryota; kingdom Metazoa; phylum Arthropoda; class Insecta; order Orthoptera; family Acrididae; genus Schistocerca; species Schistocerca nitens. The sequence goes on along the minus strand of NC_064618.1, from coordinate 283,298,128 downwards.
TTCTTCCTCAATACGACAAGAAATTTTAAACACCATTTACAATGAACTAATTAAAAAGCCAGAAATACTATAATTGCACATAGAAACCAGAATTACAGTCTAATACATGAACACAAGCCAGATGCTTTGTTGACTGAACCTGTGACCAAGAGGCACTGGCGCTGTGACTCAGTGTAGCCACCTTTCGATGTAATGGACCGTCATACCTGTGATCCACGCCACTGCGTTCGTCTTATGACGCGGAAAATACCTTTCCTCTCGAACAAATACTATGTCAGAAGAGACTGCTGTATAGATAGTGCGTCGCATGAACGCTGTTATCTTCCTTGCGAGAGTCCAGACAGCCAGTGCCTCGCCGCAGACCAGCCGATGGACGTCCGTATCCAGCACGCCGCATTGCTGACACATGGGCGAATCCGCCAAATGTATTGCGTACTTTTTATCATTCATAGGGTATTTTCGGTTCACTACAATGTACCATGTTGATCTGACTGTTGTAAGTAGGTAGGGGTGGTGTACCGTGCGCCACAACACGTGCCAATTAACGGCTGGATGTTTCCGTTCCACCCTATTCCGGGCGATCTGGCGAAGAAGCAGATGGTACACGTCCTTCAATGTCGACTGTCGGGTCGTCGGTAAACGCTCTCGAACGTAACTGTGTTCCACGATGAACGTACGCACATACGTTAACGGGGGCGATATATGGCCGACACTGACTGGAGGAAGATGCGATGTTGGTACTAGTTCTTCGATGATCGTCCCCGTAAGCGAGTGATTCCTGTTGCGCCACCGTTTGAGCATAGTATTGATATACATGGCACGCGCCTTTTCGTGCACGTTCACTAAACCAACGCCCACCTCTCGCGCTAGAAGCGTAAGCGTGTTGTACTGTACCTTAAAGAGCTGTCCCAGGCACACATAGTACACAAAAGCCGCCTGAATCCTCATAGCCATCGTGCGCGTCAAGGGGAGAAGGTGTGTCAGGTGGCACATCATGGGCGCGAGATAAAGGCTGACGAGTAACACTCGCTGCAGCATATCCTTCGACCGTAGGGAGTTTAGTCGTACTGCCGTGCGGACTCTGAGTAACAGCTTTCGGTAGTTGTCCTCAGCTGTTCCCGCTGTCTTCTTATGAAAGGTGATACCTAAACAGCGGAGGGTTTGCACCGCAGGTAAGAGTCCTTCCGTTCCTGGTCCTAGTCCATGTCCCACATGCATGAATTGTGATATTCGGTAGTTGACCTCACTTCCAGCTGCCATCCCATACGTCTGTAGCCAACCGAGTGCTGTTTGAGTCTCCCCCTCATTCCGTACGAAGAACACAATGTCATCCGCGTATGCTCTGCATTTGAATGATAAATACCGTAGGGAGATCCCTGTAAGACGGCGGCGAAGGCCTGCGAGGAATGGTTCTAAGGCGATCGCATATAGGAGGATTGACAAGGGGCAACCCTGTCTGACTGATCTTAAGATCTTAAAATACTCAGTTCTCCCTCCGTTGATCACCATCGCTGATCTGGCGCCGTGCAACAGCCGCATCACAGCAGTGGTCAATAATGAAGAGACACCCATCCTGTTCATCAGCGCCGCGAGGTACACATGATCCACGCGATCAAAGGCATGATCGAAATCTACTGCAACCATCGCCCTCCGGAGGCGGCATGCAGCCGCGAGGGCGACGACGTCACGATAGTCTCCCAAGGCTGTGTGGCTATTACAGACGCTGCCAAGAGAAGTCTGATCGGCATGTATTCGATTCTCCAGCGACTGTTTGATACGACTGCCCGGTATGCGCATGAAGATCTTGAAGTCACTATTAAGGAGGGTCAAGGAGCGATAAACACAAGGCCGTTTGCCACCATGGGGCTTTGGTATCGGTATCATGAGCCCTTCCGTGAATTTAATGTGAACCGGTACTTCTTGCTTCAGGAGCTCATTAAACATGCATAGCCACATCAGTGTCATAATGGTCACAAAGGCACGGTAAAATTCCAACGGGAATCCATCTGGACATGGGGACTTGTTGCAGGTACCTCGTGTAATCGCTTCCTCCAGCTCTTCACACGTAATTTCAGATAACCCGTCCGCTTCCCCGTTCACAGTCGTCGCGTCTGGGATCTCTTCGAGGACGTTCCCCAGCTCCCTCTGACCCTCCCAGTTGCTCGCTTAGAATCTGCTAAAATGATCCGTAAACGCCTGTGCTATGCCCCTTTGTGTTGTAAAACGACGGTCATCGCAGAGATCGATCTCATGTATTAACGTCCTTCGCCTTCTTCGTCTTTCCTTTATCACATAATGCATCGAGGGAGCCTCGTTGGGCAGGCAATCCTGCACGTATCATCGTACCCGCCATCCTCAGCGTCGCAAGTTGTACCAGCTTCGCCTTGACTCGGTGGACGGATGTCTGGCGTTCTGGTGTAGGTGGTTGAGCTAACAGTTCCCAGAGAGCCGTAAAGTAAAACTCTGTGGTCGTGCGCTGCCATTGAGAAACCTCCTTCCCGTAACCTATTAACGTCCTCCATAAAGCTGGCTTCGCGCACTCGATCCACCACTTCAGGGCAGAACCGAAAGAATTTCGTCGACGGAGGCAGCCATGCCACACGTCCTCCACCATGCGTCGGCATTCTGCGTCATGCAGGTGGAAGACGTTCATCTTCCAATTACCCCTCCGTCTCCATACCTGCTGTCTAGCAAGGTTAACTGTACTAATATATGCCTCGTGGTCTGTAAACGCTGTTGGCCATATTTCTGCGTCAACCGCCGACATTGCTAACGCCCTTGAAACGTAGATCCGATCCAAACGGCTCGCGGAGTGGCTAGTAAAAAATGTGTATCCTGGTTGGTTGCGATTCTTCAGGCCCCATGTATCGACTAATTCCATCCCGTTGACCAGTTCCCTAAGTTCTTGGCTAGTAGTATAGTTAGGTTGTTGGTCCTTTCTGTCGAGCACACAATTAAAATCTCCGCTGAGTATCGTCCCTGGAATACTAGTGTAACCTCATGGGCATAAAAATCTGCTCTGTCCTTTCTCTTATCCGAGCCTGACGGTGCGTATATGTTGATGAAACGTATTTGATGAAACGTATTCCATCTATGGTCAAGGCCGTACCACGGGCAGAAGGCAAATACTCTACTTCGTCTGCACGTATCCCTTCCTTTAATAGTATCGCTGTGCCAACGCCTCTCTCGTCACATGGGGAACAGTAAATGTCGTGACCGTAAAAGTCCGAGGGGGGAAGTACCCGAACTTCCTGTAATAGTGCTATGTCTAAATCCGCAGCCTTTATCATGTCACTGAGCATCTTGATTTTCACCGGCGTCCCAATGCTATCGATGTTAACAGACCCTATCCGATAAGCTTATTGCATGGCTGTCAACGTAGATAGGGCACCATACGGTCGCTAATTCTTCAGTACACAGGCTGCTTCCGTACTAACCGCCGTCCACTCATATGGTCTGCCGTTATTCCGTGCACTCTTCCGGTCTTACACCGGGATCCGTTCCCCACGGGGGTGGGTCTTCTGACCAGTCCCCTAGTGTCCCATCGTTGTCGTGCGGTACAGGCGCCATAGCCTCCTCACCAGCCTGTTGCCGTCGATCGAACTCCTTCGCTGTGTCTGGAGCATCGGCAGCGGTAGGTCGTGTCGCCGTCCCGCTGGCCACTGTTGCATCCACGCTAGGCAGTTCTTCTGTATCCATGGTCGTCTGCTCTGTACCCGAAAACGTATCAGAAGTGCCTGCTAGATCTGATTGGTCATTCTCCACCGTGAGGTGGCACTTCTTCCGCCGTTTTGGTGATCGCTGTTTTCGTTGCCGGGCTTCGGAATCAGAGGTCAGCATGGTCTCTGGTTGTTCGTTGCGGACGTTGGAATCGTGCGCCGTCGTATTATCGACGTCTGCAAGTGCCTTATCTGAAGGGGCCGCAAGCGGCACCGAAGAGAGGGCGTCTTGTGACTGCTGCAGGCGATCCAGAGCAACGTCACCCTTCCGTGGCTCGCCACGATCTGCCGCTGTCTGTGTGTTCTGGTACGCTTCTGTCTCGCGGCCTGCGTCATCGCGTAATGCGGCGACATAAGTCATGGAGAGCACAGTCGGATGCGGTGGCAGCTGTAACAACCTTCGTTGAGCACACTCAGAACGGACGTGTCCCTCCTTCCCACACCCAGAGCACGTCCTTGGTTGTCCGTCGTAGATGACAATCGCCCTACAACCAGCGATGTACACGTATGACGGAACGTGTTTTCGGAGTTCGACCCGTATTTGTCTGATGCCATTGAGGACATGATACGTCTTGAAACTCGCCCATTTTTCAGCCACGTGGGATAGGACCGTTCCGTAAGGACGTAGGGCGTCTGTCATCAATTCTTCTGGCACTTCCAATGGAAGCTCAAAGACGCGGATCGTTCGGAGTCCCATGCCGACGTGTTCAACTGTTACCGCCCCAACATTCCCGTCTGAATGACAGAAACGGAGTCCTTGTCGGTGTCGGAGTAGTAGTTCGTCGCATGCCGCTTCATTTATGAGCTTGACACAGACCACGCTGCTGACTACAGATAAGTGTATTCCAACGAGAACGTCAGGTTCGATTTTCACCTCGTCCCGTAAATAACGTTCGATCTCGTAAGCCTTCGGTCGAGCATATTCGTTAACAAAACTAAATTTCAGTGTCGATTTGCGGAACGACAAGGCCATGATTCGTTCTATGTATACCGCGGCACACCACTGCACACTTAACGTAAACACCTCTCGCGCAGACGTGCGGCAGGGAAGTAAACACCGTCCGAACCGCTGCGCCGCTGAAGGCTGACTGCCTTTGCCATTCGCGGGCAAGTGCTCTACTAACTGAGCTACCCAAGCACGACTCACGCCTCGTACTGACAGCTTTACTTCTGCCAGTACCTCGTCTCCTACCTTCCAAACTTTACAGAAGCTCTCCTGCGAACCTTGCTCAACTAGCACTCCTGAAAGAAAGGATATTATGGAGACATGGCTTAGTCACATCCTGGGGGATGCTTCCAGAATGAGATTTTCACTCTGCAGCGGAGTGCGCAGGAAAGTTTCTGTGAAGTTTGGAAAGTAGGAGACGACCTATTGGCGAAAGTAAAGCTGTGAGGACGGGGCGTGAGTCGTGCTTGGGTATCTCAGATGGTAGAGCACTTGCCCGCGAAAGGCGAAGGTCCCGAGTTCGAGTCTCGGTCCAGCACACAGTTTTAATGTGCCAGGAAGTTTCACATCAGCGCACACTCCGCTGCAGAGTGAAAATCTCGTTCTGGAAACATCCCCTAGGCTGTGGCTAAGCCATGTCTCCGCAATACCTTTGTTTCAGGATGCTTGTTCTGCAAGGTTCGCAGGAGAGCTTCTGTAAAGTTTGGAAGGTGGAAGACGAGGTACTGGCAGAAGTAAAGCTGTCACGAGGCGGCATGAGTCGTGCTTGGGTAGCTCAGATGGTAGAGCACTTGCCCGCGAAAGGCAAAGGTCCAGAGTTCGAGTCTCGGTCCGGCACACAGTTTTAATGTGCCAGGAAGTTTCACATCAGCGCACACTCCGCTGCAGAGTGAAAATCTCATTCCAGAAGGAAGTAATTTTATCATTTTAAGTTTGGCGCTGTAGTCATTCTGGTAGGAAACTTGCTGGGTATGTCTGATGTTGGAAAACATATCCTGCTTTACAGTATCACGAGCGTTGCATTCTGCGAGACTAATACTTCGGAAACTGTATGGCATTAACAATATAGCATTATTTTAGGTGTGAATCTTGTAACCATAGGAGGGTGTATTTACACAATACGATTATTTGTCTCAGGCCGGTACCTTCCTGGTACTGACTCCAGACAGTGGGATAATGGTTCGGAATTGATAGTACGGTTGATTTACGCGAAATGTTTCAAACTCCATTCGCCTAGAGCTCCATCATGTGTAAACCACACGTTTCTTCTCAATTGTCTGCTATACCACCCAACACTCTCATGTCTACTACACCGACAAGAGGCGTTACCCTCCTTGTCACGCACGCATCTGCAGAGGTATAGTACTTTTGGATGGGTGTAGTGGGTAAGATTGGTGTTGCAGGGAGGGATCTGCCAATCTCCGACTTTACCTTACGAATGCGTGAATACTCTTGAGATGTACATCCACACAGGGAGAGATGGCCAGTCGCAATCGTAAGTTTCGCACTATGGTCGTTGCTTTGGAAATACGAGTATGTAGATAACCTAATTGCATCGGTATAGGTGCATATGGTGCATATGGCCGAAGGGACGTATTGCACACTCATCTAGCTGCATTCGTGGTACTTGCAAAGTAGTGGAGGGGCGATTTAGCGATGATACAGAAATTGCAAAGCATTCTGCTGTGTCATTGGCTGACGTTGAAATTACGGAACAACTGATAAATTGCTAAAATTGATCGCGCTATCAACTGCGGTGTGTATTACAGTACATCGTCCCGTATCAACAGTTTCTTTCCCATCCCGTCCGTCAACTCCACGCTGTTAATTACCGCCTAATGATTGACTGACACCACTTGGTTTGATGGAAGGAACCTTGGTGAAATACTGTATAGCTACTATTTGTCACTGTGGAGTATGGGTTTAAATGTAGAGGTCATCACCTTCAGGCAGTTGTTTGGAAGCGTTCCTCAATGGTGCTCTCTCGTCCTATTTCCATTTAAAAGAACGTTCATCTGTATGAAGTGCAAATTATTTCCCGCCAATTGATTTAAGCGTTGGTGAATGAAGTATTGCATTGATTGTTTCAGAGACCCACAACAGCATCCGAAATATCATCGAGACTAAAAACAAGCTGCATCTGGATACTAATGATGAGAATGATAGTGTGCAAACAGAACCTGGTGCACACGATATTGACATTTTAAACGAATTCTTAAAACAGTCCGGAAAAGGTATTAAGCTACGTGCAAACAGCAATACACTTAAATCTGAAATAAGGACTGTGAATGCAGCGACTGACTTTAACCAAAAGGTACAATAGGGCGCCTACTGGGTTTCGCAAAAGGACGAGTTTCGAAGAAGGATCCCAGTAAATTTTACAAGCCAGATCAGACAATGAACATACTGCCCTTCAGCACATTCCGAGTCGACTGTAACATTGCAACGGACTCTATCTCAACGACAGTCTGATTCATTCTATTTACGAATTATTCCCCTCAGTTACAACAGAGTATGAGATTGTTGAGACTCCCACCAGTGTATATACCTTCTAGTGAGAGTTTGGATATTGGACTATTTGAAGTTGCGTATTGTGGACCAGAATAACCAACTTCTTGAGTTTCGTGGTGAGGAAATCATTGTACAATTACGTCTAAGGCGGGATGGTCGTGCGGTATAAAGCCCGTGCACACAATATATGGGTAGCTCACAGTCCATTAGAATTATTATTTTTGTAAAAACCTTTGCTTTTGGGGCTGTTGAAATTAAATTCTAAGTGTCCACAGACCATCAGAATTATTGTAAAATCTATGTTACTGGGACTGTGGAATTTAGTTGTAGCAAAAGTATCTCCGCATTACTTTTTAGCATAGATTTATATATCTGGAAAAATTGTAAATGTTCTCATCCAGTGCTACAGGAAATAAAAAATTGTAAAAATTATTCTCATCCAGTGTTACTGTTATAGTATTAAGCTGAAAATATCTCCACATTGGAATAGCAGAGACAAATTCTTCTCCTTAATACTTAAGGAATAACATTGCTTGTGAGAACCGGCCGTAATTCGGGATTTCCAATATTCGGCTACGTGTGTGAGAACACTGTAACAGATTGGGATACATACGGTTTGCATGCTTTACTATAGCACCTCTGTCTAGTACATATGTAGCCTTTGTTGGAGTATGTGTACGAAATCCCACGTACTTTACTGGGGGAGGGTTAAAACTGAATACATCCAGAGCATTATTTTTAAGCTTTTCTCGGTCTGCAGTATCGGGGTGCCTCCAACACACTCAGTTCCCCGCATTTCATGATAGTTTTTCTCTAATTTTATGTATTCTCAGCGAGTTCTCGTAATTATGCAAGTTTTTTCGTGATTTTACATTTTTCGTCGTATTTTCCTCAAATTTGCCGTAATTATACCAGGTTTTCCTCAGTTTTTACCTATTTTATGTAATTTTTCATATTTTTTGATATTTTTCCGTATGTATATGTTCATATTACCGGCATACACATGCATGTCCTATACACCAGCCTACTAAAGAAATCCTGAGAATTCTTCTTTTCTCGATGATCTACATGCAAGTATTTTTGATAGCGAAATCACGAAAAGTATAGCAACACTCGCCTCGTACCTTGATGAGACTCAACGAGTGGTTCAGATTGGAAACATAGTCTGGAAACAAATCCATCTACGGCTACGATACATCAGAGAGCTTGTCTGCAGACTCATGTAGCGATGCACTTGATGCAAACTCAAGGCCTGCACAGTTCTACGCCTTCATCTGACTTCCACTCTCCGTGTAGGGATCTGCAACAGGGAGTTGACAGTGTACAGAGTTGATTTATGCTGCTGATCTGATATTTTTTCCCGTAAGTGTAAGTTCTTATTGGTTAGCAGATGAGCTTCGCTACTTTTGTTACACCTTCCAACGCTGATACGTCACCACAAGAATGTCAGGACATATACAAATTTTAGATTTTGGGGAATTTCTTTTATCTTAATAATAAGCTATTCGTTACTTGACAGTGTGTCGACAGAACTTAGTATTTTGGAACGTGAGAGTTTCCCTTCCCCATACCTACAGGGTGCGCATCCCAGTCAACGTAATTTCAAGACGAACAGTTGGCCAGTTATCCGTTAGAGCCGTAACCGTCCGCCGCTGACAACTCTCCACACACACAACTATGCACGCATATTACCAATCGCGGAGTCTCGATTTGAACCGCTTACACGTTATTTTCGACAGTGCTAAAGACCCGCAAATTGCGATTTCCTGTCAGAGAGGTCACAGTTCGTAGTAATTAACGGAAAGTCATCGAGTAAAACAGAAGTGATTTCAGGCGTTCCCCAAGGTAGTGTTATAGGCCCTTTGCTGTTCCTTGTCTATAAAAACGAATTGGGAGACAATCTGAGCCGCCGTCTTCGGTTGTTTGCAAATGACGCTGTCGTTTATCGACTAATAAAGTCATCAGAAGATCAAAACAAACTGCAAAACGATTTATAAAAAATATCTGAATGGTGCGAAAAGAAAAGTGGCAGTTGACCTTAAATAACGAAAAGTGTGAGGTCATCCACATGAGTGCTAAAAGGAACTCGTTAAACTTCGGTTACACGATAAATCAGTCTAATCTAAAAGCCGTAAATTCAACTAAATACCTAGGTATTACAATTACGAACAACTTAAATTGGAAAGACCACATAGAAAATGTTGTGGGAAACGCTAACCAAAGGCTGCGTTTTATTGGCAGGACACTTAGAAAATGTAACAGACCTACTAAGGAGACTGCCTACACTACGCTTGTCCGTCCTCTTTTAGAATACTGCTGCGCGGTGTGGGATTCTTACCAGATAGGACTGACGGTGTGCATCGAAAAAGTTCAAAGAAAGGCAGTAGGTTTTGTAATATCACGAAATATTGGAGTGAGTGTCACAGGAATGATGCAGGATTTGGGCTGGAAATCATTAAAAGAAAGGCTTTTTTCGTTGCGACGGAATCTTCTCACGAAACTCCAATCACCAACTTTCTCCTCCGAATGCGAAAATATTTTGTTGACTCCGATATACATAGGGAGAAACGATCACCACGATAAAATAAGGGAAATCAGAGCTCGTACGGTAAGATATAGGTGTTCATTCTTTCCGGGCGCTATACGAGGACGGAATAATACAGACTTGTGATGGTGGTTCGTTGAACCCTCTGCCAGGTACTTAAATGTGATTTGCAGAGTATCCATGTAGATGTAGAACGAGCGAAAAATTCGTCGCAAAACGATTCTGTAGGGAATGTAACAAATTTAAATTCACCCTACTAGAGAACATAACATCTTCGATGTAAGATATATTTTCGATATTTCGTAACAATATTATGTAGATTCTCCAGTAATAACAACAAAACAAGACATCCTGCCGCACCTGTTACACATACTTTTATGCTCTTAAAGATCCACGATGATGACACATCACCGTCCCAATTCCGCTATTATGTGTGCTAGATGTCCGTCGGAACGATGCAGACAGTCCTTCCTGAATATTGAAGTACATTACAGAACAGTACATCAGTCGGACAGTATAGCACTATACTCGACTGCACCTACTCACTCACAACCAAATATTCCAGAGATGCTGTGCATTTGCTCTATTGTTCTGTATGTCTGTATCTATGCGAGTGCCATGGATGGGTGCCATAAGCCTCACACAGTCGCCTCGCTGATGGATCCACCTTTGAACCATATCCCGGACTTACTGCAGTGCGGATCATCCTCTAGACATCGTACGGATATAATGCGTGGTGGATCCACCAGCCACCAGCGGAAGGACTGGGTCGGGTGTACTGGAGCCATCGGCAACATACACATGGACATGGACATACAAAAAAATAGAGCAAATACATTGTATCTGTAGAATATTTGCTTGTGAGTGACTAGATGCAGTCGAGTATAGTATTATTTTTATGTCAGTTTTATATCTGACAAGAGCCGCTCGGCTTCGGCTAATTAAATGTGCCACCATGTAATGTAACAAGGCCAACTCATTCTGAGGAAGATAGTTTTAGAGTTATCTAAACCTAGGTCAAGGGCTAATAAACCTTTGTTTGCAACTGGTTGGCTGATTTCTTGAACTTCTTCAGATTTATGCAGTTGCTGATTCGTAGCCATGTTTAAGATTTTGTCATTTCGCAATGTTCTCGCTTTGGCAGAGATCTATTCCGCCATGATGTGGAATCGCGTCTGCAGTTTCTCCACGTCTGGAGCATCATGGAGGTCTTCTGCGAGGAAACGCGATACTACGTGTAGGCGTTCTATCGTCAATCTGGCCGCATATCCGCATACAGGGCGCGCATATTCCAGTATCCGTGTAATTAGACATCTATAGACGGCTACTCCGATGCTTTGGTAAAGGGAACTGTTACTGTTGAGGACAGGATATATGATCTCCATCTTACCAAGGGCCTTCTCCCGAAGTTCCTCTATAGGGCACTTGCAAGTTAAGCGCTTGTCTAGAGTCACACCGAGGTAACTCGCAGTGTTTCTCCAGGGGAGGTTCTGTCCTTAAAGTTGCAGCATTTTAATAGGTCTTCAGGGAAGTCGGCGTTTTCAGTGACATCTAGTGTTCATCATTGCTTGTGTCTTCTCTGAGTTGAGAGTGATGCTCCATTTCTTTGCCCAGTTGTCCGTCCTGTTTAGGGCGGTTTGCAGACGTCTCGTTGCCAGGTTCCTGTTCGATAACAGCAGATGAATGCGTCGTCGTCTGCATAGTGCGCTGTTTGTACATGCTGTGTGGTAGGAATGGTTCAAATGACTCTGAGCACTATGGGACTTAACATCTGAGGTCATCAGTACCCTAGAACTTAGAACTACTTAAACTTAAGTAACCTAAGGACATCACGCACATCCATGCCCAAGGCAGGATTCGAACCTGCGACCGCAGCGGTCGCGCGGTTCCAGACTGAAGCGCCTAGAACCGCTCGGCCACACAGGCCGGCTGGTAGGGATGTCCGAAATGTATAGGGTGAAGTATCGGTCTTCACGGAGAAAATTGTAGCAGAGAGATAATTTTTCACTAGTTTCACGATCTTTCCGGGGAAACCCTGGATATACATTTTGTGGAGCAGCCCAGTGTGCCAGACTGAGTCGAAGGCTTTTGCCACGTCTAATAAGACAATTCCGCAGTAGCCTTTACGGTTGAAGATTTCTGTGGCTGCTTCAACTACCCTCATTATTTGTTGATGGGCAGAATGTTATCGCTGGAATCCGAACCTGAATTTGGGCAGAATTTGCTCTCTTCTGATGATATCCTGTAGTGGTACTAAGCGGATAGCACGGTTTTCCGCTTACATAGCCACGGTTACGGCCGCTGGCACCACTCAAAGAGAGCCAAAACGACGAGTGTGCAGAAGGCGATTGGACAGCTCATAGCAGCTCCGGCCCGCCTGAGGACCCAGTGACGTCATGTGGCGCGAGGGGCCGGCGCTCGTTTGGAACAGCGCTCCCACTTCCCTACAAGCGCCAAGCATTCATCGTTGCTTCCTTTCGACATCTACAGCCCGCCTCCAACGCCCTATTCAATGTGTATCCGTTGTCTCTCTTCAAATTTTTACTGCTCCTAATATTAGCCGTCCCTTTTATAAACGAATGCCAGTATGTTAACGCATGAGCCAAGACTCTCGTGTTTTCAAACAGTATTTTGTGTCCGTTTCCGAGACAATGCTCGACTAAGGCCGACTTGTCAAGCTCCTTTTGTTTAATATCCGCTTGTAACCGGTACAGCCCTCTCATCTGTACGAAGTTCGTAGTAATAGACGGCAAATCATCGAGTAAACCTGACGTGATATCAGGTGTTCCCCAGGGAAGCGTCCTGGGACCTCTGCTGTTCCTGATCTACGTATATAAATGACCTGGGTGACAATCTGAGCAGTTCTCTTAGGTTGTTGGCAGATGATGCTGTAATTTACCGTCTAGTAAGGTCATCCGAAGACTAGTATCAGTTGCAAAGCGATTTAGAAAAGATTGCTGTATGGTGTGGCAGGTGGCAGTTGACGCTAAATAAAGAAAAGTGTGAGGTGATCCACATGATTTCCAAAAGAAATCCGTTGGAATTCGATTACTCGATAAATAGTACAATTCTCAAGGCTGTCAAATCAACTAAGTACCTGGGTGTTAAAATTACGAACAACTTCAGTCGGAAAGACCACATAAATAATATTGTAGGGAAGGCGAGCCAAAGGTTGCGTTTCATTGGCAGGACACTTAAAAGATGCAACAAGTCCACTAAAGACACAGCTTACACTACACTCGTTCGTCCTCTGTTAGAATATTGCTGCGCGGTGTGGGATCCTCACCAGGTGGGATTGACGGAGGACATCGAAAGGGTGCAAAAAAGGGCAGCTTGTTTTGTATTATCACGTAATAGGGGAGAGAGTGTGGCAGATATTATACGCTAGTTGGGATGGAAATAATTAAAGCAAAGACGTTTTTCGTCACGGCGAAATCAATTTGCGAAATTTCAGTCACCAACTTTCTCTTCCGAATGCGAAAATATTTTGTTGAGCCCAACCTACATAGGTAGGAATGATCCCATTCATACTGTCGTTGCGCGTCAACATTGCTTCGCAACATGCCACACGGGCAGCCATGTGGTCGTCCGTCAGCATTCGTGGCACCCACCTGGATGACACTTTTCGCATTTTCAGGTCGTCATGCAGGATTGTGTGCACAGAACCTATAGAAATGCCAACTCTGGAGGCGATCTGTTCAACAGTCATTCGGCGATCCCCCAAAACAATTCTCTCCACTTTCTCGATCATTTCGTCAGACTGTCTTGTGCGAGCCCGAGGTTGTTTTGGTTTGTTGTCACACGATGTTCTGCCTTCATTAAACTGGCGCACCCACGAATGCACTTTCGACACATCCATAGCTCCATCACCACATGTCTGCTTCAACTGTGGATGAATTTCAATTGGTTTCACACCACGCAAATTCAGAAAACGAATGGTTGCACGCTGTTCAAGTAAGGAAAACGTCGCCATTTTAAGTATTTAAAACAGTTCTCATTCTCGCCACTGGCGGTAAAATTCCATCTGCCATACGGTGCTGCCATCTCTGGGACGTATTAACAATGAACTGGCCTCATTTTAAAACCATGCGCATGTTTCTCTTTCCAGTCCGGAGAAAAAAAATCGGAGGCCTTAGAACTTGAATGCACCTCGTATATCGTACCTTGGGGCTAGCTGGAACACTGTTCTCAGTCCATGTCTCTGCTTGTTGTCCCACAGTATGGCAGCAAAGCAGCCAGCTTGGCCTCTTCAGCCGATTCACAAGGCGTTCTTCTTCGAAGGAACCTGAATTTTTGCTCTGTGTATTAACGTGTTCAGGACCGTTTTCCTGTGCACAGGACGGTGAAAACTATCGGCGTTCAAGTATCGATCAGTGTGCGTCGGTTTCCTGTACACTGAATGACATTCCCAGCCTCCTGCCTTCCACGCGGCTAAAGCATCCAGGAACGATAGCTTGCCACCCTTCTCCACCTCGAAGCTAAATTTAATGTTGGGATGGACACCGTTCATGTGATCGACGAACTGCAGCTGTGTATTTTCACCGTGAGGCCATATGAAGAAGGTGTCATCGACATAGCTTAGGAAGCAGGACGTAGGCAACGCTTCCGAGTTCAGAGCCTGCTCTTCAAAGTTCTCCATGTAGAAATTCGCGACTGCTTAAGACAGCGGTGAGGCCATCGCTGTCTCATCCGTCATTTCACAGTATTCGTCGCGGTGGAAGAAGTACGTTGTTGTTAGAACGTGACAAAACAATTTGACGATTCATGTGGAAACTGTTGGGCCAAAATATCCACCATGTCTGGCAATGGATCCCTTGTAAAAACTGACACAACGTCCAAACTAACAAGTACGGTGTTTCGGCATATTTTTATTTCCTTGAGTGTTTCAGCAAATGTCTGCGAGTGCCAGAGGCCGCAGTCGTGACCATATAAGCGGAAAATCCTGCCACCCCTGACGATGATGGTGGAGATGACCATCGAAAGCTAGAGTATTTTATTAGAATTGGCACTGCTTCAAAACCGATAAGATTTTATTCAGACATGTCGCCGTGAAGACCTCTGCGGACACAACTCACCCACTGTTAGTTCACTGATTACATTACATGAAAAGTTTATCATGAAATAAATTTCCATCTGTTAATAGCCAAGTCGACCACAAGAGAATGAAATCCACGCCCACTGTCTGTGTCAGTTGCCATCACCATGAAAATTATTCCCTATCTTGTGACAGATGCATGTATCCACAATGTTTGTACAAAATTAATGTCAAAATGTTCTTGGAAGCTTCTGTTCTCAAGAAATGAAAATAGACCCACATAACTATCTTATAATTCTTCAATGTAAATACTCCAGACAATAAACAAATAAATAACCTTATTGAAATTCCATTTCATGTTCCTGGGTACGCTAACAATTAAGCACCTGGGCGTGGGATTCATATAATCTCAAATGGACTTACGAAAAATACCTGCCATTTCTTGTTGTATTGCTTCAATAATGGTGCCTACTGGTATGTCAGTAATAATACCCTGCCCCTACACTAAAAATTTGAACTCTTCTTCTACTACTGTCATACTTTAATTTCCATTTTCTTGGCTTCTTGGCCATGTTAAGGAAGGCCAGTTGTATCTTTTCTTCCCAACTTTGTTTAGAAATCTGCAATTTAGGTAGACTATTAATCCATTTGCCATTTTCTTCTCTCTCTAGCATAAGTTCAGAAGGTGTGAATTTTGTATGGGGTAGATAATTCATAGTTTCTTCAAAATCCAGTAAGTAATTTGTCCACATCACCTGGCAATTTGAACATTGCACCCTCATAAATCTATTTAGTTTTTTAAATGTCCTTTATATTAGGCTTGCCTGGGTATGATATCTTGATGCTAATATTTGCTCAGTTCCATTCTGATCAAATGTTTTCCTGCAGGTATAACAGCTGAAGTTACTGGCACTGCCAGACAAAATTGCCTGTGGCTTGCCAATTTGTAGTATATACTCTTGATTGAGCCTTCTAAGAATAGCTTACTTGTGGCCATTTTCAATAGATATAATTTTACATATTTTGTGAGTACATCTAGGAAACCTACTATAAATCTACATCCACCTCTCATTCTGGCTAACAGTCCACAGACATCGATAGATACCAAATCTAACAGCTTCTCCAGCAAAACTGAACGGAGTAATCCTATGCTGCCTTTATTACTTGATTTGGTTTTCTGACGTTTTACACATGATCTTATACTCTCTGTATCTTGCGTTGCAAGTTGGGGAAATAACTGTATTTCCATAGGTTATTCGCACACTTAGTCACTCCAAAATGGCACCACGCCAGATGCATGTATTGTACCAACTTATTTTCATGGCTCTCTGGAATAGTACTTGATTCACTACTCGAAAATAGTAGCTTATGTTTAGAAACTCGGGGTGTTTCAACTTCCATCGTATTTCACACCAGCACAGGTCTTTCTTCTGTAACAACGGCATTTCTCAACATAGCTCTGAATTGTATCTCTGTGCTGTTTGTTCCCTCATCAACGATATCGGAAATTCTCCGCATTTCCCGTCCTGCAATTCTTACTGTTCTAACTCTTCAGGAAATCTAAATAGGGCATCTGCAATTTGGTTCTTCTTTCACTTTATATATTGTATTTGAAAGCTTTATTCCTGCAGCACCAGTGTCCATCTTAATAGTCTCGCTATAACTAACTTGCACAGCTGCATGAAACTAAGGACTTGTTGATTGCAGTACACTACTGTCTGTATCCATATAAGAAATAGTGGAACTTCTTGAAGGTCCAGACAACAGCTAATGCTTCCTATTCTGTGGTTGTTATACATTCCCTTTCATTAATCAGTAACATCCTATTTGAAAAGTTATCAGGCAGAAGGTTGACTGACCTTCAATTGCTTTGATTTGAAACAGACAAGCTCCTAATTCCACATTTGAGGAGTCTGTGATCAGGCGAAATTCGAGTTCCATTTCTGGGTGGTTTAATAATTTTACGTTTATCAATCTGTATTTAATCGCCTCAAAGGCATTCTGACAGTCACTTTTCCATTGTCAAGATCCATTCTTCCTCAGTAGACTGATTAGCGGTTTAGCATTCATGACTTGGTCTTGTATAAACTGACAAAAAAATAAAGTTAATCTTAGAAATGCTTTAAGCATTCTAGACACAGGGAAATTCGTAGTGACACTGATCTTTATGCTATCTGGAAAAATTCCATTTCCATCTATCATACGGCCCAAAAATTTTATCCTTCTCATTCCAAAATGAGATTTTTGTAAATTGACCTTGGTTCTGACAATCAGATTAGCATGTCTGCAGGCTGTTCCTATGGCAAAGTTGCTGTTAATATGTTGTCTGCAAACAGCATTAGCTGACATCTTTGCTCTGGGCCCAAAACTGTATATAATGCCATTATAAATACCCCTACATTTGCATTAAGTTCAAAGGATAGTACCTTAATCTGATATCTTCTTCTGGCGTATACAAAGGTTGTATATTTCCTCGATTGTTGATTTAATTTAATCTGACAATGTGAGGTACACAGATCTATACTTGAGAAGTGCTTGGTCCCATGAAATTTTTGTATTCGTTCATTGATTTTGTCTGGATGAGTCCTCATAGGCATGATGATTGTGTTTATGACCTGTGCATCAAATATCAACTTTACTTTCCCTCTTCGTTTAGATACAACTAATAAAGGACTATAATATGGGCTTGTCAGTGGTTGAGTTATGACCCAATTTATCATCCTATCTATTTTTTCATCCACAAACTTCTTCAGTTTTCAGTGAGATGATTTGTCACAGTGTGGAAGCACTTCTAAGTTGCATGTAAATCCACGAATTATCCTGGGTCTTTCTTCCAAACCCAGACTATATTTCTCCAAGATCTTGGGCAGCTAGTTCCTTTGTTTCACCTGTATTCTATGAGTTTCTATGTCCTTCTCTTCCACCTGTTCATCTATTCCCAGTATCTTCCTTTCTTTTCCTTCTTCTAAACACTTATGATGCTTCTCCTTTCTGATACACTTAATTCCACACCTCTGACAGTACTTTCTATGACATTATTCCTTCCTGATAAGATCAACTTGGGCTAATTTTCCACTATTACAAGGGCTGACTTTACCTTTTGAGGAATCTATTTTCATGTCCTTCTCACTCATTATATCCAATCTGATGTTCTTCTTCTTCATTTTTCACGCGATCAGGCCCAGAGGACCGCGCGCCACCACAGTTAGAGCTCTCCATCCGTCTCTGTCTTCTGCTATCTGTCTCCAGTTTTCCGTGACTCCCAGCTGCAACAGGTCTTCTCTCACTCAATCGATCCACCTCTTTCTAGGTCTTCCCACTGGTCTGCTGCCTGACGGGATCCAGTCCATTGTGATTTTGGGCCATCTTGTTGCCTCCATTCTAACAACATGTCCAGCCCATTGCAGTCTTTTGCTTCTAATCACTCCCAAGATGTTAGGCTCCTTGTACAGCTCTTCTAATTCAGTGTTATGGCGTCTTCTCCATTCTCCAGTAGTCTGATCTCTGACTGGTCCTAATATTTTCCTGAGGACTTTACTTTCAAATGTTAGCAGTCGCTTAAGGTCTTGTTTTCGAGTGCTCCAGGTTTGAGAACCATAAAGTACTACTGGCGTTATTAATGTCTTATACAACCGTAGCTTTAGTTGTTGCGAGACACTTGTACATTTTAATATAGGGTCTAGAGAGTGATAGTATCTGTTTCCTGCCTGCAGTCGTGCTTTTATCTCTGCTTCAGTTGATGTTACTTCTGTAAAAAATGATCCAAGGTGTTTGAACTCTTTCACATGTTTATACCTGGTGTTGTTCACAATTAAATCTTGAGAGTTCTGGATCTTTCTTCCTGTGGTCATATACTCTGTCTTTTCAGAGCTAATTTGTAGACCGATGTTACAGTCTTCAATTAATTTGTGAATCAACAGGCATGCACACAAAATCGCTGCATTTCCCGCTTTCATTTCTAACATAGTCTATATCCAGACAGTTTATGACTGGATACCTGTGGCTCCAATGATCTGACAGCTATATACTGGAAATGTCGTTAGCTCTGTCTTCTGGGATAATCTTTTAAATAAGTTATTGGGTATTGCATTTAGTGAAACTCTGGTATCTAGTATTACTTTAGGGGTATCTAAGATTTCTGCCTGTGTAGCTGAGACCAGTACTGTAAGAGAAACTTTCTCACATGGATTCATGTCCTTGGTTAATTCTTCCATTGTACTCATGCCATTGTTGTACTTAAAACATGTTGTTGTTCAACCCAGCTGTATTTAATTTAAACTTCCATGTCTGTTTGGATCATTGTTGTCTTCCATCTCTGATATTATTGGTATTTGTCCTTAAATGTTTGGTTGTTTTCTGGTCTTGGCTCTGATAAATTTTGGTGACCCTGTTCTGATTGTTGTTAGCGTCATATACTGGATTATATCTCCAGTTATATTATGCCTGTCTCTTCCTGTTTGGTCTGAAACTGTTGTTGCCGTTCTGGGGTCCACAGCTGTTGTTCTGTCCATTAATTTTGCCATTATTATTCTTTGTCTTATCACCATTTTACCTCACTTCTTTTGCATCTACAATTACTATTATTATAACTGACTTGTAGCTTCTCCAGTGTGTAAAATTTATTGTAGTTTATCCTCCTTCTCTGGTCTTCTAGCAACAAACTGGGTGAATCCAAAGCCAACAAAAAATTTTCCAAACTTTCCTCAGATACATGTACTAACTTCTCCCTAAATTCCATGAGTAGCTTGGCCTCTGGGATCCTTAGAATACTTTGGTGATCTACCAGTTCATCCCAGTACCATGCTTTGTTCAAATATTTTTCTAAGTACCTTCTTAGGTTTCTACTTCTGTGTGAGAAAAGTTTGGGGGATTAAAAAAATTGCCTATGCTTTGACCCCTTTTTCTCCAGTTTTGCATAATCAACAGTGACACACTTCCGTAAATATGTTTGTTCAGGCTCCTACAATGGTATTGCCCTCTATCTGCATAGTCAGATAATGATCCATAATAGGGTACCTCTGGTTTCTAGTCTATGTTGTTCTCATTCCTGCCTTCTCTAATTACCCCTCGCGTTTCCTCTGATCCCTGTGCACATTCTTGCACATTTTGTGTGGCTTCTTTTTTTCCATTTATCAAATTCTGTCCCTATTTGATCTTAGACTTTCTGAAGTTCTCGATTCATTTTACCCGATATTGGTAAGCCTTTTCTAGTATGTTCTTCACAGCTTCTTTAATACTTTTATTAACACACAGCAAATTTATTGCGTCTTATCTGGCGCCCAGTCTTCTAACTGTTTGGTGAACCTCCGCTTTTGTGCTTGGAACTTTTGTTCCATAAGCACTTTGCATCCTGAAGCTATCTCCTTTACTGATGTAGAAAAATTCTCCACTTCCGTC
This sequence comes from Schistocerca nitens, assembly GCF_023898315.1. Taxonomy (NCBI): domain Eukaryota; kingdom Metazoa; phylum Arthropoda; class Insecta; order Orthoptera; family Acrididae; genus Schistocerca; species Schistocerca nitens. The sequence continues at coordinate 283,277,975 of NC_064618.1, read as the reverse complement.
TGCATCGCCTGTTGTCTTCCCTGTACAGTTTCAAATTCCTGGTTCATTCTGGTGTCTCTATTGGAAACTGTTCTTGAGCTTGTCTTAAACTCATATGTGAAATTCGTATATGATGGACCCTCATCGTCATGGCTGACTGGACAACCTGGATGCAGCTTACACAGATTTAGTATATCTTTGTATACTTTCACCAATCACAATGATTTACAACAAATAGTATTATAATACAACAATTAAAGTACTCAATAAATCTGAAAATAGAAATCCACTGTTTCTAGTCCTGTCAGACCTAAGGCTGTTAAAGTTTCACCCTAGTTTGTATAGGTGTGTGTATGTATGTATGTAATGTAACTGATGCATTAAAGGTACACTTAATGACTGACTGAAGTAATTAAACTTTGCATTATTAAGAACGTATAATTGTAATGTCTTGCGGATACTACTTCTACACAGATAAAAATTAATCTCATGACTGAGTGAAATTATTCTCACTAATTATCCAACTTCCAAACTAATGTAGCAAGGCCTAATGATTCTGTATTATTAAAGTCTTGCAGAACACAAGCATTAATCATTATGTCTTCGTTGAAACAGCGCGATGTAATCCGCTGAAATAAAATTGTGACCTGCAAATAACAGTGAAACTGCAGTAATGGCAACTCATCTATCCTGTAGTGCAGAAGCAGCCGCCAATGATGTCAGGTCGCCTGTGGATTTACTGTTCACAAATAGGATCTTATATAAAATCCTCAGATACTGATTCAGTGCTACTCAGTTCACATTTCGTTATATGATGCACAGTCGTAAAGCAAATTTGTCTTACTTGCAAGAAAACACTTCCCAAATTTCCTTGGCTATGCTTGCAGATTCACCAATAAACATCACTAACCAAATGCCCAATGTTCCTATATAGAGGCTTGGCACAGATTCACTTTCCACAAATTAAACTTCTTGATATAATTAAGACTGATAGAATTACTTTTTAACATATCAGTATATTCTTGCTGAATATTGTCTTAATTGCAAGAAAACACTTCCCAAATGTCCTTGGCTATGCTTGCAGATTCATCAATAAACATCACTAACCAAACGTCCAGAGTTCCTATATAGAAGCTTGGCACAGATTCACTTTCCACAAATTAAACTTCGTGATATAATTGAGACTGGTAGAATTACCTTTTAACATATCAGTATATTCTTGCTGAAACTTACACCAATGGCTTTTTTGGGTCTAGTGAAGCAGGGGATACAACCCGTCGGCTTTGAACAATGACGTCATTCCTTAGTTATAGATAGTAATGTCTTCACTTCGAGGCATAAATAATAAAGCAGTTCTGTGTTCTAATAAGCGCTATCATTAAAATAATTGAATGTGAATCTGAAAGCGATCATTTATCTATATTTCACTATTTTGCCATATTTCACTTTCTTATTCCACCAGTATGCTTCAGTAGCTGATAAGTGTTTTTTGGCTTTTTTTTAAAAAAATCTCACGAGATAGAATAAACTGATCCTACTTCATTAAGCAATCAATAAAAAAACTAAACTAAAACATAACAGCAAAAGACTTCGTAATCTATTCTATTTTCAGTTTACCATTTTCGCTTTTGCTGTTATGTTTTAGTTTAGTTTTTTTATTGATTGCTTAATGAAGTAGGATCAGTTTATTCTATCTCGTGAGATTTTTTTTAAAAGCCAAAAAACACTTATCAGCTACTGAAGCATCTGTATCTTAGGATCAGTTTATTCTATCTCGTGAGATTTTTTTTTAAAAAGGCCAAAAAACACTTATCAGCTTCTGAAGGGGGCTACAACACTAAGAAGAATCGCTTCTCGGCTTTTGACTAGATCAATGTGTAGTTCCCTTTCAACAAGTGAAACGCAAAGATTAAATAAACAATCAAAACATATAAAATGAAACAGGTTGCAAATGTAACGTACGTGTATTTCCACCTATTCGTTACCAGTGTACATATATCGAGGTCAATGGAAGTCTGGTATACATATATTACATACGTAGGTCCTTCTGTCATCAGTAATACTGATATGTACGTAAGAAAAGACTGTTAGTAATAGCGGAGATGAAATAAACCACACATCTACAATTTGTATCCCGTGTTCCACTTAGGGTTTACTGAAGCGGAGGATACATCGTTCAGGTGAAGAACAGGACAGTAATGATAGTGAAAACGAAGAAATCGCCTTACGACAAACTCGTATTCAGGACTGTACTTAAGCAACACACTTCGAATGAGGTTTTAATTTGTATCGGGTGTTTCATTTGCGGTTTAGTGAAGCAGGGGATACATAGTTCAAGTGAACAACAGGACAGCAATGCTAGTTGAAACTAAGAAATCGACTACGCTGAACTTGTATCCCGTACTGCACTTAAGCAATACAGTTCGAAAGACTTTCGAGATACAACTGACATACATGTAACGTGATGTATTCTTTGCTAGTAATTTCATTCATTTCTTTCCATTGTATTTTGTGGAGAAATACTAAGATACAAACACGCGTTATCGTTAACGTGAAAATACTACTGGCCCTTACATATGTGAATTAAAGTTTATCTCTCTCGCATTCCTTTGTTTCTCAACATTCTCCTCAGCTCTTTCATCTTTGTAATACATGCTCTCTAGCGACTTGTGACGTCATTGTTCAAAGCCGACGGGTTGTATCCCCTGCTACACTAGACCCGCTTTTTTATCCCTTTCTCTCGTCAAATAATTCAGTTCCAATCTGTTTTACAAATGGCGTGTAACAATAGAAAGTTATTAGCATCAGAATCATATACATATTCACGCCTGTGTCTCTTGTAACAGAGTTCCCTTTGATCACTAATTTTTTCTGTGAACAATCTGTTCATCTTGCAACAACTATATTTCATGGAGTGAACGCATTTCTCCTGAAGGTGAAATACGCTAATTCGCTGTATTGTAAATATTCACCTTAACAACTGAAAGGTCACTGAACTGTTGGCTGATCGGCCCAGCTTTAATACAACAGACGATAAAATATAGCAAACTAGCACAGGGTCAGGTTGGGTTATTATAGAATGCCGTTTGGCCTTTAAATTTACATGGGGGAAGATTATATTGTTGGACTGCCGCTCCCTGTCGTTATTGTGGAATTGCCTTAAGCCTAGCTAGCTAAACACAAATTAATGTCTTTTAATCATGTTCCTTCGAAATAAAGGCACCTTGAATTAGTGGAGGTAGTCTGTGTAACAAGACTGACCAAAGAGTGTTGTCCGGCATTTAACTTTTCCTTCGTCTTATAAATGAAATTAGTATGAGACTTGCACGGTTCATTCAAGGTAAATCGATGATAGAACCGTACCCCAGATAGCACAGTAAGCCGGTTTCAAACTTGTTTCCAGCTGTAAAGTTCAAGTATATAAGCTTGATCAAAGCTGGAATATTCAGGCCTGTTAGCTGGACTCAAGCTTGAAACAAACATCAAAGTTGGCAGAGTTCAAGCTATATTTCAAGCTTGACACATCAAGCTTGGCTCCAGCTGTATCTACACACGTGGAATACAGCCTGGTATTTACAGCTTGTTTTAAGCTATATAAATATTAATCTGAATTTATTGAACCTAATTAATTAAATAAATATCAGAATGGAAATGGTGTGAAAAAATTATGAAGAAGTTTTAATTTATTTGTGCCACGTAGTTTAAAATGATCTCTTTTTGCTCAACAACTTGTAATATGTATTCTTAGCTGGTAATCCATTTCACTTTTATCCAGGCTCAATTTTTCTACGTAAAAGAATATGGTATTCCTTTACGTTACGTAATATTTAACATTTGTAACATTAACGTACCGAACTGTTTTCTAGTATAAAACAAACTTGTCAACAAACCACAACCATTAACGCGCGTCACAAAGGTAAAATGGCCGTAAACGTAACTTTACGTTACGTAATATTTAACATTTGTAACATTAACGTACCGAACTTTTTTCTAGTATAAAACAAACTTGTCAGCAAACCACAACCATTAACGCGCGTCACAAAGGTAAAATGGCCGTAAACATAGCAAAGCTCAGAAAAGTAAATAAAATAAGATAAAACAGAACTGGAGACAGCCACACTCAAACCAAACTCCGCGCCGTAATGACGTCGCACACAACACCTTTACGTCACGGCTTATAAACGCTTGTGGCGCTTCCCGTGGACGTCTATGGAAGCTATGCTGTGCGCGCATCTGCTGTACAGCCTTCCAGGGAAATTACAGTTTATTTCAAGCTTGGGAAAATTATTTTAATTCAAGCTAAATTTTTACAGCTTGATGTAAACTGTGTAACAGGTTGATTTTTCAATCGTGAATTTTCAACTGAACCTAAACTCAATACCCACCTTGAAACAAGCTGTGTAAGAGGTTGATTTTTCAATCTTGAATTTTCAACTGAACCTAAACTCAATATCCACCTTGAAATAAGCTTGAGTGCTAGCTGGGACAGCACATGTTTCATAAAAAGAGGATAAATACCATTTCGGTTTTGACACAAAAGGTTAAATCCAAACCAGTGATCCCTATTGCCTACCAAAGACGGCAGATGGATGGACATGTTACTGCACAACGTCTTGCATTCCGATGACTGTATTGTTAACAAACTTGTGACAATAATAATAACTGTGTGTGGCCCAATGGTATGGTGTAAGTCTTTCAACTGGATGCCACTTCAGCGCCTTGTGTCTCTGTATCTATCGAACTTATCCAACTGGGGGAAGAAGACCTACAGTTTAATGTGGGATCCGAACTAAGTGCCATTCCTGGCTACTCCTCACATCGTTGAGAGATGAAGGCTATGTTAAAAAGAAGACTGAAAAATACATGGTCTGAATCGTACATGTGTGTTAGTTGAGGAGCGTCCACTGTTCTTTCTTTGTACTTTGCGTCCTTTCCGTGCCGCTATACGCTGTCTTGTCGAGAAGTGCTATCCTGATATTCCTGCCTCAACTGACAAAACATCTGTCTTCAAATACTCTTGCTGATAAATGTCGAGTGGAGCCTCTTTTGAATTAAAAAAGTTTCGTTTATCACTCATTTCCGGCATTTCATAGACTATTTACACCTAAGAATGAAGACTGTAGTACAAACGAACACCAAACCAATTTATATCGTTCCTCAGATTTTGTTGCTGGTGTGTTTCCATGTTAACGCCTCCTATTAAAGACAAAATAAACAAAACGCCAAGAGACTCTGGTACAGACCAACTTGTCACTAATGCTACAATTTCTCATCAGAAGAAATACATGAGTACAGTTCCGTCCCACAGTGAACTGGTTCTTCCAATTAACTGTTAATTGGTAACTACTCAAGTTGTATAATTTCTGTTCATCTGTTTGATTTATTAATAAATTACCTATTCCTTTATACATTTATCGCAAGTAAATAAAACTATTTTTAGTTTTTAAAGTGTCGCAAAATAGGATTAATTGGTGTTTGTATGTGATGGCAAACAAATGGAGCTGATTTGTGAAAAATGTCGTAGATTTGAAAATCGATACTGTACTGGTCTTGTCATTTGAGCACTTTACGACTACTAGTTAGTCTAGAGTCGTTTGGAGAGCTTTGGATCACTAGCGTAGTTTCATTCACTCAGTCACATCTTTGGTCGAAATATGGCTGGTGTTAGGTTGGTTTGGCAATGTATGTTTACGCCCAAGTTATACAAAGTATACAGTGACGCCGCAGTACGTTTTGTGTTTACCAAAAGAAATTAATTGTCTTACCAGGATATCGAGTGTTTGCCCTTCAAAACCGTTGTTTTATTGTTGTTGTAGGTGTACGAACCCGGTCAACTAGAAAAATTTGGTGACCAAGTCATTAACTCGGTAAGTTAAAACTGCATTGAGAACTAATGTTACTAACGAATTTCCAGAACTGCTATTTGTAAGTTGTTACGCTCTGTCCCGCTTTTGCTGCAGCGTGATCAGTGGTTCTGCAGACGGACCGTGACAATACATTTCTCTTTCACTCATTTAGGTTACTTGACAGACTCGTAATTAGTAACAAAGGCTTTCTTATTTAGTTTTTGAGCTACCTTAATATATTAAACTTACAGTAAAGCACTGCCTGCAAAATTACACGTTTTGCTTTTGGTGAATATTGTGCTGAAAATACTAGCAATAATTGTAAATCGGATGAATGTGTTCTGTATCAGTGTGTGTTCGTGATATCAACGTACTTATACACAGATGTATGGCTGTGTAGCTAAAACTGTTGAAACTTTCGAATTTTCGTATAGTTTGTTATGTAAATGATTATATTGGTGAAGTTTTTTTTTTTTTTTTGTGGACATTTAATGATAAGACATATACTGGTGTTGCAATCTCCTGTGTTGTATTGTTTTCTACGTAGATGAGCTGGCATGTGATAGATTCTGTAACACCATGCAGGAGAATAATTTGCTGTAAGCTTCTTTACTATTAGCATATTTAATTCCAAGTGTCGGTTCCTGGGTGCTATGTAACTGGGACTGTTGCTTTGACCTATGTATTTTGTGTAATACCCTTGTCTTCACTTCCTGTTACATTTATTTCACCTTAACAACAAGCTGATCATGTGGTTGTTCCTTGACAAGGTGTATCAGTTACTTTTTCCCATATTAATTCTGTCACGCAATGGGGAGCTGTATATTAGTTGTTTCTTTGCTTTGCATTTTTCCTTGTGGAATGTGTGTGTATGCACCCATACATATTTCCAGAAATAACTCTTATGCAGCTACACTGAAATTCTTTAATTTTTTGGTTGTAGCTAGTTTCAGGGCCAGAGCCCCATTATCAAACATTCATGCTCATTAAAACCAGACATTGGCAGATGTAGTTCTACCTAGTACACATGACTCAGGTCACATCTAATACGATGAAGTTAAGCCATTGTTTAAGAAAGGAGGTAAACAAATGCCATCAGATTTCTGTCCCATTTAATATTTGCTAGTATTCTAAAATTTGTTAGAGAAGGTAGTGTACAGTCGGCTTCTTAACCATCTGAATATAAATAATATATTGTCTCAGTGTGCATTTCTGAAGGGTTCCAATCTAGGGGAGACTGTCTACACATATGGGAATATACATAATGGATTACACAGTAGGTTACAGGCTACTGGTATATTTCATTACCTATTAAAGGCATTGTTATGTGTAAATCTTAGTAGCCTTTTAAGTAAGTTAAAGTATTAGGGTATAACATAAAATGCTACAATATTGTTCAGATCATAAATGTGTGACAGGACACAAAGTCTGACATTAGGAAAGACTTATATAAAACTTTGAGGTGTAATCCAAATGAGACCTAATTACTAGAGATGTCCCACAAGGTTCAATCTTGGGATCTTTCCTTTTTCTTGAATGTAGCAATCATCCTTCAACAAAAGCATAACAATATGCCAAGTACAGATACTGTGATAAACAGTAAAATAGGTATAACCTTAGAAACTTTTTTTTTTTTCGTCCATGGACATCAATAAATGATTCCTAGCCAGATGTGTCTTTAAAGATTGAAAAAGACACACTCTATACAGTTTAGAACTTGTAAGGGGTTTCCTGCCAGTATATGCCTGAAATGTGATAACAAGATAGAAAAAGTTGACCAGTAAGTTCTTAAATTCAGCTGGACCATGCTACAGAACTGCTTAATTTACTAAGCAAATTCATTGCAATGTGTGCAGACACAGATCATGTAAAAATTAAAAAGCTAGCATACTTTGCTTTTTTTGTTCCACACTCTCATATATGATTTTTTTTTTTAGGTAACTCATCAAGCCAAATGTAAGTTTTCAGAATGCAAAAATGTGTTATATATTCTATTTGTGATGTGAACTCGATAATATTCTGCAGGGCCCTGTTTAAAGAACTGAGTATACTAACATCTGCTTCCCAATAAATTTCTCTTTCTCAAACAGCTCAGTTCATTGAATCAGTACTTCAAATAAGAATAATCTTCACAAAGATTTAAGGTTACTTGGGTACAGAAAGGTATCCATTATTCAGGAACAATTGTTTTTAATAACTTACCAGCAGCCATAAAAAGTTTAGCTACTTATATAGTTCTCTTTAAGAAAAACTTAAGGATTTAATAGTGGCCAACTCTTCCTCCTCCTTCACTGATGGATTTCTTAGCAGAACCAACTGATGTATTTATGTTATTAACCCTTTCAGTATGGTGCCCGAACTCACTTGGGCACTAGGCATGCAACTGCACAAGTGAGACTGAGGTGCTGTCTCAAATGTGTTAATAACATCAGATAATACGAATATTATATAAGGCATGATTTCCTTCCAAATTCAGTTCAGTAAAGTGATCGATATCAAAATAAATGTTGTAAAATGATATTTCTGTTTGATGATATGTGACTACATAACCTAAGAATTCGTCACTTATCAAGTTTAGGGGGACACCCGTTAAATCTTTGACTTTTTACCGATTATTGTCAATTTGACTATGCCGATCACAAATATGACATTTTTTTATCAGTTTTGAAAAAGTAAAACAACATATTGTAATTTAATCAAAATGTAACAAAACAACAACATAATAACAAATTTACCATATGAAATTCAGCCAAATCAGGGAAGATTCTAGTCATTACAAGTTAGTAGAACAAATGCACAGAACAAACACTGAACTAACACTTAACTACACTGTTATTTGACTTTAGTGTAAACTGAATGAGGCTATTTTGTCAGAGTACTTTTATGTGCTACGATTTAGCTTGAATGATGTTTGCGAATAACATATTCGTGGTTCGGTTAAAAAACTAGAGAAAAATTTTTTTGTCTCTATATATTAAAAAGTTTTTATCAGGGATGAAAATAAATAACATCTTTGAGATCAACATAGTCTAACTGATCAAAAAGTGAGAAAAAATATTTTTGAAAATTTTTGTCCCCCTAAACTCCATAAGTGCCAAGAATTCTTACATGCAACTCAAGAGTGTAGAACATTTGTTTGTTTTGTGACAAATGTGGTCTTTGACATGAAGATATGTTCAAGAGTTTTTGTATTATTCCACATTTATGAGGACATTTTCTCTTGGGATCTGTGGAACATAAAATGGCATTTTTTTTAAATTTGTAAATATTTGTGTATTCTTGTTTTGTGATATGTCTATATCCTGGAGGATCTCATCACGATAGATCTATTGGAATGAAAAGTGTACGTAATCTATAGTACTAAACAGTTAATCCAATTCAAGGCACTCCATCCCAGTTGCAGGTTGCTAATCATATGGTTTCCAGAGGCAACAAAAGATTTGATTTTTAATATTTTGTACAATTATTGACGAAATGTAAAATGCAATCATAATCTACTCACCAAGAGGTATAATTGTGTGTTACAGGTTTAGCACAAGTATTATAGTTACAAACTACGCATATGGCTTGAGGCAGTGTAACTCACCACTCATATATCCAGACTCTATTTATCCAGTATTTGAAAATGAGAGCACTTAGTGACTCGCAACAAACTTCAAATATAATTTCAAACCTTTCCTAAGCCTTTTTTGCTTACAAGCTTAATGTCAAATATTTAACACAATAATTCATTTGTAAACTAATCAGAAGTTTGAAGTTGTTGTACACATGAGAGTTTGATTCTTCAAAGAATTGTGCAGTTTACTGGTCTAATGTAATGTTTGCCCCCTCAGTGGTCAACGGTCTGTTGACCAGGTAAAACAACACATTTTAGGGACAGCAGGGTGTCCACAATTAAAGTTCCAGTGTCAAAACACTATAGAATGAGTACCACTGCTAAGAATGAAGTAAAATTTGAACTGCATATTATTGATGCAGTAGTAAATGTCATGGAACAAAGAATTAATGCAAAATTGACCAGTAGATGATGCTGTAAGCATCAGAATATGCACACGAACAGACAGTTGTTCCTCATTTAGCATCCAAGAAGCCCAGAATATCAGAATATGCACACGAACAGACAATTGTTCCTCATTTAGTGTCCAAGAAGCCCAACATGACTGTCTACATAATGGATCTCGTGCTGCTGGTAAAGCTCTTTAGTAGGAATGGTTACTGTCTGACTGTAGCCCTACAGAAGTCCCAGAAATGTAAGGGTACAAAAAAGGCATTGAGCTGAATCCTGATAACACTGGGGAAAATGATTACAAAATTCAACAAGAAAGGTTCATTAGAAGTGCAATGTGTCAGAGGGAGGAAAGCAGTTGATCTGAAATGCGGTGGTGTGTGCAAACACACGGTGCACAGGATGTTGCCCAAACATTGGACACACCTGCAAGCACAATGCATAGCTTCCTGGTAACCTGCCAGTAAGAAAAAAATCTGAAATTTCTTGCTCATGTGGAAGTGAACAGTGAATGGCCATGGAACCCATTTCCATCTCCAAGGACATGTCAGTACACAGAACGGCAGTGACTGTGTGGTGCGGGTTGACTGCACCATATACAGGGTGTCCCATTCATCTTGCTCACTCAAAATAGCTTTTTTTCTGATAAGTTAAATGAAAAATTGTTCCAACCAATGACTTTGGTTGGTTCTTGCTGAGGGAATGCGTTTTATGCGTCCCCGCATTTGTAGGAGATATGGGGTAAAGGCTAAATTTTTTATATGGAGCCTGTACATTTTATTCAAAAATACTTTCAATCTCTCAAAGAAGTATTAAAAAATGTATCACACTGCACCATTTTATCCCAAAACTAGTAGCTATGGAAATGTTAAATAATACATAACTTCTCTAATATAAATATCACTTAAGTTCATTTCATTAACTAAGTCATTTAACCTCTTCAAGGACCATTTTAACTTTTTACAAATTATCAATAAAGTTTAAATGCAACAGTACTGCACTGTACAGTAATTGGATCTTGTCATTGTACAGTACCATACTACAATACTTATGACAATGCAAAAGTAACATGGCCCTTTGTAGTAACTCTTACTGTGACACTACCACAACATGGAAATCACAGTGTTTACATTACATGCTCAAAATGGTGACCATTGGCATTAATACATAGGGTTTCTCTGTGGATGGACGGCCTATATCGTGCTACTTCTTTGTGTGTAATGGCTGTACAATCATCAGTAATGTGTTGCTGTATGTCCTCCGGTGGTGGAACATTTTAGTAGACAGCAGCCTTGGCTCTTCCCTACAGAAAAAATCCAGTGGTGTAAGGTCCAGAGATCAGGCAGGCCAACTAACTGGCCCACTGTGTCCAGTCTACCTACCAGGATATTTGTGGTCCACAATTAGTCCTTGTAAGGTGTCCATCATGCTGATACCACATGACCATCCACTGAATCAGAGGCACGGCATCTAAGAGAACAGAAAGAGTGTCTTACAAATCAGGCATATTGTCTGCCATTTTGGTTGACACTGACAAAGAAAGGACCAAAAAGGTATCTTCAGTAATTCTACACCAAACATTAGCATTCTATGGACATTGATGCTCTACTTGTCAGAGCCATTGTGGATTGTTGATGGACCAATAATGCGTATTTCTTATGTTGACAATTCCTTTGTTGGAGAATGACACCTAAACGGTAAAAAGAACACCTGAGAAGAAATTAGGATTAGTCAGAAGTTGTTTGCTGAGCCCACTGACAAAATTGAACCCTATTGTTGAAGTCATTTCCATGAAACTCTTGGTGCAAATGAACATTGTAAGGATAGAATTTGAGACACCCAAGTTCGCTTGGAATTTGTTGTTTGGAGACTTGAGTGTTAATGGGTACGGCAGTGAGCACAGCAACCTCAGCAGCTTCGTCTGTTAGTGTTCTCGCATTTAAACTTCCCATTTCGGGTAGAAAAAAAAAAAAATGGGATGACCAAATGTCCAGTGAAAGCCAGTGGCTTGTCAGGGAATTGCCTGCTATACAGTAGTTGTTCAGAATATCGCCCACCTACAGAAAATTGCAGTACAGGTACGTACAGTAGAGCAAGATAGACATGATAACATAATAATCATGATTTTCTCTAACAGTACTGAACATAAAAATGCAAGTTACTAAATTACTTGCTGTCAACCTACTTTCTCCATAGATCGGCAGAATTTCTACCTTATCGTTTTGCGTGTACATCAGACACCTTTACACAACAAAAATTGTATACATAGTGTGTACTATCACCATGCAGTTACCAAGTCACTCTGATGCACGACTACACTGGTATGCAGTGTACTGTACGCTAAAGCAACAACAAATGAGGTGAACGGTGGTGGGGGGAGGAGTGGAAAACCTTTGTTTACACAAGTTAGAAATCATAAACAAAACCCACACCTCTATTATAGCACTACAGTGGGTATGTAATGTGTACAACCAAAGAAGTAAACAGTTGATTTCTTCACAACCCTTGTACTCTTTATTATTGCACATTACATTTTATTGACAAAAATGGTAAAGTGTGATATATTTGTGAATAGATCTTGGAGAGGGTGAGTGTATTATTGAATAAAATGTACATGGTTACATTTAAAAAATTTAACCTCGACATAGTATTTCCTACATCTGTGGGGTACATAAAATGCACACCCTCAGCAAGAACAATGTAGTGATGTTGAAACATATTGGTTGAAACACTTTTCCATTTAATGCACCAGTCAGATGGTATTTTAGGTGAATAAGATAAGCATGTAGGATCATTTGTATGCCAGCTGGCAATCCTTTGCACATCGCGCAGACAGTGAAGTGGCTGCTGTGGAGGCATTTCGGAGATTGCAGAATTATCAGTCATCATTTCCATAGAGTCTGGTAATCCAGATCACTTGATCTTAATCCGTTTGACTTCTGGCTGTGGGGTTATCCGAAAGATGTTGTGTTCAGTGCTCCAATTATGAATGCAGCTGAATTGAAGGGATACATTGCATAACACATTCGGAACATCACCCCTGAGACACGCAGATGTGTTGTGGAACATTCTGTTTTTTTTTTATTTCAACTTCTGATAGAAAATGGTGGACAGTCTATTTGAACATGTCTTGCACCAGTATTATGACAACTAGAAACTGATGTCATTTTGCTTTTTATGCAGTTTTTGGCCTCAAGGCAATGAAAAATGGGTTTTTCCAATTCAGTGTTCAAAATGGCTCTGAGCACTATGGGACTTAACTGCTGTGGTCATCAGTCCCCCAGAACTTAGAACTACCTAAACCTAACTAACCTAAGGACACCACTCACAGCCATGCCCAAAGCAGGATTCGAACCTGCGACTGTAGCGGTCACGCGGTTGCAGACTGTAGCGCCTAGAACCGCTTGGCCACTCCGCACGGCCCAATTCAGTGTGGTACAGCCTTTCTGTGGTGAATGGCCTTACTGAACATAGCCACAACCATTGACTGTCAAACTTGTGATGTCATGCAAATTGAACTATACCAATGACGTAGTGTTAAACTTCAGAACCAAAGCATGGTTCCCTTCTGCCTGTACATTAGTCTAGTCATATAGTGACATGTACTCCTGTTAAGGTGCTTACAGCACCAACTGTTGGTAAAATTTTCATTAAAGTTTTTTTGTTCCATGATTTTTTCAATAATATACTGGTAAAATTTGACATAGTTCTGAGCAATGGTTCTCTCTCTTCTGTGTTTTGAAACTACAAATTTAATTATGGACCATCGTATGTGCGGGATAGTGTCGTGACAGATTGTTTCCGACTCCAATGAGTGTATGAGAAGTGTTTAATAATGGAGCGATTGTAACCAAACACATAAATAAATACATACATAAAGTGTAGGTTGTGGATGAGTTGTTTCTGGAAATTATTATCAGCTATGGGCATGCAACATTGTTCTTCCCAAGGAAATGAAGATGATTAGTAAGTACTTACTGCTACAGATCAACTAAATCTTGTACAAAATGCATTGAGAGCTAATGATTCTGTGAGAGATGTGTACTGGTAAATCCAGAAACTGATATTGCTGCATTCTGATGACTTCTTGAATATCTTTGGTTTTCTGTGACATCTGATTAAGGAATGTGTATCTTGTTGAAATGGTTTTCATCTTTCAGATCACCTCTTTTTTTATTTGTAGTTCTAACATCTTCACTTCCCATTTTGTTGTAAATTTTCAGTTCTTTTTTTTCCCCTCCTCTGTGCCCATACTTTTTGTAGTAAATTTCAGCTTTTCTGTCTATTATGCTTATTTTTATGCATTTATGAGTAGGTGTTTTAATTTCCTGATACTATTTAAATTGCATTAATCTTCTCGTTCATCAATTTTAAACAACAGAAACTGAAAGGGGACACATTTGTATGTGTTAGGAATCTTGAACATTGAACTTCCTTCTTACTTAAATCTGTGGATTGAGACACTGTGATTAAGAAACCTGTCACCTTTCCAAAAACAGTGAAATATAGATTTACCTGCACCTCTTGAGAAGCAGTGTTTCCTAAATGAATGTAGAAATTGTCATTAAAAGAAAAAGGGCTGCAGTTTATTCCTTCTGATATCTCATTCCATTTGTAATACCTTTGATTTCACTGGAACATTGAGCTCTAAAAATTCCTATAGCCTACTAGTATCTGAAACTCCTGAGGCTCCTTCATTAATATGATGGCATATTTCATATATTGATTTAAGAAACTCACAAAATAGCGGTAAAGGATCTACTTTTACTGAAGTTAAGAATACCATTGAAAAAAGACCTTCGTTGTCACAGCCACCACACAAAATGTCACTGGACTGTTGGGAATTCAGTCATAGACCTATTATCCTCCTCCAGCATCTCTTGAAGAAATTGTAACAGTTGAAGAATTATAGAGAATCACATTGACAATTTAATAATTCATCAGGATGATTCAACCTAATTTGTGTGTCAAAGATGCTGTGACACAAAATGTAGCAGGTTTCATATTGTATTGTGTATTGTATGTACAACCTACAGCTGCCATTTAATTTGACTATGCCAGGCTGTTCCACCGTCTGTGTCCATCAGTTGGCAGACACAGGTGGGTAGGGGTGAGCAAACAGCTGAAAAGCAGGCAATCAGGTAGCTGGTCTGTAGCCTACATGGTTGTACTTCACCCACTGAACATACAGAGGCTGTGGTGACCAAGTGACTGGCACATGCTTAGAGCACATGCCAAGGGACACCTGGCAGATAGTCTACATTACTTGCGCCTGCCTGCAAGTGAGCTGAGGGGGCACCAAGGAGTGCCCTTGCCCAATGGGGCAGCATTGGAACAGCCTGACCCATGCTCTGTGTGTGTGTGTGTGTGTGTGTGTGTGTGTGTGTGTGTGTGTGTGTGTAAAACAAAGATGAGCCTACAAAGATGCTAATGCATAGCATACCAAGCAATGGACATCTCTCTGTGATGTATAGGAACTGAGTAAGTCTTAACTCTGCAAATACAAATGAACTGAAACACGACAGTTGTTTTATTCCTTCAGATTTGTTCTTTTTAAATCACAGCTTGTGTAGTTTTAAGGCAATTGAAAAACCAGAAATAGTAGGTGAAACACTATGGGATGTCTGACAGTGCCAGAGTGAATGCCATGAAATTGACGGCTGTATCTGCAATCCTGTGATTTGGATTTTGTATGTCATTTACCATGACCAAAAAAAATCAAGAGGGGAAAGATGCCACATCGCAGGTGCTGTTGTGTTATGTTAGTTTCAATAGCTTTTGTGTGTGTCATAATATGATTTTTGGTACTCTTTAATGTTGATTTTGAACTGAACTGTTACACACAAAAACCAATGCTAAGATAAAGACGACCATCCCAAATAGAAAACTGTGGGCTCTTCTAGGAAACATACCAGCTAACCACTATTTTAGCATTAGCATTTGACAGAAACCTAGTAAATAGTGTGCAGTGAACAAAGGGATTTGTTGAATGCTCATAACATCTATGCACTTTGACATACATGCCTCATTTACCAGACGCTGTTAGAAAAACATCTTGATTTCACATTAAATGTCCAATACTCATACATATTGAAATCTGTGACGAGACGTTGTGACGAGACGTTGTGACGAGACGTTGTGACGAGACGTTGTGACGAGACGTTGTGACGAGACGTTGTGACGAGACGTTGTGACGAGACGTTGTGACGAGACGTTGTGACGAGACGTTGTGACGAGACGTTGTGACGAGACGTTGTGACGAGACGTTGTGACGAGACGTTGTGACGAGACGTTGTGACCAAATACCGAAAACGGCTCAGAACATTTTGTAAAAGTGACGTCTGCAGCCAAAAGCAGACAAACTGTATGTAGAATGTTCCTTTAATATATTTCATTAGTCCTCTGATTAACATCATAATTTTTCTGTAGTATCAGGAGGCCTGCGGACTAATGAGAATTTTGTGTTTTTGGCAGCATTTTTTGATCCATCAGTGACAGTTTTGCGAGATGTGCTTTGTTTGTGTCATTGAATTTCAGACCTTTCCTCTTGCTTTGTGTGTTTTGGATTGCCCTCAGTATCTTACCAGAGATGAACAAGGTCTATACAAAACAATAATGGTATTAAACATGGTGGAGGACCCCTTTACCATCTTTAATGGATGTGTTTTACCAGTTGCATGAACACACTAACATTTGAAGACTGAGAAAGGCAGCTGAATATAATGTCAAAATCCCCAGGTTGTATCGCATAAATGCTGCAGTTCAGCTAGAGTGTTGTATGAGATGACTCCCACCCTCCACATCTTGATAGTGGTGACAGACTGATCTGTAGTGTAGCCCAGGGTCTAGGTTAAATTGGAAATTTATAGTTTGGTAGTGAGTTGGCAAAGCCAGTGAACATGAATGCCAAATAAAAGTTATATAACAATGAAAATAATCAATTTTTGACAAAATAATTTAAATGGATAGATAAAAAATCCACTCAGCAAGAGGCAGTAGAACACACACCTAATAGAAGGTTACAATTACACAAGCTTTCAGAACCAGTAGCTCCTTCTCCAGGGGTTGAAGGGGAAGGAAGATGGGTGAAGGAAAAGGACTGGAGAGGTCTAAGAAAGGGGGAAGATTTTGGGAAAGTCACCTGGAACTGCAGCTCAGGGGAGACTTACCGGGCGAGATGGGAAGGAAAGACTGAATTTGTCTTTCCTTTCCATCCCATCAAGTAAGTCTCCACTGGCCTGTAGTTCTGAGTGACTTTCTCAAAATTTACACCTTTTCTTAGACCTCTCCAGTACTTTTCCTTCATCCCTCTTCCTTCCACTTCAACCCTTCTGCCTCGAGGAGGAGCCACTGACTCCAAAAATTTGCCTAATTGTAACCTTCTTCCATGCATGTGTTCTGCCGCTGCTTGGTGAGTAGTACTTAAATAAAGGTTGTAGTAACAGACTGACCTGTTCGCGTTCACACCATATTAAGCGAATTTTTTTGCCATAAAAATTAAAACTGCAAGACAAATTCAGAAAACCTGTATTAGATTATGGCTAAGTCTCCAGTATTGTGATGCGTATCACCCACAATGCATGACCCATGACCCCAACCCCAATGCCCATCACCCAAAACCTGTAAACAATAACCCACACTCCATAAAACATCCTAAACTATGAACAATGGGAAGGTGGATCCAATATATAACTTTTACCCATACCTCTGCATTTCTTCATGAAGAGTTTGCAAATGATGCATTGGAGTCTCTTCTTTCTTCAGACCTACACTGTGTGATCAAAAGTATCTGGACACCTGGCTGAAAATGACTTAAAAGTTCATGACACCCTCCATCTGCAATACTGGAATTCAATATGGTATTGGCCCACCCTTAGCCTTGATAACAGCTTCCACTCTCACAGGCATACGTTCAATCAGGTGCTGGAAGGTTTTTTTGGGAATGGCGCCCTTTCTTCACAGAGTGCTGCACTGAGAAGAGGTATCGATGTTGGTCAGTGAGGCCTGGCACAAAGTAGGCATTCCAAAACATCCCAAAGGTGTTCTATAGTATTCAAGTCAGGACTCTGTGCAGACCAGTCCATTACAGGAATGTTATTGTCATGTAACCATTCTGGCCGTACATTATGAACATTGAAAGATGCAATCACCATCCCCGGATTGCTCTTCAACAGTGGTAAGTGAGAAGATGCTTAAAACATCAATGTAGGCCTGAGCTGTGATAGTGCCACGCAAAACAACAAGGGGTGCAAGGCAGCTTCATGAATAGTACAACCACACCATAACACCACCGCCTCCGAATTTTATTGTTGGCACTATACACGTTGGCAGATGACGTTCAGCAGGCATTTGCCATACCCTCACCCTGCCATCGGATCGCAACATTGTGCACCGTGATTCGTCACTCCACACATCATTTTTCCACTGTTCAATCGTCCAATGTTTATGCTCCTTACACAAAGCGAGGTGTCGTCTGGCATTTACCAGCGTGATGTGTGGCTTATGAGCAGCTGCTCAACCATGAAATCAAAGTTTGCTCACCTCCTGCCTAACGTCATAGTACTTGCAGTGGATCCTGATGCAGTTTGGAATTCCTGTGTGATGGTCTGGACAGATGTCTGCCTATTACACATTACGACCCCTCAACAGTCGGCAGTCTCTGTCAGTTAACAGACGAGGTTGGCCTGTACGTTTTTCTGCTGTATGTGTCCCTTCACATTTCCACTTCACCATCTCATCAGAAACAGTGGACCTAGGGATGTTCAGGAGTGTGGAAATCTCCCATTCAGACGTGTGACACGAGTGATACCCAATCACCTGATCACGTTCAAAGTCCGTGAGTTGTGCAGAGTGCCCCATTCTGCTCTCTCACGATGTCTAATGACTACTGAGATCGCTGATATGGAGTACCTGGCAGTAAGTGACAGCACAATGCACCTAACATGAAAAACCTATTTTGGGAATGCATTGTTGTGGCCAAGATAGACACGAAACCCACTCCTATGACAGTAGTACAAGTCTGTATGCCAACTAGCTCTGCAGATGAAGAAATTGAAGAAATGTATGATGAGATAAAAGAAATTATTCAGATAGTGAAGGGAGACGAAAATTTAAGTCATGGGTGACTGGAATTCGAAAGTTGGAAAAGGAAGAGAAGGAAATGTAGTAGGTGAATATGGATTGGGGGTAAGAAATGAAAGAGGAAGCCGCCTGGTGGAATTTTGCACAGAGCACAACTTAATCATAGCTAACATTTGGTTCAAGACTCATAAAAGAAGGTTGTATACATGGAAGACGCCTGGAGATACTGACAGGTTTCAGATAGATTATATAATGGTAAGACCGAGATTTAGGAACCAGGTTTTAAATTGTAAGACATTTCCAGGGGCAGATGTGGACTCTGACCACAATCTACTGGTTATGAATTGTAGATTAAAACTGAAGAAACTGCAAAAAGGTGGGAATTTAAGGAGATGGGACCTGGATAAACTGACTAAACCAGAGGTTTTACAGAGTTTCAGGGAGAGCATAAGGGAACAATTGACAAGAATGGGGGAAAGAAATACAGTAGAAGAAGAATGGGTAGCTTTGAGGGATGAAGTAGTGAAGGCAGCAGAGGATCAAGTAGGTAAAAAGACGAGGGCTAGTAGAAATCCTTGGGTAACAGAAGAAATATTGAATTTAATTGACGAAAGGAGAAAATATAAAAATGCAGTAAATGAAGCAGGCAAAAAGGAATACAAACGTATCGAAAATGAGATCGACAGGAAGTCAAAATGGCTAAGCAGGGATGGCTAGAGGACAAATGTAAGGATGTAGAGGCTTATCTCACTAGGGGTAAGATAGATAGGCCTACTGCCTACAGGAAAATTAAAGAGACCTTTGGAAAGAAGAGAACCACTTGTATGAATATCAAGAGCTCAGATGGAAACCCAGTTCTAAGCAAAGAAGGGAAAGCAGAAAGGTGGAAGGAGTATATAGAGCATCTATACAAGGGCGATGTACTTGAGGACAATATTGTGGAAATGGAAAAGGATGTAGATGTAGATGAAATGGGAGATATGATACTGCGTGAAGAGTTTGACAGAGCACTGAAAGACCTAAGTCGAAACAAGGCCCCGGGAGTAGACAACATTCCATTGGAACTACTGACAGCCTTGGGAGAGCCAGTCCTGACAAACCTCTTCCATTTGGTGAGCAAAATGTATGAGACAGGCGAAATACCCTCAGACTTCAAGAAGAATATAATTCCAATCCCAAAGAAAACAGGCGTTGACAGATGTGAAAATTACTGAACTATCAGTTTAATAGGTCAAGGCTGCAAAATACTAACGCGAATTCCTTACAGACGAATGCAAAAACTGGTAGAAGCCGACCTTGGGGAAGATCAATTTGGATTCCGTAGAAATATGGGAACACGTGAGGCAATACTGACCCTACGACTTATTTTAGAAGCTAGATTAAGAAAAGGCAGACCTATGTTTCTAGTATTTGTAGACATAGAGAAAGCTTTTGACAATGTTGACTGGAATACTCTTTTTCAAATTCTCGGGGTAAAATACAGGGGGTGAAAAGCTATTTACAATTTGTACAGAAACCAGATGGCAGTTATAAGAGTCGAGGGGCATGAAAGGGAAGCAGGGTTGTAGTCTCTCCCCAATGTTGTTCAATCTGTATATTGAGCAAGCAGTAAAGGAAACAAAAGAAAAATTAGGAGTAGGTATTAAAATCCATGGAGAAGAAATAAAAACTTTGAGGTTTGCCGATGACATTGTAATTCTGTCAGAGACAGCAAAGGACTTGGAAGATCAGCTGAACGGAATGGACAGTGTCTTGAAAGGAGGATATAAGATGAACATCAACAAAAGCAAAACGAGCATAATGTAATGTAGTCGAATTAAGTCGGGTGATGCTGTGGGAATTAGATTAGGAAATGAGACACTTAAAAAAGTAGTAAAAGAGTTTTGCTATTTGGGGAGCAAAAGTAACTGATGATGGTCGAAGTAGAGAGGATATAAAATGTAGACTGGCAATGGCAAGGAAAGCGTTTCTGAAGAAGAGAAATTTGTTAACATAGAGTATAGATTTAAGTGTCGGGAAGTCGTTTCTGAAAGTATTTGTATGGAGTGTAGCCATGTATGGAAGTGAAACATGGACGATAAATAGTTTGGACGACAAGAGAATAGAAGCTTTTGAAATGTGGTGCTACAGCAGAGTGCTGAAGATTAGATGGGTAGATCACGTAACTAATGAGGAGGTATTGAATGGAATTGGGGAGAACAGGAGGTTGTGGCACAATTCCATTAGAAGAAGGGATCGGTTGGTAGGACATGTTCTGAGGCATCAAGGGATCACCAATTTAGTACTGGAGGGCAGCGTGGAGGGCAAGAATCGTAGAGGGATACCAGGAGATGAATACACTAAGCAGATCTATTTACGAAATTTCGGTCACCAACTTTCTCTTCCGAATGCGAAAATATTTTGTTGAGCCCCACCTACATGGGTAGGAATGATCATCAAAATAAAATAAGAGAAATCAGAGCTCGAACAGAAAGGTTTAGGTGTTCGTTTTTCCCGCGCGCTGTTCGGGAGTGGAATGGTAGAGAGATAGTATGATTGTGGTTAGATGAACCCTCTGCCAAGCACTTAAATGTGAATTGCAGAGTAGTCATGTAGATGTAGATGTAGATTCAGAAGGATGTAGGCTGCCGTATGTACTGGGAGATGATGAAGCTTGCACAGGGTAGAGTAGCATGGAGAGCTGCATCAAACCAGTCTCAGGACTGAAGACCACAACAACAACAACAACATTTTGGGAGTGTCCAGATACTTTTGATCAAATGGTGTATATGTAATTGTACTTGTTGCCCATGTTCAAGTTCAAATTAGCTACTTGTCATTCAGGTTTGCTACTTCATCTGAAGATCTTCTGGAACACAGATAATTTGTTTGATGATGCTTTGTCTGATTCATTCCTTGTCAAAAATTTTGTTATATTCAATGACACAATCTATAGAGTATTTCTTTAATACATTCCATTTGTCCTTTGCTCAGCATTATAATTTTTTGTGTTATCGGGAGGCCTGTGACCTTTAATCCATCACTGATGTTGAGATGTGCGTTGTTTCTGTCATTTAATTTCAGCCTTCATTGCTTGCTTTAAATTCGTTGGAATGTCCCCTGTATCTTAAAGGAGTTACAAAAGGTCTGAATGATGACAAAATACTGGTAATAAACATAGTTGAGGATTTGCAGAATCTGTCCATGCCAATTGAAGAGAGGCGGGATTGTAATTTCACTGTCATCTATTTGAATCATATGTTACAGCAATGTAAAAACTACTCCAAAAATTAATATATTTACCTGAATATAAGACAACTCTGAAGGCTCTTTGAGAAAATTTTATTTGTATCGTGTTGTGACTAACCAACTGTTTTACTGATATGAATTATCTGCAGTTGTTGATAATACAAGAAGTAGTAAAATAAAAAGGAATGATTTACAGTAATGGTTATCTCACTTCCTTTTTTGCTTATAGTCTGAGCCAGTCATCTATTGAATCACTATTTTTAATCATTATCATCATCACTGTTATCATTATCTGGGATTGTAGTTTCACCTAGTCAATGAGAAGTGAGAGAAAGACAATGTATTTCTATATACAAACAGCAATGAAATTTATAATGTTGTTTGTCATGAATATTTGACTGTATCTTTCAAATCTGTTGCATTCTTTGAAGTTATGGTTACAGTAGGACCTGAGGATGCAGCTGTTTTTTTCTGAGTACATAGCAGATTTCACACCTATATTGATGTGAGAATGTGACAGTATATGTCTCCTGCTTTCAGACATTTCATTTGCCCACTGCTCTCTCACTGTCTGCCCAAAAACAGTAGCTGACACAATCCCTTTTCTGTTATTGGGCGACTTCAATGCCCATAACCCTCTGTGGGGTTGATCAGTGGCAACAGGCCGAGGCAGCATCATTGAGCAAGTATTGGCACAGCTCGACCTTTCTGTTTTAAGTACTGGTGCCTTCACACATTTCAGTGTGCCGCATGCCACGTACTCGGCCATTGACCTTTCGATCTGCAGCCCTAGCCTATTACCATCTGTCCAATGGAGTGTGCATGACGACTTGTGTGGTAGTGACAACTTCCCGATCTTGTGTGGTAGTGACATCTTCCCGATCTTTCTGTCACTGCCATAGCGTCACCTCTTGGGCACCCCTGCAGATGGGCTATGAATAAGGCTGACTGGGACTTGTTCACTTCCATTGTCACTATTGAGCGTCTTTCCAATGATGCCATTGATGCTGTGGCTCACTCGGTCACCACCAGCATAGTTACTGCTGCAGAATCTGCCATTCCCTGTTCTTCCGGGTCCCCTCGGCAGAGGACTGTGCCTTGGTGGTCGCCCGAGATCGCTGAGGTGATTAAAGATTGCAGGCGGGCATTCCAGCGTCACAGGCGGCATCCCTCATTGGCACACCTCATGGACAGCTCCGTGCGTAAGCCTGCTGCCTCATTCGCAAATGCAAGCAGGAGTGCTGGGAAAGGTATGTCTCCACTGTCGGCCTCCATACCTCTCCCCCGCAGATTTGGGTCAAGGTTAGGCGACTCTGGCTATCGGACCCTCGTCAATGTACCTGCACTTTCACTGAATGGAGCAGTCTGTACTGACTCCGACACTATTGCAAACCACTTAGTGGAGCATTTTGCTCAGAGTTCTGCTTCTGTGAATTAGCCACTGGCCTTCTGCTCCCTGAGAGAGTGGTTGGAACGTCAGAGCCTTTCATTTCACACTTGCCACCCTGAATTGTACAATTCCAAAGTGCTCTAGCCGCTTACCCTGATATGGCTCCCGGGGCAGATCGCATCCCCTGTCAGATGCTCAAGCACCTCTCGGTGGACTGCCAGTGACGCCTCCTAGACCTTTTCAACCGTATCTGGGTTGAGGGTGAGTTCCCATCGCAGTGGCGACAAAGCATCGTAATCCCTGCGTTGAAACCTGGAGGTGGAGAGCTACCACCCCATTAGCCTCACCAACATTCTTTGCAAGTTGCTCGAACGCATGGTGAGCCGGAGGTTGAGTTGGCTACTTGAGAGTCGGTGCCTTCTGGCTCTGTTTCAGGGTGGGTTCCGTAAAGGCTGCTCTGCCGCCGATAATCTGGTGTGCCTGGAGTCTGCCACCCGTGTGGCCTTTGCTCGCTGACAGCATCTAGTCGCTGTCTTTTTTGACATGCGGAGGGCATGCGATAAGACATGGCGACATCACATCCTCTCTACGCTTCATGGTTGGGGTCTTTGGGGTCCCCTCCCAATTTTCATACAAAATTTTCTGTTGCATGTTTCCTTTCATATGCAAGTTGCGGCCTCCCATAGTTCCTCCCGAGTTCAGGAGAATGGGGTACTGCAAGGATCTGTCTTAAGTGTCTACCTCTTTTTACTTGCAATTAATGGGCTCACTGCGGCGGTGGGAAGTCTTTCTCGGCTTCCTTGTATGCTGACGACTTCTGCCTATACTATAGCTCCACTGGCATTGCAGCTGCTGAACAGCAGCTGCAGGGCGCTATCCACAAGGCGCAGTCTTGGGTGTAGCGCATGGCTTCCAGTTTTTGGCTGCCGAGACCTGCGTTATGCATTTCTGCCGGTGACGCACTGTTCACCCTGAGCCACAGCTTTATCTTGACCGCGAACCTCTTGCTGTGGTGGAGATGCATCGCTTTTTGGGATTGGTTTTTGATATTCGGTTGACTTGGCTCCCTCATATTCGGTTGACTTGGCTCCCTCATATTCAGCAGCTTAAACAGATGTGCTGGCGGCATCTTAACGCTCTTCGTTGCTTGAGTCACACCAGCTGGGGTGCCGATCAGTCTACCCTTCTACAGCTGTACCAGGAGTTAATTCAGTCCTGTCTAGATTATGGACGCCTGGCTTATGGTTCGGCATCCCCATCCACATTACGGTTGCTGGACCACATCCTTCAGAGCGGGATCAGACTCGCCACTGGAGCTTTCTGGACAAGCCTGTCAACAACATACATGTGGAGGTGCCAACGATTACTGGCCACTTACGCTACACATATTTGTAGCTTGCCCGGGTATCCCAATTATCGTCTCCTGTTCCCTCAGTCGGTCGTCCGTCTTCCGGAATGGTGGTCCCGGTTAGGGTGTACGATCGCGGTTCGCGTCAGAGCTCTTCTCTCTGGGCTTGAGGTTTTCCCTCTTCCACGTCTTTTCCGGGCCCCTCTGCCTATACCCCTGTGGTGTGTGCCCCGCCCATGCCTTTGGCACAGGGCCTGAAGGACTCAGTCCCTCAGGCCCTCCGCCGCTGCTTTCTTTCAAGCCTTGCTGCGTTTCAAGACTCTGATGTTGTCTATACTGATGGTTCGATGGTTGCTGGTTGTGTCGGTTATGCTCTTACTCTAGGGATCATTATGAACATCACTAATTGCCGGCTGGCTGCAGTGTTTTGACTGCTGAGCTGGTTGCCGTCTCTCACACCCTAGAATATATCCGCTCCTGCTCATTTGAGTGACTCCCTGAGCGGTTTACGAGCTGTTGACCTGTTTTCCCCTCGCTCTCGTCTGGTGATGGCTATCCAGGAGTCCCTCCATACTCTTGACCTTTGCGGGCGCTCTGTGGTCTTTGTGTGGACCTCGCGTCATGTCGGCAATCCGGGAAATGAACGTGCTGACACACTGGCCAAACAGGCTGTCGGTGCACCAGCCTTGGAGATTGGCTTTTTGGAGAGTGACCTCAGGTCTGTTTTGCAGCAGAAGGTACTTCGCACCTGGGGTGAAGAATGGCGCACCCTTCCTTGCACCGCGAGGACCCACCTTTACGTCGCTGCGGGTCAGCTTTGACGGTGGTCCACATCTTGTTGGACTGCCCACTTTTAACTCCGCTCAGGCAGACGTTTGCGCTGCCTGATATGCTTCCTGCACTGTTATCAGATGATGTTGCGATGGCTGATTTAGTTTTGAGTTTTATTTGTGCAGGGGGTTTTTATCGCTTGATCTAAGTGTTTGTCCTTTCTTTTTGTGTTGAGTCTGGCCTTTGGCCTACAATTTTAGACTGGGGTTTTTAGTGTGTTTCTTGGTGGTTGGCTTTTCTTTTTTTGTTTCTATGGTTGGCCAACCACTGTCACACTAGGTGTGATTTTAATTCCTTTTTTCTGGTCTCTGGGTCTTTCTTGTCCTGTGTCGTCTCTTGTAATCTTCATTGTTTGTTTTTATTCTTTGTAGGTGTTTCAAGTTTGTGGAAAAAGGGACCGATGGCCCTAGTAGTGTGGTCCCTTCAGTCCCACAAGCCAACCAACCAACCACTTGTCACATCATCGCTCTCTTCTTGGCAAGAAACATCCAGTGAAGTGCTTGCCCCCTTCAAGTGCTGAGATACTTTAGTATTAGAAAAATTCATTTAGGCTGTGATCATTGTATTTGTGACTGATAAACAAATCTTTATACCACATAATAATAATGTGATAACATGTAATATTAGTATTGCAACTGAAGGCTGCTCCACTTGTGTCTTTGCTTTATTAATTGAAAAAGATGTTCTGCCTGAGAATGTTACAGTCCTAGTCGGACCCTAACCCCCACCCCTCCCCCTTTCACTGCTTGTATCCATAGCTACCTCCTAGCTGATTTCTCATTGCCCTCAGATGTCTTTGTGACACCCTTTGGTGAGAGATATTTTGTGATTCACACAGTCTGTAGCCGTAGGAAGATCGCAAAATATACCAAGTGACATTTTTTGTCTAGGGATTCCAGTACATTATTTGTGAAAGAAAATGGGAATACGTTACTAACTTGAGAACTTTCTTGAACTTGGTCAAGATAGAGGTGAGACAGCAGTTTATGGCTTTTCTTGTAATATATAGCATGTCTCAGGAAATTGTGATCTCTGTTGGTATAATGAATGAAAACCTCTGCCTGAATCACTGTTTTTTTGTTAATGATGACTGATTTTGATCTGACTGGGCAAATCATCTTCAGATCTACTGTTGCCAGGATCAATTCCCTAGTAGATGTGTACTACTACTCTCTCCTCCCTCCACACACACAGTGTATATTCGAGAAAAGTTAAGAGTCAACACATCTGGAATTCGATATTAATCATATATTTGTAATATGGGATGGATCTGTTAAATCACTTACAGTGTTAATTTATTTTGTTTCAGCTGTAGATGATACAAAATTAGATTACCTGAAATATATAACACTTCTTCATATTTCAGGTATTATTAAGGTGCAAATATGTTTTGTTTCAGTTATATCTAGCTTGGAACTTTGGGATTTATACATCACCAATTGTAGCTGCAATATTGCACAGGAAAGGCTTATTTGTTGTTGATGGAGTGCTCACAATAGCCAAGTTTATTACTGGTCTTGGACTCGTACTAGTTGCATCTTACTTCATTCGAGGTATTGGCAGGGCCAATAATCAGCAGTACATAAGATTTGTGAGGGCCTTAAATGCAGCAAAAAATGATTACAACAAAGACACAAAGGTTGGTATTATTGAATATTGACACATTGTTGCCACTACTTCGTATTAGGTGTAACATTTTCATATGGATTATTTGTTTCGTTTCAGAAAGCTTTATCAGCATATGACTTCGATTTCTATGCATGCCCAGTTGACTTCCGATGGACTGAAGTTGTTGGGTAGGTTTGCAAAAAATTATATTAATGTGGTTCTCGAAACATTGTTACAAAAGTTAAGATTTGTTAATAGAAAAAAATTAAGAGGGTTTCTATGGGATAATTAACACAAATTATAATGTGATGGTAGTAATGATGGAGGCACTAGTTTACTGACATCCACCATATTGTTTAAGTGCGGTAGCAATCTTCAGTAGCCCACACTGTTCCACTGGCAACTTAAAATAGTTGGAAAGGTGCTACTGTCGTCTGGAGTGCCACGACTGAATGGCACCACATGTAAATACTTTCCTGTTCCATCTATTTTTTGAGAGACTGTATGCTCCAGTCATTATTACCTTGTTCTTTAATCTTTACTCAAAATATGTGATGGGAATAATAGTATTGTTTTTGTGAAATACCACTTCTCTAAGACAAGGGAGCAGCTTTTCTTGATAAGTGTAGCATAATTCTTTGGGTAGTTTACATTTATACTCACACTGAATCTCCTAAAGAATATGGTTGCTCACAGCTCTAGCAACACACATTTGCATCATCAGTCATAGCATAGCTACTGGCAGCGCCTCCCAAGCAGGGCAGGCCTCAGCAGCGGGGCTTGACAAAGTGTCCCACAAGTTGTGAAAGGGAGGGCAGTTTTTTCTCCCACGGTGCTCCTCCAGCAGTGGTTTGGTATGGGCACAGCAACGACTCTGGATTTCCTAAGCTGGAGACTGGCCACTGCTGCCAGACTACTTCTTCTGTAAAGTAGGAACGCATACACACCAGAGAGATAGATAGATAGAGAGAGAGACAGAGAGATAGATAGATAGAGAGAGAGAGAGAGAGAGAGAGAGAGAGAGAACGAACACTGTCTCAAAATGTGTGCTTGCTGATAGGGTGTTTGGCAGAACAGTCTCTGTCATGTAACCTCTGTGGCACATGCAACCCAGTAGTTTTATAAGACTCCTTCATGCATGCGGGACTCCGCATGGGTCGATATTTGTTTCCCTAGTGGGATCCCTAAGGAGTGGCGTTAACTTGTATCTGCGTCTGACAAGACGGATGCAGTTCAGATAGTGCTTACACCCACCCAACAAAGAGAGTTCAGTTGGTCATTCTGGCCAAGTAGTAGTCTCAGAATTATGGTAACATGGTGCTAGTCTGCCATATTACATACATCATAACCAAGAGAGCAAGCAGAACCTTTGACAACAGTAGCATACATAATGGCCTTGCAGATAATGTAGTGCAACTGGATGTAACAAGGACATTTGCTCTCTGTCAGATTGCTTTCTGCAGCAATCGTGAATCTGAAATATAATCCTTCTCAGGGCACGCCTTTAAATGAAAAACCTGAAACAAAACATTTGAGGCCACAAATTCAAAACAAGACGACACAACTGTTAAATTATTGTGTTTTAGAGTGGATCTCCAGTGAAATTAACAGCAGCCATTCTTTCTGCTTTTTGTAGGCACAACACTGATGTATCAAGAAAGGAACAACTTAGTGCTGTTGTCAAATATTTGCACTTATATTTAAGCAAACCAGATACAAAAGGAGTTTGAAATAAAGAAATCACTTTTAGGGTGCCATGAGGTAAGAGGCTATGATGCTGATAGTTACAGAAAAGAAATAATAAATGATTTAGAGAAGATGAATATACTGCTGGATCAGTACAGAAGTCAACAACACGGTGGTGGTGCATCTATAAGTGGCAAATACTCAGGTTTGCACTCAAGAATTAAGGCATGGGTCCCAAACGCTGAATTCATACATCATTCAACACGTAATTTCTGTTTGTACTAAATGATTCCGGCATGAATGTAGTGGAATTGCAACATATTTACAAGAAAGTACAATGTATTCGTGTTTTCTGTAGTGCTCCTGTGCTTTGGTGGTAACAAATGAACAAAACTGTTGCAACTATCAGGCGTGTTACAACTTCAAACTGTGCCCAACGAGATGGTCTTCCAGATCTGATTCATTGTTACTAGTAAAACAGAATTTCATATGAATTTTGCAGTACCTCTCCAGTGTCATTTTGAAGATCAAAAAGAAAGCAGAGAGAGAGAAAAGCTTCTGATTTGATGAAAAGTAGCAACTTTTGAGGTTGTCATGCCTCCCTTGTTTCAGAGTGAGATTTTGGAAGATATTAACTTAGTTTCCAAACTACTCCAGCCTTTAATGCTGATAGAATGCCTCTCAACTTCTTCTAACTGCAAGCAAGAATCTATTCAATCTAAGAAACAATTTTGAAGTTGTAGTAGAAGTAACAAAAGTACTAGTGAAAGTTTGGAGCCCTGATCGTAAATTGACCTCAAAACGTACCCATAAAATGAAGAAACGTTTTGACGAGCTTTCTGCAGATCGTAGAATTGTGAATAAACTAAATTTTCTTCAAGTCACATTTTCAGTGGTTCTATTGATATTTTAATTCAGCACTTAAGCGTTTTACCAGCCTACAGAATGTTAATGATTATTTTTCTTCTGTACCTTCCTGTTCATTGTTTTGAGTTTGAAAGTGAAGATATTCAGAAGAGAGCAGAAAAGCTAGACAGAAAGCATGAATCAGATTTAACCATAGATCCTTCACATGAACTTTTTTGCCTAAAAATACTTATACCGAAAGAATTTGGAAAGCAAGGAAACATATTGTCAATTAAATATCTCACAGTATTTTTGTTTGTGGAAAATAATTTTCTTGTCAGTAGTCTCCACAATGTGCACACAGCTCTCAGTTGCACTTGACTCTGCCAGGTGCTTCTGTTACAGGAGAAAGATCATTTTCTAAACTGAAATCACTCAAAACATTTCTGAGAGACTCTATATCAGGAGTTCAATTTAAGTGCTTTAGAATTTCTAAGCATTGGACATGAAACGTATTCTGTTAACTTGGATGACATTATAAAAAATGTTGTAGAGCCAGTTGTAGTAGAGCTGGAAAGACAAGTTTGCTTCAGCGTGTTGTGTCACTTTACAAAACTGAAAGCGTTGTTTGTTCTACAAGGAATGCGTCAGTTGATGAGCTTATTTCACTTTTAACCTAACTGTGATGCGTGAATGTCTAATGTTTTCATATTTCTTCTTTCAAGGTTTACTTGTAAACAAGGCTCCCAAAATTTATTTGCACATGCAAGGGGGGGGGGGACACCATAGTTACACCACTGTTTAAGGACTTCTATATTCATGTGTTGGGTGGTATTGCAGGGTCCTTAAAAAGTATTAAATGACTTCATAGTGGAACACATCTAATAGAAACTGCCACAACACACGAAGTGTCTAAGCTTCTGGGATGCAAGGCCTTATGGCTGAGTTGCACAACATCCTTAACTTTGTAAAAGTGTGATTACTTGCTCTGATATAATGAAGATGGAACATGAGGAGTTATGTGAAGAATGGAGAAATGGGGCTCTCACAGAAATGCGGAACTATATGAGGAGAGTTAATGGCACATCGGAAAAATGGCAACATTAATCCAAACCTTCAACACTCTAACGTTACCCAAATATATTCTTACTGACTATATGTTATCTTCAAGGTGTGACTGTTTTTCCCCTACCCAATGTGCTGTTTCAAATGCCAAAGATTCGATCATACTACTATCACATATGACAGGAAGGCTACATATGGAAATTGTGGAGGTTCATGAATTGGGTGGCTCTTGTACACTTCTTCCAAATGGTACAGCATGACCTGGAAAAATGGGAACTTTTGAAATGCTTAGTGGTCGGCATATACAGTCAGCAGCACTGCGGAACAGGAACCTTTAGCTGCAGACAGTCTCTTCATTTAGTAATCATGGATCAATGCAATGGTTACCAGTATGTTTTTGGAGTAAAAATGTTTTACAAAAACCATGATAGTTTGGAAATTACGCAGTGTGTTTGAACCATTTCTTCTTCCCAGCATGGAGCGTCATGGTTGGTTTCCCTCAAAACAAACAATAAAAAGTTGTATTAAAAACTTTGAAGAGACTGGATCTGCTCTATAAAAGAGAAACCAACAGGATGACCAAGAAGTGCTTGTACTCCACAGAATACCAAGCTGTATGCATTTGTTTTACAGAGGCTCCAGTGTGTAGTTTGTAAGGAAGCAACTGTGAGCAGTGTGTCGTGAATTCTCCATTATGATTTAAAGTGTCGCTGTAAAAGCTGCAGATCACACAGCAACTGAAGGGGAATGATTACCAGTTGTGATTAGAATTCTGTCAGATGATTATCACAGACATAAGTTAGGACAATGGATTTCTGGACAAGCTGTGGATGTCAGCTGAGGCCCATTTTCATTTCACAGTTTACATGAGTAAAGAGTGCCCTTTACATTTCAGGATGGTGAGAGAGAGTATGGTGTACCATTTTGTCACATGGGGTCGTTGGTCCTTACTTTTTTCTAAAGTGAAGAGCAGATCACAGTGACTGTCACTTCGGATCAGTATGTTAGGATATTGCAATCCTTTGTTGCACTGCATTTAACAATATACCACAGCTTCATAAAACCTGGTTTCAACAGGATGGTGTGCCATTGTACATTGCAAGTTAATCAGTGGCAACAGTGAGAGAATTTTTGGGTAACCGTGTTATCTCAAGATTCGGTGATATTCCCTGCCCCCCCCCCCCCCCTCCCTCCCCCCCCCCCACTGAGATCGCTAGATTTGTCTTTTTGTGTTTGTTGTTGTTGTTGTGAGGCTACCGTAAGACATCGGTCTACATGACTTGGCCAGGAATATGGAATTAACTGTAACAAAGAATCCAAGATGAAATTTGTAGCATCCCAGTAACAAACGAAGAATTTTAAGAGCAGATTGGAAGACTGCATATGTACAGGATGACACCATCTATAGGACTTATTTTTCAGACTTGATAATTTGGATTACTGTTTCTTAAAAGGCAAGTTGTACTAATTCTGTTTTTGTCAATGAAGTTTTTTTGTTGGATTTCCCCTGTCTTTATTTGGTGTTTCAAAAGTTCCCATTTTTCTGCGTCACACTTTATAAACTGCTCTGGGGATTACCCATTATGGAACAGAAAGTGCAGGTTTTGTAATGAGGAAAGGAAAATTCAGGAGTTTAAAGTTATGAAATGCATATTGTATGATGAAGCTTTCAAAGCTACGAAACCTCTCGTGTTTACTAATTTCTTATGCACTGGCCCTTTACAAGCCAGTCGTTGAGTGTGATACCTGCACACAAAGTACATATACTTGCTCATGTCAATGTACTTGGAGGTGGGGGGGTTACACTACTTGCCCCAAAACCATTCAGAAACCATCAATGACGGACTTGGAACCTTGGCCACATACCACTGTACACCATCAGAGGTTCACTGAAGCTGTCCACACTACCCATGCAAACAACTCGTTCTGTAAGTAGTGAAAGAGTCTCCCAAAAAGTCATTCAAAATCGAAGAAAATGGCAACAAAACCATTGGGCCAATGAGAACTCTCCATTTCCAGTGGTGATTTTGTAGTTGGGGACACCAATGTCCACGTGGTGGAACCAGAGTGCTGGGCACCATGTTGTATCGCCCCTGACCCCTCAGGTAAACAGCTACTGTCAAGGAAGGAGGACAACCTTTGCTAATCAATGGCTCACACAGGGGCCTATGTATTGCAGTGAAACTCAAATGAACACTGATCGCAATTTGAGACACTATTCTGCATCTGTGTGAAACTCATTTTAAAGGCAGTGACACAACTGATTTAAGGGGCTACTGGCCCTACAGAAAGGACGAACTTACTGGCATCAGGGCTAAGGGTGGGCATCTGTTTTCATCAGTGATAGGTGCCACCCCTCTCGTATGCTCTTATTACTTTGATACAAGCAGTTGCAGTGGTAGTTCTTACACCAATTAAGATCATATTGTGTTCTAATCTGTTGCATGCAGATGCACTGACAGAGCTGTTCTGGGCAGTCCTCCATCCATTCCTCCTCAAGGGTGACTTCAGTACACCCAGTGTATGGTGGGGCTTGGCTACCACTTGCACCAGCAGTTGCATTATCAAGCAACTCAACCATTTAGAGAGTATTTGCTTTTTAAACTCTGGTCATACGACACACTTTTCTATAGCTACAGATGGTCATCAGCCATTGACCTTCGTTTTTGCTCTCCAACTATCACGTACTCATTTCAGTGGGAAGTGGCCACAGATTTGCATTCCAGTGACCACTTGACAGTGTGGATCCACCTGCTGACTTGGACAGTGGGTGGCTGGAGACCACAAAGCTGGATATCTCAGAGGGCAAATTGGTTATGACAGTCAGCAGGCCATCTTCCAACAATAGGAATGTGCCCAGGAGATGGTGGACCATGTCACCTATATGATCCAAATAGCTGCTGCCAATTCAATTCCCTAGTCTGTCAGCCACCTCAAATGATGGCCTGTCCCTTAGTAAAATGAAGAATGTCTCTCGGCAATCGGTCAGGTACGTAGCTTTGTGGTAATTCAGACGCCATCCAGCTGTGGAAAATTTTCACACCTTCAGGTGTGAGAGAGGGTAATTGATGCAAGTAATAAGAGTGGAAGGGAAACTCTGGAAGGAATTCCTGGTTTTCATTAATCAGGCCACTTCCAGTGCACGAGTTTGTGACTCAATAATGTGGATTTAAGCAAGGACAGTACACCTCCCCGTATAGCCTTGTTGAGAAGTAGTCTTGGTGGACATGATAAAGACATGGCTCAGGCTTTAGCTGAACATTTTTTTAGTGTTCCTGTATCATCTGGACAGACAACTGAGTTTCATATGTTCTGTAGGACTGTGGAGGTGGAGAGCCCTGTCTCTCCTTGTGTAATGAGATGGTATACAATCATCCGTTCTACGTGTGGGAATTGGAATCAGTTGTCTGCAACCAGAAACAATGTTCCAGGACCAGACCAGCTTCATTATGGCATGCTATGTACTATGTGCACTGGAACCAAAGAAAAGCTCGTATCTTGTTTCAATC
This sequence comes from Schistocerca nitens, assembly GCF_023898315.1. Taxonomy (NCBI): domain Eukaryota; kingdom Metazoa; phylum Arthropoda; class Insecta; order Orthoptera; family Acrididae; genus Schistocerca; species Schistocerca nitens. The sequence continues at coordinate 283,243,552 of NC_064618.1, read as the reverse complement.
AGATCTTGTTTGAAGAACAGTACCCTGTCGCATAGAAGGAAGTCATATTAATTCCCCCTATATAAACCAGGCAAGGACCATGACAGCCCTAATGCGTAAGGGTGTGTGTCTCTTACCAGGTATAAGGGTAAGACTCTTGAGCATATGTTCAACTGCTGCCTTGTCTGGCTTCTTGAATTCTGGGGTCACCTGTACCACTTCCAGTGTGGTTCCAGGTGCTGCTGTTCCACCCTTGACAATTTAATTCTACTGGAAACAGTGATGCAGGTGTCTTCCTTATGCTGCAACCATTTAATCAGTGGGCTTTTTGATCTTTATGAAGCATATGACCATATGGCACCACTTGGAGATACAACGTCCTTCACCAATTTCATAAATGGGGACTTCATGAAAGTCTGCTGCCCCTCATTAAGTCCTTCCTCGAGGACAAGCACTTTATCTATCGCATTTGTGTTTCCAGGTCTGACTGCTTTGTTCAGGAGAATGGGGTCCCTCTGGACAAGGTTCTCAGTGTCATATAGTTCAGTCACTATCAGTGGTATCTCCACTGCAATCGGAAGCCCAGTTAAAAGTTCCTTGTTTGTGGATGACTTTGCGATCTACTCTTCCTCTGATCTTACTACAATGATGAAGCAACTTCAGCTGACCATAAGGAGGTTGAAAACTTGGGCCAATAAAACAGGTTTTAGATTCTCACTTAAAAAGACTACTTGTGTCAACTTACGCTGTACTTGCCACAATTTTCACCCACTGGAGGTCATGATGGTGGACACACTTTTAAATTCAAAGCACAGCGTGTGCCTTTTGGGTCTACTGTGTCACTCAGAATTAACCTGCCTTCCACACCTGAAAGACCTGCAGACAGGGCTTTGAAATGCCTCAGCAGAAAGGCGTGGGTAGTTGACAGGTCCTGTCGCCTTCAATTTTATAGGACATTTGTCAGATCACAATTAGATTACGACAGCATGATTTTATGGATCAACCTGTATTTCCTGCCTCAGTATGTTAGATGCTTTTCACCATGAGGGCATTTGGATATTGAGTGTACCAGCACAGTTCAGAGTTTGTGTACAGAGGCCAGTGAACCACCTCTACAGATTCAGTGGTGCTTTCTGCTGGCTCAACAGGCTATGAAAATCTCTGTGTTGCCTCACTCATTGGCATTTAGTGTGGGCGGCCCACCTCTAACTTTAAATGATTGTTATGGAATCAGTCCAGTATGATAAAGCCATTTGGAATATGTGCTATCGATTGTCTCATGGATTTGGATATACTGGGGGGAGTCAAATGAAAACCGTAAGTGTAATTAAAAATTGACATTTCACTCCATTTTTGTGTAAGTTGGCAGTACTGTTACCAGTGATGTAAGGAAAGCTCTACGGGCATCATCACACTGAATATATGCAAAACACTGCCACAATACCAGTTCAAAATGGCTGCCCTGCTTGAGAATGCACCAAGGAAGAACAGTGTTCTGTCATACATTTTCAGAGAACTGAAGGTAGGAAACCTATTGAAATCCACTGGCAAATTAAGGTTGAGTATAGGGATGAATGCCTGAAATTGCAGCAAGTGTGTGAATGGAGTAGAAAGTTTGGAAATGGCAGGACTTCTGTGACATGTTCAGTGCCCGGGTTAGGCATGTCCCATTGTGACACAGAGTCTGCAGCAGCAGTTGAAGCCATTGAGATGGAAAATCACAGTGCGATGGTGTATGAAATAGCTGCAGATCTGTACATCAGTCACAGCTGAGCACATAACATCATTCTAAGTTTCACAAAGTGTCTGCAAGATGAGTGCCACATTAGCTCATTCCGAAACTGGAAGAGTGACAAATTAATGTCTATGAAGAACTTTTTTGCCTCTCTGAAGCAGAAGGTAATGACATCTTTGTGAGAATCATTACAGGAGATGAAATCCAGGTTCACTACCATCAACCAAAAAAAGGAAGCAAACAAGGAATGCCTCCATTCATCACCACCAACACCCACAAAGTTCCAAATGCAACTGTCTGCACGGAAGGTTTTGCTGACATTTTTGGGGTGAATGGAGTGTTGTCTTAGAACACTACACGACTAGGGGAAACATCATCATTAGTGCATAATATTCTAATATGTTAAAAAATGAGATTTGGCCTACAATAACATGAACATGACATGGACTTCTGACTACAGGTGTCATTTTGTAACTTTGAAATGCTCAGCCTCATACTGCTCATGGAACACTTGCAACCATTGATGACGTGCACTTCAGTACTCTGCAGCATCCACCATACTCACCAGACCTTGCACCGAGTGATTAACATATGATTGTATCACTCAAAGAAATTTAGTTCCTGTGAAGAGGTGCAGCAAGTTACACGAGTGATTCTGGACATGGCCAATTTTGTATTTTTTATTTATTTATGTTTAGTGGAATCCGTGAACTTCCTACATGGTGGAGGAAGTGTGTTGAATGACAGGGAGACTATGTCAAATAGTGACACACTTGCACTCCACTTTTATTCAATAAAAAAATATTTGGGGTTTCATTTGTCTCCCCTTTGTATCAGACTTCCAGCTGTACAGTCAGGGAACAAATTACTGTCTTGTTGCCTTCAGAGCACCTATGCTGACACAGTATGAGAAAACTTGTACACCAGATTATGTTTTTACAACTTTGTTTTCTTTACTTTTTAAATACATACCACAGTTTATTGTTGTTTATACAGACAAATTCACACAAGGGAATTGTTCAGCTGTTTTCTCTGGTAGGGGTTTCTAAGTGTGCTTTCTGGAACAGTGTGCAAATTATGATGTTGAGTTATCTGACATTATGATGCCACTGGAGGGGACTCAGAGGCATCACAGTAAAAGGTTTCTCGTCTGTTCTGACTCACTCAGTGTTGTACAAGCGGTCCACAAAATGTACCCAGTAGACCAGTCCATTCAGTTCATCCATGCCACCCAAGAGCAGCTCCAACAACAAAGTAAGGAGGTGGCCTTTTGTTTGAGGTGGTCTTCCATTTGGTTCTTGGATACATCAGGATAAAAGGAATTGAGCCGACAAAGCATCCAAAGAAGCATGTTGGGCTGAAAATTGGACCATACATAGAAGTGTTACTGTATAGTACAGAAGGTAACTGAAAAAAATACACAATGATCTGAACAGAAATGACAGTCTTATTCAAAGACAATAATTATACTGAAGGCACTGTAATGTATTAGGGTTCCATGGACATACAAAATGCGAGACTTGGTTCTTAATAGGGTGTGTGATCACAACAGAAGGCACTACATGATCTGGAGCAGACTCCCATGTTGTCCACATGGTTGAAAAGAAGTTCTCCTGATAGTGTACTTCATTTCTCCACCAGCATGGTTGTCAACTTTTGGATGGTCATTGGTGCCTGTGGTCATCCTGTAGTATGTCTCCCCAATGCATTCCACATGTTGTTGGTGGGATACAATTCAGAGGATGGGTAGGTCAGTGTGTTTGTCAAATATCCACTCAGTTCAAGAGCTGCTCCACCTGCACAGTTTGATGCAGTTGCACATTGTTATCTATAAAAATGAGGTCAGGTGGATTGCACCCTGAAAAGACACAAGGGAAAAGAGTACAGTGTCACAATAACAGTGACTGGTGAGTGTACTGTGGTCTGTACACCCATGCAACATGTCTCCCGATACCATAACACCTGGACCATCAAAGCAATGTTCGAAAATGCACGTGGGTGCATTATATACCCTCATGTGACAAGACATATGAACAAGTAATGCAACCATGAAGATAGTTGAACATTATCGGTTTGGTGGTCAAAGTGCGATGGTGTGGGAAGGCGTAATGTTGCATGGGCGTTCTGACTTCCAAATCTTTGAACATGATACACCCACCAGTCGATGTTATAGTGACACTATATTCTCTACCCGTGGGTGTCTTTTCAGGATGCAATTGGCTCTGACTTAATTCTTTTGTGGATGACAATTTGTGTCTGCATTGGAATGTACAGGTGGAGCAGCTCTTGGAATGAGGGGATATTCAGTGAATGCACTAGCCTAACTGTCTCCTGAATTTTATCCCATCAAGTGTATGTGGAATGCATTGGGGAGAAGTACTGCAGGATGACCATATGCACCAACGATCACCTAGTAGTTGTCAGCTGCACTGTGGAGGAATGGAACATCCTACCGCAAAAACTCCTTACCAACCATGTGGCCAGCATGGGAGCACATTGTAAAGCGTGTATTGCCTTCTGTGGTGATCATGCATCCTATTAAGATCCATCTCCCAGCTTTTGTAATGTCCAATGAACCATCAGAAGTCTTGGTGACTTCAATGTAATTGTTGTCTTCAAATGAAGCTGTCATTTCTGTTCAGATCACTGCACTTTTCTTTCATTTACCTTTTGTACTGAGCTGTTACAGTTCTATGTATGGTCCAGTTTTCATCGCCTATGTTACCTTGCCAGTGATATGTCATGAAAAATTTACTTTTGTCCTTAAGTTTTGCACACCATCATACAATGTGTGAAACTAACCATAAGTGAATGTTTTGTGAGTGCTCTCCATTTGCATAGCTTTCATTGACCAAAATTATATGTGACAGGAACAGTGTAAATTGAATAAAATTGTCTTGGTACGTAGTTTGAGCCAAGATTTATAAATGTGATATTCAAACTATGAGCTGTTGGGAGTATTGTGAATGACAAAGATTGTCGTTGATTTATTTGTTCTCATCGTATGTTCTTTCAATCATCAATTCATCCACAAGTCACATTTTATACAATCTACCATGAGAGACGTCAAATAAGAGAAGGTAAACATCACTCTAGAGATATATCAATGATGAACTGCTTAAATTGACTTCTTCAACAACTCTCATTAATAGTAAATGAGAATATTTGGCAGCCATGATCATGTGTTGTAATATTTTTATTTTGTTTCTTCAATGATTGGTTTTGACAGACTAGCTGTCATCTTTGGAGCTTCTGGAAGTAATATTACTGTGCATCAATTGCACAAACATAACATTGCACCTGGCAACTGTGTTCTGTCACCTTCCAGCCCCTGCATGCTCCGCCAGACAGCAGTTTTCTCTTCCTCCACCCATACACCTCCAGATTGCTGCTTTCGTTCGACAAAACAGTTGCAATAGTGGTCATGTGTGAGTGAGGTGTGTCTGCTTGTGTGAATGTGTGAGTGCTTTCCTTTTTTTCTGAAGTAGGCTGTGGTCAAAAGCTCAGTGTGTAATAGACTTTCATGTTGTCTATCTCCAACTCAACATGTCATCTTTAGGGTGAATAGCAGAATAGCATTCTATCGTTTTCATAATTGGAGATGTTCCGACCTGGACTTTCTATTGTTTGAATTTGTTGGAGACATATTTTCAGGTCTTTGACATTCTTATATTTGTATGCCATCACATTTATTCTTTTATGTTATTTGTTGTAGCTGATAAAAGTTGGTTCCAAATGACTTTGACAACCAGAATGATATAAAAAAGTTGTTTCTGTCTGTTCTACAAAATGGAGTTCTGGTGCCAACTCTTTGAACAAATTGCCCACACACACAGAAAGTGGGTGCTTTTACAGCTTCGGAATCTCTGAAACTAGAGTTTGCAGATCCGTTTTAGCATTGCAGGAAACCATTTAACCATTTAACAGTTAGAAGTACACTTAAGTATCTGTTACATTTTGTGCAAAAGATGAACAACAACAGTAAAGAATAAGTCTAGGGAAATATATAAGCTATCTACTATTTGAATAAATTGCACATGTTGCTTGGGAGTGATCTCATATTTGGTAAATGAGAATATTTGGCTGCCAAGATCTCATGTTGTAATATTTTTTATTTTATTTCCTCATTGTTCAAATTCGATAAGAGTCTGTAGTCTTCGGATTTCCTGGAAATAATACTACTGGGTTATGTTTGTGCAAGCACAATAATATTATTTCCAAGAGTGGCATAGAAATATAAGAATTTCAAGGTACGTAAAAATATGTTCACAATACATTCAAACAATGGAAAGTCCAGGTTGGAATATTACCAGTTATGAAAATTAAAGATTGCCATTCACCTTAAAGATGATGTGTCGAGCTATGGACAGGCTCAATGAAGAGACACCGAGCTTTTGGCCAAAGCTTTCGTAAAGAAAAACACACACGTTGACACAAACAGGCACACCTAAGTCACACGACTGCTATCTCTGGCCACCCTGGGCAGACTGCAGATGTTGTGTTGAATGAAAGTGGCAATCTGGAGTGGGAAATGGAGGGGGGATATCAGGGTATGGGTGGGGGTGGTCAGGGTATGGATGGTGGGGGGGGAGGGGGGGGAGAAGAGTGTTGTTTGGCAGGGCAGTGCATGTAGGGGCTTGAAGATGGCAGGACAAAACTACCAGCTGTAGTGTTGGAAGGCTGTGGAGGAGGGCCAGAAGGGGAATGGGGAGCAGAAAAGGAGAGGAGCAGAGAGGGGAAAAGACTGGTGGATGCACAGGCAGAGAGCAGCGCACAGTAAGGGTGAGGGGTCGTGGATCGGGAGGAGGTGATAGGACATGGGAGACGGAAACTGTTGGGTAAAGAGTGTGGGGCAGTAGGTTATTGTAGGTTGACACCAGGATCATTTCAGGAGTTGAGAAAGTATTATAAGGATAACTCTGATCTGTACAGTGTAGAAAAGATAGTGGTGGAGGGGAACATCCAGATGGCTCGAGTTGCGAAGCAGCCATCGAAGTCAAGCATGTTATATTCAGCTTCATGTTGTGTCGCAGGGTGGTCCACTTTGCTCTTGGCCACAGTTTGGGGATATCCATTCATCTTAGTAGACAGCTGGTTGGTAGGCATACCAACATAAACAACAGTGCAGTGATTGCAGCAGAGCTGGTACATGACATGGCTGCTTTCACAGGTGGCCCAGCTTCTTATGTCATAAGATAATCCTGTGATAGGACTGGAATAGAAAGTGCTGGGTTAGTGAGTTGGATGGGCAGTGGAACAATACTTTAGGAGGGGTGAGAAGAATCTTGGGTCTGTTGTCTCTCATTTCAGGGCATGATGATAGATGCTGAAAGCCCTGATGAAGGATATGGTTCAGTTGTCCCTGTCCGATGTGGTATTGGGTGACAGATGAAGCCCCCCTTTGTAGCTGCTTCTTAGGTTTTGGTGGGAGGATTGGGTATGTGCAGAGATATGGCATGAGAAATCTGTTTATGGAGTAGGTCTGGGGGATAGTGCCTGTCTGTTAAGGTGTTTGTGAGTCATTCAGCACACTGGTCAAGGAAGTTCTTATCACTGCAGATAAGCTGTCCATATGTCCACAGGTGACCAGGCTGTATGGGAGTGATTTTTTGGTTGGAAGGGATGGCAGCTGTCAAAATTCACGTACTATTGGTGGTTGTTGCGTTTCTTATGGACAGAGGTGTGGACGGAACCATTAGAGACAAGGTGGTCAATGTCCAGGAAGGTGGCATGCTGTGTTGAGGACGACATGTAAAGTAGATGGGTGAAACAGTGTTCAGGCTGTTGAAGGAACATCGGTAGGGTGTCTAGGGCCTGAGTCTAGATCATGAAGGTATCATCGATGAACCAGAACGATGCCAGAGGTTTGGGGTTTTGGGAGGCTAGGAAGTGCCCTCTAAATGGCCCATAAACAGGTTGGTGTAGGAGGATGTCATATGCGTGCCCATGGATGTGCTGCGGATTTGTTTTGTATACCTATCCTTCAAAGGAGTAGTAGTTGTGTGTTACGATAAAGTTAGTAAGGCATATGAGGAATGAGGTAGTGGGTTTAGAGTCTGAAGGACGTTGGAGGAGACAGTGTTGAATAGTGGCAAGACCATAGGCATGAAACATGTTGGCGTAAGGGAAGCGCTGTCAGTGGTGATGAGTAGAGATCCAGGAGGTAATGGGGTGGGGTTGGTGGACAGTTAGTGAAGGAAGAGGTGGTATGTTGGATGTGGGAGGCTAGATTTTGGGCAATTCGTTGAGATGCTGATCAGAGGGTTGAAATTCTATTAGTTGTGGCCAGAATAACCAGCTACAATTGGGGGGGGGGGGGGTCCAGGATTGTTCAGTTTGTGGATGTTAGGGAACATGTAAAAGGTAGGTGTGTGTGTGTGGGGGGGGGGGGGTGTAGAGTAAGGGTGAGGAGGGAAATAGTTTCATTGGAGAAATTCTGGGAAGAGGGAAGAACCTATGACTTAAGCAGGGCTTGGAGGCTATGATGGGATGGGATTTCCCTGGCAGTTTATAGCTTGCGGAGTCAGACAATTGGCAGAGACTTTCCGCCAGATAGTCACTGCCATTCATAACGATAGTGGTGGAACCTTTGTCTGCAGGCTGGCTGACTGAGTGAGTATCTGTTTTGAGGCTGTGTATGGCTGTTGTTTCTTCTACTGAAAGGTTGGTGTTTTTAGGAAGGGACTTGGTGAAAGATGATGGCCAGGTTGGACGTAAGGAATTTGTGGAAGGTTACAAGGGGGTGGTTAGGTGGAAGGGGGGAGGGGGATCATGCTGTTATGAACTGGGAGAGGCAGGTTCAGTGTTGGGATTAGGTTGGCTTTGGTTAGGGGGGTTGGTGGCAAAGAAGTATTTCCATTGTAGGGATTGGAAGAAGGAGAGTACATTGACAGGTCCAATGTGGTTAAATTTTGGTTTAGGGCTGAAATTGAGGCCTTTAGATAGGACAAACTTCTGTGGGTCTGAGGATTTTATTGGAAAGGTTAACAATGGTGTTCTGGTATTGTTTCAGTTCTGGATTTAGTGAAGTGTTCGCAAGTTGAAAATGTCAACCAGACAGGTGGTTTGAATAGATGTTGCGTAGTGGTGCCCAGGTGGCAGCAGGAGATCAGCAGGCTGGATAACTTACGGAAGTGATGTCTGGAATGCTCTTCCAGCCATTGGAGGGCAAGGGATTCAGTTTCAGAGATGTGACGTTTGTAGTAAGGTTTCCATAGTAACAGTATCTGCAAAGGGAGCAGAGGTGTTTCTGGATGCCTGTACCACAGAGATGTGTTTTTACAGTTCCAGGTTTACGAGGGGCAGGGATTGATGGAATCTGAAAATGTGCCCATGATTATGAAAAGTGGGGCAGATTTGAAAGATGGGAGTTTTTATGGTTAGGCTGTTTGGGAGGATTCCATAGTTTAGGCAGCATTTAATCAACAGGATGTGGGAATGGATTGTAGCCAGGAAAAGAGACACTTTTCTGAACAGTTGCAGTAAGATGGAGCAGGGGTCCATTGTGGCAGGGATGACATTGGGATAATTGAGAAATGAAATAGGAAACAGACAAATGAAGGTGCTAGGTAGTTGTGAGGTGAGTTGGATAACAGAAAAAGACAAGTAAAAATACGTAGAAACACACAAAAATATGTAAAAATATGCACACAAATGTGAAAATATGCACACAAATGTGAAAATATGCACAAATACATGACAATATGTGCAAACAAAAATCTAAAAAACATACAAATAATGTGGGGAAAAAAGACAGAACAGGCGAGCTATAGGAATATTGATGTGTTAGACAAGATAAGAGAAGAGAGAGGGAGAGGGGGAGCTGATTGGTTAGGTTGAGGTTCACATGTTCATATGACACAGATAGGTATGTCCAGGTTGGAATATCACCAATTATGAAAAGAATGGAGTGCTACTAACCATAAAGATAATACACTGACAAGGGGAGGCCACCAATTGTGAAATTCAGATTCGATTCATACTGCGCATAATAAAAGCTCATGGCCAGAGGTGTAATGTGGCAAAGCACCAAGATGCACTTCTCAGCCGTTGTCGAGAAAATCTACAGTTAAAAGAAACCGTTGCGGTGAAATACTCTCTACGATTAATAATTTTCTTACAGCGTCGTGTTGCAGCGGTAAGCGCTCGGGTTCGTAATCCGAAGGTCGCCGGATCGAATCTCGTGCCATGCAACCTTTTTTTATTTTTTAGTATTTGTTTTTTGTAATTCAAATGTATATATATATTTCTCGTGGAAAAACTGGCGACTTCGAACATCATTATGTTTTCCGCAAACAAAGTTGTATTTCACAAATGTTATTAATTGTCTTCATAATGTTATCCACGTATAGTTAACGGAAGACGTAGAAACGATATTCCGAAACGAATACGTACAGCGTAAGTCAAACGTTCGAATTAGAATAGAGACACCACGAACTCAAATTTGCTGTGGCAGGTATGAAATATAAACTCCGTTACTCGCTCGTTACACTTGAAGGACAGATGTTGAATGGGCCAAAATGAGCAGCCGCATAACAGCGTAGTTGCCTGCTAACTTTGAAAGAAGGTAGGTGCTGTCCCTAGCGCAACTTATAACATCGTCGAAAATCAGTGCGGACGGGAGAGCTTTGGTACACCCTGTTAAACAAACGGAAAAATGGAGGCGGTACAATTGGAGAGCGATCCGCCTTCACCAACATGCATAAGCAATTCATTAATAGTTTATAGATGATGTGATTTACCAAATGAAAGTGCTAGCAGGTTGACAGACACACAAACACACAAACAAAAACATACATTGTGTTTGTTTGTGTGTCTGTCGAACTGCCAGCACTTTCATTTTTCCTACGTGGAATGTTTCCCTCTATTATATATATAGCTTACCGCTGCGCCACGACGCTGTACAAAATTGTTAATCGTAGAGAGTATTTCACCACAATGGTTTCTTTTAACTGTCGATTTTCTCGACAACGGCTGAGAAGTGCATCTTGGTGCTTTGCCACATTACACCTCTGGCCATGAGCTTTTATTATGTGCAGTATGAATCGAATCTGAATTTCACAATTGGCGGCCTCCCCTTGTGAGTTGCAGAAAGGCACATTGAAAAGAGCGTTACACACCGAGCTTCCAGCCAAAGCCTTCTTCAGAAAAGAAAGGAAACCACACACATTCACACAAGCTGGCACACCTTGCCATTATCTCTGACCCCTCGGGGCAGACTGCAACTTTTGCGTCGAATCAGAGCACAACATGCAGCTGAACATAACTCGTGACTTCAATGGCAGCTGACAACTTTGACCATCTGAATCCAACCCTCCATCACTATATTTTCTGAACTGTAGAGATCAGAGGTTATCCTTACGACACATTCTACATTCCTGAAGTTATCCTGGCCTCACCCTACAGTAATCTACTGTCCCCATCCCCTCCACCCAAGAGTTCCCGACCCTTCTGCCCTATTACATCCTCGCAGTTCACATCTCCTCATCCTCAATGATAGCCTCAATATCAGTTGTGCAAAAGGTATGTCAGCAGATGATCCTTGGTCACTTTCTTGGGGTCCTACTTTAATCAAGGACGTTAGGCCAAGCAACAGATTGCTGGAGCTTCTCAGGTATTTCTGTTCCGATGAAAAGTCAGTCCGGGTTGATAGCCTACCAACCAACAAATTCACTCTTTATCTGAAGTGAGGGGAAGTTCATGGAAAACAGTATTTGTTCTTAATGAACTGGAGAAAATATAACCATAGAAAAATAACCATCGGCAAGAAAAACAAGTTGCAGGTTCACTCAACTGATGCCCAACAAACGTGACAAATATGGTTCCAAATTCTGAATTGTTGCTGATGTTATGACAGATATGTAGTGCTTTCTCATACCTTGGAAAGGAGGACATGCTTAGAGAAAAGCAACCATTCGGAAAATACAGTAGACTCCCATTCATCCGAATCATATCTATCTGAAGTTCAATTTATGCGAACAAATTTTTCCGATTTTCGCGGCTCACATTGGCGCTGTCTGATGCATCGCACAGCTACACTTTTGGATAGCTACACTGACAGTGGCAAGTTTCAACTTGTCGGTGCCTGGAGCCATGCATTCGCTGGTGTTTTCCGGCAGTCTACTGCTAATCAGTGAACTGGCGTGTATCAAAAGTCTGAGTGTCTTCAATTTGTGCATGTGTTGGTGAAGTTTTAGCATGTTTCTTGTTCATATTGCATGGTTTCATGTCATTGCCATCCATTGGAATTGCATGAAACTACAGTATGTACAGTATTGCTATGTGGAGCGCGACATAGCCCCTTTGAAACTGACAATGAGTGTGCAGTGCCAAACACTTTTTGCCTGTTGTCGGTACATCAGACGAAGTGAGCGTTTATTAATTTAACAGTGAATGTACAATGCACTGTTGTGTTGCTGTGTGGGCTTGTGTAGGACAGGGGAGAGGGGTGCCACGGCCTGGTTTCAAAAATCAGAAGCTTTGTCCAGTACATCTCGAGTGTTGTCAGTTCGCGGATCTGTATGTTTACGATTTAACGTTTCGTGCTCGCGCTAAGTGCTTTAAAATGTCCAGAGATAGAAGTGGCCAAAAACCAAAAAAGAATCAGTCGAGTGTCAGTAAAAACGACACTGTGACTACGGGCACGACAGAGAATTGACACTAGTGAGCCACCCGCGAAAGTTACTGCGGATTTGAACGTCGGTTTGAGTATGATTACTGATTGGAAGAGAAATTGATCAGAAATTGAAAAATTTTGTTCCATCCAAGCATCGGGCAGTGCAGTGAAATCTGAAAAAAAAAAATGAGAAAAGGTGCACATCTTCAGTTAAAAGAGGCCTTATTTTTGTGGCGTGAACAAGAAATAGCCAAAGGTGTGCCAGTTTCAGGTCCTGTACTTCATCAAAAAGCAATGACTTTTTATCAACTGATTGAAGGAAAGGGGCAAAAATTCCTTGGAAGTGATGGCTGGCTGGATTGGTTCAAGAAGCGGCATGGTATTTGTGAAATTGTCGTCAGTGGCGAATCATCATCTGGGAATGGAGCCGCTATTGCGAAGAAACTGCACACAATCATCGACAAAGGAGATTATACTGGCAATCAACTTTACAACTGTGATGAAATGGGTTGAATTACAAAATGTTGCCAACAAAAACCCTTGCCTCTAAACAAGAAAAAACTGCATTCTGATATAGAAAAAGCAAAGAAAGCGTTAATGTCCTCACATGCAGTAATGCCACTAGCAGTCATAAACTGCGTCTTACTTTAATTGGCAAATCCACAAAACAAAGAGCATTGAGACAGCAACCAGCTGATAAACCTTTGCCATTGTGGTACACTAATCAGTCTAAGACATGTTTGAACGATGCCATCTCCAAAGAGTGGTTCCAGGCAGAGTTTGTTCCAGCTGTAGAAAAATACATGGAGGAAAATGGACTTCCTCGAAAAGTGCTGCTTCTTATGGACAATGCTCCTTCTCACCCAGATGATCTATAAGATGGGGATATCAAAGTTGTGTTTCTCCCACCAAACTTCATGTGTCTATGTCAACCTATGGACCAAGGTGTTCTTGAGGCAATGAAAAAACATTACAGACGCAAGCTGCTGGAATACTTAACTGGTGCAATTGATGCTAAAGATGATTTTATGCAAGCTCTTAAAAAAAATCAATGTTTTTAATTGTCATTCATTGGATTGCTGAAGTTGGAATCTAATTCCTCCAATTTCTCTCGTTAGGTCTTGGGGAATACTCTTAGATCATAAGACAACTCATCAGTAGTGGGAAGAAGGATGCAACACCGAAACTCAAGCTGATGTGCCAGAAGCAGGTGAAAATGACATAATTTTGGTGAATTTACTGGAGAAGCTACTGGGTTGTGAAGATGTGAACTTCGAAGATGTTGAAGACTGTATGAAAAACGACTTTTTTGATTTGACTGAGGAAGAAATCATCCAAATTGTGGCCAATCAGAAAGCGTCAGAAGAATATGTCTCTGATGATGAAGCAGAGAAAAAAATTCCTCACAGAGTCGGTTACGAAGCGATCCAGACTGCCCTGGAGTACATCAGCCAACAGGAGGATGCGACTTATCCTGAAATTGTTTGTTTCCAACATTGGAGATTTATTGCCGCAACAAAAGTTTCTCAAGCACAAAAAAGACTTTTTTACCAAAAAATAAATTCTAATGAAACGTCCTAGAATCTCAACATACATAAGTTAAAAGTTTTTGGGTTTTTTACTTTAAAGTTTCTCTAGACAAACTTTTCGTTCCTTTGAGTAATCTCTAGCTTTGTTTCATAATTTTGTACAGTAATTTATTTTTTACTCAAAAGAGTAGGTAATAAAATTAAAACTCCTGTTTTTTCCTGCTGCCAAATAAGGTGGATTTTTTCTGTAAGAACGCAAAATAAATGAACTTTGTTATTCAGCATTTAAAAACTTTGAGTCATCAATGATACTTTGCCGCCTTTTTAACATGTGAACACACATTTTTCAGTCAAGAACATGTAGGCTTATTCATAAGCGTATCAATAATATTGCATACCTAAAAACAAAGATGATGTGACTTACCGAACGAAAGCGCTGGCAGGTCGATAGACACACAAACAAACACAAACGCACACACAAAATTCAAGCTTTCGCAACAAACTGTTGCCTCATCAGGAAAGAGGGAAAGACGAAAGGATGTGGGTTTTAGGGGAGAGGGTAAGGAGTCATTCCAATCCCGGGAGCGGAAAGACTTACCTTAGGGGGAAAAATGGATGGGTATACACTCGCGCGCACACACACACATATCCGTCCACACATATACAGACACAAGCAGACATCTCACATGTCTGCTTGTGAGATGTCTGCTTGTGTCTGTATATGTGTGGATGGATATGTGTGTGTGTGTGCGCGCGAGTGTATACCCATCCCTTTTTCCCCCTAAGGTAAGTCTTTCCGCTCCCGGGATTGGAATGACTCCTTACCCTCTCCCCTAAAACCCACATCCTTTCGTCTTTCCCTCTTTCCTGATGAGGCAACAGTTTGTTGCGAAAGCTTGAATTTTGTGTGTGTGTTTGTGTTTGTTTGTGTGTCTATCGACCTGCCAGCGCTTTCGTTCGGTAAGTCACATCATCTTTGTTTTTAGGTATATTTTTCCCACGTGGAATGTTTCCCTCTATTATATCAATAATATTGCACATACTCTACGCACATTTCACGATCATATTTTGCAGTATTGACGCAATTCGGGGTGTTTCACGCTTGAAAATACGGGGACTTGCCATCCCGATCACTTCGGATGGACAGGAGTTTATTGTATGTCATTCTACATGGCATAGAGCCATTTCTAAATCAAGGCAGAAATGTGACAACAGACAACTTCTTCACATCTCTTCAGCTTGCTAAGAAGTTAAAGGTAAAACAACTTAGTTACTTAGTACAGTAAACAAGATCCATCATGAAATCCCCAATGAGGTAAAGAAGCCAAATGCTGAAATATACTCCACAACCATCCTGCACCAAACTGGCAACACAGACTGCACCGTGGCTGTATACCAAGGAAAGTAGAATAAAAATATTATCTTTCTGAGTACACTGCATACTGAAGTGGCAATAAGCAAAGAAGAGAAGAAGAGACCTGAAACCACAACATTTTACGATGCAATAAAATATGGAGAAGACAAGATTGATAAACTGATCTGTAAATATAATACAAATGTTGCTTGTAGGAGATGGTTGATTCATGTCTTCTACATATTGGCCATCGGGGAAATAAATATGGAGATCATCTATAAAATCATAACAAACGAGAAAATGGAAGGAAATAAATTCATTCAGATAGCTAATGAACTTAAGGGAATGAACAAGTCGGAGGAAGAACAGACAAAAGAGGAGAATATGAGCATAAAATCATTTAGGAAGCAGGAGTGCCAAATCAGCCACTTGAACAGCAACAGATCCAACGAAAATGGTGTAAAATGCCAGAAATCTGTGTGTGGAAAATGTGGGTGTAAAGTAGAACCATTTTGCTAAGTACACCTATCAGATTCCAATGACTTGAGTAAAAAGTACAGTAAAACAATGCGTGAACATGTGCGAGTATAATATGGACTGTATATAGTAAATGTGTGTGAAATGTTCTACAGATAGTTAATATATTAAACTCTACAGTTTAGGGAACTTCTTAGTATGAGCAGTGATAAATCGGGAAAATACTTTTTTGGCGAAATAAGTAAGTATTGTATTAATTATCATTTTAAATAATTAAAGTTGTAACTTGCAAAAAGATAGGGATTAACATACATGAAAATAAAGTACTTGTTTAAGTCAAATACAAAAATACTTTGTGAGGTTAAAATTACCCCTTTCCATCATTCTAAGGAATGTCGCAAATTCCATCATTCTAGTGTTCAAGGAAGATTCATTGGTGTCATGTACACGATTACTTATTGCACCATCTGTCACTTATACATGCATCCATTGCCTTATTTTTTAAAGGGAAAACTAAATGTAACACAGTACATTAGTCCTAATATGTGCTACAGTAACTGTAATTCACGAATATTGATTTACTATGAAAATTTATGCACAATATATGTAATGTCTGTAAAATTCTCATCACACAGATTTTTCACTTAGCAATTTTTGTGAAAAATTTCATATTAGCATGCCAAAAGTGAACACTGAACATCATTATGTCTCGCAAAAGCAGAGTAAATACGTAGCACAACCAAGCACCTCTCCCACTTGTGGTGGCTAAAAGTGAGATATTCTTGAACTTTGTCTTGACAATGGTGAATGTCATAAAAACATTCATTTAAGACACAAATTTTCTCTGCACCAGGCATGCTGAATTAAAAAAAAAAAAAAAAAAAAAAACAAAAAAAAAACCCGAACAAACACATTCACATTCCTTTTATCCAACAGTTGCCTGAAAAGAATCTCGAATTATTTCCGTGCAAACATATCTGTACATAATTTGTTAACTGTAAGAAAGATAATAAAATCAGTATGTATTATGGTTATCGATCTTGAGATTTATTAAAGGCTTTCAATTATCTGCATCGAACAAAAATAAAGCAAAAAGTATTAAGTGTGGGGATCCAAATTCACGATGTTCTGGTTGGTGGGTAAATGCTCTAATAGTTGCAATATATTTCCAGTTGCTCTCAGCTTTTTCAAAAACCAAGGCCTAGTGACCTAAAAACTTTATGGGCAGATTTAGAAAAGTTGAACTCCTGAACACTGTTGCAGTATGATCTTATTAAAAGGGGAATGTTGTTCTGGAGTATCTTACCACATTAGATTTTATCCCCACATGTGGCAGCGGTATTCTAGATGTTATCAGCACATATGGTGACAGTATTCTGCTCCATTGACTGACTGGCTAATGTGAATAGTTGTATCTGTTATCCACCATTTGTTCTGCAGTGGCTTATGGCAGTACACAATTCTTGGGCCAAGTCTCCTTTTCAGCAGGCTCTTGTGGGGGAAGGGAATTCAATGGCATCGGAGGCTAGGGTGTGATATGACTTTTCTGAATACACTGCACAACAATTGATTAAACACAGTTGTTGTAATGGATAATTAGTAGGTGTGTGGGAGCTCGGTATTGTTGTGTAACAATACCAGTCCAGGGTAATAAGTCCAAACTCAATCCAAACTCATTATTGGAAAAATCTTATTTAAACACATTGCAATGGAAGCATACTACTGTTTTTCCAGCTTCATTGGTTTACATATTAATGCAGACGTGTGACCTTCAAGGGATGATCTTCTGTAGTGATCAGCATTTGCCGAGGAAAATGTGAATGTGTATTTTGTGAAGCACCAATATTTTTCCCAGTGGATAATGTTCCAGTATGAGTATGAGTGTACAGGTTGCATAATATTCATTTTGGTCCCAAATACATTTGTGACTCATTTCACAGTGACCATGTGTCAGTGGCAGGTTTGGGGATGGATGTTTTCCTGTGAATGTGGGATGCTTCACAGGATGAGTGCCAAACTTGATGCTGCCCAATATTTCCAGGAGGATCTGTCTCCAGTACAAATGTTAAGCATGGTACAGGAATGACTTTCAGAAGAGAATGAGATTTTTCATTTGGACTCACCACCTTCTGCTGCAGATCTCAGCAATTTAAAATGTGTGGTTGGATCCAAAATGTACCATGTGAGAAAACTGGTCTTACCCTGTGCCAAGAACCTGTGATTACCTTCACATCATCATCGTAGCAGCCTGTGACTACCTTCATATCATCATCGTAGCAGCCTGTGGCAAGATAGCATAAAAGGAGAGATTTATTATTCATATCACAGACACTTTTCCTCACAGGGTGCAAATGGCCATTGAAGTGGGAACCATTTATACAGGATATTAGGTGGTAAAGAAACCATATGCTATGCCCTCTTCAGGGCCAAAAAGTCTTATAAAGAACCGCAAACTGTTCATCCCATTAATTTCATGTCACTTTTAGATTGAAGAAATCAACACAGTAAAACAAAAACAAACAACTGATGTATGCAGGATTTGATCCCAAGCCTGTGTCTGTTCACTTCACTGAACAGTGAAATCAGTGTACCAAGTGCTGTGGTATTCAGGTATTTCATATAGTTCTGCACTTGAGTCCATCTCTCAGTATGAAGTCTTTTCCACATCTGAAACCATAGGAATGAAATGGAGTAGTTTCTCTTGTGTTTTTCTGAGAGGGTGTGTGCTTTGTGATGAGTGTAAATAAGATGCCATTCCCTCAGTTACTCTCATAAGTGTCCTTTACTTTTATCAACAGCACTGTACACTCCGTAATGTTATTAGCTCTGGTGTAACAGAGCAGTAAATTCAAATTCCAGCTGCCACCACCACTTTCTGTGCTGTCAAGTGTACATGTGCATTTCATTTTGGTTTCCTCAATAACATTTGACCTAAACATTTTTGAAGCAGTGTTCTGCAAGTAAATATACATGAAAAATAAGAAGATAATTCCCACTGTCAAGCAAACCATCATCAGTGCTTGTACTACCAGCTAAGATCTTGCAACACAGTTTGTTGGTGCTAACTTTGTTAAAATCGCAGGAATTGATTTTAAAATACGGTGTTTTTTTGCTGTCACATACAGACTTGTAAATGTCTTTATTGGGGATATGTCCAACACCGAAGATTATGATGTGGACTGTACAGGGTTTCACTGTGTTAAAAATTGTGGGTTCTTCTTCAATAGGTTCAAATTTTAAATTGTGATCTAATCACTTTGATTTGGGTTTTACAGCATTTCTGCAAGTTCCTTCACACAGATGACAGATGCTCAGTTTTCGCTGGCTTTATTTTTGAAATGTTAAATAGTAAAAGTGAAATTTAAAGGTGACATCAGTTTTACTTAATGTTATTTGTACTACATTTTTATGTGATGCACTAGGTGAAATAATGTTCTCAGCTTTTTAGCTATGCATTGTAAACATGGATTTATATGTATATTTTAAAAATAAGAGGAGTAATTTGTCGCACTGATATACTTTAAATCCTTTGTTTGTGTTGCCTAGACATCTGCATGAAAGTGTCAAGTTTTGCAAGAATGTGCTGGAAGACATAAAAGAATGTAATTTACATTACCATAAAAACTTTAGAATGTGCTGCTTATGAATTAAAATAACCATAAATGAAAATAACACCATAATTCAGCATAACAGTTGTAGTTACATGATCTCTCTCTTTAATAACCCATTCTGATGCAGTTAATTTCAAGAAATTAATCTACTCCCAAGTTCCATCGCATCTCTAAGACTATGAGAAGTTTTACAGAAATGTAGACACACGTAGTAGCAGTCTGCTGAATATGCTAGAAAATATTCAGATTTACAGTGTAGCCAGATAATTTCCAAATTTGGGTTTAGAATTTTTGGAAGCTGTCTTTTAGGTCAGTCAAGTATTTTAGAGTAGGTGTTGATGTTTCAAGCACACCTATGCATTTCAGTTGTATAATAAGATTAGTTGCTATAAAAAGACTTGATATTTACTACCAAGTAGGTAAAAAGAATAATTTCCTATACAAATGGTGCTCATTAGATCTCTCGTGCAATGCCCAGTGTTGATGGAAAGTGTCGGTTTGTTTCGTGTTACAAAACAAATTATTTTTAAAGTGGAATTTAGGTGCCATTTGATACAATGGTCCCACAGTAGTCTAGTGTGATATTTGTTTTATCAATATTATTACCAGGAACAGTAAAACTCACAGAATAACCAGTATCCCAGCAGTGACAGCACAGCTGAGTCACTGCTGGATTGCTATTTACTTTCATGTTTAACTATCTCTGTTAGTACATATCAATAAAACAAACATCGGACCAGACTTACTGGAGAGTGCTCTTTCGAATGGGCACATAAAATTTGTATTAAAAAATAGTTCTGTTTGTAATGGGAAACAAACTGACATTTTCTGTTGACACTGGGCATTGCATGAATGATGTGATGAGCAGTAAGAGTAATTTGTTACAGTAGTAGTTCTTCATGATAACTGCACTTAATACCTTTCTGGATCTTGACAAAAGGTGCTACGGCTCGTTAACTCACAACACTTAAAATTATTCTGATAGCCCCTCTCCATTCCAGTATTGCTTACTTAGGGCATCTGCATATGAAAGTAGCTTAATGTGAAAGACATATAATCATCAATAAATTATTGCACATAACAAGCTGACCATACTGAAACATGAAAAAACACAAACTAAGAAGTATTTGAGGAGGCAAATTCAAGATAAAAGTCAAATACAGTGTAAGAATAATATATGAGAATCACACTGAGGACAATAACATCCATAAATTGTGAATCATTTGAAGAAAAAGATAATCAAGGTGTATAGAAAGCTCAAATTGTCTGAGGCTTGTACTTAAAATTTTTATACTTAAATTTTATGAGGTGGATCATTGTACAAGTGCCTCTCAGGATAAGGTGTATTGTGCTGAGGGTTTCTTCATTATTTACTCACCTAGTTGATTAATTCAGTAAGCTATTGAACAAGTGTAGTTTTATATGCTTACTGTTGTGACTGCTTATCATTTTTTCCCCAAATATCACACATCCTATTTTATGAGTTCATGTTTACACAACAAGGTTAGTAGATGTGGGATACTTAGTGACTTTCGAGGAAGAGAGAGGATTTGATCACAACCTTTTGAAGGTTGTATTGCATGCAAATAGTAATAATTTATTCTTTTACATCTTGGTCTGAGATTTTCTTAAGCCATCTGTCAAAACAATTGACTTCTTAAGACTAGGAATTTGAAATTTAATTTATGTTATCTCTATGACTACAATTCATACAATTTCATTTCTAGCAAAATTCTGATGGAAAGGTGTGGTCACATGAATCACCTCCCAGTAGAGGCTGGTTGTAACTTTAGGCTGTGTTACGTAATTGCTTTTTGTTGCCTACATTGTCTGTTGACACAGTATAATGTTTTCTGAGTATAGATTTTTTGCAGTGCTGTGCTGCCTCAGTGTGTTTGGTTCCGGAAAAGCTAGACAGTAATATGTTTGATAGAACTGGTAGTCATAATTATTTTATTCAGCTATGCAATTAATGCTTCTGTCTTCCCAACATTATTTCCTAATCGAGTGTGTGTGTATATCTGCACCATTGTGTAAATTAAGTTAGCAGCAATGAGTAACAAATATGATTCAGTATATTTCTTTTTAAATAAACAGTCCATGGAAGAAAATTGAATCTTACCAGCAATATATTACAGGATCAAAATAAGATACACTATGTGATCAAAAGTATCCCGACACCCCCAAAAAGATACTTGCATTGTACTGCCACCTACTACCAAGTACTCCATACCAGTGACCTCAGTAGTCATTAGATATTGTGAGAGAGCAGAATGGGGCACTCCGCGGAACTCACGGACTTCAAATGTGGTCAGGTGATTCGGTGTCACTTGTGTCGTACATCTGTACATGATTTCTACTCTCCTGAACACCCCTAGGTTCTCTGTTTCTGATGTGATAGTGAAGTGGAAATGTGAAGGGATACGTACAGCACAGAAGCATACAGGCCGACCTCCTCTGTTGACTCACAGAGACTGCCGACAGTTGAAGAGGATCATAATATGTAATAGGCAGGCATCTGTCTATACCATCACACAGGAATTCAAAACTGCATCAGGATCCACTGCAAGTACTGTGAAAGTTATGTGGGAGGTGAAAAAACTTGAATTTCATGGTTGAGCAGCTGCTTGGTGTAAGGAGCATAAACATTGGACCATTGAACAGTGGAAAAACGTTGTGTGGAGTGACAAATCACGGTAAACAATGTGGCGATCCAATGGCAAGGTGTGGGTATGGCGAATTCCCAGTGATCATCATCTGCCAGCGTGTGTTGTGCCAACAGTAAAATTCGGAGGCGGTGGTCTTATCGTGTGGTCATGTTCTTCATGGAGGGGACTTGCACCCCTTGTTGTTTTGCGTGGCACTATCACAGCACAGGCCTACATTGATGTTTTAAGCACCTTCTTGCTTCCCAGTGTTGAAGAGCAATTCGGAGATGGTGATTGCATCTTTCAACACAATTGAGCACCTGTTCATAATGCACGGCCTGCGGCAGAGTGGTTACATGACAGTAACATCCCTGTAATGGACTGGCCTGCACAGAGTCCTGACCTAATCCTGTAGAACACATTTGGGATGTTTTGGAATGGCGACTTCGTACCAGGCCTCACTGACTGACATCGATATCTCTCCTCAGCGCAGCACTCCGTGGAGAATAGGCTGCCATTCCCCAAGAAACCTTCCAGCACCTGATTGAACGTATGCCTGCAAGAGTGGAAGCTGTCATCAAGGCTAAGGGAAGGCCAACACCGTATTGAATTTCAGCATTACTGATGGAGGGTGCTATGAACTTGTAAGTCATTTTCAGTTAGGTGTTCAGATCATTTTGATCACATAGTGTATAAATGGTTGGAATTTTGTCAGAAATGGCATTTTAAGTGAATAGTATCATTCACTGTAACTTGCCTGTTGTATTTTAAACTATCTGCTTTGCCATTTGAATAGTATGCTGTGGGATGCTCCAAACATGCATACTTCACTGTATTTCAGTTATGAACTGGGTGGTTTAAGAATGGACACAGTGTCTGAAACTAATCACCACCATTAAATAAAGGCTACTTCTTAATGCAACTCATGACAAATTCCAACAGTTTACTTCAGTAAAGAAAAAGTTGTGGTCCTGTTTCACCTTCAGTATGCTGGAGGTCTGTAAGAATATCATGAAATGAGGAACTGAACCTCATGTCGAAATTAGTTGTAATAATCATATAGAAAGTTGTCTCAGAAATCACAGCAGCTAATCATCATGATGCTGTTCTTGTGAGAATTAAAGTAAACATCCATTATGAAAACTATATTGATGCTTGCTTGATGTGTGGTGAAGTGCTAGGTACTTGCTCCCAA
Source organism: Schistocerca nitens (assembly GCF_023898315.1). Lineage (NCBI taxonomy): Eukaryota > Metazoa > Arthropoda > Insecta > Orthoptera > Acrididae > Schistocerca > Schistocerca nitens. The sequence goes on along the minus strand of NC_064618.1, from coordinate 283,220,409 downwards.
ATTAGATAATTTTCATAATGAGTATTTACTTTCATTCAATTTTTGCAAAAGGAGGTGCATATTCTATCTCTGTATTTTTTTTTAACTCACTTTTGAAACTTGAGATTACTGTTTGTTGACTAGACTAAGTTTCTCCTTTTCTCGACATTTTGTTATGACATTGAAGAATGTTTTGTGCAACATGCAATTTTTATCAAAAAATATAATTGAAGTTATTCTGTGCTCTGTGTACTCTTTATTAGGTACTGTTAATTGATTGTTATTGTCTCTTGTATTATAATACAGTTGCTGGAGCAACTGACAGGGTGCTCTTATTTATATTACTGCAGAGAGCACATTTATTTGAAAACATACCTAGTTTCAAATACAAATTTGGAATTGTTCATTATGCATTTGCCATAATTGAAAAATGATCCAACAGGGAGGAGAAGAAATTCAGGATGTACGCCGACAGACCATCGGTTCGAGGTTCAGCAGTTGAGAACGTATTTGCTATACCTTGTCACATTCTCACTTACATCATTGCTCACACATTTGGAGTGAAGTTAATGTATCCTGGATCTATGAAGATGATGCAGTACATGCTGTGTAAGTTCTGTCAAATAATGACGATGAAATCCCATTTTTGCTTATTGATTAGTGAGATAAGGAAAAATTATACTTTTAGATATTTGGTGTTGATTATTTGTGTTATCTAATAACTTCTCAGATACAATCAATACAAATATTGTCTCAATATGGGTAGAGGCAAAAAGTCACATCATTTACAGAGAGTTTTGTTCTTAAATTTGTGTTCTTGCACCAACATCTGTACAGCTGTTCTAAAGTAATTTCAAAAACCACTGCCATGTTGTGTGCATTCCCTCCCTCCCTCCACCCACCACCCCGCGATCGCAAAATATTGTTTCATTGATTTCATTTTTAGGTATGTAACAAATAATAATAATAATCAGCAGAGCAAATAGGGAGCCACTGTTTCTTTTATGCATGAAGGTTGCTATGCAAGGGCATTGGCATGTAGCAAAACCTATTGTTTCTGGTCCATTTTTCTCAGTGTCTCTTTGTGTTAGTTTCTTGTAGGCAGTGAAGAAAGTACTCAGCCACTCTTTGGCTCAAATTTATAGTGAATGTCATGCTCTGACTTGAAAGGCTCATGCTTGTCTACTCTAAACACTTACACGTGGTAATATTCTTTTCTCCTGTTAAACTGCTTGAAATAGTTGTTTTGGGGCAGTGGATGGGCAGCTTCACTGTCTAACTACTTGTAACATTTTTGTGAAACGACTTGTACCATGGTGACACTTCTGATTTTTCATCTTGGTTTTGTACACTTCTTTCAGCATCTAGTCACACTTTGCGATTTGCTTGGCATCACACAAAATGAGATCTTTGTAATTTCGTGTAATTTCACTTCTGAAGTACCAGTATGATGAATATTATAAAGCAACTATTTACTCAATTGCAAGTTTCTTTCTGTTTTTTTTTTCTTCCCCTCCAAAACAGTAGTGTGTGTCAATTTCATCATTGCAGAGAAGTATACCTCATATATCTTACAGATTGGTCAGTTTGCTGTTCTTTAATGTTCCAAATTCTAGTACTGACCTTAAATGCCCTGAAATTTTGCTCTTTGTTTTCATGAATTTCCAACAGCTAAAATGGTGTGATCATGCACATCTTTCCACTAGTATAGTGTAACAACATTATGAAAAGGATAGTTGCTACTCACCATATAGCAGAGATGCTGAGTCGGAGAGAGACAGAAAGTGAGCTTTTGGCCAACAAGGCCTTCTTCAAAATTAAAATTAAACACACACACACACACACACACACACACACACACACACACACACACGACCATTTTCTGACAGCTGAAGCCAGACTGTGAGCAGCAGCGCATGATGGGAGAGGCATCTGGGTGTTGGGTGGAGGGTAAGGAGGAGGCTGCGGTGGGGAGGAGGAGTGGTAGCAGTGTAGGGGTAGGGACAGTAAAGTGCTGCCTGTGAGAGCACACAGGGACGAGGTGGAGAGAGAAGGTAGGGCAGCTAGATGCAGTTGGGACATTGGACGGAGAACGGGGGGAGGGGGAGTGGAAAAAGAGAGAAGTAAAAAGACCAAGGGTGCGTTGGTCAAATACAGGGCTGTGTAATGTTGGAATGGGAATAGGGAAGGCGTTAGATGGGTGAAGACAATGACTATGCAGGGAGATTTCTCGCTGTGTAATTCAGAAAAGCTGGTGTTGGTGGGAAGGATTCAGGCCATGAAGCAGTCACTGAAATTAAGAATGTTGTGTTCGGTGGTGTGCTCACTCGCTTTCCAACAGTCTTTTTGTTGTGCCTATCTGCAACTCAGCATCTCCGCTATCTGGTGAGTAGCAACTCTCCTTTTCATAATGTTCAGATTCTTTAGTCGTCATTCAGCATTATTATATGCAATAGACTTGTTGCATTCCATCCTGGATTTTACATTGTTTGATTTCACTAATACACTGTAGTGAGAAAAGTGAAAAATGCTAGAATGTTCAAACCCTGTACTGTTTCAGCGATGTTAGAATGTTATAACCAACGGGGAGAACACTATGAAATAGATAAAAAGTTAACCCAAACGTTTAGATGTACTATAAAGCAATCCTGAAACAAAACAAGCACAGTTTTCAACACAGTAGTTCCAGGACTGTTGTTATTTCTTCTGAGAATATATTTTATACACTCATGAAACCTATTTATAAAGTGGCAGAGTATACGCATCACATGTGACAAATAACTTAGAACACACCTTGAATCATTCTGTGGCTAAACTGCTGTTATGACTGGTTCAGTTACTAGATTAAAACCCTTCTCAGCTGTGTGACACACTTACCTGACATTACATGTCCACTGTTTGGATGCCATAGGTTTTAAATCTCATTCACTGGGCACTTATGGCTTGGCGCACAGACATAAGACAGCCAAAATCTGACTGCTTCCCAGGGAGGCTTAGTAAACAAATTTTTTATTGAGGTATGGAGGGGAGGAGGGCGGGGGGGGGGGGGGGGGGGAGAGCTTTTCTAAAATGAAAAGTGGATGAAGCTAAATGTAACCAAGAGAGGACGCCCAGAGATTAGAATTGAATGGTAACAGAAAATTTCAGAAACCAGATTGATTTAAAAAAATAGTAACTTTCAAACAATATAAAAGATGTAGATAAAATTGCCAGTAGTGTTGCGCAGTTGACACATATTTGAAAAATGTGAAATTTCTGTGTCAGCTGTGATTTCTCTAAATTATTTGATGCAGGCACTGTGATTTTTCCTTCCCCATCTTTGTCAGATCTGAGCTTGTGCTCCATCTCTAATGACCTCCTCATTGATGGTACATAAACCCTAATCTTTCCACCTTCTGCAGCATTAGTAGCAGCAATGTTAGTAACTGTAATAATGGTAGTAATAAAATGAGAAATGAAGAAAGTTCCAGAAGAGCTATTCACTGAAGATCAAAACACCAGAACAGTGCTTTCCACTGGTCGTTTCTGAGTGAAAAATGCTGATTTGTCTTTGGAATAACTATAGCTCCGCATCACTGACTGCTGTTGTGTTTCTGCATTAGTGTAGGAAATAAATGTCTCATCATCAGTTAAGATTTTGTTCTGTAGGCCTTGTGCTCCTACATCGTAATGAAAAAGAAAGTTCAAAGGAGCTGTATTCCGCCGAGTTTGGTGGCTTCTAGGAAGAACTTGTGACATCCTAATTGTTTAGCCACAGTCTGATGCAAACCACTTGAAGAAATTTTCAAAAAGTCTTCAGACTGTTGGTATATAATGAAATGCCAGTTTTCAATTTCATCATCAATTTTCTGCATGTTTATTGGGTGACTGATTTGATTTGCACAGGGAGACAACAGTGTTGTGGTTTGTTGTTCCACTGCCCCTTTCTTCTAGTTGTTACATTGAAAGATTTATTGAAGTAGCTGGAAGCTATTGTATGGTCAGTAGGCATTTCCCCAGACATTTCTATACTTACCATACTAGCTATATTGGTATGAGATACTGGATGTCTTAAAGGTTTCCAGTTATTTCTAGTTTTAACCTGCAATGGCGGCATGTCCAGCATGTTATGGTTAAGCCAGTCAGACTCTGTACCTCGGCAAGCTCCTCAGCAACCACCTTCTGTTCTGCTTTATTCCATTTTACTGTAGCTGGATGTGTCCTTGTAAATGGAACCACAATTATTTTCTTGGGACTGACCCCTTAGATCCTGTTTTGTGCAATAGTTTTGCACAGTGCCCAGTGCACATTGTGCCATTCTTCTAACAGTACTAGCAAATTTGCCAGGTATTGTTATTACTAAATTGTCTGCTTATCCTTGGCAAAAGTAGGCTCCAATATTTAACTCTCCAATGAATTCGTTCACCATTAAGTTCCACAGTAGTGGGGACAAAACACCACCTTGCAGACACCTTCTGGTGATGACGTCACCATTTTCTCATTCATCATGATGGCTTCTGCCTTTCTTGTACTCTGTGTGGTCTTAATCCACCTGCACATGGTGGCCTCAGTGTCATGCTCATCTGCAACTCTACTCGTAGATCCAAAGGTTGCGTTGTTAAAAGCCTCCTCGATTCCAAGGAAGATGCAAAGACCAATTTTCTGAAAGTGTAGAGCTTTTTCCAACTTCCCAGCAAGTTTAAGTGTTGTTTCACATGATTTGCCTAATTTGTGTGTTGGTTTACATGTAGAGGAACCTCAGTTAGACTCTTCTTCTGTAATGCACACATTAATCAGTTTTTCTGATATCTCTAGAAGAAAGGAGGGCAGACAGATCGGTATAATATCCGTAGCCTTGGTATGATCATTTCTCTCTGTCTTCAGAATGAAGACAACCCTCAATCTCTTCCAATTATTAGGAATGATTCCTGCTATTGGAGTGACCCTAAGTGGTCTACACAGGAATGTAATTAATGCTTCTGCTTGTTGCAGTAGAACTGGAAAGATTCAATCTAGGCCTGGTGCCTCTAACAGTGGAAACATTCCCTCCATCTACTGGATTTTTTAAATGAATACAATCTGTGGTAGTTCCCTTTTTCTCCCTGAGATTACCTGTAAACCAGTGCCTGTCAGGGACTGACTCTTGGTGTACGTTAACTGCCAGAGGGCATTGAGGAAAATGAGTCTGGAGGAGCATATCCAGTGCCTCGCTCACTGTCCATGTACACTCATCATCCTCCTCCTGTAAAGTACCTCCTGGATTAGTTGGGTGATGTCATGCATTAACTGACCAAGCACCGAAACTTGATTTCAAGATATTAATGAAAATGTGAGAGTTATAATATAAATTCAATGCCCGCAAGAAATCTAGTTTTTATAAGCAGTAAAATAATGAAACTAAATTAAATTCACATGCTCATATCTTAAAATCATATAAAATGTAGCGAACTCTGAATTTATATGGAAATGGCACTTGGTTATGTGATGCTTTTATATATGATTTTAATTTCTGCATTTTGCATTAACTGACTGCAAGCAGAAATGTGTCTTCTCAGTTAAGTGATACAAATTAGAGAAGAGTGTACTGTCATTTATTTCACAAAATACGATATTCTTTTATTAGTTCAGGCTACATTTAATGATGTTTAACTGATGTGTGAGGAAAGTTACATTTCTATTTAATGTTTACACATTTAATTTGCCTTTTTATTGACGTAATATCTTCATACATAACATGGAAGAATAATGTATTCTTTCTAATGCAATTAAAAACACATTTCTAAAAATAAAAGAAAATATGACAACAAATACTATATTTTTACAGGGTTTACATACCCTGGGACAACCAGGAAAATGGGAATTTTTTCAACTGGGAAAAATCCAGGAATTTTTAGAATTATGGGAGTGTTTCATTGTTTTAGTTACCAAATTTTTCTAATTTTGACCGGTAGGAACTGATTGCCTAACAAAGAATTTTACTTTACCCCGCTACTGCTGAATAATATTTCAGCACTGTAAAACATAAATGAGAGAATAACACCAAAATAAAATTTGCAAAGAAAATGTGCCATTTAGAACAACAGAATACAGTGCACACACAAGGGTGCGCCAACAGGAAAATGTGTCAAAGGCTTTAGGAGAAAGACTATGCAGTATTTTGTAACAACAAACTGCTTTTGATGAGCATGACATCACAACTGTTCATATTTCTAACACTTTGCTGGAAAATATTGCGAATAGTGGTTTGAGAAATGTTACTTTCAAAGTATTTTTTTTTATGCAAGATGAGTTATTTACATGTGATAAAGTGCAATGAAATCCTTAAATTAGACTCCCATTCAAAACTTAACGCTGAGGACCATCCGCTTAGAAAAGTTTTGGGCCCAGAAGACCAGCCGTTTATGCTATTATTTAAAATTTTTCTGGCAAGCTAAAAAGGACTAAACTCCGAGGTTAGTTTTTCATAGATTACAAATTATGCAACAACAATGTCAATAAATATACTTACGCTTCTAAAAAGTGCAAAGTGAGTTCTTGAGCAGTTTCACTCGTAAATGGCTTTTCTATGGGAAAGTCGAAGTGCTTGATGGAACATGTATTCAGCCAGGTAACCCAAGACACGTTTTGTGCACAGAAGTTAAAGTTATAATTGGGCTTGTCATAACTATTCAGCTGTGCTCGTAGGATCGTACCTAACCATTCCCTCAGGGGAAAAAAAGGCAAATAAATTTTGATGACCTATATTATATGTGAAAGCTTAGCTTTCCCTGTAGGTTGTTGTTATTGTTGTTGGTGGTGGTGGTCATCATCATCTTCAGTCCAATGACTGGCTTGACACAGCTCTCCATGCTACTCCATCCTGTGCAAACCTCTTCATCTCTGAGTAACTACTGCAACCTACATCCTTCCGAATCTGCTTACTGTATTCGTCTCTTGGTCTCCCTCTATGATTTTTGCCCTCCCCCCCTCCCACTTCCCTCCAGTACTAAATTGGTGATACCTTGATGCCTCAGAAAGTGTCCTATCAACCGACCCCTTCTTCTAGTCAGATTGTACCACAAAGTTCTCTTCTTCTGAATTCTATTCAGTACCATCTCATTAGTTGTATGATCTACCAATCTAATCTTCAGCATTCTTCTGTAGCACCACATATCAAAAGCTTCTATTCTCTTCTTGTCCAAATTGTTTATCATCCATGTTTCCCTTCCATACATGGCTACATTCCATACAAATATTTTCAGAAAGGACTTCCTGGCACTTAAATCTATTCTTTGTTAACAAATTTCTCTTCTTCAGAAACACTTTTTTTGCTGTTGCCAGTCTACATTTTATATCCTCCCTACTTTGACCATCATCAGTTATTTTTCTGCCTAAATAACAAAACTCATCTACTACTTTAAGTGTCTCGTTTTCTAATTCCCTCAGCGTCACATGATTTAATTCGACTACATTCCATTATCCTCATTTTGCTTTTGTTGATGTTCACCTTATATCCTCCTTTCAAGACAATGTCCATTCCGTCCGACTGCTCTTCCAGGTCCTTTACTATCTCTGTCAGTTGCAATGTCATTGGCAAACGTAAGAGTTTTTATTTCTTCTCCCTGGACTTTAAACACTACTCAACATTTTTCTTGTTTCCTTTACTGCTTGTTGAATGTATAGATTCAATAACATTGGGAAAAGGCTACAACCCTGTCTCACTCCTTTCTCAATCACTGCTTCCCTTTTGTGCATTTCAACTCTTATAACTGCCATCTGGTTTCTGTACAAACTGTAAATAGGCTTTCGCTACCTGTATTTTACCCCTGGCATCTTTAGGATTTGAAAGAGAATATTCCAGTCAACATGTCAAAAGCTTTCTCTAAGTTTACAAAAGCTGTAAGCATAGGTTTGCCTTTCCTCAACTTATCTTCGTGAGAAGTTGTAGAGACAGTACTGCCTCGCGTGTTCCCACATTTCTCCAGAATGCAAACTGGTCTTCGCCAAGGTCGGCTTCTACCAGTTTATCCATTCTTCTGTAAAGGACTTGTGTTAATATTTTACAGGTGTGACTTACTAAACTGATAGTTCGGTAATATTCACACGTGTCAACACCTGCTTTACTTTTGAATTGGAATTATTGTATTCTTCTTGAAGTCTGAGGGTATTTCGCCTGTCTCGTACGTCTTGCTCACCAGATGGAAGAGTTTTGTTATGTCTGGCTCTCTCAAGGCTATGAGTAGCTCTAACGGGATGTTACCTACTCCCGGGCCCTTGTTTTGGCATAAGTTTTTCAGTGCTCTGTCAAATTCTTCAAGCAGTATCATATCTCCCATTGTAACCTCCCCCTCACTTATCGACCTTAATGACAGTGAAAAATTAAACCGCGTGTACCTAATGGAAATTTGGGAAAAGCCTCATCAGGAAAGAGGGAAGGAGAGGGAAAGACGAAACGATGTGGGTTTTAAGGGAGAGGGTAAGGAGTCATTCCAATCCCGGGAGCGGAAAGACTTACCTGAGGGGGAAAAAAGGACAGGTATACACTCGCACACACACACATATCCATCCACACATATACAGACACAAGCAGACATATTTAAAGACAAAGAGTTTGGGCAGAGATGTCAGTCGAGGCAGAAGTGCAGAGGCAAAGATGTTGTTGAATGACAGGTGAGGTATGAGTGGCGGCAACTTGAAATTAGCGGAGATTAAGGCCTGGTGGGTAATGGGAAGAGAGGATATACTGAAGAGCAAGTTCCCATCTCCGGAGTTCGGATAGGTTGGTGTTGGTGGGAAGTATCCAGATAACCCGGACGGTGTAACACTGTGCCAAGATGTGCTGGCTGTGCACCAAGGCATGTTTAGCCACAGGGTGATCCTCATTACCAACAAACACTGTCTGCCTGTGTCCATTCATGCGAATGGATAGTTTGTTGCTGGTCATTCCCACATAGAATGCATCACAGTGTAGGCAGGTCAGTTGGTAAATCACGTGGGTGCTTTCACACGTGGCTCTGCCTTTGATCGTGTACACCTTCCGGGTTACAGGACTGGAGTAGGTGGTGGTAGGAGGGATGCATGGGACAGGTTTTACACTGGGGGCGGTTACAAGGATAGCAGCCAGAGGGTAGGGAAGGTGGTTTGGGGATTTCATAGGGATGAACTAAGAGGTTACGAAGGTTAGGTGGACGGCGGAAAGACACTCTTGGTGGAGTGGGGAGGATTTCATGAAGGATGGATCTCATTTCAGGGCAGGATTTGAGGAAGTCGTATCCCTGCTGGAGAGCCACATTCAGAATCTGATCCAGTCCCGGAAAGTATCCTGTCACAAGTGGGGACCTTTTGTGGTTCTTCTGTGGGAGGTTCTGGGTTTGAGAGGACGAGGAAGTGGCTCTGGTTATTTGCTTCTGTACCAGGTCGGGAGGGTAGTTGCGGGATGCGAAAGCTGTTGTCAGGTTGTTGGTGTAATGCTTCAGGGATTCCGGACTTTAGCAGATTCGTTTGCCACGAAGACCGAGGCTGTAGGGAAGGGACCGTTTGATGTGGAATGGGTGGCAGCTGTCGTAATGGAGGTACTGTTGCTTGTTGGTGGGTTTGATGTGGACGGACGTGTGAAGCTGGCCATTGGACAGGTGGAGGTCAACGTCAAGGAAAGTGGCATGGGATTTGGAGTAGGACCAGGTGAATCTGATGGAACCAAAGGGGTTGAGGTTGGAGAGGAAATTCTGGAGTTCTTCTTCACTGTGAGTCCAGATCATTAAGATGTCATCAATAAATCTGTACCAAACTTTGGGTTGGCAGGCCTGGGTAACCAAGAAGGCTTCCTCTAAGCGACCCATGAATAGGTTGGCGTACGAAGGGGCCATCCTGGTACCCATGGCTGTTCCCTTTAATTGTTGGTATGTCTGCTCTTCAAAAGTGAAGAAGTTGTGGGTCAGGATGAAGCTGGCTAAGGTAATGCGGAAAGAGGTTTTAGGTAGGGTGGCAGGTGATCGGTGTGAAAGGAAATGCTACATCGCAGCAAGGCCCTGGACGTGCGGGATATTTGTGTATATTACCATTACGACAGCTGCCATCCATTCCACATCAAACGGTCCCTTCCCTACAGCCTAGGTCTTCGTGGCAAACGAATCTGCTCCAGTCCGGAATCCCTGAAGCATTACACCAACAACCTGACAACAGCTTTCGCATCCCGCAACTACCCTCCCGACCTGGTACAGAAGCAAATAACCAGAGCCACTTCCTCATCCTCTCAAACCCAGAACCTCCCACAGAAGAACCACAAAAGTGCCCCACTTGTGACAGGATACTTTCCGGGACTGGATCAGATTCTGAATGTGGCTCTCCAGCAGGGATACGACTTCCTCAAATCCTGCCCTGAAATGAGATCCATCCTTCATGAAATCCTCCCCACTCCACCAAGAGCGTCTTTCCGCCGTCCACCTAACCTTCGTAATCTCTTAGTTCATCCCTATGAAATCCCCAAACCACCTTCCCTACCCTCTGGTTCCTACCCTTGTAACCGCCCCCGGTGTAAAACCTGTCCCATGCACCCTCCCACCACCACCTACTCCAGTCCTGTAACCCGGAAGGTGTACACGATCAAAGGCAGAGCCACGTGTGAAAGCACCCACGTGATCTACCAACTGACCTGCCTGCACTGTGATGCATTCTATGTGGGAATGACCAGCAACAAACTGTCCATTCGCATGAATGGACACAGGCAGACAGTGTTTGTTGGTAATGAGGATCACCCTGTGGCTAAACATGCCTTGGTGCACGGCCAGCACATCTTGGCGCTGTGTTACACTGTCCGGGTTATCTGGATACTTCCCACTAACACCAACCTATCCGAACTCCGGAGATGGGAACTTGCTCTTCAATATATCCTCTCTTCCCGTTATCCACCAGGCCTCAATCTCCGCTAATTTCAAGTTGCCGCCACTCATACCTCACCTGTCATTCAACAACATCTTTGCCTCTGCACTTCTGCCTCAACTGACATCTCTGCCCAAACTCTTTGTCTTTAAATATGTCTGCTTGTGTCTGTATATGTGTGGATGGATATGTGTGTGTGTGCGAGTGTATACCCGTCCTTTTTTCCCCCTAAGGTAAGTCTTTCCGCTCCCGGGATTGGAATGACTCCTTACCCTCTCCCTTAAAACCCACATCGTTTCGTCTTTCCCTCTCCTTCCCTCTTTCCTGATGAGGCAACAGTTTGTTGCAAAAGCTTGAATTTTGTGTGTATGTTTGTGTTTGTTTGTGTGTCTATCGACGTGCCAGCACTTTCGTTTTGTAAGTCACATCATCTTTGTTTTTAGATATATTTTTCCCACGTGGAATGTTTCCCTCTATAAAAACAAAGATGATGTGACTTACCAAACGAAAGCGCTGGCACGTTGATACACACACAAACAAACACAAACATACACACAAAATTCAAGCTTTCGCAACAAACTGTTGCCTCATCAGGAAAGAGGGAAGGAGAGAGAAAGACGAAAGGATGTGGATTTTAAGGGCGAGGGTAAGGAGTCATTCCAATCCTGGGAGCGGAAAGACTTACCTTAGGGGGAAAAAAGGACGGGTATAACTCGCGCGCGCACAAACACACACACACACACACACATGCGCGCGCGCACACACACACACATGCGCGCGCGCGCGCGCACACACACACACACACACACACACACACACACACACACACACACACATATATCCATCCACACATATACAGACACAAGCAGACATATTGTGTTAGTTTGTGTGTCTGTCGACCTGCCAGCGCTTCGTTTGGTAAGTCACAGCATCTTTGTTTTTAGATATATTTTTCCCACGTGGAATGTTTCCCTCTTACAATATATAAAGACACAGAAATGTCATATCTTCAGGTAACAAAATAAGGAAAAAAAATTGTAGTACAATAGATGGAAATAGGAGGATATGTATTTCCGGCGTTACACCATCTTATCTTCATCTACATCCTCTTCCATTTCCAAATATTGCCCCAAGTACATCTTGCGTATACAGACCATTCTTGCTTAGCCATTTTGCTTTTACCTGGATTTGATTTCCTAAAGTGCTGGGAGGTTCTATGCTGGTTTATAAAACCCTTGCCATTCAAAGGACTGGTAAGTTTTACACCTCTAAAAGAGAAGTATATTGTCACTTAACACATAATAAAATGTGCTATCTCCAGGGCTACTGTGTGTTTTCACCTGGGAAAAAGTGTATTTTCACCCAATATTTATCCGGAAAGCTGGGAAAAATCCAAGAATTTTTTCTTGTCCACATGTACACCCTGTTCCAAGTTTGAAGCAGTAAATGTATTTCAGATTCTAAAAATTTACACACGTTATTTGAATATATCAATTCTTGATACCTATTACAGCATTACAAAATAATTGCATATGTCTGAATTAAATAAAATTAAATGTCCACATTTTTCATGCAGTTGATAAATGCTGGTGGAGGAAAACTGAGTATTGATAGCATGCACATTGTCCTGAATATCTAAACCAAAGAAATCAAATGTGTCCATGCCAAAAATGTTTTGATTAAATTGTATTTCCCGTACTGTAAATGGCACTAATGTAGTCATATTTTTATATTTGGTTTGCAGAGTGCATACCTCCAGAAAAGAGGTACTTTCACCATTGTAGGATGTAAGGTATGATTTCTGTAGCTTGGGATGTCTCAATTGCTTACATGTATTCTGATTAATAAATGTGACTGAAGCATCAGTATCTAACTGAAATGGTTAATTTAGATTACAATCCTGTAAAAAGATATGAACAGTTGGTGATTATTGCTCTGAATATGATTGTCAGTTCTACTTTCAGAAAACTGTCTTTGTGTAATCTGTGAGTGACAGAGCATTTTGCTGATTATGTATTTGAGCTAATCTGATTGAGGAAAATTTGGCACTGAATACACTGTATATAAAACTTTACAAGTCTTGCACTAATGTCTGCAGTTTCAGTGAGTGTTTCCAGGAGCAGGCGAGGATTCATAATGAGAAATCATATTGATTTCCATTTTCTCAGATTTGCATGGAACAGAGTTTACTGTGTCAGTCATTCGCAGGCTTACTTGCTGTGTGTGACTTGACTTTTGGCAGTGATGGCATTCTGTTTCACGGGAGAAACAATGTTTGCAGCCACGCATTGCAAAACACTTGATGCAAGACTTGGCTGCCTCGTGTATTGCAGTTGGTGCTGTTTGCGGCTGCTGTCAATGTGAGCCACGGTGGACTGTGCACATTAAAACTATCTACTCTCAGCATGGTAAAAACAGGCACAGTTAAGTCCAATTCCAAGAAGTCTTGCACTTTTATGAGATTTAATCATTGTTAGTACTTCAGTGAGAGCAGGATCGTAATAGTTCAAAATCACAGCCTGTTTTCTGTTGGCAGTCACATTTTGAATAAGTGCATTGTGAAGCACTTCATTTTGGAATGAAGCTCCATAAGTTTGATTAAATTTACAGTTTCTCATAATGCCCTTGAGGTCAGTCATCTACTCCTTGCAAGTCTGATTACTGTGGCAATTTGTACAAAAAGATTTGAAATAAGCGGCAGCTACATGAAATTGGGTGTCAAAAAATCATGTAATTTCTGAATGATTTCCTCACAGGGTAGAGACTGGTACTCAACTTGGGGAAACAACTTTGCGACATAACCTAAAAATTGGCGTTGTGAATCACCTGTTTTTGTGGGCTACATAGTGTTCTTCGAGACCAACTTTGTATTCCGTCCAGGCCTCTTGTTTTTCATCAACAGGACGGAAAGGAGGAGATGGCATCATGCCTCCGGAATTCTGTGCTTCAGTTGAATTTCGTTGCTGGGCTTTTGTGCATCTAACAGTGTGGAGTTGTTGGCTCGGAAACTGAGTAGGTGCAGTGAGTGGTCACTCTCCTGTATTTCCCATTTCATAAAAAAAGTTAAAAAAATTAACCCACTTCTGTATGTAAGAAAAACACACAGTAAAGTTAAAAAATGGTGACACAGATGGGCAAAAAAAAAGAGAAAAAAAATTGTGATCATTTTGTTGATGCTCGATCCTGGTCAAATGTATCCATAGCTACACCATCATTGTTGCCAGAAATACCTATTATGTCCATAGGTGAATGATGTGGCATAGATAGTTCAACATTTATTAAATTGTTAAAATATGAGTGTATTTTTTTACACTATTTACAAGACTGATACATAACTTTTATGTCCTTGGATGTAACTGTCCACATGGACATAGCTCAATGAAACCATGGATCACTGGCTGTCAGTACAATGTCAATCGCTTACTGACTATTACCAGATTATTAAGTGTTGTTCTAGGTCCATCTATTCTCCCTGTGAGAGTTCAGAGATCTGGGTTGGAGTGCAGGGACTTAAAAAAGACACTTGGAAGGTTACATTTGTTTGCAGTGAGTGGGAGTGATGACGGCATTCTTTGGTGGCAAATGTGATGCCAACCATCAGAAGATGATGAGCTCTGGAGAGGGCAAAGTCCAGTGTATCATGTGAGGAGGCTAATTGAAATCTCTCTACCGAGATGAAGCATGCAGCAAGCAACACACCATGTTTGGTCAACCAAGGCAAGCTCAATACAACAAAAACGTTGGTGGACTGTGCCAAAAGACTCTGTGAAACATATGATTTGGTGGATGGGCTCGATCATTAAAGAAATGCCTTTAGAAGATATGGCTGCTCTGACAGAAAGATAAATAGGGGACTACATCCTAAAAGTTCTAGAGCTTCTAATGAAAAAGAAGCAACTAAAGAGAAAGTTTTCCTTCTGTTTGGGAAAGAAAAACACTGCCACAGCTATTATCAGCAGAGAAGTCAAACGAACACAATATTGATAGTGTGTATGCCCACAAGAAAGGTGTGCAGATATTTGAACACTGCAAAGGACTTATGGCTGCCACTTGCCACAGCAGAAGTATACAAATCCTTTGCATTTATGGTCAAGTATAGATAGTAACTACAAATTGAAGCATTAACCACAAGAAACACAAGAACAATTTTCACCTGGGCAATAAGTATAAATCAGCCGTAGCAGATCATGCAGTCTGGCCTGGGAATGACAAAATTCATGTATCTGATACTGTGATTTTACCAATAGCTAAACATTACTATGCTAGGATGTAGAGAGAGGCCATTGCATTTTCACAAATTGTGGACGTGAATGCTAAAGAAAACAAACAGCATCAGCACTTCTCCGCTGTAAGCTCCTTAATATACACCGGTGAAATAATAATTTGTCATGACTCCATGCTCTCCGGCAGCAGTCTGATGACATGAACTGACAGTTGTGTGGAATGTATAAACAGTTCGGCTCGCTGAGCTGAAACTGTAACTGCTTTCTGAGTTGTTCAAGCAGCCTCTGGCAATGTTTTCAGCAACAGATGATGAAACGTTATGCAGAGAAATATACCTTGACTGCAGGCTACTGACAATAAAGCAATATCACCATTCCAATGTATTTCAGTGGTTTTATATATCATTGTGTTCAAAATATCTGTATGTGTTTGAATATCATCAACTGCTCCCCCCCCCCCCCCCCCCCCCCCCCCCCAGGGGTCCACAACTCTTTTGTGGATACGTGCGTGGCGAGCACGGGGCCCCGAGCTATTGCAGCCTTCTTTCTTTCCAGGGCTGCATTTCCTTCCCCTTCCCCTCCTTTCCCGTCCTTGCTCCTCTCCCCTCGCCCTCTCCTCTCCCTCTCTTGGTGTCCTTGCTTATGTTGGCCCCCGCTATCCTCCTGGTTCTATTGGTTTTACAATTTGGTTTTGTTGCGTAAACACCTCCTCCTTTTGGCACTCCCTGGTCCCCCTATGGGGTTTGACCTCCATTACTAAATTTCTCTTTCGTAGTATGAGCCATTTGGGGAAGAGCACCTTACCTAGTGTCTCCGACGTGTGCCCTCCTGGTACATTCCACCTTTTCTTTCACGTTGTTGTCTAATGCTAGGGTACATAGCCAGCACGGTAGCCAGCCTGTTTGGTGGGGTCGCTATGTACCCTTTTGGTTGAGCCCCCTGAACACACAGGGATCACACTTCTGATACCTGAGCTGTGACCTTGGAGTGGTTGCTCGTCATCCTGGAGCATCGGAACTCCCGGCAATGGCCGCCGTGCCAGACAGCCCTTGCTGTGGCTGGGTGGCGCCCGTGAGGAGAGCCTCTGATCAGAGTGGGTGGTATCAGGGCAGAAGCTATGCAAATGAAACGCATACGGGTCCAGAACTCAGGCCGTTCTTCTGTGGCCGTCTCTCTGCGTGGAACTGATTCTCTGCTTCTCTAGCCCCTTCGGCCTTCCCTTCCATGGCTACCCCCTGGGAAGAGGGTCAAGCCTGTCGGCTAGGGACGAAACCTTTCCCCCGTTATCTGGTTTGCACCAGGACTGGTGGGGATACTTTCACCAATACCAAACCTTTATTCTTTGTGAAACACATTGAACACAAGTTTGGCGAAGTGGACTCCGCTCGCATCTCGTGGTCGTGCGGTAGCGTTCTCGCTTCCCACGCCCGGGTTCCCGGGTTCGATTCCCGGCGGGGTCAGGGATTTTCTCTGCCTCGTGATGGCTGGGTGTTGTGTGCTGTCCTTAGGTTAGTTAGGTTTAAGTAGTTCTAAGTTCTAGGGGACTGATGACCATAGATGTTAAGTCCCATAGTGCTCAGAGCCATTTTTGAAGTGGACTCCCTGAGCAAGATGCGGTCGGGTTCGTTGCTGATCAAAACTGCTTCAGCTGCCCAATCTGCGGCCCTTCGTGCCTGTACCCATCTTGGCGCAATTCCTGTGTCCATTACCCCCCACCAGCCTCTAAATATGGTTCAAGGTGTGATTTTTCACAGGGACCTCATCCTTCAAACTGATGAGAAACTTCGGGACAATCTCGGACGGCGGGGTGTTCACTTTGTTCGGCGTGTTCAGAAGGGTCCTAAGGACAATCGCATTGATACTGGTGCCTTTATCCTGGCCTTTGAAGGGGATACCCTTCCTGAGAAAGTAAAGATTATGGTTTATCGATGTGATGTGAAGCCGTACATCCCACCTCCTATGAGGTGTTTTAAGTGCTTGCGTTTTGTACACATGTCTCCCCGCTGTTCACAGGCCCCTCTCTGTGGTGACTGTGGACTTCCACTCCATGAGGGGAGCCCCTGTGTTCACCCTCCTGTGTGTGTAAATTGTCATGGTAGTCATTCTCCACGTTCACCAAATTGCCCAGTATATAAGAAAGAAAAAAAGATACAGGAGTATAAGTCCCTCGATCGTTTAACCTACACAGAGGCGCGTAAGAAGTATACACGTCTTCACCCTGTGTCCATGACATCTAGTTACGCTTTGGTTACATCTTCACCCCTTCCTCCCCCAATCCCAGACCCCTCTCCTCCCCCCCTCCCCTGCAGCTCCCACACCTTCTCCTCTGAGCGCTGCTCCCCCTCCCCAGCCGGAGAAGTGTCCCCTTCCTTTGGCGTCTGCCAGTCAAGGGCGCCTTTCCCAGGATGCTCCTTCCTGGCACCTTCCAGGCCAAAGGTCTGCTGCCATGCGACGACCACGAGAGCCGCGGTCTGTCGGCCCCCAGGTCGCCTGGTCTCTTTCTGTTCCCGATCTTGCTGCAGCTGTCTCCTTTATGCCACACAGCCCTCCTCGATCTCAGCCTGAAAAGAAGAAGAAACATGAGTCCTGGGACAAAACACCTCTGGAGTCACTGGAGGTCCCATCCCCAGCTTCACAACCGGATTCTGACCTGTCGTTCATGGATGTCGCCCCCTCCTTGTCCGTGACGGGCGGGGACCCGGCGGTATGACTGGCTTTAGCGTGTTCAGCCCCCATTTATATCATCGTTCTGCGGTTATCCAATGCAATTGTAATGGATACTATCGTCACCTTCCGGAATTGAAATCCCTTATTTCGTCTTACTCTGCAGCTTATGTGGTTCTGCAGGAATCTCATTTTACTGATGCTCACTTACCGACCCTCCGTGGGTTCCATGTTTTCTGTCGAAATCGGGTCGGATCCCTGCGGGCTTCTGGTGGCGTTTGTACGTTGGTCCATACAGACATTGCTAGCATGTGGATTCCTCTTCAAACTACATTGGAAGCGGTTGCTGTTAGGGTCCACCTGGACTCTTAGGTCACGGATTGCAATCTTTATCTCCATCTTGACAGGACTCTCACACCTGCTGCCTTAACTGCCCTTCTTCAGCAACTTCCTCCTCCCTTCCTCCTCCTTGGGGATTTTAATGCTCATCATCCCTTGTGGGGCAGTGCATTTCCATCTAGACGAGGTCTTTTCATAGACCAGTGTATTGCAGACCACGACTTGTTCCTTTTTAATGATGGCTCCCCTACTCATTTCAGTGCCGGTCATGGTACCTTTTCTGCCATTGATCTTTCTCTTTCTTCTCCCTCTCTCCTCCCTTCATTACACTGGTCGCCACACGATGACCTTTGTGATAGTGACCATTTCCCGTTGATTCTCTCTCTCTCTTCCCACTCCCCGATGGACAGGTTACCTCGTTGGTCTTTCCAACACGCCGATTGGCCTCTGTACACTGCACGGGTCGTGTTTTCTCCCTCTATGTCGGGTTCTATTGATGACGTCCTACGTGACGTGTCTGACGCGATTGTTCGCGCTGCTAGCCTTGCTGTCCCGCGCTCATCTGGACCATTTCGTCGCCGGTAAGTCCTGTGGTGGAGTACGGCCATTGTCATTGCCATCCGTGATCGCCGTCGAGCTTTGCAACACTTTAAGAGACACCCATCCGTAGCCAGCCTTACTAACTTTAAGCACCTTCGCGCTAAAGCCCGTTATTTAATCAAACAGAGCAAGTGGATATGTTGGAAATGATTTGTTTCTTCCCTTGGTCCCTCTGTCATGGGTATGGGCTACACTTCGCTCTCTCCAAGGTTGCCATCGACAGTCCACTCTCCCAGGCCTTCACCTCCCAGACGGCCTTTGTACGGACCTGTTAGTTCTTGCGGAACATCTTGCGACCCATTTTGCAGTGGCATCAGCATCAACCTCCTATCCGCCTGCTTTCCTTCACCGGAAACAGCGGGCCAAAACTTCCAACTTAAGTTTTACCCCTTGTGAATCAGAATCTTACAACAAACCTTTTACTGAATGGAAATTTCTTTCCGATCTGTTTTCTTCTCATGATACGGCCCCTGGCCCAGACTCCATTCATAACCAACTGCTTCAACATCTCAGTGCTCCACAATGAAAACATCACCTTCGGGTGTTTAACCGCATCTGGCTCCAGGGTGACTTCCCTTCTCAGTGGAGGGATAGCATCGTGGTTCCTGTCCTTAAGCCTGGTAAGAACCCCCTGTTTGTTGACAGCTATCGGCCAATTAGTCTGACCAATGTTGTTTGTAAGTTACTTGAACGAATGGTAGCCCGTCGGCTCAATTGGGTCCTCGAATCTCGGGATCTATTGTCCCCTTACCAGTGTGGCTTCCGAGAGGGACGGTCTCCAATCGATCATTTACTTCGCTTGGAATCCGCAGTTCGGCAGGCTTTTTCCCAGCGCCGCCATTTGGTTGCGGTATTTTTTGACCTTTGCAAGGCCTATGACACGGCCTGGCGTCATCACATCTTACTTACCCTTCATCAGTGGGGTCTTCGGTGCCCACTCCCGATTTTTATCCGCCAGTTCCTGTTCCATCGGTCATTCAGGGTTCGGTTTGGTACTGTTTTTAGTTCTCCACAGACCCAGGAGATGGGCATCCCACAGGGTTCTGCCTTGAGTGTCCGTCTTTTCCTCATTGCTATTGATGGACTTATGGCCTCTGTCGGTCCTTTCTGCATTTGGGTTAGTTCCTCTTCGATGGCCTCTGCACTGCGGCAGCTCCAGGGAGCTATATGGCGTTCCTCTGCATGGACCCTCTCACACGGGTTTCAATTCTCTACTCTAAAAATCGTGGGTCGTCCACTTCTGTCACCGTACTACGATCCACCCTGATCCAGAGCTCTATCTCGATGCACAACGATTGCTTGTGGTTCCACAGTTTCGTTTCCTGGGTCTTCTTTTCGACAACAAGCTCACTTGGCTGCGCCATATCAGGCTTCTGAAGGTAGGATGTTTCCGTAAACTCACTTTCTTTCGCTTCCTTGCCCACTCCTTTTGGGGTGCGGACCGTTCCCTCCTCCTCCGTCTTTATCGTGCTCTAGTTCTGTCTCGCTTGGACTATGGTTGTCAAGTTTATGGTTCAGCTGCTCCTTCCACACTGCACGTGCTGGATCCAGTCCACCAACGTGGTATCCGTTTGGCCACCGTTGCCTTCCCTACTAGCCCTGTTGATAGTCTCCTGGTTGAAGCTGGGATCCCCCCCTTTCTGTTTGGTGGTCCCAGCTTCTGGTGTCTTATGCACTCGCTCTCCGTTCCTCTCCCACTCATCCTTCCTATTCTATCCTGTTACCAGACCATGGACGTCGCCCACCCGATTCCCACCCTCGGGCGGGTTTACCGGTTGGTCTCCGCCTTGCGTCTCTTTGCCGTGATTTTCAGCTTCCTTCTTTGTCCTGTCTTCCTTGCTCCCTCCCCTCCACCCTCCCTTGGTTAGTTCCTCGGCCTCGAAGCCAAATTTTATGGGAGTTTTGGGATGTTGTTGTTTTTTACACTGATTGCTCTAAGTCTGCTGATCATGTGGGGTATGCCTTCACGTCCTCTGTTGGAACAGAAAATCATCTGCTGCCACCTACATGTGGCAACCGCGTTTTGTTGTGTACGGACTCAATAAGTGGCCTTCTGGCTATTGACCGGTGTTTTTCGCGCCATCCCTTGGTCTGTGCCATCCATGACCATCTCGCTGATATTCACCGTGCTGCTCGTTCCGTTGACTTCCTTGGGGTCCCTGGCCATGGTGGGTATCCCAGGTAATGAGCTCGCTGATCGTTTGGCTGGGGGAGCAGTCACTTACCCCCTGTTTTCTGTAACCCCTCCTGCAGCGGATTTACGGCTTCACATCAAATCCCACTTCGCACAGTCATGGGCCAATTCTTGGGAGACTACTCCCCTGTCTAAAAAACTTCGTGCGATTAAGGTGACACCAGGCCTGTGGCGTTCTTCCTTTCGCCTTTCCCGAAAGGACTCGACCACACTGTGTCGTCTCCGCATTGGCCATACCAGGCTGACCCATGGTTTTCTTTTGCGTGATGAGCCATCCCACTGTGTGGTTGTGGAGCCTTCCAGTCAGTAGCCCACATTGTGGTTGAATGCCCCCTTCTTTTGGCTCTGTGTGCTAAGTACAGACTCCCCCACACTTTATCTTTGATTTTGGCTGACGATTCCCGGATGGTCTCCCTGGTTCTCGGTTTCCTCCGGGAAAGTGGTTTTTATTCTCAGTTTTAAGGTTTTTAATCTCTCTCTGGTGTTGCAGCAGGGCGGTGAGTGTTGGGGTATCTCCCACTGTAAGCCGTGTTTGGAGATTCCCGACTCACCTCCCTGACCGAGATCCTCTTTTCTTCCCCTTTTACTCTGTTTTTACCCTTTTTTTTTAAAGGTTTGGTTAGTCTCCTTTTCCCATACGTTCTTCTACATTCTAGCGGTTGCACCTTTTAAGTCGCAGGTGGTCTTGCCTCTGATCATTCTTGGCGAGTCCAACCTTGTGTTCTGACTCCAGTGACCTTTACAATTACAGGACTCTAAGCTACCTTCCTTCTTAATGTGTTCCACTGGATATCACCTGCTTTCAACTTCTTGAAAAAAAAAATGCTGTAATGTTTTCTTTTGTAACTCTTCTGGAGTAGTCTCAGGATGGTGTGTGATAAACGGGTTTTATCATTTTGTATTATTTATGGTGTCCCATTGAGAACAACTATCACTTCTGATTGTACTAGATTTTTTAGAGATTAATGGTGATGATCGAATGATGTTTACCTATTCAGTATATCTTGGGTATGTAAAATGTCTCTGTTAGTAAGGAGTCTTGTACTTTCCTTATTTTATGTAGCAAATATTGTACAGAACTTTGATAGACTGGACAGTGGCAAAGGTTGTGTAAGAAGGTAGAACATGGATTCAGAATACACCTCCCACCTAAGTCAGGAATGCAGTTTTCATAGGGAAGTCAAACTTAGCAATGTCGGTCGAATATGGTGAGGCATCTTCCTCCTGCACAGTACAACACCAATTAACCAAACTAAAGGGGGAGGGAAGCCATTTTGAATAACAGTTTTCTCAGTTAAGCCATGAACATCTAATATGCACTACAGTATTTCCTGGTGTACATATTTTTGGAAGCTTCTGAAGGCCAAACGAGTTCAAAAATCTTCCTTTGCAGACATCTTTTATGGTCTTTATTGATGTTAAAATTAGATAAAGATTTACAGTATATTACTATACAGTATATTGTACTTCATAATTTGTAGCATAACACAAAAACAAATATACACAAACAGTGGAAAGAAACAATAACTCAAATGCACTATTGTTGGCAGTACAGTTTTGTTGAGACCAGTGAGTTCGTGGGTGGGGAAGCAACTCCCTGCCATCCACATTCCCACACACACTCGCCTCGAATCATTTCTCCGCAATAAAGGCATTTTTTTCTTTTTTTGCAATATTGGAGTTGTTTTGTATAATCTGGGTTTCGGTTGACCTGAGTTCAGTTAACTGGGGTTTTTACTATATGCTACATGAAAGAATTTTCGTAACGTTCCATAGCAGTGGGTTGTGTGGTGGTAAATTTGTGTCTGAAGACAGTATTTATTTGCAAGGCAATATGCAGCAGTTCCCCCTGTTACAAAAAGACTGAACAGAATTTAAATATTGTGAGTGAAGATGTAACAAAAACAGTTCATGGGATATTCTCTGTCTAACATTCAAAACAGATGAGTTTTCTGTTGTAGATTCCCATACCCTTTCAGTTTTCATAAAATGATTTGTGTTAAACAAAGGGGATCTTCTGTGCAACCACCATCACAGCTTTTCCTTTTGCCTGCACAAAATAAATTTAAACTTTACAAAGAATGCATTGTTCTCTAGAGTTCTGCTCAAGAATGATGGGCAGTTGTAAAAGTTGACATGAAACCAAAGATCTCTCTAAAGAATTAACATAATAAGATACCTCTAGTCATATTACTTAATGCTTTAGTAACTTGTAATTTTTTACTCTGTAGATTATTCAAGAACCTTTTAATTGTGTGTGAATGTTTTTGTTCCATTTGCAGTCCCAATGCTACTACAGGGTAGAACAAAGTTGATCACTGAACACAATGGTCAGCGATATAAGCTGAAATCAAGGGATGGAAATGAAATTGACACCATGTTTGTAGACAATAGAAACAAGTAAGTGTGGCTGCACATTTTCCCTAACAACACATTATAAACAGAGATATTGCTTGCAAATGTGCACTCATCAAATATATTTTTGTGATCTACTGCATTAGAATGTCTACTTCTTAGTTGTTGAACAATGGTACATGCTCGTGCCGAAGGGGAACCACAGTAGCAATTCAGGTTCCCAGTTTTTGTAGATTATTCCTTATACATTACTGTGATTATCTCCTTTTAAAATTTGATTTTTCTGTAAAATTATAATTTGGGAGTTGACCAAAAGTTTCAAGAGATTTCATTTGTTGCAGTTTTCTAGTGCCTTTAAAAATTCAGACAAGTTGAATATCATTACTAACACTCTCTGTTGGGTCGTAATAGTGAATTATGTGTCTGATTGGCAGATGCAGTTATGCAATGAAATCTTCACAACTTTCTTTCTGCATTAGATCATAGTGTGAGCACAACTTTTTGGAAAGGTGCTCTCTCTCTTTTTCTTTGCTGGAAGGTGAAAAGAGGGAGTAGCTGTTCAAAAACAGGGTGCTCACACTGCGATCTTGTGCAGCAAGAAACCTGTGAGGATTTTATTGCATTGTAACTCCAATTGTAGGTATGACAAGAACTGTAAAACTTAAAATCATATATATTTTGCTACACAATCCTTTATTCCAAAACTTATGTTTGGTGCACTAGACAAAGTGTAACTGTCACCTTAAAAGAACACACTATTTGGTTTGGATTGTTGTAGGTGGTGTAGAGCTGGTACCAGGTAGTCATGTGACTGTCCACAACTGACGAAGTCATGGCAGTGAAGTGATGTGTATGTGCTAGTCAGTTCTATGGGAATCAGTATAGTATGATTATTGTTAAGAGGTGCAAAATGACAGAAAGAAGCTATCATATTTTGACATCCCAATCTCCTTAACTTGAACGAAGTTTCCCTATTTTTTTGTTATCAACATACTGTCGTACAAGTCTATAAAGAATGGTAATAAAATGATCCTAACCAATAAGGACCAATGACGAGTTTCATGCTTTGTCAATGACAGTCCGTTTCAAACCTGACAAGAATTGCTTCTGCCAGTGAATGTGTATCTCCATCTCAATCAATCTCCAAGCAAACATCACAAAGAGGACTAGATGTCATGGACATTTGGATTTGGATACCTCGCAAAAGGCCATTACTCACAATGGCACATACCGATGCAAATTTCCAATGGGTAAACAACACAGAAACTTGACATATATCAAGACCATGATTGCTCTGTGTTGTTTTTGTATTTCTCATAGTACATACATGGGAAGATCAGAAAGTAACATACAGTAATTTTGTTACCAAAAAGCTAAAGAGATTTAAAGAAACAACACGCACGCCCGCACTCCCCCCCCCCCCCCCCCCCATGTGCGCAAGTGTGCATGCATGCACGCGCACGCACACGCGCGCACACACACACACACACACACACACACACACACACACACACACACGTACGTCTTCTACCTACTTTTCTATAGTAACCAATGTTCTCAACACATTTCTGCCACCGTGGTACGAGTTTCAGTATGCCCTTTTGATAGAAGTCCTTTTGGTTGGTTTGTAGCCACCTGTGGACTGCTGATTTCACTTTCGCATTTGTGATAAAGCATTGGCTGGTCAGTAATTCCGTCATGGGACCAAATAAATGAAAGTTCAGTGGTGCAAGATCTGGACTGTATGGTGGATGCTGGACCACATGCCACCCAAGTTGTCTTGTCAGGTCCTTGGTATCCAGCGAGCACAAACTTTACGAAATTTCAGTGTATTGTGAATAAAATTGTACACCACACCATAGGAAATGTTTGAACTGCTGCGATAAAGTTCGTAGTTGCACACGCTGGTTGTTCAAAATTGCTGCCTCAGTGCCTCTTACATTCTGCAGGGTTGCAGCTGTTACTGACCACCCGGAGTGTGACAAATCATAAAGTTCACACAGCCCTCTTGGAAGAATGCACCCCACCTGGAGACATTGCTACAGTCCATACAGTCATGCCCATATATGCTGTGCGCATCCCTGTGAATTTTGCTCAATTTATGCCCTTTGGCTCACAAATAAAGAACTATACTTTACTGCTCTTCACAAGCTGATGACTGTAACATGCGTACCATTTGTATTTCATAGTTCAGGTGTCTCTCAGTAGAGCTGCATATGAAAACAAAATACGCTCTGTAGTGCAAACTTCAAACTACATTGTCATGAAATTTCAGCATTCCAGCTGCAATACCAGGGGAGAAAAATATTATTCTCAGTTACTTTCTGATCCTGCATCATACATTAAGTTGCATTCAAACATTTTCATCAATCATCTACAGACTACACAGGAGATGAAAGAATTAACTTTTGAAGTGCAGCCTCCTTTCATGAGAATAGCTGAACTAGTGTTAGTAGTGGCACTTGATAAGTATCAGTTACACACCATGCGTAATTGTGTCTGGGTGAAGGGAGAAGATTTTAATTGACAGTGGATCTATCTCTTTCTTATGGAAATGTTGAATATAATGTGAAATTGAGTTGCACATACCGGTTGTTCAAAATGCTGCCTCGGTGGCTCCAACATTCTGCAGGGGTTGCAGCCTTGATCACCCCCCCTCCCCCTCCTGAAGACAAAAGTGGTGGTAATGAGTAATTAACACCATGAAAGAGCCTATCATGTGCAGGAAAGATAAAATAATGTTATGTAAAAAAAATTATTAAGTGTGTTCAACATCAGGCACCTTGCAAAATTAAAGAAAATATAACTTTGTGTCTTGCATTTAAAATTGCATGTTCAAGGACAAGGCTAAATTGTCTTCGAGAGAATTAACGAATGATAGAAATGCTTCATTTCTTGAACACTTTGAAAAACAAAAACTTACTAGTGTCACAGACACTCTATATTAATTGAATTTGTCCTTGCTAATTCAGGTAATATTAGAACTCAGAATTCTCTCAGAATGACGCTTTAACAAGCAAACTGCTTTCACCAGAACAAAATTATTTATAAAACAAATTAATCACAAAAGAGACTCGTAAATATTTGTATGAGTAGTTTTAAAATGTGATGCTCTAACAAGTGATTTATTGTCTGCATCACAATTTACTTCCTGTATGCAGTACTTCTGGATAAATCTGTATTTGACCTCATGAAAGAAGCTGCTAGTGAACTAAATTTGAGAAATTACCTCAGCATGATTTTCTTAAGTCAATGAAGTCTTCAAACCTGTAATTCGTATTTTTAGATAAGTGCAGACAGTAAAGTATGTACAGCATCACATTTGCATTGCTGGAGCTTTATCTGTTCCAGGCAAATGAACACTTCACAAACTCTGACATGAACAAGACTTTGTTTAGACTACTGCTATCTTGACTTTCTCAGAAACATCAGTAGTTGAATTTCATACAAGTCGCAATTCTTTTTAGGTTTCAAAACTTATGTTTATGAGTAGTGTGAATAAAACCATTTGTGTGTAATTTGTTGTAGTCCGCATGGTTAATAAACTGAGACATTCATCACATAGATACTCTGTTAAGTGAACTGAGATCTTTAAATGCTCACGGAGATGTTAGTATATTTTTCACACAGCTTTATGTATTATTTATTTGGGACACTCCATATGAAATCTGATAACATATCTATTATAGAAAAACTATCTGCCAGAATACACTGACGGGGGAAAAAATCACAACACCAAGGAGGAGTTATGTGACATAAGCAAAAGATGGTATGTGTGATTCTACATCTAAAAGATGTCAATTCAGATTTCATGCCAGTTGCATAAGAGTGGTGCTAGTAGTGCTGCTATGAGGATACAAATCAGGTTTGCTTTAAATGCACATAGTAATGGTTGTGAGCGTTAGTTGCTTTTGAGATTGGACGTGGTGAGTTGACGTTAGTCAAGAATGCCTTAAGGGCGACAAAGACTCCATTATCAATAGCTCACCAAGTCTAAATGAGGTCATGTAATATGGCCACAAGAAGCTAGATGTTCCTACTGAGATACTGCAGAAAGACTTCGCAGCAATGTAGCCACCATACTTGATTGCTGGTAGCGGTGGTCACGAGAATGAACGGTCATAAGACGGCAGGGCTCTGGAAGGCCATGAGGAGGAGACTATTGTGTTTGGCATATGGCTCTCGCTTATCGTACTGCATCTGCAGCAGCAGCAGCAGTTTGAGCAGCAGTTGGCACCACGGTGACACAACAAACTTTACAAATAACTTATTTCGAGGACAGCTCCAAGCCAGTTTCCCTGTAGCATGCATTTCACTGACTGCAAACCACTCCTGTTTGTGATTTCAGTGGTGTCAAGTGAGAGTCCATTGGAGGGTAGGGTGGAGAACCGTGGTGTTTCCTCATGAAAGCTGGTTCTGCCTCGATGCCATTGTGGGCCGTGTTTCGGTCAGGAGAAGGCCAGTTGAGGGCCTCTAACCAACCTGTTTCTGTGCTAGATACCTCCACCTGGCCCACACAACCTGCCTGCAAATTTGTGTATCAGTCTGGTGATTCGACCTATTGTGCAGTTACTCATAAGCAGCATTCCAGGTGGTGTTTTACAACAGGATAAAACTCGCCCATGTAAAGATGTTGTAACCCAACATGGTCTACAAGGTGTCGGCATGCTGTCTTGCCTGCTCGATCACCAGATCTGTCTCCAATCAAGTACTTGTGGAACGTCATCAGACGACAACTCCAGCATCGTCCACAAACAGCATTAACCATGCCTGCATTAACCAACAAAGTGCAAAAGGCATGGAACTCAATGCCACAGACATCCAGCACCTATACAACACTATACATGTACATTCGCCTGCTTGCATTCAAGATTCTGGCGGTTACACCGATTATTACTGTACCATCATGTCACATGTGCAATGAATGAACTTGCTCTTACATTAAACTTTGGTCTTGCAATGTGAATCACGTAAATATTTTATATAGATAAATGTATTCCTGAAATTTCACTAGTCTGTATTAGTTATTTCTTGGTGTTGTGAGTTTTTTTTTTGCTATTTTTGTATAAATCCATTTTTTCATTTAACCTACGACTGTGTTTGTTGCTAACAATAAACTTCAGTTAGAAATAAGACAAATATATTGGCACCAAAATTTTCAACCTGCCAGCAGTTTTATGACTAAACTGAAAACCTGTATACATTGACGACGACGACGACGATGACAATGACGTAGATGTAGATGTTTATGAGAATATGCTACAGTACACTGGATAGAAGAGGCACCAAGTAACACAGGCATTCCTGTAAAAGTGAAATTAGAAGAAAATGAATTTTTTTTAAAAAAAGATCACTTCCTTGTCCCTAGAATAACATAAATAATGCAAGGACTAAAGGTAATAACTCACCATATAACATAGACAATGACTGGTTAAAAGGCACACAAATAAAATGTAAAACATTGGTGAGATTATTGGTAGATTGCTTCCTCGGAGCTAAAGTACAAAACCCACATACTCGAACACAGCTACATTGTCCCAGGGTGATACTGGGTAATGAGGGGGTGGGGTGGGGGGTGACCCTTTACAGTTTTTGGTTGGCAGAGGTTCTCTCTGCATCCTCGAAGCAGGTGGTTGCTTCTCATACTGGGAACTGGGTGTCCTACCTTTCCTTTTTAACATTCCCCAACCTACATACCTCTACTACCTGAGGAAGGAACTAATGGGTCCAAAAAACTAGAATTGTTTTGTGTACTTTTATGTGTCTCTATTGGCAGTATTAAAAATTTGACTATTTGATTTGTGGTGAAAATATATGAATTGATTTGTTACTTTCAGACATGAAAATGGAAGTGTCTTAATCCTCTGTTCAGAAGGAAATGCGGGATTTTATGAAATTGGGATTATGACCACTCCAATAGAAGCAGGTTATTCTGTACTGGGATGGAACCATCCAGGTTTTGCTGGCAGCACAGTATGTAATAATTTATTTTTCTCTTAGTTATGTGTCTTTCTGATCTATTAATATTTCTTACACAAATCATCAAGAGCATTATGACTACCCACTCAAAGCGTGTCACAGCACAATTAGTGCAGAAAACCACTGAATTTTATTCTGGCAGGGGCTTTGTAAGCCCTTTGTGCTTTGCTGGAGGCAGTTGTCACATCAAAGCTATGCACAGGCCCTGTGAAGTCCGTGTAGATCATGAGGTGACATGTGATATCTTCCGATCTGTTGCATCATGCATCCTAAATGTGTTAATATCCATGTGGACTGATGGCCATGTAGAAAAGTCCTATCCATAGATGAAAACATTGGCCAATAACTAATGCAAGTGATCATAAATAGTATTAACAAACCTGAAGAGTTTTACTCAGTCGTCTACA
Organism: Schistocerca nitens; assembly: GCF_023898315.1. Taxonomy (NCBI): domain Eukaryota; kingdom Metazoa; phylum Arthropoda; class Insecta; order Orthoptera; family Acrididae; genus Schistocerca; species Schistocerca nitens. The sequence continues at coordinate 283,190,833 of NC_064618.1, read as the reverse complement.
ACTACTACAGATCTCAGGAGTTGCAGACGAACATTATTAAAGCATAATACGTTATTAATAGCATAATGACTGTGTATGCCCAATAACTAGAGGCACCTGTTTCTGATGGAAAATTTTTGTCGGATTTCGTCATTTTTTAAAAAGTTATTTCCGTAATTTTCTCACTATTTTTTAATCATTTTGTCAAGGATTTTGCTAAATTTTATTTCCACTTTCAACAAAAAGAAAAAAAAGAAACTAAAGTAAAAATCATTTATAGCATTTTTAGAGGTGGGGCAAATTGTTATTTTGGAGTAACTGTTATCACAGTTACAGTTATTCTTTTATAACAGTTCTTTTTAACAGTTATAAATAACTGTCAGTTATTTTTCTCTACCGAATGCTTCAGACGGGGTTACAGTTAAATAGCGAAGTAGGTGGAATCCATTAGTTTAGTTGTCAGTGACTTATAACGGCAAGTAGTGCAAAGTGGCAAGAATGTCGTATGAATCGTGTCATAACCTTAGCTAATTAACTGTCTGGTACATTTCAATTTGTGTTTGGATGGTTATTGGTGTTTCATATTGTATGTGGGTTATTGGTCACTTTTAGTAATATCATCCTCGCAGCTGTAAATGGAAAGTATGCGGAACTTCGCCGCAGCACTGTTTAAGTGAAATATTAAAAACTTGCTTTTTTTAAGTATGAACTAATACGTAAGCTGAAGCCTGTAGGTAAAATTTGAAGCTTAATTTCTTGTGCTGTACACTTAATAGAATTAGTGTGCAGCCTTGTAATACAACATGAAAATATACATAACTTGATAGATTCTTTTACTCTTGTACAAGATAGTCCATTTGAGGAAAGTGAGAGTATGCTAATACAAGTTTTAGGTGAGATTTGGAAAACTGCTTGGTTTCTTCAGCTACCATGAAGGTTTTACGTTTTTTTGAGGGAGAATGACTAAATTACATTTCTCGAAGCCGTCAGTTTGTTTTGTATCTCTTACGTTTGGCATTATTTTACATGGAATTCCAGTGGATGATTGGTTGTGTTGACCTCGTAATGGTAACAGATTTAAATGCCTCAGATGTTATTGGACACCATTTTTCCTCTGTTGAACTATTTCTTATTTGGGCATCCAGATTGTGTGTGTCAGAATTAATAATATTGATGTTGGAAATATGCATTTGCATTAAGTTTTCAGAAATTTCTCAATAACAAAATTTCCTGTCATGAGGAATGCTTTACCTGTCAATTCCATGTTTTGCTTTTTTCTCCCCTTCCGTCACACACATGAGGCAGGCATCTGTCAGTGCCACCTGCCTGCTTTGACTTTTTTTCTTTTCACTATTTAATATTGTGACAGTTACCTGTCTGAATACCTATCAGACTAATTCATGAACTAGAAATGTGAGCACTCAAAATGAAAGGCTAAGTTCTGCATATAACAGAACCTCAACATAGCAATGAGTGTTGATTAACATAACAGAAAACGAACTGTCCGCAGCTCGTGGTCGTGCAGTAGCGTTCTCGCTTCCCGCGCCCAGGTTCGATTCCCGGCGGGGTCAGGGATTTTCTCTGCCTCGTGATGTCTGGGTGTCGTGTGATGTCCTTAGGTTAGTTATGTTTAAGTAGTTCTAAGTTCTAGGGGACTGATGACCATAGCTGTTAAGTCCCATAGTGCTCAGAGCCATTTGAACCAGAAAATGAACTGACTTGAGCTCTTTGAAAACAAAAACACATATATTATTCAAAAACATTCATGTTGTGTGCACAAGTACTAGTAGGCCCTAATACAAGCAAATGTTTTCTTTTAATACCACTGATAAAGTATCTGATCTGAATGTTGTTGTAAGCATACCTGTATTCATTCCAAATGTGCCTCCATCAAATGGTTAATTTGCCATACATGTGTTTGAAGTGTAAAGTGTAGAAAATGTTTGAAAGTCAGTGGCCAAAAAATAACTAAAAAAATTCCAATGGATGTGTACAAGTTGAAAAAACTCGTGTTTCTCATAGTAAAGCCACAAATCTATGTTTCATCGAACTGCATGAGTTTTTTTGTACTCAAGTTGATACGGCACACTTTAATGAGACTGATGTGATACCGCACTGGCATTTTTTCATCATAATGATGTCACTAAGCATTGTGTGTGTGTGTGTGTGTGTGTGTGTGTGTGTGTGTGTGTGTGTGTGTGTGTATATTAGAGAGAAACATTCCACAAGGGAAAAATATGTAAAAACAAAGATGATGTGACTTACCGAACGAAAGCGCTGGCAGGTCGATAGACACACAAACAAACACACACACAAAATTCAAGCTTTCGCAACAAACTGTTGCCTCATCAGGAAAGAGGGAAGGAGAGGGAAAGACGAAAGGATGTGGGTTTTAGGGGAGAGGGTAAGGAGTCATTCCAATCCCGGGAGCGGAAAGACTTACCTTAGGGGGGGAAAAAAGGACGGGTATACACTCGCGCGCACACACACACATATCCATCCACACATATACAGACACAAGCAGACATCTCACAAGCAAACATATATATCTTCAAATACGTCTGCTTGTGAGATGTCTGCTTGTGTCTGCATATGTGTGGATGGATATGTGTGTGTGTGCGAGTGATTACCCGTCCACCGTCCTTTTTTTCCCCCTAACGTAAGTCTTTCCGCTCCCGGGATTGGAATGACTCCTTACCCTCTCCCTTAAAACCCACATCCTTTCGTCTTTACCTCTCCTTCCCTCTTTCCTGATGAGGCAACAGTTTGTTGCGAAAGCTTGAATTTTGTGTGTGTGTGTGTGTGTGTGTGTGTGTGTGTGTGTGTGTGTGTGTTTGTGTTTGTTTGTGTGTCTATCAACCTGCCAGCGCTTTCGTTCGGTAAGTCACATCATCTTTGTTTTTAGATATATTTTTCCCACGTGGAATGTTTCCCTCCATGAAAGAGGGAAGGAGAGGGAAAGACGAAAGGATGTGGGTTTTAAGGGAGAGGGTAAGGAGTCATTCCAATCCCGGGAGCGGAAAGACTTACCTTAGGGGGAAAAAGGACGGGTATACACTCGCGCACACACACACATATCCATCCACACATATACAGACACAAGCAGACATATTTAAAGACAAAGAGTTTGGGCAGAGATGTCAGTCGAGGCAGAAGTGCAGAGGCAAAGATGTTGTTGAATGACAGGTGAGGTATGAGTGGCGGCAACTTGAAATTAGCGGAGATTGAGGCCTGGTGGATAACGGGAAGAGAGGATATATTGAAGAGCACGTTCCCATCTCCGGAGTACGGATAGGTTGGTGTTAGTGGGAAGTACCCAGATAACCCGGACGGTGTAACACTGTGCCAAGATGTGCTGGCCGTGCACCAAGGCATGTTTAGCCACAGGGTGATCCTCATTACCAACAAACACTGTCTGCCTGTGTCCATTCATGCGAATGGACAGTTTGATGCTGGTCATTCCCACATAGAATGCGTCACAGTGTAGGCAGGTCAGTTGTTAGATCACGTGGGTGCTTTCACACGTGGCTCTGCCTTTGATCGTGTACACCTTCCGGGTTACAGGACTGGAGTAGGTGGTGGTGGGAGGGTGCATGGGACAGGTTTTACACCGGGGGCGGTTACAAGGGTAGGAGCCAGAGGGTAGGGAAGGTGGTTTGGGGATTTCATAGGGATGAACTAAGAGGTTACGAAGGTTAGGTGGACGGCGGAAAGACACTCTTGGTGGAGTGGGGAGGATTTCATGAAGGATGGATCTCATTTCAGGGCAGGATTTGAGGAAGTCGTATCCCTGCTGGAGAGCCACATTCAGAATCTGATCCAGTCCCGGAAAGTATCCTGTCACAAGTGGGGACCTTTTGTGGTTCTTCTGTGGGAGGTTCTGGGTTTGAGAGGATGAGGAAGTGGCTCTGGTTATTTGCTTCTGTACCAGGTCGGGAGGGTAGTTGCGGGATGCGAAAGCTGTTGTCAGGTTGTTGGTGTAATGCTTCAGGGATTCCGGACTTTAGCAGATTCGTTTGCCACGAAGACCTAGGCTGTAGGGAAGGGACCGTGGAATGGGTGGCAGCTGTCGTAATGGAGGTACTGTTGCTTGTTGGTGGGTTTGATGTGGACGGACGTGTGAAGCTGGCCATTGGACAGGTGGAGGTCAACGTCAAGGAAAGTGGCATGGGATTTGGAGTAGGACCAAGTGAATCTGATGGAACCAAAGGGGTTGAGGTTGGAGAGGAAATTCTGGAGTTCTTCTTCACTGTGAGTCCAGATCATTAAGATGTCATCAATAAATCTGTACCAAACTTTGGGTTGGCAGGCCTGGGTAACCAAGAAGGCTTCCTCTAAGCGACCCATGAATAGGTTGGCGTACGAAGGGGCCATCCTGGTACCCATGGCTGTTCCCTTTAATTGTTGGTATGTCTGCTCTTCAAAAGTGAAGAAGTTGTGGGTCAGGATGAAGCTGGCTAAGGTAATGAGGAAAGAGGTTTTAGGTAGGGTGGCAGGTGATCGGCGTGAAAGGAAGTGCTCCATCGCAGCGAGGCCCTGGACGTGCGGGATATTTGTGTATAAGGAAATGGCATCAATGGTTACAAGGATGGTTTCTGGGGGTAACGGATTGGGTAAGGATTCCGGGCGTTCGAGAAAGTGGTTGGTGTCTTTGATGAAGGATGGGAGACTGCATGTAATGGGTTGAAGGTGTTGATCTACGTAGGCAGAGATACGTTCTGTGGGGGCTTGGTAACCAGCTACAATGGGGCGGCCGGGATGATTGGGTTTGTGAATTTTAGGAAGAAGGTAGAAGGTAGGGGTGCGGGGTGTAGGTGGGGTATGACCAGCAACAAACTGTCCATTCGCATGAATGGACACAGGCAGACAGTGTTTGTTGGTAATGAGGATCACCCTGTGGCTAAACATGCCTTGGTGTACGGCCACGGCCAGCACATCTTGGCACAGTGTTACACTGTCCGGGTTATCTGGATACTTCCCACTAACACCAACCTATCCGAACTCCGGAGACGGGAACTTGCTCTTCAATATATCCTCTCTTCCCGTTATGTACCAGGCCTCAATCTCCGCTAATTTCAAGTTGCCGCCACTCATACCTCACCTGTCATTCAACATCTTTGCCTCTGCACTTCTGCCTCGACTGACATCTCTGCCCAAACTCTTTGTCTTTAAATATGTCTGCTTGTGTCTGTATATGTGTGGATGGATATATGTGTGTGTGTGCGAGTGTATACCCGTCCTTTTTTCCCCCTAAGGTAAGTCTTTCCGCTCCCTTAAAACCCACATCCTTTCGTCTTTCCCTCTCCTTCTCTCTTTCCTGATGAGGCAACAGTTTGTAGCGAAAGCTTGAATTTTGTGTGTGTGTTTGTGTTTGTTTGTGTGTCTATCGACCTGCCAGCGCTTTCGTTTGGTAAGTCACATCATCTTTGTTTTTAGATATATTTTTCCCACGTGGAATGTTTCCCTCAATTTTATATATATATGAATATAATAGAGCCCCTTCCTCATCCCCTCAAACCCAGAATCCCCCACAGAAGAACCACAAAAGTGCCCCACTTGTGACAGGATACTTTCCGGGACTGGACCAGACTCTGAATGTGGCTCTCCAGCAGGGATACGACTTCCTCAAATCCTGCCCTGAAATGAGATCCATCCTTCATGAAATCCTCCCCATTCCACCAAGAGTGTCTTTCCGCCGTCCACCTAATCTTCGTAACCTGTTAGTTCATCCCTATGAAATCCCCTAACCACGTTCCCTACCCTCTGGCTCCTATTCTTGTAACCGCCCCCGGTGTAAAACCTGTCCCATGCACCCTCCCACCACCACCTACTCCAGTCCTGTAACCCGGAAGGTGTACACGATCAAAGGCAGAGCCACATGTGAAAGCACCCACGTGATTTACCAACTGACCTGCCTACACTGTGATGCATTCTATGTGGGAATGACCAGCAACAAACTGTCCATTCGCATGAATGGACACAGGCAGACAGTGTTTGTTGGTAATGAGGATCACCCTGTGGCTAAACATGCCTTGGTGCACGGCCAGCACATCTTGGCACAGTGTTACACCGTCCGGGTTATCTGTATACTTCCCACCAACACCAACCTATCCGAACTGCGGAGATGGGAACTTGCTCTTCAACATATCCTCTCTTCCCGTTACCCACCTGGCCTCAATCTCCGCTAATTTCAAGTTGCCGCCACTCATACCTCACCTGTCATTCAACATCATCTTTGCCTCTGCACTTCTGCCTCGACTGACATCTCTGCCCAAGCTCTTTGTCTTTAAATATGTCTGCTTGCGAGATGTCTGCTTGTGTCTGTATATGTGTGGATGGATATGTGTGTGTGTGTGCGCGCGAGTGTATACCCGTCCTTCCCCCCCCCCCCCCCCCCCTGAGGTAAGTCTTTCTGCTCCCGGGATTGGAATGACTCCTTACCCTCTCCCTTAAAACCCAAATCCTTTCGTCTTTCCCTCTCCTTCCCTCTTTCCTGACGAGGCAACCGTTGGTTGCGAAAGGTAGAATTTTGTGTGTATGTTTGTGTTTGTTTGTATGTCTATCGACTTTCCAGTGCTTTCGTTTGGTAAGTCACATCATCTTTGTTTTTATACATATATATCTAAAAACAAAGATGATGTGACTTACCGAACGAAAGCGCTGGCAGGTCGATAGACACACAAACAAACACAAACACACACACAAAATTCAAGCTTTCGCAACAAACTGTTGCCTCATCAGGAAAGAGGGAAGGAGAGGGAAAGACGAAAGGATTTGGGTTTTAAGGGAGAGGGTAAGGAGTCATTCCAATCCCGGGAGCGGAAAGACTTACCTTAGGGGGAAAAAAGGACAGGTATATACTCGCGCACACACACACACACACATCCATCCACACGAATCTGCTTAGTGTATTCATCTCTTGGTCTCCCTATACGATTTTTACCCTCCACGCTGCCGTCCAATGCTGAATTTGTGACCCCCGATGCTTCAAAACATGTCCTACCAACCGATCCCTTCTTCTAGTCAAGTTGTGCCATAGTTGCTCAAATTCCTTGGGGTAACTATTTGTACCACCCGCCCAAACTAAATTGACACACAGAGCAGTGACTCAAGGGAATGAGCGTACATGTGCAATGTATTTACACTTGCTTCTATCAGCCTCTGCTCTAACATTAACTTTATTTAATGACTTGTGTTGAAAGTAGTGAGAGTGCATGAAATAGTACACCATTCTATCAACAGATGGCGTGCAGTCTCGCAGATATTTCCATGGCATACAGAACACCTCCCAGATGGTCTGTCCCTCTGCACCGTAGCCAGAGCTCAGATGAGTTGACACAAAAGCGTAGTACGATCTGCGGTAAACATATGGTGCGAGGTGTCAGTTATTGAAATAACTTGTAGTATTAGATGAACAGTTATCACAGTGACTGCTGTATACATCAAAGCGTAAATGTTTAGGAAACATTTATTCTGGCACATTAATATGTGGGGTCTAGCCTATATACATAATCTACAAATCAGTCTGACAAAGACATGGATACCATGACTCTCATATTACTGGGAGTCAGAACTGTTCTCATGTCAAACGTTGTATTAACGTATGTTGAAAATGACCTCTCACTATCAACGTTACTGACTGGGATCCACAAATCCTTCACTGCAGCTTCCACAAAATACCCATAGTCTTATTTCAGGGAAAGAAGAATAGAAATCACATCTATTTCTTTACCTTCTCTGCAAGAACTGGCAAATAAAACACTAAAAACTGTATATGGCTCAAGATACACTGATATTGAAAGTTCATGTATAATCGGAATTTGCTTCATTAGCTGAGAGATTTCAACACTATCTAAATCACCTTTCATTATGTTTCTTGGATAAAATCGTTCACTGATAAAAGAAATGACCGTTCCCGTGTCACACTCTATTAATTGGTTCGGTTTACTAGGCTCGTTCTACCTACAGACTGAAACAGCAATGTTAAATGTACTTGCATTTGCTTCGGCAGTTTATGAGGTTGTCTTGGGTTGGGTTGGGTGAGATGCATCCTCTTGTAGTTGAAAGCTCTTTGAAAGGCCACTAAGCGTAGACTATAGAACATGAATTAACGGTACATAGGAGCACTCTGATGTCAGCAGCAAATTGCAACATTTTGAGCAATGCTTAACAAGAAAATAGGTAGGCACTGATTTCTTTTTTTACTTCATTGGAGGTCAAAGCTTTAAAATAGTTTTCAGCAACACTCTCTCTTCAACAGTTTCAACGAATTCTACTATATCATTGAGATATTCTCCAAGCTGCTCAATACTTTCAAACACTGAGTTCCAGCTTGTGGTAACAGGAAAAGGGAAAAGTTTAGATTTTGTGGGTTGATCTTCATATTTCTGATTTAAGAATTGAATGTACGCATACTTTCTGTTTTGGTATTAAGGAAGGTATGTTTTGCCTTCAACGACACAATGGTTCAAATCACCAAGTTCTGCACTCCAGCGCTCTCTGTGTACTAACCTTTCTGAAAGTAGAACTCTGATTGCATTTATACACTTGCTCACATAATGGGCTGAATCGGAAGTTATGGAAACTACATATCAGTACTGAATTTCAAGTTTCTGAATTACAATCATAATTGCTTGCGAACATTTGTTTGCATTTGCAGTAACTTTCACTCCCCTGCAAACAGCATCTGAACTGCATCATCAGAACCATGAACACACACTACCTTTTTGTGTCCATCATTTCATCACAAAGATTAGAAACTTTCTCATCTTCTGCTTGTGTCTGTATATATATATATGTGTGTGTGTGTGTGTGTGTGTGTGTGTGTGTGTGTGTGTGTGTGCGCACGACTGTATACCTGTCCCTTTTTCCCCCTAAGGTAAGTCCTTCCGCTCCCGGGATTGGAACGACTCCTTACCCTCTCCCTTAAAACCGACATCCTTTCATCTTTCCCTCACCATACCTCTTTCCTGACGAAGCAACCGTAGGTTGCGAAAGCTCGATATTGGTGTGTGTGTTTGTGTGTTTTTTTATTGTGTCTATCTACCAGCGCTTTCCCGTTTGGTAAGTCACAGCATCTTTCTTTCTTTCTTTCTTTCTTTCTTTTTTTTTTCTCTTCCATGTGGAATGTTTCTTTCTATTATATTGACATCAGTATAAGGTATTCATATTTTTCCCCCCTCAAAAAAATGTAAATTTACATAAACTTGGTACCAACTTTTTCTGGTGGAATATTAGCTTGATGAAAGCTTGAATTGTTGATAAAATGAATTATTCTTTATGGGTTTTTGCTCGTTTTGCCAGTGCACTGACATCTGTGGAATTAAATTGCCTTTTGACACCTGTTGTTTTTAGTGCCTTCTCCTTTTTCTTCTTGTGGGAAGAATTGTTGTTAATATGTCTTTTGCACATGTCCTTTCTCTGCCACTCAGTTTGCATATCACTGTGTTTGCACATAAGTATCTTTATAGTTTTGTCAAACACACAAAATCCTCCTGATGAAAATTCTCCTTCTGCTATATTGGTAAACTGCAGTGCAAAAACAAATCACAAAATATAAGACTGCATGCACCGGCGATCAGCAACAATTTCCAACACACAATACACTGCCAGGTCAAAGAATGCATCAGATATTGTTGAAAGTCTTACTTCCTTGTGCAGAAAATAAAGTTAGCAATACTTGATAAGACATAAGGTATCAATATATATTGAAGTGGTCTAGAATCAATTGCCATTGATATTTGGATTTCATTGCCACAGCTCGAATCGCTTCAGAAGAAACAATTTCGTCGATTATTTTGCAATTTTGCTTGAAGGTAAATTGTTTCTCTTTTTGAGTAAAATTTGTTAAAGTTCATAAAAATTTTGCAATTTTGTACTTCGCAAAAATCAGGCCTCTTGCTGATAACTCATTTTGTGAATTCATTCTCTTGAAAACCCTTGTTTCCTGCCATGCCTATTAATGTGATGTAACAGGAAGTATTATTTCTCTTACAAATCTCAACATACCCATGCCCATTGCACCTGTAGTTGACAGTATCATTGGTTCATTAACGATACACTTGAAAGTTGTCCAGCACTGCAGAGCTCCATTTACAGTAGGCCCAATATGCATTGAGTGCTGTGCTCCAAAATATTTAAACCCCCTTTTTCATATGCATATAGTGTGCTGATACTTTTGCATTAGATAAAAATTACATTGCCAACATATTACATTAACATCGACTGTCAATTTTAAAAACGTATGTCAGACTTTGATACAAACTAATAATGGTAGTATGTTAAAATGCCATGAGTCGCACCATTTCTGTAATTTGTTTTCAGCTGCCAGGCCACCATAATTCAGCATTTGCCCAAGGGCCATGAAGATACCAGCTTTCCAGATTCTTTTCAGAAGAGATATGCTAATTGAAATCTGTAGTTTCCTGGAAGCCAAAATACACCATTTGTGTTCCATCATATGCCATCCATTCAGTCTATAAAAAGCTCATTCTCATTGTTCTGTTATGTGAACATTCAACCAGGATTCAACAGTAAATTAGAGACTGCCAGAAGGGTGCAACAGGTTCTTGCACCACGGGACTGGATCTGGGTGACTTACCAGCTGCTCTGACTGGCACACTTCCACCATCCCACTGCATTTTATTACATTACACCTTTAGTTTTTCTTTCAATATTGTTTTATCTTTTTAACCTTCTGTTTCCTGAGCATGAAGCCTGTGTTATATAGTGACTGGGGGACTGCTGGTCGGATGTGGAAGTTGCCGCATCTCTTTGGTTCAGTGCATTTCCTTACCTTTTCTTCCCTCTGCTTTTTACCTGTCTGTCTGTCTCTGTCTCAGATGCTGCAAAGAGAAAATTGACATTTCCTCCTGTCCTCCTCCTGAAAACTTTTAGGCTTTGATAATTAAAGGAGCAAAGGGAGAGACTGATAACTGTGATGATGTTGAGTTCATTTCAACCTCCCCTAAAGTCATTCATTCATTCTCACAATAGAGAAGTTGTTATAATGTTGTAACTGACTTGTATATCTTAAAAGGGGACCTTACAGACTGACTCACTCAGATTTTCTTCATACTTACAGAACTTGAAGGTCAGTGCCTAGACCTCAGTTTCTAAAGCATTACCAAGCGAGGTGGCGCAGTGTTTAGACACTGGACTCGCATTCGGGAGGACGACAGTTCAATCCCACGTCTGGCCATCCTGATTTAGGTTTTCCGTGATTTCCCTAAATCGCTCCAGGCAAATGCTGGGATGGTTCCTTTGAAAGGGCATGGCCGACTTCCTTCACCATCCTTCCCCAATCCGATGAGACCGATGACCTCGCTGTCTGGTCTCCTTCCCCGAACAACCCAACCCAATCCTCTAAAGCATTTCTCAAAAAAAAAAAAAAAAAAATTAAATTTTGAAGTTTTGTAGGTCTGAACAGATTTGAGCAATAATTGAACAAAGCCAATGGTTCTAGGAGGTTTCTGCTTCAACTTTCACTAGGCCCATTGTATATGAAAAGTTTTGAGCAATAATTAAACAAAGCCAATGGTTTTAGACTTGTAATTGCGAGATCTCTGCTTTGACTTTCACTAGGCCCATTGTATATTTTTATTTTCATTCTTTTATTTGAATTCTATATCTTACATCAAATTAAGATGTTGATTAACATATATTGAACCATGTATTTTTAAATAAAAATATCATCAATGAAATAGTACGTGAGGAGCAACTGAATGTCATTGTCCAATGGACACAGTATTTCAGCAGGCAACCACATTGCCATTATCATGTGTGCTGATGAACTGACAGCCTAGGAGCTGGTAATGGGCTTTTGTCTCCTTCTCCCATCTCTCTGACTTGCCACTCCATGTGCAATGTGCACTGAAGGTGCAGGCTGTTGCTAAGCTAGGTCTCTGCAGTATCCTTCCTTCCAGGAGCGCTAGTCTAGCAAGTTTTGCAGCAGGGATTTTGTGAAGTTTGGAAAATAGGAGATGAGGTTGTGGTAGAAGTAAAGCTATGAGGACAGGTTGTGTGTCATGCTGGGGTAGAGAAGTTGCTAGAGCACTTGCCCGCAAAAAGCAAAGGTCCTGAATTCAAGTCTTACTCCAGAATACAGTTTTAATCTGCCAGGAAGTTTTGTATCAGCGCACACTCCACTTCTGGATGAAAATAACATTCTGGATGCAGCTTGTAATATTAAAAAAAGGCTGTCTACTTTGTCTCTGAGTTTTGCTTCAGAGTTGCCTATAGTTATTTCAGGGCACCAGTTTTCTTCATAAGATGGACAGTGTCTTAGGCAGTACTACAGTACTGACTGAAAGTACTCAAGCAGTGCTGAATTTTTGGGTCATTGACCTCATCTACAGTGTGTGTGTGTGTGTGTGTGTGTGTGTGTGTGTGTGTGTGTGTGTAATACAGTAAGTGGGTTTTAGAGCAATGTCAATGATAGAGGACACAAGACATGCCCTTACAGCGGTTTGTCTTAATCTTATTCTCCAACTCTTTTCCGTCACCTCCTCAACTGAATGTTATAAACAGTTTATACACATTGTTAATGATTATCACAAAGTATCTGACAAACTTATCTTTGACTAATCATTTTTTCATTCCATTGTGTGTATTCAGAAGCTTCTGTTGTTTATTACATAAATGCCACAAGATTTTAATGAACCAAATAAATGCTGGATGTCACAGTTGCCATTTGAATGTAAACTCTAAAGGTTGCCAGAAAGTGGCGTGAGCCTCACACTAGCTGTTCTTTTTTGTGGATTTCTTACCACAGAATACATTACTTTTTGTTGACATGAAGAAGGAAACATTAGGAACATTATTAATTTTAAGTTTTCACCTGAATTGGATGACCCCAATAATAATGTCACCAGAATTAGATATTTTACTGCATAAGATGGACATAAATGACATTTTTATTTTTCTCACAGGGAGCACCTTATCCACCTCAAGAACTTCATGCAGTTGACATTGTAATGCAGTTTGCACTTCACAAGCTCGGGTTCATGCCAGAAAATATAGTACTTTTTGGCTGGAGTATTGGAGGATATGCAACAACATGGGCAGCAATGAACTATCCCGATGTGAAAGGAGTGGTAAGTGTTGTGGAAATTTCGTGCGGTGTTCTGTTGATTTGAGGTTTGTTGTTATGAAACAGCATTTTGACACTTCAAAGAAAGAAGTCAATTTCTTTTTGCATCACAATTAATCAGAGGCATTTGTTATAATTCTGGGCATATATATATATATATATATATATATATATATATATATATATATATATATATATATATATAGAGGGAAACATTCCACGTGGGAAAAATATATCTAAAAACAAAGATAATGTGACTTACCGAACGAAAGTGCTGGCAGGTCGATAGACACACACACAAATTTCAAGCTTTCGCAACAAACTGTTGCCTCATCAGGAAAGAGGGAAGGAGAGGGAAAGACGAAAGGATGTGGGTTTTAAGGGAGAGGGTAAGGAGTCATTCCAATCCCGGGAGCGGAAAGACTTACCTTAGAGGGAAAAAAGGACGGGTATACACTCGTGCGCACACACACACACACACACACACACACACACACACACACACACACATCCATCCACACATATACAGACACAAGCAGACATATTTAAATATCCATCCACACATATACAGACACAAGCAGACATATTTAAATATGTCCCACATCCTTTCGTCTTTCCCTCTCCTTCCCTCTTTCCTGATGAGGCAACAGTTTGTTGCGAAAGCTTGAATTTTGTGTGTATGTTTGTGTTCGTTTGTGTGTCTGTCGACCTGCCAGCACTTTCATTTGGTAAGTCACATCATCTTTGTTTTTAGATATATTTTTCCTACGTGGAATGTTTCCCTCTATTATATATATATATATATATATATATATATATATATATATATATATATATATATATATATATGGTTATAATAAAGGGAAACTCTTTGTCTTTAAATATGTCTGCTTGTGTCTGTATATGTGTGGATGGATATGTGTGTGTGTGCGAGTCTATACCCGTCCTTTTTTCCCCCTAAGGTAAGTCTTTCCGCTGCCGGGATTGGAATGACTCCTTACCCTCTCCCTTAAAACCCACATCCTTTCGTCTTTCCCTCTCCTTCCCTCTTTCCTGATGAGGCAACAGTTTGTTGCGAAAGCTTGAAAACATAGATGATGTGACTTTCCAAATGAAAGTGCTGGCAGGTCGACAGACACACAAACACAAACATACACACAGAATTCATGCTTTCGCAACAAACTGTTGCCTCATCAGGAAAGAGGGAAGGAGAGGGAAAGACAAAAGGATGTGGGTTTTAAGGGAGAGTGTAAGGAGTCATTCCAATCCCGGGAGCGGAAAGACTTACCTTAGGGGGAAAAAAGGACGGGTATAGACTCGCACACACACACATATCCATCCACACATATACAGACACAAGCAGACATATTGAAAGACAAAGAGTTTGGGCAGAGATGTCAGTCGAGGCAGAAGTGCAGAGGCAAAGATGTTGAATGACAGGTGAGGTATGAGTGGCGGCAACTTGAAATTAGCGGAGATTGAGGCCTGGTGGATAACGGGAAGAGAGGATATATTGAAGAGCAAGTTCCCATCTCCGGAGTTCAGATAAGTTGGTGTTAGTGGGAAGTATCCAGATAACCCGGACGGTGTAACACTGTGCCAAGATGTGCTGGCCGTGCACCAAGGCATGTTTAGCCACAGGGTGATCCTCATTACCAACAAACACTGTCTGCCTGTGTCCATTCATGTGAATGGACAGTTTGTTGCTGGTCATTCCCACATAGAATGCGTCACAGTGTAGGCAGGTCAGTTGGTAGATCACGTGGGTGCTTTCACACGTGGCTCTGCCTTTGATCGTGTACACCTTCCGGGTTACAGGACTGGAGTAGGTGGTGGTGGGAGGGTGCATGGGACAGGTTTTACACCGGGGGCGGTTACAGGGGTAGGAGCCAGAGGGTAGGGAAGGTGGTTTGGGGATTTCATAGGGATGAACTAAGAGGTTACGAAGGTTAGGTGGACGGCGGAAAGACACTCTTGGTGGAGTGGGGAGGATTTCATGAAGGATGGATCTCATTTCAGGGCAGGATTTGAGGAAGTCGTATCCCTGCTGGAGAGCCACATTCAGAATCTGATCCAGTCCCGGAAAGTATCCTGTCACAAGTGGGGACCTTTTGTGGTTCTTCTGTGGGAGGTTCTGGGTTTGAGAGGATGAGGAAGTGGCTCTGGTTATTTGCTTCTGTACCAGGTCGGGAGGGTAGTTGCGGGATGCGAAAGCTGTTGTCAGGTTGTTGGTGTAATGCTTCAGGGATTCCGGACTGGAGCAGATTCGTTTGCTACTACTACCCTCCCGACCTGGTACAGAAGCAAATAACCAGAGCTACTTCCTCATCCTCTTAAACCCAGAACCTCCCACAGAAGAACCACAAAAGTGCCCCACTTGTGACAGGATACTTTCCGGGACTGGATTAGATTCTGAATGTGGCTCTCCAGCAGGGATACGACTTCCTCAAATCCTGCCCTGAAATGAGATCCATCCTTCATGAAATCCTCCCCACTCCACCAAGAGTGTCTTTCCGCCGTCCACCTAACCTTCGTAAGCTCTTAGTTCATACCTATGAAATCCCAAATCGCCTTCCCTACCCTCTGGCTCCTACCCTTGTAACCGCCCCCGGTGTAAAACCTGTCCCATGCACCCTCCCACCACCACCTACTCCAGTCCTGTAACCCGGAAGGTGTACACGATCAAAGGCAGAGCCACGTGTGAAAGCACCCACGTGATCTACCAGCTGACCTGCCTACACTGTGATGCATTCTATGTGGAAATGACCAGCAACAAACTGTCCATTCGCATGAATGGACACAGGCAGACAGTGTTTGTTGGTAATGAGGATCACCCTGTGGCTAAACATGCCTTGGTGCACGGCCAGCACATCTTGGCACAGTGTTACACCGTCCGAGTTATCTGGATACTTCCCACTAACACCAACCTATCCGAACTCCAGAGATGGGAACTTGCTCTTCAATATATCCTCTCTTCCCGTTATCCACCAGGCCTCAATCTCCGCTAATTTCAAGTTGCCGCCACTCATACCTCACCTGTCATTCAACATCTTTGCCTCTGCACTTCTGCCTCGACTGACATCTCTGCCCAAACTCTTTGTCTTTAAATATGTCTGCTTGTGTCTGTATATGTGTGGATGGATATGTGTGTGTGTGCGAGTCTATACCCGTCCTTTTTTCCCCCTAAGGTAAGTCTTTCCGCTCCCGGGATTGGAATGACTCCTTACCCTCTCCCTTAAAACCCACATCCTTTTGTCTTTCCCTCTCCTTCCCTCTTTCCTGATGAGGCAACAGTTTGTTGCGAAAGCTTGAATTCTGTGTGTATGTTTGTGTTTGTTTGTGTGTCTGTCGACCTGCCAGCACTTTCATTTGGTAAGTCACATCATCTTTGTTTTTAGATATATTTTTCCTACGTGGAATGTTTTCCTCTATTATAACTAAATACATAATGAAAGATACATGTTGGCAGTCAGGACTGTGCAGGGTTGTAAATACGAAATCAAATAGAGATAATGCAGGAGTAGGTCTAATAATGAGTAAGAAAATATGAATACAGGTAAGCTAATATGAACAGCATTGTGAAATCATTAATGTAATCAAGGTGGACAAGAAGCTGACACCCACGACAGTAGCGGAAGTTTATATGCCCACTAGCTCCACAGATAATGAAGAAATGTAAAGAATTTATGATGAGATGAAGTTACTTATTCATATAGTTAAGGGAAAGATAGATATAACAGTGATGGGTTACTAGAATTCGATAGTGGGAAACGGAAGATAAAGGAAAAGTAGAGGGAGAATATGGTCTAGAGGAAAGGAAGGGAAACGGAACCCTCCCTCACCTCCCTTTCCCTTCTCTGCTAGAATTTTTTGCAAAGCATAATTTAATCAGTGCTAACAGTGTACAAATCAAATCACGTAAGAAGATTGTATACAAGGAAAAGACCTGGAGACAACGGAAGATTTCAGATCAAATATATAATGGTAAGGCAGAGATTTTTAACTAGATTTTAAACTATAAGACACTTTCGGAGGCAGATATGAACTCTTGACCATAATTTATTGGTTATAGACGGCAGATTACAATTGCAGAAATTGCAAAAAGGTAGGACTTTAAGGAGATGGTACCTGGGCAAATTTGCAGAACCAGAGGGAGCATTAGGCAATGAGTGACTGGAATGGGGGAAAGAATAATAGATGAGGAATGGGTAGCTTCGAGAGATTAAATGGTGAGAGCAGCAGAGGACTGAATAAGTAAAGAGCCAAGACCTAGTAGAAATCCTTGGATAACATACGAGATATATTGAATTTAATTGATGAAAAGGGGAAAATCTAAAAATGCAGCAAATGAAGCAGACACAAGGGAATACAGACGTTTCAAGAATTAGATTGACAAAAATAAAAAAAAGTGGCTAAACAGCAATGGCTACAGAACAAATTCAAGGCTGTCAAAGTATGTGCAACTAGGGGAAATACAGGTACCACCTATTGAGTGACCAAAGAGAGATTTGGGGAAAAGAGGAGCAACTGCGTTAAAATTTAGAATTCAGATAAGCCAGTACTAAGCTTTACTAGGGAAATAAAAGTGAAGACAGACAGGTGAGACACCCTCTAGATAAGCAGAGGTGTGAGACAGGTGAAGTACTCTGACATTCAAGAAGAATGTGATAATTCCAGTTCCAAAGAAAGCAGATTCTAACAGGTGTGAATAGTACTGAATCATCAATTTAATAAGTCATGGTTTGCAAAATATTTACAGGGATTGTTTACAGAAGAATGGAAAAACTGGTAGAGGCTGACACGGGGGAAGATCAGTTTGGGAGAAATGTAGGAATACTCCAGGCAATACTAACCCTATGACTTTTCTTAGCAGAAAGATTGAAGAAAGGCAAACACGTGTTCATCATTTGTAGACTTCGAGAAAGCCTTTGACAGTGTTGACTGGAGTCCAGTCTTTGAAAGTCTGTTGGTAGGAGTTATAAAATAAAATGAATTGAAGGTTATTTGCAGCTGTGAAAGGCAAATGGTAGTTGAAAATGTAGAATATATGATTGTAGCTTACCCCCAATGTTAAGAGGGTCACTCCAAAAGAAATGCACACTATTTTTTTTAAAAATCCATCTTTTATTCTACATGTTTGAAAGTTTTACAGTGTTTAGATACATCCTTTAGGAACAATATTTTCATTTCTCCACATGATTTCCATCCCTCTCAACAGCCTTATGCCATCTTGGAACCAGCGCCTGTATACCCGCATGGTAAAATTCTGGACCAACCTGTTGTAGCCACTGTTTGGCAAAGTGCACAAGGGAGTCGTCATCTTCAAACCTTGTCCAAAAAGAGAATCTTTCAGTTTCCCAAAGAAATGATAGTCACATGGAGCCAGGTCAGGACTGTAAGGCGGGTGTTTCAGTGTTGTCCATCGAAGTTTTGTGATCGCTTCCATGGTTTTTTGACTGACATGCGGCTGTGCATTGTCGTGCAACAGCAAAACATCCTGCTTTTGCCGATGTGGTCGAACACGACTCAGTCGAGCTTGAAGTTTCTTCAGTGTCATCACATATGCATCCAGATTTATGGTGGTTCCACTTGGCGACTCTTGATGTCCACGAGCAAGAGTCCTTCGGAATCGAAAAACACTGTAGCAATAACTTTTCCAGCAGAAGGTGTGGTTTTGAATTTTTTTTTCTTGGGTGATTTTGCATGATGCCATTCCATTGATTGCCTCTTTGTCTCTGGTGCAAAATGTTGGAGCCATGTTTCGCCACCTGTCAGAATTCTTCCAAGAAATTCATCTCCACCATTCTCGTACTGTTCCAAAAGTTCACTGCATACCGTTTTTGTTGTTTCATTGTGAGCCACTGTCAACATCCTGGGAACCCACCTGGCACAAACCTTTTTGAACGCCATCACTTTCAGTATTCTGCAAACACTTCCTTCCCCTATCCCAATGTGGCATGACAATTCATTCACTGTGATGCATCTGTCAGCAGGGACCAATTTGTTATCTCTCTGCACATTGTCTGGAGTGTGTGCAGTATGAGGCCTGCCGCTGCAAGGACAATCCTCAATATTGCCGTGCCCGCTTTCGTCATGTAACCTGCTTGCCCACCAACTAACTGTACTGCGATCGACAGCAGCATCTCCAGACACCTCTTTCAAACTCTTGTGGATATTTCCTACTGTCTTGTTTTCACAACACAGGAATTCTATGACAGCATGTTGCTTCTGATGAACGTCAAGTGTAGCAGCCATCTTGAAGACATGCTGTGATGGCGCCACTCACGGGAACAGGTTGAACTAAGTTTGCAAACAAGTGGGAAAATGTATCTACACACTGTAAAACTTTCATACATGCAGAATGAAAACTGTATTTTTACAAAAATAGTGTGCATTTCTTTTGGAGAGACCCTCGTATTTAATCTGTACACCGATCAAACAGTAAAGAACAAATAAGGAAAAGGAATGAAAGATCAGCGAGAAGAGAGAAAAAACTTTGAAGTTTACTGATGAAGAGGCAGCAAAGGACTTGGAATGGATGGTATGTTTAAAAGAGGTTATAAAGTGAACATGAGCAAAAGTAAAACAAGGGTAATGGAATGCAAACGAATTAAATCAAGCAATACTGAGGGAATTAGACTGCAAAATGAGTCACTAAAAATAGATAAGTTTTCCTATTTGAGCAGCAAAATAACTGATGATGACAGAGGTAGAGGCGATATAAAATGCGGACTTGCTAAAAAAAGGAAAGCATTTCTGAAAAAAGAGGGATTTTTTATCATTGAATTAAATTTAAGTGTTTGTCGTGAGTGTTGCGTTGTATGGATGCAGAACATGGACAACAAGCATTTCAGACAAAGAGAATTAAAGTTTTTAAAATGTGGTGCTGTAGAACAATGCTGATTATCAGATCAGTAAATTGTGTAATTAATGAGAAGGTACTGAATCGAACTATGGATAAAAGAAATTATCGCACAACTTCACTGAAGTAGGGATCAGTTGATAGGACACATTCCGAGTCATGAGGAAGTAGTCAGTTTGGTACTGGAGGGAAATGTGGAGGGTCAAAATTGTTGAAGGAGACCAATGGATGAATATAATAAGCAGGTTCAAATGAATGTAGGGTGCACATGTTATTTGGAGAACGGACTTGTACGGGATAGACTAGCATGGAGAGCTGCATCAAACCAGTCTGTGAATGGAAGACCACATCATCATGATTATCAACAACAACAGCAAATGAAAGATTTGCATTACATGTAAAAATGTTTTTTATTGACATGAATGTGACAACTGATTACTTGTAGAGAAAATGTATTTATCATTAACGAAAGTAACTACTCAATGGAGACCAGAGTTACAGTGGTGGTACAGTGTAGTCAAACATCAAACAAGAAAGTGTAGAATTTACTACTGTATGCAGTGCAAGCTGTCTTGTAGATGAAGCCAGTTGAACAGAATCCCTACCGTGCAGAGTGGCCATGCGGTTTGAGGCACCATTTCACTGCTTGCGTGGCCCCTCCCGCCAGAGTTTCGAGTCCTCCCTAGGGCATGGGTGTGTGTGTGTTGTTAGTTTAAGTAGTGTGTAAGTCTAGGGACCAGTGACCTCAGCAGTTTGGTCCCTTCGGAATTCACACACATTAGAACAAACTCCCTCCTAAGGCAGGGTGCACTTGTATTTACATAAAATGGAATATTACAGTATATACTTCTACTAAATTAATAAGAAAGTCCCAGAACTTTTAGAAAATGTGAAGGTGAATAAAAAATTATATTTAGTGAGATGCAAACCAGCTACACACTGCTTCGTAACTCCACATCTTTACTCATTATGTTATGTTGAACTTCGGCAACATATGACCGTGTCTTACATGTTATTTCCTGAAGGCTTTAATCACTTACGTTATTAACTGACATTTAAATGTAACAAGTCATGCTAAGGACAATTAATTTTTTTTTTTAATTTCTGATATATAGGTCTTCAGTGCGCCAATGCATTACAGTGGCACATTTTCATAACACGTAAGTTATAATCAGAAAATACTTCAATCACCAAATGACATTTCCCATCATTCTACTATAACTAGTCGTACCAATATGATGCATTTTTGAGAGATCATCACTGTGCTGGTGCTTGGAAATGGCATATATTTGTAGGATGTAAGTTACAAAATAAGACCCACGAAATATGGGCTTCAACTGAAATCCAATATGGTGTCTTCCAACACAGAACTGAAGAGAGAGGCGATCTACATGTTGTGACATTGCTGGTATTCTTCATCTCATTGGTGTATGTTCAAATGCGTGTTCAGGATTACTGGCCTGCTTGATATTGATCTGCACATTCAGAAAGACTCTTCATTGTGCTTTCTCCGTGCTATGACATCAGAAACTCAGCATTGACATTGAATGCATGGTCTATGTGATGTTGGCTCGAGAATACTGAGAACCTACAGAGCCAGCAATAATACCATCATTAATCTTTCTTCAAAGGCGCTCTTTACTTTGGTTGAGAATCAACTTACACCTGGATATTTTATTTTGCCACCGTATCCCAAAATGTACTGATACTGAACTTAATATTCCACTACACATGGATTGGTTGTATACACTTTCCAAAACTTTACCACTCACTAATCCTATTTAATTGCCGATATCTTGAAAAGCATTGTAATAATTTCTTCCATTCAACATGATCCAAATATATTCACTACTAAATCTCTGGCTATTTGTTCCCTCAGAGCAGACAAATTGATTGTCATCCCACAAAATAACTGAGAGCTGCAGTTGATTACTTCGTAATGGGTGAAGAGAGATTAATCGTTATCTCCAGTAATTCAAATTTGTGATTTTGTAATTGTCTTGTTATTTAAACTGTCTGATGTTCACATTAGAACTTAAAATTGTGAAGCCCATATCAACACACCACGGGATTATTGACCTTTTAACTTCAAGGGAAATGTATATCTAGCAGTTTTCAGATAATACCTTATGATATATAATGAAGCAGTAACTTTTTTGGGTCTATCATGAATTAATTGCTGGCATGCATAATTATGCACATTAAAAAGATAAAAATACATTACAATTTTCTTAATTTGTATCTGAACTAATGTGATATTTTATTTGCAGATACTGGATGCTACATTTGATGATGTTATGACATTAGCTGTCACGCGAATGCCACAATTGCTGGAGCCTATTATAAGACAAACTATACGCAACCATTTGAATCTTAATAATTACCAGCAGCTGGCTAGGTATCCTGGGGCAGTGTTAATCATTAGGAGAACTGAAGATGAAGTAATTTGTACAGAGTAAGTTATTTCAAGTGTTTTCTTGATTTTTATACTATCTTCAATATTGTTGTGTTCTTCTTCATGTTTGAAACTTGTCTTCTAATTTTGCATGTGTACAAACCTGTCAATATTTATTACTGTTCAGATGTCGAAGAGTCTCTCAGTCTATGCAAAAACCCCATGGTGATACTACGTTATACTGCAAAAATAAAATACATTGCAAGTAAATGATCAGATGAGGTTACCCTTTCATACTGGATTACTACCCTTTGAAGGAACAAATGGCCACAACAATGCATTTGTACAGCTAGTCATTGAGATACAGCAGTTGACAGAAGTATTCATGGGATTGTAGACTGATTTGGTGAAAATGTCTGTTTCACATATTGGAGACAGCCAGCCAACTCGCATTTAGTGTTGTGTTTCTACTTGTTGATATGGGAAGAGATGTACTCAAATTTGAAACATTGACTATGAGCAGTTGGAATTACAATTTAGGGAACAGTCTAAACACTTTCCATAGAAGGTGCTGGAAGACACTGCAGTATAGTGTGCTGCCATACTACTTAGTTGAACTGCTGTAATTTATAGAGTCAGCTGCGTTATTCACTATATGCAGTAACAGAAGATCTGTGGAATTGCTGAACTGAGTATCACTATCTTTCCTGATTATGTCACCCAACGAATTGGTCTCCAGAACATCTTTGTTAATGGAATGTCTTGTGTTGCTCAACAAATAGCAGATCTTGTTTAAACCCCCCAGCTTCTTAAGTACTATAATGAAAGATTCATATGGCAGCCAATGTAATGTAAAAGGGTGGTTTCATAAGCATAGTGAAAAAGCAAGAAGAAATGTTTATGAAACAAAAAACACTCCTTGACATAGTCTCTGTTTACGGACGTGAACTTGGTACAGCAATTCTACAGCTTCTTCATCCCATTGGAAAAATAGGTTCTGTTAGGCTCTGCAAAATACTCGTAGATTGTAATTATCCTTTCCTCATTTGACGAAAAATTTTTCCCAGCAAGCCAAAGTTTCAAGTTAGGGAACAGGAAGAAATCACTTGTGGCTAAGTCTGATGAGTAGGGAGGATGAGGAACTACTTCAAAGCTCAGTTCATGCACTTTTGCCATTGTTATCATTGATGTGTGGAATGATGCATCATCCTGGTGAAAGAGCATTTCCCAATGCAAGTTTCAAATGATCCAGCAATGAAACCTAATGGTTCTGCCTTTTTCCAAAATCTATGAGGATTATTCCTCGGGAATCCCAAAAAACAGTGGCCATCACATTACCAGCTGATAAAATGATCATTGCCTTCTTTGTTGCACTTTCACCAGCCTTTGTCCACTGTTCTGACTGCTGTTTTGACTCTGTTGTGTAATGGTGGTTCCAGGTTTCATTATCAATCACAGATTGGTACAAAAAGTATTGCGGATTGCGATTAAACATTGCCAGACATGAGTTGAAAAGTTGTGCTGGATGTGCTTTTGGTCAACTGTGAGTAATCACAGCACCCATCTCACACACAGCTTCTCCGTAGTCAATTCTCCTTGCAGGATATTATGCAGCCGAGATGCCTACAGTCTCGACAATCTTACAAAATTTTATTCAACTCTCTTGCATTACTGTATCATGGATTTTTGTAGTGACCTCACCTGGATGGCCAGAGCATTCTTTGTCTCATTTCTTGTTCAACCACCTTTTAATTCATTAATCCAAAAGTAAATGGTCTTCTATGTTGGTCCAGAATCCACATGAACTTCATCAAATGAAACACACCTTGTAAAGCAGTGGAATGGTGAATGATGTTCAACACTGCACTGCTTTACAAACTGTGTTTAACTGGCATGAATACTCATGTGGCCGTCCTAATGAATGTTATTGCCTAGTTTATTGGATGATTTGATAATGAGCATAGCTTTGCACTTGTCATCAAGTAATAAAGAAAATTAATATTGCAACTTCGATGGTTCTGTGCAGTTTATTGTATAATTTAGCAAACCATATTGGTGGTGATGTCATGCCTTCCAGAATACTGAAAACTAGTAAATACATTTCAACATACGGTCAGTAAGGGTAACTTTTTATCAGTTTCAAATGGCTGCTGCTTCACCTACTTTCATTATTTTGTACTATAAGTAACAGTATTATTACCTCTGTGATTTCTAGTTAGTATTTGAATTGTATTTCTAACTTCCTTCAAGCTCTTTAGGCTTGTGATTAGCCTTTAGTTACAATGACTGTGAACAGAGCTTCTTCTGACTGTGATTTAAGTTGAACAATGCCAGGTCGATACAAATATCTTGAAATATCGAACTAAGCCTCCAGTATTGAGTCACCACTGTTTTGTTTTTGCTTCTTATTAATATATGATTTCCTTCTGGCACCCAGAGTGTTAGATGCAGGAAAAATTCTTTTTTTAAGACTGATCTAAAGGTGCCCAGAATGCCATTGTTACTCCATACCAGCATTGGAATTGAACTTTTACTCTGATAAGGCATAGTTAGTATACATTTTCACTTTTCCAAGCCCTCAGTAATTATTGATGTTACATTTTCCATTGTGATGTATAATTAGTGTCCATTATATTAAAAAAATAGTGAAAAGTGGTACATAGTTACTCCGATTGACTTTACTGTTTTACTTTTTTTCTTGAACTGTTTGTCACTATATTTTCTGCTATATTTAAGAATTGATTGTTAGTTGTATTTGCTACCTGTGACTCATCATTTATATCCCTTTCTTTTAAGCCAATAGTGATGTTATCGTGTTTTTAGCCAGTTGTCTTTGGATTCACTACTTTCCATAAAGCCCTAAGTCTGTTGTCAGAATTACAGATGTCTGGTGTAATGAGCATGTTTCTTGATTTTTTAAATAATTTTGAGTAGTTTTTGTCATATTAACCCTTGCAGGATCTTTACCTGTTCTTGTGAGAAGATACAGTTCCCATTTTCTTTTGAAAGATGTTTTAATCCCTCTAGTGATTGATGGTTTTTACTTGGCTGTTTAATGTCCTTTCTGATTAGCTTGTGTAAAAAAACTATTTTCCAATAATGACATGAATTGTCATGGGTTGGATTAAATTTTGTCAGCATTTGCTGTATTGTAAATTTCATCCAGATCATCTCTTCTAAGCTGTTTTTTAATTTGTTCTGGAGCCAATAATTATTCAGATCCATTTCTACTGAGGATCATTCACACTGTAAGGCACTATCTCATTTATCTTAACTACCTGTGCGTAATGATTCTCAACACCACTGCCACTATTATTGATTTCACTCATCTTTTCAGTGGTAAGGAGATTAAATTAGGGCAATTCTCCTGTATGTTTTTCTTTGTAAAGCTTTTGTTTCACTATCCTCAGTTTCAGTTACTGTCTGTTTCTGTACACAGCTTTGGTGCCATTAACAGCCTTTACATACAACTAGAATTTATTTGGATTTTGTGAAAGATCATTTGACAGTATTCTGCTACGCTAGTCATTGAATAAGTCACGCATTGCTCTCTTCACAGCCAAATGTGTTTCATTGAGCATCTCTCAATCTATAGCCCTATGCTTTGTGTTACACCTATTATGCAGTGATCTCTATTTCTTTAGAATTTCTTTACAGTGACTATATACCATGGAGGGCCCCTCCAATTATGTACTGTTCTACTGGTTAAATATCTGTTCACTGCATGCTCAGTTATTCTTTTAAACTTGAGCTATAGCTTCTCTCTGCCATGTGCTGAAAGTTTCAAGTTCCTCATCAAGATGTGACATTACTGATTTTTTATGTAGTTACTGAACATATATGTCTTTCTGCTTGTTTTAGTTGTCCTTTGTACTTTTGTAATAATTGTTGCCACAATCACACCATGGTCACTGATATCAATATATATGTGAACATCCTCAAAGAGGTCAGATTTATTTGTTGCCATTAGCTCCAATATATTTTCTTCATCATTGGGGTTCCGAACTATCTGTTCTAGGTAGTTTTCAGTGAAAGCATTTAGTTATGTTACACAGGATGTCTTGTCACGTCCACCACTAAAATAATTGTAATTTCCCCAGTTGATTGTTAGATGATTAAAGTCTCCACCAATGATTGCAGTATGATCGAGGAACATACATACAAGTGAACTGAATTTTTCTCTGAAGTTTTAAGTTACATCAGGAAAAGAGTCTGGTGAGCTATAGGATGATTCAATTATCATTCTATGCCCACACATGATTCTGAGTCTTGCCCAAACAATCTGACATACAGCTTCAGTTACTATCTCAGTAGATTTGAGTTCTTGTCTACTGCGACAAATACACTACCTCCATTTATTTCCCATATGTCTCTCCTTTCAATATACACTTAATTTCCCCAAAAATCTCATTAAATAAAGAGGCATCAGACTGTAGCTATTTCTGTTGATTATATAGAATTGACAATAACAGCCATTAATATCTAAAGTGTAGACTGTGCCTATTTATAAAACTGCATTACATTTTATGACTGTTGGATACACAAAGATTTTCTCTTGTGTCTCTGTCACGTGTGTGTACTGTGAGGCAATGCTTTAATAATCACAGTCAAGTTAAATTTGAGCAGGCACCAATTTTAGTATCATCTTTAATGTTGCAGAGACTAATTTGTGATATTTTGGACTTTTGAAATTATAAATTTTATACTGTGATCTGAATTACATAGTTTCGCCATTGGATGTAATGGCTTTGCAGTTATCTTTCATACTGAGCCACTGTTCATATGAAAATTTCCATAGATTTAGCAAAATGACCCATAGTTACCTGGGAGATGTTGCCTAAGATCGGGCTGGAGATGAAATTATGATGTATGTTTATAAACTAATAGTTAAAATTCTGTCCATCAGTTTTGGTGATTTTGAAAGAATCTGTGCTCAGTGGTGACAGTTGTTAAACCTTGAATTTTGCTATAGATTGGACAGACAAAAATTACACCTATAGCCAAATGTTTAACAATCAATTCATTTGTATGATACATAATATTTTTCTAAAAAAGAAGTTGTCTTAAATTAATGCATGTTTTGCACTTGTTGTCTTTTCAGGGACATGAATCTTGCCTCAAATAGAGGTAATCACCTGTTACTGAAATTATTGAAACACAGGTATCCATTGATTGTAGACAATGAAACAGTACCAACTTTAATTGAATGGCTTAGTGCTGACAGTACTCAGCAATGTAAGTAATATTTGTTGTTTATTTATTTTCTTTTATATTTTGCTTCATGTGGCAAATGTTTTTAAAGAGTTTTTCAACTAGAATCCATACTGAATTTCAAATATGCACTAAAAATGCCATATTTGTTATATTTTGTAAGTGGCAAAGATCACGAGAAACATCATTACCATCACCAGAAACCAAAATTCTCTGTAGATCAGACTAACTGATGGCGCTTTGTTTGGTACTTGTCTCTGTATCTCAAGCAACTTGATGCAAGACTGAACTGGAACAAGAATGAGTGTGGATTATTTGTACACTGAACTTTGAGAGTCAAACATATAAAAGACTGATAAAAAGAGAAGAAAAACAGACAAGATTAAATAAACTCAGATTATTACACTAAAAAATGGAGAGGAAACAGAAATGAAGGTGTGAATTTTGAGCTGCGAATTATAGAGTGCAATTAAATATTCAAAGCTTTGGTTAGGACACAAATATGCATTATTACCATTAACCTAGGTGCCTGAAGACATCAAAATCATATATTAGTGATAAAGTGAATATATTTAATAAAAATTCTTGTGCATGATATCGGCATAACTAGCATTTTGTGTGTGTGTGTGTGTGTGTGTGTGTGTGTGTGTGTGTGTGTGTGGAGGGAGTCACATGAGAAAACCGTGAAATTATGTGGTAGAATTGCTGGGTGGAAATCCCATTCAGGAGGAAGTATTCCCAAAACTACTGATAAACACCTATCACATAAGTTGGTGAACAGAAGTCATGAATCCAGGTCACAGGAATATATTAGCTGTTAAATACACCGTACTGTGTGTTGTTGGTTTTTCAGTGTGCACAATGCAACCATATTATGAATCTTTAATGATACTTGTATCCTGGTGTATGATGATTGGTCTATAAGACCAAAAATATCGTTTTTCGATGATTACATATCACAGACAGGTCAGACATACGAGGGCAGTTCAATAAGTAATGCAACACATTTTTTTTTCTGAAACAGGGGTTGTTTTATTCAGCATTGAAATACACCAGGTTATTCCCCAATCTTTTAGCTACACAACACTATTTTTCAACGTAATCTCCATTCAATGCTACGGCCTTACGCCACCTTGAAATGAGGGCCTGTATGCCTGCACGGTACCATTCCACTGGTCGATGTCGGAGCCAACGTCGTACTGCATCAATAACTTCTTCATCCTCCGCGTAGTGCCTCCCACGGATTGCGTCCTTCATTGGGCCAAACATATGGAAATCCGACGGTGCGAGAACGGGGCTGTAGGGTGCATGAGGAAGAACAGTCCACTGAAGTTTTGTGAGCTCCTCTCGGGTGCGAAGACTTGTGTGAGGTCTTGCGTTGTCATGAAGAAGGAGAAGTTCGTTCAGATTTTTGTGCCTACGAACACGCTGAAGTCGTTTCTTCAATTTCTGAAGAGTAGGACAATACACTTCACTTCAGAGTTGATCGTTTGACCATGGGGAAGGACATCGAACAGAATAACCCCTTCAGCATCCCAGAAGACTGTAACCATGACTTTACCGGCTGAGGGTATGGCTTTAAACTTTTTCTTGGTAGGGGAGTGGGTGTGGCGCCACTCCATTGATTGCCGTTTTGTTTCAGGTTCGAAGTGATGAACCCATGTTTCATCGCCTGTAACAATCTTTGACAAGAAATTGTCACCCTCAGCCACATGACGAGCAAGCAATTCCGCACAGATGGTTCTCCTTTGCTCTTTATGGTGTTCGGTTAGACAAAGAGGGACCCAGCGGGAACAAACATTTGAATATCCCAACTGGTGAACAATTGTGACAGCACTACCAACAGAGATGTCAAGTTGAGCACTGAGTTGTTTGATGGTGATCCGTCGATCATCTCGAACGAGTGTGTTCGCACGCTCCGCCATTGCAGGAGTCACAGCTGTGCACGGCCGGCCCGCACGCGAGAGATCAGACTGTCTTGCTTGACCTTGCGGCGATGATGACACACGCTTTGCCCAACGACTCACCGTGCTTTTGTCCACTGCCAGATCACCGTAGACATTCTGCAAGCGCCTATGAATATCTGAGATGCCCTGGTTTTCCGCCAAAAGAAACTCGATCACTGCCCGTTGTTTGCAACGCACATCAGTTACAGACGCCATTTTAACAGTTCCGTACAGCGCTGCCACCTGTCGGAAGTCAATGAAACTATACGAGACGAAGCGGGAATGTTTGAAAATATTCCACAAGAAATTTCCGGTTTTTTCAACCAAAATTGGCCGAGAAAAAAAAATGTGTTGCATTACTTATTGAACTGCCCTCGTATATTAACATTTCAACGTGCACTTGAGAATGACTTTAAAGCCAAAATCATGATTATGTAAAATAAGTAAACAATTAACAGTCAGATGGTAGAAATTTCTTTGAAAAAATTGTATATAACTGTGGTCTCCGATCCAGGAAAGAATACCGTATCTACTCGAATCTAAGCCACACTTTTTTTCCAGTTTTTGTAATCCAAAAAACCGCCTGCGGCTTAGAATCGAGTGCAAAGTAAGCGGAAGTTCTGAAAAATGTTGGTAGGTGCCGCCACAACTAACTTCTGCCGTCAAATATATGTAGCGCTACATAGGCATGCTTTGCAGGCACAAAGATAAATCCTGGCGCCAAAACCTCTGCGTCAGTAAATAAATAAATAAAAAAGGTGGAAGACGAACTTTTTTTCTCTGCCCCGAGTTTCGACCACTGCATTTTCACACATTATCCAATGAAGTAAATACAAATTCCGTATGTCTTCAAATATAGCAGCATTTCAATGTACTACGAAAATCTGACTGGCAAGACTGTTTGGGATGTTTGTCAATATGGCCAACTATACATCCTGAATTTTTCCCTACCTGTGAGAAGAGATGGTTGCTAATAGGAACTTTTATGAATTGTGAATCACATACAGTATTCTCTTCACCGTAAGAATAATACGAATATAAACATTTTGCCATGTATTCTTTCGTGTTTGCTGCTATCTCATTTAAATCCTGTCTGCCTAATAAACTACGAAACTAGAGTGAGGCAACAGCAAACGCGGAAGAATATACATATTATGTCATGTTTATATTCGTATTATTCTTATGCCTAATAGTGATACAGTCAGAAATGAAGCACAGCAGTTGACTAGATTTTTAAATCTAAGATGACTCTAATTTCTGCGCAGAATGTAAAGTACTAAAGAGGCGTCTGCAAAGATTTTCAAACGGAGAAAAATTTTCACTTAACTCTTGTTCAGAACATCTTCTATCATACGCAGTCTATTATTTGGTTCTTGTTGATCATTATCAAAGAAAGCAGCAGCATAAGTAACAACAAATAGCAGTCTCCTGCCATTGTCTCGGTAATGAGACGATTACTCTCTCTCTCTCTCTCTCTCTCTTTTTTAAGCGGCAGTAGTGCGCACAAAAGCAAGCCATGCCACGAGCGGTGACAGGCTGTAAACACTCATTATCAGAATGCGACAAACAATGCATGACACAGTACATTAATGCATTTTCAGCTTAGAGTGACGTAAACACCTAATAACAAAGAGAACGGCACTTATCAGATCAAAGAAAAATAAGCAATCAATTCAAACCAGATGAAGCACGTGAAAAAGGAAGGGTACCCGTATAAATACGGACGGAGCGCCTGAAGCATAGCAATGGTTACCTGGTAAAGCTTAACTGCAAAGCTTACGACTCGAACCAAGCTACTGTAGCTGTATCATAATTCATTCGACCTAAAATGTTTCTCATATTACAATGGACCAACTTTGTTTCAATTTGGAGGTGCGGCCTAAAACTTTTCTCTCCCCTCGAATTTAGAGTCCCAAATTTCAGGTGCGGCTTAGATTCGAGTGCGGCTTAGATTTGAGTAAATACGGTATGCAAAAGTACCTGTAACTATTCCAGCAATTATGTTATATGTGAGAATGTATGATGAATTTCTTAAATTGTGGAGCATTAGACTCTGTTCAGAACTTAACATTTTGAGGACAATCCACTTAAAAAAATTTGGGTGCAGAAGACTAGCCATTTATATCATTGTGTAAAGTTTTACTGGGTAACACACAATAAAAAAAATCAAGCTTTATGGTTAGTTTTTGGAATTTTAGTTATTTCATAGATTACAAATTATGCAGCAATGATGGATAATTGGCTTTTCCATGGGAAAGTTGAAGAGCCCGCCAGGACATATATTCAGCTAAGTCACCACAAAATGTTTGGTGCACAGGAGTGAAATTTATAATCGTGCATCTCAGAAAAATTCAGCTGCTGCAATTTAAGCTGTGCTCTTAGCATCCTGCTTAAAGTTTTTGATGACCTGTATTATATGTGAAAGCTCAGCCTTTTTTGTAGATGCACTGTATGTATATTAAATTAAACCATAAAGTTTTCCTATTTGTGTGTTTACGCTGATTAACAGTGATGTTGCTATTGACAGACTAAATCATGTATCCAATGCTCTGAATATCTGCCGTCATTGGCTGGCAAGATCACATGACGTGCTATGATTAACTGACAAAAGCACATTGTGCAGCCCAGTCCCGATTTCAGTGCTTCAGGAGCTACTCTGCTGTATTTGGCAGAATTCTTATTTATACTAAGGAAAGAAAAGGATGCAGTGTAAATTTTGCTGCACATTAAAGATCTTTTCAAAATGCATTGTTCCTTGCTGGGTTTCATGTCCTAAAGTGCCAGGAAGTTCTTCCTGTTGTATAAACCCTTTTACCATTCTAAGGATTGAGAAGCTTGACACTCTGAGGGAAAGTATATTGCCATTTAACACAAAAAAAGCAACTTTCACGTGGGTAAAAGTGCATTTTCAGTTGGAAAGAAATGTGTTTTTAACTGGGAAATGAGTGGGGGGTGGGGGGGGGGGGGGTGGGGAGAATCAAGGAATTTTTTTCTTGTCTGCAGGATTTAGAATAAATATGACCCAGTGATGAAATAAGCATCCCAATGTATGGTTTTTCTGACATCTAAATATTTAGTTCATAATACAGCAGTAGCATGTGGTAAAGGATGTTTTGTACAGTCTTAATTGTTCCATTTCCTGTCATACTTTTTAAAGGAATAGGGCAAAGAATGAATCTGCATGTCCACTTACACATTTAAAGCTCAGTATCTGATAGTGTTGACCCTTCTGATAAACATGTCATGTACTTAACAGAACATTTTTACAGTCTCTCTGACTCAGGTTTTCTAAATTTTGCTGCATAAATGAGAAACTAATCAGTTTTCTTTCACCCATTCTCATGCAAATCACTGAGTTGACAGTGTGCACAATTCCACCCCTCGCAGTACATATGAATCTCTTTGATGTTGTCTTTTCCTCTTTTGGTTATTCCAAATACTTAATACGAACACAGTAGAGTTTTCTATATCGTTGACTTTTCAGGTGGAGTAAACTTTCTTAAAAAGAAAAAGTCCGTGACCATAATCTTTCATTTTGATTATATTTGGTTGATTTTACATTTACCTTCAACTTAATGTAGTTTTGCCAGGTTACTGTCAAGTATCTGACTGGTGTGACAGAGTTAAAGCCATAAGATTAGTGCAATACCTCAGTAATGTTGAATTTTCTCTCACGTATTATTTACGGAACTAAATCTTGACTTGGGCAAAGCCTCTCATGTCTGTGCAAACCTAATACAATTAGGATGTAGCAGGTTCCCAAAGGGTTGCATCAAATATCTGGACGACGAGGGTTCATCAATAGTAACACATACAAACAAAGAGCTCCATAACATTTAGCACACATAGTGAGAAAATGTTAAAACTATATTGGCAGAACAGATTTTGTTATACAGAAAATATTTAGCATAAGAAGGGTGTGAAAGTGCACCTGAAAAGCTATCCCCATTTATACTCAGAAAATGGTCAAACTAATAGCTGAAATCTAGAATGAGATTTTCACTCTGCAGCAGAATGCGCGCTGATATGAAACTTCCTGGCAGATTAAAACTGTGTGCCAGACCGAGACTTGAACTCGGGATCTTTGCCTTTCGCGGGCAAGTGCTCCACAAACAGAGCTACCCAAGCACAACTCATGAACTGTCCAGTACCTCGTCACCTATCTTCCAAACTTCACAGAAGCTCTTCTGCGAACCTTGCAGAACTGGCACTCCTGGAAGGAAGTTTTAATAGCTGAAATATTTAAAACTGTAATAAAGCTGTAAAATGACACTTTAACCCTTGCGCTACCAAGCCATTTTCAGTATCATATTACCAAAAGGGGGGGTTACTTCGTGCCTACCAGAAAAAAATTTAAAAAATAAATAAAATTTGTTAAATGTTCTTGAATTACGTTAATAACATCTTCTGAAAGATCCATTGATGCATAATCAGCATCCAGAACCGGAATATTACTTTGAAAATTGTTTTCAAAAATGCATTTTATATCTTTCACTTTAAGTTTATGAAGTTCAATTATCTTGAGAAAAATTAGTAGTAATTATTGTTATAGTACTATTGAAGTACACTTTAATTGAAAAATATTACAAAAACTTGAGGTAATATACAAATAGCTTAGGTACATAACATAGATTTGTGAGAAGTTTTTTTTTTTCACCACTTTCTTTGGAATCTGCTTAACCCTTGGAACGTGCAACAGTTTTTTTGTTGTGTTTACCACATGTGCGTGTCTTACAATTGTTGCAGATTATCATTGTTCTGTTCACTTTGTTGTACCTTTCTGCTTATGAACTGCTTTCACTAACACACAAATGACATCTACCTTTACCTCTATGAGCTTCATTTGCATCGAAGTTCTGCTTGATTTTCTGTCCAAGGATACCCTCCATACTTGAAACTACAGGCTTTGGCAGTCCTGCAATATTTGTTGCCCTTTCTCCAATGTATGGTTTCGTAAGCTGTAGTCCCAGTTTTTGAAGAGAAAGTCGTCGCTTATTAGGTTTTTTCCTCTTAGTCGAATATTTCCTCACCATTTGATCTGTCATGTCAATGTCACCTTCAGTTTCATTATAATATAAATTTATAACTGTTTTCTTCTTACAAGGGAACCTCCCCATCGCACCCCGCTCAGATTTAGTTGTAAGTTGGCGCAGTGGATAGGCCTTGAAAAACTGAACACGGATCAATCGAGAAAACAGGAAGTAGTTGTGTGGAACTATGAAAAAAATAAGCAAAATATACAAACTGAGTAGTCCATGCGCAAGATAGGCAACATCAAGGAGAGCGAGGGTTCAGGAGCGCTGTGGTCCCGTGGCTAGCGTGAGCAGCTGCGGAATGAGAGGTCCTTGGTTCAAGTCTTCCCTCCTGTGAAAAGTTTACTTTTTTTATTTTCGCAAAGTTATGATCTGTCCGTTCGTTCATTGACATCTCTGTTTACTGTAATAAGTTTAGTGTCTCTGTTTTGCGACCGCACCGCAAAACCGTGCGATTAGTAGACGAAAGGACGTGCCTTTCCAATGGGAATCGAAAACATTTGATCGCAAGGTCATAGGTCAACCGATTCCTTCACAGGAAAACACGTCTGATATGTTCTATACGACACTGGTGACGGCATGTGCGTCACATGACTTGTACACTTGGCGAATGGGTAAAAAGATTCTTCTACCTTGCCCGATTTAGGTTTTCTTGTTGATGTGATAATCACTCCCAAAAAAGCGATGAAAACATAAGAGTTTTTCAGATAATAATTGTCTGAAAGTAAAAAATTAAAATTTTCACTCGAGGGAAGATTTGAACCAAGGACCTCTGGTTCTACAGTTGCTCACGCAAACCACGAGACCACGGCGCTCCTGAGCTGAACCTATCATTGATGTTGCCTATCTGCGCTTGGACTACTCAGTTTGTGTATTTTGCTTATTTTTTTTCATCGTTCCACACAACTTCTTCCTGTTTCCTCGATTGATCTGTGTTCAGTTTTTCAAGGCCTATCCACTGTGCCAACTTATAACTAAATCTGAGGGGGGTGCGATAGGGAGGTTCCCTTGTTAGTGTCAGTAGGTGGACCAGTTGCTGCATCATAATGTTGATATGATAGAAATAGCAGATTTCTTTTGGGTTTTTCATGGGCCATATAAAAAAAACAGTTGTGATTTGAATATTTCCAGTACTAGTATCACTGAAAGCAAATTTACTAGAATATAATTCTTGTCTTGAGATATCTTTCAGTTCTTGAGGTATATGTTTCCTATTAGCTTGTAATGTTCCCATGAGAGTTAGCTTATGATTCCTCCATAGATCTTCGGCCAAATCAGTTGAAGTGTGTAATATCTGTCTGTGGTGACATTTCGCCCTGAGTTATGTATAGGAACCACCAGGTGTTCGACCACAGGTGCAACGGAATTTGATTGTTGTGTACCATCATTTCTTTTCCCAGCATAATACTCCATACTGATAACATATCTGGTTTTAATGTCTGTAAGCATGCACGTAAGTATACTGTGTTTACCAGGTTTTTCTAATTCATGAAGACCTTGAAGGGACACCTGCCATGGAACAATGACAACATTTCATCAATAACAGTGTGCATCCTAACAGAATAATATTTTGGAAGTAATTCTTTCATTTTATCAAAAACTTTTGGTATTGCGGCGAACTTATCACATTTGCTGTGATCGCTTCGCAAATCTGTTATCAAATCTTACTATTTTAGTAAGCTGCTGGGATCTGGTTCAGCTCATGGTAGTAGTATAAACAAACCTTCTTGAAGAGTAAGACCATAAATCTGTAACAGATGACTTACTGTTATTTTTCTTCCCCATAATAATAAGTAGCCCTATATATGCCAAGAACTCAAGTCTGTCTGTCTTGGGTATTTTCTGCCTCTATGAGTTTTCATTGGTATGCTTTATTATGAAGTTGACAATTTCTGGAGACAAAAACCTTTCAAATGATTCTCTTATTATTCCTACTTTACCTTCGTCTCTTATTCCTTCTCTTTCGGTCACTGTTTTGTGCTACTCGCCTTCTAATGTGAGGAGGTATGGAACTATAAATTTTTCCAGTGCTTGTAATATACTTGTTACTAACCTCGCGAGCTGTTTCTTCATCAGTTTCAGGTCCCCAGAGTTCATCTTCAGTGTCTGTAGGTACTTCATCACTGTCCACATCCTTGCCCACAACATATTCCTCTTCAGGGTCACTCACTACATCATCAGTTTCATCAGATTCAATTTGAGAATATGTAGATTCTTCCAAAATCTGTGATATTTCTCTGTCAGTAAATGATTGTTGATACATTTTCAATCACAGTTGTGTCTAACACTGGTCTAAGTGCCACTGAACAGGAAACTATAAGGAACCAAAGGGAAGTGAATGACTGTTGAGACTATTGTTGCTATCAACCCAGAGAAATACAATGTCCATGTGATCTAAGGTCACGTAAAGCTATTATTTGTGGAGTAAGACGACCGTTGTGGGAAGTTGCATCTACTACCAAGGGGAGAAAACTTTATGGCCACCTCCCTTAAACTTAAATTTTCCAGTTAAGCTTAAACAAAAAATGTAAAACAATAAAAGAATCTGGAATAAGAGTTTATTAAAGACAATAAATATTTTTTTACAAAATTTTTAAAAATAAAGTACCCGAGTTGATTTCAATATTTTCAAAAGGTGGGCATAAAGTACTCACCCCCCCCCCCTTCCCCCTTGGTATTTCGAGGGTTAATCTCAGAAACAGCAATATATGTGATAATATATTGCCATCTGTGCCAAAATCATTCTTTCAACTAGTCATATATGGGAGTTTTCTGAGTAGGCTTGTGGTTTTCTGAGCGGGATTGTATTTTCTTTGAGAAATGTAAGAGAAGAGTGTCTGATGGATTGTAACATTTCATACATTCTAATGAGTTGCATTTCGCGTAAGTGTTTTGTAGTAAATTCAGCCTTATTTTTAGAAAGAAGATTCAGCACCCGTCAAATATCTGTATACTGGTACTTGTAGTATAAGTATGTGATACATTCAGTGCTTGAGTCTCCATTAAAAACACCATGATTGTTGCATAGTTCTAGAAAATTTAATTTCCGTGGAATCCTTGATGATTGAGTCCCTGTAATTTGAAACATGACTATATATATATAGGTATATGCTCAGCCAAGATCTTGTTATTATTAACAAATCAGTGTTCAACTGCTACTAAATTATTTTGTTCTTAATGAGCTGCTGGTTCTAGATGTAGCTCTTGCAAAAGGTCCCAGTGAATAGACCTATACATCTATTCATTCACAAGGAATATTATAAATACCCTGAACTCTGAGTACGTAACTATATTTAACAGGGAAAACAAGACTGACTGTTTTCCCAGGTATCAAGATACGTTTTTAATCCTTCAGCCCTCTGATCCAGCCTATATTCCTTTGCATTAACCACAGAATGAAAAGAGTGTTACATGCTAATCCTGTTGTGTCGATTGTGTGGATTCACATTTGCATTATCCAGAGAGTTTATTTTGTGGCCAAGTCCGTCTTTGTCCAATATTCTTTAGGTCTATGTATGGTTCACCACAGATCTATTTTGCAGAAGGTGATGTAAATTGTCCCTGCTGTGACACCAGTCAATATTGGTCAACATCTGACACACAGGCTTCTTCTCAATTGGGAAGTCTATTGAGATCAGCTTTTCTTCCCTTCCAGTCCTGCTGTAAATTTTGTGTTGAGATACACACTCAATGGACTGTTGTCATGCATCAATACCTTGAAGTGATACTGAATTTCTCACCTGCATGATGGAAGGAGGAAAATGGGCAGAAAGGTGGCTGTTTCTGGGGGTATATGCTCCAGGACAACCGGAAAATCCGGGAGAAAACCCGGAAATTTTTCCATCTGGGAGAAAACCCGGGAATTTTTCAGAACTCTGGCAATTTTTCATTGTTTTAGTCTTCAGTTAAATTTTTGTAATTTTGACTGGCAAGAACTGATAAACAGCAAAATGTGTCAAAGGCTTTAGGACAAAGGCTATAAAATACATCGTAACAATAAACTGCTGCCGACGAGTGTGACATCACAACTGTTTACATTAAGTTCGTTTGAGCAGTTACCTGCAGCCTACTTCTCATATCAAATGAAATCAAAACGGATTTCTGTGGTTGGGAGCTATCAAGTGAATTAAAATACATTCACATAATTACGGAAAGCTAACATACACCATTAATTTTTTTTTAAATTTTTTTATTTTAATTTTATTTCCACGTTTTTGACAACCGATTGCCTTGCAGAATGATAAAGTAAATTTTGTCAGTTTGCTAATTATTTAATTGTGGCTTTTATTAATCTTTTCCCCAGAAGCAGTCAATTTGTTGGAAACGAAGCGTTTATCCCACACTATTGGCTAGTTTCAACTGTCATTGAATTTGAAGTGTCATTTTCATCTTCTGGCGTGTTTGGCAGTATGCCATAATCAAGAACCAAACGAGATAATACAGTACTGGTACTCCAAGAAAATTTGCATCCCGAAAACAGGAATGAAAAGTTTAATATCAGTTCGGGTTCTACTTCATTGTGGATCTGGACATATGAATTTGCACTTAAAGCTGGATATGCATTTTAGTAAGGTGTATGAAATTCCGATGCTCTTGAAGTATCCTATTTCTTTTACAACGTCATGTAAGATCTCTTAATACTATAGACGTACAAACATATGGGCTTCCTAAGTCGTCATAGCTGTCCATGTAACACCTGTTTTCTGATACTCTCTGGCAACTGCTGAAACGAAGCTATTTCTAATATGTTGCAGGAAAATATTGCAAATGGTTTTTTGAAAAGTGCCAGTTTGAAAGTAAATTTCCTTTTACCCAAGATGAATGTGTTACGTGTGCAAATGTGCAATGAACTTCTTAAGCCACAGAGTGTTTTACACTCATTTATTGCTTAACATGTTGAGGACTAGCTATTTAGAAGAGTTTCAAATCCAGAAGACCAGATATTGTTGTTATTTAAAATTTTACTGACCCGTTTCTGTGATGTATCTTAAAGTGTAATACATGCAAAAATGACCAATTTTATGTGTGAAAGGTTAACTTTTTTATAGCCGCACTATGTGCTTTAGTTTAAACCATTAACTTCTCTTATTCATGTATTCAGATTACATAACAGTGATGTTGCTGTTGGCTGACTACATCACGTGACATGAGCTATGATTGGCATAAAAAGGGCATGATTGGCATAAAAAGGGCATTTCAGTCTTGATTTCAATGCTTCAGAAACTAATGTGATGTTTCAAATTTATACTTTCGTAATACAAATACAAAAATGTGCATTGTATCATAGTATGAAAACATGCAGCATAATTGTTGCTGCACATCTCAGATCTTTCCAAAAGTTTTTTGTTTCCCAAGTTTTTCATATTGAAGTTCCATTTTGGTGTATGAAACCTTTATCATTCAAAGGATTGATATTTTTAGAGCTCCAAGGGAAAGCATTCTGTCACTTATCAGGGATAAGTGTATTTTCCACCTTGGAAGAAGAGTATTTTCACATGGGAAAAAATGTGTTTTTAACCAGAAGTCTGGGAAAAGTCCAGGATTTTTTTTTCTTTACAGTTAATATGCTCATGTTTTAAAAGACTCTAATTGAAAAATGGGCTATGTGCAGCCTCATTCTACCTTCCTCAGCACCTTTAAAAATTTTCCCAAAAATGTCGCACTCCTTTTAACACGCAACCAACACACCTTTTACTCCCATAAGCTCCCCTGACTGTGATATCCATCCACTCTCGCTTGCCCATTATCACTAACTCATTCAACCCAGTTCATTGTCTATCTCTCTGTGTGTGTATCTCTCTCTCTCTTTGACTCTCTCCCAGTCACAGTCTCCATTGTTCTGACCTCCTGCTGCTTCTCCCCTCATGGTCACTATCATCCTCTTGCTCTCTGTTACTGCTATTAAAGGCTTTACATTCCTCCTATCCACATATCAGGAAGTGCATGCTGTTGCGTGCTTACATGTTTGTTAAATAGTGGTCATTGTGTGCCAAAATAAGTAAAACTATTGTAAATACCAAACCTGAAAATTTCTTTCAAAAGTTAGTCAGAGAAACAACTCTTGAATATGAGAAGTGTTCAGCCAGCAAGTTCATTTTGGCTTTTTGCTACACTTCTGTAAATACAGAGACAACACTATACTGGACACAACTTTGTCCAGGGTGCCCCTCACCTGATTGCTAATATCAGCAAAAGTTTGAGGTCTGATGTGATGTTCACAGTGTTCTACAATAGACGCCAGTAGTTCATAGACACTGGGTGCTTATGATGTAGTTTCATGGTATAACTACACTTTTTTAGTTTGCACTTTACTGAGACATTAGAGCAGTTTTCATTGAATGCTTGTTTATTCATGCGTATT
The DNA here is from genome assembly GCF_023898315.1 of Schistocerca nitens. NCBI lineage: Eukaryota > Metazoa > Arthropoda > Insecta > Orthoptera > Acrididae > Schistocerca > Schistocerca nitens. The sequence goes on along the minus strand of NC_064618.1, from coordinate 283,149,956 downwards.
CTTTAAATTATATATTTGTATGTTGATTATTCAAATGAGTTAACCAATTTCAATATTTCTTTACCTTATCTCTATGGCATTTCCTTTATTACCCGTTGACAACGTGTTTTAATGGCTTTGCTGGTAAGTGTCATCCTGAACAGCAGGTTGACCCTTGGTCTTAAATGTTATGCTGTGGTTTGAATTATGTGTAAACTTACACATTTCTCTAATGGAGTGGGCAGAATTGTTCTCAGATCAGAGGAAGGCAAGGACATGTTGGCTCCAATATGATCACTGTCGTGTTCAAACAAACTTTTGGTGAGACGACATTACTTTGTGGCAGACACTATTGAGCTACCATCATAGGCTGTACTGGAAACACTTATGCTAAATCACAATATTTATTTCTTATTTTTTCTCAGACAATTATAGATTAAAAAATCTTTTCTTTATAGTTTAAAAATATTATAGGGTGTATATGTGGACAAGGAAAAAAAATTCCCGAATTTCCCGGTTGAAAATACACTTTTTCCGTGTTAAATGACTGTATACTTTTCCTCGGCAGTGTAAAACTTACCAATACTTAGAATGTTTACGGTTTTCTACACAGATGTAGAATTTGCAGGCACTTTAGAAAACGAAACCCAGGGGGAAAAAAACACATTTTGGAAAGATCTTTGATGTGCAGCAACATGTACACTGCATTTCTTCGCTTTATGGAGGCATGCATTCGAATTCCACCAAACACTGCATGTTACTTTCCGAAGCAATGAAATCGAGATTGCGACGCACTTTTGTAAGCCAGTCATAGCTCATGTCACGTAATTTCGGCAGCTGATGACAGCACAGGACACGTAGTGTAGTCAACCAATAGCAAGATCACTCTTAAGTAGCGCTAACACACAAAAAGAAAAGTTAATGGCTTAAATTAATATACATAGTTTTGCTAGAAGAAAAACAATGCGTTCACAAATAATATTGGTTTCGAAGATTAATAAGCTGCAAGAGAAGCTAAGCTTCCACATATAATGCTGATCATTTTGTGCGTGCTACACTTTAAGATACATCACACAAATGTGCCAGCAAAATTTTTAATAATGACGTAAATGTCTGATCTTCTGGGCTCGAAATTCTTGTAGATCGTCGTCCTCAAAGAGGTGATTTTTTAAATGAGAGTCAAACGCTCTGTGATTTAAGACATTATTCATCGTACATTCTCGCACATAGTTCACCTTGCATAAAAGGAAATTTACTTTGAAAGTAACACTTTTCAAACCACCATTCGCAATATTTTCCCGTGGCCTGTTAGAAAATTGGTTCATTTGACCTGTTGCCAGAGCGCGCCAGATAACAGGCGTCACTGCACCTGCGCTGCTACGATGATGCAGGAAGCCCGCATGTTCGTACGTGTAAAAATATTAAAAGATCTTGCATTATGTCATAAAAGAAACAAGACATCAAATGATACTTCAGGAGCATCGGAATTTCATGAACTATACTAAAATGCATAATTCGGCTTAAAGTACACAATCGTATGGTCGGATTTGGATGTAAATCCTTCGTCATTCTCGTCATTTAGAAGAAGGGTTGTCTAACAGATTCGCAGAACTATACCCCGTCAGTCCAAAAAATTCTGAGACACCTCGTAATGTTATGTAGGACCTCCTTTTCGCCAGTGCAGTGCAGTAACTCAGCATGGCATGAACTCAACATTTCGGAAGTCCCCTGCAGAAATATTGAGCCATACTGCCTCCACAGCCATTCATAATTGCGAAAGTGTCTCCAGTGCAGGATTTTGTGCACGAATTCACCTCTCGCTTTGGTTCTTTATTATGGCATAATGCCGTACGAGCTAGAAGATAGAAAACGTGCTCTTGAAATGCAGCGAACAGTTGAAACTAGCCAACAGTGTGAAATTAAACACTTTGTTCCAAATAAATTGACTGTCTCAGCGCAAAATATTAATAAAAGCCAAATCTCTTTAGCAAACCGACAAAAATAACTTCATTGTTCTGCAAGGTGATTAATGCTTGACTGTCAGGAAGGTGGAAATAAAACCTGAAACTAACAACATATTTTAGCCTTCCGTAATTATGCGAACGTATTTTAATTCATTTGGTAGCTCCCGGCCTCTCATTTAAAGTGAGAGCAATAAACGAAGAGGAAACAGCAAAATCACTGAACGTAAACACGTCACGTGGAGACTACCCACCTCCCCACAACAACTCAGACTGCATTGTGCATCAGCCCTGGATCTACGATATTTCCGAACCGGAGCAGTGTAGATAGTGGCATCCAGCCACACATCTGTAGCCAGAAGCGTGCGAAGGTACTACTCGTAGGCGACTCAACTGCGCATGCGCAAGAGCCCGCCCCCAACTTCTCAAATGTAAACAGCTGTCATGTCACGCTCATCGGAGGCAATTTGTTGTTAGGAAGCACTGCATATTCTTCCTAAAGCCTTTGACACACTTTGGTTGCCAGACGCTTGTATGAGCACTGTGTTTTGTTGTTGTATATGGCGCATTTCCTTTGCGACTTAAGTTTTGTTTTCGTTTTTTTTCTCTCGTTGATGTTTTTTTGCTGTAGGTAGGTAGCATTATTCTGCAGAAGCGGGATACAGTAATATCCTTCGTTAGAGTATTGGTTCTTACCAGTCAAAATCACAAAAATTTATCTGGTAACTGAAACAAGGAAAAGTTCCCAGAATTCTATAAAGTTCCCGGGTTTTTCCCGGTTTTCTCCCGGACAAAAAAATTCCCGGATTTTTCCCGGATGTCCCGGGTCGTATACACCCTGTATTAAAAAACACTAGTTAGCTTAATGTTTTGTTGCTTTTTATTTACAAATATTTACTATTTACACAAATGTTCACAATTTTGACCAAGTGTTATCCATTCTCTGGGATACATCTTTTATCGTCATCACTGTATACAAAGTTACGTCTGCATCTGAAGATTTTCACAGCGAAGCAGCCTGTCCTGTAACTGCCTAGCATGACTTCAGAATCATCTGTGTGGAGTCCTGTATTTTCATCATTCTGCACCTAAACAGTACAGAAATACTTTCATATAAGAAGTGGAAATACCATGTTTGACACACCTCTAAAACTACTCCTATGTTTGACACACCCCTAAAACAAAAACAACAACAACAACTACTACTACTACTACTACTAATAATAATAATAATAATAATAATAATATGAAGAAGGAGAAGAATAAGAATAAGTTGAACATGAATGCTTGGAAATGACCATCAACTGTAGCTCTACATAACAGAGAGAACTGCTTCACAGCCCATGCCATCTGGATCCTTTCCACCACCATCAGTTTTTCTGAATTGCACAGGTGGGAACTCTTCCTGCAATGTATTCTACGTTCCCATAACCCTCCTGTCCTTAACCTTTGTTAGTGATTGTCCTTAGCCATGTAGCCCCTTCCCTGTACCAATTCCAGCATGACACAGCCCTCCATTCCATCAACGTACCCAGTCTTTTTACTTCTCTCCTTTTCCGCTACCCCCTCCCCCTCCCCTCTTCTCTGCCCTCCATCTAACCTGACGACTGCACCTAGCTGGCCTACCCTCTCTCCACCTCTTCCTTGCATGTTCCCATTAACAACATTTTACCATTCCCCATCCCTATGCTGCTATCCCTCCCCCTCCCTGCCCCAGTCTCCTTCTTACCCCCACCCGGTCACCTCTCCCATCATGCGCTGGTGCTTGCAGTCTGTCTTCAACTGTGTATGTGTGTGCAAGTTTGTGTGTGTGTGTGTGTGTGTGTGTGTGTGTGTGTGTGTGTGTGTGTGTGTGTGTTTTCAGTAACGGCCTTGTTGGCCGAAAGCTGATTTTGTGACAGTCTTTTTGTTGTGCCTGTCAGTGACTCGGCATAATATTGTAAAAGAGAGAACTTCTTTAAGTAATGAGTACAAAGGGGAGAGGGGGGAGAAATGGAATGTTGAGAAGGAGAAAAGTTTCACATAATGTGCAGTAATGGCACAAAGAGGTACATAACGTAGATTAAAGGTGGATAGGAACTGCTTCAGTTGTATATGGATGTGGGAGGGGAGGGGAGGAGTGGGGTGAGTTGGGTTGGGATGAGTGGCAATTGGCTATTGTCTGGAAACTTTCTTGGTCTTGAATGTCTGGCTTCAGGCTGCTACCTTGGCTGCAGTGACATTGGGCCACCTCAGACAAAGGGTTCGGTACCTGGCTAGTAGACATTCTCCAGATGCTGAATAGCGAACAGTGGTGACATTGTGAATCTCTGTGTAGAATGCGAATGTGGGTGCAGGTTGTACGGCCATCCGCTTTATGGCTTAAAAACAGGCTTGAGATATTGCTCACTGCTGAAAGTATGTCTGCGACAGAAAGTCAACTGAAGTTGTCTAACAGAGGAAAGGCAGCTGGATGTGATGGGCTATTATATATAGACTATGCAAAAGAACTTGCTCATTTTCCAGCAGCACTATATCGTAGATCCCTGGAGGAGTGAAGTGTTCCTAGTGATTGGAAAATGCCCAGGTCATTCTCGTCATTTAGAAGAAGGGTTGTCTAACAGATTCGCAGAACTATACCCCATCAGTCCAAAAAATTCTGAGACACCTCGTAATGTTATGTAGGACCTCCTTTTCGCCAGTGCAGTGCAGTAACTCAGCATGGCATGAACTCAACATTTCGGAAGTCCCCTGCAGAAATATTGAGCCATACTGCCTCCACAGCCATTCATAATTGCGAAAGTGTCTCCAGTGCAGGATTTTGTGCACGAATTCACCTCTCGCTTATGTCCCATAAGTGTGTGTTGGGATTCATGTTGAGTGATCTTGGTGGCCAAATCATTCAGTGAAATTGTCCAGAATGTTCTTCAAACCAATAACGAACGCTTGTGGCCCAGTAACATGGCGGAATGTCATACATAAAAATTCTTTCATTGTTTGGGAGCATGAAGTCCATGAGTGGCTGAAAATGGTCTCCAAGTAGTCGAACATAATGATTTCCAGTCAGTGACTAGTTGAGTTGGACCAGAGGACCCAGTTCCTTCCATGTAAACACAGCCAACACAATTATGTACCCTCCCCCAGCATGCACAGTTACTTTTCGATAACCTGGCTTTATGGTATCTGTGTCGCACTCGAACCCTACTATCGCTCTTATCAACTGAAATCGGGATTTATCTGACCACGCCATGGTTTTCCAGTCATCGAGGATCCAAGCGGTATGTTCACGGGCCGAGATGAGAGGCACTGCGGGTAATGTCGTGCTGTTAACACACACACTTGCGTTGGTCGTCCACTGCCACAGCCCATTAATGCCAAATTTTACTGCACTGTCCTAACGGATTAGTTCGATGTACATCCTACATTGATTTCTGCAGTCAGTTATTTCATGCAGTGTTGCTTGTCTATTAGCACCGACAATGCTATGCAGATGCTGCTGCTCTTCGTTGTTAAGCGAAGGCCATTGGCCACTGCCTCATCCTTGGTGAGAGGGAATGCCTGAAATTCAGTATCCTTGCCTCACTCTTGACACTGTCAATCCCAGAATATTGAATTCCCTAACAATTTCTGAAATTGAATGTCTCGTGCATCTAGCTCCAACTACCATTTCACATTCAAAGTCTGTTAATTCAGTTCATGGGGCCATCATATCAGAAACAGTTTCACATGAATCACCTGAGCACAAATGACAGGTTTGCCAATGCACTGCCCTTTTATACCTTGTGTACATGATACTACCAACATATGTGTATGTGCATATCACTAGCCCACGATTTTTTCGTCACCTCAGTGTATACAACAATATGAAACTGTCAGAAAAGTCCTCCTTTGGAATGCTGTTCAACTTGTAAATCACAATGGCTTGAATGTCAGTTATGCCATCAAAGCATTTGCCCTTCAGGCGTATTTCTGCATTGTTGTTTTGTGGTAGGTTTGTGTTGAAAACACAGTGTCATCAAAGAATTATCAATTTTGTGCATTTTAATCAGGTTCTGACAGTTGTCCACGTGTAGTTTTTGTTCAAGAGTCGAGGTGTATTGAACAAAATTAACACATGTTTTTCTCTTTTCAAAACATTCTGGAAAAAGTCTTGAACTCTTGATTTAGAGATGTTGTTCCATTGTGATTTGTGAGACAACACCACAGACACATTATGGTTATATGTCCGCTATTTAACACTGTGTCTTTACAAGTGACAGCTCAAATCACAGTTGTTGTTTACAGTTGTTAGTTCACGTTACAACTACAGTAATTGTACTGACATCACCTAAACACTAGAAATAAAATCGATCATGAAAGTTTTTGGATGGACATTGTGGGCCTATATTATTGACAACAGTGTGTTGCAGAATTTTGGAACACTCAATGCTGGTGTGTTATGACATTTCTGGGGACTGAAAAATTTTCTCTGGAGCAATAATCATATGAAACCCAGCTGTCTCTGTTCATCCACAAGACCCAGGAGGCAGTACATACTGGTGCCCAGTTTGAAGCTGTGTTCTTTGTCTTCCAGAACCTATTCAATACAGTTCCAACTATTGTCTAGTAAAAAAAAAAAAAAAATATGAGAGTGTGGAATATTAGAAAAGTTTTCCAATTGGTTTGCATAGTTTGTAACTAACAGAACACAACATTTAATTTGTACCAAACAGAAGGTTTCAGATGTAAAACTAATTTCAAGTGTACACCAAGAGAGTGGGACCAGTACTTTCGAGCTCTGTGCTTAACGGCATTATCCATTAAAAGCCTCTTGGGACTTCCAGTGATTCTATTAAGTCATATGTATTTGGCGTTGAAGTTCCATAAGGCCTTTCATTGATAATCCTGTTAATTATGAGGTCTGTTCAAATAATTCTAGAGATTTATCCACAAAATTTCCATACATGTGCCTTTTACTTATTTGTACATTTTCTCCTTCAAAACACACTCCTCTACAATTGATACACCACTCCCAGTGTTGTTTCCACTTGCAGAAACAGTCTTGGTACACTGGAAATTTAAAAAAAATCTGCCTCATTTAGTTTTTTGTGCGGTAGTCTTGCACCAACAAGGATGAACAAGTGGATGTGTTATCATGATGCAAGAGCCATGAATTGTATTGCCACATTTTAGGCTGTTTACTTCTCACATTTTCTCATAGGTGTCGTAAACATGTCCCAGTATTAGCACCGATTGACAATTTGTTCCTGTGGTACGAATTCATGATAAACTAATCCTTCAAATTCAAAGAAAAGTATCAGCATGGCTTTGACATTTGACCTGACATGGCGAGATTTTTTTTTTTCTTGGAGACCCTTTCCCGACTCATTGTGAAGATTGAAACTTGGTCTCAACCTCACAACTGTAGACTCATGTCTCATAAACATTTACGGTTCTCTTAAGAAACATCCTGTTCTCATTTGTGCAATCCAAAAGCTTTTAACAGATAACGAGGTGAAATTCTTTCTGGCTTTGATTCATGAGCCATGGGATGAAATTGGCAGCAACACAGTGCATTCCAAGATGCTGTGTCAGGATTTCATGAGATGACGCAACTGAAATGTTACATTCTTCTGCAATCTCTGTCAGTCTGTCTTCAGTTAGCACAGTTTTCTTGATGTTTCTGACATCAGCTTCATCGGTAGACATCAGAGGGTGTCTTGAATTATGGTCATCTTTAACTCCCATCTGGCCATTTTTTAAACCACGTGAACTTTCATAACACACAGTTCGAATTAAGCACTGATTGCCATAGGCTTTCTGCATCATTTGATGTGTCTCTATAAAGGTTTTCTTGAGCTTCACGCAAAATTTAGTGCAGATGCATTGCTTCTTTAACTTTGCCATCTCAAAATTTGCAAACTGTGCAACACAGTGTTCCACTCAATACAGCACTGAACAATAACTGACAGACATACAACACTGAAACTTCTGGCAGTTATGCATTAAACGAAGACATTTGCAGGGATGCTAACCGCATATTGCTCCAACACACCATTTGTGCAAAATTACAAATGTTCCAGAATTTTTTGATCAGACCTTGTACAGAGAAATAGCTACATTAGAAAATTGCAGCAAAATTAAGGAAGACATGAAGAGGATTGATTGGTGCAGGAATTGGCAGTTGACATTCAACATTAACAAATGTAACTTATTGCACATAAATAGACAGAAAGACCCACTTTTGTATGACAGCACAACTGCAGAATGGTCACTGGAAATCACATCCATTAGATATCAGGGAGTATGCATACAGAGTGATTTCAAGTGGAACGACAACTTAAAACTAATTGCATGTAAGGAAGGTACCAGACTGAGACTCAATGAAAATCCTAAGGAAATATAATCCACCCATAAAGGAGCTAACTTAAAAAAACCATCATTTGATCAACACTTGAATATTGCTCATCAGGCCGGGTTCCATACCAGATAGGGTCGATAGAGGAAATTGAGAAGATCCAAAGAAGAGCAACACATTTAGTCACAGGTTCATTTAGTAAGTGAAAAAGCTTCATATAGATGCTCATAAAACTCCATTGGGAGACATTACAAGAGAGGTATTGTGCATAACATCATTATTTACTGCTAAAATTCTGAGAGTGTACATTCTTAGAAAAGCCTGCTAATTGCTTCCTCATACTGGTATCTCACAAAAAGACCCATAAGGTAAGTGCAGAGAGAAATGAACTCGCACGTCTGCTTACGAACAATTGTTCTTCCCACAGGCCATTCATGACTGGAACTGGAAAGAGGGAGGGGGAGTGACTGTGGTGCACAGAAAGTACCTCCATGACACACCATATTGTGGTTTGCTCATTATAGACAAATATCGATTTTCATTACTATATATTTTCAATTTTCTTCTGTTCTGCAATCAACAGTGATGCTGAGAAGCTTTCTGTTATTGATTTATCAGCAGTACTTGTTTAGCTACAATGTAATTGTAGATCAGAGGGTATGACAATGTACACATCCAGAAGAGGAATAAAATTGCAAGGGGAACAGGTACCATTGCTAAGGTTTACAGACAACACTTCCTTTCAAACTGGTAGTAAAGAAAACATGTTGAAACTAGTGGCTTCTCATACAGTATCCTGTGAACAAGGGATGAAGGGCAGCAGACAGATTTAGATAAGCTGCAAAGCTGAGTGGATAGTCTAGAAATGAAAAGGAAGTAACATAATTTAACATTTCAATGACAAAGGTAACCAGTCCCTTGTAGACACCTCAAAACTTCATTTCTTTTTATTTGTCACTTAGTGAACACAAACTTTGAGAGTCGCCGAGCCCAATATGTAAGTTTCTACTGATAGGTAAATATGGAATGAAATCTCTGTAAATATCATGAATATAATACCTCATACATACAGAACATACAATCCTGTTGGGTAACCATTATTTTTGAGGTTAAGAGTTCTGGTGCAGCCATCAAATATCTCAATTACAAATCAAAAGAATAAGATAAGATAGGATGAAGTGTGTACCAAAGCTTATAGACAGGCATTATTCACGTGCGCCTTATGAAAATGACATAGGACTGAAAACTACTAAGTGACTTTCAAAATTTGTGATGTAGACATGGATGTAAACCTTTATTACTGATGCTATGTTGTGATAAATGAATGCACTATCACTTTACTTCCTATTTCTTGTGGATAAATACAGCACTTCAACATGCAAACAGTTTTAATGTTAATGTTAAAATGTTGGCTCATCCATATTTCACAGTGTAAAACACTAAAATTGATGTGTTATAAAGGAGCAAGCCCTCATCATCACAATTATTATACAAGAATTCATTAAAAGTGATAAAGATAAAAATATTAAAATTCCACAGTCACTTCTCTTGTGACTGTGTGTTCTTACAATGTGCTTCCAGACCATTTGTCAGTTGATGAAATAAAATAATATGAAACAGTGTATCCAGTCCTCAGTATTAGCAGTGTCACATTAACACCCATTCATGTGCATGGTCCGTATATCTCCAAGAAGAGGGCACTTGGAATTCAAACACATGAGAAACACTATGTATTGTGATCTCAAACTGTTCTAATAGATCCAGTTTCGTACCGTTAACCTGTTGTGCAAAATTGTGAGGCCTTCAGTTACCAACAAAGTGTGGCCAATTTCATGAATTTGCAGTGCTAAGGCCAACTTTTCCAAATTTTTAAGCCAAAAATCATCTATGTTCTTCATACTTCAATATGAAGGACCTACTAGTCCGACAGTATAGCTCCCATTATAACTGTTACACTGGATTTTGTGAGTACCAGTTGTATTTATCAACCTCATGTTTTAAATTGTTTCTCAATTTACATGTAGTATGTTGTTTGCTTCAAATACGACTTCAACTTCAAATAGCTTAAAAATATTAACTATGTTCTTCGATAAATTATGGAACATGGTTCTTAACATTCTATGTGGCATTTCCAACCATACACTGTTTCTTACATATTTATTTATTCACTATGTTTTCTTGGAATCTGTCAGCTCTGGCCAGCTTTCTTATGATATTCAGCCCAGTTATTCTGTCCTGTTTAGGCATCGGGCCTTAAAATGCCTGAATGGAAAATCCAGGATGGAATAAGGATAGTATTATAAAATGGATAGATTGCTAGTTGCCATATATAACGGAGATGTTGAGTTGCATATAGGCACAGCAAAAAGACTTTTAAACAAGTAAGCTCTTGGTTAAAAGACTTTTTCTGAATTACACACACACACACACACACACACACACAGACACACACACACACACACACACACACACAAATGACCACTATCTCTGGCTGCCAGGGTCGGACTGCAAGCAGCTGCGTATGATTGAAGAAGCAATCTGGGTGCTGGGGGTAAAGAGGAGGCTAGGGTGTGGAGAGAGGGGGGGGGGGGGCAATGGGCAGGGTGGGGCTGGAAGGGCGGTAAAGTGCTGCTTGTAGGAGCATATAGGAATGAGGCAGAGGGAGGATAGGGCAGATAGGTGCAGTTGTGACGGCAGGGGGAAGGGGGGGGAGGGATAAAAATACGGTGGGGATGTTGGTGGAATAGAGGGCTCTGTAGTGCTGTTGTGAGAGCAGGGAAGGGGATAGGTGGGTGAAGGACAGTGACTAATGAGGGTTGAGGCCAAGAGGGTTACAAGAATGTAGGATATATTGCAGGGAGAGTCCCACCTGTGCATTTGAGAAAAACTGGTGTCAGTAGGAAGGATCCAGATGACATAGGCTGTGAAGCAGTCATAAAATGAAGAACGTTGTGTGGGCAGTGTGCTCAGAGCATCTGGGTGGTCCAGTTGTTTCTTGGCCACAGTTTGTCAGTGGCCATTCATGCAGACAGCCAGCTTGCTGGTTTTCATGCCAATTTAGAATGCAGCACAGTGGTTGTAGCTTAGCTCGTAGATCACATAACTTGTTTCACAGGTAGCCCTGCCTTTAATAGGATAGGTTAGGCTCATGACCAGACTGGAGTTGGTGGCAGTGGGGCTGGGAGCAGGGGTCATATAGGGATGGATGAGGATATTGTGTAGGTTTGGTGGGCCGTGAAATACCACTGTGGGAGGGGTGGGAAGGATAGTGGGTTGGACATTCCTCATTTTAGGTTCCAATGATGTAGAAACCCATTTTAGGAAGATTTGGGTATGGGGAAGTGCCCCCACAATTTTAATATTTACATTTTTAACTTGCTTACTGTTATAAATTCACGTATAATAATTATGATGAAAGCTTGCTATTTTGAAAAGTGTCAGTTTTTAGTGTTTTTAAACTGTGGAAGGTGCTTGAGCTGACATTTTGACATTGATTGTAACAACCAGAAACTTGTATTCAAAATGGATACAATCATAGTGTTAACATTTTTCTTACCATATCATTTGATCTTGCATTTATTAACGTGCTACATCTCTGGTTGTATTTGAGGTCAGGTTCACAGAGATAAAACTGGTGAACATCATTAGGATCATGATGTCTGCCCTCCATGCGCATCGTACATATGAATTTGCTTGGTTTGCTGTTGCGGGTATTTTTTCTAGCCTCAACAACATCAATATCTGCAATGGAATATAGAAGATAATAAGATTTGAAGAAGAGCAAAAGAAAAGAAAAACAAATAAATCTCCAACAAAAAGAAGTAATTCAGTATTACTACTTAGAATATGGCACATCTACATTGATTTAAGGTGCAAATTCCATCTGAACCAACAAAAAGAAGTATTTCAGTATTACTAATTAGAATACGGCACAGCTACATTGCTTTATGGTGCAAATTCCATCTGTACAGTAAGCATTTTGCAGCCACACAGGTTTCATCTTTTATGTTGTACATTATTTTTATTATGAAAAGAGTTTCTGTACCTTTCTGTCAAATGTAACTGAAAGCTTGGTACACTTCTTTAACTTCCAGTAGTACTCAAAAAGTGTATGTGGTGCTTAGTGGTTGTGATCCAAAATTTTACTGTGTGTGTGTGTGTGTGTGTGTGTGTGTGTGTGTGTGTGTGTGTGTTGGGAGGGGGCCGTTAAAGTGCAATTAATGACTAAAATATATTGCCATTGGACTGTCTTTCTCAAAATGAACAATGGCTACCTGGTTGAGACCTGAGAATTCTGTTAAGTATTGGGTAGTAGAAGTAACAGTAGCTCCCATAATGCGTACTGCGGGTTAGGGTAAATGTGAAAAGCTTTTGCACAGATATATGATGGAGAATTACAATGGTTCAACCTCAGGAAAAATGCATATAGCTCTCCTAAGTATTTTACATTACTTATAGCTGCTGCCATGTCTAACAGGAGCTAAGGAGTAATTCAAACAAGAGGAAGTCATGGATAGAATAACAACAATATGGAAAAGGTGGATTGCTACTCGCCACACAGAGGAGGAGTTGTTGTAGATAGGCACTATGAAAAATATCTCTGTGTTAAGCTTCTGGACAAAGTCTTTCTTCCAAAATAGGAAAAAAAAAATCCACACACACACACACACACACACACACACACACACACACACACGGCTGCAGTCTCTGGGTTCTGGATCCTGACTGTGTCTGATGTTAGCAGCAATCTGCTGGGGTGGGTGGTGGGAGCAAGGAAGCAGCATTGGTTTAGAAGAGGGTGTGATAGCAGGGTAGGGGTGAGGGAAGGTGCTGTGCTGCCTGTGCGAGCGTGCAGGGATGAGATGGGGACTGGATAGGGCCACTAGGTACCAGGACACCATGTGAAAGAGAGGGGGAGAGGAGTGAAATATTGTGTGGGAAAAGAGCAAGAGGAGTGTTTGTATGATAGAAAGCATGTTACGGTGCAGAGTGGGAGCAGGGATGGGATGACTAGTGGATGATGAGGCCATGTGTGTTATGGGTACAAAGGATATATTGCAGGGAGAGTTCCCACCTGCTCAATTTAGATAAGATGGTGTTGATTGGAAGAATCCACATGGCACAGGCTGTGAAGCAGTCAGTAAAGTGAAGCACAAGCACATGGTGTTGGATAGCATGTTCAGCAACTGGGTGGCCAGCTGTTCCTCAACTGCAGTTTGGCAATGGCTATTCATGTGAACAAACAGCGTGTTAGTTTCCGTGCCCACATAGAAAGCAGCAAAGTGCCACACACACTCTCAACCCTATGCCACGTACACCATACTTCTGTGGAAGGCACAACTGGAAGACCTGTCCAGTACTGTACAAACTGCTACTGTCCTGTTACAAACAGAGTCACAGGTGAAAGCAATATTATCTTATAACAGTCTTGGTGTCCGCGGCTCGTGGTCTTGCGGTAACGTTCTCGCTTCCCGCGCCTGGGGTCCCGGGTTCGATTCTCGGCGGGGTTTGGTGTTTTCTCTGCCTCGAGATAACTAGGTTTTGTGTGCCTTTCATCATCATTTAATCCTCATTCACTCGCAAGTCGCCGTAGTGGCGTTAAAGAACTTGGGGAGCGGCGGCCGAACCGCCCCACGAGGGTCTCCCTACCACCAATGCCATACACTCATTATTACAGTCTTGCTGCAAATTCTACACAGCATTTTATGTGGGTATGACACCATCCAGCTGTTCACCCAGTAAATGGCCACTGCGAAACAGTGACCAAGAGCATAGTTGACCACCCGATGGCAGAACACACGGCTGAGCATAACATGCTCAATTTCAGTAGCTGCTTCACATCCCGTGATACCTAAATCCTTCCTCCTAGCACCAGCTTCTCTGAATTATGTAGATAGGAATTATCTTTACAATGCATACTTTGATCCTGTAATAATAAAGATAGGAATTATCTTTACAATGCATACTTTGATCCTGTAATAATAATGGCCTCAAATCTTTGCTAGCCCCACCCCCATCGCCACCCCGACCTCCAACTCCACCCTACCACACTCCTCACCCACACCCCATCCACACCCACACCCCATCCACACCCCACCCCACCCCACACCACCCCCACCATACCCCACCCCACCATACCCCACCCCACCCCCACTATACCCCACCCACCCCCACCATACCCCACCCCACCCCACCCCCACCATACCCCACCCCCACCATACCCCACACCACCCCCACCATACCCCACCCCAACCCCACCATACCCCACCCCAACCCCACCATACCCCACCCCAACCCCACCATACCCCACCCCCACCCCACCCCACCCCCACCTTACCCCACCTCTACTACACCCACTCTACCCCTTCCTCTTCCCCCTGCTCCACCCCTCTCCCCCTTCCCCCTCGCCCAAATTTCATTCATCCTTCACTCACACCTTCCTCTCCACAGGTCTTCCCCTCCCAGCATGCTCCTTCATATTATTGGGTGCTGTGCACATTTCTCCCTTTTTGTGGCCAGAATGAACTCAGCTTTGCCAACTGTCCCTCCTGTTCACCATCTCTTTTCTTCCTGTGACCACTCGACCTGGCACAACCCCTTGGTGGAGCTGCAATAACAGGACATCGAGGCTGTTCATATGTAATATGTGCGAATATGTGTACACTGGAGCTCTGGGGGAGGGTTTGTCCAAAAGCTAGCAACGTTCTCAGTCCTATTTATGTGTCTATCAATGACTCAGCACCTCAACTATTTAGTGAGTTGTTACCCTTACCCCTTAAATTATTTAGTTCAAAGATGAATTGCAGTACATTTAAGGGCAAATTGAAATCAGCTTCTTTACTTAAAAATAGGAGACTACTACTAGAATGCCCCTCACAGTTAGTCTTAAGTACAATTGTGCTCCCAGCACTTGATAAGGATGACTGAATCAGTCATCAAAATATTACATAAAATATAATTTTCACCTTGCTAGGACTCTGGATAAATAGCTACTAACATGAATGGCATAAAATTTTCATTAAAAGGCTGAAGAATCAGGACCATGTACATCATAAAATATGAAGCTCATACATGTATGTTGGAAAATTGTGAACTGTATTAAGAACATACGGCACTGTTACATTGCTGTAGACATTAAAGTTTAGTTTCTGTAAATGAATAGTTACTTCTCGGGTTGATCCCACACATGCAGGTAATTGTCATCGCATAGCTATGGCAGGATGTAAGGAAAGTTACGGTTAAGGGAGTATTGCAGCTCCATGATGAAAATGAAACATTGATAGGAGAAAAACTTCTTGGAAGTTGGTACAATGATAATAGGTAGTATTGGAAGGGAGGAAAGTCAAAAAATAGGTCCAATTTATTACAGGATTAGACTTGTAAGGTAAAACACCTTCACATGCAGTGATATTGAATATTGCTATTATAATACTTACTTCTAGCAGCATTTGAAACTTGATTGAATCTTCCAAAAAATCTAGGTATTAAATTTGCCAGTACACTAAATAGAGGAACAAATGACACTGAGTAATTAGCCATTGTGGATCCAGTGGGTGAATTATTGTTGTTGCTTGTGCTGGAAGTAACTCTTCGCCCTGTAAACAATAACAGTGATTTTAGTTGAATCCCATTTAATACAATATAAAATTTGTTTAATCATGAACACACACATTCCGCTGCCCCCCACCCCCCTCTTTTACACACTCTCTCTCTCTCTCTCTCTCTCTCTCTCTCTCTCTCTCTCTCTCTCCCCCTCCACTGAGGGTGGTGCACATGCTGTCGAAAAAGTCTTGCAATCTTTTGAGCTTTAGGTAGGGTAATATGCCCTGTTAAGACATTATTTACAGAAAAACTTCAGTCACTTATCTTCCTTATTATGCTTTCTTGATTTCTTTTCATAGTGATGAAATTTCTAGTCCTGGCATCTGTATGACTGAAGAAACTGTCAGGTAACCGATGTCAGTAAAATTACAAAGTAGCAGACAGTGTAGTAAGTATTTTGCTTTTCCCTGCCCTACACAAGTATTATATTCTTCTTCTTCTTCTTCTTCTTCTTCCTCTTCTTCTAAATGAGCTGTGTGTTCATTATACACTGACCAATCACATTAATGTGACCACCACCTACGTTCAATGTTAATGTGCAGTACCACTCACAGCACTAGCAGTGGGGGTTATATACAGAGCACGACACAGTGCAGTCGTTGTTGTAATGTGAAAATGGAGCAGTTTATCTGATGTTTAGTGGGGCATGGTTATTGGCTTTCAGACCAAGGGTGGAAGCTTTTGTGAAACAGCTAAGCTTTTTGTGTGCAGTGCATGGCAAAATGGCACTAACCGAAACTGGCTCCGAGGCTACTGTGGTGCGCCATGAGCAGTAAAAGGCAGGGGTGAAGGTGGCTACAGAAATGTATATGGGGGAAATAGACATGTAGCTGTTGAGCAGCTGACTGGCCAGATGGACCAAGGGACTACCAACAGTGTCTTTTCAATAACCATTGAGCAAACATTGCTGTGTATGGGCCTCTGCAACACGTGCCTGGTTTATGCACACATGCTGACTGCTATTCATTGGCTACAAAGGCTGGAACTTGCATGACAATGGCCGGCCGGTGTGGCCGTGCGGTTCTAAGCGCGTCAGTTTGGAACCGCGTGACCGCTACGGTCGCAGGTTCGAATCCTGCCTCGGGCATGGATGTGTGTGATGTCCTTAGGTTAGTTAGGTTTAAGTAGTTCTAAGTTCTAGGGGACTGATGACCTCAGTAGTTAAGTCCCATAGTGCTCAGAGCCATTTTTTTGCATGACAATGCTGCAACTGGCCATCTACTGAGTGGTGACAGATGGCCTTTTCAGATGTCTGGTGGCCATTGGCATGTACGGTATGGAACTTTTGAAAGCAAACAGGCTGCAACAATTGTTAGAAGGGTTCAGGCTGGAGGAGAGGCATGGTCTAGGGAATGTTTTTGTGGCACTCCCTGGGTGATCTTGTCATGCAGGAAGGCACAATGGATAAAGAAAAGTATGCCTTTATCCTTGTGTACCATGTTCACCCCTATGTGCAGTTTGTTTTTCCTTGGCTCAATCATCTACCAACAAGTAACATGTCCCACAGCTCATAGTGTATGTGTATGGTTCAAAGAGCACCAGGATGAGTGTACCATACTGCCCTGACCAGCAAACTCCCTTGATCTAGAATTTGTGGTACCACTTCAATTGGGCTGTTTGCGTTATATATCTTTAGCCGAGAAATGTAGTGCAGCTGCCCAAGGCATTGGAGTCAACATGGCTCCACATCCCTGTTGGTCCCGTCCAAAAACTCGTTGACACTCTTCCTGCATGTCTTGCAGTGGTGCACACTGCAAAAGGTGTCTATTCGTGCTTTTGACAGGTAGGGCACATTAATGTGAATAAATGTGAATAAATGTCTCTTGTTGTGAAAGAGATGAACTAGCTTTCATTGAACCTTACATTTGATATTTTTACTATGCATGCATGTATCCCCCTTCCGAAATATTTCTTCATGTATTGTATTTGTCTTTCATACACAAGATGAGCCATGTTAGTAATATCCTTTTTATCGCGTTTTTTTTTCTTCATTGTATTTTATATTGTTTTATCCAGTTTAATTTAACTTTTAGAAATTTTAATTTTCTACTCTTCAGTTGTACTCTCTTCATAAATATAATTTTACTCCATTTTCTCTCTTCAGATACTTCCCCTATATTCCCAAATGTTGTAAAGATTTTGTAATTGTTCTCTATTTTCCTCCTGTTGTGAAGAATGTTATCAGAATAATCATTTGTTCTCTGTAATGGAATAGTTTGTTATCTAATGTTTCTTCAATTTTTCTTTCTATTAATCTGTTTATTATTGTAGTTGTCTACTCACAAGTGTGAGGTAACAGATTGGTGGTGTGAAACTTCTCTCTCTACATGTCACACTGCCCGTCAAGCACTGGCACCAGTAAGAACCACCGCTTTTTTGTTTTATTCTTAAAACATATTGTTAGAAACCACTGTCCACCTCAAAAGCTTTCATACTTTTTGTAATCTATATACCCCTTCCTTTAAGCATTTCGTGGGTTTCTTCTTACTGTCTAGAAATTGTACATATGCTTCCTGTATGCAAAACCTGTTCTTTTCTGTGGAATTTGTTCCAATGGCTTCATCTTAGCATCTCAGGTTTTGAACAATCTTTTTCATTTTATGAGTGATCTGTTGTGTAAGCCATACTTCGCTCTACATAAGTTTCTGGAGTTTCCACCTTGATTCATTAAACAGGAGTACCCCATCAATTATTAATAGGTTTTCTTCCTGTAGCCATAATTATGTATCTGTGTTGTGCTTCATTTCACTTCCACTAAACTACCATGAGATTTCCAACATGAATGGGGTTATGTCAAAAATTTGTGAAATCTTTTACTTGTAAAACAGTCATTCACAGCTACACAAATAACTTTTCACCTTGCATTTTGTATTTTATATCCACTCTACATTTTTATCTACACTTGTCTGACTCTTTTTATCTGACTGTTCCACCAATTCCTTTGTCAACAAAAGTTATGCTGTAAATCCTAGATGATGTTACACATTGATTTATTACACTCCAGTATTTTATTTGTAAGTTATTCCAGCCCATCTTTTCAATGCCTTCCGAAATTTTCCGTTTAAACCACCTTTTCTTCTGATACCTGAAAAAGTGTTGATATAACCAATTGAAACATAGGAGAGAAAGCCAGGAGCCCTTGTCTTGCTTCTTTTCCGTAGCCTGCATTTGCCATTAAATCTTCCTCATATTTCTTCCTCACTATAACACTCAAAACTCTCAGTATGTATTAGGTTGTGATCTTCTTCCTGAGACTTCATCAACTCTTGGTTTTTCTCGTATATTCTCTTTAATTTGTGCTGATAAACTTGTGGTTCGGCCACGTAAACATGCTGTGATTGTTGTAACTTTTCATGGCCATGAATAATAAGTATGTTCCTCACAGCAATCATACATGTTGCTAGTTTATTGATGTCCCCTTAGTCACTATAGAAGAAGCTATTTTTCCCCTTCTACTTTCACTTATTTCTGTTTACCTTAACTACCTATATCACCAACCACCTGCATAATACATGTCCTGTAGACTCATTTATGTGTATTTCATGTAAAAGTTTCTTTTGTCTTCTACGACCACATTTTGATCATTAGTACTACCACTGCAAATGTGCCTCTGTTGAAGCACAGGAAAGACGAGTATGTAAAAGGTGTTGACAGAAAAGTGGGGAACCAGGTGCCTCAATCGTCATTCTGCCTTCTTCATCAAAAATATTGGCACATAAACATATTCATGTTCTTCTAACACAGAACATTCTCAATCCTTTTATCCAGTCTCTCTTTGTTGTGAAGCCTTCATACTTATCGCTGTCTCACACTGCCAGTGTTTATGTTTATATCTCTATCTCAGTCTCTCTCTTTTTTTCTGTCATTGGTTTACAGTATACCCCACTACCACTGTTTCCTGTCTCACTTATGCTGTTTCCTTTTGTCTTTCTTTCCCACTGCCCCTCCATCCACTATATCTCGGGAGTTAAAAAATTCTGGATGATCCAACTTATTTTTTTCTCCTATACCCACGTGCTTAAAATTTTGATCCAAAAAGCACCCTACCTTATACCTAAGTGTTTAAATTCACTGGCCTGGGAAAATCCAGATCCCTCAAGTCTATGTATGGTCTCCACTTATCTGTATCTTTCATTTTCACTGTTTCCTTTCCCACTGCTACTATGTCTATCCATCTCTCTTTCTCTTTTACTATCACTCTAATCACTCTCTCTTTGCAACCCACTGTTATTGTCTTCATCCATCGTTCTTTCTCTTTCACTGCAACTTTCTCTCTCTCTCTCTCTCTCTCTCTCTCTCTCTCTCTCTCTCTCTCTCTCTCTCAACATCACTGTCTCCTCCATCTTTCTCTACCTATAGCACCTCCTCTTCTCTCATCCACCATTACTGTCTCTCTGCTACTCCAATTTCATACAGAAAGGTGTTGGTATGTCCGCAAGCCAAAATTTTTGGTGAGGAAGGTGGAATGTGGATTGGAGCAGCTGGTTTCCCACTTTTGTTAGAACCTTTTTTGTGCTCTGACAGGAACATTTTTCCACTGGTTTCCTTGTTTTCTCTGCTACAGCCATGTTGCTTACATAAAACGAATTCTACAGGTAAATAAAGACTTGGACTCATTTATGTACTTTGATACATTTAAATAACAAACAAATATGCATAATACAAGGTTAACATTTTTTCTGTCTACTTTGCTCATTGATCACAATTCATGAAAAATGTCCGGCTTATGATTTGTATCTTAAAAAGAATAAATATGTTATTACAAACCCTATACAGAATTTGCAATCTTTCCAATTTAACATAATTTTTGGCAGTCATTTAAGTTCTTTACAGACCTGTTGTGATTGCTTTTTGCCCTTTTTTGTCACTGCAGTGTCACTTTATACATTTTCCCATTATATCGAGACAGCTTGTCATAAAGTTTTACTGACGAAAAAATGCTGACTAAAAACATAGAAACGTAGTTTGATGATCCTAAAACCCTTGCCATGTGTTCACTATGGTAGTTAAATCTATGTCTACACCTCAGACTGGGTTCTGCTCGGGTAAGTACTATGAATTTCTACCTCTGGATCTTGGTAACAGAAAATGACATTGAAAGAAGTTTCAAGGTTCCCCGAGAACATCATCTAGAGAAAATAAGATAAAAATTTCAGTGATCTTCCATGATCAGAAATTTTAATATTGATCATCCCCATAATTAATACTTTTGAACCCAAAGATCAGGGTTTTATCGGGTTTTCTCTGGAATGACCATGAACAAATGGTGCTTTTATATGTCACCTAAGGTCCACCTTCGACCACACCTAATATAAAAGAACCAACTGATTTACCCAATTTGCTGGGCTGGAGGAAGTGTCTAACATTTAAATTTTGACCCAGTACTGTATGATAGCTACAGTAGGCCCATTCCTCTGATAGGTACACCAGTGGTCGCTCAACTAAGGGGTATCCAAAACACTGTACCTCTTATCCCTGTGATGAATAGGAACTTGAGATACAACCTCCTGAAAAACTGAATTTTCGCATGTGACTTTTTTTTTTTTTTAACTATATGGTACCCGTGCACTGCCGTGCATGAACTTATAGTTTCTTTTACACATTTAGCAGCAATTTCCAATCCCAAGATCAAGGGTTTGCAATGAACGTCCATCCAGTCTTTAAAATGTGTCTGTGCGTGCTATTTATTCAAAAGCAGTTTATAAAAAATATCACAATAGTTAATTGTGTGCTTCCCTGTTTTGCTGAGTTGTTATTTCCTTTTTCTGCACAATATTTTGACAACCAACTCTGTCATCTTCATCAGTTACTGCCAGTTTTGCTGTTCTCTGTACTTGCTATTTGGACTTCAACTGGACAGTGAACTATTGTTGGCTCACACCTTTGTCTATGGCTAAGTTCGATTTCGTATGCCCACTAAGCTCTGTGATGCTTTTCTCTTTCCTGGAGCTCATTCTCATATTCTGTGAAATCCAAATTCTGTCAGTGTTTTCAAATTCTGGTGGATGTGGCGGGCAGTGAGATTTTAATACATTGAGTACCGGACCCCAGGCATCTCCATCACTATTTGTTATATTTTTGGACTTCTTTATTTCAACAGAATTGCATTTTCAGCAACTTGTATTGCAAAGGAACATACACACGAAATTCAAGCTTTCGCAAAAAACTTTTGCCTCATCAGGAAAGAGGGAAGGAGAGGAAAAGACGAAAGGATGTGGGTTTTAAGGGAGAGGGTAAGGACTCATTCCAATCCTGGGAGCGGAAAGACTTACCTTAGGGGGAAAAAAGGACGGGTATACACTCGTGCGCGCACACACACACATATCCATCCACACATACACAGACACAAGCAGACATTTGTGAAGGCAAAGAGTTTGGGCAGAGATGTCAGTTGAGGCGGAAGTACAGAGGCAAAGATGTTGTTGAAAGACAGGTGAGGTATGAGCGGCGGCAAATTGAAATTAGCGGAGATTGAGGCCTGGCGGATAACGAGAAGAGAGGATATACTGAAGGGCAAGTTCCCATCTCTGGGGTTCTGACAGGTTGGTGTTAGTGGGAAGTATCCAGATAACCCGGACGGTGTAACACTGTGCCAAGATGTGCTGGCCGTGCACCAAGGCATGTTTAGCCACAGGGTGATCCTCATTACCAACAAACACTGTCTGCCTGTGTCCATTCATACGAATGGACAGTTTGTTGCTGGTCATTCCCACATAGAAAGCTTCACAGTGTAGGCAGGTCAGTTGGTAAACCACGTGGGTGCTTTCACACGTGGCTCTGCCTTTGATCATGTACACCTTCCGGGTTACAGGACTGGAGTAGGTGGTGGTGGGAGGGTGCATGGGACAGGTTTTACACCGGGGGTGGTTACAAGGGTAGGAGCCAGAGGGTAGGGAAGGTGGTTTGGGGATTTCATAGGGATGAACTAAGAGGTTACAAAGGTTAGGTGGATGGTGGAAAGACACTCTTGGTGGAGTGGGGAGGATTTCATGAAGGATGGATCTCATTTCAGGGCAGGATTTGAGGAAGTCGTATCCCTGCTGGAGAGCCACATTCAGAGTCTGGTCCAGTCCCGGAAAGTATCCTGTCACAAGTGGGGCACTATTGGGGTTCTTCTGTGGGAGGTTCTGGGTTTGAGGAGATCAGGAAGTGGCTCTGGTTATTTGTTTCTGTACCAGGTAGGGAGGGTAGTTGCGGGATGCAAAAGCTGTTTTCAGGTTGTTGGTGTAATGGTTCAGGGATTCCGGACTGGAGCAGATTCATTTGCCACGAAGACCTAGGCTGTAGGGAAGGGACCGTTTGATGTGGAATGGGTGGCAGCTGTCATAATGGAGGTACTGTTGCTTGTTGGTGGGTTTGATGTGGACGGACATGTGAAGCTGGCCATTGGACAGGTGGAGGTCAACGTCAAGGAAAGTGGCATGGGATTTGGAGTAGGACCAGGCGAATCTGATGGAACCAAAGGAGTTGAGTTTGGAGAGGAAATTCTGGAGTTCTTCTTCACTGTAAGTCCAGATCATGAAGATGTCATCAATAAATCTGTACCAAACTTTGGGTTGGCAGGCCTGGGTAACCAAGAAGGCTTCCTCTAAGCAACCCATGAATAGGTTGGCGTACGAGGGGGCCATCCTGGTGCCTATGGCTGTTCCCTTTAATTGGTGGTATATCTGACTTCAAAAGTGAAGAAGTTGTGGGTCAGGATGAAGCTGGCTAAGGTAATGAGGAAAGAGGTTTTTGGTAGGGTGGCAGGTGATTGGCGTGAAAGGAAGTGCTCCGTCGCAGCGAGGCCCTGGATGTGCGGAATATTTGTGTATAAGGAAGTGTCATCAATGGTTACAAGGATGGTTTCCAGGGGTAACAGACTGGGTAGGGATTCCAGGTGTTCGAGAAAGTGGTTGGTGTCTTTGATGAAGGATGGGAGACTGCATGTAATGGGTTGAAGGTGGGGTTACACTGTCCCCGGTGTAAAACCTGTCCCATGCACCCTCCCACCACCACCTACTCCAGTCCTGTAACCCGGAAGGTGTACACGATCAAAGGCAGAGCCACGTGTGAAAGCACCCACGTGATTTACCAACTGACCTGCCTACACTGTGAAGCTTTCTATGTGGGAATGACCAGCAACAAACTGTCCATTCGTATGAATGGACACAGGCAGACAGTGTTTGTTGGTAATGAGGATCACCCTGTGGCTAAACATGCCTTGGTGCACGGCCAGCACATCTTGGCACCGTGTTACACCGTCCGGGTTATCTGGATACTTCCCACTAACACCAGCCTGTCAGAACTCCGGAGATGGGAACTTGCCCTTCAGTATATCCTCTCTTCTCGTTATCCGCCAGGCCTCAATCTCCGCTAATTTCAATTTGCCGCCGCTCATACCTCACCTGTCTTTCAACAACATCTTTGCCTCTGTACTTCCGCCTCAACTGACATCTCTGCCCAAACTCTTTGCCTTTACAAATGTCTGCTTGTGTCTGTGTATGTGCGAGTGTATACCTGTCCTTTTTTCCCCCCTAAGGTAAGTCTTTCCGCTCCCGGGATTGGAATGACTCCTTACCCTCTCCCTTAAAACCCACATCCTTTCGTCTTTCCCTCTCCTTCCCTCTTTCCTGATGAGGCAACAGTTTATTGCGAAAGCTTGAATTTTGTGTGTGTGTTTGTGTTTGTTTGTGTGTCTATCGACCTGCTAGCACTTTCGTTCGGTAAGTCACATCATCTGTGTTTTTAGATATATTTTTCCCACGTGGAATGTTTCCCTCCCTCCCTCCCTCCCCCCCTCTCTCTCTCTCTCTCTCTCTCTCTCTATATATATATATATATATATATATATATATATATATATGTGTGTGTGTGTGTGTGTGTGTGTGTGTGTGTGTGTGTGTGTGTGTGTGTGTGTGTGTGAAAAGTTGCATCTACTATTACTATTAAGACTGGAATTTCTGAGTTAAGGTTAACTGAAAAATTTAAAACATTTATGGAAAGTGGTAGAAGACTTCATTAAAAACTTTTTTTTTATTTTAAAATCGGCTAATTTGCCTGGTTGCTTTAATCTGATGTGTCACTGGTATGCCTTGCATTGCATTTCAACTATTCTGATTTTCAGCCCTATGTAAGACATGCCATATTTGCATGGGATGTTTTATACACAGATTTCGATTTTGCAGTAGATCATTTTTAACATTGCCGTCGTCTTGGAAACAGGAGACCTTGTATCCTGTTGATAATTGTTGTATATTGCCATTAATGTACTGAATACTTATTAAGAGTAGACGGTATTGTGAAATTCCGTTGAGAAGTATGGATATTGCAAATACTTAGTGATTTTTTTTAATTTTTTTTATTTTTTAACAATGGCAGTAATACTGACACAAGTTTTGATTTTGGCTAACTAATTTCTTGTTAAATTATAGTTTTAATATTCATTACTCACCTGCATCTGATGTCTGTTCAGTGAATAAGGAATTCCAGTTACCTGAAACAGGGATGACATTATCTTTACATGTTAATTCAATGTACTGTATGCAGTGTCTAAGTGGGTTATTTCTGAACCTTTTCAAACATGGAACATTTATAGAGCCTGTCATGTTTAGTTATAGAGCCTATCATGTTTAATGCAATCAGTTTTGAAATATACATTGTGTTAGACAGGCTGTAATTAAATCATAACAGCATCTGATGAACAAATTTAATTTTTTGAATAAAACAAAGGCACTTAAAAAAATTCTAGATACACAATGTATCTAGAAAACAAGGCAAATGCATGCAAAAGGAATAAAATACCATGTGCTGCTCAGAAGTGGTAAAGATAATAAAACATTAGACATACAAAAATTATATCAGCACGACAAGCTATACTGTGCAAGAATTCCTCTCTTGTTTGCGGAGTTTAAAGACACAATTGTTAATTATTTAAAATTTGTCTGAAACTTTTCTTTTGGCAGTGCTTTTGTGACTACGTCTGCCAACTGATCTTCTGACTTAACATAAGAAACAATAATAGTACTGTCATTTATTTTTTCAAGGATGAAATGGAACTTGATATTACTATGTTTAGTCCTGTTGTGGTGTTCATTGTTTCTCATTAATTGCAATGCACTTTGGTTGTTCACATAGATTGGCATTGGTTGTTCCATGTTAACTCCAATCTCCTGTGAGACTATACAAAGCCAGAGGAGTGATTTCAGCAGCTGCTTCTTTTGTAGACCTGGCAGCACATTTTTGCCTGTGACATGTCCATGGAACAGATACACTAGTCAGTCCACTGAAATAGGCTGTTGTTAAACGATGAGTATCAATATCTCCAGCAAAATCAGCATCTGAATAAAACGTGTATTTAATGCCTTGTTCCTTGAAGATACTGCAGGTTGTGTTTAACTGCAGTCCAGTCCTGAGGTGCAGAGTTGTTAAGAAACTGACTTAGGCTGACAGGAAACATTGTATTAGGTCTTTTCACTTGGCAGCAAGCTCAAATCCACCTACAGCCTCACAAAATCGGAACATTTTCCATGTACTTCTTATATTCATTTACTGGGCACTGTCCTCAGTGCAACGCTAAGCTGCAATAAGTCAGTGTTGTGTTGGGCTTGCACTTGTTCATGTTAATTTTTTTCTGAGTGGCAACTTTCTTGGCAAATAAACATTTCTTTACTTTCATGGTCTTGCTTGATTTCCAATCCTACGGAGTAACTTGGATTGTCAATCTCAGTTTCAAAATGAGTTTTGAATTCTTTAACTTGATTTACTTGTAGTTAGTCATTCATCACAAAAGTAGCAAAAAACATTTCTTTGCCATCAGCTTGAGTATGGAATATACAGTTACCTGAAAGAAACTTTTAGAAATCAAAACATTTAATAAACTGAACAAATTTTGGATTCCTACATCAAGGAGACTAATTCAGTCCATAAAGGCTTCTGTTTAATTTCCAGACTAAATTTGCATTTTTGTTAATGAAACCTTCAGACTGTTTCATGAATATATCATCTTGCAAATCACCTTTCTGGAAATCAGTTTTCACATCAAATTACTGCATACACATATCATACACTCCTGCCAAAGACAAAAGAATGTGAATTGATTCATACCAAACAAGTGAAAAGGAAAAGGTTTCTCCATGATCCAGTGCGGGTTTCTGAGAGTACTCTTTTGCACATAATTTATCTTTATACCTCATAATGCTACCATCTTGTGCATATTTAATTTTGTAAACTCACTCACAGCCCACAGCCTGGCAATCTTGAGGTAGAGCCATTAAATCCCCTGTGTTATTTAGTGCTAATGAAGACATTTCATCTTTCATTGCTTTGAACCACTTTTCAGCATCTCCAGATGCCTTCACCACCATGAAAATTTGTGGTTCATCAATGTCTGCTGCATGAGCCACATAGTTTTGGAAACAAAGTGGAGGGCAACGTTCATCACAGTTTCTAAGATTCATCCCTACTGAGCATTCTCAATAGTACATGGTTCTTGACATTGCTCAAATTCCTCTTCGTTTTCAACAGGTTGTTGAACTTCATTTCCTCTTGCATCTGTCTGTATACAATGTTGTTGGACCTGAATTCATTAGGGTACCCAATGGCATTTTCATTGAAAACCACATCTCGTGTGACAGTTATTTTCTGTTTTTCAGGATCATACGGCCTATAGTTTACTGTAACTACCTCAATCAACCATTACATCATCTTCCATTTACTTTGAAGTTTAGGTATGAACCATTTGTGAGTATGCATAAAGCATTCAGCTCCAAATCTCTTCATATACATTAATAATGTTTTCTTCCTTAACAATTTCTCATAAGGCATCTAATCACAATTAGGCTTATACAGACAGCGATAGACTGCCACATTGACAGCTTCTGCCCAAAGTGTGTCTTGAATACCAGAATCGATAAGCATTGTGTGAGCCACTTTCCACTGTAGGTCTGATTTCATGTTCAGCTTTACCATTCTGCTCCGGTGTATATGGTGAACTGGTTTCATGGATGATACCATTCTTCTTGAGGTGATTGTGAAGTTGGTCACTAACAAACTCCGTCCCATTGTCAGTCCTAGTAACTTGAAGCTTAGTCCTTGTCTGCCCTTCCATCAACTGTTGATACTAAGAACACAGAAGTGATATCACTTCTGTTCTCGAAAAAATATGCAAACTTATATGAAGTGTAGTCATCGTCAACTACAACAAAATAGGTAGCTCCACCTAATCATGTTGTGTGTTTGCACACATATCAGCATGAATGAATTCTCCTGGAGCACAGACACAATCTGAAAACTTTAACGAAACTCCTTCCTATGCAGTTGAAGTATTTGATTTTATTTCTGGAGTCAAACCACTGTCGGCCACTTTCTTCAAATTTTCATAATTTACATGTCCCAACCTGTTGTGCTGTAACAGAGTTAAGTCAGATGATGCCCAATTTGCTTGTTCCACATTGTCCTACAAAACAACATTCTGTAACGTTGATTTTCCGCTTCTACAACACTTGTCATTAGTCTCTCACTAAATACCTCAATCTTATTATTGTCCAGTACCTTCGGCGTAAACAACTGGATTATCTCCTATCTGAACAGGAGCTTTGAACTTAACTAGTGGTTTAAACTTTAAAAACCATGCCTTATGTGAACTCATGTGTTTTGATGTACCGTTGTCCAGAAGCCAGACATTATCACAGTTAAAAGCCAAAATGTTCCTGATTTCTGCACTTGGAACTCAATGTTTAGGGTCTTGATTTTCTCTTGACAGTTTCATCAGTCTTTTCTTGCATTCAGCTCTATAATGACCTATTTTATGACAGTAATAACAATCAACATTCCTCTTGTATACAGAACTTTTGCTTAAATTGTTTTGCAAACACTGATCCTTACTTTTATTCCTTCTGTGAATACCACTAACAGCAGCGAATGCAGATGCCATTTATTCAGTATGTGACAGATGCAGCTCTTCTTTCAGTAACCTTCCTGTTAAAGTTTCGAAAGTCTGCAAAACACTGGATCACTAAGATCTGCAAGAGACTGTGCTAATGCTTCAACTTGACTAATATGTTGTGCAGTATTATCGCATTTTATAACTGATGAACTGTTGTTTCAACACTAAGTTATTTATATGCAGATCACTGCTCACAATTTATCTTAAGCCAATTCCACATATCATTTACTGTAGCACATGACATGACACTTTGAAGCTGGTCACATTTCATACCAGATGAAATAAAAAGCATTGCTTTTATATTAAGCTTACGCCACAAGTTCTGTGTATCTGTACCTTCAACTGGTCTTACTTTACTTCTGTCAACATCATCTAGCAATTTCATCGCTTTAAAAGATAATTTCCATTTGATATTTCCATTGCCGAAATTTTCCTGTGTCAAATTTTTGGCTACTGGAAAGCCTTGTATGATTCATCTTTCACCTTTTCACTTTCCAAATAAAGCCAAAGGTCCCGATTTCGAGTCTCGGTCGGGCACACAGTTATATTCTGCCAGGAAGTTTCATATCTGCGCACACTCCGCTGCAGAGTGAAAATCTCATTCTGGAAACATCCCCCAGGCTGTGGCTAAGCCATGTCTCCGCAGTATCCTTTCTTTCAGGAGTGCTAGTTCTGCAAGGTTCGCAGGAGAGCTTCTGTAAAGTTTGGAAGGTAGGAGACGAGATAATGGCGGAAGTAAAGCTGTGAGGACTGGGCGTAGGTCGTGCTTGGGTAGCTCAGTTGGTAGAGCACTTGC
Source organism: Schistocerca nitens (assembly GCF_023898315.1). Taxonomy (NCBI): domain Eukaryota; kingdom Metazoa; phylum Arthropoda; class Insecta; order Orthoptera; family Acrididae; genus Schistocerca; species Schistocerca nitens. The sequence continues at coordinate 283,120,377 of NC_064618.1, read as the reverse complement.
CTGCGAAAGGCAAAGGTCCCGAGTTCGAGTCTCGGTCGGGCACACAGTTTTAATCTGCCAGGAAGTTTCAGTACAGTTTATAAGTGGTTTCAAAATTTTCGGAGTGGTCATATGGGCACAAGTGATGCTGAACGTTCTGGACGCCCTGTGGAGGTCATGACTCAGATCATCGATAAAATCCATGATATGGTCATGGATGACAGATGAGTTAATGTGCGTCAGATTGCTAGTGCATTGCTCACGCTTGACCAAAAACGGAATCGTGTGAAGTGTTGCAAGGATGGTTTGCAGCTGTTTAGGAAGAATCCGCAGGACTTTAAGCATCATTTCGTCACTGTGGATGAAACATGGATACATTACTATACTCCTGAGACCAATCAAAATCCTAACAATGGGCTACCAAGGGAAAATCTGCATCGAAAAAAAGCGAAGACCATTCCTTCGTCCGGAAAGGTTGTGGTGACTGTCTTTTGGGATTCGCAAGGGATAATTCTCATCGACTATATGGAAAAGGGTAAAACTATTACAGGTGCATATTATTCATCGTTATTGGACTTTTTGAAAACCGAGCTGCAAGAAAAACCCCGGCGATTGGACCGCAAAGAAGTCCTTTTCCATCACGACAATGCGCCAGCACACATCTCAGCAGTTGTGGTCGCAAAATTAATGGAAATAGGATTCCAACTCGTTTCACATCCCCACTTGACTCCCTTGGACTACTATTTGTTCCCCAGTTTGAAGAAATGGCTGGGACAAAGATTTTATTCAAACAAGGAGGTGATTGCAACAACTAATAGTTATTTTGAAGACTTGGACAATTCCTATTATTCGAAAGGGATCAACAAATTAGAACAGCGTTGGACGAAGTGTGTAGGTCTAAAAGGAAACTATGTCGAAAAATAAAAAAGGTTTACACCAAACACGTAAGTAGTTTTTATTTTTGCACGCACTTTTCAAACGCACCTCGTATGTCCATCATTGTTCCCTCTGAACTGCAGTGGATTGTTTACTACGGAGTTAATGAGAGACTGAATGTACTGTGAAGCAGTAGTCAGAATGCCACCCTCGTTAAACAGATATCTGCAAGATGATTGTAGGTGAGCACCACATATTCGTCTTACTGTACGTTTTTGTGCAATTAAGACTTTCTTTGTTAAACATGAGTTACCCCAGAACATTATTCCGTGAGACGTTGTCGAATGATAATATGCAAAATATGTTAACTTACTGATTTGTCTTTCCCTAATATTTGCAACGATTCGAAGTGCAAATGTTGCTGAACTAAATTTTTGTAGGAGTTCCAAAATACCCTTGCTCCAACTTAAATCCGCATTAATATGGACACCTAAGAATTTTGAAGTTCGACCCTATTTATTGTTTCCTCGCCATGTGCTACACTTATTGGTGCAGTACCTCTAGATTTGCATAACTGAATATGTTGTGTATTTTTAAAATTGCGGGTGAGACCATTTGCAGAAAACCAGTTGATGATACTGTTAAGTACTATGTTTACCGTTTAGTATGTATGCTTGGATTGATTACAGTACTAATTTATCTGCAAAAAGAACTAAATTTGCTTGTTATATATTAGATGGAAGATTGTTTAAGTATATGAGGAACAGTAGTGGACATAAGATTGAGGCTTGAGGAACCTCCATACGTGATTTCTCCCCAGTCAGAATCATGTCCCCATGTGAGCATTACTGTTGCCGACAGCAAGGGCCGTTAAGTGACTAGGCAAAATTTGTTTCCAAATAAGATATACGACCCGTACAGTCGGTATTATTGGCAGTGTTTTGCAGTTTTTTTTAGTGCAATACACATAAAAAGACAGATTAGAGTAAGAAATCAAAGATAATGCAATTACTATGCAACAAGCCATTATAGACCGTGGACCCCTTACAGCAAACTGTTAATACCCTTAATCAAAATACGAGGGCGTGCTTAAAAGTAATGCCTCCATATTTTTTATTCTATTATCAGTTTCGGTTGAGGTATTAGATGTCATGCACATACATGTTGACTTTCCCCTTTTCGCTGTCGCAAATTGCAACTCTCTGCCACTAGAAGGCTCCAATTTGTAGCGTGTAACATAGTGGTGTGCAACGTAACTATGTTGATGCGTGAGAAACAGTGTACTGTAAGTTAGTAATTTGATGAGTTTGCCCCCACATGGAACTCCATCTTCTTCAGCACGACAATGCCAGACCACACATAAGCGCTGCATCAGATGCCTTGGGTTCACTGTCATCGATCGTCGTCCATATTTGATAGTGATGAAACGGATCAGATATAGGTGAGGTTGTGGCTATGTCAACAAAGTCAAATATCTACAGTGATGGTATCGACGAACTGGGCTCTCATTGGGAGAAATGTGTTCATCGCCAGGGCGACTGTGTGAAGATATAAATGTGTAGGTATGAAGAATAAAGATATAGACTGTTAATAACGTGTGTTTTATTTAATGTTTCAGGAGTTTTCTCATAATCAAGCAGAAAGAGACATTGACCGAGCGCCATATGGTTAACCCTTATGGATTAAAAAGACTAAAATAAAGAAGCGGTTTCTCAGGGGTTGGCTCCCCTATTTTAGAACTTTCACCAAGTGGTGATGAATTAAACTACAAGTTATGGAAAATGCTAAACCGTATCAGAACTGGTGGAGCCCCCGTAAAAATGAATCCGAAAAAATGGGCCGTTTTAGAACCTGATGACAATAAGTGCGATTGTGGAGAAATACAAAACATGGAGTATCATCTGAAATGCCGAAATTTTCCTGCATGTTGATCCCTAGATGATGTATGGATAAGCAAGACGGAAGCTTTTAGGAGGCATTACTTTTCAGCACGCCGTAGTACTCATGAAATGTTTGTGAACAACCTCTGGTATTTTCTTGGTGGAGTTTACCTTCACCCTGTATTTCGTCAGCTAATGTACTCAGGGCATAAGTTTCTCTGCGACTGTATTATCAAACAAAAACCAAATAATTTTTAAACAAAAAACAAAACGAAGAATCTACTTAATTTGCCGTGACCTCATGTTTAGAAAAAGGTTTTCCTTGTTGACCAGTGAGAGTCTTAAATGACTTCACGAAGCAACTGGCTGATTCTGGTGTTCTTCGAGCGGAGTAAGCGACACGGGAACTGTCAGGCGTTCTCAGCGAGATGGATAGCTTAAAAGTTTTTGGGTGTCCATTATTGTCCTTTTCTTTGCTCGAAATTTCGACAACTTCCCAGTTTGTGTTCTTCAGCTTTTCGCTGTTTGAAGTCCAATCCAAACTCTGAATTGGACAGGTGTAAAGAGGTATTGCCGTATGACATTTTCCGTGCCTACAACACTTTTTACGTTTCGGTATAGCCTTTTGGTTTGTCTTTAGACAGCAGCAAGAAATGATCGCTAGGGCAGCGTGCGGCATGTCCAGTTCACGGTTAAACTGGTGTCCAAACAGCGATCACGTGAGTATGACAACCACAGAAGTTGTCCAAGTATCGTGCAAAGAAAATAACCTAGCTGCAAACAAAAGATAGTGTAAACCCAAACAGTCGTGAAGGGTTATCAGCGACCCGCACATTCACCGGATGGCAGTAAATACTTACTGTATGGTGCGGACAGAGCACCGGTCAGAACGAGGCAGAGGAGTGCCGCGGAAGTTGGCGGCGAGGCGGGAGCGGCCACCATGCTGAGCGAGTACTGGCGGCGGCGCCGTCTTCCGCCCACCTTATACCGACCGGCCGCTGACTCAGCTGTCTGCGTCTCTCCCTAGCTGACCTACTCCCCCACATCCGAGCCTAGATTTCACGCCTCTTCTCTTCTGTACCCTTGACTGGTCTCGCTGATTGATGTCCCAGCAAGCATTCAGCTCGCAGGGCTTTGTTGCAGAGAGAGCGACGCAACGCCAGGAACCTGCTTCATAATTTGGTCCGTGTTGGTCTGTTGAATGTGTTCGGGCGCCTGCGACTTCCAAATGCAGGCAGCGGCCCCCTCCCCCGCTCCTCCTCTTAGACAGCACGCCGCGCTGAACCCAAGTATATAGTGGCTCGACTGTTAAATATCGGCTAGATCTGAAACTTCCTGGCACATTATAACTGTGTGGCGGACCGATACTCGAACTCGGCTCCTGAATTCGAGTCTCGGTCCAGCACACAGTTTTAATCTGCCAGGAAGTATTATGTCAGCGCACACTCCGCTCGTTTATATGTTTATGTCCAGCAGTCGGTGAATGTTGTCCAGTCTCGCAGCAGCTTCAGTTCGTATCTCGATCAGTTTTAGTTTGTTGTCTACTGTTTAATTTATAGTACAGATGTCTGGTTGTGAAGACGTGGACGACAGAAACTTCCAGGAGTATTTAAATAGTGATTCCTTTTAACATGGGTTTGAGCAGCTAAGCGACGTGGATATAGTGACCAAAAGTGTGTTGGGTAGAGAAAGGAAGCGAAGACAAAGGCAGTCGAGGAACCCCCGCATCACACACATCGAGGCACCGAAATGCGTTGATCTTTTTTTGAGTATGTACGACGTAAATGATGACCGTCGTCATGAAAAAAAATTAATCAAAAATAGAAACATATAAAAATTCGAAGAATAGTTGTCGAAAGTCGTACAGTGTTTTTGAACTGCAATTTTGTAAATACATTACCATTTTCCGGCGATTAAAGGATGTGGAATGCAGTGGTTTTTTGTGTGACATCTAGCATGTTTTGTAAGTAAATGGCAGTTTTCAGTAAGAAATGTTGAATTATCGGTGTAGTCTCGATTCTGCATTAACTCTAATAATGTGGAGCTTGTTGTAGTTAACATCGTAGCACATGCTATAAATAGTCTTGTCCTGATGTCGCGGCCCCTACAGGAGCATCCACAGAGGCTGGAGTGTTTTTTATATATTCCTGACTCAATGCTGGTTCTTCAAACTTTGTAAGTAGGCTTTCACTACATAGTTAGCGTGATGATTCGTGCTATATTAGGTTTGGTCTCTCACTCTTTGAGCATACAGTAAACTCGATTATCCGGGGTAACTGAGGACTTGAAAACCACGGATAGTCCGCAGTTGAAGTACACAGTAACGTATTAGGATTATTTAAAAACAAACATTACAGTGTCATAACTCTTAACTACCGGTTATATTAAATTCTACTTTAATCATCATAGTCCACGTGAGAATGCGGTACTTTAGTCCAGCTCTTTCAATGCTCGTGCAGCATATTGTTTACTACACACGTATTCTAACGTGAGATTGTGATTTTCGCTCACTGGCGACCACTCCCCAGTTAAAGAAAAATTTTCAGCAGCAAAAAGAAATTAGAGAAATAGGCCACCGATAATCAGCAGAGCAGAAAATCCGGTCGCGGACAATCGAGAGTTTGCTGTACCTCAGTACCGGTATGTCCGCGTACCGTTTATGCCAAGCACCGTTCAGAAAATGAGTAGAAACAAAAATTCTGAAGAAAAGCTGTAATACGCCATTTGTTCGATGATAAATCTACGACTTAAGAGATGGTGAGGAGTTGTACACTACTTTTAACTCTTAGGGAAAGTTTCCCGCAAGTATCCCCACTAGAATTACTTTTGTATCACAGTTTAATGCATCCAGTCTTCAGAGTTCCACGAACGTGCCGCTAAATGAGAAGTTTTTACCTTTAATAAATGATGACTAACTGAAACCCTCAGCTGCCGACAGGTGTTGTTGATATACCTCGATGTGGGCAGCTGAAAATGTGTGCCCCGACCGGGACTCAAACCCGGGATCTCCTGCTTACATGGCAGACGCTCAATCCATCTGAGCCACCGAGGACACAGATGAATTGCGTGACTGCAGGGACTTATCCCTTGCACGCTTCCCGTGAGACTCACATTCCCAACTGTCCACAATTCTACATATGTAAAGTACCTTATAAACATTTGCCCATCCACTCATTACTCGCGCACGCATAATTTATTCCATGGAAAAGCTGCACGGTCATCAACAGTATCTGTTCTTTCAAGAACAGTTACTGTCTTCATATATATGTTTTTACCTTTGGTGTAATAAGGCTACTGTTCATAAGCTGGTCGTAGTTGTTGTATGAACATATCGCGAAATCCGGACTGATTTAGTCAATATAGTACGTTTATATATTTTTTGTGTTACGTGTAAGTTATTGTTACTAACTGCGATTTCAGTGAACTGTTCCTCGACTAATCCCTCAGCCTTACGTCAGGCTATTCTGTTAGTATAGTTATGTCCGTCGTGCAGTCACGCAGCACGTTTGCCATAAAGCCTTTAGGTTGGTCCCTGAAGCACTGGCGTTCCTTATCGAAAATCTAATGGTATTTCTGATCACGTTTCTGTTGCCGTTTTTGGGACTTTACTTTTTTTTTAATCAGTGTTGTAGAGTGTGTTTCATTCAATAGGTAATCGGAAATACACTGCCATTGTTTTAGGTGGTTTATCAACAACGAAAATTCATTTATAGTTGGTGAGAATTTATGACTATCGTCTTTATTTCTAGCTGGGAAGTTCTGTGTATAAATAAGCAGAGTAAAGTAACGCGAATCTTCCATAGCAGTGTCAAACCGAAAGCCTTGCAGCATGCGGCGAAGCTGCACGACAGGTATTTTATTGTTGTGGATATTTTTAAAACCTCGGCTCCACCACCGCTATTTGGTGTCAGTTCGAAATTAAGAAAACCATGATTGTTGATATTAATGGATTAGCCAAACAGAAAAAGCGTCTACCACCATAAGAAAATAGTTTTTGAATATGGTATCTGGGAACTGCCAGCCTTATCTTCACTCTTCGCATCACTAAACCGTGTTATTCATGTAGATGCGATTTTTTTCTGTAGATTCTACATGACATGCCCTTAGTTTTGGATACTTAGGGATGAACAAAGTGACACGTAATGAATTATTTGGGAATTAGCGCTCTCTCTCTCTCTCTCTCTCTCTCTCTCTCTCTCTCTCTCTCCCCCTCCCTCCCTCCCTCCCCCCCCCCCCCCACACACACACACAGTATGCGTTAACATTGATGTTAGCAAGACTTATTAGCGAAGAAACAAAGCAATTGAATATTGCCCAGTATTTCCGCTTTACTTCGCTGTCAGTTCCAGTCCGTTCAATATCACTAAAGAGTATCGGAGGGGTTCGTGCAGGCTCGGTTCGCTCAATATCGCCAAGGGGAAATGCGCAGGCGCCAACGACCAACCTACAACGACCGAGATGTGTTACAGTCTCATTGCCGTGTCTTCTCTATCAGCAACTTGGTCTTCCGCCGTATTGGGGTATGATGCTTTCAGACTTGCGAAAGCACCTCAGCTGCTCCATCTGGTAAAGTCTTGTTAAACGTTAATTAATGTTAATATCATAGTTATAATCATTAACATTTATATTTTAGAAACGTTTTTACGACTTCTACATCGACGGGATTAAATTATCCTACCACCAATGAAGAGACTACTGAAAGAAATTTTTAATATAATCCCTCGCAAAAAGAATATTAATGTTCCTTAATTCGTAATATGTGTGCGACAGCAATCCACAAGTTTGTTTTCTTTATATGGGCAGTATAGTGCTTTGTGATATATTAGTTATGAAAGATGGAAATAAGAACTTGTTTCAGTTGATCTCTTTTTCTCAGATTTATAGTCATATTTCTGCTTATGAAATGCAGTATCAGCATTTTCAATTATTTTATCCTCCAGCATTTTATGAGATATGAAAATTCAGTGGCAGCTTTCTCAGATTTATAGTCGTAAATGTTCCAGTTATGAACTGTAGTCTAAAAATTTTCGTTATCGGTATCCTTAAGCATTTCCAGAGATTTTTGATGATCTCATGACGACGTACATACATCGCCCTCCTGTAAGACCATTCCCAGAATTCGAAGATGGATGGAGATACGATCAGTGTATAAAAAAAAATGCTGTCGCATGTATTTGATGATAGTCCGCCATATAAAATTATGGAAATTTGATGGTATGCGTAGTTTCATAATGGCTAAGTTTGTTTAATGCATGATTACTATGTAGTAATGCGCATCTAGTCTTAAATGTGCATCTGGAAAGTTGTTTTTGCAAATTCTTCACTGTGAGAAATTACATCATTCAAAATCATGTCCTGATACTGCTGCGTACGATATCTGCACTGTGCATTGTTACACATTTTAACAAATTTTGCTTATTTTTTTCCAAGCAGGACATTCGTTATATAGCGTTCAGAATTGTTAATAGTAACCCATTCTTCCGAATAGTTTCCTTCACTTCTAAGCGTGCGTTTTCGAGGATGTAGACTATTAACTGCGTCATCACAAAAATAAAATTGTCCTCAGCCCGAAGGTAGTATCGATCTAATGTGATTGGGCGTGGTCGTGCCGGGGAAGTTATGGCCGCCCTCCTGCAACCTGTGAAGTGACACAAGCAGATATCACAGGATTGTAATTTTTATCATTTTTAACGTGAATCCTTAACTACGTTGTAATTGAAAGTTTTCCTTTTAGTATACAAAGTAGCCAATGATTAAAGAACCAGTAAGTGAAAAAAAGGAAAAAAATCTCGAAGGACTGGCCACAGAACGAACCTCAAACTTTTGTAGTCTTAAACTTAGTCACTGAGTTATGTGGTCCATACGTTATGAATTGCAAATAGATAGTATTGAACTTTTAGATGAACTGCTAACATGAAATGCTGTTCAAAAGCGGATACGATCAGCTTCGGTTCCGCACGTGACGCTTCCAATTTGTAGGAAGCAGACTTCGTGCACGATTTTAAAGGCTCTTGTTAACAATTAAACAACTTGTCAGACTTTACTAGTTTGTCAGGTATTTAGGGTGTGCGGCTTCGTTTGATGTGTTTGTGAGAAATTTTGAATGATGTCATATTTGACAAGCTGGCGGACGTTGTCTGTTTCACCGCGTATTTTTAACGAGAAAGAGTTTTCTCACGGTATTGTAGGTTACCACAGTTGTGAAAACTACGATCCAAGAAGTATAAAAACAAGAGAGCACTGGCAGTTACCAGAATGGTAGTGGTGTTGCGTTTACCATCCGTATATTACGCGGGATATTAATAAGAAAATCAATATTTTACGCACAACGTACAAGCAGGTGTGCAGTAAATTAAAATAAAAGAATCTAAGCTATCCGGGTCTTCCACGGTTCACTTACTGCATATGTTCCCACGTAGTAGTATTGTAATGAATTTTCATTAGATGTTTATGTATCTCTGAGTTTCAACCACTCCGTGGTCCAACGTCTTGTTTTCTTTTACTTCTTTGTACACAATGCTGATGTCACTGCAAGTAATACTTTGTTTACGTGGGTAGCCATTCAAACTAGTGTCGAAACACTTAGCGACACAATTCGCACAGTATGACAGCTGCTTCGAATGTGAGGCTAAATTTGACAAAATACGTTATACGTCTGCCCTCTTGTTCGACAAACTCATGGAAAAGAAACCGTATATTTGACAACCAAGTTTGATCATTTGCATGGACCGTAAGTGAAACGATTTTGTTCGTAGTCACCACAGTAGCTTCAGTGCGCTAAATTACATGGCTCTCCGAATGTCTTCGCAATAAATCAGGTATGCATTTTCTAGGTGAAGTCTCTGTGTAGAGTGCTAATTGATTTTCTAGGCAATACTCCAAATGAAAGTTCATAGATAATTGGCAATCATTTCCGTTTACCGCCCAGCACAAGCTACGATCTCAAATAGTTCGGTAATGCTGAAGACACACGCCTACTGACTTCAGTTAAAAGTTATTGCGGGCGGTATCATAATTAACAATGTCTGTGAAAACCGTGTTTGCGTTAGAAAAGATAGAGAGAAACTGTATCCCCGATGGCCCAGAAAACTCGTAAACCGCAGAAATGTCAGTATTTCCTGAAGACAAACATTGGAAATTTTTACAAGAGGTGCTCGTTGCCGTCTGACGATGGGCCTAGACTCGAAACTAGTTATGGGGATACATCCGTGTTACCTATTATTCATTCAAGAAGTGTGGTTGGTTGCAGTTTTCTTCCTCACTGATATTTAAGAGAACTGCCTAACAAAAGGGAAAACTACAGTCGTGTCACTGGTGTGTCAGTTAATGCTGTAAAATGACTTGTCTCAATATGCAGGACGTTTAGGCATTTCTGGCGTGGACACACTTCTTTAGTTAACAAGAAATCTCGTCATTGGATTAAAATCACAACGTCGGTTGACACACGATTTGCTAAGCCACGATGTCCAGGTGGTCTGACTTGATAGGCCACATGTGCATTTTTTTTATCTACCACCTAGTTACACGCTGCAAACTCCCAGCATTTTTACGGATGTCACTGATGTGACGTGATGCAATACACCGTTATCACATTTCATGCTTGTACAGTGACATTAATCGAAAATCTTTCAAACTGATGTTTAGCGCGGCCATTGCATGAACATGCGTCCCACGTTTCCATTGACTGTTGACACATTACAGGATTTTCGTTGCGGTAAACGTATTCTACAGTTAACGGATATAGCATTGTAACTCGTAAGGAAATGCGTGTGGAAAACATGAAAATATTTCAAAGGAAATAACTTTTTCAGTACTGCTTTGTAGTCAGTATTATTATTTACAAAATCGGCGATAAGTTGAATAAAGTCAATTCTTATAGAGAAAGTTTACAACAAAACGCAGGATGTTTAGTGAGGATATTGATAGGTACGTCGTGGGCCTGTATGTTTATGCCTTGTGCCAACAGTGTGACTTTCTCATTCAACTGACGAGCGTTCTTTATTCGGTTAATCGAAAATAGGCCCTCATGAGCATCATAAATGCCCATCTTAGGTTATATTTGGAAGACAAGGGCAATGTAAGTGTATTTATCGATTTTATTGTAGTGGCTTGAGCATAGTAAATACTGGAATCATCGCTTCGTAGATTTGTTTAAGGTCGTAATTCGGCCTGAAATTAGAAATGTTAACCAAATATTCGTAACTATACCCTAAGAGACCTTTGTGGCGTTCACGATCAGTGTTGAAAGTATTGGATGCAGTTAGATATCGTGATGCACCATGACCAATAAGTTAATAAACCGCTAAAACAAAATTCGAATTTGTGTTCTCTATCACAATTTACAGCAAAATTAAAGAACACTATTCATGGTAGGTGAATTGAGATTATCCGTGGATGTCATTTGCGTTCAGGTAAATGTAGTACATGGTTTCTGTTGTTCTAACTTTTCCGGTGCACCTTGATTCATTCGTCTGTTTTTAAAAGCAGCCAGATAGTGTAAATGAGAGCTTCGAAACACTGAACGAAATCATTGTGTTTCGTAGCATCGTATTGCATACCAGGACATTCTTATGCGGGTGAACGAAGATTTTGTTGGCACGGCTGTATTCTTCGTCTGCATCCGTGAAGTGCGGCACAGTAGTGCATAGACGTACCTAATAACGGCATCCGTTCTTGCTACCCTCCCCCTCCTGAACTGAGGACGAGATTTGTTCTTCGGCAAAGACTTGTTGCGGTCGGTGCCAGTGAGGCAACTACCGTTACGACGTGAAAGGGTGTGAAGGCAGCAAAGAATCACCGAGACGTGGAATTCGCGCTGTCATCGAGGATAACATTACGAAGCAACATGCCGTCCGGAAATGTGGACCTCTTTCTACTTCCGCTCATCGCTGTTCATTGTGGCCGAATATTGTTGTAGCTCACCCACAGAGTAGAAAGCATACAGCAAAGTTACATCAGTTCCTGGAGTTAGTTTTTCAGCAGAGGTTATCTTCCTTTAAAAAATTAAAAGCGTGTTATTTCGCATTTGTACTTCCTTCACTGTTTATACCTCTCATTCGGTTCTGACGATACAAATGGGAAAAAAATTACATCCTTTGTATCTTCTAGTTTCATATCATACCAAGATGATTAAGTGCCTGTTTGTTTTTCGAAATTGGTCACAGTTACTGTGATATTTAATTTCCAAGTACTGTACAGCATAAAATATGAAGGGCTTGCTGTGGAAAATACGGTCGCTGGCTACTTTACGTTTAGGTCATTTCAGGTGATACGTCGCTGTGTGTTAAATTTAGCTAACCTATGAAAATTGGTTTTTACGCCACTGCAGTGTGGAGAAAATAAAAGTATTTTATTGAGAGCGCTGGCGCATAAGGCGCTGCCTGACGGCGACACGTGCAAGTGGCCTGTTGAGAAGTCGTGAACAGTTCGTCCAAGTAGATGCTTGTTTCTCAAATTAGTGATCGCGATTCGTTATTGTATTTAATGATGAAAGAAATGATGAAGAAAAACTCTACACCAGCGGTAACATAATCGAAAAGCTGAAGCACATCTCGTAATTTTGGACAAAGCTTGTCAAAAGGTTTATTTGCGACAATTAACAATAGTCATTTATTAGAAATATGATTCATACTACATAAAATGTTAGAATGAACTTCAAACAACTGTATAAATTAAATTTCAATACAGTCTTCATTTAAAGTAATACCATACTTTCAGGCTGAAAACACGAATGAAAATTCCAGCGCAGATACAAACACTGAAACGCCTGCAGAGTGCCACATACAGCCGTTGTTTACTATTGGAAGTGAAGTTGATTTATCAGGTCAAAGTCCCAGAAAAAAATTAAGAAATAAAATAAAATTGCTGCAAGGAAGAAACAAAGTAGCTTTATTGTCCTCTGAAACTAAAAAAAGTGGCAGTCACAGCTAGCACATGTGAACAGCAGTGACGTGATAAATTTTTGACTAAAGATTTATCATTAGCGCTTCCGTTCGTAAAAGTTTCATGTAGTTGTTCAGATTACTTCCGTTTTGTGAGAAGTCCATTTCGAGCCGCACTGTAGTAATAAGCAGCTGTCGTTTCCCGTTTACTCTGGTCCAATATGGCGTCGAGCGCAACGTTTGACTTAATGGGACACGGTTATGATATGTACATGCGCAGTTTCGACCGTCGAGGGCTTCTATTAACTTTCGTTGCCGTATCGATTTGGATCGCGGCGACCCTCCCGTGGAATGATGCTGTCTTACAGTCATTTGTATTTCGGGTATGCCGCTTAATTAAAGGTTCTATCAGTGATATTTCGGCCGCGTATATTTGGCCATCACCATATGAAGTCGCAAGACTAACGATAAGGAGCCAAGCGCGGCCGTATATCCTTCACCGCGGCGATATGCGCCTGCGAGTCATAGACGCTGATCGGCGCACCGCCTGTGTCGAAGGCACGATTATCGATGACACCATGACGACTTCTCTGCAGTTTAATTATCCCGAGAGCCGGATTCCATGCTTTGTCCAAATTAAAACCATTATCTCTGTTTAATAAATTATTAGGTAATCTAATTTATATAGCTTCCTTGAAGACAGAATACCAGAAGGAAGAGGTAGACGTTAGAATCTTCACATCATTGTATTTCATGGAATGCCCTGTATCAATACAATGTTCGGCCACAGCTGACTTGTCTGGCTATGATAAGCCTATGTATCTTCGGTATAGGTGCTCTTTTTTCGAAGATAGGCCGTATTCTCTAGAAACACTGTGTTAACGTGATCTTCTGGCCTTCCACGAAGATTGCAGCTTTACTCGTCTCTGTAAAGGTCGATTTATTGCTTCGTAAGGCGGGTGTGTATCAGATTCCATGCGAAAATTGTGAGGAGTCATACATAGGTCAAACAACACTCACCGTTCATGAGATATGTGTGGAACATCGAAGATACACTTGCTTATCACAGCCAGACAAGTCAGCTGTGGCCGAACATTGTATTGATAAAGGGCATTCCATGAACTACAGTGATGTGAACATCCACGTCTTCCATTTGGGATTCTGTCTTCAAGGAAGGCATAGAGATTAGATTAGCTAATAATTTATTAAATAGAGATAATGGTTTTAATTTGAACAAGGCATGGAATCTGGCTCTAGGGATAATTAAATTGAAGAGAACTTGTCATGGTGTCATGTCGATAAGCGAATCGAATGTCTTGTTGCCCTCGCCACGGGCGGCGCGTGTGTAAGCGTAGGCCTATCTCATTGTCGCCGACCAGTCTGTGACTCGCAGGCGGTTACCGTCGCGGTGAAGAATGTGAGGCCGCCCTTGGCACCCTGTCGTAATCCTTGCTATTTAGTCTGATGATGACTGGACGATGCGCGGCGAAATATCAGTGGAAGAAATTTTATTTGCTCGGCTGCATGCCCGGAATTTAATGAACTATTTATCATTCCGCGAAAAGTTGTAAATGCACATCGTCCATGTTTTGTTAACAGAGGCATCACCGCGATGTGCGTACATTTGAAGATTTAACTTGCGAGTTGGCACTACCTGTAAAACGTTCATGTAGTAGCAGTTTACCGATCTTAAATAATGTGACTGGTTGCTGTTTCAATATGTAACTATTTCCAAGCATGAAAGTAATGTGTGGAAAACATAGTTATGTTCTTTTCAGAAATGGTCTGCAAATACCCAATCATTGTTTATGCCTCACTAGTATTAAGAAATTGGAACGAATTTACTGGCTGCTTGCCAGTGGGTAGGTCACATTTTCCCTCAATTTATTCAATTTGACTTGTTTACTGACTTTGCTTTAATTAATCTTTTTTCCGTTTGAGGACCATAAATGTAATTATGTCTAGTTAAATATAAAAAATGTGCGTTTCATATCGGAATGTTAAATGTAGTGTTACCATTATACTATACTGAAGCCGCATTTTTAAGACTGTGCATACAGAGTATAGTTGTAACTGTGGTAGCCATTCTTGCGCACAAATTACAGCAGCAACTTATATCTTCAATTGGCACATTTATTGCCCTACCAGAAATTGTTGCCTTTTTTTGAAACTGAGAACCTGCCAACATACTTACTTACATTCCCTACTAGTAGTGCGCCACAATGACCAACTGCGTCCTCACACCATGGCAAGGGCCATGTAACTGCTGCCTTCCATCAACAGCTGTGAATTGTGGCAGAAGTCCATTTGAGTCGATGGCTGAACCCTTGTTCTCAGAATGGGGTGCCAGGAATGAAGTGTAATAAGGGCCACTTCAATTGGCATTGGTGGGGCAGCTTGAGCAGCTGAAGGTAGTTGTGAGGCTGGTGATCGTGGAGCTTCTTGGCCAGACTCCAATCTCCCACCTGCATAAACCTGTAAGAACTCATGAAGTGTGCAAGGCATTATCCATGAAGGAGTCTGTGATGTACTTCTTCATTTGAACCTTGATTGTGCGGATGAGCTGTTGTGCTACATTGTTAGATTAGGAGGAGCAGGCATGTGGAGAATACCCTGAAGGGTGCAGAAATTAGGGAAAGTTGGAAACACAAACGGCGGACTGCTATCTGACACAAGCATATAAGGTAATCCTTCAAAAGAGTAAAATTTGGAGAGGGTCCAAATCGTATCTGCAGCCGATAACAAAGGATAGCGGATAATGTATGAAAATTAAGATAAAGCATCAACAATAAATAACCAGTAAGAAGGTAGGAAGGGTCCAGCAAAATCAACTTGGATGCATTCACACAGCCACTGTGGTGTGGACCATGGAGAGAGTGTCGGTGCCTATTGGGTAGCACACTGAGAGCAGGCTGTGACAAGATGTAAAATGTCACCATCAATGCTGGGTCAAAACAAGTGCCAATGGACCAATAGCTTGGTACGCGAGTCCCCCCAATGCCAGTGATGTAGGATCTGAAGCACATCCAGCCTAGTTAACAGCCTGTCTGTTGCTGAGAGAACACCACTATCAAACACTGAAGTGCAAAGTAGTTACACAAAGGATCAGAATTTCCACCCAGAGGCCTGTCCAGCAAGTCAAGCTGAATGAGGTGAACAACTTGATGGAAAACTGGACCAGCAGTGACAGCAGCTGCGATCTTGGAGCCCATAATACAAAACACTGCCATTGTACTTTTGCGTCTCATAGAGTTCGTCTTGATCAAAAGTAGGATAAAATCCCACCCTAAGACAGAACTGGCATGTTGCACAGTAGGACGAAAATGTATTTCATAGTTGTAGTGAGACAGAAATAAGGCCCAACACTGGAGGAGAAGTGCTGCTTTGTCAAGGAATGAAGCCAAAGGCTTGTGGTCAGTAATGAGATGGAACTTGGATCTACAAGTTGGGAGTAACGCTGCTGGCTAGATTTTGAGCATTTTTGCTGCATAAGCTATTGGAACCAACCTCGTGTCGATGTGTGAGAATGGCCCCAAGTCCATACTGGAAGGTGTGTGTAGCCAAAACCGGGTGGGGTGGCCTGGATTGGAAAGTAGCCAAAAAAGGAGCAGAATGTAATTTAGATTTCAAAAGTCTAACTCACACTTGCAGGCCGGTAGCCACTGGAAAGGAACATTCTTGTGGAGCAACTTGTGGAGGGAATGGGCCAATGTGGACGTGCCCAGAATAAATTTGTGATAGTGAGCAGTTTCAGCAAAATATGCATGGAGGTCTTTGACATTTGTAGATCAAGGCAGAGCCATAACTGTGGTGACATGATGATGTAAGGGCTTTGGCATAAAGGATTAACACCATCTCAAGAAACTGCAAATACATAATGGAGGGCTGAAAGAAAAGTATGACTTGGCCGAGTTTCATTTCAGCCCTGCAGTATGTGAGACTGTGAACATGAAGGTGCACAAGTTATGTAAATGCTCTTCTGTGAAGGCGTCCATCACAATGATGTCATTGAGATAGTTGATGAATCCCGGAACATTGTCAATTGTTCCAGAAAATGCTGAAAAATTGCCAAGGCATTAGCCACACTGAGCGGGAGGCACCGATATTGGTACAGCCTGAAGGGTGTGTTAACCATAAGGAGTCTTCTAGACTCCTCATCCAATGGAGCATGCAAATAGGTTTCAGATAAATCAGTTTTGGGGAAAAACTGTGCCCCTTGGAGTTTAGCCAATAACTTGTCTGGATGGGGCAAAGAGTAGATGTCAGGCATGGATTGAGCTTTAATTGGAACTTTAAAGTCACGACAGAGGTGAAGCTGACAAGTTGGCTTTTTAACAATCATGAGGGGGTTAGACCACTCATTTAATGTGATAGACTACATGACCTCAAACTGCGTAAGCCTGCCCAGTTCTGCTTTCACGTGATCACACAAGGCCACTGAAATACGGCACACATGGAGAAAACATGGCCAGTTGTAGGTTTCAGGGTAATGTGGGCCACAAAATTAGTGACAGTACCTAACCAATCTGAAAAGAGAGACAAGAACTCAGGATGTAACTGCTGGTAAGGGATCCGGCATTGTATCTGAAAAGGAAAAAACCAAAAGTATTGAAAGCATCCAAACCAAACTAATTTGCAGTCAACATAATATACTAATAGAAAATTGAAGGAATGAACCACAGCCCTATACATAGAGGGACCCATTAATTGCCCCAAAATTGGAATGTGCACTTGTTGTAACTCGCCAAACAACAAAGTAAATGGAGGCAATGCCAGAGGGCCCAAATCCACGTAAGTCTGTAACCACTTGTAGTCTGAGCACTTGATCAAAGTGTGAGTGATGGACAGTTTGTTATGATTCGTAAGCACTAGAGAGAGACAATTAACATCCATGTCCTGTCATTTAGTGTCCTATCTGCCTATAGTTGTTGCGACTCACCCTGTGCTTAGGGCATGTGATCCTGCCATGTTGCACGAAACTGTATGGGCAAGATGGGAGTGTGGAGCACTGCCATTGCTGTGGCATTTTTTGCTGTTATTGTTTGGCACATCACTGACCAATGTGGCACGGAAGTCGCAGTTGTATGGCTGCCACGTTGTCCCCCCCTCCCCAAACTAATTGATGCCTGACATCCAGGAACAGGAGCCATTGCAGCCATGTGACACCCAACTTCATTCTGATCACCTGCAGCATGAGATGAGATGCCTCGAAAAATTGGGCAGTATTTAACACCTCAGCCAAAGATGGACAGTTGCAGTGTAGTGCATGTTGACACACCTCCTTGTCAGTAGCCAGCTGAATTATGGCAACACGGACCATGGAATTGGCATATGAGTCATGATGAGCATTGGTAACTAACTGACATTTGTGACTGAGACTGTTGAGTTTTGATTACTCAAGCCCTGTAGAACTTGGGGGGGGGGGGGGGTTGTTTATAACTGCAATAGAATCCTACATGTGCTGCAATGACATGCGTGTATTTATGGTGATATGAATATAATAGAGGGAAACATTCCACGTGGGAAAAATGTGTCTAAAAACAAAGATGATGTGACATACCAAACGAAAGTGCTGGCATGTTACTAGACACTCAAACAAACATAAACATACACACAAAATTCAAGCTTTCGCAACCAACGGTTGCTTCTTCAGGAAAGAGGGAAGGAGAGGGAAAGACGAAAGGATTTGGGTTTTAAGGGAGAGGGTAAGGAGTCATTCCAATCCCGGGAGCGGAAAGACTTACCTTAGGGGGAAAAAAGGACAGGTATACAGTCTCTCGCACGCGCCCACACACACACACACACACACACACACACACACACACACACACACACACACACACACATGCACAGACACAGACATTTGTGATAATTTGACAACCTACACATTTCTTTGAATGGAAGTGGTGCAGTTTCCTGGAGCAGGACTAACTGGCGTGACTGTTAGATCTGAGGAGAAATCCGAGAAAGGAACAAATATTACACGTTTGCATCAGTGATACCAAAGACAAGAAAGTGTTGCTGAAGTTGCTTCTCATAGGCTTCCCGGTCTTCAGCTGCATCGTTGTAAGTGATAAAGGGCAGTGGTAAGCCAACAGCATGGGTGCCTGTGTAATCCATGTCACCGACAAGTTCATGATAGTAGCCATAAAGCCTGCTACTGCTCGAGGAGAGATTTGAGCACTGCCTCCAAGGCAAGAAGAACCAAAGGAACAACCAGGAGACTAAGCAAATGAAGTAAACATCACACCTGTTGACAACTGGGTCCTAATGTAAGACACAAACAACGGTATGGCCACAACGAACCAAAGTTTATTCTTCTTCTGCATAAAAGTGAACAACAGTTGAGAACATGTAGAAAAAGTGCCTGCAGCTCTGCGCTTTGAAAGGGGGGGGGGGGGGGTGTCTAGTAGACGGCGTGGCAGATGCCGTGCAGTAAGCACAAGTCATGCGGCTTGCTGCAGATGGCTGGCGTCTGGTGGCTGTGGCTGGCCCGTGCAGATGCCATTGGTGTAATTTCGAAGCATAGTGTGCCGGCAGCTTGGTGCTGCTGTTCGTATCCCTGTATTACGTACAAGGTTATAGTAAGCTGCAAGGCTAAACTTATTGGTTTATGACTGAAATTGTATTTTTAACATTGATAGTGAATTGCTCAGTGTGAGAAAATGTCCAGCACTGTATAATTTCTTTTTCTGTGTACTAAAAATAAGCTTTTCTTTATTTTTTGTAGCTCAGTTGTGGAACAAACATGCCGTCGATGAGAGTCTCTGCACTTCAGTATTACTTTCTTACATAGCAGAGAGCTCTACTTCATATCCAATGCTTCTTGGTGAAGATTTTGCAAAGGATCTGAAATTACAAATGACATTGTTTCTTGTAAGTACTTGTTCAAATTTCATGGACTCTCTCTCTCTCTCTCTATCTCTCTCTCTCCCACCCACCCACTCCTGCCCATCTCCCACCCACCCTCTTTCCTTTCTCACCAAGCTGCTTTTCCTTTCCGTCATCCCCCCCCCCCCCCCCCCCCGCCCCCTTGAGAATAAATGTCTCTGTTCTACGTAGCTGAGTAAATGTGGTTATTAATGAATTAATGAGAACCTTATGCTTCTCTAAATTTTTGCTGTGATTCACATGTACTTGCTAACTGATCCTGCCATTGTGCCTCACACGGGACAAACAATAACAAGTCTTCAATCGAGTTAGTATCAGGAAATATAATGGAAAACAACCAAGTGTCAGTTCTGAAATAATTAAAGAATGCCACTGATACATATTATCTATTTTTATGTCCTAATTGTTTCTGATGTTTGTATTGGTATGCATTAATGTATTTTGTAATATTGACAGGCATCAAAGTACATGATAGACTTCAGATCAAGTCATTGCACACAGCTGCCTACAAATTTATTCAGAATGCCTTGGGATCTCTCTCCGGAATCTGATTATGTAAAAATATGAAGAAGAAGTAATTATGGAGATACGATTAAGAAAATAAGTGATACACTGTTTATGGATGTATACTGCATAAGATTTTACATTGTAGTGCTTTTATTGTGTATCTATGTATATAGTCAGAATGGTACCATGCATTCCATTTCATTTTTCTTTGTATATTTATTTTCATTGACTCATCATTATATAGAGCTTACAACTGGTAATACTCATGATTTTTTTTCCCTTCTCTGTAAGTGTTTAGTGTGTATACAGTTGCTCCATGTGTTTAACTCTCTGTGGACCTTTTGTGGTATTAGGTATTTGCAAACATTTTAAATACTCATTTGACTGCAAAATATGCTTTGAATCTGGATCATGCATGACACTTTTATTTTTATTTTCTGTAATTGTTTTGTATCGGAAAACTATGAAATTCACTTAAAATGTAAATTTTTGAAATTGAATAAATAATGTTTTCTTGGTCTATAGAAACCTTTAAGTTTAAATGAAAGGAACAACATACATTTATTGTGCACCACATTGGTCCTGATTTTCCAGACTGTCTGTTGTGGTGCTTTTTTTTCCCCAATGATTAAGTGTAGGATTTTTTACCTATGTGTGTCGCAAGAAATTAGATCTTTAACTTATATTTTACTTTGACGTCAATGTCAGAATTTTTGTGACTTCATTTTAATTTTTCCTGAAATGAAATAAACAATTATTTCCTGAAATGAAATAAACAAAACATACCCACCAGAAAGATAATGTACTAGATTTTGTGCACTATGCATTATTTTTGGCAGTTACTCTGTCCACTCAGTGGGTATTGTAGGCAAATGAATTAAGTAATTTGTACTTCCTATCGCAAACTATTGTTAGGTTTTTATTTGATTTATTGTCAAGAAAGTTGCATAATGTATTTGTAGCATTTCCACATATATAAGACAAGCTTATAATTCAGAAACTGAAATTATTTCTAAAATGAGGAGCAAACAGTTTTCTTTCCTTGAGTTCATAACTTTGGCAGCTTAATTGTTCAGATAAATTCAGTGTTTCTGATCACTGGTATTATTTCGTATTTGGTTGATTTTGGAACCGCATTTCCTTAGTCAGTGCATGTGTTGTGAATAGCATGTATCTGAATGCAAAATGTGTTTGTGTGTGTCTATGATTTGACAAGTTGTTGGTGTTATCAGTGTGTGTTTATCCAGCGTAAATGGAAAAATTGTTCATCCAGATGATTTCAACTGTGATTCAGCTGTAAGTTTTTATTGTTTGCTCATATTTTTTGTTTATTTTTCATGTGTAGCCATGAGCCACATGTCAGTAAATATTCGTAAATGTATTATTATAAATAATTTTTGTGCTGAATGTCATTTCAGTTGATTCTTTTGAAAAAAGACCTCAAATTGTATTTGATAATTATAATCATGATTGCATATACATTTTGGCTACAGCTACTGTGTTAAAAGGTGTTCACATCAGAAGATATTGCATAGTCGTATAATGGTGTGTAAGCAGAGTATTCCAAGTACATACTGAACTCTATAGGAACCTAGGTAGGAAGCAATTGCCTCCCATTTCAATAATTTGCTAGCTCTCAGCTGTACACAATGCTATGATATCAATGAAATGTTGGCGTAACATAACTACAGCTTTAATGATAACAATAATGATGATAATGCCCTGGTTTTAGGAGCCTTGTGTGGGGAAAATCATGTGATTTTATCAGAAAATTAAATCTATTAGATGGTCTTTAAGATAAGTTGAATTTGATACGCTGCAGTCCGGAGAGAATCTCTTTATTGATACTGAAGTATCTGATGCAGTCCTTATCTAAGTTTCAAATTGTGATAATATGTAAAAGTGTCCTTGTCCTATCCAGATAAAATCAATTTGCGCAAGAATCTTAAGTTTTCCAGAAAAAACACTATGATTCATCAGATCAAAAACGTAACCTTATTTTATTTAACATAGCCTTATTTCAAGGCAGATTAAAAGTACATGCTGGCCTGGAACTCGAACTCAGGACCTTGCATTTCCCTGGAAACTGTGTTCAACTGAACTACCCAGGTGTAACTGGTGGAGGTGAAGGTGTGAGGGCAGGACATGAGTTATGCCTGTATAGCTCTGTTGGTAAGAGCATTGCGAGAAAAAATGAAGGATTCAAATCCAAGTCTTGGTCTAGCACATACTTTTGATCTGCCTGGAAGTTTCAAGTGTTATTGTACAAAGTGTTTCAGAAAGGACTTTACAACTTTAAAAATTCATATAAATTTATTGAAAGAAGGTATAGAGCTGGGTTTAGTGTTATTTTGAAGGGAAACACATCAAGTTTTTTTTTATACCTTAAACTAAAGATGTTGATTATCTTGCACACATCCCATTGGAAGTCAATTTCTTCCCAAGCTTGCTGTAGCATTGCAGGTGTAACTTGCTCAGTGGCAGCGTACATTCTTGCTGTAAGTTCAGGTAGAGAAGCTGGCACAGGAGGTACAAACACGATATCCTTGATGAATCTCCAAAAAAAAAAAAAAGTGTCACATCTGGGGAACATGGGGGCCATGGAATTGGTGCATCACGGCCAATCCATTGACCTGGAAAGCGGTCACTGAGAAAATCCCATACCTCAGCCAGGCAGTGGGGTGGTGCAGCATCTTGCATGAAGTAAAAATTTCGTTCTTGGTCAACCTCATCAATCTGTAGTATCAAGAATTGTTGTAACATATCCAGGTACAGTATCCTACTGATGGTTCTCTCACAGGAAAAAAAAGCAGGCATACACTTTTTTTTTTGCTCACTGCACAAAAAGCATTCTGTTTAGAGCTATCATGAACATGTTGCAATGTACATGTTGCAATGTTTGATGTGGATTTTCACTGCTCCAAATCCTACAGTTGTGTGTATTAACCTTCACTTAAGTGAAAAGTCAACTCATCCGAAAAGATGATTTTGTCCATGAAATGTTCATTGTCATGTAATCGATTTCGCATACCCGCACAGAATTTTATTAGTGTCTTTTATTGCTTGTACGAGCATCAATCTGTACGGTTTCAAATGAAAACGGTTTCTCAATACGCCAAACAGTCATATGTGGGATTTGCAGTTCGCAAGATGCACGCAGGTAAATTCGTAGGGTCGTTGTCTCTTTGGCTCAACGTCTTTAGATGTGCTTGGATGACCTGATGATTTCCTATGTCTTACCAAGCTCCCTGTTTCTACAAAACATTTATGCCACTCATAAATTATAGTCCTACTAGGAGGATCTTTAGTGTTCTTGGCATGGAAATTACGCTGAGTTGTTGTCGCCGACATCGATTCTTCAAACCAAAACAAACGGCTAGTATGCTCGAGTCCAGTGAAGGCAGCCATCTTTCACCCAACAGCCACTAGCATTCCTTACGGTGCAATTTGACACTAACGAACTATGCGAGACAAAACTTGATGTATTCCTTACAAATTGACACTACAATCAACTCTGTATGTACTATGAATTAATTTATAAGAACTTCCAAAGTCCAATTGAAACACCCTGTACTTGTCATTACTTTACATTTTGTCAACTGAGGATATGTTCATGAAAAAAAGAGAGAAATCTTAGCTACAGCAACAGAGACAACATTAAATAAAATGAGGTTATATCTTTGATGCGATGAAGCTTAGTGGTTTTTCTGGAAAAGTTAGGATTGGGGGGAACTGACTTTATCTGGATCTAACGGGCAGTCTAAAAGACACACTAGTGTGAAAGAATCGGTGGGGATTGTAACTGTTGGTTTACTAAAACAGACACATTCAGCCATTTACTTCCAAATCACTCCATGAGATTGTCTTTAGGAGAGGAATTATTGCCTAAGGAAAGTCAAAACAATGCTCTGACTTGTTATAATATCGGATGTTTAGTTGGAGCTGGTGTGTTATCCATCCTCAGAGTTTTCCTGAGTGCTATGGGTTACTGGGCAGCCAGGACTGTTTTCCACTGAGTGGTTGTGATGTAGTTGGGATCTCTAGTTAGTTTTTAATTATTTTTATACAAATTAATATACAGTGTGTATCAAAAATAATCATCTGGTTTGGCACGTTTTTTTGATGAACAGGAAACTCAAAACCTTTTCATAGGTGTTCAATATGCCCCCCTTGAGATGCACGGCGTATGTCCATGCGGTATTCAAATTGTTCCCACACTGCAGTGAGCATGTCTTGAATTACAGCTTCCACAGCTGCTGATATGCGATGTCTCAGTTCATTCATTGTTGTTGGTAATGGAGGCACATAAACCGTCGTTTATAAGCCCGCACAAGAAATAGTCACGTACAGTCAGGTCCGGTGATCTTGGAGGCCAGTAATGTAAGGCTGAATCAGTTGGTCCAGTGTGACTGATCCAACATTCAGTAATTCTTCTGATCCAACATTCAGTAATGCTTCGATTTAAAAATTCCTGCACTTCCAGAGGCAGTGTAGTGGAAACCATGTAAAACTCGAGAGTTTGCTCTTGCCAACAGTATTTTGTTCACGCACATATCTCAAATAACATAATAGTTATGATTTTTTAAAAAAATGAGATGATTCTTTTTGATACACCCTGTAGTTCAACATGCTGGTTTTGTAGGTCTCTTTTCCCCATACCGATTTAAACAGAAACTAACACTTTGCCTAGATTCTTCTTGTAGTGCTTTGTGTCAACAGTGGCTATAGCTCAACGAGTGCTCATTTTGAAACTTCATCCATCCTCATTATCGTCTGTTAATTTTACAGTACACTGCATTTCTTGTTCCTGTGAGGGTATACTCTACACTTTAGAGAATAAACTAATGCTTTATTTTGCCTCTTTCATATCCTAGCCAAAGATAAAACAGTCGCAAAATTCACTATCAGTGCACCCTCAAATTCTAATTTATATTAATGTTTGCTATAAAAAATACTACAAGTCTCTATTTGCAAATATGGTATAGTAATTACTGCACATAGTGTATTCTTCTGTATTAAATCTAACTCAACATGAATGATAAAATTATGCAAAATCTAAATTTTTTCTGTAAAATTTATCGAAAGTCATGCTGCTAAATATTATTTTCTGAACAATAAAGAAAAAAATCCTGTTTTGGATTTATATTTTCAGATGAACTTTGGATAAGTGATGTGGGTACACTGCAGGTATTTTCCCAGTATGTACTAGTTCAGAAGTGCTTGCTGTTACTCAGCAAACTTCAGTTTATACAGAAATTGGCAATTTCAACTGGGAATATTAGGGAAGTTTCGATGGAATAAAATGTACTTACAGAGAGTGCTTTATGATTTAGTAAATACAGTTGTTGTTTCAAAGACCATAGCCATGATAATGTTATGTTGTAACATGTCATTTGAAAATAAAATAGATGACTGAATTATGGGCATTTACAGGTGTGTGACCTATTTATTATCATTCCAGATTAGTTTAGGGTGAATTAGGAGTTTTTGAGGATAGAAGTCTTAAATCCACTGACAGTTTGGGTGACACAGTGTTGTTAATATGTGGCAACCTGCAACCATGAACTTGAATTCCGCTTATATACAGACAACAAGGGTGAACTTTTATTCTGTGAAGTAGAGGAATAACTGTAAATGAAAAGGCTGATGAAACAGAAAATTGAAAGTAAATTAGGACACTTTTATTTCATCAGAACCTTTTTCACCAGGCAATAATCCAGAAATGCTACGAAGTGCATGCTGAAAGAGAGAATAATCCAAAAACATATGTAGTGGACATTGAAGAAATGATTTACAACCCCCTCCAAAATTTTTGTTCTGCTGCAGTATTTTTCTATTACCTTAAGATTGATTGTGACCAGCATTTTATGGTTACTAACTGGTGTTTGGTAAATGCTATCTTGATTTGAATACAACATTGTTCGGACATTATTAATTTGGATGATTTGGGATGCAACTCTCAGGGATCACTGCACTCTATCCTGCTGCAATTGAACATTTTAGTCAAGTGCCACCTGACTGCCAGAGTGCAAGGTGCCAGAGTACTATTCATTTGATACAAAAATCCCTCAGCATTTGTGAAGAGGAACATCATACAGCAGTATGGGTTACAAAACTTGCGGATAATTCTGTCCATATATTCACATCTGCCATATTGTTGGCCTAGAGCAACAGTCAGCACACTAAATTTGACTTCAGAGGTTAACAATCAACAACGTGGATATCTCTTTTAACTTTGCGCGTGCAGTTAACGATTTCAGTGGCGCTAGGAAAACAAAGATTCCGTGGATTTATATTTGGTGGAAAATAGAGGACATCTTCAGTGGACATTTCTCCTAGATGATGATCATTTTCAAGTGTGATTAGCCTATTTGTCAAGTTTAGGTCTATTTATTAATGTTCCATTTTAGATTTTCATCTATGATGACTATCGAAAGTATACAAAGTAGGCTAAGAGTTTGTAGAAAACTAAAAGTGTGTTCTGGAGGAATACATCAGAAAATGATCTGATTTATTTATTTCATTTATTTTATTACATTCCTTTATAGCCTTTTACGTATAATATAAACACTGCTGTATTGATTCTTAGAGAAATTTTGCGATGTACATTAACACTTAATTTTATACTACACGGTACTATGTCCTATCACCATAACTATTTCTACTATTACTAGTAATAATTGTTAAACAAACTATTTCTATTATGAATAAAAACTACACCTACTACCAAATCTATACCTACTACTGTTATGATAACTTCAGTTTTTGTCTGTCACATTTCCACTCCATTGCTCCACCGTCCATGGACAAGACCTGCTGGTTCGTTGTGCGCTTTGAGGGTGCCATGGTTGGTATCTGCCTCTTTCATCGTTTATTGGCTCACTGGTTGTAGGGAAGGATTCACCCATTCCAAGGGAGCATCGTTGTTACTGGTGATGAGGGCAGCCACACGCCGAACCACCTGACTCCGGTTATGGTCCTTGGAAGATGAGACGCAGCCCACTGCTGCATTTTTCTCTGGTGTTGTTATGATGATGGCTGCACATGCCTGAATTAAGACTCTTTTAGCCCACAAAGTAAAATAATTAAAATCTGCTAATGTCCTAGTGGGGTCAGGGATTTTCGCTGCCTCGAGAAGACTGGGTGTTGTTGTGTCGTCTTCATCATCATCATCATTCATCCCCAATACGGTCGGAGGAAGGCAATGGCAAAACACCTCCACTAGGACCTTGCCTAGTTGACCTCCCGCATCGTCCCCTATGCTCCTTGGAGTATTGGACCTCATCATGTCATCAGGTTAACAGTCAATGCTCGCATATATTTTTTTGTCAGCTATATCAGTTTCGACAGTTACATCATTCTGAATAGTCCATATTATGTCACACTGCTATTGCCTATGAGTTACATGGCCTAATGAGAATGACATGAGTGTCAAAACTGATGTATCAAACAAACAATATATTTGAGCATTAACTGTTAACCACCATAGTCCGTCCATGTAGTCGTGGAAGTAAAATGAATGGCTGTTCAAACAGTTACTATTGATTCCTGTTCAAACATTTACTAAAATCCTTTCGTAATTAACATGTTTTTAAACAATTGTAGACGTCAAAACAACCTTATTCTTAAACAGTATCATGCTGGGAAATCTCATGTTTTTAGGTTAAGGGCCGGCCGGAGTGGCCGAGCGGTTAAAGGCGCTACAGTCTGGAACCGCACGACCGCTACGGTCGCAGGTTCGAATCCTGCCACGGGCATGGATGTGTGTGATGTCCTTAGGTTAGTTAGGTTTAAGTAGTTCTAAGTTCTAGGGGACTTATGACCACAGCAGTTGAGTCCCATAGTGCTCAGAGCCATTTTTTTTTTAGGTTAAGGCACTGTCTTAAAACTTAGATATAACACTTTACTCACCTGTGACATCTTTCATGGCATGGTTATTTTGTACCAGATGGATATGGCAGTTAATTTCATTTACAACATTCCAAACTAATAAGCTATTTCTCTGGTTCTTGTTGAAGACATAGTTTTCTAACACTGGATAAACACCACAAAATTCTGGAGTTGCGCCTATTTTGTACATAATAAGGGTAGTGCAGGACAACACAACATCAACTTCAGCTTCATGAAAAGGATAGATTGCTATTCACTATGTAGACGAGGCATAGAATGGCAGACATGCATATTGAAAAAAGACTGCTAGACATTTTTAGCTGTGGACTTATATCCTTCGTCATGTGTAGCCAAAACACACACTTATGTACAGCTCTCACACACATGTACTATGTTGTCTGGTAGTCACAGTAGGGAGTCAGTTTTTTTCCCTATCTGTGTCTCATCATCTCTGATATGTGGTGAGTCTTTCCTTTTCATAATATTGTTACATTCCATCCTAGATTTTCCATTACCGGTATTTGATTGCTGCTTACTGTCAGTAATTGGGAAGACCGAAGGTTCAAATCTCCGTCTGGCCAACCAAATTTAGGTTTTCCATGATTTACCTCAATCACTTAAGGCAAATTCTGGTTGTCTTCTTTGAAAAGGCATGGCCATCTTCTTTCACCATCCTTCTCTAATCCAAGCATATGCTCCATCTCTAATAACCTTGTCACTTGCAACGTGTTGAACACAAATTTTTTCCTTTTTGTAGACCTTTTTTAAGTATTTGACAGTAAAAAAAAGGGTTGAAATCATGTTATCAGTATTTAAATCGAACCCCTTTAAACAAAATTATTTAATGGCATTACAAAAACAAGATTTACTGTTTTCTTTGTTATCGTATTTTTGCTCAGTTTTAAGAGTCTTTGTTACCATTTGCAGAGATAACTAATAATGACTCTTGATTAAACTGTAACACATGCACATAGAAAAAAAAGTAAAGGATCCATAACATGTCCAGTGCTGTTTATAATGTATGCTGAAGTAAAGTGATTCGACTGCTCTTTGTGGAATAATTACAAATTTATATTTCCCTCGGGTTCCTCGATCATGTGAAATGAAAACAAGAATGGCTTCTCTGAAAAAGGACATGCTGATTTATTCCCCAGCAGCAATTAATCTGACCATGTCATTGACAAGATAATTAAACCTGTCCTTCTTTCTGAGTATAACAGGACACTATTTTCTTAAATGCAAACTAAAGCAGATTTGTTTTGAACGAAGTATTCCATAAAATTGGTGACTTTCCTAACAAACTTACAATAAGCAATATGAAATTCTGTTATCTGTTCATTGAGTGTATAAGTATCATGGAATAGAGTCGCCATTTTGTTAGGCGTGCACCGATTATAATCCAAGAAGAGACAAGCTCATAAATGTGTGTGGACGAGGTCATGTTCTGGCATATCATCAGAGAATACCAATTAAGAAGATGCAACCTATTTAACAAACTAATACAAATGAAACTAATAAAAATCTCACAAAACTACATCGACTATCCTAGCACACCTCCTTTCTAAATCTAATTCCCACTCCATCCTAAACTCTGATCAGCACTTCCTGGGTTTCAGGTAGGATTCCTTGTTTCGTTTGATGATGCTTAGGTGTTATTCCAATACAACTTTAGGGCCTCTGCAATGCTGTTCGAGTTCAGGGGAGAATACATAGAGGACTGAGGCACGGATTGAGGAGGAAGGTGGACTAGGATGGTCTGTGCAGTTGTGCAAAACCACTGTGCCAGGGTCTTGCAGTGGTCAGCACATTTGCCTAGTGAGCACGAGCCTGTGGTTCAAATACCATCCACTGAAAAATTTTTATTTGGTGCTTCAGTGTGCTTATATAAATAATAGAACTAATAAACTTTGCACATATGTTCATTTGAATGCTTTGCATCAGAAAAAATGGAAAATTACATGTAGTATGATAGAAAAATGGTTCCAACAGCTGTTCAGGTGTACTATTGCATACAAGCATTTTTTAAAATAGCATGGATATTGAGGATCTTTTCCAGACAAACTTTGTCACAAAACTGAACCTACATGAAAAGAAATGATCATACAATAATATAAATAATTTTGCAGTCCTACATTTAGAGAACAGTTCTATTATTCTGGTTAATATCGTGTTCTGTGGGTCACTTTACACAATATATTATCATGACATGGAACAAGTTAGTTAACAGAATGTTAATTTCACTGATTATTTAAATAAAACTGTAGTCTGGTCATTTAAAGGTGACTTAACATAACAGAAAACAATATTTAGTTTAATAAGAAAAATACATATGGAAAATTTTTCACTGAATAAGCTACTAGATTCTAAATAAAAATTATTCTATGCATTAGAAGGAGCTGTGCAGAAGGAACTTTTTCAGTCATTTGCACTGAGGTGACAAAAGTCATGGGGTAACTCCTGATATTATATTGGACCTCCTTTTGTTTGGCATGGACTCAACAACTCATTAGAAGTTCCCTGCAGAAATATTGAGCCATGCTCCCCCTATAACCATTCATAATCACAAAAGTGTTTACGGTGCATAATTTTGTGCACGAATTGACCTCTCGATTGTGCCCCATAAGTGTTTGATGGGGTTAATGTCCGGCGATCTGGGTGGCTTAATCATTCGCTCAAATTGCCCACAATGTTCTTGAACCCAATCGCAAACAGTTGTTGTCCTGTGACGTAATGGCCAAATAGCTGTACATAAACATTTCCAGTCAGTGAACAGTTTAGTTGGACCAGAGGTCCCAGTCCATTCCATATAAAAACAGCCCACACCAACTGGAGCAATCACCATCTTGCACAGTGCTTTCTGGACAACTCTGGCCTGTGGCTTCATGGGGTCTGCAGACACTCAAACCTTACCACAGCTCTTATCAACTGAAATTGGGACTCATCTGACCTGGCCATGGTTTTCCATTCATCTAGGGTCCAACCGATATGATAACAAGCCCAGGAGAGGCGGTGCAAGTGATGATGTGCTGTTAGCAAAGGCACTCGCATGGGTTGTCTGCTACCATAGCCCGTTATTGCCAAACTTCAATGCACTATGTGAATGGATATGTTGATCATATCTCTCACATTGATTTCTGCAGTTATTTCATGCAATGGTTCTTGTCTGTTGGCACTGACAACTCCATACAAATGCTGCTACTCTTGGTCGTTATGTGGAGGCCGTCAGCCACTGATTTGTCTGTGGTGAGAGATGATGCCTGAAATTTGGTGTTCTTGGCACACTATTGACATTGTGGCTCTCGGAATATTGAATTCGCCGGCCGAAGTGGCCGTGCGGTTCAAGGCGCTGCAGTCTGGAACCGCAAGACCGCTACGGTCGCAGGTTCGAATCCTGCCTCGGGCATGGATGTTTGTGATGTCCTTAGGTTAGTTAGGTTTAACTAGTTCTAAGTTCTAGGGGACTAATGACCTCAGCAGTTGAGTCCCATAGTGCTCAGAGCCATTTGAACCATTTTGAATATTGAATTCCCTAATGATTTCCAAAATGGAATGTCCCTCATGTTTAACTCCAACTACCATTCCATGTTCAGAGTCTGTTAATTCCTGATGTATGGCTGTAATCATGTCAGAAACCTTTTCACATGAATCACCTAAGTACAAATGACAGCACTCCCTTTTATACCTTGTGTAAGCGATACTACCACCATCTGTATATGTGAATAAAACAATCCCATGACTTTTGTCACCTCAGTGTGGTCTCATTGGGTAAGTGCCCAAAGATGTTGGTAACAGCATTGTTCAATCCTTTCAGAACTAAGGACAATTTTTATGAAGTGTAGTAAACGCCTTTCTTCTAGTATTGTAATTATGGATATGATTATTGCTGGGCTCTAATGAATTATTTACAGCAAATGTCATGATATAAAATATGTACTGTGATGCTGTAATTCAAATATGTATTCCTTAGTTATTTAGTAGATGATTGAACAAAGGTAACAATACATATTATTATTACCGGGCACTTTTGTGCCGTGAAGATTTTCTTTCTTGAATATGAGTTACCCCGAAGACATTTCCATATGACATTAATAATGAATGTAGCAAAGTGTGTCAGCTTACTGATTTGCCATTCTTCAAGGCTTGTGAGAACATGAAGGCATAAGTGGGTGAACTGAGTTGTTTAAGAATCTGTAAAATATGTATTTGCACCCTCCCCCCAAAAAGTTATATTTGGGTTACCAAAAATGTTAATACACCTATATTATAATATAAGAATAGTTCTGTGTAGACTGAAATTGGGATGCCATGTGTGACAAAGGGAACACTTAGTATCTATGTATATTTATTTTGTTTGTATTGTTGCAATATCACGAAGTTGTTGGTCAGTAGAATAAGGTTCGTTTACAACAGTCCAAAGTCAAAGATGTAAATTTATGGACAGAGCCGTGCTTGATAGGACAGACACTGGAGTAATGTTAAAAATCCCGGTGTCCCTCTTATCAGGTGCGGAACTGTTCTGTCCATCAACAGTGAAGCATTTTGAAGAAAGAGGGTATATAGATTATATGGAAAAAATGCTGTGTTAGCTGAGAATTTTTTAAAATATGCAGATTCTTAATAGTAATTTACTAATGTGAAACAACTGTCATAGATATGTTATATGTGAATGCCTGGCACAGTAAAATGCTTACTAGTGATTGCAGTGGCTCTAGAATATATTCAGCTATCTCTCTCTGTTTCCTATCATTGGCAAACATGTTTTATTCGTACTGGATGAATGCAATATCCAGTATGACACTTAAATAAATATATACAATACAGGGTGTATCAAAAAGAATCATCCAATTTTTAAAAAAATCATAACTATTAAGTTGTTTGAGATATGTGAGTGAACAACATACTGTTGGAAAGAGCAAGCTCTCGAGTTTTACATGGTTCTTGCTAGATTCAGCAGAGTGCATCCACTTCAGTTCTAGTAAAAATAGTATTGGAACAACAGAAAGCGTTCTGTGTTCTAAGTTTTGCGCAGTGCAGATCAGTAGTAGCATTCTGTGTTATTTTCGTACTAGGTATGGTGTGGATCCTCCTACAGCACAGAGTGTTAGATGGTGGTCTGAACAATTCAAAGGAACAAGTCGTTTGTGTAAAGGCATATCACTGGACCATCCCTGAGTGTTCGACACAGACATCAATTGCATCTGCCACAGTTTCATGAGGAGTCTGCAGAAATCTATTTGCTGTGCAGTTCGACAACTGAACTTGCTCTGTGATGTCCGTCTGGCATGTGTTGCATCGATATTGACACATGAAACCATACAAAATTCAGATACTGCAAGCTCTTCATGAAGGTGACAAACAACAACATGTGGAGTTCTGTAATTTCATCTGTGGAAAGACAGAGGATGAAAGTTTTCTTCCATGCTTAGCGTTTAGTGATGAGGCATCATTCCATTTAAATGGGAAGGTGAACCACCATAATGTGAGAGAATGGGGTACGGAAGAACAACATGAAGTTGTACAACATGGGAGGGATTCTCCAAAATTTAATGTGTTTTGTGCAGTTTCACGGGAAAAGGTGTATGGTCTGTTTTTCTGTGCCAAGAACACTGTTACTGGAAGCATGTATCTTGGTATGCATGAGAACTTTCTTTTCCTGCAGTTGGAGACTAATTCGAACAACTTCATTTGCCAATAGGATGGGGCGCTGCCACACTGGCATCTGGAGGTGCAGGAATTTTTAAATGAAAGGATTACCAAACGATGGATCAGTCACACTGGACCAAATGATTCAGCCGTACATTACTGACCTCCAAGGTCACCTGACCTGACTAGCTGATTATTTCTTGTGGTGGCTTAAAAAGAAAACTCTATTTATGTGCCTCCTTTACCTACAACAATGAATGGACTGAGACATTACATAACAGCTGTTGTGGAAGCTGTAACTCAAGACATGCTTGCTGCGATGTGGGAACAATTTGAATATCACATTGACATATGCCATGCATCTCAAGGGGACATATTGAACATCTATGAAAAGGTAAGAAAAATAAATTTACAGTTTCCTGTTCACCAAAAAACAAAATTCATTGTATATGTTTATTACTTTCAGAAATATAGACTTCCAAATTGGATGATTCTTTTTGATATGCCCTGTATAAGGAAAACCTTAGATTGCTACTCACCGTAAAAATGACATGTGGAGTTGCAAATAGGCACAAGGAAAAGACTATTATGCCTTCTTCAGAAAAGAAAATGCACACACATTCATTCACACAAGCAAGCACACATCATGCACACATGATCTCCATATCTGACAGATCGGACAAAAATGCAACTGTCACATGAATGAAAGCAACAATCTGAAGGGAGCAGGGAATCGAGAGGGCAGCAGGATACAGGTGGGGCGAGAGAGTAGTGCTGTCTGGTGGAGCATGCAGGGTCTAGACTGCCAACAGAGGCAATGTTGGGAGATTGTGGGGGAGGGAGCTGTGGAAAAAGGAGCGAAAAAGGAGAGGAGTGGGGAAAGATGGGTGGGTGCGTTGGCATAGGGTGCAAACAAAGAGGGTGGGAGATGAGAGTGAGGAGGAGCTTATGAGGCAGAGGGAGTGGGGACGGTATGTGACTGTAGGTTGAGGCCAAGTTAATTATGGAAGCGGAGAGAGTGCTGTAGGTATAACAGTTCAGAAAAGCTAGTGGTGGAGCGGAGGATTCAGATGGCTTGGGTAGTGAAGCAGCCATAGAAATCGAGCATGCTATGCTCAGCTGCATGTTGTACCACATGGTGGTCTACTTTGTTCTTGGCCACAGTTTGGCAATCACAGTTCATCATGGTGGACAGCTGGTTGGTAGTCATACCAATATAAAAAGCTATGCAATGAGATATATGACATCGCTGCTTTCATAAGTGGCCCGGACTCTGATCGGGTGGGATAAGCCTGTGACAGGACTGGAATACAAACTGGTGGGTGATTGGTTCGGGCAGGTCTCGCACCTGGGTCTTACCACAGGCATATAGTTCCTCTGGCAAGAAGTTGGAATTGGGTGTGCCATAGGGATGGATTAGGATGTTGTGAGGTTGGGTGGGTAATGGGACACCACTTTAGGAGGAGTGGGTAGGATGTACCTCATTTCAGGGCATTATGATACTTAATCAGATCACTGATGCAGGATGTGATTCAGTTGTTCAATTCCACTATATGGTATTTGGTGATGAAGGGGGCACTCTTTTTGTAGCTGGTTCATGGGGGTGGTGGGAGGGTTGGGGCTGTATGAGGAAATGGCACAGCAGGTCTGTTTGCAGACTAGATCTGTAGAATAGTTCTTGTCTGTGAAGATCTTGGTGAGGGATCCCTTAAGCAAGGAAATTCTTGTCACTCCAAATACGCCTTCTCCAAATAGCTAGACAGTATAGGAAGGATTTTTTGGCGTGGAAGGAATGTCAGCTGTGGGTGGGTTTAACGTGGACGGAGATGTGGATGGAGCCTTTAGAGAGGAGGTGGTCCACATTCAGGAAGGTGGCACTCCATGTTGAGGAGGCCTTGGTGGACGGGAGAGGAGGTATCAAGGTTGTGAAGGAATGAAGATACGGTATCTTGACCATGAGTCCAGATCATGAGATATCGTCAGTGAAGCTAAACCAGACTTCGGGTTTGTTGTTTTGGGAGGCTAGGATTGACCCATAACCAGGTTAGCATAGGAGGATGCCATGTGGGTGCCCATGACTGTTTGGCCAATTTGTTTGTGTACTTTCTCTTCAAAAGAAAAGTAGCTGTGTGTTAGGATAAAGTTATTTAGGTGTATGAGGAACGCGGTAGTGAGTTTGGAGTCTGGAGGTCACTGGCAGAGGTAATGTTCAGTAGCAGCAAGACCATGAGCACGGTGGATATTGGTGTATAGGAAACTGGCACAAACAGTAATAGTAGCAATCCATGAGATAATGAGTGGCGATGGTGGAGAGTCAGTGAAGGAAGTGGTTGGTATTTCTGTCATGGATGACTAGATTTCTGGCAATTGACTTCATGCCCTGAAATGAGGGAAATCCTATCCAAGATCTTTCACATCCCTCCTTAAGTTCTGTCGCTCATCCAACCTCCACAACATCCTAGTCCATCCGGAAGACCTGCCCAATCCATCCACCCAGAACTTCCCATTCCGGTTCTGTCACAGACT
The DNA here is from genome assembly GCF_023898315.1 of Schistocerca nitens. Classification (NCBI taxonomy): domain Eukaryota; kingdom Metazoa; phylum Arthropoda; class Insecta; order Orthoptera; family Acrididae; genus Schistocerca; species Schistocerca nitens. The sequence goes on along the minus strand of NC_064618.1, from coordinate 283,084,304 downwards.
TATCCTATCCCATCAGAGGCCAAGCCACCTGTGAGGCCATGGCATATACGAGCTCTACTGCAATCATTGCACAGCTTTTTATATTGGTATAACTACCAACCAGCTGTCCCCCATGATGAACAGCCACTGCCAAACTGTGACCAAAAGCAAAGTAGAGCACATGTGGCACTACATGTAGCTGAACATAACAGGCTTGATTTCAGTGGCTGCTTCACAATCTGGATCCTTCCCTCCAACTCCAGCTTTTCTGAACTGTGCAGATGGTGTTATTCTTACAACACATTCTCTGCTCCCAAGAGTATCTCAGCCTCAACCTATTGTCCCCTTATTCTCTACCCAACAGTTTCAATCCCCTCTGTCCCGTCACCTCCTCACCCTCATTGTGCACTACCCTCTGCCAGTGCACATGCTTGTCTTTCTCCTTCCATGCTCCTCTCCTTTTCCACTGCCATCCTCAGTTCCTGCCCCAAAACCTCCCTATGCTGCACCTGGCAGTCTTGTCATGCTTCCATGTAGACAGAGCTCTTCTCTTCCCCCACCTGTCCCCTGCTATCCCCCCCCCCCTCCCCCCTCCGGATTGCTGCTTTCATTCACATGACAGTTGCATTCCGATCTGAGCTGACAGATGTGGTGGTCATCTGTGTGTGAGGTATGCTTCCTTGCGTGAATGAATGTGTGTGCACGTTTTCTTTTCTGAAGAAAGCTTTGGCTGACAGCTGAATGTGTAACACTCTTTTCATTGTGCTTGTCTGCAACTCATTGTGTCATCTTTATGGTTACTAGCAATCTGTCCTTTTCCTTATATTGTTGATATTCCAGCCTGGAGTTTCCGTAGTTTGATTTTATCTAAATATCTTTCATGTCAGCAGAACATTGCTACTCTGCTGCCCAGCTTCATCTGTATCTTAGGTTTAATGCTGATGTTTCCTTAGCAACAAGTTGGACTAAATGTAAAAACACAAAAGTGATAGCCAAATATAATTCTTCTCTAGTGAAAATCAGTCCTCTGAAGAGCTGCGCACCATGAAATGAAACACTGTTTTTCTTTGAACTTAGATTCAGACGCAATATAGTATGCTGTGCTACAGCATCGTGAATTACATCACAAAATGCTACCAGTTTTCTCAACAGTTAAGTTTTCTCTAAAGGGAAGTGCAAGGGCTCAATCTAGCTATAATAGGGGTCAGTGAAGTGAATTGGAAAGAAGACAAAGACTTCTGGTCAGATGAGTATAGGGTGATATCAACAGCAGCAGAAAATGATATAATGGGAATAGGATTCATTATGAGCAGGAAAGTAGGGCAAAGAGTGTGTAACAGTGAACAGTTCAGTGATAGGGTTGCTCTTGTCAGAATCGACAGCAAACCAACACCGACAGGATAGTTCTGGTATACACGCCGACATCACAAGCTGAAGATGAAGAGATAGAGGAAGTATATGAGGATATTGAAAGCATAATACAGTACCTAAAGGGAGGCGAAAATCTAATAGTTATGGGATACTGGAATGCAGTTGAAGGGGAAGGAATAGAAGAAATGGTTACAGGAGAACATGGGCTTGGAACAAGGAATGAGAGAGGAGAAAGACTAATTGAGTTCTGTAATAAATTCCAGTTAGTAATAGCGAATACTCTGTTCAAGAATCACAAGAGGAGGAAGTATATTTGGAACAGACCACGTGATATGGGAAGATTTCGGTTAGATTATACCATGGTCAGACGGAGATTCCGAAATCAGATACTGGATTTTAAGGCATACCCAGGAGCAGATGTAGATTCAGAGCACAATTTTAGTAGTGATGAAGAGTAGGCTGAAGTTCAAGAGATTAGTGAAGAAGAATCAATATGCAAAGAAATGGGATACAGAAGTACTAAGGGATGATGAGACATACTTGAAGTTACAAAATTTTGAAAAACACAACCCTCAGTCGCGAACACAATTAATTTGTAACCTAGGTTTCGGTGTCACAAGGGACACCTTCTTCAGACAAAATTAAAACTAAATGTTACAGCATATCATACCAAAAAATACGAAAGCTGCGGTCATACCTGACAGCATCAGATAGAATTAAAATAAAATGCAACAGAGGTGCAAGTCAGTAGGGGCTGCCATGTGTCCTCTGCTACAGTCATCACAAACACACAGTTTTGTGAATATTAAAAGTGAAGCCTGAGTTATAGACCAACTTTCCAAATCAGTGAAGGGATATATGAGGTGCTGCAAGTCTGATAACACCAGTCTATACATCTACAATGACTTCATTGATTTGGAGACTGTGGACAACAGCATTCAGGCAAATCTGGAAAGTTCAGAAGCAGTCTCACAATATATCGTCTACACCTACAACGATACTCCGCAATCCACCTTACAGTGTGCAGCAGATGGTACCCTGTACCACTACTGGTCATCTCCTCTCCTATTCCACTCACGAATGATGACCGTCTATATGCCTCAGCATGAGCACTAATTTCTCATATCTTATCTTCATGGTCCTTATGCACAATGTATGTTGGAGGTAACAGAAGCATTCTGCAGTCAGCTTCAGATGCCTGTTCTCTAAATTTTCTGGAAAGTGTTCCTCAAAAAGAATGTTGCCTTCCCTCCAGGTATTCCCATTTGAGTTCCTGAAACACCTCTGTAACATTGCGTATTGTTCGAACCTACCAGTAACAAACACAGGTGCCCATCTCCAAATTGCTTCAAGGCATAAGATACAAGTTAAGACTACAAAGCAAAGCCCTAAAGAGACCAAGGTGGTCTTCCTGCTTGGTAGAATCATGGAGTGTCAAGACTGCTACAAAGATCTTTTTGGGATGATTATCAGGTAACTAGTACTGCTAATCAAAACGATGTTATAATATTTAGTTTTATGAAAATGTCACTAAATTTATTTTTAAAATTCCTAGTTTACAGAAACTTCAGCATTACATAAAACTATCAGTTTAATAATCTTTTTGGCAAGTTATTAAGACTTAGATCAATTGTGTAGGATCTGTGCATCGATGTTGATGTAGCATTCTCAACACTGACGTTTTTGACATTCCCGATTCTCGCGCAATTTTTCTGCTACTGATGTGCGGATTAGCCGCGACAGCAGCTAAAACACCTACTTGGGCATCATCATTTGTTGCATGTCATGGTTGACATTTCACATGTGGCTGAACACTTCCTGTTTCCTTAAATAACGTAACTATCTGGCGAACAGTCTGGACACTTGAATGATGTCGTCCAGAATACCGAGCAGCATACATAGCACATGCCGTTGGGCATTTTGATCACAATAGTCATACATCAACACGATATCGATCTCTTCCGCAATTGGTAAATGGTCCATTTTAACATGGTAATGTATCACGAAGCAAATACCGTCTGCACTGGCGGAATGTTACGTGATACCACGTACTTATACGTTTGTGACTATTACAGCACCATCTATCACAAAGCGAGAAAAGTGGTCCAAGTAAAACATTCATATTTCTTTATGTACTACACGAATATGTAATAAAAACGGGGGTTCGTATGTAAAAAAAAAACAGTTGATGTCCGTTTGACCTATGGCAGTGCCATCTAGCGGGCCAACCATAGCGCCATCTGGTTTTCCCCTTCAAGCTAGACGAGTTTCGTTCTTTGTAGTTTTTTCGTTTGATGCTTATTTCGTGAGATATTTGGCCCGGTCACTATCAATGGACCACCCTGTATACCAAAAATTCAATTTTAGTAATCTTTCACCAAACAAAGCTTTTTGGCTGAATGCCTTGACTGTCACAATGGACAGTGTACAAACTGCAACTGAATCCATAAGAACAGCACTCAGTATGAGCTGAGTCCTTGTTATTTAAATGTAGGATGTTGTAATACAACCTACATGAAGAGTGGTGCTGGTCACTTCTGGAGATATGTTGATGGTCATTACTGCTAACTAAAAAAAAATCTTTAATTCATTGCAGGATGGAAACAAGTAGTTTCACATGTACCACTAGAATGAAGTGTCTGCTATATTAAGTGTTTTGTCTTATTGTATTCGCCTTTTGTCCTTGAATTTAACAAAGTGTATTACAAGCTATAACTCAAAATATGCTGCTTTAGGTTAGCACTTTCTTCCACTGACCTCTCTGTTTGGCTGTGGCACAAGAAGTAGCAATGTAAGGTCTTGAACAGGCAAATGGATTACAGTCAAGCCAGATCCAAGAGATTTTGCAGGTCTGATTGCTGCAGCCTATCTGTATCCAATAGCTTCAGTGCTTTGGAGACTGAGGAAAAAGCATTCAGATAACCCAAGAAGTTCTGAAGCAGGCTCTTAGTTCTGGGCATAAGTTACAAGCTTAAGTGTCAGAAGAAAATTTTAAGTTATTGCTGGGAAGCAGTCACAGGAGAGGAATGTCTGAACTGCTACAAACTGAAGCAATTACTTGGGAGCTAGTATTTTTAAACCAAGTTTAAGGGTCAGTGATGTCACCTGCTATTTAGGCCCTTCGGGAAGGATCTTGGAGAAAAAAGATCGTATGATAATAGTAGAGGGGTGCAGGTCACTTATTGGATACAACTGACGATGACATCAGGCACATTACTGTGGATGCTTTCATACAAATGTAAAGATTGTATCACTCTTTGAGTTGTGTGATAAGGCCTGGATGAAGCCTACTGTGGAATGTGTTTCTGGAGAACTTGACAAATGATGCAGAGGAATGGATGTTTACAAATGGATGTTCTTGCAACATTGCCTGTCTCTTTGTTGCACCATACACAGCGTAATTTGTATGTGAATGCTTCTGGTAAGTTGCTAATTGCAGAGCTACCCGCTAGAAGCATCTTGTCTGATCTGCCCTGCCTCAGTGATTTTCAACGTGTTCACTAAGCCTTTTTAGGGTAAATTCATCTAAAGGATACAACTGAAATTGAATGCAGCTATTCTTACAACAGAATACTGAAGCTTCGACAAAGGCAAGAATATTAAAGGAAGTGCATTTAGTGTCTACCATCAAAACATTAGAAGCCTCAAAAATTCAAAAATGAACTAATAAAAAATAAATAAATAAATAAATAAAAAAAATCAGGAATGGTGATATACACAAAATATGGAGTGGTGAATGAATGTTGTGTTGAATAGCTTTTTGAATGGTAGATCACAATAGTGGATTAAGAAACATGCAAGCTTGTAGTACTGAAAGTTTACAGCCCACCAGCAGGAAAGCTTCATAAAACAGTTACTAAAATTGTTTCTTAGGTTATCAGACTTATCTGGCGAAGCATTGTTTGTGCAGATTGTAATGTTGAGTTTCTGTCAGACAGCGGTAACTGAGAGCACATAGAGTGTTTGAAGCCCCCCTTTGGGTTACTTTCTGCAGTGAAATTCTCTGTGAAGTGTGAAGGATGTAATGCAATAGCTACTGACAATTTTAGACCCATCAGTAATTTAGCTGTAACATCAATACTCAATTGTTTATCAGACTGCAATGGTCAAATTTTGACAATAAAATTTAGTGACCATCTATGTACAGATCATATTGCATCACAGAATCTTAAACAACATTCAGGGAGAAAGTAATGGAGCACTAGGGAAAAATCTATAAAGTGGACAGTGTTCATGGAAAATGTAACTATTTCTTGAACACATTCCCACAGCACTAGGATTCTTGTTTTCTCCTAAAACAGTTAAGGGCAAAATAGAACAGAAGCAAAGATAAGGGGTAAAAGTATCTTGTGCTACAAAGAGAGTTCTACATAATCCAAAGAATAAGCAGTAATCAGGATTTGAAATTCCATTACCAACAGTATTGGAATGTCCCCCATTCCGTCATTTAAAAAATTACAATGTACTGCACTCAAGAAACAAAACATTCCTAGAATGAGAGAAAAACGGTTTAGTACATTACTAAACAAGGAAAAAAAGAGGAATCCATTTGAAACAGAGTCCCAAGAAAAAACTCCAGCAGAAACTATGATATTCACAAATCATGAGCTAGTAAATTCAATGATTATTTCCACAACAGCAAGCACTTAACCCAGTAGTAAACAACCAAATACAGAAGCTTCATGCCCAAAAGAACAGAAAGAACAGACACCATGCATTCATATAACTGATTCGCTTGGATGGGCAACAGATCCACGTTCTTCAGTGCATATACACAAGTACGTCCAATCTCCTGCGGGAATCTGAGAGTAGCGAGCATGGAGGGAATGGCTACAAACTACAGATAGGTGGTGCTCAATGGAAATGTGGGTCAGCCCTGAGGTGTGCCGAGATTGTCTGTGCAGTTGTGATAACATATGTCCCGGATACTGCAGTTGTTAATGCATGTGCGTAGTAAGCAGGAGATCCCGGGTTCAAATCCCAGTCCGGCACACATTTTCACTCGTCACTGCTGATTCCACAAAACGTCCCAATGCAGCTGATATTAGTAATCCCTTCCCTTCCTTTTCCTTTCCTTTCTCTCCCCATCCACCTTCAATTTAGATATAATGTATCACAGCTGCAGATTTTGCATGGTGTCTGTTCTTTCAGATATTCTTCAATTTACATATAATGTATCACAGCTGCAAATTTCGCTTGGTGTGTGTTCTTTCGGACTTGTCCAAAAGAATAGACACCACACATTCGTATAACTGATTCACCTAGATTGGCAATGGATCCACCTTCTTCAGTGCAGATGCACAAGTATGCCTGACCTCCTGTGGGAATCTCAGAGTAGCAAGCATAAAGAAAATGGACAGGGACTGCAGATAGGCGGAGCTTGGTGGGAATGTGGGTTGGCCCTGAGGTATGCTGAGACAGTCCGCACAGATGTGATAACACTGTGTCCAAGATGGTGCATTGGTTAATGCACCTGCCTAGTGAGCAGGAGACCCTGGGTTCAAACCTTGGTCCAGCATACATTTTCACTCGGCGCCGCTGATTCCATGTAGTGTTCCAGTGCAGCTGACATCAGTAATCCCTTCCATTTCCTTTATTTACTCCCCCCATCCACCTTCAATTTACATATAATGGTTACATTTACATTTGCAGACACTGCAAGCACCACAAACAGGCATTAATTTGCACCACAAACAGGCATCAATTTGCACCACAAACAGGCATTAATTTAAAAAAGTATAACTGCTAAAGAAATTACAGAATTCATCAGGTCACTTATAAATAATTATTTTGCTGGCATGGTGTTTCAAGCAAAATATTAAAATCTTGTGTTGAGTTGATTGGATTACCATTAAATCATGTTGGTAATCAAGCCATTTTTCCTGACAGACTTAAATCTGCTTCAGTAATACTCATCTACAAAATTGGAGATAAAAAATTACCTCTAATTCAAGACATCACAGACTTTACCAAAGGGCTTAAAAAAGTGGCCTATGATAGAATTCTGATTCATTTAACTGAGAAGAATGTATAACTGCCTCTCAGTTTGGCTTTCATAACGGATACTCCATGGAGACTGTGATACGAGATCTCATATGGGACTAGGCCTGCAACGCAAGGTAGTTGAAGGATCAGAAAAAGGCAATGTTTGTTAATAAGCCAGCAGTATCACTGCACAGTGGTGGAATTCATCATTACATAATGGCCTGGAGATAGCAGTTAGAGAGCTTCACATGGGGAAGAATCATCTGAAAACTGGAAGAAGGATGTAGTGTGATGAGTGTAGCCCAGAAGTTTGGTATTGCTCAAAGCATTGTTTCACATGTGCAGGCAGTGTTCCAAATGACACACACTACTGCCCAAAGGAGAGAAGATGGTCAATCATGGTCAGCTGCAGCAGCAGATAAGCGATAAATTGTGAACAGGAAAGAAAGTATCCACATCATACAGCCTATCTAATTGCAACCACATTTAATAAGGCTTCAAGACACACAGTCACTTGCTCCAAGTGCCATGGATGTTGTTTGTTTTGCATGAAGAGTAGTATGTTGTGTTCCATTGACACCTGCACATCAGTGGCACCATTTGCAGTGGTGTGCCAAGAACATCGGGACAAGACCAACAATGGAGGGGGTTATGTGATCATCACAGATGATAACAGTTACAGTTTGAGTAGTGATTCTGGTTGTACCCTCATATGGTGAGAGGTGGGGATGCATAGTGCACACAGCAATATTGTTGAAGGTGATTGTTTTTGTGGTCCCGGTGTTATGGTGTGGAGAGGAATAATGTGGCTGAGCAGCACCTGAAGGATGATTTGGAAAATATTTTGAGTAGATTTCCCCACCATGTTATAGTTCTGGGTGGAGATTTTAATTTGTCAGATATAGACTGGGAGACTCAAACGTTCATAACGGGTGGCAGGGACAAAGAATCCAATGAAATATTTTTAAGTGCTTTATCTGAAAACTACCTTGAGCAGTTAAACAGAGAACCGACTCGTGGCGATAACATATTAGATCTTCTGGTGACAAACAGACCCGAACTATTTGAAACAGTTAACGCAGAACAGGGAATCTTCGATCATAAAGCGGTTACTGCATTGATGATTTCAGCCGTAAATAGAAATATTAAAAAAGGTAGGAAGCTTTTTCTGTTTATCAAAAGTGACAAAAAGCAGATTACAGAGTATCTGACGGCTCAACACAAAAGTTTTGTCTCAAATACAGATAGTGTTGAGGATCAGTGGACAAAGTTCAAAACCATTGTACAATATGCGTTAGATGAGTATGTGCCAAGCAAGATCGTAAGAGATGGAAAAGAGCCACCGTGGTACAACAACCGAGTTAGAAAATGGCTGCGGAAGCAAAGGGAACTTCACAGCAAACATAAACATAGCCAAAGCCTTGCAGACAAATAAAAATTACGCAAAGCGAAATGTAGTGTGAGGAGGGCTATGCGAGAGGCGTTCAATGAATTCGAAAGTAAAGTTCTATGTACTGACTTGGCAGAAAATCCTAAGAAATTTTGGTCTTATGTCAAAGCGGTAGGTGGATCAAAACAAAATGTGCACACACTCTGTGACCAAAATGGTACTGAAACAGAGGATGACAGACTAAAGGCTGAAATACTAAATGTCGTTTTTCAAAGCTGTTTCACAGAGGAAGGCTGCACTGTAGTTCCTTCTCTAGATTGTCGCACAGATTTTACAGAGAGTACTCGAAGGAACTTGCCCCCCTTCTTGCAGCGGGTTACCTTAGGTCTCTAGAAGAGCGTAGCGTTCCAAATGATTGGAAAAGGGCACAGGTCATCCCCGTTTTCAAGAGGGGACATCGAACAGATGTGCAGAACTATAGACCTATATCTCTAACGTCAATCAGTTGTAGAATTTTGGAATACGTATTATGTTCGAGTATAATGACTTTTCTGGAGACTAGAAATCTACTCTGTAGGAATCGGCATGGGTTTCGAAAAAGATGGTCGTGTGAAACCCAGCTCGCGCTATTCGTACACGAGACTCAGAGGGCCATAAACACAGGTTCACAGGTAGATGCCGTGTTTCTTGACTTCCGCAAGGCATTCGATACAGATCCCCACAGTTGTTTAATGAACAAAGTAAGAGCATATGGACTATCAGACCAATTGTTTGATTGGATTGAAGAGTTCCTAGATAACAGAACGCAGCATGTCATTCTCAATGGAGAGTAGTCTTCCGAAGTAAGAGTGATTTCAGGTGTGCCGCAGGGGAGTGTCATAGGACCATTGCTATTCACAATACACATAAATGACCTTGTGGATGACATCGGAAGTTCACTGAGGCTTTTTGCGGATGATACTGTGGTGTATCGAGATGTTGTAATAATGGAAAATTGTACTGAAATGCAGGAGGATCTGCAGTGAATTGACGCATGGTGCAGGGAATGGCAATTGAATCTCAATGTAGACAAGTGTAATGTGCTGCGAATACATAGAAAGATAGATCCCTTATCATTTAGCTACAAAATAGCAGGTCAGCAACTGGAAGCAGTTAATTCCATAAATTATCTAGGAGTATGCATTAGGAGTGATTTAAAATGGAATGATCATATAAAGTTGATCATCGGTAAAGCAGATGCCAGACTGAGATTCATTGGAAGAATCCTAAGGAAATGCAATCCGAAAACAAAGGAAGTAGTTTACAGTACGCTTGTTCGCCCACTGCTTGAATACTGCTCAGCAGTGTGGGATCCGTACCAGATAGGGCTGACAGAAGAGATAGAGAAGATCCAACGGAGAGCAGCGCGCTTTGTTACAGGATCATTTAGTAATCGCGAAAGCATTACGGAGATGATAGATAAACTTCAGTGGAAGACTCTGCAGGATAGACACTCAGTAGCTCGGTACGGGCTTTTGGTAAAGTTTCGAGAACATACCTTCACCGAAGAGTCAAGCAGTATATTGCTCCCTCCTATGTATATCTTGCGAAGAGACCATGAGGATAAAATCAGAGAGATTAGAGCCCACACAGAAGCATACCGACAATCCTTCTTTCCACGAACAATACGAGACTGGAATAGAAGGGAGAACCGATAGAGGTACTCAAGGTACCCTCCGCCACACACCATCAGGTGGCTTGCAGAGTATGGATGTAGATGTAGATGTAGAATGTTGCATGTGCATAGGACCTTCAAATCTTTGAACATGGTATACTCAATGGTCAACATTATTGTTATGCGAACTGAAGGAAGAGGGGGAGAAAGGAAAGGAAAGAAAAGGAAGGGAAGGGGCTATTGATATCAGCTGTGTCAGGACATGAAGCGGTATCAGAGGCGATGAGTGAAAAAAATGTGCTGGACTGGGATTTGAACCCAGTATCTCTTATTTACTAGACAGTTGCATTAACCACTGCACCACCTGTGCACAGTGTTTATCGCAATTGCGCCAACTATCTTTGCACTCCTCTTGGCTGAAAGAACAGCCTTCATTCAGTCGTGACTTCAGTTTTATAGGTGGCAGTGTGCAAGTGCATTGAACTGCACAGGTGGATGTGCTCTTGAAATGTGAGTTTATTCAGTAAATAAAATGTCCAGTCTTTTCTCCTGACTAAAGTCCTATTGAGCATGTGTGGGATGTGTTGGGTAGATGTATTGCAGCATGTTCACTTGCACCAATGACCATCCAGCTGTTGTAAACTGCCCTGGGAGTACATCACAGAGCATATGTTCCATCCGTGGTGATCTCACACACTATTGAGGACCGTACCTCGGTTTTCGTAATGCCCGAAGCCATCATGAACTACAGTGATTTAGTCCAATTATTGACTTTTGTCTCATTGTGCATTTCTTTCAGTTGTTTTCTGTACTGTACTGTATCAGTTTTTTTATGTCATCAAGCTATTTTACTTGGCAGCGATCCGTCATGAAAAATTACCTTTGTCTTAAGTTTTGCACTCCAGTGTATTATGCTATTTCATATCAGCAGTAAAGACCTGTTATCACCAGAAGTAGATGTTAATGGTGTGGTGACTCCCTTCCCTAAAAAAGGAATTGAGGATTGAATTTATTTAAAAGTTAATTTAATGTGAGTGCTAAAATTCAGTAATAATTTTGTTCTTACAGTTTGCCGTGTGTGAACCACCTCTATAAGGGGCCTTCTCATCTGACTGGCTTCAGTAATGTTCTGCCACTCTTGGTGCCACTAACCACTAAAGAATACTAAATGATAAGTCAAAGAGTAAATCCTTGTGTCTTTTTTTCACGCTGCCTTTAAAAAGCTTCACATAGCACTAAATTACTGAAAACAAAATGTGGATACTTTCATTTAAATTCACTATGTATAGTTAAACTATTGTTCAGTAAATTGAAATCGCTGTGTATCCTTCAAATAAAATTCAGGGTAATAATTTCCCAAGAGTTTTTAAGAAAAATATTAATAATAACTACCTAGTCTGGTCAAGTATAAAGGCATCAGTGTGGAATGACTGACTATACAATTTCATTATTTTCTTGTTTCTGTAATATTATGGTGGGTTGTGGATTCTGTGCTTAATGAACCATTGTTCTTTGTCTCTACTGCAGTTTTCTGGGCACTGCATTCCCCAGAACATGAAACTGGGTGGTGGCTTCAGTGTTCTTCAATGTTATCATCAAACAATTTTTTTTACAAAATCATTATTAAAAGGATTTTTTCCACTATTTGCCCTTCTCCCATCACACAGCAGCAATTTGAAATTAATATTTTTTATCTCTATATCCTAAATTATTATGTTAGTGGGGAATGCAAATGGACTGTTACTATGGTCAGCCATTAAGTAAATCGTATTAGGCAAAACTAGAGGTCAACAAAGGAAAGAGCTAATGTTCCACCTAGTTAGCATTGGTCTAATTGTGCTGTTTGTTGTGTGTTTGAATGCACCAGACACTGGTAACAAGTAACTGCATAGGTACCATTAGAATGCACTATGTTCTACACAAATTGTTGTGTCACTTTGTATTTATGCTCATGTCTTTGAATTGGATCAAACATACAACATGCTGTAACAGAAAATTTGCTCTTCACCTTTCAATTCCTTGGGATCCAGCCACATAATAAGTTAAAATGGAATCAACATGTACATAAATTAATCAAGAAATTTAGGTCAATGTGTTGTGTCAGGAAACTCATCTATCATTGTATTGACTGAATTACAAAAGTTCAGGAATTACACTTTGGGTGGTGCATCTAAAGAAATTAAACTGTTCTTTGAAAGTTGTTTGAGCAGTGTGAATATTATGTAAAGCAGATAACTGTACATCATGAAGAAGCCATTTGAAGAATGTTGGAATTCCTACACTCATTTCTGAATAGATTTAAACGTTAATTTCTTTTTACTCACAGTAAAAATCAGTTTTTCCTCAACAGTGTATTACTCAATCAAAATACCAGACACAAAAGTAATTTTCATGTAGATTTTGCCTTCTTGTTGAGGGTTCAGAGTGGAGTTACATGCTCTGATGGGAAGATATTCAACAAGCTCCCATGTAACATGAAATTGGGAATCCCTACCAATGCAAAAACAATTTAAAAAACATTCCTCATTAGGCACTGTTTCTACAATTATCTGAATATCTAGATTCAGGGACGGTAAAGTTCTCTTAGCTACAAGGCAAGCAACAGTGTATTTCAACAAGCTGCATGACAAGCAGCAGTGTATTGTAAATAATGTGTTGTAACATGTTGATTCTTTGGAATAACATGTTTCAGCTCTAACCACTCAAGCCAACGAAAGATGTTCTTGGAAGCTGGAAACACTGTTTAAGTAGTTGTTAATTGTGGAACATCACACTGCTGTGAAGGCCTACTTATGCTCTGTTGTCAAGGCTTGGTGGTACCTTGGAAGTCATGGAGCAAAGGGCACTGGTGGTTATGTCAACTCCAGAACAAGTGAAGGTTATATATGAGAACTGTCATTCTGAAACATCAGATCAGTAAATCAATACATGTTGTAATCTACTTTGAGCTACAAGTTAAGAGAGATCTTTTTCAACCACAATTGTAAATGAAGTTGTACAGTGGCAACATTTTATTTATAATATAAAAGAGCTATCATAAAAGTAATATGTCATTTTCGTAGCTTGAATAGTTCAGAATGTTCTTTCAGCACCCACACCTCAAGAAGGTGACGAAGCCATTGTCACGAGGACACTTCATGGTGTAATGGCACTGCATAGTAGGTCCACTACAGCAAATTACCTCAAGAACAGCAACCACAAGATATTTGTAAGGTAAAAGTTGGCATATATACATATCAGCCAGGTGACAGATTGTGTATGGGATGGAACCCTTCATACGAAAACTCCACTCGTTACACTCCATTTTGTGCCCTAATTCAAGATGCAAATCAGAGGAGCAGAAAGAAGAGAACTTTCATAATAATAAAAAGAATTTTCAAGAATTTTGATGAGAATAAAGGAAGAAGATAAGACACCACCTAGAGCAATCAGGGGTGTTGCCTGAATTCAATAGAATATTCCAGAAGAAATGTTTAATTTGGTTAAGACCAAAAAAGTGTTAATTGATATAAAGTGCTGAAGAAAGGATGTTAGTTGACCGTAGCAGTGAGGTGAACAGGAAAAGATATTAACATGATTGAGTAATCTTTAGCACGTGAATAGAGAAGAATTTTATCATTGACATGGAAGAATTCCGTATTGTGATTCGGAGACTACAGCTGCAGCAGCAATCAGTGATGGCATCCTTGCTGCAGGTGACCAACATGATTATAGCAGAGGCTCACTTTACAGGTCAGCATATGGTCAGCTGGCTCTGCAACAGCTACAGTGACTCATCACTATGTCAAGTGGCATATTGGCAGCACTACGCAGGTAGCAGTATGCCTGATAGAGCAAGCTGTGAACAGCACAGACATGTTGTTGTTGTTGTGGTCTTCAGTCCTGAGACTGGTTTGATGCAGCTCTCCATGCTAATCTATCCTGTGCAAGCTCCTTCATCTCCCAGTACCTACTGCAACCTACATCCTTCTGAATCTGCTTAGTGTATTCATCTCTTGGTCTCCCTCTATGATTTTTACCCTCCAATGCTAAATTTGTGATACCTTGATGCCTCAGAATATGCTGCCTTTTTCAATGTCTTCCGTCAATCCTACCTGGTAAGGATCCCACTCTGTGCAGCAATATTCCAGCAGAGGACAGACAAGTGTAACGTAGGCTGTCTCTTTAGTGGGTTTGTCACATCTTCTAAGTTTTATGCCAACAAAGTGCAGTCTTTGTTTCACCTTCCCCACAATATTATCTATGTGCTCTTTCCAATGTAAGTTGCTCATAACTGTAATTCCTAGGTGTTTAGTCAAATTGACAGTCCGTAGATTTGTGCGATTTATCGTATACCCAAAATTTATCGGATTTCTTTTAGTACCCATGTGGATGACCTCGCACTTTTCTTTGTTTAGTGCCAAGTTGTGGGAAGTAGTAGAATGGGATTTAAAATATTACAAAAAATTTAATACATTGTGTCAGCTTAGTGGAGCCTTCAAGAGAGAATTTATATGTCCCAGTGAGTATACCCTACTTAACTGTATTTAAGCTGTAATGAATACCTGAATGAAGAATTGAGGTCTGATTTCACCATATGTCAATGAAGTAGGCTAACTTTACAGAATAATGTAGGTAGAGAGATAAAAATTGACACACATGTTTGAAATGACATGTGGTTTTATTGAAACAACAACAACAACAACAACGAAAAAAAATTAAGGGTGCTTCATATGATACAAAAGCAATAATTAACATTATAATTGATTTGCAGCAAAGTTGATGGTATTCTTTATACGAAATACTCAGCATGTTGGCTATCATTCATCAACAATATTGGTAGTTGAGGGACAATGTTGTGAACAGCACTGTGCAGCACATCAGTAGGTATGGTGAGAAAGTGTCATCGGCTGTCTTTTAGCATCCCTAATGAGATCAGATGATCACAGTTGACTTGCAACGTCAGGTAATCCCACAACCAATAATCATATGGATTGAGTTTTGGGTACCTAGGAGGCCAAGCATGACACAAATGAAGGCTCCACATGTGATCCTCACAAAACATTATGTGCAACAGATCTTTCACATCGGTAACAATATGGACTGGAACACCATCCTGCATAAAAGTTGTACCTCCTAGTACATGTTTACTGAACTTCCTGATTATTTTCTTCATAGCAGCACTTGTCAAGGATCTCTACCCATTTGAATACCCTTCTTATGGTGATAGGATCATAAATCTGCAGTAGCAGATTCTCCATTCTGATAATAAAGCTTCACTAACAGTGCCTTTTCTGGTAAAGTTACCATGCTGTGATTGCTGGCACATCTGACTCTCTCTCTCACTGCAGCTCATTTTATACCTGCTTCTCGTGTGGTATCAGTGATGTGTTACGGCCCAGCACCATCTGTTGACTGGTTTTTGCATTTGTTTTGGTTTCAGTAAAAACCGCATATCATTTCAGGCTTGTGTGTCAAGTGTTACCTCTCTACTTACATATGAATTAATACATTTTCAAATGTTTGTGGACAGTTAGGTCACTCTGTATTATGTGAGCTACTGTTCATTATAACAGTGAAGTGCTGTATGTGAACAGTGGATGCTCTGCAGTGACAGGCATTCTATGATCAGTAGAAATGTGGTGTTAGTTAATAAGAAATTATTGTATAATGGGTTGATGGGAGATAGAGATTTAAGATATATTTACAGTTCAAGTCTGGATGGTGGTTATGTTACTTCCTGCTGAGGTCACATAGAATCACTGCTGATGTAGTGCTTCTCCCTTAACCAGCATCAGAACTGCAAAGAATTTTATTTATTGGTACATGAAGTGTTAAATGGAGGAAATGAAATTGTAAAAATTTTATTAGTTACATTGTGACTGGAATATTCTTTGTCATGCAGTTGTTTGTAGTTACTGTAGCAAAATAATAGTGTTATAGCAGAATGGTAGTTCAGCAACAGAACGTAAGACTAACATTAAATAAATTCCTAGCAGGTGCTGAAGCATCATTGCAAAATAAATATTGTATTCGCTTTATTAGAACTGAACATTAAATGAATGTGCCACTCTACATGAGCTAATAGTATTACTAGTATTAGAAATGGCAAGAGATTTTACAGTAAGCTAAGGGCTGTTAATCAAGATTACAATACTAATATTAAGTTTATTTAATTTATTAGAGGCACAATGGCCTTATTTACTTGTTTATTTTTTATTATTAATGAAAGAACTACAGTTGCAAATCTCAACATTTATGACATGTTAGCAATGTCACATGAACAGGTGGAAGAGGGAGAAAAAGGCTTTCCACAACTGGAGTATCATGCAAGTGAAAAAGCTGTAGTTTGGTGCATCAATTGTTTTGCTGCAGTAGCTAAGAATATTGTTATTGCTGGTGAGGGAGCAGTAAGGAATTGTTTAACAACTGATGCAAAAAAGAATACAATATACTCAAGTTACCTCTGATGAGAGAGTGCTAATGAATAAATTATTTGTTGTTGTTGTGCTCTTCAGTCCAGAGACTGATACATCATACTCTATCCTGTGCACACTTCTTCATCTCCCAGTACTTACTGCAACCTACATCCTTCTGAATCTGTTTAGTGTATTCCTTTCTCGGTCTCCCTCTACAATTTTTACCTTCCATGCTGCCCTGCAATACTAAATTGGTGATCCCTTGATGCCTCAGAATATGCCCTACCGACCGATCCCTTATTCTAGTCAAGAAGCCCCACAAATTTCTCTTGTCTCCAATTCTGTTCAATACCTCCTCATTAGTTATGTGATCTACCCATCTAATCTTCAGCATTCTTCTGTAGCACCACATTTCGAAACCTTCTATTCTCTTCTTGTCTAAACTATTTATCGTCCATGTTTCACTTCCATACATGGCTACACTCCATACAAATACTTTCAGAAATGACTTCCTGACACTTAAATCTATACTCAATGTTAACAAATTTCTCTTCTTCAGAAATGCTTTCCTTGCCATTGCCAGTCTACATTTTATATCCTCTCTACTTCGACCATCATCAGTAATTTTGCTCCCCAAACAGCAAAACTCCTTTACTACTTTAATTGTCTCATTTCCTAATCTAATTCCCTCAGCATCACCCAATTTAATTCGACTACAGTCCATTATCCTTGTTTTGCTTTTGTTGATGTTCATCTTATATCTTCCTTTTAAGACACTGTCCATACCGTTCAGCTGCTCTTCCAGGTCCTTTGCTGTCTCTGACAGTATTACAATGTCATCGGTGAACCTCAACATTTTTATTTCTTCTCCACGGATTTTAATTAATACTCCAAATTTTTCTTTTGTTTCCTTTACTGCTTGCTCAATATACAGACTGAACAACATCATGGATAGACTACAACCCTGTCTCACTCCCTTCCCAACCAGTGCTTCCCTTTCATGCCCCTCGACTCTTATAACTGCCATCTGGTTTCTGTACAATTTGCAAATAGCCTTTCGCTCCCTGTATTTTACCCCTGCCACCTTCAGACTTTGAAAGAGAGTATTCCAGTCAACATTGTCAAAAGCTTTCTCTAAGTCTACAAATGCTAGAAACGTAGGTTTGCCTTTCCTTAATCTATTTTCTAAGATAAGTAGTAGGGTCAGTATTGCCTCATGTGTTCCAACATTTCTACGGAATCCAAACTGATCTTCCCTGAGGTCGGCTTCTTCCAGTTTTTCCAATCATCTGTAAAGAATTCGTGTTAGTATTTTGTAGCAGTGGCTTATTAAACTGATGGTTCGGTAATTTTCACATCTGTCAACACCTGCTTTCTTTGGGATTGGAATTATTATATTCTTCTTGAAGTCTGAGGGTATTTCGCCTGTCTCATACAGCTTGTTCACCAGATGGTAGAGTTGTGTTAGGCCTGGCTCTCCCAAGCCTGTCAGTAGTTCTGTCTACTCCTGGGGCCTTGTTTCAACTTAGGTCTTTCAGTGCTCTGTCAAACTCTTCACGCAGTGTCATATCTCCTATTTCATCTTTATCTACATTCTCTTCCATTTCTATAATATCGTCCTCAAGAAAATCGCCCTTGTATAGACTCTCCATATACTCCTTCCACCTTTCTGCTTTCCCTTCTTTGCTTAGAACTGGGTTTCCATCTGAGCTCTTGATATTCATGCAAGTGGTTCTCTTTTCTCCAAAGGTCTCTTTAATTTTCCTGTAAGCAGTATCTCTCTTACCCCTAGTGATATACACCTCTATATCCTTACATTTGTCCTCTAGCCATCCCTGCTTAGCCATTTTGCACTTCCTGTCGATCTCATTTTTTAGACATCTGTATTCCTTTTAGCCCGCTTCATTTACTGCACTTTTATATTTTTCCTTTCATAAATTAAATTCAATATCTCTTCTGTTACCCAAGGATTTCTATTAGCCCCCGTCTTTTTACCTACTTGATCTCTGCTGCCTTCATTATTTCATCTCTCAAAGCTACCCATTATTCTACTGTATTTCTTTCCCCCACTCTGGTCAATCATTCCCTAATGATCTCCCTGCAGCTCTCTACGACCTCTGGTTCTTTCAGTTTATCCAGGTCCTGTCTTCTCAAATTCCTACCTTTTTGCAGTTTCTTCAGTTTTAATCTACAGTTCATAACCAATAGATTGTGGTCAGAGTCCACATATGCCCCTGAAAATGTCTTACAATTTAAAACCTAGTTCCTGAATCTCTGTCTTACCATTGTACAATCTATCTGAGACCTTCCAGTATCGCCAGGCTTCTTCCATGTATACAACCACCTTTTATGATTCTTGAACCAAGTGATAACTATGATTAAGTTATACTCTGTGCAAAATTCTACCAGGCGGCTTCCTCTTTCATTTCTTAGCCCCAATCCATATTCACCTACTACGTTTCCTTCTCTTCCTTTTCCTACTGTCGAATTCCAGTCACCCATGACTATTAAATTTTCGTCTCCCTTCACTATCTGAATAATTTCTTTTATCTCATCATACATTTCATCAATTTCTTCATCATCTGCAGAGCTAGTTGGCATATAAACTTGTACTACTGTAGTAGGCGTTGGCTTCATGTCTATCTTGGCCACAATAATGCATTCACTATGCTGTTTGTAGTAGCTTACCTGTACTCCTATTTTGTTATTCATTATTAAACCTACTCCAGCATTACCCCTATTTGCTTTCGTATTTGTAACCCTGTATTCACCTGACCAAAAGTCTTGTTCCTCCTGCCACCAAACTTTCACTAATTCCCACTATATCTAACTTTAACCTATCCAATTCCCTTTTAAAATTTTCTAACCTACCTGCCCAATTAAGGGATCGGAGATTCCATGCTCCGATCCTTAGAACGCTAGTTTTCTTTCTCCTGATAACAATGTCCTCTTGAGTAGTCCCCGCCCGGAGATCCAAATGTGGGACTATTTTACCTCCGGAATATTTTACCCAAGAGGACGCCATCATCATTTAGCCATACAGTAAAGCTGCATGCCCTCGGGAAAAATTACGGCTGTAGTTTCTGCTTTCAGCCGTTCGCAGTACCAGCACAGCACGGCCGTTTTGGTTAGTGTTACAAGGCCAGATCAGTCAATAATCCAGACTGTTGCCCCTGCAACTACTGAAAAGGCTGCTGCCCCTCTTCAGGAACCACACGTTTGTCTATTAAAACAAGTAAATTAAAAGGGCTATATTTATTAATGTCAGAAGGCTATGCTAAGGACCATCCAAACAACTATACTTGTGTCATAATCTTCAACCTTATATGAAATATAACTTCTGCACACCATGGGAAATAACTGTATTCAGTATAACACAAAAGAAAATATCTCAATAGGAGAACACAATTGACAGACTTTGTGTATGTGAGTTGAAACATCTTTTTTGAAGAGTAATGAATTGTTAACTAAGTAAGGTAGCACATCTATGGCTGGTGTGTAAACAGCCATGGTAAAAACAAATACACATCACAACACAAATGCAGTGGATGGCAATCATGATCACTACACCAGCTCCTCTGGGAAAAGTGGAGTGTCGTCAAAAAAATTTGCAGGGAAGTGTACGCATCGTCTGGATCTTGTTGTGTGTTGTGGAAGCAGATTTTCATTGGGTGGTGCTTGTACTTGCTGATAAGGCTGGTTCCCACGGTGCACCAGTTGGCAGTACATCTGGGAACACATATACTTGTTTGATCTGGTTGAGGGACACTGTAGAGGTTTGCCATTTACTGTTATGTCCAGTGATTGTACTCCTCTTCATAAGGCTTGTTGTAGACTTGTGTAAGGTGGCCACAATGAGGGCTTAACACCACCTGTACATAGCATAATGTGTGTGCTTGTTTCCAAGTCATGATGTACAAAGCTGGGTGTAGTTGGTAAAAAGGGGCAAGGTCTTCTGTTTCAGACATTACAGTGTAGCTTGACATGTTCTGCAGGAGTATAAACTAGTTGAAACTCTAAGGCTGATGATGCATCACTTCAGAGGTTCTGAGGCACGTGGTCTGTGTGTTGTGCCTTGATGAGTTGCACAAAATCAGTATGCTTGACACACTGCTGACATGAGGAAAAGAATCAGCTACTAAATTGTCGATGCCCGAGATATTCTTGGTATCAGTGCTGAACTGGACAATAAATTCCAAATGGCTGTATTGGTGTTGTTAACAATTGTTGTTTTGTCATAAGGTATATGCAAGCTGTTTATGATCAGTGAAGATGGTGAATTCTCTGGTTTCGGATTGTGCGCAAAAGTACTTGATTGCCTCACAGATTGCAAAATGTTGTTGATCATATGTGCTCCACATCTGCTGCGATGGTGACAGCTTATACAAATAGAAAACATGTGACTGCCATGTGTCTTTGTATAATTGTTCCAACACTGCACTGATAGCAGCCTGACTCACATCTAACACTAACACAAGGGATGCATGCAGTTTAGAGTGTGCCAGGAGAGTGGCAGTCATGAGGCTGCATTCTGTTTTGCTTTGAAGGCAGAGCTCATTATGTCTGTCCACTGAATCAGATAATTTACTTTGGTTTCTGACCAGCAAGTGCTGCTGCCAGCAGTTCCTGTTAATTCAGCTGAAAGTGGCAATTGGCAACAGTAAAAATTCAACATGCCCAAGAAGCAGAGTAATTCCTTAATCATGTTTGGTTGTGCAATGGCTTCTACTTTTTCTGACAATAGTACTGACCCTGAAGAAGAAATGTGGTGGTCTAGAATTTAATTCATGTCTGGCCAAACACATACTTATCAATGTTGAGAACCACTCTATCATGTTCTAAGAATTTAAAGATTTTGATTAATTGTCATTGGTGCTATTCTGCAGTGGCCAAATAGGCAAACATGTTGTCTAAGTAGGTGAAACAGAGTGGTAGTCCTTTCAGTATTGAGTTAATAAACCTGTATCATGACTGTGCAGCATTACATAAGCCAGCTGTCATAAAAATATTCTCAGATAAAACAAATGGAGTGATGATGACTATTTTAGGTGTGTTCTCTTCTGTCGCCAGGTTTTTAGTGAAAGCCTTAGCACAATGAAGCACACAGGTAATTATTGTAATCCCACAGCAGACGTTCTGGATACTGGTCTGGCACTGTCTGAGTGTTAAGTGCTTGATAGTCACCACATGGGCACCATCTACCACACTTCTAAGGCAAAAAGCGGAGAGGAGGCAATTATGGGCTACTTAATGGGCAATAATGCCTTCCTTGATCATGGAATCAAATACAAGTCAATTGTCTAGGACTACAAATGATAAGTGGACCATTGATAGTTTTAATTGGTGAAAAGTACTATGATGTACCTGTTTAGGAGCTCCAGGACATCATGTCAAGGCTAGGAACTGTCACAATAGCAGCAATACTTGCTCAACTGAGCTTGCCAGTGTGAACTGATGTGTTGTATAACTGAATCTGTCAGGTTGTTAATGCTCTCAGAGTCTTGAGTTTGCCATGTCTCACAGCAGGAAGCATGAGGAAGTAGGCTCCTATAATTGATTCAGTGACATCAGCTGTCATAAAGTCCTGTTTGAAGGCAGACTGCAGTCCCAAATCTAAGTCAAACCACTGCATGCCACACATTGATACTGGAGAATAGCTTGTCACAAGCAAGCAGAACAATGATCAGTGGGTGAATGCATTGTAACAGAGTATGTGATCCAGTGTCCGCTAGGAATTTCTGACCTGGCCCTGATCACTGATGAATAGGTGCAGCGACTGTGATTGGCAACTGGTTGCAGATGTGCTTACTTCTGATGGCTGCGTGCAAGGTGAGGTGCACATGTGTGCCTGGTTTCCAAATTTTCTGTCATACCAACATATGGACTGCTATTCTACATGAGGATACAAAGAGAATGTTGAGGAATGGCTATGTGACCTTTTGCAGTAGCGTCCCTTGTTGTTGCTATTGTCATGATGTGACAACAGTTTGCTGATTTTTTTTTTTAACATGTCAAACTTTGCTGCAAGAGAATCCTAGTTTGCACATATAACCACTGATACTGATATACTGTCACACAGCACTGTCACTGTACTGATAGAGTAGGTGTCATGGCATCTTGTGTTTTCTCAGCCAGGTCTGCTACTGCGTCTAATGGCATCTCGGCCTGTGATGCTATAATAGCCTTGACTGGTGGTGGAAGGCAGCTACAAGATATGTTGTAGTTTATCTGGCACAGTGCCAGTATCAACTTTGCCTCTCAGATGCCTCAGATACTGCGATGGTTTCTGGTTGCCAATGTCTTCCTGTGTCAGGAAATGGTGTACACATTCTTCCTGTGAGGCAGAGACTGCACATCAGTTCACCCTTGAGTTTTTCATAGGAGTTAGACACAGGTGATGCCATTATCACGTTCTCAACGTCTGCAGTGAAATGGTGATCCAGTTGGCTGACCCCTAAGGTGAATTTCGTGGAATCTATAGATATTCCAGTGCAATGGAAACTTGCCTTGACTTGCGAAAACCATGGTGTGGAATTGTGCAGCCAAAAAGGTGGCAAATGCATGGCAAGTCTGGTCACTGAAGGAAGTGTCACAATCAGTTCGTCTGTCATTTTGCAAATTGATTTTATGAAAGTTTTTGCAGTTTCTGTGCTGTTTATGCAGGCTAATCATGCTGGAGTCACAGGCTTTGAAAGGATAAGGTAAGATCTATGCAAACAATTTAACTATATCCATGTCACAATATTCAGCTGTCTCATACAAGGAATATAACTTCCGTGAACTGTGTAAAATATCATTATTCAGTATAACAGAGAAAAAAATATCTCAATAGGAGAATGCAGTTGAGAGAAGTTGTACACATGAGCAGAAACATCTCTTTTGAAGAACAATGAATCTGTAACTGAGTAACCTATTGACATCAGTGAATGTAGTAGTATCAAGGCAGAGGATAAACAGAACTGTTGATGCTGAAACACAGTGCTCTGGCAGCTGGTGTGTAAACAGTTTGACAGATGCCATAGGAATAAAATCAAAGGATTGAAGAGTCATTAAGTAGATGTGTCTCATCTTATAAATATTGGGAGGATTAAATAAAAATTAAGAGCAAACTTATTCTCAACAGAACTTGGGAAGCTACCTTTTAATATACACAGCAAGCATTCATTTATAGAAATGAAGAAGAAAGTATGTTTCACATATGTAAACACTCAGAACTGCATTTTTGCATTGGCTTTTGATGTGAGTGGAATGTGACCACTTTAGTGATAAAGAATAGAGATAAAACTTATAATTTAGTAGCAATGAATAGCTCCCTGGTGGACAGTCATTGACAACAAGTATTTATCAGAAGGTGAAAGCCTCTTGGAGAAGCACACATGAATGTTATTAGTAAATAGTAAAATCAATGCAGTAGGAATAACATGATAGAAAGCTCATTATTAGATGTTTTAATAGAACATATGTAAGTTATGGTGTTCAAATAAGTGTAGGTACAAAGGTACAAATGAAGGAGTCAGGAAACACATGTTTAAAACAAGTGGGACAGTTGATATGTTACTGAGAAACCTCATCATTGAGCTGCTTAAAGATAATGGTTGAAGGCTGTGCTTACTGTTAAGGATTGAAGATGGGATATATCCAAATTTATGTAGATGTTGGAGAGCAGAAGTATAGTCAAACCCAGGAAAGAAATGGTCTAATCCATGATCAGGTGAATCTGTAGTCGAAATGACCTGAACAGTTTTTTGGCAGTGATGATTCTTTGAGTTTACATTTCCACACATATTTGTCTTACCACAGAGCTGAGACTTGAATCTGTGGAGAGTGGTGTAAATGAAAACGTCAGGGTGTAACTCATTATGGTAAAGATTAACTTACACAATTTCTATATCAGTAAATTTGAAAAACTTGTGCTGTTGGAATCAGTGAATTGAAAGCAAAGTAAATGCAATTACCATTGAGTAAGATTACTGTAATAACGATATAGCCTGATCAAACAGGGCAAATACCTCTCGTGTTTTTTTCTACGAAAATCAAAGAATGTATGTGTAAAGTAACTGGATGAAAGTACAAGGGAAAGCTAATGCACATAGAGCAATAAAATGTGTAATGGGAGAGTCATTTACTAGATTATAGCATACAATGAACAACCGTGTGATTGAAGAGAGATACACCAAAATTTTGAACAAAGTATGTTAAGCATGAAACAAGGCTATTAAAGAGACACACTATCTTTTATTGAAGCAAGTCGACTCACATGATTGACACTTTTAAAAAATAAAAATGGGTTTGGTCTTAAGTGATCTTTAGAACGGATATTAATAATAATTGTATGAAAGTTATAACTATGGATATTTTACTGATATTTTTCAATGTTATGTGACATCTTTCGTCACAGTTGGGAAAGTGTGGTGTAACGTGTCGATTCTATGCAATAACATGTTCCACTTCTAACTACTCAACCAGATGAAAGCTGTTCATATAAACTGGAAGCATTGTTCAGGCAGTTGTTATGTGTGGAACATCCCACTGTGTGCATTGTGGTTTGCTGTATGTAAAGACTGGGTGCAAAAGATGTCAGCACAGAACATTGACAAGGCATGACAGTGAGTGTGCATCTGCACTTGCTGCGAAAACCTGTTTCTACTTTGATGTCATGGCTTAATGGTGCCTTGGAAGTCATGGAGCAAAGGACATGGGCAGTAATATCAATGCCAGAGCAGTTGGAGATTACATATGAGAATTGTCATTCAGAAATATTAAATCAGTAAATGGATACACACGGTGATCTATTATGAGCTACAAGTTAAGACAGATTTGTTACACTCACGATTGTAAGTGCATTTATGCAGTGACACGATTTCACTTACAATACAGAAGATTCATCATAAAAGTGACTTCATCTTTTTAGTAGCTTGCATAGATCAGAGCTCTCTTCCAGCAACCACCCCCGTGAAAACTGAAGAAATCCATTGTCAAGATGACATGTCATGGTCTAGTGGCAATGCATAGTAGGTCCACTACAGTGAATTACATCAAAGGCAGTGACCGCAAGGAATTTATAAGGTAAAATTTGCCACACGTATCAGCTGGGTATTAGATCACGTATGAAGTGAAACCTATCATACAAAAACTCAACCTGTGTCACTCCAATAGGACTCAATATTTACAAATATAAGGCAATATTTTCCTTGAAATACACCATTATGTAGGACAGCGGTAACATTACCGCCTACCAAGCAATGGGGCTTGGGTTCGATTACTGGCAGGGGACTGGGTGTTGTGTGTCCTTTATCATCATTGACACGCAAGTCGCCGAAGTGGCATCAACTAAAAAGACTTGCAATGTGGCGGCCGAACCCCAAAGGGGATATCTCGGCCAATAAATGCCATACGATCATTTCATTTTAATAGCAGATAAACAGTAGTTGTATAGTAAACTGAGCAGGCAGAAACGTTTTTCACAGTAGCACCCTTCTTACTAAGTTCCTTGGTTAAATTTAGATAGAATATACATGAATACCATGAAGTAGTACACTGACAGTATATCGCTAATGCAGTGTAAAGATTAAGTTTCTTTGATTTCAAATTTCCTGAAAAGCCAAAACTATGCACTGGACCAGGACTCCAACCTGGAAGCTTTGCCTTTTGCGGGCAAGTACTCTACCAACAGAGCTATTAGAGCATGTCTCACAACTCATCTGCATAGCTTTACTTCCCCAAGTACCCCATCACCTACCTTCCAAACTCCACAGAAGTGAAAATTCATTCTTCTTTGATTTCCTTGTTATTTTCATTCGCACCTTAATTTGTTCCGCATGCATGAAGATTTTTCTCCCTGATGTGATCTAAGGAATGTGATGCACAAATGAATTCAAGTATAGGGCCCAGTGATGTCACCTCTTATTAGTGTTTTGGGAGAAGGTTCTTGGTAAATAACTGTCATACACAATTCAGTCACATTAAAGTGGCCACCTGTGAAAAGCCTTAAAAACAATATTTTTCAGCACAAACCACAGCAAGACAAGTAGGAAAAGAGTCAATGAGGTTCTGGAAGGTGCCAAAAGGGATGTTGAGCCATGCCAACTCCAGTGCCGTGGCCAGCTGTGCAAGGTTTCTTGGATGAGGATCTATTGTGTGAACAGCCCAATCGAGTTGGTCCCACAAGTTTTTGACTGGCTTTAAATCTAGGAAGTTTTGTGCACAGTGGAGCACAGTAAAATCACCCCAGTACTCTTTGAACTGAGCACATACACTGTTAGCTGTGTGACACATTGCATTGTCCTGCTGCTAGATGCCATCATGGTGACAAAAAACAAACTGCATGTAGGGGTGGACATGGTCACCATGGGTAGATGCATACTTATGTTGATCCACTGTGTCTTTCAGAATGATGAGATCACCCAGGGGATGTAAAAAAAAAATAATAATTAAAAAAAAACACCAGACCATAACATTCCCTTCTCCATCCTGGACACTATCAACAATTGTTGCAAGCTGTTAGCTTTCAGGTGTTTTACACCATACATGCCGATGGCAATTGATCTGATGGAGCGTAAACCATGATTCATCTGAAAAGGCCACCTGTTGCCAGTAAGTGTATGGCCAGTTGCAGTATTGGCATGCAAATTCCAGCCTTCATTACTGGTGAATATTAGTCAGCATCAGCGCATGAACCAGGCACCTGCTGTGGAGGTCATATGCAGCATTATTCACTAAACTGTCATTGAGGAGACACTGTTGGTATCCCCTTGGTTCATCTGGATGGTCACTTGCTCAATAGTTGCATGTCTATTTGCCCATACATCATTCCTCACAGCTGTTGTTTACCGTTTTCGTTTATGGCTCATGGTGCACCACAGTTGCCTTGGACTGCTTCTGGATAGTGCCATTATGCTATGCACAGTAAATCTTAAGCATGGCGGCTTGCAAACAGTTTGAAATCTTAGCCATTTCACAGATTCTTCCACCCTTGGCCTGAAATACAATGGTCGTGCCCGTTTGGACATAAGATTAATCTTTGAAAATGAATTACAAACAGTCTCAAACACAAAAGACTTTATTTCAATGGTAACCAGTTTCAGTCAGTGACAATCCCCAGACACTCATACCATGATGGCAGGTGGTTGTGGTGAATAGAGCAGGTGTTGTAAATACACGAACTACAACATCATGGAGATATATCACATGCTCCATTCACTCCACAACCTGCCGTTGTGACATGAGGGTCTGAGGATGGTTAGGTACTGACCAAAACCAGTTTCCATTGAAATAAATGTTTTTACAGTCATGACTGCTTGTAATCCATTTTTAAAGTACTTTTAGCTGGAGCAAACTTTCTCCATGAGAAATGTTCTCAAAATTACTTTTAAGATAAATCACTTCATTTCTGCATTACAACAATGACTACACATACACAATGGTGACATTAACGTGACGGGATCGTGTATTAGAGGACAGAGGAAATGGTTTGGACCACAACCTTATTCATACAATTGAGGATGACATCAGAGAATCATTGAGGCTACTCCTCACTCTAGTATGAATGGGGTATTTCTCTTTTAGTGATACTGTAAGCCTGGGAAGAAGCATGCTATAGAATGTTTTCACAGAGAACTAAAAGAATCAGCAAGGAAAGTGGGGCATTAATTTTTCTAGTAAGGGGCTCCTTGCATGGTTAATTACCAGAAGTATCTAGTCTGATAAATGCATTATTGACTCACCCCAGTGATTTTCAACAAGTTCCCTAGGGCTTTGTATGGTAAATATACCCAAAAGACAGAGCTGCAGAATGAATGTAGTTCAGACAGCTATGAGCAAAACAAAATAATACAGTCTGAACAAAGCTATTGATCTTAATGAACACTCATTTAGGCTCTAACATTAAAACATCAGAAATTTTATTAATAAAAAATGGTGAAGTTCTAATTGCCACACAGGAAAATGAAAGTATGGATGTAATATCAGAATATGTATTGTGCTTATCAGAACATCACATAGAACTCACAGAATCCAAACAGATACATTTTACAGGTTAGTATCATACTACTGTAGAACAAGTAAGAAGATATACAAAAATGGAATCAAGTCTCTGCCCCTTCAGGTAAATACATGTTGTATAGCTCACTGAATGCTCCTCCACAATAACATAAGCTAACAGTACTGACACTTAACATGTGACCAGCAGGAAATATCTTAAGCCCAATACATCAGATAGAAACAGTTTTAGTAACATCTACAGTCTGAATTATGATAGGCTGCTACTCATCACATAGAGGAGTTGCTTAGTGTCAGATAGACACATTTACAAGTAAAATCTGTTGTGGTGCATGCAGTGTGGCATAGTGGCTAGCTTTCCTGGTTGTGTTGCTGTGGGTCTCCAGTTCATACCTGACCTTCAAAAATTATTTATTATTTAGTGTTTATAATATCTGGAAGGTTATTGGAATTTCTTATGTTTGTAATGGTTATATATACAGGGTGTTACAAAAAGGAACGGCCAAACTTTCAGGAAACATTCCTCATACACAAAGAAAGAAAATATGTTATGTGGACATGTGCCCGGAAACGCTTACTTTCCATGTTAGAGCTCATTTTATTACCTCTCTTCAAATCACATTAATCATGGAATGGAAACACACAGCAACAGAACGTACCAGCGTGACTTCAAAGACTTTGTTACAGGAAATGTTCAAAATGTCCTCTGTTAGCGAGGATACATGCATCCACCCTCCGTCACATGGAATCCCTGATGCACTGATGCAGCCCTGGAGAATGGCGTATTGTATCACAGCTGTCCACAATACGAGCACGAAGAGTCTCTACATTCGGTACCAGGGCTGTGTAGACAAGAGCTTTCAAATGCCCCCATAAATGAAAGTCAAGAGGGTTGAGGTCAGGAGAGTGTGGAGGCCATGGAATTGGTCCGTCTCTACCAGTCCATCGGTCACTGAATCTGTTGTTGAGAAGCGTACGAACACTTTGGCTGAAATACGCAGGAGCTCCATCGTGCATGAACCACTTGTTGTCTCGTACTTGTAAAGGCACATGTTATAGCAGCACAGGTAGAGTATCCCATATGAAATCATGATAATGTGCTCCATTGAGCGTAAGTGGAAGAACATGGGGCCCAATCAAGACATCACCAACAATGCCTGCCCTAACGTTCACAGAAAATCTGTGTTGATGACGTGATTGTACAATTGCGTGCGGATTCTCGTCAGCCCACACATGTTGATTGTGAAAATTTACAATCTGATCATGTTGGAATGAAGCCTCATCCATAAAGAGAACATTTGCACTGAAATGAGGATTGACACATTGTTGGATGAACCATTCGCAGAAGTGAACCTGTGGAGGCCAATCAGCTGCTGATAGTGCCTGCACACGCTGTACATGGTACGGAAACAACTGGTTCTCCCGTAGCTCTCTCCATACAGTGACGTGGTCAACGTTACCTTGTACAGCAGCAACTTCTCTGATGCTGACGTTAGGGTTATCATCAACTGCACGAAGAATTTCCTCTTCCATTGCAGGTGTCCTTGTCGTTCTAGGTCTTCTCCAGTCGCGAGTCATAGGCTGGAATGTTCCGTGCTCCCTAAGACGCCGATCAGTTGCTTCAAACGTCTTCCTGTTGAGGCACCTTCGTTCTGGGAATCTGTCTCGATATAAACGTACCGCACCATGGCTATTGCCCCGTGCTAATCCATACATCAAATGGGTATCTGCAAACTCCGCATTTGTAAACATTGCACTGACTGCAAAACCACGTTCGTGATGAACACTAACCTGTTGATGCTACGTACTGATGTGCTTGATGCTAGTACTGTAGAGCAATGAGTCGCATGTCAACACAAGCACCGAAGTCAACATTACCTTCCTTCAATTGGGTCAACTGGCGGTGAATCGAGGTAGTACAGTACATACTGACGAAACAAAAATTAGCTCTAACATGGAAATTAAGCGTTTCCGGACACATGTCCACATAACATCTTTTCTTTATTTGTGTGTGAGGAATGTTTCCTGAAAGTTTGGCCGTACCTTTTTGTAACACCCTGTATAATTATTGGCAATTTGAAATAGTCAATGTTTGTATACATAACAGCACTCCTCATCCAGGAGGTCAGTTATATTCAATTGATGATCTTGCTTTTGGATTTGGCTTTAGTGTAGTTAAGACAAGGCATTTTTAGTGGAGATTCCAGACACTTCCAAATGTCAACATCACCGTGGTTCCTATGAGGCAATGAAAAACTATGTGGACAGGAACTAGAATTAGAGCAGTACACCATTCCCATGGTCCGTATGTTCTGGAGAGCAATGGATTACAAGCCAGCAGGAAGGTAAACAATGGAAAGTCTTGGATAGAATTACCACAATATTATGAAAACAATCGAGTACTACTCACTGTATAGAAGAGACATTCAGTCGCAGACAGGCACAACAAAAAGTTTGCTATACATTTAAGTAGGAGCACAACTCACACATACATGAGCATGGAAGAAGCTGTATGACATGAGTGGTGTGATTGTGATGGTGGTGGGGCAGGGGACGGGGGGAGAGGGGGGGGGGGGGCGATAGCAGGGGTATAGGTGGAATGGTGTAGTGCTGCTTGTGGGAACAAGGAGAGACTTAGTGGGAGCAAGACAGGGATGACAGGTGCAGTTGAGAGGTTTGGAAAAGGGGGATGGGTGGAAAAGGAGAGAAGTACAGAAGGGGAAAAGACTGGTGAGTGTATAAGTAGCTGTGAATAGAGTTGTCACGTCACTAGGCATGCACTGGGTCTATTTCAAGAAGAAAGAAGTTTGTAAATATGTGTGAAGTAGATCATCTTCTGGGGCTAATATTAAAGAATATGACTTACGAAAATGTAATCTATGTAACTGAACTAATATAATACTCTTTGCAATGTTCAGCTGAATGCTTTGCACCAGGAAAAACTTAAAAGTAGCATATTATAGTGCAGAAAAATACTCCCAATATGTGTTAAGGTGTACTTTTGCATATGAGCAATTTTTAAAATACCATGAATATTGAGGATCTGACTGGACTCCCATTCAGGGGACGACGGTTCAAGCCCACGTCCAGCCATCCTGACTCAGGTTTTCTGTGGTTCCCCTAAATCACTTCAGATAAATGCTGGAATGGTTCCTTTGACAAAACACGACCAACTTCCTTCTCTAATTCGATGGGACTAATGACCTCGCTGTGTGATCCCTTCCCCCACATCAACCAACCAACCAAACAACCAATCTGAGATTTAGAGAATAGTTATATTATTCAGGTTACATATTAGTTACATATTCTGTGGGTCACAGATATATAAGTTGCAATATATTGTAATGGCTTGGAATGATTTAGTTTACAGGATATTAATTTCACTAATATTTAAATAACACTGCAATCTGACCATTTATAGATGAGTTCAAATAACAGAAAATGGTATTTAGTTTAATAACACAAATAAGTATGGAAAATTTTTCACTAAATAAGCTACTAGATCTTAAATAAAAATACTTCTATACATTAGAAGGAAGTGGCGAGAATGAACTTCCTCATTTACTTTCAGATTGAACATATCAGCCATACAGTATCGTTGGGTAAGTGGCCAAAGATTTTGGTAGCAGTGTTATTCACCTCTTTCAGAGGTAAAGACAGTTTTTTTTTGAAGAGGAATTGAGGTCTTTTTTCTCTAGTATTGTAATTATAGATGTCTTTATTCTGGAGCACTAATGGAATACTTGGAAGAAATTTCATGAGGTAAAATATGCACTGAAATGCTATAAATAAAATACTCACTCCTTAAACTGTTGTTTACTACATGACCAATTGGAGGGAGCACTACATACTATTCTTGTGGCACATTTAAGTGCAATGAACATTTTCTTTCCTAAATATGAGATACCTCAGAACACATTTCCATATGATATTAATGAATGAACATAGCAAGGTGTGTCAACTTACTGATCTATCTCTCAACAAGTCTTGCAAAAACATGAAGGCAAAAGTAAGTAACTGAGTTGTTACGAATGTGTAAAATACGAATCTGCTGCCCCCCCCCCTCCCCCCCTCCTTAAAAAAAAAATCTTATACCTGGGTTACCAATACTGCTAATACAACCTCACTGAAATACAAGAATAGTTCTAAAAAATTGGAGTTAGAAAGTCGTGTTTGCCAAGGTGAGCAATTAATGTCTATATTTATTTTGCAATATTGCAAACTTGCTGTTCAGTAGAACAAAGTTAGTTGAAAACTGTGTGAAGGTGTGAACAATGTGAAGTCAAAGATGTAAATCTAGGGGCAGAGCCATGCTTGATAGGACAGACACTGGAGTAATGAGAATTCATTAAAATATGAAGATTCTTAGTAATAATCAATGAACATGAAATAACTGTGATTGAAAACTTATATGTGAATGATAGGAAAAGCATAGTAAACTGCTTTCTACTGATTCATGTGGTTCTATCTATTTCCTATCACTGGCACGCGTGTTTTATTTCTACCAGATGAGTGTAGTGTCCTGTATGGTACTTATCCATATATCTTCCATGTCAGCAGAACATTGCTACTACACCCCCACCACCCTCCCCCCAGGGTGTCACGGCTCTTTCATGAATTTGTGTGCAGTACACAAGGAGCCCCAAGCTACTGTGGCTCTTTCGTCCTTCCTGGGCTGCATTCCATTCCTTGTGCTCTCCCTTCCTGTCCTCACTCCTTTCCTTCTGCCCCTTCCTTTCTGTGTCTTGGTGTCCTTCCTTACTTTGGCCTGGCCATCGTCCTAGTTTCTGCTGTCCCTTACTGGTTTGTTCCTCTTTTCTTTTTTCTTTTTCAGCTGACCTCTCTCTTCTAAATTTTGTCTCCATAATGTGGGAAAACTGGGGAAGAAACCTTACATCTTACTTAGCATCTTTGGTGTGTGGCAATACCACCTCTTTTTTCATCTTCTACTCGATGCTGTTGTCCTGTTAACACTATATAGCCAGCATGGTAGCCAGTCCATGGGGGTAGAGTCATTATGTACCCTGTTGGTATAACCCCTTGAGAAAACAGGGATTACACTACTGACACCTGAGCTACTACCTCACCATGTATACCTAGGAGTAATTGCTTGTCAATCTAAAGCTTTGGAACTCCTAGCAACAGTAACCATACTATGTGGTCATTGCTGTGGGTGGGTGGCAACACATCTGATCAAAGTGAGTAGTATCAGGGTGGATGCTTTGCATATGAAACATTATAACCCTGGATGCTAGGTATCCTTCTACAGTGATCTCTTTAGTTGGGAATGGATCCTTTAATACTGCTTCCTGTATCCCTGCAGCCTTGCCTTCTCTGCCTGCACCCTGGGAGGAGGGTCAGGCTTGCCAGCTTGGAGTGAAACTCTGTCCTTGCTACCTGGTCTGCAACAGGAATGACAGGGACACCTTCACAGCCACAAAGCCATTATTTTTGTAGAAACTATCAAAGACCAATTTGATGAAGTGGAATTTCTGAGAAAAATATGATCGGTTTATTGTTGATCAAAATTTCTTCTGTTGCCAAATCTGCAGCTCGTCTTGCCTGTGTCCATTTATGTGACATCCCCGTGTCCATTACTCCTCACCAGTCTTTGAATACAGTTCAGGGTGTCATTTATCATAGGCTCTCAGCCTTCAAACTGATGAACTCTGGGCCAATGTGGAACTGTGGTTCAGCATGTTAAGAAAGGCTGTAAGGGCTATCACATTGATACCAATGTTAAATTTCTGGCATTTGCAGTGTATACCCTCCCAGAGGAGGTCCAGGTTATGGTTTATTCCTGTGAAGTGAAACCTTATGTTTAACCACCCAAAAGGTGTTTCCAGTGTTTGTATTTCAGGCACAGGTCTTTCTGCTGCATAGAGACCCTCTTCGCAGTGAATGTGAACTCCCACTACATGTGGGGAGCTCTCCTGTGTTTTGTTGCCCATGTGTATGAACTTTCATGACTCTCATAATGCTCACATGATTGCCCAGTTGATGTTTATCCTACACAGAGGCTCGTCCGAAGTATGACAACAACCTTCACCCTATTTCGATGACACCTAACTTTGCCTCTGTTACATCCTTTCCCCCTCCTTCCTCCTTCTTATCCTATTCCCACCCCAACCCCCTCCCCTCCACTCACTTCACCACCTTTCAGTTCCCAAGTCCTTCTGGGTGCTGCTTTCCCTACCCAGCCAAAAAAATACACACACACACACACATACACACACACACATTTTGAGGAAAGAGGGTATAAAGATTATCTGGAAAAATGTGGTTTTATAAGAAAATTCATTAAAATATAAAGATTCTTAGTAGCAATATACTAATATGAAACAAGTGTGATAGATAAGTTATATGTGAATGTCAGGAAAGGCACAGTAAAGTGCTTACTAGTTACTACAGTGGCTCTAGAATATATCAGCCATTTCTGTCGGTTGCCTACCATTGGCAGCCATGTTTTATTTCTGCTGGATGAATTCTATATCCTGTATGGCACTTATCCATTATCTTTCATGTCAGCAGAACATTGCTACTATGCCCCAGGGGCTATTATGCCCCAAGGGGTCTCATGGCTCTTTCATGAGTTCATGTGTGGTGCACACGGTGCCCCAAGCTACTGTGGCCCTTTCTTCCTTCCTGGGCTGCATTCCTTTCCCTCTACCCCTCCATCCCTGTCCTCACTCCTTCCCCTCTGCCCCTTTCTTCTCCTCTGTCAGTGTCCTTCCTTACATTAGCCTGGCTACCTTCTGGTTTCTGCTATTCATTACATTCTGATTCTCTTTTTTTTCACCTTCTGATTTCTGCATTTTTGGTACACTTTCTAAATTTTATCTCCATAGTGTGACCCAACTGTGGATGAACACCCTACACCTTACTGAGTGTCTTCAACATGGGGCCTTACTGCATCTTCCATCTTTTTTTTTTTTTCAACTGTGTTGTCCTTTTAAGGCTCTATAGCCAGCATGTTAGTCAGTCCATATGGTGGGGTTGTTATGTACACTTTTGATTGTGCCCCTCTGACAACACAGGAATCACATGTCTGATACTTGAGCTACTACCTCCCTAGGAGTGGTTGCATAATTTTGAGCATAGGATCTCCTGGAAATGGCAGCCATGCTAGACAGCCCTGCTGCAGCTGGATAGCACTTATGAGGGAGCCCTGGATTGGAATGGCTGGTTATCAGAGCAGATGCTTTGCATGTTGTTGTTGTTGTTGTTGTTGTGGTCTTCCGTCCTGAGACTGGTTTGATGCAGCTCTCCATGCTACTCTATCCTGTGCAAGCTGCTTCATCTCCCAGTACGAACTGCAGCCTACATCCTTCTGAACCTGCTTAGTGTATTCACCTCTTGGTCTCCCCCTACGATTTTTACCCTCCATGCTGCCCTCTAATACTAAATTGGTGATCCCTTGATGCCTCAGAACATGTCCTACCAATCGAACCCTTCTCCCCAATTCTATTCAGTACCTTCTCATTACCGAGCGAGGTGGTGCAGTGGTTAGACACTGGACTCGCATTCGGGAGGACGATGGTTCAATCCTGCATTCGGCCATCCTGATTTATGTTTTCTGCGATTTCCCTAAAATCGCTCCAGGCAAATGCCGGGATGGTTCCTTTCAAACGGCACGGCCGACATCCTTCCCCGTCCTTCCCTAATCCGATGAGACCAATGACCTCGCTGTCTGGTCTCCTTCCCCAAAACAACCAACCAACCAACCAACCAACCTTCTCATTAGTTATGTGATCTACCCATCTAATCTTCAGCATTCTTCTGTAGCACCACATTTCAAAAACTTCTATTCTCTTCTTGTCCAAACTATTTATCGTCCATGTTTCACTTCCATAAATGGGTACACTCCATACAAATACTTTCAGAAACGGCTTCCTGACACTTAAATCTATACTCAGCATTAACAAATTCCTCTCCTTCAGAAACGCTTTCCTTGCCATTGCCAGTCTACATTTTATATCCTCTCTACTTCGACCAGCATAAGTTATTTTGCTCCCCAAATAGCAAAACTCCTTTACTACTTTAAGTGTCTCATTTCCTAATCTAATTCCCTCAGCATCACCCGACTTAATTCGACTACATTCCATTATCCTCATTTTGCTTTTGTTGATGTTCATCTTATATCCTCCTTTCAAGACACTGTCCATTCGCGTTCAACTGCTCTTCCAAGTCCTTTGCTGTCTCTGACGGTATTACAATGTCATGCTTTGCATATGAAACATATTAAGCCGTCCTTCTACAGATGTCTCTTTAGTTGGGAATAGATCCTTTAATGCTGCTTCTTATGATCCTGCAGTCTTCCCTTCCACAGCTATTTCCTGTGAATAGGGCAAAGCTCACGATTCTTGGCTGATGGGAACATATTCACTGCCAAGAAGCCATTTATTTTGTCAATGTGACTCTGAGAAGAATACAGTCAGATTTCTGGTTGATCAGAATTTATCCTACCAACCAGAATGTGGATTTTTTTGCTGTGACCATCATGGCGACATCATAGGGTCTGTTACTCCTCACCAGTCTTTGAATATGGTTCAGGGTATCATTTTTCATAGGGACATCATATAACAAACTGATGAGGAACTCTGGGCTAATCTGGAATAGTGAGGACCTCATTTTGATCAGCATGTTCAGAAAGGCCATAAGGACAATCACATCAATACTGGTGCCTTTATTGTGTTATTTGATTGGTTACCCTCCTGGAAAAGGTCAATATTATGGTGTCCTAGTGCGATGTTAAACCATGTGTCCTACCACCCATGAGGTGTTCTAACTGTTTGTTTCAGGCACATGTTTTTCCATTGTACAGAAGACCCTCTATGTGATGAATGTGGACACACTCTCCATGAGGGGAGCTCCTGTATTCCATATTCCATATGTATTAATGATCACAACTGTCATTCTCTGTGCTCAATAAATTGCACACTTTATGAGAAGATACAGGAATATAAGTCTTTTGTTTATTCTATACTGAGGCTCATCAGAAATTTGACCATATTCACCCTGTGACTGTGACATCTAACTTTATCTGTGTTGCATCTTCTTCCCCTCCTCCATATCCCAGTTCTGTGCTCCCTCTCCTCTCCCCATCCCCTGTGGTTCCATCGTCCTACATACTGGGTTCCAGTCCTCCAACCCAGCTGGAGACATGTGCTATTTCTTCAGTGTCTGCTGGTGATAGGGGCTCCTCACAGGATCCTTCTCCTTGGTATCTCCCTGACAGGAGACCTGCTGCGACACATCAGCTGCAGGACCCACAGTCTGTGCGCTACATTGTTGCCCATTCTTCCTCAGTTCCAGATCTCACTGAAAGTTGCTCTCTCTATGAGCCCTATGAAAGAGAAGAAAAAAAAATGTGTCTTGGGATAATGACCCACTGGTGCCCCCAAAGGTGTTGACTCCATTCTCACATCCTCAGTCTGACCTCTTGTTTATGGATGTCGCACGTCCTTGTTGGTGACAGGTGGTGATTTGGTGGGGTAGTGTCTTTGGCCTGATTTCCTCCTCTTTTTATCCCCATTCTGTGCTTATTCAATGGATTTCTAACAGATTGCATCTCCAGAAAGTGCATTCACCTTCTGGAGATGCTCTCTGTTATTTCCTTTTACTCTGCAGTTTGTGTCATTCTACAGGAATCTCATTTTACTGATGCTCAAAGACCAACCCTTGCGGGTTCTGTACTTTCTGTTGGAACTGAGTCGGATCCTTGAGGACTTCTCGTGCTGTTTGACTGTTGGACTATATGGGAATTGTTAGTACATGGATCCCCCTACACAGCACATTGAAATGGTTGCTGTCTGGCTCCACTTGGACTCTGCAGTTGCAGTTTACTATATTTATCTTGCCCCTGAGAGGCCACTTCACCCACTGCCCTAACGGCCCTCCTCTTCAGCAACTGCCCCCTCCATTTCTCCTCCTTTTTTAATGCCCACCGCCAATTGTGGGGCAGTGCTTTTTATCTAGCTGGGGCTCTTCTTGTACACTAGGTTCTTGCAGACCAACAGCTGTGCCTTCATAATGATGGTTCCTCTACCTATTTTAGTGCTGATTATGTTACTTTCTTTGCTATGAATATGTCTGTGACATGTCTGCTGCATTTATTCATGCCACCAACATTGTCTTTGCCTGCTCAGTGTGGCCTTTTCACCACTACCTGCTCCTGTGGTGGAGCATGGCCATTGCCATCAGCATCCGTGATTGCCAGGTCAGAACACATACCCATATGACATTAATGAATGAACACAGGAAAGTGTATCACCCAACTTACTAATTCATCTCTCTTCAAGGCAACATGATGTCAAAAGTGTGTGAACTGAGATGTTTAAGAAAGTCTAAGACATTAATTGGACTCTCCCCCCCCCCCCTCCCCCCCACCCCCAAACACCACCACCACCACACAAAAGCTATGATTATATCTTTCTTACCACTAACATTAATACAACTGTATTGTAGTGTAGGGATAGTTCTGTAAAGACTGAAATTAGGAAGACATATGTGACAAGGTGATTTTTGGTATCTGTCTATATTTATTTTGTAACAATACGAGAGAAGGAAAGTTACTACTCACTATATAGCGGAGATGCTAAGCTGCGATAGGCACAGTAAAAAGCTTCACACAATCATAGCTTTCAGCCATTAAGGCCTTTGTCAGCAGTAGACACACATACACACATGCACACCCACATTCACGCAAGTGCAACTTGCACACATATCTGCAGTCTCAGAGAGCTGAAACTACACTGCAATGGTTTTCCACATCTTTGCTCTCATCACTGAATATTTCATGCTGACTGCACAAATACTCTGAAATTTGTACTCTGTCAGTCTAGTTAAGTAAAAATATCTTCCTACCTTTCTTAACATTCTTTGTCAGATGCATTGACGTAGATGTGACCCTCATGAGTTGGTTCTCTAACATTTTGATAGCATGGCACTCCCAGGCTATACCTTGCAAGTTGAAGTCACCTCCTGTTACAATGGCATGATCAGGAAAATTACTAATGATATTCTGCAAGTTCTGTCTGAAGTGCTCTGCTGCTAGAGCTCCTGACCCACATGCTCTGTAAAACCATCTGATTACCATTTTTAACCAATCTTTGATGCTTAACTTCACCAAGAATCCATGATAACCTTGCTAGATTTTATCAAATTCCTTACTGCAATAAACACACTGCCAACACTGGTGACTAACCTATTCTTATGATGAATATTCCAATCTGAATTAGGATTTTGTTCCATTAATGCCTGTTTTCAACCAACTTTCTGTTCAAAGTACTATCCTTTCCTTGGGTGCTCTTGCATTTTGCTACGATCATATTGACATTTTCTATCTCTGATCTGAGACGATGAACATTCTCTGATGACATTGTGACTAATTTATCAGGCAAATCATCTTTGATCCCATGGGAGGGTTGCTGTAACCTAAAAAGAGCCTCATGTACACACCACACGTACTGTGCTGCCTAGTTGCCACTTCTTGCATGTAGTGCACACCTTACGTATTAAGGGGAATCCCAAAATTCTGTAGTCAATAGTAGAGGACAAGAAATTCACATCCAATACCATCACAGACTCATCTGAGTCTCTCGTTTAGACCTTCCACTCTGCCCCAAACCAGAGGACCACAATTAACCCTGGGGACGATGCTACAAATAGACAGCTTAGCCTGCAATGCTAGTTGCCTTCACCAAATCAGCCACCTTCTGAAAGGAGTTGAGGATGCCCTCAGGACCAAAGCGGCAGGCGTAATTCATGCTGACATGTGCCACTACATGCGGCTGGTTGCACCCAGTGCACCCATAATGCTGATCGGCCTCTATATATCTCCCACGTTGCATTTACCACCTCCTTCTCACATTGCATTGATGAAGTTATCAGTGGGTATGTCCAACACAATTATTTTGCCTCCAGAATTGCCTTTGCCTGCTGAATGTGCCCCTTTCACCACAGGCTGGTTCCTTGGTGGAACATGGTCATTGCCATCACCATCCATGATAACTATCAAGCGTATTGATGTCTTAAGTAGCACATGTCTTCTGCTGAGCCAGAACACATTTCCATATGATATTAATGAATGAACATAGCAAAGTATGTCACCTTATTGACTTATCCCTCTTCAAGGCTTAAAATGACATGAAGTCAAAGGTGGGGGAACTGAACTGCTCAAGAACATGTTGAACATAAATCTTCTACCTTCTCTCTTTCCACTCATTCCAGCCACAAAACTCATTATATCTGAGTTACCAATAATGTTAATACAACTATACTGCAGTATAAAATAGTTCTGTAAAGACTGAACTTAAGAAGTCATGCATGACAAGGTGAACTTTTAGTATCTTTGTGTATTTATTATGCAAGTATTGTTGCAATAGCACAAAGCTTCTGTTCAGTAGAAAAAGGTCAGCTGACAACTGTGTGAATGCATGAACAATGTGAAGTCATAGATGATGTAAATTCAGGGACAGAGCCATGCTTGATAGGACAGACACTGGAGTAATGTTAAAAATCCCAGTGTCCCTCGTATCAGGTGCGGAACTGTTCTGTCCCTCAGCAGTGAAGCATT
This sequence comes from Schistocerca nitens, assembly GCF_023898315.1. Lineage (NCBI taxonomy): Eukaryota > Metazoa > Arthropoda > Insecta > Orthoptera > Acrididae > Schistocerca > Schistocerca nitens. The sequence goes on along the minus strand of NC_064618.1, from coordinate 283,042,953 downwards.
TTGAAGAAAGAGGGTAAAAGATTATCTGGAAAAATGTTTTGTTATATGAGAATTCATTAAGATATGCTGATTATTATTAGTAATATACTAATATGAAACAAGTGTGATTGATGAGTTGTATGTGAATGATAGTAAAAGTGTAGTAAACTGCTTTCTAGTGATTCCTGTGGCTTCAAAACATATTCTTTCATCTCTCTCTATTTTGTACCTTTGGCACCCATGTTTTATTTCTACTGGATGAGAGCAAATATCCTATACGGCACTTATCTAAATATCTTTCCTGTCAGCAGAACCCTGCTACTATGCCTCCAGGGAGCTCACAGCTCTCTCATCAGTTTGTGCCTGGTGCACATGTGCCCCCAAGCTGTTGCAGCTTTTCTTCCTTCTCGCCCTGCATCCCCTTCCCCACACTCCTCCATTCCTGTTCTCACTCCTTCCCTTCTGCCCCCTCCTTCCCCACTCTCGGTGTCTTACTTACATTGGCCTGGGTATCCTCCTGGTTTTTGCTATCCCTTATGATTTTGATCCTCTTGGTTTTCTTTTTCTTCAATCTTACCCTTTCAGCATTTTTGCTCTCGATTTGTTATTTGACCTTCCCTTCTAAGATTTAGCCCCATAGTGTGAGCCAATTGGGGAATAATGCCTTACACCTTATAAGATCCTTAGCATCTTTGGCATGTGACCATACTGCCTCTTTCAAATTTTACTCGACACTCTTGTTCTCTTATTGCTATATAGCAGCACTGTGGCCAGTCTATATGGTGGGGTCATTATGTACCCTTTTTATTGAGCCTGCTGGCAAAACAGAGGTCACACTTCTGATACCTGAGGTGCTACATCTCCATATATGCCTAAGAGTGGTTGCTTGTCATTCTGGTGCATTGAAACTCTTGGCAATGGTGGCCACTTCAGATGGCCCCTTCTGTTGCTGGGTGGCATTCATTGACAAACCATTGATCAGAGTGGGTGGTATCAGTGCTGACACCAATGTATGAAACATACTAAGCTAAAAAAACGCTGATCATTCTTCTCTGAAAGTATCTTTGGTAAGGAATGGATGGTTTAATGTTATTTCTTATGACCCTGCGGCTTTCCCTTCTGTGCCTACCCCTTGATAGGTGGGCCAGGCTCACCGGCTTCAGGTGAATTCCTTTCCCCACTGTTTGCTCTGTACCTGAATTAATGCAGACTTCTTCATTGCAACATAGCCATTACATTATGTGGAAACTATTGAAGACAAGTTCGGTGAAGTTTACTATCCAAGTAAGATGTGGTTGGGTTCATTGTCAATCAAAACTTCTTCTGATGCTCAATGTGTGGCCCTTCGTGCCTGTGACCTTCTTGGTGAGATTCTGGTGTCTGTTACTTCTCACAAGTCTTTGTATATGGTTCAGGGTGTCATTTTTCATAGGGGCCTTACCCTTTGAACTGATGAGGAACTTCGGGATAATTTAGACAGCGGCACATTCATTCTATTTGTCATGTTCAGATGGGATGTAAAGACAATTGCATTGGTACCGACACCTTTATTGCAGCATTTTATGTTGATATTTTTCTGGTGATGGTCAAGGTTATGGTTTATCAGTGTGACATGAAGCCATATGCTCCACCACCCATAAAGTGTTTTCGGTGTTTGTGTTTTGTGCACATGTCTTTCCACTGTGCAGTAAATGTGGATGCACACTCCATGAGGGAAGCATCTATACTCCACAGCCCATGTGTATTAATTTTCATGCCCATCACTGCCCACACTCACCAGACTGCCCAGTTTATATGAATGGAAAGAAAATACAGAAGCATAAGTCCCTTGATAGTTTATGCTACACTTAGATTGGTCAGAAATTTGCCCTGTTTTCTTGACATCTATATTTGCCTCTGTAGCGTCCTTTCACACTCCCCCTGTCCTCTTTATCTCTATACTGCACGATTCACGTCCCCCCCTCCATAGCAGATTCCGCACCCTTCCCACTGGATGGCCACTCCCCCTACCCAGCTGTAAAGATGGGATCTCTCCCTGCAAAATATCCTACATTCCCATAAATCTCATGGCTTCAGATTTCATTAGCTGTTATCCTTCACCACCCTGTCCCTTTCCCTGTTCCCACTCCAGCACTACACAGCCCTCTATTCCACCAACACACCCACAGTGTTATACTTCTCTCCTCCCCTGCCTGCTCCCTCCACTCACCCTCTGTCTGACCTCCTGATTGCACCTGGCAGCCTTACATCTTCTTTCCACCTTGTTGCTCAAATCTCCCAAAGCAGCACTTTATCATCTCCCACCCCTACCCTCCTAACCATCCTCTTTCCACACCCGGCCTCCTCCTTACCCCGCCACCCACACTGCTTCTCCCATCATGCACAGCTGCTTGCAGTCTAACCTCAGTAGCCAGAGACAATGGTCATGCCATTTTGGCTGAAAGCTTACTTGTTTGACAGCCTTTTTGTTGTGCCTAACTGTGACTCAACAACTCTGATATGGTGAATAACAATCTATCCTGTTCATAATATTGTCATTATTCTATCCTGGATTTTCCATTTCTAGTAATGTTAATACATCTGTATTGTAATATAAGAATAGTTCTGTAAAGAATGAAATTAGGAAGTCATATGTGACAAGGTGAACCTCCAGTATCTTAATATATTTATTAAGGTGCAGAACAGTTCTGTCCATCAACAATTAAATATTTTGAAGAAAGAGGATATAAAGATTATGTGGAGAAAATGTCATATTAGCAGAGAATTCATTAAAATATGCAGTTTCATAGCAGTAATTTACTAATATGAAACAATTGTGATTGATAAGTTACATGTGAATGATAGAAAATGCACAGTAAATAACTTTTTAGTGATTCTTGTGACTCTAGAACAGCCGGCAGCTGTGGCCGAGCGGTTCTAGGTGCTTCAATCCGGAACTGTGCTGCTGCTATGTGTGCAAATATATATATAAAAAAATAATACAAATTATTTTACAATTGTGCAAAATTTGATTTTTATAAATTTTGAAGTGAATGAATTGAATTGAATGGATTATCTTTCAGACTTAATTTACAACTCTTGTAAACTGTAAGTCAGTAGTGGCGGAACTCCCTGTAAAGAGAGCCATGCCAGATGGCTACCTGCTGGGTGGTACTCACAGGGGACACCTGATAGTGGGTGATGCCAGGGCAGATGTTTATGTATGAAACATATTAAGCTAAAAAGTTGGTCATTCTTCTATGGCAGTCAAGTTAGTTGGGAAAGGCTTCTTTAATGGTGCATCTAATGGATCTGTGGCTTTCCCTTCTCTGCATACACCCTGGGAGGAAGGCCAGACTTGCAGGCTTTGAGGGAAACCCTTTCCTCACTACCTGGTCAGCACCTAGTCTGACAGTGGTACCTTCACTGCAACATAGCCATTATATTTTTTAGGAACTATTGAAGACAAGTCTGGTGAGGTGGACTGTCAGAGTAAGATAGTTGGGTTTTGTGTTGATCAAAATTTCTTCTGCTGACCAATGTATGGCCCTTTGTGCCTGTGACTATCTTGGCAACATCCTGGTGTCCATTACTCCTCACCAGTCTTTGAATATGTTTCTTTGTGTCATTTTTCATAGGGTCCTGGTCCTTCAAACTGATGTGCAGTTCCACGCAGATTTAGAATGGTGGCATGTTCATATCATTTGTCATGTTCAGAAAGACTGTAAAGACAATTGCATTTATATCATCACCTTTATTGTGGAATTTGAGGATGGTACCCTCCCAAAGAAGGCCAAGGTTACAGTTTATTGCTGTGAAGTGAAGCCGTGTGTCCCAAATCCCATGAGGTGTTTGTGTTTGGGCACATGTCTTGCCGCTGTACAGCAGACCATCTGTATGGTACATGTGAATGCACACTCCATGAGGGGAGGTACCTTGTTCCACATTAATTGTCATGGTGTCACTCTCCACACTCACTGGATTTCCTGGTTTATAAGAAGGAAAAGAAGATACATGAGTATAAGTCCACTGATAGTCATACTATGCTGAAGTTCATCAGAAATATGACCATCTTGATCCTGTATTTGTGACATCTAAATTTGTTTCTGTTATGCCATTCCCCCCTCCTCCCTTCTCTGTATCCCAGTCCTCCCCCCTCTCCTCTCCTCTACCTCTGTGGTTCCAAAGGCCTCCCCACTGGGTGCTGCTCCCAGCCAGAGAAGTGTCCTTCTTTGGCATCTGCCAGTGATGGACCCCCCTCCCAGTATCCCTCCCCATGGTGTCTGCCAGATGGCATGTGTGCTGCAACAAGTTGGCTGCAGGATGCACAGTCTGTGTGCCCCAAGATCGCCTGCTCTCTCAGTTCTAGATCTTGATGAAGCCTGCTGTTACTATGGGTGCTGTGCCCTTAGACAAACAATAGAGAAGAAGAATAATCAGAAATCCTGGGATAAGGCAACTCCAGTGCTCCTGGAGTTGCATCTGCACTCATGTAACCTGAGTCTGCCCTCTTGTTTGGATTGTGACCCATCGTTGTTGGTGAGGGATGGTAATCCAGCAATGTGACTGGCTTTGGCCTGTTGGACTCCAATCTGGATCCCTGTTCCATGCTTATTCAATGGAACTATAAGAGACACTTTCTGGAGATGCAATTCCTTATTTTCTTTTTACTATGAAGCTTGTCTTATTCTACAGGAATCTCATTTTACTGATGCTTACTCACCACCTCTCAAAGTTTTCCATGCCTTCTGTTGGAACCAGGTCCACCCTTTGAGTGTGGCATTTACACATTGGTGCATACAAACATTATCATTATATGGATCCCCCTTCATACCATGCTGGAAGTGGTAGTCGTTTGGATCCATTTGGACTTTGTGGTTATGTTTTGCAATCTTTATCTTACTCAGGAGAGTCCATCTAAGCCCACTGCTGTAACTACCTTCCTTCAGCAGCTCCCCTCCCTTCCTCCTCATTGGGGATTTTAATGTCCATCACTCCTGGTGGAGTATTGCATAATCATCTCCTCATAGACCAGTTTCTTGCAACCACGACCTTTGACTTCTTAATTATAGTTCCCATACCCATCTTAGTGCCACTTATGACACTTTGTCTGCCATTGATCTTTTGATCACTTCTCCTCCCCTTCTCTTGTCATTACTCAGGATGCCACATGAAGATCACTGCAACTGTGACCATTTGCCTCGTTCCTTAGTCCCTCCCAGTGGTCACCTTGCCTTGCCGGACTCTACATACCTCCCAGGTTGCATTTGCCCCCTCTTTGTTGCACTGTATTGATGAAGTTATCAACAGGTGTGTCTGACAGAATTATTCATACCTCCAGCATTGCTTTTGCCTGCTTAATATGCCCATTTCACCGCAGTCCGGTCCCACGGTGGAGCACGGCCATTGTCATCACCATCCATGATCACTGTCAAGCCTATCAATGCCTTAAGTAGCACCTGTCTTTCACTGGGCCAGAACACATTTCCAAATGATATTAATAAATGAAGTGTGTCAACTTACTAACTTATCCCTCTTCAAGGCTTACAGTTACATGAAGTCAAAGGTGGGTGAACTGAACTGCTCAAGAACATGTTAAACATAAATCTGCTACCTTCCCTCTTTCCACCCATTCCAACCACAAAAGTCATTATATCCGAGTTACCAATAATGTTAATGCAACTATACTGCAGTATAAAAATAGTTCTGTAAAGATTTAACTTAGGAAGTCATGTATGACAGGGTGAACTTTTTTAGTATCTGTGTGTATTTATTATGCAAATATTGTTGCAATATCACAAAGCTGCTGTTCAGTAGAAAAAGGTTAGTTGACAACTGTGTGAATCCATGAACAATGTGAAGTCAAAGATGTTGTAAATATAGGAACAGAGCCATGCTTGATAGGACAGACACTGGAGTAATGTAAAAAATCCCAGTCTTCCTCTTGTCAGGTGTGGAACTGTTCTGTTCATCAGCAGTGAAGCATTTTGAAAGAAGAGAGTTAAAGATTATCTGCAAAAATGCTGTGTCATATGAGAATTCACTAAAATATGCAGATTCTTATTAGCAATGTACTAAAATGAAACAACTGTGATTGATAAGTTATATGTGGAAGCACAGTAAAATGCTATCGAGTCATTCCTGTGGCTCTACAATGTATTCTCTCGTCTCTCTCTCTTTCATACCATTGACACCCATGTTTATTTCTACTGGATGAAAGCATTACCCCATATGGCTCTTACCTAAATATCTTTCATGTCTGCAGAACATCGATACTATGCCCCCGGGGGCAACTGGGGATCACCTTATGCCTTAAAACTTACTTGTACCTCCTTCAGTGTTTCGCTTTAGTGCCTCTTGCATGTTTTACTTGACACTGTTATCATTTTAATGCTATATAGCCAGGACGGTAGACAGTCCTTGTAGTCTGGTTGATATGTACCCTTTTGTTTGAACCCCTTGACAATACAGGGATCACACTTCTGATACCTTAGCTGATACCTGAGCTGCTACCTCCCTGTACATGCCTGTGTGGTTGCTTATTATTATGGAGCATTGGAACCCCTGGCAATGGCAGCCATGCCAGATGGCCCCTGCTGTTGCTGGTAGAGCCTATGGGTGAGCTCTGGTGGAAGTGGGTGGTGTCATGACATACAATAGTTGAATCTAAACATATTAAGCTAAAAAACTGGCCCTTCTTCTATGGAGGTCTGTTTGGGTAGGAATTGATGCTTTAAAACTGCTTCTTACGGTGTAGCTTTCCCTTCCTTGTCTACTCCTTCTTCAATGCAACATAGCAGTTATATTTTGTACAAACCGTTGAAGACAAGTTTGGTGAAGTGGATTATGTGAGTAAGATGTAGTCAGGTTCACTATTGATCAAAACTACTTCTGCCAAACTTCTAAATGCCTGTGGCCACATTGGTGACATCCTGGTGTCCATTACACCATGCCAGTCTATGAATATCATTCAGGTTGTCATTTTTCATATGGACCTCATCCTTTGAGAGGTTAGGAACTCTGTGCTAATTTAGAATAGTGACACAATCATTTTATTATGTTCAGGAAGGCTATAAGGACAACTGTGTCAATACCAGCATCTTTATTGTGGTACTTTAGGGCAATACTCTTTTGAGGAAGGTCAAGGTTAAGGCTTATCATTGTGACATGAAGCCATACACCCATGGGGTATTTTCAGTGTTTGCATTTTGTGCATGTCTTCCCACTGTGTGATGAATGTGGATGCTCACTCGATGTGGGAAGTGCCTGTGTTCCACTGCCCATGAGCATTAATTGTCATAACTATCACTAGCCACACCCCAGATTGCCCAGTTTATAAGAACAAGAAGAAGATACTGGGTATAAGTTCCTTGATTTTTTATGCTATGCCGAGGGTCATCAGAAATATGATTGTCTTCATTTGTGTCTGTGATTTCTAAGTTTGCCTCTGTTATGTCTTTTCCCCCTCCTCCCTCCTCCTTATCCCATTACTACATCAAATACCTCTCCCCTTCCCTGTGGTTCCCACACCATTCCCACTTTGTGCTGCTGCCCCTACCCAGAAGTGTTACACTTCGTTGGCATCTGCTGGCACTGCCCCCCCCCCCCCCACCTGCCCCTCACCCCAGAGTCTGCTGTAACAAGTTGGCTGCAGAACCTGTCGCCCCAAGGTTGACCTCTCTCTCTCATTTCCATATCTTGCTGAAGCCTTCTGTTTCTGAGGGCAACGCCCTCCATGAGAAGAAGAAAAAGGCCTGAGATAAGGTGTCCCTGGTGCCCCTAGAGGTTCTGACTTCCCCGTGGCAACCTGAGCCTGATCTCTTGTTTATGGATGTGCTCTGTCCTTATTGGTAATTATTCAGGAGGACGACAGTTCAATCCCATCTCCAGCCATCCTGATTTAGGTATTCTGTGATTTCCCTAAATTGCTTCAGGCAAATGCCAGAATGGATCCTTTGAAAGGGCACGGCCGATTTCCTTCCCCATCCTTCCCTAACCCGAGCTTGCGCTCCGTCTCTAATGACCTCGATGTCGACGGGATGTTAAACACTAATCTCCTCCTCCTCCCCTTATTGGTAATTGATGGTAATATGATGCTGTGACCAGCTTCAGCCTGTTTTCTTCCCTTTTACATCCCTGTTCTGCACTTATTCAATGGAATTATAACGAACACTACCATCACATTCTGGAGATGCAATCTTCTTTTTCGTTTTACTCCACTCCTTGTGTCATTCTACAGTAATATTGTTTTACTGGTGCTCACTCTAGGACCTCCATGTGTTTTGTGCTTTGTGTCAGAACCAGATCCATGCTTTGAAGGCTTCTTGTGGTGTTTGAACATTGGTATATACAGGGTGATCAAAAAGTCAGTATAAATTTGAAAACTGAATAAATCACAGAATAATGTAGATAGAGAGGTACAAATTGACACACATGCTTGGAATGGCATGGGGTTTTATTAGAACCAAAAAAATACAAAAGTTCGAAAAATGTCCGACAGATGGCGCTTCATCTGATCAGAATAGCAATAATTAGCATAACAAAGTAAGACCAAGCAAAAATGATGTTCTTTACAGGAAATGCTCAATATGTCCACCATCATTCCTCAACAATAGCTGTAGTCAAGGAATAATGTTGTGAACAGCACTGTAAAGCATGTCCGGAGTTATGGTGAGGCATTGGCGTCGGATGTTGTCTTTCAGCATCCCTAGAGATGTCGGTCGATCACGATACACTTGCAACTTCAGGTAACCCCAAAGCTAATAATCACACAGTATGAGGTCTGGGGACCTGGGAGGCCAAGCATGACGAAAGTGGCGGCTGAGCACACGATCATCACCAAACAACGTGCACAAGAGATCTTTCACGCATCTAGAAATATGGGGTGGAGCGTCATCCTGCATAAACATCATACGTTCCAGCAGGTGTTTATCTGCCAGGCTGGGGATGATGCAGTTCTGTAACATATCGGCGTACCTCTCACCCGTCATAGTTGCAGTTACAAAACCAGAATCACGCATTTCCTCGAAGACAAAAAGCTTGATAATGGTAGATATGGTCAATCCAACCCATACCGTGACTTTCTCATCGTGCAATGGAGTTTCCACGACAGTTCTAGGATTTTCGGTAGCCCAAATTCTGCAGTTGTGGGCATTGACAGACCCTCGGAGCGTGAAATGAGCTTCGTCGGTCCACAACACGTTACTCAACCAATCGTCATCTTCCACCATCTTTTGAAACGCCCACACCACAAATGCCCTCTGCTTCACTAAATCACCAGTTAACAGTTCATGATGCCGATGGATTTTGTACAGATAGCATTGGAGGGTATGCCTAAGTGCCAACCAAACAGTAGTGTATGGAACGCCGGTGCGACGTGCGACTGCACGAGCGCTGACTTCCCTGTGCATAGACGAACCCGCTACAGTCTCCATTTCTTCCTGAACTGTCTCAGCAGCATTACGCCTTGTGCTTGGTCGGCCACTATGGAGTCTATCATCTAAACACCTGTGGCTTCGAACTTCGAAATCATTCTCGCCACAGCTGCATTTGTCAATGGACCTTTACCCATTTGAATCCCCTTCCTATGGTGATAGGATCATAACGCTGAACTAGCACATTCCCCATTCTGATAATACAGCTTCACTAAAAGCGCCTTTTCAGGTAACGTCAACATGGTGCGACTGCTGGCGCATCTGATTCTCTCTCTCATTACAGCTCCTTTTATATATGATTGTCATGTGCAGTCACTGACGTTTTACTGTCCAGCACCATCTGTTGGACATTTTCTGAACTTTTTTTTTTTTTTTTTTTTTTTTTTTTTACTAGTAAAAGCCCATGTCATTGGAAGCATGTGTGTCAATTTTTACCTCTCTATCTACATTATTCCGTGGTTTATTAAGTTTTCAAATTTATACTGACTTTTTGATCATGCGATATATCCACCATCATACCAGTACCATGTTGGAAGTGGTTGCTGTCTGTGTCCGCTTGGACTCGCGGTCATAGTTTGCAGTCTTTACCTTGCTGGTTAGAGGCCACCTACACCCACTGCCCTAACTACCCTCCTCCAGTAACTGACCCCTCCCTTTCTCCTCCTTGAGGGTTTTAATACCTCTCACCCCTTTTGGGGAAGTGCTTTTTTGTCTAGTTTGGGTCGTCTCATAGATCAGTTTCTTGTGGGATATGGCTTGTGCCATCTTAATGATGGTCCCTCTATGCATTTTAGAGCACTTTCTCTGCCAGTGCTCTTTTATTCACTTCCCCTCCCCTTCCCTCATCATTACACTGGTTGTAACACCATGATCTCTTCAATAGTGACTACTTCCCATTCATTGCTTCCTTCCGTTTCTGCTTCCCGATGGCCAGGATATCTTGCCAGACTTTCCATCATGCTCAATGTCATCTGTATACCTCCACGGTCATGTTCACCCCCTCTCTGTCAGACAAAACAGTCTCCGCGATGTGTCCAGTACAATTACTCATGCTTCTGGCATTCCCTTCGACTGTTCGAAGTCCACTTTTCACTGCTGGCTGGTTCCATGGTGGAGCATGGGATTTCCCACAGCCATATGTGATCAATGTTGCGCTTAGAAATGCCTTAAGCAGCCTCCAGTGATGGATTTAAAAATTTTGCACCCCTAGGCGCACCATATTATATGCGCCCCCCTTCCCACCCACACCAAAAAAAAAAAAAAAAATTTAAATAATAACTATTACCCGATCACTTCACAATTGCCGTTTTGGGTGGGAGCGCTGTGAGCTGTTTCCGTACTCTGCTATTTGTTGTTTTGAAAGACAAATCAGCAGGCTCAATCAAAATTTAATATGGTTCCTAAACTTTACTTGGTGTACGGCAGCGGATAAAACAAACTTAAAACTGCATTGTGTTAACACATTCTTCTGTCGAAAGGCAACAGAAATGAACACAAGGAAAATAATTTTTCTTTTATGGCCTAAAAATTCAGCAGAGCATTTAGGAGACAACGGATTTTTGTTATGGTATACATCCACTTTTAATATGTTCTTTTACATGAAACCGTTGAAAATGAAAATAAAAAAGTTGTCTTACGATCTAAAAATTGAAGCAAATGTGTCATACGTCAGAAATTAATATGTACTTTTACAGAGATCTGTTCAAAATTAAAATTAAAGTAATGTTTTATGATCTAATAACTTGAATGTGTAGCAGGAAAAAAAAAAAAAAAAAAAAAGTTCGGTATTAATACGTGAACCTATAGGAAAGTATAAGAAATGAAAATGAAATAGAGATTACGAACTAATAACTAAATACAGATGAACAAACACAGAACAGGATTTGCTGTTACGTAATTTTTGAGACTAGTGTGGAAAAATCAAATTTGTTTTATAATCTAATAGTTAATGTGTAAAGCATAAGGATCTGTGTAGCTAGATGCTGCATAATAAGTGTACACAATACCTTTAATCTATATAAGGGCTAAACAGTTTTGTACTGCAGCTACTGCTCTCACCATAGCTCTTTCTATTGGTGTTAGCAAAGCTTTTTTGTATTTATCGACAGAACTGAACTACGTTATTTAGTAACACTTTTTCATCTGAGCATACTCTCTGATAACATATATTTCCACGATAACTATACATTTCAGCAGATACCAAGAATACATATCAGTTGTAATATACTACAGTATCAGTATGACTTGACTGTACAGCGCTGAGCGGCCTGGGTCATTCGAGTATTGTTTAGTATTGTTGGGTGCCTTCGGTCATGTTCGCATGTAAAAGAGTTTTATTTCCATGTTCTGCCATCGACAATCATAAAACAAACAGGTAATACCTAGTTTGTAAATCCAATGAATGTGCTCTAAGTTATAATAAGTCACATTATAATCTTAAATTTTTAAAACTAATATGAATAAATATCAAACTCACCAGTCAGCAAAGTTTGCATCTGGATTTGATGGCAGAAAACTCATTGATCATATCTTCATAGTTCAGGCGGTTATCAGTTAGGTCAGCCTTGATGTGAAGAATGGACAAGGTGTTCAATCTCTCCTCAGACAAAGTAGAACGTAGGTACGATTTCAGTCTTTTAAGAGCCAAAAACGAGCATTTTGTTAAGTGCCATACATAGAGATATTCTAAGAGCAATGTCAACATTTGGAAACACGGACTGTAACCTCTCTTTTCATAAAAATTTACTCATTTCGACTGGTATATCACTAATCTCAGAAGATTTCAAAAGTTCCACGAAATGTACACATTCACTAGGGAAAGGAAGGCTCTAAATCTGAGTCATATGAAGCATGGAGTTTCGCTGTTCGTTCAGCAATATTTTGCAATTTCAGATTTACACTATTAGATCTCTGGAGTATGCCCTTCCAAAGTGTCATCGTGAATTCTGTTTATAGTCTGCTGAGTTGATTCAATAAAGCTGAAGCCTCATTTCGCAAAAGTGGCTTTTCAAACATATTATTGGCAATATGTGTGAGGGCATTCATTGATAACACCCTCTCAGTTTTCATGCAGACTTACACACACTTCCTCTCTTGCTGACCGATGTGTTTCTGATAAACTTTTTACCATTTTGCTTCTTGGTTTCATGAAAGAAAGAAGTTTATCCCAGCGCTGTGCAGAAGCAGAGAAAAAATTATGAAGGTTTTGCACTACATTGAAAAATCAACGTGCATCCCGACAACAGCTTGCAGCACTAGTGCCAACTAAATTCAAAGAATGTGCTACACAAGGCACATAATGCACTTTCAGATTTTGTTCTTTAATGCATGCCTGCAAACCTAGGTTCCTGACATATTGCTTGCATAGTCATATGACTGGCCTCTGCAGTTGGTAATATGAATGGAATTTGTAGACAGGACTTTTAGTACAGCTGCAGCTAGGTTTTTGGACTTGGGTCCCAGGTTTGGTAAAAACAGAAGGAAATGTTCAACAGGTTCACCATTCTTATTCAAATAGCTTAATATGAAAATAATATCAATGGAATTTGTAGACAGGACCTTTAGTACAGCCCCAGCTAAGTTTTTGGACTTGTGTCCCAGGTTTGATAAAAACAGAAAGAAATGTGCAACAGGTTCATCATTCTTATTCACATAGCTTAATATGAAAGATAATTGATCAATATGTGAAATGTCCACAGTAGAATCTGTTTCATTTCACTTACGATAATATTTTTATTCATTCAGAAAGAAGCTCTATTATTTTATCACAGATTGTTGAAGAAAGATAACTTGTATGTCCCTGCCCTGGATTTCCATACCGTTCATTGTGCTCTGTGAGAAAAGGATCAAACATGGCTATAAGTTCAAGAGATATCATAAATTGACTATTAAGTAATGAATGGAATCCTTCAACGCATCCATTTAGGGGAAGTCCACAATTTGTTAGCTTCTTCACTACTGCAAACACGCTTTTCAACACACTGCGCCAGTACATTTTATCTATCTCAACATATGACTCGATAGGGTTATCTATTGTTCCAAGTGACTTTTTTCTTGTTAAGAGTGATAAATCAGAATTTTTGTGTTCAAGTGAATTCTCATGACGAGATAAAATATTAAAAATGTTTTTCCAATCTGCAATGCCATTAGTAGCAATTGCAGCCTTACCTCCAAACAATTTACATGGTGCACAAAAAAACAGCACCAGTGCTACAGAAGTATACTAGAAAATCAAGCAAAGTTGATTCACCATTTAAAAGTTTATGGTAAAATACATATTTGTTCAAATATCTGGTTTTATCGCCTATTGATCTTCTTGAATTAACAAAATCACTGTTACAATTTTGATTAATGCCACATTGACTCATTGACACACCATTCTACAGGATCATCACTAACGAGGTTATTTATTTTTGTAATGTCTGACACGACACTTAGTTTTTTTGTGAAACTCGAAATCAGGAACAATTTGCTTTTCTTCATTTTTAACTTTTGTTTTGTCTGTATTTACTTCTTTTACAACAGCTGCAGTGCCAGAAATATCATCTGTAGTACTTGAACTCGAAGTCAAACCAGCAACGACTTTTGCAAAAAATTTATTCACTCTGCCAAGTGCTTTTAGAACATTGGCTTCTCATTCTCGCCTTTCCTTTGATAATTTCTTAAATTCCGACCCACTTAATTTTGCACATTTGCTTTTTTCACTGTTATTCATGTTAAGACACTTAAAAAATTATCAAAACAAAAGAAAAATATTGTAAAAGGAAGAAAGATTGTATCCAGTTGTAATCATACTATACCACACATGAGCACTAAGCTTTTTACTTTAAACACGGCACACAAGCACAAAGATTTTTTCCTTTAAATACAGATCAATGAACTGACCAACTCGGATTACTCGACGTAACTGTGCTATGAAAGAACGACAATGCGGAATAATTTAATTTCATTGTCGCCTGTTTCTCTGTTGTCAGTGAACAGTAGAAGCACACCTGCAGGCTGGAATTCATCTCGTAAAGAAAATGGGACAGTCCCTTTTTTTGGCTTCTGTTTCCTGCATTGCCGGAATTTTAGCTGTGATGCAAATATGTTCTGAATATTCTTGACACTGTCTTTCTAATTTAAAAAGCAAATAATTTTTGCAATATCTTACAGTGAGGTGTGCTGGGTCGACTCTTATCCCACTTAGTCTTATACATTTTAGCAGTTTCTGTGGGCACAGACTCACTCACTCTCATCTGATACTGTCCCCTCTTTGGGGAAGTGCTTTGATGAGTTTGCAGCCTTGCGGCTTTTACTCCACTTTGTACTTGTGTGTGTGTTTATTTCCATGATTTTTGGTTGTCTGTGTGATGTGATGATTGTTCTGCATGTGTCTGGTACTTGCCTGAGGTTGGCAAGATGATTGATATTATGGGGGACGGAAGAGGATCAGGAATTGGATATAGGGATTTTCTCTTCGACTTAGTCATCGAAGATCGTCATTGAGCGTTTGTACTTGTTACGGGACATTTCATACTGACCTAGGGAGTGGATGAGGACGTTTCCTGACCTGGAAGAGCTTTCATAGAAGGCCCTTGCCAGATCTTGGAAGTGCTGTTTTAGGAGTGGGATTTCAGCAGCGGCGCGCAGATCGTCAATAGGGAATCCGAGGGTTAGGTGCAGTGCCCTCCTGAGGGCACGGTTCTGCAGCCTCCGGAGTTTGTCCAGGTGCTGCTTCACTGTGTATCCCCATATAGGGCATCCATACTCCATTACTGGCCATGTCAGAGCCTGATATACGTTCACACCCACAGAGCAGGGAAGGGAACTGGTTGAGTTGAGGATTGGGTATAGGATGGACATTCTGGTACAGACCTTCCTGTGGACCTCGTCTATGTGGGGTTTCCACATAAGTCGAGAGTCCAAGGTTACGCCAAGGTACTTCGTGGTTCTGCACCAGGGGAGTTGGGTTCTGTTTAGGTGAAGGTGGAGGGGGGGGGGGGGGGTCATTGAGGAGGTCCACACCTTCTGAGCCTCCGGGTGATCAGCATTGCCTTCATCTTTACAGAAATGATAGTAATGTGCCAGCGATGGGCCCAAGTTTCTGTGTAATCTAAAACCCTTTGTAGCCTATGGATGACCAGGTCCTTGTTCCCGTTTTGTGTGTAGAAGGCTGTGTCATCTGCGTACTGTGCTGTGTGCACCAGGGGGGCCGTTGGTGTGTCCGCAGTGTACAGACTGTACAAAACGGGCCCCAGGACCGATCCCTGTGGCACCCCAGCACGAATATGCCTTTTGGTGGAGGTGGTGGTTTATACTTTGACAGAGAAAGTCCTATTAATGAGATAGCTTTTGATCTGCTTAACTATGCTCGTGGGGAACCCTTGTGTGTATAACTTGTAGAGTAGCCCTCTATGCCATACGGAGTCGAAGGCTTTGGCTACGTCTAGTAGCACTATCCTGCAGTAGCCTCTGTGGTTGAAGCCCTGTGTGGCTGCTTCAACCACTCTCATGACCTGTTGTGGGGCAGAGTGGTTTTGCTGGAATACGAGTTGGAAATCTGGCAGAAGTTGCTCTCTGGTAATATGTTCCTGTATGGGTTTTAGCAGGAGGTGCTCATAGATCTTGCTGAGACTTGGCAAGAGGCTAATCAGCCTGTGGCGCTATGGGAATAGATGGTCTTTCCCTAGTTTGAGTATCGCGACCACTTCCACGTGTTTCCAGCAAGCTGGGAACTCACGGGAACGAGTAATCTCGTTGGAGACGTTCACGAGGTGTGTGATCGATGAGGGTGGGAGGTTTTTAACTAACTGATTGGTGACACTGTAGTGTCCTGGCGCCTTTTTTGTGGGGAGAGACCTAAATACTTTTGCCACATCCTTGGGGGCGAAAAGTGTGGGTTCATCTTCTGGGTCCTCCTCAGCATTGAGAAAGATGGCCAGTTGATGACGGACTACCTCTTCATGCTCTTCATCCTGGGGTTCTGCCGCTTGAAACTGCTTCTCAAAGGAGTCAGCGAGGGCGTTGGCCTTTTCAGTGTTTCTGTAGGCCAGACCCCACTTGCCATGCAGTGGCGCGTCTTTTTGTGAATTGCTTGGTTGCTTGCCATAGTGTGTGATCGTCTACTTTGAGAGCTGTGAGGCGGTTTTGCCACTGCTGGTTTCTGTGCTCATGGAGCGCGACCTTCAGCTCTCTCTGTTGACGATTGCGCAGCCTCCTGGTGGCCTGATCTCTGGTGAATTTGAGCTAGCAAATGTTCCGGGAGCTTTATTTGCGGGGGCGGCCCGTCCCTTTGCGGGGGCATGGCCTCTTCCGATACTTGCAAGATAGAACCTGTTAGATCTTGTAGTGCTTGTTCTACTTTTTCGGCAGTAGGTGGCGGAACGCGAGCGATATCAGAGGTGACAGTTGCTCGGTATCGCTCCCGGTTTGTACGTTTGTAAGACGTCTGGTACCATGGGATTGCTAGTCGTTGCAGTTTGGCGCCTGCTCTGGAAGTTATTCTAGAGTTCCAATCTGGGTGTTTGGTGTTGAAGTCACCTCCTATTATGAGTTTGCCTTCAATTTGCCCTAGAGCAGCTGTCTCCTTCATCTATCTGGTCTTGTGGGGGTCTGTAGATTGCAACAATTGTTAGCTGTCCAGTGGCAGTGGTTACTTCCACCGCCACAGCTTCGGTTTTATTGGTAGCTGGTAAGAATACCTGGTAGTGAGGGATCCGCTTTGGGTTGGCCTGTCCTTAAGGTAGCTAATCTAGTTGGGGACTGTCGCTTTTATTTCCGGTTTTAGGTGGGTTTCCCCCATCATGCATATGCCGATGGAGAACTCCTTCATGAGTTCTCTGAACTCGACTTCTTGATTAACAATGCCGTCTGTGTTAAAGACACACATTGTCAGGCCTTGGATATTTGGTCGTCTATCCATGATGGGGTTTTGAAACTACTGAGGAAGTCGCAGAGGGGAGTGACTGCTGGACTGCTGCCTGAAGGGCAATGAGGATCTGGGTGTTCTGTTTCTGGGCCTCCCTGAATTCCTTCATCATTTCCAGGACGAGGTCCATGGTCTGGACCATAATGCCTAGCACCTGATCCGAGGGGGTGGAATGAGTGTGGGGTTCCCTAGAGCTTCCTCTGTCTTGGTGGACCTGGTCGTTGTTGTTGTGTGTTTCCCAGTGTTGTTCTTGTGACTGTGTTTGGTGTTGTGGTGATAGGGCTACATTTTCATGGCCTCTTGAAGGAGAAACCACTTCCACATATGTTGCCCTCAGTGTATCCAGTCTTGGTTTTACCCAAGCCTTGTCTGTGTGTGTTGATGTCTTTTGTTTATTTGTGTGACTGTTTTGGGTGGTGGTGTTTTGTTTGCATGTGTAATGGGGGGTGGCCTTTGTGCCCTTTGCCTGCTGTGTGTGTCTTTTGTGGACCTCACAACTTTGATAGCCCACTGTGTGGCATTTGCCACACAGCATGCACCTCATTTTCGGGTCCATGTGTTTTAGTGTGCAGGACCTTGTGTCATAAGCTTTGGCTCACTTCCTGCATCTTATTGCCATGGTGCAGTGTGCGGCAATATGATTTAGGCATTGCCACCTGAAGCATTGCACTGTCTTGTTTTTGTGGTGCAGTGGCTTGGTGGTGACAGGCACAGCCAAGACCAATTTTATTTCCCTCTTGTTTTGGGGGATATCTGGTAATGTGACCTGGTGTAGGGGCCACTTACTTTCAACTTTGCCCATCTGCTGGACTGCCTTGGTGACATTCCCCTGGGCAGTCATCTGTGGTTTGGTTGCCTGGGGGGACAGTCGTCTTGGTAGGTCTCTGATTACAATGTTTTTGTTCCGTGTTTTTGTTGAGGGGAATGTGTAGTGGGGTATGTTTTCATTTGTGAGAAGTATTTTGGATGTGTTGTAGTGTTCCAAAGCGTGAAGTGTTATTTTTATTTTGTAACCACCAGCAGGTTTTGCCTTAAAACTGTCTCCCCTGATTTTAACCGCTCAAAGAGTTCCTCGTCATTCTGAGGAAACTCTGCGACAATTGGAGGGAGTTGGTGGGTGACTTGTTTCTGTGTTTGTGTTTCTGTTACATTGTTTTGTGTTGTCTCTGGCTCATCAGCCACCACCTGAAACCTGTTCGCGGTGGGTTCCACTCCCCGGGCCGCTGGAAGCCTTGGCTGGCGAAAGGTTTTCTTCACCAGCATGAAACGCTCCGAATCCTGCCCGGTTACGTGGTTCCCTTCCAGGGTGACAGTTTCTTGGTTCCCTCCCAGGGTGACTACAGGTACTGTCGGGGGTGCAGGCTCCTCAGAGGGTGAGGGAGTGGTTGTGGGGTGAGGGAGTGGTTGTGGTAGTGGTGGTGGAGCATTTCTTGCTCTTAGGGTGCTTGTCCTTGTGGTCCTTCTTTGCACACCACTGTTTGGATGAAATGGACTTGTGTGTGTGTGTGGGGGGGGGGGGGGGATTTAAGGTATTTGGATCAGGTAGATGGTTGGGCCAAGGTGATGGGTTTGGGGAGGATTTCTATCGACAGACGGGTCATCTACTTGCCTTTACTCAGGGACGCGATGTGGTCTGGTAGGTTGTTGGTGGCGTTGGCCGTTGGCAAGGAGGAGCGGACATAGGGCAAGGAGGAGCGGACATAGGGCAAGGGGAGGATGGGTGGTATTGCAAGTACTGATGATGCATGTTGATGTTGGCATATTGTGTATTACAGCATTTGGTGTTTTTCTCGCCATGTTGGGAGTGGTAAAGGGGCCAGCTGCCAAGGGAGTGCCAGTTACAGCCATCATTATCACTATTAGGTGGCCCGGCTGCATTGCTGGCCCTATTTTTCTGGTGGACGTGGAGGTCTGGACGGTGGCAGTGGGAACTTTCTCTTCGGTTCCACGGCTGGCTTCCAGGTCCTGGCCCATATTTTCCCTAACCTTGGGGAGGGGGGGGGTGGGGGAGGGGGAGGCAGAGTCTGTCTCTGTGGCAGCTGGGGTGCTCGAAACGGCTGGCATTGCCGGCCTGCGGCTACAAGAAGACGCGCCTCTTGTCGATAGCGGTAGACCACTTCGACCCCAAGGCACCACTGGAGCTCGACATCCCACAAATCGAAAAGGAACATGACAATTCTGCTGTCGGGCATCGCCAAACAAAATATCCTGCCCACCGTAACTGCTTACTGCAGACCTGAACTGAGTTTCCGCTGATACTTTAAAGAAAGCAGAGCCAAAGATACTCCTGGTTTGTCACCCATGCAAACGGGGACCTATGACTGAAGGTGCGCGACTCTTGACTGCCACTCAGCGAGTGTGGGCACAGAAGACAGACTACAAAGTTTAAGTAGTCTTGTTGGCAGTTGATGTGGTGTGTTGTCATTTGTGTGAACACTGCTGTTATGTCTACACACAAATGCACTGTTTGTTCCAAAATAAAACAAAAATAACCTTTCCTTGAAGAAAAAAAGCTTAGTTAAGAAGTTTAATATAAAATTTGCAATGCCATGTACTATTTGACTGCGCTGAGTGGGAACTTTTGATATCGTGCAGGCTGGAGCACAATAAATGAGACAAACTAAAGTTTGTTTCTTCTTCATTTTTCACCAAAAAAAGTAACTGAGTACACAAATAAATAAAATTTTTAAACTGTTGTGAAGTGTATTTCACTCATTATTAGAAATGTGTTTAAAAATGTAAAACATTCCAGGTATCAACATGTTTTGTTAAACAGGTGTCATTAAATCAAAGCTCAGATATTGAAGACCACAGAGATTTCACATTAATTACAGTAATGGAGGGTTGACTTGATACTTGCCTGTAATTTCTACAAGAAATATAAGTAGAGTCAGGTTTTACATACTGAGGCCCACACATGTTTTAGTATTTAAGAAACTGCTGGTTAGTTTATCACAGCCTTTCAGGAGTCCTGGTATTTTCACGGGGAAAATATGGTAGCGTTAAGTAGAAGCTGACAACATTCTCGGAATAATAACATTTCATCCATTGTATTGTAGCTTACTTGAAAATATTTTGAACAATCATGAATATGATACCAGACAGAAACCCAATTCAAATTTCCATTTAGTCACCAAGTAAACTATGTATATTTCCAAGCTTGTATTGTACAAATTTCATTCTTAAGGATTATTTGAACTAGTAAGTTGTTTAACAATATTAAAAGCTTTTGTCATTTGCAAGCTCAGTTATTTTAAAACATAAAAGGTTAAAATGAGTACAGAACAAAAAATGCTGCCCCCCCCCCCCCCAAGGTTCATGCCTAGTGGGCCTATATTTAAATCCACCACTGCCTGCCTTGTGCCGGGCTGAAACATTCCATATTGAACCAAATGAAGAGTGTCATCTTACTGATTTATCTCTCTTTAGGACTTGCAATAACAAGAAGGTGAAGGTGGGTGAACTGAGTTGTTTAAGAACATGTAAAACATGGATCTGCCACTCCCCCCCCCCCCCCCCCCCCCACTCAGTTCCCGAGAAAATTATTATTTTTGGGTTACATATGATGTTAACTCATCTGTATTGTAATATAATGACAGTTATGTAAAGATTGAAATTATGAAATATGTGTGACAAGAAGAACTTCTAATATCTGTCTATGTTTATTTTGTGTGTATTGCAATAACATCACAAAGTAATTGCTCCGTAGAACAAGATTAGTTGACAACTGTATGAATGCATGAACAATGTGAAGTCAAAGATGTTGTAAATTAGGAACAGAGTCATGCTTCTTAGGACGGACACTGGAGTAGTGTTAAAAATCCCAGTGTCCCTCTTATCAGGTGTGGAACAGTTCTGTCCATCGGCAATGAAACATTTTGAAGAAATAGGGGTATAAAGATTATGTGGAAAAAATGTTGTGTTACCTAAGAAATCATTATAATACACTGATTCTTAGTAGTAGTAGTAGTACATTAATATGAAGCAACTGTGACTAAGACATTAAATGTGAATGATTGGAAAAGCACAATAAACTGCTTTCTGATAATTCCTGTGACTCTAGAAAATATTCTCTCAGCACTTTCTATTTTGTACCATTTACACCCATGTATTATTTGTACTGGATGAATGCAGTACCCTATATGGCACTTATCTAAATATAAATATCTTTCATGTCAACAGAATGTTGCTACAATGACATGAAAGATATTAAGCTCCATACAAGAACTGGTTCTCCCTCTATGATGGTCTCTTTGGTTAGGAGTGGATTCTTTAATGCTGCTTCTTGTGACTCTGAGGTCTTCCATTCCTCACTTATCCCATGGGAGGAGGGCCATGCTCACCAGCTATGGGTGAAAACCTTTCCTTGCTAACTGGTCTGCACCGGTATTGATGGGGATACCTACACCACTACATGGCCATTACTTTTCATAGAAAATATTGAAGATAAGTTTTGTGAAGTGGATGCTCTGAGAAGGGTGAGGTTGGGTTTGTTGTTGATCAAAACTGCTGCCATTAGTGCCGCCCTTTGTAACTGTGATCATCACAGGGACATCCCAGTGTCCATTACTCCTCACCAGTCTTTGAGTATGGTTGAGGGTGCCATTTTTCATAGGGACTTCATCCTTCAAACAGATGAGGAACTGTGGGGCATTCATATTTTTTTGCATGTTTATAAAGGACATAATGACAATTATATTGATACCAGCACCTTTATTCTGTCATTTGAGGGGGTACCCACCTGGAGAAGGTCAAGCTTATGTTTTCTCGGTGTGACATCAAGCTATACATCCAGCCATCCATGAGGTGTTTTTGGTGTTTGTTTATCAGGCACATGTCTTCCCACTGTACAGCAAACCCTCTATGCAGTGAATATGGATGCCCACTCCATGAGGGAAGACCATGTATTCTGCTGCCTATGTCTGTTAATTGTCACATCCATTACCATCCACATTCGCAGGATTGCACAGTTTGCAAGAAGGAAAAGAATTTACAGCAGTATTAGTCCCTTGATTGTTTATCCTATATTGAGGCTCATCTGAAATATGACCATCTTCACCCAGTGTTTATGACGTCTAACTTTGTCTCTGTTATGTCCTTTCCCCCTACTCCCTGTTTCTTATCCCAGTTCTGCCCATCCCACTCTCTTTTCTCTCTCCCCAGTGCTTCCCGTACCCTCTCCACTGTGCTGTTCTAACAACCAGGCCAGAGGAGAGTCCCTATCTTCGGTTTCTGCTGGTGATGGGGCCCCCTCCCAGGCCCCTTGGTGTCATTCTACAGGACTCTCATTTTACTGATGGTCACTTACTGATCTTTTGTGGGTTCTGCGCCAGCTGCGGTGGCCGAGCGGTTCTAGGCACTTCAGTCCGGAACCACGTGGCTGCTATGGCCGCAGGTTTGAATCCTGCCTTGGGCATGGATGTGTGTGATGTCCTTAGGTTAGTTAGGTTTGAGTAGTTCTAAGTCTATGGGATTGATGACCTCAGACGTTAAGTCCCACAATGCTTAGAGCCATTTGAACCATTTGTGGGTTCTGTGATTTCTGTCAGAACTGTGTCAGCACTTTGAGGCCTCCCTACAGGGAGTTAGTACATAGGTCCACTTGCACTTTGCAGTCGTAGTTTGCTTTCTTTATCTTGCCCCTGAGATTCTACTGCTGCCTAACTGGTCTCCTTCAGCAGCTCCCCCATCCCTCCCTTCGTCCTCCTTGGAGATTTTAATGCTCATCAGTGCTTGTGCAGCAGTGCATTATGGTCTAGCTGGGGTCTCCTCGTAGACAATTTCTTGTTGACCCAGTGCCTTCATCTACATCTACATCCTACTCTGCAAGCCACCTAATGGTGTGTGGCTGAGGATACTTTTGGTACCACTATCTGATCCCTCCAACTCTGTTCCACTCGTGAATAGTGTGTGGTAGGAATGATTGTCAGTAAGCCTCTGTTTTGGTTCTAACTTCTCAAATTTTCTCCTCGTGGTCAATATGTGAGATGTATGTGGGGGGAAGTAATATGTTGTTTGACTACTCCTGAAAAGTGCTGTCCGGAAATTTCAATAGTAAATCTCTCCTTGATGCACAATGCCTGTCTTGCAATGTTTGACAGTGGAGTTTCTTTAGCTTCTCCGTAACGCTCTTTCGCCAGCTAAATGATCCTGATAGGGATCCCAGATAGATGAACGATACTCAAGAATCTGGCGAACAAGTGCATTATAAGTCACTTCTTTCATGGATGAGTTACATTTCCTTAAGATTCTTCCTGCTTTTCCCTCTATCTGTTTTATGTGGTCATTCCACTTAAGGTCTCTCTGGATATTTACACCTAGATATTTTACAGCAGATGCTGTCTCCAGCTGTTTGCCATCAATAGTGTAGCTGTAAAGTAGTGGATTTCATTTCCTATATATGTGCAATATGTTACATTTATTTATGTTCAGGATCAACTGCCAGAGCCTGCACCAACCATCAGTTCTCTGCATGTTGCTCTGTAAGTTCTTACTATCTTCTAGCATTGCTACTTTGGTACAGACAACTGCATCATTCGCGAATAGCCTTAACGAGCATCCAACGTTTTCTACTGGATCATTTATATATATTGTAAACAACAACAGTCCTATCACACTTCCCGGTGGTACTCCGGATATTACCTTTACATCTGTTGATTTTGTTCCATTAATAGCAACATAATGAGTTCTATCTTCAAGAACGTCTCGAATCCCATCACAAGTTTGCTCTTATACTCCATAAGCTAGTATTTTTTTGTGAAATGGCAATGCACGATGGTGTCGAATGCCTTACTGAAATCAAGGAACATGGCATCAACCTGAGCACCACTGTCTACAGTGCTGTGGATCTCATGGAGGGTCAGAGCAAGCTGAGTTTCGCATTATCTCTGTTTGTGAAATCCATGCTTATTTTTATAGAGGAGATGTTCATTTTCCAAAAACATCATAATTCTTGAGCATAAAACATGTGCCATAATTCTACAACAGATTGACATCAATGATATTGGTCTATAATTGTGTGGATCTGTCTTATGACCTTCCTTAAAAATGGGAGTGGCCAGTGCTTCTTTTCAGGCATTAGGTACCTTCTGTTGCTCAAGCAGTCTATGATAAATTACTGCTAGAAAGGGAGCAAGTTCTTTTGCACAATCTTTATAGAATCTTTTAGGTATCTCATCTGGTCCTGACACCTTTCCACTACTAAGTGATTGTAGTTGCTTTTCAGTTCCACGATTGGTTATCTCAATATCTACCATTTTGACATTCATATGATGATTGAAATGAGGGACAGTGTTATGATTTTCCATGGGGAAACAACTTTGGAAGACTGAATTCAGTATTTCGGCCTTCTCTCTGTTATCTTTGGCTTCAATGCTGGTGTGTTTGCTGAGAGAATAAATAGATGATTTTGACCCACTTACTGATTATACATGTGACCAAAATCTCTTAGGGTTTTTACTCATGTTGGTTGACAATGTCAGACTTTCAAAATCATTGAACACTTCTCTCATTGCTCTCCTTACACTCATTTTTGCTTTGTTCAGCTTTTGTTTGTCAGCTATGTCTTTACTTCTTTTGAATCTGAGATGAAGTACTCTTTGTTTGTATGCTTTTCTAATACAGCTATTAAACCATGGTGGATCTTTCCCACCCCTTATAACCTCACTCGGAGCATACTTGTAACAATAAAATATCACTTATTACCAATAATGTTAATACACCTGTATTGAAATGTAACAATAGTTCTGCAAAGATCTCAGTTAGAAAGTCATGTTTGAAGGGATGAAGTTCTAGTATCTGCCTATATTTATTATGCATGTATTGTTGCAATATCACAAAGTAGCTGTTCAGTAGAACAAGATTAGTTGACTACTGTGTGAATGCATGAACAATCTGAAGTCAAAGATGTTGTGAATTTAGGGATAGAGCTGTGTTTGATAGGACAGACACTGGAGTAATGTTAAAATCCCAGTGTCCCTCTTATCAGGTAGGGAACTTTTCTGTCCATCAGCAGTGAAGCATATTGAAGAAAGAGGATATAAACATTGTATGGAAAAATGTTCTGTTTTATGAGAATTCGTTAAAATATGCAGATTCATAGTAGCAATGTACTAACATGAAACAACTATCATTGATAAGTTATATTTGGATGATAGGAAAAGCACAGTATACTACTTTCCAGTCATTCTTGTGGCTCTAGAACATATTCTCTCATCTCTCTACATTTTCTACCATTGGCACCCATGTTTTATTTCTACTAGATGAAAGCAATACTCTATGTAGCACTTATCCATGTATCTTTCATGTCAGCAGAACATTGCTGCTATGACCCCAGGGGGCTCATGGCTCTTTCATCAATTCATGCATGGTGCATACAGGATCCCGACCTATTGCAACCCTTCCTTTTCTCACAGGGCATTCTCTTCCCTGTGCCCCTCCCTTCCTGTCCATTGCTCCTTCCCCTTCATCACCTGCCTCCCCTCTCTTGGTGTCCTTACTTATGTTGGCCTGTGTATCCTCCTGGTTTTTACTATGCCTCACAGTTTTGTTCCTCTTGTGTTTCTCATCTTTCCTTTTCTGCATTTTTGGTCCTCATTCTAAGTTTTATCTCCATAATGTGAGCTAATTAGGGAAGAACACCTTACACCTAACAAGTTACTTAGCATCTTCGGCCTGTGGTCTTACTGTGTCTTCTATCCTTTATCAGCAGGGTTGTCTTTTAAAGCTATGTAGACAGGATGGTAGTCAATCAGTGTGGTGAAGTTGTTATGCACCCTCTTGGCTAAGGCCCCTGAAACACAGGGGTCACATTTCTGATACCTGAGCTGCTACCTCCCCATGCATGTATAGGAGTGGTTGCTTGTCACTGTGGATCATTAGACCTTCTGACGCTGGCAGCCATACCAGATGGCACCTGCTGTAGCTGGATGGTGCCCATTGGAGTGAGTGGTATCATGGCAGATGCTAGTGTATGAAACATATTAAGCTTGTAAAACTGGCCATTCTTCTGTGGGAGGCTCTTTGGTTGGAAATGGATGCTTTAGTGCCTATTCTTATGACCCTGTGGCGTTCCTTGTGTCTACCCTTTGGGAGAGTAGCCAGGCTCGCTGGATAGGGGTGAAACCCTTTTCCTGCTACCTGGTCTACAGCTGGACTGACAGGGATGCCTTCATTGCAACATACCCATTATATTTTGTAGAAACTATTGAAGACAGGTTTGATGAAGTGGACTCTCTGAGTAAGATGCAGTTGGGTTTGCTGTCAATCAAAATTTCTTGTGCCAACCAATGTGTGGCCCTTTGTGCCTGTGACCATCTTGGCGATGTCTCCCTGTCCTTTACTCCTCATCACTCTTTGACTATCGTTCAGGGTGTAATTTTTCTTAGTGACTTCATTCTTGCCGGCCGTGGTGGCTGTGCGGTCTAGGCACTACAGTCTGGAACCGCGGGACTGCTAAGGTTGCAGGTTCGAATCCTGCCTCGGGCATGGATGTGTGTGATGTCCTTAGGTTAGTTAGGTTTAAGTAGTTCTAAGTTCTAGGGGACTGATGACCTAAGATGTTAAGTCCCATAGTGCTCAGAGCCATTTGAATTTTGACTTCATTCTTCAAACTGATGAGGAACTCCAGGCTAATGTAGAATAGCAGTGAGTTCATTTTATTTGGTATGTATATAAAAGCTATAAAGACAACCACACTGATACTGGTACCTTTATTGTAGAATTTGAGGGGAACACCCTTCTGGAGGAGGTCAAGGTTATTGTCTACTGGTGTGACATGAAGCTGTATGTCCCACTACCCATGAGGTGTACTTCATGTTCAGGTTTTGGCACATATCTTCCTGCTGTATGGTGGACCCGCTGCGTGGTGAATGTCGATGCATATTCCATAAGAGAGGCTCCTGTGTTCCACTGCCCATTTGCATTAATTGCCTTGGACCAGCACTATCCGCATTCACTGGATTACCCATTTTTTAAGGGGAAAAGAAGATGAGGAGTATAAGTCCCTTGATCCTTTATGCTACACTGAGGCTCATCAGAAACATGACCATCTTCATTGTGTATCTGTAACAAATTTGCCCCTGTTATTTCCTTTCCCCTCCTCCCTCCTCCTCATCTTAGTCCTGACCCCCTCTCCTCTCCCCATCCCCAGAAATTGCTTGTTCTCTCCACTGGTGTCACACCCCCCTACCTGGCTGGAGAAATGTCTCCCTCCTTCAGCATCTGCTGGTGATGGATCCTCCTCCCGTGACCCCTTCCCCTGACATCTTCCGAATGTCACACCTGCTACAATACATCAGTGGCAGGACCCAGAGCCATGTTTTCTAATTTCACCCCCCCCCCCCCCCTCTCTCTCTCTAAGCTGCAGATTTCACCAAATCTTGGTATCTGTCCCTGCCTCCCTCCCTCCCTGTGTATCCCTCCCTCCCTGTGTGATTGTACAGGAAACTTGTCTTGTTCACTAACAGACCTTTTGGGTGTTCTGTGCTTTCTGCTGGGACTGCGACTGCCAGTGAAGTGTGCATGTTGTCCATACTGGCGTTGATAGCTCACGGATATGGCTTTGTACCCCACTGGAAGCAGTTGCCATCTCACTTATGATGATCCACTTACACCTTTTGCTCTAATAGCCCTCCTTCAGCAAATCCCTCATCCCTTCCTCCTCCTTGGGGATTTTTTTAACACCCATCACCTCTTGTGGGGCAGTGCTTTTTTGTCTAGTTGGGGGTCTTCTCACAGACCAGTTTCTTGCTGACTATGACCTTTGTCTTCTTAATGATTTTGATGCTGCTTAAGTCAGTTTCAATGCCATTGACCTTTTTGCTCAGCTCCCATTGTTTTGTTTATTACACTGGTTGATACATGATGATCTCTGTGGCAGGGACCACTTTCCATTCGTTCACTTGTTTCCTTCTTGCCTCCCAATGGTCACGTTACCTCACTGAGCTTTCTGTCATGCTGATTGGCCTCTATATAGCTCCCAGGTCTTGTTTACACCCTCTTTGTCAGGCTGTATTGATACACTCATCCACATCATGTTCGATACAGTTATTCGTACGATTGGCATTGCCTTCTCCCGCTCGTCATGCTCCTTTCACCACTGGCTGGTCTGTGGTGGAGCACAGCCATTACCATTGCCATATGTGACTGTCATCAAGCCTTGCAATGCCTTAAGCGGCACCTATTTTCCACTGGTCCTTTTTGCTTTTAAACACCTTTGCACCTAAGCCCATTACTTAACCAAACAAAACAGGCAGTTGTATTGGGAACACTTTGTCTCCTCCTAGGTTACCAATAGCTGTCTTCCAACCCAGGTTTTCCCCTCCTGGCTGCCCATTTTATAGATCAATCTGTGCTTGCAGAACATATCATAACAAATTTTTTGATGGCATCTGTGTCAGCTTCCTATCCAGCTGCTTACCTTCTCCAGAAACAGTGGGGTAAAGTTTCCCACTGATGTTTTACCTTTGTCAGATGGAATCCTAGAATGAACCTATTACCAAACAGAACCTTTTTCTGGCCCTCTCCTTTTCCCATAATTCAGCCTCTGGCCCTGATTCCATACATTACTGCCTGCAGTCCTCCACAACAACGATATCTCCTCTTAGTGTTTAACCATATTGGCTCCAACATGTTTTTGCCTCTCAACAGAAGTATAACATTGTAGTTCGTATGCTTCAGCCCAGTAAGGATCCATCATTCTTCAATAGTTACTGGCTGCTCAACGTGATCAGTGTCCCCTGCAAGTTATTTAAATGGATGGTGGCACATCAGCTTGTTGGGTCATTGAATCTCAGAACCTTTTGTCTCCTCACCAGTGCAGCTCTTTAGAAGGATGGTCTCCAATCAATCATCTGGTTTGTTCAGTAACTGCAGTTTGGCAGCCCTTTCCTCAGTGCTGCCATTTTGTCACAGTTTCCTTCAGTCTTCATAAGGCTTATGACATGGCTTAGTGCCATCACATTTTACTTACACTCTGTAAGTGGGGTATTTGGGGCCCCTCCCAATTTTTATTCGCCAGTTACTGTTCCACTGGTCATTCCAACTTCAGGTAGACATTGTTCTCAGCTATCTACAGATCCAAGAGAATGGTGTTCCACAAGGTTCCATATTAAGTGGCCTTCAAGAAGGCCACTATTAATGGGCTAATGACTTCTGCCAGACTGTTGTCCACCCCTGCTCTGTATGTGGATGATTTCTGTACCTGGGCTAGTTCCTACTCAGTGACCTCTGTGGAGTGATAGCTCAAAGGTGCCATCTGGCATGCTTCCACTTGGACTGTCACACATGGTTTTCAGTTCTCTCTCCTTAAATCATGGGTGTGCCTTTCTGTTGCCATAGTACAGTCCAGCCGAATATGGAGCTCTCTCCTGAAGCCCAATCTCTGATCATGGTTCGCAGTTCAATTTCTTGGTTCTCCTTTTTGATAACAAACTTATGTGGTTGCCCCTTATCCATCTTCTGAAGACTGTTTCTGTCAACTCAGTGTCCTTCACTTCCTTGCATGCACTTCTTGGGGTGTGGACTGTTTGACTCTTCTCCATATTTATCCCAGGCCTTAGTTCTGTCCCATATGTGCTATGGTTGTCAAGTTTATGGCTCATCTGCCCCTCCCACACTGCTCCTCTTGGACCCACTCCACCACTGTGATATCTGTTTGGCCACCAGTGCCTTTTGCACTAGTGCTTTTGATAATCTTCGGGTTGATGCTGAGGACACTCTCCCCCCTTGTTTTTGTTCAGTGGTCATGGTTCCTGGTTTCCTATGCCATCTGTATCTGCTCTTTCCCTGCTCACCCCTTCTATTCCATTCTTTTTATGTACCCAGAATTTCAGCCACTCACTGACCACCCTAGTGTGGATTTACCAGTTGGGCTCTGCCTGCCCTCTGTGTTAAGCTCCTTGGTCATGGATTTGGAGGGATAAATCCTGGGGTCTGAAACCATCCATTACTCTGATGGTGTTCCATTGTTTGTCCCACTTGCTTTTAAGGAGTTTTGGGTTCCTATAATTTTTATACGGATGGCTCTAAATCCACTGATAATGTCTGATATGCCTTCAAGTCTTCTGTTGGCCAAGAAAAGAACACCATATTTTGCCTGCCATGTGTGAGGTGTTTTCTGCGTAAGTGATGACCATATTCTGGGGCCTTTTCTTTGATAAACAGTCCTCCCTCAGGCAAGTTTTGTTATGTATGAACTCAAGGAGTGGCCTTCAGGCTATCGCCTGGTATTTCTTGGTCTGTGCCATCTATGATCTTCTTGCTGTTCTTGACCATGTTGCTTGTTTGGTTGATTTCCTTTGTGTTCCCACCCACATGAGTATCCCATGTCATGAGCTGGGGGGGGGGGGGCAGCCACTTGCCCCCACCAGTCCCCCCATCCATCCCTCTCCCCCTCTGTGGAGCAGATTTGCAGCTTCATATCAAATTACTTTTCACTCAGGAATTAGCCATTTCCTTGCCTAATAAACTTCATGTGTTTAAGAGGACTCTCCCCACATGGCATTCTTCCTCTACATCATCTGGCAGGAATCAGGAATTACCATCCTCTGCAATATTTGTATTGGCCATACCTGGTTGACGCATGGTTTTTTACTCTGTAATGAGCTTGAGCTTTCCCACATTTTTAGTTGCACCCCCCCCCCCCCCTCTCCAGTCCTCATGCTTATCCATATATTGTGCTGGATTGCCTCCAACTTTTGGCCCTTTGCACTAAATACACCCTTCCACTCTCCTTGTCATGGGTGTTAGAGGCAAACCCTTGCTTGATTATGTCCATCATCAGTTTTACTTTTAAAAACAGTTTGTCCTCCCAGAGAAAGTACCTGAATTTCCTTCCAGCATTGCAGTCCCTCAGTTAACATTGTCAATGGTTTGGGAGGCCTTTAGTCTTGCCTCCACACTGAACAACCCCCCAGGGGGTCCACAACTCTTTTGTGGATACGTGCGTGGCGAGCACGGGGCCCCGAGCTAGTGCAGCTCTCCTTCCTTTCCAGGCTGCCCTACCCCCCTTCCCCATCCCTTCTCATCCCCAATCCTTCCCCCCCCCCCCCCCCTCCCTTACCTTCCCTTCACACTCCCGCTTTTTGACAGTAATGTATCGAGCCTTCGTCCGGAGATGGACATTTGAAAACTCCAGGATCCTATTTCCTTTGTTTTTCTCCATCATCATGCTTTCTTCCTCTATTGGTCTTTCCCTACATTCACTCTTCTCCTTGCTTTCGTGCCCTTACTTCTATCTCTGCCTCATTGTCCTTGCTCTATTCTCCTTGTCTTCTTTTCCATGTCTTATTCTCTGCTTCGGCGTTTGAGATTCTTTCTTCTATCCCTCTATCTCTTTCCTCTCTTCTTTCCTCCCTGTGCGTGTCTGAAGGCCGACCAATGCGTTCACATGAGTAGCTGGTGACAGGGTAATGCGTAATTCCCTGCCCTGGGTAGAAAAGTAAGGTATGCACGTACCCCCTGGTAAAGGCCAGGCCCAGGTCAGGATGATTGCCTGAGCTGTTACCTTCCGAACGTGCCGATTGGTCCCTCCATCCGTTTCTCGGGAGGTGTGACCTGAGGTGTGAACAATCACCTATGGCAAGAGTGCCCTCTGAGAGGGCCCCCACAAGGAAGGAGTGCGCCATCAGAGACGGTGGCAATCATGGGGGGATTCATCCGCAATGGATTTCTCTTCTTCTTCTTCCCTGTCTTCTGCCCAAAAAAGAAAGCTAGATGAAACTCCTGTTCTGAAAATTCTTCCACCAGCACCAAAGTTCTTGTTGTCACAAGATCTGACGATCACAATTTCTCAACAGTCAACCCTTTCATCATTCAGAAGGGTGTATATGTGATTGCTGGACCAGTGAAATCTTGTACTCGATTGTGCAACGGTACCTTGCTGTTGGAGACAGAGAGTGCCTTCCACGCCCAGAAATTACTTCGAGCCACTCTCTTACACACATTTCCTGTACAGGTGGAGGCCCATTGCACCTTGAATTCATTGCATGGCGTGGTATACACCAGGTCACTCGACGGACAACTGATGAGGAGATTCTGTCTTTCCTCCCTGATCAGGGAGTGACAGCCATCCATCGGGTCATGAAAAGGGTCAACAAGGACCTCATACCGACCCAAATCATATTCCTGACATTTGACAATGTGCAGTTGCCTTCAAGAATTAAAGTAGTTTATGAGATCATTTCTGTTCGGCCGTATGTACCCAGCCCTACAAGGTATTACCAATGTCAGCAGTTTAACCATACACGGCAGTCTTGTTCAAGTGCGGCTAAATGTGTTACCTATGGCAGGGACGCCCACGAGGGTGACTG
The DNA here is from genome assembly GCF_023898315.1 of Schistocerca nitens. NCBI lineage: Eukaryota > Metazoa > Arthropoda > Insecta > Orthoptera > Acrididae > Schistocerca > Schistocerca nitens. Next base: position 283,010,341 of record NC_064618.1, on the reverse strand, counting down.
TCCACCTCCGTCACCTTGTTGCATCAACTGTATGGGTGACCATGCTGCCTCCTCTCACGAATGCCCCGTCTACAAAGATGAGAAAAGTATACAGGAAATTTGAGTGAAAGAGAAGGTGTTGACCTCGGCTGCTTGCAAGTTATTCAATAGCGGAAAGCCCACTGTGCTTCCGGCAGGTACAAACAGTACCATTCTTGCCTCTCCTTGGCCTACCAGGGAGGTAGCTACACAGACATGCGATGTAACATTTATCGATTCGGTCGTCAGATCGGCCACTGCTAAGATCACCCGATCAACGTCTCCTCTTCCTCCCACCAACCCTAAGGCTCAAACATCATCATCTGCTACTGCTAAGATGAGGACCTCTAAATCAGATGCTTGGACCTTCAAAACAGAACTGACACGCGAAGATTTCTTGCGTACACAAACTTCACGGCCATCAACTGTTCTTTCGACAAAACGTAATTCTTCAAAGAAGGCTCATAGAAAAAAGGGTTCTCCATCTCCGCTGAGGCGCATTTCTTCTCCTGTGCCACCCAGCGGTTGCCGTCCCCAGCCTTCTTCAGTTTCACCAGGCCGCACCGCTGGTAGCCGATCATGTGGCCTTTCACTGGTGGAGGAAGCTGCCTCTCCCGACCAGCTCAGAAAGGTGGCAGACACAACTGTTGAGTTGGACCATGACTCACCACCTTTCGATTGGAGCAGCAGTGCTCCCTCAAAGGCAGGTCCTCAGCAGCCATCAAGGTGACCCTTTCTACTACGATCCAATCACGTTGCACACAGATCTGCAGGCAGTTGCCGTCTGAATTACTCTCCCCACTTTCATGTTTTCCTGTTTACACTCCATCATTGTCTGCCTTTACTAGGGCAGACATGATACAACTGACTGCTCAGCTTTCTACACCATTTTTGTTGATTGGAGACTTCAATGCCCACCATCCCCTTGGGGGCTCTCCAGCATCCTGCCCGAGAGGCTCCCTCTTGGCAGACCTTTTCAACCACCTCAATCTAGTCTGGTTAAATACCGGTGCACCTACCTTCCTTTCGGACGCAACGCATACCTATTCCCACTTGGACCTCTCAATATCCACCATCCAACTTGCACGTCGGTTTCAGTGGTATGCTCTGTCTGACACATACTCGAGCGACCATTTCCCCTGTGTAACAAAAGAAAAATTCGGAGTAGGTATTAAAATTCATGGAGAAGAAGTAAAAACTTTGAGGTTCGCCGATGACATTGTAATTCTGTCAGAGACAGCAAAGGACTTGGAAGAGCAGTTGAACGGAATGGACAGTGTCTTGAAAGGAGGATATAAGATGAACATCAACAAAAGCAAAACGAAGATAATGGAATGTAGTCAAATTAAATCGGGTGATGCTGAGGGGATTAGATTAGGAAATGAGACACTTAAAGTAGTAAAGGAGTTTTGCTATTTAGGGAGTAAAATAACTGATGATGGTCGAAGTAGAGAGGATATAAAATGTAGACTGGCAATGGCAAGGAAATCGTTTCTGAAGAAGAGAAATTTGTTAACATCGAGTATAGATTTAAGTGTCTTCAAGTCGTTTCTGAAAGTATTTGTATGGAGTGTAGCCATGTATGGAAATGAAACATGGACAATAAATAGTTTAGACAAGAATAGAATAGAAGCTTCTGTAATGTGGTGCTACAGAAGAATGCTGAAGATAAGGTGGGTAGATCACGTAACTAATGAGGAGGTATTGAATAGGATTGGGGAGAAGAGAAGTTTGTGGCACAACTTGACTAGAAGAAGGGATCGGTTGGTAGGACATGTTTTGAGGCATCAAGGGATCACAAATTTAGCATTGGAGGGCAGCGTGGAGGGTACAAATCGTAGAGGGAGACCAAGAGATCAATACACTAAGCAGATTCAGAAGGATGTAGGTTGCAGTAGGTACTGGGAGATGAAGCAGCTTGCACAGGATAGAGTAGCATGGAGAGCTGCATCAAACCAGTCTCAGGACTGAAGACCACAACAACAACAACAATCAATCTCCTGCATCACACCCCTTCTCCACGTTCCACTAGCTGGAACATCTCCAAAGCCGACTGGGGCTTTTCACCTCCCTGGTGACCTTCCATGATCAAATCGTCTCCAACTGCGATAGTCAGGTTGCATACATCACGGACATTATTCTCACTGCTGCTGAATATTCCATCCCTCTTACTCCCTCTTCCCCATGTCGAGTCCCAGTTCCCTGGTGGACTACAGCATGCAGTGACGCTATTTGTGCTCGGTGACATGCTTTACGCCCCTCCCAACGCCAACTGTATCAGTTACAAACGACTCCACGCACAATGTCGTCGTGTTATCAAAGAAAGCAAAAAGACTTGCTGGGTGGCTTTCACCAGCTCATTCAACAGTTTTCTCCTTCTTCAGTTGTCTGGGGTGGCCTGCGCCGGCTATCTGGCACCAAGGTCTGCTCCCCAATTTCTGACCTGACTGTAGCGAATGAAGTCCTTATGGATCCTGAGGATGTCTCAAATTCCTTCAGCTGCTATTTCGCGGAGTTTTCACACTCTGCCCATTACCAGCCTGCCTTCCTCCCCCGAAAACAAGCAGAGGCGGCACAGTCACCTTCTTTCCAGTCTTTGAATTGTGAAAGTTACAATGCCACCTTCACCATGGGGGAACCGAAAGTGCACTCGCCCGGTCCCTATCCTCTGCTCCGGGGCCCGATGGTATCCATATTCAGATGCTGAAGAACCTTTCTCCTGCAGGTAAAGGCTTTCTTCTTCACACCTATAATCACATCTGGACTGAAGATCATGTTCCCACATGCTGGCGTGAAGCAATTGTTGTTCCCCTACCCAAACCAGGAAAGGACAAACACCTTCGTTCCAGTTATCATCCCATCTCCCTTACCAGCTGCGTCTGCAAGGTGATGGAGCGCATGGTAAATTCTCGATTGGTTTGGCTCCTTGAATCTCAATGCCTCCTTACCAATGTCCAATGTGGCTTTCGTAGGCGCCGCTCTGCTATTGACCACCTAGTTACCTTGTCAACCTTCATTATGAACAACTTTTTGCGTAAGCGCCAGACGGTGGCTGTGTTCTTCGATTTGGAGAAGGCTTATGACACCTGTTGGAGGATGGGCATTCTCCGCACCATGCACACTTGGGGTCTTCGCAGTCACCTCCTCCTTTTTATTAATGCATTTTTAATGGATTGAATGTTCAGGGTATGTGCGGGTTATGTTTTGTCGGGAGGCCCTTCGCCAGCAGAATGGGGTGCCCCAGGGCTCCATTTTGAGCGTGGCCCTTTTTGCCATAGCTATCAATCCAATAATGGATTGTCTTCCAGCTGACATTTCAGGCTCCCTTTTCGTGGACGACTTTACGATCTACTGCAGCGCTCAGAGAACATGTCTCCTGGGGTGCTGTCTTCAGCGTTGTCTCGACCATCTATATTCCTGGAGTGTCGCTAACGGTTTCCGTTTTTCTGGTGAGAAAATGGTCTGTATGAACTTCTGGCATATACAAACAAGTTTCTTCCACCATCCTTATATCTCGGTCCCATTGCTCTCCCATTCGTGGAGACAATAAAATTTTTAGGTCTTACAGTTGACAGGAAACTTTGCTGGTCTCCACATGTGTCTTACTTGGCTGCTCGTTGTACCTGTCCCCTAAATGTCCTCCGTGTTCTCAGTGGTATGTTGTGGGGAGCAGATCGAATGGTCCTGCTTCGCTTATATCGGTCCATTGTCCGATCAAAGCTGAATTATGGGAACTTTGTCTATTCTTCTGCCTGGCCGTCCATCTTACACCGTCTAAACTCTGTCCACCATTGGGGGTTACGTCTGGTGACTGGAACATTCTACACCAGCCCTGTGAAGAGTCTGTATGCCGAAGCTGCCGAATTACCGCTAAACTACCGGCACGATATGTTGCTTTGTTGGTACACCTGCTGACTGATGTCAATACATGACCACCCGTCATATTTCTCCTTCTTTGACGACTCTCTCGACCGCCGATACGGGGTGTACGTCTCAGGTTCGAGTTCACTTTGAACTCAGCTTGCTCCCAAAGGAGAGGACCGCGGATTCGATATACCACTTGAGGTTTGTCGAACTTCGTTCGAGGCTTGCTAATAATGTCTTTATTTACACAGGTGGCTCCAAGACTACTGCTCATGTCAGATGTGCCTTTGTCATTGGGGATGATACCTTTCAATACCAGCTCCTTGACCAGTGTTCAAGCTTTACAGCTGAGCTTTTTGCTCTCTATCAGGCTGTTCAGTATATCCACAGTCATCGTCATTCTCCCTATGCCATCTGCTCTGATTCTTTGAGTGCCGTTCAGAGTCTCCGTGACCCATATTCGGACCACCCTCTTGTGCAACAAATTCAACGGTCCCTTCAGTCGCTAGCTGATACCGGTGCTCGTGTCCTTTTTTTTGTGGATTCCTGGATACGTTGGTGTGCCTGGGAATGAAGCTGCTGATGCTGCCACCAAGGCTGCTGTCCTTCTGCCTTAGACAGCTTCCTTTTGTGTCCCATCAACTGATGTTAGTGGGGTTCTTTGTTGGCGCATTTCATCATTATGGCATGAGGCTCGGTCCACTCTCCATGAAAATAAGCTTAGGGCCATCAAACCAATCCCAACGGCTTGGACGACCTCCTCATGCCCTTCCCGGTGAGAGGAGGTCACTTTGGCCAGGTTGCGGATTGGGCATTGCCGATTTAGCCGCCACTACCTGTTGTCTGGTGACCCCAACCCGCAGTGCCCCTGTGGTCATCCATTGACGGTGTGCCGTGTTTTATTGTCCTGTCCCCGTTTTATTCACTCTCGTGTCGTCCTGTGTCTGCCGTGTACCTTACAGGAACTTTTAGCTGATGATGCTCGAGCAGCTGCTTGTGTCCTTAGTTTTATTACATTGACGGACTTGTCCCAAGAGATCTAACTCTTTTATTTTGTTTATCTGCGTCTTTGTAAGTACTTTCTGGTGTTGCCCCCTTGCTTTTTTTCTACGCTATTACTGCACTAATGTTTGTGACTGGGTGCTAATGACCTGCTCTCATCCCTCCCTGCCTCCATCCCCCCCCCCCCCCCCCAACCCCTCTGGTTGTTTTTAACCTTCCTGTTGCCCCAATGTTCCTTCTGCTGGTTTCTATTCCCAATGACTGTCGATGTTGTTCTTCCCTTAGTTTCTGCCAGCTTGGTCCATGGGACTGATGACGTCGCTGTTTGGTTCCCCCTCCAATCAACTAACCAACCAACCAACCAATATTGCTACTATGCCGCTCAGCTTCATCTGTATTTGTTTTAAGGCTGACATTTCCTTAACAACAAGCCTATATTCAGGACAGTGGAAATTAAAATGTCCAGTCTTGTATCTCATGCTCCCAGTCAGCCAGTTTGACATCCTGCCCCCATTAAAAATAAATAAAATAAAAAAGAGACAACCAAGACAAAACACATTTCTTCAATCCTTAGCTCCCAGTATTTTTTTCTCTCTAATCTTGCTACAGATTTACATGGTGTGCTTTCGTTTCTGTGAATGACTCTATTACATCATCAAAGTTCATCAAAGGTTTTGCTGCATGAAATATCAAAATGTCCTTGTCTAATACTGAAAAAGTTTCTAACATGAATAGTGCCCAAAATGGGTATGGTTTTTCGATTTGATTTCATCTGTTCTGTCACTGTCTGCTAGATAAAATGAAATACCTCTTTCTAATATTGCGGCAATTGTAATGCACACACACACACACAAAAAAACACACACAAAAAAACTAAGACTTTTTTGGCACAAATGAACATTTTTGGGTACCTCATTAACATAAATAACAGGACAGGATGTAATTCATGAAGTACTTATATCAAATGCCTGTCAGACATACTACAAGCAAAAAGTTTTATGTTAGGAGATAGTTTCACATTTCATTCACGTGCTTCAGTTTCTCAAGCATGAGATCAGTTATTCTGCATTTATTCTCTAGTTCGTACAACGCATTTTCTGCACTACTCTGAGAACAGAACTTAAGCGGCTGCTGACCAGGGACTGTACAACTGGCCATTAGCAGTTTAGGAGTCTGTCAAAAATTTTCTGCCAAATTTCATTTTCTTGGGTACACTGACATGATAATATGTAATCATTGCTATCAGTTATTCCTGTTAGTCATGTATTTCTGCTCTTGTAGTCTGAATATATGGATTTTGTTAATAATTGATCATTTGCACAGGCAATCAACCACATAAACAAACAGTGACTAACATTCACCCATTTGGGTTTATTCGGCTCAGCTCGTATGGCCCCATCCGCTTTTGTCTGTGGGAAAAGTTTTTAGTCCTAGTTGTGACAGGGATTCCCTGTCACATACACTGTGCATGCATTTAAAAATCAACATAGGATTAGTTCAGGAAACAACTTAGAATGTGTTCAGAAATGTTCAAAAACCAGCTGAGATGTGTTTCAGAATCATATGACTAATCAATAGAGCAATGTATGATGGGTACTAGATACTTCGTGAAACAAGTTTTTATTCTTCAAGAATATGAATTTGGTGCCCCCTGAAATTGCCACCTGTGGCATATATCCCAGTTTACACCTCCCCCTCCAGATCCCGGTCTGCAGTGCACTTACTTTCTGAACATGCCTCATAATATGAAGTACATGACATCGTAGCACCTATTTGAATTTTGTCTCATTCCATTTGTGTAGTGTGGGTGGGCAACAGGTAGATTTCATATTCCTAGATTTCTGAAAAGCATTTGACATGGTGCTCCATGGTAGACTGTTAACAAAGGTACAAGCACAAAGAGTAGGTTCCCAGATATGCCAGTGGCCCTAAGACTTCTTCAATCATATGACCCAGTAGGTTGTCCTCAACAGCAAGTGTCCATCAGAGACAAGAGAATAATCAGGAATGTCCCATAGAAGTGTGATAGGACCACTATTATTCTCTGTGTACATAAATGACCCGAGGGACAGGGTGAGCAGAAATCTGCAATTTTTTCCTAATGATTTTGTCATTTAATGACTCAGTGACTGCAGCAAGGTGCAATATGACTTACACAAAATCTCTAATTGGTGTGATAAATGATAGGTAGTTCTAATTGTATAAAAATGTAAGCTAATGCAGATGAGTAGGGAAAATAATCCTGTAATGTTTGAATAGTATATCAGCAGTATGCTATTGACACAGTTAAATATTTAGGTATAATGTTGCAAAGCGATTTGAAATGGAATGAGCATGTACGGCTTGCAGTGGCGAAGATGAATGGTTGACTTCAGTTTATTGGCAGAGTTTTAGGAAAGTGTGGTGCTCCTGTAAAGGAGACCACCTATAGAACAGTAGTGCAAACCATTCTTGAGTACTGCTCCAATATGTGGGATCCTCACCAGGTTGGATTAAGGAAAGACGTCAAAGTGATTCAGAGGTAGGATAATAGATTTTTTACTTTACTAGTAGGTTTGAACAACATGCAAATATTATGGGTTGCTTTGGGAACATAAGTGGGTAGCCCTGGAAGGAAGATAATGTTTTTTGGGGGGAACACAATTGAGAAAATTTAGAGAAGTGGGACTCGTAGCTGACTGTAGAACTATCCTACTACCACTAACATATGTTTCACCTAAGAAACAGATATTATGGCTTGTGAGGAGGCATATTGACAGTTGTTATTCCTTGCACTATTTGTGAGGGGAACGGGAAGGGAAATGACAAGTAGTGGTACAACATTCTCTCTGCCACATGCTGTAAGGTGGCTTGCAGATTATATATGTAGATGTAGATGTACATGTACATATAGGGTTTCAGTATATTGCAAGATTGCTCACTTAGCACTGGTTCTTAAAATTTTGTAAGCAGATTTTCATGGAATAGTTCAAGGCTACCTTCAGGTGCCTACCAGCAGTGGCGATCGTGCAAAATTTTATCAGTGTGCTACAATGTCGTGGCTTATGGCCTTTTGACTTACAAGGATAGTAATCGCAACTAAACTGAAAACATTAATTGTGTGTATATAAATGGAAGTTTTTAACTATATTTAAATTTTATAACTGATTATTTAATACTGTGAGTAATAAATGAAAGTGAAAGAAAAAATGTCATATCAACAAGATAGCTTATCTAACCCACATATCTACAACACATATTTTTGACTGTTTTATTTGCATACAAGTATGCATTCAAAGATAAATGGTGTAGTTTTAGTCCAATTTTGGCTCACATTCAAAGAGAAATGACATAATTTGAGTGTGATTTCTGGCTTGCACTTGTAGAAAAATGGCATAATTTTAGTGCAATATCTACAATCAGCTGTAGCACATTAGCACGTGACAACTGGCTGTCTCTGCATACCAGTTCAGGTTTCCTTCCATCTCTATGACTTTATACTGCATATACAATTTGTACAAAAACATGACAGACTCTTATTCATACAGTATTTCACTACATTTTATTATTCATGTTGTAATTTAGTGTCTGCTGATGAGAAGTATATTTAGTTCATATGGAAACATTCTATTTCAGAAATATCCAAAATTTACAGTACCTGCGAACAATGTGCATGTCAGAATTCAGTACTGCTAAAAATTGTTTGTTTTACGATTAACATAGCTTGTTTGAATGCTCTCATGCTCATCTTTGAAGCAAACAGTTAAGTTTCCTGGAAAACATGGTATTTCAAAAGGAATTAGTATTCAAAAATTAGTATTCATTAAATTGTTGCCTACTACATGGTTGATCAAAGGCAGCACTATACTTTATTCTTATTGCATACTTGTATCCAATGAAAATTTTCTTTCATAAATATGAGATAGCCCAGACCATATCTCCATCTGACATTAATGAATGAATGTTGAAAAGTATCTCAGCTAACTGATTTATTGCTCTTCATGCTTTGCAATAACACAAAGGGAAAAGCTGGTGAACTGAGTTGTTTACGAATATAGAATATGGATTTGCCCCTGTCCCCACCCCATCTCAAAGGAAAATTGTGTAGCTGGGTTACCAATAATGTTAACAGATCTGTATTGTAATATAAGAACATTTCTGTAAAGACTTTTAGTATCGTTTTATATTTATTTAGTGCGTACTGTTGTTGTTGTGGTCTTCAGTCCTGAGACTGGTTTGATGCAGCTCTCCATGCTACTCTATCCTGAGCAAGCTTCTTCATCTCCCAGTACCTACTGCAACCTACATCCTTCTGAATCTGCTTAGTGTATTGATCTCTTGGTCTCCCTCTACGATTTTTACCCTCCACGCTGCCCTCCAATGCTAAATTTGTGATCCCTTGATGCCTCAAAACATGTCCTACCAACCGATCCCTTCTTCTAGTCAAGTTGTGCCACAAACTTCTCTTCTCCCCAATCCTATTCAATACCTCCTCATTAGTTACATGATCTACCCACCTTATCTTCAGCATTCTTCTGTAGCACCACATTACAGAAGCTTCTATTCTTTTCTTGTCTAAACTATTTATTGTCCATGTTTCATTTCCATACATGGCTACACTCCATACAAATACTTTCAGAAACGACTTGAAGACACTTAAATCTATACTCGATGTTAACAAATTTCTCTTCTTCAGAAACGATTTCCTTGCCATTGCCAGTCTACATTTTATATCCTCTCTACTTCGACCATCATCAGTTATTTTACTCCCTAAATAGCAAAACTCCTTTACTACTTTAAGTGTCTCATTTCCTAATCTAATCCCCTCAGCATCACCCGATTTAATTTGACTACATTCCATTATCCTCGTTTTGCTTTTGTTGATGTTCATCTTATATCCTCCTTTCAAGACACTGTCCATTCCGTTCAACTGCTCTTCCAAGTCCTTTGCTGTCTCTGACAGAATTACAATGTCATCGGCGAACCTCAAAGTTTTTACTTCTTCACCATGAATTTTAATACCTACTCCGAATTTTTCTTTTGTTTCCTTTACTGCTTGCTCAATATACAGATTGAATAACATCGGGGAGAGGCTACAACCCTGTCTCACTCCTTTCCCAACCACTGCTTCCCTTTCATGCCCCTCGACTCTTATAACTGCCATCTGGTTTCTGTACAAATTGTAAATAGCCTTTTGCTCCCTGTATTTTACCCCTGCCACCTTCAGAATTTGAAAGAGAGTATTCCAGTTAACGTTGTCAAAAGCTTTCTCTAAGTCTACAAATGCTAGAAACGTAGGTTTGCCTTTTCTTAATCTTTCTTCTAAGATAAGTCGTAAGGTTAGTATTGCCTCACGTGTTCCAACATTTCTACGGAATCCAAACTGATCTTCCCCGAGGTCCGCTTCTACCAGTTTTTCCATTCGTCTGTAAAGAATTCGCGTTAGTATTTTGCAGCTGTGACTTATTAAACTGATAGTTCGGTAATTTTCACATCTGTCAACACCTGCTTTCTTTGGTATTGGAATTATTATATTCTTCTTGAAGTCTGTGGGTATTTCGCCTGTCTCATACATCTTGCTCACCAGATGGTACAGTTTTGTCATGACTGGCTCTCCCAAGGCCATCAGTAGTTCTAATGGAATGTTGTCTACTCCCGGGGCCTTGTTTCGACTCAGGTCTTTCAGTGCTCTGTCAAACTCTTCATGCAGTATCTTATCTCCCATTTCATCTTCATCTACATCCACTTCCATTTCCATAATATTGTCCTCAAGTACATCGCCCTTGTATAAACCCTCTATATACTCCTTCCACCTTTCTGCCTTCCCTTCTTTGCTTAGAACTGGGTTGCCATCTGAGCTCTTGATATTCATACAAGTGGTTCTCTTCTCACCAAAGGTCTCTTTAATTTTCCTGTAGGCAGTATCTATCTTACCCCTAGTGAGACAAGCGTCTACATCCTTACATTTGTCCTCTAGCCATCCCTGCTTAGCCATTTTGCACTTTCTGTCGATCTCATTTTTGAGACGTTTGTATTCCCTTTTGCCTGCTTCATTTACTGCATTTTTATATTTTCTCCTTTCATCAATTAAATTCAATATTTCTTCTGTTACCCAAGGATTTCTATTAGCCCTCGTCGTCTTACCTACTTGATCCTCTGCTGCCTTCACTACTTCATCCCTCAGAGCTACCCATTCTTCTTCTACTGTATTTCTTTCCCCCATTCCTGTCAATTGTTCCCTTATGCTCTCCCTGAAACTCCCTACAACCTCTGGTTCTTTCAGTTTATCCAGGTCCCATCTCCTTAACTTCCCACCTTTTTGCAGTTTCTTCAGTTTCACTCTGCAGTTCATAACCAATAGATTGTGGTCAGAATCCACATCTGCCCCTGGAAATGTATTACAATTTAAAACCTGGTTCCTAAATCTCTGTCTTACCATTATATAATCTATCTGATACCTATTAGTATCTCCAGGATTCTTCCAGGTATACAACCTTCTTTTATGATTCTTGAACCAAGTGTTAGCTATGATTAAGTTATGCTCTGTGCAAAATTCTACAAGGCGGCTTCCTCTTTCATTTCTTCCCCCCAATCCATATTCACCTACTATGTTTCCTTCTCTCCCTTTTCCTACTGACGAATTCCAGTCACCCATGACTATTAAATTTTCGTCTCCCTTCACTATCTGAATAATTTCTTTTATCTCGTCATACATTTCATCAATTTCTTCATCATCTGCAGAGCTAGTTGGCATATAAACTTGTACTACTGTAGTAGGCATGGGCTTTGTGTCTATTTTGGCCACAATAATGCGTTCACTATGCTGTTTGTAGTAGCTAACCCGCACTCCTATTTTTTTATTCATTATTAAACCTACTCCTGCATTACCCCTATTTGATTTTGTATTTATAACCCTGTAATCACCTGACCAAAAGTCTTGTTCCTCCTGCCACCGAACTTCACTAATTCCCACTATATCTAACTTTAACCTATCCATTTCCCTTTTTAAATTTTCTAACCTACCTGCCCGATTAAGGGATCTGACATTCCACGCTCCGATCCGTAGAATGCCAGTTTTCTTCCTCCTGATAACGACGTCCTCTTGAGTAGTCCCCGCCCGGAGATCCGAATGGGGGACTATTTTACCTCCGGAATATTTTACCCAAGAGGACGCCATCATCATTTAATCATACAGTAAAGCTGCATGTCCTCGGGAAAAATTACGGCTGTAGTTTCCCCTTGCTTTCAGCCGTTCGCAGTACCAGCACAGCAAGGCCGTTTTGGTTAATGTTACAAGGCCAAATCAGTCAATCATCCAGACTGTTGCCCCTGCAACTACTGTAAAGGCTGCTGCCCCTCTTCAGGAACCACATGTTTGTCTGGCCTCTCAACAGATACCCCTCCGTTGTGGTTGCACCTACGGTACGGCCATCTGTATCGCTGAAGCACGCAAGCCTCCCCACCAACGGCAAGGTCCATGGTTCATGGGGGAAGTGTGTACTGTTATGGATCACAAAGAGGCTGTTCAGTAGAACAACTTTAATTGACAACTGTGTGAATGCAAGAACAGTGTGAAGTCAAAGATGTTATAAATTTATGGACAGTGCCATGCTTGATAGGACAGACACTGGCGTAATGTTAAAAATCCCAGTGTCCCTCTTATCAGGTGTGGAACTGTTCTGTCCATCAGCAGTGAAGCATTTTGAAGAAAAAGAGAAAAAGGGTATAAGGGTTACCTGGGAAAAATGTTATGTTAGCTGAGAATTCATTAAAAATGCAGATTTTTAGTAGTAATATGAAACAACTGTGAGTGGTAAATTATATGTGAATGATAGGTAAACTGAGGTGTTGCTGGCAGCTGGGCTATGAGAATCTCACAGCCTAATCTCATGGTCCAGCTGCCAGCAACACCTGTTTACCTGAGAGCCCGCGGCCCACCGAACGTTGTCTGGGGTGAGGAGCACACTTCTGACGTTTGAGCATAGTACAGCTATTGACATGGTACACATGTACCGTTTATTTTACATTTTATGTAAGTCTTTTGCCATTTTTAATGTTGGACCATGCCTCTTTAGGCAGTTTGTAGTTTTAGTACTTTCCAAAGAAGGCGTGGTTATACACAGCAAAACCTAGGTCAACATCCGGTTTTTATTTGCAATCGAGGGGATTCTTTATAATCATTAAACTTATTTCTAGTGATTACTGTGGCTCTAGAAAATATTCTCTCATCTCTCTCTTTGTTTCCTGCCACTGGCACCCACTTTTTGTTTCTACTGGATGAAAGTAATATACTAGGCCTAATATGGAACTTATCTAAGCATCTTTCATGTCAGCAGAATGTTGCTATTAGGCCCTCCAGAGGACTCCCATATCTTACTCAATGTCATTGTCCTTTTAATGCTATAGAGCCAGCACAGTAGCCAGTCCACATGGTGGGGTCATTATGTACCCTTATGGCTGAGTCCTCTGACAACACAGGGATCACACTTCTGATACCTGAGTTGCTACCTCGCAGTGTACATGTATACAGTTTAATTTTTATTCTTGTGACAATTTCTATTTGATGAGAGCAATTTTGCTCAGATGTTTTTCACTCATGGTGTGATTACATGTAATCCTATGTAATTTTTATTCTGATGAAGGCTGCCATAGTGCTGTTGAAACCATGGTCAATTTGACAACAATTTTATGCTACCAAGGTGTCTACACAAATATTCTGTAATTATATCTAACTGGATGTTCTACTACAGCCATCTCTTAAGATGGGAACGGATACTTTAATACTGCTTCTTTACAGACTGTGCCTCCTCCCCTCCCCACCCCTTTCCCTGGCTACCCCATGAGAGGAAGGACAGGCTTGCCGGAAACCCTTTCCCTGCTACCTGGTCTACACTGGGATTGATGAGGACTCCTTTACCACCATGAACCTGTTATTATTCATAAAAATTATCAAAGATGATTTTGGTTAAGTAGACTCCCTGAGTAAGATGTGGTTGAGTATGTTGTTGATCAAAACTTCTTCTGCAACCCAGTCTGTGGCCCTTTATGCTTGTGGCCATCTTGGCAACAGCCCAGTCTTTGAACATGATTGAGGATATAATATTTCATTGGGACCTCTTCCTTCAAACTGATGAGGAATTCTGGACCAGTCTGGAATGGCGGGCAAATCATTTTGTTTGGCATGTTCAGAAGGCCATAAGGACTGGCATTTGAGGTGGGTACACTCCCAGAGAAAATCAATGTTATGGTTTATCTGTATGATGTGAAGCTATATGTCCTGTCACCCTTGGGGTGTTTTGGTGTTTACATTTTGGGCACATGCCTTCCCACCTTATAGTGGACACTCTATGGGGTGATAGTAGATACCCACTCCATGAGTGGAACGCCTGTGTTCTGCTGCCAACGTGCATTACTTGTCCCTTAATCATTTAACCTACACAGAGGCTCATCAGAAGTATGATTGTCTCCACACTGTGTCAATGATATCTAATTTTGCCTCTGTTATGTGCTTTCCTCTTCCCCCTCCTCCTCATCATGGTCATGCCCCCTCTCCATCTGCCATCCCCTGGAGCTCCCATGCCCTCCCTTCTCAGTTTCTTTCCTGCTACTTGGCTGTAGAAGTGCCCTTCTTCTTCTGCCTTTGTGGTAACAGGGTCCCTCCTAGTACTCCTCCACCTGGCTTGTCCCACACCGGAGGCCTGTGCAGTACATCGGCTGTGCACCTCACAGTCTGTGTGTCCCAAGGTTGCCTGCTCTCTCTCAGTTCTAGAGCCAATTGATGTCTCTCCAGGACCTTCCGTTCTTCTTCTACAAAAGAGAAGAAGAAGGAACATGAGTCCTGGGACAAGGCCTCTCTGGTGCCTTTGTAGTTGCCAACTCCTCCCTCACACCCTGAGTCTGACCTCTTCTTTATGGATGTCCACCTGTCCTTGTAGGTGATGGATGGTGACCACCAGCACAACTGGCTTCAGCCCATTTGGCTCCTTGAATCCCCATTCCATGCTTCCTGAGTTGCAATCCTATTTTACTTGCTTTTTACAGAAATCTAATTTTATTGATGCTCAGTCACTGACCCTTTGTGGATTTCGTGTTTTCTGTCAAAGCCAGATCAGCCCTCTGAGGGCTTCTGGTGGTGTTTGCACATTGGTCCATATGGATGTTGTTAGAACAAAGGAACCACATTGGAAATGGTTGCTGTCTGAGTCCAACTGGACTCCATGGTCACAATTTTCAATACCTGTCTCTCTCCTGAGAGGTCACCAACACCCACTGCCCTTACTGTCCTCCTGCAGCAGCTTCCCTCTCCCTTCCTCCTCCTCCTTGGGGATTTTAGTACCCATCACCCCTAATAGGGCAGTGCTTTTTCATCCAGTAGAGGTCTCCGCATAGATCAGTTTCTTGCAAGTCACAGCCTGTGCCTTCTTTTTGATGGTTCTCCTACCAATTTTAGTGCTGCTTATGCCACTCTTTTTGCTGCTGATCTTTTGCACAATTGTACTTTATTTCTGGCTTCATTACCTGTAATAGTGGCCACTTTCTGTTAATACTCTCATTCCCTTCCCACCTCTCAAAGGTGAGGTTATGTGCTTGGCTTGCCTTCACTGCGATTGGCCTCCATACACCTCCCAGGCTGTGTCTACCCTCTATTTGTCAGGATGCATAAATGAAGTCAACCTCAAAATGTCTGATACAGTTTCTCATGTCGCCGCCATTGCTTTCCCCAACTCTATGGGTCCTTTTCACTGCCAGCCACCCCCTTTATGGAGCACAGCCACTGCCATTTATCATCCATGACCACTGTGAAGCCTAGCAATGCCTTAAGCCGTACCTGCCTTTCACCAATGTTATTGTCTTTTAACATTGTCCGGCCAAAGTCCATTACTTAATAAAAAGAGCAAGCTGGATTGTTGGGAATGCTTTGTCTCCTCCCTAAGTTCTTATGTCCCTTTGGCATCTGTGTCGGCTACACTCTGCACCCTCTGATGTTGCTAATGGCTGTTCTATCCCTAACCATGCTGTCACAGGTGGTCTTTGTATGGATTTGTCAATTTTCATGGAACATATTGTGATACATTTTGTGATGGCTCCCAACCATGTGCCCTTCTCCTCTGGAAGCAGTGGGTTGAAGCTTACTATTTATGTTTTTGAGTGGAATCCTACAATGAACCTTTTGCTGAGTAGGAACTTCTTATGGCCCTCTCCTCTTCCCATTATCCATCACACCCTGATAGTTACTGGCTAATCAGCCTGACCAACATCCCCAGCAAGTTATTTGAATGTATAGTGGCTCACTGGCTCTGTTGGACCCTCGAATCTCAGGACCTCTATCTTCTTCCCAGCGTAACTTTCAGGAGGGACAGTGTCTGACTTGAAACACCCCCGTTTAAATTCCTTTATTGGGTTTTGTGTAATTTATCGAAGGCCGCCAAACAGTTAATTATTATTATTATATGACCGTGTGCTTAATGGATGAAAGGCTATCGGTTTTTCTGCTGTGGTTTCGGGGATATTTTAACCGAGTGCGGCTGTTCTGAGATTGAATAGTGGAAATGATAGAAGGTTTGTCTATTATTAAGGACCACAAAGGTTGCGATGTACAAAACTGTATATTTTCTACTAACACACAAATTCTGAGGCAGTTGCTACCTTCGCCTTACACGTCTAATCACAGTTATATCTTTTTATTGGTTGTTGATTTTCAGTACTTCGACACACGCAATGCTGATGGTTAACATTCACAACAATCCTCACTGCAATCCATGGTTGTTGCTGGCCGACGCGGTTGATGCGAAACACGTAATTCGGCACTTGTCACTTTCTGTTTCATATGACTCGCGAATCGGTATTAGTGAGTGTCAACCCCACGATGATCAGGGGGACGTGCTCACTCGTCATACTCCGGTGAATTTTACTCGACCACCATTCTTGCCTGTCTCTACAGCACCATTTTTCACTCGTCTCTCTCCAGTAGGCTACTACTCCACACTCGACACTTGTCTCACTGCCTCCTGCAGTGCTCAACAATCGACTCCTGTCTTACATCCCCGCCCTAAAAACTTCTTTGTAGCTACAGGCGAAAAAGAATAATAGGAAAAAATTATCACATAGCATATAAATGAAAATGAGGAACATAAGTTCTGGTTCAATTACTGAAAATTACATCGTATCACAAATAATACCCTATTGACTCTGGTAGCAAACTGCCCCTACAGAAACATCATACAACATCAATCTGTCTTAATTAATATGGCATGGTAAATATTTTTACAAACTTATCTTACATTCAATTACCAAAAATCTTCACTTTCAAAGGTTTGAACGAGCCATTAACTACATATTTATTATAATCTGCTACAGCAAAGACAAAAAAAAAAAAAAAAAAAAAAAAAAAAAAAAAAAAAAAAAAAAAAAAAAAATTAGTTGAATGCCAGCTACCCCTTTGGTATGCCATCCTTTCAGCGGGGTTCGTGCTGTCCATACTACTATCACACTAAGTTATAACTCAATTGGTCAACACACATGAAACTTAAGGAAGAAATTCACAACTTATTCATTGGAGTCTTTAACACAATCAAAATTGAAAATAAGACCTATATAAACCATTTATATCTTGACTTATGCAATTATTTTACAATTCCTCATACATCTACAGATTGATTCAATAATCTTGAATGCTACAGGATACCACTAAATATGTCTTACATAACTATTTGCATCACTATAACTAATGTGGTCATCCAATGAAAAATTTTAAACTACTGATCATTTCATTTTGTCAAACATTACTGCCATATGTGAATTGTTATCACTAAAGCTTAGATGAGAGGTAAAATATTTCCTGTTATATTGACATTAATTCAAATCCGATATATGGATATTTATTATTCATTACCCAGTGCCAGAATTCTGTTTCTATAGCTTGATCTAAGTACAACCATAATTGACTCTGATAACTAATTGGATACATGAATTACTCATTACTCATAAGTTACACTTTCTGTTTTATCAGCATACTTTAGTATCAACATGTATACCTACAAAGAACTTGCAAACAGATGTTGCTCATGTGCTAAATGACATACTTCAATACTTCAAACATCTCATACTCAATACACTTCATTACACATAACTCCCTCAATTAAACAGCAACTTCAACTGCAAATAAATGTATATCTTCAACCTACATCAATCCTCCATATTCGCTGCAATAACTACATAAAAATACTACTCCAGGCTCCTTGGCCTCTCCGTTCATCAAATTTCACATCATTTATTCGAACAACTATCTCCTCATGTAGGCCTATTTGTTTCTTTACATGCCATCTACTTACAAACTGATACATTACTTCAATTTTCTTACAACAGTTTGACCTTTTCATGCCTCACAAAACAACTCAATAAGATTACACAAAATCTTTTTTTGGCCAATTAGCTTCCCACCACATTTTATAAAGATTGGCTTTCTGATCTGGTTCTCATTTTATTACTTCTGGCACTATTAATTTTGTAATGTACTGACACTAAACTGATTTTTAACTTATTGATTCTTTGACATCTCACACTCCACATCAACAGTAACTACTTAAATTTACTACATGGTTCCTGGCTGAATTATTAGTTGGATGACCACTACCTATTCTAACTACTATAAACTAACTTTTTAACCTAAGGATAGAGAAAGATGGAGAGGAGTGAAACTTGAAATGAGAAATAAAGTCTCACCCAGCTGGGAGTGTACCAGTCGCCACTTGGTATACCAGCAAAAGAGTTGCTGGCACCCTACACCTAACTTTCTCCAATTCATACCTCGTGATCCCTTTGTCTATCATCTCTTGTCTCATAATTCCTGTCATTATCATCATCATCTCTCCCATGATTGTGGTGAAACTGTCGACCATTGCCATGGTTCCTATGTCCATTACCCCCACCTCTACCTCTGTAATTTGGTGGGCCATTAAAACGACTTTGATGGTAATTATTTCCATCTTGGTTCTGATAACACACCTGATTGTTTTCCTGTGCATGAATAGTTTCTAATTGCTCCAATACTTCCATTAAAGTATCTTTATCTTTAATCAGGCTTCCCGATAAGTTTTCTTGCATCCTGCGACTTAACCTCCTTTTAATTGCTGACATCATTATGTCGTCATTCAACGGCTGCTCCAATGTCTCATTCAACTCCCATAGATGCTCAGCAAATTCTGTCAAGGTACCTCTCCAGGTGTTAAGGGACTTGCGATGCAGTAAATCTTCAAGTGTTGCACATTGGTGACTTTTGGACCAGTATTTCTTTAAAAACTCTTCCTCAAATTGACTGTAGCTGGTAACTTCTTCTTTCTTCCTAACTCCCCAGGTGAAAGCTTCACCTTCCATTCTGTCTATTGCGAACTGAACTTTACCTGCATCTTGTAAGTGTGCCGGGAAAACTCCTCATAACCACTTAGTAAATATTATTGGATGCAATGCCCCTTTGGGTTTATATTTTTGCCCCATGTTGGTCTGGGTATACCTATTATCAGCGTTTACTAATGTAACGAGCTTGCCCTCCCCTACTGTTAAGATGGCACTATTTATCTTCCTATCAATCTCTCCGGTTTTAGTTTCTAGATGTTGGACTTCCTCCTGCAGCTGTTTGATCTCATTTGTGACTATATGTTCCACAGCCTCCTCCAATTTCACTTGCCTGTTTCCCAATATACCAATGTTAACATGGCACTGCTGTTGTATTTGTACCATGTCTTTAATCTGCTGGTGTTGTTGTGTTTCAATTTTCTGCATTTTCTCTTCCAATTCAGTTTTGAGGTCCATGACATCTCCCTCAGCTTTTCCGATTATCTCTACTTTCATATCAATCATCTCTTCCCGGAGTCGATCTACCTTCACCTGTAGCTTGTCATCTCTCTCCTGAAGAGTTATTCTCATCTGTTCCTGGAATTCCTGCAGTTCTTTCCTTAAGTTTTCTTGGGACATCTCTGCTATACCTTTCTTGATTTCTTGGAGCATCTTAAATATTGTTAACTGCGATTCTCCATCCTCTAGACTCAATTCTTTTCCAATATGTTTTACTGGTGTCTCAGGGTAACCGGTTGAATGACCCAATGGGCTGTCCATTGACATTCCACTACTACCAATTCCTGACTCATCCTTGTCCTCCTGCCCTATCTCCATTTTTCTAACTACCTCCTCCACAACCTTCTCTTTCAATTCAGGATCCATTCTCAACTATTCACTATGCACAGATAAGGAAAAAATAAATAAATAAAATAAAATAAAATAAAAATAACCTCCTAGTAACCCAAACACTCACTAATTAGCTAATAACGAAGTAATCCTTCACTGTATTCGGTTAACCCAGACTGGCAAAATAGACCTCTCCGTTGAACACCATAAATTACAGAAGCCTATCCACATCAAACATCAATGACGGCATTTATACACAAAATCTCGAAGTAACATACACACAACTTAGAAGACATATAAACATGTAGTTTACAATCAGTAATGCAAATGAGACACTATTCTGTGCTGTACAGCATGAAAACATATGCATACCATGCTTCAGAGAAAATTCGCAAAAAAAAAAGTTTAAAAAATATTGTTTTTATGATTTCTGCAATTGTCAAATTTAATTTGAAGTTCCTTCCTCACTGCGAAGATGGTGCAATACTAATTAGTCTCGCGCCAGCAAATCATCTTCACTCACCCCTCGACGCTCGTCGAAGTCGCGGTGTTTTGGCGTTTGAAGTCGCGCTACCAGTACTGTTGGCGTTGGCTCCTCCGGCGCGACAGGTCAGGCGATGCGTTGCTGTAGCCGGTGTGTGGTGCCGTGTGCAAAGCGAAGCTCGCGGCGAATCGCGCTGACGCAGTCTCGTAGATCGGTGGTTGGCGACAGGATAGAGCTGATGTCACGTATTTCGTTGATCGGCGGGTAGGTGGTGCAGACGTCGTGTACTTCGAGGGTTCACCAGTAGATGCTGAACTCCACCACTTGGCTCTGCTGTAGTCACCGGTCAGTGTGGTACATCTCCGCTAACCAAACCCTTGATTTCGTGGCGTGTGGAACTGCTTCACTACTTCAGATGTTTTGGTTAGCCGCTCACAGAGTCTGGGTGACGTCATCCAACAATTACGCCAGTCAACACTCGCAAATGCGTTAACAGTTTATGGGTTCACATCAAAATGAGCGATTTACACCGTTCAAATGACAATTTCGGATACAAAGTCACTTGAAAACATGTTCCTGATACTTTCGTAACGGAATTCTGGCTGGTTCACTCGCGGTTACGCACAAACACGCCTTTCAAAATCGTCCGATAATTGCAAATGTCTTTCCACTGAAACCAAAAATGGTGCTTAATAAACCATTGTTCGGATCCGAAGATTGCAACTGTCCTTTTCACGGGAACCAAGATGAAACACCCCCGTTTAAATTCCTTTATTAGGTTTTGTGTAATTTATCGAAGGCCGCCAAACAGTTAATTATTATGATTATATGACCGTGTGCTTAATGGATGAAAGGCTATCGGTTTTTCTGCTGTGGTTTCGGGGATATTTCAGCCGAGTGAGGCTGTTCTGAGATTGAATTGATAGAAGGTTTGTCTATTATTAAGGGCCACAAAGGTTGCGATGTACAAAACTGTATATTTTCTACTAACACACGAATTCTGAGGCAGTTGCTACCTTCGCCTTACACGTCTAATCACAGTTATATCTTTTTATTGGTTGTTGATTTTCAGTACTTCGTCACACACAATGCTGATGGTTAACATTCACAACAATCCTCACTGCAATCCATGGTTGTTGCTGGCCGATGCGGTTGATGCGTAACACGTGATTCGGCACTTGACACTTTCTGTTTCATATTACTCGCGAATCGGTATTAGTGAGTGTCAACCCCACGACGATCAGGGGGACATGCTCACTCGTCATACTCCGGTGAATTTTACTCGACCACCATTCTTGCCTGTCTCTACAGCACCACTTTTCACTCGTCTCTCTCCAATACTACTCCACACTCGACACTTGTCTCACTGCCTCCAGCAGCGTTCAACAATCGACTCCTGTCTACTATTGACCTGGGCGTCGGATACTAGCATCTATGTTCATGGGATCACGGATCCCTTACAGACTGATCACTTGCTTCAGTTGAAAATGCAGTTTGGCAGGCATTTTCTCAATCCACCATCTTGTCACAATTTTCTTTGCTCTTTGTATGGCTTAAGACATAGCTTGACACCATCAAATCTAACTTACACTCCATGAGTGGGGTCTTCAGGGCCCCTACTTATTCTTTTTTGCTGGTTCCTGTCCCACTGGTCATTCTGAGTTTGAGTAGGCACAATTCTTAGCTCTCCATGGATTGCGGAGACTAATATTCAATATGGTTCTATATTAAGTGTCCTTCTTTTCCTCTTCACTGCTAATGGACTTGTGGCCTCCATTAGCAGATTAGTCACACCTTATCTCTATGTGGATGATTTATTTATCTGTCCTAGTTTCCATGTGGTGGCTTCTATGGAGTGACAGCTGCAAGATGATGTCTGGAATGCTGCCACATGGACACTCTCATATGGTTTTCAGTTCTCTTCCCTTAAATCATGGATGGTGCATTTCTGTCACCTTAGTATGCTCCATCCTAATCCTGAGTTATGCATCAACACCTAGTGCCTGTCTGTGGTCTCCAGTTCCATTTCTTGGGTCTTCTTTTTGACAACAAGCTTACTTGGTTGCCCCATTTCTGCCTTTGAAGACTGGCTGTTCCCTTGCCCCACCACCTGGAGCGTGGATTGCTCAACTCTTCTCTGCCTTTATTGGGCCTTATTTCTGTTCCATCTGAACTATGGTTGTCAAATTTATGGCTCAGCTGAACCTTCCCCCCTCCTGCTTTCATGGGAGTTTTAGGTTGATATTGCTTTGTACATAAGTGAGGTCTAAATCCACTGATCACATGGAATATGCCTTCTTGTGTTGGCCCAGAACACCATCTCTTGCCTGCCATGTGTGGGGGAGTTACTGCAGTAATGAAGTGGCTGATTAAGTAATAGCTTTCAACTTAAGTAATAAATTTGCTGTATTAACTGCAATAATTGAATCTGTATCACTACTTATTGCAAGTGCAATGTTTGCGACAAAAAATATCGTGAGAAAATAAAGATTTTCTTTTAAAAATCCATATTCTTTAATAAAGTCTCTTTCTTATGCCCAAGAAATTTGTGGTAATACTTGTATATCTGAAGCCAGGACTAGTTCTATTCCTCATTTTTTATAAATAATTGATTGTAGTCCTGAATGAACTTGATGCCACTTTCTGACAGACCATCTACAACTGTCAGTTCAGTGAGTAGGTGTAGAATATTGATGGAATCTTCATTTTTAAACCACTTTGAAGGATCTGTCTTAAGAAACTAGTCTTTCAAGCCAAATCTGATTTAAAATAGGCTTGTTTTATTAGAAACAAACTATTTGATGCCATTACTGATGATTTCTGGTACTTGAGCAATTCCTACTTGAACCCTTATCATTATTTCAGCTGAAGGTTCTGCACCATCATCCAATTTATTGACTATTTTCATTTTTGAATCAAAAGACTAATTAAGATCAAAGGATGCAAAGGTGACAGACTCTGCAAATAGGTACCACACATGAATATTCAGCTTTTTAAAGCTCTGCAAGTTATGCTAGAATTGAGAACCTAATATTTAGAAAACTGTGAAACAAACAATGTTAAATTATATATAGTGCTTTGTCTGCAGTAGGATCAATGAACTACAGTGAGACATATACACTGAAAAGGAAAATATAAGTATCACAGACTGGATTCTCTTCTAGTGTTGATAATTCAGATTCATCACACAAGACAAATATTTCCCAGCAGTAAAAAACTTTCTCTGCCATCCACTTGGCATTATGGATAGCCCCTGGGAAGATACTCCATTAGATGTTGTTTTGGCAATAAAGGTCACAGCTAATTCTAAAATGTCCCTGTAATATTCCCTAGTTTGCTATTCTCTCAAAGTGTCTCAAACAAAATCAAGTATTTGGGACACATCAACTCAAGCCAAGTGTTTGTTGACTTTACCATACTGTATTCCTCTTGTGAATTTATTAACACCAAGTCCATAACAAGCATTTTGAATTTTTCAAAAATCATTACTTTAGGGTTGACTAAAAAGTAATGCCTCCACCTTCGTAACTCTTCAACAGTTGGCAGAATTGGTATGCGGCAGGTACCGGCTTGTTCTGTAGCCTCTTCTCTACAGCTACAGTTGGCAGGAAGTCTTAGTATTAAACGGTTGTGTTGTTACAGTGTAAAGTATGGAACCCTGTGGAGATGGTTCTGTTGGGTGTGGTCAGCACTTGGATGGGTGACCATCCAGGCCGCCATGCGTTGTTGCCAGTTGCACTGAGCCTCATGATGCCAATTGAGGAGCTACTCGACTGAATAGTAGGGGTTTCGGTCAAGAATACCATCGTAAGGGCTGGGAGAGCAGTGTGATGACCCCACGCCCCTCGTATCAGCATCCTCCACTGAGGATGATATGGCAGTCGGACTGTCCCAGTATTCCACTCGTGGCCTGAAGACTGAGTGGAGACAGTTGGTCAATGCGATTGAATTCTTGACAGCAGAGGTGTCACCTCAAAGAATATTCATCAGAGAATGAAAACAATTTATGATGATTGTGTTGATGTGAGTACTGTGCATCATTGGGCGAGTAAGTTTAAAGATGCTGAGGCGGGAACATCTGACCTGCATGGCAAAAAAAGAGTTGGATGTCCTGTGACAGCAACCACTGAGTTTCACAAGCAAAATGTTGACAGATTGATTCAGGATGATCATTGTATCACTCAGAATGAAACTGCAAGCACAATTGATGGCCAACAAAGGTCTGAAAGGAAAAGTGAAATGTTTTCCTGTGGCATGACAAGGCCA
This sequence comes from Schistocerca nitens, assembly GCF_023898315.1. Taxonomy (NCBI): domain Eukaryota; kingdom Metazoa; phylum Arthropoda; class Insecta; order Orthoptera; family Acrididae; genus Schistocerca; species Schistocerca nitens. The sequence continues at coordinate 282,985,548 of NC_064618.1, read as the reverse complement.
AACCACACACTTCATGTGCCGCCACAGCAGAACTTCAAAAACTGAATCTCACTACAGTACGGCATCCTCCATACAGTCCAGATTTAGGACCATCTGACTTCCATCTGTTCCCAGTAATGAAAGACAGTCTGTGGGGACATCATTATGCTTTTGATGAAGACGTTGATAGAACTGTGAGACTGTGGTTGCGGAAACAGAGTGTGGACTTCTTGCGTGACGGCTTCAGAAATGTATCCGACTGGCTGGTGATTATGTGGAAGAGTGAATATTGGTAATTAAAGATCACATTCTAAGGATTATTTCTGTATTTGATTTATTAAAATATTCCCATCCAAACCCAACTAATGAAGGTGAAGGCATTACTTTTCATTCAACCCTCATACCTAGACATGTGCCCATCACCGGCTTTGGGAATGATCTGATACATGTAAAGTCTGTAAAGTCAGTAAAAGAGGTTTTTCTAAAAAGAATTCAGTCACAACATCCACACACCTTTAACACTTTTTTTATTTGATGCTGTTCTGTCAACAACTAATTCTTTAACATGTAACTGAAGCTCATCCAATGAGAGTTTCACACACAATTGTAGCCTACTTTTCTGAGTCAGAGATTGCAATTATGGCATTCCAAGAATTTGATCAGCACCAGAATCTTAAAGGATCACAGGAAATCTTTCTCCCATATCATTGTCTATTACTGAAGTTACTCTCAGGACATTTGAATAGAACTACAGTTAATTGCAAAATGTTCAGTATCCTGACCTAGTGCTTCAATTCTATCTAGCAGGATATGAACTGCTTCTCTGTCACCTATCCTGCATCTGTCAAAGGCAGCAGCAATCTTGTGAATCATTACTGCTTGATGTCCTCTTCTCTTTTTTATTTGTGGAGAAAGAGTTTTTGAGACTGTTATTGGTTGATGTTTGTGAAACATTCATGAAATCAAGGAATTGTAATTCAGCACTTCTCTGACTTGATGGTTCCAGTACAGCAATTTGGTCCAAGGATAAAGAATAAGAAATATCTGAATGATAGGAAGTTAAACAAACAACGTTAAACAAAGTTAAACAAACAAAAAAACGTTGAATGACTATAGAATTTTTCTTTTATTTAATGTGTTACTTATGTAATAAATTCATAAATAAATGACATACGAGGTGTGGCTAGAAAAAAACCGGACTAGTACTGGTGAAACAATAAAACGAATGCAATAAGGCTGAAAGTCGCGTGGCCTGTCACGTGACTCTCGCTCCGCCTACTGCTCGAGTTTCATCTGCCTCCTGCACTCAGTCTGCCCGTGGCGTCTGTTTTAAGTAGTTGACGTTTTGTCTGTGCGTCGGAAAATGTTGAGTGTACAGAAAGAACAGCGTGTTAACATCAAATTTTGTTTCAAACTAGGAAAATCTGCAAGTGAAACGTTTGTAATGTTACAACAAGTGTACGGCGATGATTGTTTATCGCGAACACAAGTGTTTGAGTGGTTTAAACGATTTAAAGATGGCCGCGAAGACACCAGTGATGACACTCGCACTGGCAGACCATTGTCAGCAAAAACTGATGCAAACATTGAAAAAATCGGTAAACTTGTTCGACAACATCGCCGTTTAACAATCAGAGCAGTGTCTGAGTTAACAGGAGTTGACAAGGAAAGTGTTAGGCAGATTCTTCATGAAAGTTTCAACATGAACAAAGTGTGTTCAAAAATGGTTCCAAAGTGTCTCACAATTGAACAGAAGGAACGCCGAAGAATGATTTGTTCTGACATCCTGGAAAATATTGAAAGTAATCCCACCTTCTTACAAAATGTTATTACTTGCGATGAATCGTGGTTTTTTACTTACGATCCCGAAACTAAACGCCAATCGATGCGTTGGAAAACTCCTGGTTCTCCATGACAAAAAAAAGCACGAATGTCAAAATCGAAATTCAAGGCAGTGATGATTGTTTTTTTTTTGACATCAAAGGGATTGTGCACATTGATTGGGTACCAGAGGGACAAACAGTGAATCAGCATTACTACATTAGCGTCCTGGCTACCCTACGTGAGCAAGTACGGAGAAAACGGAACGATTTGTGGAGAAAAAAGTCATGGATCCTTCACCAAGACAATGCCCCAGCTCACAGTGCGTTGTCAGTGAAGACGTTTTTGGCAAAACACAACATTCCCATCTTAGATCATCCACCCTACTCACCTGATTTGGCCCCTGTGACTTTTTTCTTTTCCCTAAAGTCAAGTCAGCTTTGAAATGAACTAGATTTGAGACTGTTGAAGCAGTAAAAGAAAAAGCGACGGAAGTAATGTATGGACTTACCGAAAGTGATCTGCAGCATTGCTATGAACAGTGGAAAATTGGTATGGAGTGGTGTAGAGACCGAGGAGGAGAGTACATTGAAAGAGATAACATGAAATTGTAAATAATTGTAAATAAATGTTTTTTCCAGCATCAGTCCGGTTTTTTTCTAGCCGCACCTCGTATTGCCCATCATATTCACTTCAGTCATGTCTCTTCCTCTGCTTGTTGAGATGCTGCTCTCTTTTCCTCAAGTAGTTGAGGATCAATTTCATGCATGATCCCTGGCATGATATGTAAAGCATTACCAAGAATTATATGAAAATTGTCATCAATCTCTTCAGCAAAATTTGTTTCTGTTCTCTTATAAACATCTGTTAATCCTTCACAACAATTTATTAGATGCCCCCATTGTTGATACAGAGCTTCTAATTTTGATGTGCAGTTTCTCAGTTCTTGTGGCAGAAGTAGTGCCTTTTTTTGAGGAAATCATTACGTCCCACAAAGCCAGAGTGGCACTTTTGGATCATTTACATGCCTGCAAATTACAAAATGAAGTTCATGACATTTGTTACACACTTCAGTTTAATTCCAGTTATTTCATGAGAATAAAAACTGAGTAAATAAAATTTTCTTCCCTGAATGAACTGAAAATGAAGACATTGTACTTGCAAAGCCTGTTACATTCCCTCAAATGTGAGAAACTGCTGTGGTGGTCTGGGTTGGGATGAAAGAGGGGATGACTCAGCTCACTCTGTCCTCTCTCTACAAATCTCGGGGCCACGGAGCCTCATGACATACAACCTGGCAGTCTGTGACATGATAACATATTCTGTTAAGGAGAACTAGATAGACAAAACTGCCTAGATTGGGTAATAAATGCTTTGTCATGCTGAAGCAATATTTTGTGAAGTTGATGATTTTGTTTTTGTTGATTTTCTGATTTTGAAGCTCATGGGCATCCCTCACCTTAGTGAGCCCAAATTTCACATAGCACATTTGTAAATGAAATTGACCCAAACTGGGTTGTGGGAGTACTGTACCATATTGAAAATATACAAAGAATTAAGGCAAGGGTGGTTACAAGTCTGTTCAAACTATGGAGAAGCACTAGACTGGCAGACATTATAGACATATGCATACTAACTGGTGAGAGTCTACTGATTTGATTTGATTTGATTTGATTTATTTCGTGTTCCATAGGTCCAACTGTGTTGGATACACAAGGACGTGGAACGAGTCAGTTTTTTACAAATACAATCTGATAATCTAATAGCATATACAGAAATTTGAGTACATAATTATATAAAAATTTATACAGTAAATTCTTTGGGCAGCAATACAGAAAAAGAAAATACATATTTTCTTAGAATCATTAAAACACTACAGAACACAGATACGGAGAACACACAGTTACAGAGCTCAGGTTAAATAAAATTCATAGTGGCATTATGTCAACTTGTATTATATAATATTAAAATATTACAATTTATTTAGTTAAAAATTCATCTAGACTGTAAAAAGCTTTTTCTAGCAAAAATATTTTTAGTGCTTTCTTAAACTCACTCTTGTTATGAATCTCTGTCTTTATTTTGGGAGGAAGAGCATTGAAGAGTTTTGCTCCAGTGTAGTGGACACCCTTTTGTGCCAAGCTCAAATTTCTGAGTTCACTGTGTATGTCATTCTTCCTCCGTGTATTATGCTCGTGATAATTACTGTTTGGTTGAAATATCTCTATATTTTTACAAACAAAACACATGAGAGAAAAAATATATTGGCATGTAGTTGTGTATATTTTAAGATTACGAAAACTATTTCTACAAGAGTCTCTTGGGCGCAATCCACATATAATTCTTAAAGCTCGCTTCTGTGCAATGAACACTTTCCTTGCTAATGGCTGGTTGCCCCAAAAAATAATTCCGTACTCAATGAGACAATGAAAATAGCCATAATATGCCACTTTTGCAGTGACAAATCTTGAGATTTACACCCGGCGCAGCGCTGTATAAGCAATCATTATTCCAATCTATATATGTTATTGAAATGTTAAGAACACCAGTAAGTGATACTTTGGATAGTACTCTTTGACATTAAATGCAAATTGGTTTGATGAGTATAGATGCAGGAATAACTGAAGAACCACTGTCGGGATTTGGCAATAGCCTAAAAAGAGCTGCAGTTTGCACTCATTATTTACATACTACATGCAAAGCCTGATTTACTGTCTAATATTCCAAACTAGTGAAGAGATGCATGAGATGCTGCAAAACCAATAGCATTAGTCTAGATGTCTGCAATAGCTCCAGTGTTGGCTGATGATTGATAAAAACATGCTGGCAAATCCAGAGACTTCAGAAGCAATCTGATAGTTGGAGGCTACAACAGAAAGGATTAAGAAGACAAATTGGGTCTTACTCCTGGCTAGAAGCCATTGAAGTAGAATTTCAGGCCTGGTATTTCTTTTCCTTTTTTTGTTTTTTTTTGGGGGGGGGGGGATGATAATCAGTTAAATACACTCCTGGAAAAGGAAAAAAGAACACATTGACACCGGTGTGTCAGACCCACCATACTTGCTCCGGACACTGCGAGAGGGCTGTACAAGCAATGATCACACGCACGGCACAGCGGACACACCAGGAACCGCGGTGTTGGCCGTCGAATGGCGCTAGCTGCGCAGCATTTGTGCACCGCCGCCGTCAGTGTCAGGCAGTTTGCCGTGGCATACGGAGCTCCATCGCAGTCTTTAACACTGGTAGCATGCCGCGACAGCGTGGACGTGAACCGTATGTGCAGTTGACGGACTTTGAGCGAGGGCGTATAGTGGGCATGCGGGAGGCCGGGTGGACGTACCGCCGAATTGCTCAACACGTGGGGCGTGAGGTCTCCACAGTCCATCGATGTTGTCGCCAGTGGTCGGCGGAAGGTGCACGTGCCCGTCGACTGGGACCGGACCGCAGCGACGCACGGATGCACACCAAGACCGTAGGATCCTACGCAGTGCCGTAGGGGACCGCACCGCCACTTCCCAGCAAATTAGGGACACTGTTGCTCCTGGGGTATCGGCGAGGACCATTCGCAACCGTCTCCATGAAGCTGGGCTACGGTCCCGCACACCGTTAGGCCGTCTTCCGCTCACTCCCCAACATCGTGCAGCCCGCCTCCAGTGGTGTCGCGACAGGCATGAATGGAGGGACGAATGGAGACGTGTCGTCTTCAGCGATGAGAGTCGCTTCTGCCTTGGTGCCAATGATGGTCGTATGCGTGTTTGGCGCCGTGCAGGTGAGTGCCACAATCAGGACTGCATACGACCGAGGCACACAGGGCCAACACCCGGCATCATGGTGTGGGGAGCGATCTCCTACACTGGCCGTACACCACTGGTGATCGTCGACGGGACACTGAATAGTGCACGGTACATCCAAACCGTCATCGAACCCATCGTTCTACCATTCCTAGACCGGCAAGGGAACTTGCTGTTCCAACAGGACAATGCACGTCCGCATGTATCCCGTGCCACCCAACGTGCTCTAGAAGGTGTAAGTCAACTACCCTGGCCAGCAATATCTCCGGATCTGTCCCCCATTGAGCATGTTTGGGAGTGGATGAAGCGTCGTCTCACGCGGTCTGCACGTCCAGCACGAACGCTGGTCCAACTGAGGCGCCAGGTGGAAATGGCATGGCAAGCCGTTCCACAGGGCTACATCCAGCATCTCTACGATCGTCTCCATGGGAGAATAGCAGCCTGCATTGCTGCGAAAGGTGGATATACACTGTACTAGTGCCGACATTGTGCATGCTCTGTTGCCTGTGTCTATGTGCCTGTGGGTCTGTCAGTGTGATCATGTGATGTATCTGACCCCAGGAATGTGTCAATAAAGTTTCCCCTTCCTGGGACAATGAATTCACGGTGTTCTTATTTCAATTTCCAGGAGTGTAGTATTGTTAATCAAAGATAAATAGTAATATTTAGTGTTACAAAAATGACACATTTTGTATTATACTAGTTTGGTGTACCTTCAGTATTACATAAAACTATTAACCGATTAATATTATTACAAATTACTTCAATTGTCTAGGGGGTTTGAAGAAACCTTAACTTTGTTTTCTGCACTAAAAATTAGAGTTTGTTGTAAAATCATCACCTTGCAACACTTAAGATCAAATAAATTGCTCTTACAAATTTTGTGAACATAATCTTTCATATATAATTCTGATTATTGTTGGTAATCAAATTATCTTTCAATTAATAATTTTCATATTCTTGTGTAAGTAACTTTCACTATGCAAAGCATTTAAGCTTAAAAGGAATGGTACATTTAAATTATGTAGTGCATTTATCACTAAATTATAATAATTTTTAAACACATTTAACCAGAAATTGTACATCTACATCTACATCCATACTCCGCAAGCCACCTGATGGTGTGTGGCGGAGGGTACCTTGAGTACCTCTATCGGTTCTCCTTTCTATTCCAGTCTCGTATTGTTCATGGAAAGAAGGATTGTCAGTATGCCTCTGTGTGGGCTCTAATCTCTCTGATTTTATCCTCATGGCCTCTTCGCAAGATATATGTAGGAGGGAGCAAAATACTGCTTGATTCTTCGGTGAAGGTATGTTCTTGAAACTTCAACAAAAGCCCGTACCGAGCTACTGAGTGTGTCCCCTGCAGAGTCTTCCACTGGAGTTTATCTATCATCTCTGTAACGCTTTCGCCATTACTAAATGATCCTGTAACGAAGCGTGCTGCTCTCCGTTGGATCTTCTCTATCTCTTCTATCAACCCTGTCTGGTACGGATCCCACACTGCTGAGCAGTATTCAAGCAGCGGGTGAACAAGCGTACTGTAACCTACTTCCTTTGTTTTCGGATTGCATTCCTTAGGATTCTTCCAATGAATCTCAGTCTGGCATCTGCTTTACTGACGATCAACTTTATATGATCATTCCATTTTAAATCACTCCTAATGCCTACTCCCAGATAATTTATGGCATTAACTGCTTCCAGTTGCTGACCTGCTATATTGTAGCTAAATGATAAGGGATCTTTCTTTCTATGTATTTGCAGCACATTACACTTGTCTACATTGAGATTTAATTGCCATTCCCTGCACCATGTGTCAATTCGCTGCAGATCCTCCTGCATTTCAGTACAATTTTCCATTGTTACAACCTCTCGATATACCCCAGCATCATCCGCAATTCAGTTTTAGTAATCTATTCTGAATACAGCCTTTTGGCCAAATACCTTACTGTCGCTTTGAACAAGTGTGCAAACCACCACAGAATCATCAGAAATAGCATTCATTGTGAGGAATGTCAATGTTATTTTCATACAGGATATTTTAATACAACTCCAATGAAGGATGATGCTGATCACTTTTTAAGATACAATGATAGTCGTTACTTATACACAACACTAAAAAAATATTTAATTTGCTTCATGATGGAAAGAAGTAGTTTCAAATGTACCACTAAGACAAGCTTGCTGCTATGTATTTCGTTATGTCTTATTGTATTTAGTTCCTGTCTTTGAATTTACCGAAATGTATTACAAACAGTAACTCAAAATATGCTACTGTGGGTTAGCACTTCCTTCCACTGACCTCATCATTTGGCAATGGTACAAGTGCAAGTGTATTTGCTGCAACCTATCTATCACCAACAGTGTCAGTGCATTGGAGACTTAGGAAAATGTATTTGGTCAACCTAAGAAGTTCTGAAGCAGTGTGACAGTTTAGGGTATAAGGATCAAGCTAAGTGTAGGAAGAAAATTTTTAAGTTATTGCTGGGTAGCAGTAAGAGGAGTGAAAGTAGGGAGCCATACAGATCTCTCTGAGAAGCAATTACTGGGGAGCTAGTATTTTTAAACCATGTACAGAGTTCAGTGATGTCACCTGTGATTTAAGCTCGTTGGGGGAAGGATCTTGAAAAAGGTTTGTGTAATAATAGTATGGGGTGCAGATCACAGTTTGGATCAAAACATTAATTATACAATTGAGGATGACATTGGGCACATTGATGTGAATGCTTTCACATAAATGTGAAGATTGTGTCACTATTTAAGAGATATGATGGGGACTGGATTAAACATGCTGTGGAATATAATTGCTTTCACAGCCAGAGACAGTTGACATAAAAGTTTTCTGGGTATGGTACCTCTAGACCCAGAAGAAGGTCGCTGCAATCATGGCTGAAACATTGGTTTTTCTTCATCAGCAGTAGTTTTATGCATTATGGCATGGTACCCTACCCAGAACACTTTTATGTAGATGCTGTGGAATATGTTACTGGAGACCTTAGCAAATGATGCAGATGAAAATACATTCACAAATGGATGTGATTGCTGAGATGCTTGTCATGCGGTCACGTGCTTCTCATAAAAGGCTATTTGCACAGCTAAGTACCAGAAGCATCTTGTCTGACCATAGCAGTGTCTGTACTATCCCAGTGATTTCCATTGTTTTAGCTAGGCCTTTTTTTAGTTTAAATTCATCTGAAGGATAAACCTGTAGAATAAATATAGTCCAACTAGTACAGGGATTGGTGCAACAAAATACTCCAGCTTGGAAAAAACCAAGGACATTAAAGAAAATAAATTTAATGTCTGCCATCAAAACATTAGCAGCCTCAAAAATTGACAAATACTTTCTCGTATCTACTCACAAAAATAAACATCAGAACATTACATGGTAATCACTGAAACTGAACATATTCATGTTGATGGATCCAAGCTAATATCATACTACTGTAGAACCAATAAGAAGAAAGAAGGATGGCTATATATGCAGCATATGGAGTTAAGTCTATGGCCATCAGGCTGAATGAATGTTGTGTTGAATAGCTTTTTGAATGGTATACCAAAATAGTCAATCAGAAACACACAGGCTCATAGTACTGACAATTTACAGGCCATCAGCAAGAAGTGTTGGGGCTGGGTTCTTTTCTGGGGGAAGAGACCAAACAGCGATGTCATCGGTCTCATCGGGTTAGAGATAGACGGGGAAGGAAGTTGTCTATGCCCTTTCAAAGGAACCATCCCGGTATTTGCCCGGAGCGATTTAGGGAAATCACAGAAAACCTAAATCAGGATGGCTGGACATGGGATGAACCATCGTCCTCCCAAATGCGAGCAAGAAGTGTCTTGGGCTTCATAAAGCAGTTAGAAACAGTTGGAATAAGGTTATCTGGAGGATCATTGTTTGTGCAGATTGAAATGTTGATTTATTGTCAGTTAGTGCTTACTGAAAACACTTAAAGTTTTTGATGTCCCACTTTGAATTACTTTGCACTTTAAAATCCCCAAAGATGTCTGAAGGACATAGTGCAACAGCTACTGACAATTTGGTTTTAGACACACCACCCTGGGTAATGTAGCAATAAAACCAATAGTCAATTGTTTACCTGACCATGCTGGTTGAATATTGACAATAAAATTAAGTGACCATTTTGGTACATGGTCATAGTATTGTGTCACAGAATCGCAGATGACATTAAGAGAGGAAGTACAGAAAGAATGCTAGGGAAAAATATATAAAGTTGACAGTGTTTGTGGAAAACTTAACTGTTTCATAGACCAAGACCTACAACACTTTGATTCTTGATTTTTCCTAAAAACAATCCAGAGTAAAACTGAACAGAAGCATGGATAAGGAGTGGACAGCTCCTGGGATTAAAGTATCTTGTGCTATGGAAAAAAAGAGTTCTACATAGTTCTGAGAATAAGTGATAGTGAAGATTTGAAACTCCATTATCACCAGTACTGTAATATCCTAATGTCTGTCATCTGAAAAATAAAACCTAATGCACTGTCCTCAAATAATAAAACATCCAAGAATAAGGCAAAAATTATTTGGTGCATTATTAAACAAGAAATAAACAAAAATACTGATCAAATTGAAATAGAGCCTCAAGAAAATAGTTCAAGCAGAAACTGTGACATTCACAAATCATTGGATAATGAATTCAGTGATTACTTCCATACAGTGGAAGCAGGACCTAGACACAATAATAAACAACCTTGCATTAGATATACATTTGCAGACACTGCATGCACCTCAAATAGACATTAATTTAACAAAAACAATACAACTGCTAATGAAATTACAGAATTCATCAGGTCACTTAAAAGTAGTAATTATGGTGGCTATAATAGTGCTTCTAGCAGAATATTAAAATCTTGTGCGGACTTGATATGATGATCCATAAGTTATGCTTCTAATCAGGCCAAATTTCCTAACAGATGTAAATATGCCTTAGTAACATTCATCTACAAAGTTGGGGATAAGAAACCACCTCTAATTAAAGACCTATATCACGCCTTTCAATCTTTTCCAAAGGGTTTGAAAACGTGGCCTGTAACAAAATTCTGGTTCATTTAACTGAAAAGAGTGGGTAACTTCCTCTCAGTTTGGCTTTCATAAAGTATCCTCCACAAAGAATGTGATACAAGATCTCAGAAACTCAATCCTACCAATGATAAAAACATTACCCTTTTGGTGTAGTCTGTGACCTTACCAAAGTCTTTGACAGTAAGTTTCACACAGTTCTGTGTAGCATACAAACTTGTTATGACATGGCATTTCTCTGGCATGGAGGGACTCTTACCTTTGCAACAGAAAGCAAAGGGACTCAGTGATAGACTGTCTCAGATATGAACAGAGTACCAATTCTCGTGGAATTCCCCATTTTTAGAATCCCCCATGAACCACGGACCTTGCCATTGGTGGGGAGGCTTGAGTGCCTCAAAGATACAGATAGCCGTACCGTAGGTGCAACCACAACGGAGGGGTATCTGTTGAGAGGCCAGACAAATGTGTGGTTCCTGAAGAGCGGCAGCAGCCTTTTCAGTAGTTGCAGGGGCAACAGCCTGGATGATTGACTGATCTGGCCCTGTAACACTAAGCAAAACGGTCTTGCTGTTGTGGTACTGCGAACGGCTGAAAGCAAGGGGAGACTACAGCCGTAATTTTTCCTGAGGGCATGCAACTTTACTGTATGATTAAATGATGATGGTCTCCTCTTGGGTAAAATATTCCAGAGGTAAAATAGTCCCCCATTCGGATCTCCGGGCAGGGACTACTCTAGAGGATGTCATTATCAGGACAAAGATAACTGGTGTTCTATGGATCAGAGCGTGGAATGTTAGATCCCTTAATCGGGCAGGTAGGTTAGAAAATTTAAAAAGGGAAATGGATAGGTTAATGTTAGATATAGTGGGAATTAGTGAAGTTCGGTGGCAGGAGGAACAAGACTTTTGGTCAGGTGAATACAGGGTTATAAATACAAAATCAAATAAGGGTAATGCAGGAGTATTGTATTGTATTGTATTGTATTTATTGGTCCAGTAAATCTTACATGTACAGTACAGCACATCAGATATTGGACAGGTCAAAGTATATCTTACAATTAAAACACTTTAGAAACTAGAAAATTATGTTCACAAAATTTTACAGCACTTCATATACTGGGCAAGTCAATGTGTAAGTTATAATTAAACCACATTAGAAACTTGAAGTTTACAACTGAATACATGTATAAGCCAATATTAACGATTAAAGTATTTGCATGGTCCTCACTTAAGCTCTAAGGATTTTTGAGGAACTCTTCTACACTATGAACTGACATGTACACTAGAGAATTACATTCACAGAATTTTACTTCATATACTGGGCAAGTCGGTATATAACTTATACTTGAACCCCATTAGAAACTTGAGAATTACATCTGAATGTATTTATAGGCCAATATTAATGGTTACAGTATATGCATAATCATCACTTAGACTCTCGAGGATTTTGGAGGAACTCTTCCACACTATAAAAGCATTGTGTCAACAGATATTCTTTTAATGCTGCTTTAAAATTTTTTACATCAGTCTTTACTTTAATTTCTCTTGGCAATTTATTGTAGATAATTTTTCCATGGTGTAATGTTCCTTTTTGGCACAAACTGGTTTTTGTATGGAGTACATGAAAGTCAGTTTTCTGTCTTGTATTATGATGATGAACATTTTCATTTTTGGGGAGGATACTAGGATTTGTTATTGTATATTTCTTTATAAACATTGCACTTTCAAATAGGAAAATACATGGAAGTGGAAGAATCCCCATCCTTTTAAATAATGGTCTACATAGTTTGTTCCTTTTTATTCCAGCCATGATTCTCACTATTCTTTTTTGCATCCTGAAGAGTTTTAGGCAGGATGGCGAGTTACCCCAAAAAGTGATCCTATATTTTAGGACAGAATGTATATTAGAATAGTAAACTGTCATTAGACAGTCCTTATGACAGCAGTTTTCTAGCACTCTCATTAAATAACACATGGTACTTAGCTTCTTTAATATGTTGTCAATGTGAGTTACCCATCTAAGATTATCCTGTAGCCAGACCCCCAGAAATTTTGTATTAGGCACACTTGCAATATCCGTGTCTGACATCTGAATTCTTATATCCTCTTCAATGTTTCTCTTGACATTATGAAAATTTAATGCTACTGTTTTGCTTTTATTTATTATTAGTTTGTTTTGGTTGAACCAGTTTACAACATTTGTTAATGCCTCAGACAGTCTTGTCTGTAGTATTTCTGCAGTCTCCCCGCTGACTAATATGCTTGTGTCATCTGCAAACTGGATAGTGCTATGGTACTGGTTGGTTGATGTTAGGTCATTTATATATATCAAAAATAGGATGGGGCCCAGTACCGAGCCCTGCGGTACTCCATATTTTACTGCTTTATAATCAGAATAGTGTCTTGTTGATTTATTTTCTTTGTGAAAATGTATTTCTACTACTTGCTTGCAGTCAGTAAGATATGATCTAAGCCAGCTGTTAGGCATACCTCTGATACCAATTCTTTCAAGCTTCTGCAGCAATAGAGTGTGGTCTATGATGTCAAAAGCCTTAGACAGATCGAGGCATATGCCAGTTACTTTTTGTCCACTATCAATTTTTTCGAGTACTTCACCCAGAAATTCATATATTGCTGTTTCTGTTGATCGGCCTTTCCGGAAGCCATGTTGGGTTGTGGATAATATTTTGCACTTTTCTAGAAAATCTAGCAACCTCTTATGAAAAATTTTTTCTAGTATTTTCGAAAATGTAGATAGCAAGGCATTAGGTCTATAATTGGCTATGTCTTCTTTCTTACCCTTTTTGAACAGTGGTTTTAGTTTCACTGTCTTTAAGCAGGAAGGAAAGACTCCATTTGTTAATGAGCTGTTGAAAATGTGGGCTAATGGTATTGCAATGAGGTCCCCCACATTTTTAATGACATAATCTGGAATCTCATCCACACCTGTTGAAAATTTTGTTTTTAACTCTCTAATTGATAGTATAATTTCCTTAGGGTTGGTTGGAGTAAGAAACAGGGAGTTGCAGTTTCTATTTTGATTGGATGGTGTTGTAGCAGGATTTTTATTTGAAGATTTTATGTCAGATAGTAATTTTTCACTAATATTTGCAAAGTATGTATTAAAAGCATTGGCTACTTCTTCTGGATTTGTAATTTTTTTGCCATCTTGGATTACCTGGAGATTTACATTTTGGGAGGTCTCATTTCCTACTTGTTCTCTGACTATCTTCCACATGGCTTTCATTTTGTTCCTGGCCATTTTTATATGGTGATCATTTGTTGTTTTTTTAGATTCTTTTATGACTTTGTGAAGCACTCTCTTATAATTCTTGAAATGCACCAGAAATTCTTCTGTAACATTTTGTGTTTTTGAGATTTCATAAAGTCTCTTCTTTTCAGCACATGATATTTTAATGCCGTTCGTCAGCCATGTAACATTTCTTTTTTTAGTTTTTAATGTTTGGTTTTTAACTGGAAAAGAAATATTGAAATAATGGGAGAATATTTCCATGAACATGTCAAACTTTTTACATGTGTCCTCATAGTTGTCTATATCATTCCATGTTTCTTTTTTCAGTAAGTGCCTGAAGTGTTCTAGGTTGTGCTTGCTAAAATTTCTACCTTTTCTTGTCATTTGTTGTTCAGTATTTCCTGCAGTGTCTACTGGGAATTCAATAAACTGTGCATAATGATCACTGAAACCTGTATTCATATTTCCAGATTTGTATAAATATTTATCTGTATTTATTAGTATCTGATCTATAGCACTGCTTGACGATTTGGTGGCTCTGGTGGGGTATTTGATAGTTGTATGTATGTTGTAGGTTTTTAATAAGGCCTCAAGGTTTAATCTGTCTTTTGAGTTCTTGTTGAAATCTATATTAAAGTCACCACATATGATGGTTGTTTACTAACTATTTTTATACTGTTAAGTGCCTTCTCAAGATTTTCAATGAAAGTAGTTACATTTCCATCTGGGCTTCTATATATGCAAATAACAATTATATTTAAATTTGTCAGCTCTGTAGCAGAAATTTCGAAGTTTTGCTCTTCCCCTAGCTGGTTAGTGAACTTTAAATTTTCGTGTTTGACGTCCTCTCTAACATATATGCATGTTCCTCCATGCATGGAGGTTTTCCTACAAAAAAAAGATGAAAGGGTAAAGCCCTCTATCCTTGTGTGATGTAACATATTTTCGGATAACCAGTGCTCACTAACACATATAACAGACACTTCTTTTAGTTCATCTGATAACAATATTTCTATCTCACTAACTTTATTTGATAAGGATTGTACATTTTGGTGCAGGAGCATAAATTTCGACGATGACTTATTTACTAGGTTGTTTTGGCCTACCTTATGTTCGACAGCTGCACATGACATATCATTTTTAACACTTTTACAATTGAAGTTTTCTTTCCAGAGTGATGTTTTAGAAGATGAAATCAACATTTCTCTGGAATCACTTGCCATAAAAAACGTTGTGGCTCTTTCCTGTTTCGTGTTGGGCGAGTTGACTTGTAGTGTGATGGCGTTTCTGCTGTAATTTTTGGAGTTGTAATTTGAGGAACCGCAACCAGGCTAGATGGGGATCCTCTTCTTGCCACTTCAACACTTCCTGAAGTCATTGGAGTAATATGCTCTTCATTTGAAATTGGTGATTCCATTGCTGCTGCTGCTGCAATTGGAGGCTGCACTAAGCCTGGCTGATTTCGGTTTAATTGTTCCATAATTGCATCGCACAGTGCTACTTTCCCTTCATGTTTCTGTGCAATCCATGGGTAGTGAAATCTTCTCTTTTTTGACTGTCTGCATTAATATATGTCACATTGCTGAAGAGCTTACATATTTTCTCGAACTTTCGGTTTGTTGCTTCGATTTCTGCATTCACACACAATGCTTTGATGAGATCATTTCTCATAAGGATGCTTATTACGAAAACTTTCATGTCCATAACTTTTGCCAATGTTTCCCTTAAAGATCGCAAAGCGAATTTTGCCTCGTTCTTGTAGACATCGTTTGCGCCAGCTAAAATAATGCAAGAGTTACAACTTCCATGGTTACTGTGTGTGTCAATATGCTGAGCAACTTCTCGCAGTGGAGCACCTGGCTTCACCAATCCAATAACACTTTCATTTATTAGTTTTTCGTTCATGATCTTTGCCAGTCCATTTCCATGACTATCAGAAAATAAATAAATAATGCCAGCATCTTGTTTTTTACAATTGTTGTTTTCGGTTCCGAAACTTTCGTTTGTATATTTGCTTCACTTTGTCTGTTCGTTTTTTCTGATAGCACACTGAATCTGTTTTTGCACACGATATTAGAATCAGTCAATAACTTTCTTTGAGAATTTGACAGTTTACTTTTTACTACCGGTATGTTTGGAAGTTCGCGATTTCGAGGAAAGTTTGATCTGTTTTCATGCTTTTCCGCTACCATGCTAGAGTTGTTTGTTTGCACACATTTTTGTTTACTTTCAGTTCCTTGCAACAGTTTTTCTTCAGGTGGCTGTATTCCATGATTTACTACACTCGATTTTTGCACACTGTTTTTTTGTATTAAAGTTACACTGCTTCTTTGAGATTTATCTTCCTGTATAGAGTTTTCTTCGGTCACTGATACCCATTTTCCTGTGGAGGCCGTGTCTTCTTGCTTCCCGTATCTTCCCGATTGAAGTTCTTTTATATCCTGTTTTAGAGTACCGATTATGAATTGTAGACTTTTTATACGTTCATTTAGCTTTGATATCTCGTCCTTACAACTCATACACGATTTCTTTTTTCCATCGAATTTTACTTTTTTTTGCAGAGATACACGATTTACTTTAACACTAGCCGCCATCTTTGCAGGTTTAATAATGAATAAAAAATAGGAGCGGGGTAAGCTACTACAAACAGCATAGTGAACACATTATTGTGGCCGAGATAGACACGAAGTCCACACCTACTACAGTAGTACAAGTTCATATGCCAACTTGCTCTGCTGATGATGAGGAAATTGATGAAATGTATGATGAGATAAAAGAAATTATTCAGGTAGTGAAGGGAGATGAAAATTTAATAGTCATGGGTGACTGGAATTCGAAAGTAGGAAAAGGAAGAGAAGGAAACGTAGTGGGTGAATATGGATTGGGACTAAGAAATGAAAGTGGAATCCGCCTGGTAGAATTTTGCACAGAACATAACTTAATCATTGCTAACACTTGGGCCAATAATCATGAAAGAAGGTTGTATACATGGAAGAATCCTGGAGATACTAGAAGGTTTCAGATAGGTTATATATAATGGTAAGACAGAGATTTAGGAACCAGATTTTAAATTGTAGGACATTTCCAGGGGCAGATGTGGACTCTGACCACAATCTATTGGTTATGAACTGTAGATTAAAACTGAAGAAACTACAAAAACGTGGGAATTTAAGATGGGACCTGGATAAACTGAAAGAACCAGAAGTTGTACAGAGTTTCAGAGAGAGCATAAGGGAACAATTAACAGGAATGGGGGAAAGAAATACAGTAGAAGAAGAATGGGTAGCTTTGAGGAATGAAATAGTGAAGACAGCAGAGGATCAAGTAGGTAAAAAGACAAGGGCTAGTAGAAATCCTTGGGTAACACAAGAGATACTGAATTTAATTGATGAAAGGAGAAAATACAAAAACGCAGTAAGTGAAGCAGGCAAAAAGGAATACAAACATCTCAAGAATGAGATTGACAGGAAGTGCAAAATGGCTAAGCAGGGATGGCTAGAGGACAAGTGTAAGGATGTAGAGGCTTATCTCAAGAGGGGTAAGACAGATACTGCCTACAGGAAAATTAAAGAGACCTTTGGAGAAAAGAGAACCACTTGCATGAATATCAAGAGCTCAGATGGAAACGCAGTTCTAAGTAAAGGAGGGAAAGCAGAAAGGTGGAAGGAGTATATAGACGGTCTATACAGGGGCGACGTTCTTGAGGACAATATTATGGAAATGGAAGAGGGTGTAGATGAAGATGAAATGGGAGATATGATACTGCGTGAAGAGTTTGACAGAGTACTGAAAGACCTAAGTCGAAACAAGGCCCCAGGAGTAGACAACATTCCATTAGAACTACTGACAGCCTTGGGAGAGCCAGTCCTGACAAAACTCTACCATCTGGTGAGCAAGATGTAGGAGACAGGCGATATTCCCTCAGACTTCAAGAAGAATATAATAATTCCAATCCCAAAGAAAGCAGGCAATGAAAGATGTGAAAATTACCGAACTATCAGTTTAATAAGTCACAGCTGCAAAATACTAATGCGAATTCTTTACAGGCGAATGGAGAAACTGGTAGAAGCTGACCTCGGGGAAGATCAGTTTGGATTCCATAGAAATGTTGGAACATGTGAGGCAATACTGACCCTACGACTTATCTTAGAAGAAAGATTAAAGAAAGCAAACCTATGTTTCTAGCATTTGTCGACTTAGAGAAAGCTTTTGACAATGTTAACTGGAATACTCTCTTTCAAATTCTGAAGGTGGCAGGGGTAAAATACAGGGAGCAAAAGGCTATTTACAATTTGTACAGAAAGCAGATGGCAGTTATAAGAGCCGAGGGACATGAAAGGGAAGCAGTGGTTGGGAAGGGAGTGCGAGCGGGTTGTAGCCTTTCCCCAATGTTATTCAATCTGTATATTGAGCAAGCAGTAAAGGAAAAAAAAAAAGAAAAATTCAGAGTAGGTATTAAAATCCGTGGAGATGAAATAAAAACTTTGAGGTTCGTTGATGTCAATGTAATTCTGTCAGAGACAGCAGAGGACTCGGAAGAGCAGTTGAACAGAATGGACAGTGTCTTGAAAGGAGGGTGTAAGATGAACATCAACAAAAGGAAAATGAGGATAATGGAATGTAGTCAAATTAAGTCAGGTGATGCTGAGGGAATTAGATTAGGAAATAAGACACTTAAAGTAGTAAAGGAGTTTTGCTATTTGGGGAGCAAAATAACTGATGATGGTCGAAGTAGAGAGGATATAAAATGTAGACTGGCAATGGCAAGGAAAGCGTTTCTGAAGAAGAGAAATTTGTTAACATCGAGTATAGATTTAAGTGTCTTGAAGTCGTTTCTGAAAGTATTTGTATGGAGTGTAGCCATGTATGGAAATGAAACATGGACAATAAATAGTTTAGACAAGAAGAGAATAGAAGCTTCTGTAATGTGGTGCTACAGAAGAATGCTGAAGATTAGATGGGTAGATCACATAACTAATGAGGAGGTATTGAATAGAATTGGGGAGAAGAGGAGTTGGTGGCACAATTTGACTAGAAGAAGGGGTCAGTTGGTAGGACATGTTCTGAGGCATATAGGGATCACCAATTTAGTACTGGAGGGCAGCGTGGAGGGTAAAAATCGTAGATGGAGACCAAGAGATGAATACACAAAGCAGATTCAGAAGGATGTAGGCTGCAGTAGGTACTGGGAGATGAAGAACCTTGCACAGGATAGAATAGCTTGGAGAGATGCATCAAACCAGTCTCAGGACTGAAGACCACAACAACAACAACACAAGAACTGGTGCCCACTCTAATTTATAACCTGCACAAATTACTTCCAATGGCTTTGAGGAGTGGTTCTAAAACTGATATTTTCTGATGACAAAAGCATACTAGTCAACAGGTCCAAACACAACCTTGGTAGACACATCTCAGAAGACAGCTGAAGATATATGCAAGTGGTTCACAGCTGAAATTTTAAATTTAATCTTACAAAAACTCATACACTTCTGTACTTAGGACGAGATAGATAAACTAATATAATATATAAATAACTTGTAAATGTATGAAAATGCAGGAGCATGTTTCCAGAAGTCTTCTAGTAACATACAAAAATCAGGATATTATATGGCATATGGTTAACATGCCTATAGTGTCATAGAGGGCTGCCCTGCAGCACAAGGCAGTTGAAGGACTGAGAAAAGGCAGTGAGTGTCAATGTGTGTGCTGTTACAGTGCACTGTGGTGGAGTTATTCATTTTGAAGTAGCCTGGATTGGTCACATGGGGAAAAGTCATCGGAAAACTGGAAGGAGGACAAAGTGTGATGAATGTAGCCCAGGACTTTGGTATTACTCGCAATATCATTTCACATGTGTGAGGGCTGTTCCAAAGCAAAGGCAGTGCTGCCCTAAGGAGAGAAGGCAGTTGATCGCAGTCAGCTACAGAAACAGATAACTGCTACAATATGCAGCAGGAAAGGAGAGACCCCCATCAAACATCAGGTACAACGGTAACCACATTTAATAGGACTGCAAGGCATATAGTGTCATACCCCACAATGGTAGGCAACTGCATAGATGTGGTTTATCTGTGTTTTTCTTTCTTTTTTTTTTGTTTCTAGCACAAAGACCAGTTTCCAGTGTTCTGTTGATGCCTATACATGGTTGGCTCTGTTTCTAAAGGTGCGAAGAGTGTGGGGACTGGACCAACAAAGAGTGGGGTCATGTGCTCCTCTCTGATGAGACCAGATTCAACATCACTAGTGATTCTGGGAATACATTCATAAGGTAAGAGTTGTGAATGCAAAGTGAAATAATGCAACCAAGAAGACTGTTGGACATGATTGTTTTTGTGGTCCATGTGCTATGGTTTGAGAAGGCACAGTACTGCATGGGCATGGGGGCTCCAAATCTTTGAACACAGTACACTCAATTGTCAACATTATTGTGTCCCTATGTGAATCATTTCAGGGATGCATTCAGCATCTGATTTCATTTTTATGCATGACAATGCACAACCGCATCGACAGTGCATGTGTGCGAGTAAATGCGGCAAACTGATTGGCCTGCCAGTTCCCAAGATTTAAGTCCCATTGAGCATGTATGGGACATGTTGGAGAAACATAATTCAGCATGTTAAATTGTAGCAATGACCATCTAGCAGTTGTCAACTCTGCTGGTGGAGGAATGGAACACTCCATCACAAGAACTCTACCAACATTATGGACAGCAAGCAAACTGCCATCTGTTGTTATCACAAACACTGTTAAGTACAATATCTCTCCTTTTATAATGTCCAAGGGATGATCATAAAATGCAGTGTGTAATTATTGTCTTTGAATAAAAGTGTCATTTTTGTTCATCTCATTGTGTATTTCTTTTATTTATCTTCTGCACTTCACTGTAGCAGTTCTTTCTATATGTGATACAAGTTTCATCAAGCGATGTTAGTTGGCAGTGACTCATAATGCAAAAATTACCTTTATCCTTAAGTTTTGCACATTGGTGTATTATGCTAAATCAAACCAGCAGTAAAGGCCTGTTATCCCCAGCAGTAGATGTTAAAAGTGTGGTAACTTCTTCTTAAAAAATGAATTAAAGATTGGATTTATTTAAAAAATAATTAATGTATTCAGATCTCAAATGCTAAAATTCAGTAATAATTTTTCCTTACAGTTTATCTCATGTGAGCTACCTCTATATGGGTCCTAACCTAAAAATGTGCTGAAAAATTTAAGGTAACCAATATGAGATTCAGTATTGGGGTCCTAAAATTCATGTCTAACTGGCTTCAACCCTATGTTTCCAATACTAGTCATGCCACTAACAACTTAAAATGCTAAATGAAAAGTCAAATAGTACATATCTGTCTCAGATTCATACAGTAATTGACAAATTGCACACAGCACTAAACTGAACCAAAATGAAGATATTTTCATTTAATATTCACTAAATTGAAATATCTGTTAATCCTTCAAATAAAATTAGAGGCCATGTACCTAGTGGTAATAATTTCCTAAGAGTCTGTAAGAAAAATGTTAATAGTAACTACAGGACTCCTAGCCTTCCACAGCTATAGAGACATCAGTCTGGAATGAATACCATGCAAAAGCTCATTATATATTTCATTGTTTTCTTATTTCTGTGATACTATGGTGGGTTGTGGATTCTGTGCCACCTAGACCATTGTTCTTTGAATGCGCTGCAGTTTCTTAGCCAGTACAACCCACAAAACATGAAACTGGGGTGTGGCTTGAACATTCTTAAATCTGATCATGAAACTTTTGTTCCCAAAATCATTAATGAAAGGAATTTTCCCCACCTGTTGCCCTTCTTGTGCACCTCAGCATCAGTCTGAAATTAACATTATCTTCTCTTTATATCTGAAATTATTATTTTAATGGAGAATATGAAAATCGTGAAACTGAACTGTTACAATGGTCATCTATTAAGAGCTAACTCTCAACTTAATAAGCATTAATCTAATTATGCTGGGTTAACATTTTCAGTCACCTTTCATTCCTTGGGATCCAGCCAAATACATTAAAATGAAATCAACATGTATATAAATTAATAACAAAAGTTAGGTCTGTGAATTATTTCATGGAATGCATCTGCCATTATGTTGACTTAAAGACAAAAATGTTGGCTTCTTTTCTGTATTCTTGCTGCCTCTTGGCTTAGGGAATCACTCTCTGGGCAGTGCAGCTAAAGAAAATAAACAACTTCTCTAAAAAGTGAGTGGTGGGAATATTGTGCAAAGCAGATAATTGTACACCTTGAAGAATTCGTTTCAGTCATCTTGGAATTCCTACACTTACATCCCAATACATTTACACCTCAATTTTGTTTTTCTGGTAATAAAAATCAGTTTCAATTCATAAAATTTCGGACATGTGACCCCCAATCCTTACGCTTTTTCATATTGTGCTGGATTGCCTCCACCTTTTGCACCTTTGCACTAAATACATCCTTCCACTCTCCTTGTCATGGGTGTTGGAGGAAAACCCTTGCTTGATTATGTCCATCATCAGTTTTACTTTCAAAAACAGTTTGTCCTCCCAGAGAAAGTACCTGAATTTCCTTCCAGCACTGGAGTCTCTCAGTTAACATTGGCAATGGTTTGGGAGGCCTCCACACTGATCAAGTCCCCTTCCCCCATCCGTTTTTCCCTATGTTTTGTATGGTCTTTTGTGTCATTTTGTTCCCCCTCTTTTCTTGTGTCTTCTTCCCTGTCCCTGTTGTGTCGCAGTGTCGCAGTCATGCTATGGCATGGGGACTGGGGTGGGTCAGTGGCAGCGACAGTGGCAGTGCCCTGTTGGATGTTAAGTCTCTGGGGTGCACCCTGCTCTCGTCCCTCCCTGCATCCATCCCCCCCCCCCCCCCCCTTTTGTTTTTACCCTTCATGTTACCTCAATGTTCCTTCTGCCGGTTCTATTCCCAATGACTGTAGATGTTGTTCTTCCCTTAGTTTCTGCCACCTTGGACCATTTGACTTATGACCTCGCTGTTTGTTCCCCCCTCCAATCAACTAACCAACCAACCAACCAATATTGCTACTATGTCGCCCAGCTTCATCTGTATTTGATTTAAGAGTGATATTTCCTTAACAACAATTTGGACTGAATCTCAAAATACAAAAGCTGTCACCAAATGCCTTTCTATTATAGTGGAACTCAATACTAGAGGGAAAATGTAAAGCATTAGAAACATGCATAACTACAGAAAATATAGATGCCACTTGTACCAAAATGGAAGTAATCTTTAGAGAAAAGAGAAGCAGCCATATCTGTACCTATATTCTGCAAAATATGAGACACATTCAGAAAATAAGTGTACTAGATTTTTATATTTTTTAGAAGAAGTATATTTGAAAAAAGAGTTGCAGGATATTATTGATACACTTGCTGACTATTTTTGCACATATCTCCATCCTGTTCAGTGCATGTTGTGACCCATGGGACAAGCTTCTGTATACTCTGCTCGAAGATCTCTCCTACCTGGTCCTTCCCCTGCTTCAGAACATCTTCCTTGTCAGTTGAAAATACAATTCCACCCATGTGTGCCTGCAGGGACATGAAAAGATGGTAATGCAAAGGCACAAAGTCAGGGCAATACAGGGGTTGGTTCAGAACATGCCCACCAAATGTGAGTCTTAGAGCACCTTCATGGCTGAGGCTGTGTGAGGATGTGTGTTGTGTTGGCAAACCACACTAAAGAACTCCTTAATTCATTCAAATGGAAAATGAAGAACTGGATTGCAACACAGCACTTTGATGATGACGCAGAAATCCTATAGGCATGACTCACTGGCTGAAGTCTCAGGTGGCAGAATTTTAAGATGAGGGTCTTTCAAAGCTTGTCCACTGCTATGCTAAGTTCCTCAATGTTTCTGGCGACTATGTGGAAAAGAAGTATGACAGTTGTTCTCTCAGGTGTGTATAATAAAATATATTTCTTTTGCCTAGCTATTTCTTAATGCCAAAACGTTCCCTAATTTCTGAATAGCCCACATATTTTAAAAGAAAATATATTGGTAGCAACAGGCATCAAATGTGGGCCAACAAACTACTTGCCAGTGCAGCTAACCACAAGCCTACACAGCTGTTACTGTAACCACTCCTCAAAAACCCCTCATACACTTGCATGACACTTCATAAGCAATTTCAAAGGAAAATATTGACCTGGTGCTGTGAGCAATGAAACATTCATAGTGCCAGAAGGGTTGACATCACATCACAACATGCACACTTGAAAACAGACAGCTTTGTTCCTCCTCGTAGGTGATATAATGAGGCTGACCACGGTTTCAGTACTCATCACTGGTTTCTCTTTGTCATGGGGAGAGTACTACAAAACATATTTTTGACTGTTTTATTTGCATACCAGTATGCATTCAAAGAGAAATGGTGTAGTTTTAGTCCAATTTTGGCTCATATTCGAAGAGATATGACATGATTTGAGTGTGATATCTGGCTTGCACTTGAAGAAAAATGCCATAATTTTAAGCAATATCTACAGTGAGCTGTACCACATTAGCACATGATAACTGGTTGTCCCTGCAGGTTTCCTTGCACCTCTGTGACTTTATACTGCATACACAATGTATACACAAACATGACAGACTCTTATTCATACAGTATTTCACTACATTTTATTATTCATGTTGTAATTTAGTGTCTGCTGATGAGAAGTATATTTAGATCATATGGAAACGTTTTATTTGCAGAAATATCCAAAATGTACAGTACCTGCAAACAATGTGCATGTCAGAATTCAGTACTGCTAAAAATTGTTTGCTTTAAGATTAACATAGATTGTTTGAATGCACTCATGCTCATCTTTGAAGCAATCAGTTAGTTTCCTGGAAAACATGGTATTTCAAAGGGTATTAGTATTCAAAAATTTTTTGTTCCTGAAACACGCACTCTAAAAATGTAATTCTTTCCAAAATCCAGTCTTACCATTTGTAGCACTGATTGTTATGTTTCCAAAACTGTATATTGTCACTTAATTAATAATCTGTTAGTATGGTAATTATTCAAATTAGAAAATTTCAGTTTTTAAAAATTTATTACTTTTTTTTTGTTTTGTTAATATCTGAAATGTGATAGTCCAGTATTTCATCATTTTTGTAATTTTTGTGAAATAGGTACACACCATGTGCACGTATTGGTCTCACCCCAGACTTCTAGTACTCAGACACACACAACTGATTTCACTGAAGTGTACGTGCCTGAAGATGGCATTGACGCAACATCGGAACTAGTAGCCAAATAAATATAAAATCTTAAGTACAGCTGGAGGAGTTTCATTTTTAATAAAAATTATACCAGCTGTGTCCCACCATAATCCAATCTAAATATGGATGTATGAAGAACATGTGTTTAGGTGTACTTCTGTGTATGAGCTGCCTAGAAGGAACTTTCTCATTTACTTTAAGATTTAACATATAAGCCATTCAGTGCCATTGTGTAAGTGATCAAAGATTTTGGCAGCAATATTGTTTACCCCTGTCAGAGCTAGAGACAATTTTTATGAAGAGGAAGGCAGGTATTTTTTTCCTATAGTACTGTAGTTATGAATACCATTATTCCTGAATGCTAGTGGATTATTTACTACAAATTTCATGAGATAAACTATGTAGTGTGTTGCTCCAATGAAAATACTTACTCATTAAACTGTTGCCTACTGCATGGTTGATCAAAGGCAGCACTATACGTTATTCTTATTGCATACTTGTATCCAATGAAAATTTTCTTTCTTAAATATGAGATAGCCCAGACCATATCTCCATCTGACATTAATGAATGAATGTTGAAAAGTATCTCAGCTAACTGATTTATTGCTCTTCATGCTTTGCGATAACACAAAGGGAAAAGCTGGTGAACTTAGTTGTTTACGAATATAAAATATGGATTTGCCCCTCTCCCCACCCCATCTCAAAGGAAAATTGTGTAGCTGGGTTACCAATAATGTTAAGAGATCTGTATTGTAATATAAGAACATTTCTGTGAAGACTGAAATTAGGAAGTCAAGTGTAACAAGACGGAATTTTAGTATCTGTTTATATTTATTTAGTGTGTACTGTTCTTAATCACGAAGAGGCTGCTCAGTAGAACAACATTAATTGATAACCATGTGAATGCATGAACAGTGTGAATCAAAGATGTTGTAAATTTATGGACTGTGCCATGCTTGATAGGACAGACACTGGCGTAATGTGAAAAATCCCAGTGTCCCTCTTATCAGGTGTGGAACTGTTCTGTCCATCAGCAGTGAAACATTTTGAAGAAAAACGGTAAAAAATTTATCTGGGAAAAATGTTATGTTAGCTGAGAATTCATTAAAAATGCAGATTTTTAGTAGAATACGAAGCAACTTTGAGTGATAAATTATATATGGATGATAGGTACACTGAGGTACGGCCGGCAGCTAGACTGTGAGAATTTCACAGTCTGGCTGCCGATGGTACTTCAGTTTACCTGAGAGCCGGCGGCCCACCGAACATTGGCTGGGGTGAGGAAGCACACTTCTGACATTTGAGCTAAGTACACTTATTGACATGGTACACATATACTGTTTATTTTACATTTTATGCAAGTCTTTTGCCATTTTGAGCATTCGGTATTAATGTTGGACCATGCCTCTTTAGGCAGTTTGTAGTTTTAGTGTGTTCCAAAGAAGGCATGTTTATACGTGCCAAAACCGAGGTCAACATCCAGTTTCTATTTGCAGTTGAGGCAGATTCTTTATAATCATTAAACTTATTTCTAGTGATTCCTGTGGCTCTAGAACTTATTCTCTCATCTCTCTCTCTGTTTCCTGCCGCTGGCATCCATGTTTTATTTCTACTGGATGAAAGTAATATACTATATGGCACTTATCTAGGCATCTTTCATGTTAGCAGAATGTTGCTATTAAGCCCTCCAGAGAGCTCCCATCTCTTATTCAATGTCATTGTCCTTTTAACGCTATACGGCCAGCATAGTAGCCAGTCCATGTGGTGGGGTCATTATGCATCCCTATGGCTGAGTCCTCTGACAACACAGGGGTCACACATCTGATACCTGAGATGCTACCTCCCAGTGTACATTTATACAGTTTAATTTTTATTCTTGTGACAATTTCTATTTGATGAGAGCAATTTTGTCAGATGTTTTTCACTCATGGTGTGATTACATGTAATCCTATGTAATTTTTATTCTGATGAAGACTGCCTTAGTGCTGTTGAAACAATGGTCAATTTAGCAACAATTTTATGCAACCAATGTGTCTAAACATATATTCTGTAATTATATCTAACTGGATGTTCTACTACAGCCATCTCTTAAGATGGGAACGTATACTTTAATACTGCTTCTTACAGACTGTGCCTCCCCCCCTCCCCTCCCCTTTCCCTGGCTACCCCATGAGAGGAAGGACAGGCTTGATGGAAACCCTTTCCCTGCTACCTGGTCTGCACTGGGGTTGATGAGGACTCCTTTACAACCATGAAGCTGTTATTATTCATAAAATTTATCAAATATTATTTTGGTTAAGTAGGCTCCCTGAGTAAGATGCGGTTGAGTTTGTCGTCAGTCAAAACTTCTTCTGCAACCCAGTCTGTGGCCCTTTATGTTTGTGACCATCTTGGCAACAACTCAGTCTTTGAATATGATTCAGGATATAATATTTCATTAGGACCTCTTCCTTCAAACTGATGAGGAATTCTGGACCAGTCTGGAATGGTGGGGCAGTCATTTTGTTTGGCGTGTTCAGAAGGCCAGAAGGACTGGCATTTGAGTTGGGTACACTCCCTGAGAAGATCAATGTTATGGTTTATCTGTATGATGTGAAACTATACGTCCTGTCACCCATGAGGTGTTTTTTTTTGTGTTTACATTTTGGACACATGCCTTCCCACTGTATAGTGGACACCCTTTGTGGTGATTGTGGATACCCACTCCATGAGTGGAACATCAGTATTCTGCTGCCCATGTGCATTACATGTCCCTCAATCCTTTAACCTACACAGAGGCTCATCAGAAGTATGATTGTCTCCACACTGTGTCAATGATATTTAAATTTGCCTCTGTTATGTGCTTTCCTCCTTCCCCCTCCTGCTTTCTACAGAAATCTAATTTTACTGATGCTCAGTCACTAACCC
Organism: Schistocerca nitens; assembly: GCF_023898315.1. Lineage (NCBI taxonomy): Eukaryota > Metazoa > Arthropoda > Insecta > Orthoptera > Acrididae > Schistocerca > Schistocerca nitens. Next base: position 282,957,526 of record NC_064618.1, on the reverse strand, counting down.
TTTGTGGATTTTGTGTTTTATGTAAAGTCAGATCAGCCCCCTGAGGGCTTCTGGTAGTGTTTGCACATTGGTCCATATGGATGTTGTTAGTACAAAGGAACCACATTGGAAATGGTTGCTGTCTGAGTCTAACTGGACTCCATGGTCACGATTTTCAATACCTGTCTCTCTCCTGAGAGGTCACCTACACCCACTGCCCTTACTGTCCTCCTTCAGCAGCTTCCCTCTCCCTTCCTCCTCCTCCTTTGGGATTTTAGTACCCATCACCCCTAATGGGGCAGTGCTTTTTCATCCAGTAGGGGTCTCCGCATAGATTAGTTTCTTGCAAGTCGCAGCCTGTGCCTTTTTTTTGATGGTTTGCCTACCAATTTTAGTGCTGCTTATGCCACTCTTTTTGCTGTTAATCTTTTGCACAATTGTACTTTATTTCTGGCTTCATTACCTGTAATAGTGGCCACTTTCTGTTGATACTCTCATTCCCTTCCCACCTCTCAAAGGCCAGGTTATGTGCTTGGCTTGCCTTCACTGTGACTGGCCTCCATACACCTCCCAGGCAGTGTCTATCCTCTATTTGTCAGGATGCATCAATGAAGTCAACCACAACATGTGTGATATAGTTACTCATGTCGCCGGCACTGCCTTCCCCTACTCTATGAGTCCTTTTCACTGGCAGCCACTCTATTAATGGAGCACAGTAACTGTCATTTATCATCCATGACCACTGTGAAGCCTAGCAATTCCTTAAGCAGTACCTGTCTTCCACCATTGCTATTGTCTTTGAACATTGTCCTGACAAAGTCCATTACTTAATAAAATAGAGCAAGCTGGATTGTTGGGAATGCTTTGTCTCCTCCCTAAGTTCTTATGCCCCTTTGGCATCAGTGTCGGCTACACTCTGCACCCTCTGATGTTCCTAATGGCTGTCGTCTATCCCTAGCCTTGCCCTCCCAGGTGGTCTTTCTATGGATTTGTCAATTTTCATGGAACATATTGTGATACATTTTGTGATGGCTCCTAACCATGTGCCCTTCTCCTCTGGAAGCAGTGAGTTGAAGTTTACTATTTATGTTTTTGAGTGGAATTCTACAACGAACCTTTTGCTGAGTAGGAACTTCTTATGGCCCTCTCCTCTTCCCATTATCCATCACACCCTGATAGTTACTGGCTAATCAGCCTGACCAACATCCCCAGCAAGTTATTTGAATGTATAGTGGCTCACTGGCTCTGTTGGACCCTCGAATCTCAGGACCTCTTATCTTCTTCCCAGCGCAACTTTCAGGAGGGACAGTGTCTGACTGATCACCTGCTTCAGTTGAAAATGCAGTTTGGCAGGCATTTTCTCAATCCACCATCTTGTCACAATTTTCTTTGCTCTTTGTATGGCTTAAGACATAGCTTGACACCATCAAATCTTACTTACACTCCATGAGTGGGGTCTTCAGGGCCCCTCCTTATTCTTTTTTGCTGGTTCCTGTCCCACTGGTCATTCTGAGTTTGAGTAGGCACAATTCTTAGCTCTCCATGGATTGTGGAGAGTAATATTCCATATGGTTCTATATTAATTGTCCTTCTTTTCCTCTTCACTGCTAATTGACTTGTGGCCTCCATTAGCATATTAGTCACACCTTATCTCTATGTGGATGATTTATTTATCTGTCCTAGTTTCCACGTGGTGGCTTCTATGGAGTGACAGCTGCAAGATGATATCTGGAATGCTGCCATATGGACACTCTCATATTGTAATAACACTGTTCACATTTACATCGCACTTCACTTGGCGTAGGCCGGGACTGTGCCCTAGGCATGCTCGATGTTAACTGACTGGGTATGGCCCATGCTGCCTGAGTTGTTGTTGTTGTTGTTACACCGGCAGAGGTCGCGTCCGAATTCTCGCGTGCCCTCTGGTGGACGGGACTCTACTTGCGGCAACTACCGTCCGTGACGCACCGTGCTGATGTGCGCCTCCCGCGATCTTTCTGGTGGCTACTGCACTCCTGCTCCTTCAGGGGGTGTAGCCACTGTGATCCACTGCATCAGAAGGTGGAGCGTCGGGCAGGAGCGATGACCTCCACATCCATTGGAAGGCCGGAGTCGAGGGGATCTGCCAATCCTCCAGCCGGAACCTTCGAATACAACTGGAAGTTACTCACATGAAGAGGCCCCCGTCGTCCCACCACCGGAGCCCGGGACAGAACGGGCGACAAGTTGTCGAACTCCGGATCCTGTGCCACCTCAGGAGGGGTAAGACCCCGTGGCGGGTACGATGGGGAAGTGACGACCACAGGTGAACCAGCCTCCTGAGAAACCGGGCCTGCGAGTGGGGCCGGCTCTCGCTGGGGCATCTTGAATGATGGCGATGCCGGTGCTGGAGCTACTGAAGGCTGCAAAGGCTGAAAACCATCGCAGTGTGGCAGAGTCACAGTGGGGAGAGGCGGTAACGTCCCCTGAGAAACCAACACATGTGCCGGCAATGGGGAAGCTGGTGTCCGAGAGGTCGGAGGGTGGGTGCCCAAACGTGGACGTAGCTGATTTTGGTGACGACGTACCACCTGGTCCCCTGCCTGCAAGGTATACAGCCGGCGGCCATTTTGGCGCAGGACCGCCGCCGGTATCCAACGTGGATTGCGACCAAACCCACGTGCCCAGACCGACATACCCAGTGGAAAGCCAGGTACTCCGTTTTGCGAAGACTGGTGAGGACCAGGCCGGAGGAGGTGCAGCAGAGTCCTAGGTTGGCGCCCATGGAGGAGCTCTGCGGGGCTGTGTTCGCCCATTGGTGTGGTCCGGTATGCCGTCAGGAAAAACGTCAATGCCTCCTCCGCAGGAAATTCGTGCACATACTTTTTCATCTGCGACTTAAATGTGCACACCATGCGCTCGGCTTCCCCATTCGATTGTGGATGGAATGGGGGAGAGCAAACGTGCCGAATATCGAAGCGCCTACAAAAATCCTGGAAGGTCTGTGAAATAAACTGCGGTCCATTGTCCGAAACCAGGGTGATTGGCAGACCTTCCACAGAAAAGATTTTTGCTAGTGCCTGGATTGCAACTTCTGAAGTGGTTGAGGAGCAGCGAACCACATATGGGAATCGGGAATAAGCATAAATGACAATGAGCCAAAAGCCATTGAGAAATGGGCCCGCAAAATCGATGTGAACACATTCCCATGCTTGGGTTGCCGGCAGCCAGGAAGAGAACGCTGCCCTGGGAGATGCCTGTTGGCACGCACACTGGGAACAGGCGGCCACCAAGTGCTCAATTTCTCTGTCAATACCGGGCCAGTACACATGTCTGCATGTCTGCGAGCCAAGGTTTTAGTACAGGACCTCCCTTCGTAAACTGGCAGGAACAACCACGCGAGGAGCTGTATCATCGGTAGCCAGAAGGAGAACTCCTTTCAAGACCGAGAGGCGGTCTCGTAGAATAAAATAATTACGAAGAGGGTCCGAGGCCCGGCCTGGAGGGCGGGATGACCACCCCTGCTGAATGAGGCAATCTACTTGCCGGAGAACCGGGTCAGCTGCCGTTTCCCTGGCGACTCTAGAACTAGTGATTGGGAAGCCATCAATCGCTTGGTGGGATGCCACATCCAAATGAAAACACATAATCTCTTCTCGATCAAACTTAGGATCCGGGCCCACCGGAAGACGGGAAAGAGCGTCGGCATTGGCATGCTGTCCGGTAGGGCGAAAATGAATGTCATAATGGTATTTAGAGAGGAACAAGGCCCAGCGCTGTAGTCTGTGGGCCGCCCTATCCGGAATCTGAGAGGCAGGGCCAAATAACGATATTAACGGCTTATGGTCAGTGATTAACTGAAACTTCGTGCCATACAAGAAAGGGTGAAACTTGGTAACAGCATAGACAATGGCCAAAGCCTCTTTTTCCACCCGGGAGTAATGGGCCTGCGCGGGACTAAGAGTTTTAGACGCAAACGCCAGTGGTTGCTCGGAACCATCTGCATTGCGATGGGCCAGGACTGCCCCCACCCCATACTGCGAAGCATCTGTAGCCAGGACCAACGGCTTATGGGGGTCAAAAGTAGCCAAACAAGGCGCTGACGTGAGGAGGCCCTTCAACGAGTTGAACGCTCGCTCGCATGCAAGCGACCAATCAAAAGGAACACCCTTGCGCAGAAGGCAGTACAGGGGGCGGGCTATGGTGGAAGCCCTGGGAATGAACCGGTGGTAATAGGCTATTTTGCTTAAAAAAGCTTGTAACTCTTTCAGCAAAGCGGGCCGAGGAAGGTCGACGATACCCTGGACCAAACTTCCTAGTGGCTGGACGCCGTGCTGAGAGATGGTGTAGCCCACATACTCAATGGACGGTTGGAAGAAGTTTGACTTATGCAGGTTGCAACGCAAGCCCACAGACATGAATTTGAGAAAGAGGGTGCGAAGGTTGTGCAAGTGTTCCTTCGTGTTGCTGCCTGTGACAATTATGTCATCCAGGTAATTAATACAATGAGGGATTGTCGACGTGACGTGCTCAAGATAATGCTGGAATATCGCCAGGGCACTGGATATTCTGAAGGCCAACCGCTGATATTGATAAAGGCCAAACGGGGTGTTGACAACCGCCAGCCGTTTGGAGTCCTCATCAAGTGGTATCTGATGATAAGCCTCCGAAAGATCGATTTTCGAAAAATATTGGCCTCCCGCCACGGCAGAGAACAATTCATCAGCACGAGGCAAAGGATAGATTTCCACCACCAATTGGGAATTAATGGTGGCCTTGAAATCGCCACAAAGACGTAATTTTCCCGAGGGCTTCCTTACAATAACGAGGGGCGAAGCCCACTCACTAGAAGAAGTGGGAAGAACGACCCCTAGGGCTGTCAGCCGGTCTAGCTCGTACTTTACCTGAGGGCGGAGAGGCAAGGGGATCTACCTCGCGCGTAGAAAATGCGGGCGAGCCAACGCCTTCAACGTTAAGTGAGCTTCAAAATCTGAAACACGCCCCAGGCCCTCCTCAAAGATATCTGGAAAGTCTGAGATCAAAGATTCCAACGATTGATAGGGAACATCTTTGGAGACCAACTGTATAGTGTCAGCGATAGAAAAACCGAAAGCTTGAAAGGCATCCAGGCCAAAAAGGTTAGCGGAGCTCGTGTCACTGACAACAATAAAAGTAATAGGCCGAGTGACTGATTTGTAAGTCACGTCGGTAGTGAATTGACCCAGTAGGGGAATGAACTGTTTACCATAACCGCGTAGACGACGGTAAACGGGCGCCAACGGGGGCGATCCAAGGTCGGAATAAGTTTGTGCATTCAACAACGAAACTGCCGCGCCCGTATCTACTTGCAGTTGTAACCGGTGCGACAGAACCGACACCTTGATAAAGAGTTTGCATGCCGATGCGTCGGGAGCCTGGCCCGATGAAACTTCCTGAATGTCAACGTCCATGTCCTCTGTACCTGCTTCCTTCGATTCTTTTGAGGCTGAGCGGCAAACTTTAGCAATGTGACCTTTTTTATTACATTTCCGACAAACGGCCCAATGCTGGGGGCACTCTGACCGATCATGATGTATATAGCACGACCCACAGGACGGCAACAGGGGCCGGCTGCCGGAATTCTGTTTACGCACCGTGCGGGAGCGGCCGTAACGGCCGGATTGTACCGCTCGCACGTCGTCCACCCTGGACGCAGTGGACGCGGCCGCGCCGCTGTGAACCGCCGCAACGTCGCACCACGCTTCCAGCTGTTGACCTGCGGCGTGAGAGACTTCATACGATTGAGCAATGGACAGGACTTCCTCGAGGGAAGGGTCTTCTAACTGCAGGGCCCATTGCCGGACCTCCCTATCAGGGGCCGAACGAACAATGACGTCGCATACCATAACATGGGCATACGACTCTCGCGACTGCTCCGTGACAAAATGACACTTGCGACTAAGACCATGCAGGGTAGCGGCCCACGCCCAGTAAGACTGATGGGGCTGTTTCTTGCATTGATAGAACTCGACCCTAGCCGCCACAACATGCGTGCGGCGGCGATAATATGAAGACAGCAATGAACACAGTGCGTCAAAAGACAAGGACGAGGGTTCCTGCAACGGCGCTAGCTGCCGCAAAACTTGATACAGCGAGGGAGATATCCAAGACAAGAAGAGAGCACGACATACCTCTGCATCGGCAACATGAAACGCCTGGAAATGCTGCCGAAGGCGATGTACATATGCGTCCCAATCCTCCGCCGTCTCGTCATACAGGGGAAAGGGAGGAGGGATCGGCGCTGGAGCAGACTGCGTGGAGAGCAATGCTGGAAGCACTTGTTTCATGGTGGCCATGAGCTCCGTCTGCTGCTCAACCAAAACCCGCACTAAATCCTCCATGCCGTGGAGAAGCTGCGAAACCGGAACAACGACGCAACACGTGAAAGAACGACCCTACTCGTCGCCAATTGTGTAATAACACTGCTCATGTTTACGTCGCACTTCACTTGGTGTAGACCAGGACTGTGCCCTAGGCATGCTTGATGTTAACTGACTGGGCACGGCCCGTGCTGCCTGAGTTGTTGTTGTTGTTATGCCGGCAGAGGTTGCGTCCGAATTCTCGCATGCCCTCTGGTGGACGGGACTCTACTTGCAGCAACTATCGTCCGTGACGCGCCGTGCTGATGTGCGCCTCCCGCGATCTTTCTGGTGGCTACTGCACATATGGTTTTCAGTTCTCTCCCCTTAAATCATGGATGGTGCATTTCTGTCACCTTAGTATGCTCCATCCTAATCCACAGTTATGCATCAACACCTAGTGCCTGACTGTGGTCTCCTGTTCCATTTCTTGGGTCTTCGTTTTGACAACAAGCTTACTTGGTTGCCCCATTTCTGCCTTTGAAGACTGGCTGTTCCCTTGCCCCACCACCTGGAGCGTGGATTACTCAACTCTTCTCTGCCTTTATTGGGCCTTATTTCTGTTCCTTCTGGACTATGGTTGTCAAATTTATGGCTCAGCTGCCCCTTTGACACTGCTCCTTTTGGACCTGGATCACCGCTGCAGTATCCATTTTTTGACCAATGTCTTTCGCAACAGTTCTGTGGATAGTCTTCTGGTTGATGCTGGGATCACCTCTCCCATCCTACCCTTTCTCTTCAGCAGTTGCATATCCTGATTTCCTATGCTATCTGTATCTACTGTTTCCCTTCTCACCCCTTCTATTCTATTCTTTTTGTGGCTCCATGATGTTGCGCACCCACTGTGGTCCCCAGGGTGGGTTACTAATTGGGCTCCACCTTGCTTCTCTTTTCTGCAGTTTCCATATTCTCTCTTTGTCCTGTTCCCCACATTGTCACCTGAACCTCCCCCTGCTTTCATGGAGTTTCAGCTTGATATAGCTTTGTACATAAGTGGGGTCTAAATCCATTGACCACATGGAATATGACTTCTTCTGTTGGCTCAGAACACCATCTCTTGCCATCCTTGTGTGGGGGAGTTTACTGCAGTAATGAAGTGGCTGATTAAGTAATAGCTTTCAACTTAAGTATTAAAATTGCTGTATGAACTGCAATAATTGAATCTACACCACTACTTATTGCAGGTGCAATGTTTGCGACTAAAAATATCGTGAGAAAATAAAGATTTTCTTTTAAAAATCCATATTCTTTAATAAAGTCTCTTTCTTATGCCCAAGAAATTCGTGGTAATACTTGTATATCTGAAGCCAGGACTAGTTCTGTTTCTTATTTTTCATGAATAATTGATTGTAGTCCTGAATGAACTTGATGCCACTTGCTGACAGACCATCTACAACTGTCAGTTTGGTGAGTAGGTGTAGAATATTGATGGAATCTTCATTTTTAAACCACATTGAAGGATCTGTCTTAAGAAACTAGCTCTCAAGCCAATTCTGATATAAAATAGGCTTGTTTTATTAGAAACAAACTATTTGATGCCATTACTGATGATTTCTGGTACTTAAGCAATTTCTACTTGAACCCTTATCATTATTTCAGCTGAAGGTTCTGCACCATCATCCAATTTATTGACTATTTTCATTTTTGAATCAAAAGACTAATTAAGATCAAAGGATGCAAAGGTGACAGACTCTGCAAATAGGTACCACACATGAATATTCAGCTTTTTATAGCTCTGCAAGTTATGCTAGAATTGAGAACCTAATATTTAGAAAACTGTGAAACAAACAATGTTAAATTATATATAGTGCTTTGTCTGCAGTAGGATCAATGAACTACAGTGAGACATATGCACTGAAAAGGAAAATATAAGTATCACAGACTGGATTCTCTTCTAGTGTTGATAATTCAGATTCATCACACAAGACAAATATTTCCCAGCAGTAAAAAACTTTCACTGCCATCCACCTGTCATTACAGATAGCCCCTGGGAAGATACTCCATTAGATGTTGTTTTGGCAAGAAAGGTCACAGCTAATTCTAAAACGTCCCTGTAATCTTCTCTAGGTTGCTATTCTCTCAAAGTGTCTCAAACAAAATCAAGTATTTGGGACACATCAACTCAAGCCAAGTGTTTGTTGACTTTACCATACTGTATTCCTCGTGCGAATTTATTAACACCATGTCCGTAACAAGCATTTTGAATTTTTCAAAAATAATTACATTAGGGTTGAATAAAAAGTAATGCCTCCAAATTCGTAACTCTTCAACAGTTGGCAGCATTGGTATGCGGCAGGAACTGGCTTGTTCTGTGGCCTCTTGTCTACAGCTCCGGTTGGCAGGAAGTCTTAGCATTGAACGGTTGTGTTGTTACAGTGCAAAGTATGGAACCCTGTGGAGATGTTTGGTCAATGTGATTTAAGCAATGTGCAGTCATTGAATTCTTGACAGTAGAAGGTGTCACCTCAATGGATATTCATCAGAGAATGAAAGCAGTTTATGGTGACTGTGTTGATGTGAGTACTGTGCATTGGTGGGCGAGTAAGTTTAAAGATGCTGAGGTGGAAACATCTGACCTGCATGGAAAACAAAGAGTTGGATGTCCTGTGACAGCAACCATTGAATTTCAAAAGCAAAATTTTGACAGATTGATTCAGGGTGATTATTGTATCGCTCAGAGAGAAATTGCAAGCACAATTGATGGCCCACAAGGGCCTGAAAGAAAAAGGGAAATGTTTTCCTGTAGCATGGCAATGCCAAACCACACACTTCTTGTGCTACCACAGCAGGACTTCAGAAACTGAATCTCGCCACCGTACGGCATCCTCAATACAGTCCAGATTTAGGACCATCTGACTTCCATCTTTTTCCAGTAATGAAAGACAATCTGCGGAGACATCATTATGCCTTTGATGAACATGTTGATAAACCTGTAAGACTGTGGGTGTGGAAACAGTGTGTCGACTTCTAGCGTAATGGCTCCAGAAAACTTGTTTATTGTTGGCAGAAATGTGTCTGATTGGCTGGAGATTATGTGGAAAAGTGAATATTGGTAATTAAAGATTGCATTCTAAGGATTATTTCTGCATTTGATTTATTAAAATATTCCCATCCAAACCCAATTAATGAAGGTGAAGGCATTACTTTTCATTGAACCCTCATACCTAGACATGTGCTCATCACCAGCTTTGGGAATCATTTGATACATGTGATGTCTGTAAGGTCAGTAAAAGAGGTTTTTTCTAAAAAGAATTCTGTCATGACATACACACGCCTCTAAAATTTTTTGTATTTGATGCTGTTCTGTCAACAACTAACTCTTTAACATGTAACTGAAGCTCTCATCCAATGAGAGTTTCACACACAGTTGTTGCCTACTTTTTTGAGTCAGAGATTGCAATTATGGCATTCCAAGAAATTGCTCAGTACCAGAATCTTAAAGGATCACAGAACATCTTTCTACAATATCACTGCCTATTCCTGTTACAAATTATTTACTGCATTAATGGTTGGTAGTAGTCTGCAATTTCTTATCCATAAATTGGTTCTTGGTCCATTAGCCTTTTTCTTCTGAAGTTACTCTCAGGACATTTGAATAGAACTACAGTTAACTGCAAAATGTTCAGTATCCTGACCTAGTGCTTCAATTCTATCTAGCAGCATATGAACTGCTTCTCTGTCACCTATCCTGCGTCTGTCAAAGGCAGCAGCAATCTTGTGATTCATTACTGCTTGATGTCCTCTTCTCTTTTGTATTTGTGGAGAAAGAGTTTTTGAGACTGTTATTGGTTGATGTTTGTGAAACATTCATGAAATCAAGGAATTGTAATTCAGCACTACTCTGACTTGATGGTTCCAGTACAGCAATTTGGTTCAAGGATAAAGGATAAGAAATTTCTGAATGATAGAAAGTTAAACAAAGAAATACGAGTAAAATCATTAACATTGAATGAGTATAGAATTTTTCTTTAATTTATTTGTTACTTATGTAATAAATTCATAAATAAATGACTTATTGTCTATCATATTCACTTCAGTCATGTCTCCTCCTCTGCTGGTTGAGATGCTGCTCTCTTTTCCTCAAGTAGCTGAGGATCAATTCCATGCATGATCCCTGGCATGATATGTAAAGCATTACCAAGAATTATATGAAAACTGTCATCAAGCTCTTAAGCAAAATTTGTTTCTGTTCTCTTATAAACATCTGTTAATCCTTTAGAACCATTTTGTAGATGCCCCCATTGTTGATACACAGCTTCTAATTTTGATATGCAGTTTCTCAGTTCTTGTGGCAGATGTAGTGGCCTTTTTTGGGGAAATGATTATGTCTCACAAAGCTAGAGTGGCACTTTTGGATCGTTTACATGCCTGCAAATTCCAAAATGAAGTTCATGACATTTGTTACACATTTCAGTTTAATTCCAGTTATTTCATGAGAGTAAAATCTGAGTAAATAAAATATTCTTCCATGAATGAACTGAAAATGAGGACATTGTACTTGCAAAGCATGTTACATTCCCTCAAATGTGAGAAACAGCTGTGGTGGTCTGGGTTGGGATGGAAGAGGGGATGACTCAGCTCACTCTGTCCTCTCTCTCTACAAATCTTGGGGTCACGGAGCCTCATGACATACAACCTGGCAATCTGTGACATGATAATATATTCAGTAAAGGAGAACTAGGTGGAGAAAACTGTCTAGATTGCGTAATAAATGCTTTGTCATGCTGAAGCAATATTTTGTGAAGTTGATGATTTTGTTTTTGTTGATTTTCTGATTTTGAAAGCTCATGGGCGTCCCTTCCCTTATTCAGCTCAAATTTCACATAGCACATTTGTAAATGAAATTTACCCAAACTGGGTTGGGGGAATACTGTACCATGTTGAACATATACAAAGAATTAAGGCAAGGGTGGTTACAAGTCTGTTCAAACCATGGAAAAACCCTAGACTGGCAGACATTTGTAGACAAATGCATACTATCTCATGAGAGTCTACTGATAAATCTTGAGAAAGAGAGGGTCTCTACAAATGTACTAAAGCCCCTTTGTATCACTGCCTTAGAGATAACAAAGACAAGATTAGACTATTTACACTTGGCACAGAGCTGTATAAGTAATCATTATTCCATGCTCTATATGTTATTGAAATGTTAAGAACACCAGTAAGTGATACATTGGATAGTACGCTTTGCCATTAATTGCAAATTGGTTTGATGAGTATAGATGCAGGAATAACTGAAGAACTGTTGACAGGATTTGGCAATAGCATAAAAAGAGTTGCAGTTTGCACTCATATTTTAGATACTAGACGCAAAGCCTGATTTACTGTCTAATGTTCCGAACCAGTGAAGAGATGCATGACATGCTGCAAAACCAATAGCATTAGTCTAGATGTCTGCAATGGCTCCAATGTTTGCTGACGGTTGATAAAAACATGCAGGCAAATCCAGAAAGTTCAGAAGCAGTCTGTCAGTTGAAGGCATAAGGTATGAGCTTAGGCTACAACAGAAAGGATTAAGAAGACAAATTGGGTCTTACTCCTGGATAGAAGCCATTGAAGTAGAATTTCAGGCCATGTATTTCTTTTCCGTGTTTTTTTTTTTTTTTTTTTTTTTTTTGGGGGGGGGGGGGGGGGGGAGGTGGATGATAATCAGATAAATAGTATTGTTAATCAAAGATAAATAGTAATATTTAGTGTTACAAAAATGTCACATTTTGTAATATACTAGTGTGGTGTACCTTCAGTATTACAGAAAAGCATTAACCGATTAATCTTATTACAACTTACTTCAATTGTCTAGGGGGTGTGAAGAAACCTTAACTTTGTTTTGTGCACTAAAAATTAGAGTTTGTTGTAAAACTTAAGATCAAATAAATTGCTCTTACAAACTGTGTGAACATAATCTTTCATATATAATTTTAATTATTGTTGATAATCAAATTATCTTTCAATTAATAATTTTCATATTCTTTTGTAAGTAACTTTCACTATACAAAGCATTTAAGCTTAAAAGATATGGTACATTTAAATTATGTAGTGCATTTATCACTAAATTATTCTTATTTTTAAACACATTTAACCATAAATTCAATTTTAGCAGTATATTCTAAGTAAAGCCTTTTGGCCAAATACCTTACTGTTGCTATGAACAAGTGTGCAAACCACCACAGAATCATCAGAAATAGCATTCATTGTGAGGAATATCAATGTTATTTTCATACATGATGTTTTAATACAACTCCCATGAAGGATGATGCTGATCACTTTTGAAGATACAATGATAGTCATTACTGATACACAACACTAAAAAAATATTTAATTTGCTCCATGATGGAAACTAGTAGTTTCAAATGTACCACTAAAACAAGCTTGATGCTATGTAAAATCGTTTTGTCTTATTGTATTTAGTTCCTGTCTTTGAATTTACTGAAATATATTACGAACAGTAACTCAAAATATGCTACTGTGGGTTAACACTTCTATCCACTGACCTCATCATTTGGCAATGGTACAAGAGGAATAAGCACTTTTATATGCTACAGTCTGTAGTAGTAATGTTATGCCTGGAATAGAAGAATGGATTGCAGTGAAGCCTTCTGAATCAGTGGAAAGATCCAAGAGATAGTGTAAATCTGTTTGCTGCTACCTATCTTTCACCAACAGCTTCATTGCATTGGAGACTTACGGAAATGTATTTAGTCAACCTAAGAAGTTCTGAAGCAGTCTAACAGTTTAGGGTATAAGGATCAAGCTAAGTGTAGGAAGAAAGTTTTGAAGTTGTTGCTGGGTAGCAGTCAGAGGAGTGGACGTCTGGAGCTGTACAGATCTCTCTGAGAAGCAGTTACGGGAGAGGTAGTCCTTCAAACCATGTACAGAATTCAGTGATGTGACATGTGATTTAAGCTAACAGCTAACTGCCAGAAGCATGTTGTCTGACCATTGTAGTATATGTCCTATCCCAGTGATTGTCAGTGTGTGCTAGGCCTTTGTTTAGGTTAAATTCATCTGAAGAATAAAACTGTAGAATAAATATAATCCAACTGGTACAGGGATTGGTGCAACAAAATACTGCAGCTTGGACAAAACCAAGGACATTAAAGAAAATAAATTTATTGTCTGCCATCAAAACATTAGCAGCCTCAAAAATTTACAGATATTTTCGTGTATCTTTTTAAAAAAATGAACAGCAGAACATTACATGGTAATCACTGAAATCGAGCAGATTCATGTTGATGGATACATGCTAATATAATACTACTGTAGAACCAATAAGAAGAAAGAAGGATGGCTATATATGCAGTATATGGAGTTAAGTCTCAGGCCATAAGGCTGATTGAATGTTGTGTTGAATAGCTTTTTGAATGGTATACCAAAATAGTCAATCAGAAACACACAGGCTCATAGTATTGACAACTTACAGGCCATTGGCGAGTAGTGTCTTGGGCTTCATAAAGCAGTTAGAAACAGTTTCAATAAGATTATCTGCCTTAACTGGAGGATTATTGTTGGTGCAGATTGAAATGTTGATTTATTGTCAGGTAGTACTTACTGAAGACACTTAAAGTTTTTGATGTCCCACTTTGAATTACTTTGCACTTTAAAATCCCCAAAGATGTCCAAAGGACATAGTGCAACAGCTACTGACAATTTGGTTTTAGACACATCAACCTGTGGTAATGTAGCAGTAAAACCAGTAGTCATTTGTTTACCTGACCATGCTGGTTGAATATTAACAATAACATTTAGTGACCAGTTAGGTACAGGTCATAATATTGTGTCACAGAATCGCAGATGACATTAAGAGAGGAAGTACAGAAAGAATGCTAGGGAAAAATGTATAAAGTTGACAGTGTTTGTGGAAAACTTAACTGTTTCATAGACCAAGACCTACAATGCTTTGATTCTTGTTTCCTAAAAACAGTTAAGAGTAAATCTGAACAGAGTGGTTCTAAAACTGACATTTTCTGGTGACAAAAGCATACTAGTCAACAGCTCCAAACACAACCTTGGTAGACACATCTCAGAAGACAGCTGAAGATATATGCAAGTGGTTCACAGCTGAAATTTTAAACTTAATCTTGCGAAAACTCATACACTGTTGTACTTAGGACGAAATAGATAAAGTAATATAACATATTAAGAACTTGTAAATGTATGAAAATGCAGGAACATGTTTCCAGAAGTATTCTAGCTGAGTACAGAAAGCTGGATATTATACGGCATATGGTTAAAATGACTATTGTGACATAGAGGGCTGCCCTGCAGCACAAGGCAGTTGAAGGACTGAGAAAAAGCAGTGTGTGCCAATGCGTGTGCTGTTACAGTGCACTGTGGTGGAGTTATTCATTTTGAAGTAGCCTGGGCTGATCACATGGGGAAAAGTCATCAGAAAACTGGAAGGAGGACAAAGTGTGATGAATGTAGCCCAGGACTTTGGTATTACCCACTATCAGAGTGTGATTTGTGCTTTTACCGGGGGGGGGGGGGGGGGGGATGTCTTGGGGGTTAGTATAATTATTTATGTTACTAGCTTGGACCATGGTGTTACCCATGGTTAAATAGTTATTTTTAAATAGATATTAATGCCGAAACTCACTATTCACGCATATGCACTATCAGAAAAGCCATCCTTTATCATATCTTTAAAAGTACATTATAGGTAAAGCTTATTTACAAAATCATCTACATGCAGGTATATGAGGGGAATTCAAAAAGTAAAGGCACATTTGTGAAAAGCTATACCTATTCTGATGATAGAAAACTGATACATGCGTTATTTTTCTACGTAACCTCCCTGGACTTCAATGCAGTTTTACTGACGTTTTACAAGTTTTTCTTTTTATTTCATCAGAAAATACGTTTTTTTGTTGCATCTGTAACCAGTTTTGCACCACAGCAATGACATCTTCATCAATTTCAAATCTTCTTCCCTGTAGTGCTTCCGTTAAGGGTCCAAACGTGTGAAAATTGCTTGTAGCCAGGTCTGGACTGTATGGTGGATGGTCCAGCACCTTGAATCTCAACTCCTTTATTGCGTCAGCTGTCCATTTGGCAGAATATGGGCGAGTGTTATCTTGCTGCAGGATGACACTTCTTCACAGTTTTCCATGACATTTGGATCTGATTGCAGGTTTTAGTTTCATACGCAACACATCACATCCACCATACAATACAGACCTGGCTCTAAAGCCTCGTTTACACTGGGGCGACGTCTTGCAACATTGTGGCATGCTACAGAAATGTGGCATGCGTCGTCTTGTAGCATGCTACAACAGGCAACATCTTACGGCGTATGTTGCATGCAGCAGGTTAATTAATACCAAAGCAACATAATTTGTGCCACACGTCTTGCAGTATAATGGATGGTAAAGTGATCGCAGTGGCGGCCTACTTGGTACTTGCACATGCAACTAACAACAGAAATGAAAACCAAAGGAAAAGAAAACGACGGTGGAAGAGGAGAGTATTTAAAAAAGGTCCACGAAACTAGGAACTAGAAGCAGACAATGGCGTGTTATTTAGTAATTTGATCAGAATGTCAACTGAAGCTTTAGTTACTTACTGCAGTTAACTACACCTCTTATTGTAAAGAAAGATAACAACTGGGAAGACAGGATTTTACCAAGAATCCGATGGGCCATCACAATACGATTTTTAGCCACTGGCGATTCATACAAGTCACTAATGTACTTATTTAAAGTATCATATTGTGCTATTTCCCTCATACTGCCCGAAGTATGTGAAGCTTTTTCATTGGTGTTGAAGAATTACATAAAGGTAAGCACGCAACATTCAATACTGATTTCATTTAAGTAATGTTCTATTGGCATTTTTAAGCAAATTAAAATGGATATTAAAGAACTGTTAAAAAATACTTATTTCTAAAATCAAATTAATTCGAGCTCTTCTTTTTATGTTTGAACAAATTCATCACAATTATTATTGTCCACATATACAATTTCACATCTAGGTTTTGCAACCAATGTTTCGATGCACGGAGTTTGCTGTTCATACTCCCCCAATGCCGCTTTAAAAAGAACATTTGAAAGTATGTGCTTGACATATGTGGGAGGTACATGTTCTTCAAGAGCTACATCACCGTCATCTTTTGATACTGTGTCCGCTGTTTCATCAATCTGAAAAAATAGGGAAAGTAATGAGTATGTTTCACTTTTCAGATTCCAAAGGATACTGAAGAATGGCAGAAGGTAGCAAGAAATTTCAAAGTGAAGTGGAATTTCCCTCACTGCATATGAGCCATATATGGCAAACATGTGCAAATTATGTGTCCTCCGAATACTGGAAGTGAATACATCAACTACAAGAAAACATTCAGCATTGTCCTCATGGCAATTGTAGACGCAAATTACTGCTTTCAATATGTAAATGTTGGATGTCACAGGGACAGAAAGAGAGGGGAGGAGGAGATTGACTTAGAGGGGGAGAGAAATTGACCTTAGCAAAGGGGAGAGTGACAGAAGGGGTAGGAGGTGATAGAGGAGAAAAGCAGATGGACAGAGAGAAGGGAAGGAGAAGATAGGAAGTGGGAAAAGAAGGAACTGGACATAAGGGGAAGGTAGAGACATCCGGGCAATGCCGATTTTATTTACCGGTACCTCATTTATAAAATTAATAAATCTTCATATGTTGTTAATTAAGAACTTTGTAAATGATTCATGTAATATACGATACTCAGAACTATACTAAAATATGAGATGAATAAAATGTAAAATTAATATTTTTGTGTTGTTTTGTGGTTAATTTTAACACTCTGAAATTATAAATTAATGTTAATTTGTTAAATCATCATATTATGACAAAGCCAGAGCAAAGTGTGGCCGGTTCAGCTAGTACTACAGTATATAACTGTCATTTTAACTTACAGAGTTTAGTTGAAGAAACGAGATGAATGAGACTGCTCCGGAAGATTCGAGGGTTTGCCTGTTGGTTTGTCAAGGGTGCTATGGTGCTGAGACTTCATCCACTTTATGCAAATTTTTCTGCATCCAAGCAATGCAGTGGAGGTCCATTTATTGAAGTGCAAAGTAGATTTGAAAGTGTCAGAATTTGTAAGTGATTTCTCTGATCAGTCAGTGTTAAATTCATGCCACTAAATCTGTGCTCACATTCAGCCATAGATATAGGTATAACTTCAACTGCTTTCACAAGTTCCTTCACAGAATTGGGCATGTGTTGAGGATTTTCTTTGTAGATTCAAAAATCTTTAACTAGTTATGCACACGTGCTTTCACGTAATTTAAAATCCACCTTATTACACAAGTGAGAAATTGACATGTCACCATAAAACACACGTTTATTATCATCTGAAGGCCATGTATCTGAATTTAATACAGCTACACCTGAAAAGAAATCTAGGTCTTTAATGCGGTTTTTTATATTGTCTACCAAAGACTGAAAAAATTTCTTCTGAAATGTCTGAAATCTGTTATATTCATCACAAGATGGTTCTTTAATTAATACCCCTTTGAATGTGCGCTTTTCCTCCAACTCGTGTACTATTATCCTAATTCATGGTGAGTCATTTGTTTTCAGTGTGTCAAGAGTTCTTATAGCCACGTCAATTTCCTGTTGTGCTTTAAGGACTGAAGAATTTCTGTTCTGCATAAAGAATGATAATACTTGCAGAACTTCTAGGGCCTCATAAAGCATAACTAATTCCATTACAAGCGCAACCACTTTGTGAGATGTTTTAGTAAACCTTCAAACTTAGATCTCTCCTGAGTTGATCAGGAACCATCATTCTTATCAAAAAAAAATGGACAAGAGGACTGTGACTTTCAAGAAGAGCTTGAACAGCATTAAATGAGGAAGCAACCCAACATACGCGAAAAATATGGCCTAGTTTTAATAGCTGTGAGGATAATTCTTGTGAAACACTTTGTCGTAGTCTCTGATTTTTGGGACTTTGAGAAAACGCAGAATTAAAAAAAAAAAAAAAAAAAAAAAAAAAAAAAAAAAAAAAAAAAACTGTATATGGTATACATCTGCCACATCATTCATAACATCGTGGACAGCTAATTCCATTTTGTGGTTCATACAATGAACAACAATTAAATCCTTATGTAAATGACTACGCAGCAGAGCGGCTATGCCTTTGTAAGGTGCAAGCATTCTTGAGGCACTATCTGTTGCGATACCTTCAAGGTGGTTATTTAGTACATAATTTGTAATGCCATACTTTTCAAGAGCTCCTAACAGTGTGCTGAAAATGCATTCTCCTGTCCCACTTTCTAATTCAACAATGTCAAAAAAATAATTGCAAGCAACTCTCTCAACGGACAAATGTAAATACCTATTATTAAACAAGTTTTATTGGAAACCGTTGTACTTTCGTCCATCATGATACTAAAGTTTGTTCCCGATTCTACAAGGAAGTGAGCAAGATTCTTTTTCATTTCTTCTCCTACAAACATAATGATATTTCGGCATACATGGTCAGAATGAAGCATATTACCGGCTGATAAACCATTAAGCTTTTGCAGTTTGATTACTGCAGGATACGATTTGAATGATAATTTCTGTTTAGCTATTACATATGCAGATCTGAACAACAAAGCAGTTGCAATTACTTTTTCTTGATGCCACTTTCCTTACAACTTTTCACTTGCACTCACATATTTTTCTAAACTTTTCTTTTCTTTTATACTCATGATTTATATGCACTTCATGTGTGATTTGCACTTTGCATGATCCCCGATTTTATCATTTAGTTTTTTGGCATTATTAGCAGAAACACCAGCTAAAAACACATTATCGATACGCACATGTTCACTGCTTTCCACCTTAAGTTCACAAACATGTGAACACACTGTGCATATTACTACATTTTTGTCATTTACAGACAGCCATGGCTTAGCCTTTTGCGAGTTTTGAAAACGTGATAAGGCAACACAATTTCCTACTATAATCTCAAGAGTACTGTTACTCCCATTCCTACCTTGAGACGTGTCACAGTCACTGGTGATTCAGTCTCTTCCCCTGTATTAGCACCATCATTACCGTTTTCTTTTTTACATTTGCTGTCTATTTTAACTCTTTTAGCACCACTGTTAGTATCCTGACTGTCAGAGTTTGTACATGTATCAGGTAATACACTGCTCTTAAGGAAATCAGAGATTTTGCTTTGTTTGAATGATATCCTGAAATTCCGTAGTTCTTACAGGCCCGGACGCACTCAACTCACTAATGAAGCTACTGAAGCGGAAACATGTGAAGATCGCCGTGTGTTTGGTGGATGCGAGGCAACAAACAAATGGCACCAATTAATTTGGAATACACAATGCTGGGGAGCCTGTGTTAAGCTCCATCCATGTGGTTTGTGGCTAGCAAAGTCAGACTGTCCGATCCTGTCTGGTAGGTACCGTTGCTCACTTCGCACTACTTTGTGCTTTCGTCCCAGGCGCGTTAGTCCGTGCCATACCATTGCCAAAAATGGCCTAACGGTAAATATTCGCACTGGTACCGGGCCGTTCACCACCCTGTGTCAGGGCCCGGGGTGGGAATTTCAGCCCCCAGCTCACCCAACTCTGCGGTGCAACTGCTGCGGTATGGCTGCCACACTACTTCCCTCACAACCTCGCAAGCAAACGGATGATGCACCTTAGACGAAAGCAACAATGACAACATGATAATGATGATTTAGTTCTAAATGTTTTGAAATGCTTAACTACTACATAACACTCTATCAAAATTAATAAGCAAACATATTAATAGTAAGTCTGTATTTAAAAATTTCAGTGTTCGGCTCCACAAATTTAAATTACAAGTGAAGTTTTACTCCACTGCATGGGTAATAAACATCCCAGGTTGGGATGCATAAACTAAAACCAGAGGAGGGGATGGTCTGATGCAAAGGGCGGGGGGGAGGGGGGGGGAATCCCTCCCCCCACATCCATCCCTCCAAACTGCACACTGCTCACAATATAAATTCACATGTGTGTGGGGTTGTTCCAAAGCAAAGGCAGTGCTGCCCTAAGGAGAGAAGGCAGTTGATCGCAGTCAACTACAGAAACAGATAACTGTTACAATGTGCAGCAGGAAAGAAGAGACCCCCATCAAACATCAGGTACAACAGCAACCACATTTAACAGGACTGCAAGGCATATAGTGTCATACCCTACAGTGGTAAGGCAACTGCATAGATGTGGTTTATATTTTTTTTTCTTTCTTTTTTTTTCTTTTTAGCACAAAGACCAGTATGTAGTGTTCTGTTGACACCCATACATTGGTGGCATTGTTTGTAAAGGTGCGAAGAGCGTGGGGACTGGACCAACAAAGAGTAGGGTCATGTGCTGTTCTCTGATGAGACCAGATTCAACATCACTAGTGATTCTGGGAATACATTCATTGGGTAAGAGTTGTGAATGCAAAGTGCAATAATGCAACCAAGAAGACTGTTGGACATGATTGTTTTTGTGGCCCATGTGCTATGGTGTGGGAAGGCACAGTACTGCATGGGCACAGGGGCTCCAAATCCTTGAACACAGTACACTCAATTGTCAACATTATTGTGTCCCTATATGAATCATTTCAGTGATGCATTCAGCGTCTGGCTTCATTTTTATGCATGACAATGCACAACTGCATCGACAGTGCATGTGTGCGAGTAAATGCGGCAAACAGATTGGCCTGCCAGTTCCCAAGATTTAAGTTCCATTGAGCATGTATGGGACATGTTGGAGAAACATAATTCAGCATGTTAACTTGTAGCAATAACCGTCTAGCAGTTTTCAGCTCTGCTGGTGGAGGAATGGAACACCCTATCACAAGAACGCTACCAACATTACGGACTGCAAGCAAACTGCCATCTGTTGTTATCACACACACTGTTAAGTACAATATCTCTCCTTTTGTAATGTCTGAGGGATGATCATAAAATGCAGTGCGTAATTACTGTCTTTGAATAAAAGTGTCATTTTTGTTCATCTTATTGTGTATTTCTTTCATTTATCTTCTGCACTTTACTGTAGCAGTTCTTTCTATGTGTGATATAAGTTTCATCAAGCTATGTTAATTGGTAGTGACTCATAATGCAGAAATTACCTTTATTCTTAAGTTTGCACTTCGGTGTATTATGCTATATCAAACCAGCAGTAAAGGCCTGTTATCCCCAGCAGTAGATGTTAAAAGTGTGGTGACTTCTTCTTAAAAAATGAATTGAAGAAGGGATTTATTTAAAAAAATAATCAATGTGTTCAGATCTCAAATGCCAAAATTCAGTAATAATTTTTCCTTACAGTTTATCTCATGTGAGCTACCTCTATACGGGTCCTAACCTAAAAATGTGCTGAAAAATTTAAGATACCAGTATGAGATTCACTATTGGGGTCCTAAAATTCATGTCTGACTGGCTTCAACCCTAAGTTTCCAATACTAGTCATGCCACTAACAACTTAAAATACTAAATGAAAAGTCAAATAGTAAATATCTGTCTCAGATTCATACAGTAATTGACTAATTGCACACAACACTAAACTGAACACAAAATGAGGATATTTTCTTTTAGTATTCACTAAATTGAAATATCTATTAATCCTTCAAATAAAATTACAGACCATGTACCTAGTGGTAATAATTTCCTAAGAGTCTGTAAGAAAAATGTTAATAGTAATTACAGGAGTCCTAGCCATTCACAGCTATAAAGACATCAGTCTGGAATGAATATCATGCAAAAGCTGATAATATAATTTCATTGTTTTCTTGTTTCTGTGATACTATGGTGGGTTTGTGGTTTCTGTGCCATCTAGACCATTGTTCTTTGAATGCACCGCAGTTTCTTAGCCACTACAAATCACAAAACATGAAACTGGGGTGTGGCTTGAACATTCTTAAATCTGATCATGAAACTTTTTCCCCAAAATCATTAATAAAACGATTTTTCCCCACCTGTTGCCCTTCTTGTGCCCCTCAGCAACAGTCTGAAATTAATGTTTTCTTCTCTTTATATCTGAAATTATTATTTTAATAGGGAATATGAAAATGCAAGAAACTGAACTGTTACAATGGTCATATATTAAATGCCTAACACAGCATAAATTTGATGGTGTCATTGGAAGAAAGTGCTAACTCTAAACTTAATGAGCATTGATCTAATTATGCTGTCTGTTGTGGGTTAACATTTTCATTCACCTTTCACTCCTTGGGATCCAGCCAAATATGTTAATAAATAAATTAATAACAAAAGTTAGGTGAGTGAGTTATTTCATGGAACGCATCTGCCATTATGTTGGCTACTTTTCTGTATTCTTGCAGCCTGTTGGCTTAGGGAATTACTCTCTGGGCAGTGCAGCTAAAGAAAATAAACAACTATTCTAAAAAGGGAGCAGTGGGAATATTGTGCAAAGCAGATAATTGTACACCTTGAAGAAGTTGTTTCAGTCATCTTGGAATTCCTATCCTTATATCCCAATACATTTACACCTCAATTTTGTTTTTCTGGTAATAAAAATAAGTTTCAATTCATAAAATTTCGGGCATGTGGCCCCCAACCCTCACGCTTATCCATATTGTGTTGGATTGCCTCCACCTTTTGGACCTTTGCACTAAATACACCCTTCCATTCTCCTTGACATGGGTGTTAGAGGAAAACCCTTGCTTGATTATGTCCATCATCAGTTTTACTTGTAAAAACAGTTTGTCCTCCCAGAGAAAGTACATGAATTTCCTTCCAGCATTGGAGTCACTCAGTTAACATTGGCAATGGTTTGGGAGGCCTTCAGTCTTGCCTCCACACTGATCAAGTCTCCCTCCCACATCCATTTTTCCCTATGTTTTGTATGGTCTTTTGTGTCATTTTGTTCCCCCTCTTTTCTTGTGTCTTCTTTCCTGTCCCTGTTGTGTCGCAGTCATGGTATGGCGTGGGGACTGGGATGGGTCAGTGGCAGTGGCAGTGCCCTGTTGGATGTGAGTCTCTGGGGTGCACCCTGCTCTCGTCCCTCCCTGCATCCATCCCTCCACCCCCTTCGATTGTTTTTACCCTTCCTGTTGCAGCAGTGCTCCTTCTGCCAGTTTCTATTCCCACTGACTGTTGATGTTCTTCCCTTAGTTTTTGCCACCTTGGACCATGGGACTGATGACCTCACTGTTTGGTCCCTTCTCCAATCAACTAACGAACCAACCAATATTGCTACTATGCCACCCAGCTTCATCTGTATTTGTTTTAAGACTGAAATTTCCTTAACAACAAGTTGGACTGAAGCTAAAAATACAAAAGCTATCACCAAATACCATTCTATTATAGTGGAACTCAATCCTTTGATAGTGAAAAGCTGCTCTATCATGGCACAAAACATAGTTTTTCTTTGAACATAGATTTAAATTCTGACGCAGTATACTACGCCATGCTATAACACTGTGAATTATATCACTAGTTACTTCCAGTTTTCTCTACATCGTAGTTTCCTGTTTGAACTGATGAAATGGGATCCATTGGTAGAAAGCATTTCTTATGTACCTTTGGACTGTGGTACTTAATAACACAGAATGATGTTAATATTTGTTGTCTGTTTTCATTATTGAAAGGTTTTGAGAGTTGTCTAGTTCCTATCCTCTTTTTTAAGTAATACATCTCTGTATTGGTTTGATGCTGTCTTCCTCTCTATTGTATTGCAGTCTCACTATGACTGTCTTCCTTGAATGTCTGTTTTACATGTTCTAATCTCCATCTACCACTATGGTTTTTCCCTTGCAAGGATCTAAAACTGGGAAAGTACATTTGGAGCTTCATAGGAATTTCAGTTTAAACTGAAAGCACATTTATGGCTTGATATTAATTCAACTGATTAAGGGAACCTATTTAATTCAAATAATATGTAAGAAATTATTTTGTTCCTCACTTGTTAAAACATAAATGATATTGTGATCAAGCTGATTGTTCTTATATGTAACACAGTGTTAAATTCTTATTGCAGGATAGATTAGACCTTGAATAAGAGTACAAATCTCTTTTTCTTCATTAGCATTGATAAGTTGCATTTCATCTTAATGTTCCAAACTTTAGCCTGGTCCCTCTCCCCTGATCAGCTATCATCTGAGCATGTCATTGTTGAACTGTGATACTCCCACACTACCTCCAGCATTGTGCTACTCCATTCTTTTAGGCTCCTGATATGTGAACAGATTTAACTTTACTTTCTCATTGTTCTTGTCTTTTCAGTATGTACCTAGTTATTTCATTGTGGTAACATAAGATTTATAAGACTTACACTCACATAATGAAACTTAAACCAAGAAGATACAAAAATTCATTCAATTGCTTTTTGTAACTCTTGTACCATGTATTAACTATTTGTATTCCTTTGTAAATGCCCTTTCTTGAGTAAGGCTTTTCCATAGTAGTCTCTCTTCGTTTATTCTTTCTAGTTATCCATTATTACATTCTGTGTCTGACCAATTTATTTTTAACATTCTTCATTTCAACCACTTTCAGATACTTTCCATTTATTCTAGTCCAGAATTTTTCTCATTGTAATTCTCTGCTCCCAGATCAAAATATCTTTCTCTTTTGATCCATTATATGTTACTACAAGTAGTATTTTGTTAGTGAATACATTTTATGACTGCACCTATATACTTGTGGCATATTCGTTTAATTGCTGAAAGAAGATAATACAAAATAGAGGAGTCAGAAGAGAATACAACCACCTAAAAATAAGATTGACAAGAAGTGACAAAGCAAGAATGGCCAGAGGAAAAATGTAAAGCATTAGAAGCATGCATAACTACAGAAAATATAGATGCCACTTGTACCAAATTGGAAGTAATCTTTAGAGAAAAGAGAAGCAGCTATATCTGTACCTATATTCTGCAAAATATGAGACACATTCAGAAAATAAGTGTACTAGATTTTTATATTTTTTAGAAGAAGTATATTTGAAAAAAGAGTTGCAGGATATTATTGATACACTTGCTGACTATTTTTGCACATATCTCCATCCTGTTCAGTGCATGTTGTGACCCATGGGACAAGCTTCTGTATACTCTGCTCAAAGAACTCTCCTACCTGGTCCTTCCCCTGCTTCAGAACATCTTCCTTGTCAGTTGAAAATACAATTCCACCCATGTGTGCCTGCAGGGACATGAAAAGATGGTAATGTAAAGGCACAAAGTCAGGGCAATACAGGGGTTGGTTCAGAACATGCCCACCAAATGTGAGTCTTAGAGCACCTTCATGGCTGAGGCTGTGTGAGGATGTGTGTTGTGTTGTAACAAGCGGACTTCTCTTTTCAGCATCCCCTCCTTTTGTTTTGAATACTCATTTTGAGTTTCTTTAGAATCTCACAACATTGTTGTGCGTTAATGGTCTTCACCTGAGGCAGAAATTTGACCAAAGTGATGCTTATTTGGACCCAAAACATGGAGACCATGATGTTGTTGCTCTTCATTGCAGTTTTGAATTTTTTACAGATGGAAAATAGGTGTGTTGCAACTGTAATGATGGCATTTTTGTCTCAGGTGTGCAGTGAGCCTCCCATGTTTCATCTCCATTCACAATAGAGCTCAGAAAATCCTCACCTTCCAATTGAAGTCACTCAAGAAACCCATGGGTGCTGTTGTCACAGCTTTTCTTTTGCTGTTTTATCAGCTGTTTTAGGACCCATCTTCTGCACAGTTTCTGGCACCCCAGTGTTTCTGTGAGCATTTCATATAAGAGTGTTATAGGGATTGCTGGAAACATCAAAGTACTATCATCCACTGTCAGTTGGCAGTATTCGTGAAGTTTCCTCAATTTTTTGACCAACTCATTAATCAAAATGGAAGATCTTCCACTCCTGCATTTGTCATAAACATTTATTCTGCTTCCACTAAACTCCCCATACCATTTAAACACTCGTTCTGTTCATAACACCTTCACTGTAAACCATTCTGACCCATGAAAAAATTTCAGTAAGTGTTATTCCTTCTGCAAGTAGGAAGCAGGTCACACCAAATGGCTCATATTAGGCAGGATTTCTTATCAACATCTTTCATGCAACTGGACCATTGAAATGAGTTTACATACTGCCACATTCCTGCAATGCTTTCTCTAGTTAGAGGATCCCCCTCTACCACTCAGTGTCTACAATATTTCCAAATCGGGACAAAAACTTGATATTGGTGCCCCCTCCCCTTCGAGTGTTTGGGACAGGATGTCAGAAATTTAAAAAAAGAATGATTTTTCAAAAATATGTTCGTTTTGTAGCACTCATCTCTCTCAAGACTTTGATGATATGTTATTTGGCTTTAAGTGTGCCAGTGTCCAGTGCCACACCTCTTCACACATCATTCTTTTATTGCATGTCACTGTAGTTCACTCTGGAATTCAAACGTGTACATTTTGTAATGGTAGCCATCAAGCCTATATTCAGGATAGTGGTAATTAAAATGTCCTGTGGTGTCTCTCATGCTCCCACTCAACCAGTTTGAATTCCTTCCCCCCCTTATTTAAAAAGAAAAAGAGAGAGAGAGAGAGAGAGAGAGAGAGAGAGAAAGAAAGAAAGAAAGACAAACGAGACAAACACATGTCTTCAAACCTTAAGTCCCAGTATTTTATTCTCTCTAATCTTGCTACAGATTTACATGGTTTGCTTTTGTTTCTGTGAATAACTCTATTACATCAACGAAGTTCGTCAAAGGTTTTGTTGCATGAAAAATCAAAATCTCTGTGTTTAATACTGAAAAAGTTTCTAACTTGAATAGTGCCCAAGATGGGTATGGTTTCTTGATTTGATTACATCTGTTCTGTCACTGTCTGCTAGATAAAATGAAATAGCTCTTTCTAATATTCCAGCAATTGTAATGCACACACAAAAAAGAAAAAAAAAAGAAAAAAAGAAACGAGACTTTTTTGGCACAAATGAACATTTTTGGGTACCTCATTTACATAAATAACAGGAGAGGATGTAATTCATGAAGTACCATTATCAAATGCCTGTCAGACCTACTACAAGCAAAACGTTTTATGTTAGGAGATAGTTTCACATTTCATTCACATGCTTCAGTTTCTCAAGCATGAGATTGAAAAGTAGAAGTACGAAATTTCTATATATATCTGAAATAATTATATATTCTTCTATAAAATTTGTTTTATGTCTCTGTTTCTTCTCCTCCCTCATTCTAACAAACTATCTTGTCATCACTAATTTTGTAACTATTCATGCCATTGTCAAAACTTATTCTCTGGTTAACTTCCTTAACCCTGACAGAATAACCAGTTCAGTTATTCTGCATTTATTCTCTAGTTCGTACAACACATTTTCTGCACTACTCTGAGAATAGAACTTAAGCGGCTGCTGACCAGGGACTGTACAACTGGCCATTAGCAGTTTAGGAGTCTGTCAAAAATTTTCTGCCAAATTTCATTTTCTTGGGTACACTGACAAGATAATATGTAATCATTGCTATCAGTTATTCCTGTTAGTCATGTATTTCTGCTCTTGTAGTCTCAATATATGGATTTTGTTAATAATTGATCATTTGCACATGCAATCAACCACATAAACAAACAGTGACTAACATTCACCCATTTGGGTTTATTCGGCTCAGCTCGTATGGCCCCATCCCCTTTTGTCTGTGGGAAAAGTTTTTAGTCCTAGTTGTGACAGGGATTTCCTGTCACATAAACTGTGCATGCATTTAAAAACCAACTTAGGATTAGTTCAGGAAACAACTTAGAATGTATTCAGAAAAGTTCAAAAACCAGCTGAGATGTGTTTCAGAATCATATGACTAATCAAATAGAGCAATGTGTGATGGGTACTAGATACTTTGTGAAACAAGTTTTTTTTCTTCAAGAACATGAATTTGGTGCCACATGAAATTGCCAATATGTCAGATACCCCAGTTTGCGCCTCCCCCTCCAGATCATGGTCTGCAGTGCACTTACTTTCTGAACATGCCTCATAATATGAAGTACATGACATCGTAGCACCTATTTGAATTTTGTCTCATTCCATTTGTGTAGTGTGGGTGGAATGACAACATAAATAGCTCTGTGGAGGGTCTTATTAGTTAAATCTTGTCTTTGTAATCCTTACTGGCACTAAGAGTTGAAAAAAATGAGTCTCCAGGTCCAGATGGAGCACCAATGTGGTTTTACAAAGAGTACTCTGTGGCTCTGGCTCCATACTTAGCGTCTATTTATTGTGGATTCTCATCTCGTGAAAAGTCCCAAGCATCCCAAAAAAGTACAGGTGTCTTATGTATACAAGAAGTATAATCGAACTGACTCACAAATTTACAGACCAATAATTTTAACATCAGTTTGCTGCAGAATTCTAGCATATAGTCTTAATGGAAACATAATAAAGTCACTTGAGACAGAAAATCTTCTATCCACACATCAGTATGGTTTTAGAAAGCATCACTAGTGAGAAACTCAGATTCTCCTTCTCACATGATATCCTGTGAACTATGCCTGAAGGGCAACAGGCAGATTTCATATTCCTAGATTTCTGAAAAGCATTTGACATGGTGCTCCATGGTAAACTGTTAATGAAGGTACAAGCACAAAGAGTAGGTTTCCAGTTGTGCCAGTGGCTCTAAGACTTCTTCAATCATTTGACTCAGTATGTTGTCCTCAACAGCAAGTGTTCATCAGAGACAAGAGTGTAATCAGGAATGTCCCGTAGAAGTGTGATAGGACCACTATTATTCTGTGTGTACATAAATGACCTGAGGGACAGGGTGAGCAGAAATATGCAATTTTTACTAATGATTTTGTCATTTATGGGAAAGTGTTGTCATTTAGTGACTCAGTGACTGCAGCAAGGTACAAGATGACTTACACAAAATCTCTAATTGGTGTGATGAATGACAGGTAGTTCTAATTGTATAAAAATGTAAGCTAATGCAGATGTGTAGGAAAAATTATCCTGTAATGTTTGAATAGAATATCAGTAGTATGCTATTTGACTCAGTTAGGTCAGTTAAATATTTAGATATAATGTTGCAAAGCGATATGAAATGGAATGAGCATGTAAGGCTTGCAGTGGGGAAGATGAATGGTTTACTTCTGTTTATTGGCAGAGTTTTAGGAAAGTGTGGTGCACCTGTAAAGGAGACCACCTATAGAACAGTAGTGCAAACCATTCTTGAGTACTGCTCCAGTATTTGGGATCCCCACCAGATTGGATCAAGGAAAGACATCAAACTGATTCAGATGTAGGGTAATAGATTTTTTACTTTACTAGTAGGTTTGAACAACATGCAAATATTATGGGTTGCTTTGGGAACATAAGTGGGAAGCCCTGGAAGGAAGATAAGGTCTCTTTGGAGGAACACTATTGAGAAAATTTAGAGAAGTGGGACTTGTAGTTGAATGTAGAACTATCCTACTACCACTAGCATATGTTTCAGATAAGAAACAGATATTATGGTTTGTGAGGAGGCATACTGACAGTTGTTATTCCTTGCACTATTTGTGAGGGGAACAGGAAGGGAAATGACAAGTAGTGGTACAACATTCTCTCTGCCACATACTGTAAGGAGGCTTGCAGATCATATATGTAGATGTAGATGTACATGTACATGTACATATAGGGTTTCAGTATATTGCAAGATTGCTCACTTAGCACTGCTTCTTAAAATTTTGTAAGCAGATTTTCAAGTAATAGTTCATGGCTACCTTCAGGTGCCCACCAGCAGTGGCAATTGTGCAAAATTTTATGAGTATGCTACAATGTTGTGGCTTATAGCCTTTTGACTTACAAGGATAGTAATCACAACTGAACTGAAAACATTAAGTCTGTGTATATAAATGGAAGTATTTTAATTTATTTAAATTTTATATCTGTGAATAATAAATAAATGTGAAAGAAAAAATGTCATGTCAACAAGATAGCATTTATAACCCAAAATGAATAGAAAACAAAAATTTAAATACTCTGACATTTCAATACATATGGCCTAGTTTTTTTACTGCAGTACCACTAAATCATTTGAGAATGCCCTAGAAGGTTGAAACTAATTATGAAAAAATAAAATTAATGCAGAAAAAGTGGAAAATACCACTTTCTTTTAATGATGAGTGCCGAAAATGCTTACAGAGCACCATAAAGAACAGTGAATGGCTGCAGTGTTGACATTTCTGGAGCCTACCACAAACATGGTGATTCAGTACTGGATCGATTCATAACCGGTGATGACACTAGGGTAAAACATGTCATTTGTGAGACAAAATTACAGTCCAAGAAGGTCCCCTCCAAAATCAAGAAAATGTTTGCAAACCTTGTCAGGAAGGAAGCTGATGGCGACAGTGATTTGGGATAGGCAAGTTGTGCTTCTTATTGATTTTCTCGAACGTGGAGCAATCATAAATTCTGCCCGGTACTGTCAAACTTTGCACAGCCTTTTAAGAGCAGTTCAAAACAAACACCAAGGAAAGCTGATGTGCGAACTTTTGTTTTTGCATGACAATGCTCAACCTCACATGGCAAACCACACTAAAGAACTCCTTAATTCATTCAAATGGAAAATGAAGAACTGGATTGCAACACAGCGCTTTGATGACGATGTAAAACTCCTATAGGCATGACTCACTGGCTGAAGTCTCAGATGGCAGAATTTCAAGATGAGGGTCTTTCAAAGCTTGTACACTGCTATGATAAGTTCCTCAATGTTTTTGGCGACTATGTGGAAAAGTAGTATGACAGTTGTTCTTTCAGGTGTGTATAATAAAATATATTTCTTGTGCTTGGCTATTTCTTAATGCCAAAACGTTCCCTAATTTCTGAATAGCCCTCGTATTTTAAAAGAAAATATATTGGTAGCAACAGGCAACAAATGTGGGACCACAAGCCTACACAGCTGTTACTGTAACCACTCCTCAAAAACCCCTCATACACTTGCATGACACTTCATAAGCAATTTCAAAGGAAAATATTGACCTGGTGCTGTGAGCAATGAAACATTCATAGTGCCAGAAGGGTTGACATCACATCACAACATGCACACTTGAAAACAGACAGCTTTGTTCCTCCTCGTAGGTGATATAATGAGGCTGACCACGGTTTCAGTACTCATCACTGGTTTCTCTTTGTCATGGGGAGAGTACTACAAAACATATTTTTGACTGTTTTGTTTGCATACCAGTATGCATTCAAAGAGAAATGGTGTAGTTTTAGTCCAATTTTGGCTCACATTCGAAGAGATATGACATGATTTGAGTGTGATATCTGGCTTGCACTTGAAGAAAAATGCCATAATTTTAAGCAATATCTACAGTGAGCTGTACCACATTAGCACATGATAACTGCTTGTCCCTGCAGGTTTCCTTGCACCTCTGTGACTTTATACTGCATACACAATGTATACACAAACATGACAGACTCTTATTCATACAGTATTTCACTACATTTTATTATTCATGTTGTAATTTAGTGTCTGCTGATGAGAAGTATATTTAGTTCATATGGAAACATTTTATTTGCAGAAATATCCAAAATGTACAGTACCTGCAAACAATGTGCATGTCAGAATTCAGTACTGCTAAAAATTGTTTGTTTTAATAGTAACATAGCTTGTTTGAATGAACTTGTGCTAATCTTTGAAGCAAACAGTTAGTTTCCTGGAAAACATCGTATTTCAAAGGGTATTAGTATTCAAAAATTTTTTGTTCCTGAAACACGCACTCTAAAAATGTAATTCTTTCCAAAATCCAGTCTTACCATTTGTAGCACTGATTGTTATGTTTCCAAAACTGTATATTGTCACTTAATTAATAATCTGTTAGTATGGTAATTATTCAAATTAGAAAATTTCAGTTTTTAAAAATTTATTACTTTTTTTTTTGTTTTGTTAATATCTGAAATGTGATAGTCCAGTATTTCATCATTTTTGTAATTTTTGTGAAATAGGTACACACCATGTGCATGTATTGGTCTCACCCCAGACTTCTAGTACTCAGACACACACAATTGATTTCACTGAAGTGTACGTGCCTGAAGATGGCATTGACGCAACATTGGAACTAGTAGCCAAATAAATATAAAATCTTAAGTACAGCTGGAGGAGTTTCATTTTTAATAAAAATTATACCAGCTGTGTCCCACCATAATCCAATCTAAATATGGTTGTATGAAGAACATGTGTTTAGGTGTACTTCTGTGTATGAGCTGCCTAGAAGGAACTTTCTCATTTACTTTAAGCCATTCAGTGCCATTGTGTAAGTGATCAAAGATTTTGGCAGCAATATTGTTTACCCCTGTCAGAGCTAGAGACAATTTTTATGAAGAGGAAGGCAGGTATTTTTTTCCTATAGTACTGTAGTTATGAATACCATTATTCCTGAATGCTAGTGGATTATTTACTACAAATTTCATGAGATAAACTATGTAGTGTGTTCCTCCAATGAAAATACTTACTCATTAAACTGTTGCCTATTACATGGTTGATCAAAGGCAGCACTATACGTTATTCTTATTGCATACTTGTATCCAATGAAAAGTTTCTTTCTTAAATATGAGATAGCCCAGACCATATCTCCATCTGACATTAATGAATGAATGTTGAAAAGTATCTCAGCTAACTGATTTATTGCTCTTCATGCTTTGCGATAACACAAAGGGAAAAGCTGGTGAACTTAGGTGTTTACGAATATAAAATATGGATTTGCCCCTCTCCCCACCCCATCTCAAAGGAAAATTGTGTAGCTGGGTTACCAATAATGTTAAGAGATCTGTATTGTAATATAAGAACATTTCTGTGAAGACTGAAATTAAGAAGTCAAGTGTAACAAGATGAACTTTTAGTATCTGTTTATATTTATTTAGTGTGTACTGTTCTGAATCACGAAGAGGCTGCTCAATAGAACAACATTAATTGATAACCGTGTCAATGCATGAACAGTGTGAAGTCAAAGATGTTGTAAATGTATGGACAGTGCCATGCTTGATAGGACAGACTCTGGCATAATGTTAAAAATCCCAGTGTCCCTCTTATCAGGTGTGGAACTGTTCTGTCCATCAGCAGTGAAACATTCTGAAGAAAAATGGTAAAAAAATTATCTGGGAAATATGTTATGTTAGCTGAGGATTCATTAAAAATGCAGATTTTTAGTAGAATATGAAGCAACTTTGAGTGATAAATTATATGTGAATGATAGGTACACTGAGGTACGGTTGGCAGCTCGATTGGGAGAATCTCTCAGTCTGGCTGCCAACAGTACTTCAGTTTACCACCGAACACTGGCTGGGGTGAGGAAGCACACTTCTGACATTTGAGCTAAGTACACTTATTGACATGGTACACATATACTGTTTATTTTACATTTTATGCAAGTCTTTTGCCATTTTGAGCATTCGGTATTAATGTTGGACCATGCCTCTTTAGGCAGTTTGTAGTTTTAGTGTGTTCCAAAGAAGGCATGTTTATACGTGCCAAAACCTAGGTCAACATCCAGTTTCTATTTGCAGTTGAGGCAGGTTCTTTATATTCATTAAACTTATTTCTAGTGATTCCTGTGGCTCTAGAACTTATTCTTTCATCTCTCTCTCTGTTTCCTGCCACTGGCATCCATGCTTTATTTCTACTGGATGAAAGTAATATACTATATGGCACTTATCTAAGCATCTTTCATGTTAGCAGAATGTTGCTATTAAGCCCTCCAGAGAGCTCCCATCTCTTATTCAATGTCATTGTCCTTTTAACGCTATACGGCCAGCACAGTAGTCAGTCCATGTGGTGGGGTCATTATGCATCCCTATGGCTGAGTCCTCTGACAACACAGGGGCCACACTTCTGATACCTGAGTTGCTACCTCCCAGTGTACATTTATACAGTTTAATTTTTATTCTTATGACAATTTCTATTTGATGAGAGCAATTTTGTCAGATTTTTTTTCACTCATGGTGCGATTACATGTAATCCTATGTAATTTTCATTCTGATGAAGACTGCCTTAGTGCTGTTGAAACCATGGTCTATTTGCCAACAGTTTTATTCAACCAAGGTGTCTACACATATATTCTGTAATTATAGCTAACTGGATGTTCTACTACAGCCATCTCTTAAGATGGGAATGTATACTTTAATACTGCTTCTTACAGACTGTGCCTCCCCCCCTCCCCTCCCCGTTCCATGGCTACCCCATGAGAGGAAGGACAGGCTTGCCGGAAACCCTTTCCCTGCTATCTGGTCTACACTGGGGTTGATGAAGACTCTTTTACCACCATGAAGCTGTTATTATTCATAAAAATTATCAAAGATGATTTTGGTTATGTAGGCTCCCTGAGTAAGTTGCGGTTGAGTTTGTTGTCAATCAAAACTTCTTCTGCAACCCAGCCTGTGGCCCTTCATGCTTGTGACCATCTTGGCAACAACTCAGTCTTTGAATATGATCCAGGATATAATGTTTCATTGGGACCTCTTCCTTCAAACTGATGAGGAATTCTGGACCAGTCTGGAATGGTGGGGCAGTCATTTTCTTTGGCATGTTCAGAAGGCCATAAGGACTGGCATTTGAGGTGGGTACACTCCCTGAGAAGATCAATGTTATGGTTTATCTGTATGATGTGAAGCTATACATCCTGTCACCCATGAGGTGTCTTAGTGTTTACATTTTGGGCACTTGCCTTCCCACTTTATAGTGGACACTCTATGGGGTGATTGTGGATACCCACTCCATGAGTGGAACACCAGTGTTCTGCTGCCCATGTGCATTACTTGTCCCTCAATCATTTAACCTACACAGAGGCTCATCAGAAGTATGATTGTCTCCACACTGTGTCAATGATATTTAAATTTGCCTCTGTTATGTGCTTTCCTCCTTCCCCCTCCTGCTTTCTACAGAAATCTAATTTTACTGATGCTCAGTCACTAACCCTTTGTGGATTTCGTGTTTTATGTCAAAGTCAGATCAACCCTCTGAGGGCTTCTGGTGGTGTTTGCACATTGGTCCATATGGATGTTGTTATTACAAAGGAACCACATTGGAAATGGTTGCTGTCTGGATCCAACTGGACTCCATGGTCACGATTTTCTATACCTGTCTCTCTCCTGAGAGGTCACCTACACCCACTGCCTTTACTGTCCTCCTTCAGCATCTTCCCTCTCTCTTGCTCCTCCTCCTTGGGGATTTTAGTACCCATCACCCCTGATGGGGCAGTGCTTTTTCATCAAGTAGGGGTCTCCACATAGATCAGTTTCTTGCAAGTCGCAGCCTGTGCCTTCTTTTTGATGGTTCCCCTACCAATTTTAGTGCTGCTTATGCCACTCTTTTTGCTGTTGATCTTTTGTGCTTGGCTTGCCTTCACTGTGATTGGCCTCCATACACTTCCCAGGCTGTGTCTACCCTCTATTTGTCAGGATGCATCAATGAAGTCAACCACAGCATGTGTGATATAGTTACTCATGTCGCCAGCATTGCCTTCCCCAACTCTATGGGTCATTTTCACTGGCAGCCACCCCATTAACGGGGCACAGCCACTGCCATATATCATCCATGACTGCTGTGAAGCCTAGCAATACCTTAAGCAGTACCTGTCTTCCACCATTGTTATTGTCTTTGAACATTGTGCTGACAAAGTCCATTACTTAATAAAATAGAGGAAGCTGGATTGTTGGGAAATGCTTTGTCTCCTCCCTAAGTTCTTATGTCCCTTTGGCATCAGTGTCGGCTACACTCTGCACCCTCTGATGTTGCTAATGTCTGTCGTCTATCCCTAGTCTTGCCCACCCACGGGGTCTTTGTATGAATTTGTCAATTCTCTTGGAACATATTGTGATACATTTTATGATGTCTCCTAACCATGTGCCCTTCTCCTCTGGAAGCAGTGGGTTGAAGCTTACTATTTATGTTTTTGGGTGGAATTGTACAATGAACCTTTTACTGAGTAGGAACTTCTTATGGCCCTGTCCTCTTCCCATCATCCACCACACCCTGATAGTTACTGGCTAATAAGCCTGACCAACATCCCCAGCAAGTTATATGAATGGATAGTGGCTCACTGGCTCTGTTGGACCCTCGAATCTCAGGACCGCTTATCTTCTTCCCAGCGCAACTTTCAGGAGGGACAGTGTCTGATTGATCACCTGCTTCAGTTGAAAATGCAGTTTGGCAGGCATTTTCTCAATCCACCATCTTGTCACAATTTTCTTTGCTCTTTATATGGCTTAAGACATAGCTTGACACCATCAAATCTTGCTTACACTCCATGAGTGGGGTCTTCAGGGCCCCTCCTGATTCTTTTTTGCTGGTTCCTGCTCCACTGGTCATTCTGAGTTTGAGTAGGTACAATTCTTGACTCTCCATGGATTGAGG
The DNA here is from genome assembly GCF_023898315.1 of Schistocerca nitens. Lineage (NCBI taxonomy): Eukaryota > Metazoa > Arthropoda > Insecta > Orthoptera > Acrididae > Schistocerca > Schistocerca nitens. Next base: position 282,920,915 of record NC_064618.1, on the reverse strand, counting down.
AGAATAATATTCCATAGGGTTCTATATTAATTGTCCTTCTTTTCCTCGTCTCTGCTGATGGACTTGTGGCCTCCATCAGCATATTAGTCACACCTTATCTCTATGTGGATGATTTATTTATCTGTCCTAGTTTCCATGTAGTGGCTTCTATGGAGTGACAGCTGCAAGATGATATCTGGAATGCTGCCCCATTGACACTCTCATTTGGTTTTCAGTTCTCTCCCCTTAAATCATGGGGGGTGCATTTCTGTCACCTTAGTATGCTCCATCCTAATCCAGAGTTATGCATCAACACCTAGTGCATGACTGTGGTCTCCAGTTTCATTTCTTGCGTCTTCTTTTTGACAACAAGCTTACTTGGTTGCCCCATTTCTGCCTTTGAAGACTGGCTGTTCCCTTGCCCCACCACCTGGAGTGTGGATTACTCAACTCTTCTCTGCCTTTATTGGGCCTTATTTCTGTTCCTTCTGGACTATGGTTGTCAAATTTATGGCTCAGCTGCCCCTTTGACACTGCTCCTTTTGGGCTTGGATCACCGCTGCAGTATCCATTTTTTGACCAATGTCTTTTGCAACAGTCCTGTGGATAGTCTTCTGGTTGATGCTGGGATCACCTCTCCCATCCTACCCTTTCTCTTCAGCTGTTGCATATCCTGATTTCCTATGCTATCTGTATCTACTGTTTCCCTTCTCACCCCTTCTATTCTATTCTTTTTGTGGCTCCATGATGTTGCGCACCCACTGCGGTCCCCAGGGTGGGTTACTAATTGGGCTCCATCTTGCTTCTCTTTTCTGCAGTTTCCATATTCTCTCTTTGTCCTGTTCCCCACATTGTCACCTGAACCTCCCTCTGCTTTCATGGAGTTTCAGCTTGATATAGCTTTGTACATAAGTGGGGTCTAAATCCACTGATCACATGGAATATGACTTCTTCTGTTGGCTCAGAACACCGTCTCTTGCCTTCCTTGTGTGGGGGAGTTTACTGTAGTAATGAAGTGGCTGATTAAGTAATAGCTTTCAACTTAAGTACTAAAATTGCTGTATGAACTGCAATAATTGAATCTACACCACTACTTATTGCAAGTGCAATGTTTGCAACTAAAAATATCGTGAGAAAATAAAGATTTTCTTTTAAAAATCCATATTCTTTAATAAAGTCTCTTTCTTATGCCCAAGAAATTTGTGGTAATACTTGTATATCTGAAGCCAGGACTAGTTCTGTTTCTCATTTTTCATGAATAATTGATTGTAGTCCTGAATGAACTTGATGCCACTTGCTGACAGACCATCTACAACTGTCAGTTTGGTGAGTAGGTGTAGAATATTGATGGAATCTTCATTTTTAAACCACATTGAAGGATCTGTCTTAAGAAACTAGCTCTCAAGCCAATTCTGATATAAAATAGGCTTGTTTTATTAGAAACAAACTAGATGATGCCATTACTGATGATTTCTGGTACTTGAGCAATTCCTACCTGAACCGTGATCATTCTTTCAGCTGATGGTTCTGCACCATCATTTAATTTATTGACTATTTTCATTTTTGAATCAAAAGACTAATTAAGATCAAAGAATGCAAAGGTGACAGACTCTGCAAATAGGTACCACACATGAATATTCAGCTTTTTAAAGCTCTGCAAGTTATGTTAGAATTGAGAACCTAATATTTAGAAAACTGTGAAACAAACAATGTTAAATTATATATAGTGCTTTGTCTGCAGTAGGATCAATGAACTACAGTGAGACATTTACACCGAAAAGGAAAATGTAAGTATCACAGACTGGATTCTCTTCTAGTGTTGATAATTCAGATTCATCACACAAGACAAATATTTCCCAGCAGTAAAAAACTTTCACTGCCATCCACCTGTCATTACAGATAGCCCCTGGGAAGATACTCCATTAGACATTGTTTTGGCAAGAAAGGTCACAGCTAATTCTAAAACGTCCCTGTAATCTTCTCTAGGTTGCTATTCTCTCAAAGTGTCTCAAACAAAATCAAGTATTTGGGACACATCAACTCAAGCCAAGTGTTTGTTGACTTTTCCATATTGTATTCCTCTTGCAAATTTATTAACACCATGTCCGTAACAAGCATTTTGAATTTTTCAAAAATAATTACATTAGGGTTGAATAAAAAGTAATGCCTCCAAATTCGTAACTCTTCAACAGTTGGCAGCATTGGTATGCGGCAGGAACTGGCTTGTTCTGTGGCCTCTTGTCTACAGCTCCGGTTGGCAGGAAGTCTTAGCATTGAACGGTTGTGTTGTTACAGTGCAAAGTATGGAACTCTGTGGAGATGTTTGGTCAATGTGATTTAAGCAATGTGCAGTCATTGAATTCTTGACAGTAGAAGGTGTCACCTCAAAGGATATTCATCAGAGAATGAAAGCAGTTTATGGTGACTGTGTTGATGTGAGTACTGTGCATTGGTGGGCGAGTAAGTTTAAAGATGCTGAGGTGGAAACATCTGACCTGCATGGAAAACAAAGAGTTGGATGTCCTGTGACAGCAACCATTGAATTTCACAAGCAAAATTTTGACAGATTGATTCAGGGTGATTATTGTATCGCTCAGAGAGAAATTGCAAGCACAATTGATGGCCCACAAGGGCCTGAAAGAAAAAGGGAAATGTTTTCCTGTAGCATGGCAATGCCAAACCACACACTTCTTGTGCTACCACAGCAGGACTTCAGAAACTGAATCTCGCCACCGTACGGCATCCTCCATACAGTCCAGATTTAGGACCATCTGACTTCCATCTTTTCCCAGTAATGAAAGACAATCTGCGGAGACATCATTATGCCTTTGATGAACACGTTGATAAACCTGTGAGACTGTGGGTGTGGAAACAGTATGTGGACTTCTAGCGTGATGGCTCCAGATAACTTGTTTATTGTTGGCAGAAATGTATCTGATTGGCTGGAGATTATGTGGAAAATTGAATATTGGTAATTAAAGATCACATTCTAAGGATTATTTCTGCATTTGATTTATTAAAATATTCCCATCCAAACCCAATTAATGAAGGTGAAGGCATTACTTTTCATTGAACCCTCATACCTAGACATGTGCCCATCACCAGCTTTGGGAATTGTTTGATAATTGTAATGTCTGTAAGGTCAATGAAAGAGGTTTTTTCTAAAAAGAATTCACTCACAACATATACACACCTCTAAAATTTTTTGTATTTGATGCTGTTCTGTCAACAACTAATTGTTTAACATGTAACAGAAGCTCTCATCCAATGAGAGTTTCACACACAATTATAGTCTACTTTTTTGAGTCAGAGATTGCAATTATGGCATTCCAAGAAATTGCTCAGCACCAGAATCTTAAAGGATCACAGAAAATCTTTCTCCCATATCACTGTCTATTACTGCTACAAATTGTTTACTGTGTCAATGGTTGGTAGTAGTCTGCAAATTCTTATCCATAAATTGGTTTTTGATCCAGTAGCCTTTTTCTTCTGAAGTTTCTCTCAGGATGTTTGAACAGAACTACAGCTAACTGCAAAATGTTCAATATCCTGACCTAGTGCTTCAGTTCTAGCTAGTGGGATATGAACTGCTTCTCTGTCACCTATCCTGCATTTGTCAAAGGCAGCAGCAATCTTGTGAATCATTACTGCTTGATGTCCTCTTCTTTTTTGTATTTGTGGAGAAAGAGTTTTTGAGACTGTTATTGGTTGATGTTTGTGAAACATTCATGAAATCAAGGAATTGTAATTCAGCACTACTCTGACTTGATGGTTCCAGTACAGCAATTTGGTTCAAGGATGAAGGATAAGAGATATCTGAATGATAGGAAGTTAAACAAAGAAATACGAGTAAAATTATCAACATTGAATGAGCATAGAAATTGTCTTTCATTTTGTATGTTACTTATGTAATATATTCATAAATAAATGACATATTGTCTATCATATTCACTTCAGTCATGTGTCTTCCCCTGCTTGTTGAGATGCTGCTCTCTTTTCCTCAAGTAGCTGAGGATCAATTCCATGCAAGATCCCTGGAATGATATGTAAGGCATTACCAGGAATTATATAAAAATTGTCATCAAGCTCTTAAGCAAAATTTGTTTATGTTCTCCTATAAACATCTGTTAATCCTTCACAACAATTTTGTAGATGCCCCCATTGTTGATACAGAGCTTCTAATTTTGATGTGCAGTTTCTCAGTTCTTGTGGCAGAAGTAGTGCCTTTTTTTGAGGAAATCATTACGTCCCACAAAGCCAGAGTGGCACTTTTGGATCATTTACATGCCTGCAAATTACAAAATGAAGTTCATGACATTTGTTACACACTTCAGTTTAATTCCAGTTATTTCATGAGAGTAAAAACTGAGTAAATAAAATTTTCTTCCCTGAATGAACTGAAAATGAAGACATTGTACTTGCAAAGCCTGTTACATTCCCTCAAATGTGAGAAACTGCTGTGGTGGTCTGGGTTGGGATGAAAGAGGGGACGACTCAGCTCACTCTGCCCTCTTTCTACAAATCTTGGGGCCACGGAGCCTCATGACATACAACCCGGCAGTCTGTGACATGATAACATATTCAGTGAAGGAGAACTAGGTAGACAAAACTGACTAGATTGGGTAATAAATGCTTTGTCATGCTGAAGCAATATTTTGTGAAGTTGATGATTTTTGTTTTTGTTGATTTTCTGATTTTGAAAGCTCATGGGCGTCCCTTCCCTTATTCAGCTCAAATTTCACATAGCACTGTTGTATATGAAATTGACCCAAACTGGTTTTACAGAGTACCGTACCATATTGAACAGTATTGATGAGTATAGATGCAGAAATAATTGAAGAAATGTTGATGGGATTTGGCAAAAGCATAAAAAGAGCTGCAGTTTGCACTCATATTTTAAATACTAGACGCAAAGCCTGATTTACTGTCTAATGTTCCGAACCAGTGAAGATATGCATGAGATGCTGCAAAACCAATAGCATTAGTCTAGATGTCTGCAATAGCTCCAATGTTTGCTGACGGTCGATAAAAACATGCAGGCAAATCCAGAAAGTTCAGAAGCAGTCTGTCAGTTGAAGGCATAAGGTATGAGCTTAGGCTACAACAGAAAGGATTAAGAAGACAAATTGGGTCTTACTCCTGGATAGAAACCACTGAAGTAGAATTTCAGGCCTGACATTTTTTTTTCCTTTTCTTCTTTTTTTTGTGGAGTGGGGGCATGATAATCAGGTAAATACTATTGTTAATCAAAGATAAATAGTAATATTTAGTGTTACAAAAATGTCACATTTTGTAATATACTAGTTTGGTGTACCTTCAGTATTACATAAAACTATGATTAATCATATTACAACTTACTTCAATTGTCTAGGCGGTGTGAAGAAACCTTTACTTTGTTTTGTGGACTAAAAATTAGTGTTTGTTGTTAAATCATCACCTTGCAACACTTAAGATCAAATAAATTTCTCTTAGAAATTGTGTGAACATAATATTTCATATATAATTTTAATTATTGTTGGTAATCAAATAATCTTTCAATTAATAATTTTCGTATTCTTTTGTGAGTAACTTTCACTATGCAAAACATTTAAGCTTAAAAGATATGGTACATTTAAATTATATAGTGCATTTATCACTAAATTATTCTTATTTTTCAACACATTTAACCATATATGCAATTTTAGCAGTCTATTCTGAATAAAGCCTTTTGGCCAAATACCTTACTGGCACTATGAACAAGTGTGCAAACCACCACAGAATCACCAGAAAAAGCATTCATTGTGAGGAATGTCAATGTTATTTTCATACAAGATGTTTTAATACAACTCCCATGAAGGATGATGCTAACATGTGGCTTGTGGTTTGTTCTTGTCCACAATCACAGGATGTATCTTCTGTTATGAAGCCCCAGCTCTTCAGGTTGTCTCTGGATCGTCCAACTCCTGATCGTAATCTGTTTAAAGATTTCCACACCAGCCAGCTCTCGTTGTGTCCAGGTGGTAGTTCTTCAGCTTCTGGCGTCTGCAGGTGAGGTATCAACTTCTTCCATAACTCCAGCCTTGCCTTCTCTGGTGAAATGGTGAGCTTCTTGGATGTTCTCAGGATGGTGGATTATGTCCATGCAGTGGATGGGCACTGTCCTGTTCCAATTTCAGTCCCTCCTTGTTGGCAGCCACTGTTCTGCATACCCATGATGGTGCTATTCCAGCAAGGCAATAGAGCTTATAAGTTGGGGTAGGTCTTAAGCAATCAGGCATATCCTGGGCGTCAGGTTTCTCAGGCGGCTGATCCTTTCACACCAGAAACATCATCTTGGTCCTTTTCAGGACCACAGTTCACCATCATATCGATGAATATAGAAGGATGATGCTGATCACATTTGAAGATACAATGACAGTTGTTACTGATACACAACAATAAATATTTAATTTGCTTCATGATGGAAACTAGTAGTTTCAAATGTACCACTAAGAAAGGCTTGCTGCTATGTAAAATCGTTTTGTCTTATTGTATTTATTTCCTGTCTTTGAATTTAATGAAATGTATTACAAACAGTAACTCAAGATATGCTGTTGTGGGTTAGCAATTCCTTCCACTGACCTCATCATTTGGCAATTGTACAAGAAGAGTAAGCACTTTTATATGCTACAGTCTGCAGTAGTAATGTTATGCCTGGAATAGAAGAATGGATTGCAGTGAAGCCTTCTGAATCAGTGGAAAGATCCCAGAGATAGTGCAAGTCTGTTTGCTGTAACCTATCTATCACCAACAGCTTCAATGCATTGGAGACTTAGGAAAATGTCTTTAGTCAACCTAAGAAGTTCTGAAGCAGTCTGTCAGTTTAGGGTATAAGGATCAAGGTAAGTGTAGGAAGAAAATTTTTAAGCTATTGCTGGGTTTCATTCAAAGGAGTGAATGTTGGGAGTGGTGCAGATCTCTTTGAGAAGCAATTACTAGGGAGCAAATATTTTTAAACCATGCACAGAGTTCAGTGATGTCACCTGTGATTTAAGCTCATTGGGGAAGGATCTTGAAAAAGGATCGTGTAATAATAGTAGGGGCTGCAGATCACAGTTTGGATCAAAATGTTAACTATACAATTGATGATGATATTGGGCACATTGATGTGAATGCTTTCACACAAATATGAAGATTGTGTTACTATTTAAGAGATATGATGAGGACTGGATGAAACATGATGTGGAATATAATTGCTTCCACAGACAGAGTCAGGTGACATAAAAGTTTTCTGGGTATGATACCGCATCATAATGTATAAAACTACTGCTGCTGAAGAAAAACCAACATTTTGCCCATGGCTGCAGCGGCCTTCTTCTGGGTCTTCTTCTAGGCCCAGAAGAAGGTCACTGCAACTGTGGCCAAAACATTGGTTTTTCTTCAGCAGCAGTAGTTTTATACATTATGACACGGTACCCTACCCAGATCACTTTTATGTAGATGCTGTGGAATATGTTACTGGAGATCTTAGCAAATGACGCAGACGAAAAGACATTCACAAATGGATGTGTTTGCTGAGATGATTGTCACACGGTCACATGCTTCTCATAAAAGGCTATCTGCACAGCTAACTGCCAGAAGCATCCTGTCTGACCATAGCAATATCTGTCATATCCCAGTGATTTCCAGTGTGTTTGCTAGGCCTTTTTTTAGGTTAACTTCTTCTGAAGGATAAAACTGCAGAATAAATGTAGTCCAACTGGTACAGGGATTGGTGCAACAAAATACTGTAGCTTGGACAAAATCAAGGACATTAAAGAAAATAAATTTATTGTCTGCCATCAAAATATTAGCAGCCTCAAAAATTAACAAATATTTTCTCGTATCTATTCACAAAAATGAACATCGGAACATTACATGGTAATCACTGATATTGAGCAGATTCATGTTGATGGGTACAAGCTAATATCATACTACTGTAGAACCAATAAGAAGAAAGAAGGATGGCTATATATGCAGTATATGGAGTTAAGTCTCTGGCCATCAGGCTGAATGAATGTTGTGTTGAATAGCTTTTTGAATGGCATACCAAAATAGTCAATCAGAAACACACAGGCTCATAGTATTGACAATTTACAGGCCATCAGCAAGAAGTGTCTTGGGCTTCATAAAGCAGTTAGAAACAGTTTCAGTAAGGTTATCTGACTTAACTGGAGGATCATTGTTTGTGCAGATTGAAATGTTGATTTATCATCACATAGTGCATACTGTAAACACTTAAATTTTTTGATGTCCCACTTTGAATTACTTTGCACTTTAAAATACCCAAAGATGTCTGAAGGCCATAGTGCAACAGCTACTGACGATTTGATTTTAGACACATGACCCTGCTGGTAATGTTGCAGTAAAACCAGTAGTCAATTTTTTACCTGACCATGATAGTTGAATATTAACAATAAAATTTTGTGACTATTTAGGTACAGGCCATAGTATTGTGTCACAAAATCGCAAATGACATTAAGAGAGGGAGTACAGAAAGAATGCTAGAGAAAAATGTATGAAGTTGACAGTGTTTGTGGAAAACTTAATTGTTTCATAGACAAAGACCTACAACACTTTGATTCTTGATTTTTCCTAAAAACAATCCAGAGTAAAACTGAACAGAAGCGAGGATAAGGAGTGGACAGCTCCTTGGATTAAATTATCTTGTGCTATGAAAAAAGGAGTTCTACATAATTCTGAGAATAAGTGATAGTGAAGATTTGAAACTCCATTATCACCAGTACTGTAAGATCCTAATGTCTGTCATCTGAAAAATAAAACCTAATGCACTGTCCTCAAATAATAAAACATCCAAGAATAAGGCAAAAATTATTTGGTGCATTATTAAACAAGAAATAAACAAAAATACTGATCAAATTGAAATAGAGCCTCAAGAAAATAGTTCCAAGCAGAAACTGTGACATTCACAAATCATTGGATAATGAATTCAGTGATTACTTCCATACAGTGGAAGCAGGACCTAGACACAATAATAAACAACCTTGCATTAGATATACATTTGCAGACACTGCATGCACCTCAAATAGACATTAATTTAACAAAAACAATACAACTGCTAATGAAATTACAGAATTCATCAGGTCACTTAAAAGTAGTAATTATGGTGGCTATAATAGTGCTTCTAGCAGAATATTAAAATCTTGTGCGGACTTGATATGATGATCCATAAGTTATGCTTCTAATCAGGCCAAATTTCCTAACAGATGTAAATATGCCTTAGTAACATTCATCTACAAAATTGGGGATAAGAAACCACCTCTAATTAAAGACCTATATCACGCCTTTCAATCTTTTCCAAAGGGTTTGAAAACGTGGCCTGTAACAAAATTCTGGTTCATTTAACTGAAAAGAATGGGTAACTTCCTCTCAGTTTAGCTTTCATAAAGTATCCTCCACAAAGAATGTGATACAAGATCTCAGAAACTCAATCCTACCAATGATAAAAACATTACCCTTTTGGTGTAGTCTGTGACCTTACCAAAGTCTTTGACCGTAAGTTTCAGGCAGTTCTGTGTAGCATACAAACTTGTTATGACATGTCATTTCTCTGGCATGGAGGGACTCTTACCCTTGCAACAGAAAGCAAAGGGACTCAGTGATAGACTGTCTCAGATATGAATTCCCCATTTGTAGAATCCCCCATTAACCACGGACCTTGCCATTGGTGGGGAGGCTTGAGTGCCTCAACGATACAGATAGCCGTACCGTAGGTGCAACCACAACGGAGGGGTATCTGTTGAGAGGCCAGACAAATGTGTGGTTCCTGAAGAGCGGCAGCAGCCTTTTCAGTAGTTGCAGGGGCAACAGCCTGGATGATTGACTGATCTGGCCCTGTAACACTAAGCAAAACAGTCTTGCTGTTGTGGTACTGCGAACGGCTGAAAGCAAGGGGAAACTACAACCGTAATTTTTCTGAGGGCATGCAGCTTTACTGTATGATTAAATGACGATGGTGTCCTCTTGGGTAAAATATTCCGGAGGTAAAATAGTCCCCCATTCGGATCTGCGGGCAGGGACTACTCAAGAGGACATCGTTATACGGATCGGAGCGTGGAATGTTGGATCCCTTAATCGGGCAGGTAGGTTAGAAAATTTAAAAAGGGAAATGTATAGGTTAAAGTTAGATATAGTGGGAATTAGGGAATTAGTGAAGTTCAGTGGCAGGAGGAACAAGACTTCTGGTCAGGTGAATACAGGGTTATAAATACAAAATCAAATAGGGGTAATGCAGGAGTAGGTTTAATAATGAATAAAAAGTTGGGAGTGCGGGTAAGCTACTACAAACAGCATAGTGAACGCATTATTGTGGCCAAGATAGACATGAAGCCCACGCCTTCTACAGTAGTACAAGTTTATATGCAACTAGCTCTGCAGATGATGAAGAAATTGATGAAATGTATGATGAGATAAAAGAAATTATTCAAGTAGTGAAGGGAGAAGAAAATTTTATAGTCATGGGTGACTGGAATTCGACAGTAGGAAAGGGAAGAGAAGGAAATGTAGTAGGTGAATATGAATTGGGGCTAAGAAATGAAAGAGGAAGGTGCCTGGTAGAATTTTGCACAGAGCATAACTTAATCATAGCTAACACTTGCTTCAAGAATCATGAAAGACGGTTGTATACATGGAAGAACCCTGAGATACTAAAAGGTTTCAGATAGATTATATAATGGTAAGACAGAGATATAGGAACCAGGTTTTAAATTGTAAGACATTTCCAGGGGCAGATGTGGACCCTGACCATAATCTATTGGTTATGAACTGTAGATTAAAACTGAAGAAACTGCAAAAAGGTGGGAATTTAAGGAGATGGGACCTGGATAAACTGAAAGAACCAGAGGTTGTATGGAGTTTTAGGGAGAGCATAAGGGAACAATTGACAGGAATGGGGAAAAGAAATACAGTAGAAGAAGACTGGGTAGCTTGAGGAACGAAATAGTGAAGGCAGCAGAGGATCTAGTAGGTAAAAAGACGAGAGCTAGTAGAAATCCTTGGGTAACAGAAGAGATACTGAATATAATAGAGGGAAACATTCCACGTGGGAAAAATATATCTAAAAACAAAGATGATGTGACTTACCAAACGAAGCGCTGGCAGGTCGATAGACACACAAACTAACACAAACAAACACACAAAATTCAAGCTTTCGCAACAAACTGATGCCTCATCAGGAAAGAGGGAAGGGGAGGGAAAGACGAAAGGATGTGGGTTTTAAGGGAGAGGGTAAGGAGTCATTCCAATCCCGGGAGCGGAAAGACTTACCTTAGGGGGAAAAAAGGACAGGTATACACTCGCACACACACACATATCCATCCACACATATGTGTCTGTATATGTGTGGATGGATATGTGTGTGTGTGCGAGTGTATACCTGTCCTTTTTTCCCCCTAAGGTAAGTCTTTCCGCTCCCAGGATTGGAATGACTCCTTACCCTCTCCCTTAAAACCCACATCCTTTCGTCTTTCCCTCTCCTTCCCTCTTTCCTGATGAGGAAACAGTTTGTTGCGAAAGCTTGAATTTTGTGTGTTTGTTTGTGTTAGTTTGTGTGTCTATCGACCTGCCAGCGCTTCGTTTGGTAAGTCACATCATCTTTGTTTTTAGAAGAGATACTGAATTTAATTGATGAAAGGAGAAAATACAAAAATGCAGTAAGTGAAGCAGGCAAAAAGGAATACAAACGTCTCAAAAATGAGATCGACAGGAAGTGCAAAATGGCTAAGCAGGGATGGATAGAGGACAAATGTAAGGATGTAGAGGCTTATCTCATGAGGAGTAAGATAGATACTGACTAAAGGAAAATTAAAGAGACCTTTGGAGAAAAGAGAACAACTGCATGAGTGTCAAGAGCTCAGATGGAAACCCAGTTCTAAGCAAAGAAGGGAAAGCAGAAAGGTGGAAGGAGTATATAGAGGGTCTATATAGGGGTGATGTTCTTGAGAACAATATTATGGAAATGGAAGAGGATGTAGATGAAGATGAAATGGGAGATATGATACTGCGTGAAGAGTTTGACAGAGCACTGAAAGACCTAAGTCGAAACAAGGCCCTGGGAGTAGACAACATTCCATTAGAACTACTGACGGCCTTGGGAGAGCCAGGCCTAACAAAACTCTACCATCTGTTGAGCAAGATGTATGAGACAGGCGAAATTCCCTCAGACTTCAAGAAGAATGTAGTAATTCCAATCCCAAAGAAAGTAGGTGTTGACAGATGTGAAAATAACCGCACTATCAGTTTAATAAGTCACAGCTGCAAAATACTAACGCAAATTCTTTACAGATGAATGGAAAAACTGGTAGAAGCTGACCTTGGGGAAGATCAGTTTGGATTCCGTAGAAATGTTGGAACATGTGAGGCAATACTGACCCTACGACTTATCTTAGAAGAAAGATTAAGGAAAGGCAAACCTACGTTTCTAGCATTTGCAGACTTAGATAAAGCTTTTGATAATGTTGACTGGAATAATCTCTTTCAAATTCTGAAGGCTGGCAGGGGTAAAATACAGGAAGCAAAAGGCTATTTACAATTTGTACAGAAAGCAGATGGCAGTTATAAGAGTCGAGGGACATGAGAGGGAAGCAGTGGTTGGGAAGGGAGTGAGACAGGGTTGTAGCCTATCCCTGATGCTATTCAATCTGTATTGAGCAAGCAGTAAAGGAAACAAAAGAAAAGTTTGGAGTAGGTATTAAAATCCATGGAGAAGAAATAAAAACTTTGAGGTTCACCGATGACATTGTAATTCTGTCAGAGACAGCAAAGGACTTGGAAGAGCAGTTGAACGGAATGGACAGTGTCTTGAAAGGAGGGTATAAGATGAACATCATCAAAAGCAAAATGAGGATAATGGAATGTAGTCGAATTAAATCGGGTGATGCTGTGGGAATTAGATTAGGAAATGAGACACTTAAAGTAGTAAAGGAGTTTTGCTATTTGGGGAGCAAAATAACTGATGATGGTCAAAGTAGAGAGGATATAAAATGTAGACTAGCAATGGCAAGGAAAGCATTTCTGAAGAAGAGAAATTTGTTAACACTGAGTATTGATTTAAGTGTCAGGAAGTCGTTTCTGAAAGTATTTGTATGGAGTGTAGCCATGTATGGAAGTGAAACATGGATGATAAATAGTTTAGACAAGAAGAGATTAGAAGCGTTCGAAATGTGGTGCTACAGAAGAATGCTGAAGATTAGATGGGTAGATCACATAAGTGATGAGGAGGTATTGAATAGAACTGGGGAGAAGAAGAGTTTGTTGCACAACTTGACAAAAAGAAGGGATCGGTTGGTAGGACATGTTCTGAGGCATCAAGGTTTCACCAATTTGGTACTGGAGGGCAGCGTGGAGAGGAAAAATCATAGAGGGAGACCAAGAGATGAATACACTAAGCAGATTAAGAAGGATGTAGGCTGCAGTAGGTAGTGGGAGATGAAGAAGCTTGCACAGGACAGAGTAGCATGAGAGCTGCATCAAACCAGTCTCAGGACGGAAGACCACAACAACAACAATGGTTAACATGACTATAGTGCCATAGAGGGCTGCCCTGCAGCACAAGGGAGCTGAAGGACAGAAAAAGCAGTGTGGTCAATCTGTGTGCTGTTACAGTGCACTGTGGTGGAGTTCTTCATTTTGAAGTAGCCTGGGTTGATAACATGGGGATCGGAAATACCAAGACTTTGGTATTACTCAAAATATCATTTCACATATGTGAGGGTTGTTCCAAAGCAAAGACAGTGCTGCTCTAAGGAGAGAAGGCAGTTGATTGCAGTCAACTACAGAAACAGGTAACTGCTACAATGTGCAGCAGGAAAGAAGAGACCCCCATCAATCATCAGGTACAACGGCAACCACATTTAATAGGACTACAAGGCACATAGTGTCATACCCAACAGTGGTAGGGCAACTGCATAGATGTGTCCAGAATGATATTTTCACTCTGCAGTGACGTGTGTGCTGATATGGAACTTCCTGGCAGATTGAAACTGTGTGCCAGTCCCGAGTTCGACTCTCAGTCCAGCTCACAGTTTTAATCTGCCAGGAAGTTGCATAGATGTGGTTTATCTGTTTTTTTTTTCTTTCTTTTTTTTCTTTTTAGCACAAAGACCAGTATGTAGTGTTCTGTTGACACCCATACATTGGTGGCACTGTTTGTAAAGGTGTGAAGAGCGTCGGGACTGGGCCGACAAAGAGTGGGGTCATGTGCTGTTCTCTGATGAGACCAGATTCAACATCACTAGTGATTCTGGGAATACATTCATAAGGTAAGAGTTGTGAATGCAAAGTGCAATAATGCAACCAAGAAGATTGTTGGACATGATTGTTTTTGTGGTCCAAGTGCTATGGTGTGGGAAGGCACAGTACTGCATGGGCATAGGGGCTCCAAATCTTTGAACACAGTACACTCAATTGTCAACATTATTGTGTCCCAATGTGAATCATTTCAGGGATGCATTCAGCATCTGACTTCATTTTTATGCATGACAATGCACAACCGCAACGACAGTGCATGTGTGCGAGTAAATGCGGCAAACAGATTGGCCTGCCAGTTCCCAAGATTTAAGTTCCATTGAGCATGTATGGGACATGTTGGAGAAACATAATGCAGCATGTTAACTTGTAGCAATGACCATCTAGCAGTTGTCAGCTCTGCTGGTGGAGGAATGGAACACCTATCACAGGAACTCTTTACCAACATTACAGACTGCAAGCAAACTGCCATCTGTTGTTATCACACACACTGGTAAGTACAATATCTCTCCTTTTGTAATGTCCAAGGGATGATCATAAAATTCAGTGTGTAATTATTGTCTTTGAATAAAAGTGTCATTTTTGTTCATCTCATTGTGTATTTCTTTCATTTATCTTCTGCACTTTACTGTAGCAGTTCTTTCTATGTGTGACACAAGTTTCATCAAGCTATGTTAATTGGTAGTTGCTCATAATGCAAAAATTACCTTTATTCTTAAGTTTTGCACTTTAGTGTATTATGCTATATCAAACCAGCAGTAAAGACCTGTTATCCCAAGCAGTAGATGTTAGAAGTGTGGTTACTTCTACTTAAAAAATGAATTGAAGATTGGATTTATTTAAAAATGGATCAATGTGTTCACATCTCAAATGCTAAAATTCAGTAATATTTTTTCCTTGCAGTTTATCTCATGTGAGCTACCTCTATACGGGGCCTAACCTAAAAATGTCCTGAAAAATTTAAGTTACCAGTATGAGAATCACTATTGGGGTCCTAAAATTCACGTCTGACTGGCTTGAACCCTAAGGTTCCAATACTCCTCATGCTGCTAACAACTTAAAATGCTAAATGAAAAGTCAAATAGTAAATATCTGTCTCAGATTCATACAGTAATTGACAAATTGCACACAGCACTAAACTGAACACAAAATGAGGATATTTTCATTTCAGTATTCACTAAATTGAAATATCTTTTAATCCCTCAAATAAAATTACAGGCCATATGATGATGATGATGATGAGTCCCATACTTCTTTACAGAGCGTAGGGGAGCGACGCGGGAGAACCGCGCCGCCTTACTAGGCAAGGTCCTATTGAAGGTGGTTTGCCATTGCCTTCCTCCGACCATAATGGGAATGAATGATGATGATGAAGATGACACAATAACACCCAGTCATCTCGAGGGAGGAAAAATTCCTGACCCCGCCGGGAATCGAACCCGGGAAACCTTGCTCGGGAAGCGAGAACGCTACCGCGAGACCACGAGGGGCGGACTACAGGCCATATACCTAGTGGTAATAATTTCCGATGAGTCTGTGAGAAAAATGCTAATAGGAAATACAGGAGTCTTAGCCTTCCACAGCTATAAAGACATCAGTCTGGAATGAATACCATGCAAAAACTGACTATATAATTTCATTGTTTTCTTGTTTCTGTGATACTACGGTGGATTGTGGATTCTGTGCCACCTAGACCATTGTTCTTTGAATGTGCTGCAGTTTCTTAGCCACTACAACCCACAAAACATGAAACTGGGGTGTGGCTTGAACATTCTTAAATCTGATCATGAAACTTTTTTCCCAAAATCATTAATAAAACAATTTTTCCCCACCTGTTGCCCTTCTTGTGCCCCTCAGCAACAATCTGAAATTAATATTTTCTTCTCTCTATATATGAAATTATTATTTTAATGGGGAATATGAAAATGCAAGAAACTGAACTGTTACAATGGTCATCTATTAAATGAATAATACAGCATAAATTTGAGGTGTCATTGGAAGAAAGTGCTGACTCTCAATTTAATAAGCATTGATCTAATTATTCTGTCTGTTGTGGGTTAACATTTTCATTCATCTTTCAATCCTTGGGATCCAGCCAAATACATTAAAATGTATATAAATTAATAACAAAAGTTAGGTCAGTGAGTTATTTCATGAAACACATCTGCCATTGTGTTGACTTAAAGACAAAAATGTTGGCTTCTTTTCTGTATTCTTGCTGTCTGTTGTATTAAGGAATTACTCTCTGGGCAGTGCAGCTAAAGAAAATAAACAACGTTTCTAAAAAGTGAGCGGTGGGAATATTGTGCAAAGCAGATAATTGTACACATTGAAGAAGCCGTTTCAGTCATCTTGGAATTTCTACACTTACATCCTAATACATTTACACCTCAATTTTGTTTTTCTGGTAATAAAAATCAGTTTCAATTCTTAAAATTTCAGGCATGTGTCCACATAATTTCGACTCCTTCTTATAATATTTTGGCTCAGTTCCCTCCAAGTCGAGCCATCTTCAGAGTGAGCTGAGGTGACTGACACTCCAGCACTTGCTCCGTCCTTTAGAACCCGTGGACTGCACCACTGCGCATGCAGCCACTGATACACAAGGCACCAGTGACATTGATCAACAGCAAAGAGGTATGACATAATTTTGGAATTAGATCTATGACTGCACATTCAATCCGCATGGTGATAATAATGTACCACTGCATGCTGCACCGTCACGATGTATTTGTGATTTTATTACAGAAACTTCTAGATTTCATGATTTGTCCCACCTGAAGCCGCTATCTCTATTAATTACATTGATCACCAACCAAATTTCAATTGCTTCCTTCACTACTGAGTCCCAGAAAGATAAAGTTGATGCTAAAATTCAAATGTTATCATACACCATAGAGTGCCCAGTGTAAGTACAGTGCTCTGCCACCACACACTTATTAGGTTGTAAGAGCTGGGTGTAGCTGCGGTGCTAAGTGCATCTCTCCTGGATAGTATGTATTTTCTGTCTGATGTATGAACAGATGCATTCACAGGGGATCTTGTAAACTCCTGGCTTCTGAAGCACCAAATAATCTTCTGAAGCCTGGGGTGTACAAGATGCCCTATGAATGCTGCCATTCATACATCAGACAGACAACACTTACTGTCCAGGAGAGATGCAGAGAGCACCACAAGTACTACTGGCTCTTACAACTTAATACATCTGATGTGGCAGAGCACTGTAGTGATGCTAGGCACTCTATGATGTACGATAATGTTGAAATTTTAGCCTCAACTTCATATTTCTGGGACTCAGTAGTGAAGGAAGCAATTGAAATTTGGTTGGTGATGAATTTAATTAATAGAGATAGTGGCTTCAGCTTGGATAAATCATGGAATCTGGCAGTTTCTGTAATAAAATCACAAAGACATCGCGACAGTGCACATCACAGTGATACATCAATATCACCATGTTGATCGACTGTGCAGCCATATATCTAATTCCAAAAAATATGTCATACCTCTTTGCTGCTAATCAATGTCTCTGGCGTATTGTGTATCTGTGGCCACAAACACAGTGGTGTGGTCTGTGGGCTTAAAAGGACAGAGTAACTGCTGGAGTGTCAGACACCTTGGTTCACTCTGAAAATGGCTGGACAGTATTCAGCCAAAATATTAGAAGAAGAAGTCAAATTTATGCAGCTGCACACCCGAAATTTTATGTAACACTGACTTACACAGGCACAAAGCAAGGCACAAAAATCATTTCATGTTTTGTCTCATTGTCTAAGGTTCAGAGAGGACTTACGGGCTTTGGTGGGAAGATATTCAACATGCTCTGACAAAACATCAAGGAAGAAATTGGGAACCCCTTCCAATTCAAAAGAACATGCCTGATAAGGCACTCTTTCAACAAATTATTTCAACATCTACATTCAGGGATTGAAAAAGTTCTGTTGGCTACATGGTGAGAAGCAGTGTTTGTTATAAATCTGCATGAAAAATTGCAATGTGCTGTAAAAAGGAGTCAGTATATGTAGATACAGGGAAATACTTTCTTTGAAAAATACCATTATAATGAAGTAAGTATTAAGCAATTAATAGCAGATAAACAGCAGCTTTATGGTAAACTGAGAAAGCAGCAGCGTTTTTCAGAGTAGAAGCTTCCGTACTAAATTATTCAGATTTAGATGGCACAGTATAATGGAAGTATGTTGTTAATGCAATATAAAGCTTAAGTTTTTTGATCTCAAACTCCCTTACAGGCCAAAACTGGAACATTTCCCTTTTGCCTGCAAGAGCTCTACCAACATGCACAACATGCACAACTCACAACTCATCCACATTGCTTTACTGCCATTAGTATCTCATCTCCTACCTTCCAAATATAACAGTTCTACTGCACAACTGTCTACAGAGTGAAAATTCATTTTTCTTCAATTTGTATGTCTATTTTAATGTACACTTTGATTTGTTCCACATCCATGAAGATTTTTCTCCCTGATCGGGTCTATGGAATGCAATGAAGGAACATATTTAAGTACAGTGCTCAGTGATATCATCTCTAAATAGGCTTTTGAGGGAAGGAGTTTGGTAAAGAACAGTAATAGCAGAACAGTAGAGCACACCCTCAGTTATATAGTAGAGGAGGACATCAAGAACATTGATGAGACTGCTCCTAGCTCTAGTATGAGTTTGGGGGGGAGTGGGAGTGGTGGTATTCTTGTTATTGCAGTACTATAACCCTGAGATGAAGCATCCTACAGAACATCTTCATACAGAGCTAGAGAGATCAATAAGGATAGTGGGGCATTTATATGATGGTGTGGTTGTTACATCATCATCTCATACACAAAGTGGTTTGCCATTGGCTCTAAGAAGAAGCTATTTTCATGGTTAATTACAAGAAGCATCTAGTCTGATCAATACATTATTGATCACACCCCACTGATTTCCAAGTTCCCTAGGCCTCTGTAGAGTAAATTTATGTTAAAGCCAAAGCTGCAGAGTGAATATAGTTCAAAATGCTGCAGCTTTGACAAAGCTGTTTATCTTATAGAACAGTCACTTAGAATCTACCATGAAAACATTAGAAACTTCATTAATAAAATCGGATGAACTTCTAAAATGCATACAACAAAATGACAGTACAGTTTTAATATCAGTAGATGTATTATACTTATCAGAACATCACATGGAAATCACTGAAATCAGATGCCATTTGCAGGTTAATACCATACTATTGTAGAACCATTAAGAGGAAGGGGGAATGCCTAAATATACAACAAATTAATTCATGTCACAGGCCCTTCAGGTATATACAGGTTGTATAGCCCATTGAATGCTCCTCCACAATAACATAAGCTAAGCACACTTTACATGCCACCAGCAGGAAATACCTTAAGCCCCATTCATCAGCAAGAAACAGTTTTAATAAGATTAACAACCTAAATTGGCATAAATTCCTACTCACCACACAGAGGAACTGTTGGGTGTCAGACAGGCACATTTATAAGTAGACTGTGGTGTAGTGCATGCAGTGTGGTGTAGTGGTTAGCATTGCTGGCTGTTGTGCTATGGGTTGCCAGTTCAAACATGACTATCAGCAGTTATTTGTTATTTACAATTTTTGATTTCTAGAATTTCCTTGAAATATCTTATGTTTGTAATGTTTGTATATTCTGGAATATGCAATGTTTGTACAAATACCAGCATTCTGGAGTATTTGGTGTTTGTATAAATAGCTGCACTCACCAACCAGGAGATCAGTTTGGTGCTGGCTGTAAATTGCTGATTGTTATAAATGTACTTTCAGTGCTAGGTATTTAACTGATAAACATGCTTTTGGATTTGTATTTCAGTCTGGTCTCTACATGACACAGTTTGGTGGTGATGCAGGTATTTTGGAAAGTCTACATCACCATGCCTCCAATTGGGCAATGTAAAAACTGTTGCCTACATGGACAGGAACACTAATACAATCAGTACATTGTTCCCATGGTCTGTATATTCAGCAGACCAATATGTCCCAAGCCAGCAGTACATTGCATTAGCTGCATGTCAAGGGACACTTGTTGAGACCCAATGAAATACCTAAGGGATGAAACTTGGTTGCCAAGTACAACATATTTAATAGCATGATGTACTTGTCAACTGTGCACTTGGACAGTAGAACCCAGCAGTGATTCGAGAATAATGTACAGAAGCCCAATAGCTGGGATAAGTTCCAGGCCAAACTGAAGTAAACGTTTGGAGGCAACGAGCAGCAAGTCCTCTCAGCAGAAGAACAATAAAAGAAAGATGTCCCAAGCTCCTGAGGAATGACACAGGTATAAATACAGAATGTTTTGGCCCTGTGCTGTATTGTTAATTAAATATGACAGAAGCTGAAAAATCTCTTACTTGACAAAAGAGGTTGCAGAAATCGTACACCAAGCTCTTCTGGGAAAGGATGTCACAACAACAGATGTTTGTCAGCACATCAAGGAAATGCAACAGAAAACAATCAGATGAAACAAGTGTGACTGACATAACCAGCTTCCAAATGTGGTTCCTGTGGCAGTTGTGGAAGACCACCACAACCTAGCCTCTCTTATGGGCCAGGCAGTGAGAGAAGAGATATTTCATAATAGCCAGAACTGTTTGGTGAGTAATCAAGATATAGCAGCCATGAATGTTGACCCAGTACATCAGGAGGTAATAGACAAAGTTGAAGAGGAGATGTATCAATGTTTAGTACCAGTTTCCACCACTAGCTGAACACGTCAGGAAGAATGAACTCAGCCAACTCTGACTTACGACGCTGTCATCATATGAGAAACAAACACCTGATCAACATGGCTACAATGAGCTCCGATGCCTAGTATAGTACCACACAGAAGAACAGATATTTGGAGGAAAAAGGACAAAACACCACTGTTTTTTCCACTGTGGACATCCTCCTCCAACTGCAGAGAAAGAAGGTGTGTTTATGATGACTCCTAAACTAGCACAACACATCTGTTCATACCAGTCAGCTGCACATGATTATCGTTGACCTGTGGGATGAAGCACATCGCTGTATCCTAGATAAGGTCTCTCCATAACATGCCTCGGCCAATCCCCATAAGCTTACAGAGCCAGAAACAACTCACATAGCTCCCAACTTCAGGGAAATCGAGTGAGGTGACTGACTATATTCAAGAGGCCACCACACATGCAGTTATCACTGTTGTCACAATTGTTATGCAACCTACTACTCAACTTATGGGCTTCCTTTTCTGTAATGTCGGGTGCTTATCATTTTCAGTTAACAAAGATTGTGTTCTGTGACAGGAAACTCAATTGCACTGGAAGTCACAAATGGGAAATAGGTCCAGCTGACTGGAACATATATTGCAACAATGACTATTAGTGACAGAACATAGCTCTTTGAATTTGTTGTTTTAACAGAATGTAGTCATGATGCTATTTTTGGTTGGGACTTTCTGCTGGCATCACAGGTAGAAGGTCAGTACTCCAGGCTGTTGAAGTAGTTCCAAAAAGCAAACTTAACAAAGGATGCCCTAGGCAGTTGTTTACTCTTGAAGGTGTTGTAATTATGCCATCATCAATGAGACAAGTTCCAGTCATCAACCAAAATGTTTCGTTAAACCTTGAAGCTTTTGTAATTGCAAAAAGCTATTAAGGTTAACAAAAGAAATCTGTGTTCTAGTGATCACCATAACCATTGTAGGTAGTCAAGGAGCACTTTGGACCACTAATTGTCATGAGTAGCCACAACTCATCCCTAAAGGTATGAGCCTGGGAGACAGCTGAGTCAGTCCAGGGATTCCAGCTTCATGCCATTGGCAAAGAATCATGCTCCACTACCACTACAGACAATGTGGGGGAGGAAGTCATGTCAGACTGACAGTAGGATTTGGTCTGATGTGGGAACTATGTCAGTGAGTGTTAGCCATTCTGTGCAAATGTTTAGATGCATGCAAATCCAGAGTGGAGAAAAGACAGACCAAGTAGCCCATGATAAAACATCACATCTACACTGCAGATCATCCACAAATTAGTGAGCACTCATACAAGGTGTCACTGGATTAACTACAAATAATCTAGGGGGAAGTGGAGAAGATGCTGCAATATGATATCATGGAAGCTACAGAGAGTAGTTGGTTGTCTCCTGTAGTTCATGTGAAGAATAAGGCCAGTAGATCCTATTTCTGCATTGACTACTGACTACAGAAGAAAATCATGAAGAAAAATGTCCATCCATTACACTAGACTGTTTGAAAAGAGCAAAGTACTTCTCAGTCATGGATATATAGTGGGCTACTGGCAAATCAACATTGCTGATGCTGTCCAGGAATAGATTGCCTTCGTAACTCCTGAGGGACTCTATGAGTTTAAAGTTACACCATTTGTACTGTGTAGTCCTCCAGCTATCTCCAAATTTATGGTGCACAACAGTCTGTGACATCTTTAATGGATGATATGTCTGTGCTATCTAGATGACACTGTCATTTTGTCAAAGATGTGAAGAATACATAGGCCACCTGACAACAGTGTTGAAGTGTGTTCAGGCTGCAGACTTCCACCTGAATTTGAAAAAGTGCCTCTTTGCCACCCAAGAAATAAAAGTCTTGGAGCATCTAGTGGATGATGATGGAGTCCATCCCAATCAAGAGCAGTCACAGACTTTCCATCTCTTCAGCACATTCTTGAAGTGAGAAGCCTTTCATAATGTGTTCACTCTACCAGCACTTCACAAATGATTGCTGTACCAAGACACATCCCTTGCAAGAACTGCTGTAATGAGACACCAAAATTTCCTGGATTGATGTGCAAGAAAGATCTCTCCTTCTCCTTAAGGAGGCACTAACATTTTCTTCAGTCCTGGCAATGTATGACAAGAGTTCAGAAACAGAACATTGGATAGGTACAATTCAAGTGCAAATTCAGGAAAGTACCATAGAAGGAGATAGCTTATGTTTCGTGAGTTCTCTCCAAGCCTGAGATGGACTCCTCTACAGCTGTGAAAGAATTGCTGCAGGTGTTTGGACCAGTAAAAGGTTCCAGCTGTATTTATTTGGCAAGTCATTGTGACCGACTACTGTTCCCTGTGCCAGCTAAATAGCCTGAAGGATCCATCAGTCTCACTGTAGAGATGGGCACAAAGACTTCAGGAGTATGATGTCACAGTGGTATACAAAAGCAGATGAAAACACGTGGATGCCAACTGCATTTTTATGTGTCCTTTGGTGGAATACAGCAGGATGGATGAAATCTTGGTCATCACTGCATTAAACGGCACTGCTGCTGAAGAGAGGGAAAATCCTGCACCACTGAAAACAATAGCAGCCATGAAGATGGAGGAACTGACCAAAGGAAAATTCCAGTTAATTAATACAGCATTGTACCTCTTGGGGAGGTTCCTGATGTGAACACAACAAAAGTCGATGGATAACAGTCTGCGCTAACTACCTCACCCAGTATGCTGTCACCCAAGGTGTGCTGATTGCCAAAGCTCCATAAATTACAAGGATCCTTGTAGAACAGACACATTTCAAGCATGCAGCACCCTGTGAGATGATGTCTTATCGGAAAAGTTTTGCAGTTGAGGCTAGTATCATAGGTAACTTCATGTTATGACATCTATGTCCCATCCACAGATGAATGGTTTCATAGAACACTTTGATAAAATATTGGCTTATATGTACTCATTGTACATTGACATCCAACAGAGAGATTGGCATATAATACTGGCCCTTGTGACATTGGCACACAATGAAGCAAGTTACTGTAGATGAGGCCAAAATGACAATGGATACATTGTTCCCATTTCAACTGGATGATACTCAAGATAACCATGTCAAACACCTCATCCCCAGTAATGAAGAAGCACAGCAACTGGCCCACATATAGGCCTCAGATGCCCAGGAGAAAGACTGAGAGTGCTATAATGCCAACCAGTGACCAGCGAAATACAGTGTGAGAGACTTGGTGTGGATTTTTAGGCCTGTGCAGAAAATTAAACTGTTACTTTTTAGACTGTCTTTTGTTCTTTATCTTTTTTTCACTGATGAAGTTCAGGATTTTTTTTACCCATTGGTGTTTGAAGAAATTAAATCTGTAACTAAAATCTTACTGAAATATGTATGTCAAAATTTTTGTGACTTCATTTTAATTTTTTGCAAAATGAAACGGACAAAACATACACATCAGGAAAGTAGTACATTAGATGTTAAGAAAACTGCCCATCATTTTGTGTAGTATGCATTATTCTTCCCATTCTGTGAGTATTGAGGCAAATGAATGAAGTAATTTGTACTCCCTATTGCAAACTCATTTTTTAGTTTTTCTTATTACAGTTGTTTGTATTTGATTACCTGTCAAGAAAATGGCATAATGTATTGACAGCATTTCCATATACTTAAGACAAGCTTATAGTTCAGCAACTGAAATTATTTCAAGGATAACTTTGACTGTTTAGTTGTTCATGTAAGTTACAATGCATTTCTGATCATTAGTGTTATTGATGTAGTTAGTCAGCTTTGGAACATATTTTCTCAGACTCAATTCACGTGTTGTGAATAGCATGTATCTGAATGCAAAGTGTGCTTGTGTGTTTCTGTGGTTTGACAAATGATTGCTGTTACCATTATATATTTATTCTCTGTAAACGGAAAAAATTTTCACCCAGATGATTTGAACTGCGATTCAGCTGGAAGTTTTTATTGTTTGCTAATATTTTTTGTGTTTATTGTTCATGTTTAGTCATATGATTCATTACACATTCATAAACATCTTATCAGCATGAAATTTCTCTGCTAACTGTTGCTTCAGCTGATTCATTTGGAGAACTTCCTTCAAATTGTAATTTCAGTAATTTATAATTACATCTCCATGTACATTTCAGCTATAACTACTCTGTTTACAGAAGTTCTTATCAGAAGATATTGCGTAGTTCTGTAATATTGTGTAAGTATGTCAATTATCAACTGAGAATTCCAAGTACATACTGAGCTTTATAGGAAGGTATGAGGCAGTTGTCTCTTTCAATAATAGGCTCACTGGCAACTGTGCTGTAATGTACATGCAACTACAGTGTCAATGAAATGTTGGCACAGTATCTATTAATAATTATAATAATAACTAAATCCATAACAATATCAATAATGGTGATAATGCCCTGTTTTTAGGCGTCTTGTCTGGAGAAATTCCTGGGAATTTTATCTGAAAATTAAACAATTAGACGACCTTTCAAACAAGCTAAGCTTTACCTGCCAGAGAGAATCTTTCTATTGATATTGAAGCATCTGATGCAATCCTCATATTTTGTCTAAGTTTCCACATTCAATTACACAATTTGTCAAAGTGGTCTCACTTCAAGGGTCTAACGTATGGTTACCAATTGTCATTATTCAGAATGAATCTTTCACTCTTCACCAGAATGTGTGCTGATTTGGAACTTTCCAGCAGATTAAAACTGAGACTTGCACTGGCTCCTATCGGCATCTGATGAGAGCTATCAGATGCCATGTTACTGCATCACAGCTACCACCCAATAAGGAGCACACAAAGTGGAATACTGAGTATTTAACACCACACAGTAGAACAGAGAGGGGTCTTGGTCACTAGATCTTGCACTAGAGTTCTTGTTTGGAATACCACTTGGCGTCGAAGAGTGCAGAAGCACCATGCATGCAGTGGATGGGTAGTAACTAAGTATTTAAAGCTGTAACTGAAGTGTGTTACTTTATTCTTTTATTGGTTTTAAAACTGATTTGATAATTTCAACTGCTTAGGTAAAGCTGTAAATTTATTAGTCAAGATTTGTGTAAATAGCTTTTTATTTAATTCATCTGACAATTGGTTGAGATTGCTTTGTTTATGCTGTATTAAATAAACTTGCATATATTTTTAAAGTTACTGTATCAAATTTCCTTTGTGAAGACCACTGGAAAATAAAAACAATAGTTTACTCTGCTGGAGCACTGTAACTATTGCTCTGCAGCTCCATGCAGTTGCTACCATGGTAAATGTCCTTCACCATGTCATTGGTAGCAAGAGCTTGGTTGCATGATAGGAAATAAAAGAAAGGAAATTTACCAAACTTAGGAAATTAGATCAGGTGAGTTTTATTGCTTGGTACTGTTCTTTGTATTGGTAATGTTGCATTATAGGTGATTCTACTGTCAAGCAATGCTACCCTAAAAGTGATTGGCGTTGCCCATTGAAATGAAGAATTTCTCCACTATGAACTATGAGTAAGTGGCCATGTTATGTGAGGGAAACATGATGGAACAATCAAATTGGTTGCAAGGCACTTTGAACTGGCCTGTGCAATTGAGTAAACAGGATGTAATTGAGGTAAGTGTGGCTGCTAACCTGTTCTCCGGATGCACCTTCATGATACTAGCTTATATTGAGTTTTCGCCAGACAACTGCTTTTCCTGTAAAAAAACATTATCTATTCAATCTCAGTTAGGTCACTTGGCTAATCGTGAGCAAGATTTGTCACAGATGAATACGGGTAGGGAAGAAATTTAAATTCAAGAAAAAATGCAGAGGAAGCTGGTGGAGTTTCAGGTCTTGTCCAAAAGCTTGCATTTTCAAGAAGTATTGACAGATAGCATTAATGTAAATGCAGAGTGCAGGGCTGTGGTGCAAGGTGGTGAAGTGGAAGTGTGGCATAGCTTTAATAAGCCTCTCAACCCAATTGCCAGCATGCTACAGGGAGTAGAATTTTTCTCAGTTGAGTTGGGTATGGAGATGGTGCTTTTTTCTGGTTAAATTTAAGTTACAGCATTCCACTGACAACTTTCAGTTTTCACACCTTCTGATACTTCAGGTGATTTATCCTTTGTCCAACGGCAGATTGAGCGTATTTGTTGAGCAAATTATCTGAATGCAGGTGTAACTGGAGGGACTTTGTAGGTTAATTGTTTATCAAAACTTCTCCAGCAGAGGTAAGGATGAGTTAATGAGTAAGTATTATTTTATAGTTAAAGGGGGGGGGGAGGGTTAAAGTTTTGTTCATTACATGGAGGACATCTTAGGAGCTAGGCTTGCACTATGTTTAGAAACTTCAGAAAGTGTCACTGTTAATAATATTTTGGAAGGTATGCACCATGAGGACCACTCATGGGTAGTTTTAGCATTAAAGCCGAAGAATTTTGCAGAACTTGATTGGTTAACAAACTCTCTGGAAAGTTTTTGCTTTAATATTGGAAAGAGGATGACAATGGAGCACAAATATTTAGTGCAAGTTTAGTGAATCTGGGGACAGAACAAAACAGACAAGGTTCTTGTCCATGTTAATTGTTTTTTTATGTTATCAGCTGGGGAATATGGCTTGCAATTGTTAATTTCGAAGAAGTAATCTTAAGAGCAGCTGACAGTATCAGAGAAGCAGTGGGCCACTAACAGGTGCTGAACAGTGGTCTTCCCTTAATTTACCCAGTCCAACAATACATTCCCTCAGGCCAGTCAACAATGAGATAAATAATTGAGCACAAAACTAATTTTTTGATATTTCTGTCACCAACAGGTGTAGAAATGTATGGTACTACAATCCGGGGACCAGAGTTGTAGATAAGAAGCACCTGTGTTGTTTGTTACAATAAGCAGAAGTCAAAAAATATACTCATCTCCAATTCTCATTGTTGTTGCTGTTGGTCCAGAACCTCATTCTGTAAAAATTTGAGGTATGAGCTCTTGGAGGACTAGGCATTGATGTGTTGAAGAAAGAAAAACACTTTTCTGATAACAGTAGTTTGTCATGATGTGTTAATGAAATTAATTCAGTAAAAAATGAGATTTTGTTCAATTATGTAAAAATGAGACTGGTAAACATGTAATTTTTTGAAATAAATACTTTGTAAGTTCAACTTTTCATATGTTTCACCAAGAGCATATACAAAACATTTCTTGAATAACAATGCCTTTAAATATTGCAGAATAAGCACATTTTGCTTAGCTATAATGGAGACAAGTCCCTAAATTGGCTCCCCATCTCCGATGCCCTCTGTAACTTCACACAAAGTTACGGACTCTTTCCAACACTCTTTAAAAATTATGAAGTAAACTAAGATGTTACATTTTGACACTGCAAAGAATTTATTAGATGGCGCTGCAATAAGATTGTGATGACCTTCATATAGAAAATATTATTCAGATACAAACATATTTTGAAAAGAATGAATGATTAGGTAATCTTAAATGCAGTTTCTATAATAGATTTTTAATAAATTGCATAAGGTAAAGGCACTGGTAGTTGACAGAACACCAGTAGTTGACACTTTCAAATAAACTTAAAATAAGAAAATCGCTTTATTCAGAGATAGAGTTTTGACTGTTGTTGTATGGTAGTGCCATCTACAGTGTAAT
Source organism: Schistocerca nitens (assembly GCF_023898315.1). Lineage (NCBI taxonomy): Eukaryota > Metazoa > Arthropoda > Insecta > Orthoptera > Acrididae > Schistocerca > Schistocerca nitens. The sequence continues at coordinate 282,892,328 of NC_064618.1, read as the reverse complement.
TTGATAACTATCATATTTTTCTAGCAGCCATTTTGAAGTAAGTGCTTCTGTTTGTAACAGTGTGTGTGTGTGTCTCTGCTTTCATTGATTTTCTTCTCGAAATCGATAAGGAGGTAAATTTTTTGATGTGGCAAAGCAAACATAAGATATTATTAGTTTTTGTGTATAGTTTTTTAGATGGTTCCAGTATTAAACAAAGTAAGAAAATTTGTGAAATATTTGTGAATTTAGGTTATGGTATGATCAGGGATCAGGTGTCAAGTACTGGTGCTAATATGTTCCTTATTTTTAGTAATTGACGCATCTGTCAACTACTGAGTCCAATAACTTTTTTAATACCTTTTTCATTCCCTGTATCCTCATAAGCTTAGCCCTGTGGTGTTTGTGTCAAATTTATCGTTGCATGTATAGATCCAGTAATTCACACCCTACGTCAATCACTAGCTCATACCATGTTAGCTACGGGCATTCAAGTAATGTGAATTTCTGACATTATGTTTTATATTATTTAGGTCATTATAATGCCACCAGTAAAAGGGAAGATGCTCAGTTATGCAGAGGAACAAATGCAGCTTGCCATTGATGCAGTACTTAATGGAATGTGTGTTTCTACAGCAGCAAAAAGTTTCTCAGTTCCTCGAATTACTTTAATGTACAAAGCCAGGGGGAAGACGCCTAGAAAACGTCGCATGGGTCCTGATACAGATCTTACCAAAGAAGAGAAGGATTTATTAGTATATTGGATTTGTACTATGGCTAAGGCCGGATTCCCAAAATGAAACTCGAACTTCTGGACAGTGTGCAGCACCTGATTGAGCAACTGAAATGTAAAAATCCCTTTGTTTGTAACTTCCCAGGGAAACTTGGTAAAATGCTTTTCTGAAGCGCCATCCCAATATTGAGATTAGAATGTCACAAAATCTGACATCAAGCAGGGCAGGAGTGAAGCCAGAAGCTATAAGAGACTGGTTTGATGAGATACATAAATATTTAACAGAGAACAATTTTAGGTCAATTCTTCAAAGTCTTGAAAGAGTTTTTAATTTGGCTGAACCCCAAAAGAAACAAAGTGTTGGGCCTGAAAGGAGAAAAAAGTGTGTACCAGCAAGTGAATAGTGACAAGAAAGAATGTCTAACGGTTTTGTTGACTGGAAATGCAAATGGTGATTTAGCACCTCCATTGACAGTGTTTAAATACATTAGAATACCACAGGAACTAGCAGAGAGTGTACCAAAACATTAGGGAATAGGTAAATCTGAAACAGGTTGGATGACAGGTCCATTATTATTTGAATTTATAACGAATGTTTCCCATCCTTACCTTCTAGAAAAGAAAATACCACTGCCAGTCATTGTGTTTATTGATGGCCATGCGTCACATCTCACCTTACACACTAGTAAGTTTTGTAATGAGCATGGGATAATACTCATAGCTTAGCTTCCAAATTCTACACATATTCTTCAACCTATGGATGTTACTTCTTTCATTTGTTAAAGGAAAGTGGGAAAAACAAGGTACATCAGTGGACATTGGAACATTTGAATCAACCAGTGCTTAAGAAGATCCATTTTGTACCCTTACTGGAACAAACTTTGGATGAGTTCATTAAACCGTCTGTCCTGCAGAAGGGATTCAGCAGAGCTGGACTTGTTCGATGGAATCCAGAGGCTGTAGACTACTCAAAAATTCCATCAGTGAGTGATGATGTTATACTTAATGCTCACAGAATTGCCACTTCCGAAAAATTAAACTTAAGAGTTGGATTAGAGGTTCTAGAAACATACATTGGGAAAGATAAACGTTCATGTTTTGAGTCTTCAAGTGATGTGTGGGAAGGAAATATAAGTGACCAGTCTTTGTTTTTACTTTGAAAGGAAATTAAAACTGATTGTTATAATTCTATCCTTTCCCAGTCTGTTGATGACACAAACAACTGTGTGGCAAATCAAAATGAAAAAGTGGAGGAAGGAAATGTCCATCGAGATGAAGAACAAAATAATGAAGTAATCGAAAATAAAAAACAGGAAGACATGAAAAGCTTGGCAGGCAACAAGCAAAATAAAGAAAGAGAGGAGACTAATGTAACAGACCAGTGTCTCACACCCAATAATTCAATGAAAAAATCAGATTTTCCTAAGTGTGCTTCTGGTGGAAATATTAATAGGAAATCAGGGGTCCAACTAATCTCCTCCCCATTCAAACGTGCATTATTTTGGCCACAGAATACAGAAAAACAAGGGAAAAGAAGATTACGAGAAAAACTTCCACGTGTTGTTACATCCAACCAGTGGCAGGAATATCATCATAAGAAGGAACAGCTGAAGCTACAAAGAGGAAGACTAAAAGCTGAGAGAGCAGAAGCACGAAAGCTGAAGAAGGAACAGTCTGAGATTGCTAAGAAACTCAAGAAGCAAACTAAAGCAGAGAATCGTAGAAAGCCAAAAGTGCACAAGAAAAGAACAATTTCAGTGTCATCAGATTCTGAAGATGAAGAATGGAGTGAGTCAGGCAGCAGTATGGATGACATTACTATGCTCCCTGACAGTGAATCGCAGACATCTGATGGCAAGGAAGACGACAATTCTGATCAAACAATTATAACGGGAAAAAAACAGCAAACAAAGAAGAAAATGCGAATAAATTTTGTAAAAATGACGAATTTCTTCTCGGTTTTATTCCTGGAAAGAAGAGATATTTCAAATATTTTTGTATTGTTCAGCGTGTGTTTGAGGATGGTGAAATAGAAGTAATGGCTCTAAAATCTTGCAACTATAAGACAAAAGTTTTTTATGTTGATGAAAATTATGTTAGTGTTATTAGTCTATTACAGGTTATTGATAAGCTTCCTTTACCACTCTCAAATATCACTAATGAACATTTGAAATATGAATTCCAAAACAGTATTGACTGTGATGTGTAGACTAAAGTTATTTATTTAGTGTCAACTACTGAATGTTTTTCCTGTCAACTACTGAAACTTTCGTGTCTCACTAGTATCACCTACTGATGACTGCTCTTATACTTTTGTTATAATTTTTATTTACCATTTAAAGTACATTAACATAGTGAATTATAATAAATATCAAATCACAAAAGATCAAAGAACCTGAAGATTAATTGTGTTTGTGCCCAACATCCACTTGCATTCATAAATATCAAATTAAAGTAGTTTCATTTCCTAAGGTGTCAACTACTGGTGTCTTTACCTTATGCCAAAAGTACGTTTAACTACTGATAACCAGAAAAAGAAACAACATTGACTTCATTGGATAATTAATATTTTCAGAGATAAAGTGAAAATGTAAAGAAATGGATTTTCAAAATATAGTGGGATTGTTTGCTATTACTATATCTTCATCATTTACCAGCCACGGCTGGACAGACTGCGTCACAAATACAATGTTTATCAACTAACATTTATACAACACCATATACAAAATTTATATTACAAATAAAAGAAAATATTTATGCGGTGCACAAAAAACACATAGAACATAGAGAAAATGAAATATAACTAAACAGGAAAGTAAAACTTCATAGCAGCAAATGAAAATACCATAAAGCAAAATGTTTACAAAACCATGTAGATCACACACATAAAGTTTCGTTTTGGCAAAATATGTACTTTAAGTAAAACACAAAATTAAATGTGCAGTTAATTGAGTACATAAAAAGAAGATTAAATTTAGGCGTAATTATGTATAAAACATAACAATATTTATTATTTTGTCCATTCACTAGAACCACTGTTGAAAAACTCTTCCAAGGAATATAGTGGATGTTGTTTCAAGTCGTGAGCAATTTTAAAAATTGATTTGAATTGGCCTGTACAGTTCCTGGTAACCAAGGGCCTGGCTTCAAGTGTTATTTTGTGTTGTGATTTTATAATCGAGAAACAATGTGTTTTCAATTATGCTGGAATTTTGTTTTTCATTTCGGCCAAAGAAGAGTTTAATGCATGGAAGGCATCAGAAAAAATTCAAATTATGTCATCTTAATCCGCAAGCACTCGCGCTACGATAATTTTGCTCACATAAATTTTAAAACAAACGACTTTTTATCAAGAATGCCTTCAACGTTCTCGTTTGCTTGGTCGCTGGGTTTTGTGCTTCCCCCGACCCGTCCAAACGTTGTCATGGGGTCAGTACGCGAGTGTGGCTTACAGATATCATTTGGTTGGGCCAGTCATCACCGTGCAGCATTTTGCTCATCGTGCGAGTGTCAACGTAAGTGTATATTCTGTTATTCATGTTCCTTAAAGTGTCATTTTATGTGCCTTACTGAGAGTTTATTGTGTTTTTTTTTATTATTTACGATAGCTAAGTATCTATGTAATGAGTGAACTAACATTATTTTGTATTTTTGTAGATGGATAGACTAGAAGAAAGAATTTTGGCGTGACTGGAAGAAGATGACCTAGAAGATGTTGCAGTAGAATCTGTTAGAGCTGATAATACCAAAAGTGACCTAGACAAAGAACACAGCAACCACTGTACCGAAACGGAACAGTCTTCAGGTGAAGAAGAGGTGGCAATGTCTTCCATCCAAGCACAAGGTCAGTTATTTTACTTAGGCAAAGACAAAGACAAACAAATGAAGTGGAGTTACAATACAGGACGTTCCAATGCGGGGACAAGATCACATAATATTGTAATTGGTAAACAAGAGATAAAAGCTGTGGCAAAAGACGTCAAAGATTGTACACTGTTCTGTAAGTGAAGAAATGCAGACTGACATAGTAACGTATACGAATATAAGTATTAGAAAACTCAAGGCTCGATTTTCAAGAGAGAGGTATTGTAAAGAGGCTGATATTATAGCAGTGAAAGTGTTTATTGGCATTTTATAGACGCCTGATATAAAAAAAATGCATTTGAAAGTGCAGGAAATATGGTAACAAAGATGGCACAGATCCTAATGTTTTTCGAGCCGTTATGAGCAGTACTAGATTTCTTTTTCTGATGACAACTGTAAGGTTTCACGATATACAAACCCGCTCAGAAGGGTCTAAGTATTACAATCTCGACCCAATTCAAGAAATATTTGATTAGTTTGTCGCAAATTGTCTATCGAATTACCAGGCAGGGGAAAATGTAACAACTGATGAAATGAAACTTCCTGGCAGATTAAAACTGTGTGCCCGACCGAGACTCGAACTCGGGACCTTTGCCTTTTGCGGGCAAGTGCTCTACCATCTGAGCTACCGAAGCACGACTCACGCCCGGTCCTCACAGCTTTACTTCTGCCAGTATCTCGTCTCCTACCTTCCAAACTTTACAGAAGCTATCCTGCGAACCTTGCAGAACTAGCACTCCTGAAAGAAAGGATACTGCGGAGACAAGGCTTAGCCACAGCCTGGGGGACATTTCCAGAATGAGATTTTCACTCTGCAGCGGAGTGTGCGCTGATATTGAACTTCCTGGCAGATTAAAACTTTCGAGTCTCGGTCGGGCAAACAGTTTTAATCTGCCAGGAAGTTTCATATCAGCGCACACTCCGCTGCAGAGTGAAAATCTCATTCTGGAAACGTCCACCAGGCTGTGGCTAAGCCATGTCTCCGCAGTATCCTTTCTTTCAGAAGTGCTAGTTCTGCAAGGTTCGCAGGAGAGCTTCTGTAAAGTTTGGAAGGTAGCAGACGAGATACTGGCAGAAGTAAAGCTGTGAGGACCGGGCGTGAGTCGTGCTTCGGTAGCTCAGATGGTAGAGCACTTGCCCGCGAAAGGCAAAGGTCCCGAGTTCGAGTCTAGGTCGGGCACACAGTTTTAATCTGCCAGGAAGTTTCATATCAGCGCACACTCCGCTGCAGAGTGAAAATCTCATTCTGGGAACTGATGAAATGTTAGAAGCATTTCGAGGCTGCTGCAAATTACATATGTACACCGCAAATAAACTGGTCAAGTATGGAATCCAGGTGTATGCTTTATGTGACTCATATTCTTTTCACACATGTAATGTATAAATTTATCCAAGCAAGCAACCAACTGGCCCATACAAATTCGATAACACTGCATTTGCTGTCGTGAATCGTTTATCACAAGATATAATATACACTGGTAGAAATATAACGAATGATAATTATTCCACCTCGATTCCATTGGCTGAGAAATTGATGAGCAAATGAACAATTTCAGGAAGAATAAGAAAGAAATCCCTCCTTTTTTCCTACATACTAAAATAAGAACAACACCCCGCAGTCTATGGTTTTCATGAGAACAAGGTTCTGGTTTCCAATATAACAAAGAAAAAGTTGTGCCTATGATAAGTACACTCCATGAAAATCATCAGATTGATCCAACAACTGGGGAACATGCAAAACCTGAAATCATCACATATTATAATCAGACAAAAGGAGGTGTCAACGTAATGGATCGACTGAAAGAAGAATATTCTGTGGCTCGAGTAGCATGTAGGTGGCCACTGAGATTATTTTTTCCGATTTTAAATATTACTCGCATAAATGGTCAAATAATGTTTAAAGAGAAAACAAATGTGATTATTACTAGGAGACAGTACTTGAAAACGCTAACACGACCACAAATGGTGCATAGGAGTATAATGAAAAACCTATCTCATCCTCTGCAGCAAGTTATAAAATGATTTACCAATGAAACTGAAGTTTCAGACGCTGAAAAACCCAGTGGTATATGTCAAGTCTGTCCAAGAACGCAAAAATCGAAAGACAGAAAAGTCTTGTATCCATTGTCAGAAATTTTTGTATAATGAACATGCTGTAATATTATGTGATACGTGCTAAACACAGCGGAACCTGCAGTAGAATGAAGTACCAGGGCAGAATGAAGAGACACGTATTTTCGTGTCAAGGAGGTGCTGTCAACGATCGGCAATAAGTAGAACGAGTTCAGACAGTTACTGCTCAACCTTGGCAGCCATGTTTGTTTGGTTTTCGTAAGCGTTGGATCGCGAAGTTTTCGTTGTGCTAATTTTTGCTTTTGCCTGGTAACTTCTGGCGAATTGGAAGCAAGAAAAGGTATGCCTACTTATTTACAATACGAGTATTGTCAGTAGATGCTTAAAATATGTCTAATAATCTTTAGTTTCATGCATTTAAATGTTTGTTTTTGTATCTTTGTTCAGTGGCCTTACCTACATAACCTAAACCATGTCCCTGGGGTGGAATGGGGAAGTACCCCATTCTGCCCGGCTACATTTTTAACAAAGAGATCGCTTTTATTAGGCTCCTAATCTATTTTGCTTTCGATTTCAGATGGTTAGAGTAAATAAAAGAAAAACAAATAGGCAGTCTTGGTCTACTGAGGCCATGAACAGTGCTGTGGAGGCAGTTAATTCTGGCCATTGTGGGTATTTGAAGGCTTCAAACCAATTTGTCGTTCCCCAGACTCCTCTGGAAAGATGCGTTTAGGAAAGAACGGAAAACCCTGACTACAAAATTGATAAAATGGTTGGAAAGTTTAAAAATGTATTTACAGAAGAAGAGGAACTTGAGCTCATTAAGTACTTAAAAAGTATGGAGGCATTAGTCATAGATGTAAAAAAGAAATTGCAGGCGAAGATCAGGCCAACGGATTCCTTAAAAGACATCCTACTTTATCTGTTCGCAAACCCAAAGCAAGATCTGGTGCAAAAGCCATGGGTTTTAATAAAGTAGCTGTCGATAGGTTTTTTTTTTCGTTACTAACAAATAAAATTGACAAACACAAACTAATGACTTCTCAGATACTTAATTGTGCTGAAACAGGCATTTCAGTTAACCCTAAAAACCAATCAAAGATCATAGCTTGCGAGGGGAAACGTCAAGTAGGATAGTTAACATCTGCAGAAAGGGGCGAAACTGTAATCTGCCTCTTTTTTATGTCAGCAAGCGGAGCTTACATGCCTCCAAATGCTTATTTTTCCACGAAAGAAGAAGCAGAAAGAATCTGAGTTAGGACTACCAGCAGGAGGTTGGGTTGAAGTCCACAGCACCAGGTGGATGACCACAGAGTCATTCTTTGTATGTTTTCGAAAATTTGTGGACTTTTCTAAGCCATCAAAAGACCTCTCAGTCCTTCTTATATTAGATGGCCATTCAACACATACAAAGACCATTGACATTATAGACTATGCGAGAGAGAGTGGCGTTTCGTTGCTATGTTTACCACCACATTGCTCTCACAGACTTCAGTTGTTTCTTTTATGAAACCTTTAAGTTTTCATTATAGTGATGAGCTTCGAAAATGGCTATGAAGCAACCCAGAGAAAGTCGTAACTCTCTTTCAAATTTTAACGCTTTTTGGTTCAGCTTTCATCAAAAGTGCAACAATGAAAACCACTGTTAAAGGTTTAGAAGCTAATGGAATATGGGCCACAGACCCATCCATATTCACCAATGCAGATTTCCTCCTGGCAGATACAACTGACTTTGGACTTGATAGGCCGTCAGATAAAGAGGTTATTATATCTGGAGCTGAACATTTGGAATTGCCTTCACCTAGCACACCAGCTAAAAAAGACAGGTTAGATGATCAAGCTGGCGAGGTTTCAGCGAATTGTAACAATGATCTGCCACCTAAGAATGACAAAGTTAATGAGGCTAATAGTTCTAGTCCTTTGTGCTCTTGGATGACAACTGAAAACACAGCCTCCTCATTTCATATTTCACCTGTAATTCTGATGCCCTTGCCAAAAGTTATTGAAAGCATGAAGAGGGCGAAACAGAAGAGGGGGAAGACTGTTGTTTTAACTGATTCGCCATACAAAAAAGAGTTAGAAGCCATTATTAAGAAAAAAGAGGAAAAAGGAGAAAGAGCAAAGAAAAAACTATTTGCGAAAGAGAATAAAATTAAGAATTCGAAAAAGAAAGGAATGGACCTGAAGATAAATGGAAAAAAGAAGGAGAGAGAATCCAATACTAATGAGAGTGATTATGAGGAAGGTTCTGACTGTGAATGTTTATATTGTGGTGAGTTTTATTCAAAATTAGTTGAAGGTTGGGTTGCTTGTTCCATGTGCAAAAAATGGGCACACGATTCTTGTGGAGGAATAGATAGTGAAGATGTTGAGTCTCTCATCATGTGTGAATTTTGTAAATAGCCTTAAGAAAAGGAAACATGAAAACTGTAGTTTGATATTATCATTCAGTTTAAACTAAATAAATACCGAGCAAGTCATTATTTTATGCATTTCCAATAGTTTTATACGTTTTTATAATCACTTGTACTTACCACCCCAATCTTCCACATGCATGGGGCAGTATGGGGCAAATGACGTACCTTTATGTTCTTGAGTGAGAAAAATATTGTTCATTTATTTTATGGCAATGTTCTTGTATTTTTCTGATTAATACATCATTATATGTTCATATAAAATTGGTAACTCTTTTATTTAACACTTTTGTACTTTTAACCAATGTTTTCAAGTTTGTACCCAGTTCTACCACGGGTTCCCTTATATGACGAAGATTAAGTCACAAAAGTTAAATTATAAGAAATACTTGATTCCTTTTTTTTCTCAATTTTGTTTACAAGTGCCTCAGAAGATTGGCGATTACAGGGTGTTACAAAAAGGTACGACCAAACTTTCAGGAAACATTCCTCACACACAAATAAAGAAAAGATGTTATGTGGACATGTGTCCGGAAACGCTTAATTTTCATGTTAGAGATCATTTTAGTTTCGTCAGTATGTACTGTACTTCCTCGATTCACCGCCATGGTTTCATACGGGATACTCTACCTGTCTACCTTGGCCAGATTATAAATATGAAGGGAGACATTAGGCCAGAAATCTATCGACGCATTAAGCTTGGCTGGCAAGCATTTGGGAAGAATTCAAAAGTATTCAGATCAAAAATGCCAGTAAATCTGAAGAAAGCAGTATTTGATCAATGCATTCTTCCTGTGATGACATATGGCTGCGAGACATGGACACTGAACTCATTCACAAAAGGGAAACTTAGGACAGCACAGAGAGCCATGGAGAGATCAATGCTGGGCCATACAAGAAAGGACAGGAAAAGGGCAGATGACATCCGGTCTGTGACGAAGGTTAGTGACATCTTAGAGAGAGTAGGTTCCTTGAAATGGCAGTGGACTGGCCACGTTGCAAGAAGAAAAGACAACAGATGGACGAAGCTAGTACTGGAGTGGAGTCCGAGAGAGCACCGGAGGCCTAGAGGAAGACCACCAGACAGATGGGACAAAGACATCAAGAAGATCGCTGGTAACACCTGGCAGAGAACTGTCCAAGACCGTCCCACTTGGAGAAGACTTCTGAAAGCCTACCTGAATCCACAACTCGAAGAGGCCACATCATCTAATGATTGAATTGGCTGCTGCTGCTGATGATGATGACTCTACCTGTGCTGCTAGAACATGTGCCTTTACAAGTACGACACAACATGTGGTTCATGTACGATGGAGCTCCTGCACATTTCAGTCGAAGTGTTTGTACGCTTCTCAACAACAGATTCGGTGACCGATGGATTGGTAGAGGCGGACCAATTCCATGGCCTCCACGCTCTCCTGACCTCAACCCTCTTGACTTTCATTTATGGGGGCATTTGAAAGCTCTTGTCTACGCAACCCTGGCACCAAATGTAGAGACTCTTCGTGCTCGTATTGTGGACGGCTGTGATACAATACGCCATTCTTCAGGGCTGCATCAGCGCATCAGGGATTCCATGCGATGGAGGGTGGATGCATGTATCCTCTCTAACGGAGGACATTTTGAACATTTCCTGTAACAAAGTGTTTGAAGTCACGCTGGTACGTTCTGTTGCTTTGTTTCCATTCCATGATTAATGTAATTTGAAGAGACGTAATAAAATGAGCTCTAACATGGAAAGTAAGCGTTTCCGGGCACATGTCCACATAACATATTTTCTTTCTTTGTGTGTGAGGAATGTTTCCTGAAAGTTTGGCCGTACCTTTTTGTAACACCCTGTATAATTGTCCTAAGATTATTACGAACAATATAGATAAATGCATTGTTGTTTACTGCAAATAAATGTATTAAATACTAAAATAAGAGTGTTTTATTATAAAAATAACAAAAAAAACATACTGATTTACACATTTTAGGTGCATTTCAGACTGCTGGCTTGTTGAGTGTGAACAAAATGCTCGACATGTGAGCAATCATTTCTTATGGGTTAAGTCACAAGGAGCTGAGTAAACAATAAATTTGTTGGATCAGTTCCCTGAGTTTTGACTGACTGGTTGGGCATCACTAACAGGGTTGAATATAACATTCAATTTATGGATCATTTGCCAATACAGCGGTTGCCTTACCAGCTGTGTCCACCCAAGATGTAGAACTGGAAGCAGATTATCAACCAGTACTAGATTTGAATCAGGTTTATTATCAAATAAATATAAATGAAAGTTCAAAGCACATAAAAGCCTTCTGTACTGATTAAAATCTGTTCGAATTTGCCAGAGTACCATTTGGCTAGGCAAAGAGCACTGCTGTGCTATCCTGTTAATTAGTTTCCACCTTAGGAGATTTAAAATTTCAATATGTTTGTAATTATTTGGATGATGTGGTCGTTTACAGTAAGACTTTTCAGAGCACCATAACCACTTAGGGCAGGTTTTGGTGTTTCTTTGAGAAGCTGATCCTACTGTAAAGACTACTAACATTGATCTGGAACCTCCAGAAATTTCTTTCTTGGGTCATTTGGTTTCACCCCAAGGAACTGCAATTGATGGAGAGTGAACTAAAGTTATGCACTGAATTAGAAGTTCTCAGATTTCCAGCCATGTCAAATGATTAAAATTACATGAGCTTTTGGCCAAGCATTCCTTGACCATTATCAAGTGGTATAACTGCTAATGGACTGCTGGTATGCCCCTTATATACACTAGTTGCCAGCTGTGATGTCACTGGTGCTCAAGGCATCGCCATATATGGCCATAAGTTGACTCAGTGTTTGATGTGCCCACTTCAACAGTATGGTGACTGGATTCCATGCCTTGTTGAGCTGCATGCTATGATCTCTATGGTGTCACTGGTGATCTCTATTTCAGTGGCCTCTTTAATTACACTGTCCCAGAAGCTGTTAGTTCAAGCCATGATCGAGGATTCATCAAATTTTATTTGGTGACCATTTTCTAAAGCACACTCGGCTAAAGCAGATAGTATAGGTAACAAAACCTCTTGTGCTCCTTCCTGTATTGTTCCATATCCTGGAGGACCTCCTCACTACGGATCAATTGGAATGAAAGTAAATCTAATCTAATCTAATCTAAAAGGAAGTTAAATGAATGGGCATTCAAACAGTTACTGATGATTCCTGCCCAAACATTTACTAAATTCCTTTCTTAAGTGACATGCTGTTTAACAGTCGCAGACATCAAAACAGGATCAAGCTGAGAAATTTAACATTTTTGGGCTACTGGCACTGCTTTAATACTTTTATGTATAACATTTTTCTTGCCTGTGATGCCTATTTTCACAGCATGTCATTCTGTATCTGGTAGAAATGGCAGATGATTTCATTTACAACATTCCAAAATAGTAAACTGTTGATCTAGTTTTGGTTGAAGGCGTTGTTTTTAAATGACGCCCAACCTCCACAAATTTCTGGATTTCCCACAATTCTGTAACTAAGAAGTATAGTGTAGGACAACACAACATCAGCTTCATGAAAGGGATAGTTTGCTACTCACCACACAGATGAGGGATTGTATGGCAGACAGGCAAATTGAAAAATCACTGCTAGACACAGACATGTGCAACTCTCAAGCACATGTCCACTGTCATGTGTGGCAGTCACAATAGGGGCTTAGCACCTGGAGACAATAGTGGTATGTATGTGCTTATGTTATGCATGTGTGTTTTCTCTATTTCTGATGAAGGAGTTAGTTTGATAGCTAATAATATCTAGCAATTTTTCATTAATGTGCTTGTGTGCCACTCAGCACCTCTTCCGTATGATAAGAAGTGATCTATGCTTTTAATATTGTTATTCCATCCTGAATTTTCCATTTTTTGACAGTATCAGTTTTGTTGCGTGAAACTGCATTACTGGACAAACTGTGTGCTGGACCGAGGCTGAAACTCGGGACCTTTGCATTTCACAGGCAAGTGCACACAGTTTTAATTTGACAGGAAGTTTCAAAATACTTAACTCGTTAAACAGTCACTTATTAGACGATAGATAAAAGGAAGTGCTACTTATTGTTCTTATGGCACACTTTCGTGCAATGAAGATGTTCTTTTTTAAATGTAAGGTACCACAGAATACATTTCCATATGACATTAATGAATGGACATAACAAAGTGTGTCAACTTGCTGATGTATCTCTCTTCAAAGCTTGCACTAAGATGAAGGTAAAAGTGGATGAACTGAGTTGTTTAAGAAGGCGTAAAACATGAATCTCCCCCTCCCTGCTATAAAAAATCATTACATTTGGTTTACCGATAACGTTAATACACCTATATTTTAAAAGAAGAATAATTCTGTATGTGACAAAGTGAACTTTTAATATCTGCATGTATTTACTTTGCATGTATTGTTGCAGTTTCATGAAGTGATCATTCAGTAGAACAAGAATAGTTGACAACTGTGTGAAGGATGAATAATGTGAAGCGCAAGAAGTTGTAAATTTATGGACAGTGCTGTGCCTGATAGGACTGACACTGGTGTAATGTTAAAAATCCTGATGTCCCTCTTATCAGGTGCAGAACTGTACTGTCCATCAGCAATGAAGCATTTTGAAGGAAAAAGGTACAAAGATTATTTGATAAATTGTTGTGTTAGCTGAGAATTCATTAAAATATGCAGATTCTTAGTAGTAATGTACTAATATGAAACAATTGTATTGATAAGTTATATGTGAATGCCAGGAAAACACAGTTAACCGATTTATGGCGATTCCTGTAGGTGTAGAATATTTCTCCAATCTCTCTCTATTTTCTACCATTGGTACCCCTGTTTTATGCATTTGGAGTTCAGCAGTTCCACCAAACTACCAGGGCCATGCCAGGCAAGAGATGACAGGGTACTGACATGAAGCAATATCCTACATGGCACGGCTAAATATCTTTCATGTCAATGGAAAATTGCTACTATATTGCCCCACTCTATCTCTGGCTCAATTTTAAGACTGATGTTTCCTTACCACAGCCACAGCCTTGATGCCAGCAGTGTTCTTTATTGTGGCGTGACGGCATTCTGCAGTGGTGGACACTCACACTTAGGCTGTTCAGGCCCGGCAACATCCAGTGTGAAGGTGAAGGAAGATTGCCATTCATGAGATATGACCACTGCTCCTGACAGGAGTCAGACAACGATATGCATGGGCAGCAGACCAGTGGTGCTGTGACACCTTGTCCAAGAAAGGGATTCGGTGCTGAAGACAGCTGACCTGAGCCAATCTTGAACCCTTGGCTGCAGCTGGTGATGCCCTGTCATCCCAAGTCCTGGAGCAGATCTTGTGTCATGGCAGTGTTGCTTGCCTCTGGATTCCTGTGCTTCAAACTCTGCTGGTATTTATATGGCTCTGGTATGCACTTGTTACACTAGAACCCCACAGACAGTTGTAAGAAAATAGGTGTATTCTTTCCATCTGTTATGTTTTTCTTCTCCCCCTATTACTTATTCCCAATACGATCATCATGTATGCAGTACTTAAAGATAATTTGTTATATTTTTTACTATATATTTCATATTTCATTATTTTGGTTATTTAAAATTCATTATTGTGCCTTGTTTACCAGAAAACTATGCTAATTGCAAAATACTGCTAATATAAAACTTCGCTATTATTATTCACATGTAAACATATACCCAGTTACTAACTTCCTGATATAGTGGATTAAAATGGCATATAAACAGATATAGCCTTAGGAAGCAAATTATAAAAATGTAGTAGCAATATTTCACTCACTTAGTGTCAGAGTAATCAGCATTCATTGGTTAATACATTGTTATGGAAAGAGAATCTCATATTTATGGAAACTAGCCAGATTAATTGAATAGAAATTATTATTGTATCTGAAAGGTATCATTCAGAAGAATTTTCTTCTACTGTTCATTACTCAGAAATGCAAATCCTCAGTTGTAATTAGTAAAAACACCCAGTAAACAGCAATAGCTGAATGTAGTTCTAATACTGCACAATAAATTGAAGTGTTACGGTGTCGGAGGTGTTGTTCTGGCAACTTTCCAGTCTTATCTGGAAAACCAGAGACAAGTGTTATCAATTCATGGAATTACATCACAAGAAGAATAGCTGGAATATGTAGTACCCCAAGGGTCCGTCATAGGGCCT
Source organism: Schistocerca nitens (assembly GCF_023898315.1). Taxonomy (NCBI): domain Eukaryota; kingdom Metazoa; phylum Arthropoda; class Insecta; order Orthoptera; family Acrididae; genus Schistocerca; species Schistocerca nitens. The sequence goes on along the minus strand of NC_064618.1, from coordinate 282,877,092 downwards.
CTCCTGTTCCTTATTTATGTCAATTACATGGGTTATAACAACATTTTGTTACAGTTTGCTGATGACACCACCCTTTTTGCCAAAGGAAGATCTGCTGCAGAATCACTCCACGAAACAGATGTACCCTTCCAAAACATTAAAGAATGGTTCATCAAAAATAAAATGAAAATTAATGAAGAAAAAACACAACATCTGATATGCACCCATGACAACATCAAATGCCGTGATAATATGGAGGCTGTCAAAGTGTTGGGCTTCATGATGGACAGGAAACTAACAATGAACGAACACACAGTGTATATGTGCTCCGAGCTCTCCCATGTAATATACCTTCTGAGGAGGTTAAAAGGTATATTGAGTGACCAATATCTCATAACAGTATATTATGCCCTATTCCATAGCCACATCAATTATGGACTACTGTTATGGGGACATTCTGCAGGTAGTAAGGCTGTGCTAATTCTACAGAAAAAAAGCTCTCAGAATAATCACATCAACCAAAAGACAGGAGCACTGCAGGCCTATATTCAAGCAGTTAGGAATTATGACAGTCTTCAGCCAGTATGTGTTTTTATGTCTCATCAGCGTGAAATAAAACCAAGGAGTCTTCAGCATGAGGCAAGATATACACTATCACAATACCCGTAACAAGAGGAGCATCGAAATACCCAGGTGTCAACTGACGGGAATGCAAGACAGCTTTCCAGTGGTTGCCCTAAAGATGTTCAACTCACTGCCTCAAGAAGTGCAATCCCTGCCGCTAGGAACATTCAGAAGGAGAGTAGCATAGGACCTGAAAGAACGCCCATTGTACTCCATTGGTGAGTTCTTTAATAGTGACCAAAGTGAATGGACAAACAAATATTGTTTCTATTAAGTATAAATGTCTTAATATTGTGAATACTTTTTTAAATGTATGTATGTAATTAATCTTGACGCAGTCTGTCCAGTCATGACTGGTAAACGACACAGATCTAGTAATAAAGTAATAACCGTTTATAGTAATATTATACGACATCAACCAGGTATAGTGCATGGCTAACCGTTTACATTATAATAAATGGGACGTGACCTGGCCACAAACCATAGGCTATTCAACATAAGAGTGCAATTAACCCTTTTGTTGCTACAGACTAGCTCTTTGCATTCCCTGCCATGGATACTTTAGTTAAGGCTGTACTGTTCACTAAATGCTGGTGCCTGTGCTGTGAGACAATGTTCTGGCTGATAAGAAATACTTGTCATCTGATTTTTTGAAAACTGTTAGGTGAAAAAAATTGGTTTGACATTACTTACAGTCTGATACCTGCACTCAATAACCAACTGAATTTCTTTTCACTATTCATCATACTTACTGTGCTGCATAAAATTAAGTAAAACTTTGCATGAAATTTTGAGTTCACAGGGGTAAAAACACTTTGCGTGAAACCAAAATATCCACGCGTGTACTGCTGGTCTACAGTGTCCAACGGGCACAATATTTCGGCAATCATACATGTCGCCATCATTAGGTGAACTGACGGACTGGGCTCCTGTGAACGTGGCGGTACGGAGATCCGTACGCTATGGCTGCTCAGGGGGAACTGGGTTCGGTCGCGGCGGCGGCCGATGTAAATACCCTCCGCCCGCGGCGCACTCCCTCCGCCGTCCGCACCCCGCGCCACGGTCGCGCAGTGGAACAGATTGCGACGGCGTCTGAGATGACGTCGGTGTGATGGCTCTGTCCGCCGTGGTCATCGCAACTATACGTTTGCTCGATTTACTCTTGATTAACCCAATCGCTGGTTCCCAAGCCTTGCTAAGATTATAGCCACAGTCACGGTTTATGAGGTCGTCATTGGTGCGAATTTGGATGGCCTCTCTAACAACGCTGTCCCAGTATCTCGACGTCTGTACCAGAATCCTCGTGCGTTCATGGTCCATAGCGTGATTTTCCGACAAAAAATGTTCAGCGACCGCCGACTTGCTGGGATACATCAATCGAGTGTGCCTCTGGTGTTCACGGCATCGATCCTCGATGGTACGCATCGTCTGACGACTGACGACTTGCCACATTGACACAGAATCTGGTACACGCCGGCCTTCCTCAAACCGAGGTCATCTTTGGCGCTCCCCACCAGTGCACGAGTTTTATTCGGAGGACAAAACACAGTTCCGACCCGGTGTTTCTTCAAAATGCGGGCGATTTTCCCCGAGAGTGCGCCTGTATACGGAATAAACGCAATGCCTACCTCCTCCCTGAGCAGCCATAGCGTACGGATCTCCGTACCGGTACGTTCACAGGAGCTCAGTCCGTCAGTTCACCTGATGATGGCGACATGTAGATCGCCGAAATATTGTGCCCGTTGGACACTGTAGACCGGCAGTACACCCGTGGATATTTTGATTATCAAATACGCCGGGATAAACTCAAGAATCACATCACACACCTTTACGGGGAGGAGATGTATGAAGAAATTTGAAAAGTTGCGCCACCGTAGATGTCGTTTGCTAAGTACTCTTGTCTTTCTAAAGAGATGTCGTTCCGAGAATGTTGTTCCAAATTTTGCTAAGGTTATGCATCACATCGATTCTGCAGCAGCTAAGAGATTCAAGAAACGAGCCAGCCTCGCATTGGTACGGGAGAGAGTGCAATTCACCCGCCGGAGCCTTGAGTTTATCTCACAGGAATTACTCAAACTACATTTGCAACTGGCTAGTAATTTCACTTCTTTTTCCTGGGATTGGATTGATGGTGTCACCTAGGTTACAGCTGATTCCGCCCATAAGAAGGCAACGGGACGTCAAACAGCCAAGTACTCACGTCTTCTTGACAAACCATCTCTGCAAGTTCCGTGCAAGACTGTCATCAATTTGATGGCATGGTGTTGAGTGATCATGCTGTCTCGGTTTTGCAGAAAGGTCTCAACTTCGCTCCCACCCCCAAGTTCACTCCGGTCGCAGATATTGTTAGTGCTATTGAACAGGTTGCAGCTCGACTTCCACCTGAATCAGCTGAGGAAATACGTCGGGAAACTTGTCGTGCGTTGACGAAATCCAAGCCGATGAAGTCAAATATCACCAGTAAAGAGAGGGCGGCCATTCGTGATCTGAGGGAGCGCTCTGAAATTGTTGTCTTACTGGCTGACAAAGGCAATGCTACAGTTGTTGTCTCCCATAAGGACTACACTGATAAGATGCAGACTTGCTAAATGACGATTCCTACCAGAAGATCAGCGTTGACCCTACAAAGAAGGTGGAGAACAAAACGAGGTCGCTTCTCAAGGACGCAGATTTACCGGAGGGTGACGCTAAGAAATTGTTACCCCAAGGTCCGGTACCACCTAGACTATATGGACTCCCGAAGGTTCACAAAGAGGGGGTACCATTACGCCCCATTGTCAGCAACATCAGGGCACCTACATATTTGTTGGCCAAATACCTGACGGGATTATTAAGTCCTTATGTGGGTAAATGCCCTCATCACATCCGTAATTCCGTGGATTTTGTTAAACGCCTTGACAGCTTCAGGTTGGACGAGTCAGATATCATGGTGGGTTTTGACGTCGTTTCCTTGTTTACGAGGGTACCCCTGCGAGAGTCACTAGAATTGATTAGTCAGAAGTTTAACGAGAAAACCAATGAACTTTTAAGGCATGTCTTGACTTCCACGTATTTTCTTTTTAATGGAGAATATTACGAACAAACGGAGGGAGTCGCCATGGGTAGCCCACTCTCACCGGTGGAAGCGAATTTGTACATGGAGAACTTCGAGGAGGAGGCCCTGTCGTCATCCGAATGGAAACCTACTTGCTTTTTCCGTTACGTGGACGACACGTTCGTCATCTGGCCACATGGTATGGATAAACTCCTTGACTTCCTTACACATCTAAACTCCATATACCCCAACATCAAATTCACTATGGAGACTGAAACGGAGGGTAAATTACCTTTCCTTGACGTCTTGGTCAAGAGAAGGGCTGACGGCACCCTGGGTCATGGGGTGTATCGGAAGACAACGCACACTGATCTGTATTTGCACGCAGACAGCTGCCACCACCCTTCACAGAGGAATGGGATACTTAAGACTCTAGTACATAGGGCGCGCACTATCTCTGACGCAGAGTGTCTACCCCAGGAATTGGAACATCTGAGAACTGTATTTCGAAAAAATGGGTACTCAGAGTGGCAGATTCAACGTGCTCTCCACCCAACCACTACAGCACAACCCGTGGAGATGGATGAAATTACGAGGGAGGAGGTAGGCACTGCGTTTATTCCATATACAGGCGCACTCTCGGGGAAAATCGCCCGCATTTTGAAGAAACACCAGGTCGGAACTGTGTTTTGTCCTCCGAATAAAACTCGTGCACTGGTGGGGAGTGCCGAAGATGACCTCGGTTTGAGGAAGGCCGGCGTGTACCAGATTCCGTGTCAATGTGGCAAGTCGTATATTGGTCAGACGATGCGTACCGTCGAGGATCGATGCCGTGAACACCAGAGGCACACTCGACTGATGTATCCGAGCAAGTCGGCGGTCGCTGAACATTGTTTGTCGGAAAATCACGCTATGGAGTATGAACGCACGAGGATTCTGGTACAGACGTCGAGATACTGGGACAGCGTTGTTAGAGAGGCCATCCAAATTCGCACCAATGACGACCTCATAAACCGTGACTGTGGCTATAATCTTAGCAAGGCTTGGGAACCAGCGATTGGGTTAATCAAGAGTAAATCGAGCAAACGTATAGTTGTGACGACCACGGCGGACAATGCCATCGCACCGACGTCATCTCAGACGCCGTCGCAATCTGTTCCACCGCGTGACCGTGGCGCGGGGCGCGGACGGCGGGGGGAGTGCGCCGCGGGCGGAGGGTATTTAAATCGGCCGCCGTCGCGACCGAACCCAGTTCCCCCTGAGCAGCCATAGCGTACGGATCTCCGTACCGGCACGTTCACAGGAGCTCAGTCCGTCAGTTCACCTGATGATGGCGACATGTATGATTGCCGAAATACAGGGTGATTCAAAAAGAATACAACAACTTTAGGAATTTAAAACTCTGCAACGACAAAAGGCAGAGCTAAGCACTATCTGTCGGCGAATTAAGGGAGCTATAAAGTTTCATTTAGTTGTACATTTGTTCGCTTGAGGCGCTGTTGACTAGGCGTCAGCGTCAGTTGATGCTACGATGGCGACCGCTCAACAGAAAGCTTTTTGTGTTATTGAGTATGGCAGAAGTGAATCGACGACAGTTGTTCAGCGTGCATTTCGAACGAAGTATGGTGTTAAACCTCCTGATAGGTGGTGTATTAAACGTTGGTATAAACAGTTTACAGAGAATGGGTGTTTGTGCAAAGGGAAAAGTTCTGGACGGCCGAGAGCGAGTGATGAAAATGTAGCACGCATCCAGCAAGCATTTGTTCGCAGCCCAGGAAAATCGACTCGCGGAGCTAGCAGAGAGCTGCAAATTCCACAATCAACTGTATGGAGAGTCCTACGAAAAAGGTTAGTTATGAAACCTTATCGTCTGAAATTGGTTCAAGCACTGTCTGCAGCTGATAAGATTAAAAGAATCGATTTCTGTGATTTTATCCTTGCTCAAATGGAAACAGATGAATCTTTCGTTTCAAAGATTGTGTTTAGTGATGAAGCAACTTTCCACACTAACGGGAAAGTCAACCGTCACAATGTCTGTATATGGGGCACTGAGAATCCGCGGGAAACAACTCAGTACGAACGTGACTCGCCTAAGGTGAACGTTTTCTGTGCCATTTCAGCCAATAAAGTTTTTGGTCCCTTTTTCTTCGAAGGTGCTACTGTAACTGGACTACAGTATCTGGAGATGTTAGAGAATTGGCTGTTCCCTCAGCTCGAACAAGAAGCACAACAATTCATATTTCATCAGGATGGAGCGCCACCACATTGGCACTTATCTGTCCGTAACTACCTGAACGTCAACTACCCGAGGCGATGGATCGGCCGCCAGGCAGCCCGTGACAGAGCACTTCATCACTGGCCTCCAAGAAGCCCTGATCTTACCCCCTGCGATTTTTTCTTATGGGGGTATGTTAAGGATATGGTGTTTAGGCCACCTCTCCCAGCCACCATTGATGATTTGAAACGAGAAATAACAGCAGCTATCCAAACTGTTACGCCTGATATGCTACAGAGAGTGTGGAACGAGTTGGAGTATCGGGTTGATATTGCTCGTGTGTCTGGAGGGGGCCATATTGAACATCTCTGAACTTGTTTTTGAGTGAAAAAAAAAACCTTTTTAAATACTCTTTGTAATGATGTATAACAGAAGGTTATATTATGTTTCTTTCATTAAATACACATTTTTAAAGTTGTGGTATTCTTTTTGAATCACCCTGTATTGTGCCCGTTGGACACTGTAGACCGGCAGTACACCCGTGGATATTTTGATTATCAAATATGCCAGGAGAAACTCAAGAATCACACTTTGCGTGAACTTTACATGTGGTTGATTTTAGCTCATTCACTGCAGTGAGTGAAGTGTAGATAAAATTTTAAAATGTTATTTAATATTAAGAGCAGGATACTTCATTTCGTGCTTGGGTATTGGGTTTTACATCCAAGGGATGGTAGTGCACAATGCACCAATTTACATTCTTGTGCATTGTCAATTTTGTGGTCATTACAACCATCATATTTCATAAGCAATGCAAGATATCGAAAGGAGGTTTTCTACAAATGATAGCAAGCAATGAGGCACAGATGTTGAATGATAAATACTCGAAACTTTTTTATTCACTGAGATATGGAAGTAATGTGACCGCAGCAGTAAGAGGTTGGTGGCTCAAGTTGCGTACAGACATCCATAGCAATGTAGGAAAATCCAAGTGGCATGCATATACACGTCCATAGCACCTAGGGGATGGCATAGCATGGTTGTATACATGCCCACAATAGCAAAAAGGTTAAAGTGTATGAACTGAAAACCTGGTGTAGACCACATCACTTGAAATAACCTACTTTCGACAAACATTTTTCATCCAGATCTGATGGAGATGCAACCACCAGAGGCATATTAGCTTAAGTAAATATGGTTATGTTACACAGTCTTGAAACTCGTAACAAGTCTTGTCCTTGCTTGTGAACACTGTCCTGTCCCCTTCAACAATTACTCCTGCATGACAAAATTTTCTGCTGAATACAGCTAGCCCATCTTGCAGTCATTTTGTTTACATGTTACTGTGACCCACTTGATGCTACACAATACTTCCTGCCCAGTGGTAGCATGACACAATGCTACACCACATCTCCTTACAAATTATTCCAAGTTCTACTAAAATTAGGTAGTGACACTACAGTATAAAGCATTTCTTGTATACCTTTGGACTGTGGTTCTTGATAACAACACAGTCCATAGGGTATATTAAACACGTCATGTTAGGGAGTAAGAAAATGCGCGAATACCGCTACATTGTAATTTTTCCTCATCAGGGTGTGAACCAGCGTCGTCAAGTGTTAAGATTGCTTTGGAAGGCAAGCAACGAAAAACCACTTCTTAAAAATATTTTTGTCCATACAATCAGATCTTTGGTGGAAATAATGTAACAGGCAGCGCAGATGCAGTGATATTTTTTGAAACTCTATGCTTAGCAGACTTCCCTGTTACCAGCAACTTCAATTTATAGTCTCCACATACATTCGATCCAGCAAGAACTGTTAACTTCTCTTTAGGTTTTGTCGTTGTGCCGGGCAGCTTCGAGGGTAGAGTTTTAGATTGAAGCATTTGATAATTTAGCCCTGTTTCATGACAGTTATTCAGTTAAATCAGGAGTAAGATTTTCTTCTTGTATAATTTTTGTTAATTTCCACAAAGTTGTGTAACAGAAACCACAGAAATCTTTTCACCGCGAGTTTCAAGCTGCCTTGCACCTGTCCAACCATCCTGAACTTGCAGTAAAATCATCCCCAGCTTCCTTTAAATTATTTCTAAAAAACACAGCTTTTTCTTGCAGAATTGTTCCTGACACTGGACTTCCTTTTTGACTTTGTCTGGTAAATCAAACAAACAACACTTCACTCTTTTTTAATACTCAGATTTCTTCATTGACTTCCGTTCAAATGACAAAATAGAACACCTATTTGATGAAAACTTCTAAATTTTGTCTCTGCTTTTACGCCAATCTCCAACTGTCACTTCACCGACTCCATAGCAGCAAGGTTTTTTAGTGTTTCTCCTTTGTCTAATCCTTTCAAAGCTTCCAGTTTCATGTTCAATGCACAAGTTATCTCATACTCCAACCACACATTGCAATGTGTGAATTAAAACATTAAGAAACACACAGTTCACTGTACATATGTTAGAGTGCAAGTGACACAGTGGGAATGTGGCTTTGATCATACCTGACTGACAGAAAGCAGACAATATTGCTGAATCATGAAGATGGCTCAATAGCTTCATCTGGCTGGGGAACAGTTAGTGTAGGCATGCCGCAAGGTTTGGTGCTTGGCCCTTTGCTCTTTCTTATTTTTATTAATGACCTTCCTCACTGTTCAAGGCTACAATCAAATTTACGCTTTTCGCAGATGATACATCCCTTGTGATTGAAAAAACACCTGAAAATGATATTGCATCATCTGCCAACTTGGTGTTGGATGACCTCCATAAGTGGTTCAGATGCAATGGCCTAACTTTAAATGTAAAAAAAAAAGAACAGTTCATACATTTCCATGGGTCTCACCAAGTTCAGGATGACATAAATCTAAGCAGTAATGATAAAGATATACATCATGTTTACTCAACAAAATTTTTAGGCCTCCACATTGACAATAAATTAAATTGGTCTTGCCATATTTTGGACTTGAGAAAAAGACTTAGCACAGCAACTTATGCTCTACGTATTATAGCAACAAGTGCTAATAGTGATGCTGTTAAGGCTGCTTATTTTGGCTATTTCCATTCATTGTTATCCTATGGCTTAATATTCTAGGGTAACCAGCCAATGGCAAATAAAGTATTTGTAACTCAGAAAAGAGCAATTCGAATTATAATTGGAGTTAACAGGAATCATTTATGCAGAAATCTTTTTAAAACACACAAAATATTAACAATGACCTCACAATATATCTTATCCCTTACGTGCTTTTCAGCTAAGAACCTACACATGTACAAAACCAATACTTCTTCTCATGACTATGACACAAGAACAAAACATGACTTTCATGTTGACAGAAAAAACTTGAGTCTGATACAAAAAGGGAGTATACTACTCAAGCATAAAGGTGTTTAATTCACTCCCGTCTGACATAAGAAATCTTACCAGTGAAATGCCAAAATTTAAGAGCAAATTGAAGGAATATCTTCTGGGTAAAGCGTTATACTCTCTTAATGAACTCTTTAATGTAACATTGTAGATTAGATGTAATACTTTACTTGTAATATTTGCTATTGCCACTTTGTAGCTTCCAATACATCTTACACCAGTATGGGAATTCGTGTTCAGGCAATTGGCACTATCAAATTCCTGCTAATGTATAGTTTGTAACATGGAAAATTGTAATTTATTATTTTATCGTTTTATACCTCTGTTTTACCATAGAAAATGCTTTAAGCCTGTAACTATTAACATACTTTGTTTATATACACCAATTGCAATTTACATTTGTTAGCATATACAAGTAGGCTACTGTGTTAATTTATATTGTGACTCGTTCCATATCCATGCAATTCTTTTGTATACCGGATCTACAGAACACGAATAAATAAATGGAAGATTAGGGAACGTAAATCTTCCCTAGTGGATGTACGTCTGCCTGATGCTCATGTAATGACTGGCCTCGGTGAACGCAACTGAATGATGAAATGCTTGAAGTCAAAGTTCTGTAATGTAACATACAGATATGACCAAATTTATCTTAGTTTGTGTGAGCCTTGTTTACAAAACCAAAAGGTCAGAAAAAAGGAATAGTAGTGAAGCCAATGCTGTTCAAGGAGCTAAATTCCAGACGTCACGTTGATCTCATCGACATCCAATCGCAACCAGATGGAGACTACAAATTCATAATGGATTATCAGGACCACCTCACTAAATTCGTTGTTCTCAGGCCACTGAAGCCCAAAACAGCTGAAGAGATATGCGATAACATTATTGACATTTTTTCATTGTTAGGCGCTCCCTCAGTATTGCAGTCTGACAATTGCAGAGAGTTCGTTAACAAAATAATGAGCAGCTTAACTGAACTATGGCCCAATTTTATGATTGTCCACGGTAAACATAGACAAAGTCAGAGCCAAGGCAGCTTAGAGCGAGCAAATCAAGACATAGACAATATGCTAACTACATGGATGCAGGAACACAACATGGTGGAGTGGAGCTGAGCATTAAGGTTTGTGCAGCTAATGAAAAATAGCGATGTACATTTTGGAATTAAAAGATCTCCGTACGATGTGATGTTTGACTGCCCTCCTAAATATGGTTTGTCTTCAACAAGTTTATCTCCTGAAGCATTGATGAACGTTCACTCTGAGAATGATCTTGAAAATATAATTAATCAAGTGAGTGTTAGCAGTGACAGGGACTGAAACGTTGCAGGATAATGGTCACAGTAAATATCTATTGCAAGAGGGTACCATATCAACAGGAATAGAGGTTGTGAACAGAGAGAAAGAAAGTATTCCTAACAGTAATGACTACTGCCTGACTGATTTAGACGTGTCAAATCGTGCTACTAAAAAACACAGAACTACAGAAATGAAGTGTACAAGTGCTTAGAAGAACAAGCCCAAAGCCCAAAGAATGCGGCAGTATTCAGGTCGCTGATTACCAACAGTGGAAAAGGGTTGTACTGTGAGAGATCCAGTTCCCGACTTCGACAGAGGAAGAGGAGATGCTAGGTCGATCTTGGGTGTCGTCCTCGAGACAACGGCCGATGGCTTCTATCGAATCGGGACGAGAGATGGTGTGCTCAGCCAACTATACCCACAGTAATAATTTGTTTGATTTTAAATAATTATGGAAGGGGCGGTACGATATGCCACTGCGTCTACAACTACAACATTTTGTTTCAGGCCCCATTTCAGTACTCGCCCTCTAAGAATAATCTCAGGGGAGGAAGTTCCAGCAGAGAAAACTGTTGCCCTGAGGACAGTTGCGACGTCTCAGTCGATGGGAAGCGGCCAGGGATTCTTCAAATGCAACTGTCAGCAAAAACGTCAGACTCTGAGATACTTTTGCAAAAACAAAAATGTGTTGTGCAAATGAAAGTGGGATCATGTACTTCCTTGCTGCAATAAATGAATTTTACATAATATGGCTATGTTTTCAAACTACAGGTGATAAATGCTACTTTCGAAGTACGACTGTTTTGTTATTATAGCCATGGTTCATATTCCTTACCTCTTGGCAGTGAATGAATACTAGTGATAGTGCACTGTCCCTAGACAATGTGTATTGTTTGATAGAACTGAAATCAGCATCCACTTTCACTAAATGGGCTAGTAAAGGTGCGCTGTCACCAGTGATGGTATACTTTCCCTGAAAATTCCACTTCCACTGTAACACATACGTACAACAATTTAAAATTAATGTGGCACAGTACAGAACAATACAGTGCTGTACAGATGTTACTACACAATCAACAACAGTACATACAGTAATGGTCATACAATGTTGTAAAATATGTACAGTATTGTTACTTAGGCGTACTGTATTTTAATGACCACTATTGCTAACTGGGCACAACAATAGGCGTAACGAAATGGATGGTATGCACTGTACAACTGATTGTCAAGAGTTCCGAGTTATTGAATGGTCGACAAAGAAAAGAGCAAGTGCACTCCTCAAAATCTAACGCTACCTGTTCATCTACACTCCTGGAAATGGAAAAAAGAACACATTGACACCGGTGTGTCAGACCCACCATACTTGCTCCGGACACTGCGAGAGGGCTGTACAAGCAATGATCACACGCACGGCACAGCGGACACACCAGGAACCGCGGTGTTGGCCGTCGAATGGCGCTAGCTGCGCAGCATTTGTGCACCGCCGCCGTCAGTGTCAGCCAGTTTGCCGTGGCATACGGAGCTCCATCGCAGTCTTTAACACTGGTAGCATGCCACGACAGCGTGGACGTGAACCGTATGTGCAGTTGACGGACTTTGAGCGAGGGCGTATAGTGGGCATGCGGGAGGCCGGGTGGACGTACCGCCGAATTGCTCAACACGTGGGGCGTGAGGTCTCCACAGTACATCGATGTTGTCGCCAGTGGTCGGCGGAAGGTGCACGTGCCCGTCGACCTGGGACCGGACCGCAGCGACGCACGGATGCACGCCAAGACCGTAGGATCCTACGCAGTGCCGTAGGGGACCGCACCGCCACTTCCCAGCAAATTAGGGACACTGTTGCTCCTGGAGTATCGGCGAGGACCATTCGCAACCGTCTCCATGAAGCTGGGCTACGGTCCCGCACACCGTTAGGCCGTCTTCCGCTCACGCCCCAACATCGTGCAGCCCGCCTCCAGTGGTGTCGCGACAGGCGTGAATGGAGGGACGAATGGAGACGTGTCGTCTTCAGCGATGAGAGTCGCTTCTGCCTTGGTGCCAATGATGGTCGTATGCGTGTTTGGCGCCGTGCAGGTGAGCGCCAGAATCAGGACTGCATACGACCAAGGCACACAGGGCCAACACCCGGCATCATGGTGTGGGGAGCGATCTCCTACACTGGCCGTACACCACTGGTGATCGTCGAGGGGACACTGAATAGTGCACGGTACATCCAAACCGTCATCGAACCCATCGTTCTACCATTCCTAGACCGGCAAGGGAACTTGCTGTTCCAACAGGACAATGCACGTCCGCATGTATCCCGTGCCACCCAACGTGCTCTAGAAGGTGTAAGTCAACTACCCTGGCCAGCAAGATCTCCGGATCTGTCCACCATTGAGCATGTTTGGGACTGGATGAAGCGTCGTCTCACGCGGTCTGCACGTCCAGCACGAACGCTGGTCCAACTGAGGCGCCAGGTGGAAATGGCATGGCAAGCCGTTCCACAGGGCTACATCCAGCATCTCTACGATCGTCTCCATGGGAGAATAGCAGCCTGCATTGCTGCGAAAGGTGGATATACACTGTACTAGTGCCGCCATTGTGCATGCTCTGTTGCCTGTGTCTATGTGCCTGTGGTTCTGTCAGTGTGATCATGTGATGTATCTGACCCCAGGAATGTGTCAATAAAGTTTCCCCTTCCTGGGACAATGAATTCACGGTGTTCTTATTTCAATTTCCAGGAGTGTATAATAGGAATGCATTTTACAGTCTGAGGCCAAGGTTATTTCTGTGCATTATGAACGAAAACCCTAAGTAGGACAGTTTTATCTGTATAGTATATGGAAAACTGAAATAAAGTTCAAAACGTAACGAATTCGAAAGTACGTGAAACGTACATGTGGACAATGTACGAAAATGAATTTTATGAAAAATTTTAGTTTTCTTAAGACCAGCTCAAATTACACGGAACCTCGAAATATCGGGGCTCGAATTACTGGGGCGCTTCTTTAGTTCACTTTTAATTTAGGTGAACGTTCTTTTAAAATTAGAGTGAATGACATCGCATCTCGACCTCAAATGGCTCAAATGGCTCTGAGCACTATGAGACTTAACTTGTGGTCATCAGTCCCCTAGAACTTAGAACTACTTAAACCTAACTAACCTAAGGACATCACACACATCCATGCCCGAGGCAGGATTCGAACCTGCGACCGTAGCGATCGCGCGGCTCCAGACTGTAGCGCCTAGAACCGCTCGGCCACTCCGGCCGGCCGACCTCAAATGAGCCACTGACTTGCATACTACTTGTTTTTATATAATTCGCAGGGGAAACATCAGGCAGAAATTTCCACAGAGAAATGAAGTCTTGGTAGCGTCGAAAATTGTAAACACCTGGTTCCTGTCGGTGAAGCAGTGGCACAATTCCTCAGGCTGTCTTAAATTAAAGCGAATGAGTCAAAATACTTATTTCGGTTTTTTCTTTACATACGCAGCCACGCGTGTTCCCTAATTCTACTACAACATCTAAATTGACAGTTCCACTTTCTTTGGATTTCCGCATCACCTCTTTTAATGTATCCCACATAACCACACCATAAAATCTCGGGATTTTGAATTTTCTGAGAAGTTTATGCAGAATTATGTTATAAGCATTCTGTCCAGCACTAACGCCCTGGGCTTGCTTTTGTTTATGTACAACCGAGGCCCTTCCCTGCAGTCCTTTACCTTTAGTGATGACCTCCATGATCTTATTATGCCTTTTAACCTCATGTAGTTGTCTCTCAGCGATTTTTGCATGATTTACTGGTTATGGTAGCAGCTCTCTCAGCTAATGGGCCAATGGCTGATAGCCCAGCAAATGCAGGGATGAGGAACGGAATTATTCTGCCAGATGTTTTTGGTATTGACAGAATCCTGGGCGTTTTAACACGTCATTTTCTTCCTCCTTTCTGTCTCAAGGCACCTTTCGCCAATGTTACTGCTGATTAAATGCATTTTTTGAATACCCCGTAGGTTTTTTCTTCTTCTTCAGTGTGCGACGAGCTGCATTCGTTATTTGCTTGAATATTGCAGCATCCAATTTAAGTTTGGCCCCCATTGCCTTATCGACCACAAATGTACTAATCCCTACAGCATCGTCCTCTCTTCATTGTATATGTCTGGCTTTATCAGCTAATATTTGTTCTGTAATGTGATGATCTTTATTTCTAGCGTAAGCAACGCCGTACTCCTTGCGTATGTCATCTTGGGATATTAATTCCCTTATGGGCACGAGCGACGCACGCTTTCAGTTTCGTTCCAGATCCACACAAATTGTATCGAAGGATATGAAGTTCGAATGGTATATTCCGAAGAATGCTACCTCCACACATATTGACATGTTTCCTAACATTCAACTCGCTCTAATGCATGGTTTGACCTTAGCGTGTCCTATTATACTGCATAGCAAGTTGCGAGTGTTCACCTAACTGTTGTGTTTTGATGAGAAGCAGAGGCATTTCGCTTAACCCTTGTTCCCTCGACTTGTGACCCACTATACAAGGAAGAGGCCTAATTCAGTGTTTTGTGTAATATTCCTGTGTAAAAACTCCCTGCAAGTTCTTGGCCATCACTATCCTTTAAGGTGTTTATTCTCGGGTTTGTGTGGTGCACCTTGGAAACTGTAAATATCTCTGCCGACCTGTTCAGTATGTATTTCGAAAGGCGTAGCAAATCACCTTTGCTGAACTTCTGCTTGCATGGATCCACTATCTTAATGCAATTGTATACTGTATTTACAAGTGTGTTATCATGGACATCAACAGGATTCTTCCTAATTGTTAGTGAGTAGTGTGGTTATAGTCGCCAGTGATTTGGGGTAGGATGTTTAGCTGTCCGTACTTCCCCTGAAGATTGAATTGCTCCTACATCCAGTGTTTGATCGTTCTACTGAACCGGTCAACGTTACTAGTTTTGGCTCTGAGCACTATGGGACTCAACTGCTGAGGTCATTAGTCCCCTAGAACTTAGAACTAGTTAAACCTAACTAACCTAAGGACATCACAAACATCCATGCCCGAGGCAGGATTCGAACCTGCGACCGTAGCGGTCTTGCGGTTCCAGACTGCAGCGCCTTTAACCGCACGGCCACTTCGGCCGGCCGTTACTAGTTTTCAAATGGAGGATGTTGAGCAGTGATTCATCCCATATAATTCCATTACCACTTTGAGATGCCTATTGTAAAATTCGCCTGTATGGTCGATCTGAAGATTGTTGGGACACTGTTTCATTCCAGGCTGTAGTAATGGTCAAAAACCTCTGAAACCTTCTTTCACATCGTTATCTTCTCAGGTAGAGCACAAGTGAATTTGAAATATGTCTCTATGACCATTACAAAGTACTTGAAATCATTATTAGATGAAAAGTAGTCTCACACAACTACGAGATCAGCCTGCCCTACATCATCCAATCCTTGTACTCTAACATGTCTGGGCAGGCCGCGGTGGTCTCGCGGTTCTAGGCGCGCAGTCCGGAACCGTGCGACTGCGCAGGTTCGAATCCTGCCTCGGGCATGGATGTGTGTGATGTCCTTAGGTTAGTTAGGTTTAAGTAGTTCTAAGTTCTAGGGGACTAATGACCACAGCAGTTGAGTCCCATAGTGCTCAGAGCCATTTGAACCATTTTTAACATGTCTGAGCGGAAATGTTCTGAGTGTCAGCCTGTGAAGCTAAAGATCAATGGTCCCCATAATTACTCGATGATGTGTCTCTCTCACAGCACAGATATGATTGATATTATTTCGTTCTAGTGACCAGTATTCCCTACAACAGCTGGTGCTGTAAGTGGTTGTAATCGATCTATGATTTCATTTGGGTAATTGTAGTATACTAAGTGTCCTGGAAGTCTTTCCCTGATTACAAACATTCATAACGCATAAAACATAATATGCAGACATATACTTTTTATACTGAATTGCATGTGACGTATTCAAGTTATTGTGTACATGGATATTAGCATTATCTTGTTTATTACATGGCCCAGTGATGTAACAACAGCAGAATTGGACACCATTTGCAAACAACATGACTCAAACCAGGAGAAGGCCCAATGTGTTCTCCAGTATCATAGATGTAGTCACCAAAAACAGTCCAGAGAAACTTCCAGATGGCATACCATAGATAGACTGTCAGAGGCAGCCCTAAGCCGAAATAATGGTGCAGTCTTATGCACAGTAAAATCATAGGACCTGTTTTCTTCAGTGAAACGACAATCACAGCCAATATATACCTTGATATGTTTCAATTATTTGTGGTGCCACAGATTCAGAACATACCAGACTTAATTTTCCAACAAGTTGGTGCACCACCACACTGGGGGTATGATGTTCATGCCATTTGAATACAACATTTCTGGGAAGATGGACTGGACCTGATGGTTCCATCAATTGGCATGCACGATTCTCAGTTATAATGCCACTAGTTTTCTTCCTTTGTGATTATGTCCATAGTACCGTAAACTGGGGTTACTTTGGTCCAATTTTTGCTTGTCTTTTCATATGTGGCAAGAAAATAAAGGATAATAACGTTGAGAAAATTTCAAATACTTTTTTCTAGCATTGTCAAAGACTTGAGCTATCATTTAATACAAATATTAAATGAATGCATCATATCTGTAGCTGTGGTACTATAAAAAAAGTTTGCCAATGTTACCCGCACTCAGGAATACTTTGACCAACTCAATCATTTCAAAAAAAAAAAAAAAAAGAATTAAACATTATTGTATCAAAGTAACCTTAATAAATATCTCTAGTGTAGACAAAGAGGAGCATGACGGACAAATAAAACACTTAATTTTGAAAAGAAGAGCAGGAAATCTTGAACTTTATTCATAATAAAATATAATAAATTTACAGTAAATACGATGGCATACAATATTTTAGCATTTTACATTCCCTTTCAAGGTTAGAAAATGTTCTCCAGTGTTTACAAAGGGATTATCATATGTTTAAGCTACAGTACAGTATGCAGTTGAGACACATTAAATAAATAACTGAAGCCCTGGCACCTGAAAGCATCCATGTTTGAATGGTCGTGGTGGATTCATACCAGGTGCATTCAAGTTCTAAGGCCTCCGATTTTTTTCTCCGGACTGGAAAGATAGAAACATGCGCATTGTTTTAAAATGAGGCCGCGTTCATTGTCAATACGTCCCAGAGATGGCAGCACTGTACGGCAGATGGAATTTTACCGCCAGCAGCGAGAATGAGAACTGTTTTATATACTTAAAATGGCGACGTTCTCGTTACTTAAACAGCGTGCAATCATTCGTTTTCTGAATTTGCGTGGTGTGAAACCAATTGAAATTCATCGACAGTTGAAGGAGACATGTGATGACGGAGTTATGGATGTATCGAAAGTGCGTTTGTGGGTGCGACAGTTTAATGAAGGCAGAACATCATGTGACAACAAACCGAAACAACCTCGGGCTCGCACAAGCTGGTCTGACGACATGATCGAGAAAGTGGAGAGAATTGTTTTGGGGGATCGCCGAATGACTGTTGATCAGATCGCCTCCAGAGTTGGCATTTCTGTGGGTTCTGTGCACACAATCCTGCATGACGACCTGAAAATGCGAAAAGTGTCATCCAGGTGGGTGCCACGAATGCTGACGGACGACCACATGGCTGCCCGTGTGGCATGTTGCCAAGAAATGTTGACGTGCAACGACAGCATGAATGGGACTTTCTTTCCATCGGTTGTGACAATGGATGAGACGTGGATGCCATTTTTCAATCCAGAAACAAAGCGCCAGTCAGCTCAATGGAAGCACACAGATTCACCACCACCAAAAAATTTTGGGTAACCACCAGTGCTGAAAAAATGATGGTGTCCATGTTCTGGGACAGCGAGGGCGTAATCCTTACCCATTGCGTTCCAAAGGGCACTACAGTAACAGGTGCATCCTACGAAATGTTTTGAAAAACAAATTCCTTCCTGCACTGCAACAAAAACGTCCGGGAAGGGCTGCGCGTGTGCTGTTTCACCAAGACAACGCACCCGCACATCAAGCTAATGATACGCAACAGTTTCTTCATGATAACAACTTTGAAGTAATTCCTCATGCTCCCTACTCACCTGACCTGGCTCCTAGTGACTTTTGGCTTTTCCAACAATGAAAGCCACTCTCCGTGGCCGCACATTCACCAGCCGTGCTGTTATTGCCTCAGCGATTTTCCAGTGGTCAAAACAGACTCCTAAAGAAGCCTTCGCCGCTGCCATGGAATCATGGCGTCAGCATTGTGAAAAATGTGTACGTCTACAGGGCGATTACATCGAGAAGTAACGCCAGTTTCATCGATTTCGGGTGAGTAGTTAATTAGAAAAAAAAATCGGAGGCCTTAGAACTTGAATGCACCTCGTAATTCTCACCAGATCCTCCCATGGATAAAATAGTTCATGTTTTTGTTCTGGCCACATGTAATATGATATTGTCTTTTCCATGCAATTTACATTAACTCCTTCCTCACTCACCTCTGACACAATTCCAGAACATTCTTCATGATTGCACAAAACTATAACATATTCCCCAACTGATAATTTTCTCTTCAAAATTGTTTGTTGCTGGATGTCACCTTCCAAATCTGATAAAGTTTCAGATTCAGCATCAGAATCTAACACTATTGCATCCTCATTTTCTGAAGAATCTGAGTCGAAAAAAGTCCTGCACGGTCTTCCCCTTTTTCTTTTGATGCTATCAGCTACATCTCTGCTATGACAGGGCTGTACAATGTCTTCTGGTGTTATACTTTTCCCTGCAGTAACATCAATTTTCCTTCTGTTTTCTTATCGATGTGCCATCTAATACACTTTTTCGTTTGTCATACAATGCCTTTAAAAATGCGTCTCCCACTAGAGAGCTGCCGTGCAGGATTAGCTGAACGGTCTAAGGCGTTGCTGCCATGGACTGTGCTGCTGGTCCTGGCGGAGGTTCAAGTCCTCCCTCGGGTATGGGTGTGTGTGTTTGTCTTTAGGATAATTTAGGTTAAGTAGTGTGTAAGCTTAGGAACTGATGACCTTAACAGTTAAGTCCCATGAGATTTCACACACATTTGAACATTTTGAACAAGAGAGCTGTCAACAGCATGAAATCCTGGTAGTCGGGACAAAAGTTACGATTTATCTATGGGATAAATGCTACACTTCTTAAAACTGGCTTTCAAATTTTCAGACTGATTTTCTTCAAGCGCACCTAGCAGTTTTGAGAGCATAGTAGGAAACACATCTTTCGGAAGGACTGAGTAGGAATCGCTGTCACAGGAGTCTTTCCACGACCTGAGAATGTCTCCATGCCTGTTTCATGGGAGAAAAGAATGCAACTTCAATTGGCTGCGTCAAGTGAGTGGAATTTGGCAGAAGGCAAATATATATGATGTCATATTCTTGATACAAACTTATAACTGATGGGCTTATATGAGACAAAAGTTTGTCGGCAATTAATACTTTTGTTCCTGGTAAGCGACATAAGTGAGGCAACACAAGAAAATTAAACCAGTCTTCAAACACTACACTATCAAACCATCCAGATTTTGTGCGATTATACCATGCTCCCCAGGGTCCATTCTCCACCCAGGTACTCCACAAATGTTCAGCTTTGTAGACAACATAAGGAGGCAGTATTTCTCCACCTGCACTGCAACAAAACATTAGAGAGATCGTAGATTTACTGTGGCTGCAAACAGTTTGAACATATTTCATTCCCCTTTCACATAACACTTTACTAGTGCCTGGGTCACCTGTCAAATTAGTTTCATCAAAGTTCCGTATGTTGCCAGGATGAACATCTTTCAGTGTAGTTTCTAGGTGTGTCAAATATTTGTTAAGGTCATTTTCATTTAACACGGCTCTAACTTTTTTAATACACTCCTGGAAATGGAAAAAAGAACACATTGACACCGGTGTGTCAGACCCACCATACTTGCTCCGGACACTGCGAGAGGGCTGTACAAGCAATGATCACACGCACGGCACAGCGGACACACCAGGAACCGCGGTGTTGGCCGTCGAATGGCGCTAGCTGCGCAGCATTTGTGCACCGCCGCCGTCAGTGTCAGCCAGTTTGCCGTGGCATACGGAGCTCCATCGCAGTCTTTAACACTGGTAGCATGCCGCGACAGCGTGGACGTGAACCGTATGTGCAGTTGACGGACTTTGAGCGAGGGCGTATAGTGGGCATGCAGGAGGCCGGGTGGACGTACCGCCGAATTGCTCAACACGTGGGGCGTGAGGTCTCCACAGTACATCGATGTTGTCGCCAGTGGTCGGCGGAAGGTGCATGTGCCCGTCGACCTGGGACCGGACCGCAGCGACGCACGGATGCACGCCAAGACCGTAGGATCCTACGCAGTGCCGTAGGGGACCGCACCGCCACTTCCCAGCAAATTAGGGACACTGTTGCTCCTGGGGTATCGGCGAGGACCATTCGCAACCGTCTCCATGAAGCTGGGCTACGGTCCCACACACCGTTAGGCCGTCTTCCGCTCACGCCCCAACATCGTGCAGCCCGCCTCCAGTGGTGTCGCGACAGGCGTGAATGGAGGGACGAATGGAGACGTGTCGTCTTCAGCGATGAGAGTCGCTTCTGCCTTGGTGCCAATGATGGTCGTATGCGTGTTTGGCGCCGTGCAGGTGAGCGCCACAATCAGGACTGCATACGACCAAGGCACACAGGGCCAACACCCGGCATCATGGTGTGGGGAGCGATCTCCTACACTGGCCGTACACCACTGGTGATCGTCGAGGGGACACTGAATAGTGCACGGTACATCCAAACCGTCATCGAACCCATCGTTCTACCATTCCTAGACCGGCAAGGGAACTTGCTGTTCCAACAGGACAATGCACGTCCGCATGTATCCCGTGCCACCCAACGTGCTCTAGAAGGTGTAAGTCAACTACCCTGGCCAGCAAGATCTCCGGATCTGTCCCCCATTGAGCATGTTTGGCACTGGATGAAGCGTCGTCTCACGCGGTCTGCACGTCCAGCATGAACGCTGGTCCAACTGAGGCGCCAGGTGGAAATGGCATGGCAAGCCGTTCCACAGGACTACATCCAGCATCTCTCCGATCGTCTCCATGGGAGAATAGCAGCCTGCATTGCTGCGAAAGGTGGATATACACTGTACTAGTGCCGCCATTGTGCATGCTCTGTTGCCTGTGTCTATGTGCCTGTGGTTCTGTCAGTGTGATCATGTGATGTATCTGACCCCAGGAATGTGTCAATAAAGTTTCCCCTTCCTGGGACAATGAATTCACGGTGTTCTTATTTCAATTTCCAGGAGTGTATTTTTACTCATTCTAGTAGTAAGTTCACTATATCTTTTCAGAAATGATTAACACCATTCATAACCTGGCACATTATTTTTAAATTGTTCAACAATAGCACCGTCTCTTGAAAGGTACTCCTTCACTGTCATTCGAAAGTCAAATTCAGTGATTGGGTAAGCACACTCACTCAGCTGTATCAAGTGGTGGATGAAACTTTGTTCCTTGGCATCATTATATACTGTGGGATGTGTTATTGATGTCGTCCTTTTAGTATATTTTTTTATTGTACTGCAAGGAATTGTGAATGCAACAGCATTCATTGTGAAAGTTCACCTGACATTATCTTCTCAAGGCACTCTTCCAAAATTTCCCGTTTATAATTCACGTAATTTCGTGATCCAAGTTCTTTTTTATATTCTCTAGGCATTTTGAGACCATAATATCTGAAACAAAAGATAAATACAGCATTATTACCTATGAGATACAGATATATACAGAATACTTTGGGGTTATTTTGCCACAGACCAAAGTATCCCAAAATTCTGCAAAAACGTGCACCATTTTACATAACACTTAATTATATTATCTAAATTGTTTTTCACACAAACGGCAGTTTCTCGCCATATTATCTAATAAAGGCAGAACGCAAAATTGCACTTGCCTTATATTTAGCTTAACTGGTGTGATCTCTCCAGGCAGAAGCTTTGGACATATAAAAGCCGCTAAAATTTTTACAATCGATAATAATTCCAGTGGTGCCAACACAATTTCACTTCGTGAAACTCACAGCCTTCTAGATCGTTCGTTTCACATTGTGAATACATACCACCCTCTTAATTCCACATTAGCGATGTTACTTTCGTGGGAATAAAAATGTTAAACTTTTTCCGACGAGTGGGCCAAAGTTTCCCCCCAAAGGGCCAAAGCAACCCCAGCTTATGGTACTGTGAATTAGTATGGGCAGAGCTCCTTGTTCGCAACCGGAATAAATTAATAAACGGATCTTTTCACCGACCTCCCAATTCAGATGATACGATTGCTGAAAGGTTCAAAGAAAACTTGAGTTTTATTACAAGCAAGTACCTGACTCATACGATTATAGTTGGTGGTGACTTTAGTTTACCCTCGATATGTTGGCGAAAATACATGGTTAAATCTGGAGGTACGCATAAAACATCATCCGAAATTGCGCTACACACATTCTCTGAAAATTATTTCGAGCAGGTAGTTCATGAGCCCATACGAATAGTAAACGATTGTGAAAACACTCTTGACCTCTTAGCAACAAATGATCCTGAGTAAATAACGAACATCAAAACGGATACAGGGATTAGTGGACACAGGGTTGTCTTGCGAGACTGAATAATGTAACCACCAAATCCTCCAAAAATAAACGAAAAATATACCTATTGAAAAAAGCAGATAAAAATTCACTTGCCGCCTTCCTGAGAGACAATCTCACCTCCTTCCAAATTAACAATGGAAGTTTAGACCAGGTGTGTCTTAATTCAAAGTAATAGTATCGGCAGCAATTGAGAGATTTATAACTAACAAATTAACAAACGACGGAGCTGATCCTCCTTGGTACACAAAACGGGTCAGAAAACTGTTGCAGCAAGAACGAAACAAACATGCCAAATTTAAGCATACACAAAATCCGAAGATTGTCTATCTTTTACAGAAGCTCGAAATTTAGCGCGGGCTTCAGTGCTTATTTTCACAATGAAACTTTGTCTCGAAGCCTGGCAGAAAATCCAAAGAGATTCTGGTCGTATGTGAAGTATGTTAGAGGCAAGACACAATCAATGCCTGTCGAAGACAGTGCTGCCAGAGTTACTAAACGCAGCCTTCCTAAATGCCTTCACAAAAAAAGACGAAGTAAACATTCCAGAATTAGAATCAAGAACAGCTGCCAACATGAGGAACCTAGCAGTATATCTCCTCGGAGTAGTGAAGCAACTTAATCACTTAATAAGAGCAAGTCTTCTGGTCCGGACTGTATACCAATTAGGTTCCTTTCAGAGTATACTGATACAATAGCTCCATACTTAACAATCATAATTATACGACCCTTCGCTCGACGGAAGATCCGTACCCAAAGACTGGAAAGTTGCACAGGCCACACCGATATTCAACAAAGGTAGATGGAGTAACCCACCAAATTACAGGCCCATATGATTAATGTCGATATGCAGCAGGATTTTGGAACATACAGTATATTGTGTTCGAACATTACGAACTACCTCGAAGAGAACGCTCTATTGACACACAGTCAACATGGATTTAGAAAACATCGTTCTTGTGAAACACAACTAGCTCTTTACTCGCATGAAGTGTTGAGTGCTATTGACAAGGGATTTCAGATTGATTCCGTATTTCTGGATTTCCGGAAGGCTTTTGACACTGTTCCACACAAGCGACTGGTTGTGAAATTGCGTTCTTGTGGAATATCGTCTCAGTTATGTGACTGGATTCGTGATTTCCTGTCAGAGAGGTCACAGTTCGTAGTAACTGAGGGAAAGTCATCTAGTCAAACAGAAGTGATTTCTGGCATTCCCCAAGATAGTGTTATAGGCCCTTTGCTGTTCCTTATGTATGTAAACGATTTGGGAGACAATCTGAGCAGCCGTCTTAGGTTGTCGTTTATCGACTAATAAATTCATCAGATGATAAAAACAAATTGCAAAACGATTTAGAAAAGATATCTGTATGGTGCGAAAATTGGCAGTTAACCCCAAATAACGAAAAGTGTGAGGTCATCCCCATGAGCGCTAGAAGGAATCCATTAAACTTCGTTTACACGACAAATCAGACAAATCTAAAGTCCACAAATTCAACTAAACACCTAGTAATTACAATTACGAACAACTGAAATTGTAAGGAACACATAGAAAATGTTGTGGGGAAGGCTAACCAGAGACTACGTTTTATTGGCAAGACACTTAGAAAATGTAACAGATCTACTAAGGAGACTGCCTACACTAGCTTGTCCGTCCTGTTTTAGGAC
Source organism: Schistocerca nitens (assembly GCF_023898315.1). Taxonomy (NCBI): domain Eukaryota; kingdom Metazoa; phylum Arthropoda; class Insecta; order Orthoptera; family Acrididae; genus Schistocerca; species Schistocerca nitens. The sequence continues at coordinate 282,852,286 of NC_064618.1, read as the reverse complement.
ACTGTTGCGCGGTGTGGGATCCTTACCATATAGGATTGACGGAGTACATTGAAAAAGCTCAAAGAAGGGCAGCACGTTTTGTATTATCGTTAATAGGGGAGAGTGTGTCACTGAAACGGTACAGGATCTGGGGTGGACATCATTAAAACAAAGGCGTTTTTCATTGCGGCGCAATCTTCTCGCGAAACTCCAATCACCAACTTCCTCTTAAGTTGAAATGAACAGTCGAGATCGCAATCATATTTCTTTATTGATCGGTTTCGCCTTATATACAAGCCATCTTCAGAATTATTTTGGCCCCCTATGGCTGAAGCTGACGACTCCTCGGATTTCTCGTGGTGCCTCCAGAAACATTGGGAGTCGTCAAAACCAGCTATATGGAGCCAAAATAAATAAATAAATAAATCTGAAGATGGTTTGCATATAAGCCGAAACCGGTCAATAAAGAAATATAACTGCGATCTCGACTATTCATTTTAAGTTAAATATAACTTCAGGTCGCTGCTCTCTGTAGACTATGTTGTCAAAATTTATGACCAACTTCCTCCTCCGAATGCGAAAATATTTTGTTGACACCGACCTACACATACATCGGGAAAAATAATCACCATGATAAAATAAGGGAAATCAGAGCTCGTACGAAAAGATATTGGTGTTCGTTCTATACGAGATTGGAATAATAGAGAATTGTGAAGGTGGTTCGATGAACCCTCTGCCAGGTACTTAAATGTGATCTGCGGAGTATTCATGTAGATGTAGATGTATACCAGACACCTGTGAACAACACCGCAGCATTACGGCAGAGAATTACTGATGTAATTTTTTCGGTCGAATCCACGTTCCGTTTACAGCATCATGATGGCCGCATCCGTGTTTGGCGACATCGCGGTGAACACACATTGGAAGCGTTTATTCGTCATCGCCATACTGGCGTATCACCCGGCGTAATGGTATGGAGTGCCACTGGTTACACGTCTGGGTCACCTCTTGTTCACATTGACGGCACTTTGAACAGCGGACGCTACATTTCAGATGTGTTACGACCCGTGGCTCTACCCTTCATTCGATCCCTGCGAAACCCTACATTTCAGCAGGATAATGCACGACCGCATGTTGCAGGTCCTGTACGGGCCTTTCTGGATATAGAAAATGTTCGACTGCTGCCCTGGCCAGCACATTCTCCAGATCTCTCACTAACTGAAAACGTCTGGTCAATGGTGGCCGAGCAATTGGCTAGTCACAATACGCCAGTCACTACTCTAGATGAACTGTGGTATCGTGTTGAAGCTGCATGGGCAGCTGTACCTGTACACGCCATCCAAGCTCTGTTTGTCTCAGTGCCCAGGCGTATTTAGACCGTTATTACGGCCAGAGGTGGTTGTTCTGCGTAGTGATTTCTCAAGATCTATGCACCGAAATTGCGTGAAAATGTAATCACATGTCAGTTCTAGTATAATATATTTGTCCAATGAATACATATTTATCATCTGCATTTCTTCTTGGTGTGGCAATTTTAACGGCCAGTGGTGTACCTTACCTGCGTTTCTGCTCATGTGGGTAAGACATTTATGTGGCACGCTGGATATCTCACTGCATGCCTGATAAGGGCCTCAGAGCCAGACGTAGCGCGCCGATTGGTGTGAGCACCGACACTTTACACGAAATGCAGTGAGAAAGCACTGCGCATGAATATTAAAAAACAGAAAAACCTACAGCTTGCTGCTGCTGTGATAGTAACAAAAACCGCTAAGTATAAGGTCATACAAAATATAACAACAATTATAGATAATGAATACCTACTGAATTTGATAGTATCGTGAAGTCATGGGAGCGGAAGCACAGGGCCCATGTGGGTGTGAGGCGTTTGCATCCCTAGAATGATACGAAAGTACTGATAGTGGTGTCTGCAAAATACAAGTGCTTGCAGTGTCTGTGTTCGTCGTATGGCCTTAAGAGACACGAAGGCGTCCGCGAAATATAACACGCACCGGGACTGAGGTGCTTTATCCAAATTGCAGAAGCATAGGGGGTGGGGGTGCTCGTGGCTGGATGCTGGTGCTGATGTCAGTGAAATATGACAAGCATGTGAACTACAGTCGACTCTCACTCCCATGAAAATGTGAACACTGTGCTGCACTTTATGCTGACAACGCGCACGGCGTTGGCTGCAGGGAGTGGGGGCTCAGGGTGGGGGGGATTCTTGCAAATTGACTGCAGGAGCGTCGGTGTTGGAGGTTGCATGGGTTCTCCCTCCCCTCCTTGGACTTGACGTATTGCTGGATGTCATAATTTCTGGGATGACTTTCAAGATAAGGAAGAGCTGATGCTGCTGTCGGCAAAATATAACATGTGCAACTGTCTCAGCTGTAATAGAACACTGGAAAAAAGTTCTGACGGATGCTGAGTCAACGTTTCTGGCCAGAAGTCTCCTCGCCATTCTATTGACAGCTTAATTACCTGAAAGGGACAACAAAATCTTCCCTTGACGCATGGATACTTCTGAGCAAATGCAAACACAAGGCAACGTGACAGTCCGACAGGACGTGACAGATTCGCAGACACTGTTCAAGGGTAACAATAATGGCGGTCAAGCATCCTCAGAATTATCGTGCTAAGGAACAGACTTTCGCTACACCTTCAAATCGGCCCAGCAGTACTAGTTCAGAATTTGAGTCCACTTTCACATCACAAATTTTCTTTAGAGATCCACATACCACTAAAGCCCATGATACATTCTGTTTTGTATCTCACAGGTACCAGTGGTTAAAGAAGGCTTCTCACATAGTGAACTGACTCCCTGTCCACTGTTGCAGCTCAGACATCAGCACAGACGACCTTTACTGTTGCCACTTGGCGGTTCCCCATCCACCTGCCAATGCCGCCTACCTCATCAATCCCTCTTGCAATCGACTCTCAAAGCTAAGCGATCCATATTCACTATCGATTAGCCAACTCGTGCCGACCGGCACATAATTCATAACCGGTTGTAAATGATTAACAGTTGCTGTTATCTTTAGAAGACAGTACATCCGCTCATAATAGAAACAGCCACAGACAGTGGCAGTGCCAATACGGAACAGAGTATAAATACAGTGTTCGTTTCTCAAATGAATGATGTTGCTGCATTGCTCTTGTACCTTTCTATCTGTTTCTGTTCACAAGATAATATTGTTTTCTAAAGCAGTTGAGTGAATGATTGGACAGATATTTACTTGCGCACATTTCAAGTTATGCTTTGCCGTGGTAGTTATCGATTGAAACAATAAGCGCACTGTTACCAGTCACAATTTAGCGGTTGTTCTTTTGACGTCATGCCATGGCGGAGCCTTGGAGGTCAAGGAGCAAAAAGACGCGCGCAAGAATGTAAGTGATCAAAATCAACGGAAGAATCGTCGTAAGAATTGCTACTCTTTCTCGATTGCTAATGTCAAAACAGGAGACAGGTATGTAATAGTCTGTCAAGAACTACGAAGTAAAAGAGATCTGTTCACCAGTCATAGTAACTGAAGCTGTATACGAATAGGATTGGGCATAAATACAGAATATAGGGATGTGTTTGAAAACGACTCGAACTGTTCGAAGAGTTTACGCCACAGTTCGGGAAATCTCTGGTTCTGTTCGCTCTTTCGATTAACCTACGATTTAGTGACTTGTTGGCACTATCACAACAACCTGTATTAGCGTTTTTAATGCAGTGTGGATATTAAAAAAAATACTGTGAAACACGGACTGAAATAACTTCTAGGCTGCAGGTCGCGCCCAACAGCTGTTACGAACAAATAAATAAAAGATTGCAATCAAGATTCTGTGTAATTCTCGAGCTTTCGCTCGTTCTGCGATCTGATGAGGTCTGCTGGTAATATCCCCAAGATGGGTGATTTCGCCGTAATTTAGTCTCGCGATGAAAATTACAGTTACTGTATTACGATACTTTTCGTTTGGTCGACATTTAATTCTTGATTACTTGTCTTGACTGTTGTTTCATCTAAATGCCGCCGTCTTGTTTTTCGAACTGATTAAAATCTGGCAAAGTTTTATTTGTTATTCAAATATGTGAACAAGGATTGAATTTCTCATTTGCAACCTGCTTGGTAGATCAATACCGCCTCTCATTATCAAATAAAATATTGTGCTGTGTACAATCCAGCTATATGTTTTGGAGGAAAACATTTTCGTCTTTGCCTGTTACTTTAAAAATTGGCGTAAATGTCTGTATATCTATGCATGCTGTATGAGAACCCATACTGTAAATTTGTTCAAACACAACATAAGTTTGTGCAATGGTGCGATTTAATGCTATTTCCTCCACTGTTTCAAGAGATTGTGAAATTTATTTAAAGAAATAGACTACTGCTGTGGCTAGTTCGTAGTTTGTTGCGTATCCCTAGCACTCTCGCCGCACGAGTCAAATCTCACGTGATTGTTCAAAAAGCTAGATATTATATCGAACGCTGGGGCATATCAGGAAATCTCGAGCCCATTCGAGCGCAATTGTCGTCTGCCCAGCACTAACAGAACAGTTACTGCTAAGCTGTTCACGCCATTTAGCAACTTCGACAGATTGTAACTGTCTTCCAGCACCCACACATAATAACAAAGTGTGGACAGCACAGCTCTGCGGCATTGCGTAGCAGGGCCACGAAGGGAATTAATTTCGAGAATCGCGACTGGAAATTAAATACGAGGTAAAGTTAACAGACACGCATCAGGGAGACAGATAGTACATGGAGTAAAATGCAAAACCAATCGCGAAACACTTCATTTTGGCGACAGAGAAAGGACGCAAATAAGAGGTGTTAAAGAAGAGAGCTGCCGCAGAAATAAGAACACTTTCGAATAAATAATAGAAGAAAATACGATGTTGCCCAGAGCAACCGAGGTAAATAGCACAGAAGATATACACTGAGATGACAGAAGGCATGAGATAGCGATATGCACATCTACGGTGGTAGTATTGTTTACACAGGGTTCAAAAGGGCAATGGATTGGCGGAGCTATCATTTGCACTCATGTGATTCATGTGAAATTGTTTCCGAAGTGATTATGACGGTTCGACAGGAATTAACAGACTTTGAATGCAGAGTAGTAGTTAGAGCTAGACGCAAGGCCAATTCGGAAACCGTTAGGGAATTCAATATTCCGAGCTGCACAGTGTCAAGAATGTGTTGAGAATACCAAATTTCAGGTATTGTCTCTCGCCACGGACAACATAGTGGCCGATGGTCTCCACTTAAAGACCGGGAGCAGCAGCGTTTGCGTAGAGTAGTCAGCGTTAACAGACAAGCAGCACTGCGTGACTTAGCCGCAGAAATCAACGTGCGACGTACGACTAACGTATCCGGTAGGACAGTGCGACGAAATGTGGCGTTAATGGACTGTGACAGCAGACGACTGACAGGAGTGCCTTTGCCAACAGCATAACATCTCCTGTAGCACCTCTCCTGGGCTTGTGGCCACGTCGATTGGACCCTGGACGACTGGAAAACCATGGCCTAGTCAGATGAGTCCCGATTTCAGTTGTTAATAGCTGATGGAAGGGTTTGATGTAGCGCGGACTCCCCGAAGCCATGGACCCAAGTTGTCAGCAAGGCACTGTGAATGCTGGCGGTGGCTACATAACGATATGGACTGTGTTTACATGAAATGGACTGAGTCCTCCGGTCCAACTGAACCAATCATTGAGTGGAAATAGTCATGTACGGCTACTTGGAGACCATTTGCAGCCATTCACTTACACTACTGGCTATTAAAATTGCTACACCACGAAGATGGCGTGCTACAGACACGAAATTCAACCGACGGGAAGAAGATGCTGTGGTATGCAAATGATTTGCTTTTCAGAGCATTCACACAAGGTTGGCGCCGGTGGCGACACCTACAACGTGCTGACATGAGGAAAGTTTCCAACCGATTTCTAATACACAAACTGCAGTTCACCGGCGTTGCCTGGTGAAACGTTGTTGTGATGCCTCGTGTAAGGAGGAGAAATGCGTGCCATCACGTTTCCGACTTTGATAAAGGTCGGATTGTAGCCTATCGCGATTGCGGTTTATCGTATAGCGACATTGCTGCTCGCGTTGGTCGAGATCCAATGACTGTTAGCAGAATATGGAATCGGTGGGTTCAGGAGGGTAATACGGAACGCCGTGCTGGATCCCAACGGCCTCGTATCACTAGTAGTCGAGATGACAGGCATCTTATCCGCATGGCTGTAACGGATCGTGCAGCCACGTCTCGATCCCTGAGTCAACAGATGGGGACGTATGCAAGACAACAACCATCTGCACGGACAGTTCGACGACGTTTGCAGCAGCATGGACTATCAGCTCAGAGACCATGGCTGCCGTTACCCTTGACGCTGCATCACAGACAGGAGCGCCTGTGATGCTGTACTCAACGACGAACCTGGCTGCACCAATGGCAAAACGTCGTTTTTTCGGATGAATCCAGGTTCTGTTTACAGCATCATGATGGTCGCGTCCGTGTTTGGCGACATCGCGGTGAATGCACATAGGAAGCGTGTATTCGTCATCGCCATACTGGCGTATCACCCGGCGTGATGGTGTGGGGTGCCATTGGTTACACTTCTGGGTCACCTCTTGTTCGCATTGACGGCACTTTGAACAGTAGACGTTACATTTCAGATGTGTTACGACCCGTGGCTCTACCCTTCAGTCGATCCCTGCGAAAGCCTTTATTTCAGCAGGATAATGCACGACCGCATGTTGCAGGTCCTGTACGGGCATTTCTGGATACAGAAAATGTTCGACATTCTCCAGATCTCTCACCAATTGAAAACGTCTGGTCAATGGTGGCCGACCAACAGGCTCGTCACAATACGCCAGTCGTTACTCTTGATGAACTGTGGTATCGTGTTGAAGCTGCATGGGCAGCTGTACCTGTACACGCCACCCTAGCTCTGTTTGACTCAATGCCCAGGCGTATCAAGGCCGTTATTACGGCCAGAGGTGGTTCTTCTGGGTACTGATCTCTCTGGATCTATGCACCCAAATTGCGTGAAAATGTAATCACATGTCAGTTCTAGTATAATATATTCGTCCAATGAATACCCGTTTATCATATGCATTTCTTCTTGGTGTGTCAATTTTAATGGCCAGTAGTGTATTTGCTATGACCATACGAAAAAACTACAATCGTCCGGCGATAACTGTGAGTTCTTTGATTGCTCTGGGAGATGGCTCATTGAAACTGCAAAATATGAAATATTAGTTCACTTTATTACATGAATGTTTTACTTAACTTGGTTCAATCCTTTGCCACAGGAGTGCTCTATTATTTACAATTGTTACTGACTACTGTTTATTAAAGCATCGCTTGCACCATTAACAAACTGTTCCCTCGATGTGCAACTGTTCTCTCGAAGTGCAAAATAGTGATTCTTACTGTGATCAGTAGTGTTCTAACTTAGCACATTCTACTATAATTGCCGTTAGGCTGTATGTGCTTTATAGGTTTTCTTCCAATGTCATTAGTTATTCCACAACTTTGTACATGCATAAATTAGTGAAAATTTGGGCTTATGCTATCTAAGCATACTATGTGAATTCTTGAGCGAAATTGCAGGCATTACCTCAATTTACTTTGGTTTGACCCTATTGGTCGGTTTGCAACGTATTCACGTGCAGACGCGGTAATCGGTAATTAGTGATGCATGAGAGAAGTTAGCTTTCATTGCAGAGCATGAAGTTTGCTGTTTCTTAGACTGTTGTTGGCGGGTACATTAATCAAAATTTTGACCGTCAGATGGCGGAGGCTGTCCACTCGCTAACGTTATGGGTACACGGCCGCTCTCGCTGGCGTTTCAACTTCGGGTTTTCCTACGTACGGGTCTGATAGGTGTCTATGCAGCACTGGTGAGACGCAAACTTTACCCAGGGGGTTACATTGCTTTTGTCTCATTTCTGCAGGTGCACAGTCCCTATAACATCCACTTTTGGACCTTTCAGTGTTCGAAAGACCAGCTACCTGTCTTCATACGTGTGGCACGCCCTTAAGCCCAGGCAGCTGTAGGTTTTGTCTTGGGGACTCGGCATGTCGGGGCGTTAATGCTTTATTTACTTTATTTCATTTAACGGTTTCCGCTGTTTTAGCTGGGACTTTTGTCATTTTATGTACGTCCTCTTATGTGGGGGCCGGCCGCGGTGGTCTCGCGGTTCTAGGCGCGCAGTCCGGAGCCGCGCGACTGCTACGGTCGCAGGTTCGAATCCTGCCTCGGGCATGGATGTGTGTGATGTCCTTAGGTTAGTTAGGTTTAAGTAGTTCTAAGTTCTAGGGGACTGATGACCACAGAAGTTAAGTCCCATAGTGCTCAGAGCCATTTGAACAATTTTTTCTTATGTGGGAGGCTTTCTGGCAGACCTACGATTGAAGAGGCTATTTTGTTGCATGCCATGTACCAGGGATGCACTGTTTTAACATATTTTAACCTTAGTTATGTATCTTTTGTGGACTCAGATTTTAATGTATGGTGTTTTTCCTAAGAATTTCTGTTGGTTCTGTTCAGCTTTGATTATCTCAACCATCTGGTACACGCACTGATTTATAATTTTGCAGATGCAGCTGAAGATGGAGCATATGCCCTGAAACTAGGTTGCGCTTTACTTTTTAGAAATAAATAAGTTTTGCGAATGTCGTTGATTTTATCATTGATGATTTACAGGAGTACATTTCTGTTTGACAGTTGAATGATCTTTAGTCTTACTCGATGATGCTGAGTGCTTCAGCTGAGGTCATCAAGTGGGGCAGAGCGCTTCCGTGCTTGGTTCTGTATTGACCTCCGTGTGAGGGCGCTGCTGCACTGACAATGAGAGGGAGGATGTGTCTTCTTTAGCCTCTCCATTTGTCACTGCAGACTAGAACGAGTCGTCGCTAATGTCTGTACTATCGTCGTGGATTGCTGACTGCGGTATGGATCAACGATCTTTGGACGGTACCACACCCTCTATGTGTACTGCAGTCTTTTCCTGAAATCACAAAAATTGTTCTAGAAAAGTAAGGCATAATATGAAAAACCGATTTAAGATACAATATAGTGGTGTACATAGAAACAAATGTTCTACCTAAACGTAAAAGTGTTGCGATCTAGAAAATCTTGTGAATACTATATTTAACAGCTTATCTTCTATACACCGCTACAATAAATGAAATCATATTAAGAAGAAGTATTGTCAAAAATCAGTTGCAGGTTAAAGATATTTTGAAATAGAAGCCATTGGCAAGTAACATAAATTTCCGTTTTCAGGGTAGGGAAAATTGTTAAAACATTACAGAAATTCAGATCATTTGCTAATATCACCTTCTTCCTTTCAAGATACAACATGATGCACGCCCGACAAACTATAGCTTAAACATCCATGTAAAATGATGTAACTAGTTTTAAAAATACACTGAATTTTACTCACCATAAAACGCTGTAACTTACGAACTGAGAATATCCTCCAAATAGCTTTAATATATTAAACACCACTTATATGAGTAGAGCTCCTAATATTTACAAGCGCTGAATAAAACACAACCTCTTCTCTTACAACCACGAAAGCGGTAGAAAAAGTCGGAAACTGCTTAAGGTTGTTTCTAGTGCGTATTCAACCACGTGATTCTAAAAGCCGTCACTAGGATACAACTACGATCTGCAAACGTCACATGTTGCTTAGTATACTATACTCAAGGTATAACACTCATCCCTATATTGTAGTTAGAATAATAATAAATTACAGCTTGAATAATACCTGGTCTATAAGTGTGTTATGCAGTCTGTTATTACTTAAATTAACATTATATAAACTATACAGAAAATCGGCCATGCATTGTGCGTCAGGTAGTTTTAAACGCTTTATGCGTTGCAATTTCGACTTCGATCTGGCTGTTAGTATTGTATTGACATTTCACTGCCGGCTTGCTTTAAGATCTCTCATAACTTCATTGTAATTAGGAAAGCTTCGCATTTTAATCTTTAGCCAACCTTATTTATCTGTTTTACATCAAACTCCCTGTGCTTGTGCAATTGTTAGAAAAGACTTCACAAAGGAGCTTAATTTCTCCATTACATTGGATGGTGATGAGTTTTTTTCTATTTATACTCGTAGCATTGCTTTTCCATATTTGGATGATAAAGGTTTGGGATGATTCCAGTACGACGCTTTACAAGTGTTAACAGACGATAGAAGCTAACAGTTACATAGCCTATTACGATTGTGATTCAGGATGATATGATTCTCTTAATAATTGCATCATTTATTTTTACTGTCTTTCATAATAAGCTGTTCAAGAAAAGGCTTCACCACTCCCCTGATTGGCATAGATTGTGTCTCTTTGGTTGTAAATGTATTTCGCAATAGTGTTTTGACCAGAACTAGCAGTGGCTTGCGTACGTTGTTCATTCTGTCAACATTTATCGAAGGGTCGTTCCAAGGTAAGACCGAGTGCGCATTCTCATTTATGGCAAGAAAGGCAGTCCCCCAAATAGGCGTACATTACAGTGACGTTATTCGGACATTCAGTCGACATAGCGAAAAACTAAGTATTGAAGATATGACTCGAGTTGTAGTGGTCTCTCGCTCTCAATAATATCGGCACTTGAACAACGTCATCATCACGTCCAGTTTGGGCTTAAGCAGTTTTGCCAGTTCCAGTTTGAAGTAGACTGCAGCTGATCTTTCAATCTCTTCTCCGGACGCCCAACATTTTATTTTCCCTTGTCACATATAATCTATTAATTTAGGTCTTCGTTTTGATTAGCTTAGATTAGATTAGATTTACTTTCATTCCAACTGATCCGTAGTGAGGAGGTCCTCCAGGATGTAGAACATGTCAGAAAAACAACAATACATGACAAATATTTACAACTCAAACAAATAAGCTAACGTACCATTCCAGAGGTCCCAAGTGGCATGGTCGTCATTTTTTAATGAACGCTATATGAAAAAATCATTTTACAAATACTAATGCACTGAGTTTAAAATAAAAAAAGTTTTTTATTTATTTATAAGGAAATAAACGTGTAATAGAATTACTAAATACTTATTTACAATGAACACATTACTGCACTGAAATTGTGCAGATGTTATATGGTACTTATTTATATATACACACAAATTAGTTGGTTCTACTGAGAAATTCATCAATGGAGTAGAAGGAGTTGCCACCAATAAATCCTTTAGGCTTCTCTTAAACTGAATTTCATTGGTTGTTAAGCTTTTTATGGCTGCTGCCAAGTTATTGAAAATGTGTGTTTCTGAATAATGCACACCTTTTTGTACAAGACTAAGTGACTTTAAATCCTTGTGAAGATTATTCTTATTTCTAGTATTGATTCCATGAATTGAGCTGTTGGTTTGAAAAAGTGATATTTTTTTAATGACAAATTTCATTAAGGAATAAATATATTGGGAAGCAGTAGTTAGTATCCCTAGTTCCATAAACAGGCTTCTGCAAGATGTTCTTGAGTTCACACCATATATAACTCTTACTGCACGTTTTTGTGCCCGGAAAACTGTAGCTTGGCTTGATGAATTGCCCCAAAAAATAATCCCATATGACATTATGGAATGAAAGTAAGCATAGTACGCCAGCTTTTTCATTTTTATATCCTCTATGTCTGACACAATTCGCATTGCAAATAGAGATTTGTTAAGACGCTTCAGCAGTTGTGTGGTGTGCTCCTCTCAGTTGAATTTATTATCAAGCTGTAATCCCAATCGTACGTCTCACATCTTTTGAATGTGCCTGTGTCATTGATTTCTGTACTCCTCTATCTTCTGACGCCCAATTTATTTATGAAGCCACTATTCTTTATCCGCCCTATGAGTCTGTAAGGAGCTAGTGGTCTTAGAAGTCTCATTTCTGTTGTTTCAATCTTCCTCTGTTAACTGGCGTTTACAGTTTAAGTCTCTGACCTAAACATTATAACTGGTACTGGCACACATTATAAAATTATAGTATCGTCTCTAATGTTTTTTGAGGAGAGTGTGATTTGTAGTGCTCACCAACTGTCAAAATTTTTGACAATTACTTTTTTTCATAATTGGATATGATATATGAGATCTGACATCCCAGGGATTTAAAAGTATTTAGTTGTTCTAGCGGTTTATCACAAATTATCATTTTCGTTCTTAAATTTTCCTTACCATGGAATGCCTTTATCTTAGTATTACCCTTAGAGATGGTCATATTATAATCATTTCCTCTCTGTAATTTATCTTCGGAGTCCTCTAAGGTTACTTGATCATCTGCAAACAGGAGTGTATTTATAACTCTATTATTAATCTTATAATGGTATACCACTTTATTCTGGCAAGTCTTCACGTCGTATTCCATGTGTAAGTTACACTACCGCAAAAAATTATTATCCCCTTTTGGAGGTTTTCAATTGGCTCAAGATTTATTGTTGTAGCAGTGCATATGGAGTGCATGAAATGATTACATTTACAGATCAACAGCCCAAGCGGTTCCGAATTATCCAAGCTGAAACGCGTATGTAATACGTGGTATAGCCTCCACAGGTGGTAATGCAGGCGATGACTCTGGCATCCAGTCGATCGTAAAGATGGTGAATACGGTCCTGGGATGCGTTATTCCATGCTTGCTCGACTTGTTCGAGTAGTTATGTAAAGGTTGACGAGTCCCATCATAACCCACACGTGTTCGACTGGAGACAAGTCCGGAGATCGCCCAGGGCCAGCGAAGATTCTGAACGTCTCGCAGAGCACGTAGAGTTTCACAGGCAGTGTGTGGGCCACCACTGCCCTGTTAGAACAACACGTCACCTTCCTGTTGCAAGAACGACGAAAGAGCGAGTCTGCACGTATCGAGCGCTGGTTAGCGTCTTCTCCAGAAAGACCAAAGGCGAACGAGAGTTGGAGCTTACCACTCTCCTGACCATAAGGCCTGTGGTGGAGCCAATGTGTTTTGGACGAATACACTGTACGACACAGCGCCGACCAGGTCTACGTCGTACGCGCAAACGACCGTCACTTGCGTGCAGTCAGAATCGGCTTTCATCGCCGAAGACCATGGTGCGGCATTCCAACTTCGAAATGATACCTCTGGCGGCATCAGTCGAGCCGTGCAATTTGAAGCTGTGGCGTAAGTGAAAGACAGGCTAGATGTGTGCGGGCCTGTACTCCCACTGATAATAACCGGTTCGCGACAGTTCGTGTTGACACGTCTGGGCTCACAAGCACTCTTATCTGTGCTGTGGCAGCTGTACGATCTGCCACTGCGGCCCTTTCAATTCGACGATTCCGGCGGGCGTCTATGCTTAGACGTCCAGAACCTTATATGTGAGTGTGAGAATGTTCAATCGACCACTAATATCAGCATCGTTCCACAACTGACGCAGCACGTTCAACTTACGTGGCAATTCTACATCTACATTTACATCTACATGGATACTCTGCAGATCACATTTAAGTGCCTGGCAGAGGGTTCATCGAAACACATTCACAATTATCTATTACTCCAATCTCGTATAGCACGCGGAAAGAATGAACACCTACATCTTTTCGTACGAGTTCTTTTTTCCGTTATTTTATCGTGGTGATCGTTCCTCCCTATGTAGGTCGGTGTCAACAAAATATTTTCGCATTCGGAGGAGAAAGTTGGTGATTGGAATTTCGTGAGAAGATTCTGTCGCAACGAAAACGCTTCTTTTAATGATGTCCAGCCCAAATCCTCTTCCATATTTCCCGATAATAGAAAACGTGCTGCCTTTCTTTGAACTTTTTCGAAGTACTCCGTCAGTCCTAAGGCTCCCACACCGCGCAGCAGTATTCTAAAAGAGGACGGACAAGCGTAGTGTAGGCAGTCTCCTTAGTACGTCTGTTACATTTTCTAAGTGTTCTGCCAATAAAACGTAGTCTTTGGTTAGCCTTCCCCACAACATTTTCTGTGTGTTCCTTCCAATTTAAGTTGTTCGTGATTGTAATACCTAGGTATTTAGTTGAATTTACGGCTTTTAGATTACACTGATTTATCGTGTAACCGAAGTTTAACGAGTTCCTTTTAGCACTCATGTGGATGACCTCACACTTTTCGAACACAGGGCCAAAAAATGGCTCTGAGCACTATGGGACTCAACTGCTGAGGTCATTAGTCCCCTAGAACTTAGAACTAGTTAAACCTAACTAACCTAAGGACATCACAAAAATCCATGCCCAAGGCAGGATTCGAACCTGCGACCGTAGCGGTCTTGCGGTTCCAGACTGCAGCGCCTTTAATCGCACGGCCACTTCGGCCGGCCAACACAGGGTCAACTGCCACTTTTCGCACCATTCAGATATCTGTTCTAAATCGTTTTGCAGTTTGTTTTGATCTTCTGATGACTTAATTAGCCAATAAACGACAGCTTCATCTGCAAACAACGGAAGACAGCTTCTCAGATCGTCTCCCAAATCGTTTATGTAGATAAAGAAAAGCAAAAGGGAACGCCAGAAATCACTTCTGTTTTATTCAATGACTTTCCGTTAATTACTACGAACTGTGACCTCTCTGACAGGAAATCACAAATCCAGTCACATAACTGAGACGATATTCCATAAGCACGCAATTTCGCTACGAGACGCTTGTGTGGTACAGTGTCAAAAGCCTTCCGGAAATCCAGAAATACGGAATCGACCTGAAATCCCTTGTCAATAGCACTCAAAACTTCGTATGAATAAAGAGCTATTTGCGTTTGACAGAAACGATGTTTTCTAAACCCATGTTGACTGTGTGTCAATAGATCTTTTTCTTCGAGGTAATTCATAATGTTCTAACACAATATATGTTCCAAAATCCTGCTGCATATCGACGTAAACGATATGGGCCTGTAATTTACTGGATTACTCCTATCTTTCTTGAATATTGGTGTGACCTGTGCAACTTTCCAGTCTTTGGGTACGGATCTTTCGTCGAGCGAACGGTTGTATATGATTGTTAAGTGTGGAGCCAATGCATCAGCATATTCCGAAAGGAACCTAATTGGTATACAGTCTCCGAAAAGACCATCCTGCCACTAGAAAAGCCACAATCTGACCCCTTTCAAACTTGCTCAGTTGGCTGTAGGAAGCACGAGGGCGTCTCCGTAGCATGGTTGCCTGCGTGCTTCACATGTTTCCACCACACTGAGCTTCCTGGCTGTCAGCATTCCATATGAAAGGGTAGACGCAGATTGTGTTCTGGTAGCTATGCCACTACGTTTTCTGTTGGCGGACGACGCTGAAACCATTATCAGTACATCTACTATCCCCCAGGTGGCATATGCCATCATCGCATCGAAATCGACATCGTCTTTCCAGATGTAGGCCTACTATTTTTTTTTCGGCGGAGCAGATAATGAGGGTGGTAAAGGACACCCTCATCTCACCCCTTGAGAGGTAATTCTCACAAACCGACTTCCTTTTTATAGTCTGATCTTGTTGCAGATAAAGGTATTTCCCATGACTCATATTAGATGCTGAGGAATACTGTTCTTATCTAAAATTTCACAGAATTTAACTCTGTTAACTTTATCAAATGCTTGTATGCAACATATATACGTGTAACGGTTGTATTTTCTGTTTTTCATTAATTTAGTAGATTGGATGAACACTGTCTAAGCACGATCTCCCCACCCGAAACCCATTCTGTCCTTCTGTAAGAAGCATTTCTGGAAGTATCTTTATTCGTTATTAGCTACACACACACACACACACACACACAGACACACACACACACACACACACACACACACACATATATATATATATATATATATATATATATATATATATATATATATATATATATATATATATATATCCAGTTCACTACCTATCTGCCTATAAATTTTGGCTCGTAGCTACTGCGAGGAGAATGGTAAACAACTGCGTTTTACCTTCCTGCTGGCAACTGGAGGAACAGTGTCGACCCACACGTATGCAATCGCGTCAGTATAGCCTCTAGGCATCCACTGGAACCAAAAATACAACCGTCACCGCAGCACCGTAGGGGGCAACGCAACACCTGAAATGGATCGGGGATCAATGGCGTCGCGTTTTCACCAACAGATGGAGAGTTTATTTAGTAACGGATTACACAGATGAGGGAATGCCAGGAGTCAGTTTCTGAGAAAACGGGGAGTGTCCGAAAGGACTGACTGGTCGACGGCAGAAACTGTACACAAATATGAACGCGCAAGCAGAGAGTAACGCAAAGACTGAAAACCCAGAACCGTCAACAGCGAAACAACAAAGCCACAAAGCAAACCGAAATAAAAACCGAGAAGAAGCGCGTAAGTATGTGCTAAAGTAACTTCGGCGATCAGAAAGCTTCGGAAAAGTCAAGACAACTGGAAGAGGAAAGAGCGAACACTTTCCTCCCACCTTACGCCGCCTGAGGGTCGTTCCACCTGACGCGGAGTCCGCGCCTGCAAGAGCGTTGAGGAGTACCAAAGCATGTCTCATGCACGCAGCCCCATGACTTTAACAGGTAGACGAGTCAGTGATGTTTCGGGCGAGTGTCATGTATGGCTGTCAGATGTATTTCATCGGCGCCGAGGGTTATTTAAGGGTTGTACAACTTCTGGACAGGAACTTGTCCAGTCCTTTCGTGACGGATGTATGATCATACACGACCCATCTCGTGAATAGCTTTCGCAGGAGGCAGAATCAGCCGACTGGAATGGCTTGCAGTTTTCACTGACGTGAATCCGATTGAGCATGTATTGGAGTCATTGAATCTAGCAACGTGTCGCAGCAGAAACACTCTACACACACGCACACAGACACATACACTATAACACACAAACATACACTACGTAACTTAAGCAAGGGCGCAGCCGAAAAGTGGACGAGCTTGAGCAGCATTGTCTCAACCGCTTTGTGGAGGATCTAAGCATGCACGAGATGACCCGACGCTCTATTGAAAGTTACCAGATATTGGTATGACAGATATCCACCAGTCAACAGACTACATTTATTACGATTAGTGTTCTGTTTATATTTCCAAATAAAGAAATTTTTTAGTTTCATACGGCTTTTTCTTTCAGTCCTCTTGAATCTGAAGTGTTTCTCTTCCAGATAATTTAGTGATTAAGAAAAAACAAGCTGAGATATTTTCAAATGAAAGTTTCCTCACAAAGTCAAGGCAATAATTAAATATGATTATCAAAGCACTGAATTTAGTATAATAGCGCAACAAGAAAGAGAAACCTGCAGTGACAATAAACCTGATCCAAAATTTTAGACAAAAGAAAATAATGAATACTGATGATAACAGATAATTACGAATTACCGTAATACATCAGGCCACCGCCCATTCGAATTGTGAGGCTACACACACCAGGTTATTGCAGCAACTGCCGACGTCATTGTTCGAAGGTAACGACCGATCAAAGTAACAAAAATTATTAAGTAAAAAAATATACGCAAAGAACTGAAAGGAATGATCAGCAAGTCGATCTCAGGAAGGTCCTGCTTAGCGATGAAACATCCATGACGAAAAAAGGTGTAAAGCGTTTGGTCATTAGATCCTCGAACAATTCGTCACCAATCCTTTTCTTATAGCCTATGAAGAAATCCAAAAATTCATACAAAATTATAGTATCAGCATGGGAGATAATCTGATCTAATATTACTACAAGAATTCCACATACACAGTTATAACAATACCATTTATTTCAGACAAAAATTATAGTACACAGAAACATAGATTATTACTTAGCAAGACGATGAAAGGCGCCTAAACATGCCGAGAAAAATGTAGTACAATTTTTTTTAAAGATACACAGTGGTACAGTCCGTTTTGGGTCTTTAGCAAATGTCTCTGGCAAAACGTCATTACGTAGATTTGGATTACATGAATAACTTCACAAAGAAAAAAAAAACCAGATATTCATATACACACATCAAAAAACCTTTTGTATCACCCCGGTTCCCAGAACTCCTGAAGATAGACGTTGACTGTGGATGTTGTGTCACAGACACAGTCCCTTACACTATTCGGAAATGTCACTAAACACGCAGAAAGATGTAAACAACCATGCATGTTCAGCGCCTATTAGACGGAGGGGATCCGACAGCCGATCATTTCCAGTATTTCCACCAGCAAGGAGGTACACGGCTCATGCTGTCTGTAGTTCAATCATGCCTAGACGGTGAATACCGCGGTTCGATGGCGTCCGCATGTTACTTTGTGGCAGGAAGGGCTCTCAACAAGGCAACTGTCCAGGCGTCTCGGAGTGAACCAAAGCGATGTGGTTCGGACATGGAGCAGATACAGAGAGGCAGGAACTGTCGATAACATGCCTCGCTCAGGCCGCCCAAGGGCTACTACTGCAGTGGATGGCCGCTGCCTACGTATTATGGCTCGGAGAAACCCTGACGGCAACGCCACCACGTTGAATAATGCTTTTCGTGCAGCTACAGGACGTCGTGTTACGACTTAAACTGTGCGCAACAGTCTGCATGATGCGACACTTCACTCCCGACGTCCGTGGCGAGATCCATCTTCGCAACCACGACACCATGCAGCGCGGTATAGATGGGCCCAACAACATGCCGAATGGACCGCTCAGGATTTGCATCTCATTCTCTTCACCGATGAGTGTCGCATATGCCTTCAAGCAGACAATCGTCGGAGACGTGTTTGGAGGCAACCCGGTCAGGCTGAACGCGTTAGACACACTGTCTAGCGATTGCAGCTAGGTGGAGGTGCCCTGCTGTTTTGGTGTTGCATTATGTGGGGCAGATGTACGCCGCTGGTGGTGATGGATGTCGCCGTAACGGCTGTACGATACGTGAATGTCATCCTACGACCGATAGTGCAATCATATCGGCAACATGTTGGCGAGGCATTCATCTTAATGGACGACAGTTCGTGCTCCCATCGTGCACATCTTGTGAATGATTTCCTTCAGGATAACGACATCGCTCGACTAGACTGGCCAGCATGTTCTCCAGACATAAACCCTGATGTAGATTGAGAAGGGCTGTTTATGGACTAAGCGACCCGCCAACCACTCCGAGGGATCTATGCCGAATCGCCGTTGAGGAGTGGGACAATCTGGACCAACAGTGCCTTGATGAACTTGTGGATAGTATGACCACGGCGAATACAGGCATGCATCAATGCAAGAGGACGTGCTACTGGGTATTACAGGTACCGGTGTGTAAAGCAATCTGGACCACCATCTCTGAAGGTCTCGCTGAATGGTGGTACAACATGCAATGTGCTGCTTGCATGAGCAATAAAGAGGGCGGAAATGATGTTTATGTTGATCTCTATTCCAATTTTCTGTACAGGTTCCGGAACTCTCGGAATCGAGGTGATGCAAAATTTTTTTTGATATGTGTAGTATTACAACAGTATCATTTTTTCGCTGGTATATACCTATTTCATTCTTTATAGGTTTATGTAGTTTGATGGGTGTTACATAAATATGTTTTGTGGCTAACATGTATGAGGCTATAAATTCTAGCATACACATATTTGCACATATGCAGGGAAGCAAAGCTTCCTTTGAGCAGTTTAGAATAAACATAATAAGCTCCAGTCCTCGATTCTTTAAAGAATGGTACAGTCTCAAACGTCTGATTAATTTAAAAATGAACTATTTTGCTAAATGTTTGACATTACGCGGGTAAGAGAGAAAAAAATTTGAAATCGTTTGAAATTATATTAAAAGTTTGTTAAGTGGTCTCATTATCGAACACTGGATGAGTGCAGTCTGGATAAATTGTGCTCTGTTTAAAGTAAAAGCTAGTTTCTCGCACACCTCAATGTTTATGATGTCGCATTTCCTGAAATATGTGTCGTACGATTATACAATTTTACAGGTACATTCGGTGATATATGTGGATACTGTAAGGTGGCTTAATTATTCATGTAGCGCCGCCCTACATAATTGTATTCAAATTTGTATGCTCTCATGGCACTCTCCAGGTCTGTTGACGTAATGAATGGTTAAATAAGATGTTCTTTTCGTAATTCGGATTACTGCTTCCGAAATTGTAAAATGTAATCTTTTACGGCCGGGAATGTCACAAATAATAAAATGTTCCGAGCTATTATGTCGTGATCGATTGGATTTCACTTTAAAACGCGACGTTTCACTCCCATCCGCAGAGGAGATTTTCAAGGGGGTGGTAGCTTTGTTGAATGTGCGATAAACACCCTGGCTCGCTAGTGACTACAACAAAATTCCGCTTCCGCGAGCTTCCGCGCAGTCGAGGCCCACGAGAAAGACAGACGGCGGCGCGTACGTCACGAAGATAGGCCTGAACACGGTCGCTCGCTCAGCAGGCAAAATGCGATTCTAAACCTGTTAACTCGCAGCTGGGTGTGTACGTACTAACGAGAATTGCATCTTCTACTGGAATCTGCTGTTATGAAGTCTTGCTGATTAACAGTACTACAACAAAATTTAATTTAGAATTAATACTCGACATAAATGGTATAACGGCTTGTTTACAGCGTTTAGTCTCTTCTGCTTAACAGTCCTCATTGAAATACAAGAAGTCATATCTTATGCAACTGATAATTATAGCCGGCCGCGGTGGTCTAGTGGTTCTAGGCGCGCAGTCCGGAACCGCGGGACTGCTACGGTCGCAGGTTCGAATCCTGCCTCGGGCATGGATGTGTGTGCTGTCCTTAGGTTAGTTAGGTTTAAGTAGTTCTAAGTTCTAGGGGACTGATGACCATAGAAGTTAAGTCCCATAGTACTCAGAGCCATTTTTTTGATAATTATAAGTAGTCCTATGGACTTCCGATCATTGTAGGACTATTGACAGTAGTACTCCATAATAGCGGATTCCAGTAGAAGATGCAATTCTGGTTTGTACGTGCACAAATACACTCCTGGAAATGGAAAAAAGAACACATTGACACCGGTGTGTCAAACCCACCATACTTGCTCCGGACACTGCGAGAGGGCTGTACAAGCAATGATCACACGCACGGCACAGCGGACACACCAGGAACCGCGGTGTTGGCCGTCGAATGGCGCTAGCTGCGCAGCATTTGTGCACCGCCGCCGTCAGTGTCAGCCAGTTTGCCGTGGCATACGGAGCTCCATCGCAGTCTTTAACACTGGTAGCATGCCGCGACAGCGTGGACGTGAACCGTATGTGCAGTTGACGGACTTTGAGCGAGGGCGTATAGTGGGCATGCGGGAGGCCGGGTGGACGTACCGCCGAATTGCTCAACACGTGGGGCGTGAGGTCTCCACAGTACATCGATGTTGTCGCCAGTGGTCGGCGGAAGGTGCACGTGCCCGTCGACCTGGGACCGGACCGCAGCGACGCACGGATGCACGCCAAGACCGTAGGATCCTACGCAGTGCCATAGGGGACCGCACCGCCACTTCCCAGCAAATTAGGGACACTGTTGCTCCTGGGGTATCGGCGAGGACCATTCGCAACCGTCTCCATGAAGCTGGGCTACGGTCCCGCACACCGTTAGGCCGTCTTCCGCTCACGCCCCAACATCGTGCAGCCCGCCTCCAGTGGTGTCGCGACAGGCGTGAATGGAGGGACGAATGGAGACGTGTCGTCTTCAGCGATGAGAGTCGCTTCTGCCTTGGTGCCAATAATGGTCGTATGCGTGTTTGGCGCCGTGCAGGTGAGCGCCACAATCAGGACTGCATACGACCGAGGCACACAGGGCCAACACCCGGCATCATGGTGTGGGGAGCGATCTCCTACACTGGCCGTACACCACTGGTGATCGTCGAGGGGACACTGAATAGTGCACGGTACATCCAAACCGTCATCGAACCCATCGTTCTACCATTCCTAGACCGGCAAGGGAACTTGCTGTTCCAACAGGACAATGCACGTCCGCATGTATCCCGTGCCACCCAACGTGCTCTAGAAGGTGTAAGTCAACTACCCTGGCCAGCAAGATCTCCGGATCCGTCCCCCATTGAGCATGTTTGGGACTGGATGAAGCGTCGTCTCACGCGATCTGCACGTCCAGCACGAACGCTGGTCCAACTGAGGCGCCAGGTGGAAATGGCATGGCAAGCCGTTCCACAGGACTACATCCAGCATCTCTACGATCGTCTCCATGGGAGAATAGCAGCCTGCATTGCTGTGAAAGGTGGATATACACTGTACTAGTGCCGACATTGTGCATGCTCTGTTGCCTGTGTCTATGTGCCTGTGGTTCTGTCAGTGTGATCATGTGATGTATCTGACCCCAGGAATGTGTCAATAAAGTTTCCCCTTCCTGGGACAATGAATTCACGGTGTTCTTATTTCAATTTCCAGGAGTGTAGTTACGAGTTTACAGGTGTAGAAACTTAGTTTGTCTGCTGAGTTGAGCGAGCGAGCGAGCGCAGGCCTACCTTCGTGACGTACGCGCCGCGGCCTGTCTTTCTCGTAGGCCTCGCCGCGCAGTGGTGTGACGTCACATGTGTTAAATACGCGAGCGCAATTGGCCGTTGTCGACTGCCGTCGTCCGCCGTTACTATCCTCCCATTGCGGAAGACTAAAGAACATGTGTACGTGTCTTCCACTATGGGAGGATAGCAACAGAGGGCGACGGCAGTCGACAACGGCCAATTGCGCTCGCGTATTCAATACATGTGACGTCACGCCACTGCGGGGGAGTTCGCGAAAGTGGAATTTTGCTTTAGTCAGTAGCGAGCCAAGTTGCGAATCGGACTTTCAACGAAGCTACGATACTACTTGAAAATGTCCTCCGCAGACGGTGGTGAAATCCATTCTACCACAGCGTAATAGCCCGGATCATTTTATTAATTGTTTGCGAAATACGTATGTAACTACACATATTGCCTACGGTCAAGCTAGGAACTGAATTAGCTGTTCACTTTTGGTTGTGAGAATCTGTATTTTTGCGTTTATTCGGAAAAACAGCTTAGCAGAGACAGATGGCAGAGGGTAGCAAGCAACTGAACTTCACCACAGCCATAAATTTGTAGCTTAAAGTGAGCTTTAGGGCCACAGCTGACCGCCGGTTTGAAGCTGACCATGTTAACGTGACGGGAGGTGGCGCTTCCGCCGGCCAGCAAGCGCTCGTGCGAAGACGCAAGGCCTAGTGAAGGAATATATCCTTTACTTAAAAAAAGCGGCGGTTGGAAGCCTGCCCCGGGAACTGAAAGACACAGCGTCAGAACGGCTGCTTTGAGACGTGGCTAGGCTTCTGCCCTGTCCCCATCTACACTGAAGAGTCAAAGAAACTGG
Organism: Schistocerca nitens; assembly: GCF_023898315.1. Taxonomy (NCBI): domain Eukaryota; kingdom Metazoa; phylum Arthropoda; class Insecta; order Orthoptera; family Acrididae; genus Schistocerca; species Schistocerca nitens. Next base: position 282,829,103 of record NC_064618.1, on the reverse strand, counting down.
TAAGCCTGCCTAATATCGTGTAAGGACTCCGCGAGCACGCAGAAGTGTCGCAACACGACGAGGCATGGGCTCGACTGATGTCTGAAGTGCCCGCCCTGTTAGCCGTTCGGTCTAACGCACTGCTTTCCTAGCGGAAAGGCGTGCCGGTCCCCAGCACGAATCCGCCCGACGAATTAGTGTCGAGGTCCGATGTGCCGGCCAGTCTGTGGATGGTTTTTAAGGCGGTTTTCCATCTGCCTCGGCGAATGCGGGTTGAGTACCCTTATGCCGCCTCAGTTCCACTATGTCGGCGATTGCTGGGCAGACACTGTCTCCACGTACGTGTACACCATAATTACTCTACCACGCGAACATTTGGGGTTACACGCGTCTGGTGTGAGACGTTCCCGGGGGGTCCACTGGGGCCGAACCGCACAATAACCCTGGGTTCGGTGTGGAGCGGCGGTGGGGTGAGTGGACTGCTGTAGCCTGTTGTGGGGTTGTGTTCCACTGAGGGCTAGGGCGGGGACGAAGCCTCTCCGTCGTTTCTAGGTTCAAAGTTCAATACAATACGATAAAATGTCTGAAGCAGTGATGGACGGAATTGACACCATAAACCCTGCAGGGCTGTCAATAAATCCGTGAGAGTACGAGGGGGTCGAGATCTCTTCTGAACAGCACGTTGCAAGGCATCTCAGATATGCTCAGTAATGTTCATGTCTGGGGAGTTTCGAGGCCAGCGAAAGTGTTTAAAATCAGAAGAGTGTTCCTGGAGCCACTCTGTAGTAATTCTGGGCGCGTGGGGTGTCGCACTGTCCTGCTAGATTTGCCCAGGTCCTTCTGAATGCACAATGGACATGAACGGATGCAGGTGATCAGACAGAATGCTTACGTATGTGTCACCTGTCAGAGTCGTATCTAGACGTATGAGAGGTCCCATATCACTCCAACTGCACACGCCCCACACCATTACAGGGCCTCCTCCAGCTTGAACAGTCCCCTGCTGAAATCCAGTGTCCATGGATTTATGAGGATGTCTCCACACCCGTACACGTCCATCCGCTCGATACAATTTGAAACGAGACTCGTCCGACCAGGCAACATATCCCCAATCATAAACAGTCAAATGTCGGTGTCGACGGGTCCAGGCGAGGCGTAAAGCTTTGTGTCGTGCAGTCATCAAGGGTTCACGAACGGGCCTTCGGCTCCGAAAGCCCGTATCAATGATGTTTGGTTGAATGGTTCGCACGTTGACGCTTATTGATGGCTCAGCATTGAAATCTGCAGCAATTTGCGCAAGGGTTGAACTTCTGTCACGTTGAATGATTCTCTTAGTCGTCGTTGGACCCATTCTTGCAGTATCTTTTTCCGGCCGCAGACATGTTGGAGGAGATGCTGTGTCCCATCGCTCGTGAGCCGACTATAACGGAACGTTCAAACTCACTTAAATCTTGATAACCTTCCATTGTAGCAGCAGTAACCGACCAAAAACTGCGCCAAACACTTGTTGTTGTGTGCTGTCCTTAGGTTAGTTAGGTTTAAGTAGTTCTAAGTTCTAGGGGACTTATGACCACAGCAGTTGAGTCCCATAGTGCTCAGAGCCATTTGAACCATTTGAACTTGTTGTCATATACAGGTGTTGCCGACCGCAGCGCCATATTCTGCCTGTTTACATAACTGTGTATTTGAAAAAAATGGCTCTGAGCACTATGGGACTTAACATCTCTGGTCATCAGTCCCCTAGAACTTAGAACTACTTAAACCTAACTAACCTAAGGACATCACACACATCCATGCCCGAGGCAGGATTCGAACCTGCGACCGTAGCAGTCGCGCGGTTCCGGACTGAGCACCTAGAACCGCTAGACCACCGCGGCCGGCATGTGTATTTGAATACGCGTGCCTATACCAGTATTTTCTGCGCTCCCGTGTAAAAATGAAACGAAAAGTCTCCCCCTTGCAGACGCTCTGTCGAAACGTTCAAATGTCATTGGTGCATTGGTCGCAATCTCGGCGAAACTTGGCAAGAGATTGGACGGCGCTCGGGATCATTACCGTCACTGGTGGGTGACTTGGAGCTTTTCCAAAACCAGATAGAAGACAAAATTTTGGTATGGACTCTCTCTGCCTTCTGCCTCCATAAGGGCTGTCTTGCTGCAGCCTCTGGGGGCGCGCACGCGAAGATGAGTTCCGGACGCTGTTAACTGCCGCACACGGCCGACGCACACGCTGTCAGAAGTACTGGAAGTAGTTTGGTGACATTCTGGCGTCAGTGCTTATCCCTGGCATAATTCAGGGGGCGCCGTATTTGTTAACCTTGCAGTCGTTTCAGTAGTTGATGATCGCACTTGGTTGTTTGATGCACTTTGTACCTTTGAACGGTGAGTGCTCTTCAGAGTTCACTTTTCATCAGCAATTTCTGATTCGTTTTTCGCTTGACCTGTGTATTTCATGTTTGGCTGTTAAGTTTTTATTGGCCCAGAGGACTATTTTTGTCGGCCGGGGTGGCTGAGCGGTTCTAAGCGCTTCAGTCTGGAACCGCGCGACCGCTACGGTCGCAGGTTCGAATCCCGCCTCGGGCATGGATGTGTGTGATGTCCTTAGGTTAGTTAGGTTTAAGTAGTTCTAAGTTCTAAGGGACTGATGACCTTAGAAGTTAAGTCCCATAGTGATCAGAGCATTTTTAAACTATTTTCTTTGTTAACTTTTAAAGGTCGGCCTTCCCCTGTTAAATTCAAGTTTAATAAGACGTTATCCATTGCGCGATTTGTTTCATTACCTTTCAAAAGTAAATTTGCTTGGTTGAATAAGGACATTCATCCATTCTGCGATCATAGGCAGTTTAATTTTGCATCTTAGGGGTATGCACTACTACAACCACAACCACCCCATCTCACAATTTCTGCAAAATGTGCTGCGAATAGAGTTAATAGTAAAGAAGTAATAAATTAATACTTCATTTCTGATGCTGAAGTTTTACTGCACGAACAGCGAAAATGCCGTAACCAGTAAACATTTTTCTTTCATCATTTTATGAGGGGTGTCAGCGGGATAAAGTTTATAAATGGTTTGAGATTAGCATAAAGTGTGTTAGAATTCGCTACATAATCTCATTCTCAAACATTGGAGGAACAATCCAGGTATTTGTGCGCAGTGAGTTACGTTTCGGTCGGCCGAAGTGGCCGTGCGGTTAAAGGCGCTGCAGTCTGGAAGCGCAAGACCGCTACGGTCGCAGGTTCGAATTCTGCCTCGGGCATGGATGTTTGTGATGTCCTTAGGTTAGTTAGGTTTACCTAGTTCTAAGTTCTAGGGGACTAATGACCTCAGCAGTTGAGTCCCGCCGGCCGCGGTGGTCTCGCGGTTCTAGGCGCGCCGTCCGGAACCGTGCGACTGCTACGGTCGCAGGTTCGAATCCTGCCTCGGGCATGGATGTGTGTGATGTCCTTAGGTTAGTTAGGTTTAAGTAGTTCTAAGTTCTAGGGGACTTATGACCACAGCAGTTGAGTCCCATAGTGCTCAGAGCCATTTAAACCATTTTTTTAGTTGAGTCCCATAGTGCTCAGAGCCATTTGAACCATTTTGAGTTACGTTTCCTCAAGACATGAGCAGAGTATCTAACTGAAATACTTGCCTTACTGTGTTAAACCTTTGCATAAGACAGAACCTCTTACTGAGCAGATTATCGCAGCATTTTAAATTTTTAAATTCGGTCAACAATGATATGAAATACTGAAAATAAATTTTTTGTTACGCTTGGAAGACACTAGATGGGTAACTTTGAATTGGAGCGGTGCACCGTGAACTATGAATCAGGTTAGCCTGTTACTGACGTACTAAGCGTATTCCGAAAGTAAGGTCCGATCGGTCGTGAAATGGAAACTACAGTAAAAATCCGGTAAAGCTTTGTTTAGTTGTGTTGGACAGTGTCTCTAGTCTGCCCGTTGACCGTGTCACATCTGTGTTTTCAGTTCTGAGCGCACAGTGGGCAAGTAAAGATGCCTAGAAAACTGTCTCCCGCCAATTATGAGTACCTGTGAAAGATTTCTTCTGATCAGATGCAGCCTACACAACATAACTGTCACGCATTTCTTTCTTCAAGACAGTTCTCGGCCGCACTCTGTAGGGGCAATGAGGACGCCCCTGCAGCGTTTCCAATGGGAAGAGTTTGGTCACCATCCATACAACTCGGACATTGCTCCCTCTCATTTTCATCTCTGCTGACATTAGCCGATGGCTATGAAGTCAACATTTTGGACATTAGCCGATGGCTATGAAGTCAACATTTTGGCACAGACAACGCATTGCAGATCAGGGTAGAGAAACGGAGAAAAGTGGCTGCGGCTGCCTATGACGAGGGTACTGGAAAGTTGGTACAGCGCTATGATAAATGTCTCAGTCGGAGCGGCGACTTTGTAGAGACGTTGTTGGAAGGTGTGGCAAACTATTGCAAATAAAACACTTTTGGTTTTCACTGTGGTTTCCACTTTGAGACCGATCAGACCTTACTTTCGGAATACGCCTCGTACATAACGAGACTGTCATGTAGTGCATGAAGAATATTCTAGTCTGCCACCTCAGCCAGTTGCGCTAAGGTCGCTGCTCCAGCAGTGGCGGTCCCGTAGGTGTTCAGCAGAATAGCCAAACTTTGAACATGGACTTGTCTGATACGTTCAAATGGTTCAAATGGCTCTGAGCACTATGCGACTTCTGAGGTCATCAGTCGCCTAGAACTTAGAACTACTTAAACCTAACTAACCTAAGGACATCACACACATCCATGCCCGAGGCAGGATTCGAACCTGCGACCGTAGCGGTTGCTCGGTTCCAGACTGTAGCGCCTAGAACCGCGCGGCCACTCCGGCCGGCTCTGATACGTTCAAGAATCGCGCCGTGCTAGAGCGGCACTTGTTCTATCTAATATTGCAATGCCTGTGTCGTTGGTTGTTAAAGAGAACGATGCAATGTTCTTCTTTACAATACATGCACTGCAACATCGTATTTATCCGCGATACCAGGCAGCGGCTTTCAATTAAAATGTCCTCCCCTGTACGGGAATTACATAATGTATGTTCGAGTACAGGTTGTGATGCAGGGACGAAGACATATGAAAGTTTGTGTCTGGTCGTGAGTCGTGCACCGATACCCAAAGCTATTCAGTCGACGGCTCATTAAAGCGAGAAATCCGGGTTCGAGTCCTGGTCTGACACAAATTTTCATTGCCGTCATTTCCTTATTCGCTGAGGTGACAAGATTCACAGGATACCTCCTAGTATCGTGTTGGATCTCCTTCTTCTCGACATAGTGCAGCAACGCGAAGTGGTATGGACTCAACAAGTCGTTGGAAGGAACCTGCAGAAATATTGAGCCATACTGCCTATACAGCTATCTACAATTGAGAAAGTGTTGCCTGTGCATGACTTTGGGCACGAACTGACCTCTCGATTAAGTCCCATAAACGGTCGATGGGATTCATGTCGGGGGGATCTAGGTGACCAAACCATCCGCTCGAATTGTCCAGAATGTTCTTCAAACCATCATTGTTTGGGAACACCACGTCCATGAATGGCTGCAAATGATCTCCAATTAGCCGAACGGAGAACACAGTCCATTCCATGTAAACACATCCCACACCATTGTGGATCCACCACCAGCTTGCACAGTGTCTTGTTGACAATTTGGGTCCATGGCTTCGACGGGACTGCACCACACTCGAATCCTACCATCAGCGCTTAGCAACTGAAATCGGGACTCATCTGACAAGGCCGCGGTCTTCCAGTCGTCTTGGGTCCAACTGATATGGTTTTGAGCCCAGGAGAGGCGCTGCAGGCGATGTCGGTCACTGCGTTGACGGTGACGAGAGGTAATGCTTGAAATCTGGTATTCTCGGCAGATACACCCGACACTGTGGATCTCGGGATATTGAATTCTCTGACGACTTCCGTAACGGAATGTCCCATGCGTATAGGTCAAACTACCAATCGGCGTTCAAGGTGTGTTGATTCCCTCGTGTGCCATAATCACGTGGGAAACATTTTCACACGAAGCACCTGAGTACAAACGACAGATTCTCCACTGCAATGTGCTTTTGTAACTTGTGTACGCGATACTACCGTCATCTATATACGTGAATACCGGCATCCAATGACTTTTGTCATCTCAATGTACAGATGAATGATGTTCGTATTCGCAATTGTGAATACAGGGTGAGTCACCTAACGTTACCGCTGGATATATTTCGTAAACCACATCGAATACTGACGAACCGATTCCACAGACCGAACGTGAGGAGAGGGGCTAGTGTAATTGTTTAATACAAACCATATAAAAATGCACGGAAGTATGTTTTTTAACACAAACCTACGTTTTTTTAAATGGAACCCCGTTAGTTTTGTTAGCACATCTGAACATATAAACAAATACGTAATCAGTGCCGTTCGTTGTATTGTAAAATGTTAATTACATCCGGAGATATTGTAACCTAAAGTTGACGCTTGAGTACCACTCCTCCGCTGTTCGATCGTGTGTATCGGAGAGCACTGCAACATACATCGCGTTTCTTCAGAATGATCTGCCAACGTTGCTCGAAAATGTCCCACTGGAAACGCGTCGACGTATGTGGTATCAGCATGATGGTGCACCTGCACATTCCGCAATTAACACTAGGCTGACCCTTGACAGGATGTTCGACGGGCGTTTCATAGGACGTGGAGGACGCATAAATTGGCCAGCCCGTTCTCCTGATCTTACACCTCTGGACTTCTTTCTGTGGGGTACGTTAAAGGAGAATGTGTACCGTGATGTGCCTACAACCCCAGAGGATATGAAACAACGTATTGTGGCAGCCTGCGGCGACATTACACCAGATGTACTGCGGCGTGTACGACATTCATTACGCCAGAGATTGCAATTGTGTGCAGCAAATGATGGCCACCACATTGAACATCTATTGGCCTGACATGTCGGGACGCACTCCATTCCACTCCGTAATTGAAAACGGAAACCACGTGTGTACGTGTACCTCACCCCTCATGGTAATGTACATGTGCATCAGTGAAAAAGACCAATAAAAAGGTGTTAGCATGTGGACGTAATGTGCTGTTCCTGTCTCCTCTGTACCTAAGGTCCATCACCGTTCCCTTTGGATCCCTACGTAATTCGGTGCTCTCCGATACACACGATCGAACAGCGGAGGAGTGGTACTCAAGCGTCAACTTAAGGTTACAATATCTCCGGATGTAATTAACATTTTACAATGCAACAAACGGCACTGATTACGTATTTGTTTATATGTTCAGATGTGCTAACAAAACTAACGGGGTTCCATTTAAAAAAACCGTAGGTTTGTGTTAAAAAACATACTTCCGTGCATTTTTGTATGGTTTGTATTAAACAATTACACTAGCCCCTCTCCTCACGTTCGGTCTGTGGAATCGGTTCGTCAGTATTTGATGTGGTTTACGAAATATATCCAGCGGTAACGTTAGGTGACTCACCCTGTATATTTCAGATGCTTATGTATGTACTACAAAATCCACAACTCGTGGTCAACACCGCTGCTTCTAGATCGCTGAGTCCCTTCTTCGATTTCCGGCAGGGTCGGAGATGTTCTTTGCTCTGGGACTGAGTGTTTGTGATCAACTACTGCTAGTTGATGATTGGAGACACAACGAGGCCTGAAGACAGTACAGTGAAGCACCGAAACAGCTAGCCATACAACAAACGACATCATACGGACGGCTGTAGATGTTTCATTTTCTTACATAGTACTTTCCGGGTGCTTATTTCCTTAAAAAAATCATCTCTATTGGGTATATAAAACGCAGGGAGTTTAGAGAAGGTGTCCTATTATCCTAAACGAGACGTCATTAGTCAAGAACAGAAATAAAGTCATATTGATGTATGTCCAAAACAGAAATACTTATTGATATATAATTCACTTCAGTTCTATCGAAATAAGTTTTTTGGGTTATCTTCTGTTGACGTTCATTGCTGATTTCTTTTGGGCTGGATTTGTTTCTGTCCCTAATCCCCCAATTGTGAAGCTGTTGTCAGAAGTGGCACTTAAACTGTTTCCTACATTCCGTACGTATCATTTTGAGGTTGTGGTGGCAACACAGTAATATCGCATAGGGACTATGAAAATAAGCTGAGACACTTTAGAGTGTGTACCAATGAAAACAGAGAATGATATTTCCACAAATGTAAGAATACTGTATTACAGTATTTGTAACGATATGGAAGTAACTGGTTAATTCTTCGACAATACGAATTTTGCATAATCAATTCGCACTTCGGTTAACGGATGACACCCAGTGTTGTCAGTTATTACAATAACTCCTAAATACCGATTATTGTGATTTTTCAGTAATCGGTTATTTACTCCAATGCAGCTCTTTTTGTCATATCTAGTAAACACAGTGATGATTCACCCAGAATACGGGGGAGTCATTTTTTATTTTTTATTTACTTTTTTTAGCACAGAAGATAGGCAATTTTAGTCCGCCAAATAAGGTCATAGAATGCTGCCTTTGAAGACCTGTATTTACTGTGACATGGTTTTGTAGTTTTCAGCCAGTATATCTTATCAAACGTTCTCTCTCATGTCGCGGTAGACATTTGCAGATAATATGGAGAGTCCAGCCAATCGTCTCCGCAACCAGGTATTCAGCAGAAGTGGTCTGTGGGTCGGATGTATATATCTTAGGTCTTGGCTGAATCCCACAATCATGACATGTACTGAGAATTTAGAAGCAATTTGCATATAACCTTCGCAACCACATACCATTAGTACATACCACATCATCTGTGCTTGTCCAAAAGTAATTTGCTGGTAACACGAACAGTGCCAGCAATTCCTTTCGCGACCCACTTTCTCTCCATAACTAGCCATAACGCGATGAATGCGCTGTGAACTTTCTCAGTAATTCATAGGAGGGGCAAGATGAAGAAACAAGGTGCCACAAGTGATTTAGGAAAAACATGGAAAATGTAAAGCATTCTGACCAGATGGGGATTTGATCTAGTTGCGCTCAAATGCAAGTCTTTCTTCGTATGTACAAAAACTTTTATATCTGGTGATATTTAGAAACGACTAGAAATTAACTTATTTTTCTCCTCCACGTTGTAATGATAATTCTTGTTCTGCAACAGAATTCGAGAGCCGCTGAAAGCAGGAAAACAGTCAAGACATAGAACTTTTAGAATGAAATTTCTGCCATTTCAATGTATATTAAAATATTCATTTATTTCACAATTTTATGGTGCAAAGCTGAAAAGAAGACAACAATATGTCCGATATGTTTAAACGAATATAATGATAATTCTTGTTCTGCAACAGAATTCGAGAGCCGCTGAAAGCAGGAAAACAGTCAAGACATAAAACTTTTAGAACGAAATTTCTGCCATTTCAATGTATATTAAAATATTCATTTATTTCACAATTTTATGGTGCAAAGCTGAAAAGAAGACAACAATATGTCCGATATGTTTAAACGAATTTTCATCGTCGAAATATAACAACATATCTCCGGTCTTATACATCACAGGTCGCGTTACTGGATGCGAGTACGAACTAAAAATAGATAGTGCGGCTGATATTACATACGACAAAGCAGGTCGTTCGGACACGGCATTTTCAGGTGATCATATTACGAAAGGGCATACAGTATGTATGACATATCTTAAGTAAACAGCATCGAAATTTTAATTCACAGTATTGTGCTTGCTTGCGAAATAACCGTATTAGTTTTCGATTGTGAAATGCGAGAGCCCTCGATGTTCTTATCTCAAGTATTAGTGTTGCTTAAAGTTACTTCACAATGGCTTACTCGTAGTTAAAGTTCGTGTTTACGTCGGACTTCTTACTTACCTGGACGATAAGAATCTATTTTGTTTCTTGCTATCTGGAGGTTGAACTCTTGCCCTGTTGGTACCGTTGTCTCACTTCCTTCGAAAACGATAAATCATTCTCATTTTACAATATTCATCTGTGTTTTAGACCGTGTCATGCTGTAAAATCATTAACCAACATTACGGCCACTATTGCAAACGACCTTCTAATACTACTGGAGCAACGCTACTTGACTCTTTTGTGCTATATTCACAACTGATGAATAATTCACTGAAAGGAGCGTAAGTAAAATTCGTCTTATTTGACTGACTGATTGTCAGGGGTGAAAGGAAAGGAGATGTTGTGCGTTACAATAATAATTTAAGAGCGAAATTTTTACAGCACGTCACCGTGCATAACAAAGAAAAATTTAATGGAATCTAATGCTACTTGACATATTCTGCCACTCACCGATGTCTGGCAAGTCTTGCGTAACTTTAAGACTGGTGCTGCGACAGTCATTTGCTCGGAGAAACACAGTATTAAGTGAACATGTCTGAAAGAACAGACACCCACCAGACTCCACAGGTATGTTACATATTATGTAAATAGAAGAGGGATGGGGTAAAAGGAAAGGAAAGGAACTAACGATATCAGTTGCATGGGAACTATGTGCAGAATCAGCGGCCATGAGTGATCGTGTGTGTAGGGCCGGGACTCGAAACCAGGATCTCCTGCTTATTAGACAGTCGCGTCAACCACTGCACCACCAGGACGTAGTTTATTGTAAATGTACGGCTCATCGTGCTGCGCAGCACGGCCGACTAACATTCCCACATAGCGCAACCTATCTGCCGTTCCTGTCCATGCCCTCCATGCTCGCTAATTATGCATACATCAAAAAAAGTTTTGCATAACCTCAGCTCCGAAAGTTCCGGAAACTATAAAGAAAACCGGAAACGAGAGCATCGTAAACATTATTTACGCCCCTTTTGTTGCTCATGGAAACCACACTTTGCATGTTGTACCACCATACAGCGAGACCTTCACAGGTGGTGGTCCTTATTGCTGTACACACCGGTACCTCTAATACCCCGTAGCACGTCCTCTTGCATTCATGCATGCCTATATTCGTCGTGGCATATTATCTACAACTTCATCAAGGCACTATTGGTCCAGATTGTCCCACTCCTCAACGGTGATTCGGCGTAGATCCCTCAGAGTGGTTGGAGGGTGACGTCTTCCACAAATAGCCCTTTTCAATCTATCCCAGGTATGTCCGATAGGGTTCATGCCTGGAGAACATGCTGGCCAGTCTAGTCGAGCGATTTCGTTATCCTGAAGAAAGTCATTCACAAGATGCGCACGGTGGGGGAACGAATTGTCGTCCATTAAGACGAATGCCTCACCAACATGCTGCCGACATGGTTGCACTATCGGTCGGAGGATGGCATTCACGTATCGTACAGCCGTTATGGGGCCTTCCATGACCACCAGCGGCGTACGTCGGCCCCACATAATTCCACCTCAAAACAGCAGGGAACCTCCATGTTGCTGCACTCGCTGGACAGTGTGTCTAAGGCGTTCAGCCTGACCGGGTTGCCTCCAAACACGTCTCCGATGGTTGTGTGGTTGAAGGTAAATGCGACACTCATCGGTGAACAGAACGTGATGCCAATCCTGCGCGGTCCGTTTGGCATGTTGTTGGGTCCTTCTGTACCGCGCTGCATGGGGTCGTGGTTGCAAAGTTGAACCTCGCCATGGACGTCGGGAGTGAAGTTGCGCACCATGCAGCCTATTGCGCACAGTTTGAGTCGTGACACGACTTCCTGTGGTTGCACGAAAAGCATTATTCAACATGGTGGCGTTGCCGTCAGGGTTCCTCCGAGCCATAATCCGTAGGCAGCGGTCATCCACTGTAGTAGTAGCCCTTGGGCGGCCTGAGCGAGGTATGTCATCGACAGTTCCTGTCTCTCTGTATCTCCTCCATGTCCGAATAACATCACTTTGGTTCACTCCAAGACGTCTGGACACTTCCCTTGTTGAGAGACCTTCCTGGCACAAAGTAACAATGCGGACGCCATCGAACCGCGTTGCTGACCGTCTAGGAATGACTGAACTACAGACAACATGAGCCGTGTACCTCCTTGCTGGTGGAATGACTGGAACTAATGGGGGCTGTCGGACCCCCTCCGTCAAATAGGCGCTGCTCATGCATGGTTGTTTACATCTTTCTGTGGGTTTAGCGACATTTCTGAACAGTGATAGGGACTATGTCTGTGATACAACATCCACAGTCAACATCTGTCTTTAGGAGTTCTGGGAAGCGGGATAATGCAAAACTTTTTTTTGATGTGTGTAGATCCCCGCTTTGGAGATCGAATGTAAACATGCCACTTTATGGATTCATTGTCCATGGAGGCGAATCAGTTATATGAATGCTTGGTATCTGTTCTTTTGGACACGTCTGAAAGAATAGACACCACATGGAATCCGTAGGTGTGATACATATTACGTAAATTGAAGTGGAAGGAGGAGAAATGAAAGGAAAAGGAATAGCCTGCTGAAATCACCTGCATCAGGACTTTGTGCAGTATCAACGACGAGGAGTGATAATATGTGCCAGACACGCATTCGAACCCTGGATCTCCTTCTTACTAGGCAGTTGCGTTAACCACTGCGGCACCCGGATACAGTGTTTATCGCGAATGCACAGTTTATCTCGGTACGCTCCCCGGTCGCCTCAAATTCCCACCTAACAGCATCTATCCGCATCCAACATCCATGACCTCCACGCTCGCTAATTTTAGATTCCTGGTGGAGGTCGAACGCTAATGTGCAACTGTACTGAAGGTTGTACACTGAAGCGCCAAAGAAGCTGGTACTCCCTCCAGTACCATGGAAGTCATTCCGTCATGTCTTCACCGATGTCCCATCATCCTGTCTCTTCTTATTTTCGGTGTTTTCCACATATTCCTTCAGTCTTCGATTCTGCGCAGAAACTCCTCATTCCTTACCTTAACAGTCCACCTAATTTTCAACATTCTTCTGTAGCAACACATCTCAAATGCTTCGATTCTCTTCTGTTTCGGTTTTCCCACAGTCCATGTTTCACTACCATACAATGCTGTACTCCAGAAGTACATTCTCAGAAATTTCTTCCTGAAATTAAGGCCGATATTTGATATTAGTAGACTTCTCTTGGCCAGGAATGGCCTTCTTGCCATTGCTAGTCTGCTTTTGATGTCCTTGCTCCGTCCGTCATTGGTTATTTTACTGCATAGGTAACAGAATTCCTTAACTTCATCTAGTTCGTGACCATCAATCCTGATGTTAAGTTTCTCGCTGTTCTCATTTGTACTACTTCTCATTACCTTCGTCTTTCTTCGATTTACTGTCAATCCATACTCTGTACTCATTAGAATGTTCATTCCGTTCAGCAGATCATGTTATTTTTCTTCACTTTCACTCATGATAGCAATGTCATCAGCGAATCGTATCATTAGTATCCTTTCACCTTGAATTTTAATTTCACTCCTGAACCTTTATTTTATTTCCGTCATTGCTTCCTCGATGTACATATTGAACAGTAGGGGCGAAAGGCTACATCCTTGTCTCACACCCTTTTTAATACGAGCACTTCGTTCTTGGTCGTCCACTCTCATTATTCCCTCTTGGCTGTTGTACACGTTGTATATGACCGGTCTCTGCCTACAGCTTACCCCTAATTTTCTTAGAGTTTCGAGCATGTTGCACCATTTTACATTGTCGAACGCTTATTGCAGCTCGACAAATGCCATGAAAGTGTCTTGATTAAGTCTTACTTCCATTGTCAACCGGAACATCAGAATAGCCTTTCTAATGCCTTTGTAATTCCTAAAGCCAAACTGATCGTCATTAACACATCCCAATTTTCTTTTCCATTCTTCTGTACAGTATTCTTGTCAGAAACTTGGATGCATGAGTTGTTGAGCTTATTGTGCGATATTTCTCGTACTTTTCAGTTCTTGCAGTGTTCGGAATTGTGTGTATAACATTCTCCGAAAGTCAGATGGTATGTCGCCAGACTCATACATCCTACACACCAATGCGAATAATCGTTTTGTTTCCATTTCCCCCAATGATTTTAGAAATTCTGATGGAATGTTATATATCCCCTATGCCTTATTTGATCGTAAGTCCTCCAACGCTCTTTTATATTCTGATTCTAATACTGGTACCCCTATCTCTTCTAAATCGACTCCTGATTCTTCTTCTATCACATCAGACAAATCTTCACCCCCATGAGGCTTTCCACCTATCCGCTCTCTCCGCTGCATTTAACAGTGGAATTCCCGTTGCACTCTTAATGTTATCACCCTTGCTTTTTGACCCGTGATTTATTTTCAAAGAATATTCTTAAGAATTTATTTTATTTACTAGCGATTCATGAAGAACATTAATACATTTAATCACACTATGTAAACATGGAAGTAGTTGCCAGGGAGTTACTGATGAAATCATAGCCAAATTCCTTTTAACAAATGGGAATTTTATTCACTTTAATAGTGCCTAAAAGCATTTTTTAAAAGAAAGCACCCTATAAATATCAAAGATACTATTTATTCAGAGGCAGAAAGAAACAAGTTTTGACTGCATGAGCTTTTGGGCAGAGAACCTCTCCGCTCCTTTTGACACGGCCGTAGTTACGACCGCTCACAACCGCCTCTGAAAGACCACACTGGTGCAAGTCTGCAACACACCAGATAACTTTAAACTAAGAGTTTTAACAATTTACACAAGTACACAAACTATGCACCCCACATAGGAGCGATGGAAATGGTACAAAACACTAACAATTAAAATATTAACTTTGCTACCGAATGTGCAACTTGATTTTAACTTCTAAGAAAAGTCTTACGGTGAAAGGGTGGTAACTTTATATACTAAAATGATCATTTAAATAAAAGCCCATGAAATGCAATCTTATATAAAATTCTACAAGGTTGGCCAAACAATAGTTAAGATGCTCTACAGTACACAGATACCGCCTCTCAAGATCATAGGCAATAATATCAAAGTTTCCAAAGATCAAAACATATTTCAGGTATTAGGCCGTTACACTCCAAGCAATAAATTCGTTAACACACCAAATCCGACAAACATGACAGAGGGAGCTACTAACATACGGTAGATTGATAGGAAGATTACCGAACAACCTGAACCGCCGGTTGCTCTAACCCGCCCCTACTCCACACATGAAAAACGAACCACTCAATTTATAAACAACCACCTTCCCGCGGATGGGGAAACGGAGAAGAATGGTGGGACGACCCTAAGGCAAAACGGCTGATGACCTCACCAAGAAAACAAGTAGAATTTAACAAGAGTAAATCAAAGAACATATCAACAATCACGTAACTTCTAATAAACTGCGATTTCTCGAAAAGATCTGGCGCAGCACCCCCAAATCGCTCTCCCGAACCGTCCGTTGCCAGGCGCTTCAACGGACGCAGGAAGGCGCGCCGATCTCCCGTCTCACGGCGTCGCAGCTCGCACCGGCCAGACTGATGTCGTGGGTTGACTCCTGTTGCTCTCGTGTCGACCGCAAAGTCACTACCCCTCGCTATACGCCGCGGCCCACTGGACTCACGTGGCGACCTCACATACGCCGACGCTCAAGACGGACAAATCATCTTGTGTCTCAGTGCGCGACCGACCAACTCATAGATCCAACCGCCAATGATCATTGCCTGAGCAAACTCGAGCAGACTGGCGACCTAACGCGCAGACTCAGTTGCAGGAACTAAGCCCCGACCGGGCGACCACTCACTGAGTTCTCTTTCTGGCGGAGTGGAAAGACTCTCATTTTGCCGGTTTTAAAGGTTGATCCGAACTACAGACATACTAGCACTCCGAACGACAGACAGACACTAACTGCCTAACAAATGCGGACGAGAGATAGATTAGCAAGCTGGGGACGGAGACTGACGCAGACTGACCCCCTGGCGAGCTCATAGCGCCCCTTAAATGCACGTGAACAGGCAACCTTTCCCCTTTCCCACCAGAGGGAGACACCAAAGCTGCGATTGCCACAGCGGCGCCACCGCCAGAAACGGAGGGCGACTGCTTCACACTACGTGCTGCGGCGCGCACTTCAAAACAGCAGTTTTTACCACGTCTCACTTTTAATGTCACCGAAGGTTGTTTTGACTTTCCTGTAAGCTGAGTCTGTGCTTACGACAGTCATTTCTTTTTCGATGTCTTCACATTTTTCGTGCAGCCATTTCGTCTTAGCTCCCCTGCACTTCCTATTTATTTCATTCCTCAGCGACTTTTATTTCTCTATTCCTAAATTTCACAGAATATTATTGTATTTCCTGCTTTCATCGACCAACTGAGGTATTTCTTCTGTTACCCATGGTTTCTTCGCAACTTTTGTGGCGGCCCTTTTTAAAGATGTCCATTCCTCTTCAACAGTACTGCCTACTGAGTTATTCCGTATTGCTGTATCTACAGCCTCAGAGAACTTCAACCGTATGTTGTCATTTCTTAGTACCTCCGTATCCCACTTCTTCGCATATTTATTCTTCCTGACTAATGTCTTAAACTTCAGCCTACTCTTCATCACTACTATATTGTGATCTATGTCTGCTCCTGGGTATGTCTTACAATCCAGTATCTGATTTCGGTATCTCTGTCTGACCATGATGGCAGGTTATAAAGATTTAAGTGAGTTTGAAGTTGGTGTTATAGTCGGCGCACAAGTGTTGGGACACAGCATCTCCGAGGTAGCGATGAAGAGAGGATTTTCCCGTACGACCATTTCACGAGTGTACTGTGAATATTAGGAATTCGGTAAAACGTCAGATCTCCGAATCGCTGCGGTGGGAAAAAAATCCTACAAGAACGGGACCATCGACGACTGAAGAGAATCGTTCAACGTGACAGAAATGCAACCATTCCGCAATTTGCCGTAAATTTCAATGCTGGGCCATCAACAAGTGTCAGCGTGGTAACCATTAAACGAAACATCATCGATATAGGCTTTCGAAGCCAAAGGCTCACTCGTGTGCCCTTGATAACTGCACGACACAAAACTTTACGCCTCGCCTGGGCTGGTCAACACCGACATTGGGCTGTTGATAACTGGAAACACGTTGCCTGGTCGGACGAGTCTCGTTTCAAATTGTATCGAGCGGATGGACGTGTACGGTTGTGGAGACAACCTCATGAATCCATGGACACTGCGTATCAGCAGGGACTGTTGAAGCTGGTGGAGGCTCTAAAATGGTGTGGGGAGTGTGTATTTGGAGTGTTATGAAACCCCTGATACGCCTAGATACGTTTCTGACAGGTGATACGTATGTAAGCATCCTGTCTGATTACCTGCATCACGATCATTGTGCATTATGAAGGACTTGGGCAATTCCAGCAGAACAATGCGACACACCATATGTGTAGAATTGTTACAGAGTGGCTCCAGGAACATTCTTCTGAGTTTAAACACTTCTGCTGGCCACCCAACTCCCCAGACATGAAGATTATTGAGCGCATCTGGAATGCCTTGCAACGTGCTGTTCAGAAGATGTCTGTGCCCTGTCGTAGTCTTGCGGATTTATGGACAGTCGTGCAGGATTCCTGGTGTCAATGTCCTGTAGTAGTACTTCAGACATAAGTTGAGTCCATGCCACGTTGTGTTGAAGCACTTCTGTGTGCTCGTGGGGGCCCTACACAACATTAGGCAGGCGTACCAGTTTTTTTTTTTTTTTTTTGAATGTTCAGTGTACATTCATTGCCCATTGAGGCGACTCTGACATATGAAACTATGGTGTCCGAAAAAACAGACACCAAGCAAATTCCGTAGCCGTGATACTTATTATGTAAACTGAAGGGGGAGGAAGGAGAATGGAAAGGAAAGGGGTGGGGCTAATGATTTTAGTACTGGCCCAGCTCACATTTTCACTCGTCGCCGCTGATTCTCCGCAGTTCCGATGCAGCTGATGCCATTAGTCCCTTCCCTTTCCTTTCCTTTCTCCCGTTTCTCCTTCATTTTACAGTATTAACTGCACTGCAGATCGACTCTGCTCCCAGTATTGCAATACACTCTTCTGGATTTACCGGACAACAGAGGAAGATCGTAGTAGCGATCGCGCCTTCTAATACTTAAAAGTAACCAAAGGAGATGAGTGAAAAGGGGAAGAAATAGTGCAGAAGCTAATCTATCAGGTAGACATTCATTTAAATATTCCTTAAATCCAAAGTTGCACACCTAATTGTGTGCACCTAAATACTCCGTGTGTACACACTGAGATGACGAAAGTCATGGGATAGTGACATGGACAGATACAGACGGCGGCAGTATTGCGTACACAAGGTATAAAAGGGCAGTGCATTGATGGAACTGTCATTTGTACTCAGGTGGTTCATATGAAACTTTTCTGACGTGACTATGGCCGCACAAAGGAGTTGACAGACCTCGAAAGCGGATTGGTAGTTGGAACTAGTCATTTCGGAAATCGTTAGGGAATTCAATATTCCAAGATCAACCGTGTCAAGAGTGTGCCGAGAATACCAAATTTCAGGTAGTACCTCTTGCAACAGACGACACACTGGCCGGAAGCTTTTACTTGACAACCAAGAGTAGCGGTGTTTGTGTAGAGTCGTCAGTGTTAACAGACAAGCAAAAGCGCGTGCAGCAATAACAGAAATCAGTGTGGTATGTACGACGATCGCGTCAGTTAGGACAGTGTCACAAAATTTGGCGTTAATGGGCTATGGCAGCGGACGACCGATACGAGTGCCTTTACTAACAGCATGATATGGCCTGGGATCGGGATCATATCGGTTGGACCCTAGACCACCCTTGTCAGACGAGTCCCATTGGTAAGAGCTGATGATAGGGTTCGAGTGTGGTGCAGACCCCACGAAGCCATGGACCCAACTGTCAACAAGGCACTGTACAAGCTGGTGCTGGCTCCATGATGGTGTGGGCTGTGTTAACTTGGAATGGACTGGGTCCTCGGTTATGTTCGGCTACTTGGAGGCCATTAGCAGCCACTAATGGAATTTATGTTCCCAAAAAAACGATGGATTTTTTGTGGATGATAATGTGCCATGTCCCTGGGCCACAATCGTTCGCGATTGGATTGAAGAACATTCTGGGCAACCGGAGCGAATGATTTGGCCACACATATCGCCCGACATGAATCACATCGAATTTTTTACGGGATGTAATGGAGATGTTGGTAACACTTTCGCATGGTCGGATATAGAGACAGCATGGCTTAATATTTTTGTGAAGGACTTCCAACCACTTTTTGAGTCAACACCACGTCGAGCTGCTGTATTATGCAGGGCAAAAGGAGGGCTGACACAATACTGGAAATTATACCATGACTTTTGTCGCTTCAGTGTATGCAAGGTAGCTAAAATATGTATTGTTGCTTTGTTGTGTTCAGTCCGAAGACTGGTTTGATGCAGCTTTCCATGCTACTGAATCCTGTGCCTCTTCATGACCTATTAGGTACTGGAACCCACATCCTTTTGAACCTGCTTTCTGTATTCATCTGTTGGCCTCCAACAACTGCTTTTACCCATCCGCATTTCCCTCCAATACTGAATTGGTGATCGCTTGATGCCTCAGAACGTGTCCTCTCAGCCCATCCATTATTTTAGTTAAGCCGTATCACAAATTTCTTTTCTCCCCAATTATATTCAGTCCCTCATCATTGGTTTCATGATCCAACCCATCCAATCCTCAGCATTCTTCTGTAACACCACTTTTCTTCTTATCTGAACTTTTTATCTTCCACGTATCAGTTCTATACAAGGCTGCATTTCAGACAAATACCGTCAGAAAAAATTTCTAACAGTTAAATATACATTGAATGTCAACAAATTTTTCTTCTTGAGAAACGCTTTTCTTGCCGTTTCCAGTCTATATATTGTAACCTCTCTCCTTCGGCCGTCAGCAGTTATTTCACTGCACAAACAGCAAATCTCGCCTACTGCTTTTAGTGTCTCGTTTCCTAATCTATTTCCGTTAGCATCATTAGATTTAATACAAGTACACTCCATTACCCTTATTTTGCTCTTGTTAATTGTCCTCCTTCCAACACTCTGCCAATTCCATTCAGTCGCTCTTCCAAGATCTTTGCTGTCTCTGTGAGACAGGATTGCAATTTCATCGGCAAACCTCAATTATTTATTTCTCCCCGAATTCCTTCTCCTAATTTTTCTTTGGTTTTCTTTAGTGTTCGCTCAGTGTACAGATTGAACAACATTGGGGATAGGCTACAACTCTATCTCACTCCCTCCTCAACCACTGCTTACCATTCATGCCACTCGATTCTTGTAATTGCCGCCTGGTTTCTGTACAAATTGTATACAACCTTTGGCTCCCTGTATTTTACCCCCATTATCTTCAGAATTTGAAAGAGTTTATTCCAGTGGGCATTGTCAAAAGCTTTCTCCAAAACTACGAAAGCTAGAAACGTAGGTCTTTCTTTCATAACCTATATTCTAAGAGAAGTCGCAAGATTAGTATTGCCTCCCGTGTTCCTGAATTTCTCCGGAATCCAAACTCGTACCCCGAGGTCGGCTTCTACCAGTTTTTCCACTCTTCTGAAAAGAATCATGTTAGTCTTTTCCAACCATGTCTTATTAAACTAATAGTTCGGTAATTAGAACTTGATTTCTTTGGAGATGGAATTACTACATTCTTACTGAAGTCTGAGGGTATTTTGCCTTGTCTCATACATAGTGCATACCTAGTGCAATAGTTTTGTCATGGCTGACTCTCCCGTGTGTAACAATAGCTCTGAGAGAATGCCTCCTCCTCAGGGCTCGTTGTATCGACTTACGTGTAGCAGTGCTCTGTCAAATTGTTCTCGCAGTATAATATCTCCTTATCTCATCTTCATCTATGCCCTCTTCTCTTTCCATAACGTTGCCTTCACGTACACTTCCTTGTACAGCCCCTCTGTATACTCCTTCCAACCTTCTTCTTGCCCGTCTTTGCTTAGCACTGGTTTGCCATCGGAGCTCTTGATTTTGACAAAGTTACTTTTATTTTCTCCCAACCTCTCTCTAATTTTCCTATAGGCGGTATCTGTCTTTCCCCTAGTTATATATACTTCCATATCCTTACAGTTGTCCTCTAGCCATTCCTTCTTAACCTTTTTTGCATTTTTTCATCAGTCTCATTTTTAGACGTTTTTGTTGTCTTTCGTCTGCTTCAGTTGCTGCTTTTTTACGTGTTCTCCTTTCATCAGTTAAATTCAGTATCTCCTGTGATATCCAAGGATAACTACTAGGCCTTGTATTTTTACCTGTTTGATAATCTGCTGCCTTCACTATTTCATCGCTCAAAGCTAACTATCCGTCTTCTACTGTATTCCTTTCTCTGTTTGAGTCAGCTTGTCGTTGGGACTTATGTAGACTATCACGTCCAAGAACGGGCTCGCACCTCTCCTTTCAGGGCTGTAGTGAACTGGTTGTTCTTATGCAGGTTAATAATATACTAAAGGAACTTATGCAGCTCTGCCTTTCAATACAGGCAGATGAGAACTGTGTCTTCTATGTTTCTCAGCCAAGGGCGTGGGCAACATTGCACGGAGCTTGAGGCAGTTTGCTCAGATGCTTACATAAGGGTGCTCACTGCAATCGGAAAGATGGGGGATCCTATTGCCACTCCATCCGTTTGTTCGTAGTATTTGAGACATCAAGTGAAGTAGATTGACGATAAGCATAATGGCACCACTGTCTTCACTATGAAATAGTGACCTTATCTGGCCAAATGCATTTATAATATAAACTATTTGGTGATATTCGTTCCTGAATAACGCTAGTAGTCTCCTCTATTAGTACTTTGGTGAAAAGAGGCTTGATGTCAAAACTGACCAATCTATCAGTTCATTGCACGTGTTGCTCCTTTTTAAGCTGAACAGAGTGAGTGGAGTCGTTCACATGCGACTGTGTGTGTCCCATAAGAGGACTTACTTTTCTAGCGAGATAGTTCGCTGTATTGCAGTTTGGTGAACGATCTTGTTTCCGCTAGGCGTGAGGGGGCAGATTTCCTTAAGGACATAAAGTAGTCCACAAATTCTTGGTGTTGCCGGAACTTTGGTGATGAGTCCCCTTACATTATAATGATCAACTGTGGAGTCTTTTATTAAGGCTCATGTATTTTCTAATAATCTTCGACTTTGGATCACTCCTAAGTTCCTTGTAGATAGATCAACAAATTGGTCATTCTCGATTCACATTGCATTGTTATTTTTGAGTTGTTTCACACTTTGTAGAATTCTCTTCCTTGTCTTATCTTTTCGACTTCAACTTGTGGAACCTATTGGGGCGGCGCTTCGACAGACTGAATAATTTCTTCCATGGAGATGCTTAAAGGCGAAGTTTAGCTCCTTGGACAGTACCAACGTTGCTGTCTCGCTGATGATCTGCGACGATAGGTCTTACAATGAATGCGCGGGGTAGCCGCGTGGTCTGATGCCCCTTGTCACGGTCCGGTCGGCTCCCCACGTCGGAGGTTCGAGTCCTTCCTCGGGCATGGGTGTGTGTGTCGTCCATAGCGTAAGTTAGTTTAAGTTAGATTAAGTAGTGTATAAGCTTAGGGGCCGATGACCTAAGCAGTTCGGTCACATAAGATCTTACCACAAATTTACAAAATCTTACAACGGTTCGACGTGCATCCAGTCCTCTCCACGAGCCATGGATCATGCTTGTTAGATCCTTGAATTTCTTCTTCTGGCGATTACACAGGAACCGATGTGCACAGTACTCCCGTCGATGCGCTTAAAAACTGGACCACTGAATTGTACACTCTTGTTCAAATGGCTCTGAGCACTATGGGACTTAACATCTATGGTCATCAGTCCCCTAGAACTTAGAACTACTTAAACCTAACTAACCTAAGGACAGCACACAACACCCAGTCATCACGAGGCAGAGAAAATCCCTGACCCCGCCGGGAATCGAACCCGGGAACCCGGGCGTGGGATACACTCTTGTCAAACATTATGAAATGATCAAGATTTGTTTGAAATAATTTGTAATTCACTGCAGATACGAGTGTAGTGTAGTATCCAAATGTGATGATGAAATATGAGAGACCTCATGTTAATAGGGTCCACTGTACAGTACCATATAATGCGCTGAAGTAGTGCTGTAGTTCTTTCGATCAGAGTGACCGTGTGTGAAATTTGAGCCCAGTTAGGTGCGATTTAACTAAATAGTTTATATTTTAATTGCATTTGGGCTAATAAGGGCACTATTTCATAGTGAAGACGTTGGTGGCTTGTAAATATACATTGCTAATTATCTCGCTAGTGGTTCGTTCGTGGACTAATGTTTACGGATACTTTTTACTTCTACGATTGGCGTTAAATAGGTAATATAACACGTTTTATCCCTCTGCTAATTTCGATTGAAAACCTTCGTAATTGGTTGTGGACCATCGTGGAATAGTCCTGCTTCAGCCGCTATAGTTTCATGAATTTCCGACAGGCGGCAGCTCTATACGTAGCCTTCAAAATGGCGTCTGCAATGGAGGAGCGTTTAGAGCAGAGAGGTGTCATTAAGTTTCTTTTGGTGGAAAACGGGAGCTTAAGAGATATTCATGACCGCTTGCAGAATGTCCACGGAGACCTAGCAGTGACCAAAAGCACAATGAGTCGTTGGGCGAGGCGTCTGTCATTGTCGCAACAAGTTCGATCTTAGTGTGCCTATCCGCCGCACACAGCTGTGACTGCTGCCATGTTGGACTGTGCTGACACTCTCACTCGAGGTGAACGACTGATCACAATCAGACACCTCACTGCTCAACTGGACATCTCTGTTGGTGGTGCTGACACATTCGCCCACCAGTTGGGGTACTCAAAGATGTATGACCGCTGGGTGGCAACGCCTCGCACCTGAGAGGAGCTCACAAAACTTCACTGAACTGTTCTTCCTCTTCCACCCTGTAGCCAGGATCTCGCACCTTCCAAGTGCCAGTTGGTTGGCCCAATGAAGGATGCACTCCGCGGGATGCGGTACGTGTATGGTGCGGAATTTATTGATACAGCCAGGCATTGGTTCAGACTTCGACCAATCGAGTGGTACCATGCGAGCATACAGCCCATCCAAGTAAGGTGGCATTGAACGGATATTCTGTTGAAAAATACTTTTTGTATCCAGTAGGCGGGCAATAAATGGTGTATTGGAATCCTGAATAAAACCAACCTGGTATCAGAAAAAATGTTGCATTGCTTATTGAAAGACCCTGGTATTATTCTGTACTTTCGCTATTCACTCTTCGCCCGCATCTCGTGGTCGTGCGGTAGCGTTCTTGCATCCCACGCCCGGGTTCCCGGGTTCGATTCCCGGCGGGGTCAGGGATTTTCTCTGCCTCGTGATGGCTGGGTGTTGTGTGCTGTCCTTAGGTTAGTTAGGTTTAAGTAGTTCTAAGTTCTAGGGGACTGATGACCATAGATGTTAAGTCCCATAGTGCTCAGAGCCATTTGAACCGTTTGAACTATTCACTCTTCACTCTTAGTTTTGATTACGCATGTCGTCCCACGAGAAGACCATCGCACGACAAGAGTGGCACCTTGTTTA
This sequence comes from Schistocerca nitens, assembly GCF_023898315.1. Lineage (NCBI taxonomy): Eukaryota > Metazoa > Arthropoda > Insecta > Orthoptera > Acrididae > Schistocerca > Schistocerca nitens. The sequence goes on along the minus strand of NC_064618.1, from coordinate 282,804,703 downwards.
TAATGCGGTACGCGTTCTTCATTTCCTGCAGAGGCGGTTCTACTGTGGTATGGATAACAGTTGCAGCTCAGTGTGTGAGTGAAATGGTGCACAGCTGGAAACGCACTCCAAAGTTGAAGTAGGCAGGAGAGTATGATTCTTGTGGGCCAAATGTTTAAATTGCACACGGTACAGCGTGCCTATGCAATAAACGAATAGAACATATACAGGGTGAGTCACCAACTATTGCCACCAAAAATAACTCCGAAAGTATGATACGAGCTGAAAAGTTTGTGGTTCAAAAGTTGTATGGGACAACGGGGGTCACAATATGACGTTAGTTTTTTGTTGCTACGTGGGGTCGCTTCAAAGATATGAAGGTCAACTTTGTTTCTTTAAATCGCATGCTACAGATTGGTACTTATTTTCTGATAAGGGCTATCGAGACGAATCCAATGATGTGGAACAATTAGGTCTTTGAAGGTCAACGACGGTCACAAAGGTGGCGTGAACGTCCATTTACAGAAAGTGTTCGAAGTGATGACCATTGGTATCAATGCAGTGCTGCAGTCTTCTTCATGGATTGAGTGGTATTCCTTATCACATCGGTACTTATCGAAGCACATGCTCTGACAATTCTCTCTCACATATCTTCAGGTGTAGTTGGAACGTCTTTGTTTGTAATGTCTTTTACGAATCCCCACAAGAAAAAATCCAGAGGCGTGAAGTATGGTGTACGAGCCGGCCACGACACATCTCCTCCGCGCCCGCATCTCGTGGTCGTGCGGTAGCGTTCTCGCTTCCCACGCCCGGGTTCCCGGGTTCGATTCCCGGCGGGGTCAGGGATTTTCTCTGCCTCGTGATGGCTGGGTGTTGTGTGCTGTCCTTAGGTTAGTTAGGTTTAAGTAGTTCTAAGTTCTAGGGGACTGATGACCATCGATGTTAAGTCCCATAGTGCTCAGAGCCATTTGAACCATTTGAACATCTCCTCCGCATCCAATCCAACGATTTGGGAATTGTGTCTGAAACTCATTTCTAGGCATTAGCGAAAAATGTGCCGGACACCTATCGTCTTACTACCACATTCTGTTCCTTGTTCCTAAAGGTAGTTTTTCCACAGACCTTATGTTTTTTGTAGGAATGTAGTGTACTTCCAACCATTAAGATTTACATCGATGAAATAGGGGCCTATAATTCTCTCCTTCAGAATCCCACACCATATATTCACCGACCACGTTTTTTGGTGTGCAAATTGCGGCAGCCAACATGGATTTTCAGTTGCCCAATAACGAATGTTACGCAAATTAATATTTGCATGGTTCGAGAATGTAGGGCCTCGTCAGTAAATAAAATCAAATTAATAAATGTGTCATCCCTATGAATCTGAAGCGCATCGGCAGAATTCAGTGCGAGGCATACAATCCGTACCAGTTAATTCCTGGTGGAGACTGATATGGTAAGGATGATACTTATGGCGATGCAGAACACGAAGAACACTGCTCTGGCTTATGCCAGAATCCGTTGCGATTTGACGCGAGCCAACACAAGAATCTCAGATCACAGTGGCAAGAGTACCAATTTCCATTTCCTTTGTCACATATGGTTCCGATGCGCTAAAGATCCAGTTGTTCTCAATTTATCATAGTCATATTTAAATGTACGACGCGTAGGATGAGTACGTTGAGGATATCTGTCAGCGTATAAGTCTCTCGCTCTCACAGAATTTGTTTGGCTTTCTCCGTAAATGAGAATTTCGCACGCAGTTGAATGTGTTTGAATAAATGTATCGTTTCTCTGAATCAAGTTGAGCGCATCGACAAAATTCAGTGCGACGCATGCAACCCGAACCAGTCAATTCTTGGTGGAGACTGATATGGTAAGGATGATATTTATGGCGATGCAGAACATGAACAACACTGCTCTGGCTCATGCCAGATTCCCTTGCGATTTGACCCGAAGTAACACTAGGATCTCGAACCACAGAGCAAGAGTACAAATTTCCGTTTCCTCGTAAGTCACTTTCCTTTGCTGGATATTTTTCCGATGCGCTAAAGATCCAGTTGTTCTCAATTTATCATTGACAAATTTAAATGTACGACGTGTAGGATGAGTACGTTGTTTGTCCCACAAACGTTTCAGCTCGTATTATAATTTCGGAATTTATCTAGTTGGCAATAATTAGTGGGTCACCCTGTATAATAGTATACCCTATTCATTTTACCTGGTGAAATAAATTGTTATCAATGTTCTGTAGTAACTCAATTAATGTTAGTGTTAAAGTTGATCTGTGAATCGGGCTCGTTACGGAAATTCAGTTTATAATGTCACTGAGCAAAATAATAATTAAGGGATGCTAATTACCACCAGAGAGGATACCAATGCACAACAGACTAATATTCCACTAAGGGAATTCTATGTATCTATGTATATCCTCAACGTACTCATACTACACGTCGTACATTTAAATATGTCTATAATAATTTGAAAACAACTGGATCTTTAGTGCATCGTAAAAATATCCGGCAAAGGAAAGTGACTAACGAAGAAACGGAAATTTGTGCTCTTGCTCTGTGGTTCGAGATCCTAGTGTTACTTCGGGTCAAATCGCAAGGGAATCTGGCATGAGACAGAGCAGTGTTGTTCATGTTCTGCATCGCCATAAATATCATCCTTACCATATCAGTCTCCACCAAGAATTGACTGGTACGGGTTGCATGCATCGCACTGAATTTTGTCGATGCGCTCAACTTCAGATTCAGAGGAACAACACATTTATTCAAACACGTTCAACTGCGTGCGAAATGTTATGGGACTTACCTGCTGAGGTTCAAAAATGGCTCTGAGCACTATGGGACTTAACATCTGAGGTCATCAGTCCCCTAGAACTTAGAACTACTTAAATCTAAGTAACCTAAGGACATCACACACATCCATGCCCGACGCAGGATTCGAACCTGCGACCGTATCGGTCGCGCGGTTCCACACTGAAGCGCCTAGAACCGCTCGGCGACTGCGGCCGGCTAACTGGTAAGGTCATAAGTCCCTAAGCTTACACACTACTCAACCTTAATTATCCTAAGGATAAACACACACACCCATGCCCGAGGGAGGACTTGAACCTCCGCCGGGATCAACCGCTCAGTCCATGACAGCAGCGCCTGAGACCGCTCGGCTAATCCCGCGCTGCGACACGTTTATTAATTCGATTTTATTTACTGACGGGGCTACATTCACGAACCCTGCAAATATTAATTTGTATAATATGCATTATTGGGCAACTGAAAATCCATGTTGGCTGCCGCAACTTGCACACCGAAAACCGTGATCGGTGAATTTATGGTGTGGGATTCTGAAGGATAGAATTATAGGCCACTATTTCATCGAAGGAAATCTTAATGGTAGGAAGTACACCACATTGCTGCAAGAAACATTAGGTCTGTGGAAAAAATACCTTCAGGAACAAGGAACAGAATGTGGTAGCAAGATGATGGGTCTCCGGCACATTTTTCGCTAATGCCTAGAAATGAGTTTCAGACACAATTTCCAACGCGGAGGAGATGTGTCGTGGCCGGCTCGTACGCCATACTTGACGCTTCTGGATTTTTTTCTGGTGGGGATTCGTAAAAGACATTGTTTGTAAAGACGTTACAACTGCACCTGAATATATGTGAGAGAGAATTGTCAGAGCATGTGCTTCGATAAGAACCGATGTGATAAGGAATACCACTCAATCGATGAGGAAGATTGCAGCACTGCATTGATACCAATGGACATCGCTTCAGCCGGCCGAAGTGGCCGTGCGGTTAAAGGCGCTGCAGTCTGGAACCGCAAGACCACTACGGTCGCAGGTTCGAATCCTGCCTCGGGCATGGATATTTGTGATGTCCTTAGGTTAGTTAGGTTTAACTAGTTCTAAGTTCTAGGGGACTAATGACCTCAGCAGTTGAGTCCCATAGTGCTCAGAGCCATTTTTGACATCGCTTCGAACACTTTCTGTAAACAGACGTTCATGCCACTTTTGTGACCGTCGTTGGCCTTCAAAGACCTAATTGTTACACATCATTGGATTCGTCTCGATAGCCGTAATCAGGAAATTAGTACCAAACTATAGCATCACATTTAAAGAAACAAAGTTGACTTTCACATTTCTGAACCGACCCCACATAGTAAAAAAAAAAAAAATTAACGTCATGTTATGGTCCCCTTGTCGCATGCAACTTTTGGCCCACAAAGGTTTCAACTCCTATCATGCTTTCAGAGTTATTCTTGGTGGGAATAGTTGGTGACTCACCCTGTACATATATACAGAGATTTCGGAACCATGTTTTAAATTATAAGACATTTCCAGGGGCAGATGCGGACTCTGGCCACAATTTATTGGCAATGAACCGCAGATTCAAACTGAAGACATTGCAAAAAGGTGACGATTTAAGGAGATGGGACTTCCATAAACTGAAGGAACCAGAGGTCCTAGTGAGTTTCAGAGGGGGCATTAGGGGACAACTGACAAGAACAGAGGAAAGGAATACAGTAGAAGAAGAATAAGCAGCTTTGAGAGATGAAATAGAAAAGGCAGCAGACGATCAAGTAGGTAAAAAGACGAGGGCTAATAGAACTGCTTGGGTAAAAAGAGCGATATTGAATTCAATCGACGAAGGGTGAAAATATAAAAATACAATAAGTGAAGCAGGTGAAAGGGAATGCAAACGTCTAAAAAATGAAATCGATAGGAAGTGCAAAATGGATAAGCAGGAATGGCTAGAAGACAAATGCAAGGACGCCGGCCGCGGTGGCCGTGCGGTTCTGGCGCTGCAGTCCGGAACCGCGGGGCTGCTACGGTCGCAGGTTCGAATCCTGCCTCGGGCATGGGTGTGTGTGATGTCCTTAGGTTAGTTAGGTTTAAGTAGTTCTAAGTTCTAGGGGACTTATGACCTAAGATGTTGAGTCCCATAGTGCTCAGAGCCATTTGAACCATTTGAACTAATGCAAGGATGTAGAAGCATATATCACTAGGTGTAAGACGTATGCTGCCTACAGGGAAATTAAAGAGACGTTTGGAGAAAAGAGAACCACCTGTATGAATATCAAGAACTCAGATGGAAAACCAGTCCTAAGGAAAGAAGGGAAAGCAGAAAGGTGGAGGGAGTGTATAGAGAGACTATACAAGTACTTGAGGGCAATATTATGGAAGTGGAAGAGGACATAGATGAAGATAGAAGATAGATATAACACTGCGTGAAGACTGTGACAAAGCACTGAAAGACTTAAAAGTCACAAGAAGGCCCCGAGAGTTGATAACATTCTGTTAGAACTACTGATAGCCTTGGGAGAGCTAGCCATGGCAAAACTCTTCCATCTGGTGAGCAAGATGTATGAAATAGGCGAAATACCCTAAGACTTGAAGAAGGATATAATAATTCCAATTCAAAAGAAAGCACGTGCTGAGAAGTGTGAAAATTACCGAACTATCAGTTTAATAAGTCACGGCCGCAAAACACTAACACGAATCCTTTATAGAAGAATGGGAAAACTGATAGAAGTTGACCTTAGGGAACACCAGTTTGCATTCCGGAGATATGTAGGAACACGCGAGTAAATACTGACCCTACGACATGTCATAGAAGATAGGTTAAGGAAAGGGAAGCAGTGGTTGAGAAGGGAGTGAGAAAGGGTTGAAGCCTGTCCCCTGTATTGTTCATTCCGTATATTGAACAAGTAGTAAAGGAAATAAAAGAAAATTTGGAGTAGGGATTTAAGTCCAGGAAGAAGGAATAAAAACTTTGAGGTGTGCCGATAACATTGTAATTCTGTCAAAGACAATTGAACGGAATGGACAGTGTTTTCAAAGGAGGCTACAAGATGAACATCAACAAAAGCAAAACGGGGATAATGGAATGTAGTCGAATTAAATCATGTGATGCCAAATATTTAGGCTAGGAAACGAGACACTTAAAGTAGCAGATGAGTTTTGCTATTTGGGAAGCAAAATAATTGATGGTGGGCGAAGTTAGGAGGATACAAAATGGAGACTGGCAATGGCAAGAAAAGCGTTTCTGAAGAAGAGAGATTTGTTAACATCGAGTATAGATTTAAGTGTCAGGAAGTCCTTTCTGAAAGTATTTGTATGGACTATAGCCATATATGGACGTGAAACATGTATGATAAACAGACAAGAAGAGAATAGACGAATTTAAAATATGGTGCTACAGAATAATGCTGAAGATTATATTGGTAGATCACCTAACTAATGAGGAGGTACTGAGTTGAACTGGGGAGAAGGGAAATTTGTCATACAACCTGACTAGAAGAAGGGATCGGATGGTAGGACACATTCTGCGGCATCAAGATATAACACTAATGTGCTGTGAAACATGCTAACGATACCCTCTGAGAAGATTTCGAATTTTGCCGCGAGTGTGTCTAATGGACAAAGATATCGGACTATAATTTTGAATATGGTGCAATTAACAGAAAAATTAAACGAACTTTAACCTTGGGAGTTAATGAAAGTGGTAAAACCATAAGTGGTTGAAAAAGAAATGAACAGTCGCCAGCCCAATTAGGCAAATGAATTTGGAAACATGTTTAAGAAAATTGAATATTGGTTATTAAAATTACTTTCGTTCATATTTCCCTTTGAATAGCAAACAGGATACAAACTGACACAGTGCACTCTGAACTGTGTGCAGCAGCAGTTACCAATAACGCACACACCAGTGAATTATATGAAGCAAATTTGTCCCAAGCTCATACTAATAACAGCTACACTCAAGATCATTACTTAATCAAATACTGAAATGTTACTGCATGAAGTATAGAACTAATTTGGACATGAGAGGCTTTTATCTTAACTGACATGAAAAAAAAAAGAATAATATTATACATACGCTGTTTAAACTCCTCTACATATATCAGTTTTCCTTAGCAACAGTAATAATTCAATTTTTTTCTAATAGGTGGTGAATATGATGGGGTCCCATAACCTAGTATAGTTTCACTAGTCAATGCTCTCTGATTATTACAGTAGAAAAGACTAATTCAAAAAGCTAACCATTCACTTTACTTGGAGTAGTTCATAAGTTACTTTGCAAGACAATAAAATACAACACTCGGCTTAATAAAATTCAAAAAAGGAAATCAAAACGACAATATTTTTAAATTGAGCTTAACTTATTTGCCTATTTGTCACCTGTGAAGCAGGTATTCTAGATAATAATATTTACACAATCTTGCACTGTAATCCTACAAAACTATATTTTGTAATAAGCTAAGGATACTTTAGTAAAAGCCTATCCAACTTCACTTTTATGGTTTTAACTTTAACTTTTGCTAGTCCTTTTATATTATTGGTGGCAGCCATATGGCGGATAACTGTACTCATTGCTCTTGATGTTCGAATGCTCTATAAAATCGCTCCTTGGCGTCGAATTTTCAAGATAACGAGCCATTCCTTTATGCCGAGAATACAAAATAATAACCACATCCACATCCAAGGCAAATCCTCTGCTAATCAGCTTCCAGTTGCCTCTCTTAGCACGCAAACATTTGGGGGGGTTCACTAAGTGCCGAACCGCACAGGATGAGTGGACAGTGGACTGCTGTAGCCTGTCGTGGGGTTGTGTACCACCGAGGGCTACGGCGAGGTCGAAGCCTCTCCGTCATTTCTAGGTCCCCGATTCCATACAATACAATACAATGAAATCGCCTTCTTATATTCATGTGAAACGCACAACACTAAATGACTATACCTGTAAATAATAAATATCAGGAGCACGTGAGAACTGGATAATACATGCCAGGTTATCATAATCCTTTCAAATACAACTAACAAACTTTACCTTGTCAAGACGCTTTATCCTCGATATTCAAGTAATTACGGACAGTATATCTGATTATTTTGATACACTCTTACGGGTTTGTTTTGCGTTTGTGTGCTGAAAAAAAACTAAATCGCCTTTTTCTCTCCATGATCTTGGTATTATATGTCTCTCCTCATTGTGACTGTCTGTTTGACCTGTGTGGCAGTAAGATACAGATTTCCCCTTCCTCAAGCAATTGCTGCAGGCAATGAAGGGACACGGCCGATTTACTTCCCCATCCTTGACGCAAGCCGAGGTTGTACTCCGTCTCTAATGACCTCGATGTCGACGGGACGTTAAACCAATCTTCTTTTACGACTGAGACTGTTAGTTGGAAAGTCTTTGTTCCATAGTCAGTCCTGTTTGACTGTATGGTTTCAATAAATTATCTGTCATTTCAAATGCTTCATCCCTGGCGAACACAAACGAAGCAGAGATGACACTGATTGGGAGGCGTTCCTAAGTCTCCAGACTTCGAATAACAAAGAATACCTCTATCTGATGTCGTGTGACTAGGGACTCCCATTGGGTAGACCTTCGCCGGGTGCAAGTCTTTCGATTTGACGCCACTTCGGCGATTTGCGCGTCGATGAGGATGAAATGATGATGATTAGGACAACACAACAAACAGTCCCTGAGCGGAGAAAATCTCCGACCCAGCCTGGATCGAACCCAGGCTACCGGGGGCGGACACCGTTATCTAATTCGTCCTGACATCCAGCATTAACAACTCGTAATTGGCATTTACAACTCCCAGAATAACTGTGCTGAAAAAATGTTTGTAGTACTGGTAAAGGGATCCAGGGGCCAGGTGGTATTTTGATGGATACATGTTTCCAGCCCATCCTCTTGGGATTCAGTGATCAAGCAAGCTAGGGAAATACAATTAGCAGACAATGCGCTGAACGGAGCCGAGGGCTCCAGCGGGACAAATCATGGGAACCACACTTGTCACGTCTGCGCCCTCGAAGGAATTATCGTTCTGAGTCTTCACTGCCTGGTACTCCGGCGCATGCCATCTATTTTGATAATCAATCACTTAATTCTGAAGATCTCTAAATTTGCTTCCTTTGTTTTTCTCTTAGATACATGAAGTTTGATCTGCGACTGAAGACCCTGTTGCTGACAATGTTATCTCTGACGCACGCGCGTTTGCTCTACAGTACTACGCCGAGTGGTTTAAATTCTGCCACCGACTCATCTTGAAGATGGTCGTATTGTTATCAGTCGCAATATCAGAAAAAGAAATACGAGAGGCATTCAGTAAATAATGCAACACATTTTCTTGATGAAACCAATTTCGGTTTATTCAGGATTGAATATACCATATTTCTCCCAACTCTTTTGGCTTCAGAACCGTATTTTTCAACACATGTGACGGCCTTGCGCCACCTTATGGTAGGCCTGTATACCCTCTTGGTACCACTCTAGTCATCGACGTCACAGCCAGCGTCTTGCTACATCAACAACCTTTCCACCATCCACGTAATGCTTCCTGCAGAGTGCATCATTCATTGGCCTAAGACAGAGAAGTCGGAAAGTGCGAGATTAAGGGCTGCAGTGTGGATGAGGAAGAAAAGTCCAATGAAGTTTTGTGAATTCTTCTCGGGTGCGCAGACTTATGTGAGGCCTTGTGTTGCCATGGAGAAGGAGAAGTTCGTTTGGATTTTTGTAGCAACGAACTCGCTGAACTCACCTCGATTGAGAGTGTTCGCAAGTTCCAACTCTGCGGGAGTCACAGCTGCGTGCGGCCGGCCGGCACGCGGGGGGTTCGACAGGTTAGCGCCACCTTGTTCAGATGATGACAGACGCCTCGCCTAGCGACTCAACGTGCTTTCGTTCACTGCCAGGTCTCCGTAGACGCTCTAGAAGGGCCTGTATACATCTGCGACGTTCTAGTTTTCCATCAAAAGAAACACAATGACAGTTCTCAGTTTGGACCGCACCTCCGTTACAGGCGCTATTTTGAAGGCTACGTATAGCGTCGCCACCTAGTGGAACTTCACGAATCTAATGCGAATGTGGCGATGTCCCACAACAAATGCCGCATTGTTTTCGACAGTTCCTCTGTAGGTTTCCGGAGGTATACAACACCAGACCGTCCACACGCTGGTCACACGATTACCGTAAATCACAAGTTGGTGATTGGCGGCTGCGCAGCTGGCGCCCTACAGTGTCCTAGATGTACTCCATCGGGTCCAGGCGAGGCACATCTGGTGGCTGAGACATCGCTGTTATGCTCCACAGACCGCTCTAGCACCTTTCTGGCCTAGTGAGGTGGACGGATATACTGCTGAAAGACTCCATCGCCATAACGGAGTTAGCATGAAGCGCTCCAGGTGATCCGCAGTGATGTTCACGTAGTCCATAGCTGTTGAAAGTGGCTTCGATTCCTACCACAAGTCCGACGGAAGTCCAAGTGAATGTCCCCACAGCATAATCCTGCCACAACCGGCCTGCGTTCCGAGCACCCGTGCACGTGGATCACGCCGTACTCGGACACAATCGTCGACCTGGTGTAACGACACACGCTTCCGTTAATCCACGGTCCAAAGCCGATGATCCCGTGCCCACTGCAGTTGTAATCTGCTGCGTAACCTTAAGCCATCGACACACTGACCGTGCATTTGAACTTCAGCGTTGAGTATGCCGAGTTTCTGGCTCCATAGCACGGAAAAAGCACATTCGAGTGTTTCCTCAAGGTAAAATGTAAATGTCATGTGACTAGGGACTCCCGTCGGGTAGACCGTTCGCCGGGTGCAAGTCTTTCGATTTTACGCCACTTTGGCGACTTGCGCGTCGATGGGGATGAAATCATGATGATTAGAACAACGCCCACTTCCCAGCCGGGAATCGAAACCGGGCCCTTAGGATTGACATTCTGTCACGCTGACCACTGAGCTACCGGGGGCGGCCTTTTTCTCAAGGTGTAGAGCAATATCAAGCAGATATTCTGAAAGTTATTTTCAACATAGGCCAATGAAATGGAAGAACGCCATGACGTCACACGCACACTGTCTTCAGAGTTAGAAGACGCTATGTTGGCTTTCAGTTGACGCCCATATATGGTGGTTTTATACACACATCAAAAAAAGTTTTGCATAACCCCGGTTCCCAGAACTGCTGAAGACAGATGTTGACTGTGTGTATTGTATCACAGACACAGTCCTTTTGACTGTTCAGAGATGTCATTAAACCCGCCCAAAGATGTAAACAGCCATGTATGAGCAGCGTCTATTAGACGGAGGGGGTCTGACAGCCGATCAGTTCTAGTTATTCCACCAGCAAGGAGGAACACGGCTCGTGTTGTCTATTGTTCAACCATGCTTAGACGGTCAATTGCGCTGTTCGATGCCATGCCTTCCGCATTGTTACTTTGTGCCAGAAAGGGTTCTCATCGAGGGAAGTGTCCAGGCGTCTCGGAGTGAACCAAAGCGATGTTGTTCGGACATGGAGGAGATACAGAAAGACAGGAACTGTCGATTACATGCCTCGCTCAGGCCGCCCAAGTGCTACTACTGTAGTGGATGACCGCTACCTACGAATTATGGCTCGCAGGAACCCTGACAGCAACGCCACCCTGTTGAATAATGCTTTTCGTGCTGCAGCAACAGGACGTCGTGTTACGTCCCAAACTGTGCGTAATAGGCTGCATGATGCGCAACTTCACTCCCGACGTCCATGGCGAGGTCCATCTTTGCAACCAGTGAGTGCAGAAAGGTGGAGTTTCACTGCTGTTTTGGGGTGGCACTATGTGGGGCCGACATACGCCGCTGGCGGTCATGGAAGGCGCCGTAACGGCTGTACGATACGTGAATGCCATCACCCGACCGATAGTGCAACCATATCAGCAACATGTTGGCGAGGCATTCGTCTTCATGGACGACAATTCGCGGCCCCATCGTGCACATCTTGTGAATGACTTCCTTCAGGATAACGACATTGCTCGACTAGAGTGGCCAGCATGTTCTTCAGACATGAACCCTATCGAACATGCCTTTGATAGATTGAAAAGGGCTATTTATGGACGAAGTGACCCACCAACCACTCTGAGGGATCTACGCCGAATCGCCATTGAGGAGTGGGACAATCTGGATCAACAGTTGCCTTGATGAACTTGTGTATAGTATGCCACGACGAACACAGGCATGCATGAATGCAAGAGGACGTGCTACTGGGTATTAGAGGTACTGGTGTGTACAGCAATCTGGACCACCACCTCTGAAGGTCTCGATGTTGGCCTATGGGGGTACAACATGCAATGTGTGGTTTTCGTGAGCAATAAAAAGGGCGGAAGTGATGTTTATGTTGATCTCTATTCCAAATTTCCCTACAGGTTCCGGAACTCTCTGAACCGAGATGTGTGTGTAACAACTTACTTCATGTTAACATATGGCGTTTCAAAGCACCAGAAACCTGTTGTTTATTGGTACGATTGCTTGTGATAAAATGACGGAAAATATCATATTGGAGGTTAAAGGATTTTCTAATTGTAACTCGTGTGTTGTGAAAGCATGTCTTTTAAAGGCAGAGCCATCAAAAATGCATTTTTCTTGCCACGTTTCGTGAAAATTAAGCTTCATTTTAACGTACCTTCGACTGAAGCCTTCAGAAGAGAGACACGTACAAGATAAAGTCACATGGTATTGAATTTCAGCATATGGAAGTGGATACAGACACAGAATTACAATGTGATGTGTGATAATTTGCAGGTTTACGTTTCACAAATCTTAATTGTTTTTACTCACCTTTGTGATTTCTGATAGGTTTTGAGACTTTACTATTACTTTATTAAAGGTTTATTCTACAATATTCGTTGTTATGTATACATTTGCTCTCTCTCTCTCACACACACACGCACACACACATGAGTGTTTGTTCGATTGCTTTTATCTGCAAGAGAGTTTGCACTACTTACAGCGAGATATATTGCCCTTTCTTATTAAAGGCTTGTATTTCACATGTCCTAAAGATACTGCTACTAAACAGTGATGAAATAAGAATGACCTTAGAGTTTTATTGAAAAGTGAGAATGTTGATGTAATTGTCAACTTACGTGGGAGACTATCGTAAATTTGTGTCACACTATTCGTGACGGAACACTCATAACCTGATGTCCTTAATGACTGTATTTGGAAATTTCCTTTTTTTTTACCCTACTGCATGTTCATGGATATTGAAGTTTTCATCTATGTATGACATATCAACAAAAATGGTTCAAATGGCTCTGAGCACTATGGGACTCAACTGCTGAGGTCATTAGTCCCCTAGAACTTAGAACTAGTTAAACCTAACTAACCTAAGGACATCACAAACATCCATGCCCAAGGCAGGATTCGAACCTGCGACCGTAGCGGTCTTGCGGTTCCAGACTGCAGCGCCTTTAACCGCACGGCCACTTCGGCCGGCACATATCAACATCACTGGAATATGTACACGGGAGGAAATGTGCGTTTTAATGAAGCTGATATAGGAATTTTACGCTCTTCGATGCTATAAACAAACTGTGTGATTTGCGAGCCTGAGAGAGCGTACAACCGGCGCTGGAGTGCGCTGTAATCGGGTGTACCATGTTGAGACACGCGTGCCGTATGCACGAGCCGCACAGTTCTGTTCATTCAGCAGCATGTTGGAATGGGCACGCTCAGCTTTGACGTTCGAATGCACGGGCCGTTTATGTTCATCAATGTGCGCTAAACGGTGTGCTCCGGAACATTTGGCGTCTGCAGCAGTATTGTATTATATCGCCAGCCACATAGATTGCTGCTTATCATGCTCTATAGAGAGAGAGAGAGAGTGAGTGTCTTTGACGTCCTTGTTTTGCGATGAGCCGTTGACGTCCACCACCTTGTCGCCCACTCGTGTTTTCGCCGTCCTTCTCCGTCCACGACACCAGCACACAAACAGCCGATCAGCTTCGCAGCTCTTCAGATGCACGCGGCCACAACATTCTGCCCTTTGTGAAAGTCGCTTATGTCAGCAAATTTCCACATTCGGGACCCGTATTGTCGCTAGAATGATCCACCGCTCGTCTTTCCTCCGCTTGTGAACTTTCTTGACTGCAAAGCGTACCCGCAGTGTCACCAGCCGGCTTTCAGTGTCAAGATGGACTGTGTACAGTGTAAATTTCGTTTTCTAATTATCATCACTCACATTATGCTGCTAAGGAATATCGAGAAGAAAGTTGTAACTTTTCCTCGTTGTGCAAAGAATTTCGACCATAAAGGAAAACAAGGAGTTTTTTGTCACCGTATGTACTACTATTATTATTGTTTTTGTTGTGGTCTTAGTCCCGAGACTGGTTTGATGCAGCTCTCCATGCTACTCTATCCTGTGCAAGCTTCTTCATCTCCCAGTATCTACTGCAGCCTACATCCTTCTGAATCTGCTTAGTGTATTCATCTCTTGGTCTCCCTTTACGATTTTTACCCTCCACGCTGCCCTCCAGTACTAAATTGGTCTCCCCAATTCTATTCAATACCTCCTCATTAGATATGTGATCTACCCATCTAATCTTCAGCATTCTTCTGTAGCACCACATTTCGAAAGCTTCTATTCTCTTCTTGACTAAACTGTTTATCGTCCATGTTTCACTTCCATAAATGGCTACATCCCATACAAATACTTTCACAAAAGACTTCCTGACACTTAAATCAATACTCGATGTTAACAAATTTCTCTTCTTCAGAAACGTTTTCCTTGCCATTGCAAGTCCACATTTTATACCCTCTCTACTTTCACCATCATCACTTATTTTGCTCCCCAAATAGCAAAATTACTACTTTAAGTGTCTCATTTCCTAATCTAATTCCCTCAGCATCACCCAACTTAATTCGACTACATTCCATTATCCTCGTTTTGCTTTTGTTGATGTTCATCTTATATCCTCCTTTCAAGACATTGTCCATTCCGTACAACTGCTCTTCCAAATCCTATGCTGTCTCTGACAGAATTACAATGTCATCGGTGAAACTCAAAGTTTTTATTTCTTCTCCATGGATTTTAATACCTACTCCGAATTTTTCTTTCCTTTCCTTTACTGCTTGCTCAATATACAGATTGAATAACATTGGGGAGAAGTTACAACCCTGTCTCACTCCCGTCCCAACCACTGCTTCCCTTACATGTCCCTCGACTCTTATAACTGCCATCTGGTTTCTGTACAAATTGTAAATAGCCTTTCACTCCCTGTATTTTACCCCTGCCACCTTCAGAACTTGAAAGAGAGTATTCCAGTCAACATTGTCAAAAGCTTTCTCTAAGTCTACAAATGTTAGAAACGTAGGTTTGCCTTTCCTTAATCTTTCTTCTAAGATAAGTCGTAGGGTCAGTATTGCCTTACGTGTTCCATGGTTTCTACGGAATCCAAACTGATCTTCCCCGAGGTCGGCTTCTACCAGTTTTTCCATTCGTCTGTAAAGAATTCGCGTTAGTATTTTGCAGTTGTGACTTATTAAACTGATAGTTCGGTAATTTTCACATCTTTAAATACCTGCTTTCTTTGGGACTGGAATTATTATATTCTTCTTGAAGTCTGAGGGAATATCGCCTGTCTCCTACATCTTGCTCACCAGATGGTAGAGTTTTGTCAGGACTGCCTCTCCCAAGGCTGTCAGTATTTCTAATGGAATGTTGTCTACTCCTGGGGCCTTGTTTCGACTTAGGTCTTTCAGTACTCTGTCAAACTCTTCACGCAGTATCATATCTCCCATTTCATCTTCATCTACATTCTCTTCCATTTCCATAATATTGTCCTCAAGAACATCGCCCCTGTATAGACCCTCTACATACTCCTTCCACCTTTCTGCTTTCCCTCCTTTACTTAGAACTGCGTTTCCATCTGAGCTCTTGATATTCATGCAAGTGGTTCTCTTTTCTCCAAAGGTCTCTTTAATTTTCCTGTAGGCAGTATCTATCTTACCCCTCGTGAGATAAGCCTCTACATCCTTACGTTTGTCCTCTAGCCATCCCTGCTTAGCCATTTTGCACTTCCTGTCAATCTCTTTTTTGAGACGTTTGTATTCCTTTTTGCCTGCTTCACTTACTGCATTTTTATATTTTCTCCTTTCATCAATTAAATTCGGTATATCTTCTGTTACCCAAGGATTTCCACTAGCCCTCGTCTTTTTACCTACTAGATCCTCTGCTGCCTTCACTATTTCATTCCTCAAGCTACCCAGTCTTCTTCTATTGTATTTCTTTCCCGCATTCCTGTCAATTGTAGCCTTATGCTCTCCCTGAAACTCTGTTCAACCTCTGGTTCTTTCAGTTTAACCAGGTCCCATCTCCTTAAAGTCCCACCTTTTTGCAGTTTCTTCAGTTTTAATCTACAGACATAACCAATAGATTGTGGTCAGAGTCCACATCTGCCCCTGGAAATGTCTTACAATTTAAAACCTGGTTCCTAAATCTCTGTCTTACCATTATGTAATCTATCTGAAACCTTTTAGTATCTCCAGGGTTCTTCCATGTATATAGCCTTCTTTCATGATTCTTGAACCAAGTGTTAGCTATGATTAAGTTGTGCTCTGTGCAAAATTCTACCAGGCGGCTTCCTCTTTCATTTCTTAGCCCCAATCCATATTCACCTACTACGTTTCCTTCTCTTCCTTTTCCTACTGTCGAATTCCAGTCACCCATGACTATTAAATTTTTGTCTCCCTTCGCTACCTGAATAATTTCTTTTATCTCACCATACATTTCATCAATTTCTTGATCATCTGCAGAGCTAGTTGGCATATAAACTTGTACTACAGTAGTAGGCATGGGCTTCATGTCTATCTTGGCCACAATAATGCGTTCAGTATGCTGTCTGTAGTAGCTTACCCACGCTCCCATTTTTTATTCATTATTAAACCTACTCCTGCATTACCCCTATTTGAATTTGTATTTATAACCCTGTATTCACCTGACCAAAAGTCTTGTTCCTCGTGCCACCGAACTTCACTATTTCCCACTATATCTAACTTTAACCTATCCATTTCCCTTTTTAAATTTTCTAACCTACCTGCCCGATTAAGGGATCTGACATTCCACGCTCCGATCCGTAGAACGCCAGTTTTCTTTCTCCTGATAACGACATCCTCTTGAGCAGTCCCCGCCCGGAGATCCGAAAGGGACTATTTTACCTCCGCAATATTTTACCCAAGAGGACGCCATCATCATTTAATCATACAGTAAAGCTGCATGCCCTCGGGAAAAATTACGGCTGTAGTTTCCCCTTGCTTTCAGCCGTTCGCAGTACCACAATAGCAAGGCCGTTTTGGTTAGTGTTACAGGGCCAGATCAGTCAATCATCCAGACTTTTGCCCCTGCAACTACTGAAAAGGCTGCTGCCCCTCTTCAGGAACCACACGTTTGTCTGGCCTCTCAACAGATACCCCTCCGTTGTGGTTGCACCTACGGTACGGCTATCTGTGTCGTTGAGGCACGCAAGCCTCCCCACCAACGGCAAGGTCCATGGTTCATGGGGGGGACTACTATTATTATACAGGGTTATGCAGTTGCTCCTACTGCTGGGTTTTTCTATCTTGCAACACATTCAAATACAAGTGCAAGATTTTGATATTCTCTCGCTCGATATGCGTAAACTATTAGTTCTAAAAAATGAACAGGACCCTTTTGTAGGAAATTTAATATAGTTACGTTTTGTACTGGGATTCATTTTCGCTAGAGGGCGTAGTTTTCGAATTACTCAAGAAAAACTTAAACTGACATTCGAACGCGTTTTGCTTGAACAACTTTAAGACCGTGGCCTCCAGTGAACACGTAACCCTGTATAAAAATAACTACATTAAATTTCGTACAAAAGAGTCGTGTCAGTTTTTGTTAGGACTAAGAATATGCACATATCGAGCGAAAGAGTATGAATATCTTGTGCGTAGTATTTGAAGGTGTTGTGAGCTCCATAAAACCTTGAGGTTTATGCTGTATCACGCTGCATGTGGCAAAAATCAAACAATGTCAGGGAGATATTATTCAATGCTTAGTTCAAACGAGTTCAGTACGTTACTTTGTGATTGTAATTAGTCTATATGTAGCGTTCAAAGGTGATTTTGTAGAACTCATGAAACACTCTGTAAGGAATGTGAATTACGAAGGTGAGTCCTATAAGCAATCGACTGAAAAATTCCCTCGACTGAGCGAATCAAAAGTCGAAGATGGAATATCTTTATTGAACCGCAAATTTGAGAGTTTTCCATAGACAGGATATTTGATGTTTTTCAATGTCAATAACCTTCATCAACAGCCTTATAACTTGAGATATTTTATTTTATTCTGAAAGCAACCAGTTTCGGCAATTCATTTTGCCGTCTTCAGGCCCCAACCGCTTTTATCCAAATAACGAACGTATCGTGTAACGCCATAAACACTTGATATCGTGAATTCCAATCGTTATACAAATACTTCATACGAAGACGTTGACAGCAAATGAATTGCTGTCATGTCCTCGTATGAAGTATTTCTATAATCGACTTGGTCGCATCATGATGTTGCTGCTCTTATCAGGATATTTGAACACTTATTGTGAACTGTGAAACTGCTGTCATATGATGTGCATAATAATGCTTAGAGGTGAATGAGTTAAAAAAACATGTATTTTCAATTAATACTTTGTGAAAAAACATGTATTTTCAATTAATACTTTGTGAAATGTATGTTGCAATGTTTACTAACTGTTGTATAAGTACATGTGCAAACCTAAAAAGGCTCTGAATAAGACATACAATAAATAACAATGTGTTCTGCCTCGGAAACTATTCGGAATACGACATATGCCCATATGAAGTTTTTTGTTTCAAATCATAGTTAAGTGTACACAGAGAATCTGAAAGTTTACAAGTACGATAATTCTAAGATAAAAACTAAAGCCCCATCGCTGTTTCCTTAAGGAATCGAAGTTCCAAGTATGAATCAGCTTGAAACATGTCATTACTGCACAAATGTGTTAAATATTTGACGTTAAGCATGTAAGCGGGAGAAAGTTTAGAAAACGTCTGAACTTAGTCATATCCCCTGAGCTATGTGTCGCACAATCATAAAGTTTTGCAGGTATATTCAGCTGTATATCTGGATACCTGCGAAAAGAATTAGCAGTGAAGAAGTAATAAACTGAAACGTCGTTCCTAATGCTGAACATTTTTTGCGTGAACAGTGTAAATGAGTAAGCGATAAACCTTTTCCGCCGGCCGCGGTGGTCTCGCGGTTCTAGGCGCGCAGTCCGGAACCGGGCGACTGCTACGGTCGCAGGTTCGAATCCTGCCACGGGCATGGATGTGTGTGATGTCCTTAGGTTAGTTAGGTTTAAGTAGTTCTAAGTTCTAGGGGACTGATGACCACAGCAGTTGAGTCCCATAGTGCTCAGAGCCATTTGAACCATTTTTGAAACCTTTTCCTTTCATTATTTTATGGTAAGTGTCAGCGAGAAAAAGTTCCGTAAAGGTTTGAAATTAGGTGTAAAATTTGTTGACTCGCTTAGTTCTCACACTCTCAAATACTGGATGAATATAGTCCGGGTATTTGCGCGCCATGAGGTGCGCTCCCTCAAGACATATACGCAGTTTCTACCCGTGATACTTGTTTTACTGCGTCAAACCTTTAACGTCAGATGCTACCTTTTAGTGAGCAGATTGAGACAGCATTTTAAATTTTCAAATTCGGTCAGTTATTATACGAAGTAATGAAAATCAAATTTTTGTTGCTCCTGGAAGCCGTTGCGTAGGCAACACACAACCGAATCGGGTTAGCTGCTTAGTAATATAGACAATTCGAGGTTTTTGGTGTCTCTGATGGAAGAAAACGGACAAATGCGAGTAGAACACACGCTCTACGGGTTCCGTACAAGCTCAGTTATCTATATGCACAGTTCATCTATAGGTTTTGATTAGTGAGTTCCCTTGTATCAGACTATGTAACATAAATAACCGTATCTTTTGATTACAATGGCCTAGAAGATTACATTGTTTACACCGTCAAGGGACCGTAGACCTTCGTAAATGACGTAAATATTCAACTTGATACCTGAGAAATGGAGTATTTACAGGTTGACAGACAGACGGATAACAAACTGATTCTATAAGGGTTCCGTTTTTACCGATAAAGGTATGAAGGCCTGAAAGGAAAACTCTTTCAATGTAATGACGACATCTCGCAAACTACAGCATCAGCTTACTGCTAGAAACTCCATTGAGATTAAAATTAATACGCCGTTTCATAGCAAAAACTGAATATCATTCTACGTATTTGAAGGAAATGCACTGTCTGCTATTAAACATTTTCTTTATCGCTATAGGGACCAATATAAAAATTAGGTTGGTAGCGTCTATGTCTACACTACTGGCCTTTAAATCTGATACACCAAGAAGAAATGCAGATGATAAAAGGGTATTCATTGGACAAATATATTACACTAGAACTGACATGTGATAAGGTTTTCACGCAATTTGGGTGCATAGATTCTGAGAAATCAGTACCCAGAACAACCACCTCTGGCCATAATAACGGCCTTCATACGAATGGGGATTGAGTCAAACACAGCGTGGATGGCGTGTACAGGTACAGCTGCCCATGCAGCTTCAACACGATACCACAGTTCATCAAGAATAGTGACTGGCGTATTGCGACCAGTCAGTTGCTCGGCCACCATTGACCAGACGTTTTCAATTGGTGAGAGATCTGGAGAATGTACCGGCCAGGGCAGCAGTCGAACATTTTCTGTATCCAGAAAGACCCGTACAGGACCTGTAACATGCGGTCGTGTATTATCCTGCTGAAATGTAGGTTTTCGCAGGGATCGAATGAAGGGTAGAGCCACGGGTCGTAACACATCTGAAATGTAACGTCCACTGATCAAAGTGCCGTCAGTGCGAACAAGAGGTGACCGAGACGTGTAACCAACGGCACCCTATACCATCACGCCGGGTGATACGCCAGTATGGCGATGACGAATACATGCTTCCAAAGTGCGTTCACCGCGATGTCGCCAAACACGGATGCGACCATCATGATGCTGTAAACAGAACCTGGATTCATCCAAAAAAATGACGTTTTGGCATTCGTGCAGCCAGGTTCGTTGTTGAGTACGCCATCGCAGGCACTCCTGTCTGTGATGCATCGTCGAGGGTAACCGCAGCCATGGTCTCTGAGCTGATAGTCCATGCTGCTGCAAACGAGGTGACCGAGACGTGTAACCAACGGCACCCTATACCATCACGCCGGGTGATACGCCAGTATGGCGATGACGAATACATGCTTCCAAAGTGCGTTCACCGCGATGTCGCCAAACACGGATGCGACCATCATGATGCTGTAAACAGAACCTGGATTCATCCAAAAAAATGACGTTTTGGCATTCGTGCAGCCAGGTTCGTTGTTGAGTACGCCATCGCAGGCACTCCTGTCTGTGATGCATCGTCGAGGGTAACCGCAGCCATGGTCTCTGAGCTGATAGTCCATGCTGCTGCAAACGTCGTCGAACTGTTCGTGCAGATGGTTGTTGTCTTGCAAACGTCCCCATCTGTTGACTCAGGGATCGAGACGTGGCTGCACGATCCGTTACAGCCATGTGGGTAAGATGCCTATCATCTCGACTGCTAGTGATACGAGGCCGTTGGAATCCAGCACGGCGTTCCGTATTACCCTCCTGAACCCACCATTTCCATAGTCTGCTAACAGTCATTGGATCTCGACCAACGCGTGCAGAAATGTCGCGATGCGGTAAACCGCAATCGCGATAGGCTACAATCTGACCTTTATCAAAGTCGGAAACGTGATGGTACGCATTTCTCCTCCTTACACGAGGCGTCACAACAACATTTCACCAGGCAACGCCGGTCAACTGCTGTTTGTGTATGAGAAATCGGTTGGAAACTTTCCTTATGTCAGCACGTTGTAGGTGTAGCGTCTGTAGCACGTCATCTTCATGGTGTAGCAATTTTAATGGCCAGTAGTGTACTTTACTCTGTGGATGTAGGATGTTAGTTGTATACTTCAACCTTTGGAATTTCGCGGTGGATGTTTTGTGTTATTCTCCTGATATGTGACTAACGCTTATCGCAATAGTTGGTAACAGGAGATCAATGAAGGCCTGACCTACTGGCAGGTGGAGCAACCAGCGACAATGAAGTTTTTGAAATTTATTTAATTAAAGTTTAAGGACGCTTGTCTGTTTTCAGTGATTTCGTACTGAACATCTCCAGATAACTGTGACCGTAGAGCCACCAATGTAGAATAACCACTATAACATGATGGTGATGAGTACTTGAACGAGTCCGATGATAAAATAAATTAATGCGAAATTAGTCTGCAATAGTAGGAAGTTTATAAAGACGTATGCTCTACTCGCCTCTAATGATCTACTGGCCTTCTATTACTACATTAGGAGCAACAGTGCACAACCCGAGTCATAGGTCACAAAAAATAGATAAATAAAAATAAAAGGAATTGCAAATATAGGAAATGAACACTTGAAAATGTATAGAAATGGAAAATACGGTATTTGATAAGAAATTAATTCAATAGTGCGAGGTACAAGTGGCACTTCTTACAAAATGTGCTGTTGTAATTGTGCCGGATTGCGATATCGCGAACTAATGGCGCTTGGGTAATGTCGGTTGCGTAAATGACCGCGAAACTTGTTTAGTAAAAAGATCAAATCACAAAATCATGAATGATCTCCTAAGATATAAGTAAGTTATCTCTATGGGTTTACGTACGTGCTTCGCAATCAGACAAGAACGGACTATGAGCTTAAATATCTGTAAAACACTTGATAAGCCCAAAATACACAGCTGGACGCTAACAACTGCGGCGCCATGAAAACAGCCTGCAAAAAATTTCAAATTGGCATGAAGTGTAGTACATGTTTTGATGCGGAAATGGTCAGCATTTCACTGTAAGCGCACAGAACTACACTGATCAGCTAGAACATTATGTCTACCTATCTAATAGGCGGTATGTCCACTTTTGGCACGGATAACAACGGCGACGCGTCGGGGAATGGAAGCAATGAGGCCTTGATGGGTCGCTGGAGGGAATTGGCACCACAGCTGTACTCACAAGTCACCTAATTCCCGTAAATTTCGCCGAGGGGGGCGATCAGCTCTGACGCCACGTTCAATCACATCCCAGATCTCTTTCGCCTGCCATTATGGCCGAGCGGTTCTAGACGCTTCAGTCCAGAACCACGTGACCACTACGGTCACAGGTTCGAATCCTTCCTCGTGCATGGATGTGTGTGATGTCCTTAGTTTGGTTAGGGGACTAATGACCTCAGATGTTAAGTCCCATACTGCTCAGAGCCATTTGAACCAGATCAGTTTCATCGGATTCACATCTGGCGACTTGGGGGCCAGCACACCAATTGAAACTCGTCACTGTATTCCTCGAACTACTCCATCACACTCCTGGCCTTGTGACATGGCGCATTAGTGTGTTGGAAAATGCCACTGCCGTCGGGAAACATGATCGTCATGAAGCGGAGTACGTGGTCTGCAACGACACTGCTTTGCCGTCACGTTGCATTGCACGAGCTCCACTGAACCCATGGATGCCCACGTGAATGTTCCCCGAGCATAATGGAGCCGCCGGCAGCTTGTCTCAGTACCGTAGTACAGGTCTCAAGGAGCTGTTCGCCTTGAAGACGACAGATTCGCGCCCTCCCATCGGCATGATGAAGGAGGTGTCGGGACTCATCAGACCATGCAACGCTTTTCCAATGCGCCGACGCCCAGTACCGATGGTCACGTGCCCATTTCAGTCGTAGTTGCTGATGTTGTGGTGTTAACATTGGCACATGCATGGGTCGTCGGCTGCAGAGACCCATCTTTAGGAGTGTTCGGCGCAATGTGTGTTCAGACACATTTGAACTCTGCCCAGCATTAAAGTATAGTGTTAGTTCCGCCGCAGCTCGCCGCCTGTCCTGTTTTACCAGTCTGCCCAGCCTACGACGTCCGACATTAGCAGTGAGTGGTTGCCACACAACCCCACGGCGTTTGGACTGGTTTCACCTTGATTTCGTCACGTGTTGAAGACACTCACCATAGGGATCCTCGAACACCCGACAAGTAGTGCAGTTTTCGAAATGCTCTTGCTGAGCCTCCGGTCCATCACAATCTGCCATCGGTCAAACTCAGAGAGATCACGCACCTCGCACATTATACACTCGGATTGCGCGCTCACTGATGCTAAATGCACCGTGCATAAGTCTTACTAGCAGTCATCCCTCTCCAAGGGACGCTGCTATCGCCTGGACGGGTTTATATCGATAGTAGGACGGTGGTCATAATTTTCTGGCTGATCAGTGTATGTAGAAGTAATGCCATTTACGTTCTGTATACAAAGTATTAACAGTAAGACAGATATTTCGAAAAGAGATTTTGAAATGTAAGACATTTCCAGGGGCAACGTATTGGTTATGAAATGGCAATTACAATTGAAGACATTGCAAAAAGTTAGGAAATTAAGGAGGTTGGAAAATGGATAAGTTGAAATAGCCAGAGGTTGTTGAGAGTTTCAGAGGGAGCATTAGGCAACGATTGACTGCAGGGGATAGGAATACAATAGAAGGCAAAAGGGTAGCTTTGAGAGATGAAACAGTGAAGGCAAAAGATGATCAAATAGGTAAAAAGACAAAGCTTAATAGAAGTTATTGGATATTACGGGAGACACTGAATTTAATTGGTGAAAGGAGAAAATATAGAAATGCAGAAAATAAAGCAGGCGAAAGAGAATACAAACCTTTAAAACACGAGCGTGACAGGAAGGGCAAAATGGATAAGCAGGAATGGCTAGAGAACAAATGTAACGATTTAGAAGTATATTTTACTAGTGGAAAGATAGAAACCACCTACAGGAAAATTAAAAAGGCCTTTGGAGAAAAGAGAAGCCATTGTGTGAATATCAAGAGCTCAGATGGAAAACAAGTCATAAGCAATGAATGGAAAACTGAAAGATGGAAGGAGTGTATTTGATGGGCCATATAAGGGAGATGAAATTGAAGACAGTATTGTAGAAAGGGAAGAGTGTGTAGGTGAATATGACATGGGAAATACGAAACTGCCAGAAGGATGTGACAGAGCATAAAGACTTAAGCCGAAACAAAGCCCCGGGAGTAGACGACATTCCGTCAGAACTATTGATGTCCTTGGGAGAGACAGCCATGACAAAAGTATTCCACCTAGTGTGTAAGACGTATGAGCCAGGCAAAGTACTCTCAGACTTCAAGAAGAATGTAATATTTCCAATTTCATTGAAAGAAGGTGCTGACAGATGTGAATATTATCGATATATCAGTTCAATAAGTCATATTTGCAAAATACTAACATGAATTCTTTACAGGAGAATGGGAAAACTGGTAGAAACTAACTTCGGGGAAGATCAGTTTGGATTCCGGAGAAATGTAGGAACACAAGAGGCAATACTGACCCTAATACTTCTCTTAGAAGATGGGTTAACGAAAGGCAAACCACTTTTACATCATTTGTAGACTTAGAGAATGCTTTTCACAATGTTGCCTGAAATACTCTCTTTCAAATTAGGAAGGTAGCACAGGTAAAATACTAGAAGCGAAGGGCTATTTACAACTTGTACAGAAACCAAGTGGCAGTTGTAAGAGTCGAGGGGCATGAAAGGGAAGCAGTAATTGGGAAGGGAGTGAGACAGGGCTGGAGATTATCCCCGACGTTATTCAATCTGTATATTGAGCAAGCAGTAAAGGGTGGAATTAAAGCACATGGAGAAGAAATAAACACTTTGAGGTTTGCAATTCTATCAGAGACAGCAAAGGACTTGGAAGAGAAGTTGAACGGTATGCATAGCGCCTTGAAAGGAGGATATTAGATGAACACCAACAAAAGCCAAAGTGTAGTCGAATTAAGTCAGGTGCTGCTGAGGGAATCAGATTGACAAGTTAGACATTAAAAGTGGTTGTTATTTAGGCAGTAAAATAACTGGTGATAACCGAAGCAGAGAGGATATTAAATGTAGACTGGAAATGACAAGAAAAGCGTTTCTAAGGCAGAGAAATTGGTTAACATCGAAAATGGATTTAAGTGTTAGAAAGTCTTTTCCGAAGGTATTTGTCTGGAGTGTAGCCGTGTATTGACGTGAAAAATGAACATTAACAGTTTAGACAAGAAGAGAATAGAAACTTTTGATATGTGGTGCTACAGAAGAATGCTGAAAATTAGATGGATAGATCGCGTAACTTATGAGGAGATATTAAACATAATTGGGGAGAGAGAGAATTTATGGCGCAACTTTTCTAAAAGAAGGCATCGGTGTTGGGACACATCCTGTGACATTAATGGGGGGGGGGGGGGGGGGGGAGAGGAGGGGTCGTAAAAGGAAACCAAATCAGTAAACAGGTTCAAAAGGATGTAGGTTGCAATAGTTATTGGGAGATGAAAAGGTTTGTACAGGACACAGCGGCATTGAGAGCTGCATCAAACCAAGAACAACACAACAACTACAACAACAATTAGAGGATGTTTCAAAATTCATGTTACTCACTTCTGCAGGTTGTAGAGAGAACTTAGATCACGTTTTACAAAGGAACCCATGTCCGGAAACGGTTTGTTTTTATGTTGTTAGGAAAACAAGAGCTACTCAATCGCTCACTGTATGTTACTTATTCAGATCGCCTGTTATGGTTGGCTACCCACATTCATGAACGGCACGATGATGCAGTGTCACGTGATGTCCTCTGTTTCCACCTACCTTGTTTTCATGCTTCCTTGTGATGCGTTACGGCGACTAGTACTGCAGTAGCAGAATGCCTGAGTACATGTTCGCAGAGTACATCGATATGCCGTTAATTTACGGTGAACCTCGCCGTAAAGGATGTCTCTATGACGTCTCTATGACGAGTACTGTCTAAATCGTGTGACTGCATCTCATTCCATGTTTGCCAGAGTAGTACAACGGCTGCGGGAAAGCGTAAAATTCACAAGCGCAAGAGCAAACTGTGGTGGTCCAAGAAGGTGGCGCAGTGTCGTACTGGAAGAGGAAGTGCTTCACCAAGTCGAAGATCACCCATCGACGAGTACTTGAGCCACTTCACATGACTTGCATGTGTTTCAGTCGTCCGTCTGGCGTGCTCTGCATGAACAGTTGCTCCACTCATACCGTTCTCAGAAAGTGCATGTCATGCTCCCAGGGGAATTTGTGATGCGTGTCACTTTCTGTACTTGGTTTTTACCGTTGTGGGAACTTTCCTCAATTTCAAAGGCGAATTTTGTTCACTGACCAAGCGCCTTTCAACAGGCAGGGTGTTTTGAACGCTCGAAATAGCCACATTTGGGATCAAGAAAATCCCAGACCCACATGTACACAAAGATTTTAGCACACCTTCGGCATGAATGTCTGTCCAGGTATCTGCGATGGTCGTGTGATAGGGCCACACATCCTTCCTCCCCACCTAATGGTTGCGAGGTACTTGATATTCCTGCAACAAGTGCTGAAGGACTTTTTGGAAGATGCGCCGTTGGACATTCGGCACGAATTGCGGTTCCAGCACAATGGCGCGGCAGTACATTGTGCAGTTCGCGTCCGAAACCATCTGAATATAGTTAATGGGGACAGGTATATCGGTCGAGTTGGACCACATACTTGGCCACGAAGATCCCCACATGTAACTGCTTTGGACTTTTTCTTGTGGAGCAACATGAGGAATCTTGTTTATGAGACCCCTGTTCAGTCAGAGAAAGATCTGGTTACACGGATCATTGCTGCGACGGAAATGGTTAACCATACACCATGCATGTTGGACAGAGTTTATACGAACTTGCTGTGCAGCAGATACACTGTGTACACCGAACTTTGTAGTCGTCATATCGAAAAGTTGTTGTAATATCACAGAATCAGGAGCAAAATCTGTTCAATTTGCAGGAGCAAAATCTGTTCAATTTGTTTTCCTTGTAATATTGAAACGAACCTTTTCCGGAAATGGATTCTTATGTAAAACTTGATTTACTAAGTTCCCTCTGCAAACTCTATAAGTACCATGGAACACCCAGTATAAAGAAAGATCACACAGAGGGTTTCTCATTCAGGAACAGCATTTGAGTGTTATTTTTTGTGTGAGAAGATCGTGTTATACTAAATGTAAGTAGCGCCTGTCGGAAAATCGTGGCCTATCGAGACTGGAGTTTATTGTTCCATGATAGGTCGCTCGCATTCTTCCAGATACGAGATTGTCATGCGAGTATGGAATCGTTGGATACAGGCCAACGATTTAGACAGGGAGTGATACGTTTCTAACGAATATAGGATGGTGGCTGTGCCCTATCTTCGTGGTCCACTTGACACTATCTTTCAACAAGATAACACAAAACTGCACGTTGCCCATGCTGTCTTGACCTACCTCGACATAGACAGTGCTCGACTGTTGCCCTGGCCATCATATATCTCCCGCCCACTTGGAACATCTGGTCATGGGTTTCAGAGAGACTGGCATGATTGATGCACTCTGGCATAGAGTTGAGGAGGCATGGAATGGCGTACACGCACCTTTCGTCCAAGCTCGGTTCAACCCATTGCCCTGCCGGGCTAGAGCTGTTGTTACTGTGTATTAAATTTCGCACTCTGTGTACCCCAAAATCACCTACAAGTGTAATAACGTATTCTTCATATGTGAGGACACGTCGTGCGTCGTGCTTGGGTAGCTCAGCCGGTTAGACCGCCGGTCGCCGTGGGCCACATAGCTCCGTCTGTTGCCCACTTCCGAGATTTCCTAGTCGAACTGAGCTACATGACCTAGGATCTACCGGTGACGAGAGCGCCGAGCACGTGAGACTAATACCGCCTCCACCAAACACGGCAACTCCGCTACAAGATCGAACAGCAGCAGCCGCAAATCCACTGGACCAGGATGAGGTGGGTCGTCCACGTCCCGTACCTCCCCACTTACGCTCGTTCCTTGTGGTACATGTCGGTGAATTAGCCACATATAAATTCTAACTAGGATAAACCGATTCGACCTAGGCTAAACTGTTTTATCCTATCGGTAACTGGATGAACGAGTTTGACCCAGGCGAAACTAGTTCATCCTAAAATCGGGTTTGGCCGGTAACACATACATCTGATGTCTTCAACAACTGTCGTCACTGTCAAGACACAAATGCAGCAAGAGAGCACTGTGCATGGTTATTTAAAACCTACAACCAAAAATGTTCGAAATTGGTTGAATATTAATAACGAATACTACTGATGAAAAGGCATGACTAATGATCATGTGACCATTCTGAAATCGTGTCCGGACCAGCGTGGTCTAATTACAGCATGCAGGAGGCGAAGTTAACATCCCTCAGTGAGTGGTCGTCGGCTATTAAGCAGCGACCTGATGAAATAAGTGTTAAAACTGTGAGTGTTTTCATTTCTTTATTTATTTTTTTGATGTGAAAGTTTGAAGCATTGGCTCTAAAAGGCTCTGAGCACTATGGGACTTAACTTCTGAGGTCATCAGTCCCCTAGAACTTAGAACTACTTAAATCTAACTAACCTAAGGACATCTCACACATCCATTCCCGAGGCAGGATTCGAACCTGCGACCGTAGCGGTCGCGCAGTTCCAGACTGTAGCGCCTAGAACCGCTCGGCCACTTCGGCCGGCTTGAAGCATTGGTATGAGAAGGATGGTCCAAGGATAACACGCACCGTGTAATATCTGTCGAATTAAAAATGCTGTAATTATAGCAGGTGACATTTTAAATATTAAACTTACAGCAAAGTGTCTTCTGAACAGCATATGGTGCTTCTCACTACAATGACTGATCTCCCCACTACAGAGCACAGGCCTAAAATGGAGAGCAACAGCGCTTGACTGATAAATAATTCAGGTACTTTTGGACACTAAATTAGCTATTGGCATTGACGCAGTGTCACACCAGTGTGATGCATATTATGCCAGCGTGTCCAATTTACCAATTATACAACCAGATTTGATGCCACTCGACTAACATATGTTTTTGCAGGCTGTGCTATGATGTCATTATTTTAAACTGTCAAAGTATCTTACCTCGCCAACAACTACAGCGTCTGATCTCCTCACTACAAAGCTAATTGCCTAGGAACTGTAGAACCCTACAGCTTTTTCATTTTTTTGAATTTTTAGGTTTATTTCCGATTCCACAACAGTTCATGATTAATAAATAATTCAGAGCGGCTCTCGTTAGTGGTTATACAGTAGGCAGATACATAGACATCCAAATAAAGCATTCATTTATTTTGACTTCATGGAGTGGGGTGGAGTGGGAGTCGATGTGGCAGGAGGCAGGGGTGGGGGTGGCCTTGACAATACGAAAGTGCCGATACGAATTCAGGATTCCTGGAATGACTGTGCCTTGTTGTAGGATGCCATGATGTCATGACCTTGACTATAAGGAAATGCTGATTTCGACAAGCAAGTGCTGATGGATGATGAGTCAGTGATTTCTGCCAAAATGCCCAGTGAGCCACTACTTTTGATGTCAATTAAAGCTTTTGTTGTTCGTATCTTAATACGCTACTGAAAGAACATATAAATCATTATTTGACTAAATAACATCTACCAGAAGAAAAGAATGTGGAGAAGACTAATGTGGAACTGCGGCAAATATGTTAGTGGCAGTGTACTAAGACGGACATATCCACATCTGAAAGTTCCAAAAGCACAAGAAATTACATGTACGTGGCAATTAAAGTTCCAGTTTCAAAACTGCTCAGAATTACTTCAGATTTGAATGGAATGTTATGGAAGAAGGTGCAAACGGTAGGGGGGGGGGGAATTTACCACTAGATGGCACTGTAAGTGGCAGAATAAAAGACGCAGGCTACATAACTGTTCCTGAATTTGCGTGTAGACGCTCGACGTGATTGTCTCAAGGAAGGATTGCGCGCTGCTGGTAAAGCTCTTTTAAGACGACGGTGAGTATCTGGAGAAGTTCAGAACGCTCAGCAGCATGGAAAAGGTCGTTGGTTTGATATCTGCCAAAGGTCTGTAGAAAACGGTTACGAAATTCAGGTTCTTTTGAAGTACATTATGGCAGAGGGAGGAAAACAATTGATCCAATGTCAGTAGAATATATGGTCACAGCGTTCAAATGGCTCTGAGCACTATGGTACTTAACTGCTGTGGTTATCAGTCCCCTAGAACTTAGAACTACTTAAACCTAACCAACCTAAGGACATCACACACCTCCATGCCCGAGGCAGGATTCGAACCTGCGACCGTAGCGGTCGCGCAGTTGCGGACTGCAGCGCCTAGAACCGCTCGGCCACCACGACCGGCGGTCACAGCGTTGCAGGATGGGTCAAATGGTGGAGTGCAGTCATGGAGTGCAAAGGAAATTGCCCAAACTTTGAACATGGCTGTGAACACGGTGCACAAAAATTTACGAAACAACTTGCTTTGTTATCCATATAAGACTACCCATCTGCAGGAGTTGCTTCATGCTGACCTGCCAGTAAGACAAATGTTTGAATTTCTTGCTCTCATGGAAGTGCACAATGAATGGC
This sequence comes from Schistocerca nitens, assembly GCF_023898315.1. Taxonomy (NCBI): domain Eukaryota; kingdom Metazoa; phylum Arthropoda; class Insecta; order Orthoptera; family Acrididae; genus Schistocerca; species Schistocerca nitens. The sequence goes on along the minus strand of NC_064618.1, from coordinate 282,773,373 downwards.
CATGGAATATTCTGTGCAGAGACGAAGCCCATTTCCATCTCCAAGGACATGTCAGTGCACAGAATTGTAGGATAAGGACAACGGAAAATCGGCTTGTATGTCAACTGGTTCCACTTCATTCTACACAGCTGTTGCATATGCTGCGGGTTGACGGCATCTTTTGTCATAGACCATATTTTTGCGAAGAGATTGGTCCAGCAGGTTCTGTTATCTGTCCTGTCGCTGGTAAACGCTATGAGACTCTTTTGCGCACCAATTCATTTGAAACCTTCAACAGTGTGAACGTGTGGATAGGATCATTTTTATGCAAAATGGAGCTCCTCCGCACATTGCCCAGCCAGTGAAGCAGCTGCTCCAGAGGCATTTTGGAAGTGCTAGAATTATCACCCGTCACTTCCCTGCAGCCGGGCCATCCGTGTCACCTACCTTAAGCCGTGTGACTTCTGACTGTGGGGTTATCTGAGTGATGCAGTGTTCAATGGGCCAATTACAAACGTAGCTGAACTAAAGCAATGCATTGCGCATCGCATTCTGAATGAGACACTCATACCTGTTGTGGAGCGTGGTGTTTCTTGATTTCAACTTGTGTCAGAAAACGGTGGGCACCATATTTAAAAAGTTTTTTCTTAGTTTCACGGCAGTTAGAAACTGATGTCACTCTTACTTTTAATGCCGTATTTGGCCTCGGGACAATTAAAAACCCATTTTCCGATCCGATGTGGTACGATCTCGCTGTGGTAGGTGGTCTAACCCAGTGCCACAATTGAAGATTTCCAAACTTGTGCAGTCATGTACATTGCACATTACGACTGGTTTCATCTGTAACTCACAACATAGCCGTTGCGCTGCGATTCGTCTGTCATTTGTAGCCAAACCCATTATATTATGGCGCTTAGAGCGCCACCTAAAGGGAAAATTTTCGTTCATTTTTGCTTTGTTTCGATAACGTTTATCCGTTCTTCGATAGTATTTCTTCAAATTTGCCGTTATTCTGAGCAGCGGTAAATTTTTTTAAAGCGTTTTGAATCTGGATCTTTAATTATAATCGCCCTGAAGGTAGTCAAAGTGCGGCAGAATCGAAACAAACGAATCGGTCACAAACAAACCGAGCCAGACACAAAGGGAAGGAAACGGCAAATTCGGCGAACAAGTATAACTAGCAGAAAAGAAGGGAAAATGGATACGGATTCGAGGATGGTCAACGCCAATATTGTATCGCAGACAGTACCCACGTGGAATATCGAACTGAGGAAACGATAGAAATAATAAAGTTCTCTGATTACGATGGAAACCTAATTTTATCGGCGGGTAGTGACACTTCAGGGTGGCTGCCTCGAAGATACAGACATACTTATTAGCTACTCTAAAATGTAAAGCAAATAGTGTCTGACCCAAAGATCTTTAGTTCTAAGTAATATTTACTCGCGAAGAGGAACGAACCAGTGATTAATAGAGAGAGTTAGACCAGGACAGCACTCATACGAAGAAGGTTCTGTGTGCGAACGCTACCGCTTGTACAAAAGGTAAAGGAACTGCAGCACAAATACAAGATCTACTTTTTTTATCGACATATACCCACCCTCTTTGCCCACTGGATATGACGCCTAGATGGGAACTTTTCATCAACGACTCCGCAGGCCGACACATTATCCTACTGGGAGATTTTATTGTGCCCTATGCTCAGAAGATTACATACAAATTTTAATCACAGCGGAGAATTACAAGCAATAACGAGCGAACTTTTTTGGAACTGATTAGTACATGGTGACATGTGCACCTGGCGAAAATAGCTTACACTCAAGTGGCCTCCACTTCAGCACTGATCTACTAGTCTCCGCACACTCAACGGGACTACAAGGTCAAGAGATTTGTTCGTCAGGGGCCATCAATAATTTACAAGTCCCTTGACGGCGGATTCTCAAACCAGGGGACCCAATGTCTCCTGAGGTCAGGGCTGTACGCTATAAAAGCTGCAGCCTGCACGATTGCACCTAGTACCAAAATTCCGGGGAACAATTTCTCTTGCGGCGATAAAAATAAAAGGAAGCGTGAGTTCAATAAATTGTATTCCCGTTATTCCACTAGTTCTATAATGTCCAGTCACATTAATGCCATCACCTGTCAGAAGCCTGAATAAACACGTTTTTCAGCGCGGACGTGCAGGGAAAAGAGTCAGTGAGGTTCTGGAAGGCACCGACAGGTATTCAGGTATGTGGAGCCATGCTGACTCCAGTGTCGTGGAGAGCTACCCTAGGTTTCTCGGTTGAAGATGCATGGCGCGAATAGCTCTATCGAGATGGTCCCACAGACTCTCGACTGGACTTCAGTTCGGGAAGTCTGGTGGCCAGTGGAGTTCGTCAAGCTCATCCTGCTGCTCTTTGGATCACGAACGAACACTGCGAGCTGCGTGACACGTTGCGTCGTCCTTCTTGTAGATACCATTGCGCTCGTAGGTGTGATGTTGCAGTATCGGTACGCAAATCCAAGCCTTCGTTGCATCGGTGCATGAACCAGGTGCCTCCCGCAGAGGCCCGAACGCAGCAACGTTCGCCGAACGGTCTTTGAGGAGACACTGTTGATAGCCCCTTGGTTCATCGGGGCAGTCAGCTGCTCAGCAGTCGCACGTCTGTTCGCCCGTACACATGTCCGCACCCGTCGATCACCCATGTCACCTATGGCCCGTGGTACACCACAGCTGCCATTTTGCCATGCACGGTATACTTTAACCGCGGCAGCATGCGAACCTTTCACAAACTTAGCCATTTCAGAAATTCTTCCATCCTTCACCCGAAAACCGAAAATCATGGCGTTGTGAACGTGTGATAAATCCTTCCGTTTCCACATTACGACAACGACTGCACTGTTTAGCCTTGACCGCTAGTGCTGCCAACTGGGAGTAGGTACCGCACGTTGACGTCTAAATAGACGGTGGTCACATTAATGTGACTGGAGCGGGTATAACAAATTTAGTCAACAGCAAAGCACACTGAGCCTGATACGAATACAAATTTCACCAAAGAAGTAAGCGAGATGAATTCAACCTTCTTCGACGAGAAATAGATTAGTGGCAGAGCGTCAGTGTGTATCAAGCTACCGACTGTGGTTGAGGAATTAAGTATTGCGAATTCGCTCCAGCTGACTGAAGGAAGCCACGAAGAACCTTAATATGTATAGGTGGACACGTTTCAAGTCCCGCGACTCTATATTGAGAACGTAACGTCGAAAACTTTACCCCCTCGTTCAGTTCGTAAAATTTCTCACTGGAGTATGAAACAGAAATTTCTGCAGTGTGCCTACTCTCTGGCCATGGAATGTTATCGTCTCATTTGTTCCGTAGGAGGATCGTTAAATAATCTACAGCTGCCTTTACTTATGCTATCATGTCTGGAATGTTGAACTTCTGTAAGTATATAGTTTCACGTTCGTACTAGCCATGTAGTGTTGGTCTTGCGCAGAAGCAAGTCTATTGGTCTAACCATCATGTGTTCTCTTGAGGGCGATGAGATGTACGTTTTTGAGGACGATGGAGGGGGTTAAGTGGTAATTCGCGAGTAACCGCCGTGGGGAAATATTGGATGTAAGCGAAGAAAGCCAAGGATCGCGGCAACTTCTCACTTCCGTGGAAATCCGATTTATCGCATTTGTTCCTGATACGATCTTCTTCTAACCATTGTTCTTACCCTGAGCGAGCGGTATATGATTCTTCGTAGGCATGTAGGATAGACTCTTTGGGGGACAACAGTTGATGATTTTTTTTTTCATGGTGAATAAATCCACTCCAATTGTAATTGACAAATTCTACACTCGACCCGGGTTTGAGGACGTAAATCCCATCCTCATGTGCTACAAAAAACAAGGGAAATGAGACGGATACTTCATAAAATTAATTAACATTAAAACTGTCTTTACATATGTGAGAATCAGGTGTTACCTTGATGGCGTACGAGAAAATCGTACTACTCACGTAAAAAACCCAGGAAATTTATCAAGTAGCAAGCGAGATCCCTTGCGGCTGAGAGCTGAAAAGGTTCTTTGAGTCAACCAGTACGACACCGGGTACACGGGGCCTAACCGAGAAAACCGTGAATGTAACAGCAAATAAACGTTAATTGTCAGCCTAATGTAATCTATGAACCAATTACGACCGACTAGACGTATGACATGTGAAACATCCCCTTGGCTGTTTATGTTTTCTTATTGGCAACGTTACGTATGAAAATCACTGGCTGTGCTGTGTGCAGTCTGTGATTTTCATACGCAACGTTGCCAATAAGAAAACATAAACAGCCTACTTACACATGGGTTTAAGAAAATAAAATGAAGGCGTAGACGCCGTAGAATGCCAATTTGTGAGCCTTAGAAGTATAGGTGTCCAACTCGCTCCACTTCGTGTTGTTTACTCTGCACCAGACCCATCTTAGTTCCCCGCCCTCGGTATTAGTTCTGGCGGGGGCCACTCTCTGACGCATGTGTGTACCGAGGCGCATCGTTGCGGTTCAAGAGGCAGTCTGTTGGCCGGTCTTGTTGGGCGTTCACGACATGCAGCAGTTACATCGTAAGCTACTTTTGATGTTCACAGGTTGGTGTTATACGGCAGCTACGCCTTCATTTTACTTTCTTAAGCGGATGCCACAAGTCTAGTCGTTCGTGTTGGTTCGCAGGTTACGTTACGCTGACAATGAGTACTTATTTGCTGTTACAGACACGGTTTTCTCGGTTAGGCCCCGTTTACCCGGCATGGCACTGGCTGACACTGAGAACATTTCAGGCCTCAACTGCACAGGATCTAACATGCCATTTGATAAATTTTCTGGATTTTTTACAAGTCTGGTACGATTTTCTCTTACGCAATCGAGGTACGGCCTGATGCTCACATTTGTATGGATCCTTTTAATGTTAATTAATTTAATATATTATTCCCTTAGTTTCCCTTGTATTCTGTGCTGCTTGAAGATGGGATTTACATCCTGAAACACAGTTCGTGTGTACAATTTTATCTAAATAAACGTTTTATCAAGTACCACTGAAGCGGATTTATTCACCATAAAATAGCATGTAGGATAATTCGCTTCATACGCCAACACATCGGGCAACTTCACTCAAGGAGACGTTATTTAAATACGACAGCTCCATTATTTTGTTCTATCGACCTATTTTCATGCGTTGATTGAATAAAACCGGTTGGCACTTGGTAGTGGTAGTTTTTATTCATCAATTGATTACTTTCGCAAAGAAATTGAACATGTCATGATATTACAATTTACGAACAACAGATACGAGCTATATGCATCATATTTTCAGTCTTTTTATCTCGTTGATACACGCGTTCCTGATATATGTTTTATTTTCAGCTGTTTTGAATTCTTAGTTTATTATTGACAGTCGAAAAGGCTGTACGTGTTTGCGAGTGCTCGGCGAATTTTTACTTTCGAAAACGTGGATCAAAGAATTTACATTAAATATTGTTTGAAAAATGGAAGAAAAGTGAAGCACCGCATTCTAAATGTTGACTGTGGTCATGGCGAATCTTCTATGGGTAAGATAAGAGGTCACGAGTGCTAAAGACTTTTCAGAGAGGGTCGAGGAGACGTTGAAGACGACGACCGCTCTGACCGCCGTGGCACACCAGTCACTGACAACAATGTGCAAGAAATAAAGAAAATGGCTCTGGGAAATCGCCGAGCCCACATCAGAGAAGTTGCTGATTATGTCGGCATATCTTTTGCCTCACGCCAAGAATTTTTTTCGGATTTTTGAAAACGAAACCTGTAGGAGCAAAGTTTGTTCCGAAATTGTTGAATTACGACCAAAAACGGCGTCGCCTAGATATCACTCAGAAACTGCTGAATGAAGTCGACAACGATCCAGAACTTCTAGGGAACGTTATAGCAGGTGAGGAAATACGGAAATACGGGTATGCCGTCGAAAGCAACACCCAGTTGTGCATTGGAAACTGCCTGAAGAGCGCAATTTGGAAAAAATTCGGTATGTTCGATCATATGTGAAGGTTTTTCTCAATGTTTTCTTCCATTGCAATGGGACAGTGCATCATGAGTTCTTGCCTTGCGGCCGTACGGTCAATAAGAAATACTGAAAGGTGGCTACCCTAAGTCACAGCGCCAGAGATTGCGCCAAAGAGTATTATTCGGCCGCCTCCACTGGGCAGTAGTAGTTCAGAGATTGCCGTGGGCAGTGCTTGTTGAGAGGATGTCGATAGCAGTACTAGTTGAGGGCATGTCGTGTGCAGTTGTTCTGTTGGGCGAGACAGCAGATGCTGTTTGATTGGCGATGTTGCAATAATCATAGTGTATTTTTCGTCAATATATATGAAGGTAACAAAAAATTTTTTATTTGAAAAATTTCCTAAATAACAATGCCTCTTGGTCACAGGTTCAGTCAACAAAGGATCTGGCTTGTGTTCCTGTATTAGACTGTAATTCTGGTTTCTATGTCAATTATAATATTTCTGGTTTTTTTAATTACTTCATTGTAAATGGTGTTTAAAATATCTTGTCGTATTGAGGAAGAACCGTGCCAGATGTGTACGTTGAATCACACTTCCACAAACAGAACAGTTACACTTGTGCTTTGTTGTTTCGTAGCTTTTATAGTTGCTGGGGACTTAATTAATCAATTGTGTTAACGCAAATTTCCTTTCATTCTTTGTTGTTATTCTATGCAGTCAGATTGCGTACTAATACTAGTCAGGGCCAACCGGTTACGAGACTTCGTAACCGGACATACAGCTACTAAAAATATTTTCATTTAAATAATTAAGCCCCCATGCACGTGGCGACCGCTGCTTCAGATGGTCCCTTGAAATTCTTTTGATAGTAAAAATAGCAGACAGTAGTAATGTAGTAATTTGTAGTTTAGTAATGGTAGCCTATATTGCATGTATAGATTTTTTAATTGAACATTTGTAGTTGTCTTGTCATTCCTCTGACGGATTTTTTGTGGAATTTAATTTTTTATGAGTCGTATACGGGTTTGACAATTTTGTGCAATTGTGAAGGTTTTAATTGTTCGTTAATCGTGTTTGTCGGGAAGCATTTCGTGTGGATGGTATTGGTGGTGATAAAGTGTTATATTGTGTGTAATTTTCGTATAGTGACGAGTTTTTTATGTTTTGTAAATGATTATGCGATCGATAAAAAAGGCAAAAATGATGGATAGTCAGAATGACGAAATTGTTAACATGCCGAACTCGCCAACACAGGAGAACAGTATGATGAATAGTGAAGTAGAAAACAATTTAATAAGCTGGGAAAATGGTCCGAAACCAGTTCAAAATTTTCACAATCAAAAAATTCACAGAATACGAGATTAACGGTAGAAGATTCTGAAATAGTATCGAACACAGATAGCTTTACGGCTATGACGAAGGAAGTTAGTTTTACGGGAAATGTTAGGGGCGAAAAGAATTTTGAACCAGTTAATATGGAGCAGTTGATGGGTGCTATATTAAATTTGGGATCACAGATGGAAACAATGGAAACATTGTTTGACTCACGAATAGGGGCATGTTTTAAAAACATGGAAGATGAATTAAAGAAAGAAATTAGAGAAGAAGTACAACCGATTTTGAATGCTCACACTAATAGATTAATTTCAATAGAAATCAGACAAAAGGAACAGGATAGAGAATAGGAAGAAAGAGATCGCGTGATAGAACAAAATTTTTCAGAGTTAAATTTACAACGTGGACACGATAAGGAAGAAATATCTGAAAGAATCGAGGAATCTGTATCAAATGACAGAATAAATAACCCAGCACAACAATATGAACACATAACTACTAAATGTGTCAATACTGAAACCCGAGCCGCGACACTTACGGAAGACGTAAATAAACAGAAAGAACAAATAGGTGACTTATCGGAAAGAGTTGAGGAGATTTCAGATAAATTGACAAGTCTTAGTTTAAATGGGGACAGAGATTCAGATGATACAGGTCCATTGCCATTTGCAGAAACCGAAGAGTACGAGAACATAAATAAACATGTTGAAAATCAGGGAAAATTTAGTGAACGCGTTAAAAGGGAATTTGAGGCGTTACGAAAGTAAGTCAAACAAATTGAAAGCGAAATCTTAGGAAAAGACAGTAGAAGAAGTTTAGAATCACAGATAGCAGCGGGTTTTGAAGAAAATAATTTATTTCATTTACGAGATGCAACAAAAGAGAGCCAAGCGCGCGAACTTGACAATAATCGACATTCGGACTGGGACAGACGCGGTAGGTCTTTGTCGCCACGAGGCGAAAACTTTGACTATAAACACTTTTTAACTGTTCGGAAATTTAAGATCTTTCGCAATTCTAAGAATGACATACATCCAAGTTCATGGTTAGATCAATTTATGCACGCATTTCCACCAAATTGGCCACTAAGTCACAAACTGGAATTTATGTGTGGATATTTAGAAAACGAACGGGCGACGCGGATGCGCGCACTTATAAGAGATTGTAATAATTTAAATGATTTTTATCATGCATTTCTATCGGCATATTGGCCCGAAAACATGCAAGACAGAGTCAAACATAGTCTTATTATTTAGTGTAATTTTAAACAGTCTGAGTTCCGCACGCCGGCAGAATACTTTGAAGACATGATTCGAAAGAATCAATTCCTTTCCAACCCTTATATCCCGACTGAATTAATTCGCATTTGTTTAACTAAGCTGCTACAATCGATAAGACAAATTGATTTAGCCGGAAGATGTAAAGACGACATTGAGACTTTTAATACTTTGTTACAAGAACTTGAGTATGACAACAACGATGGGACTTCTTGTAATTTTTTCAGTAACGGTAATCACAATAGATTTTCAGAGAAAAGGGATAATGATCGGAACGGACGTTATAGCGGTAATTTTGAGAATGACAGACGAAACAGACAGGACAATAGAAACCAGCCTTATGACAATAACAGACGGTCTAATAGAAATTACACAAACAATTATAATAACAGAAATTCCTACCGGAATGATCAATCATACGGAAATAGTAATCGGTATCATCAAGACAGAAATTATTCATACAATAATAGGAATTCTTACTACAGAAATAACCAGGGTAGTAGATATAAAAATAATTTCAGAAGTGACAGTCGAAATTACACAAGAAGTAGTCATGCAGATAGACAAGAAAATAGAAATTTTAATAACAGACACAACCAAGAATTTACATGTAACAGACAGGAGGGACCTAATTGGCATCTCCCACGTGACAGAAATTCAGAGAGACAAGTGCAAATCGTAGAAATTGATCCGCGAAATGACGCGAATAATCAAAGACGTGACGCAAACAATCGACAATGACTTGTAGCTTCGGCTTCTGGCAGCAATATAGACGGTTCAGAAAGTAATGAGACTGCGACTTTACACTACGTACGCCTGGAAGACATGAGAGACATTTTGCTAGACGAAAATGAAAATAATGTAGACGCATTTTTGTATCCTATTATTGAAGTACGTGTGGGTAAGAATAAGTTCACTGCGGTTTTAGATTCTGGGAGCCCATTGAATGTTATTAGTGAATCAGTTTTTCGTATATGTGTAGGAACCATTGCTTGTCCTGTGTTACCTGTTTCTGAAATTACAATTCGAGGAGCTATTTCTGGAAAAAGTGTGGAAGTCAAACAACAGACCAACTTAAATTTCATTTGTCAATGATATGAATTTTCTGCTAATTTTATTATTGTTCCATTACTCAGTACACAAATTATATTAGGTATGGAGTTTCTTAACACGCACAAGGCAATTTTAAACTTTAAAGAAGGAAGTGTGAACTTGACTGTTGCCGGAATGCCGAGATGTTTGAAATTTTTCGAGTGTTTAACAAATCTGAATCAGACACAAAATGTTTAAGGTTTCTTACTTCTGATGTTTTCGCTGAGCATTATGACGACAATGTGTTCATTCATGACAACGACAATAGATACAGAGACGGGATGGATGATTTAATTAATAGCGAAGAATTAATTAATGAAAAGGTTAACAAAGCTGAAGTTCCAGATGACGTTGCAAGAGAAGAACTGCACCAAATTTTGACTTCACATGCTACAGTATTTAGTCATCACACAGGAACTATACAAGGCTTACAATATTTATTTAAAGTAAAAGAACACACACCATTTCGAGGAAAAACGTACGCTATTCCTTTGGCTTATATAGACAAGGTTAAGAGTGAACTTCAATGCATGTTACATCAAGGCATTATTGAGCCAGCAGTCAGTCCTTATACCAGCCCATTACATGTCGTTCTTAAAAAGGATCTATCAATTCGTTTGGTTCTGGATTCCAGACAGATAAATAATACCATCATTCCTGAAACTGACCGTCCACAAAATTTAGATGAACTTCTTCAACATTTCCATGGAATTAAAGTTTTATCCACAATTGATATGCGCGGAAGTTTTTGGCAAATAGAACTTCACCCTGATTGTAGAAAATACACTGCCTTTTAGCCTTTGGTAACTGTTATCAGTTTCGAAAATTACCGTTTGGACTTACTATATCTTCTGCAGCATTCATTCGTAGTTTAAACGAAATTTTACCTGTTTATCTTCGTGACAATATTACTTCGTATGTTGATGATATTCTTATTGCTAAACGTTCTTGGAGTGAGCATAACAAAATTTTGGATTCATTATTACGTGTTTTTGCAAGACTTGGCATTACAGTGAACTTGAAAAAATCTGAATTTGGTCGTTGTCAGGTGAAATTTCTTGGTCATATTATTTCTACAGCAGGTATTCTTCCTGATCCAGAGAAACTAGACGCTATTCGTAATTATGCTGTTCCTACCACAAAACGTGATGTTCGTAGTTTCCTTTGTGCCTGTAATTTTCATAGACGCTTTGTTAGATTGGACAATTTGGCCACACCTCGTTTATGTGAACTATCTGGAAAGAATTCTAATTGGTGTTGGGATGAGGAAGCTGAATCAGAATTTGAACAACTTCGTGATGCTTTAGTTGCTGCTCCACTTCTTTCACATCCGGATTTATCTAAAGATTTTTGTTTGGCGACGCACTCATCATACAAAGGCCTAGGTGCACACTTATTTCAAGAGATAGAAGAAAACGGCGTTGTAGTACAGAAAACTATTGCATTTGGAAGTCGTGTTCTCTCTAAATCAGAAAAGAAGTATTCGATTACGGAACTTGAAGCTTTGGCTGTTGTATGGGCCTTCACAAAATTTCGCATATTTTTGTATGGCAGACATACTAAAGTTTACACCGATCATCGAGCTCTGGAATTTCTTATGTCAACAAAATTAACACATGGAAGATTGTCACGATGGGCGCTGTATCTACAGGAATTTGATTTTAGTATTGTTTACATACAGGGTTCTTCAAATATTATTGCTGATGCTTTATCACGTGCACCTATGGGTTTGAAACAAAGTGCTGAGGAGGACTGAAAAGAAAACAATTATTGTTTGATGTATATTCAAGGTGCTGCGTTTGAAAATTTTATTTCGTCTTCGCTCCAGGACATCGCTAAGGAGCAAAACAAGGATGCAATCTGGAAGGACATTAAGGAGAAGTGGAGGAGAAAGGAAAGCGTAGCGATTACACAGTATTATTTAGTTCGCAATTATATTCTTTTTAAACGAAAAGCGGTCGACAACTCTGTTTGGTTAGTTTGCATTCCTAATGAGTGGGTTAAAAAATTGATTTGGTATACACATTTCAGTTATGCATACTTTGGTCCCAGAACATGCTTTCATAAATTACGAGAAAATTGCTACTTCCGTAATATAGAAAAACGTATTCGATCTGTTCTTGCCAAATGCAAATTATGTCAAAAGGCTAAGCCGCCAACTATTTCTCACAGAGCACAGTTGTTTCCTGTCATTCCAGCGAAATTAAAGGAGATGGCTGCAGTCGATTTGTTCCGTCCAGTGGTTCGTTCTACTAAAGGTTTTGCGTACATTTTGGTAGCAGTGGAATTGACATCAAAATATGTTTGTTTTTCACCTTTACGCAAAGCAACAGCTCGTTCAGTATCTAATGTTTTCATCAAACATTTTCTTAAAGAAGTGGGTCATGTTGATAAGGTTATATCAGATAATGGATCACAGTTTCGCTCTAAAATTTGGCTTCATACTCTACGGCGTCGTAAAATTAAACCAATTTTCATTTCACTTTTTCACCCTCAATTTAACGCTTCAGAGAGATGGATGAAGGAAATCAATAAATTGTGTCGACTTTATTGTCATCAGAATCACAGAACGTGGGATCAGTATCTTCATATTTTTCAAAACATTCTGAATGAACTCCCTAATGATTCAACTTCTTTACCGCCTATATTGATATTAAAAAATAAAGCACCGACAAATCGCATTTCTGAAATCGTTCCTTTTCCGCCTTCACGGAAACTGCTGCATTCTGAAGTTGTCAACTTGGCTCTACAAAATATTGCATCTGCGGCTGCTATAAGAGAGAAATCAGCTAAACGTCCTGGTCGTTCAAAAACCTTGTCAGTTGGTCAAAAGGTGTTAATTAAGTCTCACCGTTTGTATCACAAAGGAAAAGGCTTGTGTCGCAAATTTTTTCTGCTTTATAACGGTCCATATAGAGTTCGCAAAATTATTCATGATAACACTGTCGAAGTAGAAACTCTTAAATCTCGGCGCTCTAAGGGAATACATCATATATCGAACGTTAAAATTTTTGTGGAATGACATACTTTTGAGAAACTAAGAGTTATACGTAAACACGCATAGAATACAAGGATACCGCACCGTGTTCTGGCGGCGGCACATACTCAAAGCAACAGTCAAGTCTGCGCGCTGCACAAGGCAGTCGTTGACCGCAAACAATTACTTCCTACGTCACGCGTAGCTACAGCTGATCGAGCGCTCAGTGCGAATGCACTGACAGCCGTAAACAAATACACAGCCTAATTTCTCTGATTAAATTCAGTATAAAGCTATAGTGACTTGATAAATTATGTTATTAACGTTCAGTTTTTTTTTCAGAATACAGTTGTATAAAATATTTAAGAACTTCAGGTTAATTATGTCTGTGTCCGACGTTAAGAGGACTTCTATCGAGAAAATTTGTGGAAGAATGTAATTTCGAAGAAGAAAGTAATAAACTAAAAAGGTAACTATTAATTGAGTTTATTTTTCAGGTAACATATTTCCACTTAGGTATGTACTTTAGACGTAATTTGCTGCTCGCGATTACGTGATTTATACTTTGTGTTAACTGATTTTGACAATGATTGATTAATGAACAAGGTTGTTACTTATGTATATTATGCATCGCTTGCCTGCACACCTTTTTCACTGATGTCACATTTTTTTATTATGTACCTGCTGTGCTTATTTATTTAAATTGTAATTGTCGCCTGATTAGTTGTGCTGATATGGTTATGTATGTAAGTTATACTTTGTGATTTATCTGCTTGCGCCTTTATGTTTACTTATTAAAATTACATATGAACATTATTTGCTTATGCTAATATGATGCTAATGACCTGTTTATTATGTAAGATATATATTTCTGCTTTGCATATGGATTGCATATTTACACATTTTTGTTTTGTTGTCATAACTACTCTTTAATTTGGTATATAGAAATGCTGATATACTGTGTACTAACATGGAGTTTAGGTCACACTATGGTATTAATTATAGATTGTTCGCTTGGCAGAGCCTCGTTATAGGGATTGTGCTGCGTCCATTTGTTGACATTATGTTCTCTACTGGTATATTTACTCGCTATTGCATGTTTTGCTTACGCTCAGTGCTTTATATTTTAAGATAAGGAAATGAACTGCTATAATTCTACGAACGACATTGGTACAAGAAACTTCGTTGAAGTCACATGAGCAGGAGGTTTTATGGAAGTTGTATAAATTTATGTTAATAGGAAGGAAGCTAACGACATGACATACCAACACTAGGTTTAGACCATTGACAGTTATTACACTGCTTTCTTCGTGAGCAATTGAAATAGCAAGTGAAACTTGACACAAGAAATACTGCACATGTTTGCTTCTGTTTTGCCATGATTCTTGAAGTGGTGTACACACTGTGAAATATTACGATCATTCACACTCCGTACTCGTACTTACTTACTGAAAGTTATTCAAACTAATGGCTGTTAGAGGTCATGTAAGCATTTCTTTCATTTAATGATGGACAAGGTAACCAAAATGTACTTTATAATTCATAATGAGTAGAAGATTTGGGTCAGATGGATTACACAGAGGTTGTGTGTGGACATAGTGTCTTCGGATTGTATGGGATGATGAATTGAAGTTTGCACTAGGATTTTATCTGTACTTGTTCGTGGAGACTGACTGGAGGAAAGAGTTGTTATGGAAGTGAAATGATATTGGTGATAAGGTTTATATGTATCGAAGTACTGAAGAGGTATTATTGAGGTATTGAGATTGTGTGAAGTTGATGATTATTGGAGTTTTGGTGGACAAGAGGTAAGGTAAATGATATTGATGATAAGGTTTACATGTATCGACGTAAGAGGTATTATTGAAGTATTAAGATTATGTGATGCTGATGATTATTGGAGTTTTGGTGGATAAGAAGTAAAGTGAGTGAGGAGCATTTTTTTTTGTTGGTTTATATGGAACAAGGAGGATGAAGATGGCAGACTAGAACACTCAAGTAGAAGGAAGATTGTCTACACACACACTTTGTTCAATCAATAAGCAGTATATACTTTTTTTGGAGAGAGGAAGTATTTGCATATCTTGGAACACTGACAGTTGTTCAGCAACCGTACATTTGATTTGGCTTGGCAAACATTGTTCTTGACATGATGACTATGACGTTGACTAACCATTATTGACTGTTATACACTGCTGCCACTACTACTTGATACACATGTTGAACCTCAAATTTTTGACAGAATTGCATTTACACAGTTAACACTATTCAGTTAGAAAGATGAGTGAGTGTGTTTTGTGTGTTTTCCTTTCCTAATCGCAAATAATTGGTACCGACCTACCTCCTAAATATTATTTTACTTGTTTGTTGTGGCTTGCACTGACACCCATAACTATTATAGGTTGACCGATATTTGTGTATTTGTAATAGTTAATATGACAATTATCTGATATCATTTGTGTGTTGATTATAATTTGTATGTTTATTGTAAGAGCATTGATAATAATTTTGTAAAAGCAATTGTGTGTGCATTCAAACTGTTGTTCGTGCTTTCACCTATCATCATTGATGGGTGCCACTTGGAAATGTTTAATTTCTGATGATAAACTCTGATGAACTGTTTGATTAGTGATAGTGAATATTATGGACTGTTACATGCACCTGTTCCACATTACTGGGTGCCACTGATGGAACTGCTTCTACTGAAATGATGTCACTTGTTGGTGTCTGCACCTGTTCAACATTGCTGGGTGCCACTGATGGAACTGCTTCTATTGAGATAATGTTACTTGTTGCTGTCTGCACCTGTTCAACATTGCTGGGTGCCACTGATGGAACTGCTTCTACTGAAATAATGTCACTTGTTGCTGTCTGCACCTGTTCAACATTGCTGGGTGCCACTTATGGAACTGCTTCTACTGAAATGATGTCACTTGCTGGTGTCTGCACCTGTTCAACATTGCTGGGTGCCACTGATGGAACTGCTTCTACTGAAATGATGTCACTTGTTGGTGTCTGCACCTGTTCAACATTGCTGGGTGCCACTGAAGGAACCGCTGATACTGAGATAATGTCACTTGCTGGTGTCTGCACCTCTTCAAGATTGCTGGGTGCCACTGTTGGAGCTGTTTAAATACTGCTGATGAAATGTTATGAGACTGCTATTTGCACCTGTTGACCATTGCTAGGTGCTACTGTTGGAACTGTCAACTACTCTGAGGAGTGCTACTTGTTTAGTGAACTACTGAAAAGATTTTATGTGAATATTTGTATAAACTGATTTTTTGTGTATTTACTTTTTATGAAATGTTATGAGACTCTTACCTACACCTATTCGTCATTGCTGGTGCCATTGATTGAATGATACTTGTGTAAACTATTATGTAAAATTACATGTATGCAAGCATTTGTATTCCTTACTGTATTTTATATATTAGGTTATTGAAGGGTCAGTGCAAAGCCAAAATTTATTTCGTTATGTGATATTTACTTATTAATAGTATCTTTTATATTTGTCTGTATTCTTTTTTTTTTTTTGGACGAATTTGGTGGTATTTTCACCACCAATGCTGGCAAAAATACCATCAAATTCTAGCCCGTGGAGGGGGGGGGGCATATGAAAGATGGCTACACTGAGTCACAGCGCTAGAGATTGCGCCAAAGAGTATTATTCTGCCGCCTCCACTGGGCAGTAGTAGTTCAGAGGTTGCCGTGGGCAATGCTTGTTGAGAGGATGTCGATAGCAGTACTAGTTGAGGGTATGTCATGTGCAGTTGTTCTGTTGGGCAAGACAGCAGATGCTGTTTGATTGGGGATGTTGCAATAATCATAGCGTATTTTTCGTCAATATATATGAAGGTAACAAAAATTTTTTTATTTCAAATTTCCTAAATAACAAAGCCTCTTGGTCACAGGTTCAGTTAACAAAGGATCTGGCTTGTGTTCCTGTATTAGACTGTAATTCTGGTTTCTATATGCAATTATAATATTTCTGGATTTTTTAATTACTTCATTGTAAATGGTGTTTAAAATATCTTGTCGTATTGAGGAAGAACCGTGCCAGATGTGTTCGTTGAATCACACTTCCACACAAACAGAACAGTTACACTTGTGCTTTGTTGTTTCGTAGCTTTTATAGTTGCTGGGGACTTAATTAATCAATTGTGTTAACGCAAATTTCCTTTCATTCTTTGTTGTTATTCTATGCAGTCAGATTGCGTACTAATACTACTCAGGGCCAACCGGTTACGAGAAGACTTCGTAACCGGACATACAGCTACTAAAAATATTTTCATTTAAATAATTAAGCCCCCATGCAATACTACCTGGAAGTTATGCATCGTTTGCTTGAAGCATTCCGAAGAAAACAACCAGAATTTTTGCAAAACCACTTGTAGAAACTGCAACACGATAATGCTCCCGCTCGCACTTCAATGCTTGTTCTCGTATATCCATATTTAAATTGGATGATGGTGGGACATCAGCTGGTATAATTTTTATTAAAAATGAAACTCCTCCAGCTGTATGTAAGATTTCATATTTATTTGGCTACTAGTTTCGACGTTGCGCCAACGCCATCTTCAGGCCCGTACACTTTGATGATATCGATTGTGTCTGGCTGAGTACTAGAAGTCCGCTGTGAGACCAGTGTGTCACACTAGTTACTGCCCGCCATCCATGTGGAGCAGGTATTGGTCTCACCACGGACTTCTAGTACCCACCAACACACAATTGATATCATCAAAGTGTATGGCCTGAAGATGGCGTTGACGTAACGTCGAAACTAGTAGCCAAATAAATATGAAATCTTCAGTACAGGAGTTTCATTTTCAATGCTTGTTGGTGATTCTTTCGCAGAAGTCGAAACTGCTAGTTACAAATGGTCCACTGCGATTTCTTTCAATTCCCGAGGCTGAAGAGAACCGTGAAAGGATGTCGTTTTGCGACTATTGATGACTTAAAAACAAAATCTCTGAAGCGGTTGAACATCATAACGAAAAGTGAGTCCAGATGCGCATCCAAGACTGGAAAAAACGCTGACACAGGTGAGTTATATCTCAGGGAGATTACTTTGAAGTGGGAATAGCTGATGCTGACGATTAAATAAAGATTATTAACAAAAACAAAATTTCCGATACTTGTTATCACACTTGAATACCACGCACGCACTGATGTTTGCCATGTAAAGGTTTGAATCCAACATCTAAGTTACGTGACGGAGGGCAAAAATGTCGTCACGTACTATGCGAAGTGGAGCCGACAGATACAGTTTTTATCATTTATAAGTGAAGTCAATCATAGGTTTTAATACCTGAACGACTCATTGTGTAGTACACCTGTGCCAGTTCTAACGCGGTGGTGGTCGTTTTTGCATTTGACTGGGTGAAAGGGCAACAAACAGTTTGAAACATTGTGTTGCCGGTTATTTGTTTTCGCAAACGAAAGAACTGTGTCGGTGAATTATGCTTTTTGTTACAGTGGGAGTCATTTAGTTCACCACTTCCACAGGAGAAGAAGACGAAGTGTCACTTTGGTAGGGAACATCTTGTTTTCTAATTTGTGAAATGTTTTATTATTCTTGTATAAGAAATGAAATCCATTTATATCTATGACGCGCAGTTGTTACACAAGATAAACATTTATGTGTTGTGACATCTGCTTAATCCAGTTCAGTTACCGAAAAAATGTCAATAAAAGAAACATAATTTATTAGAAAACGTTGTGAGAGAGGACAAGTTTCTCTCTCAGCAATTTTTCATAAATATTTCGAGCACAAGTTACCCTCTCACCTCTTTTTCATAAATATTTTGTTTGAAATGCATACTGTTTGTTCCAACGTTTCGCAACCGGTGCGTGACCCGAGAGGTAACAGCCTGAGCAGACGTTGATGGAGGTAGAGGCATGAGGAATGTTTATGGTTATTGGTTCTTAGAAACGGCATGTTTGAAGTTGAATGCAAGTGGCGGCGAGCCATCCCTTAGTTGACCTTGCCGGACAGTCCCACGATTGCAAATGTGCCGACAGAGCACCCCCTAGGTGAGACGGGTTTCCAGCAGGACAGTGCCCCCTTTACCTGCATCAGGGCCAGCCGAAAGCTGGGCTGCGGCACAGAGTAACATATCTTTGTCTGTGGCTGCGGGCAACGGACTGAAGGGACGCGTCCACACACTGGGGTTGTAAACAAGGCATTGTGGACTGCGCTACGCCTAATAAAAATTTACAAGTTTTCGTGTTCGCCGAAAACTGCAAATGGGCCGGTGACCCACTTCCATCGGCCGCCTTGGTCGTAAAGGAAACGCTGGTGTCTGGGAAACATTTAGAGATAGAATCTTTATTACACCACATAGCTAGGACTAACTTGCTCCAACGCACAGGCAATTAAGATACAGATCTGTAAGATTGTATCTGTTCGCTTGCTGCCATGGGAAGCGACGCGACTTCGAGGAAAGACATCTTCTCCCACAGCGAATCTTAAAAATGGCTGTAATTGGCGGTTTCTTATTTTTTCAGAGATGCAGGTCTCGTAACTTTTGCGCCAGTTCGTCGTGAGTTTGTGCTGGCGTGTAGAGTAGAAGGGGAAATTTAGCGCCTCTAAAGCTCTGTGATAGGCTGAAGTGGAAACGGAAGGCGTTGTCATTCGTATAATGTGCCGGTGTTGATGGTACTTGGAACCCATCATTAGACTGACTCAACTTGACATAAGTTAGACTGGAGAGCCTGCGGTGAAGTTTTCACTGTACCGACAGTGTGACTTCAAACGTCTTGGACTACTCGTTTGCTGAAGGCACACTTATTCGATTTGGTTTACCAGTCTCGACGTTTGGCATCCTTGTGCGTTCTGTCGTATAAGTGATCCGAATTGGTCGTTGCTACGACCAGCGAACGGGTGTGTCATACACTGAAATCTTCCGTGATTTTAGGGCTCTAGTAGGGAGTAAATTGCAATCCGTCTGCCTGATCGTTACATTCGTAGGATTTTTCATTTCTTTCTTGGTACAATTGACTCACAGGTGCCGCCTTACGTCTCACCACTGCCGCAAACGACTCGCTAGCTGCAAGTTACATCACTGCACGAAACAAACAGGGTAAAGGAGTTCTGCTCTGGCCTTGTCTAGGCGCACAAACCCCAATTGCCACTTGCTCCTTGCTGCACCCACATAGCCTAATGTAGATTGAACAGTCACCATCTGCTCAGCGTCACAACAAATAAATGTCGCGTTATCCTCATTTTTTTTAGGGCCAGTGTACTTAACTCACCCTTCCCACCCTGAACCCTTGGCCATTATGGTATTAAACCACCTGTTACTTGTTTACGCTATTCGAAAATAATCAGTTTAGGATTAAGTAGACCTGACTTTGTTTCTTTTGTTTTTTTTCCGTGTTTGGAAATATTAATGTTGTCAGTAAACTAAATCTTGTTTGCCTTCTGAATTAAATCATCACTTTGATATAGTCACCCGAAGTGTTAATTTTCATTGCATGCAACGTTAACAGGTAGCCTTTCATTGTGTATGACATTGTCATTATCTCTTACTTTTTATCGTCAGGTTCCAGTTGACTATAGAGAAAACTCTTACAGGAAGTTGAATCTTAAATGTTTTCGTCATTCAACGAGTATTAGATCCGAGGATCCAACACTCAATCCGTGGAAATATTTCTGCAAAGATATTGAAATATATTTGTTTCATAACTTCGTGTAATTGTTTGGCATAAAACTCTCCCTTTTGATATGAAGGATCTAAACGTTCCTTACTTCATAAGAGGAAAACTGTAACGAGTTTTGCGGTTATGTAAACGCAAGTTATGAAGTTGGGGGAAAAAAAATCCTTACAATTAATATTTCATTACGCTCTGCACGTATTTTTATGAGAAATTGCATGTACAATGATCCTCATCATTCAGTAACGCTTAGGCACAAATAATACCTAGCCGCAAATAAATACGCTCAAGTAGAAGACTATATGCATCTCCTTGGTAACGACATTACTCGTTAGCTTCAGTCTGTAAATTCACTGATTCCACTCGAAAAATGTGTTCGTAACTTTTTGTATTTTTAAAACAACTTTACCCGTGGAATGAAATGTTACTTCTTTTCAATTGTCTTTCGGTGCAACCAAATGCTTCACAGGATATCATCGTTGCAATGAAGTATTCATTACTAAAAATACTACAAGTAAGAGAGAGAAAGAAAATGAACAGTATTCGAGAACTGCCTTCTAATGAATGTCGCCACCAGTCAGTTGATCGAGGTGTCGGTGTCATTATAATGAAGTCATGTGCGGCCTACATCGTCTATGATCCAGGAAATATTCCGGTATTTCACAGAAGCCGCCAATGGCCAGATACTGGTTGAATCCTCCATTCTGTTTAAAACGGTGCTGCCTCATTCGGTTTCTCCACACCAGTTCACAGCCATGAGTTATATCCGTGTTGGAGAATCACACTCCCGCCAGGCACCAGTTTTACACAGTGTAACTTGGTCCAAAGTGAGCAGTATGCTCTTTTAAGGGGGTGGCTAATCTCTAGTTCGGTGGATTTCTGGGAACTGCTCTCGCTGCCCTTCGTTTTGCAGCTACATTGGTACATCTTCAACTTTTTCCTGCATCGAGTAGGAAAATAACCTACACTTACAGCTTAACGTGCATTTTCTGCCAATATTATCTCCATATAGAACAGTAGAATTGAAAAAGAAAGTAATTTGTGGAAAACACTGCCAAGAAGAAGGACAAGATGATAGGGCGTGAGTTACGCCATCAAAGAATAATTTCCACAGTACTAAAGGAATCATGGGAGGTACAAAATACAGAGGTAGGCAGAGATTTCTATCCCACAAATAATTACCAGGTTGGGTTTCAATGCTATTCTGAGGTGAAAATGTTTGCACGAGAGAGGAAATCGTGGTGAGCTCACCTGCCTCGAGATGACTGGGTGTTTGTGTTGTCCTCATTATTTCATCATCATTCATGAAAGTGTCGACATTGGACTGAACAAAGTTGAAAATTTGTATGGACGCTGATAGCCGCGCAGTGGAGCGCCCCACAAGCCAAACATCATCATCATCATTATCGTGATGAGCTCAGCAAACGCGTGAGGAGACTGATGACAAAAAGGTCTATTTGTGTTCTGTAACACCGGCTGTTTATAATTAAAGTGCAGCTACTCACAGAGGTCCAGTGTGGGTTGCAATTATCGTATAGCAACGAAAGTAGGTAGATGTGCTAATGTGTTGATGCAGGACTATTTTACGCTGAAATAAAAAATTAGCTCCAGTTGTGGTTGTCGGATGCAAATCTGGCGCTGTACACTGTTTGGATGGTATGACATCCAAGTTGTCATTTGACAAGCTGTGGGGCCAAACTGCTGAGGTCATCGGTCAGCTTACGCACTACTTAGTCTAACTTAAAATAACTTACACTAGGGACAACACACACACACCCATGCCCGATGGAGGACTCGAACCTCCGACGGAGGGGAGCCGCACGGCTGTGACAAGGCGGCTCAGACTGCGAGGCTATCCCGTGCGGCATCAAGAAGAGAGACAGGCCGCTGTTAGTGAAACTGTTTTACGTGAACAACAGCAATTACCTTGTGGCATTGAGAGAGTGTCGCGAACTGAAAGGTCTGGGGAGAGGCATGATGTCATTAAACGGTTTAAAGAAGATGATAATGAAATTCGAAATTACGGATGAGGTTATTGTGTGGTACCTGGAAGAGGAAGGCGTCCTATCCTGGTGGACATTACTGAAGAGGTTGCTGTTGCTGTAACTTAACTGACAATGCAGTACGTCCCCTGGTCAGTGCTACTGATCGTGCAGTGTCACGAGAATTGACTGTCCGGTGGTTTAGAGTACGGAAAGTTTTGTGGTGTATTTTACACTGGTACCTGTACAAGATCCAAACATTGCAGCAATTGAAACCTCATGATCCGTAGCAACGTTCTGGGTTTGCTCTTCGGTATTTGGTACGACTCGAAGTTGACTTTGGAGTACAGTGAATACACAGAACTGCGGAATTTGGGGTACTGTTAAACCGGGTGTTGCGTACGAAGACCCACTGCACTTTTCGTATACTACTGTGTGGTGTGGATTCAAAGGCAACTTTATTCTCTGTTCGTTCTTATTTGAAGAGATTACAGTTATTGGGCCTGTAAGGTGTAGCGTGACGTCTGAATGTTATCGAGGCCTCTTTGTACAGCATTTGATTCCTGCTCTGCAATAGAACAACTGTTTAGGCACCACTGTCTCCGTGAAAAATGAGTCAACACCTCATGTCGCTCGCCCAGTGCAATATCTACTTAATGCAACCTTCCAAGAACGCGCCATCCCCAGAGGCTGCATGACCGGCAGATTACCTGATCTGAATTCATGTGAGTTTTAGCTCCGAGGGGACGTAAAACAACGCTTTTGCCAGGTACGTGTTAGGTCAACATAATCTGAAGGCTAGTACAAAGGAACACGTAGCTCAGATTCCAATGGACTGCTGCAAGCAATTGTTGGTTACCCCGTCTCACGGATGCAGCATCTCATCGACGTCTCTGTTGGTCATATTAAACAAACTGTGTAAGCGTTGGCTAATAATAAGATCAACATGATGCCTTACTGTATAAAATGCATATTTTCGCCATCAGCTGTTTTTATTTTAAACCCAAATATCTACCGGTTTCGGTCTGGACCATCTTCACAGATGCTATCCGAAGATACAAATAATTATATGGAGTATACAGGAAAAACTGGTAGAAGCGGACCTCGGGGAAGATCAGTTTGGATTCCGTAGAAATGTTGGAACACGTGAGGCAATACTAACCTTACGACTTATCTTAGAAGAAAGATTAAGAAAAGGCAAACCTACGTTTCTAGCATTTGTAGACTTAGAGAAAGCTTTTGACAACGTTAACTGGAATACTCTCTTTCAAATTCTGAAGGTGGCAGGGGTAAAATACAGGGAGCGAAAGGCTATTTACAATTTGTACAGAAACCAGATGGCAGTTATAAGAGTCGAGGGGCATGAAAGGGAAGCAGTGGTTGGGAAAGGAGTGAGACAGGGTTGTAGCCTCTCCCCGATGTTATTCAATCTGTATATTGAGCAAGCAGTAAAGGAAACAAAAGAAAATTCGGAGTAGGTATTACAATTCATGGAGAAGAAGTAAAAACTTTGAGTGTCTTGAAAGGAGGATATAAGATGAACATCAACAAAAGCAAAACGAGGATAATGGAATGTAGTCAAATTAAATCGGGTGATGCTGAGGGGATTAGATTAGGAAATGAGACAAAGTAGTAAAGGAGTTTTGCTATTTAGGGAGCAAAATAACTGATGATGTTCGAAGTACAGAGGATATAAAATGTAGACTGGCAATGGCAAGGAAATCGTTTCTGAAGAAGAGAAATTTGTTAACATCGAGTGTAGATTTAAGTGTCAGGAAGTCGTTTCTGAAAGTATTTGTATGGAGTGTAGCCATGTATGGAAGTGAAACATGGACGATAACCAGTTTGGACAAGAAGAGAATAGAAGCTTTCGAAATGTGGTGCTACAGAAGAATGCTGAAGATAAGGTGGGTAGATCACGTAACTAATGAGGAGGTATTGAATAGGATTGGGGAGAAGAGAAGTTTGTGGCACAACTTGACTAGAAGAAGGGATCGGTTGGTAGGACACGTTTTAAGGCATCAAGGGATCACAAATTTAGCATTGGAGGGCAGTGTGGAGGGTAAAAATCGTAGAGGGAGACCAAGAGATCAATACACTAAGCAGATTCAGAAGGATGTAGGTTGCAGTAGGTACTGGGAGATGAAGAAACTTGCACAGGATAGAGTAGCATGGAGAGCTGCATCAAACCAGTCTCAGAACTGAAGACCACAACAACAACAACAACAACATACAGGAAATGTTTACAGTTCTTTAAAAAGGTAGTGCAAAGTAACATGAATACTTACGGGGTTAAAATGGTTTGAGCCACTATATTGCATAAATTATTACTTAAAATGTGTAGTGCATACCGTGAATGTAAATATATGATACAGAAAACATATGAATACTAAATGTATACAGAGCAGTACTGAAGAGAAGATCAGGACTGCAAGTATTACTTACACAAAATATTGAGAAGTTGTTCAAAGATCTTGAAAAGAATATTTTCGTCATATAGTATAGAAATATCTCGATGACAAATTGCTTGGTAATGTAGACTAAACTATCTTTGGTGAACATCTTTGGTACAGTTTCATATGTAGCCAGAAAACGAAGGTGCTATGCCCAAGCTTAGAATAGCATAGATGTTACAATACAAGGCAGAAAACATTATAAAACCCTAATGTTAAACACTATAATATTCATTGTATATACCTGATGAAATGTATATAAACAAACGTCAATTACATCATAAACATAATGGAAATCACATCTATAATCTTAAAACAAGCCAAAATGCAATGCTCAGAAACGGGTTGAAATGTCACTTAGTGTTTATATGCATCTAGGTTATAGTAGTGAAACAATTATTGTATTTAAAGGAAACCTTCATATGTAAATAAAGTTTCATTACAGTGCATAATTGGAAGCCTAGTATATCAGTAATGCTAGTATCATAAAGAAGGGGAGGGCAATAAATAACAACAGCATAACCAACCAAGTACTCAAATTTGGCTCTAAGGAATATTGACAACACATGTATATAGCAGTGGTAGCGATGAGTAACGTTCTTTAAACAATGTGAAACTTTAGCTAAAGACATTAGAGGCTCAGCCACTGAGTATATATTTTGAAAGGCATATAGAAAAAAATTCTTTACATAATGAAGGCAAGTGATTGCTAAACAAAAAACGTACTTGCATATGTACCGACCTTTCTCATATTTTTTGAACTTTTTTGTCCATATCCCGTTCGTAATCCATTACATATGGAAATATTTCTGTACGTCTTCCTTTCATTCAGAGCGCCAGATCTGCGCCTGGTGGCCAAAATGGAAACTAGTTTTTTCGAGCATAAATCGGTTCCAAATTAATGCGTTAGAACATCTGCCAAGTTTCGCTGCCATACGATAATTACAATCCACACTGGACCTTTGTGGGTAGCTGCACTTTAACTATAACCATCTTTTATGAGTAGGCCTCCACTTAGTGAGTCTCAAGACATCGCAGCTACCTACGGGTTTCATGCAAAAACTATTTGATACTACTACATGTTGGTCTTTTTTTTTTTTTTTTTTGTAAAGTTTATATTAACCACTTCGCATATAGGAAATCTGATAATTGTTCTTGGCGCTTACCAGTCATCTTCAGATCAAATTATACAGTGCAATGTTTACCGTAAGAGGCTGTTTTGTCAGTCGACCATTAAGAACGCAAGGGGACGTCAGCTTCGAACTCATACTTGTAATATGAGTAATTCGAAAGAACAGACAGTAACTGTTGTCGTGTGTAGAAAGAGACATATGCTATAGCCATGCTACACTACTGGCCATTAAAACTGCTACACCACAAAGATGACGTGCTACAGATGCGAAATTTAACCGACGGGAAGAAGATGCTGTGATATGCAAATGATTAGCATTTCACAGCATTCACACAAGGTTTGCGCCAGTGGCGACACCTACAACGTGCTAACATGAGGAAAGTTTCCGATCGATTTCTCATACACAAACAGGAGTTGACCGGCGTTGCCTGGTGAAACGTTATTGTGATACCTCGCGTAAGGACGAGAAATGCGTACCATCACGTTTCCGACTTTGATAAATGTCCGATTGTAGCCTATCGCAATTGTGATTTATCGTATCGCGACATTGCTGCTCGCGTTGGTCGAGATCCAACGACTGTTAGCAGAATATGGAATCGGTGGGTTCAGAAGGTTAATACGAAACGCCGTGCTGAATCCCAACTGCCTCGTATCACTAGCAGTCGAGATGACAGGCATTTTATCCGCATGGCTGTAACGGATCGTGCAGCCACGACTCGATCCCTGAGTCAACAGATGGGGACGTTTGCAAGACAACAACCATCTGCACGAACAGTCCGACGACGTTTGCAGCAGCATGGACTATCAGCTCGGAGACCATGGCTGCGGTTACCCTTGACGCTGCATCACAGACAGGAGTGCCTGCGATGGTGTACTCAACGACGAACCTGGGTGCACGAATGGCAAAACGTCATTTTTTCAGATGAATCCAGGTTCTGTTTACAGCATCACGATGGTCGCATCCGTGTTTGGTGACATCGCAGTGAACGCACATTGGAAGCGTGTATACGTCATCGCCATACTGGCGTATCACCCGGCGTGATCGTATGGGGTGCCATTGGTTACACGTCTCGGTCACCTCTTGTTCGCACTTTGAACAGTGGACGTTACATTTCAGATGTGTTACGACCGTTGGCTCTACCCTTAATTCAATCCCTGCGAAACCCTACATTTCAGCAGGATAATACACGACCACATGTTGCAGGTCCTGTACGGACCTTTCTGGATACAGAAAATGTTCGACTGCTCCCTGGCCAGCACATTCTCCAGATCTCTCACCAATTGAAAACGTCTGGCCAATGGTGGCCGAGCAGCTGGCTCGTCAGAATATGCCAGTCACTACTCTTGATGAACTGTGGTATCGTGTTGAAGCTGCATGGGCAGCTGTACCTGTACACGCCATCCAAGCTCTGTTTGACTCAATGCCCAGGTGTATCAAGACCGTTAGTACGGCCAGAGGTGGTTGTTCTGGGTACTGATTTCTGAGGATCTATGCACCCAAGTTATATGAAAATGTAATCACATGTCAGTTCCAGTATAATATATTTGTCCAATGAATACCCGTTTATCATCCGCATTTCTTCTTGGTGTAGCAATTTTAATGGTCAGTAGTGTATCTTGTGGCAGCAAGACCCATAAGCGTAGCCGTCTTTCTTTCAGCGACACACATTAGCCACATGTCGTATGGCCGCCAGATGGCAACCCTGGCGCCATCGGAGGTCGATAGCCCCACTGGCCTTTTCCTTACTTGGGCCACCTGCCTGTAAATTGAACCATCTGCTTTCTGGTGCCCAGGGTTGTATTTAGGCCAGCGTATGGGCGCTGAAGAGCCAATTTACTCTGAGTAGGTCGCCTGGGGCAGGCGCCGATCTCTGTCACTCACTCCAGATCTTTCAACACCGTCATACACAAAACTCAATTACTCAGTGAAATAACAGATCACATCTCTACACAGCAATATTTGATACTACTTCTCTGACATATCTAATATCGTAATTACAGAGTGACAGTTACTGAGCAACTTGGCAGAACATCGATTCAAACAATACTTTGCTGTTGAACACACTATCCTATTACTGGTTGCTGGTTACTAATGTATTTATACTGAAGTAACTTACCATTACATATGCTGCTACACAACAGATGTGTTTGCCGAAGGTGGCGAAGAAAATAAAACCCTGATACACACTGAACTCAAAAATTTTTGAGGCAAGACCAACACAATGTTCTCTGACAGTAGCTGGTTTTGCAACCAGTAATCAAGGCAAAAGAAGTCTTCTTAATAATGAACACTGAGCAGAGCTGTGGCAGAAGGCCAACACAGAGAGTTCACTACTAAGAGTCTTGGCAATCAGTGAGAGTGCCATCATCAAAGTCTTGAAGGAACTATCAAAGTCTCGGTCCAGAATATAAATATATGAAGCTAAATGAAATATTACAAGTCGTAAGATCGTTCACTGTGCCAAGGTCGCGTCTTCTTCAAGGTGCGACCACGTTGGAAGATCTGGAGTGAGTGACAGAGATCGGCACATGGCCCAGGTGTCCTACTCAGAGTAAATTGGCTCTTCAGCGTCCATACGCTGGCCTAAATACAACCCTGGGCACCAGAAAGCAGCTAATTCTATTTGCAGGCAGGTGGCCCGAGTAAGGAATAGGCCTGTGGGGCCGTCGACATCTGATGGCGGCAAGGTTGCCACCTGGCGGCCATACGAAATGTGGCTAATATGTGTCGCCTGGAAGAAAGATGGCTACCCTTTTGGGAGACTGTAGTGTGGGTTGCTGGCAGAGTAGGTGTAGGCCTGCGATACAGCATAGTGCTTCATAGACCATGCGTTTTTTCTACACTTGTTAACTTATAAACACGATTTTACTTGTCGTGTGTTTCACATCAAGTCGCTCAATCCCTCACGATCAGCTATACTGATGTCTATCCACATCTCTCCTCTCATTGGCATTTGGAGGAGGATATTAGTGTTTAATGTCCCATCGACAACGAGATCATTAGAGACAAAACACAAGCTCGGATTAGGGAAAGATGGGGAGGAAAATCAGCCTTCCCCTTTCAAAGGACCCATCCCAGCATTTGCCTGAAGCGATTCAGGAACGTCACAGAAAACCTAAATCGGGATGGCCAGATGTAGGTTTGAACTGTTGTCCTCCAGAATGCGACTCCCGTGAGCGAACCACTGCACCACCTTGCTTGGTCACTCGCATTTTCTCTCATACAGTTAACCTCCTACCACTGTTAATCTCCATCAAACCTCTGTTTCTAATAGCTACTCTGAACGTTTTCAATTCATTTCTATAAATGTTTGTAACAATGTTCACTAACTTGAATGTGTCAGTATTCATTTCACTAGAGGGTGTTCGTGTCTGCTGTCTTCCACTTTGGGAGTGCAAGTTGTAACACCTCCGTTTATTTATCCCGACCTGATCTGATCGAATAGCAGCCCAATAATTATTATTAATGTGACCGTGTACCTAATGGGGCTGGCAATCGGAATTGACTGCTACGGAAGTTGTTACTTTCCAGTTCGTCCTTCTCAATACTGTAATAATGAAATGTCTGGTAACAAGAAAAACACCAACACCGTTTCACTAATTACGAACCTATATTCGTCTCAAAAACACAAAAAGGAGGAGACAGCCACTGCCTTCGTCATACATATCTAATTACGGCTAATCTCAGCACAGGCTTCTTCATTTTCCATTATCATCACACGCTAATCCATCACTGCATCCAAAACTGCAATCCAACACTGCAATCCAAGGTGATGCCGGCGCAGTAGACGCGAAACCAAAATATCGGCACTCGAAATGTCACTGACCACTTCCGTAATGATACTTCTTCACTTTCCCGGTATTATTTCTAGTACAAAGGGGTCTAACCACGGCGATGGCGACTCCCTTCTCCGTTAAAGCCTTGCATTTCAACAACTGGCCTCCACACACCTCTACCCGCAACATGGCCGTCGCTCAATTCCACACCCACTCTCGCAACACGACACAATCGATTGTTCGCCCTATCGACCTGTGCCGAGTGCAAATTTATAGTAAGGGCCTACAGACCCCTTACAAAGTGAACACCATATAGTGTAAAATATGTTGCTCCAAACATTGACGCAAGTACATGTGGATATTTGCTTGTTGCAAACAATCCGATTTACTGTCTCATGGTATGTAACATGTCTATAGGATCCCAAATAGCCCACCAAACAGTACACTGGTTAAAAGCATCTTGACATATATTAGTGGACATTAACATGGGGTGTGCCCCCCCCCCCTCCTCTCCAACCTTTATGACAGCTTTCTCTCTGCTGGGAACACTATCAGTTAGGTGTCTGAATGTCTGTGGAGCAATGGCGTCCATTCATACACGAGAGCTGTAAGTAGAGAACACAGTGACGTCGGATGCTGGGGTCCGGAGCAAAGTCGATGACCTAACTCATCCCAAAGGAGTTCCTCTGGGTTCAGGTCAAGGCTAGGCTGGCCAGTCCATTTCAGAAATGTTATTGTCCAGAAACCATTACCTCATTGAGGGTGATTTACGACAGGGTGCATTGTCATGCTGATGAAGCCATCAACATCAGACTGTGCCTCTATTACACACAAGACACAAATCCGTAAAATGTGTCCACATCCTTCCACATTTAGCGGTTTCTTAAGTAGACTACACCCTGACCACGAAAAACGCTTACATACCGTGGCACCGCCTGCACCATAGTTCACTGCTGGCATTACACATCGTGCACACAGGTAACGGTCTCCAGGCATTCGCCTAATCCAAATCTTTCCATCGAATTGCCACAAGGTGTAGCGTGATTCCAAATCATTCCAAATCACACTTTTTCAGTCATCCACTGTCCAGTGGCATCATTCTTGACATCACGTCTATCGTCGCTTAGCATTGGCTACAGAGTGGCTTATGATTGCCAGCTCAATCGTTGTACTCCATATGCACAGTCATTGTGGTGGCTGGACTGCTGATAGCACGCTGGAACCCGCGAGTGATTCCTTCCATTGATTGTATGTGGTTTTTACAACCGCTCTCTGCAATTACTCGACAGTTCATGTCCGGCAATAAATGAAGTCTGCCTGGTCTTGATTTAGGTGGTGGTGTTCCTTCGCGTTTCCAATTCTCAGTGACATCACCAGCAGTCGACCAGAACGGCTTTAGAAAGGTTGAAATGTCCTTCACGGATTTGTTACTCTGGCGGCATCCGATGACTACTTCATGTTTGAAGACACTGAGATCTCTTGAGCGAGCCGTTCTGATTTTTTTATTATGATGATTTATGGTAGAGGGCGCTAAGCGGCTGGGTCATCAGCGAATCCGTTCTGCAATTACTGCTTCTCTACTGACAACACAGTACTCCTCGCCTCACTTTACACTGTCGGGTCCACGAATCGTGGCATGAATTCCATATTACTTAGGGTGTCCGGATACTTTTGATCAGATAGTGTATGTCTGTCATCTCGGGTGCTAGACGCATGGGGCTGTTGAGACCCTGCATTCCACGAAAAGTCAAGCTCAGCAAATGATGATATTTGTAGACCGCTTAACGATTTACACTCCTTAAAATTCTAGTAAGAAGCGTAACTAATGAAGTCCCATAGATCTCTGATAAAAACGACTCTTCTGTGCTGAATCCTCAGCAATGTGAAATGTCGAAGTTATGAAACCTGATTATAAAGTGTCAGCGCCTGATTTCTAGGCTAAACATGGAAATACTGTATTCATCTGGGGTGCTTTTAGGATTCCATACTTCTGGTAGTAAAAACGGAAACCCTGTAGGATCACTTTGTTCTCAGTTTGTCTGTATGCTGTATATCTGTAAGGCCGACTGTTAACACTCCTTTTTGTCACGGCCGTGAAGATGTATCAAGTTGAAATTTGCATCACATACTAAGGTCTACGGTCCCTGGGCAGCGCAAAAACTTCAAGTTTCTAAGTCAGTGCAATCAAAAGATACGGCTATTTATGTAATATATTTTGATACTCGCAAACTCATTCATCAAAACCTTTAGGATACTTCCTGCTGACCTAGAACCATGAAATTTGTCAAGAAGCAAGATTTCACAGTATAGGTAGGGGAAAAAACCCGAAAATTGTTAGTTTGTAATTATATCACACGAAAAATAATTTTTGTTGTCTACTAAGACCACTTTTCTTTCGGGGACGGGTAGACGTATCAAAGTGAAATTTATGCCACGTACTAAGGTCTACAGTCCCTTTGCCAGGGACATCATCGCAGATCCTATCCTTCCCATGCTGCGCTGTTTGTTGAAACCTAGGAATGTCGTAGCGATTCTTTTAATCTTATAGTTCTGATGAGGTGTACGGAGTAGATTGTCCGACAGCAGCTAATGCAGATCCAATCTTGGGATCTACTGCTTATATTCTATCTAAGGGATTCTGTGACACATGAATCATGTAATAGTATTGCTTAAATAACCAGGGCGTTGCAAACGGCCACTGTGTCCATGTGGCACGGCGGATTGGTCTCTCACTATCCTTTAAACTGTCAGTCCACATGCCTGGTTAGTTTTTGGGATTCTGCCCCTTCAGGTTTAGCTGACAAAAGCAGCGTTGACGAAAATTCGACTAAATACCCACCACGCAAAGGTATTATAACTCCAGTCCATGGGCAGTACCTGAAAGTTAGTTCAACTATCGAGCGTTCGGGATTTTTTCATGAATTTAAAATTTCCGTTACGTTGGTTTATTGTCTTTAAAACACAAAAATGGCTATCAAGTCCGTATTTAATATCCCGACATCACATGTGCAACGTTACTGACTGTGTCTGTTACAATTTCACACCGAAAGCAGCCAGAAGATATTTAGTCCGACCCACATGTTGAACGTCCTAAACAGTCACTGACCCACGAATACTTGCGAGCTAACACAGTCAATTGTTCAGTAGGCTTCTAGTACAGAAGTGCTCGCCATAATGTATGGTAAACTGCACGAAACACGACAGCAGATTTTATGTGCGAAATGGAATGTTCACACACGGATACCTCCTAAAATAAACCACTCAGAAAGCTCAAACTTTCACAAAATACTCAATACTAGAGTATCTTTCCGTCAACGATAAGAAGACTGATCAAACGCTCGAATTTCTTCATTTTTGTACAAATTTGATCAGCGCGATTGTTTACCAGAAGACGGCTCCCGATCGACTCTGTCGACTCATAAATCTCATGCACAAAGCCCTACTCAACAGCACGGGAAATGCTCAATTCCTATTGGCTAGTATGTTAAGAAGCCAATCAGTTGTATACTCGCGTTATTTCTAATGTCAGCCAATCAGACTCCCACAAGTAACGAAGACCAGAAATCTTGTAATTTCGAAACAAAATAAAATTTAATGAAAACAAAACACGTGCCTTTCCACGAAATAAATTACTAATAAATTTAATAAACTGAACGCCCCTTTTGGCTGCCTTTTACAAAATCAAGCTCACTCGGACATACATCACAGTTTCCCCTATTGCACAACAACCTACTCACTCATACTTTTACGTAGTTTTAATGAAATATCACATTCTCACTTTACGTATGTCCTCTATTCACGCCCTCAGTCTCTGCAAAACACTCACACAACCAAAACACAATGAAATATTGATTTTCCTTGGTACTTTTAATTACGACCGAAATCTATGGTAATGAAACTAAAGAAAATTTCAAAAAATTAGATTATATGAACCTATCCTCTTCGTAGTAATTTAAGTTGATACAAAGGATGAATACATTACAGTTGGAACTCAGTTTCACAATGCCGGCACGGTTACTATGTGTTATACGTAAAAATTTATATCTCCGGGAGTACTGAAGTTATTGATTTGAAATTTTA
The DNA here is from genome assembly GCF_023898315.1 of Schistocerca nitens. Classification (NCBI taxonomy): domain Eukaryota; kingdom Metazoa; phylum Arthropoda; class Insecta; order Orthoptera; family Acrididae; genus Schistocerca; species Schistocerca nitens. The sequence goes on along the minus strand of NC_064618.1, from coordinate 282,739,644 downwards.
ACAGTGTGGTTGTGTTATCCACGGAATTTGGTTTACAAAACATGAAAAGATCGATTAATCTTTAATACTACTTCAGATTCGTAGAGAGCATTGTAACTCACTGGTATAGCACGCAGCAATAGTCGCTCGGCCCAGTAGCCACCGTCAGCTGTGCGAGTGTGAGAACAAAAACCTGCTCTCCTTCCGGCCCCATCAATGTAAGGTGACAACTCGCAATAATTTACTGCGTTGCAGGCGTGAAATGTTCGACTCTGATTGACTGCTGTTTACAGGTCACCACAACGTCTAACCAAAGTTGTTTTACAGTACAATGCAGAGAGACGGCTTTATACGATAACAGCTTTATACGATAACTACGGTAACGATTATTTTTCTCGTCTACTTGCTGTTGGAGCTTTCAACATAGATTTTAAAGCAAAACACAGAGTTGTCTTATGGTTGGAGACGTTACTTTGATGCTTGATCAGAGGGCAAGCTGCAACGTAGGGATACCATTTGCCCATGCGCCTCAACAGGTCCTACAACCTAAACTTCAAACGACCGAGCCGCACAGCTGAGCTACTGTAACTGGGGGCGGACGTCTCTCCCACCAAAGCAACTACACTCAACATCACGTTACACTCACCTGTCACTGGACAGTCATGTACCATTCTCCCACCGACGCCGCAGCCTCAAGAGATCGAGGCAGCGGCGGCGGATGTGGACACAGAAAACTACTACACAGAGCCCTGGCAGGTGGAGGGCCCAAAACGCAGACCCAAGAAAACACCAGCACAAACAAGCGAGCAACCAAACTCGCTAGGCAACCGAAAGGCGCTGTTGCCTACACCCACTAGCTTATCTCAGGCTAGCAGCATTAACACAAAACAAAACGCAAACACAGTTGTGGCGAACAACAACAAAGCACACAAAGCCACAACGGTGCCGACACAACACAAGACTGGTTTCCCCCCAGTTGTTATACAAAACTATGGGAACCTTAGTGCCCTTAACACTGCATTCGCGGCAAGGCACATAAACAGCATATTACATGCAAAGTACTCGGGGGATAGGGCCTCACTGTACGTTGCCACAGACAACGAATATAAAGATCTTCTGACCTTCCTCAAAGATCGGAAGATCGAACATTACACGTACAGAACGCTGGACGAGAGAACCCAGCAGTACGTGAGCAAGGGAGTGGACCCCAGCACCCCCAACGAGACAGTACATGCGGCCCTTTGTTATCTGGGATTCGACTGTAAAAGTGCCTCCCGGATGACAGGGTTCCGTACACACGCACCGTTACCACACTACATGGTTGAGTTAGCCGACACGGCTGATTCCCGCGCCATCCTGCAGATAAAGAGCTTTCTGCGGATGGACGTACGTGTAAAACTTTATGAACCACCCAACGTCCCCCAACAATGCAACAACTGCCAGCGGTTCGGCCGCTCGGCCCTCCGCTGTGGCCTGGCAAATCGCTGCCGCGGATGCGCTGGCAATCACAGATCCAACACGTACACACAAATACAGCCAAACCAGCGACGCTGTGCCAACTGCGGTGGGCCCCATGCGGCAAACTTCAGACAGTGCAACTCACACAAACAGGCGCTGAAGAGAAAACAAGACAAAAGCAGTGTACTGTACGACATACCACGTTCAAGGCCAGCGCCGAACCCACTAAGGAACGGCGTAACGTTTGCCACGGTTGCCCGCCCTGGCGGAACGGCACAGGCTGCGGAACCTCAGCGCCCTACACACATACGTGAAACAACCGCTGCAACAGCCACACAACAGCCACAGGCAACACCTGAAACCCAACAAGCATCGGTACCAACACCTATGCCCCCAAACAACACGACCCCACTCCCGGAAATCACGTGCTGCGAAGAAACGCACCATTTACAGGAAAACACATCCACACAAGAACCCCCCGAACCCCAAGCCCAGAGGAGGAATAGACGTACAAGCAAACACAGGGCGGGGAACACGAAATCACCACAACAGGCCACGCAACAACAACAGAACAGCAACACACAGGAAAATGGTCAACAAGACACCGAGACTGTAACTCACACTACCATCCCCCTCACCACAGAAGTAACACAGGCGCCACAACCTCTGTCACAAAGCATAAATGCCGCTCCTAACAACACGCCAATACCCGCACAAGCGGCCGCTAACTCCACAACAGCACCTCAGGCTGCCACACCCAACACCAACACACCACCTGGGGGAATACTGGAAACACTATTCCCCCGACACACGACCGTTCAAATCCTTACCAAGGTGCTGACGGCCGTTGTTACACTTCATCACCCAGCTCATGAGCGCCGAACCCGGGCAATACTGGGCTGTCATACACACTGCCATCACAACACTCTTTCACACTCTTACATGAATAATATGCCACACCCGGCCCATAACGCAGACCCGCACACACTATCAGAGATCCTGTTCTGGAATGCAGACTCGATCCACAACAAAAGGGCAGAACTTGCCGCGTTCATGGAGCGCAAGGGAATCCTTGTCGCGCTACTGAGCGAGACTAAACTTAAACCGCACAAACAATTAAACTTTCCTGGCTATTGTGTCTATCGTATCGACCGACCGGGCGACGCCGTGGCAGGTGGAACTGCAATCGTTATACATAAAGACATTGAGCACACAAACATAGAGCTCCCTGAACTGGAAAAAATCGAGGCTACGGCCGTCAGAGTCAAGTTCAACGGAGCCTACACCACACTGATATCGGTATACAACAGCCCTGTAGGCATCTCAACACGCGATATCAGCACATTACTCAACATTTCACCGCGAGTAATAGTCGCTGGAGATTTGAACGCAAAACACCCAGAATGGAATTCACGCATACGAAATCCCAACGGCAAAAAACTGTACGAACATTCACTAGGCAGAAACTACATTTTACTAGCGCCGACTGAACCGACGCTCATTCCCTATCAGAGGGGACACAGGCCAGACGTGATAGACATGGCCCTCATCAAGGCCATTACAGCGACACTCAACGTCGCCGTTGAAAACGATCTGCCCTCAAACCACCAACCTGTAATACTATACATTGAGGAAACACTGCAGCACACGGAACAACGCAAGATGTTGGACTATGGGCGTGCGAATTGGACATTGTTCAAGCAAACGCTTGATAGCCACATCCCACCTATACACGAAATTAACGAAACAGCACAAATTGACGAGGCAGTAGAAACCCTCACCAACGCCGTCCAGGACGCAATGGCAGGCACCATACCTGATCGCACCTCACAACAACGCAGTGCGGCCCTGCCCCAGGAAATCCTGGGCCTAATCTCAATGAGGAATCGCCTCAGGAGACAATGGCAGCGCACCAGGCGCCCGTACTTCAAACGGCACATTAACAGACTACAGGGCATCATACACGATAAAATACAAACACACAGAACACAACAGTGGAACCAAAAACTCGAAGGGCTGGACACCAAACGACCTGGCGTGTGGCAACTAGCCCGACACTTCACCAGGGAGAAAATATACACCCCAACGCTTCAAGGGCCTGACGGACCTGCATACTCAGCGGAAGAGAAAGCAGAACTAATGGCCCGCACACTCGCAGCGTCATTCACACCGAACCTGGTACCATCAGAACCAGCGTTCACACTTGCTACTGACCAAGAGGTTACACGCATTCTAGCCCAACCATCGCGCGACGATATTCGACATGCTAGCACAGCCGAAGTCTCCTGGGCTATAATGCATTCCGCTGCTAGGAAAGCCCCTGGTCATGATGGCATTCAAAACCGTGTCCTCCAGGAGTTCACGGATAAAGCAACTGAGTACCTAACACACATAACGAATGCCATACTAAAACACCAACACTTCTCCGCCTTTTGGAAGACGGCCAAGGTCCTGATGTTCAGGAAGCCGGGGAAAGACCACAGCCTCCCACAAAATTACCGACCCATCAGCCTTCTGAGCTCGCTCAGTAAGGTTGTTGAGAAGGTGATTCTCAAACACATCACTAGGCACTGCATAACAAATGACATCCTGAGACCGGAGCAATTCGGCTTCAGGGATCACCACTCCACATCACAACAACTCCTACGGGTCGTTGAACATATAACACATGGCTTCAACATAAACAAAGCTACAGGGGCAGTGTTCCTGGACATCGAAAAGGCTTTCGACCGTCTATGGCACAACGGCCTCATCCGCAAACTAAGCGACGCGGGATTCCCCGACGAGCTGCTGCGTCTAATACACTCATACCTCACAGACAGGAGTTTCAACACTGACGTGCAGGGAAAACAATCAACACGACACGGTATACACGCGGGAGTACCCCAGGGAAGCATCCTAGGGCCCCTACTGTTTAACCTCTACATAAACGATCTCCCAACCACACACAAAACAATGATGGCAATCTACGCGGATGACACAGCCATCCTTGCGCAAGATTGGAAACCATCAAACATTACGTCACGCCTACAGACTGCACTCAGAGTGGTCGAGCCTTGGTTGGAGAAATGGCGTGTTAGAGTAAACGTCGACAAGTGCGAAGCCGTTCTGTTCACTAAAAGACCGAAGCAACTGCGCAAACACCGCTACTGCAGACCAGTAACTCTACATGCACGTCCAACACGTTTCCGCGAGAAAGTCAAATACCTCGGTGTCTGGCTGGACCGGAAATTACTCTGGGGGGACCACATACAACACATGACCAACCGAGCTAGCGCGAGGCTCAAACAACTATATCCTATGCTCAACAGGCGTAGCACACTGAACAGAAGGGTGTCGAGGTCCATGTACATGACACTTATCCGACCCCTGATGACGTACGCAGCTCCCGTCTGGGGATACGCTGCGCCTACACGCCTGCGCAGTCTGCAGCTCATACAAAACAAAGTACTCAAAATCACAAGCAATGCTCCACGATACACACGCATCGCGGACCTTCACCGGGAATACCGACTTGAGACTCTCACGGAGGTAATCCACAAACTCACCACAAGACTATACGGAAACTCCAGACATTCGCAGAACCCGTTTATTCTGAATCTGGGGAACTACGACCACAACCATAGATGGAAACATAAAAGACCAAAAGACATACTTGCAAGGACATAACATCTATGGCCAAGTATACGCAAACATAACGGCACAGGCGAGCCCCTGTTAATCAGACGCATTTACTGGATATCCAGCTGAAATACACTGCCGAATAACTGGCACCACACAGGGAAGCCGTACCGTACACTGCATGCAAACAAGCTGCACACATCCCCCACACAGTGAGATGATCTATGGCCGATCTCCCACTACTGTATAACGATCTTGATTGTTCCAGGAATGTAGCAGCTGCAGCAACTGGGACACATCGCCATCGCTTGTCACGGTAATGATGCATGATACCTATACTAACAAATCCAATCTTGCATGAGCTATCGCAGCTAGTAAGCCTCTTACTACCCATCCCACTGTCGCAGAGGTTTTTTTCCCACGGCACGATCCATGGCACTTTTTTCCCTCTGCTCTTCAAATCGCTACCCTCACTCGCGTTTCGTCCACTATCTATCACCTGATGGACCGTGTTAACGCGTAGCCTTACCCAGACGCACGGACAACTTCACAGCCCAGCATCCTGTGATCCACTTACTAGATAACTAACATGTTTACGGAGGTGACAGTAGAACTTTTGGTTTGGTCACCACGTTGGTGCGGGCGTGGAGGGGCCCCATCTCTCTTTACCACCACGAATCCGACGGCAGTAATGCAATAAGCTGCAGTGGGCCAACGCTGTTTCTGCTAAGGCATCTCGATTCCCGTATCTCACATTTTCTGTTTCTGAGGTTTATCTCTCAGCTATCTCTTGCTTTCTCTCTAGGGGCTGGTTTTTAATTTAGTTGTGTTTATTTAACTTCTTCACGCGTTCGTTATGTGTAATACCTTGCCTACTGCAGGAAGGCAGCTCGTGAAATCACTTGTAACTGTGAATGGTTAAATGTAATTGTGTGACAGGACTACCTACATTAATGTTCCTTATAGTTTACAATACAATTTCATGTTTAACTTCAATAAAGATTTTTCATTTACTATAGCTTTCCCCCGTCCCTTTTATTAATTATCTGCTGACAAACCCTACTTTGCCCTGGTATTCATTTTGCCAATTTTCTATTAGAAACGAATACAAAAAAAATGAACTGTTTGTGGTGCAATATCGAAAAAAATTAATTTCTTTGTATTCGTGAAAACACCTTTGAAAAAATCACGAAGCAAACGTACAAAGATATATGCTTGACTTACAAATATGTAAGTCCAGTAATCCGGGCAGTTTCTGCACACTGGGTGCAGCTCCAACACGATTCAGTAAATGTCTCTATCGCCACGCCTCTTCATAGCTCTACAGGCAGCCATTGTTTTCGCCTACAGATATTTGCGCTCAACTGTAGGAGTGTCTTAGTAATTAAAACTTCATGTATGATGCGTATTTTTTACTAATCTCATATTTATGACGTCATATCTCTTGAAACATGCGCCGCACAATGATATATTTGTGTAGGGTTGCGTCTCACAGTTTGATAACCACTGATTATCTAAGCTTAAATTCTTCTCGCATCGGTTTGAAATCATTAGATGAAGCTTTTTGTGCCTCTTGAAGTTCTGAATTCATGTTATGTATTAGATGTACGTTTCTGTGGTCTGCATCGTCCTTCAGCGTTCGCATACAATTGCATTAACATATCGTTTCCCAATAGATTTTTCGAGTGACTTGTTTCCTCTATATTTACTTCTCTCGCTATGATCTGTCTCAGTCACATTTCTTTCTAAAGTCCCCACTGTACAATGAATTTAGAGCCTAGTTTCTTCTGCACTCATCTTCATTTCACTACTGAGTTCAAAAAACCAACTACATTCACTCGTTAATTCCACTACACTGTCGAGCTAAAAACACACTTACACTAACCTCCTTCAAAATACACAACAACAAGATCAATACAACGTAGCTAGGCAACGCAGGCAGACGACACAAATGATACAGTAAATGAAACACATGAGCTCACAATTGAAACAATACTTTAAATTGTAGCCACAATCAGACAACATACAGCACACACTCATTCATTCCGTTTGTAAATCTCTGCTAACTACTTGCCATGCTATTTCGTTAGTTTAAGTTGATGTTAAACAAGAAATGTAGAAAAACAATATCCCTAAACAGAAATAAATCGGCATTTAAAAAAAGATATTGAGCAAGCCAGACAATTTAGTGATCGAAAGATTAAGACCATTGAAATATACCTAAAATTGTTCTTGAGTGAGGCATTTGCATAGTTACTAAAATGATTAGGAGCGTCAGCGGGAAGAATTTAAAGACATTAGCCATACTATCAGTTTGGTGCGTAAGTTCGTAGCGTTTTTGTTTTGCATGTTGATATTCCGGTTACTTTGGGTTTATTTATCGATTATCATTTTTTATTTGCACCTCACAGTTGCTATTTCAGTTTACGTATTGTCATTTAGTCGTTTTTAGGCAGTGAATGTAGCAGTGGGCGCTAGAAAATGGAGTAGTGCTAAGTGGAGAAATCGGGACATTTTCGACGTTTTCTTCTGTCTGAGTGCTGTAGCGGGGTGACAGGAAGGCAGGCAGCCAGAAACATTCGCGCCGTGTATGCGGATAATGCCATTGTACACAGCATGTCAAGCAAATGGTTTTCTCGTTTTAAGAAAGATACTTTTCACATTAGTGACTCTCCGCATTTAGGAAGACCTTCGGTGTTTGATAAAGATAGTTTAAACCCATTAACCCAGAATGATCCGCCTCAGTATACGCGAGAACTTGCAATTGTGATGAACCGTGATCATTCCGCCGTCGTGCGACCTTTGCGTGCAATGGCGAAGGTTCAAAAATCGCGTGCATGGGTACCGTATGCTCTAAGGCAAAGTCACAAAAAACTCGCTCGTCATCAATTGCCTCGTGAACAACACCGACCGTTCCTATCCTGTATCGTTACTGCCATACAAAGCAGCAACGCCCCATACAAACACTTGCGCGCATCCACAAAAGATAATGTTATACATCTGGCGGAACGGCGACGGTGTGGCCTACTGCGAATTGCTTCCCCGATGAGTAACCATCACTGCTGACATTTATTGTCAACAGCTTAGACGTCTTGCAGACGCAGTCCAAGAACAACGACTAGGAAGGCTGCGGGAAATGATGCTAATTCACGATAAAGGCCGCTCGCATTCTGCTAGGCTGATAGATAACACTATATAGGCGTTGTTTTGGGAAGTCATTTCCGCACCCACCTTATTTACCTGAAATTGCGCCCTCATTTATTCACCTTATCCGCTCTCTTTCAAACAACCTTCAAGGAATTTCCTTTTCGGATGAATATGCGCTCCGAACATGGCTAGACCAGTTCTTCGCTTCAAAACCATGTGATTTCTACAGTTGCGGAATCGAAGAGTTATCCCAGCGTTGGTACAGTGCTGCAAATATTGAAGGAGAATATATCAGTGATGACTGACGTCCCCGTTGTGTGTATCTGTTTTCATTAAACTTATGGAAAAACGCTACGAACTTATGCACGAACCTAATATTTATTTGCAGAAGCAAAATGCCTTTGAAGCACCGTGATTAAACTGAATTTACAAACTATGCTAACAACAACCTCCTTGCGTTGGCAAGACTGGTGTCAGCAACTATTTGTACTAAAGCCGAGGGGTGCATTCAGGGGAAGTGATGAAGCACTGCTTCGGTAGCAATAAGTGTGACCATATATTATGTATTACAACCACATGTTTATTCAACAGTATCTTGATACAAACATCACATTTACTCGAAACACATAGAAGCCATACGTTCATTACATTAATGACAGCACTGAGAGCAACGCCGAAGCAACGTCCATGTAGCTTACAAGGGAAGCTACCCATCGCACCCTCAGATTTAGTCGTAACACGGCCCAGTGGATAGCAAGTCAAAATTTGAACACAGGTCAGGCATGAAAACAGCAAGAAGGTGTACTGAACTGTGAAAAAAGAAGCAAAATGGAAACACTGAACGGCCCAAGCTGAAGATGTGCTTTATTGAGTATACTTTCGTAACCATGGCGTTATGTCTGTGGGGTTATGGTGTTGGACTGAAAGGGGGAGATCCGTGTTCTTATCTCAGTCGTGCACCAAATTTTTTTCTTTACAGAATTATGAACTGTCGGTACGGTCATCCGGTCACTGACGGGTCCGTTCCCTGTACGCAATTGTATGTCTGTGTCGTGGTTTAACGTCCGTTTGCTACAGTGAGGTCTATGGAAGGGACCTCAAGACGTACGTACCTCCTATTTGTTCTACACAAGTACCACATGTTACGACTTGCGCCCCGTTTTGGAAGTTTTGCCTCTTCAATTCCTTTTTGTAACACAGTTCACAATCGTTTGTTTGTTGTTTTCATTTCTGTGGGAGGTATATGCACTATCTCGCCTGCTCTCACAATTCACCACATTTACTTGCGACGGTAATATGTTATTTCCACATGAGTCATATTCTTTAAGCAATGTATAGTGCGACAGTTGCCAAGACTGTAGGAGAACTGACACGTCAATAACGGGACGGAAAGTTCATAACTTTATGAAGAAAAAAAGACTGGTGTACGAGCGAGATTTGAACTCCCAATCTCTCGCTCCTCAGTCTAACGCCACAGCCACACAACCACGACGAGCTGATTGCTCCGGTTACCTCTATATTACTCTTCATGAGCTTGGACCACTCACTGTTTCTATTTAGCTGTTCCTTCTTCCTGTTTTCATGCTTGATCTGTGTTCAGTCTTTGACGGGCTATCCAGTGGGCCATCTTACGGCTACATCTGAGAGGTGAACGATGGGAAGTTTCCCTTGTTAGCTGAGGAGCGAGAGAGTTGCTTGCACAGCTCTGTTGGCCATGGGCCGTGTGCGCGTTTCCCTGCCACAACCATAGGTAGTTCCGGCAAGCCGTGTGGTTTGAGGCGCCATGTCACGGATTGCGCAGCCCCTCCCGCCGGAGGTGCGAGTCTTCACTCGTGCATGCATATGTGTGTGTGTGTGTGTTTTTTTTTAATTCTTAGCATGTTAGTTTAAGAAGAATGTAAGTCTGGGGACTGATGACCTCAGCAGTTCGGGCCCTTAGGAATTCACACATTTTTGAACAGCTTCAGGCAGCGAGAGACTTGCGTACGCACCTCTGTTGGCTTTGGGTCGCATGCGTGGTTTTCGGATAAAAGCGCTACTAACATAGAATACAGAGAGAGAAGAGAGTAACGGAATGAATCAATAATAGTTGAGCATTGTTTTGTTCAGTTTGCATGTTCGCCGAATCTGTATGAAAGTATGTCATGATGCCAAGACGCTAGATAGTATCTAGTAACAGAATATAGAACTATGTATACATGAATTATAAAACATCTTTTCTCCAAGCCGTTTCCTTTCTCAGAAAAGGAGGAAATAACTGAAACTGGACGGCCAACACCATAACTAGTCAACATGGTTCAAAATACCAATAAAATCACTAAACATTTTCAGTGTTTATTTATGCCAAATATGACTGGTTAACCGGCAGCGGTAATGTATGTTGTCTGGAAATTATGGTAATACTAGTTGGATCAAATGGCTCTGAGCACTATGGGACTTAACATCTGAGGTCATCAGCCCCTAGACTTCGAACTAGTTAAACCTAACTAAGGACAACACACACATCCATACCCGAGGCAGGATTCGAACCTGCGTCCGTAGCAGCAGCGCTGTTCCGGACTGAGGCGCCTAGAACCGCTCGGCCACAACGCTAGTTGGGTAAAAACTTGATTCACGCATCTGTGAAATTTAGTGAGGTCGAAAACCGAGCATGGACTGTTAATCATCTACGACCACTTGACCCTACAGCAGTTTCAGGGGAAAATAGAATAGGAATTGCGTTTGAGAACAGCTTAAAAATGAAATATTGCGACACAATCAAAAGGTAGGTCTGAACAGAGATACCCTCAAAACGCTTTTTTTCTGGGAAAACAAGAGTAGGCATTTCGATGACACTACGAAACAACAGATTCTATTAATCATGGAAATTATGTGGTACTACTGAAGTACATTGCAGGGTATGGTAATCTTTTAGCTGAGTACATAGAAATCTTTACTCAGTTTAAAGCAATTTATAAACGGATTCAGAATGATACAATACAAGCATAGTTTCGACCGCTTTATCCCCCAAAAAACCGGGAAATTGCGGATGTTTATTTTGTAACCCTTATGGTTGACTAGACCTGAAACATGGAAAATAAAGCATAGTTTTTTATTGTCCTTCGTTATGTACATGGAAGAGAGGTAAAGGTGATATTCCTGGGGTTCTGTGATATAACTTGTGACAAACATGCCCAGGCAATTGCAGAACTTATCTGCCACTTCTTGTTAGATTTGGGATGTAATAAAAAACTGATTACACAAACTTTGACGGTGCAGCAACGATGGCGAGAAACCTTAATGGTGCTCAGGCATTGATCAAAGTCACACATCCTGAAGCCATAACTTTTCACGGTTACGCCCATGTTCTAAAACTCGTTTTATCTCAAATTTACAACCAAATACCGGAGTGTAAACTGGACTTGTAGCTGTTTTCCAGGATCTGCTAGATATGTTAAATCTTTGCATAAATTTTTCAAAGTTGTCTTCCAGACGTCTGTTCAACACGATGGAATTACTTATTATAATTAGTAAACACTGTGCGCAGGAACAGAACTAAACTTTGTGATGTGGTTAGCGCCATGGTAGAACATCCTTAAAAAAAACTGATATCGATATTTTAGCACCCGTTTGTGGGCCGGCCGCTGTGACCGAGCGATTCTAGGCACTCACCTGCTAGGAGAACTCAGAAAGAACGAACATTTATTTCAAGGAGATAGTTACCAAATTCGCTTTCCAGGAGAGAAGAATGGAATTTCAATGTAGATGATTTTGTAGAAAATAAAAAAATTGTCGTAAGATCTTATGGGACCAAACTGCTTGGGTCATCGGTCCCTACGATTACACACTACTTAATCTAACTTAAACTAACTTACTCTATGAACAACACGCACACCCATGCCCGAGGGAGGACTCGAATCTGAGACAGGGGGCGACGCGCGGACCGTGAAAAGACGCCTTAGACGCGCGGCTACCCCGCGGGGCCTGTAATAATGTAATTAATCATATGATTCTATCATTTTAATTTTCGGTGCTTTGGCTATCTGAATGGTCATTATATGCCACTGTACTAGATCAACTGTACACAGCGAGGCGGTCCTTGGAGAAGTTCGTCACCTCTCCCGGTTGTCGATCTGAAACCCACTAACCTACTTCTTTCAGATGATGTCCCTTTCGCTGCAGTGGAAGTGCTGCTCGTGGGCTCGTCGGATCTGGGTGCAGATGTATAGCTGCAATGGTGAACTGTGAAAGGATTTCTCAACTACTGATTTTGGCATTAAAGAGCGTATAACGATTTAAAAAATAGATTCCATATAATTATTCACTTATCTTCTAGCGTCGTCAAATACACTGTACTTTATTCTTAATTCGTTAGATATTAATATTCTACTCTCCAACTGTGGTGGAGATAACAGAGAAGACACCTGTATTACGCACATACGCGACCTCACAATAACGGATCGACAATATATAAATACAGGGTGTTTCAGAAGCGATAGTCAATAATTCACACGTGGGAGCTACAGGTCAAAGTTAGCTAAACAGCTCCAACAAACAGGGGTCCACAAATGAACAACTGTCGAGGTATCGCATTAATTGGAGTTTGGAACCCGCTATAAAAGCTCCTGCACACCGCGGTATGTACGTTGGTATCTCAAGGTTTGGGATCGACTATCTGTTGACGCATGCACAACTACTTCCGTACCGCCCTCACAATCAATTACGAACGTGAGGGAACAATGGACTGAGGCTACACCAATGAAGAGTCTACTGATATGCTCTTCATGTATAGCAAAGCAAATGGTATTGCTCTTGACGCTGCACGATTGTATGAAGAAGCTTTTCCTCTCCGCAGGCAGCTCGACAGGCGTAAATTTAGCCGGTTACGTCAGCGCCTTAGAGAAACCGGGAGTTTCGCACATCATGTACGAGAAGGTCGACACAAATCCGTAACACCCGATGTTGAGGAAAGGGTGCATTGTACACAAACGTCCGAGTACTTCAACAAGGAGGATTGCTACCAAGTGCGTCTCCAGAGTCATAGCCGTGTGTGGCAGATTTTACATCGGCAATTACTCTATCCATATCATCTCTAGCTAGTGCAAGCTGCCGGCCGGTGTGGCCGTTGGTTCTAGGCGCTTCAGACTGGAACCGCGTGACCGCTACGGTCGCAGGTTCGAATCCTGCCTCGGGCATGGATGTGTGTGATGTCCTTAGGTTATTTAGGTTTAAGTAGTTCTACGTTCTGGGGGACTGATGACCACAGATGTTAAGTCCCATAATGCTCAGAGCCATTTGAACCATTTAGTGCAAGCTCTCAACAATGCGGTCTTCCCTCCTAGAGAATATTTCTGCCAGTGGGTGCATCAACAGTGTAACCTGAATCCTCTGTTTGTAAGCAGTATTTTGTTCACGGGTGGGGCTGGATTTATCTGTGGTGGTATTTTTACCTACAATAACGGTCACATTTGGGTCGATGTCAATCATAATGCAACACACATATCACGACATCAGAAGTGTTATTCGTAGTAAGTCTGGGCAGGACTGCTCGAATACGGCATAATTGGATCACACTTCCTACCACACAGACTAACAGGACAGCAGTACATGTGATTTCTGCCGATTGTACCTCTAGATGTACATGATGAAGTCCCACTGAACCAACACCTGAACACGTGGTTCATGCATGACGGCCCAACTCTCTCGAGAAATTGCGCTTGCGGATTGAAGCAGCCTTCCAGTTTTTATAGAATTCCCCAGGACTGCCTGAGAAGATTCGCAACTCATTTCAGAGACGGGTTCAATATTGCATTGAGACGCATGGACAACATTCGAACACCTACTTTAACGTTAAGAGATGACATGTGTTCCTAGACACTGATGAACCGCAACGTTTGATTTGTGGACCTATGTTTATTGGAGCTTTTTAGCCACTATTGGTCTGTACTTTCCCTGTGTGATTTATTTACCATCACTTCTGAAACATCCTGTATAAAAACTAGGACTGACTGTAATTAACGAGAGCCATTTCCGATATGTTAATCATTGAGGATACCGATACGGATTCTGCTTTTATTGCAACAACTAATGTAAAGAGCTGGAGGTACAACCTACACGTGTTTGCTCCTAATGCCCCCCCCCCCTCAATTAATAGCTTTCCAGCTTTGTTCGTCAAGCTGCGAAACTATGTAGGGATCTGCCGCCTTGTCTTTAGGCCAAGCAGCGCCCGAGAAATTTTGTTTGACTACACACAGGGTTGCCAGAAACAGTCTGAAAATCTTGTAATGGTGGTGAAGGTTAGGTTGTATTGAGAAATAATTGTTAATTTACGCTGAAGTGAGCCAATCAGGCCGTTGCACTCGTAAATTCGAACGGACCGCCAGATACAAGAGTGTCAGTTATTCTCTTAGCATAGATGATAGTGCACGAGCCTGCTCAGCCTTTAGCTCGAGTTCGATCCAATGTCCAGTTTTTGTTTGACTCTGTTGATCAGTTTTAGGAAACTAAACGAAGAACACGTTTGGTGGCACCGACCCCGGTGGGCTGCTTGGATTTGCATGCACAGTGGCCTGGTTGGCTAGCTTTGACGCTAATTAACTCGAAAACGGCGCACTGTCTGGAATTTTTTCTTAAATATTATTTCTCAGCACAACCTACCCTGAAACGCCTTTACAAGCTTTCCAGACTGTTTCTGACCGACCTATTTATTGCTGCCTAGTTCAGCCAATACTGTTATCTTACGTGGTTGACGACAAGCGGCGTCACCCAAGTGCCACGCCGGAAATGCCACGTCATAGAATGCCGTCTTCCCTTTCTCTCTTACAGTAGGTCGGAACCATATTGCACATGATTATAAAATATTAGGTACCCATTACTGAACATAGATTTACATTATTATTTATAAGAAAATAAAATAGTAATTTGCCCATTATCAATTACAAAATTCCCAGCATCGTTACCAGAGCGTTTCGATCATTGTTGCTATGAGACGAATGGAACTAGCAGGTATACTTAAACCTTCCTCTCACGTGAATTCAGTATGTACTTGGACGAGGAACTGGTGACGTCACTACCTGGAATTCCACGTTCTAGCATATTGCGGAGCGCGAAATGAAGAAACTGGCATGTCAAATTATTTCCTCGTGAGAGGAACATGGGCAACGAGACGTGACTTGGTTTTACCTCACAAGCAGAACTGAGGAACTGCCGTATTGTATAGGTTATACTATGTATTTTGTCGGATTCCTGTGTCTTAGAGTACGTCGTATGAATTTAAGATGTTTCAAAGCATAAGCAAATTGAGGATCTCTCGAAGATCCATCATTTTAGCTACGGCTTACTATAATGAAGAGACTTATCACTACATATCCGTAGGTGAAGGCTTCTTGTAGTTGATGTTTTTATATAACTAGTATGCTATAAAAGTACACTGCTCCAATGCTACGTTACAACGCTGATCTGTCAAAAGTGTGTCATTTTGGTACATTTCGTCATAGTTAAACAGCAAAAAGTGACAGTTGAAGATACAGTTTTTGCAGCGTATAACGTACTGTTGGACAGTAACTATGCCTCGCAGACAGGCACGTGAACAGTATATGTGACAGAGAGGGCGTATAGTTGTGTCCAATAAAGCCGTTTGGAGTAATCGTCCAATTGCTCAGCATTTGAATAGGAGCGATGCCGCTATTTGACGACGTTGGCGAGAGTGGATGAACCATGGCCAAAAAAAGCGGCAAGAAGAAAGCGGTCGACTTAGAGAGAGAGAGAGAGAGAGAGAGAGAAAGAGAGAGAGAGAGAGAGACGACAGAACCTGAGGACGGAGCAATCGTCAGAGAAGCACTCAGAGCACCGGATACATCATTATCATCGATCCAACGTGCAAATAGTACTTCATTTACTAGAAGGACCACCAACAGACGTCTCACATAAATGGGCCGAGCTCAAGGCGCCTCTTGCGCTAACTGCCATTGACCTCTGTACACCAACAAGCCCGGTGCAGTGGTGACAGGCACATCCGTCCTGGGATCTCATTGCCTAGAGTATAATTGTCTCAGTGATGGGTGTCGCTTCGAAGTGAGCCCCAATGGCCAGCAAAGACGTGTGTGGAGACGTCCTGGCCAGCGGCGCGATACCAACCAGAGACTGTCGCCCACCATACAGTCTGACAACCGGGAGTGATGGTCGTGGGCGCCATTTGTCATCATAGCGGCACTCATTTGGTTGTCATCTGCAGCATAGAGGTACATCGACGGTATTCTGCAACCCGAATGGGCTTACATTTCAGCAAGATAATGGCCGCCCACACACGGTGAGAGTTTCTACTGCTTGTTTTCGTTCGTGTCAACATCACCTTTTTGGCACTGTCACTGAACCTCTCCCCTGTTAATAAAGTTTACAGCATTTGGGCAGTGTCTGCAAGCATCTCGGGATTCTGATGATCTAACGCGCCAATTGGACAGAATTTTGCTCGATATCCGTCAGGAAGACATTCAATAATTCTAACAATCTATGGCAAGCTGAATAACTGCTTGAATAAGGGCTAGAGATGGACCAAAAGCGTAATTGACTTGCTCACTTTGTGACGCTCTTTCTTTTGAATAAATCATACTATTTTTTCTGAAATTTTAATCATTTGTTTGTCCGTGCATGTACTTCACATCTGCCGATTTCCGTCCCATTCTGATACTTTGTTGTGCATGGCTTTTTTTTTTTGGCTTAGAGTGTATTTACTAACAGTATACAAATACGAGGAAGTCCATAAAAACAAAAGATAGGAATATAATATTACACAACGTTTCATTACAGCAAAAACTTTCAGTGTGTAACTTCTGACATAGAGTGGCAGTTACATTAAGAGTTCTGGCTAGTAGGAACACATTCCAGTCATTGGCCTTTGCAACAAAAATTGCAGGAAATACATTATTTATAGTAAATAACATCGATTGCTGTAGGTAATGCTTATTTTAAATTAATAGGAAAGACCGAGAATCTTGAAGAAAACAAAAGGCGAAAAAAATGTGGGAGGAAAAGTTTTGGCATGTCCCTATTGGTCAATAGTGCAACAAGGGTTACTACAACGACTGCATCAGTAATTGACCATGTGGCCACAAATATGGACAGGGAAAAATGTGATGTAGCTGTAAAAAATCTCGGATTATCAGACCATCTCTGTCAAATAACAATAGTAAAATCAGGCGTCGAATCATTCCCTAAACTACGCCCATTTCCCTGTTGTCAGCATTATCAAAAATAATAGAAGCAATTACGAAAGACAGATTAATGAATTACCTGAATAAATACAATCTTTTAAGCGAATCACAGTTTGTGAGCCGTAATAGAATTCACAAATGTTGTACTTGATGTTCTTGATAAAGATGAGTGTGTCACAGGCATATTTTTGCATCTTTCTAAGGCGTTTGATACAGTCGACTACAAGATTATATTAAATAAATTAGAAGCATTAGGAATAAGAGGGGTAGCTAACGACTGGTTTCAATCATACCTAACACATAGGGTACAAAGAGTAGAGATAACATACACTTCAAATAGATCTAAACATTTAGTAAAACACTTATCAGAACCAAAATACATTAATGTAGGGGTTCTGCACGGTAGCATATTAGGGCCTATACTGCTCCCGATATACATCAATGACTTTCCCAGTAGTGTTACTCATGGTGAAAAAATTCTCTTTGCTGATGGCAGCAATATTACAGTCACTGAGAAAACAAGAGAATTCCTTGCCAAGAAAGTAAATGAAACTCTCAATGAAGTTTATGATTGGTCAATAAGCAATAAAGTGACATTTAACATAAAGAAAACTAATGTCATGAATTTCAGTTTGAAAAGGAAAAATGACAATGTTAAATTAAATGTAGATGGCACCTCTATAGGCTGTGTAACAAATGCAAAATTTCTAGGAATTAACATTGATTCTCAGTTGCAGCGGTGTGAACACACAAAGGTACTTGCAAACACAATGTCATCAGCATGTTATGCCCATAGAAGCCTATGATCAGTGTGTAACATGCAGTGTCTTTTAGTTACTTATTATTCATATGTACACTCAATTATTAGCTATGGCATTCTTTTTTGGGGAGCAAATGCCCAAAGAATGAATACAGTTTTCATATTCCAGAAAAGAGCCACAAGAATAATAACCAAAAATACTAGTCGAGCTCATTGTACAGATCTGCTCAAAACACAGGGCATTTTACCTGCTCCATGTGAATACATTTACCAGTCAGTTGTACACATAAAAAATAACAATGGTAATTACTGCACAAACAGCTCTGTCCATGACCATGCAACAAGAGATAGACTCAACTTACATTTACTATGAAAAAATAAACATAAAACTAAAAACAGCATTTTCTACCACGGTATAAAACTGTACAATAAATTACCAAAAGGGATTAAAGAAATTGCAAAAATACGCTTATTTAAAAAGGCAGCTAAAAAGTACCTGTTACGCAATACATTTTATACATTGAAGGATTACTTAGATAAAACAGAGTAGGAATTTGATAAAAAAAATTATACAAATAAATAATAATAACAGAAATAATTATAAAACATCCAACATTTCACACAACACCTTGACCTTCATGTTTCTTGTCTTCTTTTTTCCTTTCTAGAAATACTTACCCCCAAGCTACGCATAGCACAATACTAACACCTCTTTCTCTCTATGAACTCAACATCTCACTCATTATGGAGGGATGCTGACTCAGTTTTTCAGGATAGCAAATGGGAAATTGCGGTACAGAAAATGGCTCAGAGATCACCACTGTGTGTGTGTGTGTGTGTGTGTGTGTGTGTGTGTGTGTGTAGTGAGTGAAGTGTTATGAAACAATGTGTAATAGTGTGTCCAGTGACTGATAGTGAGATATGAGTGAACAGTGTGGCATTACATTATTTAATAAGTTGTTTGTAAAATAGTATTATACACCAGGAGTAAATCTAATGATTGCCTCTAACTAGAAGTCTGTAAATATATGTGCATAAGAATTAGCTCACTTTAAATTGATCTTAACTTGTAAATACTTTGACATGTCCAATATCCTTGTAAAAGGAGATCTGTGGATGAATAAAGCTATTACTACCACTACTACTACTACTACTACTACTACTAGAAGGTGAATGCAAACTTACTACCTTGTGTTTCACAGCTCGCGACGCTAGCGACTGAAGTACAGCTTCAACATGGAAGCCAGAGTACACGGAATGAAATTCGGAAATACTTCATGCAATGGTATCGACATGCCCCTGTTTATTATCTTTGCCAGCTGCCTGGTGAAACTCTGCTGCAGCGTTATTCATTCATCCATCAGCCGCCAGAGTTTAAAATTTTGCGTTTTCCGTCGATACCTGTATGAATTTGGAATTGTGACCAATGTGCATAACTCCTTCGTGGTGCGCCGTTTTATTTTTATTTTACTTTTGTCTTAGAGTGTATCTGTTAGAAACGATCACGTTTGTAGAAATAATGTCGTCACACCACATTCTACAAGCACTACCAGCTTCCAACCAAGGTACTCTGTGTATAAGAAATAGCACACAGCGATTGACTAACGGAGTCATCACTACATTACTAAATTGTGTGACGTCGTAGCGAAATTCTGATGCTTGCACCCAAAGAAACTTTGTTTTTAGCATAGCACTATAAAAAAACCTAGAGAGTCAGCTGACCAGTATTTCTAAATCTCATTCTTGTGAGTTGTTAGATGTATCGTAAAATGTTAATCAACCCACACATCTAGGTGAACTGTGTGCATCTATCATCTCGGAGAAGTTAGCGTGTTGAGAACTCCTAGCAGAAATACAGCATATAAACTCGTGCAAAGTCGTCCCCACAAAAATAGGGCTGGGACGTGTTAAAGCGAACTAGTTATGACATTATTGGGAATAACGACATGATAGTGAAATTCTGATGCCTGCAACCAAAGATACTGTGTGTGTAGCACAATGCTACAAAAACACGCAGCTAGAGAAGTGAAGAATGTCTCAAATAACCCTCCAAGTAGGCGGCAGGACAGCAAACTCCCTTGAACTTCGTCGTGTTGTGTATAGCAGCGAACACTGCCCCTGCCCCCCCCCCCCCGCCCCCCGACCGTTTTCCACACGCATGCAGTCAACAACCAGGAAAGTTGCTTTAGAACTGGGGTAATCCTCTCGTATCTGATTGCTACATAAAAAGACACTGCTGCTGTATCAGTTCGGGCAGAGGGATCTAATGCCCACGGTAATAATGGCAAACAGATCCCAACATGTCGCGGAAATACGAGAGACTGCTCCAAAGACACGTATAGACTACGGGGAAGTCCCCCCCCCCCCCCTTCATTCACAGGATAACGCAGCGCGAGCGAACCAGGTGAGACACCTTCAGGGTATGGAACTCTACGCGCAGCTGTGAACACTACCAAAGCCTTGGCCGTGAACAAGAGAGCTCTACATGTCTGTCCAGCACTAGGCCACACCATCACTCCAAACATTGTAGAGAAATTTGCGTTTTTTAAGGGGACATGCACAGCTTCAGATTTTCAAAATGTCGATTTTTCAAGATTATTTTTTTTCTTATGCTCCAAAAGTTTAGGAACTCTTGGTGAAAAAATTGTTGCAATCTCTCAATATTTTATGAGTTACTGATTAAACAGAAAAGAAGTGCCCTCCGATCTGTCTGTCGAGAGCCATGTCCCTCCAGAGTAACTGTTAATTTTCCTTGAGTTTCACAAAGTTTGTCGTATCGTTGTATACAGTCTAGAAACTAGATTTCTCATTCTAGTAGTCATCAGTTTGTAAGGAAAATATCTCATATTTACAGCCATTTT
This sequence comes from Schistocerca nitens, assembly GCF_023898315.1. Taxonomy (NCBI): domain Eukaryota; kingdom Metazoa; phylum Arthropoda; class Insecta; order Orthoptera; family Acrididae; genus Schistocerca; species Schistocerca nitens. Next base: position 282,718,630 of record NC_064618.1, on the reverse strand, counting down.
GTGTGAAGTAAACTGTACAAGGGCAGAAAGCTTTGCGATGGAACACTTCTGTGAGGTAAAAAGAGACTGACAGACGCTATAATTAATACAATAATCTGATGTTACGGAAATACAATCACGGAAAATTATGTTTCTGCTATTAAAATAAGAGCAGCTATATGGGCTATATTGTACCACAAATTATTTTCTGATTCAAAGTCAATGGATTATTTTTGTCCCAAAGAAAATGAGTCATGGTGTGCGTATTAACATTTAGTTTATGAGGGAATTTTAATAGCTGTAGGCACAAAAGTACTTAACTAACTGCAGTGATGGAAAGTAAAAGGCCTGTGTTTAAAAATTTAGTTGCCACAGAGCTCTTAAAAAGATGTGTTGGAGCTAATATACAAGTGTTAATGAGTCACTGAACAGCAAAATTTAGAAAGTTTGAGCCAAAATTGGATTTATTGGAAAAATTATTATTAAAATTGCAACCAGAGATGCAGTAACTACAGTCAATGAAGTAATTAAACAATTAGGAGTTGAAGTTGGGAGCTTTTGCAAACTGGCATTGGACCAAGTGCATACAGTGTTAATGAAATCAGCAGAGAAAAGAAAGCAAGAAGGGACAACCTTCTCTACTGGTAGCTTTTGATTTACGTTGATACAACAACAAAGGTAATAAAAATGTATTAACAATATTTATCGCTCTTTTCCCACACTTCATGTTTTCTTGAAACGTTTCCTCCATAACTCAAAAACTAAATAACATAAAGCTTTCAAATTCTTTGAGTATATGTGACTACATAATATCAACAGGATGAAGCAAAATCAGGCCATTCTCTCCAACAGCTTCTCAGTTAAAAACATAAGGTTTAAAAAGTTTAAAAAACTAAATTCGTAATTTGAAACGCAATTTCAGATATTATTTCATGTAGTATGCAAGTAAAAGAGCTGTGTTTTGTAAATATATATTTTGCCAATAAAGTAAACTGAACACAACATTAAAAAGTCTAAAATTATTCCATATATGAGGGAAGTACTACAATACCATTGTTGAGCAAAAATCATTTGTTTGATAGTGACAACTTTTATTCTAGTGAGTTTTGTATGCTAGATGGAAAAAATTGTTGAATGTTGTGAAATTTTTGCGGACTTAAGCTGCATCTAGCCCGTTGAACAACATGTATCCGTAATCATCTCCGACGTGACCAGCCTGGCGCCTGGCACAAACGGCAATCATTCAGGGAAAGAACTTCCCGCCACAGCATAACCAGTCGTAACACGCCGACGCCTTTGCAGCACAAAATGCAACCACGTCTCACAACAACAAGAAAAGTAGGAAACAATGGAAACTGCTTAAGACTGTTTCTAGTGTACATTACTTTGTGTGGTTCTAAAATGAGTCACTAGATTGAAACACCTACCAGGGAAAAACACAATGTGTTACTATGTAAACTATCGTCCAGCACAACACCCTATTCCTATGACAGTTTTCGTAAATGTTTACGACAGTCTGTGTAGTATATGACCCGTGGCGCCTTCCACGATTACGCGCGTTGCATCGACTCTGGCCCTCGTCGTATTATCTTTGCTGGGTTGTGTGTTTCCTCTGGGGCTGCGTGGTACAGGCGTCTAAAGCTAGCGAAATGAGGGATGCTCAACTACCGGACCTACCGATAGATGGCTCTAGCGGGTGCCGGCAAGAGATCATATCATTTAGTGTTCGCCATATCTGAATTTGGCAAAAAACGAAGTGTCAAAACACGGATGAAAATGTTTTTCCTTCTGCGCTCTCATAAGTATTTTATATTGGATGTTCTAGATATCTACACATCAACATAATGAAGTGTTTCTAATTTAGCGAGAAAAAACAATGACAGTTCTGCTATGAAATTCCTAAATTCGAGTGTGTTTTGAAAGTTTGACAAGCTGACCTATAAATTGTTTACTATTTTATGAGTGCTTTACTTATTTGCCCATTTTAAAACACTATTTAAGATTCAATGGAGATCAACAAATTACCTTACTTGCCGAAGCTTTTAACTACAGGTATAATTCGGAAAATCAAGTGTGGACAACAGTGAAGAAGTCTCTTTAAAAAAAGTTGACATCGTTTGCTTAGGGGTATCTTTACTGAAAACAGTAATTACAACTGAACTATTAAAGTATTATTTACACATAAATGGAAAAAATCGTTATTTTTTCTTTATCTGAAGTGATGCATTACCGATCTGCATATATGCTGACACTGTAATTGCAACATGGACTTACGAATTTGGCTCTCTCTTTGATCAGTAATTTAAATGCCAAAATTTTATTTACGCCTGTACATGACACGGTGTATTTAAACTGAGTGATATGGTAGAAGGACCAGTTTTTAACAGTGCTTCAGTCTTTGATACGAGACCAGAAATACATTTAAATGAGACAAACACAAAGCCCAACGTTAAGGCTCCTCTTAAATGCATGACTTGTATCATTTGGAAGTTAAGTCTAGTAACAATATTATATTGGACTGATCCATGATGATGTAGGAAGTGAAGGAACTTGTTGAAAATAACCTCGATCACAGCTATTAATTTTAGGATTGGGGTGTCTTAAAACTGTAATTTTCCAGTCTGACACCCAAACAATTTTAAAATTGAATTCAAAACATGTCAGTGAGCAAAATTAATTACACTTTGAATTACAACCATAGAATTCTATTTCTGTGAATCTTAGTTCCAGTCTTTGACATGGTGTCAATGACTGGAATGACTGGTTGTCAGTATACGGCCCAAGCAAAAAACAAACCTGAAAGTGAAAGCTGCAGAAGCTGGCCAGACAGGCACCTCAATGGCTGCTACAATCTGTGTGAGACAAGGGTGACATTATATTGCAAATTTTTTGGAAAAAGTTCCATATTGTCTGAATTTGTCCCATACTGACAGGACATTCTAGTCCAGTCGATTTTCTTATCTGCAAAAGTACACTAGCCAATACCAGTGGCACAAAGGTAGTGCCACATTACAAACGATCCGGTAACAACAGAAGTATTGGTGGACAATGTACAGTAAATAATATGTAATAACCTGAGAAATTCGAAATTGGTTTGAAGAAATAGAACAGTATTTGGAAAGAGAGTAACATTTTGAAGATAACAAATGACGCAAGTAAAGTTTTCAGTTTTTATGAAAGCTTGCATAATTTTTTTTCCCTCTCTCTTCTCGATTATCAAGGGAAAATGTGATAACATAAAAGTGCAAGAAAGTTGTGTACAATGTTGGAAATGATGAAAAAGAAAATCTCACTATGCTTCCTCCTCCATGTGAAGAGTATTCCCGTAATAATAGCTAATAGCATACCAAGAACATGAGGGTGTCACAGTGGAGATTTGTTTTCTGGTACAGACATCTGATACAACTATTCCACAGCAAAACGTACTTTCAATAGGTGTGGTACCAGTGCACTCCCATAGGATAACAGAATATTATGTCCTCCAGGAATCACATTGGGTACACCACATACAGCATAAACTGTACAGCAACTACAATGCTTTGTGAGCAAGTAATAACAGTCAGTATCTTTAATTTTAACATAACTCTTGACTCCCATAATTATCTGCTTATACGTGTACTTGTACTACAGGTTATTGGTAAAGCAAATACTAATTGAATAGGTCTTCACACTTTTAATACTTGGCAGAAATTCTGAAAAAAGTGAATTGTTTTATTACTGTATCACCTCTATGGTGAATTAAGAGGTAGTGACTGGTTTCTTTGAACATTTAATAGAAGCCTTCTTTTTTACCTGCTATTGATAAAGAGCCATTCCAAGTTCTGTACAGAACAATCTCTCGCATTTTTCATGAGGTTTGTTATTCTGTACACTAATATTTCTTCTTCTAAATGGTAAATAATGCATTCAGACAGTGTTGTTATTAAAGGTAATTCATGAAATAAAATATATTTAAACCAGAAAATTAAAGGTTCCACATGGCACCTTGCTACACACATGTATGTACAGATTCGAAAATGTCTGTGAATTTGAGTTACAAACTTTTGTAAGTACAAATATGAAGATCACAATACTTTGGGTCTGCAATAACTCAAACGTAAAATACTTTAGTTCCCTATGGGAAACTTTGTTCTTTACGTGACTCTCTTCAACTGCTTTCACTCTTAATGGAAAACTAAACGGTTTATGTTAAAGTTAACTAGCAAAAAGTGTAACCATTGTTACATAATTTCTGTGAAGTAAGATTTCTTAATGTTATTCCCTTCCTTTGTCATCATAACTTGATAATTTCAGTTCCGTATGGGACATATGAACTAACAAAATGAAATCCTTTTATTACAATGACCAAACAAAATCTTTTTAATATGTAGAACACAGTTCAAATCAGCAAAAAGTGTAACCGTATATTTAAGGTAAATGTTGATGAAAATTAGGCATGTAACATGAATACTGAAATTTCTTAGATTTCCACGTGTACCTGTAATCACTGTATACTGTACTTTGTAGTGCTAGAAAGATAATTCTATATGATTATTTGTATTCTCTTCCCCCCCCCCCCCCTATCAACACAGGAAAATATAATAGAAAGACATCCTAGCAACATAAAGACAAAATTCAGAAAATTAGGTTTTGCCTGACTCAGGCCCCCTTATTCTAGAATGGTTATAAAGTAATAAGAATGCTTATGATCAACTGGAACATTGTGTTCATTATAGGAAGTATTAAAACAAGAATTAACAGAGTTACAATTTCATTGCTCTTATGTTGCAGAATATCCACAAAAATTCCTGTTTGAAACATAGGGCCACAGCATACTCCATTAGATCACACCCATCCTGTGATTAAACTGTTTTCTTAAAGTGAAAAATTCAAGTTAACATAGTTATTGAGGGAAATATTTTCTCACACTGAAAGCCATCTGTCAAATAAGTCTCAGAACATTTTTTTTCATTAATTTCACACAAATCATCCATCTTTAATGCAAGTGCATATTTTGTAACACCAAACATCTTAAAATAAGCTTATATAACAAACAATTATAATTTTGCTCCAATATCTACACAGGACGTAAAGAGTTAATTTTACTTCAATGTGATTCATCTTTTGAAGTTCATCATCACACAACAACAAATCTATGGACTAAATAGTTTTAAAAAATCTGTGAAAATGTCACACCCATCTGCATGGAATGTCACATTACATAATTTTTCCAATTTGAGCACTATACATGATTAAACAATATGAGTTTATTTAACTTCTGCCTTATACTTGATTTGTTGTTTAAAATTTTCTCAGCAGGCTTTTTTCCATATGTTTTTAAGCATATGCAGGAGTATAGGGATGCAATCTTACAAACAAGTTGACTCTGATGTAAGTCCTCAGTCCTAATTTCATAATGGTAATCATGACCAAGAGCAGGAAATGGGTAATCTACAAATTTAGTTTTAACACAATGCAAAATCTTGGCCTGTATAAATTTCTGTCGTATATCCACAGCAATCACAAAGATCTGAAATAGTTTCTGAGTATTCTACAACAGAGTACACACAGTCACTTGTTTTAACCAATTTTCCCCGGTTAACAAAATTTACAAATGCATTTTTACTGGCCATATTGGGAAAAGCATAGAGAGAATCACATTCTAATGCAGATTTAACTACTGGTGGCTTCAGTACGTGAAGACAGTCTTTGCATGTGATCTGCCTTGAAAGGCGCAATGACACGTACCCTGCAATATAATAGAGTATGTTTTACTTGTGAAATGAGTACTTAATCTTATCATCAAGAAGTGCACACCACTTCTCTACCTCATTTTCTGCAGCACTTTCATCACTTTCTACTACATGCTTTCTTGCATGAAAATCATAAACAGGTGGCAAACAACACACATGAAAATTTGAGCAATTCCCATTCATTGCAGTGACACTGTTACCCAAGAGCAACTTTCTCATGGCACATTTGAACTGGTATGCATTTGGATTGTTGTTCCAACCACATCGGGACTGAATGCAGGAAAAAAAAGTTCTATGTGGTCTTGTGACAGTTTATATGTTAGCAAATACTTCAAAGGAGATTCAACACGAAGCATACTTGTCAGAGCTATGTGCCTTACTGATTGCATATTGAAAATTATCCCAAAAGCAATGGAACACAAATGATTTTTAAGCTTTTGGTATAATTTTCAGTGTGTCTGAAAATACCAACATGTTGACTGGGTGTTGTGTGATGTCCTTAGGTTAGTTAGGTTCAAGTAGTTCTAAGTTCTAGGGGACTGATGACCATAGATGTTAAGTCCCATAGTGCTCAGCGCCATTTGAACCACTTTTTTTAAAAATACCAAGCCAATAAGATTTGCCAAGTCTCTGGGGGCTCTTATACCCTTAATCTAGTGGATTTCTGGAGTTCAAAATATCAAAAATCCTATCAATATTATACAAAAATTCTACTGTTGCTTCACTTCCTTTAAAATTTGGATCACCATCCCTCCTCAAAAACTCTATACTATCTGCCACACTAGAACTCAAAGTCTGTGGAGCTAATGAAACATTCATTTTTCATAACTTATATGTTGTCCTGACAGTTTGTTGGCAAATGTCATACCTTCTTCTTGTTGTACCTTGTTCAATTGTTCAATGAAATGCCATCTAATAATGCCAGTTGGAGACTCAATAGCATATACTTCTGCTAGAGCATTTCTGGCAAACTTAATCATATGACATGTCCAAGATACAATAAAAATTGTAGCTTTTAAAATCACCCTTGGAAAAATTTAAAGTAGAGCCAAGTGTATGTAAAGTGCTTGTATTTACCTTGCAGCCATCACATGTAACACACCAAACCCTAATGCCAGAACTGTGCAACCTCTCTAAAGCAGATTTTATCAGTGTGGCCTGATGATTTGCCTGTACACCGTTGATAAAGAAATATGCAATCGTGCATATAAATTTGCCTTTAATAGAGACAAGCATGAAAACCATAGCCTTTGATGCCTCTATTACTTCTTTTGACTGAGGCACTTCCCCACCAAACTCTAAAAAACCTGTGTATTGCTTAGTTCCTTGGTCCCAAACTACTTGCTTCCTAATTGCCATCCTGTCTACAATTAGACATGAATCGCTGAACTGGTCCCTTACAATTGGGTTCGAATCAACGTACTTAAAAACATCTTTTAAGAAGCCAGTTTCACAGTCGACACTTGCCACCCATTTGGAAATCAATGATTTATGGGTCAGAGGCATTAATTTTTGCAGGTATTCATATGCTGCTGGTGAATAAAAGTACACAGTCATCGCAAACATTTTCACATTTGTTGTGTATCTATTACCCTTTGACGAGAGAGAGTTGTTCACTAAATTGCACACTAATTCCACTTGTGTTCCTTTCTGATGATTGAGGAAGTTATGTAACTTCTCAGGAAGATGCCCCTTCTCCTTCAATGAACTTTTGATGTCATCCATGGAAAACACTTTCTTCTCTCTTCTTCGAAGTTTTTCATGGACACACTTCAGTTTACGTTTTAATTCGTGCACAATGTCTGAGAAGAAATTGCAAGTTTCGGTCGAGTTGTCTTCCATTTCTACTTTCGACTGTATACCACAATCAGTTACTTAAGAACCAACTGCACTCTGAAATAAAGAAATAATTTCGTTATATATGATTGAAATAACTCAAGGCTTGATGAAAAAATATTATAAAAAACTTTGGGGGTGTGAAAACATCCTTATACTAACGTTTCCGACACAATTCGCAGCTTCTGCATTGGATAAATGGGACATGCTTTCCACGGAAGAATTCTCATTGACAACATTCTCCACGCAAACAGTAGCTTCTGCAGAGGGCAAATCAGCACGGATTCCAGGACAGAACGCTAAAAACAAAAATATGGACATGTATTACAACATTTATTAGACCTATGTAGCCCATTTGTGTCCGTACGAAATAAATTCACAAAAGTCAAAAGCACACACATAGCAAGGAAATTAATTAGCTACCTCAAATGGAGAAGCATCGTTGTCACTCAAAATCCTAACAACAAGTCGTCGTGGCTGTTTATTTGGTGGCATCAAATGTGTCGGAAAGTCAAAAGCTGATGGTACTGCTTCGGGTCTGAGACGTTTCTTCCACGTTCCAGGGCTCACTACGTAATCATCTTGTCGGAAAAGGTTTCCGCAAAGAAAACTGCAAGACGTAGGTTTAAAATCTTTCCGATTCACGGAAGTAATCGACTTCTTTAGCAGCTCTGGGTGCTTTAGAGGAAACCTGTTCAAAAACATCGAATTAGCAAACGCACTAAGTCTGTATTGTTGTCGTATTGTATCGGTAGTCCTATTACCTGTGAAATGGTAAGTCACTTTCCTTACTCCATCGCTTCGTACAATTGAAAGCGGAACAAGAAATCACCATTTCGATAATCCTTAATTCCTTATACACCGTACAGACCGAGAAAAACTTCTTGGCTAATTCAAATATGGCGGGCAATACAGACGATAGTAATCAGCTGGTAGAACTATCTATCGGTAGGTCCGGTAGTTGAGCATCCCTCATTTCGCTAGCTTTAGACGCCTGTCTGCGTGGTGGTGAGTGGTGTGTCGGGCACGGAGCTGGACGGACGTGCTAGAGTGCGCGGCCTCATGGCGATTGCAGCGAGTTAACACCGGCGACTGTTGGGCAGCGGAGGCCCGGAATTTCATGGAGCATTGACCGTTATTATCGGCGAGTTTAGTGGGCGAGGAGCGACTATCGTCGTGTGCAACCTGGTTACGACGTGCATCAGTCAGTCGTGGTGTGCTAAATGCGCCGAGATATATTGAAAAACTTGTTAGCAGACACGAACTGCGGGTGCCTAGCTCGAGTCATGAAGCTATTGGCCTCCGCGGCATTTGTTTGAAATTATCTATGAAGACTGTTTAGTACGTACTGTACTTAAAGACTTAATTCTGCCCGGTGTGAGCTGGCCAGGAAACCAGTTTCTTTATACCTTTCGGTGACCCCTTTGGGGTTGTGTATCTCAAGCTGGAGTTTTCTGTATGCACCAAGATAGTATTTTGCAATTTTCATCTTGTACTTGAAATCATGGTTTGTTATTATTGAGTATTCGATACTATTGATTATAATTCCTGTTTGCTGTAGACCTCATGGCCCCTTCTAGGGTCAGTTATTGGATTTGGCCTGTAACTAAATTAGTGTGCGATCAGCGTTAAGGTACGAACGTGTAGGTCATATATACAGGGTGGTCCATTGATCGTGACCGGGCCAAATATCTCACGAAATAAGCGTCAAACGATAAAACTACAAAGAACGAAACTTGTCTAGCTTGTAGAGGGAAACCAGATGGCGCTATGGTTGGCCCGCTGGATGGCGCTGCCATAGGTCAAACGGATATCAACTGCGTTTTCTTAAATAGGAACCCCCATTTTTTATTACATATTCGTGTAGTACGTAAAAAAATATGAGTGTTTTAGTTGTACCACTTTTTTCGCTTTGTGTTAGATGGCGCTCTAATAGTCACAAACATATGGCTCACAATTTTAGACGAACAGTTGGTAACAGGTAGGTTTTTTAAATTAAAATACAGAACGTAGGTACGTTTGAACACTTTATTTTGGTTTTTCCAGTGTGATACATGTACCTCTGTGAACTTATCATTTCTGAGAACGCATGCTGTTACAGCGTGATTACCTATAAATACCACTCTACTGCAATACATGCTCAAAATGATGTCCGTCAACCTCAATGCATTTGGCAATACGTCTAACGACATTCCTCTCAACAGCGAGAAGTTCGCCTTCCGTAATGTTTGCACACGCATTGACAATGCACTGACGCATGTTGTCAGGCGTTGTCGCTGCATCATGACATAAAATATCCTTCAACTTTCCCCACAGAAAGAAATCCGGGGACGTCAGATCCGGTGATCGTGCGGGCCATTGTATGGTGCTTCGACGACCAATCCACCTGTCATGAAATATGCTATTCAATACCGCTTCAACCGCACGCGACCTATGTGGCGGACATCCATCATGTTGGAAGTACATCACCATTCTGTCACGCAATGAAACATCTTGTAGTAACATCGGTAGAACATTACGCAGGAAATCAGCATACATTGCACCATTTAGATTACCATCGATAAAATGGGGGCCAATTATCCTTCCTCCCATAATGCCGCACCATACATTAACCTGCCAAGGTCGCTGATGTTCCACTTGTCGCAGCCTTCGTGGATTTTCCGTTGCCCAGTAGTGCATATTATGCCCGTTTACGTTACCGCTGTTTGTGAATGACGCTTCGTCGCTAAATAGAACGCGTGCAAAAAATCTGTCATCGTCCCGGAATTTCTCTTGTGCTCAGTGGCAGAACTGTACACGACGTTCAAAGTCGTCGCCATGCGATTCCTGGTGCATAGAAATATGGTACGGGTGCAATCAATGTAGCATTCTCAACACCGACGTTTTTGAGTTTCCCGATTCTCACGCAATTTGTCTGCTACTAATGTGCGGATTAGCCGCGACAGCAGCTAAAACACCTACTTGGGAATCATCATTTGTTGCGGGTCGTGGTTGACGTTTCACATGTGGCTCAACACTTGCTGTTACCTTAAATAACGTAACTATCCGGCGAACGGTCCGGACACTTGGATGATGTCGTCCAGGATACCGAGGAGCATACATAGCACACGCCCGTTGGGCATTTTGATCACAATAGCCATACATCAACACGATATCGACCTTTTCCATAATTGTTAAAAGGTCCATTTTAACACGCGTAATGTATCACGAAGCAAATATGGTCCGCACTGGCGGAATGTTACGTGGTACGACGTACTTATACGTGTGTGACTATTACAGCGCCATGTATCACAAAGCGAAAAAATTGGTCCAACTAAAAGATTCATATTTCTTTACGTACTACACGAATATGTAATAAAAAATGGGGGTTCCTATTTTAAAAAACGCAGTTGATATCCGTTTGACCTATGGCAGCGCCAACTACCGGAACAATCATAGCGCCATCTGGTCTCCCCCTTCAAGCTAGACAATTTTCGTGCTTTGTAGTTTTTTCGTTTGATGCTTATTTCCTGAGATGTTGTGTCCGGTCAGTATCAATGGACCACCCTGTATATATACATGGTGGTCCATTGATAGTGACCGGGCCAAATATCTCATGAAATATGCACCAAACGAAAAACTGCAAAGAACGAAACTCGTCTAGCCTGAAGGGGAAACCAGATGGCGCTATGGTTGGCCAGCTAGATGGCGCTGCTATAGCGTCCCCAGTGATATATTACGAAAATACTTAAAAAACGGTATTTATAAAGAAGAGACATTTAAAAATTGAATAATATATTTTTATCATGTAGCCGTAAAATAATGATTTCTATGTGTAAGTTTCGAGGGCAAAGAAATATAACAAAATGATCCAAAGATACGACAAGATACGCTGTTTTGTTAATTTTGTAGTCGTCTTCACTTCTTCTCTTGTCTTGGTTGTGTGTAGACGGACATCTTGCGAGTGCTGGCAAATGTAAGCATATTTGTATGAATTAAGCAGATAATATATTGATTTAATATTATTGTGCACTTTTAATTTGTAGGAGGTGATCCCGATTTCATGTCCACCTTCCTTGAATTAACCTGCATTCAAGTAATTTACAGTTCAACAATCGCAGCGGCCGATGCAGCCAACGACGCCATTACGTGGCGATATTAACTTATAAAAATTTAGCGGAAGCGAAAAACTCGCCCGCTATTAACATAATATGGATTTTTCTCCACAGACGCCCGACGTTGTAGAAATACGTAGCTTTAAGATTCTTATTTTCAGTACCATAGCCGACAGCCAGAACCAGGATTCCGACTACGTGGCAATGGTTAACGGAGGTAAGAAAAAAATACTCTCGCGCGTGTGTGGGCCGCAATTGTAATTAATAACTAAAGATCTTTTGCTTTAAAGTGAGCTGACTAGCCGAGGAAATTAATATGAAAAGTTTATTACGTTGTTCAACCTATATGCTCATGTTTTAAGATTCAGCGAGTCTAACATTCATTAACGTAACAAATAATTTGAGATTAATATTGTTAAAAAGGAGAACTTCACAAAAGCATCTAACCGTAAATCAAAATTGAATGAAATATTATTTTTATTAAGGACCACCACGTAAGTCGGCAACAATCAAAATAATAATAATAATGTATTAAATTACGACGGCCGATGGACGCGAGAGGGCCAAATATCTCACTAAATATTCATCAAACGAAAAAACTGCAAAGAACGAAACTCGTCTAGCCTGAAGGGGAAACCAGATGGCGCTGTGGTTGGCCAGCTAGATGGCGCTGCCTTAGGTCAAACCGTAGGCGACTGGAAAACTGAGGCCTGGTCGGATGAGTCCTGATTTCAGTTGGTAAGAAGTGATGGTAGTTTTCGAATGTCGCGCAGACCTCAACAAGCCATGGACTCAGGTTGTCAACAAGGCACTGTGGAAGCTGATAGGGGCTCCATAATGGTGTGGACTGTATTTACATAGAATGGACTGGGTTCTCTGGTCCCGCTGAACCAATCATTGACTGGAAATGGTTACATTCGGCTACTTGTAGATCATTTACAGTCATTCATGTTTCCAACAACGATGGACTTTTTATGGATGGCAATGCACCATGACATCGGACCACAATTGTTGGCGATTGGTTTGAAGTACATTCTGGACATTTCGAGTGAATGATTTGGCTACCCAGATCGCCCAACATGAATCCCATCGAAAATTTATTGGACGTAATCGAGAGGTCAGTTTGTGCATAAAATCATGCATCGGTAAAATTTCGCATTTATGGACAGCTATAGAGGCAGTATTGCTCAATATTTCTGTAGGGTACTTCCAACGACTTCTTGTGTTGTGTCGATTCCCTAAGGTCTCGACACAATGAGTGGCTAGGTGCACGCGGAACTAACGCAGACGGGCGTAAATTCTGAAACAGGAGACTGGATGAAAACTATAAAGAAAAGAAGAGAGATTTTAATATACTTAACTTTAATGTAGTCTTGTTCTTGTTGAAATACATCTCTTGCATAGTAGTAAGCAATTAGCAATGATACACATGGCGCCTTGCTAGGTAGTAGCGATGGACTAGCTGAAGGCTATTTAATCTGTCTCTCGGCAATTGAGAGGAATACTTGGTAGGTCTAGTCGCAAGCTATGTCGTCCGTACAACTGGGCGAGGTCATGTCCGTGTCTTGTGACCTGCCCTGTGGTGGCGCTACGTTTGCGAATACACAGTGGCGACACGCGGGTCCGACATGTACTACAGGACCGCGGCCGATTTAAGTTACCACCTAGCAAGTGTGGTGTCTAGCGGTGACACCACATCTTGAGCCATGCCACGTTGAATTGCTGCACTAAGCCAGGAAAATAGAGGTCCGACACGACATTAAGAAGTATCCCATGACTATTGTCACCTCAGCGTAAAGAGAAAAAAAAATTAGGCACCCTATTTGGCGGGCCTACAAAGAAGATGCACAGAAAAACGTTAGACAACACTTTGAATTTAAAGCTGAATTGATCGAGACTTTCGCGTTTGTTCAAAACTTAAATGGCCTTCCAACCATTATTATCATTCGGGAAAAATTGGCTCATAACAGGAAATCAAATTTGGAGAGGTACTTTTAAACTGAACACGCGTCATTTAGTACACAATACTCTGTCGGTGACACAAGGAGGAAAGTAGTTGGAGAAATTGAGAAGAGTCAAGAAAAATGTTCTGTATTGATTACTGGATGAAATCTTCCAACGATGGTCTATTGTAAGAATGGTGCTCAGTCAAGAGATTTATAATAGAGGAAAACCATATATATACCGTGAATATACAAAAAGATGTATCGGGATTTTATGAAAAACGCAGATATTTTAAAAAAATGGAGAGTTACTATTGTCTGCTAAAACAGTGAAACGTTGAACAGTTAAAATGTGTTCAAATACAACCTACCAGAAAATCGAAGATATTTAGTTGGTTTCAACATTCTCAATAGCAGTTGAAGAATCTTGTGACGAAATGATACACTGCAGGTTTCACTTTGTGTGCAATTTATTTCATTAACAGGTTCTAAAGAAGAACTATTAGGACCTATAGCCATTCAATGGTAAAAAATGTCGAGAGGTTGTAGCAAATGTAGTAACTGTGTGCACTGAGAAACGTCATATCCAATTGATAAAACTGTCTCATTTTCAACAGCCGAGTGAAAACCAGGAATGGCGGAAGAAACGTGTTTATCGTTATTTTGAAATAAAAAAACCGTGAGTTACTTATTTACCGTTGCATTATTCGTCACGAAGCACTTTGTATGCAGACATTTCTAAAAGAAGTTTTCAAAGTCGCAGAATTTATGATTATTAACTGCGTTGTAGATAAATCTCATAATCATCACCAATTAAAAGAATCTTTAGCTCAAATGGTGACCGCACTTATTTTCTGTTGCGTAACAAGGTACGTTGGTAATCAAGAGGACGCATTTAGAAACTTTTCGTTTCCCTGTTAAAAGAAATTAAAACATTTCTTCTTGAGTAGGTTGTTCACTATCCAGAACCAACGAATGATCAGCGTATCTAAAAATTTCATTTCACGGTAGACGTTACGCCTCATCCGAATGAGCTTAATGGAAAACTACAGGGGACAGATAATAAAATTTTTTTGAAGTCAGAAGAAGGTATCTCATTAAAAAACAAAGTACCTCATTCGAAAGATAAACTTTGATTCACTTTGCGGTATCACAGCTAAACTGACTGCCACAGTCTCGTATCCCAGGCGACGTAAATGAAAAGAAACTATCACATGTTTCACAAAGTCATGATTTATACAATATAATATAGAAATGTGCATTTGTTATTATCGAGACCCATAGATTTTTTGGTACTTTAGTCTACGATGTTGGCTGAAATACTTGGAAATAAATAAAAATAAACATAGGAATGTTGCAAGTAAACACAGAAATCCTTAAGTAAGTTAGAAAGGTTTTAACTATACTGTTATTTAGGAGGAGAATGGGTGGGTGGTGTTGGGGGGGGGGAGGAAGAAGAGATGTGATCGTGACCCTAATGACCCCAGTATTGGATACCGTACGTATTTACCACAGGTTTTTGAAGAGCCGATAAGTTGTTGAATGAAAGTGGGCAATGAGAGGTGGTGTTGCAATGGCCATCGGCGGCCAACGCAAGACCGTGATAAGGGCGCTTATATATACGAAGACAGCGCGCCACCGATGCAAACGTCACGATGCGCTCCTCAGGATTGAGTCTGCTGCTGTTGGCAGCACTGTTGGCGTCTGCCCTGGCAGCCGTCTCCTACAGGGGGTGAGTGAATCTGACACGTGTCCTTCATTTGCCGTTCATAGAAATGCACTTATATCTTCACACATTTCAACAATGTAATAAATGGTTCATTTCGCTGATGACTGCAATCTAACTTTCACAGCATCCTCAATCTTCCAGTTTGCTTAATGTTTCTATGAAACTAGCGAACCCGGAATTAATTCGTAACTGCTAAATATGTAGTGGAATTAGAAACATGCCCTAACCTCCGTCTGCGCCCTCTCTCTGTCCATAATATCCTTCCTCCTATCTCTCTTCCCTTTCTCTCTGTCTATCTTCTTTCCAACCTCTCCCTGACCTTCAGCTTTGTTTATTCATAATTCAAACGGAACCTTAACAGGGAACTGAAGTCGCTTAAAATGAATTGGGCAATGGTTGCTATCTTGGTGTATGGGAGAGACCTCTCCATCTGCTGGATCTGGATATTTTATTTATTTATTTATTTATTTATTTAACCTGGCAAGATTAGGGCCATCAGGCCCTCTCTTACATCTAACCAGGCATTCTACTTATTTTACATTCATATGTTTTAGTAGGCATGTTAAACTACATCTAGTATAAAAAGTGAAATAAACAATTTGAAAGGTACACCTGGAAAAATACATACATATAGAGTTTATATTCTTAGATCACAAGTACTGTTATAATTAGACATTATTGAAGAGACATGGTGTCCATAAAAGACCCAGTTTCAAAACGCTGTAGAAAGGGAACCAATGCTCAGAATGACATCAAATTTGAGCAGCATATTTTTCATGCAGAGCGAAACGTCATAGAATAAAAAAAATTAACGACAATTTTACCATTAGACTGCGCTGTAAGCGTCAGAATATGCACACCAACAGACGAGCGACACACGGCTGTTCCTCGGTTTGTGTCCAAGATGCCCAATATGAACTTTTGCCATTAAGGATCGCACGCTGCTGATAAAGCTCTTAAGGATGATGATTGTGGGCTAGTAGCCTTGCAGAAATTCGGGACACTCAAGGGTATGAAAAAAGGCATTGGTCCGATGTCTGCTTAGTGTTTGCAGAAAATGACTGCAAATTTCGCTACATAGAGGTTTCTTCGATGTCCGGTTTGGCGGAGGAAGGAAAGTAGTCATCCGACGTCCGTCGGAGATAGGGCCACAGGCGGTGGTGTGCAAACACGCAGTGCATGGAGAATTGCCTGTATGTTGGACATGCCTGCGAGCAAGGTGCATAAAATCCCATGAAAAATCCTGCATTGCTATCCGTTCAAGAGATGTTCCCTGCTGACCTGCCCCAAGACAAAGGTTCGCTCTGGGGTTTCTTGTTTACATGGACGTGGACAATGCATGGCCATGGAGCATTCTGTGGGCAGACGATACCCATGTTCATCTCCAGGGAGATGTCAATACACATAACTGCAGAATATGGGCAACGGAAAATCCGCACACACATCACCCACTATCACTTCATTCAATAAGGATGTGTGATGCAGGCTGACAGCATCGTTTTTCGTAGGGCCGTATTTTTTCGAGATGAGTCCTATGGGTCCTGTTACCTGTGCCGTCACTGGTAAACGCTATGATAATCTTTTGTGCACCAAAGTCATTCCAACGCTTCAACAGGATAATTTCTATGCAAGATGGCGCTCCTCCGCGTACTGTGTCAGTGATGCGGCTACTGCAGAGACATTTAGGAAATGTTAGAACTATCAGCCATCATTTCCCTACAGACTGGCCATCCAGATCACCTGATCTAAATCCTTGTGACTTCTGGCTGTGGGTTTATCTGAAAGAAGTTGTGTTGAGCGCTCCAATTCCGAACGTATCTGAACTGAAGCACGCAGTGTACAGTTTATTTTGAATGCGACCCCCGAGACATTGCGATCTGTTGTGGAACAAGCTGTTTGTCGAATTCAACTTGTGGCGGGAAAAGGTGGACAGCATATTGAACATGTCTAGCATCAGTGTCGCGACACTTAAACACCGCTTTTTGGCCCTAGGACAATTAAAAAGCGATGTGAATTTGTTTTTAATGCGGCTTCCGGGCTCAGGATAATTAAAAACCGATTTTCTCCTTCCGATGTGGTACCACCTTGTCGTGGTGGATAGGCTTACCTAACTATCAGTGCCACAACTGTTGACTACTGAATTTCTGCAGTCGTGCACACTGAACAGTACGGACGGTGTAACGTGCAACTCAAACCATAGCAGTCGTATTGCGATTTATCTGTCATTTGTAGCTGACCTCATTTACGTGAAGACGCCGCGTACTACTCCATAAATTGGTAGAATTCTCGTCAATTTTTTTTTCTTCCATGACGTTCCCCTCAGTGTCAATAATATGCTGTTCAAATTTCATTCTGAGGAGTGGTTCTCTTCCTACAGCGTTTTGAAACTGCAACTTGAATTGTGGCTTATGTCTGTCAGAGTGTTTATTTGAGTATCGTGTAAAAATTTTAAGTAAATAGGTGAAGAAATTCTCTAGATTTTTGCTAACGATGTTTCCCCCCACATATAATTCACTAGCGCAGAAAGGCGTGCCTTATAGCTGTGCGTCTATGCCAATACCACGCAACGTATGGCGTAGTGCTTATTGTGTCACACATATCTCCTGAACTCTGTGTCGTACAGTGGTATAATTTTGTAGGTACATTCAGCGACGTCTGTGAATACTGTCTGAAAAATTGTGTTGCGAATGGAGTTAGTAGCAACAAAGTAATAAATTTAACCTTCATGCACAATGCGGCAGTTTTAAATGCAACTCACAGTTCATGACCCAATATCTCCTGAACTATGTGTCATACAATGATACAATATTCCAGGTACATTCAGAGGCATATGTGGTACTGTCTGAGAAATTTAATGGGAACAGCATTCGTAACAAAGAAGTAATAAATTCAAATGTCATTCATGATACGGCAGTTTTTCACGCTTCTCATTGTTTATTACGTCATATCAGCTGAACTGTGTGTCGTATAGTGATGTAATTTGGTATTTACATTCAGTGGTACATGTGCATACTGTCTGTAAAATGTGTCGCGAATACAGTTAGTAGTAAAGAAGTAATAAAATAAGTAATAAATCATAACGTCATGCCTTATCCGATAATTTAACTGCATGTACAGCAGAAAAGTTGTAAGCGATAAACATTTTTCTTTTGATCATTTTGTGGGAGTAGTCAGCGAGAAAACATATCCTAAATGTTTGACATTGTTGCAAAATTTGTTGTAAGTCGCTAATCGCTCTCATGGATGAATGAAGTCTGGGAATTCATGCGTCACGGGCTTCGCCTCTTTTTCACGCCCGTCCACATCCAGTTGACAAATAGGTGGTTCAGACTCTCACAGTGATTGTTGCGTGATAGTACGGTATTTGTATTCTAAGTTTCGTTGAAATCGGTCAAGTTGATTAGAAGGAGATGTGGTACACACACACACACACACACACACACACACACACACACATATCCATTTTTATAATATGTGTAGATTTATATTTTAAAAAAATATGTACCCTATATCCATCCAAACATTTATTAGAGCATCGTGAAAAATTAGAAGTAAATCAGTTAAGAACATTTCGAGAATGTTGATAATAACATTAAATAACTTCTTATACTTATGCAGTATATATCACTGGTAGAAGTGAACATAGCTATAACACCGTATAAATACAAGTTGTTGTTTTTTAATTTTACAACCAAAAATCTCGAATAGCTCTTAATCCGTTCACTTCAGATTTTTACACGAAACTTTAATAAATCTTCGAACCGACATAAGCTACATATTTTTAAATATATGTAAAGAAGAAATGTTGTTGGCAAAAATTTCGAAAAGATAGAATACGTATTTTCAATATATATATATTTAATAATATGTAGCTTATGTCGGTTCGAAGGTTTATTAAAGTGTCGTGTAAAAATCTGAAGTGAACGGATTAAGAGCTATTCGAGATTTTTGGTTATAAAATTAAAAAACAACGACTTGTATTTATACGGTGTTATAGCTATGTTCACTTCTACCAGTGAGATAGCGAGAATTCGATACAAAAATACACACAATGTAATAAAACACAGTTAGAAATCAGTTAAAAGAAGTAATTACTAACGACAGTTTAAGACATGGGTTGGATTATTACCTACCCTTTTTAACACTTACATAGAATTCATTGTTCATACATGGAAACGTAAAAGTTTATAGTAATAAAATGAAATCAATGGCCTTCTGAGGAAAATGTCCAATCAGATCAAAAATTGTTTTAGACAATTCAGTTTTAGAACAAGTCTATCTCAAATCTCTTATTTAACTTGTGATTTAAGTTTTGCTTTCAACTCTCGTATTGAAAATAAAATACATAAATTTCAAACTGCCCATGGCAGCATTTTCAGAACACTGGGCCATAAAGTACAAAAGGAGGTCATCACGAAAGTCTATAAAATGATGGTGGTTCCTGTGCTATTCTATGAAAGCAAAAAACCGGGTTTCCACAACAACAAGAAATTAAATTCAAACAGTAGAGATGAGGTTTCTAAGAAGAACGAAGCGTTGGACAAGAAGAGACATGATTAGAACCGAAGATATTAGAACAGGATGAAATATTTTCAACATGAGTAAAAAAATTCGAAAGTATAGTGAAAATGGGAGAATGCCAGGTCACGGAATTCCCCAGAAGATCCCAAACTACAACCCAAACGGGAAAAGAGATATTGGAAGACTGCAGAAAAGAAAGGAATGATTTTGGTTGTGAGTTCAGAACAGGAAATAGTATAATCCTTGAAAGGAAGGTGATGAAGATGATGATCATGACGACGAAGCTGTGGTAAGAGGGTGACTCGGACAGCCCTCCCCTCCCCGTTAAGCTTTAACAGGATGTAAGTAAGGTAACTGTAGTTCCACACATATTTCTCAATGAAAACAAAACTTGTTGTTGTTCTTTATTACTTACTTGTTTCGTGAAGTAGTTTTCCATTTAGAGGGCTGTCGCCAGACAGTAACGAGTACATAGCTGCCACATAGCAATCTGGTGAAGTACATTGGTAAAGATATTACTTATGAATGGTCTGTTGCAAAACTCACAGGCGAAAAGTCATCTTTGTTGCACGGGGTGAATTCTCTTTAAATTATAAGTTCAAAAGGCCTTTCAACTAAATCAAAATTTGTAACAAGGAAATTACCTACAACTCACAAGTAATACATAAAATGGGGCATAATAGAAATAGGTATTGTGGTGTCACCGCCAGACACCACACTTGCTAGGTGGTAGCCTTTAAATCGGCCGCGGTCCGTTAGTATACGTCGGACCCGCGTGTCGCCACTGTCAGTGATTGCAGACCGAGCGCCACCACACGGCAGGTCTAGAGAGACTTCCTAGCACTCGCCCCAGTTGTACAGCCGACTTTGCTAGCGAAGCTACACTGACCAATACGCTCTCATTTGCCGAGACGATAGTTAGCTTAGCCTTCAGCTACGTCATTTGCTACGACCTAGCAAGGCGCCATTACCAGTTTATATTCAGTGTAATAATGTCTAAACAAGAGCGATGTTCTCCAATTGTGGATTAAAGTTAAGTATTCCAAGAACTACGTTCTTTTCTTTATAGGATAATTACTTTACCTTGTTCCAGACTTCACGTCAGTCTGCGTGTAATTAAACGCGTGCATTTCGGCCTCCTCTAGCAACACGGTGTTGGCTCTTCTGCCAACACTACAGGTATAATTACCGAAATGATGTGCACCTGGTAAATAAGAAGAATATCAAAGAATTTAGAATTTCTTAAAAATATCAATAAAGTAAATTCTTAACAAAGTAGTTAAGCAGGCGAATTAAACAAGTGGGAAATCTAGCGAAATGAGAGGATGAGGTGAAGTTCAAGAGCGGGAAAGTCCTAACCTGAGTTCGATCGTTTAATGTTAAGTGTCGGCTGTCAGATGTTTACGGATATTAAGTCAGCTTTCGGACTTTTTGTGCCTGTTATCTGCGCGCCTGGTATCTGTGACGTTTACCCAGCACGTGTGGAGATTTCTGCAACCTCCAATTACATTCTTGTTTATGCGGTACAGCTGCCGCAAGTTTGTTCTTTGGGGACGATTGTCAGCTATTGTTTGGAAACCAAAATCGTTTTCACAAAATAAATCAATTTTTAGAGGTTCACAGTGTACGCTGTCATTCATAAATACGTAATTTTTCTGACGAGCAGTGACGACAGAACTCATCGACACACACAACTGCTCAAGACAGCCCGCTTCTTTATGGCAAAAAAAAAAGAAAAAAAAAACGCTGAAAATTTTGTATGTTAGATATTTGTTAAAAACGTATGTTCTTTCTTTAACGCCTCCCCTTCCTTCACTTTCTATCAAATAGGCCTGCCGTTTTTTTGTTTTAATTATCCCAGCTACGTAATGTGGCATTGATGACTACTGTTAAAGATATTGCACTAGCCTTGGCAATATTATTGGCCCTTTATAATTTGAAAGAGGTAGTATCTGATACAATAGTAGGACTGATATAATAGTAACTGGTGAAAAATGATCGTTTCTTAAGAACCATCTAGTGATATTTGCTAAATCATACAACGATAAATTAATCGGATTTTTTCTATCACTTCTTTAATGACACGTGCTGAGTTCAGTGCGTCCTTGTATTGATTAAAGTCATTAAACTCTGATCAACTCTGAATTCTATATGGAAAGGAGAATAGCTTATAATTTTTAACTTCTGAAATGTCTAATCAGAGATGGTCTGGCAATAATTTTAAAGTGCGTCTGTCTGCCCAATCACTGTCTTTCCTTTAGAGATATCACAGCGTAGACGACTGCATAGAGAAATAAACGCTTTCACTATTTTACGGAAAAAAAACATATAAAATCTTTCAAGTATGTTTCTGAACTTCACTTCTTTTGTATCTTCTGATGATGTTGACTGAATGTTTTTGTTAGACCTTTTTACGATTTAAATCTTTGCCACATTCGAAGAAACATTTCGACATTAAAATTGCATTGGTGGTAAAAACTGCAACGGTTTTCCAACTACAAAAATGGCCATGGGATGCTGGACCACTGGTTTTTTTCCTTATCTAAATCAGTACACTGGTTGGTACAACCCTGATTCCTAGGGAAGCTTGATAAATCTACTAATCCTCTAGAATTTCAAGCCTATGCTTCTTGTTAGAAAACATGAAAAAGAAGTCGGTGCTAATCCCACATGGCTGCGCTACGTTCACACTACTACTTTTCACGAGGTTTTGTAAATTTACTCAAACATCTACAAAAACGTCTGAGAATCAAAGCACGCTATCCTTACGGCGTATTAACATAAAGTTCAGAATATAATACACAGTGCTCGATGTGCAGGTTCAGACTTAACTCTCTCCAGAAATCTTCCATAGACCCTCCAACGGGTAAATAGCAGTGCTTACCTTAGTTGTAATTCTAATGGCCTTCAAATTTAGCGGCCACCTCAGCATTGACGTCCGACAACAACTACGGTCCATGTTGCTGTTTGTAGATGACTCTGGCATCGCTACATCTCTCTCAAACAGCATAATATACATGCAATATAAGATTATAACCACAGTGAGTATACATAAAAATATAAATATTTGTTCTCTAGTCAACTCTTAATTTAAAAAAAGAAAAATTAACCAGCGATTCGAAAATATGGTACCCACTGAAATCTGTAGACCAGACTGGTCTCTCATATCTCCTTCTCACAGCAAGTCAATGAGAGACAAAACATTTAAATATTAAGACATTTAAATATTAAAAGTGAAATCAATAGCTATTGCGACGTCTCAACGCTGTTCTCATCTCCCCTGAGTGGCATTCTGCTCTTGGCAGTGGTGATGCACAGATGTCTTGTTTGTCTCCTATCATCGGAGCTGTGCAGGTGGAGTTGTTTACTTCCCAGCTTTTCCGAGGCATTAGAAACAAGTTCTAAATATCAAGCGCTCCTATAGAGAGGCCATGATCAAAATCACTTTTTAACATGATCACGCCAGACAACGTGCATGTTGTTGTTGTGGTCTCCAGTCCTGAGACTGGTTTGATGCAGCTCTCCATGCTACTCTATCCTGTGCAAGCTTCTTCATCTCCCAGTACCTACTGCAACCTACATCCTTCTGAATCTGCTTAGTGTATTGATCTCTTGGTCTCCCTCTACGATTTTTACCCTCCACGCTGCCCTCCAATGCTAAATTTGTGATCCCTTGATGCCTCAAAACATGTCCTACCAACCGATCCCTCCTTCTAGTCAAGTTGTGCCACAAACTTCTCTTCTCCCCAATCCTATTCAATACCTCCTCATTAGTTACGTGATCTACCCACCTTATCTTCAGCATTCTTCTGTAGCACCACATTTCGAAAGCTTCTATTCTCTTCTTGTCCAAACTGGTTATCGTCCATGTTTCACTTCCATACATGGCTACACTCCATACAAATACTTTCAGAAACGACTTCCTGACACTTAAATCTATACTTGATGTTAACAAATTTCTCTTCTTCAGAAACGATTTCCTTGCCATTGCCAGTCTACATTTTATATCCTCTCTACTTCGACCATCATCAGTTATTTTACTCCCTAAGTAGCAAAACTCCTTTACTACTTTAAGTGTCTCATTTCCTAATCTAATCCCCTCAGCATCACCCGATTTAATTTGACTACATTCCATTATCCTCGTTTTGCTTTTGCTGATGTTCATCTTATATCCTCCTTTCAAGACACTGTCCATTCCGTTCAACTGCTCTTCCAAGTCCTTTGCTGTCTCTGACAGAATTACAATGTCATCGGCGAACCTCAAAGTTTTTACTTCTTCTCCATGAATTTTAATACCTACTCCGAATTTTTCTTTTGTTTCCTTTACTGCTTGCTCAATATACAGATTGAATAACATCTGGTTTCTGTACAAATTGTAAATAGCCTTTCGCTCCCTGTATTTTACCCCTGCCACCTTCAGAATTTGAAAGAGAGTATTCCAGTTAACGTTGTCAAAAGCTTTCTCTAAGTCTACAAATGCTAGAAACGTAGGTTTGCCTTTTCTTAATCTTTCTTCTAAGATAAGTCGTAAGGTTAGTATTGCCTCACGTGTTCCAACATTTCTACGGAATCCAAACTGATCTTCCCCGAGGTCCGCTTCTACCAGTTTTTCCATTCGTCTGTAAAGAACTCGCGTTAGTATTTTGCAGCTGTGACTTATTAAACTGATAGTTCGGTAATTTTCACATCTGTCAACACCTGCTTTCTTTGGTATTGGAATTATTATATTCTTCTTGAAGTCTGTGGGTATTTCGCCTGTCTCATACATCTTGCTCACCAGATGGTAGAGTTTTGTCATGACTGGCTCTCCCAAGGCCATCAGTAGTTCTAATGGAATGTTGTCTACTCCCGGGGCCTTGTTTCGACTCAGGTCTTTCAGTGCTCTGTCAAACTCTTCACGCAGTATCTTATCTCCCATTTCATCTTCATCTACATCCTCTTCCATTTCCATAATACTGTCCTCAAGTACATCGCCCTTGTATAAACCCTCTATATACTCCTTCCACCTTTCTGCCTTCCCTTCTTTGCTTAGAACTGGGTTGCCATCTGAGCTCTTGATATTCATACAAGTGGTTCTATTATCTCCAAAGGTCTCTTTAATTTTCCTGTAGGCAGTATCTATCTTACCCCTAGTGAGACAAGCCTCTACATCCTTACATTTGTCCTCTAGCCATCCCTGCTTAGCCATTTTGCACTTTCTGTCGATCTCATTTTTGAGACGTTTGTATTCCCTTTTGCCTGCTTCATTTACTGCATTTTTATATTTTCTCCTTTCATCAATTAAATTCAATATTTCTTCTGTTACCCAAGGATTTCTATTAGCCCTCGTCTTTTTACCTACTTGATCCTCTGCTACCTTCACTACTTCATCCCTCAGAGCTACCCAATCTTCTTGTACTGTATTTCTTTCCCCCATTCCTGTCAATTGTTCCCTTATGCTCTCCCTGAAACTCTCTACAACCTCTGGTTCTTTCAGTTTATCCAGGTCCCATCTCCTTAAATTCCCACCTTTTTGCAGTTTCTTCAGTTTCAATCTGCAGTTCATAACCAATAGATTGTGATCAGAATCCACATCTGCCCCTGGAAATGTCTTACAATTTAAAACCTGTTTCCTAAATCTCTGTCTTACCATTATATAATCTATCTGATACCTATTAGTATCTCCAGGATTCTTCCAGGTATACAACCTTCTTTTATGATTCTTGAACCAAGTGTTAGCTATGATTGAGTTATGCTCTGTGCAAAATTCTACAAGGCGGCTTCCTCTTCCATTTCTTCCCCCCAATCCATATTCACCTACTATGTTTCCTTCTCTCCCTTTTCCTACTGACGAATTCCAGTCACCCATGACTATTAAATTTTCGTCTCCCTTCACTACCTGAATAATTTCTTTTATCTCGTCATACATTTCATCATTTTCTTCATCATCTGCAGAGCTAGTTGGCATATAAACTTGTACTACTGTAGTAGGCATGGGCTTTGTGTCTATCTTGGCCACAATAATGCGTTCACTATGCTGTTTGTAGTAGCTAACCCGCACTCCTATTTTTTATTCATTATTAAACCTACTCCTGCATATGAGATTGAGATATTCCTGCGGCACGATCTATGTGTGAATCCCTTGGATGTAATGGGCATCCACTTTTCAATTACAGCCAGTGTCATTCACAATAAGATGATAAATGCTGAAGCTTCCACAACTGCCGTGATCAAATTTACTAAGCCATTTAATTTCAAACTCTCCAGTGGTCACATTGAAATTGTTACAGTGGACCGTATGAGTCTGGGCTTGTGAACCATTAAGCACTTCCCCCTGAGGTGCCCGCCAATGTCGTAATTGTGGCCTTTCGACATTAAGGAAATGTGATCAGCCATGTGGCTCAGAAATGACAGATGTTTGAGCCTCATGAAATGTAGTATGGTGTCTACTAGATAAAAATTGCACTGATGAAACACATACTGCCATACCGTCCTGCCATGCCATAGTGAAGTACGATGGCCTACCATCGCATATGTTTTGGCTGTGGACAGGAAGGACATGTCAGGTCGTTGAGTATTCAAAGCCGAATGACGGAAACATAAATCGGAGAATCTGATCCAGCAGCGGTGAGGATCATCCTCCAATCGCCTATGCCAAAGCAGCAGAGACATCCTTCTTGGAGTGATTACCTGGATTACCTGCGGGTGCTGACATCCTGTGAATCGAATGAGGACACGACCCAGGTCACGCCGCCTCCTCAGGCGACGACAACCTTGCAACATCCTCAACCACCATAACTGGGTGAACCAAAAGAAAAGATGGACGTCAACAACAGGGTCGTGCCGAAACCGGCCTCCCTTACTGAGGGAGCAATGGCGTCTGATCAGCTTCCACACTCTGACACAGAAACTTACGTCCGTAAGCAACGATTGCATCATAAACACAACGAATGGTGGCATGCACGTTCTGACAAGTGAGCAGAAAACAAATGTGGCGCTCTAATAGACGACATGGAGAAAGTTAGGTGTGATACCCAGTGAGCCATTACTGTTACGGCGCCCAAGTAAGTGGCAGTGAGTCAATGACTTTTTGATGAGGATATTCCATCTATTGTCGTCCATGACAGCACCAACTGAGATGAAGACAAGGCAAAAAACTTTTCAGCTGGTAGCGAACAATCTCATCACTCTGAGAAGGCGCAGTAAATTCTCCATGCTGCAGGAAATGTTTCATGCTGCAGACATAGCATCGCTCTTTTGCAAGAGGTCTACATAGCCAGCTTTCCCCATCTCTTAGGTTACACAGCTAATGTCACCCATGCTTCGCCCATGGGCAGCATCATCACTGTCTTACTTAAAGAGAGCTTGGCAGAAGATGACGTGCGATATATCCTCAATGCATTGGTCATGGCTGCCACAGTGAACTAAGTCCGAATCATCAATAGCTATGCCCCTTCTGGTACAGAGCGACAGCAAGAACGCTTCGGTTTTTTGCCAAAGACATCGCGCTGCTCCGTCAGTGTCGACTAGTTGACATGGTGGTTTGGAGAGACTTCAGTTGCACACAGGTACCTTCAGACTAGCTCTCACGTCATTCCCTGTACAGTGAGTCTGACATCCACGATCTTCAAATGGCGGGCATCTGGCGCCACATCCATGGCGACAGACACAGCTATACTCACTTTGCCAGTCACTCCTCCAGCCGACTCGAATGGATTTATGTCATGTGCTCATTACAGACAGCGATATGCAAAGCGGACGTATGGCCAACACTCTTTTCTGATCACTTGGCCTTCATTTGTCCCATAACCCTCAGTTCACTCAGGGAATGGTGAAGCGCAAGCCCACGGAAGCTAAATATTGCCCACTTGATCTCCCCAATCTGTCAAGTAGCTGGGGAAGGTACATGGAATAAGTGTGTTCGCCGCCATGGTCTGTACCACTCGGCCTTAAGATGGTGGATTGATTGCACGAAACTGGTCCTCAGAAGAATCTTCATAGCATGCAGTAGAGAAGCAGCTGCATGGCACAGACACACAACGGACTTTTACTTTACATCCTTAGGGAGTGTTTCGATCAGCTGCATTCACCGGACATACAGATTGTTTCTACCATGCGGTCAACTTGATCAACTGCTCAATTAAAGTCGATGGATGGCAGCTTATCAGGTAAATGCCACAGCTTCGCCAGATTACCATGTCCCTATATCCGCTCAGAACTGTGCATATGCTGGATCCTGCGAAAGTACATACTGTACCATACCCCTGAAATGCATAGCCATCAATCTGGTGAAGATTTTCATGTCACTATTCAGCAGCGTCAAGGTCGGTAATCATGGATGTGGTAGCCACCATTTGGTTTATGAGTAGGCACTATCAGTCCTTCTAAGAAGGAGATGGGAAGTGGAACATCTGGAAACATCAGTTCAAGGCATAGATCTGTCCAGCAGGATAGCAAAAACTGATTGAAGGCCCGATAAAACCCCATCTAGTCCCGGGGTATTGATAGCCGCTCCTCTGTCAATGATATCAGATACCTCGTCTTCAGTCACGTCTCCTGACAAGTCCAATTCTAATTTTTGTGGATCAACCCTGACACGTCCACGATGACCGCTGGATCCGCTTTCTGCGCTGAATGCAGTCGAGCATAATGGTTATGAAAAGCCTTGGCTATATCATGTTATTCGTTGAGACATCTACAATCCTTTGTGTCGGTAATGTAGACCAGTGCCCATCGCTGCCTTTTGCACTTCGCTAAATGTGATACATTGAAAGTTGTTCCAACAGCAGGCCGTCTTGTGCAAGCATGTGTACTACAGCTCCTCCTAAATGTACTTCATCAAAGAAATGTTGGCTTTCCTACTGCAGATAACACTGGCACTCATCACTTCACCTTCTTCTTCTCATGAAGGGATGGCCCAAAGGATGTACTTGATGTTTGGAACTTCATGCAGGAACAGCATTGCGCGGTACATAGAAATACCAAATATAGACAATACTCTTCTGACCCTGGAATGCTACACAACCCACCACACAGCTGGATCATCAATGCCAACAGACGATGAGCGTGTTGCAATGCAGATGACTTTAGAACTAGCAACAGTGACAGAACAAAAGATACAAGGAGATTCGCTAGGATGAAATGGCAATATTAGGACCCTATATTTCGTATATTTCGACATACTAGTGGAGTGAATGTTTAGTTTTCTTTCAATCGGACGGCGAAGGACCCTTTTCTTTACTTTTCTTCACGGCACGACGTGACGTTGTATACATTGACTGTTTAAAAAAAAGTCCTGCTTCTGGATAGCGTTCTGTTGGTGCGAAGGGGACAACGTGACCAGGAGTTGCGAGACGACCCCTGCCCCCCCCCCCCCCCTGCCTGCTCTGACCTGACCCCTAAAAGAAGGGGGTGCTATGTTTGACAACAAATGTAATTTTCCTCGAGTCATTACTAGACATAAGAAAACTGTTGTACATGGAAGTGGTGTCAATATAGGTTCAGAAGAAGTGTGGCACGTAAAAACGCCGACTCTCGGAAAAAAAACTTGCTACGGAGAGAACTAAGAGCATTTCTCGTATATTTCGACATACTTCTACACAGATGTTTGTTTTTGTCGCCGCTCCGAATCCTCTGAACGGAAAAAGAACTACACAGAAGAAGAAATGGGTATCCGTAAAGATGGAACTATTTTCAGTGATCAGAAATTCGCTCATCCTTATTGTGAGTGTAATGAATCAATAGAATTTCTTATGGAATCGATGTGCCATATCACATACGATGGACGTCATGTCGTTATATACAAAAATGTAACTCAATAAAAGCTACACATATTTAAGTTAATGAAAACACGCTAGACTGATTTACGATGTAATGTACAGTCTCCAGTAGACACACCGACAGATTGACGTAATTGAAATCAATTTGGAAAATAAAGTCTACTGTACTGTTAGTGGGAGCAGGCACGTTGGTACCAGTTCTAAGTACACAAAACATACTGAACTGTTAGAAACGTCTCTCACGGCTCGAAAAATACGAAACGCTTAACTAGAGAACTGAAAGGTTTGTTACCAGACTGGTCTGCTCCAACATGTAGGTAAATATGAAAAAAAATCTTTTTTTCACAAAGTGTTTTGGTAAAGGAAGTTAGATCATTACATACTTGAAGTTGCGTATGTCCCTCAAACATTTCTGGGAAACGCAAGATAGAATAAATTGATAACTCTTTCTTTACTTTTACAAACACTAGATTCATTTCTTATAGTAAGTAAGTGTTGAAAAAGGACTGAGTCGGAACGGAATCGATGAAGCGTCTTAAATGTTTTGAAACTTTGAAATTTCGTCAGTGTATACATTTTAGTCTGCGCTGCTCGGTATTGTAACACCACCATGAAACTAATAATAATTTGATCAAGAGGAAGAACTAGAGACAGGAGCTCAGTATCATCAATACATTTAAACATTGTTAAATCGTTTCTTAGCAACACGAGCCATAAATTTACCTCCTCCTTACATCTACAGGATGCCTACCTTCATGCTTTCTAATGTTTCAGTATTCCAATGTGTATCAACAATTGACACAGAGGATATTAGTTTCGAATTTTCAGGCAATCAATAAAGCTGAAATCAAGAAATTGTAACATACTGCATGCATATTAGCGATATGGAGATCAAAATAAATAATTTAAAATGCCATTCTTTTATCAGAATTGAAATTCACAATCAGCTTGCTTCAGATGAGGGATAACTGACACTGAGATTCTTACCATCTCAAAATCAATGGTTTCCCATAAGTAGCTGCGGATGACAGGTGCAATTTACGACTTATTACAAATTCGACACTTAATACTTGATGTTATGAGATGTGCGAACACCCCCCCCCCCTCCCTCCCGCGCGACATCGCCCCTCCCCATCCCAAGAATTTTTTTCCATTTGTGGCATCTTGCCCTACCACGAGCTTCGATCCTTTTTTTCCCTATAGGTTGAAAGAATTTTTCAGAATTGCTGCTGAAAGCTCTGCTAGATAATACTATAAAATGCGTCATGAGTGGTGATAATAGTTTCTCATGACATGTTGCCGATCAACTTTCTTGATCGAATGTAGATCACATCTGAAATGCAATGCGATTTTGAGACAAAAATCAGATAACGCCCTTATATAGGACAATTACGTATCCAGTCTTCTGAATGAAGACTGCAACAACAACATTACTAAGGAACTAATATTAGAAGCCAAACTGATTCCCTCACATTGTCTGATTTTGCAAATTAAATAAATCACTCCAAAACTCATTTCTGTGCTATGTCAGACAGTGTGATTTGACTCACGACACATTTTGAGTAAACATATCAGAGTAATCTCTTAGATAGTAAGCAGATGACAGCAACACTAAGTCAGCAGAAATCATCGTTGATGTAATGTTACTTACGATAAACATGCACCAAAGTAATCAAAAATAGACTGTTAACTGACAATTGCACCACTGAAGCTGTAGTGAAAACATTTGAAAAAGAAAATAATTAATAATATGTTAAATTTTGAAAATGAAGGACGTTTCAAACGGAAATAAATGAGTTTTGACCAAAGCTATGACCCGTATGTTCTAATTGAGATACATCTCTACCTGTGAGATTAACTCTTACAATCCAATGAAAAAATAGTTTGAGCCACTAGGTACACGTAACATTACCAGCTAACAATGATTGGAGGAACTAACGTATGTAAGTATGTCGTACGTAGGCTAGGCCCTATTAACGACAGGTCTCTGCCAAATTCTTATTTTTACTCTGAAGAAGCAAAGCCCCCCTATCAGGTGTCAGAAGGAACAACGAAAAAAATGTGTGCCTGAGCGCTCTTGAAACAAAGAAAACTATTCATTTTTATGAAACTGAATTTAGAAATGCTGGTAAGTCGCTTAAGTAACACAGATCCAGATAGTATTGTTTCCTTTAATGTGCTCATGCCGCATTTCGGGAGTAGCCCATCATCTGATGACCATTTCAGATCATTAAAAGCATAGACAAGGAGAACATTGGATAATGTCCGCACTATCATCTTAAATGGTCATCTGATGATAGGTTAAGCCCGAAACGCGTCATGAGCACATTAAAGGATTCAACACCATCGGGGTCTGTATTACTTATGTGATTAGCCAGCACTTTTAAATTCACTTTCGCAGTTACTATTATTACGGTCGCACACTTCTACCAGGACTTCAGGTCTGATTTACAACATTTATTTTTATTGTGAAATACTTCAGTATTTCACAAATTTTTAATGTTTCTGAGACTCTTGAGAGTGTTGACAGTGCATGAGTGGAGTGATCTACACCTAAAAAGCTACGAAGGCACCTACCTGTTGGTCTTGGCAAGTGCTTCATGAGGAATCGAGGTGTCGGGAAGTCATCTGCGTTCATTGAGTTACTTCTACGTCTGTCGATGACACTCCACACAAAATAACGTACTGGGTTCTCCCTACCAAGAAATCCTGAGTCCAGCCACAGATTTCTTTGATTCCACGTATGATTGTATACAAATTAATGGGCGTTGGTCTGATACTGTGTCAAAGGCTTTCTTTTTTTTTAGTCAAAAAATACTACATCTACCTGATTTCCCTGGTCCATAGTTTTCAAATGTCAAGTGAGCAAAGAAAGAATTGGTTTTCGTGTGACAGATGTGTATTTGATCTATAATCTTTGGGATGTGCGAGGTACTATTTCTCGATATAGCTCCTTACGTTTGAGCTCAGAATACTCTCTCAAACGGCTTAAAATACGGATGTAGGCAATACTAAACGGTAGTTTTGGAATCAGTTCTATTGCGCTTCTTCCACAAAGATCAGAACTTCGCTTTCGTCTAATTATTGGAAACAGTTCTTTGTGAAAAGGATCTACGATGTACCGTGGTTTGAAAAAGGGCTAACTCAGCTCCAAATTGTGTCTGGCAGGGACTTCAACGGGCTCCATGGTGTTGCTCACTTCTAAGTATTTCAGCTGTTTCTAATGGAACTGACACTAATATCTAAATTACTCAATTTAGAAATGGTATAAGGATGAACTGAGGCAATAATCCTGCATCTTTCTTCGTAAAGGTGCATTTGAAAACATAGGTCAGGACACCTGAATATGCATGCTTCCTTCACTTTCGGTATCTATTTCTTCTACGAGTTTCTCACATTGGTGCCAACGACAGGCAGAACAAATGATTTGAATTTTTTTTGGATTTGCTAAGAGGTCTTCGATAATATTCTGCTCTGGTAGTCGTTGAAAGCTTCACGTATTCCCATTTCGACAAACGCTTTTTGTGTAGCATTTACATATATTTGTAGGTTTGTTTTAGTTCCATTGTCCTCGTATCTCTGTATACTACGATGGTCCCTCCCAATGTAAACTATACGTCCATGTGGTATATTTGTGTCAAATTACGTGTGTTAATAAATCTTACAACACAGTATGCACTAAATTGCCCGCATCTCGTGGTCGTGCGGTAGCGTTCTCGCTTCCCACGCCCGGGTTCCCGGGTTCGATTCCCGGCGGGGTCAGGGATTTTCTCTGCCTCGTGATGGCTGGGTGTTGCGTGCTGTCCTTAGGTTAGTTAGGTTTAAGTAGTTCTAAGTTCTAGGGGACTGATGACCATAGATGTTAAGTCCCATAGTGCTCAGAGCCATTTGAACCATTTGAGTATGCACTAAAGGTGTGAAAACCGGAGCACCTTGCGCAAATCTTTAGAATAAATACAATCTTTGAGGATATATAGAACAGTTTTTAAGCAGTAAATGATTCACATCAATGGCCAGCACACACAGCGTCAGTCCATAAATTTCCGGGACTGATTTTATTCGTGGCGTATAAGCGACGTCAGCACAGTAAGTACGGTGGCAGCTTGAACTAACAAACGTAAACAACAGATGCGCATTCGACTATCAAGTCGTGTGCAGACAGTAGACAGCGTTAAGTAGCGGAAGTGCGTTCGTAGTACGTCAACGTTGTTCATTGTCACAAAATGCAATGGAACAACATCTTTAACTTTTCTTATACTTTTGAGCATGGCTGTCTTTCAGCAACCATATGCAGGCTGTTACCGTAAGAGCGAGCAAAGATTTAACAGGACATACAGGATGCTCCACTGAACAATTTGAGGTAGGGAACCTGGTGCTGGCGAAGCCATCTTAAGGAGATATTAGGAATAAAAACACGTTACTGTGTACTTTTATATTTACATTAGTTCACTGCAGATACCAACATTAACACAATGAACGTACCATTTGGACTGTATCTTACAAAATGAGCTGAAATGGCGGTCACCAAGCTCAATGCAAGCATGAAATCGGCGAGCAAGATTCTGATGCACCCTGACAAACATCGCCAGTGTACTCCGAATCACATCACAGGCAGATACTTTTCTGGCAACTAATTCCATCTCCGTATCCAAATGTAGCTTTAGATATCCCCAAAGGGAATAATCAAAGGCATTCAGGTCAGGTGACCTCGCAGGGCATGGAATAGAGCCTCCCTTTCCAATCCAGTGACCGAAGTATTGTACCGGTGCTGCCCCATCGTATTGTGCTGTATGTCTCTGAACAGCATTGACTAATGAATGAGTCTGTCGTTGATTCATAACGCGTTCTTTCATGGGATAGTGTAAATACGATACAACAGAACCACCTCATGGACAAGTAAAGTAAACAGAACCTGCATCATAACTTCCCAGTAATCAGGCTCGTCCTCCATGGCTCCTTACAGGTTCAAATGGCTCTGAGTACTATGGGACTTAACATCTGAGGTCATCTGTCACCTGTAACTTTAGTTAAACCTAACTAATCTAAGGACATCACACACATCCATGCCCGATGCAGGATTCGAACCTGCGACCGTAGCGGTCACGCGGTTCCAGACTGAAACGCCTAGAACTGCTCGGCCACTCCAGCCGGCCTGATTTATCTGTTTAGAGTTATACTCTACGAAAAATAACGTGTGAAAAGTTGTCCCGCACAGCTTGACTCCCGAACAAAAATATCTCTTGGATGCTTGTTTTGGAAGACTTCACCGTGGGTGAAGGGACTTGGTGTTATCAGTTCGAATCTGCCATAAAACGACAAAGCGTAGAAATTCACATAAAGGATCGATGTTTTGACGACAAAACCGACATTCAAGCCAATGCGAGTTGAACAATATCCCAATGAAATATTTTTCTTAGAGATTTCGATGGCTGAATGGACATTCTGCGCGGTTTATTCAAGTCAGGGGGGACTATATAGAACACCTGAAACATTAAAACCACAATATTAACTTTTTATTGCTGGCCGCTGTGGCCGAGGGATTCTAGGTGCTTCAGTCCGGAACCGCGCTGCTGCTACGGTCGCACCTTCGAATCCTGCCTCGGGCAATGATGTGTGTGATGTCCTTAGGTTAATTAGGTTTAAATAGTACAAAGTCTAGGGGACTGATGACCTCAGATGTTAAGTCCCATAGTGCTTAGAACCATTTGAACCATATTTTAAGCTTTTTATTTACCCAGTCACTAAACTTCTTTGACTAACGAGGCAGGCTCAGCAGTAGACTGTTTTGCGTGACGGGGAAGGTCAGTGTTATACGCCAAGCTCAGTCAATACAATCGTCAAAGGGGCTGTATATAATTTATTCCAGATGTACACTGCTGGGAAAAATATTGTAAATCGATTTAGAGGCTTCCAGTTCACCCAAGATTTATTGCTGTAACAATTTACATGGGGTACATGTAATGATTACATTTACATATCAGTTGCACAAGTGGTTCAGAAGTACGAAGTATTGACCAATGCTGAGACGTCCATGTTATTGCGTGGTGCAGCCTCCCTGGGCAGCTATGGAGGCATCGACTCTGGCATCCAGTCGATCGTACAGATGACGAATACTGTCCTAGGATATACTATGCCACGGCTGCTCGACCTGTTCTCATAGTTCTGTGTGTGTCGTTGTTTGACAAGTCGCAGGAGCCACTTCTCGACCCCCTCGAGTGGGGACAAATCCGGAGATGGTGCTGACCAGGGAAGTTGCTGCACGTTGCGTTTCACAGGCAGTGTGTGGGCGAGCGTTATCCTGTTGGAACATTGCATTACCTTCGTGTTGCAAGAACGGCAAAAGAACGGGTTTAACAACATTTTCCTCGTACCGAGTGCTGCTTAGCGTCCCTTCCAGAAACACCAAACGTGAACAAGCGCTATAGCTTATCGCGCCCCACACCATTAAAATTGGGGTGGGGCCAGTGTGTCTTGGAGGAATTCACTCTACAAGCTAGCGTTCATCAGGTCTATGTCGTACGCGCAAACGACCATGACTTGCATGCAGGCAGAATCTGCTTTCATCGCTGAAGACCACGGCGCGCCATTCCATCTTCCAACTGATCCTCTGACGGCACTAGTCTAGCCGTGCACGTCGATGCTGCGGCGTGAGTGGAAGACGGGCTAGAGGTGTGCGTGGCCGGAGGCCCACTGATAACAACTGGTTCGTAACACTTCGTGTTAACGCTTCTGGACTCACAAGACTTCTTGTCTGAGCTGTGGTAGCTGTACGACCTGCAACTGCAGTCCTTATAACATGATGATCCTGGCGGGCGGCTGGGCAGTGTGGACGTCCAGAACCTCGTCTACGGGTGTGACAACGGTCGCGTGACTACTGACTGATATCAGCATCGCTGCACCACTGACGTAACACGTCAACATGTGTGCCAATTCTCCGAAAGGACTATCTCGCCATTTGGAAGGCCAAAATTTGACTCCTTTAAAGCTCTTTCAGTTCGCTGTAGGAAGCAAAGGTCCTTCTCCGTGGTATACACAACTGGCCATTAAAATTGCTACACCAAGAAGAAATGCAGATCAAATCATAACAACCACCTCTGGCCGTGATAACGGCCTTGATACAACTGGGAATTGACTCAAACAGAGCTTGGATGGCGTGT
Source organism: Schistocerca nitens (assembly GCF_023898315.1). Lineage (NCBI taxonomy): Eukaryota > Metazoa > Arthropoda > Insecta > Orthoptera > Acrididae > Schistocerca > Schistocerca nitens. The sequence goes on along the minus strand of NC_064618.1, from coordinate 282,681,881 downwards.
ACAGGTACAGCTGCCCATGCACCTTCAACACGATACCACAGTTCATCAAGAGTAGTGACTGGCGTATTTTAACGAACCAGTTGCTCGGCCACCACTGAACAGACGTTTTCAATTGGTGAGAGATCTTGAGAAAGTGCTGGCCAGGGCAGCAGTCGAACATTTTCTGTATCCAGAAAGGCCCGTACAGGACCTGCAACATGCGGTCGTGCATTATCCTGCTGAAATGTAGGGTTTCGCAGGGATCGAATGAAGGGTAGAGCCACGGGTCTTAACATATCTGAAATGTAACGTCCACTGTTCGAAGTGCCATCAATGCGAATAAGAGATGACCGAGACGTGTAACCAATGGCACTCCATACCATCACGCCGGGTGATAAGCCAGTATGGCGATGACGAATACACGCTTCCAATGTGCGTTCACCGCGATGTCGCCAAACACGAATGCGACCATCATATTGGTGTAAGAAGAACCTGGATTCATCCGAAAAAATGACGTTTTGCCATTCGTGCACCCAGGTTCGTCGTTGTGTACACCATCACAGGCGCTCCTGTTTGTGATGCAACGTCAAGGGTAACAGCAGCCGTGGTCTCTGAGCTGAAAATCCATGCTGCTGCAAACGTCGTCGAACTGTTGGTGCAGATGGTTGTTGTTTGGAAACGTCCACATCTGTTGACTCAGGGATCGAGACGTGGCTGCACGATCCGTTACAGCCGTGCGGATAAGCTGCCTCTCATCTCGACTGCTAGTGATACGAGGCCGTTGGGATCCAGCACGGCGTTCCGTATTACCCTCCTGAACCCACCGATTCCATATTCTGCTAACAATCACTGGATCTCGACCAACGCGAGCAGCAATGTCGCGATACGATAAACCGCAATCGCGATAGGCTACAATCCGACCTTTATCAAAGTCGGACACGTGATGGTAAGCATTTCTCCTCCTTACACGAGGCATCACAACAACGTTTCACCAGGCAACGCCGGTCAACTGCTGTTTGTGTATGAGAAATCGATTGGAAACTTTCCTCATGTCAGCACGTTGTTGGTGTCGCCACCGGCGCCAACCTTGCGTGAATGCTCTGAAATGCTAATCATTTGCATATCGCAGCATCTTCTTCCTGTCGGTTAAATTTCGCGTTTGTAGCACGTCATCTTCGTGCTGTAGCAATTTTAATGGCCAGTAGTGTAGTTGTCTGCTTCCTTCACACCTTTGCACCGCACTGAGACTGGCAATGACCATTCTCTGTGAAAGGGTAGACACAGATGTCGCTCTGGTAATCATACCACTATACCGTCTATTGGCGGAAGACGTTGAAACTATTATCAGTACACCTGCTATCCCCAGTTGGCATATGCCGTCATCAGGAGCATTAATTATTTTTCCGGCAGTGTACATTTCGTCTGCGGTGCTTCATTCTTCACAAACGATATTATATGGCAGTTCGTCGCAGTAATGCATATGTTTAAATAGATATTTGGAAGAACATAACGAGGCAGTTGTCGTCTTTCTGTGGCAGACACAAAGTCTACCGTCTGGTGCCGACGGAGGAGCAGCTGCAGACGCTGTCTCAGCTGCGGGAGCACCCGGCGCTCGACTTCTGGTCGCGAGCTCACCGTGCCGGCCACCCCGTGGACGTGAGGGTGCCGCCCCACGTGCACGACCACTTCCGAGCATTCCTCGATCGCCAAGGAGTGCTGCACAACGTCCTCATTGATGACCTCGAACAGTAAGTTTCAAATCTCTTTGATAGGCCTCTTTCATTTCACATCTCTCCTACACGTAGCGTATATACTGGGGGGATTAGGTAAGGGTGATACACTAAAAGTAATAGACGGGTTTCGCTATTTCGGCAGCAAAGTAGCTGCTGATGACCGAAATTGAGAGGGTATAAAATGTAGACTGATTATTGCAAGGAAATCGTTTCTGGAAAAGAGGAATTTGTTGTCATCGATTATAAATTTAAGTGTTAAGAAGCATTGACTGAAGAAAATTGTTTCGAAGGTAGGCCTGTATGGAAATGAAACGGAGACGGTAAACAGATCAGTTATTCTCGACGGCCAGTGCTCGTACAGTCTGGAACCGCGCGACCGCTACGGTCGCAGGTTCGAATCCTGCCTCGGGCATGGATGTGTGTCATGTCCTTAGATTAGTTAGGTTTAAGTAGTTGTAAGTTCTAGGGGACTGATGACTTTAGAAGTTAAATCCCATAGTGCTCAGAGCCAGCCAGTGCTCGTCAGAGACAGGTGCATCGTCTGCAATGCCCCAGAAAGTGTGATGTGACCCTGTTACTTTCTGTGTGCACTGGTGTCCACAATTAAAGCGATAACGGAAGTTTTCAAAGGGTGCGTCTATTTTTCCACAAAACAGTGTAAAAAGGGGGTAGTAAAGTGCAAACAACGTAAAGCATAGAAAATGTAAACAACTGCAAAATGCATACCAGTAGACGAAAATATTCTTCGTTTTTTTCCCACTTAACAGATTTGCACACAATTTCCGACAACTGGCTAATGTGCTCACTGTGGTGTGTGACCACCTCTGGTAAAAATACAGGCCTGGCAACGACGGCGCATTCTGCGAATAAAGTCGACAATGTCATGTTATAACGCCCACTCTTCCATCGGAGCTGCTCCCAAGTCTTCAAGAGCGGTTGGTGGATACTGACGTCTCCCTAGTGCATCCCAGACATTCTCTGTGGGTTTCAAATAGGGAAAGCGAGCAGGCCACGTCATGCGTGCAATATCTTCTGTTTCCAAGAAAACAACAAGCACTCGTGCTCTATGAGGTCGAGCATTGCCGTCCATCAGTACGAAGTCTGAACACACACTACATCGCAACAACCGTACATGAGGTTCCAAGGTCTCGTCACTTTACCTGTTAGCTATTAAATCTTGCTGATTCACCCGTAAAATTTCATGAAGCGGTGTTCCAGTAGTCAACATAATCCCTGCTCACACCATTAGCGATCCTCCTCGATATCGGTCTCTTTTCAAAATGTTCGGGTCTCGAAATCATGTTCCACTTCCCCTACAGATGCGAATCCGTCGAGAATCACTTTCCAGACCAAATCGGGACTCATCTGTGAAAAGAACATAGGCCCACTGTTGGACTGTCCCGATGGCATGTAGACGGCTCCATTTGATGTTCCCGTCTGTGAAGACGTGTCAGAGGCACACATATAGCAGGACTCCGACAATGAAAGTCACTCTCTCGAAGCCTTCTCTACAACGTTTGCCACGATGTGGATGCTGCGAGACCAGACGCCGGTTGCTGCACAATACTGAGGTGGTACTGTGCCCTCACATCCAAGTAACTGTCCCCTCCTTCTGATGCAACACGTGGTCGGCCCTGCCCTCGTCTTCGGGATACAATTTAGGTTTCTATAAACTGTAGCCACATTCTAGAAACAACAGAACGGTTCACGTTAAGCGATCGGGCCACACGAGTTTGTGACTGTCCTGTTTCCATTCTTGCTATGGCCCTCCACGCAGAGAATCTGACAGGCGTCTTCTCTGTGCCATACTGCACCGTCTGTGACTATGTACACAGCGATTGTGGATGTGGGACTACCCGGTAAACACTAGTCCGTTTGATAGGTGCCCTGACTTCATCATTGGTTAGGTTTTCCGTCGACCGAAATGGCATCTTCCGTGCACAACTCGAACACACAGATATCCGTTGACAGTTTATGTGATTATATCGTGAATTCAGACACAGGAGGGGAAATACCGGTCTGTTGCATTAATTTTGGACATCAGTGTAGTTGGTGTGACGAATGACAGCGTGGTCTAAATGTAAAAAACGTTAACTAATGCAGACCAGTGGGAATATCGATTCTGTAAGGTTTGAATGCAACATTAATAGTGTGTTGCTTGACACAGACACGTCGATTAAATCTCTAGAGGTTGCAAAACAGTGTCACATGGAAGGACCACGAAGGACGGTAGTAGGGAAAGCGAATGATAGACTTTGGTTCATTGGGAGAACTTTAGGAAAATGTAGCTCACCTATGAAGGAGCCGGTGTACTGAACGCCAATGCTATCCATTCTTGATTATTGCTCGAGTGTTTGGGATCCAATTCGAATTAAAAGCAAAACATCGAAGCAGTTCAGAGGCGTGTTGCTATATATGTTACCGGTAGGTTCAACCAGCACGCAAGTATTGCGGAGATGCTTCAGGAACTCAGATGGATGCAGACGAAAGGTGAACAGAAACTGTTTTGTTCGGTGCTGTAGAAGAATGCTGAATATCAGGTGGGTATCTCGAGTAACTAATAAAGATGTACTGAATTAAATTGAGGTAAAACAAAATTTATGGAAAACTTTAACTAAAGGAAGGGATTCATTAAGAGGACACATCTTGATTTATCAGGAGTCAACCTGGTAATGCAGGAAAGTATGCGGGTGTGGTGGAGATATTCACAGAAGCTATAAAATACTTTATCATTTTAAAAGAAGTTCTTGATATGCGTAATGTACACAACTATGTTGTATACAGATGATTTTCGAGTGTCTACAACGTCACTGAGTCCAATCGTCGCGTTCATGCATCAAATGAAATAACTTTGTACCCACGATGATTTCTAAAGCAACAAAGGAAAATTGAGAAACAATATTAATTCATGGCGAATAAATTTTATGTACGAAAGGAGGCAAACAATGTGCAACAGTGATATGTAGCCACTAATAGTAACAATAGTTAAACGGTATTGTTAATGTTTATGACATAATTCGTTAACAGGTTCTGAAACAAGCAGTTAGAACACTAAGATACTCCAGGGAGTGGTGCTGACTTTCAGTTTGATTTGTGTCTATATCATGAAACATATGTATAGATAAAATTACTATACGTTATTTTTTGCGTTCGTTCCGGTGTGCTGTTTTACTCAGGAAGCTAAATACGATGCTTTGAGAACAGCAATAATTTGGAGTGTAAAGTTCAGGTTGAAAATGGTAGGAGATAAAAAAGTACACAGGGCCGTAATTTCTCTAGCGATAAGCTTGGTAAACAGTGTACTGAAACACAGTACGTACGCTATAGCGTTCTCATAGGCTTCTTTGATTTCTCTGTTCAACTCTTTTTCTCTTTGTTCTTCGGCAGGAGAATTTCAAGAAGGGTCTACGTTTGTTCTGTTTTCCTTTCCCCTCAGACTACTACAAAGAACTTGGACCTGCTCGTACAGCGTAACGCACTGTGCGCTAGCTTGTGAGACAGGGAGGTGCACCAGAACCGAACCGAATTCGTGCCGCCGATTAACGACCGTGGGCTGGTACGCCGGCCAACCTGATGTGTTTTTTATTCAGTTTTCCACTCTTACGCTAATGCTGGGCTGTCCCCCGAACCCGGCTTGAGAGAATACGACAGACAAACAGTGAAAATACGATAATGCACACAACAAAGTGTACACCGTTCACTGACACATACTCACACAGATTCCCTCCCTTGACGACTGTCGCTCTATGGAGAGTGTCCGACCGCGAGGTTAAATAATACAGTAAAACTTGCAGGTCAGTGGCAGTCAACGTGGTCCCTCACACCTACTAGTGGGCGTGCCAGCTTTCGTGGTGCGCGGTTGGCGGCACGGGTTCTAAAAACATTATTTAGGTTTTCATAAAATTTTGACATAAAGTATTTGGTAATTTTATCACCCTTGACTTTAATTTCACCGAAGGTTGTTTTGACTTTGCTGTATGCTGAGTGAGTCCTTCTGGCAATCGTTTCCTTTTCGATTTCTTCACATTTTTCATGCAGCTATTTCGTCTTAGTTTCTCAGCACTTCCTACTTATTTCATTCTTCAGTGACTCGTATTTCTGTATTCCTGAATTTCCCTGAACATTTTTGTATTTCCTTGTTCTATTGATCAAATGAAGTGTTTCTTCTGTTACTCATGGTTTCTTTGCAGTTACCTTCTTTGCACCTATGTTTTTGTTTCCAACTTTTGTGACTGCCCTTTGTAGAGATGTCCATTCCTCTTCAACTGTACTGCCTATTATGCTATTCCCTATTGCAGTATCTACAGCTTTAGGTAACTTAAAGCCTACCTCGTCACTCCTTAATACTTCTGTATCCCACTTCTTTGCGTATCGATTCTTCCTGAATAATCTCTTAAACTTCAGCCCACTCTTCATCACTGCTCATTGTGATCTGAGTCTATATCTTCTCCTAGGTATGCATCACAATTCAGTATCTTATTTCGGAATCTCTCTCTGACCATGATGTAATTCAACAGAAACTTTCCCGTATCACGCTGCCTTTTCCAAGTATACCTCCTCCTTTTGTGATTCTTGATTCGCTGTTACTAGCTGAAATTTATTAATATCTTGTCAAAAGCCCAAGACATAATAAAGTAAATACTGCCAGCATTTACTTTATTATGTCTTAGTCATGTTTATCATTATTATTTGATTTTTTTTGTTTTACTGTTATTATTATTGCTTTTATCATAATCTGTATGTATAGCAACTGTTGTAAAAATACTTCCGCATTTACTTTATTAGGTCTTAGTCACTACTCTTTACTCATTTTGTCACTAGAGTAAGCTAATTTTCTCATTTAAACTATGTTCATGATGTAACTCTGATGTGTGAAATGCTGCATGTGTGGAACACTGGTCCGATGTAAGAGAGGGCCTGATGGCCCTAATCTGATCAGGTTAAATAAATAAATAAATAAATAAATAAATAAATATACTCCTGTAACCACTTCTTCTACTCCTTCCCCTATAACTGCATTCCAGTACCCCACGACTGTTAGATTTCATATCCCTTTACGCTTTGTATTACCCTTTCAGTCTCCTCACATACTTTCTCTCTCTCTTCTTTTTCATCTACTATATCTAGATTGAGCTTTGGCATTTCCCTTTTCAGATGTTTCAGCTTCCCCACCACTTTGAACCTTCTGACATTCCAAGCCCCGATTTATAGAACGTTATACTTTCGTTGGTTATTCAATCTTTTCCTTATGGTCACGTTCCCGTCGGCAGTCCCCTCCCGGAGATCTGAGTGGGGGACTATTCCGGAATCGTTTGCGAATGGAAAGATCATCATGTCACTTTTTCAGTTACAGGCCACATGTCCTGTGAGTACACGTTATTTGTCTTTACTGCAGTGGTTTCCATTGCCTTCTGCTTCCTCATGCCTTTGGTTATTCCACCTCTAGGGGTAGCTTCCCACACCAAAGGCAAGAGAGTTCCCTGAAACCCGGTCCACCCCACCGTCCTCTTTGAAAAGGCCCTTGGCAGAATGAAAGTGATTTGCCAGAAGTTTTCAGCCGCCAACGGTGATTATTAATCAAAATTTAAGCAAGGGCGCGTTTCGAACCCAGGACCGAGGACGTCTTGATTATTAACTCTTGTACGCTACCCCTAGCCCGCAGGTGATGCTGACACTCCAGCTGCAATAAAAACCCAAGGAGATGGAAACATCTGGGCCTGACGGACGGGAAAGAGCCGATTCTGAGACAATGAAAATGAAGTATTGTCGTATTGCATGTATTGTTGGGAGACCACGAAGGACAGGTTCAGCATTCTAATTGGAGAGTTGTTTTCTATGCAACCACGCCTACAGGCATATTTTCTTCCTGAAGTACGAGAGCTGTGTGCGGATATGTGTATGTTAAGTGTAGGGGACACTAATGGGTATGCGTGTAGTGTAGCCTCGTGTTCGCGCAGAAACGATGAGAGAAGGGGGAGGGTGAAACCCGGTGCCGTCACACAGCCTACTCCTGTTGAAGAGGACCAAGGGCGAAGCCCCAGCTTAACCTCCCCATCCGACCACCGTATCACCATCAACACTTCACGAGACACTGCTGACAAATATGGATTCTAATGAAGGACTTTGGCTCAAGATCCACGATTTTCGCCACCACCTCTCCTGTCACCCCTGTCTTAAACTGACATCGGTACAATGAAAAATTAAAACGAAACTCTCAAAATGTGCTGTGTCGTACATCGCGTGGTTCAGTAGAAACGTACGGGCGAATATTAATAATAATAATTATTACTATTATTTCCTTCTCAGAAGTGCCAACTAAGGACTACGTGCTATTTCAATTCCTTATTCCTGGTTCTTTCTTTCAGCACTCTTTCATCTATTCACTACGTTTTTTCTTCCCGTCTTCTGACCATTTCACACCAATTTTCACACTCAGCTAGCTTGGAATCCTTTCATATTCGATACTTTTCTCCTAAACGCTTCTCTGTCTGTCGCTTCTTCACCTTTTATATTATTATTTTTTTCGAAATGCTCTTTTACTTCATGAGTACAACTTATAGACGTCTTATCCCACAACTATTTGGTCGTTTTTGGTTAATATAACGTCTTGTATTCGATATAAATGTCCTAAAACGTACCAAACTTTCTGTCTCATTAGTTCTGGTATGTTTTCGATGTTTCGATAAAGGTCATCACTACTGTGTAATTTCCAAAATGCCACAGTTTTTCCCAATGATTTGGATTTCTAGTATTTCTAATTTATCTAGAATATGTTTTAATGCTACAAGCCGCACGGATAGCGGCGTCTGTTCACACTCCTCTACTGGGATTAGGGCAGGCGTGCCGGCCCCGGATCTAATTCGCCCAGCGGATTAACGACGGGATTCAATGTGTCGGCCTTCGTGGCTGTGGTTTTTAGGTGGTTTTCCACATCCTACTAGGCGAATACTGGGCTGGTACCCAAGTCCCCCCTCAATTACACGATTTGCATACATTTAGAAAACGTTCCCACATTTTCACATGACTTGATTCAGACAGTTGGGGTACACAGATTCCGTCCCAGGGGCGAAGGGAAGGTGACACGAATAGCACCTGGCCACCCTCTAACATTAACATTAAGTACGGGATAAAGTCTAAAGAAAATGAAGGTAGTTTAATGCTAGACATTCGCTTGCATATAGATATTCTGGCTTCGTTATTGTATTGTAATGTCTTGTTTTTGCATTAATAATAACAATAAAATTAATTATCATTATTGCTATTACTACTACTCTTATTATTATTATTATTTGTGTTGAGAGAACGATGCGTTATATTGTAAACAGAATCATTTATATGATGAACAAGTGCTACCAATGTCGATTTTCAGGATCTTCGAAAAGGAGCGAAATCTGACGCTAGTGAGATCCATCCCCAAAAGCCCCGAGGAGCGCATATCATTCACCGAATACCAACGCTACGATGATGTGAGTATTGCCAGAGCTAAGATTATATTGTCTGGCTCCCTGTAACAGCCAAAAGATGGAAGTTCAAAATTTACACCAATGTTATATGACTAAGTACGATCAATACTAACATATGAGCCGGACATAGCTACCTAAACATAATTTTTAAAATCCTTACTCATTCGCTTGCGACTGTCTGCTAATTATGATGAACATTTCTCTTGAAACTGTTCCAGTATCGTATACACTGTTTCTCATTTTATAGTATTTCGTACGGCTAGACGATAAGCTGAGAACATGGACCATGGTTGTTGTATGCCAAGCGTTTCATCTTGGTTACAGTGCTTGCTGTCAGTCGTCTGTTCACCGCTACAGCAAGGCATAAATTCCTGTTCGGAAAATATCTCGATGTATTTAATGTTGCCACGTCATGACAGGGCGAAGGAAGCTTTATTTACAACGTGACATTGATAATGGCGCTGGATATCTCGTAACTGGTCATGGGCGTTAATAAACTGGAAAGTGCTAACGGGGCTCTAGTGTACTCATAATGAAGTGACATCTTTGTACGCTGTTAAATGCCTACGCTTACCACACAAGCGCTTCTTTTGTCGTTCACTGAGATAAACATCACATCGAGGCACGTCGGGACTGTTGGGAGGATTCCAATAAATCCATTAGAACCACCGAAAAAGATTACGTATGGTCTTATTCGAATGTGGTGGGCGTTATCATACCTAAATACTATTTCAGACTGTGGTATGGATTATTTTCAACCATTCCAGCAGCTCTCTAAAAGAGGCCTCCTACTTACAGAACGATTTAAGGCCTTGTTCGACCAATACTATAATATTGCTTGTCAGTTTGGGATCTGTGTCATATAGAGCCGCTAGAGGAAACTGAGAAGCTCTAAAGAAGAGTATCGTGTTCATTACAGGTTTATTTATTAAGAATGAGACCATCGTGGAGAGTTCGTGGTCATCCGGCTCCATTTCTTTTTCAGTATGGTTATAATTAAGGTCTCCACTCCAGTCTTTTTCCTGCTCTGCATGCTTGTTCCATTGACTCCCTTAGGAATTCTCATCATGCACCTGTCCATATCTCGCTGAGCAGTCCACAATGCTTGAATGTTTCTCGAGCCGAAAATCTATTTCTCACTCCTTTAACTCCTATACACAGCTGAGGTCCCAAAACTCATCCCTCCTGCATACCTACTACAGTATGCTGAGAACATGAGCTTCCCTGCAATCAATAGTATCCTACATTCATATCTGAAACTTCATCTCAACAACTTTACCCCATGAAATAATCAGTGATACCTCTGCATCAATCCTGCAAAAACCCCAGGCACTAATTGCAGGAAGTATCACCCGAGTATTCTGCACCAAAGGGCTTTACCTGAGAATCTACAACAGTCGACACAACCTAATTAATCTTAAAAGCCGGCCGGGGTGGCCGAGCGGTTCTAGACGCTACAGTCTGGAACAGCGCGACCGCTACGGTCGCAGGTTCGAATCCTGCCTCGGGCATGGGTGTGTGTGATGTCCTTAAGTTAGTTAGGTTTAAGTAGTTCTAAGTTCTAGCGGACTGATGACCTCAGAAGTTAAGTCCCAAAGTGCTCAGAGCCGTTTGAACCATTTTTTTAATCATAAAAACACACCATATCCTCTCCCAGTCTAATTTCCAAAGCCATCCCCTTCCATATCACGAACTCATGGCTGAAATCTATTCCTCCCATCCCATCCCAAATGTAATCTTAAAAAGTACGCTTTCCTCGCGCAGCTGACATCCTATTCTTCTCCTGACACCTACACTCCAAATATCACTTCCTTCCCACATGGCCATCCTTCATATTTTTTTATCTAAAATCATTTGCAAGAATTGCCACATCACAATCCCTTCCCACAATTACTAGGAGCCTTCATCAAGAAGTTCTGGTAAGGAATATAATCTACGTCACATCATTGTGTCATGAAAATAATCTACACTGCCTTACAGAAAACGTGAAGCTTCCAGAAGACATGGTCGGTTGTCAATGTAACTTCGCACACATACTCAGCATCGGCGCGTATGTTAATAATGAGAGCTGCAATTCTCTGTGACAGAATGGCCACTGGAGTAGAGTAATTTTGTTTGTGTTTAGTGCTGTTACCAAGTCTAGTACGACGCGGACAACGTTAGACGTCGAATGATCACTGTGGAAATCACTGAGTTACCATGTACTCATGTGAGACAGAATTGTCAGCATCTCACAGTGTTCGAAAGGGACCTCATTGAGGTTTCCGTTTGACCAGCTGGTCGAATCGGGCAAGATTTGTGGGGCAGTCGAACCTGACAGTAGCCCGTTGTTGGTCTGCACGAGAAGATGAGTGCAGACAGAGATGTTGTCAAGATTCTAGTCAACCACATCTGACCAACACAAAAGTGGATCAACGTACTGTGTACCAAGCACATTGTAACCCCTTCACATCTGCTCCTGCCATTCGAGATGAAGTAATGGACTTCCTGCAACGTTCTGTGTTATTCCACACTATCAGTGGGAGAACAGCAGCGGCCAGACTAGAGAATTACGGTCCCACGCGTAGGCTGCCGTTAACACCATGACACAAACGGCTACGTTTGGAGTGGTGACGCGACAGGGAAGCATGGACTACTGATGAAGGGCATGACCATCGTGGGCGAGTTTGCTGGGCGCCTGGGAAGAGCTGCCATTTATCCAATGTTTTGGAGAGACACGGAGGTGTTACTCATGTTGTGGGGCGTTACCGAGTATAGCTTCAGCTCATGACTCGTAGTAGTGAGGAAACTCTGACAGAATAACACAACGTCAGGAACATGTTGTGTGATCACGCGTTATCTTTCATGCGACAGTATCGTTGTGCCATTTTTGGACGAGACAGTATTCGTCCACATATGGCGAGTGTCCCTGTGACCCATCATCGGGATGTTGATGTACTCATGTGGCCAGCAAGATCATCAGATCTGTCCACACTAAAATATGTAGGAGACCAGTTCTGACGTCAACTCCATTCCTGTGTCAGTATAAAGGATATCATGCATCAGATACAGTAGTTGTGGGCTATTTTGCCTCAGAATAGGACACAACAGGTTTACAACACTTTCCCCAACCGAATTAGTGACTGCATCCTAGCCAGAGGGAGCGCAACATCATACAGATATGTGGACTTGTAGTGCCAAGTTCTTTGAAGATTCGCCTCGACTTGGAAATAAGTGAGATTAAATAACATATCCTCTCAACCCGTGAAGTTTCATTTCGTCTTTTTCTCCGTTTTTTGGTACTTAACTTTTGTGTTAGGTAGTGTATTTTGCCTACCTAAATTATAAATTAAAGTATGCAATGGCTACAGAGTGCTAATTTGTTAGCTGCCAGCCTACACCCAATAGGAGAAGTGTAAACAACCCTTAATAAAAGAAAACACAGTGACTAAAAGCTTTTCAGTTTCAGAGACGTTACAGTTTCTGAAACTTCATTTAGCTTTCCAAATGCCCTTTATTTTGTTATTATTCACTTATTAATTGAAATATTGTGGCTTAAATTACAAATTATGGATTTGTACAGAGCTATAGATTTAATTTCTAAGAAAACTGTACAGACAGAACTTTGTTTGAGAAGTATCTTGTCACAGGGTCAGTTTATGAGGATGGAGCATATATGTAACAGAGTTTGGAATTATTCTATATCGATTCACGGCAGACATAAAAAGAAAATTTCAAACTTATATAGTGGGCCAAACAACACTTAACAATGTTAGGCAATTATAATTGTTCTGTTCATTTATTCTGCTTTCCTACCTAACGTTTTCTTCAGCAAAACTAACTATAATACCACGTCATATGGTTCTATGACATCATTATTAATTTGATTTTTTTATTCAATGTGCTGATTGTGTATTATGTTTAATTATAGTTGATGTTTAAGATGGCTTTCAAAGTGACTCGTCCATTCAGTAAAAAATTTAGCTGAGGCTATTACTCGTAGTACTGAATACCCCAGCAAACCACAATCGTCATTTTAAAAACGACGAATCTGTTTATAGAAAAAATGACGATTCTGCCCTTGTTGCTGAAATCATTATGTCGCCACCTTCTTTCACGATTCAACCAAGTAGAATGCAGAAGAAAGGGGAAATTTTCACCATCAACATTTAAAGCAATGGAAGAGTGTTACCTAAAGTTCCAGATCAACAGACTTTTTAGCAAACTTTTACCTTAATTACACTACTGGCCATTAAAATTGCTACACCAAAAAGAAATGCAGATGATAAGCGGGTCTTCATTGGACAAATATATTATACTAGAACTGACATGTGATTACATTTTCACGCAATTTGGGTGCATATATCCTGAGAAATCAGTACCCAGAATAACCACCTCTGGCCGTAACAACGGCCTTGATACGCCTGGGCATTGAGTCAAACAGAGCTTGGATGGCGTGTACAGGTATAGCTGCCCATTCAGCTTCAACACGATACCACAGTTCATCAAGAATAGTGACTGGCGTATTTTGACGAGTCAGTTTCTCGGCTACCACTGAACAGACGTTTTCAATTGGTGAGAGATCTTGAGAAAGTGCTGGCCAGGGCAGCAGTCGAACATTTTCTGTATCCAGAAAGCCCCGTACAGGACCTGCAACATGCGGTCGTGCATTATCCTGCTGAAATGTAGGGTTTTGCAGGGATCGAATGAAGGGTAGAGCCACGGGTCATAAAACATCTGAAATGTAACGTCCTTTGTTCAAAGTGCCGTCAATGCGAACAAGAGGTGACCGAGACGTGTAACCAATGGCACTCCATACCATCAAACCGGGTGATACGCCAGTATGGCGATGACGAATACACGCTTCAAATGTGCGTTCACCGCGATGTCGTCAAACACGGATGCGACCATCATATTGCTGTAAGAAGAACCTGGATTCATCCGAAAAAATGACGTTTTGCCATTCGTGCACCCAGGTTCGTCGTTGTGTACACCATCGCAGGCGCTCCTGTTTGTGATGCAGCGTCAAGGGTAACCGCAGCCATGGTCTCTGAGCTGATAGTCCATGCTGCTGCAAACGTCGTCGAACTGTTGGTGCAGATGGTTGTTGTCTTGCAAACGTCCCCATCTGTTGACTCAGGAATCGAGACGTGGCTGCACGATCAGTTACAGCCATGCGGATAAGATGACTGTCATCTCGACTGCTAGTGATACGAGGCCGTTGAGATTCAGCACGGCGTTCCGTATTACCCTCCTGAAGCCACCGATTCCATATTCTGCTAACAGTCATTGGATCTCGACCAACGCGAGCAGCAATGTCGCGATACGATAAACCGTAGTGGCGATCGGCTACAATCCGACCTTTATCAAAGTCGGACACGTGATGGTACGCATTTCTCCTCCTTACACGAGGTATCACAACAACGTTTCACCAGGCAACAACGGTCAACTGCTGTTTGTGTATGAGATATCGGTTGGAAATTTCCTCATGTCAGCTCGTTGTAGGTGTCGCCACCGGCGACAACCTTGTGTGAATGCTCTGAAAAACTAATCATTTGCATATCACAGCATCTTCTTCCTGTCGGTTAAACTTCGCGTCTGCAGTACATCTTCGTGGTGTAGCAATTTTAATGGCCAATAGTATGTTCATATTCTATGCGGCGACAGTACGAGTATCTGACACAGCTGACTCTGATCTGTCCTTCCAGTCGGAGACACTTAGCTTGTCAGCCCAGTTAGTGATATTCGAAACGGGTAGCCTAGCGAGTATCGAGTTGTACACGCCTCGGCACCATGCTTCACCTCTTCCCTTCCACTCAACAAACAGAATGGCATAACGTCACAACTGTACACTGCACAAGCATCCATCATAGTCTGCCATCCCGCTGGTTACCAATGCGCCCAGTTAACATTCTGACTTGGATTTTACAGATCCGGCAGTACCTGTCGCAGCTGGCATCAAGCTATCCCAGTACAGTGACAGTGCAGACTATCGGACAGACGTACGAGGGTCGCCCTCTGGATATCATCCAGATATCCTCTGGAGGCGGCGGCTCCAGGCCGGTCATCCTGATCGACGCCGGCATCCACGCCAGGGAGTGGATCGCGCCAGCTGCCGCCCTCTACGTCATCAACCAGCTGGTCGAGAACGCAGCCGAGAGCGCGCTCACAGACAGCGTCGACTGGCACATCATCCCCGTGCTCAACCCTGATGGTTACGAGTACACTTTCACAAACGTAATGACTGCTTGGCTATCTTCGTATCTGTCCTAGGGCTGCTATTTATAGAAAAACTGTATTCCAACAAAGCCACTCAGTTCTAATGACACTGTTTAATTACCGTTTTATTAATGAATTACAGAGGGTCTGCCTTCTTGGAAGAGCAGAATTATTGCTTTGTTCAGTTCCCAAACATGTTTCACTGCAGTTGTGGCATCTTCAGTGCGTATTTTCTGTAATGCTTGTGAAATACAAAGATACAAATTTTACGCAGGTTAGGAACATGTGGACATCAGATTTTGACGTTGTTTAGATCACAAATAATGTTTACCTTTTTTATGCTGTGGGTGCCGTGTGACTTTCAACAAGAATGATCCACAGCTTCTGAGCCACACGTCAGTTAAATTTTTGTCGAGAATATAACGTCTAAACGGTGAAATATTGGTAGATGCCCGTTTTTGAAGTTTATCATTGCTGCAGTTGAACTGTCTTGAGCTCTGCTTGGTTATTATTTGCCTGCTGAATGTATTGGTTTGTTTTTATGGGTAAAGTGAATCGTGGGCATCAGTAATATTTCGTTGAGGATTTGATTTAGAAAACCGTTTGGTGTGGTTTACTGTTTATAGATTGTGTTGGGGATTTACAACGGTAAAACACGATAATCATCTCTATCATTCATCAAGAATAGAAATAGATTAACACAAAAGCTATCATATGGAGCGACAAAGTCGTCATTGATCGTGCAGTATTTTGCAACGCTGTAAACTAACAAACAAACAACAGAGAATAAACTCGAGTGCGCGCACGCGAATTTCGCGGCCGTCAATCGAGAACAACACAGTAGAACAAACGACTGTCAGCAGCATACCTGAAAGGTAAATGTCAGTGAAAAGTGACTGAAAGCCACAGCAATGTGGTAACATTCTGGATTCAGCAATGAGAACGAGAAAACGTAAGTAAAGGCTACTGTAAATCCGCAGCACAAGCAATAAATAGGGAACACCGCCAAATAGTTTTTCAAACCAAAACGTCACTAATTTTTACCGATGCCCACAGGTCATTTCAAGCATAAAACCAATTATACCGACACATTCAGCAGACTTATAATAACTAAGTACAACTTAGGTCATAGCAACTGTTGAAATGGTAAGCGCATAAAGGGTTATAGGCCACCATTTTACCGGAATACGTAGTTTAAAACATACATTCTGAACAACTATTTGGTTCAGACCTTGCCCTAACATCCTAATGTTGCGTATGAACGGATGTACACTGGCGGAAAAAAGATCGCAACACCAGGAAGGACTTGTGTGACATAAACGAAAGTTGGCAGGCAGGCGTGTTTCTACCAGTGGCTGGACGTTGCTTCTGCGATACTGCAGAAAGACTTGACAGAATTGTAGCCAATGCACGTGGATGCTGACAGTGGTGGCCAAGAGAATGTATGGTCGCAAGAAGACCGGGCTCCGGATGGACACATGGCACTACCGAACGGGAAGACCATCGTATTCGGTGTGTGGCTCTGCCGCATCGTACTGGATCTTCAGCAGCAATTTAAGCAGCAGTTGTCACTACAGTGACACAACGAACTGTTACAAATCGCTTACTTCAAGGACAGCTCCGAGCCAGATGTCCTGTAGCGTGCGTTCCGCTGCCCCCAAACCAGCACCATTTGCGACTTCAGTGGTGTCAAGCGAGAGCTCATTGGAGGACTAGGTGGAGGTCTGGATGGAAGGTGGGGTGTATAAAGAGAGCCACTGCTCAGAATGACGTAAAATTTGAACTGCATATTATTGACGCAGAGAAAAACACCATAGAAAAAAAACGAAAATTTGGCTAGTAGATGGCGCTGTAAGCGCCAGAATACGCATACCAACAGACACGCGCCACACGGCTTTTCCTCATTTTGCTTCCGAGACGCCCAACTGACTGTCCATGAAGGATCGTGCGCTGCTGGTAAAGCTGCAGAAGTTTCGGACTCTCAAGGGCGTGATAAAAGACATTGGTCCCATTTATGCTAAGAGTCTGGAGAAAATGATTACAAAATTCGAAACGACAAGTTTTTTTGAAGTGCAGTGTGCCAGAGGGAGGAAACCAGTTGATCCGACGCTGTTAGAGTCTTCTGCACACCGACAGCCTCCCCCCCCCCCTTGCCAACCCCGCCTTCTCCCCTCCCTCCCCTCTTTGTCTCTTAAACAGTGTCCATATGTGGGTAGGATCATTTTTATTCAAGATGGAGCTCCTCCACACTTTGCAGAGCCCGTGAAGCGGCTGCGGCAGAGGCATTTCGGAAGTGTTACAATTATCAGTCGTCAGTTCGCTACAACATTCGGGAGGACGACGGTTCAAACCCACGTCCGGCCATTAGGTTTCGACTTTCCATGATTTCCTTAAATTGTTTCAGGCAAATGCCGGAACGGCCCCTTTGAATGGGCACGGCCGATTTCCTTCCCCGTATTTCCCTTATCCGAGCATAAAACGTTATCCGGAATTGTACTGAATGCTTTCTCAGAAAATTATTTTGGGCAATTAGTTCATGAGCCGACTCGGCGTGTAAATTGTTGCGAATGCGTACTTGACCTCTTAGCAACAAATAATACTGAACAAAAAGGGAGTAACGTGACGAATACTGGGATTAGCGACCACAAGGCAGTTGCTGCTAGGCTGAATACCGTAACATCTACAACCACTAGAAAGAAGAGCCGAGTATATCTATTTAAAAAAGCTGATAAAAATGCTCTAAACACCTTTTTAAGAGACTGCCTTCACTCCTTCAAAATGGTTCAAATAGCTCTGAGCACTATGGGACTTAACATCTGTAGTCATCATTCCCCTAGAACTTAGAACTACTTAAACCTAACTAACCTAAGCACATCACACACACCCATGCCCGAGGCAGGATTCGTACCTGCGACCGTAGCGGTCGCGCGGTTCCAAACTGTAGCGTCTAGAACTGCTCGGCCTGAATTACAGGCCCATGTCATTAATGTCGATTGCAGTAGAGTTTTGGAATGTATACTGTGTTCGAACATTATGAAGTACATCGAAGAAAATGATTTATTGAGACATAGTCAGCACGGACTCAGAAGATATCGTTCTTGTGAAACACAACTAGCTCTCTATACTAATGAAATAATGAGTGATATCGACAGGTGACGTCAAATTGATTCCATATTTTTAGATTTCCAGAAGGCTTTCGACACCGTTCCTTACAAGCGTCTTCTAACCAAACTACGTCCTATGGAATATCGCTTCAATTGTGCAAGTGTATTTGTGATTTCCTGTCAGAAAGATCACAGTTCGTAGTAATAGACGGAAAGTCATGTAGTAAAACAGAAGTAATATACAGCGTTCCCCAAGGAGGTGTTTTAGGCCCTCTTTTGTTCCTGATATATATTAACGACATAGGAGACAATCTGATGAGCTGTCTTAGATTGTTTGCAGGTTATGTTGTCATTTACCGCCTTGTAATCAGATGACCAAAACGAGTTTCAAAATCATTTAGATAAGATATCGGTATTGTGCGAAAAGTGGCAGTTGATCCTGAATAAAGAAAAGTGTGAAGTTATTCCCATGAGTACTAAAAGAAATCCGCTAAATTTCTATAACGCGTCAACTCACACAAATCTGAAGGCTGTAAATTCAACTAAATACTTAGGGATTACAATTACAAATAACCTAGAATGGAACGATCTCACAGACAATGTTGTGGATAGGGCAAACCAAAGACTGCGATTCACCGGCAGAACACTTAGAAGGTGCAACAGGTCTACTAAAGAGAGTGATTACACCACGCTTGCCTGCTCTATTTTGGAATATTGATGCGCGGTGTGGGATCCGCATCAGGTGGGGCTGACGGAGAAGAAGGACGGCTCGTTTTGTGTTATCGCGAAATAGGGGAGGTAGTGCCACAGACATGATACGTGAATTGGAATGACAATCATTAAAACAAAGGCGTTTTTCGTTGCGACGGGATCTTCTCATGAAATTTCAATCCCCAGTTTTCTCCTCCGATCGCGAAAACATTCTATTGGCACCCATCTACATAGGGAGATGTGATCATCACGATAAAGTAAGAGAAATAAGGGCTCGCACAGAAAAATTTAAGTTTTCGTTTTTCCGGCGCGCTGTTTGAGAGTGGAATGGTAGAGAGAGCTAGAAGGGAGTTCATTGAACCCTCTGCCAGGCACTTTATTGTGAATAGAAGAGTAATCACGTAGACGTTCCGCATACTGTTCGCCAGCGTACAAAGTGACGTTTTCTGCCCAGTGCCAGGCGCCTGTAACTTCGCCGCTCTGTAGCGTCGTTGGGTGACGTTTCCAGACACAGGCTCCTATCCTGGACTTATTCCTCAAGACATCCTATACAACTCCTCTAAATTTGTCACTACATCTGCGGGACACCATGTTTACTAAATATGCTCCGGGAGTTTCTGTGTTACGTTTCTGTGTAACACATTTTCAGCTTCACCCTCAGCCGTAGGGATGATAGGGGTGTCTTCCTGTAAAGTAATTTTTTCCACATAGTAATTATGGCAAAAAAGTTTCTTGAGGTTTTACCGAGGTACGCTGATACGTGGCTATCTTTATACCCCTACCCCTCCCCCTCTCCTAGGGACCTGTCACCATTGAGCCCAGTGACCCCGAAAACTATGGATTAGATACTAATATGGGTCGCTGTCGAATTTACCTGCATGACATGGCTCCTTACCCTCAACTCCACTGCTGCTGGTGTACTTCCACAGTATTTTTGCACAAATAATACAAATAATAAGTCTATTCAAATTTTTTAGCAATTACTACAGAAGTTCCTGAGTTAATCTTCTTTGTCAGTTCCTTTTTATCCCCACTCGCACCTGTATGGGCAGTAGGTGTGTCCTACCCCAGAGTATGTTTTTTCAGATAATGTATGTGTAATTTCCATTTAATTTTGATAACAATCAGTTTTTAATATAAAACTAACCAAAGGTGGTCTAAATAGTTTCTTCCTTACATCTGTGGAGCAATTACAAGCCGCTGGCTAGTGCTTTAAAATTTGGTTGTAATGATACTGTCTATACGTGGAAGCTCATAAAACCTTGCTGTCTGCACTTTTACTTAGGCGAAGACGCCCACAGTATACACCTTTACTGATATATACTTTTGTTTTTCGCAGGAGCGTTTGTGGAGGAAGACCCGATCAACAACAACATCTCCTGATTGCCCGGGAGTGGACGGCAACAGAAACTTTGACTTCCACTGGAATGGTAAGGAAGCAGTTGTCTTTTACATACTAAATGTCGATTGCATTGTATTAGATTCGTACATACTGAACACTGACTTTACAGCGAACAGCTGAACAGTTTGCTCATACTGATCACGGAATTGCGCTACGTTTTCCTTTTTCTTTGTACGATCCAATAAATATACTTGCCAGTATTCACATCTCGTGTTGTGTCGCCCCGTACAACTACTCTCAGATGCTTGAGGGCTGTGAATCCAGTCAGCTATCGCCTATTGTGTAGCCAAGCGATATCGCTTTTTTCGCCTATTCACGCAAACTGTATTAGATTTAATTAGGTAGAAAGTGGATGTCATTCGTGCGCAAACGCTGATCGATTGCTAGCTTCTTTGAATTTCGAAACAATTTTCGAACGGCATGCCTGAATCTACACAAATACGCTGGACAAAAAAGTCCAAGAAGCATTACGAACGTACTTCGTACAGGAGTTTCGGAGATGCATCTCGACAATAAATACACTTGTAAATTATTCGTTCCTGGTGTTTTGTTTAATGTCTACTTTCAAACTGCAGTTACTTTGCAATCATTTGTAAACATCTATGGGAGAAATTAAATTGGGAGGAATAGTTTTTCTTAATCACGAAAGCTCTCAACAACCCTCCAGTAAACAATTCCGAGTCCAACGCTACCTTTAGGGAAACAGCATTACCAAGCAGAAAAAGTTAGCGGTGGTGCTTCGATAATTGGAAAATTAAATTTGATATCTCGTCCAGCGACAAGGAGAATACTTTAATAATAACAGCTAGAGATCCGCCCGCCTTCGCAAGGGTAGCATGAAGAATCTACGGCCCGACGGCGAGCCTTCCCTTAGCGACATAGAAACGTGTCGGGGGACTTTAATCCATACATATGCCCCACGTAAGCCCGGTACTCCTCACGCCCGATATTCAAGTAATAACGAACTAACTAAAAAAACACTTAGTTACTTGCACTTAATTTTCTGCTAAACTGCAGTGGAGCCAACTTTCGAGACAGTGTTGGCACTTCACAATAGAAATAGTTAGCCAGTACACGAAGCGTACTGGTTTCATGTGGGAAACTCTGTACAATAAAAAAGTAGTTATGTGTGTATGTATATGTGTTCCGCATGCCCTCCTCAAACACTCGACTGATTTCAACCAAACTAGGTACACATATCCTTTACCGTCAAGCAACAATCGCTATAGGGGTAATAACCGCCTACCTATCACAGTTCAGGAGCTACGGCGATGTAATAATTGAGATGCGTGAAAAACTGCCGAATCATGCATGACGTTTAAATTTATTACCTCTTTGCTATTAACTTGATCCGCAACTTACTTCGCAGACGGTATCCACATATACTGCTGAATGTATCTACAAAATTATATCAATGTACGAGTCGTAGTACAAGAGATATGACGTGATAAACGTGAAATAATGCCGTATTACGTGTGAAATGTTAATACATTTATCCCTTATTGTTAAGACACATCTACAATCAGTCAAGAAATCGCTGACACCTGACAGTGTTTTTGGCAGCTTTCAACTGCGAAGCGCAAATGGCTGTAGGAAGCAATAGCCGTCTATAGAGCTATGAAAAGACGTTGTCATGGAGACAGACGTTTACAAGATCACATTGGAGACAGGCAAAGCAGCTGCGGTCAGCATACAGAAGCTCTCCGGGATCACGTTTATTACTTTGGATACTGCACTTTAGGATTTCTACGTAATGCATATTTTCTTGTACGGGTGTTTCATAATTTCAAAGGTATTTTCGCAAATATGAGGAAATGAATTTTTTTCGATTCTTCACTACAAGCTCAATTTCTTTTTTTGTTTACGTTTATAATAGAAAGCTGACGAAATCAATATCCAGGCAAAGCCACGCTTGTCAGCTAGATTAGAATAGTTATAAATTCTGGTCAAGTTTCGGTGCTCTCTGGATTTACGGCGGCAGTTAGTTTGCTCTTTCCCAGCCGGATGCGGCCTCCTCTCCAGGTGACGGGCTTGTAACTCCTGTCGACACCAGGAGATGTATCTCCAAATGCCAATTAATTATGGAAGAGATAAAAATACATATATTACACCCTCATAATGACTTAGAGATAATAAATTATATACAGAAACCTTCTTCGTGAATCAAGCTATCTGTTAGTGAAAACGGTATTAAAATCGCTACAGTATTTCCTGAGACTGGTTCGAACATACAGACAGAAACTTTGGTGGTGGACTTTATAACATAGACAATAGAACCAGAAACAAAATCCTCCACACCTACAAATCCTTAATACGTCCTATCCTCTGTTATGCCAGTCCCCCCCCCCCCCCCCCAAATTCTATAAGTCCCTCCAGATTCTTGAGCGTCATGCACTCCGCCTCGCCTTCCATATACGCCTCCCGTCCCCCATGCGGATCCTCTATGACCTCATTCCTTTCCCCCATCTGCTCCTGTTCCTCGAACATATCCGCATACTCTACACCTCCCACCACCTTGATCCCCCTCACCCCCTGGTTGCTCCTCTCCTCTCCCATCCCTACCCCCTGCCACGTCTTCACTGTTGCGTCCCCCCTACCCTCCATCTCTACACCCTTCATCTCCTTTCCCAAGGTGGCTTCCATCAACTCCCCCTCCCAGATGATGCCCTCTCTCCCTCCATTTAAGCCTCCTATCAACTCTGATCCTCACCCCCTCTCCTTTCCTCTGTCCTTTTCCTTGGCTCCCTCTCTCCTCCTTCCATCCTCTTTTTTCCCCACCTACCCTCTCTCTGCCCCCCTTCTCTCCACCGAGTCCTTTTGCATTTCCCTCCTCTGTCTTTTCTCATTCCCTCTCGCGTCTACCCTGCCCCTCCCCCCCCCTTATGTGTCCTCTCCCTCCTTTGGTTCCCTGTCCTTTCGTTTTTCCTCTCCTCCCTCCTTGTTTCCCCCCCATCTGCCCAGGTCCCCGCCCCCCATCTGCCCTCGGCTATGGTGTGTTATCTTTGTGCCGACATTTTAGTGCAGTGTTTACAGTGAGTGTTCTGTGTTGTGTGTCTTCTCCGAAGTGTTGCGAACGGACATCATACTGTCACTGGGTGTTTTTTTATATCTCTTGCGAACAGAAACCAGACTGTCGCCATGTTTTTTAATTGTCTGTCTACTATGTTACCTGTCTGCTTCCTGTGTATTTTATTTACTTTGCCAACCCTTTGCTTTATGTTTTAACTTTCCACAATTTTCCGCCGTTTTATAATTTCAGTCACCGTTTTACCACCTGCTTTTATTGTAATTATCTTCTTCTCACGTTTTAAAAAGTCTGTAGGCTGCAGAGTAGCGTAATAAGCTGCTGCCAGCCCGCCCCCTTTTGGGGGGAATCGAAATACAATAAAGAAAAAAAAAAAAAAAGAAAACAGAAACACATCAGCGCAGCCGATCTGCGTTCGTGGCGCAGTTCAGTCGAATACAGACGTGAACGGACGACATGTTTTGTAAACTCCGTCCAGTGTGTCATCAAAATGTCCTGAAACTTAGACTGAGTGCTCACTGTCACTTCACAGCAAGAAGGATTAGCTGCAGGGGAAGCAGCTCGCCACATTCTGCTGTTACTGGTTCTCTGCTGACAACTCAATACTCCCCGTTATAACACCCCAACGACCCCCTTAAAGTCAATTAAGACAGAATATCATAATATGAAGTAGGGAAGAGTTATCTTGGCAAATACAACATCTTTGCCGATAAGCTAAGACCAAGAAGTTTTGATACAACAACATTATACATCACTGGGAGTTTTTGTTATGAAAAGAGGAGGAAGAAACCACAGATTTAATTAATGGACAAATATCCAAGTGATAACTGCAATTAATATCTTGAAAGCTAAGTCCAAGGTGATGTTAATCAGAGATAACTTTTATGTGGAAGAGAGTTGTAAGCGCAACTAAGAAATGCAATGCGCCTACAATACTCTTTCACAGAAGAAGTCACTTGCTGGCTCTCGTCCTGTCAAGACGTGCGAGAACAATTCTTGTCTTAGTTATTGAGAGTACGGAACGCGACGAGATTGTTTTGCGTTCAGAAGTGTTTCTTGCGTGACGTGATTCACGAACTTCGGAAACTGATTTTCTAAGCAGGGACAGGAACTGATAGACGCGTTTAACCGTGCATAACGGGTTAATTGAACTTTATTGACGAAACTAGTGAATATTGGACTAGGCTTTCAAATAGTTGGAATTAAAAGAAGAGTGGATAGTATATCAAAGGTCTACACTCGATTAGTCTCGAGTAGGACACAATTACACGACTTCACGAAGATAATACAATTACGCTGAAGAGTCAAGTTGTCGTAATTGTCAAGAAAGTTAATTTTAATAGAACTGACTTTACCAACCAACTGCGTGTGCGTGTGGTGCGAAAGTTATAAAGTATTTAGTGGCCAAGGAAGAATAAACTGTTCGTTCCAAGTGAAATATCAAGCGTGGACTACATTATTAAGTGATTTAATCAATGATTGTTAACCAACGACTGTTCAGCAGGGACAATTTAATCTGAGTATCAAAATACCTACCTCATTAATTGAAAAGAGAATTTTTGAACATTTTTTTTTTAACAGTACGGCGTGGATTCACTCAGACGTGATCAAAGAGTATCTGCGGATTTCGCGTCATACAGGTTCAACAACTCCATAGCAACGAGCAAACAACGTACGAGAAGACTGATAATTACAATGCTTCCTCGCAATTGGTGGTGTCTACGATGCGGATAAGATTTAACAACTACTGCATATCCGGGCAATGAATCATTCAATCTTAAATCAGAAGAAGCATCCATCGTACGAGTTTGCATTTCTGTCTCCCGTTCACCAACGGGGAACTACGTCATCGCGCATCGTGTCTCAACTCCACTGCGAGAGCTGTGGCAGTAGCAGCTCTACGGCGTCGACAATATCAGCACGCGGTTGGAGTGCGGGGACACCACACACCGTACCTTTTTTATGGTCGGTTCCCCTCTCGTGACATCTAGCGGTCAATTCCATATAGATTAGATTAGATTAGATTTACTTTCATTCCAATTGATCCGTAGTGAGGAGGTCCTCCAGGATGTGGAACATGTCAGAAAAACAACAATACATGACAAATATTTACAACTAAAACAAATAAGCTAATGTACCATTCCACAGGTCCCAAGTGGAATGATCGTCATTTTTTAATGAACACTAAGAGTCATTTTACAAATACTAATGCACTGAATTTAAAATAAAAAAGTTTTTTATTTATTTATAAGGTAATACAACTACTGTAATACTTATTTACAATGAACACATTACTGCACTGAAATGGTGCAGAAGTTAGATTATACTAACACACACACACACACACACACAAATTTTCAATGAACACATTACTGCACTGAAATTGTGCAGAAGTTATGTTGTACTTATATACAAATCAGTGTCCGGATACTTTTGATCGGATAGTGTACCCCGAGGGGACTGTAACATAACTGCATACTACCTCTTTTTTGCAGGGCTCTGGCAGAATTGTGTTGGCACTTCAGTTTGTCCCGTAGGAGTCCACAACGAACAACAGTACAAACTTGTCAATATCAATGAAATACTCCAACAGCCATGTAACTGTTGAAAGCAGGTCTTCGAATGAAGCACTAGTGAAGCAGTTGAATTCACGACATCCAGGGATATATGGAATTATATGACATATTCGTTTATTTGTACAGATGCATATGGGGCCTGAAGACGGCATAGTGGATTGTCGAAACTGGTAGCCTTCAAAATAAAATAACATCTCAGTTACACGGCAGTTGGAGAATTTCTTTGATATTGACAATTATTTAATCAGCCGATGTCCCCTGGCCATGATGGAACAGCATATAACAGTACAAACCTCTCAGCATTGTGGAGCGCCAAGTAGAAGTTTGGAAAGGGAACACGTAGCATTGAATCTGGATTAGTGACGTGTATTCTCTTTACGAGCAAGTATAGTATTTGTGTGACGCGTGACGATCGTGGTAGACGAGTGTGGAGGCTGCGAGGTACGAAGGCACGTCTCAAGCATGCAATATGCATCAACATCTACATACCTCTCAGCAGCCCACGGCATGGTGGATGTCTATGTTCTACCAGTGCCAGTCATTTCCTTTCCTGTTCCACTCGTATATGGGCTTAGGGAGAAACTACTGTCTGCACGCCTCTGTACAAGCCGTAATTCTCTTATACGTACGTTGGAGGTAGCAGTATCGTTATGCAGCTAGTCACAGTTGCCGGTTCTCTAAATTTTCTCAACAGTGTTTCGTGAAAAGAACGTCATCTTCCCTCCAGGTATTCAACGAGTGAGGTGGTGCATTGGTTGGTGCTCTGCACTGCCATTCTGGATAACTAGGGGTCAGTTCCCCATCCGGCAATCTAGATTTCCTTAAATTGCTTAAGGCAAATACCGGCAAGGTTCGCCTGACAGGTCACGGCCAACTTTCTTCTGTCCATAACTAATCCAAGTTTTTGCTCCCGTTTTCATGACCGTGATGTCGACTGGGCGTTAAACACTAATTTTCCATCTTTTGCAGAAACTCTCGTTTGAGTTCACAGATGATTTCCCCAGTATTCGCATGCTGATCAAAGCTACCGGTAACAAAGCTAGCAGCATTCCTGTGAATTGCTTCAATATATCGCTTTAATCTGACCTGGCGGAGATCCCAAACACTCGAGCAGTTCTCAAGAATGGCCCACACTAGTATTCAACACGCGGTCTCCCTTAAAAATGAGTTACACTTTCCTAAAACAGTCCCAATAAACCGAAGTCCACCATTCGGCTTCCCTAGTACCGTCATTACGTACTTGTTCAATGCTATATCGCTTTACTACATTACGCCCAGATGTTTAATAGACGTGACTGTGTCAAGAGGCACTCCACTAATACTGAATTCTAACATAACGGTATTGATTTTCGTACTCATTCGGATTAACTGACATTTTGCTGCATTCAGGGAAGCTGCTATTCATCGCACCAAATAGAAATTCTGTCTAAGCCATTCTGTGTCCTTCTGCAGTCACTCAGCGACGACATTTTCGCGTCACTCCTGATCATACTCTTTGGTGAACAGCTCGCCGTCCAGTGGAAGGTACAAAATTCTACTATTCAAGATCTCTTCGAGCCAGTGACGTATCTGGGAACAAATTCCGAGTGCACTCTCAACATGGAAGTGGGCTAGTAATGCTTTTCATCGGTGTCGTGTTTGGCTATCAGACACATGTCTTCGCTGCCGAAAGTAATGTGAGGTCTGGCTGCACATGCTTCTATGGCATTCTGCAACATAGTGTCCAGCCATACATCAACATTCGGCGATGACTTCATCTCTCACGGTGATCATACCCCAGCGTACTGTCCCCACCTCGGGAACACATTCCTGGAGAAGATAGCAATGAACCGAATGGAATAGCGTGCAGTATCTCTGACATAACTGATTTTGTATGGATCCAGCTAAGACTTGTCGTTCGTCATGATAGGAATCCTTATTCTTCAGTTTCATAAGATTTCCCTTTTCCTTTTTAGAGTAAGAACGCGTTCGTTCGCAGCTATGCAGGTGATGCAAACAATGTTCTTAATCAATTTCTGTCGATTGACCCACCTCCTGATAGACTGTGGAGACGCATTTGGGTTGATCCAAGAACTGGCGCACATAATGGTGCTCAAAAATGGTAGGCGGAAAAATATGCTTACTTTTGGGATACTTATTCTCGTCAACAAGTGGAAAGGACACGGCTGCAACTTTCGTCTTTACCAACGCACAAGACAATATGGGAGTCCTTGAACTCTCACCAGGTGATGGGTTCCTTTTTTTTCAGAGGCCGGCGCCGACAGCTATCCCTGCTCTGATGTTTACGCTGGTCCTCAGGCGTTCTCGGAGTCTGAGACGCAAGCTCTCAGAGACTACATCCTGGCCAACGCCGACCGCATCAAGCTTTACCTAACGTTCCATAGCTACGGACCCGTAAGTAAATAATACAGTATTATTTAGGTGTTGTTGTACTGGGTCGGTGCCTAAGTTCGTAGCTTCGTTCCTAGCTTTTTTCCATAATCTTAATAAACACAACAGATACACATAATAGAGACTTTAGTCAGCAATATTATAGTCCCCTCCACTGTTTACAACAGTCTGCCAACGCTGGGGCAGCTTTTCGATTCCACGATGTGGAAATCGCATGGTTTTGAGGCGAAGAACTCGTCGAGCCACGTGCGAACGCATTTTCATGCGGAAAGGAAGTTCGTTGAAGCTTGTTTGATAGAGAACGGAAAAGGTGAAAATGTGAGAACGTAAGATCAGGTGAATAAGGTGGATGCGAAATGAATTCCCAACATAGAACGTGGGTGTGCATTATTGTGGAGTAGCATCACTTCAGGCAGTTTTTCTAGTTGTTGTTCTTGGTTTTTATCAGCAAGACGTCTCTGGTGCTGACAGTAAATGTCAACAGTGATGAAACTTCCTGGCAGATCCCGAGTTCGAGTCTCGGTCCGGCACACAGTTGTAATCTGCCAGGAAGTTTCATATCAGCGCACACTCCGCTGTAGAGTGAAACTTTCATTCTGTCAACAGTGATGGTTACACCTCAGGATAGTTCGTAGCATATCATACCATCGCTGTTCTACCGGTTGCACAACATTACCATTCGTGGATGATGGAGATGCTGCTTTGCTTAGGCTCAGCCATTCCTTCATTCTCGTCATCAGTAAAGATACTGGATAGGAATGGTCGATGTTGTTCACGAGCCAACTGATGACGGGCAAGCAGAGACGCACGTATGTTTACCCGCTTTTTGTTATTTTGGCTAGACCATGCAGTACCCAGACCCCAGATTTTTAAACCTTCTCTATTGCGTGCAAATGTCGCACGGTGGTGGAATAATAACATTCATCACATCTGTCTGTTCTCGAGTACACTGACCTGGCTCATTGTGGATTCTTGCCTTTAAGCGATATCCATCAAACCCCCAAGGTCTCCCTGAATGTTGACAGTCACTAATATCAAAACGATCATCCTTAAAAGGAGAAAACCATTTTCTTACCGAACTCTGTCCAATGACATTATTCCCATATACTGCGCATATGTTCCTGGATGTCTTCACTGGTATCTCCTCTCTACTGAACTCATACAGAAGAATATGTCGGAAATGTTTCGATTTCTCCACTTGGAACACCACAGCTCCACTCTCTATATCCGACAGAGGTGAAGAAGCGCGATAAACTAACGTGGAAAGTGGCATTTAACCAGTCTTCGTACTGAAAACCACAATGACAACAAAAACAACAACAACAACAATAACAACTGGATACTAGCTAAAAGTTTCTGAAGATTAAGCTTCTTACATCTATTTTCATTTTAGTTTTTTTTTTTTTTTGTTTTAGTCACCAGTCTTTTGACTGGTTTGATGCGACCCACCACACATTCCTCTCAATTCCTTCATCTCAGAGTAGCACTTGCAACCTACGTCCTCAAATATTTGCTAGATCTATTCCAATGTCTGTTTTCCTCTACAGTTGTCAACGTCCACAGTTTTTATTATCTACAGTTCCCTCTAGTACCATGCAAGTTATTCCATTATGTCTTAACAGATGTCCTAGCAGCCTGTCTCTTCTTCTTGTCAGTGTTTTCCCCATATTCCTTTCCTCAGCTCATTCCTTACCTTATCAGTCCACCAAATTTTCAGCATTCGTCTGCGGCATCACACTCAAATTCTTCGAATCTCTTCTGTTCGGGTTTGTCCATAAATCCATATCTCATTACCGTACAATGCTGTGCTCCAAACGTACATTCACAGGAATTTCTTCCTCAGATTGACGTCTATGTTTGATACTAGCAGATTTCTCTTGGCCAGGAATTTCCTTTCTGCCAGTGCCAGTTTGCTTTTGATGTCCTCCTTGTCCGCCCATCATTGTTTATTTTAGTACCTAATTAATAGAATTCCTTAATTTCATCCACTTCGTGACCATTTATCCCGATGTTAAGTTTCTCGTTGTTCTCACTGCTGCTACTTCTCATTATTTTCGTCTGTCTTCGATTTTCTCTCAATCCATACTATGGACTCATTAGACTGTTCATTCCATTCATCAGATCCTGTAATTTCACTCAGGATAGCAATGTCGCCAGCGTATAGTATCATTGATGACTTTTCAACTGGGATTTTAATTCCACTGCTGAACCTTACTTTTACTTTCTTCATTGCTTCTTCCATGTACAGATTCAGATTGAACAGTATGGGCGAAAGACTACATATCATTTTTAATCGGAACCCTCCTTTCTTGGTATTCCACTCTTATTACTCCCTCTTGGTTCTTGTACACGTTATATATTACCAGTCTCTCCCTACAGCTTACCCCTATTTTCCTGAGAATTTCGAACATCTTGCACCATTCTTCGCTTTTTCCAGGTCGAGAAATCCTAAGAACGTGTCTTGATTTTTCTTTAGCCTTGCTTCCACTATCAGCTGCAACATTAGAATTACCTCTCTGGTGCCTTTAACTTTCCTAAAGCCAAACTTATCGTCACCTAACACACTCTCAATTATCTTTTCTATTCTTCCTTTTATCATTCTTATCAGCAACTTGAATGCTTGAGCTGTTAAGACGATTGTACGATAACTCTCGCACTTGTCAGCTCTTCCACTCTTCGGAATTGTGTGTGTGATATTTTTCCGAAAGTCAGATGGCAAGTCGCCAGACTCACACATTCTAAACACCAACGTGAATAGGCGTTTTGTTGTCTCTTTCCCCAATGATTTTAGAAATTCTGATGGAATGTTATCTATCCCTTCTGCCTTATTTGATCTTAAGTCTTCTAAAGTTCTTTTAAATTCTGATTCTGATACTGGATCACCTATCTCTTCTAAATCGACTCCTATTTCTTCTTGTATCACATCAGACAAATCCTCCCCTTCATGGAAGCGTTCAGTGTACTCTTTGCACCTATTCACTCTCTCCTGTGCATTTAACGGAGGAATTCCTGTTGCAGTCTTAGTGTTACCACCCTTGCTTTTAATTTCACCGAATGTTGTTTTGACTTTCCTATATGCTGAGTCAGTTCTTCCGACAATCATTTCTAATTCGATTTCTTCACATTTCTGATGCAGCCTTTCCGTCATAGCTTCCCTGCACTTTCTGTTTATTTCATTCCTCAGGGACTTGTATTTCTGTACTCCTGAATTTTTTTGTACTTCCCTCTTTCATCGATCTACTGAAGAATTTCTTCTGTTTCCCATGGTTTCTTCGCAGTTACCTTCGTTGTACCTATGTTTTCCTTTCCTCTTCAACAGTACTGCTTACTGAGCTATTCCTTATTGCAGTATCTGTAGTCTTAGAGAACTTCAAGCATATTTCATCACTTGTTAGTATTTCCGTCTCCCACTTCTTTGCGTATTGATTCTTCCTGACTAATCTCTTAAACTCGAGCCTACTATTCACCACTACTGCATTGTGGTATGAGTCTGTACCTGCTCGTGGGTATGTCGTACAATCGAGTTTCTGATTTATGACTCTCTGCCTGACCATGATGCAATGTAACTGAAATCTTCCCGTATCTACCGGCCTTTTACATGCTTACCTTCTCCTCTTGTGATTCTTGAACAGAGTATTCGCTATTACTAGCTGAAATTCATTACAGAACTCAATCAGTCTTTCTCCTCTCTCATTCCTATTACTGAGTCCACGTTCTCCTTTAACCCTTTCTTCTACTTCTTTCCTTACAATCGCATTCCAGTTCCCCGTGTTTATTAGATTTTCTTCGCCCTTTACGTACTGCATTGCCTGTTCATTATCCTCATACACTTACTCTGTCTCTTCAGCTTCAGCTTGAGACGTCGGAATATATACCTGAACTATCGTTGTTGGTGTTGGTTTGCTGTCGATTCTGATGAGAACAACCCTATCACTGGATTAGTCACAGTAACACACTTTCTGCCCTGCCTTCCTATACATAACGGATTGTACTCCCATTATACCATTTTCTGCTGCTGCTGAAGTTATCCTATACTCATCTGACCAGAAATCCTTATCTTCTTTCCATTTCACATCACTGAACCCCACTATATCTACTTTGAGCCTTTGCATTTCCCTTTTCAAATTTTGTATCTTCGCTACCACATTCAAGCTTCTGACGTTCAACACCCCAACTCACAGAATGTTATCCTTTCGTTGGTTATTTAATCTTTTTCTCATGGTCACCTTCCCAGTGGTAGTCTTCTCCTAGAGATCCGAATGGGGGACTATTACAGAATCTTTCGCCAATGTAGAGGTCATTCTGGCACTTAATCAATTACTGGTCATATGTTCTGTGGATGCACATGATGTGGTTTCCATTGCCTTCTGCGTCCTAATGCCGTTGATCATTGCTGATTCTTCCACCTTTAAGATCAGTTTCCCACCCCAAGAGTAAGAGGGTGCTCTGAAACTCTGTCCGCTACTCCGTTCTCTTTGACAAGGCCGTTTGCACAATGAGAGTGACTTCTTATACCGGAAGCCTTCACTCGTCAGTGGTGATTGCTATTCAAAATTTAAGCGGTGACGGGTTTCGAACTGGATCCAAGCACGTTTTATTACTGATCGAAGACGCTATTTTTAGACCATGGGTGCGCACGTGTATTTTCATATTAACCCCCCAAAAAACTAAAAAGACTTGAACGGAAGTGATATGTACCTTTATTCGTGAAGTGATTTTTTCCTCACTATCAGCAATTTTTTTCTTTTTTTTAGTATTTTCAGATTTCAATTCACTTTAGTTTTGTGCACGTGATTTTAGATGTGATTGTAGATAATATGTGCTGAGCACAAATATACTGCTGAACAATTTTCCTATCAAAACCGTGTCATGTTCTATTACCAGTTAATACATTCAGTATGATGTGAATAACATGTCTGTAATCTCTTTCCAGTACATACTCTACCCGTGGGGTTACACTAGCGAACTGCCTGACGACTGGGAAACTTTGGTAAGCCCTCTTTTGTACTTGCCGATCTCTTTAAATCATAGGTCATCTTCATTGTGTAGTACTATCACTCTGAGTGGGGAAGCGTTCAATGTAACTAATGATTCTGTTTCCACGCCACCTCAGGACGCCTTGGCACAACAAGCGAACGCCGCCCAGGAAGCAGCCGGCGGTCCCAGCTACACCATTGGCAGCTCTACAAACGTCTTGTGTAAGTACTGATCTCGTGTTCACTTGCTCTCATGAAACGGGAGCTGTAAGTGGGTAAATGATCTTTCCTGCATCATCTGCAACTCGCTGTTTGTACTACGAAAATGTAACCATTGTTGTCGCATTGTTGTCCGGCAATCCCGTTCCCCGCTGTCCCTTTGCCCCTCACTGAATCTTCGTGGTGTGGACAACTAGTCGTTGGAAGCCCCCTGCAGAAATATCAAGCCACGCTGTTTTTATAGGTGTTCATAATTGCAGAAGTGTTGGCGGTGCTGGATTTTTTGCATGAACTGACCTGTCCATTACGTCCCATAGATGTTCGATGGGATTCACGTCGGGCCATTTGGGTGGCCAGGTTATTCGCTCGCATTGTCGAGAATGTTCTTGAAACCAATCGTGAACAACTGTGACACGATGACATGGCGCATTGTCATCCATAAAAATTCCATCGTTGTTTGGGAACAATCCACATGCACAGCCCACTCCATTATGGAGCCACCACCAGCTTGCACAGCGACTTGGTGACAACTCGGGTCCATGGTTTCGTGGGTTCTACCCGACTCAGGAAACTTACCACTGTCATTTACCACTTGAAATAGAGACTCACCTGATCAGGCCACGGTTTTACATCGTCTAGGGTCCAACCGATATGGTCACGAGCCCATGATAGGCGTTGCAGGAGATGTGCTGTTAGCAAAGGCACTCATGTCGGTTGTTTGCTGCCATAGCTCATTAACGACACATTTCCTGACTGATACGTTCGTCGTACATTCGACATTGATTTCTGCGGCTATTTCACGCTGTGTTGCTTGTCTCTTGGCGCTGACAGCACTACGCAAACGCCGCTGCTCTCGGTCGTTAAGTGAAGGCCGTCGACCACTGCGTTGTTCGTGGTGAGAAGTAATGCCTGAATTATATTATCGGCGACACATTCTTGACACTGTGAATCTCATAATACTGTATTCCTTAACGAATTCCGTAATGGAACATCCCATGCGTCTAGCTCCAACTACCGTTCTGCCTTCAAAGTCTGTTAATTCCCGTCGTGCGGTCACAATCCCGTCGCAACCGTTTCGCGTGAATCTACTGAGTACAAGTGACAGCTCGGCCAAAGCACTGCCCGTTTTATACGTTGCGTACCCGATACCACCGTTAAATGTGTACCTGCATATCGCTGCCCCACGGCTTCTGTCACCTCAATGTATTATCTACAAAGGGGATCGTTGGTTGGAATTAGGAGGATAGTTTTGGAATTCCCCGCTGAAGATGACGAAACCTAGCTTGATTCCCTGGCCATTATTTCGAATCGTCGTGGAAGCCATGCGGTGGTGGATACATACAAAATCTTCTGCGATCTGGGAATCCCCGCCATTTCGGGCCACCCAACTGGAAGGCAATAACTGGGTCGCTCCAGTCGGCGTCAACACTGGGACGGTTGCAACTCCAACTTCTGTTAGGTTGGCGTCAAGGACCGGAGGTGCATTGTAGTGCATCGACCGAGTTTTTAACTAGGATGGAGAGCAGCTCTCAACACCATTCCGTTGCGGCTGCTAAAGGTGTCGACATCGCGATGTTCGTCGTGCAGCAGTTACTGCCATTATGTGGCAAGTGTTGTGTTCCATATCCTCGGGAGCAGCCTTGTATTAACCATCCGCGAGTTGCTCGTAATACTTAGAGCTACGAAGCACGCTACTACTTTGCTGACTTTGTATTTCCACCGCGAGATACGGACACTGCAAATCGACATTTCGCGTGGTAAGCTCAATAATCTGACCCCTCTTATTGTTACTCTTCTTGATTCATGGCTAGCTTCTTTGTTGTAGTGACTCAGAATGGTCTTCATACAGAAGACATTATTGTTTCTGTGCACTTTTGTTTTTTTTTTGGTTGTCCTACATCAAGTCCATTACTAAACTCGCGGCTGCTTTATTGCGAGTGATACATTAGGAAACTTGTGAAGGGGCTGTCTCTTGTTTACATGTCCATTTCTGAATAGATGCATAGCTAGACGATAGCTAGCTTCCCTGATGTATCTGTAATCAGTTCTTTACGAGGTGACAAAACACCTGTTTTAAGAAACACAGTCCGACGCCTGGGACAGGAGATCATCAGGTGAATGATCTTCTAGGAAACAATGATAGTTGGTCAATTACTTCAGACTAACAAGAGGAGATATTACAGAGACCGCACCCACACCTACAGCTATTCTCCCAACCAAACCGCTCGCTACAACTGACATGAACTGCCTGGGAAGGCACCACAGAAGCCAGCCTTGGAATTCTGTTCATCGGGTTGCCTGTTTGCAGGTGCGAAGTAATTCGATGCAACAGTACGGACAGGGTGATTAGTCTACGTGTACTGACATACCTACTCCCTAATGCAAATACCCCACGATGTTTATTACGAATCGAATCTTAGAGAGATGTTCTATCCAGTGTTGTGAGTTACTTTTCTATGTGCCTTGTAGTTTTCGTGCAGTATCCTTGTAAAACCCTGGAGGTACTAATGAATAACACTGTGTGTTATAGATACAAGCAAAGAGCAGAAGAAGAATGGATGAAGAAACATTTGTCAGCTTAGAATTACTTTGACTTATACTACTTGTATTTTCACAAAAATGATACGAAAGTTAACGAAAAAAGAGTCGGGCCAATCGAAAGTACACAGACAGAAGAAAAGTCGCAACAACAAGAAAGAGTTGTGCGACATAAAGGAAAGTCGGTAGACGTGTTTCTGCATCTGAAAGATAATGTCTGTTAAATTTCGTGCCAGTGGCGTAAGATTGACGCTTGTAGTGCCACTATGAGGATGCAAATCAGCTTCGCTTTCGCTCACGCTGTAATGGTCGTGAACGTCAGTTAGCTTTGTGACTAGACATGGAGAGCTAATGCTAGTCAGGAATGCCTTTAAGGCGACAAGACCCCATTATGGACAACTCACTATGTTTGAACGATGTCGTCTAATACGGGTACAGGGATCCGAATGTTCCTTCTGCGATATTGCAGAAAGACTTGGAAGGACTCTAGCCACTATACCTGATCGCTGACAACGCTGATCACGATAATGGTCGGTGGCAAGAAGACCGGACTCTGGACGGTCACGTGGCACTGTTGAGAGCAAGACCACTGCGTTCGGCGTTTGGTTCTCGTGCATCATACTGTGCCTGCAGCGGCAGTGTGAGCAGCACTTGGCACCACAGTGACACAACGAACTGTTACAAATCGGTTACTTCAAGGACAACTTCGATCCAGACGCCCTGTTGCGCTCAGTCCGCTGACCCCAAACCAGCGCCCTTCGCGTCTTCAGTGATGTCAGACGAGAGCTCACTTGAGAGCAGGGTGGGGGTTTGTTGTGGTTTCAGATAGAAGTCGAACCTGCCTCCGTGCCAGGATGGCCGTCTGTTGGTTAGAAAGAAGCCAGTTGAGGGCATGCAGCCAACCCGTCTGTGTGCGAGACACACTGGACCTACACCTGGTGTTATGGTGTTGGGTGCAATTTCGTACGACAGCAGGAACAGTCTCGTACTTATCCCACGTATCCCGACTGCAAATTTGTATATTAACCTGGTGATTCGACCCGTTGTGCTGACATTCATGACCGGCAGGTGTGGCCTAGCGGTTCTAGGCGCTACAGTCGCAGGTTCGAATCCTGCCTCGGGCATGGATGCGTGTGATGTCCTTAGATTAGTTAGGTTTAAGTAGTTCTAAGTTCTAGGGGACTGACGACCTCAGATGTTAAGTCCCATAGTGCTCAGAGCCATTTGGACCATTTTTGACATTCATTTAACGTATTCCAGAGGTTTTTTTCCCAACAGGATAACTGTCGCCCTCATACCGCTGTTGTAACCGAACATGTTCTACACAGTGTCGACGTGTTCACTTGTCCTGCTCGACCACCAGATCTGTCTCCAGTCGAGCATATATGGGACATCGTCGGACTACAACTCCTGCGTCATTCCTTCCAGCATTAATCGCTTCCATATTGACGGACGAAGAGCAACAGGCACGGAACTGACATCCCGGCACCTGTAAAACACGCTTGCATTCAAAGTTCTGACGGTTACACCGGTTATTAATGTACCAGCATTTTATATATGCAGTGGCTTATCTTGCAGTGTTAATCACCTTAGTATGTTACCTAGACAAATTACTCTACATAAATTATTTTTTGGAGTTGCGACATTTTTTCCCCGGCATTGTATCATTTTCTTCTGAACTGAATCGGTCGCCAGGTTGTTATACTCTGTTGTATTCAGATTGAAAAATTTCGTCGTTTCTTTCGTGGATGCAAATTGTTCCATATTTCTTTCCATACTGAATGACACTAACGTCATGATGTTTTTACAGACGCAGCAGCCGGCGGCAGTGATGACTGGACCAAAGGCGTTGGCGGAGTAGCCCTCTCCTACACCATCGAACTTCCCTATGGCGGCTCGTACGGTTTCGATCCTCCAGCGTCAGACATCCTCAAATTGGTGACGCCATTCTTTGAAGCAGTACGCGTCTATGGGGAATACATTGCTGATAACTATGGATAAAACGAAGGATAAAAAGAATCGCTAATGCTGATCATTTGTATATAAAAGATGTTTCACTGGAATAAACACAGATTGCTTTGTGCATTTACATTTATGACTATTAGTGCAATTCTGAATAGCAAACCGTTTGTAAACTTCATCCCCTTTCCTAAAATGTAATATGTATTACCACCAATGAATTACTTATTGCAGGATTATAAATATCAGATTCTATACTAAGACCGGCCGGTGTGACCTAACGGTTCTAGGTGCTTCAGTTTGGAACCGCGCGACCGCTACGGTCGCAGGTTCGCATCCTGCCTCGGGCATGGATGTGTGTGGTGTCCTTAGGTTAGTTAGGTTTAAGTAGTTCTAAGTTGTAGGGCACTGATACCTCAGATGTTAAGTCCCATAGTGCTCAGAGCCATTTTTTTCTCTACAAAGAACGTGACAAATCCGCATAGACTTATCTTTGAGAGTCTCGTTGGACGAGCAGTTTACATTTAAACACATTACGTATTACACTGAGCGACGATCGTTACCTTCCATCGGCTGTAGAATTGCACCAAAATTTGAGAGTGTTTGGAGTTCTCTCACTATCTTAAACAGAAAAAAAACACATTTTACTAGGCTAGTATTGAATAGTAAAGTAGAATTCATATTCGTATCTGACCTTGATATGGAGATGATCAGCACCAATACAACTTCATTGAAAATTTTTTTGTGTTTCGCACCTCAATCGGAGCCCTTATAGGATTACTTTGTTGTCCACTTGTCTGTCTTTTTGTCCGACTCGCAAACAAACTCACTAAATATATGGATGAACGGTGTACGTAATATATGTTGGGCCTGGTCTTAATCAAATTTCGACCGGACTACGGGTTTCCAGTCTTCGTTTCAATTTACCTTTAATTCTCAACGTTGTGAAGAGTCGCCGGAAACAACCCGAGATTCAGTTTCCACGTTAAACTGTAGGTCCCCTTTCCCCTTTCCCCGGCTGTATAAATGGAATAGGTTAGAGACATGCAAGCCGCCAAATGGAAAGACTGACCTCACGCGAAATTATCATCTACATACACAATCAAGCTTGTACGGAGCCCTCAGAGCGTTGGTCCTACTCACACTTCCCTGACTTTCTTTTACGTCATTCATTATTTTCAAAGAATAATTTTATTTGCTGGTTAATAGCTAATGAAGTTCTCCTTCCTTAGAAATAGAAATTGCACAGCTACATTTTGTAAGAAGTGCCGACTAATAAAATTTTTCTTCAAAAATAATGAAAAAGATCATGGAAAATGTGCCATATGAATAAGTATGTGGAAATGGAAAGAGATTAATAATTGCGTGAATAATTAGGATAACTGATTGGAAAGAATAGTTGAGAAAATTTTGAAGGTAATTTATCAATCCGTCCACAATCTTGGGTGAACTTTAACTGATACCAACATCAACAGTCTTTGAATATCACTACACTTAAGGTCAACAAACATAATTTGTATTATTACTTACTGCTGCAATTTGTATTATTACGTACTGCTGCTTCCAGTAGTGTGCGGTACCAAATAATCACCGCAACCATTGAAACTGTCGATCTGTCTATAAATTCGTAAACACAAGAAGCACAATACTTTTAGTGTAAATAAACCAAGTTCAATAGGCGCCTATCAAGTCTGAGTCATTACCTTGACATTAATTCCATTGTGTTTAGTCTTGAGTGTGCAAACGTCTATGCAGGAACGCTCCTCCAGATACGGCGTTAATTATTCTTGTCTGCACCGAACTTCTTGCTGCAGGATCGCGGCAGCGAACGAAATGATGAACAGATAGCAATTGAACTTACAACCGTGCGAATAAATATTCCTTTTCTAATAACTTTTTTAATACTTTTAATGAACGGTTAAAAACACATTCTTAACAATGCTGGTACGACGGATCCAAGCATACGTCCGTACGCTACCACTTCCCGAAAGGAAAGGATGAAGATACATGAATTAAAAAATTGAAGAGCGTATTTCTTCGTATAGGTATTTAAAGATGTATGAAAACATTATCCTTGCCACAAAACAACTAGTTACTTTACTGTTTAGCGGCATCTTTGGTTTATAGCTCATTTAATTTACATATAGCTTATATATAAGAAAAGAAGGAAAAGAAAAAATAATGTGATTCAATACACATACCAGGACCGCTTGAGATTGGGGCTGTGACCGCGAAACTAGTCGTCAACTGTGAAATATATGAGGAAATAAAACAGAAATAATAAGGTGTAAATGTGGAACTTCTATTTCAAATATATTCATTGTCACAGAGCAATCATCTCTACTGAAAGAAATTACCTGACGGTAAATTTTGTCTTTGAAGAAACTGGCTGACGCAGTTTTCGATTTTACTTATTACTTTCGTTGTTGATCAATTTTGTTTTCACGAAGTAAAATGAGATGAGGCAGAACTGTCTTACACAGTAAATATAGCACTCTTGAGTGATTATTTAGGAAATATCTGTGTCGAACATCACACGGCAACTAACCGTCGCAGACATAAGATTAACAATGATCCAGCTGAAAAGTTACTGTAGGTAGTTAAACAAACCAATTCAAGTTACAGACTGTAAGCCAAATGGTATTTTAGGAGTGAGTTTCTCGTAGCCGGAATGTTATGTTTCTAAAATGAAGCGATGAGCATTGGATGTATTGTCGCTCGCTGCTTTTCTTCAAGTTTCGTCAGTACTATTGAAAACGTCCTCCGCTCGTGGTCTCGCGGTAGCGTTCTCGCTTCCCGAGCTCGGGGACTTGGGTTCGATTGCCGGCGGGGTTAGGGATTTTCACCTGTCCCGAGATGACTGGGTGTTGCTGTGTCGTCTTCATTATCATCATTCATCACCATTACGGTCGGAGGAAGGTAACGGCAAACCACCTCCATTAGGACCTTGTTTAGTACAGCATTGCGGGTTTCCTGCATCTTTCCCCTACGCTCTGTCAAGAAGCATGTGACTTCATTTCCATTATTAAAAATAACTATGAATGTCCAGCATGTCTCGTTTCTGCAACGCCACACGCAACTTTTGCATTCCATAGTTTACAAGCTGCAACTATAAGCAATAAAATATATTTACACGATGAATCGGCTAAGCTGTTAGTCGGCTCAGATGTTTCCCGAACCGTTTAAGGTATCGCAATGCAGTTTCCAACCAAATGAATTATGAAAAAGTTACCACTAAACGACGTGTAGCGTCTATTCACAACTATATGAATTGCAGAAGTATCGGCTTGGAGATCATTTTTTTCAAATGTAGTTATACTAATTTCTGTTGCTAATATCGTAGTTCTAAACGACACGAATTCAACGACATTTAACTCTTCAGAATCGTGTTAGTAGTTTCACAGAAATTACAATTATTAGAACTAAGGAGTTATCTATTTCAAACATGAAACTGATTGCTGTCTTATCAGGAAGTTCATGATGTTCGATGGGATGTGTGAGTTAACGAGCATTTCGCCCTCATTAAAGTATATGGTCGAAAGAATCAGCCTTCAGGAATTGTGAAATGAAACCTGTCGTCCAGGACCGCGTGCCACAAAGGGCGCAGATTCACCACGAGACGGGGACACTCAAAGGCGTCTATTGTCTATTGACAGTGCGAGTGAGACAAACGAGAACTTACGTCATAGGGAAATCCAGTAGAAGGTTTTTGTGGCAAGGGATACGTAGCAGTGTTAAATATGTCGTACCTTTGATCAGCCATAAAGGGAAACATTTATGGAAACTATTTCATTCTGTAGTAATTCAGGGAATGAAGCCACAGTAATTTTAATCTGCTATCCTCCATAAATTTTCATGATGATCCCAAAACTAGAATATTCATCATATCTGTAGTAGTTTAGGATTTACTGTTAAAGTGAAATTAACAGGTTTTGTCACAGAGATCTGAATGCTAAAATATGAACCTTTGGTCGATCTTAACGATCGACATTTCATATAGAAGCGCATCATTAAAATGACAAATGACGTATGTATGAACTCAATAACTTCATTTGTTTAAACGATATAGTAAATTTAAATTATCAGTATTTTCAGTTAAGCATCAGATCATCATTTCCTCCACACAAAACACATTGAACGATGACAGCATGACACCTTGAACCATTAGGTAACAGAATATTTGTTGTAAAGTTTAGTGCATAATAGTTGCTTTCGTTCTTTATTTATTTATCAGAAAGCACATTGGTGCAGGCTACTGTCCGTGACATTCAAAGTTAAGAAGGAAATTGTATTGGTTTTCTGTAAAAGAATTTCACGTTTATTATGTAATGGGTACTATTGTTACTTTATTTAGAACGTGAAAGTGGTCAAGATTTGATTACTTAAATATGTTAAAATGTAAAGTAATGTA
The DNA here is from genome assembly GCF_023898315.1 of Schistocerca nitens. Lineage (NCBI taxonomy): Eukaryota > Metazoa > Arthropoda > Insecta > Orthoptera > Acrididae > Schistocerca > Schistocerca nitens. The sequence continues at coordinate 282,639,196 of NC_064618.1, read as the reverse complement.
GAATAAGCTATAGCCAACCAGATGGACCGCTTCAGGAAAGGGAACTGCGCTAGTCAGTTGAGCGAAGATGTTCGGCGCGCGGGAAACGCTGTCGAAGACGGGCAGAGGTCGAGACACCAAAGGGGTCAGTTCGGATGGAGACGCGAAAACGGACAGTTGGGCTGGAGACACCAAAGGGTACAGTTGGGATGCAGACGCGAAAGCGGACAACGGCTTAGAAAATTTCGCTTTGTGTGGTATCTCAGGACTTAGCCTCTGAGCGGTGAGCAACCACGCGCCTGGTGTGAACTGTAACTTTTCGCGATGAGATTGTGAATAATCGAACTGTGTCAAATGGATATGCGCTCGAGTATAACAGTAAGTCAAAATACGACCACTTTCGCTATTAGTCTGCTTTCTGAATAAACACTATTCTAACCAAATCGTAACTGTGTGACCTACATCATTTATGGGTGGTTCATTTAGTTCCCGATATTATTATTACTGCTATTGTATATTAAGTTAACTTTGTATTTCGCAAACTTGCCATCAGCCAGACAATTTAACCAAAGGGTCACAAGTGTCTAATATAGCGCCCGTAATGCGACACGTTCGGTTCAACCCCCAGACGAGTTTGAGCCAAGACATTTCGACGAAGAGGAATCGCATGTGAGCCCGAACATCTTTGGGATGTTAGCTCGCAGACCGTCGCCTGGAGGTTCCAACTAGACGTAGCTCACATAGTTTATTTACAAAAGAGTAGTCGACACAAGGTTAATTTAAAACTGATTGTAATCACACTTGGTTGCATGTATTTGGATAGACGCTCAGAAGTTCCTGTTAGATGTAAGGCTGATTAATGATGTCACATTAGCACCAAATTTCACCATAATTCTCCTCAAAGCGACGGTGCACGTTTCTCACCCCCTCTCACTCACATTTTACCCCTTTTTGACGTCTCTGCGATGGAGGTCAGAACCGCAAAGTCCAACGTTTTTTTTTTTTTTATGGCAGGCTGAGGACAAATTTCAGACACTCGGCGGCTCAGTAAGGCACGAAAGGGCCTCAGGGGGTGGCACAAATGGCGTCAAAGAAACCACTGATGCTCACACATTTTGCGGTCCAGAACGACAGTTCCCGTTGCGATGTGCAGTAGGACGATGTTCTTGAGAAAGTTTGACTGTGATGACACCACCCGCACTATTCTACCTTTCACTACGAACACCATGGGCCTGCGACATCAGTCAATGTGCGACATCAATTTTTACTCTGGAACCACTGGGGACCATGGCTGAATACTGAATAAAACGGCGAAGGACACAGCCGAGACCCCCCCCCCCTCCCCTCCCCCCAGTTAGGCAAGACCCTGGTTATCATCCGCAGACTTTTGTTCAGAGCTTTAAAAATGCACCTGTACAGAGACAGCCAGTCACTGATGAGTAGGCGTCGGCGTGACAGGCAGTCAGCAGGAGGTAGCTGAGCAACATAGTGCCACGCAGTTCAAGGTGTCGAAATGGCTGCCTGCCACTCCAGCGCCTAGTAATGAGGGGCCAGCTGTCCTCCTACAGGTACATATTCGAAGTGCTCAGCAACGGTACGCAGATGGCACCAAGGCTGTTGCAAGACTGGGCGGATCTCAAACGGACCTTTGCCGTTTTATTCACACATATGCCAATGTCGCCTCCTCAACCCCCCTCCCCCCGCCCCCCACTTATGGACACGCCACAGAAGGGCTGCAAAAGCACAAACAACATTTATTTTTAAGTGTAATTGCATGAGTAACACTAAGGATTAATGAATGGTGCGACAGCTGGCAGCTTTCCCTAAACGTAGATAAATGTAATATAATGCGCATACATAGGGGCAGAAATCCTTTCCAGTACGATTATGCCATAGGTGGTAAATCATTGGAAGCGGTAACGACCGTAAAATACTTAGGAGTTACTATCCGGAGCGATCTGAAGTGGAATGACCACATAAAACAAATAGTGGGAAAAGCAGGCGCCAGGTTGAGATTCATAGGAAGAATTCTAAGAAAATGTGACTCATCGACGAAAGAAGTAGCTTACAAAACGCTTGTTCGTCCGATTCTTGAGTATTGCTCATCAGTATGGGACCCTTACCAGGTTGGATTAATAGAAGAGATAGACATGATCCAGCGAAAAGCAGCGCGATTCGTCATGGGGACATTTAGTCAGCGCGAGAGCGTTACGGAGATGCTGAACAAGCTCCAGTGGCGGACACTTCAAGAAAGGCGTTACGCAATACGGAGAGGTTTATTATCGAAATTACGAGAGAGCACATTCCGGGAAGAGATGGGCAACATATTACTACCGCCCACATATATCTCGCGTAATGATCACAACGAAAAGATCCGAGAAATTAGAGCAAATACGGAGACTTACAAGCAGTCGTTCTTCCCACGCACAATTCGTGAATGGAACAGGGAAGGGGGGAACAGTTAGTGGTACAATAAGTACCCTCCGCCACACACCGTAAGGCGGCTCGCGGAGTATAGATGTAGATGTAGATGTAGATGTAAGAAATAATGTGTTCACTAATGTTAACACTAAACATCTACGCATATCCTGTGTGGACTGACTCGTTCAGAACCATATCGATATGAGTCGTTCAAATGAAGTACGAAACACATAAGAAACTAACTGCCTTGAGATTTTTTTGAGTAGTCAGTTTTCTGACTGATTTGATGCAGCCTGCTACGAATTTTTCTTTTGTGCCACCCTTTTCGACTTAGAGCAGCACTTACAACCTACGTCCTCAATTACACTGCCGTGTGGCTAGGGCCTCCCGTTGGGGGGACCGTTCGCCTGGTGCAAGTCTTTCGATTTGACGCCATTTCGGCGACTTGCGTGTCGATGAGGATGAAATGATGATGATAAGGACAACACAACATCCAGTCCCTGAGCGGAGAAAATCTCCGATTCAGCCGGGAATCGAACCCGGGCCGTTACCTATGACATTCCGTCGCGCTGGCCACTCGGCTACCAGGGGCGAACCTCAATTTCGCTGAGACAGAAAGTAATGGGACAGCGATATGATCATATACGATGGCGGTAGTAGCCCGCACACAAGGTATATTAGGGCGGTGAATTGGCGGAGCTGTCATTTGTACTCTGGTAACTCATGTGAAACGATTTCTGGCGTGATTATGGCCGCACAATGGGAATGCACAGACTTTGAACGCGGAATGGTTATTGGAGCTAGACACATGGGATACTCCATTTCGGAAATCTTTAAAGAATTCAATATTAAGAAATTCACTGTCTGAAGAGTTTGTCGAGGATACAACATTCCAGGAATTAATTCTCACCACAGAAAAAGAAGTGACCGACAGCTTTCACTTAACGATCCGGAGCAGGGGCGATTGGGTAGGGTTGTCAATACCAACAGACAAGCAACATAACGTGAAAAAACCGCAAAAATCATTGTGTGGTGTATGATGAATATGTCAGCTAGGACAGCGCGGCGAAATGTGGCGCTAATGGGCTATGGAAACAGACGACCGATGCGAGAGCATTTATTAACAGCACGAAATCGCTTGCAGCGGATATCCTGAACTCGTGACCGTATCGGTTGGACCGCAGACGATTGGAAAACCGTGGCCTGGTCAGATGAGTCCAAATTTCAGTTGGTAAGAGCTGATGGTAAGGTTCGAATGTGACGCAGACACCTCGAAGCCATGAACCCAGATCTCTCACCGATTGAAAACGTCTGGTTTCAGTTTTGAGATCATAATAAGTGTGGCAGATGTCATACTGGTCTCATGTTAATGTGTGGAATCAGTTTCAGATGAAATGTGGACAGCAGAATCCTTTTCATTCATTTTAAATTTGGGGAATCAGCAAATGTAGATGTAATTATTTTGGGAGACGACTGGTACAAAATAGGAAAAGTTCTCTCATGATTAGGAAAGGAAATAAATATGTTCAGATGATCGAAGAAGAATTGAGTGTAACAAAGAGTAGTATAATCTAAGTGGTACTGATGTGTACCAACATCACTGAGTATACTTTGCTACTGCAACAAAAGGTGGGTCTACATATGCTGCAATTATTGTCATAATGTCACATTCATTTTGTTATGTATATGTTTCTTATATTTTATATCCTATTTCTTAACAATTGACATTGTTAGTATTACTCCAAGAATTACTGAAGAACAGGTCATCATAGGCGACCAGGGTCTGAAATGTTGGAGAGAGCCGGCCGAAGTGGCCGTGCGGTTAAAGGCGCTGCAGTCTGGAACCGCAAGACCGCTACGGTCGCAGGTTCGAATCCTGCCTCGGGCATGGATGTTTGTGATGTCCTTAGGTTAGTTAGGTTTAATTAGCTCTAAGTTCTAGGGGACTAATGACCTCAGCAGTTGAGTCCCATAGTGCTCAGAGCCATTTGAACCATTTTTTTTGTTGGAGAGACACTGAGTGTACGTTTCCGAAGGTAGCAGTTGGAGCTGTGATCATGTGCCTTAAAGGTACATTTTTATGTGTTTAGTGCTGTTCAGTAATTCTTATTCGCTTACTATCGTTGTGGGAAATCTTGGGAATGGTGCTGGAAACGTAGAAGTGTAACCTTCGAGATGTCAGATAGTGAATAACAATCCTGTGTTTTGTATCTTGCGGGAGTGCATCGGTTTATCAGTTTTGCGTAAAATCTAGGAGATAAGATATTATGATGTGATATCTTCCGTTAGTGAAGGAAAGAGTTTATCACTGATCTCTGTTCAGAGCAAGGTGTGCATTGAAGTATTGTAATAATGGCATATTTTTCCCTTAATCCCTATATCGGCAAATTGAATCAATCACTAAATGATGGATGTACATTGATTTTGCATTTATTCGAAATAATAACAATGGATAAGGCAAGTATGTATGCATCATTATTAGTTACCCTCATTTTTCAAACATATTATCATCGAAATTTATTGGGCCCTTAGAAGTAATTGAGTAGAGGAAGTAGTTTACTGGTAATAGTATGACAGAGTATTGTAGTGGTTGAACTATAAGGTATTAGTAACCTTGATGGTATAGCAAAAGCGCTATTGAAGTGGAGAGACTGTTGATACGCAGGATACTGTAGATTAAGAATACTAAAATAGATTTTCGAGCAAAAGACAGTGAAGAATTTTGCTTTATTTGCACATCATAGCTGAAATGTTATATGGAAATGTCGACTATATACACTAATGACTATTTTTAGTATGTCTTCATGTTTTTTGTAAAGTTTGGTATTGTTGACATTGATCAGTGTAATGTTTAGGAACTTTAAGTCTTATGCTCTTTTGCTTTGCACACTGAAGAACAAAAACACGAAAAGAAAGAAAATTGACTAATCAAAGCTAGGTTAAGAATCACTATAACCGTTGACAGACGATCAAGAGTACTATATCAATGAGATGATGGATGGACAGCTGTACAAAATTCGGCAACAGATGACACAATCCAGTTCACATCACTTATCCATGATGCTCACAGAGATAACGCACTATAGTGACCTGTGAACTGATGTTGGCATGCACATGTGGTGCGCACTAGTTGGCTATAATGAGTATGTTACAGAATCAGGAAGTGTGATGTGAGGCCATACAAGAGTGTATGTACCAATGTACATGGACAGCCCCACAACTGCTGGCGCAGTACATAATGGGTATGTTTCCATATCGGCAACATTCCAACTGAAAGCCCTGGAGTCCTTCAACAACTGTTGGCGGCCATAATCTCTATTGTCAATGATCCATCGTCCAACATCGACTGATGAACGTATGCGGGATACTGTAAATTAAGTATACGAGATGCATTCAAGTTCTAAGGCCTCTGATTTTTTTTCTCCGGACTGGAAAGAGATAGAAACATGCACATTGTTTTAAAATGAGGCCGCGTTCATTGACAATACGTCCCAGAGATGGCAGCACCGTACGGCAGATGGAATTTTACCGCCAATGGCGAGAATGAGAACTGTTTTAAATACTTAAAATGGCAACGTTTTCCTTACATGAACAGCGTGCAATCATTCGTTTTCTGAATTTGGGTGGTGTGAAACCAATTGAAATTCATCGACAGTTGAAGGAGACATGTGGTGATGGAGTTATGGATGTGTCGAAACAGCGTTCGTGGGTGCGACAGTCTAATGAAGGCAGAACATCGTGTGACAACAAACCGAAACAACCTCAGGCTCGCACAAGCTGGTCTGACAACATGATCGAGAAAGTGGAGAGAATTGTTTTTGGGGATAGCCGAATGACTGTTGAACAGATCGCCTCCAGAGTTGGCATTTCTGTGGGTTCTGTGGACACAGTCCTGCATGACGACCTGAAAATGCGAAAAGTGTCATCCAGGTGGTTGCCACGAATGCTGACTGACGACCATATGGCTGCCCGTGTGGCATGTTGCCAAGCAATGTTGACGCGCAATGACAGCATGAATAGGACTTTCTTTTCGTCGGTTGTGACAATGGATGAGACGTGGATGCCATTTTTCAATCCAGAAACAAAGCGCCAGTCAGCTCAATGGAAGCACACAGATTCACCGCCACCAAAAAAATTTCGGGTAACCGCCAGTGCTGAAAAAATGATGGTGTCCATGTTCTGGGACAGCGAGGGCGTAATCCTTACCCATTGCGTTCCAAAGGGCACTACGGTAACAGGTGCAGCCTACGAAAATGTTTTGAAGAACAAATTCCTTCCTGCACTGCAACAAAAACGTCCGGGAAGGGCTGCGCGTGTGCTGTTTCACTAAGACAACGCACCCGCACATCGAGCTAACGTTACGCAACAGTTTCTTCGTGATAACAACTTTGAAGTGATTCCTCATGCTCCCTACTCATCTGACCTGGCTCCTAGTGACTTTTGGCTTTTTCCAAAAATGAAAGACACTCTCCGTGGCCGCACATTCACCAGCCGTGCTGCTGTTGCCTAGCGATTTTTCAGTGGTCAAAACAGACTCCTAAAGAAGCCTTCGCCGCTGCCATGGAATCATGGCGTCAGCGTTGTGAAAAATGTGTACGTCTGCAGGGCGATTACGTCGAGAAGTAACGCCAGTTTCATCGATTTCGGGTGAGTAGTTAATTAGAAAAAAAAAAAAATTGGAGGCCTTAGAACTTGAATGCACCTCGTACTAAAATAGATTTTGGAGCTAAAGACATTGTGGAATTTTGCTTTATTTGCCCATCACAGTTGAAACGTTATATGGAAATGTCGACTATGTACACTAATGACTATGTTTAAGCACTCCAATAATTAGTGACACCTTCGGAGTTAGAAGCCATCCATAACAAAGAAAAGTCCCCCACTGTTCTATTCGATTAGTGTCTGTGTGGATGTGTGGTTTACTGTTTCTCCCTTCTTACGTACTGAACGATATTCGTGTGGCTTGTGACAACATAAACAGTTTTTCTATTTCATGTCAGACTTTTATCTCATTTTTCCGTTTGTTTAAAACAGAAGCTAGTAGGACCAGGCCTAATTCTGAATGTAACTGAAGCTCAGTTAAATTTTGTTTCTGTATATGTATTCAAAGCTGCATTGATAAGATAAAATACATCTTGATAGGAGATCTTAGCTGTTGCTTTATGGTAAAATGTATTTTGTGTACTAGTAGAAAGACAAATGGTTCGTTCCACAAACACTAGGGCACTTTTCCCACATCTAAATAAACAATCAGTGGTTTAATACATTTCAGTCAGATTTGTATCTCTCATCTCAATGTGTTCTTTAGGTCAGTCTATTGCATGTCAGGAGCATCAAGACAGTGAGAGGCATTACTTAAGCCACTCTACGTTTAGTATCATTGAAGATTGTTACTACACCATAAACACTTGATTTTATGAAAAGAAGAGTAAGGAGACAGGTCTTTTATTTCAGCAAAGTGAACAGTTTATCTTTCATTAACTGTGAGTGTTAGATAGAAACTGTAATTCAAGCAATGAATAAATTAATATATTCCCATGCGTTACTTATTTTATTTTGTGTGGTGAATATCATTTCGTTTGTATTGAGCACATACAAGAAATAAATTACAGGAAAGTCTAACGCTATAAGTACAGCGAAAAACATGGTGAGCCATTCTTAGAAATGAGTGAGAAAGTGACTAAATAAGGCCATTTTGTCACGATTACCTTTCACGCATCGCGAAACTGCAGCGCACTCAGTGGAAGTAACTTGTTTGATCACAGACATACAGTCACGTGTCACCTCTTTCTCCTAAAACGGCTTGTATTTGATAATGCATCAGTATTACAGTCAGATCCCAGCTATCTACAAGCACTAATATTGGCTTCATACAACTGGGAACTATGTCAAAAGTTGGGTCAGGTAAAATCGAACCGTCTTTGGCTATCTTTGTACGCAGATTTCACATGCAGAAGAGGGGGCCTGTTCTTCAAATGCTACTTAAAACACGTCTTGAATCCGTCTCAGTACTAGGTGTCTATAATATCTGATACGTTAGCATGCATAGGGGGCGCACATTGGTTGGCGACAGTGATGATAGGACATCTGCTAAGACGTTAGGGAAATCACTTCCACGATGCTACAGGGAGCAGTCGAGGGTAAAAATTATACAGGCAGACAGAAATTGGAAGACAGCCAGCAAATACACTGAGGTGAGAAAAGTCATGGGATATCTCCAAATAACATGTCGGACCTCCTTTTGCCCTGCGTAGTGCAGCATCTCGACCTGCTGTAGACTCAACAAGTCGTTGGAAGTCCCCTGAGGGACCCAGGGCAGCAGTAGAACATTTTCTGTATCCAGGACCTGCAACATGCGGTCGTGCATTATCCTGCTGAAATGTAGGGTTTCGCAGGGATCGAATGAAGGGTAGAGCCACGGGTCGTAACACATCTTAGATGTAACGTCCACTGTTCAAAGTGCCGTCAATGCGAACAAGAGGTGACCGAGACGTGTAACCAATGGCACCCCATACCATCACTCCGGGTGATACGCCAGTATGGCGATAACGAATACACTCTTCCAATGTGCGTTCATCGCGATGTCGCCAAACACGGATGCGACCATCATGAAGCTGTAAACAGAACCAGGATTCATCTGAAAAAATGACGTTTTGCCATTCGTGCAACCAGGTTAGTCGTTGAGTATACCATCGCAGGCGCTCCTGTCTGTGATGCAGCGTCGAGGGTAACCGCAGCCATGGTTTCCGAACTGATAGTCCATGCTGCTGCAAACGTTGTCGAACTGTTCGTGCAGATGGTTGTTGTCATGCAAACGCCCCCATCTGTTGACTCAGGGATCGAGACGTGGCTGCAAAAAATGGTTCAAATGGCTCTGAGGACTATGGGACTCAACTGCTGAGGTCATTAGTCCCCTAGAACTTAGAACTAGTTAAACCGAACTAACCTAAGGACATCACAAACATCCATGCCTGGGGCAGGATTCGAACCTGCGACCGTAGCGGTCTCGCGGTTCCAGACTGCAGCGCCTTTAACCGCACGGCCACTTCGGCCGGCGACGTGGCTGCACGATCCGTTACAGCCATGCGTATAAAATGCCTGTCATCTCGACTGCTAGTGATACGAGGTCGTTAGGATCTAGCACGGCGTTCCGTATTACCCTCCTGAACCCATCGATTCCTTATTCTGCTAACAGTCATTGGATCTCGACCAACGCGAGCAGCAATGTCGCGATACGATAAACCGCAATGGCGATAGGCTACAATCCGATCTTTATCAAAGATGGAAATGTGATGGTACACATTCCTCCTACTTACACGAGGCATCACAACAACGTTTCACCAGGCAATGCCGGTCATCTGCTGTTTGTGTATGGGAAATCGGTTGGAAACTTTCCTCATGTCAGCACGTTGTAGGTGTCCCCACCGGCGCCAACCTTGTGTGAATGCTCTGAAATGCTAATCATTTGCATATCACAGCGTCTTCTTCCTGTCTGTTAAATTTCGCGTCTGTTGCATGTCATCTTCGTGGTGTAGCAATTTTAATGGCCAGTAGTGTATAAATTGTAACTCCTCTTACCTGCTTTAATGCTACTGCCACAATGTGGCTGCTCATATTCTGTTAATAACAGGTTAACAGCACTCTCTTTGCTTCCTTCCTCAAATACTCACTTGGTTGCAGATATCCCTGTATCAGAAAAACGAAAACGCTCATAAAACCTCATCATTAATTAGTAGATTCCTAATCTCACATACACCACTTATTAAATCATCGGAACGTTCAGTGGAAGTTTAACTAAAGCGTATATTTTTCAGCTGTTGCCCTACACTGTCCAAACAACAACAACAAAAGAAATTACCTTCTAACAGCCTGAACCTGTGGGGAACCAATACTAAAACTCACTTCCCTTCTTTTTGTAAAGCAATACCAGTTAAGTTCGGTACCAAAAGATAGACACTTTTATTTCCTCTACCGGGAGGGAGTCAGCAACCATGTAACAATTACAGGAAATTTGTCCAGGATGAGTCATAATGTTGTGCAATATTTCTCAAACGCTGCTGGCGGGTAACATATTGCATTGTTATTGCTCTGTGTTCGTGAGTTAAGGCATGACTGTTCGCTTAGAGACAACGTCGTAACATGGCCTTATATGGCAGCTTTTCTTTTCTTGGCCGCTGATTGGTCTAAAGCTATGAGACAGACACTGTGACCGATAGAGAGTCGAGTGATGTCCGCTGATGTGAGTGGTCGCGAGTGCAGGGTAGTGGGTCGCTATAGTTAGTATTCTTCTCAGAAGTACGTTCTCTGCTTATATGGTTATTATTTATTGTAATTTTATTGATTCAGTAATATTCAGCAGTGACATACATTACAGATGGTGAGCTTTAGGATGGTGACTGACAAAGTAGTCACTCATGTAGAATGTTATTTAATATATTCGGATTTTGTTTTGAGCAGTATTGTGGCAAGAATTGCAACGCTAAACAAATTAATGGCATTTTGATAGAGAACAAACAATGATATATATATATATATATATATATATATATATATATATATATATATATATATATATATCAGTTCATGATATCCAGTATTACAAATTTACTCTCTCTGATGGACACACGTCCAGATCATCCGCTCTCAAAACTCTGCCATCTCTCTCCCACATCCACCACTGCTGGCGGCTCACCTCCAACTGCGCAACGCTACGCGCTGTTATCAGCCAACTGCCCAACACTACAATAGCAAATTCCAACAATGCAAACCAGCCACAGACTGCACGCAGCACAGTCAGTGATTTTCATATAGAGTGCTACATGGCGTTACCAACATAAAAACCTAAACAGCCTACTTAGATACCCCACATGTTCTGCACAAAAAATTTTACAAATTGTTTTGGGCAGTGGCCAATACAGATTTGAAAATTTTTTTTATAACTACAATAACAAAGATATCAAATGCACACACTTATTGATACACTGTTGGTCAAAAGCAAAGATTTTCTCACAGTCCATAAAGACAGTCCTGATCATTCATCACAGTAAAATTGCAGTGTTTTTTTTTTTTTTTCAAAGTCTGAGCAGTAAAAGAAAATGCACACGGAAGTAGTGGATTTCCATGCAGTCTTGAAGAAGTAGTGTTGTCCTTCCAATGGAAAGACAATGCTGAATCTTGACAGGCAGACAGGTAATGGGCCACAACAGAGCAAACCCACAGCAGAGTCAGTCGAAATTTTGAAGTTCATCACAGAGTAGACGCACTGTAGTCCTGGTAGAGATTATGGTATTGGTGGGCCACCTGGGGTGCAGACCCACCGCAGTCCTTGTAAAAATAATGGTATTGGTGGGCCATCAAATATGTAGACCCACTGTAGTCCTTGTAAAGACGGCCAGCAGCCATCTGTTTCGACTGTGCAGATGCACAATCACCATCGAAGAGTCTTGTACTATACAGCATGTCCATAAACCACCACTTGTGCACTCACAAACCTGACATTGTAAAAACAAATAACTGCGTCCCTGACAAGAAGAGTCCAGATATTACCACCGCGACATTATCACATCTTACAGAGTAGAAGTGTTGCTACAACATATGTTATTTGTGAACAACTTGCAATCAATAACAAATTCAGTACCAGCAAAGTTTAGAAAGGCTCACTAATCTTACACTAAAGACTTAACTGAAACGCTTATCACAAGATCTTTCCTTTTCTTATGCCACATTTTAGGCAATCTCTACATCCTTCCTTTTCACTGACCATGTAATTACCACATTTCAACGGATGACCTGAACCTTGAATAGGTAGATGAAATCTTTTCAGAATCTCCTCCACTAGGAAGATGATAGTAAAGAGATCTATACTGAAATATAGATAGAAGAAGAATGGGTAGCAATACAGAAAAACACAAGTGGAGAAATACTGCTAACATCTGCAGTTGTCCATGCATGGCACACATGTGCCCACAAAGGAGCTGTGAGTCCCGAGACCAGTCTTTGAACTATTAGACTCAATACAGAATGTTTTACTTAGATCAGGATGTGACAGGATACAAGAAGTAAGATCATCCTGTTTAACACCTTCAAATAATTTGTGCTTGGGCATCCTAATTCCACTGAACATTTCTACACATTAGTTTACAGAGATGTGACGTACCTAACATGTTGAGCTACATGAAACCTTTATAAAAGATTAAAGGGCCTATAAGTGATCAAACTTCAATTTTGATTGATGGAACTGAAATTCTTGATGAATACACTAAGCAGATTCAGAAGGATTTAGGTTGCAGTAGGTACTGGGAGATGAAGAAACTTGCACAGGATAGGGTTGCATGGAGAGCTGCATCAAACCAGTCTCAGGACTGAAGACCACAACAACAACAGCAACAATTAAGAAGTAGCGGCTCCGGTCTCGTAAACTGACATACGGCCTCGAGAACGGTGTGCTGACCACAAGGCCCTCAATTTCCCCATCCTGTCGGCTAAAGATGACACAGCGGTGGGTAGGTACCGTTGGGCATTCCGAGACCAGTTTGGACGGACAGTTACTACTAACAGTACGTGCAGTATATTTTGCAGCTATAGCACTGAACCTACCAGCAAAACTGTGTCATTGTACGCCACATGGTTCAAGAGATTTGAAGTTTTAAAGATTGAGATGTGAGAAAAATTAGCTTTTCCTTAAAATGTAGCGCAAATTACCCACAACATACTCATCAGATATTTGATAATGAAAACACTTAGTGTCTTACGACAAAATTTAAATGTAATTTCAAACTTTTTCTTAACTTTTTCTCTCTTACACGCGTAACGTAAAATACTTAATGCATTAACTCACTTGTAAAGTTACCAGACGTTAGAAGGTGTTTTATACATGGGAGGTCGTTTCTTTAAAGAATCGGGAGTGGCTAACAAGGGGCACGGTAACACAATACCAATTCCAGGTTGCCTATCTCTCCGCTCCCAGAGGCAACAACAATTTCATATTCACGATTTTACTTAATTATTGAATGAATTTAAAAAAATTAAAACGCTGTCATAATCCAGTCATTAAGACATATAATCATGTGCTAAAAGTTTAACACAGCAGGACAAGAACTACATTTAGAAACTAGGTATATCCTTCCATTCATGGCTTGGAAATTATCCAGACTATATTCATACAATGATCAAGACTGAGAGTATTAGCGACATCCAACAAACTTTACACCTAATTTCAAACCTTAGAAAACTTTTTCTCGTTAAAACCCCTACAAAACAACGAAAGGAAAAAAGCTAAATTTCGCAGTTCATGCAGTAAAGCTTCAGGATCCACCGTGACCACCCCCTGTAGGTCCGGTGGTTGGAATAGACCCGAGGTATTCCTGCCTGTCATAAGAGGCGACTAAAAGGAGTCTCACACGTTCGGCCTTTATGTGATGGTCCCCTGTAGGGTCTGACCTCCATTTTTCAAAACTTTCCCGAAGAGCGAGCCAAGTGGTACGTAGTGACCATCATGCACTGAGACGTCTCACATCCTTCGTAGACGTGGATCTGCACTTCTGCTCATTCTAAAGCTGTTGGGAGAGTCACCCTTCTGGGTGCGTTTTCCTCCATCCTCTGTGCAGTATCGCCTTCTGTGCTGTCGACGATAATGGACTTCTTAGCTCATTTGCGCCTGATATACAGCACAGCAGCCAGTCTGTTGTGGTGGGGCAGCCATGTACCCTGTTGGTTGTAGCCCCCTGACCACACAGAGATTGCTCTGCTGATGCGTGTGCCGTTAACTCCGCACATATGCTAAGGAGTAGATGCCCATCACCCTGAGGTATCGGGACTCCCGGCAATGGCCATCCTGAGAGGTGGTCAAACACCAGCAGTCTCTAAGAGGTGAAGGTCGAACTTCAATGCTACGAAATACGACCCCAAATCCCGCCCCCCCCCCCCCTCCCCCGGCTACACCACGGGAGGAACGCCAGGCTAAGGATGGCAGTGAAGCTTATTCACACCGTTACTTTGTATGTACGAGAGTTGATGGGGAATCTTTCTTCTCAATGAAACCTCAGTTTTTTGTGTAGCGTTTAGAGGACAAGTTTAGGGAGGTGGAGGGATCACCCAAAACGCGGTCAGGGTCGGTCTTGATCAAAACAGCATCCTCTGCCCAGTCACGGGCACTACTCGCCTGTGAAAAGCTGGGGAATGTTTCTGCTTCCATCACGCCCCATAAGAGCTTAAATATGGTCCAGGGTATCATATTTCACAGGGGCCTTCTGTTGCAGTCTGATGATGAGCTCCGCGCCAATTTAGAGTGGCGAGGTGTCCATTTCGTCTGGCGCGTCCACTGGGATCCGAGGGATTATCAGGTTGCCACTGGTGCCTTCATCTTGATCTTCAAGGCTGAGACGTGATGATGGGCTATTGCTGTGACGTAAAGCCATATATCCCTCCCCGATGCGGTGCTTTAAGTGCTGGAAGTTCGGCTATATGTCTTCCTGCTGTACTTCCAGCTTCTTCCAGCTTCACCTGTCGAGATTGTGGACGTCGTTCACACCCCAATACTCCCTGTGTCCCGCCTCACATCCGTGTCAACTGCAGAGAGCACCATTCTTCTTGCTCGCCAGACTGCAGGATTCCCCAGAAAGGAAGAAAAATAATGGAATACAAGACCTGGGACCAACTGACCTACACTGAGGATAAGAGAAAATATGATAGGCTACGTCCTGTGCATTTGATGTCAACCTACGCCGTCGCTACGACAACAGTTCTACCATCTTCCATTCTGCTGCGTACAGTTGGGTCTCAGAGCCATCAGACTCCACCTGCCCCCTTGATGATGGTGGTGGTGGTGGTGGTGGTGGGGGGGGGGGAACTTCCCTCCATGTTGCTCCTGCACAACCTACTTCAGGAGCAACACCCCCCCCCCCCCCCAACCATAAGGGACGTCAGTCCCCACTTTTCAGCCAGAGAAGCGTAAGTCTTCTTCATCTCCTCTCGCCAGGAAGGGATCCCTTGGGTCACTCCCTTCCCAGGTTCCTACCAGTGGCAAAGCTGACACACCAGTGGCTGAAGCAACCATATGTAGCTGACTGTAGGGCTTCATGGTCCTCCTCAGTCCCTGAGACTGAATTAGCGAAGCCCTCCCAGCTGGACAAACCTAAGGAGCAGTGAGAGAAACTTAAATAGAAAAAGATCCTCAAGAATCAAGGCTCTGCGGTGGCACCCACAACACCACCATTTATTCACATTTTGTTTTTTGTTTTAAATGATCATTCCTGTCATATTCCTGAATATTGTCCATTCCTTAGACAGCCAGTTTTAGCGCATGTCCTTTGTCCCTCTGTGTCCTCCACCCTAGTGCTTTTAGGGTGGAAGTTTTAATGTGTTGCATAATGGCTGGCTTCTCCTTCTTATTCTCATGGTTAGCCAGCTATGGTAGTCTGCTCTCTTATTTTGATCCCTTCTACCTGTTTCTTGCGTCTCTCTGTGGTTTTCTTATCCGATTTTGTACATTTTAGTGTTTGTTGCCCTTCTGCCATTCTTGTGGTTTTCTCCTTTCTTTCAGCTGTATTTTGCATGTCTCAATTATTTTACTCCCACCCTTGTGGAATTATTTTAATCGGAACGAGGGACCAATGACATGGCAGTTTGGTCCCTCCACCCCTCTTTTAAACCAATCAACCAACCAACCGGCATGACTACTGCAAATAAACCCAATTCCCAGCTCATGGTGCGCAATATAGCGTTAGGATCCTGAACGAGCGAGCGAAAAATAGAGGGGGTGGACACAAGTCTGGAAACATAAAAACACAACTCATTAGCATTCAAAACAACTTACAGTTGTTTCGAAATGAATAAATACAGCTTTTGTATGTTTCTCAAGGCAATTTCAGGTAGTGCTAATGGAGTTGGGCAGCAATGATGCAGCCTTCTCTCTGAAGTCGTTCCTGTGACTATGCTGATCAGGGCAGATGTGACAGTCTTTCCTCATGCCCACAAAACCAGAGATAGGAAGTCCACTCCTGAATTCATTCAAAGAGCCAGACCCTTCTAAGGAGCAGGTGATGAGTTATTCAGAAGAAATGAATGGTAGCTCAGCTGATTTGAAATGCGTCTCTGGTGGCTGTCATGAGCAGAATGAAAATTCTCTGGTAGGCTGTTGCAACAGCACCCTACACCACATTGTTAAGAAAACTTTTCCAAGCTACCAAAAATGTTTTTAGACTGTACCTTAAAAAAAAAAAAAAACCTTCTCCTCCTCACCTAGCAATACGCCACGCTGACCGCACAGCTACTGTGGCGAACGATGGATTGGTTCATTAGAACAATACAGTAGGTTTCTGCACTTAGTTAAAAAAATCAGATTTCAGAAGCTCCGTAGGCGTTAACATACTTGTGAGTGAGTTGTTAATTCTTATCTTTTGACTTAGCATTGCACTCAGAGTGTGTTATCAGCAATCATATAATCTGCATGCGGTCTTCAGCCACCGTGCAGCACGAGTGAATCGCAAGCTTGGCGCTCCCACCACTCTCACCAATCAGATCATAAGCTGTTCACTAACTCACTGCTCCCTACCACTCTCAGGGATCGAATCCCAACTTAGGACACCAACCCACTGCTCCTGACCATACTCAGCGATCGGATCACGAGGTGGCTCACTAGCTGACTTGTCCTCAACACTCTTATGGATCAGATTGCATGGTAACTTACTGTTCCGCGCCACTTTCACCAATAGAGATTGCGCGGAGTAGATCACATGGCGACTTTGTTCACTGCAGTCTTGGCATGGTGATACAGCTTGCATCTCGCTTTCCTGACTGAACACATCTCCATCTGAGTTCAGCTTTTTATAAGAAATAACGATGTGTGTAATACATAATTATTTCAATACATATGACAGTTCATGTACACAGGTTGTCTAAGGAATGGTCAATATTCAGGAATATGACAGGAATCATCATTTGAAGTACAAAACTAAATGTGTGTATATGCTCTATTCCAAACTGTTTCTGAGACGGAACACATGTAAAATTACTTCTGTATGTTTTTCTTGAATAATTCGAAATCTGCGGCCTGTAGCGAAAACGTGTTACAGTATAAAATTAAACTACATTAAGCGAGAAAATAGTGTAAATGTCAAGCGATGAGTATGAGCTGAGATGTAAGCAAATCTGAGGTAGTTCCCCGACTTGAGACCCTCGTGTCCTGTATCAAGTTATTCGTCTCGACTTCATCTACACTATTGTGGTACGTTGTAAACAATGACAACGTGCCAAATAATAAGGAAAAAATAATGTTCATTAAATGGTTCTGTCTCGGAAACCATTCTGAATAGTGCATATGTCCACATAAAGTTTTTTTGCTTCAAATGATCGTTCCTGTTATCCCTGAATATTGACTGTTCGTTCTGGGACAATCTATGTAATATGTTTAATTTTTTTAATATTGATTTAACCTGAATAGATTAATCCCTTCATTACCCTTCTTGCACTAGACCTGAGTTTTATATGTAATTACAAAACTTATTAACATCACAGTCATTTTTTTAAAAAAATCATAATATTTTTAATACGACTTCTGCTTGTACTAGGCATTTGGCTGTTACGCCCTCTTGGTTGAAATTGTTGATTTGGTTGTTCAGCAAGAAAAAAACACAGCTCTTTTCTCAACCAGTTGCCATCGAAATAAATGAGACCTCTTCCACCTGGGAGTAATTTGATGAAATTATTTGACTGCGTCAAGCAATTCACGACCCAGGAAGTGTGGAGTTGACAACTAGGAGAAATACTTAGCAGAGAGATATTTGCCTAGAAAGAGCGGTCTCTCAAACTGGTGAGAACAAGAAAACTGCTTTGGCCAATGCTGTATCAATTGGTTCTAGATGTGTTATGTATCACAGCAACATGAGTGCCCTGTGAATGAATATTTTCTAAGGCAAGACAAATATGCACTGAGAAAAGAAATAGATTCACATCGATTAAAATGGGTCAAATTTTATTTCTAAATGACAATGTTGATTAATTTTTTCTTTTTGGGTACATGTACAGTAATACTGACTGTAAATGACAACTACATATACACTTTAATTACAGTTATAATTTTTATACTGTATTTTTTCCAATAAAAGTATCAAATTATAACAAGAATCAGTCTGCATTCTTAAAATTTTTCCACTTGATAAAATATACTTAAGATTTTGTTGTAATATTTATAATTTTTGCAGCAGACAATATTTAAAGCTCTTATATCTCTAAATTACTAGGGATATAGCACCAAATTATTGCTCCTCTTCATGAGTTCTTTCAAACAAGGACCAAATCAGAAAAAAATACAGGTTTAGTGACCTGAATTATTATTTTCTGGGTGAGTAGTGAGTCATGAAAAAGAACTAGTTCATACCAGTGAGTGACCTGATCTGACCTCTGAAAGGATTAGTTTTGCCAGCCCTAGACTATGTGAGTTGTGTGGACAGGATCTTGTCGCCTTGGAACTCAGCACCACCATAGGAGAATAAACATTATACCATGGTATGGACGTTATCATCCAAAATTGTGATATAATCATTGGCAATAAATTAACCTAGGTTAGTAACCATGGGGCCCATGAAATACCACGATGTTGTTGCTAAAATAATCACTGAACACCCGCCATTTTTCACTCTTGGGACGGAAACTCAGCCTGAAATTGAAAACAGTGTAAAACAAGACTCGTCCGACCCGATGACTTTTCTCCATTGCTCCGTGGTCCAAGTTTCATGCCTGCGGCTCTACGTTGTCTTGTTACAGGCATTTGCATCACTCATGAGTGATTTTGGTTCAAACGGCTCTGAGCACTATGGGACTTAACTTCTGAGTTCTCCAGTCCCCTAGAACTTAGAACTACTTAAACCTAGCTAACATAAGGACATCACACACAGCCATGCCCGAGGCAGGATTCGAACCTGCGACCGTAGCAGTCGCGCGGTTCCAGACTGTAGCACCTAGAACCGCTCGGCTACCTCGGCCGGCAGTGATTTTGGAATTTCAGCTCATCCTGCAATGCCCTTCTTATGGCACGGTGCTCACTTGGTGTTGAGAGAATTCACGACTGCAACATTTTGTTCTGCAGTGACATTTGCAGTAGTCGTCCTCTTATTTTTCGTCACAGTCATCTTCAGTGACCGGCTGTCACCAACACACTACCTGTTTCGCCCCCGTTATGACTCAGCGGATGATGTTTTTCCGCTTACTTGGTATATGATTTAAATCTTCGATTTGGTGCCTCTTGAAATACCAAAAAATGTTCAAATGTGTGTGAATTTCTAAGGGACCAAACTGCTAAGGTCATCGGCCCCTAGACTTACACACTACTTAAACTAACTTATGCTAACAACAACACACACACCAATGCCCGAGGGAGGACTCGAACCTCCGGCGGGAGTGGCCGCGCAGTCAGTGACATGAAGCCTCTAACCGCGCGGCCTCTTGAAATACCGAACACTTCGCCTCGCTTGGTTACGGAAGCACCCACCATATTTACACCAGCATTTGTCCAAATTCCAGTTCACTCAGTTCAGACGTAACTGTGCAGAACATTGTCCCGATCACTACTGACACTTGCAAAGTAGTGATTACATTACACAGGCGCCGTTCCAGGTCAAATGCAACAGCGCGACCTGCATCCTTGCTTAGTATCTGCATTTATGTTCAGGCATGCATTTCTCACGGTGTTTCCACATTTTGTGAACGCCTGCATATCTGATAACTTGCAGTCTAACACCCTAATCCACAAATCATCATCATCATCATTATCATCTGCCCTCTCGGGTGCTAGATGCGTGGGGCGGTTCAGATCCTGCATTACATTAAAAGACAAGCTGAAATTTCGCGCTCTGCGCCATCTTACCGTGCCACAATTGTTTGCGATTGGTTTGAAGAACATTCTGAATAATTGGAGCCAATGCGCTGGCCACACAGATCGCCTGATATAAGTACCATCAAACATTTAAGGGACGTACTCGAGAGGTCAGCTGGTGTACAAAATCCTGTACCGGGAAACTTTCGCAGTTGCGGACAATTGTAGAGGCAGCATGGCTCAATATTTCTGCACAGGACTTCCAACGACTTGTTGAGTCCATGCCACATCGAGTGGCTGCACTACGACGGGCAAAAAGAGGCCCGAAACGATATAAGGAAGCATCCCATAACTTTTGTCACTTCAATGTAAGATCGCCATACAGAAAATAGCTTCCATTAGTCTGTAAAGAGAGGTGGGACAGTAAAAGCAAATTTATTACTAAAATCTTAAAGTTACATCTTACTTTCACTTCTCTATATGATTATCAAACGGAATTAGATATTTATTGCCACATCTCATAGAGAACTTAGAAATTTCCACCACGTAAATTTCTATGGCATGAGATGACAGAATTTTGTTCTTCACAGGAATCTTGGGAGCCTGGCCAGTTTTTAATGCTCGTGAACAGGTGGAAGTCATCTGCAGCAAAGTCCGGCCTGCAGTGCGGATTAAAAAAAAAAATGTATTTTACCTGACACAACAATTCTTTTGTTTATAGGGTACAATGTGTGCAGAGAGCATTGTAGCGAAAAGCCTATAAATCATTTTTCTTAGTCTGATTGTTGCTACTCAGATTTCTTAATGTCTGATAACACGCTTCAGAATTGACTGTGGTTCCGCAGTGCATAAAATCCACAAAAAAAAATGTATTTTAGCTGTAATCTTTCTGTCTCCGAATCTGAGCGCACTTTTGGTCTGTTGCGTTGGGTGGCGTGCTCCATCATCATTGAATGCTGTTTCGTCTCTGTGTCAGTATAGCAAACCCATGTCTTGTCACTCGTTCCGATTCTGTTCATTTGGTCTTTAACGTATCGTAACGTAAAACATAGACCATAGAAGGAGGCATCCAATGAGTTTTGCCGCTCTCGGAATGGAATGTTGGAACGCAACGAGTAGCAAACGTTCAGTACCTTAACCGTGATCACGATCTCAGATCCGCTTTCTCGACGATTCTAGAGAGAAACTCTTTTCTTTTGCTATCAGTGCAATCAAATTTCAGCATCGATCTACAATACTAGATCGCAACGTTTTCGATTGTTTTCTTAAACGGTTTTTCCACAGTCCATAATCTCGTCCACACAATCCCGTGTTCCGGAATTACTTTGTCAGAAATTTATTTCTCAAATTAAGGCCTATGTTCGATACTACTTTTGGTGGGCAATGCTCTGTTTGCCTGTACTAGTGCATTTTATACGTCCTCCTCTTTCGTCCATGCGTTATTTAGCGCCAGTGTTGGTAGAATTCATTCACTACGTCTGCTAAATGATCCCAACTTTGAAGTTTATCGCTACTTTCATTTCTGATGCTCCTCTACACCTTTATGTTTTTCTTTGGATTAATGTCAAAGTTTATGCTATGTTCAGTAATCTGTTGATATCAAAATGTTAGAAACAGTCACAATCAGGCTACAGTAGACCATTACAAACAGTACTGTAAGGTGCTTAAAAGTGTTATTAGGAAGGCAAAGAGTATGTGGTATGCAAATAGTATAGCTAATTCACACGATAAAATTAAAAATCTGTGGTCAGTTGTGAAGGAAGTGTCTGGTCAGCAGCACAAGGTCGACGATATAAAGTCAGTTCGTAGTAAAAATATTTCTGTTACTGATAAATCAGATATATGTATATTATTTAATAATCATTTTCTGAGCATTGGTGGTGAATTAAATAAAAATTTAGTTTCTACAGGGAATCATTTAACTCTCTTGGCAAATGCCTTTCCGAGATTAATGTCTGAAATACTCCTCTGTGATACAGGCAGTGGGGAGATTGAGTCATTAATTAAATCACTGAAGACTAAGGATTTTCATGGACATGATGGATTGCCTAGCAGAATATTAAAGTACTGTGCTGCACATGTTTGCCCTGTACTTAGCCATATTTGTAATTTTTCCTTTAGGAATGATCAGTTTCCTCAACGATTAAAGTACACAGTAGTAAAACCACTTTATAAAAAGGTAGAAAGGAATAACGTAGATAATTTTAGACCTATTTCTATGCCATCAGTGTTTGCTTAAGTTATTGAAAAGTCTGTGTATGTAAGGATAATTGATCATTTTATATCACACGATTTGCTATAAAGGGACAGTTCGGCTTTAGAAGTCGTTTAACAACTGAAAATGCTATATTCTCTTTTCTCTGTGGGTACTGGATGGGTTAAACAAAAGGTGTCGAACGCTAGGCATATTTTTTGATTTAACTAATGTGATTGTGTTGATCACGAAATATTGCTCCAGAAGTTGGACCATTACGATATAGGTGGATTAGGTCACAATTGGTTCACCTCTTACTTTAGCAACAGACAGCAAAAGGTCATTACTCACAGTGTTAAGAATGGCTGTGATGTTGAGTCTGAGTGGGGTATGGCCAAATGGAGGGTGCTCCAGGGGTCACTGTTGGGGCCACTCCTGTTCCTTATTTATATAAATGATTTGCCCTCTAGTATTACAGCTAACTTTAAAATATTTCTGTTTGCTGATGACACTAGCTTGGCGGTAAATGATGTTGTGTGCAACATTGGTTCGGCTTCAAATATTGCAGTTCATGACATAAGTTCATGACTTCTAGAAAATAAACTAACGCTAAATCACAGTATGACTCAGTTTTTACAATTTCTAACACACAATTCAACAAAACCTGGCGTTTTAATTTCATAGAACGGGCATATGTTTAGTGAAACCGAACAATTCAAATTTCTGGGTGTTCAGACAGATAGTAAACTGTCGTGGAAATCACACGTTCAGGATCTTGTTCAAAGACCTAACGCTGCCAATTTTACTATTCGAACGGTATCTGCAGTGATCGTTCGACACGAAAGTTAGTCTACTTTGCTTATTTTCATTCGCTTATGTCGTATGGTATTATATTTTGGGGTAACTCTTCCCATTCTAAAAGGATATTTTATTTTTGGCTCAGAAAGGGGCGGTTCGGGCAATAAGTGGTGTAAGTTCACGAACCTCTTGTCGACCCATGTTCACGAGTCTGGGTATTTGGACGTTTGCCTCTCAATATATATATTCCTTGCTATAATTTCTTGTTAACAATATCAGCTTATTCCCAAGAATAAGCAGCTCTGAATCAGTTAATACTCGACAGTAATGAAACCTACATTTGAATCGGACTTCTTTAACTCTTGTGCAGAAAGGTGTGCAGTATAGTGTTGCATCCATTTTCAATAAGCTACCACAAGAATTAAACAATCTTAGCAGTAATCCAAGCGCTTTCAAATCGAAGCTGACTAGTTTCCTTAAGGGTTACTCCTTCTATTCTGTCGACGAGTTCCTTAAAAAATTAAGCTGATTCTTGTTGTACTGTTGATTGCGTTTACTTAAACTTATGGCTTGACTTTTTTGGACTCATAAACATTTTATTTTTATCTGTTATTAGTTTTACGTTGTAATTTCATGTACTGACACGTTCCATGACCTTTGAGATTTGCTTCTCAATTTGGTCCTACGGAACCTGACGTGTAAATAAATAAATAAATAAAGGTCGTATAATAATTCTCTGCTTTCTTGCAGGATAGAAATGTTATCGGCAAATATTATCATCGATATCATTTCACTCACAATTTTAATCCCACATCTGAAACTTTGTCTTATTTTATGCGTTGCTTCTTACAAGGGAACCTCCCCATCGTACCCCCCTCAGATTTAGCTATACGTTGGCACAGTGGATAGGCCTTCCAAAACTGAACACAGATCAATCGAGAAAACAGGAAGACGTTGTGTGGAACTATGAAAAAAATAAGCAAAATATACAAACTGAGTAGTCTATGCGTAAGATAGGCAACAACAAGTATAATGTGAGGTCTGGTGTGTCGTGGCCCCGTGGTTAGCGTGAGCAGCTGCCGAACGAGAGGCCCTTGGTTCAAGCCTTCCCTCGAGTGAAAAATTTAAATTTTTATTTTCAGACAGTTATTATCTGGCCGTCCGATGCGAGGTAACTGACATCCACAAGAAAACCTAAATCGGGCAAGGTAGAAGAATCATTTTACCCATTCGCCAAGTGTACAAGTTAGGTGGGCCGACAACATATTCCTGTCATGTGACGCACATGCCGTCACCAGTGTCGTATAGAATTTTTCAGCTGTGTTAACCTGTGGAGGAATCGGTTGACTTATTACCTTGCGATCAAATGTTTTCGGTTCCCATTGGAGAGGCACTTCCTTTCGTCTACTAATCGCACGGTTTTGCGGTGCGGTCGCAAAACACAGACACTAAACTTATAACAGTGAACAGAGACGTCAATGAACGAACGGACAGAAAACAACTTTGCGAAAATGAAGAAAGTAACCAAGAACCTCTCGTTCCGCAGCTGCTCACGCTAACCACGGAACCACGGTGCTCCTCAGATCACACTATCCTTGGTGTTGCATTATCTTGCGCATGGACTACTCAGTTTGTATATTTTGCTTATTTTTTTCATAGTTCCACACAACTTCTTCCTGTTTTCTCGATTGATCTTTGTTCAGTTTTTCAACGCCTATCCACTGTGCCTACTTGTAACTAAATCTGAGGGGGATGCGATGGGGAGGTTCCCTTGTTAGATGTACAGGTTGAGCAGTAGAGGAGAAATACTGAACCCAGACCTTGCGACGTTTTAATCCCAATCTTCTGGCACCCTCTTGGTTCTTGTACTTTTCATGTATTATGTCTTTCCCTTTCTGTGTATTATTTTTCCGATTTAAAACTTTTGCATCATTTTACATTTCTATGAACGAGTCCTGATTTTTCTTAAGCCTTTCTCTCACAATAAAGCGCAACGGTGGAACTGCCTCTCTTGTGCTTTTACGCAACTAAAGTCAAAAATTATCACCAATGTAGAATCTCCGAAGTACGGGAGGACAAATGACGTTTACGTAACTAGTCGGTAGAGGCGACCAAATGAAATACTCCCAGCCATAAGAAAATAACACGTATTATTCCGTGGCGAAGGGCTAATCACGAGTATAAGCCGGCTAATAAAAATATTTAAATGCAGCTTAAGGCGGAAAGTAGTTGCAATTCATGAGACTCTTTTGAAATTTCAGATTTCACTTAGTTAAAGGCTAAGCATGCCTCATTCCAGAAGAAACAACTATAAAGAAAGGAATAAAGACCTTGGAATGTTTCACAGGAAATGGTAGATGTGTTTGTAGCTTACTCATGATGACTGCACTACAGACAGCGTTATTACTGATGAGGAAATGATGAATGTTGTTAAGACAACCCCAGTGAGGGAACCGTTCCACAAATGTGCAGGAGCAGCTCCGCCGACTGAAATTTTACGATGTCGATAGCAGGCTTTTTACAGTGCCAGTACCAGATGAAACCAAGTATTATTTCGTACTATGTACATTTCATTAGTAATTACATTTTAGTTACGACTCTTATCGGCATTGTAAAATCTTAAGTTCCACAGTAGAGTGAGGGGCTCTCTGCCGCCAAATACAGCAATGCATTTTATTGTACGCTCCGTCTACAACTTCATCCACACTCTGCAGACCACTGTGAAGTGCATAGCAGAGGGTACTTCTCTTTGTACCACGTATTAGGGTCCTTCCATTCCAATTCGCCTATGAAACAGGTCCTCCTAAATGTCTCTGCGCACACTGTAGTTGATCTAATCACCTTCGCGATCCCTACAGGAGCGCTGCGTTCTGTGTGGTGTTGCGTATGACGCGACAGATTAGCTCCATAGAGAAACGGCACTATACTGATACGTTGATATGGATGGGAGAGCAGGCACCGTGTTTGAGGACTATTTGGTTAGTTGTGGAACTGAGCTGTGGCTTACAAAGATGAGAAAAGACAAGAGGTGATGAAGTGAAGTCAAAGAAGGGGGGTGCTAGATTAACTCTCTTAGTTCATAGTGAGAGGCTGTTAAGGTAGGGTTAGTGACACAATAAAAAAGAGTATGTAGGTATCGGCCGAGGGAAATGTGTCGGTACATGCGTCGCAACGTACTAGGACTAAAAATTGAGGGACACCGAAGGAAGTTATAGCGTAGTGCCAGTCACAGCGTCAGTGCGTAGATGATCAGTATGGATGAAGAAGAAATGGACTTTGATAATACTGGTAAAAGATCCTGTCAGGAGGCTGTAGTGCCAATACCTACGGTTTTATTCTAAAGTTTTAGAGATTGAAACGGAAATTGAATCTGAAGGAGAAAAATCATTTCTACTTCTAGACTGCGGCTAGGGCTGTTCGTTCTCAACGCCCCCATACATCTCCTCCTTGACCTACCAACATTTCCCCTTCCTCTAGTCCCACAGCACACAGTTATCGTGTGTCCACTTACTTTTGTTTTCTTGTATTCCTGCTGTTGCTTGCTACTCCTCAAAATTCCTGACACCGCGGTCTAGGGGTGGTGTCTCTTCGTGGGTCCCCGCTCCGATTCCTGCCAAGGCTTAACTTTGGATTAAAAGTAATGAGCAAACGGCATCTGAAGACTTACGACAACGGCCTCATCAAAGAGGGCAGACTAGCGGAAGGAGGCTAAGGGCAACCTGTTGCCCTTGGGGTGGGAATCTGCTCCTAAGAGGCGAAGGAATCAGCGATGATCAATGGTATGAGGATGGAGAAGGCAATGGAATCCGCTGCATTTAAGATACGTAATGTGTATTCACAGAAAATGTGGTCTGTAAGTGGGAAGTGTCGCTGGCAAAATATTCCAGATATGTCCCCCACTCGGATCCTCCATGACGAGGCTGAAAAAGGGAGGTAAGCATGAGAAAATGATTGAATAACCAACAAAAGGATAACATTCTATGAGGCGGAGCATGAAATGTCGCAACTCTAAACGTGGAAGGGAAACTGGAGAATCTGAAAAGGGAAATTCTAATGTTCAACCTAGATAGAGTGGGGGGGGGGGGGGGAGGTCAATGAAGTGAAATGGAAAGAAGGCAAGGCTTTCTGGTCAGACGAGTATAGGGTGACCTAAACAGAGGCCAAAAATCATATAAGGAGAGTAGGTCTCGTCATATGGGAATATAAGTCAAGGAGTGAGTGACTTTTACAATATAGTGATAGGTTTAATCTCATCAGAATTGACAGCAAACCAACGCCAATAGCCGGACGCTGTGGAAAAGCCGTTCTAGGCGCGTCAGTCCGGAACCGCGCTGCTGCTACGGTCGCAGGTTCGAATCCTGCCTCGGGCATGGATGTGTGTGATGTCCTTAGGTTAGTTAGGTTTAAGTAGTTCTAAGTCAAGGGAACTGATGACATCAGATGTTAAGTCTCATAGGGCTTAGAGCCATTTAAGCCAACCCCAATAACGATAGTTCGGCCGTGGGGGTACACTGGTACCACGTGTATAATAAAGTTACAGTCACATGATATTCCCTGGTCAGCGTTTCAGTCTAGTATCCGATTTCAGAATCGTGTGACTGAATGTCCACTAGGGACTGCCATATGCAATTTCCAGCATTTTGTGCCGATTTTGTTGTTGTGACACGTGGTTGGGTTTTGTGCAGCATTTTTAAATATTTTTAATTCCACACTTTTTCAAGTTCAGACAACGGCCTTGCCGCAGTGGATAACCGGTTCCCGTGAAATCACGGATGTTAAGCGCTGTTGGGCGTGGCCGGCACTTGGATGGGTGACCATCCAGCCGCCATGAGCTGTTGCCATTTTTATGGGTGCACTCAGCCTCGTGATGACAATTGAGGAGCTACTCGACCGAATAGTAGCGGCTTCGGTCAAGAATACCATCATAACGGCCGGGAGAGCGGTGTGCTGACCCCATGCCCCTCCTATCCGCATCCTTATCTGTGGATGACACGGCGGTCGGATGGTACCGGTAGGCCACTCGTGGCCTGAAGACGGAGTTCTTTTACACTTTTAAGTTCTGTATAATTTATTGAACGTGTTTTTAAGATATTATTAATTCTTCAGAAACAGAATTTTATAGTAAGTAAAATTCTACACGTTTTTAAAATATATTTATATAAAGTGTGGACGTTGAAACCATACTTAGTTGGTTGCGCACCATCTTGTACTTTGAAATGGGAGAGGGGGCTCTACCTCGTAATTTGTGATATTTGAAAATAACTGAGTCTCTTTAATGTCTTAAGAGTTTTAGTTGCCTTGAAAATAGAAATTGTGTTCTTTTTCAGTATATTTTATACGGTGAAGGGAAAACAAACCACAACACCAAAAAATAATTAAGGTAGATTAATGAAATTTCGGGAATGTTTTTGTTTAGGTAACATGTGTGACTGATTAACATTGCAGGATCACAGGTTAAAGTTAGCGTGATACATGTTATTACAAATGTGAAATGCTGGTTCATTAATAACTGGTGTAATCGGCAGAAAGTTAAATACAAGCATGCAGATTTGCATTCATTGTGTTGTACAGGTGGCGGCGTCAGTTTGTGGGATAGAGTTCCATGCTTGTTGCTCTTGATCGATAAATATAGGGACGGTTAATGTTGGTTGTGGATGACGCTGGAGTTGTCGTCCAGTGATATCCCATACCTGCTCGTTTGGAGACAGATGTGATGATCGAGCAAGACGCTGAAATGAGGTAGGCTGATAAAATAGGAAATCAGGAGGTCCTCCATAGAATCTTTTAGCAGAGGAACACTTAGAAAACATTGAGTAAAAGCAAGGAAAGGACGACGGGACATACGCAAAGACATCTACGAATAACTCTCGTGGCACCAGAGGAAGCTGTAGAAGGTAAATCTATAGGGCAAGACGGGTATTGGAATACTTTCAACAAATATTTCAAGACTCAGGGTACTGAGGTTTATTCTGAGATGAAGACATTGGTTCAGGATGGAAGTCGTGACCGGTTGCATGCAATGATGAAAAAAAAAAAGAAGTTTTCTCTTAAACCTACCCTCCCATATAATCCTTCTTTTCCTCTCAGGTATAACAGTTAAGACTCCTGTTAGCCTCTGTTTCCTGTGTTGTGTTTACCTCTTACACTCTTTGCAACCTACATATTACAATGCCATTATAAAAATTAATTACTATTTGTGGCCATTCTTTTCAAGTGATATGTATGGGTCTATGGTCCACCTCCCCCACCATATGACTGGCGTCGCTGCCTTCAGTGTGGAAGGACTCACATGTAATTCCTGGTACCTCCTCGGATTTTTCTGACGTCGAGAGGTCTGGAAGTGGGTGCACTCAGCCTCATGAGGCCAGATTGGGAATTGTATGAATAAAGAAGCAGCGGAGAGAGCGCTGATATGAAACATCCCGACAGATTAAAAATGTTTGCCAGACTGGGACTGAAACCTGGAACCTTAGACTTTTGGGGGCAATTGTTCTACTGAGCTACCCGAGCACGAAAAGACCCGACAGATCGTGGGTCGTGCCCGGGTAGCTCAGTTGGTAGATTGCTTGCCCGCTAGGGGCTGAGTTCGTAGATTTGCATCCCAGTCCGGCATACATTTTAATGTGTTCTGACACATTGCAATCGTACACGCGCTGTTCTCTACAAAAGGATTACTTGTAAGTTTCTGATTTTGCCGTCACATAGTTACATCCCTTCCCCTGAATTAACGCAAACACAATCCATAAAAACTTACGAAAAACAAGCAGTCGCTTCAAACAATTATCGAATGAGTCACTGTTGAGACGAAAGTGACAACAAAGACATCACGATTCTCCGTGTTCGAATATGACTTACCAGCAGTGCTGCCGAAAGGGGGTCGTGACGCCAGTGACCCCGAAGTTGGATTCACGTTTACACCAGACTTTTCGAAGAGCACATGCGGTCGTGAATGGAAGTGGACGTGTCGCGGCCCACTCTGGGCACTGATAAGGTAGCCTTTATATGGGAAGGTTACGCGCCACAGCGGCAAACGGTACGATGTGTTCCTCAGGACTGCGTCTCCTGCTATTGGCAGCACTACTAGCTTCTGCTCTGGCAACCGTCACCTACCACGGGTGAGTCAGTCTCGCAATTATTCCAACTGACGTGGTGGCATCCCTCATATTATACGGATGCACTGTAGAAACGCCCTTAGTATTGTAAACTTTTGAGCCGTTTAAGAAAATAGAATTCACATACATCTAAATCTATATGACTTCTCTGAAATTCACACTTACGTGTCTGGAAGAGGGGTAACCAAACATCAGATTATTTATTTACCGTTCCACTCTCGAACACAATGCGGGAGAACCAACACCTAAATAGTTTCATGCGAGCTCCTATTTCTCTTATTTTATTATGATGAGCATTTTCCAGTGGGTAGATGGCTGTCAACAAAATATTCACACATTCTAAGAAGAAAGTCAGTGATTGAAACTTCGTAAAATGATCTCGCCACAACGAAACAAGCCTTTGTTTTAATGATTGCCACCCCAAAACGCGTATCATATCTGTGACATCGTTTCCCATATTTCGCGACAGTACAAACCGAGCTGCCCTTCTTTCAACTTTTTTGACATCCTCTGTCAATCCTGTCTCGTGCAGCAATACGTACTCAAGAAGAGGACCGACAAGTATAGAATAGGCAGTCCTTTTAGTTGATCTGTTGCGTCTTCTAAGAATTCTGTCAATAAAATTCAGTCTTTGGTTGGCTTTTCCCCATAACATTATCCAAGTGATAGTTCCAGTCTAAGCTGTTTGTAATCGAAATTCCTACATGTCATTTCTTATATCATTTATCGTGCAATCGAGGTTTTACTGATTCCTTTTAATACTCATGTGGATGATCACACACCTTTCATTGTTTAGGATCATTTGTTTCGTTTCACACCATACAGATATCTTGTCCAAATCATTCTCCAGTTGTCTTCGATCTGATTGCGTTACTGAACTGTAAACGAGAACACCATCTACAAACAATCTAAGAAGGATGCCCAGATTGCTAAATCGTTTATACAGATTAGAAACAGCAAACAGTCTGTAACACTTCCTTGGGGAATGCCAGATATTACGTCTCGTTTACTCGATGACGTTCCGTCAGTTAGTATGAACTGTGCCCTTTCTGACGGAAATCACGAATCCAGTGACGATACTGAGACGATACTCCATAAACAAACAGTTTAATTAGAAGCCGCTCGTTTAGAACTGCGTCCAAAGCTTTCTGGAAATCTAGAAATATGGTTCAAATGGCTCTGAGCACTATGGGACTTAACATCTATGGTCATCAGTCCCCTAGAACTTAGAACTACTTAAACCTAACTAACCTAAGGACATCACACAACACCCAGTCATCACGAGGCAGAGAAAATCCCTGACCCCGCCGGTAATCGAACCCGGGAACCCGGGCGCGGGAAGCGAGAACGCTACCGTGCGACCACGAGCTGCGGACGCTAGAAATATGGAATCAATTGAAAATCTCCCTGTCAATAGCACTAATTCCTTCATTTGAATAAAGAGGATAATGGGTCTGTAATTCAATGGATTACTCCTACTTCCATTTTTGTGTATCGCTATAATGTGTATAATGTGTCCAATTTTCCAATTTTTATGTAAGGGTTTTTCGTTGAGCAATCGGTTGTATATGATTGCTACGTAAGGAGCTATTGTATCAGCATACTCCCAAAGGAACCCAACTGGCTACATACACTGTGACACTTCCAGGTATTATTTATCAGAATACTCGAAGAGGTCCTCTATAATATTACGGGGCACTCATGGGGGTCATGCTGATATAACTTACAAGATAAAAGTGCACTTATCGATGACAGACTTATTCTGTCATTACAGTGGAAACTATAAGACACTACAATGAAACATTTCCATGCAGATTAAGAACCTACATTACCTGCAAGATAACTTCATAGGTTAATACCTGTAGGATAAATTCATAGAAAACCAATTACGGTGTTACATTTACTGTGATTTACTGTGTTACGTTCCAGGCGAGTGAAAACAGAGTTAGTACACTTGATATAGTGTAGGAGGGGAAGTCGGAAAGCTATAAATAGTTGATGGAATGTGCTTCTGGTTTAGACATATCCATGATGGGTACTACCCACAGGGTAGTGGTATAGGAGAACGAAGCCAAGAAACAGCATGCTATGTCAAAGCAAAGTCTGGAAACAATTCTGTGTGTCCTGCTCCAGCGTACCATGAAGCTTATCTACAACCACTACGGCGCAATGTAAACTATAACTACCTTTCCCTATCTGGCAAGTGAGATCACAGTCACTATATTTGTCATAACCATGGAGATCACACAGTTGTACTTACTGGCGTATATACACTTGCACATCAGCTTATGAAGTGAAGATTTTGCCGACTCACAGAAATCCCTCCAATCTGCGTGCACATATTACCAAATTAATTTACCTGACACTTCCACTGCACTGTGTTCATGTTTCGCTTTATTTTATGTGATAACTACATTTAACATCTTCATTGGAAGTTAGTTGAAGCTGTCATACTCTTTACTTATTCATATGGAATTCCCTGATAAAGTTCCATATTTTATTATCTATCCTTAACTTACATTGTATTAAGTACTGCCTTTGAATCCCTGGAGGTCACATTATTCTGAATTCCTTATACATTTACCTATGAACACACTACTAGTATATGTATATTTTAAGGACAGAAGTCACGCTGCAACCTTAATCCAATCACTCTGCAAGCTTGATCTATCTAGGAGGCATTTAAGGTTATAAGTGGACATGTTCATATTTTCCAAAACTGAATGTAAAATTCAGCTATGTCATGCATATTAAACCATTTTGGAAAAAAATCTACTTATGAATTCATCCCCTTTTAAATTAAAATCATTAATGACTAGGGAATAAAATTCATTTTCATGAAAATTAAACAACAATGTTATTAGAACCTAAGTACATTTGTTGTATAATTTAACACACAAAAATGGTTCACTTACTGTATTTAATTGATTACAGATACTTCATACTAATTAAACTCTATTATCCATAATTTATATATATATCTTAGTGCAATAATAGTCCTATTATTCTATTTGTCCATGGATAAACAAAAAGGTGTAAGCCTAGGTCTGGCATCTTCAGAATCTCAAATGGCGCAGTACACAACATTTACCATTTTCTATTCTCGTTGTTTAATACTGATGACCTTGGATGATCCAGATTAAGACCCTCTCTCCAGCTCTGAATCTAAATACACTTCTTATCCTACTGTGTTTTCCTCTTAAATGCCTATTCAGTCCTGTTCACCAAGGCCTGCCATACCATGTCCTCCCATAGGACATCTTTATATCTTCAGCAAACTATCAACACATTCATTTTCCCTTCCTTTCTGAACAATAGCTCTGCAGGGGTGAATCAAGTAGTTGTAAGTGGCATATTACTCATTATTCGTTCAAAATCGTTTATATGTCCTCTCTATGCTTTTTGGCTTATATGGCAGGAGGTATGCATAAATCTACAGAGTTCCCAAAACACTCTCTCAACTAGACTTCTTTCACAAATGTTAATATTTGGTCGATATTGTTTTTAGCTAACATATGTGTCTGTTTGTAACAGGTGAAATTCGAAGCATTGTGTGATAAGATTGCTTGTAGTTTCCTGACACTCAGAACAGAATCAGTGAACAATTTCTTGATGATAGATAGACTATATTCTATTTTGATGGGATAAATTTTAAGATATTTCGTAAACACATCCAAAAAATCCTACAATATATCTACATCCAACTCTAGAGCAGTGACCTGCAACATCTACTGACACTACATTCAGTGGTCTGTTGGTTAGGATGGAATGCAGTAATCGTTTGCCATCTCTATTGTTTAATTTAGCCTTTTGACACAACAAAAATGTTTTAACCGAGTGTTGAGCTGTACTCCTCAAGCCAGGGAACTAACAGTATGTTGATAATTTATCTGGGCTTTTTAGCACAATAATGTGTCCCCAGTACAGTAGGTGTACCATATCAATTTTACTTTGAAGGTTGATGGGATACAATAACACCAACGCTAATGTTCCTCACTCAAGCTATGAAATAGGACACTTATTTATTTTTACAAACTGACTTTATCATTATTAGATAGTTGCATAGGAAATGAGTAAAACTGATAAATCTCGATGTTGTTCATGACTTATTAAGGAAAATCTTTATTAATTCACTTTAAAACTATCATTACACACTGCCATTGAAGTCTATCATATTACCATTATCATTAGTGATAGTAATTATTAAATTTTGAATTGCATCATAATTGGAGTATTTATGGGATAATTTGCTTCATGAATTATTGGTCCTTCAAATTCAACATTTGGTTTAAATGAAGAAATAATATTAGTTTCTCTGTGAAAGTGATAATTATGTTTAACAAACATTCCATCAGCTAGATTAAAATTTACAATTATTAATTAAATGGAATAAATTTAGGACCATTGTTAGTTATTGCTTTTTCTTTAACTTCAATAATTTGGTTATTAAATTCTAAAGTTTCACCAATACAATCTTTTTTATCGGTAAATAATTTAGTGTCACTTTCAATAAGAAATTTATTTAAAATTTTAGCTTCTTTATTCCGTATGTTAGGTGTTCTTGATTGACTAATTTTTTCCAAATTTTTCAAACTATATTGACCAACAGGAATTTCTATTGATTCTTCGTTAGTATGTAGTTTATTATCTATAGGTGTAATATGTGTAGGTTAAAAAGCTGACTACAAACAAACTACTGAAACATTTTTATAGGTTTCTTTTATTGAAATAGGTCATATTTTTTCAGAACAGATGTATTATCCCTCAACTGAAATGATTTACACATTTATAATAATAAAACTTACATCAATAAATGACAGACTGGGAACCAAAAATAAGAATTCCAAAAAAACTTGAAAAATAAACACAGTAAACTTTCACTAAATTCTATTTGATGTTCGGTAATAGGAACAAGTGGTTGTGGAAAAACAACACTAATGATTGGTAATTATATTTTAGTACCTGTATAGTGAAACTGGAATAAAATTACCCAGTCATATGTTTCTTCTAAAAGTTTAGATCAACCAAAATATCTAGAATTTATAAAAGATCTGAAAAAATTTAAGATAAAATTAATGAAAAAATTACATCTTTTACTGAAAATAATGATGAAATTATTCTGTCACATGAATGTGAAAATAATTCAGTTGTAGTTTTTGATGACTTCATTCTTGAAAATCAAGATATATAGTCTGAGAATATTTTACTAGAGGTAGACATAAAGACATTGATTGTTTTTGCTTAGCTCAAACTTACACGAAAATACCAAAACAATTAGTTACAGATAATCTAAATGTTTTAAATATTTTCAGATAAGATGACAGAATTTAAAATCATATTTATCATGAATTTGTTGGAAGTAATTTAAAATTTTAAAGAAATGTGTAGTAAATGTTGGCATATATATATATATGAACTGAGTTTTATTACAATAGGTATGGTAAGAAAAATTAATAATGGTGGTTACAGGGAAAGGGTTAAGAATTTTTTAACATTAAACATTAAACATAAAAACGTAGAACATAGAAAAGTTAAAAGTAAAAATGTTGAACATAAGAACATTGTACACAAAAATTGAACATTAATCATTAAATAAAAATGATGAATGTAAAATAAAAATTGTTACTGTATTTTTATCCCTAATAAACGTCTTCAAAATAGGATCCAGAGGAGGTTACAGAATCCAGAGTAAATAGAAAGATAAAAGAATTAAAAGAAGAGTTTAAAAAAAAAGAAAAAACAACCAAGAATAGAGTATGAAGAATTTAAAACAGAGATCAAACAGTTACTGATGCAATTGAAAAAAATGTAAATAGGAATTAAAGGATTAGGCAATAATGGGTTAAAAACAATGGAAGAAAATACAGAAGTTGAAAAACAAATGATTCCTTATAAACAACATTATTTAGAAGAATTTTATCTTAGTGATAAAAGAGATTGTACATGAAGTGAGTCGGAAATGAGTAATTTATTGAATAAATATGAAGAAGAAGTTAAACATAGAAAAAATTAAAAATGAAGATGTTAAAAAAGTAATATAACTGAAGGAAAGTTACAAATGATCAATCATAGTGAAGATACAATTTCTGAACTAAGGTCTGTTGGTTGAGTTAAATACGTTGATAATTTACCAGTTAAATTCAATTATGAAATAATAACTATTGTTAATAAGGAATTTGAAGCTACAGATTGGTTAATGAATGTTTTAAATGAAAAACAAATTGCTGTGGATGATTCAGATAACAAATTTAATTATACTGATCTACAAAACTATGATAGAATTTTATTCAACTGAAATGCTGTATATTAAGTTAATAATCCAAATAAAATTAAATCAAGTAAAGGAAAAAATATAATAATTTGATAAAAACAGTACTTGGAAATGATTTTCGTAATTTTTCAGTAAGAAATCTTAATGATAACAAACTGTTGATGAAGGTTCAGTAAAAAGTATACAGAATAACCAGTCGAACATATTTGGATGAATGTTTGTCAGTTAGTTAATAGATTAGAAGTAATTCATTG
Organism: Schistocerca nitens; assembly: GCF_023898315.1. Lineage (NCBI taxonomy): Eukaryota > Metazoa > Arthropoda > Insecta > Orthoptera > Acrididae > Schistocerca > Schistocerca nitens. Next base: position 282,602,358 of record NC_064618.1, on the reverse strand, counting down.
TGAAGACTTTGCTGAAAATTAATATTATAGTGAAAAAGTGGGAAGAACTCATATAAATTTAGTGATTTTTTTGTTAATGATGTAAAAGAAATTCTTTATTAAATTAGATTTTTTAATAATATACCACATACATTTTGGAAAAGGGAAATATGGAAAAGGAGTAGTTAACACATTAATTAAAAAATTACTTCTGAATTACATAGTCCTCTATATAATTATTGCGGACCTGACACAAAATTAGTATTCTGATAAATAATACCTGAAAGTGTCACAGTGTATGTAGCCAGTTGGGTTCCTTTGGGAGTATGCTGATACAATAGCTCCTTACATAGCAATCATATACAACCGATTGCTCAACGAAAAACCCTTACATAAAGATTGGAAAATTGGACACATTATACACATTATAGCGATACACAAAAATGGAAGTAGGAATAATCCATTGAATTGCAGACCCATTATCCTCTTTATTCAAATGAAGGAATTAGTGCTATTGACAGGGAGATTTTCAATTGATTCCATATTTCTAGCGTCTGCAGCTCGTGGTTGCGCGGTAGCATTCTCGCTTCCCGCGCTCGGGTTCCCGGGTTCGATTCCCGGAGGGGTCAGGAATTTTCTCTGCCTCGTGACGACTGGGTGTTGTGTGATGTCCTTAGGTTAGTTAGGTTTAAGTAGTTCTAAGTTCTAGGGGACTGATGACCATAGATGTTAAGTCCCATAGTGCTCAGAGCCATTTTTTCATGTTACACAAAGTATTGTCATTTTTAGTTCATCATGTGCACACCCACATATCTCATACGTACAGTTAACACATTGCAGGCAGGTTGCATATGTTTTTGCACTTTGTTTATGGGCGTCTTACATACTGTTGCATTACACAAAATTTCTGTGTCCTTTCCACATACTATACACATCGCAAAAAAAATACAACAAAAAAAAACTTCTCCTATTCATTTGCTGTCATACTATTATCATTGCTTATATGCATTACAGTCTGATTGTCATTTTGCTTTAGTACAATTTATTAAATTATGATTTCGTTGTTCTATTCCGGTTATATGAGTACACTCTTTCCTCTCACTTGTTTTTACATTCTTTACATAACACATCATACAATAATAGTTTCTTTTTTCTTTTCTTTATGGCATAAATTGACATACATTTCATTTTAATATGCAGTGAGTTCTTGTCATAGCATATCTATCAATTTCAAAGAATTAAAGAAGCAAACAATGGTAGCTACAACAGATTCTACGCACTGCCAAAATAACTACTCATGGCCTCACTATCATTCTCCAGGAAGGATCTACACACTACAGGGTTTTGGAAATTTTATGGAGGGGCATTTATGTGCTAAGTTATGTCTTGCTACTAGACTTATTTGTGATCCCAAGAACAAAATAGTTTACAAACAAAACACAACCTGACGATACCAATCGTGTCGAATATTTGTTCAATGTTTAAAGAGGAGCTCAGTATTTACTTGTTATGTTCATTGTATAAAGGATAAGTATATCATTTGCTGAGGTATGCAGAGTTGTATCATCAATACTACATGTTATGTACAATGAGTGTAAAACAGTGGTTATATAACTAACAAATGTGCAAAAAAAATTTCCATACAATTCAGTTGTCTGACGCTTTCATGATCAGTCAACGCTCACAGTAGTTAAGTTTCGATCCCTTGATTATTTGCTAGTGCTCCACCTTAGTTCAACATCGTGATATGCGGCGTACAGCAACTGTATTCTTCTACACATATGTTCAAACTAATCCATTCATACATATCATAAACTTATAACTATATTTACTTGCAGTGCAGGTCCTTTGTTATGTTTATATGGTATGTAACACTCGACAAGCATTTATCTTTCTTGACTTCAGGAAGTGTCAATGCATCGTTTCCTGGAAGAAAAAAATACTAACTTAAAACCAAATCTTCATAGATAAGTGTACAGTGGCTCGATGCTCACTAATACCTCTTTCATATATTCAACCATGTATTCATTTACTTTAGTGTACAGTCGTGCCACCAGAACCCCATTTAATGACAGGTGTGCGTTTCTACTTACCTTATACATGTGAAAGATAAAGTGTATTATAGGCATGATGCGACCTCTTATTCAATTTGCTAATCATATTGTACTCGTTTGTTTACCTGTAGCAAGGGTTTTCTGGTCCTGCAATTATTAGTTGGTTTACTTCCAATACTTAAATTTGTAAATATATAGATATAATGTACATAGTAACGTAACTTCAGTAAATATTTCGTAGTTTAGGATCCCTTTCCGTATATATAATCCCTTAGCTTATCTTTGTTTGTGTATATTGTGTAGATAGTCGTAGTTGTAGTATAGACTGTCCCTTAATTTCCTGTGTCCCGTTTTATGCAATAGGCTTTAAAAATGCTAATGCGGTCTGTGGCTCATAGGGTTTGTTTGTTTTGGGTGCTCCAACACTTTCAGCTGTGCCTGTCTGGCGCACACGCAGTTCCTGTTGCTTGACTAGCTTACTCCCCAATGCGCATGTGCTGCATCACATTGTTACCACTAACGTTACGGCGAGTTGCGTAGTGCATTGCGCGCTACTGTGCGTTTCACAAGTTCGTTTATTCATTTACAACTGGCCTACGTGCAAGGTGAGGCGTTGTGTTTAAAGTATCATAGTATCTAGACACACAAAAGTAAAATTCTTGTTACATCCACTCTCATTCTCATTTACATATTTGACAATAAGAAAAAACACAAATAAATATTTTCGTTATCAACTAACAACATAAATTCTCGAATGTGATTTTTCAGCATCCTAAATCTAATATTGTTATACATACACACAACGTAAAGGGTGTACCTACCTTGATCGTATCTGATAAAGCAAGTGTTGATCAAGCTCGTGCCCCCACTCCACTCTAAGGTCACAGAACGGGGGCGTACCGTGACCGGTCAAGTTTTCCGGCGTCGCGGTGGCATCGGTCTCTGGGTTAAGCATAACATCCCCTACATGGACTGTTGGTGTTTGATTACGCCAATTAGTATCCTGAGAGGCTCTCGACTGAAATTCTCTTTGCCTCTGCGCGTTATTCGGCAAATGTGTGTTACTTTGCTGGCCGAATTCCACTTTCTGTCGGTTATTCTGTTGTCTGATATTGTTTTGGTTTTGCCAAGGGATCGGCTGATTAATGCTGGTAGCTTGTGTCTGTACGTATTGTACAGGCTGGCCATACGCTACTCGGCCATTGTTATTGTTTTTGCTAAATTTTTGCCCATTTCTTTTATATCCACCTTATGGATTTCTCCATTGCTGTTGTGATTATTGTTACCATTACCATAGGTCTGTGTGGGGTAAGGTTGCCATCCGTGTTGTACTACGAATTCGTTGTTTACTTGTATTTCGAAATGCTCTGATAAAGACCACAGGGTGTGTTCTTTTCCCTTCAGAAGTAAATATAGGAAATCGTCGATGCCTCTCTCTTTTAGATCATCTTCTACAGTATCTATATAAATTTTGCATTCTGACACTACCTTTTCAGCAAAGTTGCTGCACTTGTCCAGCACCCTGGCTTCATATTTTTCAGTTATTTCCTTTACATTTGCACATAACTTGTCTTTCTATTTTTTGGCAAATTCAGCCTCTAAACTGATCTACTCTTAAACTCATCTTGTGTATTTCTGTAAGTACGCTTTTTCATTGTCTTGCAGCTCGCTGCCTCCGTACGTCACATTTTTACCGACGCACCCAATTCGGATTGCGCCTCCTTAATTTGAGAATATGTTTCACTAAGGTTTTGTAACTCATCTGCAAGTTGTTCCTGTTTATAGCCGACGATTGTTACTTTTTCCGTTAATGTATTTATATTGCGGGACATGTCTGTAATTATTTCTTGTTTCATTTGTTTACCAAGCTCTGTGAACTTACCGGATAATTCGTCAGATAATTCAGTGGGTATAGTTTTGCTCACCTCACTGAACCGTTGACTAGTAATATTCTTGAAATCGGTAAATGCCTGATTTTGCAGTGCAAATTGTTATTAGTTGCATGAGCTGTGTCAAAGTGTGTGTCTCACCAGTATTTACATTGCTTCTGTGAACTGTTTCCTGTTCTTGCGTTCGCGACGTCATGAGCAAATAATCAAAGGAATTTTTGCTGTCGCGCGCTTCAATTGCAGTATTTGAAAAAATGTTTCCTGGTGAGACCTGAGAAATTGTCTCATCGAGCGTCATAAAACTGACATCATGATTAGCTATATTACCATTGTCATAATTTTTTAATAGTGAGACGCCAACCTTGTTGTTTTGGTTGCCATCGGCCAGTTCACGAGTTGACGCGTTACTCTCAACTGTTCCCAAGCTCGAATTTCCGACATTTTGGCATATTGCATTTTGTAATGAGTTTTCAATAACGGCCATTCCCTTTGACTCCACTGTGAACAATGTTTGACAAAATTATGAAAAAAAACTGATTTTCAAAAACGAAATTTTGCTTGTATCGGGACTTTTGAATTAAAGCTGTTTTAAATGCATATTCATTAATGAGCCTGATTATTCTCTAATACATTCTTACAGAATTAGAATGAATTATTTTGCACTTTAATGTTGACTTTACACAAATTTTCTTCTTTCCTATAGAAACGCACTTACCATTAAGGATATTAATTGGAAGGAAAAGAGATTATTTACTGCGAGAGAGACGGCGCAAGCCCGGCCGTATAAGCATACAGCGTAGCAGCTTCCTACCTTTATCGCTGAAATAAGCATTCCCGGCGCGTCTCGTTTGTAGCAGAATTTAATTTTTATTTGCTCCTTCAAGTTTTTATTAGTCCCAATCTCACGGACATGTAACAAATGCAACAAAGGGCTCATTAGTATCTTGTAACGATGAAATGACGATTTATCTAAAAAAAAGTTTATCTCAACAATTGAAAGGTCTCTTCATATTCCGTTCGGCACCGTCCTTTGAACGGCCGCCATTGAATAGTGTCTGAGATAATAGGGAGGGGAGGGGGTCCATAAAATATAATGTTGTTGTTGTTGTTGTGGTCTTCAGTCCTGAGACTGCTACTCTATCCTGTGCAAGCTTCTTCATCTCCCAGTACCTACTGCAACCTACATCCTTCTGAATCTGCTTAGTGTATTCATCTCTTGGTCTCCCTCTACGATTTTTACCCTGCACGCTGCCCTCCAATACTAAATTGGTGATCCCTTGATGCCTCAGAACATGTCCTACCAACCGATCCCGTGTTCTGGTCAAGTTGTGCCACAAACTTCTCTTCTCCCTTATCCTATTCAGTACTTCCTCATTAGTTATGTGATCTACCCATATAATCTTCGGCATTCTTCTGTACCACCACATTTCGAAAGCTTCTATTCTCTTCTTGTCCAAACTATTTATCGTCCATGTTTCACTTCCATACATGGCTACACTCCATACAAATACTTTCAGAAACGACTTCCTGACACTTAAATGTATAGTCGATGTTAACAAATTTCTCTTCTTCAGAAACGCTTTCCTTGCCATTGCCAGTCTACATTTTATACCCTCTCTACTTCGACCATCATCAGTTATTTTGCTCCCCAAATAGCAAACCTCCTTTACTACTTTAAGTGTCTCATTTCCTAATCTAATTCCCTCAGCATCAACGGACTTAATTCGACTACATTCCATAATCCTCGTTTTGCTTTTGTTGATGTTCATCTTATATCCTCCTTTCAGGACACTGTCCATTCCATTCAACTGCTCTTCCAAGTCCTTTGCTGTCTCTGACAGAATTACAATGTCATCGGCGAACCTCAAAGTTTTTATTTCTTCTCCATGGATTTTAATACCTACTCCGAATTTTTCTTTTGTTTCCTTTACTGCTTGCTCAATATACAGATTGAATAATATCGGGGAGAGGCTACAACCCTGTCTTACTCCCTTCCCAACCACTGCTTCCCTTTCATGCCCCTCGACTCTTATAACTGCCATCTGGTTTCTGTACAAATTGTAAATAGCCTTTCGCTCCCTGTATTTTACCCCTGCCACCTTTAGAATTTGAAAGAGAGTATTCCAGTCAATATTGTCAAAAGCTTTCTCTAAGTCTACAAATGCTAGAAACGTAGGTTTGCCTTTCCTTAATGTTTCTTCTAAGATAAGTCGTAAGGTCAGTATTGCCTCACGTGTTCCAGTGTTTCTACGGAATCCAAACTGATCTTCCCCGAGGTTGGCTTCTATTAGTTTTTCCATTCGTCTGTAAAGAATTCGTGTTAGTATTTTGCAGCTGTGACTTATTAAACTGATAGTTCGGTAATTTTCACATCTGTCAACACCTGCTTTCTTTGGGATTGGAGTTATTATATTCTTCTTGAAGTCTGAGGGTATTTCGCCTGTTTCATACATCTTGCTCACCAGATGGTAGAGTTTTGTCAGGACTAGCTCTCCCAAGGCCATCAGTAGTTCCAATGGAATGTTGTCTACTCCAGGGGCCTTGTTTCGACTCAGGTCTTTCAGTGCTCTGTCAAACTGTTCACGCAGTATTGTATCTCCCATTTCATCTTCATCTACATCCTCTTCCATTTCCATAATATTGTCCTCAAGTACATCGCCCTTGTATAGACCCTCTATATACTCCTTCCACCTTTCTGCTTTCCCTTCCTTTCTTAGAACTGGGTTTCCATATGAGCTCTTGATATTCATACAAGTGGTTCTCTATTCTCCAAAGGTCTCTTTAATTTTCCTGTAGGCAGTATCTATCTTACCCCTAGTGAGATAAGCCCCTACATCCTTACATTTGTCCTCTAGCCATCCCTGCTTAGCCATTTTGCACTTCCTGTCGATCTCATTTTTGAGACGTTTGTATTCCTTTTTGCCTGCTTCATTTACTGCATTTTTATATTTTCTCCTTTCATCAATTAAATTCAATATTTCTTCTGTTATCCAAGGGTTTCTACTAGACCTCGTCTTTTTACCTACTTCATCCTGTGCTGCCTTCACTACTTCATCCCTCAAAGCTACCCATTCTTCTTCTACTGTATTTCTTTCCCCCATTCCTGTCAATTGTTCCCTTATGCTCTCCCTGAAACTCTGTACAACCTCTGGTTCTTTCAGTTTATCCAGGTCCCATCTCATTAAATTCCCACCTTTTTGCAGTTTCTTCAGTTTTAATCTACAGGTCATAACCAATAGATTGCGGTCAGAGTCCACATCTGCCCCTGGAAATGTCTTACAATTTAAAACCTGGTTCCTAAATCTCTGTCTTACCATTATATAATCTATCTGATACCTTTTAGTATCTCCAGGGTTCTTCCATGTATACAACCTTCTTTCATGATTCTTAAACCAAGTGTTAGCTATGATTAAGTTAAGCTCTGTGCAAAATTCTACCAGGCGGCTTCTCTTTCATTTCTTAGCCCCAATCCATATTCACCTACTACGTTTCCTTCTCTCCCTTTTCCTACTGACGAATTCCAGTCACCCATGATTATTAAATTTTCGTCTCCCTTCACTAACTGAATAATTTATTTTATTTCATCATACATTTCTTCAATTTCTTCGTCATCTGCAGAGCTAGTTGGCATATAAACTTGTACTACTGTAGTAGGTGTGGGCTTCGTATCTATCTTGGCCACAATAATGCGTTCACTATGCTGTTTGTAGTAGCTTACCCGCATTCCTATTTTCCTATTCATTATTAAACCTACTCCTGCATTACCCTTATTTGATTTTGTGTTTATAACCCTGTAGTCACCTGACCAGAAGTCTTGTTCCTCCTGCCACCGAACTTCACTAATTCCCACTATATCTAACTTTAACCTACCCATTTCCCTTTTTAAATTTTCTAACCTACCTGCCCGATTAAGGGATCTGACATTCCACGCTCCGACCCGTAGAACGCCAGTTTTCTTTCTCCTGATAACGACATCCTCTTGAGTAGTCCCCGCCCGGAGATCGGAATGGGGGACTATTTTACCTCCGGAATATTTTACCCAAGAGGACGCCATCATCATTTAATCATACAGTAAAGCTGCATGCCCTCGGGAAAAATTACGGCCGTAGTTTCCCCTTGCTTTCAGCCGTTCGCAGTACCAGCACAGCAAGGCCGTTTTGGTTATTGTTACAAGGCCAGATCAGTCAATCATCCAGGCTGTTGCCCTTGCAACTACTGAAAAGGCTGCTGCCCCTCTTCAGGAACCACACTTTTGTCTGGCCTCTCAACAGATACCCCTCCGTTGTGGTTGCACCTACGGTACGGCTATCTGTACCGCTGAGGCACGCAAGCCTCCCCACCAACGGCAAGGTCCATGGTTCATGGGGGGGGGGGGGATAAAATATAATATATAGTGGAAACTGGTTAAAAATTGCTGCTTAAATAATTAAAACAGAAATTTTGAAAGAATATTTGAAAGTACTCAAATCGTGAGTAAACTTTAGCTGGCATTAATATCAACAGACCTTCAATATTCAATACATTATTAGATTAACATTCGTAAATTTACGAACATCCTTTTCCTGTCACCGCTATTGTGCATAGAGATTGGTATGACAGTATTGGTTGCGGATCTCTCTCTCCCTCTTCCTCCCCCCTCCCCCCCTCCCCCCCTCCTCTTCTTGTTTGCTTTGATCCTCTTGATGCAGGATTCTCGGCGCGTGCGAAATGAAGAACAGAATACGAATGAACGAATGAACGTTGCTTTCCTAATAACTTTCTATAACACTTCTTTAATGTACGTTTGGAATACATATTTCTTTAACAATATTAACTCGCGGAACGCGTCATACGTCCGCCCGCTATCACTTATAGAGACAAACAGGTGAAGATAAATCAACTGAAGAGCGCATCTCTACTTGTTTTGTTTGTATGCGAATATTATCTATGGTACAAAATTATTATTATTTTACGTGTATATCATATATGTATAGAAAGAAAAGAACGAGAGGAAAAAAATAATATGATTCTTTACACAATCTATTTTATTATACCATCTCTCCCAAAACTGTGTCCGAGTACAGTTTTTTACTACTTTACATACTGTGCTGTACCCCCCCCCCCCCCTCCCCAACAGCGTTCAAGCCAAGCCTAGTGCTGTTTTATACATTCTTGCTAATGTGTTGGCTCTACCTCATACGTAAGTGGAATATAGCATAATTTTTGTAAAACGGGACCTGCAGTACTCGTAGTGTGCAAAACAAGAATGACCTTTTGAATTACAGCCTGTTCTAGCCGAAAATAAAATAAACATGTTTTTTCCAACATGTGAACAAATGGCGTGAAAGGCTTTATTCTGTAATGTTGTTTCATGTGTCTGAAATGTTTGTAATACCCACGTGCATGAGAATTTCTTTACAGACACTGATTTGAACGCCAGGGACTTCAGCATTTAAATATTCGCTTTTTCTTTACTCTGATGAAAGTTTAGAAATAATGAGGACTTTCTGCAGTAATCGATAGTTTTTGCAAAAAATAGTGGAAGATTTTCCATTTTACACAGTGTAGGTTTATATAGGACATTTGAGATAAGTTGATACATCTGTCAGATGTACCGCTATTGAGTACTGGCCTTTTGCAATTTGGTCATCTGTAATTGGCTGAAGTGCTGTAGTTTTCTTTTACGTCGTTGTATGTCGCAAAATAATGGGAGGTGGGAGAGAGAGAGAGAGAGAGAGAGAGAGAGAGAAAGAGAGAGAGAGAGAGATGCGAACTGTACCCTGCAGTCGAACGTGAAAAACTATACAGATTTTGCTCATAAAACTAAAGGAAAATAGACTACACCTATTTTGGTGGAAACAGGACATTTATTATCATCACGATTGTGTGTTTTTTTTAATAGATGTTCAATTCAATTATATGAGGTGTGTTGATGTAAAATACAATTGTTACAGTGAAGTGTTTTCCCTCACAGAATGGCAGGCGCTTGCGAGTTGGTATGCTGGAGGTGTGGGTGCATGTTCCATAGGAAGTCGCAGAAAATAAAGTTGTGATCGGGGTAGCCATCATTTATCTCGCTTTGTTCCATGGCCCGAGGGTATCACAGCCCGTTGTGTATGTCGGCATCGTTAGCACTGACCGACCCCCTGGATCACCCAGCCAAATGCACTGCTGGGAGTGCATTGGACTGAAGACTCTTCTCCCAGACACGGGTGGAGGCTACAATCAGCATAGGTGGTAGCAGCTGCCTGTTCCCCAAGCTGTGGATGTTTGAAAAAGTGATCTGGAGAGTTCTCCGAAATTTCGTTGTTTTTCTGAGAGGGGAGTGGGGGGGTGGGGGCAATCTTTCCAAGCAATACGTTTAATAGAATGCAGGAAGCGTCCATCTGAGACTGATTTCCGAAAACCGGAGATAGTATATCACTACCAACAGACAGATCGGCTTGTAGACCATCAGCGACAAGATAGAACAGGTTTGTATCCCTACCTACAGTGAGGAGACGGAGGGATGAGGGCTTGAAGGGGGGAGGTACGACTGGCTCTTAATTGGTTAGTTTGTGACTGCACATTGAGGACAACATATGTGCAACCACTAAACCTCTCTCTTCTGATGCCATCTTTTGGGACGATGATTTTTCTCAATCCCAGTTCATGTGTTGCATTATACTCGTAATTTATGAGTGCTGGTTTTTTCACGACAATTTCGATGTGTAATTGAACAGTAAAACAATTTACATATGTTGTGGTAGCGTGTATTGGTATTCCTGAATTTCGATCACCTTGGCCGCAGGGAGATTGTCGCACAATGCAGCAGGAGGCGTCTGTAGCGAACTCTGACATCAAACAGAGATAGATATTCCTCAGCTCACAAATAATACACTTATTAATCTCCTCTCTGTCCAACACCAGAATCTGATAGTTGAACACAATTCCCGCCAAATATAAAGATAGCACCTTCCACTCCAGCCTTTTTTCCCGCCAGCTTGTAGGGGAAGCGATCATCCCATGTGGACTCTGAGCATGTCTGCCACTAGTTTCCAGTGGTATTGTGAATTTTTTTCCCAACAGGATAACACCAGTTGTATAACATTGTCAGTTTTTGAGCTGTATTGGGATTTAGGCACTCATTGTGAAGAGCTAAGGCTTATCGGTACTAGGGCCGATCTTTATGATTAATTACGAAGTTAGGACCGATCTTTACTTCAGATTCCACCCCAAAATAAGTAAAGTACACCAACCTAACCTTCGTCTCCTGCTGCTGGACAGTTTCCCTGTGCTGGAGTGTGCACTGGAGCTTTCTGTCCAGAAGGTCTGGGGTTCGAGTCCAAGGATCGTCACTGCCATTTTGTATTTCCCGCCAATTCCATTGAGAGCAGGTGGGGTGGGAAGTCAGCATGGCCTTGCGTCACAGAAATTCCCATTTTGGAATTGCACCATTTGTTTTTCAATTTTCCCCCAAAATTGGAAATTCCGCCAATTGGGTAGTTTTTTTTTGGGGGGGGGGGGAGGGAAGGTGTGATGAGTGGGAAGGGGCAAGGATCTAATTGCCGGCTGGGGATACAGATGACAACATAGGGGGGTGGGGTGGGAGGTGTGGGGTGATTAATTGATCAATTTAATTAAGTTGCGTATCAATTTGATATCAAAAGTGTCCTCAGAGTCCTGTCATCACGTTATTGCTGCTCTGACTCTGTAGACCTCTGTTCTGTCTTTTGGGCTACATCCAGTACATCCATTGTTTCAATTTGGTGTATCTAATCTTCTTCTGTCTGTACCTAATCTTCTTTGCAATTAACTGAACCTTCGTCTTTCAGCAATAGCTGCCAAGTATTCCTTCCTTCCATATTAAATCTATCAGGAATTCGGCTCCGTTAATCTGGAACAACTATTTTCCCGCATAGAAGGCAATAAATCCCTCCATCTTCCAGATAGTATCCTTGCCCAAAATAAATTCTGATATCTATCCTTCAACAAATAAAAAGACATATCTTTGGCTGTATTTCCTAGCGTTAGATTTAAGTGCCCCTGCTTTCTAACATTCCTTCATTTCATGCCTACCGCCCCAACTATCTTGCACTTGTGTAGGGGGAAAGTTGGCACATGAGCTGTGTGCGATATTCAAATGGTTCAAATGGCTCTGAGCACTATGCGACTTCTGAGGTAATCAGTCGCCTGGAACTTAGAACTAATTAAACCTAACTAACCTAAGGACATCACGCACATCCATGCCCGAGGCAGGATTCGAACCTGCGACCGTAGCGGTCGCTCGGTTCCAGACGGTAGCGCCTAGAACCGCACGGCCACTCCAGCCGGCGTGTGCGATATTCGTTCGAAAAGATGACTTGATGTAACAACCACCGAAACTCCAGTATCCAAAACAGTAGTGACTTGAATACCTTCAAAAATGGTTCAAATGGCTCTGAGCACTATGGGACTTAACATCTGTGGTCATCAGACCCCTAGAACTTAGAACTACTTAAACCTAACTAACCTAAGGACATCACACACATCCATGCCCGAGGCAGGATTCGAACCTGCGACCGTAGCGGTCACGCGGTTCCAGACTGAAGCACCTAGAACCGCACGGCCACACCGGCCGGCTGAATACCTTCAATTGTTTTAGAAATTTCAGACAAAGGTACTAATGGGTGCTTCTGGTCACGTTAATCAAAATCTTGCTAGACTCCTCTTTCAAACTTTTTCCTTCGGTACATTTTAATTTATATACATAATCGTCAACCCCCCTACTCTCTTCTGCAGTCGGTCCTCCGAAGTGTGACGCGACCGGATTTAATTTGACGAATGTATATCACCATATCGGTTAATCTCATCTGTCACATCTATGATTACAGGTGGCAGCGACCGGCAATTATTATGTTGGCAGTCGGAGTTTCCGTCTGTGCGTCTACTTGTCACTGCGTATTATTGTTGTCAACCCATCTCTGTTTACTCTGGCATGTCGAATAACCAGGATGCAATCTATGGTCACTTACGCTTGTTCTATTCCTGTTTTATCACAAATTATTTTCATTATCAAACCTGTATCTCCTAAACCCATTTCCATTTGATATGTTGTTGTTACAACTACGTGGTACTGCTTGGTTCGGATGGTTATCGTATCCTAGCACATGATTTGCATGACCGTTGTTTGCGTTTTTACCGTTGGTACATGCATGACTTGGTCCAGGATTTGATCTCAGATCTGCTTGTAAAAGGTCCGTGGAATTGAGAACTGACATGAACTCTTCTAACGTCTCTTCTGATACATGTATTAAATTTTCTCATGATGTCCATGGGCCACTCTGCCTTTAAAATTCTCAAAATATTGTTCATTTCTGACAGTTTACAATTGTTGTAAAGCAACAGTCTTTTATTAATTTCAAGAGAAATATAAACTGTGGAAATCCTGTTAGAAGAGTCACTAACGAGATAAGACACCTAACAACATAAATGTTCTGAGTAATGTCTATCAGTTGCATCTTGGGCAGGCACACGTATGTATATCTTAATCTAAGATTATTAAACCTGTCTGCACTCAACCCAATCAGAATATTTCCACTGCTGGTCTTCTTGGCGGCATCTGGTATCAGCTCGGTTACGATGATGCAGCGGCTTGTCTAGAAGTCTCTGAAATTATTTATTATACCCGCTCGCTACATGGAATCATCCATGTGCGATGATAAATATTCCAACGGACTATGAATGATCGTCCAATAGAATAGTGCTTTATATGAAACCGAAGTATGGAATAAAACCTGTTCTGCAAATTAGAACAGGACCGTGTCATGCAGGTTCTCTACTAGCATCCAAAAAACCATCAATTCAGACCATTTGCTACCTATGCGCTCATAGGTAGCAAACCGCGAGTAGTACACGTTCAACGCGGTGCTCGGGGGCCACAGCAGAGTTGCGACACCTGAAGATGGGCTTGTGAGAGCCCGAAAACAGTCGTGACAATAAAAGAAATTTACAACTGAAGCGGTATTTTCAACCTCTAGTATAATGCTCAGTTGCGGATGTTCGTCCAACAGGATTGTTTGCAGCTTCTTATCATGCATTGAGTGGTATTCCTTATCACATCGGCGCTTATCGAAGCACATCTCTGGCGGTTCCTTCTCGAATATCCTCAGATGTAGTTGGAACATATTTACAAAGAATGTCTTTTACGAATTTCCACAAGAAAAAATCCAGAAGCATAAAGTCTGGCGAACGAGCCAGCCACGACACATCTCCTCCGCGTTCAATCCAACGATTTGGGAATTGTCTCTGCAACTCATTTCTAGCCATCAGCTAAAAATGTACTGTGTTGATATCACATTCTGTTCCTTGTTCTTAAAGGTATTTCTTCCAATAACAGACCTAATGTTTCTTGCGGGAATATGGTGTATTTCCTACCATTAAGATATCCTTCGATGAAATAGGGGCCTATAAATCTGTCCTCCAGGATCCCACACTACACATTCATCGACCACGGGTTTTGGTGTGCAACTTGCCGCAACCAGCATGGGTTTCCAATTGCCCAATAATGCATGTTATGCAAACTAACATTTCTATAGTTCGTTAATGTAGCCTCGTCAGTAAATAAAATCAAATTGATAAATGTGTCATCCCTCTGAATTGGACGTGGAGGAGATGTGCCTTGGCTGGCTTGTTCGCCAGACTTGACGCCTCTGGATATTTTCTTGTGGGGATTCGTAAAAGAAATTGTTTCAACTACACCTGAATACATGCGAGAGAGAATTGTCAGAGCATGTGTTACGATAAGTACCTATGTGATAAGGTATACCGCTCAATCCATGATAAGAAGATTGCAGCACTGCATTGATATCAGGAGTCATCACTTCGAACACCTTCTGTAGGCTAAATGGACGTTCATGCCACCTTTGTGACCTTCGTTGACCGTCAAAGACCTTTCTGTTACACATCATTGGATTCGTCTCGATAGACGCTATCAGAAAATAAGTACCAAACTATAGCATCCCATTAAAAAAAAAAAAAAAAAAAACAAAGTGACCTTCATATCTCTGAAGCGACTCCGCCTAGCAACAAACAACCAACGTCATATGATGGCCCCCGTTGTTCCATGCAACTTTTGTCCCATAAACTTTTCAGCTCCTATCATACTTTCGGAGTTATTCTAGGTGACAATAGTCAGTGACTCACCCCATAAATTGGCACAGTGTTTATACACTTATGAATGAATTATTTTGGCAAGATCTAAAAACTATACTATGAGATGCAGTGTAAAGAGTAAAGATAAACGTTTTACGAGGGTTATTTGGAAAGTAAGTTCCGATCAGTAGCGAAATGGAAACTTCAATAAAAATCAAAGATGTTTTATTTGCAAGGGTTTGCTACACCTTCCAGTTACTTAGTCGCTGCTCCTGCTTAGGCATTTGTCGTAGCGTTGTACCAACGTTCTAATACCCTCATCATAGAAGGCAACTGTCTGTACTTTCCGCCACTTTTCTACACTGGTCTGCAGTTCGTTGTCTGCGCCAAAATATTGTCTTCATAGCCAGCGGCTGGTGTGAGCAGAGATGAACATCAGAGGGAATCACAGTCGGGCTGTATGTTGGGTAAAGAAACACTTCCCATCGAAAACGCTGCAGGGGCGTACTCATGCCGCCTGCAGTGTGCAGACGAGAATTGTCATGAAGAAGGAAGTACGTGACAGTTACGTTATGTGGGGTTGCATGAAATCAGGTGAAACCTTACAGCAGGCACCCATACTTAGAGGGAGACATTATTGTTCTAGGCATCATTATGTGCTCACTGTGTGCTCAGAACTGAAAAGAGCAACATGAGGTGATCGACAGGATTATGAGAGACACTGCTCAACACATCTGTGCAAGCTTTAGTCGATTTTCTTTGTCGTTTCCACTTTGCGACCTAGCACACCTTACTTTTACGACTGGCCCTCGTGCGTGATAGGATTGTAGTTGAAATTTAAAAAGTAGCCACGTCTGAAGCAGGACTCACAATGAAAGGGATTTCTAGTCGAAGGCGATACCACTGAGCCATAGAAATCTCGTTGCTGTGGTAAGTCAGTCTTCCCTCCTTGCAGTGGTCAGTCGTTATTCGGCACTTACTGGACGCTGAAAGTTAATTGTCACATAACAAGCCCTTGTCTTTTATTCAATGATGAGATAGTCCAACACATTTGTGCTCATCCTCGTATATATCACGGGGAATTTGTCTGGTGATCTTCGTACTTTTATGATATAAATTATGAAATTCTCCACGAAGATCCATTCATCTGTAAATTTTACGCAAAGCGCTCATTTATCGCCTTAATTTCCTAAGTAAAGCTAATTTTATTGCTGCAACATTCCACGATTTTTGGACGCCATTTTATAGGAACAGCTGTTCGGCTCCATCTTGTAGCTGGAGCTTGCAGCTCGCGCACAGGACCCCAGGGCATGTCCGTTGAGGCTGTTTCTTGTATCTGGAATGTAGCGATTCCAGATATGACGCACTGTCGGTCACTTCTGTCGCTTGCATACGGAGCGGCGTTAACGAGATAACTCAATGGAATGTTACTGCCACCTGCTACAACTTCACGTGTCTAGCGATTTGCTTGACAGGTACTGTGTGTGAGAGAGATTATGGTGGTCTCGTGTTCTATTTTGTTCTTGTTCACGACATTAGTGCAGCATACCGTTTAAGTTTGGACGTCAAACGCTGCTGCCCAGCACACGTCTGTTTCTGCGAAGAGGTCTGCTTCCATTGCATCCGTTTTATGACTGGAGGAATAACTAAGTTGATAAGCCAAAACATTATTATCGCTGCCCACAGCGGCGATGGATGCCGCCTGGTGTCACTGCGGGCATGTGATGCTGTAGCAAAAGTGTGTAAACGGAGCAGACACGGACGGGGGATTGCCCTAACGAGAATATGGACTACAAATGTGAAAATCCATTGAGATAAGCGAGTTTGACAAAGGGCAAATTATTATTACGCAGAGCCTGTGAACGAGTACCTGGGAAATGGCGAAGCTGGTCGACTGTTCATGTGCTACTGTCGTGAACATCTACGGAAAGAGGCAGAAGGATAGTGAAATTACCACTAGACACTAAATGGTTGGACGCCCATGACTCTTCGCAGAAGGTGGAGTTTGGAGGTTAATTTACTCCGTAAACTAGTACATATTGCGATCTGTGGTATCTCTGCTGAAAGAGCACAATGCTGGTGCACGCACAAGTGTTTCGGAGCGCAACACTCATAATACGTTGTGGAACATTGAGACTACCTCTACTTGTTCACATTTTGACCCAACGACGTCGCCAGTTACGACTGCAGTTGGCATGGGATCATCGAGATTCGACCGTCGATCAATGAAACGCCGGCTCTTCGGGCGAATCACATATTTGCTACACTAGGTCGATGGTCATCTTCACAAAACACCGTCACCGAGGTGAATGGCGGCTCGAAACGTGCAGCGCACCACGAGCGGAGGCTGGTGCGAGCAGAGTTTTGCTATGGAATACACTCTGCTGTTCCTGCATGAGCCTGTGGTAATAATCGAAGACACGCTGACAGCTGCAAACCACGTGCATCCCTTCATGCTTGATATCTTCGCCGATGGCGATATCATCTTTCAGCAGTGTAACTGTCCGTCTCTCGGAGACACAACCATGCGACAATGGTTTGAGGAGCGTTGTAGTGAACTCACGTTAATGTTTCGGCAACCAAACTCGCCTGATGTAAATCCTGGACCACCCATTTGGGTCGCTATCCGGCGCCATCACTGCGTGCGCAAATCAACGGCCCGTTATTTACGCGAATTACACGACCTGTGCGTAGACACCTAATGCCGCATATCCTCACAAACCTACCAGTAAACTGTCGGATCCCGTATTCGCAGAATCAGTGATGCATTTCGTTCCAAGGATTGGCAAACAAGCTATTAAGCAGTTGACCATAATGTCTTGGCTCAACAGTGTATGTCTAACATTCGTGTGCTGTACAGTGGCTAATTTCAATAGTTCTTTGACTTTGTAAACTATAGGAGAAATGGAAAGCTTATCGGAAAATTACATACGCTTTTAAGCTAAAAAGGCATAGAGGAGTCTAGTACGAACAATTCTAGAGAGCATGGCAACGGATATAGAACGAAATCAGAGACCCTCCGATAGGATCATAACGTTTACCTGCCCTACAACTTTCAAAAAACAGTTCAAGTGGCTCTAAGCATAATGGGACTTAGCATCCTAGGTCATCAATCCCCTAGATTTAGAACTACTTAAACCTAACTAACCTAAGAACATCACACACATCCAAGCCCGAGGTAGGATTCGAACCTCCGACCATAGCAGCGGCTCGGTTCCGGACTGAAGCGCCTAGTACCACTCGGCCGCAGCAGCCGGTCCTACAACTTTCGTAGATAGACAGTCAAGGCTTTCGAATGAGAATACGGTGAGTGCTTCGTTTGGTAAGTAGTACAGGACCACGAGTGACTGCCCGGAGTGATGTTCGCAAGTGTTATGCGCTAATGGGGAGGACGTCCCTGTCACGATCTCGGCGGCATGGCGGTTAAGCATTGTTGGATGTTACGTCTGCTAAGGTCGCCTACAGCTGTTCAAATAAATAAAAAGAAACTTCCTACCCTACTATACACGTGACGAAACAACTTCGGCTGTGATCACAACTTCGTGGCGCTCGGCTTGTATGGTGTAGTGATCTTGCCACACGGCTCGGCGCGCGGTGTTTCTGTAGCTAAGTAAACGTTCCTGTTCTATTCTATCCTACAATATAGTGACCGATGGTCTTATTCCTAATGCCTCCTCCTAGTACAGTCGGTGTCTAACACCGTTGTGGCGTTCCACTTTGCATAAAAACGTACCAGATCGTCAAGTAACGATGTTTAGCGATGGTAAAACGAGTGTAACAACATGTACAACATAAACATTGATTGTGTGGAATTCAGCTTTCTCTTTTCGTCCACGAGACTAAAAAGGGGTTAGATGCAGTGCCGCTAACTTCTGGTTAGTGCTCAGTACAGTTTAGAGATGTCACCATATGAGCAATATGGTCCATATGTCACGTGGAGCTTATACTGAATTGAAATGTTCCTGGCTAATAACGTGTTGATCTTAAGGGGAGGAGGAAGGCAATTTTTATTCCTATTCTGCCAATGCTATTTTACCGTTTGATTAGGTACACTTTTCAAAAGAACTATAAGTGATAAAACAATGAAACTTTTACTGCATATATATATATATATATATATATATATATATATATATATATATATATATATATATATGCCTCAATTTACAATTAAAATGAACATAATACCTCTTATGGTTTTGAAGAAAAAAAATTTATTCTTTTACTAGTAAAATTTAACGTGTTTGGCCATTAAGCACTGTTTCTGATTGTTTGGTGGTTCTCAATTTACTTGTAATAACTTATTACCATCTGCAGTACAAATTGACCAAATTTCATGTTTCTAACCCCATTGGTTTATCAAATTATGGTACCTGAAATTAAAAAAAAGTAGTTTTGAGAAAAACCCATTTAAAGTTTAAAATTGCAATTCTAAATTACTTACCACTAATATTTTCCTGCACCATACTGAGCATCATCTGACTCATACTAATTTTCTTTTCTTCTCTTGGTCCCTCTTCTTTTCTGTCTGGCTTCTTTTGTGCGTTTTAAATTAGTGATATCTGCTTTCCGGATTCTCTCTTTATCTATTTGCAGTATTTCCACTAGATTTTATGCCCAATAATTCCAAAACATCCAGTTTTCTAATTACACCATCATTGAAGCATAAATTGGCATCATAAACACCAAATTTGAGGGTTGTAAGCAGAACAAATACAGTTTTCGGTAACCGGTTGCAAATACAGAATTCACACATTCATTTAAATTTTGGGCTTTCCCATAAAGAAATATCTTCAGCAAGGTATCTTTACAAAGGTCTCTAAATATGGGTTTAATTTCATTCATTACTGATGCAGGTAAAGAATGTTTGTGGTCATATCTGGTACTTCTCCTGTACTTGCACCAAGTGTCAGGATCATTCGGGCAAAGATCGTGCACTGGATTTTCATTTGTGGAAAGCTTATGGAAAAAGATAGCCCATACAGCTTTTTCTCTTTTTTTCTACATTCCCTACATTTCTTCTTATGTCAAGCCATAATAATTCTGTAATCTATTTCAACATTTGTCAGACCTTCACCACCTATCTTCTTGCCATCTTCCAATACTATTTTTGACTTTTCTTTCAATAATATTCTCAGTCTCTACGCCATTCTCTCCTGGACATGTCCAGTGCACTCTAATTTATAAATTGTGACATTAGGACCATAGAGTTGTTCTGCGAATATCCAGTCATAAGCCTTGCTGTCACCGTCCCCATACTGCACAGAGCGTCAGGTAAACCATCATATCTCACGAAAAAACTGTCGTATTTATATAAAACAAAAACTGTTTCACGCAGGAACGACCAGGCATTTCAAATATTCTAAAATCAAAAAACCTCCAGCACGGTGTAGCAAGGCATCAGTGCTGTAGTGCTTAAATGAAGACCAAGTGTATACCGGTGCTATTCCTTTCTACACACGACAGCGACGAGTGTGTAGAAACCACACAGGCTGCGTCAATGAGTTTTTAAGTTAGGAAAACTGCTGTGTAGTACTGCTCTATAACAATCAGTGCTTCTCATCATTTTAAACTTAATTTTTGTCTCGTCATTTTTAAACCCAGAACCCGTAAATTTTGTAAATATTTCCATCATTTTAAACTTAGGAGACGTGAGGTCTTGGGTTTGACATTTAAGGTACCTGATAAGTGAGTTAAATTGTTTAACTATGATGTGAGAGTGGTGAGGGAGGGAACTGTTTAAACTTTCATGTCAGAGAGGTATGTGCACTTAGGATAGGTTAGTTAGGGACAACCATACAGTTTTAAAGTCAGCTCCAAGATAAATTGTTTGAACTCTGGCGTCAGAAGGGAAGTTGTTTAAACCTAGAGGAATAAGTAGGCTTACGGTGCTGTATGACATATCTGCCAGGCAAACTGAAATTCAGTGCAACAACTGTTTAAATGATGACACTGAGGGAAATTGTTTACCTTATGATAGGCAATATGGCTCTTAGAACAAGTGATCTGACTGCTTTAATTAGCCCTACATGTCTCCACAGGGCTAAATGCTTTCTAGCACGCAACTTACTTCTCTTTGCCTTAACGTATTGGATTATGACGTCATAGAGCTGCACCAACATTCCATCTTAACCATTTTGGATTGTAACATAATAGTAAGAATGCAGCGGTGTAGCAGGTCCATAATCTCCAATTCTGACGTCATAGAACTGCACCAGCCATACATGCTCGACACGCTGGCTCACCATCCTGCATTTTGATGTCATAACACTAATGAACCAGTATTGTAGATCAGTCATCAAGTGACCTATTTCCACCTGCAAGACAGTATACGATCTTGGATTTCTGAATTTCCCACCAGTTTATATGAGGGTTGGAACTTTAATAGTGGTAACTATTTATTTACAGCTCGTACAAAACAGATTCTTGTTCCGGAGTTTTTGGAACACAACCTACGACCAGCTTAGAGACAGAAGTGATGACACTTGATGAAGGACCTGACCATCATTTTGCCGGACAATGCTCAAGCACGTACTGTGCAAGCTGTTACTGATTTGTTTGACTGATGAGGCTGCTAAGTGCTATACCACCTACTGCACTCCCCTGACTTAAGCCCTCGTGAGTTCAACTCGATTTCTAAACTGAAGGAAACACTTCACGGCATTCGCTTCAGAACTGCTACAAATTCGTCGGGCAATAGACTGCGCTGCTCGAACTGTCAACACAACTGGCACTGCTAAGAGTATCCTACGACTTCCACATCGCTGGCAACGGGTTATACACAATGCTGGTGACTACTTTGAAGGCCAGTAAAACTTTGAAACATGTATCTATTTTGTACGAACTGTAATAAATAGTTACCACTATTAAAGTTCTAACCCTCGTAGTTAGGACAACAGCCATACTTCCACAGAGATGTCATAGGAGTGGAGGAAAACCCTGGCTATTTTTGACTTTGTCATCATTTTATATACACAGAGCAATTGTCAGAAGTGTGGAGGTGGTGGGAGAAATCCGGTGACTCGTCAGTGACATCATGTATGACATCACTGTTGACCTACTTTGGCCCATGTTTACCTACTTGTCACCTGACTACCAAATCCAAAAGAGACATTTCAACCCAAACTTGCCTAAGGCGACTTTTTGTCGCATGTAGCGTCAAGAGTAAAGTATGGAGGACGTGGTGTTATAGTACGGAATGTTTTACTTAAGAAAACGCTAAATTTGGGCAAATATGAAAACGTTTTACAGCAATGTGTTCTGCGTACAGTAGAGGAATGGTTCAGAGAAGATGGTCATCTGTATGAGCATGAAAATGCACCGTATCATAAATGAGTGTCACTGAAGCAGTCGTTTATCGACAATAACATTCCTTAAATAGACTGCTTGCCCAGAGTCCCGACTGAAACTCAATGGCACAGCTTTGGGATGAGTTACAACGGAGACTTCGTTCCACTGACCCCAGCATACAACATCACTATCTTCCTTCTCTGGTTTCGACTCTTGACGAAAACTGAGCTACCTCTCCTCCACAGACATACAGACACCTTACTAAAAGGGTGCCCAGCAAAATCGTCATAAGAGCGAAAAAAAGAGAAGGATAGACACACTCTATTTTAAGATCCACTAACAGATGTCCAGGTACAGACGAGCAGGTAAAGTATGATCTTACCTTGGCCATCTTAAAGCAGTGTATATACGCTACTGCCCATTAAAATTGCTACACCACGAACATGACGTGCTACAGACGCGAAATTTAACCGACAGGAAGAAGATGCTGTGATATGGAAATGATTAGCGTTTCAGAGCATTCACACAAGGTTGGCACCGGTGGCGACATCTACAACGTGCTGACATGAGGATAGTTTCCAACCGATTTCTCATACACAATCAGCAGTTGACCGGCGTTGCCTGGTGAAATGTTGTTGTGATGCCTCGTGTAAGGAGGAGAAATGCGTACCATCACGTTTCCGGCTTTGATAAAGGTCGGATTGTAGCCTATCGCGATTGCGGTTTATCGTATCGCGACACTGCTGCTCGCGTTGGTCGAGATCCAATGACTATTAGCAGAATATGGAATCGGTGGGTTCAGGAGGGTAATACGGAACGCCGTGCTGGATCCCAAATGCCTCTTATCACTAGCAGTCGAGACGACAGGCATCTTATCCGCATGGCTGTAACGGATCGTGCAGCCACGTCTCGATCCCTGAGTTAACAGATGGGGACGTTTGCAAGACAACAACCATCTGCACGAACAATTCGACGACTTTTGCAGCAGCATGCACTATCAGCTCGGAGACCATGGCTGCGGTTACCCTTGACGCTACATCACAGACAGGAGCGCATGCGTGGTGTACGCAACGACGAACCTGGGTGCACGAATGGCAAAACGTCATTTTTTCGAATGAATCCAGGTTCTGTTTACAGCATCATGATGGTCACATCCGTGTTTGGCGACATCGCAGTGAACGCGCATTGGAAGAGTGTATTCGTCATCGCCATACTGGCGTATCACCCGGCATGATGGTATGGGGTGCCATTGGTTATACGTCTCGTTCACCCCTTGTTCGCATTGACGGCACATTGAACAGTGGATGTTACATTTAAGATGTGTTAAGACCCGCGGCTCTACCCTTCATTCGATCCCTGCGAAACCCTACATTTCAGCAGGATAATGCACGACCGCTTGTTGCAGGTCCTGTACGGGCCTTTCTGGATACAAAAAATGTTCGACTGCTGCCCTGGCTAGCACATTCTCCAGATCTCTCACCAACTGAAAACGTCTGGTCAATGGTGGCCGAGAAACTAGCTCGTCACAATACGCCAGTCACTACTCTTGATGAACTGTGGTATCATGTTGAAGGTGCATGGGCAGCTGTACCTGTACACGTCATCCAAGCTCTGTCTGACTCAATGCCCAGGCGTATGAAGGCCGTTATTACGGCCAGAAGTGGTTTTTCTGTTTACTGATTTCTATGCACCCAAATTGCGTGAAAACGTAATCACATGTCAGTTCTAGTATAATATATTTGTCCAATGAATACTCGTTTATCATCTGCATTTCGTCTTGGTGTACCAATTTTAATTGCCAGTAGTGTATTTAAACAGAGATTTGGAAGAAGGTAATGAGGCAGTTGTTGTCTTTCTGTGACAGACACAAAGTTTACCGGCTGGTGCCCACAGAGCAGCAGCTGAGAATAATGTCGCAGCTGAGGAACAACCCGTCCCTCGACTTCTGGTCGGGAGCGCTCCGTGCTGGCCACCCTGTGGACGTCAGGGTACCACCCAGAATGCACGGCCACATCCAAGCCTTCCTCAACCGCCACGGAGTGCTGCATCACGTGGTTATTAATGACCTCCAACAGTAAGTTTTCCACTCACACTGAATGCTACAGTTACCTTTGATTTCAGAACTGGGAAATGATACACTGTGAGTAGTATGCGAATTTTGCTATTGGGGCAACAGAATAACTGATGATAACTGAAGTAGAGCAGGTTAAAAATGCAGGATAGCTACAGCAAGAAAAGCATTTGTGAGAAAGAGAAGTCTGTTAACATTGAATACAAATTTATTCGTTAGGAAGTATTTTCTGAAAATATTTGTCTGGAATTTTGCCTTGTACAGAAGTAAAACGTGGATGATAAAACATTGAAGTAAAAGTGAACAGAAGCTCTTGAAATGTGATGCTATAGAAGAATGCTTAATATGTGTAGGTCGACTTGAAATGGTTAGGATGTGGGGATCCGGGAGTGGAAAGGGACTGAGCCCACACTCAGCAGAAAATTTGTACACTTTATTTGGTTTCAACAATTTACGCAAGCCACATGCCGTTAACAAGAACACACTGGATTGTCAAGTTAAGCACTCGTAAGGTAATTATTGAATTGTTTAAAAGCGACGACAAATAAATTAGATACTATCAAATAAAGGCGCCAATAAGAAAGGTAGAAATGTAAACATTCAAAAAGTTATGATTGAAAGAACAGATCAGTTGATAGGACACTTTCCAAGTGGTGAAGGAGTCATCAGTTTGGTAATAGAGGGAAGTGTCAAGGGTAAAAATGCTACAAAGGGATCAAGGGATGAATACAGTAATCAGGTTGAAGGGTCTGTTGGTTACAGTAATTATGCAGAAAGGATTGGTTGGTTGGTTGGTTTGGGGAAGGGGACCAAACAGCGAGGTCATCGGTCCCTTCCGATTAGGGAAGGAAATCGGCCGTGCCCTTTCAAAGGAACCATCCCAGCATTTGCCTGGAGTGATTTAGGGAAACCACGGAAAGCCTAAATCAGGATGGCCGGAGACGGGTTTGAACCATCGTGCTCACGAATGCGAGTCCAGTGTGCTAACCACTCTGCCACCTCGCTCGATGTGCAGAGAGGAAGATAGACTAGCGAATACAGCTAAATCAAACCAGTCTTCGGACTGAGGGCCACAACAGCAACACAGAGCACACACATTCACGGAAACTGTTCTTTAAAATGCGTTGTTGTTGTGGTCTGAGTAAGACGACTGGTTTAGTGCAGCTCTCCATCCTACTGTATTCTGTGCAAGCCTCTTCATCTCCGAATAACTATGCAACATCCATATTTCTGAATCTGCTTACTGTATTCATCTCTTGGTCTCCCTCTACGAGTTTAATCTATTTTACTCCCCAGACTTTCCTCCAGTACCAAATTGTGATCCATTGACGTCTCAGAAAGCGTCCTGTCAATTGATCGCTTCTTCCTGTCAGGTTGTACCACAAGTTTCTTCTCTCCAGGTATATTCAGAACCCAACTTATCTTCAGCATTCTTCTGTAGCATCACACTTCAAAAGCTTCTATTCTCTTCTTGTCTAAACTGTTTAGTGTCCAATGATTCTCACCCATACGTGGCTACAGTCCATAAAATACTTTCAGTAAAAACTTCCTGAGACTAAAATCAATATCCGATGTTAACAAATTTCTCTTCGTCAGGAACGCTTTCCTTGGCATCGCCTGTCTGCAGTTAGTATCTTCCGTACTTCGGCCATCATCAGTTATTTTTCTTGCCAAATAGCAAAACTCTTCTGCTACTTTCCGAGTTTCGTTTCCTAATCTAATTCCCTCAGCATCACCTGATTTAATTCGACTACATTCCATTGTCCTTGTTTTGCTTTTCTTGATTTTCATGTTATATCCCCGTTTCAAGACACTGTCCATTCCATTCAACTGCTCTTACAAGTCCTTTGCTGTCTCTGACAGAATCACAATGTCTAATTTACTTTACTTTAATTTGGAATTGAATTCTGGTTGGTTCCATTTGGTGTTCATTATTTTTTCAGTGTGGAAACTAGCATTCTGATTCATTCATATTCTATGAAGCAGCCATCTTTAATTTTACGTGCCACTTAATGGAA
Source organism: Schistocerca nitens (assembly GCF_023898315.1). Classification (NCBI taxonomy): domain Eukaryota; kingdom Metazoa; phylum Arthropoda; class Insecta; order Orthoptera; family Acrididae; genus Schistocerca; species Schistocerca nitens. Next base: position 282,575,966 of record NC_064618.1, on the reverse strand, counting down.
ATGGTTTTCTTTAGTAAAAATTTATCATTGAGTAAAACTTTGAAGTTAAACAGCAAAATAATTAGGTCAGAAAGAACTGAATCACAAAGCACCAATGCACTCAATTAAAACTTCAAATTTCTGTTCGTGAATTGTCACTTTTATGTCAGCAGTCATAATATTATTGTTCTCAGTTCTTTTAGATCACGAAACACAATGGTTTAAAATAAATATTTCAAGTAGTTACGAAGTGACTTGGATTCAGGAGCATGAAATCGATTAGATTGAATTTAACACCGTCTTTAACAAATATCACCATGTAATTTACCAACCATCACGTAAAAGAAACTGCGTTAAGCTCCCTTGCAGTTCTATATAAGAAAATTAATTGGAGAGTCTTGCCTTATCGTTGTTGCGTGCGTCGCTAGATGTCCGATGGCCAAAGCAAAATTGCACGGCTTCTTCAGGTCTGTGATGCATTAATTACTCGTCGACCAATATGACGGCAATATGACCAATATGAGCCATTGCTGCTTCGGCAGCCATAGCTCCAAACTTGACAGCGTCACAAGCGTCGAATTTCTTGCATACGCTCTTTTCAGATATCAGAGACGACTTGATATCGAGTAAACTAACACTACACTATTCTATAGTTGTTAAAACGCTATTTTTCCCACAAAGTAAATTTTTACGTCACCAGCCACAGAAAAGCGGCTGCTGAGTTCGAAACGTCGCTACCCCCTCTCCCCTTGCTACTGCACATGACACCACTTCTCGCCCCAGCTGCGCAGCCAATTATGACTCGCGACTCCTATTATTATGACTTTTAGATTCAAGTAGTTTTTTTATTAACCCTTGGAGTAACGCATTAAACTAAATTTACAAAATTAATTATTACAACTCTTCCTGCCTATTAACTAACACATATCCAAAACTTGTAACTTACCTAAGCTACAAAGGTATCTGCTCGCCATTTGCTCTGTATCGAAATTTATCGATCAACCACAAAATACAGAAAAAGTTTATGAAAACAATTTAATATTATTACTTTTTGGTGTGAAGTGTAGCTGTTCCGTTACACCCTCGACTGTTATAACTGCCGTTTGGTTTCTGTACAAGTTGTAAATAGCCTTTCTCTCCCTTCTTTTTACCCCTGCTACCTTCACAATTTCAAAGAAAGGATTCCAGCCAGCACTGTCAAAAGCTTTCTCTAAAACATAGGTTTCTCTAAACGTTTGTTTGCCTTTCCTTAACCTATCTTCTAAGAGTGCCAAAAGATCAGTATTGCCTAGCGTGTTCCTATTTTTCTCCGCAATCCAACATATCACCTACAAGGTCGGCTTCTATCAGTTTTCCGATTCTTCTGTAAAGAATTCGTGTTAGTGTTTTGGTTGGTTGGGTTGTTTGGAGGAAGAGACCAAACAGCAAGGTCATCGGTCTCATTGGATTAGGGAAGGACGGGGAAGGAAGTCGGCCGTGCCCTTTCAGAGGAACCATCCCGGCATTTGCCTGGAGCGATTCAGGGAAATCACGAAAAACCTAAATCAGGATGACCGGACGCGGGATTGAACCGTCTTCCTCGCGAATGCGAGTCCAGTGTGCTAATGTTAGTGTTTTGCACCCATGACTTACTAACCTGATAGGTCGGTAATTTTCACACCTGTCAGCACCCGCTTTCTTTGGAATTTAAATTATCATATTCTTCTTCAAGTCTGAGGGTATTTTGCCTGTCTCATACATCTTCCTCCCGAGATGAAAGAGTTTTGTCATGGGTGGCTATACCAAGGCTATCAGTAGTTCTACGGAGTGTCATCTAGTCCCGGGGCCTTGTTTCGGTTAAGGTCAATCTGTGCTCTGTCAATGATTTTCTAAAAATGTCGTTGTTATCCGTAATGTACGGAACGATGTTGTATGCAATTCATTTTCGGGTGTCTAGAACAACAATGAATGTAGCCAGCGAGGTCATGCATCAAATGAAATAATCTGAATCCATGACAGTGTCTGAATAAAGAAAGTGTCTACAATAAAAAAGTGTATACAAAAGAATGTAAATAATTTGCAATGTTAAAATGTAGCCACTCGTAGCGACAATAGTTCAATAGTTAGTTTGCTAATACTGCAATTGTTTATTGACATAATTTATGAACAATTTTGAATTATGAAATTAGAGCTGCAAGCAACTCCAAGAAGTGGTATTAACTCTGAATATGATTTGTATCCATACCACAAAACATTAGTACAGATAAAATACTGTACTTTGTTTTTACTTTTTTGAAATCCGACAATAACTGCTATTGTCAGTTAATGCAGGTCTTTCACAACTAATTCCTGAGCCAATATTGTGAAGCGAACTGCATGCAAGGAAACTTTGAAGCTCGTAAAAAACATCGGTGAAAGTGGTACATAAAGCTGCAGGCCTGCAGTTAATTAAGGCTTCCAAGAACGTCAACCAGGAAGTTTATTTCAACCGTCTATGTGAACAAATGTTGCCCTTTCTTCTACAAATCTGCTGTGTGGACTTCCGTCTTTCGAGACGACGACAGCCGTGTTCAGACGACTGCACGCATACGTTCGTTGTTTGATGAATATTGTTAGGGATCCCATCGCATCTCGACTTACCCGCTAAATTATTGGGTATTAAGCCCATGGAAAATGTCTTGGACTATTTGGAACAGTGGGTGACAACTGTAGAAACTTGTGTTCTCTTCCTAGCCGGACTGAGGCCATTGTAGAGGTGGGAGTCGGTGGTACTCAATCTTAGAGTGATGTATTCTGCGATGAGAGAATTCTTGCCCCGTGTTCTTATGAGAAGTGTGTTCAATGTCTCAACACACACCCATTACGGACTAAATTACAGCAGGTGTCGAACCATGCAGCATATCTGCAGCGACAATACATACTGCAGTGTGCAAAAAAGCATCAGCATCCCTTCATGTCCTACAAAAATATAAAAAACTCTTCCCTTTCGATCTGAAAAAGAAATTAGTACAAACGATTATACTCCCAATCATTGACTACAGCGATATTATCTTACAAGGCCTCTCTCAGGAAAATTCGCGATGTCTAGAACTGGTCATGAATGCCTGCGTCCGATACATCTGTGACGTTCGACTTTTTGATCACATTTCACCAGCATATGCAAATTTGTCCTGGCTGCGTGCAGACAAACGCAGAGATTTCCATACACTCTGTTTCATCTACTGCCGTATAAATGTACACTGTCCCTCATATTTCTCCTCGTCCTTAACGCTTATGTCGGAACAACATGACAGAAACATGCGTTCCCATCATAATAAAATCCTCTCAGTCATCTTCTCCAGGTCCTTTAGAGTAGCGGGAACCCGACTCTGGAATAACCTCCCTCGTTATGTTAGAGAACTTAAAAACATGTCCCGCTTCAAAAAACAGCTAATGACGTATCTACTTAAGCAACAGTAACCCTTCCTCTGTACATGAATGCACTTCACCTCACTACTTCCCTCTTTCCCCCTCCTTAAATCTCCCTTCCCCAAAACTCGCTATACTATTAAACATCTACTTTACACACCAAGATATTAATGTACATCTGCACAAATCTTCATTACTATTGCCAATTTTTCTCATGTTTATCATTATTATTTGATTTTTTTTACTGTTATTATTATTATTGCTTTTATCATAATCTGTATGTATAGCACCTGTTGTAAAAATACTGCCAGCATTTACTTTATTAGGTCTTAGTCATTACTCTTTATTCATATTGTCACTTGAGTAATGTAATTTTCTTATTTAAACTATTGTCATTATGTAACTCTGATGTGTGAAATGCTGCATGTGTGGAACACTGGTCCGATGTAAGAGAGGGCCTGATGGCCCTAATCTGATCAGGTTAAATAAATAAATAAAGTGAACCGATACGAAAAAATGTCTGGAACACGCTCGCCCTGCCATGTGACACTTCTGTCAGAGACAGTGCGCTCGTCTGCAGAACAGACTATTTCCAGAGATTCAAAGAGATTTATGTACACTGACGATACCAATAGTCATAGAAAGAAGATCATTGGATGAGATGGAACTGCAGTCTAGTAAAGCACTTGAGTGCCTGCACCAATACTAATCCTGTCCAGAAAATCAAATCCCGGTCTGCACTATTCACCTTCGCAAATGGCAGTCGGCAATAAGCCGATGATCTGATGTCGAGTTCTGGCTCACTATGCCAATCCAACTTGCTTCAGATTTACCGTAGCTTCAGTCGAGATGTTCCATAAATATTTTCATAGCACCATATAGAAGACCAGTGTTAGAAATCATAAGCTTTGGATGTTAACTAGCACAACTTGTGAAGCCAAGCCATTGGTTTTGTAAACAACGGCATCAACAATGTCCAAGAATCGTAGCCCAGTGAGGTATAAAATAACACATTCCAAGAAATTTGACTATGCTCCAAATGAAAGCCACAGATTTATGACAAGCTTACTACTATTAACTCTACCTGAGAACCTTTACTGCCTCGCTGGTATCGTTCTTCCACCAACTGCGAGGGACACGCCAACCAAAACATCTTGTTCCACACAACAAATGCTTCATGGTATGGAAGTATAGGCACAGTTTTATTAGACATTCTGCAGCTTTCAAGAAACAAGCTACTACCCGAACAGAGAGCCGGCTAAAATCTGGGGACAAATAATGGATTCCACAAACACTGGATACAAGAAGAGGTGAAAGACATGGAACTCTGTGACCCAGTTTTGAAATGCAGTTCATAGATGCAAAGAAATAATATACAGCTGGAATCATCATCACCATTTAGCGCCCTAAACCACGAATCATCACCATCATCATCATCGTCATCATCATTGACACTAGAAGAATTGGGTGTGAATATGGTAAAACACAGTTACAGACATGTCCTATTATCCAAATGTTCTCTGCAGAGAGTATGGGAAGAGCTAATATCAAGTTGTAAGGTACCCCTCATTTGCAGATAAGAGAGCATTTTACACTACTTGCAGTTTTGCTATTTCACATATGTGAAATCAATGTATCAGCGCTGTAGCACCTACGGAGTAAGGAGCGAGCGGTAGGTTCCCACGCTGGCAAGCAGAGATGGTTTGCCACCTGAGGCTTTCAGAGCCAGTGGACTGAAGTGCCGATGCAGAAATCGCTCGTGACGTTATCAAAAAGGTGTGTAGGGAAAGAACATCTATTCTGGAGCAAATCACGTAACTGTTATTAATAAATATTTGCTGACAAATGTTGTCTTTTGCCACTCAGACACTAGGAGGAGTTTATAGGTCGTAAATACTATTTTTCAGAAATTTTACAATTCCAGGAAACGTTGATATTAATAAATAAATGAATAACTCTGGTATAACAGAATATATACGATGCTATATGAAGTAGACCGATTGCATTCTCAAGTTACAGACTGGGCGACATAGTCAGCAGTCATGGATAGGATTGTTTCGATCTAGTCGTGCAGTAGACCATGGTCTTGTATCATTAATAGTTGGCTTATAATCAGTGTCAAGAAGTTCATTTCACGGCGTTTCTTAAATAAACTCACCATACTGGCATCCCATGTAAAAATTATCTGCACAAAAAAACTTCTCTCCGCCTCACTATGTAAAACATAGCAGTATTGCACTTTCAGGATCCGACGGCACTGCTATGGCTCTGCAAGGGGACATAGGGCTAGGCCCAAATTGAGAAGCGTATAGCGCGTGTGGCGCGGCGCAGCGCAGCGCGTGTTTTTGTAACTTCACAGGTTCAGAAGGTACCGCGCAAATTGCGACGTGACGCGACTGGGACGCGAAATGCACCTACGCCATGTCGCGAGCATCGGGGTTGCGGCTCAGTTTCTCGCGCCGCACGTCGCAGGTGTCTCGCTAGCACCGTGGGAAATTTGAGGTGGGGAGCGGAAAAGTAGTCCGGCCATATGCTCACATCGGCACGGCGCAAATGAGCAGTAGTGGTGTTGCCCATACGATAAATATTGCCTTACTCTGTACTAAATTTTATTGCCTTTGTGTAGTATTTCGTTTTTCGCCATTTAAACGCTCCAGCTTTTTTCGTTAATACATTATACTTTTCTGTTATTTATTTCTGTATAATTTTCTTTTGTTTTTCTTTTGTAAAGTAAAATGCATACTTCAGTAACTGGTGAGCCATTGGCCGCTGGTATTGTATCATATACCTCTGAGATGTTTTCAGATCGCAAGAAGGGACAGAGGGTAGAGAATAAGGAAGCAAGGAATATTATAAAAATCATGTGATTAAGAAGCAAGACAGGAAAATAAAACAAGGTTATCCTGTTTCTGCCTAGTATGCCGGCGTATCTGTACGATCTGTTACAAAAATTTGGAAAGGGATAATCTCCACAGGTGTGACCTCTTTGTGCTCCTGGTAAAAAGGTTCGAAGATCTGAAGTATAGAAGTCTCACTGTGATTGCTTGGATACGGATGTAATAATGTAATATGACACACTGTACTACATGCATGTGAACATCACATTTCCACTGTAAGCTAGAAACGGTCGGAAAGCAGTCATAAACAACAATGTTTTAATTTTTATACTGCTCAGATCAAGAGAAGGAATAAAATCCTTTGGTAAGTTTCCATTCCAGTCGCTCAGTGTTAAAAATACGATGGGTTACGGGGATTCCACCAAAATTCCAACAGAATTTTTTATCTATAGCGATATATCAGTACTTATACTTCCCTTTTTATTTATTTCACTCCAGTGACTCTAAAGTTTTAAGAGTTATCGTGACGGCGACCCTATTAAAACATTGTTTCTTGTGACTGCTTTCCGACCGTTTCTAGCTTACAGTGGAAATGTGATGTTCACATGTATGTAGTACAGTGTGTTGTATTGCATTATTACATCCATATCCAAGTAATATACTTCAGATCTTGGACGCTTTTTACCAGGAGCACAAAGGGATCATATCTGTGGAGATTATCCCTTTCCAAATTTTTGTAACAGATCATACAGATACGCCGGCATACTAGGCAGAAACAGCATAACCTTGTTTTACTTTCCTGCCTTGCTTCTTAATCACATGATTTTTATAATATTCCTTGCTTCCTTATTCACTACCCTCTGTCCATTCTTGCTATCTGAAAACATCGCAGAGGCATATGATACAATTCCAGCAACCAATGGCTCACCAGTTACTGAAGTATGCATTTTTCTTGACATAGGAAAAACAAAACAAAACTATACAGGTATAAATAACACAAAAGTATAAAGCACTAATGAAGAAAGCTGGAACGTTTAAATGGCGAAAAACGAAACACTACCCAAAGGCAATAAAATTTAGTTACAGTAAGGCAAAATTTATCGTATGGGCAATACTACCACCGTCATATGCGCCGAAGTGAGCATATGGCCGGGCTACTTTTCCGCGTCTTGCCTCAAATTTCCCACAGTGTTAGTGAGGCACGCGTGACGCAGGGCGCGAGAAACTGTGCCATAACCACAAGGCGAGGCGCAAATTGAGACGCGTGTAACACGTGTGACGTGACACGACACTACAGCGCGACACACACGCGCCGCACGAGTCTCGCGGGTGCAGCGCGTATTGCGACGCGTACGCCATACTTCGCACGCGCCGACTGGCGACGCTCTGCGCTGGCAGAACCGAAGCGCGCGCAACATATTTTCTTTCTCAAACGATTTTACAGAAACTATTCACTGAAAATATTTTATTTTTGCCTTACGTGTAGCGTTATATGTCAGCTTCATGGCGAACTGCCCATCATCTCGCTAATGGCCATTCTTATTGTGATGAAATCATTTTAGTAAGACACTACGCAAAACTCAAAAAGTTGGCAACGAAAATTAGGGGTCGCTACGATTTTGCGTTTGGTGCGTATTACACCATATGTTGCTGCGTATGAAATTTAGTTAACATGTTGAATTTTTCTTTAGACTTGGGAGGAGGTCTCTATCCGCCTCCAATCTCGAGAAAATGGAACCTTTGTAGCGCGCTCATTTCAGATCTCACGCCCGCGGGGATGAAATACTCGCAACATCTCTCATATCTCCTAAACCGCTCGAGACATCGAAACGAAAGTTTGGCGAATGATAGCACACAAGGAGGAGAGTATTTTGCCAATTCGTAAACACACGGAACTTTCTTATTTATGACGATATAACAATACTTATACTTCCCGTTTTATTTTTTTCACTCCAGTGGCTGTAATTTTTTAAGAATTATCGACAACTAGCGAAGCAAGAGTTTCCTAGTATGAAAATAAACATAAAATTTCTTCTCTTATTTTACTGCAAACCGACACTATGACGTTTCTCGTAAGCTATTGAGCTCTGTGATTGCCAATTACTTGTTTAATGAGGCACTCCGTTTCAGAATTCTGTCGCAATAGCTGCTGTGAGATGAGTTTGACAAATTACACTGTCACAAAGGAAGTACAGTTAAACCTGTCACCAAGAGAAATGTGTCCGTTACTCATAAATGGTGATGCTTCTTCGAATGAAAAAAGGTTAACCACTAACACAAAAATAGATGCCAATTCTGTTGGAATTTTGGTGTAATCCCCATAACCCGTCGTATTTTTAACACTGAGCGACTGGAATGGAAACTTACCAAAGGATTTTATTCCTTCTCCTGACCTGAGCAGCATTAAAATAATGACGAGCGTTCCTTCAGGCGAAATGATTGGCGCATGCCAGATACTGGTTACTCACCTACGGCTTGCCAAACTGACAATGTGTGACCGTGAATAAAATAGTTGTTATTGTGAAAAATAAACAATTGATCTGTCGGACAACACAATGATCAGTGTATTGTCAGCAGCGGAGGATAATGCGCGCAACACGAATGCAGAAGCTAGCCATGTGTGCCTTGTGAACTGGCGTTCGAAAAACATTGTCATGAAAGTAGATCTGCCTTTTTCAGCAGTAAATTTCCACAAATTAAATACATCTAATCAAGACAGTCTTTTAGGATATTGCTACTTTCGTAATAATACCGCCCATTTTCTTCATTTGTGTAGCCTGTTGAATAATTAGTTTATTGATGCTGATGATGTGCATGCAACAATTGAAATGCTTTTTCTCATCATGGCGAACCATTTAAAATATTGTTATTTGTGACTGCTTTTCGACTGTTTCTAGCATGTCGTTAAAATGTTATATTCACATGTGTGTAGGACCTTGTGTCGTATTACATTATTACATCCAAATCCATGTAATCACAGTGAGACTTCTATACTTCAGGTCTTGGACGTTTTTTCCAGGAGATTACCCCTTTCCAAGTTTTTCTAACAGATCGTACAGATACGCCAACATACTGTGCAGCGAGAAGATAACATTGGTTTACTTTCCTGCCTTTCTTCTTAATCACATGATTTTATAATATTCCTTGCTTCCTTATTCACTATCCTCTGTCCATGCTTGCGATCTGAAAACATCGCGGAGGCATGTGATACAATCCCAGCGGCCAATGGCTCGCCAGTTACTGAAGTATGCATTTTTCTTGACAGAAGAAAAACAAAACAAAACAAAACAATACAGATATAAATAACAGAAAAGTATAATCTATTAACGAAGAAAGCTGGAGCGTCTAATTGGCGAAAAACGAAACACTACTCAAAGGCAAGAAAATTTAGTGTACAGTAAGACAATATTTATCGTATGGGCAATAACCACTGCTGCCGGCCTGAGTGGCCGAGCGGTTCTAGGCGCTACAGTCTGGAGCCGAGCGACCACTACGGTCGCAGGTTCGAATCCTGCCTCGGGCATGGATGTGTGTGATGTCCTTAGGTCAGTTAGGTTTAATTAGTTCTAAGTTCTAGGCGACTGATGACCTCAGAAGTTAAGTCGCATAGTGCTCAGAGCCATTTGAACCAATAACCACTGCTCATATGCGCCGTGCCGATGTAAGCATATGGCCCGACTACTTTTGCGCTCCCCGCCTCAAATTTCCTACAGTGCTAGCGAGGCACGCGCGACGCGCGGCGCGAGAATCTGTGCCACAACCACAACGCCTCGCGACCTGTTGCAGGCGCGTCCCAGTCGCGTCGCGTCGCGTCGCAATTTGCACGAAGTGGACCTGTGATGTTACAAATACACGCGCTGCGTTGCGCCGCGTCTCAATTTGCGCCTAGCCCAACGCCGCGCGACGTGGCGCTGGCGCGTGTCGCGTCCGTCATTTTGCGTCGTAATTTTAACCAGTGAAGTTACAAAAATGCGTGCTGCGTTGCGTCGCGCCACACGCGCTATACGCGTCTCAATTTGCGCCTATCCTAAAACTACGAGAGTATCCCCAAATAACAAGTAGGAGGCTAAGTCAGTTCAAGAACGGACTGGCTTAATTACCGCAAATCTTGGGTGGGAAAGCGTTGCCACTTCTCACTGGCTAAACTGAGAGATATCAGGAGGTTTAGTTCGAGTGGGGGGTTCTTGCATTTGGAATCCTTGTCGGAAGACGACTTTATCGTAGATTACAGTGGATGCTTCTTGCATGTCCTCGAAATTTGTATAATTAGCCGTGGATGCGTTTTGAACTTGCCATCATGTGAGTGAAATACTACTGTAGAGAAATAACTTGCGACGGAAAAAAACTGTTTATTGCAAATTTATGGGCAAAATAGAAAGTGCAATTTCGATGAAAAATGCGACGAGAAAAGATGTGGAAAGTGAACAGAAACAGTTAGAAGTGATCGCAATGTGTAACATTAAAGCTTTGTGACTCAAGTAATGCAGAAAGTGTGTCACGTAAAGTGATAAGTTTGGCATATCAAAATACACAATTCGCGTCACGAGTACGAACATTTCGGGAGGGGAGAATAGCGAACGAGCGCCGAGAAGAGATCATAGCAGAAGACAGTAGGTAGTGATGTCCAGCGTGCCAAGGCAAGCGGCGTTACAGTAGGAAACAACGCGAAGCGACGGCATCGCGTGGATAGAAACTAAGCGCAGTGCAGCACAGCAGCAAAGAAGGGGTGTGCAAGGAGGCGCTCTAGCTGAGGTCTGGGCTTCGACGCACGGCGAAGCAGTGGAACATTGCTGCACTCAATAAAATATACAATTTTCTAAGTAAGTTAAAGTGATAGAATAGTGCTGTAAGTAGTTAATGTCATTTAGAAGGAGTAGGACAACTAAAAGTAAAATGAGCGAACCAGTTATTAGCGAGGTTATGGCTCAAGAGACTGCAGACTTGTCAGGGACGCATGATGAACTGTATTTCTGCTTGAAAAATTAAAAGAATGCCCTATGTTAGGTGAATGATATTGTAGGTAACGAGGGGAAGGAAGTCCTAATAAATACTTTAGATACCACAGAAAATGCTGCTGAATCAGATACTCAGACAGTGATTAAGGCATATAGCGACATAAAATGAACCTAACAAAATTAATTGTGGAGAGTTTAACATGTAAGCCATGTTTTCAGCTATGATGAATAAACTATAGGAAAGTGCTCAAGAAACTAAACAACTAAACCAAAACATGGAAACAACTACCAAAAATTAGAAGAAACTGCTAGGGAAACTAACAAGAAACTAGAAGAAAATAACCAAAAACTCAAAGCAACTAACAAGAGAATAGAGAAAGTGTTAGATATACTAAAGATCAGCTGATTAAAATTACAAAAGAAATGAACAAGAACACAGCTCATAGGTGGGATAAATGTATTAGGGCCAATAACCACAATTTCAAAGTTACAGATGAAAAAATTGGGAACATAATCAAGGAATAGCGGGCAGTGGCTCCAAAGTTTGAAGAAGGAGTCGCCACTGGGCAAGAAGCTGTATAAATAACAGTAAATTTACTAAAGAATTAGCCGGCCGCGGTGGTCTAGCGGTTCTAGGCGCTCAGTCCGGAACCGCGCGACTGCTACGGTCGGAGGTTCGAATCCTGCCTCGGGCATGGATGTGTGTGATGTCCTTAGGTTAGTTAGGTTTAAGTAGTTCTAAGTTCTAGGGGACTGATGACCACAGATGTTAAGTTCCATAGTGCTCAGAGCCATTTGAACCATTTGAACTAAAGAATTACAACAGAATGTTAAAATTTTAGATCACAGTTTTGGTAAGGAGATCGACAAATGTAATGTGTAGATCTCCAACGTTTAAATAAAAAAGTAGACGAAACAGAGGGAGCTTCATCTAGTGGAATATCTTCAATAGAAACAAATACTACAGAATTATTCACAAATGCAGCTAGTATTCAGAAATAGGTCAGTGATTTTACTAACACAGGCATGATATCTTTGCTGAAAGGGTTGAAAGAAATTAGACTTAAAATTACAAACTATTGTTGCCGTACAGTAAATCATAGTGGAAAAAATACAAATGAAGTCCACTGTTTCAAAGTTTGTACTTTACAAAATTTTTCGGCAAAAGGGGAACTCAATCCTAATGTTTTGTGTAACAAATCCAAGATCTATTGCCAGAAAAATGTGATGAGAGGAGTAGATGGGATGTGTTACAAGTAGACTGGAAGGAGATGCTCTGTCATGGGGAATAAGAGCTGGCGAATCACGTCAGACGTATGACCAATTTATTAAAAAATTCTTAGAGTAGTACTGCTCTAACAGTACTGAATGCAATGTTAGAAATACCATCTTCCAGGGGGGAAATTTCTTAGCATTGGGTGTGACAGCTATAAAGATTATTTTCAAAGTTTCTGCGAGAAGAACTTGTATTCAGATAACCCACTTAGTCAGGAAGACCTTATTGTTGTAGTATTGGTCAAGCTACCAGTGAATATTCAGGAAAAATTAATAGGGATATCTAAAAAGAAAACAGAAGATATTTTACAAGTTTTCGACTAGCTGGATGCAATTTGAAAGGGGGAAATGTCCAGTAATGGCTGGAGAGGAGTAATTTGGAGACTGACAGTTAATGGTAATTGGAGGGAACAAAACAGAAACCATAACGAGCAGAAGGAACATAACAGAAATCAGAAAGGGGAGGCGAGGAGAGGCATGGCAGTGGGTTCAACAAACATGGTAGAGGAGGCTGGAAGCAAGTGGTAATAACAATCACAATAAAAGGCGATTTCAAGAACAAAATGAAAGACGCAATGATGACAGGACTGGAAGAAACCACAAAAGGGGAGACTAAGGAAGAGAAGACTAGAAAGGAGTTTGTGTGAGGTCCAAACACTAGCCCAGTTAAGTGGTGGACCATTGACAATGAAGAGGTTGACAGGCAAAGTCCTGGGGAAATTAGAGAAGTTTTTTTTTTTTTTTGAAGACAATGAAATAGACAATAAAGAGGAATACCAACCAGTTGTAGATGTGGAAACTGATGGAACTGAAGTAATTAAAATTGTTAATACAGGTAGCGTGTTATGTGCTTTAGCAGACTAAATAAGCTATGACCAAACAGCTATGACCAATTGCCAGTAAAGGGGTGCAGTAGGAGCAAAAAGTCAGAAAATAAAGAATCAACCGTTATTAGTTGTAAATGTTCAAGGAATTTTATTGGAGGTTGGTGAGATGGTGGTCCCAAATCTTTGTATCGGACTCATAACAGGGACAGATTTGTTGCTGCACCACACAGCAGTTATGAATTTAGTTAGTATCTAGTATCACCTCAACGGTAAACGGTATGCAGAGAGAAATTGAATTTGGTAACATGGCTAGTCCCTGTGTAGGTTCTTTAAATGACCTACACATATTAATAAATAATCGCGCCATATCCATATGGCAAAGATAGCATAGGAATGTACGATTAGGTCCGTGCTGACAGAAAACTGAAAATCGAAGAAAACAAATAGCACGTATTTTATGTACCTCACTTTTTTTTCACCGATCTCGGTGTCTTACAGTCTTCTGAGTAGGTGTGAAAATGACACATGTAATTGAATCTCAGTGTTTTGTTAAGGAAAAGTTCTAATATGCAGAAGTAACAAGTTTTCATTCTGCTACTGTGTTGTCTCTTGATTTCCTTTTCCCGATGCGACAAGAGCTTGCATTTTTAAATGGCAACATTCGGAGACAAAAGATATTTACGAAGAGAAAACAGCCGCTGCAGCCACGTAGGCATTGTTGTACATCAATGGGGAGAAAAGGTAAATTACCAAGCTGCTCACCAAAACTACGAGGTTAACATTTACCTAATGTTTTGGACTGCATCTATACCTGCACACATTTATGGGCAGAAAATTGTGATGCAGTTTACTGGTAATTACTGCATATATCTCTCTCCAAACCAATATATCGCAAAGGGAATGTACAGGATATGTACTACCTAAAAGTACAGGGTTATTTCAAATGATTGAAGCGATTTCACAGCTCTACAATAACTTTATTATTTGAGATATTTTCACAATGCTTTGCACACACATACAAAAACTCAAAAAGCTTTTTTAGACATTCACAAATGTTCGATATGTGCCCCTTTAGTGATTCGGCAGACATCAAGCCGATAATCAAGTTCCTTCCACACTTGGCGCAGCATGTCCCCATCAATGAGTTCGAAAGCATCGTTGATGCGAGCTCGCAGTTCTGGCACGTTTCTTGGTAGAGGAGGTTTAAACACTGAATCTTTCACATAACCCCACAGAAAGAAATCGCATGGGGTTAAGTCGGGAGAGCGTGGAGGCCATGACATGAATTGCTGATCATGATCTCCACCACGACCGATCCATCGGTTTTCCAATCTCCTGTTTAAGAAATGCCGAACATCATGATGGAAGTGCGGTGGAGCACCATCCTGTTGAAAGATGAAGTCGGCGCTGTCGGTCTCCAGTTGTGGCATGAGCCAATTTTCCAACATGTCCAGATACATGTGTCCTGTAACGTTTTTTTTGCAGAAGAAAAAGGGGCCGTAAACTTTAAACCGTGAGATTGCACAAAACACGTTAACTTTTGGTGAACTGCGAATTTGCTGCACGAATGCGTGAGGATTCTCTACCGCCCAGATTCGCACATTGTGTCTGTTCACTTCACCATTAAGAAAAAATGTTGCTTCATCACTGAAAACAAGTTTTGCACTGAACGCATCCTCTTCATGAGCTGTTGCAACCGCGCCGAAAATTCAAAGCGTTTGACTTTGTCATCGGGTGTCAGGGCTTGTAGCAATTGTAAACGGTAAGGCTTCTGCTTTAGCCTTTTCCATAAGATTTTCCAAACCGTCGGCTGTGGTACGTTTAGCTCCCTGCTTGCTTTATTCGTCGACTTCCGCGGGCTACGCGTGAAACTTGCCCGCACGCGTTCAACCGTTTCTTCGCACACTGCAGGCCGATCAGTTGATTCCCCCTTACAGAGGCATCCAGAAGCTTTAAACTGCGCATACCATCGCTGAATGGAGTTAGCAGTTGGTGGATCTTTGTTGAACTTCGTCCTGAACTGTCGTTGCACTGTTATGACTGACTGATGTGAGTGCATTTCAAGCACATCATACGCTTTCTCGGCTCCTGTCGCCATTTTGTCTCACTGCGCTCTCGAGCGCTCTGGCGGCAGAAACCTGAAGTGCGGCTTGAGCCGAACAAAACTTTATGAGTTTTTCTACGTATCTGTAGTGTGTCGTGACCATATGTCAATGAATGGAGCTACAGTGAATTTATGAAATCGCTTCAATCATTTGCAATAGCCCTGTAATGTGTGGATGCGTTCAGTGGAAAGTAGATAAAGAGGAAAGTATTCCACAGGGAAAAGAAAATCAGAAGCAGAGTGAAATTGGTTCAGGGAAAGTAAATGAAATGACGTATAAAGTAAAGAATATCAATGTTATTGATAGAGATGGGAAAAGAGAGCTATATAATGTGTTGTTAAAATGAAAAGAAGTATTTTCTGATAGACCAGGCTTAATGAAGGGAGAATCTTATAAATTTAAGGTCAAGCCAAATAAAACTTTTAAGGCGAAAGCACATGTAACATATGTGTAAAAAAACTAGGCCATTGATAGAGAAATACAGAGGACGTTGTCTTTACAGATTGGAGAGAGATCAACCAATCATTACTGTAGCCCACTAGTTTAAGTTACCAAAAATGATGGCTCAGTTAAAGTCACATTGGACGCTAGGGTACCCAATAAGATAACAGAATCTAAGATCTAAGAACTTTAGAGGAATTGTTGCAGAATAGCTAGTAAGTTATCTAGTCTGTACTTGGTCATGGACAGAACGATGTCAGAAGGAACTTGATAATATTGAGCGGGCTCTCTGTAAAGATGGAATACTGTTTCACTAAGGCTAGATAAAGAGTTTTGTGTATCTGCTAACAGTTCCGATTTTGGAATTGGAGCACATCTATTCCAAGTAATTCAGACTGAGAATGGTGCAGAACAGAGATCAGTTAGTGTTGCTAGGAGAATGTTAACAAAGTCTGAACATAACTATACAGTTACTGAAACAGGACCATTAGCAGTTTTGTAGGGCTTGAAAAAGTTCCAGTGCTATTTGATAGGGAAACATATACAGATCACAAGGCACTGTCTTTTATTAAGAATTGCAAACTGACACATGGTAGACACACCAGATGGGCCATTGCTCTTCAGGAATTCTTATTTGATATACATTTCGTCCTGGCAAGGAAAGTGTGGTGGCAGAAACATTGTTACAGTTGGCATTAGGAATGGAACAAGGGGAGCAGAGTGAATCAGATCAGGGAGAAATACGTTTGTTTTACATGACAGATGTAAAGCACGAAAGAGAGGATCCAAAAATCTTGAGAAACATCAAAAAGGAAGATCTGATTTTGGCTATGGTAGAGAAAACGTGGGAAGACAATCAGGAGCCCAGAATTAAGGAACACCATTTGGTGGAAAAAGGGACTGCAGAACTAATTTGGTGTGGGAAGACTGGAAGTTATATTTACCTGCACATATCATGGAGAAGTACATATGGTATATATATTGGACCCAAAAAGTGTGCATAAAAGTTGAAAGAAACTTGTATTTTTACAGTATGGTAAAGAGGGCTAAGAAAATCTTAGAAAGATGTGGAAAGTATCATAAAACGAAAAACCAACAACCAGCAGTAAAGGACAAATGTTTTGCATTATACCAAAAGAGATTCAAAACTGTGAGAATTTCAGACCTGAAGCCAACGGGCTCGCCGCAGTGGTGTCACCAGTTCCCGTCAGATCACCGGAATTAAGCGCTGTCGGTCTTGGCTAGCACCTGGCTGTGTCACTGACCTGCTCTGTCGAGTGATGTTGGCAAGCAGGGCACTCTCAGCCCTTGTGAGGTCAGTTGAGGAGCTTCTTGATCGAGAAGTAGCGGCTCCGGTCACAAAAACTGACAACGGCCGGGAGAGCGATGTGCTGACCACATGCCACTCTAATCCATATCCAATGACGCCTGTCGGCCGTTGATGGCACGGCGGTCGGTCGGTGCCGTTGGGTCTTCCGAGGCCTGTTCGTATGGAGTTTATTTTTCCTTTTCAGGCCGTTCTTACCAGAACGAATTTTAATTCTGAAATTAATTGGCAGACATTAAAAAATTCATAATAAGATGACTTCTAAAAAGATCTTAGAACTTTGTTGGTTGTAAAATTCTTTTGCCATATTCTGAAAGACTCGATCTCAAGAACACTGCTCATATTAGTGACATACTAAACCGTACAGAATATAAGGTAGAATTCGGGGAGAGATTTTGGAAGATTTGACAAGATGATGGACTCTCTCCATTACATTCAAACTACGTATCAGAAAAAGTTATCAAAAGGTTCCGAAAACTAAAATCGGAGCTTCAATTTGACGAACCAACAAAATTAGGAAGAACCAACATTACGGTAGACTACGTAGCTTTTGCAGACAACCTAGTGACTCTACGTTAGAACAATAAAACAACTCAAAAACAAAAACAAAAAAAAATATTTAAAGAAACAGTAGAAACTGTAGGTCTCAAAATGTCATTTAAAACAACAAAATTCTAAAAACTAAATATGGGAAAATCGTGAGACTTTTCTCAGTTCAAATATATAGGTGAAACCATACAGGAGATTGACCTGTAAAAGATTGGTTACCAAATTCTTTTCCACATAATGGAAACAGCCTTCAGACTTACAAAATACTTCTCTAACAAAGATGTATTTCAAAATTTACAAAATTCAACCACTACAACATAGTCATCAAGTGAGAGTATTGGACTGAAAGACTCATTTTAAACATAAAAAGAAACACTGAAGAAATCCAATAGAGATAACGAAAAGTTAACTGGAAAATTTTAGCACTGAAGTAGGAATATACAGTATAAGAGCAAATATATAAATTGAGAAGTGTAGTAAAATATTCCCCCCCCCCCCCCCCATGAACCATGGACCTTGCCGTTGGTGGGGAGGCTTGCATGCCTCAGCGATACAGATGGCCGTACCGTAAGTGCAACCACAACGGAGGTGTATCTGTTGAGAGGCCAGACAAACATGTGGTTCCTGAAGGGGGGCAGCAGCCTTTTCAGTAGTTGCAGGGGCAACAGTCTGGATGATTGACTGATCTGGCCTTGTGACATTAACCAAAACGGCCTTGCTGTGCTGGTACCGCAAACGGCTGAAAGCAAGGGGAAACTACAGCCGTAATTTTTCCCGAGGACATGCAGATTTACTGTATGATTAAATGATGATGGCGTCCTCTTGGGTAAAATATTCCGGAGGTAAAATAGTCCCCCATTCCGATCTCCGGGCGGGGACCATACAAGAGGACGTCGTTATCAGGAGAAAGAAAACTGGCATTCTACGGATCGGAGCGTGGAATGTCAGATCCCTTAATCGGGCAGGTAGGTTAGAAAATTTAAAAAGGGAAATGGATAGGTTAAAGTTAGATATAGTGGGAATTAGTGAAGTTCGGTAGCAGGAGGAAGAAGACTTTTGGTCAGGTGATTACAGGGTTATAAATACAAAATCAAATAGGGGTAATGCAGGAGTAGGTTTAATAATGAATAAAAAAAATAGGAATGCGGATTAGCTACTACAAACAGCATAGTGAACGCATTATTGTGGCCAAGATAGACACAAAGCCCATGCCTACTACAGTAGTACAAGTTTATATGCCAACTAGCTCTGCAGATGATGAAGAAATTGATGAAATGTATGACGAGATAAAAGAAATTATTCAGGTAGTGAAGGGGGACGAAAATTTAATAGTCATGGGTGACTGGAATTCGTCAGTAGGAAATGGGAGAAAAGGAAACATAGTAGGTGAATATGGATTGGGGGGAAGAAATGAAAGAGGAAGCCGCCTGGTAGAATTTTGCACAGAGCATAACTTAATCATAGCTAACACTTGGTTCAAGAATCATAAAAGAAGGTTGTATACCTGGAAGAATCCTGGAGATACTAAAAGGTATCAGATAGATTATATAATGGTAAGAAAGAGATTTAGGAACCAGGTTTTAAATTGTAAGACATTTCCAGGGTCAGATGTAGATTCTGACCACAATCTATTGGTTATGAACTGCAGATTGAAACTGAAGAAACTGCAAAAAGGTGGGAATTTAAGGAGGTGGGACCTGGATAAACTGAAAGAACCAGAGGTTGTAGAGAGTTTCAGGGAGAGCATAAGGGAACAATTGACAGGAATGGGGGAAAGAAATACAGTAGAAGAAGATTGGGTAGCTCTGAGGGATGAAGTAGTGAAGGCAGCAGAGGATCAAGTAGGTAAAAAGACGAGGGCTAATAGAAATCCTTGGGTAACAGAAGAAATATTGAATTTAATTGATGAAAGGAGAAAATATAAAAATGCAGTAAATGAAGCAGGCAAAAAGGAATACAAACGTCTCAAAAATGAGATCGACAGGAAGTGCAAAATGGCTAAGCAAGGATGGCTAGAGGACAAATGTAAGGATGTAGAGGCTTGTCTCACTAGGGGTAAGATAGATACTGCCCACAGGAAAATAAAAGAGACCTTTGGAGAGAAGAGAACCACTCGTATGAATATCAAGAGCTCAGATGGCAACCCAGTTCTAAGCAAAGAAGGGAAGGCAGAAAGGTGGAAGGAGTATATAGAGGGTTTATACAAGGGCGATGTTCTTGAGGACAATATTATGGAAATGGAAGAGGATGTAGATGAAGATGAAATGGGAGATAAGATACTGCGTGAAGAGTTTGACAGAGCACTGAAAGACCTGAGTCGAAACAAGGCCCCGGGAGTAGACAACATTCCATTAGAACTACTGATGGCCTTGGGAGAGCCAGTCATGACAAAACTCTACCATCTGGTGAGCAAGATGTATGAGACAGGCGAAATACCCACAGACTTCAAGAAGAATATAATAATTCCAATCCCAAAGAAAGCAGGCGTTGACTGATGTGAAAATTACCGAACTATCAGTTTAATAAGTCACAGCTGCAAAATACTAACGCGAATTCTTTACAGACGAATGGAAAAACTGGTAGAAGCGGACCTCGGGGAAGATCAGTTTGGATTCCGTAGAAATGTTGGAACACGTGAGGCAATACTGATCCTGCGACTTATCTTAGAAGAGAGATTAAGGAAAGGCAAACCTACGTTTCTAGCATTTGTAGACTTAGAGAAAGCTTTTGACAACGTTAACTGGAATACTCTCTTTCAAATTCTGAAGGTGGCAGGGGTAAAATACAGGGAGCGAAAGGCTATTTACAATTTGTACAGAAACCAGATGGCAGTTATAAGAGTCGAGGGGCATGAAAGGGAAGCAGTGGTTGGGAAAGGAGTGAGACAGGGTTGTAGCCTCTCCCCGATGTTATTCAATCTGTATATTGAGCAAGCAGTGAAGGAAACAAAAGAAAAATTCGGAGTAGGCATTAAAATCCATGGAGAAGAAATAAAAACTTTGAGGTTCGCCGATGACATTGTAATTCTGTCAGAGACAGCAAAGGACTTGGAAGAGCAGTTGAATGGAATGGACAGTGTCCTGAAAGGAGGATATAAGATGAACATCAACAAAAGCAAAACGAGGATAATGGAATGTAGTCAAATTAAATCGGGTGATGCTGAGGGGATTAGATTAGGAAATGAGACACTTAAAGTAGTAAAGGAGTTTTGCTATTTAGGGAGCAAAATAACTGATGATGGTCGAAGTAGAGAGGATATAAAATATAGACTCGCAATGGCAAGGAAATCGTTTCTGAAGAAGAGAAATTCGTTAACATCGAGTATAGATTTAAGTGTCAGGAAGTCGTTTCTGAAAGTATT
The DNA here is from genome assembly GCF_023898315.1 of Schistocerca nitens. Lineage (NCBI taxonomy): Eukaryota > Metazoa > Arthropoda > Insecta > Orthoptera > Acrididae > Schistocerca > Schistocerca nitens. Next base: position 282,554,923 of record NC_064618.1, on the reverse strand, counting down.
TGTATGGAGTGTAGCCATGTATGGAAGTGAAACATGGACAATAACCAGTTTGGACAAGAAGAGAATAGATGCTTTAGAAATGTGGTGCTACAGAAGAATGCTGAAGATAAGGTGGGTAGATTACGTAACTAATGAGGAGGTATTGAATAGGATTGTGGAGAAGAGAAGTTTGTGGCACAACTTGACTAGAAGAAGGGATCGGTTGGTAGGACATGTTTTGAGGCATCAAGGGATCACAAATTTAGCATTGGAGGGCAGCGTGGAGGGTAAAAATCGTAGAGGGAGACCAAGAGATGAATACACTAAGCAGATTCAGAAGGATGTAGGCTGCAGTAGGTACTGGGAGATGAAGAAGCTTGCACAGGATAGAGTAGCATGGAGAGCTGCATCAAACCAGTCTCAGGACTGAAGACCACAACAGCAACAACAAACAACAGTAAAATATAGTAAGATATGGAAAAACGCATCTTAATATTCTATTGACATATTAAAAGAATGTATACAACCACATTACCTATGAAGGCTATGAAAGTCTACAAAAGACGCAGTAATGCTTAATGGAAACAATGAAATGGATCGATGCAGTAAAATAAATTCTGAAGCAAGCAAGAAGAACAATCAATACTAGTCAGAAACATTTTTAGGCTAAAAATTCACGCCCGGTACATTGACCTGGCATAAAAGCCCAACGTGGCCGGAATAGGTTTGTCTGACGAGCGGAAAAGAGCCCATTCTGAGAAAACGACAGTTATATGACCACAAAGGATAGCTAAAACAAAAATCTGATAATGTCTTTTGTTGTAATTTTCGTGTGTTAGTAATATTTGTATTAAGATAAAGATGCATTATATTATAAACAGAATCGTTTATATGCCGTGCAAATAATATCCATGCCGATTTCCAGGGTCTTGGAGAAGGAGCAAAATCAGACGCAGATGAAACCCATCAACAGCAAAGACGAGACTCGCATTTTATTCACCAAGTACCAACGCTACAATGATGTGAGTATCGCCAAAGTTAAGAATACATTGGATGGTCCCATACGACAGCCAAACGATGAAAATACCAAATGTATTACAAACTGGAAACCCCAAACTGGGGAAACCCTTTGATATTTCTTTTGTTTTCTTGGAACTGCTACGGGATCCTACGTGCCTTTTACCGAAACTACATTGTTTCTGGTTTTGTAAGTTTGAATCACAAATAAATATTATGAGATTTCACAGAGCGAGGCGTCTGAGATGATTATTTTCAGCATCGTTGTAGTATGGCTAACACTTCAGCATAGTTACAATGGTTTCCAATCTACAGTTCATCGTCACAGCAAGGCACCGATTCCTGTGTGGAGATATTTCCACGTAGTTTACGTTGCCACGTCATGTTAGAGAGTAAAACAGCTTTATGTGCACGTGACATTGATAATGACACTGAATATGCTGAAACTGAGAGTCAGTCCAACAACTCTCATTAGAAGCGCCATAATAGCTGATGTGTGATCGTGGTTGAATGTGGTGGTCATTATCATACAGAAACATTATGTCTACTGTGGTAAGATGAGATCATTTCCAACAATTCCACTTCGAGACTATAATCAATAATCAATCATTTCTGGTGCATTGTTTTGATACTAAGGATGATTGCTTCTTCTCAAGTGTCATGGAATACTCACCTCATAAAGATGTGTCATCATTCAAGGCTCATGTTGCGTGAGGTGCGTCAGACATAATAGCAATGCCAGTCATTCTTCGCCTATTTGGAAGTTGGGATGAATTACTCGCTGAATTTCTCTTGAACGGTAATGCTTGTGTTTCCCATGAGATGCCGAGATCGTTACGAACTAAGCGAAAGAATCCGGATCGTCCTCACACACGTGGTGTATGCCATTCGTTGTCAGTTACGATGCACGTACCTGGTCGACCCAGTCGCCGCTCGCTATTCATACTGGTTCAGTCTCTATCCAAATCTACCAAGTGAGGTAGCACAGTGTTTAGCACACTGGGGTCACATTCTGGAGGACGACAGTTCAAATCCCCGTTCGGTCAGCCTGAATTAGGTTTTCCGTGATTTCTCTAAATCACTTAACGCAAATGCTGGGATGGTTCCTTTTAAAGGACACCACCGAGTCCCTTCCCCACTCTCCCTTGATTGTACCTTCCGCTGCGTCAGTAATCACCTCGATGTCGACGGGACGTTAAACTCTAATCTTCCTTATTTCTACCCGAAATCTATGCATCAGACCCGAGCCTCACCCTCTAACCTGAATTAAACTACACTCTCTAGCATTCTGAATCACAGAGAGGTGCTCCTTAGGTGCATCCAACTGAACACATTTCGTATTCCTACATTGGAATGTAGGGACTCAGGGACTCAGCGACAATCCAGCGTATAGAACGCGACTCCGATTCGATATGGAGGAGTGTAACACGCATGTAAAAGTCAGTTCCCTGTCTCTAAGTTTTTAACCGTCGATGTAACAACAGCTGGAAAAGAATAAAATCAGATAGAATGAAATCTGATCCTCATTTAGAGTACCCGTTTGATTTAAACTTTTCTCGTGTCCACTGCAACTCCTTACCCGAATATACTGATTCAAATCCTGGCGAACAATTGGAAAATAGATTATTTCTGTAATATAACAGATATGCAGACTACTCGAATGAAAATATTATAATACTAATTGTAATGAAAGGATTTTTATCATAGTTAGCGATTTGACGCGTGTTGTCACAGTGCATTCCGTACATACATATGCATCCATGTTGATTTTGCAAGTTTTCTAATGTCACCTACCAATGATTTATTAGGTTACTGCTTCGGACCTATTGTATTCATACCAACAATGCGACAAAATGTATCTCAACAACTTTACTCCTAGGTGCAAAGAGTGGTACCCTTCCATCACTCTTGCAAAATCCCAGGAGATAATTATAGGAAAAATCACCCTACAGACCTTTAACTTACAATGCACAACTGTCTAATCCACGCAACTGAAACATTAAAATATCATGGACTAAAACTCCATTAAAAACTTCACCTACGAACCATCAAAAAGAAAGCCCACAGTAAATCAAAACTACTCGTGGAAACCAGCTGGGCGCGGAGATTAAATCACACAACCATCACCTTCACTTATAAGACCATCTGCTTCATCCTTACATGTTCCAGTGTAATAAGTGAACAAGAGTAGGGAAAAAATGAAATGATCGTATGGCATTGCCGACCGGGAGGCCCATCCGGGGAAGTTCGGCCGCCGAGTGTGAGTTTTATTACAGTCAACCCCACATTGGGCAACTCGCGTGCCGGTGATGAGGATGAAATGATGATGAGGACAACACAACACCCTGTCCACGAGCGGAGAAAATCTCCAACCAGGCTGCGAATCGAACCCGGGCCCGCTGGACGGTAGGCAAGCACGTAACCACTCAGCTAAGCAGACGGACAAGACTAGGGAATCTCCCCATAACCTGCTCTGTGTCAATGTTCTAAGTTAAATATTGAATCTCTATTCGGTGAGTCATAGTGCGAGCACGTGACACTGTTGATGGCAATCCGCCCGTCCAGTGTGAGACGCTTATCCTGTCTGACCTCTTAGTACTACTTGAAAGGGATAGTCTAACAACTTTGTGGTGCACTGTATGATGGCAATATGTTTCACCATCTTCCTGTCATTGAGTAAATAGTCATCCATAATTTCACAACAATACACTATAGAAGCACTCATCACAGGTTGCTGTACGCTACAAATATGCACTTTATAAGTCGTAACAGGTCATAGGGAGGCAACGGCACAGCATCTGTACTTTACCATCTGTACTCCACAGGAGACACCAGTATGGCATTCCCCGGATGTCCCTAAGGCGACTAAGTATGAAATGCGTAACATTCTCACTTCGCTTTTACAGATTCGGAAGTACTTGTCGCAGTTGGAATCAAGCTATCCCCGTACAGTGACTGTGCAGAGAATCGGAAACACATCCGAGGGTCGCCCTCTGGATATCATCCAGATATCCTCTGGAGGGGGCGGCACGAGGCCAGTCATCCTGATCGACGCGGGCATCCACGCCAGGGAATGGATCGCACCAGCTGCCGCCCTCTACGTCATCAACCAGCTGGTCGAGAACGCAACGGCGAGTTCGCTCACAGACAGCGTCGACTGGCACATCATCCCTGTGCTCAATCCTGATGGCTACGAGTACTCTCTCACAAAGGTAATGAATACTTGGATATCTCAGAATCTACCGTAAGACTGTTACCTATCTAGATACTATATTCCTGTTTGATTATTTACTTGTTGAGTTACTCAACGTCAAGGCCATTATAAGCTGTCTTCCATCTGAGCAAACACCTATCATAAAATGATCAGATAAATGTTTTTACCACCTTCATTTTTTGATCTGAAACCTATGTCTCAGTACCCTTTTGACCACAGGAATCATCGACGTACAGTCTAACATTCTGCATGGTGTTTGTTTGTTCTAAGTCGTGTCTCCCTACCACTTTCGCGCAACAACGCTCTGAGCGTGTTTTTTTACGGAATTGACTACTTTGAACCTGGGACCTGTTGCTGGTAAGGAGACGCCAGACCACACATGACTTGTAGAGTTCAGAAGAGTTCAGTGAGACTAGTGATGATATAATCAATTACTTAATGATTTCAGCGTCAGCTCCACTGCACTCCCTGTAAAAGAATCTTAATACTAACTAAATTTAGTGGAAGGGGTTCAAGGCTTTCCTATTTTTAGTTAGCTGGTAATATAACGTCGAAAAAGCAGTTACGTTTACCACTGGAATTTTTATTCTACTCACAAAACATTGTTTATAAATTGTACTGTTGATAAAGGGAATTATTTTAATACAAGATGATAAAAACCAACTGCGTTCAACAAAAATGTGAACGAACATTCCCTGAATGGGTTTCCAAGTTCTACAATGGATTGAAGGATGACCTACGCCATATCACATCTATACTCTAGGTTTAAATTAAGTTTAATAAAAGAGAAAACTATCAAAAATGGTCTACAGTGACCCTCACGTATCTTTAATTACCTATTTAACTTGTCATAAATTACAGTGGCGGATATGGCTTCTCAATAATTATATAACAGAAAAATCATCCGGTGTCAGATTTTAACTTTAAGTAGCAAATGTGAATACCACGAAATTTAATTGACGATCGACACTAGTATTACGCAAAAAGGGGATGTAACAGAAGAGACTTCTGCAGTTCTGAGTGAAGCCTTATGTGTTCTTATTCGGCATTGCGTGCGTTCAATACCTTGTCGGTGGTTAGGCAGCATCAGCGGCGGCGGGCAGCGCAGCTCCACACACCTCACCGTCTCGGTAGCAACCCTCTCGAACTTCTCCTTACTACAATTTACCGAAGTTGGTTCAAGAAAAAGGTATCTGGCTGTGTTTTCAACTGACCAATCAGCGTCTCAATGTTAACCTTAAGCTCTACCTACAAAAATTCTGTCTATCCAATGAGAAACGTTATACTTTTAGTGGTGGGGCAATGTTTCTTAATGTTTGCTACATAACAGAGATGCGTATAGTCTCACGCTAAGACTTGCAGCTGGTGTGGCCCTTTTAGTGTTATCGTAAGATCTATAGTGTTCTTCTGGAGGGCTCTATCTTTTAACATGGGCTGGGCGGTGGACCTCCCGGCGATCGGCCGGCGATGTGGGTGTCCTCCCGTATCGTAGGGCCTTCTAGCCTACACGGCTCTGCTCTCGGCCTCTGTTCACGTTTCTCCCCTCGGAACTGCGTCTGTTTCACGGTGGGAAGGTATTACATGCATTTAGGCATTCTTGTGTTAGTCTGTGGTATTCCATTTGCTCACTTGTTGATCATATTACTTTGGTTAATTTAATGCCAGGATTTATTCGGAGCTATGTGACATACTGCCGGATTTGCTATCATGTCAGGGTTTCATGGAAGGTGTTGGATTTGCCTGACACCTTACAACAGTTCCCTTTGTAATGGAGGAAAAGTAAGCCAGCATCGACGTACAACACAGCTCCATCACGGTAATGGTACACATAACACACTCTACTACTGCACTATATGCAAAATTAGTTTTCCTCCTTTTACAGGATTGATTGATGGTGTTTCTGAAGGATCAAAGGTATCGGACTTTGTTTCCTGACAAAACATTGTATTAAAAAGAGCGAGCGAACCAATAAACAGAACTGATTAATCGTGATGGTGTTTCTGAAGGATCAAAGTTATCAGACTTCTTTTCCTGACAAAACATTGTATTAAAAGGAGAGACCGAACCAATAAACAGAATTCGAATCTAAATTCCTCATGTAATAATAACAGTATGTGAACAAATAAACGAAAAAAACGCCAGGCAAAATCGGACACATAATTCAAAGAAATTGTTAATAACTTATTTGTGACATATTCCTGAGATCATAATGCCACGCCAACGCGAATTGATACCCCAGATTTTATTAGCGATGGCTCGCTGTATTCTGCAACGACGTATGGGAGGCATTGCTTATGCCCCCCCCCCACCCCCCTCAGCATAGCAGCGCCTTCACGCTGAGGTCAGCGTAGTGTCCAACTAGCAAGAGCTCCGCTCCAGTTCGAGACCCCAACCTTAGCAGTCGATATCATCGAGTAGGACAGTGACAGTAAAAGTTTCTGATGACATGTACTTCGTGAATGTAGCATTTATTAACTCAGGAGAACTGTTTGTTATTAAGCGCTTGAAGTGATGCTTTACCAGTCAATGTCAGTTGTAATTATCAAGTACTCCTGTGGCAACAGAATGTGTCAAAGTTAATCAAATCTTTTATTCATTTATATAATAAAGTGAACTAATATTTCACGTGCTCTAGTTTGATGAGCCTTCTCCCAGAGCAATCAAAGAACTCACAGTTGTCGCTGGACACAAGTAACTTCTTCTGGTCACGACATTTTTAAAACTCAGAAATTAAATATAAGCTCTTAACTTCTGGAACCTTACAAGAACATGCCAACAACATCAATCATTCATCACCTCTGTAAACTTCAGTATCATTAATCGTACATAAAGTAAGAAATATTACCAGACTGCAACATTTACTAGCTGATGATTTTAATAAACACAGTACTCTTTAATGAAAATTGATTAATTGCTGAGAAACACAGTGCCTGGGCTGTGGGGCCCTAAATCTGTTATGACTTTCAACAACACTTTAAGATGCATTTTTCGTACACGTTTGGGAATAACACACATAACATGCTTTGTAATAATACCTTAAGCTAAATTAAGCAAATTCGAACCATTATATTCTGCAGTTACTTGACTTTGAGATCACATGGAGAAATTTCAGTAGCACCGTATCTCTCATATTGAAAGTGAGATTTAACTCAATATTTTGATCACGTTAGTAATTAATGCAATCAAAAGTTCAGTTAAATATTTTCACACTTTTACGCACTCGGAATTACACTGTGTGATCAAAAGTATCTGGATACCTGGCTGAAAAGACTTACAAGCTCGTGGCGCCCTCCATCGGTAATGCTGGAATTCAGTATGGTGTTGGTTCACCATTGACCTTGATGACAGCTTCCACTTTCGCAGGCATACGTTCAGTCAAGGGCTGGAAGGATTGTTGGGGAATGGCAGCCCATTCTTCACGATGTGCTGCACTGAGGAGAGGTATCATGTCGGTCGGTGAGGACTGGCACGAAATCGGCTTTCCAAAACATCCCAAAGGTGTTCTGCAGGATTCAGGTCAGGACTCTGTGCAGGCCAGTCCATTACAAATGGTTCAAATGGCTCTGAGCACTATGGGACTCAACATCTTAGGTCATAAGTCCCCTAGAACTTAGAACTACTTAAACCTAACTAACCTAAGGACATCACACACACCCATGCCCGAGGCAGGATTCGAACCTGCGACCGTAGCAGTCCCGCGGTTCCGGACTGCAGCGCCAGAACCGCTAGACCACCGCGGCCGGCAGTCCATTACAGGAATATTGTCGTGTAACCACTCCGCCACAGGCCGTGCATTATGAAAAGGTGCTCGTTCGTGTGAAAGATGCAATCGCACATCCCCGAATTGCTCTTCAACAGTGGGAAGCAAGAATATGCTTAAAACATCAATCTTGGTCTGTGCTGTGATAGTGCCACGCAAAAGAACAAGGGGTGCAATCCCCCTCCATGAAAAACACGACCACACCATAACACAACCGCCTCAGAATTTTACTGTTGGCACTACACAGGCAAGCAGATGACTTTCACCGGGCATTCGCCATACCCACACCCTGCTACCAGATGGCCACACTGTGTACCGTGATTCATCACTCCACACAACTTTTTTCCACTGTTCAATCGTCCAATGTTTACGCTCCTTACACCAAGCGAGGCGTCGTTTGTCATTTACCGCCATGATGTGTGGCTTATGAGGTGCCGCTCGACCATGAAATCCAAGTTTTCTCACCTCCGGCCAAACTGTCATAGTACTTGCAGTGGATCCTGATGCAGTTTGGAATTCCTGTGTGGTGATCTGGATAGATGTCTCCCTATTACACATTACGACCTTCTTCAACTGTCGGCGGTCTCTGTCAGTCAACAGACGCGGTGGGCCTGTACGCTTTTGTGCTGTACGTGTCCGTTCACGTTTCCACTTCAGTGTCACATCGGAAACAGTGGACCTGGGGATGTTTAGGAGTGTGGAAATCTCGCGTACAGACGTATGACACAAGTGACGCCCAATCACCTGACCACGTTGGGAGTCCGTTAATTCCGCGGAGCGCCCCATTCTGCTCTCTCACGATGTATAATGACGCTGATATGCAGTACCTGGCAGTAGGTGGCAGCACACTGCACCTAATATGAAAAACGTATGTCTTTGGGCATGTCCGGATACTTTTGATCACATAGTGTATTTAGGATAAGGACCAGGAACCTATCACTGGTGACATGAGTTGGGATTACGGTTTTTTTAGATACACGTGCGTTAAGATTCACACATATACCAGGAGTCGAAATATGAAACCGAAATTTTCCTATACGTGGTGCTATCCGTCAGTGTAGGGCCTTGAGACCGCGTCAGCAGCGCCATCTGCTTCCTATAACGACTGACAAGGAATGCCAACACATAGTAACCCGTACATCCGTATCTGTTTCAAACCCTTAAAAATGCCAAGTTTTGTGCCTACAAACTAAGATTTGCGGACAGCGTTAGTTTTCTGTTATCATTTGAGGAAAACTGCTGCAGAATCGCATCGAATACTTTCGGCGAACATAATTATGGGAAACACAGTGTTTTGAGTGGTTCTAAAAATTCAAAAGTGGAGATTTTTACGTGAGAAACGACGAGCACCGGAAAGCACCGAAAAAGTTTGAAGACAACGAATTGCAGGCCTTATTGGATGAAGATGGTAATTATACTCAATAGGAACTTTCGAAACGATTGAATGTGACGCAGAAAGCCGTTTCTCTTCGGTTGAAGGGTATGGGAAAAGTGGAGAAAGTGGGAAAATGCGTTCCGCATGAACTGAATGAAAGACAGAAAACAAATCGAAAGACCACTTATGAAATGCTGCTCGCCAGATACAAAAGAAAGTTGTTTCTGTATCGAATAGTGACAGCTGACGAAAAATGGATATATTTTGGGAATACTAAGCGTTGTAAGTCATGGTTGAATCTAGGCAAACCATCGACACCCTTTGCAAGACGAAATCGCTTTGAAAAGAAGACAATGGTCTGTGTTTGGTGGTATCAGAAGGGTGTCATCTATTGTGAGCTGCTAAAACCCGGTGAAACCGTTAACACTGATCGCTACCAACAGCAAATGATCGATTTAAATCGAGCATTAAGTGAAAAACGACCGGAATGTGGAAAAAGGCAACATAAAGTCATATTGCTCCATGATAACGCCCCATCACACACAGCAAAACGGGTCAGGGAAACGATGGAATCGTTCAGTTGAGAAATACTAGGGCATGTGGCTTATTCTCTAGACTTGGCTCCGTCCGATTATCATCTATTTGCACCACTGGGACACGCTCTCGCTGAACAACACTTCAGTTCGTATGAAAATGTACGAAAATGGCTCGCTGACTGGTTCGCTTCAAAAGAAGAATTGTTTTGGCGTGGTATTCATAGCCTGCCGGAGAGATGGGGGAAATGTGTAAATAGTACTGGAGATTATTTTGAACCGCGCGGAGTCGCCACGCGGTGAGAGGCGCCATGTCACTAATCGTGCGGCCCCTCCCGCCGGAGGTTCGAGTCCTCCCTCAGGCGTGGGTGTGAGTGTTGTCCTTAGCTTTAAGTTAGTTTAAGTAGTGTGTAAGTCTAGGGACCGATGACCTCAGCAGTTTGGTCCCTTAGGAATTCACACACATTTGAACATTTTTGATTATTTTGAATAAAATATTGTTTATCAGTTCCAAACAGCAGACGTGTAATTATTGCAACCAAATTCCGGTTTCATACTTCTACACGTGGTATTGATCAGCAGAAAAGTGATGCTGTAAGAGCACAAAAAATCGAATATATTCATCTTGAGAAGATACTGACAGAAAAGTGGAGAGCCAGCTGCCTCAATCCTCATACCGACTCCCTCATAAAAAATTTTGACGTGCGAGCGTATTTGCGCTGTTTTAACGCAAAACATTATAAATCCATTTAACCAGCCACTCTTTGCAGTGAAGTCTTCACACTTAGCATCTCACTCTCACTGCTGCTGTCTATCTAAGTCTCTCTCACACTGTCACATTTCTCTCCCATTGATTTATTGTATATGCCACTGTCACCTCCTTCTCTTTCACATACACTATCTCCATTTGTCTTACTTTCCCATCGCCACTGTCTGTACTATACCAAGGCAGCTCAAAAGTGTTGGAGTCCAACTTATTCTTCCCGTATATCCACCTGTTTAAAATTTCGGTCCATAATGCACCTTCCCTTATACATACGTGTTAATGTTCACCAGTCTGGAGTCCAGACATCTCAAGCGTACGTATGGTCGCCACTCAACTCTCTTTTTCATTTCCACCGTTTCCTCTCTCTTTTGCTTCCACTACTTCTATCTCCATCCGCCAGTCTTTCTCTTTTACTGCCGCTGTCTCTCACTGACCATCAATATCTCCTCTCTCTTTGGCTCTGCCTGCTATTGTCTTCATCAATCTCTCTTTCTCTTTCACTGGCAATTTCTCTCTCCCACCTTCACTGTCTCCTCCCTCTTTCTCTCTCACTTACATTGTCTCCTCTGTCATCCACTGTCACTGCTGGTCCGCTACTCTCTTTCAGCATAAAAAAAACACGAATACATTCGGATGACAAAATTTTTGATGAAGGAGGAAGAATGAGGATTGAGCCAGCTGATTTCCCACTTCTCCGTCAGTGACTCTTAAAGAGGAATATATTCGCCTTTTTTATGCTACGACAGGAGTATTTTTCCGCTGATTTACCTTCTGTTCCTAGCTACAGCAGGACGTGCTGCTTATATAAAAGGAATGCTTTGGTCGGTAATGTTTTGACAATTTATTTATATACTTCGACAAATTATATAATATGACACATAAAAAAGAAATATGTGCTTATAATATAAGATTAACACAAAATCGATTGCTTTAAATTTTTCTCGATACTTCGCACATTAACCACAATTCATCAAAATCGCCCAGCTTATGCTTTGTGTCTTAAAAGGGTCAAAATGTTATTAGAAATATTTTACTGAATTTTCAGTATTTTCAGATTTACATAATTTTTTGCAGTCATTTTAAGTTCTTTTCTGGCACGTTAATGCCATTTTTATCCCATTCTTTTCCCTGCAGTACCACTTTGCACGTATTTGTATGGGCGTGAAGTACCCCATTGTATTATTGCGGTAAAAACATAGTGAATCGTGCCACGAAGATCGATAGCTCGAGCCATGCTCATGGACTCCACAGATTTCACTCCTGTGAACGCTGACCACTAGGGGAACTCATGTCATGCACTCAGCTCTCCTGGCTTATCTGCAGACTGAGGAAGTGGTCAGTCTATATTACACTAAGTTCCTATGGGGCCAAACTGCTGAGGTCATCGGTCCCTAGGCTTACACACTACTTAAACTAACTTACACTAAGGACAACACACACACCCATTCCCGAGGGACGACTCGAACGTCCGACAGGGGGGGTGCGGGGAGAGGGGGAAGGGGGCAGGGAGGGAGTGGAGGTAGGGACCGCGCGAACCGTGGCAAGGCGCCATAGACCACGCGGCGGACATTTGCCGGACAATTGCCACACTTGCCCCTTCGCCAGGTAACTTGAGTAACGATTCCTCTGGTAAGGGACGCCCTTACTCGTACTTCTTCTGTCCGCTTTCAAACCGCCGTCTCCACATCTTACTCGATACAACATGTACGTACGTAAGGGGCCTTCTTCTTCGACATCTTGACGAAATACAGAGCTTCTTTTCCGAAATCGAAATATTTATAACTTTTGGGAAACGAAAGCAATTCCGACGATTATTTCAGTATGTAATTAGTTCTGCCAAGTAGAAATATAGATCCCTCTGTCTTTACTGTAGCTTCCTTTCACTCTTACTGATTGCGATAGAAACAGTTCATCGCCATGAGAGCAACAAGAAAAGAGCGATGTAAAGAGAATGTGAATGTACGCTAATCATTTCTTTTTAATCACTGCATTTGTGCCTGCTTTAATTACTACAACTGCATGCCCAAAAGACAATAAGGGAAGAAGAAATGGGTATATGAATGTTTGAAAAGAAGAACGACATACTCCATATTAATTTACTCTCTAAAATGCGATATCCCTTGCGGCGAAACATTAGTTAATAAAGTGTAGCGGGACAATGTTCAAAACATGACTGAAGATACGTTCACTAAATAGAAATAAGAACATCTATGATTGACATGTCATCTAAAGTCGACGTAAAATTTTAAAATGTTAGAAATAAGGAAACGAAGTAATACAGAATGCTATGCTTGTAACGTACGTTGTTGTTCTACATTGTTTAGCTCTGGTATTTACAGGGTCACAGAGAAAGCATCCTAGGTTTTGGAGGGAAAAGCCGTAATTGTAATGATCTGCACTAGAACAGAAACAAGAAGCACAACTTAAGGAAAAATAGTGTAATGTGTAGTCCAGTTCACAAGCGACACTGAAGCAGATAGTTCCTGTGACTTAGTGTGGGCAGAGGCTATATTCGACAACCGGAATAAATTAATAACTGACTCCTTTTACCGACCCCCGGTCACAGACGAAACAGTTGCTGAACAGTTTAAAGAAAATAGGTACCCTACTCATACAATTATAGTTGGCAGTGACTTCAATCTACCTTCCGTATTTTGACAAAAATACATTTTCAGACCCTATTGTAGATAGGAAACCACTTACTTAATCGTTCTAAATGCTTTTTAAAAATTATTTTGAACGATTAGTTCACGAGGCCATTCAAATTGTAAATGGCTACGAAAACACACTTGACCTCTTAGCCAGAAATAATCGTGAGCATCACGACGGATACAGGGATTAGTGAACATACAGTCGTGGCGAGGCTCAATTCCGTAACAAAGAAATTCACCAACACTAAAAGCGAAATATATATATTTATAAAAGCAACTAAAAATTCGGTTGACGTCTTTCTAGGAGACAGTCTCCATTCCTTCCAAACTATTTAAGTGAAGACCATATGTGGCTTAAGGTCAAAGAAATAGTATCCACAGCACTCGAGAGATTCATACCAAATAAATTAATAAGAGATGGAACTGATCCCCCATGGTACACAAAACACGACAAAAAGCTGCTGCAGCAGCACCGAAAAAGGCAAGAATAATTTAGACGAACGCAAAATCTCCAAGACTGGTGAAGTTTTACTGAGGCTCGAAATTTGGTGCGGATTTCAATGCGAGATGCATTTAATAGTTTCCACAATGAAACTCTCTCTAGAGATGTGGCGGAAAATCCAAAGAGATTCTGGTTCTATGTTAAGTAAACCAGCGGGAAGGCTCAGGAGGAGGAGCAGGAGAGGACGGGGAGACAAGGGACCCAACCCTTCGGAGCAGGTAAAATCGTGGCAAATGTTCGGCGTGGCAAATGTCCGGCATTCGGTTACCTCGCGCGGCTCACGCTAGGCAATGTGTCCCTGAAAGCAATACGCCTTTAGCAGCCGAGGTAGCAAGTATTCCGGTTGGGACAGGAGACGCGCTCGCTGTTGGAACACGGACTGTAGCGTCAACGCGCCCCGGTATACATCAGATCAACACCGCCCGTCAGCTGCAGAGCGGACAGGAGGTCGTGCGGAGAGCAGGCCACAGAGGAGGGAACCATCGGCCGTGAGAGGACGTTCTCAACAATCATTCGAGTCTGTTACCAGCGGAAAGGCCCCAGAGGAAAGGCTATTCCGGGTGAGCGCGTTTTTGATCAGATTTAAAATCGCAGTCACCCAGCTGCACTGTGTGAACCGGAATGAGACCAACACTCCCAGGAGTCTAGTTTGGCGGGGCGTGTTGTATTGTGTTTAGCTCTAAGTGCTGTTCCGTTAGACCTATGGCAGTCTGAAACGTTCAGGAATTCAGTGGCTATATCAGCGCTGCAGCACAATCTCTAGTGGTGTACATTTGCTAAAGAGTTTCATTCTTGTCCTCTGTATTTAAGAAGTTTTTAATGTTCAGAAATTCAATGTCTTGATCTGCAGTACATCTGTCTCTCGTGGTGTACATTTACTACGGGCTTTCAGCCTAGTTCTCTCTAGTCATTATTGCGTGCCACATATTTACTACACTTTCTCATGTAATTTTTCCCTGCTAACCACACGTTGATTATTTCGGAGTAAGTTGCCTGCAATAAGAAACTTCTAAATTTTTAACCTCATCTCGCGTTTTTCTGCACACTTATTGTGCATTCATTGAACGGTGGGTGCGAGGGGTATTACCTTAGTAAATCGGTGCAAGCCTACCATTTGAATACGATTATATGATCTTGTTTTGGAAGCGGTTTATATCACATTATTTGTTGAAGTATCCTTCGATTGGTGGGCAACTCATCTATCTTTCTGAATTGTTTGGTCTCTGAACGGTAAGTTGTCTGCTGTATATGTACATTTCCTATGTGTGTTAAGATATTTTGCGAATGTGTTTTAGAAGTCCCATGCTTGCATAATTCAACTGATATGCGTGGCGTTGCGTTCAAACTAGTGGGCTGCACCGGGCTTTGAGTCGTGTCCTCGTATGTGTTGCTGGAGAGTGGATCGGTTGTAACTCACGTAACCACTTGATTTGTTGATAGTAATGTTATGAGTCTTACATCATTTATTAATTTTTTCAGCACCTTTGGGCTTCATAAACTGATTCTCTTACGAGTGATGCTCATTTTCCTATTTCCCAGTCCTTCCTCTCTCCAAGAAACTGCTAACAGCTTGTCACGTATGATGATGGTAGCAGAGCGCAGCTACCGTGTCTGTAGGGTTTGACATACCCCATTTGTTGGCAAGTGAGGAGCAAATCTTGTTGCGTATTCTTCTGGAATTTCCTGATGTTTTAACTGACAACTTGGCAGACACCAGTAAGACAGAATTTCGGATTCGCCTTTCTGATCAGATCTCTGTACAACAGTCCCCTTATAGATTATCTCGTCCCATGATGAAGACTTCGCATCAACTTTTCGAGAATACGTTGCACGATGGAGCGATTAGGCCATTCAATTCGCCATAAGCCTCTCTGATGTTCTTGGTTGCCAAGGGGAATGGTTCAGGTTATAGGGGATGGTTGTTGACTTCTACGCTTCAAACCATAGTGTCATTTTGGAGTCATTCCCTCTGCCCAATTTACGCAGTTGTTTTACCTAGTTCGCAGAGCCAATGTATTTTACCATGCCTGACTTAAGTCGAGCATATTATCAGAACCTGCTTGCAGAAGACTCGAAGACATAACGGCTCTTTCAACTGACTGGAATTACTGCAGTACAAATTTAATAGTGTGCTATTCGGTTTATCAACAGGAGCTGATGTTTTATCCAGACTGCTGGGTTCTGTTTTGGGAGATGTCAAGTTTATGTTTAGAGCAATCTAGACGATGTGGTCTATAGTAGGTCGTTATCTTAGGATCCTGAGCACCTGCACCAAGTCTTGATGAGGTTATAAGTGGCCATTCTTACCGTCAAGCCCTCTAAGGCCAATTTGGCTTGCCAGGAAATTTCTTCCTTAAGTCACATAGTTTCAGCATGTGGCATTAATATTAATCACTCATGCGTCTGCGCCATTCGTAGGTTTCAACCAACCAATACCAAGAAGGATGTAACCCACTTTCCTCGTATGTGTAATTCTTTTAGGAAATTTGCCCCCAAGTTTGCAGAACTCGCTGCTGTCTTAAATCTGTTGTGCAAGAGATTCGAGCCATTTAAATGCAGCGACAGTCAACAAGGTGCTTTCGACGCCTTGAAGACAACTTGAGTAATACCCTTGTCTTAGCAGTCCTAGACTTCGAGAGCCCATTGATTGTCCAAACTTACACTTTCCTCTCAGGTGTTGCACCTGTACTGCTGCTGGAGCAGGACGTGATCGTCGCCTGGTGACATTGAGGTCCCTGTCCGCATCAGAGGCTAGGTATTCAATCTGCGAATTCGAGATCCTCGCTGCGATTTTTGCGTTTGAGAAATTTAAATTCTATTTGGAACATCAAGAGTTTTCGCTCGAAACAGATAGTCAGGCTCGTTGTTGGGTCTTACTGCATGCCCATCAGACTAGTCAGATCATCTGCTGAATGGTACATGTCTGAAAATTCCGCTTTTGCATCAGGCACATTACAAAATGTGGTCGCCGATGCCATAGATGGATGTTCGAAGAGGAAATCACTCTGAAGATTTTGGGGAAGCATGTGTCGCGTTGTTAACTAAATCACCTTCCCTGTTTGGCAACTTACGAGAACAAGAGCAAGAGTTTGACATAAGTCCAACTAAGCAGAGGGTGACAGCAGAAGAGGGAATACCGGGCTATGAGTTGCAGAAGAAATTGTTTTGTTACTGTAAACAGTGGGACGGGAGCTTAAAAATGCGTATTCCCCTAGAGATGTTTCTGGTAGTGTTCATGTACTACAGCGTCCTGTTGAAGGTGGAAACTCGGGAGTCTCATCTGAAGCAAAATTGTGGGTATTAAGTACATACAGCATACATAGCCATCAAAAGACAATTTTTCACCGGAAACAAAACTGGAAAATACGCGAGGATTATGCGTATCTTAAGTCCATTGGAGTGAAATCTCACGATTACATCGCACGATGTAATAACTCCATCCAGTTCAGCATGACAAGCATATCATTAGCCACGAATATTACGCCCACAAAACGTTTGCCTCAGCAATGTTTAATAATAACAATGAGGTACGAATTATTATACAGCAAGATGGACTCACACTTTCAGGCAAGAGCTTCCTATACTTGGATGGGGTATTTAAACCTAATAAAGCCGCTGTATCATCAGTAATATGGTGTCTTACAGGTATTGCATTCACCTTTCTATTTCAAGAAATGAGACAAGAAATTAATAAAGTTGAAATCTACAATACCAGAAACTTTGGGATAATATGTACAATTAATACATCTCTGCATCAATATCGGACCTGAATGCTCTACAAAACGCAGGATACTCCATAGACGAATCGATAGGTAACTTCTTTGGTGTGTGCATTTCACTCAAAATGTTAATGGGCTTCTTTGAAGACAGCAATGGTATGTAGGAGCGGATTCTAGTTGAAAGTACTACAGATAACAACTCGTACATACCATGACATGGGAAAGAAGAGTACAAAACTGTGCTGGATAAATTGGTATGGAAGCTACCATACCTATTGCTGTCAGACGGAGAGAATCTGAAACTCCTACGTGTTCTGAATTCAGGAGCACAACTGCCCTTAACATTCTGTTCGTGGGAGTTGCTTGTGTATCCGACGCTTCCACAGTCGTCTTGCCAGGCATGGACTCTTAAGAGCTCTGGCCAGCTAGAAACACCTCACTTTCTTATTGTGGCGCTACAAACAGGCACGAAGGGAATTTTGAAAATGATTCAAGCATATTTGACAACTGTGAACTAACATGTGCTAGAGTTTACCTAACTCTCAATTTTCCCATTCAGTAATTTACAGCAACAGATAATTTACTGGAGCTGAAACGCATAAAGACGATTACATGATACGTACAAAAGATTTTATATCCATATTGCAAGAGCGATGTTGGTTTCACATGCACACTTAGCCTGCAGAAGTTGAAGGAATCATTACCCATAGTGGTAATAGGATACTCAAAGCAATACGAGCGGTGAATCTGGAAGTGTGGACATATCTACTGAATTCGAATCATCCCTGCAGGTACTGCAGCATATGTATTAATACTGCATGATCATTTCATAAACTACTCGTCACTAACAGGAATTGTGTGACTTATAGTATAAAATACATAGAGGCATTGTTGTTGTTGTTGTTGTTGTTGTTGTTGTTGTGGTCTTCAGTCCAGAGACTGGTTTGATGTAGCTTTCCATGCTACTCTATCTGTAAGTAGGCTGTTTAGGTTTTTTTGGTAACGCCACCTCTGTATGAAAATCACTGGCTGTGCTGTGTGCAGTCTGTGGCTGCTTTGCATTGTTGTAATACTCGCCATTGTAGTGTTAGGCAGCTGGCTGGGAACAGCGCGTAGCGTTGCGCAGTTGGAGGTGAACTGCCAGCAGTGGTGGATGTGGGGAGAGAGATGGCGGAGTTTTGAAATTTGTCATGAACTGCTCTATATATATATATATATATATATATATATATATATATATATGTGTGTGTGTGTGTGTGTGTGTGTGTGTGTGTGTTGATATCAAGGTAAATACATTGTTTTTTCTCTATTAATATCTTTCATTTGCTAACTATCCCTATCAGTAGTTAGTGCCTTCCATAGTTTGAATCTTTTATTTAGCTGGCAGTAGTGGCGTTGGCTGTATTGCAGTAGTGGTAGTAACCAAGATTTTTG
Source organism: Schistocerca nitens (assembly GCF_023898315.1). Classification (NCBI taxonomy): domain Eukaryota; kingdom Metazoa; phylum Arthropoda; class Insecta; order Orthoptera; family Acrididae; genus Schistocerca; species Schistocerca nitens. The sequence goes on along the minus strand of NC_064618.1, from coordinate 282,535,973 downwards.
TGAGGTAAGTGATTTGTGAAAAGTACAGGTTAATGTTAGTCAGGGCCATTCTCTTGTAGAGATTATTGAAAGTCAGATTGCGTTGCGCTAAAAATATTGTGCGTCAGTTTAAGCTCAGTCGTGTATAAATGGTTCAAAGGGGACGTTTCATATGTCGACCCTTAGCCGAGGATACCTCACTGGAATCTTCTGATTTTTTCTTGTAGTTTGTGTAATTAGTGTAGCTTTTGTTTATTGCTAGCGCGTAATTGTAGAGAAAATCTCCTTTGTAGTTGCAGTCTCTCATTGTTGTACAGTAAAACAGTTGTGGTATGCATGTAGATTTGCACCAAGTATTTCGCAGCTGCAATTAACTAGATATTATTTTCAGTGCTATGTTAATGTGTTCCCCTATTTTTGCCCTTCAAATTGTGTTTTTCTGTGTTGTCGTGTGAAATACTGTGACAATAATGGCGTGTGAAAAACGTAATACTAGGCTCCAAAGTAAACTGAGAAATGACAGTGAAAATGAAAGCAGTGTGTTAGCGCCACCGAGTAATGAATTAACTGATGTTCAAATTAGTAATTTGGTAATTGTGCATAGGGAAATGGAGCGTGCGGCAAACAATGGCGTGGACAGGGAAACAATTAGTGAAGAGGGAAGCATTATCGATCGATCGGTCGGCAACAGCTCGCCTCAGAAATCGGGAATGACAGAACACAATATTGCAAATACTGTAGACTTAGGTTTTGGGTCCTCACCGTTTTCTCAAATGAGTCAAGACACATTTTCTGCTTGTCAAAATGTGAATGTTGCCGGTGAAAATGCACTGCCAAAAAGCATAGAGAAACAGATTCCGAACACTAATACATTATTATTGCAATTAATGCAACAAATGGAACAAAATCAGAGACAAACACAGCAAAAGCTTGAAAAATTAGACACAATGGAACAAAATCAGAGACAAACACAGCAAAAGCTTCAAAAATTAGACACATTGGAACAAAAGCTTCAAAAGTTAGACTCAGTGGAAAATAAGCTTGAACAAACACGTGAAGATTTAACTACCGAGTTACATAACATTGAATCGAAATGTCAAAAAGTCTGTAATGATGTAAAAACACAAATTTGTGAGAATTTTCAACCTATTTTTTCGCGGCATGAAAATGCATTACAGAATCACGAAGCAGCCATAAAAGAACTGCAAATTATTGTTCATGAAAATCATGAGACCTTGCAAGCTAAAATTGACTCAGTTGCATCTACCGACTCGGTTACGCAACTTGCAAAAACCCAGGAAAACTTAAAGGACACAGTAGAAAGACACATGGAGGAAATTAGTACATTATCAGAGAAAGTAGTTGAACTTTCGGATCAGCTAAATAATTTATCTACGAAGGTAGATGATAATCTGAATGACACAAAACCGGTAGTCTTTAATGACACAGAAGAGAGCGAACAAATTAGGAAACTGAAACAAAATCTGAATCAAATTAATACGCAACACCAAGTAGAAATCCGGGAAGTACAAGATCAGCTGACACAGGTAACACAAGAATTACGTATTTCAGAGGATACTCGCGCTCCAACACGGGAAGAGGGACATAGAAATACGGAACAACCACAAAATAATAACACAGGACACCTTGGAAATTATGAAAGAAATTGGCAAGGTGCATTGGATTTTGAGATGGAACCGCCGACACGACGTAACAATGACCGATATGCGACTCGCCGACACGATGATTTTGACTATAAGCTGTTCATTACTACACGTAAATTCAAAACATTTAAGAATTCTGCCAACGACATTCATCCACAAGCGTGGCTTCATCAATTCTCTCATTGTTTTCCTCCCAACTGGTCATTAGAGCACAGATTAGAATTTATGTGTGGCTATTTAGAGAATGAACCAGCTGTAAGAATGCGATCGGTCATTCACGATTGCCACAGTGAAGGAGAATTTTACCATGCCTTCCTCTCAGCATATTGGTCTCAAGCCACACAAGACCGAGTAAAACATAGCATCATAATGATGAAACGTTTCAAACAATCTGAATTTTCCATTATTATGAAATATTTTGAAGACATGTTGCATAAGAATCAGTATCTTTCAAACCCATACAGCCCCTCAGAACTCATCCGAATTTGCTTAATCAAATTACCTGAACATTTACGGCATATTATTTTAGCAGGACGTTGCAAAGACGACATTGAAGCTTTTCAGGGACTGTTACAAGAACTGGAAATTGACACTGACAATCGCGGAACGCGAGAACAGGAGCACAACAATTACAGGTCACATCTGTCACAATTCCGCGATGACAGAAATAATACACGACAAGGCTATTCTTATAACGTAAATCGTGACCAAAACAGACACCACCCGTATGACAACCGTTGGCAGAGTAGTAATAATTACAGGGAAAGATCACCTCTCCGCGGTAATGACTATTACAGAGACAATCAGAGAAACAGACAATATGGGAACCAAAATAATTATTATTACAGGAGACAGAATAACTTAAGACGCAACGGTCCAGTGCGCAGTTACGATTCAGGGAGAAATTCTCCACCACTTAACCGACAAGAAAGAAACTACAGGAACTACCAACATGACGACAGACGATGTGATCCTAACGACAGACCTGAATTGCATCAGAACTGGCGGGATATAAACAGGGCAGGGCCCTCTCGTCACGGTGAATTTGTAGAAGTTAGGTCTCCTAATCCCAATAATGACGCGCGCCAACAAAGAAACAGACAATGACCCGCACCGCAGGCAGATACCTGCGCCGGCTGGCTCCGAGAAAAATAACATAGACGCTAACCTTGAGAAAAATTCCAGTATTCTTTAACGACGTATACCGCATGATAATTGCATTGTTCAAACTCTGAGTACTATGAAGAGTAAAGGATTGCACCACCCTTCACATGTAAAACCGTTTATTGAAAGATAATCTGCTTTTTAACTTTGTCTTTGCCATAAAATTTTTCACTTCACATTTCTAGTGTGCTTTGTCAGACTTAAGAAACTGTTAACATGCAACAATGTTTGAAATTAAACATCCAGTCTAGAACCTAGAGAACTTATTTAAACAGAAATTACGAATGCATTGTTATAGTGAACAGACTACACAGTGTTGTATTTGTACATTCTTGCTTGTTAGTTGCACGATTACGTAACGACTATCAGGCTTACATACTTAGGACACATACTGGTACTGGTAATGAGATTTTAATGCAACATTTTGGTTTACTTGAAAATACATTCTGGATTTAAAGTACTTTCAGTGAGATACCAGATGACATAGTGGTTAGTTTATGTGACAACTACACGGTTTTATCATGACGCTACTAATGAGTGACAATTTACAATGTTGCTTTTGCGGTGTATCTGTTTTATATCTGCACAGCTTTCTGAATTCTTCTGGAGAGAAAAACATGTTTTAGTAGTAACTCTTGTGGTATAGCAACAATGAGACAGCCTTTTTCGTGGTACAACAATACGTTAGAGTACAGTACTTTCTTCATCACAACAATAAGCGTAATAACTACGATATCTATACACAAAGCATTTCACTTTTGTTTATCATGAGGTAAGTACATTGACTTCTGCAGAACTTAGCTTTCGGAGGACGATAAATACGAGAATTTCACAGAGGTTATCTTACAACATGACGCACAGTTTAGCGCTACAGTACACGTATTTGAGTGATTAATTTCGCACTTAAAACATTTATTTTTTTTAAAGATATTTGAAGTACAATGATACAGGGGTTTTCCGTGATACATTTCATTCCATTGCTGTAATCTGTAACACCTGAGGGTATAATTACATTAATCCTCAGGGGGGTACACGCCTACTTTGTGTACCATGTGTTTGGCAAGCACAAGGAGCCCTAGCTAATATGGTATTTGCTTATACAACTTTACACATCGGTACCATATTTCTCTAACACAGAATTACACAGCTATCTGATCATTTAACTGAGAGAGACAAACATTTATTTTACGTCAGTGACAGATGTTTACGTAATTACACCGTTGGATAACTTCACACTTATGAAATTGTATTTTGTCCGTACTTTGTGAACTGTTCATATTTTTTCAGAACCATTGTGATACTATGAGAGCTTTGAATGATGTATTTGGTATGGGATCATGATTTTTAAAGTACGTTTGAGGTAGATGACACTTTTGAAACGAGCAGAGAATTTTTTGTAGGTTTTAAAATTATTGCAGAAAGCTACAACGTTTTTGAGATTTGACTGAGGTGTTATGATGTTATTATTACGACGACGATGTGTATTATGCTGCTGAGGTATGTTTATGGTCAATAAGCTGATGCTATATGAGTAATTTGATTATGCTACTTATCTGTTATGGTGAAATATTGAATAAGCGTCGACGAATATTTATATGTGTAATAAGGTAAGGCATAATGAGTAGTGGCTAGGAACCCTGATTTGTGGAAAAGGTTGTTGGAAACCAAGAATCGTACTTTAAGAGTTATGAAGTGTGTGTAAATGCGTGAATGTATTACAATGCCGACGAAAATTTTTTGGACACCGTTATATTTATAGGATTTTGTTTCTACACGTTTGCAACGCAAATTCTCGACCTGTGAATTTTTTTATATGAGACTGCCACTGTAGTGCAAACTGGTGTCGTAAATATTTCGGTAAGAAAGGTAAGTGACCTTGACGTAATGCGTCTTGAGTGGCCACCTGTGCCAGCCACCTGGAGAAACAGCCATTAGGTGGAGAAAAAAGAGGCCATTAACCTCGCTATTGACATTCCTTTGTAGAAAGCATCGCAAAAACGACATGGTCGAACTTGAAAACATATGATTACACTGTGGAGCTCTTAATTTATGATATTTACTGAAATGCCTACTGAAATGACGAGAAATATTTTTATGTCTATACACCTGACTATGACTACTGTCTCTCTAGTTGAGAGATTTTTCTACTAACTTATGAAATGCCTCATGACTACTGAATGATATTTTTATGCTTTGCTTTTCATAGTTGCTTATTTCATTTGATATCTGGTTTCCAGCTGTGTTGCAGCATTAGTTTTATAAAATAAAATGCATTTGCTCATGTGAACACTTTCTGTCAACAGATCTATTAAATAATTATTTTATGATCCACATTATTCGAAAAAGGAGCTCTTGGAATGGAAAGAACAATAAGAAGGGACTGATAACAATAACTGCATATATAATTTTCTTTTCGAGTACTTGGTAATTTTTGTAGAATTAGTTTTTGTGGTGCACCACTTTAATGACATAGATATTAAGATGTGAATAGACATTTCCCTTATCTGCATTGTTGTCTTTAGTGTAATATTTATTCTGCTTGATCTTTGCCATGCTTAGGTATTAGTTACAGAATTTGCTGCTGCTGTTTGCCATGCATAGTGCTACTAAATTTCACTTTGTATTACTCTGTTAAGCTAGTTTTGCTACTGATTTATTTTTCTTGTTTGCTGCACAGTGCCTTATATTAGTTGTAATATTGCAATTGCTTTGCCTTTTGTATTTTTTATCATTGCTGTTTGTGTTAATTGTTTTGTGCTGCTGCATTGCCTCGTTCCTTAGTTTTATCATTGCTGTTTGTGTTAATTGTTTTGTGCTGCTGCATTGCCTCGTTCCTTAGTTTAGCATCCGAGCTCAGTAGATTTAAGTTAGCTTAAGAGGGGGTAGACTATATAAGAGACTGCGTTGCGATGAATTTGAAGAAATGCATTGAGAAGTTATACAAAAAAAGTACAGAAAGCAGGTATAGATAGGACTTTTTGGAAATAATGAAGAACGAAGGGAGATCTCCGAGAAGTAAAACAAACCCTGTCCTTTCCTTGTGTTATCCCACTATGTGTTTGTGTACCCTTGGGTAGTTGTGTTTTTCCTGTCTTAATGTGTTAAGCTAATAGGAGCTATGTTGTAGAATTTTTCTGATAATGTGTTATTTTCTTTGTAAAGATGTTTAGACATTATTTATTCTGTTCTGTTTTAATGCTTAGGTGTGAAGTTGATGTTTCAAAAGTTATTCTGATCTTTTATGTATGTACTTATGTCATAATTCCTGTAACACTGATGTATCTGTTTATTTCTATTCTTTTGTAAAGCCTGTACTACTACAGAGTTATCTGTATTGTTATGTTCTTTAATGATGTATTTTGTACCTTGGTATTGTATTCCTATGTTATAAAATTGTAATTGACACCAGGTCATCAAATTAAGTAACTTGTAAGTTGCATTTCACTGCACACATTTCTGTTGGTCATAGCATATGGACAATATGTGAGAAGTAGGGACTGTTAGTGTTTGCACGTGTGTTAATAATTCAGCAAGGGACTGGATAACAGCATTGCTGGTTCTAAGGACAATTCCAAACACTTTGTGAGTGCACAAGTGGTGGTTATGGACTTGCTATATTGTCCACAAGACTCTTCGATGGTGATTGTGCACCTGCACAGTTGCAACAGATGGCTGCTGGCCATCTCTACAAGGACTACAGTGGGTCTACATCTGTGATGATCCATCAATACCATTATTTCTACAAGGACTGCAGTGGGTCCGCACCTCTGGTGGCCCACCAATACCGTAATCTCTACCAGGACTACAGTGGGTCTGCTCTGTGATGACCTACCCACCAATACTCTTCAAAACTTCGACTGACTCCGCTGTGGGTTTGCCCTGTTGTGGCCCATTACCTGTCAGCATGTCAAGAGTCAGCACTGTCTTTCCGTTGGAAGGACAACGCTACTTCTTCAAGACTGCATGGAAATCCACTACTTCCGTGTGCATTTTCTTTTACTGCTCAGACTTTGAGAAAAACACTGCAATATGATGAATGATCAGGACTGTCTTTATGGACTGTGAGAAAATTTTAGCTTTTGACCAACATTGTATCAATAAGTGTGTGCATTTGATTTCTTTGTTATTGTAATTACGATTATGAAAAATTTTAACAAATATGTATTGCCCAGTGCCCAAACCAATTTGTAAAATTTTTTGTGGGGAGCATGGGGGCTATGTAAGTAGGCTGTTTAGGTTTTTTTGGTAACGCCACCTCTGTATGAAAATCACTGGCTGTGCTGTGTGCAGTCTGTGGCTGCTTTGCATTGTTGTAATACTCGCCATTGTAGTGTTAGGCAGCTGGCTGGGAACAGCGCGTAGCATTGCGCAGTTGGAGGTGAGCCGCCAGCAGTGGTGGATGTGGGGAGAGAGATGGCGGAGTTTTGAAATTTGTCATGAACTGCTCTATATATATATATATATATATATATATATGATGATATAAAGGTAAATACATTGTTTGTTCTCTATTAATATCTTTCATTTGCTAACTATCCCTATCAGTAGTTAGTGCCTTCCATAGTTTGAATCTTTTATTTAGCTGGCAGTAGTGGCGTTGGCTGTATTGCAGTAGTGGTAGTAACCAAGATTTTTGTGAGGTAAGAGATTTGTGAAAAGTACAGGTTAATGTTAGTCAAGACCATTCTCTTGTAGAGATTATTGAAAGTCAGATTGCGTTGCGCTAAAAATATTGTGCGTCAGTTTAAGCTCAGTTGTGTATAAATGGTTCAATGGGGACGTTTCATATCCTGTGCAAGCTTCTTCATCTCCAGTACCTACTGCAGCCTACATCCTTCTGAATCTGTTTAGTGTATTCATCTCTTGGTCTCCCTTTACGATTTTTACCCTCCACGCTGCCCTCCAATACTAAACTGGTGATCCCTTGATGTCTCAGAATATGCCCTACCAACCGACCCCTTCTTCCAGTCAAGTTGTGCCACAAAATTCTCTCCTCTCCAATTCTATTCAATACCTCCTCATTAGTTATGTGACCTACCCATCTAATCTTCAGCATTCTTCGGTAGCACCACATTTCGAAAGCTTCTATTCTCGTCTTGTCTAAACTATTTATCGTCCACGTTTCACTTCCATACATGGCTACACTCCAGACAAATACTTTCAGGAACGACTTCCTGACACTTATACTCGATGTTAACAACTTTCTCTTGTTCAGAAACGCTTTCCTTGCCATTGCCAGTCTACATTTTATATCCTCTCTACTTCGACCATCATCAGTTATTTTACTCCCCAAATAGCAAAACTCCTTTACTACGTTAAGTGTCTCATTTCCTAATCTAATTCCCTCAGCATCACCCGACTTAATTCGACTACATTCCATTATTCTCGTTTTGCTTTTGTTGATGTACATCTTGTATCCTGCTTTCAAGACACTGTCCAGCTGCTCTTCCAGGTCGTTTGCTGTCTCTGACAGAATTACAATGTCATCGGCAAACCTCAAAGTTTTTATTTCTTCTCCATGGATTTTAATTCCTATTCTGAATTTTTCTTTTGTTTCCTTTACTGCTTGCTCAATATATAGATTGAATAACATCGGGGATAGGCTACAACCACGTCTCACTCCCTTCCAAACCACTGCTTCCCTTTCATGATCCTCGACTCTTATAACTGCCATCTGATTTCTGTACAAATTGTAAATAGCATTTGGCTCCCTGTATTTTACCCCTGCCACCTTCAGAATTTGAATGAGAGTATTCCAGTCAACATTGTCAAAAGCTTGTAGAGGCATTACACAACATATAACACATTATGCAAAAATGTCTCAAAGAGCAAAGAATGTTGCAGACGTCCAAGGGTTCTACGATGAATGCGGTCAATTTGTGTTCACGGATGTGGGGTTCCTTGCATTCTACAACATCAAAATGGCTCTGAGCACTATGGGACTTAACTTCTGAGGTCTTCAGTCCCCTAGAACTTAGAACTACTTAAACCTAACTAACCTAAGGACATCACACACATCCATGCCCGAGGCAGGATTCGAACCTGCGACCGTAGCGGTCGCGCGGTTCCAGACTAGCGCCTAGAACCGCTCGGCCACCCCGGCCGGCTCTCCAACATCGTACAAGTACTAAAGTGGTATTCCATAATAAACTGTTGCTTCACTCAAACCGTTTAACTGAGTGCAGCGTGCTAAAACTCGAAAAACAGCGGCGTTGCTGACACGATTTTACCTTGCAGAGCGCTGGTACAATGAAGGGGTGGTCTATGAAGATATGGTGTCGTCACTCTGAGCGTATGATCATAGTAACAGCATAGCTGGCGTCAAAGGCTGTGACAATATTTCCTTGCTTCAAGAAATTTGTAAAAGTGCATCTGTGCAGGATATGGAAACAGAAGCACGTCCTGCCCTCAAGCAGTTGAAGAAGAGATACGGACAACATGGGTTTATGAATGCTTCGTAAAATATACAACTATAATTTATTTGGCTTATTAATAAACAAATTGCTTCTTTTTTTTAAGAAGTCTTTGCATTTATTTATTCACTTTCTACTTTCTTTTCTGCCTCTTCACTTACAGGTTTTAGCTGAGTCGTGAGTATTTACCTTACGCTTTCAGCTGAACTCCTTGCAAAGAAGCAGCTTGAGGGGCTCTTTGCTAAGGAACCACACAACGGCTGTAGTTCATTAGAAATGCTGTGAGCACACATGAGGGTGTTCTAGGCTAGACTGTAGTTTGAGGTGTGTTAATGAACACTTACCAGTCGATTCACAGTAAGGGAAGTCAAACGGCGTTCAGAATAAAAATATATTTCAACTGTCACTAAAATGGTTCAAATGGCTCCGAGCACAATGGGACTTAACTTCTGAGGTCATCAGTCCCCTATAACTTAGAACTACTTAAACCTAACCAACCTAAGGACATCACACACATCCATGCCCGAGGCAGGATTCGAACCTGCGACCGTAGCGGTCGCGCGGTTCCAGACTGTAGCGCCTAGAACCGCTCGGTCACCCCAGCCAGCTCAACTGTCACAGCTTTGTCAGTAAACTATCGAAGTATTCTTAATAAAGTTCCCGAATTTACTGTCCTCCTGGAATGTTTTCGCACTCAAATTATTACTGGGATCGAGAGCTGGCTGAAACTCGAAGTGTTAAAGTGCGAGATATTTAGTGAGTCGTGGTACGTACATGGGAAAGATAAATTAGAGGCCATAGGAGGGGGACTGTTCATTGCAGATGACAAAAATAAGTTGAGTGTGACAATGAAATCGTCTGGTCTAGGTGAAACTAACTTAATTGTTGGATGTTTTTACTGGCCACCCGATTCCGGTGTGACAGTTCTAGAGTCATTCAAAGAAAGTCTACGGTCAATAACGTGTAAATACACAGATCATGCAATGCTAGTTGGAGGCGACTTTAACCTGCCGAGTGTAGACTGGGATGTCTATGGAATGATTCCGGGGAGGGGGGGGGGGTATCAGACAGTCAGTCATGAGATATGCTTTTGAACACGTTTTCTGAAAATTATCTTGAGCAGCCCACACGCAATGGAAATATCTTAGACCTTATAGCTACAAATAGGCTGGAACTTATAGACAATTTCAGTAGAGAAGCGCCGAATAGCGATCATGATGTGATTATAACAACTATCGTTACGAAAGTTAATAAATCAGTCAAGAAGGCTAGGAGAATGTTTCTGCTAGATAGATCAGATAATCAGGTATTAACATCTCTCTTAGACAGTGTCCGCCCCCGGTAGCTGAGTGGTCAGCGCTACAGAATGTCAATCCTCAGGGCCCGGGTTATATTCCTGGTTGGGTCGGAGATTTTCTCCGCTCAGGGACTGGGTGTTGTGTTGTCCTAATCATCATCATTTCATCCTCATCCAAGCGCAAGTCGCCGAAGTGGCGTCAAATCGAAAGACTTGCACCCGGCCAACGGTCTACCCGACGGGAGGCCCTAGTCACACGACTTAGACATTGAACTGGCATCACTTAGTTCCAGTGGAATGGATGTAAAGGAATTATGGGCAAAGTTTAAGCAGATTGTAAATAATGGTCTGGAGACTTACGTGCCTAAAAAGTGGGTAAAGGATAGAAAAGACCACCATGGTTTAGTAACGAAATTCGGCGGATGCTGAGGAAGCAGAGAATGTTGCACTCGAGGTTCAAAAGGGAACGCACAAATGATGATAAGTAAGATTACTAGAGATTCGTGCGTCGGTGTAAAGATCTATGCGCGAAGCATACAACAACTACTACTGTCACACTTCAGCAAAAGATCTGGCAGAGAACTCGAGAAAATTCTGGTCGTTTGTAAAATCTCTAAGCCGGTCTACGGCTTCCGTCAGTCCCTTGTTGATCAGTCTGGTGTGGCAGCTGAAGACAGCAAAACGAAAACCGAAGTTTTAAATTTCACGCAAGTAATAGTTCACACATAAACGTACCATCCTTTGATTATCGGACAGACTTCTGTATGGACGATATAGAAATAAGCATATCTGGCGTAGAGAAACAACTGTAATATTTGATAACGAATAAACCAACCGGATGGAATCGATTTTACAAAGAGAACTCTACGGCATTGTCCCCTTCCCTAGCTTGCATTTATCGTCAATCTCTCCCCCAGCACAAAGTCTCAAGCGACTGGAAAAATGCGCAAGTGACTCCAGTATATAAGAAAGGTGAAAGAACGGACCGCACAATTACAGTCCAATATGCCTAATTTCTGTTTGCTGCAGAATCTTTGAACATATTCTCAGTTTGAATATATTAAACTTTCTTGAGACTAAGAAACTTATGTCCACGAATCAACATGGCTTTGGAAAGCATCGCTCATGCGAGACTGAGCCTTCCCTTTTCGCACATGATATACTGAGAACCAGGGATGAAGGGCAACATGCAGATTCCATATTCTAGATTTCCGGAAAGCGTTTGACACGATGCCCCACTGCAGGCTATTAACGAGGATACGAGTATACGGGTTAAGTTCACAAATATATGAGTGGTTCCTAAATAATAAAACCCAGTATGTTGTTGTCGACGGCGAGTGTTTATCAGGGACAAGGGCATAATAAGGAATGCCCCAGAAAAGTGCGATAAGAGCGCTGTTGTTCTCTATATACATAAATGATTTGGAGGACAGGGTGGTCAGCAATCTGCGGTTGTTTGCTGATGATGCCATGGTTTACAACAAAGTGTCGAAGTTGAGAGACTGTGGGAAGATACAAGACGACTTAGACAAAATTTCCAGTTGGTGTGATGAATGGCAGCTAGCCCTAAATGTGGGAAAAGTGTAAGTTAATGCGCATGAGTAGGAAGACCAAACCTGTAATGTTCGGATACAGTATTAGTAATATCCTGCTTGACACCGTCAAGTCGTTTAAATATCTGAGCGTAGCGTTGCAAAGCGATATGAGGTGGAACGAGCACGTGATAACTGTGGTAGGGAAGGCAAGTGGTCGACTTCGGTTTATTGGGAGAATTTTAGGAAAAAGTGGTTCACCTGTAAAGCAGACCGCATATAGGATGCTGGTACTTCTTCAGTGTTTGGGATACGTACCAGGTCGGATTGAAGGAAGACATCGTAGAAATTCAGAGACGGGCCGCTAGATTTGTTGCCGGGAGGTTCGAACAACACGTAAGTGTTACGGAGATGCTTCGGGAACTCATATGGGAATACCTGGAAGGAAGGCGACGTTATTTTCGGGGACACTATTGCGAAAATTTAGAGGACCGACATTTGAAGCTGCCTGCCGGACGATTCTACTGTCGCCAACAAACGTCGCGCGTAAGGACCACGAAGATAAAAACGAGAAATTAGGGCTCACTCATAGGGGGGCATATAGACAGTCGTTTTTCCCACGCTCTATTTGCGAGTGGAACATAAGGGGAAGTGAGAAGTAGTGGTGCGGGATGCCCTCAGCCATGCGCCGTGCGGTGGCTTGCGGAGTGTCTCTGTACATGTAGATAAGGATGAAATGCAGCTAGAGTTACAGACAGGCAAGTCGACGTTGGTTAGATTATTCCGACTCACCTGGGACATTATCGCGATAAAACCTATGCATGCATAGTAATACGTGCAGGAGTAGTGGATTACAAGTATCATGAATGTGCACGTATTACCAATCAACCGTGTTAGATTTCACGCGCTTTCATGTTTGAACTACAGATAACTCACTCTCTCAGGAAAACTGCATGCTACATGTAGATGAGTACAGTACGTGCGCTGAAAAAAAAAAAAAAAAACACGAACGTCAACACTGCACTAGATTTACGTGAAGGCAGACTTCTGGCACTCTCGGTACATGTGTATCTTTACCCAGGAAGACGTGCCGCCTGTATGTAAATAATCAGCACTGAATGGTTGCTTCTCATTTCAGTCTGATCAACCACGAAGCGTTCTGCGCAAGCTGATCACCAAGTGCTGGTAAGAGCACTCGTTTGGTGGATGCTGACAACTTTGTTTCAATCACAACGTCGTCACTTTTCGATGATGAGATAATGGCGTTTCTCAAGAATGATTAATTGAAGGCGAACGTAAGAATTTTTTTTACATGTGTGTGAAATTTGTTCTTTTTGTTTTCATGTTTGCATGTGATATCTATGTGTTCCTTTGTATTTGCTACAGGTGAACAGATCGATACTGATCTATGACAACAAGCGCCTATTGCAATTAGAGCTCATGGGATTTTGGTCCAATCATCGATGACCAATTACATGCCATTCACAGTAAACTATCGCCATTTACCAATCAGGGCACATGGGTTTTATATCAAGTTCTGCATGAGTCACCACAAGTAACAACACGATTTTTCTGTAGTCAGAGCTCATAGGGGTCGGCGCCAGCCACTGAGAGGCACATCCGTGAGTACTACTATTACTACTTCTTCTCTCAATTAAAATAATTTTTTATGGTTTCTGTGTAGAATGCTTTCTTTCCTTTTTTTGGTGCACTTGACATTGATACTGCAAGAAAAACAGAAACCAAACATAGAATATACTACATCTAATATCAATATTAATAATGAGGGAGATGAGTGGCTGAAAGCACTTACCATCAGTGAACCTCGACATATCAGAAATTAATTATTATTATTGGATGTACATGTCTATTGCTTCTGTCTATGTGTGATATTAACGAATTCTGCTCCTTCAATTACAGAGGGCTTATTGGTAGCTTCCAGAAGTGCTGGACCATTCATTGACGTGGTTATTGACATCTATGTCACCTGAGCCTAGCGGAGGCAGGGCAGTGCTGTCGATGTCTGCATCACCTCGTCTGGGGCCATCAGGCTACTGCCCCCAGCCTAGCGGTAGCAAGGCGATGGCATTACCATCTGCATCACATCAGCTGGGGTCATCAGGATACGACCCTAGTCTAGCAATAGCAGGGCGGTGCCGTTGGTGTCTGCGTCGAGGGTGGTACCATCAATGTCTGCATCACCTTAACTGAGGTCACAGGCTAGCACCCTCCGTTCTAGTGGTAGCAAGGTGGTACTGTCAATGTCACAACTATCAGCCTGTCCACAGCCTAGAAGCAGCAGCATTACAGCTCGTCTTGTTCACCAACACCATGTAAATCATGCAGCCACATTAGATTACTCTGTTGTTCCTTGTCCTCTCAGAGACAGGATCTTACAATCTCGCATTGATAACGTCGATGCTGGATTTCGAGATAAGCAGAAATTTCATGTAGAGACACTGTCATCTAATGGAAAAGTTTCATAGTGCAGCTCACAACGCTCGCAACTTGAAGTGCAAACTGCCACCACACATACCTGTCTTATTTCTTAATCTGAGTGGGCATTATGCTCACTTTCTTGTTGAGCACTTAGGTGCTTTCAAGTTTTAGAATGAAAAGGTCAGTATCATACTTGACAATGGTGAAAAGTATATTTCATTCTTCAAGCGCCGCAGGGGATTAGCCGAGCGGTGTCAGGCGCTGCAGTCATGGACTGTGCGGCTGGTCCCGGCGGAGGTTCGAGTCCTCCCTCGGGCATGGGTGTGTGTGTTTGTCCTTAGGATAATTTAGGTTATTTAGTGTGTAAGCTTAGGGACTGATGACCATAGCAGTTAAGTCCCACAAGATTTCACACACATTTGAACATTTCTTCTTCAAGCGAATAACACCCAGAATATCGTGACATTTCCTGGACGCGCTATAATTTATGCAGGCGCCTTTCCAGAAACTTGCTGAGATGATGAATCGATAGTATACGCATATCACTCGATCTCCATTTCACGATAATGCGAAGTTTCAGCTGGTAACGAAGAAGGTGGTCTTCTCATATGAATACTTGTTTCACAGGAGTTTCACACCTCTGATTTAGAGGGCACATAAACTATGAATCCTGGCTCCTGTTACACTGCACCGGCGCTTTCATGGGACGCAATGTTAAAAAAGATACATTCCAACCTCAAAATATTGACCAGTGTTGATATGTTGCTTTTTTTCGTATGTGGGATTCATGGGGGACTTTGCCAGTGAGTCCACAGGTATGTCAAGGAGAAAAACCCGCGTCTGAGTGGGAAGGAGTTCAAGTTGTCTGACGATTTTTGTTGTATACTTTAATTGGATGTAAACAATCTCTATGAACAGGCCATGCAATAAACTCTGCCACTTGGAGGGTCCGATTGCTGTCCAATGATGAAATCTGGAAATTGAAGGTTAAGATTCTGAATGTGGCTGCTGATACTGGTAGGGAATAAGTTCTGGAGGCAGACCTAGAATATTCCACCGACATGCGTGACGAGCACAGTGACCTGCCATTGTGTCCAGAGAGCCTAGTCCTGCGAAATGGTCCCATCCCCTAGCTGCTGATAACACTGGTGAAGAAGCTGAGATACATTCTACATTACAGGAACCTCCAGCAACGTTTCAGGTTTGGGATGCGACTTCATAGAATCATTCAGAGCACCTCCTTCGCCAACATCCCTAGTTGAAGGAACACCGCAGGGGGCTCTTGCGCGATGTGATTTTAAAAAGATTTTTATAAATTAATAAATAATTCAGTTTTTGGCATAACCTGGATAATGTTTGCAACCTTTATGATATTAATTTATTACCATTGGGATGAGCAAGAGGTAACATCACTAGGCCAAATTTTAAGTGGGCCACAGTCTTCAATGAAGGACTAGTTACTATGGGAATGGTTAAGGCGTCAGTGGAGTTCACGGGGACTGTTATGTCAGTATATGTGTTCTTGATCTCTCCAAATTCCACATGCACTGATTCCATTTACAATTGCAAACACAAACTTCGCTGATGTCAAGTTACTTTATTTGGATAAGACAGTTTCATCTAGTGTGTTAGGGGCAGTCCAAATGAATTTGACATGTCTGGATTTGAAGGCGATTATCCTTATGGCATATCACCTCAGAACGAGAATGTTATCGGTCTGATAAAAGACGAGGCAAATGGCTCACAGGCTGTGGAGTTTACAGAGCTGAGATCGAATATGTATGCGTACCGCGTAGATACAAATACCACCCACAGACAGGTTAAGCATGTGCATCGTGTGGCGTCACATGGGCTCATGATCGAAGTCTATAAGGAGCGTCTTTTTCTGATGATCAATCTCCTCACATGGCGAAGCAAGTAGCCTTTATGTCATGGGGCCACGAGGTACTTACTGCACTTCAACTGAGTGATGATCTGTCGTGCCATGGAAACAAATGCTTCATCTGTGCAAATGGGATTGGAATCCTCACGTTCTCATGCTACTCCCTTGATTGATTTTATTCGTATACATGTATGTGTGTGTGTGTGTGTGTGTGTGTGTTTGTGTATGTGTGTGTGTGTCAGGTATGTGTGTGAATTGTGTATATTATTATATGTATTATGTGTACCATGTGCACAACTGCACACTGTGTGTGCTTGTCAAAAGAACAAAAATTGTTTAAATTTTGTGTTTTTTGTATGTGTGTGGTTCTTCACCTGCTGCCGCTAGTCCCCATACTCTGTAAATCTTGTAAATAATAAAAATCATTGTCCTTTTACCTTAGTATAAAGTGTCTCTGCTGCTGTAAATAGTGTATAGTTGATCAGTTGTTGTCATATAAACAAAATTGTAAACAAAAGTACTCTGCAATTATACAATCTCTTTTTTCAAAAAGGAAATGTATTGTTTCTGATAATAAACAAAAAGTTACTTTCCATATCGGTGTAATTATTATCATCTGATCCTTTCACCATTAAAGTTATTTTAGGGCGGAAGTAAATAATAACAACTTTATACATCAAACTATTTTTTTTTTTTATTTTACACTCAATCATCCAGCTTTTCAGAAGGATTCAAATAATTGTTTTTCATTTGCTTTGAATTCAGCCTGTATGAAACTCAAACCTAAGGCTCAATTAAATACGCTAGCATTCCTTCAACAAATTCTTTCTCCACTGATTCTATTGTTACAGCCTCAACACTTACACTCTTTGCTACAGCGGGAATAGAAGTATTGATGCATTGTTCACTTGGTCAATATCTACACTATTATTGCGCAAATAGTCAACAAATTCATAGTAGGCTCCTCTCACATACCGATGCCAACCTGTCACATACCGATGCCAACGACACAATCTGTCTGTAGCAACCGATAATGCACAATACAAGTCTTTCATTTTAACAAGGCTTGGATGTTTTAGATATATTTTCATGTCCCGTGAGGTTAACTGCAGCATTCTTTCGCTGTATATATCTACTATAAACACTTTACAACCAAACATGTGAATGCCGATAGCGGTGTGAGATACGTCATGTGTCAAGTGTCTTCTTCCTATCTATATATTTCATAATACTGCATAGATAGTCCCACTAGTACTATGAACACCGCACTTTAGCACCAGCACAGCGTGAATTTTCTTCCTCTATAACTACTTGGAAGTCATTTTCAGGTTCCAAATCTACATTTACATGTTTAAAAGCACTGACAGTTGCACTGTTTGTGTTAGCGAATAACGATACTCTTGTGGGATTTAATTGCTGTAGTTGTGCTACAGCACAGTCAGATGACAGCATCTCCGAAAAATTGGGCTGCTAGTGTGGAAATATCTGAGTGTCCTCATTTAGCATTGGATCAGGCGCCCATTGCAGCTCCTCTGCTCATGGTACTGCGCAGTCTAACAACGCTGGACGTCCTGTGGGCTACAGCTGCTGCAGTGTGTTTGAAACAATTATAGCACAAATAAAACCAAGTATAATGAAGCATACACACTTAGTAACAATAATAGTAATAATAATATTAATTAGAGATGTACTGGTGCCCGCATCTCGTGGTCGTGCGGTAGCGTTCTCGCTTCCCACGCCCGGGTTCCCGGGTTCGATTCCCGGCGGGGTCAGGGATTTTCTCTGCCTCGTGATGGCTGGGTGTTGTGTGCTGTCCTTAGGTTCGTTAGGTTTAAGTAGTTCTAAGTTCTAGGGGACTGATGACCATAGATGTTAAGTCCCATAGTGCTCAGAGCCATTTGAACCATTTTTTTTGAGATGTACTGGCATAATATACGCTAATAGTCTTCTTCTTCATCCCAGCTGATCGCTGCTGCTTCCGTTGCTGGCGGCACTTCATTCTCGACAGCAAATGATGCAAACACAATCATATTATCATTAAAAAATTCTCAAAGGGATGGGGAGCTGAGCTTGTGCACCGCTGACTGCTGAGTGGGGGCGCTCAGGGTGGGGGCTCCTTCATGCAAAATTTGCAGGAGTGCAGGGGGAGATTTGAGAGTCCTTCCCTTCTCTCCCCTCCTTGACCTTGGCACGTGGCAAGATTTCATGATTTCTGGAATGGCGTTGGAGATAAGGAACTGCCGATGCTTCTTCAACAAAATGTGACATGAGCAATTGCCGCAGCTGTAATATGACCCCAAAGGTAATTTGAAGGTGATTTCGTATCCGCTGTGGCCTACTGCTGATAGCTACAGTATCCCCTTCTTCTGAGAGGTATACACATGGTCGCTAATTTCACACACAACGTATAATTACGAGTATTATAACCAGCCACAAAACAGTCAATTTAATGAAACATTTAATCTGTTAAAGCAGGTTACTTTGAGCCATAAATTAATCCAGAGTGTGTTTTACCAATCTCAGAACGATGCAATGTGACTAATTAATAACATCAAAATCAAGATTCACAGGTTGGTTAATTCTTAGGAGAAAACTGTTCATTAAAATAATTTTATTTTTTGAGAGAAAATCAAATTCATTCACCACGGAGAATCAGCCCCAGAGACGCAAGTGGATAAATTAATAATTTGTAACCATTAAGAAATTTAAGTGGATCAAATTTACAGGAGTAATTAACATTTGACCAACAATATCATATTACAGAAATATGAGCCAGAACAACATATTATGAAGGAAAAACTAGTGGCATAAAGCAATTAATCAGCACAGTAATAGACTAGAACGAGATTTTCACTCTGCAGGAGAGCTTCTGTAAAGTTTGGAAGGTAGGAGACGAGGTACTGGCAGAAGTAAAGCTGTGAAGACCGGGCGAGCGTGAGTTGTGCTTGGGTAGCTCTGATGGTAGAGCACTTGCCCGCGCAGGACAGGGTTCCCGAGTTCGAGTCTCGGTCCTGCACACAGTTTTTATCTGCCAGGAAGTTTCAGTAATAGACTAGATACAAGAAGTCAAAAAGTGCAATAAGAACTTCACGGAACATGAAAACTAAAGTTTTAGTTACTACATGAAATTTTAAAAGCCTTGGCCAGTTTTAGACCGTAATAAAGAAAAACTAAAGTTTGCCTACTAGTTGTGTGGTCTAGTTGCAAGAGGCACAATATACAGGCAGAGCCCCTGGGGTAACCACACACAACACTGCCCCCCCCCCCCTTACCCCCTGCCCCGATGTCTAGGGGTCCCTTGCTTACCGCAGATGAGCGGACCGCGTGACACGGCCCTCTCAGTGTCCCAAGTGAGGAGGAGGTAGCACCGTACACGCAAGTACATACAACTAGGATGGGAGGCAGACGTAGTACACAAAAACTTATTAGTCGAGGTAAAGGAGGAAATACTGCCGTTAATTGCACAGAGGAATAGGCAAAATTTGAATTACAATATAAATATTAAATTTTCACTAGCAAAACCTTGCGCCAGGTTTGTTTGGGACTGACACAAATTTAAACAATCGACCGAAATACTTGGGTCTTACTACCTTGAAACCTCAATATCATGAATGAGCTCACGAACGTAATAAAATGCAATTAATCTGATGACTAGGTATCTTAAATATATAATTTGCAGTAAAATGTTAAATAGGTTACAAATTCACATCACTAACACCTGCAATGCTGCAGAGTGTATTACACGTAAAATTCCAGAACTAAAACAAGGAAAACGAAGCGTCAAAATCTTACAGATTACCACAGTACCATCAGTGAGCCGACGAGTAAATAACATATCAGATACACCCAACAGAACAACCGTTGAGTGATGTAACAATGTTTAAACTTAGTAGTCCTTATTGGCAATACTAGAACACACGAAGCTTTTCATCAATTTCAATACAAATACACTCCTGGAAATTGAAATAAGAACACCGTGAATTCATTGTCCCAGGAAGGGGAAACTTTATTGACACATTCCTGGGGTCAGATACATCACATGATCACACTGACAGAACCACAGGCACATAGACACAGCCAACAGAGCATGCACAATGTCGGCACTAGTACAGTGTATATCCACCTTTCGCAGCAATGCAGGCTGCTATTCTCCCATGGAGACGATCGTAGAGATGCTGGATGTAGTCCTGTGGAACGGCTTGCCATGCCATTTCCACCTGGCGCCTCAGTTGGACCAGCGTTCGTGCTGGACGTGCAGACCGCGTGAGACGACGCATCATCCAGTCCCAAACATGCTCAATGGGGGACAGATCCGGAGATCTTGCTGGCCAGGGTAGTTGACTTACACCTTCTAGAGCACGTTGGGTGGCACGGGATACATGCGGACGTGCATTGTCCTGTTGGAACAGCGAGTTCCCTTGCCGGTCTAGGAATGGTAGAACGATGGGTTCGATGACGGTTTGGATGTACCGTGCACTATTCAGTGTCCCCTCGACGATCACCAGTGGTGTACGGCCAGTGTAGGAGATCGCTCCCCACACCACGATGCCGGGTGTTGGCCCTGTGTGCCTCGGTCGCATGCAGTCCTGATTGTGGCGCTCTCCTGCACGGCGCCAAACAAACACGCATACGACCATCATTGGCACCAAGGCAGAAGCGACTCTCATCGCTGAAGACGACACGTCTCCATTCGTCCCTCCATTCACGCCTGTCGCGACACCACTGGAGGCGGGCTGCACGATGTTGGGGCGTGAGCGGAAGACGGCCTAACGGTGTGCGGGACCGTAGCCCAGCTTCATGGAGACGGTTGCGAATGGTCCTCGCCGATACCCCAGGAGCAACAGTGTCCCTAATTTTCTGGGAAGTGGCGGTGCGGTCCCCTACGGCACTGCGTAGGATCCTACGGTCTTGGCGTGCATCCGTGCGTCGCTGCGGTCCGGTCCCAGGTCGACGGGCACGTGCACCTACCGCCGACCACTGGCGACACCATCGATGTACTGTGGAGACCTCACGCCCCACGTGTTGAGCAATTCGGCGGTACGTCCACCCGGCCTCCCGCATGCCCACTATACGCCCTCGCTCAAAGTCCGTCAACTGCACATACGGTTCACGTCCACGCTATCGCGGCATGCTACCAGTGTTAAAGACTGCGATGGAGCTCCGTATGCCACGGCAAACTGGCTGACACTGACGGCGGCGGTGCACAAATGCTGCGCAGCTAGCGCCATTCGACGGCCAACGCCGCGGTTCCTGGTGTGTCCGCTGTGCCGTGCGTGTGATCATTGCTTGTACTGCCCTCTCGCAGTGTCCGGAGCAAGTATGGTGGGTCTGACACACCGGTGTCAATGTGTTCTTTTTTCCATTTCCAGGAGTGTATATACGTAAATCCGAAACAAATCGCTTACATACAAACTTAACTATGTTATATAGTGCGTGGCCGCAGCTATGGTACGTGACGGCAGTCTTTCAAAATACAATCACATGCGAGCCCTCAGCCACCATGGCAATACAGATTCAGCAGGAAGTAATTGTAATGCTTGAATCCAGAGTTCGGTACAGTAATACCTTCGTTTCCAGAAGATGGGCTTCGTTCTCAGCAAATATGGCATTAATGGACAAACGGAGGGCCCTCAGAATCTGTTCTTTCCGTCGGCCAAAGTGCAACCAGACTACGGCACGACCACCGGCATTAGCACCTCTTTATAGCGCTGCCAGGCCCCACAGCCCACAGAGCTGCCGCTGGCGTGCAACACGTCCAGTTGCGCACACTTACTTGCAAGCCGTCTAGCGAGGTCGGCGCACTCACCTCAATGCCCCTACAAACCTCCCCCTCGCTTCGCTCGTCTACAGCCCCAGCGGCACCTGGCCACACCGCGCAGCACCAAATCAAAGATACGCAATCAGCGACGTGTCGACTCGAGACGAGCCGCCACGATTCACCTTCGGTGTCTTTACATGTCCCAGACAGGGAGGGACTTACCTTCAACTTCTCTAATACACTTACAAGATTCTCTGCGCATGAACCACTCAAGTTACAGAATTGTTTATTACATGTGACAGAGAAACAAATGGTTCAAATGGCTCTGAGCATTATGGGACTTAACATCTATGGTCATCAGTCCCCTAGAACTTAGAACTACTTAAACCTAACTAACCTAAGGACATCACACAACACCCAGTCATCACGAGGCAGAGAAAATCCCTAACCCCGCCGGGAATCGAACCCGGGAACCCGGGCGTGGGAAGCGAGAACGCTACCGCACGACCACGAGCTGCGGACTGTGACAGAGAAAAGCAATATGTTTGGTAACATTATTCAGTAAAATAAATATATAGCTATAAAAACGTACAATCATCATGATACATAAATATTTACACACGTAGCTCAAAAGTCTTAATGTAGTAGTGTCAGAGATATAAAATAATGATGTTACAATAGAGAAGGAGACACTACCAGAAGAATGTAAATTGGCTATGATATGCCCAATATACAAGAAGGGAAGCAAAATGGAATGCGGTAACTACAGAGGAATCAGCTTGTTGAATGTAACATATAAGGTGCTGTCCATCATTATCCTCAGAAAATTACAACCATTCATAGAGAACAACATACAAGAATACCAAGCTGGCTTTAGACCAAATCGATTGACAATTTTCACACTAAGACAATTGCTTGAAAAACACTCGAAAGATGATAAAGATATCTACAGCCTGTGGATATGACAGCATCCACAGGAATAGCCTATACAATGCAATGCCGGACTTCAGAATCTCTGAGAAGCTAGTGAGAATGGTGCAAGCTTGTATGGAAGGGTCAAAGGCAGCAGTACGTTTCCGAGGAGCCACATCAGAAGCATTTGACATTGAGACAGGCCTCAGACAAGGGGATGCTCTCTCACGTGTTCTGTTCAATGTCATCTTAGAGAAAGTAATAAAAGAGTGTAGGTGACAGAAGTGGGCTGGAGTAGAGATGGACGGTAACTTCAATTGTCTCGCATATGCAGATCACATAGTACTACTAAGTGAATCAAAGCATGAGTTGAAAGAAATGTAGGTGAAATTGGATAATTATGCACAGAAGGTAGCGCTAAAAGTCAATCGAGACAAAACAGAGTTCATACAATTAGGAAGAAGACAAGAGCAGGAAGAATTTCTTGAGATAGATGGCAAGAGGTTCAAGAAAGTACACCAGTTCAAATACTTGGGATCTTGGTTTACGACGGACAACAACATAAAAATGGACGTCAAGAAAGGATAGCAGTGGGAATGACATGCATGCATTCCCTCAGAGACTTGCTCGGCTCTAAATCGATCTCAGTGAACACTAAGATGAAAATCTACAGCACAGTGATATGCCCAGCAGTAATGTACGGTTCAGAGACATAGAGCATGACTAAGCGGGAAAGGGAAAAGCTATTAATATTTGAAAGAAGAGTTATGAGGAAGATATGGGGACCAATTTTAGGTAACGGAGTATGGAGGAGAAGGAAAACGAGGAACTGTACCTTTTGATGTGAGAACCATCCTACAGAAGATAAAGAGCAAAAGAATACAATGGGTGGGCCATGTAGCCCGTATGCCAGATGGAAGAGAGACAGGCGAAGGTGGCACTAGCAGTGAAACCAGACACCAAGGAAAAACGAGGAACTCTACCTTTTGATGTGAGAACCATCCTACAGAAGATAAAGAGCAAAAGAATACAATGGGTGAGCCATGTAGCCCGTATGCCAGATGGAAGAGAGACAGGCGAAGGTTGCACTAGCAGGGAAACCAGACTCCAAACGCCCCATTGGACGACCAAGGCAGCGCTGGATGGACGACCTGGCGAAGGACCTAGCAGCCCTGGGAATTGAAGACACCTGGAGGAACCGGGCACAAAACAGGAAGGAATGGAGGCAGTTTGTGGAAGCATCGCGTGGTCTACAGGGCCTGTGGTCGCTAAATATCTCTCTATCTATAATAGAGCACTCTGCGCTATGTGTCCCACTGTGAACAGGACAATGAGTTTTGTAGAATCTGCCAATAAGTCTTGAAGGTTCATGTCAAGCATGAGGGCAGGAAGGTTTACCAGCACAGGAAGTTGCCCACTGAATTGGCAAACATCTCAGTGACGTCATCTGAACTTTCAGTCGCTAACGCAAGACAGAGCAATGAAAACTTCCTTGTCGGCCTCGCCAGCGCTCAACAGTACCAGCTGATGAACTCGACCTACAACGTATGTCTCGTAGGTACCCTGAAACAGGAAGCAGCTCAAATGCGCCCTGTGTTTCTTTAAATCAGCTGAAATGGGTGTGGCGAACCAGAAAAAATGCAGTTGTCTTTCCACATATCCGACCGTCCCATAAGCGAGGGAGGTAAGCAAGGTAACACCTAGCCATTGATGGTGGTTTTTCTTCAATGAAAAGTGGAGGATTTCGCTAACGCCTAATGATACGCGAGCACACAGTGTCTACGTCACGAACATTTTTCCAACTTAAGGGAGTGGCATTAGATATCGGCTGATGTGAACCGAATTGATCATGCTTAAGACCAATGAATCTTGCAGTGCAACTTCGGGAACTCTCATCACACGTCGTATTACCCCAGTAGAGCCAGCATTGAGCAGCAAATGTCTCTACCTCCTTATGGAGCGTAGGCCAACTAGTATCCGATAGTGTTATAAACTATGGATCGCAGTGTATTGATTATTACACTGCAGCATATCTCTATTTCACTGACATGCCAGTATGGGTAAGTCCGAACATACTGACCTTGTTGAAATTATTATTTTGTTTTTATTTCACAGTAAACTTATTTTATATTGTAATAAGGCTTATTCTTTTATTAACAACTTACCATGAGTCTACGCCCATACATATATGCAGTTATGCAGCCTGTGCAAAACTCACATTGAGTAGTTTATATTACATTACCGCCATTATCACACACGTGTTACAGCACGTAAGTTATTTCAACAAGATGTGAAAGTGCACGATCACCTTATGCACTAAACCTCTAAAAATCTCTGTTTAGTACAGCCACTATAGGCCGATTAAAATTGCTTGATAGTTGGCACTTGACGCGTTGGAGCCGGTTTCCTCCAATGAGACAGCTCAACGTCACGCCCGAACCGTTCGCCGTTGCCAAACTGCCACAACAGTTGGTCAGTTCACTTCCAATTCCTTGCCTGGCATTCTTTCTTGACGTGCTTGGATCCAGAACCATGGGTCTGACGGGTCTGGCACCTTCATTTCGTATTTCATCAAACATGACAACCACACCAAAAACAAACACACACACACAAACACACACACACACACACACACACAAACATAATGATAAAAATGGTTCAAATGGCTCTGAGCACTATGGTACTTAACATCTGAGGCCACCAGTCCTCTAGACTTAGAACTACTTAAACCTACGTAACCTAAGGACAGCACACACATCCATGCCCGAAGCACGATTCGAACCTTTCGACCGTATCAGCAGCGCGGTTCCGGACTGAAGCGCCTAGAACCGCTCGGACACAATGGCCGGCAAACAGAATGATAGTAATGAAATACACACATTTCATGCACAGCACTAATCAACACTAATTGAAACTTCCGAGCAAGACGCTATTCAGCGTCTCATATACCGGGTGATCAAAAAGTCAGTATAAATTTGAAAACTTAATAAACCACGGAATAATGTAGATAGAGAGGTAAAAATTGACACAGATGCTTGGAATGACATGGGGTTTTATTAGAACCAAGGGAAAAAAAACAAAGTATTGCTAGACGCGTGAAAGGTCTCTTGCGCGCGTCGTTTGGTGATGATCGTGTGCTCAGCCGCCACTTTCGTCATGCTTGGCCTCCCAGGTCCCCAGACCTCAGTCCGTGCGATTATTGGCTTTGGGGTTACCTGAAGTCGCAAGTGTATCGTGATCGACTGACATCTCTAGGGATGCTGAAAGACAACATCCGACGCCAATGCCTCAGCATAACTCCGGACATGCTTTACAGTGCTGTTCACAACATTATTCCTCGACTACAGCTATTGTTGAGGAATGATGGTGGACATATTGAGCATTTCCTGTAAAGAACATCATCTTTACTTTGTCTTACTTTGTTATGATAATTATTGCTATTCTGATCAGATGAAGCGCCATCTGTCGGATATTTTTAGAACGTTTGTATTTTGTTGGTTCCAATAAAACCCCATGTCATGCCAAGCATGTGTGTCAATTTGTACCTCTCTATCTACATTATTCTGTGATTTATTCAGTTTTCAAATTTATACTGACTTTTTGATCACCCGGTACATTTATCATAATCACAGAGATGGGCGTACATTAGATAAGCTCCTCACGTCATTCCGTGAACTGAATTTTTGAACTCTGCAATTCATCGTTGCTACTGGAGCACCACAGTCATAAATATAAGTACTGAACACAATTTTACAGTGTACTGCAGTGGATAGCACATAACCTTCCACATAGGAGGTCGTAGGTTCGAATCCCGTCAGGTACTGCGAAGTTCTTATTTCTAAATATAATCAAAAGAGTTTAATTATTATTTTTATTCAATTAACTGGTTCAAGTCTAATTTTCTATTTCTAATTCTTTGCCTTGTCATTGTCATCATCGTATTGACTTTATTTCCTCGTGTAGCCAGTGTGAGGACAGTTTCAGGCAACCAATGATAGCGAGAAATCACAGTTTGTTTTTAGCACTGAAACTGACTTTTTTCTATCTTGAGTTTGGTCGTAGAGGTTAATTTTAATCGCCGTGAACAAAACGATGGAGATTTTAGTTCTGCCGCAGACTATTGACCGTCGGTTTCTCGGATACATCGCACATCATCTGGTTGCGGTTAGCTTAGGAGCTGATTGTGAATTTAAATTCTGGGTAACAAAACATGTCGCCTGACGCAATTAAGTGATTGGCCACTTAAGATTAGCTGTCGACAGAGCATTCGCATTGCCGACATACCTCGCGGCGGCCGCTTCCAACATTGCTCTGCGTTGCACATTAACAGCGTTTGTGAAGTTATCCGCCGTGTGCGTGTCGCCTATAACCGGGCGGTAGCCGGCAGCCAATATGCCAACACTGTAGCGGTAAGTGACAGATGTCAGCTACCAAGTAATTTTAATTGGATTATACACTGAAGCGCCAAAGAAACAAGTATAGGCATGCGTATTCAAATACAGAGATATGTAAACAGGCAAAATACGGCGCTACGGTCGGCAACGACTATATACAATAACAAGGGTCTGGCGCAGTTGATAGATCGGTTACTGCTACTACAATGGCAGGTTATCAAGATTGAATGGAGTTTGAACATGGTGCTATACTCGGCGCACGAGCGATGGGACGCATCATCTCCGAGGTAGCAAGGAAGTGGGATTTTCGCGTACGACCATTTCACGAATGAACCGTGAATATCAGGAATGCGGTAAAACATCAAATCTCACACATCGCTGCGACCGGAAAAAGACTGTTGATAACTGGAAACATGTTGCCTGGTCGCACGGGTTTCACTTCAAATTTTTTCGAGCGGATGGACGTGTACGGGTGTGGAGAGAACCTCATGAATCCTTGGACCCTTCGTGTCAACAGGGGACTGTTCAAGTTGGTGGAGGCTTTCTAATGATGTGGAGTATGTGCAGCTGGAGCAATATGGGAACCCCGATACGTCTAGATACGACTCTGACAGGTGACACGTACGTAAGCATCCTGCCTGCATCGATTCATGTCCATTCTGAATTCCAGCGGACTTGGGCAATTCCAGCAGGACAATGCGTCACCCCACAAGTCCAGAATTGCTACTGAGTGGCTCCAGGAACACTCTTTGAGTTGAAACACTTCCGCTCGCCACCAGATTCCCTAGACATGAACATTATTGAGAATATCTGGGATGCCTTGCAACGTGATTTTCAGAAGAGATCTCCACCGCTCGTACTCTTACGGATTTATGGACAGCCATGCATGATTCATGGTATCAACTCCCTCCAGCACTTCTTCAGACATTAATCGAGTCCATGCCACGTCGTGTTGCGCCACTTCTGCGTGCTCGTGAGACCCCTCTCCACCCCCCCCCGCCCCCCCCCCCCACACACACACACACACAATACGAGGCAGGTATACCAGCTTCTTTGGCTCTTCAGTGAAGTCCATGAAAGGTGGAAGGCGATGTACACTACTGACTAATCTGTTCACCCAAGAGTGCAAAAGTAAAGGTAACCTACTTTGAATTATCTTCGTGAATCGGCATGTGGAATTTTCTTCCATCCTTTCTGCTTAATATTCTCGCTGATAAAGTCCCTAGTAGCATTTACTGTAGTGAATTGGAAATGTTTTGAGCTGCGAAGAGTCAGTACGGCTACTACTGGATGAGTGGGTTACAAATTTACGTTAAATAATGTTATCTAGGATGCCGTCATGGAGCGTTTATTGATTAACACTGCAAAATGATTCACAATCACTCAGTTCGATACACTAAATTTTATAGAACACTGAAAATCATGAATACCATACAGAGATCGGTCCCGGAGTACATCCGAATGCCGACTGATCTGCTTGGCACACAACAGGAATCACTAGCAGACTTCGTACTACATCGGAAAGATTCCTTCTTTGTCGGTGCCATACTAACCATCGTTTGTTTCTTATTAGTTTTAGCTTACTGTTAGTGTAAGAAGAGTAAGGAAGCTTTAATGTCCCTGACATTTATTATGTCAAAAGTGGGTTCCATTAATTAATAATTTGTATTGAAAAACCAGTAGTTTTGCGCCTAAAAGTCTGTAGGTCCCCGGTGTTCGTGACTGTGAGGTTAGATTCGGCCTGACGCCCAGCTGTATTCTACCAATAAAGATACTTTGAGCGCCATCTGGAGTTGCAAAGCCCCTCTGCCCGCTTTTTAGCTGCTTCATTGCTCTTCGCTGTTGCTTTTCTATCACTGCTGAGCACTGCAATGTATTCATCTTGACTGCAGTGTTCAAATACAATATTAAAACTAGTAAGTAAATTGTGATTAGAACATGTGGATTCTCACAAAACGGAGCTTGAGGAGTCTCCTTTATTACTGTGCTCCAGTACTCCATGTATGGAGAAAACACCGACATGCACTTATTAGATCGTGTCAGTACCTCGTGTGTTCAGTTAGGGTAGTGTTTGAAACCAGACAAGTTGCGTGACTAGCACAGTCTATAACGTCTTCACCTGCTTCCCAACGTGAACCCTGCTAAGTGCTTTCCATGATGGATCAGGTACTTATAATCTTATTCACAAAGGCATTATAAGATCTCACTTACTGCTACTCCCGCTGTACCCACCCATAAAACAAAAAACCTAATCACTGCATCACCACTGTTCCCTATATCCCTGAAAGAAACTAACCTGCACTCTACGCACAATTCCATACCAGATTACATTTAAGGAAAGGATGAAGTCTTTTCTTATGCCATCCCTGTTATTTTTCCCTATCAAGCATTGAAGAAAATGCTCACTGCTTCCTCCAGCTTCTTTCTTTTGCCATTTTTCAATCACAGCAAATTACGTTTTATTTTTTTCTCTCTCTCACTCTCCCATCTTTTCCTTCACGTCCATTTCTACCACAGCTCACACCTTAATTCAACTGTTCACAAACAAATACTGGGTGCTCCTGTAGGGATGATCGGTATTCAGGGTCATGACACGAAGGATCATTAGAGGTAAAAAGTTCTAGCAAACATTAACTATATAATGCTTACCTTAAGAGCTGTGAGCACTTCTTCCTCTTCCACACTGTGAAACAAAAGCACTTCTGTCGCAAGCTCTTTGCTTTCCATATTTTGAGAGGAGACAGTATGGACCAAATCAAGAAAAAATTGTCAAGTAAACATGTGCTCTACAATGCATACCTTAGGAGCTATGAGCTTTTGATCAGTAGAAGAGATGTGTTTCACAATATTGAAGACGAACAAGTGCTATTTTGTTACCGTTGCTTTTTTGACTATTTCTGTCATAACGAATTCTAAGTAGTGGAGTCCATACAAAATGCTTATCACAAATTCTAAATAGTGCAGTCTATAAATAATGCAACGTGGAGTCCATAAAAAATGCAATGTGGAGTCCATACAAAATGCAACAATCTCTATAAAGGAAGCCTTGCTTGGTTTCTTGAGTTGACCACACAACAAAGACGATTGACAGTCTCATTTTAATTGCATGTTCTGATTCTAGCGTAAATTTCTTATACAGTGTTAGTCTCAAGTAAATAACGATTTCAAAAGTTACACTTTCGCACTTAGAACTTTTCATGTCTTTCACTGGTGGTAGTTGACAGGTTTCTGCTCAGTTGCAGCTAACGTCATGTACAAAACGTACATTTGCATATGCCATATCTGAAATTTGTCGAATTTGCTGTAGCTTTCATGTACCTTTCACGCATCCTTTATGGTTTTAAATTTTCAAAACAACACTGTTTTTTGATACTGATACTGTTGTATATGATGCTGCGAATATTATGAGTTTCTGATCAAAAGTTATGGACAACACGTACAAATTTTTTTCTAAATTTACTTTCGCTTCATTTGTAAACTGTTACATAAGAGAATCATGTAGTTTATAGTTTGCTTAATCGATCAACACTATTATTGTGAAGAGGAAAGGTAAATCACGAAGTGCTTTTTCATGAAATACGAAACTTCTGTCTCAGAAGATGCAGTTTGCTTTTTCCCTCGCCAAACAGACCTACATACCATTACTGACATGTACTTAATGTATTTCGCAGGACCGCATGTGGAGGAAGACAAAATCAAGACAATCCAGTTCGTGCATGGGAGTGGATGCCAACAGGAACTTTGGTTTCCACTGGAACGGTGAGGATGCAGTTACATTGTGCATACGGAATGTTGGCTGTGTTGTCTTAGATTCATACATTTAGAATATTGAGTCCACGGAGAACAGCTAAAAAGTTTGATACCATTGATAATGACATCCTGCTTAGTTTTGCTGCTTGTTCCTAGGGTCCAGTAGAGATGTGGGCAAGTAACTTTACGTGTGTTGTTGCTCTCTACAAATGAGTCAATAACATACTACGTGGTGTTTTTGATGGTTATGGAACTGACGCACCAGCCTAAAGTGTTAATTGGCGCTACGATTTTCTCAGACCATTTCCTAAGGCCGGTCACAGCTCATTAAGTTTTTTCAGTTTTTTTTTTTTTTACGTTTCCTCAGATACGACCCATGGGAGACGCTGCAACATTTACCGAGTGTAGGTATGGTGCCAGGGCTCGCTAAAATCTTTAAAGACTGCATTTGTTTGTCTTTTCTCAATTAGCTACCAAGTAACACCAAACGACAAATCTAAGATCATAGACAGGATGATTCAGTTGCCCCTAACGATGTCGTTTTATGCAACCTGCAATGTTATACGTATCTGGCCTTCAAAAACCACACCCGAAATTTTCGTATTCTCTAGCTCGCTACGCGAAAACTATTAGCCCTCATAAAAAATTAACAGCTCCTTTTTGCAGGAAATTAATGTAGTTAAATTTTGTACTACGAAACGTTTTCGCTGGAGACCACTGTTTTCGAAGTACTCGAGAAAAACGTACAAAAATGACCTATAAGCTCACCTCCACCCCCACACTCATCCCTCACTAATCACGATTTCTGGTATGTGGTTTATGGCACTCACTCGTACCACTGTACAAAAATTTCTGACTACACGAACTCATACCTTATTTCGGCTCTATTGACCGGGCTATTACGCTACAAGCTATCCGTTAACATTATTGATTTTCACGTGCCCGTGAGGACAATGAAAGAAAAACGACCTCACAATTTTGTGAATTTTGACAGTATGAAATAAACAACTACATCATTATATTCATCAGGCATTCTGATTAGAAAAACCACTGTGTTTGCAAGGCATAAATTTCGATCGAATGGGAAATGTAAACTTAACCCTTACAAGTACAGTCGTTTCCTAGTCAGAAAGCGTGGCGAATACAACGATGTAACTGTCAAAGTTCACGAAATTGTTGGGTAAAATATACACAAACGCAAATTTTTAAATTTGTAATTGCTCGACTAGGGAGGTGGCCTGTAGACCAAAAAACGAACGGCAAATGTGGGAATTTATTCATCCAATTGGAAATTTTTGTACAGTGGTATGAACAAAATACTAGAAATCCTGATCGTAGGGGGTTTAATGTGGGATTTCATTTGGAGGTGACTTTTGTACGTTTTTCATGAATAACTTGAAAACTATGCCCTCTAGCGAAAACATATCCCAGTAAAAAGTTTAACTTCTTTAAATTTGCAATAAAAAGTTCCTGTTCACTTTTTTGTTGGTCTGTTCGCACCTAGCGAGCAAGAAAACATGAAAATATTGCGCGTGGGTTTTGGAAGGCCAGATAAAACGCTGCGTGTTACAGAAAACGAAATTGTTAGAGGCACCTGCATCACACAGCATATAGATAATCTGTTTAGCTGTCGATGTCACGTTCCCTGAAAAATAGCGCAACAAACTGGACAAAAAGTGCATATTTTATTGACAAGCAAGCATAAGTTCGAAAAACAGAAAATCCTGCATATTAGATTCTTATAATGCTTAATATTTTTCGTATATTCAACTCTCACCCTGAACAAGGCGAGGTGATGCTCTGGTTAGCACACTGGACTCGCATTCGGGAGAACGACGGTTCAAACACGCGTATGGCCATCTTGATTTTGGTACACCGGGATTTCCCTAAATCGCTTCCAGCAAATACCGAGAGTTTATGGAAAAAGGAAAGCCGCCAAACAAATGTTTGGTTGTGAAAATAAGATAGAATAACTTCTCAAATCGCACTGCAGTTCGGCGATTTTTTTGTTAAATATTTCAGAAGTCGCTGTTCCGCGTGTACAATAGATCAACAGAGATTAAATGCTTAGATTTACGACCGATTTCCTTCCACATTCTTCCCTAATCTGAGCTTGTGCTCGGTTTCTAACCACCTCGTTGACGACTGGGCGTAAAACACTAACCTCCTCCTCCTCTTCCTCTGACCACGAGTCGTTCAACATGTTCGTGCACGTTCTATCCGAGTCAGCGTGTCGAAACACGGATATCCCCGCGAAGCCACAGCTCCTGTCATGTAATTCACTCACAGAAGCTAACCGGAAGCAGCCATGTTGTTTCAAGCGTTTATGAAGCGCAAATACTGTATTTACATGAAATGTATTCACAGCTGCGAATGTCAATAACCATCAGCCGCATAATGGAATGGCGACAATGAAAATTTGTGCCGGCTGGGACTCGAACCCAGATATCCCACTAATCGCCAGTGGTCGCCTTACCAGACCTAAACTCTGTGTCGTCAACCCTCTGTCTACGATCTAATGATAAGGTGACCTCTCGTTTTCCGGCACGAATTCTCATTTCCGTCTTTTAGTTATGCAGCTGATGCTTGTCCATACTCGCAACTGCGAATACATTTTATGTGTTACATAATCTCTTTAATCGACGCAGTGCCTTCTCCTTCGGACTACACGAACTATTCGGACCATTGTATCGTAATTCGGAATAACACGGGCACGGCGGTATCGTATCGCACATATTGTATTCGGCGATTTTTGTATTTATACACCCGTATTACAAAAACATGCAATTTTAAGTGAGACCCAGCGTTAAAAGTATTTCCTAAAAGCTTTGTCGTGCTAAAGTGTCGATAAATATGATACCATTCGCTAAACGTGTTACCCATTCATACTGTGCTGTTCTCAGACTCATTGCATGATGCACTTAATCACAAGGAAATAAAACTGAACATCAGGCACAATAGACTCAAAAAATGAAACTTGCTAATACGCATTTCATCTCGCAAAAGCCGTCAGCAAGAAAGGGAAAATGAAATGAAATAATCGTATGGCTTTCCTGGCAAGGATATCGCATCAGGGACTGATGGTAGTTCGACTGCCGGGTGTAGGTCTTTCTGTTTGACGCCACTTCTGTGACTTGTGTGTCGATGAAGACGAGATGGAACGAAAAAGATAACACTAACACCAAATCCAGACTGAAGAAAATCTGCGACCCCTGCCGCGAATCGAACCTTGGTCACTAGGCTCTAGAGACAGCGAGGCTAAACAGTTTTGTCCGTTCATACTGCTACAATAGACCACCAGCTACAAAGAGAAAGTAGTGACATTCTTAGCAGCTGAATGTACCGACACATGTTTCGCTCCCTTGTTTCCTCTGATCATTAGTGAATCTCTAAATAGACAATGCCAGAAACGAAGAGGTATCTTTAACACTATAAAAAATTAATATTAAACTTCGATTAATGGCATATCTGAGATTAAGAGAGATATGCAGAGACAGTCATTAGAAGGTGAGGGTTCAACCACTCTGCTGGGTCTGTAATATGCTACTGAAAAATTATATCAGAATGCAACTGGGGACAGTTTAGCCTCGGGGCCTTTAACTACGAGCCACGCCTTCCCGTAACTCTCCAAACTATGGGCTGGAACGTCTTGTAGCGATCGAGGCCTGCCTTCAAAGGTACTGGTTCACGCGCAACAGAGGAGGCAGCGCTCGTAACCCCCCTGCAGTACACTAAGGAGACAAGTCATGGGATAGCGATATGCACATATACGGCTGGCGGTAGTATACTGAGAGCACAGCGTTTAAAAAGGCACTCCACTGGCGGAGCTGCTGTTGTACTCAGGTAATTCACATGAAAAGTTGTCCGATGTGATGACGGCCGCACGACTGGCATTAACAGACTTGGAATGCGAGTAATATATGGGCACATTGAGCACACTAGGTGGGAATTTCGTGAACAAATTTTTGACGAATTATTTTACTACGAGACTGAATGTAGTCGAAATAATGAAAAAAATATAGTCAGTTGGGGAATTCGAAACGAATATAACTATGGTTAAATTTGAAATGGAGATAATTCATACGAAGTACACAACGAGGTCATACAACGAATCTCAAATCATGTCATATAATCTAAGTCTTGCATTTGACACAGCACAAATGACAATAAAATATTTGTAGAATTATTATTTTCAATATGAAATTCCTTGAAACTGTACTCAATTTGAACTACTTGTTCAGTAATAAAATTTCATACCAATATTATCTAAAAAGTCATCCAAAAGTATTTCATAAAATTTTTGTAAATCTGTCACATACCCTGTTTAACTCATATTCTGACACTGTCAAAATTTTCCATGTAATGAATTCCGACATATCGTTGCAAACAGGTCGTTTACCAGGATTTACTTTCATTTTGTCAAGATCTAAGTGAATTTCTACTTTTTCTTGAAATATTTTTTGTACATACCATCATTATCAAAACAATGAGGACTGGTTTTCAGTTTTAATCTGATAATATCAAAACTTCTAAGCAACATCTTACTTCCTTCCTCAAAGTTCCACACTTTGTAGATATCTAAAATTTTATATCCTTTTTCTATAGCTTTTATTGACTTCATCAGCTGTCCGAGTTCCAATTACACTTGTTTCTCCAACATTATGATTTCACTGTTCTATTTTTTCTTCAACAGATTTCACACACAATGGAAAAAAGTTTTTCATTTTTATTAATCTTTATTAGTGTTGGTAAAACTGGATGGTACAAACAGGTGCAAATACTTTACATTTTATAAAACTGTACCATTCACTGTAATAATATTCTGGTTTACATATTGTTATTGGATGACACATAGGATAAAGGCATCATATCTTCATCTACATGGATAACCTGTAAGTCACGCTGAAGTGCCTGGCAGAAGGTTCGTTTCATCACCTTCACAATAATTCTCTATTATTCCAATCTTGTACAGTACGTGAAAAAAACGAACACCTATATTTTTCGGTGCAAGCTCTGATTTCTCCCTGTGTAGGTCGACATCAACAAAATATTTTCGCGTTTGGAGGAGAGAGTTGGTGATTGAAATTTCGGGATAAGAATCCACCATAACGAAAAATGCCTTTGTTTTAATTATGTTCATCCCAAATTCAGTATCATTTCAGTGACACTCTCTCCCCTGTTTGTCGATAATACAAACGGTGCTGCCCTTCTTTGAAATTTCTCGATGTACTCTGTCAATTCTATCTAGTAGTGATCTCATACCATGCAACAGTATTCTAAAAGAGGATGGACAAGTGTAGTGTAGGCAGTCTCTTCTGTAGATCTGTTACATATTCTAAGTATCCTGCCAATAAAACGTAGTCTATGGTTAGCCATCCACACAATATTTTCTGTTTGTTACCCCTCCCGTCCAGTTTAAGTAGTTCATAATTGTAATTCCTAGGTATTTAGTTGAATTTCAGGTCTTTAGATTTGACTGATTTGTCGTGCAGCCGAAGTTTAACAGACTAGTTTTAGCACTCTTGTGGAGAATCTAGCACGTTTGGTATTTTGGGTCAATTGCCAATTTTTGCATCATACAGCCATCTTTTCATAATCGTTTTGCAATTTGTTTTGATCTTCTGATGACTTTATTAGTCGATAAACGACAGCATCATCTGCAAACAACGTAAGACGGCTGCTCAGATTGTCTAATAACTGAGACAATATTCCATAAGCTCTCAAATTCACTACAAGCTGCTTGTGTGACACAGTCTCAAAAGCCTTCTGGAAATCTAGAGATGTGGAATAAATTTGAAATCCCTTTTCGTTAGCACTCAGAACTTCAAAAAAACATGTGAGTAAATAGCTAGTTGTGTTTAACAAGAACCATGTTCTCTATATCTGTGTTGACTGTGTGTCAGTAGACCGTTTTTTTCGAGGTAATTGATTACGTTCAAACACAATATACGTTCAAAAATCCTGCTGGATATCGATGTTAACGATATGGGCCTGTAATTTAGTGGATTGCTGCTACTACATTCCCTGAATATTGGTGTGACCTGTGCAACTTTCCAGTCTTTGGGTACGAATATTGCAGCGAGTGAATGCTTGTACATGATTGTTACATATGGAGCTATTGCGTTAGCATACTCTGAAAGGGACCTAACTGGTATGTAGTCTGCACTGGAAGCCTTCTTATATTAAGTGGTTTACGTTGCTTCACTCCTCTGAGGATATCTGCTTATACGTTACTCATGTTGGCGGCTGTTCCTGATAAGAATTCTGGAATATTTATTTCGTCTTCTTTGGAGAAGTAATTTTACAAGACTGTGTTTAGTAACTTTGACAGCACTGTCGTCCATAGTATTTTCATTGACATTGTGCAGAGAAGCCATCGATTGTGTCTCGTTGCCTGCATAATTCATGTATGACCAGAACCTCTTTGGGTTTTCTGCCGGGTTTCGAGACTAAGTTTCGTTGTGGAAACTAATACATGCATCTCCCTTTGAAGTCCGCACTAAATTTCTAGCTTCTGTAAAAAGATCGCCCATGTTGGAGATTTTGCATCCATTTAAATTTGGCACATTTTCCCCTTGTTTCTGCAACAGTGTTCTGACACATTTTATATACCAAGGAGGATCAGCTCCTTCATATGTTAATTTATTTGTTATACATGTCGATATATTTTATTTTTGTGTTTACATCATATGCTTTGGCCCTTAACTTAATGTATTTGTATGACCACCAGAAAAAGCATCTGCTGGATTTAATTGTACAACAATTTCTGGTAACCATTTAAGTTTCTTATATTTTTTTATACACAGGTGATGTAATCCTATCACATTCCCACATCTCAACTAAATTATATCCGGCATTTCGTATTTCTTCACTTCATGTTAACGTCTTTTGATATAAATCATCCATTGTTTCTTTATTTTTATTATTAATCATTCCACTTTTAAAGCATTTTTTATGACCATGCCAGGAAGAACCATGGTATTATGAACAGTATTTGTTTCTTTCTCAAATAAATGTACTTTTGTTCCAACTATTTCTACTTTTCCTTCATTAAGAGTGTTTAATTTTTTTATTGCGAAAACTGTTTAACCAATCTATAGTTTTTTTCACTGTTTCTTCTTTTTGATCATTATCCAATACAGCAACTGTATTTTCTCGTAAATATGTAGATCTATAAATGGATATACAAACACCAGCAGTTGTTGAATAACAGAATGGCTCAATATTAGCTATCTCCAAAAATTGTTTTCTTAGTTCTTTACAACTTCTTTTTAATACATCTACAACAGAATGACAATATTCAACAATTCCCTTCTTCATACTGAATACATAACTTTCTTTAACTCTTTCACTGTGCAATTTGAGAAATTCGTCTCTCACAATAATATTTGATATCAGGTAATGGACCTACATAATTTTCATTTTCATGTAGGTTGAATGAATGTGGAAAATATCTTTTTCTTAATTCTTTCAAATCTTTTTCGAAAATAACTAAGTGCAACATGTAAAAAATAAATACAACCTATAATTCTTACACCTAACTCTTCAACCTGTAATAACATGAATTTAGTTCCAGAGTAGATAGTATATAGCTTTACTGTATTTTTAACACAGTACTTCAGAATGAATTAAGAATCATAACCTTGAGCATAATGTGCAATGAATACATAATTTTTTTTATATCAGCCAATGATACGATTTTTTGATTTTCTTAAATTTGTAAACCGTAGTGCAAAAGATGTGAACAATTATAAGATTTGGAATATGTGTTCCTGTTTCTAGTTGAACATTATAATCAAAAGATATGTATTGTTCAGTAAATGTACAATTAATTTTCTTTGGTTTTTCATTGCAACATGCAATTTTTAATTTTAATTGTATTATAATATTTGGAAAACTTAAAAACATAAAGTATTTAAATTTGTCAATAAAATAACAACTACTTTTACTACTAATTGGACAACCTTTGACATGATATTCTTCAATTTTTCTTTCACAAATTCCTCCTTTTTGTAAACTGTATTGCATGTAACATTAATGATTTTCAATTGCAACTTCTTTTTTACAGTTTTTACATACTTCAAAGTGTTTCCATTCTTCCAGTCTCAAACAAATCGCTTAAGTTTTTCACATTTACAAACTGTATCACAAAGCTCTTGAAGATTGTTGAAACATCTTCGTTATTACATATCTATTATGTTTTCACAATAAATTTTATTTTCTGCAGCTTTGCTTTCAGATTCTATATATAATGTACCTATATTTTCTTCTATTTTAGATTTATGAGTATCCTTGTTGTTAAATGGTTTATTACATCTAATACAGAAATATGACATTTCTAGAAATGCTTTCATACTCTTAATTACATGAAAATGGTTGTGATTTTTTATACAGATAAACTTCATTGCTTTATTAGGGCCAAGATAAATAACAAAACTGAAATTTTCAGGACATATAACATTTATTAGAATATCCAATAATTTTTCAACTTTTTAAACATCATCCTGTAATACCACAATGTTTAACTATAGCTGTGAGTTCTGATACTCTCAAATCACCATTATTTCTTGTAAGAATAAGTAAATTATGGGAAGTAACTAAAATAATTAATCCATCTTTTCTTAATTGCCTGTAATTATTAAATTATTTCTTCTGGAAATATCACAGAATTGAGTAACATTGAACAGCTCCATATTCTGTTCTGTTTTTAAGGGGAAAACATTAGATTATGAAAAATGAGTACCTGAAGACTGTTGAAAAATTAGAAACATTTGACTTTTAAATCCATGTTTGTTTACAATATTTCTTAAGACAAGCCTTACATCTACTAGAAAGAAGAAACAATTGCAGTCTTTAACTTCTTGACAATTTATATATTTCTTGGCAGAATTATCACACTCATCATCACTGTTTTTCAATAGTTTAGAATGCTCATCATTGGAAACACTTATCGAATCTTTCTTCTAAATCTTGGATAATATATATTTTTCACAAACAGAAAGAACATATTTAAAAACATAGTTTCATTATTTTATAACATTATTTAGTAACATGCTTATGCTTATCCTCTGTATATTTGTGTGAGTAAAAGTTACAATTGGTTTCCCTACTTAACGTTTCCTGGACTTCTTGACTTTCATTTATTAAAACAAGTTTCCATTAACTTATTAAAATATGTTTCCTATACATAGACATGGAGTCAATCAGAGATCTTGTTAACAATAAGCAGATGTATAATGATAAACAAGTTTCTATAATTGTTGACAAAAATAATAATCCTTGATTTGATGGAAATCAGATAGCTAATATTTTAGGATATGAATGTCCTAGGAAAGCATTTAAGGGAGTTGTCAAAGGAAAAAATAGTAAAAAATATGTAATCTTCAGTCGTCCTGAAATTGAGTCATTTAAAAATATTAACCACCATATACTACTTTTTCAAGAACCTTCTTTGTATTCTTTAAGTATGAAATCTAAAAAGCCTTTGGGAGAAAGTTTCCAGGACTGGATTTATGAAGAAGCTGTACCATCAATCCGAAAGCATGGTAATTATAATATTAGAAAAGATATGATAAATTCCTATAGATACTAAATAAAACAAGGTATCAATAAAATGAGTATGCAAACATACAGAAAATTTGAATGAAACAGTTGAAATGACTTTAGATGTATTAGATGGAAGAAATAGAAAAATAGATAGATCATGTCCTCATATTGTATCAGCAATAATTAAAGTTCAAGACATATTTTTGTTCTTTTAAGATTAGCGATAATAATTCTGACAATGTAAATAACGATATTGAAACAAGGTAAAAATCTTCAAAAACAAATAAATATTATTAGAAAGAGACATCCTAATTGTGAAGAAATTTTTAAGAATTAATTATGTACTAATTCAATAAATTTATTCAAAAGAATGAAAGAAAGGTTTCATATTGCTTTTTATCAAAATTATTTCAATCCTTGGCTTAATTACTCAAAAGAAAAATTGATGATATAATTAATTTTGTATCTGTTAACAGCTAAAGGAGTCTCCAGACTGTGCCCAGCAACTGTGGGCAACTTTGTCTGTGTCTTCGTAATTTTTCTTAGAAAAAGAAAGCCGAATTTCCAAGTACTCCTTATGATTAAATTTTATATAAGATTCATTATATATATAATAAATGAAAACTATTAAAGCAATCTGATTCAGTTCATCCAAATTTAAAATTCGCAAATAATTGTTAAACATCATCCTTATTCAATTTTCTTTTAATATCAAAATATACTCTGTCTTCTTTAATAAAACAATAACTGTAATGAATATTGTATTCAATACCAAACATTTTTGAATTTTCTATAACAAGTTCCATTTACAATAAAAATTTTATAAGGCAATTTTTTTTATTGGTTCAAATATTATATGAATTAACAATTGCCCACCATTTAACATGTATTGTTTTACCTATTATTTTTACTTTTTCAATAAGATAAATGTCTGGATAATTTATTTTCTGTAATTCTTGTCCCTAAAAA
Source organism: Schistocerca nitens (assembly GCF_023898315.1). Lineage (NCBI taxonomy): Eukaryota > Metazoa > Arthropoda > Insecta > Orthoptera > Acrididae > Schistocerca > Schistocerca nitens. The sequence goes on along the minus strand of NC_064618.1, from coordinate 282,494,274 downwards.
TTTACGTTTAATTCTTCTCCATTTAAATCTTCTCATTTGTATGTTATCGGCTTAGAAGTAATAAAATCCTTGATGTGTCAGCACTGCATGGAATTCAAATTTTACACAATGACACAAACTCAACACAATAGGCTGTGGGGTGGCAGGACTTAAATGGCTCACTCCTCAATTTCAAAAATTTCTATTAACCAACTGGCAGTGATCCTTTCTCAAATTTCATTTCAAGAAATGGGTTATTGAACTGTGTTGGTTATAATATTTGGAATTCATTGACATTATGTCTTTTTATCTCTATTTTGCAATCAATAGCTTAAAGATCACTGTCCACATTAGCCACAAATAAAATAATTCTCTTGATTTTTACATCATACTCAGATGAGTATATTAATATTTCATCACCTTACCAAAACGAAACTTCAGTTTATTTTTGTTACACAATCTTACCTGAAGATTACTTAATTTCCTTGGTAGCATGTTAAGTCTGCCTTTGAGAAGTAATCTAAAAAAACATTTTTCTGTTTTTTTGTAAAATAGTAAATTAGTTTTATTAAGTTGATTGATTATTACATTAAAATCTTCTTTATTAAGCAAATTACTGTGTTAAAAAACCTGAGTATTCAGGTTTTGTAACAAGATTTTTTAATCCTTTTGTAAAAAGTGATTATTAAAATATCTTAATTATTTACTGGTGTTTTACTTCAACTAATCTTCTTCCTTTAAAATCAATATAATTTTTATTTACTTAAAAAATTTTACCTAATTCTTTATGAAACAGTTTAATTACATCTTCTATGTTTGAGTTTACTGATGTTGGAAACTTTGGATATCTTTAAATTTCGTTTCTGACGATTGTTATGATATGTTACCTTTTTTAAATTCTGAATCTAATTATTCCTAATTTCCAGTTATAGTGACTGAATATCATTGATTTTTGTTTGTAATATCTATAATGATACCTATATTTTTTCTGTAATTTTTGGACCTATTATTGATTCAATAACACACATGTGTCACACTTTTAGTTTATGACCGAAAATCTTCAGAATTTGAAGTTAATCCTTTTTTAATTATTGTTTCTAATTATTGAATAACTTTGATTTTTTATTCTAATATTTTTACCATCTTATTAAAGTTACATAATTCATCATTAATTTTCGGTTCTAGTGATTGAAAACCTTTGATTTCATCTAATTCTCAAATGTCTTTTTATTAACTTACTTCCAAAAATGTCAATTTATTATATTCAAAATAGCTTAATGCAGCTCTGGTTGGTTTTGATAAAAGTTTTGAGACAAATAGTCAAAATAAAAGTAACTTCTCTAAATAATTTACTAGTGCTTTCGGTATATTAGCACCAAAAGCACAAAAAAGTTTAGAATTTATCGACTTGTTATATCAAATCCAATGAGAACAAACCTGATCAGATGTATCTAAATTAACTATTCATCATTTAAGATTGTTTGGATTATTGGCTAAATTGTCAGTCATGAATACACATCTAAAATATTTAATGTTAACAGGTGTGTGCCACGAATTTTTCACGAAATGAAGTATATTCAGAATGCATTCTTTCCATTGCATGTAATTGATGTTCTTTATCAGATTCATATCTTTTTCCAAGCCTTAATGAAATCTATAAAAATGTTGTTTTACAATCTTTGTCTCACAGATTAATTCCTTTATCACCTCTGTATCTTCTAACCTTGTTCCAAGACCACAATACTTATAACTAGAAATATGTAATTAGAAAGGTAATTTCTGAATTAAGGTGTTAACTAACCGTTAGCTGGCCGCGGTGGTCTAGCGGTTCTGGCGCTGCAGGCCGGAACCACGGGACTGCTACGGTCGCAGGTTCGAATCCTGCCTCGGGCATGGGTGTGTGTGATGTCCTTAGGTTAGTTAGGTTTAAGTAGTTCTAAGTTCTAGGGGACTTATGACCTAAGATGTTGAGTCCCATAGTGCTCAGAGCCATTTGAACCATTTTTTGAACTAACCGTTTTCCATATTTTCCATATTCGGAAATGTATGAGGAAGATAACTCAAAAATCTAATAAGATACAGAATTCCTTTTGGAATATTAATATGAGAATCACAGAATTTATTTGTCAATGTCTTTCATTTTCCAGTTTTTTTCCAGGTAATTCTTCTCTATGAACAGTAGTACATCTGTTGATTAAGAAACATATTCAGCTGGTTTTTCTGAATATTTTTAAATTAGTCCTTCAACAAATTACTACTATTTCTTCTTTCTGAAGAACTAGGAAAATATTCTTCAACAATTATTTTCATTAAATTATTATATTTATCACCTTTACTTGACTTAACCTTAGATGGATTATTTTCATCATATACTGCTTTGGAATCGAATAAAATTCTGGCATAACTCGTAGATCAATAGAATAAAATATTTCACCAAATCAGCCATAGTAATCTGCTTTTCAGTTGAAAGATTCATTAATCCATTTTTTCCTTCACATTCATTTTTACCAGTTCTTAATTTTGTCACTGTCTCAGCAGTATGGTTCATAAATTCTAACATTTGATCACTTATACTTATTTGTTTTAAATCTTTTTCTTTTAAATTTTTTATACATAATTTCTTCTTCATATTATTTCAATAAATGTTGTATTTCTGACTGAAACAATATATCATCACATTGTGAACTTTCATATTGTTTTGTTGACGGGATATTGTTAAAATCTTCGAAATAATATTGATGATAAGGAACCATCTTTATTTAGGATTCTCTGTTGTTTGTGTCATTTTCCAGATTATCATCCAATGCTTCAATTTCTTGTTTAACATATGTGACTGCATCGATAACTGATTGATATTCTTTATTTAAATTTTTCATATAGTTTTCATGAGTTTTTTCCCATTTTCAATTATTATATTAATTGATGTGATAGTTTTCTATTTGATCTAACTTTTTTTAACAACCTATCTATCACGTTTTATAAACATTTATTAGAGGTAAAAATTACATGTTATATTCAATGTTTATCTTCATCATTTATAATCAATGTTTTCAGTCATCACTTGTGTTTATTGTTTACATTCATCATTTACATTTAAAATTCACATTCAATGGTTATTTGAAAGATTTAAAAAATTCTTAATCTTTTCTGTGCATTTGACATTACTAATTTTTCTTGTTTTATCTATCAAAATAAAATAAAATTCATCCTTATTCCAAAGTTTACTTCATATTTCTTTAAAATTGTCGAATTTTAAATCACCTCCAACACATTTGTGATAAACACAATCTAAGTTTGTGTCATCTTGTCTGAAATTATTTGAAATATTATGATTATCTCTAACTGTTCCCACATTTTTGAATATGTTTGAGTTATATAGCAACAATCCATCTGTAGTAAAATTGTCTGTAACTCCATCCTGATTTTGGCAGCCAGAGTGGCTGTGCAGTTCTAGGCAGTACAGTCTGGAACTGCATGACCACTACAGTTGCAGGTTTGAATCCCGCCCCGGGCATTTATGTGTGTGATGTCCTTAGGGTAGTTCTAAGTTCTAGGGGACTGATGACCTCAGAAGTTAAGTCCCATAGCGCTCAGAGACATTTGAAACATTTTTGAACATCCTGATTTTCAAGAATGAAATCACCGAATATAATAAATGAGTTATCTTCACAATCATCTAATGGAATAATTTCTTCACTATTTTCAATAATGAAGCAGAAAGGTGGAAGGAGTATATAGAGGGTCTGTAGAAGGGCAAGGTACTTGATGACAATATTATGGAAATGGAAGAGGATGTAGATGAAGATGAAATGGGAAGTGTGATGCTGCATGAATAGTTTGACAGAGCACTGAAAGACCTAAGTCAAAACAAGGTCCCGTCGGTAGACAGCATTCCATTAGAACTATTGACAGCTTTGAGAGAGCCAGCCATGACAAAAGTATTCGATCTGTGAGCAAGATGTATGAGACAGGAGAAATGCACTCAGACTCCAAGAGGAATATAATAAATACAATCCAAAAGAAAGCAGGTGTTGAAGATATGAAAATTACCGAATTATCAGTTTAATAAGTCATGGTTGCAAAATACTGACACAATTTTTTTTACAGACGAATGGAAAAATAGGTAGAAGAGGACCTCGTGGAAGATCAATTTGGATTCTGTGGATATGTTGGAACACGTGAGGCAATACTGACCAAATGACTTATCTGAGAAAATAGATTAAGGAAAGGCAAACCTACGTTTCTAGACTTAGAGAATATTTTTGACAATGTTGACTGTAATACTCTCTTTCAAATTCTGATGATGACAGTGGTAAAATACAAGGAGCGAAAGGCTATTTACAAACTGTACAGAAACCAGATGGCAGTTATAAGAGTCGAAGGCCATGAAAGGGAACCATTGGTTGGGAAGGGTGTGAGACAGGTTTGGAGCCTTCTCCTGATGTTATTCAATCTGTATATTAAGCAAATAGTAAAGGAAACAAAAGAAAAATGTGGAGTAGGAATTAAAATCCATGGAGAAGATATAAAAACATTGAGGTTCCCCGATAACATTGTAATTCTGTCAGAGACAGCAAAGGACCAGGAAGAGCAGCAGAACGGAATGGACAATGTGTTGAAAGGAGGATATAAGATGAACATCAACAAAAGCAACACGAGGATAATGGAATGTAGTTGAATTAAAACGGGTGATGCAGAGGGAATTAGATTAGGAAATCAGACACTTAAAGTAGTAAATGAGTATTGCTATTTGGGGAGCAAAATAACTGATGATGGTCGAAGTAAAGAGGATATAAAATGTATACTGCCAATGGCAAGGAAAGCGTTTCTGAATGGGAGAAATTAGTTAACATCAAGTATAGATTTAAGTGTCAGGAAGACTTTTCTGAAAATATTTGTCCGGAGTGTAGTGGAAGTGAAACATGGATGATAAATAGTTTGGACAAAAAGAGAATAGAAGCTTTCAAAATGTGGTGCTAATGAATTATGCTGAAGATTATATTGGTTGATCACATAACTAATGAGGAAGTACTGAATATAATTGGGGAGAAGAGGATTTCGTGGCCGAACTTGACTAGAAGAAGGGAAGGTTTATTAGGACACATTCTGAGGCATCGAGGAATCATCAGTTTAGTACTGGAGTGAAGAACAGAGGGTAAAAAGGTAAAGGGAGACGAAGCCATGAATACACTAAACAGATGCAGAAGGATTTAGGTTCCAGTAGAGATGAAGAAGTTTGTGCAGGATACAGTAGCATAGAGAACTGCATTAAACCAGTCTCTGGGCTAAAGACCAGAACAACAACATAGAAGATAGTTCTGCAAAAATTTTAAGTTTTAATCATCAATTTATTGAACCCAATCAACAAGCATTTGTTAATAATTTATCGAAAATAATACTATTCGAATTAAATATTATGAATTTTAATATGGCTTTTGGAATGTTTGTTAAAAAACTAAAAATTTTCAACAAGAAACCATTATAATTTCTTCATTTGAACCAAATGCTGAATTTTAAGGACCAGTAATTTATGAACCAAATTTTCCTGTAAAATTCCAATTTTTGATAATATTCAGAATTTAGAAATACCTATAATTGATAGAAATGATGATCTGATTGATGTTAATGGATCAGTTATAACAGTTACTTTAAATATGTCTTAATAAATTTTTTTCTTTACAGATGAATAAGGTTCAACAGTACCATTTTTACTTTTCCCCATAAATTAAAAAACAAAAAAATATAAATATACCAATCAAGGCTCGAAAATTAATATTAATATTTGAGATGGATAGATTCGTCCTAATCATTCACAACTTAATATGAATTTCAGTATTATTGGAACTGATGGAACGATTATCCTACTTACTTAATAAAATCAGATATAAAAATTAATTATTTGGTATAACTGTTTGACATTATCACAATTAAAAAAGGGAGCAATATTCTGTATAGAATACAACATCCATTTACTTCTTCATTGGTTCTTATTCAATGTTCTTCAATTCTATCAAACAAATTAACAATTGAAGGACATAATCTTAATAATAGAACAATAGAAAAAAGTAAAGAAAATGAAGTACTTTATCCATTAGAAAGAGTCGGCAGATTTTATAAAAGATTTTAAAGAAATAATTTGCAAAGGAACAGTAATTTTCACTCGGATTTCTGGTTCTGGACATTCTATTCATAGATGGTGTGATTATAATGAGGCTGGAGTTGAAAATGTGACCACAGTTTCAAAGGAAGAAAAAAATTTGTGTAGAATGACTGGAAATCTGTGTTCCAGCCATTAAATATGAACCAGAATATTCACTTGAAATAGAACAAGGAAGACTGAAAAATCCAAAAATTCCAATTTCTTTCTTTGATCCACAAACCATACAGATTTCCAGATTAAGTATAAAAAGAAATTTTGAACTAGAAATTACTAATTATTGTAATTTTAAGAATTTGATATGGCTTACTATATTTTTGTTGTTTTCCAAACAATTATCAGTGTACTGATTCTACTTTATTCGATCATGATAAATTACAAAATATCTATCTATAGAATGGAAGCAATGAAGGTTTTCCTCAAGAGTTATGGAATCTTGGTCCATCCAGTAAATTATTAAAACCTTACAAAGCACTATGTGAATTTAAAAGAGTAAGACAATAAAATAATGACATTAATGTAAGTCCCTTGAATTTTTAAAAAATTATCCTATCCATAAAAAAATGTGACTAGACGAGGGAATGTTTTGACTACTCAAAAACCAATGGTGAAACCATGTCCCACTTTTAATGAAAACATCCTGAATAATACACTTACATATGCAATAATGTATGATAAAAAGGATTTAACTTATGATTCACTACACAGAATATTAAACGAAAAATTGTAAGCTGGAAAATTTAATTTTTTCAAAAATTTGAACATTTATGTAACATTTTACTTTCTGAAAATCTAATTTTTTTTGTATATGAATACACCAAAGAAATGGATATGAACGACAGCATTTGAAATCTATTATGCGAACTTAATAGTTATAGTAATAGTTACAATGAAGTGTTTACTAAATTAACAGAATTAAGAAAAGTAAATCTTAGAATATTTCAAAAGCCGAAATTTTGGTAACTGGAAATGGTCAAAAGGCTTTATTAGTTTTACATGATAAATTTTAAATAACTCTTAAATCTTTTTACAACAAAATCTTTACAAAAACGAATTGAAATTAGAGAAAACTGTTGGATAAAATTTTATAAATTGAGGATAAAACAAAACTAAAGATGAATCGGTTCAGATTATTGAATTTGGATGAATTTTGAAATTTTTCATATTTTTAAATTTTAACTGAATAAATTTATTTTATTAGTTATTAAATTTTAACTGAGAAATTTTATTAGATTTTTAATTTGTTTGTTATATGATGTTTTTATTTGTTACTATAAATAAATTTTTTAAATGGGGGATGCAGTAAAACTAAAATCTTGGTTTTATATCAGGAAACCTTAAAAATTAATTCAACTGCATTCAGTGTACTAGTAAAATAATTATACAAAAGTTCAAGAAATTACCACCTACTATGCTCAACATGCCCATATACTGCTAATGCGGAATGGTAGTTGGAGCTAGACGCATAGTATATTCTATTTCGGAAATCGTTAGGTAATTCAACGTTCCGAGATCCACAGTGTGAAATGTGTGCCGAGCATACCAAATTTCAGGCATCACCTCTCCCCACACAAAACACAGTGGCTGATGGGCACCACTTAACGGCCAGGTGGAGTGGCGTCTCCGTGGAGTTGTCAGTGCTAACAGAGAATCAGCACAGCGTGAACTAAATGCAGAAATCGGTGTGGGACGTACGACGATCGTAGCCGTTAGGACAGTGTACCGAAATTTGCCGTTAATGGGCTATGGCAGCAAACGTCCGACACGAGTATCTTTTCTGACAGCATGACATCGCCTGCAGCACCTCTCCTGGGATCGTGAATATATCGGTTGGACCCTGGACGACTGGAAAACTGTGGTCTCGTTAGATGAATTCCGATTTCAGTTGGTAAGAGCTGATGATAGGGTGTGAATGTGGCCCAGACCCCACGAAGCATGGATCCCAGTTTTTAACAAGGCACTGTGGAAGCTGGAGATAGCTTCATAATGGTATGGGCTGTGTTTACATGGAGTGGACAGGGTCCTCTGGTGAGACTGAAGTGATCATTCACTGGGCTTCATGTTCCCAAGGAGCGGTGGAATTTGTATGGATGACAATGTCCGTGACGCCGGGTCACAATTGCTCTTGACTATTCAAGTAACAGTTTGGACAATTCGAGCGAATAATTTAGCCACCCAGATCGCCCGACATGATTCCCACCCACCATTATGGGATATAATGCAATTTCGTGCACACTTTCGCAATTATGGACGGCTATGAAGGTACCATAGCTGAGTATTTCTGCAGTAGTCTTTGAACGACTTGTTGAGTCCATGCCACATTGAGTTGCTGCACAAATCCGTGCAACGTGAGGTCTGGCACGTTATTAAGAGGTGACTTTTGTCACCTCAGTATATATCAAGCAACGTTATACAGGCTCTATCATAATCGATAGTGAGAACTGACTATGCTGGAACTTTAGCATGGGTTTGCAAAATGAGCCGTTTGCGAGATAATAATTACAGACGTATGGTTACTGGCTGACACTGACTCAAGGAAACATTGTCCTACCTGGTACACATGAAACTGACATTTAAGAACTTCGATCAAGTCGTAGTCTAATTTGGTTCATATTTCATTCATAGCTTACTTAAACGTCACGTTAGATGTTACAATTTACTTTGCACTCTGATCTCTAAAAGGTGCTCTATGTGTCGTCCTCGCATTCGAATGCAATTTGCCCTCGTCTCTGCACACTGAGATCATTTACAAATCCTTGACAAGACTGTTTAGTTCGCTGCTCCAGTTCACAACCTCATCAACGGTGGGGCTGTAGACTTCATTTTTGAGTCAGAAACTTCCAGAGGATTCACGTGATGCGCCCTGGTTAGCGGAATAAAGCAGTGATCCACGAAGCGTAGAATGAATTTCCTTTATTTCCGCCGATGATTACAAAACATTTGGTCCTTAGACTACCGTTTTCAGTCATCGATAACCAGATCTGCAACGAAACATGGAAAATGGAATGCAACCAGTGAACAGATTACGTCTTAGAACAATTAAATATGCCCCGAAAAATTATTACATTTACACATAAATTGAGTAGTTCACACGAGAAATTTGACTGCGATGGTGTATACAGTATCGCGTGTAATAATTGTGATAAGTATTATATAGGCCAAACCAGCCGCTCTTTTAATGCTACGGTTTAAAGAGCAATTACAACCAAGTAACAAAATTGCCTTTGGGTTACACTTAGCAGAGACCGGCTATATTACAGGAGTACTTTTAAAAAAGTACACGTCTTCTTCACAGAGCACAATAAGGCTATGCTGTCGATTTATTGGAAGAGCTTGAAATTTATAAAGCCAAAAGGCAGTAGCCAACAAAATGACTTTACTTCATTTAACAATGTATCTCATTAATGATTGAACGCCCTCTTAGGAACACCGAAGAGCCAAAGAAACTGGTACGCATGCCTAATCTCGCGTAGGGCTCCCGCGAGCACACAGAAGTGGCCCAACAGGAAGTGGCACGTACTCGACTAAACTCTGAAGTAGTGCTGGAGAGAATTGACACCATGACTTCTGCAGGGATGTTCATAAATCCGTAAGAGTTCTAGGGGGTATAGATCTCTTCTAAACAGCACGTTACAAGGCATCCAAGACATGCTCAATAATGTTCATGTCTGGGGAGTTTGGTGGCCAGCGGAAGTATTTAAACAGAAGAGTGTTCCTGGAGCCAGTCTGTAGCAACTCTAAAAGTGTTGGTCGTCGCATTGTCCTGCTGGTATTGCCCAAGTCCGTCGGAATGCATAGTGGACATGAATGGATGCAGGTGATCAGACAGGATGCTTACGTATGTGCCACCTGTCAGAGCCTTCACTGCACACGCCCCACACCATTACAGAGCCTCCAGCAGCTTGAATAGTCCCCTACTGGCACGCAGGATCCATGGATTCATGAGGTTGTCTCCATAGACGTCCATCCGCTAGATACAATTTGAGACGACACTCGTCCGGCCAGGCGACATGTTTCAACAGTCCAATGTCGGTGTTGACGGGCACAGGCGAGACGTAAAGCATTGTGTCGTGCAAAGGGATACACGAGTGGGCCTTCGGCTCCGAAAGCCCATATCGATGATGTTTCGTTGAATGGTTTGCGCGCTGATACTTGTTGATGGCCCAGCATTGAAATCTGCAACAATTTGTGGAAGGGTTGCACTTCTATCACGTTGAACGATTCTCTTCAGTCGTCATTGGTCCCGTTCTTGCAGGACCTTTTTCCGGTCGCAGCGATGTCGGAGATTTGATATTTTACCGGATTCATGATATTCACGTTACACTCGTGAGATGGTCGTACGGGAAAATCCCCACTTCATCGCTACCTCGGAGATGCTGTGTCCAATCGCTCGTGCGCCGACTATAACACGATGTTCAAACTCACTTAAATCATGATAACCTGTCATTGTAGCAGCAGTAACCTATCCAACAACTGCGCCAGACACTTGTCTTAAATAAGCGTTGCCGACCGCAGCGCCGTATTCTGCCTGTTTAAATATCTCTGAATTTGAACACGCATGCCTATACCAGCTTCTTTGGCGCTTCAGTGCATATCTTGCCTGTCGTTACATAGTATAGAGCGCATCACATATTTCTTCCATTTTCGTACGTTTTCCGTTTTACTCTCGCGTTTTATTCTGCCTTCTCCGTTCATGTAAAAAACATTTCATTAACGAGATAATCTTATTAAGTGACTGTTGCAATTTTTATTATACTTTTCTTGGAACGGGGTGTCGCATGGTATGTTGTACGTGAGCCATGTCGCCTATGCTGCATTCTGGCGGCTATGCCAACAGATGTCACTGATTACTTACTTTAGTCTATTTTCATTTTTGTTTTACTTCTTTGCTTAGTTATTCTATCAACTTTATGTTATTTAATTAGTTCCCTAATCTTGTTCTTGTGTATGTTATTATTTTTATCTTACACGACCACAAGAGCGTCTCAAAATAATACGTTATCACTTAACCATATCCTGTTAACAATTTTAAAATTACGGTAGCTTTATTCATGTTTTCAATTATTATACTATATCATGGATAGTAAAACTCTGCCGGGACTGTGGCCTAGTTTACATCACATTTTAAATATATGCGACGATGCTATGCTGATTTCGTGACGATGCTATTATGTTTCTATTACTTTAGAGCAAGTTATAAAACATGCCTCCTCATATTTTAAGGGACACAGCACCTCCAGCACAATAAATAACATTCCAGCCAGTTTACCATCCAGATTAACAGTCGCCTTAAAAATAGTATACGAATGCGTTAAGTCAATGATGTTAGTTGATCTTGATACGATGCTCTTGGTAACTCTAATTTCCAGGGTTCCTTTCATATACATTTCCTCTTCATATGCCGACTGGTCGGAATTGGAAACAAATTCCTTACTGAACGAAGGGATAAGTTTTTTTATCTCATCTATAAATTTTCGGGTCGATCCCGTAGTTTGCTTTGCATTGTCAAGTTAACACTTCGTTTGAAATTTCTTTATCTTACAAATTCCAGTTCTGTAGCGCTGTTGGCGTTATGCAGCCAACCCCTGCTTCCCTTGAAATCACTGAAAACTGTGTCGCGCGCAGTTTGATGTGCATAACGTAGGAGGTCACTATGATGCACATCTTGTACATTGTATCGAGCATCCTTGAAACGCACATACATAAGTTTTTGTAACAAGTGCCCATTGTCCTGCCTTGAATATTGAATATCCGTAGTTTTCCTTAGGTAGTACTCGGTCGTGTTGCTGCGGACTTCTTCTAAATGTTTTTTTATATGTTGCGGACGAACTTTCATGTACATGTGAAAGCATACAACAGAATGTTCGTGGAGCTTATCACGAAAATGTCCATAACCCTCTCCTTGGACATCGATTGTCCTTTACTACGTTTCACTGGAGATGGAATTTGTGGCTTGCTATCCTACAAGGATGATGAACTACATCTCTCAAACCTGTTTCATTATCATTTTCACGTGTTAACCACGTATTGTCATCATTGTACTCCTCGTGTAGGTTGTCCGCACAGTCGAGCCTATACGAGACCACACATTCCAGTGACTCATCTCGCAGAAACGCTAATGTTTCATCTGCCATTTCCTTCTCACTGCAAAATTCCTTGGGTTCCTTTCTGACGAAATGTCAACTTCGGCAACTGTCGTTGCAGTTATAATGCTATGTTTGCTTTGCATATTGTTGCCATTCCTCTGCTTTGTATCAACACAACTCGCACTGTAGCGTGGTTGTGAGCTATTCGTCGACTAAGCAGTTCAACTACGCTCCGTAGCCTCATGCTGTGCTCACCATTGGGTACCTCCAGTCCCTCCCCCTGTTGCTATTAGCAGCCAATATTTTGGTTGCATGTGCGACGTCGAATGCCGTAAACATCATTGGCCTTTTGCGACTTCGCACTCAAAGGGTTCCCTGTCAGAACCTTGTCCATGAGGTACCCTCTACAACACAGAGAAGTCTGTAATAGGAATTATGAAGCAGCGTATAGCTGACTTTTCTAGAATAGTATCTAGGAAACTATCATGAGCGAAAAACCTTTCAACGAATAGAAAATTACAAAGCTCAAAATAATGTTTTGTATCACACCCATCACCAGTTGTACTTCTTTCTTTTAAACATCGGAAGCTGGTTCTTCAATATTCTTTTTACTGCCCGAAATGACTACGTAATGAAGGTGAAAAATCAGCTTGCACTCTTACTCCAGTTCAGTGGAGTGCATTGTCCCCAGTCGTGAACAGCACAATGTGGTTTGTGTATACTGTTTAGTAAATCAGCATGCATCGAAAGGTTTCAAGTTCAGACCGCGAGCACTGTCACCTTTGGAACCTCTGGAAAGAAGGCGCTCAAACAGCCGAATTGGTGTACCTTGCAATGAAGGCGTACGAACGTTCAGGCACTACCGTGGATCCCAATGGGCAGCAACCCCATCTGATGACCATAACTACAAATTATGGCTCTTAGGTGTCCCGAGTCGAATGAAACGCAGCTGCCTTTTTGGAGGCAACTGGGAGTGATGTGTTGACCAAAATGGTAACCAACCTTCTCCACACGATCACTCTGGACCTCTAGCCGACTATCATGGACAACAGTACTGTTGATACCTCCTCTTCCCCAGCACCGCTGACAGGGGATCCTGGAACTGAGCCTGCATCAGTGGCTTTGGTTTTCCTTCACCAGTCGGTGTAGGACATGACTTAGAAGAGTGTGAAGGTGAAGTAGCGGTGCACGACTCATGGTGCAGCCTCATGTGTTCTGCAATGACGGGGGTGACTCGTGTTTTGGCCGGACACCTCAAATCACTGTCGAGGATAATTTGAGTGTTTGAGCTTTCCACACCGCATACTCCAATCCCGCGAACACTCTCATTCAGGCAGCGAGAATCAACCAAATGGAATGGCCTGCGTTACCTGTTGACATGAATCCGATGAACATTGAATATTACCAGTTTCTGCTTCTCTTAAACCTAAAACTAGAGACTTTCGCTGTTGAAAAAGTTTTTTAAGCAGTTTATGTTGATGGGCCCCAAATCTTGAGACGTTGAAGAGATGGATGTTGCTCTGTCTGAAGCAAAAGTATACGGACCACTAGACAGAGGGCCCGCCAGTACAAAAGGAGGTGAGAGGAACTGTATTGTTAGCACAGTAGCAGTAGCAGCAGAATGGGTTGGCCAGGACACGCCAGAGACTTCGAACGTGGGCTACTCATTGGACGTTATCTTCATAACAAGTCAATCTTGGACATGTCAACTCTTCTAATGCTCCCCATCTCGTCGCTTAGTGATGTAACTGTGAGGTGAAAATTCGAAGGAGCTACCACAACAAACAAATACCAGGCAGACCTCAAGAACTGACGAGCAGTAACCGTCGAGCTTTGTGAAGGATGGTTATAAAACGTCGCATGACATAAGCGTTCCATAGTGCTAAAAGGAGACCAGCCAGTACAAGGTGCGTACAGAATAGGGTAGAATGGTCGACCAGCTCCTCAGACCAAACATTTCTGTAGTCGGTGCTAAGCCACACCTAAGGTAAGAAGCGACTCTACTGAGCAGTGGATGACTGTTGGGAACTACTGATCTGGCCCCTTATTGCACTTAAGAAGGGCTGAATTCGGATGGAAGTGAACACACTGTACAGCGTTGTGCACTGTGTACAGCGGAGGAACAGTTCGGAAACGATGACTGTATCCGCATGATGCAGCATCCTGTCATAAAGCATCATTTGTGTACCAATGGTTTGTGGAGATTAACATTCCCGAAATAGACTGAACTCCCCAGAGAAACCTGAACCAGATGGACCATCTTTGGGATGAGCTACAACGTGGACTTGGCACTGGCGTCCAACATCAGTACCTTCTCTGGTTTCGGCTCTTCAGGAACAATAGGCTGCCATTCTCAAGAGACTTTGAGGTATGTAATTGAAAGTGCCTCCAACAGAGATCATGACAAGGCGAAAGATGGACACGTCTCTTATTAACGTTCACTATTAGATGTCCAGCTAGATTTGATCTGAGAGTGTATTTGTTCGATGACATCGACGCCCAACTTGGGGAGCAGAAATAGTATCTCATGAAATGTGCCTGCTTTTCCAGCTAAATAAAAAAAATTCTTCTGAACAGGCCATGAAGGCCCAACCGGCTGCCATGTCATCCTCAGCGCACAGGCGTCACTGGATGCCGATATGGAGGGGCATGTGGTCAGCGCAGCGCTCTCCAGTCCGTGTGTCAGTTTACGACACTGGAGCCGCTACTTCTCAGTCAAGTAGCTCCTCAGTTTGCATCACAAGGGCTGAGTGCACCCCGCTTGTAACAGCGCTCGGCAGACCGGATGGTCATCCATCCAAGTGCCATCCCAGACTAGAGCGTTTAACTTTGATGACCTGACGGGAATCGGTGTTAACATTGCGGCAAGGCAGTTGGTAGCTTCGGCTAGATAACTGATACGAACATATCTTTCGCTACCACGACTCTACCGGGACGTCTAATAATTTGCCACTGTAGTACTAGTACACTGATTGACGTCAGCAGTTACAAACGTAGCTTGCAGCTATCCCTCACCAGGTGTTGCATTCCTTTCTTTCAGAGATCGGCGCCAGCAGCTACCCCTGCTCTGAGCTCTATGCTGGCCCTCATGCCTTCTCAGAGCCTGAAACGCAAGCTCTCCGAGACTACGTCCTGAAGAACTCCAGACGCATCAAACTCTACCTAACGTTCCATAGCGTCGGACCCGTAAGTAACTAACACAGTTTTATTCATCATTAGGCTTTGAAGCTATTTTATTGGTCGTGTTAGTACATAAAAAATTACTGGAGGTAAGATGTGTCTCCTACGCGAAACACTGTTCCTTCATACAGAACGAAATGTGTTTCAGCACTTTTGTATCATCCTCAGTGTTTATTTTTTGTTTTTGTTTTTCATTTAAATGTGTAAAATTTCAGCATATTTCAAATGATAATTAATCTACGAGAATGAAACGCAATACAATTTTGTTTGTTGTTGTATTCCCTTAATTTTACATGATAGTGTCATGCAGGGTCCTCTGTACCTTCTATTATATTGGTGGCTTGTCATGTTAATGTGAATTTCACTGGTGACTTAACTCATCACTTTACATCCAAACGTAACTGAATTGTGTTAAGGTATTTCGTAAGGGTATTTGCGATTGCTTACATTTAGTTCTCGCAAATCTTTTTTCATCCGCATTCTGTTGAAATGCTGTGGAGCATACAAAAGCACTGTAGATATTTTCCAGATTTTGGTTTGGAAATAACACTAATCAAACTTCACCAAAGTACAGTATAAAAGTTGTTGTTGTGTGTCCAGTCTCAGTTGGCGTTCACAGTTCAAGTAAGCCTGCCGCCAAAATTTGAATTTTGTTTGCCTTGCCCCCTCCCCCCTTTCTTTCTTAGCGTGTTTGTACGTGTGTGTGTGTGTGTGTGTGTGTGTGTGTGTGTGTGAGTGTGTGTGTGTGTGTGTATGTATGTATGTGTGTATGTGTGTGTGTGTGTGTGTGTGTGTGTGTGTGTGTGTGTGTGTGTGAATATGTTGGTTTTTGTTTTTGTGTTTAGCTGTTTGTGTCGTCTTTACCTTTAATGTGTTAAACTATGTGCCTTTGCATGTTGTAATGTACTCATTTAGAATGTGTTTTGCTTCTGCTAATGCCTTCTGTATGTGGATATTTTCTTGTGTTGTAAGTTTATGTTATAGGCTGCGGCCGGATTTTAGTATTTTTAAATGTTTCCATTTTACTTGGGAGACGGATTTAGGCTATCAGGTGGGCAGCAAATGTTCTATGGGAACTGTTACTTTTTACGACTCTGTAATGTCCTGAAAATCTTGTTCTACAATCCCTGCATGTTTGCCCTATATATACAGACTCATAAGTTCATATAGTATCCTTGCTCTGTTGAATTTATATGTGTGGTTTTTTTTGTGTTTTGGACATTTCCTGTGTTGTTTTGTCTGCCATGTGTCGTATTTAGAGTCTCTGTTTTTTTCCTTAATGTTGCCTTTTCTGTGAACAATTTTATTATTGTAGGTCAGTAAGGGTGTGATTTAATTCTCCGTTACGTCGTGGATGTTGTTATTGTCTGTAAGTTGTGTTCGCTGTGTTGTTGTGCAAGGTCTTGTGTGTCTGTGGTCTGTTCATTAATTTTCCATTTATATATTCGTTGGTTTAGTTTGTCAATCATATGGGTATCATAACCACTTTTTGTTGGTATTTGTTTCACTATATTTACGTTTTGAGTGTAGGTCAGTTTGGTTATGGGTGTTCTGTTCAATCTGTGGGTGAGAATTTGAAACCTGCTTCTCATTTGTTTGATTGTGAATGGTGGAGCTCATGGTTGTCGTATACCTGAATATTGGGAAGTCGTGAATGTTGTTTATTCTTTGTATGGTGAGAGCTAGAAAATGTAGTGTCTTTTTTGTTTTTGTTTCTAATATAAATTGAATTTCTCGGTGTAAATTGTTTATATTTTGTGTTTTTACGGTCCTGAGAATCGGTGCTATTTCATCAGTGTGCACGTATAGTGTGTTGCCAAGTTATTTTTCTAATGTAGATTGTTTAATTTACTAAAATTCAAGAATATTTTGTTTCTGCAGGTTCGACAGGGGATTTAGGAGGAGTGTTTTGGATTTTCGGCGTCATTCTTTTTATCTAGACTTTTTTGACTGTATTTTTCATAATTTTCTATGTTTGTTCAATTGCTCTGTGGTACCTTGCTGCAGGGTCAGTGATCAGTTTGGTAACGTTGTCCTTCAGAAGATCTAGTGTTCTATCTATGTATTTCCTTTAATTCATGATCAGCATTACATTGCTTTTGTCTGATATTGTTAGAATGGACTTTGTAAGAATGGCATTATATAGTTTTAGTTTTAGTTTTTGCATCCTGAATGTGATATCTTCACATGCTCTGTGTTGGAGATTATGTGGATTTGTGTATTCTGATAATCTGTATTTCTCAGCAGCTACTAAATCTCTTGTTAAGAAACAGACTAAATTTTCTAAATCTCACCGCAAAAAGTTTGACAACAATAATTTTGAACCGGTAATCAGGAGCACCACCACTCACAATCAATAAACCCCCCCCAAGGCACATAAATGAGCAAGATTCAAATTCATACTCCACATTTTAAACACAACATCGATAAGCAGACTGAACTAACCACAAGAGCTGAACACAATAAAACAAATAACAACAGAAAGTGATTATCATACAAATTTGATTAACGAACTAATCCAAGAAATATGTAAAAGGAAAATGAATGAACAGGCTATATGCACACAGGACCTTGCACAACAATTCAGAAGAATACAACTCCAAAGACAACGACAACATCCAAAACATAACAGAGCAACAAGACGCACATGAAGTGGCACATACTCACCTACAAGAACAAAATTGTTCACAACATAGGCAATATAAAACAAAAAATACAAAAAAGACAGGGAAATCAAATATGATACAGGACAGACAACATGACATGGAAAAAGCTGAGAATACAGAAAACATGCAATACTTGCCAGTCAGTATACATAGTTTAAACATGCAGGAAGTTTAAAACAAGGCATTCAGGACACTACAGAGCCCTAAAAAGTAACAGCTTCCGTAGAAAATTAGCTCACGCGTAATAGCTCACAACCGTCACTCAACGAAACTGGAAACATTTAAAAATACTAAAATTCATCCTCGGTCCATACCATAAACTTACAAGATAACTTCTACCTATAGAAAGCGTTAGCAAAAGAAACAGATTATGAACGTCTACACTACAATATGTAAAGGCAAACTTCTTAACATATTAAAGGAACTCTACAGAAAAGACCACACAAACGCTAAACACAAACACACAGAGCCACAGACATACACAAACACACGCTGTAGGAAAACACACACACACACACACACACACACACACACACAGTGAAAGAAAAAAAGAGAGAGAAGAGGAGGGGAGAAGATGGTAAACAAAACTAAATTTTTGGGCCAGACTCACTTGAGGAACAGTGACCTAGACACACAACAACAGTATTGGTACTGTATTTTGGTGAAGTTTGATGGGTGTTATTTACAAACGAAGATCTGCAAAACATGTGTTTCCTTTACGTGTGCTTCACAACAACATGAAAGAATGCAGATGAAATATTTGTGAGAGCTAAATGTAAGTAATCGCAAATACAGTCGCGAAATAAATTAGCGCGTCTAAATTACCTCTAGATACAAAGTGATGAGTTAACATGCCGTCGAAATTCACATATCATAATTTACTTGCAGGTCACAAGCTACCAGCACGCGATAATGTACACAGGGCCTTCACAACCCTATCATGTAAAATTAAGGGGATGCCAACAACAAACAAAAATTGCTTTAGGCTTCATTTTCGTACATTAATTATCACTTGAAACATGTTAAACAGGTTTAAATAAAAAGAAACACCAAAGATTATACGAAGTTGATGAGACGCTACATATCTCAGCAACTTCGTGTAAACCTTGGGGTTTCTTTTTATTTAAGTCTGTAAAATTTTAACATGTTTCAAGTGATAAAAAATTAGTGTTTGCGTAAAAGATGCATGCAATACTGATACAGTTTCATGTTGAATTCTAACTTCCCATCCCTTAACTGTGTGCTACCCCCATGCCCCTCCTATCCACATCCTCCAGACACTCCAGACAGTCAGGCTTATGATTTTTCGTATACACGAAAAATTCGTCACATATACTATTGGATCATTAGAGGATCGTTTTTCGAGCCTTGAAGTTATTTTCTCCTCTTCTTCTTTGAAGAGATGTTACGGCGTCCAGTTTGCTCTATTTAAATTTCATGCTCCTCCGAGGTATTACAGATACCGGTAACACAGACAGATAGCCGGCCGGAGTGGCCGAGCGGTTCTAGGCGCTACAGTCGCAGATTCGAATCCTGCCTCGGGCATGGATGTGTGTGATGTCCTTAGGTTAGTTAGGTTCAAGTAGTTTTAAGTTCTAGGGGACTGATGACCTCAAAAGTTAAGTCCCATAGTGCTCAGAGCCATTTGAACCATTTGAACAGACAGATAGATCAGGTGAAATAAGGAACTAGTAAACGAAGTTGACTTCTTACTACAAGAATTTCACATTATGAGTGAGCCAAACGTCCTCTCTCTATTATGGACAGGAAAATACAGACGGTACAAGTTCGATGAAACATCCCGTAGGAGTTTTTACAAACATAAGCAAATTAATGTTCTTCTTTTCTCGTTAGTTCCACAATCTTGATTGCTGGTGGCATACCATGTTTTAATCTTTGCCGTAAATTACTTCGGTGAATGAATGGATAAAAATAGACAGAAAAAACATATACCCATATAGGTAAACCAGCACAAGTTTCAATAGAACTGCCCCTTCCCCCTCCCCCCCTTCCCCGCCGGCCGCGGTGGTCTAGCGGTTCTAGGCGCTCAGTCCGGAACCGCGCGACTGCTACGGTCGCAGGTTCGAATCCTGCCTCGGGCATGGAAGTGTGTGATGTCCTTAGGTTAGTTAGGTTTAAGTAGTTCTAAGTTCTGGGGGACTGATGACCACAGTGCTCAGAGCCATTTGAACCATTTGAACCCCCCTTCCCTCTACTGTATACTGGCGGTGTCCACAATTACTGGACAACAGTATACAGTAGCAGTACCATTTCTGCATGTAGCATAACATATTAAAATTTATTTTCTGTTAAGCTAATGTTGTATATTTGGCATGGCCGCGATTTAAAATACACTTATTGATGGCCAAACTTATTTTAATGTATAACCTAGACGTGACATCTCTCTCTTATTTTACAGTTTTATTTACCTATTCTGAACGTTTAATTTTCCAAGTTCATGCCGTGACGTAGCGTATGTTCAAAATGAGAGTAAACAGTTTGTTTTCACAGTTTTTAGACAACGACGAATTTCATGTCGTCAAAATTCCCAAGAGCTGCTCCATCGGATAGTGCGTATAGGCGAGAGCGTGACTGAGAGTTTCCGATGATACAACGGAAAGGCCCGAAATTTCCACCTTTGATACTGGTACCACTGGTGCGTCACGTGCTTCAGTCTCCAAGGCCAGCCCGTACATTCGGCATCACATCGAGACCTCATCGAATTTCGGTTAAGTCCATAAACGTTTTCATCTGATGTGTGCCTTGTAGCAAAGTCCAGTGTCCCTCGCCGCTAAAAACGAATCGAAAACGTTTGATTAATTGTAAGCAACCGCGCCTCCACTCACTATAACTCACGTAAATGTAACCTTTTTACAGTTCCTCTTGATGTCTGCTTTATCAGTACATATGTTCTTTCACATAACATATACAAAATAAGCAATACGATTCAACATCATTTGATTTACCCCAAGCATACATAAACCTATAGCTACTTTTTGTTTACACGTCGGGTACACATGTGGTACAATTTATAGATATTCATACTTAGACCCATTATAATATTTATAACTTGTGCAGAAAATAACATTTATATACCGCAGTACGTCCTTTAAGATTTAATTTTCGCCCTTGGGACGCATATAACATCTTATGACACTTTAGATACACAATGTTTGACATTTTCTCTGGCCACTCAAAGGCTGCTTATCTCTTACAGATTTGTCATGAGCAGGTAACTCTCTTAATATTTGAGTCCATGAAAAAGTATTAATTTACATAAAATAACAATTAAAACTGTTTTTTTTTCAATTTCAGGACTGAAAGGACTATATACATTATACAGTTTGATCATATGCATAAACGACAGTCCTCACATTTCGTCTGATTCATACGTCTGTGAATCCAAATTGCTAACGAAACAGAAGAAATCTTCATTACGCGTTAACCAACACAATCAAACATAGCTACTCTTATCACCGCCTCTCTCAAGTCTACTAGGAATGAGTCTACTGATCTAGAAGGAATGGTGACACGGAATGGAAAGAAGCATTTTTCCTAACTATTGCTGAAATCTATCGTTTACCCACCACACAATGAGTGTTCTTTGTATCTTTGTGAAACGACTTAGTGGTTGCTGAGCTAATTGCAGAATTCTGACAGTACAGTTTCTTATAAGATACCAGTATTACTTGCCTGGAAGTCACTGTACTGAGAGTAATTCAGTGTACCTGACATATATCCACATCTTCAGGATCCCACTCTTGTGTACATAATATGCTGAAATACGTCACTACTTAGTTTGTGCCGAGAAAACATTGGAGAAGAACGTTCCGATAAGTCGTGATCCCGTGTAAATGCATCACGACTGCTCATATTTGGCACTCACACCAGTAGCTTGCGCTTTTTAATATGCAGTCTCACCAGTGTGGTCCCTTTTTGCGTTGGTAGTAGCAGACCTAAGCTCCATTTAATAACATTCCACGTAGTGTAATCTCTTCATATACACACGTACATTCGCACTGTCATTCATACACATATTTTTATACATATAATTATTCAATTGCGATATTGCGGTGTGGCCCATTTTCTTTGGTATCAGCTACCTAAATTCTCCTTCCTGCCTTTACCAGGGCGTGTCCTTGCCTCGTTACCTGAAAAAGAAACTTAACGATAACTTATAAACTAAGAATGCAGTCGGTCTATGGCTAACTAACGTATAATTTTTCTCTGCACACATATTTTTATTTTTTATTTATTTTTTACTTTAAGTACGTGTATGTGTAAATTAATCAACTCACTTTTAATTCTAAAAACCAATCCCTTTTTTGTAAGAGCAAAAATATTCAGAGCATGTCCGTCGTTTTGACTTACCCTTCTTACTCCTTCCATATTTATACTACAATTACACCTGCAGTTATTAAGTGTTCTTGTAGACGGGCACAACCTCACTAACTCTCATTGTTTGTTCAGAATGTGACCATAGTTCTGAAATTACTCTTTCTTTTGCCGGATACAGATAATTTCGTTATAGTGTTTTATTCGATGTACAACCACTGTGTAAATTTGTATATACTGTAAATAGTATTGTAGTGTGTAGATAGGTTTCTGTAGTTAGTCTTTCTTTTTCCTCTGTAAATTTTGTCTTATTTTAAACCTCCTTTCTATATTAGTTTTATTCTTACAGTGTAAACTCATTGATTGTAATAATAATTAACTTATATTAAAACCTTAAGCACATAATTTATTTGCCGCCTAGATGTCTAGTTTGCATTGCATTCGGGGTGCTAAACAGTGTGTTGGACTGAACTGTTCCTGTGTGTGCACCGAGGTTGCTGATCTATGTGTTAGTTCCTACTACGCCTGCGTGTCCTCTCCCTCTTCTAATGCTACTTCACGTGTTCACAACTCAAATGCGTTATCGCGCCGGCCGAAGTGGCCGAGCGGTTCTAGGCGCTACAGTCTGGAACCGCGCGACCGCTACCGGTCGCAGGTTCGAATCCTGCCTCGGGCATGGATGTGTGTGATGTCCTTAGGTTAGTTAGGTTTAAGTAGTTCTACGTTCTAGGGAACTGATGACCTCAGAAGTTAAGTCCAATAGTGCTCAGAGCCATTTTTTTTAATTTTTTTTTTTTTGCGTTATCGCACTGTATTTGGGGAATTGTACGTATGAATCGGCACCACTGCGATAGTGTTTGATATTCAGGCTTCATATTGCGGATCGACATTAAACAGAATCTTAAGTTACTGTCACTTACGTTGTTTCCACTTAAAAACATATAACTAAATAAAATGAAAATTTTCTCTTAAAACTAAGCAAACAGTTATTATATCCATATTTTACTGAATTATTTCATTTGTTCATCTACAGTACTTCAAGTGAGGTTTGGTCTTTGTCCAATCCTTTTAGTCTACAAATTCTCTTAGATCATGGAGTGGATAAAGTCCTTTGTCCTTTCCACTATTAGGGTAGGCTAATCTGTAAACATCCAGATGTGGGATTTTAGTAACTACAAATGGCCCAGTGTACAAAAGCTGCCATTTCGATTGAGCTTCCCATATTTCGTAGATTTAGCGTGTGTTCATAGTAATACATGTTGTCTTACTTCAAATTGTACAGTGCGTCCTAATCTTTTGTCGTATGAATTTTTCCTCTGATCAGCCTTTTCCGCCAGATTAATCAAAGCCTGGTGTACTTTTTCTTCAAGTGACATCTCTCCCCTGGGTACCTATTCGTCGACTTCTCCCCTTTTAAACATCAGACAGCAAATGTAAAACCGGCTGAAGAGTGTGATAATTTCTTAATGATTTGTTGAAATGGCGAGACAAAGTCAACTCATTCTGTGTGTGCTTCTGGGGTGTATAGGCGCGTATAAACCTAATAAATTATTTGAGCACGCTTTCTCTTGGGCTTGCCTGGGTCGGAAATCTGGTTACTAATGTTTGTTTTATCTTGTTTGTGTTAGTAAATTCTTACTGTCTATTGCCTATCAAGTACTTTTAACAATATCTGTGGCTTCTGGAATCATCCTAATAATAGCACCTGCAGTCACAAACCACACTGCATACATCTTAACACATTTTGTGAAAACATCATACAAGACAAAAATATTTGACACCTACCTTCCCTTGTGGACAGAGTCCGGCAGTATCCAAGAACACCACTTCCGAATTACTTGGAGAACTCTTCTCCACAAGTTAGGAAAGTAGCAGTATATATTTATCTTTTTGATGAATTTGGAAGCCCCATGGAGACCCCATACATTATGAGTGTACAAAATGAAATCATCAACGTAACTTTTCAGTAAACAATCACACCACTCTTCTTGATCTGATGTACGGCGATCAAACAGGACTCCCTTCTACAGACTATAGAATTTCTTCAAATTCTCTTCGTTATTTTCAGACACTTTAAACATTATCTTTCTCCATTTCAGGTCTCCCTCTAGCAACCTCTCCAAATTCTTACACATCTATAAATAATGTGCTTGTTGTGTCTTGTTCTGCATAAGCAGAACCCGGGTTTCAGAATTCTGTTCTGTGAATTCTAAGAATTCATTGAAGTAACCTTGAGAAGGCGTCTGCAGTTATGTTTAGTGTACCTTCATGTATACGATTTCAAAACTGAATACCTGCAGGTATATGCTCCGCCTGGCTAGACTTCGATGTAATAATTTGCACGTCAACAGAAAAGAAAGTGCTTGATGGTCACAATAGACTTTGGTGTGCTTGCCTCATAAGTAGTACTCAAATTTCTTAAATGCCAGTATAACCCCAAGAGCTTCGAACTCTATCACTGAATATGACCGCTCAGGTTCAGAAAGTGTTCGACTAACAAAACTGATTGTCTTAGGTGTGAGTTCCCCATTATCTTCAGCAATCTGAACTAAACATGCTCCTGGTCCTCGTGAAGACGCATCGATATTCAAGCAAAACTCCTCTGGCATATCAGGGTGGTGAAGTACGTTTGTACGCAGTAAGGCTTGACATTGATTGGTGCATATCCATAGATTGTTTTTCCTCAAAATATTCGGCAGTGCATCGCTATTCAAAAACTGATCTGAAATGAATTTGCTAAAAAATTAAACCAAACCCAAATATGTCTTGTTTTTTATTCTGTGGTGGGAAATATTTGGTCACATCAAGTTTTCCCCGGATCAGGTAGTACACCCTTTGGCGATATAATATGACCCAGGATTTTTTTTCCAAACTCCGACTTCGTTAAATTAGCTGTGACCCTATATTCTGTATATCGCTATAATACCTGTGCCAAAAGCCTCAAACGTTCTTCCCATGTGGCTGTAGCTATTAATAGGTCATCAACATAGAAAGCGATGCTACTGAGGCGTTATGATCCCAAAATTTTTTCCAGTGTGGAAATGAAAACACCCGCGCTCACGTTCAAGTTGAACAGCAAAACAAAGAATTCTTAGCTCCCGCCCCCAACAAAGGCTGTGTACTTCCTACTATCTTCATGTAATGCTATTCGCGAATACGACGCTTTTAAATCAGTTATAGTGAGGTATTTAACGTTGCGAAATTTCAGTAACTGTTCTCCAAGGTTTTCAGGGCGTGTCCTCAAAGGAACAATGACTTTGTTTATACTTCGTGTGTCAAGCACAAGCCTGACACTTCCATTAGGTTTAGCAATAGCTAAACTAGGACTACAATGCGAAAAATAGGAGGTTTCTGTGATTTTCCAATTTTCCATACTTTCGATTTCTTTCCTCGTAGCTTCTCTTTTCGTCCAAGGAGTTGGATATGAAGAAATGCAGAATGTCTCACGTGGGTAAACGTCCATTTTATGCTCGTAACTCTATATTACCATGGGGCACCTCCTAAATAGTAGTGCATTTCATAGTATTACTTCTTGTAACTCTTCCTTCTGATTATCTGACAAACAAGCACATTCCCTCGCCTTGATTTGGACAGTCTCTGGATTAATATCTTCTTCAGACAGCTGCTCACAGTTTCGTGTGTCAAGAAACGGTACGTTTGGACATGTCAGTTGTACTCTGATATCAGTATTCAGTTTGAGTGTATTTTCAATTGTCATGGTTTTAAGTAAACTTACTAAGAACTTCTGTCCATTGATTGTAAAGAAACGTTTTCCTCGCCCTATGTCAGTCTGTACTTGTCAGAAAGTATCCATACCAATAGGGCAGTTTATTATAAGTTTTTCCACTACCAGAAAAATGAACTTTAGGTAAAAATTGCTCCCCACTGCGGTCAGAATGTACCGGAAAAGTTGGCGTATAACATCGTCTTCCCAGCTCATTAAACTGACGTTTTGAGATCACATTTGTCGATGTACTTATGTCAGCTACCACAGGTTCGAGCATTAATTACAGCTTGCACTGACCCCTCATTGTCCTTCTTTAATTTGTTTACTTCTTCCCGACACAGTTTTTCTTTCGTATCTACCCCTTAATCATATATAGAAATTAATTTACGAGAATAATAAATTGCAAGCTTTCACCCCTTTTATTGGTCTGCGAATGGGGACTTATCGCGAACTGTTCGAGTTTTCCTGGTTGTATGGAGGTTAGCCTCTTCATTGTGAGTAACTTCACCTATTTTTACGGTTTGACCTCGCCAGTTCATGTCCTGTATTGCCCTGGAATTAAATTATCATTGATCTTGTCCCCCAATGGACGAATAATTGTTATTCAGTTGATTGTAACTGTCGGGTGGAGGACTGACGGATGGTATATTTGTGGTCGGTTGCTGCCAATTATTGTGTTAGTCATTGCCACCTGGTGGGGGTGTGTTGCGAACTTGTTGGCCATAGCGACTCTGTCTATTGTACTTTTGTTTACGATTTGATTCTTTGAAACCTCGTTTCCGCTTTTGGTCTTCCACGCTACCATAATTATTTCTTGTATTATTGTTGTTGCACGGGGCATAAGGGTGTCAAGTGTTTCCATTCTGCTGTTGAATATTTTGCGGAGGATCACACTGTGTATTAATGTTCTGTGGTTGCGACGCCCGTCTTCATATGTCAGGTCAGTAGAGTCGAATACTGATAAGAAATACTCTATATCATTTTCGGGTGTAGTGATCAGCTTTTCCCTGATTTGGGCGGGCAGGCGTCTATTCAGTATTTTCAATACGTCCACTTGGGAAACTGGGTTCGTCCAATACCTGGTTTTGTTTAAGTATTTTTCAAGTTTCTTCCTCAGTCCCCCATGTTTACTACTGAGTGGTGGTGGGTTGAAAACCTCTCGACATAGCCTCTCTTGGCCGTCTGTGGACCAATATTTGTCCAAGAAAGATGGTTCAAATTACTCATAGGTATGGCATCTCTCAACCATATCTATTGCCCACAACGAACCGGATCTTCTGTGCTTCTGTCCAGTTGTGCGGTAACACGCTGTGAAAAGCTCTGATAAACACTATGAATTTCGTTTTCTTATCCTCTGTTGAAAAAGTCGACAATTGCTTATGACGTAGCAGACCCTCGCCCTTCGCTAACAAAACAGACATGCATTGTTGTCTGCTGCCACCGTGGCATTTTTCGTATGCACGTGATTGTACTCTGGATATGTTTGCGCAACTGGTATTGTCATTGGCAGTGCCTCTTGCCTTTTGCAATTCCTTCCCTCTCCGTCTGAAGGACTGGTAGCAAATGGTTGATAAATATTGCCGCTGTCTATCCTGCCCAACTGTCACTGACTGCTTGCTATTGTCGTCTCTCTGGTGACATCCACATCATTAATTAGACTGCTCTGCAACACCTGTTCCGCTGCCCTTAAGCCTAGCTCAGCCGTAGCAATCAACTCGTTTTCTCTTTCATTTACTATCTAACTGCTTCGACATTGGCCTTGTGCTCTTGTATGACTTTCTGTGCGAGGGCCGTACCCTCATCAGGCATTTAAGCTTCTTCTCTGTCCCTTAAATTATTTACCTCCGGTTCGATTTTTTTCTTGTGGTTCCTTTATGAACTTAGCGCATAAATCTAAAATACTTAATTTTCATAGTTTCTAATTTTTTGCAAATTCCCGATAGAGCCTTTTGTAGGTGAGTGTGCACGTAACGTCACTAACCTGCCATTTCTTCTTGTGTCTCGTTTATAGATGACACTTTTTTATTTAGGTTGTTTATCTCGTGAGACAAATCAGTGAATAAGCCCACCTTTAATTTCTCCCCCCAGATCTGCACGTTTGCATGTCAAGTCGTTATAAAGGTCATTACGTAGTTTTTGACTTAAATTACCAGACCTCTGTGATAGGTCATTCTTAAAACCATCGAATGTTTGCTTTCGTTCATTTTTAAAATCACGAAATTTTACATCAAGTTCTTCGGTTTGTTGTGTAGAAAAATTATTCAATAAATTTTTCGTTAGGTCAATGAGGCATTTATACACGTCCTGCGTTGAATACATTGATGACCCATTAGCGTCTTGTGTACTTACCGTGTCTTATTCCGCCACTTTTGAAAGTTCCCGTGATGTGAAGGAATCGAATTTTACTGATTCCGCACTAGCGCGTCTTTCACTGGCTTCATGCGAGAAAATGCGTCTTGGTGAGATTTGTGAATTACTCTCGTCTACAGTTAGCACGGTAACGTCATGAGGTAAGACATTGTTGTCATCAGCATAAACTAAATTTGTGTAATATCGTCAATATGATCGATGTTTTCGGTGTCACTATTATTTGTCGTAGCACCGCTTACGGCGACATTTTGCGTCTCTGCACTATTTCCATTAGTCGGTACAGCATTTTTAGCTGGTTCGATCTATAAATCTTTTCTTGAAGTAAAAATATAAAATAAAATTAAATTTTTATCTTAAAATTGATTTTGAGAATTTTCACGATCAGTACACGATACATTCTACTTCAGTATTGTAGCTTATTGTTGGCGTTTATTTCTTGTATTCACATTCCAAAAAATCAAAACAATGCTAACACAAATCTCTGTTTCTGTTGAAAAATGCTTCAGATTTATGACTGGATAAGGTAAGGTGCTGATACAACTTTTGATCGTGGCGATACCAAGCGCAGTCGAGCGAACTATAAGTTGGAGTTCTTTCCTACCTTATAGACGATCTCCTTAAATGTTGTCGGTACAATTCCTCCGGATAACCATTTGTAATTTATGCTTGCCATGTAATGTTTGTCCTTGCTTTTCTCTTGACAATGTTATTCCAGTCATAATAAAAACGAATTAGGGCAACAGAATGTTACGCAACATGTTTTACCCAATCATGAAACAAAAGAATGTTACACAACGTGTTTTATATCATTTAATTATTGCACCTGTCTAATCTTTCTCGCACCGTCCAGGGAACGGTCGTCAGTTCTACTGAAAAATTAACAAGTTTAAAAATAATAATTACGATTGAAGTTCGTTGGCGCCGTACCAGAGGTGCAACATTAGTGAGTTCGCTCAGGAGCGTGTGTCTCAGCTAATTAACGCACAGTGACGCACACTTCAGTCAGGCTTATGATTTTTCATATACACGATAAATCGTGTTATTAGACGATAGTTTTTCGAGCGTTGAAGTTATTTAGCTCCTCAGTTTCTTTGAAGACTATGTCCGGCGGCCAGCTTGCTCTGATTAAATTTCTTATTTCTTCGAAGTATTGCAGATACCGGTAACGAAGACAGATAGATCTGTTGAAATAAGGAACTTGTAAATGAAGTTTACTTTTTACTAGAGAAATTAATGTATTTCACATTATTAGTGAACCAAACAGAAATCTACGTCCTCTCTCTATCATGGACAGGAAAAGACAGACAGTACAAGAACGATGAAATATCCCATAGGAGTTTTTACAAACATAAGAAAATTTATTTTCTTTATCTTTTCTTGCTAGCTCCACAGGCTTCATCGCTGCGGGCATGCCGAGGTTCAATCTATGCCATAAAATACTTCGGTGAATTAATGAATAAAAATAGACAGTAAAAACAAAATATATACTCGTGTAGGTAAACCAGCATAATTTTCAATAGAACTGCCTCCCTACTTTAAATTGACGTAGTCCATGATTATGGGATGACAGTACAGAGTAGCGGTGTCCTTTCTACGTACAATCAGAACATATTACAATTTGTTTTCAGCTATAACTTATATTGTACCTTTGGCCTGACTGGGGTTAATAATACATTTATTGATGGGCAAACTTATTTTAACGTATACCCTAGACGTGCCAGCTCCCTATAGTTTCATTTACATATTATGAAAGTTTAAATATTGACCTCTTTGCTGACCCATCTGACTGACTATACAAAGCCTGTTGAAACTGGAAATAATTTTGCTTTAAGCGTGTTTCAGATGCCATCCCTATACCTTCTGCCTCCACTGGATTTGTTCTGGTTTTGTGTAATCATCTAGTCAAAATTTACATTGCCTCAGCAACAGCAATGTTAGAAAACAGCTTATTAACATCAAATGAGTCTAGCTTTGCAGTAGGTGGCACAGGAACATCTTCTGGTTTTTTCAGTAACGCAAGTGAATTAGATATTCCAAATTTGTTAGAAAACTAAAATCGAACAGTTACCTCAACTGAAACAAGTCCCAACAACCACTAAAAGTCAACAGTTTGCAGAACGTGTCATTAACGTATCAAATCTAAATTTGTCTTCTGAAGATTCCAGGTTTTAAATAAGGGAATTCAATAGGCACCGAAACCCAGTATTTCCGAAAAATAGCTAGACATACTGAAAATGGACCTTTGTCACGCGATGTGTTTACGAAACATGTGGTAGCACACGAACTAAAAATTGTAAATACAAATATGTTCAGTCGTTGTAGGAAATTTTTTTGTAAGTGTCTGGATTACAAAAAAAAAAAAAAAAAATCCCTTCATTTTCCATGATCTGATTTTTGTTTTCACGTTATTGTTTGTGCGAAATTCTGGTTTTATTTACGTATTCTTTAACAAGTTGTTCGATTTGTTCGATATGTGCCCTACAAACGTTGTTGGTATGTAGGTTGGTCTAAATTTACTTTTGTCCACTCTTTTCAGTGTTACCTATTTACATTATCTGTTACAGGCTCTATGTATCTCTATATACGTTTAAAAGGCGATGTCCCGACTGACTGACTCAGTCACTCTCCGACTCATCATTGCCCAGCCCAAACCACTAAGGATACAAACTTGAAATTTGCAGACAGTGTTGATATTATAATGTAGGCGACATTTACGAAGGTATTTTTCGGTATTTCACCCCTAAGGTTGCTTGAAAAATATCGCTATTAAGGCAATTTTGAAGCTAGACCTACGAAAATTGGTATTTGGTTACTTGGTCAAAAATAAAGAAGCAAGTGTACCAGTATTTTTGAAAATTTAACCACTATGGGGGTGAAACAGTGGGAAAAAGGCTTTTTTTGGAAATATATCGTTGTTGAAGAACTATTAAAATACATCTATCAAAATCGGTATTTGACTTCTCGGTTGGAAGTGAAGAAATATGTGTTTCGCTGTTTTTGTAAATTCATTCCCTAAGGCGGTGAAATAAGGAATGACATATTTTATGAGACTATTTCATTACGTAAGGATTTTTGAAGCTAAATCTATAAACATCAGAATTTGGCGTCTCAGTTATAAATAAAAAGAAAGTGTTTCACTGTTTTTGGAAATTCAACTCCTGTGCGAGGGAAATAGAAGATTAAAGTTTTTACGGAAATATTTCATTATGCAAGCATTTTTGAAGCTGCATGTATCAACATTTGTATTTGGCTTTTCTTTTAGAAATAAAAATACACTTTTCAGTGTTTTTGGAAGTTGAAACACTAAGGGGAAGAAATACTGGGTGAAATGTTGTATGGAAATATGTCATTGTGGAAGCATTTTTAAAGCTAAATCTTTGAAAATTGGTATTTGGCCTGCTGGTTGGAAATGAAAAAAATACTTATTTTACTGTTTATGGAAATTTAACCCCTAAGATGGTGAGATAGGGCAAGAGTGATTCACTAACTCATCATAGCCCTGCCCAAACAGCTAAAAATTTTTTGAAGCTAAGCTTGGTATTTCACTTCTCGGTTAGATATAAAGAAATATGTGTTAGAGGATGACAGTTTCTAAGGAAATATTACCACAAGAACGAAAAATACATGATTTAAAAATATCTCAACTCCAGACGTAGACCAAAATCGCTTTTTGGCCAGAAGTATATTCGGAAAAGACCATGTTTCTGTGACCTTCATTAGCGTGAAAAGTTTGAGTGTTGCAATTTGCGAACAATATAAAAATTCAATTAAAGGAAAACAAACCAAAAAAATATGTGCGGACCATACAGTCTACACGAGCGGAGCAAGGAGCGATGAGCTAGTTGTTCATATAATTTGAGCACATTTCCGCGTTGTACATTGTACCAGTTGCAATAAAAAGTAACTGAAAGAAGCTATGGGCTGATAGCACATATGCTGAAGCATCAGGGAGTCGCCATTTTGGTAATGAAATGAAGTGTGGGGGTTAAAACTGTAGACGGAGATAAAAGTCTGGCTACTCTAAGCAGGTTCAAATGAGTGTAGATTGTAGCAGTTACACAGTGATGAAGCTCCTTGCACATGATAGGCTACCGTGCAAAGCTGCATCAAACCGGTCTTCAGACTATGGAAGACCATAAAATGAACGTGTGCAGTATAACTAATATTATAGGTATGTCAACGCAATGAGTGAACTGCGATCATCGTGAAGAACTGTACATGATTAAGGTGGGTGTCTGTTAGGTGTCGCTATAATACCATAACGATAGCTATTAGAGGATACCAATCAAAAATTACAGTTTCCGAATCTTCTCGAAAAACTAAGGGGATATGTACATTTACTCTTGAAGTTCTGTTTTTATTACTGCCAATATATTTTCGGAGAAACAGATTTTAGATTGCAACTGATTAGTCTTGACTTTACGTTTTTAGATGTGATTCTCGGCAACGTATGGTGAATACAAATATGTTGCTGAAGAATTTTTCCTTTCTGAACTGTATCATGTTATGTTACATCTTTGAAATCAGTCTAGATGAATAATACGCCTTTCTCTCTTTCCAGCTCATACTCTATCCGTGGGGATACACTAGCGAATTGCCTGACGACTGGAAAACCCTGGTAAAGTCTCTTTTTGTACTCAACGCTCTCATTGAATCCTGTCTGTAATAGTATAGCTCAACGGCGCAAATCTCCTCAACTTCTAACTGAAAGCCGCTATCTGTCATCACAGGACGCCTTGGCAAGCAAAGCAAATGAAGCCCAGATAGCTGCTGGGGGTCCTAAGTACGGGGTCGGCAGCTCTACAAACGTCTTGTGTAAGTAATGATATAGTTTTTAGTAGTCTCATTAAACAGAAGTTACGAGTGGGACAATGTTCTATTCCACTTTTCATTTAGCTGTTTGTAGTACCAAAATTTAGCCATCGGGTTCGTGTTAGTCATTTTCCTCCCTGTCCCACTTATTTTTAGCTTTCGACTCTGAATCTTCGGAAGTACACTCATATGATTGAGAGACTCATTTTCTTGACTGTAAAATATAAAAACGGCATAAGTCTCTATTTTGCATGTCTATATAACTGTCATACTCATTTCATGACTACTTTCAGTTTTTCTTCCTGCGTGTATCGAGCGTTGGTAAGGAATTCGCGAAAACACGATGACCAAACTTCATAGAAGAAATAAGCAGTGTCTTTAAGTTTTCGTGGTTTACTACACATACTGTACTACTATTAACACTACTAGATAATTGCCGATGAGCATAACGTCCACATTCTGAACAATTACATCGAATGGATTGGTCGCCCAAATCACCCGACATGAATCCCATCGAACATTTATGCGACATAATCGAGAAGTCAGTTCATGCACAAAATCCTGCACTGGCAATATTTCCGTAGTTATGGACAGATATAGAGGAAGCCTGGCTCAATGTTTCAGTAAGGGACTCCCAACGACTTTTTGAGTCTACGCCACGTCAGTTGCGGCCTGAGCAAGGCATGTCATTACGAAGCATCCCATGACTTTTGTCATCTCAGCGTAATTTCGCAGGCTTTCCTGGCCGGAGTCAATGTCCATGAAAACTCTTCTGGGTTGTAGAGCGCATTATGTTGCGAAATGATGTGACAAAATTTCATCAGGTATGTTAGCGTACACACTAATGTGACTAAAGTCATGGGATGCCTCCTAATATCGTGTCGGACCTCCTCCTAACGAAAGTAGTGCAGCAACTCGACGTGGCATGGACTCAACGAGAGGCTGGAAGTCACCTACAGGAATACTGAGCCATGCTGCCTCTGCGAACGTGTAGGACTTTGTGACACGGAATGAACTCTCAGTTATGTCCCATAAATATTCGATGGGATTCATGTCGGGTGGTCTAGGTGGCCAAACCATTCGCTCGTATTGTCCAAAATGTTCTTCAAACCAGTTGCGAGTAGTTGTGGCCCAGTGACATGGCACTTTGTCACCCATAGAAATTCCATCCTTGTTTGGGA
Source organism: Schistocerca nitens (assembly GCF_023898315.1). Lineage (NCBI taxonomy): Eukaryota > Metazoa > Arthropoda > Insecta > Orthoptera > Acrididae > Schistocerca > Schistocerca nitens. The sequence goes on along the minus strand of NC_064618.1, from coordinate 282,459,781 downwards.
ATATGAAGTCCACTAATGGCTGTGAATGTCTCCAACTGTTGCTGCTTCTGGATCACGTGGTCCCGGGTTCGATTCTCCGCCGGGTTGGGGATTTTCTCTGCCGGGGGACTGAGTGTTTGTGTTGTCCTCATCATTTCATCATCATCATCATTCGAGAGAGTGAGTGGTTTGGACTGTGTAAAAAAAATTTGACTGTGAAAAAATTGAGACTTTGTAGAACGCCCCACAAACCAAACATAATCATCATCGTCGTCTCCAACTGGACGAACATAACCATTTCTAGTCGATGATCAGTTTAGCTGGACCAGCGGACCCAGTCCATTCCGTGTAAAAACAGAATTATGGAGCCACCACCAGTTTGCATAGTGCTTTGTTGGCAACTTGGATCCATGGCTTCGTGGCGTCTGCGCCACACTAGAAATCTACCATCAGCTCTTATCAACTGAAATCGGGACTCATCCAGCAAAGACGCTGTGGGTGATGTCCTGTTAGCAAAGGGACTCGCGTTGTTCGACTGCTGCCACAGTCCATTAACGTCAAATTTCGCCGCACGTCCCTCATTGATTTCCGTGGTTATTTCACGAAGTGTTGCTTGTCTGTGAGCAGTGACAACTCTATAAAAACACCGCTGCTCTCGGTCGTTAAGCTAAGGCCGACGGCCGCTGCGTTGTCGGGGGTGACAGGTAATGCTCGAAATTTGGCATTCTCGGGGCACTCTCGACACTGTGGGTTTTGAATTATTGAACTCTCTAAAGATTTCCGAAATGGCGGCCAAAACGTTTTCACATGAATCACCTGAGTAACAAATGACTGCACCAATGCACTGCTCTTTTATACCTTATCGATGCGATACTACTGAGATCTGTATATGCGCATATCGCTATCCTATGACTTTGTCACCTCAGTGTGGTACTACTGGAGCAAAGCAACTTTAATTACACACATCAAAAAATGTTTTGCATCACCTCGGTTCCGAGAGTTCCGGAAACCTTACAGAAAATTAGAATAGAGATCAACATAAACATCATTTCCGCCCTTTTCATCGCTCATGAAAACCGCACATTGCATGTTGTGCCACAGCGAGACCTTCAGAGGCGGAGGTCCGGACTGCTGTACACACCGGTACCTCTAATACCCAGTATCACGTCCTATTTCATTGATGCATGCCCGTATTCGTCGTGGCATACTATCCACAAATTCATCAAGGCACTATTGGTCCACATTGTCCCATTCCTCAATGGCGATTCGGCGTAGGTTCCTCAGAGTGGTTGGTGGGTCACGTCTTACATAAACAGCCCTTTTCAATCTCTCCAAGGCATGTTCGATAGGGTTCATGTCTGGAGAATATGCTGGTCACTCTAGTCGAGTAATGTCGTCATCCTGAAGGAAGTGCACGATGGGGTGCTAATTGTCGTCCATGGAGAATGAGTCGCCAATATGATGCCGATGTCGTTGCACTATTGGTCGGAGGATGGCATTCACCTACCGTACAGCCGTTTCGGCACCTGCCATGACCACCAGCGGCGTACGTCGGCCCCGCATTATGCCACCCGAAAACATCAGGGAACCTGCACCATGCTGCACTCGCTGGACAGTGTGTCTAAGGCGTTCAGACTGACCGGGTTGCCACTATACACATCTCCGACGATTGTCTGGTTGAAGGCATGTGCGCCGCGCGGGATTTGCCGAGCGGTCTTAGGCGCTGCAGTCACGGACTGTGCGGCTGGTCCCGGCGGAGGTTCGAGTCCTCCCTATGGCATGGTGTGTGTGTGTTTGTCCTTAGGATAATTTACCTTACGTAATGTGTAAGCTTAGGGACTGATTACATTAGCAGTTAGGTCCCATAAGATTTCACAAACATTCGAACTTTTTTTTTATTTTATTTTATATGGAAGGCATGTGCGACACTCATAGGTGAAGAGAACGTGATGCCAATCCTGAGCGGTCCATTTCCATGTTGTTGGGCCAATCTGTACCGCGCTGCATGGACCTCGCCACGGACATCGGGAGTGAAGCTGCGCATCAAGCAGCCTATTGCGTAACAGGATGTCCTTTGGCTGGACGAAAAGCATTATTCAACATGGTGGTGTTGGTGTTATGGTTACTCTTAGCCATAATCAATAGGTAGCGGTCATCCACTGCAGCAGTAGCCCTTGGGCGGCCTGAGCGAGGCATGTCATCGACACTTCCTGTCTCTCTTATCTCCTCCGAACAACATCGCTTTGGTTCACTCCGAGACGCCTGGACACATCCCTTGTTGAGAGCCCTTCCTGGCACAAAGTAAAAAGATCGAACCGCGGTATTGACCGTCTACGCATGGTTGAACTACATACAACACGAGTCGTGTACCTCCTTCCTGGTGGAATGACTAGAACGGATCGGCTGTCGGACCCCCTCCGCTTCATAAGCGCTGCCCATGCATGGTTGTTCACATCTTTGGGTGGGTTTAATGACATCTCTTAACAGTCAAAGGGACTGTGTCTGTGATGCAGTATCCACAGTCAACGTCTGTCTTCAGGAGTTCTGGCAACCGGGTGATGCAAAACTTTTTTTAATGTGTGTAGCATTCTGTATTCGTTCCTGACCCCATAATTCCTTAACACAGCGTAAATAAAATTCGTTTTATAGCTATGTGTCAGGAACAGAGCAGAAAGGAGCTGATGTTCTTTTTTTTTCTTCTTCCAGTTCTTATGCCGGGACCGGCATAGTAGCAGGTGGCCGTATGCCCTACCTCCAGCTATTACACGCCGCTGGCCGTCCAAACCGCATCAGCTATACCGCCGGCAGAAAATTATGTGTACCCCGATTGCCTGCTTGTAGCGTTATCCACGTGAAAGTGTCAGACGTTTTCGAAGTATTTGCAAATCGTGTAATTGAGGTGAGACGGGGGTAACAGCCCGATATTCACCTAGTCCTAAAAACCACATCCACTGTGGCAGGCATACCATCTCTCGTCGCAAATGCGCCGAGAGAGAGGCAGAACCACACTGGCGGTGATTAATGTGCTGTCATGAGATGGAGAGATGACTCTGAGCAGCTGCAGCGAGTACATCGCTGATGTTTCAAGCTCCAGTGTTGAGACTGAAAGAGAGCTGAGAAGGCGTGCTCGTGCAGCTTGGGTGACGGAAGACGAGCCGGACGAGGGAAAATCGGCTCACTGAAAAGGCCGTCAGTAGTGGTTCACCGATCTTGCTGATTGATCCCATAAGAGAGAAGATAATCGTATGCTTGTTCCTCCTCTGTATATTCAGTGCAGAGACACAGAGTGTACAGAATCCTGTGACGAGATGGTCGAATTAGGTGTTGAGTCCATTGACTCGGACGCCGGAATCCAGTTACAGGCAACGAGCGTGTCTGACTCCATGTCAAGGACTCTCTACCCCGAGACATGGACCGTGAACCCCAGTGCTTCAACTGGCAAGGTGTGGACCAAGTGGTTAAGTAATGTTGCAACACCGCGAGGCACGCGAAGTGCTCAGGTGAGTATGACGGCTGCACCTGCAGCAGAGACAAAGAAGAAACTCCGATGTGCACCTGCTGTGTTGTTGGGTCCCATGTTGCCAACTGGTCAGGTTGCCAGGTTTTGTCAGACCACAGCTACATGTCAGGATGATGGCCCCAGCCGCAAACTAACAACGGCAAATTGGGAGATGAAGCCAGCTAGCTGATTCAAACCTGATTCAGCAGAGAGGAAAACCAGCTGCAGTTCCACTGCCCACGAAGGGCCAAACCAAGTGGTAGCAGGGACTGGCCACAAGCGGAAAGTCGGAAAACGCAGCCCGACCCAGAGAAGATGCAAATGGGGAACGATGACACATACACCACACAATGCGTTGCCACTGATTAGGCAACTGTGGCCTAAGCCTTCAAGGCGGCAGAGAGGGCTGAATTCAGAGCCATGCCTCCACCGCTGGCTACTTCACAGAGCAGAAGGAGGGGCAGGTCATCACTGACCAGGAGACACCTGCCATCACCTTCATCACTGAACAAATTGGACCAAACGAGAAGACGCCAGACACCACAGTCGCCCTTTCCTGGGTTGCTAAGACAACATCCAAAACCCAGCGGAGGCAGTGTGGTGAGATGGACGAGATTTGAGGCAGCATACTTTCGCATATGGAATAGTCACTTGATGTGCCGTCTCACAGGGAGTCTAAGCTACGCCATCAGATCTCCCCCAACACTCGGCCACCTGCTTAGAAGATAGGTGGGCACACATTGTGAAGCAGCACATGTAGGCGACGTAGAAGGAGAAACTTCAACCAACATCAGTCTCTTGTTGTGTCCAGTCACTATTGTGGCAGGGAGGTCATCACAGAAGTGTATGACACTTCTGCATCGATTGAGACTAGTATCTAGCAGCTGCGTGGTAACAGTATCCTTCCCTTGCTTGATGTATCACAAATGGCGAACAGGTACGTGAACATCCCTTACTACCTATGCTGATTGTCACAGAGGATTCTTTTCCCATTACACTCTTCCTGGAACCTTTCGCTACTCTGCCCTTAACCCATTATTTACTCAAACGTTTCTATCTACTATCTCCCAAAGTCCCCGAATTATTGGGTAAATTTACTCAAACACAGATCTTGTGACTCCTTGATTGAAATACTAACTCATTGCAGAGGTGGCAGCAGAACATTTTGTGATAGTCAACATGCTAGTGCGAGAATGGAGGGGAGCACTCTTGAAATACGAATGATTAAAGTCAAAGTAAGTGTCACCCGAAAAATGATTCTTCATATATTTTTATTCTCCTTTCTTTTCAGAATTCTAAAATACACAAGGTTTTTCACAAGTACCTCTGGAGAGCAGCACGAAAATTACAAGATATACAGAAAAATGGACATAGCATGGCTCCAAGATTCGATTCATAATGAACACTGCCGAGTACTTGCACGAGTAGCAGACGTATTTGATTAGGTAGACATAACCACTCTGCAAAGCTTAAGGCCGAGATAGACGAAGTAATATGACATAGTTAATAACTCGATGGAAATGAATAAAAATGCGGGAACCTACTGTCATAGGTATCTCAGTCGTGCACAGAAAGCTGGACGTCACGTGACGCGAGATCAGCATGACTGTAATGCCAAGTGGTGCTGGCCCCATAACACGAGGCAGCTGAAGGAATGGGAAAAGGCAGCAAGCAGCTATGGTCAACTGTGCTGGTCTTATTTAAAACAAGGCCTGGAGACAATATTTGGATGACTTCTCAATAGGAAAAACTATCGGGAAACTGGAAGAAGGACGAAGAGTATCGAATGTAGGCCAGGAGTTTCGTATTAGCCACAGCATTGTTCTGTAAGCATAGAGAGCATTCTGAACAACCAGCACTGCTACCCGTTGGAGAGGAGGTCAACTACAGCAGCAGATGACTGATACATTGTGCAGCACACGAGAAGGGAGACACCTCAAACAGCTGGTGCAGTTGCAAACATATTTAACAGGACTGAAATGCAGGAAATCACGCCCACAGTGGCACGGCGACTGCCCATCGACCAGTACGTTGTGTTGCGTTGATACCCGCACGTCGGAGGAACATTTTGTGATGGTGCCACGAACATAGGGACTAGATCAAAGGAAAGTGGGTCGCACGCTTTTCTCGGATGAGGACAGTTTCACTGACAGCAGTGAATCGGGTATGGGAGGTGGGAAAACGTAATGCACCCAGGAATATTGTCGAACGTAGTCGTTTTAGTGTTACATGTGTTACGGTGTGGGAAGGTATAACTTTCAGGCCCATCTGAGCTTCCAATATTTGAACAAGGTGTGCTAACCCGTCAGCGTTATTGCGACGGCTTACACCTTCAATATGTACATTTTTTGAGGGTTGCATTCGTCCCTGACTTCATTTTTACGGGTGGCAATGTGCGATGGCATTTAACAGCGCAGGTGGACCAGCTCTGGAACGAGGGGACATTCGGTGGATTGACTGGCCTGCCCATTAACCGTTCCTAAATCCCATAGGGCATGTGTGGGATGTTGCTGGGAGACGTATTGACCGCACAGCAGTTCTCAGTCGCACTGGCGGAGGTGTGGAATGCCCTACCATAAGAACCCGTTACTATCATTGAGGCCAGGATGGGAGCACGTTGCAGAGCATACACTGCCGACCGTGATGGTCACACACCCAATTAAGAACCATGTCGTGCCTTTTGTAATAACCAGGGAATCACAGTGACTTCAGTGTACTCATTGTCTTTGAAGAAAAGTGTCATTACTGTTCGTCTCATTGCATATTTCTCTCAGTTACACTCTGTATTAAACTGTAGCAGTTCTTTCTAAATATTGTCCAATTTTCATCGAGCTGTGTCACTTGTCAGTGACACATCATGCGAAAGTTACTTTCTCCCTTAAGTTGTGCACACCAGCGTCGCATTGAATTAGTTCGCGCCTGCAGACAGACAACCCAGTGAACAGAATTGCAAAACGGACTGCTGATGCTCTTTCCCGGGCAGTTCATATCAGTGACTTGAATGAATAGCACGCATCTATCGACGTTTGTCACGTTACAAACTGTGCAAACACTGAGGACCTGTCAAGTGCGTTAAAAATTTGGAGAGGTGCTCTATCCACTGATGTCTCTCTGTTTCCTATATGTCTTGTAACTTCTACACAACCGTTTTCTGAAAGCCTGAAGGTACTTAAGAATAACCTTGTGTAGTTTTGGAGCTCCTCTTGGATACAAATATCAGAATTCTGCTTCTGCAGAAGGTGCAGTATAATGTTGGTAACGTAGTTGTATGTGTGTCAGTTCCGACACTAATCTGGAACCGTTGTAAATATTTGGTCAAACTAGGTACGCGTGATTTTATCATTGTATTAGCTAGCACCAGGATTAAAAAATAAGCCGGTCGAAACAGCTGTAGCACACTGAAGGGTCGGAACGTGAGAGTGAAGGGGTGAGGTGAAAGAGTAATAAGGAACCCCTAGAGATATTTCCACCAAAAAAGTTGTGTGACGCAGCCACAGCCCTAATGCATCTCGAGATGGTGATGAGGGTTCGAAGGGGATGACACGTGAAACTAAACATAACTCTGGAAAGGCTAAAGAATTTTTAACCAGCCATATTACTCTCTGAACTAAACTACGGAGGAAATATACTGCATACGAGGAGATGCAGTGCTCATGGCTTCACTTACGTAAAACAAGTGTTGTATTTTGACCATATCCAGTCCTTCGAAGACGGTCAGAGCCCGAAACTTGCACAGAGAAGTACGTCAGTGAGAAGTGTTCGTGGCGAAGATGGGACAACTGTGTTGTATAACAATAAATTACATCATCACAACACCGCCAGTGTTGGGAGAAGCGTTCTATAGGGGATGACATATAAAACTAAGTGTAACTATGTGAAGGCTAGAGGAACCTCATATGCACTTGATAAATATGTAACTTATAATCTGGAAAAATAAATTATGAGGATGAGACCCCCACTATATTTTAAGGGTGTTACCTAAGGTGAGATTTCCACAGCTCCTCGAGAATTTTCTGTCAATAGCCAAACAGCAACGAGATTCCATTTGAACAGAAGGGAAAGTCACTGATATGAGTAGTTCTGGGATCGCTAGGCTGATTAGTAATAGTCTCCGCGACAGTCAAGTCGAAATTTCGATGAATAGAAAGGATGGAAGACTTCTGAACTTTCTAGAACTATTTAGGCTTACATACTAGAAGCGTCAGACAACTGCCTCGAGTAAATTGCTCGACAGCCCGAATGGGAAAGAAATATTTTAAACCTCCTGACTGCAAAACAGGTATAATCTTTTCAAGAGGGCCACAAAGGAGGGAGCAGTTGTGACTACGGTGATATTTCAAGAACTACGAAGCCAAAAACGTGGTATAGAAAGCTGGAAAAGTATTTATGTTTGTCAGAACTGAAAGTCAGTAATAACTTACTTAAACGACCAACTAAGAACGTTTAGTTCAGAGTCGACAAACTACTGCACACTTTGTACAAAAGGAGAATGCAGGGAAACTGATCCAAGAGACTTTGTGGCAGTTTGTGTTTGTGTGAAACCTATAATAATTTCCACAGTCATTTACAGGCGAAAGATTAATCGGGAAATTCTAGAAACTTCTAACCTTACGTAGTCAATGAACGGATCTTATCCAACATTTTGTCTGGCGTTGAAATTGAAGGCAACCGACAAAAAAAAAGGAGATTAAATTTTGAATTTAAAAATTTATTGGCGAGTTGGGATAATACCACACCAGTGATTGGCCGCAGCACCTATTCACAAATAAGAGATATCGAAACAAGCATTGTCGATATCGTAAACATTCACAACTACTTAAAGCAGTCAAGGCGCGACCCCTTAACGGAGTTCCTAATAGATTTTGCGATGAATACGCTACAGATTAGCCCCATTAAGCGCTCATATTTGTCGAGCTTATATTTATCGGGTAGCCCCTCTTGACTTGAAAACAGAGTTGGGTACTCTCTTCAGAAAAAGCTAAAGCACCGTAACCATGAAATTACAGACCACACACGCTGAAGTCTGATGTCAAATACCACCAGTTGAGTAAAAGCATATTTTGTCAAAAAATCATCATGGATTCAGGAAAAAGTAATTGAGTGAAACACCGTTTGCTTTATTCAAACATGGTATCTTACAAACCGTAGATTCAGTTGAGAATGGAGATTTCGTGTTCATGTTGTTGTTGTGGTCTTCAGTCCTGAGACTCGTTTGATGCAGGTCTCCATGCTACTCTATCCTGTGCAAGCTGCTTCATCTCCCAGTACCTACTGCAGCCTACATCCTTCTGAATCTGCTTAGTGTATTCATCTCTTGGTCTGCCTCTACGATTTTTACCCTCCACGCTGCCCACCAAAGCTAAATTTGTGATTCTTAGATCCCTCAGAAGATGTCCTACCAACCGGTCCCTTCTTCTTGTCAAGTAGTGCCACAAACTCCTCTTCTCCCCAATTCTATTCAATACCTCCTCATTAGTTATGTGATCTACCCATCTAATCTTCAGCATTCTTCTGTAGCACCACATTTCGAAAGCTTCTATTCTCGTCTTGTCCACACTAGTTATCGTCCATGTTTCACTTCAATACATGGCTACACTCCATACAATTACTTTCAGAAACGACTTCCTGACACTTAAATCAATACTCGATGTTAACAAATTTCTCTTCTTCAGAAACGCTTTCCTTGCCATTGCCAGTCTACATTTTATATTCTCTGTACTTCGACCATCATCAGTTATTTTGCTCCCCAAATAGCAAAACTCCTTTACTACTTTAAGTGTCTCATTTCCTCAGCATCACCCGACTTAATTCGACTACATTCCATTATCCTCGTTTAGCTTTTGTTGATGTTCATCTTATATCCTCCTTTCAAGACACTGTCCATTCCGTTCAACTGCTCTTCCAAGTCCTTTGCTGTCTCTGAGAGAATTACAATGTCATCGGCATACCTTAAAGTTTTTATTTCTACTCCATTGATTTTAAAACCTACTCCGAACTTTTCTTTTGTTCCCTTCATTGCTGCTCAATATACAGACTGAATAACGTCTGGGAGATGCTACAACCCTGTCTCACTCTCTTCCCAACCACTGCTTCCCTTTCATGTCCCTAGACCCTTATAACTGCCATCTGGTTTCTCTACAAGTTGTAAATAGCCTTTCGCTCCCTGTATTTTACCCCTGCGACCTTCAGAATTTGAAAGAGAGTATTCCAGTCAACATTGTCAAAAGCTTTCTCTAAGTCTACAAATGCCAGAAACCTAGGTTTGCCTTTTCTTAATCTAGGTTCTAAGATAAGTCGTAGGGTCAGTATTCCCTCAAGTGTTCCAATATTTCTACTGAATCCAAACTGATTTTCCCCGAGGTCGGCTTCTACCAGTTTCTCCATTCGTCTGTAAAGAATTCGCGTTTGTATTTTGCAGCTGTGACTTATTAAAGTGATGGTTCTGTAGTTTTCACATCTGTCAACGCCTGCTTTCTTTGGGATTGGAATTATTATATTCTTCTTGAAGTCTGAGGGTATTTCGCCTGTTTCATACGTCTTGCTCACCAGATGGAAGAGTTTTGTTAGGACTGGCTCTCCAAAGGCTGTCAGTAGTTCTAATGGAATTTTGTCTACTCCCAGGGCCTTGTTTCGACTTTGGTCTTTCAGTGCTCTGTCCAGATCTTCGTGCAGTATCATATCGCCCATTTCATCTTCACCTACATCCTCTTCCATTTCCATAATAATGTCCTCAAGTACCTCGCCCTTGTATAGACCCTCTATATACTCCTTCCACCTTTCTGCTTTCCCTTCTTTGCTTAGAACTGGGTTTCCATCTGAGCTCTTGATGTTCATACAAGTTGTTCTCTTTTCTCCAAAGGCCTCTTTAATTTCCTTGTAGGCAGTATATCCCTAGTGAGATATGCCTCTACATCCTTACATTTATCCTCTAGCCATCCCTGCTTAGCCATTTTGCACTTCCTGTCGATCTCATTTTTGAGACGTTTGAATTCCTTTTTGCCTGCTTCATTTACTGCATTTTTATATTTTCCCCTTTCATCAATTAAATTCAATATTCCTTCTGTTACCCAAGGATGTCTACTAGCCCTCGTCTTTTTACCTACTTCATCCTCTGTTGCCTTCACTGCTTCAACCCTCAGAGCTACCTACTCTTCTTCTACTGTATTTATTTCCCCCATTCGTGACAATTGTTCCCTTATTCTCTCCCTGAAAATCTGTACAACCACTGGTTCTTTCAGTTTATCCATGTCCCATCTCCTTAAATTCTCACCTTTTTGCAGTTTCTTCATTTTTAATCTACATTTCATAACCAATAGATTGTGGTCAGAGTCCACATCTGCCCCTGGAAATGTCTTACAATTTAAAACCTGGTTTCTAAATCTCTGTCGTACCATTATACTGTATAATCTATCTACTCATATATCTATTCATAAAATTCCGAAAGGCGTCAGGCGTTCGATACTGTACCACATCATCTAGTAACAATCAAACTACGATATAGTTAAATCTCTTCTCAGATATACGGCAGCTGGATGAATTTTGCACTAATAGAACACAACACGTCGAACAGGATGAAGAATGTTCAGTAGAAAAATGGCTCTGAGCACTATGGGACTTAACATCTGAGGTCATCAGTCCCCTACAACTCAGAACTACTTAAACCTAACTAACCTAAGGACATCGCACACATCCATACCCGAGGCAGGATTCGAAACTGCAAGCGTAGCGGTCGCGCGGTTCCAGACTGTAGCGCCTAGAACCGCTCGGCCACCTCGGTCGGCTGTTCAGTAGCAGTTAAATTGGTTTGGCAATGGACGTGTAGTGGGCCGGTTGATGTTCTCAAAATACACTATCCGACGAAAAGTATCCAGATAGCTATTATTGAACATCAATGTCGGGTGAGTTCAGACTTCATCTTTTTTACGGCTTGCTCTCTGCTGGGGACACTTTGAATGAGATTTTTGAATGTCTGTGGAGGAGTGGTAGTTTATTGTTCCTCAAGAGCCGAAACGAGAAAAGGTATTGATGTTGGACGCTGTGGTCTACAGCGAAGTCAACGTTCTAAATCATCCCACGGGTGATTCATTACGTTTAGGTTGGCACTATGGGCAGGGCAGTCTATTTCACGAATGTGCGCAAACCATTGCCTCACAGATGGTGCTTTATGACAGGGTGTAAAGTCATGCTGATACAAACTATGATCGTCTCCGAAGTGTTCCTCTACGGTACACAATTCTGTAAAATGTATTCATGTCCTTTCTTAATCTCAACGAGAGGATCGCATCCTGACCACCAGTAGTAACCCTCACACCGTAAGACCGTCTCGTCGTTACGTAACTGTTGGCAGTACAAATGATGGAAAGTACCATTCCCCAGACATTCGCCAAACCCAAGCCCTTCCATCGGATTGCTAGAGGGTATAGCGTAATACATCACCCCAAATCAGTCGTTTCCAATGATCCACTGGTCCAGTGCCATCCCTCATCAGACCTCCTGAAGCGTCGCTTAGCACTGACTGCAAAGATGTGTGGCTTTTTAACTCTGCTAACTGGACCCCTGGTAGTACATCGTGAAACTTCCCCTTAGAAAAATTATACATGACTGTGCTTAAACTGACACACAATATTTTTTAGCGCAACGCAATCTGACTTTCAAAAATCTCTACAAAAGAATGGCCGTGACTAACATTAACCTATACCTTTCACAAATCACTTACCTCACCAAAATCTTCGTTACTCGAACTACTGCAATACAGCGAGCGCCACTACTGCCAGCTAAATAAAAGATTCAAACTACTGAAGGCACTAACTACTGATAGGCATAGTTAGCAAATGAAAGATTTTGATAGAGAACAAACAATGTATTTACCTTAGTAGTCATAATATATATAGCAGTTCATGACATCCAGTCTTACAAATTTCAAAACTCCGCCATCTCTCTCCCCACATCCACCACTGCTGGCGGCTCACCTCCAACTGCGCAACGCTACGCGCTGTTCACATCCAGCTGCCGCTGCCGAACACTACAATGGCAGACAACACTGCAAACTAGCCACAGACTGCACACAGCACAGCCAGTGATTTTCATACAGAGCGCTACGTGGCGTTACCAATATAAGAACCTAAACAGCCTACTTACAATCGGAATTGGCGAATGATACCTTAGGCTGATTTCGTATGTTTTTTTTTTACAACCACCCTTCGCTGTGCTCGATGGCCCCTGTCAATTAGTACATGAGGGTTATCTGGTCTTTGTTTAGCTGTGTGTGTTCTTATGCGTTTCCACTTCACAATCACATCGACAACAATCGGGAAACTTTGGAAGGGTTGAAAGGTCTCGGATGAGTTTGTTACTCAGGTGACATCTAATGTTGAGCCCACATTCGAAGTCGATGAGGTCTCCTGACGGAGTCATGCTGCTATTACTGCTTCTAATGTCGGTATTTTCCTAAGAATTATAAAAAAATTATGCGCGCAACTAATTTCTTCTAGACACTTTCAAGAAAACGTTCGACAAAATTTAATGTATTATGTGCATTATTCTCTTGTCAAATGCATGAGTCACCAGGTCGAGATACTCTGTTATATTCAGTAATAAAAATTTCTTCATTGGATATGTAAATACACATTGTTCCATATTTCATACCTCCGTACCTCGTGCTCTTTCTGCAGACGCTGCGGCCGGCGGCAGTGATGACTGGGTCAAGAGTGTTGCCGGAGTAGCCCTCTGCTACACCATCGAATTTCCCGGTGGAGGTAGCATGGGTTTCTTCCCTCCAGCATCAGACATCCTGAAAATAGTGACGCCATTCTTCGAAGCCGTGCGCGTCTATGGGAAATATGTTGCTGATAACTATGGATAAAAAGAAATACCACTAACTGATCATTTGCACATGATACACGTATTGCTTGAATAAACAGAGAATACTTTATAAGTTTTCTGATTATTAGTGCAAAGATGAATAATAAACCTATTGTAAACTTCATTCCCACTCTTGAAATGTAATATGCTTTTCCAGCAATGCATCATAAGTAACAGAATTAGAAATACTCGTTTCTAAGAAAAAATGTCACGTTCGAGTATTCACGTAAACTGTGTTTACTTCAATGTTTTCATTGAGTGAACAGGTTACATTTAGACACATCATGTATTAGAATCGATTATTAAGATCCAGTTCCCATGGCGGCATCCGCCTCGGTAACTGTGCGATCAGAATGGCGGATTGCTGACCGAAGGGGCCCGCCATCGATTGCTGGCCAGGCCGGTGATTTGTCTCCGCTCAAGGACCTGGTGGTAAGTCGTCCTGAAGTTCGTATCATCATAAACGACATTCCTCTACTGAGATGGCTGTATGGTCACATCCTGAAAGTCATTAATTTAAAAAAAAAATACTACTATGACCATGCTGAACAGTGAAGTAGGATACATTTTCGTGTCTGACCTGATCCTAGAGGTAATCACAAGTGGATTAAAATTAATAGAACTTCATTGAATTATTCCATTCGTCATGATTTTCTCTACTATTTTCGAAGGAGAACTTTCTTTCCTTACCCAAAGTTGTTCTATATTTCATTTGCTATTAAATATCTCTATACCTTATGCTGTGTCTACAGACGCTGCGGTCGCTGGTTTTCTTATTTTATTTAATTAATTTATTTCAAATAGAAATTCGATACCTGTATTTCATTAAAAGTGTAGATAAGGAACTTGTATTTCCAGAACAATACTTTATCAACTACAGACTACGCAATACAATTTTCCATAAAAATGTTGGAGAAGACCATAAAAAATATACCGAAGCAGAATGAAATATATTCTGGTGTCCAAAATTAAGGCAATAAACGGAAATTTTGCAGAGTTGCGTTTGTTTTGCACAAGTGAAAGTAAAGTTAAAAAAAAGAACAACTGCAACTGCAACAGGCATATCGGCAGACAAAAATGTTCTTTCCCAACTTAACAGATTTGCATACACATTCTGACAACTGGTTAACCTGCTTAGTATGGCGTGTGGCCACCTCTGGCAGCAATACAGACCTGACAACGATGGGGTATGCTGTGAATGAAGTCGTCAGTCTCATGCTGAGGCAATAACGCCCACACCTCCTGCAGAGCTGCTCGCAAGTCTTGGAGACTGGTTGGTAGATGCTGACGCGATGCAGTCCGTCTCTCTAGTGCAGCCCAGAAATGCTCCACGGGATTGAAATCGGGACAGCGGGCAAGTTACACCACGTGTGCAGAAATGTGTGTGAATTCCTAAGGGACCAAACTACTGAGGTCGTCGGTCCCTAGACTTACCCACTACTTAAACTAACTTATGCTAAGAACAACACACACACCCATGCCCGAGGGCGGACTCGAACCTCCGGCGGGAGGGGCCGTGCAATCCGTGACATGGCGCCTCGAACCGCGCGGCCACTCCACGCGGCCTTTCGTGCAGTATCTTCCGTTTCCAAGAAATCATCGATCACCGACACTCTCTGAGGTCGAACATTATCGTCCATCAATTCGAAGTCTGGGCCCACAGCACCTCGCAAAAACCGCACACGTGTTCCCAAGATCTCGTCACGATACCTAGCAGCAGTTAAACCTTGCTGATTCACCCATTCAATTTCATGAAGAGGTATTAGAGTGATCAACATGATTCCTCCTCACACAATTAGTCATTCTCCTCGATATCGCTCTCCTTCTACAATGTTTGGGTCCAGAGATCGTGTTCAAGTTCCCTCCAGCCGTGAATCAGCTGAAAATCACTCTCCAAACCAAATCGGGACTCCTCGTGAAAAGGACATTGGCCTACTCTTCGAAAGTCCAGGTGGCACACTGACGACTCCATTCTAGACGTTGCATCCTGTGGAGACGCGTCAGAGTTACACATACAGCAGGTCTCTGACAATAAAGGCTACTCTACCGAAGCCTTCTGTACATCGTCTGTTTCTATACAACACGTCCAGTGAATTCTGCGAGGTCATATGCCAGTTTCTGTGCAGCATTAAGGTGGTACCATAGTTTCCTTAGTGCCAAATAACGGTCCTCTCTTTCTGATGTCACACGAGGTCGGCCCTGCCCTGGTCTTCGGGACACAGTCTCTACAAACTGTCGCCACATCCGAGAAACAACAGAATGATTCACATTAAGCCATCGGGCCACATCAGTTTACGACTGTTCGGCTTCCATTCTTCCTACGATCCTCCGCCGCAGGAAATCTGGTAGGCGTCTTCTCTGCGCCATACTGCAGCGTCGTTGACTGTGTACACGCCGACTGTTTGTGTGGGACTACCCGGCAAACACTATCCCGTTTGATAACTGTCCTGACGTCATCGTTGGAGTGGTTGTCCGTTTACCGGAATGCCATCTTCCGTGCAGAACACGGTTTTACGGACATCTGTTGATAGTTTATGTAATTATATCGTGAGTTAGTCACACGACGGGGAAATAACGGATTGTTGCTTTAATTTTGGACACCAGTGTATATTTAAAAAAATAAAACCGAGGTATAGCTGTAAAACTTCTGTTTTTGAATAATCCATTTTGACAGAGGTATCATGTCTACAGAAAGATTATTTCAGTGATAAATATTCTCTTTGAAGAAACTAGCTGACCTGAAGCTCCCTATCAGTTATTGTCATAAATTAAAATGTTCTGACAAGTCAAGTGTCCAATTAAACCTCGTATCTTTGCTGTAATTTCGTTCTTCAACTTAAAAAAATAATTAATGGATGTATAGCCACTTCCCTATCACCCTTCTTCTTCTTTCTGCCTTCATGTAAGGACACATTTCTTTATTACTGATAATTTTACAAATAATAATTATAACATTTACATTCATGTTCAGTTCCATTTCATAGTAATCCAATGAAAGTCCTATCACTGATGATGTGTTTAGCGTTTGTGTCTGTTTGAATTGTTTAATAATATTGGAAAGCGATTGGTTTGGTGACCCGTCGATCGTCCACCATCAGTGCATCGTTCTACATATGCACATTTGTATTTTTCATAATTCGAAACTTGAAATCTAAATTTCTTGTCATGAAACCCGCTTACTACTTTTTATTTGGGTAATGCACCTTATTTTGTTGCATAACGCCACATATTATCACGTTTTTCATCACCAAACTTTTCTGCTTTCCAACAACGAAACTGTAGCTGCATATAAAGAAAACAGGTAAGGCAGGAGTTTTATTTTGGCCATGAGGGAGGTTTGAGTTGAATCAAAAATGGACTCCTGACGATATATTTTTCTCTATAATGCTCCTGCTGTGGTCAGTGCGATGCTTTCCACTTCCAAACAACTAGCTTTCAGACGAGCTAAGGACAAGCATTAGCAACACATTTCGTGTCTCTCTATATCTCTTAAATGATGCATTACATTGGCAACATGGCGAAATGACTTTATATTAATTTCATGTAGGTGAAATGTAAAGCATTTTTCTTGTGTCATTGCTGTAACCTTCTCTTATTTGTTTCATGAATAATACATCTGGTAAAGGCCAAGAAAGAACAAAATGAAAAATAAAAATTATTGGAAGTAAACAAAAAGAAAATTTCATCAGATGAAAAGTTACTGAAATTAGCTGTCTACTGAAATTGGCTGTCTACACTACGCTGTAGGCCGGCCGGTGTGGCCGTGCGGTTAAAGGCGCTTCAGTCTGGAACCGCGTGACCGCTACGGTCGCAGGTTCGAATCCTGCCTCGGGCATGGATGTGTGTGATGTCCTTAGGTTAGTTAGGTTTAATTAGTTCTATGTTCTAGGCGACTGATGACCTCAGAAGTTAAGTCGCATAGTGCTCAGAGCCATTTGAACCAACTACGCTGTAAATAAAAGATAAGGATTGCATTGGCTGTTTTCGTTTCCCTGAGTGCAGAGTGATTTTATACTTGAGTTGTACTCATTCAAAAACGAGAACTGCTTGGTAAATTAAATTTTAGGAGATATTGGAATAGTAGTTAACTTTAACAACAGTGGGTACCATATTTGTACAAAACAACTGACTTCATGTCGCAAACATTCATAATAGTGCAGAAATGTTTTTTGTTTCATATCAGTAATTTCATAATCTAAAAAATTCTTTGCATGCTGAAATTAATTTGGATTGAGTGATTTCAGTCATTTTACATATTCTTCTAAGGATAGGGAAATTGTTTAACATGAAACGCAGAACCCTTCATGAAACAGGATTTAGTGCCAATGAGAACGAAATCGCTGATGTGACAAGAGATGGCATAAATGCTTCGGCCTGGGAAACTGAATCGCGTGCTGAAAGCGAAGTGATTAACTCTATGGTTAGTCCCGCCACTAACGAAATACGGGATCACAATACCGTAATGCTACGCAGATTAGTAGCTACGACGCGGGAAATTTCAAATAAATTGTCATCTCAAAGTGAACAATTCTGTACTCAGATGTCAGCTACGTTCAATGAAATGTCAGCTAAAAGTGACGAATTTCATAATGAAATATCTACCATGTGTCATGATGCTACTTATACTACCTCTTAGATAGCAGGCTTAGCTATCATTACATCAAATTTAACATTAAAACAAAATGAGATGTTAACCGGTCAAATTGCCATAACTACCAAAATCACTGCATTGAAAGATGCGTAGAAGAGCCTACCAAATACAATGAAACAATTGTCTGATGACCAATTACCTGTACGCAGGCTAGATTCAAAGCTAGAGAATTTCCATGCAGAGTATGAGGCTACAGTTAAACTTCAGCTTGACACAAAAGAGAGAGTTTGAGAAAGATTATACCAAGTGGATTTCAAATGGTGATAGCCATATTTATGGAGGACTGAATTCAGAATTGCCGCATTTTATTCAAAGGCAGTTCGTGAGGTATTGTCTAAAGGAGAAACTTCAACAGTAACCAAATGGCAACAATGCTAGACAAGGACTTGCTGAGATGGTGAGAAAACATTGTGTCACAAATCAGTATCATCCATCGGGAACTAATATCGGTTTCATGGAGAGGAACTAATTAGACTATCTCTGTTGTCAGAGTAGAACACGAGCACGTAAGTCCTACAGTATATGAGAGAAGATATGACAATGATTTAAATAATACATGCATGTCACCCAGCACTGCATTCTATGGGATCAAGGCAGCAGCCCTATTTTCATCTGTCCTAATCAATGCAAGTCTATTGAAACACAATTTCAAGTGTTCACACCAGATCAAAATGGCAATCATCCAGTTGTTTTCGTCCAGTCATCTGAAGGTGTACTACTGAGGTCCTGAATCCATCAACAAAGAATTCACTTCATCGCAAGTTTGATGTAGGTAGAAGCCACCCTTTGGGCCACTGAGACTGCAGAGAATTCCAAGATTATGCGCAGTTTGCGCGAGTGTTTTCAGCTAAGGACTAGTCTCAGTGTGTCTAGGAAAGACTCCAAAAGGAGATCTTTAACAAAGACTCCTTTAATAGTAGACAGGGTAAACAAGATACTTGGACGAGCCCATAGCTAATCGAGACATTCTTAGGACATTAAAGTATAAACTGCCATTTTATCTTAGGGACAAACTGGTCGAAGGATGTGAGAATGACACTGTACACTTTACATCTGTGCTGGACTCACCTGACCTCATACAAGAGATGCTAAATTGATTAATCATTATAATAACTAATCATAACAATAACAATGACAGTACAGTACAATCCTCTCCACTTTGTGCCCATTGGTACATCCCCATCAGAACAAGAGAGATTCGCTTAAATTACGTCATGTAATGCACAACATTTAGACTGTGGTCCAGTGAACTCAATAAACGGAATAACAACTGCTGTCACCCACGGTATTAAGGCAGTAGTAACAGGCAGTGGCTGAACTATAATGACAACTACAACAACAACGATACGTGGAATTCCCAGAGGGAAGATCACAACCAGCCGCCTATGCAAAAGTAACGATATCGGGCATGGTGTTCCAATATGAAATCGAGTTGTTGAAGATGATCACTGCACACAGAATTCGACTGTAAACATCACTGAAATTTTGGAAGAGCCACGACCTGCTAAAAATGGGGTCAACAAAGTCCACCCACATTGCACCCTCAAATGTTGGCTCTGTGGGCAACGAAGATAATACAGTAAACTTATTGCTTTAAAATGATAATGAGGGCATCTGACGAGAAATAAATTCTGATCGTTTCAAATGCTGTAGTGGGAAATATACCAATCATGATCGTAACAGGCACAGGTGCTATGATGAGCAGTATTTCATCCAGTTTTTGTTCAATAATATTCATGAGGTCACAAAAGTACTCACCTACCGTGTATAAAACTGGAAAATCACCAGAGCCATTGGTGTTCAATCATGTAACGTCAAGATGCAAACTCAGGTGGAAATTAAAATAGGAAATGGAGTAACGAAATGCCCATTCCCGATTGCTAATGGACTGGTAGTAGAATGCATACTAGGCATTGATTTCCTACAACAAAATGATGCAATAGTTGACGTCTCTTTAAAGAAATGTTTTTTAAACATCGATAGTCAGAATGTTGTAGGGTATTTAATAAAAACAAAATCAGAGCAGGGTAAATACTTCCAGGGCTAAGTGTAAGATTACTTAACGACAGCATAGGCCAGTACCAAACTAACACTGTAATCACGTGTGAAATATTGAAACAGTAAGATCATAGAGTCTACTGACTAACTACAACAAAAAGAATGAAAAGAATTACTATTAAAGTACGTACATGTGTCTGGAAGCAAGCCCAGTATTATCAACGCATACCAGTATCAATGCAACCACAATGGAGGGGTATCTGTTGAGATGTCAGACAAACGTGTGGTTCCTGAAGAGGGGCAGCAGCCTTTTCAGTAGTTGCAGGGGCAACAGTCTGGATGATTGACTGATCTGGCCCTGTAACACTATCCAAAACGGCCTTGCTGTTGTGGTACTGCGAACGGCTGAAAGCAAGAGGAAACTACAGCTGTAACTTTTACCGAGGGATGCAGCTTTACTGTATGATTAAATGATGACGGCGTCCTCTTGGGTAAAATATTCCGGAGGTAAAATAGTCCCCCATTCGGATTTCCGGGCGGGGACTACATAAGAGGATGTCGTTATCAGGAGAAAGAAAGCTGGCGTTCTACGGGTCGGAGCGTGGAATGTCAGATCCCTTAATCGGGCACGTAAGTTAGAAAATTTTAAACGGCAAATGGATGAGTTAAAGTTAGATATAGCGGAAATTAGTGAAGTTCGGGGGCAGGAGAAACAAGAATTTGATCAGGTGAATACAGGGTTATAAATACAAAATCAAATAGGGGTAATGCAGGAGTAGGTTTAATAATGAATAAAAAATAGGAGGGCGGGTAAGCTACTACAAACAGCATAGTGAACGCATTATTGTGGCCAAGATAGTCACGAAGCCCACACCTACTACAGTAGTACAAGTTTATATGCCAACTAGCTCTGCAGATGATGACGAAATTGATGAAATGTATGATGAGATAAAAGAAATTATTCAGGTAGTGAAGGGAGACGAAAATTTAATAGTCATGGGTGACTGGAATTGACAGTAGAAAAAGGAGGAGAAGGAAACATAGTAGGAGAATATGGATTGGGGCTAAGAAATGAAAGAGGTAGAATTTTGCACAGTGCATAACTTAACCGTAGCTAACACTTCCTTCAATAATCATGAAAGAAGGGTGTGTACATGGAAGAACCCTGGAGATACTAAAAGGTTTCAGATATATTATATAATGGTAAGACAGAGACTTAGGAATCAGATTTTAAATTGTAAGACATTTCCAGGGGCAGATGTGGACTCTGACCACAATCTATTGGTTATGAACTGTAGATTAAAGCTGAAGAAACTGCAAAAAAGTGGAAACTTAAGGAGATGGGACCTGGATAAACTGAGTAAACCAGAGGTTGTACAGAGTTTCAGGGAGAGCATAAGGGAACAACTGGCAGGAATGGGGGAAAGAAATACAGTAGAATAAGAATGAGTAGCTTTGAGGAATGAAATAGTAAAGGCAGCAGAGGATCAAGTCGGTAAAAAGACGAGGGCTAGTAGAAATCCTTGGGTAACAGAAGAGATATTGAATTTAATTGATGAAAGGAGAAAATACAAAAATTCAGTAAGTGAAGCAGGCAAAAAGGAATAAAAACGTCTCAAAAATGAGATCGACAGGAAGTGCAAACTGGCCAAGCAGGGATGGCTAGAGGACAAATGTAAGGATGTAGAGGGTTATATCACTAGGGGTAAGATAGATACTGCCTACAGGAAAATTAAAGAGACCTCTGGACAAAAGAGAACCACTTGCATGAATATCAAGAGCTCAGATGGAAACCCAGTGCTAAACAAAGATGGGAAAGCAGAAAGGTGGAAGGAGTATATAGAGGGTCTATACAAGGGCGATGTACTTGAGGACAATATTATGGAAATGGAAGAGGATGTAGATGAAGATGAAATGGGAGATATGATACTGTGTGAAGAGTTTGACAGAGCACTGAAAGACCTTAGTCGAAACAAGGCCCCGGGGGTAGACAGAATTCCATTAGAACTACTAACAGCCTTTGGAGAGCAAGTCTTGACATAACTCACCATCTGGTAAGCAAGATGTATGAGACAGGCGAAATTCCCTCAGACTTCAAGAAGAATATAATAATTCTAATCCCAAAGAAAGCAGGAGTTGACAGATGTGAAAATTACCGAACTATCAGTTTAATAGGTCACAATTGCAAAATACTAACGCGAATTGTTTACAGACAAAAGGAAAAACTGGTAGAAGCCGACGTCGGGGAAGATCAATTTGGATTCCGTAGAAATGTTGGAACACGTGAGGCAATACTGACCCTACGACTTATCTTAGAAGCTAGATTATGAAAAGGCAAACCTACGTTTCTGGCATTTGTAGACTTAGAGAAAGCTTTTGACAATGTTGTTTGGAATACTTTCTCTCAAATTCTGAAGGTGGCAGGGGTAAAATACAGGGAGCGAAAGGCTATTTACAATCTGTACAAAAATCAGATGGCAGTTATAACAACCGAGAGGCATGAAAGGGAAGCAGTGGTTGGGAAGGAGTCGGACAGGGTTGTAGCCTATCCCCGATGCTATTCAATCTGTATATTGAGCAAGCAGTAAAGGAAACAAAATAAAAGTTCGGAGTAGGTATTAAAATCCATGGAGAAGAAATAAAACTCTGACAGATGAGACATACGTAAGCATCCTGTCTGGTCACCTGCATCAATTCATTTGTGCATTCCGACGAACTTGGGCAGTCCCAGCAGGACAATGCGACACCCCAGACTTCCAGAATTCCTACAGAGGGCTCCAGGAACACTACTCTGAGTTTAAACATTTCCGCTGGCCACAAAACTCCACAGTTATAAACATTATATACCTGGGATGCCTTGCAACGTGCTGCTCAGAAGAGATCACCATCGCCACTCTTACAGATTTATGGACAGCCTTTCAGGATTTGAGGTATCAGTTCCCCCCAGCACTATTTCTGTCAGTCGAGTCCATGCCACGTCATGTTGTGGCACTACTGCGTGCTCTTGGAGCCCCACACGAATTACGCAGGCGTACCAGTTTCTTTGGCTCGTCAGCGTAACGCACATTTTCATGGCGCATGTAGGAATCGACATGCTATTCAATTGTTTTGTAAAAATGTGCGCAGATACCTGGAATAGCATCCAGTACAGGTTTCTCGTTATTGATAAGTCAAGAAAACTGAATGACGATAGGTGTGGACGAAACATCGAGAAGTTTCTTTATCTACAGTTATGAGAAAAGCGATGAATAAGTTAGAGTACATCGTACCACGGACGAGTTCGCACGTATGTCAGGCATTCAGGCCAAAAGGATAGGTGTGCATGGCGGGAGAAAGCGTCTGTACATAAATGGAAAATTTCAGTCCTTCGAACGGAAAGTTAAGGAGCCAGAGACATATGCCGAGAACCTACTCAGACTGATCAAAGAAATCGATGCTAGGCATAAGGTCATCACTGCTCGGAAGGCCTTTCGCGGGAAGTTGCGGCTGTTAAGGTTAGGACATTTGGATCGAGATCATACACTGAGAGAAACCTGTAAACCAGTTCTTGAATCTCTCAATGAATTCTCAGCGAAATTACACAACCACGATGATGATGCTATTGCCAGTTTCATTAACCATCACAGCGATGCTAGGATAGACAAAAAATTCGGCCAGTGGTGAGAAACCATATATTATGGATACGTAGCCTGTAAGTTTAAATGATAAAACAATATAGACAGACGATAGGGAATTTCAAAGACAACAGATCTACTGAATCTCATTTTCCTAAAACCCTCGGAAACAGTAAAGTTTTCACCCAAAGATCAAGAGATAAACGGCAAACCAACGCAGTGAGAAATATAGAGACATTATAAAACCATTATTATTAGGTTGTCGGTAGGGCAGTGGCTATGGAATCTGTGTTCAGCATACAAGAATCAGCAATCAGCACCCTCAGTATATATACTGAGACGATCCCCATGAGCTAATGGCTCGACTACCACTACTCATAGGATCAGCTGCTGTGAGTAATACCGCTCATTCGAATCAGGTTGTTTTAATAATTTCTGATATTAGAGAGAGGGGTATAATTGATTAAGTATGGAGACAGTAGTTTGAGAAACCAAGACGCAAAACTTAAGTTTTCAGACACGTTATGATTAAAGGTTTGGATGACTTATGGCAGGCTAATCTTGTAGGTATGAGGGAATATTCACATGTGAATAATGGTTTTAATTATATTTTAATGGTCATTGAAACATACTCCAAATATGCATGGACATTACCTGTTAAAACAAAAACAGGTAGAAATGTCGCAGAGATGTTTGAGTGTTTGTCGCAGACAGAAACGAATCGATGCCCGGACAACCTCCAAACCGAACACCGTGGAGAGTTTTACAATGGGTCTTTCAAGACTGTGATGCAGTGGTATGGAATACATCACTACTCAACATTCACCTGCCTGAAAGGGAGTCTCATGGAGCGTCTGTACAGAAGAATAAAAGGTCAAGTGTGGATGCGTTTTAACCATCGTGGCTGATACAAAAGGGCAGATATCCACCCAGCAATAATTTCATAGTATAATCCAAACAAGTATAGCACAATAAAAATGAAATCAATCGCTTTTAATGATAACGGACTCATGAACACGGTATACTATCACATTCAAATCCAGGATCCACGTAAATAGAAATTTAATATGAGTGATTTGGTGCATATCTCGAAACACAAGACAGTATTCGAGAGGTCAAACTACCCAAACTGGTCGAGTGAGATATGCACAGTTTCCAAAGTGTAGAGAACAAAGGCCAGAGCTTACATCTTGAAGAATAATAGTGGCACTGAAATTTCAGGTTGCTTCTACAAGGCGGAAATGCAGAAGAGCTCAGAACAACACGTGTTAGTCAGAGCATGTCATAAGACGTCGAAATAACGGAGCATTAGTTAAATGGCTTGGTCTTCCGGCAACACAAAACAGTTGGACTGACGCTGGTGATTTGCTATGTATAATGGGATGCACAGAGCACAACCAGCACAGTAGCATAAAATGCACGATAAGAGACACATTATAGTAGGTGGTGGCGTCTTGTACATTATGGGATATAATTACTGCAGATCTTGTACAAAGCTTCAAATACGTTTATCTCATAGTGATAAGGGAGTTAACTTAGTCGACACTGCGTGTTTGGAACACGACATTGCATACAGACTGCATAAAGATCTTCCAGGAAGTCACGGTGCAGATTGAATTTTGCTGATGAAACCAAGGCAATGCGTCTGAGAAATGATATTGGTCTGTTGTTGTTGTTGTGGTCTTCAGTCCTGACACTGGTTTGATGCAGCTCTCCATGCTTCTTCATCTCCCAGTACCTACTGCAACCTACATACTTCTGAATCTGTTTAGTGTATTCATCTCTTGGTCTCCCTCTACGATTTTTACCCTCCACGCTGCCCTCCAAAACTAAATTGGTGATCCCTCGATGTCTCAGAACATGTCCTACCAACCGATCCCTTCTTCTAGTCAAGTTGTGCCACAAGCTCCTTTTCTCCCCAATTCTATTCAATACCTTGTCATTAGTTATGTGATCAACCCATCTAATCTTCAGCGTTCTTCTGTAGCACCACATTTCGAAAGCTTCTATTCTCTTCTTGTCTAAGCTATTTATCGTCCACGTTTCACTTCCATACATGGCTACACTCCAAACAAATACTTTGAGAAACCACTTCCTGACACTTAAATCAATACTCGATGTTAACAGATTTCCCTTCTTAAGAAACGCTTTCCTTGCCATTGCCAGTCTACATTTTATATCATCTCTACTTCGACCATCATCAGTTAGTTTGCTCCCCAAATAGCAAAACTCCTTTACTACTTTAAGTGTCTCATTTCCTAATCTAATTCCCTCAGCATCACCCGACTTAATTCGACTACATTCCATTATCCTCGTTTTGCTTTTGTTGATGTTCATCTTATACCCTCCTTTCAAGACTCTGTCCATTCCGTTCAACTGCTCTTCCAAGTGCTTTGCTGTCTCTGACAGAATTACAATGTCATCGGCAAACCTCAAAGTTTTTATTTCTTCTCCATGGATTTTAATACGTACTCCGAACTTTTCTTTTGCTTCATTTATTGCTTGCTCAATATACAGATTGAATAACATCGGGGAGAGGCTACAACCCTGTCTCACTCCCTTCCCAACAACTGCTTCCCTTTCATACCCCTCTACTCTTATAACTGCCATCTGGTTTCTGTACAAATTGTAAATAGCTTTTCGCTCTCTGTATTTTATCCCTGCCATCTTCAGAATTTGAAAGAGAGTATTCCAATCAACATTGTCAAAAGCTTTCTGTAAGTCTACAAATGCTAGAAACGTAGGTTTGCCTTTCCTTAATCTTTCTTCTAAGATAAGTCGTAGGGTCAGTATTGCCTCATGTGTTCCAGCATTTCTACTGAATCCAAACTGATCTTCCCCGAGGTTCGGCTTCTATCAGTTTTTCCATCCGTCTGTAAATAATTCGCGTTAGTATTTTGCAGCTGTGACTTATTAAACTGATAGTTCGGTAATTTTCACATCCGTCAACACCTGCTTTCTTTGGGATTGGGATTATTAAATGGTTCAAATGGTTCTGAGCACTATGCGACTAAACTTCGGAGGTCATCAGTCCCCTAGAACTTAGAACTACTTAAACCTAACTAACCTAAGGACATCACACACATCCATGCCCGAGGCAGGATTCGAACCTGCGACCGTAGCGGTCTCGCGGTTCCAGACTGTAGTGCCTAGAACCGCTCGGCCACCCCGGCCGGCTGGGATTATTATATTCTTCTTGAAGTCAGAGGGCATTTCGCCTGTCTCATACATCTTGCTCACCAGATGGTAGAGTTTTGTCAGGACTGGCTCTCCCAAGGTTGTCAATAGTTCTAATGGAATTTTGTCTACTCCGGGGGCCTTGTTTCGACTCAGGTCTTTCAGTGCTCTGTCAAACTCTTCACACAGTATCATATCTCCCATTTCATCTTCATCTACATCCTCTTCCATTTCCATAATATTGTCCTCAAGCACATCGCACTTGTATAGGCCCTCTATGTACTCCTTCCACCTTTCTGCTTTCCCTTCTTTGCTTAGAACTGGGTTTCCATCAAAGCTCTTGATATTCATGCAAGTGGTTCTCTTTTCTCCAAAGGTCTCTTTAATTTTCCTGTAGGCAGTATGTATCTTACCCCTAGTGATATAACCCTCTACATCCTTACATTTGTTCTCTAGCCATCCCTGCTTAGTCATTTTGCACTTCCTGTCAATCTCATTTTTGAGACGTTTGTATTCTTTTTTGCCTGCTTCATTTACTGCATTTTTATATTTTCTCCTTTCATCAATTAACTTCAATATTTCTTCTGTTATTCAAGGATTGCTACTAGCCCTCGTCATTTTACCTATTTGTTCCTCTGCTGCCTTCACTATTTCAGCCCTCAAAGCTACCCTTCTTCTACTGTATCTTTCCCCCATTACTGTCAATTAATCCCTTATGCTCTCCCTGAAACTCTGTACAACCTCTGGTTCTTTCTGTTTATCCAGGTCCTATCTCCTTAAATTCCCACCTTTTTGCAGTTTCTTCAGTTTCAATCTGCAGTTCATAACCAATAGATTGTGGTCAGAGTCCATATCTGCCCCTGGAAATGTCTTACAATTTAAAACCTGCTTCTTAAATCTCTGTCTTACCATTATATAATCTATCTGATACCTTCTAGTATCTCCAGGATTCTTCCATGTATACAACCTTCTTTCATGATTCTTGAACCAAGTGTTAGCTGTGATTAAGTTATGCTCTGTGCAAAATTCTACCAGACAGCTTCCTCTTTCATTTCTTAACCCCAACCCATATTCACCTACTATGTTTGCTTCTCCCCCTTTTCCTACTGATGAATTCCAGTCACCCATGACTATTAAATTTTCGTCTCCCTTCACTACCTGAATAATTTCTTTTATCTCATCATACATTTCATCAATTTCTTCGTCATCTGCAGAGCTAGTTGGCATATAAACTTGTACTACTGTAGTAGGTGTGGGCTTCGTATCTATCTTGGCCACAATAATGCGTTCACTATGCTGTTTGTAGTAGCTTACCCGTACACCTATTTTTTATTCATTATTAAATCTACTCCTGTCTTACCCCTATTTGATTTTGTATTTATAACCCTGTACTCACCTGACCAGAAGTCCTGTTCCTCCTGCCACCGAACTTCACTAATTCCCACTATATCTAACTTTAACCTATCCATTTCCCTTTTTAAATTTTCTAACCTACCTGACCGATTAAGGGATCTGACATTCCACGCTCCGATCCGTAGAACACCAGTTTTCTTTCTCCTGATAACAACGTCCTCTTGAGTAGTCCCCGCTCGGAGATCCGAATGGGGGACTATTTTACCTCCGTAATATTTTACCCAAGAGGACGCCATCATTAATTAATCCTACAGTAAAGCTGCATCCCTCGGTAAAAATTACAGCTGTAGTTTCCCCTTGCTTTTAGCCGTTCGCAGTACCAGAACAGCAAGGCCATTTTGGTTAATGTTACAAGGCCAGATCAGTCAATCATCCAGACTGTTGCCCCTGCAACTACTGAAAAGGCTGCTGCCCCTCTTCAGGAACCACACGTTTGTCTGGCCTCTCAACAGATACTCCTCCGTTGTGGTTGCACCTACGGTACGGCTATCTGTATCGTTGAGGCACGCAAGTCTCCCCACCAACGGCAAGGTCCATGGTTCATGGGGGGGGGATAATGGTATAGGGCCACGCATTGCAGAGTTTGTAGCTGATAAAACCATGCATGGCAAAATTAAGTTGGTCTTGGGTGTGACTTTCAAGCGAGTTATGAACACGTTGTGCAGTGAAGAAAAAGAAGAAGAGAACGATGAATAAAAAACCAAAAAAGCCAGGGGAAGGTTGTTTTGAAAAACTGTATCTTGACAGCGATGTATGAAGCTAAAAGCGCTCTGAAGCATAAAGGACCTCTTAAAGCACTCCGGGTTCCGTTGATATCCAAGACGTAGGTGGAATTATCCTCATTCCTGCCCTTGCAGGTCTCTCACTGATGAGTTCACAAGGTTTTGGCACTGCGGTTAGTGCCAGAACAATCAAGGACGCACGGAACTCCCAGGAGCAGCTAGAGGAAGCAAGAAGACATAACCACATGACGGAAGCAGTGGCTATACAAGAAAGAACTGGGTCTCTTCATAAAAAAGGTCCCTTTGCTATCCTAGTGGATACACTGCTTAACATACAGATCTGCTGAAGTTTGTCTGTAAGGTATTCAGTATTCTAAGGTTTGGTGATACGTTTAAGCTGGATACATTGCTAAAGACTATGTGGAAATCCAGAGAACGTGGCATATGTTAAGAAAAATGCAAATAGCGCCTACTATTTTGACTCATTTGGAGACCTGCAGCCACCAAAAGAATACGCATGCCTCTTTCAGAAACTGGTATAGGCGTGCGTATTCAAGTACAGAGACATGTAAACAGTCAGAATATGACGCTGCCGTCGGCACTGCCTATATACGAGTAAGTTAACAAGTGCCTGGCGCAGTTGTAGATCGGTTCTGGTGCTACAATGGCAGCTTATGAAGATTTAAGTGGGTTTGAACGTGGTGTTATTGTAGGCGCACGAGCGATGGGACGCAGCTTCTCCGAGGTAGCGATGAAGTGTGGTTTTTAACGTACGACAATTTCACGAATGTACCGTGAATATTAGAAATCCGGTAAAATATCAAATCTCCTACATCGCTGCGGCCGGAAAAAGATCATGCAAGAACGGAACCAACGACGACTCAAGACAATCGTTCAGACAGAATCACAGAAACCCTTCCGCAAATTGCTGCCGATTTCAATTCTGGGCCATCAACAAGTGTCAGAGGGAGAACTGTTCAACGAAACATCATAGATATGGGCTTTCGGAGGCGAAGGCTGGTCGGACGAGTCTCGTTTCAAATTGTATCGAGCGGACGTACGTCTACGGGTATGGAGACAACCTCATGAATTCATGGACTCTGCATGTCAGCAGGGGACTGTTCAAGCTAGTGGAGGCTCTGTAAAGGTGTGGGGCATGTGGAGTTGAAGTGATATGGAACCCCTGATACGTCTAGATACAACTCTGACAGCTGACACGTACGGAAGCATCCTGTCTGATCACTTGGAACCATTCATGTCCACTGAGCATTCCGTTGGACTTGGACAATTCCTGCAGGACAATGCTATACCGCACAAGTCCAAAATTGATACAGTGTGGCTCCAGGAACACTGTTGTGAGTTTAAACACTTCCGCTGACCATCAGACTCCCCAGACATGAACATTATTGAGCATATCTGGGATGTCTTGCAACGTACTATTGAGAAGAGACCTCCACTCCCTTGTACTCTTACGGATTTATGGACAGCCCTGGAGGATTTATATTGTCAGTTCCCTCCAGAACTCCTTCACACATTAGTCAAGTCCGTGCCACATCTTGTTGCGGCACTGGCCGGTGTGGCCGAGCGGTTCAAGGCGCTTCAGTCTGGAAACGCGCGAGAGCTACGGTCGCAGGTTCGAATCCTGCCTCGGGCATGGATGTGTTTGATGTCCTTAGGTTAATTAGGTTCAGGCAGTTCTAAATTCTAGGGGACTGATGACCTCAGATGTTAAGTCCCATAGTGCTCAGAGCCATTTGGACCATTTGATTTTGTTGCGGCAATTCCGCGTGCTCGTGAGGGCCCTACACGAAATTAGGCAGATGTGCCAGTTTCTTTGGCTATTCAGTGTATATACAGTTGGGATAGGGATTTTAAACTACAACAAAGATGGTAATGAGTTCTATTTCGTTTATTTATTTCTCAGAGATATAATTTGATTCTTGACATACAACTTGATTCTTGAGGTAGAATTTGGTTGTAACATTCAATATAGAGATCCCTTTTTTTTACACAATAGCAAAAAGTCACTGGTTGAAATATTTACAATTTTCAGATGTATAAATCTATGATAAAAATCTATGATAAAAACTAATGCGAAGATACTTTTTTTCTTACACTAAAAACAGTCCCAATAGTAGCAGTTGCACAGTTGTTATATAACACAATTCTGACGAACTGTGAAACATGTATACATACATGTACACTTACAAACTAATCAGAGTTGGATGGCTAGCGGCAGTTGAAACTTTAAAAAAAGTTCTTCTATTTACATGACGTTCAAGGTGAGTATATATATTTCTGATGGACTTGGGTCTTTTTGCCGTTGCATACGGTGCACATATATTTTACAAATACAATTCTTGTTATTGAAGATGGTGTGTAGATTATTTTTATAGGTCTATACAGCACTCATACCTCATATACATGATGTGCATAAATAAATAAATAATTACACGGCACACACACACACACACAAATAATTACACTGTGATAAAAAAAGTCATACTATTGCGCAACATTTACACCTAACGTAGTCTCATTCTCTCCCTCTCACTCAAAGTCCCCCACTGATGTGTTATTCCTTTCGACACATCGAAATTAAACACATAACCAGTTTGTAGTTGCCATACACTTCTTTATTACAAACACATGCTCTTAATGAAATTAACAGTGACAACGATTATAATGAAAGGCACCTGCCCTACAGAACCACCAGCAGGACTCAGATTAAAACATTAATCCATTTAAGTCCGATAGACACGGCTCTTTCAAGATTTACTCAACTAATTTTCACTAATTAAAACAATGTTCATAAACCCACCACTAATCAACTTTAACTGAAATTACTGAATCACAGTAGCCCTTTAAACATGCTTCATGACTTACATAGAAACTGGCTTTCACATAACTCATACCAAATTATAAAACTGCTTCCAACAACTAAGACATATTCCATGGACTGATTTTAAGCAATTCTATCAAATTAAAAGCATTACAGGACTAATACACTCAGCTAGGCTTCTCTTTAAAACAGAACCTACAAAGGAACAATTTGACGACTCCATTCACTTTGAATAACATGTAACAGACACGAAGGAAATCCGTTCTTCAAATGTCAAGGAAATCCCAATCACTGTCGGCAGCGGATCTACATTCCAACGGCTAAACACACTGCAGCAGCTGCCCACGCTCCTCCGTCGTACCGACTCGGCCACTCGCCACGCTGCATACGTCCTCAGCGCCACACGTCACTGTCGCTCACACAGCTGATACCCGAACTCAAGCCTCTGCAGAGCGCGCGCGCCGCAGTTAAATAGCGATCCGCCAAAGATGCGAAGAACACAAGCAGGCATCGATAATCGACTCACAACGATCGGGATGACGATCGATGGACTGGCACCAGCAGCGCACCAGCTCACCCCACCTTTCTCTCAACGAGGTGAATAGTGTGTGTACGTGTACGTCACAAATGACCCTTTTATCGTCATGAAGCTACAAGCCGACTTTAGATTGCAGCACAATATACACCTCATGTCCTCTAGATCGAACACTAGTTTGCAACACCACACAATGCGGCAGAGCAGCACGAACACTGCTGTACAGACACTGCAAATATCCTTCGATAGAGAAGGGTCCCGTTGCCGCATGAAGTACACTCTTAGCCCGCCTCCTAAAAACTCCACAATCGGTGACCCATTCACCTCGTCTTTCACTAGGTCGACTATCCTCTTGTTCTGTGGGACAATACCGTAACGATTATCAGCTGTCTATAGAGACGTGTCGAATTCTTCACTGTGGCACCTCATTACTTCATATGGATAGCAGTTCTTCACGCAATAGATCAAGCTGTCTGTATCAATTGTAGCTGGTCGGGGTTTAGTGACACTAGATATTGAGCCTTAGTAACAGAGGGGAGCATAGGTCATTATTTGGTCAGGTATGGCGGGAAGGAAGTGACACTTTGTGGTCGGTGGAGTGGGCTCTTTCCTTGGCTTAGTGGGTGAGGTGTTAGTGAAACATTGGTGGCTCCACTAACAGTCGTTTATTGAGAGATAAGGCCCTTTAAACAAGCAGACTAATACATTGTGTTTTAACTCGCTCAATTCCTCTCGGTGACGGAGCGTCGGAGTCGTTGCGCGCAAACTACGGGGACAGCTGATGCGGCGACGGCTTGTGTTGCAGCGGCGCGTCGGCGGCTTATTCTTCCATTCGGTACAGTAACTGTGGCTCACTGCGGCGGCGGCGTGGACTTCTTCTTGTGAATTCTCTCGCTGCGTTATTAACAAGCGGCGTGACGTGGAGTGCTCCGTCCCGGAATCGAACCAGCGACCC
Organism: Schistocerca nitens; assembly: GCF_023898315.1. Lineage (NCBI taxonomy): Eukaryota > Metazoa > Arthropoda > Insecta > Orthoptera > Acrididae > Schistocerca > Schistocerca nitens. Next base: position 282,426,535 of record NC_064618.1, on the reverse strand, counting down.
TCAAGTTCGGCGTCTTCTGGCAGAGTTCATCAGCCTCTAAGTTCACAGGTGACCCATTTGGTGAGGCCGCAGTCCCTTGGTCCTCACCAGCCCCTGGGTGAGTACCAAACGAACTTATTTAACTTATTTCTGGTAACATCTATGATGGCATCTTCTGCGTTAACCTATTGGCGTGGCAACGACATCGTCTTCTGTCGAGAAGCGTAGTGGCTAAGTAGTTGTAGCGAAGTATGACTTTCGCTCACTGACCGTCGGTCCGTCCGTCCAAGCGACGTTTCTTTGAGTCTTCTTTCTCCCCTCGAAGGACCTCTTCAAAAGACCACCTCACGCTCGTTTGTCGGAGATATTTATTCGGTGTTTTTGCCAATGTCGCGAAGTTTCTAGAGCGGCGACTGACTCTTCGGTCGTTGATCTATGCTGCTCACGTTGGGCAAAAACGTGACTAATGTCGACACACGTGCCGGCTTTCCATCGTCTTATCTCTTTGCTGGCGTGGTCGGGGATTGCCCTGTCGCCTCCTCCGCATCGCCAGATACGTCACTCACGTGAGTTCAGTATGCTGACGGTTTCTGGAGCATTGGCCACTCATGTGCGAACAGCGCTGGTCGTTGTTCTCCTTGGAAGCATCGCCCGCCTGCTCGGTCGTTGGTCTGTCGAAGTGCTGACTGCTGCTGCGCAAACTCCGCTGGTCATCGGCCTTTTCACGTTGGACGGAAACGTGACCTATATCACACACGTGCCGGCTTTCGTTGTTCCATTGCTGCCGCTTCGGAGTATTGTGGTTTAACGTGTCACTGTCTCTAAAATGTTCACTTAACCTTTAATAAGTCCTTCCGCTTTGAACGACCAAAATAACAAAAAATTATTATACTTAATTATTGTATACCCTACACCATATAAAGTAGTTTAATATTAGCGAAATGAGTTTTCGGAAATTCACAATGAAATCGGTGCATGTGGAGTTTAGATAGGTCTAATATGATCATCCCCACAGAGATAGGATTCGTGAACTTTACTGCAATCATCGCCATCTACACAGCGACGAAGTATTCATTGAATATTGTGACCCGCTTCAAATTTGCTCTGACGGTGCATTTTATTACGCCCGAACCACCATAACACCAAAATATTACAATGTTCCCTCAACTTCTCCATTGTTTCACCGAAAATTATTCATTAATTTAAAAAATCTTTCTGAAAATCACAAGTCGCAGAAGCCCTCTGTGTCATATTCAAATCAATATTCTCCTCCAGCCATGGGACTGCTTGAAGGAGATAGCCCAGGTGATTCCTACCAGCCTCATCCCGAATCTGAGACACTGCTTGAAATTACAGCAGTGAATAATTAGTCTGTGCTTACCCCCAGCGGTTACATCAATAGTCCTCCTTCCTTTCTTTTAATCTCTATATGACAACTTAAGGCAAGTGTCACACGAAGGTTAATATGTCATCGCACTTGCCAGTTATCGGATACTCTGTCATTGACCACAGTAGTAAATCGAAGGAACATCATTCATCAACGCCTGTCTGTCTCCCTGAACATGGTCATTGATTTCTCTCAAGATGATCGTACTTGAAGCGATAAAACTTGACTTAGTCCATAGCACTCACTCAATACAAGACACAGGTGTTAGGAATTGTCTCCACTGCATTCCCCCTTTTAATAAACACAAACAGTAAACAATATCACAAATGTTAGACTTTGCTCCGTGTGAGACTCAATTTTCTAAAGCTTAAACGACACTCCTAATAGCGTCAAAAGTGAGAAATATACAAGTTCTCATGGCACGAGGTATAAAACAAACTTGAACAAAGTAAGACTATACTTAAACATGCTAATATCAAGATGCCATACAAAATCGCCTCTGAGATTGCTGAAATATAGCATTATATCATACGCAACGTTACATAACGCTATATTTGCTAATTCGAGCACAGAAAAGTCGTCCTCTAGAGATCATAGGCTCTATGTCCGATGCGTCGCGATCACTTGGGCGGACGCTGGTCTTCATCAAGTAGTCGCTGGCTGATGGCACTGAATTTGGTGTTACCATGACAGGCACTCCCTTCTAGAAACATGTCTCTGCAAAGTTTAATTATTGCGGCTGGTTAAAAAATGAGGGAAAATGTCTCTGACATTCTGTCAGACTGATGATCTTAGCACGTAGACGGAATAAAGCTTAAAAAAGAAAATAAAAGGATTGGTTTGACGTTACGGCTTTGCGTTCGCACTTCATGACATTGACTAACCACGAATAGGTTATTCACAACAGCTCAAGTGGGAGTCAACACTTCTCGTACCGTGTGCTGCATACCCCATTATGACAAAAAAAAAGATGCTAACACAGGTGAAATTTGGTGATTGGTTAGACTGAGGCCAGCTTGTAATGGGTAAAGTGTGGGTTCGATTCCCGCTGAGGGTACCGATTTTAACGGCCACAAACATACCATCTCCACCTTGAGTAACGCCGAGTAAAGAACGAAGGACTGTAACGTGCATCCAAATCAATATTAAATGTGTCCGTTCGCTACCGACTGGAAAAGAATTGGTTGAGATTTAGCTGTCAGAGGCCAAAGTCGCTGCTTGCAGAAACTCTATTTCTAGTAAGCTTTATTACACATTTATTTTAGTTCACGAACCAATCGTCATGTAAGGTCATAGGACCTTCATTTCTTATTTCAAGCGACCTTGAGATTTTTTAAGTATTGACACTGGTCTGGGATTCGAACTCCGATTCCAATTTTTCTTTGGAATTCAACGTTTCGAGAAGAAACTGTCCCAGAATTTCGTTGTTCCCTCATGGTGCCAAATTCCTCCAGGTCTTTATAAACGGCGCGATCCTGCCAACTAGTGAAACAGAATTTTATTGTTGACACCTCTTCCTGTGAGGTTAACAACAGCGATATGCGTGGGGTTGGAGTTTCAGGCAGCACAGAATTATTCGTTGTGTTACGTCTAGCCGAACATTTGCTCATCTCACTACTGGTCAAGAAAAAATTAGTATTTTCTGCCATTCGTAGCTATAAAACAATAGCGAAAATTGCCGGGTTCGAATCCCTGGCACACAAAAGCATCTGTATCGTCGTTTCAGGTATCAACATCATGTTATTCGTGAACATATTTAATATTGAGATCTGATTGCGCTTAGTTGACAATTCATATAGGTACTGGATTCTACTCCCCGTACATGACCACAGCTTTACTTCATGCCGTTTCACACTTGTGCATTGCACTTGATTACACACTTTTCGTGTTGATTTTTCCGGGGTAAAAGAAGCTTCATGGGGTTCCTGGTGCAGTGCTAAGCGTATCTCATATTTCCATGTTCGGACATGCGGCCTTGTAAACTGATACTGCTGAACACTTCGATATTTTACGTCTCTTTATGCCTAGAAGACTCTCAATTAGACATGCAAGATTTGTCTTGTTAACAGTGAGTTCAAATTCGGATCATGAACAACAAATCATCATGTCATTTAATGAGACTTCTGAAGTGTCACTTATTCTAATGAAGTTAAATTTACAAGCTTTAAGGATTGTGTTTCCAAACATTTGTTGTATGACGGTATTGGTTTACATCTGGACTGACTGCTACATACAGCAGTGTTCACTAATAATCTCTCGGGGTACCCCATGTCTATAGTCAAACAATTGTACAGCAGAGGAGTTAGAGGACCTGCGAGACAGCTATGCTATGTTGGTTGCATACAGACAGATGCACGCCACACATTGGAATTCAGTGGTGTCGGCCTTTTTGTGCTGACGAATGTACAAAGCGCTGGTATAAACGAATACTAATAGTTCTTTATTATGATACTTCATTTCTTTTGCTATTGACAGAGAAACATAATTACCTGTAGTACCATTAAATTGAAAGCGACAGTAAATATCATTCAGAACCTGCACCTCCTCTGAACTGAGGCGATGATGATGAATCACCTTTTGAAAGACGCAATAAAACATAATAAACTGGTCAGCCCCCTTCCCGAGAGCTAAACCCAGTCAATGAGCAATTCTGAAGCGTTTACATTGACTTAGCTATGGACTGGTAACACTGGTCATCAAATTTTTGTTGCAAAGGGTATGAATGGCGTTCTTTGCTAAGTCATGGGTACTGAGTTCGAGAATAATTTTTGGTTTGTCCTTCGATACAATACAATATTCGAATTCCTAGAGACAATGCAATATTGTTTATTTTTTGTGAAGTAACACGAATATTCTGCGAATTTTATTGTTGAAAAATAACCGAAAAATCTATATATGAGTAATTATCAGACGTGACAAAACTTCACGTGGGTTCATATACGAGCGAGAGATGTTTTCAAGGATCAGCGGATTCAAACGAATGAATATTTGTAAGACCGCAAATTACAGAATTATAGAACTGAACATTTTATTTATTTGTTGTGTGATGTCGAAAGAATAACATAGCTATCTTTCACTTAGTCTGAAGGTCCTTTATAATCTACTGTAGGTCAGAGTACTGAAGTAACTGAGGACTCATCACCTTATGGGATGTGATGTGTTATTTAATCTTCATATCTTGAATGATCATCCCGGTTTCTTCCTGGGAAACCTGGGCGCCATTGGTGACGAACATTTTGAACAGTTCCACCAGGACATTTTTCAAATGTAAATACATATCAACGCAAATAGGATACCCCAATATAGTCCGACTACCGTTGTTGTAAGACAAAGGGTAGTAGAAAATGGGAAAGGAATTATTTTTAGGTATGGTTATTTAATTTCTTAAATTTTATATTCATCATTTCTCTGATTGTTTTGTGTACTAACAACTTTTTTGCAGTTTGCATTTGAAATGCTTGTTGTGAGAAATTGTCATTTAAATACATAGGCTGCCACAAACATTTACAGAAACCATTATTATGTAAAAACTTAGGTCTGTACAGAGTTCAGAAATTAGACCTGGATCTGGGGGCGAATTATGTTCCCGAGATAATGTATATTATTCTAGCAACAAAAACAGATTTTTTTCTTGAGAGTGTAATCCTCATAAGAAAGAAAAGAACTCAAATCTTTCACAGTAAAAGGAAAGAGAAAATGGCTGACTTTGGAAACACATGCAAGATGATAAAAATTGTTTTGGTATGTCAAATACTTAAAAATGGATGCAGGGAACCTGAGACTATTAAATGTTGAAGAAACTGAAGTAGGAGATACGACGTATAAGAAATAAATTAATGTTCTACTAGCAACAGAAACAATAAATTGAAAAGACCTAAGTGACATACCAACTACACAACGATTTATAGGGTGTGCCACAGAATACTAGAGCTAAATCCAGGGTACTCATATCTATAGGTAAAAAGTGTAAGACTAGAGAATAAAAAATTGCATCTTTTCCAATTGGAGGATCACAAACTTAATATTAATAATTTGTAGTCGCTATCTAACAGTGATAGTGATTTCTGGAGAGGAGTGAAAATAGGAAACAATTCTACATCCAGTTACAAAAAGTAAATCTGGTATTATATACAGTATATAAAGCAGAGCATATGTGTGAATGTGTGTATGTCTGGGATCTCCTTCTTGATTTATTTGAAGCAAATTTGGCACTGAAATAGCAGGCCTCACGAGAGTCAGTCCTGTGAGGTTTCTAGCCCCTAACATCAATAGGCGCAGAAATAAAACGAAATGATCATGTGGCATTGCTGGCCAGGAGGCCCCATCTCGGGAAAAAAAATGTTCAAATGTGTGTGAAATCTTATGGGACTTAACTGCTAAGGTCATTAGTCCCTAAGCTTACACACTACTTAACCTAAATTATCCTAAGGACAAACACACACACCAATGCCTGAGGGAGGACTCGAACCTCCGTCGGGACCAGCCACACAGTCCATGACTGCAGCGCCTGAGACCGCTCTGCTAATCCCGCGCGGCCATCTGGGGAAGTTTGGTCACTGACTGCAAGTCACACTGGGTGACTTGAGTATCAGTGACGATGAGATGATGTTGAGGGCAACACAACACTCAGTCCACAGGCGGAAAAAATCTTCAACCCCATTGGGAATAGAACTCAGGCCCACTCCATGGTGGGCTGCACATTACCAATCAGCTAAGCAGGCGGACTATAGGAGCAGAGATATGTCTTTTATCCAGCGTCTGGTATGTAGGTTGCTTCTGCACAATAGGCATCTTGTGTGGGAACTATTAGTCTGACAAATCAATCTACTTTCCAGAACAGCGTACGTGTCAGCAGAAATAAACCGTCCTCTGGACCCTGAGATGTAAGCTGCCCTGTATGATAGATGTGTAGTGTTGGAGTAGTGTCATCCAAATTTATCGACCTGCTTTGCTTCGTAGCCAGTAAGTCAAGGGCAAGTACATAATACTCAAGTGCCTGTTATATAGCTTGCTCTGCATGACGGGCATGTTGGGAGAGTATGTTAATATCTGCCTGCTTTAATGAACTGTATTGGAGGGACTACATATGCTGATAAGCAAGGCCGGGGTTAGGTTGAGATAGAGAGGGGATAGACAGAGCATGAGGACGACAAATGGACAGAGAGATAGAAGGAGCGGGAGATATATGAGGCAGGCGGAAGGTGTAGAGGGTTAGTGGATAGGTGGGAAAGGAAGAGGGGGAGGTAGAGATGGAAAGACCGAGGAGAGGAGGATATGGCCAGAGGGAAGGGTGGAAGAAGTTGAAAAAAAAACACAAAGAGAGTGGTGGAGGAAATGCAGAGACAGGGAGAGTGGGGAGGGGGAGTTCGACAGAGGTGGAAGGATGATGTCGACAGACAGAGGGAGAAAGAAGGGGTGTATTCAATATATGTGTCGATCGAATACATGGGCGAAGCCATGGGGCAAATGCTCGTATAATACATAAAGATATCTGAATGAAATGCTATTGTGATAAATTTACCGATAACAGAGATAGTCACTAATTGTGTGGACAGTAATGTTCATTCAAATACCATACAACTATGAAAATTTACTTGGTTAAAACAACCTGAAAGACGCTGATAAATTCTTTCAGAAACGACATATTCACACTATGCATGAGCAATCCAAGAACATGAGTCGTTTATTGATTACTAAATTAAAAAAAAGGTGCTGAGGATCCTTTCCAAAAGGAGGCTGAACCTACCCCGTAGGATATCGCAGCCAACAATGTCATACAATAGTTTCCTTTTTTCCGTTCATAAACGATAAACTAAGGCCGTTAAAGAGGAAAATGTAAGTAAATAGAAGGTCTGATGTTACCTCTAATCGTTATCCCTCAGTAGCTAAAATTAGATTGTGAACTAAAAGAAGGAAAAATAAAACAGGATAAAAGACAATGCAACATGAAGTCTATAAGATACATCTACTGTAGAAAGAGAGTTTCGAACAGTTCTGACAGAAAATATTGGCGGAATATCTGCTAGGTGGCCGAGAGAACGATACTCTGTAGTCGAATAGCGAAAAGTCTGGAAATGTATTAATTAAAGTCGCTGCAGAACAATGATGATGAAAAGAGGCAAATCTATATTTAGAAATAAATTCAGCCAAAGAAACAATGACAAAGGTGCATCAGCTATCATCTTATATTGTAACTAAATACCAGGTAGACTAACGGGAAATCGAAAAACTGCACAGATAACTTTCCTGTTTAGTAAATGCAGTAGGGGAGAGCGAAAGAATTACAGAGGGATTAGTTTCCTCGATACATGCACAAACTGTATGCTAGAATAGTAAATGAAAGATTGTAGCTGAAGTACTCATACGATGGGACCGAAATGGATTCAGGACAGAGAGCTCCAATATTAATATTAGTTTCATTCTACAACAAATTCTAGAGACACGCAGTTACACACCTTATCGCAGACTGTGTTAGGAAACGATCTTCCCTAACCAACCGACAAACGTGTTGAAAAGTCCCTATGACAATGAAGGAAATAGTAACCAATCCAGGAAAACAGAATACAACAGAAATAATCGCAAATAAATGAGTTAGACAATGCTAATCTACGGCGTCAGCGCATTTCTACATTTTCACAAGTGACACAATCAACGGCTGGAAACAAAATTGTGGTTTTCCTACCTATAAAATTAATCCAAGATAAAAAAAATTACAATAAATGAAGACTGTCTTGTAACAATTCGATAAACTGAAGCTAAACTATAATATTCAGCTCATCACCTCAATCACGTCTGTGAAAGACCTACCATTAACGTACTCACTGGTAAAACTAAGGTAATGGCACAGTGATAAAAGCCGGCCGCTGTGGCCGAGCGGTTCTAGGTGCTTTAGTCTGGAACCGTGAGAACGCTACGGTCGCAGGTTCAAATCCTGCCTCGGGCATGGGTGTGTGTGATGTCTTTAGGTTAGTTAGGTTTAAGTAGTTCTAAGTTCTACGGGACTGATGACCTCAGATGTTAAGTCCCATAGTGCTCAGAGCCATTTGAACCCCAGTGATAAAAGCGCCAATAAGGTCCAAAATAATTTTTGAACAAAAACAGGGAAAGGTCATGTCCTGCAGTTACGTAGGTCGTTTTTTAGGGCGCAAAAACAGCTGGGATCATATGCGATCAAGTCAAAATTATAGAACACGAAGACAGAGAGGAGTTAAAAAACAACTATACGTCAGTCCCAATTGACATAAGAGAAGACAACTAAGAACAAGGACGTGGAGAAAGGGCTAAAAAACTAAAAATTAATTGGCCTTTGCCATATTGCTTTGACGGATAAAAAGTAAAACGAGGTCGACAGCCCGAGGGTCATTTGCTAAAACGGCCGATAACTCAGACGGCAAACGCAAGCGGGAACATGAACGGTTAAAAAATGGGCATTCCGTCAGGAAGTGACGGACAGTTAAAACTTGGGCGCAATGTATAGAAAGTGTTCGGGGAACGCCAATTATCAAATGGCGATGGCTAAAAAGACAGTGGCCAATATCTAGTTAAAATGACCTCTTCCTGACTGGAGGGGCGAGAGCAGGTCGTCCAAGCCGCTGGGAGAAGCTTAATAATCCGGAGCTTATTCCCATGAAGGGAGGACCAATGGCGATGCCAAAGGGACACGATCTCCTGATAGAAGGCAACACAGATATCATTGAAGGGAATATAGGAACTTGTGGGGTGAGGTACGAGGAAGCTGCCTTGGCAGTAGCGTCAGCAGCCTCGTTCCCTGGCAGACAGACTTGCCCATCACAGTGGCTTCACCAAGAGTGAGCAAGTGACAGTTTTCCTAGATCCGTTGCACTAAGGGATGGGCGATGTACAGCGCACATAGACTTTTAAGGGCGCTGAGAGAGTCTGAGTAGAGGACACTATTGAAGACTGTGTCGCAGTATGTAGTCTATGGCCTGAAACAGGGCGAATAGTTCGGCTGTAAATGCTGAGCAAAGTGCCGGAAGCCGACATGGAAAGACGTGGGTGCCATTGACGAAGGCACACCCGACGCCACGGTCAGCCCGAGACCCATCAGTCTACACAAAGGTCGTGAAACTGGAGACGATAGAACGAGGCTGGAGTAGTGTCCTTGGAAGCGAATGAAGACCAATGTTAACATGGGCCGCTTCACGAAGCCAAGGTGGTGATACGTTCACACACACCGGGAAGGTTGCAGGTGGTGTGAAGCGCCAACAGTGGACTCCAGGAGGCAATACAGAAGAGGGACGTGCCACATACTGGCGATCAAAGGAATCATCGAAGAAGGAGGCATAGGATGGGTGGCCACGCATGGCAGACAAACGGCATGCATCCCTGCGGAGGAGGAAGTCGTGGCGGTAGGACAGTGGTAGTTCAGTAGTTTTAGCATACAGACTCTCAAAAGGCCTGATGTAAAAGGCGCCAGTGGCCAAATGGATGCCACAATGGTTTACAGCGTTCAGGTGGTGTAAGAAGGACTGGTACGAACAGAGCACGGTGGTTCAATGGGCACCCCAGGAAGTACCTTTGATGACACGTAGGACATTGTGGGACCACGTACAGAGGGCTGCCAGGTAAGACACATGAGAGGACTAAGAGAATTTCCTATCGAGCAAGATCCCCAGGAATTTCGTAGTTTCAACGAACGGAAGAGCAACAACTCCATGACGTAAAGATGGTGGGAGAAACCAACTGCGCCGCCAGAAATTCATACAGACGGTTTTGTCAGTGTAAAAGTGAAAGTCACTTTGTCGATGCTCCAGGAATAAAGACGATCAAGAAATCGCTGGAAACGCTGCTCAATGAGACAGGTCCGTGGAAAACTGCAATAGATGGCAAAATCATCAACAAAAATGGAACCGGAGATGCCGGGCAGGAGAAAGGCCTCTGTAGGGTTAAAGGCAATAGGAAAGAGGTTGACGTTCAGGACATAACCCCGAGGCACACTGATTTCCTTGATGAATGTGTCCGACAAGGCAGGACCCACTCGCACCTTGAAACCACGGTCTTTCAAAAATTCCTGAAAGAAATAGGTGGCCTGGAAGCCTCACGTGTTAAAAGTACGGAGGATACCAATTCTCCAGCAGGTGTCGTGGGCCCCCAAATTGACAAACATGACCGTAGTCTGGGATTTCCAAAGAAAACCATTCATGACATGGGTGAAAAAGTAACGAGATGGTCAACTGCAGAATGGCGCGCTTGAATTCCGCACTGTGCAGTCTGTAGTAAATTGCGAGACTCCAGCCACCATACCAACCGAGCATGAATCATAGGTTCCATCACCTTGCAACCACAGCCGGTGAGAGAAATGGGACAGTAGCTAGAAGGAAGGTTTTTGTCCTTACAGGGCTTAGGCGTAGGTATAATGGTGGCTTCACGCCAACATCCGTGAAATGTGCCCTCTGCTCAGATGGGGTTGTACATATTAAGCAGAAAGTTCTTACCCGAGAGTGAATGGTGCTGCAACATCTGAATGTGGACAGCGTCTGCCTCTGGGGTGGAGAAATGGGAGGAACTGAGAGCATGATCTAGCTCCCTCATAGTAAAGGGGGCATTGTAGCACTCACGATTCTGAGAAGAAAAGGGTATCGCCCGAGCCTCCTCCGCTCGTTTCCGACTGAGAAAGGCAGGGTGATAGCGGGAACAGCTCGAAATCTCCGCAAAATGGCGGTCCAAGGCGTTGGAGATAGCAATAGGATCCACGATGACTTCGTCTTCTACTGTCAGTCCGGAAATTGGCGAATGTATCTTGATTCCAGAGAGCTGTCGGAGGTTCGCCCATACAACAGAGGAAGGATTCAAATGGTTCTGAGCACTATGGGACTTAACATCTATGGTCACCAGTCCCCTAGAACTTAGAACTACTTAAACCTAACTAACCTAAGGACAGAACACCCAGTCATCACGAGGCAGAGAAAATCCCTGACCCCGCCGGGAATCGAACCCGGGAACCCGGGCGTGGGAAACGAGAACGCTACCGCACGACCACGAGCTGCGGACGACAGAGGAAGGGGTGGAACCGTTAAAAGAACTAGTGAATGAAATCCAGCTAGCTGGTTTGCTATCCCTGAGAACGCCATGGCACTGTGCACTCATCTGTTTATAATGAGTACAGTTTGCCATCGTTGGATGACGGTTTAAAACGCGGAGCACATCTCCGCATTCGAATGGCGTTGCAGCATGCTTCATTCCACCAAGGGACTGGGACAGGGCGTGGTAAAGAGGAAATGCGAGGAACGGAATCTTTTGCAGCAGTAGGGATAACATTTGAAGATAATCCACCTGGCCATCACAACTGGGGAAATCTTGTTCTTCCAAGGTCGCCAGGGAGGAGTAAAGCCGCCAGTCAGCCTTTGTAAGCTGCCATTTGGGAGTGCACACAGGTGGGGTAGGAGTCAGAAAACGGATAGCACATTGGAAATGGTTGCTCGAGTAGATGTTAGGAAAGAGCGGACCACTCAAGACGATGGGCAAGCCGGGCTGTGCAGATGGATAGGTCCAAATAGGAATAGGTGTGCGAAGAGTCAGAAAGGAATGTGGGTACTCCAGTATTAATGCAAAAGAAGCTGAGTTCATTAAGAAGATCAGCCAAGAGGGCATGTCTCTGACAGGTTCTGGGAGAACACCAAATGGGATGATGCATATTAAAGTCACCGAGTAGCAGAAATGGGGGAGATAGCTGCCCAAGAAGGTGAAGGTAGTCTGCCCTGGTGACATCGAAAGATGGAGGGACAAAAATGGAACAGAGGGAAAAAGTCAGGTGAGGAAGGGAAGGCGAATTGCAACAGATTGAAGATGGGTAGTCAGGGAGATGAGTTGACAATGAACATCATCCCATATGAGCAGCATGACGCCCTCCATGAGATGGAATGCCGACCTCAGGGGGAGGTGAAAACGAACCAGGAAGAAATGTGAAAGCCCAAAGCGTCGAGATGCAATTTTTTTCCTGAAGGCGGAAAAAAAGGGGACGCTGCGATGCTAAAAGTAGCCGTAAATCCTCTTTGTGGGGCCGAAGGCCGAGAATGTTCCATTGGGGGAGAGTTAATATAAGGAAGAAATAAAGGGGTCACACCTCGGCGGCTGCCGAGTGACACCGTGCAAAGACTCGCCGCTACAGCGCACGGAAGCAGAAGGATCCTGCTCCATGAGGTCCACAGAAGCATAAGCTTGCTTGTGCTGTCGGTCTGTGGAGTCCAACGCAGGAAAACGGTTGGTGGTGCGCACTGGCAACATGGAGACCGGCCGGGCTAAGATATCACGTGGCAACACCGTCGAAGGGGATCTTCGAGTCAGGGAAGGAGAAGACAATTTGCCTTTGTTGGACTTCTTCGAGCCTTTCCGGTTAGCAGAGAGTGGTGTTGATTGGCTGAAGGGACATAGGAAGTAACCTTTTGTCCTTCCCGGCCTACCGATTTTGTAGCTGGTAGCTTCGCCCCTTGAGGCGAGAGTTTGTTGGCTTGCTGCACAGCTCGATGGGGGGGGGGGGGGGGGGGGGATGGCGATGCTACCTTGACACTGGGTGATATCACAACCTCAGAGCTGAACTTGAGGTCGCATGTCTGTGTGGCCATGTCCTTTATGGAGGAAGGGGTAAGAAGAATAGAACCATAAGTGCCAGCCAGGAGAGCGCAGATTTTGCGACTAGCCAATAACTTGCGAGCGGCACTTTTTCCTTTACCCGGATCTCCTGGATAGCCCACTCATCAAGACACATGGGACAATCCAGAGAGGAGGCGGCATGGCCGCCATTGCAGCTGATACAGCGGGGAGAAGGAGGCGAACAATCGCCCTCATGTGCATCTCTACCACAGGTTACACATTTGGACGGGGGTCGACAAGATGTGCTAGTGTGGCTGAAACAATGACACTGGTGTCAGCGCATCAGGTTCGGAATGTACGGTCGGACTGTGATAATGTCATAGCCCGCTTTGATCGAGGACGGAAGAACTACTCTATTAGAGATGAGAAAAAGAGTGCGGGTGGGCACTACCTCGTTCATCATCCGATGGACAGCAATGCCACCCTGATCAGAGACGCGCAATTGGATTTCGGCCTCGGTCAGTCCGTCGAGCAGCCTAGTATAAATAACACCACGGGGAGAATTCAGAGTTGTATGGTCCTCAACACGAACAGGATAGCTATGGAGAAATGAGGCGGCAGGCAATTGTTGTGCTTGAGAATCAGAAGTAGTTTCCGAAAGCAAAGTGCCATTCCGTAAACGAGAGCAGGATTATGTTGAGAAACAAAGACGTATGTTGACATATAAATCTATTACGCTGATGAAAACAAAAAGACAATTTACTTCCTTTTCTAACCTGATCTTAATAGAAAAAGAACCTTCTAGAAGTTGTTTCACTTAAGAGTCCACCGCTGCCTTTGCTGATCAGAGCCATTCCTGGACACGAGTTCCCTCTCGATGCAGCAGACTATGGTCACAAGCCAACAACATCCTGACAATAGCCTGCATCCGTCCAGGTGATCTCAACACTTCAGTGCGGACTGAGAGGCAGGAAATTATGTATTATTTTGGTCTGAGTTTCTGTGCTAAATATCTTCTATAAACAGAGTCAACTCTGTGCCGTAACAAAAGCGTTGAGACCATTGGTAATGGAGCGTATGACAAGAGGAATACAGATTGTGTAATCTAGCAGTGCAACCTATTATTCCTGAGAAAAAGGGATCGTGTATACCTTCGTTTGACGTATTGTCACTCAGGGTGCTGTAAGTATATTTATTAATTGCCTTTTCTCTTGAAGTTGTAAGAATTTTCTCGTATCTGCGCATTTTATGGTCAAGAAGAATATTGTTTAACTGTTAGAAAACCGTGCGCCCCATAAAAAAGTATGATATTTGTAACATTTTGTTTGCTTTCTCTATTAGCCTATTGGTAAGGGATGAGGTAGAGAGGTTTAGGCGGTGGAAACAGCTCGTGATGGCTGTTATGTCTCAAGGACAATCCTATAGATGTGAATTATTAATCATATCCAACGGATAAGCTTCAAAAGTTAAGAAAAAAGCATAGTATGCATATTTAACGTCTCATTGGCAATTAGGTCTTTGAGGATGGGTCAGGGGGAATAGGGAAGTAAACTAGCCGTGTCTTTCGAGAGGAATCATATCAGCATTTTCCTTAAACTGTTAGTGGAATCATGTGATCGTAAATCGGGATGACCAGATAATGACTTGAATCAGCAGAGCCCACAAACAAAGTTGTAGGTGTACCGTGTGCTCTCATTCAAATCAGTCAGTAGCCATATATGTACTTTTCTTGAATTTTAACAGCTGTCTCGTCGAGCTCATATATCGAACTGGTGAGAAGACATGGTGCCTTTGTTATAACCACATTAAAACAAAGTATTGGTTGAGACATAACAAAAATATCTTAACGACTTGCGTGAGTCCACAACAGTAACGAAATGCATCTCCTGGCGTAAAGAGAGTGTTTCGTACAACGAAGTGCTTCAAATGATATGACTAGTGCTGTCACCATATATGAATAGAAAATGATATGGAACACTATAGGAAGTGCTACTACGGCATGATAATGCCCACAAACACTCTGCTACTCTTCTTATCTGGCACGCTCAAGGTTTACCGGGTAATGCCTATCGAACAACCATCAAGATAATCCGTGTCAAACTCCACATTACTCCAGATTAATAGCTTTCTATGCGTTTGAAAGTGAAAACCCATCGAATGGTTATCAGATTGATGTAGATATGGGAGACTATATTTCTAACAATTAATTTGATTCTTTTTTTGAGCGAACTATCAGAAAACTTTACGAAGCATTCAATGTTCTAATTCAAATAAATAACAAGTGATTATGATAAGTTTATTACAAAAGTAGTTTTGAATAAATCAAGGTTTGTTGTGGGATATCGCGGAATATTCACGCTTCAGTCCCAATAGTTACATGAAGTTCCGATAGGTGAGGGCGCTGTCACTGAGTTTCCTTTGGTGATAAATCAGACCATCGCAGATAATCATAGGTGCTTGTGGAGTGTCTCGGGAGAACCGGAAATGAACGATATAGGACGATGAGACGATGTGCGAGGCGTTTGTCATCCTCGTAATAATATCGCGCACACAGCTGTCCGATCTCCTAAGTGCCACCAGGGCGGACACAGCCATGACTCCTGCAGTGTTGAAACGCAGGGACACTCTCATTCTAAGTGATCGACATATCACAAACACATCGTTACACAACTGGATGTCTCGTTGGTAGTGCTGCTACATTCGTCCACCTGTTGGGGTGCTCAAAGGTTGTGCCCGCGGCGTTCCTCGCCAGGTAACAGAAAAGCATAAAGAGCAAGAGGGGCCATGTGTGCGTAATGTCTTCCACGGTACAAGGTTGATCGTGACAAGTTTTTGTCGAACAACGTCACAGGCGATGAAACAAGGGGTTCATCACTTCGAACCGGAAACAAAACGCAAGCAATTGAATGGCACTACCCTTCCTCTGCTCCGAAGAAAAGCGGCACCCTGAAGTCCTGGTGACTATCTTCTGGGCCTCTGAAGGGGTTATTCTCTTTGATGTCCTCCATCACGGTGCAACGGTGAACTCTGAAAGGTACTGTGCTATCTTAAGGAAATTGAAGGAACGATTTCAGCGTGTTTGTCGCCACAAAAATGCAAACGAACTTTTCCTTCTCCATGACAACGCAAGGCCCCAAAGAAGCCTGCATCCACAAGAGGAGCTCACAAAAATTCATTGAACTGTTGTTCCTTATCCACCCTACAGCCAGGATATCGCACCTTCCGTCCTCTATCTTTCTGGCTCTATGAAGGTTCAAATAGCTCTGAGCACTATGGGACTTAACTGCTGAGGTCATCAGTCCCCTAGAACTTAGAACTACTTAAACCTAACTAACCTAAGGACATCACACACATCCATGCCCGAGGCAGGACTCGAACCTGCGACCATAGCCGTCACGCGGTTCCAGACTGTAACGCCTAGAACCGCTCGGCCACTCCGGCCGGCCTCTATAAAGGATGCAATCCGTAGGAAGCAGATCGTGGATGTTGGGGAGGTTATTGGTCCAGCAAGATGCTCGCTCCGTCGTCGACCAGTAGAGGGTAATATGCGAGCATACAGTCCCTCACAGTACTTTGACGAAAGGCGATTAAGTTGAAAGACGGAGAGGGTAATGGAATCCTGAATAAAACCAAACAGTATTCTTAAAAAGATGAGTAGCATTACTTCTAAAACGCCCTTCGTATAATCATTTCTCCGACGCTCTAGAACCTAACACTACTCAGGCGCTAAATCTTAGTTGACCGATAAATTGTTTAGCGATCTCTCGTTCTCTCATCTGTATGTAAATTCCTGTAGGTGCTAAATCCCTTTGGTTAGAAGTTGTAGAAAGGCTAACACTGATAGAAGCGTTAGTGGTATATAAATAAATTCCTCGGAGGACACATGAGATACTGAATTTAATTTCCTAAAGACGAAAAGATAAAAATGCGTCAAAGAAATCAGACAAAAAGGAATATACTCGTCTAAAAATGGGATTGACAGAAAATGCAAAACACCTAAACAGAAATGTTGAGGAAATCGTCAAGCCCATGCAAGTGTGACGCGTTTAAGAAAATTAGGGAGGTGTTTGGAACAAAGAAAAGCAGCTGCGTGAACACCGAGATCTGACATGGCTAGCCGGTACTAAACAAAGAAGTGAAAACCGAACGGTGGAAGGAATACGTAGAAATGCTGTACAAGGCAAATAAATGGTTAAAATGGCTCTGAGCACTATGGGATTTAACATCTGAGGCCATCAATCCCCTAGAACTTAAAAGTACTTAAGCCTATCTAACCTATCACACACGTCCATGCCTGAGGCAGGATTCGAACCTGCGACCGTAGCGGTCACGCGGTTCCAGACTGAAGCGCCTAGAACCGCTCGGTCACAACGGCCGGCTGAGGGAAATAGTAAGACAATATTATACAAAGGGAAGACGCAGTAAATTATGAATAGATGACACATATGGTATTGTGGTAAGAATATTTGACATAGCGCTGAACCACATAAATCAAAATAAAGACGTCTGGAGTAGATGCCGTTCCCTCAAACGTATTGAGAGCAGACGCCAAGCAGAACGTAGTAATTCCAACTGCTAATGCGACAGGTGCTGTCAGGTTGTTATATTACCGAATTATCGGCCTAATAAGTGGTGGTTGCAAAACAATGACATGAATTACTTTTAGTAGTAAGGGAGTAGAAGCCGAACTCAGGGAAGATCAATTTGGATTCCAGAGATGTGCGGATCAGGCAACACTGAACCTATATTAAAAGATAGGTTGAAGAAAGGCAAACTTATCTTTACAATGAGTTGGAAAAAATCATGGGAAACCTCCTAATATCGTGTTAGACTTCCTTTCGTCCAGCGTAGAGCAGCATTTCAATTTGGCATGGACACCACAATTTGTTGGAAGACCCCTGAAGGAATATTGAGCCGTGCTGCCTCTATAGCGGACAGTAAGTGCGAAAGTGTTAGCGGCAAAGAATTTTGTGCACGAAATGACCTCTCAATTATGTCCCATAAATATTCGATGGGGTTCATGTCGGGCGATCTGGATGCTTATATCATTGCTCGAATTGCCCAGATCATTCTTCAAACCAATCGGGAAAAATTGTGGCCTGGTACCATGTTTGGGAATATGAAGTCCATGAATGGCTGCAAATGGTCTCCGCCAAGACGAAAATAACCGGATTCCCAGCCAATAGGCTATTCAGTAGGACAGAAGAACATAGGCTAATTCATCTAAACACAGCATACACCATTGTGGAGTCACCACCAGCTTGCACAGTGCCTTGTTGAGAAATTGGGTCCGTGGCTTCATGGCTCTGCGCCACTCTAGAACAGTTCCGTCAGCCCTTAATAACTGAAATCGGGACCTATCTGACCAGACCACGGTTTTACAGTCGCCTAGAGTCTTACTGATATGGTCGCGAGCCCAGGAGGGTCGCTGCAAGCAATGTCGTGTTGTTGGCAAAGGAACTCGGTCGGTCGTCTGCTGCCATTGCCCATTAACGCCAAATATCGCCGCACTGCCGTAATGGATACGTTCGTCGTACGCCCCACATTGAGTTCTGCGCTTATCAGTCGCTTGCCTATTAGCACTGACAACTTTACGCAAAACGCCGCTTCTCTCGGCTGTTAAGTGATGCTCATCGGCCACTGAGTTGTTCGCGGTGAGAAGTAATTTCTGAAATTTGGTATTCTCAGCACACTCTTGACACTGTGGACCTCGGAATATTGAATTCCCTAACGATTTCCGAAATGGAAAGTCCAATGATTCCAGCTCGAAGTACCATTCCGCGTTCAAAGTCTATTAATTCTCGTCAGTCAAATGTGGGAGTTACAATGTTTCACTAAAGATATTACTTTACTAAACAATGTGTTACAGTTTCTTCTAATACACTGGAAGAGCGTGTTGATTAGCGCTGGGGCTGATAAAATTATTTTATACGATGTAACGATGAAAACTGTGATTGTAAACAGAAACAAACTGCAGCGTGCACCACGCACCCAGCGCCGCCTGGATGTCTAGTACACTTGGCTTCCAAAATTTTCACTTGGTAGCAGTTTACACTTGTCTCGTGCTCGAGAATGTTGACGTGATACAATGTATTTAATGTTTTTAGGTGACTGACATAGCAATGGTAACCTAGGAAGCCACATTCTAGTCGTTGTAATATGTCTATTATCAACGGTGAAATGTATCATATTTTCATATCGCCTGATTCCAGTTTTATCTCGTATTTTTGTAGCCTTTGAAAATGACGGAAAGTCGAAACGAGTAATATTGGTGAAAAATGACAATGTGGTCAAGACATAAGTAAAGTTATTAAAACTAGTTCCCATATAAATCTCCTGAGTACAAATGATAGCTGCGCCAATGCACCGCTCTTTTATACCTCGTGTACACGATACTACCGCCATCTGTGTATTTGCATATCGCTATCTTATGCCTTTTGTTACCTCAGTTTGTATCCTTTTTCGATTCTGAGAAAACATTTGGCAATGTTGGCTGGAAGGGATAAAATACAGGCAGTGAAAAGTTATGGCTGGTTCAAATGGCTCTGAGCACTATGGGACTCAACTGCTGTGGTCATAAGTCCCCTAGAACTTAGAACTACTTAAACCTAACTAACCTAAGGACATCACACACATCCATGCCCGAGGCAGGATTCGAACCTGCGACCGTAGCAGTCGCACGGTTCCGGACTGCGCGCCTAGAACCGCTAGACCACCGCGGCCGGCAGTGAAAAGTTAGTAACATATTTTGTAGAAATCAGACTGTAGTCGAAATACATAAAGTTTAGCAGTAGTTGAGAAGGAAGTGAGAAAATCTCCTAATGTTAATTTGTCTGTGCGTCAAACAAGTAGTAAACGATGTGAACGAGAGCTAATGAAAGAAAATTTAAGTTAAGAGGAAAGATGGTTGCCGATGATATCAGTAACGGCAAAAGACTTGGAAAAGCAGCTGAACGGAATGGGCAGAGTCAGGAGAGGAGGTTATAAGCTGGACATTAGCAAAAGTGGAAGAAGTGTAATGCTGAACGTACGTAGTCGAATTAAACCAGGCGATGCTGAGGGAATGGGATTAGACAAAGATAAAGTAAAGGTCGTAGATGAGTTTCACAAGTTGGTTAGCAAAATACGAGTAAGTGATGATACTTGAAATAAAGATAATACAAAATGTAGATTCGCTATAACATGTAAAGCATCCGTGAAAAAGAGAGCTCTCTTAACATCTAATAAAAATTTAAGTATTAGGAAGGCTTTTCTGAACGTATTTGTCTGAAGTGCAGACGTATACAGATGTGAAACGAGGAGAGAAAGCGGTTAAGGCAAGAAGAAAAAAGAAGCTTTTGAAATTTAGTGGTATAGAACGCTGCTGAAAATAGATATTATCATCTGTCAGCAACTGTCGCCTTAGCAATGGAAATTACTATGTTCTTCTTGACGTCTGATCTTAATAAGTTTGGGGGAATGTCATCTAGTCGAGGTGCCTTTATTTTGATTTTATGTGGTTCAGCCCTATGTCAAATTTTCTGACCACAATATCATATGTCCCATCTCATCATGCGTCTTCCCTTTCTATAATATTGTCTTATCAATTCTACGCTTGCCTTCTACCGTTCGGTTTTCCCTTCTTTGCGTAGTACTGGCTAGCCACGTCACATCTTGGTATTCACGCAGCTACTTCTCTTTACCCCAAACGCCTCCTTAATTGTCTTGTATGCGGCGTACTTTCAGGGGCTTGAAGTTTTCCTTAACCCTTCCTGTCTGGGTTACTTGCATTCTCTGTCAGTATCATTTTTAGACGAGGTATTCCTTTTTGTCTGTTTTATTTGATGCATTTTTATCTTATCACCTTCCATAAATTAAATTCAGTATCTCATGTGTTATCCGAGGAATTCGTTTATTTACCACTAACGCTTCTATCAGTGTTAGCCTTTTTGCAACGTCTAATCGAAGGGATTTAGTACCTACAGGAATTTACATTCATATGATAGAATAAGAGATAGGTAAACAATTTACCAATGAACTAAGATGTGGCGCCTGTGTGGTGCGAGACGGTCTAGAGCTTTGAAGCAATGAATATACGAGGGGCGTCCAGTAAGTAATGCAACATATTTTTTCTGAATGCAGATTGGTTTTATTCAGGATTCCAGTACACCATGCTATTCTCATCTCTTATCCTACAAACCCTATTTTTCAACATAATCATCGTTCAATGGGACGGCCTTACGTCAGCGTACTGGGAGTGCCTGTATGCATGCATGGTACCCTCTACTGGTCGACGACGGAGCGAGCATCTTGCTGGACCAATAACCTCACCAACATCCACGATCTGCCTTCTACGGAGTGCATCCTTCATTAAGCCAGACACATGGAAGACGGAAAGTGCGAGTTCCAGACTCTAGGATGAATAAGGAACAACAGTTCAAAGAATTTTTGTGATCTCCTTTCGGGTGGTCAGCCTTGTTTGGGGCCTTGCATTGGTATGGAAAAGGAGAAGTTCGTTTGCATTTTTGTGTCGACAAGCACGCTGAGGTCCTTCCTTCAATTTCCTGATGATATCACAGTACATTTCAGAGTTGATTGTTGCACCATGAGAGAGTACACCAAAGAGAAAAAATGGTTCAAATGGCTCTGAGTACTATGGTACTTAACATCTGAGGTCATCAGTCCCCTAGAACTTAGAACTACTTAAACCTAAACTAACCTAAGGACATCACTCACATCCATGTCCGAGGCAGGATTCGAACCTGCGACCGTAGCGGTCGCGCGGTTACAGACGGAAGCGCCTAGAACCGCTCGGCCACACCGCCCGGGGACTAGCGTAAAAGCATCCAGTTCATACCTCTAGCACTACAAGTTGAATTCAGAGATCGTATATTCCTTATCTAAATACATTTGTTTTGATGTTCTCTACGTACAGTATGAATTTGATCGAAAAGCTGTGTAGATCACAGTTTGTTAGTAGAAAGACTTTCTCTACTTATTGTGATACATAATTACAAGTTGGACCCAGACAACTACGGCTTTTGTATCGGCAGTGCTATTGGTTCTGTCGTATTCGCCATTTGTCATATCTTGATAAAAAAGTTTTTTACTGTCCAATCGTCGTAAATTGGTAATAAGTAGTTTTTTCTTTTTCATTTCTGACACCATGTACGAGATATGAGAATAAATATTTTGACTCTGATCTTTTCATTTCTGTTCAGCATCTATCTCGTGGACATAAATTTCTAATAGGTTAGTAGTTATTGTTAAAGAAGGAAAGGAAGAATTTCTTACCTTGTTCTTTAATTATATTTGAGCACTCCTGATGTAAACCTCCAATATGCACTCAGTTCTTTCTAATATGGTTGTGGTTATTACTTACATTGCCGCAGTAATATACGAAAGCTGTTCAATAAAGAATGATCATAATTTTTTTTGACAACATACCTTTACTCATCCTCATAATTTTGATGATCCTTCTCAAATTGATCTCCCATGAATGTGATGCACTTGTCCCAGCGTTTCTGCCAGTCTTCAAATGCGTGCTGGGAACCATTTTTTGAGAGGTCCTTCAAAATTACCTCCGCAGCCTTCACCACTGCCTCTGATGATTGATAATGCCTCCCACGAAGGCGTTTCTTCATGTTAGGGAACAGAAAAAAGTCACATGGGGCTAAATCCGGACTATAGGAAGGGTGAAGGATGGACTTCACTTGATTTTTGAAAGATATTTAGCAACAACATTGGCAATATGCGGCCGCGCGTTATCTTGATGCAGCATCCAGCCTGCTTCACGGCAATTTGGTCTTTTGCGTCTGATATGGACTTGCAATGTTTTCAGGACATCTCTGTGGTATTGTCCAGTCACTGATGTGTGTGTGTAGATACAACATGCTGATAAACCATTCCATGAATACCAAAGAATGAGATGACCAGAACTTTCGCTACAGAAGCAACCACTTTTGATTATTTGGGAGTTGGTGATGAAGGAGATTTTTACACTGAACTTTGCTGTTTGCTCAGGATCAAAATGATGTAGCCTTGTTTTATCAGCAGTGTTTACATTTGAAAGAAACTCCGGATCTTCCTCTAACATCAACTTTAACTGCATGCAGACCGGCACGCGGATGTCCTTGTTCTGGAATCTGCAATCTTGGAAACCATCGCTCACAAACAAGTGTCATGTGTAATTTTCCTGTCACCAATGTGTGGGTGACACTCTATGAAATGTTCAGTATTTCAGAAAGCGATCTGAACCTAATTCGTCGATCCTCTCTCATAATGACAGCAGCAGTGTTGATGTTTTCTCCCGTAAGAGCAGTAACTGGAGCACCGGGTCCACCTTCCTTTGAAATTGATTGTCTCTCCTTTTTAAACATTTTAAACCGCCTTCGAGCTGTGGTGTAAGGAAGAACAGACTCTTCATAGGCCTCCTGTAACATAGTATAGGCATCAATTGACGATTTATTGGGACGAAAGCAGAATTTCAAACCCGCATATTGTTCCTCGCATGTTATTTCCACCGCAGCGGTAGGCGATACTGAACATGTCTGTCCTTGCCTGCCTCTCACAGGCGAGAACCAGGAATCCCAACAACGAAACTTCTACGGGTATTTGTTGCACATTAAGCTAACAGCGTATCATAAGATTAAATTTTAGCGCGAGAAATTATGACCATAAAAATTATGATAATTCTTTATTGAAGAGCCCTCGTATCAAACTATAGTTTCATAAAATAGGGACTAAAATCATAGCTCTGAACTTCCCGAGAAAGAATCTCGCATATTTGAGTAATGAACCAGAACTAATCTCTGATATTATCTGCGTCGTTGCAGAGTGGATAACAGTTGAAAATACAGAAAGTAAATATGCAAATGGCTATGTTGCTAAAAATCGCAAAGGACAATGTACTTATATATCGTAAGCAAAATTAACCTTCTATGTTGGAGACGTTAAAATGAAACATAGATGAGGGTTGTTAGTACTGGTCCAACTAATAAGACTCTTTCGTTTTAGCTATGAATATGACAGTCATGAACAACAGGATAAACTTACGAGAATCTTAATTTAGCTTCGGGAGCTACTTGTAGACGTAATCTTGTTCGCATATAGGTATAAAGTAACGGTGTAAGTGTCTTTATCATTTCTGATTTCACAACCTAAGTAACTGAAGGAGGTGACCTTTCCATGTTTTTGTTCTTAAAGTGTTTTGGACCACATTGGCGCTCTTATCACCTTAGTCTTACCAGTGAATACTTTTACGATATATCTTTGACAGACTTGATTGATGTGATGAGCTGAATATTAAAGTTTATCTTCAGTTTCTTGAATTATTATGACATATTGTTCATTTACTTATTTTTGTTTTTTTTTAGATTGGATTAGTTTTATAGGTAGGAAAACCAGGATTTTGTTTCCAGCTGTTGATTGTGTTACTTATGAAAATGTTGAAATGTGTTGGGACATAGGTAATTGTGATTATTTCTATTGTTTTCTGTTTCCCTAAATATGTTATTATTTTTTGCATTGTCATAGGTACATTTCAACACGTTTATCAGTTGCTTAGGGAAGATCGTTTCTCTAACACGATCTGCAGTTTTCCCCTGAAGAAGTATGGATTTGTAAGGTGTATAATAGTGTGTCTCTATAACTTGTACAATGAAACTACGAGGGTTGCCCCGAAAGTAACGAACCGCATTTTCTTCTTCAACAATTCTTTCTTGAACATAATGAGAATTACATATACGAAAGAATGGTGTTTTATCTACGCACCCTATTTTTCCACGTAATCTCAACCCCGTTCTATGGCCTTCCTCCAGCGCGAAACAAGGGCGTGTATGCCCTGTCGTCAACAATCCTTGTCCCGGTGGTGGAGCCTGTGCTTCACTGTGTGAATCACCTCCTCATCATACTTAAAATGTCTTCCATGAATGGCATCCTTTAATGGCCCAAAGAAGAGGAAGTTGAGGGGGCTAGGTCAGGGCTGTAGCGTGCATGAGGCAACACTGTCCAACCCTGTTTTGCGATGTGTGCAGCAGTCCTCAGAATTGGGGCCGAGCGTTATCGTATTGCAACAGAAAATCTCCTGGGCTGCAAAACGTTGCAACAAATCAAGACAAATCTTTCTTCTGTGCGATTTGTGATCCACCGTTAGACACTGCGGGTCCCATCTTGCACACACTTTTGAATATCCAAGAGTGCAGATAATTGCACCCTCACTTCCTTTGCTGATTGACAAATTTTAAAGGTGGCAGGGGTAAAATACAGGGAGCGAAAGGCTATTTACAATTTGTACAGAAACCAGATGGCAGTTATAAGAGTCGAGGGGCATGAAAGGAAAGCAGTGATTGGGAAGGGAGTGAGACAGGGTTGTAGCCTCTCCCCGATGTTATTCAATCTGCGTCTTGAGTTTTGTTAATGTGTTGACATATGCTTCTGAATTAATGGTACCGCCTCTTGGCAACACTTCACTGGGAGCCACACCTTCACAGTCTCAGAACACGGTGATCATGGCCTTACCAGCAGAATCAATTGCTTTGATTTTTTTCCTCTGTGGGAAGTGAGAATGGTGCCATTCCATCGACTGCCGCTTTGTTTCGGGCTCAAAATGGTGAACCCAGGTTTCATCACGTGTCACAATGCGGGACAAGACCTCCATCTCGGCTGCAAAACGTTGCAACAAATCAAGACAAATCTTTCTTCTGTGCGATTTGTGATCCACCGTTAGACACTGCGGGTCCCATCTTGCACACACTTTTGAATATCCAAGAGTGCAGATAATTGCACCCTCACTTCCTTTGCTGATTGACAGATGCAGCGCCAACTGCCGAGCCGTAATGTGTCTGTCCTCGCGAATGACATCAGCTCGCTGCAACACGTCATCTGTGACAGCCGTGGATGGTCTCCCTGATCGCTGCAAATCGTGGAGCTCCACCGAAGCGCCTTTTGATAACCTCACCCTCCGCGACTAACTGTACTTCTTTCGACAGCAGATGCTCCATAGACTTTGCACAAGCGTTTGTGAATATTCCCCACAGTTTCTCTCTGTGCACTGAGAAAGTCACTGACGGTACGTTGCTTGTAACGTACATCAACTACAGACGTCATTTCGAAACTGTCCTGCAGGTATGCTATCTGTCGGACTTGACAGAAACTTGGTGCACTCACTCAGGAAACTTCAGATAATACATACGTAACGTTTCGCATTCGTAGCATTGTTTTCGGCTGAGAAAAAAAATGAGGTGCCTTACCTTCTGGGCAACCCTCGTAATATTAATAGTGGAACTATCTGTCATGAATCCATTTCGCTTCCCTCGTATGAATACTTCAGCTATAATCTTTTATTTACTATTCTAGCATACAATCTGTGCATGGTATTGAGACAGATCCCTGTGTGATTCTTTCGTTCCCCTCTGTTCCATTTACTAAACAACAGAGGTATCTCTGCAGTTTTTCGCTTTTCTGGTAGTCTACCGGTTAGCTAGTTACAATAAAAAATGACAGCCGGAATCTTTCTCATAGTTGTTTTGGACCCGTTTCCATTCTACATGTAGGTTTGCTTCGTTTCATCATCATTGTTCTGCAGCGGCTTTAAATAATACTTTTACGGACTTTTTGCTATTCTAGCCGAATTCTTTACAGACGAATGGACAAACTAGTAGAAGCCGACGTCGGGGAAGATCAGTTTGGATTCCGTAGAAATATTGGAACACGTGAGGCAATACTGACCCTACGACTTATCTTAGAAGAAAGATTAAGGAAAGGCAAACCTACGCTTCTAGCATTTGTAGACTTAGAGAAAGCTTTTGACAATGTTGACTGGAATACTCTCTTTCAAATTTTAAAGGTGGCAGGGGTAAAATACAGGGAGCGAAAGGCTATTTACAATTTGTACAGAAACCAGATGGCAGTTATAAGAGTCGAGGGGCATGAAAGGAAAGCAGTGATTGGGAAGGGAGTGAGACAGGGTTGTAGCCTCTCCCCGATGTTATTCAATCTGTATATTGAGCAAGCAGTAAATGAAACAAAAGAAAAATTCGGAGTAGGTAATAAAATCCATGGAGAAGAAATAAAAACTTTGAGGTTCGCCGATGACATTGTAATTCTATCAGAGACAGCAAAGGACTTGGAAGAGCAGTTGAACGGAATGGACAGTGTCTTGAAAGGAGGATATAAGATCAACATCAACAAAAGCAAAACGAGGATAATCGAATGTAGTCGAATTAAGTCGGGTGATGCCGAGGGAATTAGAGTAGGAAATGAGGCCCTTAAAGTAGTAAAGGAGTTTTGCTATTTGGGGAGCAAAATAACTGATGATGGTCGAAGTAGAGAAGGTGTAAAATGTAGACTGGCAATGGCAAGGAAAGCGTTTCTGAAGAAGAGAAATTTGTTAACATCGAGTATAGATTTAAGTGTCAGGAAGTCGTTTCTGAAAGTATTTGTATGGAGTGTAGCCATGCACAGAAGTGAAACATGGACGATAAATAGTTTAGACAAGAAGAGAGTAGAAGCTTTCGAAATGTGGTGCTACAGAAGAATGCTGAAGATTAGATGGGTAGATCACATAACTAATGAGGAGGTATTGAATAGAATTGGGGAGAAGAGGAGTTTGTGGCACAACTTGACTAGAAAAAGGGATCGGTTAGTAGGACATGTTCTGAGGCATCAAGGGATCATAAATTTAGCATTGGAGGGCAGCGTGGAGGGTAAAAATCATAGAGGGAGACCAAGAGATGAATTCACTAAGCAGATTCATAAGGATGTGGGTTGCAGTAAGTACTGGGAGATGAAGAAGCTTGCACAGGATAGGGTAGCATGGAGAGCTGCATCAAACCAGTCTCAGGACTGAAGACCACAACAACAAACAACAGCTCAAAGTATCATTCTCTCGGTCACCTAGCAGATGTTCTGCCAATATTTTCTGTCAGAACTGTTTGAAGCTCTCTCTTCTTGCAGTAAAAGTATTTTATGGACTTCGTCCTGTATTGTCTGTTGCCCTTTTTTATTTTTCCTCCTTTTTGCTCACAATCTAACTTTGGTTACAGAATAATAACGATTAGAGGTAGTTCACATCCTCTGTTTACTAATATTTTCCACTTTAGTGGGCTCTAGTTATCGTTTATGAAGGCAAAAAGGGAAGTTTTGTACGACATTATTGGCTGTGGTATCCCATGGGCTAGGTTCAGCCGGCTGTAGGAAGACCTGTTCATCCTCAGCACACACTTTTTTTTTTATTTAACAGCCAATATTCGACTCATGTTCTTGGACTACTCATGCATAGTGTGAATATGTCGTTTCTGAAAGAAGATATCGGCGTCTTTCAGATTGTTTAAACCAGGTAAACTATCATAGTTCTAGAATATTTGAATGAACGTTACTCCCTACACAAGTAGTAACTATGTCTGTTATCGTTAAATTTATCACCATAGCGTTGCGGTCTCCGCAGACTTATTTATATATTATATAAGCATTTTCCCTGTGGATTTGTCTGTGTATTTGATCGAGACATGTATTGACCACACCTCCTCTTAGCGCTCTGTCTACCTCTTCCTTCCTTCGTCTGTCGACCTCATCCTCCCACCTCTTTGACCTCCTCCTCTCCACTGTTTGTCTCTCCATCTCCTCCCCCCTCTCTTTGTCAATTTTTCCCAACCACCCTCCCTGCCCATATATTCTTCCACCCTCCCCTCTAACCATATCCTCCTCTCCTATGTCTTTCCATATCTACTTCCCCTCTTCCTTTCCACCTATCTACTATTTCAGTACACTTTCCACCTGCCTCATGTATCTCCTGCTCCTTCCATCTCTCTATCCATTTGTCGTCCTCCTGCTTTGTCCATCCCGTCCTCTATCTATCTCAACCTATCCCCAGGCTTGCTTATTAGCATGTGTAGCCTCTCCAATACAGGTCAGTGACGTAGACTGATACTACAATACTCTCATAACATGTCTGTCATGTAGGGGAGGCTATACATCAGGCGTTTGAGAAACATGTATTTGCCACTGATGTATAGGCTGTCAAACAAAGCAGGTTGAAAAATCAGGATGATACTACTGTGACACAACACACCTGCCGTGCTGGGCAACATACATCTCAGAGACCAGAAGGAGATTTCTTGCTCCTGACATGTAGGCTGCGCTGAAAAGTGGGTTGATTTGTTAGCATAGTAGTTCCCACACAATATTCCTGTTGTGCAGAGCAGCCTATACACCAGGAGCTGGAAAAAACACATGTCTTTGCTCGAATTGGTATTATGAGGCTATAAAACCGACAGTACTGACTATCATGAGGCCTGCTGTTTCAATACCAAATTTGGTTGAAGTAGATCAAAGTGTTTGCAAGGAGATCCCTGACATACACACATTGACATACACACTTCGCAATATATACTGCATATAATAATGGAATTATTTTTTGTAACTGCATATAGAATTCTTTCTAGAAATATATTTTTCACTGTTGTTAGATAGCAACTGCAACTTTCTAATATTAAGCATGTGATTCTCTCATTGGAAATCATGCAATATTTTATTGTAGTCTTACAATTTTTGTCTATAGATATGAGTACCCTGGATTTAATTCTTTAATATTCTGTGACACACCCTATAAATCATTGTGTAGTTGGTATGTGATTTAGGTCTTTTCAATTTATTTGTTTCTGTTGCCAATAGAATATTAATTAATTTCTTATGAATCATAACTTCTACTTCAGTTTCTTTAGGATTTAATCGTCTCATGTTCCATGTACAATTTTTAATTACTTGAAATACCAGAACATTTTTTCTAAGCCTGTATCTAGTTCCATAGTCAGCCATTTTCCCTTTCCATTTACTGCGAAAGATTTGAGCTATTTTTTGTCTTATGTGGATTATTCTGGTTAACAAAAAACTCTTTTTTGCTAGAATAATACACATTGCCTTCATAACATAATTCGCCCCCAGATCGAGATTTAATTTCCAATTTCTGCACAGGCCTCAGTTTTCACATAATAATGGTTTCTGTAAATTTTTGTGGCAGTCTATGTATTATATGGAACTGCCTAAATGACACGTTCTCACAACAAGTCTTCCAAATACAAATGACAAAAGAGTTGACCTTACAATAAGCAATCAAAGAAATCAGCACTCTAAAATCAAGGAATGTAAATAACCATACCTAAAAATATTTCATTTCCCATTCCCTACTACACTTTGTTCCAGAAACTTTGTTTCGTAAGGACCAGCAGTAGCCGTACTACATTGAGGTACCCTATTTGTGTTAATGAAGTATTTACATTTGAGATATGTCTGGGTGGAACTGTTCAGCAAGTTCATCACCAACGGCGCCCAAGTTACCCATGAAGAAAGCGAAATGATCATTCAAGAAATTTAGATTAAATGAAACATTAAATCCTACAAGATGGTACAATGTCAGTTTTGTCAGTACGCTGTCCTAAATTCGATTTAAAAAATTTCTGCTGGCTGTAGTAAAAAAAAAAAAAAAAAAAAAAAAAAACTATGCCATTCTTTCAAAATCACACAACATATCAAGAAAATGTTCATCAAACTATAATTCCCCAATTTGCGGTCTTACAAAATCCTTGAAAACATCTCTCGCAAGTATATGAACCCACGTGAATTTTTGTTCACGGCTTTCACAAAGTTTTCAGTGTTCATTCAGAAAATGTCACTTTTCCTATAATAATGGTTCTATCTCTGCTCTCCCACTTCCATAGAGAACAACAGTGCTTTATGTACGAGAACTGCACGAAGATAATAGTTACAATAACCTTAAGATCTCCATATATAAGCCGTTTATATTTCTCTATCCAGTGTGAGTAACACTTTAAAGTTCTTTGAATGAGCAATCTGAACAGAAGGAAGCATGTTCCCATTGTGCAGGAGTACTTATTTAGAATATTTACTATTAAAAACAGTCTTGATCACGATTTATTTATCAAGGTGACAGGTTTCGACCACTACTGTGGTCAGCTTCAGACCTTTAAGTTGTATACAAAGCTTTAATTAGATGGCTACATATATTACAGAAAATACATAAAGTTATAAAGCTATAAAACGATGAATTACCATTGAGCAGTAACCTGTTTCTGTTGGAGAATCACTACTGGAGAAAGCAGTGCACGTCTTACTATATATAATGGAAGCTCCACCCACTTCTGACGGCATGATGTCATTACTAACAAGTGAGTTATAAGTCGAATAACAATTTAAAATTTCTTAGTTAAAAGAACATTGTCAAGAATTAAAAGTAAATACACTCTAAACTTGGCTTATTAAACAGCTGTTGTCAATTAAGAAGCGTTAAAAATATTTAATTATGTAGGATAAATGAACTTCGGTTTGTCAGTACATGGGTTACCCTCTAAAGGCCTGTTAGTGGACCATTTGGAACCACTGGTTGCCATGGTGAAGTTGGACGCCGTTCCAAAGATGAGGCATTAGGCTTCTTTCCACTGAAGTTTTTGTAAAGTCGATAGACGAACTAATGGTTGCCATGGTGAGGACGAACGCCAGTGCAATGATGTGGTAGCAGGCTTCTTTCTAACGAAGTTGTTGCGAAAGTGGAATGGCGAGGACTGTCACGTCAGACAATGTATTATTGAGGAGCCACATGGCTTTATTGAAACGATTTTCAATGAGTAGGCTGCAATAATCTTTAGCCGACATGTATACTACATGCTGCACAAATGCAATACGAAGCAGTTGTCCATATATATGAAATATTGTCTATGAAGTTCGTATGTAAATTACATGTGGCAATTTTTAAAAGGCATTGCTATTCCTTAAGTTATATGCCAGTCTTATAAACAAATAAAAATAATGAAAATGGTAGGAATTTAAAATTATAATACGAGCCATAGTGTCAAAAATAAAAGGATGTGAATTAGCAATATGCAATCTGAAAGCACGTAAGCAAAAATTCTAAAACAGATAGTCAGTCATAAAATAATATTTGGTGAAATAAAATTACAATGTAAAGATAAAATATTTCCTAGAAGTCTTAATCTTAAAAAACAAAGGACAGAAGGGTAAACATTCTAAAGCAGATCATCGAAAAACTCAAAGAAATGTTTGTCTTTGAATTGAAGTTGTTCGTTTAAAACAGGTAATGGATTACTTTTGTGAAGTGAAAAGATTTAAATTTCTTGTAAAGTATTTAGCAATGGTCCTTTTGGCACAGTATGTAATATTAGAAATGCAACCCACAGAATGATTGTATTCATCAAGATGTTGACCAAATATTGATTTGGTACGTGCAGTACCGGTAGTATGTTCTTTAAAACGTGTTAAGTTACGGCCAGTTTGACCAATATACTGTTACTCACAGTCATTACATATTATTTTGTAAACGCCTGACTTTTGGTATATATTTGAGTCCCCAATTGTGTGTTTCAGTTTCATCTGTAGGGGGTTATTAGTTTTAAATGCTATTGTCACGGTTGTATTCTTAAATAATTTATTTATTTTGTCTGAAATAGGTCCCATGTATGTCATTTTTGTAAATCTCTTCTTGGAATTTAAAACAGCAGTGTTTGTTTCTTGTAATTTTTGATATAACACATCAACCTGATTGGAATTATAATTTTAGCAACTGCTATCTGTTTTAATGTATCAATTTCCTTCTGGATTGCATCTCTTCAACCAATTCCTGTCCTCCTCGCCAACCTTATACTCACAGCACTTACAAGAGAATTACTTGTAAGTTCCTGTTTTTGCGATTTCATAGTTAATCCTTCAAAGAAGTAACAAAAACAATTTACGCTATTTTCACAGGTGAGAGGCAATTCTTTTTCTGAATTAAAACAAACCACAATCTCTCAATAACACCAAGCAGTCACTTCCAGCAACTATCAGAATTGTCATTGCCACGATGTAAGTGATAAAAAACACAGCATGGTTGTACATGTTCAGGTACGACCCATCTGTAGTGCTGCCAAACCACTTTCATTTTCTGGAGATACATTTCTGAACTGAGGGTCATGTGTGATAATCCTTTATAGATATTTAGGTTATTTTTCGACAGTAAAATTCGCAGAATATTTGTGTTAAGCCACAGAAAAATAAACAATATATCTGTGTTGCGCCGAATTCGAAGATGGTATAGTATCAAAGGGGACGCCAAAAATTATTTTCGAACTCAGCACCCATGACTTAGCAAAGAATGCCATTCATATTGTTTGTAACAAAAATTCATTGACCAGTGTTACCAGTCCATAGCTAGGTAGCCACAGGCTGTCAATGTATACCCTTCAGACTTGCTTGTTGAGATGATTTGGATATCTGGAAGGGAGATAACAGTTCGTTTATGTTTTATGGCGGATTTCAAAGGGTGATTCTTCATCAGCGTCTCAGGTCAGAGTGGCTGCAGGTTTTCAATGATAGTTACTGTCACCCCTAGTTTTAAAGTACCGGGTGATCAAAAAGTCAGTATAAATTTTAAAACTCAATAAACCACGGAATAATGTAGATAGAGAGGTAAAAATTGACACACATGCTTGAAATGACATGGGGTTTTATTAGAACAAAAAAAATTATTGCAAGACGTGTGAAAGATCTCTTGCCGCCACTTTCGTCATATTTGGCCTCCCAGGTGTCCAGACCTCAGTCCGTGCGATTATTGGCTTTGGGGTTACCTGAAGTTGCAAGTGTATCGTGATCGACCGACATCTCTAGGGATGCTGAAAGACAACATCTGACGCCAATGCCTCACCATAACGCCGGACATGCTTTACAGTGCTGTTCACATTATTCCTCGACTACAGCTATTGTTGAGGAATGATGGTGGACATATTGAGCATTTCCTGTAAAGAACATCATCTTTGCTTTGTCTTACTTTGTTATGCTAATTATTGCTATTCTGATCAGATGAAGCGCCATCTGTCGGACATTTTTTGAACTTTTTTTCGGTTCTAATACAACCCCATGTCATTCCAAGCATGTGTGTCAATTTGTACCTCTGTATCTACATTATTCCGTGATTTATTCAGTTTTCATATTTATACTGACTTTTTGATCACCTGGTACTACAAATAATAAAGATTTTACTATTAATACAATAGCAATAAAATATCATATTAAAATAACTATTAGTATTCGTTTATATCAGCGCTGGGTACGTTCGACAGCACAAAAAGTCTGTCACCACCGAACTCCAACGTGTAGGTTGCACCTCACTGTATGGAACCAATATAGTACAGCTGTGTCGCAGGTCCTCTGAACCCTCTGCAGTACAGTCGTTTGACTGTACACAGTGGGTACCATAAGAGACTATTAAAGAACTCTGCTCTCTCTAGCAGTCAGTCTTGATGTAAACCAAGACTGTCATTCAACAAATGTTAGAAAACACGTTATTAGAGATGAGACAATCCTTAACGCTTGTAAATTAAACTTCATTACAATAAGTGACACTCCAGAAGTCTTTCCACAATCATTAAATGACATGACTAGTTGTTTTCATGATCCGAATGTTAGGTCACTATTAAACAAAGCTTGCGCGTCTGATCGAGACTGAACCTGGCACAAAGAAACGTCAAATATCGACGTGTTCACCAATATCAGTTTCCAAGGCCGAATATCTGAACCCGGAAATAAATGATACAATAGCGCTGCACCTGAAACCACATGGAGCTTATTTTACCCCTGACAAGTC
Source organism: Schistocerca nitens (assembly GCF_023898315.1). Classification (NCBI taxonomy): domain Eukaryota; kingdom Metazoa; phylum Arthropoda; class Insecta; order Orthoptera; family Acrididae; genus Schistocerca; species Schistocerca nitens. Next base: position 282,391,991 of record NC_064618.1, on the reverse strand, counting down.
ACCACTAAAAGTGTGTAATAAAGTGCAACGCACAAGCGTGAAACGGCATGAAGAAAAGTTGTCGTCATGGACGGGAAGTGGAACACAGTACCTATAAGAATTGTTGACTTTACAGAATCAGATGTCAGATGTTAAGTATATTCACCAATAGCGTGATATAGGACCCCAAAACGACAATACAAATGGTTTCCGTTGGTAAGGATTCGAAACCGGCATCTTTCGCTATCGTCTCATAGCTACGAATAGATATGAAGTATTTATAGAGCCCCCAGTAGCGAGATATGTACATGTTCAGCCTGATACTCCAACTCCACGCATATCGTTGTAGTTGAGCCCGCACGAAGAGGTTTTTGCTATCTAATTCCCTTTCACTAGTAGTTACGATCGCACCATTCCTAGAGACGTGGAGAGGTTTGGCGCCGTGAGGAAATAACGAAATAATGGGGCAGTTTCTTCACGAGGAGTTCAAATCCAGAGAAAAACTGGACTCAGAGCTCGAATCCCAGTCCAGTGCTGAAAGGAGCTCGTTAAACTTCGGTTGCACGATAAATCAGTCTAATCTAAAAGCCGTAAATTCAACTAAATACCTAGGTATTACAGTTACGAACAACTTAAATTGGAAAGAACACATAGAAAATGTTATGGGGAAGTCTAACCAAAGACTGCGTTTTATTGGCAGGACACTTAGAAAATGTAACATACCTTCTAAGGAGACTGCCTACACTACGCTTGTCCGTCCTCTTTTGGAATACTGCTGCGCGGTGTGGTATCCTTACCAGGTAGGACTGACGAAGTACATGGAAAAACTTCAAAGAAAGGCATCACATTTTGTATTATCGCGAAATAGGGGAGAGAGTGTCACAGAAATGATACAGGATTTGGGCTGGAAATCATTAAAAGAAAGGCGTTTTTCGTTGCGACGGAATCTTCTCAGGAAATTCCAATCACCAACTTTCTGCTCCGAATGCGGAAATATTTTGTAGACACCGGCCTACATAGGGCGGAACGATCACCACGATAAATAAGGGAAATCAGAACTCGTACGGAAAGATATAGGTGTTCATTCCTTCCGCGCGCTGTACGAGAGTGGAATAATAGAGAATTGTGAAAGTGGTTCGATAAACCCTCTGCCAGGCACTTAAATGTGATTTGCAAAGTATGTACATGTCGATGGAGTGCCAATATTTTCAAAATCATGATCACGTAAATGACGATTGGTTCGTGAACTAAAATAATGTTAGTCGTGTAAGAAAGCTTATTACAGACCGAGTTTCTGCAAGCAGCGACTTCGGCCTCTAACTGCTAAATCTCGTCCAACTCTGTCCCAGTCAGTAACGAATGGACACGATTAATGTTGATTTGGAACCACGATACAGTACTACGTTCATTTCTTGGCGTTACTGGAAGTGAAGAGTGTCTGTTTGTGGCCGTTAAAAACTGGTACCCCCAGCGGGAATCGAACCCACACTTTATCCATCACAAGCTAGCCACAGTCCAACCAACCATCAAATTTCACATGTTATCCTCATGATTTTGACATAATCGGGTATGCAGCACACGGTATGAGAAGTGTTGACTTCCATTTGAGCTGTTGTGAATAACTTATTCGTCGTCTAGTAGTGCAGCTCACGCAGTGCGGACGCAAAGCCGTAATGTCAACCCATACTCTTCTTCTCTTCCGTCTATATGCTAACAGCATCAGTTTGTCAGAAGGTCAGAGACAGTTTCGATCGTTTTCTAACCAGCCAGTAACAAAAATCTTGCAGATACATGTTTCTGAAAGAGCTCGTTGGTATCTGTCATGGGAAGATCAATTTCAACATCATCAGCCAGCGATCGCTTGGTATGGACTGGCGTCCGTTCAACTATTTGCGACGCATCAGACATAGAGCCTCTGAACTCCAGCGGACTTTTCTTTGGTCGAATTAGCAAGCATAACACTCCAGAATGAGATTTTCACTCTGTAGCGGAGTGTGCTCTGATTTGAAACTTCCTGGCAGATTAAAACTGTGTGCTGGAGCGAGACTTGGACTCGGGACCTTTGCCTTTCGCAGACAAGTGCTCTACCAATTGAGCTACCCAAGCACGACTCACACCCCGTCCTCACAGCTTTTAATTTTGCCAGTACCTCGTCTCCTACTTCCAAACTTTACAGAAGCTCTTCTGGGAACCTTGCAGAACTAACACTCCTAAAAGAAAGGATATTGCGGAGACATGGGTTAGCCACAGTCTGGGGGATGTTTCCAGAATGAGATTTTCACTCTGCAGCGGAGTGTGCACTGATATGAAACATCATGATTTCGAGTCTCGGTCCGGCACACAGTTTTAATCTGCCAGGAAGTTTGAAGCCTAACACTATCTGACGTTCCGTATGACGTAATACTATATTTCAGCATGCTCCGTGGCGACTTTGTATGGCATAAGTGTATTTAACTATATCTTATTTTGTTCAAGTTTGTGGTACAGCTCATATCACTGTTGAATTTATGAGGAGCTTTGTGCACGCTTTAGAAAATAGAATCTAAAACGGAGTGAAAGCTAACATTTGTGATATTCTGTTCTGTTTGTGTTTAACAAAATGATGAAAAGAGTGGAGGCAATTCGAAACACATGTGCCTTGTTGAGGCAATTCGTAATACATGTGCTCTCTACAGAGTGAGTGTTATCGGCTAAGTCAAGTTGTATCGTTTGAATTACGATAATTTAGAGATACATTTATGACCTTGTTCGGGAAGAGAGATAGGTGTTGATGAACTAAGTTCCTGCGATTTACTAGTATGGTCAATGACAATGTGACAACCAATTAACTTTCGTGTGACACGTGCCTTCAGTAGTCACATTGAGGTTAAAAGAAAGGAAGGAGGATTACGGTACAACTTCTCTTCAAAGACGAGATTAGAAGTGAAGCAGAATCTCGAGCTGGGAAGGAAGGAAGTAGTCTGCGCCCCTTGAAAGGATTGATCCTGCCATTTGCCGTCATAGCTAACGATGTCTTTGTAAACCTAAATCAGTACAGCCTAATGGTGATTTGAAGTACAGCATGGTAACTTTATAAGGAGAAAATAGAGTAGTAGGTATGCCGTAACAAACTTTATCTCAAACAATGGCCTGTATATGTCCGCAGTATGTACTATTATCGATATACATCTCCTCATACAACGTGCAGTAACCAGTAGATCTAGAGGTAAGAAACATAAAATACTGCAGAACTGCTACTGAAAATTCGCAGATCTGTTATTGAAAGCTTGCCACTGAATATTCTTTTAACTCTGTCTCATTCAGCAACTATTCTCACAGTCACGTAGTAGTCTGGTACAGCTACCTGAGTATCACAGAAGACTTCATGTTAGATTGAGGTAGCCTTCGTTGTATGGTATTACTATGAGACACGAGTAGTATTAGTGTAGTGCATGTTAACAGCTTTTCCCATTAGGTTATAGTCCAACATACACACAAATATCAGAGAAATTGTCAACATTGTATTCCACCTCCTTGTCGAAAACCTTACGATGCGCAAGTAGTTTTTCGATCCCACTCATGTAGCTACTTGCTGATTCCCAGAATCCACGTTTAAAGAGTATGCTGTATGGAGAGGGGGACTCCACATTGCAAGAGGACTATTCTACCGTTCACAAGTCTGCATTCGTTCAGCAGCAGCTCTCCATGATTAGCGTCAACGTGTGGCCGCCATGGCCACATGGAAAACATGTGAACTGAGATTGCCAGAACGTTGACAGAGAAATGGCCGCGAAACCAGCGTACTACAGCTGGCGCTCTTTGGGACTGCGCCCTTGCAGCCTGGGAGGAAGTTGCTTCTTCATACTGTTACGTCCGATGGCTTATACATCTATGCCAAGATGTATGATAGAATTTAAAAAAGTGGGATTCTGGATAAAATCCTAAAAACGTTTTCTTATGTCGTCTTTTTCTTCATTTTTCCTCACTGAGAGGCAGTAGAAGATCGCTTGGCAACAGATAAAATAAAATTTGAGTTATTTTTCTTTTGAGCTGCCTTTTTCATTGTTCTAACAACATTCCTTCGTTTTCTCTCTGTCCTAGACCTAGAATAAAACGAATTGTGGCGTACGTCTAAGTAAGGAATACTTTGCAAGTTTTTCACTCTTATTTTGCACTTCTGCTCTCGTATCCATTGCTAGATTCGTCCCTCCTTTCTGCTACCCCTCCACTGTCATTTGCATCCACACCAAAATGGATACTCAAATTCACAATTAAGTGCTTGGCAGGGGTTTCTATGAACCACTGTCACATTAGTTCTCAACCGTTCTACTCCCAAAAAAGTGCTTGGAAATAATGAACAACCAAATCTTTTCGTGCAGGTACTGATGTCTCTTACCACAATGGTCAGGTTTCCTATGTAGTCGGGTAAACAAAACAGCGTGGCATTCAGCAGAGCAGGTTGGCGATTGTAATTTATTGAAAATACCTCGCCGCAATGTAAAACGCCTACGTTTCCATGATTTACATCATAACTTCTTTACCGTATCCGTGACACAATCTCTCCTATTTCGTGATAATATAGAACGAACTGCCGTTCTTCGAAATTGTTCTATGTCTTCTGTCAGTCCCACCTCGTAGAGATCAAATACCGCACAGGAATACTGACGAAGAGGAAGGACAAGCGTGTTATAGGCGGTCACTTCAATTGATTGGTTGCATTTTATAAGTATTCTAACTATAAAACCGTGTCTTTGGGTTTCCTTCCCCGCAATATTTTCAATATAACCGGTCCAATTTAAGTTGTTCGTGATCATAGCTCCTATATATGTATCTGAATTGAAAACCTTTAAATGTGACTGATTTATCGTGTAAGCGAACTTTAATCGTATTCGTGTGGAGAACCTCAAAGGAGCGTCACGTTTTGCATCGCGAACATGTATTTTAAACATCATTTTGCGATAAGCTTTGCTCTTCTGAGCAGTTTAGTAGACGGCAGCATTAACTGCCATAAATCTAAGAGAATGTTCTGATTGTCTGCGAAATAGTTTATATACCGTGTGTCCATAAATTCTGATGGTGAATTCTAATAAATATTCTGTACTTTATAAACATTAATAAATATTAATAAATAAATAAATAAAGAATAATGAAATAAATTCTTTTGATTCTAATAAATTTTGTTTTTTTCTAGATTAAATGATGGCTGTGTCCAAAGAAGAACGAGTGGAGTTGGTACTCTTAACTGGACGAGAAGGGTGGTCGTATCGCTAAACTGCGGAAGAATTTAAGCACGTCTAATGTCGATCTCGCAAAACATTGACTGTAATTGGTCATTAGTAAATGACTTTGAATATCTAATGGACTATTTCTGTTTAAAATAGGTAGTCCGGCTTTTAGGGCTAAATATATGGCTAAGTACACCACCAAGTATGGCTTTTCTATTTTTGTGCCTGGCAACCATATTATTCGACATACTGGTCCCTCCTAGCCACCACCAGGCGTCGCGGGAGTAGCGCCACCCTATAAAAGCAGCTCACTCACTCTTGATGATCAAAAATGGTTCAAACGGCTCTGAGCACTATGGGACTTAACATCTGAGGTCATCAGTCCCCTAGAACTTAGAACTACTTTAACCTAATTAACCTAAGGACATCACACACATCCATGCCCGAGGCAGGATTCGAACCTGCGACCGTAGCGGTCGCGCGATTCCAGACTGAAGCGCCTAGAATCGCTCGGCCACATCGGCCGGCAAGAATTTTACCTTAGACACCCTCATCGTTAATCTATTTATTTTACTACTGTCGAAAAATTAATCACCAGATTTAAAGAAACAGGCAGTGTGTTGGATAACCCCCATTCCGGACGGCCAAAGATTTCAAACGAAATAAAAAGGCTGTCTTGGCCAAGGTTTATGCAAGCCGAAAGAAATCGCTTCGTCGGACACTCAAGGAGATGGCTGTTCCAAGGTCAACCATCCACAAAACCCTGTCAGAGGAGAGGTTTCATCTGTACAAGTTACAGATACTGTCAATTAAATGAAGATGACCCCGAAAGGCGCATGCAGATGTGTGAATGTTTTGCAGATAAATTGGATGAAAATATCAGTTTTACTAAAGACCGTATTTTGTTCAGTGATTAAACTGTGTTTTGTGTCAATGGTGAAGTGAATAGACAAAATCTTCGATATTGGGCTCAAGGCAATCGACATTGAAAGAGTTCATAGACACGCCAGGATTGCCGAAACATGGTGGTGTGCTATGGTTTGTGGAAAGCTCATGTGATAGTATGGACCTGTAACGGGTGAGACTTATCTGAACATGCTGAGAGACAAACTGATGCCTCAAACTGAGGGTCTGGGTGAAGGATTTCCAGAATGGTTTCAGCAGGGTAGGATCCCTGTCCATTATCAAAATGATAATGTTGGTTGAATGACAATGGCCTCCTTAAATATAACGGCAAATGCCAGAATCTGTCCTTTGAAGGGCCACAGATGACTTTCTTCCCCATCCTTCCCAGGCCAGATTCTGCTTCGCGTCTAATCTCGTTTTCGACGAGACGTTGTTTCGTAATCCTACTTCCTTTTTTTTTTAAACTGAATATGACTACGGAAGGCAAGTGTCCATGAAAGTTAATTGATCGTCACTTTTGCCATATATCGGATATACTGTCACTGACAACAGATTAAATCGCAGAAACGTCATTCACCAACCCCTGTCTCTCTTCATGGATATGATGTTTAATTTATCTCAAAACGATCGTGCCTGAAGCACCTTGTCTTTGTCGATAGTACACACTCCGTACTGTGCACAGGTGTTTCGAATTGCCTCCACCGCCTTCACCCTTTTAGTAAACATAAAGAGAACACAATGTCACAAGTGCTATACTTTACTCCATTTGTACTCCGTCTGCTAACCTATAAACGAGGCTCCTCATAACGTCAAAAATGAGAAATATTCAAATTGTCATGGCAAGAGCTATAATACAAACCTGAACAAAATAATACCGCAGTTAAATACGCTCATAGCAACATGCCATACGAAATCTCCATAGCGTTAGATCATAAGCAACGTTACGTAATGTTATACTTGCTAATCCGAGCACAGAATAGTCCGCTGTTGATCATAGGCTTCAAGATGATACTGTCCTATCATTTCGTTGTTTCCTCACGATGCCAAACTCCTCCAGGTCTCTACGTATGGTGTGATCCTAACTACTAGTGAAAGAGAATTTGATAGTTGACACCACTTCGTGTGGGGTCAACAACGACAATACGGGCGGAGTTGGAGTTCCAGCAGCACCAAACTATTCGTTGCGTTACCTCTAGCCGAACATCTGCACTTCTCGCTACTAGCGAAGGAACAATAAATATTCCCTGTTTATTCGTAGCTATAAGACGATAGCAAAGATTAGCTGGTTCGAATCTCTGCCACGCAAAAACCATTTGTATAGTCGTTTCATTCCAATATCATGCTATTGGTGAACAATTTAATATCTGACAATTGATTGTGCTCAGTTAACAAATCGTACAGGTACTGGGTTCTACTCCCCGTCCATCACAGCAACTTCATTTGCGCAATAACGTTTGTTATATTTTAAAATAGTTCCACATAAAAAATTAGGAGTCATTAATATTCAGCACACCTTCGTGAAATCTCAGAAGTACACGTGTAATGCAACTATTTTAAGAACACTAGTAGCAACACACCGTCACAACTTGGATCATCATCATTGGTTATCTCCTTTATTAGATGTTTAGACTTCATAGCCCTCCACTATTATCTGTCCTCTGCTTTCTCTTCATTCTTTGGTGCCCTCCTTGCGGTTTACTGATGTCATCGAGTGTCTGGTAGCTTCTTTTGCCCTTCCCTCACTCCTCTGGAATAAAATCTTTAGTTGCCCCTACTAGAAGGCATCTTTGACCCAAATTACGTCCTCTCCAGTTTCCTGTTCTTCACTGCCAACAACGTCCTTCGATGATTTGCAACCCTCGTCAGTACCTCGTCATTCCTGATTTTCTTAGTCCAGCTGACCTTTTTCATTCTGCGCCGTATCCACATTTCATAAGCTTCAATTCTCATCTACTTTCTAAATTTCCATGTTTCTGATCTGTAAAAGGCCACGCTCCATATCCGACATTTCACTAGTCGCTTACTTAAATCTATGTTCAAACATTAGCTAAAAGAGTTTTCTGGTTTTGAAATGGCTCTTTCACTAGCGCCATTCCGATTTTGAAGTCCTGCATATCTTCTCTGAGCTATCATCCCTAACTCTAGACTGCTTTCACCTCTTCTATGATTTCTGTCCCTAACTTACACGTCACTCTTCTTTTCCTTAAATCTGTAAATATACATTTAGTTTTCTATTTATTTATTTTCGTACCGTATACTGCAAACAGTGTCACTTCATTTTCCGTAAGAATCGCCATGTCATCTGCGGATTTTGGACATTTAATTTTACGTCCACCTAACCTGACGCCTCTTCTCCCATCCAAAAAATTACAATTTCGTCCAAATAACTGTTAAGTAGGACTGGCGAGAGCCAGCAGCCCAATCTGGCTGCTCTCCCGATCTTGCTGTCTTGGAGGTCTCATTTCCTATTTGTACACCTGCCCTCTGCTTCAAGTACAGACTTGCTGTCAGCCTTCCACATTATTCCCTTTCCGTTCAAGATATCTATCAGCTGGTGCCACTGCACCTTGTCGAAGGCGTTTGGAGGTCTGCGAGGGCCGCAAATACTTCTTTGCCTTCTACGAAATTAGGCTGATGGTCCTGTGTTCTTCACACTTCTTACAGTTCATCCACTTTGGAACTGGCGCTATTGTAGGTGCAAGAAAGTCCTCCGGCCATTTCCGTTTATCGTAGATGAAACTGAAAATGGAGGCAACTTCTTTCTGCCCGTTTAATGTTGTTCTTGTTTTTTTGAGGGAAGAGACCAAACAGCAAGGTCATGTGTCTCATCGGATTAGGGAAGAAAATTGGCCGTGACCTTTCAAAGGAACCATCTCAGCATTTGCCTGGAGCGATTTAGGGAAGTCACGGAAAACCTAAATCAGGATGGCCGGATGCGGGATTAAACCGTCGTCCTCTGCCCGTTTGTCTTTGACAATCTCATAATTTATCTGTACTACCACATAAAGACAGGTCGTTGTTTAATGTTTTTCTCGAAAAGTGCCTGACCGATTTATTTCAAATTTTTACGTGAGATTCTAGCAAACGTTGGACGGACATGGGCTACATATTTTTAATACGGCCTTCAATTCCGTCTGAAGACGTGTGTTGTGCAAATCTCTGAAGCAAATCGGTCAAGAACTTTTCGAAATTTATTCCAATAGCCTTGCCCCTTTACACAGAATATATGGACAGATGGACAAATTGGACGGTGGGGGGGGGGGGGGGCGTTGGTGGATGGACATAGTCAGGGGGCAGGTGGAGATTGACACAGAGAGGAGGGAGGAGGAGATGGAGAGAGAGTTGTTGGAAATGGAGATGGACAAAGAGACAGGAGAGATGATGATGGATAGAAGGAGGGGAATAGGATGACAGAGGGAGAAGGAGATCAGGACATATATCCAATTGCCAAATTGCTAAGCAATGCCAGGCACGTCCACAAACTGTGAACATACTGTGTATACAGGTCTGGCAGATTGAGGATATATGAGCGTGAAAATGTGGAAATAGCTTTTCTTTCGCTTGCTTCTGTATATGCGTGGGGAATTTTTTTGAACATCTTGCCATTATCGAGACTCGTAGTTCTTATTACCACTTTAGTCTACGACATTGGCTGAAAAATTTGGAAATCAGTGTAAGTAAACATAGAAATGTTCGAAGGAAACAGAGAAATGCTTATGTAAACCGTTCTTTGGGGAGGGAGCGAGAGGGAGGTCAGAGGGTTCCTGGCGCTGGTGACTCCAACATCGCATTCGCATTTACGCCGGGCTTTTCGAAGAGCGTGCGTGAGTAACAGCGGACAATGAGGTAAGCTGTCGCAATGGCCATCGGCGGCCCACTCAGTACGGTGATAACGCAGCCTATATATGCGAGGGCTGCGCGCCACGGCGGCAAACGGCACAATGCGCTCCTCAGGACTAAGTCTGCTGCTGTTGGTAGCACTGCTAGCTACCGCGCTGGCAGCCGTCTCCTACCGGGGGTGAGTGAGTCTCGCATGTTGTTCCTTCATATGCTGTGCTGGCATCTCTCAAATAGCATTCCGCACACACTTCTTATTTCAAACATTTCAGCCGTTGAAGAAAATAGAACTAATCTACATCTACAGCTGCACGACTGCTCTACAATTCAAGCTTTCGTGCCTGGCAGAGTGTTCATCGAACCACTTTCAAACTGTTTCCCTAGCATTCCACTCTAGAATAACGCGCGGGAAAACGAACATTTAAATATTCCGCGCGAGCTCTGATTTATTTTATTGCGACGATAATTTCTCCCTACATTGGTGGGCGTTCGAAGGAAAAAGGTCGTGATTATCCTTTGCGGTTGAATCGTGATTTTTTTAAAATACTACATTAACAGATATGTTGTAATGGTTTAATCAGTAGGAAGTACAACACTTTAGCCCAATAGGCTGGTTGTCGTAAACTGACCACTGCAATATATTCAGGTATTCTTGTGATAGAATACCTTGGGTGTGCAGTTATGTACACTCTTATACTGCATTTTCAGCAGCCGTACATGTTTGAAACTAGAAGCTACTGGTATCGACTGTAAAGTACCTTGGATGAAATCTGACGTATTATGTTTTATCGCGTCCGATTTTCATTTGCATTCAGCTTAAAATAATGCCTTTCTTTTGTTTTTGCAGTGAAGTTTTGTATGTGGGAAAAAATCTCGTGGTACGATCATTATAATAACTGTTCCATTTTCGAATGGAACAGGGAAGGGTGGATCAGTTAGTGGTAACAGAAATACCCTCCGGCATACCAGAAGTACTCTCCGCCACACACTTTGAGGTGACTTGCGAATTATTGATATGGATGTAGATTGAATTTTCGTGAAAAGATGTCACTTCAACGAAACACGCCTTTGTTTTAATGATAGCCACTTTAACTCTCCTATTACGAGGGGCGTTCAGAAAGTAAGCTCCGATCGGTCGCGAAATGGAAACGACTATGAAAATCCGATAAAGCTTTGCACAGATGTGTTGGGTAGTGTCTCTAGTATAACCCCAGTTAGCATCACGTCGCTCTTCTCATTTCTGAGCTCGCAGTGAGTGCGTAAAGATGTCTAGAAAATAGTGTCTGCCGCCAAGTACGAGGGCCTGGTGAGAAATTTCGCCTGAAGCTATGCAGCTAACATTACATAACTGTCGTGCTGTTTCTTCTTCAAGACAATTCTCAGCCGCATTCTGCAGGGGCAATGAAGATGCTCCTGCATCGTTTTCAAATGGAAATGTGAGATTACCCACAATACAGTCCGCAATTGTCTCCCCCTGAGTTTCATCTCTGGTCACATGAACCGCTGTCTTTGAAGACAACATTTTGACACAGACAACGAGGTGTAGGCCAGCGTGGAGAATTGGCGGAAAGCACTGGCGGCTGCCTTCTATGATGAGGCTATTGAAAAGTTGATACAACGCTATGACAAAAGTCTAAGTCAGAACGGCGACTACGTAGAGAAGTAGCTGAAAGGTGTACCTAATTGTTACAAGTAAAACATTTCTGATGTTCACTGTGGTTTCAATTTGGCAATCAATCGGAGCTTACTTTCTGAACAGGCCTCGTATATCCGCGGCACTCTCTCCCACTGCGATAATGCAATGCGAGCTGTCCTTCTTTGAAGTTTTTCGATGTCCTCCGTCAGTATTCTTGAAGAGGATCGATAAACATAGTGCAGGCAATTTCTTTACTAGATATGCTGCCTCTTCTATTTACCCTGTTAGTAAAATCCAGTCTTCCGTGTACTTTATCGTTTTAATGTAAGTTGTTCGTATTGTTATTTAGTTTAATTGACAGCCTTTAGATATGCGTGATTTATCGTGTAACCGAAATTAACGGTCTCCTTTTAGTACTCACGTGAATGATCTAACAGTTTTAATTATTTAGAGTCAACTGCCACTTTTCTGACCTTATGGATATTTTGTCCAAATGATTTTGTAATTGGTTTTGCTCTTCCAGTGACTTTGCCAGACGTTAAACAACAGCATCACCTGCAAACAATCCAAGAGGTATTCTCAGATTTTCTGCTTAATTGTTTATGTGAGTTAAGAACAGCGGAAGGCCTATAATACTTCCCTGGAGAACGCCAGATATGACTTCTGTCTCACTCGAGACTTTCCGTCCATTCCTCCGAACTGCGAGCTTTCTGAAGGATTATCACGGATCCTGTCGTACAAATGAAGTGATACTCCACAAGGACGCAATTTGTTTACAATTCATTGGTGGGAAACGAAGTCCATAGCTTTTTGGAAAACTAGACATATGGAATCAATTTGTGATCTCTTGTAGGTAGCACTCGTTACTTCGTGTGAAAAAGAGCTAGTTCTGTTTCACAAGAACGGTAGTTTTCTGAAAAAAAAATGGTTCAAATGGCTCTGAGCACTATGGGACTTAACTTCTGAGGTCATCAGTCCCCTAGAACTTAGAACTACTTAAACCTAACTAACCTAAGGACGTCACACACATCCATGCCCGAGGCAGGATTCGAACCTGCGACCGTAGCGGTCGCGCAGTTCCAGACTGTAGCGCCTAGAACCACTCGACCATCTCAGCCGGCTAGTTTTCTGAATTCTTGTTGTCTATGTAGTACTAGATCGTTTTCTTCTAGGTAATTCATGTTGTACGAACACAGTATATGTTGCACAATTGTACTGCAAATCAGTGTCAGTAACATAGGTCTGTAATTCATCGGATTACTCCTATTTCCTTTCTTTAGTATTAGTGTGATCTGTCCAATTTTTTAGTCTTTAGGTACGGATCTTTCATCGAGCGAGCGGTTGCAAATCATTGCTAAGTATGGAGCTGTTACATCAACGTACTCTCAAACGAACCTAATTGGTATACAACCTGGACTCGAAGGCTTGCCTTTATAAAGCGATTTAAGCTGCTTCGCTTCAGAGAGGATATCTGCTTCTAAGTTGTTGATGTTCGCAGCTGTTCTTGGTTAGAATTCTGGAACATTTACTTCGTTTTCTTTGCTGAAGACATTTCGGATGAACATCGTAAGTAACTCCGTTGTAGTGCCATTATCATTAGTACATTACCATTGCTGTCGTGCGGCGAACATATTAATTGTATTTTTATTGATGTATTTTACATACGAGCAGAATCTCTTTGGATCTTAGAATTTCATTTTGGAATTATTAAAAACGTTTCGCGTACAAATACGTGTTAAATTTCGAGCTTCTGTAAAACATCGGGCTGTTACGGTATTCTCTCTCAGTACGACGACCTCGCTGTCACTGATCCCTGTAAATGTCGTGATGCTCAAAATTTGCTCAGAATTATTTGTTGCTAAGAGATTCACTATGTTTTCGCAACGATTTACACTTCGGCGAAAACATTCAGTGCGATTTCGGAGGATGTTTCATTTCGCTGCTTTACTGTCAACGTGTATTTCATTGCATCCTCAATCTTCTAATTTTTCTTAGCATTCTTATGATCATATGTTTACCACTTCCAATGGCACCAGTCTGTATCAATTATTTGTTTATTCGTTTGCACTTAGATGCGCTTTTCCACTAAGTTCCGCTGTACGGTTAATTTTCATTAACACATTTAACTTTAAATTAGGTATCTGTAGCTACGTACATACTTACCAATGAAAACAAAAACAGTGATTGTTGTGTAATACGTCTTCCTCTTTTGGACCAGTTACAATAAACTGAAATAGTGTGTCAGCTAAAGCAAAGTTTATAACTGAGAAAATCACTCCGCAGGGAATACATCGTTCGGTATTGGAATGTCGGTACTATCAGCCAGCCATCTTCTGGCGTTCACGCAGCTGCGCGCTCTTCCGTTTAATATCAGGAGGATAAAGTTAGGTAAACGATATATGAGAGATGATCGTATTCACTCACTGACAATGCGCATGGCGTCGTTACGTGTGGGCTGTTAATCCACAAGACGCACAGTACTCTCCTGCTGAGTATACAAATCCGATTGCTGATACCCGAAGAGTGCCTATTGACGGTTCCAACGATTGCCACAAAGTTTATGGAGAATGTTGTTTCTGCATTTGAGCTTTGCAGATGTTCGTGTCAAGTGCTCCTTAGAAGAAAGTGTGCTATCAAACGTGAACCCAAGGTATTTTGAATGAATGTTATGGTGAAGTTTGTCCCCCTCAAAATAGACATTGAAGTCTCTGTGTGTCAATTTTCTGGAGAGACGAAAGCATGAAATTTCTGTTTTATTTGAGTTTGGTTGTAACCAACGAAAATATTGGCTTAAGATGTCTAGATCAGAAGTTAGAATCTTTTCAGCTGATTCCCAGTTGTTGCCCAGTCATAGTTTCTGGAAGGTGTTGGAGGAATATCATATACATATAAATTAAACAAGAGAGGAGCAAGAACAGATCCCTGTGGTAAGCCATTATTCAATACTTTTGGACGGCTAGTGTCTTTCCTTAGTGTTACTGTTAATGTCCTTTCAGCTAACATGTTATCAAACATTTCTGCTGTCCGTCTGCGTGGAACAAGTTGTGAAAATTTATAACACGGTTCATGTGTGCCTAAAATCTATATCTTATGGTCGTTGGAAGTCCGTACAGAAATAATGACCTATCCTGCCTCCGTAACCATCCCTAATAGCGGAAATACTGCCGCTACGGGATTTTACGCACGAACTCATCTCACGATCATATCCCAAGATTCATGTCGAACGATCTGGTTTGTCAAATCATTCGTTCGAGTTCTTCAGAACTTTCTACAAACTAATCGCGAACAATTGTGGTCCGGTGACTTGGCGCATTATCATCCATAAAAAATTCATGAAATGCATGAATGACTGCAAATGTCTCCAAGTAGTTGAACATAACCATTTCCAGCCAATGATCTGTTCAGTTGGACCAGAGGACCCAGTCAGTCCATTCCATGTAAACACAACCGATATCATTACAGCCACACCACTAGCTTGCACATACCTTGTTGACAATTTGGGTTCATGGCTTCGTGATGCCTGCGCGACACTAGAATCCTACCATCAGTTCTTACCAACTGATGTCGGGGCTCATCCGACCCGGCCAGGATTTTCCGGTTGTCTAGCTTCCAGCCGATTAGCCGACGAGCTCAAGGGAGGAACGACAGATTTCACGGCACTGTCGTAACGGGTACATTCGTTGTACGTCCCACATCGATTTCTGCGGTTATTTGACTCACTTGCTTGTCTGTTTGTACTGACAACTCAATGCAAACGCCACTGATCTCGATAGTTAAGTGAAGGCCGTCGGCCACTGCGTTGTCCGTCGTGAAGAGGTTCTGACTGCAGTTTGGTATTTTCGGCACACTCTTTAAGCTGCAGATCTCGGAATATTAAACTGCCTAACAATTTCCGAAATGGAATGTCCCATGCGTTTAGCTCCAACTACCATTCCGCGTTCAAAGTCTGTTAATTCCCGTCGAACGGCCACAATCAATTCAGAAATCTTTTCACATGTATCACTTGAGACAAATGAGCGCTCTGCTAATGCTCTGCTCCCTAATACTTTGTGTTCCGGCGTAAAGTCAAACGTCGGCACGCCAGTCGGGAACGTTAGAGCAGAGAGGGCTGTGAAGTAGGCGAAGAGAACATAAACTCCTCGCCGACTGGCCGCGATCCGGTTCTACAGATGCGTCAAGACCAGCTACTTGGGTGGAAGTATCCACTGTATTACTTTACTTGTATTGGAATCGTTATACTGAAGTACATTGATTATATTGCGTGTCACCCTCTGATTGCGACACGTCTACGTATTTCTCAAAGTTAGGTATTGTCATTGATTTACTTCGTAGTAAAACTCTTTAATACGATTTGCTTGAATTGTTGTCTATCGATCCGAGAAGTAGGTGTCCTAGACACCCCATCTTTTACAACTAGGCAGGATACAACACTTTGTGTGCGCGATACCACCGCCATATGTATATGTGCATATTGCTATCGCATGACTTTTATCACCTCAGTGTAAATGCTTAAATGTAAGTGTCGAGATATGGTGACATAGCTCAATGTCAGACATCTTAGAATAGCTTGAAAATTTCAATAAATGACATTAAAAAACTAAGTGGATTTTATAAGTTTCCAAAGCAATGTTGAAATCAAGAGAGCGTAACATAATGTCTGCGTTTTAATATTACGGAGAGGAAAATGATTTGAATCGTCATTCTGTTGTCAGAATAGAAGATCTCAATCCATTCTCTTCAGATGTTGGATAATGATTTGGTACTGAGACTCTTACCACCTTAAAATCAGTGCTTTCCTACTAGTAGCTGTGGATGGCAGGTGGAAAGTACCACTTATCATAGATTTCAGCACTTGATACACTCATGAAAAAAAAACACCTTGAACAACTAGAGGTAGGGCGTTCATATTCACAGGACTGGTACATTAATATGTTCTGTAGAAATGGTTAGCATCTGAACCATGTCGGCCCGCAGGTTTAAGGCGAACACCGATATCGGGGCGCAATAGCACCTGCCGGTAAAATGTTCCTGCAGCTCTCGTTGTCGCTATAACCAGAAGGTAATGAATTAACGTGACTCGAGCAGACATGTAGAGTGCCTCGCAGACGCATGCGAGAAACGTACCGTCAAACTAGTGGGTTTGAAAGAGAGCGCATTATTGGCATGGGAGACTGTGATTCAGCCATCCGATAAACTTCTGCTCGTGTGGGACGAAATGTTTCGGCAGTACAACGGATAGTTCACGGAAGGCCGTAGAACAAGACGAGAAGGGTCAGGTCGTGCCACTCAAACCACTCCCCGAGAAGATCGTCGCCTCATCCGAATGGCATTGCAGGATAGATCTGCGTTCTACTCGGTTCTGGCGTACCAGTGGAAAAGTGTAGCACATCGTAGACTATCAGGGTGATAGTCTGTCGCCGTTTATTTTGGCAAGGATTACCTTTGACGAATGTGCAGAAACATGCTAGATGGCGATGATGTTAGGATGTTCTATGCGAGAGGCGTTCAATGAATTCGAAAGTAAAGTTCTATGTACCGACTTGGCAGAAAATCCAAGGAAATTTTGGTCTTATGTCAAGGCGGTAGGTGTCCAGACACTCTGTGACCAAAATAGTACTGAAACAGAGGATGACAGACTAATGGCCGAAATACTAAATATCTTTTTCCAAAGCTGTTTCACAGAGGAAGACTGCACTTTAGTTCCTTCTCTAGATTGTCGCACAGATGACAAAATGGTAGATATCTAAATAGATCAAAGAGGGATAGAAAAACAATTAAAATGCTCAAAAGAGGAAAGGCCGCTGGACCTGATGGGATACCAGTTCGATTTTACACAGAGTACGCGAAGGAACTTGCCCCCCTTTTTGCAGCGGCGTACCGTAGGTCTCTAGAAGAGCGTAGCGTTCCAAAAGATTGGAAAAGGGGACAGGTGATCCCCGTTTTCAAGAAGGGACATCGAATAGATGTGCATAACTATAGACTTATACTCTAACGTCGATCAGTTGTAGAATTTTGGAACACGTATTATGTTCGAGTATAATGTCTTTTCTGGAGACTAGAAATCAACTCTCTAGGAATCAGCATGGGTTTCGAAAAAGACGATCGTGTGAAACCCAGCTCGCGCTATTATTCCACGAGACTCAGAGGGCCATAGACACGGGTTCCCAGGTAGATGCCGCGTTTCTTGACTTCCGCAAGGCGTTTGATACAGTTCCCCACAGTCGTTTTATGAACAAAGTAAGAGCACGTGGACTATCAGACCAATTGTGTGATTGGATTGACGAGTTCCTAGATAACAGAACGCAGCATGTCATTCTCAATGGAGAGAAGTCTTCCGAAATAAGAGTGATTTCAGGTGTGCCGCAGGGGAGTGTCGCTAATCACAATATATATAAATGAGCTTGTGGATAACATCGGAAGTTGACTGAGGCTTTCTGCGGATGATGCTGTAGTATATCGAGAGGCTGTAACAATGGAAAATTGTACTAAAATACAGGAGGATCTGCAACGAATTCACGCCTGGTGCAGGGAATGGCAATTGAATCTCAATGTAGACAAGTGTAATATGCTGCGAGTACATAGAAAGAAAGATCATTTATCATTTAGCTACAATATAGCAGGTCAACAACTGGAAGCAGTTAATGCCATAAATTATCTTGGAGTAGGCATTAGGAGTGACCAGTGTGATATACGTGAATGACATCTGCAACCCGAAGCCGTACCCTTTCCGCACAACATTCCAGATGCCACTTTCCAGCAAGACAATGAACGATCACATGTTGCTGCAGGAACACATGCCTTCTTGGTTTCACAGGCTGTCAGCCTTTTGCCCTGGCCCAGTGGATCACCAGACTTGTCGTCAATCGAAAATGTATAAGATGTGGTGCAACGACGGCTGCAGTGCTGGACCCAATGCCAACCACCACAGATAAACTTTGGAACCACGTGAATGCACCAAGGATGGCTGTATCACAGGACGCCATTCGTGCCTTACAATTTTTGATGCCATCACGCATGAAACAAGTTATCACGATCCATGGCGCACCCTGTGCCTATTGAGCAACAGGATACTTGCTGAACCGAGGTGACAGAAATGCTTATCATTTCTGCAGAACATGCCAATATATATGTCCTATGAATATGAACTTTCCATCTCTAGTCATTGAAGGTGCTCCGTTTTTTTTTTTTTTTTTTTTCAGAACGTGAATGTATATGACGACATGAGCTCCGAAAACCTCAGAAAATTCATTTCTTTTCGAGGTCATATCTTTCTGTGACATCAGTCTCCACCTTTAGACTAACTGGTTAAAAGAAGTTGCTGAAAATCCAAGTCATTATTTCAGAGTAGCTACTTAAAGCTCTGCTAGATAATACTGTAAAGTGCCTCAAGATAGTTGCTCAACGGGTGATGGCGTTTATCTTGCTTGATTTAGAGCAGATCATGTGTTATGAGGCAGGGGGGAATTTTGAAGTAGAAAGATAAATTTTTTACAATGCCCTTATATATGACAGATAAGAATTCAATCTGATATGCTGAACACTTCTTAAACAAAATAAACTGAATTCCCTAGAAACTCAAGTCCATCAGCCAGGCGAATACAACAGTTTATCGCGTTTTCTTGAGTAAATGATTTTAAGTACTCACAAAAAGTTCAAAGAGCTTGCATGTTCTTCGATTTTTCGTAGTGGGTTATTATACACCAGTCTATGAATTTTTTCCTCTAAGCTAAATGGAGCTATGAATGACCCATACTGTTCCTTTTTCTTTTATGTCACTAAAGCTGATATTCGAGCTTGACTAGAGATACCAGCTGCAAATGGATGTGGGATGCAGTAGTTATTCAGACATGAAGGGACTTGCCCAGGATAGAATAACATATAGATCTGCATGAAACAAATCTTCTGGTTGGAGACCACAACAGCAACATTACTAATGAGCCTCTACTTTCGACATTAGTGCTTCCAATTCAGTGAAAATGTTGCCTGAGTCTATAAGTTCACATAGCGCTATAAATTAATATTGGCTGGATAGTATGTCGTAAGTAGGCTCGTCGAACGCAGGGGCTATAAATGAAAGGTGTCTACGAAAATTTTACATTTCGTATGAGGAAACGAAACACGCATTCTCGTATCAGACTGAACAACAAAAAAGATTGTGTGAGTGCCTCAATACTGTTGAAACCAAAACAAATGTTTTAGACACAATTGGAATGATGACATTAGCTGCCAGTGAGTATTGAGGAAAGTTGAAAATATGTGCTGAATAGAACAAACACCACATTTATATTTAAGGTGGAGACGACTAAGTGATCACTTCAATGCGGATGCACACCTCTCTTGAACTCTTAGGAATCGGAGAAATGTCGCGAGTAATGAGTATAATGGGCAAAGGGCACTACATGAGTTGTGCGGGAATTTACGCCTGACAGGAGGTGTCGTCCGTGTAGGAGCACTCGTCACTTGTGTGGAGGGCACATTGGTCAGCGTATCTGCCTAGCACGCAAGAGACGTGGGATCGCATCCAGATACGGCACAAATTTTTAAGTTTCCCCATTGAGTATTAAGTCCATACCCACTGGCAGCTAATGTCATTAATTCACTTATGTCTTGATTCATAGTGGCTGCAGGATAAAAACAGTGTCTCTTCTGTCGAACATGTCCAAACGAACGGGCAGTGTATTTACAAATGTTTCTTTCTGTTCTGAGATGCTGCACTATCTCAGAATTGTTTCCTGTTTCTGAGCCTCTGGAGGGTGTTAACAGCACGTGAGGGGAGTGACGTACATGTGATGAGCGACTGAGAGCCCAGCCAAGAAACGTGTAGCGACATTTTACTTCCTGTTGACTAGTCTAGGAAAGTCTGTCACGAGACATCGAAGTGTTGGGAAGCCAGTCGCGTTCATTTAGTTACTTCTACGTCTGTCCGTGATTCCCCATACAAATAACGTGATGCGGTCTCCCTGCCAAGAAATCCTCAGTCCTGTCACACATGATCAGGACTACTGCGTCTGTCTGATAGCTTTGATACATGGCTTTCAAATGTTGTGTGAACAAAACACGAGTTGTGTTTCGCATAACCAACGTGTACGGAATCCATGCTGTTTGGCATGGAGGAGGTATTTCTGTTTGAAGTGCCTCATAACATTTGAGCTCAGAACATATTCTAAGCTGCTACCACTGATAGATGTCAGCGATATTAGATGGTAATTTTGTGATCACTTAAGCTCCCCTTCTTTTACAAGGATGTAAAGTCTGCTTTCGTCCATTAGTCACTTATTAGTGACTGTTTCTTGTTAAAGTGATGTACGGTGCATTATGGTTTGTAAAGGGGTTAACTCAGCTACAGATTTCGTTTGACAGGAATTCCAACGCTCTCGGCGTTCCTTTCTTTATTCTAACAATTTAAGCTATTTCTTAACGCCCCTGACACTAATAGCTATATCACTCATCTATTTTGGAGTAGCTCACCAAGTCAAGCTAAAATTTTCCGAGTCCGAAAAGTGTAAGATTAAATAAATGTGGCTTGAAGTCATGTACGTGCTGCAAAGAAATTTGGAAATTTATGGTAAGTTCCTATGGGATCAAACTGATGAGGTCACACACTACTTAACCTAACTAACTTACGCTAAGTACAACACACACACCCATGCCCGAGAGAGGACTCGAACCTCCGACGAGGAGAGCCGCGCGGACCATGGCAAAGCGCCTGAGACCGCGCGGCTACCCCGGTCGGCTGTCCCGCGAAGACCCGTTTAGGGACTAGACTTCGTGGAAGCAATACTAGCACTGAATTTCTTAGCAGAACCGACTGATGTGTATATGTTACTAATAATATCAAATAATGTGATCATTACCTACAATCTGACTTCCGTACAAATTCAGAGAAGTAATGCGAAGATTGTAAATAAATATTGTAAAATGATTTCTCTTTCATGTTTCATGGTAACAACAGCCTAGAAATTATCTTTTGCACCGAGCGAGGTGGCGCAGTGGTTAGACACTGGACTCGCATTCGGGAGGACGACGGTTCAATCCCGCGTCCGGCCATCCTGATTTAGGTTTTCCGTGATTTCCCTAAATCGCTCCAGGCAAATGCCGGGATGGTTCCTTTCAAAGGGCACGGCCGACTTCCTTCCCTAATCCGATGAGACCGATGACCTCGCTGTCTGGTCTCCTTCCCCAAAAACAACCAACCAACCAACATTATCTTTTGCATCTCATTGTATCGAAAACTTACATATTTTGTGAAAGTTCGTTGTTCTCTTTGAAATGAAAATATGTTTAAAATTATTTGACTTATTTCACATCCAGGAGGACTGTTTCACTTGGGATCTTTAGAAAGTACTTAAGCATATCTGTAATTATTTGTAAATGTTTATTGCGTGTTCTTGTTTTATGAACTGTTATATATCCTGGAGGTTCCTATGGCTACGTTGCATCGAGTAATACACCTAATCTAATGTTTCAAGTAGTGCAAGGATGAACTGGGTCAGT
Source organism: Schistocerca nitens (assembly GCF_023898315.1). NCBI lineage: Eukaryota > Metazoa > Arthropoda > Insecta > Orthoptera > Acrididae > Schistocerca > Schistocerca nitens. Next base: position 282,369,935 of record NC_064618.1, on the reverse strand, counting down.
ACTCGTTTATCTTCGTAAATAGACATTTGAAAAATAACATTCGAGTTCATCATGACTGAGATTGCTTTGCTACTCTCACTTGCGCTGTACATGTCATCCAAGAGTTTCTATCTTTGGTGTCACTGAAAGACTTATTTCAGAAGCACATTTTATTTAGCAAATATCTATATTCTAGCTTTGTTTTGCTTCCACTTTGTACTTGTCCCTGTTTCTTCAGCCACGTCTAAATTTGCTTGGCAGAATTTCTGTAGTGAGGGAGTCTCTCCCATTATATAGATTTCCATATATTTTCTATCCCATTATCGGCGCTAATAAATTTTAAAAAACAGTGTGCACTAACCGTGCAAATGCCGTAGAACCCCTTGCAAATTTTTCGAACAAATCCAAGGCTGAAGAATTTGTAGAAAATTTATTGCCAGGAAATGATTCAGATTACAAAGCAATGGCCAACACAAAAACTTAGCAGCACACAGCTTTGCGTGGCAGGGGATCGTCTGTGTCAACAAGAAGCTCAATCAATGCAGTCAGCAAACGATTTGGCAAACATTTTATTTCATATATTTCTTCCAGCGTGTTCTAGTTTTCACAAACGCTATTGTTTCCTGTCTGATACAAAGTACCCGTACACTACTCCGTAATGCGGAATTAACCACTAGATGTCACGAGAGACGGAGCTGAAAGAATATAAGAATTAATTAAATCCGTGGTGTCTGTTTCTTCGTAAACGTGTGAATGTGTAGACACCATGCATTCATATAACTGATTAGCCTAGCTGGGCAATGGATCCACCTTCTTCAGTCCGGATGCACAAATACGTTCGACCTCCTGTAGGAATCTCAGAGTAGCGAACGCGGAGGACATGGACAGGGACTGAGGGTAGGTGGCGCACGATGGGAATGTGGGACGGCCGTGAGATCTGCCAAGATATTCCGCGCAGTGGCGCTGACGCTGTGTACCGGATGGCGTAGTGGTTAACGCACATGCCTAGTACGAGGGGCGTTTGAAAAGTCCGTGCAAAGTCCGAGAGATGGCAGCACCGGCTCGTATCGAGGTCATGTTTAGTTAGTAGCATCTTTGTAAAGAACGCACACCAAGTTTCAGCCGTATTGGTCTATTTCTTTGTGTTTGGCATTCGTGTGAATCAAGGAAGTCGAGTGATTGTCAAAAAATGGATGAAAAAGGATTTCGTGTGGTGATTAAACATTACTTTATGAAAGGAAAAACGCCTCAGGAGACTAATGAGAAGCTTGATAAACATTACGGTGACTCTGCATCTTTGATTAGAACAGTTTATAAGTGGTTTCAAAATTTTCAGAGTGCCCATAGGGGCACAAGTGATGATGAAAGTTCCGGTCGCCCTGTGGGGGTTACGACTCCAGAAATCATTGATAAAATCCATGATATGGTGATGGATGACAGAAGATTAAAGGTGCGTGAGATTGCTAGTGCTGTGGGCATCTCGAATGAATGGGTACATAATATTTTGCATAAATATTTGGACATGAGAAAGCTATCCGCAAGATGGGTTCCGCGATTGATCACGCCTGACCAGAAACGGAATCGTGTGAAGTGTTTCAAGGATGGTTTGCAGGTGTTCAGGAAGAATCCGCAAGACTTTAATCGTCGTTACGTCACTGGATGAAACGTGGATACACTACTATACTCCTGAGACCAAACAACAATCTAAACAATGGGTTACCAAGGGAGAATCTGCACCAAAAAAGGCAAAGACCATTTCTTCGGCTGGAAAGGTTATGGCGACTGTCTTTTGGGATTCGCAAGGGATATTTGGAAAAGGGTAAAACTATTACAGGTGAATATTATTCATCGTTACTGGACCATTTGAAAACCGAGCTGCTATAAAAACGCCGGTGACTGGACCGCACGGTCGCAGGTTCGAATCCTGCCTCGGGCTTGGGTGTGTGTGATGTCCTTATGTTAGTTAGGTTTAAGTAGTTCTAAGTTCTAGGGGACTTATGACCTAAGATGTTGAGTCCCATAGTGCTCAGAGCCATTTGAACCATTTGAACTGGACCGCAAAAAAGTCCTTTTCCATCACGACAATGCACCAACACACTCTTCATCAGCTGCGATCATAAAATTAATGGAAATAGGATTCCAACTTGTTTCACATCCACCCTATTCTCCAGACTTGGCTCCCTAGGACTACTATTTGTTCCCCAATTTGAAGAAATGGCTGGCGGGACAAAGCTTGTATTCAAACGAGGAGGTGATTGGAGCAACTAATAGATATTTTGCAGACTTGGACAATTCCTATTATTCAGAAGGGATAAACAAATTAGAACAGCGTTGGAGGATGTGTACAAGTCCAGAAGGAGACTATGTCGAAAAATAAAAAAGGTTTACCCCAAACACGTAAGTACTTTTTATTTTTGCACTGACTTTTCAAACGCCCCTCGTAAGCAGGAGATCGCAGGTTCGAATCGCTGTCCGGTACAAATTTTCGCTCTGCGCTGCTGATTCTGCGTAATGCCCCGATGCAGCTGACAGCATTGCTTGCCTTCCTTTCCTTTCCCTTCATTTCTCCCCCTCTCCACCTTCAGTTTACATAGAATAAAAGAAGGCGGGGAGTATTGTGCTGTCAGCAGAGAATCAGTAACAGCACAATGGATCCCATCAGGAGAACTCATTGACATCGAACGTGGACTAGTTATTGGATGTCAGCTGAGTAACAAATCCATCAGTGACATTTCAAACTTCCTAAAGCCACCTTAGTCGAGTGTTACTCATATGTAGTGCCAGCTATAAAGTACGGAGGAGGTGGTGTTACGGTATGGTGATGTTTCTCGTGGTTAGGTTGTGGCCCTTTATTGGACTTAAGAAAACGATAAAAAGGAAGAATATGAAAGCATTTTATAATATTGTGTACTGCGTATCCTAGAGAAACTGTTTGGAGATGGTGGTAGTATCAGCACAACAACGCACCACTCTGTCATAAAGCTGATTTTGTGGGAATCGTTTGTGAAGGATAACATTCAATGAACAACCTGTCCAGAGACCCGACCTCCACCGAATGGAATACCTTTGTAATCCGTTATAACGACGACTTTGCTCCAGACTCCACTGTCCGATGTCACTACCTTTTCTGTTTTTGACTCTTGTGAAAGAAATTCAGACATATTATTGAAAGTGTCTCCAGTAGAGTTAAAGCCGCCACAAAATCGAAGGTTCGACACACACCACACTGTTTCCCATTAATAGGTGTCCATATACTTTTGACCTGATAGCATATGATCGTTCCTTGGCAGTCCTGAAGCAGTCTATATATTCAATCAGATGTTTGGATGAACGTAACGAGGCAGTTTTTGTGTTTCTGTGGCAGACACAAAGTCTACCGTCTGGTGCCAACGGAGGAGCAGCTGCAGACGCTGTCTCAGCTGCGGGATCACCCGGCGCTCGACTTCTGGTCGCGAGCTCACCGCGCCGGCCACCCTGTCGACGTGAGGGTGCCGCCCGACATGCACGACCACTTCCGAGCATTCCTCGATCGCCATGGAGTGCTGCACCACGTGCTCATTGATGATCTCGAGCAGTAAGTTTTCGACTCTCTTTCACACGCTGAATGCCGCAGTTCTCTTTGATGTCGCAATTGTTCCGTGTCCCATACATAGAATACATGCTGAGGAAATTACATCTGGAAATGATACACTAAAAGTAGTAGAAGAATTTTACTATTTAGCAGAAAAATAGCTGATAATCTCCGAAACAGAGAGAACATGAAATGGAGACTAGCTGAAGCAAGAAAATCATTTATGGAACAGAGGAATTTCTTAACATCGAATATAAAGTTAAGTGTTAGGACGCGTTTTCTGATGGTATTTACATGGAGCGTAGCCTTGTACCAAAGTAAGACTTGGATGACTAAAGAAAGAAGGTGAATAGAATCTTTTGAAATATGGAAGAACGCTGAAGATTAGATGGGTAGAACATGTTACTAATGAGTAGGTACTGGATCACATTAGGAGAAAATGAAATGTTTGGCTTAACTAGACTAAAAGAAAGGATCGGTGAATGGGAACATGCTGAGGTATCAAGGAATCGTTAGTCTGGTAATGAAGGGAAGCGTAGGAAGTTCCCGAGGGATTAATACAGAAAGCAGATTCAGAAGGATACAGGCTACAATAGTTACTCAGAGATTAAGAGGCTTGCACAGGATAGAGTAGCATGGGGGCTGCATCAAACCAATCTGCGGACTGAAGACCATGACAGCAATAAAAAGCACAGACTTTCACAGAAACTCTACTTTAAAATACGTTGTAATATATTTTTAAAAATGTTGTTACGCCCAATGCATGCAGCTGTGATGAACGCAAATTATTTTCGTGCCTCTAGAACGTCACTGAGTCCAGCCAGCGTGCACATGCATTGAATCATTGTTTCTTTGGACATAGGCGGCTGGTCGAGTGGAGACGAGCACACTACCTCTGACAGAAGTGTCATATGACTGGGTAAGCAGAGATGTTTCACAGACTACCCCTTTAAATGTTTTCCGCAATCGTTTCCTATGATCTCACTTGACTCTATACTGTCGCTGGACACATGCTGTGCATGGTTGCACAGCTGCTTTAATTTTGACTATAATGGGTCTGTGTTGAGAAGAGGGAAACGTTACACACACTTCTCATAAGCAATAATTTACTCATCCACCGGAGCCACACTCAACTATCAAGTAATACCGACGCAAGCTTCTATAATGACCTCAGTTCAGCTAGGAAGAGAGTACACCAACTTCAGTAGGTATGCTGTATCCCGCTGAATTCGCTCATCGACTGGGGTGTTTGGTCGAGTGGAAACGAGCACACTACCTCTGGCAGAAGTGTCATATGACTGGGTAAGCAGAGATGTTTCACAGACTACCCCTTTAAATGTTTTCCGCAATCGTTTCCTATGATCTCACTTGACTCTATACTGACGCTGGACACATGCTGTGCATGGTTGCACAGTTGCTTTAATTTTGACTATAATGGGTCTGTGTTGAGAAGAGGGAAACGTTACACACACTTCTCATAAGCAATAAGTTACTCATCCGCCGGAGCCACACTCAACTATCAAGTAATACCGACGCAAGCTTCTACAATGACCTCAGTTCAGCTAGGAAGAGAGTACACCAACTTCAGTAGGTATGCTGTATCCCGCTGAATTCGCTCATCGACTGGGGTGATGTAATTGCTTAATTTTATCCACTGTTCCAAATGGTCCATACATTTTGTGTGGGATTAATATCGAATAATTTAGCGGGTCAGTCGAGGTGTGATGGCGTGTCTAACAGTTCCTCACACCACTAACTAACGTGCCCAGTCCTGTGAATAGAGCTGTTGTCATCTTGGAAGGCGAATGTCTCCACAGCTTATATGTGCAACAAAGGGAAACATCTCTTCACCCAGAATGGTGAAATAAACATCCTGGTTCATGCTCTCAGTAACCTGAATGAATTGCAAACATGCAGCTTCATGCACCGCTTTTAGTAATGACTTTTATGAGCATCAAATCTCTCATGCATGCAGTTCCCTTCGCAATATCTGCTCAGAAGCTGGTTGAGATGGATCTGCATTCCTGGCAGTAACAGTTTACGTCGCAATTTTTTTTTAAAAAAGGAAAAAAATAACGTGTAGTACATTTATCTATATTAATGTTTGACGGTGTGGACACAACTCAAATGTAATGTCAGTAGTACTGCCTGAAGTGGATTAGTGCTCTAATTTTGTGTTCCAAGACTGTTTAGTAAATTATCTCAATAAACATTTGCAGTGTGAACAAACTAATTGTAGTAACTATTAGTAGCAACATTTCACCATTGCAAATTATTTGCCTTCTTTTGTAGATAAAATTTATTCGCCGCTAATGAACTTTCTTTCTAAGTTTTCTTTAGTTGTAAAGCCAAAACATCGGTTATGAAAATTATAGCTTTAACAATGAGCGAGTATAGGAGATCAGTGTGGTATAAAGTAACACATTCCAAGAAAGATGACTACACTGCAAATGAAAACTGCAGATTGGTGACTGGCTGACTACGACAAACCCTAATTGTATAGAACTCGGCAACCAAACTATCTACTTCCACACAACACTTACTCCATGATACAGAAATTTAGGCACAGTTTTATTAGATGTTGTGTAGATTTCAAGGAGCAAGACACTAACTGGAGAGGCGGATAGAATCCGAGGAACAACACCGGATTCCACAAGCCGAACAGCACGCTGGACACAAACAGAGGTGGGCCACGTGGAAGTCTCTTAGACAGTTTCGGAATAGAGATCATAGTGGCAACGAAACAGTATGTAGCTGGGATTTCGTTGACGGTAGAAGACTTTGCGAATGTGATGATAAACAGTTACGCATATGTACTCCGCTAACCGTTTTTCTGTGAAGTGATTATGGAAAGAGCTCATATCAGCTTAAGCGCGTGCAGTTGGCGTGTCGACATTCTGATTTACAACTTTATAATGCTGGAACCTGCAGTAATTTATTAGTTTTTAGTTTATTATGAACCGTAATGTTTATGATACATCTGACGGCATTAATATTAATAATAGTATTTCCACTAGAAACTCCCACAAAAATCAATCCAGTTTCACAAGTACTAAATGAAGGGGAAACTGCTAGACAAATTGAAAGGCTAAAAAATAACAAAGCATCTGTTGAAAACAGAATTTTGCAGAAAACCTTAAATTAGTTGGTCCAAAAACCTTAAAGAAAATTACACTGTCCATGCAAAACTTTTGGAAAACATGAAAATTCCGCATGATTTGAAAACTGCAGGGATACTTCCACTACAGAAGACCGGAGACACAACCGACGTTAATAGTTGCAGAAAGAGTTCCTTTCTTGTTGTGCCGCACCAAATTCTCTCTCAATGTTTCTTGGACCGAATAGAGTAACAACTTGAATGCAGAACTGATGAATGTAAAGGAGGTCTCAGACCAAAGGTAATATGCATAGAATAAATTTCAGTTCTGAAACTAATTCTCAGACATTAAGTAGTTTCTGCCTTTGATGATTTTTTTTAAGTTGTGATTCTGTAGGCTCTAAGCCTCCTTTCCAAATTTTGAAAGTTCAAGGTCTGAATCGCAAAATCGCTGCAGTTATTAGTGAAAAACTAAGTAAATGGTACAAAATATAAGATAAAAATTCGGAGAAGAAATTTCCGAACATTTTAAAATTAAAACAGAAGTGAGAAAGGGGATGGAATCCCTCTATTTATTTTCAACTGTGTCTTAGAGAAAGCATTTTAGAAGTTTCGGAAACTAAAATCGAAGTTTAAAATGGACGAACCAATGAAATCAGGCCGAAATAGTATTAGGATAGACTGCTTAGCTTTTGCAGACGATCTATCAATTCAATTTGAGGATCTAAAAAAACAAAAACCAGTAAAGGAACAGTAGAAAGATTATGCCTCCAATTATCATTTAAAGTAACAAAATTCTAAAAACTAAATACGGGAAAATCGAGAAGTTTTTCCCAATTCAAATGTTTAGGTGAAATCACTCAGGAATCTTATATGTAAAAAGACTAGTTACGAAATTCGTTGCCGCAAAACGGAAAGAGCCTTCAGACTTAAGAAATAAATCTATAGCGAAAAAGTACCTCAAAATACACAAAACTCAGACATTACAACACGGGCATAAAACCATATGACTTTATGGGACTTAAACAGTCGTTTTAAACAAAAAGAGAATCCTTAAAGAAATCCAAAAGAGATAGTGAAATGTAATATGGATAATTTTAGCTGCAAATTACAAAGAAATAGGACTATACAGACGAAGAGTAAATAAAGAAACTGGAAATACGGAAAAACGTGTTCTAAAATTTATGGGCATATTAAATGAATGGACCAGAACCTGGTTAACTAGGATGCTGTGAAATTCTACGACGGTCGCAGATATAGTTGAAGTGGAAACAATGAAACGGATCGATGCGGTAAAAGTAGCACTGAAGGACGCAGGAATAATACAAGATGCTATACCAGACAGAAAAAAAATTAGGCAAAAAATTCACGACTGGACTGCTGGTGTGCCATAAAAACGGAAAAAGGCCAATAAAACTTGGTCTGGCGAGAGGGAGAGAGCCCATTCTGAGAAAATGAAGGTGATATAGGGGACCAAGGAAAGCTGACACAGAACTCCTAAAATTTACATTGTTGCACCAATGCATCACTGGTTTCAAACTATGTGAAACACTTCCTCATAGAATATAGTTATACTGAAATAAAAACACCTGAAAAACATATGAGCAAAGTGATCGAGGAGTACAAGAACTTTATGCAGATCAAGATTACACTTCATTCATCTAGCAGATTCCTCACTGTGTACTACCTGCTATCTAACCGACACCAAATAACATCAGTCTCTATGTGGCAGTGCTAACAACGTATACATGTCCATGAGAAAAAAAAATTGGAAAGTTTTCAAATGGCGCCCAACATGATCACACCAACGGATCTTCTACATGCAGATGAAGATCCTTACCCCAAAATGAAGAAAAATACCGCCGAATGTTTAGAGGGAAAAACAATATTTTATATGTTCTCAAAAAGAGACAGGAATGGAGAAAATTTCTAGTTGTGTATAGCTACGCAACACCACAAACTACAACAGTTTAACAGTTATGAGAAATGTGTATTCTTTCTCAAAACAACAGTAATGTGAGTTCTATACAGGTGTCACCTAAGAATTTACTCAATTGACAATTTCTTACAGATCCCGGTATTACAGACGTAAATGGGAATATTTGTAGAGCACAAACTATTTATAAAATGGGTTTTGTTATTTGATACGTTCTGGTATGTGATGTTAAATCACATCAGTTTAAATAAATAAATGTCAAAGTTTTGAAAAAAAAGAAAAAGAAGGGCACAAACATGAATACTACTGTTACTACTGCTACTACTACTAATACTACTAATTGTTATTATTATTGTTATTTCTCTTTCCTGTCTCAGACCTTAGGTCTGGTTAAAAATGGAAAGTGACGGGGACCTTGATCAAGCGTGACTTCCTTTTAACTGTACGGTACATGTTACATTGCATTTAGGAACTTTCGGGTAATTGAACATGTATCAATAATTACAGATTTCTGTAGTTGTATATATACGTTTGGATGTAGCTGTATTTCGTTGATGTACTGGTGGATATTGTGTGGTATGACTCCTGTATTTGATAGTATAATTGGCATGATGTCAACTTTATCCTGATGCCACATGTCTTTGACTTCCTCAGCCAGTTGGATGTATTTTTCAATTTTTTCTTCTGTTTTCTTCTGTATATTTGTTGTATTATTATTATTGTTGAGATAACGATACATTCTGTTATAAATAGAGTAGTTTCTATGGTTTACAAATAATATCATTGTCAATTTCCAGGATCTTTGAGAAGGAGCGAAATATGACGCTGGTGAAATCCATCCCTAAAACCCCCGAGAGTCGCATCTCATTCACCGAGTACCAACGCTATGATGAAGTGAGTATCGCCCGAGCTGAAAATATTTTGGTTGGCTCCCTACGACAGCCGAAGAATGAAATCTACTTGAATTTTTTTGGAACTCAGTACTTTACTATACTAACGTATGAACTGGAAACAGTTACCTAAAAAAAATTGGAAAATCGCTTGACATTTCTTTTGTAATTGTATGTTAACTATCCTGAACAATTTTCTTGGACCTGCTAAAGGTTCGGATATAAATTTTACCGGAACGATGCTATATCTCATTTTATACGGATGAATTACAAAGAAATATTAGGAGATCTCACACAGCGAGGCATTTAAGATGATAATCTATAGTATGGAGGTGGTATGTGAAGCGTTTCAGCATAGTTACAATGCTTGACAATCGTCTTTTCATCGTTAAAGCAAGGCACTGATTCATGGTACAGATGCTTCCATGTCGTAAACGTTGCCACACCATGATAAAGAGTGGAACAGCATTATATACAAGATGACACTGAAAATGACACTAAATATATGGAAACTGGTCATGCGAATTAATAAATTTAAACCTACTACTAGTGGCCTCATAACGATGTGACATCTTTGTAAGTTGTGAACGCCTACCACACAAATGCATCTTTTGTCGTTCGCTGAAGTAGACATCACGTCGACTCACGTCAGAACTGCATGTGACCTTAGTCGAATGCGGTGGAAGACTATGCTTATTGTGGAGGACAGAACCATTTTCAGCAACTCCTATACGACACTGCAATAGGCATCCTTCACTGTCATTCAACTCGCGTCAACATCAGCTTGTGATAAGTACTTGTGATTCTAGAAATAAAGATTTATTGTACAGTGTTTTGATACTACGAACGAGTGTTTCTTCTCATTCTTCTGGTTCGTACCTCATAATGATATGACATTATTCCTTTCTGATATCGCTGCGTGAGGTGTTTGAGACGTCAATCGTTCTGTGCCGCACTTGGAAGATGGTTGAATTAATAGCTGACTTCCTCTTGAACGAGATGTCGAAAAGGTTACTACCTAAACTAAGCTGCCAGGATCACTCCCATACGCGCGCACACACACACACACACACACACACACACACACACACACATGCCACATGCCGTACGTCATACGTTGTTAGTTGTCATGGACATACCCGGTCGACCTTATCGTTGCTCGCTAATTAATGCTATTCCTGCCTCTATCGAATTCTAGCAAGTGAAGTAGCGCAGTGGTCAACAAACTGGACTCGAATTCTGGAGGATGATGATTCAGATCCCCGGCTGGCCATTTTGATTTAGATTTCCGTGAATTCCCTATATCGCTTAATGCAAATGCCGGGATAGTTCCTTTGAAGGGACACGACCGACTTCCTTTCCAATCTTTCCTCGACCCGAGGTTGTGATCCATCAATAACGACTACAATGCCGACGGGACATTAAACAGTAATCTTCATTATTTCTATCGAATTCTGTGCAATCGAACGCAAGCCTCTCTCTGTTGTCTGAATTCGTGCCGTATTCCCTAGCAGTCTGACAACAGCAATCTGCAGGAGAGAAGCTCTTTACACACAACTAACTGAATACTTTTCGTATTTCTTCTTTGCATTGTATAACCGTGAGCTCAGGCTCCTTGCGGTTTACAGAACAAGCATCTGACTCGAAATTGAGGCGTGTAACAAACATGTTACAGTGAATTCTCTCTCACTTTTTAAACGGCGTTGTACCAACAAACGGAATAGAATAAAGTCAGATTCAGTGACATTTGTCCCTCACTTAAAGGACCAGACTGTTTATCGTGTCTAGTGTAACTCCTTATCCGACTTACTTAAAAATATCAGCGTTCGCTAAATATTCTCACGCAGATTCTGGCGAAGAACATCAAAACTCAGTATTTTCGTTTACCTTCAAACTACAGATTTGAAGAGTTCTCGAATGAAAGTGTAATAGTAATAATAATAATAATAATGAATTTTATCATAGCCATTTGACACACTGCTGGATAAAGCCTGCTTCGAAAGTTTTTCATACATTTGTATGCATATTCTTGATCCTGAAAGTTTCCTAACGTCATCTACAGAACAAGCGTTAGGTTGTTGCTTCGGACATTTTCTGTCTCTTAAAATTTCTGTAAGAAGTTCCCTAGTCCGTCCAGTATCTTGGCTACATGTTCCCTCCAGCCCCATTTAATTTTTGTTAAGGTTATAATTAAGGCTTCCACTCGAGTCTTTTCCCTGGTCCGTTTGTTTTTTCCCTTATTTCTCATAGAAGTTCCCATTGCGCACTTTCCGTCTGTAGCTGAGCAACCCGCAGAATGTTTGAATGGTGCTCACGCCGAAAGGTACCATTCCTTTATCTCCTCTACACAGCCGACGAAAGAAACCCCTCATTTGTACCAATATTCTTATGACACCAACTTCCTTGCAGTTCATCTACCCTGCACTCATCTCATCAATCCTTCAAACTCCATCTCAACAACTTCATCAGCTGGTGTAACGAGTGATACCTCCCCATCACCCTTGCAAAACTCCAGGCATTACTTCTAGTATAATTCACCCGAATATTTCTTCCCAGTCACATTTACCTAACAAATGAGAACTGTCTTATCCCCATAACTAAAACCCCAAAATTTCTCGGACTAACACTAGATTGAAATCTATCATGGAACTCTCATCTACACACCATTCAAAACAAAACTCAGAATAGACTAAAACTCTAGATGGCTGAACATGGAGATTAAATTACCACGACCAGCCTCCACACCTGTAAAACCAGCCGCTTCATCCTTACCTCTGCCGGTTAGCATAGACTACTGTTCGTCCCCAAAGTTTATGCCTCCCTCCAAATTCTGGTGCGACATGCAGCCCGCCTCGTTGTCTCCTCTCCCACCCATCTGATGTACCAGCTCTTAACATTCGTAAACCTCCTCAAACACTTTCATCATCTTCGTCTCTCCTGCATCCCCCACTTTTCTACAGTCTGCTGATAACCTTGAGAACCGTGGCCTACTGCCTCGCCTCTATCGATACATCCCATTTTTCCTTCATTTTCAAACTTTTCATGTTATTTTTCAATTACAGTTGCCTTCTTCTTCCAGACCATAAACTCATATCGTAGCTTGCCGTAAAAACTGTAGTCCAAGCTGCAAGTGTCGAAAAGTGTTGTTGTGTAGACCTCTGTGTTCATTTCTCGTGTGCTGCACTCCATGAAACCCGAATTACTAGGCTATGTCGCTACACTTGGAAAGTGTCGGTTGCTTTTGATCTTACTTGAGGATTGAACGTGATTTTAATTTTATTGCAAACTTTGGTGTGTGTGACCACAGACAGGCAAGGAAATTTAAATAATGCTGTATATTAATCTTATTGATCATTATTTACCAATGGAGTGTCACAGATACTTTTAATAAATTCGCATTATGTAATATTTCACAAAGAAATTTAAGCTTGAGACTTAACTATGGTCCAAGATTTCTATCTACAGGTTGTTCATGTTAAATTATTTTACACTACTAGTATGGTATTTAAATACCTGAAATTAAAATAGCTCTATTTAACACAAATTCCAGGTATACTGCAGTAAATAATGGAGGCCAGATCACCCTTGTCCCCAGATACCGTTTAAAATTAAAGATTTTGTGTTTGTCAAATATGACGACGAAGCCTGGGCGGTAGCATAATTAAAGTTTGCAAAACTGGGGTACAAGTGAGTTGCATGGCGAGAAGTGGGAAACTTTGTATTTGGTTTAATAATTAATTTCTATTTTAATAATACTTTAAATAAAGATCTGGAATAATAGCAATGTACCGTTCCCTTCATTAGAACTTGAGAAACAATTGAAGTAATTTGAATGTCATACAGACACAGTCCAGTCACATTGATGTGACCACCGCTTACAATAACACTCAGACACGGCAGGCGGCAGCACTACAAGTGGAAGGTATAATAAAGCGTGCTGGGGGATGCGGAAAACAGTGAAAACTCCATAATGCGGAAACGGAGAGATTTATCTGACGTCGTAAAAGGCATCACCATTGGTTTTCGGGCTAAAGGTTGAAGCATTTCTGAAACGGAAAAGTTTGTAAACTGATCGCGTGCCGCCGTGGTTAAAGTATGCAGGGCATGGTGAAATGGCGCTATCTAAAATTGGAGCCGAAGCAACTGTGGTGCACCATACGCTATAAATGAGAGAAATGAACGACAGGTGCGGAAATGTGAATAGACGAATAGACGTGGCACTGTAGAGCAATTGACCGTCCAGGTCAACCAAGGGACTACCAACAGTGTCTCCTGAACGACCGTTTAGTGAACGTTGCCGCGTATGAGCCTCCTCAGCAAACTCCTATTTCTTGCAACCACGCTGATGGTTGTTCATCTGCGACGAAGGCTGGATTTTGCCCAACAATGCTGCAACTGTATGTCCACTGTATGGGGACAGGTAGCCTTTCAGATGAATAAGGATTTACGCCCAATCGAACAGTGGCTATTGGGGTGTACGGCATGAAACTTCTGAAACCAAACTCGCTTCAACAATCGACGGAAGGGTTTCGGGAATGTTTTCGTGGCATTCCATGGGTTATCTCGTCCTTCTGGAAGGTATAATCAATCGACACAAGTACGCATTTGCCGTTAGTGACCGTGTCCACCCCTGCATGCATTTCGTTTTTCTTCAGCACGATGGCATTTACCTGCAGGACAATACAACGTGTCACACAGCCCGTAGTGTACTTGCGTGGTTCGGAGAGCAACAGGAGGAGTTTTCTGTACTCCTCTGGCAGCCAAAGTCCCCGTATGTAAACACAATCGAGAATCTTTGAGGCCTCTCGGGCTGTTCGAGCTGCAGATCCTCAACCGAGAAACCAAACGCAGCTGGCCACGGTAGTGGAGTCGGCATCGCTCCGCATCCCTGTCGATGTCTTCCAGAACCTCACTGACTCTCTTCCTGCTGCTGCAAAAGCTTGTTATTCAAGCTATTGACTGGTGGTCGTATCAGCGTTATTGGACAGTGCATATGCTCTGCAGACAAAGTGAAAAAATACCCTGGAAAATGGATCATAGTTACCAGAAATTACGGTACCTGAAATCCACCCTTTCATCCTATCATAACCAACATACCTACTCGGAATAAAGGTTCCAACTCAACATTTCCTACCAAACGTCCCATACATCTTCTAACACCTGCATCCCACCTATCAGATACTTCCCATCTAGCCGTTCCATTTCCTTTCCCATATAAAATCTTCTCCAATTCTTCCCACATCCAAATCCCTAAGGAAAGCTACCAGGAGCCCCCACAATATCACCCATAATGAAGAGACATTCTACGCATTTGGGAGGACGACGGTTCAGACCAGCCTCCAGCTATCCAGATCTGGCTTATCCGTGAATTCCCTAAATCGCTACACGTCAATTCCAGGATTGTATGCTTGAAAGAGTACGACCCATCATTTTACTATCCTTGAAACAACCGGAACTAGTTCTCCATGCATTATGGCCTCACTGTCGATGGCACATTCTATACTTCTTCACTTCCTTCACAATGAAGAGAACCTACATTGCTTCACCATCATCCTGTCATAAAAATAATTTTGTCTTCATAATTTTTTATACCCCCTCTCTCTCTTTCCTAGCATTAACCCCAACTTGCGGGGTCTGCTGGTTAATCGGAGGCGGCATGTTAATTTTAAGGGGTGGCCGGGCCCGATGCCCTTCCTGTCGCCACCCTGCACCCCTGGGGAGGAAGTAGTGTACTCCAACGGCCTGCGGCTATTTTAATCCACGGAATAGTTGAAATGTGTTCAAATGTCTGCGAGCCATGTAACTGAGGTGGAACGTGGGGACCAGCCCAGTATTCACCTTACGGGATGTGGAAAACCTCCTAAAAACCACACTGGCCCTCGTCATCAATCCGCTTGGCGGATTCGATCTGGGGCCAGCGCGCTTACCCGAGTCCAGGAAGCAGCGCGTTAGCACTCTCGGCTACCCTGGCAGGTCAATTTTTCATACTAATACTGTAAATTCTATAGAAAAATGGGGGGATGTAAGCAGAGCGACCCCAGGAGGGGGAACGTAACTGTTAATTAATAATAATAAAAACTCAGTTACTGACTGCTTTCAAATTTCGAATACACTGTAGTTCTCAAAACTTTGTTTAATTTTTCCACTGATTTAGGCGATATTACAATTCTACTTATTTATTTTGCTGTCAGTCCTGTCGTTGGATTCAACAACACTACATACAAAACACATTACCTGGTTCTTTGTCAAAATTATTAATTTTTATGTATTAACTGCATGTTAGTCTTATTACTAATGATGTATATAAGCAGACTGTAGCCAACCTGGGCCTATTCGTCATAGGCAGATGCGCTAACCTTACGCCCAGTGGTCCTGCACAACTGTACGGACTACGATAGCACGCCTCTCTCCTCAATCCAAATTCGCATTCATGCATCAGGCCGACTAATATTCCCTCTAATGCAATGCTGTTCTAGTTTAGGGGGAATACCAAGCGGGCTGAGGCGTGAATGGGAATTTGAACAGAGGAGAGAGTCGTACTGGGGTAGTTTGTGCAGCTGTGCAGAGCCAGGGTGGTGTAGTGGTCAGCGCATCTGACTAGTGAGCAAGGGGTTCGAATTCCAGCCTTGGTACAAATTTTCATTTGTCACTTCATATACAGAGCATAGATGTTTGAGACTTAGAAGGGTCTGTGGAGCCATAAGGCTTCGTTTGATAAAAGCAACTGTGTATCGGTTTCAGACTGTATCTTCCGTTTTGTCTGATGCTGAGTTGCTATTCCAATACAATTGGGGAGCCTCTGTGCTGCTGTTCGGGTTTAGAGGGAAAACCAAATGGGATAAGCATAGTGGCATAATGTTTTGCATATCTACAGGAGACTAGGGTTCGAATCCTGGCCTTGTTACAAATTTCATTCGTCGCTTCAGTCCGCATATGTACAGGGTGATTATAATTAAAGTTAAACTTTAAAACCGCTGTAGAAATAACACCACTGTTGAGAATGACGTCAAATTGCAACGGAATATTATCGGATAAGGGGGAAAACGAATGGCAGAAGAAAAATAAATAGTTGCAAAATATAGCTATTGATGGCTCTCTAAGCATCACAATTTAATAGTGGTTGACTACAAATGACAAATTCATCATACAAAAATGCCTAAGGTGTACGTTTGACGTTAAACAAACGGTACTACTCCGTGTGGGTGTACAGGTGTGATACTGTTACTTACGTAAGCCCATCCACCACGGCAAGGTCATATCAAATCCGATGGGGAAAATAGGTTTTTAATTGTCCTGAGGCCAAATTTCTTGTGACTGGCGCAATACATGTTTAGTATGCTGTCCACCGTTTTCTGCGACAAGTTCAAATTGAGAAACAGCATGTTCCACAACTGATAGAAGTGTTTCCGGGATCACGTTCAGAATGTGTTACGCAGTGTGTGCCTTCAATGCAGCTACGTTTGCAATCGGAGCACTGAACACAACATCTTTCAGATAGACCCACAACCAGAAGGCACACGGATTAAGATCAGGTGATCGGAACGACCAGGATGTAGGGAAATGACCGCTGATAATTCTAGCATTTCCGAAATGGTGCTTCAGCAGCTGCTTAACTGAATTCGCAATGTGTGGAGATGCGCCGTCTTGCATAAAAATGATCCCGTCCACACACCCACGCTGTTGGAGAGCTGGAATGATGTGTTTGCGCAAAAGACACTCATAGCGCTTACCAGTGGCGGTACAGGTAACAGGACCTGAAGCACCTGTTTCTTCGAAAAAATATGGTCCTATGATAAATGATGCCGTAAACCCGCACTACACAGTGACCTTTTCAGGATGAAGTGGTCCTGGTTGATTTGCTTGTGGATTTTCCGTTGCTCATATTCGACAATTCTGTGTATTGACATGTCGTGACAGATGGAAGTGCCCACAAAATCTTCCACGGCCAATCATTGTCCACTTCCATGTTAGCAAGAAATTCTAAAACAAAGGTCCCTCTTGCTGGGAGGTCAACAGGAAGCAACTCGTGCACATGGGTAGTTTTGAATCGATAGCAAAGAGGGATGTCCCGTGCTCACGGGTCTGTTCAGTGATCGGGCAGTTCTCCGTGCACTACACGTTTGCACACCACCACTCGTCTCCTACTGTATTGCTGTGGCCACTGCTTCCACTGACGTTGAACCAATTCGTGTCCTCCATCTACTAGGTTGCACATCAATAGAACCCGTCTTTTCGAATTTCCGAATCATGTTCTCCAGACCTACAGCAGTCATCGGACAAACGCCTTTTTTAAAACCCTTCAGTGTCCGGAACTTCTGCAGAGCGACGTGTGCACAGTCATCATTCTTGTAATTCAGCTTTACAAGTGAAATCCTGCATTGAGATAGTGATGGCGAACGTCGCAGACGCGAAAGGACGAAAAGCCGTGTACGCGGCGTGTTTGTACCAACTTCAGTGGGTCGTGCGGATGACAGGTGTTTTTATTTATGTATTCTGACACATACAGCGCCATCCATTGATCAATTTTCACACTAATTTTTCCTTCTGTCATATGCTTATCCTCCTTTGCCGACAACATTCCGTTGCAGTTTGACGTCATTCTGACCAGTGGTGATATTTCTACAGCGTTTTGAAAGTTTAATTATAATCACCCTGTACATCATAGATGTTTCAGACTTGGAAAGGACGCTGGAACGATGTAGTTTCACTTCATTACCAACTATTTTCATGCTTAATTCCACATTTGATCAATTAAGTTTGTCCACTCTGCAAAAAACATATATAATAAAAATTGGACATTGTTGATTCTTTGCAGTAATTAATGCTCCAGTAATCCACAATAACAAGAATATCATATTTATAGCAAAACATATACAAAGAAAAGTAAATACACTATTTGCGAGGAAACTGCTAATGTTCCACATCCGACTTTGTCGCTCAAGTCGCTAAGTTGCTATGATCGTCTGAGAGGCTACTGAACAGGATCTAGGTTTAAGGAGACGTTTTCACCGTAAGCATTTACTGGGAAAAGTAGGGAAGGTAGTGGCCAAAGGCTCGCAATCACACATTTTGCAACAATGTTCTAGGTTAAATATTCAAACTCATAGTGCGAGTACGTGGCACTGTTGGTGGCGATCTGCCCATCCTACGGCAGATGCTTACCCTGTCTGGGTACTTAGTACTGTTCGAAAGGAGCAGGCTTCTGGCAACTTCGGGGTAAACT
Source organism: Schistocerca nitens (assembly GCF_023898315.1). NCBI lineage: Eukaryota > Metazoa > Arthropoda > Insecta > Orthoptera > Acrididae > Schistocerca > Schistocerca nitens. The sequence continues at coordinate 282,351,239 of NC_064618.1, read as the reverse complement.
GTGTGCTGGAATCATGTTTCACCGTCTTCTACCATTCACTAAATAGTCGTCCACCATCTCACTGCGCAAGTACTCGTCATGTGGGGCTGTATGATACTGATACACATTGTGTAAGTCATAACGGGTCATTGGGAGGCAATGGTACAAAACCTGTACTTTACTGCTGGTCACCAACGCAGGATTATCCGGATTTTCCTAATTTTGAAGCGACTGAGTATGCGCCTGGTTAACACTTGAAATTTCCCCCTTTGAATGTAAAGAAAGACTGTGCTGGTAAACTTCTCCGTTATTTGATACAGAAACAGCTGAGAAAAACTGAACGTACTCAGACAGTTTTCTCTTTACTTATTCTGATAATTTCTAAACTGACACACAATATTTTAGCGCAACGCAATCCCACTTTCAATAATCCCTACAAAAGAATAGCCTTGACTAACTATAACCTATACCCTTCATGAATCACTACCTCACAAAATCTTCGTTACTCGAACTACTGTAATACAGCGAGCGCCAATACGCCAGCTAAATAAAAGATTCTAACTACTGAAGGCACTAACTACTGATAGGCTCAAAAATAGTTCAAATGGCTCTGAGCACTATGGGACATAACATCTGAGGTCATCAGTCCGCTAGAACTTAGAACTACTTAAACCTAACTAACCTAAGGACATCACACACATCCATGCCCCAGGCAGGATTCGAATCTGCGACCGTAGCAGTCGCGCGGTTCCAGACTGAAGCGCCTAGAACCGCTCGGCCACTACGGCCGGCCTAACTACTGATAGGCATATAGTTAGGAAATGAAAGATTTTTTATAGAGAACAAACAATGTATTTGCCTTAATAGGGTTCAAAAGTCATAATATATATGTAAATTCTTGTCATCTATTTTGACAAATTTCCTTTTTCTGGCGTAAACACGTCCAGATCGTCCGCTTATATTAACATCTCAAAACTCTGGCATCTCGCTTCCCACATCCACCACTGCTGGCGGCTCACCTCCAACTGCCCAACGCTCCGGGTTGTTCACATCCAACTGCCCAACACTACACTAACGAATAATCCAACAATGAGTCCAACCAGCCACAGACTGCACACAGCACAGTCAGCGATTTTAATACAGAGCGCTACATGGCGTCACCAACATGAAAACCTAAACAGCCTACTTATACATTCTGACTTGGGTTTCACAGATTCGGCAGTACCTGTCGCAGCTGGCATCAAGCTATCCCAGTGCAGTGACTGTGCAGACCATCGGACAGACGTACGAGGGTCGCCCTCTGGATATCATCCAGATATCCTCTGGAGGCGGCGGCTCCAGGCCGGTCATCCTGATCGACGCCGGCATCCACGCCAGGGAGTGGATCGCGCCAGCTGCCGCCCTCTACGTCATCAACCAGCTGGTCGAGAACGCAGCCGAGAGCGCGCTCACAGACAGCGTCGACTGGCACATCATCCCCGTGCTCAACCCTGATGGATACGAGTACACCTTCACAGATGTAATGACTGGTCGAATACCTCATAATCTATCGTAGGACTGCTACTTATCCAGAAATTACATTCTAACAAAACCTCTCCAGATGGTTCTATTTAATTATCTATTTCTTGATTTATTTTTCCCGTCAACATTATGGTCATAGGAATACCTATTTTATGTTAATTGTGACATTCGCCATAAACCCATCAAATAAAAAATAAATCGAGGCGCTCAGAACCATAAGCGCCTACAGCACATCGTCATCGATTTTGAGATTGTAGCATGTGTGCGTGCTCCTTTCATCTGTTGATGTTATGGAAACCCCGTTTTATCTACATCTGTAGGCCCACAATGTATATATAAAACCGTTTTCAGCGATTTTTCCGATATTCATTTCCATATGGGCCTAAAGCAGAAAATATAAAATCGTTGGCCTCCACTACTCAGTTGTTATCTAGGGTCGCTAACGTAATTTATTGTATACGAGGGGCGTTCAGAAAGTAAGCTCCGATCGGTCGCGAAATGGAAACGACTATGAATATCCGATAAAGCTTTGCACAGATGTGTTGGGTAGTGTCTCTAGTATAACCCCAGTTAGCATCACGTCGCTCTTCTCATTTCTGAGCTCGCAGTGAGTGCGTAAAGATGTCTAGAAAATAGTGTCTGCCGCCAAGTACGAGGGCCTGGTGAGACATTTCGCCTGAAGCTATGCAGCCAACATTACATAACTGTCGTGCTGTTTCTTCTTCAAGACAATTCTCAGCCGCATTCTGCAGGGGCAATGAAGATGCTCCTGCATCGTTTTCAAATGGAAATGTTAGAGTACCCACAATACAGTCCGCAATTGTCTCCCCTGAGTTTCATCTCTGGTCACATGAACCGCTGTCTTTGAAGACAACATTTTGACACAGACAACGAGGTGTAGGCCAGCGTGGAGAATTGGCGGAAAGCACTGGCGGCTGCCTTCTATGATGAGGCTATTGAAAAGTTGGTACAACGCTATGACAAAAGTCTAAGTCAGAACGGCGACTACGTAGAGAAGTAGCTGAAAGGTGTAGCTAATTGTTACAAGTAAAACATTTCTGATGTTCACTGTGGTTTCAATTTGGCAATCAATCGGAGCTTACTTTCTGAACAGGCCTCGTATATCATTTATGCAGTAGCAGTACTCCGTAATTGGAGGTAAACTATGTGATCAAATGTATCCGGAGACCCCCAAAAATATATGTTTTTCATATTAGGTGCATTGTGCTGCTACCTACTGTCAGGTACTCGATATCGGCGACCTCAGTAGTCATTAGACATCGTGAGAGAGCAGAATCGGGCGTTGCACGGAACTCACGGACTTCGAAGGTGGTCAGGTGATTGGGTGTCACCTGTGTCATACGTCTGTACGCGAGATTTCCAGACTACTAAACATCCCTAGGTCGACTGTTTCCGATGTGACAGTGAAGTGGAAACGTGAAGGGATACGTACAGCACAAAAGCGTAAAGGCCGACCTCGTCTGTTGACTGACAGAGACCGCCGACAGTTGAAGAGGGTCGTAATGTGTAATAGGCATACACCTATCCAGACCATCCACACACGAATTACAGATTGCATCAGGATGCACTGCAAGTACTATGACAGTTAGGCGGAAGGTGAGAAAACTTGGATTTCATGGTCGAGCGGCTGCTCATAAGCCACACATCACGCCGGTAAATGCCAAACGACGCCTCGCTTGGTGTAAGGAGCGTAAACCTAGGACGACTGAAAGTGGAAAAACGTTATGTGGAGTGATGAAGAACCACAGTACACAATGTGGCGATCCGATGGCACGGTGTGGTATGGCGAATGCCCGGTGAACGTCATCTGCCAGCGTGTGTAGTGCCAACAATAAAACTCGGAGACGGTGGTATTATGGTCGTGTTTTTCGTGGAGTGGGCTTGCACCCCTTGTTGTTTTGTGTGGCAGTATCACAACACAGGCCTACATTGATGTTTTAAGCACTATAATAACAAATTAAAGGTTATCCACCCTTTTGGAAGTACACGCATTTTGTTTTTCTTTAATAGCCAACCATGTTTCAGCACAGTTGTGGCAACCTCAATAGGTTTCTTCTTTTACTGTTCTTGAAATACATACATACAGATATTGTATAGTCTAGGGAATACGTTACATCAGATTTTGTTGTTGTATAAAGCACATATGCAGGGTGTTTCAGCACAACGGTTACAAAGATTCAGGAGATATAGAGGACACCTAGACGACGGAAAATCAGATAGCAATGCATGGTCGGAATTAGGTGCAAGAGTGACGACACAAAACACATTAAAGGGAGGCACTAACACCACCAGAAAATATGTTTATTATGCTTAGTACATCAATCCAAGAAATAAGAATAAAATAGACGAACAATCGTCATCAAAGAAGGTATTCGAAATTACGTCAGACCGTGATGCAGGATTCACATATCCGTCGCATGGAAGACCTGATATTCTGGACAATAGCTGATGTGTCCCGAACTTCCCCAGAAGCTGGCGCGATGCGTACACGTTTTTTGTTTTTATTTCTCGCTATCTGCTGCGTTTAGTGTAATAAACATTTTTTCCCACTCTGTTCGTGTCCTTCCTTTCTTGTGTTTTGTGTCGTCACTACCGCTCTAGAAAAGTGTCTTCAGCAACACATTGCTGTGTGATTTTCCACCGTCTAGGTGTACCCTATATATCCTAAAAGTTTGTAACCGTTGTGCTGGAACACCCTGTATACTTTACCTTTTGTTTAGATGCTATGGCTGTCAACTTAAATTAGTCACAGGTCTAAATTAATACACCTTATCATCAACAAACATAGGGATATCAGGGCATCGTCTGAATTGAATTTTCTTATAGAATCCCATCTTTAGAGATATATAGTCTGTCAAAATCGTGGCATATACCCCATTTTTACCCTTAACGTTGCTGTAGTTATTTCTTGAGCTGAGGCTGGTTTTTATTCGTCTGCGAAACGTGTTTTTGTATGTGTATTTAGAATGGCATGTGGACACCGGTGAGACTTTGGCATGGAGAACTGTTTGGTGTGGTTTGTTATTTATAGATTAATCTATAGCTAATAAACCACACCAAATCGTGAGCATGGTCAGCACAGAGATCAGTACATTCTAACGACGATTCACAGTACGAATCACTAGCAAACTTCGTACTAAGTTGGAAAGATTCGTACATTGCCGGTAGGATATCAGTCATCATTTGTTACTTATTACAATTAATTTACTGCAAGTATAGTAATAGTAAAGAAGCTTTAATGACTCTTAGACTGCTCGTAGTATTTATTACGTCAAGAAAAGGTTTCTAATAATTATATTTGATTTGGAAAACTAGTAGTTTTATGCCTAAATGTCGGAGGTCCCCTATGTTTACGACTAATAAGTTACATACGCTCTGACGACGAGTTCTGTTCCATTTTCCAAAGTTTCTATTTCTCTCTTTTCCTTCCATCTCTTCAATCGCACCCATTGCCACCACATGTCATATTTCAATTCCACTTGCCAAACAACAGTATCTATTACACCACTCTTCACAAATAACTGTTTTTGTGCTTTAGTTGTTGCTGTTTTTACTACTTCTATCATTACTACTTCTAAGTATTATAGTCCCTACAAAATGCAATAAGCACTAGCGAGGAATCACTCTCTTACTTGCTTGGTTTAATTGAGTTCACAGGAAATTCCAATTCTATATAGCGATTTTAGTGTAAATTTATTGTACTGTGTTAGTGTCTTCAATAAAACGATATCCAACGTCGAACTTTTGGGCACAGAACTTATGTCCACCTATCGCGGCAATTGACAGATATCTCCTCGGCTACTTCCCGTCACGTGCCATTAAAATGCACGTGTCATGCTTGCGATTTATTGAATGTTCTGTAACATGTACATTGCACGCATCCTTTATGGGTTTCAGGTTTCGAAAGAGCATGTTCTCTGACACTGATTTTATTGTGTGTACTGCAGCGAATATTGCGAGTTTTTAATCAAAACTTACGCGCAGCACATGCAAAATGTTATGTAAATTTACTTTTATAAACATTTGTAAACTGAAACTGTTGGGTAAGACAATCATGAGGTATTAGTCGTTATCTTCTACGATCAACGTATTATGTAAAGAAAAGCTAAATCACAAAATCCTTGTTCATCAAGTATTGACCTTCTCTGTCAGGCAGTGCAGTTTGCCTCCTTTCCTACCTATGTACCATTGCTGACATGTACATTTGGATTTCACAGGAGCGCATGTGGAGGAAGACACGATCAAGAGCATCCATTTTGTGCGTGGGGGTGGACGGCAACAGGAACTTTGATTTCCACTGGAATGGTGAGCAAACATTTAGAAACTGCATATGAATTGTTGGCTTCATTGTCTTAGATTCATACATGTTGAACACTAATTATACAGAAAACAGAATTTGATAACCTTCATTGTGAAATCCTGCAACGTTTCGCTTCTTGTTCGTTGAATGCGGTAAAGTTTATGGACCAGTCAGACCTCTCATATTGCGAAAACAAGAAGTTTAAGCGATACACTGGATTAAAGATACTTCCAAAACAAGTAATTTTTAGTACGGTTTGTCTGTTAAAATGTCAGGAAATGTGACGTGTTACCATTTCACATTGTGCAGCTTTCAGACTCATAGCCTGCTGTAGTTGTTCAAAAGAAAATGAAACTCACAAGAACTCAGCATACGACACACTTAAAAGAAAGAAACTTGCTAATAGCGCACTTCGTCCTGCAATCGCCATTGGAAAGGAAGGAAAAAATCAGGATAAATGGGAGTAGGATTCGCGCACCTAGGGCTCTGTACAAACTTAATTATGTACATAGATAGTTCGTCCATCCTGAGACGATTTTTGCTGTTATCGATATCGATACTGACAAGATGTGGGTCATCGGACTTCCAAGAGGTGAGAATGGAAAAAAAAAACAGTTTTTTCGTGTGATATAATTTCAGATGAATATGTTTTGGAATTTTTTCCTTCACTTATAATATAAAACCTCGTTTCCTACCAAATTTCATGATTCTAGTTCAATGAAGAATACCAAATAGTTTTTGATGAGTAAGTTTGTATCAAAATATGTGACATAAACATCCTTACCTTGTGACTGTTTTCACCTAGAACCCTACAATTTAAACGCCGTCAAGGGACTATAGACCTTAGCATGCGACAAATTTTAACTTGATACGTCAACCTGTCCCTGAGAAAAGTCATCTTAATCGACGGACAGACAAACAGGCGAATTAAAAAAATGTTAATGTTTTTTCGTGTTATATAATTCCAACTTACAAACTTCTCAGTTTTTCTTTTACTAGTACTGTGAAACCTTTTATTTTCACAAGTCCGTCTTGATCATATAGATTTCTTTACACTTTATGACCAGTTTCGGCTTATCTTCAGATCGTTAAAATATTCTGATATAAATCATCGTTAAGTTAAACACCTGACATGCGACATTTTAACGATCTGAAGATGGCGATAAGCCGAAACCGGTTATAAAGTGTTAAGAAATCTATGTGATCAAGAATGACTTGTGAAAATAAAAGTGCTAAAAATAAAATGATCGCGGACTCATATACAGACTTCATGTCATGAATTGATAACTGTGAAACCTTGCTTCTTCCCAAATTTTGTGATTCTAGGTCAACGGCAAGTATCATGTAGGTTTCGATGAATGAGTTTGCGAGTACCAAAATATGTGTCATGAATGGCCATATCTTTTAGTAGAATTAATTCAGAAGCTTAAGTTTCTTTACACTTTTACATCATCAAGGGACCAAAGACCTTACTATGTCACATAAATTTGAACTTAATACGTCTACCTGTTGCTGAGGAGAAGGGATAGACGGACAGACATACAGTCACATAACAAATGATATTCTTTTTCGTTTATATAATTACAAATTTACAGTTTTCAGATTTTTTCCTTTAGTTGTACTATGAAACGTTGCTTGTTAGCAAATTTCGTTGTTCTAGGTCAACGGGAAGTATCCTACAAATTTAGAAGTGTGTTTGCGAGTATCAAAATTTGTGGCATCAACGGTCGTATCTTTCGACTGCATTTACTTAAAAGCTTCAATTTTTTACAATGCCAGTGGACCATCGACCTTAGTATATGACATAAATTTCAGCTTGGTACCCCACCCGTTTATGAGAAGATGGGTTTTAAACAGTAGTACAAACAGATAGAGAGATGGACAACAGAGTGATCCTATAAGGGTTCCGTTGCTACCTACGGATGTTCGGAACACTAAAAATGAAGGCAACAGTCTCATACCATTACTGGCAAGAGACCCCATCTGGGTAGATCGGATGCTTGGTGCAAGTCTTCCTACTTGACGCCACTTTGGACACATGTGCGTAGATGAAAGTGAGATGGAATGATGACAATAACACTAACATCCACACATCGACCGAAAAAAAATCTGGGACCCGGCCGAAAATCGAAATGGGTCATCGGGCTTGGAATCTTAAATAAATAAATGAAAATATAGAGTCCATCCTTTCCTACTGCACTTAGAATGCGAGCTGCGGACAGAAGGAACGGAAATTCTTATCAGCTGAAGGTAACGGCACATGTTTCACTCCTTTATTTCCTGCCCCATGAACTGCAAACAGTGCTAGGGTGGGCTAGCTTGCGTGCCCCAACTGAAGAGATAGTCGTACGTAGATGTAACCACAAGGGAGGGGTATCTGTTGAGAGACCAGACAAATGTGTGGTTCATGAAGAAGAGCAGCGGGGTCTACTGTCTGGATGACTGACTCATCTGACATCGTAACATCAGCCAACATGGCTTTCCTGTGTTGTCACTGTGAACGGTTCAAAACTAGAGCTTACTATTCGCGAGTACATGCAGCTCTACTGTATGGCTGAATGATGATGGCATCTTCTTGGGGTAAAATATTCCCGAGTGAAAATAGTTCCTCATTCGGAACTCCGTGCGGGAAATGCTCAGAAGAATGTCGTCATGAGGAAAGACAAAACTAGTATTGTACGGATCGGAAGGTGAAATGTTACATCCCTTAATCAGGTAGGTAGACCACAAAATATAAGGAGAGAAATGGAAAGGTTGAAGTTAGATATAGTGGGGATGAACGGGACTTCTGGTCAGGTCAGTAAAGCGGTATAAAAAATAAAATAGTGGTAATACAGGAGTAGGTCTAATAATGAATAAGAAAATGGGAATGCGGGTAAGTTACTACTTGCAACATAGTGAAGGCATCACCGCCGAAACAGACACAAAACCAAGGCCAACCACATTAGTGCAAGTTTATATGCAAACTACGTGACGAAGAGACTGGAAGAATTTGTGATGAGATTAAAGAAATTATTCAGCTATTTAAGGGGCAGGAAAATTGATTGCGGTTGTGAATTCCTTGGTAGGAAGAGAAGGAGAAGGATAAAGAACAGCAAAAGATGAGTTGTAGGAAAGGAATAAAAGAAGAAGCCATCAGGTGAAATTTAGTACAGAGCATAATTTAATCATCACTAACACATGGCTTAAGAATCATGAAAGAAGTCTGTACCCGTGGAAGAAACGGAAACATAGGAAAGCTTCATATTGATTATATAACGTTAAGAATGAAATTTTGGAACCAGATTTTTAAAATACAAGACATTTCCAGGGACAGGTATGGACTCTGAACATAATTTATCCTTTATGAACTGTGGATTAAAACTGAAGAATCTAGAAAAAGGTAGGAAATTAAGGTGAGGGAGACCTGGTAAGTTGAAAAAACTAGATGGTGTTGAGCGTTTCACAGGAAATATTAGACAAAGATTGACTGAATAGTGGGGAAATAATACAGCAGAACACGAATGGGTAGCTTTCAGAGATGAAGTAGTGAGGACAGATGGATCAAAGAGGTACAAAGACAAGGCATAATAGAAATATGTGGACATCAGAGATATTTAATTACTGAAAGGAGAAAACTTAAAAACTTGGCAAGTGAAGTGAGCGAAAGGGAATACAGATGTCTAAAAAGACGACAATGACAGAGAGCGCAAAATGGCTAAGACTACATATGCAAATCTATAGAAACATGGGAAAGATAAATACTGCTTACAGAAAACTGAAGAGATCTTTCGAGAAAAGGAATCAGCTGGATGAATATCAACTGCCTGGATGGGAAATAAGTACTAGGCTAAGAAGGGAAATCAGAAAGGTTGGAGGAGCATATAAAAGATCTATACAAGGAAAATGTACTTGAATGCAATGTTGTAGAAAGAGAAGAGAACGTAGATGAATATGAGATACGAGATATGATACAGTGAGAAGAATTTGACAAAGCGCCGAAAGGCTAATTCGAAACAAGACCCCTGGAGTAGACGACATTGCCTCAGATCTCCCAACAGCCTTGGGAGGGCCAGCCATAACTAAATTATTCCAGCTAGTACGCGAAATGAGAGAGGGGAAAGACCCCTAGACTTCAACAAGACTGTAATTATTTCAGTTCCAAAGAGGGTAGGTGCTGACAGGTATGAATAATAACTAACTTTCGGTTCAGTAAGTCATAGTTGCAAAATGCCGATACGTATTAGTCACAGTAGAATGGAAACCTCATAGAAGACGATAGATTCCGGAGAAATGTTGGAACACTTGAGACAATGCTGACTCTACGACTTACCTTAAAAGGTAGGTTAGAGAAAGGCAAATGACGATCTTGATTGGAATATCCTCTTTGAGATTCTGAAAGCAACAGGGATGAAATACAGGGAATAAAAAGTTATTTACAGCGTGTAAGGAAACCACATGCACTTGTAGGAGTCTAAGGGCACGAAAGGGAATGAGTGGCTGAAAAGGGAGTGAGACAAGGCTGTACCCTATCCCCGATTCTCCTCATTCTCTGTAGTGAGCAAGCAATAAAGGAAGCCAAAGAAATATTAGGAGAAGGTATTAAAGTTCAGGGACAAGAAATAAAAACTTGGGGGTTTGCCGATGACACTGTATTCCTGTCAGAGATAGTAGAGGACTTGCAAGTGCAGCTGAACGGAATGGACAGTGTCTTGGAGGAAGGATATAAGATGAACATTATCAAATGCAAAACAAGTGCAATAAAATGTAGTCGACTTGAATCAGGCGATACATAGGGAGTTAGATTAGACAGATGATATTAAAGGTATATTTGCTATTTTGAGCAGCAAAATAAGTGATGATGGTCGAAGTAGAGAGAATACAGATAAACCAAGAGAAGACAGGTTAATTGAGGGAGGTTGTAAAATATTTCATGAAATTTGCGGAAAGATCACTCGTGTAGGCAGTCAAAAAGAGTAGGGTGCAATGGTCGAGCAACTCGTCAACCGCCACACATTCCTGTAGTCGATGCTAAGCAGCGCTTGAAGAAGTGTTAAGGACCGAAGCCACTGGACAGTGGAAGAATGGAAACGAGCGATTTATGTATCTACTTACTGCGCACAGTTATGAAGACGGTCTGCAGCACTGTCAACTGCGTGCAGCAGAGAGACAGTTCGGAGACGATTATTGTATCGGCAAGCCAGTGCAACCTGTCATAAATGACAATGATTTGTGGACAATATTATTCCTGAAACAGACTGACCTAACTAGAATCGCGGCCTGAACTCATTGGAACACCTTTACGATCAGCTAGGGCGTCCATTTCGCACCAGACCTCAGCATCCAACATCAGTATCCTTTCTGGTTTCGGAACGTGAGAAAGAACAGTCTGACATTCCTCCACAGACTTCAGACACCTCAATGAAAGTGTCTCCTGCGAGTTGACGCCAAGGTGAAGGGTGGATTCAAATGGTTAAAATGGCTCTGAGCACTATGGGACTTAACATCTTAGGTCATCGGTGCCCTAGAACTTAGAACTACTTAAACCTAACTAATCTAAGGACATCACACACATCCATGCCCGAAGCAGGATTCGAACCTGCGACCGTAGTGGTCGCGCGGTTCCACACTGAAGCGCCTAGAACCGCTCGGCCACTTCGGCCGGCTGAAGGGTGGACACGTCCCATTTTAACGTCCGCTAGTAGATGTCCGGACACTTCCGATCAGATAGTGAACTTACTCCACGACGTCGGCGAAGAACTTGGTGATCAAAAATCGAACGTCATGAAAGTGCCTACTCTTCCTGTTGCACAGCAAATACGAACATTTCTTTCGCCATCAAAATCCCAGCGGGACTTCTAATGATCGACCATTGAATTACTAGTATATTGATTCTCGTCAATCGGTAGAGACACAGCTGCAGCTGTTCCTACTTACCGACAAATTAATCTGGAAGCCTTCGATCCCTGACCAGTCCTCGCATTCCTTTCTTCCAGAGGTTGGCGCCAGCAGCTTCCCCTGCTCTGACACTTACGCCGGTTCTGAGGCGTTTTCGGAGTCTGAGACGCAAGCTCTCAGAGACTACATCCTGGCCAACGCCAACCGCATCAAGCTTTACCTCACATTCCACAGCTACGGACCCGTAAGTAACAGATATAGCATTGTCTAATTAACTCATAAAAGCTGAAATGATATTGCTGTGCATTAGTGGCCAACTAACTGCATTTGACCACCCATTCCTATAGATAGTTGCACATTAACATATTATCCAGGAAAATGGGCATTACTTCGAAATGAACTTAAAAAATTAAATTACGTTAATTTCGCTGTATTGTTAAATAGCGGGAAATACTATTACTTATCTTGATTATTGTTGAACAGACTGACGTTGTCATACTGGTTTATATGCAGTGGCTATTTTTTACTTCTTATTTTTTAAAATTTTTTTAACTGCTGCGAAAACTAATATGGCGTATCATAAGGTTGTAATTTAAATAATGATTCAACTCTAACAGATTGCACATAGTAATGCACAGCTTTTATTCTCTTGTTGTTACGTCACAGTTTATCATAGTTTACAGCCTTACCAACTCTAAAGCGATACAGATCACCTCAAAAGTGTTGTTAACAAACTGACAGCAGGGTACAAGCCGTCTCAGCTGTCTTAGTTTGAATAAATCCTGCACTTAAACAAATTTCCGGTACACCGCTACCCTCTACGTTATTTTACTTCAGAAATTTCCTTTTTTGTTTCTTGTAATTTATGTAGTCTAATAATGGGTTTCCAATGTAACAAATAGATTCGCGTTTGCACTACGCTCAGCGACAAGCTTCAGCTGTTAAGAATTTACGTACAGGGCTCAATTTTTTAAAACGGCTTTTGACTTGTCCTGATATACCTTTAACTAATAATTTTTTTCAATATTAGTAAAATACAAAAAGGGCCAATTTCATAAAATAAATCATGTTAACTTATTAGAGTTCGCTGAAAAAACATAAAAAAACATGTTCCCCAAAAAATTGCACTAAGAGTAATAGACATGTTTTGCTATTCAGGAAAATAACTGTCGATGGCCGAAATATAGAGTGAATCAAATGCAGGCAGTCAAGGGCAAGAGAGGCAGAACTCGCGCTCTGAGGGATCCGTACAAACTTAATTATGTATAGACAGTTCATCGAGATCCTCGACGATATTTGCCTGCTATCGACATTGATACCTGCAAGATATCAGTCCTGATATTGCCAACACTTTCGAGAATGTTTTAACTTTAAATTACTTCGGATAACAAATAACAAAATGAATATTTTTTCGTATAGTGTGATTACAAAGTAATAGTTTTAGGATTTTTTCCTTATGTGAAACTTTGCTTCTCGCCAAATTTCATGAGACTACGACAACGGAAAGTGAATTATGTGTTTCGATGGGTAAGTTTGCCAGTATCAAAATATGTTACGCAGATGGCAGTATCTTCTTATTACACTGACTGAGAAGCTTACATTTATTTCTCAGAGAAGGGACAATAGACCTGAGTATGTGACATAAATTTCAAAGTGGTACTTCCGCACATTCCTGAGGAAAAGGGTTTTAGCAGTAGGGCAGACAGGCAGGCAGAGAGGCGAAAGTGTGTTCTATTTTTATCGATTCAAGCAATGAATCCTAAAAAGTTATATTTTAATGTCTACTATAAATAAGGACAACAAAGCAAAGATCAGAGACATTAGGGCCCTTATGGAGCTACGTAAAACGTCATTTTCCCCTGAATACATTGAGAGGTACCCACATGCCTTGCTCATACTGCGGCATCAATTAGTCAGGCCTGCAAGATGAGTGGTCTGCCAAGCGAGTGGATTCATTTTCATTTATCAATTAACATGAGCTCGAGTACTCACAGTTAAGTTACAAATTATTCTCCTGTTTGAATATTAAGCAACGGAAACGGATAACGCACATCTGACTATTAGTAATTTACACAACTCTGACTGTTCACTACGCACTGGCAATACCACATTTTCTTTCTCACCCAACGGCTTTGATCAACACGTGGCCATCGCACTGAATATGAATGGCGCACACATTATAAATTCTGGATATCATGACAACATACTGTTCGAAGGAAAAGGCCACCAATCTTTTTCTTTTCACTATCTCTTTTATTCCGATAAATTCTATAACCTAAACACACCATTACATTTTCTACAAGAATTACACATGAGAAACTCCGTCCTGTGGGCATGGCTTTACATTAGTGATTCTCTATCTTATGGTCTCGTAATTATTTAACGTTACAGTGCACTTTCTGTATAGGATGGTGCATCTTTTGCTATATCTCACACTTCGACTCTCACACCCATCATCACGAAAATTTCCTCCAGACCGAGCGGTACAAAAGGAACATGCATAACCCACTGCCTCTGAACCTATCTTGCTACTCTCCAATTCCAACCACAACTACTTAAATTTCATGAAGTACATCACACTGGCAACATACAATACAAAGAATAGTCACACGTTATAATCACATCACTTTCAGCTTTCCCACTTCAATTAGTATTTATCCCAGTTTCACACGACACTGCCCCACTTCGTAACTTTTCTTTCCTACTATGAACTCTGGAGAATATATGCACGTCTTCCTGTGCAATGCAAGCCAAGTGGCGTTGCTGGATAGACGGCTGACTCACCTTGCTTCTCTCTCAGAGTATTATAGTTTGAATCAAGCGTCACACGGTAACAAAACACGCAAAGTAATATTAAGAACATATTCATCACACACGCGAGTCCTCAACTGATACCATGGACGAGTACTTCTCTTTATCCTTTGTCTCATACACAGATTCAGAATCACACAGTACTCATCACGTGGAAGTACTCGTCTCTAATTTCAAGTCCTGCACACGCCATTTCTTAAATATTTCCAACTTATAGTACACACGCTAGTAATTCAGCTTAACTCAAGCACTCGGAAGTATTTCAACTTATTGCTATACGTGGTTTCATTGTGACCATTGCTCACTTCCGAAGATTACTACGATCCCCTTAATATTACCTGGCTGACATTTAATTCTCCCCACAAAAGTTCCTGAAATAGAGAAATTATTATTCCAAACTACTCTTAAGTATTTCACACGCATACCATGTCTCCACTCTTTTGTCTTTACGGAGCACACCTAAGACAGGTCTTACCAACACAAGATCCAGCGGCAGAGTGCTGAAACATGGCCGTTCTTCAGGTCATCTCGCACCTCCGTCGAGGTGGGGGAAGACCATGCTACCCATTGGTCAGCCACATTTCAGGCGCTCAAAGCTCAGGTAAATTTCATCTCTTCGGTTCCACCAAAGGTGACCAAAGGACCGTCTCAAAGATGATCATATATTGCATATTCACTATCTGTGGTTAGCAGACGACCATACATTCATTCATTTCGCAGATCTCACCAAATTGGATGTAGGGATTTATTTTGTGGGAGTGCACATGTAATCAGTTAAATAAATAAATTGTCATTCTTTCCTACACTGCTATCCGGCATCGCTGTATTAATTGAAATTGAGTTATTATTAGAAAAAATATGTTGTTATGACAGGAATAACGAAGAATGTTGTACCTATTTTCAATGTTGGGCGGTACTGTACCCTTTCAACATTTGCGAGTGGAACACTAGTAGCGGTACAAGATACGTTCTGCCAACCCTCATACGATGGCTTGCAGAGTATGGATGTCGCTGTAGATGTAGAAATATAAAAGTTTAAGAGTATTTTCTGAATTTGTGTGTCTGGAGTGTAGCCTTCTACAGAATTGCAATGTGGACCATAAACAGTTCAGACACGAAGAGAATGGAATAAAAAGAAACTACCTGGTCCCAGAGACCTTTTAAAGTTTCGAATATCTCTGATGTATACAGGGTGAATCACCTAAAACTTTTTCACGGAATGGATTGGTAGTTAGAGGCTCGTGTTGTTAGCCAATCAACAAATTGTAATAATACTTAAAAAGTGTATTATTTGTGTTGACATACACTTTTTTAAGTGGAACAATGCCTACACTTTTTAAGTGGAACAATACCTATTGACATTAACATACAAACCTGGATAAATTAGAATGTCAGAGGTGTTTATTTCAGGATTCCAGTGTGAGTCGTTTACGAGAAATCGTATTTTGAAAAGTTCCCATATCAGCTCTTGTACAATACCTGTGGTAGCAGACACTAAAGAACAATATAGGTGTACATACTAGTTATGAGGATTCTGACCAGTAACGAGACAAGTGACCATCACAGGTTGAGTTCAAAGTGACCGCCGGCACCGGTCTGGTATGGAACCAGTCTGATATGGAACGAATGCTGCACACGTGCTAGTATTTCAGCGGAGATGTCCGAGCAGGCTGTAGCAATATGTCGTTGCATAGCATTGGGTGTGGGTGCTATGTCCTTGTAGATGCGTCTTTCAGCTCCTCAGAAAAGTCTGCAGTCGTCAAATCTGGAGAACAGGTTGGCCAAGGTACAGGTCCTCTGCTTCCAATCCAACGACATGGAAACAATTCGTGAAGACATTCTGCACTAATTCGTGCGCCATGCACTGGACAGAGATAATGTTGGTACCACACATTCTTCCAAGTCTGCACAGAAACGCCTTCTAGCATCCGTGGAAGGATGCAATACTTGTGGACGTTCAGTGTTCCATATATGAAACACAGACCTCTAAGCTGATGCTTCACTATGCCGCACCACTCGTTTACAATCCATGGACGCTGACGTTCCACCAACGGGGATTGTCCACAGACCAATAGCGCATGTTTCGGTGGTTTACATGGCTATAATCGGTAAATGTGGCATACCTTTGGAGTATTCGGTCTGAATGCCCATGTACGGAAGTTAACACGATTCTCGATGGGGAGAGACATGATAGGAATGGAACCTATGCCGATGGAGAAAGCGTAGGGCACTTTCTTGACTCATGCCACTTGCTCGTGCGATTTAGCGGAATCTAACGTGCGGATCAACTGCGACAGAATAAGAAAATTAATTTCATCTTTTCTGTCGTCACTTGCTTCCTTCTGTTACGTTGTCTATGTGTTGCATTGCCGTTTTCACGTAACTGGTTGAAGAAGATGATAAATAATTGCCGATATGGTTGGCGTCTACTGGGATATCTCGTCGCCTACATCGGACAAGAAATAACTCCATATACCATGATCATGTCGGCCTTTTCTGCACTGGTAAATCCCATCGTCCACTCACGAACTGCTGATTGGACTGTCACACGCTAACGACTAGAAAGCCGCAGTGCACTCAAAGAACACACAAGCACATTGTAAGCAAATATAACAACATTGTACCCAGCAACTACGCCGGGTGAATGGCACAAACAAGCGTCGGTGTGGAAACTTTTCAAAATACGGTATCTCGTAAAGAGAATCTTGCAAAAAACACCACTAACATTCTAATTTACCCTACAATTAATTTTTTAAAGTCAATGGGCATTGTTCAGTTTAAAAGAGTATGTCTGTACAACAAACAGACTTTCTAAGTATTAACACAATCCCTTTCTTGGCTAACAATACGAGGTCTTGACTACCAATTCAATCTATGAAAACAGCACATTATTGTACTTTCCATTGCCGCAAAGTTTTCGGTGCAAGTTTCAGGTGATTCATCCTAAGTATGCAGATTGAAGTGATGAATAAATATTTGCAACATGGCCGCGATGCGAACCGGGGTCTCCTGCTCAAATTGTCATTCATACCAATCGGTATACCCCCTAAACTCAAAGAACGTTGTACAGACTCGCCTACTGTATCTGAACAGCACTGGGCGAGCCTTGGTATAAAGTTACATTCGTCACTGCAGCCTTCACATGTACATCAGAGATGTTTGAGACTTGGAAAGGACTCAGAAATCACAGCTTCATTTAATTAAGGCACGTACGCCTGGGTTTCAGGCAGGTTCCTCCATTTTATTCGATGCTGCAATGGCATTCCAGACAAGCTGAAGAGCCTCTGCAATGCTGTTTGAATTTAGGGCGAATACCAAGTGGACTGAAGCGTTAATGGGAATTTGGATTTAGGGGTGAGACGTCCTAAGGCAATTCGCGCAGTATTGCAAAGACACTACAATCTTATAACATTCCCATCCCTCCTGACCCACATTCAGCACCTTCACATCTCCTATACCATCCGCAAACTAAATTCCAGAAACCCATTGTCATCCCTCTGATCACCAACCATGGTACACTATTGCACCTTCACAAAAAACATGCCTCCATTCCTACTCTTACACACACTCCATACCCATCACAACCCAACTTTAGCCAACTTCCTCTCCGAGACAATGATAACCGCCATGATATTTATCCCTCCTACCAATCTTAACTTTTCCCCATCCATCCCACTCCAGATCAAGGCCGCTGTCTCCTATTTCCTCTCCATTAATACCTCCCCATGTAGTACACTACTCTTCATCCTCTGTCTTTACCACTGCTTGTCTTCCCCCTATCGGCCTTTCCATATTTTCCCTACATAATAGACCCACTCGCTTTATTAAAACCCCTAAAACCTATGGAACGTATTTTCTCCTCCGACAAGACTTCTCACTCAGTGCAGGTCCATCAGAGTGAAAGCTCGGTTCTTCGGTCTTTTTATCAGAAGAATTTCAACTTTCTATGATGTCTTATTAAAATGGATACATTTTCGTTTTTCAGCTTTCTGTTTTTGATTTTTTTATTTAAAGTAGAAAAACAGCCACAAATTTTATTTCTCTTACTGTATTTTTTAATTCGCTTGACTTAAGAGCGGACTGAAAGCCGATCACCTTCCACGTGCGGCAAGGGTCATGAAATAGCGAAGGAAAAGAAAAGGTATTATGTTTAATGTCAGTCTGTGCACACATAATATTTATATTCTCGATGTTGCATTGACTACCAGGACTCTGAAATAACGTACTTCTTCACATAGACTTCAGTATCGAGATTAGTTTTGTAATTTATTTCGAATGGAAGAGGGATTTTTTCGAAGCTGCTCACCATCATTGTAAAAGATATTTACGGGCAAGATACGAACATGATCCAATCCATAAGTCAGAGATAGGAAGACATATTTTACAGAAAGTTTCATAATAGCAAAAACGTCCAGTAAGTAACTTGTGCTTACTTTCAGACGTAGACTGTCAGTCACGTTAAGATTTCTGGCCACTGGGGAAACATTCCACTCGTTGGCCCTGTAGCAAATACATTATTTATAATAAATTACCTATACATTAGAGATAGTACATTAATCAACAAGAAATACCTAGAACCTTTTAGAAAACGAAAGGTGGAAAAATGGTAAGGAGGAGCATGGGAACATGCCAGTTTTCTCTTCATAACTCTGCACTCACGACACTAACCTCGGCGTTATAGCCCAACGTAGCAACAAGGCCTACTTACGATGGTTGGAACTTTAATAGTGGCAACTATTTATTTACAGCCCGTACAAAATAGATACGTGTTTCAAAGTTTTACTGGCCTCCCAAGTAGTCATTGATGGGAAACTCCATATCGGTGGTTGATGTTTTTAGTATTACACTTGAGACTTGCGAAAGTATACCACTTCAATGCTATGCCACAATGAACATCTATGAAAAACGCGGTTTTTTTTGGTACAGTCTGCATATTAAACATCAAATAATTACATATGTGGATACTGTCTTTAGAATATGTATGATATATAGGAGGGTTGGAACTTGAGTAGTGACAACTATTTATTTACAGCTCGTACAAAATAGATGTGTGTTTAAAAGTTTTACTGACCTTCAAAGTAGCCACCAGCATTGTGTATAACCCGCTCCCAGCGATGTGGAAGTCGTAGGATACTCTTAGCAGTGCCAGTTGTGTTGACAGTTCGAGCGGCGCGGTCTGTTGCCCGATGAATTTGTAGCAGCTCTGAAGCGAATGCCGTGAAGTGTTTCCTTCAGTTTAGAAATCGAGTTGAACTCACGAGGGCTTAAGTCAGGGGAGTGCAGTAGGTGGTATAGCACTTAGCAGCCCGATCAGTCGAACAAATCAGTAACAGCTTGCATCCACACACCTTCCTGTAAAACGATGGTCAGGTCCTGTGGAAAGTGTCATCACATCTGTCTCTATGCTCTTCATTTTTGGAACACAACCTACGACCAGCTTAGAGACAGAAGTGATGACACTTTCTGCAGAACCTGACCATCATTTTGCAGGACAATGCTTAATCACGTACAGTGCAAGATGTTACTGATTTGTTTGACTGATGTGGCTGCTAAGTGCTATACCACCTACTGCACTCCCCTGAATAAAGCTCTCGCGAGTTCAACTCGATTTCTAAACTGAAGGAGACACTCCACGGCATTCGCTTCAGAACTGCTACGAATTCGTCGGGCAATAGACCGCGCCGCTCGAACTGTCAACACAACTGGCACTGCTAAGTGTAGCCTACGACTTCCACATCGCTGGGAGCGGGTTACACACAATGCTGGTGACTACTTTGAAGGTCAGTAAAGCTTTGAAACACGTATCTATTTTGTACGAGCTGTAAATAAATAGTTGTCACTATTCAAGTTCCAACCCTCTTATATAACATACATATTCTAAAGACTATATCCACATATATCATTATTTGATGTATAATATGCAGACCGTACAAAAAAAACGCGTTTTTCATAGATGTTCATTGTGGCATAGGACTGAAGTGGTATACTTTCGTAAGTCTCAAGTGTAATACTGAAAACATCAACCACCGATATGGAGTTTCCCATCAATTTATTATAACAAATCGTAGCTAAAACGGCGCGTTTCCGAGAGATCCTCAGTTTTAAGATGCTTTGAAGCAGTTTGCATTCCTACTATACACTGTATGAGAAATAGAATCCACCAAATACGATGTTCAGGGCCATGCAATGTCGCGGCTCCGATATTCTCCGTGTAGCGTAAAATGATGTCGCATCTGACTGGCCACGTTCCTCTTCAAGGGGCAAAAATCTGACGAGCCAGATTTTTTATTTCACTCTGCGCAGTATCGTGGAATCTGGAATGAGGCGATGTGACGTCACCAGCTACTCGTCCACTTGCGTATTTACGTCTCGTGAGATGACGGCTTAAGACTTAACACATAAACGATGAAGGTAAACGTTGGATTTACTGTGTAATACATCATCATAAGCATAAAGTACACTCATATCAGAAGCTAACCTGCTCTTACACCACAACAACAAAGGCAATTCGGTGTCAGTTAACAGCTGATCCTGAAGATGAAGCCTCGTATATGTAAGCTCATAGTAATCTCCTCACAAAAGTTGACGTGATACGTACCTTTATTCTTGATAGGTTTTTCTTGTTGTCAACAATTTTTTTCTGAGAAATACACTACTGGCCATTAAAATTGCTACACCACGAAGATGACGTGCTACAGACGCGAAATTTAACCGACAGGAAGATGATTCTGTGATATGAAAATGATTAGCTTTTCAGAGCATTCACATAAGGCTGGCGCCGGTGGCGACACCTACAACGTGCTGACATGAGGAAAGTTTCTAACCGATTTCTCATACACAAACAGCAGTTGACCGGCGTTGCCTGGTGAAACGTTGTTGTGATGTCTCGTGTAAGGAGGAGAAATGCGCACCATCACGTTTCCGATTTTGATAAAGCTCGGATTGTAGCCTATCGCGATTGCGGTTTATCGTATCGCGACATTGCTGCTCGCATTGGTCGAGATCCAATGACTGTTAGCAGAATATGAAATCGGTGGGTTCAGGAGGGTAATACGGAACGCCGTGCCGGATCCCAACGGCCTCGTATCACTAGCAGTCGAGATGACAGGCATCTTATCCGCATGGCTGTAACACATCGTGCAGCCACGTCTCGATCCCTGAGTCAACAGATGGGGACGTTTGCAAGACAACAACCATTTGCACGAACAGTTCGACGACGTTTGCAGCAGCATGGACTATCAACTCGGAGACCATGGCTGCGGTTACCCTTGACGCTGCATCACAGACAGGAGCGCCTGCGATGGTGTACTCAACGACGAACCTCGTGCACGAATGGCAAAACGTCAGTTTTTGGGTTGAATCCAGGTTCTGTTTACACCATCATGATGGTCGCATCCGTGTTTGGCGACATCGTGGTGAACGCACATTGGAAGTGTGTATTCGTCATCGCCATACTGGCGTATCACCCAGTGTGATGGTATGGGTTGCCATTGGTCACACGTCTCGGTCACCTCTTGTTCGCACTGACGGCACTTTGAACAGTGGACGTTACATTTCAGATGTGTTACGACCCGTGGCTCTACCCTTCTTTCGATTCCTGCGAAACCCTACATTTCAGCAGGATAATGCACGAAAGCATGTTGAAGGTCCTGTACGGGCCTTTCTGGATACAGAAAATGTTTGACTGCTGCACTGGCCAACACATTCTCCAGATCTCTCACCAATTGAAAACGTCTGGGCAATGGTGGCCGAGCAACTGGCTCGTCACAATACGCCAGTCACTACTCTTGATGAACTGTGGTATCGTGTTGAAGCTGCATGGGCAGCTGTACCTGTACACGCCATCCAAGCTCTATTTGACTCAATGCCCAGGCGTATCAAGGCCGTTATTAAAGCCAGAGTTGGTTATTCTGGGTACTGATTTCTCAAGATCTATGCACCCAAATTGCGTGAAAATGTAATCACATGTCAGTTCTAGTATAATATATTTGTGCAATGAATACACGTTTATCATTTGCATTTCTTCTTGGTGTAGCAATTTTGATGTCCAGTAGTGTATACATAACAAGTAAAGTTAAGTTATTTGATATCCTTCGTGATATTGCAGTTTTAATGACCAGCAGTGAAGGAACTACGCAGTTAGTTTCATTAATCGCAAGTCATTCTTCATTGTGATTGTGAACTGTTATTCGATTAATCATATCCTCATCTTATCATATTTCAAAATGCAAGAGTAATTATCTGACTGCAATTTCGCTTTCTAAACAGGAAGTGGTACTTCACAGATAAAAAATAACTGCATTTGAAAGTGCTTGGCACGTATTTGTCACTGAAGAGATAATTACAACACTCATATATTTGTCCAGTGAATACCCGTTTATCATCTGCATTTCTTCTTGGTGTAGCATTTTTAATGGCCAGTAGTGTAGATTGTAGATAAGAACTGACTTTTGTTTTTACCATATAGTTTCAAATGTGGTCGCTGGCAAAGTTTGGTGAATACAAATATGTTGCTGAAGAATTTTTACTTTCTGAACAGTATCATGTTCTATTACCAGTTCATTAATTCAGTATTATTTGAATACCATGTCTGTAATCTCTTTCCAGTACTTACTCTACCCGTGGGGCTACACTAGCGAACTGCCTGACGACTGGGAGACTCTGGTAACGTCTTTTATTATACTTAACACTTTCTCTGCATGATTTTTCGTATTGATTGCGCAGTAGTATTAGCTCAACGGCAGAAATTATCCGACATTTCTAATCTATTCCCGGTGTGTCTTACAACAGGACGCCCTGGCACGCCAAGCGGATGCCGCCCAGCAAGCTGCAGGGGGCCCTAGCTACGCCATCGGCAGCTCTACAAACGTCTTGTGTAAGTAATGTTGCGTTTTCAGTTGACCTCATGAAACGGGAGTTATACTTGAGAATTTTTTATTAACCTGTTTGTAGCATCAGAATTTAGCCATCGGGTTTGTGTTACAGACAGTTTCCACCTTGCTCCGAATTTTTTGAACTTTAGTATCTGAATCTTCGGAAATACACTGAATATGAGCCGGTGATTCAGTTTCTTGCCTGTTTATTGCAAAGAAAATCGTTCATCCCTCTTTTAATTATCTACTTTATTATTATTACTATTTCATTTCACTACTACTTTGAATTTGCTTTCTGCATGTATCGAACTTTGGTTAGGAATTCACCAAAACCTGATGAAGGAACTAACGTTAAGTTGTGCCTTTAATTTTTCACGATTTATGACACACGATCTACTACTATTAACACTTGTATTGTAGCTGCCTTACAGAGAGAAGCTGATGTAGTGGAATATTTAAAGGTCACGAATATTAATTCATATGAACATTAATAATGTCCGCACGCAACAATCTTAGGTGGGTGCAATTAAATTGCTTTTTTCCCTCAATTATCCTTCACAATCGATTCTGCCATTGTCAAATAAAGTAGCTGTGAAAACCTCAGTACAGTTACCAACCCTGTTAATCTCCTTGTCGTAGAAGTCTCTCTTGGTCGACTTTCAACCCCCACACTTCTGTATGTCGTATTAAAGCAGACTGCTAAATGTCTAACACGCTTCTGGAATATAATTTCGTAGTCTTTCGTGGCCGGAGTCGATATCCATAAAAATTAGTCTGGATTCTAGAGCGCGTCGTGATGTAAAATGATGAGGCATCAGTTATATTAGTGTGTACTGCTACTGTAACAAAGCTGTCTTCATTTCTGCGCCCACAATTCCTTAAAATGGCGTAAATAAGATTCATTTTCTGACTGCGCGTCAGAATTGCAGAAGAAAGCAGATGTTGTTTTTTGTGGATCGCAATTTAACACGGTGCGTAATTGTCCTGTTTTGACCATTAAGAGTGAGCTGCTTTTATAGGGTGGTGCTACTCCCGCGTCGTCTGGTGGTGGCTAGAAGGGGCAAGTATGTCGAATAATATGGTTGCCAGGCACAAAAACAGAAAAGCCAGACTTGGTGGTGTACTTAGCCATATATTTAGCCCTAAAAGCCGGACTATCCATTTTAAATAGAAATGGAGTCGATTAGATATTCATAGTCATTTATTAATGAACAATTACAGTCAATGTTTTTCGAGATCCACATTAGACGTGCTTACGGTAAAAACATAGTCAGTAAACAGACTTATAATTTCGCAATTATGATAGCTACTAAGTGCTCAGTCTTCTTAATTGCTCGTTCGGCCCACGAAGAAGAACATAGACTACATTTATAGCACTAGTATTGGTTGATACATCTATATACAGTCATGGTGTATGTCCTTATTCCTCCGTATACTTATTCCGAGACTAAGTCATCAGTTTGGAACGGGCTTCAGTTGTGCATCCTCTACTTCATCGCTGAAAGGCCGAACAGAAGCCAGACAAGGCGGAGTTACAAAATTTGGCAGGACTTGACCGTAAAAATCTGGACGTGACAGTATATAGCCGACCTGATGATAGTGGTTTGTGCAGCGCTCAACTGCGTGGCTATCAGCGCCTGTGCAAATTTGCGATCCTTGAACTAGCCAATCTCGCCACTTTCCCAGATGGTGATGAAATGATGAGGACAACATAAACACCCAGTTCTCGTGCGGAAAAAAATTCACAACCGACCAGGGATCGAAGTCAGGTTCTCGTGATGCAGAGGCAGCAATACTAGGCACTTTTTTTTCGGAACCTTCCTGGCGCCCAAAGGGAGGGGTGGGGACAAAGTGGGGACGGTCACAAACCGAGGGCCTGGCCACCATGTACCGTTCCCACCCTCCAGGAACCAAGGAAAGAGTAGGGAACGTTGAGTAGAGGTTTTTTTATTTATTTTCCTTTTCGTTCTTTTTTATTTTTATTTATTTTTGTCATTAATACCACCGAGGATATCAGAAAACCGCCGTCACGCAATGAGGAGGGTGCAGCAAGACGTCAGACTAATTGAGGCTGTCAACGTATAGTTTTTCCGAGAATAACTTTCTCATGACCAGTGAATGTATCGGTTCGAAGTGTGGGAGAGGCGAGGATCAACTCTTCATGACAGGATCACTCCAGCTCTGGAGTGGGTTAAGGGAGTCACTGAAAATGAAACTGGGGAAAAATTATCTGTAACTGCACAATGGCGTTCATTAAGGAACTACCGAAAGTCAAGGATACTTTTCACGCCATCAGCAAACAAGTAGTGTGCTGAGGGTCTACAATTCCACTTCATAGAGTTCGCCGTCGCTTGCGGGAAGTATCCCGCGTCCAGAAAGAATAGCAGTTGAGTATCTGATGAGGAGTCGTACGGGAAGTTAGGGACAACATCTGTCACACCAAGAACTAGACATCTCTCGCCTTCTGCACACCAGGCGGGGTACTCGTCTGTGTTACGCTGTGGCGGTTTTCGAACCTGGGATAGCCACTAGATCACGAGCTGCGGACGATATATCCGACAAGTCCGGCTAAAGCCGTACATGTGGCAACCCTACTTTACCTGCAGCCGCGTGTGACGGACCAAACCCATGAGCGCCTCTGCCAGCCAAGACGATGGCAGGCTGTGTCCATCATCACGATTCATGTTGTGGGACGGTCTCTCGTATTTTCCATTTTTTTCACGTTCAAAAAGCATCTACATCTACCAGATAGAGTTAAGAACAATGGAATAGTGACCGTTAGTTCAAGTTACTAAAGTTACAAAGTTTAAATGCACTATTGTTTAATTTCTGCTTCGAAGAAGCGTCGAAGGAAAAACCAATGGCACTGGAATAGAAGCTGAAGTGTTCGCGACGTAGATCTTTTGCCCCCTCTCCACTTCTAAAATCCAACCGTATTATAAATTCTTTTAAGGAATTGTTGGGCTAGGACCGAAGACAGTATTCACCCAGTAATACCCCTTAACTTGGTGAAGGCCGCTTTCAATATGGGACCGAAATGTTGTTTTTTCATATTAGGGTGCTTCTGATCCTATATAATAAATGTACACAGTATCTGATCAAAAGTATCGATAGAGAATGCGGAACAGATGACTAGACATCACGAGGTGCCTTTATAAAAGAAAGCGGGAAGTATTGTGCTATCAGTAGATGAGGAGTAACAACTGAATGGATCGGACTTCGACCGTGACCTACTTGCGTAGCAAACCCAGGAGGAACATTTCAGCACTTCTAAAGCTGCGCGACTGTTGGTAACGTGGTTGTGAAATGGAAACGCGAAGGAACAACCGCAGGTAAACCTATGCCAGACGGACCTCATATGCTCATGGACAGGGACCGTCGAGCATTGCGGAGGGTACATGTAAAAAATTGCGTGAAATCAGCGCAAGGACTCAGAGTTTCAACGTGCTAATGGGAGTCCAGCTGACACAATGTGCGTAGAGAGTTACACTCTAATAAGACAGAAGAAAACGACGCATCACGAAGAAATTGTGCAGATGGGACGGAAGTATCGTGTACTAAAAGAAATGGTTACAGTTACAGAAAAATGGGTGATTTATTCAAGCGAAAGAGTTCGTAAACTGAGTAAGTCAATAACGCATTGGTCCACGTCCGGCAATTACACAAGCATTTATTCGGCTTGGCATTGATTGATAAAGTTGCTTGATGTCCCCCTGAAGGATATCGTGCAGATTCTGTCCGATTATGCCCTTAGATCGTCAAAACACCGAGGTCCCTGCCCATAATGCCCCAAACGTTGTCGATTTGGGAGAGATCCGGCGACCTTGCTGCCCAAGGCAGGGTTTTAGCAAACACGAAGGCAAGTAGTAGAAACACTCGTTGTGTGGGGGCGGTCATTTCCTGGCTGAAATGTAAGACCAGGGTGGTTGGCTATGAAGGACAACCAAACGAGGTGTAGAATGTCGTCGACGTACAGCTGTGATGTAAGCGTACCTTGGATTACAACCAAAACAGTCCTGCTATGAACAGAAATAGCACCCCAGACCATCACTCCTCGCTGTTGGATGATATGGCGAGCGACAGTCACATTGGTATCCCATCGCTGGTCGTCAGGGCTCAATTCGAAGCGGAGCTCTTCACTGAAGACAATTTGTCATCCCCTTCCAACAGTCATTGCCATCTGTAGGTGTATTAGTGCCGTGGCTGCATTACAGAAATTCTTTGGATAAAATAGCTCTAGCAGATCAACACTGTTCTTTCATCTCAAACCTTCCCACCCCCATTCCAGCATTATAGGAGTAACAGCTGTTTTGACCGTCTGCATTGACAATCCCGATAGAAAAAAAAGACATAATTACTCGTATCTGTACACGGTTCGATAAACATTTTCCGGGTTTTCCATTTTTATTTCAAGAGGAACACACACACACATACAACTATGCAACCTACATTACACTGCATGTCCTGCACAAGCAATAATTTAGTGTTAATACCTAAGAGACGATTCGAAACTGTATGGGACTAGTCTTAAGTATCTTCAGTGTTTTAAAAGACGACTCCCCAAAAGCTGCGAGGCATAAAGAAAATATACACACATCAGTGCTCAGTATCGGCTACGTTTGTAACGTGGCAAACATCAATACGTCGCTGACATGAATTGCCAAAGAAGGCACATCAGCAGACCGCTGTAGATATGTGTTCACTGAGATGCCTCAGTACAGGTGCGAACTAATTCGCCGCAACTGCGTGGAGAGAATATTATGTGAACATGTTCTATCATTCCTACCCCTACTGCAACTACTCCATGGTGTGTATTACAGATCGAAGCTTGGAGAGCTGCTGCATCCAATGATACGTGTCATTTTTCTGTGAGGCTTGTAGTTGAGTAGTTCCCTTCTGAAATCGTGGAGGTACTTATGGATAACTCTGTATACTATAGATTTCTCAAAAGAAAGCAGAACAATATGTGAAGAAATACTTTTCAGCTTAGACTTTGACATATATAATCCATATTATTATAAAAATTATACACAACAAACTCCTTCTAGACAGTTAAAAAAAAGTGGGCGAAATGAAATGTATTATTTTCTTATTAAATGCATGGGTTGGCAGGTTAAAGTATTCAGCATTGCTCGGTATTTATTTAGAGCTGTGTCTGAGACTTATCAAACGTAGAACTTATGTTTTACTCACAAAGCATCTTTGTACACAACGTTTGAGGTAGTATGATTGTGGACATAAGCGAAGAGCTTGTTTGTTACACTATCCAAATAGAGGTGGGCGTGCGAAAAGCGACTGGAACTAAGGTTCACGACTGCAATACGCATAGCCTAGCCTTGTGCTTTGTCTATGGTCATGGCATAACATAAGCTCACCGGGAATTGTACACGTTCAAAGCGAAATGATAAATTGTTAGGAATAAGCGGGATATAGCGTGTAAAAACACCCTCGCCTGCGCTGCTTCCCGTCCAAATTTCCGCTTCTATAATGTTGCGTCGGAGAGAAGGAACTTTAAGCCTCTGTGAGTGAAGGTTCTCATGAGCGAGATAATGCGTGACGCTCTTGATCAGAGTCAAGTCACGCCCTGTTTTCAGAAGGAGTTTCCAAAGAGCGATGTTCTCAATGTTCTCGAGCAGCAGAAAGTCTCACCTCATGATCTTCATTTGATACTTCATATCGCGTAGTCCTCAGTCTTTTAGCCATTCTGATGTACTCAGGAAGACTCTACCGTTTTCTAGGCATTTTTATTCGTAAACAAAACTAAATCGAAATGTAACGAGCAGGCACCAGAATCACAAAGTAGACTTAGTAAATTCGTTTTTTTCTGGAAAAGAATACAAATAAAACCTATCGGCAGAAGCAGAGAAATGTCAAGTTTTAATATACAAAGCGAAATCAATACATCCGTATATCCTAGCCAAATAATGTCGTAAAGACAGGATTCCGATGCTTAATACTGGGAGTGAAGTAAAATTCGGAAAATATATCTGTTGGTGAGGTTAAAAAAATTAGAAGGGGGATCCATTGGTTTTTTGGCGTACTACGAAACTAACGGCACCATCTGTTGGTTGTTTGGTGTACTACGCCTTGATGGTTAAACATCAACTATTAAGCTGAGAAGATAATTTTAGATATAACTTCAAATTGTGATATCTTTTATTCCATGTCCAGATTTTGATTAAATGAAGCCTACATGTTGCCGCAAGCCACAGTCAAGTTGCATGTGAAAACCCCATGAAAATTCGTCTAGTTTTGTAGATTAGAGTGTTCGAACAGAAAAAAACACACCGAGACGGCGTACTTAGATGAAACATTAGATATCGATATTTTTTTCGTGATCCTATTTTGATCAAATAAACCTTACACGTAGTTCCAAGCCACGTTCAAGCCACCGGTGAAAACCTCATGATAATTAGTCTAGTATTTTTTGAGATTAGGTTGTTCAAATAGGCAAACAGACAGACATGACGGTTTTACAGTTTTTTAGTAGTATAGCTATAGATGTAAAATATCTGCTTTGCAATTGCAAATGCACAGTGTTCCATGTTCGGTTTGTTACTGAGTCACCACACTGTACCTTACGTTGTTACTACAGACGCAGCGGCTGGCGGCAGTGATGACTGGACGAAGGGTGTCGGCGGAGTAGCCCTCTCCTACACCATCGAACTTCCCGGTGGCGGCAACCAGGGTTTCAATCCTCCAGCGTCAGACATCCTCAACTTGGTGACGCCATTCTTCGAAGCCGTGCGCGTCTTCGGCCAATATGTTGCTGATAACTATGGATAAAAAGAACCAGTACTCACCGATAATTTGTATATGTTACATGTTTTTTTCTGGAATAAAGAGAGATTTCTCTTTAGGTTTCCCGATTATTAATGCAACACTGAATAACAAACCTTTTAATGCATCAAAAATATCATGAACAGAAATACACATTTCTAAAAGCATCAAAAAATCTCGTAATCTGGTTTTACGCTTATCACTGAGCAGGTTACATTTAGATACATTATGCATTAGATTTAGCAACGAAGGCCTTTCGTCAGTCGTAGTATCTTAACAAAGATGGAGAATA
Organism: Schistocerca nitens; assembly: GCF_023898315.1. Lineage (NCBI taxonomy): Eukaryota > Metazoa > Arthropoda > Insecta > Orthoptera > Acrididae > Schistocerca > Schistocerca nitens. The sequence continues at coordinate 282,320,785 of NC_064618.1, read as the reverse complement.
TTTCTGGATTCCTCTTTTCCTTAACGCAAACATAAAGGAAGCAGTTAGAACTTATTACACAATGCTGAAACGTAAAGCGGGAATACACATTCGTGTCTGACCCATTTGCGGAGATGACGACAACCTGACTTAATTTCAATAGAATTTCATCGAAAAGTTCATATTTTTATGTTAACCCTTATTTTCATTTGCATGTCTATAGCTAATAAAAGTTTTATTCTTTTTTTAAAATAGAAATTAGATAGCTACCATCTAGTAGATGTCAACTACGAAACACCTAGTACATTTCACCTTCAAAAAAAAGTTTCATTGAAAAATTCCATTTTTGCAATTATTTTCCGCATTGTTTTAGAAGGAGAATATTATTTTCGGGTCTAGAGTTGATAAAGTATCTTTTACACGTTTTTATTTTTATTTATTTATTTATTTTGGAAATAGAAGTTTCACAGCTACTGTTTATTAACAGCATAGTTGTTGAACTTGTCTTTCCAAAACAACTTTTTACCACTATAGACCCAATAAAAAATCATCCTTCACAAATAATGGAGAAGATAATAAAAAGTGCACCTGCCAAATTCTATTAAAAAAAACATTTTGACTGAGGTATCATGACCACAGAAGGGATAAAAATTATCTCTGAAGAAACTAACTGGCCTGAATTTCCACTTTAGTTATTACTACAAATGCACATGCATTACCTATTAATTCTGTTGTAACAAAGTCAATTGACATGGAGCAAAATTGTCTTAAACAGTTAATTTGCCACTCTTCAGTGATAAATTAAGATTTACCTGTATCGAAAATCTCAAGGAAGCCAATGATCACAAATTTAAGAAAGGAGAGACCACATGCTATTTTGACATTCTGTAAAGCTACTACGTCAGTAAATAATAGTACAATGGTAACCGCATGAATCGGGCTTCGATCCTGAAGCTAACAATGCAGTGTTTTAAATAAGTCATATTGAAGTTCGGTTGGCAGGACAATAATGGTCAAGAGACTTGTATCCGAAATAAACCGAGTTTGATGGTGGAAAATATAAATTCCAACGTGGAAATGATAGGTGAAACAGAGACTTATTTTGATGCGTGTCGCACGAGCGATATCTTTTTTCTTGAAGTTTCTATGTTGTGGCTTTAGAGAGAAGCCACATGCTGTGAGATATATTTACAACTCCGGTGTCACACGCTAAGAGGCAACTACTGCTACAAATATCAAGAATCTAGGAAAAAATATGGGTGTCCGTGTTAAGAGAAAGCATCGACCTAGTAAAATCTTACTACAACTGCATAATAACACTGTACTACCACTGCTACAACATAAGCGATATTTCCATTCATGTATCATGAATCTTTACTACTTACATGAAAAATGTCGAAAAGCAACGCTCTTATCTGGATAGGAAAGTCAACGTCGGCCCGATGTAAGTGCAATGCATCCATTGTCTCAGTAAAACAAAAATTCTTTACTAATTTTTCCGCAATGATTTTTTTCAAAATATCGGGAAATAATCTGGAAACCAAAAGAAAGATCTTTTCAATAATAGAATATACACTATACTGCAGTACAGAATCAGTTATAAGATGCATCTTGACATTTCTGAATAATTTTTAATTTTTAATCGAATGTCTGTGGATATCACAGAAATTATATATCATTGTCATATCCACTGTCTAATATAACAGTAGCAAAACTCCAGCTTTTTTTTGTTACCCACAGTGATTGCAGCGCTCCAAGTGGAAAGAAAGTTATACTGTTGAGATCGGAGAAATATTGTGAAAATGAAAGTGAATCATAATTGTTTGTATTGATCTGTAGAATGGTTTTTACAAAAGGGGGCGTCTGTAGCGTAATGAATTGCAGCAACAGCAACAAGAAGACGCCAAATTTGTCTTTCTTAGGTTTACTAAAGATCTTAGGAGGGGTCAATTGCTACATCACACAACAGTTTACTGACGATTTTCTTGTAAGCTATAGATATTTACAGAGGAATGTCGTGTTCTCTAAGAACAAAAAATCTGCTAGTAAACTGTAGTAGACGTGGCCTTTTGCAGAAAGGCGCTGTATTTCTGCTCAAAATCGTGAGATTTTCTTCACTACAGTTCCAGTCAAATCAGTGAATGTGGCACATAGAAAACGTGTGTGGAGTGCAATGCCTACATTGCTTAACGCAGCAGATGTCCTACAACTGTAGCTAAAGGAAAAACCACACAGACGAAATAATAATATAATAAAAGCAATGAAACTGTTTCCAAACACATAAGAAACAAATTCCACCATTCTTGCTGCATGTGAGCCACAAATGGCAAGAATCTTGTAACATATTCGCCTTTGAAGCAAAAGTAATTACATTTACCAAAATATTTATATATTAGAAAGTCGAGTGAACTGTAAGACTGTTCGAAACATTAAGCTCCCTACAATGTTGCCACGTGTCAACGAAAGTGCATATCATAATAAGAAGACAACAAAAGAAATGTATTCTTTTCATGCATGAAATACGAGTTTATATTTTCTTGTTTTCAGCGGAGTAAGCTGTGATTATACACATATACGAAAGTATTACTTCATCGTTAAGTTATAAGCTTATGCCACTGAATCAGGGACATTCGGCTGTCTTTACATGTTTTTCATGATCATTTAAGTCTCTTGATTATTTACTAATGCTTGGAACGCAAAAATGTAATAAATATTTCTCTAATTAACTAGAAAAATAATCAAAAACAAACATTAATCTTCCGGCTGCTTTCTCGCCGCTGGGGGCGTGAGTGTCGCACGAACTGTCAGACAGTAATAATTTTCACTGCAGTGATTGACGCGGCTGTGTATGTTAGACTGTGGTCATAACTGAAAACCAAAGAACGTTGTACAGTTTTATAACGTCGCAGATACTGCATAAGTAACCTGTCGCTGACTCTCTTGTCTCTCTTTCTAGTTTCCGTCATTCACGGTCAGTTGACGTTAGTGTCGTTTCGTTGGACCGTAGCGGTCGGAATGGAACAAACAGAAACGAATGATTAAATTTCTCTCACTTAAAACCTGCCGAGCTTATAAAATAAAACATTTAATTTAAATTATAATTTCTTTTGTGTGTTGAAATAATATCTGCGACTCTTATTGAAAAATACAGGCAGATTAATATCGAAACTCGCTGCATGTGTTAACTTTTAATTGACAGATCTCTCCCTAGTCCTGAATGGGCAGAAGTCGATAGACGTCGGAAGGCTTCGGCCGGCACTGATGTGTTTTTTTGGCTGCAGCCAACATCGTATTGCGCGAGGTAGCCATTGTCGTCTGCTTCGTTACTGTCGTACACTTAAAGTGTTCTGAGTGTTTTTATTGTGCAGTGCGTGATTAAAATAAGTGATGCTGAGTTCCTGGAACTTCTTGAAAGTCACCTACAATGTCTACCGGTAGGTCTACTATTAGAAGAAAATAATTGTTATTGATCGCTGCTCGTAAAATTTACGTTCCTTGCGATTGGATGCTGCAAAACGGAAACGGAACGGAAATAATTACTCAACCCCTGCTACAAATCTTCCCTGAGAGTTTCACATACATAGGAAAAAGCAAGCATATCATTCGGAAATTCGAACACTTTCAAAGAATCGCCCTGCCGCATCATCGAAAACGCCTGGATAAAAAGATGAGTTTCCATTTTAGATAGTTTGTTCGAGATCGCTTTGAAGGAGCCCTGTATTTTCGTGCCAATTACTTTAAGTGTTACTCCTTTATTGCTCTATTGTTTTATGTGGAAACACCGCTGGCTATTGTATTACTTCGAAGGACGTTCATATTACAGTACACTCCCACTGTCGATGAAGTAATCATTAATACAGCCACATCAGTTGTTAGAAAGAATCAGACAATCAAATAGAAGATCATGACACTGAAAGCGAATGTCCGCATGGTTTGGAATGTTGTGAATTTTATTTCTGTTTCATGCTATATCCTTTCCTTGAGATAAGTGTATTTAATTGTTGCAGTCGGGATCTTTATTAACCATGTTAATTCGAAAAAATTGATTTTAGATTCATTTACAAACAATATTTAAAGTTATTTCTTTTTTCGTTTACTTTTGTGTGTGACTTCTGCATTTGCGAAAGCATCATCCTCTGTCTGTAATGCCAGCACTGTTTCTTAGGGTCCCTGCTCTAACCTCTGAACTCGGCCATCTTGAAGTTAACACAGAATAATCATCACCCGAAAAAAAAGAGCTCACATGTGAATATGTTTGGTTACAATTCCATTATTTATAAACTTCAATGTAATTGCAATAAGTTATTACACTGTAGAGCCAAAGGAACCGCTACAAATGGCTCTGAGCACTATAGGACTTAACTTCTGAGGTCATCAGACTGTAGAGCCTAGAACCGCTCGGCGACTCCGGCCGGCGGAGCTGGTACACCTGCCTAATCTCATGTAGGACCCCCGCAACCACGCGGAAGTGTCGCAACACGACGTGGCCTGGATTTAACTAATGTCTAAAGTAGTGCAGGAGGAAATTGACACCATGTATCCCGCAGGGCTGTCCATAAATCCGTAAGAGGCCAGGGGAAGTGTTTAATCTCATAATCGTGTTCCTCTACGACGCTAGTGAAGAAGCACTGAGAATATCACAGGTCACAATCAAAGAATTTCTATAACCACGGCTTGCGGCGCTACGACTACGCGGAAGCACCGGCACAACCGGTCGCAGTCGCGTCCCAAGCGGAACTGTCTGTCACACGGCTACTCGCTCACTTGCCAGAATAGTGAAACTTTTCTGTATATAAAGAGCTGCCGAAACTTTAACAGGCAATATTTCAAAAAACGAGGTCGCATTGGCGCCTACAATTTGTAATATCTCTTTATATTCGATGAATTATTCTAATACAATTCTACCCTGGAATGACGTTTACTAATTTTCTATCTTCATACTCGCAGAATCCATGAGCAAAGTAGTTTCATAATAGCTATGCCATGAGCGCATAATTATTCTTTGTAGCATTCTCTCTGGTGGTTGTTAGAAAAAAGTTTCCGAGATTATCTTCGTGCCGATTAGCCTGAACATTGTTTGAAGAATTGTAATCTGAATATAGAGATTTATGATAAAAGATAACTGATACGAAATTGTGCCTATATATATATATATATATATATATATATATATATATATATATATATATATATATATATTGCTCCTTCATACAAAAGGTGTAACCGAGCGAGGTGGCGCAGTGGTTAGACACTGGACTCGCATACTCGCATTCGGGAGGACGACGGTTCAATCCCGCGTCCGGCCATCCTGATTTAGGTTTTCCGTGATTTCCCTAAACCGCTCCAGGCACATGCCGGGATGGTTCCTTTCAAAGGGCACGGCTGACTTCCTTTCCCGTCCTTCCCTAATCCGATGAGACCGATGACCTCGCTGTCTGGTCTCCTTCCCCAAAACAACCAACCATCCAACCAAAAGGTGTGTATTTGACATTTCAGAATTAATGATATTCATCTATATATTGCATAGTTGTTAATCAGAAGGGAACTTCCGAAAGACTGGATACGAATCTGCATTTAATAATCCAAGAGCTCCATTACTTCTTCGGAAGGTTAAACTTCATCAAATCCAAATATCCGCTTGATCTGAGGTTTCCCGACTGATTATACAACGCTCCCAAAAATACGAGGCATTTTATTTGTACAGATTAGCAGACTGCCGCAAAGCACGAGTCTGCAGAGAAGAAGAATCATCGCCTGATTTCATTTTAACAAGTGAAATTTCTGAATAATTTTGAGTGACTGAGCTATGACTGTGTTTCCTATTATGAATGATTGATTGCTCGAACGAATTGAGAACTACATAATTACATAGATAGGAGGAAAAATTACAAATTTTAGAGTGTGATAGGTGCCTACCCAAACTATAAGCAGGCGAAGTGGGAGCTCATATCGCGATATACCTCCCAGAAGGTCCCCTGGTGAGAGAAGCACAGTACACTTCAGAGTTGATCGTTGCAACATGAGGGAAGATCAAACGGAATAACCCCCTAAAAGTCGCAGAAAATCGTCGCCATGACTTTACCAGCTAATGATGCGTCTTTGAAGCTTTTCTTTTGAGAAGAGGTGAAGGGCCACCACTCCTTAGACTGCCGTTTTGTTTCGGGTTCGAAGTGATGCAACCTTGTTTCATTGACAGTGACGATTTTCGACAAAAAATTGTCACGATCAGTCTCGGAATGCCCAATCAATTCGGTACAGATAGTCCTTCGCTGCTCTTTATGGTCTTTTGTTAGTCGGTGAGGAACCAAGTGGTCACACAGATTTGAGTACTCAAACTGGTGGACGAGTATGTCAGCATTACCAACACAGACCAGTTGAGCAGCGAGGGGTTTGATTGTGATCCGTCGAGTATCTCGAATGAGAGTGTTCGCACATTCCAACATTGATGAAGTCATAGCTGTGAGCGGCTAGTCGACACGCGGAAGATAAGATAGGTTTGCGCGACATTGTTGCGATGATGGTAGACGCCTCATTCAACGACTCGCCGTGGTTTTGCCCACTGCCAGGTCTACGCAGACACTCTGCAAGAGACTGTGAATACCTGTGATGTTGTGGTTTTCCGCCAAAAGAAACTCAGTGACAGCTCTCTCATTCAAACGCACCTCCGCTACAGAGGCCATTTCGAAGGCTACGTGTCGTCGCCATGTATCGGAACTTCTCGAAACTATAGGAGTTCAAGGGAAATATTCCACGATGTTCCACGAAAAAATCCCCAATTCTTAAAACGATACTGGCGAGGAAAAAGGATGTAGTGCACAGCTCATTGAACGCCCCTTCTATTCACATATCGTGTACACGCTCCGTAGTGTTGTTGCCTGTCGTTTAAAAATACGAGGGTAATCCCAAAAGTAAGGTCTCCAAATTTTTTAAAAGTACGTAGACCTGTTTATTTCTACAATGGTTTACATCAGTTTACAGCTTGAACATTTAGCTATTTTTCGACATAATAACGTCTCTGTCGATGCATTTTTGTAGACGCTGTGGCAGTTTCTGTATGCCCACGTCATACAAGCTCTCCGCCATGCTGTTCAGAAAGTTATGAACCTCTTCTTTCTCCTCGTTGTCGGAGCTAATCGCTTTCCGGCCAAATGTTCTTTGAAGCTAGGGAACAGGTGATAGTCACTGGGAGCCAAGTTACGGCTGTAGGGTGGGTAGGTGACTATGTTCCACTGAAACTGTTACAGGAGAGCAACGGTTTGCCGAGCGATGTGTGAGCGAGCGTTGTCATGGAGGATGTGTACGTCCTTGCTCAACATTCCTCTTCTCCGGTTTTGAATTGCCCGTTTGAGTTTTTTCAGAGTCTCACAGTACCTGTCAGAATTAATTGTGGTCACAGCGACTCAGCTCCGACGACGGGTGAAAGAAGAGGTTTATAACTTTCTGGACAGCATGGCGGCGAGCTGGTATGACATGGGCATACAATAACTGCCACAGCGTCTACAAAATTGCATCGACAGAAATGGTGATTATGTCGAAAAATAGCTAAATGCTCAAGCTGTAAACTGATGTAAACCATTGTAGAATTAAACAGGTCTATGTACTTATAAAAAATAGGAGACCTTACTTTCGGGATTACCCTCGTACATTAAGTTTTGCATCCATCAATGATATACGCTGCTGGCCATTAAAACTGTAATAAGGCAGAATTAATAAAGTCGGATTGCCGTGAAATGTAGTACATATTTGAATACGAATAATAACCAGCATTACAGCGCAACTGTGGAAGTTATGTAGGAGTGACGCAGCTGTAAATGAGGTATGATATTGAAGTGGATTTGTCAGAAATTGTATCTGAATGTTATTTGTTTATGAAAAGACAGTGTTGTGACTTGTGTAAGGAGAAACATTTAGCAGCAAGTATCTGAATTCGACACTGGAAGGATTTACACTCATGGGGATACGTTGTCAATGGGATCAGCAGAACCATAGCCAACACCATGCGGCATCTCAAGGGACACACGTGACTAGCGCCCGAGAGGACAGTAATAGTGTTTGCTCGGCCTACAGGGTCGTACAGTCACGTGAGGTGTCTTGAGTTAGGTAATGGACTTGATATCAGGAAGACTAATAACCAGGTGGACAGTGCGAAGACTTTTGCATCACAATGGACTACCAGCCAGACGGCCAATGTTGAGTATCCCTTGTGAGGCAACGTAGAGAGGAACACCGACAGTGGTGAGCCCAAGGACAAAAATGGGCTCAGCAGTCACGTTCTCAGATGAGCCCTAGTGCTTCGTACAGCATGAAGACGATGTATCCGCATGAGGAAACTTGAAGGAGGATAAACGTTGCCGGCCGCTCGGGGTAGCCGCGCGGTCCTGGGCGTCTTACCATAGTCCGTGCGGCCCCCCGTAGGAGGTTCGAGTCCTCCCTCAGGCAATGGAGTGCGTGTTGTCCATGGCGTACGTTATATTAAGTAGTGTCTAAGCTTAGGGACTGATGACCTAAGCAATTTAGTCCCACAAGAACTTACCACAATTTTATAATTTTACAATTTAAATGTTGCCACATTGCGTAAGGTCCAGCACCTGGCTTGACGGTATGGAATACCCTCACCTCTGATCCCCGTAACTGATAATTTGGACAGTAGCTGTTACAATTATGATGTGTTCTATCTTTGAGGTGAGGTCTCCATGAAATTCGACAAGATAGCGCGAGACTGCATATTGCAGTAAATGTAACTCCATCCTATGTCCGGAGTGCGGAACTTCGGCTGGTCGATTTCCAATAATGAAATAGCAACAGGCGTTATTTTCGTTTTGTTTGTTAAGCGACGAGTCTCGGTATTACATTGTGCCATCTTCAGGCCTGCATACGTTTCTAACACAAGGGCTACTCTATATATGCAGGCCTGAAGATGGCAGAAAGTAATACCGAAACTCGCCGCCTAACAAATAAAACCAAAATAACGGCTGTTGGTATTTTATTATTGCATATTTCAGATACTGTTCTAAATCACCTCGTTACAGACGGAGGGCAATAGCCAGCGTGTTCTCTAGATCTCTCACCCACTGAAAACATCTGGTCATGGGTTGGCGAGAGACTCATATGTCGCTATTCGCCACCCACTAAGAAAAAATCTGGCCCAGAGCTGAAGCAACATGGAATGACATATCTGTATCTGTGACTCCAGCTCAGACTCACTAAAAAACAGGGTTAGAGCCATTGTTGCTGCCAGATGTGATAGCTCCACGTACTAGATGCGGCAACTAGTATACTCCCAAATAACCTACAGGTTTAACCATGTTTGCCCATAAGTGGCACATCGGAAAGTTAACCTCTCCTAGACCTGCGCTGGTGTGACCATCGGGAGTTGTAAAGGAAAGGATTGAGCAGTCAGTGTAGAGTCGAGTGGTAGAGTGGTGCAGTTGTGAATTGAGACGGAGTGATTGAAGATTATTGAGCTTCCTTTCAGGCAGAGTGTGATACTATGTCCGGGGACAGCAGAGAATTGACTTGGTACATTAACTTGAACACTTCTGCATCTAATACTTTCGCTGTGTTAAACGTCCAGCATTGGGTGGCATAACACCGGATCATAACACCGATGAGCATGATGGTCTCGAGTAATTGACAGTATGTGATCGTATTGTATACCGCCTAACATGGTTATCTGGCCATAGCCTTTTTGAATTTTTACACTATTGCTTACATTTGTTGATCTGATAGGCATATGCTACTGTGTCTGCAAAAAGGTATTGTAAATCAGAAAACTTGTACTACTTGTTGGCATAAGGACCCATAATTTTGTAAAGGATTGCTGTATGTTATGTCTGTGCGACCTTATCTAAAGAAACTAATATTTTGTTGGTGTTTAAGTGTTTATGAACACTGTCGTGTGATTGCTATGTTGAGTGAAACCGAGAATAAGGAAATCCTTGTTAATGTTACCGTAGTGATGCTGTAACTTTGGATTCGCAGTGGCTACCAGTTTCAAGCCTCTTGTTTCTCAAGTGATAAATCTTGTCCTTTCCAGAATGTGTACGGAAATGAGGTGTTGGATGGGCATAGGAGGTCCAGTAAGTGTTTGGCTTTGAAATGATCCAATATCAGTTGGCACCAACTGCAGTGTCATGACTTTTACCAATATTGATCTGCAACGGACTAGGGCCGCTTGAGTCTGTTGACCTAGGTTCGGTCTTAGGAAAGGACCTTACTTGATGGAGCCTTTTATGACAGTTCAAATCGTTGTCATTGCATCTGTTTGTATCATAAGTTTTGAATATTTACTTCCTTGTAGTGTGCGTAAATGACTTCTTAAAAACTTATTGTTTATAGTTAGGGATTACACATGGAATTTGTTTAAATTATTAGCCTATGATTCAAAAAAGAAAAGGGTATGTTTTATAGAGTGCCGTATGAATTTAAAAATTCTGAAATGTGCGTGAGGTACACGAATGATTACAAAGCATCAAACACCTTTATAGTCACAAAATTTACTTGTTCTCTTAGCCTGATTCCTCAGCATCTTCACACCAAGCACACGGTTAAGCACGTCCACGTAACCCCCTCGCTCCTTCTGGAGCGAAAAAAAAAAAATAGACGCGACCATAGCGCTGTCCTCATAATAGATATCAGCGCTACTCGATACATGCTTACAACTCTACGACTCAAACCACCAACACCTCCCCACCCGCCCAGTCCGCGCGCACACACACACACACACACACACACACACACGCATATACATATAAAAACACAAAAATATACACACTCTTCAGCTCTCTCTCTCTCTTTCATACACGCACACACACACACACACACACACACACACACACACACACACACACACACACAGATATGGACACCTTGAACAGACGTTAGGTTTCTACCCATAGTTTGTTAGCTTGCAACTTGTAGGTAAACAAACTAAACTGCAGGAAACAAAGAATGAAGTCGCAATATTTATGAGTTTAAAAGTTTTCGAACAAATATCTATAAATAGTGGCAAAAGAGTAATAGTGCACGCACAAAGATAAAGGTAAACATGGTGAACAATGTGAAGAAAATGATGTGTTGTTGTTGTGGTCTTCAGTCCTGAGACTAGTTTGATGCAGCTCTCCATGCTACTCTATCCTGTGCAAGCTTCTTCATCTCCCAGTACCTACTGCAACCTACATCCTTTTGAATCTGCTTAGTGTATTCATCTCTTGGTCTCCCTCTACGATTTTTACCTTCCACGCTGCCCTACAATACTAAATTGGTGATCCCTTGATGCCTCAGAACATGTCCTACCAACCGATCCCTTCTTCTAGTCAAGTTGTGCCACAAGCTCCTCTTCTCCCCAATTCTATTCAATACCTCCTCATTAGTTATGTGATCTACCCATCTAATCTTCAGCATTCTTCTGTAGCACCACATTTCGAAAGTTTCTATTCTCTTCTTGTCCACACTATTTATCGTCCATGTTTCACTTCCATACATGGCTACACTCCGTACAAATACTTTCAGAAACGACTTCCTGACACTTATATCTATCCTCGATGTGAACAAATTTTTTCTTCTTCAGAAACTCTTTCCTTGCCATTGCCAGTCTACATTTTATATCCTGTCTACTTCGACCATCATCAGTTGTTTTGCTCCCCAAATAGCAAAACTCCTTTACTTCTTTAAGTGTCTCATTTCCTAATCTAATTCCCGCAGCATCACCCGATTTAATTCGACTACATTCCATTATCCTCGTTTTGCTTTTATTGATGTTCATCTTATACCCTCCTTTTAAGACACTGTCCATTCCGTTCAACTGCTCTTCCAAGTGCTTTGCTGTTCTGACAGAATTACAATGTCATCGGCGAACCTCAAAGTTTTTATTTCTTCTCCATGGATTTTAATACCTACTGCGAATTTTTCTTTCGTTTCCTTTACTGCTTGCTCAATATACAGATTGAATAGCATCGGGGAGAAGCTACAGCCCTGTCTCACTCCCTTCGCGACCACTGCTTCCCTTTCATGTCCCTCGACTCTTATAACTGCCATCTGCTTTCTGTACAAATTGTAAATAGCCTTTCACTTCCTGTATTTTACCCCTTCCACCTTCAGAATTTGAAAGAGAGTATTCCAATCAACATTGTCAAAAGTTTTCTCTAAGTCTACAAATGCTAGAAACGTAGGTTTGCCTTTCCTTGATCTTTCTTCTAAGATAAGTTGTAGGGTCAGTATTGCCTCACGTGTTCCAGCATTCCTACGGAATCCAAACTGATCTTCCCCGAGGTCGGCTTCTACGAGTTTTTCCATTCATCTGTAAAGAATTCGCGTTAGTATTTTGCAGCTGTGGCTTATCAAACTGATAGTTCGGTAATTTTCACATCTGTTAACACCTGCTTTCTTTGGGATTGGAATTGTTATATTCTTTTTGAAGTCTGAGGGTATTTCGCCTGTCTCACGCATCTTGCTCGCCAGATTGTAGAGTTTTGTCAGGACTGGCTCTCCCAAGGGTGTCAGTAGTTCTAATGGAATGTTGCCTACTCCCGGGGCCTTGTTTCGACTCAGATCTCTCAGTGTTCTGTCAAACTCTTCACGCAGTATTATATCTCCCATGTCATCTTCATCTACGTCCTCATCCATTTCCATAATATTGTCCTCAAGTACATCGCCCTTGTATAGACCCTCTATATACTCCTTCCACCTTTCTGCTTTCCCTTCTTTGCTTAGAACTGGGTTTCCATCTGAGCTCTTAATATTCATACAAGTGGTTCTCTATTCTCCAAAGGTCTCTTTAATTTTCCTGTAGGCAGTATCTATCTTACCCCTAGTTAGATAAGCCTCTACATCCTTACATTTGTCCTCTATCCATCTCTGCTTAGCCATTTTGCACTTTCTGTCAATCTCATTTTTGAGACGTTTCTATTCCTTTTTGCCTGCTTCATTTACTGCATTTTTATATTTTCTCCTTTCATCAATCAAATTCAATATTTCTTCTGTTACCCAAGGAGTTCTACTAGTCCTTGTCTTTTTACCTACTTGATCCTCTGCTGCCTTCATTACTTCATCCCTCAAACTACCCATTCTTCTTCTACTGTATTTCTTTCCCCCATTCCTGTCAATTGTTCCGTTATGCTCTCCCTGAAACTCTTTATATCCTCTGGTTTAGTCAGTTTACCCAGGTCCCATCTCCTTAAATTCCACCTTTTTGCAGTTTCTTCAGTTTTAATCTACAGTTCATAACCAATAGATTGTGGTCAAAGTCAACATCTGCCCCTGGAAATGTCTTACAATTTAAAACCGGGTTCCTAAATCTCTGTCTTACCATTATATAATCTATCTGAAACCTGTCAGTATCTCCAGGGTTCTTCCATGTATACAACCCTCTTTCATGAATCTTGAGCCAAGTGTTAGCTATGATTAAGTTGTGATCTGTGCAAAATTCTACAAGGTGGCTTCCTCTTTCATTTCTTAGCCCCAATACATATTCACCTACTACGTTTCCTTCTCTCCCTTTTCCTACACTCGAATTCCAGTCAGCCATTACTAATAAATTTTCGTCTCCCTTCACTATCTGAATAATTTCTTTTATTTCATCATACATTTCTTCAATTTCTTCGTCATCTGCAGAGCTAGTTGGCATATAAACTTGTACTACTGTAGCAGGCATGGGCTTCGTGTCTATCTTGGGCACAATAATGTGTTCACTATGCTGTTTGTAGTAGCTTACCCGCACTCCTATTTTCCTATTCATTATTAAAGCTACCCCTGCATTACCCCTATTTGATTTTGTATTTATGATCCTGTATTCGCCTGACCAAAAGTCTTGTTCCTCCTGCCACCGAACTTCACTAATTCCCACTATATCTAACTTTAACCTATCGATTTCCCTTTTTTAAATTTTCTAACCTACCTGCCCGATTAAGGGATCTGACATTCCACGCTCCGATCCGTAGAACGCCAGTTTTCTTTCTCCTGATAACGACGTCCTCTTGTGAATAGTCCCCTCCCGTAGATCAGAATGGGGGATTATTTTACCTCCGGAATATTTTACCCAAGAGGACGCCATCATCATTTAACCATACAGTAAAGCTGCATGCCCTCGGGAAAAATTACGGCTGTACTTTCCCCTTGCTTTCAGCCGTTCGCAGTACCAGCACAGCAAAACCCTTTTGGTTAGTGTTACAGAGCCATATCAGTCAATCATCCAGACTGTTGCCCCTGCAACTACTGAAAAGGCTGCTGCCCCTCTTCAGGAACCACACGTTTGTCTGGCCTCTCAACAGATACCCTTCCGTTCTGGTTGCACCTACTGTACGGCTATCTGTATCGCTGAGGCACGCAAGCCTTCCCGCCAACGGCAAGGTCCATGGTTCACGGGGGGAATATAAAAATGTACTTATGTTTCGGAAACGAAGTGATAGTGTGACCTACAGAACAGATGAGAGGAAACGCAGATGCCAACAAACTGTAAGTAATTACTTTTTTACGAAAAAAGTAAGTAGTTACTTATTTACAAAATACTTGACGTGAACTGTCTGATATATCAAAAGAAAACTGTTTCGGTCTAGATCCTACTGAAGATGCCTTAGAGTAAAAATAGGAGAAAGGTGCCTGGGAGAAATAAATTACAGTGCAGGAAGAAAAGGTGGTTTTATTTACAAAACAAATATTTCTGTGCTTGTTGCAGAGGAACCCCACGCAAACTTGTTACATGAAATATATTCGCAATTGTATGCACAAACGAACATTGCATCGTTTTTAACAACGCAGGCACTGCAATATCATATTTACCCGCTGATACCAGGCAGCGATTTTCAATTGAAATACCCCTCCCCCTTCCCTCTCTACAAGAATTACACAATGTGTGTTCGAGTACAGGTTGTGACGCGGGGGGTTGGGATGGGTTGTTTGGGGGAAGAGACCAAACTCCGAGGTCATCGGTCTCATCGGATTAGGGAGGGACGGGGAAGGAAGTCGGCCGTGCCCTTTCAAAGGACCATCCCGGCATTTGCCTGGAGCGATTTAGGGAAATCACCAAAAACCTAAGTCAGGATGGCCGGACGCGGGATTGAATCGTCTTCCGAATGGGAGCCCAGTGTGCTAAGCACTGCGCCACCTCGGTCGGTTGTGACGCAGGAACGGCGACATACGGAAGTTAAGGTCTGGCCACGAATCGTGCACGGACAGACAAAGCGATTAAGGCGGTCTCTAGCGTAAAGCTGGATATCAGGTTTCGATACCCGGTCTCTACAATCATGCATGCATGTTCAAAGGAACATTGCATCGATATTCTCAACACCACAGGCATTGCAGTATGGAATACTTAGGTCACCGCTGAGCCCTTCGACGAGCTGGTCAGCTACGTCCCAGAGACGGATCGCCAGCTATGCCCGACACAACGCGATGGACAGACGTCTCCTACTGTGTTGCCCAGCGCTTCAGCAGGCTCCCAGTCGCCGTCGCGTGACCACCAGTCTGGAAGACCCCACTTCCTCAGCTCATAGCCGCTAAACGATCAGGACTTCGTCCTAGATGGCACCAACTGCTCACCATCACACAGGATCATTGCCGTTGTACTCTTCCATCGTAAAAGAAAGAGATTTTAGTTTACTTCATAAATAGATCTTCGTCCTCGTATCCTCGTATTGTACGGAATTTAGCTCATGTTCAATAAGCAAACAGTGTTATTTCAATCATAGAAATCAATCACTATATTAGTACACCATTCGCCAGGACGCTTCACATACTATATATATATATATATATATATATATATATATATATATATATATACTACTGGCCATTAAAGTTACTTCACCACGAATATGACGTGCCACAGACGCGAAATTTAACCGACAGGAAGCAGATGCTGTGATATGCAAATGAATAGCTTTTCAGAGCATTCACATAAGGTTGACGCCGGTGGCGACACCTACAAAGTGCTAACATGAGTAAAATTTCCAACCGATTTCTCATACACAAACCGCAGCTGACCGGCGTTGCCTGGTGAAACGTTGTTGTGATGCCTCGTGTAAGGAGGAAAAATGCGTACCATTATGCTTCCGACTTTGAAAAAGGTCGGATTGTAGCCTGACGCGATTGCGGTTTATCGTATCGCGACATTGCTGCTCGCGTTGGTCGAGATCCAATGACTGTTAGCAGAATATGGAATCGATGGGTTCAGGCGGGTAATAGGGAATGCCGTGCTGGATCCCAACGGCCTCTTATCACAAGCAGCCGAAATGACAGGCATCTTATCCGTATGGCTGTAACGGATCGTGCTGCCACTTCTCGATCCCTGAGTCAACAGATGGAGACGTTTGCAAGACAACAGCCATCTGCACGAACAGTTCGACAACATTTGCAGCATCATGGACTATCAGCTCGGAGACCATGGCTGTGGTTACCCTTGACGCTGCATCACAGACAGGAGCACCGGCGATGGTGTACTCAACGACGAACCTGGGTGTACGAATGGCAAAACGTCATTTTTTCGGATGAATTCAGGTTCTGTTTATAGCATCATGATGGTCGCATCCGTATTTGGCGACATCGCAGTGAACGCACATTGGAAGCGTGTATTCGTCATCGCCATACTGGCGTATCATCCGGTGTGATGGTATGAGGTGCCATACACGTCTCGATCACCTCTTGCTCGCACTGACGGCACTTTGAACAGTGGACGTTACGTTTCAGATGTGTTACGACCCGTGACTCAACCCTTCATTCGATCCCTGCGAAACCCTACATTTCAGCAGGATAATGCACGACCGCATGTTGCATGTCCTGTACGGGCCTTTCTGGATACAGAAAATGTTCGACTGCTGCCCTGGCCAGCACATTCTCCAGATCTCTCACCAATTGAAAACGTCTGGGCAATGGTGGCCGAGCAACTGGCTCGTCACAATACGCCAGTCACTACTCTTGATGAACTGTGGTATCGTGTTGAAGCTGCATGGGCAGCTGTACCTGTACACGCCATCCAAGTTCTGTTTGACTCAATGCCCAGGCGTATCAAGGCCGTTATTATGGCCAGAGGTTGTTGTTCTGGGTACTGATTTCTTAGGATCTATGCACCCAGACTGCGTGAAAATGTAATCACATGTCAGTTCTAGTATAATATATTTGTGCAATGAATACACGTTTATCATCTGCATTTCTTCTTGGTGTAGCAACTTTAATGTCCTGTAGTGAATATGTAACAAGTAAAGTTAAGTTATTTGATATCCTTAGTGATATTGCAGTTTTAATGACCAGCAGTGAAGGAACTACGCAGTTAGTTTCATTAATCGCAAGTCATTCAACATTGTGATTGTGAACTGTTATTCGATTAATCATATCCTCATCATATTTCAAAATGCAAGAGTAATTATCTGACTGCAATTTCGCTTTCTAAACAGGAAGTGGTACTTCACAGATAAAAAATAACTGCATTTGAAAGTGCTTGACACGTATTTGTCACTGAAGAGATAATTACAACACTCATATATGTTTTCAGATTCTTCTCAGATGGCCTAACCTTTGATGCAAGCTACTATACTGGTGCTCGACTTGGACGTAGTAGATTGCAATATTTTTGGAAGAGGAAAGCTACTTCATCAGTATGTGGTCATAAAGAATAGGAGATGTAATGCCACGTAGTTCTTGATCGACAGACTGTGCATCTAAACGCTGTTTTGATTCCCAACCTCTCCCCAGTGTCTTATGATGTGACCGAAGATGGCAATTTGCTGGCGACCCATTTGCTGAAGGATGCCGTTCTCTAAGGAGTTCCAACACCACAGTACCTACTGTTTCTTTTAATTTCTTCTAAACAAAATCACAGGGAAAATTTTTTTTAATTGTGATAGGTTTCGCCCGTTGTCGTAGCCGCCTTTTCTGTCGTTATTCATAAATTTTGTAAGTGATTTCTTGTTATTAAAATATCAAGTGTTAACTTGTAATCAGCCAACATGAATGCTCTGTCATCTATTCCCGCAGCCTATTATGTATTTTGGTACAAAAGCGGCTATGTAATGCTGAAAATATAGCCTTGCTTCTTCTGTTGCCAGGTGATAAGAGCTAACGAATGACTCGACTTACCACGTAAAGCGTGTTTGTTACCCGTGTTTTTGTGCTTAAAATACATCTAAGACAAAAAGATAAGGTACCACGAAGGAATTATCCGAATGCGACGAAAATCGGCTGATATGAAACTTTGAGGTTCGCCGATGACATTGTAATTCTGTCAGAGACAGCAAAAGACTTGGAAGAGCAGTTGAACGGAATGGACAGTGTCTTGAAAGAAGGATATAAGATGAACATCAACAAAAGCAAAACGAGGATAATGGAATGTAGTCAAATTAAATCGGGTGATGCTGAGGGAATTAGATTAGGAAATGAGACACTTAAAGTAGTAAAGGAGTTTTGCTATTTAGGGAGTAAAATTACTGATGATGGTCGAAGTAGAGAGGATATAAAATGTAGACTGGCAATGGCAAGGAAATCGTTTCTGAAGAAGAGAAATTTGTTAACATCGAGTATAGATTTAAGTGTCAGGAAGTCGTTTCTGAAAGTATGTAGCCATGTATGGAAGTGAAACATGGACGATAACTAGTGTGGACAAGAAGAGAATAGAAGCTTTCGAAATGTGGTGCTACAGAAGAATGCTGAAGATAAGGTGGGTAGATCACGTAACTAATGAGGAGGTATTGAATAGGATTGGGGAGAAGAGAAGTTTGTGGCACAACTTGACTAGAAGAAGGGATCGGTTGGTAGGACATGTTTTGAGGCATCAAGGGATCACAAATTTAGCATTGGAGGGCAGCGTGGAGGGTAAAAATTGTAGAGGGAGACCAAGAGATGAATACACTATGCAGATTCAGAAGGATGTAGGTTGCAGTAGGTACTGGGAGATGAAGAAGCTTGCACAGGATAGAGTAGCATGGAGAGCTGCATCAAACCAGTCTCAGGTTGAAGACCACAACAACAACAACAACAACAATGATCTACATGTACAGACAAAAAATAATCACAATTTTTTTAAAAAATTGGGTGATTCATTCAACAGCAACAGCTTCAGAAACTGAGAAAGTCATCAGCGCTTTGGTGCAGCTCTGGCCCTGGCGCAAGCAGTTGTACAGTCTAGTATAGATTGACAGAGGTGTTCGATCTCCTCCGGGGGAAATATAGTCTCAAACTGTGTCCACCTGGAGCGTTAGACCGTCAAAATACCGAGCTGATTGGAGGACTCTGCCCATAATGCTCCAAGCGTTCTTATTTGGGGACGGGTCCGGCCACCCTGCTGGCCAAGGTAGGGTTTAGCAAGCATGAAGAATGACGGTAGAAACTCTCGCTTTGTGTCGGGCGGGCATTGTCTTGCTAAAAAATAAGCGCAGGATGGCTTGCCATGAAGGGCGACATGACAGGGCATAGAATATCGTCGACCTACCACTGTGCCGTAAATGTACCACGGGTGACAACCAAAGTGGTACTGGTACGAAAAGAAAGGCCACCTCAGACTATCATTTCTGGTTGTCTGGCCGTACGGGGACGACAATGAGATTGGTACCCCACCGCTGTCGGGGGCGTCTCCAGACAAGTTTTCTTTGATCATCGGGGCTCAGTTCGAAGCGGGACTCATCGGTGAAGACGGTTCTCCTTTGGCAATGACATTCCAGACCAAAGACCCCGCAATGCCTTGCAGCACGATATTCTATGCCCCGTTTTGTTGCCCTTCATGGCAAGCCATCCTGGGCTTATATTTCAGTGAGATAATGCCAGACCACACTTGGCGAGAGATTATTCCACTTGTCTTCTAGTTTGCTGAACCCTACCCTGGGCAGCCATGTCGCCAGATATCTGCCATACTGAGAACGTTTGGAGCATAATTGGCAGGGCTCACTAACCGTCTCGGGATTTTAAAAATCTAACGCGCCAACTGGAGAGAATTGGGCACTATATCCCTGAGGAGGACATCCAACAACTCTGTCAATCATTGCCATGCCGAATGACTGCTTGCATATATGCCAAAGGTGGATGAATGCTTTATTGAATTGCTCAAATTGTGAAGCTGCTGCTCTTGAATAAATCATCCTTTTCCGTGTACATGTAAATCACGTCTAATGATTTCCATCCCATTTGGATAATTATTTCGTTGTTGTTCTTGTTTTTGGTCTTAGAGTGGACGTCTTTATCCTCTCATGAACTACACATCCTCCTTTCCACAACAATTCAGCAACGATTTTTTTGTCATCCAATTAACTTTAGAATTGAATGTCCCTCAAAGGCTAAAACTAGTACTTTGGTAACATTTCTTCAATAACTCTGCACTTTGTAAATCACTTGTAGAAGACAAATCCTGTTTTGTCACATAGAGCACTTTAACTATAACCGACTGCCAGCAGTTTCTTAATTTATTGATTTCACGAACCATCACGGAGGTCCCGTGACAGATATAGCACATGGGGTCAGCAGGGGCCAATCATGTATGTTGGGTATGTAATCTATAAGTTTAACGTAAAGCTTGCGAAATAAGGATCTGAAAGAACACCTCGTTTGCTGGATCTAATATTCTTAAAAGCTTAACACAAGTATTTTCCACAAAAGATACAAAGAATTGTTGAAATACTACATACGAGAGCTAACTAAGAAGAAACTAAGCCTCAGATGGATGAATAAAAAGCTCAAAAACCAATAGGAAATACAAAAATATGATTAAACTTGTTTTATCTGATAGGCGTAGCACCGCACCGAAAATGCTATCAAATTTCAATATAACAAGATAGACACTCGATCTCTGCATAATATAAATTATGACGATCCCAAGGAATTACAGAACGGTTACGGCTGCTCATGGTATCAGCCAAAACCAAGAATACAGTTCCCATGAATGGAATCATATTAATAACTTCAGAGCTTCAAGACAGACGCATTTCTGAAAAATTATGGTGACAGTAGTTCAAGAGTTTCACAAACCTGCACCCCAAACATTCCTGTCTAGCTGCGTTATAATGCAAGGTTTGGATGATTTGCGGTAAGTAGGTCTTATAGATATGAGGCAATATTCACAAGCAAATACGAGTTAGAAATGTATTTTATTGATTATTGAAACGTATCCAAAATTTTTCTATGCCTTACCTGTGAAAATAAAGATGGGGTGGGACCTTTCACGGGTATTTGAACAATCGTTGTAGATGGGTATTAGCTGATATTTTTCAAACCTTAGAACTGATCATAGTGGTGAGTTACAGATATTTCAAAACTATGCAGGAGCAGTTTGGAATAAGCCAGTACTCAACATTCTCCCAGATGAAGGAAAATATCGTGGCAGATTTGAACAGAATGGTAAAAACCTGTTTTGGATGCATTTCTATCTTCGTTGATAATACACGTGGATGTATTTTCTTTCACAAATAATTGTTTGGAATGACTGAACCATAAATCGAACTATAAAAAAAGAAAAAAAAATGATGTTCATGATAATGAGCTACTAAATATAGTATACAATCCTATTAAAATGGTGGATCCTCGCACGCAGGAAGTTAATGCAGGTGGTGTAGAATTTATTTCTTAATACAAAACTGCATTTGCGGAATCATACCTACCAAACTGGTCAATAGATATATTACGGTTTCCAAAGTGCAACAGGGAAAACCTAGAACATACGTATTAAACGTATTAAAGGATAACGTTTTTAATGGACTGGCTGGTAGTTTTCACGAAGAAGAATTACAGAGAGACAGTGAACTAGATTTGTTTCTTCTAGGGCATGTCATAAGACAATGGAAGAAACAGGTCTTGGTTAAGTGAGTTCGCTTCCCTTCATTGTACGACAGCTGGGTGAATGTTAGAGGCAGGCTAAATAACGGTCCACACAAACCCTACAACCATGCAGTTGTACAACATGCCTGTTAGGCACGTTCAGTGCTGTTTGGGTGTAATCAGTGCCTTGCGGTTCCTGCAAAGCATAAACTGGATCAATGTTTTGAAGTGTCTGTGTGTCCCTTGTTCCACTACATGTTGCTGCTGAGTCTGCCTACTATATGGCTGGTACTGTGTTTATACGGAAGAACAGACGTTAGTACTGTGTGATGTGTTGCACCATTACTCTGCGTAAGACTGACTATATGATTATTACTCTGTTATTAACCAACTTATTAAGAATGATCGTACTTGCGTCTGATTACAAGGGCTTATATTATTTCTAACTGATCATCCATTTTGTGATTAGAGATCTTTGTACATCTGGGTAATGAAACTGTTTTGCGGTAAATAAAGCTTCGTGTAAACCTTGACTTCTTGTCTTCCTGTTTTCTGGCAAGCCTGGGGGCACGATTAATGACAATAACCTTTACGTGTATTTTGCGTCTTGTATTGTGTGATTTTATTAAGCCTCTGGTCCCATTTGCTTCCAGCTTAACCTGAAACTTGTATATTATTTCTGAACATTTTTCAGTCCATGACTTTGTCTAGTACAAATTAATGCCTTATTTTTAAAGTTATGGTTATTTCGATTTATCTTCGGGCGCTTATTCTGTCACCTGAATTTTAATTATTCTTGTAATCACTTTTTCATTTTTCCTTGATGGACCAAGCTTTAGTCTGTTGCTAAATATTTGTTTTTAATTGGCACGTTGGTGGGTGTTTGAAGTTTATTATTAAGGTTCTGAATTTGTCGGAAATTGAAAATTCATGCATGTTTTTTAATAAAATTTTAATTTAATATCCACTCACGGCTCAAACCGGCCCAATCACTTCCTTGTACCAGTATGTAATGGTGGTAGAACAGGATTATGCTGTGACGAGCTTTGAGTGAAAGAACTAATTATTTAGTGATTCTTTGCTAATTGTAAAGTATTACACCCTACCACCGTTTTTGGCAAATACTGCTGTTGTATTTTCTGCTTCAGCATGACCAGAACGGCGTACTGGGTTGATGGCTCTGGAAAAGGAGGAACTCCGATACAAACTGGAAATCCATAACTCCGACATTGGGGAAAGCTCATGAGAAGTGATGTAATGCCTGCAAGAGGTATTCAACTGCCCTGTGGCACGACTGGACCTACAGCCAGCAGAGATGACTGTGGCCGTTTCTTACATACAAATCACACAGGTGGCATTGACAGAGTTGTCATCTGTCATTGCTGTGTTAGAAGCCAGTGAGCCACCGCGTTCACAAACGACTAGAGTTTGGGCCAAAGTCTTACGTTATACGAGGATCGTTCAATAGGTAATGCTACATATTTTATTTTCTTGGACAATGAAAAAGTGCGGAATTTATTCTGGGCCATCGTGGAACATCCTCGCTTCAGCCCCTATAGTTTCATGAAATCACGATAGGTGGCAGCGCTTCACGTAGCCTTCAAAACGACTCTGTAATGAAGGTGCGTTCCAAGCAGAGAGCTATCATTGAGTTTCTTTTGGCGGAAAACCGAAACATTGCCGATATTCATAGACGTTTTCAGGATCTCTGTGGGCACTTGGCAGTGAACAAATGCATGGCGAATCGTTGGGAAGGCGTCTGTTGTCATCGTAAGGTCGCGCAAACCTGTGGTAGAATTTAAACCACTTAGCGCAATACTGTAGAGCAAACGCGCGTGCGTCAGAGATAACATCGTCGGCAACCGGGTCTTCAGTTGCAGATAAAACTTCATGTATCTAAGAGTAAAACAAAGGAAGCAAATTTACAGTACTTCAGAATTAAGTGTTTGATTATCAAAATAGGTGGCACGTGCCGGAGTGCCAGGCAGTGAAGACTCAGAACAATAATTTCTTCGATGGCGCAGACGTGACAAGTGTGGCTCCCATGATTTGTCCGGCTGGAAAGCTCGACTCCGTTCAGCGCGTTGTCTGCTAATTGTATTTCAAAAGCTTGCTTGACCACTGAATCCCAACATGTATCCATCAAAAGACCATCTGGCCTCTGGGTCCCTTTACCAGTACTACAAACGCTTTTTCAGCACAGTTATTCTGGGAGTTGAAAATGCCAATTATGAGTTGTTAATGCTGGATGTCGGAGCGAATGGTCTTGTGCAGCGGTGTTCTTTATTATTTGGAGACTTGCTTAGATCGAACAAACGCAGCATCCTGCCAGAAGAAGACCTACCGATGAGTATCATCTCTGCTTCTTTTTTATTCGCCGGGGGTAAAGCATTTGCAATGACAAATAATTTGTTGAAACCTTACAGTCAGGTAGGACCGACTACGGAACAAAGAATTTCCAATTACCGTCTCAGTCGTAAAAGAAGATTAGTTTTAACGTCCCATCGGCATCGAGGTCATTAGAGACGGAGCACAGACTCGGATTGTCTCAAGGATGGTGAAGTAAATCGGCCGTGTCCCTTCATTACCTGCAGCAATTGCTTGAGGAGGAGGAAATCTGTATCTTACTCCCATACAGGTCAAAAAGATAGTGACAAGGAGGAGAGACGTACGATACCAAGGATCATGGAGAGATTTAGTTTGTTTTCAGCCCCCATACGCAAAAAAATTCGTGACAAAGTAGCAAAATAATCAAAGATTCTGTCCGTAATTACTTCAATAACGAGGATAAAGTATCTTGACAAGGTAAAATGTGTTAGTTGTATTTGAAAGGATTATAATAACCTGGCATGTATTATCCAGTTCTCACGGGCGCCTAATATTTGTTATCTACATGTGTAGTCATTAACTGATGTGCGTTTCACATGAATATAAGAAGTCAATTACAAAAATATTTTCGCATTCGGGAGGACGACGGTTCAATCCCGCGTCCGGCTATCCTGATTTAGGTTTTCCGTGATTTCCCTAAATCGCTCCAGGCAAATGCCGGGATGGTTCCTTTCAAAGGGCACGGCCGTCTTCCTTCCCCGTCTTTCCCTAATCCGATGAGACCGATGACCTCGATGTCTGGTCTCCTTCCCCAAAACAACCAACCAACCAACAAAAATACTTACAGAAGTGTTTTCGTTAAGCGCTCTCTCACATGCCTCATTGCTAGAAATGATCTAATCTAATGAAAAGGCTCTCTCCCTTTTTTTACCACTCATTCCAGACTCTCAAAACACTACACAATAGCAACACAACACAGTATTACAGAATGAGTTATGGAAACATGTCTTGGAATAACAGGCCTATATAAATGTACAGAGTGTGGGAGGTACAATTGCAGATATTTTAATTGGTGACTGAGAACAGTGTACTGGACAACATTATATCAGAATTTACTTCATTTGCAGACTAATACTTTTAGCTACTAGGAGAGGTATGTTTCTAGTTTGGTACAGGTGGCAATAACAAGCCGTTAATGTTTATTTTCTGCCTGCCGCAGTGGCCGAGCGGTTCTAGGCGCTACAGTCTGGAACAGCGTGACCGCTACGGTCGCAGGTTCGAATCCTGCCTCGGGCATGGATGTGTGTGATGTCCTTAGGTTAATTAGGTTTAAGTAGTTCTAAGTTCTAGGGGACTGATGACCTCAGAAGTTAAATCCCATAGTTCTCCGAGCCATTTTGAACTTCGAACGTGGTCAGGTGATTGGGTGTTACTTGTGTCATACATCTGTACACGAGATTTCCACACTCCTAAACGTCCCTAGGTCCACTGTTTCCGATGTGATAGTGACGTGGAAACGTCCCATAGTGCTCAGAACCATTTTTTTTTTTTTATTTCTGTTGGGCGACAGGAGTGTTGACGTGCGGACGCAAAACGGTTAGCCCACAATGACAGGTATAGTCCACTTAGTGCAGTTATGACGGTGGAGAAAACCTAAGGTAGAAAATTTAAGTGACTTCTTTTATTTATTTGCATATTTTTCTATGAAATGGTTTAAGAATGTGCAAACTTTGCGTTGTTACAAAAACAGAAACAGAAAGCATGATTACTATAAGGTTTTACTAATAAAACACAGAGAAAGTTATCACGCAGCCACAATGGACGATGTGCTACAGAAAATAATTCTTTAAGGACAAATAATCAGAAAGAAGTGAAAAAGAATAAAATATTGCATGGTAACTAGTGCAGTCTCTGATGGAGTATTGGAATGTACTTTATGGTATTTCGACGAGAATAACATGAATGAACGACTCAAACAGCGAAAAATATTGCGCTGCATCCGTTGTATAGATTGTTATAGCTTCCTGTCGACTCACAAGGAGAAGACGCCTCTTCGTCATCGCCGAATTCGTCCAAATTCATGGTGCATGTAAGGCGTGGTGAGAAAGCATGATTACAATAAGGTGCCCCAAGTGGGAACTCCAGAGGGCCAAGAGTTTAGGAAATAAAAGGAATTCTGATACCGATCTATTACCATGTACACCTTATCAGTTGTCGCTGTCAGGGTGTGAGCAGGAACAGTCTGCCCTTGTTTACATTCTGACGGCCGTTGCTTAAGTGCCGTCTTACCGTATACGATCCATGGCGAACCGTTACCGTAAATCTACGCTCCGATTTACTCTCTGCAACGATTAGGCCCGACCCAAAGCACTCGAGATGTAGCGTTTTCTGCGAGACGAAGTGAAGATCCCGACGACCGATATTATCGGCATACATTTGTCGATTGTGAGCAGCACGGTCTATGTTAAAATCATCAAAGACGCGGCGTGCGAACGCATCTTACGTGGGACCAAACAGGGGCTCCATTTCTGTCATGCTAATGGCAATGTGGGGGCAGTAACCTTCGACCACGCGGGCTCAGGTATGCGTACGATACGCATTCGAATTGCCATTCGAACTTCCTGCTGAGGAAGTCGTCGCGGCACTCCGACCATACGGCACAATCCACAGCCATACTGCGGAGAAGCGGAAACAGTTTCGGACATATTCTTTCCTAAACGCCGCCCGACAGGTCACCATTGATCTCCGAAGCCACATCCCGTCCTACTTACAGATCGGCGGATGCCGTGGAATAATTATATACGACGGCCAGTCTCGGACCTGTTCCGGGTGCGGCAAAGAAGGCCACCTGATACGAATGCCTACAACGGCGTATTACGCAACTTCCAGCTGCCGAAGGACCACCCACGTCGCAACCTACGGTGCTACCGGTGACCTACGCCGCTGCTCTTGCTTCTCTAACCGCTTCGCAACGCCGCCCAGACGCCACAAACGAGCCCGACCAGACCCCGACAGAGAGCGCCTCGGACAGCCCCCCGCCTCGGCCGGACATCGACGCCGCTCCGACTATGTCGACGCGACCGCCCGCCTACCCTACCCTCGGCAACACGATGGAGATCGACTCGATCATCGTCCCTACGGTGGCCTTCCTGCCAGAGCGACGCGACTCCTTTCCGTCGTCGGACGCGGTAGGTCGCGTAGGTAAATAACGTTCTCCGAAACGTCGCACCGTTTCCGGCCAAGAGTAGACGTTGCAAGTCGAGGATGACGCAACCGTCGACCAGCACGACGCCCCCGAATCCGCTACTGCCGACGAAGACGTTATGAGCGCGGAGACATCCACCGGTGTGCCTGCTCCCGTGTCCCCGACGCCCCACGCGGACAAAATGGTTCAAATGGCTCTGAGCACTATGGGACTCACCTGCTGTGGTCATTAGTCCCCTAGAACTTAGAACTACTTAAACCTAACTAACCTAAGGACATCACACACATCCATGCCCGAGGCAGGATTCGAGCCTGCGACCGTAGCAGTCGCACGGTTCCGGACTGCGCGCCTAGAACCGCGAGACCACCGCGGCCGGCCCCACGCGGACACTGAAATAATTGATGGACATATGACAGCTGACACTACACCACGAACCATTACATCATCTTCTGAAGACATAATGGACGATACACCGGTGCCCGCCGTCACAGCGTTGCACGAGGAGGAGGTCGAGGAGCAGGACCCGTTACGGGAGCCTGCGCCATCGGAGCCGATCCACTAATCATACTCTCACCAAAATCACCTGTGGGTGAACGGGATAACGTTCCACTGCGACGCCCACGCCCTTGCGCTGACGCCAAAGTGGACCAGCCTCCATCTGTTCTGGGGTGAAAATCCGCCTTATGCAGGAGATGTTCTGGGCTTTTGATGTTGATTTCGACCTTCTGCAGGAAGTTCACTTGACCAGTCTCCCGGATGTCAATGGCTATACCACACACGCCTCCACGGGTGATCCTGTGGGCCGTGGAGTGGCCATCTACGTCCGCCACGGGATTTCTGTCGCCGACGTCGCCTTCCTTCCATCAGCTCGGGGCATGGCACTCACTGCCACGGGGGCATGTATAATTAATGCCTACGCTCCTTCACGCACCGACCAACGACATGAACGGGCCCATCTTTATTCTGAAGAAATGCCCCCCCGCCCCCCTATTTTTAGGACGATATGACCACTGCCTACTGGGAGGTGATTTAACTGCATTCTGCACACCAAAGATCAGTATAGTGATACGGGATTGCCTGCTTCACGATACTTAGGAAGTTCAACACGGCGACCGTTCTGGCCATACCTGTCTTACCAGTCCGTCTAGACAGGATATATGTCTCACAAACTCTAAGATCCGCGATACGGAGCGCCGAACGCTGACCACTGGCCTTTTCCGACCAATGCGCTTGCATCTGTACGGTCCTCGTTCCGCTGCAATCTGTATACGATGTTGCGTTTATTTGTGATGTCAGTAGTGTACGCATTGTTAAGGAGCACAAAAACAACCCTTTCAATGCGAAAGCCGATCTCTTACGAATTTTTTTTTTTTTTTTAAGGATTAGTTGACGGACGGGGGACAATGTGGGCAGGGAAGTGAAAGTTGTTTATTTATTCGCATTTTGTTTTGTAATATTCACTATTATTATGAAATTATGTGGAGCAT
This sequence comes from Schistocerca nitens, assembly GCF_023898315.1. Lineage (NCBI taxonomy): Eukaryota > Metazoa > Arthropoda > Insecta > Orthoptera > Acrididae > Schistocerca > Schistocerca nitens. Next base: position 282,292,060 of record NC_064618.1, on the reverse strand, counting down.
AATAAATATAAATGCTGGGTAAAGAAAAATAAAAGAGAAAGGAAAATAAAAAAGAAATAAAATCCGCGCAATCTACGACGCGCACTCCCATCCGCGGAGGTCAGATGTAGAATCGATCATAGGCAGCTTAAACTCAGACACCGCCGAGGAGGGGTAGGTGCCCTCAGCTCCAGGCACCCCCCCCCCTCCCCCCCCCCACAAGTTAGTGGAGGTCTGATAAGGACCCCTCGAAGATTTAAAATAAAGTTCGGTAACGTGGTGTGTTTTCGAGAGCTGCATGGGCTGTTCGGAAATAGGTCCAGAGGTCGAGGCGGGATTTAGGTCCCTCATGAAGGAGATAAGCGACAGCCCACTCTTTGACCCACGTAAATGCATGTCATTTGGCGGCGGTAAATGTTTATCCTCCGGGGATAGAAACATTCGAGGTTCGATTGTGTCTGGTGGCACTTGGAGATAGCAGGTAACGATTTGCTGCACGAAGCGCCAGACATCGTGCGAAGAGGCGCATGTCAGACGGTGGTCATCAGTGTCCAGTTGCTGGCAAAGGAGACAAAGAGGGGAAACTGACAAGCCAATGTTGCGCAGTCGCTGTTTCGTGGCGAATTTCCTGTTGACTATGTGATACCACAGTGCCCGGACGTCCATAGGGAGGAAGGGCTGGTGAATCGTAGTCCACACTAAGGGCCACTGGATGGATGGATGTTTGGTGTTCATCACACTATGGGGATCACGGGGCAAGAGTAAGCTGGAAGATCCTTAGCCTGGGTGGGCGCGCATCTGGCAGACTGGTATGTGTGTAACTGTAGTCGACTAAAACGGTCGAAATGTGAGACAAATGAGGCACGATATGGCCGACAGACACCGGTGGTAAGGTGGAAGCAGGCAGGAGGACCTCAAGCAAACTGCATGTTAGAGATGTGCCCCGTCCAGTCCACTCTCTTCTCATGGTACTCATATACAAGACCGCAGCTCGCAGACGGACACTGACCAACCTGAGGCCACCATCCCCTGGGGCAGGGTTAGTGTCCCATAACGGACTTTAAACATGGAACCCGCCATGAGATAATAGCCAAAAGCCGCCTGAAGGTTGCACCCAATCGACGTGGGCAGAGGGAGCACTTGCGCGATGTGGACCAATTTTGAGCCACATAACAATTTAAGAAACTCAATGCGTTGAAGTGTGTACTGGCAGCGCAGGAGGTTCTGGTGGACGTCGTTGCGGATGACGTGTAACAGGCGACGGAAATTCGTTGCCGCTGTGCGTGAGACCATTGAGCTAAAGGTAATGCCCAGATACCGGAAAGTCTGCACAAGGGTGCCACTTAACATTCCTGGAGTCCTCGTCCAATAAGCATTGCAGAAAATTTGGTTACATTCATGGCACTGCCAGTGGCAGCCCCATAACTTGTGATCAATTCGAGGACTGCTCGAATCTCAGAGCCGGAACGAATGAGGAGGAGGAGCTCATGAGCTTATGTCCGAAAACGAAGGGTGAGGCCAGAGAGCTTGGTTGTCAAGCCCCTAATGAGGGACTCAACGGCAATGGCATACAGGAGGGTAGAGAGGGGGCACCCTTGCCGTATGGAACGGCAGATGGGTACCGGCCCTGCTAAACGTCCATTGACTTGGACACGTGAACTGACACTGTTATAAAGACACCGGGGGACATTGAGGAATGGAGGGGGATGCACATTCGGGCCGCCACCGAAAACAGGAAATAATGGCTCACTGTATCGAAGGCGCTACCGAAGTCTTTAGCGACGACCGCTGCACGGAGTCTGCAGGCCGCCGCCATCGCAATTAAGTCACGGCATCCGACTGTGGCAGTCTGTATTTTAACCTGACCCCCAGGCGTCGTTTGCTCTGGGGAGAGGATATGAGGGAGTACTTGTCAGAGACGCAGTCCCAGTAAACGAGCGAAAATCTTGTAATCTGCATTGAGCAAGGTGAGCGGTCTGTAACTCGTGACCGTCAAACCAGGGGCTGGTTTGTGTACCGGAATGATGATGCCCTCAACAAAGGCGGGTGGGATTGCTTGGTCAAATATCATCAGTTCTTGATACATAGTCCACCACCGCGGTGCCATAAGGTCCTTGAAGGCAAGGTAAAACTCAGTCGGTAAGCCGTCAATGCCGGGCGATCTGTTGACGGCACCCTTGTTTATTCTGTTTTCGACTTCGTCTCGCATGACCGCCATTTTCAAAGCTCCGCCTCCGTGTGGGGAAGGGTGCGCATGACGGAATGCAAAATAGAGTCGTCTGTTTCAGTATCAGCATCTTCTTCACTATAAGTACGACGGCAGTGTTCGACAAATGCGTGGAAGATGTCATTCTCATTAGTCGCTTGTGTGCCACGAGGCGTGGTCAGTGTGTTGATGATCTGCCGACGACGCCGTTGTTTGTCGGACACTATATGATGCATGGATGGAATTTCAAAAGCCGCATGATCGTGGCACCGTCCGTATCACAACCCCTTGTAATTTCCTGCGTGCCAGCGCAATTATCCTCGCCTTAGTTCTTTGCCGTACCAACTGGTTGTCTGGGGATAGCGGCTGAGTGTCCAGATCTCGGAGAATCGAATAATGGAAGTCAACAGTGTTGCGATGCCAGTCAGCCAGTTCCTTCCCGTATTTCATCAGTGTCCTCCAGATTGCTGGTTCGGCGCAGTCCATCCACCACGCCGAGCGGTAGCGGGGGAGGCGTCGTTCGCAGGCTGTCCACGTCTCAGTGACTTGTTGGCGACAAGTCAGGTCGTGACAAAATGGTTCAAATAGATGGTTCAAATGGCTCTAAGCACTATGGGACTTAACATCAGTCCCCTAGACTAAGAACTACTTAACCCTAACTAACCTAAGGACATCACACACCTCCATGCCTGGTGCAGGATTCGAACCTGCGACCGTAGCGGTCACGCGGTTCCAGCCTGAAGCGATTAGAACCGCACCGCCACACCGGCCGGCTGGTTATTTGTGATGTCAGTAGTGTACGCATTGCCAAGGAGCACAAAAACCTTTGCCACCTGGAGGAGTCGAACCTGAGACCCTTTCAAAGCGAAATCTGATCTCTGACCGCTGAGCCAAACACCGCTTCCTGAACACACTCTCACGGGGACTATTGATAAGGTACTCATTGTGACACATCCTTATCAAAATTCCTTTTATTTCCTAAACGCTTGGCCATCTGGAGCTTCCACTTGGGGCACTTTCTTGTCTCACCACGCCCTACGCGTAACATAAATTTGGACGAATTCGGCGATGTCGAGTAGGCGTCCTCTCCTTATCAGTGCTGTTGAGAGAGAAGTGGATGCAGAGAGGAAAGCTGTGGTTGTAGGAGGTGGGTACGAATTTCCAGTTTGCCCTTCATATAACATTTTATGACTTGCTTTCTTGGCATTTACCTGTTGTTCTGGAATCATTCTGTCCAGCTTCACAGATTTGGCAGTTGGCATCGTGTCGCTTCCGGTGGTGAGCAGGCACTGACTGGCTAAAGTTACGATCTCCTCTTGACTCGACAACTTCTAATTCCTTTTGACTGGAGACAGTGCACAACCTGCAGCCTCGGTTTCATTGACCTGCAGCAAAGTTTATCGGTAATGAAAATGACGCTAGATTGAAAGCCCAAACAACTTTTCTTGTCTTATATGTTACTTCAATAGTGAGGCTAAAGTACGTTGGGAAGATAAACCATGATAGTATCGCTTTAATATCTTTTGATAAACTGACATACGTATTTTATAACCTGACATACTTATTACCAACAACTGATGTGTATTTCACACGAGTATAATAAATCAACCGAAAAATAGTTACGCAGCTGAGTGGCTCTTCCGGGCCATCTACAGAGACCAGTCTCCTGCCGAGTTCACTACAAGTTCGACGAGAAGAAAACTCATTTCATCGAAATACCACAAATAATACTTCATTCGAGCCAGCACCACTTTTTCTGGAATCCTTCATTCTTTTCACCTCTTTCCGAAATGTTGTCCTTAAAGAATTAAACTCCTTACCGTCTTCCTCTCCCCGTGGACCATGGATCTTGCCGTTGGTATGGAGACTTAAGTGCCTCAGCGATACAGATAGCCATACCGTAGATGCAACCACAGTGGAGGCGGTACCTGTTGAGATATCAGACAGACGTATGGTTCCTGAAGAGGGGCAGCAGCCTTTTTAGTAGTTGCAGGGGCAACATCTGGATGACTGACTGATCCCCCTTTGTAACATCAATCAAAACGGCCTTGCCGTGCTGGTACTAAGAACTGCTGAAAGGAAGTGGAAATTACAGCCGTAATTTTTCCCGAGGCCATGAAGCTCTACTGTATCGTTAAATGATGATGACATCCTCATGGGTAAAATATTCCGGAGGTAAAATAATCCCCCATACAGATCCAAGAGGAGACTACTCAGGAGAAGCAAAACATCGGAGCGTGGAATGTCAGATCCCTGAATCGGCCTAGTAGGTTCGAAACTTTAAAAAATGAAATGAATATGTTAAAGCTAAATATAGTGGGAATTAGTGGAGCTCGGTGACGGGAGGAACAGGACTTCTGGTCAGGTGAATGCAGGGTTATAAACATAAAATAAAATAGGGAAAATGCTGAATTGGATTTAATAATGAATACAAAAATAGGAACGCGGATAAGCTGCTATGAACAGCATAGTGAACGCATTATTGTAAACAAGATAGTCACGAAGCCCACACCCACTACAGTAGGTGGGAGAAAGAAATGGAAAAGGAAGCCGCCTGGTAGAATTCTGTACAGAGCACAATTTAACAATATCTAACTCTTCATTTAAGAATCATGAAAGAAGTTTGTATAAGTGGAAGAGACCTGGAGACACCGGAAGGTTTCAGACTGATTACATTGCGGTAAGAAAGAGATTTCGGAACCAGGTTTTAAATTTTAAGACATCTCAAGGGGCACATGTGGACTCTGACCCAAATTTATTGGCAATGAACTGCAGATTGAAACTGAAGACACAGCTAAAAGGTGGGAATTTAAGGAGAGGGGACTTGCATAAACTGAAAGAACCAGAGGTCCTAGTGAGTTTCAGAGGGAGCATTAGACAACAACTGACAAGAACAGAGGGAAGGAATACAGTAGAAGAAGAATGAACAGCTTTGAGAGATGAAATAGCAAAGGAAGCAGACGATTAAGTAGGTAAAAATACAAGGGCTAGTAGAAATCCTTGGGTAACACAAAGGATATTGAATTCAATCGATGAAAGGTGATAATATAAAAATGCAATAAGTGAAGCAGGTGAAAGGGAATACAAACTTCTAAAAAATGAAATCGACAGGAAGTGCAAAATGGATAAGCAGCAATAGCTAGAAGAAAAATGCAAGGATGTAGAAGCATATATCACTAGGTGTAAGACATATGCTGCCTACAGGAAAATTAAAGAGACCTTTGGAGAAAAGATAACCACCTGTATGAATATCAAGAACTCAGATGGAAAACCAGTCCTAAGCAAAGAAGGGAAAGCAGAAAGATGGAGGGTGCGTATAGAGAGTCTATACATGGGAAATGTCCTTGAGGGCAATATTATGGAAGTGGAAGAGGACGTAGATGAAAATAGAAGGGAGATATAACACTGTGTCAAAAATCTGACAAAGCAGTGAAAGACTTAAACTCGAAACAAGGACCCGCGAGTAGATAACATTCCGTTAGAGCTACTGATAGCCTTGGGAGAGCCAGCCGTGACAAAACTCTTCCATCTGGTGAGCAAGATGTATGAAACAGGCGAAATACCCTCAGACTTCAAGAAGAATATAATAATTCCAATTCCAAAGAAAGCAAGTTCTGAGAGGTGTGTAAATTACCGAACTATCAGTTTAATAAGTCACGGCCGCAAAACACTAACACGAATCCTTTATAGAAGAATGGAAAAAATGGTAGAAGCCGACCTTAGGGAACACCAGTTTGGATTCCGGAGATATGGAGGAACACGCGAGGCAGTACTGACCCTACGACTTCTCATAGAAGATAGGTTAAGGTAAGGGAAGGAGTGGTTGAGAAGGGAGTGAGACAGGTTTGTAGCCTATCCCCTGTGTTGTTCATTCTGTATATTGAACAAGCAGTAATGGAAACTGTGGTGTCACCGCCAGACACCACACTTGCTAGGTGGTAGCCTTTAAATCGGCCGCGGTCCGTTAGTATACGTCGGACCCGCGTGTCGTCACTATCAGTGATTGCAGACCGAGCGCCGCCACATGGCAGGTCTAGAGAGATTTCCTAGCACTCGCCCCAGTTGTACAACCGACTTTGCTGGCGATGGTTCACTGACAAAATACGTTCACATTTTCCGAGACGATAGTTAGCATAGCCTTCAGCTACGTCATTTGCTACGACCTAGCAAGGCGCCATTACCAGTTACTATTGATGCTGTAAAACATGTACCGTCAAGAGCGACGTTCATCATTTATGGATTAAAGTTAAGTATTCCAGCAGCTACGTACGTTTTTTGCTAGTCTAATTTCCTTGACCTGTTCCAGACCTCACGCCAGCCTGCGTGAGCTTAAAACGCGTGCCTTTCGGCTTCCTTTCAATTTAGTGGGTTGGTCTTCTGCCAATCCACAACAGAAACAAAAGAAAAATTTGGAGTAGGGATTAAAGTCCAGGGAGAAGGACTAAAAACTTTGAGGTGTGCCGATGACATTGCAATTCTGTCAGAGAAAGTTGAACGGAATGGACATTGTCTTGAAAGGAGGCTACAATATGAACATCAACAAAACCAAAATGAGGATAATGGGATGTAGTCGAATTAAATGATGTGATGCCAAGAAAATTAGGCTGGGAAATGAGACACTTAAAGTAGTAAATGAGTTTTGTTATTTGGGAAGCAAAATAACTGATGATGGGCGAAGTTGGGAGGATACAAAATGTAGACTGGCAATGGCAAGAAAAGCGTTTCTGAAGAAGAGAAATTTGTTAACATCGAGTATAGATTTAAGTGTCAAGAAGTCCTTTCTGAAAGTATTGGTACGGAGTACAGCCATATATGGAAGTGAAACATGCACGATAAACAGTTTGGACAAGAAGAGAATAGATGCATTGAAAATGTGGTGCTACAGAAGAATGCTGAAGATTATATGGGTAGATCACGTATCTAATGAGGAGGTACTGAATAGAATTGGGGAGAAGGGAAATTTGTCGTACAAACTGACTAGAAGAAGGGATCGTATGGTAGGACACATTCTGCGGCATCAAGATATAACACTAAGGTACCGTGAAACACGCTAATGATACTCTCTGAGAGGACTTCAAATTTTGCTGCGCGTGTGTATAATGGACAAAGGTATGGGACTATAATTCTGAATATGGTGAAATTAACAGAAAAATTAAACGAACTTGAACCTTGAGAGTTAATGAAAGGGGTAAAATCATAAGTGAAAAAAAAAAAAAAACTATGAACGGCCACCAGCCAAATTAGGTACATTAATTTGGAAACATATGTTTAAGAAACTTGAATATTGGTTATTAAAATTACTTTCGTTTATATTTCCCTTTGAATAGCACACAGGATACAAACTGACACAGTGCACTCTGAACTGTGTGTAGCAGCAGTTACCAATAACACACACACCAGTGAATTATAGGAAGCAAATTTGCGCCAAGCTTATACTAATGACAGCTACACTCAATATCATTACTTAATCAAATACTGAAATTTGAACATGAGGGTCATTTATCTTAACTGACATGAAAAAAAACAACAACAAATAAAGATGAATAATATTATAAATTCGCTGTTTAAACTCCTCTATATATATCAGTTTTCCTTAGCAACGGTAATAGTTCAATGTTTTTTCTAATAGGTGGAGAATATGATGAGGACCCATAACCTAGTATAGTTTCACTAGTCAATGCTCTCTGATTATTACAGTAGAAAAGACTAATTCAAAAAGCTAACCATTCACTTCACTTGGAGTAGTTCATAAGTTACTTTGCAAGACAATAAAATACAACACTCGGCTTAATAAACTTCAAAAAAGGAAATCAAAACTACACTATTTTTAAAATGAGCTGCCGGCCGCGGTGGTCTCGCGGTTCTAGGCGCTCAGTCCAGAAGCGCGACTGCTACGGTCGCAGGTTCGAATACTGCCTCGGGCATGGATGTGTGTAATGTCCTTAGGTTAGTTAGGTTTAAGTAGTTCTAAGTTCTAGGGGACTGATGACTACAGATGTTAAGTCCCATAGTGCTCAGAGCCATTTGAACCATTTTTTTTAAATGAGCTTAACTCATTTGCCTTTTTGTCACCCGTGAAGCAGGTATTCCAGATAATAATGTTTACACAATCTTGCACTGTAATCACACAAAACTATATTTTGTAATAAACTAAGGATACTTTAGCAAAAGCCTGTTCAACTTCACTTTTGTGATTTTAACTTTAAATTTTACTGCATCTTTTATATCATTGGTGGCAGCCATATGGCGGCTAACTGTACTCCACGGCTCTTGATGTTCGAATGCTCTATAAAATCTCTCCTTGGCGTCGGATTTTCAACATACTGAGCCATTCCTTTATGCCGAGAATACAAAATAATAGCCAGATCCACATCCAAGGCAAATCCTTTGTAAAGCAGCTTCCAATTGCCTCTCTTAGCACCGTCGAAGTGTAGCGTGCTACGGCTACCCACATACTGCGTCATGTCCACACCAAGGAGCCGCTCAGTTCGACCGCCAAAATCACCTTTTACATCGCGCCATTCCACTTCCGTTATGGGGGGACTTCACTACAGCTTCTACATATTAAAAATCCAACTGCCCTAAGCATGAACCAGCTTTCAATAAACATTTTCTTTATATCAACATACACATAATATAATAATTTACCATTTTAACGTATATTTTTGCTTTTTTCATGTATACATTACACAGTCTAATTTTCGTGTCACATATCAAGGAGTTTAAATAAATCAGAATACACACTCCATAATTTCAGACGAATAGTTACACAATATAAACACCGAGCGAGGTGGCGCAGTGGTTAGCACACTGGACTCGCATTCGGGAGGACGACGGTTCAATCCCGTCTCCGGCCATCCTGATTTAGGTTTTCCGTGATTTCCCTAAATCGTTTCAGGCAAATGCCGGGACGGTTCCTTTGAAAGGGCACGGCCGATTTCCTTCCCAATCCTTCCCTAACACGAGCTTGCGCTCCGTCTCTAATGACCTCGTTGTCGACGGGACGTTAAACACTAACCACCACCACCACCACAATATAAACCTACTTCTAATCGATATAAGTGTTACAAAGGGATCACCAATTTAGTACTGGAGGATAGGCTTGGGGGAGGGGGTAAAAATGGTAGAAATACACCAAGAGATGAATAGAGTAAGCAGATTCAGAAGGATGCTGGTTGCAGTTGTTAGTTGGAGATGAAGAGGCTTGCAGGATTGAGTAGCATGGACAGCTGCAGTCTTTGGACTGAAGACCACAACAACAACAATAACCGTCTTCCTTTGTGACTGTTTGATACACTTCCGTGTATTTTGTTAGTAAAGCTTCAAAGCACTCATTATTCGTATTACTGTATTTGTATCTTCCTGATTTTACATCCCACAGAGCGAGCATTGCTTTGTAGAGCTCTAGCTACTATTAAGAAAAGTGTTCTCTCTTCTTGTTTTGCGGTCATTTTAAATTTTCCAAGCTCAGCGTCGATGACAACACCGAAGTGTGAATACAAATGTCCCCAGAGACTGTAGCGCCCGAGACACTACGAAGAATATTACCAATACTACCCACAGACGTTACCATATTTCCGGCCAGCACAAAGTGTTTCAATTGTTTTTGATCTTCTCATTTTTATTGCGCAACTTCTCAATCTCGCCTCTAAATGATCAATACTACTGCGCTAAAGGAAAAATTGTGCAATATTATCGACTACCTACAGGGCGCTTAAGAGTTCCGTAATATTCTCAGATCCACTCGTTGGTAACTAAGAAATTATAAAACATGAAATCATTAATATTCAAGGCCCTTCTATCGCACACTTCTGATTGATATCGTTTGCGTTCATTTCTGACTGTTCACTTCGTATATCGTGCAAATAGTAAATATTCGACGAATACGGCGTATCCATCTAACGTGCCATTGACATGTAAACACCATTCGACGGTTTCGCAATACAATACCAATAGGAACGGTAAGACTAGTATCGTCGATTCAGGCGAATGTGAATGATGTGTTGCTTTGAAGAACAAGTCGATATGCTTCTCATTTACGGAAAACGCCAATGAAATTCAGTGAGAGGTAAAGACTTATACGCTGAAAGATATCTTCAACATACTTACCCTACACGTCGTACATTTAAATATGTGTATGATAAATTGAGAGTAACTGGATCTTTAACGCATCGGAAACATATCCAGCAAAGGAAAGTTACTAACGAGGAAACGGAAATTGGTACTCTTGCTCTGTGGTTCGAGATCCTTGTGTTACTACGCGTCAAATCGCATGAGCCAGAGTAGTGTTGTTCATGTTCTGCATCGCCATAAATATCATCCTTACCACATCAGTCTCCACCAAGTATTGACTCGTACGGATTGTATGCGTCGCATTGAATTTCGCCGATGGGCTCAACTTCAGATTGAGAGGGGCGACACATTTATTAATTTGATTTTATTTACTAACGATCCATCGAAATGTTAATTTGCATAACATGCATTCTTGGGCAACTGAAAGTCCATGTTGGCTGCGGCAAGTTGCACACCAAAAACCGTGATCGGTGAATGTATGGTGTGGGATTCTGAAGTAGAAAATTATAGGCCCCTATTTCATCGAAGGAAATCTTAATGGCAGGAAGTACATCAGATTCCTGCAAGAAACATTAGGTCTGTGGAAAAAACACCTTTAGGAACAAGGAACAGAATGTGGTAGCAAGACGATGTGTGTCCGGCACATTTTTCCCTAATGCCTAGAAATGAGTTTGAAACACAATTCCCAAATCGTTCGATTGGACGCGGAGGGGATTGGTCGTGGCCGGCTCGTTCGCCAGACTTGACGCCTCTGGATTTTTTCTTGGGGGATTCGTAAAAGACATTGTTTATAAAGACGCTCCAACTTCACCTGAATATATGCGAGAGAGAATTGTCAGAATATGTGCTTCAAGAAGTTCCGATGTGTTAAGGAATAAGAAGATTGCAGCACTACATTGATACCAATGGTCATCACTTCGAACAATTTCTGTTAATTGACGTTCATGCCACCATTGTGACCTTCGTTGACCTTCAATGACCTGATTGTTGCAGATCATTGGATTTGTCTCGATAGCCGTTCTCAGAAAATAAGTACCTAACTATAGCATCTTATTTAAAGAAACAAAGTTGACCTTCATATCTCTGAAGCGACCCCACCTAGTAATAAAAAACCAACGTCATATTAAGGCCCCCTTTGTCCCATGCAAATTTTGTCCCACAAACTTTTAGCTCCTATCATACTTTCGGAGTTATTCTTGGTGCTAATACACTACTGGCCATTAAAATTGCTACACCACGAAGATGACGTGCTGCAGACGCGAAATTTAACCGACAGGAAGAAGATGCTGTGATATGCTAATGAATAGCTTTTCAGAGCATTCACACAATGTTGGCGCCGGTGGCGACACCTACAACGTGCTGACATGAGGGAAGTTTCCAACCGATTTCTCATACACAAACAGCAGTTGACCGGCGTTGCCTGGTGAAACGTTGTTGTGATGCCTCGTGTAAGGAGGAGAAATGCGTACCATCACGTTTCCGACTTTGATAAAGCTCGGATTGTAGCCTATCGCGATTGCGGTTTATCGTATCGCGACATTGCTGCTCGCGTTGGTCGAGATCCTATGACTGTTAGCAGAATATGGAGTCGGTGGGCTCAGGAGGGTAATACGGACGCCGTGCTGGATCCCAACGGCCTCGTATCACTAGCAGTCGAGATGACAGGTATCTTACCCGCATGGCTGTAACGGATCGTGCAGCCACGTCTGTATCCCCGAATCAACATATGGGAACGTTTGCAACACAACAACCACCTGCACGAACAGTTCGACGACGTTTGCAGCAGCATGGACTATCAGCTCAGAGACCATGGCTGCGGTTACCCTTGACGCTGCATCACAGACAGGTGCGCCTGCGATTGTGTAGTCAACGACGAACCTGGGTGCACGAATGGCAAAACGTCATTTTTTCGGTTGAATCCAGGTTCTGTTAACAGCATCATGATGGTCGCATCCGTGTTTGGCGACATTGCGGTGAACGCACATTGGAAGCGTGTATTCGTCATCGCCAAACTGGCGTATCACCCGGCGTGATGGTATGGATTGCCATTGATTACACGTCGCGGTCACCTCTTGTTCGCACTGACGGCACTTTGAACAGTGGACATTACCTTTCAGATGTGTTACGATCCGTGGCTCTACCCTTCATTCGATCCCTGCGAAACTCTACATTTCAGCAGGATATTGCACGACCGCATGTTGCAGGTCCTGTACGGGCCTTTCTGGATACAGAAAATGTTCGACTACCGCTCTGGCTAGCAGATTCTCCAGATCTCTCACCAATTGAAAACGTCTGGTCAATGGTGGCCGAGCAACTGGCTCGTCACAATACGCCAGTCACTACTCTTGATGAACCGTGGTATCGTGTTTAAGCTGCATGGGCAGCTGTACCTGTACGCGCCATCCAAGCTCTGTTTGACTCAATGCCCAGAGGTATCAAGGCCGTTATTACGGGCAGAGGTGATGATTGTTCTGGGTACTGATTTCTCAGTATCTATGCACCCAAATTGCATGAAAATGTAATCACATGTCAGTTCTAGTATAATATATTTGTCCAATGAATACCCGTTTATCATCTGCATTTCTTCTTGGTGAAGCAATTATAATGGCCAGTACTCTATAATCCGACGGGAGGCCTTAGCCACACGACTCTATAATTAGCGAGCATGGAGGACATGGACAGGAACGGCAGATAGGTGGCGCTATGTGGGAATGGTAGTCGGCCGTGGAGCGCAGCACGATGAGCCGTACATTTACAATAAACTGCGTCCTGGTGGTGCAGTGGTTGACGCGACTGTCTAATAAGCAGGAGATCCTGGTTTCGAGTCCCGGCCCTACACACACGATCACTCATGGCCGCTGATTCTGCACATAGTTCCCATGCAGCTGATATCGATAGTTCGTTTCCTTTCCTTCTTCCCCGTCCCCCTTCTATTTACATAATATGTAACATACCTGTGGAGTCTGGGGGGTGTCTGTTCTTTCAGACATGTTCACTTAATACTGTGTTTCTCCGAACAACTGATTGTCGCAGCACCAGTCTTAGAGTAACCCAAGACTTGCCAGACGTCGGTGAGTGGTAGAATACGTCAACCAGCATCATGCCATTAAATTTTTCTGTGTTGTGCACGGCGACGTACTGTAAAAATTTCAGTCTTAAATTACTAATAGCCTAATGACGAACAACAGCTGCTTTCCTTCTCACGCCTGACAATCAGTCAGTCAAATCAGACGAATTTTACTTACGCTCCTTTCAGTGAATTAATCAGCAGTTATGAATATAGCATAAAAGAGTGAAGTAGCTTTGCCCCTGTGGTATTACAAGGTCTTTTACAATAGTGGCCGTAATGTTGGTTAATGATTTTACAGCATGATGCGGTGTGAAACGCAGATGAGTTTTGTAAAATCAGAATGACTTATCGTTTTCTATGCAAGTGAGAGAACGATGCCAACAGGACAAGAAACAATTACAATAGATTCTTATCGTCCAGGTAAATAAGAAGTCTGACGCAAACACGAACTTTAACTACGAGTACGCCATTGTAAAGTAACTTCGAGCAACACTAATACTTGAGATAAGAACATCGAGGGCTTTCGAATTTCACAATCGATAACTAATACGGTTATTTCACAAGCAAGCACAATATTCTGAATTAAAACTTCAATGCTGTTTACTTAAGATACATTATGTGATAAAATGTATCCGGACACCTAGCTGAAAATGACTTACAAGTTCGTGGCGCCCTCCATCGGTAATGCTGGAATTGAATATGGTGTTGGCCCACCCTTAGCCTTGATGACAGCTTCCACTCTCGCAGGCATACGTTCAATCAGGTGCTGGAGGGTTTCTTTGGGAATGCAGCCCATTCTTCACTGAGTGCTGCACTGAGGAGAGGTATAGATGTCGGTCGGTGAGGCCTGGCACGAAGTCGGAGTTCCAAAACATCCCAAAGTGTTCTATAGGATTCAAGTCAGGACTCTGTGCAGGCCAGTCCATTACAGGGATGTAATTGTCGTGTAACCACTCCTCCACAGGCCGTGCGTTATTAACAGGTGTTCGATCGTGTTGAAAGATGCAATTGCCAACCCCGAATTGCTCTTCAACAGTGGGAAGCAATAAGGTGCTTAAAACAACAATGTGGGCTTGTGCTGTGATAGTGCCACCCAAAACAACAAGGGGTGCAAACTCCCTCCACGAAAAACACGACCACACCATCACACCACCGCCTCCGAATTTTACTGTTGGCACTACACGCGCTGGCAGATGACATTCACCTGGCTTTCGCCGTACCCACACCCTGCCGTCGGATCGCCGCATTGTATACCGTGATTCGTCACTCCACACAACGTTTATCCACTGTTCAATCGTCCAATGTTCACACTCCTTACACCAAGCGAGGCGTCGTTTAGCATTTACCGCCATGATGTGTGACTTATGAACAGCCGCTCGACCATGAAATCCAAGTTTTTTCTCCTCCGGCCAAACTGTCATAGTACTTGCAGTGGATCCTGATGCAGTTTGGAATTCCTGTGCGATGGTCTGGATAGACGTATGCCTGTTACACATTACGACCCTCTTCAAATGTCGGCGGCCTCTGTCAATCAACAGACGAGGTCGGCCTGCACGCTTTTGTGCTGTACGTGTCCCTTCACGTTTCCACTTCACTATCACATCGGAGACAGTGGACGTCGGGATGTTTAGGAGTGTGGAATTCTCGCGTACAGACGCATGACACAAGTGACACCTAATTACCTGTCCACCTTCGAAGTCCGTGAGTTCCGCGGAGAGCCCCATTCTGCTCTCTCACGATGTCTAGTGTCCCTGATATGGAGTAGGCCTACCTGGCAGTTAGTGGCAGCACAATGCAACTAATAGTGCTGGCAGAGGGTTCAATGAACCACCTTCAAGATGTCTCTCTACTTTTCCACTCTCTAACGACGCGCGGGAAAAACGAAAACTTAAATTTTTCTGCGCGAGCCCTGATTTCTCCTATTTAATCGTGAAGATCATTTCTCCCTATGTAGGTGGGTGCGAACAGAATGTTTTCGCAATCGTAAGAGAAAACAGATGATTGAAATTTCATGAGAAGACCCCGTTGCAACAAGAAACGCCTTTGTTTTGATGATTGACACTCAACTTCATGTACCATGTCTCCAGCACTATCTCCCCTGTTTCGCGATAATACTAAACGAGCCGTCCTTCTTGGTACGTTTTCGAAGTCATCCGTCAATCCCACCTGATGCGGATCCCACACCGCTCAGCAATGCTCCAGAATATGACGGAAAAGCGTGGTGTATGCAGTCTCTTTAGTAGACCTGTTGCACCTTCTAAGTGTTCTGCCAATAAACCGCAGTCTTTGGTTTGCTCTACCCACAACATTATCTGTGTGATCATTCCAATTTAGGTTATTTGTAATTGTAATCCTTAAGTATTTAGTTGAATTTACAGCCTTCACATTTGTGTGGCTTATTGCTTAATCGTAATTTAGCGGATTTCTGTTAGTACTCATGTGAATAACTTCACACTTTTCTTTATTCAGGGTCAATTGCTACTTTGTGCACCATACAGATATCTTATCTAAATCTTTTGGAAATCGTTTGGTCATCTGATGACTTTACAAGACGGTAAATAACAGCATCATCTGCAAACAATCTAAGGCGGCTACTCAGTCTCCTATATTGGTAATATAGATTAGGAACAATAGAGGGCCTATAACACTTCCTTGGGGAACGCCGGATATTACTTCTGTTTTACTCGATGGCTTTCCGTCTATTACTACGAACTGCGACCTTACTGACAGCAAAATAACGAATCCAGTCGCACAACTGAGGCGATATTTCACACGCACGCAGTTTGGTTAGAAGACACTTGTGAGGAACGATGTCGAAAGACTTCTGGAAAACTAAAATTATGGAATCCATTTGACATCCCCTGTCGGTAATACTCATTATCTCATGAGTATAAAGAGATAGTTGTGTTTCACAAGAACGATATTTTCTGTATCCGTGCTGACTATGTGTTAATAAATCATTTTCTTCGAGGTCCTTCATAATGTTCGAATACCGTGTATGTTCCACAACTTTACTGCAAATCGATGTCAGTAATATGGGCCTGTAATTCAAAGGATTACTCCTACTTCCCTTTTTGGGTATTGGATCTTTCTGTGAGCGAGCGGTTGTATATAATTGCTAAATATGGAGCTATTGTATCAGCATACTGTGAGAGGAGCTTGACTGGTATACGATCTGGACCAGAAGCCTTGCCTTTATTAAGTGATTTAAGTTGCTTTGCGACACCGAGGATATCTACTTCTATCTTTCTTATCTTGGCAGTTGTTTTTGATTGGAATTCAGGAATATTTACTTCGTCTTCTTTCATGAAGGAGTTTCGGAAAACCGTGTTTAATAACCCTGCTTCAGTAGCACTGCCATCAGTGATTTCACCGATGTTATCGCGCAGTAAAGGTGTTGACTGCGTCTTGCCGCTGGTGTCCTTTATGTATGACCAAAATCTCTTTGGGTTTTCTGCCAGATTTCGAGACAAAGTTTCGTTATGGAAATTATTAGATTTCATCTAGAATTGATGTACGCTCTGTATTTCGATCTTGTATAAAACTTTACCAGTATTGGGGATTTTGTGTTCTTTTAAATTTGGCACGCGTTTTTCGCTGCTTCTGCAACAGTGATCTGACCCGTTTTGTGTACTATAAGGAATCAGTACCATCACTTATTAATTTATGTGGTCTATGTCTCTCAATTACTGTCGATATTATCTCTCTGAAACCATTTCACAACTTTTCAAAGCTTACATGACCATATCGGAAGGAGTGAAGACTGTCTCTTAAAACGGTGTTAAGAGCATTGTTATCAGCCTTTTTAAATAGATATAATTTCCGTTTCTCTTTGATGGTTGTAGGTGTTGCGGTATTCAGCCTGGCAGCGACTGCCTTGTGGTCGCTAAATCCCTGTATTCGTCACGATACTCACTATTTGTCCATCATTATTTGTTTGCTAAGACATCAAGTATGCTTTCACAACCATTTACGCTTCGAGTGGGCTCATGAACAAACTGTTAAAAATAATTTTCTCAGAAAGCATTCAGTAAAATTTCGGATGACATTTATCCAGCGTACCAAGGGTAGACTGAAGTCAC
This sequence comes from Schistocerca nitens, assembly GCF_023898315.1. Lineage (NCBI taxonomy): Eukaryota > Metazoa > Arthropoda > Insecta > Orthoptera > Acrididae > Schistocerca > Schistocerca nitens. The sequence goes on along the minus strand of NC_064618.1, from coordinate 282,274,650 downwards.
CACCGACTACAACTGTATGAGTGGGGTACCTATTTGAAATTGGACTCAAGTTATCTTTGAACTGTTCAGCAACTATATCTTCGGAGTCCAATTAGTAGTTTAGTCCGATTGTCAGGTATAACCTCTACCCATACTATGTCGCAGGAACTATCTACTCCAATTTCACTACAAGGCAAACTACTTCTGGCAGCAATAAATATTCCACCACCAACTGTATTGAATCTATCGTTTCTGAACACTGTTAGATCGATTGAAAAGATTTCGGCTAAATTTATATCCGGCTTTAGCTAACTTTCTGTAACTATAACTATTTGAGCTTCTGTGATTTCTATTAGGGCTTGGAGCTCTGGGTCTTTCCCAACACAGCAACGACAGTTTACAACCATAATATCGATCGGTTTTTACAATTAACTTTCTGTGTTTTACCTGTCTCCTTTTAGACGGACGCCCTTTCTGTGGTTCCCTGAGATCCTCTAACCTAAAAAACCGCCCAGTCCCTTCCATGCAGCCCCTGCTACCCATGTAGCAGCTTCGTGTGTGTAGTGGACTCCTGACCTATTAAGCAGAACCCGGAAACCCACCACCCGATGGCGGAAGTCAAGGAATCTGCAGCCTACATGGTCACAGAACTGCCTGAGCCTCTGATTCAGACCCTCCACTCGGCTCTGCACCAAAGGACCACAGTCGGTTCTATCAACGATGCTGCAAATGGTGAGCTCTGCCTTAATCTCGCAAGCAAGACTGGCAGTCTTTACCATTTCCGCTAGCCGCATGAAACCAGAGAGAATCTCCTCCAATTCAAAGCGGCACAGGTCATTGCTTCCGACATGAGCCACCACCTGCATTTGGGTGCACTCTGTACTCTTCACGGCATCTGGAAGCACCCTTTCCATATCCGGAATGCCTCCACGCGGTATGCACACTGAGTGCACACTGGCTTCCTTCCCCTCCTTGGCAGCCATGTTCCTAAGGAGCCCCATTACGCGCCTAGCGTTGGAGCTCCCAACTACAAACAATCCCACCCTCTGTGAATGCCCAGACCTTTTGGGCAGAGAAGCTTCCTCTGGAACAGGGTGGACGACTGCATCCGCTCAGAGACATCGTCAGCGACAGATATCGCCCGAAACCTGTTTGTCAAACGAACCGGGGAGACCGTACGATCGGCCCCTCGGAAAGTTTTACGCTGCCTGCCAGACTTTGAAATGATCTCCCACTCGACCACAGGCGAGGGGTCAACCTCATTGCAGGCAGTACCTGGAGTGGCCACAGCAGTGAATCGATCGGGGAACATGTGGGACGTGCTCGACGTCTCTCGCATCCCCACGTCAGGCCCCCCATAGTGATGCCCCTTGGCAGCAGCCTCAAGCAGTGTGATGGAAGCCAATGCAGCCTGGAGCTGTGAGTGAAGGGTATCCAACTCAGCTCGCATCTGTACACAGCAATCAAAGTTCCTATCCATTACTGCAGTCGCTCCTGTTGGAGGCTCGTAAAAATATATAACAAATGAATGGTGTACTCGCCTTATTAGCAACAGGAACACGACGTGCTTTGTCTCACGTGGTCTATCTGACACTCTGGATGCTTTTGATCACATTGTTGTTGTTGTGGTCTTCAGTCCTGAGACTGATTTGATGCAGCTCTTCATGCAACTCTATCGTGTGCAAGCTTCTTCATCTCCCATTGCAGCTTACATCCTACTGTATATGCTTAGTGTATTCATCTCTTGGTCTCCCCCTACGATTTTTACCCTCCACGCTGCCCTCCAGTACTAAATTGGTGATCCCTTGAAGCCTCAGAACATGTCCTACCAACCGATGCCTTCTTCTAGTCAAGTTGTGCGACAAACTCCTCTTCTCCCCAATTCTATTCAATACCTCCTCATTAGTTATGTGATCTACCCATCTAATCTTCAGCATTGTTCTGTAGCACCACATTTCGAAAGCTTCTATTCTCTTCTTGTCTAAACCATTTATCGTCCATGTTTCACTTCTATACATGGCTACACTCCATACAAATACTTTCAGAAACGACTTCCTAACACTTAAATCTATACTCGATGTTAACAAATTTCTCTTCTTCAGAAACGCTTTCCTTGCCATTGCCAGTCTACATTTTATATCATCTCTACTTCGACCATCATCAGTTATTTTACTCCCCAAATAGCAAAACTCCTTTACTACTTTAAGTGTATCATTTCCTAATCTAATTCCCTCAGCATCTCCCGACTTAATTCGACTACATTCCATTATTCTCGTTATGCTTTTGTTGATGTTCATCTTATATCCTCCTTTCAAGACACTGTCCATTCCATTCAACTGCTCTTCCAAGTTCTTTGCTGTCTCTGACAGAATTACAATGTCATCGGCGAACCTCAAAGTTTTTATTTCTACTCCATGGATTTTAATACCTACTCCAAACTTTTCTTTTGTTTCCTTTACTGCTTGCTCAATATACAGATTGAATAGCATCGGGGAGAGGCTACAACCTTGTCTGACTCCCTTCCCAACCGCTGCTTCCCTTTCATTTCCCTCGACTCTTATAACTGCCATCTGATTTCTGTACAAATTGTAAATAGCCTTTCACACCCCTTACCTTCCGTTATTAATCCTAGTAGCAAAAGCATAAGCATTTGGAGCGTTCGCCATTCACGTGTGGACTGCCATTAACAATTCAGAATTTGAAAGAGAGTATTCCAATCAACATTGTCAAAAGATTTCTCTAAGTCTACAATAGCTAGAAACGTAGGTATTCCTTTCCTTAATCTTTTTTCTAAAATAAGTCGTAGGGTCAGTATTGCCTCACGTGTTCCAGCATTTCTACGGAATCCAAACTGATCTTCACCGAGGTCGGCTTCTACCAGTTTTTCCATTCGTCTGTAAAGAATTCGCGTTAGTATTTTGCAGCTGTGACTTATTAAACGGATAATTCGGTAATTTTCACATCTGTCAACACCTGCTTTCTTTGGGATTGGAATAGTTATATTCTTCTTGGAGTCTGAGGGAATTTCGCCTGTCTCATACATCTTGCTCACCAGATGGTAGAGTTTTCTCAGGACTGGCTCTCCCAAGGCTGTCAGTAGTTCTAGTGGAATTTTGTCTACTCCCGGGGCCTTGTTTCGACTTAGGTCTTTCAGTGCTCTCTCAACTCTTCACGCAGTAGCACATCTCATATTTCATCTTCATCCACATCCTCTTCCAATTCCATAATACTGTCCTCAAGAGCATCGCCCCTGTATAGACCCTCTATATACTACTTCTACCTTTCTGCTTTCCCTTCTTTCCTTAGAACTGGGTTTCCATCTGAGCTCTTGACATTCATGCAATTGGTTCTCTTTTCTCCAAAGGTCTTTTTAATTTTCCTTTAGGCAGTATCTATCTTACCCCTCGTAAGATAAGTCTCTACATCCTTACATTTATCGTCTAGCCATCCCTGCTTAGCCATTTTGCACTTCCTGTCGATCTCATTTTTGAGACGTTTGCATTCCTTTTTGCGTGCTTCACTTACTGCATTTTTGTATTTTCTCATTTCATCAATTAAATTCAGTATCTCTTCTGTTACCCAAGGATTACTACTAGCCCTCGTCCTTTTACCTACTTGATCCTCTGCTGCCTTCACTATTTCATTCCTCAAAGCTACCCATTCTTCTTCTACTGTATTTCTTTCCCCCATTCCTGTCAATTGTTCCCTTATGCTCTCCCTGAAACTCTGTACAACTTCTGGTTCTTTCAGTTTATCCAGGTCCCATCTCCTTAAATTCCAACCTTTTTGCAGTTTATTCAGTTTTAATCTACAGTTCATAACCAATAGATTGTGGTCAGAGTCCACATCTGCCCCTGGAAATGTCTTACAATTTAAAATCTGGTTCCTAAATCTCTGTCTTGCCATTATATAATCTATCTGAAACCTTTTAGTATCTCCAGGGTTCTTCCATGATTCTTGAACCAAGTGTTAGCTATGGTTAAGTTATGCTCTGTGCAAAATTCTACCAGGCGGCTTCCTCTTTCATTTCTTAGCCCCAAGCCATATTCACCTACTGCGTTTCCCTCTCTTCCTTTTCCTACTGTCGAATTCCAGTCACCCATGACTATTAAATTTTCGTCTCCCTTCACTACCTGAATAATTTCTTTTATCTCATCATACATTTCATCAATTTTTTCATCATCTGCAGAGCCAGTTGGCATATAAACTTGTACTACTGTAGTAGGTATGGGCTTCGTGTCTATCTTGGCCACAATAATACGTTCACTATGCTGCTTTTAGTAGCTTACCCGTACCTCTATTTTTTTATTCATTATTAAACCTACTACTAAATTACCCCTTTTTGATTTTGTATTTATAACCCTGTATTCACCTGACCAAAAGTCTTGTTCCTCCTGCCACCGAACTTCACTAATTCCCACTATATCTAACTTTAACCTATCCATTTCCCTTTTTAAATTTTCTAACCTACCTGCCCGATTAAGGGATCTGACATTCCACACTCCGACCCGTAGAAAGCCAGTTTTCTTTCTCCTGATAACGACATCCTGTGAGTAGTCCCCGCCCGGAGATCCGAATGGGGGAGTATTTTACCTCCGGAATATTTTACCCAAGAGGATGCCACCATTATTTAATCAAACAGTAAAGCTGCATGCCCTCGGGAAAAATTAGGGCTGTAGTTTCCCTTGCTTTCAGCCGTTCGCAGTACCACAACAGCAAGGCCGTTTTGGTTAGTGTTAGAGAGCCATATCAGTCAATCATCCAGACTGTTGCCTCTGCAACTACTGAAAAGGCTGCTGCCCCACTTCAGGAACCACACGTTTGTCTGGCCTCTCAACAGATACCCCTCCGTTGTGGTTGCACCTACGGTACGGCTATCTGTATCGTTGAGGCACGCAAGCCTCCCCACCAACGGCAAGGTCCATGGTTCATGGGGGAAAGTTTGATCACATAATGTACTTTATTCAGATATCGTTTACAATTGCTAATTGTGTGTGATACAGTACGATATTTTGCTGTCTCAACTCTTTACTTGAGGTTTGTATGGCGTTTACATAGAACGATGCACCATGGGGCTACCATAATAGTGAAACACTCATTATCGTTGCCCTCTAACATGGTGTGTGATCACCTCGGACGGCAAGTACAGTTACACACCTGCGTGGCATGGACAGTATGAGATTATTAATCAGCTCTTTAGGGATCTTTGGCTATTCTTCCATGAGTGTAACCTCCAGCTCTGCAACCGTCGTGGGAGGTGCTGGTCGGGTTGCAATGCGTCTGCCAACTGCATCCCAGACAGGCTCAAACGGGTTTAAATCTGGTGAACAAGCTGGCCACTCCATTCGTCCAATTCCCTCATCTTCAAGAATGTTGTCCACCAGTGCAGCTCTGTGGGGACTAGCGCTATCGTCCACCAGAAGGAACCCATCTTCTATGGCACCAAAATGTCGAAGGATTTCGTCGCTATACCTTTGAGCAATCAAAGCGCCATTCTGAACGGCGTAGAGGTCCGTACGTCCGCCATTACCTACTCCTGCCTACACCATTCGTCCACCGCCATGGTACGGTGATGTTTCCTGTACATAAGCAGGATTGTTCTGAGTTCCACGTTCTCTCCAGATGAGAGAACACTATATCTTGACTCATCTGTGAACAGCACCCGGCGCCATTCGTTACGACTCCAATCCCGATGTTCCTCCGCCCAGTTTCCGCGCACTAAACGGTGTCGTGATTTTAATGGTACGCACACCACAGGCCTCCGCGTGTAAAGGCCACATTCCCGAGGGCAATTTCGGACTGTTTTTGTTGATGTTGCGCGTCCTGTCGTTGCATGGAGAGTGAGTTGCAGTTGAGTTGCATTCAGCCTCCTGTCTCGATGGGCTGTTAACCGGAGATAACGGTCATCTCTTGCTGATGTTACCAGTGGAAGACCTTGGCCTTGCCTTCTTTTAACGATTCCTGTTGTCTGAAATCACGTGCAGGTCCTGGAAATTACACATTGGGACACTCCAATAGCTGCGGCCACCTCCCTCTGTGTCTGTACTGCTTCATACCGTCCTATGGCTCTCCATGCCATAGCTTCGGGTAAGTCACGTTGTTGTTGCATTGCACTAACTGCTCACTATACTATCTGAACCCAACTTCTTGTGTAATTCGTTTGGTAGAGTAAACACAAGTTAATATCAGCCCCCTCTGCAGCAACTTTCCGTTATTACCATTATCTCGGTGACCGTAATGTTGTTGTCTCCACTCCGTAGAACCGACAGAAAGGCGTCGAACCATTTTAGTTCATTCTGCCGATGACGATACTTCAGCACCTAGATATCTCAACTGATCCTCTAATTGTTTTCATCGTGTAGATATCTTAATCTCTATTTCTTGTCAAAAGTAGACAAAAATGGAACTTGAATCATTAACTGCTAATGCCATTGTCTTTTCATCACATCCACTGATGGAGGCGTCGTATACATAAGCGAAACGGCCACAATGTTGTTAATTAAAGTAGAAGGGATTTCTGTTCCGAAAACCAGTAGAACAATGTCTTTACCATGACTCAACGGAAACCAGTAGCACAGTGGAGATGAACCCGATTATATATTGCCTGCTGCATCTGAAAATGACCTGGGAACCTCGAAGTAAAAGACTGAACTTAAAACTTTGGAATGATTACAGCTACTTTTTACATAGAGGAAGTTTAACTGCGCAAAAACCGATGGACTTGGCGATAACTTAACAGACGAAGTAATTAACAAGGGTTTGGTTGGATGGTTTTGGGGAAGGAGACCAGACAGCGTGGTCATCGGTCTCATCGGATTAGGGAAGGATGGGGAAGGAAGTCGGCCGTGCCCTTTCAGAGGAACCATCCCGGCATTTGCCTGGAGTGATTTAGGGAAATCACAATTAACAAGGGGGGCGGGGGGAGGGGGGGGGGGAACAAGGGAAAAAATTTTATAAGGTTTCGCGTAATTCAACAAGCCGCAACACAGATAACCATTGCTGAGTGCAAAGAACAAGAGAGAAAGCTATTATTGCTCATTCACAGAAATTCGCGCTGCTGACAAACTTAAAACTACGTTAACCGATTAGCACGAGACAAGAGCAGGGAGAGAGAAATAATGAATGCTAATTATAGTCAGCGAAACAAAAGAGTAAGCATTTCGTTCAACGCCAAACAGGGCAGTGCGAAGCTTTTAGCTTGCGACAAATGTGGCAAGAAGTTCAGCAATTCAGAAAGAGTTTGGCACAAAGAATTAGTATTACTAAACATCTCTGATCAAGAACTAACTAACGGTACGCCAGCAAGCAGCTGCATCGCGACTCACCATCATTGCCTCGTGGTACAGCTGCACAGCGTGTCCCCATTGACCAACAGCGTCTCCAACGCATCCAGTCTGTAGCTAGCCCCGTCTTTCACTGCCCTGTTCGCTCCACTAGACCCGCGACAGGGCATACTTTCAGGTGCACCCTCTGCCTAATCACAGCTCTAGTATCAGGCGCCACACGATGACCCAATTGGCTCGAATCGAAAGTATCCCCTGTGGATTTCTTATTCTCCCGTTTCAACGGACAGATTCCCTTGAAAGATCTCGAAACTTCTATCACAAACTTTCAGCAGCCAACATGAACACATGTCCACTATTATACTGCCAGAAACTAATAGGCACTTAACATTAAATGAACTATAAAAAGATTTATAAAGCCAGTGTTCTGATGACCATTGATTTCAGAGAAAGTTAGTGGGAGACTGAACTATATTCCTCATACTGAAAGTATATTACATTTTTGCGTTACAGTTCTTGTTATCAATTTCATGAGCTGTTTTTTTTTGTCTAAATATGAGTCCAACTACCTTTAATAAAGATTTAAATAGTATTTTGCTTGCTGATTTGTGAAAAAGGATTGTATTGCTACCCATTCTTCTTCTTTCTATATTTCAGTAGATAGGTCTTTACTATCATCCTTCTAGTGTAGCAGATTCTGAAAAGGTTTCATCTACCTATACAAGGTTCAGGTCATCCGTTGAAATGTGGTAATTACATGGTCAGTGAACAGGAAGGATGTAGAGACTGTCTAAAATGTGACATAAGGAAAGGAAAGATCTTGTGATAAGCGTTTCAGTTAAGTCTTTAGTGTAATAATTGTGGCCTTTCTAAACTGTGATGGTCCTGAATTTATTACTGATTGTAACTTGTTCACAAATAGCATATATTGTAGCAACACTTCTACTCTGTAAGATGTGATAATGTGACTGTGGTAATACCTGGATTCTTCTTGTCAGGGATGCAGTTGTTTGTTTTCACAATGTCAGGCATACATCACATATTTCTATTTGTTTATCCTGCCTCTTCCATGGATGATGTCTCTCTCATAGAAGACCATGCATGGTCGTGGTTCCATTTATTATTTGGTATTGAATTTGTTATGGGAAAAATTCAGCTCTGCTTTCCAATAAGGCATTGAAATTTTAAGGGATACCATTAATTTGTTTAGCGCTGAAATTCTTGTCACAATACTGCTCAAAACACAATCCTAATATATCACATAACATTCTACATGAGTGACTATTTTGTCAGTCACCAACCAAAAGCTCATTATCTGTAATGTAGGTCACTGCTGAATATTACTGAATCAATAATATAACAATAAATAATAACCATATAAGCAGGGAATGTACTTCTGAGAAAAATACTAACTTAAGTGCCCACTACCCTGCACTCACGACCACTCACATCAGCAGACATCACTCAAGTCTCTATCGGTCACAGTGTCTGTCTCATAACTTTACACCAATCAGCGGCCAGGAAAAGTAAAGCTACCATATAAGGCCATGTTACGACCAGCCTATAAAAAGAGGCGACATTGTCTCTAAGTGAACACAACATTATGACTCACTTTGGGCAAATTTCCTGTAATTGTTACATGGTTGCTGATTCCCTCCGGGTAGAGGAATAAAAATGTTTATCTTTGGGTACCGGACTTAACTGGTATTGCTTTATGAACAGACGAGAAGTTTGTTTTAGTATTGTTCCCCCACAGGTGCAGGCTGTTAGAAGGTAATTTCTTTGTTTGTTGTTATTTGGACAGTGTAGGGCACCAGCTGAAAATATACGCTGTAGTTAAACTTCCAGGGAACGTTACGATGATTTAATAAGTGGTGTATGTGAGATTAGGAATCTACGAATTAATCATGAGGTTTCATGAGCGTTTTCGTTTTGCTGATACAGGGATGTATGCAGCCAAGTGAGCATTTGAGGAAAGAAGCAAGGAGAGTGCTGTTAACCTCTTCCCATGTTTGCTACGGTGAGAGTTTGACCGTTTGTAGTCCTATGATAGTAGGAGACCAATGAGAGTTGTTAACAGAATATGAGCAGCCACATTATGACAATAGCATTAAAGCAGGTAGGAGGACTTATAATACATAGTACTTTGTATTTCAATTGTAAAAGAGTAAAAATATTTTTTTCCCTTTTTGTCTCTTAAGAGTCACAGTGTACAAACAAGACTTCTCTGCAGTTAGTAGAATGAGGATTGGACGGTTTTCTACATGTTGTGGTGTATGTGATATGTGAAGGCTTTCCATGAGTAGGTACATTGGTGCACACGATGGGTCACTCTTTTTAAGTTTCAATTTTGACATCATAATAAGTGCAGAAGATATCATACTTGTCTCATGTTAACTTGTGGAATCAGTTTCAGATGAAATGTGGACAGCAGAATCCTTTTCATTCATTTTATGTTTGGGGAATCAGCAAATGTAGATTTAATTCTTTTGTGAGTTGACTGGTACAAAATAGGAAAAGTTGTCTCATGATTAATAAAGGAAATAAGTATGTTCAGATGATCGAAGAAGAATTGAGTATAACAAAGAGTAGTGTAATCTAAGAGGTACTGATGTGTACCAACATCACTGAGTATACTTTGCTACTGCAACAAAAGGTGGGTCTACATATACTGCAACTATTGTCATAATGTCTCATTCATTTTATTAGGTACATGTTTCTTATACTTTATGTCCTATTTCTTTACAATTGAAATTGTTAGTATTACTCCAAGAATTACTGTAAAACAGGTTCACCATAGGTGACCAGAGGTTGAAATGCTGGAGAGGCACTGAGGGTGTGTTTCGGAAGGTAGCAGTTGGAGCTGAGAGCATGTGCCTTAAAGGTAAAATTTTATGTGTTTAGTACTGTTCAGTAATTCTTATTCACTTACGTTCGTTGTGGAAAAACTTGGGAGTGATGCTGGAAATGTAGAAGTCTAACCATTGAGATGTCAGATAGTGAATAACAATCCTGTGTTTTATATCTTGCAGGAGTGCATAGGTTTATCAGGTTTGTGTAAACTCTAGGAGATAAGATATTGTAATGTGATATCTTCTGCTAGTGAAGGAGAGGATTTATCACTGATCTCCGTTCAGAGCAAGGTGTACATAGAAGTATTGTAATATGGCATTTCTTCCCTTAATCCATTTTTCAGCAGATTAATCAATCACTGAATGATAGATGTACATTTTTTTGCATTTATTCGAACTAATAACTATGGATAAGGCATTTATCCATACATCATCATTAGTTACGCTCATTTTTCGAACTTATTGCCAAGTGTGCTCTTGGTATTTTGATCAACTGGGACAAGTGCACAGACGTTTTCATTATATAATAGAACGCACTTAAGATTGGGTTCTGAACTGTTTACAAATAAACATCAGCCATCAGGACTGTAGAATGTAATCCCTAATTCCTCGAGAAGACCTCAGATATTATCGCAATAAACAAACTTATTTTCCTCTCTAAAATATATAGGGAAGAGCTCTTCCCGATTTCAGTAATATGATATTTTTACAGTATCAACTACATCCACATGTAATTGAATGTAGGCTGAAGCATAATATAAGCTTAAAGAGAAATGACAGGTCAGATTAAATCACAATAGGAAAAGAAGAATTCTGCTCTTAGGTAGCAGTCATCGGAGTGGTGTAGGCCAGCAGCTTCAGCAGAAATTAGGTGCAGGGTACCAGGTTACAAGTTTTGCGACACCAAGGGCTAGCATTAACCAGGAACAGAAAACGTAGGTCAGCCATGCGGTGACTTTGAGAAGGAAGATCAGGTAATTATTGTTGGGGGAGCAAGAAACATCCTGGCTATGAATATAATATATAGTATTAGGAGTGATCTGGATAAAATAGGAGCAGAAACCCGAACCCAAATGTGGGATCTGTGGAGGTCTTTCAGCGCCATTATCGGCGCTGGGCAAACACTGGTGTAAGGCATGTTAACACTGAGCTGAACAGGATACTCCAGACACTGGCAAAATCCTACATAAGTGTTGTTCCAATTGATGCTATTGGTATGTGAGGATACAGTACACAAGAGCTGCACCTCAATAGGAAGGGGAAAAATAAGCTAGCTTCTCTATTAGCAGGTACTGTAAGGGGGACCTCAGTCAAATGGTTCAAATGGCTCTGGGCACTATGGGACTTAACATCTGTGGTCATCAGTCCCCTAGAACTTAGAACTACTTAAACCCAACTAACCTAAGGACATCACACACGTCCATGCCCTAGGCAGGATTCGAACCTGCGACTGTAGTGGTCACACAGTTCCAGACAGAAGCGCCTAGAACCGCATGGCCACACTGGCCGGCAGACCTCAGTCACACAAGGGATGACCCCTGTGGTTAGTTGGACCAGGCAGCCAGGTTTTTTAGGTTAAAGCCAAAACCCAGACAGACAACAATCAGGAAAAATAGAATGAAAGAAGCTTCATCTTAGTAAATAGGGATAAAGCTAAGGGTAGTATCAATTTACTACATCAAAAGATCAGAAAAAATAAAGTAGATGAGCTGTTAGTGTTTTTAGATGATCTCAAAAATACTACAGATAGATAATTTAGCGTTGATATTAGCAACAGTGATCAGATCGCCATTAGGAGATTGGGAGCTGTTCATAAAAAGTTTGGCTTTCTATTATGCTGTTTGTCGGAGAAGAAGAAAAAGAAGTTATTAATCTGTGGTGATTTCAATGTTAACCTTCTAAGCGATTCTGATAGGAAAAGTGAACTAAAGTGTTATTAATGACATATAACTTAGAATCAGTGATCAATTTCCCTGCATGTATAGCTCAAGACAGTAGCACTCTAATAGACAATGCATTCATACAGCAAGAGGGTGTAAAACTAACATATGCTTTCCCTGTGATATATGGATTATCACACCATAATGCACTAGCAGGGTGTATAGTTCAGAAACCATTAAGAAAACGTGTAAGGTTGTTCAACCTGGTATCTACAGAGCACTTCAGAAAAAGTTTAAGAAATATTAATTGGGGAGATATATATAATGAGTCAAATGCTAATGATAAATGCAACATATTTCTTGATAAATTTATATCCCTTTTCAAACATTGTTGCCCAAAAAATTACTAAATGTACCACCAAACAGTCTTCAAAGACACTTTGGATTACTACAGACATTAAATTTTCTTCAGAAAGGAAATGAAAACTGTATTAGACAGCAAGTATTAGTAAACATCCAAAAGTAATTTTACACTACAAAAATTATTGTAACATACGGAGAAAAGTTGTCAGAAAATCAAGAAATATGTATCTTAAAGATATAATTAACATGTCAGACAGTAAAAGAAGATCAATATGGAATGTTGTTGGAAGGGGGCAGGAAAAGTAACCACTGGGGTAGGTAGTATTACAATTTAAGAGAATGATACCAGCTTATCCAACAGGACAGAAGTAGCTACGTATTTAACAACAATTTCTTAAGTATAGGTGAAAAAATTGGTGACAATAGTTCAAAAGAAAAAACCAAGCAGTACATGGAAGAGTCAGTTTTGAGAAATCTTAGTCAGATTAATTTTCACCTAATGTTCTCTTGTGAAAGAAAGAAAATCATTAAATCTTTGAAAAATAAATGGTCTGTTGGAGTAGATGACATCTCTAACAAGATATTAAAAGAATGTGGAGCAGATACAGCTGGTGTTCTGGTTCACATATGTAATGCATCACTAACTCAATGCATATTCACAGAAAACCTAAAATATGCCATTGTCAAGCCTCTCTGCAAAAACTGAGACACCACAGATATTAATAATTACTGGCCAGTAATTTTGCTTGCAGCACTTTCAAAAATCATAGAGAAAGTAATGTACTCAAGAGTGGTTAGCCATCTCATCAGTAATAGGATACGTAGTGAATCACAGTTTGGATTTCAAAAATGATGTTCCACTGAGACAGCAATATACAATTTCACTGCCCATATAACAGAGTTTTTAAATAGTAAAATGGCACCAATAGGAATTTTCCATGACTTATCCAAAGCATTTGATTGTGTGAACCATGACATTATGTTACAGAACTTACAATTCTATGGTATAAATGGAACAACATATGAGTGGTTTAAGTCATATCTACAGAACACAAAGCAAAGAGCTTCTTTATATGTTTTAAATGATTTAAGAAAGTTTGCCATTTCATGTAACTGAGGCGAAATTACGTTGTGTGTTCCACAGGGTTCGATCTTTGGTCCCTTCCTGTTCTTGATGTATGTGAATTATCTCCCTTCTTATCTGAAACAAGAAGCTAAACTGATACTGTTTGCTGATGACACAAGCATCACTATTAACGCAGTAAAGGAAACTCCAATAGAAAATGATACAAATAATGTCTTTGGAAAAGTTATTAAATGGTTTTCTGCGATGGGCTTGCTCTGAACTCTGAAAAAACCCACTATACATCCAATTTTCTGCTGGAAGGAGTACAGTTCCTTCAATAAATACAACACATCAACAGAGGTCAATAGCCAGGATTGAGCATATTAAGTTTTTGAGTGTGCAAAGAGATGAGAATTTTAATGGGAAAATTCATATTTTGAATCTCCTAAAGCGACTAGGTTCAGCAACTTTTGCAATCAGAATAATTGCTAATTTTGAGGAAATAGAAATTAGTAAGCTAACATACTTTGCATAGTTTCACTGTTTGATGTCATAGAGAGTAATATTTTGGGGTAACTCAATAATGTGTGGGGCTCATAGTCGCACATCTTATAGGCAGCTGTTTAAAAGGTTAGGAATTCTTACAATAGCCTCACAGTACATTCACTGAGTAGTCAAATTTATTCTCAACAACACGGACCAGTTTACAAAACAAAAGTGACGTTCATGACTATAATACCAGAAGAAAGAAAGGCTTACACTATCCTCTACTTAACCCATCTTTTGGCACAGAAAGGTGTAATATATGTTCCTGTAAAACGTTTCGATAAATTACCAGATGAAATAAAATATCTAACAGACAGCAGAAATAGTTTCAAAAATAAATTGACGTCATATCTTCTTGACAACTCCTTTCACACCATACATGAAATCTTGAATAGGAATAAATAGATATATAGGTATAATATGAACATTTTGTGCCATTTAAGGGAATGGGGTAGGTAAAAAAATTTTGAGCAAAAAAAAAAGGTGCCTTGATTCATGTGTGCATTTCTTATGCACACCTGACACGTTCCACATTATAACAGTTACCGCGAGATTGATGAAAGGGACATGTAACTAACTAACGCGATGCTACATTGTTCTTTCAATCTAGAGGCTACCACTTCAGCTGCAAGTTTGGAGAGAGACCCAGTTTTGTTTCAAGCTCTTTCCTTTTTGACAAATTCAGGAGATCTCGTTTAATACTCTATCAGCAGTCTACTGTCATATGTTTGTCCCATCTCCCTTCTAAGTAATTAATCTAACAGCAAAATGCCGGAACGGAAAACTTCGAATTGCATGAAAACCAGTACATGCAGAGTAAAACCGATTTCAGATTTGAAATCTGCAGATCGAAAACAATAGTAATCACTAAAAAATCTCATGAAACTGAGAGTTTGAAAAACTCTGTGGACCAGCATTGTTGCTGTAGATGGTGGGCATTCCGAATATTTGATGATAAATAGAGTTCCAAGGAAGTTTTTATGTACCTACATTCTTTTGTGATTTCTTTTTTGTTGCTGAAGTAATTTTGTAAAGTAAGTGAGTTTCTTGGTATTAAATTTGACATAATGTTATTGTTTAACAGTCTTTATATCTGCGTTCTATTTTTTTTTTTTTTACAAATCTATTCAGTTTTTGATGGGCACCTTTCTTTCAAGGCTGTGGCAGAAACAAGACCGGAATTGTTATCATTGTTAACTGGTGAATCATCCCTAGATGCCACGTCCTTCGTCTTTCATTTGGTGCGTCTATCCAAATACATGCAGCCACGTGTGATTACAATAAGTTTTAAATTAACCTTCGACTACTCATTTGTAAATAAACTGTCTGAGCTACGTCTAGTTGGAATTTTGTTCCCATGATGTTCCCATCGAACATGATGAGCTTCCTCATAAGACAGCAATCGGTTTCATGTTTGAAATAGATAACTCCTTAGTTCTAATAACTGTAATGTCTCCGAAACTACTAACGCGATTTCGAAGAATTAAATGCCATTGAATTCGTGTAGCTTAGAACTAAGATATTAGCAGCAGAAATTAGTACAGCTACGTTTGAAAAAAGTAATGTCCAAGCCGATACTTCTGCAATTCATATGATTGTGACAAGACGCTACACGACGTTTAGAGAATTTTTTCACAATTCATTTGGTTGGAAACCGCATTGCGGTACCTTAAAGGGTTCAAGAAACATATGAACCGGCGAATAGCTTAGCCGAATCATCGTGTAAATATATTTTATTGCATCTAGTTGCAGTTTGTAAACTAAGGAATGTAAAAGTAGCGTGTGGCACTTCATAAACGAGACATGCTGGACATTCCTAGTTATTTTTAAAAATACTGATGAAAATTGAAGAAAAGTAGCAGGCGACAGTACATCCAATGCTCATCGCTTCATTTTAGAAACATAACATTTCACCCCCTAAATACCATTTGGCTTACAGTCTGTATCTCGAATTGGTTCGTTTAACTACCTACGTAACTTTTCAGCTGGATCATTGTTAATCTTATGTCTGCGAACGCTAGCTGCCGTGTGATGTTCGACATAGATAATTCCTAAATAATCACTCTAGAGTGTTAAATTTTCTGTGTAAAGCAATTTCGCCTCATGTCATTTTACTTGATGAAAACAAAATTAATCAACAACGAAAGTAATAAGTAAAATGGAAAACTGCGTCAGAACAGTTTCTTCAAAGATTATATTTATCGTCACGTAATTTTTTCGGTAGAGATTATTTGTCTGTCACAATGAATATTTTTGAAATAGAAGTTCCACATCTACATCTTATTACTTCTGTTTTATTTACTAATATATTTCACCCCCCCCCCCCCCCCCCCCGACGACTAGTTTCGCAGTCGCAACCCCAATCTCAAGCGATCCTGGTATGTGTATTGAATCATATTATTTTTTCTTTCTTTTCTTTTCTTATATATAAGCTATATGTAAATTAAATGACCTATAAACCAAATACGCCGCTAAAAGGTAAATTAACGAATTGTTTTGTGGCAAGTATAATGTTTTCATATCTGTATGAAACAAAGTAAGAAATACGCTCTTCAGTTTGATAATTCATGTATCTTCACCCTTTTGTTTTGGGAAGTGGTAGCGTACTGATGTATGCTTCGATCCGTCGTACCAGCATTGTTAAGAATGTGTATTTTAACCCTTCATTAAATGTATTATAAGAAGTTATTAGAAAAGGAATATTTATTCGCACGGTTATAAGTTCAACTGCCATCTGTTCATCATTCACTCGCCGCCGAGATCCTGCATCAAGAAGTTCGGTGCAGACAAAAATAATTAACGCCGTATCTGGAGGAGCGTTCCTGCATCGACATTGTCACACTCAAGACTAAACACAGTGGAATTAATGTGAAGATAATGACTTACACTTGATAGGCACCTATTGAACTTGGTTTACTTATACTAAACATATTGTGATTCGTGTGTTTAAAAACTTATAGACAGATCGACAGTTTCAATGGTTGCGGTGATTATTTGATACCGCACACTACTGAAAGCAGCAGTACGTAATACAAATTGTGTTTATTGACCTTGAGTGTAATGATATTGAAGGTCTGTTGATATTGGTACCAGTCAAAGTTCATCCAAGACTGTGCACAGATTCATAAATTACATTAAAAATTTTCTTAACAGTTCTTTCCAATCAAATATTCCAATTATTCAAGCAATTATTATTAGTCTCTTTCCATCTCCATATTCCTATTCAAATGACGCATTTTCCATAATCTTTTCCGTTATTTTTGAGGAAAAATTTTACTAGTAGGCTTGTTGTCGACTATTTTGTGCCGGAAACAGAAGTTCCACACCTAAACTTTTTACGAAATGTGAGTGTGCAGTTTCTGTTTCTAAGAAAGAAGAACTTCATTAGTTACGAACCCGCAAATAAAATTCTCCTTTGAAAATAATGAACAACGTAAAAATAAAGTCAGGCAAGTATGAATAGGAGTCGCCCTCTGAGGGATACGTACAAGCTTAATTGTGCATACAGATGATAATTTCGCGTCGCTCAACGGCCTGTTGCTAGTCTCTCAATTGGACACCACTTTGGCGGCTTGCGTGTCCCACACCTATCCCAGTTATCCAGCCGGGGAAAGGGGACCTAGTTTACCGCGGAAACCGAACCTTGTATTGTTTCCGGCGACTCCTCACGTCGTTGAGAAGTGAAGGCAGGTTGAAACGAAGACTGAAAGGGCCATAGTCCGGTAGAAATTTGATCACCACCACGTCCAACATGTGTTCAGGTTGTTCATGTATGTATTTGATGAGTGTGTTTGCCAGTCGAACAACCAGACAGCCAAATGGACGACAAAGTAACCCTGTAAGAGCTCCGTTTTTACCGACTGAGGTGCGGAGCCCAAAACATTTTCATTGAAGTTCTATTGATAATTATCACCTCCATACCAAGATCGGGTTGGGTTGTTTGGGGAAGGAGACCAGACAGCGAGGTCATCGGTCTCATCGGATTAGGGAAGTACGGGGAAGAAAGTCGGCCGTGCCTTTTCAAAGGAACCATACCGGCATTTGCCTGGGGCGATTTGGGGAAATCACGGAAAACCTTAATCTGGATGGCCGAACCCGGGATTGAACCGTCGTCCTCCGGATGTGAGTCCAGTGTGGTAGCCACTGCGCCACCTCGCTCGGTACCAAGATCGGAAACGAACATGAATTCTACTTTACTGTTCAATACTGGCCTGACAGATGTTGTTTTTTCTGTTTACTCTAAGAAAATGAGGGAACACCACACACACTAAAAATGTGTTACAATGCTACGACCCATTGAAGCTAATGATCGTCGCTCGGTCTAATATAACCCTGCAATAGTAATTCATTGCTGGTGTCCGCAGCTCGTGGTCTCGCGGTCGCCTTCTCGCTTCCCTAGCACGGGGTCCTGGGTTCGATTCCCGGCTGGTCCGGGATTTTCACCTGCCGCGAGATGACTGGGTGTTTGTGTTGTCCTCATCATTTCTTCATAATTCTTGAAAGTGGCGAGTTTGGACTGAGCAAAGTTTGGGAATTTGTACGGGCGCTGATAACCGCGCAGTTGAGCGCCCCCAAACCAAACATCATCATCATCATTGCTGGTAATGTACACTCCTGGAAATTGAAATAAGAACACCGTGAATTCATTGTCCCAGGAAGGGGAAACTTTATTGACACATTCCTGGGGTCAGATACATCACATGATCACACTGACAGAACCACAGGCACATAGACACAGGCAACAGAGCACGCACAATGTCGGCACTAGTACAGTGTATATCCACCTTTCGCAGCAATGCAGGCTGCTATTCTCCCATGGAGACGATCGTAGAGATGCTGGATGTAGTCCTGTGGAACGGCTTGCCATGCCATTTCCACCTGGCGCCTCAGTTGGACCAGCGTTCGTGCTGGACGTGCAGACCGCGTGAGACGGCGCTTCATCCAGTCCCAAACATGCTCAAGGGGGGACAGATCCGGAGATCTTGCTGGCCAGGGTAGTTGACTTACACCTTCTAGAGCACGTTGGGTGGCACGGGATACATGCAGACGTGCATTGTCCTGTTGGAACAGCAAGTTCCCTTGCCGGTCTAGGAATGGTAGAACGATGGGTTCGATGACGGTTTGGATGTACCGTGCACTATTCAGTGTCCCCTCGACGATCACCAGTGGTGTACAGCCAGTGTAGGAGATCGCTCCCCACACCATGATGCCGGGTGTTGGCCCTGTGTGCCTCGGTCGTATGCAGTCCTGATTGTGGCGCTCAGCTGCACGGCGCCAAACACGCATACGACCATCATTGGCACCAAGGCAGAAGCGACTCTCATCGCTGAAGACGACACGTCTCCATTCGTCCCTCCATTCACGCCTGTCGCGACACCACTGGAGGCGGGCTGCACGATGTTGGGGCGTGAGCGGAAGACGGCCTAACGGTGTGCGGGACCGTAGCCCAGCTTCATGGAGACGGTTGCGAATGGTCCTCGCCGATACCCCAGGAGCAACAGTGTCCCTAATTTGCTGGGAAGTGGCGGTGCGGTCCCCTACGGCACTGCGTAGGATCCTACGGTCTTGGCGTGCATCCGTGCGTCGCTGCGGTCCGGTCCCAGGTCGACGGGCACGTGCACCTTCCGCCGACCACTGGCGACAACATCGATGTACTGTGGAGACCTCACGCCCCACGTGTTGAGCAATTCGGCGGTACGTCCACCCGGCCTCCCGCATGCCCACTATACGCCCTCGCTCAAAGTCCGTCAACTGCACATACGGTTCACGTCCACGCTGTCGCGGCATACTACCAGTGTTAAAGACTGCGATGGAGCTCCGTATGCCACGGCAAACTGGCTGACACTGACGGCGGCGGTGCACAAATGCTGCGCAGCTAGCGCCATTCGACGGCCAACACCGCGGTTCCTGGTGTGTCCGCTGTGCCGTGCGTGTGATCATTGCTTGTACAGCCCTCTCGCAGTGTCCGGAGCAAGTATGGTGGGTCTGACACACCGGTGTCAATGTGTTCTTTTTTCCATTTCCAGGAGTGTATATTACATTTGAGGAGAGAAGATGAAGTTTACAAACGATTTACTATTAACAATTTCACTGATAATCACAAATTTATAAAGCAATCTTTGTTTATTTCAGTAATACATGTATCATACACAAATGATCACTCAGTAGTGATTCGTTTTATCAGTAGTTATCAGCAATATATTCCCCATAGACGCGCACGGCTTCGAAGAATGGCGTCACCAATTTGAGGATGTCTGACGCTGGAGGATCGAAACCGGACGAGCCGTCATCGGGAAGTTCGATGGTGTAGGAGAGGGCTACTCCGGCAACGCCCTTGGTCCAGTCATCACTGCCGCCGGCTGCTGCGTCTGTGAAAACATCATGACGTTAGTGTCATTCAGTATGGAAAGAAATATGGAACAATGCGCATCCACGAAAGAACCGACGAAATTTTACAATCAGTAGAAAATAATACACTGACGGGGAAAACAAGTCCCAACTACAAAAGATAATTAATGTACACTAATCTGTCTAGGTAACATAATTAAGTGATTAACATTGCAAGATAAGCCACTGCAAATGTGAAATGCTGGTACATTAATAACCGGTGGGACCAACATAACGTTGAATGCAAGCGTGCATGGATTGCGTTGTACAGGTGGCGGGCGTTAGTTTCTAAGACGCAGTTCCATGCATGCTGCACTTAGTCGGTCAATATGGAGGCGATTAATGCTTGTTGTGGAGTTGTCGTCCGACGATGTCTCATATATGCTCGGTTGGAAACAGATCTGGCGATCGAGCAGGACAAGCAAACATGTCGACACACTGTAGAACATGTTCGGTTACAACAGCGGTATGAGGGCAGCAGTTATCCTGTTGGAAAACACCACCTGGAATACTATTCACGAATGCCAGCGCAACAGGTCGAACCATCAGCCGGACGTACAAATTTGCACTGAGGGTGCATGGGATAACCACGAGAATACTCCTTCTATCGTACGAAATCACACCCCAGACCATAACACCAGGTGTAGGTCCAGTGTGCTTCGCACGCAGACGGGTTGGCTACATGCCCTCAACTGACCTTCTTCTAACCAACACACGGCCAGACTGGCACGGAGGCACGATCGACTTCCATCAGAAAACACAACATACCGCCACCCTGCTCTCAAGTGAGCTCTCGTCTCACATCACTGAAGACGCAAATGGCTCTGGTTTGGGGTCAGTGGAATGCACGCAACAGGGCGTCTGGCTCGAAGCAGTCCTTGAAGTAATCGATTTGTAATAGCTTGTTGTGTCACTGTGGTGCCGACTGCTGCTGACACTGCTGCTGCTGCAGACGCTGCACGACGCGCCAGAGCCACACACCTAACGCAGTGGTCCTCCCCCTCAATAGTGCCACGTGGCCGTTCAGGGCCCGGTCTTCTTTCTACCGACCACTCTCGTGGCCACCATTGTCAGAAATCAGGCATGGTGGCTGCATTCCTGCCAAGTCTTTCTGTAATGTCGCAGAAGGAACATCCGGCTTCCTGTAGGCCTATTAGACGACCTCGTTCAAACACACTGAGTTGATCATAATGGTGTCTGGTCGCCTGAAAGACATTCCTGACTAGCATCAGCTCGCCACGTCTAGCCTCAAAGCTAACTGGCGTTCACGACCATTACAGCGTGAATCAAAAGCAAAGCTGTTTTGCATCCTCATAGTGGCATTACTAGCGCTACTCTTACGCGACAGGCGCGAAATATGAACAGACATCATCCTCCGAAAGTAGAAACACGTCTGTCAACTTTCGTTTTTGTCGCACAACTCCTTCTTGGTGTTGCCACTTTTTTCAGTCTGGGTACTTTCGATTGGCCCGACTCTTTTTTCGTAGCTCTCTAGAAGGAATCAGTTGCACAAACGCAACATTCGTATCATTTTGTGAAAATACAAGTAGTATAACTCAAAGTAATTATAAGCTGACAAATGTTTCTTCATCCATTCTTCTTCTGCTCTATGCTTGTATCTATAACATACAGTGTTGTTCATAAGTACGTCCAGGGTTTTAGGATACTGCAAGAAAACTACAAGACACATAGAAAAATAACTCGCATCAATGAATAGAACATATCTCGCAGATTCGATTCGTTATACACATCGTAGGGTATTTGCGTTTGGGAGTAGGTATGTCAGTACACGTAGACTAATCATCCGGTCCGTACTGTTGCATCGAATTACTTTGCACCTGTAAACAGGCAATCCGATTAACAGAATTCCAAGGCGGGCTGCTGTGGCGCCTTCCCAGGCAGCTCGTGTCAGCTGCAGCGATTTGGTTGGTTGGGCGAATGGCTGTAGTTATGGCTGCGGTCTCTGTGATATATCATCTTAAGAGTCTGAAGTAATGGTACCAACTACCATTGTTCCCTAGAAGATCGCTCCCCTGGTGATCTTCTGTCGCAGGCATCGGACTTCGTTTCTTAATACAGTGTTTCGTCACCTCGTAAAGAATTGATTACAGGGATAGCAGGGAAGCTTTGTCTGGCCATGTATCTATTCATAAATGGACACATAAATGAGAGACAGCCCCTTCACAAGTTTCCTAAATAACAAAGCAGCCGCGAGTAGAGCAATAGACTTGATGTAGGACCAGTCAAAATAACAAAAGTTCACAGAAACAATAACTTATTCTGTATGAAGACCAGTCTGAGCCACTACAAAAAAGAAGCTAGCCATGAATCAAGAACAGTAACAATAACAGGGATCAGACTATAGAGCTTACCACGCTAAATGTCGATTTGCAGTGCCGGTATCTCGCGGTGGAAATGTAACGACAGCAAAGTTGCAGCGTGCTTCGTAGCCCTAAATATTACGAGCAACTCGCGGATGGTTAACACAATGCTGCTCCCGAGGATATGGAAGACAACACTTGCCACATAATGGCGGTAACTGCTACACGATGAGACTCGCGATGTCGACGCTTTTACTGACTGCAACGGAATGGTGCGGAGAGCTGCTCTTCGTCCTACTTGAAGACTAGGTCGACGAACTGCAATGCACCTCCTGTGTATACGAGTAGGTCTCGTAGCCAACCTAACAGAAGTTGGAGATGTAACCTTTCCCGGTGTTCAGGCCGACTGGAGCGACCGAGTTCTTGCCTTCAAGTTGCGTGGCCCGAAATGGCGGGGATTCCCAGAACGCAGAAGACTTTGTATGTATCCATCACCGCATAGCTTCAACGACGATTTGAAATAATGGCCAGGGAATCAAGCTAGACTTCGTTACCTTGAGTGGGGAATGCCAAAACTATCCACCCAATTCCAATCAGTGATCCCCTATGTAGACAATACATTGAGACCCAGAAAATATTAGATACAGGCTCCCAAGTAGATGCCGTTTTCCTTGACTTCCGGAAAGCGTTCGATACAGTTCCGCACTGTCGCCTGATAAACAAAGTAAGAGCCTACGGAATATCAGACCAGCTGTGTGGCTGGATTGAAGAGTTTTTGGCAAACAGAACACAGCATGTTGTTCTCAATGGAGAGACGTCTACAGACCTTAAAGTAACCTCTGGCGTGCCACGGGGGAGTGTTATGGGACCATTGCTTTTCACAATATATATAAATGACCTAGTATATAGTGTCGGAATTTCCATGCGGCTTTTCGCGGATGATACTGTAGTATACAGAGAAGTTGCAGCATTAGAAAATTGCAGAGAAATGCAGGAAGATCAGCAGCGGATAGGCACTTGGTGCAGGGAGTGGCAACTGACCCTTAACGTAGAGAAATGTAATGTATTGCGAATGCATAGAAAGAAGGATCCTTTATTGTATGATTATATGATAGCGGAACAAACACTGCTAGCAGTTACTTCTGTAAAATATGCGTGCGGAACGGTTTGAAGATGAATGATCATATAAAATTAATTGTTGGTAAGGCGGGTACCAGGTTGAGATTCATTAGGAGAGTCCTTAGAAAATGTAGTCCATCAACAAAGGAGGTGGCTTACAAAACACTCGTTCGACCTATACTTGAGTATTGCTCATCAGTGTGGGATCCGTACCAGGTCGGGTTGACAGAGGAGATAAGATCCAAAGAAGAGCGGCGCGTTTCATCACAGGGTTGTTTGGGAAGCGTGATAGCGTTGCGGAGATGCTTAGCAAACTCAAGTGGCAGACTCTGCAAGAAAGGCGCTCTGCATCGAGGTGTAGCTTGCTGTCCAGGTTTCGAGAGGGTGCGTTTTTGGATGAGGTATCGAATATATTGCTTCCCTCTACTTATACCTCCAGAGGAGATCACGAATGTAAAATTAGAGAGATTCGAGCGCGCACGGAGGCTTTCCGGCAGTCGTTTTTCCCGCGAACCATACGCGACTGGAACAGGAAACGGAGGTAATGACAGTGGCACGTAAAGTGCCCTCCGCCATACACCGTTGGGTGGCTTGCGGAGTATAAATGTAGATGTAGATGTAGATGTAGGCGACAGATGCGATGAGGCAGCGATATGCAGGTACACACATGGAGGTGGTATCGGGTACACAACGTATAAAAGGGCAGTGCTTTGGCCGGGCTGTCACTTGTACTCAGCTGAGTCACGTGATACTGTTGCGACGTGATTATGGCCACACGACGGGAATTAACAGACTTCGAACGCGGAACGGTAGTTGGAGCTAGACGCATGGAACAATCCATTGCGGAAATCGTTAAGGAATTCAATATTATGACATTCACAGTGTCAAGATTCACAGAGTCGAGGATAATATAATTCAGGCATTACTTCTCACCACGAACAACGCAGTTGTCGACGGCCTTCAGTTAACGACCGAGAGCAGCGGCGTTTTTATAGTGTTGTCAGTGCCAAGAAACAAGCAACACAGCGTGAAATAGCCGCAAAAATCAATGTCGATGTACGACGAGTGTATCAGTTAGGAATGTGGCGTTAATGAGCTATGGCAGCAGACAACCGACTTGAGCGCCTTTGCTTGCAGCACGACATCTCCTGCAACGCCTGTCCTGGGCTCGTGACCACATCGGTTGGACCCTAGACGATGGAAAACCGTGGCCTGGACAGATGAGTCTCGATTTGAAGTGGTAAGAGGTGATGGTAGGTTTCCTAAGTGGGGCAGAACCCACGAAACCATGGACCCAAGTTGCCACCAAGAGACTGTTCAAGCTGGTGGCGGCTCCATAATGGAGTGGGCTGTGCTTACATGCATTGTTCCCAAACAACGATGGAATTTTTATGGATGACAATGCGCCATGTCACCGTGTCACTTTTTTTTTTTTCACTGTTGGTTTGAAGAACATTCTGGACAGTTCGAGCGAATAATCTGGCCACCCAAATCACCCGACGTGAATCCCATCTAATATCTATGGGACATAATGGACAGGTCAGTTCATGCACAACATCCAGCACCGGCAACACTTCTGTAATTATGGACGCCTATAAAGGAAGCATAGCTTGATATTTCTGCAGGGGACTTCAAACGACTAGTTGAGTCCACACCACGAAGATTGAGTGACAAAACTTGGGAAAAGAGACAGTGGGGGACGGGAGTGTCGGACAACAATGCGACAACGATGGTTACATTTTAGTAGTACAAACAGCGAGTTAAAAATGATGCAGGAAAGATCATTTACCCACTTACAGCTCCCGTTTCATGAGAGCAAATGAACAACAGATCAGTACTTACACAAGACGTTTGTTGAGCTGCCGATCTCGTAACTAGGACCGCCGGCTGCTTCCTGGGCGGCGTTTGCTTGTTGTGCCAAGGCGTCCTGAGGTGGCGTGGAAACAGAATCATTAGTTACACTGAACGCTTTACCGCTCAGACTGATAGTACTACACGATGAAGATGGTCGATGATTTAAAGAGAACGGCAAGTACAAAAGAGGGCTTACCAAAGTTTCCCAGTCATCAGGCAGTTCGCTAGTGTAGCCCCACGGGTAGAGTATGTACTGGAAAGAGATTACAGACGTGTTATTCTCATCATACTGAATTTATAAACTGGTACTATAACGTGATACGGTTTTGAAAGGAAAATCGTTCAGCAATATATTTGTACTCAGCACACATTATGGACAGTCACATCTAAAATGACACTGGTAAAAGTAAAGTGAATTGTGATCTGAAATTACGAAAAAAAAGAAAAAAATAGCTGATGGTGAGAAAAAAATCACTTCACGAATAAAGGTACATATCACTTCCGTTCAAGTTTTTAGTTTTTTGGGGGGTTAACATGAAAATACAAGTGTGCACCCGCGGTCTAAGAATAGCGTCTTTTGTCAGTAATAAAACGTGCTTTGATCCGGTTCGAAACCCGCCACCGCTTAAATTTTGAATAACAATCAGCACTGGCGAGCGAAGGCTTCCGGTATAAGAAGTCACTCTCATTCTGCCAACGGTCTTGTCAAAGAGAGCGGAGGAGCGGACAGAGGTTCAGGGCACTCTCTCGCCCTTGGGGTGGGAAACTGACCCTAAAGGCAGAAGAATGTTCACAACATTAGGATGCAGAAGGCGATGAAAAACACTGCATTAAGAACATATCATGTGTGTCCAAGAACATATGACCTGTAATTGAAAAAGTGTCAGGATGACCTCTCCATTCGTGAAAGAATCTGGAACAGTCCCCCATTCGGATCTCTGGGAGGGAACTGCCACGGAGAAAGTGACCATGAGAAAAAGATTAAATAACCAACGAAAGGATAACGTTCTGTCAGTTGGGGTGTTGAATGTCAGAAGTTTGAACGTGATAGGGAAGATACAAAATCTGAAAATGGAAATGAAAAGCCTCAATCTAGGTACAGTGGGGGTCAGTGGTGCGAAAAGGAACGAAGATAAGGATTTCTGGTCAGATGAGTATAGGTTAATAGCAGCAACAGTAGTAAATGGTACAACGTGAGTACAATTCGTTGTGTATACGAATGTAGGGCAGAAAGTGTGTTACTGTGAATAATTCATTGATATGGTTGCTCTCATCAGAATCGACAGCAAACCAACACCGACAACGATAATTCAGGTATATATGCCGACGTCGCAAGCTGATGCTGAGAGATAGAGTAAGTGTATGAGGATAATGAACGGGTAATTCAGTAAGTAAAGGGAGAAGAAAATCTAATAGACATGGGGAACTGGAATGCGGTTGTAAGGGAAAAAGTAGAACAAAGGGTTACGGGAGAATGTGGGCTCAGTAATATGAATGAGAAAGAAGAAATGTTTCAAATGGTTCTGAGTACTATGGGACTTAACATCCGAGGTCATCAGTCACCTACAACTTAGAACTACTTAAACCTAACTAACCTAAGGACATCACACACATCCATGCCCGAGGCAGGATTCGAACCTGCGACCGTAGTGGTCGCGTGGTTCCAGACTGAAGAGCCTAGAACCGCTCGGCCACCGGGGCCGGCGAGAAAGGAGAAAGACTGATTGAGTTCTGTAATAAATTCCAGTTAGCAATAGCGAATACTCTGTTCAAGAATCACAAGAGGAGAAGGTATACATTTAAAAGGCCGGGAGATACGTGAAGATTTCATTTACATTGCATCATGGTCAGGCAGAGAGTGATAAATCAGATACTTGATTGTATGGCGTACCCACGAGCAGATACAAACTCAGACTACAATGCAGTAGTGGTGAAGAGCAAACTGAAGTTTAAGAGATTAGTCAGGAAGAATCAATACGCAAAGAAGTGGGATATACGGAAATACTAAGGAGTGAAGAAATATGCTTGCAGTTCTCTAAGACTACAGATACTGCAATAAGGAATAGCTCAGTAGGCAGTACAGCTGAAGAGGAGTGGATCTCTCTAAAAAGGACAATCACAAAAGTTGGAAAGGAAAACTTAAGTACAACGAAGGTGTCTGCGAAGAAACCATGGGCAACAGAACAAATACTTCAGTTGATCGATGAAAGAGGGAAGTACAAAAAAGTTCTGGAAAATTCAGGCATACAGAAATACAAGTCGCTGAGGACTGAAAGAAGCAAAAGTGCAGGGAAGCTAAGACTTAATGGCTGCACCAGAAATGTGAAGAAATCGAATGAGAAATGATTGTCGGAAGAACTGACTCAGCATATATGAAAGTCAAAACAACCTTCGGTGGAATGAAAAGCAAGGGTGGTACCACTAAGAGTGCAACAGGAATTGCACTTTTAAATGCACAGGAGAGAGCGGTTAGGTTCAAAGAATACATTGAGCGTCTCCATGAAGGGGAGGATTTGTCTGATGTGATACAAGAAGAAACAGTAGTCGATTTAGAAGACGTAGGGGATCCAGTATCAGGATCAGAATTTAAAAGAGCATTGGAGGACTTACGATCAATAAAGGCAGAAGGGATCGATTACATTCCATCAGAATTTCTACAATCATTGGGGAAAGAGGCAACAAAACGACTATTCACGTTGGTGTGTAGAATGTATTAGTCTGACGATATGCCATCTGATTTTCGGAAAAATATCATCCATACAATTCAGAGTGCAAGATCTGACAAGTACGAGAGTCATCGTACAATCAGCTGAACAGCTCATGCATCCAAGTTGCTGATAAGAATGATATACAGAAGAATGTAAAAGCAAATTGAGGATGTGTTAGATGACGATAAGTTTTACTTTAGGAAAGGTAAAAGCACTGGAGAGGCAATTCCAACGTTGCGGTTGATGATGGAAGCAAGGCTAAAGAAAAATCAACACACGTTCGTAGGATTTGTCGGCCTGGAAAAAGCGAAAAATGGTGCAAGATGTTCGCAATTTTCAGGAAAATAGGGGTAAGCTATAGGGAGAGACTGGTAAAACATAACGTGTACAAGAGCCAGGAGGGAATAATAAGTGTGGAAGACCAAGATCGAAGGGTTCGGATTAAAAAGGGTGTAAGTTTACAAAACATGTCATCTGTTCACGTTTGGATTCGACTGAACTATGCCATGAATGCAGGTTGGCTTTTACCTCCATTATGTAGGCGGCTGTGCGGATTTGTTTCTGGTTATATTGTCTATGTTATAACATCCGCCACCAAAGTTTCTGTCTGTATTTTCGAACCATTCTCAGGAAATACTGTAGCAATTTTGATACCGTTTTCACCAAAAGACACCTTGATTCACGAAATCTCTAAGTAATTATGAGGGTGTAATATATGTATTGTTATCTGTTCCATATGTAACTGGCGTTTGGAGAGACATCTCCTGGCGTCGACAGGAGTTACAAGCCCGTCAGCTGGAGAGGAGGCCGTATCTGGCGGGAAAAGAGCAAACTAACTGCCGCCGTAAATCCAGAGAGCACTGCACCTTGACCAGAATATATAAATATTATAATTTAGCTGACAAACATGGCTTTGCCCGGGTATTCATTTCGTCAGTTTCCTATTAGAAACGAAAACAAAAAAAGAAATTGAGTTTGTACTGAAGAATCGAAAAAAATTCATTTCGGTATATTCGTGAAAATACCTATGAAATTATGAAACAGTCGTACAAGAAAATATGCATAACGTACAAATCTACAAGTGCAGTATCCAAATAAATAAACGTGGTCCCAGAGACTATCTGTATGCTGAGCGCAGCTGCTTTGCCTGTCTACAATGTGATTTTGTAAACGTCTCTGTGGCAACGTCTTTTCATAGCTCTATAGACGGCTATTGTTACCTACAGCCATTTGCGCTTCGCAGGTGAAAGCTGTCAAAAACGCTGTCAGGTGTCAGGGATTTCCTTGACTGATTATAGATGTGTATTACTCATAAGGGGTAAATGTATTAAAATTTCATGCATAATACGGTATATTTTCACGTTTATAACGTCATATCTCTTGTACAACGACTCGTGCATTGATATAATTCTGTAGATACATTCAGCAGTATATGTGGATACCGTCTGAGAAGTAAGTTGCGGATTAAGGTAATAGCAAAGAGGTAATAAATTTAAACGTCATGCACAATGCAGTGTTTTTTCACGCATCCTAGATTTTATGACGTCACATCCCAACTATGTGTGCTACCATGTTATATCTCTCCACGTGCATTTAGCGCCATATGTGGACACTGCCGGTAAAAGTTACTTCGAGTAGAGTCAGTAGCACGGAAGTAATAAATTTAAACGTCATGCATGATTCGGCAGTTTTTCACGCATCTCAATGATTACATCGCCGTATCTCCTGAACTGTGATAGGTAGGTGGTTATTACCCCCATAGCGATTGTTGCTTGTCGGTAAGGGATATGTGTACCTAGTTTGGTTGAAATCGGTCCAGTGTTTTAGGAGGACATGTGGAACACATATACATACACATATAAATACTTTTTTATTGTACAGTGTTTCCCACACGAAACCAGTACGCTTCGTGTACTGGCTAACCATTTCTAATCAAATCGTTCGTGAAGTGGCAACACTGTCTCGAAATTTGGCTAAACTGCACTTCACCTGAAAATTAAGTGCAGGTAACTACATGTTTTTTTAACATTATTATTATCTACCCCTTTTTAGTTAGTTCGTTATTACTTGAATCTCGGGCGTGAGGAGTACCGGGCTTACGTGGGACATGTGTATGGATTAAAGTCCCCCGACACGTTTCTATGTCTGTACGTGAAGGCTCGCCGTCGGGCCGTAGATACTTCATGCTACCCTTGCGAAGGCGGGGCGGATCGCTAGCTGTTATTATTATTCTCCTTGTCGCTGGACGAGATATTGAATTTAATTTTTCAGTTATCGAAGTACCACCGCTGACTTTTTCTGCTTGGTAATGCTGTTTTCCTAAAGGTAGAATTGGAGTCAGAATTCTTTACTGGAGGGTTGTGGAGAGCTTTACTGATTAAGAAAAACTATTCCTCCCAATTTAATTTCTTACATAGTGATTGCAAAATAATTGTAGTTTGAAAGTAGACATTAAGCAAAACAATCAGGAACGAATAATTTGCAATTGTATTCATTGTCGAGATGCATTTCCGGAACTCCTGTGCGAAGTACTTTCATAATGTTTCGGAGACTTTTTTGTCCAGCATATTTGTGTAGACTCAGGCATGCCATTAGAAAATTGTTTCGAAATTCAGAGAAGTTAGAAGTCGATCAGCGATTTGCTTACGAATGGGATCCACTTTCTACCTAATTAAATCTAATAGAGTATGCGTGAATAGGCAAAAAAAGCGATATCGCTTGGCTACACAACAGGCGATAGTTGACTGGATTCACAGCCCCCAAACATCTGAGAGTGGCTGCAAGGAGCGACACAACACAATATGTGAATACTGGCAAGGTATATTTTCTGGATCGTACAAAGAAGAAGGAAAACGTAGCGCAATTTTGTGATCAGTATGACCAAACTGTTTAGCTGTTCGCTGTAAAGTCAGTGTTCAGTATGTACGAATCTAATACAATGCAATCGACGTTTAGTATGTAAAACACAACTGCTTCCTTACCATTCCAGTGGAAGTCAAAGTTCCTGTTGCCGTCCACTCCAGGACAATTAGGAGATGTTGTTGTTGATCGGGTCTTCCTCCACATACGGTCCTGCGAAAAACAACACTGTATATCAGTAATGGTATATACTGTGGGCGTCTTCGCCTGAGCAAAAGTGCAAAAGTGTTCAAATGTGTGTGAAATCTTATGGGACTTAATTACTAAGGTCATCAGTCCCTCAGCTTACACACTACTTAACCTAAATTATCCTAAGGACAAACACACACCCCGATGCCTGAGGGAGGACTCCAACCTCCGCCGGGACCAGACGCACAGTCCATGACAGCAGCGCCTTAGGCGGCTCTTTTGTTGTTGTTTTTTTTTAATCTCATTTTGTTCGCTTTGGTTCGTTGCATCTGCTCGGTGTGGACGTCGTAAGACATCCGTTTAAGTTTGTTGTTGATCGATTAACAAAGTTTTTTTTTTTAATTACAGAGGGCACGTAATCCTCTGACCGAACACGCTGAGCTACCGTGCCGGCTGCCGCTCGGCTAATCCCGCACGGCTGCAGCAAAAGTGCAGACGGCAAGGTTTTATGAGCTTCCACGTATCGACAGCATCATTAAAACCAAATTTTAAAGCATTGGTTAATGCTAGCGGCTTGTAATTGCTCCAGAGATTTAAGGAAGAAGCTTTTTAGACCACCTTTGGTTAGTTTTATATTAGAGACTGATTGTTATCAAAATTAAATGGAAACTACACTTACAACATATTATCTGAAAAAAAAATACTTTTTGGTGAGACACACCTACTGCCCATACAGGTGCGGGTGAGCATAAAAAGGAGCTGACATAGAAGATTAAGTCAGGAACTTTTGGAGTAATTGCAAAAAAAAATAATTAATATACTTATTATTTGCATTATTTGTGCAAAAATACTGTGGGAGTATACCCGCATTGGTGAACTTCAGGGTGAGAAGCCATGTCATGCAGATAAATTCGATAACGACCCATGTTCGTATGTAATTCATAGTTTTCGCGTTCACTGGGCTCAGTGGTAGCAGACCCCTAGGCGTGGGGGAGGGGGTACAAAGATAGACCTATCAGCGTACCTCAGTAAAACCTGAAGAAACGTCTTTGCCACAGTTGCTTCGTGGAAAAAATTATTTGACAGGAAGACACCCCTATCATCCCTACAGCTGAGGGTGAAGGTGAAAAGGTGTGACACAGAAACGTAACTCAGAATCTCCTGGAGCATATTTACTAAGCAGGGTGTACCGCAAAGGTAGTGACAAATTTTGAGGTGTAGAGGGTGTCTCGAGGAACAAGTCCAGAATAGGAGCCTATGTCTGGAAACGGTCACCCAACGACGTTACAGAGTGGCGAAGTTACAGCCGTCAGCCACTACGCCACCCCTTTGGCAGGAAACGTCACTTGGTACGCTGACGGACAGTATGCGGAACGTCTCGCATCTACATCTACTTGATTAGTCTGCTATTCACAACAAAGTGCCGGGAAGAGGGTTCAATGAACCACCTTCAAGCTGTCTCTCTAGCGTTCCACTCTCGAACGACGCGCCTGAAAAACGAGAACTTAAATTTTTCAGGGCGAGCCCTGATTTCTCTTGTTTTATCGTGATTATCATTTCTCCTATGTAGGTAGGTGCCAACATAATGTTTTCGCAATCGGAGGAGAAAACAGGTGATTGAAATTTCATGAGAAGACCCCGTCGCAACAAAAAACGCCTTTGTTTTGATGATTGCCACTCCAATTCACGTACCATGTCTCCTGCACTATCTCCCCTATTTCGCGATAATACTAAACGAGCCGTCATTCTTTGTACTTTTTCAAAGTCATCCGTCAGTCCCACCTGATGCGGATCCCACACCGACAGCAATACTCCAGAATAGGGCGGACAAGCGTGGTTAAGCAGTCATTTTAGTAGACCTGTTGCACCTTCTAAGTGTTTTGCCAATGAATCGCGGTCTTTGGTTTGCTCTACCCACAACATTATCTGTGAGATATTTCCAATTTAGGTTATTTGTAATTGTAATCGCTAAGTATTTAGTTGAATTTACAGACTTCAGATTTGTGCGACTTGACGCGTTATTGAAATTTAGCGGATTTCTTTTAGTACTCATGTGAATAACTTCACTTTTTTTTTATTTCGGGTCAACTGCCACTTTTCGCACCATACAGATATCTTATCTAAATGATTTGGCAATTCGTTTTGGTCATCTGATGACTTTACAAGACGGTAAATAACAGCATCATCTGCAAACAATCTAAGCTGGCTAATCAGATTGTCTTCTATGTCGTTAGTATAGATCAGGAGCAACAGAGGGCCTATAACACTTCCTTGCCGAACGCCGGATATTGCTTCGCTTGTAGTCGGTGACTTTTCGTCTATTACTACGAACTGTGACCTTTCTGACAGGAAATCACCAATCCAGTCATACAAATGAGGCGATATTCCATAGGACGTAGTTTTGTTAGAAGACGTTTGTGAGGAACGGTGTCGAAATCCTTCTGCAAATCTAAAAATATGGAATCAATTTGACATCCCCTGTCGATATCATTATGTAATCAGTTAGTTGTCTTTCACAAGAACGATATTTTCTGAGTCTGTGCTGACTATGTGTCAATAAATCGTTTTCTCCGACGTACTTCATAATGTTCGAACACAGTATATATTCCAAAACCCTACTGCAAATCGATGTTAGTGATATCGGCCTAATTCAAAGGATTACTCCTACTTCCCTTTTTGAGTATTGGTGTGACATGAGCAATTTTTCAGTCTTTAGGAACGGATCATTTTGTGGGATAGTGGTTGTATATAATAGCTATGTATGTATCAGCATACTCTGAAAGGAACCTGACTGGTATACGATCTGGAACGGAGGCATTGCCTTTATTAAGTTATTTATTCTGCCTTGCTACACCGAGAATATCTACTTCTATTTTTCTCATCTTGGCAGTTGTTCTTAATTGGAATTCACGAATATTTACTTCGTCTTCCTTAGTGAAGGAGTTTCGTAAAACGGTATTTAATAACTCTGCTTTAGTGGCACTGCCGTCAGTGACTTAGCCGTTGTTATCGCACAGTAAAAGTATTGATTCGTCTTGCCACTTGTGTGCTTTATGTATGACCAGAATCTCTTAGGACTTTCTGCCAGAGTCCGAGACAGAGTATCATTGTGGAAATTTTTAAAAGCATTTCGCATTGAAGTACGCGTTATATTTCGAACTTCTGCAAAACTCTGCCAATCTTGGGTATTTTGCGTTCTTTTAAATTTGGCATACTTTTTTCGTTGCTTCTGCAACAGTGATCTGATCCGTTTTGTGTACCATAGAGGATCAGTACTATCACTTATTAATTTATGTCGTATATATCTCTTAATTGCCATCGATACTATCTCTTTGAAAACATTCCACAACTTTTCTACACTTACATGATCAGATCGGAAGGACTGTAGACAGTCTCTTAAATAGGCGTTAAGAGCACTTTTATTAGCTTTTTAAATAGATATACTTTGCGCTTCTCTTTGATGGTTGTAGATGTTACAGTTCTCAGCCTAACAGCAACTGCCTTGTGGTCGCTAATCCCTGTATTCTCCACGATACTCCCATTTGTCCAATATTATTTGTTGCCAAGAGGTCAAGTATGCTTTCACAACAATTTACGTTTCGAGTGGGCTCCTGGACTAATTGTTTAAAATAATTTTCTGAGAAAGCATTCAGTACAATTCCGGATGACGTTTCATCCCTGCCGCCGGCCTTAAACATATAATTTTTCCAGCATATCGAAGGTAGATTGAAGTCACCACCGACTTATAATTGTATGAGTGGGCTACCTATTTGAAATGAGACTCAAGTTTTCTTTGTACTGTTCAGCAACTATATCATCTGAGTCGGTGGGGCGGGGGGGGGGGGGGGGGCTGTATTGTCAAGTATAGCCCCTATCCATACTATTTCGCAGGAACTATCGCAATATTGTTTGTTATTCACTGATCGCGAATGATTGCCACGAGTGCTTAAAAAGGCCTTGTCTCCTATGTATGCGATGCTCTGTTGCCGTGGTGGTGACTGTTTCGGACACAGGTTTCCATCCGCAGTTTATGTTTCTCCTGGAACCCTCTAAAATCTTCAGTGTTTCTCGGTATACAGGAAGAAAATACACCGCTGATGGTAGCTCATGTCCGAAACCATCATCCACCAACGCAACTGAGCATCGCGTTCATAGGACACAAGGCTTTTCTACGTAGCATCTAGCTCCATTTGCTCCACTGGCAATAGTGGCAATCAGCCGCGATCACTGCATAACAAACAACGTCGTAAGACATTCCGCCTTCGGTCCGTCAGAGTACAAAGTCACGTTTGCCGCAGAAGGGTGGCCTAGTTGCAAGTGCTGGCTCCTATAAATTCGAAGGTCTATGGCACCATTGGATGATGTGTCTGTACATGGGTTCCTATCCTCAATTTGTTCCTCAAAACACCCTCTACAAGCCCTCGAAGTTTGTCGCAACATTTCTTGGATACCCTGTATATGTGACTCGTTATTTGTCTAAAAATACTGTGGGTGTAAGATGCTTCTATGATGGCAAAAGGTGAAGGATATGAGAGGGGTAACGCGTAAATATGTTCGAAACCAGCCTGTTCGTATTTCTTGCTACATTTTGTCCACATGTACGAAGTACTCTGTATCCCTTATTTGTGTTGTTCAGTGCGTCAACAGCGAGCGAGAATGAACGCTGCGTACTTCTCACAGATACAGAATTATACGTTTGCTTAGGATTGAACTGAAACTGCTGGCGCATAGGTAACAGATGAAATATGTGTACAGACACATTTGTGAAATATGTGTACAAATATATGTGAAATATATTATACACATTACCTGTAATATATACGATGTGTGAAATATACTTGAGGTACACGTGTGCAGGTGAATCCGCGGTCAAAAAGCTAATGTAATATAAATTATATTCAGTATAAAGCACTGAATTATAAATCAGACAAAAAGAAATATTAGAGAGAATAATAATTAGGAACATTATAGATGTCTGCGACGTGGACAGAGTGTACTCAAGCATCGTTAGTTGTCAGAGAAATCCAACAGTCGCCAATGAAACTAACTCCATGTCACTGATTCATGCTCCATTCGCATTGTTGTCTTGCCCACTTTCCTCGACAATTGGAGTGGTAAGGGACGTGTAAAGTTATTAATAAGAATGCGTAGTGGCCAGATTCATAAAGTGGCAAAATTGACCACATTAGTGATTGCGTACTGTCTGGATCGACACAGCCGTCCCAGTTGCCTTAAAAATGGCAGCCTGGTATTTCTCTTTCGTCTCCCTCGAGGTAAGTTGACTCATTGTTCATAGGTAGTGGTCATCACTTGATGGTAATAGCTGGCGACCACTAAGAGACAGATTTTCAATGTTCTGTGATCACGATACTGGCTGAATGTTCGACTGACGTCGCTCTGATGTTTGCGATCAGGCGGGAAACTTAGCTTGCCGACAACCCTACTTGCCTTAAAACGAAAATTCACACCCTGTTTGAACTTGAAGGCAACTGAACAGAGAGCACAGTAACTACAAAACACATTGTCCGTTCACGGTTAGATCTACAGCGCGCTCCACTTAACTACACTGAGAACGCAGGTTTTGCTGATTTATTCATCCTGCCACAAGAACTTCTTTATCGTTTAACCAGACATTCACCGTAATCTGCTCCATACCACCCTCTTCAGAAGCATCATTTGTGTCTTTTGATCTCAGACCTATTTCTCTGTAGTCTTATGATCACAGATAAACTGTGTGTACAGTCAACTGAGTAAGGGACATAAGGATTATGGTGCATGTCTGGTTTGATGAAAGATAATTTCTTGTGGCTTTAGTGTTGATAGGATGAATAAATGGACCAAAAAAAATGGTTCAAATGGTTCTGAGCACTATGGGACTTAACATCTGAGGTCATCAGTACCCTAGAACTTAGAACTACTTAAACCTAACTAACCTAAGGACATCACACACGTCCATGCCTGAGGCAGGATTCGAACCTGCGAATGTAGCGGTCACGTGGTTCCAGACTGAAGCGCCTAGAACCGCACGGCCACACCGGCCGGCTAAATCGACCAATAAATAATAACACAACTACGTTCGTAATTGGAACACTCAACACATTATCTTTTAAAATAATAGCACTGCGAGAAGTCACGCGGATTAAGAGCAGGTGATCTGGACGACCAGGGTCTAGGGGAATGGAGAAGGATATCAGTGTTTGAAGTCCCGTTGACAACGAGGTCATTAAAGACGGATCTCAAGGTCGTATTGGGGAAGTTTGGGCAAGAAAGTCTGCCGCGCCCTCTCAAAGGAGCCATCCCGGCATTTGCCTGAAACGATTTAGGGAAATCATGGAAAGCCGAACTCAGAATGGCCGGACGCGGGTTTGAACCGTCGTCCTCCCGAATGCTTTAGGGAACTGACGACTGATAATTGTAGCACTTCCGAAATGCCTCTGCCGCAACCGCTTCACTGGCTCTGCAATGTGTGGATGAGCGCCATCTTGGATAAAAATGATTCTACCGACAATGTTTAAGAGACAGAGAGGGGCGGGAAGGAAGAAGGATGTGGAGGTTGGCAGGAGGGAGAGGGGGAGGCTGTCGGTGTACAGAAGACTCTAACAGCGTTTGCCAGTGATGATACAGGCAACAGTAGCTGCAAGACTCATCTCCTCGAAAAAATACGGACTTGTGATAAAAGATGCTGTCAACTCGCACCGCACAGTTATATTTGCAGAAGGAAGTGGCGCCAGCTGATGTGCGAGCGGATTTTCAGTTGCCCATATTCTGCGTATTGACATGTCCTTGGAGATTGAAATGGGCTTCGTCTGTCAACGGATTGTTCCATGGCCATTCTTTGCCTACTTCCATGCGAGCAAGAAATTCCAGAGGGAACGTTTATCTTGTTGGCAACTTAGCAGTAAGCAACTCCAGAACTTGGGTGATTTTGTATGGATAACAATGCAGATGTTTCGTAAGATTTATCCACTGTGCTCGCAGGCATGTCCTACGTTCGGGCAATTCCCCATACACTGCATGTTTGCACACCACCGCTCGACCCCTCCTGCAATGCTCCGACCACATCGTCGACAGACGTCGGATCAACTGGTTTCCTCCCTCTGGCACATTGCACTTCAAACGAACTTGTCGTTTCGAATTTTGTAATCATTTTCTCCAGACTCTTAGCATAAATCGGACCAATGTCTTTTATCATGCCCTTGAGTGTCCGACACTTCCGCAGCTTTAACAGCAGCGCACGATCCTTTATGGACTTAAGTCAGTTGGGCTGTGTGCCGCGAGTCTTTCGGTGTACGTTTTCTGCCGCTTACAGCGCCATCTAATGGCCCAATTTTCGTTTTCTCTTTTTCTATGGCGTTTTCCTCTGCGTCAATAATATGCAGTGCAAATTTTACGTCATTTTGAGCAGTGGCTCTCTTTCTACACTGTTTTGAAGCTGGCACTTTAATTATGGAAACCCTTTACATTAGGAATACGTTGACATCAGATTTTGTTGTTTAGAATCCAAGTTTTTACATCAAGTGTACTCTGTGGCTGCCAACAGAAATAAGCCATAAGTCTATATTAGCACACTGACGTACAAAAAAAAAAGATCACAGCCAGAAAATGATCAATGTACAGTAATGAAGTTTCGGGAATACGTTTGTCAAGGCAACATATGTAAGTGGTTAACCTCGCAAGATCACATTAAAATGTAAGCGCTAGACGAGCCATCGCAAATATGAGAAGCTGGTACATTAAAAACCAGTGTAACCGCAATAGTGTTGAATGCAAGCGTGCACACGTACATCCATTGTGTTTTACAGGTGCCAGATGTCAGTTTGGGGGATAGTGTCCTATGTCTGTTGTATTTGGTAGGTCAATACAGGGACAGTAATTGCTGTTTGTGGATGACGATGTAGTTATCGTGCGTGATGTCCCATATGTGCTCGACTGGAGACAGATATGGTGATTGAAAAGGTCAAGGCAGCATGTCAACACTCTGTACAGCATGCTGGGTTAAAACAGCGGCACGTGGTCGAGCGCTATCGTGTTGGAAAATGCACCTGGTATGCTGTTCATGACTGGCATCAGAACAGGTCGAATCCCAGACTGACGTAAAAATTTGCAGTCAGGGTGTGTGGGATAACCGCGAGAGTGCTCCTGCTGTCACACAAAATCGCACCCCAGACCACAACTCCAGATGGTCCAGTGTGTCTAGCACGCAGACAGGTTGGTTGCAGGCCTTCAACTCGCCTCCTTGTAACCAAGACGAGGTCAAACTGGCACTGAGGAAGAACCGCCCCACCTTCCATCCAGACCTCCACCCGGTTCTCCAAAGAGTTCGCGCTTGACACCACTGAAGTCGCAAATGGCGGTGGTTTGAGGGCAGTGGAACGCACGCTACAGGGCATCTGTCTCGGAGCTGTCCTCGAAGTAAGCGATTTGTAACAGTTCGTTGTGTCACTGTAGTGACAACTGCTGCTTAAATTGCTGCTGCAGATGCAGTACGATGCGGCAGAGCCACACACCGAATAAAATGGTCTTCCCATTCGGTAGTGCCATGTGTCCATCCGGAGCCCGGTCTTCTTGCGACCATACATTCTCTCGACCACCACTGTCAGCATTCACGTGCATTGGCTACATTTCTGTCAAGTATTTCTGCAGTATCGCAGAAGCAACATCCAGCCACTGGTAGAAACACGCCTGTCAACTTTCGTTTATGTCACCCAAGTCCTTCCTGGTGTTGCGATTTTTTTCCGCCAGTGTGCATCATTTCATACGCAACATTAGGATTTTAGGGCAAGGTCTGAACCAAATATTTGTTCAGAATGTATGTTTTAAACTATGCATTCCGGTACAATGGTGGCCTATACCCCTTTTTTCGCTTACCATTTCAGTGTTTGCCATGTCCTAAGTTGTACGTGATTATTATAAGTCTGCTGAATGTGTTGCTATTATTGGTTTTATGCTTAACGTGACCTGTGGGCATCGGTAAAAATTACTGATGTTTTGGTTTGAATAACTATTTGGCGATGTTCCCTATTTATTGCTTGTGCTGCGAATTTACAATAGCTTTTACTTACGCTTTCTCGTGTTCATTGGCGAATCCAGAATGTTACCACATTGCTGTGGCTTTCATGCACTTTTCACTGACATTTACTTTTCAGGTAGGCTGCTGACCGTCATTTGTTCTACTGTGTTGTTTTCGATTGGCGGTCACGAAATTAGCGTGAGCGCACCCGAGTTTTCATATATATATATATATATATATATATATATATATATATATATATATATATATATATATTTACGGGACCAAACTGCTTAGGTCATCGGCCCCTAAGCTTACACACTACTTAATCTTATGGGACCAAATTGCTGAGGTCATCGGTCCCCTAAGCTTACACACTACTTAACCTAACTTAAACTAACTTACGCTATGGACAACAACACACACTCATGCCCGAGGGAGGACTCGAACCTCCGACGGGGGGAGCCGCGCGGACCGTGACAAGACGCACCAGACCGCGCGGCTGCACCCGAATTTATTCTTTGTTGTTTGTTAGTTAGTTTACAGTGTTGCAAAATACTGCTGGATCAATGATGACTTTGTCGCCCCATATGATACCTTTTGTGGTGATCTTTTATTATTCTTGATAAATGATACAGATGATTAACGTGTTTTACCGTTGTAAATCCCCAACACAATCTATATATATACTAAACCACACCAAGCGGATTTTTAAATCAAACCCTAGACGAAATTTTACTGGTGCCCACGAGTTACTTTAAACATGAAAACAACAACAACACATTCAGCAGGTAAAGAATAGCCAAGCACAGCTCAAGACGGTTCAACTGCAGCAATGATAAACTTCAAAAAGGGGAATCTACCAATATTTCACCGTTTAGACGTTATATTCTCGACAAAAATTTAACTCAGGTGTTGCTCGGAAATTGTGGCTGATTTTTGTTGAAAGCCACACGGCACACACAATATAAAAAAAGGTAAACATTATTTGTGATCTAAACAACGTCAAAATCTGATGTCCACATGTTCCTAACCTGCGTAAAATTTGTATGTTTGTCTTTCAGATACAATAAAAAAAAACGCACTGAAGATGCCAGAACTGCAGTGAAAAATGTATGGGGATTGAACAGAGCAATAATTCTGCTCTTGCAAGAATGCAGACCCTCTGTAATTCATTAATAAATCAGTAATTAAAGAGTGTCATTCCAACTGAGTGGCTTTGTTGGAATACAGTTTCTCTATAAATAGCAGCCCTACGACAGATACTAAGACAGCCAAGCAGTCATTACCTCTGTGAAAGTGTACTCGTAGCCATCGGGGTTGAGCACGGGGATGATGTGCCAGTCGACGCTGTCTGTGAGCGCGCTCTCGGCTGCGTTCTCGACCAGCTGGTTGATGACGTAGAGGGCGGCAGCTGGCGCGATCCACTCCCTGGCGTGGATGCCGGCGTCGATCAGGATGACCGGCCTGGAGCCGCCGCCTCCAGAGGATATCTGGATGATATCCAGAGGGCGACCCTCGTACGTCTGTCCGATGGTCTGCACAGTCACTGTACTGGGATAGCTTGATGCCAGCTGCGACAGGTACTGCCGAATCTGTGAAACCCAAATCAGAATGTTGGCTGGGTGCCTCGAAATTAGCGACAACCGAGGGATTCCGCATTGATAACCAACGGTATGGCAGACTATGATTGATGCTTGTGCAGTGTACCGATGTG
Organism: Schistocerca nitens; assembly: GCF_023898315.1. Lineage (NCBI taxonomy): Eukaryota > Metazoa > Arthropoda > Insecta > Orthoptera > Acrididae > Schistocerca > Schistocerca nitens. The sequence continues at coordinate 282,232,517 of NC_064618.1, read as the reverse complement.
ACGTTATGGCATTCTGTTTATTGAATGAAAGGGAGGGGGTGAAGATTGGTGCCGAGATGTATACAACTCGACACTCGCTAGAATGCTACCCGTTTGGAGTAACACGATCTGGACTGACAAGCTAAGTGTCTCCGACTGAAAGGACAGATCACAGTCAGCTGTGTCAGATACTCGTACTATATGTCGCCGCGTAGAAGATGAATAATTAATGTACAACTTTAGTAAAAAGTCTGTTGATCTGGAACTTTAGGCAACCCTCCTTCAGTGCTTTAAATGCTGATGGTGAAAATTTCCCCTTTCTTCTGGATTCTACTTGGTTGGCTCTCGAAGGATGGTAGTGACGTAATGATTACAGCAACAAGGGCAGAATCGTCATTTTTTCTATAAACAGATTCGTCGCATTTAAAACAACGATTGTGGATTACTGGGGTATTCAGTACTGCGAGTAATAGCCGCAGCTAAATTTTTTACTGAATGTTATTTCGAAAATGGACGAGTAAGTCTGAAAGTAGGCCTAAACATCAACTATAATTAAACATAATACACAATCAACACATTGAATAAAAGATCAAATTAATAATGATGTCATAGAACTATATAACGTGGTATTGTAGTCAGTTTTGATGAAGAAAACGTCAGGTCGGAAAGCAAAATAAATAAACAGAACAATTAAAATTGCCTAACATTGTTAAGTGTTGTTTGGTCCACTACATAAGTTATTAGTTTCCTTTTAGTGTCTGCCATGAATCGATATAGTATATTTCCAAACACTGTTATAAATATACTCCATCCTCATAAACTAACCCTGTGACAAGATACTTCTCAAACGAAGTTCTGTCTACACAGCTTTCTTAGAAATTAAATCTATAGCTCTGTAAAAATCCATAATTTGTAATTTAAGCCACAAGATTTCAATTAATAAGTGAATAATAACAACATAAAGGGCATTTGGAAAGCTAAATATTCAAAATCTGTTACATCTCTGAAACTTAAAAGCGTTTCGTCTCATTATTTTCTTTTATTAAGGGTTGTTTACATTTCTGCTACTGGGTAGAGGCTGACAGCTACCAAATTAACATTCTTTAGCCATTGCGTACTTTAATTTATAATTTATGTAGGCAAAATACAATACCTAACACAAAAGTTAAGTACAGAGAACCGGAGGAAAAGAGGAAATGAATCTTCACTGGTTGAGAGAATATGTTATTTGATTTCACTTGTTACCAAAGAACTTGGCACTACAAGTCCACTTATCTTTGGACTTATCTGCAGGATGTTGCACTCCCTCTGGCAAGGATGCAGGCACTAATTCGACTGGGGAAAGTGTTTTAAAGCTGTTGTGTCCTGTTCTGAGGCAAAATAGCTCACAACTACTGTATGTGATCCATGATATCCTTTATACTGACACAGGAATGGAGTTGACGTCCGAACTGGTATCCCACATATTTTACTGTGGACAGATCTGGGGATCTTGCTGGACATATGAGTACATCAACATCCCGATGATGGGTCACAGGGACACTCGCCATATGTGGACGAAAACTGTCTCGTCCAAAAAATGGCACAACTGTACTGTCGCATGAGAGATAACACGTGATCACACAAGATGTTCCTGACGTTGTATTATTGTGTCAGAGTTTCCTTACTACTACCAGCCGTGAACTGAAGCTATACTCGGGAACGCCCCACAACATGAGTAACACCTCCGTGTCTCTCCAGAACATTGGATAAATGGCAGCTCTTCCCAGGCGGCCAGCAAACTCGCCAACGATGGTCACCCGGACACAGCGCTATGCCCTTCATCAGCAGTCCATGCTTCCCTGTCGCGTCACCACTCCAAATGTAGCCGTTAGTGTCATGGTGTTAACGGCAGCCAAAGCGTGGGACCGTAATTCTCTAGTCTGGCCGCTGCTGTTTTCCGACCGATAGTGTGGAGTAACACAGAATGTGGCAGGAGGTCCATTACTTCATCTCGGATGGCAGATGCAGGTGTGAAGGGGCTATGATGTGTTTGGAACACATTATGTTGATCCATCTTTGTGCTGGTCAGATGTGATTGACTAGAATCTTGACAACGTGTATATCTGCACTCACCTTCTCGTGCAGCCCAACAACCGGCTACTGTCAGATTCGACTTTCCTACAAATCTTGATATAGCCCGATTGGACCAGCCTGTCAAATGGAAACCCCAATGATGTCCCTTTCGAACTCTTCCAGGTGCTGACAATTCTGTCTCACATGCGTATGTGGTAACTCTGTGGCTTTCACAGTGATCATTCAACATCTAACGTTGTCCACGTCCTATCAGACTTGGTAAAAGCACTAAACACAAACAACATTAGTCTCATCCAGTGGCCATTCTAACTGTCACAGGAAATTGCAACTCCCATGATTAACATACCAGCCAATGGTGAGTAAGTGTGTGAAGTAACATTGACAATCGACCATGTCTTCTGGGAGCTTCACGTTTTCTGTAAGGCAGTGTAAATTATTTTCGTGACACAATGAATGTGACGTAGATTATATTCATGATGAGAACGTCTTGATAAAGGGTCCTAGTAATTGTGGGTAGGGATTGCGATGTGGCAAGAACTGGAGAAGATGTTAGATGGAAAAATATGTGACATGGCTATGTGGAAAGGAAGTGATAGTGGGATTGTAGGATGTCAGCTGGGCGAGGAAACTGTACTTTGGAGATTACATTTGGAATGGGTTGGGAGGAATAGATTTCAGCGCTGAGTTCGTGATATGGAAGGGGATGGCGTTAGAAATTAGACTGGGAGAGGATATGGTGTGTTTTTAAGATTAATTAGGTTGATTCGTCTGTTCCACATTCTCAGGTGAAGGCCTTTGGTGCAGAATACTCGGGTGTTATTTCCTGCAATTAGTACCTAAGGTTTTGCAGGATTGCTGGAGAGGTATCACTGATTATTTCATGGGGTAAACTTGTTGAGATGGAGTTTCAGGGATGAATGTAGGGTACTATTGTGTGCAGGGAAGGTCATGCTCTCAGCATACTGTAATAGGTATGCAGGAGGGATGAGTTTTTGGACCTCAGATGTTAAAGGAGTGGTAGCCACACTGCATTACCAGCTTAGATTTATAACAGTGAGACATAGATTTTCTGTGCAAGAAACATTCAAGCATTGTGGGCTGCTCAGCGAGATATGGACAGGTGCATGATGAGAATTCCTAAGAGAGTCAATGGAAGAAGCATGCAGAGCAGGAAAAAGACTGGAGTGGAGACCTTAATTATAACCATACTGAAAAAGAAATAGAGTTGGACGGGGCACGTAGCCAGGTGAATGGACGGACCAGGGAATTCAGAGTCCAAAGTGGCTACTACACTGCCGAAAAGAAATTAGTTCACCTCAAAGACGACGTCGATTTTGATATAATGTTGGCATATGGGACGTGGAGGGTAGTAGTTTACGACATTTCCTCTCTATTTTGCCGTGTCGCTGCAGGATTAATAACATAGCCGCTAAAGCAGGGTGCATGTGAGTTTACATATTTTTTTGCCCTTTTATGCACTCCCACTTCTCATAACTCGATATGACCACAAACTCTCCGCTACGGTCTCATTCTTAATAAATGAACCTGTAATGAACACGATACTCTTCTTCAGAGCTTCTCAGTTTCCTCTAGTAGCTCTATATGGCACAGGTCCCAAACTGACAAGCAATATTCCAGTATTGGTCGGATAAGTGTTTTATAGGCTGCCTCCTTTGTGGGTGGACTACACTTGGTGAGGATTCTTCTAGTGAATCTCAGTCAGACATATGCCTTACCTTGTACTAGTTTTATGAGGTTGCTCTACCTTAAATCGTTCTCTTTTAGAGAGGTGCTGGAATTGTGGAAAATGGTCCATCCCACAATTTGAAATAGTATTTAGGTATGATAACGCCCACCACATTCGAATACGACCATACGTTAGCTTTTTTCGTGATTCTAACCGATTTATTGGAGTCCTCCCTACAGTCCGTGCCTCGATGTGATGTTTATCTCAGTGAACGACAAAAGAAGCGCTTGTGTGGTAAGCGTAGGCATTTAACAGCGTACAAAGATTTCACTTCATTATGAGGACACTACAACCCCGTTAGCACCTTCCGGTTTATTAACGCGCATGACCAGTTACGAGATATTCAGCGCCATGATCAATGTCACGGTGTAAATAAAGCTTTCTTCACTTCGTCATGACGTGACAACATTAAATACAAGGAGATATTTTCCGAACAGGAATTTGTGCCTTGCTGTAGCGACGAACAGACGATTGATAGCAAACATTGTAACCAAGATGAAACGCTTGGCATACAACGACTATGGCCCATGTTCTCTGCTTATCGTCTAGCCGTACGAAATACTATAAAATTAGAAACAGTTTCGTTTCGGTAAAAGGTGTATAAGATACTGTAACAGTTTCAAGAGAAATGTTCATCATAATTAGCAGACAGTCGCAAGCGAATGAGTAAGGATTTCACAAATTATGTCTAGGTATCTACGTCCGGCTCATATGTTAATATTGATCGTACTTAGTTACATAAAATTGTTGTACATTTTGAACTTCCATCTTTTGGTTGTTACAGGAAGCCAGACAATATACTCTTAGCTCTAGCAATACTCACATCATCGTAGCGTTGGTACTCGGTGAATGATATGCGGTCCTCGGGGCTTTTGGGGATGGATCTCACTAGCGTCAGATTTCGCTCCTTTTCGAAGATCCTGAAAATCGACATTGGTAGTACTTGTACATCATAGAAATGATTCTGTTTACAATAGAACGCATCGTTCTTTCAACATAAATAATAATAACACTAGTAGTAATAGTAATAATAATAATAAATTTTATTATTATTATTATTAATGCAAAAACAAGACATTACAATACAATAACGAAGCTAGAATGTCTATATGCAGGCGAATGTCTAGCATTAAACTACCTTCATTTTCTTTAGATTTTATCCCGTATTTACAGAGGGTCGGCATTGTTAGTATCTAATTTGGCATTGTTAATGTTAGAGGATGGCTAGCTGCTATTCCTGTCACCTTCCCTTCGCTCCTGGGAAGGAATTTGTGTACCCCAACCGTCTGCATCATGTAAAAGTGTGGGAACGTGATGTCATGTAAAAGTGTGGGAACGTGATGTCATGTAAAAGTGTGGGAACGTGATGTCATGTAAAAGTTCAAAATAGTTCAAATGGCTCTGAGCACTATGGGACTTAACATCTGAGGTCATCAGTCCCCTAGAACTTAGAACTACTTAAACGTAACTAAACTAAGGACATCACACACATCCGTGCCTGAGGCAGGATTCGAACCTGTGACCGTACCTGTCGCGCGGTTCCAGACTGAAGCGCCTAAAACCGATCGGCCACCAAGACCGGCCACGTAAAAGTGTGGGAACGTCATTTCATGTAAAAGTGTGGAAACGTTATCTAAATGAATGTAAATAGTGTAATTGAGAGGTGACTTGGGTACAAGCCCAGTATTCGCCTAGTAGGATGCGGGAAACCACCTAAAAATCACAGGTGGCTGGCCGACACTTTGAATCTCATCGTCAATGCCGTGCGTGGTAGCCGCGCGGTCTGATGCGCCTTGTCAAGGTCCGAGTGGCTCCCCACGTCGGAGATTCGAGTCCTTCTTCGGGCATGGGTGTGTGTGTTGCCCACAGCGTAAATTAGTTTAAGTTACATTAAGTAGTATGTAGTCTTAGGGACCGATGACCTCAGTAGTTTGGTCCCATAAGACCTTCCCACAAATTTCCCAATTTTTCATCGTTAAACAGCTGGGCGAATTAGATCCGGGGCTGGCACGCCTTCCCTAATCCCAGTAGAGGAGTGTTTACAGGCGCCGCTAACCGAACGGCTTGTAGCATACCCAAGAGCAGATATATGCTCAGATCACAATGACCAGTGATGAACAGTAGGCTGAAGTCAGGAAGAATCGATACGCAAAGAAGTGGGATACAGAACTACTAAGGAATGACGAGATACACTTTAAGCTATCTAAGGCTATAGATACAGCAATAGGGAATAGCATAGTAAGCAGTACAGTTGAAGAGGAATGGACAACTCTAAAAAGGGCAATCACAAAAGTTGGAAACAAAAACATAGGTACGAAGAAGGTAACTGCAAAGAAACCATGGGTAACAGAAGAAATACATCAGTTGATCAATAGAACAAGCAAATACAAAAATGTTCAGGGAAATTCAGGAATACAAATATACAAGTCATTGAGCAATGAAATAAGTAAGAAGTGCTGGGAAACTAAGAGGAAAGAGCTGCATGAAAAATGTGAAGAAATCGAAAAAGATATGATTGTCAGAAGAACTCAGCATACAGAAAAGTCAAAACAATCTTCGGTGAAATTAAGCGCAAGGGTGGTAACTTTAAGTGTGCAACGAGAATTCCACTGTTAAATGTAGAGGAGAGAGAGGATATGTAGAAAGAGTTCACTGGGGGACTCTATAGGGAAAAGTTTTGTTTAGAAGAAGAAACAGGAGTCGATTTAGAAGATAGAGCGGATTCAGATTACAATCAGAGTTTAATAGGGCTCTGGAGAACTTAAGATCAAATAAGGTAGAAGGGATCGATAACGTTCCATCAGAATGTCTGAAATCATTAGGGGAAATGGCAACAAAACGACTATTCACGCTTGTATGTAGAATGTATGAATCTGGAAAAATACCACCTGACTTTCGGAAAAATATCATCCACATAATTCCGAAGACTGCAAGAGCTGACAAGACGAGAATTATTGCACAATCTGCTTATCAGCTCATGCATCCAAGTTGCTGACAAGAATAATATGTCGAAGAAAGAAAAAGAAAATTGCGGATGTGTTAGATGATCGTCAGCTTGACTTCAGAAAAGGTAAAGGCAACAGAGAGACAATTCTGACGTTGCGGTTGATAATGAGCTCAAGTCTAAAGAAAAATCAAGCCACGTTCACAGAATTTGTCTATCTGGAAAAAGCGTTCGACAATGTAAAACAGGGCGAGATACTCAAAATTCTGAGAAAAATAGGGGTAAGCTGGAGCGAGAGACGGGTAATATACAATATGTACAAGATCCAAGAGGGAATAATATGTGTGGACGACCAAGAACGAAGTGCTCGGATTAGAATAGGGTGTAAGACATGGATGTAAACTTTCGCACCTACTGTTCAATCTGTACATCGAAGAAGGAATGATGGAAATAAAAGACAGGTTCAGGAGTGGAACTAAAATTTAAGGTGAAAGGATATCGATAATACAATACGATGATAACATTGCTATCCTGAGTAAAAGTAAAGAACAATTACTTGATCTGCTGAATGGAATGAACAGTCTAAGGAGTGCAGAATGTGGATTGAGAGTAAATAGAAGAAAGACGAAAGTAATGAGAAGTAGCAGAAATGCGCACAGCGAAAAACTTAACATCGCGATTGATGATCACGAAGTAGATGAAGTTAAGGAATTCTGGTATCAAGATAGCAAAATAACCAGTAACTGATGGAGCATGGAGGACATTAGATTCATAATAGCACTGGTAAAAAGTGAATTGCTGGCCAAAACAAGTCTGCTAGTATCAAACATAGACCTTAATTTGAGGAAGAAATTTCTGAGTGTGTACGTTTGGAGCACAGGATTATATGGTAGTGAAACATGGAGTTGGGAAAACCGGAACAGAAGAGAATCGAAGGATTTGAGTTTTGGTGCTGCAGACGAATGTTGAAAATTAGGTTGACTGATAAAATAAGGAATGAGGAGGTTCTGCGCAGAATCGGAGAGGAAAGGAATATGCGGAAAACACTGACAAGGAGAAGGGACAGGATTGTAGGACATACGTTAAGACATGAGGGAATGGCTACCATGGTACTAGAGGGAGCTGCATAGGGCAAAAACCATGGAGGAAGACAGAGAGTGGAATACACCTAGCAAATAATTGAGGATGTAGGTTGCAAGTGCTACTCTGAGGAGAAGAGGTTGGCACAGGAGAGGAATTAGTGGCGGACCGCATCAAACCAGTCAGAAGACTGATGACTCAGAAACAAAACTGTTCAGTCGTGACTATTGTACCTAAGTTTTTTTTCCTGTCTAATATATCAGCCGGCCGGTGTGGCCGAGCGTTTCTAGGCGCTTCAGTTTGGAACCGCTACAGTCGCAGGTTCGAGTCCTGCCTCGAGAATGGATGTGTGTGCTGTCCTTAGGTTAGTTAGGTTTAAGTAGTTCTAAGTTCTAGGGGACTAATGACCTCAGATGTTAAGTCCCATAGTGCTCAGAGCCATTTGAACCATTTTTCTAATATATCAGGTTGTGTTATCCTTGCTTCCTTCAGGGCCTCCTTTAATGCATCAATCAGTTTCACAGTTTCCTTTTTAGCATTAGTGCGAAATTCGTAGAATTGCACAACTTTCCTTGTTAATCTGTTTGGATCCATTCTTTTAGTTCCCTTAGAATTTTAGAACGAGGTTGTGCGTATCAGAATTTATGTTGGTATAATCTTCAAGTTCTTTGTTTGAGCTTGGTCTATACATTCACGTTTCAGTATACGATGACTGGCTGAAATGTAATGCCTCTGAATATTTTATGACACTACTCTTACGTGTTCGAATAAAACAAAAGTTATTAACATTCTGCCTCATCATTCCTCATGTGCACATATTTATTTCTCAGCATTTCTTCCAATGAAAAACCCGTTTGATGACACCGTCACTGTAGAATATTTGTCTTTCTCGATGACACCGATTCCTGCACCGTTTAATCAATATTTAAGTTAGGTCCTCGAAGGTGTTTTCACGTTTTGGACACAGATCAAAATTGCATGGGGCCATGTCGGGACTGTAAGAAGGATGAGGATAAAACGCTGCAAATACGTTGACATGAAGACGAAAGATGTGGAACATTAGTAACGTTTATGTTATTTGAAAAGCTTTAATAGTTTCTGTATAAATATCTCGGAAGCGTTACTTTTCAGCACGAGCTCATAATTTTAACCTAAAAGTTTCCAGATTACATTTCGTTATCTCTTTTGGTCTCCTCCAGTGTTTCTCTTCCTGTTTAAAACGTGTCTTTCAGGCTCATGAAGTTACCGTCATTTCATGACTAAGTTGTTGTGTCTGAGTTTTGTGTTATTTGACATGCCTTTTTTGTTATAGATATATTTTGTAAGTCAGGTTTTAAATAATTTCTTATTGACGTGACTATCGTCTGCAGTCCCTGTAGGATGGGATCTTTTAAATGGGCGATGTTCATATGTCACGTTCCATGCCTACGAGTGGAACTCCAGTGCTTGTAGGCACTATGCACTGTTCGTTTTGTTACACCAACAGATCAAAAATGGCTATGAGCACTATGGGACTTAACATCTGAGGTCATCAGTCCGCTTGAACTTCGAACTACTTAAAGCTAACTAACCTAAGGACATCACACATATCCACGCCCAAGGCAGGATTCGAACCTCCGACCGTAGCAGTCGCGCGGTTCCAGACTGAAGCGCCTAGAACCGCTCGGCCACCACGGCCGGCACCAACAGATCGAGCAACCTGATTCAAAGTGAGGTAATGGGCAGGTCCAAGCACGACAGCTCCTTTCTGCTATTCTATCACGCCTCCAGATCGACCCATCTTAATGTGCTGATTCTGTACCATCAACTGTCACATGCACACCACTTCACTGCAATGTCTTACGACACTTTTTCTTTTTTTGTTTATTATATTTCAATTCCCCATCGGGGCGGGTTGGCAGCAGCATATGCGCTGGTCTTCAGCCGAAAGACATAGAACAAACAAAAGAAGACATTTAAAATTATACAAAAGAGAGAATATGGTGAACACAGAAAAAAGAGGGAACATCATGGAAGGCAATAGATAAAAAAAGGGCGACTGTAAAATGGAGATAAAAACAGTAAAAAAGTAGCGCACACAAAAACCACACACTGGGACAATGAAAAGAACACAAGGCACAGTTTGACCGGAGCATAAAAGTATCGACAGATGGCGTAGCATATAGCAAACACTGACAGCGAACCTCAAGGCAGCACACAATTAAAATCACACCTCTTGACGCACAGGAGAAACAGCACTAAACACAACACTGACGAGGCACACTGACAATGATCAAAACAGAGGATCTGCCAGGTGCAAGGAGATGAGGGAGACTGGAAGAAGGGAGGGAAGAAGGGGAAGAGAGGGGGGGGAGATGGGCGGGTGGTGCGCTGAAGAGGGCCAGGTAGGAAAAGAGGCAAGGATGGGGTGCAGGGTCCCAGGGGTGGGGGGGGGGGGAAGGAGGATAATCCGCTCTGAGAGAAGGAGGGGAGAGGAAACACAGGGGGGAGGGAAACAAGGCCAGGTTGGAAGGAAGGGTAGATGTCACGGCAAAGTTCATCATCTGGGAGGGGGAGGCGCTGGAAATTGCCCTGTTGAAGGAGATGGAGGGTGTGGAGGTGGAGAGAGGGAGGGATGCAGCGATAGTTGTGCGGCAATGGGTGGGAGGTGGAGAGGAAAGAGGAAACCAGAGAGTGGGGGGATCAAGCTTGCGGACAATGTAAAGGATGCGGAGATGTTGGAGGAACAGGAGGAGGTGGTGGTGGAAGGAGATGAAATCATACAGGAGCTGTGTGGGGGAAGGAAGGCATATATGGAAGGCAAGGGCCTTGTAAAAGCGGGTGGGTGCAGAGATCCAGGCAATGCTGCCATAACAGAGGATCGGATGGATGAGGAATTTGTAGGTGTGGTGGATGGTAGAAGGATGCAATCCCCATGTCCAGTCAGACAGGAGTTTCAGGAGGTGGAGGCGGGAATGGGCTTTCTTCTGGATGGTCTGGAGGTGAGGGGTCCAGGTGAGGTGACAGTCGAGGGTGAGGCCAAGGTATCTCAGGGTGGGGATGAGCTGGTTGGGATAACCATAAAGGGTGAGGTAGAAATCATGGAGACGAAAGGAGCGGGTGGTGCGGCCTATGATGATTTCCTGGGTTTTGGTGGGGCTGAGACAGAGGAACCATTGGTTACACCAAGTGGTGTAGCAGAGCAGTTAGTCCACGAACCCACGCGAATTGTAAATGGTTGCAAAAACACACTTGACCTCTTAGCCACAAACAATCCAGAGCTAATAGAGAGCATCATGACTGATACAGGGATTAGTGATCACAAGGTCTTTGTAGCTAGGCTCAATACCGTTTCTTCCAAATCCACCAGAAACAAACGCAAAATAATTTTATTTAAAAAAGCGGATAAAGTGTCACTAGAAGCCTTCCTAAGAGACAATCTCCATTCCTTTCGAACTGACTATGCAAATGTAGACGAGATGTGGCTCAAATTCAAAGATTTAGTAGCAACAGCAATTGAGAGATTCATACCTCATAAATTGGTAAGAGATGGAACTGATCCCCCATGGTACACAAAACAGGTCCGAACGCTGTTGCACAGGCAATGGAAAAAGCATGCGAAGTTCAGAAGAACGAGAAATCCCAAAGATTGGCTAAAATTTACAGACGCGCTAAATTTGGCACGGACTTCAATTCTAGATGCCTTTAATAGGCTCCACAACGAAACATTGTCTCGAAATTTGGTAGAAAATCCGAACAAATTCTGGTCGTATGTAAAATACACATGCAGCAAGACGCAGTCAATACCTTCGCTGCGCAGTGCCGATGGTACTGTTACCGACGTCCGTGCCGCTAAAGCGGAGTTATTGAACGCAGTTTTCCGAAATTCCTTCACCAGGGAAGACGAATGGAATATTCCAGAATTTGAAACACGAACAGCTGATAGCATGAGTTTCTTAGATGTAGATACCTTAGGGGTTGCGAAGCAACTCAAATCGCTTGATACGGGCAAGTCTTCAGGTCCAGATTGTATACCGATTATGTTCCTTTCAGATTACGCTGATACAATAGCTCCCTACTTAGTAATCATATACAACCGCTCGCTCACCGATAGATCTGTTCCTATAGATTGGCAAATTGCGCAGGTCGCACCAGTGTTTAGGACGTAATCCATCTAACTACAGACCTATATCATTGACGTTGGTTTGCAGTAGGGTTTTGGAGCATATACTGTATTCAAACATTATGAATCACCTCGAAGGGAACGATCTATTGATACGTAATCAGCATGGTTTCAGAAAACATCGTTCTTGTGCAACGCAGCTAGCTCTTTATTCGCACGAAGTAATGGCCGCTATCGACAGGGGATCTCAGTTGATTCCGTGTTTCTGGATTTCCGGAAAGCTTTTGACACCGTTCCTCACAAGCGACTTCTAATCAAGCTGCGGGCCTATGGAGTATCGTCTCAGTTGTGCGACTGGATTAGTGATTTCCTGTCAGGAAGGTCGCAGTTCGAAGTAATAGACGGCGAATCATCGAGTAAAACTGAAGTGATATCAGGTGTTCCCCAGGGAAGCGTCCCGGGACCTCTGCTGTTCCTGATCTATTTAAATGACCTGGGTGACAATCTGAGCAGTTCTCTTAGGTTGTTCGCAGATTATTCTGTAATTTACCGTATAGTAAGGTCATCCGAAGACCAGTATCAGTGGCAAAGCGATTTAGAAAAGATTGCTGTATGGTGTGGCAGGTGGCAGTTGACGCTAAATAACGAAAAGTGTGAGGTGACCCACATGAGTTCCAAAAGAAATCCGTTGGAATTAGATTACTCGATAAATAGTACAATTCTCAAGGCTGTCAATTCAACTAAGTACCTGGGTGTTAAAATTATGAACAACTTCATTTGGAAAGACCACACAGATAATATTGTGGGGAAGGCGAGCCAAAGGTTGCGTTTCATTGGCTGGACACTTAGAAGATGCAACAAGTCCACTAAAGAGACAGCTTACACTACACTCGTTCGTCCTCTGTTAGAATATTGCTGCGCGGTGTGGGATCCTTACCAGGGGGGATTGACGGAGGACATCGAAAGGGTGCAAAAAAGGGCAGCTCGTTTTGTATTATCACGTAATAGGGGAGAGAGTGTGGCAGATATGATACGCGAGTTGGGATGGAAGTCATTATAGCAAAGACGTTTTTCGTCGCGGCGAGATCTATGTACGAAATTTCAGTCACCAACTTTCTCTTCCAAATGCGAAAATATTTTGTTGAGCCCAAACTACATAAGTAGGAATGATCATCAAAATAAAATAAGAGAAATCAGAGCTCGAACAGAAAGGCTTAGGTGTTCGTTTTTCCCGCGAGCTGTTCGGGAGTGGAATGGTAGAGAGATAGTATGATTGTGGTTCGATGAACCCTCTGCGAAGCACTTAAATGTGAATTGCAGAGTAGTCATGTAGACGTAGATGGTGAACTGGTTAAGGTGGGTTTGGAGGGTATGTTTGAACCGTTGAAGGGTAGGATAGAGAGTCAGAAAGGCGGTGTCATCAGCATACTGGAGAAGGTGGACAGTTGGGGGTGGCTTGGGCATATCAGCCGTATACAAGAGATAAAGGAGATGGGAGAGGACAGAGCCCTGGGAGACGTCAGCAGTGGGAAAAAAGATATGGGAGTTGCTGTTGTGGAGAGTGACATAGGAAGGATGGTGCGAGAGGAACGAATCAAACATATGGACAAAATTGATAGGCATGGTGTAGGTTTCGAGTTTAAAGAGGAGACTCGGATGCCATACATGGTCATAGGCATTTTGGAGGTAAAGGAAAACAAAAATGATGGAGCAATGGGAGTTGAGCTGGAGGGAGAGAAGGTGAACGAGGTTAAGGAGTTGGTTTTCAGTGGAAAAGGAGGGTCGGAAGCCACATTGGGTAAGGGAGAGGAGGTGGTGTTGAGTAAGGTGCTGATGGATATGGTGGGAGAGAATGGATTCGAAGATCTTACTGAAGTCAGAGTTGAGGTAGATGGGACGATAGGAAGAGGTGGCAGAAGGGGGTTTGTTGGGTTTGAGGAATAAGAGGACGGGGGAGGTCTTCCACAGGTCAGGGTAGAAGCCGGTTGAGAGGATGACGTTATAGAGATGGGCGAGGACAGTCAGGAAGGAATAGGGGCTTTCTCGAAGGTGGCGGGAGGTGACACAGTCGTGAGCAGGGGCCGTGTCTTGTGCTGTGATGGGAATGTTTATTTCGGAGGGGGGCAACTGCCCCCAGTACTGGAGCCTAGGAGCAAGTGGAACGACCGAGGTATTGGCACATTCCATGATGGTGGGGAAAAGAGACTAATCAAAGTGGGGATCATCTGGGATGGAGAAGACCTAGGAAAGGTGGGGAGCGAAGTGGTTGGCCTTACTGAGGTTGTCAGGAAGGGGGCGATCGTTATGGAGAAGGGGGTAGTGGGTAATGGAAAGGGAACCAGTAAAGCAATGGAAGGCGGACCAGTACTTGGAGGAGTTGATAGGGAGGGTGGCGTTGAGTCGTGTGCAGGTCTGGCGCCAGTCTCGGCGTTTCGTTGCTGTAATAAGGTTCCGTACTTGTCGCTCTATTTGTCGGTGGCGTTGGAGTGTATCCGTGTCACGAGTGCGCAAGAAGGAGCGATAGAGGTGGCGGGATTCACGGAGGAGGAGGACAGCCCGCGGAGGGATCTTACGACAACACCAGAGGGTCATATTAACGGCAGATATGCTTTATACACCATCGAGAGCAGGGGTAGCCAACCGTTTTTTCATACCGCCAACTTTCGTATCTCTGTAGTAGTAAATTTCCTAACCACCTATCGGTTCTACATTAATAGTAATCTGCGAAGGGCGTTCAATAAGTAACGCAGCACTTTCTTTTTCTGCGCCAGATCCGACTGAAAATGTGAAGAATGTGTTGTGGGACTTCGTGCAATATCCCTGCTTCAGCCCCCATAGTTTCATGAAGTACCTATAGGTGGTGGCGCTACATGCAGCCTTCAAAATGGCGTCTGCAACGGAGATGTGTTCCAAGCAGAGAGCTGTCATTGAGATTCTTCTGGAGGAAAACCCGAGCATCGCAGATACTCACAGGCGCTTCCATAATGTCTGCGCAGACTTGACTGTGAACAAAAGCACTGTGAGCTGTTAGGCGGCTCGTCGCTCATCATCGCAACAAGGTCGCGCTAACCTGCCGGCTGGCCGCACACAGCTGTGAGTATGGAACGTGCGGACAGTCTCATTCGATACGATATTGTAGTACCTGGCACTGAAATGTCGTATTTATCCGAAGCAACCGGGCAAGCGACTTTCAGCTAAAATGTCTACTCTGTACAGAAATATACATAATGGATGTAAGAATGCAGTTTGTAGACACATGGCTGAAGATATTGCATGCATGGTGTGGCCTGCTCGCTCTCCCTATTTGAAATGGCTCTGAGCACTATGGGACTTAACATCTATGGTCATCAGTCCCCTAGAACTTAGGACTACTTAAACCTAAATAACCTAAGGACAGCACACAACACTCAGTCATCACGAGGCAGAGAAAATCCCTGACCCCGCCGGGAATCGAACCCGGGAACCCGGGCGCGGGAAGCGAGAACGCTACCGCACGACCACGAGCTGCGGACTCTCCCTATTTGAATCCCATAGAGAATGTCTGGGATACACTAGACGTCAATACCCACCAACCACTCTCCAAGATTTGGGAGCAGCTCCGCAGGAAGAGTGGGCGTTATAACATGACATTGCAGACTTTATTCACAGCATGGGCCGTCGTTGCCAGGCCTGTATTTTTACCAGAGGTGGTCACACCCCATAGTGAGCACATTAGCCAGTTTTCGGAATTTGTGTGCAAACCTGTTAAGTTGAAAAAAAAAAAAAAACGAAGAATATTATCGTCTGCTGTTATGCATGTTGCAGTTGTTTACATTTTCTATACTTTACGATGTTTCCACTTTACTACCACCTTTTTACACTGTTTTCTGGAAAAATAAACGCACCCTTTGAAAGCTTCCGTTATTGCTTTAATTTTGGACACCAGTGCACACAGAAAGTAACAGCGGTCACATCACACTTCCCTGGGGCATTCCAGACGATGCACCTGTCTCTGACGAGCACTGGCCGTCGAGAAAAACTGATCTGTTAACCGTCGTCGTTTCATTTCCATAAAGGCCTACCTTCGACACAGATTTCTTCAGAAAATGCTTCTTAACATTAAATTTATAATCGATGTTAACAAATTCCTCTTTTCCAGAAATGATTTATTAGCAATAATCAGCCTACATTTTATACCCTCTCAATTTCGGTCATCACCAGCTACTTTGATGCCGAAATAACGAAACCCGTCTATTACTTTTAGTGTATCACTCTTACCTAATTCCCTCAGCATATACGCTACGTATAGGAGAGATGTGAAATAGAAGAGGCCTATCAAAGAGATTTGAAACTTACTGTTCGAGGTCATCAATGAGGACGTTGTGCAGCACTCCTTGGCGATCGAGGAATGCTCGGAAGTGGTCGTGCACGTCGGGCGGCACCCTCACTTCCACGGGGTGGCCGGCACGGTGAGCTCGCGACCAGAAGTCGAGCGCCGGGTGCTCCCGCAGCTGAGACAGCGTCTGCAGCTGCTCCTCCGTGGGCACCAGACGGTAAACTTTGTGTCTGCCACAGAAAGACGACAACTGCCTCGTTATATTCTTCCAAGTGTCTATTTAAACATATGCATTACCTGAGGACTGCGGATGAACTGCCATGTAATAGCTTTTGTGAAGAATGAAGCACCGCAGGCGAATTGTACACTGCCGGGGAAAAAAAAAAAATTAGTACCCCTGATGACGACATACGCCATCTGGGGATAGTAGGTGTACTGATAATAGTTTCAACGTCACCCGCCAACAGACGGGATAGTGGTATAGTTACCAGAGCGACATCTGTGTCTACCCTTTTACATAGAATGGTCATTGCCAGCCTCAGTCTGGTGCAAAGGTGTGAAGCAAGCAGACAACTATGGCACGCAGAAAGAGTCTTAAAGGAGTCAAATTGTGGCCTTCCAAATGGAGGAACTGTCCTTTCGGAGAATTGCCACACACGTTGGACGTGTTACGTCAGTGGTGCAGCGATGCTGGTATCAGTAGTCACGTGAACGTTCTCACACCCGTTGACAAGGTTCTAGACGTCCACGCCGAACAGCCGCCCGCCAGGATCATCATTATATAAGCAACTACCATGGTTCAGATGAGAGGGCTTTTGAGTCCAGGCGTGTTAACACAAACTGTTACGAACCGGTTGTTAGCAGTGGGTCTCCGAGCACGCACTCCTCTGCCCGTCTTCCACTCACGCCACAGTATCGACGTGCACGGCCCGACTAGGGCCGTCAGAGGATTACTTGGAAAATGGAATGGAGCGTCGAGGTCTTCAGCGATGAAAGCAGACTCTGCCTGCACGAAATTTATGGTCGTTTGCGCGTACGAAGTAGATCTGATGAGCGCTGTCTTGTAGAGTGCATTCCCCCAAGACACAGTGGCCCCAAACCAATCTTAATGGTGTGGGGCGCGATAGGCTACAACTCTTTTTCACGTTTGGTGTTTCTGGAGGGGACGCTAACCAGCAGTCGGTACGTGCAGAATGTTGTGAGACCAGTTCTTTTGCCGTTCTTGCAACAGGAAGGTGATACAAGGTTCCAACAGGATAATGCTCGCCCACACAGTGACTGTGAAACACACCGTGCTCTCCAAGTCGTGCATCAGCTTCCCTGGTCAACACGATCTCAGGAGTTGTGTCCAGTCGAGGGGGTCGAGAAGTGGCTCCTGCGGCTTGTCAAACAATGACTCACACAGAACTACGAGAACAGGTCGAGTAGCCGTGGCATATCCTAGGACAGTATTCGCCTTCTGTGCGATCGACTGGATGCCAGAGACAGCGCCAGCATAGCTGCCCAGGGAGGCTACACCACGTAATAACATGGGAGTCTCATCAGCATTGGTCGATACTTGGTAACCCTGAACCACTTGTGCAACTGATATGTAAATCTAATCATTACATGTATTCCATGAATACTGTAACAGCAATAAATCTTGGGTGAACTGGAAACCTCTAAATGGGTGGACAATATTTTTGCCAGCAGTGTACATCTGGAGTAAATGACATACAGCCCTACTGACGATTGTATTGACTGAGCTCGGCGTTAAACACTGACGTTCCCCGTCACGCAAAACAGTGTACTGCTGAGCCTGCCCCGTTAGTCCCAGAATTTTCGTGACTGGATTAATAAAAAAGTTAATACTGTGGTTTGAATGTTTCAGGTGTTCTGTATAGTCCCCCTGACTTGAATACAACGCGCAGAATGTCCATTCAGCCATATGAATCTCTCAGAAAAATATTTCTTTGGTATGTTGTTCAACTCGCATTGGCTTGAATGTCGGTTTTGTCGTCAAAACATAGATACTTTATGTGAATTTGTACGCTTTGGCAGATACGAACTGATTACACCAAGCCTCTTCACCCACGGTGAAATTTTCCAAAACAAGTCGCGGGAGGTATCCATGCGTTGTTTTTGTTCAGGAGTCAAGGTATGCGGGACAAACACTGCACTCGTTATTTTTGAATATAACTCTAAACAGATAAATCAGCCTTTGGTACGTTTTTAAGTGTTAATTGCTGATTTGAGCATGTCTGCTCTAAGCTTTGACTATTGGTTTCTCTCAATGTAACTTAACGATTTTTAAATTTTCATTTCGATGACGAAATTCTTAGAGGCGTAGAAACCTAGATAAATTTATTAAACAATTATTTGCAGCCGGTTGGCTGTGTTATTTCTCCACTGAAACTTATGCAGGGTGTTTCCGTAAGAGCGTGCAAAAATGTGACACGACATAGAGAATGCTCCACTCAGCAGTTTGAGATAGGGAATCTCGGGTCGGAGAAGCCGGCTTAAGGAGATATGGAAGTAAACTTGTCCACCGCTTTGTCTAGCATTACTGTTTTCCAGCTTATTTATAACTAACATGCGTACAGTCTTACACGAACGGTGCTGTTTATTTCATGTACATTCTTCACTTCCTGCAAGGAGCCATGGAGGACGAGCCTGATTACTACGAAGTCATGATGCAGGTTTACTTTACTTGTCCATGAAGTGGCTCTGTTGTATCGTATTTTCATTATCCCATGAAAGAACGCGTTATGGATCAACGACAGACTCACTCATTACTCAATGCTGTTCAGAGACGTGCAGCCCAATACGATGGGCCAGCACCGGTACAATACTTCCTGGTCGCTAGATCGGAAGGGGAGGTTCTATTCCATGGCCTGCGAGGTCACCTGACCTGAATTCCTTTGATTATTCCCTATGCGAATATCTAAACTCACATGTGGATACGGAGATGGAATTATTTGCCAGGATTATATCTGCCTGTGATGTGATTTGGAGTACACCAGTGATATTTTTCAGGGTGCATCAGAATCTTGCTCGCCGATTTCATGCTTATATTGAGCTTGATGACCGCCATTTCAGCACATTTTGTAAGATACAGTCCAAATGGTACGTTCATTGTGTTAATGTTGGTTTCTGCAGTGAACTAATGTAAATAAAAAATTACACAGTAATGTTATTTTATTCCCAATATCTCCTTAAGAAGTCTTCGCCGACACCAGGTTCCCTACCTCAAATTGTTCAGTGGAGGATCCTCTATGTCCTGTTAAATTTTTGCACGCTCTTACGGCAACAGCCTGCATACAGTTGTTGAAAGACAGCCATGCTCAAAAGTATAAGATAAATTACTACAAACGCACTTCCGCTACTTAACGCTGTCTACTGCCTGCACACGACTTGCTGGTCGAATGCGCATCTGTTGTTTACGGTTGTTAGTTCAAGCTGCCATCATAGTTACTTCGCTGACGTCGCTTGTACTCCAGGAATAAAATCAGTCTCGGAACTTTATGGACTGACGCTGTGTGTGCTGGCCATTGATTTGAATCATTTACTGCTTAAAACCTTTCTACATATCCTCCAAGATTGTATTTATTCTAAAGATTTGCGCAAGGTGTTCCGGTTTTCATACCTTTAGTGCACACTGTGTTGTAAGATTTATTAGCACTGGTAATTTGACACAAATATACCACATGGACATCTAGTTTACATTAGGAGGGACCATCGTAGTATAAGTATATACGAGGACGATGGAAGTAAAACAAACCTACAAATATATGTAAATGCTACATGAAAATCGTTTGTCGAAATGAGAATACTTGAAGCCTTCAACGACTGCCAGAGCAGAATCTTATCGAAAACGTCTCAGCAAATCCAAAAAAATTCTAATCATTTGTCCTGCCTGTCATTGGCGCCAAAGTAAGAAACTCAGACACCGAAAGTGAAGGAAGCACGCATACACAGGTATGCTGAACCATGTTTTCAAATGCACCTGTATGAAGAAAGATGCAGGATTATTGCCTCATTTCATCCTTTAGATAGTAGTGTCAGTTCCGTTAAAAAACAGCTGAAATAGTTAGGAGTAAGCGAGACCGTGTAGCGTGTTTGAATCCCTGCAAGACAGAATTTGTAGCTGAGTTCACCCCTCTCCAAACCACAACACATCGTAGACCCCTTCCACAAAGAACTGTTTCCAATAATTGGACGAAAGCAAAGTTTTGACCATTGTAGCAGAAGCGCAATAGAAGTGATTCCAAAACTACCTTTTAGTGTTGCCGACATCCGTATTTTACGCCGTTTGAGAACGTATTCTGAGCTCAAACGTAAGGAGCTATATCGAGGCATAGTACCTCGCACATGCCAAAGAGTATAGATCCTGTACACATCTGTCACACGAAAACCAATTCTTTCCTTGCTCACTTGACATTTGAAAGCTATGGATCAGGGAAATCAGGTAGATGTACTTCTTGGCTTCCAGAAAGCCTTTGACACAATATCAGACCAACGCACATTAACGTGTATACAATCATATGTGGAATCAAACGAAATTTGTGACTGGACTCAGGATTTCTTGGTAAGGAGAACGCAGTGCGTTATTTTGTGTGGAGTGTCATCGACAGACGTAGAAGCAACTCAATGAACGCTGATGACTTTCCGACACCTCGATTCCTCACCAAGCACCTGCCAAGACCGACAGGTAGGCGCCTTCGTTGCTCTTTACATGTAGATCACTCCAGTCATGTGCTGTCAACACTCTCAAGAGTCTCAGAAACATTAAAAATTTGTGAAATAGCGAAGCATTTCACAATAAAAAGAAATATTATAAATCTGACCTGAAGTCGTTGTAGAAGTGTGCGGCCGTAATAATAGTAACTACGAAAGTGAATTTAAAAGTGCTGGTTAATCACATAAGTAATACATATCCAGATGGTACTAAATCCTTTAATGTGCTCATGACGCGTTTCGGGGTTAACCTATCATCAGATGACCATTTAAAATGATTTCTCGGACATTATCCAATGTGCTTGTCTATGCTTTTAATGATCTGAAATGGTCATCTGATGATGGGCTACTCTAGAAAACGCGGCATGGGCACATTAAAGGATTCAATAGTATCTGGATCTGTGTTTCTTAAGCGACTTACCAGCATTTCTAAATTCAGTTTCATAAAAAGATATAGATTTCTTTGTTTCAGGAACGCTCAGGCACACATTTTTTTCGTTGTTCATTCTGACACCTGAAGGGGGAGCTTTGCTCCTTCACAGTAAATATAATAAATTGGCGGAGACCTGTCGTTAATAGGGCCTAGCCTACGTACGACATACTTACATACGTTTATTACTCCAATCAATGTTAACTGGTAATGTTACATGTACCTAGCGGCACAAACTATTCTTTCATTGGATTGTAAGAGTTAATATCACACGTAGAGATGTATTTCAATTAGAAAATATTGGTCATAGCTTTGATTAAAACTCATTTATTTCCGTTTGAAACGTCCTTCATTTTCAAAATTTAACAAATTATTAATTATTTTCTCTTTCAAAGTTTTCACTACAGCTTCAGTGATGCATTTGTCAGTTAACGGTTTATTTTTGATTACTTTGGTGCATGTTTATCGCAAGTAACATTACATCAACTAAGATTTCTGCTGACTTAGTGTTGGTGTCACCTGTTTACTATCTAAGTGATTATTGTGATACATTTACTGAAAACGTGTCGTGAGTCAAATCACACATAGCAAAAGAAATGAGATTTGGAGTGATTTATTTCGTTTCCAAAATCAAACAATGTGAGGGAATCAGTTTGGCTTTTAATATTAGTTCCTTAGTAATGTTGTTATGGCAGTCTTCATTCAGAAGACTGGATACGTAATTGTCGTATTAAGGGCATTATCTCATTTCTGTCTCAAAATCGCATTGCATTTCAGATGTGATCTGCATTCCATCAAGAAAGTTGATCGGCAACATGTCATGAGAAACTGTTATCAGCACTCGTGAAGCACTTTATCTTATTACGTAGCAGAGCTTTAAGCAGCAATTCTGAAAAATTCTTTCAGCCAATAGGGAATAAAAGGAGCGAAGCTGATGGTAGGGAAAGATATCAGATAACGAAAAAAAAATCTTGGGATGGGGAGGGGAGGAGTCACGCGGGGGAGGGGCGGTGTTCGCACATCTCATAACATCAAGTATTAAGTGTCGAATTTCTAATAAGTGGTAAATTCCACCTGTCATCCGCAGCTACTAATGGGAAGCCACTGATTTTGAGATGCTAAGAATCTCAGTGTCAGTTATCCCTCATATGAAGAAAGCTGATTGTGAATTCCAATTCTGATAAAAGAATGGCATTTTAAATTATTTATTTTATCTCCATATTGCTAAGATGTACGCAGTGTGTTACCTTTTCTTGATTTCAGCTTTATTTGATGGCCTCACAATTTGCAACTAATATCCTCTATGTCAATCGTTGATACTTATTGGAATACTGAAACATTAGAAAGCATAAAGGTGAACATCCTGTAGATGTAAGGAGGAGGTAAATTTACAGTTCGTGTTGCTAAGAAACGATTTAACAATGGTTAAATATATTGATGATGATGAGTTCCTGTCTCTAGTTCTTACTCTTGATCAAATTATTGTTAGTTTCATGGTGGTGTTACAATACCGAGCAGCGCAGACTACAGTGTATACACTGACGAAATTTCAAAGTTTCAAAACATTTCAGACGCTTCAACGATTCCGTTCCGCCTTGTCCATTTGCAACACTGACTTACTATACAAAAAATGAATTTATTGTTGGTAAAAGTAAAGAAATAGTTATCAATTTATTGTATCTTGCGGTTCCCAGTAATGCTTGGTGGACATATGCAACTTCAAGTATGTAATAATATAACATTCTTTACCAAAACAGTTTGTGAAAATTTTTTTTTCATATTTAACTACATGTTGGAGCAGACCAGTCTGGTAAAAGACCGTTCAATTCTCTAGTTAAGCGTTTCGTTTTTTCGAGCCGTGAGAGACGTTTCTAACAGTTCAGTATGTTCTGTGTGCTTAGAACTGGTACCAACATGCCTGCTCCCACTTTATTTTCCAAATTGATTTCGGTCTTGACATGTAAAAACAATAAACTTTTTCAGATATATTAACTGGGTTCAAGGCTGCCTAAAGGAAACCAAACACCTTATATCGTGAATCAATCTAGCGTGTTTTCATTAACTTAAATATGTGTAGCATTTATCGATTTACATTTTTGTGTATAACGACATGACGTCCATCGAATGTCATAAGGCACATCGATTCCATAAGAAATTCTATTGATTCATTACACTCACAATAAGGTTGAGCGAATTTCTGATCACTGAAAATAGTTCCATATTTACTGAAACCCATTCCTTCTTGTGTGTAGTTTTTTTTTTTTTCAGTTCAGAGGAATCAGAACTGCGACAAAAACCAATATCTGTGTAGATGTATGTCGAAGTATACGAGAAACGCTCTGTAGTTCTCTCGGTAGCATATTCTTTTCTTTCTTTTTTTTCCGAGAGTGAACGTTTTTACGTTTCACAGTGCTTCTGAACCTATATTGATATATTGACACCTCTCCATGTACAACAGTTTTCTTACTTTTAGCAATGATTCAAAGAAAATCTCATTTGTTGTCATACAAAGCACCCCCTTCTTTTATGAGTTGGGTCAGAGCAGGCAGAGGGGGCAGGGGTCGTCTGGCAACTCCTGGGCACGTTGTCACCTCCGCACCAAAAGGAAGAAGGTGGTGAAGGAGGGATTGGGAAGAAAAAGAAGAAACAGAACACTATCCAGAAGCAGGACTTCTTTTTGACCAGTCAATGTATACAATGTCATGTCGTGCTGTGAAGAAAAGAAAAGGGTCCTCCGCCCTCCCGATTGAAAGAAAACTAAATATTCACTCCACTAGTAGTTGCACCTATGGTCCTAGTGTATCTCCTTGTATCTTTTGTTCGGTCAGTTTTGTTCGTTCTAAAGTCATCTGCGTTGCAACATGCCCATCATCCATCGGCATTGAAGATCCAGTTGTGTGGTGGGTTGTGTAATGCATTCCAGAGTTATGAGAATATTGTCTATATTTGGTGTTCCTTCCTATTGTGCAATGCTGTTCCTGCATGAAGTTCCAAACATCAAATACATCCTTTGGGCCATCCCTGAAGGAGAAGGAGAGGAAAACAGAGAAGAAGAGTTCAGGCAGTGATCTGCAGTAGAAAAGCCAATACTTCCTTGATGAAGTACAAGGCCACTGAAGCCTCTCTGCAGCTAACGAGATGTTCGGCCATGTCAGTCACATTACATTGCATGCAGTGGAGGCACTCCACACTGCATATTTTAGATATACATACCTGTGTGACGTGTTCACTACTGACTGTCACATACCAAGTGGGTCAGACAGTAGAGCTCCTTCGCCATCGCCAAGGGTGGAGCCAGAAAAGTATCACATGTGTGAGTTCCAATCAGAAGTGCCCAAGGTAGAAAAATGGTTCTGGGATGTTTTGCAACAACACCGTGGACTCCAAGGAGGCTTTCGCTAGTGCCTCCAGCAGCAAGCTCGTGAGGCTGGTGAGATAGCGATGCCATAACTGTAAATGCGAACTAACAAACAGGACAACTGATCTATCGAACTTTGAAGAATATTCCTGAGCTGAGTCTCTATAACGTTGTGGGCCACTGGGTTAATAATGGAAATGCCTGTGCTATTTGCAGGTTGTGCGGCGCTGGATAACCATTGGCATACTGTGTCCTCTGGAAGATGTTCAAAGTCTGCAGGTGGTGATCTGCTATGCTTGCTCTAGTTTGCTGAAGGAGGTGCCTATATTTATGGGTCGTCATACAGCATATATCAGTCGTGAAGTGAAAACCCAATCATCTCATCTGGTAGTTGAACTGTCGCTGACTCCATCAGGTGGCATTCCCATCCCAGTACACATGGCTGTCCCACAGACCTTGATACATTCTGTGGTGATTCTCATATTGTCACTGCCCTGTAGGCATCAAGCCATCCGCACAAGCAGTGCATCTTAAGGTGGTGGTGCCATGCATCATCCCAGTTGATCTCTAGAGTAGGCCACGTAACAAAGGTTCTAAGGCCAACAAGTATACCATAGATGATGGGCAGCCTCGGCTCACCGATCAGTGGACATGGATGGGCGTCTTTAAACAGTTATTAACAAGCACCCTTGAAACAGTGTTGGTATCACATGCTCCAGAGAACTGAAGTCAACAATGAGTGGTCAACTTGATCAACTGCTTAACTAAAGTCGATTGATGGCAGCTCATCAGGTAAATGCCACAGCTTCGCCAGGTTATCGTGTCCATGTATCGGCTCGGAACTGTGCATATGCTTGATCCTGCAAAAGTACACACTGTATCATACCCCTGAAATGCATAGCCATCAATCTGGTGAAGACTGTATGCCACTATTCAGCGGTGTCAAGGTCGCTAATCATGGATTCGGTAGCCACCATTTGGTTTATGAACAGGCACTATCAATCCTTCTAAGAAGTTAATGGGAAGTGGAACATCTGGAAACATCAGTTCATGGCATATCTCTGTCCGGCACGATACCAAAAACTGATTGAAGAACCTGATAAAACGCCAAAATGGACTCGATCCTGTCCTGGGGTCTCCCAATGACATCGGATACTTCGTCTTCAGTCACGTCCCCTGACAAGTCCACTTCTAATTTCTGTGGTATGGGGGCGTGGGTCAACCCTGATACGTCCACAATGACTACCGGATCCGCATGCTGCACTGAATACAGTCGTGCACAATGTTTATGAAAAGCTTGGCTATATCGTGTTTTTTGTTGAGACATCTACATTCCTTTGTGTCGGCAATGTAGACCAGAGACCATCGCTGCCTCTTTCACTAACCTAATATGTGATACATTGACAGTTGTTCCAAGGGCAGGCTGTCTTGTGCAAGTGTGTGTTATACAGCTCCTCCTAAATGGAGGCGCTTGATAGAAACGATCTTTGCTGTGCCCAGTTGACATCTGTATATTCGATGAATGCAGCTGATCGAAACACTCCCTGAGGATGTAAAATAAAAGTCCATTCTGTGTCTGTGCCATGCAGCTGCTTCTCTACTGCATGCCATGAAGGTTCTTCTGAGGACCAGTTTCGTGCAATCAACCTGATGTGTTGGCAGAAGAGCCAACACCGTGTACTAGAGGAGGCCGAAATGCACGCGTTTAAGCTCACGCAGACTGGCGTGAGGTCTGGAACAAAGTAAAGTAATTACAGTAGCCAAAAATAGTACATAGCTTCTGGAATACTTAACTTTAATCCATAATTGGAGAACATCGCTCTTGATGATACATAATTACAATCTCAATATAAACTGGTAATGGCGCCTTGCTAGGTCGTAGCAAATGACGTAGCTGAAGGCTATGCTAACTATCGTCTCGGCAAATGAGAGCGTAGTTTGTCAGTATAGCATCTCTGGCAAAGTCTGCTGTACAACTGGGGCGAGTGCTAGGAAGTCTCTCTAGACCTGACGTGTGGCGGCGCTCGGTCTGCAATCACTGACAGTGGCGACACGCGGGTCCGACGTATACTAACGGACCGCGGCCGATCTAAAGGCTACCACCTAACAAGTGTGGTGTCTGGCTGTGACACCACACAATCCACCATCTAAAGGCCGAGTGGTACAGACCATGACGGCGAACACACTTATTCCATGTACCTTCCCCAGCTCTTCGGCAGATCGGGGAGATCAAGTGGGCAATATTTAGCATGCGTGGGCTTGCGCTTCACCATTCCCTGAGTGAACTGAGGGTTATGGCACAGATGAAGGCCAAGTGATACGAAAAAAGTGTTGGCCAAACCTCCGCTTCGCATATCGCTGTCTGTAATGAGCACATGACATAAACCCATTCGAGTCAGCTGGAGGAGTGTCTGGTGAAGTGAGTATAGCTGTGTCTGTCGCCATGGATGTGACGCCAGGTGCCCACCACTTGAAGACCATGGACGTCAAATTCACTGTACAGGGAATGGCGCGAGAGCTGGTCTGAAGGTACTTCTGTGCAACTCAAGTCTCTCCAAACCACCATGTCGTCTAGACGACACTGACGTAGCAGCGCGATATCTTTGGCAAAAAACCGAAAAGTTCTTGCTGATGTCGCTCTGTACCAGAAGGGGCACAGGTATTGATAATTCGGACTCAGTTCACTGTGGCAGCCACGACCCATGCATTGAGGAGGTATCGCACGTCATCTTCTACCAAGCTCTCTTTAAGTAACATGGTGATGCTGCTGCCAGTGAGCGAAGCAGGGGCGACATTTGCTGTGTAACCTAAGAGATCGGGATAGCCGGCTATGTAGACCACTTACAAAACATTAAACATTTATTGCGGCATGGAGAATTTTTTACACCTTCTGTGAGTGAGGAGGTTGTTCGCTACCAGCTGAAAAGTTTTTTACCTAGTTTCCACCTCAGATGGTGTTGTCATGGACGACCATAGATATAATATCCTGATGAAAACGCCATTGACTCACTGCCACTAACTTGGGCGCCGTAACAGTAATGGCACACTGGGTATCACACCTACCTTTCTCCATGTCGTCTGTTAGAGCGCCACATTTGTTTTCCGCTCACTTGTCAGAACGTGCATGCCACCATTCGTTGTGTTTATGATGCAATCGTTGCTTGCGGACGTAAGTTTCTGCGTCAGAGTGTGGAAGCTGATCAGACGCCATTGCTCCCTCAGTAAGGAAGGCCGGTTTCGTCACGACCCTGTTGTTGACGTCCATCTTTTCTTGTGGTTCACCCAGTTATGGTGGTTGAAGATGTTGCAAGGTTGTCGTCGCCTGAGGAGGCGGCGTGACCTCGGTCGTGTCCTCAATTCACACTATGTCAGCACCTGCAGTTAATAAGTGGTTTCTCCGTCCATGAGGGATGTCACTGCTACTTTTACATAGGCGAGGGGAGGATCACCCTCACCACCGCTGGCTGCAATTCTCCGATCGGCTTTAGCATCCTCGGCACTGAATAGACGACGACCTGACATGCCCGTCCTGTCCACAGCCAAAACATATGCATGGTTGGCCATTGTACATCACTACGGCGTAGCGTGACAGTATAGCAGCATGTGTTTTATCAGTACAATTTTTATTTTTCATGCACCATCATACACCTCATAAGGCCCAAACATCTGTCATTTCTGAGCCACGTGGCTGATCACATTTCCTTACTGTCGAAAGGCCACAATTACGAGATTGGCCGGCACCTCAGAGGGAAGTTCTTAGACTATAATGGTACACAGGCCTAGACTCATGTGGCCCACTGTAACAATCCAGTGTGACCACTGGAGTGTTTGAACTTAAGCGATGTAGCAAATTTGTTCACCACAGTTGTGTAAGCCTCAGCATTTATCATCTTGATGTAAATGACGCTGGCTGGAATTGAAAAGTGGATGCCCACAATGTCAAGACTGTCTCGTAGGAATCTGGCGTGATTATGATCATGGCCTGGCTCTAGTAGTGCTTGATATTTAGAACTTGTTTCTAATGTCTCACAACAGCTGGGAAGTGAACAACTCCCACTGCACAGCTCCAATGATAAGAGACAAGCAAGACATCTGTGCTTCACCACTGCCAAGGGCAGACTGCCCTCAGGGGAATGAGGAGATGAGAATTACGTTGAGGCGGCGCAATAGCTATTGATTTCACTTTTAATATTTAAATGTCTTAATATTTAAATGTTTTGTCTCTTTTTTATTGACTTGGTGTAAGAAGGAGATTAGAGATACCACTTGGTCTACTGATTTCAGTAGGTACCATATTTTCGAGCTGCTAATTAATTTTTTTTTAATGAAGAGTTGACTAAAGAACAATATTTACCTTGTAATGTACATTCACTGTGATTATAATATTAGGTTGCATGTGTATTACGCCGTCTGAGAGAGATGTAGCGATGCCAGAGTCATCTACAAACGGGAATGCGGACCATAGGTGCTGTTGGACGTCAGTGCCGAGCTGGCCGCTTAATTTGAAGGCTATTAGTGTTACAACTAATGCAAGTACTGTTACTTTGTCCGTTTGAGGGTGTATATTGGTTTCTGATACTACAGAATTAGTACATTTATCAGGTTTTCCTAGGAATCAGCGCCGAACCAACCAGTGTACTCAGATAAAAAAAAAAAACGTGGTCCAGCATCCAAGGTCATTTTTGTAGTCAGAAAACCGTTGTAGTTCTTACCACCAATGCAGTTTTAATGTCGAAATGTTTCTTCGAATGCGGCAAAGGTTTAAATCGTGAGAAGGTCAAACAAAAACATTCAGTCAACATAATCAGAAGATACAAAAGAAGTTTAGAAACATCATTGAAAGAGTTTGTATGTTTTTTCCGTGGAATAGTTAAAGCATTCATTTTTATACAGTCGACTACGCTGTGATAGCTCTAAAGGAAAGACAACGCTTGGGCAGGCATACGCACTTTAAAAATTATTGCCAGCCCACCTCTGATTAGACATATCAGAAGTTAAAAATTATAAGCTGTTCACCTTTCCATGTAGAATTAAGAGTTGATGACAGTTTAATGATTTTAATGAATACAAGGACGCATTGGACTCGGCGTATGTCATTAAAGAAGTGATAGAAAAAATCCGAATGATTTATGGTAGTATGATTCAGCAACTATCACTCGATGGTTCTTAGGAAACGATCATTTTTCATCAGTTACTATTGCATCAGTCGTGACTCGTATCAGATACTACCTCTTTCAAATAACACAGGGCCAAGAATATTGCCAAGGCTAGTGCACTATATTAAACAGTACTCGCCAATGCCACATTACGTAGCGGGAATAATAAAAACAAAAAACGATAGGCCTATTTGAAGGAAGGGGAGGCGTTAAAGAAAGGACGTACGTTTTTAACAAATAGCTAACATACAATACTTTAATTTTTTTTTAAACGCTCCAATGAAGCCCTCTTTTGATTTGCCATAAAGAAGCGCACTATCTACAGCAGTTGTGTGTGTCGATAAGTTCTGTCGTCACTGCTCGTCGAAAAAATTACGAATTTATGAATGACAGCATACACTGTGAACCTCTAAAAATTGATTCATTTTGTGAATAGGATTTTGGTTTCCAAACAATAGCTGACAATCGTCCCCAAAGAACAAGGTGGCGGTAGCTGTACCTCATAAACAAGAACGTAACTGAAGGTTGCAGAAATCTCCACACGTGCTGGGTAAACGTCACAGATACCAGGCGCGTAGATAACAGGTGGAAAAAGGACGAAAGGTGACTTAATATCCGTAAGCATCTGACAGCCAATACTTAAGATTAAATGATCAAACTCAGGTCATGACTTACCCGCTCTTGAACTTCACCTCATCCTCTCATTTCGCTAGGTTTCCCACATTGCTTAATTCGTCTTGGTTACCTACATTGTTCTGAATTTACTTTATTGATATTTTCAAGCTATTCTAAATTCTTTGATATTCTTCTGATTTACCAGGTGCACATCATTTCGATAGTTATATTTATATTATGCCCCAATTTATGTGTTACCTGTGACTTGTAGGTAATTTCCTTGTCACAAATTTTAATTTAGTTGAACTTATAATTTAAAGAGAATTCACTCCGTGCAACAAAGGTGACTTTTGGCCTGTGAGTTTTGCAACAAACCGTTCATAAGTAATATCTGGCAGCGATATAATCGTTACTGTCTGGCGACAGCCTTGTAAATGGAAAACTGCTTTGCGAAACAAATAAGTAATAAATAACAACAACAGTTTTTGTTCTCATTGAGGAGTATGTGTGCTACTACAGTTACCTAACTTACATCCTGTTAAAGATTAACGGGGAGGGGGGCTGTCTGAGTCACGCCCGTACCACAGTTTCGTCATCATGATCATCACCTTCATCACCTTCCTTTCAAGGATTATACTATTTCCTGTTCTGGACTCACAACCAAAATCATTCCTTTCTTTTCTGCAGTCTTCCAATATCTCTTTTCCCGTTTGGCTTGTAGTTTGGGATCTTCTGATGAATTCCGTGACCTGGCGTTATCCCTTTTTCACTATATTTTCGATTTTTTTTACTCATGTTGAAAATATTTCATTCAGTTCTAATATCTTCAGTTCTGATCATGTCTCTTCTTGTCGTTCATGTAAACCTAATCTCCACTGTTTGAATTTAATTTCTTGCTTTTTTGGAAACCCAGTTTTCGCTTCCATAGAATAACACAGCAACCACCATCATTTTATAGACTTTCGTGATGGCCTCCTTTTATAATTTATGGTCCAGTGTTCTGAAAATGCTGCCATGGGTAGTTTGAAATTTGTGTATTTTATTTTCAATACCAGAGTCGAAAGCAAAACTTACAACACAAGCTAAATAAGAGATTTGAGGCAGACTTGTTCTAAATGGAATTATCTAAAACAATTTTTGATCTGACTCGAGATTTTCCTCAGAAGGCCATTGATTTCGTTTTATTACTATAAACTTTTACGTTTACATTTATTAACAATGATTTCAAAGTAAGTGGTAAAAAGGGTGGGTAATAATCCATCCAACACATGTCTTAAATTTTCGTTACTAACTACTTCTTCTAACTGATTTCTTACTGTGTTTTATTACAATGTGTGTATTTTTGTAACGAATTCTCACTATCACTATCTCACTGGTAGCAGTGAACATAGTTATAATACTATATAAAGACAGGTTGTTTTATAACTTTATTACCAAAAATCTCGAATAGTTCTTAATCCGATTACTTCACATTTTTACACGACCCTCTAATAAACGTTCGAACTGACATAAGCTTCATATTTTTTTAAAAATATATAAAGAGGTAATGTTGTTAGTAAAAATCTCTAAATGACAGAATTCTAATTTTTAATTTATGTAATATGTAAATATAAATATCTATACTACTGTACAAATATAAGTAGTTGTTTAATACTGTTATCAAAATTCTTGAAATGTTCTTAACTGATTTACTTCAAATTTTTCACGATGCTGTAATAAATGTTTGGATGGGTATAGGGTGCATATTTTTTAAATCTAAATCCATACATATTATGAAAATGTATGTGTGTGTGTGTGTGTGTGTGTGTGTGTGTGTGTGTGTGTGTTTGTTCCAAATCTTCTTCTAATCAACTTGAACGATTTCAACGAAACTTAGTATACATATACCGTACTATCAGACAACAATCACTGTGAGAGGTCAACTGGATGGGAACGGGGGTGAAAAAGAAGCGAAGCCCGTGAGGCATGAATTCCCAGACTTCATTCATCCATGAGAGCAATTAGCGAGTTACAACAAATTTTGCAACAATTTCAAACATTTAAGAAATGTTTTCTTGCTGACTACTCCCACAAAATGATCAAAAGAAAAGTGTTTATCGCTTACAACTTTTCTGCTGTACATGCAGTGAAATTACCGGATGTGGCATGACGTTATGATTTATCATTTTATTACTTCTTTACTGCTAACTGTATTCGTGACACATTTTAGAGACAGTATGCACATGAACCACTGAATATAAGTACCAAATTACATCACTGTACAACACATAGTTCATAGTTTATTACTTCTTTGTTACGAATGCTATTCCCAGTATATTTCGCAGACAGTATCCACATATGCCCCTGAATCTACCTAGACTATTGTCTCATTGTACTACATATAGTTCAGGAGATATGGGGTCGTGAACAGTGAGATGCATTTAAAACTGCCGCATTGTGCATGAAGGTTCAACTTTTTACTTTGTTGCTACTAACTCCGTTGCCAACACATTTTTGCAGACAGTGTTACATATGCCGCTGAATGTACCTACAAAATTATACCATTGTATGAAGCATAGTTCATACGTTAAGCACAACGCCATACGCTGCGTGGTATTGACGTGGACACACACCAATAACGCACGCGTTTCTCTGCTAGTGTATTATATGTGTAAGGGGAAAACATTGCTAGCAAAAATCCAGAGAATTTCTTCACCAGTTTACTTCAAATTTTTACACGATACTCAAATAAACGCTCAGATAGACATAAGCCACAGTTCAAGTTGCAGTTTCAAAACGCTGTAGGAAGAGAACCACTCCTCAGAATGAAATCTGAACAGCATATAATTGACACAGGGGGAAACGTCATGGAAGAAAAAAAAATTGACGAGAAGTCTACCCATTTATGGCGTAGCAGGCGGCGTCTTCACATAAATGAGGTCAGCTACAAATGACAGATGAATCGCAATACGACTGCTATGGTTTGAGTTGCACGATACACCGTCCGTACTGTTCAGTGTGCACGACTGCAGAAATTCGGTAGTCAGCAGTTGTGGTACTGATAGTTAGGTAAGCCTATGTACCGCGACAAGGTCGTACCACATCTGAAGGGGAAAATCGGTTTTTAATTATCCTGAACCCAAAAACGGCATTAAAAACAAAAAGTGTGTAAGTGTATCGAGACTGGTGCTAGACATGTTCAATATGCTGTCCACCTTTTCCTGCCACAAGCTGAATTCGAGAAACAAGTTGTTCCACAACAGATCGGAATGTCTCGGGGGTCGCATTCAGAATAGATTGTACAGTGCATGCTTCGGTTCAGCTGCGTCCGTAATTGGAGCGCTGAACACATCGTTCAGATAAACACACAGCCAGAAGTCACAAAGATTAAGATCATGTAATCTGGAAGGCCAGGCTGTAGGGAAATGCCGGCTGATAGTTCTAGTAGCATTTCCTAAATGTCTCTGCAGTAGCCGCATCACTGGCTGTGCAGTAAGCGGAGGAGCGCCATCTTGCATAGAAATTTTTCTACCCATGCATCCACACTGTTGAAAGGTTGGAATGACTCTGGTGCACAAAAAACTTTCATAGCGTTTACCGGTTGCGGCACAGGTAACAGGACCCACAGGACTCATCTCGAAAAAATACGGCCCTACGATAAACGATGCCGTCAAGCTGCATCACACATCCTTATAGAATGAAGTGGTAGCGGTTGATGTGTGTGCGGATTTTCCGTTGCCCATATTCTGCAGTTATGTGTATTGACATGTCCCTGGAGCTGGACATGGGCTTCGTCTACCCACAGAATGCCCCATGGCCATTCATTGCCCACTTCCGTGTAAACAAGAAATTCCAGAGCGAACCTTTGTCTTGCTGGCAGGTCAGCAGGGAGCATCTCTTGAATGGATATCAATGCAGGATTTTTCGTGGGATTTTATGCACCTAGCTCGCAGGCGTGTGCAACATTCAGGCAGTTCCCCGTGCACTGCGTGTTTGCACACCACCGCTCGACTCCTACCGCAATTCTGTGGCCACGTCTCCGACGGACGTCGCATCGAGTACTTTCCTCCCTCCGCGCCGGCCGCGGTGGTCTCGCGGTTCTAGGCGCGCAGTCCGGAACCGTGCGACTGCTACGGTCGCAGGTTCGAATCCTGCCTCGGGCATGGATGTGTGTGATGTCCTTAGGTTAGTTAGGTTTAAGTAGTTCTAAGTTCTAGGGGACTAATGACCACAGCAGTTGAGTCCCATAGTGCTCAGAGCCATTTGAACCATTTTTCCTCCCTCCGCCAAAATTCACATCGAAAAAACCTCAGCCGGCCGCTGTGACCGAGCGGTTCTAGGCGCTTCAGTCCGGAACTGCGCTGCTGCTACAGTCGCAGGTTCGAATCCTGCCTCGGGCATGGATTTGTGTGATGTCCTTAGGTTAGTTAGGTTTAAGTAGTAGGGGCTGATGACCTCAGCACAGTGACCCATAATGCTTAGAGCCATTTGAACCATTTGAAAAAGCCTCTCTTTTCGAATTTTGCAGTCATTTTCTGCAGACATCGGACCAATGCCTTTTTTCATACCCTTGAGTGTCCCGAACTTCTGCAAGGCTACTGGCCCACAATCATCATTCTGCTTTATCAGCAGCGTGCAATCCTTTGAGGGAAAAGTTCATATATGACGTCTTGGACCCAAACTGAGGAACAGTTGTGTGCCGCGCGTTTGTTGGTGTGCATATTCTGACGCTTACAGTGCCATATATTGGTCAAATTTTCGTTAGTTTTTTTTCTGTTCTATGACGGTTTCTCCTGCGACAACAATATGCTGTTCAAATCTGACGTCATTCTAAGCATTGGTTCCGTTTCTACAGCGTTTTGAAACTGGGTCTTTTATGGACACATTATGTATATCCAGATCCAGCACCCAAGATAGCAACAATTTCCCGATTCATTTTAAGCGACTTCAACTCCCAATTAAGGTTCCGCTTGAATTATCAATAAACAATGCTGAAGATCAGGGAGAGGTTGGAAAGAAGGTAGACAGAGAGAAAGGGAAGAGAGATAGGAGGAAGGATATTATGGACAGAGAGAGGGCGCAGACGGAAGTTAGGGCGTATTTCTAATTCCCCTACATATTTAGCAGTTACGAAGCATTGCCGGGTTCGCTAGTTTGATAGAAACGTAAAGTAAACTGGAAGAGTGAGGATGCCGTGAAAGTTAGATTGACAGTCATCAGCGAAATGAAACATTTATTACATTGTTGAAATGTGTGAAGATATAAGTGCATATCTATGAACGGCAAATGAAGGACACGTGTCAGGTACACTCACCCCCTGTAGGAGACGGCTGCCAGCCCAGACGCCAACAGTGCTGCCAACAGCAGCAGACTCAATCCTGAGGAGCGCATCGTGACGTTTGCATCGGTGGCGCGCAGTCTTCGTATATATAAGCGCCCTTATCACGGTCTTGCGTGGGCCGCCGATGGCCATTGCAACACCACCTCTCATTGCCCACTATCATTTAACAACTCATGCGCTCTTCAAAAACGTGTCGTAAATACGTATCCAATACTGGGGTCATCAGGGTCACGATCACATCTCTGCCCCCCCCCCCCCCTCCAATTCTCCTCCTAAATAACAGTATAGTTAAAACCTTTCTAATTTATTTAAGGATTTCTGTGTTTACTTACAACATTTCTATGTTTATATTTATTTCCAAGTGTTTCAGACAACGTCGTAGGCTAAAGTACCAAAAAACCTATGGGTCTCGATAATGGCAATGAAAAAAATTCCCACACGTACACGGAAGGAAGCAAAGGATCAGTACTCTCCACATTTACACGCTTATATAGCACCAGTCTGCAAACAGGTGCTCAAAATATTAGTGCCAAGGGAGATGTTGATAATAGCAAGTGCACACTTCGATGTTATATTGTTTAAATCATGACGTTGTGAAACATGTGACAGTTTGTTGTAACTATAGTTCTTATATAAGTTGCACTGCTGGGGCATGCTGTTTCCATTTACGTCGCCTGGGATACGAGACATTGGCAGTCAGTTTACGTGTGATACCGCAAAGTGAATCAAAGTTTTATCTTTCGAATGAGGTAACTTGTTTTTTAATGAAATAACTTCTTCTGACTTCAAAAAAGTTGTATTTTCTGTCCCCTGTAGTTTTCCAAGAAACCAAACGTTTCAAAACGTGTCCTCTTGATTACCAACGTACCTTGTTATGCAGCAAAAAATGAGTGCGCTCAGTCACCATATCAGCTAAAAATTCTTTTAATTGGTGATGATTATGCGCTTTATCTACAACGCAGTTAATAGTAATAAATTCTGCAATTTTGAAAACTTCTTCTATAACTATCCGCATGCAAAGTGCTTCGTGATGAATAATGCAACGGTAAATAAGTAGGTAATGATTTTTTTTATTTCAAAATAACAACAAAGCCCTTTTTTACGCCATTCGTGGTTTTCACACAGCTGTTGAAAATGAGACAGTTTTATCGATTGGACTGTGACGTTTCTCAGTGCACACAGTTACTACATTTGCTACAGCCTCTCGACATGTTTTACCATTGAATGGCTATAGGTCCTAATGGTTCATCTTTAGAACCTGTTGATGAAATAAAGTGCACAAAAAGTGAAACCTACAGTGTATCGTTTCGTCACAAGATTCTTCAACTGCTATTGAGAATGTTGAAACCAACTGAATATCTTCGATTTGCTGGTCGGTGTATTTGAACACATTTTAACTGTTCAGCCTTTCACTGTTTTAGCAGACAATGGTAACTCTCAATTTTTTTAAATATCTGCTTTGTTCTTAAAATCCCCAAACATCTTTTTGTATGTTTGCCGTATGTATATATGGTTTTCCTCTGCTACAAATCTCTTGACTAAGCACCATACTTACAATGGACCATTGTTAGAAGACTTCATCCAGAAATCAATACAGAACATTTTTCTTCACTCTTCTCAATTTCCTCAACTATTTTCCTCCTTGTATCACCGACAGGACATTGAGTACTAAATGACGCGTGTTCAGTTGGAAAGTACCTCTCCAAATTTGATTTCCTGTTATGAGCCAATTTTTCCTGAATAATTATAAGGATTGGAAGGCCATTTAAGTTTTGAACAAACGCGAAAGTCTCGATCGATTCAGCTTTAAATTCAAAGTGCTGTCTACCGTTTTCTGTGCTTCTTCTTTGTAGTTCCGTGAAAACAGGGTGCCTAATTTTTTTTCTTTTTACGCTGAGGTGACAACAGTCATGGGATACTTCTTAATGTCGTGTCGGACCTCTATTTTCCTGGCGTAGTGCAGCAATTCAACGTGGCATGACTCAAGAAGTCGTTGGAAGTACCCTACAGAAATATTGAGCAATACTGCCTCTATAGCTGTCCATAAATGCGAAATTTTACCGATGCATGATTTTATGCACAAACTGACCTCTCGATTACGTCCAATAAATTTTCGATGGGATTCATGTTGGGCGATCTGGTTAGAAAAATCATTCACTCGAAATGTCCAGAATGTACTTCAAACCAATCGCGAACAATTGTGGTCCGATGTCATGGTGCATTGCCATCCATAAAAAGTCCATCGTTGTTTGGAAACACGAATGGCTGTAAATCGTCTACAAGTAGCCGAATGTAACCATTTCCAGTCAATGATTGCTTCAGCTCGACCAGAGAACCGAGTCCATTCCATGTAAACATTGTCCACACCATTATGGAGCCACTATCAGCTTCCAGAGTGGCTTGTTGACAACTTGGGTCCGTTTTCCAGTCGCCTATGGTCCAACCGATATGGTCACGAGCCCAGGGAAGGCGCTACAGACGATGTAGTGCTCTTAGCAAAGGCCCTCCCGTCGGTCGTCTGATGTCATAGCCCACGAACGCCACATTCCGCCGCATTGATTTCTGCAGATATTCAATGCAGTGTTGCTTGTCTGTCAGCACTAACAACTCTACGCAAACACTGCTGCTTTTGATCGTTAAGTAGTAAGAGGTAATGCCTGAAATTTGGTATTATCGGCGCACTCTTGACACTGCGGACCTCGGAATTTTAATTCTCTAGCGATTTCCGAATTGGAATGTCCCACGCATCTACTTCAAACAACAAATCCCCATTCAGAGTCTGTTAATTACGTCGTGCGGCTATAATCACATCGGAAATCTTTTCACATGAATAGTTTGTATACAAATGACAGCTTAGCCAATACACTGCCCTTTTATGCTAGTACGTTGTGTACGCGACACTACCGCCATCTGTATATGTCTATATCGCTGTCCCATGAATTTTGTCACCCCATCTACCGAATACAAAATAATTACAATTTTTAAACTGATGACAAAAATACCTGTAGGGTTTGCAGGTGGTTGGATAAATATCGTTAGCGTTATCCTTCGACTACGTACTTCTGTCTTACCCGCTCAACATTCGGACGCGGCTAACACTAACCTCTGCACAATAAGACTGTTGACTGATTGGCTCACGCAACTTACGCAGTCCTCCATGAATCGTGCGCGTCTCCACCGCGTTTAAACGCAGACCGATACTTGTTGTTGTTGTGGTCTTCAGTCTAAACACTGTTTTGATGCAGCTCTCCATGCTACTCTACACTGTGCAAGCTTCTTCATCTCCCAGTACTTACTGCAACCTACATCCTTCTGAATCTGCTTAATGTATTTATCTGTTGGTCTCCCTCTACGATTCGTACCCTCCACGCTTCCCTCCAGTACGAAATTGTTGAACCCTTGATGCCTCAAAACGTGCCCTACCAACCGATCCCCTCTTCTGGTCAAGTTGTACCACAAATTCCTCTACTCCCCAATTCCAATCAGTACCTCCTCATTACTTACGTGATCTACCCTTATAATCTTCAGCATTCTTCTGTAGCACCACATTTCAAAAACTTCTATTCTCTTCCTGTCTAAACTGTTTATCGTCCATTTTTCACGTCCATACATTACTACGCTCTATATGAATACTTTCATAAAAGATTTCCTGATACTTAAATCGCCGGCCGCGGTGGTCTAGCAGTTCTAGGCGCTCACTCCGGAACCGCGCGACCGCTACGGTCGCAGGTTCGAATCCTGCTTCGGGCATGGATGTGTGTGATGTCCTTAGGTTAGTTAGGTTTAAGTAGTTCTAAGTTCTAGGGGACTTATGAGCACAGATGTTGGGTCCCATAGTGCTCAGAGCCATACTTAAATCTATAGTGGATGTTAACAAATTTCTCTTCTTCAGAAACGCTTTTCGTGCCATAGAAGTTTACATTATATATCCTCTCTACTTCGACCATCATCAGTTATTTTGCTGCCCAAATAGCAAAACCCGTGTACTACTTTAACTGTCTCATTTCCTAACCTAAATCCCTCAGCATCAGCTGACTTAATTCAATTACATTCCGTCATTTTAGTTTTGCTTTTGTTGTTGTTCATCTTATATCCTCTTTTCAAGACACTGTCCATTCCTTTCAACTGTTCTTCCAAGCTCTTTGCTGTCACTGAGAGAATTACACGGTCACTGGCAAACCTCATAGTTTTTATTTCTTCTCCCTGGATTTTAATTCATACTCCAAATTTTTCTTTGGTTTCCTTTATTGCTTGTTCAATGTACAGATTGAATAACATTGGGGATAGGCTACAACACTTTCTCATTCCCTTCTCAACCATTGTTCCCTTTCGTGCCCCTCGACTCTTAACACTGCCTTCTCCTATCTGCAAAAATTCTAAATAGCCTTTCGCTTCCTGTATTTTATCCCTGCCACCTTCAGAATTTGAAAGAGAGTATTGCAGTCAGCATTGTCAGAAGCTTTCTCTATGTCTACAAATGCTAGAAACATGGCGTTTTCTTAATCTAGCTTCTGAGGTAAGGCGTAGGGTCAGTACTGCCTAGCGAGTTCCTACATTTCTATAGCATCTAAGCTGATTTCTCCCAATGTCGGGTTCTACCAATTTTTCCATTCGTCTGCGCAGAATTCGTGTTAGTATTTCGCAGCTGTGATCTATTAAACTGATAGTTCGGTAATTTTCACACCTTTCAACACTTGATTTCTTTGGGATTGGAATGATTATATTTCTTCTTGAAGTCTGAGGGTATTTCGGCTGTCTCATACATCTTGCTAACAAGATGGTAGAGTTTTGTGAGGACTGGCTCTCCAAAGGCTATCCGTAGTTGTAATGGAATGTTGTCTACTCCCAGGGCCTTATTTCGAATCAGGTCTTTCAGTGCTCTGTCAAACTCTTCACACAGTATCATATCTCCCATTTCATCTTCATCTACGTCCTCTTCCATTTCCATAATATTGCCTTCAAGTACATCGCGCTTGTTTAGATCCTCTATGTACTCCTTCCACCTTTCGGCTTTCCCTTCTTCGCTCAGGACTGGTATAACATCTGAGTTCTTGATATTCGTACAGCTGGTTCTCTTTTCTACAAAGGTTTCTTTAATTTTTCTGTAGGCGGTATCTATCTTACCCGTAGAGAAACTTAGTCTCCCTTAAATGAGAGGAACGGCAGCGAGTAGAGAGGAAAGTGCCTCTGGTGAGGGAACCTTGGAGGGGAGTGGGAGATGGAATCGCCAACCACGTGGGTGTGAAATTTGAATTACAACTCTGGTCATTCTCGCATGGGCAACGAAGTTTCAGTTGAGGCCTACGTGCACACGCGTACGTGGTATTTTGTGGTAGAGCCACGCGTGAGATACCAAACAGCCGGCTCGAGAACCGCGATTAGCTGACACTGTGACCGGAAATTTCGCAATTTTAAATACGTTATCGAGGAGAATGGAGTACGGCAGTGTTGTCCGACCTCTCCTGCAGCTTACGATGCGACGTTTCTGAGGCAAAGTTTCGCAGGAACTCGAGAAAGAAATGTTTTTAGAACACTTTATTTTTATTTACTACAATGTTACTCATTTCTTTGATTCCGTCTTGTAATGGGAGATTTCTTTGCTGTTCCAAGTTCTAATTCGTTTTGCCACAAACAGATACTGAGACGAAGAACAAGATTCGTGATTAATTTAAGGAAAACACGTGGAAGGATGACCCAACTTAATGCGTCATTTATCTTTGTCAAACAAATATTTTTATTTATTATCAATGCAATCATGAGCCAACCAATACTCTTGCGAAATACATATAAATAGTTAACATTTTTAGATTAAATTCACAATGTATTAGGAGATTTGCATTGTACAACAAATTAGAAGTAGTACTAAAAAAAAGGCAACTGTGCTACACAATGGTGGCCGAACTACAAACAGTTAATTCAAAAAATAAACCTGCGGCGGAACTCTATCTCCGCAAATACACTGAAGCGCCAAAGAAACTGGTAAAGACATGGGTATTCAAATACAGAGACATGTAAAGAGACAGAAGACGGTGCTGCTGTCGCCAACGCCTATGTAGGACAACAGGTGTCTGGCGCCGTTGTTAGATCGGTTACTGCTGCTACAATGGCAGGTCATCAAGATGTAAGTGAGTTCGAACGTTGTATTATAGTCGGCGCACGAGCATTGGGACACAGCATCTACGAGGTAACGATGAAGAGGGAATTTTCTCGTACGACCATTTCACGAGTGTACCGTGAATATCAGTAATTCGGTACATCAAATCTCCGACATCGTTCCTGCCCGAAAAAGATCCTGCAAGAACGGGACCAACGACGACTGATGTTTCTTGGACTGTTAATTATTTGCAGCTGGAACTCTTATTACATACCAGAATACCAAGTGCGTACTTTAGATTACCGCGCTTTTCGTGTAGAGTGAAATAGTGTAAGTTGACTGCTATTTCTTTAAAATATACTGTTAACGTTTAACCATATTTCCTTTATAAACCTGTCCTTCCTTTACAGAGTCATAATTTTGTGTGTTTTCTTAAATACAGAAGCACTGCTTTTGGTTATTATTGTTTGCGTGTTCCATTTCATGCGCCGTAGTCTTTTGTTGGTGAAATACGATAGAACCTGCAATCGTTTCAATATTACGAAGTCCGATAATCAGTTTAATACTAAACGCTGAAAGGGAACATACTTAAATTCATGGTCAGTAACAAATTTTACCAAAATATTCGCCTCCAAGCCAATACCGTGGACCGTTGCTAGTTTCAGAAGAAATTGCATTAACTTTCGTAAAAGTTCTGAATTAAGTCAGTCATTTAACGGAAGAGGCCCCAATTTCTTTTAACTTTGCCGTTTCATTTTCATATGGTAATAGTTCACAATCGGAATTTGCCTTTCATATTAATTGCAAGTGAAATAATTAATCTCAATTAACGGGCGGTGACGCTAAAAGTTGGTCGGTTAAAGTGTAGTGTACGCCTATCATTTGAAGGGCTCCTCTACACAGAGTAAGAGAATGTGCAAATACAAGCGCGCGCGCGCGCGCACACACACACACACACACACACATGACCTTCACGTGCGTACTTTTAGGCTGATCGTACAAAACTTTAGTTACAGGCCAAATCCAATAACTCGCCCCAGAAGGGACCATGAGGTCTACAACAAACAGGAATTACAATCAGTAGTATCAAAGACTCAATAATAACAAACCATGATTTCAAGTACAAGATTAAAACCGCAACATACTATCTTGGTGCATACAGAAACCTCGAGATTGAGATACACATCCCCATAGGGGTTACCGAAAGGTATAAAGGAGCTGGATTCCTGGCCAGCTCACACCGCGCAGAATTAACAGTCTTTAAGTACAGTACTTACTAAACAGTCTTCATAGATAATTTCAAACAAATGCCGCGGAGGCCAATAACTTCATGACTCGAGCTAGGCACCGGATAATCCTGCCCCGCTGCTCGTGTCTGCTAACAAGTTGTTCAATATATCTTGGCGTATTTAGCACTCCACGACTGACTGATGCACGTCGTAACCAGGTTGCACACGACGAGAGCCGCTCCTCGCCCACTAAACTCGCCGCTAATAACGGTCAATGCTACAGGAAATTGCGGGCCTCCGCTGCCCAACAGTCGCCCGTGTTAACTCGCTGCAATCGCCAGGACGCCGCGCACTCTAGCACACCCGTCCAGCGCCGTGCCCGACACACCACTCATCACCGCACAGCCCCAGAGGAAACACACAACCCAGCAAAGATAATACGACGAGGACCAGAGTCGACGGAACGCGAGTAATCGTGGAAGCCGCCACGACTCATATACTACACAGACTGTCGTAAACATTTACAAAAACTGTCATTGGAAGAGGATGTTGGGCTGGACGATAGTTTACATAGGAACACATTGTGTTTCTTTCCTGTTCGGTGTTTCAATCTTGTGACTGATTTTAGAACCACTCGAAGGAATGTACACTAGAAACAGCCTTAAGCAGTTTCCATTGATTTCTACTCTTGTTGTTGTTGTGAGGCGTGGTTGCATTTCGTGCTGCAAGGGCGTCGGCGAGTTACGACTGGTTTGCTGTGGCGGAAGTTCTCTCCCTGAATGATTGCCATTTGTGCGAGGCGCCAGGTTGGTCACGTCGGAGATGATTACAGGTACATATTATTCATGGGGCTAGATTCAGCTTAAGTCACCAAAAGTTTGACAACATTCAACAATTTTTTTCTTCTAGCATACAGAACTCACAAGAATGAAAGTTGTCACTCTCAAACAACTGGTCTCCGTTCAACAGTAGTATTACAGTACTTCCCTCATATATGGAATAATTTCAGACTTTTTAATGTTGTGTTCATTTTGCTTTATTGGTAA
This sequence comes from Schistocerca nitens, assembly GCF_023898315.1. Taxonomy (NCBI): domain Eukaryota; kingdom Metazoa; phylum Arthropoda; class Insecta; order Orthoptera; family Acrididae; genus Schistocerca; species Schistocerca nitens. Next base: position 282,188,310 of record NC_064618.1, on the reverse strand, counting down.
AATACAGATTTACACAGCTCTTCTAGTTGCATACCACATGAAGTAATATCTGAAATTACGTTTCAGATTACGAATTTAGTTTTTTAAACTTTTTAAACCTTATAATATATTTTTAACTGAGGAGCTGTTGGAGAGAATGGCCTGATTTTACTTGATCCTGTTGATATTATATAATCATATATACTCAAAAAATTTCAAAGCTTTATGTTATTTAGTTTTTGAGTTATGGAGGGAACGTTTCAAGAAAACATAAAGTGTGGGAAAAGAGCGATAAATATTGTTAATGCATTTTTATTACCTCTGTTGTATGTAAATCAAAAGTTACCAGTAGAGTAGGTTATCCCTAGTAATTATGATTGGCGGTCTGTCTTGTCTAAACTCAGATTCCTCCTTCTTTTCCTTGCCTCCTTTGTTGTTTCTTGCTTTCTTTTCTCTGCTGACTTCATTCGCACTGCATGCACTTGGTCCAATGCAAGTTTACAAAACTTCCTAACTTCATCTCCTAATGCTTTAATTACTTCCAGTCTACCTTTCATTCCTTCGTCTCCTTTCATTCCTGCGTCTCTGGTTGCAATTTTAATAATAAGGATGGTAGGAGACGAGGTACTGGCATAAGTAAAGTTGTGAGGACGGGGCGTGTGTCGTGCTTGGATAGCTCAGTTGGTAGAGCACTTGCCCGCGAAATGCGAAGGTCCCGATTTCGAGTCTCGGTCCGGCACACAGTTTTAATCTGCCAGGAAGTTTCATATCAGCGCACACTCCGCTGCAGAGTGAAAATCTCATTCTGCTAATAATTTTTCCAATAAATCCAATTTTGGATCAAACTTTCTAAATTTTGCTGATCAGTGACTCATTAGCACTTTGTATATTAGCTCCAACACATATTTTTAAGAGCTCTGTGGCAACTAAATATTGAAACACAGGCCTTTTACTTTCCGTCACTGCAGGTAGTTAAGTACTTTTGTGCCTACAGCTATTAAAATTCCCTCAGACACTAAATGCTAATATGGACACCATGACTCATTTACCTTAGGACAAAAATAATGCATCGAGTCTGAATCAGAAAATAATTTGTGTTATAATATAGTCCATATAGCTGCTCTTATTTTAACAACATAATCAAATTTTTCGTGATTGTGTTCCCATAATATGAGATTACTGTACTAATGGCAGGATCTGTCAGGCTCTTTTAACCACACAGGAATATTCTGTCGGAAAGCTTTCTGCCCTTGTACAATTTACCTCATACAATAGGGCTGTAAATATTAGAAATTTAGCTTCCAAGTTGATGACTGCTAGAATGAGAAATCTATTTTCGAAACTGTATACAACGATATGACAAACTTCGTGAAAGCAACATTAAACTTAAGGAAAATTAAAAGTTACTCTGGAGGGACGTGGCTCTGAACGGACAGATCAGAGGGCACCGCTTTACTATTTAATCGATAACTCGAAAACTGTTGAGAGATTGCAACAATTTTTTCACCAAAAGTTCCTAAACATTTGGAACATAAGAAAAAACTAATTTTGAAAAATCGACGTCTTTTAAAATCTTAAGCTGTGCATGTCCCCTTAAAAAACGCTAATTTCTTTACAATGTTTGGGGAGATGGTGTGGCCTAGTGTTGGACAGACATGTGGAGCTCTCTTGTTCACGGCCAAGGATTTGGTAGTGGTCGCAGCCGCTCTAAGAGTTCCATACCCTGAAGGTGTCTCACTTGGTTCGCTAGCACTGCGTTATCCTGTGAATGAAGGGGGAGACTTCTCGTAGTCTAGACGTGTCTTTGGAGCAGTCTCTCGTATTTCCGCGACATGTTGGGATCTGTTTGCCATTATTACCGTGGGCATTAGATCCCTCGGCTCGAAATGATACAGCAGCAGTTCTTTTATGTAGTAACCAGATACGAGAGGATTACCCCAGTTCTAACGCAGCTTCCCCGGCTGTTGACCGCATGAGGGTGGGAAACGGGCGTGGGGTAGTGTTCGCTGCTATACACAACACGTCGGAGTTCGAGGGAGTGGGTTACCCTGCCGCCTACTTAGAGGGTTGGTTGGGATATTGTTCGCTTCTCTAGCTGTGTATTTTTATAGCATTGTGCTACACACACAAACACACACAGTTGAAGGCATCAGAATTTCACTAACACCTCGTTATTCCCACTAATGCCAGAACTAGCTCGGTTTAACACGTCCTAGCCCCATTTTTGTAGGGATGACTTTACACGAGTTTATATGCGGTATTTCTGCTAGGTGTTCCCTAAGGCTAACCTCACCGAGATGGTGGATGCACACAATTCACCTAGATGTGTGGCTAGATTAACTTTTTACGGTATATCTAACAACTCACAAGAATCAGATTTAAAAATACTGGTCAGCTGATTCTCTAGGTATTTTTTGTTTGTTTGTTTGTATAGTGCTGCGCAAAACACAAAGTTTCTTTGGGTCCAAGCATCAGAATTTCGCTACGACGTTACACAATTTAGTAATGCAGTGATGACTCAGTTAGTCAGTCGCTGTGTGGTATTTCTTATACACAGAGTACCTTATTTCAACAAATGTGCTCATTTCTAACAGATACACTCTAAGACAAAATAAAAATAAAACGACGCACCACGAAGGAGCTATGCACAGTGGTCACAATTCCATATTCATACAAGTTATAGACGGAAAATGCAAAATTTTTAACTTTGGCAGTTGATGGACGAATGAGTAACGCTGCAGCAGAGTTTCACCAGGCAGCTGGCAAAGATAATAAACGGGGACATGTCGATGCCAGGGCATGAAGTATTTGCGAATTTCATCCCGGTTACTCTGGCTCCCATGTTGAAGCTGTAGTTCAGTTGCTAGCGTCGTGAGCTGTGAAACACAAGGTAGTAAGTTTGCATTCACCCTCTAGTAGTAGTAGCAGTAGTTTTAGTACTAGCTTTATTCATCCGTAGATCTCTTTTTACAAGGATATAGGACATGTGAAAGTATTTAGAGGTTTAGATCAATTTAAAATAAGCTAATTCGTATATACGTATATTTACTGACTTCTAGTTAGAGACAATCATTAGATTTACTCCTGGTATATAATACTTTTTTCACAAATAACTTATTAAATAATGTAATGCCACACTGTTCACTTATATCCCACTATCAGTCACTGCACACACTATACATACGTTGTTTCATAACACTTCATTCACTACACACACAAACACACACACACACACACACACACACACACACACGCACACGCACTGGTGATCTCCTGAGCCATTTTCTGTACCGCAATTTCCCATTTGCTATCCTGAAAAATTGAGTCAGCATCACTCCATAATGAGTGAGATGTTGAGCTCAGAAAGAGGAAGAGGTGTTAGTGTTGTGCTATTCTTAGCTTGGGGGTTAAGTATTTCTAGAAAGGAAAAAAGAAGGGAAAAAACATGAATTGGTAATTTATTGTACAATTTTATTCCTTGGTAGAAAATGCTGTCTTGAGTTTTATGTTTATTTTTTCTTGGTAAACGTAAGTTTAGTCTACTTCTTATTGCATGGTCATGGAAAGAGCTGTTTGTGCAGTAATTACCGATGTTATTTTTGATATGTACAACTGATTGGTAAACGTATTCACATGGAGCAGTTAAAATCCCCAGTGTTTTGAAAAGATCTTTACAATGAGCTCAACTAGTATTTTTGGTTATTATTCTTACGGCTCTTTTCTGGAGTTTGAAAACTGTGTTCATATTTTGGGCACTTGTTCCCCAATAAAGAATGCCATAGCTAAGAGCTGGGTGTACATATGAATAACATGTAACTAAAAGACAGTGCATGTTACATACTGATGATAGCATTCTAAGGGCATAACATGCTGATGACATTTTGTTTTCAAGTACCTTTGTGTGTTCACACCACCTCAACTGTGAATCAATATTCATTCCTAGAAGTTTTGCATTTGTTACACAGTATATAGAGGTGCCATCTACATTTAATTTAACATTGTCATTTTTCCTCTTCAAACTGAAATTCATGGGATTAGTTTTCTTTATGTCCAATGTCACTTTATTGCTTATTGACCAACCATAATCTTCCTTGAGAGTTTCATTTGCTTTCTCGGCAAGGAGTTCTCTTGTTTTAACAGTGACTATAACATTGCTGTCATCAGCAAAGAGAAATTTTTCACCATGATTAACACTACTGGGGAAGTAATTGATGTAAATCAGGAACACTATTGGTCCTAATATGCTACCTTGTGGAACCCCTATATTGACGTATTTTGATTCTGGTAAGTGTTTTGCTAAATGTTTATATCTATTTGAAGTATGTGTTATCTCTACTCTTTGTACCCTATCTGTTAGGTATGATCGAAACCAGTCATTAGCTAACCCTCTTATTCCTAATGCTTCTAATTTATTTAATAGAATCTTGTGGTCGTCTGTATCAAACGCCTTAGAAAGATCCAAAAATATGCCTGTGACACACTCATCTTTATCAAGAGGATCAAGTACAACTTTTGTGAATTCTACTATGACTGACTCCGTATTTTTGCCACTTTGGAAACCAAACTGTGATTCGCTTAAAAGATTGTATTTATTCAAGTAATTCATTAATCTGTCTTTCATAATTGCTTCTATTATTTTTGAGTATGGTGACAGCAGGGAAATGGGCCAGTAATTTTCTATATCTTCTGCATTACCTTTCTTAAGCAAAGGTACAACTCTTGCCTATTTTAACTGCTCTGGAAATGTCCCTGACATGAAGGATTCATTTATTATACTTGTTAAGGGGACCTGAATAATCCCTATACATTGTTTCAGTACACACATTGGTACTTCATCTAATCCTACTGACTCTTTATTTTTTAGTTTTTGAACAGTCTCTGTTGTTGGAAGTAACATTTTTGTATTTAGTGTAACATTATTTACAGGTGTTATATTTGTTTCGGGGGATTTTTGCTGTAACTTCCCAGCAGTACTTGAAAAACGCTCGTTTACATAGTTTGCTAAGTGTTATGGATCATTTATTACCTTGTCCCCCTTCCTTAGCAGTATGTTATTCTGCGTTTGTTTGCCTCTCCCCGTTTCCTTTTTTATAACAGCCGAGACTGCTTTGCTTTTATTCTCTGCATTATATATTATTTTGCCATTAAATGACTATTTTGCAGCTATCTGTACCTTCCTACAGATCTTTTTGCATCTATGATAGAAATTTAAGAATTCTGGATCATTGTGAATCTTTTTCATGGAACTGAGGTGTTTAAGTGTTTGGGAGGACTTCTTAATACCTGCTGTCATCCACCTGTTTTTGTGAGATGTTGATACAGACATGCATACTTTTGGAAACGCCTTTTCAAAGGTCAATTTACACAATTTGGAGAATTTAGAGAATTTCATATTCACATTGGTTTCCTTATGCACTTCATCCCAGCTTTGTTTTCCTAGTTATTTTGAAAAATCTTTTATTTTGATTTCTGATAGATGTCGTTTGTAGGCTTGTAGTTTAGGGACTGATTCGATGCCCGATTTTACTGTTGTTATTTGACAGAGATGGTCTGATAGTCCGCGATCTTTTACAGCTACATCACATTTTTTCTTGTCCATAATTGTGGCCACATGGTAAATTACTGATACAGTCGTTGTAGTAACCCTTGTTGCACTATTGACTAATAGCGGCATGCCAAAACTTCTTCTCCCACAATTTCTTCGCCTTTTTTCTTAAGGATTCTCGATCTTTCCTATTAATTTAACATAAGCATTACCTACAGCAATCGATGTTATTTATTATAATTAATGTATTTCCTGCAATTCTTGTTGCAAAGGCCAATGACTGGAATATATTCCTACTGCCCAGAACTCTTAATGTACCTGCCAGTCTACGTCAGAAGTAAACCTACGTTACACACTGAAAGTTTTTGCTATTATGAAGCGTTGTGTAAAATTATATTCCTATAGTTTGTTTTTATGGACTCCCTCATATTTGTATCTTCTCGGTAAATACACTCTAAACCAAAAAAAGACATGCACAACGAAGTAATTATCAGAATGGGACGGAAATCGGAGGATGTGATGTACATGCACGGACAAACAAATGATTAAAATTTCAGAAAAAAAGTATGATTTATTCAAAAGAGAGGGCGTCACAAAGTGAGCAAGTCAATTACGCGTTTGGTCCACCTCTAGCCCTTATTCGAGCAGTTATTCAGCTTACCATAGATTGTCAGAATTATTGGATGTCTTCCTGACGGATATAGTGCAAAATTCTGTCCAATTGGCACGTTAGATCGTCAAAATTCCGAGATGGTTGGAGGAACCTGCCCAATACTCTAAACTTTACCGATAGAGGAAAGGTTCAGTAACAGTGCCGGTCAAGGTAGGGTCGACAAGAACGAAGACAAGCAGTAGAAACTCTCACCATGCGTGGGAGGCCATTATCTTGCTGAAATGTAAGCCCATTTGGGTTGCAGAATACCGTCGATGTACCTCTTTGCTGCAGATGACAACCAAAAGAGTCCCGCTATGATGACAAATGGCGCCCACGACCATCACTCCCCGTTGTCAGACTGTATGGTGGGCGACAGTCTCTGGTTGGTATCGCTCCGCTAGCCAGGCCGTCTCCACACACGTCTTCGCTTGTCATTGTGGCTCACGTCGAAGTGACACCCATCACTGAGACAATTATACTCCAGGCAATGAGATCCCAGGACGGATGTGGGTGTCACCACTGACCGGGCTTTTTGGTGTACATAGGTCAATGGCAGTCAGCGTAAGAGGCGCCTTGAGCTCGGTCCATTTCTGTGAGACGTCTGTTAATGGTCCTTCAAGTAACTGAAGTACTATTTGCACGTTGGATCGATGATAATGATATATCCGGTGCTCTGAGTGCTTCTCTGACGATTGCTCTGTCCTCAGGTTCTGTCGTCTCTCTCTCTAAGTTGACCGCTTTCTTCTTTCCGCTTTGTTTGGCCATGGTTCATCCATTCCTGCCAACGTCATCAAATAGTGGCATCGCTCCCATTCAAATGTCGAGCGATTCGACGATTACTCCAAACGGCTTCATTGGACCCAACTACACGCCCTCTCTGTCACATATACTGTTCACGTGCCTGTCTGCGAGGCATAGTTACTGTCCAGCTGTACGTTACACGCTGCAAAAACTGTATCTTCAACTGTCATTATTCGCTCTTTCACTATGACGAATTGTATCAAAGTGGCACACTTTTGATAGATCATCGTTGTAACGTAGCAATGGAGCAGTATACTTTTTTTTATTGTTTATGAATTTGGCCAGCTATGGACCGCATACAACTTAAGACTTATGGTGTTTCTTTTTCTTCCGTTCTTCCCAGTACTTCTTCATTTTCTCGCCAACTGCTCGTCTCTGCTCATCTGTCCACACTCTCTGGGGTCGAGGTTTTGGCGCATCTTCTTCCTAGTTTGCGTTTTCTATAAGTAGCCTAAAGTTATTCCTGTCACGTATTATTTCTTCTGTAACACCTATTTTGTTGGCGCCTTTCTTTACTGCTTCTATCCATCCTACAGTTTTTTTCAGCTTACTAACGTAATTAAAAATTTTCTTTGTAATCCGTGTTTCTTCCATTCTTTTTAAATGTCCATAAAATTTTAGCCGTCTCTTCCTCATTGTATCTGTGATCTTTTCTGTATTTTTGTATAGGTTTTCATTTCTCCTTTTACTCCACCTATTTTCCTTGTTTCTCTCAGGACCTAGAATTTTTCTTAATATTTTTCTCTCTCTTTTTTCAAGTTCTCTTAATTCGCCTTTCTTATTCAATGTTAGGCACTCTGATCCATATGTTGTTTGTGTCCTAATAACTGAATTATAATGTTTAATCTTTGCTTGTATGGATATTGATTTCTTATTGCAGTAGTTTTGTGTTAATTTATATGCAAATTACAACTTTTTTCTTCTTTCTTTGTTTGTTGTGTTATCCAGTCCATTGGCTTGGATCCACTCCCCCAGGTATTTGAACTATCAACTCTTTTAATTTTTTCATACTTTGTTTTCATAAACTTTTCTGTATTATTTTTGTGTTTTATGTACTCCGTTTTTTCGTAGGATATTTGTAGCCCAGTCTTTTCAGGAATCTCTTCTAACATATCAAGCATAACTGTTGCGTCTGTTCGGTTTTCAGTTATCAATGCCATATCATCCGCAAAGGCTAAACATTTTACTTCAAATTTGTTCTTTCCTTGGCCCATGCTTATACCTTTTGTGCCTCTGTTTTTTAATGTGTTTTCCCATGTTTTTACTACTTTATCTAAAACCAAGTTAAAGAGAATTGGGGACAGTCCGTCACCTTGTCGAACTCCTGTTTTGATTTTGAATGGTTCAGAAATTTCGCATTGAAACTCAATTCTTGATGTTGTATCTGTGAGCGTTTGTTCAACAAGTCTTCGGGGTGTTTTCATCTATCCATGATTCATAAAGTATCTGGAATAGTGTTTGTCTGTCAACTCAGTCGTAGGCCTTCTTGAAGTCTTCGAAAGTAACTACTGTATTTTTATTTTGTATAACTCTCACTCTCAAAATTGTTTTTAAATTAAGAATCTGTTCTGCACATGATCTACCTTTTCTAAATCCTGCTTGATAATCTCCTATATTAGGTCCTGCTTGTTCCTCTATTCTATTTAAAAGTGCTTTAGAAAGTATTTTGTATGTCACTGGTAACAAGGATATGCCCCTGTAGTTGTTCGTGTCTTGTTTTATCTCCTTTTTTATGGAGAGGGTGGATCAGTGCTTGTTTCCAGTCACTGGGTATGATTCCTTTTGTCCAAGTGTCTTTAATTACTTTGTGAATTTTCTGACATGCGGATAAGCCCCCTAGTTTCCACATTTCTGCCACTATCCCATCCTCACCTGGTGCTTTGTTATTCTTCAATGCTTTGATAATCTTTTCTATTTCTTCTACTGTAGGTGGTTCCGGCAGTGGATTTTCATGTTGTGGTTTTTGAAATTGTAACCTGTCATTAGGCTCGTCACAATTTAATAGATTTTCAAAGTATTCAGCTAAGATTTGGCAGTTCTCTTTATTGCTTAAAACCATTTTTCCATTTTTATCTTTAAAATGTAAACTTGGTGACTGGAATCCTGTTAAAACTTCTCTGAAAGTCTTATAGAAGTCTCTAGTGTTGTTCCTTTTGAAATCAGAATCCATTTCTTCTAATCTGTCTTTGTCATATTTTCTTTTCACTGATCTGATGATTTTTGCTGTCTTTTTCCTTTCTTCTTTAAACTCTTCCCAGTATTCGTGTTTCTTATTACTGTTCCATTTTTTCCATGCCTTTGGTCGATTGTCAATTGCTTCATCACACAGCTCGTTCCACAATCTGTGTTTTGGTATTCTTCGTGGCTGTCCCACTACTTTACCTGACTCTATCATTGTTTCTTTAATTTCTTCCCAATTATCCATTTTTCTTCTGTTTAGTATATGACAGATTTTGTCCTGCTTTTGCAGGAGAAATTTAGTGTTTACTCTTGGAAATTTTCTTGGTTTTGGTTTAGGTTTGTTTGGTTGGAACATGGTCTTTATTTCTGTCAGATAATGATCTGAGTCTATGTTTAGGCCCTTCCTCACTCTGACATCCAAGATTTCCTTGTAGTTGCGAGTCGTTATTGCCACATGGTCCAACTGATATTCACCTTGATTTGGATTAGATGATACCCACGTTTTTTTCTTTCTTGCAAGTTTCCTGAAACATGTCGACATTAATTTTAGATTAAACTGTCTACAAAAATCTATGAGTCTTTCCCCATTTCTGTTGGTTCTTGCATGTGCTGGATGATCTCCAACTACTGATTTAAATTTTATTTCTTTGCCAACTTGTGCATTAAAGTCTCCCACTAAAATTTTTATGTGTTCTTTTGGTAATATGGATGTTTCGTGTTCAATCATTTCCCAAAAATCTTCCACTTTGTCAACATTTGTTCTGTTATGTTGGTTAATAGGTGCATGTGCATTTATAATAGTGTAACGTTTATTGCCTGACTTGAATGTCAGAAATGAAATTCGTTCTGATGGGGAGCTAAAATTAGTTACTGATTCCGTAAGTTGCTGTTTGATCATAAATGCGGTCCCTAATATAGTCGTATTATTGGAATTTTTAATGGCTGGTTTTCCTTTGTAGATCCTGTATCCACCTGATTCAAATGCATTTTCATCCGGATACCTTGTTTCTTGAAGAGCTAATATAAGTATGTTGCGTTGATTGAGAGTGTCTGTCAGGTGTTTTAGTTTTCCAACTTTCGTAAGTGTGTTGATATTCAGAGTCCCCAGTAGATGTTTTTTCTTGGGTCTTATCTTTGAAGAAGTACTAGGAAACTCCGACTCTTCCTTTTTATACTTTTATACTTTTTATACTTTATACTTTTATAGCATACTAGTTACATAAAAACATCAACTACAAGAAGCCTTCACCTACGGATATGTATTTATAAGTCTCTTCATTATAGTAAGCCGTAGCTAAAATGACTGGTCTTCGAGAGATCCTCAATTTGCTTATGCTTAGAAACACCTTATATTCATACGGCGTACTCTAAGGCACAAAAATCCAGCAGAATACTTAGTATAACCTAATACAATATGGCACTTCCTCAGTTCTGCTTGTGAGGTATAAACGAATCTCGTCTCGTTGCCCATGTTCCTCTCACGAGGAAAAACTTTGACATGCCAATTTCTTCATTTCGCGCTCCGCAATATACTAGAACGTGGAATACCAGGTAGTGAGTCACCAGTTCCTCGGCCAAGTAGATGCTGAATTCACGTGAGAGGAAGGTTTAAATATACCTGCGAGATCCATTTGTCTAATAGCAACAATGATCGAAACGCTCTGGTAACGACGCTGGGGATTTTGTAGCTGATAATGGGTAAATTACTATTTTATTTTCTTACGAATAAAAATGTAACATCTATGTCAAATAATGGGTACCTAATATTTTATAATCTTGAGCAATATGGTTCCACACTACTGTAACAGAGAGAGGGAAGACGGCATTGTATGACGTGGAATTTCCGGCGTGGCACTTGGGTGACGTCGCTTGTCGTCAGCCACGTAAGACAACAGTATTAGCTGAGCTACACAGTAATAAATACGTTGGTCAGAAACAGTCTGAAAAGCTTGTAAAGGTGTTTGGGGGCAGCTTGTGCCGATAAATAATTGTTAAGAAAAAATTCCATACAATGTGCCGTTTTCGAGTTAATTAGTGTTGAAGCTAGCCAACCAGGCCATTGCGCATGTAAATTCAAGCAGCCCACCGGGGTCGGTGCAACCAAACGTGTTCTTCGTTTAGTTTCCCAAAACTGATCAACAGAGTCATACAAAAACTGGACATGGGATCTAACTCGAGCTAAAGGCTGAGCAGGCTTATGCAAAATCATCTACGCTATGAGAATAACTGATACTATTGTATGTGGCGGTCCGTTCGAATTTACGAGTGCAACGGCCTGATTGGCTCACTTCAGCGTAAATTAACAATTATTTCTCAATACAACCTAACCTTCACCACCATTAAAAGATTTTCAGACTGTTTCTGGCAACCCTGTGTGTAGTCAAACAAAATTTCTGGGTCGCTGCTTGGCCAAAAGACGAGGCAGCAGATCCCTACCTAGTTTCGCAGCTTGAGGAACAGAGCTGGCAAGTTATTAACGGAGGGGAGGCCATTAGGAGCAAACACGTGTAGGTTGTACCTCCTGCTCTTTACATTAATTGTTGCATTAAAAGCAGATTCGGTATCGGTGTCCTCAATGATTAACATACCGGATGTAGCTCTCGTTAATTACAGTCAGTCCTAGTTTTTATACAGGGTGTTTCAGAAGTGATGGTCAATAAATCACACAGGGAAAGTACAGACCAAAAGTAGCTAAAAAGCTCCAGTAAACATGGATCCACAAACCAAACGTTGACGAGGTAAACATATTTTCTGTTGCGGTTCATCAGTGTCTAGGAACACATGGCATCTCTAAAAACCAAAGTAGGTGTTCGAATGTTCTCCATGCGTCTCAGTGCAACATTGAAGCCGTCTCTGAAATGAGTTGCGAATCCTCTCAGCCAGTCCTGGGGAATTCTATAAAAACTGGAAGGCTGGTTCAATCCGCAAGCGTAATTTCTCGAGAGAGCTGACCCCGGTAGCGTAGACCAGGCTTTTGGCAAGACACCACATAGGAAAATCCATGGGATTTAAATCCTGAGACATTGGAAGCCATGGCACAGGCTCCCCTCTACCTATCCAATATTGTCATACGTCCGAGTTAGAGGCTGGCGCACTCGTGAATGAAAATGTGCTGGAGCGCCGCCGTGCACGAACCACATGTTCAGGTGTTGGTTCAGTGGGACCTCATCTGGTACATCTGGAAGAACAACCCTCAGAAGCCGCATGTACTGCTGTTCTGTTAGTCTGTGTGGTAGGAAGTGTGGTCCAATTATGCGGTCTTCGAGCAGTCCTGCCGAGACTTTCAACGAATAACACTGCTGATGTCGTGATACGTGTGTTGCATTATGACTGATATCGACCCAAATGTGACCGTTGTGGTAGTTAAAAATACCGTCGCGGATAAATCCAGCCCCATCCGTGAACAGAATACTGCTTACAAACAGAGGATTCAGGCTACACTGTTGTTGCACCCACTGGCAGAAATTTTCTCTAGGAGGGAAGACTGCATTGTTGAAAGCTTGGACTCCCTGGAGACGATATGGATGGAGTAATTGTCAATGTAAAATCCGCCACACACTGCTATGACTCAGGACACGCACTTGGTAGCAATCCTCCTTGTTGAAGTACTCGGACGTTTGTGTACAATGCGTAACATCCTTTCCTCAACATGGTTGGTATTGATCTGTGTCGACCTTCTTATACATGATGTGCGAAACTCCCAGTTTCTCTAAGGCGCTGACGTAACCGGTTAAATTTACGTCTGTTGAGCTGCCTGCGGAGAAGAAAAGATTCTTCATCCAATCGTGCTGCGTCAAGAGCAATGACGGTATGAACAAATTGGTCTCTCGTTCGGAGAAAAGTTCGTCTCCAACCTATGTTGAGAAATAAATATGTATACACGAAGTGGAAGGATGTAGATTTTTAATAACGTTTCTTTTATTTAAAATATTTTAAGAGTTTTCTCATAAAAACATTTGGATGCATTACTTTTCAGCACGCTCTTAGCCTACATGGAAGTCATCGGATTATAATAAATCAATTGCTGAAATAAAGTGACTATTGAAGCTTATATAATGGGTGGAGTGAAGTAAAACTAAAAATATATCGGGATCCATAGAGAAAATGATGGATATGTCTGGTAACTAATGAAGAGGTTCTGAACCGAATTGGGAAGAAAAGAGTTTCGTGGCATAACTTGACAAATCTCAGTTATAAAAATTGTAGATCGTGGCAGGCTTGAAAATAATTCATAGGGTTAAATGTATGGAGAGCGCAGTAGTAGTGGTGTTTTCCGACGGCGTAGTGTGACTTAGTTCATTACCTGGAGAAATTTTAGTGAGTTACACAGTGTGTGTATGTCGCCAGTTTGTGAAATCAGTTGCTGTGCAGTTATTTTGGTGCCCAGAGGTCGGCTGCGGTACAGCGTAAGGCATGGCTTTGTTGCCACGCGTCCGCCATTGCTGTGGCTGACTGTTTCTATTCATGTTCGGCAAAGAGCCTTGTGATGGTGAATTGTAATTCGCTCGTGCGTTGAAATTACCCCTGTTGTTTTGGAAATTTCCTTTAAATCGTTTGTTTTTTCCGTTCACGTTTCCGTGCTCGTTACTTCTGGGTACGTAATTTTGCTGTTGTGTATACCAAATTGTTGTGTGTTTGAATCACGTTTTGCTGACTGATTTACATAATTATGTTGTTGTTGTGCCTGATTTACTGTTGCTCTATTGGATACAGGTCTTCCCTCATAGATTAAGTCTGGCGTTGTGACTAATTTTTCTCTAATATGCGATGGTAAACGACTCTTAAAAGTTTTCAACACATCTACCTGTGATATTGGGTCCGTCCAGTAGCGTGTCTTGTTCAGGTATTTTTCAAAGTATCCACGTAGACTACTGTATTTGCGGGGTTGAAAACCTCGCGTCTGAGTCTTTCTTGTGCTGCCACAGACCACCATTTGTAGAGGAAAGCTCGTTCAAATTGGATATAAATGCTGTAACGTTCGGCCACTTCAGTTTCCCACAAAAGCACATCACCTTGCGTATATCCCACGACAAATCTGATTTTCTGTGCTTCCGTCCAGTTGCGAGGAAATACATGACGAAAAGCACTAATTAATACTACGGGATTTATTCTTTTACCTTCGGTAGCGAATGTAGGAAATTGCCGCTATCTCAGCGAACCTTCTTCTGCAAAAATAGTTGATAGGCTCGTGGCATTTTCGGTCGTATTTATGTTGTTATCGTAGTGACCTGTAATTCCGGTTGGTAATTGATCAGGTATTGGAGTTGTGGGTATATTTACATTTTGCAATCTACAGCTGTCACTGGTACCTGCTGTGGGATTCGTGACAATTTGTGAATAGATACCAACAGGTTATGGTTTGTCCACTGTAGCCTGTGTATTATTTACATGCATATTTCGAGATCCGGTAATATATCCTTCTAAAGGATTGCGGATCCTATTTTCCACGGCTTGTTGGTTAATATTTATCTTGTTCACGATTTCATTTTCTTTTTTATGAACAGCCTTTTCTACTACAACTCTGTGTATAGCTTGCAGTCGGTTACTAACTTCTTTGCAATGGTATTGCCATTACCTAATGTACCTGCTTCAGCTTTGTTAATGATATGACTCAGATTTTCATCAATCTTCTCTCTCTCCTTCTTAGCACGTGCTGAGTCAACTTCTAATGTTGCTACCCTTAACGCAAGCTCGTCTGCAGATAGAGGTACACCTTCATAGTCTCTGTTTAGTCTGTTAATGACAGTGGTTACCTTTTTTACTGTAGAAATCAATTGGTTTTGTGTGGCTTGAATGTTTGTGTCTGCATCTGTGATTTTCTTTATCTGCTGTTCTACTCGATCTTGATGGTCATTAAAAGAATCTACCTTCTGTTTTAACTCCGAAATGTTGCTGTTAACTTTAGAAAGTATTTCATGCTTTACTTGTGTTTTCAAATCATTCAGTTTTTCGTCGATTTCAGTGCGAAAATTTTTGGGTAAGTCATCGAATTTCTGTGAGACCATGTCTTGCAAATCCTTGAATACTTGTTTTTGTTCTTGCTTCATTGCATTTAGATCTTGTGTAACAGTGTTCTGTTGCTGTTTTACCGTGTTCGTATCTTGTGTCAAATTATCAATTCTGGTATTCATAACTTGTTTCTTATCGTTGAGATTGGTGTTTATGCCATAGCATTGTGTCAGTTTTAATACCATGGTTGCTGTACACTGTACTTTCCAAGTTAATGTTTGTGACCAAGTGGTGTTTGTAACGTGTTGTCAAGATTAATATTTAGATCGCTCTCCGACATTTCATTCTTGAGCGGTATGTCGCTCTGGGAGATACGTGACATTGTCTCGTCAATTGTAAATATTCTGACGCCAAGGCTACTCTGTTGTGGAGCATCGCTATCAGTAGATATGTTTTGGGCGTTCTGCATCAGCAGCTCTTCAAATCTAATGAAGTCAGAACCGGACAAGTGCACAACAAATATATATATATATATATATATATATATATATATATATATATATATATATATATATATATAAAACCTAAATCAAAAACATATGAGCACAATGAACCACGACCAATAACAAATGTACTAAAGATCGCATGTACAAGTGCACGATAATGAAATGAAGCTGAGTAAATGATCAACCAACAATATTACATGTTGACAAAGAACATTTCAGACCCGGTAAAACGCCGGTTCTAGCATATAACGAAAAAAATATTTATTAAGATCGCTAATGAAATCTGAATACAAAAATAAAAAATTATTATCAAAAACTGCAAAACCTTCGGCGCCATCTGAAGGAAACCCCGGAGGGAATTATTCCAACTTCTCTTTATCTCATCTTTACCCGCCAGAGTTTTTTCGATGTCTTCTCGTAGTCCAAGTTCCATTGCCAGGTCGTCTTCCAGCGACTTGATGGTAGCTGCCCTTCCGCTTCTGTCACCCGTCTTCTTTAATTGAGGGGGCAGAGCTCCAGACAGCAGTGTCTTGATGAACGAAGAACCCCATTGCTTGAGTGGCCAGCTCAGCTCCCGGCCTGGTGCAACCAGGAGCACAAGTAGTCCTTTGCAGTTTGTATATATAGTTCGTATTCTAGTAATAAAGTACATTCTAAAAGCGCTACTTTCATCAGACTGTTCTGGACGTAAATATATGATTTCCTTCACATTATTGTATTCCATTTGAAGAGAAGAAATGTAAATGTAATTTTTCCTCCTATCTATGTAATTATGTAGTTCTCAATTCGTTCGAGCAATCAATCATTCATAATATGAAACACAGTCATAGCTCAGTCACTCAAAATGATTCTGAAATTTTACTCGTTAGAATGAAATCAAGCGATGATTCTTCTTCTCTGCAGGCTCGTGCTTTCCGGCAGTCTGCTAATCTGTACAAATAAAATGCCTCGTAATTTTGGGAGCGTTGTATAATCAGTCGGGAAACCTCAGATCAAGCAGATATTTGGCTTTGATGAAGTTTAACCTTCCGCAGAAGTGATGGAGCTCTTGGATTATTAAATGCAGGTTCGTATCCAGTCTTTCAGAAGTTCCCTTACGATTAACAACTACGCAATATATCGAGGAATATCACTAATTCTCAAATATCAAATACATACCTTTTGTATGAAGGAGCAATATATATGTATATTTACCTTTTAATCGTACAATTTCGTCTCAGTTATCTTTTGTGATAAATCTCAATATTCAGATTACAATTCTTCAAACCAAGTTCAGGCTAATCGGCAGGAAGACAATCTCGGAAGCTTTTTTCTAAGAACCCCCAGAGAGAGAGTACTACAAAGAATAATTATACGTTCATGGCATAGCTATTGTATGAAACTACTTTGCACATGGATTCTGCGAGTATGAAGATAGAAAATTAGTAAACGTTATTCAAGGGTAGAATTGTATCAGAATAATTCATCGACTATAAAGAGATATTACAATTGGCCCTCGCAGCGAGCAAAGTTAATGATAATACACTTTGCGAGCTAACAGAAAAAATTTGTTGGGTTGTTTATTCAAAAATGGTTCAAATGGCTCTGAGCACTATGGGACTCAACTGCCGAGGTCATTAGTCCCCTAGAACTTAGAACTAGTTAAACCTAACTAACCTAAGGACATCACAAACATCCATGCCCGAGGCAGGATTCGAACTTGCGACCGTAGCGGTCTTGCGGTTCCAGGTTGCAGCGCCTTTAACCGCACGGCCACTTCGGCCAGCTTGTTTATTCAAAAGAGGAATATTTTGAATTAGTAGAATTTTACTACAGAGAGTATGGGTAACATGATAAGACAGTAAGTTACGAGAATACCTAAGCTGTAGCTTTTACATGTACCGGGGTATACCCGCATCCCGAGTACATAACCAGGGAAGACGTAGATTGGTGTAATTACGAAAAAGGTCTACCCATTTGGTAACTGGCCTTCACAGGGAAACCCTGGAAAACCCGGAAGAATAGACCCCAGCTCATGTATTTAAGAAGTTAGGAATGCCTAAATCCAGTAATTTTGAAATATATAGAAGCTCCATAGATTAGATTGAAGGAAAAGTGCCTCATAGCCAAAAAATTTTACAATATTGCTCAAAGAAAATTTTCAAAATTCTTCTTTCGACGATATAGCCAGCGATCTCGTTGTGAAGTCGATGCAACAGGAACACTGGGTACGGACTGCAGGTAGGCGACGTACAGCGTTTGGTGGAGGCGGTACCGACGACAGGCGATGGCTTATGGTGCAGGACAGAAGCTAGTAATGTGCCGTAGAAACAGCAAGATGATCTCAGGAACAGATGGTCAGGGATGTGAACATGGAACAGGTTTAAAGTGGAATAAGAAAAGGTTCTGACTGAATAAATCCCTGGAAGAGAGTGGATTAAGGCAACGAAGTACATATTTCATCGTTGAACTCAAAATCGGAGTGGATTCTTATATTCTTCCATCTGTACTAGACTGGAACATCCATTAGTCCTGACAATCGCGAATTTTTTTTGTAGTCCTCAACAGCAAAGTTGTTTTGAATTACAACTGCTGATTGTCCAAATCATTGCCAAATAGTCTGTGGGCATTTAAATTTTGTTGTAGCTCATATCAAATGTATTCCTCTCTATTTTTTTAAAAAATCTAATCTTCGTTTTGTTTTAGTGCAGGCGGAAGTAGAGCATTGAATCTGTCCGAGGTTTGCTTTCAATTACGACATTATGGATAAAATTTAAGTTTACATCTGGTGAAAAATTTAAAAAAAGGCATAATACACTGACTCCACAAAGGGAATAATTTCTAGAAAAAATTCTCTGAAAAATTTTCATTATTCTTATAATTAATTGATTTATAGATCCACCTGCAAATAAATATCATCAATGATGACGTATGTTCATTTAACTAATCATCCACTTGCAGAATCTTCTTCATTCTCTCATGAACATTTATGGAAATATAGTTCAACAATTATGTCCATTATATGAAACACACAAACTGCTATTCTTAAAATGTTAATTAATATTCTTAAATTAATTCTCCTGGTAGAGAAGGCATAATGAAAAATCTAAAAATTATAATAATTTTCTCTCGCGCAACCAGAGAGTTTCTTCAATTGTTTGCAGCAGTGACATTATCGACTGTTGTTTCATTTCTCATTTCATTTGCTTTCTCGCGCGAACAGCGCACATCATACGCACAGCATATTTACCTACATATCCCGCACTGTTCAAGTTTCACACGCAATTCTCACATAAGTGCTGTGTCTTGAGGAAATGTAGATGCACTTTCATTGTATATCACTATGGCTTCTGCTCATAGTCCACACATCAGAACACTAGTAATTAACAATTTCTTCTACCTATCTTAAAATTTTGTGCTAAACTATCACAGGAGTAATCTCACTGTCTCTTAACCTATCACAGGAGTAATCTCACTGTCTCTTACCCTCTAAACAACATAAACATCTTGATATTTATATACACATTCGACTAATAGTCAAATTCCACTCTAAATTCTTCCTCATATTTGGTATCACAGATCTACAATCCTTCAAAAATTTCTTAATATCATTATGTGGGAATAATCCCTTTATTCTTTTCGATTCGGGGTATGCCAACAAGTATGATCCAGGATTCGGTATATTTACAATAACACGTGGTCTGGTATAAATAAGATTCCATTTCTTTATGTTCTTCATCAGTTTCGAGGAATGGATGTGTCGCCTCAATAAAACCTTTTCTCCAAGATGAAACGTCTGAATCCAGTAAATCCGTTTATCAAATGTCCTAAGAACTTAATTTGTGGTAACGCAAAATGAGACTTCAGTAAGTTTACTGTAATTCCGGTTTTCTTGAAGACAGCAAAAATCCTTTCCAAAAATGAAAATGCTCTTCCCATGTTTTCGTGGCTATTAATAAGTCGTCAACAAACACAGTTATACGACTATGCAATTCTGGTCCAAGAACATAACCCAACACTGAAATAAATATTTCGGCACTAATATTAAGTCCGAATGGGACAACTCTAAATTTGTAACTTCTCCCAGCATAGATTGATGCGGTATATTTCCTAAATTCTTCATCCATTTGGACCTGCCAGTACGAACTTCTCAAATCAACACTAGTTAAGCACGAAACATCCTAGAAATTTTGAATTAATTCATCTATATTTTCCTGATGAGTTCTTACAGGTACTATTATTTTATTAATCTCTCTCGCATCCAGAACTAATCTTATGTTGCCTCCAGGTTTTGGAACGACTAAGAGCGGAGAACAATATGGACTAGTTGATGGCTCAATCAAGTTACATTCTAACATTCTATTTATCTCCCTTTGAACAGATTGTTTTAAACACCAGGGGATCGGATAGCGCGTGTAAAAGTAAGTCTGATGTGGCTTCACTTGTAGGTGACAAATATACCCTTTAATAATTCCTGGTTTCTCATCAAAAATCTCTTCATAAGCCTCTAACAAATAATGAAACTGCTGCCTTTGTTCTCCGGTAAGCTGATTTGATTCACTAGGTTTAATCATTGTTGTTTGGTTAAAGTCCTCCTGTTGTATCAAATCCTTTTGTAAGCTCCTTCCAACAACCGTTTGTAGTCTCAGTTAATTGAATTATGCCACTGCGACAATATTTCTCATGCATCATCTCCTTTCTATTTAAATCCAGTGATATCTCTTCTCCATTTAATCTAAATTTAACTATTCCTTCCAAAAGATCAATGTGACAATCGTACTCCTGCATAGTCCCAATACCAAGAATACAGTCCACTAATAACGTTTCCACTACAAGGAACGTCCATTTTATTGCTACATTTCCCATTTTCATCTCTAATTGTGTTTGTATTTTGGCATTGGGAGAACATGCACCAACAGCTCCGATGATTTTGCAGTTCTGTACTGGAAAAATTGGTACCTTCTTCTTCCTAATAATTCTCCTGAAAAGAGCGCCTGAGATGACATTGGCGGAAGCGGCGGTGTCTAATATTACATTCGTTGGAACTTCCTCTATTTCAACAAATACTTCCGATACCAGAACACTCGATCTGTCATTATGACACGTTGTTAAATCCTTTGTTAACTCTTCAGTCAACAGCTCACCATCATTATATCTTAACAATTGTAATTTTACTATTTCGCCCCTAACAGATCCCTTGACCGCTCCTCTGGGGCACGATGCGGTCATGTTTAGTTTGACTGATTGTTGGTCCGATTGGTATTTGTCTCTTCAGCTAATTCAGTGATTATCGGTTGTTGTGGTGAATTCGGTCTATATTGTCTTGCTTGATTTGTGTAATTATTGTTGTTGTTCTGCTGGTGTTAGTAGAACTGTCCTGTGTTGCCATACATTGGATTATATAGATTAAAATTCCTGTTGTTTCTAAAATAGCCCCTCGCTGCATCATTACTAAAGTTTCCATTATGGTAATAAGTATTGTTTGCATTTTGTCCATTTCTAAGTCTCCTCAGAGAGTGTAGTTGGTTATGATTATTGTTACTGCTACCATTACTGCCATTCACATTCAAGTTGCAGCTCCGATTCACTTGTATTGCTCTTCTTTGATATGGCATTTCTCTTGACCTTTTATTGTCCTCCTCAATTATATCAATATGATCAAGTGTAGTCATAAATGATTCTATATCCTTATCATTTATATATAACAGCTGATTCCTTATACTGGTGGGTAGTCTGGACTTGAGTATCCTAAGTATATCCGGCAAAGGAATCGGTACATCCCAACACAAAGATTTATTAATGTATTTCTCAAAATATCTCTTTAGAGATCCTCTAGAAAATGAGAAAGGCTCAGGATATAATACTTCGTGCCTAAGTCTTTCTTGTATTCCAGCAGACCAATATTTTGCCAGAAAAGCCTGCTCAAAGGCTTTATAACATTTACAAGAAGATGTTTGTTCAGATGCCCACAATGCCCCTGATCCTTGTATATATCCTGATACAAAACTAATCTTTTGCCATTCTGTCCAAGATCGTGGAAATAGATCTCTGAAACTTCGAGTAAAGACTACAGGATGAATATTCTTTTTGTCAGGGTTAAAGATTTGAAATTGTCTCTGTTTAATCATCTTCTCCTCAACGGTGCTACGATTCCAAAAATCATCCTGTTCGGACTTTTCCCTGTGACTATCCGTTATATCGTCTCTAACTTGTGATGTTCCAGTTCGGTCTACATTGGATCTTGACATGGACGGAATGTCATGTGCAGATTGAGAATTCTGTTTCCCTACTTCTCACTGTTTCTAAATCCTCCTGCGAGAGATTTAGTAATGTTTCGATACTTTCTTTCCAACGTGAGGATTCTTCGCTAAGTTGTTCACGAACTTCCTTTAACCCTTTGTTGATAAAATTCTCCTCGGAACTCACTGAAATTAACTGTAAAGCTAATTTCACAGTTTCTTCTATCGTTTCCGAAGGAAAATTTTGCCGCTCTAATGTCATTTCTGAAAACTTTCCCGCAAGTACATTCATTCTATGTTCCACTGTCGTCTGTTTTTCCTACACTTCGTGAAACTGCTTCTTTAGATTATCTTGTGATTCTATAATTTCTGGTATCATAGCTACTGAACACTGTATGTCCTCTTGAGCTTGTATCACTTGAGGAAACAGTTCTACTTGTTTTTGTATATTGTCAGTTTTGACAGATACATATTCGGTTAGTTCCACTTTTAATTTACTATTGTTTTCTTGGCATTGTTGACGGACCTGCTCAATTTGAGCAATAAGATTCTGTTCGGTCCTTTCTGCCTGTTCTTTTATTTCCTGTGTCTGGGTATTTAATCTCTGATCTAATTTGGTAAAGGTTTCTCTTAATTGATTTTGTAATTCTGTTTGATTTTCGGCTAATTGATTTTGGAGTTCATTTTGTATAATGTATAAGTCTCGTTTTACCTCCGCTTGGCATTCAGCTAATAGAGACAACTGTTGCATAATAACAACTAATGTTTCAACAACACTCTCATCTGCTGTTGTATGAATGTTTTCTGAACCAGCGGGATTATTTATAATGCTACCGCTACCCACAACAGTCTCAGAATTGCTACCCGTGGCTTCTGCCTCTGCGCAAACAGCTGAAGGCTGTTGCACGTCTCGTTGCTTATTCAATGGCATTTTAAATGCCGCTCTAGTCAATACCATTAAATGACTGTCAATATCCTGTTCTGGTCACTAAATACAATTTCAAATTTACTGTCATAGACACACTTAATTTTCAAATAACTTCACAGCTGGTACAAAGCTCAATGTCCAGATACGAAAATCACACAATATGCAGCTCTACAATCTAACTACTATCTGGAAAAAAGTTCTTTCTAAATTGATTTCAAACTATTTTAGCTACAGGATAAAAAAATTAGATTTCTCTGGCCTTGTTCTGTAGTCTCGGTGTTGTCCAATAGTTGAAATCGTTTCTTGGTATCAGCAATCTTTTACTATGGGCACCGAATCTCTCTTCAGATTAGTTACCTCTCGTTCTCGTTGGTTTTCATGAAACAAAAAAGAAATACATACAATCCAAGAGAGTCCTCTCATGGTCGCCACTGTAATTTTTCCTCCTATCTATGTAATTATGTAGTTCTCAATTCGTTCAAGCAATCAATCATTCATAATGTGAAACACAGTCATAGCTCAGTTGCTCAAAATGATTCTGAAATTTTACTCGTTAGAATGAAATCAAGCGATGATTCTTCTCTGGAGGCTCATGCTTTGCAGCAGTCTGCTAATCTGTACAAATAAAAAGCATCGTAATTTTGGGAGCGTTGTATAATCAGTCGGGAAAGATCAAGCAGATATTTGGCTTTGATGACGTTTATTAACCTTCCGAAGAAGTGATGGAGCTCTTTGATTATGAAATGTAGGTTCGTATCCAGTCTTTCAGAAGTTCCCTTATGATTAACAACTACGCAATATATCGAGGAATATCACTAATTCTCAAACATCAAATACACACCTTTTGTATGATGGAGCAATATATATGTATATTTACCTTTTAATCGTACAATTTCGTCTCAGTTATCTTTTGTGATAAATCTCAATATTCAGATTACAATTCTTCAAACCAAGTACAGGCTAATCGGCAGGAAGACAATCTCGGAAGCTTTTTTCTTAGAACCCCAGAGAGAGAGTACTACAAAGAATAATTGTGCGCTCATGGCATAGCTGTTGTATTAAACTGCTTTGTCCTGGATTCTGCAAGTATGAAGATAGAAAATTAGTAAACGTCATTCAAGGGTAGAATTGTATCAGAATAATTCATCGAATATAAAGAGATATTATGTAAACTCTGTGCAAATGTTAGTATGAATACTGAAAACATTAATTTGAGTTTAAAATGAAAAATATTTCCCTATTACCTCAAACGGGACAGAGATCAGAGCCATCTGATGATAGAAGCTCAAAGCTGGTATGTGTCTCAATGTATGAATCAGCGCCGTGCAGCTGTGAGAGATAGCGAGGCTAACAAGGTCACTAGCTGGTTGCATCATGCACAGCGCAAAAAGCACGCCACGGCTAAAAGCTATCGTTTCATCTTACCGATTACGCAGCAGAACATTGTAGTGCCTCTAATGAAAACCGGCTTTTATGGATTCGCCCATAAAAACATCCTAAACTAAACTTAACAAACAATTATTTACAAACCCCAGCCCATTTTCCTTTTTGTCTACATAATACCAGCGATACCAGCCGATGCTTACTTCTCATCCAAATCAGAATCTTTACTAAAAACATTAGCCAAAGCTTTATCTTGTAGGACTTTATCTGCCTCATGTCTCTTACTTAAATCTTTATTCTCATGATAAGCTATATTGTGTTCTTTACAAGCTTTGTCTAACGTATTAATTCCTTCATCTCCTCTGTTTTTTTGTTCTTCCAGCTTTATAAACGGACCACAGTAGTTGTAACCAGGAATGTGAAGGTCAGGCATTTTAAGATTATTCAAAGCCAAATTAACTATTCCTTTGCCATATTTGTTATTTTCCCATAATGATGGTGGTAACATGTTTAAGAATTTTATAATGTATGACGTACCTTTATGGCTATTAATCACAAAATCGTTAAACTTCGAAGTTAACATTTTCATTATTGCAACTTTCTCATTTCGAAAATTATTGTTTCCTGCTTTCTCTTCACCATCAATAACAGCCAGACGATCAGTTGGGTCTCTAACATCGTTTATCCAAATGTATTCGATTGGTAGCTCATTATATTCTTTAACAAAACCTTTACCTCTTTTTGATCTTGGAGTACTAATCAAAACTTGATTCTGAGCTACTATCGTTTCTACAGTGTTTTCCTTTAATGTGCTTAATTATTGACTTGTATTTTGCCCCTCTACTCGATCTAGGCTTCCCATTACAAAAAGCTGCGTTTGATTCAAGTAAGATTTCTGTGTAATTTTGTAAATCATCTTCATCAAATTTATCATCAAGATCATCCAAAGTAATATACTTTTGAGTAAGAAGATTCATTAAACAGTCAGTGGCTTGATATTCTTTTCTTCGTACAGTTAAATAATCATAGTGTCTTCCTCCAATAGTTAATGTGTCAAATTTTACAGGTTCATCACCAACATATTTTTCAGCACCAATTGATTTTAAACCGAAATTTTCGTCATTGCAGTTGTTCATGTATCCCAGTACACGTGTTCCTATAAAAGTTGTTTTTGGTTTTGATTTTGGAGTTGCTAGTCCTTGTGATTCGTCGTCTTGTTGAAAATCATAAGCCATTTGACTTGCTATGTATCTCATTTCTCTTTTCTTGGTTTCTTCATCATAATCGCAAAGCTTATTATCTACTTCAGATTCGTTTAATGTTCTATTGATTCCCATATCTTCACTGGTATTAAAGTGAAATGGAATAAGGTCATTACTTTCATTCTCAAGAGCTTTATCTAGTTTGCTTTCAAGTCGTTCACCAAGGTTATCAATTGCATCAATCATAGGTTGTTCCTGTTTTTTGTATTTGTCATATTCATCAACTCTTTTGTTTGTAAATCCTCTAAGCCTATCCCTTAAATATTCTCTCATTTTAATTTCTTCACGTGCTTACATCATAAGGATTCTTCATTTTACTAACCATTTATTTACAAAAAAATAAAACTTAAACACAATGTAAACGTAACGTAAACGCAATGTGAAAAAACGTAAACACAACGTAAATGTAACATAAACGCAACGTGAAAAAAGTAAACACAACGTAAACATAACGTAAACGCAACGTGAAAAAACGTAAATGTAATGTTAACATAACACGAAAAAACGTAAATGTAATGTAAACTTAATGCAATCTTGAAACTTTTCTACTTCTGGTTTCTTGTTCCATAATTAATTAGTGTAAACCAGGTTCTTGCAAGCTTGATGCTTATATAACCATAAAGCACTGAACTTTCAATTGGTATAACATATAATGAGAAAAGAAGCAATTAGATATCATGTCAAACTTAAATATCAAAAAACATTCGAACAACTAAGGGAGGGGCGATTTGCTTCCCCTTTAAATGGACAAACAAAAATTGATGAAGACCATGATGTTAAGGTATGGTTTAAGGGTAAAGATGTTGCAGTGATACTTGGATATGAGAACTTGAAACATGTAATCGAGAGACATATAGACGATGAAGATGAAATTAGATATGAAGATCTTACAAGACAAAAACGGGCCCCTTCATCAAACCAACTTCCAC
This sequence comes from Schistocerca nitens, assembly GCF_023898315.1. Taxonomy (NCBI): domain Eukaryota; kingdom Metazoa; phylum Arthropoda; class Insecta; order Orthoptera; family Acrididae; genus Schistocerca; species Schistocerca nitens. The sequence continues at coordinate 282,161,974 of NC_064618.1, read as the reverse complement.
ATGCTATACTTATAAATGAATCAGGTCTATATTCATTTACTTTCAAGTCTAAACTACCATCAGCTAAACAGCTCAAGCACTGGGTTACATCAGAAGTTTTACCATCAATAAGAAAGAAAGGTCAATACCAACTAACAAATAGAATTAAACAACTAGAAGGAGAGAACAAACAACTAGGATCAAAAGAAGCTACCCCAGTGCATATTACAGTTGTTTTAAAGGCAGCAATTAATTATATTTCTTGTGTTTATCTGTTTTCATTAGGTACTGTGACAGACCTAGGCAAATAGTTTCACATTAATGATGTTATTGATGATAACTGCATTGTGCATCAATATGATAAAACGAAAGACTTAGAAGAAAGAAGAAGATACCAAATTAAAGCGTATGGGGGTATTGAGAATGTACTCTTAACTCTTAAATGTTTTCCTTATACCGCTCCACAGTACATATCTACTGCTGAAAGGACAATCTCCAGACACCAATACCATAAAAGGACAAACAATTTTTTTAATTCATTACAAAATAAATTGATGGTATAATTGACTTAAAAAATAATTTCTTCTCTTTCAAATCAAAAAATGTATGCTTTATTACTGTTGTTGAGAATAACGATGTTAAGATATGGTTTAGAGGTAAAGATGTAGCAGAGATGCTCGATTACAAAAATACAGAAAGGACTATAAGAACGAATACAGATGAAGAAGATAAAAAAACACAAGTAGAATTAAGACAAACGGTTTGCTCAGTCTAACATTTACCAAAAAAAGAACTATTTTTATCAATGAATCAGGTTTATACTCTTTAATTTTTTCATCTAAACAACAAAAGGCTAAAGAATTTAAACGATGGGTTGCTAGTGAATCAATAAGAAAGACAGGTCAATACCAACTAAAAAACAGAATTAAACAACTAGAAGGAGAGAACAAACAACTAAGATCAAAAGAAGCTACCCCGGTGAATATTACAGCTGTTTTAAAGACAGCAACTAATCTTATAATCTTGTATCTATTTGCTTTCATTAGGTACCACTAAAGACCTTCACAAAGAGTTCAGCATTAATGATGTTATTGATCATAACTGCATTGTGTGTAAATATGGTAAAACTAAAGACTTAGAAGAAAGACCAAAAGATCACATTAAAACATATGGCGGTATCGAGAATGTACTGCTAACTCTTAAACGTTTTTCCTATATCAACCCACAGTATGTAACAAACGCAGAATGTTCCATCTCTAAACACTTTAACACATTAGGTGCAAAGATTGATTATAGAAACTTTAAAGAGCTAATTGTGCTTAATAAGAAACAACTCAAAAGGACAATAGAATATTATAAAGAATTAAACGATAAGTATGACTTCGACCTTCAAAAGTTAGTAAACGAACGAGACCGGCTTGGATCACAACTTAAACTGAAAAACATAACAATAGTCAAACTCAAAACGGAAATAGAAATGGAAAGGCTTAAACACAAAAACATCTCATTAAAAAAACAACTCGAGATTGCACTTGAAAGACAACAGATTTAACATACACAGTCGTTATGAAAGGTTAGGTATTACATGAACACAGTAAAGCTTGGGCTTTAATGGTTAATACCATAAAAACATATACAAATTTAAAACTGAAAAACTGTTACTCACTATCGGTAATTTCTGTTTCTGATTGTTTTTCGTCTAATTTTCCTGTAAATTCAATCTTGTGAAAACTTCTACTGTCACTCAAATTGATTTTACCTCCATAGACAAAATGGAATAGTTCTTTACCATCGTTAATTACTTTTCTGGTTTTTTATCAAATGATTCAATGTAACGATCAGGTAAAGATAATTTATAGTCATCTATGTAAACGACAACCTTAGTACGAAGTTTAGTTTCGACTATTTCAGTCTTTATAATTAATAGTGTTTTGTTTAGTGGAAGTTCGTTTAGGTTCTTGAATTGAATATTTTTACCTACTTGGTTTAGTTTAGTGATAATGGTCTCCATGATCCTATTTATTATATTAAAATTTTAATTTTTGAAACTGGGTTATTCTTCGTGAGTATCATATTCGTCAGCAGAAATAGTTGGATTATCAAAATCAAGTTCATCATCAGTTGTTGTGTCATTGTTATTGTTGGATCGTCTTATAATAGTTCTACACAAAGGACACGTGTTATTGTTTCTCAACCATGAAAGCATACAAGCAGTACAAAACACATGGTTACATGTAGTTTTACACATTTGAGTTTTTGTTTCTTTACATATTGGACATTCATCTGAGTTCTCTGACTCAGTTAAACCAGTTGAAAGTAATAACAGTTTATTCTTGAGGGTTGGGCTGACATGCTTATTATGTCTTAGGAAATGAACCATATCGATTTTGTTTCTGATCTTCATTATGAATTCTTCAGAGAACTGTCTATCATCGCAGTACCATATAAGAACTGCTAAGTCTAAACCCCTGTTTCAAATTCAAAAATAAAACTTTCACTCTTATTGTATAAAAGTACCTCTGGTCAATGGACTCTATCTTGAGATTTTCATAATAATCATTTGTTCAAAAAGGGTGAGGCGTTTGCCCAATTAACAAGATCTTCAAATTCATTTACAAAAGGTTCTGTTAGTAAATCCTTTTTAGAAGAGAGAGCATTCCAATCTAAGTATTCTCTGAACTTCCGACAGAATTCAATAGCACTTTTTGTTGAATGCTTTTTCCAATTGTATGCATCACAATAGGCTGTCCAATCAATATTTTCTTTAAATTCATTTAGGAAGTTTTCAGACATCTTCCCTGCATGTTCCCATGTGTATGTTGACCAGTTGATATGTTATCTTACGTGTTCTTTATGTTTTAAAACGAAATCTTGGTTGAGGTAACGATATTGTCTACTAAAATATTCTCTTCTTCTACACATTATGCCCCAATTTAGTTTATCAGCATACTTGTCAACAATATCTTCGTGATTGGGTAAAGTTTGTACACGTGATAAGGAGATCCAGTCAATGTATTTCTTGTAATGTTTGATGAATGAAAGTGATCATGCACAATTAGATGTAACGTGATTCCAACATCATTGTTTCCTAAACAAGTAAATAATATCTTCAGACAGGTTCTTTAATTATGATATCTGTTCCCACTTTTTTCTTGATAGGTTGTTGATAACTTCGATTACTGTATCTCTAAGCATAGGGTTTTGAAAGTAACGTACAACATGTTCAGGGTTCAATTGACAGATCAGTTCTTTTATAAGGTTGACTTTAATTGAAATTGTTTCTTCTTGGTTGTCCTCTGTTGTTTCGTCTTCATTGGTTGTTTCTTCATTGTTCTCTGTTGTTTCGTTTTGATTGGTTGTTTCTTCTTGGGTGGTTGTTGTTTCATCATGATTGTTTCTTTGTTGATAAGAGTTAATCAAGGTTATAAGATCAGCTTTGTTTAGCTTTGAATAACCAGTAATACCTTCCTCCCTGCAGTATTGTTTCAGTTGGTTTGTCAATTTGTTTTCTGTTACAAACACTTCACTTTGATTAGTTATCGTTGTTCTTGTTTCATATGAGTTAAGTAAGCTTATTAGGTCTGCTTTCTTTAGCTTAGAGTAACCATGAATACCGTTATCTCTACAGTACTGCTTAAGCTCAGTTATAGTTTTATTTTCCATCATATATCGTTTATTATATAAGAAAACTTATTTTTAGTCTTTCAATTTTTATCTTCACCAAAAATAAATTAATCATTTTCGACCGTTTTTGAGGGTCAAAGGGGGTACCACATGGTCTCTTTTATAAGCGCTGCCTATAAAAGCACTAATACTAAAATCACACACACACACATACACACACTCAAAAACTAGCTTGTGATGTGAAGTCATTTAATTTTTTTAACAATATGCTACTTTCGTTTACTACTTTTATTTCTTTATAATAGATTTCGTTGATGATATGAAATGAAATTATAATGAATGTTAGTGAAAATATATACATCAACAATACAAAAATTTTATCAATACATGAATCGATCAAACAACACCAGCCCATTTATTATATAGACACACTAGTTAATGCAAATAATTCAAGTTTTTGTTTTTGAGTCTATTCAATTCTGTAATGGCCCCACGTTAGTGTATTTATTCCATCAGTTAGTATACATCGTTTGTCGTCCTTGTTACTAAGTGCTAATTTGTTTACTTCTGTCGTGTGGAGTTTGTGTTTATTACTTCGAATGAGTTTCATACTTTTGCAAATGTCTGTTTGATTGTTCAAGCACTCTTTATAGCATTCGAATTTCAACTCGCTCTTAACAACACATTTCTTAATACCTTTTGCTTTCTTGGTTTCCTTGTTGTCATACTTTAAAGCATACATTTTTGATCTTAAACCTACAAATTCAGTCATTACTTTACCTGCAAGTTCGTCTTTCATCTTTCCTACAACTTTCTTGTTGATTTGTGGGATGTTATATGGATTGTTGCTTGAATAATCACTTGTGTTGAAGTGGTTGATCATTTCTTTCATATCTTTGTAGAAGTCATTAGTCTTGGTCTCCTATGTTAGTGAATCAGTGTCCATATAGCAAATAGAAACGTTATCTTTGTACTTGGGTTTTATGATGTTGTAATGAAAGTCATACATTAGCTCTTTAGATAATTCAAGGATGCTGATACTGACGTAAATTGGTTTGTTGATGTTATTTTGGTTTTGTTCATGTGTATAGCTGCTAGTTGTTCAGTGTATATGGTTCTGTCTTTGAAGTTTGGTTTTGATACTAGTTTATGACACATCTTTTGATCTGAAACTAATCTTATGACAACTCTATTACGAATGTTTTCCATGGTTTTTCCTAAAACACTATTGTTCATGAGTTTGTAAAAGTCCTTTTCAAAATCGTTATTAGGTTTGGTTCTCATTTGTGTATTAAGATCGATATACTTCTTTAGCCAATGAGATTGTTTAAATTGAACTGCTCTGTGGATCCTCGTCAGTTTCAAACCATGTTTTAAGTATTGTTGTAAGTTTCTGTAATGAAAAAATACTGTTCTTTGTTACTGAGCGTTGTTAATAGTTTTTCATGTTGTGAGTCTGGTGGACACTTGTTTTCAGGAGCTAATGGAAAATCTTTGTGACTGTCATGTAATGCTTGAGGATATTCTAAGTCAACTTCATGAATGAAACCTCCTTTGCATTCTTTAGGAATGTTTTTAATATCGAGTTCTTTTATTTGATTTTCAGTTAACCATTTAAAGTCTCCATAAGGTAAGTACTGACTCATAGCCCAACCATACAAATTGTTAGCATCAAGATATGTAAGGTATGTGTTTGGTTCTTGATCATTATAGTCATTCATATACTTGTTGTTTGCTTTTGAGTATCTTTTGCAGCATTGTGATATCCCACCTCTTATACCTTTTTCAATCATTAGAACCATATCATAATCTGTTAGTATGTCAAGTTCAATGCCTGTCATCTTCAACATCGCATTCCAAGCTAAACCAGGACTTGTATAGTACCATGCAGGATCGAGATCATAAGCTTTCATGCATGTGATTCTAAAGTTTTAAAAGACATCTGCGAGTAATAACACATCTGTTTTTAGATACAAATCGTGATATTCACCCATGATTTTTAGCTTGAAATGATTCCAAACGTTCTTTGCATGATTGTAATCTTCATCTGAGATGTGAGTTTGTTCAAGATGCTTGAAAAGGTTTTCCTTTGCTGGTAATTCTGTTTCTTTAAACTTGTTTGGTGAATCCATGTAATCGTATGGGTAAACACTTTTTCAACCTACTAGTTCTAGTTCTCCATCTTCAAAGTACACTCCTGGAAATGGAAAAAAGAACACATTGACACCAGTGTGTCAGACCCACCATACTTGCTCCGGACACTGCGAGAGGGCTGTACAAGCAATGATCACACGCACGGCACAGCGGACACACCAGGAACCGCGGTGTTGGCCGTCGAATGGCGCTAGCTGCGCAGCATTTGTGCACCACCGCCGTCAGTGTCAGCCAGTTTGCCGTGGCATACGGAGCTCCATCGCAGTCTTTAACACTGGTAGCATGCCGCGACAGCGTGGACGTGAACCATATGTGCAGTTGACAGACTTTGAGCGAGGGCGTATAGTGGGCATGCGGGAGGCCGGGTGGACGTACCGCCGAATTGCTCAACACGTGGGGCGTGAGGTCTCCACAGTACATCGATGTTGTCGCCAGTGGTCGGCGGAAGGTGCACGTGCCTGTCGACCTGGGACCGGACCGCAGCGACGCACAGATGCACGCCAAGACCGTAGGATCCTACGCAGTGCCGTAGGGGACCACACCGCCACTTCCCAGCAAATTAGGGACACTGTTGCTCCTGGGGTATCGGCGAGGACCATTCGCAACCGTCTCCATGAAGCTGGGCTACGGTCCCGCACACCGTTAGGCCGTCTTCCGCTCACGCCCCAACATCGTGCAGCCCGCCTCCAGTGGTGTCGCGACAGGAGTGAATGGAGGGACGAATGGAGACGTGTCGTCTTCAGCGATGAGAGTCGCTTCTGCCTTGGTGCCAATGTTGGTCGTATGCGTGTTTGGCGCCGTGCAGATGAGCGCCACAATCAGGACTGCATACGACTGAGGCACACAGGGCCAACACACGGCATCATGGTGTGGGGACCGATCTCCTACACTGGCCGTACACCACTGGTGATCGTCGAGGGGACACTGAATAGTGCACGGTACATCCAAACCGTCATCGAACCCATCGTTCTACCATTCCTAGACCGGCAAGGGAACTTGGTGTTCCAACAGGACAATGCACGTCCGCATGTATCCCGTGCCACCCAATGTGCTCTAGAAGGTGTAAGTCAACTACCCTGGCCAGCAAGATCTCCGGATCTGTCCCCCATTGAGCATGTTTGGGACTGGATGAAGCGTAGTCTCACGCGGTCTGCACGTCCGGCACGAACGCTGGTCCAACTGAGGCGCCAGGTGGAAATGGCATGGCAAGCCGTTCCGCAGGACTACATCCAGCATCTCTACGATCGTCTCCATGGGAGAATAGCAGCCTGCATTGCTGCGAAAGGTGGATATACACTGTACTTGTGCCGACATTTTGCATGCTCTGTTGCCTGTGTCTATGTGCCTGTGGTTCTGTCAGTGTGATCATGTGATGTATCTGACCCCAGGAATATGTCAATAAAGTTTCCCCTTCCTGGGACAATGAATTCACGGTGTTCTTATTTCAATTTCCAGTAGTGTATTCTATCATGTGTTTCATCTGATCAGTTGTTAACTTGTTAACTAAAGAAGCTAACCATGATGGCATAAGCCTAAATGAATCAACGAACCTCAATTTGATTTTAGCAACCTGCTTTGAGAATGATATGTACTTTTCTTGATTGTTTGGTATGAGTTATATTTCTTCGTTTGTACAACCTAATTAGTTTAAACATTCGAAATCAGCATAAATAACATATGAAACTTTGTGTGTGTGTTGCATTTTTTCAAATGTTACTGATTTTCCTTGTTCTGGCATAATTATCTTAACTCGTTCATTTTTGCTGCAATTTTGTTGGTGGTCTGCGAACCGTTGTTCTGTGTTGAAATATAATAAACAACCTCTGCATATGTATTTTTTACCATTGTGCTTGCTTAATTGTGTTGATATAAGTTGTGACATATTTCGAATTAGACAATAGTGTCTCTCTTTTTTGTTATTGGTTGTTAATAGGAGATTAACTGCTTTTTCATTTGGTAATCTTCCTTCGTTTGGATATAGAGGAAAAATGTTGTATTTACCATCATAGCTGAACACATTTATGTGTAACCCTTTGTGTTGTTCAATTTTTGGGATGTCTTTAAGTTCTACAGGGAATTTTATGTCCTTGAATCCTTCATCTAATAATTGGTCTTTAATATTAATGTATTTAGAAACTCGATCAGGATTTTCATAGGGTGGAACTGGATCCAAATAAGATTTTAAACAATATAAGAAACACTTGTTATCTTGATTTTTAATGTTGAGTACTGCTTTCTTGGTTTTTATTTCACATAGTAAGTTGAAATAACCATTACCTCTAAGATGAATGTACTTGTTAAGTCTAAGTTCGAATTGTTTAATTCTGTGAAGTGACCAACCAGAGCCTCAACCTAGAAACTCACTCATCTCTCTCAGTATTTTGTCTTTTGCACGACACATGTAACCACTTAAATTTGTGGAAAGCATTATGATTTCATTCTCTGTTTCGAAGTTAAACTCTTGCATTTCTTGTCCTTTAATATAATCACATAAAATTAGAACATTAACTTTCAGCGAATGATGTTTGCGAAGACTGCTTTCAATTTTCTTAATTACAGCTTGTGTTATCCAGTTTAGAAACGAAACCACTGGGTCATTGGCTGCTTGTATTTCATCCTGCTCAAATTTCCATGGTTCAAGTCTGCTTTCAAAAGATGTATTTACCCTGTTTACTTTTGTCTCTTGTTGAAGGATTGGTTAATGTATTTTCGTCCCCCTCATAATAAAATGGCAGTTGAGTAAGTGGATATTGTTTAATACCAGATGTAATCATATGTTTAATAAGATCGTTTCTGTTAAAGTTAGAGAAGCCTCGGATGTTGTTGGCTTTGCATAATGATTTGAGTTGTATAAGGTTCTACGCATCGGGACGTGGAATGTCAGAAACCATTAATTGGGCAGGTAGGTTAGAAAATTTAAAAACTTAAATGGGTAGGTTAAAGTTAGATATAGTAGGAAATAGTGAAGTTCGATAGCAGGAGGAACAAGACTTTTGGTCAGCTGAATACAGGGTTATAAATACAAAATCAAATAGTGATAATGCAGGAGTAGATTTATTAAAGAATAGGAAAATAGAAATGCGGGTAAGCTACTACAAACAGCATAGTGAACGCACTATTGTGGCCAACATAGATACGAAGCCCACGCCTACCAAAGTAGTACAAGTTTATGTTCCAACTAGCTACGCAGATGATGAAGAGACTGATGAAATGTATGACGAGATAAAAGAAATTATTCAGATAGTGAAGGGAGACGAAAATAAATTTAATAGTCATGGGTGACTGGAATTCGATAGTAGGAAAAGGAAGAGAAGGACACGTAGTAGGTGAATACGGATAAGGGGTAAGGAATGAAAGAGGAAGCTACCTGGTAGAATTTTGCACAGAGCATAAAGTATCCATAGCTAATAATTGGTTCAAGAATTAGAAAAGAAGGTTGTAAACATGGAAGAAGTCTGGAGATACTGGAAGGTGTCAGATAGATTATATAATGGTAAGACAGATATTCAGGAAACAGGTTTTAGATTGTAAGACTTTCCAGGGAAAGATGTGGACTCTGACCACAATCTATTGGTTATCAACTGTAGATTAAAACTGAAGAAACTGAAAAAGGTGGGAATATGAGAAGATGGGACGTGGATAAACTGAAAGAACCAGTCGTAATTCGGTAGCTCAGATGTAGAGCACTTGCCCGCGAAGGGCAAAGGTCCTGAGTTCGAGTCTCGGTCGGGCACACAGTTTTAATCTGCCAGGAAGTTTGATATGGGAATAATGAAGACGCGGTTAGATGCACGAATAGGGACTTGTTTTAAAAACATGAAAGATGAATTAAAGAAAGAAATTAGAGAAGAAGTACAGCCGATTTTGAATGGTCACGATAATAGATTAGTTTCAATAGAAATTAGACGAAAGGCACAGGACAGAGAACAAGAAGAAAGAGATCGCATGATAGTACAAAAATTTTCAGAGTTAAATTTACAACGTGCAAACGATAAGGAAGAAATATTTGAAAGAGCTGGAGAGCTTCTGTAAAGTTTGGAAGGTGGAGACGAGATACTGGCAGAAGCTGTGAGTACTGGGCATGAGTCGTGCTTCGGTAGCTCAGATGGTAGAGCACTTGCCTACGACAGGCAAAGGTCCCGAGTTCGAGTCTTGGTCGGGCACACAGTTTTAATCTGCCAGGAAGTTTCACATCAGCGCACACTCCGCTGCAGAGTGAAAATCTCATTCTTATAGACTGTTACCTGCACTTATTCAACATTGCTGTGTGCCAATGTTGGAAATGCTCAACCGTTGATGAGATGTCACTTTTTGGTTTCTGCATCTGCTCGCCATTACTGGGTGCCACTGCTGGGACTGCTGCTACTGAAATGATGTCATTTGTTGCTGTCTGCACCTGCTCGCCATTACTGGGTGAAACAGTTGGAACTGCTGCTACTGAGATAGTGTCACTTGTTGTTGTCTGCACCTGTTTAACATTGTTGAGTGCCACTGTTGGAACTGCTGGTATTGAAATGATGTTGGTGTCTGCACCTGGTGACCATTGCTGGGTGCCACTGTTGGAACTGTCAATTACTCTGAGCAGTGCTACTTGTTTATTGAACTATTGAAAAGATGTTATATGTGTCAACTGATTTATTGTGTAGTTAGTGTTTATGAAATGTTATGGGACTGCTATTTGCACCTGTTGACCATTGGTGGGTGCCACTGTTGGAACTGTCAACTACTCTGAGGAGTGCTGCTTGTTTATTGAACTACTGAAATGAATTTATGTGAATATTTGTGTAAACTGATTTATTGTGTATATACTGTTTATGAAATGTTATGAGACTCTTATCTGCACTATTCCTCATTGCTGGTGCCATTGATTGAACTGTTTAACTACTCTGAGAAATGATACTTGTGTAAACTATTATGTAAAATCACATGTATGCAAGCATATATATTCTTTACTGTATTTTTATACATTAAGTTATTGAAGGGTCAGTGCAAAGCCAAAATTTATTTAGTTATGTAGTATTTACTTATTTTTGCCTGTGCTTCTTGGACGAATTTGGTGGTATTTTCACCACCAATGCTGGCAAAAATACCACCAAATTCTAGCCCGTGGAGGAGGGGCATATGAAAGGTGGCTACACTGAGTCACAGCGCCAGAGATTGCGCCAAAGATTGTTATTCCACCACCTCCACTGGTGGGGTGGTAGTTCAGAGGTTGTCGAGGGCGGTAGTAGTTCAGAGGATGTCGAATGCAGTTGTTGTTCTACTGGGCGAGAGAGTAGATGCTGTTCAGTTGGTGTAATGTATAGATGGAAGATGTTGCAATGATCACAGTGTATTTTTCGTCAATATATATTGACGTAATAAAAAAAGTATTACAGATTCCTTTAATGACAATGACTCTTGGTCACATGTTCAGTCAACAAGGCATCTGGCTCGTGTTCATCTATAGACTTGTAATTCTGGTTTCTATGTGCAATTATAGTAATTCTGGTTTTTCAATTAGTTCATTGTAAATGGTGTTTAAAATATCTTGTCGTATTGAGGAAGAACCGAGCCAGATACATGTATGTTGAGTCACACTACCACACACAGAACAGTTACACTTGTGCTTTGTTGTTTCGTAGCTTTTATAGTTGCAGGGGACTTAATTTATCAATTGCATTAATGGAAATTTCTTGTCATTCTTTATTTTTATTTTATGCCGTCAGATTGCGTGCTAATACTACTCTGGACCAACCGGTTACAAGACTTCATAACTGGACACACAGCTACTAAAGTTATTGCATTTATTCATTATTCTTTTTAATTAAGCCCCCATGCAATCTTTTCAATAGTTCAATAAACAAGTAGCACTCCTCAGAGTAGTTGACAGTTCCAACAGTGGCACCCAGCAATGGTCAACAGGTGCAAATAGCAATCCCATAATATTTCATAAACAGTAAATACACAATAAATCAGTTTACACAAGTATTCGCATAAAATCTTTTCAATAGTTCAATAAACAAGTAGCACTCCTCAGAGTAGTTGACAGTTCCAACAGTGAAACCCAGCAATGTTGACCAGGTGCAGAGAACAACAAGTGATATCACTTCAGTAGCAGCAGTTCCAACAGTGGCACCCAGTAGTGGCGAGCAGGTGCAGGCAGGAATGAGTGTCATCACATCAATAGTAACAGTTCCAACAGTGGCACCCAGCAATGGCGAGCAGGTGCAGACAGGAATGAGTGTCATCACATCTATAGTAGCAGTTCCAACAGTGGCACCCAGCGATGGCGAGCAAGTACAGACATGCACGAGTGTCATCACATCAATAGTAGCAGTTCCAACAGTGGCACCCAGCAATGGCGAGCAGGTGCATACACAAGCTAGTGACATCTCATCAGTGGTTGAGCAGTTCCAACTGTGACGCCCAGCAATGTTGAACTGGTGCAGACAGCAAAAAGTGACATCATCTCAGTAGCAGCAGTTCCAACAGTGGCACTCAGTAATGGCAAGCAGGTGCAGATACCAACAAGTGACATTTCATCAGTGGTCGAGCAGTTCCAACAGTGGCACCCAGTAATGTTGAACAAATGCAGGTAGCAGTCCATAATATTCACCAGCAACAATTAAATAGTTCATCAGATTTCATCAGCAAAATTTAAACATTTCTATGTGGCACCCATCAATGATAATAGGTGGAAGCATGAACAACAGTTTGAATGCACACACAGTTGCTTTTACAAATTTATTATCGATGCTCTTACACCAAACATACAAATTACAAAAAACACACAAATGATATCAGATAATTGTCATATTAACTATTACAAATACACAAATATCAGTAAACCTATAATATTTGTAGGTGTCAGTGCAAGTCACAACAAATAAGTAAAATAATATCTAGGAGGTAGGTCAGTACAAATTATTTGGGATTACGAAAGGAAAACACACAAAACACACTCACTCATCTTTCATCCACATACTAAGTACTATTGTGTAATTGAGTAGTGTTAACTGTGTAAATGCAATTCTGTCAAAATTTGATGTTCAACATGTGTATCAAATAATAGTGGCAGCAGTGTATAATAGTCAATAATAGTTAGTCAACATCAAGTCAAGACCAATGTTTGCCAAGCCACATCAAATGTACAGTTGTTGAACATCTGTCAGTTTGCCAAGATATGCAAATACTTCCTCCCCCCCAAAAAGTATATACTGCTTATTTATTTAACAATGTGTGTGTGTGTAGACAATCTTCCTTCCACTGGAGTGCTCTAGTCTGCCATCTTCATCCTTCTTGTTCTATATAAACCAACAAAAAAAAATGCTTCTCACTTACAGTACCTCTTATCGACCAAAACTGCAATAATCATTGGCGTCACATAATCTCAATACTTCAATAATACCTCTTCAATACGTCGATACATATAAACCTTATCATCAATATCATTTTACTTCCATAACAACTCTTTCCTCTAGTCATTCTCCTCGAACAAGTACAGATAAAATCTTAGTGAAAACTTCAGTTCATCATCCCACACAATCCGAAGACACAGTGTCCACACAAAACCTCTGTGTAATCCACCTGAGTCAAGTCTTCTACTCATTGTGAATTATAAAATACATTTTAGTTATCTTGTCCATCATAAAATAAAAGAAATGCATACATAACCTCTAACATCCTTCAGTTTGAATAACTTTCACTAAGTAGGTGCGAGAACCCTGTGTTAATGATCACATAAGAATTTGAATGAATAAATCGTAATATTTCACAGTGTGTACACCACTTCAAGAATCATGGCAAAACAGGGGCAAACACGTGGAGTATTTCTTGTAACAAGCGTCACTTGCTATTTCAATTGCTCACGAAGAATGCAGTGTAATAACTGTCAATGGTCTAAAGCTAGTGTTGGTATTTCATGTCGTCAGCTTCCTTTCTATTAAAATGAATTTATACAGCTTCCATAAAACCTCAAGTTCATATGACTTCAATGAAGTTTCTTGTACCCATGTAGTTCGTAGAATTATAGCAGCTCATTTTCTTATCTTAAAATGTAAAGCACTGAGCGTAAGCAAAATATGCAATAGCGAATAAATACACCCCTGGAAATTGAAATAAGAACACCATGAATTCATTGTCCCAGGAAGTGGAAACTTTATTGACACATTCCTGGGGTCAGATACATCACATGATCACACTGACAGAACCACAGGCACATAGACACAGGCAACAGAGCATGCACAATGTCGGCACTAGTACAGTGTATATCCACCTTTCGCAGCAATGCAGGCTGCTATTCTCCCATGGAGACGATCGTAGAGATGCTGGATGTAGTCCTGTGGAACGGCTTGCCATGCCATTTCCACCTGGCGCCTCAGTTGGACCAGCGTTCGTGCTGGACGTGCAGACCGCGTGAGACGACGCTTCATCCAGTCCCAAACATGCTCAATGGGGGACAGATCCGAAGATCTTGCTGGCCAGGGTAGTTGACTTACACCTTCTAGAGCACGTTGGGTGGCACGGGATACATGCGGACGTGCATTGTCCTGTTGGAACACCAAGTTCCCTTGCCGGTCTAGGAATGGTAGAACGATGGGTTCGATGACGGTTTGGATGTACCGTGCACTATTCAGTGTCCCCTCGACGATCACCAGTGGTGTACGGCCAGTGTAGGAGATCGCTCCCCACACCATGATGCCGGGTGTTGGCCCTGTGTGCCTTGGTCGTATGCAGCCCTGATTGTGGCGCTCACCTGCACGGCGCCAAACACGCATACGACCATCATTGGTACCAAGGCAGAAGCGACTCTCATCGCTGAAGACGACACGTCTCCATTCGTCCCTCCATTCACGCCTGTCGCGACACCACTGGAGGCGGGCTGCACGATGTTGGGGCGTGAGCGGAAGACGGCCTAACGGTGTGCGGGACCGTAGCCCAGCTTCATGGAGACGGTTGCGAATGGTCCTCGCCGATACCCCAGGAGCAACAGTGTCCCTAATTTGCTGGGAAGTGGCGGTGCGGTCCCCTACGGCACTGCGTAGGATCCTACGGTCTTGGCGTGCATCCGTGCGTCGCTGCGGTCCGGTCCCAGGTCGACGGGCACGTGCACCTTCCGCCGACCACTGGCGACAACATCGATGTACTGTGGAGACCTCACGCCCCACGTGTTGAGCAATTCGGCGGTACGTCCACCCGGCCTCCCGCATGCCCACTATACGCCCTCGCTCAAAGTCCGTCAACTGCACATACGGTTCACGTCCACGCTGTCGCGGCATGCTACCAGTGTTAAAGACTGCGATGGAGCTCCGTATGCCACGGCAAACTGGCTGACACTGACGACGGTGGTGCACAAATGCTGCGCAGCTAGCGCCATTCGACGGCCAACACCGCGGTTCCTGGTGTGTCCGCTGTGCCGTGCGTGTGATCATTGCTTGTACAGCCCTCTCGCAGTGTCCGGAGCAAGTATGGTGGGTCTGACACACCGGTGTCAATGTGTTCTTTTTTCCATTTCCAGGAGTGTATATCAGTAGAGTACGGAATGTCAACAAGTGGATGCAGCACAATCCCTACAACGAGGCTCTGCCAAGAGAACAATCTATAATTAATACCATACTGTAACCTAAACTCTATGTTCGTACACAGTATATAAGTATTTCTATATACTAAATTAAAGAGTAGTTACGACAACAAAACAGAAATGTGTAAATACGCAATCCATACGCAAAGCAGCAAGTATGTATCTTACATAATTAATAGGTCATTAGCATCATATCAGCATAAGCAAATAAATGTTCATATGTAATCTGAATAAGTAAACATGAGGGCGCAAGCAGCTAAATCACAAAGTATAACTTACATACACAGCCATATCAGCACAACTAATCAGGTGACAAATATAATTTAAATAAATAGGCACATAATGAAAATATATGACATAAGTGAAAAAGCATAGCAGCGAAGCTATGTGTAATATACACAAGTAACTATCCTGTTCATTAATAAAACATTGTCAAAATCAGCAAATGTACGCAAGCATGTCGCTTCACAAGTAAATCCGTAGAACATAAAATTTAACACAAAGTATAAATCACGTAATTACGAACAGCATATTACATATAAAGTACATACCTAAGTAGAAATATGTTACTTGAAAAATAAACTCAATTACTAGTTACCTTTTTAGTTTATTATTTTCTTCCTTGAAATTACATTGTTCCTGACATTTTCTCGACAGCAATTCTTCTTAATGGCGGACATGCAGAGAATTTACCTGCAGTTTTAAATATTTTATGCAACTGTATCCTGGAAAAACTGAACGTTAATAACATAAGTTATTAAGTCACTATAGCTTTATACTGAATTTAATCGGAGAAATTAGACTGTGTATTTGTCTACGGCTGTCAGTGCATTCGCACTGAGAGCTCGATCAGCTGTAGGTAAGCGTGACGTAGGTTTGCGGTCAATGGCTACCTTGTGCGGCGCGCGGACTGACTGTCGCTTTGTGTATGTGCTGCCGCTAAAACACGACGCGGTATCCCTGTATTCTCTGCGTGTTTACGTGTAACTGTTAATTTCTCAAAAGTATGTCATTCCACAAAAATTTTAACGTTCGATATATGATATATTCCCTTAGAGCGCCGTGATTTAAGAGTTTCTACTTCAACAGTGTTATCATGAATAATTTTGCGAACTCTATATGGACCGTTATAAAGCAGAAAAAATTTGCGACACAAGCCTTTTCCTTTGTGAGACAAACGATGAGACTTAATTAACACCTTTGGAACAACTGATAAAGTTTTTAAACGACCAGCACGTTTAGCTGATTTCTCTCTTCTAGCAGCCGCAGATGCAATATTTTGTAGAACTCGGTTGACAACTTCAGAATGCCGTAGTTTCAGAGTAGGCGGAAGAGGAACTATTTCAGAATTACGATGAGTCGGTGCTTCATTTTTTAATATCAATATAGGCGGTAAAGAAGTTGAATCATTAGGGAGTTCATTCAGAATTTTTTGAAAAATATGGAGATACTGAGACCACGTTCTGTGATTATGATGACAATAAAGACGACACAATTTATTGATTTCCTTCATCCATCTCTCTGAAGCGTTAGATTGAGGGTGATAAAGTGAAATGAAAATTGGTTTAATCTTACGACGCCGTAGAGTACGAAGCCAAATTTTAGAGCGAAACTGTGATCCATTATCTGATATAACTTTATCAACATGACCCACTTCTTTAACAAAATGTTTGATGAAAGCATTAGATACTGAACGAGCTGTTGCTTTGCGTAAAGGTCTAAAACACATATTTTGATGTCAATTCCACTACTATCATAATGTACGCAAAACCATTAGTAGAACGAACCACTGGACCGAACAAATCGACTGCAGCCATCTCCTTTAATCTCGCTGGAATGATAGGAAACAACGGTGATCTGCGAGAAATAGTTGGCGGCTTAGCCTTTTGACATAATTTGCATTTAGCAAGAACAAATCGAATACGTTTTTCCATATTACTGAAGTAGCAATTTTCTCGTAATTTATGAAAGCATTTTCTGGGACCAAAGTGTGCATAGCTGAAATGTGTATACAAAATCAATTTATTAACCCACTCATCAGGAATGCAAACTAACGAAACAGAGTTGTCAACCGATTTTCGTTTATAAAGAATATCATTGCGAACTAAATAATACTGTCTAATCGCTACGCTTTCCTTTCTCCTCCACTTCTCCTTAATGTCCTTCCAGATAGATCCTTGTTTTGCTCCTTAGCGATGTCCTGGAGCGAAGACGAAATGAAATTTTCCAACGCAACGCCTTGATCATACATCAAACAATAATTGTTTTCTTTGCAGTCCTCCTCAGCACTTTGTGAACCCTGGATGTAAACAATACTAAAATCAAATTCCTGTAGATACAGTGCCCATCGTGATAATCTTCCATGTGTTAATTTAGTTGGCATAAGACATTCCAGAGCTCGATGATCGGTGTAAACTTTAGTATGTCTGCCATACAAAAAGATGCTAAATTTTGTGAAAGCCCAAACAACAGCCAAAGCTTCAAGTTCCGTAATCGAATAATTCTTTTCTGATTTAGAGAGAACACGACTTCCAAATGCATTAGTTTTCTGTACTACCACGCCGTTTTCTTCTATCTCTTGAAATAAGTGTGCACCTAGGCCTTTGTATGATGAGTCCGTAGCCAAACAAAAATCTTTAGATAACTACGGGTGTGAAAGAAGTGGAGCAGCAACTAAAGCATCACGAATTTGTTCAAATTCTAATTGAGCTTCCTCATCCCAACACCAATTAGAATTCTTTCCAGGAAGTTTCACATAAACGAGGTGTCGTCAAATTGTCCAATCTAGCTAAGCGTCTAAGAAAATTACAGACACCAAGGAAACTGCGAACATCACGTTTAGTAGTAGGAACAGCATAATTACGAATAGCGTCTAGTTTCTCTAGATCAGGAAGAATACCTTCTGTAGAAATAATATCACCAAGAAATTTCACCTGAGAACAACCAAATTCAGATTTTTCCAAGTTCATTGTAATGCCAACTCTTGCAAAAATACGTAATAATGAATCCAAAATTCTTTTATGCTAACTGCATGAACGTTTAGCAATAAGAAAATCGTCAAAATATGAAATAATATTGTCACGAAGATAAACAGGTAAAATTTCATTTAAAATACGAATGAATGCTGCTGAAGATACAGTAAGTCCAAACGGTAATTTACGAAATTGGTAACATTTACCAAAGGCAAAAAAAGGCAGTGTATTTTCTACAATCAGGGTGGGGTTCAATTTGTGAAAAACTAGCGCGCATGTTAATTGTGGATAACACTTTAATTCCATGGAAATGTTGAAGAAGTTCATCTAAATTTTGTGGACGGTCAGTTTCAGGAATGGGCTGGTATAAGGACTGACTGCTGGCTCAATAATGCCTTGATCTACCATGTATTGAAGTTCACTTTTAACCTTGTCTCTATAATCCAAAGGAATTGCGTACGTTGTTCCACCAAATGGTGTGTGTTCTTTTACTTTAAATAAATATTGTAAGCCTTGTATAGTTCCTGTGTGATGTCTAAATACTGTAGCATGTGAAGTCAAAATTTGGTGCAATTATTCTCTTGTAACGTCATCTGTCACTTCAGCTTTGTTAACCTTTTCATTAATTAATTCTTCACTATTAATCATATCATCCATCGCGTCTCTGTATCTATAGTCGTTGTCATGAATGAACACATTGTCGTCATAATACTCAGCGAAAACATCAGGAGTAAGAAACCTTAAACATTTTGTGTCTGATTCAGATTTCGTTGCACACTCGAAAAATTTCAAACGTCTCGGCATTCCGGCAATAGTCAAGTTCACACTTCCTTCCTTAAAGTTTAGAATTGCCTTATATGTGTTCAGAAACTCCATACCTAAAATAATTTGTGTACTGAGTAATGGAACAATAATAAAATTAGCAGAAAATTCATATCCTTGACAAATGAAATTTAAGTTGGTCGGTTGTTTGAATTCCATACTTTTTCCAGATATAGCTCTTCGAATTGTAGTTTTAGAAACAGGTAACACACGACAAGCAATAGCTCTTACATATATACGAAAAACTGATTCACTAATAACATTCAATGCGCTCCCAGAATCTAAAACAACAGTGAACTTATTCTTACTCACGCATACTTCAATAACAGGATGTAAAAAATGCGTCTACATTATTTTCCTTTTCGTCTAGCAAAATATCTCTCATGTCAACCAAGCGTACGTTGTGTAAAGTAGTAGTGTGATTACTTTCTGAACTGTCTAAAGAAATGGTTCAAATGGCTCTGAGCACTAGGGGACTTAACATCTGAGGTCATCAGTACCCTAGAACTTAGAACTACTTAAACCTTACTAATCTAAGGACATCACACACACCCATGCCCAAGGCAGGATTCGAACCTGCGACCGTAGCAGTCACGCGGTTCCGGACTGAAGCGCCTAGAACCGCACGGCCACCGCGGCCGGCGTGAACCGTCTATATTGCTGCCAGAAGCCGAAGCTACAAGTCATTGTCGATTGTTTGTGTCACGTCTTTGATTATTCGCGTCATTTCGCGGATCAATTTATACGATTTGCACTTGTCTCTCTGAATTTCTGTCACGTGGAGGATGCCAGTTAGGTCCCTCCTGTCTGTCAGATGTAAATTCTTGGTTGTGTCTGTTATTAAAATTTCTATTTTCCTGGCTATCTGCATGACTACTTCTTGTGTAATTTCGACTGTCACTTCTGAAATTATTGTTAGGTAGTAAGAATTTCTATTATTATATGAATAATTTCTGTCTTGATGATACCGATTACTGTTTCGGTATGATTGATCATTCCGGTAATAATTTCTGTTATTATAATTGTCTGTAATTTCTGTTAGAACGTCGTTTATTGTCATAAGGCTGGTATCTATTGTCCTGTCTGTTTCGTCTATCATTTTCAAAATTACCGCTATAACGTCCGTTCCGATCATTATCCCTTTTGTCTGACAATCTATTGTGATTACCGTTACTGAAAAAATTACAAGAAGTTCCGTCGTCGTTGTCATACTCAAGTTCCTATAACATAGTCTTAAAAGTTTCAATGTCGTCTTTACATTTTCCGGCTAAAGCAATGTGTCTTATCGATTGTGGCAGCTTAGTTAAACAAATACGATTAATTCAGTCGGGCTATAAGGGTTGGAAAGGAATTGATTCTTTCGAATCATGTCTTCAAAGTATTCTGCCGGTGTGCGGAACTCAGACTGTTTAAAATTAGGCTGCATAATAAGACTATGTTTGACTCTGTCTTGCGTGTTTTCGGACCAATAGAAATGCTTGATAAAAATCATTTAAATTATTACAATCTCTAATAAGTGAGCGCATGCGCGTCGCCGGTTCGTTTTCGAAATATCCACACATAAATTCCATTTTGTGACTTAGTGGCCAATTTGATGGAAGTGCGTACATAAATTGATCTAACCATGAACATGGATGTATGTCATCATTAGAATTGCGAAAGATCTTAAATTTCCGAACTGTTAAAAAGTGTTTATAGTTAAAGTTTCCGCCTGGTGGCGACAAAGACCTACCGCGTCTATCCCAGTCCGAATGTCGATTATTGTCAAGTTCGCGCACCTGGCGCTCTCTTGTTGCATCTCGTAAATGAAATAAATTATTTTCTTCAAAACCCCCCGCTATCGGTGATTCTAAATTTCTTCTACTGTCTTTTCCTACTATTTCGCTTTCAATTTGTTTAACTTGCTTTCGTAAAGCCTCAAATTCCCTTTTAACGCGTTCATTAACTTTTCCCTGACTTTCAACATGTTTATTTATATTCTGGTACTCTTCTGATTCCACAAATGGCAATGGAGCTGTATCATCTGAATCTCTGTCCCCATTTAAACTAAGACTTGTCAATTTATCTGAAATCTCCTCAACTCTTTCCGATAAGTCACCTACTTGTTCTTTCTGTTTATTTACATCTTCCGTAAGTGTCGCGACTCGGGTTTCAGTATTGACACATTTAGTAGTTAACTGCTCATATTGTTGTGTTAGGTTATTTATTCTGTCATTTGGTATGGATTCCTCGATTCTTTCAAATATTTCTTCTTATCGTGTGCACGTTGTAAATTTAACTCTGAAAATTTTTGTACTATCACGTGATCTCTTTCTTCCTGTTCTCTATCATGTTCCTTTTGTCTAATTTCTATTGAAGTTAATCTATTATCGTGACCATACAAAATCGGTTGCCCTTCTTCTCTAATTTCTTTCTTTAATTCATCTTTTATGTTTTCAAAACATATCCCTATTCGTGAGTCTAACAGTGATTCCATTGTTTCCATTTGTGATCCCAAATTTAATATTGCACTCATCAACTGCTCCATATTAACTGGTTTGAAATTCTTTTCGCCCCTAACATTTCCCGTGAAACTAACTTCCTTCGTCATAGCCGTAAAGCTAGCTGGGTTCGATACTATTCCAGAATCTTCTATCGTTAATCACGTATTCTGAAAATTTTTCAATTGTGAAAAATTTTTTACTGGTTCCGGACTATTTTCCCGGCTTATTAAATTGTTTTCTACTTCATTATTCACCATACTGTTCCCCTGTGTTGGCGAGTTCGCCATGTTAACAATTTCGTTATTCTGACTACCCATCATTCGTGCCTTTTTCATCGATCTCGTTATCATTTACAAAATATACAACACTCGTCACTATACGAAAATTACACACAATATAACACTTTATCACCAACAATACCATTCACACAAAATGCTTCCCGACAAATACGATTAACGAACAATTAAAACCTTGACAATTGCACAAAATTCTCAAACCCATATACGACATATCAAAAATTAAATTCTGCAAAAATACCGTCAGAAGAATGACAAGACAACTACGAGGGTTGTTTTTTAAGTAAAGGCCGTTTTTATTTTTTAAAAAAGATACAAATACTTTTTAAAAACTTTTATTTTATGATTCTACACACTTTTACCTATTTTTCTACATAGTTGCCTTGTTTATTTAAGCACTTGTCATACCGTACAACTAAGTTTTTAATTCCCTCTTCAAAGAATTCGGCCGCTTGCTCCGACAGCCAAGAGTTCACGGCCGCTTTCACTTCATCGTCGTCATTGAAGCGCTGCCCGCCAAGATGGTGTTTCAGGTACCGGAAAAGGTGAAAATCGCTAGGAGCAAGGTCGGGGCTGTATGGTGCATGGTCCAAAACTTCCCAGCCAAAAGAATCAATCAAATCCCGAGTCTTTTGAGAGGTGTGAGGCCTAGCGTCATCGTGCAGGAGCAAAACTCCTTTTGTCAGCATGCCGCACCCTTTGTTTTGAATTGTTCTGCGGAGCTTCTTTAGAGTTGCACAGTAGGCATCTGAGTTGATTGTCGTTCCTCGTGGCATAAAATCCACTAGCAAAACACCGCGCCGGTCCCAGAACACAATTGCCATAATCTTGCGCTTTGACAGCGTCTGTTTGACTTTGACCTTGACGGGTGAGGTTGTGTGTCGCCATTCCATCGATTGTCGCTTGCTTTCGGGAGTGGTATGGGATACCCATGTTTCATCTCCAGTGACAATTTGACTCAACGTGTCATCCCCTTCTTCCCCGTAACGAATCAAAAAGTCCAATGAAGTGGCATATCTCTTCCATTTGTGGTCCTCTGTGAGGAGTCTGGGAACCCACCGAGAACACAGTTTCTTAAAGTTTAGGTTTTCAGACACAATTTTGTACAAAACCGATCTTGAAACTTGTGGAAATTCCAAGGAAAGAGTGGAAATTTTGAATCTTCTGTCCTCACGAATCTTTGTTTCGACTGCAGCCACCAAATCATCAGTGATCACAGAGGGCCGGCCTGAGCGTTCTTCGTCATGGACGTTTTGACGGCCATTTTTAAACTCTCTAACCCATTGACGCACTTTACCTTCACTCATTGCATTCAAGCCATAAACTTCTGTTAACTGACGATGAATTTCTGCAGCTGATAGGCTTCTCGCGGTCTAAAAACGTATCACTGACCGTATCCCACACGCGGCGGGTGATTCAATAATCGTCAACATTATAAAGTAGCACAGCGATGCGTACACGTCAGCTACAGAGCTGCAACTTGCATCAGTGTGAACGGGAAGGATGCCGGCAAGTGCAGCGGTGGCTTGTTGCGGCGTCCGCGCTAACTGCGGGACTATACGCGCGAACGGCCCTTACTTAAAAAACAACCCTCGTACAAATGTTCACTTACAAAATTTACACGTGCAATATAGACTACAATCACTAAACTACAGATTAATACAACAATACTACTGTCTACTATTTTTAACTATCAAAAGAATTCCAAGGGACGATCCGAAGCAGCGGTCGCCACGTGCATGGGGGCTTAATTAAGAATATTAATGAATGAATGCAACAATTTTAGTAGCTGTGTGACTAAATTAAAAAAAATAAAGAATGACAAGGAATTTTCATTAACACAATTGATTAATTCCACTGCAACTATAAAAGCTAAGAAACAACAAAGCACAAGTGTAATTGTTCTGTGTGTGGTAGTGTGACTCAACGTACATGTATCTGGCTCAGTTCTTTCTCAATACGACAAAATATTTTAAACACCATTTACAATGAACTAATTGAAAAACCAGAACTGCTATAATTGCACATAGAAACCAGAATTACAAGTCTAATAAACGAACACGAACCAGATGCTTTGTTGACTGTACCTGTGAGCAAGAGAGATTGTCATTAAAGAAAACTGTAATACCTTTTAACCTCATTATATATCGACGAAAATTTTCCTTTACACCAGCATCATATTCAAAAGCCCATCTCCTTTCTCAAATACACTTTGACAATTGCGACTTCTTCCATCTATACATTACACCAACCGAACAGCATCTACTCTCTCGCCCAACAGAACAAGAACTGATCTTGACATCCTCTGAACTACTACTGCACCAGTGGAGGCGGCGGAGTAGTAATCTTGGGCGCAATCTCTGGCGCTGTGTGTGGATTATGGAGTCAGTCAAGTCACATTTTAACCTAATATTGCATTAAGGATTATTTTCATTTTAAAACTAGAGGTAGACAATTGCGGATGCAGGCTCAGATTTAGATGTATACTGTATACGAAAATTTTTCTTGTCTACGTTAACAGTTTCATTCACGAAATATTCAGTAACTGTTTTCGTTCACAAACTGTCGAACGTGTAACGTATTTTCCAGCCACCAATCAGTGAGAAAGGAGATTTTGCTATTGCACCGCGTTGGCAAAAGTTCAGAGTGGTGGACTAATGTTATATTTGCTAATGAGACCAAATACAACTTCTTTTCAACAAATGGAAGAACTATAATTTGGCGAAAACTATTTGACTTGCTGCAGGCTAAACATTTGCTACCTAATGCAAAATACAGGGGGTGAGAGCTGACGGAGAATTTTGGTATCGGGCAGTGATTTGTCACCTGGTGTGGGAGAGATTACTTTCATTGACAGCACGTGAAACGAGGAGAGATACCTCAACTACTCGTAACAAAATTTGCACAGGTACAGAGAAAAGTCGGTGTTTAGATCATCTACATTCATATTTTCCAAGATAATGACCCAAAACCCAAGTCTCACCTTGCAATGGAATAACTTCATAATAACTGTTCATTCAAACACCAGCTTAGTCACGAAAGTTTATCCCTTAGTGAATTCATGAGGAGGTCTCCATGGAAGGAACGGCAGAATGACAATGAATTCGAAAATGTCGGAAAAACAAGTTGAAATAGTAATGGTAACTAACTGTGCCTGAATAAACCGCAAACGTCGTTGCTAACTCGCAAGAACATCTGTAAGAGTTTCTAAAGCAGAAGTGATACCCCACAAAGTAATGAGTTACAATATTACTCATGAAATCCAAGAATTATGTTGTGATCGAATATTAAAGACACGGCAGTGTTAAGCTGTGCAATCTTATTTAAGAAAACACTGTCTTGCCACGTTATTTAAGAAATTATATGCCGTAATTTACACGTATTAAGAAAGTGAATTTTTCATTTATTGGAATTTCATTTATTAGTTGACTGCGTGTGTGAAAGAAACCCTGTACTACTAGAAATAATGGAGCGACGGAATGTGAATGTTAGCCGGGTCCCTGCGACTAGAAACGCGTGCAGCACGGCACCACTTCAAGCGGGAGAATCCAATCCAGCGCGGAGAACACCATTGCGTACGCTCATAAAATGAACCGTACACGACCGTTAAACAGCCCAGAGGTATCAACGACACGACAATACGCTGCTGATAAAGACAATGGTCCCGGCGGAGGTTCGAGCCCTCCCTCGGACATGGGTGTGTGTGTTTTTCCTTAGGATAATTGAGGTTAAGTAGTGTGTAACCTTAGGGACTGAGGACCTTAGCAGTTAAGTCCCATAAGATTTCACACACATTTGAACATTTTTTTGATAAAGACAACCCAGCCACACATTGAACAGACTAGCCGTTTCCCAGTATATTCAAGACAGCAACTAGAAGCAAACGAGTCAGCTGCACGGGGTCAAACGACGGAAATGCAACAGAAGTACCTCCATATTCAGACAGCGTAGGCAGACTTGCAATTGAAAGAACAAATTATGCCACAGGGTAGAACTGAAAATGCTACAATTGATACATATAATTCTATGCTGGATCGTTTGTAAAATGGTAATTAGGTTGTGAGGATCCTATACTGAAGAGCCAAAGAAACTGGTACACCTGCCTAATGTCTTGTAGGGCCCTCTCAAGCACGCAGAAGTGCCGCAACATGGCGTGGCATGGATTCGACTAACATCTGAAATAGTGTTGTAGGGAACTGACAACATGAACCCTGCACGGCTTCCATATATACGTAAGAGTAAGGGGGGTGGGGGGTGAAGATCTCTTCTGAACAGCACGTAGCAAAGCATCCCAGATAAGCTCAATAATGTTCATGTCTGGGACGTTTGGTGGCCAGCTGATATGTTGAAACTCAGAAGAGTGTTCCTGGAGATACTCTGAGCAATTCTGGACGTGTGGGATGTTGCATTGTCCTGATGGAATTGGCGAATTCCGTCGGAATGCACAACGGGCATGAATGGATGCAGACGATCAGACAGGATGCCTACATTCTTGTCGTATCTAGGCGTATCGCGGCCCCCCATATCTATTCAACTGCTCACGATCCACACCATTACAGAGCCTCCACCAGCTTGAACTCCCCTCTGCTGACATGCATGGTCCATGGATTCATGAGGTTGTCTCCACGTCCATCCATTCGATACGATTTGGAACTAGACTCGTCCGACGAGGCAACATGTTTCCAGTCGTTAACAGTCCAATATCGGTGTTGACGGGCCCAGTCGTGGCGTAAAGCTTTGTGTTGCGCAGTCATCAAGGATACACAGTGGGCATTCGGCTCCGAAAGCATGTATCGTTGACGTTTCGTTGAATGTTTCGCACGTTGACCTTGTTGACAGCCCAACACTGAAATTTGCAGCAATTTGCGGAATTGCATGCATTGCCAACACATTCTGAAAATGACTCCCAAACTACTTCGATCAGTCGTGGAACATGCTGTTTCTCGATCTCAACTTGCAAAAAATGGTGGATATCATGCTGAACATATGGTTGATGCTTTTTATGTCGTTTTTGGCCTCAGGGCAGCTTAAAACCCATGTGACTTCTGCTTTTTATGCGGTGTTTGGCCTCAGGACACTTAAAAACCGATGTAATTGAGATGATATTTATGCGGTTTGTGGCCTCAGGGCAATTAAAGCCGATGTGAATGACGCTATTTATGCGGTTTTCGGCCTCAGGACAGTTAAAAACCTATGTGAATGATGCTACTAATGCCGTTTTTGGCCTCAAGGCAATTAAAAACCGGTTTTTCCCATCCGATGTAATATGACCATGCCGTGGTGGATGGGCGTACGTAACTAACAGTATAACAACTATAGACCCACGCACACTGAGTCGTACAGTTTGTTTAATATCAAACGTACACCTTCGGCTTTGATGTATGATTCATTTGTCATTTGTAGTAGACCACTGTTAAATTATGATACTTACAGCGCCATCTATTGATACATTTTGTAACTATTTATTTTTCTTCTGCCATACGTTTTCCCCCTTCTCCGATAATATTGCGTTAAACTTGACGCCGTTCTGACCAATGGTGTTATTTCTACAGCGGTTTGAAAGTTTAATTATAATCACCCTGTACTGCTCTTCAAAATTCTTTACGTGCTCACAGCGTTTCTTCCAGGATTCTTTCCTTAGGGAGACAGTTTGTTCATCTATAAGTCCATTCTGAATGTCACATTACTTTCAGAAACGGCTTTCTTCACTCTTTCTCATATCAGCTCTCTAAGATTCAATATTGAGTAGTTTGGAGGAAGCCGTAACACAGCGGTTGAAACGCTGAATATATTATAAAGGATGCTGCTTGGTTTGTTCCCTTTGATCAGTGAATACAACTGGCGTCTCAGCGTGACCTTGTGATGGAGATCGCATCTCTCCTTGTAGACTTAGAAGTCGAAGCACATCTTAGCTGGTCACTGTGGTAAGTGACGTTACCTAAAACGAGGACAGTATTAGGTAGTAGGTTACTTATTGATCATTACCTGAGACAGTTTTCTTAATTCTAGAAGCCCATATCGTCATGATAACCAGCAGATTTAAACCTTACATAGGATTTCGTTACAAAACCGTTCTCCTCACCAGCAGGGGTGTTGATAACTCTGCTTCCTTTCGAAACAAGTTTCAGCTGACCCTTTTGTGAACTGTCAGTCTGTCCGTATGCTATTGTGTGACAAATGTGAACATATTTCTCAGCCAAACAGACTGATGAACGACACCCACGTCTGTAGTGTGCGATAATTTTTCAGTTTTCGCCCTGATACTAATTTGTCCCTGGGGAACTTTTCGGTCATTCGCCACCTTCTTCCGCCCAAGTCCTAGAGTGCAAAGAATTTTACGAAGTGTGTTTTTTCCTCGTTCAAGATTTATTAAGCTCTGTAACATTTTATAAATTTCCTTCGAACTGGGTCTTCTTTTGACTGTGATGCATAAATTATTCACCGCGCGGCGAAAGATTTGCTTATTAAAACTGACTAAACTGGCTTTCCGGCGTCTTCTGGACCTTTCCTTATGAGGTACAGAAGATGTCGAGTATTCACCTGCCTCGACTATTTCCAGTTCCCTATTGATTTGCCGAACCGAAGTAAACTGTACACCGGTTGCTTCGGCCACTCTTTTCAGTGTGGATTGTAGTTTCAATGGAACACCTATCACAGTTTCCTGGTAGACATTTGCAACCTCTCCGCATGACTGACTATGAAGAACTTTGTCCTTTAATTTACTTTGTGCTGGTGGCTTCTTCAACTTCATATATCTTCTCCCAGAGTATTTAGCAGTGGAGCGCTCCGGTAACACGTCCGTCGCCGACGGTCGACTTAGCGGGGTTTACTGCACACCGTCTTCGCGATGTTCACGTTTGTTTGCATGAACTGTGGCGGACGAAGGTTTTCTGCACTGCTAGTGCCTATCCGGAGAGGACGCAAACTTTCTTCGATGACTCGCTAAAAGACAAACAACAACGGATCACTAGTGAAGGCGAACCTAACACGACTGAATGTCGTTAGCTCACGCGCGCCTATTTTTTATACCATTCACCTTTCACTCTTTTTTATTTCTGTTTAAAGTAGACTTCACTGATTCAAATTTGCGTACAGCGCGTGCGCAAAGCGAATAATTCATAAAACATAGGCAGCAAACAACTACTGGATACACCTTAAACTGCTGCTGCTGGATGATTATCGATACTCAATATGCAGTCAAACTAAAGGGTAAGCTTAAAAACAGCCAAAAATAGTAAGTGATACTGAAGCGCCAAAGAAATTGGTACAGACATGCGTATTCAAATATACAGGGTGTTACAAAAAGGTACAGCCAAACTTTCAGGAAACATTCCTCACACACAGATAAAGAAAAGATGTTATGTGGACATGTGTCCGGAAACGCTTAATTTCCATGTTAGAGCTCATTTTAGTTTCGTCCACCTACGCTCAATGGAGCACGTTATCATGATTTCATACAGGATACTCTACCTGTGCTGCTAGAATATGTGCCTTTACAAGTACGACACAACATGTGGTTCATGCACGATGGAGCTCCTGCACATTTCAGTCGAAGTGTTCGGACGCTTCTCAACAAGATTCGGTGACCGATGGATTGGTAGAGGCGGACCAATTCCGTGGCCTCCACGCTCTTCTCACCTCAACCCTCTTGGTTTTCATTTATGGGGGCATTTGAAAGCTCTTGTCTACGCAACCCCGGTACCAAATGTAGAGACCCTTTGTGCTCGTATTGTGGACGGCTGTGATACAGTATGCCATTCTCCAGGGCTGCATCAGTGCATCAGGGATTCCATGCGACGGAGGGTAGATGCATGTATCCTCGCTAACGGAGGATATTTTGAACAATTCCTGTAACAAAGTGTTTGACGTCACGCTGGTAGGTTCTGTTGCTGTGTGTTTCCATTCCATGATTAATGTGATTTGAAGTGAAGTAATAAAATGAGCTCTGACATGGAAAGTAAGCGTTTCAGGACACATGTCCACATAACATATTTTCTTTCTTTGTGTGTGAGGAATGTTTCCTGAAAGTTTGGCCGTACCTTTTTGTAACACCCTGTAGAGACATGTAAACAGGCAGAATAGGGCGCTGCGGTGGGCAACACCTACATAAGACAAGTGTCCGGCGCAGTTGTTAGACAGGTTACTGCTGCTAAAATGGCAAGCTATCAAGATTTAAGTGAGTTTGAACGTGGTGTTATAGTCTACGCATGAGAGATAAGTCACAGCATCTCCGAGATAGCGCTGAAATGGGGATTTTCCCGTACGACCATTTCACGAAAGTACCATGAATACCACGAATCCGGTAAAACATCAAATCTCCGACATCGCTGCGGCCGGAAGAATATCCTGCAAGAACGGGACCAACGACTGGAGAGAATCGTCCAACGTGACAGAGATGCAGCACTACCGCAAATTGCTGCAGATATGAATGTTGTGCCATCAACAAGTGTCAACGTGCGAAACATTCAACGAAACATCATCGATACGTGCTTTCGGAGCCGAAGACCCACTGTGTACCCTTGATGACTGCACGACACAAAGCTTTATGCCCCGCTTGGGCCCGTCAACACCGATATTGGACTGTTAACGACTGGAAACATGTTGCCTCGTCGGACGAGTCTAGTTCCAAACCGTATCGAATGGATGGACGTGGAGACAACCTCATGAATCCATGGACCACGCATGTCACCAGAGAGCTGTTCAAGCTGGTGGAGGCTCTGTAATGGTGTGGATCGTGTGCAATTGAATCGATATGTGGGCACCTGATACGCCTAGATACGACAAGAATGTAGGCATCCTGTCTGATCGTCTGCATCTATTCATGCCCGTTGTGCATTCCGACGGAATTCGCCAATTCCATCAGGACAATGCAACACCCCACACGTCCAGAATTGCTCAGTGTGTCTCCAGGAACACTCTTCTGAGTTTCGACATATCAGCGGGCCACCAAACGTCCCTGACATGCATACTATTGAGCTTATCTTGGATGCTTTGCTACGTGCTGTTCAGAAGAGATCTCCACCCCCCACCCCCCTTACTCTTACGTATGTATGGAAGCCGTGCAGGGTTCATGTTGTCAGTTCCCTACAACACTATTTCAGATGTTAGTCGAATCCATGCCACGCCATGTTGCGGCACTTCTGCGTGCTTGAGAGGGCCCTACAAGACATTAGGCAGGTGTACCAGTTTCTTTGGCTCTTCAGTATAGGATCCTCACAACCTAATTACCATTTTATAAACGATCCAGCATAGAATTATATGTATCAATTGTAGCATTTTCAGTTCTACCCTGTGGCATAATTTGTTCTTTCAATTGCAAGTCTGCCTACGCTGTCTGAATATGGAGGTACTTCTGTTGCATTTCCGTCGTTTGACCCTGTGCAGCTGACTCGTTTGCTTCTAGTTGCTGTCTTGAATATACTGGGAAACGGCTAGTCTGTTCAATGTGTGGCTGGGTTGTCTTTATCAAAAAAATGTTCAAATGTGTGTGAAATCTTACGGGACTTAACTGCTAAGGTCCTCAGTCCCTAAGGTTACACACTACTTAACCTAAATTATCCTAAGGACAAACACACACACCCATGCCCGAGGGAGAACTCGAACCTCAGCCGGGATCATTGTCTTTATCAGCAGCGTATTGTCGTGTCGTTGATACCTCTGGGCTGTTTAACGGTCGTGTACGGTTCATTTTATGAGCGTACGTAATGGTGTTCTCCGCGCTGGATTG
This sequence comes from Schistocerca nitens, assembly GCF_023898315.1. Classification (NCBI taxonomy): domain Eukaryota; kingdom Metazoa; phylum Arthropoda; class Insecta; order Orthoptera; family Acrididae; genus Schistocerca; species Schistocerca nitens. The sequence goes on along the minus strand of NC_064618.1, from coordinate 282,130,355 downwards.
GATTCTCCCGCTTGAAGTGGTGCCGTGCTGCACGCGTTTCTAGTCGCAGGGACCCGGCTAACATTCACATTCCGTCGCTCCATTATTTCTAGTAGTACAGGGTTTCTTTCACACACGCAGTCAACTAATAAATGAAATTCCAATAAATGAAAAATTCACTTTCTTAATACGTGTAAATTACGGCATATAATTTCTTAAATAACGTGGCAAGACAGTGTTTTCTTAAATAAGATTGCACAGCTTAACACTGCCGTGTCTTTAATATTCGATCACAACATAATTCTTGGATTTCATGAGTAATATTGTAACTCATTACTTTGTGGGGTATCACTTCTGCTTTAGAAACTCTTACAGATGTTCTTGCGAGTTAGCAACGACGTTTGCGGTTTATTCAGGCACAGTTAGTTACCATTACTATTTCAACTTGTTTTTCCGACATTTTCGAATTCATTGTCATTCTGCCGTTCCTTCCATGGAGACCTCCTCATGAATTCACTAAGGGATAAACTTTCGTGACTAAGCTGGTGTTTGAATGAACAGTTATTATGAAGTTATTCCATTGCAAGGTGAGACTTGGGTTTTGGGTCATTATCTTGGAAAATATGAATGTAGATGATCTAAACACCGACTTTTCTCTGTACCTGTGCAAATTTTGTTACGAGTAGTTGAGGTATCTCTCCTCGTTTCACGTGCTGTCAATGAAAGTAATCTCTCCCACACCAGGTGACAAATCACTGCCCGATACCAAAATTCTCCGTCAGCTCTCACCCCCTGTATTTTGCATTAGGTAGCAAATGTTTAGCCTGCAGCAAGTCAAATAGTTTTCGCCAAATTATAGTTCTTCCATTTGTTGAAAAGAAGTTGTATTTGGTCTCATTAGCAAATATAACATTAGTCCACCACTCTGAACTTTTGCCAACGCGGTGCAATAGCAAAATCTCCTTTCTCACTGATTGGTGGCTGGAAAATACGTTACACGTTCGACAGTTTGTGAACGAAAACAGTTACTGAATATTTCGTGAATGAAACTGTTAACGTAGACAAGAAAAATTTTCGTATACAGTATACATCTAAATCTGAGCCTGCATCCGCAATTGTCTACCACTAGTTTTAAAACGAAAATAATCCTTAATATTAGCTTAAAATGTGACTTGACTGACTCCATAATCCACATACGAAAAACTAAGGTGAACCACAAACCCGCATAACGTGCGCCCGTAATATCGAGTTAAACATATATACATTCAATTCGGGTAATTGCTTTGTGATATATATATGAGTGTGTGTGTGTGAGAGAGAGAGAGAGAGTGTGTGTGTGTGTGAGTGTGTGTGCGTGAATATTTGTTGTGGTCTTCATGTCCAGAGACTGGTTTGATGCAGCTCTCCATGCTACTCTATCCTGTGCAAGCTTCTTCATCTCCCAGTACCTACTGCAACCTACATCCTTCTGAATCTGTTTAGTGTATTCATTTCTTGGTCTCCCTCTATGATTTTTACCCTCCACACTGACCTCCAATACTAAATTGGTGATCCCTTGACGCCTCAGAATATGCCCTACCTACCGATCCCTTCTTCTCTCCAATTCTATTCATTATCTCCTCATTAGTTATGTGATCTACCCATCTAACTTTCAGCATTCTTCTGTGGCACCACATTTCGAAAGCTTCTATTCTCTTCTTGTGTAATCTATTTGTCGTCCACGTTTCACTTCCATACATGGCTACACTCCATACAAATACTTTCAGAAACGACTTACTGATACTCCTCATCGTACGAGAGAGTCTGACTGCATCTAAAACAAAAAACCGCACAAAAAAAGAATGAAAAAATATTTTCGTTTGTCTGCCCCTTACCGCGCGTTCATAATTTATGTCTTTGCTAGTGCTTCTGGTCGATCGGTATTTTATTTTTGCTTTGTTCTTTAATAAATATTAACTTGGCGGCATCGTGGGTGTCTTTCACCATGTACTTATACATAGTATAAGGTCCACAGGTGGATCAAATCGTTATTGACTTACATAATATTCGTTTATTTGTACATGTGCATCACTTCTACCAATTCCATCCAATTCGGATAATTTCTACGTGACGTATATATGTCTGAATTGAATATTCCCGTATATATATCCCCCATGAACCATGGACCTTGCCGTTGGTGGGGAGGCTTGGTTGCCTCAGCGATACAGATAGCCGTACCGTAGGTTCAACCACAACGGAGGGGTATCTGTTGAGAGGCCAGACAAACATGTGGTTCCTGAAGGGGGCAGCAGCCTTTTCAGCAGTTGCTGGGGCAACAGTATGGATGATTGGCTGATCTGGCCTTGTAACATAACCAAAACGGCCTTGCTGTGCTGGTACTGCGAACGGCTGAAAGCAAGGGGAAACTACTTCCGTAATTTTCCCCGAGGGCATGCAGCTTTACGGTATGGTTAAAAGATGATGGCGTCCTCTTGGGTAAAATATTCCGGAGGTAAAATAGTCCCCCGTTCGGATCTCCGGGAGGGGACTACTCAGGACGTTATTATCAGGAGAAAGAAAACTGGCGTTCTACGGATCGCGGCGTGGAATGTCAGAAACCCTTAATCGGGCAGGTAGATTAGAAAATTTAAAAAGCGAAATGGATAGGTTAACGTTAGATATAGTGGGAATTAGTGAAGTTTGGTGGCAGGAGGAACAAGACTTCTGGTCAGGTGTTTACAGGGTTATAAATACAAAATCAAATAGTGATAATGCAGGAGTAGATTTAATAAGGAATAGGGAAATCGGAATGCGGGTAAGCTACTACAAACAGCATAGTGAACGCACTATTGTGCCCAACATAGATACGAAGCCCACGCCTACCAAAGTAGTACAAGTTTATATTCCAACTAGCTACGCACATAACGAAGAGACTGATGAAATGTATGATGAGATAATAGAAATTATTCAGATAGTGAAGGGAGACGAAAATAAATTTAATAGTCATGAGTGACTGGAATTCGATAGTAGGAAAAGGAAGAGAAGGAAACGTAGTAGGTGAATACGGAATGAGGGTAAGGAATGAAAGAGGAAGCCGCCTGGTAGAATTTTGCACAGAGCATAACTTAATCATAGCAAACACTTGGTTCAAGAATCATAAAAGGAGGTTGTATACATGGAAGAAGCCTGGAGATACTGACAGGTTTCACATAGATTATATAATGGTAAGGCAGAGATTTAGGAACCAGGTTTTAAATTGTAAGACATTTCCAGGGGCAGATGTAAACTCTGACCACAATCTATTGGTTATGAACCGTAGATCAAAACTAAAAAAACTGCAAAAAGGTAGCGATTTAAGGAGATGGGGCCTGGATAAACTGACTAAACCAGAGGTTGGAGAGAGTTTCAGAGAGAGCATTAGGGAACGATTGACAAGTATGGGGGAAAGAAATACAGTAGAAGAAGAATGGGTAGCTTTGAGAGATGAAATAGTGAAGGCAGCAGAGGATCAAGTAGGCAAAAAGACGAGGGCTAATAGAAATCCTTGGGTAACAGAAGAGATACTGAATTTAACTGATGAAAGGAGAAAATGCAAAAATTCAGTAAATGAAGCAGGCAAAAAGAAATACAAAGGTCTCAAAAATGAGATCGACAGGAAGCGCAAAATTGCTAAGCAGGGATGGCTAGTGGACAAATGTAAGGATTTAGAGGCGTATATCACTAGGGGTAAGATAGATAGTGCCTACAGGAAATTAAAGAGACCTTTGGAGAAAAGAGAACCACTTGCATGAATATCAAGAGCTCAGATGGACACCCAGTTCTAGCAAAGAAGGGAAAGCAGATAGGTGGAAGGAATATATAGAGGGTCTATACAAAGGCGATGTTCTTGAGGACAATATTATGGAAATGGAAGAGGCTGTAGATGAAGCTGAAATGGGAGATATGATACTGCGTGAAGAGTTTGACACAGCACTGAAGGCCCTAAGTCGAAACAAGGCTCCGGGAGTAGACAACATTCAATTAGAACTACTGATAGCCTTGGGAGAGCCAGCCCTGACAAAACTCTACCATCTGGTGAGCAAGACGTATGCGACAGGCGAAATACCCTCAGACTTCAAGAAGAATTTAATAATTCCAATCCCAAAGAAAGCAGATGTTGACAGATGTGAAAATCAGCGAAGTATAAGTTTAATAAGACACGGCTGCAAAGTACTAACATGAATTCTTTACAGACGAATGGAAAAACTGGTAGAAGCCGACGTCGGGGAAGATCAGTTTGAATTCCGTAGGAATGCTGGAACACGTGAGGCAATACTGACCCTACGACTTATCTTAGAAAATAGATTAAGGAAAGGCAAGCCTACGTTTGTAGCATCTGTAGACTTAGAGAAAGCTTTTGACAATGTTGACTGGAATACTCTATTTCAAATTCTGAAGGTGGCAAGGGTAAAATACAGGGATATAAGAGTCGAGGGACATGAAAGGTAAGCAGTGGTTTGGAAGGGAGTGAGACAGGGTTGTAGCCTATACCCAATGTTATTCAGTCTGTATATTGAGCAAGCAGTAAAGGAAACAAAAGAAAAATTCGGAGTAGGAAATAAAATCCATGAAGAAGAAATAAAAACTTTGAGGTTCGCCGATGACATTTTAATTCTGTCAGAGACAGAAAAGGACCTGGAAGACCAGCTGAACGGAATGGACAGTGTCTTGAAAGGAGGATATAAGATGAACATCAACAAAGGCAAAACGAGGCTAATGGAATGTAGTCGAATTAAATCGGGTGATGCTGCGGGAATTAGATTAGGAAATAAGACGCTTAAAGTAGTTAATGAGTTTTACTATTTGGGGAGCAAAATAACTGATGATGGTCGAAGTAGAGAGGATATAAAATGTAAACTATCAATGACAAGGAACGCGTTTCTGAAGAAGAGAAATTTGTTAACATCGAGTATAGATATAAGTGTCAGGAAGTCTTTTCTGAAAGTAATTGTATGGAGTGTAGTCATGTATGGAAGTGAAACGTGGATAATAAAAATTTTAGACAAAAAGAGAGTAGAAGCTTTCGATATGCGGTGCTACAGAAGGATGCTGAAGATTAGATGGGTAGATCACATAACTAATGAGGAGGTATTGATTAGAATTGGGGAGAAGAGAAATTTGTGGCACAACTTGACTAGAAGAAGGGATCGGTTTGTAGCACATATTCTGAGGTATAAAGGGATCACCAGTTTAGTATTGGAGGTCAGCACGGAGGGTAATAATCGTAGAGGGAGACCAAGAGATGAATACATTAAACAGATTCAGAAGGATGTAGTTTGCAGTAGGTACTGGGAGATGAAGCTTGCACAGGATAGAGTGGCATGGAGAGCTGCATCAAACCAGTCTCTGGACTGAGGACCACAACAACAACAACTAAAAGTTTACCTTGTCATCAGTTGTAAGTTGCCAGTTCGTTTCGTTTTCGTTAGGGGATTCACTAAGCGATGTTCCTCGATTCCAGATGAGGATAACATGGCAACAAAAATGGTTTTGCGTGTTCCGCTTCAATCAGCGTTATTCACTGCCTGGTGAAATACGTAGTAATACCAATATCAGTTTGCTGTAGTTAATTCTAAGTTCACTGTTAACAAAATTGCGACACAAGGTTGGGCAGTAAATAATGAGATTTTATTTTTTGTGCCGATACAAAACAGTATGATGAATGAAACTTCCTGGCAGCTTAGAAATGTGTGCCGGACCGAGACTCGAACTCGGGCCTTTGCCTTTCGCGACCTATCGACTGAGCTACCCAGCACGACACTCACGACTCGCCCCTCCGCCACCCCCCCCCCTGCCCCCCCCATAGCTCTACATCCACCAGTACCTCATCTCCCCCCTTCCAAACCTCACACGAAACTTGCGAGTTTAGCACTCCTGAAAAAAGGATACTGCGGAGACACCGCATAGACAGAGGGATGTTTCCAAAATGAAATTTTACTCTGCAGCGGAGTGTGCGCTGATATGAAACTTCCCGTTAGATTAAAACTCTGTTCTGGAACGAGACCTTTGCCTGTCGCGGGCAAGTGTTCTATCGACTTTATTTTCCCCAGGCAAGTACACTACCAATCTTTTTAATTTTTTATAATATGTAGAAGTCCGAGAGGAAGGTCGGGGGCGAAAAGGGCTAGGGTCGCCTTCCGAGGCCCTCCCGGAGCCGGAGCCAGGGGGGAACCTGGAATATAAATCATGTTCCGTGAGTCGTCTTCAAGTGTGCGTTCTAGTACCCGCAACGCCCTAATGGGCAGAAGGATCCTCGAATAATGCTCCTAAACAATTTGCTAGCCGTGTCTGGTACAATGTACGGCGGTGGAACGGCTCATGAGTCGTCGTCGGGTGAAACTACAAGTCGAGAGCGCTTTTGGGGCGTGGTTGCAGAACGCAATACAGCACCACGCTGCCCGTCGCAACACATGTCAAGCGGTGAGTGTCCAAATTGACGATTGCGCAGTGCTGGAACAAAGGGTCGTCCTTTAGGTGCATGGAATGGAGACGCTGGCGTGTAGCTAATTCACCGCCATGTACCACAAGGAACGAGCGTACGTGGGGAGGTATGGGGCGTGGACAGCCCGCCACACCCTGGTCCAGCGGATTTTCGGGAGCTGATGTTCGACCTTGTTGCGGAGTTGTCGTGCTTGGTGGAGGCGGTAATTGTCTCTCGTGCTCGGCGCTCTCGTCACCGGTACCGGTAGATCCTCGGTCATGCAGCTCAGTTCGACTAGGAATTCTGAGCTACCCAAGCACGACACACGACGTGTCCTCACATATAAAGAACACATCACACTTGTAGGTGATTTTGGGGTACATAGCGTGCGAAGTTTAATGGACAGCAACAACAGCTCTAGCCCGGCAGGGCAATGAGTTGAATCGAGCTTGGTCGAAAGGTGCGTGTACGTCATTCCATGCGTCCTCAACTCTAAACCAGAGTTCATCAATCATGCCAGTCTCTCTTGAGGGGGAGGGGGGGGGGGGGAGATATGTGATGGCCAGGGCAACAGTCGAACACTCTGTATGTCGAGGTAGGTCAGCACAGCATGGCCAACATGCAGTATTGTGTTATCTTGTTGAAAGATACTTTCAAGTGGACCACCAAGATACGGCACAGCCACTGTCCTTTAGTCGTTAGAAACGTAACACTCCCTGTCCTAATTGGTAGCCTGTATCCAACAATTCCATACTCGAATGTCAGTCTCGTATCTGGAAGAATGCGAGTGGCCTATCATGGAACAATAAACTCCAGTCTCGATAGGCCACGATATTCTAACAAGCGCGTCTTACACGTAGCATAACACGTTCTCCTCACACAAAAAATAACACTCAAATACCGTTCCTGAATGAGAAACGCTCTGTGTGATCTTTTTTTTATACTGGGTGTTTCACAATTCATGTTACGTGCTTCTAGAGGTTGCAGAGGGGACTTAGTAGATCAGGTTTTCATAGGAATCCATTTCCACAAACGGTTCGTTTCCATTTTACAAGGAAAACAAATTAAACAAATTTTGTTCCTGTTTCTGTGATATTACAAGAACTGTTCGATATGAAGACTACAAAGTTCAGTGCACACAGTGTATCTGCTGCTCAGTAAGTTCGTATCAACTCTGCCCAACATGCATGATATATGGTTAAGCACTTCGGTTGCAGCAATGATCCATGTAATCAGGTCTTTCTATGACTGAACAGGGGTCTCGTAAACAAGATTCTCCATGTTGCTCCACAAGAAAAAGTCCAAAGCAGTTACATGTGGGGATCTTCGTGGCCAAGTTTGTGGTCCAACTCGACCGATATACCTGTCCCTATAAAATATATTGAGATGGTTTCGTACGTGAACTGCAAAATGTACTGCCGCGCCATCATGCTGGAACCACAATTCGTGCCGTATGTCCAGCAGCACATCCTCCAAAAAGTCCTTCAGCACCTGTTGCAGCAATATCAAGTACCTCGCAACCATTAGGTGGGGAGGAAGGATGTGTGGCCCTATCACACGACCATCGCAGATACCTGGCCAGACATTGATGCTGAAGGTGTGCTCAAATCTTTGTGTATGTGTGGGTTTGGGATTTTCTTGATCCCAAACGTGGCTATTTTGAGCGTTCAAAACACACTGTCTGTTGAAAGGCGCTTGGTCAGTGAACAAAATTCGCCTTGGAAATTGAGGAAAATCCACACAACGGTGTAAAAACCAAGTACAGAAAGTGACACGTGGCACAAATTCCACTGGGAGCATGACATGTACACTTGACACCAAAAAAGGTGGGTCACTGCCGAATACAACCAACATAACGTAGCTGTGTTGCAGGTCCTCTGAACACCAAAACCCTGTGGGGTACATTCGTTTGACTACACACAATGGGTACCGCAAGAAACTACTAGAGACCAAAGGTCTTTATGGCAGTCAGTCTAAGCGTCAACTAATATCGTCATTCAAAACATATTAGAAAACACGTTCTTATCGATGAGACACCCCATAGCACTCATAAACTAACCTTAATTACAACAAGTGACATTCCAAAAGTTCTGAGAAAACGGATTATTTTACATGTATCGTACAGTAATCCTTAGTCAAAATTAAATACTTGAGACAATATATGGAGTTACAAAGTGGTCGGCAATTGGAAAAACGTTTTTCGCTCTCGAAAATGTTTTCCATCCACGTGTTGAACGTCGCTAAACGGCGAGTGGCTCTGGAAACTAGATATTGGACGAACCAGTAAAAAAACGCGATTAACTGCAACAAGCACTCTACAGAAATCTCAACATTAACAGCGAATCACCAGTACTATCATTGTTCTCGTAACACATCAACAGCTACGTGCACATAAATTTGAACTTTAAATGACATGACCAACGTCGTCGTTCTGGACCTGGATTCAAACCCAGCACCTATAGCCATTGCTAACTAAGTTAAACTTTGTTTGTGCCTTATTGAAACCTGATCACTAGGCATAAAGAGACGTGAAGTACAGACGTTTGCACTAGCATCAGTTATCAATTCAGATCCTGAAAATAAATGACGAAAATGTTTGTATTGAACTGGGGATCCTGTCATAACAGTTACCTTCCTGGGAACTACCCCCAACGGCGTTTAATATGGTGTCATTCACAAGGAACAAGGTATGCTCATGTTTAAAATTGAAAGGCCATCATGTAAAGCTTGTGACAGGGATGCGAACCCAGTACCTAATCTGTTTTCACCTATATCGAGATGTTGGAACCTTAAATGACGATAGAATTGTTTTTGCCTGACTGGGATTCGAACCCAGCATCTAGCGCCGTCGTTTTCTAGCCAGGAACAGACGATAAATAGCTATTGTTGGTTTCTCCAGAAGCGAGATGTGCGCATGTTTAGCTAGACATCAGGCGACGAAAAGTTCTGTGCTGAATGGAATTCAAACCCCGCACATGTGGTCATGAAGAGACTTTAACAATCAAATTCTTTTCCAATAATAGCTAGGAGTGACATGTTTGTACTTTCAATGATGTGATGGAAAATACTCTGCTGGCTGGAAGTTGAATCCACAACATATCGTCGTTGGTGATCACAACGAACACAACGTCAAACCCAAATCCATTTTCGCCAGTGGGATGGAGAGGAATGTTTGAACTTGAGAAGATGTAAGAAAACGTTTGATCTTGTAATGTTGTGATAAAAAGCTCATCATGTGGCTGTTAGTTGAAACGAACACGTTACAGCTGACAACGCACGAAGAGACGTTGAAAATGCAACTATTTTTCACTAGTAGTTCGAAGTATTGCTTACTCAGATCTGTTCCACAGTTTGTTTCATCTTAGGACCGAGAGATAAGGAAGGACTGATTTTAGAACGAAGAATGGGTTATAGGGAAGGGGAAATCATAGAATACGGTTTCATAGGTGTTGAGAGGAATGATAGAGAGTAAAGACAGCAGCAATTAAAAGAGAAAATGTAGCGTCAATGTAAACCGCTATATTTGTTTACAAAGTTTTGGGCAAATGGAATAGAAGGGCGCTTGCGGCGATAGTGTCAAGAGAGAGAGAGTGTGTGAGAGAGAATAGAGGAGACATTAACAACGAGTAAACATAATATGAAATCGTTTTCGTATTGTGTGGAGGACGGAGGATGTATTCATGGACGGAGGGGAAGAGAGAGATGTGTTTGAAATAGCAAAAACTACTGTGATAGAGTCCATCTACGCTGATTAGTTTGTAAGTATCTAGACAGGGTATAAATGAAATCAAAATAGAATATTTGACAAATTTTAAATTCAAAAGAAACCCACTTGAATTAAAACGGCAACTCAAAGGAAAACTAACCCATATTGTATCTTTTCTGTTGCCACGCGATCTTCCACTAGCTCCCAATGGGGAAAAATGCCGGGAAAGAAGACATAACAAAACATTTTAAGGACTGTAATATTTTATGGACTCCTTCATTATTTTGTACTTCTATCATGCGTCTTGGCATATAATGTATAAGCCGTCGGACGTAACAGCCTGAAGAAGCAACCGCTTCCTAGGCTTCCAGGACGCAGTCCCAAAGAGCGTCCGCAGTAGTTGGTTGGTTTCGTGGCCAGTTCTCTGCTAATGTTCTGGCGACCTCAGCCCACATGTTCTCCATGGGGTTCATATCAGCAGCCCGTGGCGGCCAGTCCATGACGTTGACGCCAATCGTGGAGAGCCGCTGCTGAACAAATGCAGACCTATGAATGGGAGAATAGTCCTCTTGCAATGTGACGTCCCCTTCTGCGTACAGCATTCGCACGGACGGATGCTTCACATTTTCCAATATGTGGGCGTACTGCACGCTGTCCAGAATTCCTTCTATCCTGTGAAGAATTCCCGCCCCTCTCGCAGAAATCCAACCCCAGCAGGTAACAGACAGCTGGCCACTTGTTCTCGTCATGGTTATATATCCGCGTTGATGGCGAGTCCTTTGCGGCCTTTAAACGATTCGTGGACCGTCGTTACTGGTGGAAAACACCTTCTCATCAGTGAAAATGACGTTGTCCCACGACTCCCTCAGCTGAAGCTCCGCAAATGCTAGCCGGTATAAAACTTTGTCGTCGCTGAGCTCTTGTTTCAAGGCGGATCGTCGTGCATGCAGTCCAACGTCCCTCAGCCTTCAACGAATCGTGTGATTGGAGCCGGGGAAGTTGGCCTCTCGCCGCAACTGCTTCGGGTTCAGAAAGATATTTTCTCTGCTCCTAGACACTAGGTCCCTGTCTTCCTGCTGTGAGCTCACACTCTTCCTGCCTGAGCCAGGAGCCCTGTTGGTGGTGCCTCTTTCAAGGCAGATCCTCCACCATCTCGTTGCAGTGGTATGTGGTACGCCATACCGTCTGCCAGCTTCTCTGATGGAACATCCTCCCTCAATAAAAGCGACGACTCTATCTCGAATAGACTTCTCCCAGTGAGCCATTACGGCAGACAACCTGATGTTTATTTCTGCTTGCCACTCTTATACTGATGCCAGGAGAGGAGGTAAACATATTTACGTCAAACGGAGCTGGCTCGTCCCAGACTGTTGGCCCACCAACCACACTGCCAGCTCGCTCACTTCCGTCTCGCCTCGGTCAGCCTGGCTGGCCCGTAGCTCCCGAGCCGCGGCTAGTACAGACCCGGGCCGCAAGGCCACGATCACCGTTTGAAGGATCAAAAGTTACACATAACCTACCCAAGTCTGTAGTATAAACTAACGCAGCTACATGTGCAGGCACACCTACAGTTGACGATTCATTCAAATATTTGACGAACAATACGTTCAAAAATACATTCATTTTAAACATAGCTACCACAAAATATTTCACCTAGCTAGCAATAGCATGACGCAGGAAACTATTCTTTCTTGTTAGCGCTCTGCATTAGATTGAGCCTTAAGAAAACGTGTTCAAATGGTTCAAATGGGGCTCTGAGCACTATGCGACTTAACTTCAGTGGTCATCAGTCGCCTAGAACTTAGAACTAATTAAATCTAACTAACCTAAGGACATCACACACATCCATGCCCGAGGCACGATTTGAACCTGCGACCGTAGCGGTCGCTCGGCTCCAGACTGTAGCGCCTAGAACCGCACGGCCACTCCGGCCGGCAAGAAAACGTGTATTCAACCACGGCAACTAAGCGGAATGTAAAAGTAAACAGGTTTTACGACAGCTTCTCCAAATAATGGTATATACGAAGTATATAATTCACATTTTGTACACTTACAACATGTACTCAGTGTCTCTGAAACAATACGTGCTGCACGACGGAAATTACTTTCTGCTGAGGCACTTCATTTAATACACGACTACTAGAGAACATTTCTCTTTACGGCAGTCAATCCTCTTCTAAATCAACACCATGATATCGCAGATGCCGGCCTGAGTGGCCGTGCGGTTCTAGGCGCTACTGTCTGGAGCCGCGTGACCGCTACGGTCGCAGGTTCGAATCCTGCCTCGGGCATGGATGTGTGTGATGTCCTTAGGTTAGTTAGGTTTAAGTAGTTCTAAGTTCTAGGGGACTGATGACCACAGCAGTTAAGTCCCATAGTGCTCAGAGCCATTTGATATCGCAGATATTAGGCAACACGTTAGTAGGGATGAGAAAGGCCTTAAGGTTTGCAACTAAATATGCTACTCGTAGCTACTACTGAATAAGAATTTGATTATCAACCTGTCTTCATAACCATGTGCGCGGCGTCCGACTCTCAGTCAGCATAGACGTTTTTGTCAAATGGTTCAAATGGCTCTGAGCACTATGGGACTTAACATCTGAGGTCATCAGTCCCCCAGAACTTAGAACTACTTAAACCTAACTAACCTAAGGACATCACACACATCCATGCCCGAGGCAGGATTCGAACCTGCGACCGTAGCGGTCGCGCGGTTCCAGACTGAAGAGCCTAGAACCGCTCGGCCACACCGGCCGACAGACGTTTTTGTCGCCTTATTTCTAGTTAAACGTGCGCACATCTCGCTAATGGTGGACCAACATTGGACATTTCTCGTCTGTTGCTGGTTAGACAACGACGGCGGTAGGCGCCGGGTTCCAATCCCGGTCAGGCAATACAACTTCAGTGGTCATTTAAGGTTCCAACCTCACTACTGGTGACAAACTGTGATATCTACATTCTGATTTTACGTACATATTCAACAATCTGATTTTGTGCTGGATTCGCATCCTTGTCACCAGCATTATTTGATGGCATTTCAATTTTAAACATGTGCATCCTTTGTTCCTTGACAATGCAACAATATACAACGTCTTTCGAGGTTAATTACCAAGAACGTTATTGTCAGGATAGGGTTCCTGGTTTCGTACAAACATTATCGTCATTTTCGTTCAAGTTGAGAATTGATAACTGATACTGGTGCAAACTTCAATATTTGACGTCTCTTTCTGCTTAGTAACTGAGTCTCGATAAGGCACAAAGCTTTGCTTGGTTAACAATTTCTTTACGATCTGGGTTTGCATCCGGATCCAGAACGAAGACGTTGGTCGTGTCATCTAAAGTACAACTTCGTGTACAAGTAACTGTTGATGAGTAATGTGAACAATGATATTACTTGTGATTCGCTGTTAGTGTTGGGATTTCCGTAGAGTGCTTGCCGCCGTTAATCACATTTTCTTTTAACTGCTTAGTATTACATAAAGTTGATGCGAAACCACTCCCCGTTGAACGTTGAACGACGTTCAGCATGTGTTGGGTAAACCTTTTAGACAGCAAAGAACTTGTTTCCAATTGCTATATAACTTTATAAATCCATATACTGTCTCAAATATTTAATTGTGCCTAAGGATTACTGAACGTTTTATGTGGCAAAATTAGTTGTCCCATGACGTTTGAAATGTCACTTACTGTAATTAAGTTTAGTTTACAAACGTTAAGGACTGTCTGATCTCTTCTGTACTATCATGGTGTCACTTTACATCTGTACGGACTGTCATAAAGACCGGTGTTCTCTAGTAGTCTCTAGTGGTAGCCATTGTGTATCTTACAACGACAGTACTTTGGAGGGTTGCGACGATGTGCAACACAGATATACTATGTTGCTTGCATACATTCAGGTGCAGCCCACACGTTGGAATTCAGGCGTCACCCACTTATTTTGCTGTCTAGTGTACCTTCTGAGAACGGTATGAGTGGAGTTACTGTTCATGCAGAACACGCCAGACAGACGACTGAAACACATGCAAGTCGCGTGAAATGTCTCGAGTACGCGTCGATGGGTGATCTTCGGCTTGGTGAAGGGCTTCCTCTTCCAGTACTACACTGCGCCACCTTCTTGGACCATCACAGTTTGCTCTAGCGCTTGTGAATTTCCCACTTTCCCGCAGCCGTTGATCCACTCTGGTAAACATGGAATGAGATGGAGACACACGGTTTAGAAAGTACCCGTCATAGAGACGTCCTTTACAGCGAGGTTCACCGTAAATTAACGACATATCGATGTAACCTGCGAACATGTACTCAGGCATTCTGTTACTGCAGTACTAGTCGCCGTAATGTAAACTGACGCATCACAAGGAAGCACGAAAACAAGGCAGGTGGAAACAGAGGACATCACGTGATATTGCGTCATCCTACCGTTCATGAATGTGGGTGGCCTACCATAACAGGCGATCTGAATAAGTAACATAAAGTGAGCGATTGAGTTGCTCTTGTTTTCCTAATAACATAAAAACAAACCGTTTCCGGACATGGGTTCCTATGTAAAACGTGATCTAACTCCTGCAGAAGTGAGTAACATGAATTTTGAAACATCCTGTAATTATAATCCTCGAACTACTCCATCACACTCCTGGCTTTGTGACACGGCGCATTAGTGTGTTGGAAAATGCCACTGCCGTAGGGAAACATGATCGTCATGAAGTGGTGTACGACACTGCTTTGCCTTCATGTTGCATTGCACGAGCTCCACTGGACCCATCGATCCCCTCGTGAGTGTTCCCCGAGCATAATGGAGCCGCCGGCAGCTTGTCTCAGTATCGTAGTACAGGTCTCAAGGAGCTGTTCGCCTTGAAGACGACGAATTCGCGCCCTCCCATCGGCATGATGAAGGAGGTATCGGGACTCATCAGACGATGCAGCGCTGCGCCACTGCGCCGACACCCAGTACCGATGGTCCCATTTCAGTTGTAGTTGCCGATGTTAACACTGCCACATGCATGGGTCGTCGGCTGCAGAGACCCATCTTTAGGAGTGTTCGGCGCACTTTGTGTTCAGACACATTTGTAATCTGCCAGCATTAATGTATGATGTTAGTTCCGCCGCAGCTCACCGCCTGTCCTGTTTTACCAGTCTTCCCAGCCTATTGGTATTCCAATTGATATGCTGGCCCCCAACTCGCCAAATCTGAATCCGATGGAACAGATCTGGGATGTGAGTGAACGTGGCGTCAAAGCTGATCACCCTCCTCCCCGGTATTTACGGGAATTAGGTGACTTGTGAGTACAGATATGGTGCCAATTCCCTCTAGCGGCCAATCAACACCCCATTGCTTCCATTCCCCGACGCGTCGCCGTTGTTATCCGTGCCAAAAGTGGGCATACAGGCTATAAGGTAGGTAGCTATAATGTTCTAGCTGATCAGTGTAATTCTTTGCGCTTACAGTGAAATGCTAACAATTTGCACGTCTAAACATGTACTACATTTCATGCCAATTTGAAATCTTTTGCAGGCTGCCTTCATGGTGTCGCAGTTGTTAGCGTCCAACTGTGTATTTTGGGCTCATCAAGTTTTTTACACATATTTACGCCGATAGTCCGTTCTTGTCTGATTGCGAAGCTCATACGTAAACCTTTAGAGATAACTTATTTTTATCTTAGGAGGTCATTCATAATTTTGTGATTTGATCTTTCTACTAAAAAGTTTTCGAGACCATTTACGCAACCGACATTACCCAAGCACCCAGTATAGTTTACTGATACCATCAGTTCGCGATATTGAAATCCGGCACAAATACAACAGCACGCTTTGTAAGAAGTGCCACTTGTACCTCGCACTATTGAATTAATTTCTTATCAAATACCGTATTTTTCATTTCTGTACATTTTCAAGTGTTCATTTCCTATTTTTGCAATTCCTTTTATTTATTCATTTATTTTTTTGTGACCTATGACTCTGGTTGTGCACTGTTCCTCGTAATGTAGTAATAGCATGCTAGTAGATCATTAGAGGCGAGTAGAGCATACGTCGTTATGAACTTCCTACTACTGCAGACTAATTTCGCACTAATTTTTTTTATCATTGGATTCGTTCAAGTACTCATCACCATCAGGTTACAGTGGTTATTCTGCAGTGGTGGCTCTACGGTCACAGTTACCTAGAGATGTTCAGTACGAAATCACTAAAAACAGACGTGCGTCCTTAAACTTTAATTAAATAAATTTCAATAACTTCGTTGTCGCTGGTTCCTCCACCTGCCAGTAGGAAGGCCTTGACTGATCTCCTGTTACCAACTATTGCGATAAGCGTTTGCCTACTTGTCACATATCAGGAGAATAACACAAAACATCCACCGCGAAATTCCAAAGGTTGAAATATACAACTAACATTCTATTTCCACAGGGTGAGAGTAGACATAGACACTACCAACCTAATTTTTATATTGGTCCCTATAGCGATAAAGAAAATGTTTAATAGCAGACAGTGCATTTCCTTCAAATAGAATGAAATTCTATTTTTGCTATGAAACGAAGAGTGCTAATTTTAATCACAGTGGAGTTTCTAGCAATAAGCTGATGCTGTAGTTTGCGATGTTATGTCCATTATAATTATCCGGGCTGTTATGCCGTGGTCGGTTGATGAATTCTGAGGTGATTCCCAACGTTTCGTCTCCGACTGCGGGAGACATCTTCAAGGGGGTCCGTAGCTTGATGGTCCAACACACACACTGGCTCGCTACTGACTGCCGCTAAATTCCGTGTCCGCGCGCCCCCGCGCCGCGGCGTGACGTCACGTGTTTTGAAAACGTCAGTGCAACTGGCCGCTGTCCGTCGCCGTCGATCGCCGTTGCCATCACCCAGTAGTGGACGAGTGGTACACATCTTCTTTAACACCGGCATCCATATACCGTTTAATTTGACGCCCTCCTCCTTTCGGTTGAAATTATTTGGGTGTTTAGCGATTTCGATTGCCTCCCTGTAGAGCCTTTCGTAGTATCCGCTCGTGGCCGCTAGTACTTGCGTCTCCTCGAAACGAATATTGTGGTTCCCTGGCTGGAAAGCATGCTCCGCAACAGCTGATCGTTCCGTTTCTCCTCTTCTACAATTTCCCTTGTGCTCTTCCAAACGTTTAGAAACAGTTCTTTTGGTGGTACCCACATAAACATCACCACAGCTGCATGGGATCCTATACACTCCAGATTTTTCCAATGGTTTGCGAGCGTCCTTGGCAGGAATACCTTTATCGGTAAAAACGGAACCCTTATAGAATCAGTTTGTTATCCGTCTGTCTGTCAACCTGTAAATACTCCATTTCTCAGGTATCAAGTTGAATATTTACGTCATTTACGAAGGTCTACGGTCCCTTGACGGTGTAAACAATGTAATCTTCTAGGCCATTGTAATCAAAAGATACGGTTATTTATGTTACATAGTCTGATACAAGGGAACTCACTAATCAAAACCTATAGATGAACTGTGCATATAGATAACTGAGCTTGTACGGAACCCGTAGAGAGTGTGTTCTACTCGCATTTGTCCGTTTTCTTCCATCAGAGACACCAAAAACCTCGAATTGTCTATATTACTAAGCAGCTAACCCAATTCGGTTGTATGTTGCCTATGCAACGGCTTCCAGGAGCAACAAAAATTTGATTTTCATTACTCCGTATAACAACTGACCGAATTTGAAAATTTAAAATGCTGTCACAGTCTACTCATTAAAAGGTACAATCTGACGTCAAAGGTTTGACACAGTAAAACGTGTCTTGAGCGAGCGTAGCTCATGGCGCGCAAATACCCGGACTATATTCATCCAGTATTTGAAAGTGAGACAACTAAGTGACTCAACAAATATTACACCTAATTACAAACCTTTACGAAACTTTTTCTCGTTGACACCTACCACAAAATAATGAAAGGAAAAGATTTATCGCTTACTGATTTTCACTGTTTACGCAAAAAATCTTCAGCATTAGGAACGACGTTTCAATTTAGTACTTCTTTACTGCTTATTCTATTCGCAGGTATCCAGATATACAGCTGAATATACCTGCAAAACTTTATGATTGTGCGACACATAGCTCAGGAGATATGACCTCATAAATGATGCGTATAATACTGACATTTGTTTAAAACGGAGCGAAAATTACCCAGAATGTACTCTTCCAGTGCTTGATAATAAAGGCACTTAGCAGCTTCCAATAAACTCTAAACATAATTTCAGACGTTTTCTAAACTTTCTCCCGCTTACATGCTTAACGTCAAATATTTAACACATTTGTACAGTAATGACATTTTTAAACTGATTCATACTTGGAACTTCGATTCCTTAAGGAAACAGCGATGGGGATTTTATTTTTATCTTAGGATTATCGTGTTGGTAAACTTTCAGACTTTCTGTGTACACTTAACTATGATTTCAAACAAAAAACTTGATATGGACATATGCCGTATTCCGAATAGTTTCCGAGGCCGAATACATTTAATGTATTATTCAGAGCCTTTTTAGGTTTGCACATGTACTTATACAACAGTTAGTAAACATTCCAACATACATTTCACAAAGTATTAATTGAAAATACATATTTTTTAACACATTCACCCCTAAGCATTATTATGCACGTCATATTACAGCAGTTGTACAGTTCTCAATAAGTATTCAAATATCCCACGGTCAACTCGAATGTGTTTGTGCACTCTTGAGAGAAGATGTTGCTTGATGGCCTCTGTAAATTCCCTAATAAAAGCAGCAGCGTCATGATGTGACCAAGTAGATTATAGAAATACTTCATACTGTCAACGTCTTCGTATGAAGTATTTGTATAAAGATTGATATTCACGATATCCAGTGTTTATAGCGCTACACGATACGTTCGTTATTTGGATAAAAGCGTATGGGGCCTGAAGACGGCAAAATGAATTGCCGAAACTGGTTGCTTTCAGAATAAAATAAAATATCTCAAGTTATACGGCTGTTGGTGAAGTTTATTGATATTGAAAGACATCAAATATCCCGTCAGTGAAAACCTCTAAAATTTGTGGTTCAACAAAGATATACCATCTTCGACTTTTGATTCGCTTAGTCGAGGGAATTTTTCCGTCGAATGCTTATAGGAGTCACCTTCGCAATTCAAATTCCTTACAGAATGTTTCATGAGTTCTACAAAATCACTTTTGAACGAAACATATAGACTAATTACAATCACAAAGTAACGTACTGAGCTCGTTTGACCTGAGCATTGAATAATACTTCCGTGATATTGTTTGATTTTTGCCATATGCAGCGCGATTCGGCATAAACCTCAAGGTTTTATGGAGCTCACAACACCTTCAAATACCACGCACAAGATATTCATACTCTTTCGCTCGATATGTGCATACTCGTAGTCCTAACAAAAACTAATAAGACCCTTTTGTAGGAAATTTAATGTAGTTATTTTTGTACAGTCTTACAGTTGTTCAAGCAAAACGCGTTCGAATGTCAGTTTAAGTTTTTCTTGAGTAATTCGAAAACTACCCCCTCTAGCGAAAATGCATCCCTCTACAAAACGTAACTGTATTAAATTTCCTACAAAAGGGTTCTGTTCAATTTTTAGGACTAATAGTTTACGCATATCGAGGAAGAGAATATGAAAATCTTGCACTTGTATTTGAATGTGTTGCAAGATGCAAAAACCCAGCAGTAGGAGCAACTGAATAACCCTGTATAATAATAGTAGTACATACAGTGACAACAAACTCCTTGTTTTCCTTTATGGTCAAAATTCTTTGGACAAAGATAAAAAGTTACAACTTTGTTCTCGATATTCCTTAGCAGCATAATGTGAGTGATGATAATTAGTTAAACGAAATTTACACTGTACACAGTTCATCTTGACACTGAAAGCCGGCTGCTGACACTGCGGGTACGTTATGCAGTCAGGAAAGTTCACAAGCGGAGAAAAGACGAACGGTGGATCATTCTAGCGACAATAAGGGTCCCGAATGTGGAAATTTACTGGCATAAGCGACTTTCACAAAGGGCAGAATGTTATGGCCGCGTGCATCTGAAGAGCTGCGAAGCTGATCGGCTGTTTGTATACCGGTGTCGTGGACGGAGAAGGACGGCGAAAACACGAGTGGGCGACAAGGTGGTGGACGTCAACGGCTCGTCGCAAAACAAGGACATCAAAGACACTCACTCTCTCTCTCTCTCTCTATAGAGCATGATAAGCAGCAATCTATGTGGCTGGCGATATAATACAATACTGCTGCAGACGCCAAATGTCCCGGAGCACACCGTTTAGCGCACATTGATGAACATAAACGGCCCGTGCATTCGAACGTCAAAGCTGAGCGTGCCCATTCCAACATGCTGCTGAATGAACAGAACAGTGCGGCTCGTGCATACGGCACGCGTGTCTCAACGTGGTATACGCGATTACAGTGCGCTCCAGCGGCGGTTGTCCGCTCTATCAGGCTCGCAAATCACACAGTTTGCTTACGACATGGAAGAGCGTAAAACTCCTATATCAGCTTCATTAAAACGCAGATTTCCTCCCTTCCAGTCACATTGATATGTCATACATGGATGAAAACTTCAATATCCATGAACATGTTGTAAGGTAAAAAATGGAAATTTCCATAAACAGTCAGTAAGGACATCAGCTTACGAATGTTCCATCACAAAAGGTGCGACACAAATTTACGATAGTCTTCCACGTAAGTTAACAATTACTTCATCATTCTCACTTTTCAGTAAAACTGTAAGGTCATTAGTATTTCATCATTGTTTCTATTCAGCAACAGTATCTTTAGGACAGGTGAAATACAAGATATTTTAATAAAAAAGGGCTATATCTCTCGCTGTAAGCACTGCAAGGTCTCTTGCAGATATAGCCAATCTAACAACCGCACCTGTGTGTGTGCGTGTGTGTGTGTGTGTGTGTGTGTGTGATACATAACAACGAATATTGTAGAATAAACTTTTAATACATTAATAATAAAGTCTCAGAACCTATAAGAAATCGCAAAGGTGAGTAAAAACAATTCAGATTTTGTGAAATGTAAACCTGCAACTTGTCACACATCATAATGTAATTCAGCGTCTCTATCCATTACGTTACGTACCATGTGACTTTATTTTGTATGCTACTCTCTTCTTGAGGCTTCAGTCGCAGGTATGTCATAAATGAACCTTAAGTTTTACGTAACGTGGCAAGAAAAATGCATTTTTGATGGATCTACCGTGAAACGACATGGTTTCACAACACGCGAGTTACTATTCGAAAATCCTTTAACCTCCAATACGACATTTCCCGTCATTTTATCACAAGCAGTCGCACCAATAAACAACAGGTTTTCGAGAGATCACTCTTCTGGTGCTTTGAAACGACATATGTTAACAAGAAGTAAGTTATTATACACATATCAAAAAAGTTTAGCATCACCTCGGTTCCGAGAGTTCCGGAACCTGTACAGAAAATTGGAATAGAGATCAACATAAACATCATTTCCTCCCTTTTTATTGCCCTCTAGTCAAGCGGTGTCGTTATCCTAAAGGAAGTCATTTAGAAGATGTGCACGATGGGGACGCGAATTGTCCATGAAGACGAATGCCTCGCCAATTTGCTGCTGATACGGTTTTACTACCGATTGGAGGATGGCATTCACGTGTCGTACAGCCGTTAAGGCGTCTTCCATGACTACCAGCGGCTTACGTCGGCCCCACATAATGCCACCCCAAAACAGCAGGGAACCTCCACCTCGCTGCACTCAATGGACAGTGTGTCTAATGCGTTCAGCCTGACCAGGTTGCCTAGAAAACACGTCTCCGACCGTTGACTGATTGAAGGCATATGCGACACTCATCAGTGAAGAGAACGTGATGCCAATCCTGAGCGGTCCATTCGGCTATGTTGTTGGGCCCATCTGTACCGCCCTGCATGGTGTCGTGGTGGCAAAGATGGACCCCGCCATAGACGTCGGGAATGAAGTTGCGCATCATGCAGTCTATTGCGCACAGTTTGAGCCGTAACACGACGTCCTGTGGCTGCACGAAAAGCATTATTCAACATGATGGAGTTGCTGTCAGGGTTCCTCCCAGCCATAATCCGTTGGTAGCGGTCATCCACTGAAGTAGTAACCCTTGGCCGGCCTGAGCGAGGCATGTCATCGACAGTTCCTGTCTCTCTGTATCTCCTCCATGTCCAAACAACATCGCTTTGGTTCACTCAGAGACGCCTGGAGACTTCCCTTGTTGAGAGCCCTTCCTGGCACAAAGTAACAATGCGGACGGCATGGCATCGAACCGCGGTATTGACAGTCTAGGCATGGTTGAACTACAGACAACACGAGCCGTGTACCTCCTTGCTGGTGGAATGACTGGAACTGATCGGGTGTCGGACCCCCTCCGTCTAATTGGCGCTGCTCATACATGGTTGTTTACATCTTTGGGCGGGTTTAGTTCAAATGGTTCAAATGGCTCTGAGCACTATGGGACTTAACTTCTGTGGTCATCAATCCCCTAGAACTTAGAACTACTTAAACCTAACTAACCTAAGGACATCACACACATCCATGCCCGAGGCAGGATTCGAACCTGCGACCATAGCAGTCGCGCGGTTCCAGACTGTAGCGGCTAGAACCGCTTGGCCACGCGGGTTTAGTGACATCTCTGAACAATCAAAGGGACTGTGTCTGTGATACAATATCCACAGTCAACGTCTGTCTTCGGGAGTTCTGGAAACCGAGGTGATGCAAAACTTTTTTTGATGTGTATAAAACCCACCATATATGGGCGTCAACTAAAAGCCAACATGGCGTCTCCTATCTCTGAAGACGGTGTGCGTGTGACGTCATGGCGTTATTCCATTTCATTGGCCTATGTTGAAAAGAACTTTCAGAATATGTGCTTGATATTGCTCTACACCTTGAGAAATAGTCCGGTCAGTGGTCAGCGTGACAGAATGTCAATCTTAAGGGCCCGGGTTCGATTCCCGGCTCTCGGAGATTTTATTCGCTCAGGGAGTGGGCGTTGTTCTAATGGTCATCATTTCATCACCATCGACGAGCAAGTCACCGAAGTGGCGTCAAATTGAAACACTTGCACCCGGCAAACGGTCTACCCGACGTGAGTCCCTAGTCACCCTACATTTACATTTTACCCTAAGAAAACATCCCAATGTGCTTTTTCCGCGCTATGAGGTCAGAAACTTGGCATCTTCAACATTGAAATTCAAATGCACAGTCAGCGTGCCGATGGCTTAAGGTTCCGCAGAAGATTACAACTGCTGTGGGCACGGGATCATCGGCTTTGGGTCGTGGATCAATGGAAGAGTGTCTCGTTACACCGGGCAGACGATTGCGATCCACGTGAACGGGTGCTCAAAAAGCAGGCCGGTTGTGGCAGAATTATGGTGTGGGGACATTCACTTGGACTTCCGTCGGACTTGTGGTGGGAATCGAAGCCACTTTCAGCAGCTGTGGACTACGTGAACATTACTGCTGATCACCTACAGCGCTCCACTCCGTGATGGAGTCTTTGAGCAGTATAATCGTCCATGTCACTAGGCCAGAAAGGTGCTAGAGGGGTTTTTGGAGCATAACAGTGATGTCTCGGCCACTAAATGTGCCTGGTCTGGACCAGATGGAGTACATCTAGGGCACTGTTGGGCGCCAGCTCCGCAGCCTCCAACCACCAGCTCGTGATTTACGGTAATTGTGTTGCCAGCGTGTAGATGTCTGGTGTTATATACCTCCGGAAACCTACAGAGGAACTGCCGAACAAAATGTGGATTTTGTTGTGGGAAATCACCTCAGTCCCATTAGGTTCATAAACTTCCAGTAGTTGGCGGCTCTATACGTAACCTTCAAAATAGCGTCTGAAACGGAGGTGCGGTCCAAACTGAGTACTGCCTTGTGATTCTTTTGACGGAAAACTAGAACGTCGCAGAATTTTATAGGCCCTTCCAGAATGTCTAGGGAGACCTGGCAGTGAACAAAAGCACGTTGAGTCGCTGGGCGAGGCGTCTGTCATTATCTGAAAAATGTCGCGCTAACCTGTCGAACCACCCGCGTGCCGGCCGACCGCACACAGCTGTGACTCCCGCCGAGTTGGAACTTGCGAACACTCTCAATCGAGGTGAGTTCAGCGAGTTCGTCGCCACAAAAATGCAAACGAACTTATCCTTCTCCATGACAACGCAAGGCCTCACGTGAGTCTGCTCACCCGACAAGAACACACAAAACTTCATTGGATTGTTCTTCCTCATCCACCCCGCAGCCCTTAATCTCGCACGTTCCTACTTCTCTGTCTTAGGCCAATGAATGATGCACTCTGCAGGAAGCATTACGTGGATGGTGGAAAGGTTGTTGATGTAGCAAGACGTTGACTCTGACGTCGATAAAGAGAGTGGTACCAAGAGGGCATACAGTCCTGCCATAAGATGACGCAAGGCTCTCACATATGTTGAAAAATACGGGACTGAAGCCAAAAGAGCTGGGAAAAATATGGTGTAATGAATCCTGAATAAACTGAAATTGGTTTGAGGAAAAAAATGTGTTGCATTGCCGGCCGGTGTGGCCGAGCGTTTCTAGGCGCTACAGTCTGGAACCGCGCGACCGCTACGGTCGCAGGTTCGAATCCTGCCTCGGGCATCGATGTGAGTGATGTCCTTAGGTTAATCTGGTTTAAGTAGTTCTAAGTTCTAGGGGATTCATAACCTCAGATGTTAAGTCCCATAGTGCTCAGAGGCGTTTGAACCATCTTTTGTGTTGCATTACTTATTGAATGCCTCCCGTATTTCTTTCTCTGATATTGCGACTGATAACAATACGACCATCTTCAGGATGACAGCAGCTGTCACTCCTGCAACGTCGGAACATGCGAAGACTCTCATTCAAGGTGATCGACGGATCACAATCAAACACTTCTGTTGGTAGTGCTGGTACACTCGTCCACCAGTTGGAGTACTCAAAGGTGTGTGCCCGGATCTCGCACCTCCCGACTTCCATCTGTTTGGTCCAATGGAAGATGCACTCCACGGGAAGCAATATGTGGATGATTGGGAGGTTATTGATCTAGCAAAACACAGGTTGAGACGATGACCAGTAAACTGGTACCATGTGAGCATACAGTCCCTCCCAAAGTTGGCATAAGGCAGTCGCGTTGAACGTAAATTATGTTGAAACATACGTTTTATAGTCAAAAGAGTGAGTAATAATATGGTGTATTGGAATACTGTATAAAACCACCCTGCTTTCAGAAAAAGATGTGTTGCATTAATTAATCAGCTCCTCTAGTATGAACTGACTTGGAGGTATGCACAGCGCTAATGGGATAGAAGACGTTAGGAAACCTATCACTTTCGTCCAGGATCAAGTGAAATGGTAAGAGAGCATACACAGCCACTTTTGAGTAAGATAAAGGAACTTGTTACAGGCAGTGAAAACTTTACCAGGAACAAGTAAGGATATACTGAAGCAGTGATTTTCAGATACCTTGATGGTGTGTCTGAATTACTTACTAGGCTGCCTAACCACTTGGTAGCATTATTATGTGAATGAGATGTTTTGTCAATTTGGAGTAGTGAAGACATTGGACATACAATTACGTTCCTCCTCGAACTGCAGGATAACATGGATTGGTGGAAAAACTGTAGTTCGTGGTGCAGTGTTCCAGAGACCCACGAAGGACTATGTTAATAGAATTAAACAGGGTACTGAGTGTACGCCTCTTTCCTTTTCTGAGGAATAAGTTGTTAACAACATGCTGGAGGGAATATGTTCAGTGTAGAGCACACGAATAACATCTAGTACTCGTCCAGGAAATTTTATACAACTGGAGCAACTGAATCAGCTAGCTGAGGACGTATGGGCATCTGATGGTAAGAGACGAGAAGGGAGCAGCTCAGCGTTAGTGCTGGAGTAGGATCGAGGGCCTCTGGCCAGGGAACGCATCTGGGAGAACGTTAGATGTTTCAGGTGTCGCCGTGATGGTCATTTTAGCCAGGGACTCTCCGCATAGAGGTGGATGTGTCAATAGATGACGGTCAAGAAAACGAGTGTTGTAAAGAGTGCAAAGGTGTTATTGGATCATTGCTTCTCGGGTCTGTTTCGTACGAGCTAGTGTTAATAGAGAACCGGTATGTGCACTGCTCGATACGGGCCGTTCTCCTACCTTAATCAGTCAGAGTTTTTATTTGTTACACAACAATTTATTTATGGCATTATGCGGCGAGGTGAATCGTGCAAGGTGATCAATTCCAGCGAAATGCACTTTTTACGTGTTCTGGTTGTTAGATTGCGTATACGTAACGTCATATGACGTATTAAGGTCCGGGAAGTTCGTAGGTTGTGAGTTCCACTGATCGTCGTCCTGTTGGGTTTAATTGGCTAGAGAATAGTTTTTTTCTTTCGTTTTGCTCCTCAACTGTCACTGAATTTTGAAGATTTGTAGTTCACTTGGCTGTGCATCCTGCGGTTACTGACAGTCGCTTTCGGTGAATGAGATGCTGTGAGAGGGATTTATCAGGCCCACCACGTTTCCGCATACCTCCCTACTTTTCCGGTCCCAAAACCACAGAGGATGAGGGTGCAACCTCTTACGGACTACCGCACCCCCAATACTAAGATTCTTCCACATTCTTTAAAATGGTTCAAATGGCTCTGAGCACTATGGGACTTAACAGCTATGGACATCAGTCCCCTAGAACTTAGAACTACTTAAACCTAACTAACCTAAGGACAGCACACAACACCCAGTCATCACGAGGCAGAGAAAACCCTGACCCCGCCGGGAATCGAACCCGGGAACCCGGGCGTGGGAAGCGAGAACCCACATTCTTTACCCTTGCCTGATTTGCACCCATATATTTCAGGGTTTCAGAAGGCAAAAGTGTCCGTTACCTTTGATCACAATCAAACTTGGCTGAGGATTTAAAACCAGTAACTGCTTTTGTGACTGATTAGAATCCTTTCGAATACAACCAGGTTGCTTTTGGCCTGTCCACCACCTCATATTTCGGATAAAGTCGTTTCAGATTGAAAGTTTAGCATTGCATATAGCTGTTCAGGTGATATTGTTATGTTAGTCAAAATTTTCAAGAGCACCTAAACAATATTAGGCTGTTACTTGAACGTTTGCAAGAATCAGGATCTGCTATTAAGCCAACTAACGTGAAATTCGCCCAGCCCGAGGTCTCCTTTTTAGCCACTTAGTTCCAACTGTGGAAATTACCATCGACCAGGCACGGAAGGAAGAAAATCTTGCCGGCTCATCGTTTAAGATTGTGAAGGCAGTGGCTCGCTTCACAGGCATGGCGAACTTTTTTTTTTTTTTTTTAGATGAGAAAAAAGGAGAATATCTGAGTGAGGTCCGTTCCAGCAGGCATCATTTGACGCTCTGAAAGGGGCCCTGGCAAGCGATCCTGTACTGACGATGCCCAATTTGGGAAAGAATTTATTGTGGAAATGGACACATCTATGCCTAGGGTTGCCGCTATCACACATCAAGAACATCCAACTGGTTGGCAGCCTGTGGTTTAGCCGTTTCGCGGTTTTTCCACTCTGAAAGTTAAATACTCCGTGTATGAACTGAAGGCGTTGGCAGTGCCTCAGAAAATTAATTAATAATTTTAACAATAATAAATACAATGGAAATTTACTGTAAGTGTTCCTCGTTTAATTTAGATTTTCTTGTGACCTAGGTGCGATTATTCCGCTACCTATAGGAGAAATCTCATTTCAAACTCCTTAGTTTGTCTTCTTTCGTCAAAAGTTAGACTCCAGCCTTTACATTCATACAACAGTAAAGGAAGAACAAAATCTTTTTTGCTGTTTGAATAGGTTTTCTCTTTCTAATTTAAGTTTTCATGTTCGTTGGTTTGTACCACAGAAATGCCTAATTTTTTGAACTTTGTTCCAACATCTTCTAATTTTGTGTACTATAGACAATACATCGGATCTTTAAATCCGCTTATTTGACGATTATTTGTCCATTTATTACAAATAGTTCTGACTGATTAAATATTGTCAGACAGATAATGATGACGTAGCTCACGAAGTACACAGGTGGGTGTTAATATAGCGTTAGTGTGTGTTGTATGCCAAATAGATATAACAGTTAACTTACCAACCACAATCTTAGGCCCATGAGATAAATTATGTTCACATACATTTACATAGTTTGCTTACTATGACGCCTCAAAGAAAGTATTAAACTGTGAGCGAGGTGACGAAAGGTACGAATGGTTTTATTATTCACCCTTACAATGACTATGAGAATATGATTCACGAAATAGTATTTATTATAAAGCATCAAGTCTTAGTTATAGACGCTGCTTCAGCACGCAGTCTTTTTTTTTTTATCCATAGTTGTCAGCAACATATTGTCCGGAAACACGAATTGCTTCAAAGAAAGGTGTCACAATGCTGAGGATGTCGGATGCTGGAGGGTCGAAACCTGTGTCTCCGCCACCAAGCAGTTCATTGCCGAAGGAGAGGTTCACTCCGGGCACACCTTTCACCCAGTCGTTGCTCACGCCAGACGCTGCGTCTGTGAAAACATGGGTCGTCCAAACGTTTAGAAACACACATCTTTCTTATTATCCACACATATACGTCAGTCTACAAGAACAGAGAACGAAATCTTAGAAATTAAGAAAAAAACAACAAATTCTTAAAGATTAGAAGCCTCTTGGGATCGTCGGGTTCAACAATTAAGTGATAAATTGCCCTTCATTCGCAACTGCTTCTTGATCTACGCCTATATACATATTCCGTAAACCACTGCATACTATTAGTAATTTTTTTCACTCGCAAACAGAGAGCATCAACACGAAGGTAGGCATAAAGTTTAATTATCGGTTCAAAAAAATAAAGTTGCATTTTCTTTTTATTTGAAAGTACATGTCTGTACTCCTGGTACACTTTGAAATCCCCGCGTCATAGTGCTATAGCATGCCGCTAGAGCTGCAAAACAAAATGACATAGGGCTTTGATAAAGTGTATTATCGTTGCAATTCGTTTCTACATTACAGAGGTAACAACACTACAACAATCCATGCTGAGCTGGTGGCAGTACGCAGGAGGAATATTTTGATTGCCTGACTGGCTGGTAAAATGTGCTCCCTTCAGGCATATTTAGAGGAAGCAAGGAGAGAATTTATCAGGATCAAGGGAGACGGAGGAGAGGAGGATTGTCTGTAATTGGCAGTTGGTTAGAAGTCAGGGAGAAAGAGAACGCAGTATGATATTTTTATGACCAACACTAAAGACATGTATCAACCACTGCCACAGATAAGTGGAAAGGAGTCTCATGTAGGACTTGGAGCAGAAAATGTGCAGCACACTTCACCTGACAATGAACCCCTTCAGGGCAATCTTTAGTAAGGCTCATTTGAAATTGTTACGTAAACAGTTATGACAGGAAAACTATTAGCTGCTGATAACTTACCATGTGCATCAGGAGGGTGACAGAAAATGAGTGTCCGGGAGGTGCAGAAATCAGCCTTCTGTGGGATGTATGCATTACACTTCACAAAAGGGACATCGTCGACAGTCAAGAAATGTTCAAAACAAACCATTAACTTGGACCATCAACACCGAATGAAAAATGGCGCGCCAACGTGATGACAAAGGCTCGCACCATCAAGATCGAAGGCGAACTTCTTGGCAGTTTACAAACCGTGCAGGGTGGTCAGCTGGGTATCCGCTCTCTAAGAATGCACATAGAATCATACTGGTGTAACGGGGCGATGGAAACTGATGGCATGTGATGGCGTGCAACCGAATGCGAAACAGTTTGTCGTAGAGGTTATTGTGAAACTGGCTATCCTTTAGGGCGTAGCTGCAGATAGTGCGGTAATATGTTACAGGCACGGAAAAAGCAACCATCCAGAGTCTGAATTTGTTCGGTCGTTCCAGATAATATGAACTGCAATGCCAAACGCTTTTCAGAAGTGATATTTTGCTCTACAGCCTCATGATTTTTATACGAAGACCAGGAATCAAGAAAAAAGCATGTATTTTGACCAGCTATTGGCCAAACGCGCTGCTCTTACCGTAGCTGTAGTTCTCTTACGCCCATTTTCCCACTCTTTCTTACTGTGACGTAAATATCGCGTACTGCCCTTCCTATACTACGCACACTAAAAATAATCGTAGGGGGCAAATCACTTCCAACTTCACACAGCTCAGAAACAACGTTCCAGTCAATTTAACATCTAGATTAACAGTCGGCATTATTGAGGGCTGAATAACACTTAGGTGGTTTTTTGTTCTACTGATTTTTATTTGTATGAACTAGTTTTCGGCTTATTAGGCCATCTTCAGACAACTACTGGTTATTGTTTAGAAGGAGCTTGTGTTCTTACGAACCAAACATTCTGGACTAAGATACAAAGCAATACTAAGTAGTACAAAACTAATATCCTTTGATGTAAGCAGCTTACTAAAAAAACATACCTACACAAGAATGCCTTGATATTCTGACAGAACTATTATACAGAGCAGGTGTCAACCCAGTACAAGTAGAAGACAAAATTTGCCACCCAAACATGTCTGAAACAAAATTATTTCCAATTTGAAGGAACACTTTACAAGGAGCTAGGAGGATTGGCAGTAGGGTCCCCTCTCAGTCCCCTCTTAGCTGAAATATTCATAGAAAAGTTCAAAAAACAGTTCCTAGAAAATGAACCCCTCAGTAATAATATTAAATACTGGTACACATATGTAGATGATGTACTGTGTATGTGGACAGGTACCAACAGACAAACGAACACATTCCTAGAACCTCTAAATTCACAACATAAAAACATTAAACTCACGATGGAGCTAGGTAAAAAATCCATTAACTTTTTAGACCTTAACATAGATATCACCACTGATACACATACTTTCAAAACTTACAGAAAACCCACAACAACAGACACACTGATACCCTCATGTTCACAACACCCAATAACACACAAACATGCACCCTTTCATTCTATGGTGCATTGCCTCATATCAATACCAATGTCAAAACAAAATTTCCAAACAGAAGTAGACACAATTAAATATATTGCATATAACAATGGCTATAACACTGAATTAGTTGACAAAATCCTGCACAAGAAACAAAGAAGAAAAATCTTGCCCTACATGTATGCCCCTCTGCAATAGCAACCACACCAAAAACCAACTGGTGTACTGTTCCATATCTAGGTAAGCTATCAGACAAACTAGCCAAAACACAGAAGTTTCAAAACAATAAAAAATCATTTTATGTAAGACGCACTACAGCTAATCTCCTATTCAACAGCAAGGACAAAACAGATAAACTAAGAAACAGTGGGGTCTAGAAAATAACCTGCACTGACTGCAATAAACTGTACATTAGTCAAATGGGCTGGGCCATATCGCCGGCCGGAGTGGCCGAGCGGTTGTAGGCGCTACAGTCAGGATCCGCGTGAGACGCTGCGGTCACAGGTTCGAGTCCTGCCTCGGGCATGGATGTGTGTGATGTTCTTAGGTTAGTTAGGTTTAAGTAGTTCTAAGTTCTAGGGGACTGATGACCTCAGAAGTTAAGTCCCATAGTGCTCAGAGCCACTTGAACCATTTGGGCCATATCAACAAGGCTGACTGAACATGAACGCAGGTGGAGATCAAATAAGTCAGACTCCACCTTTGCTGAACATGTGCTCAAAGAAGGACACAAACATCTAACACACACAGAAGTGGTACATATAGCCAACAAAGGTAGAAAACTCAGCCTACTAGAAGCACTTGAAATTAGCAAAAATTTAGTGCTAAATCTCCAGCTGGTTCTATATGAACAATTACATCTGTGCACATCACCACTCTTAAACTTTACACAATACGGAAAACCTGCTATTAACCACTAAGTGTCCCAATAGTAAACAAATTCACACCCCAATATAATGTAATATCCCTTATGTGTTTACATTCCTAACTGTAACTCGACTGTAACAGTGTAATATTTGGTATTTATTAATGCACAATTTTTCTGATAACAAAATGTACCCCCAAAGAAAACATCGCTGTTGTACAACCAAAAATTAGTGTCCAGTGCAACTGTTCACAACAAATACCAAAAAACTTTGTGATTTTGTAATAATGAACATTCTAAGTAGTTCTAATTGTTGTCATATATGGTACTGAAAACCATAAAATGTAATTTAGTATGTTAAAGAACAGATTTACAGGACAAAAAGTCAAATGACCCGTTTGACAATTCCAAAGACAATACAACTAAAGATCGTATGTAAGTGCGTTGTATCATAGTCCAGAATGTTTGGTTCGTAAGAACACAAGCTCCTTGTAAACAATGGTCAGTAGTTACCTAAATATGGCCTAATAAGCCGAAAACTAGTTCATACAAATAAAAATCAGTAGAATAAAAAACCGTCTAAGTGTTATTCAACCCTCATTATGGAAATGTTCTATCGGGAACGACGGAAGAATCCATAAATAAGAAAGTCGGCATAATTGTGTACGAATGCGTTAAGACACTAATGCTAGTTGGTGTTGATACAACTCCCTTTGTACCTCTAATTTCCAGGGTTCCTTTCATATGCATTTGCTCTTCAGATCCGGAATTGTTGGAGCTGAAAACAAATTCCTTACTGAACTATGGAATACGTTTGATTACCTCATCTACAAATTTTCGGGCCGATTCCGCTGTTTGCTGTACGTCGTCAAGTTGCCGCTTTGTTTGAAATTTCGTTATCTTATGTCTTCCACTTCTGTAGCGCTGTTTGAAGTTAAGCAACTATCCAATGCATCTCGTGCACAGTTTGAGTACATAACGTAATAGGAGACTATCAGGCACATCTTATAAATTATATCGAGCATCCTTGAAAAGCGCAAACACCAATTTTTGTAACAAGTCTCTCTTACCGCCCTTTGATATCCGCAGTTTTTCTTATGCGCTAAACGGTCTCGTTGCTGCGGACTTATTCAAAATCTATTTACAATTTTTTTTTCTGTGCTGCGCATGATCTTCTATGTAGGTAATTATGTGTAGATCCCGCTCCTTGGACAGCGATGCTCCTTTACTACGTTTCACTGGGAACGGGATTTGTGACTCCCTGTCTGACAAGGATGATGAACTACATGGCTTGACATCAGCTTCCATATAACTTTTACTTGTTAAGCAGATACTGTCATCACTGTAATCCTCATGTACACTATCCGCACAATCGAGCGTATAGGAGACTCATCTTGCAGAAACGCTATCATTGCATATGCCACTTCTTTCTCACTCTGCGAAATTCCTTGGTTTCATTTCTGACGAAATGTCAACTTCGGTAACTGTTGTTGTACATATAAAGCAAATGTTTGCTTTGTTTATCGTTGCCATTACTCTGTTTTGTACCAAAACCACTTACACTGCAGCACTGTTATGAGTACGTCATCGACTACGCAGTTCAACTACACTCCGTAGCCCCATGCTGCGCTCACCACTGGATACCTCCAGTCCCACCCACTGTGGTAGACACACTGCCACAATGCCACAATGACTGCATCCGCTATCCACAATGTGACCACAGATACCGGCAGGGAAGAGTATGATCTTGGACTCTCGGACCATTACTGCCAAATGATAACAGTAAAATAGGACGAGGAGAAATATCCCCAACTATAGACTTATAAAATGTATTTCTCAGAGATCAAAATATAAGGTTTTTTCTAGAGAACTATCAAACAAAAGTTGAGGTAAAGTATACAGAAAAGCTAATGTAATTGTGAAATCAATACCAGTATACTAAAAAAACAAATTGATAATGGCGGGTATTACGAAGCCCTCACAACCCTTAAGTATCTTAGTTCCACAAAAGTCATCGTAATGAACCAGAGTTCTTAAATTTCTATCATAGATACAAAAAGATGTATAAGATACTGATAGCTGTAAAAAGTTATTTAATGATAAAATAGTATACGCTGCAAACATCAAATGCAAAGCAGTCTGTGATGTCATTAAACAGGAAACAGAGAGTGATAAACAAAACCATAATTAGGAAAGAGTGGGCCAATACCGACTGAGCAGGCCAAACCGACCCCTAGAAGATTAACTGTTAGGTGCAGCTATTGGGCGGCAACTTTATGAACCAGTGAAGAGTGAGCGATTATGAAAAGTTCAAGATTGGTTTCGTTTGTGTACTGGCCGTTGTTTGGATTGTGCGAATTTTTGAACTTTTAAACAGTGTCTTTTCCAAGTAAAAGAAGTTTGTCTATTGTTTTGAGAATTAGTACACCAGTCTGATTTACCATCAGTGAGTAAGTACGGTTGGTTGGTCGATTTGGGATTTCGGATGAGCGGACCAAGCAGCAAGGTCATCGTTACCATCGGAATGAAGTCGGCTGTGCCCTTTAAAAGCATCCATCCCGGCATTTGCCTGAAGCGAATTAGGGAAACCACGGAAAATCTAGATCAGGATGGCTGGACGACGGTTTGAACCGTCTTTCTCCCAAATGCCAGTCTAGTGTGTTAACCACTGCACCACCTCGCTCGGTGAGTAAGTGTCATTATTCAGTACGTATAGTTGTAGTTTTGTAGTAAACGTAGCCTAGCAACTGTTGCTCAATAACCTGAAATCACCATATTTGTTTCGTTGTGTACTGCGGGGCAAATCCGTAAATCGAAGATCGGTTTTGCCCTACAATGTTAAAACTACTCAGTTCAGTGTTCCATTGTACTTCATAAAATAGTTAAAACTCCGAATTAGTAATATCAAGCGTTTCATTAAATGTACTCTAAATCGGGATGGAAGTTAGCATGAAATAAAAAGGCTTTGCCCAAATTTTTACTATTTACTTAACACAAAAATTGTTTTACTTGTTACACAAAAAAATTAAAACCGCAGGAAATTGGTATTTTTAGCTGGGCCTCAGGCGAGTTTCTATTTCAAGTAAAAAGTTCTCTTCAAATTAGCAAAACCACTTCTTTAATTTTTGAATACTAACGGCAAACAACACTGTGTATTTTTTATGTTCCTAAAACTAACGCACCTGCAGGTTCGTTTCAGATGTGGTGAGGAACTACTCGGTGAGGAACAACTCGGCAGGGTTGATCACAAGAAGGAACGAAGGAGGCAGTAAATGTGGTTCTTGAAGGATGGTTGGGATACACTGCAGCATCTGAATCTTTCAGAATACCTCGAACAACCATGACTGTCCGGGTGAAAAACGTGCGAAAAAATGAAATGATGCCCGGCCTGGCTTTTGAAAAGCGATTAGGCCCCCATGATACTGTGTTTTCTGAAGCTTAAGAAGAGGAAATAGTTGAGCACGTCTTACTTATGAGAGAGACTCTTTGGCCTTACAATTTCTAATCTACGTCAACTGGCATTTGATTTAGCAAACAAAAATATCATAAATTATACTTTCAACAGAGTAGAATACATGGAATGTAAAGACTGTTCCTACGGTTTCGTTAACCGACATCCTGAATTAAAACTAAGGCCGGCCGAAGTGGCCGTGCGGTTAAAGGCGCTGCAGTCTGGAACCGCAAGACCGCTACGGTCGCAGGTTCGAATCCTGCCTCGGGCATGGATGTTTGTGATGTCCTTAGGTTAGTTAGGTTTAACTAGTTCTAAGTTCTAGGGGACTAATGACCTCAGCAGTTGAGTCCCATAGTGCTCAGAGCCATTTGAACCATTTTTAAAACTAAGGTCACAGAGCATACATCTTTAGCTCGAGTTAAAGGTTTTAATAGAGCTGACATTGGGAAATTTTTTGAACTTTTGGCGTCAATCTACACTAAGTACAAAATTAAACCAAACGATGTGTACAGTGTGGATGAGACTGGGATTCTCATAGTTCCAGACAAACCTTGAAAGGTGTGAGTAAAGCTGTAGAAAACCTAAAAAATGAAAAGTCTTTACACTCAACTTTCAATGGGACAGAGTCTGCAACTGCGACGAATTTACTGAAAGATTTCATGATGCCTTCAGCTGCCATTCTCTTTATTTCATGTGCGATTGTACAGTTTCGGCCTTAGGCGATTTTCAAGTATTTTATGGATGTTTTTTTAGTAGTAAATTATGCCATGTATGTCGTTGCTTCTATGACTCCATGTTATTCTCATAAATGAATCCGAGATGTTTTACGCTATTTTAGGAGCACGTTACATTCGAAGAGTTGTTGCAAAGTCTGTAGACTTAGATGCAGCACGTATGTGTGTGCTGAAGGCAGAGTATACAAGCTCTTTTAAGAAAAATAGTAAATAAGTCATTCGCATCACCCAAAATTTGTCAGAGTATTTAAAACAGGCAAGAAGTGATCGTCTGCTAGCAAGCTAATGTTGAAGACTTAGAAAACTACGACCCATTTCCCTGCTGTTATCATTCTCGAAAATAACAGACTCATTTATAAAAGAATACTATAATAAATACAGCGTTCTACGTGAATCACAGTTTGGTTACCAAAGTGATACAAGTACAGAACCAACTGAAATAGGATTCACAAAAGCGATACTTGATGCTCTTCTCAAAGGTAAGTGTGTCACAGGCATATTTATAGGTGTTCTTATGGCTCTTCATATCGTTAACCACAAGATTCTATTACAAGTAAGAGATGCAGCTAACAAGCGGTACTGACTAAACCTATCAGATAGATACATAGAGTAGAAATAACACATACCTCAAATAAGCTAAACATTTAGTGAAAGACTTAACAGAAGCAAAATATATTAATATGAGTTCCTGAGGGTAGCATATTAGGAGCAATACTGTTCTTAATATACAGCAACGATTTTTCCAACACTGCCAGTGTGGATGAAAAATTCTATTTCCTGATGACAGCAATAAAATTGTCACTGAGAAAATAAGAGAAGCCCTCGCAGTGAAAGCAAGTGGAAACCTCAAGGGAGGTTACAATTAGTCAATATACAACGAAGTGACATTGAACAAAAAGAAAGTAAGTGCCATGAAATTCATTTTTAAGAAGGAAAATAACACTGTTAAGTTAAAAGTAATGGCATATCTATATAGTGTGTAACAAACACAAAATTTGTAGGAGCGAACGTTTATTCTTAGTAGAAAAGATGTGAATACAAGGAGATATTTGCTAACAGAATGTCATCAACATTATATGCCCTTAGATTCCTCTCATCAGTGTGTAAGGGGCAGCGGCTTTTAGTTGCATACTGTTCACATATATGCTCAGTTCTTCGCTATGGAATTCTATTCTGGAGAACAAATGTGCGAAATATGAATACAGTTTTCAAAGAAAGGTCCATAATAATAAGAACCAAAACTGGTAGTCGAGCACATTGTAAGGATCTGTTCGAAACGCTGTGGGTTTTAGCTACACCCACACAGGCGAGTAAATTTACCACTTAGTTGTGCACATCAAAACAACATGGACAAATGTTGCACAAACAGCTTTGTGCATGTCCATGGAACAAGATCTAGACTAAACTTACATTTTAGTAAGAGACAATACACATAACACTCTTTCTACCAAGAAATAAAACTGTGCAATAAATTGCATAAATTGATCAAAGGTATTACTGAAAGTCCTCATTGAAAATGTTACCTGTACGTGTTAAGAAAGACGTTCTATAAAGTGCAGGGCTAGTCGGACAACACAGAGCAGGGTCTTGACAAATAATGTAGCATAAATAAAAGATAATAAAGACAATCAAACGTCTATAATTTCACATGACACTTTCATATTGATAAGGTTCTGGCGGAAATTGTTTGGGTATCTCAGTCGGTAGGGCACTTGCACTTGCCCGTGAAAAGCATAGGTCCAGACTTCGAATTTCGGTCCGGCGCACACTTTTAATCTGCCGGGAACTATCAATTTCACATTGTGTTTTTTTTTCTTCTTTTTCCTTTTTTAGAAAACATCATTCCGAAGGCTATGGAATGTACAATAATAAGTCCTTCTCCCCATTCTGCCCTCACCATTGTCTTTATGGAGGGATGCTGACATGGAGGATTGTAAAATATAAATGGGAGGGCAGGCTTTCATGATAGGTCATCAACTATTCAGGATGAATTTTCACACTGCAGCGGAGTGCTCGCTGATCTGAAACTTCCTGGCAGACTAAAACTGCCTTTCGCAGGCAAGTGCTTTACCGATTATTTTTTTCTTTTTTGTCATTTATTTTTCTCTTGTTTCTGTTAAACTTAAGAGGGGAGTTCAATATGTAATGCGACATATTTTGTCTCGACCAATTTCTGTTGAAAAACACTGAATTTATTTTGGGATATCATGAAATATTCTCGCTTCAGCCCCTACATATTCATGAGTTCCTGTCAGTAGAGATATCATACATAACCTTCAAAATGGAGTCTGTAACTGAGGTGTGTTTCAAGCACAGAGCTGTCATGGTGTTTCTTTTGGCGAGAAACCAGAGCATGACAGATATTCATAGGCACTTGCAGGTTGTCCACAGAGACCTAGCAGTGAACAAAAGCACTGTGAGTCATTGGGCGAGGCGTCTGACATCATCGCAACAAGGTCGTGCAAAACTTGTTCTATCTCCCGCATTCCGACCAGCTACAGAAAGCTGCGACTCCTGCAGTGTTGGAACCTGCGATAATTCGCCCCTCATAAAATAACACAGTTCTTAATGGAAAGGAAAAGTAAAGACTTCTTTTCAAAAGACAGACATGATACCTCTGCGCCGTGCGCACACCCTCATATCGATTCTAGTAGTCATGCGTTTGGTTGCATTGCTAAGCTATGGTTCCTGCGAATACTGTGGTGGCGCTTTTGCAGCGACGCAAGGGTGATTTAAGCGGGCGCACAGATCGCAGCTGAGCAGACTGATCAGGTGGCCAATGGCTGGAGTTAGCTGTTGGATGGAGCTGTGCTTGGAATCGTGGCAATCGTGGCTTGTGGCTGGATGTCGTGCAAGGCTTCCAGTGCTTGCATCACTAGTGTTGACTTCACGGATCGCGGCTTCACCTACTATCTGCGAGGTGACGAAGCCACACAATGCAGGTTGTTTTGGCGAGCTTCCTGCTGCCTTGGTTGGTGGACTTGGTGACATACATTGTCTGACTTTGGTCTAATGCAGGAACCATAGTGAGCTCCATATTTGGTGAACATTCATGCGTTCGTGACTGCACGCGGTACTGACTTGACTTATGTACTGTCACCATCCTTGGCCTATCATTCTACAGACCGTAAGCTGGCCGAAGCATTGAGGGCTGATTAGCATCCTGAATGTCATTAGGCCTAATACCCATTTGACTGTAAATCTCACTTTGCACTATTGGTGTGTGTATTAGCAAATTTAAGTATTTCGTATTCCGGAAGGAGTCGACATAGGAGAAATAGGGGATTCAGTATTAGACTCAGAATGTCGGAGAAACATCATCCACACAATTCCAAAGACTGCAAGAACCAGTAAGTGCGAGAAGCGTCACACAATCAGCTTAACAGCTCACGCATCCAAGCTGGTGACAAGAATAATATACAGAAGAATGGTAAAGAAAACTGAGGATGTGTTAGATAATGAACAGTTTGGCTTTAGGAAAGGTAAAGGCACCAGAGAGGCAGTCCTGACATTGCTGTTGATAATGGAAGCAAGGTCGAAGAGAAATCAAGCCACGTTCGTACGATCTGTCGACACGAAAAAAGCGTTTGTAAATGTAAAATGGTGCAAGATGTTCTAAAGTGTCAGAAAAATAGTGGTAAGCTATAGGGAAAGACGGGTAATACACAATGTGTACAAGAACCAAGAGGAAATAATAAGAGTGGGCGAAGAAGAACGAAGTGCTTGGATTAAAAATTGTGTAAGACAACCATGTTGTCTTTCGTTCCTTCTGTTCGATCTGTACATCGAACAATCAATGACGGAAAAAAAAGGAAGATTCAAGAGTGAACTTAAATTTGAAGGTGAAACATCAATGATAAGATTCGGTTATGACATTGCTTTCCTCACCGGAAGTGAAGAAAAATTACAGGACCTGCTGAATGGAAGGAACAGTATAATGAGTACAGGAAACAGACTGACAGTAAATCGAAGAAAGACTAAAGTAATGAGAAGCAGCAGAAACAAGGACAGCGGGAAACTTCACATAAGAACTGTTGATCACAAATTAGATGAAGTTAAGGAATTCTACTACCTAGGCAGCAAAATAACCCATGACGGTCGGAGCAAGAGGGTCATCAAAAGCAGACTAGCACTGGCTAAAACGGCATTCCTGGCCAAGGAAAGTCTACTGGTATCAAACATAAGTCTTAATTGGAGGAAAAAGTTTCTGAAAATGTACATTTGGATCAAAGCATTGGATGGTAGTGAGACACGAGCTGTTGGAAAACCGGAAAAAAAGAAAATCGAAGCACTCGAGATGTGGTGCTACAGACCAATGTTGAAAATTACGTGGTCTGATAAAGAAAGGAATGAGGAGGTTCTGCGCAGAATCGGAGTGAAAAGGAATATATGAAAAACCAACAAGAAGAGGGAATAGGATAGTAAGACATCCGTTAAGACATCAGGGAATAACTTCCATGACACTGGAGGAAACTGTAGAAGTTAAAAACTGTACAGGAAGACAAAGACTGGAATACACCCAGAAAATAACTGAAGGCGCAGGTTGCAGTTGATACTCTGAGATGAAGAGGTGGCCTAATAAAAAAATTCGTGGCAGGCCACATCAAACCAGTCAGTAGACTGATGACTCAAAACAAATTCAGGAAGTTAGATATTTCCACTGACGTTTAACATTTCTGATGTATTTCCGCGGTGTTTTAGGGAGGCGTGGGCGGGCTTTCACTTCCTATCTGACATACGTTCTGTAATGTGTGTTTTAGAATATATACTGCTTCTGTTCTGTGTTCACGAAAGCAGGCAGTAACGGCTTTTCCTAATTTAGAACTTTGCACTCTACTGTAATGGTCTCTTCTGTCGATTTTCAGCAAGTCAAAATTTTATTTAATTGTAACTTGCGGTGTTGGTGCTATATTTGTTAATCAAACAATAAGCTTCAGCGAATTCGAATATTTTCTTTGGTTTGGGATCTGTGGCCCAAAATCGACTTCCGTTGCATTTTCACATCTCACTGTTGTATTTAAGGAGGCTGTATATGGTTTGTTAATCGCTTGCTATGTAAATCTAATTTGTATTCTGTGTGTTGTATAATCTGTTCTGAACAGAACAATTGCTTGCGCTCCTCAAAGGAAAGATTTTGTTAATAAGAGAAAAAGTTCAAGTTCTGTTACAAAATTCTGGTCCATCCGCTTCACGGATATGCTGTAACAAATCATAAGTATGCTGTCTTTTCTTAATCCGGCCAACGCTGTTGCATGGCCGGACTTGGAAGTGTTTCAATGGCGTGAGTTCCCCACAGAACAGCTGGCTTCTCTTAGTACCCTTCTGGGAACAAGCTACTTAAAGTGTCGGCGGGAAGCAGCATTTTACAGTAGTAGTATGAGCGTCAGCAAGAAATTTCCGATATCAGTGTGTACTTTCTGCTAGATTTGCCGAAACTTCTGCATATGAAAAGAATGTGGCGGGGCTATAAAAAGCTCACGAAAAATCGGAGTCTTTCGGTGGCTCTGATAGGGTGTAGGAGGCGAATTGCGACCTCTGGCCAGAGGTGGTGTGAAGTTGTATTTTGGAAGTTCGTGGTCAGAAGTCAGTAAGGTTTTTTTCTGTGTATGGAAGGTTCCTAAAGTGTTGTGAAGTAATGGGTGTTTCAAAAATGACCGGTATATTTGAAACGGCAATAAAAACTAAACGAGCAGCGATAGAAATACACCGTTTGTTGCAATATGCTTGGGACAACAGTACATTTTCAGGCGGACAAACTTTCGAAATTACAGTAGTTACAATTTTCAACAACAGATGGCGCTGCAAGTGATGTGAAAGATATAGAAGACAACGCAGTCTGTGGGTGCGCCATTCTGTACGTCGTCTTTCTGCTGTAAGCGTGTGCTGTTCACAACGTGCAAGTGTGCTGTAGACAACATGGTTTATTCCTTAGAACAGAGGATTTTTCTGGTGATGGAATTCCACCGCCTAGAACACAGTGTTGTTGCAACAAGATGTAGTTTTCAACGGAGGTTTAATGTAACCAAAGGACCGAAAAGCGATACAATAAAGGATCTGTTTGAAAAATTTCAACGGACTGGGAACGTGACGGATGAACGTGCTGGAAAGGTAGGGCGACCGCGTACGGCAACCACAGAGGGCAACGCGCAGCTAGTGCAGCAGGTGATCCAACAGCGGCCTCGGGTTTCCGTTCGCCGTGTTGCAGCTGCGGTCCAAATGACGCCAACGTCCACGTATCGTCTCATGCGCCAGAGTTTACACCTCTATCCGTACAAAATTCAAATGCGGCAACCCCTCAGCGCCGCTACCATTGCTGCACGAGAGACATTCGCTAACGATATAGTGCACAGGATTGATGACGGCGATATGCATGTGGGCAGCATTTGGTTTACTCACGAAGCTTATTTTTACCTGGACGGCT
Organism: Schistocerca nitens; assembly: GCF_023898315.1. NCBI lineage: Eukaryota > Metazoa > Arthropoda > Insecta > Orthoptera > Acrididae > Schistocerca > Schistocerca nitens. Next base: position 282,087,815 of record NC_064618.1, on the reverse strand, counting down.
TCGTCAATAAACAGAACTGGCGCATATGGGGAACCGAAAAGCCCCATGTTGCAGTCCCATCGTCCCTGCATCCTCAAAAAGTACTGGTCTGGGCCGCCATGTCTTCCAAAGGAATCATTGGCCCATTTTTCAGATCCGAAACGATTACTGCATCACGCTATCTGGACATTCTTCGTGAATTTGTGGCGGTACAAACTGCCTTAGACGACACTGCGAACACCTCGTGGTTTATGCAAGATGGTGCCCGGCCACATCGCACGGCCGACGTCTTTAATTTCCTGAATGAATATTTCGATGATCGTGTGATTGCTTTGGGCTATCCGAAACATACAGGAGGCGGCGTGGATTGGCCTCCCTATTCGCCAGACATGAACCCCTGTGACTTCTTTCTGTGGGGACACCTGAAAGACCAGGTGTACCGCCAAAATCCAGAAACAATTGAACAGCTGAAACAGTACATCTCATCTGCATGTGAAGCCATTCCGCCAGACACGTTGTCAAAGGTTTCGGGTAATTTCATTCAGAGACTACGCCATATTATTGCTACGCATGGTGGATATGTGGAAAATATCGTACTATAGAGTTTCCCAGACCGCAGCGCCATCTGTTGTTGAAAATTGTAACTACTGTAATTTCGAAAATTGGTCTGCCTGAAAATGTACTGTTGTCCCAAGCATATTGCAACAAACGGTGTATTTCTATCGCTGCTCGTTTAGTTTTTATTGCCGTTTCAAATATACCGGTCATTTTTGAAACACCCTGTATGTTCCCTTGCGCGGGCGTGGGAAACATCTCAGTCTATTGACTGTTTTGGCGGTGGATGTTGATGGTGGCGACCGTACACAGACTTTTTACGAATAGGTTGCCTAAAAGAGTGTGGAGCAACTGGTTGGCTGCAGGCATAGTGTATCGAACAAAGCGAGGGTTATCAGAAGAAGAATAAATTGAGATTTTCTCCAATAAAAATTAAAAGTGTGGATGTTCTCGTGTACGTACTAACCCATTGTGACTACAGACTGTATTCCTGTGTTGTTTGCAGAAGAGACGGGAGAACCCAACTGGTGATGGTGTGGTGACGGATTTCAGTGTTCGTTGTCCAGTCCAGTGGTCGGACTTGTGTGCTTTTGAAGGTAGTCAGATGGATTCAGAGGATTGAATAGTGGTATAGAGGAAGAGAGCGTTTTAACCCTGTCTATTGGGTCTAAGCGAGACTGAGGACCCTAATGTGGCTTTATAGCGTAGGTGCAACAGGACCTAAAATTATACAGGTCCGCCGACAAAGGTGTGGGAGGGAGTCTACGGAGCAATACTGTGGAGACGGCTGCTTCTGAGCTCCACCAGACGCTACGGAAACTGACGATGAGGGACGTTTCAATAACTTATTTTTCTCTAAAATATTTTTAACAACATTCTGCTCTGTCTGCTTCACAGACGTGTCTAATTTCTTGTTATTTTCAAATTTTGTACATTAATGGTTTCACTCATATGCCTTGATAAATTTTGAACAAACTGCTGCGTCTGCATCACAGAATAGCGCTCTTTCTTACTTTTGAAAATTATATCGCATTTACTGTTTAAATATCTGCTTCATAGACGTGCTTACCGCTTTTAAATCTTAGCCATCTTTTACTCTTTAGTAAGGTAAGTGTTGCAGAAATCTTTGTTGAATTCTAGTAAATTTATCAAAACTTACGGATTGGCTTTCAGTCTGCTGATCCTTATAATCAAAAGTTTGTCCATTGTGGCGAATAAATTTTATTTGTTTTGATACTTGTAAGGTAGCCTTATGTCGTAAATAAACATTTTTTAGAAGTATTTCAATAGATGAGATGTTTTATAATAGCGAAGATGAACAAGTGCTCATAGCTCAAAAGGTATGCATTTTAGAGATCATGTTTACTGGCCATTTGTTTCTTGTTTTGGTCTGTTGCAGCCACCTGTGAAAGTTGCCACCCTACAATATTAGTAACAACAGTACCGGCAAATGCAATCCACAGTCAGAGATATGCGAACGATTTTCTCTTATAACATTCAACTCATTCGTTTCCAGACCAGTTTCACTTTGAAATTTATACATTTATCCTTCTCCATCACCCATGATGGTTCGTAACATCGTCGTGGTATCATCTTGTACACGGGACAAAGCACCTAAAACTAAGAGGCACAATTCCGATGTCACCTGTTCATATAATCTGATAATGTCTTGGCAATAAGTCGAAATCTGCAATGTGAGCTGAGGCTAAAAAATGTAACTTAAAAGACTTACAAGACATTCACTGCGTTATGCTAAGATAATATGCCAGGTCCGTGTAGTACACGACTTCACACGAGCTAGTCGTGCACGGAGTTTCAACCTGAAAGTAGTAGCCAAATAGCGAGAGAAGCGATACAAGGAATAATACTGTCTCGCAAGTAGCTCCAGTTTCCTCAAAACAATGCTCTTTAAAAATGAGAGCAGCAGGATAACTCACACATGACGTTGTAGATGCTGCCAATGGTGTAGTTAGGCCCTCCCGCTGCCTCCTGGGCTTCAATTGCTTCTTGTCTCAAGGCGTCCGATACAAGGAAGGAAAGGAATTTATCATCTCAACTTACAATACATTAAAGCAGTTAGTACTTGAAGGGAATGTTCAGTTCAGCTTACCAGAGTTTCCCAGTCGTCAGGCAATTCGCTAGTGTAGCCCCAGGGGTAAAGCATGTACTGGAAAGAAATTACACATTCATTATTTATCTCCACTGAAAACACAGAGTGTATTAAGACTCGTAAACTACTTTAAAACAAAAGTAGTATGCAAGATACAATTAAATGCATGACATTTCTCTATACGCAACATGTAATTTCGTCTGAGCAGCCTGAAAATGAACATTTTCTGAATCTAATTCCAGCTATTAGCATGCGGTTCGTCCCACATATAACGACGGCAGTCACTAATAACACCTAATATATCTTCTGTAACTTATACTCTCTCTCACATACACACGACTACTAAAGTGTAAAAAAGTTACTTTCACAAAGTTGACAATACAACCTGCACAGAGAGCAAATGAATGAATTAAAACACTGTGCTGAGTGCAGAATACGTGAAACTACAGTATTTTTTCTTCTTACGAAGTTTAGAAGAGTGAACTGGAAAAAAAAACACAAATGGAGCGTAAGATAACAGAATGAATGACTGCGACATCATTTTCAAGGTCTTGTTCAGCACTAATAACGAAAACTACACAGTTTGATGTTAGTGTTTTCGTTAACAAACTTTATTGAGAAGGCTTTTTTTATAAAGCCAATGCAGAAGGTGCCATCTATTGACAATCTAATTTTACTTTTATGCACAACAGTGACTGGAGTTGTTTACTTTCTTTAAGCAAGCAATCGTACTGCTCACTTAAAGTGAAATCAGCGATCACCAACACAGGTAAGCACCGTTTACCTTTATATCTTAAATATTGTTTTCTAATTCTCTATTCATTTACAGCGTTTGCAACGTCACGTTACACGTATCCTGACCTCTGTACCATTAATCTACATATTCATTTTTATAACTTAATTCTTCATTACTTTATAGGGTCTGCAACATTATGTTACTTACACGTCTCCTAACCTCAATACCATTAATCCGTATCAAAATTGCGAAATACTTTTACTGTAGTCACGATAGTTTTTTACCACTATATTCAATGCTACAGAAATCAATGAACAAAATATTTCTAAATTGCATCCAATGGAATTCTACGTCAAAAAATTATGATTGTACAACATATAATGTATATGTCGTTTCCAACTCGTTACCTGGAGCGACAATGGCTAACCTCAGTTCTGATTCCGTCTACTCGAAGAAATAAATAATATTCATTTGTACCACACAGAATTTTTGAACTCTTTCAGTTCGTCCGGTTTATCACCTTATCATCTGCTTTGAAAGAAAAATACTGGTATTTTGTTAAATTGAATTCTTAACGCTAATCTGAGATTTACTAATGTTGTAAGATTAGTGGTAACTCACATATGCAAGTACCTCATGACTTTTAAACTCATTGACTCTGATAAACTGTGCTCATACTCCACATTAACCTCATACCTCATGATCCAGCCATGCCTTTCCTTATGATAAGACAATTCACCACAGAAGTAGCTTTGGCAATGACCATTGATAATGCATAAGGTCAAACACTTCAAAAGGCAGGATTCTATTTACCAGGCCTTCTTTTGCGTGGACAGTTATAAGCGGTTTTTTCATCACATTCAGTGATGTTTATGTTTATGCTAAACACATATGGAGTCAAAAAGTAAACGAAGATCACATTATAACTGCTACCATTCTTTTCAAATAAATTTTTTAAAATAAATAAGTTTAAAAAATTAATCTGACGCAGATAGTATTGCTTTTTATATGTTTTACAATTAAACATATTGTACATAATGATGCCTACTTTTTGCAGTGAGATTAATATTTTTCACTTCTGTTCAGAATATAATATGTTTTATTAATAAATACTCGCATTTGCTTATTTCTCCATTACTACATTGCCTATCAGTGATTGATCAGGAAAGAGCTCGAATTATTTGCTTGGGTAACTAGTTTATAATTATTATGTTTATCATGTGGATAAGAAAAATTTGTCTGTTCGTCCTATGCACCAGTGCTCTATAACACAAAGAACATTATTTAATTATGCATGTTCTGTTAGGAGATCTGTAGTGTTTCCTGGCGGCACATTTAAAGTATCTAAATATATACGAAGATATGGTTGTGATTTATGCTTTACTTTCTATTTTCTATTCCTTACGTGTGTCCATTGGTTCTTCTGTAGGTACTTCATGCACACACTACAGATTTCCATTTGGCAGTTCCTCACGTTTATCAGTGATCTCTCACCAATAGTCTAACAATACAGTAGTGGAATTCTTCGCATATTTGTGCGCAGTATGTTAAATTTGTTCACTCTTTGAGAGAACAGCTAGTGTCAACCTTGAATTCTATAGCTGTCAGATAGTAAAAAACGGATTGTAATACACATGCAACAGCACATTATTGAACAGCTTCAAAACGTCGCTGAGAATAATATTATTACAACCAACAACTACAGACAGCAATAATGGTTTACTCAAAGTTGACTTATCTCTTTCTACAAGGTGAGTGCATGTACTGATGAAGGCAATAAAGCCGAAATAAGCTTATTGTCACGATGGGTAAAATATTCAATATTAAGGTAATCAGCTTAAGGTCGTAAGAAAGTTGAGACATCGTTTCTTGGCGAGAGGAACTGAAATATTTGTGTGACGAGTTAGATGCCGCTATACAGTGTCTGATCAGCTAACAGTAAGCGATATTGGAGCGTTACGAGGCTAGTGAGCTAAGTAAGCATCTTGACCCTTGAACGGTAGAGGCACCAGCGCCGACAAGTATACGACGGCAAAGTACGGCGGACGTCATGCGGTTGCCGCATGACGATCGCAATCGACACAGTCATCATGGGACACTCCAGAAGGTTGGCGCAGTGTGCAACGGCTCCTTATAAATAAGCCAACCACCGACTGGAGTGGAGAGCAGATCGACAGTTGTTTGGGACACCACCTCCGTATCGCTCGGGGTCAAGGGCTGGACTTGTATTATTTGGAACAGGCAGTTCTTAGAAAGATTCACTAGCCTCCGCCGTAGTAGAACTTGTACTTTGAAGACAACAGTAGTACAATCTAATACAATCACTTCTGCATACTTGTAAATAGTCCCTTATACATAGGGAATGTCACAGGAGGCACTTCCACGGAGTGTATTCCTTCCTACCAGTACATGATTTACATCCAGTTCCCGAGCGAATCCTACCGAGTTCCGTGCTCTACACCACTCAATAGTCTACTTTCAGCCCGGTCCACAAGCCGTTCCTCATCGATCTCTTCGAACGAGGTAAGTCTCCCTGTCGCTCTTTGCGCGTGTCTTTCTAACTCCCTCTCAGCGCACGATATTATAAACCAAAATGAAATACCAAGCAGCATACTGTTTTCCAGTTCTCTACATAATGTCATACTGTGACATAACATATCCTAAAGGTCCCACAATAGAGAAACACCGAAATATCATTACATTTCCTCTCAAGCAGTAAAATTCCTCCTTCCCTTCTGGATGGTTCACTTTCTTTGTCAGGCGATGTATTTAAATGAAGAAAGGTCAGATAAATATCCAATACTGACTTTGAAAATGTGTGCTACAATTCGATGTTTGTGTGTATAAGGACCTATCCAAATACGAAAATGGTTCAGATGGCTCTGAGCACATTTGAGGTTATCAGTGCCCTAGAACTTAGAACTACTTAAACCTAACTAACCTAAGGACATCACACACATTCATGCCCGAGGCAGGATTCGAACCTGCGACCGTAGCAGTCGCACGGTTCCAGACTGAAGCGCCTAGAACCGCTCGGCCACAACGGCTGGCTATCCAAATACGACGTGTGATACTAGACTACTAGCCATACTAAGGACAGTTCAGGATTTTTGTTAGAAACTTTTCGTACGCCCGCGCTATAGTCCCGACCTCGCACCCAGCAAATATTAGATTTTGTTGCACGTTAAACAATGGTTTTAAAATGACGAGCGCCTTCTGTACCGAGGGATTGAAGAAGATATTGAAACCTTATGATAAGTGATGTGCGGATACTTTAAAAAGATTTGTAGCTAACTGAAATCTCAAATAAAATCTTTTTCTAATGAATGAATTTTTTATCTTGACCGAAAGATGCTAACTTTTCGAATACACGTCATATATTAGTTAAACCAGGATCAATCACAGAGCTTTGCCTTTCATGGAAAAAGCTTTACGAGTGGTGTCTGCATAATCGATTGAACAAAATTTTGAGATAGAGAGAAATTTGAGACTCAGCCCAAAACACGGTTTTAATCTTCTTGAGACTTATACATAACTCATAGTTCATTAGAAGCAAACTATTCAAATAATATTACCATCATTCGCTTCAGAGTTAAGTCTTTTACAGAAAGGTGCAACATAACAGGTTGAAAGTAAGGGTACCATAAGCATAAGTTACATGATCATAATATGTTGAACATTGTGATGTACTTTCAGGAGGTGCTGTATACACCGTACGTCAAAAAGTTGCGGAGCTGGTTTTACTCTGCCATGTACGCGACATCAGCGGAGTAACTACGGCGACAGCTTGAACTAACAACTGTAAACAAGAGACTTGTGAGCAGACAATGTTACGTAGTGGATGTGCCACTATAATTTGTCAGCTTTCTTGCATCACAAATCGCGATGGAGCAACGAACTGAAGATTTGCAAGTCAAGTGTTCAAGACATTGTCCGAAATGTTACGAAGAAGATAAAAGTGCGTCCAGACTCTGTCCTTCACGCCTAGTCTCCCAGACATCATCTCTAAATCGAATGTCCAACACATTTTCCAGAATATTTTGAAGAGGAGAAAAGTGTGTTCAAACTTTGCCCTACAAACCTCGACACCCAGACGAAAACAATAAAATAAAAGTAAATTCGTATGGCATGAATGGATAGGAAACACGGAAGTGCAGATTCGGCGCCAGAATTGGAACGGTTTCTTCCTATCCTTCGCGGCCGCAGATACCTTTCCTTCGCGAAGTGAGAGAGCTGTGTGTTGAAGTGTTTCCGTTAAGTGTAGGTAACTGTGGTGTATGTGTGCAGAAGGTAGCGTCGTGTTCGCACTAAAGATGATGAGAGAAGGGAGAGGTTGAAACCTGGTGCCGACACAAAGGCTACTACTCTTGAAGAGCACCAAGGGAACAGCCTAGCTTAACTTCCCCAACCGACAGGCAATGATATGTACACCTTCCACCACTTGACTGAAATGGCAAATGCGGACAACTCTTTGGTGATATCAACGTGAGCCTACCACAAAAGGACAAAACGCAGAAACTCACATGAAAAGTCAATAATTTGACAACAGTGTTCGACCCAATGTGACAAGCGGGTTGAACAACATCCCAAAGAACGTGTTATGTAACATTTCACATGGTTATATGAACGTTCAGTGCGTTGTACTCATGTGAGTGGAGACTATCTAGAAACCCCGAAGCATCAAAATCACGAACTTAACCTTTCTCTATTTTTATTAATCCAGCATCAAAACTTTTTAGACTGATAGGGTGTAGTGAACTGCTTCATTATTTTCATCTTAACTCCAGGCTTTGTAAATTCAGTGAGTAGATACGATTTACCGGTTCTGCGTCACACCCGTTTGATCACAATTTTTAGCCAAAATCATTTAGTCAGCACAAATTAATTAAAGTAACATGGGCAAGAATAATTACGCGACCTCATCAGCGCACTGCACCACATGAAAGATAATATAGAAGAGTTCAGTCCTACATAAGCACATAACAAATCTAAATCAGAAAATCGAAATCAAATCGTAAGTAAATAATGTACCCATAGATTTAAGAATAAAAATACAGCCAAATGATCACCACCAAAAAAAAAAAAAAAAACAGCCGCCCGTTACTATGAACCCACAATCATGTGATAAGTCACAAAGGCCTGAAACCAAATAGAACAGACACTTGCACAATCCATGGTTAAGATATGACTGATATACTGTAATAAACAGATACGGATGAAGCAATTAGGAAACATGTAGACATAGAAAATAATAAAACACACGAACAAGTGAGACCTGGTGAAACGCCTGGTCTACGCAGTCAAAACGACGGGTCTATCCAGCCAAAAACGACAAGTATAATTTTAACGAAAGAATAACAATTTTTACAAACGAGTTGGCTTATATTCTATAATTTTGAACTAATGAATGAATCAAACCCCACCAACAAAATCGAAAAATGTGCACTTCATTATTGTTGTTTAAGACGGTTATGTACAGATTAGAGATCATGTTAAATCTAAATACCAAAAAACATATACACAAATAAAGGAGAACGAATCGTTCCTCTCTTCAAATAAACAAACAACAAAGGGTAGCAATTCGCTACTCTCTTCAAATAAACATACAACAAAGGGTAGCAATTCGCTACTCTCTTCAAATAAACAAACAACAAAGGGCAAAAAAATCCGAAAACATTTGAAGTATTAAAGAGTCTATACTGTAGACTCCCCTCTAGTTCAAGGTGTCTATACTATAGACTCCCTTCCAATAATCAACCTCAATGAACCCTGCTTGTATTCTTTAGTTATAAAGCTAATGTGAAAGGAGCAGATAAACCACACACTTTGAAACACGGTTCTCTTTCTAAACAGAGAGCAGCCTTTAAAAAGAACAACCGTAAACAATTCAAACCCGCCAAAACGACGGGGTTAAAACGAAATGAACAAGTTCACAGTGCAACAATGAAATTAAAATAAATCGAATCTGAAAATCATTCTCAAAAACGGCAAAAACCTTCGGCGCCATTGAAGGAAACCCCGGAGGGAATTATTCCAATTTCTCTTTATCTCATCTTTACCCTCTGGGGTTTTTTCGAAGTTCTCTCGTAGTCCAAATACTTCTTCCAGGGACTTGATGGTAGCTGCCCTTCTGCTTCCATCACCCGTCATCTTTAATTGAGGGGCAGAGCTCCAGACAGCAGCGTCTTGACCAACGATGATCCAATAGCTTGAGTGGCCAGCACAACTCCCGGCCTGGGGCAACCGGGAGGACAAGTAGTCCTTTGCAGTTTGTATATATAGTTGCTATTCTACTGATAAAGTATATTCAAAAAGCGCTACTTTCATCAGCATATTCTGGACGTAAATATATGATTTCCTTTACATTATTGTATTTCATTTGAAGAGACGATATGTAAGCTCTGTGCAAATGTTAGTATGAATACTGAAAACCACTTTAAAAATAATTAATTTGCGTTTAAAGTGAAAAATGTTTTCTTATTGCCTCAAACAGAACAAAGATCAGAGCCATCTGTTGACGGAAGCTCAAAGCTGGTACGTGTCGCAGTGTATGAATCAGCGCCGTGTAACTGTGAGAGATAGCGAGGCTAACAAGGTCACTAGCTGGTTGCATCATGCACAGCGCAAAAAGCACGCCAAGGTTGACAGCTATCGTTTCCTCTTACCGATTACGCAGCAGAACATTGTAGTGCCTCTAATTAAAACTGGCTTTTATGGATTCGCAAATAAAAACATCGTAAACTAAGCTTAACAAACAATTATTTACAAACCCCAGCCCATTTTCCTTTTTGTGTACATGACACTTGCGATACCAGCCGAAGCTAACTTTTCATCCCAATCAGAATCTTTACTAAAAACATTAGCCAACACTTTATCTTGTAGGACTTTATCTGCCTCATGTCTCCTACTTAAATCTTTTTTCTCGTGATAAGCTATACCGTGTTCTTTACAAGCTTCATCTAACCTATTAATTCCTTCATTTCCTCCGTTTAATCGTTCTTCCAGCTTTGTAAACGAACCACAGTAGTTATAACCAGGAATGTGAAGCTCAGGCATTTTAAGATTATTCAAAGCCCAATTAACTATTCCTTTGCCATATTTCTTATTTTCCCAGAATGATGGTGGTAACACGTTTAAGAATTTTATAACGTATGATGTACCTTTAGGGCTATTAATCACAAAGTCATTAAACTTTGACATTAACATTTTCATTATTGCAACTTTCGCATTTCGAAAATTATCGTTTCCTGCTTTCTCTCTTCACCATCAATAACAGCCAGACGATCAATTAAGTCCCTAACATCGTCCATCGAAATGTATTCGATTGGTAGCTCATTATATTCTTTAACAAAACCTTTACCTCTCTTTGGTCTTGGAGTACTAGTTTCAAAACTTGATTCTGAGCTACTATCGTTTCTACAGTGTTTTCCTAGAATGTGCTCAATTATTGATTTGTATTTTGCGTAATATTGCAAATCCTCTTGATCAAATTTACCATCAAGTTCGTCCAAAGTAATATACTTTTGAGTAAGAAGATTCATTAAATCGTCAGTGGCTTGATATTCTTTTCTTTGTACAGTTAAATAATCGTAATGTCTTCCTTCTACAGTTAATATGTTGAATTGTACAGGTTCATCACCAACATATTTTTCAGCGCCAATTGATTTTAAACCGAAAATTTCGTCATTACAGTTGTTCAGATATCTCAGTAAACGTGTTCCAATAAAAGTTGGTTTTGTTTCGGTTTTGGAGTTGCTAGTCCTTCTGGTTCATCATGTTGATAATCATAAGCCATTTGACTTGCTATGTATTTCTTTTCTCTTTTCTTAGTTTCTTCATCATAATCACGAAGCACATTATCTACTTCCGATTCGTTTAGTGTTCTATTGATTCCCAAATCTTCACTTGTATTGAATTGAAATGGAATAAGGTCTTTACTTTTATTCTCAAGACCTTTATCTAGTTTCCTTCAAGTCGTTCACCAAGGTTACCAATTGCATCAATCACAGGTTGTTCCTGTTTTTTGTATTTGTCATATTCATCAACTCTTTTGTTTGTAAATCCTCTAAACCTATCCCTGAAATATTCTCTCATTTTAATTGCTTCTCGTGCTTTATTTACATCATAAGGATTCTTCATTTTACCAACCATTTATTCTACAAAATAAAACGTAAATACAACGTAAATGTAACGCGAAAAAACCTAATCACAACGTAAACGTAACGTAAACGCAACGTGAAAAAAGGTAAACATAAGGTAAACGTAACATAGATGTAACACGAAAAAAAGTAAACGTAACGGAATCTTGAAACTTTTCTGCTTCTGGTTGTAGTTCCATAAAAGCACAAACAAAGTTTTTAATTCATTACATAATAAATGGATAGTTTGATTGATTTACAGAATAACTTATTTACTTTTAAAACCAAAACTGTGAGTTTTATTATTGAAGAAAACGATGATGATGTAAAGATCTAATACGCACAAAGCAATTAGATATCATGTCAAACTTAAATATCAAAAAACATTCGAACAACTAAGGGAGGAGCGATTTGGTCCCCCTTTAAATGAACAAACAAAAGTTAATGAATACCATGATGTTAAGATATGGTTTAAAGACAAAGATGCGGCAGAGATTTTCGAGTATAAAAACACAAACAAAGCAATTAAAGATCACATCAAATCTAAATACCAAAAAACATATACACAATTAAGGGGTAGTGATTCATTACCCTCTTTAAATAGATGGACGCAAAGGGGTAATGAATCGTTACCCCATTTAAATACTCATCCTCACTCTATCTTTATCAATGAACATGGTCTGTATTCTTTACTTATGAAGTCTAACATGACAGAAGCAGAAAATTAACAAGATTGGGTTTATGAGAAAGTTTTACCATCAATACGAAAGACAGGTCAATACCAACTAACAAATAGAATTAAACAACTATAATGACAGAACAAACAACCAAGATCTAAAGAAGCTACCCCAGCGCATATTACAGCTGTTTTAAAGACAGCAACTAATTATATTTCTTGTGTTTATTTGTTTTTGTTAGGTACCATTAAAGACATTCGCAAGGAGTTTTGCATTAATGATGTTATTGCTGATAACTGCATTGTGTGTAAATATGGTAAAACGAAAGACTTAGAAGAAAGAACAAAAGACCACATTAAAATGTAGTATTAACTCTTAAATGTTTTTATTATATCGATCCGTTGTATGTAACAAACGCAGAAAGTTCCATCTCTAAACACTTTAACACATTAGATGCAAGGATTGATTATGGAAACTTCATAGAGGTAATTGTGCTTAATGAGAAACAACTCAAAAGGATAACAGAACATTATGAAGAACTAAATGACAAGTATGGCTTCGACCTTCAAAAATTAGTAAATGAACGAGACTGGCTTGGATCACAACTTAAACTGAAAAACATAACAATAGGCAAACTAAAAACGGAAATAGAAATGGAAAGGCTTAAACACAAAAACATCTTATTACAAAAACAACTTGAGGCTGCGCTTGAAAGACAGTTATGAAAGGTTAGGTTTTACATAAACACAGTTAAGCTTGGGCTTTAATGGTTAATACCATAAAAGCATATTCAAATTTAAAACTAAAAAAGCAGTTACTCACTATCGCTAATTTCTAGTACTGATTGTTTTTCGTTTGATTTTTCTGTAAATTCAATCTTGTGAAAACTTCTACTGTCACTCAAATTGATTTTACCTCCATAGACAAGATATAATTGTTCTTTACCATCGTTAATTACTTTTCTGGTTTTTTTATCAAACGCTTTGATGTAACGATCAGGTAAAAACACCTTATAGTTGTCTACGTAAACAACGATCTTAGCACCAACTTTAGTTGTGAGTAGTTCAGTCTTTTTGATTAATAGTGTTTTGTTTAGTGGAAGTTCATTTAGGCTCTTGAATGGGATATTTGGTTTAACTATTTCATTTAGTTTAGTGATAACAGATTCCATGATTCTATTTATTATAAGAGTAAATATATTTTTTAATTTCATTTTTGTTTTTGTGATGTTCAATGTGAAACTGCTTCTTCTTCATGAATATCATATTCATCATCACAAATAGTTGGATTATCAAAATCAAATTAATCATCAGTATCGAAAAGCATTCTGTTAACAATAATTTCATTCTCTTTAGCTTTTGTGTGTAAGACCCATATCTTAAAATGCATCTACACAATGGGCAGGAATTGTTATTTTGTAACTAGGTTTCTAAACATAATTCACAGAAAAAATGATTGCAAACTCTTTCTACTTTATTAGAATGACGATTAACGAACAAACATACACTACAAGGTTTTCTATTTTTTCCAACGTTTACATACATACTGTGATTGAGTCGCTCGATTTCCACCTTTGATACTTTGTTCTTACATTTTAAAGTATGTCAATTAACTTTATCTGCAAACTCTATAATGAATTCATCTTAAAGCTCTTGTTTGTAGCTAACAGCTGTCCAGTCAACTTGGTCTTTAAAGTCTCTAATGAATTGTTCACTTAACTTTTGATTTTGACAAACTACATGCCACAATTCGTTATTATAGTTGCAACTGAAATCTCTTAAAAACTGTTCTGAAAAAATTTTTCTGCACACTAGAATTATTCGCCAACAGCTCAGTGACTTATATTTATATGCACTCTCTCTCTAATGAAATCTTCTGACACTTTTTGATGAGTAATGAAATATAGCCAATTGAATTCTTTATCTTGAAATTCTCTAATAAAATCTTCACTTAGTTTTTGTGAACAGCCAATATTGTGCCAACTGACTTTATGATTGAATTCTCTTATAAAGGCTTTTGTGAACTTTTGACTGTATGACATTTCAGACCAATCTGATTCATTTTCAAATTCTCTTATGAAGTCTTCTAAAAGGTTAGGGTATGTTGACACTGTTTTCCATTTAATGTTGTTAGTTCTAAGTGTTTTCGTTACATCATGTATTATTTCTTCAGCATCACTTTTAACTAGTTTGTCATTGGGCATAGTCATTAAGGGTTTATCAATGGTGTATTGTTTACTCTGTACCAATGCAATCAGGTTGTCTTTCTTAAGTTTCCTCAGAGTTTTATCACTCATTTTAAGTTCCTTTATCATAAGCTTAAAAATGATTTTTAATTTTATTTTTGGTCTTTTTGAGGGTCAAAGGGGGTACCACATGGTCTCTTTTATAAGCACCGCCTATAAAAGCGCTAATACTAAAACACACACACACACACAGAGAGAGAGAGAGAGAGAAAGAGAGAAAGAGAGAGACAGAGAGAAATAGCAATTAACACAAAGGGAAGATTTAGATATGGACGTTCATTCTTAATTTAATTGGTTTACAATTTCAAAGTGTCCCCAAGACAATGTGTTTATCCCATTTGGTAGTATGTATCACTTATCATCTTTGTGACTTAGTGCTGGCTTGTTCAATCCAATTGTGTAGACTTCATGTCGTTTGCTTCGAATAAGTTTCATACTTCTATTCATTTCGGTCTGTTGTAGTAGATATGTTTTGTAGTCTGTAAAATCAAGATTTTTCCTTCCTGTGCTTGCCTTAACACCTTTAGCCTTCTTAGTCTCTTTGTCTTCGTACTTTATAGCATACATCTTTGATCGCAGACCAACAAACTCAGTCAAAACCTTTCCTGCTAGCTCGTTATTCATCTTGCCTGAGACCTTCTTGTTAACTTTTGGGATGTTGTACGGATTATCTTTGGAATAGTCGCTTGTATCAAAGTGGTTAATCATATTTTTCATGTCCTGGTAAAAATCTTGTGTCTTTATATGGTAGATCAGGCTGTCTGTACCTCTGTAGCAAATAGTTATGTTTTCTCTATATTTAGGCTTCATTGTGGTATAATGGAAGTCATACATAAGCTCTTTAGACAGTTTTAAAATACTCATCCCTACTTATATAGGCTTGTTAAAGAGCACTTTGGTCTTATTCATGTACAAAAGAACTAAATCTTCAGTTAATATAGTTCGATCTTTAAAGTTTAGTTTTGATATAAGCTTGGCACACTTCCTTCCATCGGCTATTAGTCGTATGTCAACTCTATTATGTATGTTCTCCATTGTCTTACCAATAACGCTATTGTTCATCAATTTATAGAAGTCCTTTTCCTAACTCGTTTCTTGCTTTGGTTCTCATTGTGGGTTTAACCAATCAGACTGTTTGAAGCTAATAACTCTGTGTATCTCTTTAAGTTTCAGTCCAAGTTTTAAACACTGTTGTAAATTTCTATAGTCTATAACGTATTTATCTTTGTTGCATAATGTTCCACGCAGTTTCGGCTGTTTTGTTGGGAGCACATGTTCTCTAAAGCTAAAGGAAAGTCTTTATGTTGATCGTGCAATTCTTGTGTATATTCTAAACCAACTTCTAAGATTTGACCTGTGTCGTTGTTCCTTGGTATATGCTTGATGTCAAGTTGTTTTATTTGTTCTCTCGTTAACCATTTGAAATCTTTGTATGGCAAATATTTATTCATTGCCCAACCATATAAGTTGTTAGCATCTAAATATGCGATGTATGTACTTTCTTGTGTTGGATCATAGTTGTTCACTTGTTATTTGCTTGAGCATATCTTTGGCAGCACTGTGATGTACCACCTCTCATTCCTTTTTCAATCATTAGAATCATATCATAATCTGTTATCATGTCTAATTTTATTTTAGTCATTTTCAACATTGTATCCCATGCTAAACCTGGACTTGTGTAATATTGTGCTGGATCGAGATAATAAGCTTTCATACAAGTAGCTCTAAAACATTCAAACACATCAACAAGCAGTAACACATCAGTCTTTAAATATAATTCGTGATATTCGTCCATATTCTGTAAATTAAAGTGATTCCAAACATTTACTGCATGTTAATAATCATCATTTGATATGTCTTCTTGTTCAATGCTATTGTAAACAGCTTCTACAATTGGAAGTTGTGTTTCTTTAAACTTGTCCCAAGAGTTCATACAGTCATATGGATAAACACCTTTTCTAGTTACAAGTTTTAATGCCCCATCATCGAAAAACCGTTTTGTAATAGCCATTTGTTCGGGTTTTAGATTCTTAATTAATGATGCAAGGGATTTAGGCATAAACCTAAATGAGTCGACAAACTTTAACTTCACACCTTCTTTAACATTCTTGCTAAATGATATGTATTTTTCTTCTTTATTTCGAGTAACTTCGATGTCTTCATTTGTGCATCCTAGTTCTTTAACAAACAGACGAGAATTATAACCACTAAGATTATGCATACAGACAGGAACAGGTGCTTTTAGTTTTAAATTACATTCGTTACATGCGGGTGCTATGAATTTACCAGTAATATGATCATGATAACGAACTTTTATATTCTTTTCTGTGTATTCAAAATTGCAGTATGTACAGTTCTCAGAACGTTCAAATTGTGTTTCATTTTCTTCAGTCATTTCTAGTGGTACAACTTTTTTATACACTTGATGAATCTTCTTGGCTTATTCTGTTAGGCTTTCAATAAACTTCTTTGGTGCCTCCGGACCTCTGTAACGCTTAAACTTTCTAAATATGCCATTCCTAATAATACAGTATGCATAACTACATGGTTCATGCTTTTGGTCACATCTACTTTTCTTGGCGGTGTCTTGTGTGTTGGGATCAATCTTAGGGGTTAAACATTCGAAGTCATCATAAATAACATATGGTACGCCCATTGTGTTTTGAATGTTCTTAAAGAAGATTTGGCTTCCTTTATCTGGCATTACAATCTTAACAGTTTCATTATTACAATAGTCCTGCATATGAGTTTTGTATTTAGATTCATCATTAAAGCACAGCATACAACTTCTACATATATGTTTCTTGTGTTCGTTTTTATTTACTTGAGATGAAACTAAATGTGATAGGTTACAAATTAAGCAATAGTGTTTTTGTTCATCTTTAGTTGCTAGTAATAGATCTACAGGATTTTCAGCTGGTATTCTTCGTTTGTGTGGGTATAGTGGATAAATTATATGTTTTTCATCATAACCAAACACACTGATTTGTAATCCTAATATTTTCTCAATCTTTGGTATATCTTTAAGTGCTACAGGAAATTCAATGTCTTTTAATGCTTCGTCGATATCAGTTCTAATGTTGATGTACTCTTGTTGGATTTGATAAACGATGTAATGGATTCAAGTGAGCCTTCAAACAATACAGAATGCACTTATCATCTTTATTCATTATGTTTGTACCGCCTGTTTGGACTTGATGTGATATGGTAAATCAGAGTAAGTTGCTCCTGAATATAGTGTATACTGATTAATTCTTAGTTCAAATGTTTTAATTTTGTGTAATGACCAACCTGATCCTCGACCTTGAAATTCACTCATTTCTCTTAAGAGTTTGTCTTTAATACAGCGCATGTACACTCTTAGGTTGGTTGATTCTAAAATCTTATCGTTTGGGGTTTTGAAATTGAACTCTTGCACCTCTCTGCCCTTAATGTAATCACATGTTAGTTGTACGTTAACTTTAAGAGCGTTGTGCTTATGTAGTGCCCTTTCGATTTTCTTAGTTACAGCTTTAGTTATTCTGTTTATAAATGAAACCACTGGATCCTTTTTTGTTTTGATGTGCGGTTGTTCAAACGTCCATGTTTCAAGTCTGCTTTTAATTTTTTCAGTGAATGCCTTATCTTTCATCGCTATATTAAGTCGATCTCGTGCTGTGGGCTTAATAAATGTGTTTTGATCTGTGTCATAGTAAAAGGGCATTTGTGTTAAGGAACTTGGATGAGGATTCGAATTAATAATATGCCTGATGAGGTCTCCTCTATTAAATTTGTAATAACCTCGAATGTTGTTATTTTTGCAATAGGATTTCTAAAAGCATCATGTCATAGATGTGTTTTAGTTGGTCAGGTGTGTTGTGATATTGTGTTAGTTGTTGAATTACTTTCTTTCTGTTGCAAGTACTATAGCCACGAATATTATTGGCTTTAGATAACTGGTGTAGTTTATTTACCGAAATACTTTCAAATGCTGTTCTATTCACACTCTCATTCATTCTCTCACTGATACCATTATCACTTTCTTCACTTATATTATTATACATCGTATCTATTATATAAGAAAACTTATTTATGGTCTTTCAATCTTTATCTTCACCAAAAATAAATTAATCATTTTCGGCCATTTTTGAGGATCAAAGGGGGTACCCCATGGATTTTTCAAAATTTTCTTCTTTTTTTCATTTTCCACCATTAATTGTATACATGGAACAGTGGAGCAGAAAGGTTGTTTGATTAGTTGTTATGATATGAAATTTAACTTGTATCTATGAAACCGATTTACTTACGATTTCTTTATTTCGATTTTGATAACTATAGAAAGAGAGAACTGTTTTTGTCTTCATATCGATCTGTGATTGTATTTACTTACGATTTTCGTTTTTGTTCTTACTTGATTTCTATTTCAAACCCGCCATTTGTGCGGGGTTTAACTTTTCAATGCCTTAGTTTGTATGGGGATTGATTTCTATTTGGTTTCAGGCCTTTGTGACATATCACATGATTGCGGGTTCGTAGTAACCAGCGGCTGTTTTTTTGGTGGTGATCATTTGTCTGTATTTTTATTCTTAAACCTATGGGTACATTATTTACTTACGATTTGATTTCGATTTTCTGATTTAGATTTGTTATGTGCTTATGTAGGATTGAACTCTTCTATATTATCTTTCATGCAGTGCAGTGCGCTGATGAGGTCGCGTAATTATTCTTGCCCATGCTACTTTAATTAATTTGTGCTGACTAAATGATTTTGGCTAAAAATTGTGATCAAACGGGTGTGACGCAGAACTGGCAAATCATATCTACTTCAGTGGAATTATAGAAACAATACTCAGTATAATAAAATAAGTTTAATGAAGTTGCTAAATGAACACAATATGTCAACTCAGTGTTTTGAGGTTGAGTGAGATAACGGAAGAGTACTTGACTGAATCACTGTAAAAATTTACCAGTTTGGCAGGACTCAAAACTAGAGTAAATGCAGGGTGACGTATGGGAAAAGGACTGGTTACTGGCTACTACACAGTTGCCAGTGGTGGGAGGGAGACGGCACAGCCGGCCGGAGTGGCAGAGCGGTTCTAGGCGCTACAGTGTGGAACCGCGCGACCGCTACGGTCGCAGGTTCGAATCCTGACTCGGGCATGGATGTCTGTGATGTCCTTAGTTAGGTTTAAGTAGTTCTAAGTTCTAGTGGACTAACGACCTCAGCAGTTAAGTCCCATAGTGGTCAGAGCCATTTTAACCATTTTTTTGAGATGGCACATACTTCACTGTCATTCACTTTCGGACTGATTGCCATTTCAGTAGCAATGGAAAAATCGGCTATAGAGCATCGCGTGTCTAGTTGCCATACCATATTGCTAAATACTGAGTCTGTGCAGTAACGTGACGAATATTTCGTCGCTTTTTTAATCACACAGCTTCCAGTCGTACTACGATCACATGGTGGGTTACAGCTTTTAGGAACAACAGTTAACAAAGCCGCCAAGACCTGTTGGAAAAAAGCGAGAACAATGGAAGCATAGTCATTACGAGAGCAGCAATTAGCAGAAGACGATTCGTACACCAATATGCACGCTGTTCTCGGATGAGAAACTGTGAGTATGAGAGGAAAATGTTACCATCCGTCCAACAGATTCAGGGACTTCCAATAATGAGAAATCATCGCTGCGCATGGGAGAGAGGTCTTTGAGGAAGACTCAAATGCCGCTGTGTTTACGAGTGATGCGCCCATTTTCACTTGAATTATCGTTCTTTAGTTCCCTGAAAAGCCTTGTTCAGTTCATGATAGTTCTTTTCGACCTCCACGTGAGACTGTGCGATGTACTGTAGCAGTTGCTGACGTAATGGGACCTCACGATTTGCAGGAGGACTGTCCAACAATGGCGATAGGCTCCGTATGTTACATACGCATGATCAACACATTATTTTCTCTAGAATTGTGAATACGACTGATGCACGTGAGAAAGTTTTGTTTTCAAAAGGATTATGTAACATCACACATCTAAAATGCAACCATGTCAATTGTGTCGAACATTTTCATTGGAGACTTCATTTCTCATTTTGATGACTTGCCATGCCACTCAGAACATCAGAGTTGTCCACTTGTGACTTTTCTTTGTGAGGGCATTTGAACTGGTGTGTCTATGTAAGAAAATCCAAAGTTATCAGAACCGAAAGGTGTACTAAGAAAGTGGAGTGTACGATTGATCAACGCCTCTTTGCTCGAGTTATGAGTAACGTTCTAGCAGAGAATTGATAATTGTATACAAGATAATGGTCGTTACTTGTCTGAAATAACTGTTCTTAAGCGACAATGTAAATTACACAGATCTTGGATTTTCTATAAATAAAGTTATTTCCTCACAAACAAAATGCTACTGTTCATTTGAAAAAGTTAATTTTCCCCATGTCAATTGTTTTTCATTTACTTATGAAGCACCAAAACTTCATATTCGTTCTATATTAGATTATAATATATTGTTTACCAAGTAGCACTTTATATAACTTTGGAAAATAGTGCATTAAGTACTTACAGGGCCGTAGCTGTGGAACGTAAGGTAGAGCTTGATACAATCGATGTTCCTGTTGATGTAGTTCCTCAGATAACTGGTCTCCACCTCGGAGAAATCCATAGGCCTGGCATAAGTGTCAGAACAGGGGTCGTTGCTGGAGCACGTCTCTGAAAATGCAGAAATGTACAGCTTGCAGATTAATACATAATACAAGTATCATTCTAGGCCTAAATGAACAAAATGTTACAAAACATATTTTGGTGAAAATAGTTTCTTACACAGGGCAACATATCGTTCCCAAATGAGTGAGAGTGTGTGTGTGTGTGTGTGTGTGTGTGTGTGTGTGTGTGTGTGCAAGTACATGTCTCCATCTGGTACACAACAAAGTTCTGTCTCACACCACTGTGGCATGCTGTTATAATGACAAAACACAATGGTGCAGACCGTTGGTAAGGTGGAATATGCGGCGGTAATTCTTTGTCCTCGGCAGCAGAAATGCATCAGCTCCTTCAGACAAACTCAGAGAGCTAAAAACCTAAGGCCTAAAGGAAAAATGATTTATTGGTGTCTAATTTCTTCCGCTACTTTGGAGAGTTTCTTAATAGAACCGGCTGATGTGTATATCATTAATAACACCCAAAGATGTGGATGTTACATGAAACCTTACTTCGGAATAAATCGAGTGCAGTAGTGTAATCAGAGTTATAAGTGTCGTAAACTGAGTTTCCGTTACAAGAAGCGTTACTACAATAGGCTAAAAATTATTCAACTACAACTTGATTTATTGCACAATTATATGTTTTGAACACATTTGTTATTACCTATTTAATAAAAATATTTATACAATGCTTTTGCCTCATGCGATTCCCGAGAGGGGCATTTCACTTAGGACCCGAGGAAGGGACATCAACATTTCTCTTTCTTTTTTGTACTTACGTATTAGCTGTTTTTTTATGACACGTTCTATATCACAGTAGATTTATAGAACCAAAAATGTATCTAATCCACTCTAATTAGTTATTCAGCGATATATTTCTTCTCGTTTCAGTTTTTGGAAACAAGTCGTAAATTGAGTATTTTAGTTTCCCCAAAGATACTGTGGTGACAACACAGACCGGTTTATACCTAATTGAGTATATAATTTTATATGAAAGGTACAGCTACCAGTCACAGTCCCACGGCCGTCACTTAGCTAAAAGAGGGTAAAAACTGAATCTTTTGGAACCTCCTGGAAATCAATAAACATCTGTCACACAGTCCTAATCTTAAGATAAATGACCAGACACCGCTTAATGCTTCCCCTCTCCTAAACTTCATTCAAGCCTCTTACGAGACCAATTCTTTCCACATAGTCTGTTACTTCCTATTCCTTCATTTTCCATACATTTATTTATTTAACTGTGACTGTGCGTCTGCTTCATGTATTCTGTTGTTTGATTATAAGTACATTTTTCATGCAGTAAGATTAATTATTCAAAACACTGACACATAGTTTAGTTTTGTATTTCCTGTTACAATTTCCAATTGTATCTTCCAATCTTTTTCTAAATCACCTTCCACATGTAAAACTTTTTCAAGTTGTTCCTAAGTGATCTTGATTCATATTGTCAGATTTTGTGTTACTTAAATATTAATTTCATTGAAATTGTTCTATAGGTTGTAATATCTCTTTATATACGATGAATTATGCAGATACAATTCTACCCTTGAATGACGTTTACTAATTTTCTATCTTCATACTCGCAGAATCCATGCGAAAAGTAGTTTCATACAATAGCTATGCCATGAGCGCATAAGTATTCTTTGTAGTACTCTCTCTGGTGGTTGTTAGAAAAAAAGAAGGGGAGCTTCCGAGATTGTCTTCGTGCCGATTAGCCTGAACTTGGTTTGAAGAACTGTAATCTGATTATTGAGATTTGTGACAGAAGATAACGGATACGAAATTGTACGATTAAAAGTGAAATACATATATATGGCTCCTTCACACAAAAGGTGTGTATTCGACTTTTGAGAATTAATGATATTCATCGATATATTGCGTAGTTGTTAATCAGAAGGGAACTTCCGAAAAACTGGATACGAACCTGCATTTAATAATCCAAGAGCTCCATTATTTCTTCGGAAGGTTAAACTTCATCAAAGCCAAATATCCGCTTGATCTGAGGTTTCCCGACTGATTATACAACGCTCCCAAAAATACGAGGCATTTTATTTGTACAGATTAGCGGACTGCCGCAAAGCACGAGCCTGCAGAGAAGAAGAATCATCGCCTGATTTCATTTTAACAAGTAAAATTTCAGAATCATTTTGAGTGACTGAGCTATGACGGTGTTTCCTATCATGAATGATTGATTGCTCGAATGAATTGAGAGCTACATAATTACGTAGATAGGACGGAAAAATTACAAGGTTTATTGGGCTGTTTTACCACATGTACATCTTCTCTTCTTTTGAGTGTAATGCTTTGCTCATGTTTTCTTTATGTTTTGTCTTAGTATTTTCCTGCTGTGTTCCCTTTACATTTACAAACTATTCGGCATTAATATTTTCAAG
Organism: Schistocerca nitens; assembly: GCF_023898315.1. Taxonomy (NCBI): domain Eukaryota; kingdom Metazoa; phylum Arthropoda; class Insecta; order Orthoptera; family Acrididae; genus Schistocerca; species Schistocerca nitens. Next base: position 282,064,310 of record NC_064618.1, on the reverse strand, counting down.
TATGTTACTATTGCATTGTCACAGATGAGATTTACTTTGCATTTGCCTCTCGTTCCCGACGTGTAATGTCTTTTGGAGTGTTGTTAACCAGCGCTACATCTTGTTTGATGATAATCTTCTGTTATAGTCTGATGATTGTCTTGTAACAGGGAAACTGGTTAACCAAATAACTGAATACTGTAAATCACCTACAATTTTATGACTTTCAATTGTGACGCTAACGAAGGTTATACCCCTGTGCTCTGTGGAATAAGTGTTATGTGTGTTTGAGTCTTAGGCAATAAAATAAAAATTCCATATGCTATATGCAATTCCTCTTACCATTCCAGTGAAAATTAAAGTTCCTGTTACCATCCACTCCAAGGCATCCCGTAATTTCAATGGATCGGGTCTTCCTCCACATTCGGTCCTGTGACATATAAAAACACAAGTAAGTAGAAGTGTATAAGTCTTCGAGGCGTGGGTACAAGCAGAATCACTTACTGATGGGGAAATTTTAATTTTTAAATTAACATTAAGCATATGTATTTCTAATATTTAATATTATGAAGAATCAGCCTCAGTTGCGCAAATTTTCTAGTCTTTACCAGGTTTCGACTAAATTAATCTAGCCTTCTTCAGAAGCATAAAATTACTATAACATGCCAGAGTAAGGCACAGTTAACATTAAAATTAAAACCTATAGTACCATGGTACCATGTCGAATTAAAACTACTTAACTGAAGTCCAGCCCTGGCATCTCTTCACCACGCGGTCGGTTGGCAGCGGCAATATGCTAAAAATTCTTAAATAAGTATGTCTCCTACAAATATTGATAGCATTACAAACAGAAAGGTACAATTACAAATGTTGCTCCACAGCAAATGATTGGCTTATGCAGTAATGTTGTTGTGGTCTTCAGTCCTGAGAATGGTTTGATGCACCTGTCCATGCTACCCTATCCTGTGCAAGCTTCGTCATTTCCCAGTACTTACTGCAACCCACATCCTTCTGAATCTGCTTAGTGTATTCATGTCTTGGTCTCCTTCTACGACTTTTACCCTCCACGCTGCCCTCCAATGCTAAATTTGTGATCCCTTGATGCCTAAGAACATATCCTACTAACTGGTCCCTTCTTTTTGTCAAGTTGTGCCACATACTCCTCTTCTCCCCAATTCTATTCAATACTTCATCATTAGTTATGTGATCTACCAATCTAATCTTCAGCATTCTTCTGTAGCACCACATTTCGAAAGCTTCTATTCTCTTCTTGTGCAAACTATTTATCGTCCATGTTTCACTTCCATACATGGCTACACTCCATACAAATACTTTCAGAAACGACATCCTGACACTTCAATCTATACTCGATGTTAACAAATTTCTCTTCTTTAGAAACGCTTTCCTTGCCATTGCTAGTCTACATTTTATATCTTCTCTACTTCGACCATCATCAGTTATTTTGCTCCCCAAATAGCAAAACTCCTTTACTACTTTAAGTGTCTCATTTCCTAATCTAATTCCCTCAGCATCACCCGACTTAATTTGACTACATTCCATTATCCTCGTTTTGCTTTTGTTGATGTTCATCTTATATCCTCCTTTCAAGACACTGTCCATTCCGTTCAACTGCTCTTCCAAGTCCTTTGCTGTCTCTGATAGAATTACAATGTCATCGGGGAACCTCAAAGTTTTTATTTCTTCTCCGTGGATTTTAATACCTACTCCGAATTTTTCTTTTGTTTCCTTTAGTGCTTGCTCAATATACAGATTGAATAACATCGGGGAGAGGCTACAACCCTGTCTCACTCCCTTCCCAACCACTGCTTCCCTTTCATGCTCCTCGACTCTTATAACTGCCATCTGGTTTCTGTACAAATTGTAAATAGCCTTTCGCTCCCTGTATTTTACCCCTGCCACCTTTAGAATTTGAAAGAGAGTATTCCAGTCAACATTGTCAAAAGCTTTCTCTAAGTCTACAAATGCTAGAAACGTAGGTTTGCCTTTCCTTAATCTTTCTTCTAAGATAAGTCGTAAGGTCAGTATTGCCTCACGTGTTCCAATATTTCTACGTAATCCAAACTGATCTTCCCCGAGGTCGGTTTCTACTAGTTTTTCCGTTCGTCTGTACATAATTCGCGTTAGTATTTTGCAGCTGTGACTTATTAAACTGATAGTTCGGTAATTTTCACATCTGTCAACACCTGCTTTCTTTGGGATTGGAATTATTATATTCTTCTTGAAGTCTGAGGGTATTTCGCCTGTCTCATACATCTTGCTCACCAGATGGTAGAGTTTTGTCAGGACTGGCTCTCCCAAGGCTGTCAGTAGTTCTAATGGAATGTTGTCTACTTCCTGGGCCTTGTTTCGACTCAGGTCTTTCAGTGCTCTGTCAAACTCTTCACGCAGTATCGTATCTCCCATTTCATCTTCATCTACATCCTCTTCCATTTCCATAATATTGTCCTCAAGTACATCGCCCTTGTATAGACCCTCTATATACTCCTTCCACCTTTCTGCTTTCACTTCTTTGCTTAGAACTGGGTTTCCATCTGAGCTCTTGATATTCATACAAGTGGCTCTCTTTTCTCCAAAGGTCTCTTTAATTTTCCTGTAGGCAGTATCTATCTTACCCCTAGTGAGATAAGCCTCTCCATCCTTACATCTGTCCTCTAGCCATCCCTGCTTAGCCATTTTGCACTTTCTATCGATCTGCAGTAATAGGCCTTTTTTAATAAATACAGCGTGCACAAGGAATTTTCCTCTTACCATACACAGATGGAGGGGGAAAAATCCGTAATGACTGAGAAAGTGAGACATTACCTATGCCATGCATTCCACAGGGCTTTTCGCAGTATGGATGTTGCTATAGATGCAGGTATACGTCACAATACCGACGCGTATTTCGTATGACGTTAGGCTACGCCCACAAGTGTTCATCGTAGCGGTCGCAAGACTTAGCTTCATTTCAAGGACCATCTCCGTGAAAGTGGTATAGATTTTTCTAACCAGGTGCGTGCGGAGAAGAAAAGGGTATCAACCATTCCGTTTTGGGTTACGTGCATCATTTCTTTTTGACCTGTGCTTTTCTCCCTACTGTTTCTTACTACTGTACAAGAAAGAATTTACAGGCTGATTCTTGCAAAGAAGAAAACAGCAAACAACCAGTGATAATAATGCTATTTATTTATATAAATAGTGCCGTTACCGGTTTCTAACCGACAAGTTTATCTCTAGACGGCTGTTCATCTTCACATTACATTTCTTGTTGTTTACATTACTCGTTGGAAGAAAACTGGCCAACAGCTAATGTAACCAACAATAAATGTACTATAAGAGTAAACAGTCGTGTGAAGACGGGCCTGTCGTTTCTAAATCGTAAATGGCGCTATTTATATAGTTAGAAATCATTAACTTTCATTGGTTACTATTTTGTTTTCGAGAATGAACTTGTGTTTTGTACATAGCAGTGGTGTGAAAGATGTGGTTTCAACAAAATAAAAAGACAGTTTTTCTTCCAAATACCATTAATACTGCGGCACTAAGTTTTATTTGTGATAATACTAGCACAGAAATAATACTTTACGTTTTTAAGAAGTAGAACTGTAGTGAATAAGAACCACTGTTAATATTCCTTAAATTTTGAAACACCAAAGGCAAGCACAGCTCGGGTCAACGACAATGAGCCATCTACTAAGGCATGTTTTAAACACTTTCTACGTGAATGAAATTTTTCACTGTGCAGCTGAGATATGAAACTTCCTGGCAGATTAAAACTGTGAGCCGGACCGAGGCTCTACTCCAAGTTCGAGTCTCGGTCCGGCACACAGCTTTCATCTGCCTGAAAGTTTCACTTTATACGTGCTTTACCACCTCTATCAAAGCTATAAATACGCAACAGAGTTCCGAGAACGCGTTTTGTTTTCTTTTTCTTTTTTCTTTTTATTAATGACACAGTGGTTCATGGTGTGGGTTCCTGTAGTCATGTCCTAGTTCATGAACCACGGGCAACGTATGAGTGGCCAAGTAAGTGGTCCCGACAGTCGGGATACCAGTTACTTTGGAATAAGGCTGGGCATCTCGGACATATTCTGAGTCATGGTCACCTTTTGTGCTCATACGGCAAGGACTACCAAATCCACCGGTTAGTCCCTCAACCGTTAGGCGTAAAACTCAATGGGACTCGGGGCAAGTAATGCTAGCAACCTGCTTCCCTGGTACTTTAAATATGATGCAGGCAACAATCAGAGCAAAATGCCTCGGACCTTTGGAGGTGACGGAGTCCCACCTCTAACTGACAAACCAGGGACTCCTAAGATACGACTTGGCAAACAAATGGTAATGATATGGGGAGTTATTAATATCAATGGCGGCTACTCTGGGAAGAAAGTAGAGTTGGCAGAGGCTGCAAGTAAGATGGGGCTGGACGTTTAGCTGTTAGTGACATTCGGGTAAGGGGTGAGAAAGAAGAGGAAGTGGGAGAATACAAGGTCCACCTGTCAGGAGTCAAAGCAGGAATAGCACAATAGGGTGTAGGGCTTTACATCAGGAAAGAAATGGAACCCAGCGTAGTTGCAATAAGGTATGTAAACGAACGACTGATGTGGATAGATCTGACAGTGTCTAGCAAGAAAATTAGGATTGTGTCAGTATATTCGCATTGTGAAGGGACAGATCAAGATAAGATGGATAGTTTTTATGAGGCACTCAGTGATGTAGTTGTTAGAGTAAAGGACAAGGGCAGTGTTCTGCTCATGGATGATTTTAATGCCAGGATTGGAAATCGAACAGAAGGGTATGAAAAGGTTATGGGTAAATTTGGAGAGGATATGAAGGCCAACAGGAACGGGAAACAACTCTTGGATTTCTGTGCCAGTATGGGCTTAGTAATCACAAACTCCTTTTTTAAACATAAGAACATTCACCGGTATACTTGGAAAGGCAGGGGAACCAGATCTGTCATTGACTATATAGTAACAGATCAGGAATTCAGGAAGGCTGTGAGGGACACACGTGTATTCAGGGGATTCTTTGATGACACTGATCATTATTTAATCTGCAGTGAAATAGGGATTGTGAGGCCGAAAGTGCAGGAGGTCAGGTCCATATGTAGGAGGATAAGAGTGGAGAAACTTCAGGATAAGGAAATCAGGCACAAGTACATAACAGCGATCTCAGAAAGGTACCAGTTAGTTGAATGTAGTCAATTACAGTCATTGGAAAAGGAATAGACAAGGTACAGGGACACAGTACTAGAAGTGGCTAAAGAATGTCTTGGAACAGTAGTGTGTAAAAGTAGGATGAAGCAAACAGCTTGGTGGAATGACACAGTCAAGGCAGTCTGTAAAAGGAAAAAGAAGGCGTATCAAAAATGGCTACATACTAGAACTCAGGTAGACAGAGAAAGTTATGTTGAAGAAAGAAACAAAGCCAAACAGATAATTGCAGCATCCAAGAAGAAATCTTGAGAAGACTTTGGAAACAGGTTGGAAACTATGGGTCAAGCTGCTGGAAAACCATTCTGGAGTGTAATTAGCAGTCATCGAAAGGGAGGTAAGAAGGAAATGACAAGTATTTTGGACAGGTCAGGATAACTGCTGGTGAATCCTGTTGATGCCTTGGGCAGATGGAGGGAATATTTTGAAGAGTTGCTCAATGTAGGTGAAAATACGATCGGCAATGTTTCAGATTTCGAGGTAGAATGGGAAAGGAATGATGATGGAAACAGGATCACATTTGAGGAAGTGGAGAAAATGGTCAATAGATTGCAGTGCAATAAAGCAGCTGGGGTGGATGAAATTAAGTCGGGACTCATCAAATACAGTGGAATGTCAGGTCTTAAATGGCTACACAGGATAATTTAAATGGCCTGGGAGTCGGGACAGGTTCCATCAGACTGGACAAAAGCAGTAATCACGCCAATCTTTAAACATGGAAACAGAAAAATTTGTAACAACTACAGAGGTATCTCTTTAATCAGCGTTATGGGTAAAATCTTCTCAGGTATTGTTGAAAGGAAAGTGCGAGTATTAGTTCAGGACCAATTGGATGAAAATCAGTGTGGGTTTAGGCCTCTTAGAGGTTGTCAGGACCAGATCTTTAGCTTACGGCAAATAATGGAGAAGTGTTATGAGTGGAACAGAGAATTGTATCTATGCTTTATAGATCTAGAAAAGGCATATGACCGGGTTCCTAGGAGGAAGTTATTGTCTGTTCTACGAGATTATGGAATAGGAGGCAAACTTTTGCAAGCAATTAAAGGTCTTTACATGGATAGTCAGGCAGCAGTTAGAGTTGACGGTAAATTGAGTTCATGGTTCAGAGTAGTTTCAGGGGTAAGACAAGGCTGCAACCTGTCTCCACTGTTATTCATATTATTTATGGATCATATGTTGAAAACAATAGGCTGGCTGGGTGAGATCAAGATATGTGAACACAGAATAAGCAGTCTTGCATATGCGGATGACTTAGTTGTGATGGCAGATTCGATTGAAAATTTGCAAAGTAATATTTCAGAGCTAGGTCAGAAATGTAAGGACTATGGTATGAAGATTAGCATCTCTAAAACGAAAGTAATGTCAGTGGGAAAGAAATATAAACGAATTGAGTGCCAAATAGGAGGAACAAAGTTAAAACAGGTGGACGGTTTCAAGTACTTAGGATGCATATTCTCACAGGATGGCAACATAGTGAAAGAACTGGAAGCGAGGTGTAGCAAAGATAATGCAGTGAGCGCTAAGCTACGATCTACTCTCTTCTGCAAGAAGGAAGTCAGTACCAAGACTAAGTTATCTGTGCACCGTTCAATCTTTCGACCAACTTTGTTGTATGGTAGCGAAAGCTGGGTGGATTCAGGTTACCTTATCAACAAGGCTGAGGTTGCGGATATGAAAGTAGCTAGGATGATTGCAGGTACTAGTAGATGGGAACAATGGCAGGAGGGAGTCCACAATGAGGAAATCAAAGAAAAACTGGGAATGAACTTTATAGATGCAGCAGTCAGGGCGAACAGGCTTAGATGGTGGGGTCATGTTACACGCATAGGAGAAGCAAGGTTACCGAAGAGACTCATGGGTTCAGCAGTAGAGGGTAGGAGGAGTCGGGGCAGACCAAGGAGAAGGTACCTGGATTCGGTTAAGAATGATTTTGAAGTAATAGGTTTAACATCAGAAGAGGCACCAATGTTAGCACTGAATAGGGGATCATGGAGGAATTTTATAAGGGGGCTATGCTCCAGACTGAACGCTGAAAGGCATAATCAGTCTTAAATGATGATGATGATGATGATGATGATTAATGACACATAGAATATTTTCCATTTCGATTCTTCATATGTATATGTATAACCGCACAAACACTCCTTGTGCAACACGATTGTAGTATTAGTGAGTTGCATTTGGATTAAAACTATACAGCCGCTAGAGCATCTTAAACTGAGTATTTTCAGACTTGGAGTCAATAGTCTGAAATTAATATTGCAGTTGGACTGAGGTCTTGAATGAGGGATGCCTGTGACACACGAGTATGTAAAATGAGTGATTTTACAACAAAAACCTCTACGTGTCATCGACGTTGGTAGTCCTATTTAGTAAAAGAGTAAGTAGGAATCTGGGATGGAGATTTACATTTGCGATTGGCTGTCAAAAATGAAGCATCATTTGTCACAGAAATTTGTAAACATGCATTTAACGTATGATGCAGAAAGATGTAGCTGAGGAAAACAGCAGAAAGGTGTTTCGTAACAAGCATTAACTTAACTATAACGAATTTTTCACCATGGAGAGAGACCTATGGGAAACAGGTATGGAGAGCTCGTTTCTGTTGTCGATACATTATTTTCCGCACATTGCAACAATTTAAGATGGTGTCGCATGGCGTGCAAGGAGAGTCATAAAAAGCACGTATCGAAAAATGCAGCCGAGCGATGTGGCGCAGTAGTCAGCCAACGGACTCGCATTTGGGAGGACGACACTTCATACCTCCGTCCGCCCAACCAGGTTTAGGTTTTTCGTGATTTTCCTACATCGCTCCACTCAAATTCCGGGATGGTTGCTTAGGAAGGGGCACGGCAGGTTTCATTCCCCATCCTTTGGTAACCGGGGCTTGTGCTCCTTCTCTAACAACCGCGCTAACGACGGTACGTTAAACTCTTATCAGCCTTCCTTTCTCCACTTCGAAAAATGCAGCCTACAGAGAGCTAGTCGCGCAGCAATTACACCCTGTCATAAACATCTACATCCACATCTACATTTACATACATATACTGCGGCGACAAAAGTCATGCGATACCTCCTAACACCGTGACGGGCCTCTTTTGCCCGGCGTAGTACGACGACCCGACGTGGTATAAACAAGTCGTTGGAGTCCCCTACAGAAATACTGAACCTCTATAGCCATTCATAACTGTGAAAGTGTTGTCAGTGCAGGACTTTGTATACGAACTCACCTGCCGCTTATGCCCCATAAATGATCGACGGGATTCGTGTGATGCGATGTCATGGCCAAATCATTCGCTCGAAATGTCCAGAATTTTCTTCAAACCAGTCGCGAATAATGGTGGCTTGGTGACATTACATCGTTATTTGGGGACATAAAGTCCAAGAATGGCTGAAAATGGTCTCCAAGTAGACGAACATAACCATTTCCAGTCAATGACCGTTTCAGTTGGACCAAAGGACGCGTCCAATCCACGTGAACACTGACCACACCATTATGGAACCACCATCAGCTTGCAGTGTGCCTTGTTCACAACTTGGGTCCATGGCTTCGTGGGTCTGCGCCAACCTCGAACCATAACCTCAACTCTTACCAACTGAAATCGAGACTCATCTGACCAGGCCATGTTTTAACAGCCATCTAGGATTCAAACCGTACGGTTACGAGCTCAGGAGAGGCTCTGCAGGAGATGCCGTACTGTTAGCAAAGGCACTAACGTCGGTCATCTGCTGCCGTAGCCCATTAACGCCATATTTCGGTGCACTGTCCTATCGGATACGTTCATCGTACGTCCCAAATTGATTTCTGTTGTTATTTCACGCAGTGTTGTTGTCTGTTAGCACGAACTACTCTATGCTAGCGCTGCTGTTCTTGGTCGTTGATTGGAAGACGTCGGCCACTGCATTGTCCGTGATGAGAGGTAGTGCCTGAAATTTGGTACCCTCGGCACATTCTTGACACTGTGAAACTCGGAATATTGAATTCTCTAACGATTTCCGAAATTAAATGTCCCATGCGACTAGCTCGAATTACCATTCCGCGTTCAAAGTCTGTTAATTCCAGTCGTGCGGCCATAATCACGTCGTTCACCTTCTCACATGAATCATCCAAGTACGAATGACAGCTCCACCAGTGCTCTGCCCTTTTATACCTAGTGTACGCGATACTACCGCCATCTCTATATGTGCATAGCACAATACCAGCCTTTTGTCACCTCAGTGCACTGTGAAAACTTCTGAAATCCATGACAGACAGAACTGAGCATGGTTAGGGTTCCTTCCCATTCTAGTCGCGATTCTGAGCGTGGGGAGAGCGACTGCTTACATGGCTGTGAGTGTACTGTAAATAGTGTAATCTTTTCTTCACGGGAACGATACGAGGGGGATAAAGAGAACACCTAAACTTTTCATTTACTACTTGTTTCTTAAACCTTTTAAACTGGCTATCGCAGGTGAATTTGCGTCTATCTTCGAGAGTGTGCGAATTCAAATTTTCAGTTTGTGCGATGCTCTCCTGATATTCTTTGTATACGTTCAATGTCTCTCGTTAGTGGACCCGCCAGGTTAGCCGCGAGCGCTAATGCCCTGCTTCCTGGACTCGAGTAGGCGCGTTGGCCCTGGATCGAATCAGCCCGCCGAATTAACGACAAAGGCTGGGGTGCCAGCCAGCCTGAATGTGGTTTTTAGGCGGTTTTCCACATCCCTCTAGGTGAATACTGGGCTGGTCCCCACATCCCGCCACAGTTACATGACTCACAGACATTTGAAACATATCCGCACTTTTCCATGATTTCCACTAGACGCAGACAGATGGGGTACTCTGATTCCGTCCCAGGGGGTACGGGGTGGCGGCAGGAAGGTCATCCGGCCACCCCTTCAAATTAAGATGCCAAATCTGATTTAACCACGCCAACCCCGCGCAAAATGCGGGACAAAGGCGCAAGCGATAAATGTCTCCCGTTAGTGGCATATGGTATGGGTCCCTCATACTTGAATATTCTTAGATTGGTCATGGAAGATATATGCAAGCAGATACCTCTGTAGAATGGTCGCATTCTTTCAGTATCCTGACAATCAATCGAAGTCTGACACGTCCTTGACCTATGATTCAGCCTATGAGAGCATTTCGTCTCATATCTATACAAAATGTTTCATCGAGGTATTGGTTTGAGTTGACTGAATGATATAGTTGTGCTGCAAGGCTGCAAGTAATGTACTCGGCTGGATAAAATAAAAATACCACCAGGGGTAGTGTAAGAGCCTCAAGAAAGTGGGTCGGACAGGTAGTGGCCTGGCGCTTACATTAGAAGCGACCTGCTGGTACAACAAGTATTGTCAGTAGGCAGTTTGACGGCGGCCACCTTTGACGGGAGGTCCACGCTGATCTTTGAGTTGACATGAATCTGCAAACTGCCACTATTGGACCTTGGCGCTGCTAGCTGTTGCCCTGCCGGTCGTACTGACTCTGATGTTGCCGACTCCAACCGGAGGGCCACCAGCAGTCCTATTGCAACCACTGCTGGCCTCCTACCCTGGTGGTGTATAGTTCGAGCCAGGGGACGTGCAGCCACTAAACCATCATTGCTTGCTTGGTCAAACTCTTTGCTGTCCATTTCCACTTGTGTACGCAAGCACTATTGCTGAAAGCTGACTCTTCCACGTTGGGTCCATAACGTGGTTTTGCTCGCCCTGCCTTGAGTCACGTGGCTGCCTCTAGCCTGCAGAAGAGTCACTGTGGGCGCTGGTCATTGTGAAGTCAGCATCCTTGCTGCGCCGCTGCTGCCATCACTTCACTGGCTGAGTGACGCTGTGGGGCGCCAGGGACAATAGCCCACTCACTAACCGCAGGACACTGACCGTGTATAGCTTACACTATGGGGGCAACGGCTTCTCCGAACTTTGTCACGGCTATTATAGTTTGCTGAGCAATAAATTAATCTTTCAACGACGTTGTTTTCTTATCTAAACATCGAACCACAACCAGGTACTCGCCACTCCACCGTTACCCCATTCAGGGTGGTGAACTACTGGCTTTTCGACCTCTGACAACCCAGTTCCATCACGTACTGTCAGGCCAGCCACCTGGAGCCTCTACAATATTATGGTCATAGGATACCGTATTTCTGCATTTTGTGAAATACACAGTATTACATTTATGAGAGTTTAAAACTATTTGTCATTCTTTGCATCACTCTGAAATCTTATGAAGATCTGACTGAATGTTTTAGAGACCTTCTTCAGATATTCATTGTAGATCACTGCATAATCTTCGAAATAAATGAGGTTAGTGATAATATTGGATGCCAGGCCATTCAAATACAGTATGAGGAACAAGGATCCCAACATGCTTCTCTGTGTCACGCCCAAAGTTACTTCCTTCTGTCGATGACTTTCCATCCGAGATAACATGGTGCGTCATTCCTGACTACGTGTATGTCCCCAGTCGAAAAAATTTGTTTGGCACTCCAACTGTACTTTTGTTAAAAATAATTAGTTGTGCAACGCGAATTCTCTCTGTGAATGTCATTCCTGCAATAAATCAGTGACAGAATTCGCACAAACATTGTCTAATCCTTTTAGAAGACAGCTACAAGGCGTCAAATGGTTCAGATGGCTCAACTTAGAACTACTTAAATCTAACTAACCTAAGGACATTACACACTTCCATGCACGAGGCAGGATTCGAACCTGCGACCGTAGCAGTCAGTAGAAGGAGTTGCATTAAGAAATTCTTTTAATTGCTTCTTAAATGCTATATAGCTATCTGCTGATGCTATTAGGTAAGTCACTTACCTTGAGTGACCAAACACTTTTGTGGCTGCATAATTTACCCCCTTCTGAGCCAAAGTTAGATTTAACCTTGAGTAGTGAAGATCATCCTTTCTCCTCGTGTTGTAGCCATGTACACTGCTATTACTTTTGAATTCGTTCGGATTGTTAATAACAAATTTCATAAGTGAATATATATATATATATATATATATATATATATATATATATATTCTGAGGCTACAGTGAAGATCTCTAGCTCTTTAAATAAATGTCTCCTGGATGATCTTGGATGAGCTCCAGCAATTATTCTGATTACACGCTTTTGCGCAATGAACACTCTTTTACTCAATGATGAGTTACCCCGGAATATGATGCCATACGAAAGCAGAGAATGAAAATAGGCGTGGTAAGCTTATTTACTGAAATGTATATCGCCAAAATTTGCAATTACCCTAATAGCATAAGTAGCTGAACTCAAACTTTTCAGCAGATCCTCAGTGTGTTTTTTCCAGTTCAATTATTATGATTGCTAAAGGGTAATAGAACAGAAATGTGCCACTCGAAATATCAAATATAAAGTCACCTTACGACTGAAAAAAGTGTTGTTACTGGAGGAAAAGTTGTGCCCTTCTGGTGGCCTTCACAACTGTTTCAGCGGGATTGCAGAGCGGCACAAGATCCTCTTAAAAACAGTGTGTAGCATTTTACCGCTGTTCGACGCCAGGACAAAATCCAGTACTGCACCGAGGATGGTGATTGTGGAAGAAAACAAGGTTAGAGTTTAACATCCACCCGACAACGGTACAATGACGGAGACGCAAACCGGCCGGCGCATTTTCGAAGAAAGAATCGCCATATTGACCTTAAGTAGCTAAGAGAGCTTGTTGTCAGAAGAGGAATTTGAACGCTTGCGACTGGGCCATTGGTAATGCGCTAGCAGTATACTGCCAAGCGAGTCACGGTTCAGTGTAATCAGTAATTCTGGAGACTAGCTCGTGCGGATTGATACTGAAACACAAATCCTCTCCTAAAAGTGCTATACAGGTGGTTTTCGTGCATAAAGGAATGTCGTATGTCCGGGTATCATGCCCAGCACATGTCTCTGTGGCAGTATAGATCAAATGAGAATGTTAGATGTCGAGAAAGAGAAGGGATTTGTTGCTGACGAAAATCTTGATCCTACCGGAAGGACTCAAAATGTCGATACCGTAGAGTGGGAATATCCGCAAAATGAGTGGCGAAGTATTCACCATTCCATGGAGAACGCATAGTACATTTTAGCAGACTTATAACGGAGATAATTCAAAAATTTCAGGTATACAAGATGTGGAAAACTACACTACTGGCCATTAAAATTGCTACACCACGAAGATGACGTGCTACAGACGCGAAATTTAACCGACAGGGAGAAGATGCTGTGATGTGCAAATGATTAGCTTTTCAGAGCTTTCACACAAGGTTGGCGCTGGTGAGGACACCTACAACGTGCTGACATGAGAAAAGTTTCCAACTGATTTCTCATACACAAACAGTAGCTGACCGGCGTTGCCTGGTGAAACGTTGTTGTGATGCCTCGTGTAAGGAGGACAAATGCATACTATCACGTTTCCGACTTTAATAAAGGTTGGATTGTAGCCTATCGCGATTGCGGTTTATCGTATCGCGATATTGTTGTTCGCGTTGGTCGAGATCCTATGACTGTTAGCAGAATATGCAATAGGTGGGTTCAGGAGGGTAATACGGAACGCCGTGCTGGATCCCAACGGCATTGTATCACTAGCAGTCGAGATGACAGGCATCTTATCCGCATGACTGTAACGGATCGTGCAGCAACGTCTCGATCCCTGAGTCAACAGATGGGAACGTTTGCAAGACGACAACCATCTGCACGAATAGCTCGACGACTTTTGCAGCAGCATGGACTATCAGCTCGGAGATCGTGGCTGCGGTTACCCCTGACGCTGCATCACAGACAGGAGAGCCTGCAATGGTGTACTCAACGACGAACCTGGGTGCACGAATGGAAAAACGTCATTTTTCGGACGGATGAATCCAGGTTCTGTTCACAGCATCATGATGGTCGCATACGTGTTTGGCGACATCGCGGTGAACGCACATTGGAAGCGTGTATTCGTCATCGCCATACTGGCGTATCACCCGAGGTGCCATTGGTTACACGTCTCGGTCACCTCTTGTTCGCACTGACGGCAATTTGAACAGTGGACGTCACATTTCAGATGTGTTACGACCCGTGGCTCTAGCCTTCATTCGATCCCTGCGAAACTCTACGTTTCAGCAGAGTAATGCATGACCACATGTTGCAGGTCTTGTACGGGCCTTTCTGGATACAGAAAATGTTCGACTGCTGCCCTGGCCAGCACATTCTCTAGATCTTTCACCAATTGAAAACGTCTGAACAATGGTGGCCGAGCAACTGGCTCTTCACAATACACCAGTCACTACTCTTGATGAACTGTGGTACCGTGTTGAAGCTGCATAGGCAGCTGTACCTGTACACGGCATCCAAGCTCTGTTTGACTCAATGCCCAGGCGTATCCAGGCCGTTATTACGGCCAGAAGTGGTTGTTCTGGGCACTGATTTCTCAGGATCTATGTACCCAAATTGCGTGAAAATGTAATCACATGTCAGTTCTAGTATAATATATTTGTCCAATGAATACCCGTTTATCATCTGCATCTCTTCTTGGTGTAGTAATTTTAATGGCCAGTAGTGTATATTCGTAGAAAAGTAATACAATATAGCACCATAATTTATATGTGGTCTTTTGGAAAGTGTCTCAAACTGATATATTATCATGCACAACGTAGTATCATTGGCATCCCTTGATACTGCTTCAGTTAAAGCTTTGGTAATGATTTTTTAACGGAGAAAACTGCAAAGTTGCACCCCATAAAGCACATGTCGCTCTACAACTAGCTGGGAAGACCAGTTCAAAGACTGGGTGAAGATAATGGAATTTGCGTTTCTCCAATAGGGCCATTTTTCGTAAAGGCCTGTGGTACTCGGACAAATCTTAGGGTTGGGACCAGCTTTACCCTTACATTTAGCATTCTTCGTATTGGCGATAGGCTGCCGGCAGTAACATGACTGCTCTTCTGCCTCGGAGACAATGTGCTAGAAAGAAATGTTAAACGATGATCTAAAATGCAAATGATAGCGAAACTGGTGATGTAGATGCGACGGTGTTGACTTAGGTGGCGATCCGCATAGTTATTATCTTTTCCTGCTGATACTGGTGTTGAAGTTGTGTTGCTGATGTACGTGAAATGGGAATGATCTCTTGAGGCTTGGCGACCAGCCTAACTTTCCATTATCGAGACGAAATAGAATCGTGAGAAAGGAGATGGAAATTGTGTGTGCAATGAAGGTATTAAATTGGATGAAGCTTGTTAGAAAGCTTTATGGGGTTTCGGGTAAACGTAAGGGATCACGTCAAGTTTGCGGAGGGCTCAAGATGTGTAAGGATTCTGTCTGCTGTGCGGTATAAAATGGGGGTAAGTTTCGGGAGTACACGGTGGTGAAATTTAGGTTTAATACTGTGTGACTTGTTAGAGAATGTGAAGGCGTTGTAAGGGGTGGGCATCTATATTTACACTCCCAAAGCCACCTTGTCGTGTGTGGCGGGAAGCGCTTCCGGCACCACTGTCAATACTTTCCTTCCCTCTTGCATTCGCAACTGGTGAGTGGGAAGAAAGACTGCCGATAAACGTGCGTATGGCTTCTGATTTTTCCGATTCTCTCGTCTTGGCCATTTCTCGAGATGCATGTGGGAGCAACTAATGTGTTGTCCGAGTCATGATACGACAGTGAACCTCTCTGTAATGTATAATGTCTCTGTCTATCACCGGAGTTTGTTGAGCATCTCAGCAGAATTTCTCGCACTTCTTAATCGATGCGATGATGAAACGTGACATTCCTTGGATGTTCTTTACATTATCTAACAATCCAACGTGATAAGGCTCCCATACTAGTGTAAAACAACCAACATGGTCTTACATCCGTTTTGTAAGCCTCTTGTTTCATTGTTGAACGACATTTCCTTACGATTCTGCCAATCAATTTCAGCTTTCCCTGCTGTCAGTTTGGATGGTTTAGGTAGCTCCGAAGTGTCTTGTTTTCAGTGATTCATCACCAATGGCGTAATCGAAACGTAATGGGCGTCTTCGTCTCTTTATATACAATACGTCGAGGGTCAACTGGCGATGCCTGCACCAATCGTCGATACTCAACAGGTTATTACATTTCGTTACACTAATCTGGGGCTGAAACCTCGCTGTAGGTAACAGCATAGTCTGGGAACAGCCTCATAGAGCTTCCGATGGAATCCACTAAATCACTCCTGTAAATTGTAAACATTAGTGGCCTCCAGCATTCCGACGTTACCCCTAAATCTATCAGATCCTTGCCATTAATATCTACGTACTGAGTTCTGTCTGTTAATAAGTTGTAAATCGAGTTGCAAATGTCGTCTGATACTTCGTAAACTCGCATTTTTGTCATTTAACGACACTATGGAACTGTATCAGATTCCTTCTAGAAGTCAAGGAACACGTTTCTATGTACGGCGCTCTGGATTTCATGGACAGTTAGAGCAAGCTGTGTTTTGCAACATCTCTGCTTAAGGAATCCAGGTTGATCCTTACAGAGGAGAGTTTCGTTCTCCAGAAACGTAATTTGCAGAGCGATAGTAAATAACTCGATGAAGAGAATGTTGGGGACTTGTAGGGGCGAAGTAGTTTGGGTCGAACATGTAGATGAGGAGGTTACTTTAGGTCTGACGGAAGGTGCTTTGCCTCACATTAGTAGTAGTAGGTTGTCGGTATTACTCTGTGGAGAGCAACGTGGGATTCGAAGCAAAATTGCTCGTTCACCACGTTTTATAGTACTCGTTCACCACGTTTTATAGTAAAGTCGGCGAAAGAAGTTCCCTGACAGTTGCAGTGGGTTTCATGTGGTTGCTCCATGTGGAATCCACCTAAATTAATCACGTACTGCGTTTTGGTACGTCTCTACGACAGCACGTCAGTATTGTCGAAACTGTATAGGCGACCATATTGTTTTCTCCTGCAGCCATTTGAGCTTCGCAATTGAAAGCTCGTAACGGCGCTGCCAGCTGTCAGGGATCATCTTTCGCCGCCTCTATTATAATTCACTGGTGTCGCAGAACGTAGAAGAGGACACTCGGGAGACAAAATACATGGAGTCAGCAAATGTGTGCTTTCTGGAGACCAAAAGCAAACTTTATAACAGCCACAATATTTTTATGGCAAGAATGTGTCGCATAGAAGAATGGGTGGTGCCAGCTCGACCACTCCCACATTTTAACAGAGAGACGGGTAGTTCCCAGATAATATGTACTCAGAACCAACCGCCCTTGTTAGGAGACCAAACAGTAATTTCGTTTCTATGGAATCGTTCGTCACACAGTCCCAATAGCCTGAAAGTGCCTAAGAAATTTCTGCTAGAGTAATACTCTGCATGACCATAAGTTAGGCAGAACTCCAATCGCGCGACTACACAGACTTGCTTAGCTGTTTCAAATGACTGTACCACTTATGTTCGAGGCAGAAATTTTTAAGATTCTGGTAGCCTGATTGTGTGTGTCAAATCGCAACTGAAAAGTGTATGACAGATGCCAACTTATTTCAGAGTGGTATCTCGAGCAGAATGACAGCACCAGTATGGATTTCGAAAAGATAGATCGTGCGAAACTCAACTTGCCGTTTTCACACAAGACATCCTGCGATTCATGGATCAAGTCAATCATATGAATGCCGTATATCTTCACTCCTGGAAAGAAGTTGACTTGCCCCTAACCAACGTTAGTTAAAAAATTACGATTATATGCTGTAACTAACAAAATTTATGATTGGATTGAGGATATTTTGGAAAGGGGTGTGGGGTGTGGGGGAACGCAGCATGTTGTTCTAGATAGAGTCATAAGCAGAAGTTAAAGTAACTTTGGGTGTGCGCCAGAAAAGCGTGTAGGGACTCTTGTTGTTCATATTGTCATATTAATGACTTGGCAGACAATATGAACCGCAGACGTTCTGCAGATGATGCAGTTATCTGCAATGAAATAGACGACCATACGTAACAACGCGTCGCGGCTATATGAGAAAGTGGATGGATGCCCTGCGGGACACTGTCCATGGGTTACGTCACGTTGGGAGCACACTTCCACGCCGCTGGCATCGACATCCGGTTCCCCTAACCATCGTAGAGGAATCGGATTCCGACCTCGGCTAACGATAGGCCTGGCACGCCCATCACGGATGCATCCTTTGGCGGGACTAGCTCCCCATTCTAAATCTGAAAAAAGCTGTACAATTATCCAGTCAGATCTCTACAGGATTTCAACATGCAAAGACTGGTACATTGTTTTAAATGTTCATAGACGTGTATTTGTGCACTGCACAAAACGCAGAAAAAATAGTGTCTTATAAGACAGCGAGTTACAGTTTCAATCAGTTAACTCGTGCAAATATTTGAGTAACAGTTTGTAGTGATATGAAATGGAATGATAACCTAACCTCAATCTTTGATTAGGGGGACGATAGACTTCAGTTCATTGGCGGTATACTGGGTAAATGCCGTCAGTCTACAAAAAAGATTGCTTATAAATCTTCTGTGTGTCCTATCTCGAATACTTCTCAAACGTGTGAGGCCCGTAGATGAACAAAGAAATCCGCTTCATTTGCCATTAGTTTCTTATGTACTGCACGACCAGCTTCAAAGCCTAAAGCTTAATCTTCAGGTGCCACCAACTGCGAACAAGAGGAGCTAATAACGTACAAGGACTATGGGGTTGAAAGAGAAAAGTGAAGCCACGAAAAGTGGTGTACTTATGGAAACATAAATGTATGGCGGTTGGGAGTCAGTAATGGAGGGGTCACATCCACATCGAATAAACGCATGGGACTAAAACAAAGACGTTGATATAGAGGAATTTGGACAAACATGAACTCGTCATATTACTTTAATTTTTAATGTATTTCTTTATACTATCAGTAGGCCCTGTTTTACAGGTATATCTTTTTATTGTTGTGTGTTCTGTCACGTTGACTTTCAGGGATTCTTGCTGAACACCTAGGTTTATATGTTATTATATTTAGTGTCTCAACCGTGGTACTTCCATATATTTAATATGGTTTGTATTACTTCATTTTAACGTAATCCTATTGTACCCTAATTAGAGTGTTCTCGTACACTACATGTAGGCTTAGCTTCTTTACTCGCTTTCGGTAGTCCTAGTCTGTAGCTCCTTTTTTTTCTCGCTTACATTTATTACGTATTGGTACTGTGGCGATCCACCGTGCAGTTTTATATGTGTAGATTGCTATTTTTGTTGCGTGTATATCTTTAAACCAGACTAATCTTTTTATAAACTTCCATATATGAATACCGATGTTAACAGTTGACATTATTCTCCTGCGATACTTCACCTGTCGTCTTATAGCTCAGTTTTTAGATATATTTTTGCCCACTATCTGTGCCCTCTATTTTAGTTGTATTTTTATCTTTCACGTTTTTATCCTGAGGCACTCTGCCACGTTGATTTGTAATCAAAAATGGCTCTGAGCACTATGGGACTTAACATCTATGGACATCAGTCCCCAAGAACTTAGAACTACTTAAACCTATCTAACCTAAGGACATCACACAATCTATGTCCGAGGCAGGATTCGAACCTGCGACCGTAGCAGTCGCGCGGCTCCGGACTGAGCGCCTAGAACCGCTAGACCATCGCGGCAGGCGATTTGTAATCATTTTTGCGCAGCACTCGTGTTCATTATTATTACATTTATTCTTGCATTTGTAGTTCTATTTTGTATCGATCTTGTGAACCACACTTATGTAAGCGAGCAGACGAATCAGCCCCTGTGTCCCGCAGTTTCTCGGCTATCTACTGTGGTTCCCACCTCATTGGCTAGTGTGTCAGTCGCTTCTGCTGCCGCTGTCAGCTGGCATCTGGTCCGTCTCTGCTTTACTCACTTCTGTGTAGTGCTGTCGATGCGGGCAACGCGGTTTCTGGTCCTACGTGTGAGTGCAGTTATTTATTTATTTACTATCAAGGTCTTTTTTGTCCAGATCCCTCCCTCTATGTTAGCATATTCGTCCCAGTCCTATGCGTTTGTTTGACGTGGGTATGTCCGCCTCCCCGTGACCGATTGGCCCGACTGCCACATATTTATGTTTTCATAAGAACATCAATTTTCATGGCTTTCATCCCCATAGTTCCTGTCCGCTAGTAGCTTCTCTCGTTCGCTGTTCTTGACACTTGAAGACGATGCTTTAGGATTCGAAACCGGTAGTGCAATAAATAAAAAATTAATGGCAACTGAAGTGGTTGTTTAATTCTACTAATAAGTTTCTCAGTTTCGGATCTTCGCCTGATCATGTATTTTATACTAAGAACGATGCCACGAATAGCCACAGGATTGTAAGACTTAAGGGAGTGCATCACGAAAATGTTGAAGAACATGAATTGCAGACTCCTGAAGATAGACGCCTGTTATACAGTGAAAGGCTACTTACAACGTTATATCTCAAGAACCAGTATTTTTTAAAAGTGAAGAATTTGTAAATATTCTTCAGCACCTACATTTCACTCCTACATGGGACAGGGTTAGATTACGGAATAGTTCGTGGTAAATGGTCAAATGTCAGTGTTCGATGGCCACGATATTTCGGCAAGTATCCACCCTCGCCATCATCAGGTAGGCTGGTGAACTGACTGCCTAGGAGCAAGCATGTGGTTTTTATCTCCTCCCCTCCCCCCTCCCGAGAAGCCGTGTAATTCTTATGGATTCTCCTAGGGAAATGATCATCTACAGATATACTCTTTTAGGAATAGTCATTATACTGGGAAAAGTTTAAATATCACGCTAATGGAACTACTACACACTTTCCCTTATGCAAGAAGTTATTTGGCATGATATTGATTGACAGAGTTGTTGGATGCTCTCCCGAGGGAGGTGGTTGGAGGGTCCTGCCCATAATGCTCCGAACGTTCTCCATTGCGGAGAGATCTGACGACCTTGCTGAACAAGGTAGGCTTTGGGACGCACGAAGACAAGCTGTAAAAACTCTCGCCTTGTGAGGCCGGGCATTATTTTGCTGAAATGTAACCCTAGGATGACTTGCCATAAAGGAAAATAAAACGGTGAGTAGAATATCGTCGAGTACCACTGTACTGTAAAGGTGCCGCGGATGACAACAAAGGGCGTCCTGCTATGAAAACAAATGGCAGCCGAGGCCGTCACTCCTCGCTACCGAATAGTACGGTTGGCGACAGTCAGGTTGGTGTGCCACTGCTCTCCAAGGTGTCACCAGACGCTTCTTTTCCGGTGATTGGGGCTCAATTCGCAGTGGGGCTCATTACTGAAGACAGTTCTATTCCAGACAATGAGATTCCAGGCCAGAAACGTGTCTGAAGACAGCCTGGGCAGGGATGGATACAAAGCTGAGTGTCGCCGACCACACGCCCGACTGTCAGGACTGATGGTCTCAAGAGCCGTATATTGTCGTAGCAGGACTCCTTATGGTTGTCATTCCCAGCACCCTTACAGCACAGCACAGTGGTACATCGACGATATTCTAAGCCCCGTTTTGTAGTCCTTCATGGCATGCCATCCTCGGCATAGACCTCAGCAAGGCAATTGCCGCCAGCACATGGCGAGAGTTTCTGCTGTGTGTCACCTACTTGACAAAACCTAACTTGGCCAGTAGGGTCACCGGATCTGTACCCAATTGAGAATGTTTGGAGTATTATAGGTAGAACCCTCTATCCAGCTAGGGATTTTGATTATTTAATGCGCCTATTGGACAGAAATTGGAACGACATCCAACATCTCTATCAATGAATGCCAAGCCGAATAACTGCTTTCAAAAGCGCTAGAAGTGTACCATAGTGTTACTAATGTGCTCAATTTGTGGAGCTCTTCCTCTTCAATAAATCATCTAATTTTGGTTAAACTGTAATCATTTGCTTGTCTGTGCATGTACATCACATCTGTCATTTCTGTCCCATTGGGATAATTCCTTGATGGTGCGTCTTTTTTTCCGAGATTGTATAAATACGAGTTCCGCTGTGGTTTCTGGTGTCATTATCTCTTTGAAGGTGTACTCGTAACCATCAGGGTTGAGCACGGGGACGGTGTGCCAGTCGACGTTGTCTGCCAGCGCGCTTTCTGCAGCGTTCTCGACCAGCTGGTTGATGACGTAGAGAGCGGCAGCTGGCGCTATCCACTCCCTGGCGTGGATGCCCGCGTCGATGAGTATAACAAACCTGGTGTCGTCACCTCCGGAGGAGATCTTGATGATATCCAGGTCGCGGCCTGCGTAGCTGTTCCCGATGGACTCTACCGTCACCGTGTCGGAGTAGTTTGAAGCCAGATCCGACAGGTACTGCAGAATCTGTAAAACCGTGGTGGAGAGCACAGACCATATAACCATTAGGTCAGAGCATACTATCCTGATAAAAGGGATTTTGTTTAATAATAAGTAAATGTACGGTAGAAGGATATGCCTGTATCATCCTCAGTGCTGCCTCGGTAGACAATTAGCTCAGAGTATGGATCGTACTAGTGAAGTTTGTGAAACTTACATTTCCGCAAAATCAGCACAGCGTGCACCCATTATCACCAGACAGAGGTGGGAGAACAAAGCCCAGGCACTCAGAACACGAATGTCATGAAACTTTGTTCTCAGTCCTCAGCTTTCTATTTTCGAAGAGCCCTACATGGAGGGGATGACTCTTTTGTTGTTGCCAATAGTGTGCGGAAATTTGTGGAAAACTAGTGAAAACAGTGCACTAAATAGCAGTCGATCGAGACACCAACCACAAACACGAAAGAGGACAAAAAAAATGTAAGTACAGAAACCTACATAACCTCTACCTTCGAAACAGTTGTTCACAAATACGCATTAATTTTCTTCATGGCTAGTTTGCAGGTAACATGCTGTCAAAAAAAAATAGTGCACTAAAATCGGTGTATAATAATACAGTTCAGTTAGCGACGTAATTTTAAGGTGAGCGTCTGAGCAAAACAAAGTAAACTACACATACTGTAATTCTTAGGTGTACAACAGTTAAACTATTATAAATGTGACATTGTACTCTACAGAAATAAAGATTTGAGCCACAGAAGATGACACATAGTTGTCGAAACATATCTGAGTAAATATAAAAATAAATTAATTGTCTTTGCATTTTCAAAACAACCCAGTGGGAATATGGATTATTTCAAGAAAAAAACATGGGAACGAAGCAGAAATTTCCCCCTCTTGGTGTAGAAAACAAGCACTCGACAAAACAACTGTTCGCATATCGGGCATTTTTGGTATGGACAGAGACGTCGCAAATAGGTGCAACACTTTCGCCCTAACAGGTCAATGTTGGGTTACAGCTGCAAAATATTGTCATGGCACGGAAACATATTAACTACAAAATGGAAATGAACATCAGTGAAACATTATATACGTAAGTACTGGATTTTGACAGCTTCGTGATATATGTAGCGCTAGCGCTAGATGTGGTCCGAAGGAGGTTTTAGCGTCACTGCGCAAGCAGCTTCACGTCAAGGTGTCTGGATGTTACTCGTTGAATCAGATTTCGGTTTGGTCAACTGGCCAATAGTTTTTATGCCCCCATCATGGTAGGTGTCAGTGGCCTTTTTTGGTAGCTTCTCTTGTCTTGATGAATAGAACACAGGTACATATAATTTGTAGTCTTTAAGAGAACTATTACATCGCGTTGATTGTTCCATCAATCCTTGGTAGAATATTTTATGCATTATGAAGAAAATACACGCTATACTGGTGTAATATTCTACAATATTTATTATTTGTTTCACAAACCGGTTTCCGGCTGTTACACCATCATCAGTTACAAAGATAAACATGTGCTGCAGTGAAATTTTGTAGGATCAAAGATTTTAAACATTTTTTTTTATTTTATTGGCTTCCGGCATATAAACTTTATAGCCATCACAATAGATTTTAAACTAGTGCATCTACAGAGTTTCTCCATTTCTAGAAATCAAAATAATAATGCCATATTTAGTAATAAAACGAGAGAAATTATTTCAGTGTACATGCAACTTAAGTTTATTTAACTAACATAAAATATGTGACACATTAAGAAATGAACTGTATACAAATTACAAAAAATTGTTCATAGAAGAAAATAAACTAAACAATAAACCTCGATGATGTATTCCAAGGGTGTGGCTGAACAAACTAATCTTGTCTTCAATAGTTCCTAAATACAAACAGGTAAATTATACTAGTGACATTAATCAGATAATTGAAGCAGCCGTGGTTATACAAAGTCATTTTTTTAGAAAAGAGTAGAATGTATAAAATTACTTGTAATTCCAGCGGTGGAAAAACATGGAACATGTAAAATTACTTTTAATTGTGGCAAATTATGTATAGGTTAGTCTAGCACGGCAATATGCACCCGCTTGAAGGAACATCGCAAAAGTTGGACACTTAGAAGAGGAGACCCAACATTTGCAGACCATCTGCTTAAAGGACATATTTACGAGGTGCAACCTCAAGTATTATATTACATACATAAAGGAAGGAAGATGAACTGTCTTGAAGTAGTGGAAATTAATAAACCAATGTCCATCGACCCCAGCTTAGTACTGAATGACGAAACACAGTTCCTTTACTTACCGCTTCTAACTGCTGGTACCCCTTCATAATCTCATCCAGGACGTGTTTTAAATTACTTCTCTTACTCACATGCCGCATTTTTTCTTTATTTTAGTTACTACAATTTATCTTGTCGTGCTGAAAAAAATATTTCGTACAATCACCGCTGCTTCAGTTACCTGCTTAATCTCACTAGTATATTTTATTTGTTTGTATTTTAAGATTCTTTAAAGACATGATTATTTTGTTATTCCTCGACATAATAGTATTCTCTCAGTCCTATAAGACGACCATCTCATCAAAGTTTATTGTTCAATTTACTTTTTTGTAATTTCTGTGCCGGTGTGCCCGAGCGGTTCTAGGCGCTTCAGTTCGTAATTAGCGTTGCTGCTAAGGTCGCAGGTTCGAATCCTGCCTCGGGCATGGATGTATGTGATGTCCTTAGGTTAGTTTGGTTTAGGTAGTTCTAAGTCTAGGGGACTGATGACCTCAGATGTTAAGTCCCATAGTGCTTAGAGCCATCCGCACCATCTGTAATTTCTGTATAGTTCATTAGTTAATTTGTCACATATTTTATCTTAGTTAAATAATCTTATATCACACTGACACTGAAATAACTACTCTCGTTTTATTCCTGAATCTTATTATTTTCATTTCTGGAAATGGAGACACTCTGTAGGTGCACTAGTTTCAAATCTTTGGTCCTACAAAATTTCACTGCACCACAAGTTTACCTTTGTACGTGATGATGTCGTAACAGCCGAAAACCGGTTTGTGGAATAAATAATAAATATTGTAAAATTTTATACCAGTGTTGTGTGTGTTTTTTCATTCATAATATAAGAACTATTATAGTACAAGTTAAAAAGCTATGTCAAAAAACTGACAAAATTTTATACAGAATTCATCCAACTTACGTTACGGGCGGTCGTTTTATGGGACTGAGAGAATGTTATTATCTCGATGAGAAATTGAGTATTGATTAGTCATATTTTTAGCAAAAACTTATTTTTAACGAATCTCGTTTTTCAAATGCAGGAGAGGGTAACCAATCGAATAACTATTCAGTTCATTGGTGCGAATCTAGATTGTAATTATTTACTTTTCAAATTATGCTGTCAAAAGTAAGAACCCAGTTCAACAGCAGTCCTTTTGCACTTTTACTCAAAAATCGTAAAGGGAGACCAAGAGATGAGACCAAGAGTCTCAGAATGATTTAGGTTGCAGTAGTTACCCTGAGATGAAGAGGCTTGCATAGGGTACAGTAGCATGGAGAGCTGCATCAAACCAGTCTTTGGACTGAAGAGCAGAACAACGCAACAAAAGTATATTCTTCACAAAGTACTCTTTCATTCGCTATAGTAAATTGTTCAAGCCAAGCAGCGTAACTATAGGGCTAGGTTTCTAGCGTTAGATGGCTTATTCCTAACATGCGATACCATGGATATCCTAATACGCGATAGTATTGCGTATTAGAATAGGGTATCTCATGTTAGAATGTCTTTATCTTTCGACCATAGTAGATGTATTCAGACTCTTATTTTTACTAAGTGGTCTGAAAACTTTGCAAACTTTATGGATGTTGCGCTAATACTTGAGGGGTATCATATCACATTTGTGTGAGGGACAAAGCAAGAGAAAACAATGTCCACAATATCTGGTTATCACCCCATTCCACGCATAAAATACAGCCTCATGTGTAGAATTCACGGGACTGTTTAAAAAAATGTTATCTTCAAGAAGTAGAAATCTGGTGTGCAAATAACCCAGGTCAAGTAGCAACATCGCTTTCGATTACGAGGTTATTTGGAGCGGCATACTTGAGAGCAGTAACAAGCATACTTGAAAGCAGTAAAAATGTAAAATACTCTAAAACGGTCTCTGGAAATCGTGATTCTTTCCAAGTAACAGGTGTATACTTAGAGAAATGACTTTTCAATACACAGGGAATCTGACACACAAGATACAAACAACGGAGCAAATGTGATTCCAGTTGGCATCAGGCCAGCTCCTAAAACCAGCAAGCCACATCTGGAGCCATCTGATCTAGTAATATCAGCACGTTCTGAGTCGGTTAAGTAGCTAACATCGTATGCGTACAGGGAATGTTTGAGACAATTCAAAGAGATGAAAGCCGTAGCGAAATCAATAAGAAGAAAAGGAAAATACAGGAGACAGTTTTCCAGTCATTCGTAGTCTAATTCAGATTTAACTGGGGACAATGCTTTGGGTGTGCAGTCTGAAGAAGAAGACAATGAATGCATATTCTGCAGTGATTGTTTCTCTGAAGACTAGAAATGGGCACAGTGCATGGAATAGTGTCCTTAGACTCCCAAATAATA
Source organism: Schistocerca nitens (assembly GCF_023898315.1). Lineage (NCBI taxonomy): Eukaryota > Metazoa > Arthropoda > Insecta > Orthoptera > Acrididae > Schistocerca > Schistocerca nitens. The sequence goes on along the minus strand of NC_064618.1, from coordinate 282,037,314 downwards.
TTCACATGAAAAAGAGCTTTTATATGCCTTGCCTGCGTTTCTTTCGCACAAGACACGCTGGAAATGCCAGAGAGGTAGAAAGGAACAGAATATTCATTATGTTTGATTACATGGGAATGATTGTGTCCGACGACCGTGATGTAATCCAGGAATCCAGGACAGGAAGAAGGCAGCATCGGATTGGTCATAATGTCATCTGTCTTTTTTATTGCAGATCTAGATGTCAAGTAACCTTGCAGCTATCATCAGTGCTATAATTCATATATATATATATATATATATATATATATATATATATATATATATATATATATATATATATAGGGTGACTCTAAAAGAATACCACAACTTTGGGAATTTAAAACTCTGCAACGGCAAAAGGCAGAGCTAAGCACTATCTGTCGGCGGATTAAGGGAGCTATAAAGTTTCATTTAGTTGTACATTTGTTCGCTTGAGGCGCTGTTGACTAGGCGTCAGCGTCAGTTGATGCTAAGATGGCGACCGCTCAACAGAAAGCTTTTTGTGTTATTGAGTACGGCAGAAGTGAATCGACGACAGTTGTTCAGCGTGCATTTCGAACGAAGTATGGTGTTAAACCTCCTGATAGGTGGTGTATTAAACGTTGGTATAAACAGTTTACAGAGAATGGGTGTTTGTGCAAAGGGAAAAGTTCTGGACGGCCGAGAACGAGTGATGAAAATGTAGCACGCATCCAGCAAGCATTTGTTCGCAGCCCAGGAAAATCGACTCGCAGAGCTAACAGAGAGCTGCAAATTCCACAATCAACTGTATGGAGAGTCCTACGAAAAAGGTTAGTTATGAAACCTTATCGTCTGAAATTGGTTCAAGCACTGTCTGCAGCTGATAAGATTAAAAGAATCGATTTCTGTGATTTTATCCTTGCTCAAATGGAAACAGATGAATCTTTCGTTTCAAAGATTGTGTTTAGTGATGAAGCAACTTTCCACACTAACGGGAAAGTCAACCGTCACAACGTCTGTATATGGGGCACTGAGAATCCGCGGGAAACAGTATGAACGTGACTCGCCTAAGGTGAACGTTTTCTGTGCCATTTCAGCCAATAAAGTTTTTGGTCCCTTTTTCTTCGAAGGTGCTACTGTAACTGGACTACAGTATCTGGAGATGTTAGAGAATTGGCTGTTCCCTCAGCTCGAACAAGAAGCACAACAATTCATATTTCAGCAGGATGGAGCGCCACCACATTGGCACTTATCTGTCCATAACTACCTGAACGTCAACTACCCGAGGCGATGGATCGGCCGCTAGGCAGCCCGTGACAGAGCACTTCATCACTAGCCTCCAAGAAGCCCTGACTTACCCCCTGCGATTTTTTCTTATGGGGGTATGTTCAGGATATGGTGTTTTGGCCACCTCTCCCAGCCACCATTGATGATTTGAAACGAGAAATAACAGCAGCTATCCAAACTGTTACGCCTGATATGCTACAGAGAGTGTGGAACGAGTTGGAGTATCGGGTTGATATTGCTCGTGTGTCTGGAGGGGGCCGTATTGAACATCTCTGAACTTGTTTTTGAGTGAAAAAAAAACCTTTTTAAATACTCTTTGTAATTATGTATAACAGAAGGTTATATTATGTTTCTTTCATTAAATACACATTTTTAAATTGTGGTATTCTTTTTGAATCACCCTGTATATCTCTCAGTGTCAGGCAGTAATCGCTGTCGGGGTAATACCCATAAACTTATCACAGTTCAGGAGCTACGGCGTCATTAACAATGAGATGTGTGAAAAACTGCCGCATATTGCATGACTTTCAAATTTATTACTTCTGTGCCATTAACTGTGTTCACAATAAACTTCGTGGACGGTATCCACATATGCCGTTGAATACACATACACAATTATATCATGGTACCACACATATATTAGGAGATTTGATAAGCACTCAGATACCTGAAATAAGGCCGCATCATGCATGAAGGTTTAATACCTTTGTTCTTTACTACTAATACACACCTATAGTCGAGTCAAGTTCAGGAAATCCTTGTTGGAAGCCAACCTATTTGCTGGTTCCATGTACATGACTTGACTGTAACATCCTGCACGGCAGAGCGAAAGCTATGTCTTGTCTTTCAGGCACTAGTTGCGTGGGGCCGTTCAGACCCTGCATGGCGTCGACTAAGGCCCTCCTGAACCAATCGATTCAATATTCACCTGACAGTCGTGGGATCCCGAACGATGTGAGCAACAGCATCGCGAACGACAAAGCACCGTTTCGATTGACCATGTTGCTGCCACTGTTGGATTCCGGCACTTAAAAACAGAAATTTCTCCTTCTTACACGAAGCGTAACACGATCCTCTGACAAACAAACGACGTTCAAATGAAGTGTCTGAATAAGAAACCGGTTGTGTATTGTCTACTTACGCACAGAATGTAGATGACATTACGTTTGTTGTCTTCGTGATGCTACAGTTTTCATCCCAGCAGTGTAGTGGGATGTATTGACTCCACGTTGGGCATCAAGATAGTACATCAGTAAAGGCTGTATTAGATCAGTTAGAAAATGTCAGTCCCGCGGTTATATTTCCAGACACTGGCATTGGAGCCGTAGTTCAGAAACGGACATTTGATGGATAATCTGGAATATCAAATATGTAGCTCCAAACAAACGAGAGGACAACACTGACAAGAATCAAAATTCAAATGGTGAAATGGCTCTAAGCACCATGGGACTTAACATCTGAGGTCCTGTGTCCTCGGTGGCTTAGGGATTAGAGCGCCTGCCTAGTAAGCAGGAGCTCCCGAGTTCGAATTCCGGTCGGGCACACATTTTCAACCCTGCCCTATCACGTCCCGTACACAGCGGATGTTTTTAATTCACTGAAATTTGAAAATTAGAATCCTTCATTCGTACTTCCATCGAATGTAGTGATAATGTTGCCCTCGATTTTCCGAAGCTGCCATCGTTCCTTTAAGAATCGCTTTCACTCACAAATAGCTTGCGTCGATGAGAGCAATGAAAGACACCGAAATCTTGCTTGCAATTCAAATAGCCACTATCCCTACTGTACGGTACTGCACAAGCACAATGTTTTCCTTACAAAGCGCCCATTGCAACTCAAATACATTCACTGTTCGCTAGAGCTTAGAGGCTGAAAGTAAACAAAACAAACTCAAAAATTACAAGCTTTTGACAAAATTAGACTGTATCACATCCCCCCCTACCACACCACACCAGACACACACACACACACACACACACACACACACACATCTGTACTGACAAAAACAAAAGAAGCACACAGAAGACATGGTCGGATGTCATCGTAACTTCATACACGCACCCACCTTCGTGTGTATGTAAATGATCAGAGCTGCAATTCTCTGTGACAAGTGACTGTGGCCACCAGAGTGCATTAGTATTGCTCATGTTTAGTGTTGTTACTAGGCCTCGTAGGATAAAAGGGGCATAGACAGCGTCGGATTTTGAGTGATCGCTGTGAATGACACAAAGATGCTGAGTACTCGTCTGCGATAGCGTTATCAGCACTTGACAGAGTTTGAAAGACGCCTTATTGTGGTTCTCCAATTGGCCAGATAGTCGAATCATGCAGTATCCAGATTTACGGGACGTGACACTGTGCTTGACTACGTGGGAAAGTAAGGACAAGCAAACTCGAGGTCAACATTTCGGTGGAACGTTTTTGACCACCACAGTGTGATATCGCCGTATTGTGCGCCAAGCACATAATAACTCCTTCACGTCAGTTCCTGCCTACCAAGAACAAATAATGGCTGCAGCCGGACTTGGGAATTACAGTCCCACAAGCAGGTTGCCGTTAACAAAACACAAACGGCTGCGTTTGGAGTGGAGAAGTGACTGGGAAGCATGGGCTGCTAATGAATAGCGTCGTATTGAGTTCAGTGATGAAATGCCGTTCTGTACTATACGGATGACAATCGTCGAAGATTATGGCAGCGACCTGGGAGAGGTTCCATTGTTCCAGTGTTTTGGAGAGGCATAGTGGTGTTATACCTGGCGACATGTTATAGGGAACCATTTGGTATGGTTTCATGCAAAGGCATGTTGTGATTGACGGAATCATGGCGGCACAACGGTACGCCACGTACTTCACATGTCCTCTTGTGTCACACCACATGCGACAGAATCGAGATGCCATTTTTCAATAGGACTAGGATCGTACACACTTGGCACGTCTCTCTATGAACGGTCTCGCTGATGTTGAGGTACTATTGTGGCCAGCTAGATCCCCAGATCTGTCTCCAATATAATGTGTGGGACCATATCGGACATCAACCCCGTCACAGCGCCAGTATTTAGGATATTTAAGACCAGTTACAGATGTCGTAGGAGGGGATACAACGGCTTCACGACAGCTTTCCCAATCAAATCAGAGTCACACATGCAGATGGGGTGCAACGTCATGCTGACAAGTTGTTTCATTCTGCCAAATTGTTTGTAAATTTGACTTAACTTCTTAATCACTAAATAACATCAGCGCGTAAAATTTCCTTTCGTTTCTTCCTCCCTTTCTGGGAGTGTATTTAACTTACGTAAGATAATGTAATGACCAACCTCTGTGAAATGTTATGGTTCTGAATTTGCACTTTCGCCTTGTGGCAACGTACCTCATCGTACCGAACGTACTCGGTGAACGATATGCGAGACTCGGGGTTTCTGGAGACTGCTCTTGTCTGCGCCCATTGTCGTTCCTTTTCGAAGACCCTGCAAAGCGACATTGAGGTATTATTCAAAGAGTAGAAATGGTTTGATACAAGTACAAAGATAATAATTTAATTTAATTTAATACCTACGATAACAATACAGAAAAGCCATTGCTCTTAATTAACGATTTTACATACAGCCATATTGTCACAAACGTCCCAAGTCCAAGCAAAAAATTGTAGCTAAAAAATCCTACGCCCAATCTTTGCGAATCTTGAAATTCTACTCAGAGCTTTGGGGAGTCATTCTCCTGAAAGGAAGACGGCCTCAACTGTGTTACCTGGTCTCGCTCCACAAGACTCCACAAACAGAATTTCAGTTTAATGACTGTCATCGATGCACATTCTGCTCATCAGGGACAGAACTGCTTTTTCTGGTGAAAATATGTCGACAACCGAGACACGAGCCTCCGGAAAAAGAATAGGCCTGCATCATGGGATGCTAAAAAGCAGCTGAATCTAACTGCCAATGACATTACTGTTCTCTCGAAACATGAACATAGCTAAGTTTGTGGAATTACGGCTAGCAATGTTGTCAGTTTAGTAGTCCATAAGTCGTGTCAAATTATTTAATTTGCTACGTCACTCAATCATCATGTTAAAGCAGCATTTGTAAAGGTGAGAAGCAAAGTATACTTAAAGATACAACAAGATTTTTGCGCTCAAATCATTGTCCAGATTAGTGCAAAAATTTTGAAACTTGGAATATGTGTATGATCTGCATTAAGTACGTTGTGGCTATGATAATATAATACAGTATCTAATACAGTAAGTTGTACTGTATATTCCATGTAATGTTCGTAACAGTCATATCATCCTGTCTCATATATTATAATTCCAGCTGAACGGAATGAATTCTATCTATTTCTCCCATATGGATCGAAAGGACAATGTTACATTCATTTGTGACCGCCTAAAGGCATTTAAACATTCATTTCCGCACGATACACGTAAATGAAGCCGGAGGAAGCTCTGATATGTAGTACAATGGGAAGTACCTCTGCCTTGCACTTGATAGCGGCTGCAGAGAAGCGGTGTAGAGGAAGATCTAAATAAAGGCCAATAGAATGTAGTCGACTTAAATCTGGTGATGTTGAGGGAATTAGATTAAGAAACTCTGACACCAGAAGTAGTAGATGAGTTTCGCTACTTGAGCAGAAAAATAGGTGATGATAGCAGACGTAGAGAGGACGTAACCCGTAGAATTACTACAACGAGGAAAGTTGAAAGCTGAAAAAGACACATACGTTCACACCATGTGCAAATTTAAGAGTTTCGTAGACTTTTCTGAAGATATTGATCTCAAGTGCAGCCTTGTACGGAACTAGCTCCCCTAATAGTAAGCCGCTCACACACACACACACACACACACACACACACACTCTAGTCCATGGCTAAAAGTCGCTCATACACATCCACTCCCAGATGCCCATTCTCACTCACTCATTCAGCCCAATTCATTGCCATTATTTCTTTGCGTCTCTCTGTCACTGTCTCCCGTCTCACATACACGTCTCCTTCGTTACGTCCTACTATTGTTGTCCCCTCCCACTGTAGCTCTCTCCCTCTTGCTCTCTTTTGTTGCTACTACTCATTCATTCCTACCCACTGCTGCTGTCTCTTCTCACTGTTATTATCTCTCTCTTCCTCGTTGTCATTGTCATAGACTGTTTCTCATTATCACTGGTTCGCACCCACTTCCACTTCCTCTGTCTCTTTATTCCTCTCCCTCCGGCACTGCGTCCTTCACTCTTTTCCTAGCACTATTCTGTCACTGTCAACTATGTTCCACTGCCACTGTGTCCCTTATTTTGCGTCTCAATGTCATTATCTCCTTCTCTTTTTCTATACCACAACCCTGTCTACTATATTCCACCATTTATTACTTTTCCGTCTCCATCCCACTGCCAGTGTCTCCTTGGCTCTCAGCATAGAAAGCGCGAATATGCCCGCTTGTAAAAATATTGGGGATGCTGAGAAAGGTAGAATGATTTTCCAGTCAGAGTCTTTTAAACAGGAGCATATTCGCCTTTTTTGTGCTCCGACAGGAGTATTTTTCTTCGGGGTTCCTTCTCTTGCCTACCACAGCAGGGCACGTCACTCATATGAAAAGAACTTTATGGGTCAGTGAAATTTTGATAGTTTACTTACGTGAAACTGAAGTAACGCAAAACTAATTTTACGGGAGCAAAAATTTTGCTTGTGATTCAGTTCTGCAACATGGGTTCCCAGAACCCTTTTGATGGTAATGGAAACACTTTACTGCAATATTTCTTCGTGCTACGTCACTTTACAAACTACGTTTCCGCGTCACACTGGATTTTACGTGCGTGTTTTACGTATAGAAGTAGGGTAAATTTGCACCTCTGCATATTGGAAACGAATAAATATGTTGTTGTTGTTGTTGTTGTTGTTGTTGTGGTCTTCAGTCCTGAGACTGGTTTGATGCAGCTCTCCATGCTACTCTATCCTGTGCAAGCTTCTTCATCTCCCAGTACCTACTGCAGCCTACATCCTGAATCTGCTTAGTGTATTCATCTCTTGGTCTCCCTCTACGATTTTTACCCTCCACGCTGCCCCCAAATACTAAATTGGTGATCCCTCGATGTCTCAGAACATCTCCTACCAACTGTAATATCTCTTTATATTCGATGAATTATTCTGATACAATTCTACCCTTGAATGACGTTTACTAATTTTCTATCTTCATACTCGCAGAATCCATGCGCAAAGTAGTTTCATACAATAGCTATGCCATGAGCGCAAAATTATTCTTTGTAATATTCTCTCTGGTGGTTGCTAGAAAAAGCTTCCGAGATTGACTTCGCGCCGATTAGCCTGAGCATTGTTTGAAGAATTGTAATCTGAATATTGAGATTTATGACAAAAGATAACTGATACGAAATTGTACGATTAAAAGGGAAATATATATATATATTGCTCCTTCATACAAAAGGTGTATAACAATTTACATTATTTGACATTTGAGAATTAATTATGTTCATCGATATATTGCGTAGTTGTTAATCAGAAGGGAACTTCCGAAAGACTGGATACGAACCTGCATTTAATAATCCAAGAGCTCCATTACTTCTTTGGAATGTTAAGCTTCATCAAAGCCAAATATCCGCTTGATCTGAGGTTTCCCGACTGATTAAACAATGCTCCCCAAAATACGAGGCATTTTATTTGTACAGATTAGCAGACTGCCACAAAGCACGACCCTGCAGAGAAGAAGAATCATCGCCAGATTTCATTCTAACAAGTAAAATTTCTGAATCATTTTGAGTGACTGAGTTATGACTGTGTTTCCTATTACGAATGATTGATTGCTCGAACGAATTGAGAACTACATAACCACATAATTACATAGATAGGAGGAAAAATTACAGTGGCGACCGTGACAGGACTCTCTTGGATTCTTATATAATATATGTATTTTTTGTTTCATGGAAACCAACTAGAACGAGAGGTAACTAATCTGAAGAGAGATTCAGTGGCCATAGTAAAAGATTGCTGATACCAAGGAACGCTTTCAACTATTGGACAAGACCTATACTGCAGAACAAGGCCAGATAATTCCAATTTTTACATTTTGTAGTTAAAATAGTTTGAAATTAATTTAGAAAGAACTTTGTTCCAGATAGAAGTTAGATTGTAGAACTGTATATTGTATGATTTTCGTATCTGGACATTGAACTTCATACCATCTGTGAAGTAATTTGAAAGTTAAGTGTGTCTACGACAGTAAATTTGAAACTGTATTTAGTGACTATAACCTGATATTGACAGTTATTTAATGGTATTGACTAGAGCGGCATTTAAAATGTCATTGAATCAACAACAAGACGTGCAACAGCCTTCAGCTGTTTGCGCAGAAGCAGAGGCCACGGATAGCAATTCTGAGACTGTTGTCTCTAGCGGTAGCAATATAAATAATCCCGCTGGTTCAGAAAACATTCATACAACAGCTGATCAGATTGTTGTTAACCCATTAGTTGTTATTATGCAACAGTTGTCTCTATTAGCCGAAGATGTGTCAAAACTTACGAAGGCTCAAGTAGAAATTAAACGAAATTTTGCAGAATACCAAGCGGAAGTAAAACGAGACTTATCCATTATACAGTCTGAAGTAAAACGAGACTTGTCCGTTGTACAGCGAGGTTTTGCAGAAGGCTAAGCGGAGGTAAAACGAGACTTATCCGTTATACAAAATGAACTCCAAAATCAATTAGCCGAAAATCAAATAGAATTACAAAATCAATTAAGAACAACCCTTACCGAATTAGATCAGAGATTAAATACCCAGACACAGGAAATAAAAGAACAGGCAAAAAGGACCGAACAGAATCTTATTGCTCAAATTGAGCAGGTTCGCCAAGAATGCCAAGAAAACAATAGTAAATTAAAAGCGGAACTAACCGAATATGTATCTGTCAAAATTGACACAATGCAGAAACAAGTAGAACTGTTTCCTCAAGTAATATAAGCTCAAGAGGACACACAGTGTTCCGTAGCTGTGATACCAGAAATTATAGAATCACAAGATAATCTAAAGAAGCAGTTTGACGAAGTGAAGGGAAAACAGACGACAGTGGAACATAGAATGAATGTACTTGCGGGTAGGTTTTCAGAAATGACATTAGAGCGGCAAAGTTTTCCTTCGGAAACGATAGAAGAAACTGTGAAAGTAGCTTTACAGTCAATTTCAGAGGGTTCCGAAGAGAATTTTTTCAATAAAGGGTTAAAGGAAGTTAGTGAACAACTTGGCGAAGAATTCTCGCGTTGGAAAGAAAATCTCTCGCAGGTGGATTTAGAAACAGCGAGAAGTAGGAAACAAAATTCTCAATCTGTGCGTGACATTCCGTCCACGTCAAGATCCGATGTAGACAGAACTGGAACGTCACAAGTTAGATTCGATATAACGTATAGCCACAGGGAAGAGTACGAACAGGATGATTTGTGGAATCGTAGTACCGTTGAAGAAAAGATGATTAAACAGAGACAATTTCAAATCTTTAACCCTGACAAAAAGAATGTTCATCTTGCAGTGTTTACTCGAAGATTCAGAGGTCTATTTCCACGATCTTGGACAGAATGGCAAAAGATTAGTTTTGTATCTGGATATATACAAGGATCAGGAGCATCGTGGGCATCCGAACAAACATCTTCTTGTAAATGTTATAAAGAATTTGAGCAGGCTTTTCTAACAAAATATTGGTCTGCTCGAATACAAGAAAGACTTAGGCAGGAAGTATTATATCCTGAGCCTTTCCCATTTTCTAGAGGATCTCTAAAGAGATATTTTGAGAAATACATTAATAAATCTTTGTATTGGGATGTACCGATTCCTTTGCCGGATATACTTAGGATACTCAAGTCCAGACTACCCACCAGTATAAGGAATCAGCTGTTATATAGAAATGATAAGGATATAGACTCATTTATGACTACACCTGATCATATTGATATAATTGAGGAGGACAATAAAAGGTCAAGAGAAATGCCATATCAAAGAAGAGCAATACAAGCGAATCGGAGCTGCAACTTGAATGTGAATGGCAGTAATGGTATAAGTAAAAATAATCATAACCAACTACACTCTCCGAGGAGACTTAGAAATGGACAAAATGCAAACAATAATCATTACCATAATGGAAACTTTAGTAATGGTGCAGCGAGGGGCTATTTTAGGAAAAATAGAAATTGTAATCGATATAATCCAATAGTTCTACCAACACCAGCAGAACAACAACAATAATTACACGAATCAAGCAAGACAACATAGACAGAATTCACCACAACAACCGATAATCACTGAAGTAGCTGAAGAGACAAATACCAATCGGACCAACAATCAGTCAAACTAAACATGACCGCATCGTGCCCCAGAGGAGCGGTCAGGGGATCTGTTAGGGGCGAAATAGTAAAATTACAATTGTTATGATATAATGATGGTGAGCTGTTGACTGAAGAGTTAACAAAGGATTTAACAACGTGTCGTAATGACAGATCGAGTGTTCCGGTATCGGAAGTATTTGTTGAAACAGAGGAAGTTCCAACGAATGTGATATTGGACACCGCCGCTTCCGCCAATGTCATCTCAGGCGCTCTTTTTCGGAGAATTATTAGGAAGAAGAAGGTACCAATTTTGCCAGTACAGAACTGCAAAATCATCGGAGCTGTTGGAGCACTTTCTCCCAATGTCAAAATACAAACACAATTAGAGATGAAAATGGGAAATGTAGCAATAAAATGCACGTTCCTTGTAGTCGAGAAGTTATTAGTGGACTGTATTATTGGTATTGGGGGTATGCAGGAGTACGATTGTCAGGTTGATTTTTTGGAAGGAATAGTTGAATTTAGATTAAATGGAGAAGAGATATCACTGGATTTAAATAGAAAGGAGACGGTGCATGAGAAATATTGTCGCGGTGCCATAATTCAATTAATTGACACTACAAACGGTCGTTGGAAGGAGCTTTCAAGGGCTTTGATACAACAGGAGGACTTTAAACAAACAACAATGATAAAAGCTAGTGAATCAAATCAGTTTACCGGAGAACAAAGGCAGCAGCTTCATTATTTGTTAAAGGCATATGAAGAGATTTTTGATGAGAAACCAGGAATTATTAAAGGGTATATTTGTCGCCTACAAGTGAAACTACATCAGACTTACTGTTACACGCACTATCCGATCCCCTGGCGTTGAAAACAATCTGTTCAAAGGGAGATAAATAGAATGTTAGAATGGAACTGGATTGAGCTATCAACTAGTCCATATTGTTCTCCGCTCTTAGTCGTCCCAAAACCGGGAGGCAACGTAAGATTAGTTCTGGATGCGAGAGAGATTAATCAAATAATAGTACCTGAAAGAACTCATCCGGAAAATATAGATGAATTAATTCAAAATTTGCAGGATGTTTCGTACTTAACTAGTGTTGATTTGAGAAGTTCGTACTGGTAGGTCCAAATGGATGAAGAATCTAGGAAATATACCGCATTTATCTGTGCCAGGAGAAGTTACCAATTTAGAGTTGTCCCGTTCGGACTTAATATTAGTGCCGGAATATTTATTTCAGCGTTGGATTATGTTCTTGGACCAGAATTGCGTAGTCGTATAATTGTGTTTGTTGACGACTTATTAATAGCCACGAAAACATGGGAAGAGCATTTGTAAATTTTGCAAAGGATTTTTGCTGTTTTCAAGAAAACCAGAATTACAGTAAACATACAGAAGTCTCATTTTGCTTTACCACAAATTAAGTTCTTAGGACATATGATAGTTGCGAGAGGTATCCTGCCTACCGAGAAGAAGATAAGTGCAATTCGAAATTTTTCATCACCACGGAATAAAAGACAGCTGAAGGGATTTTTAGGTATGCATCGTTCTTCCGTCGTTTCGTAAAGAATCAAGCCATAAATTCTGAGGCATTAAACCGGCTTCTACGGAAGCATGTGCCATGGCACCGGATTCAGACGTTTCATCTTGGAGAAAAGGTTTTATTGAGGCGCCGGCCGCGGTGGTCTAACGGTTCTAGGCGCTCAGTCCGGAACCGCGCGGCTGCTACGGTCGCAGGTTCGAATCCTGCCTCGGGCATGGATGTGTGTGATGTCCTTACGTTAGCTAGGTTTAAGTAGTTCTAAGTTCTAGGGGACTGATGACCACAGATGTTAAGTCCCATAGTGCTCAGAGCCATTTGAACCATTTTTTTATTGAGGCGACACATCCATTCCTCGAAACTGATGAAGAACATAAAGAAATGGAATCTTATTTATACCGGACCATATGTTATTGTAAATATACCAAATCCTGGATCATACTTGGCATATCCCGAATCGAAAATAATAAAGGGATTATTCCCGCATAATGATATTAAGAAATTTTTAGAAGGATCGTCGATCTGTGATACCAAATATGGAGAAGAATTTAGAGTGGAATTTGACTATGAGTCGAATGTGTATATAAATATCAAGATGTTTATGTTGTTTAGTGGGTAAGAGACAGTGAGATTACTCCTGTGATAGGTTAAGAGACAGTGAGATTACTCCTGTGATAGTTTAGCACAAAATTTTAAGAGAGGTAGAAGAATTTGTTAATTACTAGTGTTTGTAAGTGTGGACTATGAGCAGAAGCCATAGTGATATACAATGAAAGTGCATCTACATTTCCTCAAGACAAGGCACTTATGTGAGAATTGCGTGTTAAACTTGAACAGTGCGGGATATGTAGGTAAATACGCTGTGTGTATGATGTGCGCTGTTCGCGTGAGAAAACAAATGAACTGTGAAATGAAGCAACAGTCGATAATGTCACTGCTGCAAACAATTGAAGAAACTCTCCGGTTCAATTGGCTCTGAGCACTATGGGACTTAACATCTACGGTCATCAGTCCCCTAGAACTTAGAACTAATTAAACCTAACTAGCCTAAGGACATCACACAACACCCAGTCATCACGAGGCAGAGAAAATCCCTGACCCCGCCGGGAATCGAATCCGGGAACCCGGGCGCGGGAAGCGAGAACACTACCGCACGACCACGAGCTGCGGACGAAACTCTCTGGTTGCGCGAGAGAAAATTATTATAATTTTTAGATTTTTCATTATGCCTTCTCTACCAGAAGAATTAATTTAAGAATTTTAATTAACATTTTAAGAATAGCAGTTTGTGTGTTTCATATTATGGACATAATTGTTGAAATATATTTCCATAAATGTTCATGAGAGATTGAAGAAGATTCTGCGAATGGATGATTTGTTAAATGAACATACGTCATCATTAATGATATTTATTTGCAGGTGGATCTATAAATCAATTAATTATAAGAATAATGAAAATTTATCAGAGAATTTTTTCTAGAAATTATTCTTTTTGTGGAGTGTCATATGCCTATGTTTAAAATTTTTCATCAGGTGTAAACATAAATTTTATTCATAATTTCGTAATTGAAAGCATACCTCGGACAGACTCAATGCTCTACTTCCACCTGCGCTGTGACAAAACGAAGATTAGATTTTAAAAAAATTGAGAGGAATACATTCGATATGAGCTACAACAAAATCTAAATGCCCACAGTCTATTTGGCAATGTTTTGGACAATCAGGAGTTGTAATGCAAAACAACTTTGGTATTGAGGACTACAAAAAAATTTGCAATTGTCAGGACTGATGGATGTTCCAGTCTAGTACAGATGGAAGAATATAAGAATCCACTCCGATTTTGAGTTCAACGATGAAATATGGACTTCGTTGCCTTAATCCACTCTCTTCCGGGGATTTATTCAGTCAGAACCTTTTCTTATTCCACTTTAAACCTGTTCCATGTTCACATCCCTGACCATTTGTTCCTGAGATCGTCTTGCTGTTTCTACGGCACATTACCAGCTTCTGTCCTGTACCATAAGCCATCGCCTGTCCTCGGTACCGCCTCCACCAAACGCTGTACGTCGCCTACCCGCTGTCCGTACCCAGTGTTCCTGTTCCATCGACTTCACAACGAGATCGCCGGCTACATCGTTGAAAGAAGAATTTTGAAATTCTTTTTTGGAGCACTATGGTAAATTTTTTTGGGCTATGAGGCACTTTTCCTTCTAACTAATCTATGGAGCTTCTATATATTTCAAAATTACTGGGTTTAGGCTTTCCTATCTTCTTTAATACCTGATCTGGGGTCTATTCTTCCAGGTTTTCCAGGGTTTCCCTGTGAAGGCCAGTTCCCAAATGGGTAGACCTTTTTAGTAATCACGCCAATCTACATCTTCCCTGGTTATGTACTCGGGATGCGGGTATACCCCGGTACATGTAAGAGCTACAGCTTAGGTATTCTCAAAACTTACTGTCTTAACATGTTACCCATACTCTCTATAGTAAAATTCTATTAATTCAAAATATTCCTCTTTTGAATAAACAACCCAACAAATTTTTTTCTATTAGCTCGCAAAGTGTATTATCATTAACTTTGCTCGCTGCGAGGGGCAATTGTAATATCTCTTTATATTCGATGAATTATTCTGATACAATTCTACCCTTGAATGACTTTTACTAATTTTCTATCTTCATACTCGCAGAATCCATGCGCAAAGTAGTTTCATACAATAGCTATGCCATGAGCGCAAAATTATTCTTTGTAGTACTCTCTCTGGTGGTTGTTAGAAAAAGCTTCCGAGATTGTCTTCGTGCCGATTAGCCTGAGCATTGTTCGAAGAATTGTAATCTGAATATCGAGATTTGTGACAAAAGTTAACTGATACGAAATTGTACGATTAAAAGGGATATATATATATATATATATATATATATATATATATATATATATATATATAACAGAGGGAAACATTCCACGTGGAAAAAATATATCTAAAAAGAAAGATGATGAGACTTACCAAACAAAAGCGCTGGCAGGTCGATAGACACACAAACAAACACAAATATACACACAAAATTCAAGCTTTCGCAACAAACTGTTGCCTCATCAGGAAAGAGGGAAGGAGAGGGAAAGACGAAAGGATGTGGGTTTTAAGGGAGAGGGTAAGGAGTCATTCCAATCCCGGGAGCGGAAAGACTTACCTTAGGGGGAAAAAAGGACAGGTATACACTCGCACACACACACATATCCATCCACACATACAGACACAAGCAGACATATTTAAATATGTCTGCTTGTGTCTGTATGTGTGGATGGATATGTGTGTGTGTGCGAGTGTATACCTGTCCTTTTTTCCCCCTAAGGTAAGTCTTTCCGCTCCCGGGATTGGAATGACTCCTTACCCTCTCCCTTAAAACCCACATCCTTTCGTCTTTCCCTCTCCTTCCCTCTTTCCTGATGAGGCAACAGTTTGTTGCGAAAGCTTGAATTTTGTGTGTATATTTGTGTTTGTTTGTGTGTCTATCGACCTGCCAGCGCTTTTGTTTGGTAAGTCTCATCATCTTTCTTTTTAGATATATATATATATATATATATATATATATATATATATATATATATATTGCTCATTCATACAAAAGGTGTATAACAATTTACGTTATTTGACATTTGAGAATTAATGATATTCATCGATATATTGCGTAGTTGTTAATCAGAAGGGAACTTCCGAAAGACTGGTTACGAACCTGCATTTAATAATCCAAGAGCTCCATTACTTCTTCGGAATGTTAAACTTCATCAAAGCCAGATATCCGCTTGATCTGAGGTTTCCCGACTGATTATACAATGCTTCCAAAAATACGAGGCATTTTATTTGTACAGATTAGCAGACTGCCGCAAAGCACGAGCCTGCAGAGAAGAAGAATCATCGCCAGATTTCATTCTAACAAGTAAAATTTCTGAATCATTTTGAGTGACTGAGTTATGACTGTGTTTCCTATTATGAATGATTGATTGCTCGAACGAATTGAGAACTACATAACTACATAATTACATAGATAGGAGGAAAAATTACACAACTGATCCCTTCTTCTAGTCAAGTTGTGCCACAAGCTCCTCTTCTCCCCAATTCTATTCAATAACTCCTCATTAGTTATGTGAACTACCCATCTAATCTTCAGCATTCTTCTGTAGCACCACATTTCGAAAGCTTCTATTCTCTTCTTGTCTAAACTATTTATCGTCCACGTTTCACTTCCATACATGGCTACACTCCATACAAATACTTTCAGAAACAACTTCCTGACATTTAAATCTATATTCGATGTTAACAAATTTTTCTTCTTCAGAAACGCTTTCCTTGCAATTGCCAGTAAATATATCAGGAAAATTTTAAAGGCTGTTCCACCCCGACGTCTTAAGAATATATGGTAAAAATTTCAGCCGCTGCTATGCATAGTCGTCTTGGAATATGAGGCTCCGTTTTCGTGCCTCCATAACCCCCTTAAGGCTCACCGTAGACAGAAAGAAATGAATAATACTCTCTTTTGACCCTGCACTGAAGGAGAATAACATTGAGAGTATCCTTGTATTGGGTATACAGTGGCTATCCACAGTGCTGGACACTACCTTTCTACCAACAATACAATCCAAAGTGTGAGCTGCAGTTGAATCCTGTTTCTATGCACGTCGTTTTGGAACATATTGGATAGCGCATGTTGTTGCATGCGTACCGGTAAATAACCGCATTGTTGGCTTCGACATCCCTGAGGCGTTGGTAATGTAATGAACGAGGTATAACAACTCCGACATACACTGAAGTGGCAAAAGTGATGGAATAGAGATACGCACATATACAGATGGAAGTAGTATCTCGTACAGAAGCTATAAAAGGGCAGTGCGTTGTAATCAGGTGATTCATTTGATAAGGTGTCCGACGTGATTATGGTCGCACGACGGGAATTAATAGACTCTGAACGCGGAGTGGAACATTCAATTCCGTAAATCGTTAGAAAATTCAGTATTCCGAGATACACAGTGTTAATAGTGTGCCGAGAATAGCAGATTTCAGGTATTTCCTCTCACCACCGTCAACGCAATGGTCGACGGCCTACACTTAACTATTGAGAGCAGAGTTTGCTTAGAGTTGTAGGTGCTAACAGACAAGCAACACTCCAGAAATCATTGTGGGATGTACGACGAACGTAAACGTTAGGACAGTGAAGCGAAAATTGGCATTAATGGGCTATGGCAGCAGACATCCGACACGAGTTTCTTCGCTAACAGCGTGACATCACCTGCAGCGAATCTTCTAGGCTGGTGACCATATCGGTTGGACCCTATACGACTGGAAAACCGTGGCATCGTCAGATTGTAACACTCCGATTTTTAATGTATCCCACTCGATCGGGATCTGATAGCAGCCCAAATAATAATTAATTAATGTGACCGTGTACCTAATGGAGCTGGCAATCGGATTTGACTGTTACGGAGTTGTTACATTCCATTTTGTCCTTCTCAAATGCTGTAATAATGAAATGTCTGGTGACAAGAAGAACGCCAACACAGTTTCATTAATCAAGATCCTATATTCGTCTCAAAAACACAAGAAAAGGAGACAGCCACCGCCTTCGCCATACATGTTTAATTACGGCTAATCTCAGCACAGGCTTCTTCGTTATTCACAATCGTCACACGCTAAATACAATCACTGCAATCCAACACTGCAATCCAAATGATGCCGGCGCGGTAGACGCGAAACCACAAATATCGGCACAGAAATATCACTGATCACTCTCGTAATTATGCTTTTTCACTTTCCCGTATTATTCTAACACAAAGGGGTTAAACCGCGGCGATGGCCACTTCCTTTGTCGGTACAGCCTTGCATTACATCAACAGGCCTCCACCCGCTCGGCCCGCAACCCGGAACTGACTTCAACTCTACACTCGTTCTCGCAACCCGACACTATCGATTGTTTGCCCTGTCGACCTGTGCCTAGTGCAAACTTATAGTAAGGGCCTACGGACCCCTTACATCCCCGCCCTCGAAAACTTCTTTGGAGCCACAGGCGTAAAAGCATCGGCAAGGGAATTAAACATTGCTACTTTTGAACAAAACACACAGTGTGAATAATTAATGAAATTACAATTCACCAAAATAATCCCTCGACTCCGGTAGTGGGCTGCCTCCACAATAATTTCTACAAAAGGTTATTACATCTCATAAACATGGCATTGTCCAAATTACAACTTTTATATCAAACAGAAATAGTCCTCTATAGTCCAATATTGAAAGAAACACACAACATACAATCAAAAATTATTACTTAAACACATGACATATGAATTACTATACTACAAATTAGTTGTTACAGGTTTTATACCCATTCTCAGGTAATCGTCGATATGAAATATGCAATTCTAATTATAATACATCACAAAACACAATGTAAATAAACATTTTTCTTTTTCAAATGTCCGTTTTACAACTAAATGTCCTAAATATATCTTAGCAGGTTTATTCGGGTCCTTGTAGCCCTCACTCTTGACCGGACCTCACCTGGAGTGTCATTCAGTTTTCCGGTCCCTCCACCTCTTCCTCTATAATCAGACGAATGATTAAAATGATTCCTTGGGTCATTACTTCCCCCTCGGTTTTGATCATTAGCTTGATTGTGTTCCCGTGATCGAACAGATTGCAACTGTTCCAGTATTTCCATCAAGGCCTCCCTATCTTTAATTAGGCTCCCGGATACAGTTTCTTGCATTCTCCGGCTCATTCTTCTTTTTATCGCTGATATAATTACGTCATCACTCAGGGGTTGTTCCAAAGTCTCGTTCAATTCCCACAAACGTTCGGTAAACTCTTTCAACGTTCCTCTCCATGTAGTAAGTGACTTGCGGTGTAGTAGGTCCTCAAGTGCTGCACACTGATGACTTTTGGACCAGTATTTCTTCAAGACTTCTCCTTCAAACTGATCATAACTAGTAGTCCCTTCCTTCTTCTTGACTCCACAAGTGAAGGCCTCACCTTCCATTGCAACCCTCTGGTTATCCTCTTCTCGCTGCACGGCTATAGCACTTCTCAGATTGACAGGCAATTGGTTTTGCCTATCTCCTATCCCCTTAACCGCATTGTTGCATTGTTTCTGCATCTGCGTCACCTCGGTGATCCTTTCTACAAATTCGGCTTTAGTTTCTTCAATATCGTCTTCTATCTTTTCTGTTAACTTTCCTTCCATCTCCTCCACGTCTCCCTGGACTTGGTCTATATTCTTCTGTAGCTTACTCTCTCTCTCGTCAATGTTCATCTTCAGTCGTTCTGGTAACTCTTGCATTTCCTTCTTCAGATTACATTCCATCTTCATTTGCGATGTTTTGATCTCTTGTAAACCTCTCTCTAATGATTCTCGGGCTATTCTTCCCTCTTCTCTAGTTTCTTGTAAACCTTTCTCTAATGATGCGTTATTTTCTTGTAAAACCTTTAGTGATTCTCTTGTTTCTTGTAAACCCTTCTCTAATGATTCTCGTAAATCTTCCTTTAGTGATGCGTTGTTTTCTTGTAAACGTTTCTCTAATGATTCGTTAGTCTTCTTTATCAAGTCTACCAACATCGACCACCTGTCGGCATCCTCTGAAACTGGCCTAG
The DNA here is from genome assembly GCF_023898315.1 of Schistocerca nitens. Taxonomy (NCBI): domain Eukaryota; kingdom Metazoa; phylum Arthropoda; class Insecta; order Orthoptera; family Acrididae; genus Schistocerca; species Schistocerca nitens. Next base: position 282,017,566 of record NC_064618.1, on the reverse strand, counting down.
CTCTCGTCGTTTGTCCCGGTGTTTTGGGATAACTAGTTGAATGTGCTGATGGGCTTCCTAATGACAATCCATAATCACTGATTCCTGAATCATCTTTGTCTTCCTGTCCTATCCCTTTCCTTTCAACTACTGCCTCACAAACCTGCTTATCTTCAGTAGACATGTTTGGTTTATTTTTGATGCACAGGCAAGTAATATAAAATAACATCTAGTAACCCAAAACACTCCTAATTACCATGAAACTAATCAAACAGTACCTGCAGTATTTTCAGTTAATCCCAAAATTGATATAATATGCATAAGTACTGAACATAATGACTCTCAAAACCTAATAACTTCAAATATCAATTCTCGCATACACAGCTTATGTAAAATGTTCTAAACAAGATAAATCACACCACTCATAAAATCTATAAATGTAAAATCCCCAAAAACAATAAGCATATCTGTATAATTACCATTTAGACAACGCAGTATGCATAAATAAGTATGCTATATTTCAGAGTATGTTTCGCAAACTTTTCGGAAATTACTGTAATTGGGCACTTTTCCTAACGTGAAATTCCGTTTACAAATGTTTATTTACCGCGAAGACTGCACACTACAATTTAATGTTATGTCATCCAGTCGTCTTCACTCACCAACTGACGTTACCACAAGTCGCGATGTTTTGACGTTTGAAGTGGGCGTGGCGCTGTACTGCTGCCGGAGCCGCGTGAAGTCGCGCTGCTGTGGCGAGTCGTCGTAGTTCTCCATCGGCCGCTCCGTGGCGCTGCAGGCGAGGGTAGTTTGTAGTTCGGCCGCTAGATGCGGGGTCGGCGCTCGGTGTCTCGAAGTCGCGCTGCGGCGGGACGTCGTAGTTCTCAGCCGGCCGCTCCGTGGCGCTGCAGGTGGGCGTAGTTTGTATTTCTGCCGCTAGATGCCGGTCGGCGCTCGGTGTAATGCGTCTGTGCTTGAACTACTCCTTGCACAGGTAGTTGGGATGACGTGTGAAATCACCTCGCAGATCGAAGCTCTTTGGCGCAACTGCTTCACGGGTCTGCGTGACGTCACTCAACAATTGCGTCGCCACATGAATTGTCGTCCGCATAACAGTTTAGGGGTCCACTTGAAGCTGTCCGATTTTCGTTACCCAAAAAGCAAATCTGTGTTAGACCACAACTCGAACCCGGATTTCTTGTTTATCGCGAGTGGTCGCCTTAACAACTTCGGCTATCTGTGAACGTCTCCTGGGCCGACCCAAACTTCCTTATGTCATGTTCTATATATCCCCTATGATCGAAGTCCTTGTTTCCCACACAGGGAGAGACAACTTTTATTGTGGTCATTTTAGCCCATAGAGGGACAGATACCACTGATTTATACAATACCCGTGTTTGCAGAGTGTATTACATTATTATGTACTTTTAGATGTGCATGGACGTCTGTAGGAAGAGACACCGTTTTTACGATCCACAGCTGTTGTAAATATTACGAAATGGATTCGCAATTTGCCAGTAACTGTTGATGTCAGCTGTACATTTTATTAATGACACACGAAAAGTGCTCGAACTTTGTAACTCCCTCACAGGGAGAGAAAACTTTTACTATTGTCATTTTAGCACATTGAGGCTTGTATACGAATTATTTACACAATGCATATATTCATACACTGTATGCTACATTACTATGTCCTCCAGACATACATGCATGTCTGAAGAACATTGTAATGTAGTCTACAGACACAGTATAAATGCAGAAATTGTAGAAATCACTGCTTGTATCATTTCGGTCTTTTACCAGCTCTGCTCACAAGAGGATATACGTGTACATAAATACTCCGGAAGTCACCTGACGGTGTGTGGTGAAGGGTAGCACAAACGGATCCGCCTTCTCTGATCCACTTTCGAATGGTGCGTGTGAAGAATGATTGCCGGTAAGCCTCTGTATTAACTCGAATTTTTCATTGCGGTCATTTTGCCATATGTACTGTATTTGCATCGAAATAATATGTTGTCCGACTCTCGCCAAAAAACAATTACTTGTAATTTCTGAAGTAATCCTCTCCGTGATGCCTAACGCCTCTCTTCTAGAGTCTGCCGCTGCAGTTTGTTGAACATTTCCGTAACGCTCTCGCGCCCATTAAACTATCACGTGACGAAACGCGCCGCTCTTCTTTAGATATTCTGTGGTGTCACCGCCAGACACCACACTTGCTAGGTGGTAGCCTTTAAATCGGCCGCGGTCCGTTAGTATACGTCGGACCCGCGTGTCGCCACTATCAGTGATTGCAGACCGAGCGCCGCCACACGGCAGGTCTAGTCTAGAGAGACTCCCAAGCACTCGCCCCAGTTGTACAGCCGACTTTGCTAGCGATGGTTCACTGACTACATACGCTCTCATTTGCAGAGACGACAGTTTAGCATAGCCTTCAGCTACGTCATTTACTACGACCTAGCAAGGCGCCATATTCAGTTACTATGAATGTATTCTGAACAGATAATATTCTGAATCATGTACCGTCAAGGGCGACGTTCATCATTAATGGATTAAAATTAAGTATCAAGCTAATTACGTACGCTTTCTTAATTCTAATTCCTTGTCATGTTCCAGACCTCACGTCAGTATCGTCCTTCCCTCCTCACGCCAGCCTGCGTGAGCTAAAACGCGTGCATTTCGGCTCTTCAAAAATGGTTCAAATGGCTCTGAGCACTATGGGACTCAACTGCTGTGGTCATAAGTCCCCTAGAACTTAGAACTACTTAAACCTAACTAACCTAAGGACAGCACACAACACCCAGCCATCACGAGGCAGAGAAAATCCCTGACCCCGCCGGGAATCGAACCCGGGAACCCGGGCGTGGGAAGCGAGAACGCTACCGCACGACCTCGAGATGCGGGCATTTCGGCTCTTCTGGCAACACAACATATTCTGTCTCTTCTATCACTCTTACCTGGTAAGGTTCGCATATAGATGAACAATTCTCAGGAATAGTTCGAAGCCTGCCGCGGTGGTCTAGCGGTTCTGGCGCCGCAGTCCGGAACCGCGGGACTGCTACGGTCGCAGGTTCGAATCCTGCCTCGGGCATGGGTGTGTGTGATGTCCTTAGGTTAGTTAGGTTTAAGTAGTTCTAAGTTCTAGGGGACTTATGACCTAAGATGTTGAGTCCCATAGTGCTCAGAGCCATTTGATTAGTTCGAACAAGCGCCTTGGAAGCCACGGCTTTATAACACCCATCCCAACCGAATGACTGCACCCGTCATGACGGAAAGGGGCGCAACGTCATACTGACAAGTGGGCCCTTCCTGCCATGTTCATTGAAAATTTGACTCCATGTTGAAACCACTGAAACAACATTACATGTCCCCTTGAGTAGCGAATTTTCATTCCCTCCTTTCCTTCTGGTGCTTCACTTTTTTTGGCAACAGGAGATGTAGTTGTGAACAGTGTCATGCTGTCGAATGAGAGCGTGTGTGAGAGAAAGGAAAACTAACTGTTCGAGGTCGTCGATCAGCAGCTGGTGTTCCACTCCGTGGCGGTCGAGGTTTGCCCGGAATTCTCGCTGCAAGTATGGAGGGACCCTGACGTCCACAGGGTGGCCGGCGAGGTGTGCCTGTGACCAGAAGTCAAAGCCAGAGCGCTGCCGCCACTCCGCCAGCATAGGCAGCTGCTCCTTCGTGGGCACCAGACGGTACACTTCGTGTCTGTACGAAGAACACAGCCATTAGAATAACGTCCAAACGTTAAACACAATGAAAAAATGTGGACATGTTCCTGAACACAATTTTGGAGCAGCTACAGAACACAAAATACACTACTGGTCATTAAAATTGCTACACCAAGAAGAAATGCAGATGATAAACGGGTATTCCTTGGACAAAGATATTATACTAGAACTGACATGTGAGTACATTTTCACGCAATTTGGCTGCATAGATCCTGAGAAATCAGTACCCAGAACAACCACCTCTGGCCGTAATAACGGCCTTGATACGCCTGGCCATTGAGTCAAACAGAACTTGGATGGCGCGTACAGGTACAGCTGCCCATGCAGCTTCAACACGATACCACGGTTCATCAACAGTAGTGACTGGCGTATTGTGACGAGGCAGTTGCTCGGCCACCATTGACCAGAAGTATTCAGTTGGTGAGAGATCTGAAGAATGTGCTGGACAGGGCAGCAGTCGAACATTTTCTGTATCCAGAAGGGCCCGTACAGGACCTGCAACATGCGGTCGTGCATTATCCTACTGTAATGTAGGGTTTCGCAGGGATCGAATGAAGGGTACAGCCGCGGGTCGTAACACATCTGAAATCTAACGTCCACTGTTCAAAGTGCCGTCAATGCGAACAAAAGGTGACCGAGACGTGTAACCAATGGCACCCCATACCATCGTGCCGGGTGATATGCCAGTATGGCGATCATGATGCTGTAAACAGAACCTGCATTCATCCGAACAAATGACGTTTTGCTATTCGTGCACCCAGGTTCGTCGCTGAGTACACCATCGCAGGCGCTCCTGTCTGTGATGCAGCGTCAAGGGTGGCCGCAGCCATGGTCTCCGAGCTGATAGTCCATGCTGCTGCAAACGTCGTCGAACTGTTCGTGCAGATGGTTGTTGTCTTGCAAACGTCCCCATCTGTTGACTCAGGGATCGAGACGTGGCTGCACGATCCGTTACAGCCATGCGGATAAGTTGCCTGTCATCTCGACTGCTAGTGATACGAGGCCGTTGGGATCCAGCACGGCGTTCCGTATTGCCCTCCTGAACCCACCGATCCCATATTCTGCTAACAGTTATTGGATCTCGACCAACGCGAACAGCAATGTCGCGATACGATAAACCGCAATCGCGATAGGCTACAATCCGACCTTTATCAAAGTCGGAAACGTGATGGTACGCATTTCTCCTCCTTACACGAGACACCACAACAACGTTTCACCAGGCAACGCCGGTCAACTGCTGTTTGTGTATGAGAAATCGGTTGGAAACTTTCCTCATGTCAGCACGTTGTAGGTGTCGCCACCGGCGCCAACCTTGTGTGAATGCTCTGAAAAGCTAATCATTTGCATATCACAGCATCGTCTTCCTGTCGGTTAAATTTCGCGTCTGTAGCACGTCATCTTCGTAGTGTAGCAATTTTAATTGCCAGTAGTGTACTAGTAGCCCCGAGGAGACAACATGCTCCTACGACATGATACCGTCTCTAGTCCTGAAAATGGCATTAATTCACTGAGAAAGAGCCTTCACAAGCTATTTTCAGGTATGCCATATCTAAATGAAGCCGCACATTCATTACTAGAGCCAGCAGCGCCACTAAATTGCTATGATATTAGTTGCTACATTTCACCTGCTGGTCCAAACGGTCCCAGATTAAGATCAGATGGTTTAGCGGGCACTTCGAGGTGTGATAGGTTGCATGAGTCTCACTCGAACTAGGAACGAATCCGTGCAACTCTGCGAAAACTCATGTTGTAGTCTTGGAAGATGGGAGAGTCCACAGAATACTCTTCACTAAGATGTGGAAGAAGGAGCAACATTTGGTCACCCAGAATGCTGGATGCGTAGGCCCAAAATCATGACACGAATAACACCCCAAAAGCTCACAGGACCACCTCCGGTCTGAGCTACACCATTTACACATACGTGCTACAGGTGAAATGTCTCACTGAGCTGTCGATGCACTCGATGGATTGCGTCTTACGAAAAGCAAAGGTGCGACTCTTCAGACTAGCCTACAAGCCACCAGCCAGCTACCGTCCAGTTTATGTGTTGTCTGTTTTCGCCAGAAGAGATTGGAATGGTTCCAATGGCTCCAAGCACTATGGTACTTAACATCTGAGGTCATCAGTCCGCTACACTTAGAAGTACTTAAACCTAACTGGCATAAGGACATCACACACATCCATTCCAGAGGCAGGATTCGAACCTGCGACCGTAGCAGCCGCGTGGTTCCGGACTGAAGCGCCTAGAAGCGCTGGAGGATTGGAATGGGTGCTGTAACTAAAAGGAAGGAGATCTGTGACAACTGCATTCTGACAGAGTCACACGTTGGGTTGCGGACCTCATACATGCAACTCCATTCATCAACACTTTTGCTTCAGCCTCCACCTAAGCCGAGAGTCGCCGGACTGTGATCAGTCTCGATGCCCCCTTACCCAACGACTCTACCATCACCAAACAACAATCTTTCTGTGATATTACTATGGTCCAACTGGCTACCATTTTCCGTCCCTATGAATGTCTTTCTCGGCCTCTCAACAGAAACCATAAATTAGTGACACATTAAATCAAACCACTCCACAGTACATAAACACACATCTTTGGAATCATACTGTACAGATTCGATGCAGCGATACCTGAAAATTTAACACATCCTGCAGCAGGGTAGTGTTTACTTCTTTGGGCATCGATTACTTTGGTGTGCTTTACTGACCTCACTTTGAACTCTAATTATGGTTTGACCCTCTTGTCCTATCAGCCATTTTAATGACTTCTGGACGCCAAATAGCTGATCGTAAACCAACAACAACTAAATTTGCATGGTTGGGAACAGATTACAGGAAGGGAAAGTGACCAATTCAGCACAATATGTAGTTAAATTGACGAATACACTATTAATTTCTATTTTCAGTAGAACAAGGAGATTAAATATGGGCCCAGTACATCTCGGAGTGCTTGGTGAAGGATGAAAGTCAAATGTACATTAATTATTCCATGCAGAACCCTGAATGCTTACTTTGCAAACGATACTTCCCCCATAACTAATGGGGTGGTATTGAATATAATTGGGGAGAAGAGGAGTCTGTGGCACAACTTGACAAGAAGAAGGGACCGGTTGGTAGGACGTGTTCTGAGGCGTCAAGGGATCACAAATTTAGCACTAGAGAGTAGCGTGGAGGGTAAAAATCGTAGAGGGAGCCCAAAAGATGAATACACTAAACAGATTCAGAAGGATGTAGGTTGCAGTAAGTACTGGGAGATGAAGAAGCTTGCACAGGATAGAGTAGCATGGAGAGCTGCATCAAACCAGTCTCTGGACGGAAGACCACAACAACAACAACGCTCCCCCCTTCTGGTAGTGGTGGCAGTAGTAATAGAGGTAACAGTAAGAGACGCCACTTTACTGAGGTCTACAGGCGTCTCGTAAAGATGATACTCTCGTCGTTCAAAACGTCGAAGCTGCATGTCCGCTGACAAACGATCCGACAGATGACCCAACATGTCATCTGTGAGTAATAGTGTACAGCCACTTTTAATATTTCAGATTCGTCTTTTCTGCAGTTTCTGGGAGCCCAGTTTTCGTCCTTTTTGTGCCAGTGTGCGATTGTAATGTTATTCTTCCAATCATAAAACTTGTTACCTGCCGTTCAATCTCCTTTGTTCGATTTTATCGCCAACTCTCTTCTACCCCCACAGTTAATTATATTTCATTTAAGAAAACCGTCCTTAATGTATTCCATCAGTTACCATGCATTAAACGTCTTCTCATATAATTTGAAACGAATTGGATTCAATGTCATTTCAGGCAACGTCACACTGCAACACTGCCATGGGCCTTATGTGCAGCCCACAGCGTCAGATATCCTAATATTTGCTCGCACTACAAGCAGTTGTAAGGGACAAAATCTGTAGAAAATGTTGTGATTGTTCTTGTCTTGAAAAAGTAGTGGGTTTAGGCAAGTACTGAGGAAGGAATGTTCTTGTGTAACGATTTTATGGCTATCTTTTCTAAGGATTTGTAGGGTGGGATTCTAAAAGCACGCCTCTCTTAACAAGGCAAGCACCACAGCAAAAGTAAGATCGAGTCAGACACAGTAGACAAACTGAAACTTGAAATGTGAACGTGACTGTCTAACACATAACCAAGGAGACTGAAACGTTACACAAAAATATTCCAGTGCCATTAAGCAATAGCACATGAAAGAGGAAACCTATAACAGTGGTATACACAAGCATTTCACAATTAAGGTATTCTATGGAGTGGAAAACGTCATAAGAAAACAGGGAGTGCAAGAAACCTGCAGATCAGGTAACACACCACAAAAACAGTTACGAACGCCACGAGGAGTCTCAGAGGAATTGGGTGGAGCAGAGAGATCCTAGTTAACATGTAATGACTGAAAAACCAATACGCGGGTGATAGGTACAGTGTATTAAATCTTTCGAATAAAATATGCGTAACACATGAGATCAATAATTAGTGCACTTCCACAGTACACATTTCTAGATAATTTCGTAGCACACAACCGTCACCTTAAAGACATAGGTCTCCAGGCCTTAAAGCGAACACCCACCTCTACCAGTTCTTATACAAAAGAAAATTACTATGTTTACAATGCACTTACATAGGGACAAAAACCCATCAATGGCGAAACTCTGTATAGCAGTTCCATTTCTAAATCGATACGTAATTACCATATAATTATTAATAATAATAATAATGCTCAAACTACGTATTGGTGTAGAAGATTTTCAGCACACGTAAATTACCAAGTATTACACAAAAATGGTTTCACATACAAGATCTGGTAAGCTACGTCGATTTTTCTCAAACAGCTAAGAACATGTTCGATGGCCTTCCTCCAACGAAACACAACGGCGTGTGTGTCCTGTCGGTACCACTCCTTCTTCTCGTCATGAAGCCATTTGTCCACTGCACGCATCATCCCCTAGTCATCCTCAAAATGTCTTCCTCTAATGCCATCCTTTAATGGCCCAACGTGTGGAACTCTGAGGGAGTTCAGTGAGGGCTACATAAGGTGGATGGAGGAATACTGTCCAAAGCTGTTTAATCCCAAAGTCCTCAAACTTGGGTGAAGCTGAGCGTTATCATTGGAGTTGTTACGAGGCCGAAGTCGCTGTAACCGCTTCTTGAGTTTGGTCAACGTGTTCACATACACGCACTCCGGAAACTTCAAATAATGCATACCTAAAGTTTCGCATTAATACCATTGTTGTTGGCTGAGGAAAAAAATGTGCTACATTACTTTCTGGGCGACTCTCGTAATCTACTGATACCCACAGATGGAGTGCAACGCCTCTTTGGGGGTAGCTGTCCGGACATATCTGGAGATGGATAGGCCATACACGTCTGGTGGAATGGCCTCCATGTTCCCCAGACTTAAAACCGATAGTTTACTATCTGCGGTTACATGTGAAGTCAAGTGTGTATGCGATGATCACAAACCTTGCACGTCTCAGGGAGCAGATCGCTGATGTTCGCCTTTTCGTGCTTGTGTTAGTTATGGAATGGGCGAGGCGGGCAACAACAACCTTAAAACACTCTGAACGACACACCAAGGAAATCCTGTGGTCGCTGTATGCTATCGTCAGCGTTTTCCTTGTACTATAAAATTATAACTCGAGAATGAATAAAGCTATTTTAAAAAAGACACCATTGTTTTTGTCGTGTAGTACTCTGTTTCGTATTTGACTTGACCCCCTTTATCTGAACATTACTTGTTTGATCCAAGAACGTGACTTTCAAAATGGCCATCATGTTTTTGATGTAGCTTCTCAAGTTACTGGATTTCAGGTCCATCTTTCATACAAACACTTATTTTCTGTATACACCTAAACATTTTTCAGCGCCTGTGAGCTATCGTCAGTGGGTAAGCTATTCAGTTCCATAATATGTAAACATGTTTTGAGTAATAATTATTCTAACGAATGAAGGTCATAGGATTAGTACAGAGCATGACATACTGAAACTACTAAGCAACGAAATCTAGACGAAAGAGGTGAACTGCCACAACGACAAGGCTTGGCTTTAGAAAATGATGATGAAATCAACTGATTCATTTGATATTTCCATATAAAAATGCTGCATCGATAGCAAGTGGTCTGCAATCAAACGGCAGCGACCACAGTCATCATCTCCTAGGAACCTGTTATCAGGACATAGACAGAAATTAATAGTGTTATCGAACACACCATTTATAGCTATTCTGAAACAGTTGTTAGTTTTTCGGATCTATTCTCACAACGACTTGGCTTATAGCAACTTTTGATCTTGGTAAGGAATAACAGATGTCTCTCAGAGTTCATTACTATTGATGGAAAGCAGTTTTCTAAGACTTTTCTTAGAATTACAACCAACAGCCCAAAGGCTGGATGACCTTTCATGTATCTAAGATGATATACCAGCATTGATTACAATACAGGCTATTTACAAATAAATATCAGAGTTTTAACGCTTTGTAATATTTATTATATTAAACTTACAGTTATAAATGATATGTCAAATGAAAGAACAACTCAAACAGTTTTACCAAGAACCTTATAAAGATTCAATGTGAGCACCATTCGTTACATAGCACACATCGAGTCTATAGCCGAGTTCTTCCCAAATGTTGATAAGTGTGTCTTCAGTGGTTGTAGCAACAGCTACTTAAATCCGGTTTCTTAGTTCAGGGAGGTCTGCTGGTAGCGGAGGCACATACACACGATATGTGATGAAACCCCAAAAGAAACAACTCGCATGGCATTAGGTCAGGTGAATATGGAGGCCATGCAAAGCAAGCCCTGTCATTGGGCCCCTAGTGGCCTGGGTACAGTGAAATTCAACCAATCACTTACTTCACTAAGCCAGTGAGGTGGCGCACCATCTTGCTGGAAAAGTAAGTTCTCTGGCTCATCTTCTTCCAACTGAGGGAAGAGCCATTGCTCTAGTCTATCAAGGTAAGAATTGCCAGTCACAGTAGGTTCACCAAAAAAGAAAGGTCCATAAACTTTCAAACATGTATACAGCACAAAAACACTTTAGGGGAATCTCGTTGCATCTGTACCAACTCATGAGGATTTTCTGATCTCTACATGTGCACATTCTGAGTGTTAACATGTCCACTAAGATGAAAGGTCGATTCATCACTGAAGACAACACGATCCAGAAAATCTTCATTGTCACGGAACAACATTCTGTTTGCGAAGTTGGCATGTAATCCATGGTCTGCCAGCTTTAGAGCCTGTAATAACTGTAAACAGTAAGGACGTATTTGTACGCATTTTCTTACTTTCCAAACAGTCATCACAGGAACTTGGAATGAACGACTAGCCTTCTGGACTGATTTCTTTGGTCCACGAGTGAACGACTCTCTCACTTGCTCAACAGTCTCTTCACTAACTCTTGGTCCTCCTATGCTCTTCCCTTTACAAAGGCAGCCTGTATCTTCAAATTGATGATACCATCTACGAATGCTAATATCACTTGGAGGATCGCAACCAAACTTCAGCCGGAACGCATGTTGCACAGTAACTACAGATTCGCTCTTTGCAAACTGCAAAACACAAAACGCTTTCTGTTCACTAGTCGCCATCTTCGCTACTACCGCTGTCTAGCGGATTCCGTCGGAAACACTGCGCGCTGCACATGCGCACTGGCACCAAACACAACTGTTTGAGTTGCCCTTTCATTTGACATATCATTTGTAACTGTAAGTTTAATGTAATAAATATTATAAAGCGTTAAAACCCCGATATTCATTTACACTCCTGGAAATGGAAATAAAGAACACATTGACACCGGTGTGTCAGACCCACCATACTTGCTCCGGACACTGCGAGAGGGCTGTACAAGCAATGATCACACGCACGGCACAGCGGACACACCAGGAACCGCGGTGTTGGCCGTCGAATGGCGCTAGCTGCGCAGCATTTGTGCACCGCCGCCGTCAGTGTCAGCCAGTTTGCCGTGGCATACGGAGCTCCATTGCAGTCTTTAACACTGGTAGCATGCCGCGACAGCGTGGACGTGAACCGTATGTGCAGTTGACGGACTTTGAGCGAGGGCGTATAGTGGGCATGCGGGAGGCCGGGTGGACGTACCACCGAATTGCTCAACACGTGGGGCGTGAGGTCTCCACAGTACACCGATGTTGTCGCCAGTGGTCGGCGGAAGGTGCACGTGCCCGTCGACCTGGGACCGGACCGCAGCGACGCACGGATGCACGCCAAGACCGAAGGATCCTACGCAGTGCCGTAGGGGACCGCACCGCCACTTCCCAGCAAATTAGGGACACTGTTGCTCCTGTGGTATCGGCGAGGACCATTCGCAACCGTCTCCATGAAGCTGGGCTACGGTCCCGCACACCGTTAGGCCGTCTTCCGCTCACGCCCCAACATCGTGCAGCCCGCCTCCAGTGGTGTCGCGACAGGCGTGAATGGAGGGACGAATGGAGACGTGTCGTCTTCAGCGATGAGAGTCGCTTCTGCCTTGGTGCCAATGATGGTCGTATGCGTGTTTGGCGCCGTGCAGGTGAGCGCCACAATCAGGACTGCATACGACCGAGGCACACAGGGCCAACACCCGGCATCATGGTGTGGGGAGCGATCTCCTACACTGGCCGTACACCACTGGTGATCGTCGAGGGGACACTGAATAGTGCACGGTACATCCAAACCGTCATCGAACCCATCGTTCTACCATTCCTAGACCGGCAAGGGAACTTGCGGTTCCAACAGGACAATGCACGTCCGCATGTATCCCGTGCCACCCAACGTGCTCTAGAAGGTGTAAGTCAACTACCCTGGCCAGCAAGATCTCCGGATCTGTCCCCCATTGAGCATGTTTGGGACTGGATGAAGCGTCGTCTCACGCGGTCTGCACGTCCAGCACGAACGCTGGTCCAACTGAGGCGCCAGGTGGAAATGGCATGGCAAGCCGTTCCACAGGACTACATCCAGCATCTCTACTATCGTCTCCATGGGAGAATAGCAGCCTGCATTGCTGCGAAAGGTGGATATACACTGTACTAGTGCCGACATTGTTCATGCTCTGTTGCCTGTGTCTATGTGCCTGTGGTTCTGTCAGTGTGATCATGTGATGTATCTGACCCCAGGAATGTGTCAATAAAGTTTCCCCTTCCTGGGACAATGAATTCACGGTGTTCTTATTTCAATTTCCAGGAGTGTATAAACACTCTGTAGTATAACAGGTGTTCCACTCTACCTGTAATCAATTATAATGTTACTCCGCTCTAGCACAAGCACGATAATCGCTGCAGCTTTATAGTTCTCCACAGTTGTTTGAGACACAGAGCACTTGAAGCCCGCTAGTCTGGCCAGGTAATTTGTTCATGCTGCTGTTCAGACTCACGCAACGTATACGACATTTCGGTGTGGCGAACGTCATCAAACTGTCAGAGAAGCAGTGCGGCTGCAGCTGAGAGGTATCCTGGTCATGCCAAACACTCACCATCTGTCCTTACAAACGTTGTCAAAATATTTCAAGGAACTCGAAGTTCGAATGGTATAATACGCCAACGAATAAGTACAGTAGCAGATGAGAGAAGTACACCTTACATTTTACCAACGGTAACACACAGCCCTCATGTCGCTACGTGGCAACTTGGGGTGCAAGTGAGATCAGCCAAATAAGTGTGTGCGAATGTTACATTATAATGCATATCATTTTTTTCCACATTTCTCCCCATGCCCTGCTGCGGGGTAATGACCTTCAGAATTGGTTGAAGTTCTCCGATTGTTGTCTACGACAACAACAAAGCGTTGAAACGATACTGTGTAGGATTTTTCTTACTTATTGAGGATTATTTACAAACCGCAATCAAATTAATCCTGACATTATACACTACAGGTCAATTGGGGATCGTCGCTGGCTGAGAGAAATGGATAAACAACGTCCTTAGTGCGTCATCGTGTGATGTAATTTTCCAAGAATGACGTCTTTGGCTCCTTGTTTCAATGACAGCTACCTTCAGGTCCTAGCAGAGATGCTGCCTCAGTTATTGGAAGTTATCCCACTGCGAGTAAGGAAATCCTTGTGGAGTACGGATGATGGCCCAATCATTCTGCACAGATAATTACAGACTTCCTCAACAGAAAATTTTTACATCGTTTGGCCGTCGTTCGGGAAACACAAAATGGCCTACACTTTCGCGCTTCTTAACACCTCTGGACTTTTATCTGTGGGAATAATTAAAAGATCTACAAGGACACATCGACGACTCTGGATGATATCAAATACGGCGATACACTGCTCTGATCAGTGAGTATGACAATCCGGAATCCCATTTAGCAGGTATCGATGACTGAGGTCATCATTTTGAGCACTTGATGTGACAGTCATAACAAAAAACACCATAGCTCTATTATGTAATTGCTTACGTTTAGTATTGTAGCACAGATTTTTGTGGCACCTCTTCTGCTGATGGCGAGACAGTGGTTCACGGTGCTTTTGTTTTGTCACTCTATGATCAAGTTCTCCGCATGTAATGTCCGTAAGATCTCATCGAAGGTTCTTTGCAGTGCCACTGAAGGAGTATATTCTTCCATTAAAAAAGTTGTTGCCATAACACAGCCGCTATAAATTCCCTATATTGTCCGCCATAACGTTACAAAACCGGAGCTGCATACATTTAGTAGTTCTGGATATATGTTCGGGGCCTGTCCAAGTTGGCTTACCTTGTATTTCCTTTGTTCCGCTGTGGGTAGTACGGATGATTTAGCTCACTACTAGATGCATACATCTCCGGTCACATCTTTCACAACAATCTTTGAAGAGCATGCACATGTCTCTCCTACTCGAGTAGTACAAGAATCTCGATGCGACGGCTGATAGCAGTATCTCAATTAACAGAGATCACATGCTTTCGATAGGTATTGCCTGGTTCTCGATTGTTGCCAACGTTAACTAGCAGACGACACTGAATTTAGGGTGTCTACAACCACAAAACCAGAAATGACTGACGCACTTGATGATCACTGAAGTGTTGTGCGTAATTGACTAATCGATGTACTGACATGTTAGACGTAAGATGCACTGTGTGTCGTCTGGTAGCTAAATTTGCTAGCTCCCGGGAAGCATTGAAAGACGATCAGCGTATTTCGATTTGAATCGGTTCAGGAAATCCCATGAGCCATAGTGAGGACGTGAGCTTTAGATGGACCGCCACGACAGGTGGCGTAACATTGGCGATACTCTCCCCCTGTAGGAGACGGCGGCCAGCGCAGGCGCCAGTAATGCCACCAGCGGGAGCAGGCTCAGTGCAGAGGCGAGGCGCGCATCCTGTCGCCTGGTGACTCCGCTGCCCGCCCCCCATGTACACCCGGCCTTATCTCGTTGCTAGCCTCTAATTATCCACTTCATTTAATGCCATATTTAGAAGCACTCAACCGCATATCGATCGCTCATCATCATTTTTATGCACTGATGAGCCATTAAGAGCGCTACCCAGCGTGGGACCGAACGCTACATGTTAGCGTGGCGGACACGTGACGTTATAAGCGAAGTACAGTAGACACTCGTTATTTCGAAAACTCGATGATGCCGTACTAGCTGTTCGATCCCTGCCAAATTACATTCAAAGATCTAGCGCGTAAACCGAAGTTCGGATAATTCGTGCTACAAACGAAAATTTGTTACCCACATACATGGCCCATATCTTATTCTTCGTCCAGACCGAATAAGTATGTATATATGTAGTGCTGGATACTACGGTATTTTCCATCATGGATTCTGTAGTGGACTGACGAGGCAGCCAGTCCACAGAGACGGGTAGCCGAAAGGGCACACGTACACACACGCCGACTGGCGCGAAGTCTGGAACAGGATACGTGATGAATGTGATAAAGAAAAGAACGTAGCTACTAGAACACTTAACTTTTATATTGTCCTTTGGTATACAGCATTCTGTATGATACAAGTGAGACTCTATCTTGAGGTACATGCAACGTTACAAATGGTTAATGGCGCCTTGCTAGGTCGTAGCCATTAACTTAGCTGAAGGCTATTCTAACTGTCTCTCGGCAAATGAGAGAAAGGCTTCGATCAGTGTAGTCGCTAGCAATGTCGTCGTACAACTGGGGCGAGTGCTAGTACGTCTCTCGAGACCTGCCTTGTGGTGGCGCTCGGTCTACGATCCTGACAGTGGCGACACGCGGGTCCGACATGTACTAATGGACCGCGGCCGATTTAAGCTACCACCTAGCAAGTGTGGTGTCTGGCGGTGACACCACAGATTCCACATAATTTTTCACAATAATTTCGTAACAATGGCCCAATCGCTTGCTTACTGCCGCCCGGGATTAGCCGAGCGCTCTAGGCCGCTGCCGTCATGGAATGTGCGACTGGTCCCGGCGGAGGTTCGAGTCCTGCCTGGGACATGGGTGTGTGTCTTTGTCCTTAGGATAATTTAGGTTAAGTAGTGTGTAAGCTTAGGGACTGATGACCTTAGCAGTTAAGTCCCATAAGATTTCACACACATTCGATTTTTTTTTTTTTTTTTCGCTGCTCACGCGGCGCATTCACAGCGCAAGAGGGAAGGGAGGGGGAAGAGAGGGGTTCGCCAGCAGACAGGGGTGGCGGTTATCGCTGAAACAATCGGTTTTCGGTTATGTCGCTTACTTCTATGCCAGTTTAACCCAGCTGTTAAAACAGCTCAAGATAACCGATCTCCGGAATAACCACTTTTCATTTTTTTTATTCCTCTTATTTCCTGTAATAAATGTAGAAATCGAACAAAGATTGAAAAATTTTGACTCCCTCATTTTCAATAAAAGTAGAATTAAAATATTAAATTAAATAGGCTAATAAAAGTTCACCCCTTTTTCTCGAAAACTGATAAATGGATGAATACTACAAAAAAATCGGCAATATTGTCCTATTGATTCTAGTTTTTTGAAAATCTGCTCAAAAATCTTGTTGTAACCCAGGAACATAGCACTATTTGAGCATTACGAATAGTCATTGCTAAAGGGTGAAAACTGCGGTTTGAGAATATGTTAATTTCTCTATTTTCAAGGGCTATAATCAGATAAAGGTATATTCCTTAAATACAGGCAGAAGATCAGGTACTTTCTATTTTTATTGTAAACTATGAATGAACCGTTAAGTTTTAAGTGTTCTCCTTCGTTGTGGCTCCTCCAGTTTTTAATCTTTTAATCAAATGGAGCGTTGTACTTCATTGATACCGCACTGCGTAAAACACTTCCAGACTAGGAATGTCGCCACTCTGTGACACAACTGCTGTCCGACAACAGTGAAAACTGCTACGTAGATCATATGGGGCAAGTCATGCCCACTGCGTGCACACGCGTACCAGCTAAACGGCCATGCCACATGGTGACTGTCTCAACAATGCTGTACCAATTCTTATGCCACGTGTTTATCGCTCGTTTCTGTCGGCATTCTCATTAAAATAGCACTCGCCGCTTTTCCCATTTTGTGTTATAACGCAATATTTCCAAGCAATGGAATGTTTACGAATCAGAATTACTCATTTTTTAAAGGGTTTATTTGGAACGGAAAAATTTTAGCACTGCTGCTACGCCGCCAAAACGGAAACGAGCTCATAAAGCTTTAAAGCTAAAAAAAGGCAGAAAATTCTATATGTGGTTGACAGTGGAGAGAATACTGAAACACAGGTTGCAGAACACTTTTAGATCCCAAAATCTACTGTCTCACAGAAAATAAGTTAAAGACAGAAAACTGAGGCAAGTCTGACAAGCTGTTCACTCATCAACAATAACTAACGCATGAGACAGCCGAACGTGAGGAAGTGGAGTATTCGCTGTCTGAATGGTTCCAATATTGTGCTCGCTGCAAATTCCCTTGTCCAGCTCCATGCTTCAATAAAAGGGTCGTGGAATGGCCCACAAAAAGCCAAATGCTGTGTTTGTGTGTTCTGAGGGCTGACTAACACGTTTAAAGAAGAGTCAAAAAATCTGTGCTGTCAGCGTCTTTGTCGAAGCACATAGAACAATTGAGGAAGATCCTATTGAGTGGTCACGGGAATTTAAGCACAAGCTCTCTCAGTTGTATCACCTAAGAGATATATTTAATATGTGTGAATCCGGCGTTTATTATAACATGATGTCCGAAAGGACATTACATGTCAAGGGCAAAAATGTCATGGAGGAAACTGTGGCAAGGAGAAACTGTCGGCGGTATTGTGTTGTAATTCGGGTGAGAAGCTCAAACAATTAGTGACTGGAAAGTACAAAAATCAACATTACTCTAAAAACGTCGACCTATTCAATCTGCTGTGCCACTAAATAATAACAAAAAAACTTGGAAGAGGAATGAGAAAGAGTGTGTGGGGAAATAGAGCATTCGCTTGGATATAGGAGATCGGCAGAGGCATGGAGGATGATAAGGAAGATGAAAATGGCTAGCAATCCCACACGCACAATACAACTTACATCTATTACGCAGGGGTAAAATACTTCAAAGCTCCTGGTAGAAAAAAAGAATACGCCACGTGATAGATATCCACAACAAAAGCAGTATATTAGAGAGTACGGAACCCATGCTAGAGGAAGAAGCAAAAGAGATGCTGAAAAACGCAAGAAATGGAAAAGGTAGCAATTGTGATGGAATTGTGGAAATATGGGCCACCTCAAATGGTGAGACTTATATGTAAACTATTCAGTCAGATTGTGGAGGAAGAGGAAATACCAAGGGAGTGGGGTGTGTCAGAAATATCTACTATCTATACAATAAAGGGACACAAGAAACAATCGAATAATTATAGGGGAACTAGCGTTTCGGCATCTTTTAGCAGACCTTTGAGCGTTTATATCGAAAAACCTGTTGGAGAATGACGCTGAGGGATATATTCAAGAGAAACAGGCAGGTTTTACTGTAGGACGATCTTGTGTGTGTTATATTTTTAGCCTTAGACAGATAAGTGAGAAGACGTATTCTGAGGGTCAGGAAGTACACCGAACATAGTGGATTTAGGGGAAAAGCGTATGATTCTGTATCCGTTAACGTACTATGGGAAGTTATGGAATATATAGGTGCAGAAGCACAACAAATATCCCTTGTTCGGAGAATATACCACCAATCGCATTTAGCATTTAAAGTAGGGAGAAAGTTGATGAGACATCCCAAAAATCGAAAGGACTTAGAGAGGGTGCAGTATGTTGCCGACCCTGTTTAAAGTATACATATATGCAGTACACACTGATGAGCTAAAACAGTATGCCCACCTGCTTAATAGCTTGCTTGTCAGTCTTTGGAACGAAA
This sequence comes from Schistocerca nitens, assembly GCF_023898315.1. Taxonomy (NCBI): domain Eukaryota; kingdom Metazoa; phylum Arthropoda; class Insecta; order Orthoptera; family Acrididae; genus Schistocerca; species Schistocerca nitens. The sequence goes on along the minus strand of NC_064618.1, from coordinate 281,998,596 downwards.
TATATCACTGATTCTGCGCATTATGGAGGTATGCAGCATTAGATATCTACGCATAGGTCATGTAATTCGCGAAATAACGGACCGCTGATTTCCGTACGCGGTGATGGCACCCGATAGCGATCGAGATGGGTTCCATAGGATTTATAGCAGGTTAACGGTGTTGACGAGACATCAACATGATTTCACTTAATGCTTCTCAAACCACTGTAGCACGGCTCTGGCTCCGAAACACGGACAATTATACAGTACTGCTGAAATATGACATCGCCGTCAGGAAAGACATTAAGCATGAAGGGATGCAGATGGTTCGCATCTGTTTGCGTGTCTTTGATTACTATCACAGGCCATACGCAAGCGCAGGTGAATGTCTGCTACACACTGATAAGCAAAAACATTATGAGCACTGCCCACCGCGACGATGGATACCACCTGCTGGCGTTGCGAGCACGTGACTCGGAGACAAAAGTAAGTGAGCGGAGCAGAGCCGGACGGGGGATCACCCAGCGAAGATATGGGGTGAAAATTGGGAAATACACTGAGATAAGCAGCTTTGACTAAGGGCAGATTATTAATACGAGAAGACTGTGATCGAGTATCTCGAAAACGGCGAAGCTGGTCGGATGTTCACGTGCTCCTGTCCTGGGCACCTACGAAAAGAGGTAGGACAGTGAAACTAACCACTGGGCGCTAAATGGTTGGATGTCCAAGACTCTTAACAGAATATGGGGTTCGTAGGCTTGTCTGCTGTGTAAATTAGGATATATGGTTATCTGTGGAATCTCTGCAGAAAGAACACAATGCTGGAGCACGCACAAGTGCTCTACACCTACAAAGCCTTCATGAGATCTTTCCTTTCTTAGCTCTAGAAACGACCCCTTAGACTGTGGCAAGGAGATTCTCTATAACATCCTTCCTTCCAGGAGTCCTGGTTTAGCGAGATATTTGGGAGAGCGACAGTGATGTTTGGAGAGTAGGAGAGTGCGTGGCTAGCTCAGTCTGCCAAAGCTGAGGTTCCCGTTTCGAGTCCTGTCGGGCTCACGGTTTCAGTCTGTCAGGATGTTTGAGAACAGCACATATCTTGTCCAGAGTGGTTCATTTGTTATCCTCTTGGATGCCAGCGACGCCTCTCACTCCTGTATGATAAACCTCTTTGATTACCTCCAAATCCTGGAATGGCACTCCATCTCGCTTTTTGATCTGGTTAAACTTCCCCACAAGAGTGTTGTATCAACTTCTAATCTTCAACGCTCTACCACATCGAATATTTGACATCAAATTTGACAGCAACCAATTATTTTTCCTTTGATTTCCACTTCCCATTCTCTGACACACTTATACCAGCATATCCCTGCAAATGTACACCCACACGAAATACGTAATATGTTGCAGTTAAATTTTTTTGCACTCTTCTGGCTGCTTTGATGCGCCCCGCCACGAATTTCTCTCTTGTGCCAACCTCTTTATCACAGTGTAGCAATTGCACCGAAAGTACTTATTTATTTGTTGGATGTTCCTCAACCTCTGTCTTCCACTACAGTTTCTAACCTGCACAGTTCTCACATGTACTATAGAAATTATTCCTGAACACATGTTCTACCATCATGCGATTCCTTGTCAGTTTTCCACACGTTCCTCTCCTCGTCGATTCTTGCGGAGAACCCTATCATTTCTTATCATGTCAATGCACCAATTGTTCAACATCCTCTTATAAGACCATATCTCAAATGCTTCGATTATCTTCTGTTCCCGTTTTTTCACAGTATATGATTCACTTTTGTTCAACGCTGTGCTCCAGATGTTCATTCCCAGAAATTTATTCCTCAAATTAGGCCGATGCAGACCGTATGTCATCCAGGGAAGAAATCAGGGTGCATGTTGCTCCAGCTGTTTCGTCAGGAACCATCGGGAAGCGTGTGCTTGCAACAGGATTAAGATCACGTGTGCCCCTAGGCACGCACTTTTGCTGTTTCTGCAGGGTAAAGTAACCAGTACCCGCTGCATTGTACAGGCTGTTGTCTCCTTAGTAGTCCAATTTCTTCATCAGGAAGGTGATGTACTTTTCCAATAGGATAGTGAAATCTACAAATGGTATTACATTAAAATGTGCTCTTAGTGGTGTATAGCAACTGCTCTGGCCAACAATATCACAGGAGATCCTGCCAAGTAACACGTATGGGGTGTGATGAAGCAGGAGTTCACTTGTTCTCCATAAGTTGCGAGAATCATATTCGAATTGCGAAAAAAAGACTCGAAGTGCTTGAAATAGTCTATCACAGGATGCACTTCGACACGTTTATGATCGTTTGCACACAGGAAAAACGCTCCTTCAGTGCTGCCGTAAGGGATGCATTATGTACTGACGCTATTGTGACGTGTGTTTCACCTTTTGTCATATACTCCTACAACCATAAACCACTTGTTTGTCAACCCAGTTATCAATAAAATAACCCTACCGATAATGATGTTACACATACACACACACACACACACACACACACACACACATATATATATATATATATATATATATATATATATATATATATATATATATATATATATATATATATAGGGTGGTCATTGATCGTGACCGGGCCAAATATCTCACGCAATAAGCATCAAAAGAAAAAACAACAAAAAACGAAACTTGTCTAGCTTGAGGTGGAAACCCGATGGCGCTATGGTTGGCCTGCTAGATGGCGCTGCCATAGGTCAAACGGATATCAACTGCGTTTTTTTTAAATAGGAACCCACATTTTTTATTACATATTCTTGCAGTACGTAAAGAAATAGAATGTTTTAGTTGGACCACTTTTTTCGCTTCGTGACAGATGGCGCTGTAATAGTCACAAACATTTGGCTCACAATTTTAGACGAACAGTTGATAACAGGTAGGTTTTTTAAATTAAAATACAGAACGTAGGTACGTTTGAACATTTTATTTCGGTTGTTCCAATGTGATACATGTACCTTCGTGAACTTATCATTTCTGAGAACGCATGCTGTTACAGTGTGATTACCTGTAAATACAACGTTAATACAATAAATGCTCAAAATGATGACCGTCAACCTCAATGCATTTGGCAATACGTGTAACGACCTTGCTCTCGACAGCGAGTAGTTCGCCTTCCGAAATATTCGCACATGCATTGACAATGCGCTAACGCCTGTTGTCAGGCATTGTCGGTGGATCACGATAGCAAATATCCTTCAACTTTCCCCACAGAAAGAAATCCGGGGACGTCAGATCCGGTCCGGTGAACGTGCGGGCCATCGTATGGTGCTTCGACGACCAATACACCTGTCATGAAGTATGCTTTTCAATACCGCTTCAACCGCACGCGAGCTATGTGCCGGACATCCATCGTGTTGTAAGTACACCGCCATTCTGTCATGCAGTGAAACAGCTTGTAGTAACATCGGTAGAACATTACGTAGGAAATCAGCATACATTGCACCATTTAGATTGCCATCGATAAAATGGGGGCCAATTATCTTTCATTCGTCAGCGCCGTGTACGTAACAAGAGATATGTCCATTACAGACCATTCAGAAAAAGCTGGAAACGATGATTCTGATGCCCCAACCGTCTGCTGTCATATATCTCTACATGCGCACTCCAAGGACGTCTTCCACATGCTCTGTCCCGATGACTTTGCCGTGTCATTACGTTTGAGTGAGGGAGAGGAGAAAAGACATGTTTAGTGCCACACAAGATGGTGTTCAGAATGAAATAGAGCGCGTTCCTGTCTAGAGGTATTCGAAGCAAAATTTGTGAAAAACCTTGTGCAGAGCTGTTTTTGCAAGAGGTTAACGTTAGATATGTTTTGAAAAAACTCCGGCAAGCTCTGCAGTGCTATATTTAGGGACCATATTGCTTGAAACGGGCTTAGTAGCAAGCAAAAACAGTGACTATCCGAAAACAGTTCCAACACGGGAAAGCATTGCTCGAGTGAAAGACAGCATGGAACAAAGTCCAACGAAATCTCAATGTCGTTTATTTGTGAAAATAAGAATTAAGAGATGATCGTGTTGAAACATTATCAAAAAGAACCTTCATCTGTGTCCTTACAAATTTATTGTTGTACATGAGTTAAAGAGCGTTATCGAACTTCCGGGTGTTGAGTTTTGTCTGTGATTTCGAGATGAAATGAAATCATGAGGTTTGGATCCTCAGTTTTTCATTTCTTCAGGTGATGCCTGGTTCTGCGTGTCAGTTACTTAAGTTGCTATAACGATATTATGATCGCTAATACCGTAGACTTTCTTTGAATTACTGTAGAACTGTCACAGCCGAGTCGGGTGGCCGGTACAAACATCCAATAATTAATTTGTTTTTCATCTACAGCTGTTATAGGCGACCAGATATTTTCAGTCACCCTCAGCTTCGACTTGAATAGAGACAATATTTTTGTCAACTGCAGTGAATTCTCCCCCTCCTGTGGCCTCTAATCTATCTCTCCGATATACGTTCCACGACTCACTAAATATGTCACAGCTTTCCACTTCTGGTTTCAATCAGCTCTCGGTCCCAAGAATAATTTGAGCGCAAGAACTTTCCTGGAAGGCACTAAATTCGGAAACTTTATTACGAATACTTCGGAAGTTTACTAATAAAATTTGGGTAGCCGAAGTGTCTTTACTCCGAGCCCTTGCTGCGTATCAGCTGGAGAGTGTTCATCAGGGCGCCTCAAACTACGATCTAGCCCAAAAAACCCTCACGTCCACTTCACAAGTGCTCTGTTATCCATGTAGCTGCTTCCTTTGCGTAGTGCACACCTGCCCTATCAGTGGGAGTCCTACAATTCCCCACACGATAACGCAGGTCTAGAAATCTGCAGCCAAGACCGTCACATAGTCGACTAAATCATTGGTTGAAACCCTCGGCTCCAAACCAAAGAACCCCGATCAACTCTGGGAACAAAGCTGCAAATTGCGAGCTCTGCTTGCACCCCTCGCTCGAAGCTATCAGTCTTCACCACCTCCGCCAGCCGCCTGTATGAACTGAGGATGGCCTCAGAACTGTGGACAAGGTGTAACAGCTAGATTACACATTTCTAGATTTCCGGCAGGCATTTGACATGGTGTCCCATTGCAGGCTATAAACGAAGATACGAGCACAAATGGTTCAAATGGCTCTGAGCACTATGGGACTCAACTGCTGTGGTCATTAGTCCCCTAGAACTTAGAACTACTTAAACCTAACTAACCTAAGGACATCACACACATCCATGCCCGAGGCAGGATTCGAACCTGCGACCGTAGCAGTCGCACGGTTCCGGACCGCGCGCCTAGAACCGCGAGACCACCGCGGCCGGCGTGATACGAGCACATGGAATAAGTTCACAGATATGTCAGTGGTTTGAAGACTTCTCAAGTAATAGAACCCAGAATGTTGTAATCGACGGCGAATGTTCATCAGAGACAACGGTATCGTCAGGAGTGCCCAAGGGAAGTCGGACAGGAGCGGTTTTGTCTCTATATACATAAATGATTTGGCGGACAGGGTGGGCAGCGATCTGCGTTTGTTTGCTGATGATGCTGTAGTATGCGGTAAAGTGTGGAAGTTTAGAGACTGTAGGAAGATACAAGACGATTTATACAAAATTTCTAGTTGGTGTGATGAATGGCAGCTAGTTCTAAATGTGAAAAAGTGTAAGTTAATGCGCGTGAGTAGGAGGAACAAACCTGTAATGTTCGGATACAGTATTACTAATGTCCTGCTTGACACAGTGAAGTCGTTTAAATGTCTGGGCGTAACATCGCAAAACTATATGAAATGGGACGAGCGTGTGAGAACTATGGTAGGGAAGGCGAATGGTAGACGTCGTTGTCTTGGGAGAATTTTAGAAAAGAGTGGTTTATCTGTAATGGAGACAGCATATAGGACACTGGTGTGACTTATTCGTGAGTACTGCTCGAGTGTTTGGGATCCGTATCAGGTCGAATCGATGGAAAACATCGAAGTAGTTCAGAGGCAGGCTGCTAGATTTGTAGGTTAGAACAACACGTAAGTGTTACGGAGATGCTTCGAGAACTCAAATGGGAATCCCTCGAGGGAAGGCGACGTTCTCTTCGAGAAGCACTATGGACAAAATTTAGAGAACCGGCATTTGAAGCTGACCGCCTAACGATTCTACCGCGGCCAACATACACTGCACGTAAGGACCACGAAGATGATAAGAGAAATTAGGGCTCATACGCAGGCAAATAGATATCGTTTTCCCCTCGCTCTGTTTGCGAGTGGAACAGGAAAGGAAATGACTAGTAGTGGTATAAGCTACCCTCCCCCCCGCGCACCGTTCGATGGCTTGCGCAGTGTCTGTGTAGATGTAGGTGTAAGTGTTCAGCGGGCAGAAGACGTTCAGTAGGAGAAGTGCAGTCTTCTGGCCACCTCGATCGCCTGATCTCTCTCCCTGTGACTTTTACTTGTGAGGCAAATTGAAGGGTCAGGTGCCTATAAACAACCCTTAAACACTGTGAGAGCAACGTCCGGACAGTAAAAACTCTATTGCAGACAGAGCTACTACGCGTTCTCACAGTTTGATAAATCGAGCACAGTGCTGTACCATCGTCAATGGTGGCCATCTTCTGTGATGTTCATTGACGTTGGTTGTAACATTTATGACAGATAACATCTATCTGGAATTGCATGTGACTGTGCAATATCATACAAAGTCTGTTGGCTGCGTAGAAGGACAATTTTTGTCGGAATGACGTGGCACGTGGGTGACTTGGCCTGGAATCACGGAGTGACCCACGTCAAAAACTAGCGATTCGCCGAGCTAGGCCTTAAAGTACGCAGTAAAACGAAATTTCCGTGGCTGGCACTGGCTCAAACGAGTGACGCAGAAGCTTCCTTGTCTAGCAGCTGGGAGATCGTCTCTGGTGGCACTGTCCACCAACGAGGGCGACTGTGAACGAGCATCTGGATAGTTGCTGTCGTCAGTTGCCGACAAATATCATTAAAAACATTGTTTTGCATAGACGAGGGCTGATGTGCCTTGTAGTCGTGTAAAGTATGCCGGAAGCAACGAAAGTTGCATGATATATTCTCAAATTTCTTGGCGCGTCATTTCAGGGTAAAACCTCGAGCTTTCGACGATTGCCTCCATCGTCTTTGTCAGGAGCTACTGACTGGCAAAACTTCTGCTGTGGTTACATCATATTACCCAGAGACGGCAATGACTGATCGGTAGAGTAGAGTAAACATTGCGACGAATATGTTTGACTCTTTTCAGCGCCAAGAGCTCTCTTCCATGCACCGCTAAGATTATATATTTGTTAGATGACGGTCCGTTTGGCTTTTGGAAAGGTAAGGGTATCAGTTTGGCAGTTTGGACGTTGCAGTTGACAATGGAAGCAGGACTGAGGAAGAGTCAAGACACATTCATAGGATTTGTCGACCTGGAAAAAGCATTCGACAACGTAAAGTGGTGTGAGTGTGTGTGTGTGTGTGTGTGTGTGTGTGTGTGTGTGTGTATGTGTATGTGTCGTGTCCGCTCTTTCGGGAGTCTTACAGGAATCGCGAAATCCGCGAGTAATGAGGATAATGGGGAAGGGGCACTACATTAGTTCTTTGTGGAAGGGTTGAGACTTTGGTTCTGTTGGAAGGCATGCCGGAATAGTCTGTGCATTTGCAATGAACACTGTGTCTGGATGGCTTAATGGTTGCCGGCCCGGTATCACAGCGTGTTCAGTCAGGGAGCTGGCTGTTCTCTATAATAATAAAGAAAAAAAACGAGTGAATGGATCAACTACGAACTTCAAGGGCTGTCATGTGACGTCCGCCACGACCAAACGCAACGAATAATAACGGAAAGAATGGAAAATGAAAAAAATGAGCAGTGCTTGTGCCTAATAAGCAAGCGACCCGGCTTAGAATCCTGGTGCGGCACAAATATTCAGCTTTCCCCATTGATCTCAATCTATGGCCGTTCACAGCCCATGGCTGTAATGGCTTTGTGTCTTAATTTCTTCAGTGCAGTTGCACACCAGGCTCGAATTCTTATCGTGATCGCCGAAAGACAGCGAGTAATGAGGATAATGGGCAGAGGGCACAACGTTAGTAGTATGCGCATAAGTTGAAAATGTTGGTCTAATGGGAGGCATGCTAGCGTTGTCCTAGCTGTTGCGGTGACCACAGTGTCCGGATGGCTTAGCAGTCAGAGCAGCTGCCTAGTAAGCAACAAACCTGGTTCAAATCCCCCTGGAGTGTGTGGCTGGTTCCGGCGCAGGTTCGAGTCCTCCCTCGGGCATGGGTGTGTGTGTTTGTCCTTAGGATAATTTAGGTTAAGCAATGTGTAAGCTTAGGGACTGATGACCTTAGCAGTTAAGTCCCATAAGATTTCACACACATATGAACATTTTTTTTCGAATCCCCCCTGCGGCACGAATTTTCAGCTTTTCCCATTGATTTCAGTTTACAGCCAATGTCTGTAATTCATGTGTGCCTCAATTCATAATGGCTGCTGGATCAAAAACGGTGTCTGTTCTTTCGGACATATCCGAAAGAACAGGTACCACGTTTGTAGATGTATTCACCACCGCGACGGAGGCGTGGGGGCTAGAAGGTGTCAGCGGTGAAATAGGAGCGTGTTTTCGCCCGCTTCATTCGTTTTCCCAAATACCTCAGAGACTACTGAGTGATTATTGTTGTAAGACGTGTATATTTCTATTGTCTATTGTCATACCACAATTTATGAAAGATGTTTATATTTTATTAATAGGATTAAGTATGAATAATTAATATTTGTCATTTTGGAAATAATTGTGGTAGCAGGGAATGTGGCACACGTGGCAGTGCCGGAAGCGAATCGAAACCGGAAAAATGTACATCAGTTATTTGTGGGATGGTTTTACTGTCATGGATAATAAACCTCAATCTGTAATTTTCGACGAATTATTTTCACATGAGAGTATGAAACCGCCAAAGTTCATGCGTCACTTTCCAACTAAACATTAAAAGGAAGCTGATAAACCTCTGGATTTATTCGAAAGAAAACTCAAAACGCATTACTATCAATAAACTTCAGTGCTTCAGGCAATAAATTTGTACTGTACTTCTTTGATTAAAAATAATATTGGTTACTTTATTTGTATGATTTAACGGTATTTTTTATCCGATTTTATGTATCCTGGGTCAGCGAGAAAGCGTTATGGGCTAGCGACTGAGTCGCTAAAGCAGGGAATCCGTATACAGATGCAGAGAATCTTATTTTGCCAGCAGCTCTGGATATAGTTGAAAATATATTAGGTAATCAGGCGGCAAACAAGCTTAAACGTATACCATTTTCTGATGATACTATAACACTCCTGTCTGCTACTGCTGTACCATAACCTTAAAGCTGGAAACAGGTTGTGAAATAAAACTATTTTGTTAAAGCAATTATGGTATAAAGCAACAGAGCAGTGTTACCCTCTGAGAGGAATTTTGTTATGTTGACCGTGTTGTTCCTAACGGAGGTGGCTTATCGGAAATGAAAGTCAGAATTACGTAAATATTTGAACAGTAACAAACAAAATTTTCCCTATCTGCACTGTTTAACGGATAACGAAAACGGTCGCCAGCCTAATCAGGCAAGAGAATGATTAACATTCTCGTTCAAGAAAATAGTTATTAGTAACTTTAATGGATAAACACACCCTATACTTTGTCACACGCGAGTGCAGTGAACTCTGACACATACATATGTTTACGGTAAGATTGAAACTAACAGTTAGAGCAGCACAAACTATTTGCAAAATTATAACAGGTACAGAAAAACACTATCACCTTCAGGGCTTATACAAACTGAATGGTCTTTATAACGTTATTATTACTATTCACTGCAGAATCATTAATTGGATATAGGTTAAGTCTCTCTCGGTTAAATACTTTACTATTTAAAATGAAAGTTAATTGGAATCCACTAACAGGTTGCTTCTCACTATCATTTGAATAAAGAAATTATAGTTTTCATAATTAGTCATCTTCCCATTACTTGTCACCCAGCATTAACACAGTAGACAAACTGTGGATCCTGTTATATTATTAATATGCACTTCCAATACACAAGAGAGACAAACACTTAGCAAACATGAGTATATAACTTTTCACAACTTCAGTTTTCCACTTTTACTACCGTGAGACATAAAATTAACATATATGTAAGATACTGACTCACCTTCTGCGATTTACAACAGGCAGTAATGTACTCATTTACTAAGCAAACATTTATAAGCCTCAGTGTTGAGAACTTTTAATTTGAAGTTGGCAACAACACATTAATAAGCAGTTTTACTGAGAAAATTATTGTCAGCAAGCATCATTAACTTTAATCCACTCTCTTGCCACATTAACTTTAACTTTCTTTTTACTATGTTCAAGAGGCATCAATTAGCAAACTGGGTTTTAATGTACTTTCAGTAAGGACACTCGGAAATCACTTTAGGTCAAACGGAGAGGAACCTGAGAGGTGTTATGATGAGGAGAAAAATCAAGGTAGGTACATAAATTCAGATATAAATTACATTATATTTGAGCACACTAACACATCCATTAAGCTGATCCTTCACTGTACATCATTGTAGCATTCCGATGCAATGATTGCGCAATAAGGTGGCGATTGCATGTTGGCAGGTGGAATTGCAGGTAGAATTGCTGGACTCTGTCATTTCTTGGTGGCGATGATAGATACAAATTCCAGAATAGTTCCAGCTATTTATCCATCCATCCGAGGCATTGGAAAGTAGCAGAAAAGCCTCTCTCTCGGAATCAGCTCAATATGCAATTTTTACATGGCAGTGCACAGTTTGGTAGCTCGTCCCCTACTCGTGGCTCGTCCCCGAGTGACTATCATTTCCACCTTTTCTACATAGGCCAGCCACAATTTGCGCGCGCTACACAGTTCCGTTCCCAAGGGGAACCACAAGACGTTTTACATACAGAATAACTAAGAGCCCTAAGTGAGGATCAGCAGTTAACATAACAGTAAACAAACATTTTCAATAAAACAGAACCTTTGCACATATTGACATTTCTACCAAAAATTATTCACACAGAAATTACTATTATATATAGTAAGGCCGGTATTACACTATCAAATTTCCTTGTCCAATATCTTTGTCCAATATCTTTGTCCAATATCTTTGTCAAAGATATTTGATAGTGTAATAGGGACTTTGTCAAATGTCGTCCAATATTTGATCAAATCTAGGGCCTCGCTGTATATTTGATCAAAGAAATCGCTTGTCTTCTGTTCATTGCAATGTGACATGTTACCACATGGAGCGCTAGCATCGCTGCAGCGTTCTGTCGTCTGTAGTGTTTTTATAACCATTGCCGGTAAATACAATTGGTGTCTGCCGACAACTACAAAATTAATAGAGATGTCCGAAGCTAACATAACCCTCTTCTGTAGCAAGGAATCGGAGTGTTACAGTGAGCCTGTCTTCTGAAGATGTAGCAGTTCTTTAGTGAATATTGTGCTTTGTGATATGAGGATATACTTCATTGAGCACATACAGAAATGTATCCTCATCCATTCTTAAGTAATTGATGTACGACTTGGACGTCTTCCGCTGTAAGCTCACGTAACAAGTTTTGTTGAATGCTTTTATCGTGTCGTCGTAAAACCCACGGCTTCACCCAGATTAGATTAGTTTTTCGTTCCATAGATCCGTGCTGAGGAGATCCTCGTGGATGTGGAAAATGTCGATTTTTTTAAGCTGAAATAACAATACTAATAGTATGAATAAATACATCATTTGTTTCTATTAAAAATTTCGCCAATGGAGTAGAAGGAGTTGGCCAGTAGTAAGTCTTTCAGGCTCTTTTTAAACTGATCTTTATTTCTAACTAAATTTTTTATGTTTGCTGGCAAATTATTGAAGATGAGTGTTCCTGAGTAGTGGACCCCTTTTTGAACTAAAGTAAGTGCTTTTAAGTCCTTGTGCAGATCATTTTTGTTCCTGGTATTCTATGTATGAACTGAGTTGTTTGTTGGAAAAAGAGATATATTATTTACGACAAATTTCATTAAGAAGTAAATATACTGAGAGGCAGTAGTTAGTATACCCAGTTCTTTTAAAGGTTTCTGCAGGACGTCCGTGAATTTACTCCGAAAATAATACGTATTACACGCTTTTGGACTCTGAAAACTTTTGTTTGACTTGAAGATTTACCCCAAAATATTATCCCATATGACATTATGGAATGAAAATAGACAAAGTATGCAAGCTTTTTCATTTTTATGTTGCCTATGTCTGCTAACACTCGAATTGCAAATACAGTTTTATTGGCCCTTTCTGCACTTCTGTGGTGTGCTCCTCCCAACTGAATTTATTATCAAGTTGTAATCCCAGGAATTTAAGACTGTCAACCTCGTATGTATGGTTCTTTTTTTCCCCCACTTCTTTTCCGTATGTGCACACAATTCAATTGCGGTACGTGCAACTGCTGCGGTTAATAACAAGTTGTTGTCAGCCATCTTGAACTTTGACGAAAAATTTGCTGACAGTGTAATACCCCTTCTAGCGCTACGTCAAAGGTCTTTGTCAAATATATTGGACGGAATATTTGATCACATCTTTGATCAAATCTTTGACAAAGAAATTTGATAGTGTAATACCGGCCTTAGTTTTGTTCCCTCCAAATGGGACAAAGAATTTAAATGACAGATACACTACTTTGCATAGAACCAAACCATGATGTCAAAGTTTTTACAAAGAAAGGAGTATAAAATTTTGTGTTATCGATTCAAACAAACACATTTACAGAAGCTCAACTATGTAATATTAAATAAGACAAAAGCAAAATATATCAACAGAGTATTAGAGCTATGGTGTTACAATACCACTGAACGCATAATAAACGATGTCGCTGATGACATTCGAGAACAATTAGTCGAAAAAATAAAGGACTGTCCATATTTTGCTTCGCATTTTGTTTAATGTACTGATGTTTCAGATTATGCGCTGTTCATGGTTTTTGTTCTCTTTGAAGGAGATGAAAGTATCAGGGATGACCTTTTATTATACAAAACACTTCCTGCGAACACTACCGGCCAGTATCATTACGACATGTTTTTAGAAAGCACTCGCAACTGCGAGATTGATTGGGCAAGGTGTATCGTGATTTGTAGTTATTATGCTAAAGCTATGACTGGCAATAAAAGTGGGCTTGTGCGAAATGTAAATCAATAATGTCAGACGTTTCATGGGCAAACTGCTTTCTTCATCGACAAGCTCTGTCAGACACGGTTTTAGCTTCTGATTTAAACGATGTGCTTTAAGAATCGATCAAAGCTCTGAACTCTATTACAGGTAAAGCTTTTCAAACTGAGTTGTTTAGTATCATTTGTGATGACACAGATTCGTTCCATCAAAACCTTCTTTATCACTTAGAGGTCCGGTGGCCTTCCAAAGAAAGGGCATTAACACGAGTTCTGGAGCTAAAAGCTGAAATGTTAATATTCTTACAAGATTCTAAATCAGAATATACGAACTGTTTTTGTGACGCTGTTTGGCTACTAAATTTAGCATTTATCGCTGCTCTTTTTAACCACCTAAGTATTTTAAACGAAAGCCTCCAAGGGAAGGAAGAAAAGATTATAACGGCCAAGGACAAACACAAAGGTTTCCTCGAAAAACTTTGATTACGATCAACATTTTTACAAAAGAAGATATTTGAATATTTCTCTTGCTTTCCGAAGATTGTTCAAGAAATTGCAATAGCGAAGTCGGTGGTAGAAAGTTCTCACATCCCTTGCATGATACAGAGCTTGCATAATTTGGAAAGGACACTATTGTTATTGACTTCACTCTTGATGGTATGGCTTACGCTCCGCGGGAAGTAAATAACACTGAGATAACGCAAAACGCAGAAGCGTAAATAGCGTAATGTTTATATCAGTATTATCATAACGATGAACAAAGTACAGTCAAATCTCGCTTAATCGTAGCAATACCAAGGGAACAGAGGGGTAACGCCCTAAAAAGTTCATTGTGGACATCATTACATTAAAAAAAGGCGCCCTGCACATACTAATGTATCTGTGACCGATGTTAGTAAACACATGTTTTTGTTTGATTTGCTGTTCAAGCCTTAAGTTACTTGAAACAAAAAATGCAGTTAGTGATTCTTCTTGATTTCCATCAGTAAATATACTCATCATATGTTGAAGGCAAAGTCGTTACACACTGCAAAAACTTCGTAAGTAATGGATTCAGTATGCGAGCTCCTCGTACCCCACTTTGTTCTGAACGTAACTTTCTCTCAGTAAAAACTATCTGGTACGTAATTTAGCTTGATAGTTGAGATAAAGGTTTCTTCAAATTACCAAATATTTAACCAAAGGCATCGTTTGACGAGGAGATATGAGTTAGCATTTTATGTGCCGTTAATAGCATTATTTAGAGCCTTGAACTTCATTAGTTTTTCTACAGCCTTATCATTAATGTGTCTGTCGTTTAGCAGGGCGAAGTCTAACAAGAGAAGTGACTGTTAGCCATATCAGACGATATGATGAGGCATTCTTCCCGTACCCATTTTTCGATACAACATTCTAATATGCGTCACGTTAATATCAAGCGTCGGACATTAGACTGAACTGCTCACCTCCAGTAGAAATTTAAAACTAGATGCATGCTAGCTGAAGGTGAACTCGGTAATTACTTCTTTCAGAACTCAACGCACACACAGATTCTTCCACAAACAGATTATTTGTCCTCTTTTCTTTATTTTCAGACAGTCTGTGTGTACTGATGGCTCGTGTGCTTAGGTTTCCTCTGCGTAATTGATCAGTAGTAACTGAAAGACACCAGCCAGAACATTATGACCACCTACCTAAACCTGGTTTGTCCACCTTTTGGCTCGGATAACAGTGGCGACACGCCAAGGCATGAAGAAATGTGGTCTTGGTAGTTCACTGGAGGGAGTCGTCATCACATCTGCACATTCAAGTCACCTGATGCCCATAAATTCCGGAGAGGGGGGCGGTGAACTCTGATGCTACGTTCAACCACATCCCAGATGTGTTCCATTGGGTCCAGATCTGGCGAGTTTGGAGGACCAGCTCATAATTTGAACTCTCCACTGTGTTCCTCGAACCACTCCATCACACGCCTAGGCTTGTGACATGACGCATCATTTTATTGAAAAATGCCATTGCTATCGCGAAACATGATCATGAAATGGTGGACATGGCCTGCAACCAGTGTACGATACTCCTTGGCTGTCATGGTACTTTGGATGAGCGCTACTGGACCAGTGTATGTCCACCGCATGAATGTTCCGCAGAACATAATGTAGCCGCAGCCAAGTTGTTACCGTCCCGCGGTACAGGTGTCAAGGAGCTGTTCCCCCGGAAGACGACAGATTCGCCTCCTCCCGTTGGCAAGATGAAGAGGGTATCAGGATTCATCAGACCTGCATCGGCACTGTACGTTGGTGCAGTGGCAGAGCGTTGCATACGCTCTGCCACTGCACCAACGTACAGTGCCGATGACCACGAGCCCATTTCAGTCGTGGTGTTAACATCGGGAGTGCATGGATCTGAAGGTCCATCGTTAGGATTATTCGGTGCACTGTTTATTCGGACACAGCTGTATACCGTCCAGAATTAATCTCTGTTCTGTTTAACGAGCCTGCCCAGCCTACAACGTCCGACATCTGTAATGAGAGTTGGCTGCCAACCCCACGACGTCTAACACAATGTCTCCAGGAAGATGCGAAGGCAGCCCACTTTGCGAATCTGGTAATTGGGTTGCCTATCTGCAGGTGCGACCTAATTCGATGATTTGAGATGATGGTGGCGAGGATTAATAATGACAGTTGAGAACAGCGCAACCTACAGGTGCTATCAGTAACTACACTCCTGGAAATTGAAATAAGAACACCGTGAATTCATTGTCCCAGGAAGGGGAAACTTTATTGACACATTCCTGGGGTCATATACATCACATGATCACACTGACAGAAACACAGGCACCTACACACAGGCAACAGAGCATGCACAATGTCGGCACTAGTACAGTGTATATCCACCTTTCGCAGCAATGCAGGCTGCTATTCTCCCATCGAGACGATCGTAGAGATGCTGGATGTAGTCCTGTGGAACGGCTTGCCATGCCATTTCCACCTGGCGCCTCAGTTGGACCAGCGTTCGTGCTGGACGTGCAGACCGCGTGAGACGACGCTTCATCCAGTCCCAAACATGCTCAATGGGGGACAGATCCGGAGATCTTGCTGGCCAGGGTAGTTGACTTACACCTTCTAGAGCACGTTGGGTGGCACGGGATACATGCGGACGTGCATTGTCCTGTTGGAACAGCAAGTTCCCTTGCCGGTCTAGGAATGGTAGAACGATGGGTTCGATGACGGTTTGGGTGTACCGTGCACTATTCAGTGTCCCCTCGACGATCACCAGTGGTGTACGGCCAGTGTAGGAGATCGCTCCCCACACCATGATGCCGGGTGTTGGCCCTGTGTGCCTCGGTCGTATGCAGTCCTGATTGTGGCGCTCACCTGCACGGCGCCAAACACGCATACGACCACCATTGGCACCAAGGCAGAAGCGACTCTCATCGCTGAAGACGACACGTCTCCATTCGTCCCTCCATTCACGCCTGTCGCGACACCACTGGAGGTGGGCTGCACGATGTTGGGGCGTGAGCGGAAGACGGCCTAACGGTGTGCGGGACCATAGCCCAGCTTCATGGAGACGGTTGCGAATGGTCCTCGCCGATACCCCAGGAGCAACAGTGTCCCTAATTTGCTGGGAAGTGGCGGTGCGGTCCCCTACGGCATTGCGTAGGATCCTACGGTCTTGGCGTGCATCCGTGCGTCGCTGCGGTCCGGTCCCAGGTCGACGGGCACGTGCACCTTCCGCCGACCACTGGCGACAACATCGATGTACTGTGGAGACCTCACGCCCCACGTGTCGAGCAATTCGGCGGTACGTCCACCCGGCCTCCCGCATGCCCACTATACGCCCTCGCTCAAAGTCCGTCAACTGCACATACGGTTCACGTCCACGCTGTCGCGGCATGCTACCAGTGTTAAAGACTGCGATGGAGCTCCGTATGCCACGGCAAACTGGCTGACACTGACGGCGGCGGTGCACAAATGCTGCGCAGCTAGCGCCATTCGACGGCCAACACCGCGGTTCCTGGTGTGTCCGCTGTGCCGTGCGTGTGATCATTGCTTGTACAGCCCTCTCGCAGTGTCCGGAGCAAGTATGGTGGGTCTGACACACCGGTGTCAATGTGTTCTTTTTTCCATTTCCAGGAGTGTATAAAAAATCTGCTAGCCAATAGTAGGCTTCCCTTTAAAAGTGGGACACATACCTAGCAACAACATGCAACAAATTCCACTTGGTTCTCTGGTAACTTATCGTGGAGCACATACGTCCCGTTGGTAGTCAAAGGGTTAATAATAGCGTAAATATCCAACTTTGTAAAACAGCGATTCTGCGGGCATGAACTCGACAACTCCCTGACAGGTATCCGGAGGTACGTGGCGTAACATGTCACCGCACAGGTCACGCAGTTCCCATAAATATAGACCGGTGGTTTCTGCATGGCGTGCAAGATCTATTCCAGGGCATAAAGATCAGGCGAGTCTGGTGGCCAGGATAACAACGCGACTTAATTATCATGAGCCTCAAAGCACTGTAGCATGACTCTGGCCTCGTGACACTGACAGATATCCTGCCGGAAGATGTCATCGCCGACGAGAGAGACATCAAGCGTAAAGGGATGCTGGTGGTCCGCAATAGTGTTTACACGCTTCTCATCTTTCATAGTGCCTTCGATTACTACCACAGGTTCCCCGGAAGTCCATGTAACTGTCCCACATAGTAAACAGTACCCCCATCAGAAAGTTTCTGTGGCACGATATACACTATGTGATCAGAAGTGTCCGGACACCTGGCTGAAAATGACTTACAAGTTGGTGGCGACTCCATGGGTAATGCTGGAATTAAATATGGTGTTGGCCCACCCTTATCCTTCATGACAGCTTCCACTCCAGAAGTCATACGTTCAATCAGGTGCTGGAAGGTTTCTTCGGGAATGGCAGCTGATTCTTCACGGAATGCTGCACTGAGGAGAGGTATCGATGTCGATCGGTGAGGCCTGGCACGAAGTCGGCGTTCCAAAACATCCCAAAGGTGTTCTGTAGGATAGAGGTGAGGACTATATGCAGGCCAGTCCATCACATGGATGTTATTATCGTGTAATTACTCCGCCACAGGCCGTGCATTATGAACAGGCGCTGAAATATGCAGTCACCATCCCTGATTGCTCTTCAACAGTGCGAAGCAAGAAGGTGCTTATAACATCAGTGTAGGCCTGTGTTGTGATAGTGCCACGCAAAAAACGACAAAGGGTGGAGGCCCCCTCCATGAAAAACACTACCACACCACAACACTACCGCCTCCGAATTTTACTGCCGGCTCTGCACATGCTGCCAGATGATGTTCACCGGGCATTGACCATAACCCACTCGCTGCCATCGGATCGCCACATTGTATACCGTGATTCCTCACTGCACACAACGTTTTCCCACTGTTCAGTCGTCCACTGTTTACGCTGCTTACAAAATGGTTCAAATGGCTCTGAGCACTATGGGACTCAACTGCTGAGGTCATTAGTCCCCTAGAACTTAGAACTAGTTAAACCTAACTAACCTAAGGGCATCACAAACATCCATGCCCGAGTCAGGATTCGAACCTGCGACCGTAGCGGTCCTGCGGTTCCAGACTGCAGCGCCTTTAACCGCACGGCCACTTCGGCCGGCCGCTGCTTACACCGAGCGAGGCGTCGTTTGGCATTTACTGGCGTGGTGTGTGGCTTGTGAGCAGCCGCTCGACCCTGAAATCCACGTTTTCTCACCTCCCGCCTAACTGTAATAGTACTTGCAGTGGACCCTGATGCAGTTTGGAATTCCTGTGCGATGGTCTGGATAGATGTCTGCCTATTACACATTACGATCCCCTTTAGTCAACTGACGAGGTCGGTCTGTACGCTTTTGTGCTACACGTGTCCCTTCACGTTTCCACTTCACTATCACATCGGAAAAAGTGGACCGAGGTAAGTTTAAGAGTGTTGAAGTCTCGCGTACAGATGTATGACACAAGTGACACCCAATTACTTGACCACGTTCGAAGTCCGTGAGTTCCGCGGAGTGCCCCATTCTGCTCTCTCACGATGTCTAATGACATCTGAGGTTGCTGATATGAAGTATTCGGCAGTAGGTGGCAGCACAATGCACCTAATATGAAAAACGTATGTTTTTGGCGGTGTCCAGATACTTTTGATCACATAGTGTACGTCTCAAACAGCCGTTCAGCTGGATGACAGCGTATCACTGAGGTGACAAAAGTCATGGGATTCCTCTTAATATCGTGTCGGACCTCCTTTTGCCTCACAACCACAGGTGGAAACACAAGCGGCCAAAGACACTGCTAGCTAGGGCATAACCACCTATGGTAAACTAACATACGCAAACAGCGACAAACGTCGGTAAGCCCCTGCATATCAGCAACACTGACTGGCAACTACCAGCTGCTATTAGAGCCGACCAACAGGCCACAGCAGGAACACCGACGAGCTCGCCCACAGACGCACGAACAAGCTGCCAACATTCCCTCACACTGTGCCTCCGGTATATGACCTATCGGACACAAGACCGATAACAAACCTAACTGTTGCAGGTTGCAGGACGCTGAACGACGACTCTGTACCAGCAACCAGCGCCAGCCGCCGAGCAGCACAAACGCACAACGTCAGGGTATCGACATGCATGATACCCACTACTTACAAAGCCTATCCTTGCACAACCTATCGCAGGCAGCAAGACAACCGCTACTGCTCTTGCCGCCCGACCTAACTTTCGCAGAGGTTTTTTTTCCCTTGGCTCTTGCTTTGGCACTTTTTTTCCTCTGCCCTTCAAACCGCTACCCTTCGTCAGACTTCGACAAATCTATCTCCAGATGAGCGCGTATTAATGGTTAATCCTAACCAGACGTACGCAAACATCGCAGTACCCACATCCTGCGACACCTCACTTTAGTGAATACTAACCCTTATGCAGAGATGGCAGTAGACCTTTTGTGTTGGCCATCATGCCGGTGTGGGCGTGGAGGGGCTCCACATCTATTAAAAATAAAAAAAAATAAAAAAATCCTTTTGCCTGGCGTAGCGCAGCAACTCGACGTAGCATGGACTCAATGAGTCACTGGAATTTCCCCGGAGAAATACTGAGCTATCGTGCCTCTACAGCCGTCCATGGATGCGAAAGTGTTATCGGTGCAGGATTTTGTGCACGAGCTAACCTCTCAATTGTGTCCCATAAAAGTTGATGGGCTTCATGCCGGACTATCTCGGGGCCAAACCATTCGCTCGAACTGTCCAGAATGTTCTTAAAACCAATTGCAAAAAACTGTGGCCCAGTGACATGGAGCATTGCCATCCATAAAAATTCCATCATTGTTTGGGAACATGAAGTCCATGAATAGCTACAAATGGTCTCCAAGGACCCAGTCCATTACCTGTAAACAGCGCCCACACCATCACGAAGCCACCACCAGCTTGCACAGAGCCATAGCTTTGTGGAGTCTGCGCCACACTCGAACGTTTCCATCAGCTCTTACCGACTGAAATGGGGACTCGTCTGACCAGGCCATGGTTTTCCAATCGTCTATGATCCAATCGATACACGTCAGGAGGTCATGAGAGGCGCTGCAGGCGATGTCGTGCATTCGCGTCCGTCGTCTGTTGCCACGGCCCGTTAAGGCCAAATTTCTCCATATTGTCTTAACAGACACGTTCGTTGTACGTCCCACACTGATTTCTGCGGTTATTTCACCCAGTTAGCAATAAAAACTGTACGAAACGCCGCTGCTCTCGGTCGTTAAGTGATAGCTGTCGGCCACTGTTTTGTCCGTGGTTAGAGGTAATGCCTGAAATGTAGTATTCTCGGCATGCTCTTTACCCTGTGGATCTTGGAATATTGAATTTCCTAACGTTGCGAAGTGGGGTTGGGTTGGGTTGTTTGGGGAAGGATACCAGACAGAGAGGTCATCGGTCTCATCGGATTAGGGAAGGATGGGGAAGGAAGTCGGCCGTGCCCTTTCAGAGGAACCATCCCGGCATTTGCCTGGAGTGATTTAGGGAAATCACGGAAAACCTAAATCAGGATGGCCGGACGCGGAATTGAACCGTCGTCCTCCCGAATGCGAGTTGCGAAGTGGAATGTCCCATGTGTCTAGCTCCAACTTCCATCCCACTTTGAAAGTCTGTTAATTTCCGCGGCCATCTTAATGTCGGACACTTTTCACATGAATTATCTCAGTAGAAATGACATACCTTGTGTACGTGGTACTACCGCTATTTGTATATGAGCATATCACTGTCCCATGACTTTTGTCACCTCAGTATACCATCCACATCAGCGTGTGTCTGTACCACAATATATTGTCTCAAGAAGCCATTCATCTGAAAGAGGCAGTGTCCGCTCACGGTTATCAGTGTGGTATAACTATAAATGTGATTTGTCCGACCAGGCCACTCGTTTTCATTGATCTGTGGTCCACTCTCGATGATCCTGCGGCCACTGTAGTCCTCATTGACGATGACGCTGAGTGAGCATGGGAACTTTAAGGAGTCGTTGATGCGTAGATCCATGTTCATGTGCGCTGTCCGGTGTTCTCTGAAACGTGACTGCACCAAAATTCTACTCTGCCGGCAGGTATGTCACAAACGATGCCCATACTTCTTTATAGAGCAGGCAAGCCTCCGACACCCATGTTCTGTGAGGAGGATCGGAAGACAGACATGGTTTCACAGTCCTTCACCCATTTTCCACAGAAGCTTAAAACTGTAGCTCACTAACAGCGGAACAGATTCTTCGTATCCAGGTGCTCGTTTGCAAGCGATGGTCATAACCATCGGTCAGTGGATTTCCCCATGCGTGGCCGCAGTTTCGCGTTGAAAAGTGATCATAATGTTTCGGCTCATCGCTATATACAAAATACGAAGAGGGTTTGCATCAGTTGTTGAGAGTTCTTAAATATAGCACTAAATGAAGTGGATAATTAGAGGCTAGGAACGAGATAAGGATGGGTATATATGTGGAGAGCGGGCGGCGAGGTAACCACACGACAGGATGCGCGCCTCTGCACTGTGTCTGCTGCCGCTGGCTGCGCTTCTAGCGCCTGCGCTGGCAGCCGTCTCATACAGCGGGTGAGTCTCGCAAATGTTATGCTACCTGCAGCGGCGGTCCGTCTAAAGCCCCTCTTACACTATCGACTTTCTTATCTCAGTCGACTTCTCGAGACATGTGCGTCTACTGCAGCGCCCCTGCCGTTTTATTCCTCTACTGAGTCTCGTCTGTTTTGAGTAGTCAGTTTCGTTTACAAGTCTGCACCCGAATGGCCGATATTGCGAGAGCTGTCTGCTGTGCACTTCGGCAACTCAATGGTGAAAGTGAGGTTATGAGGGGATATCTTACTGCGGAAAAATCGAAACTTAGAAATAAAATGTAGGAACAAGCAATGGCAATAGAATTTATTAATGACCAAAGAAAAATTCGTTGTGGAAGTTCTTATCAAAGATTGTTTGGTAAATTGTTCACTCTCCTGAGAACTAAAAGAATAGGTTAAGTGTCATCCAAACATTTCAGAACATATACACGTAATTACTCGAGAAAACATGTACTTACAAACACATCAGATAATATCTAGAATTCACTAAAAAGCACCTGTTTGCTTTAACCTTTGTATCATGTTTCCTTGCTAAATGCCAAATAACAACGAACATTATATTTCTCGTCCAATAACTAACTTTCTCGCTGTCAAAATAATTGTCATTCAAACATGTGTATCTGTTTACGTTTTTATTTATGCGTAGTGTAGGTTTCTTTCTCTGTAAAATGTAAATAAAATTGCTTCCAGACACGTCGTCTCTCTTGTAGAAAGAACACTCGCAGGAAAAAAACAAACAAGAAAAAAAGAACAGGAACTTGTGTAACTTTTCAATGTGCCACGAAAACGCAGCAAACAACACAATAAAAATTAAGAAGACCAAAAAGCATAAAATCCATTTCCATAATAGGCGTGAGCTCTACCAGAATACGTTATAACTTTCGAACTTAGCAGACGCCGGCGTAGTCCCTTGTCTCTGCGCATGCACAGTGTTCAGCATACTCGAAAATTTAGAACTCCACACTCGGCACTATCTATAGTTCATTGAAGTCGCAGACACATTCTTGTCGTTGTTGGTTGCCGATTTACGCGCAAGCACGAAAGGCGCAAGTACTGTGAGTTGACTTTAGTCAGGAAGTCGCTCGCGTAAAACTGGCTTAAGACACACTTCGTTGCTGTTCGTACCTTCAAAGAATATTCTCAGCCAAATGGCTGATGGGAGTTCTTGAATCTATTCAAATCGACTAACTTTGATTGGTTTTCGCTACCTGACAAATTTAGCTAACAGACGACACCTTAAACCCAGCGTCTTCTGCTATTTAACGGTGACAACGATCAGGGGCAAGTCGACACCGATTGATATCGTTTGATTTCTATCGATTCAGATACTGCTATCAGCCATCGCAACGAGATCCTTGTAATGTGTGAAGAGAAGAGATATACCCATGCTGTTTAAAAATGAGGTTATTGTGTGAAAAGAGTTTCATGCATTTCTTAAACAATAAATCATGTTTTCCTCCAGAAAGTTCATTCTGAGTGCTTCCGTGTAATATGCTTAATATAACTGCTATATTAATTGCCACTTTTTCCTTGCATTGCACCCTTCCAGTTCTAGTTCTTTCGCGTTGTTGAAGAGAGTAAACCAACGGTTCCGAAATACTTTATAACGATGAGATTCTTGGTCTGGTTACAAGCGGGTGATCACTAACGCAACATGAAACACACATTTCGTCCCCATTACTAACGAAAGACATTTAACAGAAAATTTTCAGCTATACGCCTCGGGTTCTGTTGCCTCCGCACTCGAGGTGACCGGAAAGGTATCCACCTAACAGGGCAGCTAAGTGATGCGTTCTACGCACAATGGGTCAAAGAAGAAGTACTCGTATGTTAATGCAACTAGGATAGACTCTCAAAACACATCCCAAACGATTAAATATTTTTAGCTGTGGTTTTAGATAACTTACAGCGGAGAGTATCGCGAATTTATAGCGGCCGAAGTACGCTCAACTTCTTTCATGGAACTGTATACGTTTCCTGTTGCACTGATAGGAGCCTTCGAAGAGGAGTTATGGGCCTACTATGTCTAGATCTTGACTGAATAGCAGCAAGGTAATAGTGCCGCAGCCCTGTCTCATTGTCAGCAAAAATTGTCTCACAAAAATCTGTGCTACTGTTCTAAATGTGAACAATATGTAATTCAGGTATTGTGTTTCTTATTACGACTGACACATCAAATGCTCAAATTGTTGATCTGGGTCATTGATACCCTCTGAAAGCGATTTCGGACAGACAGTACTCGCGGATCACAGCAGTGTTTCACCATATTTCACATCATCGGAAGTCGTCTACGTTTCCTTCTAGATCTGTTAGGTTTTCTTACATATAAAAGTCCAGAAGTGTAGGCGATTTTGTGTTTCCCGAACGATGGACCAAACGATGTCAAAACTTTGTACGCATGGTCTCTAATTATCTGCGCGTAATGCATGAGCAATCTTATATGCTTGTACCTCAAGGATTGCCTTACGCACAGTGGATGTCTTCCAATACTGCAGCAGCGTGTCTGTTAGGACCTGAAGCTACTTGTTATTTAGAGTCCCATCAATGAAATAAGAAACCACCTATTCAAAAACTTATATTACACGTTAACGCTCGGAGGTCATTGTTTATCCACTTCTCTAAGCCAGTTTCAACTGATCTGAAGATTAATATGATCATGGTTTGTACGCAATGTCTCATGCGCAAAAAAATCTAATATAGGAACGCTGCATCACTTCGCATTTGTCGTAGACGGCAATCGGAGAACTGTAACAGGTTTAGAAGTTCACTATCACGGAGCTTTGCATGGAGCGAAATGTGGATAGGATGAAATTCAGTGGGGTGTAGTATTCACAGAACACTCGCATGCCTGATCCCACTAGCACATTAAGTTTCCTCGAAGCGACATGCAGCCTGGGTGTTATCGCTGCTAAAATGTGAGCCGTATTCCTCTCATGTGTTGATGTTCCTTTTTGTTGACATACTTTAGTCTTCACTCTTTGATTTTTTTGAAATATTTTTATGACATTTATAAAGACAGATCTTCAGGGTCTGACATGACCAGTATACTTTTCAGGTTCAACCGCACCGCTATTCTAACAGTTTGGTTACGTTTGTCGCACCGAAAACTTTTCCATCTCTCGTTATACGAGAGAGTCTCAATAGCTTCACGAGCAAACTGTCTAGCCAAACTGACGGCCTTCAAGCTCACAGTGTCTCTTACAACTGTGGAGAACCACCAAGATGCAACGGTTATCGTGCTTGTGTCAGGGGATGTATATGAAGAGTGGAGTAGCAGTATTTCAATCTCGTAACTGAGTACAGGTGGATTATAACATGTGTTATACTACTGTGGTCGAAGCTAGCAAATCATATGAAACAAGATTCAGCCATACTGGGTCGTTGGTTGTATTTCTAAGGCACACCTTAGAGCTAGCTCCGACAATATTATTCTCCCCCGTGTCAACTTTCATCTCCGAGCAGCACTTGCAAACTACGTCCTCAATTATTTGCTGCATGTATTCAAATCTCTGTCTCCCTCTACAGTTCCCTCCAATACCATGGAGGTTATTCCCTGACTCCTAAACGCATGTCCTGTCAACCTGCCACTTCTTCTTGTCAGTGTTTTCCATAGGTTCCTTTCCTCGAGGATTCTGTACAGAACCTCCTCATTCCTTACCTCATCAGTCCCCTAATTTTCAACTGTCTTCTGTCGTACCACATTCCGAATCCTTCAATTCTCTTCTGTCCCTGTTTTCCTATAGTCCATGTCCACGTTTCACTGCCGTACAATGCTGTGCTCCACACGTACATTCCCAAATTAAGGCCTATGTTTGATACTCACAAACTTCTCTTGGCCAGGACTGCCCTTTGTGCCTCTTTTTCCTAGTACTAGTCTGCTTTTTATGTTCTCCTTGTTCTGTCACTCATGAGTTGTTTTGCTGCCTAGGTAGCAGAATGCCTTAACTTCACCTACTTCGTGACCCCCAATTCTGATGCTAAGTTTCTCGGTATTTTTATTTCTGATACTACTCATTACCTTTATTTTACTTCGATTAACTCTCAGTCCATATTTTGTGCTTATTAGACTGTTCATTTCATTCAACAGATCCTGTAATTCTTCTTCATTTTCACTGAGGATACCAATGTTATCAGCAAATCTTATCATACATGACCCTTCACCTCTGTTTTTAATCGCATTATTGACCTTTTCTTTTATTTCCATAACAGCTTCTTAGAGGTATAGACTGAAGAGTAGTGCTGAAAGACTGCATCCGTATCTTACAATCTTTTTTAAACCGAGCACTTCGTTCCTGATCATCCAGGCTTATTGTTCTCTCTCGGTTCTTGTACATACGGTATACTATCCGTCTTTCCCTATAACTTACACTAATTCTTCTCGGTATTTCGAACATCTTGCTCCACTTCACATTGTCGAAAGCTTTCTCCAGGTCGACAAATTCAATGAACGTGTCTTCATTTTTCATCATTCTTGCTTCCATTAACAATCTCAACGTCAGAACTACCTTTCCTAAAACCAAACTGATAGTCATCTTGCAGATCCTCAATATTATTTTCCATTCTTCTGCATGTTATTGTTCTCAGCAGCTTGGATGCATGAGTTACAAAGCTAATTGTGCGATAATTCTCGCATTTGTCGTCTCTTGCAATCCTCGGAATGGAGTGAATGATGCTTTTCCGAAATTCTGATGGTATATCGCCAGTCTCACACATTCTACGCATCAAAATGAATAGTCGTTTTGTTGTCACTTCCCCGTTACTTCCGAAATTCCGATGGAATGTTATCTGTCACTTGTTCCTTATTTAACCTTAAGTCTTCCAAACCTCTTTTAAATTCTGGTTCTAATAATGGATCGACTGTCTCTACCCTACCGACTGCTGTTTCTTCTCCTATCTTTATGCTGAGACAGTCCTTTCGATGATTATTTCCATTTCGAGTTCAAATTTTTCATGCAGCCATTTCGCCTTAGCTTCCCTGCACTTCCTGTTTGTTTCATTCCAAAGTGACTTGTATTTCTGTATTCCTGAATTTCCCTGTACATTTTTGCACATTCTTCTTTCATCGATGAAGTCAAGTATTTCTTCTGTTGCCCATGGTTCCTCCAC
The DNA here is from genome assembly GCF_023898315.1 of Schistocerca nitens. Taxonomy (NCBI): domain Eukaryota; kingdom Metazoa; phylum Arthropoda; class Insecta; order Orthoptera; family Acrididae; genus Schistocerca; species Schistocerca nitens. Next base: position 281,971,243 of record NC_064618.1, on the reverse strand, counting down.
AGTTACCTTCCTTGTACCTAAGTTCTTCTTTCCTACTTCTGTGATTGCTCTTTTAGAGACGTCCATTTCGCTTCAACTGAACTGCCTAAGGAAATATTCACTATCGCTGTATATACACTTCACGCGTTTTTCCTCGTTCTTTAGTAGTTCCGTATCCCACTGCTTTGAACATTGACCCTTTCTGACTAGTCTCTTAAACCTCAGCATACTCTTCATTATTCCTAAATTGTGATCTGTGCTTTAATCTACTCCTGGGAACGCTTTTGAATACAGTATGTGAGTTCGGAATCGCTGCTTGACCTGAATGTATGCCTAATCGAACTGAACTCTTCCCGTATCTCCTGGCCTTTTCCGAGTATACCTCCTCCCATAGTCATTCCTGAACAGAGTATTCGCTACTACTATCTGAAATTTATTACGGAAGCTAATTAGTCTTTCTCTTCTCTCATTCCTACTATCAACCTATATTCTTCCACAACCCAATCCCCCTTGACTATTAGATTTTCATATCCCTTTACTTACTGAACTACCCATGCAATATTCTAGTTTACTTTCTCCGTCTCTTCATCTTTAGCTTGCGACACTGGAATTTAAACCTGAATTATTGCCTTCAGTGTTGGTTTGCTGTCGATTCTGATAACCCAGTCTCTGCCCTATCTTCTTGTTCACAACTAATCCTACTCCTGATATACCTTTTTCTGCTACTATTGATATCACTGTATACTCATGTGAGCAGAGGTCCATGTTTTCTTTCCACTTCACTTCAGTGATCCCCGCTATGTATAGATTGAGCGTTAACATTTCCCTTTTCACGTTTTCTAGAGTCTCTACCACCTTCAACTTCTTCCATGCCGCGACTCGTAGAACGTTATCCTTTCGGTGGTTATTCTAACTTTTTCTCATGGTCAACTCCCCTTTGGCAGCTCCTCCCTGACATCCGAAAGGGCGACTAGTCCATTATCTTTTGCTACTGGAGATACCATCATGACACTTTTTCGGTTACAGGCCACATGTCCTGTGAATATACATTACAAGACTTTAATGCAGTGTTTCCATTGCCTTCTACATCCTCATGCCATTGATCGTTGCTGATTTTTCTGCCTTTTAGGGCCAGTTTCTCACCCCAAGGGCAAGAGCCTTCCCTGGACCTCTGTCCGCTCCTCTTCCCTCTTTGACATGCCGTTAACAGAATAATGGCGACTTCTTAAGCCGGAAGTCTTTGGCCGCCATTACTGACGATTTTTATTCAAAATTTAAGCACTGTTAAGGTGCGAACCCGTGGGCGAAGACGTCAATGACGCTACCCCTGAACCACGGGTCTCATTGCATACAAAGAGCAAAAGTTGCTATAACCAAGTCATTGTTGTAATTGTCCTCAAAACCTATTAAATGCTGTAGGCCAGCTGTAAGAAGCTGTACTCAGTAATGCTGTTAATTGCCGTGGGCGAAGACGTCAATGACGCTACCCCTAGACCACGGGTCTCATTGCATACAAAGAGCAAAAGTTGCTATAACCAAGTCATTGTTGTAATTGTCCTCAAAACCTATTAAATGCTGTAGGCCAGCTGTAAGAAGCTGTACTCAGTAATGCTGTTAATTGCCGTATTCGTCCTGATAAAAGGTGCTCAGCAAATGATAACTATTATCTCTATCGTTTGACTGCAGACCACTAAACCTACCATCGTTGCAGCATTTTAGATAAAAAGATAACACAAGTGAATCATTTAGGAAAAACAGTCAAGATCGCAGAATATCTCACTTATTAAAATGACCGACTTGGGCACATTTAATGGGCCATCTTCAGATTGTGGGCTCCATTTGGCTGGAACTGGTGGCGTGGTGGACAGCTGCTTGTGATCACAAGTAGTGGCCATTGTGACCGTTTGTCCAGACGTCATTGCATGGCAGTGTCGGCATCGCACGGTCTCCTCATATTCTATTATCTTCTTTCGTTAGAATAATTACTGTTTAAAACATAAGTACATTTTACATAACTGAATAAATAGAACCCTCTGACTACAGTATAAACGTCCTGAGAAATGTTTGGGTTTTGATAAAAAAAACAGTTGTCTGCATAACAAGCGGACCTGAAATCCAAACAACTGTGAGTCTATGTTACCAACATGGTGACTACTTCGGAAGCCACCATCTTGGGTCTATCTCGTAATTTTCAAGTGGAGGTCTTGTGACATTTAAAACAGGTCGAAAGTTACATGAGAAACACAAAGGTGCCTTTTTTAAAAAAAATCTTTATTCATTTTGGTAGTCATGTCGCATTTTTACAGAATTAGGGCAAATGCGAGGTAGTACCCTTGGTCTAGGGGTAGCGTCTTTGATTCACAATCAAAACGTCTTCGGTCCCGGGTTCGATCCCCGCCACTGCCTAAATTTTGACAAATAACCAGCATTGGCGGCCGAAGACTTCCGGCATAAGAAGTCAGCCTCATTCTGCCAACGGCCTTGTAAAATAGGGCGGAGGAGCGGATAGAGATTCAGGGCACTCTCTTGTCCTAGGGGTAGGAAATTGCCCCTAAAGCCGGAAGAATCAGCAATGATCAACGACATGAGGATGCAGAAAGCAATGGAAACCACTGCATTAAAGACACGTAACGTGTATCCACAGGACATGTGGCCTGTAATTGAAGAAGTGTCATGATGATCTCTCCATTGGCAAAAGATTCCGGAATAGTCCCCCATTCGGATCTCCGGGAGGGGACTGCCAAGAGGGAGGTTACCATGAGAAAAAGATTGAATAATCAACGAAAGGATAACGTTCTACGAGTCGGAGCGTGGAATGTCAGAAGCTTGAACGTGGTAGGGAAACTAGAAAATCTGAAAAGGGAAATGCAAAGGCTGACTCTAGATATAGTAGGGGTCAGTGAAGTGGAAGGAAGACAAGGATTTCTGGTCAGATGAGTATCGGGTAATATCAACAGCAGCAGAAAATGGTATAACAGGTGTAGGATTCGTTATGAATAGGAAGGTAGGGCAGAGGGTGTGTTACTGTGAACAGTTCAGTGACCGGGTTGTTCTAATCAGAATCGACAGCAGACCAACACCGACAACGATAGTCCAGGTATACATGCCGACGTCGCAAGCTGAAGATGAACAGATAGAGAAAGTGTATGAGGATATTGAAAGGGTAATGCAGGATGTAAAGGGGGACGAAAATCTAATAGTCATGGGCGACTGGAATGCAGTTGTAGGGGAAGGAGTAGAAGAAAAGGTTACAGGAGAATATGGGCTTGGGACAAGGAATGAAAGAGGAGAAAGACTAATTGAGTTCTGTAACAAGTTTCAGCTAGTAATAGCCAATACCCTGTTCAAGAATCACAAGAGGAGGAGGTATATTTGGAAAAGGCCGGGAGATACGGGAAGATTTCAATTAGATTACATCATGGTCAGACAGAGATTCCGAAATCAGATACTGGATTGTAAGGCGTACCCGGGAGCAGATAAAGACTCAGATCACAATATAGTAGTGATGAAGAGTAGGCTGAAGTTCAAGACATTAGTCAGGAAGAATCAAAACGAAAAGAAGTGGGATACGAAAGTACTAAGGAATGACGAGATACGTTTGAAGTTCTCTATCGCTATAGATACAGCAATAAGGAATAGCGCAGTAGGCAGTACAGTTGAAGAGGAATGGACATCTCTAAAAAAGGCAATCACAGAAGTTGGGAAGGAAAACATAGGTACAAAGAAGGTACCTGCGAAGAAACCATGGGTAACAGAAGAAATACTTCAGTTGATTGATGAAAGGAGGAAGTACAACCATGTTCCGGGAAAATCAGGAATACAGAAATACAAGTCGCTGAGGAATGAAATAAATAGGAAGTGCAGGGAAGCTAAGACGAAATGGCTGCAGGAAAAATGTGAAGACATCGAAAAAGATATGATTGTCGGAAGGACAGACTCATACAGGAAAGTCAAAACAACCTTTGGTGACATTAAAAGCAACGGTGGTAACATTAAGAGTGCAACGGGAATTCCACTGTTAAATGCAGAGGAGAGAGCAGATAGGTGGAAAGAATACATTGAAAGCCTCTATGAGGGTGAAGATTTGTCTGATGTGATAGAAGAAGAAACAGGAGTCGATTTAGAAGAGATAGGGGATCCAGTATTAGAATCGGAATTTAAAAGAGCTTTGGAGGACTTACGGTCAAATAAGGCAGAAGGGATAGATAACATTCCATCAGAATTTCTAAAATCATTGGGGGAAGTGGCAACAAAACGACTATTCACGTTGGTGTGTAGAATATATGAGTCTGGCGATATACCATCTGACTTTCGGAAAAGCATCATCCACACAATTCCGAAGACAGCAAGAGCTGACAAGTGCGAGAATTATCGCACAATCTGCTTAACACAGCACATGCATCGAAGCTGCTTACAAGAATAATACACAGAACAATGGAAAAGAAAATTGAGAATGCGCTAGGTGACGATCAGTTTGGCTTTAGGAAAAGTAAAGGGATGAGAGAGGCAATTCTGACGTTACGGCTAATAATGGAAGCAAGGCTAAAGAAAAATCTAGACACTTTCATAGGATTTGTCGACGTGGAAAAAGCGTTCGACAATATAAAATGGTGCAAGTTGTTCGAGATTCTGAAAAAAGTAGGGGTAAGCTATAGGGAGAGACGGGTCATATACAATATGTACAACAACCAAGAGGGAATAATAAGAGTGGACGATCAAGAACGAAGTGCTCGTATTAAGAAGGGTGTAAGACAAGGCTGTAGCCTTTCGCCCCTACTCTTCAATCTGTACATCGAGGAAGCAACGATGGAAATAAAAGAAAGGTTCAGGAGTGGAATTAAAATACATGGTGAAATTTCCAAATAACTTCCGGGAATTCAGCCAGGTAACACTTTCAGCGACCGCCGATATTTCGGCGGGAGAACACCCCGCCATTTTCAAGGCAAGGCAGTTTGCCTTGAAAATGGCGGGGTGTTCTCCCGCCGAAATATCGGCGGTCGCTGAAAGTGTTACCTGGCTGAATTCCCGGAAGTTATTTGAAAGTTGTATGCGCCAGGAGAAACTCAGGTCTTACATGGTGAAAGGATATCAATGATACGATTCGCTAATGACATTGCTGTCCTGAGTGAAAGTGAAGAAGAATTAAATGATCTGCTGAACGGAATGAACAGTCTAATGAGTACACAGTATGGTTTGAGAGTAAATCGGAGAAAGACGAAGGTAATGAGAAGTAGTAGAAATGAGAACAGCGAGAAACTTAACATCAGGATTGATGGTCACGAAGTCAATGAAGTTAAGGAATTCTGCTACCTAGGCAGTAAAATAACCAATGACTGACGGAGCAAGGAGGACATCAAAAGCAGACTCGCTATGGCAAAAAAGGCATTTCTGGCCAAGAGAAGGCTACTAATATCAAATAATGGCCTTAATTTGAGGACGAAATTTCTGAAGATGTACGTCTGGAGTACAGCATTGTATGGTAGTGAAACTTGGACTGTGGGAAAACCGGAACAGAAGAGAATCGAAGCATTTGAGATGTGGTGCTATAGACGAATGTTGAAAATTAGGTGGACTGATAAGGTAAGGAATGAGGAGGTTCTATGCAGAATCGGAGAGGAAAGGAATATGTGGAAAACACTGATAAGGAGAAGGGACAGGATGATAGGACATCTGCTAAGACATGAGGGAATGACTTCCATGGTACTAGAGGGAGCTGTAGAGGGCAAAAACTGTAGAGGAAGACAGAGATTGGAATACGTCAAGCAAATAATTGAGGACGTAGGTTGCAAGTGCTACTCTGAGATGAAGAGGTTAGCACAGGAAAGGAATTCGTGGCGGGCCGCATCAAACCAGTCAGTAGACTGATGGCCCATGTACATGGGTTGTTGTCTTTGCCTATGAGTGGGTGGAGTTCTTTAAGTGGATACTTTAATTAAATGACTGAATGTGGCCCTGCAATATTTAGTAGCAGTACACTATCACTCATCAAATCAATGATTAAGGAATGAATCTGACCACTAAATCAGACGGAGACCAATTACATCACTTTATTATTTGGAAGTATTCAGATCTCTCAAGAAACAAATTTAACAATAACTGAAATCAATGAACTAAGATATTGACAACCAGCATAAAGAATTTGGATTGGGTATTCGATGTTGATGCATATGTGACCAAATCATTTAAATTTGCGGAGACTATACTGTGAATGGCGTGGGTTAGTTCATAGAGATCTAAAATACTACAGAAGGATATGTGTGTGCATCTGTTACCAGAGTTGAAAACATGTTCAACTTCTGACTGCAAATAAGTGTTCGAAATAAGGATTGGAATTATTGAACACAGTTATATAAACTTCGAGTTTCCCTAAATTTCACTTCGCTCTTGGGAGTGTCTTACCATACACAGAGTCCGCAGGTAGCAGATGTAGTGGCTGATAAATCAGTCTTTGTTCAAAGGTTTCAATGATGTTAGTCACATTTGGGAATTGAAATGTATCAATGGTAACAGGTGAAAATTTCTGCCGGACCAGAGTAGAGTGTGATTAACCGTTGCCCAATCACTGGTGTTATGCGATGAGCTGTATCAATGAGCAAGTGCTGTGTCATACCTGAAGTATTACACCATGGCATCTCAAGATGTAAACATCAATGAGGACTTTAAGAATTTCTGTGATGAAGAGAATGGACAGTTCATATTTACAGATGTTTCATTCGTAGTGTGCACAGAAGATGCTGGTATAACAGAGACATTCTCAGCATGCATTCCATCACCAAGGTCTTTCAAGGATGTGAAGTTCTAATGTTCAAATGTGTGTGAATTCCTAAGGGACCAAATTGCTGGGACATCGGTCCCCAGACTTACACACTATTTAAACTAGCTTAAACTAACTTACGCTAAGGACAACACACACACCCATGCCCAAAGGAGGACTCGAACCTCCGGCAGGAGATGGCGTGCAATCTGCGACATGGCTCCTCAAACCGCGGGGCCGCTCCGCGCAGCGGCGATGTGGAGTGTGTTAAGATATGGAGGAGTGCAAAGTGGTTAAAACATTTCTACCATGGAACTCACTGGGATGATCATGATATACCCTAAAATATATGGTGGCAATGCTTCGATTATTTGACCACACGAACACCCTCAGCTATGTCAAAGGCGAGGAGGTAATGTGGATGCGTTGAATCTTCATGTTTTATGCTATTCAAAATGTGGAATTCAAAGTGTACCTTGCTCTACATCGACTCAAGAAGAAGACTTCTGTTCTTGGGGCCTACAGTGCAAAATATGTCCTCTAAAGACTTAAATTCGTTTGGTGTTTTTACCTTACACGTAATATCGTTGCTGCTATGTACTGCCTTTCTGTAGAATTTTTAGTTTCTGCTTAGATGTAAGTTGGAGATGTATATCCCACTTTAGTCGGTTTTTATGTATACTATTTTTCTTTTAACAACTTGGATGACAGTGGATCAGCGATATTACATGTTTCATAGTTACCATTGCAAGTAAGTGGTGTGTGGATATTGGTTGTTTTTTTATAATTTTTATATGTTTTGTTCTAATTATGTCTTTCCTGAAATTTGTTTTGGATTTAGCTGAGATTTTTGTATTACGTTTTTATTTTTCTGTAATAATTTTGTTACTGTCTATGATTTGTAATGTTTTCTTACCGTTATGTCTTCGTTGTATACTATTCATGCTGTTATCGCTGTTAGTATGGGGATGTATTATTTAGTGTCTCTGATTTATCTCCTTACCCGTCTTCTTATTTTTTAATGTGAATAAAGTTTTCTGTGAACTTTCTGTTCTTTATGTCAGTTTTTTCGTTCAGTAAATATATGGGGTTGCTGTATGCGTTTCAATATGTCTCTATTTCCTCGAGGATGTTGATGATGACCCCCTTTTCCTTAATATGGAGAATTTCTAGTGTTTCGTTTATGGATTTTATGTTGTGTTTTTCTGTTTGTAAATATTGAAAAAATGTGAGTGGATTGTTTTCACTTTCTTTGGTGTGCTCTTTATATCTTATGTTGGAGTTTCTACTGGTTTGCTCTATGTAGAATTTATCGATGTGTAAACCCGAGCGTTTACAAAATTCCTTTCATTAGTCTGATAACCTTCTTGTTCCTTGGAACAATACCATAATGTTTATCGGCTGTGTGTAAGAATGTGTCGAATTCATTGACGTGGTACATAATTACTTCTTATGGATTGCCGTTGTTCACCCAATAGATGTATCCATATAAAATAATTTCATACTATCTGAATGAGTTTTCGCTAACTCATAATGAAAACGGTACACGTGGAGTTTGGATAGCTCCAGTATGCACATTACCACAAAGATAACTTTTTTGAATTCTGCAGCAACATTCGCCATCTCCACAGAAAAAAAGATCTTATTGAATATGTTGACCCATTTGAAATTTGGTCTGGCGATGTATTCCCTTACGCCATAGCGCCCTTCCCATGCTGTCCTATTTAGAATATCTCAGTGATTTCTTAAATTCACCATAGTTTTGCCAAAAACTGCATTGTTCATTAATTTAAAAAAGTCTTTTTCAAAATCATACGCCACGGGAGCCCTCGGTGTGGTAATTAGATCAACGTACTCCTTCCGCAGCTCGTGGTCTTGCGGTAGCATTCTCGCTTCCTGTGCACGGGGTCCTAGGTTCGATTCCCTGCGGGGTCAGGGATTTCCCTTGCCTCGAGATGACTGGATGTTGTTGTGTCGTCTTCATCATCATCATTCATCCCCATTACGGTCGGAGGAAGTTCGATTCCCGGCGGGGTCAGGGATTTTCCCTACCTCAAGATGACTGGGTGTTGCTGTGTCGTCTTCATCATCATCATCATTCATCCTCATTATGGTCGGAGGAAGGCAATGGCAAACCACCTCCGCTAGGACCTTGCCTAGTCGGCGGTGCGGGTCTCCCGCATCGTCCCCAATGCTCCTCAGAGTATGGGACCTCTTCATCATCACTCCTTCAGCCAGCGTCACTGGTTGAAGGAGTTAACATATCTAAGTCCAGCCAGAACCATCCGTAACCGAAGATACTGCTGAAGGTTACAGTAATGAATAACATACCTCTGCATGGTCCCCAGCGTTGTCATCAGCTTCGAGATGGAACCTGTGCTTCGCAGAACTAGTCACTCTGGACACAAGGGCAAATCAGCATATGCATCGTGCATATTAACAGGGTATGCGGGGTCTGCGTCCGCAACATATCCTACATCAGAATCATCTGACGTGCCCCGTTTCTAAATATCTCACGTAGTCCACTGAGATCTTCTTCAGGCATCCATTGAAACCTACCAATTGGCAGCGATTGTTGCATGGCGTGTTAAGTTATTCGCATCCAAGTACGTGATATAACTATACTCAATGGATGCACTGAACATCTCACCCATCTGTGGGTTTTTTGTCTTGGTGTGCATATGGACAGATTGGCAAACCCCCCGTGGATCCGTCGCTCAAAGGAAAGAAGCATGTCCACATCGATCAATAGTCTGATGGTTTCCTTCGTTTTCTCGAGCATTGCATCTCAAGAAAACCTCAGTTCTGTGTAATAAAAGGCAAATTCGAGTTTGTATGTGGTAATGCATACACTCCGGAATTTTACAGAAACGTCCATAAGCAAATGTACGTCTTTGTCCATGCACAGCTTCGCGTATTCACCCAAAGTTGAAATTCCTTCCAGACATTCACAGCATGCTAATACTCTATATCCGTTATGACATTACCCGAGAGATTACTGGAAAATACAATTATACCGGATAGTCTTGTTTCATCGAATTTGCCATACTATCCAGATACTCGTAAGGGAAAATCCCCTTCTTAGTCGCAAGCTGAAACTTTGTATCATAGGGAAATGCACCTTGAATCATGTGTATATCACCTTGATACATTGTTTCAACCAGTTTCTGGATTGTTACCTGCATAGAACGTAGCGACCCGAGGAAGTGCATCATAATTCTAGACGTCATTTGTTTGGAGAATAATATATATTTCTTGATGCTCACTTTTCACACCAAAATCGGCGAAGTGCTCAATAATAAAGCGAGCATCATAGCCACTCAAATTATCGAAGAAAACTGGTATGTGCAGTTGTAATTGATACTTCAGGTTGCATGCATTGTGAGCTGCACTGCAGCTGCCGTTAGGTGGCAATGGTCCTTATGGGGAGTTTACGCTTTCCAATCTAATGTCAACCCACAAATATGACAGTCAACAGCGTTCTTGTACAAATCATAATTCTCCTTTGACTCTGTCATGGGGACGATGCTGCTGTAAAGCTTATAGACCCTCCATGAAAGTTTCTTTAGCTCAGTGAGCAACCACGTCTCAGGACTATCCCTGACATATGATTCGTGATGACTGAGACAGGAATCAAAGTTACATACCACCTGGTACGCCATAATACCGTTGAAAGATTGTAGTTTGGTGATGTTGGAGACCTGGTGTAAGGGAGCATCGAGACGGATCAACGTCTGGCGACTGACAGTTTAGGTGGTGGTTGAAGGAAAGGGGTTAACGGACGGAGGTACATGTATGAGGTCCGCAGCATTGTGTGTGACTTTCCAAGAGCGCAATTGTTGCGTGTTTCCTTCTTTTTTAGTCACATTACCCATTCACATCGGCCTCGGCGGAAACAGACAACACGTCAGCTGGACAGTAGCTAGCTGTTGGCATATAGTCTGGTCTGACTACTTTCCTCTTCTAGAGATGTAAGACGTGGAAAGTATCGACCACTCAAAGATAAATTTAACCTGCAGTGTGTATGTGTGTTGGTCTGACCGGAGTTGTTAAAGTGACATTTTGGGGTGTTTTTTCCTATCATGACTTGGTCCTATTCACCCACCTTTCCAGGTGACCAAATGTTGTCTTTACTTCTACATCCCCGTGACGAGTAAGCTGTGGACCGTGCGATGTTCCAGGACGACAACATGAGTGTTAAAGCGCAACACCTATACGTTCCCGGTTTGACGGACATTCAGGCACCCTCTCGCAAGTCGACGGGCCCGCTAAATCGTCTGATCTCAGTATCACAGAAAATTTCGGGGGCTATTTGTAACAGCGAGTGAAACGTAGCAACCAATACTACAACAATTTGGCAGCGTCACTGGTTCTAGTAATGAATCTGTGGCTTCAAATGGATATGGTATACCTGAAAAAACTAGTGGAGTCTGTTCCTTGGCCGGCTGGAGTGGCTGAGCGGTTCTAGGCTCTACAGTCTGGAACCGCGCTACCGCTACGGTCGCTGGTTCGAATCCTGCCTCGGGCATGGATGTGTGTGATGTCCTAAGGTTAGTTAGGATTCAGTAGTTCTAAGTCTATGGGACTGATGACCTCAGATGTTAAGTCCCATAGTGCTCAGAGCCATTTGAACCTAGTCCTCGTGGTGACTAATATTAAGTGTGCTATGTTTACCTTGTGTCTCTTCGCTGTTCAGAAATATTCCTTAAATTCTTCATCGTGCTTAGCGTTTGAACGTTGTTCTAATGGCTGTGTTCTTCGTACAGACACAAAGTGTACCGACTGGTGCCCACGGAGGAGCAGCTGCCCGTCGTGGCAGAGTGGCGGCAGCGTGCTGGCATCGACTTCTGGTCGAAGGCGCACCTCGCCGGCCACCCTGTGGACGTGAGGGTCCCCCCACACTTGCAGCAAGAATTCCAGGCGCATCTCTACCACCACAGAGTGGAGCACCAGCTGCTGATCAACGACCTCGAACAGTGAGTTTTCCTTTCTCTCACACTCGCTCTCATCCGACAGATTGAGATTGTTCACAACACTTCCTGTCAAAAAATGTGGAATACCCAGAAGGGGAGGAAAAAATGAAATTTTACAAGTTAAGTGACCATGTGAAGTTATTTCAATGATTGGAAAATAGAATCAAATTTACAAAGAATTTAGCAGCACGAGCCCACTTATCAGTGCAACGTTGTACCCCACTCTGGCCTGAATGCATGCATTCGGTTTGAAAGGGTGTCACGAAGCCGGCGTATCCTCACCTAAGCAGAGAAGGTTTAAGGGCCAAGCAACACAGCTAGCCGCTTGGGGCGCCAGGACGAGGGGATGCCAAAGGCGCCCATAGTACATAATTTGTACAGGTTCTGTATCGTAATTAGTAGCGAAAACAATGGATCTCTTTGCTCAGTAAGGTTATATTAATTTTTAAAGTTCTTACCAAGAGTGCAGGGGACGGTAACTAATGTATGGGTGAAACATCAGTTGTTTGGAAAACTGGGAGAGTACGGAGAACCAAGTAATATGTCGTTTGTGTGGCTCTGTTACTGAAGCAAGCTGGCCCACAACTGTTGTACCTGGTCCTTGGTATCGTGGATGTCAGTCTTCGGACGGAGTTCACGTCCGTGCTGATTCCACACATCTACATCTACATCTACATCTACATGGATAGTTTGCAAATCACACTTAAGTTCCTGGCAGAGAGTTCATCTAATCACCTTCACAATAATTCTCTATTATTCTAGTTTCGAACAGCACGAGGAGAAAACAAACATCTACATCTTTCCGTGCGAGCTCTGGTTTCCCTTATTTTATTACGAAGATCATTTCTGCCTATGTAGGTCGGCGTCAACAGAATATTTTCACACTCGGAGGAGGAAGTTGGTGATTGAATTTTAGTGATAACATATGGCCGCAACGAGAAACACCTTTGTTTTAATGATGTCTAAACAAAAATCCTCTCCTCTATTTCTCAATAATACAAAACGTGCTGCTCTTCCTTGAACTTTCTCGATGTACTCCGTTAATTCTGTATGGCAAGGATCCAACACCGCGCAGCAGTACTCCAAAACAGGACGGACAAGCTTAGTGTAGGCTGTTGCATCTTCTAAGTGTTCTGCCAATAAATCTCACTCTTTGGTTCGCTTTATCCATAGCATTTCCTATGCGTTCTTTCCTATTTAAGTTGTTCGTAATTTTAATTCCTAAGAATCTACCTGAATTTACGGCCTTTATGTTTCACTGATTTATCGTGTAACCGAAGTTTAACGGCTTCCTTTTAACACTCATTTGCATGACCTCATACTTTTCATTATTTAAGGTCAGTTTCCAATTTTCACACCGTACGGATAGTTTCTCTAAATCGTTTTCCAATTTGGTATGATCTTCTGATGACTTGTCTACACAATAAACGACAATATCATCGGCAAACAACCTAAGACGGCTGCTTAGATTGCCTCCTAAATCGTTTATATAGGTAAGGAACGCAGAGAGGCTATAACACTACCTTGCGGAATGCGAGAAATCACTTCTGTTTTACTAGATGACTTTCCATCAGTTATTACAATCTGTGATCTCTCTGACAGAAAGTCGCTAATCCAGTCGCATAACTGAGACGATATTCCATAAGCATGCAATTTGATTACAAGTCGCTTGTCATGTACAGTGGAAAGGGCTTCTGGAAATCTAGAATACGGAATCAATTTGAAATCCCTTGTCAACAGCACTCAACAGTTCGTGGAAGTAAAAAGCTCGTTGCGTTTCACAAGAACGATGTTAGCTAAATCCGCGTTGACAGGCAGTGAAAGACCGTTCTCTTCGAGGTAAGTCATAATTTTCCAACACAAAATACGTTCCAAAATCCTGCTGCAAATTGACTTTAATGATATGGACCTGTAATTTAGTGGATTACTCCTGTTGCCTTTCTTGAATATTGGTCTGACCTGTGCAACTTTCCAATCTTTGGATACGGATCTTTCATCAAGCGAGCGGTTGAATATGATTGTTAAGTACGGAGCTATTGCATCAGCATACTCTGGAAGGAACCTAATTGGTATACAGGCTGGCTTTCAGTAAGTGATTTAAGTTGCTTCACTACTCCGAGGATATCAAGTTTTAAGTTACTAATGTTAGCAGCTGTTCTTGATTCGGATTCTGGAGTATTTGCTTCATCTTCTTTGGTGGAGGAATTTCGGAAAGCTTTATTTAGTAGCTCTGCTTTAGCAATACTGTCATCGATATTATTCCCACTCCAATCACGCAGATAGGACATTGATTGCGCCCTGCCGGTAGTATACTTTACATATGACCAGAATCTCTTTGGATTTTATGTCTGGTGTCGAGATAAAGTTTCGTTGTGGGAACAATTATAAACATCTTGCACTGAAGCCCGCTCTGTAAAAGATCGACAATCCTGGGGCTTTTGTGTCATGTTCTGTTGGAGACAGACTGTCCATCTTACTGGCCACAGAAGTACCCCAATGTCACACAGACAGTTCAGACAGATGTGTGTCATGTGCGGACGAGTATTGTCCTGTTGAAAAATGGCACTACGATACTGTCGCATGAAAGGCAATAAATGAGGACACATGGTGTCAATTAGTTACCGTTGTTCCCCTAATCACTACCAATAGCGAACTGAAGTCACCATGGTACCTGAAGAAACACCGCTGTGCTTCCTCGCCGCTTCAAAACATTGGACCCCTGGGACCCCTCCGCAGATTGCCGTCATACTCACCAACGGATATCTGGGGTATGCAAAAACCGCGGTCCATCGCTGAACACGGTGCGGCGCCATGTAACAACAGTGTTTGGGTCCCGGTCATGACACCACTCAAACCGCAGCCGTTTGTGTTGTGTTTACAGCAGCCAACAGGTGGCACAGTTGTTCTCTAGTCTGGCTGCCGCTAGGCTCCGGCCAATGGTGCAGGATGACCCAGAATCTTATGGGGAGTCTATTACTTCTTCTTGGATGACAGGCGCAGACGTCAGAGGGATAACTTGTGTTTTGTGCACAACAAGGTGATCCAGCCTTGTGGTGGTCAGGTGTGAACGATTGCAATCTTGACTCCGATTATACCTGCCCGCAAGTTCCATGCAATTCACCATCAGGCCAGTGCCACATACGAAAGTCCCACAAAACTCTGTCAGGTGCTGATGACACAGTCTATCACGAGTAGGCGATGTCTCCCTGTTCTTCACCGTGATCAAAACGTCTGGTGTTTATCCCGACACTCATACATCTTTACACATGTTCCCAGGTCTGGTAACAACGCTAAACACGAACAACATTAGTTAACTCTGGTGCCCGTTCTGTCTGTCACAGAGACTTGCAACTCTAATCATTTACACATCCGCCGATGGGTAGTACGTGTTCGAAGTTACATCGACAGCCGACCGAGTCTTCTGGGTGCTTAACTTTTTAATTCTGGGCTGTGTAGATCTTGTACACTGGTTCATAAAGTACAGTCTGTTCCAGAAATGAACCCTAGAAGAGAATGTAATCTGTTTACCCTCATATAGTTTATAACATATAAGGTGCGTACTGTGCTTTATTTGCAGCAATGAAACATATTTGAAAATATTGACTTGTGAGAATGTACATCACCTGAATCGCATGTGAAGATAAAAATGTGCGCTTTGGATGCGATCAGCTGTAATATTAACATAGAAGAAGATCCCACAGGTCATCCTACATAAGCGACACTAGGCTAAGTTGCCCGACTGCCTTCTTGGGACAGTATTTCGACAATATAACTAACCTAGATGGGGAACCGCGCTACCTGTGATTCTCGCCCTAGAACAGCGAGCAGTTGCAGCAGATCGGGCAGTTGCTGCCCAGGAGCGAGAGGCTCAATGTCTTTTTTTTCTTGAGTACTCCCTCCTAGGCAGCGCTGGTGGTGGTAGTCTACAAATATGAACTCTTTCCTACCTTCCTACATTCTTAATACATAAATCGTTAATTTTAAGCATTTCCTTTTGCTGGTAAGACATGTTAGAATATGAAAAAACGAAACTAGCTTCGTTTTAAGTATGTGTACAATTTAAAATTGTGCAAACAAACCCGTCCTAATCATTAGGTAGTAGGTTAAATTTAGATGGGCGCAAATAAAGAATATAAAATAACACAGATTATCGTCAGATGCAGAAGAAGTCATTCTACAGTTTATACAATATGTGATGATTGTGTTGAAGTTCACATACCGTATAGCTGGGGAAAACCTTAAAATTGGTCTTGTCGTAGTGAATAGCTCTTAATCACATCTTTATAGATGCAGTCAGATCGGCAGAGTAGCCTTATCCAACTTAATAGGTACCTTGTTCTCCATATTTAAGTACAACAGCTTCTCTTTCCGACACATGTAGACCATTAATCATATCACGTAATTCACATTTTCGAACCGGTTCAAATATGTTTGCTTTAAACAAGCGTTAGACACACAGGAAGTGCTTTCAAACAAATGGTGCTACAGTGCAACAACTCACCTCAGGAAATAAGTGTTATAAATGACAAATTGACGACGCTGATCAAACGCAAGTGCATGACACAAACTTTAGGCTATGCAACGCATACATTCAAACAAGTGGAGCTAGATTAGAAACGCCATGTCAGAGTATAATTACTATAAGTGAGAAATCTGATAACAAGTGTCTTTACACTGTGATAAATGCACAGGTTTTTCTTAATATTTCGTCCCTATGCTTCACAATCTTCTTAGTTGTTTCGAAGTTCTCTACAACCGTAGGAAGATCTTTAAACCATTAGAACTGACTTCAACTGAACATGAAGTAACTCAGAAAATAGCCCGCCCGGCTAGCCACGCGGTCTACCGATCCCCAGCACGAATCCGCCCGCCTTATTAGTGTCGAGGTCCAGTGTGGCGGCCAGCCTGTTGATGGTTTTTAAGTCGGTTTTGCGTCTGTCTCGGCGAATGCGGGCTGGTTCCCCTTATTCCGCCTCAGTTACACTATGTCGGCGATTGCTGTGCAAACACTGTCTCCACATACGCGCACACCATAATTACTGTACCACGCAAACATTTGGGGTTACACTCGTCTGGTATGTGAGGTTCCCGGGAGGTGGGGAGGGGGGGGGGAGTGGAAAGAGGGGGGGGCACTGGGGGCCGAACCGCACAATAAGCCTGGGTTCGGTATGGTGCGGCGATGGGGTGGGTGGACTGCTGTGGCCTGTTGTGGGGTTGTAAACCACTGAGGACTATGGTGGGACGAAGCTTCTCTGTCGTTTCTAGGCCCCGGTTCAATACACACACACACACCTGAGATAATTTTTATAAAAAAAGTTTCTCAGGTATATTCGCTACACAATTCCGATGGCAATTTTATTAATGCGTCCGTTCCTACACTATCTTCCTTTTCTCAACGGAAGAAACAGACGAAGGAAGGTTACTGTATATTCGTTTCCCATTTCTTCAGGCCAATGGAATGTAAATACGCTTATAATAATTGAGCTGATACTCTTCCGTTATTAAACAACCATCCTTTTTATTACCTGCCCAGCCGTATATAGGAATTATTACACCTTCTTCATTGCGTTAAAAACGCTTCGTGGATGTTCGAGTCAACAATCTATTTATCTATATTCTTTAGATTGTAGAACTGTTGTTGGAGTCGTCTTCTGTCCGAAAAACGATTCATGTAGCTCTCCACGCTAGTCTACACTGTGGAAGCCTCCCCATCTCTGAATAACTGCTGGAGAGGTGCTTACTTTAGTCTAGCCTTGGTTTCCGACTGAAATTTTGACCCCTCTCCCGCACACACATTCCTCCATTTCCGAATTGACGAATACTTGATGCATCAATATGTATCCTATCAACTGATCCCCATTTTTGTACACGTTGTCCCACAAATTTTTTTGACAGCTCAATTCGAATAAGTACCTCCTCCTTAGTTTCTCGAGCTACGCATCTGACACTTTCCATTCTTCTGTGGTAGCACATTTTAAATGCTTCTATTTTCTTATTGTCTGAACTGCTTGTCGTTCGCCTTTCACTTCCGTATAAGGCTGCACTTCAGACAAATGCCTTTAGAAAAGACGAAGAAATACTTAATTTGCATTCGGTGTGAACAAATGTCTCTTTTTCGTTCTGAAACTCTTTTCTTGCTCTTGCTATTCTACGTTTTACGTCCTCTCCTCGTCTGCTATCGTTACCTATTTTGATGCTCAAGTAGCGAACCTCGTCTACTACTTCTAGTATCTCAGTTTCTGATCCAATTCACTCGCCTTCACCAGATTATATTCCACTACATCCCAATACTCTTGATTTAGATCTAGCTCTACATGCATGCAGTGCAAATCACTGTGAAATGAATGACAGAGGGTACTTCCCATTGTACCCGATGTTAGGGCTTCCTCCCGTTCCATTCACGTACAAGAATGTTCAAATGCCTCTGTGTGCGCTGTAAGTAATCTGATCTGGTCCTCTCGATCCATGCGGGAGCGATAGATGGAGAGACTTCATTCCGTTCAACTGGTCTTCCAGTTCTTTGTGCAATTACAAAATATGATAGAGGATGATATGACTGTTACGGACATTTATACGGTTCAAAAGCGATTGTACTAGATGCTGTATTATATTTCTGTCATGCTTATAATGTATTTAATTCAGCTCATATACATATTGCAAATTTCAAAATTATTGCGATAATCTAGATAATGATCTGAGCGCAAAAACCATATTGTATCTTTAACGATAGTTTGCTTCTCACCCATATAAATAGTGTTCTGAAACATGACGACTGAGTGACGTAACAAATTAGATAATTTTACATGATTTCCGGACTAGGGAGTTAACGACATTACTAGCTATACTTCCACAGACTATGTTGATGATTCTAGAGAACAGGAGAACAGTATTCTCATTGCCAGTTAGAGTTAGCTGGTTTTAGCGTTCCACGATTTAGGCCAATTCTTTCCCCGGGAGACCGGTATCTCGATGGTTGATAACATTTTCTTAACGTAATTTCGCCAGACGAGGCAATGGTGTTCCTGATGACTAGTACATGTATTCGTGACCATCATTAAACTGAAAATCTATTTGTGAAGCGTCATGGAGCTAGGTCAGGTAACAGCCTTGCTGCCGATCGTACATAAGGACAGAGCGAGCTGGTTCAGTGGCTAGCACACTGGACTCACAGTCGGGAGGACGACGGTTCAAACCCGCGTCCGGCCATACTGATTTAGGTTTTCCATGATTTCTCTAAATCGCTTCAGGTAAATGCCGGAATAGTTCCTTTGAAAGGGCACGGCAGATTTCCTTTCCCATCCTTCCCTATACCAATGGGGCCGACGACCTCGCTGTTTGGTTCCCTCCCCCAAACCAACCAACCAATTGTACGTCAGGCAATGTCTTCCCTTCAGTAGGATAATTTCCCCGCAGCCCAGACTGGAACGTCAAGATTGGCAAAGACTGGACCTATAATGTTTTAACAGGAAATTTTCACCTCGAATTTGGATATTAATGACCTGTGTCCTCTATGTATAATCGTCATTTAAGGGCTATGGTGTTTCTATATAGGTATCGTAGACATTATGATTAAATTATCATTTCCGATGCAATTTTTGCATCAAGCGATTTGTAGTCTGTGTATAACATTTCAGTGTCGGTTTGCAGGGTCTTCGAAAAGGAGCGACAACGGGCGCAGACCAGAGCAGTCTCTAAAAACCCCGAGTCTCGCATATCATTCACCGAGTACCTTCAGTATGATGAGGTATGTTACCACAAGGCAAAAGTACAAATTCACAATCACAAGTTTACGCAGTAGTGTGCCGCTACGTTAACGTGGGTAACTTAAATTACTCTACTTGACAAAAAAGTGATGCACCCGGAAACATAGGAAAAAACCAAATGAATCTTCCCTGGAGAAAAAGGTATGTGATGTTATTCAGTGATCACGAAATCGAGTGTATTGTACAAAGAATATGGCAATATAAGTCCTCTTATCATAATGATGTTGCTCCCCATCTAGCTGGATGCGTGCACTGATCAGTTGGGAAATGTGTCATAAAACCGTCGTATCTTTCCTGAAGCAAGCTGGCCAACTATTAGTGTAACTGTCATTGTCAATGAAATTTATCAACAGTCGTGTTACTTAAGATGTTATTTTATCTTATTTTGAACGCTACCAGTTTCGGCATTTCATTATGCCCCATATACATTAGTTAGATTAGATTAGATTTACTTTCATTCCAGTTGATCCATAGTGAGGAGGTCCTCCAGGATGTAGAACATGTCAAAACAACAACAATACGTAACAAATATTTACAGCTCAAACAAATAAGCTAATGTACCATTCCACAGAAACCAAGTGGAATGATCGTCATTTTTTTAATGACCACTATATGAAAAAATCATTTTACAAACACTGATAAACTGAATTTAAAATAAAAAGTTTTTTATTTATAAGGTAATAAACACGTAATAGAACTACTATAATACTTATTTACAATGAACACATTACTTCACCGAAATTGTGCAGAAGTTGGTTCTACTGAGAAATTCATCAGTGGAGTAGAAGGAGTTGGCCACCAATAAATCCTTTAGGCTTCTCTTAAACTGAATTTCATTGGTTGTTAAGCCTTTTATGGCTGCTGGCAAGTTATTGAAAATGTGTGTTCCTGAATAATGCACACCTATTTCCTGAATAATGCATACCTTCTCGTACAAGAGTAAGTGACTTCAAATCCTTGTGAAGATTATTCTTATTTCTAGTATTGATTCCTTGAATTGAACTGTCGGTTTGAAAAAGTGATATATTTTAATGTTTTTTCATTAAGGAATAAATATATTGGGTAGCAGTAGTTAGTATCCTTGTTCCCTAAATAGGCTTCTGCAGGATGTTTTTGGGTTCACACCACATATAACTCGTACTGCACGTTTTTGTGCCTGGAAAACTTTAGCTTGGCTTGATGAATTACCCCAAAAATAACCCCATATGACATTATGGAATGAAAGTAAGCAGCTTTTTCATTTTTATATCCCCTGTGTCTGACACAATTCGCGTTGCAAATAGAGATATGTTAGGATGCTTCAGCAGTTCTGTGGTGTGCTCCTCCCAGTTGAATTTATTATCAAGCTGTAATCCCAAGAATTTAACACTGTCCACTTCTTCTATCTACTTGTCATCATATGTTAGGCATATACTCGTGGGACACCCCTTACAAGTTCTGAACTGTATGTAGTGTGTTTTTTAAAAGTTTAGTGACAAAGAATTGGCTAGGAACCAGCGATTAATGTCAGCTGACATTTTATTAGCCGATCTTTCTAAGACTACATTTCACTTGCTATTTATTGCAATGTTTGTATCATCGGCAAACAAAACGAACTTGGCATCTGGTAAAGTTGCTGATGAAAGGTCATTGATATACACAAGAAAAAGTAAGGGCCCTAAAATAGAACCTTGTGGGACCCCACATGTAATTAGTTCCTAGTTGGATGATGCCTGATAGCTTAATACATATCTCTTTCCCGTTGTCTCCTGCCAGAGATATAAGATTTGAATCATTATGCAGCATTTCCTGTTACACCATAATATTCTAATTTACTTAAAAGGATATTGTGATTTACACAGTCAAATGCCTTTGACAGATCACAAAATATATCAGTTGCCTGCAATTTTTGTCTAATGAATTAAGCACATTTTCACTGTAAGTGTAGATAGCCTTGTCAATATCAGAACCCTTTAGAAATCCGAACTGAGACTTTGGCAGTATGTTATTTGACATAAGATGGTTATAAAGCCGATTGTACATCACTTTTTCTGAAATTTTTGAGAATGCTGGCAAAAGTGAAATTGGATGGAAATTTGATGCTATTTCTTTATCTCCCTTCTTAAACAGTGGCTTAACTTCAGCATATTTCAACCATTCACGAAATATTCCACTGATAACCGACCGGCTACACAGATAGCTTAATATATAACTTAAGTCAGAATCACATTCTTTGATTAACTTTGTTGATATTTCATCATACCCACTAGATGTTTTAGATTTTAAAGATTTTATGATGGACATTATTTCTGCTGGAGTTTTGAGGATCAAATTCATATTATGGAAGTCACTTGAAATGTCTGGTCTGATTGGTTGGTTTGGGGGATTAAAGGGACCAGACTGCTACGGTTATCGGTCCTGTGTGGTCTGAGGTATTGCATAGCAGCATCTACAGAACCTGACAACCCCATCTTTTCAGTAACAGTTATAAAATGTTAAAAAGTTCTGTAGCACTATACACGTCTGTTACCAGCGTATCATTTACTCTTAATGCTATTTGTCCCTCTTCATATCTGGTTCTACCAGTCTCCTCCTTCACTATATCCCATATTGTCTTTATTTTGTTATCTGATATGACTATCTTTTCCTTGCAAGTCTTTAATATTTTGCAGTATTTCTTGTAATGTGCTACAACATCAACATCAGCACTGTTTCGTATTGACAGATGGAGTTTTCTTTTTGTTTTACAAGATACCACTATTCTTTGAGTAACCCATGGCTTCTTTGTAGACTTTGCTCTAACCTTGGTTAGTTTTGGGGGAAAACAATGTTCAAATAAGGTAAGCACTTTATCAGCAAAAGTGTTATATTTTTCATTCATGCCATGAGCAAGGTAAACATCACTCCAGTGAATGTCTCTGAGAGGTGTCCTAAAATAATCAATTTTTGGCTTATCGATTATCCTCTTGAGCTCAGATTGAACAGATTTTATATACTGTTCGATATTAACATTTAACAGAAGGAACTGCACGTCGTGGTCAGAGAGGCCATTGACTATTGGTTTTGTAATATAATTTTGGTCATTGGAGTTTTCTACAAAGATGTTATCAATGGCTGTTTGTGAGCAATTGGCTACGCTAGTGGGGAACTTTACAGTGGGAATTAAATTGAATGATAGTGTTACTAACTCAGATAAGCTCTTATTGGGAGAGTCTTTAAGGAAAGCTACATTGAAATCACCAGCAACCACTATTTCTTTGTTTTTTGTTGTTAAATGGTCCAGTACAGCTTCAAGGAGGTTTATGAACAGATTAAAGTTACGTGCAGGTGCTCGATATACACTTAATATTATGAAGATTTTTTGTGAAATTCTACTTCTGTTGCACATCCTTCCATATGCTGTTCTAGGCAAAATGTATGAACGTCTATGTTCACAAATTTATGACGCTTCCTGATGAATGTGGCAACTCCTCCTTTCTCCAGTTCTGCTCTACAAAAGTGAGATGCTAACCTAAACCCTCTGAGCAAACGAAGATGTGATATGGAGTCATAAATCTCTGGATGTGATGAATTCAATCGTTACACTAGTCCTTCATTCGAAGATGGCATAATGAAATGCTGAAACTGGTAACCTTCAAAATAAAATAACATCTTAAGTTACACGGCTGTTGGTGAATTTCATTGACACTGACAATTACTTAACCAGCCGGTGTCTTCTGTCCATGATAGACCAACAGAGACTGGTGTAACTGGTCCTCGATATCCAAAAAACTGGCAATGAGGTGGTGTTGATGTACGAGCTGGTCCCACATATGTTATCCTTGAGATGGATCTGGGAATCTTGATGGCCACAGAAGTACCTCAACATCAGGCAGACTGTCGATAGAGAAACGTTCCAAGTGTGTACGAACATTGTCATGTCGAAAAATCGTACCACGATATTGTGGCATGAGAGGTAACACATGAGTACAGACAATGTTCATCACTTACCGTTACGCTGTCAGCGGTCCCTCAGTCACTACCACTCGTGACCTGAAATCATACAAGATGATTCCCCACACCATGTCGCCAGGAATATCTCCTTCATGTCTCCTCAAAACAGTAGAACAATGGTTCTTCAACACTAGACACGAGTAACACTAATGCAATATAGTGACTCTACTACATCTACATCTACATTTATACTCCGCAAGCCACCCAACGGCGTGTGGCGGAGGGCACTTTACGTGCCACTGTCATTACCTCCCTTTTCTGTTCCAGTCGCGTATGGTTCACGGGAAGAACAACTGCAGGAAAGCCTCCGTGCGCGCTCGAATCTTTCTAATTTTACATTCGTGATCTTCTCTGGGGGTATAAGTAGGGGGAAGCAATATATTCGATACCTCATCCAGAAACGCACCCTCTCGAAACCTGGCGAGCAAGCTACACCGCGATGCAGAGCGCCTCTCTTGCAGAGTCTGCCACTTGAGCTTGCTAAACATCTCCGTAACGCTATCACGCTTACCAAATAACCCTGTGACGAAACGCGCCGCCCTTCTTTGGATCTTCTGTATGTCCTCCGTCAACCCGATCTGGTACGGATCCCACACTGATGACCAATACTCAATTATAGGTCGAATGAGTGTTTTGTAAGCCACCTCCTTTGTTGATGGACTACATTTTCTAAGGACTCTCCCAATGAATCTCAACCTGGTACCCGCCTTACCAACAATTAATTTTATATGATCATTCCACTTCAAATCGTTCCGCACGCATACTTCCAGATATTTTACAGAAGTAACTGCTACCAGTGTTTGTTCCGCTATCATATAATCATACAACAAAGGATCCTTCTTTCTATGTATTCGTAATACATTACATTTGTCTATGTTAAGGGTCAGTTGCCACTCCCTGCACCAAGTGCCTATCCGCTGCAGATCTTCCTGCGTTTCGCTACAATTTTCTAATGCTGCAACTTCTCTGTATACTACAGCATCATCCGCGAAAAGCCGCATAGAACTTCCGACACTATCTACTAGGTTATTTATATATATTGTGAAAAGCAATGGTCCCATAACACTCCCCTGTGGCACGCCAGAGGTTACTTTAACGTCTGTAGACGTCTCTCCTGTCACAGAGAACTGCAACTCTTATTATTTACATGCCCACTACCGTGTAGTGTACCAAGTTACATTAATATCTGACCATGTCTTCTGGGTGCTTCATTTTTTGTCAGGCATTCTAACCATCTTTACACTAAGAATACCCACCATTTTTTCTTTTTTTTCTTTTAAAGCTCATCCGCGAGACTTTCTCAAAGATCCTGGAGTTGACCCTCGGTTTTGCACTTGTGCACCTTGCGCCTAGTCGTTGCGCACCTGTGTTCTGTTTTCGTCGCACTCTCGAGAAGAGCCAAGCATGTAGCCGCATCCCTCTTTCTCGTCATGTGCACATGCGTTATTTCTTTCACATCCAGATAGAACCACGCACTCTGTTCCAGTGATCAATATGTCCAATTTGCCAGCAGATATTGTCGCCGTAGTCGAAACATTTCTAGACTGGCAAAATTGTAGAAACGAGCTCAAGTACTGGGATGCTTAAAATCTTTACCGTATTGTGTGTGAGTTTGTGATGGAAAGCATAAAGATGGAAGGAATAAGATGTTTAAAATCTTTAATCGTTATTTCGAACTAGTGTTTAATACTGTTGAAACACTTATAAGAAAAGATGATACTAAACACAGACAAGCTATACCAATGGCGACAAGGTTATCTCCAAACCTTAGACTTCTTGCTACTAGTAGTATTTATCCCAGTTCTAAGTTTCAGTTCAATATACAAAATGCATTGAATCCCAACATCATCGCAGACGTTTCCCATGCTCTGGCGAAATTCCTGTAAAACTGCGCTATTAGATCATACGTATCCGGACACCTGTTAGTGGGCATTAATATGGGGTGTGTCCACCCATCGCCTTTATGACCGCCTGAACTCTGCTGGGGACACTTTCTGCGAGGTCTCTGAAACTCTGTGGCGTACGGCAGCCTGTTCTTACTGAACAACCGGAATCAGAGTAAGAAGTGATGGTGGATGTTGGGGTCCGGAGCGGAGGCGACATTCTAACTCAGCCCAAATGTGTGGCTGCGTCCCACGTGACAGTCCCACGGATCTGCTCATTAGTTTCGCTGCTGTATCACTTTTTACCAGAGATCCTCTTGATGATTATTTGCAGTTATTTGCTGAAAAATTGGGTGAAG
Source organism: Schistocerca nitens (assembly GCF_023898315.1). Classification (NCBI taxonomy): domain Eukaryota; kingdom Metazoa; phylum Arthropoda; class Insecta; order Orthoptera; family Acrididae; genus Schistocerca; species Schistocerca nitens. The sequence goes on along the minus strand of NC_064618.1, from coordinate 281,945,560 downwards.
AAACAACTAAGATTTGTTGCCATGTGTTGACGTCGACGTATCTTTTATTTAATGACAAATGCTTTGAACAAACTTACGGAATAACTAAGGGGAGTTCGTTATCCCACTTAATCGCCAGTTTGTTTATTAAAGATTTTGAGGGCACAGTACTGAAGACGGGGATCTTAAAAGCTACTTGTTTTTGGTGATACGTCGACGATACGTTTATGGTATGGCCACAAGGGAGGGATGTTCTGCGTCGTTTCCTAGATCATTTCAAATGTCTGCATTCCAATAGTAAGTTCGCGATGCATGTTGAAAAGGATGGAAAACTTCTGTTTTTAGATATCTTGGTCAACAGGAGGGATGATGTGGCATTAGGACACAGTGTTTACCTAAGACCACGCATATGGACTGGTACCTTCCTTCATCAAGTTGTCATCCATTGTACCAACCCAAAGGGGTTCCACATACATTAGTAAAAATTACTTATGCCATCTCAGATGCAGATAGTTTGACACGATAGCTGGATCATCTAACAGCAATGTTCAAGCAAAATGGTTATACCGACAATCAGATCCGTCGTGCTCTACAGATCAGACCTTCGCGGGAACCAACAAAAGACACAAACTAATCGGTGGCGTTCCTACCTTTCACTGGAAGCATATCTTCAACGTTAGGAAGAATTTTAAAGAGATTTAATATTAAAAGTGTACTCCGTCAGCTAAGATTAGATCGCTGCTTGGATCAGTGGAGGATGATTTTGGTTTGAGGAAACTCGATGTCTAGAAAATGCCCTGCCACTGCGGGAAAGATTATACTGGACAAACGATTCGCATGGTCCAGAACCAATGCGTGGTGCACCGTCTTCACACGCGCTCATTTCAGCCTAAAAAATCTGCGGTTGCGGAACATTGTCTTATTTATTTATTTTATTTACACGTCAAGTTCCGTAGGACCAAATTGAGGAGCAAATCTCCAAGGACGTGGAACGTGTCAGTACATGAAATTACAACATAAAAGTAATAACAGATAAAAATAAATATTTATGAAACCCAAAAAATTCAATCCATAAATTTAAATAAACGCAATCAACATTACAATAAGAATCAGCTTAATTTTTCAAGGAGCTCCTTGACAGACTAGGAGGAGTGACCCATGAGGGAACTCTTCAGTTTCGATTTGAAAGCGAATGGATTACTCCTAATTTTTTTGAACTCGAGTGGTAGCTTACTGCAAATGGATGCAGCAGTATACTGCACACCTTTCTGCACAAGAGTTAAGGAAGTCCGATCCTAATGCAGGTTTGATTTCTGCCGAGTATTAACTGAGTGAGGAATATATATATTGAGAGGGCAATGTCAAAATACCAAGACTAGTGAACAGGGGTCGACAAGAGGTTCGTGAAATTACACCACTTATTTCCCGAACCACTCGTTTCTGAGCCAAAAATATCCTTTTAGAATGGGAAGAGTTACCCCAAAATATAATACCATACGACATAAGCGAATGAAAATAAGCAAAGTAGATTAATTTTCGTGTCGAACGATCACTCACTTCTGATACCGTTCGAATAGTAAAAATGGCAGCCTTGGAACGAGATCCTGGACGTGGGATTTCCACGACAGCTTACTATCTACCCGAACACCTAGAAATTTGAACTGTTCAGTTTCACTAATCATATGCCCATTCTGTGAAATTAAGACGTTAGGTTTTGTTGAATTGTCTGTTAGAAACTGTAAATACTTAGTCTTACTGTGATCTAACGTTAGTTTATTTTCTACAAGCCTAAAAAAGTCAATCCATAAATTTAAATAAACGCAATCAACAATACAATAAGAATCAGCTTAATTTTTCAAGAAGCTCCTTGTCAGAATAGGAGGAGTGACCCATGAGAAGGTCATGTACTGCACAATTTGAAACCGAGCTAATGTTGCACACAACATACTTTACTACCAAGCTAGTGTTATCAGCAAACAGAAATATTTTAGAGTTACCCGTAATACTAGAGGGTATATCATTTATATAAATAAAGAACAGGAGTGGCCCCAACACTGCTCCCTGGGACAACCCCCCCCCCCCCACACACACACACACACACGCTTGACAGTACCCCACTCAGACCCCACATCACAGCCGTTATCAACATTGTGAATATTGACCTTTTGCTGCCTGTTGCTAAAGTAAGAGATGAACCAGCTGTGAGCTACTCCCCGTATGCCGTAATGGTCCAACTTCTGGAGCAATGTTTTGTGATCAGCACAATCAAATGCCTTAGTTAAATCAAAAAATATGCCAAGTGTTCGAAACCTTTTGTTTTGCCCACCCAGTACCTCACAGAGTAAAGAGAATACAGTATTTTCAGTTGTTAAACGACTTCTAAAGCCTAACTGTACATTTGATAGCAAATCGTGTGATACAAAATGATCAATTATTCTTACATAGACAACCTTTTCAATAACTTTTGCAAAAATTGATGACATAGAAGTAGGACTAAAATTATCTACATTATCCCTTTCTCCCTTTTTATAAGGCGGCTTTACTGCTGAGTACTTTAATCGCTCGGAAAACTGACCATTCATAAAGGAAAAATTACAAATATGGCTTACTGAAGGACATAAGATGTTGTGTGATAAGAAACAGGTGGTTGCCCCTGTATCGTGTTTTTAGGACTGTGTAATAAAAGAAGTTATTGAAATACAGCTATCTGACAATATTATTAACATAGATAATGGATATCCTTTAAGTAAGAGTTGGAGCGCTGTTTTGTTTGACATTAAAAAACAACGGTCTTTGTTTCGGTCATCAAAAGCTGTCAACAGTGTTTGACATCTACTCATCGCTACCCCGAGCATTCACCACCAGTGCGCTGTCGTACTGAAACAAATGGATATATGTAAACAATAGTACAAACCGGTTTTGAAAACGACAACACAGGAAATATTTAAGGTATCAAAATTAACCTGAAGGCATCCCTCCAACAAAATACAACGGAAGACTTTAATGATATAAACAGCAAACACCCACAGTAAAAGGAAAGAGTGAGTGAAACTAAGACGATGCTACAAGGAGATCAACTGACAGTAACAGGGAGCAGGAGACAAAAGGTTTGTGTTTTGATCAGAGGGCAGGCTCAGATGTGGGTGCTATAGAGACATTGTTCCGTCTTCGTGAGACATCGAATCCGTGAAAAACGTTGTGGTAAAGAACTTGTCGTCTTATAGCAAACCTCCTAATTCGATATGTAACAGGTGTACGCTGTTCTGATGAATACTTAATACGTATACAAAAATCCGTCTGGAACGTTAACTAATAAAACTGACAAAAAAACTATGTAGAATGAATTTACTGTTCGGAAACTTATGCAGTTACCAGTGCCATATAAATATTGAACTCAACCTGAACGTTAATGTTACATATATTCTTTCTGTTATTGATGTTACTACTTAAAACTGGATAGCAAGATTTTTCGTTGTAAACTTATATAAACTTTGGCCACTCAAAAAGGTCTCTCATTGGTGCGGAAGTTTTACTCAGTTGCGGTTTGCATCTTCCAACATAATATCACCAGCGCTCGTTTGGCTGGAAATATCTAGGATTGGGTTAATGACCATGGGCATGAAATGAAAACTTTTCTTTGACTATTTGTGTGTTATAATGTCTATATAAGGCTAACGACTGAGTGCCTGTCACACATCTGCAGCATAAATCAAATAGTTTTGAGTTTTCTCTCAGAAATGATGTAAAATACGATTTACCACCATTCACAATTAATATTCATCGATTCCCACATTGATCTGCAAGTCAAAGGCGTCAATAGAACGTACGGAGCACATTGTGACATTACTGCCACATATAGATAAGCTATATTGTTTCATTTTCCACCACTTTTTCGTGATTATTTTATTGATAGTACTGGACATGTAGGGTTTGGGAGGAACGCTTTGCATTTTTCGCGCTGGCTAGGCGCACTCCAAGTGTGGTCTAAGAGTCCTGTTGTCGGCAGAAGGTAGTCAGTGAATTTTATTAGGAGGGGCGAGCTTGCCCAGACGGGCAGATGGGCAGAGCCAGTGAAAGGCCTATCTGAGGGCAGCGCATACCGTGCTGAGAATAACTGAGTATGATGTTTTTACCTTGTCTGGACAAACATTGAAGGTCGATGCGCCATGGCGCCAGCCAGACAGTGTGAAAAAGAAGGTTGTTTGCTCCAAAACTTTGCTCAGTCAGTTGGGTTTAGTAGACCCGCCACTGTGCTTGGTACAAAGAGGGCGACCAATTAAGAAGACGCTGATCTTGGCCACTAACAAACTTATGTTTGTTAATGTAGGTTTTGTACACCGAGGGCACAAATTTTCTGCTGCATTTCCTTGGTTTTTTTTTTTTTTTTTTTCATGAAATAAGCGATATTGTCAGCCATCACATTGCCAACTCCATGGAGAGTTTTTTGAAAGTAGAGGGTTGAGGACAGACAACGAAGTTCCAAGACATTCGTGTTCTTATTGCTTCGGCTTTTTGTCCGCCCCGATAGCTGAGTGCTCAGCGTGACGGATTGCCGTCCTACTGGCCCGGATTCGATTCCCGGCTGGGTCGGGGATTTTCTCCGCTGAAGGACTGAGTGTTGTGTTGTCTTCATCATCATTTCATCCCCATCTGGCGTGCAGGTCGCCCAATGTGGCGTCGAATGTAATAAGACCTGCACCAAGGCAGTCGAACCTGCCCCGTAAGGGGCCTCCCCGCCAATGACGCCAAACGTTCATTTCCATTTCCATTGCTTCGGCTTTGGCACCCCTCCCCCCCCCCCCCTGCCATCTGCTGCTGATAGGTGCATGCTTTGATGACTTTGGCGAAACGTAAGTTTCTGCAGTTGTACAATCTGTACCCTGAGCAGCAAGCTTCTTACTTTTCTGGCACTCACCTAGAATTGCCCATTTGATTACAATTTATGATTTTGTCACATGGACGTTGAACTTGTGAGCTGCCCAGAAAACGGTAAATTGTTGCGTTTTCCCCATGCAGTCTACCATATAATTTCGTACTTCCCAACAGTGTTAGCGTCTTTTTTGAGTGCATTCATCCAAATTTTTAGAAAATGATGCTCCCTGTTAAACTACATGTGCATTGTACCGATATCCAATAACTGGAGCAAATGAAAATCTGTTATTCTCGGCCTTGATTATTTAAACTGTCCTACAACTTTTCCGTTGTTAGGCAACCACAGATAATAAGTATAATCAGTTGCACACCTAAGCTTATTGATCTCACTGTGACGGTATTATAGTTGTCCATAGTGGAAAAACTCAACGATCATTCTCTTATTATTCACTGAAGGCAACGAGCTTTGCACTCCCTCATCTTATTTGGTTGCATGTCTGTTTATTAGTTGGAAAGAACTGTGTCGATTGCTCCTATGATTATAAGTTTAACGTGTGATGTTTTATGGCTATTTGGCTAACATTACAGTATTCATACGTAATAAGCAACAATGTTTCGTTGCAATGTCTTAGAATAACATAGATCTGTGGTTATGTACCAACACAAATAGCATAATTACAATCGAACAACACCTCTTTAATCAGATATTAAACTCTAATTTAACACTGAGTGGTTTCGGTTCTGCACCATGGCATTACAGATTCTACAATACCTGTCGGATCTGGCTTCCAACTACTCCGACACGGTGACAGTAGAGTCCATCGGGAATAGCTATGCGGGCCGCGACCTGGGTATCATCAAGATATCCTCCGGAGGTGACGACACCAGGCCGATCATCCTGATCGACGCGGGCATCCACGCCAGAGAGTGGATCGCGCCTGCTGCCGCCCTCTACGTCATCAACCAGCTGGTCGAGAACGCTGAAGAAAGCGCCCTCACGGAAAGCGTCGACTGGCACATCATCCCCGTGATCAACCCTGATGGTTACGAGTACACCTTCACAACGGTAAAGACTCCATAAATTATAGGGGAACTTATATTTATACACTTTAAGAGGCGTCACGAAGAAATTATCCCGATGGGGCAGAAATCGGTAGATGTGATGTACGTGCACAGACAAACAAATGATTACAATTTCAGAAAATTTGGATCATTAACTGAAGAGAAAGTGCTACACAAATTGCGCAAGTCAATAACGGGTTGGTCCATCTCTGACCCTTGCGCAAGCAGTTACACGGCTTGGCATTGATCGATAGAGTTGTTGATTGTCCTCCTGAAGGGTATCGTGCCAAATTATTTTGAAATGGCGCTTTTGATCGTCAAAGGCCGAGATGGTTGGAGGGACCTGCTTATAACCAGCAAAGCCGTGTTTGGAGACGCCACAGGCAGCGGTGGCATACCAACCTGAATGTCACCCCCATAGAGCCCGACAATCAGGGATAATGATTTATAGTGCCAATTCTTTTTCCATAGCAAGATCCTTTTGGTTGTCACTCGCAGCCTTACAGCACAGCGGTACGTCGACGATATTCTGTGCTCCGTTTTGTTGCCCTTCGTGACAAACAATCCTGCACGTACATTTCAGCAAGATAATGTCATAAAATTAAAATTAAAACAGTCTTGGTAGCAATTTTTTTTATTGGTGTGAGTGAGCGGTTTCGACTCTTTCATAGTGTCATCTTCAGACTCTGTAAAGATATATTGCCAAAGTAGTGTAGACATAATAAGCATACAAAAGATATATAAAAATAAGATAAGTAGTAATAAATTATACCCAGATCGGTGGATGGACACTGCCAGACGAGTTTCGTCGACCCTCGACGCTCGTGTAACTGCTGACTGTTGTTGGAGGGAACGGGTATTAATAGGCCTGGACACACGCACGTGTTTTTTGGTTGGCTACTTATGATGTCATACTCAGAACGGTGTGTGTGTCCAGGCCTATTAATACCCGTTCCTTCCATGAACAGTCAGCAGTTATACGAGCGTCGAGGGTCGACGAAACTCGTCTGGCAGTGTCCATCCACCGATCTGGGTATAATTTATTACTACTTATCTTATTTTTATACATCTTTTATATGCTTATTATAACGTCTACACTACTTTGGCAATATATCTTTACAGAGTCTGAAGATGACTCTATGAAAGAGTCGAAACCGGTCACTCACTCCAATAAAAAAAATTGCTATCAAGACTGTTTTATATTTTAATTTTAACAAATTTTTTTATCACTGAGTAAATTTCAAACATTTTAAGATAATGTCCGCCTACACAAGGTGAGCGTTTTTACTGCTTGTCTTCGTGCTTCTAAAACCCTACACTGGCCAGCAAGGTCGCCAAGTCTTACGCCAATTGAGAACGTTTGAATCATTATGGGCAGAGCTCTCCAACCATCTCGAGATTTTGATGATCTAACGCTCAAATTGGTCCTACTTTGTCACGGTATCCCTCGACAGGCCATCCGTTGACTTCATGTCAGTCATCATCAAGCCGAATAAATGCTTGTATAAGGGGCAGACGTTGTCCAATCCGTTATTAACTTGCTCTATTTGTGAAGCTCTTTCTTTTGAATAAACTAAATAAATCATCCAATTTTTTCGTATCTGTTATAATTTGTTTCCTGTGCAAATACATCACATCTACCGATTTCCGTCCCATAGGGATAATTCCTTGGTGGTGCGTGGACTTTCTTTCTTTCTTTCTTTTCTTTTTTTAAGTTTCGTAGACGGTGGTGCATAGTTGATAATCAATGTTTGTTTAGTGCAATTACAGTGAAATTTACGGTTTTCCCATTATACAAACTGTTCAGAAAAGAGTGTCTTCCCAGACGATAATTTTCCTAGAAGATTCCATTAGGAATGACATTTGTACCTACGTCTCCATGCTCACTCCGTAAAACACAGATAAGTGCATGGATGAGGGTAATTAGCATCGTACTGAATGTTATGCTTTCTTCGTATTCCTACTGAGTACTACGTGCGGGAGAAATGACCGCTAAAGCTCCTCTGTGCACGCTATAATTAATCTGATTTTCAGATCTATTGCCAATGTGGCATGACGTAAATCGGTCAGGTGGTACATACTGCCGAAAATCATCTTTTTTCTCATGGTCGCGGTCCAAATTCTTCTAGAATATTTTAAAGGACATCATATTCACCGTTGACTGTAGAAATTATTTATTTCACAATCGGATTTTCGGCCTTTGCGCCATTTTCAAGTGGTACTGCAAAAGATCTGGCTTCAACACATGGCAAACTTTAAAAGCCTCCGTCATGTATACATGTCATCGTCAAAAATAGGCTTTTCACTGTAGAAATACTCGTCTGATGTTACTATATAGGATAAGTCTGTCATGTGGTGAAGCAAACTCTTTTGCACTTCCACTTGAAAATGGCCTAAAGGCCGAAATGGCAATTGTGATAATAATAGCTTCTAAAGTCAACGACGAATTTGATATCCCTTAAAAATTGTTTTATTTATTTATTTATTTATTGTATTAGAGTGTGGTATAAGGTGTTTACAATATCAATGTATCACAGCCCATGTAAATAACTGGGGGAAAGGGTTCGTATGGATATGAAATGGACCAAACACATAGGCTTAATTGCATGTAAAGGACGTGTCAGACTCTGTTTGCAATATACTTACAAATCAATTGTGCGTCCGATCTTAGGATATTCGTCAGGTACGTGGAACCCTTACTATATAGGACTAACAGGAAATATTACAAGTATGCAAATAACGGCGACATGAATCGTTTGCTTGAATAACGATAGAACGTCACGGAAACTTTGGAAAATCTGAATTGGCACACGCTTGAAGAAAGATACAAATTTTTCCGCGAACGTCTATTTAAAAAGTTTCAAAAACCAGTACTGAGCGAAAAGTACAGGTATTCTCTTTATCCCCTACTTATCGCTCCCGTGAAGACAAGGTGAGACCTCTTACAGTACACCCAGAGACATTTAAACAGTCATCCTTACCACGCTCAAAAACACGACAGCAACGGGAAGGAACCAAAGCACAGACACTGATCAGACAAAACATTTCGACCACTGCCCATCGCGACGTTGGATGCCGCCTGGTGGCGTTGAGGGCTCGTGACACAAAAACATGTAAGCAGAGGTGACACGGACGGTGGATCACCCTAGCAAAGGTATGGGCTGCAACCGGGAAATCCATTAAAACAAACGACTCCGACAAAGGGCAGATTATCATTACGCAGAGCCTGGAACGAGTAACGCAAAGCCTGGAACGAGTATCTCGAAAACGGCGAAGCTAGTGGAATGTTAACGTGCTACTGTCGTGATCATCTATGGACAGAGATAGGAGGACAGTGAAGCTACCACTAGGCGCTAAATGGTGGTTCATTGAACCCTCTGCTGGGCACTTTATTGTGAATAGCAGAGTAATCACGTAGATGTAGACTACCACGACTCTTCACAGAAAGTGGTGTTCCAAGGCTTGTCTGCTCTGTAAAGTAGGATAGGTGGTGACCTGTGGCATCTCTGCCGATAGAGCACAAAGCTGGTGCGCGCACAAGTGTTTCGGAGCACGCCGTTCATCGTACGTTGTTGAACGTGGAGCTCTCTGCACACATGGTGAGTGTGGGGTGCGTACTGTAAGACCTTCGGTACACACACCATCAGATTATTTGACTTGTCGCTCTAACGAAGTAGGCGAGTGTCAGCAATATGTCTCGTGGTCTTTCCTGGCGTGTTTATCTTCTGCCGTTAGGTCAGATGATAGAAATGCCACTTGCACGCTTAGAGTAGCAGACTGACGGTGACCACCTTTAAACAGAACTTGATTAATTTTCACACACATATATTAAAATAATAAAAAGCATAGAAATTACTTAACTTGATTCTGGATGCTGTTTACAATTGACAATCTGAAGTTCCTTTGGTCTTGGTACGTTAATCTTATTCTCACATATCTCTGATACTTGACAAAGTGTTTATTCATTTATCTTCATGGCTATGTACAGGAATATGATAATCTTATTAGGTGCAGACTGAAACTTGACTACAGACTAATGCAGACTGACTAATCGGAGGTCTGTACACCCGTTATAATACCTCGAGCGTTCAGGTATCACTGTGCGAGTGTGATCCGCGAGGAGAAAAGGTTCTACGTTAGCAGCAATCTCATTGGCTGCGTTACATATTAATACGCGGATCAGCGGAAGCAGAATTTGGTCCGTCTCTAAGACAGCGCCATCTCGTAGTGCAGAGACGGACGAGCGCTGCGCCTGCGCTGTTGTGCTTAGCGGGGCGCGCTCTATTGGGAAAGTTGTGTACGCGCTGACTATGCGGAACTATGTACACAACAGTGAGCTAACGACATCGTTAGTTACGAATGCAGTTGGCAAGGGAGCATTGGGATTCGACTGTCAGTCAATGAAAACGTGTCAGCTCTTCTGGTAAATCACAGTTTTGCTATACTAGGTCGCTGGCCGTCTCAGCAAACGCCATCATCGAGGAGAACGGCGGCTCGAAACGTGTAGCGCGTCAAGGACGCAGGCTGTTGGAAGCAGCGTTATGCTGTGGCAGACATTCTCCTACGCCCGCATGCGACCTGTGGTAGTAATCGAATACACGCTGACAGCTGCGAACCACCTAAATGCCTTCGTGCTTGATGTCTCCCCTAACGGCGATGTCATCTTTCAGTAGTACAACTATCTGTGTCTCGGAGCCAGAGACTGTGCCACAGTGGCTTGAGGAGCGTTATAATGAACTCACGTTGATGTCTCGGTGAACAAATTCGCTTGACGTAAATCCTATAACACGCTTCTGGGTCGCTATCGGCTGCCAGTACCAAGTGCGCAAATCAGCGGCTCGTCATTTACGCGAATTACGTGACTTGTGGGTAGAAATCTAATGTCACATATCTCCACAAATTTACCATCAAACTGTCAGACCAATCAGTGATGTATTTTGTTCCAAAGATAGATAAACAAGCTATTAAGCACGTGGTCATAATGTTTCGGCTCATCAGTGTAGTGTCATGCTAAGTACTCTCCGTCATGCACTTCACAGTGGATTCAGAATATGTATGTAAATATGTGGATGTAGGTGCTTATGACAGGGTGTAGTTGCTACTCCATTAGTATTGTGTATTTAAACCAGTGGCCTAGAGACGACAGAAAGGCTTCGTCCCGCCGTACCCCTCAGTGGTTCACAAACCCACAACACGCCACAGCAGTCCACCCACCCCACCCGCACCCCACACCAAACCCAGCGTTACTGTGCGGTTCGGCCCCAGTATACTCCACCCCCCCCCTCTCCCTCCTGAGAATGTATCATACCAGACGAGTGTAACCCCAAATGTTCGAGCGGTAGAGCAATTATGGTGTATGTGTACGTGGAGACAGTGTTTGCGCAGCGATCGCCGACTGAAGCGGAATAAGGGGAACCAGCCCGCATTCGCCGAGGTAGATGGAAAACCGCCTTGAAAACCATCAACAGGCTGGCCGGCACACCGGACCTCGACACCAATCCGCTGGGTGGATTCGTGCCGGAGACCGGCACGCCTTCCCGCTAGGGAAGCAGCGCGTTAGACTGACCGGCTAGCCGGACGGGCCACTCCAATAGTACTCTGCACGCAGTATTTTTCGTAATCAGGAAAGGTGGCCTGAATGGAGTGTAACGCACCGTCGACAATCCGGTTATTATAGGAGGAACACAAGCTCAGATTACAAAAGGAAACCTGCTGTGCGCTTTTCAAATGAGTCACCACTGCACTTGCTTGTAGATATTTATGGAAATCACGAGAAACCTAAATTCAGGTGGAAGGTTTGAACCGTCATCCTCCCGAAATGTGCTGACGCTACGCCACCTCGCTCGGTTTTATTTTTCGATGCGTGCTGTTAATGAATCTTCTTCCACGCGATGCGACACCATCTTAAATAATACTGTACGTAAAATAATGTGGTCTAGGGGTAGCGTCTTTGATTCATAATCAAAACGTCTACGGTCCAGGATTCGAATTCCGCCACTGCTTAAAATTTGATTAATAATCAGTATTAGCGGCCGAAGACTTCTGGCATGAGAATTCACCCTCATTCTGCCATCGGCCTTGTCAAAGAGGGCGGAGGAGCGGACAGAGGTTCAGGACACTCTTTTGTCCTAGGTGTGGGAAACTGCCACAAAAGGCGGAAGAATCAGCAATGATCAACGGCATGAACATGCAGAAGGCAATGGCAACCATCGGATTAAAGACACGTAACTTGAATTCATAGGACACATGACCTGTAAGTGTCAAGATGATCTCTCCACTGGAAAAAGATTCCGGAATAGTCTCCCATTCGGATCTCCGGGAGGGGACTGCTAAGGGGGAGGTAACCATGAGAAAAAGATTGAATAATCAACGAAAGGATAACATTCTACGAGTCGGGGAGTGGAATGTCAGAAGCTTGAACGTGGTAGGGAAGCAAGAAAAAGGAAAAGGGAAATGTAAAGGCACAATCTAGATATAGTAGAGGTCAGTGAAGTGAATTGGAAAGAAGACAAGGATTTCTGGTCAGATGAGTATTGGGTAAAGTCAACAGCAGCAGAAAATGGTATAACGGGAGCAGGATTCGTTTTGAATGGGAAGGTAGGGCAGAGGGTGCGTTACTGTGAACAGTTCAGTGATAGGGTTGTTTTTATCAGAATCGACAGCGAACCAACACCGATAACGATAGTTCAGGTATACATGCCGACGTCGCAAGCTGAAGATGAAGAGATAGAGAAAGTGTATGAGGATATTGAAAGAGTAATACAGTATGTAAAGGGGGATGAAAATCTAATAGTCATGGGCGACTGAAATGCAGTTGTAAGGGAAGAAATAGAAGGAAAGGTTACAGGAAAGTATGAGCTTGGTACAAGGAATGAGAGACGAGAAAGATTAATTGAGTTCTGTAACAAGTTTCAGCTAGTAATAGCGAATACTCTTTCCAAGAATCACAAGCGGAGGAGGTATACTTGGAAAAGGCCGAGTGATACGGGAAGATTTCAGTCAGATGACATGATGTTCAGACAGAGATTCCGAAATCAGATACTGCATTGTAAGACGTACCCAGGAGCAGCTATAGAATCACATCTCAATATAGTAGTGATGAAGATTAGGCTGAGGATTAAGACAGGAAGAATCAATACGCAAAGAAGTTTTCTAAGGCTGCATATACTGCAATAAGGAAAGCTCAGTAGGCAGTACAAAAAAATGGCTCTGAGCACTATGGGACTCAACATCTGTGGTCATAAGTCCCCTAGAACTTAGAAGTACTTAAACCTAACTAACCTAAGAACATCACACATCCATGCCCGAGGCAAGATTCGAACCTGCGACCGTAGCAGTCGCGCGGTTCCTGACTGAGCGCCTAGAACCGCTAGACTACCGCGGCCGGCGTAGGCAGTACAGGTGAACAGGAATAGACACCTCTAAAAAGGGCCATCACAGAAGTTGGGAGGAAAACATAGACACAAATAGGGTAGCTGCGAAGAAACCATGGGTAACAGATGAAATACTTCAGTTGATTGATGAAAGGAGGAAGTAAAAAAATGATCCGGGAAACTCGGGAACAGAGAAACACAAGTCGTTGAGGAATGAAATAAATAGGAAGCGCAGGGAAGCTAAGACGAAAGGGCTGCAGGAAAAATTTGAAGACATCGAATAAGAAATGATTGTCGGAAGGACAGACTCAGCATACAGAAAAGTCAAAACAACCTTCGGTGACATTAAAAACAATGGTGATAACATTAAGAGTGGAACGGGAATTCCATTGTTAAATGCAGGGGAGAGTGCGGATAGGTGGAAAGAATACATTGGAAGCCTCTATAAGGGGGAAGATTTGTCTTATGTGATAGAAGAAGAAATAGGAGTCGATTTAGAAGAGATAGGGGATCCAGTATTAGAATCGGAATTTCAAAGAGCTTTGGAGGACTTAAGATCAAATAAGGCAGAACGGATAGATAACATTCCATTAGAATTTCTAAAATCATTGGGGGAAGTGGCAACAAAACGACTACTCACGTTGGCGTGTAGAATTTATGAGTCTGGCGACTTACCATCTGACTTTCGGAAAAGCATCATCTACACAATTCCGAAGGCGACAAGAGCTGACAATTATCGCACAATCAGCTGAACAGCTCATGCATCCAAGTTTCTTACAAGAATAATATACAGAAGAATGGAAAAGAAAATTGAGGATGCGCTGCATGACGATCAGTCTGGCTTTAGGAAAGGTAAAGGCACGAGAGAGGCAATTCTGACTTTGCGGTTAATAATGGAAGCAAGACTAAAGAAAAATCAAGACATGTTTATAGGATTTGTCGACCTGGAATAAGCGTTCGACAATTAAAATGGTGCAAGATGCTGGAAATTCTGAAAAATATAGGGATAAGCTATAGGGTGGGAAAGGTCATATGCAATATGTACAATAGCCTAGAGGGAATAATAAGAGTGAACGACCAAGAACGAAGTGCTCATATTAAAAAGGGTGTAAGACAAGGATGTAGCCTTTCGCCCCTACTGTTCAATCTGTACATCGAGGAAGCAATGATGGAAATAAAGGAAATGTTCAGAAGTGGAATTAAAATTCAAGTTGAAAGGATATCAATGATACGATTCGCTGATGACATTGCTATCCTGTGTGAAACTGAAGAAAAATTTCATGATCTGCTTAACAGAATGAACAGTCTAATGAGTACAGAGTATGGAATGGGAGTAAAGACGAAGGTAATGGGAAGCGAGAAGCTTAACATCAGGATTGATGGTTACGAAGCAGATGAAGATATGGAATTCTGCTATCAAGGCAGTAAAATAACTAATGACGGACGGAGCAAGGAAGACATCAAAAGCAGACTATCAATGGCGAAAACGGCATTCCTTGCCAAGAGAAGTCTACTAATATCAAATATCGGCCTTAATTTGAGGAAGAAATTTCTGAGAATGTACGTCTGGAGAACAGCATTGTATGGGAGTGAAACATGGACTGTGGGGAAACCGGAACAGAAGAGAATCTAAGCATTTGAGATGTATTGCCACAGGCGAATGTTGAAAATTAGGTGGACTGGTAAGGTAAGGAATCGGAGAGGAAAGGAGTATGTGGAAAACACTGATAAGGTGAAGGGACAGGACATCTGTTAAGACATGAGAGAATGACTTCCACGGTACTAGAGGGAGCTGTAGAGGGCAAAAACTGTAGAGGAAGACAAAGATTGGTATACATCCAGCAAATAATTGAGGATGGAGGTTGTAAGTGCTACTCTGAGATGGAGACGTTAGCACAGGAGAGGAATTCGTGGCGGGCCGCAACAAACCATTGAGAAGACTGATAACAAAAACACATTCCTGCTGTTTTCCTGGAGCTACATCCCCATCATACATTAAACGCACGTTTACAGATTTCTGTAACGAGTCTTTGACAATCAGTCGCTACTGTAGATCTCCATCGCAGATTCGTGATTACTATTTCACTAAACAGCACTACCAACGTCGATCAGGCAGGGATTTGTTTACTATAAAATTACGCATTTTACATGCTCGTGTCCCATATGCATTCGTCATTCAAGACGTCATTTTGAAATGTTAATTTTAAACTATTGACTTCCTGTATGAAAATTTTCAGTTTAGGATTCTCTAGCGTCTGTATAATTTTGACCCGATATGTTGGACATTCTTCTTATCACGCCAGTAAATCACGAAATGAAATGATCGTCTTACATCGGTGGCCAGAAGTCCCCACCTTGACAAGTTACACCGCCGGGTTGCAAGTCTTTTCAGTTGACGTCACAAGGACGATTTTCTTGTCGATGATGATGAAGTGACGACGAGCACAACAAAACATGTAGTCTCCCAGAGGAGAAAATCTCGGACCTGGTCGGGAATCCAACCTGGGCCCGCTGCATTGCAGTTAGACGCGCTGACCATTCAGATAATGGGTCGGTCGCTGGAAACATGATCGTGTTCCACCAAGATTGTATGTTTATCTGTATACGTATGAAGGGTAGAAACGAAAAACATTCTAGGAGCCTTTTTTACTCGTGTTCAGTGCTATTGTGTTCTCGGAACTCTGTTGCATGTTTCCAGACTTGATCCAGGTGCCAAACCATGGAGAAATCCATTGAAACATGCCTTAGTCTCGCTCATGGCCTTCGTGTCAAACTGAGCTTCTCTTTGGAGTCCAATTTATAAGATATTAAAAGTGTCTTTTGTTGACTACAGTTCTACTTGTCAAAAACCTAATGCTTTATTTCTGTATTTGTACTATCACAAAGAAACGTAGCGCCTCAGTATCAGTAGCATTTGCAATAAAAACTTATTTTATCGAAACCACTTTTCTGAGAAAATGGCTGTGTACAAAATACAAGTTCATTCTTGAAAAGAAGAAAACAGCAAGCAATCACAGTTATTAACCCTGTTTATTTACATCAGTAGCGCCGTTACTGAACGCCTTGGGCACGCTGTAATCATAAAAAAAGGCTGCTACTGCATAAATCTATCCTAAGGTCTGGAGCAACGTTTGTAATTATATTTCCTTCTATAGTGAATATCAGTATTTTATAAGAAAAATGCATTAAAATTTCCCCATTAGTGAGCGCAACTGCTTCTAATCACGCCCCGTAGACTTATATACGTATCTCTACTTACTTGCATTTTTATTGTCGCAGGAGCGTATGTGGAGGAAGACCCGATCGACCGAAATCGTAACATGCGTTGGAGTGGACGGTAACAGGAACTTCAATTTTCACTGGAATGGTAAGAGCAATTTCATACAGCATATTGAATTTTCATTTTATTCCCTACGACTCAAACACACTAAACACTAATTCTATGGACCACAGGGGGAATTCTTTGTTGGCTTTACAAATGAAAAGCACAAAATTGTGGATAATGTACAGCATTAATTTATTGCGTTAACCTGTTTTCCACTTACAAAACGACTGTCAGAGCTTAACTGGCTGTCATTTTCAAACAAGATACACTATGTGATCAAAAGTATCCGGACACCTGGCTGAAAATTACGTACAAGATAGTGGCGCCCTCCATCGGTAATGCTGCAATTCAATATGGTGTTGGCCCACCCTTGGCCTTGATGACAGCTTCCACTCTCGCAGGCATACGTTCAATTAGGTGCTGGAGGGTTTCTTGGGGAATGGCAGCCTATTCTTCACGCTGTGCTGCACTGAGGAGAGGTATAGATGTCGGTCGGTGATGCCTGGCACGAAGTCGGCGTTCCAAAACATTCTAAAGTTGTTCCAAAGGATTCAGTTCAGGACTCTGCGCAGGCCAGTCCATTACAGGGATGTTAATGCCGTGTAACCACTTCGCCTCAGGCCGTGTATTATGAACAGGTACTCGATCGTGCTGAAAGGTGCAATAGCCGAATGGTCTTCAGCAGTGGGAAGCAAGAAGGTGCTTGAAACATCAATTCTGGTCTGTGCTGTGGTAGTGTCCCGCAAACCGAAAACGGGTGGAAGCACCCACCATGAAAAACACGACCACACCATAACATCTTCGCCTTCGAATTTTACTGTTGGCATTACACACGCTGGCAGATGACGTTCACTACAGGGTATTCGCCATACGCTCACCCTGCCATCGATTCGACACATTGTGTACCGTGATTCGTCACTCCATACAATGTTTTTCTACTGTTCAATCGTCCAATGTTTACGCTCGTTATACCAAACGAGGCGTCGTTTGTCATTTACCGCCGTGATGTTTCTCTTATAATCAGCCTCGCGACCATGAAATCCTTCTCACGTCCCGCCTAACTGTCATAGTACTTGCAGTGGATCCTGATGCAGTTTGGAATTCCTGTGTGATGGTCTGGATAGATGTCTGCCTATTACACATTACGACCCTCTTCAGTTGCCGGCGGTCTCTGTCAGTCAACAGACGAAGTCAGCCTGTACGCTTTTGTGCAGTACGTGTCCCATCACGTTTCGACTTCACTATCA
Organism: Schistocerca nitens; assembly: GCF_023898315.1. NCBI lineage: Eukaryota > Metazoa > Arthropoda > Insecta > Orthoptera > Acrididae > Schistocerca > Schistocerca nitens. Next base: position 281,927,702 of record NC_064618.1, on the reverse strand, counting down.
CATCGGAAACAGTGGACCTAGGGATGTTTATGAGTGTGGAAATCTCACGTACGGACGTATGACACAAGTGACACCCAATCACCTGACCACGTTCGAAGTCCGTGAGTCTTGCGGAGTGCCCGATTCTGCTCTCTCGCCATGTCTAATGACTAATGAGGTAGCTGATATAGAGTACCTGGCAGTAGGTGGTAGCACAATGCACCTAATGTGAAAAACATTTGTTTTTGTGGGTGTCCGGGTACTTTTGATCATATAGTATATATTACTGCTGAACAATATTCAAAAATATATTACACTTGCAGAGTGAGCTGCAAATATAAAGTAAATCTCTTCTTTGGTGTTGGAATCGTGACTTAACTGAAAACGTTAAAATTAAATGTTTTGTAAATATAAAGAAAATGTACACGGAAAACATTAAGACCAAACATAAAAAAGTGTGTGTGTGTGTGTGTGTGTGTGTGTGTGTGAGTGTGTGGTTTGGGGGGGAGAGAGAGAGAGAGAGAGAGAGAGAGAGAGAGAGAGAGAGAGAGAGTGGAGGACAACATGAGCAAAACATTATGGTCAGCAGAAGAAGAGTTGATATAGACGGGATAAAACAGCCTATTAGTCTCTATTCAGTCACTCGTTGACCACGATGGCACCGAAACAGAGGACGACCGAAGAAAGGCAGAAATACTGAATTCAGTGTTCCGAAACTGTTTCACTGCGGAAAATCGTAACAGGGTCCCTGACTTCAGCCGTCGCACGGACGCCAAAATGGAAAATATTGAAATAAACGATATCGGAATTGAAAAACAACTGCTATCACTTAGTAGTGGAAAAGCATCCGGACCAGACGAGATACCCGTAAGATTCTACAGTGATTATGCTAAAGAACTTGCCCCCTTTCTATCAGCAATTTATCGTAGATCTCTGGAAGAACGTAAAGTACCTAGCGACTGGAAGAAAGCGCAGGTCGTTCCCATTTTCAAGAAGGGTCATAAATCAGATGCGAATAATTATAGGCCTATTTCGCTTACGTCAATCTGTTGTAGAATAATGGAACATGTTTTATGTTCTCGTATTATGACGTTCTTAGATAATACAAATCTCCTTCATCATAACCAACATGGATTCCGCAAACAGAGATCATGTGAAACTCAGCTCGCCCTATTTGTCCAAGAAATTCACAGTGCCGTAGACACTGGCGAGCAGATTGATGCCGTATTCCTGGACTTCAGGAAGGCATTTGATACGGTTCCGCACTTACGTTTAGTGAAAAAAATACGAGCTTACGGAATATCGGACCAGGTTTGTGATTGGATTCAGGATTTCCTAGAAGAAAGAACACAACATGTCATTCTTAACGGTTCAAAATCTGCAGATGTAGAGGTAATTTCGGGAGTACCGCAAGGAAGCGTGATAGGACCTTTATTGTTTACAATATACATAAATGACTTAGTTGACAACATCGGTAGCTCCGTGAGGCTATTTGCAGATGACACGGTTGTCTACAAGAAAGTAGCAACATCAGAAGACTCGTACGTACTCCAGGAAGACCTGCAGAGGATTAATGAATGGTGCGACAGCTGGCAGCTTTCCCTAAACGTAGATAAATGTAATATAATGCGCATACATAGGGGCAGAAATCCATTCCAGTACGATTATGCCATAGGTGGTAAATCATTGGAAGCGGTAACGACCGTAAAATACTTAGGAGTTACTATCCGGAGCGATCTGAAGTGGAATGATCACATAAAACAAATAGTGGGAAAAGCAGGCGCCAGGTTGAGATTCATAGGAAGAATTCTAAGAAAATGTGACTCATCGACGAAAGAAGTAGCTTACAAAACGCTTGTTCGTCCGATTCTTGAGTATTGCTCATCAGTATGGGACCCTTACCAGGTTGGATTAATAGAAGAGATAGACATGATCCAGCGAAAAGCAGCGCGATTCGTCATGGGGACATTTAGTCAGCGCGAGAGCGTTACGGAGATGCTGAACAAGCTCCAGCGGCGGACACTTCAAGAAAGGCGTTACGCAATACGGAGAGGTTTATTATCGAAATTACGAGAGAGCACATTCCGGGAAGAGATGGGCAACATATTACTACCGCCCACATATATCTCGCGTAATGATCACAACGAAAAGATCCGAGAAATTAGAGCAAATACGGAGACTTACAAGCAGTCGTTCTTCCCACGCACAATTCGTGATTGGAACAGGGAAGGGGGGATCAGATAGTGGTACAATAAGTACCCTCCGCCACACACCGTAAGGTGGCTCGCGGAGTATAGATGTAGATGTAGATGTATAAAAATTAGATGAAATTAACCATTTTAATAACATAAAATAAAACAAATACAAATTAACAATAGTGAGAAATAGCTTAAAAACGTTGTACATAAGGAAGGTGGAGTTAAAACAGAGTAAGAGATGTAACTGAAAATAATGACAGGAAATACTTAAGCTAAACCATACTGACAAGGATGTGGGGCCTTGGCGACTGCAGGCCTGTGGCCAGCTGCACTGGGTTTCGCGGTTGAGCATCCATTGCGTGAACAGAGCGATGGAGCTGGTCCTATAGACTCTTCATTAGGTTTAAATCTAGGGAGTATACTCGCTGGGGGAGTACAGTAACCTTATCCTGTCGCTCTTCGAACCAGACATGTACACTGTGAGCTGTATGTCGCATTATTCTGCTGGTAGGTGCTATCGTGCCAAGAAAAACCAAACTGCATGTATAGGTGGACTTGTTCCCCAAGGACAGATACATACCTGTGTTGATCCATTATGCCTTCCAGAATGAGGAAATAAACCAAGGAATGCGAATCAGCCTAGACCCTTCCGACGGTTGTTGCAGGGCGTACATTCCAAAGCCCAGTCAAAGATTCAACATATTTATGAACCATAAAAAAATCAAATCTTGGACAGAACTGTACACAAACCATCTAGTCACACAAAACATTTTAACAGCCCAGCTTCACACGCTTCCCACACTGTCTGAACACCTAGGAATAATAATGACTACACAGATGAACTAAACAAACTAAACCAAATGGTACTAGAGAGTAGCAGTGATACGAAAACAGTAGATAAAGTAAACAACAAAGTATATAATCGAATAACATTTTATCATGAAACATGCACTCAGACAGACACAAAACAATACGCAACATATTAGCAGACAGTAAGCTACAAATTGCACGTAATGACAAAGAAGAACCAATTCACGTACTGGGTAGGAAACATACTAAACATAGAGGGGCACATCATAGCATATAGAACTAGCAGCACATTACAGAACAAACTTGGAAGATAAACCACTAACAATGATAAAGATAGCCAGTCTGGTCTCTATCAGTAAACCTGCTATTATTGTCATTCTGCATATGTGCGCGAAACATGTAGGAACTTCAGAACCAGATGGACACAAAATCTAAGATCATTAAAAATTAACAGCTCTCACCAAACATTTGCAAAGCACTTAATGACACAGAATAACCACCCTAAAATCATAGAAAAAGATCTGACAGTTCTTGATGCTAGCAATAACTTACTCCAAAAATTGACAGCAGAAGAGAATGAACCTCAGAAAAACATACTGAATGAATAAGTATCACTCTGTAATACAGTAAAGCAATATTTCCTGGAGTAGAAGAACTATATAAATAACCTCAGCTTCCCACCACCTCAACTAGCCACATTACACGTACACAGACATGTACAGTAAGTGCCCTGAATAACAACAGTACTTAGAAACTGAAGCGCCGGCCATCTAATAAGCCCACAATGAAACAAATAAGCATCATACTTACACACTAACATGTTAAATGTCCATTGAAATCTTTTTTTTTTTTTTTTTTTTTGGACATAATGAACAAAAACGCATGTCTAACTAGCACAACTTCCAGTAACAGAGGCAATGAGTATATTAACAGATCAAAAATAAATGAAGACAAGTCTACAGAACCCGAAAACATAAGGAAAATGCTAAATAACGCGATTTTCGGTAGGAAACGAATTTTGGAGTAGAAGAATAGAAAGCGGTTTGTTGTTTATGGTAGTTGTGCAGCTATCAACCCAAAATAACTCCTTATCATTATGTAAGGGATGAGTGAAACTATATAAATGTTTGTTGTTCACTCTAGTATTCTAGACGTAGTTTTCGACACAGAATAAACATATAATATACCTTGTATTAGTTACATAACGTGTGTTATTAATTGTATATGTAAATCAATGAAAAAACTGATGCCTGGTTATCACTCTTTAACATATCAAAATACGATTAATTTTAAGCTGAAATGCAAATGTTATCACATCACAATAATTTTCTGATTGAAAAATAAAAAAAATCACTGAAGATAGCACGAAGGTGCTGAAATATGTTTGGGTAAAGTAAAACTAAAGAGACACTGTCTTCATAACGTGAAATATCTCTCTAATTTTTCTGAGCAAGCACAGGAAGAAAGAAGAGCATCAACATGGAAAAGATGAATACATGACCTTTTTGAGCAATAATAAAAACCGTGTGGCTACTCCTCGTATGTACACATATACACAAAGACTCCCTCTACTCTTTGAATGGTCATATGGAAGTCATTATCTCCTCCCATTCCTGGCCAGTTACTGCTGACTACATTTTCTTCCACAGCAGAATTCAAACAAGTGTACTCCCAGCTCAGAGCCAGGTCAGTAGATAACCTTTGTGACATAGGCTGTGGACTCGAATTAGATTTTTCTTGACCACACTGAATGATATGTATTAATCTGTGAGCTGTACATTTCTGGTTTTTCAGAGACAGGCTCCAGTAACGACCCCTGTTCTGACACTTATGCCGGGCCTATGGATTTCTCCGAGGTGGAGACCAGTTATCTGAGGAACCACATCAACAGAAACATAGATCGCATCAAGCTTTACCTTACGTTCCACAGCTATGGTGCCGTAAGTAATCAATGAACTACTGTTCCAAAGACATGTAACGAACCACTTGGTAAACAGTATATTTTAATTTAATACTGAAAAAATGAACAGTCTTTATACTTTATACGTAAATAAAAAATAAGTGACCTGGGGGGGGGGGGGGGGGGGGGAATGGACAGTTTTCAAATAAACAGCAGTAGATTTTTTTTTTTCAAGAAAAAACATTATATATCTATGTATATATATGATTTCTAGTGTCACTTAAGAAAAGTTATGTCGATGAAGTGTCGACTGTCATCCTGAACACAATTTTCAATTCTCTGCCGTAAGTTGCTCACAACTCAAGCAAATAATCATTGATCAATCTAACACACTACTTCTTTTAATACTAGCTTTTAGTTCCACTAAATTTTGGATTTGTGAACACAGACAAACCATTTCAAATCCCCCCCCCCCCCAAAAAAAAAATGAACAAGCCACAATTGGATTCACCTAAACGAGTAATGAAGAGTCCACGGAAAATGTTACTCACAATCGACAAGGATGCATCCTTCTCAAAACAAAAAGTTCTGTGTGCATCAGTCACATCCGCAATTCTGGCCGCCATCTGTATTTGTAAATGCTGAAGTCTTCTAATACGCACACTTCATTTGCCAAGATTGGTTTTACAGTGATGACTATTTTCAGCAAATTTTAATTGCCGTGTTCGACACGTGTATATAACGTTTTCTGAGCACAGTGTCACTGTTGTGTAGTCCTCCTCCAAGATTCCAGTTACGTTACCAACAGCAGCAACACACCACAGCGTTAGTTGTGGGGAGTACACCACAAGGCTGTTCAGGGAGTAAAAACGATAATTCTGTTAATTAACTGACTCAGTTATGTGAAGGTGCACCGATTACTCATAAACAATGTTGTATTTGTGTAACTAATGAAACTTCCTATCTTTCATCTGATGAGCCACCAGTGCTTCATCAGGATGGAATTTTAAATTCGCATGTAAATACTTTTAGATGCATACACACACCTATGCCTCTAAGTGTTCCCAGCTGGACTGAAAGCGACAGTGCTGCATGTCAGCAGATGGATTAGGTTATGGTGCAGATAGCGTCGATTGTGGTGGGTAGAGGGAGAGGAAAGTGTGAAGCAGGCAGAGGTATTGAGAGTAGGTGGCTAGCACATGGGAGAGAGGCAGTCAGTATGCCAGCTAGGAATGAGAGAGGTAGGAGTGGCAGGTATACAGACTAGGCACGTGATGCATGGCTGTCGAAGCCATTGGGAAGCAGTGCACACTGTGGGAGACATGGGATGTGAACTGGGAGGGGATGACTTGATGAAGGAAGGGGAAGCCAGGAAAATTATGAGAGTGAAGGCTATGTTGTAAGGATAACACCCACCTGCATATTTCAGAGAAGTTGGTGGTGGAGGGAAGGATTAAGATGATCAAGGCTGCGAAGCAGCCATCAAAACTGAGCATGTTATGCTCAGTTGCATGTTGTACCACTGGGTGGTCATCTTTGTTCTCTGCAACAAACTGGACATTCATACTGGTGGACAGGTGGTTGGTAGTGACACTGACAAAGCTGTGCACTGTTTGCAACAGAGTTGGTATATGACATGGTAGCTTTCACTGGTAGCCCAACCTCTGATGGGGTAGGATAAGCCTGTGACGGAACTGTAGTAGCAAGTGCTGGGTGGGTGGATTGGACATTGTTTTGTACCTTAGTCTGCGACAGGGAAAGATCCCTGTGCCAAGGGATTGAGAGTGGGAGTGAATTAGGGAAGGAATAGGATGTACTTTAGGTTGGGTAAGCGGCGGAATACCACATTAGCAGGGGTGGGGAGGATCTTGGATAGGATACCCCTCATTTCAATACATGATGAGAGATAATCAAAGCCCTGGCGAAGGATATGTTCAGTTGCTCCAGTCCACGGTGATATTGGCCGACTTGGGGGGCGGGGGCGTTCTTTTTCACCCGTATCTTGGAGATTTCCTACAACACAAATTTCAATTACCTAACGTAATCAGCCTTGTAGAAGCCGATATGTATTTGTAAATGCTGAAGTCTTCTAATACGCAAACTTCATTTGGGAAGATCGCAATTGTTTTTACAGTGATGACTATTTTCAGTAAATTTGAGCTGCCGTCTTCAAACATGTAGATGCATAAGATACAACATGCTGGTGAATATTCGACTTGAATGTGGAAGCTACTGCTTGTAGTAATTTGGTATGTAATTCTTTTACTTCTTTCTCTGTCATGTAATATTACATAGTCATGTCGAACAAATTCTTTTAGCTTACATCTTATGCATTTTCAGATTTGAAAATGGCAATTAAAATTTGCCAAACTAGTCATCACTGTACAAATAGTTGTGATATTGGTAAATAAAGTGTTTATATTAGAAGACTTCAACATTTACAAATTCAAATGCAACAATTTTCTCACAGACTCAGCTCATTACCCAAGGACAGTGTACATGTTGACGTGTGCTGGGGTTTGGCGTAATGATGATTGCTTCTCTCACAATGGCGATATTTCCACTTCTTCATGATATTTTCTCGGGACCTGGCGACTTTGTTTCCTGTTATTCTAAAAGTTGTAATCTATCGTGTGATTGTATTTTGACTTGGAGCGCGATGATTCAAAAAGCGACGAAATATCCGCCATCTAGCAACATGCATTTAGTACAAAAGTATCGCAAACAGTCCCAAAGTGAATTATGTATACACCATCTGCCAAGCTAGAAACTTCTGTTTCCCACCCTCTTTTTGCTCGAGTTCCCAGACCTGTCAAATCTGTAAGTTACTACAATGTTTCAATCGAGTACTCGTCGGTTATTGTCAGATAGCCATGAAGTACTGAGTCGACGTACTGTATTTAATTTTACAACTTGACAAAATTTATTTTATTACAATCAGTATTATTTCTAGAATACCATTGAATTTTAAAAGCCTGTAGCTGAGACAGAATAAATGAAACAGCTCACCATACCCCATAAGTACAAAACTTAAAATAAGTAACTGGATTAATAAAATTAATAAAAAATAGAGAAAATTGAAGATAATGGTTTTAATGCTTCAGATGTCCCTTCACCTGAGAACAACGTGAAATATCAGATAAGACCTGCTTTGGGATATTTTTCAACTCATTTGTCACACTGGCTTACACGTTGGTTACGTCATAAGACCCTGTAACTTCGTGAGAATTTCTGCATCTTGTTGTTTTGTGGTAGATTCGTACTGATAACACGAGGATGGTTACTTCCATAAACAGGTGTCCACATTTTCATTTCAATCTAGTCATGGCCGGTGTCTACCCACCGTTGTTTTAGTTTGGTAGTCCAGATGTGTAGGACAAACTTTGTACACACTTACCTACCTTTTGAGATGTTCAGTTCGTTGCTCCATTTCGAACTGTGACACAACGAAGCTGACACACTGCATTCACACATCCGCTATCTAACACTGTCTGCTCACAAGCGACTGGTCGATTGCACATCTGTTGTTGATAGTCGTTAGTTAACGTTGCCACAACAGTTACTGCCCTGACGTCACTTATACGACAGGATGAAATGTCTCGGATCTCTTTGGACGGATGTTATATACCACATACTGGCTGTCCGGCACACTGCTCCTTGATGTTAATCCGTAGGCAGAATTCGACCCAACTCACCTGCCCGAATCCCACGCGTGGCTATCCAGACACACAATAAAAATATCATATCTTGGTTTGAATATTTTGCTTCTAGTGAACTATTAGCATAATATGGTCCATGACAGATTAAATTGTGTATTGACCTGGATCCCGAACTTTGCTCTAAATTTCTCAGACCCTTTATTCCATGGGTTATGCAGGCACTACTCTGAAAGCCTTCTCCACGGAAGGCAAAGACTTGAGGTTGATCGTGGTTTAGAAAATATATTCGGAAAGTTAGGGTCCTTCCACGTACTCACCATTCACTTCCAAGCACTTTCCGTAACGTTGCAAATATCTACTTTAGTCCCTCACCATAGAAGATTGTCGCCATTTTCAAAACTTTGCCCATCAACCCATTGTTTCACGTGCAGCTATAGCTGGGTGCTAGGCCAGGACTGTAGGGTGGGCGGTCGAAGAGTTTCCAACGGAAATACTGAATATTGTCACTGGCACAGCAAAAAGTCTATGGTCCCACGTCGTAGTGCAGAAGGTCCTTATACACACCAAAGTCGAATTACGGCATGCATTTTCGATGTCTTGGTTGTATTTTATTCTGACCTGCCTTGAGTTAACTACACTGCCTGACAAAAAAAAGTGAAACACGAGAGCCGGTCGGAGTGGCCGTGCGGTTCTAGGCGCTACAGTCTGGAACCGAGCGACCGCTACGGTCGCAGGTTCGAATCCTGCCTCGGGCATGGATGTGTGTGATGTCCTTAGGTTAGTTAGGTTTAATTAGTTCTAAGTTCTAAGCGACTGATGACCTCAGAAGTTAAGTCGCATAGTGCTCAGAGCCATTTGAACCATTTTCTGAAACACGCAATAGGAGACGTTACGTGAGATTTTAATGATTAGAAAATCGTTCGAACTTCGAAAAAACTTAGGAGTGTCAGCTACTTATTAGATTTTCGTTGCACACTCATGGTCTGGATGCATGCTCTGATTCAGTACGGAGTGGTATCATAAAGCTGTTGTAATCCTCTCCTGAGACAAGCTAGACCACAACTATTGTAAATCGTCCTTGATATCCTGGATGCTGGCAGTGGAATAGAGCTGATTCCACACATGTTCTGTCGGGTACAGATCTGCGAATACTACTGGCCCTGAGAGTATCTCAACGTCCAATAGACTGTTTATAGAGACACATTCAATTTGTGGACAAGCATTGTCCTGTTGAAAAACGGCACCACAATTCTGTCACATGTGGGACAATACGAAAGGACGTAGGATGTCCTTGACATACTGTTGTGCAGTCAGAGTTCCCTCAATTACAACCAGACAACTGAAGTTACTCCTGATGGCTCCCCACAACCTGACGCTAGGACTAACACCGCTGTATCTCTCCAAAATATTGAAATAATGGTTCTTCTCCCCAGGTTGCCGCCAAATTTTCCGACGATGGTCATCCACAATAGCGCAGTGATTCATCACTGAATTCAGTGTAACGCTATTCAGAAACGGTCTATTCTTCCTAGTTACAGAACAGCTCCAGACGCAGACGTTTGTGTTGTAGTGTTAACGACAGCCTGCGCTTGAGGGTAGTTATTCCCTATTCATAGGCTGATAATCTCTGACCAAATGTGCCAGACGACACATAATATTGCAGCGAGTCCATTAATTGTTATCAGATGGCAGGCACAGACATAAAAGGTTTAAGATGCGCTTGGTGCGCTATATGTATGCCTGCCCTCATACTCCCAACCAGTCCTACATCGAGTCGCTGTCATGACTGAATTTCCCACAGATCTGGATATTACACGATTTAACGAGACTGCCAAATGGTCCTTTCAGTCTCTATCAGGTGCTGATAACGCTGTCTCACGTGAGTTTGCGGCATTACCCTGTTCTTCACAGTGGTCACTCAATATCTGACGCTGTTCACGCCCCTCATATACCCCACCAGCCCTGGTAACAGCACTTACGCACTCTGGTGGCCATTCTACCTGTCACTGGGAATTGCACCTCTACTCAGTTGCGTTCCCTCCAGTAGTGTTTACATGTTCGAAATCACATTGCCATCCGACCAGGTATTCTGGCTGCTTCCTTTTTTTCTTTGTCAGACAGTGTATATGCAAACTTTCTTTACTTTCCGAATACGCCTCGTATTTTATATTACTTTAGTTTCGTTCCTCTTCATTAACAAGGACCAGCCATCGAACGTCATCGGTACATTCCACAGCGGCTCTTCAGTGAACTGCTTTGTTTAGAACGAAATTCATTTATCATAAAATTTTCAGCAGAATAATGAAACTAACTTCTCAAAAGCTTTAAAGAACCAAGCGATTGTACTGTATGTTTCTAATTTAAATATTAATCTGGTTATAGAACTTTCGTTTTATGCTAGCGGTTCTGAAAATGTTTTCATCAGGGATAAGTGTAACTGAAATGAGCACCGTACCATAGATTAGGTACTTGGGAATACTCATGTGAGGTAACACCTCCTTTGACGAGCTGTTGGTGAGTGTAGTCCTGTTTCTGTCGGAGAACAGCCAGGAGATAGCGACGGTAACGCATAAATATGAACCTGTGTGGGTGGTTTTACAAGTGCGCTTACTTTCCAAGCAGTAAAATGTTTCCAGGCAAAGATACTCGCTATTTCTATGTGGCAAAGAGCTAAAACGGACTGAAACTCAAAATTTTGCCTATGGATACATTTTGACAACCAAAACTACTCACTAGGACGTACCATTTTGAAGAAATAAAACATTTTACGACGTGACGTAGTCCTACTGACAGACGAATCTGCACCTGTATACGCATTTGCAATAGATTATCTGTTCTCTTAGGTTCCTGGCTAATCACACGGTCATAAATTGCGTCATATTCGCAAATAAACAACCAAATATTTCTGACAAGCAAAGAACATATATGTCGTTGTTGTTCGTTTCACTTGCAGCATCTTAAGCTGCACTCTTGGGTTCGTTCCCAGCCAAACCCTCAGGAGTCGCGACATATTGTAAAAAGTCGGCCAAATATTTGTGACAATCCAGAATGGGAATGTCATTGCTGGTCGTCCCACCCGAAGCGATTTCATTCTTTGTTTACTAATCAGACGGAAGTCACAAAATATGGGTAATCCATTCCCGAGAGAGCACAACCTTAGACATAGAACACTGCAATTCATACATCTATTACACAAATAAAATAAAGTTCCAAACTGTGTTACACACGCTAAGATGAAAAAATATTAGCATAAGCAGGACACGAACCTACTTTCTTACACTCCATCATTCACAATCTGACAAACTACTGTTACGCTATGTCGGGGCTTTTCAGGTTGGAACATCAGTATTGTTTATCTTCTAGTCTCTTGAGGCTTCTGCTACTGGTACATTATTATTGCCATTTAATTGTAAGAAATCCAGCTGAGGGTGACATTTTTGTGGGAAATCTTTAATGCTCCATTGTCTTGATATGGCAGTCTGAAAGTTATAATACCAACACTGCGGACTACGACAAATCAGTTTGGCGTCTGTCGCGTGGATGGATTGAGTGACATGTCGTTTTGACGTCACTTCCTCACAAGTCGAATGTGGCGCTAGCTTCTCCTGGTACACAGAAGTTTTTGCTACAGAACCTCTTTGCCTGAGTAGATGCTCATTGGTTCGTAGCATAGCGAGCTTCCTTGGTGGGGATGAATTGTATGTTCAGTATATAAGAACTCCTGGTTTACCCAGAATGCTAGAAGTGAAGTGAAATGGTTAGCATAGGGCACAAAGGGTGCAGACGTCAAAGATAGCAGACTTCACAGTATGTCAGGTAATGGCTACATCGGAATACTATGAAATTGTATAGTAATTCACAGAAATGTCGTAACAAAAATATAAGTAAATCTTGGTGATCAGGAAACTGTTTTAACAGTAATTGTATTGTAAAATTATGGAACTTATGCCAGAACAGCCGGCCGCAGTGGCCGAGCGGTTCTAGGTGCTTCAGTCCGGAACCACGCGGCTGCTACGGTCCAGGTTCGAATACTGCCTCGGGCATGGATGTGTGTGATGTCCTTAGATTAGTTAGGTTTACGTAGTTCTAAGTTCTATGGGACTGATGAACTCAGATGTTAAGTCCCATAGTGCTCAGAGCCATTTGAACCATTTCAACCATTTTTATGCCAGAACAACATATAAACAATAATACTTAAACCTTTAAAAATAAATATCTCACAAACACTTCGAGCGATATTTAGAGTCTAGGTGTTTGACGATAGTTGAGCATGCCAGCTACCATCGCAGAAGATCGCACATCACTGTTTTACACACTTTCTTATATCATGTTTCAATTATTTTAAATACACAAATCTGTCAGAAGATCGATTCCTCTACATAATACTCAATACGAAAGTAGCATGTTGTACCCTGAATAATTCCCCACTTTCAACATAATGTATGTATAGTTTTTAGACTGCTTTATTGCTTAATTAATTAAATACTCGTCTGGCTGATAATCAATATGTTTCATAAAAGAAAGTCCCAAAATATGTTACAAACGATAAGACGAAAAAAATATTAGCATATAGCAGGTCACAAACCTATTTTCTTACACTCCATCATCCACGATCTGGCAAACTATACATGTACATATGCTACATATGTAAATGCTTACACCATCATTGGATAGAACTCCAAAAGGTGCTTCTTATGAACACGCTGTGTTTACTGTTAACTGATTATTTGCCATGTTTTCTCTGTTGTGAATGTTGAGTACACGTGCACATAATTTGTATTTAAATTATTTGTGACTAAACTATGCGGCTAAAAATAATGTGTGTGGCCTGAGAAGGATCAACGACTGAGGCACTCCTCTCAATATGTACATATCACCTGTCAGTTGTGTGTGTTTTAAATGGTACTCCAGTTTGTTCAAATCACACATTTTGAACCGCTAAAAAAGGCATACAAGGGATTGCATCTGGCCATTCATGGTCATTGTGTTTGGAGCCATTAGGAGGTAACTTGTACACGAAGGTTTGTTCTGGCTGATCTGAGCTTGCAGAGTGATAGGTATAGGACGGCATGTGGCTGTACGATACTTTGTCAATTTCAGGAACTTAATAAAATTCGCTACTGACAAGTGGGTTGAACGTAGAAGCTGGCAGCCATTTGAGATTCTAACATCTGTGAGTGGGTAGAGTACGACTTGGTATTATCTGAACTGCTTTTGAGATATTCTATTGGTTAGACTGAGAGACTATATGAATACATGAAGGAACTTAAGGTGTTGGTCACACTATTCAACTATAATATGTGAGCTATCGATGGACAATTTAAGCGGTGCGTGACTCAGTGGAACTTTTCTCAAAAACCCCCGCTCTTTTCAAGTCGGCTAATTACGGCTCGTACTTCTTAAGAAGCGAGATGCTGCGTAGGCTCTGTGCAGTCCAGACCATACGCCATGTCCGAAAACAAGAGGCCAACCGAACATTACTGTACCTCTAAAAAGAAATAATAAGAGATGATACCCCGATCCTTTAGTTACTATTCAGTTTGTAATTGCTCATTCATCCACAGAACATAGAACGCATTGCAGGATGGTGCAGGGTGAAACAAATATACAGTGGTTCCCTTGGGAATATGTATCCCAACGATTACTTATGAAAAGCAAGAAGCAGCAGTATGGGCTGCTAGATTCATCGAATGTAAGTTAAATATACTCTTGTGGCGTGTCCAGCTAAACATCTCGTTAAAAAAAAAAAAAAGAGACCAGTGATGCAGCTGAGCATAAATCCGCATCACACGCTGACATTTCTGTTTCAAGTCTAACATGAGGACACTCGGGGAAACGACTCTTCCCAAAAAAACGTTTCTGCATTTATCTTGGCCAGCATATCCACTCCAACTCCTTCGCGCTCAGGTTTACTCTTAGGCTTCAGTCTCTGTAGCAGCTGCGCCTTGTAGGCATAAAGACGTGACTGCTTGCATAGGACTCCGTGCACTGTTGATCGTGGCATTACCAACTCCCTGGCAGCCATACGCAGTGGCTTTATCGGACTCCTTGCTCACAACAAACGGATGGGCGACCTGCCTCCCGTTTATGGAAAACACAATTGTTTCAATAAATGACGTCCCAAGCCTGAATAGTGGTCGGTACGGTGATTCTCTTCCACACTGTGTTGTGATGTTTCGTTGCATCTGGTTGTCGGACTTTGTCTCTGCGGACCAGAGCTTTTACACTGTGGCGCCCGCATTTATAGGCAGATTTGCGGCACCTGTTTAATTCATATATTAAAAAGTCCCTTGACTTCCCTCGCAGCGTATTGAAAACCAGTTATTACGTAGCACAGTTCTAAAGACATTGAAGTATAACTTTGGAAATATAATTTATGGGCATTTGTATTTACATTTTTGATATACTTTTGGTGCAGATGTGTAAGCCAATGTTTATTTTGATGTCCGAGGTTATATAATTGTTTTTATTACCAATGAATGAGGAGATTAGCTTTTTCATTTGTAGCCCAAATAAACACATATGAATGAAACACAGCTATTGGTTTGATTTCCAGTAATGATGAACAGCATTGCCACACAATGTGCATGAACTTACCTTTGACGTTGTCAGATACTGATCCGAAGTGTCTTTTATCGCTTAAAATTTGCACCGCAAATACCGGGTGATCAAAAAGTCAGTATAAATTTGAAAACTTAATAAACCATGGAATAATGTAGATAGAGAGGTAAAAATTGACACACATGCTTGGAATGACATGGGGTTTTATTAGAACAAAAAAAAACAAATATTGCTAGACGCGTGAAAGACCTCTTGCACGCTTCGTTTGGTGATGATCGTGTGCTCAGCCGCCACTTTCGTCATGCTTGGCCTCCCAGGTCCCCAGACCTCAGTCCGTGCGATTAATGGCTTTGCGGTTACCTGAAGTCGCAAGTGTATCGTGATCGACCGACATCTCTAGGGATGCTGAAAGACAACATCCGACGCCAATGCCTCACCATAATTCCGGACGTGCTTTACAGTGCTGTTCACATTATTCCTCGACTACAGCTATTGTTGAGGAATGATGGTGGACATATTGAGCATTTCCTGTAAAGACCATCATCTTTGCTTTGTCTTACTTTGTTATGCTAATTATAACTATTCTGATCAGATGAAGCGTTATCTGTCGGGCATTTTTTGAACTTTTGTATTTTTTTTTTTTTTGGTTCTAATAAAACCCCATGTCATTCCAAGCATGTGTGTCAATTTGTACCTCTCTATCTACATTATTCCGTGATTTATTCAGTTTTCAAATTTATACTGACTTTTTGATCACCCGGTATTTTGATAATGGAAGAAGCAACTGATGATTTGCGGATTTCACAGATTGGAATGTGACCAGGGACCCATCTCTGTAGCTCTTAAATAGAGTGTTATAAGTTTCGAACGTGTTTTTATTTAGCAAAGGTAAAAGTATTTCAGTGGATCACTACCCATTGACAGGACCACAATGACAGTAAACTAAATTACAATGTCAATTGTGTCTGTTGCAGGAGTCTAGTGCAAGTAGTTTACTAGATATCGCAGCTTTAAGACTGTAAACAGCGATAGTTGTTTGTTCCATGTGGTAGTACAAACGAATGTGAATTTCACAAGGCTTCATATGTGCAGCCCTAAACAGATGTTCATACGTCTCCAATTGTGTCGTTTTGTTAAACAGGGCACTGCCTAGGCCAAACGAAAGACAAAAAAATGTGAATGCGCTACCTCCGTGAGGACTGACACGAAAAAACCAACGTAGCCTCAAAACCTGTCCTCAAAGTGACGATCACTAGCGGCAGTACAAGCCTGCATTCTGGCAAGCAACGACTGCTTTACAGATGCTAGCATTTGAGCGGAAATTGCAACGCAGGCAGCAGTAATAAGCCGCATCACATCATCTGCATTGTTTGAAAAGATTAAGAGGTTGACGTCTACTGGCATTTCTTTTGGAGTACATGGTACACGAATGAAAAGCACATTTCTTACACTCACCACACAACATGTGTATGTCCAACTTTCGCTCTGGGAGTTAGCGTCTTACAAACACGTCATACTTAACAAACTGCCTATTGGCTTCTGTCTCGGGTTCTTCGGCCGACGTTCATCTAATGATTTTTCTGACGTTTCGCCAGCACGAGTGGCTGGCATTGTCAAAGCTTCACCCTCCATTGCCGGTGGTGAACTGGAGGCGAGCTTTTTTTTTTTTTCGTAAAGGATGGGGCCCCTCCACGCCCGCACCAACGTGGTGACCAACACAAAAGTTTTACTGTCACCTCCGTAAGCATGTTAGTTTTGAATCAGACGTCACAGGATGCAGGCTGTGATGTTATCCATGCGTCTGGGTAAGACTACTCATTAACATGGTCCATCAGGAGATAGTAGTGGTCGAAAACGATCGAAGGGTAGCGGTTTTAAGAGCAGAGGAAAAAAAAGTGCCAAGGCCAGCGCCAAGGGAAAAAAAACCTCTGCGACAGTAGGACGGGTGGTAAGGGCAGTAGCGGCTTGCTAGCTGCGACAGAGCATGCAAGGTGAGGGGGGTTAGCGTGAGGTATCGTGCAACGTTACCTATGTACTGCGTGGTTGTCAGCTGGGGCAGTCCGGTGCTGCGGCTGGGCTCGCTTGTAGTCTCCTGGGCCGGCCGCAGTGGCTTACTCCCTGTAACATACAAATTCGGCGCGGCAGGGCGGCGACGCTTCTGCAATGAAGACTGGCCTATTGGCACCTCGTCCCCTTGCGGAGCCTGGTCCCGTAGCAGTCGGCGTCGCCAGCGGCTCCTCTGCGGCGGCGGTTGTCTTCTTCTTCTTTGCGCCTCTCACCCGCGCTGCTGCTGGAACAAGAGCTGGGATAGGCGCGCGAACATCCTTCTGCGAGGTCGCAGGAGTGTTCGCAGGTACGACTGCACTGAGGCCTTGGGCGAAAACTGCACGCAGTTGCCTCAAGGCCTCTTCCTTCTCTGCAGCCACGGCGGCTGCGAAGGCAGCCCTCTCCGCCGTCATGACGGCTTTGAGGGCTGCTGTGGCCTCCTTCACGGCGGTGCCGAGTTCGAGGTCACATCTCTTCGCAGGAAGGCGAGCTGCGTCCTGGCTACCCGTTTCCGAGCGGCCGTCCCCGCCCCTGGCAGGTGGATCTGCTGCTGCGCCTTCCCTCAGCTGCACCGGGCTGTTCTGCGCCCTACGCCGTTTCCGACGTCGTCTTCTCTTCTGCTGCTGCGTCGGTGCGGCCGCGGCCGCCTCGCCGCCCCCGGCACGGCTGCGGCTTGAGAAAGCCGCACAGCCGCGCCAACTGGCGACGTGCGGGCCGCCACACCGGACACAAGTCGGCAGAGCGTTGCTGCCGCGGTCGCAGGCGCGGCTGTCGTGCTCTCCTGAGCACTTGACGCACCGCGCCGCGTTGCGGCAATACTTCGCTACATGGCCCTCGCCCTGGCACCTGAAGCACTGGGGCTGAGGATCCATGGCGGTCGGGAGAGCCTCCGTCGTAACCGGGAAGCCCAGCAACTTCCGCAAGTCGAAGATGTCGCTCCCGCCGTCGACCGTTTGCACGGTCACGGCATAGAGCGGCGCCCTCTTCCTGTTGGTTCGGTTGTGCAACCTAGCGGCTGCACTACCAAACCCGGCTCGCAGCAGCCCTTCCCGGACCGCTGCCTCATCACAGCACCAAGGCAACCCCCGGAGGAGTGCCTTAGTCGTCTTCATCCTTCCTACGGAAGGTGCCTTCTCACGCGCCGGCGGCGCGTCGACGATGTGGTCGGCCACTGCGACCTTGATCGCCCTGTGGTCGGCCACGTTTGCGGCTCGAACGCAGATCAGCGAGTCTGTATCGACAGACTCGTAGACCACCTCGTTCCGAGCGCAGCTCGTCATGGTGTCGAACAGCGCTGTCCACCCGCCTTTGCACTTGACGTACAATGGGGGGACAGACTAAGACTCGTCTTCTCTGGAGTTCCTTGCACGGTCGGCAGACTCAGTGAGTTGCACAACCGAAGGACCCATCGTAGCGGCAGGTTTCCTCTGCGTACGCTTCTTTCCCATGCTGCGAGGCGCGGAACACGACAATTTGCACGCGTTGTCAAAACAACGCACGACAATTTGCTCTCCGCAGCGCCCACAGCACAGAAAACCTCTTCTCGAGCTCTCAGCGGCCGAGTAAGCGAAGCGCGCAACACCAGCGATGCGCTCACCTCGCCAGCTCAGGCCGCTCTGGTGCCCGGAGGCGAGCTCGCGGCCGCAGACTATATGTACCTGGCGCGCCAACGTCCGAGGGCTTCTCCGCGGTCATTTCCGGTGCGGTTCTCCTCTTGCTACCTGCGGCGGTCGTTCGCTGCAGTACGGGAAGCCAGGATCCGTTTACCTTAAGGCTTTCCTCTTTCTTGTTGAAACTGTTCGCGTGTTTTTGGATTTCTACAGCTTCTCTGAACAAGCGCGTGTGATAGTGCTTCTCTACAGCCAGAACTTCCGTGTCGGCGAATTTTATTACGTGGTCGCTCTCATTCAGTGCGTGCTCTGCCACGGCCGATTTCTCCACCTGCCCCAACCTGCAATGTCGCTTATGCTCTTTGATCCTGGTGTTAATGGATCGTCCAGTCATTCCGACATAAACTTTTCCGCATGTGCAAGGTATACGGTATATTCCCGACATTGCAAGTGGGTCTCTTTTCTCCTTCGCCGATCTAAGACACTCTTTGATCTTCCTTGTCGGTTTGAAAATCGTCTTTACGCCGTGTTTGCGCAATATACGGCCGATTCTGTCCGTCACTCTGGGAATGTATGGCAGAAAGGCCGTACCCGACATTTCTTTTTCTGGTTCCTTACTTCGCCGAGTGTTTAGCTCTGTTACACTTCTAATGTAATTTGTGGAGTACCCATTGCTCCTCAGAACTGTTTCCAGGTGTTGCATTTCTCGTTTGAGGTGTTGAGGCTCACATATTCGTCCTGCTCTCGTTACGAGCGTACTAATCATGCCTCTTTTCTGGCTCGGGTGGTGGTTTGACAGTTTGTGCAGGTATCGGTCCGTGTGTGTCGGTTTTCGATACACGCTGTGTCCCAGGTTTTCGCCGTCCCTTGTGACCAGCACATCTAGAAATGGCAGTTTCCTGTCCTTTTCTACCTCCATGGTAAATGTTATGTTGGCATGGAGGCTGTTCAAGTGTCTCAGGAATTCACCGAGCTGTTCTTCACCATGGCTCCACACCACGAAAGTATCATCGACGTACCTGTACCACACCTTCGCTATTAAGGCAATTTTGAAGCTAGAGCTACTAAAATTGGTATTTGGTTAATGTGGTTACTCTGTCAGAAATAAAGATATACATGTTTCAGGATTTGTGGAAACTGAACCCTATGAGAGTGAAATAGTGGGCGAAAGCTTTTTTTTTTTTTTTGAAAATATATCATTATTAATGAACTACTAAAGTATTTTTAAAGCTACGTCTATGAACATTGGTATTTGACTTCTCGGACACAAATAAAAAATAGCTTGTTTCAGTGTTTTGGGAAACTGAACTCCTAAGGAGGTGAAATAGGGGATGAGGTTCTTTATGAAAATATTTTATTATGAAAGCCTTTTTAAAGTTCAACCTATGAAAATTTCAATTTGGCTTCTCACTTGGAAATAAAAAATACGTGTTTCACCGTTTTTGAAAATTCAACCCCTGTGGGAGTGAAAGGGGGGATGAAAGTTTCTGAGGTAACATTTCATTGTGCAAGTATTTTTATAGCTGAATCTATGAAAACTTTTATTTGGTTACTCTGCTAGAATTAGAACATATACATGTCACTGTTTTTGGAAATTCAACCCATAAAGTGGTGAAATAGGGGTGAACCGTTTTATGAAAGTATTTCATTGTGAAAGCATTTTTAAAGATAAATGTTTGAAAATTGGAACTTCGCTTCTCGGTTAGAGATGAAAAAATACGTGTTTCACTGTTTTTGGAAATTCAACCCCTAAGGGGATGAAGTAGGATCAGACTGATTCAATGACTCACCATCGCCCAGCCCAAACCCCATAGGATAGAAACTTGATGTTTGGAGAAGGTGTGGATCTTATACTGTAGGCTTCGTTTAAAAACATATTGTCCGAAATTCGACTCCTAAGGGCGTGAAAGAAGTGATAAAAGGCTATTTGAAAGTGTGTCGCTAAAAAGGAGATTTTGAAGCTACAAATACGAAAACTGGTATTTGTTTTCTCAGCTAGAAAATAAAAAATCCGTATTTCAGCATTTTTGGAAATTCAACCACTAATGGGGTAAAATAGTGGGTGATAGATTTTTGAAAATAAATAATTGCTAATGAACTAATAAAGTACTTTTAGGGCTACATCTGTGAAAAATTGTATCTGGCTTCTGGGTAAGAAATAAAAAAATACGTGTTGCAGTGCAGTATTACTGAAAATTTAACCCCTAAGGGAGTGCAATAAGGGATGAAAATTTTTAAGAAAATATTTGAAAGCTAAATTTACGAACATTGGTATTTCACTTTTCTGTTAGATATAAATAAATATTTGTGGGGGGATGAAACTTGCTATGGAAGTATCTCCACAAGAATGCAGAAGGCATGATTAACGAAAACTTTGGACTCCAGTTACCAGAGTCGTATTTTGTTCGCAAATACATTCAGAAAAGGTCATGCTTATATGACCTTAATTACCGTGAAAAGCTTAGATGTAGCAATTTGTGAACAACATAAACATTCGATTAAATAAAAACAAAGAAATTGTGCAGGCCATGCAGTCTAAACGAGCGAAACATCCAGCGTTAAGTTAGTATTATATAATTTATTTTATATACACTACTGGCCGTTAAAATTGCTACACCAAGAAGAAATGCAGATGATAAACGGGTATTCATTGGACGAATATACTGTTCTAGAACTGGCATGTGATTACATTTTCACGCAATTTGGTGCATAGATCCTGAGAAATCAGTACCCAGAACAACCACCTCTGGCCGTAATGACGGCCTTGATACCCCTGGGCATTGAGTCAAACAGAGCTTGAATGGCGTGTACCGGTACAGCTGCCCATGCAGCTTCAACACGATACCACAGTTCATCAAGAGTAGTGACTGGCGTATTGTGATGAACCAGTTGCTCGGTCACCATTGACCAGACGTTTTCAGTTGGTGAGAGATCTGGAGAATGTACTGGCCAGGGCAGCAGTCGAACATTTTCTGTATTCAGAAAGGCCCGTACAGGACCTGCAACATGCGGTCGTGCATTATCCTGCTGAGGTGTAGGGTTTCGCAGGGATCGACTGAAGGGTAGAGCCACGGGTCGTAACACATCTGAAATGTAACGTCCACTGTTCAAAGTGTCGTCAATGCGAACAAGAAGTGACCGAGACGTGTAACCAATGGCACCCCATACCATCACGCCGGGTGATACGCCAGTATGGCGATGACGAATACACGCTTCCAATGTGCGTTCACCGCGATGTCGCCAAACACGGATGCGACCATCATGATGCTGTAAACAGAACCTCGATTCATCCGAAAAAATTACGGTTTGGCATTCGTACACCCAAGTTCGTCGCTGAGTACACTATAGCAGGCGCTCCTGTCTGTGACGCAGCGTCAAGGGTAGTCGCATCCATGGTCTCCGAGCTGATAGTCCATGCTGGTGCAAACGTCGTCCAACTGTTCGTGCAGATGGTTGTTTTCTTGCAAACGTCCCCATCTGGTGACTCGGGGATCGAGACGTGGCTGCAGGATCCGTTACAGTCATGCGGATAAGATGCCTGTCGTCTCGACTGCCAGTGATACGACGCCGTTGGGATCCAGCACGGCGTTCCGTATTACCCTCCTGAACCCAACGATTCCATATTCTGCTAACAGACATTGGATCTCGACCAACGCGTGCAGCAATGTCGCGATACGATAAACCGCAATCGCGATAGGCTACAATCCGACCTTTATCAAAGTCGGAAACGTGATGGTACGCATTTCTCCTCC
This sequence comes from Schistocerca nitens, assembly GCF_023898315.1. Classification (NCBI taxonomy): domain Eukaryota; kingdom Metazoa; phylum Arthropoda; class Insecta; order Orthoptera; family Acrididae; genus Schistocerca; species Schistocerca nitens. Next base: position 281,905,187 of record NC_064618.1, on the reverse strand, counting down.
TTACACGAGGCATCACAACAACGTTTCACCAGGCAACGCGGGTCAACTGCTGTGTGTGTATGAGAAATCGGTTGGAAACTTTCCTCATGTCAGCACGTTGTAGGTGTCGCCACCGGCGCCAACCTTGTGTGAATGCTCTGAAAAGCTAATCATTTGCATATCACAGCATCTTCTTCCTGTCGGTTAAATTTCGCGTCTGTAGCACGTCATCTTCGTGGTGTAGCAATTTTAATGGCCAGTAGTGTAAATTTCTCACAGAGTACTCGTTCTGTGTGCCAGTACCTCACATTAATTTTGAATGAAACGGGATGATATTCATGATAAAAGGGTTGAAAATATACAAGAAGAAACTCTGTTTTAGAATTGCCAAAATAAAGATGGTGTTATAATGTATATTAAACGATGGTAGTGTACTGAGGCGCGGATAGTCTCGAAGGCCCCGCGAGTCAATTCGCAGACGATGCAGTTTTCTGTATGAAGGTGCCTGTGGCAGAAGTCTATAGCGAATTGCAGGGAGAGATACAGAGGATTGATTATTGGAGCATGAACTGGCGGGCGAGGAGATCAACTACTATTCGATTACACTGCTTACGAGAGAGCTCTGGAAACGGCAACTACCGTAAAATACCTGGCAGTAACTGTCCGAGCTCCCACGATCCCTCATTTAACTTTGCAGTATGTGCATTGCGCGGCAGAAAAGGTTGTGTGTGGTGAAATGTATAAATGAGAGAAATTGTCAATTGAAAATCTGTAGTGCGCTCCTATAGTGCCTTCAGAGGAACCAGTGGACACACGAAAGGAACAGAAAACTGAAAGTAAGGCACTTATCACAACCATATATTTGTAAATATTTAGATAATTTAAATGCAAAGCCAGGAAACACTATAGAACTCATAAAAATATGTATAAGTAAATAATTTTCATTACGTTTTGGACCACTGGTGATGTCAAGCATGACTAGACAAGCATATTTTTTTGAAAACAAAACAAACATTTAGTTGCAAAACACAAATTTTTCTTATCTACATGATAAACATTATTACTATCAGTTATTACGGGTTTCTTCGTCTTAAGCTTACAGAAGTTCAAGAGTGTTCTTCATCAGCCGCGTTGCGCTTGTATTTACGAGGGTCGTTCCGAAAGTAGTGCCAACTATATCATGCAATAGTGAGTCAACATGAGAATTCCGAGATGTTTATTGAACCGGTACGGTCGTGTTTATGTGAATACCAACGTAAAATAGGGTTCCAGTACAGGACGTTACGGTACAGGCTGAAATGAAACACACGCATTGGAACTTTGTGTAAAGTTACTGTGCACGACTACAAACGGAGCAAAACTGGTTCTAAATCAACAACTGCGCTTCAAAATAGTCCTCCAGTGCATATAAACACAATGTTGCCAAAGATGCAGAAGGCGTTGAATGCCATCAGTGTGTGCCACCTGTCACCGAAATGCTGTGAGGACGTTCGCCCTGCTTGCAAACCGCTCCCACGCAATGGTTTCCTGGTCTGAGGTCGAGTGAATAGGGTGGTGTGGCGGGATCCATCATGTAGCACTGTCATTCTCATACTGAATGATTCAGGAACTGATAAGGAGTCATCTTCTCATGCGATCGCAATCTGCCCTTTGATTTCGGTAGTGTTTGCTCCCCGCTTTCGAGTGTATTAACTACGATTACGGTGATAGCACACGTCCGCACGATATACCATAGTTACCATGACTTATTGACTGCCCCTCTTATAAAGAATATCAGTGATGATTCTGGAAATGGTATACAAAATATGCCTCTAAATTTTGCTATTTATAGATTAAAAACAGTATTTCTCTTTAAATTTGGCGTACAATTAGGGGGGTTTTACGCTGTTGTTTACATATTCTGAAGTGCATTGCTTTTTCCCTCGTCGTTAGCGGAGGTTGAAGTCAAACGGGGTTACACATTGACTTTCAACAATTTTTTCGACATTTATGAATCTGCTTTTTGTTATCCTGCATTTGCGTTTTTTCCACTTCACTTTACTCTTGTAAACTTCACAAGAGAAATAACACTGTAGTTTCACGTGTTCCACAGTCAGCACAGTATTTTGATTTATTCATTCGTTTACTCTGTAGGTTGTATTGCCAACCTTGTGAATAGAATTTTTTTACACTTCCGTACTCTTATGTTTGCATGTGTGTGTTCCTGGGCGTAAATTAGAGAAGACACGTCAGGTGTTGGCAGAGATTGCCCTCACTGTGCATGGAACGAGAGCTCCTGCTAATCAGTGACGTGATATTTAGACAATATTTACCTGCAAATTACTGAGACGAAATTACATGTTGTGTTTAGAAAATGTGATTAATATAAAAAGCTTCCTGGCAAATTAAAACTGTGTGCCGGGCCGAGACTCGAACTCGGGACCTTTGCCTTTCACGGGCAAGTGCTCTACCAACTGAGCTACCCAAGCACGACTCACGTCCCGTCGTCACAGCTTTACTTCTGTTCTGTCAGTACCTCGCCTCTTACCTTCCAAACTTTACAGAACCTCTCCTGAGAACCCTGCAGCACTAGCACTCCTGAAAGAAAGGATATTGCTGCAGAATGAAAATCTCATTCTGGAAACATCCCCCAGGCTGTGGCTAAGCCATCTCTCCGCAATATCCTTTCTTTCAGGACTGCTAGTTCTGCAGGGTTCGCAGGAGAGCTTCTGTAAAGTTTGGAAGGTAGGAGGCGAGATACTGGCAGAAGTAAAGCTGTCAGGACGGGGCGTGAGTCGTGCTTGGGTAGCTCAGATGGCGCCGGCACGGTAGCTCGGCGTGTTCGGTCAGAGGGTTAACTACCCTCTGCAATAAAAAAACTGAGGTAATCGATCAACAACGAACTTCAATGGATGTCTTACGACGTCCGCCCCGAGCAGATGCAACGAACAAAATAAGATTAAAAAGAAAAAGAAGAAAAAAGATGGCAGAGCACTTGCCCACGAAAGGCAAAGGTACCGAGTTCGAGTCTCGGCCCCGCGAACAGTTTTAATCTGCCAGGCAGTTTCAAATCAGCGCACACTCCGCTGCAGAGTGAAAATCTCATTCTGGTGATTAATATAGTTCTAGCTTTCACTTTACGTTTATTTAAAGTACTATCAGAGTGTCAATACACTCTGTGTCTTCAGTAGAGATTAATAATGAACGCGTAATTTCTTTTCAGTACGTACTTTATCCCTGGGGCTACACCGGCGACTTGCCTGACGACTGGGAAACTCTGGTAAGCTAAACTTACCGTACTTTTTAAGCAGTAGTTGTTTTAAATGATTTTGTGAACTGAGATGTTAAATTCCGTTACTTCCACAGGACGCCTTGGCCCAAGATGCAAATGCAGCCCAGCTGGCAGCGGGAGGCCCCGAGTACACCATTGGCACCTTCAACAACGTCTTGTGTGAGTAGACCTACAGCCACCTATTTCGAACAGCACTGATGTAGGGAACTGGGGCTACTCGCGATAGTCTTTTTATATGTAACTTTCTCTATCGATGTTTCACTATTACGGTCAGGTTGAAACACTGTGCATCAGACCCAGCACCAGCGAACTAATAGATTGCCTCACAGAGAAAGGAAACATCCAGAAGGCGAGGAGAGAACTGAATGAAACTTCACTGTTTGAGAGGGTATGTGATGTCACTTCAGTGATAACAAAATTGAATAAAATATACAACGAGCTTTGCAATATGTGTCCAACTATCAGTCTGACGTTGCACACTCTCTGGCCTGGATGCACGTACTGATTCGGTGATTCCGTAGCATCCTCTCCTGAGGCAAACTGGTCCACAGCTTTTGTAACTGCTCCTTGATATTCTGGATACTCGCAGTGCGACGGAGTTGACATTCTGGAGGGCACCATTTGCGCTTTAACGCAAAGAAAGAAAAGACGCACTAAGGAAAAATTATCTCAATGGGACGGAAATCGGCAGATGTGACACAGACGTTCAGACAAACAAATTATTACAATTTCAGAAGAAGTGCATGATTTATTCAAGGCAAAGAGCTTCACAAATTGAGCAAATCAGCAACGTGTTGGTCCACCTCTGGCCCTTATTCGAGCCTTTATTCGACTTGCATTGGTTGACAGAGTTGCCGGATGTCCTCCTGAGGGATAACATGCCAAATTCTGTCCAATTAGCGCGTTACGTCGTCAAAATGCCGAGCTGCTTGGAGGGCTCTGACCGTAATGGTTCAGATGTTCTCAAACGTTTCAAATGGCTCTAAGTATTATGGAGCTTAACATCTGAGGTCATCATTCCCATAGACTTAGAACTACTTCAACCTAACTAACCTACGGACATCACACACATCCGTGCCGGAGGCAGGATTCGCACCTGCGACCGTAGCAGCAGTGCGGTTCTGGACTGAAGCGCGTAGAACGGCTCTGTCACAGAGGTCGGCCAAACGTTCTCAATTAAAGAGAGAACTGGCGACCTAGTTGGCCAAGGTATGGTTTGGTAAGCTTGAAGACAACAGTAGAGACTCTAGTCGTGTGCTGGTGGGTGTTACCTTGCTGAAATGCAAGCACAGGATGGCTTGCCCTGAGGGTGAACGGAACGCGCTGTAGAATATCGTCGACGTACCGCTGCTCTGTTAGTGTGCAACGGATGACAACCAAAGCGGTCATGCTATGAAAAGAAATGGCACCCAAGACTATATAACTTGTGTTAACTCGTAATAATGGGGTTGTATATAGTTACTCATGGTATGCCTCAGCCGTCGTCCTGAGTACATTGTCAGCCATTGTAACTTAACTACTGGAGAGTTAATTTAGTTTAATCTTGTGTTAAGCTTCTTCATTTTTATTATACTTTCAAAACAAAGTAAAGCATTATTACAAAGACAAACAATACTTACAATACAAAAGGAGCAGCTACATGCTCACTGCTCAAAATCCAAAACCAGACTGACTTCCTTTGCCAAAATGGCTTAACTATTTATACTTACTGAACAATCCCGAACAATCCTCGGCATTGTTTAAAATTATTATTTCATTAATTAACAACTAAAACTCTCATCCTAAAACAAATGACACATTTCAATGGTTACCTAGATTCTTATATATTAAACACATGAGTTAATTCTAGTCTATATACTAATTGTATCGTGTATAAATGCTTAGGTGTCAAATGTTAACAATACACTTGTTATATTTACTAATTACAGAAGATTCATATCATATAAAATGTTCCTACCAATTAACGGACTTCTACACATTAGTGTAATTAAGATTCCGTAACTGTTTTCTTCGTAACTTTCTCACAAGTACATATTTCCATTCACCTCTATGTCAGAAATTACTGTTTATGGTTAAAATTTACGTTTTTAATAAGTTTCTATTAGACTGTTACGTGTCAACTATCACTCCTCGTTGTCGAGCCATATGGTGGGCGACAGTCAGGTTGGTATTCCACCACTCTTCTGATACGTCTTTGGCCCGGAATCCCATTGAATTGAATAGATTTGCTTCCAGTTATGACCTTCACGTCGAGTTGAGTCCTGATGACCAGGGAATACGTGTCTGCTTTTCATCTTTATGGATGACAGTGAGTGACAACAAACAGCGCACATGGAGGAGTTCTTAGGTGGAGAGGATGTTCAGCGAATGGACTGGCCTGCCTGTTCCTCCCTCTTAAATTCCATCGAACACGTGTGGGATGCTTTGGAGAGACGTATTGAAGCACGTCCACATGCACCATTGACCATTCATCAGTTGTCAACCATGCACAGGTAGTTCCAGTTTTCAAGAAGGGTCGTCTAGCAGATGCGCAAAACTATAGACCTATATCTCTGACATCGATCTGTTGTAGAACTTTAGAACATGTTTTTTGCTCGCGTATCATGTCATTTCTGGAAACCCAGAATCTACACTGTAGGAATCAACATGGATTCCGGAAACAGCTATCGTGTGAGACCCAACTCGCTTCATTTGTTCATGAGACCCAGAAAATATTAGATACAGGCTCCCAGGTAAATGGCATTTTCCTTGACTTCCGGAAGGCATTCGATACAGTTCCGCACTGTCGCCTGATGAACAAAGTAAGAGCCTACGGAATATCAGACCAGCTGTGTGGCTGGATTGAAGAGTTTCTAGCAAACAGAACACAGCATGTTGTTCTCAATGGAGAGACGTCTACAGACGTTAAAGTAACCTCTGGCGTGCCACAGGGGAGTGTTATGGGACCATTTCTTTTCACAATATATATATATATATATATATATATATATATATATATATATATATATATATATATGACCTAGTAGATAGTGTCGGAAGTTCCATGCGGCTTTTCGCGGATGATGCTGTAGTATACAGAGAAGTTGCAGCATTAGAAAATTGTAGCGAAATGCAGGAATATCTGCAGCGGATAGGCACTTGGAGCAGGGAGTGGCAACTGACCCTTAACATAGACAAATGTAATGTATTGCGAATACATAGAAAGAAGAATCCTTTATTGTATGATTATATGATAGCGGAACAAACACTGGTAGCAGTTACTTATGCAAAATATCTGAGAGTATACGTACGGAACTATTTGAAGTGGAATGATCATATAAAATTAATTGTTCCTAAGGCGGGTGCCAGGTTGAGATCCATTGGGAGAGTCCTTAGAAAATGTAGTCCATCAACAAAGGAGGTGGCTTACAAAACACTCGTTCGACCTATACTTGAGTATTGCTCATCAGTGTGGGATCCGTACCAGGTCGGGTTGACAGAGGAGACAAAGAAGATCCAAAGAAGAGTAGCACGTTTCGTCACAGGGTTATCTGGTAAGCGTGATAGCGTTACGGAGATGTTTAGCAAACTCAAGTGGCAGACTCTGCAAGAGAGGCGCTCTGCATCGCGATGTAGCTTGCTGTCCAGGTTTCTAGAGGGTGCGTTTCTGGATGAAGTATCGAATATATTGCTTCCCCCTACTTATACCTCCCGAGGAGATCACGAATGTAAAATTAGAGAGATTCGAGCGCGCACGGAGGCTTTCCGACAGTCGTTCTTCCCGCGAACCATACGCGACTGGAACAGGAAAGGGAGGTAATTACAGTGGCACGTAAAGAGCCCTCCGCCACACACCGTTGGGTGGCTTGCGGAGTATAAATGTAGATGTAGATGTAGATGATGGAGGAATGTAACGCCCTACCACAAGAACTACTTAACAACCTTTTGGTAACCATTGTAGCAAGTGGAGAGTATGCATTGTCGTCCGTGGTAATCACATACCCTACTGTCAACCACGTCCCGCCTTTTCTAATGCACAAGGAAATATTACGAATTGCGATGACTTGAGTGTAATTATTGTCTTCGAATAAACCTGCCATTCCTGTTCGTCTCATTACATATTTGTTTCAGTTACCTTCTGTAATACACTCTAGTAGCTCTTTCTACGTATGGACGACGTTTCATCGAACTATGTTACTTAGCAATGACACACCATGTGAAAGTCACTTTCTTCCTTTAGATTAGCAGAGACCTGTGTATATTTCTCCCATCATCTCTCACCGGCGAACGATACTGGTATCTACTCCACGATTAAAAAACCTCCATACGCCTTCTTGCAGCATCCCACAGGTGATCTACGAGGGGTAGCCATGACATTGTAATTCTCACCTCAAAAATTAAAAAAAAAAATCAAGCTCATATCGTGAAACATGGTAATGGTGTTACTTTCCTTTATATACTGACATTTCAATGGGACACTTGATTCTTCCCAACAACACAAGAATTGTTTGTAGAAGTCTGGAGTATGATTGTTCAAAATGCGTTTCGACATGGAAAACATCTCGATACATTGCGTAGGTTTGGGGGTATGGTTTCAAAGAAAAGAGAGAAAAATCGTAATGTGAAGGCGTTATGTGAAATGTATGATTATCGTTATATTATTATTATTATTTCCTTTCTCAGACGTTATGTCTGGTCAAAAATGGAAAGTGACGCGGACCTTGATCAAGCGTGACTTCCTTTTAACTGTACGGTATATGTTATATTGCATTTAGGAACTTTCAGGTAATTGAACATGTATCAATAATTACGGATTTCTGTAGTTGTATATATACGTTTGGATGTAGCTGTATTGCATTGATGTACTGGTGGATATTGTGTGGTATGGCTCCTGTAGTTGACAGTATAATTGGTATGTCAACTTTATCCTGATGCCACATGTCCTTGACTTCCTCAGCCAGTTGGATGTATTTTTCAATTTTTTCTCCTGTTTTCTTTTGTATATTTGTTGTATTGGGTATGGATATTTCGATTAGTTGTGTTAATTTCTTCTTTTTATTGGTGAGTATGATGTCAGGTTTGTTATGTGGTGTTGTTTTATCTGTTATAATGGTTCTGTTCCAGTATAATTTGTACTCATCATTCTCCAGTACATTTTGTGGTGCATACTTGTATGTGGGAACGTGTTGTTTTATAAGTTTATGTTGTAAGGCAAGCTGTTGATGTATTATTTTTGCTACATTGTCATGTCTTCTGGGGTATTCTGTATTTGCTAGTATTGTACACCCGCTTGTGATGTGATCTACTGTTTCTATTTGTTGTTTGCAAAGTCCGTATTTATCTGTTGTGGTACTGGGATCTTTAATAATATGCTTACTGTAATATCTGGTGTTTATTGTTTGATCCTGTATTGCAATCATGAATCCTTCCGTCTCATTGTATATATTGCCTTTTCTTAGCCATGTGTTGGATGCATCTTGATCGATGTGTGGCTGTGTTAGATGATACGGGTGCTTGCCATGTAGTGTTTTCTTTTTCCAATTTACTTTCTTCGTATCTGTTGATGTTATGTGATCTAAAGGGTTGTAGAAGTGGTTATGAAATTGCAGTCGTGTAGCTGATGTATTTATGAGTGATTGCTTTGTGTATTTTGCTAGTTTCTGCTCGTTCCATAAAGAATTTTCTTAAATTGTCTACCTGTCCATAATGTAGGTTTTTTATGTCGATAAATCCCCTTCCTCCTTCCTTTCTGCTTAATGTGAATTTTTCAGTTGCTGAATGCATGTGATGTATTCTATATTTGTGGCATTGTGATCATGTAAGTGTATTGAGTGCTTCTAGGTCTGTGTTATTCCATTTCACTACTCCAAATGAGTTGGTCAATATTGGTGTAGCAAAAGTATTTATAGCTTTTGTCTTGTTTCTTGCTGTCAATTCTGTTTTCAGTATTTTTGTTAGTCTTTCTCTATATTAATCTTTTAGTTCTTCTTTAATATTTGTATTATCTATTCCTATTTTTTGTCTGTATCCTAGATATTTATAGGCATCTGTTTTATCCATGGCTTCTATGCAGTCGCTGTGGTTATCCAATATGTAATCTTCCTGTTTAGTGTGTTTTCCCTTAACTATGCTATTTTTCTTACATTTGTCTGTTCCAAAAGCCATATTTATATCATTGCTGAATACTTCTGTTATCTTTAGTAATTGGCTGAGTTGTTGATTTGTTGCTGCCAGTAGTTTTAGATCATCCATGTATAGCAAATGTGTGATTTTGTGTGGGTGTGTTCCAGTAATATTGTATCCATAATTTGTATTATTTAGCATGTTGAATAGTGGGTTCAGAGCAAGGCAGAAGCAGAAAGGACTTAATGAGTCTCCTTGGTATATTCCACGCTTAATCTGTATTGGCTGTGATGTGATATTATTTGCATTTGTTTGGATATTGAGTGTGGTTTTCCAATTTTTCATTACTATGTTTAGGAACTGTATCAATTTAGGATCTACTTTGTATATTTCCAATATTTGTAGTAACCATGAGTGGGGTACACTATCAAAAGCTTTTGGGTAATCAATGTATGCGTAGTGTAGCCTCCTTTGTTTAGTTTTAGCTTGATATATCACCTCTGCATCTATTATCAGTTGCTCTTTACATCCTCGTGCTCCTTTGCAACCGGCTTTTTGTTCTTCATTTATAATTTTGTTCTGTGTTGTATGTGTCATTAATTTCTGTGTAATGACTGAAGTTAATATTTTGAATATTGTTGGTAGGCATGTTATGGGACGATATTTAGCTGGGTTTGCTGTGCTTGATCTTTAGGTTTCAGATAAGTTATTCCTTGTGTAAGTGTTTCAGGGACTGTGTATGTGTCTGCAATGTAACTGTTAAATAATTTAGTTAGATGTAAATGTGTTGAGGTGAACTTCTTCAGCCAGAAATTTGCTATTTTATCTTTTCCAAGGGCTTTCCAATTGTGAGTAGAATTAATTGCTTGGGTGACTTCATGTTGCAAAATTATCACTTCAGGCATTTGTGGTATCATCTTGTATGTATCTGTTTCTGCTTGTATCCACTGTGCATGCCTGTTATGTTGTACCGGATTTGACCATATGTTGCTCCAGAAGTGTTCCATGTCTGTTATGTTTGGTGGATTGTCTATTTTAATGTGTGTGTTATCTATTGTCTGGTAAAATTTCTTTTGGTTTTGTTTCCTTCTATTTTTACTTTTTTTGTATCTTCTAAGTCGTTTGGCCAATGCTTGTAATTTCTGCTTCTTTTCATCTAATTGCTCTATCGCTTCTTGCTGTGAGATTTTACTTAACCTTTTTCGTTTTTTTTTCTGACATTTCATTTCCTATAAATTGTGTTAGCTGTCCGATGTCTTTTCTCAGTTTTTCTATTCTGATCTGTAGCCTGTGTTGCCATGCTGGTTTTGTTGGTTTCTTCTGTGTGTTGGTTGGTTCTGATCTCTGCCTAGTGTGTATATTTAGTGTAGTGAGTGCTCCTATATAAACCAGTAGTTGTAACTCTTCCATAGTTGTGTTTTCATTTATTTTGTTGTGTATGATTGTGTTGATAGTTTTTATTGTTGTTTCGACTTGTGGGTTATTTGGCGGTCTATGCAAGAATGGTCTAATGTCTGTATTTGTGTCTTTGTATTCTATATATGTCAGCTGAAATTTTTCTTCTATATCTAACATGTGTGTTACTTCGAGTTCTATTTGTGCTTGTTCTGGTGGCTGTCTTAAGATTTAGTTTTCCTCTGATTGTTTAATTGATGCGTGTTGTTCTTTGTTTGTTTGCTCTGGGATGTTTGAGTCCATTACTGTATTTTCTTCTTCTTCTGATTGCACATTATTTTGTTCCAGTATTTGTTGTACTTGTTGTTTGATGTTTTCTAATTCTGACTGGGGTAGCCTGTTATTTTTTATTATTACACGGATCTGATCAGCTAGTCGTTGTTCTGTTAAAAATTTTAATTCTGGGTATCTGATAATAAATGTTGTGTATACTTGTGATCTGTATCCAGTTGTGTTGGTTCCTAGGTTTGTTGCTTGAAAATAACAGAACATGACGTGTCGATTAACTTCATCTGACCATCTCATCCTCTGTCTTTGTTTTCCTTCTAGGGTGGTTGCAGGAAGCATATCCTGCAACACACCTCTATTTGGATTTAAATCATTTTCCAGTTGGCTAGCAGTGTCGTTACCATTGTGGGCGGGCATAGAGTTCAAACATCGTCCCCGACCATGACGGCACTTGTCCGAGGCTTCTTTAGGTCTGTCCTGAACCAACTAATCACACTAAAAGGGGGGTTAGCCCTATTAGTGGTTTGTTCTTTTCGTCGCTTTTTACGACTGGCAGAACATACCGGAGGCCTATTCTTTTCCCGGGCCTCCACGGTTTTATTATTATTATTATTATCATTATTTATTTATGTTACGTTTTTTACCGAATCACTACTCTGTGTTGTCTAAGTAATCTTTCACTTTATTCAATGTACTGCTTAACAGTTACTTTTTATCAGCCATATTAAAGAATTTCGTTTTAGTAATCTCTTTAATCCCTACAGACAATTTATTGTACAGTTTTGTTCCCTGGTAAAAAGGCTGTTTTGCGTTTTATTTGTAATCTATCTTGGTGAATGTAAGTTCAGTCTAGTTCGTGTTTCATTGCCAAGGACAGAGCTGCTTGTTCAGTAACTGTGAATGTTATTTTTGATGGGCACAAATAATTGATAAATTTACTCAAATTATAAAGCTGAAATCCCCAGTTTCTTGAACAAATCCTTACACTAGCTCGGCTGCTACTTTTTGTTATAATTCTTTTGATCCTTCTGTGTAGTTTGAAAACTGTGTTCCTATTTTGTGCACTTGTTCACCAGGAAAACACTCCCTATCTAGGAGTTGAGCATACATATTAATAGTATGTGATTAAAACACAGTAGCTGTTATAGCCTGATGAGAGGAATATAACGCCATAACTTAATTATGACATTCTGTTTGCAGCCATCTTAGTGTGTTCATACCACTTCAACTGAGAATCAATATTCATTCCCTGAAGTTTTATGTTTGGTATATGTTCTACAGAGGTCCACCTACATTCAACTGAACAGTGTCGTTTCCCTTCCTCAAACTGAAATTCCTGTCTTTGTTTTCTTTTTCAGTGTCAAATTACTGCATATTCACAAACCGTTAACTTCCTTGAGGGTTACATTTGCTTTCACTGCAAGGAATTTTCCAGTTTTATTAGTGACTATAATATTGCTGTCATCAGCAATGAGAACTTTCTCCCCGTGGCTCTCACTGTAGGGAAAGTCGTTGATGTGTATCGACAACAGTATTAGTCCTAATCTGCTATCCTGAGAAATTCATATTAAGGTATTTTGGTTCTCATAACTGTTTCACTGAAACATTTGTCTTATCTGAGATATGCGTTTTCTCTACTATTTGTTCTCTATCTAATAGTTACCAGTCATTAGCTACTACTTTTACTCCTAATGATTCTAACTTATTTAGTAGAATCTTATGGTCAAACATCTATAAATGCTGCTGTGACATGCTCTTCCTCGACAATAGCATCAAGAACCACTTTTGTGGATTTTACTATAGCTAATTCGGCAATTTTACCGCTTCAGCAACTAAAATTTGATTTGCTTACAAGGCTATATTTATTCAAGCAATTCATTAACTTGTCTTTCGTAACTGATTCCATTATTTTTAAGACTGATGTCAGTAGGGAAACTGGCCGATGTTTTCCCTATTTGTATGAGTGTGTGTGTGTGTGTGTGTGTGTGTGTGTGTGTGTGTGTGTGTGTGTGTGTGTGTGTGTGTGAAGTTTACGTACGCTCAACGGAGAGGTTATCAGCGCCCTTACAAATGTGAAAAGAGATGAATATGGAGAAAATGGCTAAAAAAGTTGTCATACAGTTAGAAGTAAACTAACGAAATCATACGAGGGCAGTTCAATAAGTAATGCAACACTTTTTTTTTCTCGGCCAATTTTGGTTGTAAAAACCGGAAATTTCTTGTGGAATATTTTCAAACATTCCCGCTTCGTCTCGTATAGTTTCATTGACTTCCGACAGGTGGCAGCGCTGTACGGAGCTCTTAAAATGGCGTCTGTAACGGATGTGCGTTGCAAACAACGGGCAGTGATCGAGTTTCTTTTGGCGGAAAACCAGGGCATCTCAGATATTCATAGGCGCTTGCAGAATGTCTACGGTGATCGGGCAGTGGACAAAAGCACGGTGAGTCGTTGGGCAAAGCGTGTGTCATCATCGCCGCAAGGTCAAGCAAGACTGTCTGATCTCCCGCGTGCGGGCCGGCCGTGCACAGCTGTGACTCCTGCAATGGCGGAGCGTGCGAACACACTCGTTCGAGATGATCGACGGATCACCATCAAACAACTCACTGCTCAACTTGACATCTCTGTTGGTAGTGCTGTCACAATTGTTCACCAGTTAGGATATTCAAAGGTTTGTTCCCGCTGGGTCCCTCGTTGTCTAACCGAACACCATCAAGAGCAAAGGAGAACCATCTGTGCGGAATTGCTTGCTCGTCATGTGGCTGAGGGTGACAATTTCTTGTCAAAGATTGTTACAGGCGATGAAACATGGGTTCATCACTTCGAACCTGAAACAAAACGGCAATCAATGGAGTGGCGCCACACCCACTCCCCTACCAAGAAAAAGTTTAAAGCCATACCCTCAGCCGGTAAAGTCATGGTTACAGTCTTCTGGGACGCTGAAGGGGTTATTCTGTTCGATGTCCTTCCCCACGGTCAAACGATCAACTCTGAAGTGTATTGTGCTACTCTTCAGAAATTGAAGAAACTACTTCAGCGTGTTCGTAGGCACAAAAATCAGAACGAACTTCTCCTTCTTCATGACAACGCAAGACCTCACACAAGTCTTCGCACCCGAGAGGAGCTCACAAAACTTCAGTGGACTGTTCTTCCTCATGCACCCTACAGCCCCGATCTCGCACCGTCGGATTTCCATATGTTTGGCCCAATGAAGGACGCAATCCGTGGGACGCACTAGCACTACGCGGATGATGAAGAAGTTATTGATGCAGTACGACGTTGGCTCCGACATCGACCAGTGGAATGGTACCGTGCAGGCATACAGGTCCTCATTTCAAGGTGGCGTAAGGCCGTAGCATTGAATGGAGATTACGTTGAAAAATAGTGTTGTGTAGCTAAAAGATTGGGGAATAACCTGGTGTATTTCAATGCTGAATAAAACAACCCCTGTTTCAGAAAAAAAAAGTGTTGCATTACTTATTGAACTGCCCTCGTAGTTACTCACTCACTGCCACCTCACTCGTGATGACCACACAGTCACTCTGCGCCTCTTATTCCTAGTGTTTCCAGCTAACTTAGTAAAATCTTACAGTGAGCAGTACCAAAAGCCTTAGAAAGCTCTAGAAATATGCCTTTGACACACTCATCTTCGACAAGAGGGGGAGCGAATGGTGTTAAACGTGGGATTAAAACGTAAGTAAAATGACACAGGAGCTAAAATATCAGCACTGGCTGACTACTTACAAAAACAGTGGGTGAGCCAACAACTCTGTTAAAACATTTACGACATCTCCCTCAAATTTTAGCAAACACATCACAGAACGTTAAAACTCTAATCACATTTGTTTAAATGTCTCTTAAAATAGAGGCCAGATCTGTCGGCAAATCTGCCGCTGCCCTCTGGATCGAAAAAAAAAAAAACTCAGTGTAGCGAAATGTGGGGCACAGTGATTTGTACGCCACAGGCACCACACATCGAAGGACGCTCCCGCCAGAACAAGAAGCCATGCGCCCAAGATCTGTGCTCTATATGAAGATGGGTGAAAAGAAGCTCATCCCGACTGCGTGGCTAGAAGGAGGTGCACCATGGCCGCGATGTAGGCTTTACCAGACGCATCTGTCACTTCCAGTTACTCTGCTTCCCGCCCACACATGACTCGGCAATTCAACAGCGAGATGATAGTATGCACGGGGACAGCACACTGAACTAACTGAGGACCGCTACAGTCTTCCTTGGCTGCTACATCTGTCCTTTCGTTCCCTGCAGTAGCCGAGTGACTCGACACGCAACAAAAAGACACCTCCTTGCCCAGCGTTTGGAGCTGGAGGAGGACGTTTGGATATTCTGAACTACCTATCTGCTGGGTACAAGCATTTTAGAGAGTGAAGGGAATAAGAGCAGAGAGCGAATTTAGGACTCTAAATACACTTCATCTCCTTCAGTGCCTGGAAGTTCGTGAATAATTCTGCGTCGATGGCACTAAAGTCTGGGTTCAGTCGGATCTTGAGGACACGATCGCGGGAAACAAGAGAGTAACCAACGGAGCCTCCTGCAATTTAGAGTTTTAGAGCGCAGTTAAAATGTTATAAAGGAATTTATTAAATACATATGCAGAGGTGCAACCTTAACTGCAGTGCACTAAATCTAAAATTACCCTGGGCCTCTACAGTAACCAGTGTTGCAGGCATTGAAACCTTGGATTTGGGATGTCTTGTGATGTATCTTGTGATCCACACCAAGGGACGTCAGCATAACTTCATGCAGATCCCAAATTATCTCGTTTCTCATGGACGATTGATAAAGAGACTTTCCATAAATGGACGAGCAGCCGTAACGTATGCTGGTGAATTGAGCGTAGCGAGGAACTTGCACGTCGGACGCACCACCGGCGTAGGACGGTAAGTGGTGGTTCAACAGCCTAGGCACAGAGACTGGGTATGGGGCTGGTCCTGAAAGCGATTATGGCCAGCCAGATCTCCTCATGATTGTCAGGTAAGAATGCCTCGCTAATCCGTACACTGTGCACTCATAGTCCAGCTGCGATCACAAGAGGGCCCTATAAAACTGGAGCAGACATGCCCTGTCCATTCCCCAAGACCTGTGGCTAAGACACAACAAGAAATTCAGTTCCTTCTGGGCACTTGCCTTCAGGTCTTTTAGGTCCGGTAACCACGACGGTTTGGAGTCAAAACTAAGGCCAAGAGACCTCACAGTATCTTTAAAAGGGAGAACGGTGTCCCACATACGTAACTCAGGTAAGGTAAAAAGACGATGAGAACGATGAAAATGAACACACACACACATTTCTTTGCAGAAAGTGTAAAACCAATCTATGTAGCACACACCTCCAACTTCTTTACCGTAAGTTGCAATTGATGACACATTACTGCGATACTAGAGGGCGAGCAGAAGACTAAAAAATCGTCCACAAATAAGGAGCACTGAACAGGATGTCTTCAGTGGGTGTTGCACTGTTAATACCTATGGAAAAAGAGGGTGACATTTAAAACACTGTCTTGTAGAACATCATTTCCTACGCAAAACTATCTGACCGTGTATCAGTAACTCTGTACCTAAAAAGGCATCTTGAGAGGAAGGACCGAGTGAAGATGAGAAGGTGACCACGAAAGCTCCATGGTGTAGCTGTCTGAGAATATTGAGCCTCCAAGTAGTACCGTACTCATTACTGAACTCAAAAAATACCCCTAGATAACGCTGCTAACGGAGGAAAGACTGCTGGGTTTTAGCCTCTTGCAGGGCCAGGACATCGACAGTTGATCAACATCACCTGAATCCATACTGAGGAGCTGCCTGGTTTTCAATATACAGACTTGACAATGGATGACCAGGTACTCTACGGCCCTTCCCACACAGCTTGTTAAGACGATGCTCCGGTAACTATTGGGGTATGTTCGGTCCTTTACTAGTTTGAGGAGTGGTATCAAAATTACCCCCCGCCACGAGTCGGGAAATTCACCTGACAGCCATACTGAATTAAAATATTGTAAGGGGGTGTCCTTTGACACCGTATGCAAAAACTGCAGCATGCTGTACCAGATTTAGTCGTGACCAGGTGCCACATCACGAGCGTCGGACAGTGCCGAATCTAGCTCCCATAGCAAGGATGGGCAGCTGTAGGACTCTTAACTGATGGACCAGAAGTCTGATTCGACACTCCGCATGGTGGCACGGTAACGACAGAATACCGAAGCCTGGTTGGCAGTGGCAGTAGCCAGCATGCTCTGCCACTGCCTGCACGATGTCTCCAGGTGTTGTTTTGAGACACGCCTGATTCAACAACACTGCTATAGGTAACCGACTGCGTTTACTGGAAATCCTCCTGATGGTTTTCCATACTTTCGTAGAACAAATGGAGCGATTTAGAGAATCCATGAACGCTTGCCATGACCTATTCTTAGTCTCCTTAATTACGTGTCGTGCCTTGGTCCTCGCTAATCGAATGGGTGCGAGGTTTTCCGTTGTAGGGCGGCACTTAAACCGTCGCAGACCCGCTCACCAGACCTGAGTTACTAAAAGGCACTCATCAGTACACCAAGATGACCTGAGTACTTCGAGATGGAGAAGCCACCAGAATAATGTACCGGATTTAGTCATGATCAGGTGTCATACCACAAGTATGCCACTCGATTGATGTGGTCCACCTACTACTGGCGCTGTTGCGGCCTCCAAAAACAGCTGGCTGGATGAACAAAGTCCAATTGCCTCTGTTAACCATCCTTCATGGCTGTATAGGTTGAGAGAGAGCTTCATCCAGTAGGTGAATCTGGAGAGGGGAGTGGTCACTCGAATGAAGGTCCTCAGTGACTTCCTACTGAACAGGATGACACCCCTGATTCAACACCCCTGATTCAACAACACTGCTATAGGTAACTGACTGCCTTTACTGGAGCAGGTAGGGAAATAAGGGTCCACAGAGACACAGTCCCACTTGCGTGTGTCAGGCTTATACAACTGAGGTCGGGTAGTTTCCTCAGATTTTGCCGGCTAATGACTTTCCGCCTCTTCTCATCGGGTCACAGTGCACCTTGAGATTGAGGGTTTCATAGAGGTTTCTGCCATCCTCGGGATCCGGGCAATCAAGCCATACAATACTCCACCGCCGCACCGTACAGTGATCGCTGAAGCATGCCCAGAGCTTACAGTGACAGGGGACTGGCGGCGCGTACCAAGCCTCAGCTCAGGAGCACCAACGTCACCAACCCAAAACCAGCAAACGAATGCCGAGCCACTGAGAGCTTCTGAGATATCTTTCTTTAGCAAAAACACGACTGTTTCCTGTTTTGATTACTCTGGAAATTTCCATGGTGTGAATTACTCATTTATCATGTTTGTTAAGAGAGCTTGTAAACTCCTAATGCATTGCTTCAGCACCCACATTGGAACTTCATTTAAGTCTACTGACTTATTATTCTTTAGATTTTCAACAGCTTTTATGACTTCATGCTCTGTGGTTGGTAGTAACTCCATTGCACAATTACTTTTAGAGTTTGTAATTGTTTTTGGTAATTTTGTTGTAATTTCTCTGTAATACTTGAAAAATGGTCAGTCACCTAATTTGCTAGGTGGTGTATGGATCACTTATTGCTTTATCCCCATCCTTATCAGTATGTTTTTATGTGTTGTTGTTTTTATGTGTTGTTTATATCCCCCTGTTTACTGTCTCATGATATCACAGAGTGCATTGAATTTCTTCTTTGCATTGGATGTCAACAGTACATTGCTATATTTTTTTTTTATTGACTTTACATTTTGATGGCGAGTTGCTAAGTCTATGAAATGTTCCCATTACTTTTTCCAATAATTTCTTTTCCTTTATTACAGGCAGTATGTGTACCGTTTGCTGTGTTAAGATCTATATTGTCAGTGCTTATAGCAGAATTTTTAAAGATGCTGATTATACTCTTTAGGCAGAGTAACCTGTTATCTGAATTTATTCTAAAAAGGATCTACTTCTGCTACCAATGACAACAGGTATTGGCTACGCATGGCCCGAGATCCACCCCCAACACTCCCATGAATCAGCTGTACCAATTTTCCCTTCCCAGTCCAGTTTAGGTGTCGGCTGTGACTAGTTAAATCCCATCTATCGATAGTCCCGAGTGTTACCAGAGCAATATGCGCAATGTCGGCTGCCAACAGTGTAGTTCCTAACTCATTAATTCGGCTCAAAGCTCCATTGAGGCATAGCCGACCATGACATCGGAACAGCTCGACAAAGTAAACATTGATGTCACGAATCAGGGAAACTATCTTGTCCAGGTAGTCATCTACTACATATGCGATATCCCAGTTCAAACTGTTTTCAGGTCCATCGAGAATCATAGTAGGATCCTCTTTTTCAAAATACTTACTTAAAACTCCAAAGTTATCTATCATTTGACCTAGCCCAACAGTTCCTGCTGCATACTTTCATCAACTGCTGTGGCATTGTGTCCCTTCCAATGCAGGAAACGAACTGCCAAACGATAATACACTTTATCAATGCCCTAGGCCATTTTTGTTTTTCCGCTATCAGTATAGTACGGTACTATGGCACAGGGATTACAGGGTGTACCAGGACTTTAGGAATGCGGCTGAAACTAAAAAGAAAATGTTACTTTATTTTTCGGATGTCGTAATTAAAATTTTATGACTAACCTTCGTATTTTTCATGCCCTCCATTTGCCAGTAAAGGAAGAATTTTTAATACAGTGCAGTGACTTCTGGAATACATAAGTAAACGTAGATCAAGAAGTACACGCGAATGAAGGCTCATTTATTACTTAATACACAAATTAAAAAAAAAAGTTTTGCATCACCTCGGTTACGAGAGTTCCGGAATCTGTATAGAAAATTGGAAGAGATATCAACATGAACATCATTTCCGCCCTTCTTATTGCTCATGAAAACCACACAATGCATGTTGTACCATTGATGTACACACTAGTACCTCTAATACCTAGTAGCACGTCCTCTTGCATTGATGCATGCCCGTATTCATCGTGGCATACTATCCACAAGTTCAGATTGTCCCACTCCTCACCGGCGATTCGGCGTAGATCCCTCAGAGTGGTTGGTGGGTCACGTCGTCCATAAATAGCCCTTTTCAATCTACCCCAAACATGTTAGATAGTTAGATAGGTTTCATGTCTGGAGAACATGCTGGCTGCTCTAGTCGAGCGATCTGGAGAACATGCTGGCCACTCTAGTCGAGCGATGTCGTTATCCTAAGGAAATCATTCACAAGATGTGCACAATGAGGGCGCGAATTGTAGTCCATGAAGACGAATGCCTCGCCAATATGCTGCCGATATCGTTTCACTGCCGGTCGGAGGATGGCATTCACGTATCGTACAGCCGTTACGATGCCTTCCATTACCGCCAGCGGCGTACGTCGGCCCCATGTAATGGCCACACCAAAACAGCAGGGAACCTCCACCTTGTTGCACTCACTGGACAGTGTGTCTAAGGCGTTCACGCTGACAGGGATGCCTCCAAACACGTCTCCCACGATTGTCTGGTTGAAGGCATATGCGACACTCATCGGTGAAGAAAACGTGATGCCAATCCTGAGCGGTCCATTCACAATGTTGCTGAGCCCATCTGTACATCTGTACCGCGCTGCATGGTGTCGTGGTTTGCAAAGTTGGACCTCGCCATGGACCTGGGGAGTTAAGTTCCGCGTTATGCAGTCTATTGCGCACAGTTTGAGTTGTAACACGATGTCTTGTGACTGCACGAAAAGCATTATTCAACATGGTGGCGTTGCTGTCAGGGTTCCTCAGAGCCATAATCCGGAGCGAGTGGTCATCCACTGCAGTAGTAGCCCTTGGGCGGCCTGAGCGGGGCATGTCATCGACAGTTCCTGTCTCACTGTATCACCTCCATGTCCGAGCAACATCGCTTTGGTTCACTGCGAGACAGCTGTACACTTCCCTTGTTGAGCGCCCTTCCTGGCACAAAGTAACAATGCGGACGCAATCGAACCGCGGTATTGACCGTATAGGCATCGTTGAACTATGGACAACTCGAGCCGTGTTCCTCCCTCCTTGTGGAATGACTGCAACTGATTGGCTGTCGGATCCCCTCCGTCTGATAGGTGTTGCTCATGTACTGTTGTTTACATTTTTGGGCGGGTTTAGTGACATCTCTGAACAGTCAAAGGGACTGTGTCTGTGATCCAACATCCACAGTCAACGTCTATCTTCAGGAGTTCTGAGAACCGGGGTGACACAAAACATTTTTGATGTATGTAGTTGAACACGAGAGTCTAGAGCCTCACGATTTTTAAGACTATGCTTTTATTTTTCATTTCTAAGATTTTGTTCTCCATTCTTGTGGACTGGCATATATGTTTCCAAATGATGGGACTACCTGTGTTTTCGCAGACACGGCGTCTGGCGTGAGCAGCGACTGGGTGAAAGGTGTGGCTGGAGTGAACCTCTCCTTCACCCTTGAACTGCCTGGTGGCGGGGACGAGGGTTTCGATCCTCCAGCATCCGACATCCTCAGCATTGTGACACCGTTCTTTGAGGCTATACGCGTCTTCGGCCAATATGTTGCTGACAACTATGGATGACGGAGATCGTATCTGAAGCAGTTTCTATGAGTGAGATATGATTCTTTATGATAAATAAAATTTCCTGTATTATATTCTCGTTGTCAGTGTAAAGGCAAATAATAAATTATACGCAGCTTTCGCCACCCCGTCTACAGTGTAACACATTTCTCCTGACTCACCCTAGTTAGCAAGCTAAGTAAAGGTAAATAAACATTATCTGTATTATGGACCCGAGATATTAGTTGATAAGTTAACTGTTATATAGCATCTATTCAACGTACAAAAAGTTGTGTTAACAGTCACTACTTATTTCGTGAGTCTCGTTATCATGGTCAGTCTGACCGACCTCAAATCGTCAATCGGAGCAACTGTTTGTAACTAATGGAAAGAATAAGTGGATTTAAATATTTGAGGTATTGCCTTAAGCATACAAAATCAGATGATGTTGAAATCAAGTTTGAAAGATGTATGCATTTTTGTGGCAAAATGCAACGAACTTTTAAACGTAAGGTTCGAACGGAAAACCGATCGTTGCTCTACCGTTATTGTTGTATGAAGCAAAAGCTGGGGTCCAACGTTTGAGCAAATAAGACAAATTGAACGGTCTTAAATGAGATTTCTCACGATGTATGTCGCGATAATCACACCTAGATCGTACTAAGCTCTAAATTAAATGTGGAAATACTTACGATTCTTGTCGCTGATCATGTTCAACGTAAGGAAAACAATAGAATCACTAAGCTTGGTGATTGTAGTGGTAAGTTCCTATGGCACCAAACTGCGGAGGTCATCGGTCCCTAGGCTTACACACTACTCAATCTAACTTAAACGAACTTATGCTAAGGACAACACACACACCCATGCCCGACGGAGGACTCGAAACTCCGACTGGAGGAGGCGCGTGAGCCGTGGCAAGGTGCTTTTAGACCGCGCGGCTACCCCTCGCAGCCACAAAGCTTGCATGCAATGTAATCGTAGAGGAAAAAAGAACACTGTCAATTCTTTAAAAAGGTGGCGTGAATAGCTCTCAGGCGGAACAATTCAGTGGGGCTAATCTATAATGTCGATGATGATAGTTGTCAGACGTACTCGAACAAGAAAAGTAGCAGTGTTAAAATAATACATTTGGACAAAATGTCCTCGTTTTACTTTAAAGTTTCCAACTTATACCAATATGTTTTGTTCATCATTCACTAGTGCGCCTCCTTTTCTCTAGCACGTCTCCATCCCCGTTCACTTGCTGCCACATCAACTAATTTCTAACACAATGGTTTGTGCATAAACACTGAGTACTACGTCACATGAATACAACAAGTTATCAAACTTCCTTCCCCAAAAATAGTAATAGTAAATTCGTTGACATGTATCCCATTTGTTTTTAAAATATTGTGTGCTTTCCGTTCAACAGTTAGGCTGACCTAATTTAAGGTTGTGTGTATGCTGGAACGCTAATAACACCCTCTTATAGGTTATAGGTTGTAATTTTTTCAGACTACATCTAGGATAGTTCTGCCTGTGTAAATCGCCTCAGGAAAATGCCGGGATGGTTCCTTTGAAATGGCACGGTCGACTCTGATCCCCTCCCCCAAACCAACGAAACAACCAGTTGGGCCTGTACGTATTTCGATTATGCTGAATTCTTGGTAAAGCAACCATCACATGGTGTTCTTCCACATCGCTACGTGCATCACAATATGAAATGGACATGTAACATTATTTGTTTGTGATGTCATTTGATAAAGCCCAAGGGGACAACATTAGCTATTGCTGATGAAGTGAAATAATGTTTTTTTAACAATAAAAACCTGTATCTCTCAGGATAATGGTTTCAATTAAGTGTAACAATTTTATCCTTCAACAAATGTTGGAAAAAGTGCCAGTTTGAAACATAAATACTTAAAAATACAT
Organism: Schistocerca nitens; assembly: GCF_023898315.1. NCBI lineage: Eukaryota > Metazoa > Arthropoda > Insecta > Orthoptera > Acrididae > Schistocerca > Schistocerca nitens. The sequence goes on along the minus strand of NC_064618.1, from coordinate 281,881,684 downwards.
AGGAATATAAAAAAATAAAATTCAATATTTTAAAATAGTAGCTGAAATTGAGAGGGGGTATAAACAACTCCCTATTACACAACATCGTTGAAACTTCGTGAGCTGTAGTGTCACATAATAACTCATTAGAGGACAAAGTGGAGGTCTGTTGTGCTTTCTGATGATAGCCGATTCTGCCTCGTTGCCAGGGATGGCCAGACGAGAGCCTGCAACCAACTGTCTGAAGCCCAGACATATTGTTTTTTTTTCTTTATTGTTATTTCACTCCCCATAATGGGGTGGGCTGGCAGCAACACAACACTCCGCTCTTCAGCCAAGAGATTTACAAAAACCATAAGCACATGAGAAAAGAATACATAAACGAGAATGGTAAAAATGGGCGAATAAACGATAACAAAGACAGACGAGTATGAAATGTAGATTAAAAAACAGACGAGAGCCACACACATATGCGGAGAATGAGCACTGTAGACCGAAGCAAAAACAAAGAAGGACCACAGTGGGAACACAATTAAGTAACACTGTTGGTGGCGATGTAACGTAGCACTGCACACGGCACTGGAGAAACACTGACACCACAACAAAAAAGGATTTTTAATCACTGCACCAAAGAGGGGGACCTATCACCGTTTGAAGGGAAGGGGGGAAGAAAAGGGAGGAGGAGAGACAGGAGGAAACCAGGAGGGGGAGGAGGAGGCGGTGGAGGGGAGAAGGAAAGGAGCCAGAAGCCCGGAGGGGGGGGGAACAGAGAAAGAAGGTAGGTGGCAGGGGAAAAGGAGAAAGAAGGGAAGGGGGGAGTGGGTGGGAGAGAGGATGCCCTGAGGAGGGGGGAAGAAGGGGACATAAAAGCTAGTAGGAGGGGTATATGGAAGGCGGGAGGACATTATCTGGGAGGGGAAGTTGGCGGAAGCCACCTTGGGCAAGGGTATGGAGCGTGTGAAGATGGAGACCAGGCGGGACACTGTGGTACAGGCGTAGCAGTGGGCTGGGGTGGGAGAGGACGGGGGAAACCAAAGGATTGGGAGGATCCAGTTTGCAGGAGACTTATAGGATTCGTGTTCATTCAAGGAACAGGAGGAGATGGGGGAAGGGTATCAAATCATAGAGGATCCGCGTGAGGGACAGGAAACGGATGTGATGAGAGGGACTTGTAGTAGGTGTGGAGGGGGGAGGGGGCAGAGATCGAAGTGGGACGGGTACAGCATAGAGTGGGGAGGATGAGGGACTGATAGGTATGAAGGACAGTGGAAGGGTCTAATACCCATGTTCGACCAGAGAGGAGTTTGAGAAGATTACGTGCCTTGGCTTGGACTGTCTGGAGATGGGAGGTCCAGGAAAGGTGGCGGTCGAGGGTGATGCCAAGGTACTTGAGGATGGGAGTGAGGGCAATGGGGCGACCATAGATGGTGTGGTAGAGATCCAGTAGGCAGGAGGAGGGGGTGGTGTGGCCCACAATGATTGCCTGACATATTGGGCATACACCTAGAGTTATAGTCTGGAGCGTGATGAATGACAGTAGGAGTACTCTCGTTGTTATAGCAAGCACCCTGACTGAAAATCTGTGAATCAGTCTGGCGATTCGATCTACTCTGCTGGAATTCATGAACAGCATTCTTATGGTACTTTCCAACAAATCTGTCTCCAATCGTGCATGTATTACACATCATCGGATGACAACTCCAGCGTCGTCCACAATCAGCATTAAAGGTTTCTGTATTGACTGACCAAGTGCAACAGGCATGGAACTTCATCCCACAAACTGACATCCGGCATTTGTATGACACAATGCATATGTACTTGCATGCTTGCATTGAATATTCTGGCGGTTCACAAATTATTGATGCACCAGCATTTCACATTTGCAATGGCTTTTCTCGCTCTTACATTAACTCGTGAACTTGCAGTGCTAATCATTTAAATATGTTACCTAAGCAAATATATTTTAGAAATTTTATTACTCTTCATTAGTTACTTTTTGATGATTGAATTTTTTCCGTCAGTAGTATTTCTACAAGTATTGGAATAATACATGGTGTCGATTTCAAACCACGTACATTTCAAAGGTCCACAAAAAAATCTACAGTAGATATGATAATAAAGTGCACCATAAGTTAGACAATCTCAAACAATTTAGATTATCAATCAGACTGCCAGCTATCGTCGCCAGAGTGCAGCATGGTCGCATAACGTGAAAACGGCGACTCAGCAGCAGCGCGAGCAAGCACTAGTATAGTTTGCAGAAACAAAATTGCCGATTATCGTACAAAGAAATTATCGTAGGTTGTATGGATGTGATTCACCTAACGTAAAACAGTTAAGGAATTATACTGTAAGTTACCGACATCTGTAAGTGTTCTGAAATATTCTGGTAATGCACGTCGTAGTGTGTCGAAAGAGACAGTGGAGGACATCAGACAAGCGTTTCTCAGAAGTAAATTCGGCAGGCGTCTAGACAACTTAATGTGTGCTGAACAACATTGTATAGCGTAGACGTCATATGTATGCTTACTAAGTGCCAATTCTGCTACATGTGATGCCGAACGACCAAACATGCCGATAACAATTTGATACGGATTGTTCAAGTAAGGGTGGTTCTTCTTGTCTCTGCATTTCTCATCATTCCTAGCATTGGAGCGGCGAAGCCATGTTATTGCTTCATATTATAGAGTATGCAGTGACAGTCTGGGCGCCGTCATACTGCACCGTTTGCACTCCTTGCTATAGCTCCACTTCCCATTTAGCAGTGAGGTACAGATGTCTCCCTACTTTTGTGATACTGGCACTCTTTGCATGCTCTAGATTACGGTTGTGACACATGGTCTGTGTTTGACTTGGTTCTCTTACCGTCTGTGTCCAACAATAGCTTCCAAATTAAACAGTGCACTCGGAAATAAGGTTACTGTGCAACAACTGTCCTTTCTTCAATAAATTCGCCCTGAATTTTAGGTTGGTGCTACCCTATAAAAACTCCATTTATATAGGCCATAATTACAAAAGGTTTACTTTCAACAGTTATTGCGTAACAAAAAATGGTTCAAATGGCTCTAAGCACTTTGGGACTTAACATGTGAGGTCATCAGTCCCCTAGACTTAGAACTGCTTAAGCCTAACTAACCTAAGGACATCACAAACATCCATGCCCAAGGCAGGATTCTAAAATGCGACCGTAGCAGCAGCGCGGTTCCGGACTGAAGCGCCTAGAACAGCTCGGCCACATCGGCCGGCTGCTGCGTAACAACTCAAGAAAGTAGGTTTACTGCTCATTATCACTCCGTTACTTAAAATTTAGTTTTAATTTTTAATTACTATGAACTGATAACGAATATTACTAAAAGTAAACCGAGCGAGGTGGCGCAGTGGTTAGCACACTGCACTCGCATTCGGGAGGACGATGGTTGAAACCCGCGTCTGGCCATCCTGATTTCGTTTTTCCGTGATTTCCCTAAATCGCTTCAGGCAAATGCTGGGATGGTTTCTTTGAAATGGCACGGCCGACGTCCTTCCCTAATCCGATAGGACCGATGACCTCGCTGTTTGGTCCCTCCCCAAAATCAACCAACGAAATGTAATCCCAGTCCTTATTGGTTACGTATGGCGTCAAGCCAGTCCTCAGGGTTTTATGAAAAGGTAGGCCTCAAGCGTCGGTAGAGCATACAAGTTCCTATAAGGAACACATGAATTTTAAATATCTCTTCCGTAGTAATATGTTCATTTTCCTCTGTGTTTAGCTTATCGATCAAGTGTAGTAGTTGTGGATTCAAGGTGTGGTTAAGAAAGGTAGGATACTCAAAGGTTTGTATGGCCAATACAACATTGGTTTTGACAACTTTATCATGGCCGTGTCGGTTACGGTTACAGGTAAGTCGTGCCATTAATCAAGATGCCATTATTCTACAGTTGCATTGTTTCCATGCCCCTAGTTTCACATCCTCCTAACAGTCGATTATTACAGTTTCTGTAGAACAGACGGTAAATTTACTGGGTTCCTATTCTTTGAAAGTGTGGTTCAGGTTTCAGCACTTCCCTGTGACACTGTGTGGTGTGATTCAGAATACTCAATACTTCCTTCGGGTGTCCCTGTCGTCATGCCACCTAATGGAAAGGAAAGACTGTCAGTCGCCCTACCTTCTTCAAAAGAGTGACCACATAACTACACTACTGGCCATTAAAATTACTACATCAAGAAGAAATGAAGATAATAAATGGGTATTCATTGGACAAATATATTATACTAGAACTGACATATGATTACATTTTCACGCAATTTGAGTGCATAGATCCTGAGAAATTAGTACCCAGAACCACCACCTCTGGCCGTAATGACGGCCTTGATACGCCTGGGCATTCAGTCAAACAGAGCTTGGATGGCGTGTACACGTACAGCTGCCCATGCAGCTTCACATGGATACCACAGTTCATCAAGAGTAGTGACTGGCGTATTGTGACGAGCCAGTTGCTCCGCAACCATTGACCAGACGTTTTCAATTGATGAGAGATCTGGAGAATGTGCTGACCAGGGCAGCAGTGGAACATTTTCTGTATCCAGAAAGGCCCGTACAGGACCTGCAACATGCGGTCGTGCATTATCCTGCTGAAATGTAGAGTTTCGCAGGGATCGAATGAAGGGTAGAGCCACGGGTCGTAACACATCTGAAATGTAACGTCCACTATTCAAAGTGTCGTCAGTGCGAACAAGAGGTGACCGAGACGTGTAACCAATGGCACCCCATACCATCACGCCGGGTGATACGCCAGTATGACGATGACGAATACATGCTTCCAATGTGCGTTCACCGCGATGTCGGCAAACACGGATGCGACCATCATGATGCTGTAAACAGAACCTGAATTCATCCGAAAAATGACGTTTTGCCATTCGTGCACCCAGGATCGTCGTTGAGTACACCATAGCAGGCGCTCCTGTCTGTGATGCAGCGTCAAGGGTAACCGCAGACACGGTCTCCGAGCTGATATTCCATGCTGCTGCTAAAGTCGTCGCACTGTTCGTCAGATGGTTGTAGTGTTGCAAACGTCCCCATCTGTCGACTCAGGGATTGAGACGTGGTTGTACGATCCGTTACGGATAAGATGCCTGTCATCTCGACTGCTAGTGAAACAAGACCGTTGGGATCCAGCACGGCGTTCCGTATTACCCTCCTGAACCCACCGATTCCATATTGTGCTAACAGTCATTGGATCTCGACCAACGCGAGCAGCAATGTCGCGATACGATAAACCGCAATCGCGATAGGCTACAATCCGACCTTGATCAAAGTCGGAAACGTGATGGTACGCATGTCTCCTCCTTACACGAGGCATCACAACATCGTTTCACCAGGCAACGCCGGTGAACTGCTGTTGGTATATGAGCAATCGGTTGGAAACTTTCGTCATGTCAGCACGTTGTAGGTGTCGCCACCAACGCCAACATTGTGTGAATGCTCTGATAAGCTAATCATTTGCATATCACAGCATCTTTTTCCTGTCGGTTAAATTTCGCGTCTGTAGCACGTCATCTTCGTGGTGTAGCAATTTTAATGGCCAGTAGTGTACAATAAGCAATTACTCACAGTAATGTCTTGTTAACCCCTAACATATCATACAAATAAAATACTGCACAACAAAAAAAGATTTATTGTTACTATAGAGCATATGGGGCCCATGAAATGATTACGTTTAGAGATCAACAGCAGAAGCGGTTCTGAGGTACCAGGTATCGGCCCATGCAGGAATGTCAATATTAGTTTGTGGTGTAACCTCCACAGACGGCAGTGTTGCCGCTGACTCTGGCATGCAGTCGATTGTACAGATGGCGAATACTGTCCTGGGATACGTTCTGCTACGTCTCCTCGACCTGTTCACGTAGTTCCGTAAGAGTTGTTGGTTGACGAATGGAACAGATACTTTTCGTTCCATAATATTCCACACGTGCTCGATTGGAGATAAGTCCGGAGAATGTGCTGGACAGGGAAGTTGCTGCACGTCTTGCAGAGCTGTGAGTTTCACGGGCCGTGTGTTGTCGAGCATAGTCTCGTTGGAACAACACATCACCTTCCTGTTGCAGAAACGGCAAAAGAAAGCGTCTAACAACATTCTGCCCGTACCAAGCGCTAGTTAGTGTCCCCCCCAGAAACACTAAAAGGTGAACGAGAGTTGTAGCTTATCGCACCCAGACCATAAGACTTTGGGTGGGGCCAGTGTGTCTTGGACGAATGCACTGTACGAGATAACGCTTACCAACTATACGTCATATGCGCAGACGACCATCACTTACGCGCAGACATAATCTTCTGAAATACCACATCTTAAACGGTTCTATTCTCTTCTTTTCTAGTTTTCCCATAGTCCATGTTTAACTACTACCGAATACTGTGCTCCAAACGTACATTCTCAGAAATTTCTTCCTCAAATTAATTCCTATGTTTCATACTAGAAGACTTATCTTGGTCAGGAATGTCCTTTTTGCCAGTGTTAGTCTGCTTTTGACGTCCTCCCTGCAGAATTCCTTAACTTCATCTACTGCATGATCAACAATCCTGTTAAGTTTCTCCATGTTCTCATTCCTGCTACTTTTAATTACTTTCGTCTTTCTTAGATTTACTCTCAGTCCATATTCTGTACTCATTAGATTGTTCATTCTATTCAACAGATCCTGTAATTCTTCTTCACTTTGACTGAGTATAGCAATGCCATCAGCGAATCTCATCACTGATTTCCTTTCACCATGAATTTCAATTCCTCTCTTGAACCTTTCTTTTATTTCTGTCACTGCTTCTTCGATATATAGATTGAAAGTATGGGCGAAAGAATACATCTGTGTGTTACCCCTTTCTCAATTTGGGCACTTCTTTCTTATTCTTCCACCACTTATTGTTTCCTCATGGATCTTGTATATTACCGGTCTTATCCTATAGCTTACCCCTATTTTTTCCAAAATTCCAAACATCTGATACCATTTTGCATTGTCTAACGCTTTTTCCAGGCCGAAAAATCAAATGACTATCTCCTGATTTTTCTTTAGCCTTGCTTCCACTATCAACAGCAACACCATAATAATCTTTCTTGAGCCTTTACCTTTCCTAAACCCAAACTGATAGTTATCACATCCTCAATTTTTTCCCATTCTTGTGTATGTTATTCTTATCCCCAACATGGATACATGAACTGTTTAAGCTGATTGTGCGATATTTCTCGCACTTGTCAGGTCTTGCAATATTCAGAATTGTATGGATGATCTTTCTCCGAAAGTCAGATGGTATATCTCCAGACTGATACACTCTACACACCATCGTGAATAGTTATTTTGTTGCCGATTCTGCCAATGATTTTAAAAATTTTGATGGAATGCTATTTCCTCTGCCTTATTTAATCTAAAGTCTTCCAAAGCTCTTTTAAAATCTGATTATAATACTTGATTCCCTGTCTCTTCTATATCGACTCCTGTTTCTTCTCCTATCAGACAAGTCTTCCACCTCACAGAGGCCTTCAATGTACTCTTCCAACCCATCTTCTCTCTCTACTGCATTTAACGGCGGAATTCCAGTTGTACTCTTAATGTTGCTGGCCTTACTTTTAATTTCACTGAAGAGTGTTTTGATTTTCTATATGCCGAGTCAGTTATTCTGACAATCATTTCTTTTTCTATTTATTCACATTTTTCATGCAGCCGTTTCGTCTTAGCTTCCCTGAATTTCTTATTTATTTTATTCCTAACTGACTTGTATTTCTGTATTATTGAATTTCTCTGAACTTTTTTGTACCTCCTTGTTTTCTCGATCAACTGAAGTCTTTCTTCTGTTACACATGGTTTCCTCGCAATTACCTTCTTTGTGCCTATGCCTATAGTTTTTTCCGAGCTTCAGTGATTGCCTTTTTTTTGTCATCATCTTCTGATTGGTTTGATGTGGACCGCGACGAATTCCTCTCCTGTGCTAACCTCTTCATCTCAGGGTAGCACTTGCAACCTACGCCCTCAATTATATGCTGGATGTGTTCCAATCTCTGTCTTCCTCTACAGATTTTGCCCTCTACAGCTCCCTCTAGTGCCCTGGAAATCATTTCCTCATGTCTTAACAGATGTCCTGCCCCTTCTCCTTATCGGTGTTTTCCACATACTCCTTTCTCTCCGATTCCTTATCTTATCAGTTATAATATCTCTTTAAAAAATATAATGTAACTATGTTATTTTGAGGAAACACTCTCCTAGTACATTTGTGTCCTTTGATTTATCATGATCTGTTACTGTTTTTTAGTGGAGTTAGTTTTTACTTTAAGCTTTCAGAAAAAAACACAAAAGAGTTATAATAAGCAGAATAATGAATTTCGTAGGTTACCAATTACGTATTATATCTGGTTTTATCGAGCGCCAGGCTCCCTACAAATTACTGTAAATGCAATAGCATAGTAGTACTCAGCTCTGAAATTATCACAGAAAATAGACAAGTTTTAATAAAATTATTTCATTGGATTACTTCAATTAATCTCACAGAATATTTTTACTTAATTTCTTCCGCTCCGGCTATCAGACATTGTGCCGTGAAAAAATATTTTTAAATGCACCGCGTAATGGCAGCTAATTGTTAACAGTCAGAGATCACTGCTACTCGCTCCGCAGCAGCTGGAAACATGATAAATAATTTTCATTAAATATTCTTTTCATAAGATAAATGTGGCGTAGGTTCTTGAAATAACACACGGAGATCACTTTATACTAATATATTCTTACTAGGACACAGTTTACACCATTAAATATTTGCAATTACGTTACGACAGAAACAAAATGCTAGCGCCGCACAATAGCTTGCGTACCTTATTCCAGCTAACACCAGCACGAACAGAACAAAACAGACTAGACAGAAGAATGAACATTGCATTGTGTTTTATACTCTTACAGAGATGATAATACTTCTTTTAATTACTTACACATTATAATCTCATACACTAAAAATAATGTATTTTCTGCATTTATCGATATTTATATTGTATATTTTTACAGTTAAATCAATGATAAATCAATGTTTGCAATTCATTTTGAGTCACATACAGTGATTTTTATTTATGTTTCACCTCGATAATGGTGAATATTGCAAAAGGGACACTACACAGTCCACCTAATTTTCAACATTCGTCTGTAGAACCACATCTCAAATGCTTAGAATCTCTTCTGTTCCGGTTTCCCCACAGTCCATGTTTCACTCTCATACAATGCTGTACTCCACACATACATTCTCAGAAATTTCTTCCTCAAATTAAGGCCGATATTTGATATTAGTAGAATTCTCTTGCCCAGGAATGCCCTTTTTGCCACTGCTAGTCTGCTTTTGATGTCCTCCTTGCTCCGTCCGTGATTGGTTATTTTACTGCCTAGGTAGCAGAATTCCTTAACTTCGTCTACTTTGTGACCATCAATCCTGATGTTAAGTTTCTCGCTGTTCTCATTTGTACTACTTCTCATTACCTTCGCCTTTCTTCGATTTACTGTCAATCCATACTCTGTACTCATTAGACTGTTCATTCCGTTCAGCAGATCATTTAAGTCTTCTTCACTTTCACTCAGGATAGCAATGTCATCAGCGAATCGTATCATTGATATCCTTTCACCTTGTATTTTAATTCCACTCCTGAACCTTTCTTTTATTTCCATCATTGCTTCCTCGATGTACAGATTGAAGAGTAGGGGGCGAAAGGCTACAGCCTTGTCTTACACCCTTCTTAATACGAGCACTTCGTTTCTGATCGTCCACTCTTATTATTCCCTCTTGGTTGTTGTACATGTTGTATATGACCCGTCTCTCCCTATAGCTTACCCCTAATTTTTTCAGGATCTCGAACAGCTTGCACCATTTTATACTGTCGAACGTTTTTTCCAGGTCGACAAATCCTATGAAAGTGTCTTGATTTTTCTTTAGCCTTGCTTCCATTATTAGCCGTAACGTCAGAATTGCCTCTCTCGTCCCTTTACTTTTCCTAAAGCCAAACTGATCGTCACCTAGCGCATTCTCAATTTTCTTTTCCATTCTTCTGTATATTATTCTTGTAAGCAGCTTCCATGCATGAGCTGTTAAGCTGATTGTGCGATAATTGTCGCACTTGTCAGCTCTTGCCATCTTCGGAACTGTGTGGATGATGCTTTTCCGAAAGTGATATGGTATGTCGCCAGACTCATACATTCTACACATCAAAGTGAATAGTCGTTTTGTTGCCACTTCCCCCAATGATCTTAGAAATCCTAATGGAATGTTATCTATCCCTTCTGCCTCATTTGATCTTCAGTCATCCAAATCTCTTTGAAATTCTGGATCCAATAACGGCTCCCCTATCTCTTCTAAATCTACTCCTGTTTCTTCTTCTATCGCATCGGACAAATCTTCCCCCTCATAGAGGCGTTCAATGTATTCTTTCCACCTATCCGTTCTCTCCTCTGCATTTAATAGTGGAATTCCCTTTGCACTCTTAATATTATCAGCCTTGCTTTTAACGTCACCGAAGGATGTTTGGACTTTCCTGCATGCTGAGTCTGTCCTTCCGACAACCATTTCTTTTTCGATGTCTTCATATTTTTCCTTCAGCCATTTCGTCCTAGCTTCCCTGCACTTCCTATTTATTTCATTCCTTAGCGACTTGTATTTCTCTGTTCCTGAGTCTCTTGGAACATTTTTGTACTTCCTCCTTTCATCGATCAATTCAAGTATTTCTTCTGTTACTCACGGTTTCTTCGCAGTTATCTTCTTTGTACCTATGTTTTCCTTCCCAACTTCTGTGATGGCACTTTTTAGAGATGTCCATTCCTCTGCAACTGTACGGCCTACTGAGCTGTTCTCTATTGCTGTATCTATAGCCTTAGAAAACTTCAACTGTATCTCGTCATTCTTTAGTACTTCCGTATCCCACTTCTTTGCGTATTGATTCTCCCTGACCAATGTCTTAAACTTCAGCCTAGTCTTCATCACTACTATATTGTGATCTGTGTCTATGTCTGCTCCTGGGTACGCCTTACAATCCAGTATCTGATTTCGAATCTCTGCCTGACCATGATGTAATCTAACTGAAATCTTCCCGTATCACCCGGCCGTTTCCAAGTATGCTTACTCTTCTTGTGATTCTTGAACAGAGTATTCGCTATTACTAGGTGAAACTTGTTACATAATTCAATTAGTCTTTCTCCTCTCTCATTCCTTGTGCCAAGCCCATGTTCTCCTGTAACCTTTTCTTCAAGTCCTTCCCCTACAACTGCATTCCAGTCCCTGGACTGAGCATTGCGTTCTGCGCATGTTGTCAACATTAAACCAGGATTGTCACGCGATCTCGGGACTTCGCTGTGCGTGTGTGCTTTCTGCAGCGTTTGAAGTTTATAAAACCAAGAGTTATTGTTGTGTTTCACCGTTTGTTGATAGTGTAATAGCGATGGTGAATTACGTTGTTGCTACGGATGCAAAGAAAAATATGTGAAAGGAGGGATAGTAACTTTTCATGGGTACATTCCATATAGCTTGTAACGTCTCTTAGCAAAAGACATATTATGTGATAAAGAGAAAACATTGTATGTCATGTTTTGTTCTTGTATAAAATTATGTACTGTTTTTTTTATTTATTTTAGATAATATCTGTGTCGGCGAGTACTGCAACTGCCACAGACGATACTTATTAAATATCAAACAAAGATGAGAATATGTGACTAGTATAAATAATACAGAACGAACATTAATTTCTCTGTCGTCTTCTTGGAGTTACGTGAGTAGGATAGCCTGTGACGGTATATTGTACGCTAGTGTAGCATTCTTTTGTCAAGATTGAGAGACGTACGCCATTACGTACTCATTGTAAAGGTGTGTAATAATTTCATCTATTTAAATGTTTTGAATAGAGTTACTTAGTGAAACCTTGCATTATGATTTGTAATAAGCTTGCCTGGCATATTATCCCATCCCTTTAAGACATTTTCAGTTGTTTAAATATTATTCGTGGTGCAGAGCTGCGCTGCGAACGAACGAGCCGCCGCCGCGGCGCATTCAAACTGCATTAAATGAAATCTACCATACCGCAAAGAAGCGGGAAGGTAATGGTGAAATAAAATTATTTCTTTCAGCTTTCGGACTTGCAGAGCAGAGCAGCAGATTTTATGATGTGTTTTGTAGGTTGACGCGGGCTGCTGATAATATATTACTAACAGTACAAAAAAGATAATTTACCTTCATAACATAAAAGAAATCTTGCTGTGCTTGGTTCTGGTCTGGCAAACCTTATAGTAAAAACGTCTTTTTCTCCGATAATAGTCTCATGTTCTTGTGCTAATCGTGGTACTTATTGGTGTTTTACTGTTAACAAAAATCCACTGCAAAATTTTGATGTTGAACAATCATTGCGAACTGTAACATCAGTATTCATAACAAAGTAATTTTCATTAACCTTTTCAATAACTATAAAGTAGGGAAGATATGTTGAACTTTATAGTGAGTTACAGTAACGAAAAAAAGGTTCCTTTAATAGAAAGCCAGATCCAGAAGAATAAGAACATAATATTTTTCTTTTTGTTGAAAATTAATGATCCCAAGAAAGTCACGGCACAGCATCACTAAAAGGTATTTCGGGGCTCTTTTCGTAGTAACATATTTCATTTAATATACGAGTTGTTACGCGAGTAATAGTAAAACAAAGCAAATAATATAAGAGCCAGCGAAAAGCTCTAATTATAGTTTTCATTTTAGTAAGAGACACTGTATACGTTTAAAAATTTCGAGACGCATTATAATTAAGACTTGATTCTGTAGATATATTTTTCTACGATTTTGTGACTATATAATAGATATTACGGCTCGTACAAAAGCTTACAAACAATCGCTTCCTCTCGTAAATATGCTAGTGGAACAGGAAAGGGAAAGGTTAGTTGTTTCAGTAAATACTATCCTCCATGCATTTATCAGTGAATTGTCAATTATGTATATAGATTACTCCGTCTACTATTTATTTAATGAACTGCGAGCAAGTACTTAAAATGCGTTAAATAAATACCTCAAAGTGCCACCAGTATGAAAAATTGTGCTTTAGGTCGCAAAAACGAGAAAATAAATACGCAGAAATACAAGAAGAAAGGACGAATTAGCAGGGATATAATCGCTAATGTGTGGTAAATTCGGTGTTTTTCGGACACTTGCGAAAGTACTAACGTACTGTCAAGTCGTTTTGCAGGACTATCACTGCAAAAATGTACTTCAGGCTCTGTAATAATATAGAGTGCGGTATCATACCAAAAACTACTAAAAATCGAGTGCATCTGAACTATGACACCTATCGCAAAGAAGCTGAATGTAATATCACTTGCCCTTAAAAGTTACGTAGCTCGTTTATTCCCGGTATCAAATGGATACTGTTAAAATGTCTGCGCAACATACGAGTATATAAATAATCCACGACACGTACGAAAAGAATCCGTCTGTACTAGAGATGTAGTGACATTCTAAATATACAGGTCGGTATACGAACAAACACACGACTTCCCGAGATCACGTGACCAGGCCGGCAATGTATATTGACAACACAAAATCTGTGCCGGCCGGTGTGGCCGTGCGGTTAAAGGCGCTTCAGTCTCGAACCGCGTGACCGCTACGGTCGCAGGTTCGAATCCTGCCTCGGGCATGGATGTGTGTGATGTCCTTAGGTTAGTTAGGTTTAATTAGTTCTAAGTTCTAGGCGACTGATGACCTCAGAAGTTAAGTCGCATAGTGCTCAGAGCCATTTGAGCCATTTGAACAAAATCTGTTCCGCGCATGTGAGTGCTCACTCCAGAGATATTTACTCTATGGTTCGTTCTGGTGTTAGATGGAATAAGGTACACAAGCTATTGTGCTGCGCTAGCATTTGTTTCTGTCGTAACGTAATTGCAAATATTTAATGGTGTAAACTGTGTCCTAGTAAGAATACATTAGTATAAAGTGATCTCCGTATGTTTTTTCAAGAACCTACGCCACATTTATCTTATGAAAAGAATATTTCATGAAAATTATTTAGCATGTTTCCAGCTGCTGTGGAGCGAGTAACAGTGATCTCTGACTGTTAACAATTAGCCGCCATTACGCGGTACATTTAAAAATATTTTTTCACAGCACAATGTCTGATAGCCGGAGCGGAAGAAATTATGTAAAAATATTCAGTGAGATTAATTGAAGGGATCCAGTGAAATAATTTTATTAAAACTTGTCTATTTTCTGTGGTAGTAATTTGGAGCTTAGTAGTACTACGCTATTGCAGTTACAGTAATTTGTAGGGAGCCTGGCGCTCGATAAAACCAGATATAATACGTAATTGGCAACCTACGAAATTCATTATTTTGCTTATTATATCTCTTTTGTATTTTTTTGAAAGCTAAACGTAAGAACTAACTTCACTAAAAATCAGCAACATATCACGATAAATCAAAGGATAAACGAATTTACTAGGAGAGTGTCTCCAAAAATAGTATACATTATTTTTTTAAGAGATATAATAAATAGCACCCCGTTACGTGGAGCCCGAAGAGATAAAATATTTTTTTTAGGGTTTGTATGTATGTAATTGTTAAATGTATTGTATGTATTCTAATGTCAAATTCCATTTCATGTATAAACTTGAACGAGGAAAGCGGAGAAGAACTGTATAGACCCTGAGAGGAAAAGATAGCAAAAAGAAAAGAAAAGAAAAAAGAAATCAAGGTAAGGACCACTATGCATAAAAGCTTGCTACATAGGCCCGTATCATTATAGTATCATAGATGGTACATGGTGTACAGTGGTGTAGATATTAATATTTTGTGATTTTGGAAACAATAAGCAGTTTGACTTGTGAACTTTATCCCCATTTGTAGTTTGGAACAATTTTTGTAGTTAGCCCAGTGAAAGTTATCGTCATTATGGGAAAAGTTGGACGTGTGTTAGATTTGCAACCAGATAACGTGTCCAATGTTACAAATAATGTGCAACTATTGAGCGATATGGATAGGGACACTGACTTACTCTAAATATGAATAGTGATCGGGGAAGGGTGGGCGGGGGAGAAAATGTAAACAATGTAGTTTCAGGTGATATGCCAAGAAGTAGCCAACAGACGAAAACAGTAAAACCGATAGGTGCTACTAGTAGGTTCAATGGTTCAAATGGCTCTGAGCACTATGGGACTCAACTGCTGTGGTTATCAGTCCCCTAGAACTTAGAACTACTTAAACCTAACTAACCTAAGGACATCACACACATCCATGCCCGAGGCAGGATTCGAACCTGCGACCGTAGCAGTCCCATGGTTCCGGACTGCGGGCCTAGAACCGCGAGCCACCGCGGCCGGCTGCTAGTAGGGCTAGTGATAATTTTCCAATGATTAGGACAACTACCACACCGGTATGCTCACCAATACCGGATCCATTTGCTGAATTTTTACGGAAATTAGAAGAAAGAGAGAGATTGAGGGAAGAGAGGAATGAACAGCTAGTCAATCAGATAAGGGAACAAAACGAAGAAAGAGAAAATGTCTTAATAGAAAGTATAGGTACAATATTCGAAAAGATACATTCAGAAATAACAGAAATAAAGAAAGCCCATGCCGAACTGCCGAACATTGTAAGCAACATAGCACAAGATGTACAAACATTCATCCGGGACGATGTAGAACAGCTTGCGAACCGAATGGACAATTTAGAAATGACACAAAAAGAAACCATAGAAACACATTTAAATGATCAAGCCCAGAAAGTAGAAAAAGAGTTCCATGACTGGCTCACTGAAAAAGAAAGCCAGATCACAGAACGTGTAGAAAGCAAAATACAGTCTTCTCTGCAAAAAGTAACTAACGGAGCAGCTGTATGTAAACAACCCACAGTAGACACGCTACCACTCGCAGGTGAAAAAAGCGAAGCGAGGTACAAATTGCCAGTACCGCTGTGGCTCGCCTGGTGAAACTTGTTTATCGTCGTATAGTCCCAGACAGTCACCTACCTCGGGCTGACCCTTGACATCCGCCTCACGTGGAAACCCCACGTTGTACGGCTGCGAATTGTGGTGCCTAGCTGCTGAAACCAATGCTCTCCAGGCCCAGGTGGTACAGAGCAAATCACTCCGTAATATACTAAACGCTCCGCGTTACGTTTCCAACCACGACATCCGCCATCTTCTCCGCATTCCGCCGCTTGTACACCAAATCCGCCTTCGCGCCTAGAACGCCCTTGCCTTTCTCCAAACCTCTCCTCATCATCACCTTACGGTTCTTTGTCGTGCTGTTGGAGACGTCCCTTACCCTCATCCGACGCTGATACTTCGGCGCCGGTATCGTACCAACTGACGGTCTTACCGCAGTTGGGTCTCTGCTGATATTTTGATCTGTCCATTTTCCTAATTCTATCGTTATTGTCCATAAAAACGCCATTTCGAACCTATTATACATTCTGAAGGCAGGCCCAGAGCGATCCTTCAATATTTCAGTGGACAAAAGTCCCGTCAAGTTTGCGGTGGTGGTGGTGGTGGTGGCAGCAACAAATGACACACAGGATTGCTGAACTCGAGCGTGCACATTTGCAAATGCTTAACAACAACTGTGGCACGCCTGTTAGGAACGCGTACGGTAATGAGAACATTACGTACAGTTCACACCAACAAAAAAGCGATTCGGAAAGAGAAAACATACAATTTACAGGAAGCATTCCTATTCAGAACCCCGTGGGGGCAGCTTCTACTTCCACAAGCAATAAAATTGATGAAAGCTTAATAAAACACAGACAATTCCAAGTACTACCGAGTGCCTGGAATGAACGCCAAAAAATTCAGTTCATAATCGCACACATACAAGGTGACGCTGCCTTATGGGCAAATGAAGTCATAGAAAATTGCCATAGCCTGGCACAATTTGAAAAATCTTTTCTAGACAGTTACTGGTCTAAGACTATTCAAGAACGCCTGAGGACTGAAGTATACAGCCCGCAAATGTACAATCACAAACAGAGTACACTCCGTAAATATTTTGAAAAATATATCAACAAAACTAGATATTGGGATGACCCTGTATCAGCCCGTGATGTGATCAGAATCTTAAAATTACGATTGCCCGGTTATATACGAGACAAATTAATAAATGTACCCGAAAATGACCTGGAACGGTACTTGTCTGTGCTGGACGAAATCGATCTCTCCCAGGAAGAAAATAGGATAAATAAAGACCGGGAGAACAGTAATGGTTCACCACGCAAGTTTGAAAATGGCAACAACAATTTCAATTTTGGAAGCCACGGAAATGGAAGGGTTCACCAAGCAAGTTTAAAAATGACAACAAAAATTCCAATTTTGGAAGCCACGGAAATGGAAGATCAATCCGCAGAACAAAACAGGAAGAACGGGAACGGTCAACCATCTTACAATCAAAAACGTAGGTGGGAGGATAGAGGACATCCCGGCTACAGTAACAGTAGTAATAATTACTATAACAAACGCCGAAATGAAGGTCAATGGCCGCAACAAAGCAGTAGTGCCAACAACCGCACTTACCCGGTGCAGTGGATGCAAACTTCTATGCCACCACCACCGCCTCCTAACGCTAACCAGTACCAGTGCGACAATAGAAATTCTATGCAGAATACTAATGCAATACCACAAACATGGACACATCATATCACCTTCCGGAATAATGCCTGATACCAAGAAGATACAAGCGATCAAAGAATTCCCACAGCCCACAAACAAAAAACAATTAAAATCATTTATCGGACTAGTCTCCTTTTTCCGACGTTTTGTGCCGAATCAGCTGCTCAACAATGAAGCCTTGCTCACTTTATTGCGAAAAAATGTCACACGGAACTGGTCCGCAGAATGTCAGCAAGCTTATGAAGAGATCAAAGGAGCCTTAGTGAATGCACAAATGCTCTACCATCCGGATATGACCCGGGATTTTTGTATAGCCACCGATTCTTCATCCTATGGTTTAGGAGCATGTCTGTTTCAAGTAGAAGAAACCAATGGGAACAGAGAAATAAGAGTTACAGCTTTTGCCAGCCGAGTGCTTACTCAATGTGAAAGACCATATTCGGTCACCGAAATGGAAGCACTGTGTTGTATGGGCTCTGCAAAAATTTCATTATTATGTTTATGGCAAATCAATTAAATTGTTCTGTGATCACCAAGCCTTAAGCTTCCTATTAACCTGCAAACTATTACATGCCAGACTAGCCCGTTGGGCATTAGTACTACAGGAATACAATTTATAAATTATGTACATAAAAGGGAAAGATAATGTCATTGCGGACGCTTTATCACGTCTACCAGTAGGCATGTCACAGCTAGATGAAATGATCGAGCGAGCGTCAGAATATTAAGTTTTATTAATGACGTCGCACCCATACCGTCGCGAATATTTGCACTTGTGCAAGAATGTAGGACAGCTGCAAGACGAAGATCATACCTGGACGAAAGTGAAATGATCACTAATATTAGAGCAAGCTAACAGCGAAAATTCGCGGTACAAAGTGGAGAACAACGTATTGTACCACAGAAATGACACCACCTCAGATAACTGGTGCGTGTGTATCCCGTACAAATACATACAAAATTTTATCTGGTACACGCATTACGCATGGGAACATGTAGGAATACAGACGTGTGTAGCAATAATACAAAGATATTGTTACATCCCGAATAGTAAACGTGTGGTCCAAAAGATATTACGAACGTGTGACGTTTGTCAAAAAGCTAAAGCCAACAATAGAAGCAACAAAACAGAACTGCATCCAATTATTCCGATACAGCCACTTCAAATTGTGTCAATGGACATCGCAGGACCATTACCTACGGCTCGCGGTGGAATGAAATATATATTAGCTGTTTACAATACCTTTACCAAGTATGTGAAATTGTTTCCAATGAAAACCACTACTGCCAAACAGATGATATAACGCATATCAAAAGAATTCATACCGAAAACAGGAAAACCACTAAACGTTCTAACAGACTTCAATATACATTTTTGTGTAGTTGTAAGAATTTGATGATTTGTTTGTGCTTAGTATGTAAGATGTTCGGTCTTTATGTCAAGGAATGATTTACACATCAGCCTTCAAAAATGAGTAAAAAGAAGCTAAAGGACCATCAGTCCAATGATAGAATTTGTTTAGAAACATAATTAGTATGTGCAAGATGTTTTTCAGTGGTTATTAGAGTTAGTAACTATAAATTTTATTATGCTGTGTGATAAATGTTTATTTAAAGAACGCCCTAAATATTCTAATCTGTCACATGAAAAATGAACAGAAAGGTGTATGCAAAAGACTGTGCACATACCATGTGACATCTGTGATGCTGTGCTTTGACCTTAAAAGAGAAAGTATAAGCATCTAGCCACAATATTTGAGATTAAATGAGAGCTCCACTTTAGAGCCTGTTTTTCACAGCTGCAAACCTTTTATAGGATACGCGATTACGCTAACAGCTTGTGGAGCAAGCACAAGCGCAGCGGTCCTAATCCCCAAATGAATATACCCTATGACAAATTTATTAATGTTCAAATATAAAAGTATTGCAAGTCAGGCCAGAATCCGTTGCATGTATGATGTAACACTTAATTGTATGCAATCACAGAACAAAAGTGCTTTTGATCTGTGAAATTTCATTGTAACATATTGTGTAAACAAACAAACAACTGTGTCACTATGTGATATAAAAAAACAGTAATCATGTAAAACAATTGTATCAAAGTCATGCTGTAAGCAATACTAACAGGAACTATAATAGTGTGTTGGTATTCGCGGAGGATGTGTGAACTTTGAGAACTGTATTAGTGATCAACTTGGACAGTGAACACTTATGTGCTGTACAACTGAAAAAACGCGAGGTACAAACATTAACAACACATATCTGTGTGCAGTGACCGAAAACACAAAACTGTGATCAGTGTGTGTTCGAAACTGTACAGACAACATTTTTAGTTTGGACGCTATCTCCTGTGAGCCAACAATTAATATAACGTCACGGACCACGTAGTAGGACGTTACTGCAGTGGCAACTACGGTGGAACGCCGTCAAACAAAAATTGTGAAACATAAATATTCCATACGAGGTGATGACAACAGTGATGTGCAGTGCTTACTTCAGCATCATATCTCCTGCATCATTCAGCACCAGTACGTGCAAACGAACACGAAAACGCCAAGTAACTGAGCCTGTGCCTCGATGATGCAATAATGTTGACTAATCAATTCTTACCCACAGCCATAACATCTTACAAAATCCGTTCTATAACATATGTGCATTTGTTTCATGATTTGCACGAGTCAACATCCTCTCCCGTGCTGAAAACTTCAACGAGCGGTGCGCAACAATGCAGACGCACCACGCAGACAAAATAACGTCGTTCCGTACTCCACATCCTGACCGCCGGCTACGGACAAGTAAGAAGACAACAGTTTCCAGCCGACGCTCCATGGCAACGGGCACGAGGCATCGCGGTAGCGACATACAGCGTCATCCACGCCACACGACGAGAAATGCGCCAACAAAAATTAAAAAAAAGAAACTCAAAATATTACCAACACAATATAAAAAAAAATTTGAGGAACACTTTCATAACAAAACTATATGTTTGTTTCTTCTCCAGAAAATTTTATATTTGATGTAAATACTTGTAAGACCAAAACATGTAGAACCAACTTATGTAAGTAACACAAAGGATTAAATCTGTCAGCTCTGCCGAGGTTTTTCTGGGGTTTCCCTGCGGCCCTCGTCCACATGGAAGAGCTTGTTATATTGTAACTGTCCCCAGCCATGTTATGTAAAAAGACTCAAAATGAATGTGTATCCATGACCTAATACACGGTAAAGTGAACTGAAAGTGACCAACGAACGAAAGAGAAGTGACACTCGTGGTCTACAAGGACCAAACATTAAGTAGTGTGTTCCTTGTAGCCCAGGGGGCCGTGTAGTGTCCCTTTTGCAATATTCACCATTATCGAGGTGAAACATAAATAAATATGACTGTATGTGAATCTAAATGAATTGCAAACACCGATTTATCTGCGAAAGGTAATAACACTAACTGTAAAAATATACAATATAGATCGATAGATGCAGAAAAGACATTATTTTTATTGTATGAGATTATAATGCGTAAGTAATTTAAAGAAATATTATCTTTGTAAGAGTATAAAATACAATGCAATGCTCATTCTTCTGTCTAGTCTGTTTTGTTCTGTTCGTTCTGGTGTTAGCTGGAATAAGGTACGCAAGCTATTGTGCTGCGGTAGCATTTGTTTCTGTCGTAACGTAATTGCAAATATTTAATGGTGTAAACTGTGTCCTAGTAAGAATACATTAGTATAAAGTGATCTTCGTATGTTATTTCAAGAACCTACGCCACATTTATCTTATGAAAAGAATATTTCATGAAAATTATTTAGCATGTTTCCATCTGCTGCGGAGCGAGTAACAGTGATCTCTGACTGTTAACAATTAGCCGCCATTACGTGGTACATTTAAAAATATTTTTCCACAGCACAATGTCTGATAGCCGGAGCGGAAGAAATTATGTAAAAATATTCAGTGAGATTAATTGAAGGAATCCAGTGAAATAATTTTATTAAAACTTGTCTATTTTCTGTGATAGTAATTTGGAGCTGAGTAGTACTACGCTATTGCATTTACAGTAATATGTAGAGAGCCTGGCGCTCGCTAAAACCAGATATAATACGTAATTGGCAACCTACGAAATTTATTATTTTGCTTATTATATCTCTTTCATATTTTTTTGAAAGCTAAACGTAAGAACTAACTTCACTAAAAATCAGTAACATATCACGATAAAACAAAGGACAAACGAATTTACTAGGACAGTGTCTGTAAATAAATAGTATACCTTTTTTTAGAGATATAATAGCTAGTAGGAATCCTTGGGTAACAGAAGAAATATTGAATTTAATTGACGAAAGGAGAAAATATAAAAATGCAGTACATGAAGCAGGCAAAAAGGAATACAAACGTCTCAAAAATGAGATCGACAGGGAGTGCAAAATGGCTATGCAGGGATGGCTAGAGGACAAATGTAAAGATGTAGAGGCTTATCTCACTAGGGGTAAGATAGATACTGCTTACAGCAAAATTAAAGAGACATTTGGAGGAAAGAGAACCACTTGTATGAATATCAAGAGCTCAGATGGAACCTCAGTTCTAAGCAAAGAAGGGAAAGCAGGAAGGTGGAAGGAGTATATAGAGAGCCCATACAAGGGCGATGTACTTGAGGACAATATTATGGAAATGGAAGAGGATGTAGATGAAGATGAAATGGCAATACAATACTGCGTGAAGAGTTTGACAGAGCACTGAAAGACCTGAGTCGAAACAAGGCCCCGGGAGTAGACAACATTCCATTAGAACTACTGACGGCCTTGGGAGAGCCAGTCCTGACAAAACTCTACCATCTGGTGAGCAAGATGTATGAGACAGGCGAAATACCCTCAGACTTCAAGAAGAATACAATAATTCCAATCCAAAAGAAAGCAGGTGTTGATAGATGTGAAAATTACCGAACTATCAGTTTAATAAGTCACAGCTGCAAAATACTAACACGAATTCTTTACAGACGAATGGAAAAACTGGTAGAAGCCGATCTCGGGGAAGAACAGTTTGGATTCCGTAGAAATATTGGAACACGTGAGGCAATACTGACCTTACGACTTATCTTAGAAGAAATATTAAGGAAAGGCAAACCTATGTTTCTAGCATTTGTAGACTTAGAGAAAGCTTTTGACAATGTTGACTGGAATACTCTCTTTCAAATTCTAAAGGTGGCAGGGGTAAAATACAGGGAGGAAAGGCTATTTACAATTTGTACAGAAACCAGATGGCAGTTATTAGAGTCGAGGGGCGTGAAAGGGAAGCAGTGGATGGGAAGGGAGTGAGACAGGGTTGTAGCCTCTCCCTGATCTTATTCAATCTGTATATTGAGCAAGCAGTAAAGGAAACAAAAGAAATATTCGGAGTAGGTATTAAAATCCATGGAGAAGAAATAAAAACTTTGAAGTTCGCCGATGACATTGTAATTCTGTCAGAGACAGCAAAGGACTTGGAAGAGCAGTTGAACGGAATGGACAGTGTTATGAAAGGAGGATATAAGATGAACATCAACAAAAGCAAAACGAGGATAATGGAATGTAGTCGAATTAAGTCGGATGATGCTGAGGGAATTAGATTAGGAAATGAGACACTTAACGTAGTAAAGGAGTTTTGCTGTTTGGGGAGAAAATAACTGATGATGGCAAATGTAGAGAGGATATAAAATGTAGACTTGCAATGGCAAGGAAAGCGTTTCTGAAAAAGAGTAATTTGTTAACATGGAGTATAGATTTAAGTGTCAGGAAGTCGTTTCTGGAAGTGTTTGTATGGAGTGTAGCCATGTATGGTAGTGAAACGTGGACGATGAATAGTTTAGACAAGAAGGGAATGAAGCTTTCGAGATGTGGTGCTACAGAAGAATGCTGAAGATTAGATGGGTAGATCACATAACTAATGATGAAGTATTGAATAGAATTAGGGAGAAGTCTGTGGCACAACTTGACAAAAAGTAGGGACCGGTTAGTGGGACATGTTCTGAGGCATCAAGGGATCACTAATTTAGCACTGGAGTGCACAGTGGAGGGCAAAAATCGTAGAGGGAGACCAAGAGATGAATACACTAAGCAGATTCAGAAGGATGTAGGTTGCAGTAAGTACTGGGAGATGAAAAAGCTTGCACACGATAAGGTAGCATGGAGAGCTGCATCAAACCAGTTTCAGGACTGAAGACCACAACAACAACAACAACATGTACTGTGCTAAGGTAGCGACTGCTGCCTGCAAGACAGACTACGCAAGCCAATGAGCCACCGTCACCAACGCTTGTACGAGTGTCTTGCGGAATAAAGAATGTCAGGGCTAACTGAGCTCTCGTGGTCGCACGCTCGTCGTGGCGCTGATAGCGGCCAACCCATCGTCATGGATACGACATCGTGGCATTTGATCGTGTCTGCATCCCTGACATTACTCCATGTGACTGTGTTGACGATGTCTAATAACCTATCTGTACCGATTTCCCCATTACGTACAAAGCTGGGGAGCTATTGCAGTACAGGAGACACTCGGCAATACTGACGATTTACAAAGGGAAAAATGAGCTGAAGACATGAATTGAAATTTGTGTAAGGGAGGGAACTCGACCAGGGTAGTCTGTCAGTGATGTTAGCCATACTTCTACGATAGTGTACTGGTCTGCACATCTGCCTAGCAAGCTTTTGGGGGTAGTATGAGCGTTAGGGGGGCAACAGCTGAAATGGAAGACGTCTAGTGGGAAAAAAATTTAAAAAAGTAAGCAGGAGACCTAGGTTCAAGTCCCGGGCATAGCACAAATTTTAAGTTATTTCTTCAGCTTTTTTCATTACTGAAAAGAAAGTTGAGACTCATATGTATCAAGGAAATTGTAATTTCATCAGATCAATATATCATAGTGACCAATTTGTAAATACCGTTGTTTCATAGTCGTGTCCCACAGGCTATAGCGGCCGTCACGATAATAGACACCCTGAAGTCATCTCAGCGTCCTACACAGCATTGCCAGTCAGTTCTCATTTCAAATGTTAGTAAAAATTCCGAAAAATACTTCTGATGGAGTACTTTCCAAAAGAAAATTCTTGCCAGCTGTTACCAAAAAAAAACTAATTTTGTTCTACTTCAACCTAAAGGGAAAAGAGAACACTGACGTATTTGGACTGAAAATAATCCATGAACTGTCTCAGAGTTTATAGATGCATGTGATACACATCTTATCGTGGGAACATAGAAGTGTTCCGAGATAAAAAAATAAAATATCGTCAGAAGCGTGCAGGTATTCCACCTGTGTAACGGAAAATGTCGACGCAGACGAATTTGCGTTCTGTTGATCCTTGAAGAAACTTTCAGCGAGAAAGCTGTTAAGCAAATTATGGAATTAATTTTGCTGAGACATCATTATTATACCGTGTCACGTATGAACGTGAGAGACTCCGACAACACGCCAGTACTTGGATGCCGCTGCGAGGATTTGAGTTCCGATGGCTCGCCTTAATGTGATCGAGAATATACACTACCCCCCCGAAAAAATTTTAATTGCAGCTCTTGTTGACCCTTCATCACTGCACCCATCACCCAAACTGCTGATATACGCTGTACAAAAGTAGCTGTACGTACTTTCATTACAGTGATCCTGTTGAAGTTATATTTTTGTGTGTGGTTTTCTGACACCCAAGTTTTAGCGAAGTATGCTATAAGACAATTGTCCTCAGTATGCAGAAAGTGCACATTACGCAAAACTTCGTTCTTGTTGCTGCAATGTCTGTGTATACTATTAAAAAATTTTGTCCGTCATTATACTTCCGGAATCGAAAACCAGGTAAGCGGAGAAAACAAAGAACAAAGGTCTCTGAGCCAGATCTTTTCACGGGGATCACTCCGTATTTTTTCTAGCGGTCGGATGAACTCCTCCGTTACACTGTCGAAGCTCAACTTTTTTTAAACATCGTCAACTTCTGCAGTTTCCGTTTTCATTTACATACCATTCTTACAGAATCAAAACATATGATCACCCCTAAAGGTGCTGCCGATGTTGCTGCACTGTTAATAAGGAATACAGTCGATTCGGATATACCACAGGGTTTTGTTCTCATTTTATGAAATTGCGAAAAATTTATATTATTCCTGGCTTCTACACTGTTGACCAAATCAGTAGAATATCTTAAGAACGTTCCATAAGACAAACTCAATTGTTTTCGAATGACTTCCCTTTGAGGGCACACCGACCGGTGTAGGTCTTGCTAGTCAGGGGAAAATCCGACTGGTTAATACCGATACCGGTATTTTAGTTCTGAATAACGAGTATTTTTCGATTTTGTTTGGTCTCTGTTATAGGAGGTATTTTTTTATTATTTTTACTAATAACCAAGTAAAAAGCGGATGTATTAATTAGCCATAGGAGAAGTGCTAAAATGTTTTGTTTTTAAATAAACCTCTTTTTAAAAATGTGTAATTTTTATTGGTGAAAATTGCAGTGGTTTGAAACATGAAAATGTGAAAAGCGATCAGTGCTATTCTTTTAATAATGCCGACAGAAACAAGCAACAAACGCATGGCGTAAGAATCGGTACAGCATTACTGAGACAATAATGTCCCTGTTGCCATGTGTGGTGGCTTAATGTACACGTATACGTGCAGTGTGCTTTAATATTATGATTGTATGTATCATGAAACAGAGTGTCAGTTCAATGTTTGTTCGATTCCTACGTCTACTACAGGAAATAATAAGAAGGAAACCGAAAATCGGTTGTTTCGAAACCGGTTTTAACACTCACATTAAACTGGCGTGAAAAAACCGATATAACCGAGAACCAATTGTTTCAACTAAAACTGCCATGCTTAGCTCTTGCTCCAGCTTTAGGCTCACAACCAAATATGCGTCAGTGCTCCAGTCCACGTAAGACTGAAACTACACGTGGACGCACGATATCGCACGGAAACACTGAGAATTCATCTGGCGCTAACCTAATGTTACAAGGTATATCTGGCAAGGAAAGTGTGAGGTGGTCGAATCACAGCACTTAGCGCCGGTGGACTTCAGGAACAGAATGTGACATTGAGGTGCCAAATTTCGTGAAAGCCACTTCAATAATAAACTATGTACAGGTATGCGTCACATTCGCATTTATTTTATTACCAAGGAATTTGAGTAGCAACGGTGGCCACATGCGGAGTGCACGGACTCGGTCGGGTGCGAGGTTTCAGTGTATGACCATCGGCGTGGGAGGAGGCGCCAGAACGACCTCGTCGTGGCCACTGTGGATGGCGGCGACCGCGTCTGCATCTAGCAGGTCGTCCCCTGCCCTGGGATGAGCCAGCAGCTCGCTGTCTGGGTCGAGCTTCAGCAGCTGGCCTCGGAGCACGTCATTCCTCTGGCGCAGTTCCTCCAGTGTCATCTCTGTTTCCTGTCCGCAGTAATACACGCTGATAAGGCGCTTCTTTTTTTTTCCTTTCTCGTAATTTCCATTCCCCATCAGGGGCAGGCTAGCAGCAGCATAAGCGCTGCTCTCCAGCCGAGAGACATAAGTAGACAGGAAGACATTTAAAACAATATAAAGAAGAAAACATGGCGGAATATAGAAACAAAAAGGCGGAACATAAGAAAGAAAGCGGTGACAATAAAATGGAGGTAAAAATGTAAGAAAGTAATTTACACAAAAAACACACACTGGATTAAAAGCCACCAGCCAACCTACAGCTGAAGCATAAAAAGTTGCAGAACGATTAAAACAGCCACGTGATGGATGGCGTAGCACGGAACAATCATTGGCGATAAAAAGGTCGAGAACACAATTAAAACCATGTCATTAGAGTACACTGTATAACGGCACTGAAACACAACACTAACGCAGCACCCTGAGCACCCTGATAATAAATAAAAACCTGGGAGGATCTGCCAGAGGGGGCAGACAGGGGAGAAGGGAAAAGGAGGCGAGGAGGAGGGGAGAGAAAGGGGGCTGAGGTGGGGGGGGGACGCGCTGAAGGAGTGCTGGGGAGGGAAGGGACAGAGAGGAAAACAGCAGAGGAGGAGGTGCAGGGACTCAGGGGGAAGGAGGGAAATCCGCTCCAGGAGAAGGAGGGGAGAGGAAAAAGGGGGAGGGGGGCGAACAAGGCCAGGTTACAGTTGGAATTGGAAGGAAGGGTAGATGGCACAGCGAAGTTCAACATCTGGGAAGGGGGGGGGGTGCTGGAAATTGCCCTGATGAAGGAGATGGAGGGTGTGGAGGTGGAGAGAGGGAAGGATGCAGCGACAGAGGGGCGGCAATGGGTGGGTTCCAAGCATGCTGACAGTGTAAAGGATGCGGAGATGTTGAAGGAAAAGGAGGAGTTTCCAGATACAGAAGGCAAGGCAGAGTGCGTGGCGTTCGAGGATTTGGAGGGCCTCATAAAAGCGAGGGGGGGGGGGGGGGGGAGCGAAGATTCAGGTAATGCGTGCATAACAGAGGGTAGGATGGATGAGGGAGTTGTAGGTGTGGAGAGATAACACGCAGTTATCACAGTCTTAAATCAGGTGGTAATGGCATGTGCAACAGTGTCCTGAAAAATAAAGCTACAGAATTTTTTACTCTGTTCTCAATATCGGTTGAGGTATTACATGTACCAGGTGATTATAATTAAACTTTCTCTATTTAACACATTGTTACACGAAAACTAATCGCTGTGTGATTACCAAACTTGGTAGCATTAATGTTCAGAGTATTGGGTGCGTGACTTCTGTGCGTAACAGCACCACCATCCAGTTCCATCGTGATTCATAGTCTCGCACACCTGACCAACACATTGGACTCACATTCGGGAGGATGACGGTTCATATCAGAGTCTGGCCTTCCTCATTTAGGTTTTCTGTGATTTTCCTAAATCGTTTCCAGCAAATGCCAGGACAGTTCCCTTGAAAGGACATGGCCAACTTCCTTCCCTAATCCAATAGGACTGATGACCTCGCTGTTTAGTCCCTTCCCCCAACATCTGGCCAGTCGCAGTGTACTTTTTGACCTGTCAACAACAGCTTGGACAAAAGGAGCAGGTCATTATTGGTGAATCTCCATTATCAAAACAACATAATGCTGCAGCTGTACTTCGAGAATATCGCCAGCTGAAAGATTATGGTAGGGTCGTCTTTCTCCACCTGCTATGCAGAGCATGATGAAGAAGTTCAAATCAACTGTAGAACTGGGCATCTCTCCGGGAAGCGGCCAAAGACCGGTTGCACCACAGGTGGTTGATGAAATCATTGTTGCTATGACAGACAACCCCCCACACAGTTACCGATTGTCAGGCAGCATGCGTGTTGTGTCATGAAAGTTGAACATCCCGTGGGCCACTGTACGGAAGGTGCTTCGAATCATTCTCAGGTGGTATCCATACAAGATCCATATCGTATAGCAGCTTGCACCACAGGACGCACAACGACGTATTAATTCCGCTCTGCACTTTCTCACAATGATTGAAGTTGACGAGGGCTGGCTCTGGACCATCCTATGTACAGACAAA
The DNA here is from genome assembly GCF_023898315.1 of Schistocerca nitens. Classification (NCBI taxonomy): domain Eukaryota; kingdom Metazoa; phylum Arthropoda; class Insecta; order Orthoptera; family Acrididae; genus Schistocerca; species Schistocerca nitens. The sequence goes on along the minus strand of NC_064618.1, from coordinate 281,852,624 downwards.
GCTCATTTCTTTCTGTTGGGTGAGGAACACGCAGAACTGCTGATCGTGGGGATCTTCATCTCCAGTCACTATACATGAAGTTCCTCGGTATGGTGAACATGTCAGCGTATGTTGCGGCTTCACGGCTACTTTCATCATTGGCCCACTCTTTTTGAACAGGTTGGCAATCAAGAACCAAAGGCGTGCAATGTGAGCAGCCAGCGTTATTGCGATATGCTTCGCCAGAATGTCATACCCGCCCTACAGGAGACAGACTTATTGAACTCAACAGTTTTCAAGCAAGATGGGGCCACACCGCACATTGCTCGTGAAGGTTACCGGCTTCTCTAAAACACATTTGGAAACAATCGAATTATCAGCCGATGGTTTCCAAATGCTTGGCTGGCACGATCATCTGATCTCACTCCCTGTGATTTCTGGTTGTGGGGCTATCTGAAGCACAGGGTTTTCCAGGGGAACATTCACACATGCTGATCTGCAGCATATCAAAAGAGGTAGCCAGCATACTTACAGATATGCCTCTTTCTGATATGCAGAACGCAATCCTGCGCCTACAGTCTCTTCTGGACACTGATGGACGCCATATTGAGCCCCTTTTGTAGCAGTAATGGTATGAGTAGGTAATAGCGTGATGTATTGTAGCAACACATTAAAAGTGTTTCAGTTGAACTGATTCTGCATTATTTCTCTTCTCCATGTCCTTGACGTTATTGCCACCAAATCTGATCCTCGCTCAGTAATTAGTTTCCGTGTTACGATGTGTTAAATAGGGAAAGTTTAATTATAACCACCTGGTATATTACTAGGTCGACCACCTGTGAATCACCCACAGCTTCCGTCACCACTACTTTTATCTTACAATTTACGACCGTCCTATCCAGTTAACTAAAGCATTAAAATACCTCAGGTTAAGACTTCATCATCGACTAACGTGGAAGCCCCATCTACTAACCATTCAATAGAAAGCCCACAATATACTAAAATTACTGAAACTGCTAACTGGCTGAACATGGGGATTGCACCCTTCCACAATCCTCCACACCAATAAATCCTGATCCGAGACGTCCTCTGCTATGCAAATGTGTTATGGGCTTCCACTCCTCCCTCGCTTTATCCTCGAACGCCATGTACTCCGTCTATCCCTTCGAATCCACATACCCTCCCCCACCCACATCCTCTACCAACTTATAAAATTTCGCTCCATCCTCTTCCATCTTGAGTACCTCCGAGTATCCTACGTTATCTGTAAGCTCGACGTTACCCCCCCCCCCCTATCCCCCCCCCCCCCCCACAGTTCACTACTCCTGATACTCTGTCGCGCCTGTTCCATCACATTCCGCAAAAGCTACACCTCCAGACACTCCACATCCTCTCCCAACGAAACTTTAACCGCCTTCCCACACCCAACCATTAAATCCAACCTGATATATACCCGTCCTAACAGATAAAACAGAACCCACCTCACCTCCCCTAATCAGGGCTCCCTTCCTTTCCACTCGTCTCCGCCGACATCCTAAGCCTTGGTCCACACAAACACTCTCTTACGCTCTATCCTAACTACTATATTCCCAGGATACCCCTCTTCCTGGTAGTATATGTCCCTTCAGGACTTCACTCATCTACATATCTGTTTTAATCAGTCAGCGCACTAGCTTATTAATTTTTTAACTTCTGCAACTACCCCTCTGACTTTTATCCTTCGTGCAACATTCATTTGCCATTTCATCCGTGTCAATCTTTTAATTAATCAACAAACCCGCTTTTTATATTTTAAATAAATGCAACTGAATCCGTGTCTTTTTATTATGTCAGTTATTGATTTTGTCAACTGTTGTGTTCAGTTTTATAATATGTTTTAAACTTTTTACTCTCATATCGTTGATGCGCGGCGACTTCTAACCGCTGACAGCCCACCCCCGTCCAAATGGGGCGAAGGGAATCAAATGAATATAAAGAAAACAAAAAAGCTTTCTGACTACGCTGATGAAAATTTCAGTCCTCTGCCACTAGATGACGATGAATTGATACCTATAACATGGCGGTGTGAAACGTAAACATGTGTGTGCGTGAGAAACAGAATGCTGCAATCTAGTTTCTAATCGAAGAAAACTTGCCGCCAAGTGAAGTCCGTAGAAGAGTGAAAGCTGTGTACGATGATGATTGTATTACCATCAGTAATGTGCGACGTTGGGTTGTTCGTGCTCGTAATGAAGGGAACGGTGGTCCTAAACGCAACTTGTGTCTGGGTTCTGCGTGGACGACCGCGAAAAGCAACCGACGAGACTCATCGGAATCGGGTCAAGGAATTCGTCAGAGAAAATCGTCGGGTAACAGGCACAGCTCTCAGGTTCAAAATAAAATGGCTCTGAGCGCTGTGGGACTTAACATCTGAGGTCATGAGTCCCCTAGAACTTAGAACTACTTAAACCTAACTAACCTAAGGACATCACACCCATCCATGCCTGAGGCAGGATTCGAACCTGGGACCGTAGCGGTTGGGCGGTTCCAGACTGAAGCGCCTAGAACCGCTCGGCCACAGCTGCCGGCAGCTCTCAGTAAAGTGTGGCTTATCACGAGAGCGTGTACAGACCATCACTGCGTAACTGAGGTACAGAAAACCGTGTGCACTGTGTGTGTCTCGAATACTCACTCCTGACCTAAAACGGAGCAGACTGCCAATCTGTCTATAATTTCTTTCACGTTTTAAGCTTCAGAGTGATGGATTCCTTAACATCTTAGTGACAGGTGAGGAAAGCTGAGTTCCCCATTTTGACCGAAAAGAAGAAAGCAGCAACGGAGATCCGCCACAAAGGATCATCGACGCAAAAAACAGTTTAAGAAGACGCTATCAGCAGGCAAAGTTATGCTCACTCTGTACTGCGATGTTCAAGGTGTGGTGCATTTGGAATTCGTGCCTAAAGACACCAGCATAAACTCCACAAGGTACTGCGAAGTCGTCAGGAAACTGAAAGCACGAATTCGAAGAGTTCGTCCACACATGGATCCCCCTCTTCTTCTGCGTGACAATGCCAGACGACACACGAACGGTGCAACATTTGCAACAATCCAGCTTCCTGGGTTCCCTGTCAGCGATCATCCTCCACACTGTCCCGAACTGGAGCCGCCCGATTCTCCTCTATTTCCGAAACTTAAAGAACACTTTCGAGGAATTCACTTTCACAGTGGTGAAGCAGTGCAAACAGACATGAGGTTGTGGCTCTGTCATCATAGTAAAATATTTTACAGTGACAGTATAAAGTGAACTCTCGTTGGGATACATGTTTTCGTCACCAGGGTGACTATGCTGAGAAATAAATCCGTAGAAAAAGAGAATAAAGATGAAGAATGTTAGTGAAGTTTGTTTTATTTAAAACGCTTTAACATAAAAGTATTAGCAGGCATTAGTTCTCAGCATGCCCTGATAATATACCGTGAGACAAAATTGTATGACCACGTCGTCAACAGCATGATGACCCATCTCTGGAACGCAACACAGCAGTGATTCAACTTAACAAGGGTTCGATAAGTTCCTTGACGCAAGGTGGTGGCGTATGGGCGCGCAGATGGCGGCCAATACCTTTCCAGGCAGACTTTATCAAGTTGTACGACCTATTCTAGAGTACTGTCCCGATGCTTGGGAATCCCACCAGGTCAGACTAAAGGAAGCCATCGAAACAGTTCAGAGGCGCGCTGCTAGATTTGTTACCAGTAGGCTCGACCGACACGCGAGTCCTATGGAGATCCTTCGTGAAAGCAAATGGGAACTGTCAGAGAGACGATACACTATGAAGGTAATTTACAGAACAGGCATTTCCAGCTGAGTGCAGAACGATTCTACTGGAGGGAACGTATAGTTTGCGTAAGGACCGCGAAGACAAGATGAGAGAAATTATGACTAAAACAGAGGTTCAAATGGTTCTGAGCACTATCGGACTTAACATCTGAGGTCATCAGTCCCCTAGAACGTAGAACTACTTAAACCTAACCAACCTAAGGACATCACACACGTCCATGCCCGAGGCAGGATTCGAACATGCGACCGTAGCGGTCGCGCGGTTCCAGACTGAAGCGCCTAGAACCGCTCGGCCACTGTGGCCGGCTCGAACAGAGGTATATGGACAATTTACCCCTCACTCCATTTGCGAATGGAAAAGGAAAGGAAATGACGTAGTGGCACTGTGTACTCCCGTCCTGCACCATATGGGAGCTTGTGGAGTATAAATGAAGACATTCGGATTAGTCTAATTTGATGGTAAAGACATCAGCGTGAGTTCACTATAAACCTCTATATAGTCGCGACTTGGCTCCAGCCGATTTTCATGTTTCCAAAACGAAACCTTCGTGGACGCCACTTTGATAGTGATGAAGCTGTGCAAGCAGAGGTGAGTTTTTGGCTCCGTCAACAAAGTCAAACTTACTACAGTGACGGTATCAACAATCTGGTCTCTTCTTGGGAGAAATGCGTTCGTCGGCGGGATAACTATGTTGGGAAATAAGTATGTAGACATGAAGAATAAATATGTAAAATGTCAATATTGTTTGTTTTATTTTCTAAAAACCTTAAGAGTATTCGCATAAAAAATTCGGCGGCTTTACTTTTCAGCACGCTCTTAACAAACCGAGTTTAGAATAACGCCCGGCGACCTCAGAAATACACTCGCGTATATTCTGAAAAGCCTTCAATGAAATAACCAATCGCAAGGCACATTTGGAAACGGTTAATTGCTCGTGTGTGGCCAGAATCAACTCTTGCTCGCTCATTACTAGACGAGTAAGCTCAGAAAATTTCGTGTCCAATACCGCAAAAAAATTACAAATACTCGCAGAGTACTATCTTTTAACAGTTTCCTACATAGGACAGAGATTTCAGTCTGGTAGTGTTACAGAAGTTTCTCAGTGATACAGTCACAAATATCTCGTAAATTATTCATTATCTCGTGTACATAAACACAAAAGGCTTTTACATATTTGTTGACACAGTATACTTCTATTGAAATACTTCCACTCGATTCTTCATACCATTCAAACCACATTTCAATAAAACGTTTTAACACTACGTTCAGTATCACGCAATTTACGCTGCGATACACCATTGACTTAATACGAACACGGTTCCCGACACACAGCGACAAACTCCCGCTGGAAATTAAGACCAGCTCCGGCGACGTTGCCTAGCGTTGGTGCTCTAATTACAAGTAAACCTACCCAAGGGATACATTACGACATTGATAGGCTTTAAACAGCAAAACGTATATCATCATCAATACCAAATACAATCACATATAATGAAATGATACACCAAATACTCATTTCTCAGAAATGAGCTAATAAGCCGGAAATACTTCTACATTGCTATGCGTGCTCCCGATGTGTGTCCTCTTCAATGTCAATTGTAATGTTTGTTTGTAAAATAAGTATTTCTCAGACAAATGTACTCTGAATATATACTGTATACGTATTGTTCTTTATATATATTCTTTTAATCTTTTGAAATACAACATTTCTTGAGTTCTATTTTGGCTTTCTTTTTACATTGTGTGTACCGTTTTTTTCTTCTTATTTCTTTTTTTTAAAGTAGTAATTTTTTCAGACATAATTACGTTTTATTTTAAACTGTTTATGCAGTACTGTTGTAACATTACTGTAAATATACACTACTGTCCATTAAAATTGCTACACCAAGAAGAAATGCAGATGATAAACGGGTATTCATTGGACAAATGTATTATACTAGAACTGACATGTGATTAAGTTTTCACGCAATTTGGGTGCATAGATCCTGAGAAATCAGTACCCAGAACAACCACCTCTGGCCGTAATAACGGCCTTGATACGCCTGGGCATTGAGTCAAACAGAGCTTGGATGGCGTGTACAGGTACAGACAGCTGCCCATGCAGCTTCAACACGATACCACAGTTCATCAAGAGTAGTGACTGGCGTATTGTGAAGAGCCAGTTTCTCGGCCACAATTGACCAGAAGTTTTCAATTGGTGAGAGATCTGGAGAATGTGCTGGCCAGGGCAGCACTCGAACATTTTCTGTATCCAGAAAGGCCCGTACAGGACCTGCAAAATGCGGTCGTGCGTTATCCTGCTGAAATGTCAGGTTTCGCAGGGAGCGAATGAGGGGTAGAGCCACGGATCGTAACGCATCTGAAATGTAACGTCCACTGTTCAAAGTGCCGTCAATGCGAACAAGTGGTGGCCTAGACGTGTAACCAATGGCACCCCATACCATCACGCCGGGTGATACGCCAGTATGAAGATGACGAATACACGCTTCCACTGTGCGTTCACCGCGATGTCGCCAAACACGGATGCGACCATCATGATGCTGTAAACAGAACCTGGATTCATCCGAAAAAAATGACGTTTTGACATTCGTGCACCCAGGTTCGTCGTTGAGTACACCACCGCAGGCGCTCCTGTCTGTGATGCAGCGTCAAGGGTAACCGCAGCCATGGTCTCCGAGCTGATACTCCATGCTGCTGCAAACGTCGTCGAACTGTTCGTGCAGATGGCTGTAGTCTTGCAAACGTTCCAATCTGTTGACTCAGGGATCGAGACGTGGCTGCAGGATCCGTTACAGCCATGCGGATAAGATGCCTGTCATCTCGACTGCTAGTGATAAGAGGCCGTTGGGATCCAGCACGTCGTTCCATATTACCCTCCTGAACCCACCAATTCCATATCCTGCTCACAGTCATTGGATCTCGACCAATGCGAGCAGCAAAGTCGCGATACGAAAAACCGCACTCGCCATAGGCTACAATCTGACCTTCATCAAAGTCCGAAACGTGATGGTACACATTTCTCCTCCTTAACACGAGGCATCACAACAACGTTTCACCAGGCAACGCCGGTCAACTGCTGTTTGTATACGAGAAATCTGTTGGAAACTTTCCTCATGTCAGCACGTTGTAGGTGTCGTCACCGCCGCCAACCTTGTGTGAATGCTCTGAAAAGCCAATCATTTGCTTATCACAGCATCTTCTTCCTGTCGGTTAAATTTCGGGTCTGTAGCACGTCATCCTCGTGGTGTAGCAATTTTTTATGTCCAATAATGTATACAACAATGAGGAAGTGCAGAATTGTTTGGGTCGAAAAAATACTGACTGCACTTTGATTTTGCGCACCAAGCACAGCGGACAATTGCAATTTTGCGACAGGAGCGGGAGGCAAGAAACGAAACCCGCTCTCTTACTCTCACCGCAGCAACGTTCCCAAGCGTACGGGCAGCGAACTGGGGACACTTTTGCATTTACTGTCTAAAAAGTTTGATCAGTCACAATAAATTGTTGACACTAGGATCACTAGCAAAGAAATAACTTTTACATCACAGGTATAAGATGTGATTGAAGATGCTATTGTAATGACATGCTTATGAAAAGCACACTACTTTAAGATTTTAAGTCGAAACTGCAATTTCAGATACTGTTCTAAGCGAAGAACATTACAAAGAATATTATGAAGGAACGGTAAAATACGCTAAAAAAGCAAAACATGACATAAATTTTGAGGAAAAACAAGAAGCCATTACAGTTTGACACTCTGGTAAAAACTAATTTGAAAGTGTAAAACACAGATACAGAAAGGGCATAAAGAGAGAAGATCAGTATAAATGGGATGCACAAATTGTTGTAAGTTGAACGAGAAATGAAAAGTTATTAGGTATTTCCACGTATGATTAGGTACATATCAAATTGAGAATCAGTAACCATACATGATCTGGATGTAAAGAGGTGTGCTTTACAATCAGTGCATGGTTGTAATTTATCACAACATTTGTACAAAGCTTCCTCAAAATGGATTCATAATTTTAAAGTAAGACACCGGATTGTTTAAAAAAACTCAATAAATTCATCACTCAGGCTCAGTTGGCGAATAGAGAAGAACTGAGCAGAAAAGCTTACGAATTTGTGGAGACTGTGAAATCGAAAAGTGAATGATTGGAAAGGCCAATGTGTATAATTCTGACAAGATAGGTTTCAATTTGGAAATGCATCAAGGACGAACATTATCCTCCCGAGGAACAGCAGAAATTGAAATTCTAGCAAAATCTCTGAATGCCGAAACACATACTTATACAATACGGTCCATTATATCTGCAGGCGGAAATTTTATGTCCCACTTGCTGATAGTTTTGAAAAAAAAGAAAAGAGGGCAAGTTCGGGCTAAAAGTCCAAAAAGATTTATACACAGCAGATATTATCCTTGTATTTGCTCCTACGTCCGGTAAATTAGCACCGTAGCTCATAAGGAAATTGTTGAACTGTTTCACATACCTAATACGACTGAACAATTTGTCTTGTGTTTAGATTCATGCGCCGGGCAAAATTAAAAAAAAAAAAATTTGACACCACTGATAAACATGGAAAACAGGTGAATATTTTAAAGATTTCTTGCGAAAGCACTGGTATGATTCAGCCACAAGACATATATACATTTTGGCCGTGGAAAAAGCCTCAAAACGTTCTTCAGATGTAATTATATAATTACGATGTTAACTTGCATTTAAGAAATAATATTCTAAAAATCCAATCCGTCATTCACAATTAGTTTTCTTCTCGCAGATTCGACAACCTTTTTAAATACGCATAGTACAAGAGAGCTTATATTGAACAGAAACCACCTAAATGTGAGACGCCTGTTCAATATTGCATTAAAAACTGTGATCATGAATGTGACTCCTGTCATGAAATTGCAACTGTCCGATGCGCTTGGTGCGCAAAAAAAAAGTGCATTCAGAGTTTTTTATCGTAACACTTCTGTGATTTCTCATTATTGTGTAGGTTAACAATGATGTTACAACAACAACGTACAAGCAATTTAAAACAGAACGTAATTAACTCTGAAAATGTTACAACTTGAAAACGAAAAAAAAAAAAATACCAATCACCTAATGAAAAACGGAAACACAAATGCAACATAATTTATTTTATATTTCATAAAATTAAAAGAAAATATATATACATATAGAACAATATATGGAGAATATACATTTGGAGTATAGCTACAGGGAAAGACTTATTAAAAAAACCAACATGACAACTGACATTCAAGCGGATACACATCGGGAGCACGTACCGTCATATAGAGGTATTTCTAGCTTATTTCTGACAAATGCATGTTTGGTATACCACTTCAGCATATATGACTCAATCTGGTATTAATGATACTATACGTTTTACTATTAGTCAAATTTCGAAATGAAAAAGAAAATAATGGGCAATATGGTATTTTGTAAAAAATGATTTTTAGGAAAAATCTGGGTGCAGCGTTGTGACTTGCATTAAAACCCATAGAACTTTTGTTTGAAGCTTTCTCATATCTGTTACCGTTTCAACGCTATTCATTCAGAAATTTTAAACTCAGTTTTTTCTTCAATGGGGTGCTTCACACTCTTAACGGCAGTATTGGCACATATAAAATACGGCTGTGTCTCTTATTTTGGTTTGTACGATAACATATTAAAAGCCGATCAAAATCGTAGTGTGTCCCTTAGGTATCTACATCTACATCCATACTCCGCAAGCCACCTGACGGTGGGTGGCGGAGGGTATCCTGAGTACCTCTATCGGTTCTCCCTTCTATTCCAGTCTCGTATTGTTCGTGGAAAGAAGGATTGTCGGTATGCTTCTGTGTGGGCTCTAATCTCTCTGATTTTATCCTCATGGTCTCTTCGCGAGATATACGTAGGAGGGAGCAACATACTGCTTGACTCTTCGGTGAAGGTATGTTCTCGAAACTTTTAACAAAAGCCCGTACCGAGCTACTGAGCGTCTCTCCTGCAGAGTCTTCCACTGGAGTTTATCTATCATCTCCGTAACGCTTTCGCGATTACTGAATGATCCTGTAACGAAGCGCGCTGCTCTCCGTAGGATCTTCTCTATCTCTTCTATCAACCCTATCCCGTACGGATGCCACACTGCCGATCAGTATTCAAGCAGTGGGCGAACAAGCGTACTGTAACCTACTTCCTTTGTTTTCGGATTGCATTTCCTTAGGATTCTTCCAATGAATCTCAGTCTAGCATCTGCTTTACCGACGATCAACTTTGTATGATCATTCCATTTTAAATCACTCCTAATGCGTACTCCCAGATATTTTATGGAATTAACTGCTTCCAGTTGCTGACCTGCTATTTTGTAGCTAAATGATAAGGGATCTATCTTTCTATGTATTCGCAGCACATTACACTTGTCTACATTGAGATTCAATTGCCATTCCCTGCACCATGCGTCAATTCGCTGCAGATCCTCCTGCATTTCAGTACAATTTTCCATTGTTACAACCTCTCGATACACCAAAGCATCATCTGCAAAAAGCCTCAGTGAACTTCCGATGTCATCCAGAAGGTCATTTATGTGTATTGTGAATAGCAACGGTCCTATGACACTCCCCTGCGGCACACCCGAAATCACTCTCACTTCGGAAGACTTCTCTCCATTGAGAATGACATGCTGCGTTCTGTTATCTAGGAACCCTTCAACACAATCACACAATTGGTCTGATAGTCCATATGCTCTTACTTTGTTCATTAAACGACTGTGGGGAACTGTACCGAACGCCTTGCGGAAGTCAAGAAACACGGCATCTACCTGGGAACCCGTGTCTATGGCCCTCTGAGTCTCGTGGACGAATAGCGCGAGCTGGGTTTCACACGACCGTCTTTTTCCAAACCCACGCTGATTCCTACAGAGTAGATTTCTAGTCTCCAGAAAAGTCATTATACTCGAACATAATACGTGTTCCAAAATTATACAACTGATCGACGTTAGAGATATAGGTCTATAGTTCTGCACATCTGTTCGACGTCCCTTCTTGAAACCGGGATGACCTTGCCCTTTTCCAATCCTTTGGAACGCTACGCTCTTCTAGAGACCTACGGTACACCGCTGCAAGAAGGGGGGCAATTTTCTTCGCGTACTCTGTGTAAAATCGAACTGGTATCCCATCAGGTCCAGCGGCCTTTCGTCTTTTGAGCGATTTTAATTGTTTCTCTATCCCTCTGTCGTCTATTTCGATATCTACCATTTTGTCATCTGTGCGACAATCTAGAGAAGGAACTACAGTGCAGTCTTCCTCTGTGAAACAGCTTTGGAAAAAGACATTTAGTATTTCGGCCTTTAGTCTGTCATCCTCTGTTTCAGTACCATTTTGGTCACAGAGTGTCTGGACATTTTGTTTTGATCCACCTACCGCTTTGACATAAGACCAAAATTTCTTAGGATTTTCTGCCAAGTCAGTACATAGAACTTTACTTGCGAATTCATTGAACGCCTCTCGCATAGCCCTCCTCACACTAGCCGGCCGCGGTGGTCTAGCGGTTCTAGGCGCTCAGTCAGGAACCGCGCGACTGCTACGGTCGCAGGTTCTAATCCTGCCTCGGGTATAGATGTGTGTGATGTCCTTAGGTTAGTTAGGTTTAAGTAGTTCTAAGTTCTAGGGGACTTATGACCACAGCTGTTGAGTTCTATAGTGCTCAGAGCCATTTGAACCATTTTCCTCACACTACATTTCGCTTCGCGTAATTTTTGTTTGTCTGCAAGGCTTTGGCTATGTTTACTAGTTAGACGTCCAGACTGGGATTCAAGCCAGACTGAGACCTGAATACAATATTTGCCCTCTCAGGTATTGGCATTGCCGAGTAAGGCAACCGTACTCTCTCACGACCTGGCCAGACGATTAAATCTACTATTGTTATTCCTGATCACACAAAAACTCCCTCTATACCTTTCTGACTGACATTGTTGGATATGTGTGTCGGTAAATTTCATTTTATCAAACAAATCGGCGAAGCGCCAATGATACACAAAGAACATTAAAAATCTAATAAAATGACTCTAGAACACATAAAAAACAGTGTCCGCCTTCGGTCGTTCTCTGATCATCCTCAGACCGTTACATGCCCTGTAAATGGAGGGACAAGATAGTTATTAAAGGACATATGAAAGTAAAACAACAGTAAAAAACTATATAACTGGAATACAAGTAGAATAATAGATAGCTGGCGGGGTGGACCACTGACTGCTCTAGGCTGGTGTGTAGAGCGATCGCTGCGGTCACGTAGATAGCGAAAGCTCCGTCCACTGTCTCCAGCATTAAATCAGTGATAGCTAGTGCCCGTCAAATACGAATAAAATCAGTAAAAATACACAGGATGGCGCAGATAAAAGTACCCCGTGTAAGTACAAAGGAAATACAGTGAAATGACAGAAACGAAGAGCTGAAACGGAATTACCATTTATTTAAAATGAGAAATACGGTGAAGAATGCATTTGTAGAAGCTGTTGAAAGACAGCTATCAGTACACGGCTGTGTGCGTCTAAGCGTATTCATATACACCCGGCATAAAGTTCGGATATCAATGGCAGCAACTTCACGGCTGTGTTTCTGTCTGTTCCTTTATTGTGTGTGGATTTGTTTCAGAGACCTTGCTCTTCTAGTGTCCCCACAGGAAAAAACGCATTTTGTTAGATCCGGTGAACGTGGTGGCCATAAATGTTAGCTAACAGTTCATTCCTCAGCGAAGACATCAAGCACTGTTCCAGGGATATCTAAGATGTGTGGCTTCTTGTCCCATCTTGCTGGAAGAAGCAGTATTGTCTTTCATGTTGTGAGAGTTGAGCACAAAACGTATCAAAAATCCCCATTTATGCACCCATGTTGAGGGCTGTCTCAAAAAATATCGGTCCAATGATGCGCGTTGTTGTTACAACGCACCAAAAGCTGATTTCTTCGTCATGGGGTGGTTTCTGATACACAATGTTAGGGTTCTCCATTGCCCGATACCTCGTGTTCTATGAATTCACTCGACCGGAAAGATGAAACCATGCTTCACCCGTCATGGCGTAATAGAAATGGTCTAACAAACCATCGTTGATGTTATTCAAAAGCTACGTACAGTAAGCTACAGCTTTTGACAGTCATCCTCCAGTAATTAGCGAACAACCGTCACGCGATATGACTTCACATTAAGACCTTTCAATATCGGCTGGCGACTCCTCCTGCTTACATGTGCCTGTTGGCCCAATTTACGTGTAGACTTTCTTTGGCTCTGAATCATTCTTCGACAAATGTCTGCAATACCTTCCGGTATGCCAACTGAAAGAATCCGTAGTCGTTTTACGCTTTGCACAGATCCGTAGATGCGCCAGTTTTTATAGAGACTCTGTATTACTCTGTTTGCCAGTAGTCCTTTTTCTGAATACTTGACTTCGAATTTCGCGAGTTTCCTTAATCGAGCTAGTTTCACATGTGCTTTCTCAATTTCAATTCTTTCTTCTATCGAGAAAGTCATTTTGCAGACCGCAGAGAGAAAGGTCTAACTTCACTGGTGAAATAAACTGAAATGTTTACAGAACAATACCAACAATCGTTTATTGCATAAAACTGTCTATTGTCGTACCTGTTTATTCTATTTCAGAAGTCGAAATACTGCATTCGCATTCAAACGGGAGGCGGACTGTTTCTAACTGCGCAATCCCGTATAATAAAAGAACGTATAAAAGAAAGTAAGGAAATAAACCGGTCATATTCGAACTAGACCCGAAGCGCCGTCTATGGGAATTTGTGCGTCTTGTACGTTTTGGAAACAGTACTTACAATGACGCCACCAGTAACCATAATAACGGTATGAAGATCGATATGTTCCTATTTCCAGTTACCGAAGGTGGCTTACAATTTTTGACTCAGAACGTAAAAGGGGCAATAAGTACATTAGATACAATAGGAACGATATCAATGACGCTAAAAAATACGAAGGAAGTACCAAACAACAGTAAAACAATAAACCATTGACATTAAAATCAGGGGCGGTGACAACGGGGGGGGGGGGGGGGGGGGGCGGGCTCTGGGGGCTATAGCCCCGCCCCCCAATGGAGTACCAAATTACACTGGATAAAATGACTTCAGAAATCAGCGAATATATTACTTCAACAGGTTCAATCATTTTTTTTTTTTATAATTACGTAGCAATATAGGTTGCAATGTATTTCAAACACATTTTAACAAAAAATAAGAGCGGCAAATAGCTTACTATGTAAACCAATAAATATCATTTAACTTAAAATGGGCGTCTTATTATTTATTAATATACACTAGATGTATATTAATGTATGAGTACCACTTACAATAACCAAGAAAGTTAAATATGCCGGGTATGCCTACCAACACTTAAAATTGCTGACCTCAGACAAAAAATTTTGAAATCGCCGGACATCTGGGTCAAATCGTATTACTTTCCAGGGCACATACATTCTGTAGACACGTTTTTACCCTGAACTCCAAAACAGTTACCAAAAACTACTTTAAGCAACACCAAATTTTACCAGTTTGTCGGTGGAGGACCCCAACTCTCCTTTTGTTAAGCGATATTCCATTCTCCCTCTCCCCTCTTCCCCCCACCTCTCCTCCGAGATTACCCCCCCCCCCCCCCACACCCCACCTTAACCGGCTTCTAGAATCGCCCCTGATTAAAATTAGAAACAAGTTCCTCTCTGGGGACTTGCATGTAACATCTGTAGATCAAAGATGGCTTAAAAGTACGCCATCAGAAACGATAATAACGGTATGAAGATCGATGTGTTTCGATTTCAAGTCAAAGTTACAAAGATATTTCTTATAATTTTGACTCAGAATGCAATCACAATTATACACGAAGAGGTAATAAGTACATATAATACAATAGGAACAATACCAATGACACTAAAAATATAAAGAGGTACACAACAACGATGAGACAATAAGCCATTTTCATTAAAATGTGGCACAAGGTACCCTCTTGAGAGGACTTACATGTAAGGTAGGTAAGGCAAACACAGCTCATTCCAGACTCCAACAGTAACCATGGTAACAGCATGAAGATTGGTGTGTTCTGATACAAAGGTACAAAGCATTGGCTTGTTATTACAACTTTGGTTCAAAACAGTATATACACTATATTATTATATACAGCAGGAATAATGGATACACTCCTTATGTAGGAAGAATGTTACTATTGTGGTTATCTTCATGTGTCCACTAATAAATTTCATGTTACTCTACTTACAGAATATTTAACGGTCTGAGGATAATCAGACATTGATCTAAACCGGTCACCGTTTTTTAAATAAAATATTTTATGTCGTCTAAACTGTTTTTATTATATCTTTATGGCATTTTGTGAGACCGCTGACATATCCTAAAACAGTTTCAAAGAATCATTATGAACAATCTACAGATTGTAGGTTCGCCATTCCCCGCTACATCCTTGCTACCAGTAACGCAGCTGTCTAAGGTATGGAGGAGAACATCCGTGGAATTTCACAAGAAGGAAAGCGATACTGGAGGGCTATAGCTACGGGTAGCGTTGTAATGGTTCTCGAATTATTCAGTTGGTGTGAGCGCAAGCGTTCTTGTCCGAGTAACGATCGTTTTATCCTAAGAAGTTCCGTTAGAGCTAACTCTTCACAGCGGAAAGAAAGATTCATTCTAGGATCTTAGTGTTCTCTTATAAGCTGTCCATGAGCAAAGGGTGCAAATTACAGGGATGTACTGCACAAGTGTCAAGATCCAAGAGCTATCCACGCAGCTTTACTTACACCAGTACCCCTCTCCCACTTTCTGAGACTTCTCATTCTATTACGAGTACAGTAACAAAAGGTTGACGGCTTAGTGTGAAAAAATGTGACTCCTCTTCTTTGCCTCACATTTCGAGATCATGAGGAAAAAAGATTTACTTTAATTAAACGCCATAGATAATGAGATCATGGAAGACTGACTTCAGTGTCAAATAAACAGGAGGAAGGAAATCATTCGTCGCCTTCTTTCAGTTAATAGCCCGGAATTAAGTTAAAATGTTTTAGAGAAAAATGGGAAAAGCTAATTGTGAGAGAAGTAACGGGGAAATTTTACCCCGATATTGCGGAAAAGAAATCCAGTGTATCAAGCTCTGCGCCACCTTCCTTCGTGTTTACATTAGGAGACTTGGTCTTATACTGTCACAAAGATTATAGGTAGATGTGATTCCATTAACTACGCAAAAACCTAGACTCAGGCCGTGTAAGAGCAGAAAAATGTACAGTACCTGATCGAAATTATCCGGATACCTATTAGTGCACATTAATATGGAGTGTGTCCACGTTTCGGCATTACAACGGCTTGATCTCTGTTGGGGATACTTGGAGTTAGGTATCTGCATGTCTATGGAAGAATTCCTCAAGAGGCGAAAGAAGAGAACGTAGAGATGTTGGAAGCCAAAATCTAGAACGAAATTAACGTTCTGATTCATCCCAAGGATAATCAGTTGGGTTCAGGTCCGGACTCTCGGCAGGCGACAGGCGAGTCCATTTCAGGAATGTTATTGTCCACAAACCGCAGCTTCTTGGTGACAGGGAGCATTTTCATGCTGATACAAAAATCATCGTCTGTTGCTCTACTGTACGTATGATAGAATTCAGTAAAATGTATCACATCGTTCCGCATTTAGTGTTGTGTTAAGCGCAATACGGAGACAACAACCTAACCACAAAAACCAATCACATATCCTGATACTACCTACTACGCAGTTCACTTTTGGCCCTACACATCATGGCTGGTATTGTTCTCCAGACATTCGCAGAACCGGAAGTTTCCCATCCGATTTTTACAGGATATAGTGAGATTCATCATCACTCCAAATCGCTCGTTTCCAGTCAGTCACCGTTCAGTGGTGTCGCTCTTACACCACCTCAAGCATAACTTAGCACCGACTACAGAAATATGTAGCTCGACCATTGTAACCGATTCTCTTTAACTCCCTATGCACAGTCATTCTGCGAGCTGCACTGCTAGTAGCCGTTTGTAACTCACGAGTAATTCCTTCTGCTGATTTTATGCAATGTTTTACTAACAGACCCTGCAATACTCCATGGTCCCTGCCCGTCAGTACATGAGGTTCAAAAAAATGTTAAAATGAGTGTGAAATCTTATGGGACTTAACTGCTAAGGTCATCAGTCCCTAAGCTTACACACTACTTAACCTAAATTATCATAAGGGTAAACACACACCCCATGCCTGATGGAGGACTCTAACCTCCGCCGGGACCTGCGACACAGTCCATGACTGCAGCACCTTAGACTACTCGGCTAATCCCACGCGGCAGTACATGAGGTCTCCCCGGTCTTGAATTAGCTGTGGTTGTTCATTAGCATCACATCACCAAGAGTCGACTTGTTCAGTTTTAAAAGGTTTGAAGTGTCCCTGATGGATTTGTTACTCAGGTGACACCTGAGACGTAACCTATCAATTTACAGATAATACAGATAATGATCTGTTGTTCCCACTATCTCTCTAACTGACCAAGGACAGTCGTAAACTTGAGCAAGCATCTTGCTCTTTTGGTGAGTGTTCGTCTTTGACTTCTTTTTTCCTTTATTGGATTTAAATTCCCCCCAGAGGGGGGGGGGGGGGGAGGGCTGGCAGCAGCGTAATATGCTGCTGTACAGCCTACAGAAAAGTTAAAAAACATAATGCGAATATAAACAAACAATAAAAACAGGCGATAGAACGGTTACATTGTACAAAACTGTAAAATAGCGGAAAGTTGTGGAATTTAAAATATAAAAACACTGAGGTGACGATGCAGATGAAGATATACAAGAAGGAGAAAGGCACAATTAAAAAACACGGTGACAGTCTGGTTTCTGTTCGCATGAGATAAGAAACACAAGTAGCGACAGTACGGTGCCTGTTCGCAACACTGACAGGTGATCCACAACACTGAACATTCATTTATAACAGCACTATACAGGTGACAAGGCGGCAGATGGGGGGGGGGGGGGGGACCGGACCTTTGAGGGAGAAAAGGGGGGGAGGAGAGAAAAGAAAAAAAGGGGGATCTGAAGGCGGGAGGGGACATAGAAAAGAGGGGGCGGACGCGAGAAGGATTGGGAAAGGCAGGGGAGGGGAGAGCAAAAAGGACTCCGGGGAGAGAAAGGAGGCAGAGAAGGGGAAGGTCGGGAAAAAATAGGATGGAAAGGGGGGAGAGGGAGCCCGAGGAAAGGACAGAGGAAGGGAGGGGGAGGTGAGGATCAGAGTTGTTAGGAGGGATAAATGGAGGGAGAGAGAACATCATCCGGGAGGGGGAGTCGACGGAAGCCACCTTGGGAAAGGAGATGAAGGATGTAAAGGTGAAGGGTAGGTGGGACACAACGGTGAATCGTCTTTGACCCGCATATGTGCGAAAATATTCTGTTTCTTTTGAAGATGTCACGAGAGAAAAAGTAGACGCAGCATATCTGCAAGGCAGCGACGATGAGCACTTGGGATTCCTGCTCTTGGAGACACCTGCTGATCGAGGCAATGATTCTATGAAAGCGCTGTCTCACCTCGGAGATTGACTGCGAGCCACGGAACCTCGCCGAGCATGGACAATGGTCATTACTTCACTTGTCGAGGGAAACCCAGAGAGGGCGTACAGAACGCAAATGAGAAAGACCAATCTGTATTGTGAACTTTGTTAAAGTCGCATGATGTAGTAAAATATAAAAAGTGTGTATGTAATGGAGGTGAAATACACGTGCGCTAAAGAAGCAGCACGTGAATTCGTAATTGGTGCTTCAGATTCCCGGCTGGTACGAACTTTGCTTCTTCGAGAAACGCTGATGCCTCGAGATATGGCAACACGGTCAGATAGCTAATACAGATAAGTAGCGGTAGATAAGTAACGGCGACCACAAAAACCTTTAGGAAGTCCACCTCCATATAGCACCTGAACAACGGCAGGCGCGTTACATTCCACATCCAACGACTAGTGCACGTTCCAAGTCAGTGATCTCTCCTGGCCTACCCATTGTGCTGTTACTGCTTCTCTAGTGACAGCACGATGCACCTCCTCTTATACTGGCGGGTCCGCATCTTGTGACATCTGGTGGCCAGTTCTACATTTCATAAGGCTGTCCGGTTATATTTAATCAGTTAGTGCATGCATAGTGCTCGACAGAAAATGGTGTAAGGCAGGAATGCCATTTTCTGCATACCGTTCAGCCTGTACCTCGAAAGGGCGACAACGGAAACATAAGACACGTTCAGCAGTGGCGTTAAATATCCCCTACTGAAATGATATCAATAAGATTTGCCGATGACATTACTAACCCCACTGAACCTGAGGAAGAATTACAGGATCTGTAAAATGGAATGAACATTCTACTGACTGTAGAATATGGGTTGAGAGAAAACCTGAAAAAGCGAAAGGAATGAGAAGTAGCGGAAATGGGAATAGCGACACTGTCAACATCAAAACTGGGAATCACGTAGTAGATGAAGTCAAGGAATTCTGCTACTTTGGAAGCAAAATCATGCATGTAGCGGATTAGCACAGAGAAAGAGACGATTCTTTGCTAATAGAAGTCAACTACTATCAGACATAGGCCTTAATTTGAGGAAGAAATTCTTGATAATGTACAGGATGCCTATGAATTAGTTATACAAAAGTAATTTTTAACTGTGATACGGGTAAAAACTTCCAGAAATTTTTGATACAGCACTGAATGCAGCATATCTTTAAGTTTTATTCCGGCCTAACACTGTTAGGCTAGGTGAAATGCGCGAATGTGTTAATAGAACAGTCATCATGGAGTCGTATGACGGTGCAGAGCGTGCGCACTGTTGTTCATGATTTCATGAATCCAAATCCGCTATTACAGTTCAGAGATAATTCAGGTCCAAATATCGCAAGCCATCACCTCAAAGGAAAACTGTTATTTATTAGTACAATCGTTTCAAAATGGTTCAAATGGTTCTAAGCACTATGGGACTTAACATCTGAGGTCATCAGTCCCCTAGAACTTTGAACTACTTAAACCTAACTAACCTATGGACATCACACGTGGTTCCAGATTGTAACGCCTAGAACCGCTCGGCCACCACGGCCGGCTACAATCTTTTCACCGAAACTGGCTGTGTATCAGGGTCGGCCAGCAGTCTCTGACGCAGCAATTGAACAATTTGAACGATCTTACACTCGTACTCCGGGTAAATCAACGAGACGTGCTCCCAAGTTGAACAATCTTACACTCGTACTCCCGGTAAATCAACGAGACGTGCTCCAAATTACAGTTAAATACAGGGGCACTATAAATATAGTGCTGGACAATAAGTTGGGAATGTGGGTCTCACGGGAGGTGTGCCAGAGATGAGTCCCTGCAGTCGCATTCTTCTCTGTGTCCTCGATGGCTCAGATGGATAGAGCGTCTGCCATGTTAGCAGGAGATCCCGGGTTCAAGTCCCGGTGGGGGCACACATTTTCGACTATTCCTGTTGACTTGTATCAACGCCTGTATGCGGCTAGGGGTATTCATTTCATTGTAATTTCATTCTAACGAGCTGCATGGTCACCAATGGTGTCTGTTCTTACGGTCTGGTCCGCAAGAACAGATACCATCTTCATATACAGTTAAATACGTCTAGTGTTACGGTGCAGAAGTTATTACGAAAAGCCTGTCACGCAAACCTTGGAAATTGGAATTGTTGCAAGATTTAAGAGAAAGTGACAAAAAAATGAGCTGAGCTTTATATGAGAGGCATTCAATAACATTGCACATTTCTTTCCTGAGAGCAGCTTGGTTATTCAGGGTTCTAATAAATCAATTATTCCCCACTCTTTTGCCCACAAAACCCCATTTTTCAGCATAATTTCCGTTCAGTGCGACGACCTTACGCAACCTTACTGGCAGGGCCTGTATGCCAGTATAATACCACTCTACTGGTCCAACTCAGAGCCAACGTCTTGCTCCATGATAACCTCATCATCATCCAGGAAAAGCTACCAGCAGAGAGCATACTTCATTGGGCCAAGTAGATGGAACTCTTCTGTTATCCGGCGAGGAAGTCAGCGATCACACACCTTTGAGTACCCCAACTGGAAGACGATTATGCCAGCACCATAAAACAGAGATGTCCAGTTGACCAGAGAGGTGTTTTGAATGTGACCTGTCGATCGCCTCAAATGAGAGTGTCCGCACGTTCCAACATTTCTGGAATCAAAGCTGTGTGGGGGCAGCTGGCACGCGGGAGATTGGACAGGTTTGCGCGACTTTGTTGTTATGATGACAGAAGCCTCGCCAAACGACTTCCCGTGCTTTCGTGCACTGCCAGTTCACCGTAGACATCCTGAGAGCGCCGACGAATATCTGGATGCTCTGGTTTACCGCCAAAAGAAACACAGTTACATCTCCCTGCTTGGAACACAACTCCGTTGCAGAGGCCATTTTGAAGGCTGCATATAGTGGCGCCAACTATCGGAACTTCATCAAACTGTACATGCTGAAGAGGAAATGCTCCACGATGTCCCACAACAAATTGTACATTTTTTAACCGAAATTGGTAGAGAAAAAATGTATTGCTTATTGAAAGCACTCGTAGAAATGTTTAACAAATTCCGTTTTTTTTTCGATATCGTACCGTGACCTGCTCTAACATTATTTAATGACTCAATTACAGCATGATATGGACACAGATTTTACTTTCTAGAAAGATGGCGCACCACCAAATTATCATCGTGAAGTTGTCATGCATCTTCGTAGGAATATGCCGCCTTCGATTGGACGTGGTGGAACAATATCCTGCCACCACTGTCTCCTAATTTAATCCTAGTGGACTTCTCTGTACGGGATTACATTAAAGAGAAAGTGTCTGGTCCTTCGCTTCCGAGAAACGTCAGCGAGCAGCGACAACTCATAACACAGGCAGTTGCCACCATACATCGATACTTGCTTCGTTGAACTTTGCAGGAAACTGTTTATATATGGAATATTTGTCGTGTTACAAAAGGTAACACTGAACATTTGTAAATACAGCTGGAAGATATACTGCATTCAGTGTGATACCAAACACTTCTGTAAGTTATTTATCTTTTTTCTTAATTAAAGGTTACTTTTGTATACCTAATTTATAAACACCCTGTACGTCTCGAACTCGGTACTGCATAGTGGTGAATCGTGGACTGTCAGAAAACAGGAAAAACAGAAGAATCGTGTGATATGTCAAGTTACAGAAATATTCATAAAATTAAGTAATACAGATAGGTCGGCCTTTGTAGCCGTGTGGTCAGCGTCTCTGATTCTTACGTGGCGGACCCAAGTTCAATTTCAGGTACTACCAAGGACTATACCTTGTTGGGAGGACGAGCACGGAGTGCAGTCAGCCTAGTGTTGCGAAATGAGGAGCTACTTGAGGAGAATAAGCAACTCAAAGGTCTGAAAGCCTACAACAGCAGGGAGAGTGGTATGCTGACACCATGCCTTCCCCACCCTATCCACATGACACCGCATGGCAAACGATGACACAACGGTTGGCCAACAAGTAGTAGTGGTCTTCAACGCCTGATCGTGGAATACAGTTTTAGTATTTAGATAAGATAGCAAATAAAGACTTTTCCTCAGAACCAGTGAATAAAGCAATATACGAGGGCTATTCCGAAAGTAAGGTCCGATCGGTCACGAAATGGAAACGACTATGAAAATCCGATAAAGCTTTGCACAGATGTGTTGGGTAGTGTCTCTAGTATAACCCCAGTTAGCATCACGTCGCTCTTCTCATTTCTGAGCTCGCAGTGAGTGCGTAAAGATGTCTAGAAAATAGTGTCTGCCGCCAAGTACGGGGGCCTGGTGAGAAATTTCCCCTGAAGCTATGCAGCTAACATTACATAACTGTCGTGCTGTTTCGTCTTCAAGACAATTCTCAGCCGCATTCTGCAGGGGCAATGAAGATGCTCCTGCATCGTTTTCAAATGGAAATGTGAGAGTACCCACAATACAGCCCGTAATTGTCTCCCTCTGAGTTTCAGCTCTGGTCACATGAACCGCTGGTTATGAAGACAACATTTCGGCACAAGACAACGAGCCGTAGGCCAGCGTAGAGAATTGGCGGAGAGCACTGGCGGCTGCCTTCTATAGCGAGGGTATGGGAAAGTTGGTACAACGCTACGATACACGTCTAAGTCGGGTCGGCGACTATGGAGATAAGTAGCTGCAAGGTGTATCTAACTGTTGCAAATAAAACATTTTTGATTTTTACCGTGGTTTCCATTTCGCGACCTATCGGACCTTACTTTCGGAATAGCCCTCGTATATTGAAGAGCCAAATAAAGTGGTACACCTGACTAATATCGTGTAGGGCCCCCGCGAGCACGCAGAAGTGCCGCAACACGACGTGGTATGGACTCGACTAATGTCTGAAGTAGTGCTGGAGGGAACTGACACCATGAACCCTGCAAGGCTGTCCATAAATCCCTAAGAGTACGATGGGGTGGAGATCTCTTCTGAACAGCATGTTGCAAGTCATCCCAGATATGCTCAATAATATTCATGTCTGGGGACTTTTGTGGCCAGCGGAAGTGTTTAAAATCAGAAGAGTGTTCCTGGAGCCACTCTGCAGCAATTCTGGACGTGTGGGGCGTCACATTGTCCTCTTCTAACTGCCCAAGTCCGTGGGAATGCACAATGGACATGAACGGATGTAGGTGATTAGATAGGATGCTTCCGTACTTGTCACTTGTCAGAGTCGTATCTAGACGTATCATGGGTCCCCTATCACTCAAACTGCACATGCTCCACACCATTAAAAAGCCTCCTCCAGCTTCAATAGTCTCCTGCTGACGTGCAGGGTCCATGGATTCATGAGGATGTCTCCATACCCGTACACGTCCATCAGCTGGATACAATTTGAAACGAGACTCGTCCCGCCAGGCAACATGTTTCCAGTCATCAACAGGCCAATATCGATGTTGACGGTCCCAGGTGACGTGTGTAAACCTTCGTGTCGTGCAGTCATCAATACAGACAAACATACATACGTTAATCCTTGTTCCATACATCATGAATACGACATTTCGTAAGAGTACACACATTTCAAGAGCACACGAGCGGGCCTTCGACTCCGACAGCCCATGTCGATGATGTTGCGTTGAATTGTTCGCACTCTGACACTTGTTGATGGTCCTGCACTGAAATCTGTAGCAATTTGCCGAAGGGTTGCGCTTCAGTCATCGTTGGTCCCGTTCTTGCAGGACGTTCTTCCGGTCGCAGCGATGTCGGAGATTTGATGTTTTACCGGATTCCTGATATTCACGGTACTCTCATGAAATGCTCGTACGGGAAAATCCCCATTTCATTGGTACCTCGGAGATGCTGTGTCCCATCGCTCATGCGCCACCTAAAACTCACTTAAATCTTGATAACCTGCCATTGTGGCAGCAGTAACCGATCTAATAAGTGCGTCAAACACTTGTTGACTTATATAGGCGTTGCCGATCGCAGCGCCGTATTCTGCCTGCCTTTATATTTGAATACACATGCCTGTACCAGTTTCTCTAACGCTTCGATGTAATAAGTCTCCGTAATTTGAGCCCCGGCAATCCGAGCACCTGTTTAATCCGAAGTGGATGATGGATGACAACAATGTTAAAAAAAAGTTCTGAGTGTGAAAATGCAGACGACAATGAAATGGAAATGTGATTGAACCACGGTGACCAGTATCAAGTGACCGATAGTACTATTGTGGAAGTGGTAAATAAAGGATACAGAGATTGTAGTGTTGAAGAGGAAGAGGATGATGTTGGTGCCAACAAAGTGAGCGACAGTAATGGAATGGGGACATTATAATTACCGTAGCACTGCGCTACGTGGAGCAACAGCATATGAGTACACCAGCTGACATTATACTTCTACGAAGATGGCGACACTACGCTGTTAAGAACAGACGTGCTTCACAAAAACAAAAAACTACTGATTCATTTTACCGAAAATAAAATAGATACAGTACTGTTTTAAAGTAGCCCATGCAATACGTATGTATTTACAATAAATGTTTGAATTTCTATTCTAGAACATTATTTCTAAAATAAACTATAGGTAATACATAGCATCAAGATCTGACCCTATTCTTAAATAAAGGGTTTCTAAAATTGTCGTTCGTCGTGTAATCAGAGCATACCAAAATTCGAGCTCCCAATAACCTCGAATGACTGAGGTTTTAGTGTATATAGAAGACACAAATGGAAGGTACAGGATGATGACACAATTGTTAAGACATCAGGGAATAACTTTTATGACAATGGAGGGAAAGGCAGAGATTTTAATACATTCCTCAAATGCATGAGTAGGGGAAGGTGTTGTACCTTGAGGATAGCGCACCTCGGAACACATGACGTTTCTTGGTTGGTTTTTCCATCTAGTGACCGATTCTACAATTCCGCGAAGAAATGCGCACTATAGACGGCCGTAAGCCATTTCTGGCATTTCTTATCGTTTCTGTTGTTCAAGTTCTACACAATAAAATGGTGTTTAATACACTGACGGAAAAAAATTGCAACATCAAAATGAAGTTGTGGGACATAGCAAAGTTGGTAGGAGTGTTTCTACATCTGAAAGATCATGTCCATTCAAATTACGCGCCAGGCTCGCAATGGTGGTGTTAGTAGCGCCACTATGAGGATACAAATCAGATTTGCTTTAAATACACGCCGTAACGGTCGTGAGCGTTAGTTATCTCTGAGACTGGGCGTAGTAAGTTGATGTTAGAGAAGATGCCTTTGTCTGCAACTCATTGAGTTTGAACGAGTTATTGTAATAAAGCTACAAGAAGCTGGATATTCCTTCTGCGACATCGCAGAAAGACTTGGCAGGAATGTAGCCACTGTACGTGATTGCTGGTAGAGATGGTCGCGAGAATTGTCGGACGCAATAAGACCGGGGTCTGGACAGCCGCGTGGCACCACCGAGAGGAAAGACAGCTCCGAGCCAGACGCCCCGAAGCCTGCATTGCACTTACCCAAACCATTGCCAGTTGCAACTTCAGTGGTGTCAAGCGGCAGCTCATTAGAGCCAAGGTGGAGGTCTGTTGTGTTTTCTGATGAGAGCTGGTTCGGCCTCGGAACTAGTGATGGCCGTATGTTGGTTAGGAGGAGGCCAGCTGAGGGCCTGCAAGAAAATGGTTCAAATGGCTCTGAGCACTATGGGACTTCTGAGGTCATCAGTCCCCTAGACTTGGAACTACTTACACCTAACTAACCTAAGGACACCACACACATCCATGCCCGAGTCAGGATTCAAACCTGCGAGCGTAGCAGCAGTGCGGTTCCGGACTGAAGCTCCTAGAACCGCTCGACCACAGCGGCCGGCGAGGGCCTGCAACCTACCTGTCTGCATGCTAGACACACTGGACCTACACCTGATGTTATGGTCTGGAGTGCGGGTGCGATTTCGCATGATAGCAGGAGCGCTCTCGTGGTTATCCCAGCACCCAAACTGAAAATTTATAAATCAGTCTGGTGTTTCTAGCTGTTATGCTGCCTTTCACGAACAGCATTCCAGGGGGTGTTTTCCAGCATGACAACACTCGCCCACATACCGCTGTTGTAACCCAGCATGCTCTACAGTGTGTCCAGATGTTGCCTTGGCCTGCTATATCACCAGATCTGCCTCCAATCGAGCACATATCGGACATCATCGGACGACAACCTCAGCGTCATCCACAAACAGCGTTAACCTTCCTGTACTGACCGACCAGGTACAGCAGGCATGGAACTCCATCCCACAAACTGACATCCTGCACCTGTACAACACAATGCAGGCACGCTACTTTACTTGCATTCAACATTCTGGCGGTTACACCGATTATTAATATTCCAACATTTCATATTCGCAATTTAAATTACATTAAACTGTGATCTTGCAACGTAAATCACTTAAACATATACCTACACAAATTCGTTCCCGTAATTTCATTACGCTACATTAATTATTTTTTGATGTTGCGATTTTTTTCCGTCAGTTTATATTAAAGCTATTTGTTACGTACTGTTGGTTCTGCAGTTACAGAATTATATTGTGGGTACAGTTCTATACATTTTAAGAACTAGTTGTACACTCATGCTTATAAATTAAGGATAATTGCAGAATGTGGTGCCACACAACGTCTCACTACACAAAACTGGCGCTAATAGCAAAATGGTGCAAATGGCTCTGAGCACTATGGGACTCAACTTCTCAGGTCATTAGTCCCCTAGAACTTAGAACTAGTTAAACCTAACTAACCTAAGGACATCACACACATCCATGCCCGAGGCAGGATTCGAACCTGTGACCGTAGCAGTCTCGCGGTTCCAGACTGCAGCGCCTAGAACCGCACGGCCACTTCGGCCAGCGCGCTAATAGCGTAGGCACATAGGGAACATACACGACACAGATCTGTACCTCCAAGATATTGATGATAAGTTGAGATAACCGTCCCGAAACACATCTGCTACAAAACGCCACTGTTTCCTGCGCATGTACCCCGGAATCAAAAAATGGTTCAAATGGCTCTGAGCACTATGGAACTCAACTGCTGTGGTCATAAGTCCCCTAGAACTTAGAACTACTTAAACCTAACTAACCTAAGGACAGCACACAACACCCAGCCATCACGAGGCAGAGAAAATCCCTAACCCCGCCGGGAATCGAACCCGGGAACCCGGGCGTGGGAAGCGAGAACGCTACCGCACGACCACGAGATGCGGGCACCCCGGAATCAATATGGGATATGATCACCATGCACACGTATACAGGCTGTACAAGGGTTTGGCATACTCTGGATCAGGTGGTCGACCATCTGCTGGGGTATAGCTTCCCAGTGCCTGTCGGAGCTCCTGAAGTGTCCTAGGGGTTTGAAGACATGCAGCGATACGTCGACCGAGAGCATCCCAGACGTGCTCGATGGGGTTTGTTTAGGTCTGGAGAACATACAGGCCACTCCATTCGTCTGATATCTTCTGTTTCAAGGTACTCCTCCCCAATGGCAGCTCGATGGAGCCGTGCGTCATCATCCATCAGGAGGAAGGTGGGACCCAGTGCACCCCTGAAAAGGCGGACATACTGGTGCAAAATGACGTCCCGATACACCTGACCTGTTACATTTCCTCTGTCAAACACATGCAGGGGTGTACGTGCACTAATCATAATCCCATCTCACACCATCAAACAACGACCCCCATACATGTCGGTTTCAAGGACATTAAGGGGTTGGTATCTGTTTCCTGATTCACGCCAGATGAAAACCCGTCGAGAATCACTGTTTAGACTATGCCTGGACTTGTCCGTGAACATAACCTGAGACCACTGATCCAATGACCATGTACTGTGTTCTTGACACCAGGCTTAACGGGCTCTCCTGTGACCAGGGGTCAGTGGAATGCACCTTGCAGGTCTCCGGGCGAATAAACCATGTCTGTTCAGTCGTCCGTAGAATGTGTGTCTGGAGACAACTGTGGTAAGGTCCCAAACAAGGCTGTCTGCAGTACTCCGTGGCCGTCTGCGGGCACTGATGGCGAGATATCGGTCTTCTTGTGGTGTTGTACACTGTGGACGTCCCGTACTGTAGCGCCTGGACACGTTTCCTGTCTGCTGGAATTGTTACCATAATCTTGAGATCACACTTTGTGTCACACGGAGGACCTGTGTTACGACCTGCTGTGTTTGACCAGCCTCCAGTCGTCCTAGTATCCTACCCCTCATAACGTCATTAATATGTGTTCTTTGAGTCATTTTCAACACACACTCACCATTAGCACGACCGTGCGACGGCCGCAGCTCAAATGCACCGCATGGTCATACCTCGAGATGATTTAAACCCGCAAACTGCCCACCACAGCATAGTTTCACCATGTATCAGCATTATCCTTAATTTATGAACATGAGTGTATAATGCCATACTTCCTCGGTCGTATACTTTTCGTACCCTGGAGCGGAAGGGGGTCTTCTAGCATGGAACGTGTGACATTTGCGAATTAATTGAGTTTCTTTAATGAACCAACAACTTCACCTGTCTCTGAAATGGAAATTTGCGTTCGTTTTTAATACCTTCCGTTACAAATTTACTTAACTTGTAACTGGTTTTTATTAACACTTCCACTTAATTTGATTTCACTTACCGATTATCTGTATATAGGAGAGTAATAATGTAACGTACAACCTGAATACAATACTGATAGAATTTTTTGGGTGCAACACATTTAAATTTCAGTTGAATATACAGGGAGGGAAAAAATTTCAACACCAGAAAATAATTACTGTAGAGTTATGTAATTTCGGGAATACATTTGTCTAGATAACATATGTGAATCATTAACACTGCAAGATCGCATATTAATACGAGTATAAGCGCCAGATAAGCCATTGCAAATGCGAAATGCTAGTACATTAATAGCCGATGTAGCCGCCAGAATGTTGGATGCATGTACTCAAACGTGCATGCACTGTCTTGTACAGGTGCCGGATGTCAGTGTGCGGGATGGAGTTACATGCCTGTTGAACTTGGTCAGTCAGTACAGGGACGGTTCATGCTGTTTGTGGGTGACACTAGACTTTCGTCCCGTGATGTCCCATGTGTTCTCGATTGGAAACAGAGCTGGGGACGTGACGACACTCTGTAGAGCATGTTGTGTTACAACAGCGGTATGTGAGAGAGCGTTATCCTGTTGGAAAACAACTCCTGAAATGTTGTTCATGAATAGCAGCACAACAGCTCGAATCACCAGACTGACGTACAAATTTGCAGTCGCGGTGCGGGGAATAAGCACAAGATGCTCCAGCTGTAATACGAAATCGCACCGCAGACCAAACTCCAGGTATAGGTCCACTGTATCTTGCACGCAGACAGGTTGGTTACAGGCCCTCAACTAACCTCCTTCTAGCCAACACACGCCCATCACTGATACAGAGGCAGAACCAGATTTCATCAGAAAACAAAGCAGACCTCAACTCTGTCCTGCAATGAACTCACGATTGCCACAACCGAAACCGCAAATAACGGTGGTCTGGGGGTCAGTGGAATGCACGCTACAGGGATTCTGTCCTTGAAGTAACCGATTTCTAACATTTTTTTGTGTGTCTGTGGTGCTAACAGCTGCCCAAATGGCTACCGCAGATGCAGTGCGACGGGCCAGAGCCATAGGCTGAACACTACGGTCTGGTCTTCCCTCTCGATAGTGCCACGTTGCTGTCAGGAGCCGAGTTATCTTGTTACCGTACAATCTAGTAACCACCGCTGCAAGCAGGCTAGTACAGCGGGTACATTCGTGCCAAGTCTTTCTGCAACACCGCAGAAAGAACATCCAGGTTCTCGTAGCCCTATTACACGACCTACTTTAGAATCAGTGATGTGATAATGGAGTCTTTGTCACCTTAACAGTATTCTTGCCTAATATCAACCAACCAAGTTCAGTCTCAAAGATAACTACCATTCACGACAGCTACAGCGTGTATTTAAAGCAAACCTAATTTGCAATCTCATAGTAGCGCTACTAACGCTACACTTACGCGACTGGCGCGAAATTTAAATAGACATTATCTTTCAGATGTAGAAACAAGACTACCAACTTTCGTTTATGTTGCGCAGCTCCTTCTTGTTGTTGCGACCCGGTAATTTCCAATCGAAGACGCAGGGTCCAAACGGCACATATCGAACGTGCGACTGTAAATCGATCATGCGACTCTCGTCGCGGGCGTTATGAGTATGTTACGGTGGTCAATACCGCAACTACAAAAGAAGAGCGTTAAGAAAAATACTTGTAATTACAAAGGAGACGACTTACCTTACTCGTCGTCGGTCGTGTCGTCATGAGAAAGTCCATGTGATGTGTACGCTACGGTGACAGTTCCCTTTTTCCCATAACCTGGGTAAACTCCGCCAATAGCACGCAAGAGTATGGGCAGTGTGTCAGATGCCTTAACTATTCCCTGCAAACGCAAGTTGTGGAAATAGAGATATTGAAACAAGTGCAGTTCATCTCTTTGTCCTGGACGCCCTTCTCTTGTAATGGAAGACTGCAAAATTTCCATAGGCGCTCGATATTCTGCGTGTGCACACTAGCATCAACCAAAGACGCGAACTCTACGAAGTGGTTCATGAACTCCTGGTCGAATCCTTCATCTTTCAGAGTCTTGTAGGACTGAAACCCGTCTGTAATGACTTTAGTACCAGGCAGCATGAAGTGCTTTATCAGACCCACTAATGTGACCTTGTCTCGGGACAATATTCCAACAACGAAACACTTCCGTGACTCTCTTTCTATTCCACCGAATACCCAAAAATGATGTATTTCACTCTTTGAAGGTCGTCCTCTCTGGTTCTTCCTTCTAGCTTCGCCCACTTCCACAACTTTATTCGCTCCACCAATTGGTACACTGTCGTTCGCCACAAACACATAACAGATTTCTCTGCAAAACCCGAAAGAGTCACACACGGTATTAGCAGATAACTCAGTTTCCGAAGCTGTAGCTTGCAATGTGTAGTCTCGAATCCAGCAAGATATAAAAATTGCCCTGGTCTGGATGGATAATTTCGAAGAGCCGAACCACGTATTCTTCCTGAAACTCATTCGTTTTCCGCACGTTCCTCAATGAAATTGAAACTGTATTTCAGCATCGAAACTCCTCTGACGAAGTTTTACACACATCGCATCACAATAATCCATACAGTCCCTCCTTTTGTCGTCCGGTAGTACTCCATATTTGCGACAAAAAGTCAAACAATTTTCTGCTCTGGATAAGCATGAAATTAGATTTTTCCATGTGAGAGAATCTGCCGAAAAAACGTGAGGAATACAGACATCACACTCACTATCGACTGAAATCGTCTGGGTTTCCCAAGCGCGGAGGAATGTAATTTAGTGCAACTAAAGGAATGACGGAAAACATATAAAAACGACGATCACAAATAATGGATCATAACTCCCGCCACGATACTCGCATGATCGATTTACAATCGCACGTTCGATATGTGTCGTTTGGACCCCGCGACTTCGATAGGCATTATTCTTGTAAATTACCGATTTCCCTGTCAGTGTATGTTCCAAGGCACTTGGTCATGTTCCTTGGAACGCTTTTTCACATTTGGAAAACTTTACTTTTCCGCAGTATGAAAAAGACTGCATCACACAGAAACTGAATGTTATCATTTAAAAAGTGAGTAAGAAAATATGTTAAACTTCTGTTACGAAGCTGGCTAGAGGCAGAAGTCTGTCGAGTGTTCCAAGCTACAACAGTGTCCCCTATGTTGAGAGTGAGAGCTGTTCTGGGAAAAAGTAGTTGGAAGAGGAGAGGAAGTCGTGGTGGACCGGATCAAACCAGTCAGAAGACTGGTAACAGGGAGAAAAAAAATGTCTAGGAAGCGACCAGCCAGTCTCAGACACAGGCCTCACCTTGAGGCGTTCCCGCACACTCTCCATTTCGGCGGCTGTGGGCCGGATGTCGCCCAGCGCTTTGCGCACGTACTCCACGGGGTCTTCTGGTTTCTCGTACTCGTCGTAGAGCGAGACAAGTGCTCTCGTCACCGACATCATGACGTTGCCGCGTTCCAGGTACTGACGGAACTCCTCGCGCTTCTCGTCCACCACCTCCCGGATCGAAGCCATTGGCCACGCGCCGACCTAACGCGCCTCCGGAACCTTTAGTTGCTAGGCAACAGCCGTCTCTGTTGACCACCGCCGAAACAATGACCCTGTTTTACGTGACACACAGTCAACTTCGATTCCAAACACATTTCAACTGGTTTAGTGCCGTAATTCGTCGCTTACCTGTTTGTGCAAACCTCTACAACATGTCCTAGGAGTACCTGTAGCCCTTCTGAATTTACACAGTTTGGGAAACAAATACAGGGCAAACTATAAGTAACGCCACACGTTTAGTTCTGAAAGCAGGGTGGTTTTATTCATGATTGCAATGTACCATATTACTCCCCACTTTTTTGGCTACAAAATCCTATTTTTCATCAACATCTCTGCTCAATTCGACGCTCCTACGCCACCTTACTGGAAGAGCCCGCATTCGCGCATGGTACCAACCTACCAAACATATGGAAGCTCGAATGTGCGAGATCCAGGCTGCGTGGTGGGTGAGGAAGAACAGTCCAATGAAGTTTCCTGAGCTCTTCTCGGGTGCGCAGACTTGTGAGAGACCTTGCGTTGTCCTGGAGAAGGAGAAGTTCGTTTGCACTTGAGTGGCGACGAACAAGCTGAAAGACCGAATTAATTTTCCTCAGTGTAGCAAAATACAACTCAGATGTGACCACTGCACCATGAGGTAGGACATCAAACAGAGCCACAGAAGACCGTCGCCATGACTTTACCGGCTGAGGATGCAGCTTTGAACTTTTTTTTCGGAGGAGAGGTGATGTGGCGCCACTCTATGGGTTGCCGTTTTGTTTCCGATTCTTAGCGATGGATCCATGTGTCATCGCCTGTGACGATATTCGAAAAAAAAACTGTGACGATCACCCTTGTAACGTACAAGTAATTCCGCACAGATGTTGTTCTTTAGGTCTTCTATTAGGCGGCTACAAACGCAGCGGCCACACACCACTGAGTTCCCCAGTTGGAGGACGAGTATGTCATCGCTACTACAAAGACATCCAGTTGAGCAGCGAGATGTTTAATTGTAATCCGCCGATCACATCAAATTAGAGTGACCGCAACGTTCCAACGTTGTAGGAGTCACAACTGTGTGCCGCTGGCAGGCACGCGGAAGCTCGGATAGGGTTGCGCAACTCAGTTGCGATGACAGACGCATCGTGTATTGGTACGTAAGAAAGCACTGACAAAAAACATTATCGCGATCGCTGTAAGCGTTTGCAAAACATGTATTTTAATATGGCGGAAGGCGGTAACAAATGAGGACAACCTCATTAAATTTTTTCGTCAATTAATAGAGTGACTCTGTCTTTGGTTCTCGTGCGGAAAAGACTTTTTTTCTTGTGAATCAATGTGTTGTTTGAATAATAATCCTATGAAAATATTAAGTCTAAAAACTCGTTTTTTGTGCAAAACCACGAAAGTTTTCTTTTCTTCCACGCACCATCTCAATGTCAGGTCCACAAGAGGCCTGCATCGGAAGAAGCAGCCCGATTAAGAACTGTTATACACACGGTCAACAGATAAAAACTTACGGCGGAAGGAGATGAATATAACCAAGGACACACCGCTGGCCCGCAATTTACGGGATACGTGAATTAAACGTGATAAAACAATGTATTCGCTGCAAAAACTCATAAAAACCAAATATGTCAATAATATACAATCAATTTGTTTAATTATATATACACTGCTGGCCATTAAAATTGCTACACCAAGAAGAAATGCGGATGATAAACGGGTATTCATTGGACAAATATATTATACTAGACTTGTGATTACATTTTCACGCAATTTGGGTGCATAGATCTTGAGAAATCAGTACCCAGAACAACCACCTCTGGCCCTAATAACGGCCTTGATTCGCCTGGGCGTCGAGTCAAACAGAGCTTGGACGGCGTGTACAGGTACAGCTGCCCATGCAGCTTTAGCACGATACCACAGTTCATCAAGTGTAGGGACTGGCGTATTGTGACGAACCAGTTGCTCAGCCACCATTGACCAGACGTTTTCAATTGGTGAGAGATCTGAAGAATGTGCTGGCCAGGGCAACAGTCGAACATTTTCTGTATCCAGAAAGGCCCGTACAGGACCTGCAACATGCGGTCGTGCATTATCCTGCTGAAATGCAGGTTTCTCCAGGATCGAATGAAGGGTAGAGCTACGGGTCTTAACACATCTGAAATGTAACGTCCACTGTTCAAAGTGCCGTCAGTGCGAACAAGAGGTGACCGAGAAGTGTAACAAATGGCACAACCACAACGGAGGGGTATCTGTTGAGAGGCCAGACAAACATGTGGTTCCTGAAGAGGGGCAGCAGCCTTTTCAGTAGTTGCAGGGGCAACAGTCTGGATGATTGACTGATCTGGCCTTGTAACATTAACCAAAACGGCCTTGCTGTGCTGGTACTGCGAACGGCTGAAAGCAAGGGGAAACTACAGCCGTAATTTTTCCCGAGGACATGCAGCTCTACTGTATGATTAAATGATGATGGCGTCCTCTTGGGTAAAATATTCCGGAGGTAAAATAGTCCCCCATTCGGATCTCCGGGCGGGGACTACTCAAGAGGACGTCGTTATCAGGAGAAAGAAAACTGGCGTTCTACGGATCGGAGCGTGGAATGTCAGATCACTTAATCGGGCAGGTAGGTTAGAAAATTTGAAAAGGGAAATGGATAGGTTAAAGTTAGATATAGTGGGAATTAGTGAAGTTCGGTGGCAGGAGGAACAAGACTTTTGGTCAGGTGATTACAGGGTTATAAATACAAAATCAAATAGGGGTAATGCAGGAGTAGGTTTAATAATGAATAAAAAAATAGGAGTGCGGGTTAGCTACTACAAACAGCATAGTGAACGCATTATTGTGGCCAAGATAGACACAAAGCCCATGCCTACTACAGTAGTACAAGTTTATATGCCAACTAGCTCTGCAGATGATGAAGAAATAGATGAAATGTATGACGAGATAAAAGAAATTATTCAGATAGTAAAGGGAGACGAAAATTTAATAGTCATGGGTGACTGGAATTCGTCAGTAGGAAAAGGGAGAGAAGAAAACATAGTAGGTGAATATGGATTGGGGGGAAGGAATGAAAGAGGAAGCCGCCTTGTAGAATTTTGCACAGAGCATAACTTAATCATAGCTAACACTTGGTTCAAGAATCATGAAAGGAGGCTGTATACATGGAAGAAGCCAGGAGATACTGACAGGTTTCAGATAGATTATATAATGGTAAGACAGAGATTTAGGAACCAGGTTTTAAATTGTAAGACATTTCCTGGGGCAGATGTGGATTCTGACCACAATCTATTGGTTATGAACTGCAGATTGAAACTGAAGAAACTGCAAAAAGGTGGGAATTTAAGGAGATGGGACCTGGATAAACTGAAAGAACCAGAGGTTGTAGAGAGTTTCAGGGAGAGCATAAGGGGACAATTGACAGGAATGGGGGAAAGAAATACAGTAGAAGAAGAATGGGTAGCTCTGAGGGATGAAGTGGTGAAGGCAGCAGACGATCAAGTAGGTAAAAAGACGAGGGCTAATATAAATCCTTGGGTAACAGAAGAAATATTGAATTTAATTGATGAAAGGAGAAAATATAAAAATGCAGTAAATGAAGCAGGCAAAAAGGAATACAAACGTCTCAAAAATGAAATCGACAGGAAGTGCAAAATGGCTAAGCAGGGATGGCTGGAGGACAAATGTAAGGATGTAGAGGCTTGTCTCACTAGGGGTAAGATAGATACTGCCTACAGGAAAATTAAAGAGACCTTTGGAGAGAAGAGAACCACTTGTATGAATATCAAGAGCTCAGATGGAAACCCAGTTCTAAGCAAAGAAGGGAAGGCAGAAAGGTGGAAGGAGTATATAGAGGGTTTATACAAGGGAGATGTACTCGAGGACAATATTATGGAAATGGAAGAGGATGTAGATGAAGACGAAATGGGAGATAAGATACTGCGTGAAGAGTTTGACAGAGCACTGAAAGACCTGAGTCGAAACAAGGCCCCGGGAGTAGACAACATTCCACTAGAACTACTGATGGCCTCGGGAGAGCCAGTCATGACAAAACTCTACCATCTAGTGAGCACGATGTATGAGACAGGTGAAATACCCTCAGACTTCAAGAAGAATATAATAATTCCAATCCCAAAGAAAGCAGGTGTTGACAGATGTGAAAATTACCGAACTATCAGTTTAATAAGTCACAGCTGCAAAATACTAACGCGAATTCTTTACAGACGAATGGAAAAACTGGTAGAAGCCGACCTCGGGGAAGATCAGTTTGGATTCCGTAGAAATGTTGGAACACGTGAGGCAATACTGACCTTACGACTTATCTTGGAAGAAAGATTAAGAAAAGGCAAACCTACGTTTCTAGCATTTGTAGACTTAGAGAAAGCTTTTGACAATGTTGACTGGAATACTCTCTTTCAAATTCTGAAGGTGGCAGGGGTAAAATACAGGGAGCGAAAGGCTATTTACAATTTGTACAGAAACCAGATGGCAGTTATAAGAGTCGAGGGGCATGAAAGGGAAGCAGTGGTTGGGAAAGGAGTGAGACAGGGTTGTAGCCTCTCCCCGATGTTATTCAATCTGTATATTGAGCAAGCAGTAAAGGAAACAAAAGAAAAGTTCGGAGTAGGTATTAAAATTCATGGAGAAGAAGTAAAAACTTTGAGGTTCGCCGATGACATTGCAATTCTGTCAGAGACAGCAAAGGACTTGGAAGAGCAGTTGAACGGAATGGACAATGTCTTGAAAGGAGGATATAAGATGAACATCAACAAAAGCAAAACGAGGATAATGGAATGTAGTCAAATTAAGTCGGGTGACGCTGAGGGAATTAGATTAGGAAATGAGACACTTAAAGTAGTAAAGGAGTTTTGCTATTTAGGGAGTAAAATAACCGATGATGGTCGAAGTAGAGAGGATATAAAATGTAGACTGGCAATGGCAAGGAAAGCGTTTCTCAAGAAGAGAAATTTGTTAACATCGAGTATAGATTTAGGTGTCAGGAAGTCGTTTCTGAAAGTATTTGTATGGAGTGTAGCCATGTATGGAAGTGAGACATGGACGATAACTAGTTTGGACAAGAAGAGAATAGAAGCTTTCGAAATGTGGTGCTACAGAAGAATGCTGAAGATAAGGTGGGTAGATCACGTAACTAATGAGGAGGTATTGAATAGGATTGGGGATAAGAGAAGTTTGTGGCACAACTTGACTAAAAGAAGGGATCGGTTGGTAGGACATGTTTTGAGGCATCAAGGGATCACAACTTTAGCATTGGAGGGCAGCGTGGAGGGTAAAAATCGTAGAGGGAGACCAAGAGATCAATACACTAAGCAGATTCAGAAGGATGTAGGTTGCAGTAGGTATTGGGAGATGAAGAAGCTTGCACAGGATAGAGTATCATGGAGAGCTGCATCAAACCAGTCTCAGGACTGAAGACCACAACAACAACAACACCATCACGCCGGGTGATACGCCAGTATAACGATGATGAATACACGCTTCCAATGTGCGTTCACCGCGAAGTCGCCAAACATGGATGCGACCATCACGATGCTGTAAACAGAACCTGGATTCATCCGAAAAAATGACGTTTTGCCGTTCGTACACCCAGATTCGTCGTTGAGTACACCATCGCAGGCGCTACTGTCTGTGAAGCAGCATCAAGGGTAACCGCAGCCACGGTCTCCGAGTTGATAGTCCATTCTGCTGCAAACGTCGTCGAACTGTTCGTGCAGATGGTTGTTGTCTTCCAAACGTCCCCATCTGTCGACTCAGGGATCGAGACGTAGTTGCACAATCCGTTACAGCCATGCGGATAAGATGCCTGTCATCTCGACTGCTAGTGATAAGAGGCCGTTGGGATCCAGCACGGCGTTCCGTATTACCCTCCTGAACCCACCAACTCCATATTCTGCTAACAATCATTGGATCTCGACCAACGCGAGCAGCAATGTAGCGATACGATAAACCGCAATAGCGATAGGCAACAATCCGACCTTTATCCAAGTCGGAAACGTGATGGTACGCATTTCTCCTCCTTACACGAGGCATCACAACAATGTTTCACTAGGCAACGCCGGTCAACTGCTGTTTGTGTACGAAAAATCGGTTGGAAACTTTCCTCATATCAGCATGTTGTAGGTGTCGCCACCGGCGCCAACCTTGTGTGAATGCTCTGAAAAGCTAATCATTTGCATATCGCAGTATCTTCTTCCTGTCGGTTAAATTTCGCGTCTGTAGCACGTCATCTTCGTGGTGTAGCAATTTTAATGGCCAGTAGTGTATATACAGGGTGTCCCAGCTATCTTGTCCACCCAAAATATCTCTGGAACAATAACAGCTATTGGAAAACGACTTTCACCGGTATCAATGTAGGGCTGGGGCCCATGAATGTACATATTTGGAAACATTCTAAAACGAAAGCATATGTGTTTTTTAACACAAACTTATGTTTTTTTTTAAATGGACCTCCTATATTTTTTCTTCAGCAATCCATAGCATGCCAATACACATACACAATGGCGTTGATTGCATCGAAATATTCCCATTACATCCCGAGATATTGAGACGCGAAGTTGACGCTTGAAACACCCGACATGCGCTGCTAGCGCACGTCCTGAGGCTCAGGCGTGAACCCAATGCTGCCCGTAATCGCGATGTGATTGACATGTGTAATCACACCTCGATACTTATCAAGAGGGACAGTTACTCGAACAATCTTTCAGTGACTATGGCTGTAGAGGAACGATATAGGGAGTGGCAGTTGATCTTCAACGCAATAAAATTTAATGTACTGCGCATAAACAGGCAGAAAGAACAATTATAAAATCATTATACGAATGCAGAATGAGTATTGGAAGCACTCACACTAGTGTTGCGCTCTACCAAAACTACGGTTCGTTAGTTTTTGTTACACCACATAAATGACGTAGTAAATGGTAGGATGACCGATAGTACAGAGAGCATTGGTAGTGAAAGAAAAGAAGATGAATGTGTAAGTGAGAAACTGGCAGTCGACCACTTCTCTTCGTTTTTCTTATTTGTTCGTTGTTTGTTTGCACAGAATTAAGAGGGTTGAATGAAAAGTAATGCTTCCACCTTCGTTAACTGGGTTTGGATGGGAATATTTTAATAAATCAAACGCAGAAAAAATCCTTAGAATGCGATCTTTAATTACCAATATTCACTTTTCAACATAATCACCTGCCAATTGGATACATTCCTGCCAACAATGAACAAGTTTTCTGAAGCCGTCACGGAAGAAGTCGACACTCTGTTTCCCCAACCACAGTCTCACAGTTCTCTCGATGTCTTCATCAGAAGCATAATACTGTCCTCGCAGATCATTCTTCATTATCGGGAACAGATGGAAGTCAGACGGTGCTAAATCTGGACTGTATGGAGGATGACGTACGGTGGTGAGATTCAGTTTCTGAAGATCAGCTGTGGTGGCACGTGAAATGTGTGGTTTGGCATTGTCATTTTGCAGGAAAATATTTCCCTTTCTTTCTTCGGGTCGTAACCGTGTACCCACGTTTCGTCTCCTGTCACAATTAAATGCAAAAAGGCGTCACCTTCATTCTCGTAACGCGAGAGGAGTTCCTGGCAAATTTCAGGTCTGTGCGCTTTCATTTCAGGAGTCAGGATCCGGGGTACCCAACGTGCACTGATCTTCCGATAGCCAAGCAAAGCAATAATGTGACCCATACGTTCTTGTGAAATGCTGATTGCGCTTGCAATTTCTCTCTGAGTGATATGACGATCATCATGAATCAATCTGTCAACATGTTGCTTGTGAAACTCGGTGGTTACTGTCACAAGACGTCCAACTCTTTGTTTGTCACGCACGTAAGACGTTCCCACCTCAACGTCTTTAAACTTAATTGCCCAGCGACGCATAGTACTCACATGAACACAATCACCATAACTGCTTTCATTCTCTGATGAATCTCCTTTGGGGTGACACCTTCTGCTGTCAAGAATTCAATGACTGCACGTTGCTTAAATCGCATTGACCGACCGTCTGCGCAGGGTTCCGTACTTTACACTGTAACAGCATAATCGTTCAATGTTAAGGCTTCCCGCCAACTGGATCCGTAGAGAAGAGGCTACGAAACAAGCCAGTACCTGCCACGTACCAGTGCTGCCAACTATTGAAGAGTTACGAAGGTGGAGGCATTACTTTTCAGTCAACCCTAGTAGAATCGCACATCATTAGGTCTTAGTCCATTCTGTATTTTATATACGTACAAAATATAAACTGCGTTTTATAAGTAACAAAGCTATACATATTGCTGTTATTTTCTACTCAATTGAATGTTCTTCGTCATGATCAAAGGCCAGAGTATTCTGTTATTATTCATAAAATATGGGAAAGAGGTTTACGAATAACAGAAACATGTTTTATGTAAGTTGACAAAGTATTGAAGCGATGTTTGACATTTTTTGTATTGTGGTTTCTTTTGGTTTATCTTTTCGTTGAGGAAATTGCGTTTTCTAGCGCTATGTGATAAATCTGTACTGTTTCCATTATTTTTACTACAACATCCCTCAGTTTCAAGTCACAAATCAGACATTTACGAATAAAACCTGAATTAAATACTGACAATTTTAACTTTGCTGTAAATCCTGTTTACTTTGATGTAGCAGACAGGAGAATAACTATATAGGACATCAACGTTCCATAGGTTACGCGGCCCATTATATATCCTCACTCTGTTTCTAGACGGTTCTCCGGTTCCAGTTCTTAGGGAAATCTAGAAAGACACTGATCGCGTATGTAAAGAAAGCGATCGTTGTGAGGAAACGCAGGATAGTTACTGATCGTGCCTAATGAACAGGTAACGCAGGTATCACCTTAACTGACCAGAGCTACTAGCAAAACGGCAGCAGACTACGTACAGTTTTAAAAGTCTGCAGTAGCCTACAGTGGTTTACAGCTCTAAGCCACAACCGTTTAATATCTAAGAGCATGCGTACATAGCGATTTAAAGTGGAACCAACCCATAAAACCAGTCGTGGGCGAACCTTAAGGGAGTGGAGTACACCCACAAAGGAGTTAGTTAACAAAAATCCCGTTCCATCAACATTATAAATTTGCTCGTCAGTCTGGGATCCGTCCCAGACAGGAGTCATGGAAGAAATACAGGAGATTCAAAGAAGAACAGCGCATTTCTTCACGGGTTCATGTAGTAAGCAGGAAAGCATCTCACTGATTCTCATCGAACTCCAGTGGCCAGTGTTACACGTGATGAGTGGTGCATTACCATGTGATTTATGGTTAACATTCTACGAGCATAAATTCCTAGAAGAGTCAAGCAACACATTGTTTCATCCTACGTATATATCGTGAAAATAAAATGAAGTTATACTTGGATTTAGCAATTTAGATTTAGCAACAATCGTTCTTCCCATAGGTCATTCGCGATTGTAACAGAAAAGGGGAAGTGGCAGTGGTACACAGTGAAGCCTCTGACACGCACCATAAAGTGGCTTGCGAAGTATAGATGTAGAAGCATTTTAAGTGATTTAAGAAAATTGCAGGCAAAAGATGCTTAGTTCATGCTTCAGTTACATCAGTATCCTCGTTCAGCAATTGAATACAATAAGGATATAGGAACAGGATCTTATCCTTGGAACTACGAGTATGTAGTAGGAAAAAGTCTAGATTACAGTAAACTACTGCTACAAAGCAAATGTATTTTTAAAAAAAAACATTCACTGGGACTGAAATACAAATTAACTGTTGTTCTTGTACAGACAGTGTTGAAGTGTCAACGTGGATGATTATTAGGCTCCGTACACACACAAGGTAGTGCATCTAGATGCAGTGAGCCGCTTCCTGCACAAGTCCAGTTTATCGTAGCTGAACTGCTTTCTGACGGGGTGTTGTAGAGCCACTCCGATCAGTCAGATACAAAGTGCTTCCTGTAGCAGAAATGCAGTGAAACCTAACTAATTTGGAGTAACTGGTGCTAGTCTCAGTCTGAATTATTGAAAGCGTGAATTAGAGAAAACGTTACCCAAAATATTTATTTGAACCTTTCATTAGGAAGGTAACTGTTGTACCGGACAAAAATACGCTGCTCAGTTCAGTGGTTACTTTGTTCCAGGAGGAGACTGCTTAGACATTGTAATAAATAAAATATTAGTCCACTTTATAATAACATAAATAAGACAAACTACATAGCTTTGTATAATCCATTTCTACAACTATATCTACATCTACATAGGTATTCTGCAAGCCATCGCATGGTGCGTTGCGGATGGTACCCCGTACCACTACTTGCCATGGCCCTTACTGTTCCACTTGCATATAGATCGAGGGAAAAACGACTGTCTATACGCCTGCGTATGACTGCTAATTTCTCGTACCTAATCTTCGTGATCCTTACTCACAGTGTTTGTTGACGGCAGTAGAACCCTTCGCCTTTCATCTTCAAATGCCGGTTCTCTAAATTTTCTGAGTAGTGTTTCTCGAAAAGATCGTTGCCTTCCGTCCAGCGATTCCCATTTTAGTTCGCGTAGTATCTCCGTAACACTTGCGTGTTGTTCGAACCAACCGGTAACAAATCTAGCAGCCCGCCTCTGAGTTGCTTCGATGTGTTCCTTCAATCCGACATCTTACAGGTATGGGTCCCAAACACTCAAGCAGTACTCAAGAATAGGTCGCACCAGCGCCCTTTATGCGATCTGTTTTACAGCTGAACCACTCTTTCCTACAATTCTCCCATTAAACCGAAGTCGACCATTCGCCGTCATTACCACAATTCTCACTTTCTCGTTCCACCTCATATCACTCTGAAAATTTCTACAGGAATGTCACAAGTATTTACAACTGACTCTGAAGATTAACCTATCACAGACACTTTACAAGTCTCTCACTCAGAATACATTTAAAAATAACTCACGTAGAGTTCTACCAAACAAAAAAATGGCTCTGAGCACTATGGGACTTAACTGCTGAGGTCATCAGTCCCCTAGAACTTAGAACTACTTAAACCTAACTAACCTAAGGACATCACACACATCCATGCCCGAGGCAGGATTCGAACCTGCGACCGTAGCGGTCGCGCGGTTCCAGACTGTAGCGCCTAGAACCGCACGGCCACACCGGCCGGCTCTACCAAACACATTGATCGTACAGCTGACCTACTAGAAGATGATGTCGTGTTACTTGATGATCGTGTCATGTGGTCGGTCGTAAGTAGAAGAACAGTTGCAGCGGCGCAGCGAAACTCTTCCAAGTGTGACTAAGCCGGTGTCGCTCAATCGTCGATGCGACCTGCAGCGACTACCGTCTCATGCTTTGATGCTTTGGCACCTCCTCTCCGGGCAACACCACAATAACATACGGTATATGTAGTGGTTAAATGAACATTATAATACACACATCAAAAAAAGTTTTGCATCACCCTGGTTCACAGAAGTTCTGAAGATAGACGTTGACTGTGTATACTGTATCACAGACACAGTTCCTTTGACAGTTCAGAGATGTCATTAAACCCGCCCAAAGATGTAAACAACCATACACGAGCAGCGCCTATTGAACGGGAGGGGGTCCTACAGCCGATCAGTTCCAGTCATTCCATCGGTAAGGAGGTACACCGCTCATGTTGCCTGCAGTTCAACCATGCCCAGACGGTCAATACCTCGGTTAGATCGCGTCCGCATTGTTGCTTTGTGCCAGGAAGGGCTCTCAACAAGAGAGGTGTCCAGACGTCTCAGAATAAACTGAAGCAATGTTGTTCGGACATGGAGGAGACACAGACAGAGATAGGAACTGTCGATGACATGCCTCGTTCACAGTGCCCAAGGGCTACTACTCCAGTGGATGAGCGCTACCTACGGATTATGACTCTGA
Source organism: Schistocerca nitens (assembly GCF_023898315.1). Taxonomy (NCBI): domain Eukaryota; kingdom Metazoa; phylum Arthropoda; class Insecta; order Orthoptera; family Acrididae; genus Schistocerca; species Schistocerca nitens. Next base: position 281,808,338 of record NC_064618.1, on the reverse strand, counting down.
GGAAACCAGACAGCAACGCCACCATAATGAATAATGCTTTTCGTGCAGCCACAGGACGTTGTGTTACAACTCAAACTGTGCGCAGTAGGCTGCATGATGCGCAACTTCAGTCCCGACGTCCATGGCGAGGTCCATCTTTGCAACCACGACACCATGCAGCGCGGTACAGATGTACAGATGGGTCCAACATCACGACTAATGGACCGCTCAGGATTGGCATCACGTTCTCTTCACCAATCAGTGTGCAACCCAGTCAGGCTCAACGGCTTAGACACACTGTCCAGAGAGCGTAGCAAGGTGGAGGTTCCTGCTGTTTTGGAGTGGCATTATGTGAGCCGACGTACGCCGCTGGTGGCCATGGATGGCGCCGTAACGGCTGTACGATACGTGAATCCCATCCTCCGACCGATAGTGCAACCATATCGGCTGCATATTGGCGAGGCATTCGTCTTCATGGACGACAATTCGCACATCTTGTGAATTACTTCCTTCAGGATAACGACATCGCTCGACTAGAGTGGCCAGCATGAATACTACGAACATGCCAGGGATGGATTCAAAATGGATGTTTATGGACGACGTAACCCACCAACCACTCTGTGGGATCTACGCCGTCGAGGAGTGGGACAATCTGGACCAACAGTGCCTTGATGAACTTGTGGATGGTATGCCACGCCGAGTACAGGTATACATCAATGCAAGAGGACGTGCTACTGGGTATTAGAGGTACCGGTGTGTACAGCAATCTGGACCACCACCTCTGACAGTCTCGCTGTATGGCGGTACAACATGCAATGTGTGGTTTTCATGAGCAATAAGAAGGGCGAAAATGATGTTTATGTTGATCTCTATTCCAATTTTCTGTACAGGTTCCGGATCTCTCGGGACCGATGTGATGCAAAACTTTTTTTGATGTGTGTATTGTGCGAAACAGTGTTAGCACGCAATGATGAGCTAAATTATTCTCACCACATCGCACCACGAGACTGAATGTTACCTGATGTCGTTGCGGGCACGGTAAGGAAAGGATGTAGGGGTGATAGAGAAGAACGGGGAATCATTCTAATGGTGGTACGGGTCCCAGATCCACTGATACAAGCGTCTTTGAGGATAGCGTAGATAGCTACATATGGCTCTGAGCAGTATGGGACTTAACATCTGAGGTCATCAGTCCCCTAGCAGACAGCTATGGCCGGCGCCTGTGAATCTCCGAGACGATGTAGCTGTTCAGCTATTTATGTGCAGCTGTCTACGTCGAAGGATGGTGAAGTCACCAGTAGGCGGAAAGGTGTCGTGCGGACATGCCTCATCACAGAACAAAGAGTTCGCAGACGTGCCCGCTATGTAATGTAGGACAGAAGTCGATCTACGCAAATCTGATGATAGAATATAATGGTAGTGCAGTCACAAGTGTTTCTGAGCCCACAGTTTAACACACAATGCTGAACGTCAGGTTCCACAGCAGGTGACTCCAACATGTTTCCATGCTGACCCGACGACCAACGTCAGTTACAACTGCAGTGGGTAAGAGACTATCCAGACTGGACGAAGGGCCAGTGAACGTGTCTCCTGGTCAAAAGTCGTCAACCACCCAAACGGCAGCTTGAGACATGCACCGCGTCACGGACGCAGGTACCATGAAAGCTATGGACTACATGCACATTCTTGTGCACCACCAGCATACCTCCGTGCTTGATGTCTTTCCCGACGGTGATGATATCTTCCAACCGTAAGTGTCATAAGGTCAGAATCTGCGACAGTGATTTGAGGAGCGTGATAGTAAACCCATGTTGACCCTTGGCCATCAAATTTGTCTAACTGGAACCCGATGTAGCAAATTTTGGCCTCTGTCGAACGTCAGCCCAGCACCAACGGGCGGTAATTTACGAGTAATGTGTAATCTGTGAAATTTATTGTCCAGAGTAGTGCCAAAGCACGGAACTTCCTGCAATATGTATTTTTCGAAAATGGGGCCTCTTTTATCAGTAACTGTCATTTCAATTGGCGTGACATGTCATGTCTGAAGTGACGAAAATCCATACACAATGCTCATCCCAGAGTATCAGGCAACTTGTGGACTGCAGTCCTACAAGATCAACTAACATAACCAATACGTTGCTCCCCCGCTTGAATAGTAACACTACCCGGGGTTAATTTCCGAAGTGTTGCCGCAATTCCTGGAGACAGTTATTCTTACAAAATTGTATAGTCTTACGTGATCACTTATTCACAATTTGCCTGCTGGCTTCTGTCTCTGGCTCTTCGGCTGACGTTCAATCAATGATTTTTCTGTTGTTTAATCAGCACGAGTGGTTTGCATAGTCAAACCCACTAGCAATGGTGGATGACCCTTTCACAACCTCACTCACGCCAGTTGGCGAAACGTCAGAAAAATCAACGGACAAACGTCCGCCAAAGAACCCAAGACAGAAATTTGGAAATTTGTGGTAAGATCTAATGGGACCAAACTGCTGAGGTCATCGGTCCCTAAGGTTACATACTACTTAATCTAACTTACGCTAAGGACAACAAACACTCATGCCCGAGGGAGGACTCGAACCTCCGACGGCGGGAGTCGCGCGAACCGTGACAAAGCACCCAAGACCACACGGCTACCCCGCGTGGCCCCAAGATAGAAGCCAACAGGCCAATTGTCCACAGTGTCTCTTGATGTCCCGCGTAGTGTGTGATTTCAACACAATGATGCACTTACCCCATCATCTCGATATTAATATCCGAGAACACTTCAGCAACATCCATAGGGGTTGGACAAAAAGCTGGAAAAAGCGAGAAATGCATACTTGAACATAAATACAGATGTAAGCGTGGGCTTCCACAGCCTTTCTCACTGTCAATAAAATTCTTGTACGTACATGAGCCGGCCGCTGTGGCCGAGCGGTTCTAGGCGCGTTAGTCCGGAACCGCGCTGCTTCTACGGTCGCAGGTTCGAATCCTACCTCGGGCAAGGTGTGTGATGTCCTTAGGTTAGTTAGGTTTAAGTAGTTCTAAGTCTAGGGGACTGATGACCTCAGAAGTTAAGTCCCATAGTGCTCAGAGCCATTTGAACCATACGTACATGACCGCATTGTGAATGCGTATGTTTCTCTAACGTTTCGGCCACTGTTGCAAGTGGCCTTCATGAGGGTGTTGTGTAGAATCAGTCAGCACATAGCCAGAAGAATTTTATTGGCCATGAATGCCAAAGTTATCAAGCCTACACGATGCGCTGCCTTATTTGATCACGAACGCCACTTGGGCAATATCCTCAACAGTTCCAAGTGTCGGTTTCGCTCAGAGCACAGTTCGGCGTTGCTATGAGTGTATTATGCGGGCAATAAGTGAATTCTAACGTGGGTAAATTGTTGGTGCTCGTATGGTGGGTATTTCCGTAACCAAGGGACCAAAAGTGTTTGGTGTTTCAAGAGGTACCGTGTAGAAGATTTATACCGCATCAGAGAAAGCGTAGACACATCATAGCAAAGTCACAATGGGGACACAAGCGTGTGTTGACAATCGTGACAGTGTTCAAATGCTTCAAATGGCCTTTGTAGCATTTATCACATTCAACCTACAATCATAAATAATAAAACAAACGAAAGAACAACTCAAATAGCTATTACAAGTGTCCGCGGTGAACACCGTTTGCCACACGGAACACATCGAGTCTATGACGAGTTGTTCCCAAACCTTGAACAGTGTGTCTGGAATAATAGTTGCAACAACTGCTTCAATCCTGTTTCCGAAGACGGGTAGATCAATTAGTAGCGGAGGCACATACAAATGATCCTTTAGGAACTCCCCAAAGGTAAAAATCGTATAACGTCAGATCGGGTGAACGTGGAGGCCACGCGAAACAAGCCTTGTCATCCAGCCCCTTATGACCAATCCAGAGGACGAGGACAATGTAAAGCTGTAGGGGCGGTCATGAGTCGTGCTTGGGTAGCTCAATTGCTAGAGCACTTGTTCGTGTAAGGCCATATGGTCACAAGTGCGGGCTCGCACGACCCTCCCTTCAAGGTGACAGCGCATGAGTGCTGTGATCTGCGCTTTGACGCAGTTCACAGTTGTACATCTTTCAGATGGAATGGGTGTCGTAGAGAAGTCCCTCAATACTTGGTAATATAAGTTCAGGGACTGCCTCCTCTAAATTGCCGAATCTCAGTCATTCGCCAATATGGCCCGGTGGAGGGCAGGCTTCACAGGACAGTCACCACGACGACGTAGACGTGTAAGCGCCACGGCAGCGGTGACGTGATTACCATGTCACCTTGGTTAGTTTCCGACAGTGAGGAGACGCCAAAAGGGCCACATGCAGCTTCTAAACACTCAACGATGTTAAACCGTCTGGCAGTCGAGTGTGATGGTGCAGACATACATGGTCGGAAAAAGCGGCAGGCCAAATCTCAGCCAGTCGGGTTCCTCCCACCAGCGAGCGTGAGAGATAAAAGTGATCGTAGCGACTGAAAGACTGTGTAGTGTAGTGTGTGAAACCAAAGCAGTCACCATGAAAGTGTTTCGACATGTCCGCAAGTTGGAGCCGGCCGTTGTGACCGAGCGGCTCTAGACGCTTCAGTCCGGAACAGCGCTGCTGCTTCGGTCGCGGGTTCGAATCCTGCTTCGGGCATGGATGTGTGTGATGTCCTTAAGTTAGTTAGGTTTAAGTAGCTCTAAGTCTAGGGGACTGATGAGCTCAAATGTTAAGTCCCATAGTGCTTAGAGCCATTTGAACCATTTGAGCCGCAAGTTGGAGACAGTCGACGATCGTGGCAAGCTCTGCACAGACAAACGACGCGGCAGCTGATCTTTGGAACGGAGGGTAGAATTAAAATCACACACAAGTACGTACCTAGCCACCAGCACGGTTGAACTACTGAAGATGACGGACAGTTGCTCCGAGAAAATATTGTGGAATTTGCACAGCGTGATCCGGCGGCGAACCCGTGAAGACTATTTACAACAAGACATGTGCTTTGTCAGTTCAAGTTTGATATGATGCAGTCCATTTAAGATGTGGTAGGCCTCGAAGGTCTACCATTTTTCCGCGACGTGACTGATGACTCTTCTGTAACATCGAAAGGCAGATACGACCACGTCTTGCAGTACATCAAAATGAAGTTCGAAAACACACACTGTGCGGAGGCTGAACGCTCCATGGTAAACTGAAACAGCTCCGACACGACCATCAGGGTGTTTCAATCTCAGTCCCGGGGTGCAGCGTCAGAAAACATCAGGGCAAACCTCTTCCGTCCACAGTTTGATATAAATGACGCTGCTCGTGACGGTGAAAAACTGAATTTTACGATATCTTGACGTGCAAAATGAAGTTTGTAATATGAACTGTTCCATTTCTTGCACTCGAGATTGTACATATTCCACTTTAAAGGTGATTCTTATAGTCACACGGCAGTGAGATAACGCCATTGCAGGTCAGAAGTTGAAGGAAGACCGCGCGCTAACATGCGAACAGAAACGCGCCTGCGGAGCGCTGCTCAGAGCACAGAGCACGTCTGACTCATATCACGGCCTGAACCGATTGTGGCCAACTAAGCTACCCAAGCACGATTCACGACCCGTCCTTACAGCTGTACTACCGCCAGTAACTCGTCTCCTACCTTTCAAACTTCACAGAAGTTCTCCTGCGAAATTTGAAGGACTAGCATTTCTGGAAGAAAGCCACAGCCTCGGGGGTGTTTCCAGAATGAAATTTTCGCTCTGCAGCAGAGTGTACGCTGATATGAAACTTCCTGGCAGATTAAAACTGCCTTGAAGGGACTGCGGTGCGAGCTCGTACTTGTGACCATATGGCTTTGGAAAATCTGTTGATGTACCACCTTCTGTGCTAACCATTCCCATTCACCATCATTCATTGAATAAGACTCTACGCTCACGTTCGGCTCATTACTAGAAGACGTGGCATTACCGTTGAAGACACCAGTAACAGAAGACGAAGTCCTCATTACTATACGAGTGGGAACTGTTAACAAGTCGCTGTTATCTGTGGAGAAATGATGTCCCTCGCGGTGAGGGCTCCTGATGACTTTCAAGAGGGACTCGTTGTTCATACTCACAAACCGCATGGAGGTCCACACATCAGAGGCTAACGCCTGTTGACCCTGTCCTGTTAAACAGCGACATGGTCTTCACACGCGTTTTGGCAGCGCGACTTAAGAGGACGGCCCATCATGTCGTGTCCTATGATCAGTCGTCGCTAGGGGAGCATATAAATACGGATAGTGTTCTGCCGCTACAGGGATCCGATTGCACTCGCCGAGCTCAACATTTCCCCGCAGCAATGGCATCCTTAGACTTCAAATGGTTCAAATGGCTCTGAGCACTATGGGACTAAACGTCAGAGGTCATCAGTCCCCTTGAACTTAGAACAACTTAAAAGTAATTAACCTAAGGACATCACACCCATCCATACCCGAGGCAGAATTCGAACCTGCGACCGTCGCAGTCGCGCGGTTCCGGACTGAAGGGCCTAGAACCGCTTGGCCACCGCTGCCGGCCCTTAGACTTCAGCCAGTCGTTTGATCGGGTCGATCACACTTTTCTTACATCTGGCCTCTGTCGTATGTGATACCCAGAAACTACTGGCGAGGTGATCATACGTCCCCTGCGAGGCGTGTTATCCTGGGTGCCATATAACGACAGGCTCACAAAACCGATCCTGATCACGTGTTTGGTATGACAGGGATGGCCCCTGTTGGCGCTGCTTTACGTCTTTGCCCTAGAATCATTGTCATGTGGACATCACACCCATCCATGCCCGAGGCAGGATTCGAACCTGCGACCGTCGCAGTCGCGCGGTTCCGGACTGAAGGGCCTAGAACCGCTCGGCCACTGCGGCCGGCCCTTAGACTTCAGCCAGTCGTTTGATCGGGATGTCACTAGGTAGACATCAATTTTGTTGCGCCACTTATGTATATCGGTACAGGCCTGCCTTGGTATCGATTTTATGGCTGACCCGCGACGCTCTATGGCCCTCAACTGAAGTCGCCTATTGCAACGGATCAGGTTTGAACTCGCTGAACATCGCCTCCGCTCCCATGACCCCCTGCAACGTAGGCGCTATGTCAACAACTACATAGTGTTGCAGATCCCTCACATGGTATAAACTCTTCTGGCCCATACACACTGGCTCGCCGCTTATTGGATGCGATGGGTTTCTTTGTTAGCCAGGGGAAGATCTCCAACGCCCACTGAGTCCTTCACCTTCCCCAGGCTCGAGGGGGTGTGGGTCTTTACCATGTTCCGGGTGGAGCTTGGGCTCTTTCTGTCAGTTCACAGACAACGGTGTGGCGGCGTTGCCCGACGTGCTTTACCTGCTTACTGCTTGATGCCTGTGTGCCAGCCTCGTTGGCTTCTCCAGTGACGTTGTCGGAAATCCCAAATTGTTTTTTCTCGAGCACAGCTGCCTTTCTGCCCTTTGCCGCCTGTGCGCTTCTTGTCAACGAAGCCAGCAGACACTTGAGGTCCAGCTACCCCATGCTCCCAATGTGGCAGAACAGAAGTACCCACAGGTAGTACAACATATAGCGGCTGTGAGCGCCCTTTTTCTTGACACTGCTGCACGCTCCGCGTGTTATGTCACCGCAAACGGTAAATAAACGAATGGTTCTCGACTCCACCAAATTAGCCTCATCGACTCCCCACTTTGCCACGCGTGCGGGGTGCCGGATACTGACGGTCATCGATTCTTTTGTGGCCCAGCAGTAGACGTCTCGCCCTTGGTCCAGCGAATTCTGACACTCCTCATACGTGCCGCTCCTGACCGGACAACAACGCAATCGATTTTGTTGCCGGATGACGTCTACTATCCGCAGACGAAGATTCACTGTGTGAATTGGTTCCGCGAACTTGCAATTCGTTATTTTTTGTCAGTTCGAGAAGATTATTCTCGATTTTTGGACTTACGCGAAAGAACGGCATTGCGCCATTCTCCATAATCCGAAATACAGGCAATACTTTTACAGTGCCTTCTACGACCCGCCTTGCAGCTGGAATGTCCCCACAATGAGCAGTTGATCTGGTGCACAATTTTTAATTTTTGCTATTACGATCCCCAACGGTATATCCGTATTTCGAGAAGGAGTCCATCGATTTCTCCACAGCTGTGGGAGGCTTTCACGTACTTCACGCAATAGGTCAGAGAAAAAAAAACACTTTTTCCCTGTGAAATACATTTGTTAACTTCTCCCTCCTTTCGTCCCCTTCTTTCTTAGTTTAGGTAGATGTGATGTTGGGACAGGCGTAGTTAGAGGCCAGCGCCTGGAGTGGTGAAGACATTTTTGTTTTTAGGGTCAAAGTGGCGGTGGCAAATAGACCCCTTTTTTTATAGGTTTCTTAATAATCAGGAAACTGAAGGAGAAAGCAAAAGAGGTAAGCAATGTAAGAAAAAGAGGTTAGGACATTGCTTTGTGGTCACAATAACCTACGTCCGAATCCTGATCACGGCAATTTAAAAAAATTTTTGTAGAGCAGTTGCCCGCGAAAGGCAGAGTCTGGGACCGGCACCAGTTTTAATTTTCCAGTGAATTTCATAACAGCGCACACTCCGCTGAAGTGTGAAAATTTCATTCTGAGTATAATGTAGATTAACCAGTTGCATACCGAGTTATGCCAGTGAGGTGGTCCACAATCTTGCTGCCAAGTAAAGTTCTGTGGTACAGCTTCTTCCAACTGGGGAAAGAGCCATAGTTCTCGCGCATCGAGATAAGGAACACCAATTACCGTTGCTTCACCGAATAAGAAATACCCACAAACGTTCCGCCGATATATGACACAAGAAACATCCATCTTAGAGGAATCTAGTTGCAACTCCACGATCTCGTGGGGATTTGCTGACCCCCAGATGCGCACACTACGTGTGTTCACATTTCCACTTAGGTGAAATATCGATTCCTTACCGAACACGACACGATCCAGAAAATCTGAATCGTCATGCAACAATATTTTGTTTGCAAAGTTGGCACGTCAACCGTAGTCTGTAGGTTGTAAAGCTTGCAAAAACTGCAAGCGATAACGACGCAGCCCGCATCTCGTGGTTGTGCGGTAGCGTTCTCGCTTCCCGCGCCCGGGTTCCCGGGTTCGATTCCCGGCGGGGTCAGGGATTTTCTCTGCCTCGTGATGGCTGGGTGTTGTTTGATGTCCTTAGGTTAGTTAGGTTTAAGTAGTTCTAAGTTCTAGGGGACTGATGACCATAGATGTTAAGTCCCATAGTGCTCAGAGCCATTTGAACCATTTTTGATAACGACGCAGTTGTAAGCATCTCCTTAAAGGTCTCCACACAGACGTCACTGGAACTGGTAATTCATGACTAGGGTGTCGCGTTTGACACTATGACCTAGGTTGACCACACCCGAACTGTTGTTCTAGATTGACCACACTCCCTATCGACGCTTCCGGGCAGCATGCAAAGGGGCTGACAGCGACGGCGAATTGGTATCAATACTGCGAGTAGACGGGGAAGTGTCGCTGAGCGTGGAGGAACACCCGACGCGGATAAACGGTTTGTTTACTTGGCTGTGCCTAACCGGAAGAAAACGTTGTCTGTCGCGCGGAGTCATTGTGTATGCTGGGGACGAACGCGCTGTGCGCTTACTGAGTGTGAATAAGCCGGACGCATAGATACGTTGTGTCTCCAGTGTGTCGAACATTCAGTTCCTTCGGGTACTGTGTACTGTTGATTATCTCGCCACTTCATGATTTTCCATTCTTATGATATATTTTATTTGCTCACGAAACCTTTCGTGTATATTTCACGTGCTACGTGAGCTGTAGAGAGTCAACACTTTCGGGTACAACACATCATTACAGAGGTATTCGCCTGATTTAAACTACTCAGTAGCACCCGCTTCTGTGTGTAGTATTATACATATTTCATTAAAATGTGTATAGTGTATGCTTGTTTAGTTCATAACACTCTTGTGCAGGGCGCATGCGTCAGTGAAACACTGTAGTGATTGTTTCTAACACTGGCCTGTTTCAAATACGCTGTGAGATATTGAATTCTATCAGTCATATGAAGGAACTCGAAGGTTCATGATATAAGTACTGCAGATAACGGCGCTGCACCTCTAACGTAAGAAAGCTACGCCGGCCGCGGTGGCCGTGCGGTTCTGGCGCTGCAGTCCGGAACCGCGGGACTGCTGCGGTCGCAGGTTCGAATCCTGCCTCGGGCATGGGTGTGTGTGATGTCCTTAGGTTAGTTAGGTTTAAGTAGTTCTAAGTTCTAGGGGACTTATGACCTAAGATGTTGAGTCCCATAGTGCTCAGAGCCATTTTTTTAAGAAAGCTACGCACGAAGAAAAGAACCGTTCCAAATATTACTTCTGTTATGTGTTCACTAGCGGATGCTATACCAAGTCATTTCGGAAGTTTATCTGTGAGTTAAGAAAAGTCTAAAGAGTTCTGTACAGCTGTTACCCTCGTAGTGGTAGAATATGCCTTCCATTCTTATCCCCATAAAGTAATTTTTAATTTCTTTAGATCTGCTAGGTTCCAGAGTAGGTGCTGAGTTTATTTCTTTGAGCAATGTTGAATATTTGCTTACTTCTGGGTTTTGTAGTGAATAATTATCACAGTTCAGCTTTAATAATTTGTTAATTGTTTGGATTTTGTTAATGTAGCTATGACTCAATCAGTCCTTTCCACCCTTTCTTATTCTATGGCCCCAGTGCATGTTACACTAGCCTTCCGAACTGTTTTCTTGGTGCTGCGCGTCGAAGACCCTCTCACTTGTTCAACACCTTCTTCGGTCACTGTGAGGAATGGTGCTCAGACTAAACACATCTAAGAAAAACTTTTTGAGCTGCTCTTTCTTTTGATGTACTATTTAGAATTGTAAGTTAAATGAAATAAATGCTACAAAACCTTAAAAATACGACATTCATATTGAAACACCCAGTATAATTGAAAATCACGGAGGAAAGCTACTAATACTAAGGCCAGAAAACACAGCAGTCTAGATTTTAAAAAGTAGTTTGAATAACGGACATCGTGCACTGATATTATCAGAGTGACTTTTGGTCAGGCTGGATCTCGCATTTCAGTGGTGGAGCTCAAGTGGTTACGAGTGGCACTCCACGACGATATCCGCCTATCGAATAAATCAAATAACAAATTGTATAACTCCACCAAAAAACAAAAATGAACTTTCAGATTCCTTATGAAATTAAAGAGCTCTGAAAGCAGAATCTCCGTAACACTAGATACACAGTGAAGCAATGAAACTTTCGAACTCATCCTCATGGCAAATGTTAGTTCAAATACTGTTAGTTAATTCTCTGAATTCATCATCAAACGCTTCAAAGCTGCTGTCGTCCATTGTGCTTCGCTTTGGACATTGTTCATCATGACATACTTATTATCCATGATTATCGGGCAGTGATAATCATGTTCCTGCCCGGACGTGTCAGCTTACTTATGTCCCTTAAGTTTGTCTGCGGAAACGACTTGGAGCATATTTCACGTGTTGCGAAACAAAAAAGCTTTTTATTTCTTGGCTGATGTAAATCATGCGTAGCGAGGTCGCTGGTGTTCGCTGACACGGCACCACCGCTGAGGCAATTGGGTGACGAGTGGGACGAGTGGGAGGAGAGGGTGGGTCACTGCAGTTGTCGACTTTTCCTAAATGTAAGTACGAGGGTGGTTTTACAAGTTGTTAAAAATGCAAGAATTTTTTTCCTAAACAACTCACCTTACTTCTTTAAGTAGCCTCCTCTGAGGTCCTGCGATCCTCCAGCTTTCTATCCCGTCGGAAAAACAGATTCTGTCAAAATTTGTAAAATGCTCGTTGTCTGCAATTATCACTTCCTCATATGATGAAAATTTCTTCCCAACAAGCTAAAGATTCAAGCTGGGGACAGGAGAAAGATGAATATGGTGGATGAGGAATCGATTCAAAGCACAATTAATGCACTTTTGCCCTTGTTATGGCTGATGCGTGGGATGGTGCATTATCCTGGTGGAAGAGTACTTTTTTGCGAGACAATTTTCTTCAGCCAAGGCAGGTTTTAAACGTCCTAACAATGAAGTATAATAGATTCCAGTTACAGCTATGCCTTTTCAAAGTAATCTGTGAGGGTTATCGCTTGGGAATCCCAAAAAACAGTGGCCGTCACCCTATTAGTAGACAAAATGTTCCTTGCCTTATTCGGTGCACTTTCACCAGACTTTGTCCATTGTTTTGATTGCCATTTTGACTTTACTGTGTAATGATCGACCGAGGTTCCATTAACAGTCAAAAATAGGTGCAAAAAATTCTACGATTAAACGTCGCCAGCCATTGTGTTGAAATGTGCCGCATGCGTTTTTGGTCGTCTGTATGCAGTCGCAGCACCCATCTCGCACGTGGCTTCTTCACTGCAGAATACTATGCACCACGCTCGGGTGAGATGCCTAGGGTCTCAGCAATGTCACTAATTTTTATCCGGTGGTCATGCGTTACCATATCATGGATTTTGTCAGTGGTTCCTTTATGATGTTCTCGGTTGGATGGCCGGAGTGCGATTCGTCTTCGGTACTAATCCGACCGCGTTTAAATTAATTAATCCAAAAGCAATTCTTCTTCATTGATGGTGCAGAGTCCCCCCTGAACTTCATACAATTGCAGTCTAATCATTCAAATGAAAGTAAAAACAGCACGAAAGTCAGATTTCTCATTTTCAATTGTAGTCGACACACCGGCCAATTCAGTCGGTTGTCAACAGTGAACTGTACGCTTTACATCGTTGAGATCCTCACCAACGACGAAGGCGTAACAAAAATGTTCAATTCTCTCATGGAAATTTACCAGCTGTATATATAACACGCTAGTAAGTCCTATACAGAAACGTATTGCTTACGCACAAAGCTTCTTATTGAGTACTATACCCAATCGTAAAATCTGTACATACAGTAATACAGTGGCTTTAAAGCGTGATTTCATCAGATTTATCAGAGTCCGTGGCCAAATGATACAACTTCCTTCCGATTATCTGGCTGAGGCAACATTCAAAAAGTTTCTAGAGTGGATTAATAAAAAAAAACAACAAATTTCAGATCGTGGCTTTAATCCTTGAGGTTTTCTACAGCAATCTCCGCCAAATGGGCTACAAAGCACACAACGTTCATAAAACCTTGTGACACTGTCGGAAAAGTCTTTCTCTGGTATGTTGTTCAACTTGTGCGTCACTGTGCCTTGAATGGCGGTTACGTCGTCAAATTGTTAACCCTTAATGTGAATTTCTGCACTTTATTGTTTTGTGGTAGACTCGTAGTCGTAACATCAAGTCTCAACACCTGTGTTTTTTTGCTGAAAGAATTGTATTCGTTCTTCAATGAAGTCGCGGCAGGCATCCACAAGACGTTTTTCTTTTTTTTTTTTTTCGGAGTCAACCCGTGCGGGGCTAACTTTGCACACACTTCATCTTCTTCATAATATTCTGGAGAATGTCTTGAACACTCGATTTGGAGATTATACTTCACTATGATTTGTTAAGCAACAATGTCGACACGGTACGGCCGCATGTCCGCTATTTAACACTGTCTGCTCACAACTGACTGTTGTTTAGAATTGTTAGTTCAAACTGTCATCTTAGTTACTGCGGTGACATCACTCAGACGTCACTAATAAAATCAGTCTTGGAATATTTGGACTGGTCATTCCTGTCTTCATTACTTTCAGATAAAACCCGTGTTAAAACCGTTTCCAGGTCCTGCCATACTGAATCATCACCTTTCAATGATTTTAACGTGTGGATAAGGTTTACCCATTCTTTTACAGTTACTTGTTTTATGCAGCTTTCTGCCAGTCCCTGCATTGCTTTCAATGAAAGCAACGACTTCTTGCTCGTAACGTTTCTTAAATTACATTCTAAAGCTGTTGGATTAAATTTAGGCCTCCACCATAGAGACATAATCGTAGAAAAGACAAATTCTTTTTTGAAATAAATCCTGTCAACGATGTGCACATGATTACGTTCATTTTCCTTAAAAATTTCCAACAATTCTGGCTTGAAGTGTTTTCTGTCTTTGAGATGTGGCTTTGCTTAAGCACGAGGATGTATTTGCTTCGTGGGAAGGAATTTTGAGGGCTTTGTTTTTGTGAACTATGTGATCTGGGCTAAAATTATGGAGATTGTTTCCTCCTCTACTTAGAACAGCGCCTGGGAACTACCTGACAATATCAAAGACGCAGTAAAGCAAATGTGAGCGGTCTTACCGACGAATATGACAACCCAAACTGACGATGTGAGTACAAAGAAACAAGTTCTCTCAGACAACTAACAGAAAACATAATAATGAAATTATTAGGTTCACCTTTAATTTAAACTTTATTATACGTAACATCTATTTCTATGTGGGTAACTAATAAGTAGGCAACCACTCCACAGTGCAAACATAATCATATGACGGTTATGCAGAGCGAAATAGTGTTTTGGATTCTCTCTCTGTAAAAAACAAAAAAAAGCTTCGTATTTTTGGGTGTGCACTGTATATAACTCTGTGCGATTGCTGAACGTTGTCTGCGGCCACAAACATATTTTAATGTACCTGGTCACTAAGCAGTGGGACCACAATACGCTGGAAAAACCTCACGATGATTATACTGTCTGCATACAGAGCCCCCTCATATCAGATGTCAAGATCAATTGTTAAGTGCAAGTTGATTGTGGAGAACGTCAGCGCTCGCTGTCCAAACTGGGATAACCTAAGTGAGAACAGGCTAGAAAAAGCAATAACTGAAGTAATAAAGGAAGAAAACAATACCTAATGACGGATCACTGACCAAAACAAACCGGTTCAGGTGCCTCTTGCTTCGGACCATCTGCTTCTTCTAATACGTTCATGTGAAACAACGATAGCGACAGCAACTCCAGTCCAGTCAACGTTCAAGTGGAGTATACAGAGAGGAAACTGGAGTGGATTATAGGGAGAAAGTGGCGCACAAAATTGAGAGTTCGACCGTAACCGGGGACCCCACAAGGAACTACACTAGTTACGTAGTATGTATTGGACAGGCAGCGTAGACATCTGTTCCTTAACATAAACAATACATTTGCATCAGAGGATATCTACTTCGTGATGGGACAAAAACCGCAATAAAATCGTCACCGAAAGAAGAAATTCTCATAAACAATACGAACAGCAAGTTACACAGGAAAATCTTATTAAACACAGTTAAATCCGATTAGAGGCTAAAAAGATCTTCAAGAACAAAAAGTCAAAAAGCGGGAGAGTCCGTCACTGTGGCAGCTGTCAAATGTGTTCTGCAAGGATCAAAGGGTCAAGAACAATATACAGGGTGAGTCACCTAACGTTACCACTGGATATATTTCATAAACCACATCAAATACTGACGAACCGATTCCACAGACCGAACGTGAGGAGAGGGGCTAGTGTAATTGTTTAATACAAACCATACAAAAATGCACGGAAGTATGTTTTTTAACACAAACCTACGTTTTTTTTTTTTAAATGGAACCACGTTAGTTTTGTTAGCACATCTGAACATATAAACAAATACGTAATCAGTGCCGTTTGTTGCATTGTAAAATGTTAATTACATCCGGAGACATTGTAACCTAAAGTTGACGCTTGAAACCCCCGACGTTCAGTTGCTTTTTGTAACAAACACGGGCCACCGTCGGCGAGCAGCATCTGCAGGGTCATGTTTACGATGACGACCGTGTTTACGAGTGTGGCTGTAGTGCACTGTTGTGGTTTGGTCTAGCTGTCGCAGTGTCCGCATGTAGCGCTTGCTGCTATTGTTATTCTGCATTCGTCTCCGCACGCAGACCAACTGTAGTACACCGTGTTACCTGACGTCTGTGATAGTGTAGTGTTGTAGGAACTGTGACCATGGTGTATTCGAACTCTGAAAAGGCGGAGACGATACTCATCTATGGCGAGTGTCGACGAAATGCAGCTGAAGCCTGCAGGGTGTATGCAGAACGGTACCCGGACAGAGGGCATCCAACGTGCCGCACATTGCAAAACATCTACCGCCAACTGTATGCAACAGGTATGGTCGTAGCACGCAAACGGGTCCCTAACACGCCCGTCACAGGAGAAGCGGGTGCAGTTGGTGTGTTAACTGCTGTTGCCATGAACCCACACATGAGTACACGGGACATTGCGAGAGCCGGTGGACTGAGTTCAAATGGTTCAAATGGCTCTGAGCACTATGGGACTCAACTGCTGAGGTCATTAGTCCCCTAGAACTTAGAACTAGTTAAACCTAACTAACCTAAGGACATCACACACATTAATGCCCGAGGCAGGATTCGAACCTGCGACCGTAGCGGTCTCGCGGTTCCAGACTGCAGCGCCAGAACCGCGCGGCCACTTCGGCCGGCGGTGGACTGAGTCAAAGTAGTGTCATGCGCATACTGCATCGTCACCGCTTTCACCCGTTTCATGTGTCGCTACATCAGCAATTACATGGTGATGACTTTAATCATCGAGTGCAATTCTGTCAATGGGCATTAACAGAGAATGCGTTGCAGTTCTACCTGTTTACCGATGAAGCGGGTTTCACAAACCACGGGGCAGTGAATCTACGGAACATGCATTACTGTCCGTGGACAATCCTCGCTGGCTCAGACAGGTAGAGCGACAGCGACCGTGGACTGTAAATGTATGGTGCGGAATCATTGGCGACCACCTCATTTGTCCTCACTTCATTGCAGGGGCCCAAACAGCTGCAACATACATCGCGTTTTTACAGAATGATCTGCCAACGTTGCTCGAAAATGTCCCACTGGAAACGCGTCGACATATGTGGTATCAGCATGATGGTGCACCTGCACATTCCGCAATTAACACTAGGCTGACCCTTGATAGGATGTTCGACGGGCGTTTCATAGGACGTGGAGGACGCATAAATTGGCCAGCCCGTTCTCCTGATCTTACACCTCTGGACTTCTTTCTGTGGGGTACGTTAAAGGAGAATGTGTAATGTGATGTGCCTACAACCCCAGAGGATATGAAACAACGTATTGTGGCAGCCTGCGGCGACATTACACCAGATGTACTGCGGCGTGTACGACATTCATTGCGCCAGAGATTGCAATTGTGTGCAGCAAATGATGGCCACCACATTGAACATCTATTGGCCTGACATGTCGGGACACACTCTATTCCACTCCGTAATTGAAAACGGAAACCACGTGTGTACGTGTACCTCACCCCTCATGGTAACGTACATGTGCGTCAGTGAAAAAGACCAATAAAAAGGTGTTAGCATGTGGACGTAATGTGCTGTTCCAGTCTCTTCTGTACCTAAGGTCCATCACCGTTCCCTTTGGATCCCTACGTAATTCGGTGCTCTCCGATACACACGATCGAACAGCGGAGGAGTAGTACTCAAGCGTCAAATTTAGGTTACAATATCTCCGGATGTAATTAACATTTTACAATGCAACAAACGGCACTGATTACGTATTTGTTGATATGTTCAGATGTGCTAACAAAATTAACGGGATTCCATTTAAAAAAACGTAGGTTCGTGTTAAAAAACATACCTCCGTGCATTTTTTTATGGTTTGTATTAACCAATTACAGTAGCCCCTCTCCTCACGTTCGGTCTGTGGAATCGATTCGTCAGTATTTGATGTGGTTTACGACATATATCCAGCGGTAATGTTAGGTGACTCACCCTGTATAGGCTCATACTGCCAACGAAGTTGGGAAACCAAGTAACTTGTTCTTTGTTATTTAAGTACCGGCATTTACCCTTAATAATTTTCAATGTAAAATTTATAGACGAAAAGGCAGTACATAATGAACAAAGTTTTAATACGAACTTCCATCATGCTGGAATAATTGTAGGTTAGCAACTTCTGTTAATCAGTAAAACAAAAAACCAGCCGAAGTTGCAAACTTCTCTTCTTTTGTTCACTCCATGATGGCCGGGAGCCATTTTCACATCATCTTAACATAGTCAAAAATGTGGTTTCCAAAGATGCAATCGTGTCAAAAACGTGCAAAGAGTGCTGTAGCTGTTCGTTTGCACATTCTTGACATGGTTGCGTTTTCAGAAATACCATATTTGACTATGTTACGGTGATTTGTAAATGGCTCCCGGCCCGAAACTAGTCATTGAACGAACGAAATAACAGAAATTTGCAACTTTGGATGGTTTTTCGTTTCACAGAAAATTTTAATATACTCAGTAACCACGTCATATAATGGTGAAATTTGTAGCAAATAAATCTCTTACTTCAAATCCTTCAACATTTGCTTACGCCTGAGTTCCTGCCTAACTAATCAAATTGTCTCTTAAACATTTTTGGAAGATGACTGCCAACAGCTGTTAAATAATATGTAAAATGCATATTTGAACCATCAGCTGTTTTTATTTTAAACCCAAATTCTACCGATTTCGGTCTTCGGTCTTGGTTTTAACCATTTTAACTCTTCATCTGTGAAGGTCGTCCAAGACCGAAACCGGTAGAATTTGGGTTTAAAATAAAAACAGCTGATGCCTTAAATATGCATTTTATACACATTGTCACTGCGTAAATTTTGAGAAGGGTCTGGTTCATAATAAAATGTTCACTTTTTCTGCACTGCCATTTAACAGTTTGTTGTGTAAGCAGCAGGAAATTATTGCAGCTCCGCCGACAGTTTCGGGGAGCAAATTTATTGGGGCACAGAAAATGAAAAAACTTGTGCTAATAAGCTAAACGCATTATCAGAAGTTCGGCAAGCGCGGCACAGGCTGTAAGTGAACACAGCTTTCGAGTTGTCTCGCGATTGTGGCTTCAGCATGTTTTGGTGCAAGCGAAAAGCTTTATCGTGACGAGCTCGTGAGATAATACCAGATCGGAGTTGGATAGCTTCTTGGGAGTGGAAGCAGCGCTCGCTTATAGAACATTCTTCCAGAGAAGACCGTTCGAAAATTCCTGGATCACTTTCTTTTCCACAGGATCCCACGCCAATATACATGAATTTACAATTTGCGTCGGCCATAGGCCAAAACACTTTTGAGAAAAACCTTTTCTAGATACGAAAATGAGAAGAGGAATTTTTCGGGGATACAATACGAACATGTTTTCTATCAATGGCACCTGAACAGTCGGGGTAATCCCATTTCAACTCAAATTGTTTTGCTTTTCTTTTCAAGTCTTCTTGATCCAGGGGCTGGAACATTAATGACACTAAAGTCTTTGAGTACTGCCCGACATGTCTTTTATTATTTTACGAATTTCACTTACACTTAATCGAAACTGAAATTGCAGCGACTGAAATAATTTACCAGTTGCCAAATACCTGGAAATAAGAACGAGAAAATCATTGTCACTTATCAATTTGTCATCGGTTACTACATTCTAAATTAGCAATGTATGTTGGTTTACTTATTATATATTTGTTTGCAGTTGATCAATGCAAAAAACGCTGGAGGAACATAAAAGACAGCTATAAAAGAAAAGAACACCGGCACAGCAGCTGCTCCAAGGAAAAAAGGAAAAAAATGACCTCTGGAGGAAAAATTTTCAGTTCTAAGTACATCTTGGGTTTTTAACCAATTTTTAAAATAAATAAATGAATCCTAAAACAATTACATATGTCATTTACTGTATACTATTTCCTTTCAGGAGCTTTTCCAGTCTCAGTCTGTCACAAGAAAATGAATTACACTCACCTTCGCCAGGTGAAGTGTAAATTTCATTGATACAAACCAAACAGCAACGGTAGACTTGCGCAAACTTCAACAACGACAGCAACAACCATACCGATTACGTACTCTTGTAATACCACAACACAGAGGAAAAATATCACACAACAGAGAAAGAATTGCAGACAATCTATGAGGGTAAGTCAATCATTATTCTGCAATTCAGTTATATTTTACTTTATTTTGGTAGTACTGTCGTTTTACGTTGATGACGCACGCTTTGTTTATTTGATGTTATATCTTTGCAATTTTCAAGCTGCTAGGGTAGTTGCGTTATGGCTGCCGTGCTGTTAATCATGGCTGCTCCGATGTCTATTTGTACCAAAGAAGAGCAACGTTCAGTGATGCGTTTTTTGTGGTCGGAAGGCGTATCAGGAGCCGAAATTCATCGAAGACTTTCGGTGCAATACGGAAACAGTGTTTTGCCAAAACAGAGTGTCTACAAATGGATTGAAAAATTCCGAAATGGTCGCACAAGTGTTACGCACGATGAAGGAGCCGGACGACCGTTTACGTCACAATGAAGAAACCATTGAGCCTTCACGTGAAATGATTCTCTTAGACAGACGATTAACTATTGACGAAGTGGCACATCGTCTGCAAATTATTCATGGTTCTGCCTACTAGATAATCCACAACAGACTTAGGTTTCATAAAGTTTGTGCAAGATGGGTCCCAAAACCACTCACACAGCTGCATAAACAAAGGCGCTTGGACATCTGCAAAAACATTTGCATCGTTGTGGTAACGAAGGGAACAACTTCTTAGACACGACCATTACTGGTGAGGAAACATGGAACCATCATTACGAGCCGGAGAGTAAACGGCAGAGTATGGAACGGAAGCATCCAAATTCGCCTTGCAACAAAAAGTTAAAGTCCCAAACGTCCGCAGGAAAACTGATACTTACGATTTTTGGGAAGCACAAGGTCCAGTATTCGAACATTATTGGGAAAGGGCACAACAGTAAACAGTGTACGTTACAGTGAGATGCTTAGTGTCAGGCTAAAGCCTGCAATTCGAAGCAAAGGCCGAGGATTGCTGTCAAAAGGTTTTGTGTTGTTGCACGACAATGCCCGTCCGCATACTGCTGCCCACACTGCTGAAACGCTCCAGAAACTCAAATTTGAAGTACTGGATCATCCTCCATATAGTCCCGATCTCGCCTTTTCTGACTATCACATGTTTGGTTCACTCAAACAGGCATTAAGGGGCCGTCGATTTGCCTCGGACGAAGCAGTGCATTCCTGGCTCGTAGCTCAATCGAAGACCTTCTTTTATGAGGGCATCAGGAAGCTTGTACAACGATGGACCAAGTGCGTTGAAACGCAAGGGGACTATATCGAAAAATGATGTTCTTGTAAGTTTCCCATCTGGTTACAATAAAATTTTATAACTACTTTGCGGATAATAATTGACTTACCCTCGTAGAAAAGAGGCAATCTGGGCGACATGAAATTATGAGGGCATTGCTTGTAGAAGAAAATGAGAATGATGCTGACCTATTTACAAAAGTTTGTCCAATCCGTAATAAAATTAACACCTGCTCTTCCGGATAGACTAAAAACTGAAACGTTACACGTAATACCAAGGCGGAAACTGAAATGAGGGAATCAATACACTATGGTTCCTACTGTATTTCCCATAATAGAGCTTTTGCAGTAATTACGGAGCTACAGTTTCACCTCCGTCGTTACCGCCAAATTATGAAGCAAATTATTCAAGTCAAAGCTATACGCTAACAGAGATACTTTGTTTCTCTCAACCTCACATTCCTTCTGAACTTCCGGAAAGTTTTGCCGTCGGAGATGAATCTCTTACATAAATTAATCGATGTAGAATATTTTGCTTCCTACAGTTTGAATATTTGGAACTTTATCTTTCAATAAATTTGTTCACTATACGCTGATTTTTATTATCCTTATTTTTAGTGCACATGTGTAAATTTTGAAACTACAACACAATATAATTTCAGAGTGTAAATAATACTAGCACTTACCTCAAGGTTGTAGCAAGTTTTTCTTCCGGTGTTACACGATACAAATCTCTGTTGTATGATTCTTTGTAGATACAGCCTTTGATTAATCCTAGAACGAATGAAATTGGCCAACAGAAAGACGGAAAAATTCGGAGAACTTTTTATTGTCCTCAGCTGTATGGGTGATGATAAATGTTCTATACTGTCACTCTTCGTTTTTGAGCTCAAACATGTGCTGTATTTTGGCTCTTTTCGAGGTATACATCTGGAAAAGTATTTCGTCGTTTTCCATCTCATCAATCGGAAGACATTTAAGTAACATTCTTTTATGCTTACTGAACTTTAAAGTCATCGTGTGAACCTTCGCTAGAACGATGTGACTGAGAATAGAGATTAGTAAAAATCAACAAATCGCAGACGTTCCAAGCTAACTGGTAACCAACGTATCGTTCAATGTTTAATCGTTCACAGTTATCTTGGACAATCGTCGCGGTAATCATCATCATCATTTCGAACAATGGTCTGGAATATAAGTCACGCCATTTGTGATCATTCTGGTCCATTCGTCGCCACTTTTTTCAACAGACGTTGCCATACCTTTCAGCCATCTATCTCTGTCTCCCTCTTGGTCGTTCCCATCGCATTTCCATTTCATGTGCCATTTTTGGAATCTTCTTGTATACCATTATCTTTAAATGTCCACATCATTTTATGTTTGATGTTTCTATCCTGTTCTGCAATGGTTTCTCTTTCACTATTTCCTCTACCCTTTCAGTCCTCGTCTATTTCTTCTTGTTAATCCTAGCCTACTTCTGAGAAACTAAATTCCACCTGCTTGTAACCTGTTTGCATCTCTTTTCTTTATTACCCAAGTTTCAATAGTTCTTCTAGGTATCACTTCTTTCCTTTTTGTGGGATGTCTTTACTTCAAATCAGGTTCCTAACACTTTGCAGGAATGCTTCTGCCTTTCTAGAACGTTCACTGATCCTTTTCTCATTTCTTCCACCTTCCTGTATCGCACGTCGAAAATACTCAACACTTTCACCTTCTTCAATTGATTACCTCCAATCCCTACTCTGTTAGTTTGCTTTCTTTCTTGTTGTTACCAAGACCTCACGTTTGTTTGGGTTAAATTTCGTTCCATACTCTCACAATTTCTTCCCAGATCTCCATTTGCTCCTGAACCTCCTCCTCCCCGTTTCCCAAGACATCTGCAAACACAATTGCTTTCATCTTGCCTTATTCAGTTTAGTTCATCTTCGTCATTATCTCATCCAAGACCGAGGAAAACGTACCTTTCAGAGGCTGAAAATCATAACTCATGTGCCACGAATGATACATGGCGCCAGCCTCAGTTTCTTTTGGCGATTGGCTGAGTTCGTGAAGGCCAGGCGATTCTGCAACGATATCAGATGCGAATTTCTCGACATCCGCCACCTCCCTCCAACCCCCCACCCCACCTTCCCCCCCGCTATCCCACCCCCGTCCCGTCAAAGGGTCAGAAGTCCTGTTCCTCCTGCCACCGAACTTCACTAATTCCCACTATATCTAACTTTAACCTATCCATTTCCCTTTTTTAAATTTTCTAACCTACATGCCCGATTAAGGGATCAGACATTCCGCGCACCGACCCATAGAACACCAGTTTTGTTTCTCCTAATAATGACGTCCTCCTGAGTAGTCCCCGCTCGCAGATCCGAATAAGGGACTATTTTACCTCCGGAATATTTTACCCAAGAGGATGGCATCATCATTTAACCATACAGTAGAGCTGCATTTTCTCGGCAAAAATTACGACTGCAGTTTCCCCTTGCTTCCAGCGCAGTACCAGCACAGCAAAGTCGTTTCGTTGACGTTACAAACCCAATACAGTCAATCATCCAGACTGTTGCCCCTACTGAAAAAGCTGCTGTCCCTTTTCAGGAACCGCACGTTTGTCTGGCCTCTCAAGAGATACCCCTCCGTTGTGGTGGCACCTATAGTACGCCTACCTGTACCGCTGAGGCACTCAAACCTCCACGCCAACGGCAATGTCCATGGTTCGGAAGGGGGGGGGGGGGGGGGGGGAGGAGGAAGATCTGCTTACATACCGATATTAAAATATTTATTTCTATTAATTTCTATTAATCTGTATACCGAAGTTTATAACCAAATCGCCGCGCGGGGTAGCCGAGCGGTCTTGGGTGTTTTGTCACGGTCCACGCGGCTTCCCCTGTCGGAGGTTCGAGTCCTCTCTCGGACATGGGTGGGTGTGTGTGTGTCGCCCTTAGCGTAAGTTACATTAAGTAGGGTGTAAGCTTAGGGACTGATGACCTCAGCAGTTCGGTCCCATAAGTCCTTACCACAAATTTCCAAAATTATAATCAGATCATTTACATGCACATTAAATAGAGTTAGTGACTGGTTGCCCTTATGTGTAGTGATTCCTTCAGTTTTACTATTACCAACGTTTATTATTATTTTTGTGTTCTTGTATAATGATTTTATTGCTTTAATAAGATGTCCAGTATATCCAGCTTTATTATTTCCAGCCATAATGGCTATGTTTGTGAACCGTGACTGTGTTGGATAATTATTTGTTTCAAGTTTCTGCTACCAGTCACTTTGTATTTTATGCTTAATCTAACATAATGTAAAGCGTTCCGAACATGTTTTGTTCATCTTCAGGCATTTATACATACATACATTTAGAAATGTTACTTAAAATATACAGTCTTAAACTAGATTAATCTACAACACTTTGTCCATTGTATTTTACTGTAGCTGCTGGTGTGGCATTTGGGTGGAAGGAGGGGGGCAGTGTGCCGGCCGCGGTGGTCTAGCGGTTCTGGCGCTGCAGTCCGGAACCGCGGGACTGCTACGGCTGCAGGTTCGAATCCTGCCTCGGGCATGGGTGTGTGTGATGTCCTTAGGTTAGTTAGGTTTAAGTAGTTCTAAGTTCTAGGGGACTTATGACCTAAGATGTTGAGTCCCATAGTGCTCAGAGCCATTTGAACCATTTTTGAGGGGGGCAGTGTATGGCTAAAAATCGAAATCAGTTATGTCTTCCGCTGGTTTTCTTCTTTGTGGTTGACTATGTATATCACAGCCTGTATAGGATGCAGAAAGATTTGCATCAGTTATGTGTTACGAAAATAGTGTGAAAGGCTTTTATATGACAGTTGATCACTTACGATTTCATAATCTTGCTGCTTCCCTCGCATCACTGGTGTAATGGTGGATCTGTTGATGGACATTGCACTATTGCATATTATACTTATGTCACTGATTACCAACGTAATCCACTGCACAAATTGCTTCGATGTTATAGACACAACAAAAGATGACAGCCTGTAACATGTGACTCTGTATCGATTATCGAGGTTGCCTACCGATATTCTTGGTACTGACAGATTTGTAGTCACTTATTTACATTGACATATCTTGAATCTATTGAGTTAGGACTGGCTTAAGACTGTTGAAGAATTTTGAGTTTTTGAATTCGGTTATTTCATTAAGAATGTTATCTCCATGCTTTGTGTTATGTATGAAAATTTCCATTTCTTCCATGATATACAATTTTTACTTTTTCCTATTTTGTGTAAAATTTCGAGGTTGGCTTCGATTTTCAAAGGGTGGCCTGTGTCTTTAATGTTAGTTGCTACTGCTGATTTGTTACATTTTTCGAGCCTGTAGCAGTCTAAATGTTCTTTGAATGGGGTTCTGAAATTTCTGCCTGTTTGGCCGATATAATATTGATTACATTGGCTGCAGGTAATTTTGTAAATGCCAGATGCATCAAGACTTGTATCTGGTGGTTTTATATTGTGAAGGAGCTTCCTATTTGGGTTGTTGTTGGTGCTGAAGCTGATTTTTACTTCTGTGTCTTGCTAATTTGTCAGATACTATTCCAAGATATTGCATTTTTACATATTTGACTGATGGGGCACTGTCAGTTGTGAGTGTACTTTGATGTTGTTTGTTCAGTTTATTTTTTATCTGTTGTGACATGGTATTAATTAGACAAGGGTCATATCCATTGGTTATTGCAGTATATGTTATGGTTTCTATTTCTTGTTGGAGTTCTGTATGTTGAAGTGGAAATTTGTGTGCTCTTAACGAAACGAGCTCGACAGATGTAAAGGTATTTGCAGTAATACTCCTAGAAATAGTGAGAGCATCGTAAATATGTTAGTAGACAACATCGGAAGCTCCATAAGGCTATTCGCAGATGATGCGACTGTCTGTAATAAGGTAGAAACTCCAGAAGACTATAAAGAACTGCAGAAAGACGTCCAGAGGTGTCAATGATTGTTGGTCACTGGCACTTTACCATAAACGTGAATAAATGTAACGTATTGTGCGTAAACATGCGAACAAATCCACTACTGTACGATTACACTATTGACGACAAATCAGTAGAAACAATAACAATGGAAAAACACCAAGAAGTAACCATTCGGAGGGATATAAAATGGAATGACCACTCAAAACAGAATGTACAGAAAGTAAGTGCCGGGATGAGATTCGTTGGAGGAAGCTTAAGGAACTGTAATTCATCCACGAAAGACTGTCTTACAAAACACTTGTTCTACCTATTGTTGAATACTGCTCGTCAGTCTGGAACCTCTATCAGGCTGGATTAATAGAAGAGACATAAGATCCAACGAAGAGCGGCGCATTTCGTCACGAGATCGCGTAGTCCAGTGGTTCCCAACCTTTCCCTCCTCGTATCGTGTTTACAACCCTGGGATGTCTCATCTTCACTTCTATTTTCAGTTATTTATTTATTTTTGCATCTATCCAAAAACTTTATTTCTCAATAATCTGGAATCCTCACTTTAGTGAGTCAGGATTACCAAATTTTGACTAATATATACTCCAGTGTTTCAGAGGAGTAGTAGCCGAAATAAAATAGGTGAAAGGAGGGGGGAAATTACAGCCTTCAAGCTCTGTACGGACGGAGTTTAGATTGACAAACTGCCTATTGGCTTCTGTCTCGGGTTCTTCGGCCAACGTTCATCTAATGATTTTTCTGACGTTTCGCCAGCACGAGTGGCTGGCATTGTCAAAGCTTCACCCTCCATTGCCGGTGGTGAACTGGAGGCGAGCTCGCGGCCGCAGACTATATGTACCTGGCGCGCCAACGTCCGAGGGCTTCTCCGCGGTCATTTCCGGTGCGGTTCTCCTCTTGCTACCTGCGACGGCCGTTCGCTGCAGTACGGGAAGCCAGGATCCGTTTACCTTAAGGCTTTCCTCTTTCTTGTTGAAACTGTTCGCGTGTTTTTGGATTTCTACAGCTTCTCTGAACAAGCGCGTGTGATAGTGCTTCTCTACAGCCAGAACTTCCGTGTCGGCGAATTTTATTACGTGGTCGGTCTCATTCAGTGCGTGCTCTGCCACGGCCGATTTCTCCACCTGCCCCAACCTGCAATGTCGCTTATGCTCTTTGATCCTGGTGTTAATGGATCGTCCAGTCATTCCAACATAAACTTTTCCGCATGTGCAAGGTATACGGTATATTCCCGACATTGCAAGTGGGTCTCTTTTCTCCTTCGCCGATCTAAGACACTCTTTGATCTTCCCTGTCGGTTTGAAAATCGTCTTTACGCCGTGTTTGCGCAATATACGGCCGATTCTGTCCGTCACTCTGGGAATGTATGGCAGAAAGGCCGTACCCGACATTTCTTTTTCTGGTTCCTTACTTCGCCGAGTGTTTAGCTCTGTTACACTTCTAATGTAATTTGTGGAGTACCCATTACTCCTCAGAACAGTTTCCAGGTGTTGCATTTCTCGTTTGAGGTGTTGAGGCTCACATATTCGTCCTGCTCTCGTTACGAGCGTACTAATCATGCCTCTTTTCTGGCTCGGGTGGTGGTTTGACAGTTTGTGCAGGTATCGGTCCGTGTGTGTCGGTTTTCGATACACGCTGTGTCCCAGGTTTTCGCCGTCCCTTGTGACCAGCACATCTAGAAATGGCAGTTTCCTGTCCTTTTCTACCTCCGTGGTAAATGTTATGTTGGCATGGAGGCTGTTCAAGTGTCTCAGGAATTCACCGAGCTGTTCTTCACCATGGCTCCACACCACGAAAGTATCATCGACGTACCTGTACCACACCTTAGGTTTGCAAGTCGCCGAGTCCAGTGCCTGTGCTTCGAATTGTTCCATGAAGAAGTTGGCCACCACTGGACTGAGAGGACTACCCATGGCGACGCCTTCCAGCTGTTCGTAGAAATCGCCATTCCACGTGAAATAGCTCGTGGTGAGACATGCATGGAAGAGCTTTTTGATGTCTTGCGGGAACATGGAACCGATGTGCTCCTGGCTCACCAACGTATAAACTGGCGAAACACTTGGCCTCTCTGCTCCAGCCACACGTGGGAATGACCGACACATACATTAAGGACTCAGGACATTTCATTGAGAAGCTGAAGAAACTGAAACTTGCGCCAAACGACATCCTGGTCAGTTTTGATGTTGTTTCGTTATTTACGAAAGTGCCACTCAGCGACGCTCTGGAGCACATCGGTTCCATGTTCCCGTAAGACATCAAAAAACTCTTCCATGCATGTCTCACCACGAGCTATTTCACGTGGAATGGCGATTTCTACGAACAGCTGGAAGGCGTCGCCATGGGTAGTCCTCTCAGTCCAGTGGTGGCCAACTTCTTCATGGAACAATTCGAAGCACAGGCACTGGACTCGGCGACTTGCAAACCTAAGGTGTGGTACAGGTACGTCGATGATACTTTCGTGGTGTGGAGCCATGGTGAAGAACAGCTCGGTGAATTCCTGAGACACTTGAACAGCCTCCATGCCAACATAACATTTACCACGGAGGTAGAAAAGGACAGGAAACTGCCATTTCTAGATGTGCTGGTCACAAGGGACGGCGAAAACCTGGGACACAGCGTGTACCGAAAACCGACACACACGGACCGATACCTGCACAAACTGTCAAACCACCACCCGAGCCAGAAAAGAGGCATGATTAGTACGCTCGTAACGAGAGCAGGACGAATATGTGAGCCTCAACACCTCAAACGAGAAATGCAACACCTGGAAACTGTTCTGAGGAGCAATGGGTACTCCACAAATTACATTAGAAGTGTAACAGAGCTAAACACTCGGCGAAGTAAGGAACCAGAAAAAGAAATGTCGGGTACGGCCTTTCTGCCATACATTCCCAGAGTGACGGACAGAATCGGCCGTATATTGCGCAAACACGGCGTAAAGACGATTTTCAAACCGACGGGGAAGATCAAAGATTGTCTTAGATCGGCGAAGGAGAAAAGAGACCCACTTGCAATGTCGGGAATATACCGTATACCTTGCACATGCGGAAAAGTTTATGTCGGAATGACTGGACGATCCATTAACACCAGGATCAAAGAGCATAAGCGACATTGCAGGTTGGGGCAGGTGGAGAAATCGGCCGTGGCAGAGCACGCACTGAATGAGACCGACCACGTAATAAAATTCGCCGACACGGAAGTTCTGGCTGTAGAGAAGCACTATCACACGCGCTTGTTCAGAGAAGCTGTAGAAATCCAAAAACACGCGAACAGTTTCAACAAGAAAGAGGAAAGCCTTAAGGTAAACGGATCCTGGCTTCCCGTACTGCAGCGAACGACCGTCGCAGGTAGCAAGAGGAGAACCGCACCGGAAATGACCGCGGAGAAGCCCTCGGACGTTGGCGCGCCAGGTACATATAGTCTGCGGCCGCGAGCTTGCCTCCAGTTCACCACCGGCAATGGAGGGTGAAGCTTTGACAATGCCAGCCACTCGTGCTGGCGAAACGTCAGAAAAATCATTAGATGAACGTCGGCCGAAGAACCCGAGACAGAAGCCAATAGGCAGTTTGTCAACAAGTGGCCACGAAAGCCTTAACAATTTTGTATTACGCCTCTACGGGGAGGAGATTTGCAGATTGTACCGACGCCTTGACCAACGACGGAAGAAGAAAGCGCGACTGATGTCCTCTCTCTCTGTCACGGTGCCGAGATGAATGTGCTACACCGAAGTTCTTGAGATGCAAGCGCCTATTCACCACCGCCCAAGCACATCGTATCTACGACAGAATGGAACGAGCTTTTCTTCGTGAGCGAATACATACAACACGGAGAGACTTGGCAAGAACGGATCAGGAACTTCTGGACATTTTCTATCAACTAAGTAGCAGAATGCATCGAGACGACTGGGACAAGATCGACAGCATCACTCACAGGAGCATGCAGAACGAACTCGAGCGCTGCACCGAGCGGCAAAAGAAAAAGTTTGAAAGATGCCGGAAGCAGACCGACAAGGCGATTCCTGACATGTCACACACAGTGGTCAACCTCACTGAACGACAATTGACCGAAGAGGAAGTGTCAGTCCTTCAAAAAGGAGGGAATTTCGCTATCATCCCGAGAACTATACCTATGGAGGACATCATTGCCAACACCGAAGCAGCCATTCGGACCCTTCCTTGTGAAAGGGCAGAGGAAATACGCACTGAAACAGCCAGGATACTGCGCCGAGCAAAACCACCAGCTTGCAACCTGAAGAAAGAAGAGGTACAAGCCATTAAGAATCTCAACGCCGACAAGAGTATATTGGTACTGCCTGCCGATAAGGGGAATGCGACCGTCGTAATGAAGACCGAAGATTATGAGCAAAAGATCCGAGACCTATTAGATCCGACGACGTACCGAAAACTAAGCGCAGATCCGACGCAGCGTATCACTCGGAATACGAATCGATTAATCAAGGCGTCTTCTCTGCCGGCGGACATACAGAGAAACCTGCGCAACACAGAAGCCCTACCACCTCGGCTGTATGGATTACCCAAGATCCATAAGAACAACGTTCCACTGAGACCGATCGTTAGCGCTCCTGGCTCACCAACGTATAAACTGGCGAAACACTTGGCCTCTCTGCTCCAGCCACACGTGGGAAAGACCGACACATACATTAAGGACTCAGGACATTTCATTGAGAAGCTGAAGAAACTGAAACTTGCGCCAAACGACATCCTGGTCAGTTTTGATGTTGTTTCGTTATTTACGAAAGTGCCACTCAGCGACGCTCTGGAGCACATCGGTTCCATGTTCCCGCAAGACATCAAAAAGCTCTTCCATGCATGTCTCACCACGAGCTATTTCACGTGGAATGGCGATTTCTACGAACAGCTGGAAGGCGTCGCCATGGGTAGTCCTCTCAGTCCAGTGGTGGCCAACTTCTTCATGGAACAATTCGAAGCACAGGCACTGGACTCGGCGACTTGCAAACCTAAGGTGTGGTACAGGTACGTCGATGATACTTTCGTGGTGTGGAGCCATGGTGAAGAACAGCTCGGTGAATTCCTGAGACACTTGAACAGCCTCCATGCCAACATAACATTTACCATGGAGGTAGAAAAGGACAGGAAACTGCCATTTCTAGATGTGCTGGTCACAAGGGACGGCGAAAACCTGGGACACAGCGTGTATCGAAAACCGACACACACGGACCGATACCTGCACAAACTGTCAAACCACCACCCGAGCCAGAAAAGAGGCATGATTAGTACGCTCGTAACGAGAGCAGGACGAATATGTGAGCCTCAACACCTCAAACGAGAAATGCAACACCTGGAAACTGTTCTGAGGAGCAATGGGTACTCCACAAATTACATTAGAAGTGTAACAGAGCTAAACACTCGGCGAAGTAAGGAACCAGAAAAAGAAATGTCGGGTACGGCCTTTCTGCCATACATTCCCAGAGTGACGGACAGAATCGGCCGTATATTGCGCAAACACGGCGTAAAGACGATTTTCAAACCGACAGGGAAGATCAAAGAGTGTCTTAGATCGGCGAAGGAGAAAAGAGACCCACTTGCAATGTCGGGAATATACCGTATACCTTGCACATGCGGAAAAGTTTATGTTGGAATGACTGGACGATCCATTAACACCAGGATCAAAGAGCATAAGCGACATTGCAGGTTAGGGCAGGTGGAGAAATCGGCCGTGGCAGAGCACGCACTGAATGAGACCGACCACGTAATAAAATTCGCCGACACGGAAGTTCTGGCTGTAGAGAAGCACTATCACACGCGCTTGTTCAGAGAAGCTGTAGAAATCCAAAAACACGCGAACAGTTTCAACAAGAAAGAGGAAAGCCTTAAGGTAAACGGATCCTGGCTTCCCGTACTGCAGCGAACGGCCGTCGCAGGTAGCAAGAGGAGAACCGCACCGGAAATGACCGCGGAGAAGCCCTCGGACGTTGGCGCGCCAGGTACATATAGTCTGCGGCCGCGAGCTCGCCTCCAGTTCACCACCGGCAATGGAGGGTGAAGCTTTGACAATGCCAGCCACTCGTGCTGGCGAAACGTCAGAAAAATCACTAGATGAACGTCGGCCGAAGGACCCGAGACAGAAGCCAATAGGCAGTTTGTCAACAAGTGGCCACGAAAGCCTTAACAATTTGGAGTTTAGATTACTTAGGTTTTTGATAAATGATGGGACATGAATATGATGACAGCTATCATGTCTTTCATCTTCTTCATCTTTGAAGAGAGACGCTGCCCTATCTTACAAACATTCGTAAATGATCATTACTATAAAACATTTATCATTACTGGATTTTCTTAATGATGAAAGTGACATGAAAGAATTCTCCTCTGATTTCAGTCTTTTTTTCGGTAACTACAAATTTGCAGTGGAATCTTCAGTTATACTGCACATTTCCTGTTGCAGTTCACACGTTCTTTCCTTAGACACTTCGCTGTTTGAAAATAAAGATAGGAAATTCTCTTTTTTCACAAGTGAAAATGTTCACATAAACACCAAAGTTGAAGTACTGTTAGCGTTTTAAGTAGCCATTTTATCAACACTGTCTTCTTTTGAACATATTTGCATAACAGTTGATCTCTAGAGTTACAGGTGCATTTATTCCATTTTATCAATGACAGTTTAACTGCTGGCATGCCTTCAGCTATGAAACCAAGTTTGTTTTACTGTACTCACGATCACAAAATTGCACTTGCAGCTACAACACCTGCTAACACAATTAATTTGTGTGTCAGGTGTGAAAATTGGTAGCTTCAAGTTTCTTCTTTACATGAAAGATTTCACTCATTACCTTACAAAATAACAAACTGTACAAATCCATGTAGTCGATAGAATGTATGGCAGTGTAGTTCTGATAACCAACAGAAACAGAAATTATAAAAATGTAAAACAGAGTATTCAACGGGAATTTCTGATAGTCCACAATTTAATTCAAAGAGCAATTTGCTTGCCATTAATTTGGTACCCTCAAAAATTAATATTTCTGGCTACGCGAGTGGTGCTAATAGATCAAATATTACTAGCTTATATTCAACAACCTAAAATAAAGGTAACAGCTGCGTTCTGTCGAAAAAATGAATACATGAAAACTAAAACATTGATGAATATCTCACCTTCATTACTGTGCGCTTTGGTCACTATCATTGCTTTTGGATATTTTCGTTTAGGAGAGAACGGTTTCATTGGATTTGGGACGTTAGAGTTCGTCGGAATGCCATTCCATGAGCTCTCTTCAACTCGAATTGTGAATTCTCAATCGTAAACGTACACTAACGGGGGAAAATCTCAACAAAAACAAATAATTAACGTGGAGGAATGAAATTTCAGCAAGACAGTTGTTTAGCTAACTTACTTGAGTGATTAACATTGCAAGACCATAGGTTAATGTAAGCATTAGGTAAGCCACTGCAAATGTGAAATGCTGGTACGTTAATAATCGGTGTAGCCGCCAGAACGTCGAATGGAAGCACGGAGACGTGAATTCGGTGTGTTGTCGAACAGGTGCTGGATGTCACTTGTGAGACGGAGTTCGTGAAATAGCCACGAGAGTGCTCCTGCTGAAACACTCAAAATTGCACCACAAATCATAATTCCAGGTGTAAGTCAAGTGTGTCTAGGCCACTAAGCTGGCTGCAGGCGTCCACTTGGCCTCCTCCTAACCAACACACGCCCATCACTGGCACCGCAGCAGAACCAGCTTCATCAGAAAAAACAACAGGTCTTCACCCCGCCCTCCAATACGCTCTCACTTGGCACCACTGAAACCGCAAATGGTGGTGTTTTGGGGCCAGTGGAACGCACGCTACAGGGCATCTAGCTCGGAGTTGTCCTTGAAGTGACCGATTTGTAACAGTTCGTTGTGTCAGTGTTGTGCCAACTGCTGCTCAAATTGCTGGTGCAGGTACAGTGCGATGCGCCAGAACAATACGCCGAACACGATGGTCTTTCCTCTTGGTAGTGCCACGTGGCCATCCGGGGCCCGGTCTTCTTGCAACTGTACATACCCGTGACCCGCACTACCAGCATTCCCGTACAGTGGCTACATCCCTGCCAAGTCTTTCAGCAATATCGCAGAAGGAACATACAACATCGCGTAGCCCTATTACACTGTCTCATTCAAATTTCGTGAGGTGTTGATAGTAGCGTGTTTGTTGTCTTAAAGGCATTCTTGACTAACATCAATTCATCACGTCCAATCTGAAAGGTAACTAATGCTCACGACCATTACAGCGTAGTACCCTCTTTCAATAGACATCGTCTTTCAGATGCAGAAACGTGTCTGCCAACTTTCGTTTATGTCGCACAACTTCGTGATATTGCGAGATATATATATATATATATATATATATATATATATATATATATATATATATATATATATATATATATATATATATATATATATATATATATATATATATAGTGTAGAAAACATGATATTTTAGTTGTAATTACTTTAACTAGTTAATTTAAGTACCTCACCTCACAAGTTTTGAAAGTGTAGTTGATTTCCATTTTACTCTCCGATAGCCCAATTCCTTTACACGAATTGCTGCTACAATTAGGTGCAGCACAAGACCACAGTTCGAAATTTTCTAATCACAGACACTTTCTGGCGATGAACACTACACGAGGACAGTCTGTTACATTCGCGTTAAAGACTCAATATCGCTGCCATCGCAATGGATCATGGTACCGAGACCAGACATGTCTTACATAAACCAAGTTTAGAGCTGCGGGAGGGTCTCGACGAAAATGACGCCGCACAGGTGTAAATGAATTGCGTCTGGTGAAATGGCAGATGCAAAACTCCTTTTGTTGTTGCGCTATCGCTAACTCGACGCACGTTGTAAACCGTTATATGAACAGTGAATCTTCAAGGGAAGTAGATTACAAGGGAGACACACAATGGCACCCGTATGAATCGGCAACTTGCAATTAGGACACACGTAAAGTTTTAACAGGCTACGTGCAACTACTTATTCGTGCAGAAGACTTAGTCTGATTAAAAAGAGTGAATCGTTCTGAAATATCCTTACGTCGAATGTGTTCTACGTGCGTAATGTTTCTGATTTATCATGTTGGTTTTATTTTATTTTTCTTTGATTAGTTGGATCGATTGCATTTGGGACAACAATATCTACGTTTGTTGGTGGCATTTCGGTCTACCGAATTTTACACGGAAAGTAAATATACCGAATCACTCTAGAGAATAGTAATTCAATAACTGCAGCCGACATTGGAAGTTATCGAAACCAAAGTGAAACAAAACTTTTTTCACCGCACATTCGTGGGAGACTGTTAAGAAAGCAGGCATCACGGAAACACTCACTTGAACTGATAAGGTCGCGTATATATAGGCGGGCATCCATCACGGATGACAAACGTTAAGATGCGCTCCTCGGGACTGAGTCTGCTGCTGTTGGCAGCACTGCTGGCTTCCGCGCTGGCAGCCGTCTCCTACCGGGGGTGAGTCAAAAATATCATTGGTCCATTTAAAGGTAATCTCTCAACGGAGGTGCAACTGCTTTCTCAATTAGTTCAAATATTGAAAGAAAAATTTCTCTTCCTAGAGTAGAAGTGTTTGTCTCAAAAACGTATAAATCAGTTTAATATCCAATACCATGCGTTGCGTGATGGCTTTCTGTCTTTCACATACAGTATTCTTTGAGTTCTTCGTGACACCTCTGTTGTTTTTTAGCCCATAGCTTTAGCACTTCCACTAAAACAGTCAACTCCTCAGTTTCATTTTTTATTTTTATTTTTTACCCGAGTGTCATCCAGCGTCAAATTCTGCTCCAAGTGTAAGTAAGGAGCCACTGCAGTTTCCTTAGTCAATAAAATTTAAATCCTAATTTTGTTGCATCACTCTTGTAGACCCATAAGTATTATCCCTTTGTTACCTATCGCTTCTTACTTTTCCTTTTTTGTATTCCTTTGTCTTAATTTCATTGTTTGGCATTTATGGGTGTGCACTGTCCCGTTCAAAAATGTCGCCACGATTCTGTCATATGAGACGTCACATATGAGGACGCAGGATGTTCGCGATTTACAGCTCTCTTAACTACTACTATCCCTGACTCGAAGTCATGCTTTATTGCTTCCCATCCCATGATGCCAAGAGTAACACTGGTGAATCTCTCCAAAATATTGGACGAATTGGATCTTTCCCCAGGTTGTCGTCGTATTAGCCGACGATTGTTATCCGAAGTACTGCAGAACCGTGACTCATTGCTGGACACAATGCGGCGCCATTTTCAGCACTTCATGATTCCCGATTATGGCACCACCCCAAACACAACTATTTGTGTTGTGGTGTTAACGGCACACTAGGCTGTTAGTCTCCGATCAATGAAGCGGGAGCACATAGAATGTTGGAGAGAGTCCATTACTTATTGTCCGATGCCTGGTGCAGATGTGAGACAGCTGCATTTTGCTTGTACACAATACAGCGAATATCCCTTGTGATGATCATACGTAATCGAGCGAAACCTTGAAGACGAGTATGCTTGCCTTCACAATCCCATATAGTCCATTTCCGGGCCACTGTCACATACAAATATCAAACAATTCTGGAAATTGCATGACTCGATCGGTGGAAACCCACACTGAGGTCCCTTTCAAACTGTGCCAGATGCTGATAGAACTGTCTCAAACGAGTATGTAGCATCTCAGTGTTCCTTACAATGATCAATCGATGTCTGACGCTATTCACACAACATACGTACCCTACCTGGCCTGATAACAAAACTAAACACGAACAACTGTAATCAACGCTGTGGGCCATTCTACCTGTCACACAGGTTTGCAGCTCTCATCTTTTACGAGGGGCGTTCAAATAATGCAACACATTGTTCTCTCGGTCAATTTCGGTTTAAGAATTGCGGAATTTGCTGTAGGACATTGTGGAATATTCCTGCTTCAGCCCCTTTACATTCATGAATTTCCAATTGGTTACAGCGCTATACGTTGTGACCCGCTAGGGTAGCCGAGAGCGCTAACGCACTGTTTCCTGGACTCTGGTAGGCGCGCCGGCCCCGGATCGAATCCCCCTGGCGGATTAACGACGAGTGCCGATGTGCCGGCCATCCTGGATGTGGTTTTTAGGCGGTTTTCCACACCACGCTAGGTGAATACGCGGCTGGTCCCCATGTTCCGCCTCAGTTCCACGGCTCGCCGACATCTGAACACTTCCGCACTATTCCATGGATCACACTCGACGCAGACAGCTGGGGTGCACTAATTCCGTCCCAGGGGGTACGGGGTGGCGGCAGGAAGGGCATCCGGCCACCCCTTAAACTTAACATGCCATATCCGATTAACGATGGTTCACCCGGCGTAATTGCGGGACAAGGCTCAAGCGATAGAATAGAACAGCGCTATACGTTGCCATCAAAATCACGTTTGTAACAGAGGTGCATTCCAAACACAAAGCTCTCATTAAGCTTATTTTGGCGGAAAAGCAGAGCATCGCAGATATTTATAGGTGCATTCAGAATGTCTACAAAGTCCTCGCAGTGAATAAAAGCAAGGTGAGTCTTTGGGCAAAGCGCCTGTTATCGAGGTCGCGCAAACCTGTCCCATCTCCTGCGTGCCGGCCGGCCACACACAGCTGTCACACGTGCAATGTTGGAACGTGAGGACACTCATTCAAGATGATCGACGGATCATAGTCAAACACCTCGCTGCCCAACTGGACGTCTCTGTTGATAGTGTTGACACACTCGTCCACCAATTGGGGTACTCAAGGGTGTGAGCTCGCTGTGTTCCTCGCCACGGAACAGAAGACAATAAAGAGCAACAAAGGACCATCTTGCGGAGTTGCTCGCGCGTTACGAAGCTGATCGTGACAATTATTTGTCGAACTTCGTCGCAGGCGATGAAACATGGGTTCGTCACTTCGAGCCGGAAACGAAACGGTCATCCATGTAGTGTTGCCACACTACCTCTCCTTCGAAGAAAAAGTAGGAAGCCACACCCTAAGCTGGTAAAGTCGTGACGACGGTCTTTTGTGGTTCTGAGCGGGTTATTCTGTTTGTTGTCGTCCCTAATTTTGCAACGATCGGTATTAAAGTGTAGTGTGCTACCCTCAGGAAACTGAAGAAACGACTTCTACATCTACATCTACATACATACTCCGCAATCCACCATACGGTGCGTGGCGGAGGGTACCTCGTACCACAACTAGCATCTTCTCTCCCTGTTCCACTCCCAAATAGAACGAGGGAAAAATGACTGCCTATATGCCTCTGTACGAGCCCTAATCTCTCTTATCTTACCTTTGTGGTCTTTCCGCGAAATATAAGTTGGAGGCAGTAAAATTGTACAGCAGTCAGCCTCAAATGCTAGTTCTTTAAATTTCCTCAGTAGTGATTCACGAAAAGAACGCCTCCTTTCCTCTAGAGACTCCCACCGAGTTCCTGAAACATTTCCGTAACATTCGCGTGATGATCAAACCTACCAGTAACAAATCTAGCAGCCCGCCTCTGAATTGCTTCTATGTCCTACCCCAATCCGATCTGATAGGGATCCCAAACGCTCGAGCAGTACTCGAGAATAGGTCGTATTAGTGCTTTATAAGCGGTCTCCTTTACAGATGAACCATATCTTCCCAAAATTCTACCAAAGAACCGAAGACGACTATCCGCCTTCCCCACAACTGCCATTACATGCTTGTCCCACTTCATATCGCTCTGCAATGTTACGCCCAAATATTTAATCGACGTGACTGTGTCAAGCGCTACACTACTAATGGAATATTCAAACATTACGGGATTCTTAGCTGCCATTCTTTACACCAGTCACATGTCCTGTCCAAGTCATCTTGTATCCCCCTACAGTCACTCAAGGACGACACCTTCCCATACACCACAGCATCATCAGCAAACAGCCGCACATTGGTATCCACCCTATCCAAAAGATCATTTATGTAGATAGAAAACAACAGCGGACCTACCACGCTTCCCTGGGGCACTCCAGATGATACCCTCACCTCCGATGAACACTCACCATCGAGGACAACGTACTGGGTTCTATTACTTAAGAGGTCTTAGAGCCACTCACATATTTGGGAACTAATACCATATGCTCTTACCTTCGGAGTCTGCAGTGGGTCACCGAGTCAATCGCTTTCAAGGAATATGGCATCCGTCTGATACCCTTCATCCATGGTTCGCAAGATATCATGTGAAAAAAGGGCGATTTGCGTTTCGCAGGAGCGAAGCTTTCTAAAGCCGTGCTGATGCATGGACAGCAACGTCTCTGTCTCAAGGAAATTCATTATATTCGAACTGAGAATATGTTCGAGAACCCTGCAACAAATCGATGTTAAAGACATTGGTCTGTAATTTTGAGGATCCATCCTTCTACCCTTCTTATATACAGGGGTCACCTGCGCTTTTTTCCAGTCGCTCGGGACTTTACGTTGGGCAAGAGATTCGCGATAAATGCAAGCTAAGCTTCAGGGTGTCTGTTCTTCACCACCAAAATGCAAACAAAATTCTCAATCTCCATGTCAAGGCAAGATCTCAAAGAAGTCTGCGTACCCGAGAGGAGCTTACAAAAGTTCATTGGACCGTTCTTTCTTATCCACCCTGTAGCCCGGATCTCGCGCCTTCGACTTTCATCCGTCTGGTCCAATGGAGGATGCACTCCGCGGGAAGCAGTACGTGGACGATTGGTTAGTTATTGACGCACCAAGCCGTTGGTCCGACGTCGACCAGTTGAGTACTACCATGAGTACATACAGGCCCGCCTAGTAACGTGGCATAAGGCCTTTGCAGTGAACGGAGATTATGTTGAAAAATAGGGTTTTGTAGCCAAACGAGTGGAGAATAATGTGGTGTACTGGAATCCCGAATAAAACCAACCTGCTTTCAGAAAAATATTCTGTTCTACTGATCGAACACCCCTCGTATCTACCGACTGATGGCATGTGCGCGTCCGACTTTCTGTTGACAGCTGACTGGGTCTTCTGAATGCTTCACTTTTTTTCTCGGGCAGTATGTATACACGAAAGTCTGGTGCACTTATTTTTATTCTGGACCTGTTACGAGCTGCCCAATGATGCCTCGAGGAAGCAGAAAGGGGGATGGTCCAACAGGTGGCGCGTTGTTGACAGGCACCAAGTTTACCGGCTGAAGCCCGCGGAGGAGCACCTGGCGGCGGTGGCGGCTCTGAGAGGCAGAATGGGCCTCGACTTCTGGTCGCGGGCCCACCTCGCCGGCCACCCTGTGGACGTGAGGGTGCCGCCGCAGCTGCTCCACTCCTTCCGCCAACATCTCGACCGCCACAGTGTGCCTCACGAGCTGCTCATCGCCGATCTCGAAGAGTAAGTATTCCAGCCTCTTATCAACGTACAATAATCGAATTTATTCCATAAAGCCTGCTGTTACCTTTCGGTCAACATGACCTGGAAAGGAGTTTGTTTTTCCATAAGGTCTTTGTATTGAAATACCAGCGATCTAAACTTAATGCCTTTGTTTCTTCTACACAGATTAACACTAAAATGAAAAAAATGGGTTTCCTCCCCCCTCGTTATAGCTTCATTTATTACTCTTGTGCCCTTGACCAGAGTGTTTAAAAATTCATACCATCTACAAAAGTTAGCATTAAAACTTTATTTTTATCTGCCTTTCTTGTAACGTGTGGCAGCCACCTTCTGTTTAATGAACCCTTATAATGCAGTGTCAAAAAAATGGTTCAAATGGCTCTGAGCACTATGGGACTCAACTGCTGAGGTCATTAGTCCCCTAGAACTTACAAGGGGAGGCCGCCAATTGTGAAATTCAGATTCGATTCATACTGCGCTTAATAAAAGCTCATAGCCAGAGGTGTAATGTGGCAAAGCACCAAGATGCACTTCTCAGCCTTTGTCGAGAAAATCGACAGTTAAAAGAAACCGTTGCGGTGAAATACTCTCTACGATTAATAATTGTCTTCAGCGTCGTGGCGCAGCGGTAAGCGCTCGGGTTCGTAATCCGAAGGTCGCCGGGTCGAATGTCGCGCCATGCAAATTTTTTTAATTATTAGTTTTTTGTAATTCACACACACACACACACACACACACACATATATATATATATATATATATATATATATATATATATATATATATATATATATATATATATAAACTGTTAATGAATTGCTTATGCTTGTTGGTGAAGGCGGATCGCTCTCAAATTGTACCGCCTCCATTTTTCCGTTTTTTTAACAGGGTGTACCAAAGCTATCCCGTCCGCACTGATTTTCGACGATGTTATATGTTGCGCTAGGGACCGCATCTACCTTCTTTCGAAGTTAGCAGGCAACTACGCTGTTATGCGGCGGCTCGTTTCAACCGATTCAACATCTGTCCTTCAAGTGTAACGAGCGAGTAACGGAGTTTATATTTCATACCTGCCACAGCAAATTTGTGTTCGTGGGGTCTCTATTCTAATTCGAACGTTTGACTTACGCTATACGTATTCGTTTCGGAATATCGTTTCTACGTCTTCCGTTAACTATACGTGGTTAACATTATGAAGACAATTAATAACATTTGTGAAATACAATTTGTTTGCGGAAAACATAATGATGTTCGAAGTCGCCAGTTTTTCCACGACAAACGACTTTCAACAACTTATTATATGCATAATTGTTGTATATATATATATATATGAATTACAAAAAAACAAATACTAAAAAAAAAGGTTGCATGGCGCGAGATTCGATCCGACGACCTTCGGATTACGAACCCGAGCGCTTACCGCTGCGCCACGGGGCTGCAGAAAATTATTCATCGTAGAGAGTATTTCACCACAACGGTTTCTTTTAACTGTCGATTTTCTCGACAACAGCAGAGAAGTGCATCTTGGTGCTTTGCCACATTACACCTCTGGCCATGAGCTTTTATTATGCGCAGTATGAGTCGAATCTGAATTTCACAATTGGCGGCCTCCCCTTGTTAGAACTAGTTAAACCTAACTAACCTAAGGACATCACAAACATCCATGCCCGAGGCAGGATTCGAACCTGCGACCGTAGCATTCGCGCGGTTCCAGACTGAAGCGCCTAGAACCGCTCGGTCACACCGGCCGGCTTACGCAAATACAGACAGGTGAGTAAAATCATTAGGAAATTTTTACGAAACGCACACTAACTTAAAGTCAGGCAACCAAGTGCCAACATAATTGTAAATCAGAGAACGTAAGTAGAGGAAAAGGAACATTCAAATGCAGGGTGATTTAAAGTGGAAGGATCATTTAAATCTAGCCAGGGGAAGGCAAGTGGCACTCATATTCATTAGAAGAATCATAGGGGTGGGTTATTCATGCAAGAAGGAGAAACCTTTGTTCGATGGATTTTTGAGAATTATTCGTTGGGATACCCGAGCGAGGTGGCCCACTGTGAG
This sequence comes from Schistocerca nitens, assembly GCF_023898315.1. NCBI lineage: Eukaryota > Metazoa > Arthropoda > Insecta > Orthoptera > Acrididae > Schistocerca > Schistocerca nitens. The sequence goes on along the minus strand of NC_064618.1, from coordinate 281,766,006 downwards.
AAAGGGCACAGTCGATTTCCTTTCCCACCCTTTCGTAAAGCGAGCTTGTGCTTCGTCTCTAAATACCTTGCTGCCGATGGAATACTGAACTCTAATCTGCCTTCCTTCGTTGTTACGGGACCATCATCAGGTTGATTATCAGAAGATGAACACTGATAAGCCAAAACATTATTAACACTGCCCACTGCGATATTGGATGCGTCTGGTAATTTTGCGGGTACGTGACGCGATAACAAAGACATGGACAGCAAATGGGGAAATCCATTGAGATAAGCGATTTTGACAAAGAGCAGATTATTATTGCTCATACCATGTGAAAGAGTATCTCGAAAACGGCGAACCTGGTCAAATCTTCAAGTGCTACTCTCGTGAGCAACTACAAAAGAGACAGGAAAGTGAAACTACCACTAGGCATTAAATGCTTTGACGTTCACGAGTTTTCAGAGGCTTGTCTGCTCTGTAGAGTAGGATATATGGTGTTCTGTGGCATCTCTGCCAAAAGGGCGCAAAGCTGGTGCACGCACAAGTGTTTCGGAGCACACCGTTCATCGTACATTGTTGAACATGGAGTTTCACAGCAGACCACCCTTACGTGGCCGCATGTTGACCCAACATGTTGACCCAACGATATTGTCAGTTACGATTTCAGTGGGCATGAGACCATCGGGATTCGACCGTCGGCTCTTCGGGTGAATCACACTTTTGCTAGTCTAGGTCGATGGTCGTCTCCACAAACGCCGTAGTAACCGAAGACACGTTGACAGCTGTGAACCACCTGCATCCCTTCATGCTTGATGTCTTACCCGAGGCGACGTCATCTTTCAGCAGTATAACTGTCCGTGTCTCGGTTCCAGAACCATGCTACAGTGGTTTGACTCACGTTGATGTCTTGGTGGCCAAGTTCACCTGACGTAAATCGTATGGAACCCAACACCATCGCCATCGGGCGCCATCACCGCGTACGCAAATCAGCGGCCCGTTATTTATGCGGATTATGACGTCTTATCCCATATACCTTCACAATCTTACCAACAAACTCTCGGAATCAGTGATTTACCGGGTGATCAAAAAGTCAGTATAAATTTGAAAACTGAATAAATCACAGAATAATGTAGATAGAGAGGTACAAATTGACACACATGCTTGGAATGACATGGGGTTTTATTAGAACAAAAAAAAAAAAATACAAAAGTTCAAAAAATGTCCGACATATGGCGCTTCATCTGATCAGAATAGCAATAATTAGCATAACAAAGCAAAGATGATGTTATTTACAGTAAATGCTCAATATGTCCAACATCATTCCTCAACAATAGCTGTAGTCGAGGAATAATGTTGTGAACAGCACCGTAAAGCATGTCCGGAGTTATGGTGAGGCATTGGCGTCTGATGTTGTCTTTCAGCATCCCTAGGGATGTCGGTCGATCATAATACACTTGCGACTTCAGATAACCCCAAAGCCAATAATCGCACGGACTGAGGTCTGGGGACCTGGGAGGCCAAGCATTACGAATGTGGCGGCTGAGCACACGATCATCACCAAACGACGTGCGCAAGAGATCTTTCATGCGTCTAACAATATGGGGTGGAGCGCCATCCTGCATAAACATTGTACGTTCCAGCAGGTGTTTATCAGCCAGGCTGGGGATGATGCGATTCTGTAACATATCGGCGTACCTCTCACTCGTCACTGTAGCAGTTACAAAACCAGAACACACATTTCCTTGAAGAAAAAAGGCCCGATAATGGTAGATGTGGTAAATCCAACCCATGCCATGACTTTCTCGTCATGCAATGGAGTTTCCACGGCAGTTCTATGGTTTTCGGTAGCCCAAATTCTGCAGTTGTGGGCGTTGACAGACCCTCGGAGCGTGAAATGATCTTCGTCGGTCCACAACGTTACTCAACCAATAGTCATCTTCCGCCATCTTTTGAAATGCCCACACCACAAATGCCCTCCGCTTCACTAAATAGCCAGGTAACAGTTCATGATGCCAATGGATTTTGTACGGATAGCATCGGAGGATACGCCTAACTGCCAACCTAACAGTAGTGTATGGAATGCCAGTGCGACGTCCGACTGCACGAGCGCTGACTTCCCCGTGCATAGACAAACATGCTACAGTCTCCATTTCTTCCTGAACTGTCTCAGCAGCATTTCACCTTGTGCTCGGTCGGCCACTACGGGGTCTATCGTCTAAACAACCTGTGGCTTCGAACTTCGAAATCATTCTCGCCACAGCTGCATTTGTCAACGTACCTTTACCCATTCGAATCCCCTTCCTATGGCGATAGGATCGTAACGCTTAACTAGCACATTCCCCATTCTCATAATACAGCTTCCCTAAAAGTGCCTTTTCAGGTAACGTCAACATGCTGTGACTGCTGGCGCATCTGATTCTCTCTCTCATTACAGCTCCTTTTATACACAATTGTCATCCGCAGTCACTGACGTTTAGCTGTCCAGCGCCATCTGTCGGACATTTTGTGAACTGTTTTTTTGCTGTCTTTTTTTTGTTCTAATAAAACCCCATGTCATTCCAAGCATGTGTGTCAATTTTTACCTCTCTATCTACATTATACCGTGGTTTATTAAGTTTTCAAATTTATACTTACTTTTTGATCACCCGGTATTTCGTTCCAAAGACGGACAAACAAGCTATTAAGTAGGTGGTCATAATGTTCTGGCTCATCAGCGTAGAAAGAACTCGGTGAAAAGCATCCCGGTATGTCAGAGGTTTTTTTTTTTATATACAGTGGGAGTCACAGTCAACAAACTGCTACTGGAAAAGCTACAACAATGGCGGGGGCATCGCACAGAACCTTAATCACCAAATTGCGGACCTAGAAAATTTTACTTCTACCAGTCTCGCGTCTTAACCATGGAGGTAGAATTACGAGGGTAATCCCAAAAGTAAGGTCTCCTGTTTTTTTATAAGTACATAACTCTGTTTGCGTGGCAGTTGGTCACACTGTTATGAAGAGTGCCTCACGCGCTGTGTATGAACGTGCTAACGCCGTACTGAGTCGCTCAGTCTCGGCTTGGCAGCCGTTGAGAATGGAGCTCCTGTTGGATATTACCGCCAAGTGCGAATTGCGCGCAGTTATTCGGTTTTTGAATTCAAAGGGCACTGTGCCGATTGAAGTCCATCGCCAATTGACGGAAGTGTATGGTGAGTTGTGCATGGCTGTCAAAAATGTTAGTAAGTGGTTTAGAGAGTTTGCATCTGGTCGGACCGAAATTCACGACGAACGAAGGAGCGGGAGACCGTCAATTTATGAGTAGACAGTGTTGAAGGTTGAGCAAAGCATGCGTGAAGATCGGCGGATCACCCTGGATGATCTCTGCATGTTGGCTACTGAGGTTTCCCGAAGCACCGCTCACAGAATTTTAACGGAAACATTGAACTACCGGAAGGTGTGCGCAAGATGGGTGCCGCACATGCTGACTGAGGACCACATGCGGCAACGAGTTGATGCTTCCCGCGCATTTCTTCACCGCCTTCTAGCCGGACAGGAAAACTTTCTGGACTCAATTGTCACTGGTGACGAAACCTGGGCATACCATTTTAGACCTGAGACCAAGCAACAGTCAAGCCAGTGGTGGCATCCTTCTTCGCCAAAGCCGCGGAGATTGAAACAAACACAGTCTGTCGGTAAAGTCATGACAACCGTTTTCTGGGATCGGAAAGGGGTATTGTTGATCGACTTTATGCCCATTGGGACCACAATTCACGCTGACAGGTACTGTGAGACTCTGAAAGAACTCAAACGGGCAATTCAGAACCGGAGAAGAAGAATGTTGAGCAAGGGCGTACACATTCTCTATGACAACGCTCGCCTACACATCGCTCGGCAAACCGTTGCCCTCCTGCAACAGTTTCAGTGGAACATAATCACCCACCCACCCTATAGTCCTGACTTGGCGCCCAGTGACTATCACCTGTTCCCTAAGTTAAAAGAACGTTTGGCCGGAAAGCGATTCAGCTCCGACGACGAGGTGAAAGAAGAGATTCGAAACTTTCTGAACAGTATGGCGGCGAGCTGATATGACATGGGCATACAAAAACTGCCCCATCGTTTACAAAAATGCATCGATAGAAATGGTGATTATGTCGAAAAATAGCTAAATGTTCAAACTGTAAACTGATGTAAACCATTGTAGAAATAAACAGGTCTACGTACTTATAAAAAAAATAGGAGACCTTATCTTCGGAATTACCCTCGTAGAATCATACAGAGGGCTGCCGACAGCTTTTCTTCGTTTTAGTCGTCCGCGACCTAATTAAGGATGAGGAGGGAAATGTGATAGCAATCTATTCGTTCGCAGGGAATTTTTTGCAGCACACAGTATCTTGGCTTTGGGATGGATGGGCGGGGGAGTGGGGTGGTTAAATGTAGATGTAGAGGCTGAGTACCATAGATATAGTAGACGTACTCTCGAAGCCCCCAAATTTACTGTTCCCCAAACCATGAAACCGTATTTTCCAATATAATAAAATGGTGTATATATCAACAGTGAGTGTAAGGACTACCTGATCAGAAGTAGCCGGACTCCCACTAGTGCACATTAACTTATCTACCTTTTGCCTTTATGACGGCCAGAAATCTGCTGCGGTCATTTCCAGTGAGACGGCTAAATGTCTGTCGGGGAATGGCAGCCATTTATTCCTCAAGGGCCGTAATCACAGAAGTTTGTACGCTGAAGTCTTGAATCACGTCGACGTTGTAGCTCATTCGAAAGATTTTTCATTGAGTTCAGTCGATATTCTGAGCAGGGAAGCCCATTTCGGGTCGGTTGTTGTCCACAAACCATTGCCTCTCTGATGTTGCTTTACGACAGCGTGCGCATTGTCACACTGATACGATCATCGTTTCAGAACTGTTCCTCTATGGTACTCAGTACACTATGCTGTAAAATGTGTTGATACTGTCCTGCATTAGCCGTCAAATCATGTGCAATAAGGGGGTCACATCCTAAGCACGAAAAACACGACACAATGTAATAACGCTACATCCTCCATACTTCACTGTTGGCACTATACGTGATGGCAGCTAAGGTTATTTAGGCATTAGCCACACCTATACCCTTCCATTGGATTGCCACAGGTTGTAGCGTGATTCATCACTCCAAATCACTCGTTTCTAGCTATCCACTCGCCAGAGGCTTCCCTCTTTACACACCCTAGATGGTCTCTTAGCACTGCCTAAAGAAATGTGTGGCATATCAGCAGCAGCGCGACTATTATACCCCATAATCTTTAATAGAGATTAAAACTGAAGAATTTGGAAAAAGTTAGGAAATTAAGAAGATGGAACCTGGATAATTTGAAAGAACCAGAGTTTGCTGAGAGTTTAGGAGGGAGCATTAAGCAACGTTTGGTTAGAACAGGGAAAGGAATCCAGTGAAAAACGATTGGGTAGCTTTAAGAGATGAAATAGTGAGGTCAGCAGAGGATCAAATAAGTAAAAAGACACGGCCTAGTAGGAATCCTTGGATAACACAAGACATGTTGAATTTAACTGACGAAAGGAGAAAACATAAAAATGCAGCAAATGAAGCAGGAAAAATGAAATGTACATGTTTAAATGATCAGATTGACAGGAAGTGCTAAATGGTTAAGCAGGAATCGCTAGAGGAAAAATGTAAGAAGTACATTTTATTAAGGGAAAGACAGACACCGCCTACACGAAAATTAAAGAGGCCGTTGGGGAAAAGAGGAGCAGCTATATGAATAACAAGAGCTCAGATGTGGGACCAGTACCAACAAAAGAAGGGAAAGCTGAATGTTGGAAGGAGTATATAGGAGGTGTATACAAGGGAGATGAACATGATGGCAATATTACAGAAAGGGAAGTGGACGTAGATGGAAAAATTTGGAGTAGGAATTTAAGTTCAGGAGAAAGAAATATAAACTTTGAGTTTGTCGATGACATTGTAATTTTGTCTGAGACAGAAAAGGACTTGGACGAGCAGCTGAATGGAATGGACTTTGTCTTGAAAGGAGGATGTAAAATGAACACCAACAAACGGAAAACAAGGATAAAGTAATGTAGTCGAATTAAATCAGGTCATGCTGAGGGAATTAGATTAGGAAAGAGATGCTTAAAGTAATAGATCTGTTTTGCTATTTGGGCAGAAAAATAAATGCTGGTTGCCGAAGTGGAGAGGCTATAAAACGTAGACTGGCAATGGCAAGAAGAGCATATCTGAAGAACAGAAATTTGTTAACATGGATTGTAGACTTAATTGTGAGGAAGTTTTTTCTGAAAGTATTTGTCTGGAGTGTAGCCATGTGTGGAAGTGAAACATGGAAGATAAACAATTAAGACAAAAAGAGAATAGAAGCTCTCGAAATGTGGTGCTAAGAAGAATGTTGAATATTAAATGATTAGATCACATAACTAATTAGGAAGTACTGAAGAGTTTTGGGGAGATAAGAAATTTTGACACAATTTGACCAAAAGAAGGGAGGACACAGTCTTAGACATCAAGGGATCACCAATTTAGTATTGGAGGGAGGTGCCGAGGGTAAAAAATCGAAGTGATGAATACAGCAAGCAGATTCAGAAGGATGTAGGTTGCAACAGTTTTTTGGTGATGAAGAGACTCACACAGGATAGAGTAGCATGGAGACCTGCACCAAATCAGACTTCGGACTGAAGACCGCAACAACAACATCAACAACTTTTTAACTCCCTATGCATAGTCATTGTGCTAGCTGGACTACTGGTAGCACTTGTAACTCATGAGTGATTACTTCCGTTGAGTGATTTCCCTAAATCGCTCCAGGCAAATGCCGGGATGGTTCCTTTCAAAGGGCACGGCCGACTTCCTTCCCTAACCCGATGAGACCGATGACCTCGCTGTCTGGTCTCCTTCCCCAAAACAACCAACCAACCAACTTCCGTTGATGTCATGTGATTTTTAAAACCACCCTTCGACGGTCCCTGTGCATGAGTAATGAAGTCTGCGTGGTCTTGGTTTAGCCGTGATCGTTCCTTCGCGTTTTCATTTTACACTCACATTACTTTTGGGCAGTTTTAGAAGGGTTAAAACATCCATGAATGATTTGTTGACTAGACCAAACTCTTAGTCTCTAAGTTCTCCAGGCCGATCCATTCTCCTGTTACTTCAGCTGGCAACACAATATTCTCCGCCTCCATTTATATTGGTGGATTCGCATCTCGCAGCATCGAAAGGTCAGCTCCGCGTTGCAGAGGTGTGTCTGGATACTCCTGATCAGAGAGCGTAAATTGTTTCATGGAGACCGTAACAAACGGCATCAAAATTGTGCTGCAGTTTTCAGAAACGAACTAACTATCAGGACAGAGAACTCGATCGTGTAAAAAGAAATAGGGAGCAATCATACTGTCTGAATTGGTCAATAAGAATGATTTTCAACAAAGAAAAATGAGTTATGTGCAATATATGCTGTATAACAAAAAATATGAATTTTGATTCTTTCTACAGCCAATTTTGGCTACCAGCTATTTTATTAATGAGAGATAAAATTAGTTACATTCCTGCTTACTCAAATAACTGTGTTGCAATGTTTGTTTTGTTATTTTTACCTCATTACTGTCTAGGAGTCAGGCAAAATCAAAACACAACCACTGTTACGGGGTGGGGCAGATAAAGGTGGCCCGCAGAACAGAGCTCCAGGGTATAAAGAAACACAGCAGAGGAAAGGAACTATGTGACTGTAGCAGATGCTAAAAGTGACCGCCAAACATCTCTTGGCACTTTTGGGTTCTGGTCAGCAAGTTGCTGAAGGCAGATCGAAGCGGGACTGTTGGGATTGCTGCTGTCTCATCCAAAATGTTCTGCTGCAGTTGTTGAAGACTATGAGGGTTGTTGCCATACACCTTAGACTTGAGGGCTCCTCACACAAAGTAGTCCCACACTGACAGATCGGGTGACCTGGGTAGCCAACTAGGGCTGCGGTCAGATTGCTAACAACTTTATCAGGCGTGAAGATTGTGTACATATGTCCCAAGGTTCGGCTGTCTCTATGGGCAGTTGATCCACCCTGTAGGAAGTAATTGTAGCTCTTTTCCTCCTCACGGGATATGGTTATATGCATACATTCACGTCCAATCGTATTCACTCGTCTGGGCCACTTTTATTTCTCCAACCTAAACAAGCGGGATTTACCTAGTAGGGAAGCAATGCAATGATCATTGTCAGTGGCCTTACCACATTTGATTCTATTCATGGGATACGTCAAGGAGAACTGAATTTTTCGAATTTGATTTCTTGGTCATTTAGAGACTTGTTTCCTTACATTTTATAACAGGTCGTTCATTTTACTACTTTTCATTTAGATTACGTAATATATTCCATATTACAAACTGCAAGGAGGAAGCTAATTGTAAATGTTGTTTGGCATGCACGGCAGGAATATGCCCTAGCGCTTCATCTCTCTAATTCGAGTTTGCTTTTTACACACTCATAGGCCACCTTTGCTTTTCAGAGCGTTAGCGTCACGTCTTTAAGTGTGACTGTGCTGAATACGTCGAGATTGTAGTCCCTTATTTGTTTAGCCGATAACGCTGGTAGAGTGGCACATAGCCCACTCCTCTCTAACAGCATCAAGGCGGCAGCCCGGCTAAACGTCCTCATCCTAAGAACGGATCACAGTCAACGGTATCACACGCCTTCAGTTCATGAGATATTGCGGAAATATTTGACATTTAATACAGGCTACAGCGGTATAGTTCCCTACTAAAAATCATTCACAGCCTCCCAGTTAAGATGCTGCACTGAGTTCGGTTTACAGTCACAATAGTTTTGTCACTGTTGTGCACGTTTTCGCAGCCATTTGCAGCCATCCTCCCGTATAAAATACATACGTCTCACAAAACGGAAAGAAATCACTACAGTTACGTTGACGGCTGCATGACGGAGTGATCACGCCAATTTTCTAGTCGGTTATTACCATGGAAACTGCCCTGTAAACAACAAGTAGTCTGTCTCTTTGTCGTTCTGTACCAGCTATTGTCCTCTCGAATAGCACCACCGGTGCTGCCCAGAATAGCGCCCCCATTCATCAACAGCGTCATATGCGCTCAGTCCACGAGACGCTGCGCAATATTTAGAACCTAACTTTGTTCCCTCAGGTAGATCATCAGGAACTGCAGCCCACCACGTCCTCTTCCCTTGTCACACGAATCCTGGCAATCTAATAGTCTGCGGCCTTTATAGTCTTTATTTTGCAGCCACATGTTACCGACCATAATTACGGCAGCAGCATTGCGCCTGATTGTGTAACAGCCAGTAGCTCTCCAAAAGTGTAACAAAAGTTTGAAACTTTCGTGGAAAAGGGCTAGAGGATACGTATTTGCACAATATCTGTAATGCTGGCACTTCACAACAGTATTTGATAGCCGATAACGGGCAGTAATCTTATCGGTCCACATCAGTTTCAACACAGTTTTTATTACAGTCGGAGTATATCGCTCCACTATTGCCACACTTACACTTCACAGTTAAATGCGTGGTGAAACCATACATTCGTAAATGTGGTCCAAAAAAATTCGACAGTTTTCTGATATGTTGTTCATTGTCTTGAAATGTGCTGCAGACACACTGACAAGATTTATGTTCTTCATGACACGTCAGTGAAACAGTAACGAAATACTATCTTTGTTAAATTACTATTATTGTGTTAAATTACTTCAGACAAGGGCACTTTCAACCAAATATAAAATATAAAACACGTGTAACAAGATAGAATTAAGTTTATTTCGTAGGTATGACACAGAGTACAATGAAAATATTGAAATTTAATTTCTGTACGCTTCGTACACTGCGTCATTTAAATTTTATACCATTAACTAATCAAATGAAATTGAAGCCATAAATTAGCATCAATGATTGGCTTTACTGAATCTAATGAATTTTCAGATAGATTTACACGTTATAAATAACCAGTGTGAGAAGTAATTAAGAATTTTGAGAACTTTGTGTAGTATTTTGCTCTTCATTTGTTTTACCTCCACTAACACCTAAGTAGTCCTCTTTAACTGCATAATAATCACAGCTCCGAGAAGGTATTAATCTTAACAGGTACTTCGTGTTATTGATACCAATGTGAACTGCTCTTCACCTAATAATGGTATCAATGTCCTTCCGCTTGAAGCCAAAAATAAGCATTCCTTGGCCAGATGTTGTGCGCTGTTGGATAGTAGGTAGTAAGCACAGTTGGATAGTACAGAACTGAGCTCCACTGAGCTCAATGACCTCGGTAAAGAGTACTAACCATTCTGATTTTGCCGTGATAGTTACTATCAAATCTCGCCGCACCAAACCAATATAAAAACAATATCAGTCCGATAATAACGGCGGGATTTCAAATGGTTCAAATTGCTCTGAGCACTATCGGACTTAACATCTGAGGTCATCAGTCCCCTAGAACTTAGAACTACTTAAACCTAACTAACCTAAGGATATCACACACATCCATGCTCGAGGCAGGATTCGAACCCGCGACCGTAGCGGTCGCGCGGTTCCCGACTTAAGCGCCTAGAACCGCTCGGACACACCGGCCGGCCACGGCGGAATTTAAATTTTCTTCTAGCATCGACCACAACTGAAACGTCTCAGAGTGGTATTTAAGTACACTATCCGAACAAAAGCACGCGGGCTCCCTTATGTAATGTGGAATTGACCGCTAGATTTCACGAAAGGTAGACACATCAGTATGAAAGGAGGCGGTGAGGGCTTTGTCATCAGAAGAGAAGGAGTACGGCAAAAAAAGCCCGACACGAGATCTCAGGGACTGGATGGTGCAGTAGTAACTGGATGTCACCTGAGTAACAATCCATCATCGACATTTCGACCCATGTAAAGGTGCCAAAGTCGACTGTTGGTGATGACTGTGAAGACGAAATGCGAAAAAACAACCACAGCTAAATCAAGAGCAGGGAGATCTCATGTACTGTCAGACCTACGTTATACAGTGTCCGATGTAGGGTTGTAAAATATCGCATGAAATCAGTGGAAGGAACCGCTCGTAAGTTCAAAAGTGCTACCAGCAGTGCAGCTAGCATAACGACTATGGTTATGGAGGTAAAAAGAGCGAGGTACAGTGGTCGAGTGACTCGTCGTAAGCCACATATCTCTGTAGCCAACACACTAAGCGACGGTTGAGGTGATGTAAACAGCGACGCAACTGTGCGCTGGATGCTGGAAACGAGTGATCTGAAGTGATGCATCATGCTATATCGTGTGGCAATCCAATGGTAGGGCTTGGGTTTGGCAAATGCGTGGAGAACATTACCTGCCATCGTGTGTAGTGCCAGCTGTCAATAAGGAGGAAGTGATTTTATTTCGTGTGGTTCGCGTGCGGTCCCCTTATTGCATGTAAGAAAACGCTAAATGCGGAAGGGTAAGGACACGTTTTGCAGCATCGTGTACTGCGTGCAACAGAGAAGCAATAAGAGGACAGCATGTATTTGTATCAGCATGACAACGCGCCATCTCATAAACCAGCTTCCGTGATGTACTTCTTTGTGGACAGCCACATTTATGTGATGGGCTACACAGCCAAAAGTCACAGCCTGAACCCAATGGAAGACCTATGGCATCAGTCAGATCGTTGACTCTGCTCCAGACCCAGCGTCGAAAATCACAACTTTCTCTGGTTTGGCTCTTGAGGAAAAATGGACTACCATTCCTCCACAAAGACTCAGACATATTGAAAATGTCCCCGCCCGAGTTGAAACCATAATAAAGGTGAAGGGTGGACATATCCGGTATTAATCTCCACTGATGGGTGTCTGGATCCTTTTGATCAGGTAGTATGTATGAATGCCAACTTCAGCGACAATATTTATATAACTCACCCGAATTATTTATTCCTCCAAAGACAGAAATATCACGCTTTCTATTCTTTTTGTGTCCATGCAGCAACACAGCCAGAGCAGGAGGAACTCTTTTCTCGTTTCTTTAATATTTTAAGATAGAAGCTATTTTATGTTCACAAAAATGAATCGGGAACAAAGATAAATTTACTTGTTTGAAAACAAAAAGTACAAAGATGTTCCTACCTGAAACTAGGATTATTGTCTAGCGTCATCCAGGAGTTGTGATATCATATTTGCAATCAGTCGGTAATAGTCTCTGTGAAACAAGAGTTAAAGTGAATGCGAGATATTGTTCATTTTTTGGCAAGCTGCTCGGCGCCTTCGTTGAGCAACTCAATTAGAGAGAGAGCGCTCCGTTGCCCATTCTGAACAGAACAGTAGGTTGCGTCACATGTCGGGGATACCGTCAGACCTTATACTGGCCCTCTGTATGATGCGGTGCGCAGAATGGACGGGACGATGCATTTCAGTGCATCTGATTGGGGCCAAGTCGTCAGTGTCACAGTTACAGTAACTGACGCCAAGTAATACGAACTTACACTACTCATCATCATCATCATTTAAGACTGATTACGCCTTTCAGCGTTCAGTCTGGAGCATAGTCCCCCTTGTAAAATTCCTCCATGATCCCCTATTCAGTGCTAACATTGGTGCCCCTTCTGATGTTAAGCCTATTACTTCAAAATCATTCTTAACCGAATCCAGGTACCTCTTCCTTGGTCTGCCCCGACTCCTCCTACCCTCTACTGTTGAACCCATGAGTCTCTTGGGTAACCTTGCTTCTCCCATGCTTGTAACATAACCCCACCATCTAAGCCTGTTCGCCCTGACTGCTGCATCTATAGAGTTCATTCCCAGTTTTTCTTTGATTTCTTCATTGTGGACACCCTCCTGCCATTGTTCCCATCTAGTAGTACCTGCAATCATCCTAGCTACTTTCATATCCGTAACATCAACCTTGTTGATAAGGTAACCTGAATCCACCCAGCTTTCGCTCCCATACAACAAAGTTGGTCGAAAGATTGAACGGTGCACAGATAACTTAGTCTTGGTACTGACTTCTTTCTTGCAGAAGAGAGTAGATCGTAGCTGAGCGCTCACTGCATTAGCTTTGCTACACCTCGCTTCCAGTTCTTTCACTATGTTGCCATCCTGTGAGAATATGCATCCTAAGTATTTGAAACCATCCACCTGTTCTATTCTAGCTTTGTTCCTCCTATTTGGCACTCAGTCCGTTTATATCTCTTTCCCACTGACATTACTTTCGTTTTGGAGATGCTAATCTTCATACCATAGTCCATACATTTCTGATCTAGTTCTGAAATATTACTTTGCAAACTTCCAATCGAATCTGCCATCACAACTAAGTCATCGGCATATGCAAGACTGCTTATTTTGAGTTCACATATCTTAATCTCACCCAGCCAGTCAATTGTTTTCAACATATGATCCATAAATAATATGAACAACAGTGGATACAGGTTGCAGCCTTGTCTTACCCCTGAAACTACTCTGAACCATGAACTCAATTTACCGTCAACTCTAACTGCTGCTTGACTATCCATGTAAAGACCTTTAATTGCTTGCAAAAGTTTGCCTCCTATTCCATAATTTCGTAGAACAGACAATAATTTCCTCCTAGGAACCCGGTCATATGCCTTTTCTAGATCTATAAACCATAGATACAGTTCCCTGTTCCACTCATAACACTTCTCCATTATTTGCCGTAAGCTAAAGATCTGGTCCTGACAACCTCTAAGAGGCCTAAACCCACACTGATTTTCATCCAATTGGTCCTCAACTAATACTCGCACTTTCCTTTCAACAATACCTGAGAAGATTTTACCCACAACGCTGATTAAAGAAATACCTCTGTAGTTGTTACAATCTTTTCTGTTTCCATGTTTAAAGGTTGGTGTGATTACTGCTTTTGTCCAGTCTGAAGGAACCTGTCCCGACTCCCAGGCCATTTCAATTATCCTGTGTAGCCATTTAAGACCTGACATTCCACTGTATTTGATGAGTTCCGACTTAATTTCATCCACCCCAGCTGCTTTATTGCACTGCAATATATTGACCATTTTCTCCACTTCCTCAAATGTGATCCTATTTCCATCATCATTCCTATCCCATTGTACCTCGAAATCTGAAACATTACTGATCGTATTTTCACCTGCATTGAGCAACACTTCAAAATATTCCCTCCATCTGCCCAAGGCATCAACAGGATCCACCAGCAGTTTTCCTGACCTGTCCAAAATACTTGTCATTGCCTTCTTACCTCCCTTTCGAAGACTGCTAATTACACTGTTGTTGTTGTTGTGGTGGTCTTCAGTCCTGAGACTGGTTTGATGCAGCTCTCCATGCTACTCTATCCTGTGCAAGGTTCTTCATCTCCCAGTACCTACTGCAACCTACATCCTTCTGAATCTGCTTAGTGTATTCATCTCTTGGTCTCCCTCTACGATTTTTACCCTCCACGCTGCCCTCCAATGCTAAATTTGTGATCCCTTGATGCCTCAAAACATGTCCTACCAACCGATCCCTTCTTCTAGTCAAGTTGTGCCACAAACTTCTCTTCTCCCCAATCCTATTCAATACCTCCTCAGCCGGACGAAGTGGCCGTGCGGTTAAAGGCGCTGCAGTCTGGAACCGCAAGACCGCTACGGTCGCAGGTTCGAATCCTGCCTCGGGCATGGATGTTTGTGATATCCTTAGGTTAGTTAGGTTTAACTAGTTCTAAGTTCTAGGGAACTAATGACCTCAGCAGTTGAGTCCCATAGTGCTCAGAGCCATTTGAACCATTTGAATACCTCCTCATTAGTTACGTGATCTACCCAACCTTATCTTCAGCATTCTTCTGTAGCACCACATTTCGAAAGCTTCTATTCTCTTCTTGTCCAAACTGGTTATCGTCCATGTTTCACTTCCATACATGGCTACACTCTATACAAATACTTTCAGAAACGACTTACTGACACTTAAATCTATACTCGATGTTAACAAATTTCTCTTCTTCAGAAACGATTTCCTTGCCAATGCCAGTCTACATTTTATATCCTCTCTACTTCGACCATCATCAGTTATTTTACTCCCTAAATAGCAAAACTCCTTTACTACTTTAAGTGTCTCATTTCCTAATCTAATCCCCTCAGCATCACCCGATTTAATTTGACTACATTCCATTATCCTCGTTTTGCTTTTGTTGATGTTCATCTTATATCTTCCTTTCAAGACACTGTCCATTCCGTTCAACTGCTCTTCCAAGTCCTTTGCTGTCTCTGACAGAATTACAATGTCATCGGCGAACCTCAAAGTTTTTACTTCTTCTCCATGAATTTTAATACCTACTCCGAATTTTTCTTTTGTTTCCTTTACTGCTTGCTCAATAAACAGATTGAATAACATCGGGGAGAGGCTACAACCCTGTCTCACTCCCTTCCCAACCACTGCTTCCCTTTCATGCCCCTCGACTCTTATAACTGCCATCTGGTTTCTGTACAAATTGTAAATAGCCTTTCGCTCCCTGTATTTTACCCCTGCCACCTTCAGAATTTGAAAGAGATTATTCCAGTTAACGTTGTCAAAAGCTTTCTCTAAGTCTACAAATGCTAGAAACGTAGGTTTGCCTTTTCTTAATCTTTCTTCTAAGATAAGTCGTAAGGTTAGTATTGCCTCACGTGTTCCAACATTTCTACGGAACCCAAACTGATCTTCCCCGAGGTCCGCTTCTACCAGTTTTTCCATTCGTCTGTAAAGAATTCGCGTTAGTATTTTGCAGCTGTGCCTTATTAAACTGATAGCTCGGTAATTTTCACATCTGTCAACACCTGCTTTCTTTGGTATTGGAATTATTATATTCTTCTTGAAGTCTGTGGGTATTTCGCCTGTATCATACATCTTGCTCACCAGATGGTAGAGTTTTGTCATGACTGGCTCTCCCAAGGCCATCAGTAGTTCTAATGGAATGTTGTCTACTCCCGGGGCCTTGTTTCGACTCAGGTCTTTCAGTACTCTGTCAAACTCTTCACGCAGTATCTTATCTCCCATTTCATCTTCATCTACATCCTCTTCCATTTCCATAATATTGTCCTCAAGTACATCGCCCTTGTATAAACCCTCTATATACTCCTTCCACCTTTCTGCTTTCCCTTCGTTGCTTAGAACTGGGTTGCCATCTGAGCTCTTGATATTCATACAAGTGGTTCTCTTCTCTCCAAAGGTCTCTTTAATTTTCCTGTAGGCAGTATCTATCTTACCCCTAGTGAGACAAGCCTCTACATCCTTACATTTGTCCTCTAGCCATCCCTGCTTAGCCATTTAGCACTTTCTGTTGATCTCATTTTTGAGACGTTTGTATTCCTTTTTGCCTGCTTCATTTACTGCATTTCTATATTTTCTCCTTTCATCAATTAAATTCAATATTTCTTCTGTTACCCAAGGATTTCTATTAGCCCTCTTCTTTTTACCTACTTGATCCTCTGCTGCCTTCACTACTTCATCCCACAGAGCTACCCATTCTTCTTCTACTGTATTTCTTTCCCCCATTCCTGTCAATTGTTCCCTTATGCTCTCCCTGAAACTCTGTACAACCTCTGGTTCTTTCAGTTTATGCAGGTCCCATCTCCTTAAATTCCCACCTTTTTGCAGTTTCTTCAGTTTCAATCTGCAGTTCATAACCAATAGATTGTGGTCAGAATCCACATCTGCCCCAGGAAATGTCTTACAATTTAAAACCTGGTTCCTAAATCTCTGTCTTACCATTATATAATCTATCTGATACCTTTTAGTATCTCCAGGATTCTTCCAGGTATACAACCTTCTTTTATGATTCTTGAACCAAGTGTTAGCTACACTCCTGGAAATGGAAAAAAGAACACATTGACACTGGTGTGTCAGACCGACCATACTTGCTCCGGACACTGCGAGAGGGCTGTACAAGCAATGATCACACGCACGGCACAGCGGACACACCAGGAACCGCGGTGTTGGCCGTCGAATGGCGCTAGCTGCGCAGCATTTGTGCACCGCCGCCGTCAGTGTCAGCCAGTTTGCCGTGGCATACGGAGCTCCATCGCAGTCTTTAACACTGGTAGCATGCCGCGACAGCGTGGACGTGAACCGTATGTGCAGTTGACGGACTTTGAGCGAGGGCGTATAGTGGGCATGCGGGAGGCCGGGTGGACGTACCGCCGAATTGCTCAACACGTGGGGCGTGAGGTCTCCACAGTACATCGATGTTGTCGCCAGTGGTCGGCGGAAGGTGCACGTGCCCGTCGACCTAGGACCGGACCGCAGCGACGCACGGATGCACGCCAAGACCGTAGGATCCTACGCAGTGCCGTAGGGGACCGCACCGCCACTTCCCAGCAAATTAGGGACACTGTTGCTCCTGGGGTATCGGCGAGGACCATTCGCAACCGTCCCCATGAAGCTGGGCTACGGTCCCGCACACCGTTAGGCCGTCTTCCGCTCACGCCCCAACATCGTGCAGCCCGCCTCCAGTGGTGTCGCGACAGGCGTGAATGGAGGGACGAATGGAGACGTGTCGACTTCAGCGATGAGAGTCGCTTCTGCCTTGGTGCCAATGATGGTCGTATGCGTGTTTGGCGCCGCGCAGGTGAGCGCCACAATCAGGACTGTATACGACCGAGGCACACAGGGCCAACACCCGGCATCATGGTGTGGGGAGCGATCTCCTACACTGGCCGTACACCACTGGTGATCGTCGAGGGGACACTGAATAGTGCACGGTACATCCAAACCGTCATCGAACCCATCGTTCTACCATTCCTAGACCGGCAAGGGAACTTGCTGTTCCAACAGGACAATGCACGTCCGCATGTATCCCGTGCCACCCAACGTGCTCTAGAAGGTGTAAGTCAACTACCCTGGCCAGCAAGATCATCCGGATCTGTCCCCCATTGAGCATGTTTGGGACTGGATGAAGCGTCGTCTCACGCGGTCTGCACGTCCAGCACGAACGCTGGTCCAACTGAGGCGCCAGGTGGAAATGGCATGGCAAGCCGTTCCACAGGACTACATCCAGCATCTCTACGATCGTCTCCATGGTAGAATAGCAGCCTGCATTGCTGCGAAAGGTGGATATACACTGTACTAGTGCCGACATTGTGCATGCTCTGTTGCCTGTGTCTATGTGCCTGTGGTTCTGTCAGTGTGATCATGTGATGTATCTGACCCCAGGAATGTGTCAATAAAGTTTCCCCTTCCTGGGACAATGAATTCACGGTGTTCTTATTTCAATTTCCAGGAGTGTATGATTAAGTTATGCTCTGTGCAAAATTCTACAAGGCGACTTCCTCTTCCATTTCTTCCCCCCAATCCATATTCACATACTATGTTTCCTTCTCTCCCTTTTCCTACTGACGAATTCCAGTCACCCATGACTATTAAATTTTCGTCTCCCTTCACTACCTGAATAATTTCTTTTATCTCGTCATACATTTCATCAATTTCTTCATCATCTGCAGAGCTAGTTGGCATATAAACTTGTACTACTGTAGTAGGCATGGGCTTTGTGTCTATCTTGGCCACAATAATGCGTTCACTATGCTGTTTGTAGTAGCTAACCCGCACTCCTATTTTTTTTATTCATTATTAAACCTACTCCTGCATTACCCCTAGTTGATTTTGTATTTATAACCCTGTAATCACCTGACCAAAAGTCTTGTTCCTCCTGCCACCGAACGTCACTAATTCCCACTATATCTAACTTTAACCTATCCATTTCCTTTTTAAATTTTCTAACCTACCTGCCCGATTAAGGGATCTGACATTCCACGCTCCGATCCGTAGAATGCCAGTTTTCTTTCTCCTGATAACGACGTCCTCTTGAGTAGTCCCCGCCCGGAGATCCGAATGGGGGACTATTTTACCTCCGGAATATTTTACCCAAGAGGACGCCATCATCATTTAATCATACAGTAAAGCTGCATGACCTCGGGAAAAATTACGGCTGTAGTTTCCCCTTGCTTTCAGCCGTTCGCAGTACCAGCACAGCAAGGCCGTTTTGGTTAATGTTACAAGGCCAGATCAGTCAATCATCCAGACTGTTGCCCCTGCAACTACTGAAAAGGCTGCTGCCCCTCTTCAGGAACCACATGTTTGTCTGGCCTCTCAACAGATACCCCTCCGTTGTGGTTGCACCTACGGTACGGCCATCTGTATCGCTGAGGCACGCAAGCCTCCCCACCAACGGCAAGGTCCATGGTTCATGGGGGAAGCTAATTACACTCCAGAATGGTTTTCCAGCAGCTAATTACACTCCAGAATGGTTTTCCAGCAGCTTGACCCAAAGTCTCCAACCTGTTTCCAAAGTCTTCCCAAGATTTCTTCTTGGATGCTGCAATTATCTGTTTGGCTTTGTTTCTTTCTTCAACATAACTTTCTCTGTCTACCTGAGTTCTATTATGTAGCCATTTTTGATACGCCTTCTTTTTCCTTTTACAGGCTGCCTTGACTATGTCATTCCACCAAGCTGTTTGCTTCATCCTACCTTTACACACTACTGTTCCTAGACATTCTTTAGCCACTTCTAGTACTGTGTCCCTGTACCTTGTCCATTCCTTTTCCAATGACTGTAATTGACTACATTCAACTAACTGGTACCTTTCTGAGATCATTGTTATGTACTTGTGCCTGATTTCCTTATCCTGAAGTTTCTCCACTCTTATCCTCCTACATATGGACCTGACCTCCTGCACTTTCGGCCTCACAATCCCTATTTCACTGCAGATTAAATAATGATCAGTGTCATCAAAGCATCCCCTGAATACACGTGTGTCCCTCACAGCCTTCCTGATCTGTTATTATATAGTCAATGACAGATCTGGTTCCCCTGCCTTCCCAAGTATACCGGTGAATGTTCTTATGTTTAAAAAAGGAGTTTGTGATTACTAAGCCCATACTGGCACAGAAATCCAAGAGTTGTTTCCCGTTCCTGTTGGCCTCCATATCCTCTCCAAATTTACCCATAACCTTTTCATTGCCTTCTGTTCGATTTCCAATCCTGGCATTAAAATCACCCATGAGCAGAACACTGTCCTTGTCCTTTATTCTAACAACTACATCACTGAGTGCATCATAAAAACTATCCATCTTATCTTGATCTGTCCCTTCACAGTGCGAATATGCTGACACAATCCTAATTTTCTTGTTAGACACTGTCAAATCTATCCACATCAGTCGTTCGTTTACATACCTTATTGCAACTACGCTGGGTTCCATTTCTTTCCTGATGTAAAGCCCTACACCCCATTGTGCTATTCCTGCTTTGACTCCTGACAGGCAGACCTTGTATTCTCCCACTTCCTCTTCTTTCTCACCCCTTACCCGAATGTCACTAACAGCTAAAACGTCCAGCCCTATCTTACTTGCAGCCTCTGCCAACTCTACCTTCTTCCCAGAGTAGCCCCCATTGATATTAATAGCTCCCCATCTCATTTCCATTTATTTGCCAAGTCGTATCTTAGGAGTCCCTGGTTTGTCAGTTAGAGGTGGGACTCCGTCACCTCCAAAGGTCCGAGGCATTTTGCTCTGATTGTTGCCAGCATCATATTTAAAGTACCAGAGAAGCAGGTTGCTACCCTTACTTGCCCCGAGTCCCATTGAGTTTTACCCCTAACGGTTGAGGGACTAACCGGTGGATTTAGTAGTCTTTACCGTATGAGCACAAAGGTGACCACGCCTCAGAATATCTCCGAGATGCCCAGCCTTATTCCAAAGTAACTGGTATCCCGACTGTCGGGACCACTTGCTTGGCCACTCATACGTTGCCCGTGGTTCATGAACTAGGACATGACTACAGGAACCCACACCATGAACCACACTACTGGCCATTAAATTGCTACACCAAGGAGAAATGCCGATGATGAACGGGTATTCATTGGACAAATATATTATAGTAGAACTGACATGTGATTACATTTTCACGCAATATGGGTGCATAGAGGCTGAGAAATCAGCACGCAGAACAACCACCTCTGGCCGTAATAACGGCCTTGATACGCCTGGACATTGGTTCAAACCGAGCTTGTATGGCGTGTACAGGTACATCTGGCCATGGAGCTTCAACACGATACCACAGTTCATCAAGAGTAGTGACTGGGCCTTCCGATGTGGCCGAGCAGTTCTAGGCGCTTCAGTCTGGAACCGCGCGAATACTACGGTCGCAGGTTCGAATCCTGCCTAGGGCATGGATGTGTGCGATGTCCTTAGGTTAGTTAGGTTTAAGTAGTTCCAAGTTCTAGGGGACTGATGACCTCAGATGTTAAGTCCCATACTGCTCAGAGCCATTTGAACCAAGTACCGCAGTTCATCAAGAGTAGTGACTGGCGTATTGTGACGAACCAGTTGCTCGGCCACCATTGACCAGACGTTTTCAATTGGAGAATGTGCTGGCGAGGACAGCAGTCTAACATGCCGTCGTGCATTATCCTGCTGAAATGTGGGGTTTCGCAGGGATCGAATGAATGGTAGAGCCACGGATCGACCACTGTTCAAAGTGCCGTCAATGCGAACAAGAGGTGACCGAGACGTGTAACCAGTGGCACTCCATACCTTCACGCCGGGTGATACGCCAGTATGGCGATGACGAATACACGCTTCCAATGTGCGTTCCCCGCGATGTCACCAAACACGGATGCGACCATCCTGATGATGTAAACGGAACCTGGATTCATCCGAAAAAATGACGTTTTGCCATGCGTGCACCTAGGTCCGTCATTGACAACACCATCGCAGGCGCTCCTGTCTGTGATGCAGCGTCAAGGGTAACCGCAGCCATGGTCTCCGAGCTGATAGTCCATTCTGCTGCAAACGTCGTCGAACTGTTCGTGCAGATGGTTGTTGTCTTGCAAACGTCCCCATCTGTTGACTCAAGGATCGAGACGTGGCTGCAGGATCCGTTACAGCCATGCGGATAAGATGCCCGTCATCTCGACTGCTAGTGATACGAGGCCGTTGGGATCCAGCACGGCGTTCCGTATTACCCTCCTGAACCCACCGATTCCATATTCTGCTAACAGTCATTGGATCTCGACCAATGCGAGCACCAATGTCGCAATACGATAAACCGCAATCGCGATAGGCTACAATCCGACCTTTATCAAAGCCGGAAACGTGATGGTACGCATTTATCCTCCTTACACGAGGCGTCACAACAACGTTTCACTAGGCAACGCCGGTCAACTGCTGTTTGTGTATGAGAAATCGGTTGGAAACTTTCCTCATGTCAGCACGTTGTAGGTGTCGCCACCGGCGCCAACCTCGTGTGAATGCTCTGAAAAGCTATTCATTTGCATACCACAGCATCTTCTCTCTGTCGGTTAAATTTCACGTCTGTAGCACGACATCTTCGTGGTGTAGCAGTTTTAATGGCCAGTAGTGTATTTGGAACAAAGTGGGAACATGACTTTCGGTAGCCCGTTTGCTACTAGAGGACGACGCGTGTAACTGCACATGGACATACTGTGTGAGTTAAGAAGTCACGTCGTCCATATTTTCTGAAAATTCTGTGCTTCAGATTTCCAGTTTCGCACGGAACAAGCAGGCCCTGTGGACGCTGTACTCGTATTCTGATTTACACCAGTTAGCCAAAACATTCTGACCACCTGCTTAATAGCCCATTGAACCAACTTGGAACGTAATACAGCAGTTATTATGCGTAGCATGGATTCGAAGTCATTTGCAGATTTACAGGGGTATGTGCAACCATATGAGTACGCACAGGTCACGCAATTCCAGCAAATTATGCCCTGTAGCAGCCCAGATGTGTTCCGTCAGGTTCAGGTCAGGCAAATTTGGTGGCCGGGATATCAACGTGAGTTCAGTATCGTGTTCCTCCACTCACTGTAGCACTGTTCTGGCCTTATGACATGGAAAGTCATCCTGCCTGCATGATGCTAATACCTTCGGGGAAGACGTCCAGTATGAAGGTGGTCCGCAATAATGTACCCCCGCCTATAGTGTTTCTTCCGATTACTGCCTCAAGTGTCCGCCCCCGGTAGCCGAATGGTCAACATGACGGATTGTCAATCCTGTGGGCCCGGGTTCGATTACCGGCTGGGTCGGGGAATTTTCTTCGTCCAGGGACTGGGTGTTGTGCTGTCCTTATCATCATTCTTTCATCCTCATCGACTTCAGGTCGCCGAAGTGGCGTCAAATTGAAAGACCGACACCCAGCGAACGGCGTGCCCGACGGGGGGCCCTAGCCATACGAATAAATAAAAAGTGCCTCAAGTCGCATGGAAGTCCAGATAGTCATCTGCTGCGGTGCTCAGAGGTCAACAAAATATACTGAACACTTGTGCCTGCCTCAGCGCGTACTCTGTCTTCTGATCTGTTTCAGATTGCAGCTGTCCTGGTTTACAGAGCGGGCAAGCTTCCGACCTTCACTTCTGTGATGAGGCGTCGATGTCCAATACTCCGTTGCCTACTCGTGGTTTCATCACCCTTCGGGGTTTTTCCGGTAGTTGCTCAATACTCACGTGAACAGCCGATCAGCTTCACCTCTTGCGAGATGTTCGCTCTATGCGCCAGGCAATAACAACCTGCCCGTTCTCAAAGTCGCTTATGTCAGTGGTTTTCTCAATTGTGGCCCTTATCGTCGCCAGAATGATTTCCCATTCGTCTCTGCTCCGATTATATACCTTCCTCAAAATGTCACCAGGTGACAATCTATCTCTCGGTAGGTAGTGATCTTATTGCTTCGACACTTCAGCATAGGTTCTTCTTGATTTGCTAAATCGCTAACGCAAAATCCAAGGTGGTTCCTTTAAATTCCCATGGTTGATTTTCTTTCCCATTCTTCCCCAATCCTAGATTGTGCTCCAGTGGTCTCTTCATCTTAGAAGGGTGGCTGAACCCAATCTTCCCGCTGTTTCTCGTTTCGGCACTTTGAGTAGTATGGAACCTGGTATCAGATGTCACATTGAACTATATGGTTTCAGACACCTTTTAGAGCCTCAGACATCTATTATGTATATATGCAGAATGAAGCGACAAATGAAAATTTGTATCAAGATTAGTATTCGAACCCAGCTCCCCTGCTGATTAGGCTGATGCGCTATTCACTACGTCACCCTGGCACATCACGCCTCAGCCCACTTGGTATTCCCCTAAAATCGAACAGCATTGCTGAGACTCTCCAGGAGTATTGGAACAGCACCTCAGCATCAAACGAAATTGCGGATCCTGACTGAAACCCTACCAGAGACACTATTCCTGTGTTTCAGGCGGGGTCTCCCGTTTCGTTTGATGCTGAGGTGCTGTGCCAAAACCCCTGGAGAGTCTCAGCAATGCTGTTCGAGTTTAGGCGGGCTACCAAGTGGGCTGAGCCGTGAATGTCAGTTGGGGTTGAGCAGGGAGATGTCTAGGGTAATCCTTGAGCTGTCCAAAGCCAGTGCGCCAGGGTGGCGCAGTGGATGGGGAATATGCGTAGTGAGCAGGAGATTTGGGTTCGAATTCCGCCTTTGGTACAAGTTTTCATTCGTCGCTTCAGTCAACACATGTACAGTCGTGGACAAAACGAGCGAGACCCCTCGCCTTTTCGTTATGCTGATCCGCATAGATTTAAAGTCTGCTACACAGCGTAACAGGCAAGGCGACGAAGTGCTACCAACATACTATGCACAGGCGTGAAATTGAAAAACTTTCCGAAATTTGTCAGAGTGTTTTCGGTCATGTGTAAGACTATATTAATGCTGATTAGTGCGTTAACCACAACACCTAAATATAAGATATAAATGAAAGAAGAAACGCTAATTACTATTAACTGTACTAATAAAAACGAATTTCAGCTTATCGAGATAACATAACTTTTTTAGTGAGACAAAGTACCCCAGATCGTTACGAATTAGCAAAATACTATGGGCATTCGGCCTCGAAATGGTCTGTGTCAAAGTTCAGACCAGTCATACTGGATTACCGTTGCTGACCTACCATGAAAGTGTGCAAATTTAGCAATGCGTGAAGATTCATAACGAAATTCAGTTAAAAGTCATTCAGTGCCACACTTAAGTCAATTCAGTTATTGAGAGAAGCGGAAAAAGTAGGCAGTAACAAGTATGAAATTCTACAAGAGTTTCATATCGACATCCACAGGGCGCCGGTACAGAATAAAGGTAGCAATAAAACGTATTG
This sequence comes from Schistocerca nitens, assembly GCF_023898315.1. Classification (NCBI taxonomy): domain Eukaryota; kingdom Metazoa; phylum Arthropoda; class Insecta; order Orthoptera; family Acrididae; genus Schistocerca; species Schistocerca nitens. Next base: position 281,740,974 of record NC_064618.1, on the reverse strand, counting down.
GGGGAGCGAGAATTTCCTGAAATTCCTTTACTGATTGTCTATCTGCCTCCATCGAGATTAGAACCGAAAACAAACCAGACCTCCCTTGCACTAGCAAACACCTTTCACTCTATTATTACCCCAGACATGAATAATCCGGCAAATTCGCAATGAAAATGGCAAAATTATCTGCAGTTTCTGTTGCATAGAGCTTTCTGGACTCAAAAACATGAATTGTCTACCTTTATGTCACCGCTTATGTGACAATCATTCGCGATGTTTATCGAAATAACAAAAATCTGTTATTAGCTAGCAAATTTAGAAGGATAATTCTGAACCACCCCAGGAAATAAATGGCGAAGTAGGTGCCAAACGTATTCTACAATGTTTTGAATTCTCCATTAGACGTGCCACAGCCAGAAAACGTTCATTAGCCGAAGTGTTCCTTAAGGTAGCTAGCAATGGAAATGCTCGCACGTCTAAAACGCGGTAGCATTAATAGTGGCATCTGAATTACCAAGTGTATAGGCAAATGGATTTTATTTGCATTCCTGTAAACGTGATTTAGATCGAAAACGTAGCTATGATTAATATACTGATGTATCGACTGCAACTGGAACATTTCGAATAAAGAGTAGGGGAAATGATTATGCGGCCCTCATCTTCAGTAACAGTGGTAGCTACTTTCTTTATTAGGATTTCGTCACGTAAATCGGTAAAAATGGAACCCTACTAGTCTTACTTTCTTGACTGTCTATCTGCCTACTCAACCCTTAAAAGCCGCTTACCTCGAGTACGGGTGGACATAATAAGCGGAAATCTATCGCACTTCTTGCGGTATACGGTCCCTTGGTGGAGTAAAAAAGTGAGCTATGTCAACGCAATCTAAAGATACGACCGTTTATGTAAAGAAAATTTACGCGAAAGTTCAAAAAATGACTGTAAGTACTATGCCACCAAATTGCTTAGGTCATCAGTCCCCTAGATCTATAACTACTTCAACCTACCAAACCTAACACACATCCATGACGCCGTTGAGCGCACGGCTAACCCGCGCCAGCAAGCTGTTAATATCATCTGGTGTTACTAAAAAGTTATTCACTTCTGGTGAATGATTTTCTCCGCAGTCCATTTAAGAAAGAATAACTAAAATATATTTGATGTTACGGAAGAGGAAGGACGCCTAATTCATTTCCCCTTGTCTTTATTCATGATGTTAGATTCGCAATCTGAGCATACATGCTATCCATAACCACACTTTAGATCCAAGTCATAGTCACAGATATGCGAATACAACACATTGGCTTATACTTGAGGTAACAGATATGCGAATACAACACATTGGCTTATACTTGAGGTATTTCGTTTCCCACGAAGTGGTGGCAGCCGATGCTGTGGCATCTTCGAAGCGCTAGTTTCTCCAGTGCTAGCTATCTCAGCACATCAGCTGAGCGAACGTGCATAGTATGTTGGTAGCACTTCGTCGCCTTGCCTGTTATGCTGTGTAGGAGACTTTAAAGCTATGCGGATCAGCATAACGAAAAGGCGAGGCGTCTCGCTCGTTTTGCCCACGACTGTACAGCAGAGGTCACAGTTTCTCCAGGTCAGTTGAAGCATTTGAGAGGGAAGAAGTTTACTATAAACAAGCGCAAGCTTTTGTCGTACCTAAATGGGTCAAACGCCCCTTTGTTATATGATTATTATAACTGATGCCCTGATAAACCAAAGGAGCAACCATGTGTCTGCTTGTACAAATAATCTGACTGTGCTCGAAAGTAGTAACTATCTATTACTCATTATGCTGTGCCATTACAACTGCTGGCGAAATACATTTTTGTTGTGAGATTTCTTGCTACCATTTCGTATCGACCAATTTGGCATTCTGTTATGTAGAAACAGCGGCTTAGAAACCCTGGAAAATAGGATGACCGTGTTTAGTCAGTTATTGTCTGAGGAGGAGCTGTAAGCAGTAACGTGGGTAATGAGGCTATTAAGTAAAGCACAGTCAATTTGAGAACAACATAAATATAACTTATTTTATAAGATTTGTATTTACATTTGTACTCGCCAAATCAAAGGAAGTTTTAAAGCTATACATTCAGAAGGTCATAAACTGTGTTCTATAAAAATTATGGCACAAGTTTTCGCGCGGGACCGATTGCTGGGGCTGAGATCTTGCATGTGAACTTTTTCCCCTTAAAATATGCGACCAAGTTTTCAGTGTTTCCTTGTCCGTGGTCTCCTTAAGTCGAACGCCTGAGCATCTAAGCTTGTGTAGACGTTATCCAGTACCATTCCAAGGAGGGTAAAATGTTTCTCTCATCTGTTTAATTTCTTATTTTTATACGAATCATTTCACAAAACATTTGATCTGTATTTTTAAGTTTTTTGCGAACGTTATTAGTGCATGAGTTGCATGTTGTCTGCAGTAATGCCTTTCTTCTTATCTTGCCCATTTGAATTTTTTGAGAAAACCTTCTGCTATGACACACAGACAACACAAACCTGAGACAGCTATGCTTTGGACCCTCATATTCTCTTTCGTTAATAGCATTTGGTAAGAGTCCCAAAACGGAAACAACTCTCCCGAACGGGTCGAACGACGTTGCTGGAAAGGATCTTTTCCACTAAATCTCCGGTACGGCAAACGCCTTCCACACAGCTAAATATGTGGCCATGCCACTGTATACTGCTCCTGGCTTCTCTTCCGTAACTAATTCCCATAATTTCGCCGATCTGTAGCTAACTGATAGCATATACTTTCGCATATTTACGCTCAATGAATTACAATTACGTAATGTCCTGAGAACGGAGCGAAAATTTTGTAATTTTGCGTTTTGCATTAGTCCAATACGCGCGAATTTTCGTAGGTGTTTTGGTAAACATGTCTGAAACGTGTGTGTACAGTGTTCACCATATTGGATATTACGTCTATCATCAGCTGTCAAAATGATCATATGCTTTTGGTAATATCACGATTATTTGTGTTTTGTGCAAAAGTGGATGAGAGAATTTGTATTAACTTTTGCCATTAGAAGGGAGTGAAGTGAGCAGAGTTTTAGAAACATTAAATATTGCGTTTGGTGAGTCTATCATGGGCAAAGCAAGGACTTACGAATAGTCTAAGAGTTTCGGAGAAGCTGATAAGCGCTCTGGAGGACCAAGCACATCATTAACCGATGAAATCGCGGAAAAAATGGAAGAAATGGTTTTGAAATGACGGCGAACCACTATCAGAGAAATCGCTGATCATGTTGGAGTATCAACTGTCTCTTCTCGTTTTTCGCTGTTTTCGGCATTAAATGTGTGAGAGCAAAATTTGTTTCAAAATTGTTGAATTTCGAACAAAAACAGCGGAAAATGTAAGCTGCTCAGCTTCTAGTTGAAGTCAGCGATGATCCGGTACAATTAAAATGTGTCGCAACACATGACAAAACATAGTTTTACACATATAACTTTGAAACTAACGTTCAGTCATCCCTATTTAAGTATTTTGGATCGCCAAGACCGTAAAAAGCTCGATAAATTTGGTCAAGCTTGAAGGTTATGATCACTGTGCACTTAGATTTTAAGAGCATAGTGTTCCACGAGTTGTTGTTACAAGTACCAATCATCAGTGTGGAGTTCTACTTACATGTTCAACGCCGTGAAACAACTAGAAAGAAACAAGGAGATTTGTGTTGAAGCAATTTGCGATTTTGGCACCACCAAAAACAATACCGTAATGACGCCCCAGTCACCTGGTCGCCCAGTTTGGTACCATTTCACATTGGTCTGTACGCAAAAATAAAAAAAAAAATCTTAAAGGGGCATCATTTTAAAAACATAGATGAGGGTAAAAATGCATCACTGAGAGAGTTAAAAGTTACCTTACAGATCGAGATCCATAAGTGTTTCGCTTATAAATGTGTAGAATATCTAAAGTGGACTATTTTTAAGGTGGCAACATTGATGTAGACGAATAAATAAAATTCTTCCTTAAAAACAATAATTCCTGTTTTTTCTTTGAACGTTGGCTGCGCACCAAGTTCTGATCACCTGTAGTACCAAATAATTTTTCAGTGGTAGGCTCTTTCCTACAGAACATCGTCGTCTGCGAATAAACACAGAGAGCTGTACGCCGGCCGGAGTGGCCGAGCGGTTCTAGGCGCTACAGTCTGGAGTTGCGCGACCGCTACGGTCGCAGGTTCGAATCCTGACTCGGGCATGGATGTGTGTGTTGTCCTTAGGTTAGTTACGTTTAAGTAGTTCTAGGGGACTGATGACCTCAGCAGTTAAGTTCCATAGTGCTCAGAGCCATTTGAACCATTTTGAACAGAAAGCTGTAGTCCTTACCTGCCATGTCATTTATAAATATCGTGGACTCTTAACAGTCCTATCACACGTTCCTGAGCAACACAAGAGGATACAGATACTTGCACTTCTGGCAATATTGACTTATTGTTATCGTAGTTCAGTGTGCTACAGATAGTAAGTGTTTTTTGGTGGTACAGAATAAAAGTGGGAAATAAAGGATAAATTTCTAGATTATAAATACCCTCATTTGTTTGCTTTCCATGTATACTAGTCGTTTTTTTATTTACATTGTTTTAGGTAGCATGCACGAATAACATTGTGGAAAATGCTCTAGTAACCCTTTGAACTCTGAGAAACTGCATCCATTCGACTGTCTCCAAAGGATGGAAGCAGAAACTTCAACAGTCTCCTCAGTATAATGTTTGGTTGTATATGTATAGCGACGTATCTTTCCCGATGAAAGTCATTCTGATAACGGAAAACAACATTAAGTGGCGACACAGACAGTTCAACAATGTAATTTCAATCATCTGAAAAATATGGAAATTTTCTTTTAGTTTATCTCTGCATCCAAGGTAACAGAATTTGGTCTCACCAGGAAAGCTTGTATATTTAGCACAATTTTACATCTTGATACAAAGATAACAATAACAATGGTGGTTTAGTCATCTTGTATGTCAACATACATTCTAATTTTCAAATTCAAGACATTCACAGTCCCCATATATAGCCTCTACAGCAGAAAACTTATACATACCTAACTCGGTCAGGGTTGTGAAGACGTGAATTACATAAATGGCTGTCTTTGTAACACTAATTTCATTTCTCAGGAAGTTAACTATCGCTTTATACACCTGTGATGTAGCTAAATCGTGGTTTTTCTGGCAAATAAACCGTTTTTTCGTGCGTTTCTCACACTAGATATGCTTCTACTTATTTTCTCCATTTTCATTCATTTCCTTCACCATTGTGGAAGAGCGTGTGCCGCAAGTATAAATTCCTTTATCCGCTTGGACACATTTGATAATAACACTGTTTACCATTCAGTTTATAAAGAATAAATTATTTATATTTTCAGTTACTGAGTATTGATGTTGAAGAGACTGAAAAACGCCTGTGACCATCGATGTTGATTATATCACTCTTACATAGTGCTAACGTACGATGAAGACGATGACGATACACTGCACTCAGATCAAGGACGCGTTCCGTAGAAAAGTAGTTTGGAGAAGGAAGTTTGAATAGTTGTCCGAAGGTAAACGAGCGTTACAGAGCGGGAGGGATGGAGCTTGGAGCTCCGTGTTACGTGGAGAAAACATTGTCAGAAAGTCGGGGAAAGCATTGAAAGGAAACAACATATGATGTAACGAACTTCATTATTCAGAAGTTGCACTAGCAAAGGCTTAAGAGCGAGTGGAGCCGAAGAGATGAAGGAATGTGCTGGTACAGAACAAACAACGAAACAATTCGCTTTCTTATAGTTTGTATGTATTCGATGGCATATTTAATGATTTGCGTGTGAAATGTAATCGGATGTGAAAGGAAAGGCAAGGCATATGCGTTATAGTGTTAGGTATTATTTGTGAAAGATAAGGATCGATCAGATTAAGGATTTGAACAGGGATGCAAGCTTCAGCTACACAGTTATTTGAATCTCTACGAAGAATTACAGAAACGGAGGAGAAACAGAAAATCTAAGTACAGGATATTGATTGTAAATTTAATTGGGAAAGGAGGATGTAAAGGACGATTCTTCAATGGAAAACCTTGGGCACGATATCTAAGTTAGAAGAATTTGCTGAAACAATTTGTCCTTTACGCTTTCTTTCAGAAAGAAAGAAATAGAAAATGAACTTGGTGAAGACCAAATGGAACAACAAATTAAGTTCACCACATTTTATTAAATAACGATGATATATATGCTATGATACACCTAAACTACTTTCTGATTGTAGGTAATCATAAATTTGTAAGATGCACATTTTAAAAAAAGTATAAAGCTAGAATGAAACAGGTTCTTCAGGAAATAAATCAAAAGAATCCAAAATTATCCAAAGACAGAGAGGTAACGAAATCTTGGAAGATAAACGTACAAACATAGACAAAATGAAAACTTAGTAAGGATACAGAGAACTTATAAATGGTGGAAAAATGGAAATTTTTTATGACTTTATTAAATTCTATAGTCTTTCTTGATTACATTGATATATACATTATAGGGTTTCAAATGAAAGATGAGCTACATATACCAGATTTTAAAGTTACGGCCATGTATGCTGCCACGCTCCCTTCATTTCTGTTACAGAAACCAGTATTATTTCGAAAAGCACGGTGAACTTCCTGTTTCCAGTGACTTTACATATGATTCATTGTGTATGTTGGTAACAGTGCAGGTTTCTAGTGTCTGTAAATGATTATCTTTGCTACTAATACTTTTGTTTTGCTGAAGCAGTTTCTTCATGTGTTACTGAATGTTTGTTGCCCAGATGCTACATATATTTGTCGAAGTACATATCTTTTAGTGTGCGATAAATGCGAACTATGCCACGCATCAAGAAATTTAAAAAAAAAGGAAATTCCGTGGTAACCAGTTCACAAACGAAGCAAGCCACACTGTTGAAAGTAACCTATGTATCAGTTCTTCTGGGAAGAAACTCCCACATGACTCCCCTCATAGTGATTCAAATTTTTGTGTTAACAATGACGCTGTTTGTAGTGGATTTGTTGTTGTTGATGTGGGCATCTTATCTTCTTTGATAAAGGAAGTGGCGATATGTAAACAATGTTATGGTGTAGGCTGTCTGGAAGTAACTGAACAAAGTAGCAGGAAGGGTTTAGCGTCAAAATTAGTTGTTCTGTATAGATACTGCAATAAGAAAATGACTTCGAACATTGTGCATAATTCATTTGAAGTTAGTGTATGCAAAGCGTGCAATGGAAAAGGAAAAAAAGGCTGCTCAAACGTTTTGTGGTTTGATGGACCTTCCTCCTCCTCCCAACAGGTTCAGCAAGTAGATAAAAATACTTTTAGGTGCCTTGACGGTTGAGTCTAAAGCATCTATGAAACGTGCAGTAGAATAAACTGTAAATATTAGTGGAACCAGGGACATTCCTGTTGCACTTCATGGGACATTGCCACGTCGAGGAGATCGTCCCTTCAATGGTGTTGCAAGTGCTACTTCTCTGGAGAATGGAAAAGTTGTTGGTGTTGAGTGCTTATCTAAGTACTGCCACACCTGACATGGTAACACTGAAGGACATATTGAACAGCAGTGTTCTAAGAATTATGATGGGTACAGTGGAGTTATGGAGAGTGAGGGACCTCTAAGAAAAATTTAAGAGGTCGTTAGATATACGAAGTACCTAGGCGATGGGGACTCTAAAGCTTTCAATAAAATTAATGAGTTCAATGTTTATGGTGATACCTTGGTAACACAACTGGAGTATTGAGGACATGTGCAAAAGAGGGTGGGTGCTAGATCGAGGAACCTACGAAGAGAAAGGAAAGGTGCTATGTGATGAAAAATTTCTGTCTGGCCGAGGCAGATTGACAGAAACTGAAACAGACCTTCTTCAGAGTTATTATGGACTGGCCATTAGACGTACTGCACCTCTGAATGATGTCACAGCAATGGGAAAAGCTCTGTGGGACACCTACTTTCATAAGTTGTCCACAGATGACCACCCAGTTCACGGTCTTTGCCCTAAAGGAGCAGATTCTTGGTGTGGTTACCAAAAACCAAAGAAAGTAATCAAATACACCATCATAAGAATTCTCTTCCTGAGCCTGTTATGAATGAAATAAAACCAATTCTTAGGCACCTGAGTGACCCTGTTTTGCTTCGTAAATGTCTTCATGAAGGCACTCAGAATACACCTGAAAGTTTCAACCATTGCATATGGAAAAGATTACCCAAGAACGTTTTTGTAGGACTAAATACATTAAAAGATGATGTGATAGATGGAATCATATGTTTCAGTGCTGGTGTGATAGGAAGGTTGGAAGTCCTGAGAAATTTAGGCATAAAATGTGGCTCTAATACAGAAGATCAATTGCTTGCGTGTGACAGACAAAGGGTGGATGAAGCTGAAAGATTCGCTCTTCAGGTTACCATAGAAGCAATTAGTGCCAAAAGAAGTGCCAAGAGGAAGCCTGAAGGTGAAGAAATGCTGCAGTATGAAGACTTGCTTCAGCTGAGGCACAGTTTAATTGGACTCATATCTTCATTTGCAATTTCCCGCAAGTTGTACTTTTCAGAAACGAGGTGCAAATATCTCCTAAAGTTTATAAATCATAGCTGTAATCTTTTTCTGTAACTTGCAATAGTCCATGTATGTATATAGTCCATGTATGTATATGTAGTAGACCTAAGCTTTATTGCAGAATCAACTAAATTATAGAAAAAATAACATTTTTATTAGGAAAAAATTATAAAAATTAAAATGTAAGATGTGATATTTTTATATGCATGATAGGTGGAATTAAATAGGTCTAGTATCTCAGCCATCATGTCATGCATATCTGGTAAATGTTTGGTCTCCTTCAAAAGTACAACATTGGATTAAATGGTACCTCAATTTGAGGAAGCATTTTAAAAAAAATTGCGTAAATTTCTTTGTAATTTTTTAATAACTCTAAGCAGTTTCAAAAATATTCAAAATACTTTTAATTTGTTTAGAAAGTGTGCTGCATTACCTGATATCAACAAAAAATCTGCAAAACCTATACATTATAAACAGTGCCTGAAAGAAATAGGTATTGGTTTTTACATAATATTGAGTAAGAAAAGCACCCTGTATTCTTAAACTAAGGTACTCATGTAAAACAGCCAAAAATTTTGCAGTTACGGTAAAATCAAAATAAAAGAAAATCTCAAATGCAACGAGGTATCTATTAAATATAAGATTAGGGGTTTTAGCAAACTACAATAGATAGGCTACATGGAACAATATGCAAAAGTATTTGTACTAGTATATACGACGGCGTGCTGAAAATTAATGCCCCTTATTTTTTATGTGAGAACTCTTGCAACTTTTTAAATAAAACAAACAACATTAATATTCTACGTCTTTATTCTTCGTGTCTACGTATTTGCAGTTCTTTGTCGCTAGAGGGCTCCCAACTGTTGCGTGTAATACGGCAATGTGCAAAGCAACTATGCCGGTGAGTGAGAGAGAGCGTGCTGTAATCGAGTTTCGGATTCGAAGAGTTCGGCCACACATGGAGCACCCTCTCCTTCAGCGTGACAGTGTCAGGCCACAGACGTGCGTCGCGACATCTGCAACAATACGACGCCTTGGGTCCACTGTCGTCGATCATCCTCCACACAGTCCCGACTTGGCCCCATCCAACGTTCATGTTTTTCAAAACTTAAAGAACGCCTTCGGCCACTTCACTTTGACAGTGATTAAGCGGTGCAAGGAAAGGTGAGGTTGTGGCTCCGGGAACGAAGTCAGACATTCTACAGCAATGGTATCAACAAACTGTTCTCTTATTGGCAGAAATGTGTTCGTTGACAGGGTGACTATGTTGAGGAATAAATATTCAGACGTGAACAAGAAAGATGTAGATTGCTAATAACGTTTGTTATACTTAAAAGGCCATAAGAATTTTCAGCATGCCCTCGTATTTTCGTCTGCAAGTGGGGAAAAACAAAAAAAATTTTAAGAGGCTCACCGGCCACTTGACCATCTTCTTCTTCTGCGCGAATACACAAACAGTGCCCGAACTCTTACGGGAATCGGCAACGCGACGCGAGCAAAGAGTATAAGTGGCGGGGGCACTACGAATGTAGTGCGGGACAATACGTTGAGTATGTGAGTTTCGCGGCAGGCGTGCCAGAGATAAATCCCCGCAGTCGCGCTATCCTCTGTCCTTGGTGGCCTAGATGGATAGAGCGTCCGCCATGTAAGCAGGAGATCCCGGGTTGGAGTCCCGGTCGGGGCACCCATTTTCATTTGTCCCCGTTGTCGTATGTCAACGCCTGTAAGCAGCTAAGGGTGTTCATTTCATTGCAATTTCATTCTAACGAGCTGCATGGTCACCGATGGTATCTGTTCTTTCGGACATGTCCGAAAGAACAGATACCATCTTACAGATATATAAAATTATTAATGGTTTTCCAAACTAAGGTTTCTGTGTGACTGTGAAGGAAAGCATAAAATGGCTTTGGAAGTAAGAAATGGAATCTCAACATAAAAACTATTCATAAACAAAACGTTCCTCAGCGAGTAGTTGAGCGATGTAACGTGGAAATTATTTAAATTCTTAAACAAATGTGTCATGCTAAAAGACTGGATGATTAACTAAAATAAAATGGAAGTGAGCGAATCAAGCGTATGGACGGTAGGTGGACGAAAGATGTACTTTGCTGGAGAGAAGGTCTTAAACGACGGAGATGACGGATGAGTAGTTTACTTCATAAAACATGCACTGAGAACATTGATGCGCGTGTATGTTGTTTTTGTTTTTAGGCCTGTTTTCCTCAGTCGCAGTTATACAAGTAATATACACTAAGAGCCAAAGAAATTGGTACACCTGCCTAATATTGTGTAGGGCCCCTGCGGTCACGCAGAAGTGCCGCAACACAACATGCCGTGGACTCTATTAACGTCTGAAGTAGTGCTGGAGGGAACTGACACCATGAATCCTGCAGGGCTGTCCATAAATTCGCAAGAGTACTAGGGGGAGGATATCTCTTCTGAAGAGCACGTTGCAAGGCATTCCAGATATGCTCAATAATGTTCATGTCTGTGGAGTCTAGTGGCCAGCGGAATTGTTTCAACTCAGAAGAGTGTTCCTGGAGCCACTCTGTAGCAATTATGAACGTGTGAGGTGTCACATTGTCCCGCTGGAATTCACTAAGTCCGTCGGAATGCACAATGGACATGAATGAATGCAGGTGATCAGGCAGGATGCTTACGTACGTGTCACCGGTCAGAGCCGTATGTAGGCATATCAGCGGTCCAATATCACTGCAACTGCACACGTTCCACACCATTACAGAGCCTCCACCATACTGAACAGCCGCCTGCTGACATGCAGGGTCCATGGATTCATGAGGTTGTCTCCACACCCGAACACGTCCATCCACTGGATACAATTTGAAACGAGACTCGTTCGACCGGGCAAAATGTTTCAAGTCATCAACAGTCCAATGTATTTGTTGACGGGCCCACGAGAGGCGTGAAGCTTAGTGTTGTGAAGTCATCAAGGTTACACGGGCGGGCCTTCGGCTCCGAAAGCCCATATCGATTATGTTTCGTTGAATGTTTCGTGCGCTGACACTTGTTGATGGCCCAGCATTGAAATCTGCAGCAATCTGAGTCGGCAGGTTTGTACTTCTGTCACGTTGAACGATTCTCTTTCCGGCCGCAGCGATGTCGGACGTTTGATGTTTTACCGGATTCCTTATATTCACGGTACACTCGTGAAATGGTCGTACGAGAAATCTCTACTTCATCGCTACCTCGGAGATGCTGTGTCGCATAGATCGTGCGCCGACTATAACGCCACCGTGAAACTCACTTAAATCTTGATAACCCGCCACTGTAGTAGCAGTACCTGATGTAACAACTGCGGCAGACACTTGTCGTTTTATACAGGCGTTGCCGACCGCAGGACTGTATTCTGCCTGTTTACGTATCTCTGTATTTGAATACGCATGCCCATACCTGTTTTTTTTTTTTTTTTTTTTGCGCTTCAGTGTAGGTCACAGGCGATCCTTTGCTACTGTATGCATTTCACTTTATTTAAAACGTCTTCAGTGGTTGGATATTTTGTTTCCTGCTTCATTCTAAATGTGCAGAAGGAAACAAACATCCGGCTACTGGAAATTCATCGACATAAAGTGAAACGCACGTGGTTTAAATAAGACATTGCATTAGAGTCGCAAAAGACGGTGTTCAACCTATATTATTTGGATGCCCGTAATGGATGGAAAACTCTTTCCAAAGCCTTTATCCATCAGTGAATGTCAAATGACTGATGATGATAGTGGTGTGAGCAGTGGAAAGTTTCGTCCATGTCAAGTGTGTGTGCTGTAATGATGATGTGGTTGGTTTTCAGGGTGGTCCAGAAGGAGCGGAATTTGACGCAACACAAGGCACTGCCTCGGCGCCCCGAGTCCCGCATATCGTTCACGGAGTACCAAACTTACGACGAGGTGTGTATCTCCCATGATTTAAATAACTACACAAATGCCGTGACCCGAAATTGACAATTGCAATTGATGCGATTCTCAGAGGGTTTAGCGTACACATAGAAAGTTCCAAAAAGTCCACAATATGTTGCTAAGCGATCTGATAGCGCGGATAACGTTACTGACTCTATGGAGAACGAATCATCCATTTAGTTTAAGATACCCCTATCTGAAGGACTTTGGGAGAAAAATGTAAAGCTAAAAACCGAAATAATTTGTTAATGTCCTTTTACAGTGGAATAAGATAAAAAACCTTGTATTTATTAATGAATAAAAAATCTCAATAACATTCAGCTGCGAAATATATGTTTTTAACAGGCGGTGGAAGGGTTCCCATATTTAAAACACATTGGTAATGAAGTGGACTTTGATTACGTCGTTCACATAGGGACGTATCCGACAGCAAAAATTGAGTCTGTTCAAACGCCTCACATATAAAACTCGTGCTGTTATAGACTGCTAAGAGTGTCTTCAACAATTTGCAGATAATGCTATTTAAATAGTGTGGAAGGAAAAACCATATGTGATCAATGACTTAAAGGAAACATACAACTTTCACGAGCATTCTGGATGAAGACTTCTGATATGGATATACCAAGGCGACTCCACCTTCGTTGACCAGAATAGAGCCTAGACGGGAGGGACAGCAGTAAAAGTAATGTAAATCCAAAATTTGCAGTTCAAACCTAGCCCAATTATTAAAAATAGAATGACAGATCAGATTGTTCCGTTTGCACGGGATCACAAAACATCGTTACTTATGGCTTCACGTTTACGATTTCGAAGCCACTTTTTCCGTTGTCTATGAACTATGAATAGGTACAACAAAGATATCCTGAATAAACCTTTAGCTTCTCGGATAAAATTTCGAAATCTCTACGTCACGTTTTGTCAAATTATCTTCTAAATTTCACTATATCTGTGTTGTATAGCCCGTTTTTAATTTCTTTTAAACACTAGACAAGTCACAATTGAGTACAATCAGCCTTAACGGATGATACATACGGTATGTTTTCATATTCCTCGAACTCTACGTGCGTACACCCTCTCTATTAAAAAGTGGTAATTAATCAAGATACTTTATTTTTTGTTTTATTGTATAGGAACAGCGGGAATTGTGTATGCATTGGCTATCTCTGGAACCAAGTTAAGTGTTTTTTGAATGGAATACCATGCAGATATTTCCAACACACTTTCTGATAAGGGCCATGTAAGAATTACTCGGAAGTTGCTACCATTCTCTAATATTTCACTCTAAATAATGAATAATGTGAAGTCATCTACATGAATAACGAAAGGAATCCGCTAAATTTCGGTTACACGATAAATCACACAAACCTAAAGGCTGTAAATTCAACTAAATACTTAGGGATTACTGTTACGAATGACTTAAATTGGAAATATCACATAGATAATGTCGTGGGAAAAGCAAGTCAAAGACTATAATTAACTGGCAGTACACTTAGAAAATGCAACGGATCTACTGAAGAAACTGCTGCCACTATGCTTGTCCTCCCTCTTCTGGAGTATTGCTATGAGATGTGGGATTCGTATCACACAGGATTGACGGAGGACATCGAAAAACTTCAAAGAATGGCAGTTCTAATTGTAATATCGCAAAATAGGGTAGAGAGTGCCACGGATATGATACACGAACTGGGGTGTCAATCGTTAAAACAAAGCCATTTTTCCTTGGAGCAGGATCTTCTCGTAAAATTTCAATCAACAGCTTTCTTCTCAGAGTGTGAAAATACTTTTATGGCGTCCACCTACAAAGGGAGAAACTGTCGTCATCATAAAATAAGAGAAACCAGAGCTCCCACAGAACGATCTAGGTGTTCGCTTTTCCGGCGACCTGTTCGATTGTGGAACGGTAGAGAAATAGCTTGAAGGTGATTTGATGAGCCCTCTGTCAGGTATTTAATTATGATGTGCAGCGAAACCATTCAGATGTAGCTATAGATGTAGAGACGCTGCATATCGGGTGTACAAATTACGAACTACTCCTGAAAATCATACTGCTTACAAGCAGAAGCGAAACAGAATCAGTCAACCTGTGAGAATTGCCATACTCAGGCAGGTCCACACATTAATTGACAACACACACAGACCAGCTGTCCTATGGAAAAGCCTTTGGCATCTTAGTGTAGGCAAAGTAAAAGCTACACCTAATCCCATTGTTCCAGCCGAGGAGCTGAACTGGTACTTCACATTACCTAGAACCACAAATGAATCACAAACGAAGCGGAGGCTCACTGAATATTTCATAGCGATAAATAACAGCAGCTTCAAAATGTTCTGTTTTAAGCATTTTACAGGCAATACCGTCAAAAAACATTATGTTTATCAAAAAATGGTTCAAATGGCTCTGAGCACTATGGGACTTAACATCTATGGTCAACAGTCCCCTGGAACTTAGAACTACTTAAACCTAACTAACCTAAGGACATCACACAACACCCAGTCATCACGAGGCGGAGAAAATCCCTGACCCCGCCGGGAATCGAACCCGGGAACCCGGGCGCGGGAAGCGAGAACGCTACCGCACGACCACGAGCTGCGGACTATGTTTATTAGACCAGCATCTGGACAAGATGGCATCACAGTTCAAATGATGAAGCTTGCTGTTGGCCCAATACTGCCCATTGCAACGCATGTCTTCAACCACCCCTTAACCACAAGTGTCTTCCCTGAGGCACGGAGACAGGGACTTGTCGGGCCACTACCCAAGAATGACATTGCCACAGTACCATTTGATTACCGACCAATTCCCTTTCTTGCAGCTCTCCAAGGCCTTACAATACATAGTCTACGACCAGCTTGCCATTTAACCCTTTGCGTACCGGTGGATTCTGCCTGGAACCACAACTCTATCAAATTTTTTAAAGTACCAGCGTGTTTAGCATGAAACCACCGATGATAGGGACATCTGATGGTACACTGAGGTACGTCTACGAATGTAGTACATTGTAGCAGTCATTTACTGCTTTCAAAGCAACATTCGGCACAAAGATTGCGGTAGATGACTGTAGGAGATTGTGGCATGCGTGTTTTTTCCCAGTGGCCATACTGAGAAGACCATTGGTAGTGGAAGTAAGGATATCGTAAGCTGTTGCAAAGTATAGTTGAGTTTGCACCATTTCTTTTCTCAATAATTTCTAAATGAAACCAGTGGGGGCAGTACATGGTTCAGATAAAAAATGTATTAAATTTTAGGACCAAATTTAGGCATAATGAGTTAATGGGAATTTTAAGATGTAGGACTGCGTCTAGGAAAAATTCGAATTTGCTTGCAAATATATTAAATGAAATAATAGGTGGTTGCAAACTCTATGTCCTAGCGGTTCCAAATTGAAACAACCTCCTTAAAAAAACTTAGTGTTTACGTTTTGCCAGTTCCTTGTTCTGTTTGTTGCTTACTGTGATCATAATGGAAAGGTCTACAGACAACCCACTATACAACTACCAATCAGGCTTTCCTAAACATCGCAGCACGACTTCTGCTTTGATAAAAGTAGCAGACGACCTGAAGTTTGCAGTAAGTAGACAAAATACGACTATTATGTGCTTCTTAGACTCTAACAAAACATTTGAAACTGTCGACTACGAGATTTTACTTGCCAAACTTGGCAGACAAATTTTATCTCCAAGAGCAGTGCATTAGTTTCGCTAGTACCTCACACCTCGCCAACAATGTATCATGTCCGGCACTATAAAGTAGAAATGAAGACAGACAGCACCAGGTATAACCAGGGTTCAGTATTGGCTCCTACATTCTTTCCATTGTATGTCAATGACGTGTCATCAGTTCTGTCTTACTGTATACAGTATGTATCCAAAGTATCCGGACAGCCCCAAAAACATTCGTGTTTCATATTTGGTGCGTTGTGCTGCCACCTACTGCCAGGTACCCTATATCAGCGACCTCAGTAGTCATTAGACATCGTGAGAGGGTGGAATGGGGCGCTCCGCGGAACTCACGGACTTCGAACGATGTCAGGTGATTGGATGTCACTTGTGTCATACGTCTGTACCATAGATTTCTACACTCCTAAACATCCCTAGGTCCACTGTATCCAATGTGATACTGAAGGGGAAACGTGAAGGGACACGTATAGCACAAAAGCGTCTGTTGACTGACAGTGACCGCGAAGAGTTGAAGAGGGTCGTAATGTGTAATAGGCAGACATCTATCCAGACCATCACACAGGAATTCCAAACTGCATCAGGATGCACTGCAAGTACTACGACAGTTAGGCGGGAGGTGAGAGAACTTGGATTTCATGGTCGACGGCTGCTCATAAGCCACACATCACGCCGATAAATGCCAAACTACGTCTCGCTTGGAGTAAGGAGCGTAAACATTGGACGATTAACAGTGAAAAACTTGGTGTGGAGTGACGAATCACGGTACACAATGTGGTGATTCGATGGCAGGGTGTGGGTATGGCAAATGCCCGGTGAACGTCATCTGCCAGCGTGTGTAGTGCCAACAGTAAAATTCGGAACCAGTGGTGTCATGGTATGGTCGTGTTTTTCATGGAGGGGGCTTCCACCTCTTGTTGTTGTGCGTGGCACTATCACAGCACAGGCCCACATTGATGTTTTAAGCACGTTCTTGCTTCCCACTGTTGAAGAGCAATTCGGAGATGGCGATTGCATCTTTCAACACGATCGAGCACCTGTTCATAAAGCGCTGCCTGTGGCGGAGTGGTTACACGACAATAACATCCCTGTAATGGACTGGCCTGCACAGAGTCCTGACCTGAATCCTATAAAACACCTTTGGGATGTTTTGGAACGCCGACTTCTTGCCAGGCCTCACCGATCGACAACGATACTCTCCTCAGTGTAGCACTCCGTGAAGAATGGGCTGTCATTCCCCAAGACATCTTCCAGCACCTGATTGAACGTATGCCTGTGAGAGTGGAAGCTGTCATCAAGGCCAAGGGTGGGCCAACACCATATTGAATTCCAGCATTACCGATGGAGGCCGCCGCGAACTTGTAAGTCATTTCCAGCCAGGTGTCCGGATACTTTTGATCACAAGTGTATATCACATCAATGCTGATGACGTGACCCAAGCGGTTCTGGTTGGTCATTCTAGGCTAATTAACCTAAAAAATCGGGAATCTCGACCATCTTTATTCTCACGTGAAACAAATATCAGTTCTCTCCACCACCTCTAGGAGCAATAATAGATGAAAAGCTAAGCTGTGCAAGAAGATATCAGCCTCTCTCCATGCCGTACAAAAGTACACATAGTTCCTCTCTTTTGGCCTGGAAAAGAAAGTTGTACAAACCTGTATACTTCCAATTGACGGTTATAACTTGTTCAGATTTCAACTCCATCACTCAGCCGCTTTCTCGAAGTCCTTTTCAGTAGCAGGAATTTGAGTCTGGAGTGAGCTCCCTCATTATATTAGAGAACTGAACGACTGCTTTAGCTTCAAAAGACATTTAACAGCGTATGCATTAAAGCAACAATATCGTCTGCTTTTGTTCCTGTACATACTCTTCACTCAATTACAGCTTATTAACTATGTATCCTTCCTTCCAACCAGATATTCATCATTCGAAAAAATGCATTATTAACCATCAGCTGTTTATTATGAAACCTATGTGTCTACAGGTTTCGGTCATAGACTATCGTCACACGACGTAATTTGAAAACAGATCAAGTGACAACATATTCCATGTTCTTTTTACGATCACATAATACCAAAGCTGCCATAGTGTAAGTCCACAG
The DNA here is from genome assembly GCF_023898315.1 of Schistocerca nitens. NCBI lineage: Eukaryota > Metazoa > Arthropoda > Insecta > Orthoptera > Acrididae > Schistocerca > Schistocerca nitens. The sequence continues at coordinate 281,722,749 of NC_064618.1, read as the reverse complement.
TCATTAGTCAAATGCAGCACTTATAGTAGTAACACAGAGATTAATACTAACGGACCTACTTGATAATGTGTTGCTCCTATAGATGCTGCATTTGACATATGATTGTGGACTTTAACAGTGTCGCCCCTGGTGTTTTAAATGAGCATAAGACGAACATGAAATGTTCTTTCATCTGGTATGTTTTCACCTTACATCATTTGATGATTTAAGGTGAAAACATATCAGATGAAAGCACATTTCATGTTCGTCTTAGGCTCATTTAAAACACCAGGGGCGACACTGTTTCTGTGACAGAAACTCCTAGACATATAGGTTTATAATAAACAGCTGATAGTTAATAACGCATTCTTTCAAGTACTTACGCTGTTGGTTGTCACTTAACCAAAGCTTCGGATAACCGAAACTTCGGATATTCCTTAATTCTCAAAGTTCTTAACTGGTGCTATTCTCCCTAAATTTCTTTCCCTCAGTAGTCGCTGTGTAAGAAAATATCAATTTTGTACTTCTTGGAATACATTTTATATCTGTCACTACTATTGTTGTTATTCTTTTACGTATGAGCTACTGTGGACTACAGTTATTTCAGCTGATTCTATTTTCTTTTTTTCCACGTTTCTCTCATGGCTTTCTGATGTTTCTCTCTTTTTTATTCTGTCAATGTGCCTCCAGTCTTCTTCTTGGGTTTTTCATACCAACTTTAAGAATCTTGTAGTACTTTCTGAGTGACAGTCGCTCCTCAAAATATTATGAAGTACTTTGGAATTCGTCCACGTTCCTTCAAACTTCTTTCCACCATGTGTTATCGATTTTTAACTCAGGGAAATAAGTGAACAGTTTTCCTGATAGTCTGTCGGAATTTTGCATTTTGACGTGGTTATAAGAAGCTATTCTACTTTTCCTACAATGTCTGCAATGTTTTCACTCTCTATAACGTTCGCAATCATAACGTCTTCTGTATTGTGATTGCTCTTTAACTGTTCCCAAAGTTTTCATTTCTGTGATTTCCAGTGCTCTCTTCATCCATTTTGTTTACAGATAAAAACTATGCTTGTGAGCAAATTACTGTAGAGCTGTTTTCAAATTTAGCATTCAAGGGTATTGATTTCTTATTATAAACGTTCTTTGGCATTATGCTGTTCTCATCTCCGTAACTGTTGCTTTAAAGGCTTCTTTCTTCGAAACGTCTTATCAAAATTACATCTCCTAGATACTTGAACTTGTCAGTCCTCTCAAATTTTTCGTATTTAGTTTCATTATCTCGGAGGCTGCCTTAATGTTTGTCATAAATTTGATTTTCTCAAAGGATATTTGTAAGCCAGATTTTTCAGCTTGTTTTTTCGGCAATTCTATTTGTCTAGTGGCTATGTCCTATGAGTCTGAAAAAATAGCTATGTCGTCTGCAAACGCTAAACAATCTATTTGTAGGTTGTGCTTTTTGTAACCTAATCTGACGCCCTCACTGATTAGGCTTTCTCCCATTGGCAGTCTACATTCTCTTATGACTTTTTACAGAACACAAAAAACGGCGGTGAGAGACCATCTTCCTGTATGATAAGTTTTGATCTCAAAACTTCCAGGAATTTCACCTCTAATACTGACTTTAGTAAGGGTGTTTGTTAGTGTTTGCTTAGTTAGAGTTGTGGTTTTACTATAATGGTAGTAGCGTCGCTACATTAACTTTGTTAGTTCATAGACAGCACTGTTATCCATATTGTCTTTACATACATTCAGATCAGTTTTAGTTTTGCTAATACCTTTTAATAACTACTCATCATAATAAAAATTATTGTAATTTCTTAAGTAATTGTGACATAACGAAATACTGTCTGTGTGAAACATTGATGCTACGTGCGAGAGCGTCTGAAAGTAATATAAAAAACGATAAAACATTTCGGCTGGGACATATATTGTGAAGAAACCGCTTGCAATAAAGAGCTGTCAGAAAAAGATAGCACGGAAGAGAGAGAGAGAGAGAGAGAGAAAGAAACAAACTTCGGTAACGTCTTGATAATTTTACCTGTCTTGAATATGGAAATATGTGTTTGTTTTCAAAAGCTTCAATTTGAAACTGTATTTTATTGTAACTGTTTTTTGATAATAATTCCCCTTTATTTTATTTCACTTACTGATTGCCGTGATGAAGTACATGACCATACCGTATCTTGGAGCACGTTTTCACATTTGAAAAAAACCTTAATTTTCCGGAATAACTTTTTTGCAATATTAGGAAAAGGCTGGAGCATATAAAAACTGAATGCCTACATTTAAAAATGGATTAAGAAAATACGGGGTTCCATTCACGGGGACCAAGACAGTTAAGTTTAACGTGGGAACTCGTGGCCAGAAACGTACCGTTTTCCCGTTACGCACAAATTATCACAAACACACGTTGCTCTCGGGCACCTGTTGCTTGTCGCCTCGGTCCACTTACAAGTAGGGCTCGATGCGACGACAACCGTGGTCAACACAGATACGGTAGCCCGTACAGTGTTCCAGTGCACACAGTCACCAATCCTTGGTCCTCCAGCGTCCACCGAAGCCATAGCAGGCGCCGGCAGGTCTTCTGGGGTGCCACAGGGTCCCCGTAAATAACCCCGCAGGTAGTAATCTGTCGGGCTCAAATCGGAAGAACGCCCAGGTCAAACATTCGGACCACAGAGATCTACCCACTGTTGCCCAAATCGTTGGTCCGGATGATATCCTGCTGCACGTGAAAAATGAATGACATGTAAACTAACCTGTAGCGGTCATGGTACATTACGTAATCGGTGAATGACGTACGTAACGCCCCAGTCAGTGGCGCCACAAGTGTCGGAATCTGAACGTGTGTTGTGGTGTTTTCATGTAACGGGTCCCTACTGCGAAATCTTAACGTCTGGAGCGAGGATTTTACTACACATCTTCTTTTATAGGGCTGGCTACGGTGAAAGTCTGAGAAGTGTGTAGTGCCGTGAATTACCATGGTCAGATCAAATTTTGTTGGATTTTATGAAGATTTTAGCCGAGGACCGCTCCCATAACGACAATAAATAAAGATTCCTACAAAATTTTGTCACTGTGAGTGATTTATTTCAGGGTATCGAACCCTTGCTAATTAGTTCAAGACATCTAATTAATTTACTTTTCTGATAACGGACTTACCGACAAAAAGAGGGAGGAGTGTCATCTCTAAAGTGAATCTCTGTGACTTTGACCAATACAAAAACAATTAACTTCTTGCTATATATATATATATATATATATATATATATATATATATATATATATATATATATGCTTGACAAGAAAGAATAAGACAAAGGAAACAAGAACTAGGGTTTATTACGACCATTGTAAAGAGAGTTAATAATAAAGGAAAACTCTTGTCAATAAAAAATAATGTAACTTCTCAGACACTAACAGGCATATGCCTGGAAAACACAGTGAATAAATGTAAGAGGACTTTTCTTAATATACACTTATAAACTTTTCATTCCCGCACCTGAAAGGTGATAGGAGAGGCACTTGGGAGCGTCTACCTCTATTGGGCCTTACATAACACATTTTATTGGTTTTAATTTTCTTTATTGATAATTTCATTACAACTACAACTTACATCTACTTTATATTTTACAATTCTTGATATGCATTTTAGGACATTGTTTTCAGGTTTTAGTGTTTGATATAGTACAATTAAAATATATGTACATAGGTATATATAGTTGTGCAGTGATTATGACTTTTGTGAATGTAAAGGTATATACAGTACAATAAAAATATAAGAACATAGGTCAATCTTGCTTACGAAAGTATTTGGCTTTGTTTACAGAATAAATATATTAATACTTTGCAGAGTGAAAGTAAATGATAAAATTTGTACTGAAAGTACGAGTTGAAATCATATAAAATGTATAAAAAAACTATAAAAAGGTCGATGATATGAATTGTGTTAGTCGTAACCTAAACCTAAATAATTTCTTGGACTTTTGAGACTCTGGCATATAATATCTTGGAGACTGGGAACTGTTTGTTGAATTTAAAATTGTAAAGAATGTAGCAACCAGTCGCGGAAACATAATTTATTTATCTTGTTGCAAATCTATTTCGACTGACATCAGTCATCATCGGTGCATTTTCTAACTGATACATGCCATAAGTAGAAGTATTCTCATTGGCAGATTACTATCATGCAGTGACACATCATAGGTGAACACTACGCACAGAAGGGGAACCTTATGGAGACCAGAATTCAAAATGTTTGTTGGATGTTGTAGGGTTGGTGTATTATACAAGTTAGTGTGGATGAGGATAATTCATTATAGTCAGTGGGGAGCTAATGTTAGATCGGGGTCCGGATCCAGCGCCAGGAGGTGCAGTGGTGTTGGTGTTTCTTGTGCCATGACCATAATCTGTGCTGAAGGTTCATGGTTGTAAGACTATGCCATTGATAATCCCTAACGACAGAGACTGAGCGTTCGGCGTAGTTGGTCGACAGATACATCTCAGGATATCGCTGAAAGATCGTTAAGTCCCACTGAGGTGGCTTCCGACCGCGCTCTGACTAATGGGCTGCCAAGGACGGGCGCATTGATTGGTCCAGGGCTCCGGTGGAGCGAACTGTCGTCAAATTGGCCTGCGCCACCCTACACAGCCGGGGCAAGGAAGAATTCGTGGCGATTCAGCTCCGCACACGTGACACGGCGGAGGAAGTACCGGGTGATCAAAAAGTCAGTATAAATTTGAAAACTTAATAAATCACGGAATAATGTAGATAGAGAGGTACAAATTGACACACATGCTTGGAATGACGAGGGGTTTTATTAGAACCAAAAAAATACAAAAGTTCAAAAAATGTCAGACAGATGGCGCATCATCTGATCAGAATAGCAATAATTAGCATAACAAAGTAAGACAAAGCAAAGATGATGTTCTTTACAGATATGCTCAATATGTCCACCATCATTCCTCAACTATAGCTGTAGTCGGGGAATAATGTTGTGAGCAGCACTGTAAAACATGTCCGGAGTTATGGTGAGGCATTGGCGTCGGATGTTGTCTTTCAGCATCCCTAGAGATGTCGGTCGATCACGATACACTTGCGACTTCAGGTAACCCCAAAGCCAATAATCGCACGGACTGAGGTCTGGGGACCTGGGAGGCCAAGCATGACGAAAGTGGCGGCTGGGCACACGATCGTCACCTAACGACGCGCGCAAGAGATCTTTCACGCGCCTAGCAATATGGTGTGGAGCGCCATCCTGCATAAACATACTACGTTCCAGCAGGTGTTTATCAGCCAGGCTGCGATTCTGTAACATATCGGCGTACCTCTCACCTGTCACGGTAGCAGTTACAAAACCAGAATCACACATTTCCTCCAAGAAAAAAGGCCCGATAGCGGTAGATATGGTAAATCCATCCCATACCGTGACTTTCTCGTCGTGCAATGGAGTTTCCACGACAGTTCTAGGATTTTCGGTAGCCCAAATTCTGCAGTTGTGGGCGTTGGCATACCCTCGGAGCGTGATATGAGCTTCGTCGTTCCACAAAACGTTACTCAACCAATCGTCATCTTCCGCCATCTTTTGAAACGCCCACACCGCAAATGCCCTCCGCTTCACTAAATCGCCAGGTAACAGTTCATGATGCCGATGGATTTTGTACGGATTGCATCGGTAGTGTATGGAATGCCGGTGCGATGTGCAACTGCATGAGCGCTGACTTCCCCGTGCGTAGACGAACCCGCTACATTCTCTATTTCTTCCTGAACTGTCTCAGCAGCATTACGCCTTGTGCTCGGTCCGCCACTACGGGGTCTATTTTCTAAACAAACCGTAGCTTCGAACTAAGAAATCATTCTCGCCACAGCTGCATTTGTCAACGGACCTTTACGCGTTCGAATCCCCTTCTTATGGCGATAGGATCGTAATGCTGAACTAGCACATTCCCCATTCTGATAATACAGCTTCACTAAAAGCGCCTTTTCAGGTCACGTCAACATGCTGTGACTGCTGGCGCATCTGATTCTCTCTCCTTTTTTTTTCTTTATTGTAATTTTAAGCACCTCATACAAGGTGGGCTGGCAGCAGCATAATACGCTGCTCTTCAGCCTTAAGGGGTACAATAATACGATATATAGGTGACACAGACAATACAAAAAATGGCGGGCAAAAAAAGTAGATACAAAAACAATAAACATGAAGCCGTTCACGCTGGACGAAAAAAACACTAACACTTGTTGACACGGTGCACAGAAGACGGACGACGGCGACGGCACACGTGAACAGTGGATGCGTGACGACGAAAGAACACTAAACGCAGACAAAGGCACACACACGAGACACTGATGGCGATGATCTCCGGCGCGCGAATGTTCACTGAGCGTGTGCGAGTCCGGGGACCTGCCAAGAGGGGAGGAGGAGGAAGGGGAGTGGGAGAGGGAGAGGGGAGAGCAGAGATGCCAGGAGCATGGGAGATAGGGGGAAGGGGGAGGGGAAGCCTGGGGGAAGAGGGGTGGAGGGAGGGATGGGGGAAAAGGAAAGAGAAGGGAGGGAGGGTGCCTAAAGGAAAAGTCACCGAAAGTGGGGGGGCAGGGTCAAAGTTGATAGGAGGGGTAGATGGAGGGGAGGAGGACATCATCAGGGAGGGGGAGCTGGTGGAAGCCACCATTCTCTCTCTCATTACAGCTCCTTTTATACACGATTGTATTGCGCAGTCACTCACGTTTTGCTGTCCAACGCCATCTGTCGGACATTTTGTGAACTTTGTTGTTTTTTTTTTCTAATAAAACCCTATGTCATTCGAAGCATGTGTGTCAATTTTTACCTCTCTATCTACATTATTCCGTGGCGTATTAAGTTTTCAAATTTATACTGAGTTTTGATCACCCGGTAGGTCCCTGGCGCGGAAGATCTCTGGTGATGCTTGTGCTGCCGACTGTCGTCCTTGGTGTGATCAACGCATAGGCAACCCTGTGATACTTCAGTGTCTGATTGCCGATCCCTTTAGGTGAACGGCGGGTACACGCCCTTGTATTTTCAAAAGAAGATAAATATTCAAGTTAAGTTTGGAACTGTCCTTATGTCAAATTTTGCTCTTGCTAATATTGTATAATGTTGATTGGAAACCTAAATGTGATTGCATTTGTTGGGCCGTACAGACATTCTTAAGAAGAGATGCAATCTATAGATGTGGGTCATCCTGCTACTCAAACAGTCGTATGTTTAAATTTGGATGAACCTTAGGGGTAGATACTGCTATGGAACTTACAAGGTGTCTTCATTAAATTAATAAATTGCCTACAGCAATGTATTATGTCTACGCTGTACCTCTGGTTTACAGATTCGGCAGTACCTGTCAGACCTGGCTTCAAGCTACCCCAGCCTGGTATCCGTGGAGACCATTGGGCAGAGCTTCGAGGGTCGGCCCATAGACATGATCAAGATTTCATCGGGTGGCGACGGTACCCGTCCAGCAATCGTAATCGACGCAGGCATTCACGCCAGGGAGTGGATCGCTCCAGCTGCCGCCCTCTACGTCATCAACCAGCTGGTTGAGAATGCAGCCGAGAGCGCGCTCACAGCCAGCGTCGACTGGCACATCATCCCCGTGCTCAACCCCGATGGCTACGAGTACACCTTCACATCGGTAATGTTAACACTTGTTACTTTTGACTGTAGCATTTAGTATTAATGTTGCGCAGGGTGTCCAGCGAAGGAGTCCCTGATTTCAAAATGAAATACCTCGAAGACTAAGATCGACATATGAGTGCAACAAACGGTATGTTTATTGTGAAGGCTGTAAAAATGTTGTACATTGCCAACAGATGGCGCTGTACTCACAATACGCAGTGCCTACAAATATCGCCCCGCAGCTCAGAGGGATCAGATCCATCATTGAACTGCGGAAGGAGATTAGCGTACCGAAGGAAGAGATTGAAATTATGTATTCCATCCAACAACGTCTTTTTCTGGTAATGGAATACTACAGGTTGGATCACAGTCCTATGACTACAAGACGCAGTTTTCAAACACGATTTAATGTTCTAAAAGGAAAACATTCGTAGTCTCTTCGCTATATTCCAACGGACACGCAACGTGGCTGATGATCTAGTGGGTAACATTGGCCCCAGACAAACTGCAGTTACTCCCGAAAATGTCGCCGTGGTTTATTGAATTATTCAGCAAAATCCAACAAAATTTCCGCATAGACTGGCATGAAGCATTCCCGCATGGATTATATATTCAGACAGAGCTTACTTATGTTTCCATTCAAAATCCAAAGCCACCAGTCCGTACCCGTACGAGCTATGTGACAGGTGAATGACTTTACGACCACATTCTCACAATGATTTGATAATGAAGGATATGATGTTGGCTGCAACTGGTTCACAGATCAACTGCATTTCCACATCAATGGAGTCGTGAATAAACAAAATTTTGACGGCTTTGGGGTTCCGAAAATTCTCATTTGTGTGTAGCGATACCACTGCATTCTTCCAAAGTTACTGTTTTGGCTGCGGTATGCAGCAGGCATTATTGGCCCTTTTTCAACCGAGAAGCAATCACGAGTGAACGGAACGATAGAATTTTGAATCAGTTCCTCGCCACACGACTATCCTTGGAGGATAGACCAGGCACTTAGTGATATATGCATACCATATCGCACTCAACAGATGTTTCGATTTCTTCATGGGTACTTTGTGAATAGAGTTACAGCGTTGAATTATTGAAAATTTACTGGCGCGAGGGATGATTGAGCTCCATATTCGCCCTATCAGCATTCTTATGACTACCTTTTAAATCATTTTCTTGAAAGAAAAACATGTGAATACACTATATTTTTTCTTTCCCTGAGATCTAGGGGAGAGGTGCCGGCCACCCTTGCCCCCGGGTATAGGTGCCCTTGGTGTCCACCGATGGAGTCCCTGATTTAAACTTAAGCGTCTCGAAAAATAAGATCGATAGACGAGTACAACAAAACATATTTTACAATGAAATGAAAACCCTTAGCTGCTTACAGGCGTTGACATACGTCAACCGGGACAGATGAAAATGTGTGCCCCGACCGAGACTCGAACCTTGGATCTGCTGCTTACATGGCAGACGCTTTATCCATCTGAGCCACCGAGGACACAGAGGATAGCGCGACTGCAGGGATTTATCTCTGGTACACCTCCCGCGAAACCCACATTCTCAACGTATTGTCCCGCACTACATTCGTAGTGCCTCTGCCCATTATACTCATTACTCGCGGCACGTTGCCGATTCCCGTAAGAGTTCGGGCACTGTTTGTGCATTCGTACAGAAGAAGAAGAAGATGGTCAAGTGGCCGGTGATATACTAAGATGGTATCTGTAATGAGTATAATGGGCAGGGGCACTACGAATGTAGTGCGGGACAATACGTTGAGAATGTGGGTTTCGCGGGAGGCGTGCCACAAATAAATCCCTGCAGGCGCGCTGTCTTCTGTGTCCTCGGTGGCTCAGATGGATAGAGCGTCTGCCATGTAAGCAGGAGATCCCAGGTTCGAGTCCCGGTCGTGGCACACATCTTCATCTGTCCCGGTTGACGTATGTCAACGCATGTAAGCAGCTAAGGGTTTTCATTTCATTGTAAAATATGTTTTGTTGCACTCGTCTATCGATCTTATTTTTCGAGACGCTTAAGTTTAAATCAGGGACTCCATCGGTGGACACCAAGGGCACCTATACCCGGGGGCAAGGGTGGCCGGCACCTCTCCCCTAGATCTCAGGGAAAGAAAAAATATAGTGTATTCACATGTTTTTCTTTCAAGAAAATGATTTAAAAGTAGATATATCACGGGTTTTTAACAGCTGCGAAAATGGAGCTTTTCATGGCTACTTGCAAGTCGCCATTCATCTCCCAAAACATTAAAATACTGCATATCCACCCTTCCAAATGTAGAAGTGTAGCTTCTCCCCCCCCCCCCTAGCCGGCCGCGGTGGCCGTGCTGTTCTAGGCACTTCAGTTTGGAACCGCACGACTGCTACGGTCGCAGGTTCGAATCCTGCCTCGGGCATGGATGTGTGTGATGTCCTTAGTTTAGTTAGGTTTAAGTAGTTCTAAGTTCTAGGGGACTGATGACCTCAGATGTTGTCCCATAGTGCTCAGAGCCATTTGAACCATTTTTGATGCCCCCCTCCTCCTAACTAAGGCACAGATGCCATTGCTGCACACCCTGTTTGAGATAGCTGTTGCATAGGACAGAGAGATGTCGCCACAACGAATGGCACTGTTGCCGTGTCACGTGACTGGGATGTCGTTAGGCCTGCTCCGCCTTGAAAGTGAGTGTTGGGTAGGCAAGCTTCTTATTAACAGTAAATTTCGCATCGACCAGATCGTGGATCCGCGATGCAAGGGGCAGCCCCCTCCGTGGTTGTGCAGGCAGTGGACTTTCTACCTGCCAACGTGTATAGGGCGTAAGAAACCCGGCACACCAGTAATCAGAGGCCATATAAATAAACGCTGTTTCAAAAAGATTCATCCGATTTCACAAGACTATGTCTTCAACATGAATAAAAGAAACTTGGAGTAAATTTTAGTGCCGGCCGGTTCTAGGCGCTACAGTCTGGAACCGCGCGACCGCTACGGTCGCAGGTTCGATTCCTGCCTCGGGCTTGGCTGTGTGTCATGTGCTTAGGTTAGTTAGGTTTGAGTAGTTCTAAGTTCTAGGGGACGGATGACCTCAGAAGTTAAGTCCTATAGTGCTCAGAGCCATTTGAACCATTTTAGTAAATTTTAAGTTATGTTTAAGTTAGGCTTACAGAGTTTTTATTATCAGAAGAACCACCCAGTTTTAAAGAAGTATATCTTTTACATGCATGCACACACCATCTTGAGGAACTTTTAACAATTACGCTTTAGGTCAAAGTTTTTATTGCCCTTTAAGAAATGTTCAATGTGCCCTCCGCCGGCTGCGTGCCAAACTTCCCAACGATATGAAACTTCCTGGCAAATTAAAACTGTGTGCGGTCCGAGACTCGCACTCGGGATCTTTGCCTTGCCACAATTTTAATTTGTCAGGAAGTTTCACATCAGCACATACTCCGCTGCAGAGTGAAAATTCATTCTGGAAACATTCTCCACGTTGTGGCTAAGCCATGGCTCCGAAATATCTTTTATTCCAAGAGTGCTAGTACTGCTAGCTTCGCAGGAGAAGGGTGAATTCGGAAGGTAGAAGATGAGGTGCTGGTGGAAGTAAAGCTGTGAGGAGGATCCTGTGACGTGCTTGGGTAACCCGTCGATAAAGTACTTGGCTGCGAAAAGCAAAGGTCGCGAGTTAGAGTATCGGTTCCGCACAGAATTTTAATCTGGCAGGAAGTTTAATATCAGTGCCCAATCCACTGCAGAGTGAAAAATTCGTTCTAGATAGTTATCCTCGTGGCATAACCTTGCGAGCATGTCGGGAGCATACAGTGCGCACGCTACGCTGAGTCGCGATTCTCCCAAAGTCGTTGCACCAGTAGACGCTTAAGCAGAGTCTTTAACGAAACCCTTGGCGACGTTGGAGGGCAACACGGCCCTCCTTACGTACGATCCGTCGAAAATCGTGGCGTACCATTGTAATTTAACTCTACCAGTTGAAACAGAGATCGTAAAACACCTTTTGTTGCTTTGTTATCGCTATCGAAACAGACGAAGAGCACTAAGCACTTTTAAGTTCCCAATGAACGACAATGAGCACCTTGTGAAGCAGAGAAACCGAAGAACAACGATATGGACGGATTGAAGAATCAAGAATTGCGAGGCCATCTTATAATGGAAGACTGCGAACTCAAGCCAGCCATGAAAATAATACCCTACGAGAAGCGCAAAAGAGGACAAGTAAACAGGACAACCTAATAAATGAAGCATTTCACTACGATCCGACGAAAGAAGGTAACTAACACAAACACGTCGTAATTGTAAAAATGGATAGCGTCAGCAAATTTTGCAACGCGAAAAACTTCAGTAGAGAAACACCAGGATTCCGTTGCATGACTGGAAAAATTCGACTACTGCCACTGGAAGCACCTCCACCGGAATTTTCACATTACATCAGAGGGGAACCTCCAGAATCAAAGCACTTTCTTCTAAATACAAAAGCGCACTACGCCTCTTTCCAAACGACTTATTTCTGTCACTTCGGTTAACACTAACAGAGTGAAATCGCTTACGTTTTTTCCATCCAAGGACAAATATGTGACAGTTAAGGGATCATTACTACCACTACGCAACGAAGACAATAAATTTCTGCAAGTATATTTAATCGGAAATGAAGATACACAAATTGGTCAACGATGCACAAATATCAATGTACTGAGAGGAGAAGTAATTCAAGATGGACAGAAGAGCTTACACTAATACAGTCTACTGATGCACATACTCAAAACAGCACTAGACCGAATGGTTTCTGATGACTATAAAGCTACAATTCGAGCTGACAAAAGGCCACCTGGAGAACACGAACGTCGATTTAATTCTACTCAGATAGAAGAAGATAGAAGACGTCGACATCGTAATTACGGGCAATGAAACAAGCCGTGACAATTGTGCAACGAAGAGGAGAAGAACTACAACGCATTGTATCGAGAAGGGGCAAGAGGAAATGGACGAGAGGGGGATGGGGACAAGAGGAGATAGGGTGTAGGGAAGGACGTGGTTGGAGAGAGGGGTTGGTGAAGACGGACAGAGAGAGGGAATGGTAGTGGTGATGAACAGGGAACTGGGAGGGGAGGATAGAGAGAGGAGAAAGGTAAGGTGGATAAAAAGAGAGGGGAAGATGAAGATGGATAGAGAGAGGGGGCAGGAGGAGAAGGACAGAGAGGGGGGGGGCAAGGGGACATGGACAAAGAAAGTGGCAAGAGGAGAAGGAGAGAGGGGGCAAAGGAGCAAGTGTACAGAGAAAGGGGAAAGGAGAAAATGTACGAAGAGAGGAGGAAGGAGACATACAGAGTGAAGGGGATGGAGGAGATGAACTAATAGAAGACTGGAATAAATAAATACCGGGGCAATGACGGGTTTCTCAACTAGTAATTAACTAACTGCTAATAGAAACAACGAAAACTCTGTTAAGGAAGTGATTATTCTAGAGTGAATGTTCATTCTGTAACCATTGCAGCTTAGTAAGGACCCTTGTCTGCTGCTGAAGATTGGTAATCTGTGTAAAATTACGTTTAATTTCAATGAGTACTCATTACAACACTATCATTAAACAGGTAGCATTCGAAAAAAGTGTTAGCATGGTATCAAGCATCATTTATCAGAAAAGACGAAATTAATGGGAATCAACAATCAGCGCTCAAAGCAAGGATAAGAACAACGTGAGAAATTAACAACACACAGAGATGGAAATAAATTGCAACATCCTGATCCTAACTTCACGGTCTATGTCATTTATGAGACTCCTCTTGCAACAACTCCTTCCTTCCCTTAATAATCTTCGAGCTTACAAATAGATACAGAAGAACACGAAAAAAATAAATTCCTCTCCTTTTTCCTCCTCTGCATGTTTACTTCCAATTACACCCCCCTCCATCCAATATCTTCTTTTGCCTAAAACAGCCGTATCACAGACGAATGCCAAATTGTGGCACTGAAACACACCTGCAATACTATCGGCCTACAGAGAGACAGAAAATTCTCAAACACGGACAGGCGTCACATGAACGTATGAAGAGTTTACGCGCGAGGAGGTGCCATAGACTGCTACATCTCAGGGTCTGACATAACACGGTTGTAATAACTGATAGCGAAAGTCTTAAGAGAAACTGACAATATTTGACAAAGCGGAGAACGTCAGCGCCCTAAGTTCTTAAACATCTGAACATACCGTGACGCAAAAACTAAGTGAAACAATTGTTTAAAAACCACTTTTTCATGTCTCTACTGTTTATCTTCTGCTGCAGCAGTCTCTCACTCCTTTACTACGCCTCTCCAAATTAAAATCTCAATCAGATAATTAACTAACACGGAAAATATGTTCCATAATGGTAGCAGATAATAAATTGCACAGTTAGAATGCTTTGAAAATGAAGGTGAAGACGCTTTGATAACATATAAAATAATTTTATTTAGTCACTGAAAATACTTCACGTAAAGGAACATAGCTCAAACAACAGTTTAACATTCTTTTTAAGTTCATTTCATTCCTCATAGCGTCCAGCAAATTCTTCAATTAATGTTGTATTTAATTCAGAACTGTAACCATATTCCATAGTTTCAACGCTTGCACATTTTGACACAAGCTATGTCAGTTGAAAGCGTTGCACTAGTGACTCGGTACCCATTTTGGTTGAAATCTGATTGCAGTCCTGCAAACGATGCAGTTTACATACCTAAAACACATTTTATCCCCGTTTGCGGTAAACATGTTAGAAAGGTTGAAACCTCCATAGTGGAATTCCGCAAATACCTAAGGTAAATCTCTTTTTAAATGATTATATTATATGAAGAATTTAGTTGACACATCCAAACGTTTCAGAAACTGGACAACAGAACAGAGCACATTGTGAAAAAAAAGCGTCTCTGTATATTTTTATCATTTTGGTTCTCAAGGTATACGTCATTGTGCCGGCCGGAGTGGCCGAGCGGTTCTAGGCGCTACAGTCTGGAACCGCGCGACCGCTACGGTCGCAGATTCGAATCTTGCCACGGGCATGGATGTTTGTGATGTCCTTAGGTTAGTTAGATTTAAGTAGTTCTAAGTTCTAGGGGACTGATGACCTCAGAAGTTAAGTCCCATAGTGCTCAGAGCCATTTATACGTCATTGTAATATATCTCCGTAACTGCTCTGAATGTTACAGGAACGGATGTGGAGGAAGACGCGATCTACAGAGTCGAGTCTATGTGTAGGTGTCGATGGCAACAGAAATTACGATTTCCATTGGATGGGTAAGAAGAGAATTATGTTTAAAATTTTAGGCTTGTTTTAGATTTTATATAGTTCTCACTTAAATTTCTTTCATTGCTGCTGAAAAATCAGGGGTCCTATAATCGAGTTTCCAGTGCTTCACTGAGGAGACAGATTGTAGATGAGCGGTTACTCGCCTCATTGTTATCCTACAGTTTAACTTTAGACGTTCCGTTCCTGCTATTTCATCGCATATAGCTTCATTAGATTATTTTTCGAGATCTGCAGACAGTTTATGATCTACGTTTACATGAAATTGTTGTGGATGCACACAATAACCTTTTCAAGACATAAACGACGTTGCGAAATTTCACATGACATCCGCCACATGTGTTTCAGAGGTTGGAGCCAGTTCGTTTCCCTGCAGTGAGACGTACGCTGGCCCTGAAGCGTTTTCCGAGTCTGAAACCAGGGCTCTGAGGGATCATGTCCTGGCAGACAGCAGCCGCATCCAGCTTTACCTTTCATTCCACAGCTACGGCCCCGTAAGTGACCAAAAGACCCTTATCTAACAATACTGTACAAGGGCTATTAGTAAATTAACCTCCGATATTACTCGTAAAAAAGGAAGAAGTTGACAAATTTTTATATCTAAACTTAAGTAATAGAACCCAGTACGTTGTCCTCGATGGTGAATGTTCATCGGAGGTGAGGGTATCATCTGGAGTGCCCCAGGGAAGTGTGGTAGGTCCGATGTTGTTTTCCATCTACATAAATGATCTTTTGGACAGGGTGGATACCAATGTGCGGCTGTTTGCTGATGATGCTGTGGTGTACGGGAAGGTGTCGTCGTTGAGTGACTGTAGGAGGATACAAGATGACTTGGACAGGATTTGTGATTGGTGTAAGGAATGGCAGCTAACTCTAAATATAGACAAATGTAAATTAATGCAGATGAATAGGAAAAAGAATCCTGTAATGTATGAATACTCCATTAGTAGTGTAGCGCTTGACACAGTCACGTCGATTAAATATTTGGGCGTAACATTGCAGAGCGATATGAAGTGGGACAAGCATGTAATGGCAGTTGAGGGGAAGGCGGATAGTCGTCTTCGGTTCATTGGTAGAATTTTGGGAAGATGTGGTTCGTCTGTAAAGGAGACCGCTTATAAAACACTAATACGACCTATTCTTGAGTACTGCTCGAGCGTTTGGGATCCCTATCAGGTCGGATTGAGGGAGGACATAGAAGCAATTCAGAGGCGGGCTGCTAGATTTGTTACTGGTAGGTTTGATCATCACGCGAGTGTTACGGAAATGCTTCAGGAACCCGGGTGGGAGTCTCTGGAGGAAAGGAGGCATTCTTTTCGTGAATCGCTACTGAGGAAATTTAGAGAGCTAGCATTTGAGGCTGACTGCAGTACAGTTTTACTGCCGCCAACTTACATTTCGCGGAAAGACCACAAAGATAAGATAAGAGAGATTAGGGCTCGTACAGAGGCATATAGGCAGTCATTTTTCCCTCGTTCTGTTTGGGAGTGTAACAGGGAGAGAAGATGCTAGTTGTGGTACGAGGTACCCTCCGCCACGCACCGTATGGTGGATTGCGGAGTATGTATGTAGATGTAGATGTACTTAGATGTTAACATTACTTCTCCACATTCACGTCTACGTCTACACTTCGCAAGCAACCTTACGATGGGTGGCGGAGTGTACTTTTTGAATCAGTGTCATTTCCTCCTTTTTCCATTCCGTCGCTTAAGGTTCGCGGGTAGGAAGGCTGTTGTTGTACATGGTCAAGATAGTATCAGGAGCTCATGTGGGTATCCGGGAGGGTTTTCTTACACGTAAAAAATGCTAGGATTCAAAGAAAATGCCGGGATTCAAAGAAAAATGAGTTTTATTCCAAAGAACTGCAGCTAAGGGGTACAGTATTTACGGAAACTGGCTACGGCTGCTGAGTGAATCGCACATGGTTCGGGAAGAGTATTTCACCCTCAGTAGGAAGGACTGGTGGGCAAGGAAGCTGGCAGGCAAGAGAGCGATCCGCTGTTGTGGCTGCTACCTCGCCGACACTCTTGCGTACCTCACGTGACGGCATCAAGTCCTCCCATTGACGTGTTTGTGGCAGGAATTTGGCGTCCCTCACTCAGCAACACCGTGGTGGCGTCCCTACGTCAGCGTAATAGCGGGTGCGAGCCGCCAACAAGTACTGTGGAGTAAGATACTTCCTGGTACATTAAAACTGTGTGTCGGACCGAGACTCGAACTCGGGACCATTGCCTTTCGCGGGCAAGTGCTCTACCAACTGAGCTACCCAAGCACGACTCACGCCCCGTCCTCACAGCTCTACTTCTGCCAGTTCAAATGGCTCTGAGCACTATGGGACTTAACAGCTGTGGTCATCAGTCCCCTAGAACTTAGAACTACTTAAACCTAACTAACCTAAGGACATCACACACATCCATGCCCGAGGCAGGAGTCGAACCTGCGACCGTAGCAGTCGCGCGGTTCCGGACTGCGCGCCTAGAACCGCGAGACCACCGCGGCCGGCACTTCTGCCAGTACCTCGTCTCCTACCTTCCAAACTTTACAGAAGCTCTCCCGCGAACCTGTTAAGTTTGGAAGGTAGGAGACGAGGTACTGGCAGAAGTAGAGCTGAGAGGACGGGGCATGAGTCGTGCTTGGGTAGCTCAGTTGGTAGAGCACTTGCCCGCGAAAGGCAATGGTCCCGAGTTCGATTCTCGGTCCGGCACACAGTTTTAATCTGCCAGGAAGTATCATATCAGCGCACACTCCGCTGCAAAGTGACAATCTCATACTGTGGAGTAGTTTACGTAACTGCTCATGCCACTGCCTGAGACTAAGGCAAAATGATGGAAGCAGAACACAACAAAAATTTTTATTATTGCTAGCCGTTACCATGAACACTGGTAAGCCTCCTGTGGGCTCGCGTCTCTCTAATTTTGCCTTAATGATCTTTTCGCGAGATAGACGTAGTAAGGAGCAATATATTGGTTGAGTTTTCGAGGAATGTACACTCGCAGAACTTTAACAGTGGACCGTAACGTGATGCAGAATGACTGTTGCAGCGTCTGCCACCGGAGTTTGCTGAGCGTTCTGTGCACTTTCGCGCTTGCTAAATGAATCTGTAACAAAACATGCTCCTCTTCTCTGAATATCCTCTATTTCCCCTATCGGCCCCATTTGGTACGGATCCCATAATGATGAACAATATTGAAGTACTAGAATGAAATTTTCACTCTACAGCGGAGTGTGCGGTGATATGAAACTGTGTGCCGGACCGAGACTCGAACTCGGGACCTTTGCCTTTCGCGGGCAAGTGCTACTGGCGGAATTAAATCTGTGAGGACGGGGCGTGAGTCGTGCTTGGGTAGCTCAGTTGGCAGAGCACTTGCCCGCGAAAGGCAGGGTCCCGAGTTCGAGTCTCGCACACAGTTTTAATCTGCCGGGAAGTTTAATATTGAAGTACTGGCTGAACGAGTGTTTTGTGAGCTATTTCCTTTGTTGATGGACTACAATTTCTGAAGATTCTTCCGCTCACAATTAATTTTATGTGGTTGTTCCACTTCAGATTGGTCCATACGCATATTCCTAGATATTTAATGGAAGTAAGTGCTTGCAGTGAGTGTTTCGCAATTTTGTAATCATACAAAAAGGGGCCTTTTGTCTACATATTCACAGTACGTTACATCTGTTCATGCTGCATCAAGTGTCGAACCTCTGTGCAGTCCAGTCTGAATTTCGCTTCAATTTTCCAGTGTTTCAAGTTCTCTGTACATAACCGCATCATCCGCGAAAATACTAATGGAACTTCCGACATTATCTACTAAATCATTTAGATATATTCTGAAAAGTAACGGTCATATAACATTCACGTGGTGCACGCTCGAAGTTACTTTTACGTCTCAAGATTTTTCTCCATTCAGAATGAGGTGCTGTGTTGTGTTTGCTACTAATTATTCAGTTCAATCACAAAATTGGTCTGATATTCCGTACATTCGTGTTCTGTTCGTTAGGTGACAGTGGAGAACTGTATCGACCGCGGAAATCAAGGAACCTACGCGCCTGTGTCTGATGCTTTCTGTGTCTCGTGGATGAATAGGGCCTCGTTGTCTTCGAGGAGCTTCACGGTCTCCAGAAATGGCATGACACGCTAGTATAAGTCATGTTCCAAAATCCTACAACAGTCGGACGTCAGAGGTGTAGGCGTATAGTTTTTTGTGCCTCTTCGACGAAGTTTCTTGAAAACGCGAGTGAACTGCGCTGTTTACTAATCATTAAGAACGCTTCGCTCCTCAAGAGATCTCCGATACATTGCTACTAGAAAAGGGAAAAGTTCTTTCACATACTCTGCGTAAAATCGTATTGGTATCCCGTCAGGTCCAGTGGCCTTTCCTCTGATGAGCGATTTCAGTTACTTTTCTCTCACTTATTTCGATATCTGTCATTTTTGTCGTTTGTGTGACGAATTAAAGAGGGAACACAGTGTGATCTTGTCGCTGAAACAATTTTGAAAAAAAGACGCTTTTGCTGTGTTATTCTTTGTTTCAATGTCATTGTTGAGTGACTGGACATAACCTTCGATTGGTTTACTAATTTAACAGAAGACAGAACTTCTTATGATTTTCCATCAAGTTAGTAGCTAGAGTTTTACTTTCGTATTCGTCGGACGCTTCGCGCTTAGCCCTGCTTACACTAATTTCGACTTCGTTTGACTTGTTTATTCAAACATTTGCCGTACCGTGACACCAGCTTATGCTTTGATTAAAGAATGGTTCCTCCTGGTGCTTCAGCCAATTGTTGACAGCGTCCTTGAGATCACTGTTGGTCGTGCTGTGAAGTCAGCCAGTCTTTCCTATTGAAGAAAAGATAAAGGTCGTTTGGTGCGAAGTCCGAGCTACTCGTATAAGAGCGGTGTTGAAAAATCTCCCTGCCAAAAAGCTCGAGTTTTTCCTTTGTTCGATTCGCAACATAGTGTTGGGGACTACCGTGAAGGAGAACGATTCCTTCGGTAATCATCCAGAACCGATTGTTTTGAATTGACCTACCGAGTTTCGTAAGAATCTCACAATGAATCTGTGATATCACAATATTCTCACGCGTTACTCTCATGAAAACTGTAGTCAAAAGTCCTTGGCGATCACAAGGAAAACTGTAACCATCATTTTGCAATCTGTTCGAATTTTTAGGGCTAATTGGACAATGATTGTGCACCCACTTTTTGGACTATTGCTTAGTGTCAGAATTGAAATACTGCACCCTCCGCTTTCTCCCACACGATTCTGTTGCGAAATTCCTCTTTTCCTTCGTAGTAGCGCTGAAGGAGCGTCAAGGCCGAACACGTTCTTTTAGCTTTATGGAACATCAATTAAGACATTTTTGTACTCACAGCACACAAAACATATGGTTACCTAATCTCCCTGAGACAATTTTAAAGAGGGTTTTCCTTGAAGTCTAAGGTTCATCATCAGAAAGATCGGAAACAATAAACGCACGCATCATTTCGTGAACATCTTGTACAAGTTCATGATTCAATTCTGAATGTCGTCCTCGACCACTTTCAGCATGTACTCTGTGCGACCAGCCTTGAATTTTTTGAACCGTTCCTTCACAACACTGTCATATACAGTACCATCCCCATACACACGCCACAATAGACGATAAACCTTGGCGTCGTTGACTCCTTCTCCGAGCAGGAAGCGAATAACAGAACGCACGTCGCAAATGGCGAGAGACCCAATAACACGGCCCATTACAATCGCTTGAGGCTTACACACTGACGAACGCAGATGGTTGACAGACGTTAGTTAACCATGAAAGTCTCCCTTTCCAACCACGCAAGCGCCATCAGAAAACGAGCATTTTATTCTTAATAGCCAATCGAAGGTTAATTAATGAATAACCCTCGTACACTCTAAGACAAAACAAACGACGCACCACGGAGGTGTTATCCGAATAAGACGTAAATCGGTAGATATAACGTACATGTAGTGACAAACGATTAAATTTTCAGGTAAAGTAGATGATTTATTCAAGATAAAGAGCTTCACAAATTCAGCAAAACAATAACGCGTTGGTTACGTTCTGGCCCTTATGCAAGCAGTTACTCGGCTTGGCACAGGATTGTTGGATGTCCTTCTGAGGGACGTAGGACAAAATTCAACCAACTGGCCCGTTAGATCGTTAAAATCCCGAGATGGTTGAAGAACCCTTCTCATAATGCTCCGAACGTTCTCAAATGGGGAGAGATCAGGCGAGATGCAGACAAGCAGTAGAAATTATCCTACTGTCTACTCATACCATTGTTTCCCAATCGTGGTAGACGGCTCTATAATCAACAAATATCAAATGTGCTTGTTTTTACAATTAAGATCATAGGCATTTCATTCCACATTTTATTTACGATGTAAATGTACACCTTTGTATTCTAACGATTTACATTGCTGTTCAAACGTTACTTGAGTGTTGCAAATGTTATTGTACAGTACAAATAATATGGCTTGACATTGAAATTTCTTGCAAATAAGCTGCTTGTATGGTAATGTAGTTTCATGATTTTACTGGGTTGATTGTGGCGAGTTCCCTAACCATCGGTATGCTTGATTTATGTGGATGCCCTCGAACACCGCCATGGAGGTGACCGCTACGCGGCTACCGGCTGAATACAAACCATAACCATTGTAATTACGTGAAATGTCCTTGAAGTGATAATGACAGGCGCACCTGCCCTAGATACTCACTGCAATCAAGCATCCAGATGGCGAGACGCTAGGGGACTCTCAGACATCAAGCATCCCGATGGAAACAGAAAACTGTTACATCCACGTTGTTCCTAGATCACACAAAACGCAGTTTTTAACCAGACATTGATACGGCTAACTATATCATACTGTACAACCAAATTTGCAACATTAAAGTACATATCGAATACAAATATGAGTATCAACCGTTAGAGCCCAAAGGTTCACATTTACATTATAAATGATGCGTAGAACCAAATACATCGATTCCTAATAGCAAAACCTGGCACACTTTGTATATGCGCACTATAGCGCCATCTACCACGAATGGAAAACGATGGTATTGAGTGCACTGTACGTATTTTTTGGCGTAAGATTAAAATATGCAGTAAAAACGGGGAACTCACATATGAAGATGTAAAATTGACCCAACGCACGCAGGAGGGGTGATTAGGTGGCGGCCAGGTGGAGCCCACACAGATGTTCCCTTTACTGACATTAATTTTTCATCTAGAACTTTTTTTTTTTTTGTGCGATGCGTCCTTTTCGAGATATTTAGTTGACTGAAGTTAAAACAAACATCCTGTGGGAGTAAGCATAGATGTAGCATTTTCAATATTATCACATTCTGCGTGCACTTCCCCAAATGATGAATAATTTTTTGTTCTCTTTGCAGTATATACTCTACCCGTGGAGCTACACTGCTGACATGCCTGATAACTGGGAAACACTGGTGAGCAATTTTTCCTACGTTCATAATTCATTTTAAATCATATGTCAGATGTAAATAAAAATAAATAAATTCACAGCAACGTCATTCATCTTTGTATTTTATTACCAAACAACACTCCTTTTTTTTTATCCTCGCAGCAAGCGTTGGGTGACGCGGCCAATGCTGCCCAAGAAGCAGCGGGTGGTCCCACCTACACGGTTGGAGAGTCGACGGTCGTCCTGTGTGAGTACTCATCTTGCTTTTAGTTTCCTTCAAGAAACGGAACGCGTATGCGATCAGTGAGTAATCAAACAAGCGTACTCTTTGAAGAATTGTCGAGTAATTCTCATCTTGCTAGATATTTTAATGAGCAACATTATTTGCATCAGGCTGTTCGTTTAACAGAATAATTTATTAAGGACAGCTAGCTAGTTCCATGTGTGCTCAAATGGATGTGGACTCATCAACTCATAAGTGCATAATAAATATCATAAGCCATACATGTCGTATACTTGCGAGGATGACACGTTCGCATCCATTTGCGCACTTGATTTTGAGCAAGTGATCTAAAGTGAAGTCCTTCTTGGTTGGGTTTAGTTGTACTAAATACCAACATTAGTCCCCACTCCGTTCCGCCGGCTCTAGATTTCGGGCTTAAAGCTGTCCGCTCCTGATTTTTCGCTGATATCCACTTGGAATTTTCATCGCGACCCACCGGATCAGATCACTTTTGCATTGAAATTTCGCCGGGTTCTCGCATACACCTACAGACGTGACATTAGTTTGGCGAAGAGAACTTTTAGAAGCCTCGACGGAATTTATTCAGCGAATTAGTGTCCACAGAGTCAAACGGCTTGGTAAATAAGCAAAGGTATCGATTTGTCTGACGACACCCATGAAGGAAGGAAATGGAAAATGTATCCCAGAGAAAGAGCCGATGAATTTCTTTGGAAGGAGAGAGACTGTACGGCGGGACAGTGAATGCTTCAGAACAGGAAATGTCTTGACGCAACTCTCAATCAGAACCTCCTTATTTAGAATCCAAAAGAACAGATGAAGAGACTGATTTCTTCAAAAAGAAAATGAATGACTGTAGGGTCGAGTTCCGTTGCAGAAAGCTGCGCGGGGTAGCCGCGCGGTCTCGTGCGCCTTGTCACGGTCCGCGCGGCTCCCCCCGTCGTAGGTTCGAGTCCTCCCTCGGGCATGTGTGTGTGTGTTGTTCTTAGCAGATACCTTAGGTATAAACTCCAGTATATTTACACGGAGAGTCCTTACGAATTATTCTACGTATTTTTCACAAGCTCCCTAACCCAGCTAAAACGCTGGTGCTGAAAAGTTCACAAGGTTAGTCCGGAGGAAAGGTACACACTTTGGGAGGAGATAGTATCGGTGATCCTGAACAAAACACTTGACTGGGGCATATGCCCTATTCCGAATGGTTTCCGAGACAAAACACATTTTATGTACATTGTTAATTTTTTTGTATTATTCAGTACATTTTCATTGTTTACAACGTGCCGCAGTAGTGTTGAGGGACTAGAGACGAACAATGGATACGGGACATTTTTTGTCCGTCAAGTCAAGAAATTACCGCAAACTGTCCTACAAAAACTAACGAAGTTACAGGGCATGCGCGTCGCACGATATTTTCAATATTCTCTGCTCCCTTCGCACAAATTATTAGCCCTAGAGAAAAAAATGAATAGGGCCTTATTTGTAGGAATTAACGTATTTAATTTTGTACTGGGACACGTTTACGCTACAGGCCGTGGTTTTCGAAGTATTCAAGGAAAACGTACAAAACTGACATTAAAGGTATTCTATCTCGGAAACCATTCGGCATAGGGCATATGTCCATAAGACGTTTTTGTTTGAGGATCACCAACTCTATCACCCCTCAACGCATGTTCCTTTTCTCCTGACTCACCTACTATAGTGCTAAGTTTTGCCTCCGAGTTGCACCATCCAAATTGTAATACATCTTCTGAGGCCAGGATAAGACTTATAGTTGGTCTCTGCGTTGCGTCCAGCTCCTTTAACTTCATGTATAAGCAGTACCTCAGAATAGCGAAAATCAGTTATACGTTTGAGTCCGAATTTAATAATAAAGTATCTAAACTTCAATACGGGTTTAGGAAAAGTGACAGCACAAAATAGCATGGTTCTATTGAAATCAGAGAGGCCTTTATTAGGAAAAAGTACGTAGGATCCATTTTTATTGATACTGTCGGAGCCTACGATAATGTGGGCTTCCACATACTCTTAAAGAAGCGATAATGACCAGGTCTTCTTCATTTTCTTTTAAAGCATAAATACATTTCTACCATTTCTACATCGTATTGATAAACAGGATGCTTCAGCTAAGTTGTTCTCAAATATTTACGGAACGTTTAAAGCAAAATAATTCTCTTTCACCCTCGAATGAAATGTGAAAAAGTGCCCACTAAATGACGTAAAGCCTCTTTTCATAGCTGTAGTAATTACAGAGATATTGATATTAGCTCCGCTTTTTCAGGTAGAGCTCTCGTAGTTCTAAGAGAGACGCGTTCAACGGCATAACTCCAACATTTAGGACTTCAGGTTTATCTGCTTTGAACGTGAAACCGATTGCTGTCTAATGATGAACCTCGTGCTGTTACACATAGCTGTCACGCCAGGCTGATGGGCGCTCCAGCTAGACGCAAGTGAAACAGAGAGAGACAGACACGTGAACTGGAAGGCAAATACGAATAAGTATGGGGTCTGCATGCCTTCTCGCAAGGGACACCAGCATGGAGAGAGAATGTCAGCGCTGATATGTGAAAGCGAGAAATGTATTAACAATTGCGAATACGATCAGACTCAAGCTACACACTCTGTTGGTGACAATGAAAATTTGTATCTAACAGGGACTCGGACCCAACTTTTTTTTTAATGTCTTCGTGGCGGACATCCGGTGACACTCGTTCATGTTGTTCATTGATCCGTTCACTCAGTTTTATTATTACAGAGGGAAGCTAAACCCGCTGACTGAACACGTTTAGCTACCGTGCCGGCGCCTCGGCCATCCTAGCACGCCTCCCGGACCGTCGAGAACTTCCACGTGTCACCGCCAGCCAGTGTCCGGTTCTCGCCCACTTGCTGTGATTGCCGCACAGGAAGAGACTTGTGATAACTGTCACGGTCTTGTCTTGGTGTGAAATACTGTATTGCAGTGGCTGTGTTTTTACAATGTTATCTGCAATATAAAAATGCGAATACTTGAAATATTCGCCAAAAAGCGTGACGTTAGTTCCAGACTAGCTACAGCAATTCTGAATACATCATTGAACTCGTCATAAAAGAGCGGTTCCAGTACAATTGTCACTTCTTTTCTAGGACCGATATTAGCAATGTAATTAATAATTATACGTAAAAACTGATTATAGCAAAAGTATTCACGATTACTGAAAATTTCTCATATAAAAGAGAATGCAAAAGAGGAATCGGTTGTAAATAAAATCCCATATTACTGTTAACGAATACCAGAACAGATAATCCCCACAGTTGCAAAGCAAGGGTACCCTAAGCGTCAACTATTGATACCATTGCGCTTTACTGTTTGTGTGTATTAACATGATAATTTATTACGATAAGTTTGTAGGAGCAGTAGTTGACTAGAACAGCAGGGCAGCGTGATAGAGGAGAAAGTCATGTATTTGGCTAGGTTCTTGTAGTTCAGATTTGTAGCGTAAAAGAGTTATCTAAAAGACGTAACTGTAACTATTTATAAATTTAATCTGTGCATTAATGTATACAAATTACCATATTGTATGTTGTATGTTTAATATGAAATACGGTATGTTTAAATCTTGTAAATAGCCACAATGACGTGTCTACAGTAACAGACACGTAGCACAGTTGAGGGAGAGCACGTTTAGGGGCCTTTCGTTTGCTGTCCTTAGAGTGGTGGGTAAAATTTTGTGCAGTCTCTACGAACCGCTTACTATAAGATGGAGTGTAGAATGGAGAGCTTCTGTAAAGTGTGGAAGGTAGGGGGCGAGGTACTGGCAGAAGTAAAGCTGTGAGGAGGGGCCGTGAGTGGTGCTTGGGTAGCTCAGTTGGTAGACCACTTGCCCGCGAAAGGCAAAGGTCCCGAGTTCGAGTCTCCGTCCGGCACACAGTTTTGATCTGCCAGGAAATTTCGTTTGAAGTGTAGAATGTTGGACTCAGTTATTTCAGTGCAACACTTAACGATTATGGAAATGTATCCCACATTGCTTTAAAATCAACTGTTATATTGAACTTTGAGTTCAGAATCAGTATTATTTATCAGACTCCAGTGAAGTGGTTAAATGACCAAATTTGCTAAGATTAGCAAATGAGTGCACTGGATAATGTCGACGGCACAAAGTAAACTTTGCCCGTGTACGCTCTGCTCACTGCAATGCTATTTCAAATCATATTTAATTATTGTGCTTATTTTCAGGATCAGTAGACCATCATTTCTGTAACTTCTTTCTTTGACCTGAATAAATGCAACATTCAATATAATTTGAACAACTTTGTCCTAACAGATTACTATCCTCTCATTTATTTAATGTCTGGGTTTTATATTCATTAACTGTTCCTTAGGCTGGCACACTACTTTTTTAAAGAATTTTTTAAGAGCACAATGCAGCAGCGCACAACCAGACCCATATTTTGGCAGAAGGGAAAATAAATTTATTAAATGATTGAGTGCTTGCCCACCGGTTGTTAGGTAGCAGCAAAGTAATCCACTTGATAATTAATTTCATTTCACTATGTTGCTATAAATCAACTGATCCACTGTAATTGGTTAGTTTTCTTCAGAAGATAAAGCACCGGTTGTCCATTGCACAGTTGCAGCGTTTCACAAGTTAACGACGGTAATTGTTCTTGCTTCTACCAGAGACTAGAAATAAACTGCGCGTCAAAAATGGAATGTATTTTTAAGAAATGTAGCAGGTATAAAGAGTTAAATATAAGAGGCGATCAAAAAGCTTTTGTTCGAAGGCTGTACAGACCGGAGTCGATATGCCAATGAGCAAAATCTACGCGAGGATTGAGGCAACCAGGTAGGAGATATCCATTTGGTACAACATTACAACATGGTTTCACGCTGCGTGAAGAAGTCCGTAACTGCCTGCTACGCGTCCTCGTCCGACAGGAATCGCCGACCCTTCATTGCCCTTTTTTGGCATCCCGAAGGCGTGATAATCCCATGGGACGGGATCAAGACTATAGGGCGAGGTCTCGCGTGTCTCCCACTTGAATTGGTATGACTTCTGCCTTACAATTGCGATATGGGGACGAGCGTTATCATGAATTTGCGAACCATTCCACAACGTTAGTTTTAGACAGATAAGCTGCTCCATACACTTTCTTCATTCTCCAATGGATGTCTACCGGTATTTCGGTAGCCGAGAAAAGAGTAACACCACGTTGGTCCTGTTTGGATCCACTTGATAATCATGGCGCCATAGTTCACGTTTCCATATTTGACGCACGCACGTCGGAGAGACACAAATGCCGCAATGATCCCTTGCCCTTCTATATACCCGTGTCGAAGTCACACTATATTAATTTTAATTACCAACAGTCTCAGTTGCAATGTTTACCTAGATTTAGCTAGGTTTTAGTCGGGATAACCCAACCTTCTTCAGAATAAAAGTAACTACCGTTTGTCCATAGTGGAGATCGTCAAGCTAAAACTACAAATCCATAAATTATCATCAGACTGTAAAAACTTATCTGAAACTGCCTCGGCCCCACTTTGCGACTGCGATGCGGCAGCCACGAGTGCTGTACTGGAACTGACCGTAGCGTCATAAGTTCAATCATGACCATTTGTGCGCTAAGTCAATAGGATGTCCATACGTTGTAACCATAGCTAAGCAAGTGCTAAACATTTACGTCTCAAAAAAAATTTTTAGACCTAGTCATAATAATGACGAGGTTGGCTTTATATTATCCTTCCCACTCCTAAGTTCTTTTTAGGTGATTAAACTTCGTGCTTAAGCACAAAAGTTTCCTAGACAGGCCATACGTTGTAAGCACGTGATATCTTCCTCATATCATGACCAACGAATACTTCATAAAAGTTAAGACAGTCGATCT
Source organism: Schistocerca nitens (assembly GCF_023898315.1). NCBI lineage: Eukaryota > Metazoa > Arthropoda > Insecta > Orthoptera > Acrididae > Schistocerca > Schistocerca nitens. The sequence goes on along the minus strand of NC_064618.1, from coordinate 281,694,341 downwards.
AAGCACGTTCTGCACAGGATAACATATACGCCCTTTTGTTTCACTTTACTAGTAAATTCAAGGTTAGAAGTTAGGTTCGCGTCTTGTCCCAACAAGTAACTTATCACACAGTTCATGCGCAGGCGCAAGGTATTGTGTCCGCCTAGGCGGGCCTCACGGCGCTACGGTCAGTTCCAGTACAGCACTCGTGGCTGCCGCATCGCGGTCGCGAAGTGGGGCCGACGTAGTTTCAGATAAGTTTTTACAGACTGACGATAATTTATGGATTTGTAGTTTTAGCTTGACGATGTCCACTATGGACAAACGGTAGTTACTTTTATTCTCAAGACGGTTGGGTTATCCCGACTGATACCTAGCTAAATCTAGGTAAACATTGCAACTGAGGCTCTTTGTTATTAAAATTAATATTAATATTTTTGCAGTTGATGACAGGGCCGCGAAATGTTGACAATATTCACACTATATTGCATACACGCCGCAGCAACGCCCTCAAACGGAAACTTTTTCATTGCTTCTTGTAATAACATTTGTGCACTGAGTTTAATGTCAAGATACACATGTTCATTGCAAAATTACATCAGCAATAGCAACAAAATGATATCACGAAAGAACGTAGTTTACCCCAGAGAAGCCCTGTCTTCGACCGGGAAAGGATAGTTGAGCGCTTTCCTAGGCACACACGTGTAGCGAGCCGTTTTCCTATCGTACGGGTTTCACATACAGCTACGTATTTCGAATGGTACTTCCTCCAGGTACGCCGGTAACACTTCGGAAAGAAATTTTGTGTATCTTTTACCTGATAAGGTTTCTTGAATGAACCAAAGACCAACCACCACATAATCTCCAATAGTCCCGCACTAAACGTTCGCATTCCACTGCCTCAGCAAGTACTGGTTCTCAGCGGGCCAGTAATGCATACTTCTTACATTCGGCTCTCTGTGATTCGGAAAAGAGAGTTCTCTGAGGATAGTCCGTTGTCTATATGTCGCAACAGAATCCAGGGATAAAATTCCATTCTGCAACTACGCTGCTTGACGCGCTGGTGAAATAAAACCTGTTACGGATTGAAACTGTTTCCACGTAAAATGTGAAGCACTCAGGCTGACCTATTCCAAAAGCACACGTAATTTCTCTGGAGCTAACATGTGGATTATGAGCAACACCTGCCACAACATCTCGTTGCATGCTTGCTCCTTATCCTTTGAGCAGTATTTCAGTAGCCTCCCAACTACAATTTTTTTTCGCATGCGCTGATTGTCATTCTTATTGGACACCATTCGTTGGTATACCTTTAGGCGTACAACTTTGTTATTAAATATAAATGTAAAAAATAACAACGCACTTCTTGGATTGTGTCCGCCGTTGATAATAACAAAGTCAACACATGTTATTACTGACTCGAATAACACTCTGCGTAAGCTTGTGTTAATCATAAGCAGGTTGAAATAACCCGTTTCAGTGCCGCAATACGACATAGAATTTTTCAAGTATGTGGATGTTATAAGACTGCAAATTTTCCTTTTTTAACTCACATTATTTCTCGACATAGTCTCCTTTGAGGGATATACACTTCGTCCACCAATCCTCCAACTTTTTCATCCTATCGGAAAAATAGTTTCTTTCAAACTCTGCAAAATACTCTTGACTGCAACTAACATATGCTCATTTCTTGAAAATTTCTTCCCAGTAATCCAAAGTTTCGAGTTAGGGAACAGAATAAAGTCACTTGGCGCTAAGTCTGTTGAATAGAGTGGTTCAGGGACCAATCCAAAGACCAATTCATGCACTTTCGCTACTGTTATCGCTGATGTGTGGAATGGCGCACCAGTTTGAGCCAATGCAAGTTTCATACGATCTAACAATGAAACATAATAGGATCCAGTTATGGTTCTACCTTTCTCCAAGTATACGACGACGATTATTCTTAGGGAATCCCAAAAACCTGTGGCCATCATCTTACCAGGTGACAAAAATGGTCTTTTAATTCCACGTCACACGTAGTTGCTTCACAGCCAATTCTACGTGCACGATATTATGCACTGCCTCAGTTGAGATGCCTACGGTCTCAGCAATCTCACGAATTTTTTTTTTTGGCGGCCTTGCATTACAATATGATTGATTTTTGTCATTGGCTTCCTTTGTAGTGACCTCAATTGAACGGCAGAAACGCGTGTCGTCTTGGGTGCTTAAATTAATTAATCTAAAATAAATAGTCTTTAATGATGGTGCAGAGCCCTCCTGAACTTCGTCCAAATCTGTTTTGTTTTGTTCAGCTGTCGAACCCTTCAAATGAAAATGTTTAATAACAGCACGAAATGCGGTTCTTTCCATTTTCAATCGTAGCCGACACACAGATGCAGAAGGCTGACAACAATAAACTGTACGCTACATATTGTTGAAATTCTTTATACGAAACTATAGCCAATTATGAAGGCGCAACGAAAGTGTTCCATTTTTTCAGGGAAATTTACCAGACTTATCAAACCACCCTCGTTTTTTATTTTTTCATTTTTTAAATTTTTTCCTGGTGCATTGTTCGGCAGCATTCCTTTAGGGACGGCAGGTGGCCCGGATTTTTTAATTTCAGAGTAGTATTCTTATACTACAAATTTTTGTCCAAAGTCTTGCGTGGATCTATATATCAGCTCCCGCTCTCAATCTAAATAACCAAACCTCAGATGCCAACGGAGTAGTATTAATTAAAAAAAATATTTAAAAAAATCTGAAAAATGGTTCTTCATAAAACGAAAGAGAACTGGGGATGAGGTAGAACGTGTAATTTGTGAAGCAGAATTATCAAAGTGTTATCATACAGTTAAATATCATATGTCTTTGAAATTAGTGGACTGTACTTGTACGCTAAGCTCCGCACTTTTTAATGATTCTGGAGCCTCAAAAATGCGACGCTGGACAGAACAAAATCAACAGCAATTGTGAGATCATTGTTAGCACGCGATACTGTCAAACAAATACCCAAAGATTTTTCAGAGGTCCGTTATTTTGGTGTAGCTATAGCCTCTAGTAATCACACCACCTAGAAAATATTTCCATTAATTAATTCACTTTATCTCTAGCTTGAAGAAGTGTCCCGGTTTCTGCTACGCAAATTACGTTCATTTTTCGCCGGCCGCGGTGGTCTAGCGGTTCTAGGCGCTCAGTCCGGAACCGCGCGGCTGCTATGGTCGCAGGTTCGAATCCTGTCTCGGGCATGGATGTGTGTGATGTCCTTAGGTTAGTTAGGTTTAACCAGTTCTAAGTTCTAGGGGACTAATGACCTCAGAAGTTGAGTCCCATACTGCTCAGAGCCATTACGTCCATTTTTAGTCAGTTTAAGAGAACTGTGCCGGTTTGTCAGACAGTAATTACGACAGCTGTTTGCCTGGTGTACATCTCCCAGTAATCCTGATTTGGATTTTTCATGCTCTCCTGAAATCACTCCATTTTACAGCTAGTGAGAGACTATAACTGAAGCCCCCCCCCCCCCCCTATTCTTTACTTCATCTCGCATTTTAAAATGCTCTAAATTAATGGATTGATCATCTACTTTTTATTGCTACTACTTTCATTTCGGTAATTTGAAGCTCGACATTTTGGTATTTCTGATTTTATTTATTAAAAAATGTTCAGGATATTTAACGATGTGTTATATGAGAAAGTTTCATACGAAGTCCAAAAAAAATGGTTCAAATGGCTCTGAGCACTATGGGACTCAACTGCTGAGGTCATTAGTCCCCTAGAACTTAGAACTAGTTAAACCTAACTAACCTAAGGACATCACAAACATCCATGCCCGAGGCAGGATTCGAACCTGCGACCGTAGCGGTCTTGCGGTTCCAGACTGCAGCGCCTTTAACCGCACGGCCACTTCGGCCGGCTATACGAAGTCCGGTTGAAAAAATATAAACTAATAAAATACGGACTTGAATAAACAACTCATACAATTTGACTCTGATGACCGCGCAGTTGAGCGCCCCACAAACCAAACCAAACTCATACAGTTTGAAATGATTGCTTCGTCGTTGGAGCAAATCACTACAGATAGATGGCTAGTCATCCATTTTATTTAACTTAATTTACCTTTTTCTCTCTATTGGCATACAATTGTTTCCATGATTCGATGGCTAGAAAATGTCTGATCTAACTAAGAGGCCGACGTGCTGTTTGAACAGATGCGTCAGCCGGCAGCAGCGACGATTGGACGAAAGCCGTCGGCGGAGTGGACCTCGCCTACACCATCGAACTGCCCGGCGGTGGCAGCCAAGGTTTCGACCCTCCAGCGTCTGAAATCATCGGCATCGTGACGCCATTCTTCGAAGCAATACGGGTCTTTGGCCAGTACGTCAGTGAAAACTTTGGATGAAGATTCCCTTATGTAGATGGAGACGTACACTGATTACGTTTCTTTGAGAGATATTTGTCCTGAATAAAGGAAAACTGCATGGAAATTTATTGTTCTTAATCTCCAAAATGGATTTTTCACTCTGCAGTGGACTGCGTACAGTTTTGAAACTTCCTGACAGATTAAAACTGTGTGCTGCAGAGGGACTCGAAAACGTTTCAGTATACAGTTTTAATCTGCACGAATTATCAATATTTTTAAGCTTCACATTACACATTTGCTGTAAGGAGTCACAGACAACAGGTTACCAACGAAGAAGTACCACATTTTGTTTTTCCTTCAGTTAGCCCCCTTTCTTTCGTGGGTCTGCAACTGCTCATGGTGTTTCTGGCTTTTGATTCTGTTTATTATTTCCAACGTAATTGGCATAACAGTTAACAAATTTATCCCACTGTGAGACAAGGTGATTAGTGTATTCACAGGAAAATGTTTGGGGTCGCCTACGGAACCATGATTGTATCCAGGCGTGCATTTCTGCGTGCAAAGCAAATTGACAGCCACGAATGTCTTTCTTCAGGGCTCCAAAAATACAGAAATCGCTATCCTGTTGGTCTGGCTACGATCTTGGATCCTTAGGCAACTGCCAACTTTTTTTTCCCCCATGAATGCATTGACTGCCATGTCTCACAGTGGGAGATAAATGTATTACCAGTTAGGCGATTACTTTTGAAATAGTAAACAGTTCACTTACATTTTTCCATTTGTCCCGTTTCATTTGACTGCACCTTATGCTGCCTAATACCCTCCCTGATGCAACAACACCACCGTACAATATGATGTGTAACGGTCTGCGAATGTGTAAATTCTGTTTCGAGCTTGTCCACACAGTACAGTGGTTTTCCTGTTGTATTTCTGAGATGTAAGAGTGGGAAGAACATGGTATTAGCGTAAACTGATGACAGAAAGCCACTGAAAATCACGTATGCACCGACCAGAGTATCTGACCAACTGTATTCAAACATCCTATGGAACCGAAACTCCCCTATCTTCCTGTTTCTCAAGCTGGCGCAAATAGAGTACAATTAGCAAATAGAGTACAATTTACTTAATAAATGCTGATAATCTGCCTGCTACAAGGAAATTGGTCACCTACACTTATCATTTAGTAACAAGAGATAGGAGAAGATGGCGAATGTCTGTTGCTCTATAATAACATCGTAAATAATTTCTTCATTAGTTAAAAACAGTTCGAAAGTACGTATGAATTAAAAGTGTCATAATCTTTTTTTTTTAGACCCAAATAACATCGATTTTGCAAGATGTCTCCTCCCATACATGTACGGATGATTTAGAAAGAAAACTAGTCAATAATAAGTTACATTATGTGCGAGAAGGATACAATAATGAATGAATGACAAATATTTCCCTTGAGAATGCGCCCACACAGGGTAAATTCACCACACTGCACTAACTTTTGTAGAAAATGTGACACCAAGATGGATAAAACTGTCTTCAAAGAGGTTTATACACGGTGGGGCAAATAAAAATGGCACAGCAGAAATACTTCCATGATACATGATCGACTTGAAATTCCGGGCTCTTGCAACAGGTGTCAGATTGATTTAGTAGGACTCGAAGCATTTTCTGGTGAACTTCAGCCCCTTTTTCTGGTTTGCGGACACGTTTCAGAATGTTTTTTGACTTGTTCGAAACAGATCCCATCTGTCGCCATTTTTAGACTAAGCGTTGCATGGCACTTTGACACCATTAAACTTCTCAGCAGACAGCTGACCACACCGTTTCCACGACTTTGTTGTCACGTAACTTTTCAAAACGAACACCAGCTGCTCCACTATTGAATACCAACGTTCCTTTTGCACTGCTCCCCCATAGATTGACGCAGCCGCCACTAAGTTCTGAATCAGTGTGGATCAGGTGGAGGACATACACGTGGTGTCATCGTGACGGGGAGTGGTTATATGCACACATTCACGTCCAACCGTGTCCACTCGTTCGGGCTACTTTCGTTTGCCCCACCCTGTTCTAGAGATCAGGTAAGTAATTATACACAAGCGCCGGCAACGGCGTGCCACATTTCACGGTGTGCAGACCGCGTGCGGACCAAGGCTCGGCTTGTCACGTCTTTATTCGCTCCTTCCCGGAAGTATTAGGTACAGGGCGACATTTCGTTTAGTATTGCGCTGTGGCATCTTTCAGTCGGCAGAACACTCTTCAGTTCGACAGAATCTCGCTGTCAGCACTGTTTACGCTTCAGCATCTGGTCCTGGTATGAAGGACGTTCAAGGCCCAGTGGCTTTTTGGAAAAAAAAGAGGTAGTCTGAAAGTTGCGAGCTCTTTCTTCTTATCTCGAGTTTTCTACTGAAAATCTCCTGCTTGTACTCTTGTTAACTTTACTATTACAGAGATCGCCTAAACTTTTTATTTTTTTTAATTGGTCCTGTGCGCAACAAATAACTAACTTGGTCTTTCTGCTGCCACTGCTTGATCTGCTGCATTCCATTATTTAACAAAAACATAAAAAAACTATTATTCATGCTGAGTGCAATGCATGTTCTGTATGGCGGCTCCTGCTGTTGCTGCAGTTGCTGCTGCTTACTACAACTACATATAATTCAAGAGAAAGGGTTTGGTCAAATCTAAACTCGATAAATGATAACCCAAACAAGAGATTCCCTTTTCAAAAACTATATTCTGAAAGCGATTCTTTCTCATTCAATTAACAGAACGCTAGAAGCTCTTTGAACAATCGCTTCTTATGTAAATCTGCCTCCAGTGGCATTAAAGCAATATTACAAATTAATCAAACTCTTGAGACAGACTGAAATACTTCTCAATTAAATACATAGTGAAACAATTCCCTGACAATTACAAAAGAAATCAATGACAAAAATCAATATTTAATCTATTCGCCTAACAATGGTTTCCCTTAAGAATTCAACTCCTGTCATTATCAAAATTACCGTCTGCTGCTACGCACATACACAAACCCTTTTCTTTAAATTAATAAGCGCGCTGCAAATTATAAAACATATCAACTCAATACCAAATCCTGTGTCGCTGTTGGCGGACACGGCAGTACGGCAGCTCGGCGACGATCCCTCGCCCAACACACGTGCGCACCACAGCAGGCGGGCTCCTACACTGGCTTCCAAACTGCCACTAATTAATCCGTGCGCTGCGAAGTGCGACAACAATGTCTTAGATTCGAGAGTTTGTGTATGCTCGCTGTAGCCAACCTTTAAATCCTAAGAGAGTATTGCCAACTCTCAAGTCTAACAATCAATGATCACAAGCCTTTAAAAATGATTGGGTATGAAAGAACAGAAGGATGAGAATTCTCAGTATATATTACGCAGCCACAGAAGCGCGTAGTGTAAATTCCGTAGAAAACGATGTTAAACCACCATGCACAAAGAATTTAAGGATTTAGTTGACAATGGAAAAGCAAAAAATTACTACAATCGACAGAGGGGATTCATTGCTCTACACATCAAGAAGCACTTTGTGCCAAATTTGCAACATGGAGCACACGAAGAAATTGGTGGTGTGAAGAGTAAAACTTCTAAAGTCGCACGCGTTATTCCAGTGTCAGATCCTTGGAACTGAACAAAGGGTATGGAGAATTTATAAATTATTCCACTGCAGGTTGTTTAAATGAAGGGACATATCTGGAACGATTCTTCAATTTAAAACTTGCTGTTATTGATTTATGAAGGAAACAGGAATGCAGGATCGAAAATTATAACATCCGGAGTGGTCCGCAGATATCGCATTTTAACTAGACTTGATTGCACACTGCCCATAGTAAGACATTGCAAGGTGAGAAACAATTTATTTGAGGTTTGATTTGGATGCATATAAAAAGAAAGTCACGTTATAGAAGAGACACATTCTGACAAACACAGATCAGTTCTCTAAACTCAATGCTCTTAAAGAAAATGAAAGGTTTGAAGAATTCATAGTGGCCTTGAAAGAATTAAGAGGATCGTTTGTAAAACTGTTTAAGGATAGTGCAAATGCCACATCTCTTTTAGAGTGTTTCCGAGACCGTTTCGTTCCAGTTGAAAGTAAACCTTTGCATTTGTAGATATAACATTGACCTGCAAGATAATTCCAGTTTTAATGACAAATCGTTTTATGTTAAAACTGTGCAGGACGCCTACAGTGCTTTCCTCGTTTCTATTTCACCATAACGAGGTTGCAAAGGTGCTAAAATATTTCGATCGACTTATTTGCGTGGAAGATCTTTTTTCGCTATGAAATTAAATTAGTCATGATTATGTGGCAACGTCAGTGAAACACTCTGCATCCGCCTGTATGTGATAGTTTGCCCGAAGCAAAAAATTATATTGTCTCTCCAGTGCAACAAAGATACACTCACGTTCAGGAAGAAACAGAACACCCCGAACGGCTAGAGATACGATGTTCATTTTCACAGAATATCTACATTCTTATGTTCTGCAGAAATGATTAGCATTTGAACCATGAAGGCTCATGGGTGCAAGGTCAACGACGATATCACGGCATAACTGCGGCTCTCGTTGTCGCTATAAATCGAAGGTAATAAATCAGTGTGACTTGAGGACACGTGCAGGATGCCTGGCAGAGGTATGCACGAACCGTACAGTCGAATCAATGAGTTTGAAAGAGGGCGCATTATTGTCGTGAGAGAATGTCATGTATCCATGTAGGAAATTGCTTTCCGTGTGGGACGAAGTGTTTCGGCAGTGCGATGCGTGTGAGCACAGAAGTTCACGGAAAGCCGTAGAACACGACCAGATAGGCCAGAGCCAGGACGTACCCCCCCCCCCCCCTCCCACCAGAAGATCGACACCTTATCCGAATGGCTTTGCAGGACAGATCTGCGTCCTCCTCGGCTCTGACGCCACAGTGGAACAATGTTACACATCGTACACGGGCTGGTGTGACAGTCCGTCGCCGTTTGATTCGGCATGGATTACCTGCGCATCGCCCACATCTCCGCATACCTTTGACGAATGTGCAGAAACGTGCTAGACGGCAGTGGTGCATCGAACGACGTCACTGGGGACAGGAATATCATCAGATAGTGTTTTAGGACGAATCCAGGTTCCATTTGTTTGAAAATGATGGCTGGAATTTCGTTCTCCGCAGACAGGGGGAGCGGCATCACAATGACTGCATTCACACAAGACATACAACGCCAAGTCAAGACCTTATGGTGTAGGCTTCTATTGGGTACAGTTCGTGTGTGTCCAGGACAATATAACCAGTGTGACCTATGCGAATGACATCCTGCAACTCGTAGCCATACCCTTTCTGCTGAAAGCCCCAGACGCAATTTTTCAGCAAGGCAATGCAAGACCATATGTTTCTGCATGAACACGTGGCTTCTTGGTGTCACAGATCACCAGACTTGTCGCCCATCGATGATGTGTGGGATAAGATAAAACAGTGGGTGGATTGTTGTGACCCAGTGTCGACGACCACAGATGAACATTCGAACCAAGTGAATGTAGCATGGATGGCTATATATCAGGACGCCATTCGCGCCTTATACGCGTCGCTGCCATCTCGCATGGAACAAGTTATCAGGGCCCATGGCGGACCTTGTGTCCACTAGGCAACAGGACACATGCTGAACCGAGGTGACTGAAATACTTTTCATTTCTGCAGAACGTACTAATGTACGTGTCCCGTGAATACGAACGAGCTATCTTTAATCGTCCTAGGTGTTCTATTTTTTTCTGAATATGAGTGTAATTAAATACCAATGAAAATTTGGTTTGTTTGTGATCTATGTTGTTGAGAAATATGAAATGTAATACCAGGTTGTATGCATTGTGACTGCACTGCCGTTTAAATGTGGCTCATTCACAGTTTCTCCCCCTCTTCTCCCTCCTCGCGCCGAGACAGTGTGGCGTCGCGACGCCGCGGCAATGGGGGGAGAGGGACGGGGGGGGGGGGGAGGAGGGTTGCAGCGAGACTCAACGCCATGTCACTCGTGCCAGGGCACAGCTCACGAGCTGAGTTCTTGGCCGCTCCTGGTATACACAATTGATCACGCTAATAAAATTCCATGTGATCACTTACTTTGAGAATTCAGTGTTGAGGAAAGGCGGCATGTGCTGCAATCAAATTATTGCATGGTTCAAAGATGACATTAACTACGCGAAGTCCAACCATACAACGACAGTGCTGATTACTGGAGGACAGTGTGGGCAAACTGCCCACTTTGCGCCATCATCGACGAGAAACACGTCAGCGAATGTTCCTTGAAAAACGCTGGTACATTCGTCACTTCATGTTGCTGTGCATTATCTTGATCATATATGTCACTCATACAACGGTTGCTGACAGAGTAACGTCCTAATAGAGTACCGAGATTGCATGCTGCATTGAATGACATCCAGATCACCAAAAATTTTCTGCATGATTTTTCTCGTGAAGCTGTGTAGATACTCCGCACATTAACCCACCCCTTACTCCCCGCCTCCCCCCCTCCCCCTCTCACCTTTGGCGGAGTGCCAGGACGCTTATATAGCTAACAATTCCTGGTCATGCCTCTCAGTTAATTCACTAATATGTTATGAAAAATAGTCCCATGACAATGGTAACAGTTCCATTTGATTTGTGGCAAAATATTACGCATAACCTATTCAAAGGAAGGGAGACTTTGCTGTAATTGATGACACCAGAATTTGTGGATGTGTACGTTAACATAAGAATACATTAGCTTCTGAGATATGACGCTTCTTGTCCTGCAGCAATGATATGTTACTTTCAATTTTCTCGTTTCAAAATGTCAGATAATGCCGGAAGTGGTGGGTGCTTAAATTCTAACAATTTGTACTTCCACAGTCATAACGAAATATTAAGAACGGAAAAGAAAATTGAGGATCTGTTAGTTGGGACCGCGCGACCGCTACGGTCACAGGTTCGAATCCTGCCTCAAGCATGGATGTGTGTGATGTCCTTAGGTTAGTTATGTCTAAGTAGTTCTAAGTTCTAGGGGACTGATCACCTCAGATGTTAAGTCCCATAGTGTTCAGAGACATTTGCACCATTTTTTTGTTACTTGACGATCAGTTTGGCTTTAGGAAAGATGAAGGGACGAGAGAGGCAGTTCTGACGTTGCGGTTCATAGTGAAAGCAAGACTTAAGAAAAATCGAGAAGCGTTCATAGCATATGTCGACCTGAAGAAAGCGTTGGACAACGTAAAATGGTGAAAGATGGTCGAAATTCTGAGAAAAATATGAGTAAGCTATAGGGAAAGTAGAGTAATATACAATATGACCAATAACCAAGAGGGAAGAATAAGACGGGAAGACTTGGAACGAAGTGTTCAGATTAAAAGGGAGCCGGCCGGAGTGGCCGTGCGGTTCTAGGCGCTACAGTCTGGAACCGAGCGACCGCTACGGTCGCAGGTTCGAATCCTGCCTCGGACATGGATATGTGTGATGTCCTTAGGTTAGTTAGGTTTAATTAGTTCTAAGTTCTAGGCGACTGATGACCTCAGAAGTTAAGTCGCATAGTGCTCAGAGCCCTTTGAACCATTTGAACCATTAAAAGGGATGTAAGACAGGGATGTAGTCTTTCGCCCCTAACGTTCAATCTATACATCGAAGAAGCAATGAGGGAAATAAAGGTACAAGAGTGAGATTGATTAAAATTCAGGATATAAGGTTATCAATGATAAGATTCGCTGATGACATTGTTATTCGCAGTAAAAGTGAAGAAGATTTGCAGAATGTGTCAAGTGGAAGGAACAGTCTAATGAGTACATAATATGAATTGACAGTAAATCGAAGAGAGACGAAAGTGATGAGAAGTAATTATAATGTGAACAGCTGATGATCACTAACTAGACGAGGTTAAGGAATTCTGCTACCTAGGTAGCAGAATAAGATATTACGGACGGAGCAAGGAGGACATAAAAAGCAGACTAGTACTTAGGAAAAAGACATTCCTGACCAAGAGAAGTCTGCCAGTATCATACGTCTTAACTTGAGGAAGAAGCACATCATTATGCGGTAATGAGACATAAACTTTGGGAAAACCAGAACAATAAAGAATGTAAGCCTTTGAGATGTGGTGCTACAGAACAAGGAACGAGGAGTTTCTCCGCAGAATCGGCTAGGAAAGGAAAACACTGACAAGAATAAGGGAGAGAATGATAGAACATCTGTTAAAGCATCATGAGATATCTTCCACGACACTAGCAGGTGCTGTAGGGCGTAAAACCTATAGAGGACGACCGAGATTTGAATACATCCAGCAAATAAATGAGACCGTAGGAGCATTTTCTACTATGAAACGAAAAGGTTGGCACAGAAGAGGAATTCGGTGGCGGGCCACATCAAACCAGCCAGAAGGCTGATGACCATAAAAAACTAAATATTACTTTTTCCCTTTGGAATGCAGGAGTATTCTCTGGATCTTTTTTCATTCAGTGGGTCTAGAAGACTTATGTAGCATTCACCAGTTGTCCTTTTATCTTTTGCTGCGTTACAAATAAAAAGAATCCCTTTGCATCCCAGGACGTACTGGTCATAAACCTTCTGAGAGGTGAACATGATTTCGCCTTTCCTTTACTGCAGAGCCTTTAGACTCTACTCCTCGTCTTTATTAGTGTTTCTTTCTGATGTGGTTTGTCGACCACACAAAGTAACAAAACTCATAAAATCAATCGAATTCCTTTTAAAATGGTCCTCACATTCGTTTTCACATTTAATTTTCGTAAATAGTCAAAGTATTATGCATATATTTCTATTAGCTAGAGCTTCGTATAAAACATACCATACTTTTCCTTCGGATATTTTTATGTTTACATCTGCTCCATACATTATTTTTTATAAAAAATGGTTCAAATGGCTCTGAGCACTATGGGACTCAACTTCTGAGGTCATTAGTCCCCTAGAACTTAGAACTAGTTAAACCTAACTAACCTAAGGACATCACACACATCCATGCCCTTATTTATTATAATTTTGTTTTGAAACAGATATATATAAAATTACGTTGTATTCTAAATACTCAACTAAGTTTTCGGTGCCTATAATACCATTTTCCTTATTTTTGTTTCTACTACTTCCGCTCTACCATTTAGACCATCACACATCGTCCAGTGCCATACTCAGCCGCCGGCCGGAATGGCCGTGCGGTTCTAGGCGCTTCAGTCTGGAACCGAGCGACCGCTACGGTCGCAGGTTCGAATCCTGCCTCGGGCATGGATGTGTGTGATGTCCTTAGGTTAGTTAGGTTTAATTAGTTCTAGGCGACTGATGACCTCAGAAGTTAAGTCGCATAGTGCTCAGAGCCATTTGAACCAGCCATATTCAGCCTTTATCAAAGCGAAAATGGTAGGTAGCTGCCGAGCTAAGGGCGCAATGCTATTCTGGAGGATGGCTGTTCAAATGCCGTTCCTGTCATACAGATTTAGGTTTTCCATGTCTTACCTGAATCACCTACAGCGAACGCCGGGATGGTTCCTTTGAAATGGAACGGCCGATATCTTTCCCCATCATTCCCGAATAAGAGCTTTCTGTCCGTTTTAATGATAGATGTCTCTACCGTTATTCTACGTTTGTATGGTGCTTTCTTTCTAGCCGATATCCTGTAAGATGTATATTCGAAACGAGACATTACTACTAGGCGTATTTTGTCTTTGAATGTACAGTTTAGCTTTCTTTGGCGGCAGTCCAGAATTCTCGAAGCTTGTTACTCCACGTTTTTTGGAGTAACCTACAAAAAATGATAGTATATTATTTACTTAAAATCTTGAGTTCCCAATTTGTAATTCAATACAGAAAAAAATAAAAATGTCAAATGAAGCTGGGAGTAACCCATTTGTTTGTGAGTACATCAAGAGTGCTTACTTAGGCGTTGGCATTTTCTAGCTAGTTTGTGGGGAATAGAAGCTATAATTTGCTTGTATTCTACCGCCCACAGGAATGTTCCGCGAAAGGTCCCTAAGTAACATGGACTGAAGACGACATTGGATGACTGTACCGAAAGTAACAGGACGAGCTGGCGCGGTGGACAGTGGTCACATCTTCGGGAGGGAGGGGGTTCAGATCTGACCACATGTTCCTCAAGATTTGGGTTTTCCGTGGTTTCTCCAAACCGCTCAGCGCAAGTGCTGAAATGGCATTTTTGGAAAGACGAAACCCATTCTATCTCGGTCGAAGCTTATGTTCCTTCTATAATAACTGGGTCATCAACCAAGATTCAAACCATATCATCCCTGTATAGGCATTTAGCAAGTTGAAGCAATAAATCGAGTAATTAGCCAACGTCACTGAATAAGGGTTCTACTTACTTTATGTCCGTTAACGTTCGTGTTGTATTGATTTACTCTTCTACAACTCGAAATAGAACGACACAATTTCAGAGACTTTACCGCTCTCATAAAGTTATGATGTTTTGTATGTAGACTGAGGCGCCGAGTGAAAATTTTTACCAAGTTCTGGAATCGAATCCGGTTCTCCTGCTTACTATGCAGGTGCCTTAGCCATTGAACCACCTTGGTAGAACTGTTCAGACAACTGCATGGATTACCCTGGCACGCCTCCCTACTCGATCCAAATTCTCGCTGTCAGTAAAGTCTCTGAAACTGTGTCATTTCATTTGCATAAACACCTGCACTTGGGTTTCGTTCTGGATCCCCCAGTTAGATTCGATGCTGAGGTGCTATTCCAGAATATGGAGAGCCCCGGTAATTTTGTTGGCGTGTAAGGGTGAATTTAAAGTAGACTGGGGTGAGAGCCAGGATTTGGATCAAGGACGGAGGCGGGCCAGGGTAGTCCGTGCAGCGATGTGAACCGCTGTGCCAGGGAGGATTAGTGGCTAACGCACCTGCCTACCAAGCAGGAGACCCGGGTTCGATTTCCGGCCTTGGTACTCACCGCATTAGTCTATACAGGGTGGTCCATTGATCGTGGCCAAGCCAAATATTTCACGAAATAAGCGTCAAACCAAAAAAACTACAAAGAACGAAACTTGTCTAGCTTGAAGCGTCTGGTTGGTCCGCTAGATGGCGCTGCCATAGGTCAAACAGATATCGACTGCGGTTTTTTTAAATAGGAATCCCCACTTTTTATTACATATTCCTGTATTACGTAAAGAAATACGAATGTTTTAGTTGGACCACTTTTTTCGCTTTGTGATAGATGGTGCTGTAATAGTTACCAACATATGGCTCACAACGTTAGCCGAACAGTTGGTAACAGGTAGGTATTTTAAATTAAAATACAGAACGTAGGTACGTTTGAACATTTTATTTCGGTTGTTCCAATGTGATACATGTACCTTTGTGAACTTATCATTACTGAGAACGCATGCTGTTACAGCGTGATTACCTGTAAATACCACATTAATGCAATAAATGCTCAAAATGATGTCCGTCAACCTCAATACATTTGGCAATACGTGTAACGACATTCCTGTCAACAGTGAGTAGTTTGCCTTCCGTTATCACATGCATTGACAATGCGCTGACGCATGTTGTCAGGCGTTGTCGGTGGATCACGCTAGCAAATATCCTTCAAATTTCGCCACAGAAAGAAATCCGGGGACGTCAGATTCGGTCCGGTGAACGTGCGGGCCATCGTATGGTGCTTCGACGACCAATCCACCTGTCATGAAATATGCTTTTCAATACCGCTTCAACCGCACGCGAGCTATGTGCCGGACGTCCATCATGTTGGAAGTACATCGCCATCTGTCATGCAGTGAAACATCTTGTAGTAACATCGGTATAACATTACGTAGGAAATCAGCATACATTGCACCATTTAGATTGCCATCGATAAAATGGGGACCAATTATCCTTCCTCCCATAATACCACACCATACATTAACCCGCTAAGGTCGTTGACGTTCCACTTGTCGCAGCCATCGTGGATTTTCCGTTGCCCAATAGTGCATATGATGCGGGTTTATGTTACCGCTGTTGGTGAATGACGCTTCGTCGCTAAACAGAACGCGTGCAAAAAATCTGACATCGTCCCGTAATTTCTCTTGTCCCCAGTGGCAGAACTGTACGCGACGTTCATAGTCTTCGCCATGCAATTCCTGGCGCCCAGAGATACGGTACGGGTGCAATCGATGTTGATGTAGCATTCTCAACACCGACGTTTTGGAGATTACCGATTCTTGCGCAATTTATCTGCTACTGATGTGCGGATTAGCCACGACAGCAGCTAAAACACCTACTTGGGCATCATCGTTTGTTGCAGGTCGTGGTTGACGTTTCACATGTGGCTGAACACTTCCCTTTTCCTTAAATAACGTAAATATCCGGCGAACGGTCCGGACACTTGGATGATGTCGTCCAGGATACCGAGCAGCATACATAGCACACACCCGTTGGGCATTTTGATCACAATAGCCATACATCGATATCGACCTTCTCCGCCATTGGTAAACGGTCCATTTTAACACGAGTAATGCATCACGAAGCAAATACCGCCCGCACTGGCGGAATGTTACGTGACACCACGTACTTATACGTTTGTGACTATTACAGCGCCATCTATAACAAAGCGAAAAAAGTGGTCCTACTAAAACATTCCGATTTCTTTACGTACTACACGAATATGTAATAAAAATGGGGGTTCCTATTTTTAAAAAAGCTGTTTATATCCGTTCGACCTATGGCAGCGCCATTAGCGAGCCAACCATAGCGCCATCTGGTTTGCCCCTTCAAGCTAGACGAGTTTCGTTCTTTGTAGTTTTTTCGTTTGATGCTTGTTTCGTGAGAAATTTGGCCCGGTCACTATCAACGGACCACCCTTTATAGATAAAATCAATTCAAAATAGGATAGCAGAGCATGAATTTAATACTTGCTGCAAAGTTTTTGCCAGAAAAATGCAAACTCCCTGCATTCTAGCTGTTTTCACTACATCCAATGCGTTTCCTTCACGTTCATACATCAGTATATCATCTACTGTACCTATTAACGGCCAAACCAACCAGTTCTTTTCTTAGCTGTTAGTAACAGTGACGGATAGTAGTCTGGACATTATAACGAACATACAGACTTCTGCTTCGTATGCTGGCAGCGAAGAGGTGTGAGATAATATTCCGAGAAATTTGCTTATCAACAGAACGGTAGCGCTAACAGGGTCGTGCAGAACGCAGTGGGTACCAATTCTGTTAGAATCAGGTGAGTAGTTCTGTTTCTAAGGCTCTCTCATACTTAACGTTACCTGGTGCAAAAGCTAAAAACACGAGTTAATTTATTTTGTTAAAACATTGTAAATGGTGAATGGGCCTTTGACGCGACAAATGATAATAAGTGCTCGACTGGCATTCATCTACAATCATGTTCAGAAAAAAAATAAAAAGAAAACAGAATACCTTGAACAACTAGAGATAGGACGTTCATATTCACAGAACGTCTACATTAATATGTTCTGCGGAAATGATTAGCGTTTGAACCATGTTGGCCCGCGGATTCAAGGTCCATATCGATATCACGGAGTAAAACCAGCTACCGGTAAAATGTGCCTGCGGCTCTTGTTGTCGCTATACACCGAACGTAATGGTTCAAAGCGACTTGAGCAGATGTCCGGAATGCCTCGCAGGCGTATGCGCGAACCGTAGTGTCCGGTCAGTGAGTTTGAAAGAGGGTGTGTTATTGGCATGAGAGAATGTGATTCATCCATCCGGGAAATTGCTGCTCGTGTGCGACGTGGTGTTCCGGCAGTGCGTCATATGGGTGCAGAATGATTCACGGATGGCCATAGAACACGACGAGATAGGTCAGGTCGCACTACGCAGACCCCCCCACCACGAGATGATCGACAGCTCATCCGAATGGCATTTTAGGGCAGCTATTGCGTCCTCCTCGGCTATAGCACAGTAGTGGAACAGTGTAACACATCGTACACTGGCAGAAGTGACGGTTCGTCGTCGATTATTACGGCATGGGTTACCTGCGCATCGCCCAGTTCTCCGCATACCTTTGACGAATGTGCAGGAACATGGTAGACGGCAATGGCGTTGGAACGACGTCGCTGGGGACAGGAATGGCATCAGATAGTGTTTTCGGACGAATCCACGTTCTGTTCGTTTGAAAATAATGGCCGGATTTTCGTTCACCGCAGACAGGGGAAGTGGCATCACAGTGACTGCATTCGCACAAGACATACAACGCCAACCCAAGACCTTTTGGTGTGGGCAGCTATTGGGTACAGTTCGTGCGTGTCCAGGACAATATAACCAGTGTGACCTATGTGAATGACATCCTGCAACTCGTAGCCATACCCTTTCTGTTAAAATCGCCAGACGCAATCTTTCAGCAAGACAATGCAAGACCATATGCTGCCGCATGAACACGTGGCTTCTTGGTGTCACAGGATGACAGCCTTTTTCCCTGGCCCGCCAGGTCACCAGGCTTGTCGCCAAACGAAAATGCATGGGATATGGTGAAACGATGGGTGAAGCGCTGTGGCCCAATGCCAACCACCACAGATGAAATATGGAACCAGGTGAATGCAGCATGGATGACTATACCACAGGACGCCATTCGCGCTTTATGCGCGTCGATGCCAGCACGCATGGAACAAGTTACCTGGGCCCATGGCGGACCCTGTGCCTACTAGGCAGCAGGAAACATGCTGGACCGAAGTGCAGAATTTACTAATGTGGATGTCCTGTGAATATGGTCGCCCTATGTCTAGTCGTTGAAGGTGTTCAGCTTTTCCTGAACGTGTATGCACTACATACATACTCGGCAAGCCACCGTATACCGAAGAGTACCCTGTACTACTACTACTACTCATTTCACTTCCTGTTGCACCCGCAAATAAAGCGAGAGAAAAACGATTATCTACATACCTTGAACGTCTTCGCTGTTCTCGCGCAAAATGTACGTTGCCGGTAGCTGAATCTTTCTGCAGTCAGCCACAATTGCCGGTTCTCTAAATGTTCTCAGTAGTTTTTCCCTAAAAGAACATTGTCTTCCCTGTGGAATGCCTACCCGAGCTCACAACGCATCTGCTTAATGCTCGTGTGCTCGAATCTACCGGTAACAAATCTAGCAGCAGGCTCCGAACTGCTTCGACGTCTCCCTGTAATCCGACCGGATAGGGATTCCAAATGCTCGAGAAGTACTCAAGAATGGATCGCACTAGCGTTCGGTAGATCATCTCCTTTATGGATCAGCTACACTTTCCTAGAATTCTCTCAATAAACCGAAGTCGACGATTCGCCCTCCCTGCTACCGAGTGTACGTGCTCGTTCCTAGATCTTCTGCTTATCGCAACCAGTGGCCTTAACCGGGTTTTGGAACATTTATTGTGTTGGGAAATTATGAACTATCACGAAGAGAACAGTCTACTGACACACAGTCAACACTGATTTAACATCGTTCTCGTGAAACCCAACTAGCTGTTTACTCCCACAAAATGTTGAATGCTATCGGAAAAGAATTTCAAATTGATTCCGTATTTCTAGATTTCCTGACGGCTTTTGGCATCGTACCTCACAAGCGGCTTCAGACCAGATTGCCTGCTTGTGGAATATCGTCTCAGTTGTGCGACTGAATTCGTGGTTTCCTGTCAGTGAGGTCACGGTTCATATTAACTGACGCGAAGTCACCGAGTAAAACAGAAGTGGTATTATAGGCACTTTGCTGTTCCGTAGCTATATAAACAATTTAGGAGACAATCTGAGCAGCCGTCTTAGGTTGTTTGCCGATGATCCTGTCGTCTATCGTGAAGTAAAGTCATCAGAAGACCAAAACAAACTGAAAAACGATTTAGCGAAGATATCCATATGGTTCGAAAATTGGGAATTTGACCCTAAATAGCGAAAAGTGTGAAATCATCCTCATAAGAGCTAAACTAAATCCGTTAAACTACGATTACACGATAAAATCAAACGAATGTAAAGGCCGTAAATTCAACTATATACCTAGGAATTACAACTTAATTGGAAAGAACACATAGAAAATGTTGTGGGAAAGGCGAACCGAAGACTGCGATTTACTGGCAGAACACTTAAAAGATGCAACAGATGTGCTATAGAGACTGCCTACACTATGATCGTCCGTCTTCTGGAGTACTGCTACACGGTTTGGGATGCTCACCAGTGTTGTGTCTAGGAATCCTGCATCACGGTTCGCTAGACAAACAATCAAACAACTCGTATTAATGAGTTTTATTACAACAAGGCAATTACTAATACTTAACTCTGATAGATGTGTCGCAAGCAAAGGGAGACATACAAAATAATAAGTCCTCTTCAGAAGAGACAAATACGGGTCTTTGTTACATAGAGATTAATAAATGGTTCAAATGGCTCTGAGCACTATGGGACTTAACATCTGAGGTCATTAGTCCCCTAGAACTTAGAACTAGTTAAACCTAACTAACCTAAGGACATCACACACATCCATGTCCGAGGCAGGATTCGAACCTGCGACCGTAGCGGTCGCGCAGTTCCAGACTGAAGCGCCTAGAACCGCTCAGCCGCAACGGCCGGCAGAGATTAATAATGGGAGGCTATGATGCGTCGGCTAACGAAGTGGCTATGGAAGTTGACTGCCACCGGTTGGGCGCGTCGCTTATGTCGTCTTCACCTAGGAGCCGCTGCTGTAGCGTTGTCGTCCTAGTGGGAGGTCGGTCAGGGTGCGATTGGCTGACCTCTTCTCACAGCCGTCTCTTCTCTGTCGTTCCCGACTGGTGTGCCGTCGCTGACTTTGGGTCGTAACAACCAGAAAGGGTTAACGGAGTACATCGAGTAAGTTCAAAGACGGGCAGCACGTTTTGTATTATCGAGAAATAGCGCAGAGATTGTAACGGACATGCTACAGGATTTTGGGTGGACATCATTAAAACGAAGGCGTTTCTCGTTGCGGCGGAATCTTCTCACGAAATTTCAATTACCAACTTTCTCCTCCGAATGCGAAAATAATTTCTTGACGCCAACCTGCATAGGGAGAAACGATCATCTTAATAAAATAAGGGAAGTCAGAGTTCGCACAGAGAGATATAGGACTTTGTTTTTCGCACGCTGTTTGAGGGTGGAATAACAGAAAATTACAATGGACGTGGTTAGATGAACCCTCTGCTAGCCACTTCAGTGTAATCTGCAGAGAATCCATGTAGATGCAGATTTAGTTTTAGACCGTCTAAATTTTTTATGTCACTGATGTGTCCACAGGCGCAAGCAAGGGCTGGAGGAGAGGTGGGGTGGGGGGTGGGGCATTAACCCTCCTGCCTGGAATCTGGGTACGCTTTTTTATTCGTTACAAAATCCCCTCGAGTCTCTAGAATTCATTTTACGTGATTCCACTAATCTGTAAATTTAACGTTGCCGTCCACAATGATAAATGCTGCAGCTTTAATGATCACTATACATTTGAATTTTCTTTGTTGTCACTCTGTTCACGGAAAACTATGCCATTACGTGCTGATCTGCTGTCAAGATGGATAAGGACCTTTACGTAATCGTGCAGAAATAATATCTTTAACATTTCCCTGTCGATTTCTTGTTCAGCCATCATCGAACTGTCGAAAGGAGCCCGTCTAATATCACGGAGCACGTATTTTATAGCCGATTATTTATACAAAAACATGTTGGCACTATTCATACACTTTAGTCATCCATCCCCAGTTTTCGTAAGGAAACATTTTACCCTTCATGCATAACGGAATCACAACAGCAGCTTACCGCTTCTCTGTGCAAAAAGAATACCCGTTATGGCTATTGTATACACTCGGATGAACACAACCATGCTGTATTGTAGTTATGTGTATCCATACTTAAACAAAACACAACAGTTGAAAAAGAAAATACAAATTTCGTCGCTAAAGGAGGGGGAAACAAAGCATGAAATTTTAAGGTCGAAAAATGCTCTCTGTGATTGGGACGTGCTCAAAATCTGTAGGTGCAACATAGCGCCACATATGCAGTCAAAGAGTTACGAATTTTGGATTCCAGTTGGTATGCTCCACAATAATATGACTAAATGGAGAGACGAGTCTTAGTTTTGTGTAGTTCTAGGGTGCTTAAAGTTGATTTTGCTGGCCAGTCTGAGAAGGGTCTTTGGTGGTTTCCATATTCATGAAGCCATGTAATGGTCGTGGGCTGTATGTTACCTAATCAAAGTAAAAGAGCGTAGCTTTCAAAATGTGTTTTGTTCAGCTTCAGTAATGCCAGTCGACACTAAAAAAAATATAGAACTTGAAAGTAATGCAACATGTCCATTAATGTCACGATAACGACACTCAAAACTCAATAACCGTTCAAATTATCATAAAAATTATAACAATTAAAAAGTCAAGAATGATGTGGTGTTTCCAAAATAATCATAGCTGTACAAAGTCTCACGTCAGTGTGGCCGCATCTTGAAGTTTATCTGTCGAGTACAAAACACTGAAAAATTTTTCAAATTGTGGAAATACAGAACCAAAAAAACAATGACAAATACTCACAACTGCTATATTTACATAATGTAGATGGACAAATAGGGAGTCCCAACTGCCGGGAAGCTATCGACGTTAAGACTCACACCACAATGATGGGTTGTCATGTTAAATTTGAGAACACGCAAAAGGAGCTCGTCAAAATACACAAAACATGACTGCTGAATGAGCCAGACCCAGAAAAAAGCGAGAGAAAATGCTAATAATGAATGGTACACTACTGTGAGGGTAAATGCCTAAACATTAGCTGACGTATAGGGAAAGTACTATAAGTACACGGAAAATACCACCCAAGAAATAATACTCCAGAAAGCAACCAAAAGGTCGAGAATGGAAGTAATCTGAAAAATAGCTTACCGGATAACATCTTGTAGGATGTATAATAAGATCCGGTAGGCACCATCTGTATAAAACCAGTGAAGTAAAACCTAAAATCTCGTGTAATGTGCGTACTTCCGCCGCGTTGCTAACAGTCCCATGTGGCGTAAGCAGCCCACGATACCTAGCAGTACACTGTGGGGCCACGGTGCCAAAGAGGAAAACAAAGTACACACGAACTGTTTGCAAGGTATAAGTCATAAGAACAACTGAAGGCTTGGACAGCATTGCATAAATTTAAAAAAATCTCTAGTTTATTGTAGGTACAAAATGAAAAATACTGATGTAAAGCAGATTATTTTTTTTTCATTTTACACTTACAATAAGGCCTTATTTAAAGCTTATATTTTGTTTCTGCACTTCGTTGGTCATCGGGGCTCAATTCGAAGCGGTGCTCATCACTGAAGATATTTCCAGGACCAAGGCGTGTCTGGAGACAGCCTGGATAGCAGTGTAATACCAACCTGACTGTCGGCAGCCACATGGCCCAACAACTGGGAGTGACGGTCTTGGGTGCCATTTCTGTTCATAGCAGGACCACTCTGGTCGTCATCCGGGCCACCTTTACAGCACAGCAGCACGTGGACCATATTCTACGCCCCGTTTTGTTGTCCATCATGGCGAGCCGTCCCGGGCTTACATTTCAGCAAGGTAATTCCAGCCACATGGACAAAATGGTTTCTACTGCTTCTCTTCGTGCTTGCCAATCCTTCCTTGGCCAGCAAGGTCCCCGGAGTTCTCCCGAGTTGAGAACTTTCGGAGCATGGTGGACACCGCCCTCGAATCATCTTGGTATTTGACGATCTAACGCTCCTGCTGGAGAGAGGACATCCAGCAACTCTATCAATCAATGCCAAGCACAGTGACTGCTTGCATAAGGATCATAGGTGGACCAAATCGTGATTGACTTACCCAATTTTTGAAGATCTTCCCCTTGAATAAATCATCAAAATTTTTTCTGACAAAATCATTTGTACATGTACATGACATCTACTGATTTTCGTCCCATTTGGATAAGGCCTTCATGGTGCCTCTTTTTTTATCTTAGAGTGTACTAAGTATAAAACTATTCGTCTTTTGACATATGATAAGTTTTGCGTACTTGTTGTCAAATGTAGTTCTTGGGGAACGACACATTTTCGAACTCATCGAATGAGTTATGCTAAAACTGACGAGTTTCGATTCTTGACCTCTTCTGGAAATATTTCCGCGGACACCCGTGGATGTGTCCAGCCTATTGCACTAGAAACCTACAACCACAGGTTCTTCACGGAGTACGTAGGAGTAGCACCTGTCAGATTCATCAGTTCTGGATGAATTTCTACATCTACTTCGACAGCCACACTCTGAAAACCACTGAAGTACAGTTTATTTTTCACCACATATCAGGGTTTCTTCACATTCAATTTGTTAATGAACGAATGACTACTTAAATGTCTGCATGCGACCAGTAACTAGCGTAAGCTAATCTTCGCAATCCCTGCTGTCCTGTGTAGGGGACTGTAGTACATTCCTAGAGTCGTGGTTTACTGCTGGTTTTTGAAACTTTGTACGTAGGCTCCCACGGAATGGTTGGCTCCCCTGTTCCATTGCCTGCCAGTTGTTGTCTTTCAGCATCTCTGCGGCGCTCGCCCGTGGCTGAAATAAACCTCTCACCACTTGTTCTGCCCTTCATTGCACACGTTCGGTATCCCCTTTTGGAGCAATAGTTTACGATTGGTTGCAGAAGTGTTTAGTACGCTCTCTGCATTGTAGAGAGACCGCGCTTTGCCAGTATACTATCAATGAATCGATGTCTTCTACCTCCTTTATCCACGAATAGGCGATATCCACATTCCATTTCATAAAGATTCAAGTGTCAGCGTCGGAGGAAAGCAGACGTGGGTTCCAGCACCAGACTCTGAAGCAGGCCTGGGCAGTCTGATGTTAGAAGTCACTTAACTTCTAGAGATTGACCAGCTTCTCACGGTGGCGATGCTGGTTTGAGATGTGACTTCAGCTCTTCAAGGGATAAATGCTGTCCTGAGAAGTGAGATGATATTTTCGGTTAGGTTTTCTTTCTTATTGAGGCAACGAATCCGAGGGGTGTGTTTTATTCAGTTTAACTTCATTTAAATTCACTAAATTATGTACCCTAAGTTCGTGAATGGATTTTATTGCACCTAAACGCTTACTTTGAAAAACTGCTCGCACAGTGCCGACTGGGTGGTATTCACTTCTTTTGCATGCAAAATTAATCAATTTCCTGATATTAATGTGCTGATCGAATTAGTTGTTTTTGGTCCTGCCAATATGTACCAGCCTTGTGTCTCTGATTATTATAGATGATGTTACTGAATACTTTTTATTTTTTTATTTTTTATTTTTTTGTTTTATTTATTTATTTCTTTTTTTTTTGTTTTATTGGGAGCTCTGAAGGGGAACAGTACAATTCATAAGAATAACGAAAAATACTGGCATACTGTAGTCATTGAAATCAGTACAAAATGTATAAATCCAGCAGAAGACTGACCTCAAGTTAGTATACAATTGGCACACAATTGATCTCGCCCCCTGAAGTAGTGCACAAAAGGCCAGGGCCAAGATAATTTCGTTCTACGGACAAGACTATCTATAAAAATAGGAAAAAAGATACGTAAAGGTTGCTACACTAACGCTTTATATAAGCATGATTACTAAAATTTCATATTCCTCCAGTTTTCACATTAACTGAGTGATTAATACTTCAACACCAAGTTACAGTAAAATGGTTCAAATGGCTCTGAGCACTATGGGACTCAACTTCTGAGGTCATTAGTCCCCTAGAACTTAGAACTAATTAAACCTAGCTAACCTAAGGACATCACATACATCCATGCCCGAGGCAGGATTCTAACCTGCGACCGTAGCAGTCGCACGGTACCGGACTGAGCGCCTAGAACCGCTAGACCACCGTGGCCGGCAGTTACAGTAAAAGTCATTCAACTGACTGTCATACTTTTATACAAATTTGATTTTGGTAAATTTCACAAATTCCATATTCAGTTCTTCTGCAAAGCTAATTATTGTTTAAATTAGGTGGTAGTAAAAATCAGAGCCACCACAAATTCTTTCAGCAACATAACACTAAAACGAGATTTTATCTGTTATATTTATAGTCTGAAAATCATCTTAAA
Source organism: Schistocerca nitens (assembly GCF_023898315.1). Lineage (NCBI taxonomy): Eukaryota > Metazoa > Arthropoda > Insecta > Orthoptera > Acrididae > Schistocerca > Schistocerca nitens. The sequence continues at coordinate 281,668,030 of NC_064618.1, read as the reverse complement.
ATTACACCACACTCGCAATGCAAGCAGGAGACACAACGCACACTGCGCCAGCCCTCCTTCTGAGCTCCACCAATATTTGGCATTCAGGCTTCCGACTGTATTGGTTGTGATACAGCATTGGAAATTGTTGTGATACAGGAATGAGTACACAGAGTTTAAAGCATTGAAGATTTCGCCAATAAATTAAATTTTAACAAAATTTCACACAACAAAGGGGAAGCTGTGGGGAAGCAATAGCAGGACTAGGGATTATAAAAATCCTGAGTCAGTATCAAATGCTATCAACTGTGTCCCTCACTTGTTCCCCCTTGTGGGCGGACAACCGAGATTGATGTATTCTGCCAAAACATCATAAGGATACCGGATTAAGGATTGTGTTTTCCCTCATTCATGTACCAACCTGTGCAGCCTTGCACAATTTAATTTTTCAGCCTTATGAAGTAACGATACCAGCACTAGAAATTGAAGTCATCAAATCCTATTCAAATAATTCAGACCTCCAAAAGATGATGTAATGTTAGCAGCAGATTTTGATGTCGCAGATGTGCTCTTGAAATATTCCTTCTCGTTCGGCGTCTCAGAGCCTCTCTAGTGTCTGGAGAAGTCTTGTCACGGCCGCAGCAAAAGAACACGAATGAAATGATAATGAAATCGAGACCCTAAGCTGCCCTCGGTGGCTCAGATGGATAGTGCGTCTGCCGTGTAGGCAGCAGGTCACGGGCTCGAGTCACAGTCGAGGCACAAATTTTCAACTGTCCCCGTTGATGTACATCAACGCCTATCGACAGCTTAGGGTCTTGATTTAAATATCATTTCATTCTAAGCGAGCTGCATGGTCACCGAAAGAACGGATACCATCTTCATAAAGGCCACTAACTCTTAGCGCCGTGCGGTGCGTGAGACAAATCACACGACGTATTGCTCCGTAGACTTCAGCCGGAACGTTTGGTGGTGGACGTGAATAATTTCTATGCGTTGTTGCACATATTCTCTTAAGCTAAGTAAGGGTGTCCAGCTTCCCTTTGACCAGAGAGACTGGATTAAATTAGGTACTTCAACTATACCACTAATCTATGTCCTGTAGCAATACGACTTCATTCAAATAAGCTCGCAATGCCGACCAGTTGATGGACAACGAATACCAGAGTCAGTAACTACACCGACACCAACTAGTTTTTACTGTCTCCTCTGAAATCGATACATGATCGCAACCCACAGCTCAAATTTCCATTAGGGCAAAACCCAATTTATTGTTTTCCAATAACCCTCACCAAGTATGCTTCTTTCGCTTTACAATACTTCCAGCTATCTAGTTGCTCCATGCTTTTATGAACCAGTTGTCTCGTAACCTGACATGTATTTTTCGACGATGATTCGTGTTTCACGTAAGTCAGACAATTTATTGGCCCTGTAACACGAAAATTTTCTAAGGCCGAAATCCAAATAGTGAAGTAATTAACAGTGTGACACTCATGGAGTAAATATCTGTGGAGTGAGCATTGCGTTCTGCGCATGTTGTCATGTGATTGTCATGTGATCTCGGGACTTCGCTGTGCCTGTGTGCTTTCTGCAGCGTTTGAAGTTTATAATACCAAGAGTTTTTGTTGTGTTTCACCGATTGTTGATAGTGTAATAGCGATGGTGAATTACGTTGTTCCTACGGATGGAAAGAAAAATATGTGAAAGGAGGGATAGTAACTTTTGATAGGTACATTCCATATAGCTCTAATTATAGTTTTCACTTTAGTAAGAGACACTGTATACGTTTAAAAATTTCGAGACGCATTATAATTAAGACTTGATTCTGTAGACCTATTTTTCTACGATTTTATGACTATATAATAGATATTACGGCTCGTACAAAAGCTTACAAACAATCGCTTCCTCTCGTAAATTTGCTAGTGGAACAGGAAAGGGAAAGGTTAGTTGTTTCAGTAAATACTATCCTTCATGCAATTATCAGTGACTTGTCAATTATGTATATAGATTACTCCGTCTACTATTTATTTAATGAACTGGGAGCAAGTACTTAAATAAATACCTCGAAGTGCCACCAGTAAGAAAAATTGTGCTTTAGGTCGCAAAAACGAGAAAATAAATACGCAGAAATACAAGAAAAAAGGACGAATTAGCAGGGATATAATCGCTAATGTGTGGTAAATTCGGTGTTTTTCGGACACTTGCGAAAGTACTAACGTACTGTCAAGTGGTTTTGCAGGACTATCACTGCAAAAATGTACTTCAGGCTCTGTAATAACATAGAGTGCGGTATCATACCAAAAACTACCAAAAATCGAGTGCATCTGAACTATGACACCTATCCCAAAGAAGCTGAATGTAATATCACTTGCCCTTAAAAGTTACGTAGCTGGTTTATTCCCGGTATCAAATGGATACTGTTAAAATGTCTGCGCAACATATATAAATAATCCACGACACGTACGAAGAGAATCCGTCTGTAGTGACATTCTAAATATACAGGGCGCTATACGAACAAACACACGACGTCCCGAGATCACGTGACCAGGCCGGCAATGTATGTTGACAACACAAAATCTGTTCTGCGCATGTGAGAGCTCACTCCAGAGATATTTACTCTATGGTGGCAACCAAGGACGCTATAATCTTGCAGAGAGATATAAACAATACAATCATCTCTGATTTATATACAATTTTTGTTGTTATCTAGAATGTTAATTGTTCTGACTATTGTTCTTCGGACTATTGTTCTCGTTAAGATTATCTTGAAACTACTACAGCTCTATAGATACATTGTATCAGAAGAAAAAAGAGTTCGTTTCAACTGATTAATAGGTGACGCTCGAAATTAATTATTCTTGTACAATTACATTCTCATAAAGAGAGTTCCATATATCCACGTTGACGTGCATTTGGAGAGTCGCTGGAGACGTGGTGAACGAACTTGCAACCACACAGCGATTCTTTACAGACTCAAGAACTCCCAATTAAATAGCGTTAACAGCGCTTTGCCAAGATTTCGTCACTCAACATATTACGCAAACAATGTGTTTAGTTTAGTTAACAGTACATCACTTGAAAGACAACAGTACAAATCAATATCTCGTCCAAATAATGTTCGAACACAACATAAAACTACATAACACACCACAAAAAATAAAATAATATATCAGCTGTATGTTTCTTTCGTCAGAGTGCAGCAACGAGCGATTGAAACGGACAGTGATACTGAGACTCCTTGCAGTTGCGAGATAGGTTCTGTCACAGATTCCTGCTTCAGTCTGGAATCGCGCGCCCACTACGGTGGCAGGTTCGAATCCTGCCTCGGGCATCGATGTGTGTGATGTCCATAGATCAGTTAGGTTTAAGGAGTTCTAAGTTCTAGGGGACTGTTGACATCAGATGTTAAGTCCCATAGTGCTCAGAGCTATGAACCATTTGAACAGCTTCCTGCAAGCAGACGGAGTCAGTGCAGCTAAGATTCGTAGTTCATTGTGTCGTGTGTATGGGGATGGAGTTATGAGAGACTGTGTTGTGAGGGATTGTTGTTGAACATTCAAGGCTGGTCGTACTGACGTGCATGATGAAAGTGGTCGAGATACGCATTCAGACGTGACTGATGAACTTGAGCAACATGTCAACGAGACTGTGTGTGTGAGGCGTCAGTTCACAACTTTCGAACAATCTCAAGATGTCCTCAGATGTAAGGAACAACCCTCTGTAGCACCGACACTGAGAGAGTGGGCTGCCATAAGTTTTGTACGCGGTGGGTGTTAAATTGTCTAACCAATGGTCACAGAACCGGAAGAATAGGTTCGGCCTGGACACTCCTTCAGCACTACCGCGATGAGAGGTAGGAATTTCTGAACAGAATCGTGATTAGGGATGAGGCATGGGTGCACTACATGAGTTCTGAACAGATCAAACAGTGGATGCACTCTCATTTTCTCAATAAATGCATAAAATGCAGGCGCTGTCTCCCTCAACATGATGGATATGGTTTTTTGGGGCCACTAAGGAAATTTGAAGACAGATTTAACGAAAGTAACGTATGAGAACACTGTGGCACTCTTGTTCACTGTGGTACCCTTACAAAACTCCGAAGATCAATCCAGAACAGTCCGCATGGGAGGATTAGTAAAGGAATCATTCTTCTTCATGACAGTGCGCGACTGCACACTGTGAATCGAACGAAGAAATAAATCAGACTTTTTGGCTGGGAGATTTTTCATCATCCTCCCCATAGCCCAGACTTGGCACGAAGAAACTCTCATCTCTTAGCCCAACTGAAGTCCAGGATAGATACTCAGCACTTCACGATCTACGATGAGCTCAAGGACGCTGTCTACAACCAGCTGAAGCTCCAGGCAGTATCATTTATTAATGACAGGGTAAACAAACTGGTGTCAGTGTGCCACTATTGTATGACTTTCTGTGACGGCTATGTGGAGAAGTGATTTCAAAACATAAAGATTACACATTAAAAAAATTATCTATGTCCGAAAGAACGAACAACACAAATTCATATAACTGATACGCCCAGCTTGGCAATGCAACTGCCACCCTCAGTGCTGATGCACAAATACGTGCAATCTTCTATGGTAATCTGAGTAGAGAACATGGAATTAATGGACATGGACAGAGGATAGGTGGTGCTCGGTGAGAATGTGGATCGGCCGTGTGGTCTCCTGAGATAGTCGGCGCAGATGCATAGCGCTGTATCCCGGAAGGCATAGTGGTAAACGCACCTGCCTAGTAAGCACAAGAGCGTAATATCCTGCTGCAGCTGACAGCAGTGATTACCTTCTAGTTAGATATAATGATTCACAGCTGCGGATTCTGCGTGGAGTCTGTTCTTTCAGACTTGTCCGTAGGTACAGACATCACGCATTCATATAACTGTTACGCTTAACTGGGCAATGGAACCACCTTCTTCAGTGCGGATGCAACAAATACGTCCGATATCCAGTGAGGATCTAAGTAGTGAACGTAGAGTTAATGGGCACGGGCAGAGCATTGATGGCGATGGTGAGAACGTAGACTGGCCGCGAGGCATGCTGAGACAGTCGCGCTGGTTAACGCACCTGCCGGAACGGAAGGTTCCAAAGGATTGGAAAAGAGCACAGGTAGTCCCAGTCTTCAAGAAGGGTCGTCGAGCAGATGCGCAAAACTATAGACCTATATCTCTGACGTCGATCTATTTTAGAACATGTTTTTTGCTCGCGTATCATGTCGTTTCTGGAAACCCAGAATCTACTCTGTAGGAATCAACATGGATTCCGGAAACAGCGATCGTGTGAGACCCAACTCGCTTTATTTGTTCATGAGACCCAGAAAATATTAGATACAGGCTCCCAGGTAGATGCTATTTTCCTTGACTTCCGGAAGGCGTTCGATACAGTTCTGCACTGTCGTCTGATAAACAAAGTAAGAACCTACGGAATATCAGACCAAATGTGTGGCTGGATTGAAGAGTTTTTAGCAAACAGAACACAGCATGTTGTTCTCAAAGGAGAGACGTCTACAGACGTTAAAGTAACCTCTGGCGTGCCACAGGGCAGTGTTATGGGACCATTGCTTTTCACAATATATATAAATGACCTAGTAGATAGTGTTGGAAGTTCAATGCGGCTTTTCGCGGATGATGCTGTAGTATACAGAGAAGTTGCAGCATTAGAAAATTGTAGCGAAATGCAGGAAGATCTGCAGCGGATAGGCACTTTGTGCAGGGAGTGGCAACTGACCCTTAACACAGACAAATGTAATGTATTGCGAATACATAGAAAGAAGGATCCTTTATTGTATGATTATATGATAGCGGAACAAACACTGGTAGCAGTTACTTCTGTGAAACATCTGGGAGTATGCGTGCAGAACGATTTGAAGTGGAGTGATCATACAAAATTAATTGTTGGTAAGACGGGTACCATGTTGAGATTCATTGGGAGAGTCCTTAGAAAATGTAGTCCATCAACAAAGGAGGTCGCTTACAAAACACTCGTTCGACCTATACTTGAGTATTGGTCATCAGTGTGGGATCCGTACCAGATCGGGTTGACGGAGGGGATAGAGAATATCCAAAGAAGGGCGGCGCGTTTCGTCACAGGGTTATTTGGTAACCGTGATAGCGTTACGGAGATGTTTAGCATGCTCAAGTGGCAGACTCTGCAAGAGAGGCGCTCTGCATCGCGGTGTAGCTTGCTCGCCAGGTTTCGAGAGGGTGCGTTTCTGGATGAGGTATCGAATATATTGCTTCCCCCTACTTATACCTCCCGAGGAGATCACGAATGTAAAATTAGAGAGATTTGAGCGCGCACCATACGCCACTGGAACAGGAAAGGGAAGTAATGACAGTGGCACGTAAAATGCCCTCCGCCACACACCGTTGGGTGGCTTGCGGAGTATAAATGTAGATGTAGATGTAGTTGCTTAGTAAGCAGGAGAACCGGATTCAAATCTTGGTCCGGTACACATTTTCGCCTGTCCAGCTGTATCTGACAGCAGTGATTCCCATCTAGTTAGACATAACGTTTCACAGCTGCGGATTCTGTGTGGTGTCTCTTCTTTCAGACATGTCTGAATGAACAGATACGACACAGTCTTATAACTGATAGCCTAGCTGGGCAATGTATCCGCCTCCTTCAGTGCAGATCTCCTGTGGGAATCTGAGTAGCGATCGTTGTTTTAATGGACAGAGACAGCGCAAAGGTGGCGCTCGGTGTGAAAGTGAATCGGCCGTGAGGCATGCCGAGATAGTCCGTGCAGGTGCAAATCGCAGAGTAGTAAGCGGAAAATTCAGGTCCGAATCGTGGTCCGGTACGCATATCCGAAAGGACAGGCACCTCACGTTCATATACCATTTTTTTTCATTTTCTGTTAGCCAGTCGCAGATCCTTTTTTTTTCCATGTCAGAGATGCGTTGTGCGATTAAGATTAATATGTACTTCACATCAATGATGCCACTCGTGAGCTGTGGGGACAGAACTGCACACTTGCAGTCCTGTATACGGCGTAACGGTGCGACAAAGAAAAAATAAAACACTGGTTGTCCGAGAAGCAGATGTAGCACCAAGTTAACGTTTATCTTTAGACTAGACTTGGGAGGAGGAGATCTATACTGGTCTCCAATCTTCACAAAATGTATTTTATGTGTCCATCCGCTTACATCCGCAGACACAGCTATAAGATTAGTGAATTATTCGTAACATCCATCATATTCAGTAGACGGTTCAAGATACGTAAACGAGATCTTGGGAAATGTTAGAACACAAAGAGAAAAGTATTTTGGCATGTGATTAATATACGTTCATATGCTGCAATAAGTGACCCAACACCCACTAAATGCAAACTCATGGCGACCTATATTTTTCATTATAGACCATTCGAATTTCGAGCAATGGCTTACATAATTTTTAACTAACGCATTAACTATGCCCATTAACGAAGACATAGCCAGTTCACCATGAAGCTGACGTATGAGCCTATAAGTGACGAAAGAATCAATTTTTTTTGAATAGTTTCTGTAAAATATGAAAGTGTCTAATGAAAAACATTTAATGTTGGGCATTTATGGAAAGTATCCAATAAAATGAAAATTATTTAATTTCGAAATTTCTAATGAAAGGAACTTTGGGCACTGACAGCATTAAATAAAACTAACCTTGTGGAAATGCTCACTCACAGTGACTATACATTACGTGCCGGGAATGCGTTCGCGTCTAATTTATTTCGGTGCACACGACAAGGAAATCTTCTTCCAAATGAGATCTGTAACTGGACCCTGATAATGTCTTACCTGCAACTGTAGCTCGGTTCTGTTCTGTACTGGCATAGCTGCCAGTGACAATGCTGTTGCAACATAATAAGCTGAAAAAGAAAATCGCTTATGGCGCTTGCTACAATTTACCGCCTGTCAAGAAAGAGAACACCTATCCACTCGTCTTTCTGTTCGTTAGCCAACAATGTTCTTAATACTTACTGCATTCAAAATGTATTCATAATGTATGTCATTTCAGAAAAGGTAGAGGATGAACACAAATGAAAGAAAAATGAAATCACAAATTATTTAATTTTCTGAAGATAGCAAATCTAACATTTCAACTTCGTTTAGTAAAATTACTCATTCTCCCTAACTCTATCACGGACAACAACGATCGACGAAGGATCCGTACTCAAAGGCAGGGAAGCTTGAAAGGCCACACCAGTGTTCAAAAAAGCAATAGAATGATCCACTAAAGTACAGGCCCATACCATTAACATCGATATGCAGCAGGATTTTAGAGCTTATTTTGTGTTGGAACATTTTGTATTACCTCGAAGAGAACTGTTGCTGACACGTAGTCAACACGGATTTAGAAAACATCGTTCTTGTGAAACACTACTAGCTCTTTATTCACACGAAGTGTTAAGTGCTATCGACAAGATATTTCAAACTGATTCTGTATTTCTAGATTTCCGGAAGGCTTTTGACACCGTACTTCACAAGCGGTTTCTAATCAGGTTGCATCCTTACGGAATATCGCCTCAGTTATCCTGCTGCATTCATAATTTTCTGTCAGAGAGGTCAGAATTAGTAGCAATTGACGGAAAGTCATCGAGTAAAACAGAAGTGATTTCTGGAGTTCCCATAGGTAGTATTATAGGCCCTCTGCTGTTCCTTATGTATATAAACGATTTAGGGAACAATCTGAGCAGCCGTCTTAGGCTGTTTGCAGGTGATGCTCTAGTTTATCATCTAGTAAAGCCATCAGAAGGTCAAGAACAACTGATTTAGATAAGATATCCGAACGGTGCGAAAACTGGCAGTTGACCCTAAATAATGAAAGGTGTGAGCTCATCCACATGAGTGCTCAAGTGAATCCGTTAAACCTCGGTTACCCGATAAGTAAATCAGCCCTAGATTCAACTAAATATCTAGGAATTACTTAAGTTGGAAAGAACACAGAAAATGCTGTTGGGAAGACAAACCAAAGACTGCCCTTTATTGGCAGAACACTTAGAAGATGCGACAGGTCTTCTAAAGAGACTGCCTACACTACGTTTGTCCGTCCTAGTTTGGAGTACTGCTGCGCGAGGTTTGAGCCTAACCAGATAGGATTAAAGGAGTACATCGAGAATGTTCAAAGAAGGCCAGTACGTTTTATATTGTCGATAAATTGGGGAGAAAATGCCACGGAGATAATACAGGATCTGGGGTGGGCGTCATTAAAACAAAGGCGTTTCTCGTTGCGACTGAATCTTCTCATGAAATTTCAATCACTAACTTTCTCCCGTGAATTCCGATCTACATAGGGAGAAACAATTATCATAATAAAATAAAGGAAATCATACCTCGCACGGAAATATACAGATGTTCGTTTCTTCCGCGCGCTGTGCGAGAGTGAAATAAAAGAGAATTATTGTGCACGAGATTGTATGAACCACCTGCCATGTATTTGAGTGTGATATGTAGAATAGCCATGTAGATATTCGTGTAGATAAAATATCTATCAGTTTTAACTTTAAATTATTAAATCAAAATCGTTTAACTACCAGAAGTGGATGGAACTTGCTAACATCTTGGACATATGACTGATAAATCGTCTCCTTTACCCAACTATTAAAATCATTGGACAATGAAAATTAACAAACTACAATAATCGCTAAATGCACTCAAAGCAATGCGACAAATACCTTTTGGTTGCTGAGCTGTTTCTGCGTCAAAATCAAATTCCAATTCTTTCCTCCAATAATATTCAATTCTTAGCTATTTCCTCTTCTCAAAATTTCTCATCTTCAAGAGTGAATCACCTGCTCTGACCCAGAGATCTTCACCTGAGCCAACCGATCACCGTGACTTCTTGCCCAGGACTCGACCAATGTCCGACTCGACTATGACTCGCTCTCACCAATACTGCTGTTCTGCCTACTACGAGCTATTTTATTCAACAATGCTTTCTTAATAATCAAAGACAATCTATCATATCATGTGTCCAAGCTTCACAAATGTATCTATGGAAGCAAAAGCTTGGCAGTCGATCTGCTTCACACGTAACTGACAAACTCGTGCTACGGGAAATTAGACCTCAGTAAAATCGATACATTACAAATACGGTCCACAAACTATTTTGTATAAATAAAATTTCACCGTAATACAAGAGACAGACAATGTGTTTTTCTAAGATTCTTCTATAATACAAGTCAAGTGTTGTTAGCAGTAGTAGTAGTAGTAGTAGTAGTAGCTTTATTCATCAGCATATCTCTTTTTACAAGGATATAGGACATGTCAAAGTATTTACAAGTTTAGATCAATTTAAAATAAGCTAATTCGTACACACATATATTTACAGACTTCTAGTTAGAGACAATCATTAGATTTACTCCTGGCATAAAATACGTTTTTTACAAATAACTTATTAAATAATGTAATGCCACACTTCATTCATATCTCACTATCAGTCACTGCACATACTATTCACATATTGTTTCACAGCACTACACACACACACACACACACACACACACACAAACTGGTCATCTCTGGGCCATTTTCTGTACTGCAACTTCCCATTTGCTATACTGAAAAACTGAGTCAGCATGCCTCCATAATGAGTGAGTTGTTGAGCTCAGAAAGAGGAAGAGGTTTTAGTATTGTGCTATGCATAGCTTGGGGTAAGTATTTCTAGAAAGGAAAAAAGAAGGAAAAACCATAAAGTGAAGGTGTTATGTGGAATGTTGGTTATTTTATAATCGTTATTATTGTTATTATTTATTTGTATAACTTTTTTTATCAAACCCCTACTGTTATAGCTAAGTAATCCTTCAACGAATAAAATGTATTGAATAACAGGTACTTTTAACTGCCTTTTTAAATAAGCGTATTTTTGCAATTTCTTTAATCTCCTTTGGTAATTTATTGTACAGTTTTATTCCTTGGTAGAAAATGCTGTTTTGAGTCTTATGTTTATTTTTTCTTGGTAAATGTAAGTTGAGACTATCTCTTGCTGCATGGTCATGGACAAAGCTGTTTGTCCAGTAATTACCAATGTTATTTTTGATGTGTACAACTGACTGGTAAATGTATTCACCTGGAGCAGTTAAAATCCCCAGTGTTTTGAACAGATCTTTACGATGAGCTCGACTAGTATTTTTGGTTATTATTCTTATGGCTGTTTTCTGAAGTTTGAAAATTGTGGTCATATTGTGTGCATTTGTTCAATAAAATATTCCTATATTGTGCAAAGTAGATACGCAAACATTTCAAATCGCTTAAAAAAGAATATGCGCAACACATTGCCGGCGGTATAATACCGCTACACTGACTGTGGGTGGGGGACGGTGGGGAGGGGGGGGGGGGGGGGGGGGGCGTAAACCAGAGTTCTCTGTGATTACCCGTAGACGCATATACGGGTGCACTGAGGTGACGAAAGTCGGACCTTCTTTTTCCCGATGTAGTGCAGCGACTCGAGGTGGCATAGACTCAACAAGTTCTTGGAGGTCCACTGTAGAAATTCTGAACCATAATTGCGGAAGTGTTGTCGGTGCAGGGTTCTGAGCTCCAGCTGATCTCTCGATTATGTTCCATAACTTTCGATGGGATTCATTTCGGGCGATCTGTGCGGCCAAATCATTCGCACGAGCTGTCCAGAATGTTCATCAAACCATTTTTTATCAATTGTGGCTGGTAACATGGCATTGTTATTTGGGAAACATGATGTCCTTGAATGGCTGAAAATGGTCTTCAAGTAGCCGGACATAATCATCTCTAGTCAATGATCGGTTCAGTTGGAACACTAACATGAGCGCAGCATACGTACAGTTGGTCAAAATCAGTACTGAAGCTGACGACAGCAGTCTGTGCATGATGGACAAGTTTGCACTAAAATGCGTCAGTGAAACTTTGTAGTGATTAACAATGGCCTATTTCAGATACGCTATGAGATATTGATTTCTATCCGTCATCTGAAGGAACTCGAAGGTTGATGATATAAATACTGCATATAACGGCGCTGCGCCTCGAACCTAGGAAACCTACGCACACTAGCATTACGTTCACTAGTGGATGCTACACTAAGTCATTTCGAATGTTTATTTGTGAGTTAAGTAAAGTCTAAAGAGTTCTGTACAACTGTTACCCTCGTAGTGTTTTTTTGAGAACACGTCTTCCATTCTTATCCCCCTAAAGTAATTTAAGTAATTTTCAGTTCCTGTAGATCTGCTAGGTTCCAGAGTAGTAGTTCTTTGAGCAGTGTCGAATATTTTCTTACTTCTGTGTTCCTGTAGTGAATAATTATCACGCTTCAGCTTCATTAATTTGCTAATTGATTGCATTGTGTTAATGTAGCTGTGACTCAATCAGTCGTTTCCACCCTTTCTTATTCTACGGCCCCAGCCTTCCAAACTGATTTCTTGGGGCTATGCGTGAAGACCCTCTCACTTGTTCAACACGTTCTTCGGTCTCCCTTGTGCGCCCTGTGAGGAATGGTGCTCACACTAAACACTTCTAAGAAAAACTTCTTGAGTTGCTCTTTCTTTTGATGTATTATTTAGAATTTTAAGTTAAATGAAATAAATGCTACAAAGCCTTAAAACCACGATATTCATAATCAAACACCAAGTATAATTGAAAAGCACGGAGGAAAGCTGCTAATACTATGGCCAGAAAACACGGTAGTCTAGATTTTAAAAAGTGGTTTGAATAACGCACACCATACACTGATGTTATCAGAGTGACTTTTGATTAGGCTGGATCACGCATTTCAGTGGTGGAGCTCAAGTGGTTACGAGTGGCACTCCACGACGATATCCGCCTATCGAATAAATCAAATAACAAATTGTGTACCTCCACCAACAAACAAAAATGACCTTTCAGCTTCATTATGAAATTAAAGAGCTCTGAAAGCAGAATCTCCGTACCACCAGATACACAGTGAAGCAATCAAACTTTCGAAACTCATCCTAATGGCAAATGTTAGTTCAAGTACTGTTAGTTAATTCTCTGAATTCATTATCAAATGCTTCAAAGTTGCTGACGTCCATTGTGCTTCGCTTTGGACACTGATCATCAAGACATGTTTACACCGATTATCGCGCAGTGATAATCAAGATGTTTCGAAAATGATTCTGCCCGGGCGTGTCAGCTTACTTATGTCTTTTAAGATTGTCTACGGAAACGAACTTGGAGTATATTTGACGTGTTGCGAAACAAAAAAAGCTTTCTATTTCTTGGCTGACGTAAATCATGCGTAGTGAGGGCGCTGGTGTTTGCTGACATGGCAACACCGCTGAGGCATTTGGGTGAAGAGAGGGAGGGGAGGGTGGGTCACTGGAGTTGTCGACTTTTCCTAAATGTAAGTGTACAAGTCTGTTAAAAATGCAAGAAAAAATTATTTTTGTAAACAACTCACCTTAGTTCTTCAATTAGCCTCCTCTGAAGGATATACGCTTGGTCTTGCGATCCTCCAGCTTTCTATCCCGTCGGAAAAACAGATTCTGTCAAAGTCTGTAAAATACTCGTTGTCTGTAACTATCACTTCCTCACATGATGAAAATTTCTTCCCAGCAAGCTACAGATTCAAGCTGGGGAACAGGGAATAGATGAATATGCTGGATGCAAATTTTAAACATACCAACAATGAAGTATAATAGATTCCAGTTATGGTTATGCCTTTTCCAAGTAATCTGTGAGGGTTCTTGCTTTGGAATCGCAAAAAACAGTGGCCGCACCTTATCAGTAGACAAAATTACGACTGCAGTTTCCCCTTGTTACCAGCGCAGTACCAGCACAGCTAAGTCATTTCGTAGACGTTACAAGCCCAATTCAGTCAATCATCCAGACTGTTGCCCCTGCAACTATTGAAAAGGCTGCTGTCCCTGTTGTTGGTCTGACCTCTCAAGAGATTCCCCTCCGTTGTGGTAGCACCTACAGTACGGCTATCTGTACGGCTAAGACACGCAAACCTTCCCACCAACGGCAAGGTCCATGGTTCGGCAGTGGAGGGGGGAGGGGAAGATCTGCTTACATACCCCTATTAAAATATTTATTTCTATTAATCTGTATACCGAAGTTTATAAACAAATCCCCGCTCGAGGTAGCCGAGCGGTCTCAGGCGTCTTTTCACGGTCCGCGCGGCTTTCCCCGTCAGAGGTTCAAGTCCTCCCTCGGGCATGGGTGTGTGTGTGTGTGTGTGTGTGTGTGTGTGTGTGTGTGTTTGTGTGCGTCGTCCTTAGCGTAAGTTTGATTAAGTAGTGTGTAAGCTAAGGGACCAATGACCTCAGCAGTTTAGTCCCGTAAGTCCTTACCACAAATATCCAAAATTATAATCAAATCATTAACATGTACATTAAATAAAGTTGGTGACTGGTTTCCCTTATTCGTGGTGATTCCTTCAGTTTTATTATTACCAACTTTTCTTACTATTTTTGTGTTCTTGTATAATTATTTTATAGCTTTAACACGATGTCCAGAATACTCAGCTTTAATCCTCATGTCCCGTAGTTTCTTTCTCTTCACACTTTCAAAAGCGGTCAATAAAAGCTATGTGTGTCTCTAAATTGAGTTCTCGTCGTCTCTCCAAAATTCTTTTCAGGATTTGGACAAGATACCTGTGACATTGTACATAGATCATGTGAAAGAACTTGTTCCCCTTGCAGCAATAGTTTATTGTGCGTCGCTGGAGCAACAAAAGATACACGGACACTAAAAAAGTGCAGAACATTTCCAGTTCAAAGAAGGGTAATAGGACAGATGCAGGTAATAATAGGCCTATATCTGTGTTGACACCTACATCGCTGACGTCAGTCTGTTGCAGAATTATGGACCATGTTTTATGCACACGTTTCATGACGTCCTTGGAGAAAGAAAACCTGCTCTAAAACTCTGCTTGGGTTTCGAAAACAGAGATCTTGTGAATCTCAACTTGTTTTGTTCCTCCATGCGATCCAGAGCGCCGTAGTCATCGACGACCTGTTCGATGCTTCGCACTGCTATATAGAATTATGAAACGAGACACCGAGAATTAGATCAGATTTGTGACTGGCTTCTTAACTTTCTTGCAGACAGAACTTAACAAGGTGCTCTTAACGGATCAAACCCGACAGATATAAGGTAATTGCAGTAGTACTCGTAGAAACTGAGAGTATCGTAAATGAGTTAGTAGATAACATCGGAAGCTCCATAAGGCTATTCGCAGATGATACGACTGTCTATAATAAGGTAGGAACTCCAGAAAACTATAAAGAACTGCAGAAAGACGATCAGAGGAATCGATGATTGTTGAAGACATTGACACTTTACCATAAACATGAATAAATGTAACGTATTATGCGTAAACATGCGAAGAAATCCACTACTGTACGATTACACTATTAACGACAGATCAGTAGAAACAGTAACAATGAAAAAACACCAAGGAGCAACCATTTGGAGAGACATAAAGTTGAATGACCACACAAAACATTGTACTGAAAGTTAATGCCGGGATGAGATTCGTTGGAGGAAGCTTACGGAAATGTACGAGGAATTCATCCACGAAAGACTGTCTTACAAAACACTTATTCTAGCTATTATTGAATATTGCTCGTCAGTCTGGAACCTCTGTCAGGTAGGATTAATAGAAGAGACACATAAGATCTAACGAAGAGCGGCGCATTTCGTCACGAGATCGCGTAGTCCAGCGGTTCCCAACCTTTCCCACCTCGTGTCGTGTTTGCAATCCTGGGATATCTCATCTTCACTCCTATTTTAATTAATTCATTCATTTTTTGCTTCTATCCAAAAACTTTGTCAATAATCTGGAATCCTCACTTTAGTGAGTCAGGATTATCAAATGTTGATCAGAGGACTAGTAGCCGAAATAGAAACGTCTTTATGTCTTACTTAAAAACTTAAAAACCTAATTATATATTTTTTCATTTTAACAGCAATTTTCACGTCCAGCATTCCTTTTTTATGTGTTGCAAATCACAAGAAAAATGTGGAACATTAGTGGGATGGTTGAAATTGTTTTTCTTTAAACCGTTCCTGAATGTTTAGTTTCAAACTGAAAGCAAATCTAAGGTCATTCTCCACGTTCAGGCCATTGCGATGTTTCCTATTCATGGTCGCTAGTGTCATGAATCCAGTCTGATGAAGACTGCACCAGGACTTGTAAGGCATCCTTTACCACTCCCAGATTAATAGGAAGGAAACTGTGAAACGTCCCCATTGAACAATTATACATGACTATCCTTACACTGACACACAATATTTTTAGCGCAACGCAATCTGACTTTCAATAATCCCTACAAAAGAATGGCCCTGACTAACATTAACCTATACCTATCACAAATCACTTACCTCACAAAAATCTTCGTTACTCGAACTACTGCAATACAGCGAGCGCCACTACTGCCAGATAAATAAAAGATTCAAACTACGGAAGGCACTAACTACTGATAGGCATAGTTAGCAAATGAAAGATTTTAATAGAGAACAAACAATGTATTTACCTTAACAGTGTTGAAAAATCATAATATACATAGCAGTTCATGACATCCAGTCTTACAAATTTCAAAACTCCGCCATTTCTCTCCCCACACCCACCATTGCTGGCGGCTCACCTCCAACTGCGCAACGCTACGCGCTTTTCACATCCAGCTGCCCAACACTACAATGGCAGACAACAATGCAAACTAGCCACAGACTGCACACAGCACAGCCAGTGATTTTCATACAGAGCGCTACGTAACTTCCCAATAAGAAAACATAAACAGCCTACTTACATAGCCCCCATGCTCCCCACAAAAAGTTTACAAATTGTTTTGGGCAGTGGCCAATAATGATTTGATAAAATTTTTCATAATTACAATAACAAAGATATCAAATGCACACACTTATTGATACAATGTTGGTCAAAAGCTAAAATTTTCTCACAGTCCATAATGACAGTCCTGATCATTCATCTCAGTAAAATTGCAGTGTTTTTCTGAAAGTCTGAGCAGTAAAAGAAAATGCACACGGAAGTAGTGGATTTCCATGCAGTCTTGAAGAAGTAGTGTTGTCCTTCCAATGGAAAGACAGTGCTGACTCTCGACATGCAGACAAGTAATGGGTCACAACAGAGCAAACCCACAGCAGAGTCATTCGAAGTTTTGAAGAATATTGGTAGGCAGGTCAGCACAGAATAGACCCACTGTAGTCCTGGTAGAGATTACGGGATTGGTGGGCCACCAGAGGTGCAGACCCACTGTAGTCCTGGTAGAGATTGTGGTATTGGTGGGCCACCAGAGGTGCAGACCCACTGCAGTCCTTGTAGAAATAATGGTACTGGTGAGTCAGCAAAGGTGTAGACCCATTGTAATCCTTGTAGAAATAATGGTATTGGTGGGTCATCAAAGATGCAGACCCACTGTAGTCCTTGTAGAGATGGCCAGCAGCCATCTGTTGTGAGTGTGCAGGTGCACAATCACCATTGAAGAGTCTTGCGGATAATATAGCAAGTCCATAACCACCACTTGTGCACTCACAAAGTGTTTGGAATTGTCCTTAGAACCAGCAAAGCTGTTATCCAGTCTCTTGCTGAATTATTAACACACGTGCAAACACTAACAGTCCCTACTTCTCACATATTGTCCATATACTATGACCAACAGAAACGTGTGCAGTGAAATGGACTTTACAAGTTAATAATATGATGAACTGGTGTCAATTACAATTTTATAACATAAGAATACAATTACAAAGGTACAAAATACATCATTAAAGAACATAACAATACAGATAACATTTGTAGTACAGGCTTTACAAAAGAATCGAAATAACATATACATCAGTGTTACAGGAATTATGACATAAGTACATACATAAAAGATCAGAATAACTTTCGAAACATCAACTTCACATATGAGCATTAAAACAGAACAGAATAAATAATGTCTAAACATCTTTACAAAGAAAATAACATATTATCAGAAAAATTCTACAACATGACTCTTATTAGCTAAACACATTAAGACAGGAAAAACACAAATTCACATAGTGTAATAACACAAAAATACAGGACAGGGTTTGTTTTCAGTGTGACATTTGGTACTGCAGTCCACCCCAAAACTTCATTCCATAGATCTTTCGTCTTATTTCAACATTTGTTTCCACCAAAAAAATCCTATCCAAGCATGCTTTCTGTATTTATATGTTCACATATTCCTTACCTCATTATTTATTTTCCATTATCTTACCTCATCCTTTATTTACAAGAAAATCCTAACTATACCTGCTTTCTGTACTTTTTTCGTATAACTTCTCAACGCATTTCTTCCAATTCATCGCAACTCATTCTCTTATATAGTCTACCCCCTCTTAATCTAACTTAAATCTACTGAGCTCAGATGCTAAACTAGTGGATGAGGCAATGCAGCAGCACAAAACAATTAACACAAACAGCAATGACAAAGAAATGCAAATTGGCAAAGCTAGCAGCAGTAAATCTAAATTTGAAGAGCAAATGCAACATTATGACTAATATGAGCCAATGTGCAGCAAAAAGAAAAATAAATCAGTAGTAAAACTGGCTTCACAGAGTAATACAAAGTGAAATTTAGTAGCACTATGCCTGGCAAGCAGCAGCAGTAAATGCAATAACTTATACCTAAACAGCCGGCCGCTGGTGGCCGAGCGGTTCTGGCGCTACAGTCTGGAACCGCGCGACCGCTACGGTCGCAGGTTCGAATCCTGCCTCGGGCTTGGATGTGTGTGTTGTCCTTAGGTTAGTTAGGTTTAAGTAGTTCTAAGTTCTAGGGGACTTATGACCTCAGCAGTTGAGTCCCATAGTGCTCAGAGCCATTTGAACCATTTTTTATACCTAAACATGACAAAGCTCAAGCAGAAAAAATAGTACACTAAAGACAACAATGCAGATAAGGGAAATGTCTATGCACATCTTAATGTCTATGTAATTAAAGTGGTGCACCACAACTTACTCTACCATAAAAATTACCAAGTACTTGAAAAGTAAATTATGTATGCAGTTACTGTTATTAGTCCCTTCATACTGTTCTTTGCTTTCCAAGTGCTCCTTTTTTTTGAAGAATGTGGATCATAAAATTATTATCTAACAGATCTGTTGACAGAAAGTGTTCACATTAGCAAATGCATTTAATTTTATTTTATAAAAGCAATGATGCAACACACCTGGAAAACAGATATCAAATAAAATAAGCAACTATGTACAAAGTAAAGCATAAAATAATCATTCAGTAGTCATGAGGCATTTCATAAGTTAGTAGAAATTCTCTCAATTCTCGTAGAAAGACACTTGTCATAATCAGGTGTGCAGATGTACGAATATTTCCCATCAATTCATAAGCATTTCAGTAAGTAGCACAAAGTACGAGTAATCATATGTTTTCAAGTAATGAGCGTGTCATATTTGTGATGCTTTCTACAAAGGAATGTCAATAGCGAGGTTAAAGGTCTCTTTTTTTTTCTCCACCTGTGCCTCTGAAAGGCACACACTAATGGCTCTTTCCCAGGCGACTATCGCGCAGCTGGGTGCCCACCATGCATTACATGAAGGTCACTTAACTTTCCTACCAAAATATTTATGACAGCAGTTTGCGCTACAGTGACAGTCTCATATAAAAAATAATGTGTTGAAAAATCATAATATACATAGCAGTTCATGACATCCAGTCTTACAAATTTCAAAACTCCGCCATTTCTCTCCCCACACCCACCACTGCTGGCGGCTCGCCTCCAACTGCGCAACGCTATGCGCTGTTCACATCCAGCTGCCCAACACTACAATGGCAGACAACAATGCAAACTAGCCACAGACTGCACACAGCACAGCCAGTGATTTTCATACAGAGCGCTACGTAACGTTGCCAATAAGAAAACATAAACAGCCTACTTACAACTGGCCCAAAATTCTTGCATAAATATTTGCTTGAAACTGCTCCTTAGCAACCGAATCACATTTTATTTCAATTGCATCCTCTTGTGTTACATCAGGAATTGCATACACATCAGTTGTGAAGGGTTAACTTGCTAATCTGCACTGTCAGTCTTCTGAAGACAAATGGGGGAAATAAAGTTTGAACTCCCCTTGGAGCCCTTCTAGGTGTTCCCTGATGATAACTGTACACTCGTTCACATCACACTGTTGCCTATCCATATGTTCACTGAATCGGTGGAAATGGCGAAATGTTAGTAATGGGAGCATCCAGGCGACACTGTCATCAGTGGGGTAATGATGCTCAGCTATCCCTTGACTCAAAAGAAATAGTTCTAACTCTGACTTCGTTCATACAGCCTGCTACGTATATCGCCCTTCGAAAGTTAGTAGAAGTGGGTATGAAAGATTGGTGTTCAACATTATAGAGGACTCGAAAAAAATACGAATATTGACAGCATTTGATGTAATTTTATCAACTACACTGATAGGCACTTTTAGTACAGTGTTCAGTTTCTTAAGTAAAGGCTCAGAAGCTATGCCCTGCCTCTGGATCATACAGTGAGAGCCAATAAGATTAGGATTTTTTCCTTTGGTAATACTTAGGAAGCCAGTACAAATCCCGATAACTCTGTCCCAAGACAAATAATTTTCAACCCAAAATTCATTAACGGCAGAAAACACATCATAATGTTTTGATGTTTCAAATTTTTTAGAAAACAATTGTTCTTCCATTATTTTTTTCTCATCCACAAACCGATAGTAGACTGTTAAGAGATATTGCTGAACTATATCATTAGAATTGTCACACTGCAAGGTAAAAAGTGGAGACATTTTCAGCCTTTTAACTAGCTGTACCGTCTTCTATCCTACGTTGCACACTGTTTTTTGAGAGACGTATTCGTCAGTTTTAAGCTATCTTCTCCAAAAACAATTCTGGTTCCTTTAAGAATGTAAGATTTGATTAAAGTATGAGGTTTCTCCCAATTGTTGTTTATAAGAGAAATTTTATATGATGCTTCAATAGGTTTTTCATGTTCCTATTCAAAAATCCCAGCAGATACTGGTTTCATGCGATTTAAGGAATTTCTTTTTCCAACAAAACACTCTTTGGTTTATTTTTCAACACCGAGTGACCGGCCACTAGACACATCAAAAACAATTTTGCATCACCTCGGCTCCGGGAGTTTCGGAACCTGTAAAGAAAATTGGAATAGAGATCAACATAAACATCATTTCCTTTACGCCCTTTTTAGTGCTCATGAAAACTACACATTGCGTGTTGCAGCACCATACAGCGAGACCTTCAGAGATGGTGGTCCAGAATGTTGTACACACCGGTACCCCCAATACCCAATAGCACGTCCTCTTACATTGATGCATGCCTGTATTTGTCGTGGCGTAGTACCCACAAGTTCATCAAGGCACTGTTGGTCCAGATCGTCCCACTCCTCAACGCCGGTTCGGCGTAGATCCCTCAGAGTGGTTGGTGGGTCACTCGTTCATAAACAACCATTTTCAATCTTTCCCAGGCATGTTAGATAGGGTTCATGTCGGGAGAACATGCTGGCCACTAGTCGAGCGATGTCGTTATCCTGAAGGAAGTCATTCACAAGATGTGCACAATGGGGGCGCGAATTGTCGTCCATGAAGACGAATGCCTCGCCAATATGCTGCCGATATGGTTGCACTATCGGTCGGAGGATTGTATTCTCGTGTCGTTCAGCCATTACGGCTCCTTCCATGACCACTAGTGGTATACGTCGGCCCCACATAATACCACACCAAAACATCACGCTTCCACCACCTTGCTGCATTCGCTGGACAGTGTGTCTAAGGCGTTCAGCCTGACCGCGTTGCTTCCAAACATTTTTCCAACGATTATCTGATTGAAGGCATATGCGACACTCATCGGTGAAGAGAACGTTATGCCAATCCTGAGCGGTCCTTTCGTCATGTTGTTGCGCCCATCTGTATCGCACTGCATGGTGTCCTGGCTGCAAAGATGGACCTCGCCATGGACGTCGGGAGTGAAGTTGTGCATCATGCAGCCTACTGCGCGCAGTTTGAGTAGTACACGATGTCTTGTGGCTGGACGAAAAGCATTATTCAACATGATGACGTTTCTGTCAGAGTTCCTCCGAGCCATAATACGTAGATAGCAGTCATAAGCTGCAGTAGTAGTACTTGGGCGGTCTGAGCGAGGCATGTCGTCGACAGTTCCTGTCTCTCTGTATTTCCTCCATGTGTGAACAACGTCGCTTAGGTTCACTCCGAGACGCCTGGACACTTCCCTTGTTAAGAGCCCTTCTTGGCACAAAGTAACAATGTGGACGTGATCGAACTGTGGTATAGACCGTCTAGGCACGGTTGAACTACAGACAACTCGAGCATGTATCTCGTTCTTGGTGGAATGACTGGAACTGATCGGCTGTTGGACCCCTCCGTCTAATAGGCGCTGATCATGCATGGTTGTTTACATCTTTGGACGGGTTTAGTGACATCTCTGAACAGCCAAAGGGACTGTGTCTGTGATACAATGTCCACAGTCAACGTCTACCTTCAGGAGTTATGGGAACTGGGGTGATGCATTTTTTGATGTATGTAGATGACGTACTGTGTGACACGGAGACGTTTACTAATTATTGTCAGGGAGAGTCAGGCAACATACTACTTCCTCTCGAGTACGTCTTGCTTGATCGGTACTACGGGAAAATCCGAAAAATTGGAGCTGATACGGAGATTTGCCGAAAATATTTCCTCTCACACTTTATTCGGGAATGTAACAGGGACGGCTTGAGGAGTGGTTGACGTACCATCGGATGGGCCAATGTTTCTGTAAACATATCTTCAAGTTGCGAACTACCCCTTATGTTTGGGCTGTATATGACGATTCTATGCTAGGAGATATCTACCACCAAACACCTTTCGTCTCGCAAACATCACCTTCAGCAGAAAACAACTGAGTGCATCGATTAGGCAAAATCTTCGCTTGACCTGGATCCACCAGAGAGTAGATTCGCTATGCTTTGTGGAGGCGTGTCTCTACTAGCAGTAATTCACCTCACGCCCTCGCTGCACTGAGAGCAGTCCTGAAAGTGTAACGTGCTTCCTGTGGTGCACACTATAATTAACAACATTGCACGCCACTCAGTGTGGTATTTTAGGTACCTGAGTCCGCCTGCTTAGCTGAATGGTAACTTTCTTGCCTCCCATGCAGCGAACCCGGGTTCGATTCCCGGCTCGGTTGGAGATTTTCTCCGCTAGTGGGCTGGTTGTAGTGTTGTCCTTATCATCATCTCATCATCACAGGCATGCAAGACGCCCAATGTCACACGACAGGAATCGTAATAGTAATGAACTAACAATGATGGTTCCATGCATACATAGGCAAAAACAAACTACGGTATTACAGCTTTGTTCTCTTATAACTTAGTCTTTTACTGCCTTTTAATTACAGTTTTTCCTTAAATATTTCAAATAACGTTAATTAAAAAAATTATTGTGAAAGAAAGAATTACTGAAATATTTCCCTAACACTGACGGAAATGCGAGAGTGGTTACAACTTACCCCCTTTTTTTGCGAGCAAGTCTGGAATTTCCATTCAGTGCTGCTGTTAGGCAACGTCACTGTTCACCCAAATTGGTTGGAAGTGGAGGTACATAGAATGAGCCTTTCACAAACCACACAAAAATCAAATTTTAGTTATGTTCTGCTACCGTGGAACAAACTAGGCCTCCAGCAGTGATTCATCTTGCCATATTTTCTACAAAAAAATAATGAGTTGTAAATCTTTTCTTGGGAAACACGTCAAACTCTGGAAAGACTCTTTCTTGCTTCATTACAATTTCCCCTATTCTTACCTTGTGGTGTTTCCACCGAAATGGAACGTGGCCTAATTGAAATTGTTATGTGCCATTACATAACGTTTATCGTTTTCCATGGATGCCTTTTAGTCTAATACATGGATATTGTACAAGTCTAACGCAGACAGAGTTACGAGCTGTAATCCTTGTGAAGATATTCATCAATGGAGTAGAAGGAGTTGGGCAACAGGAGGTTCTTTAATTCACTCTGAAACCGATCTTTATCACATACAAGACCTTTTATATGCTCTGATAAGTTACTGAATATATGAGTACCCATGTATTTGACTCCTTTTTGTACTTTTTGAACTTTTATAGTCCTTATACAGATTGCTTTTGGTTCTGGTATTATAATCATGTTTTGCACTATTTTGTGTGAAAAGAGACATGTTGGAAATTAGAAAGGACATCAATGAGTATATGTACTGAGAAGTAGTAGTTGGAATACCAAGTTTCTTAAAGAGGTCTCTGCATGATGATCTAGGACTGACACCAGATATAATTCTAATGACTCGTTTCCGAATTTAGAAAATGTTCTCTTTGTGAAAGAAGTTTCCCCAAAAGATGATTCCATAACTCATTAGTGAATGGAAGTAGGCGGAATAAATTAACTTCTTCATTTTTAAATCACCTATTTCTGCTATGTAGCTGAACTAAGGCATTTATTAAGTCTAGAGTGTGGGTTTTCCAATTTAGGTTGTGGTCAATTTGTACCCCTAAAAATTTTATGCTGTCTACAGCTTTAATTTCATTGTTTGAATACATTATACTTATAGGGTCAGGTATTCTTTGTGAGGTATTAAACTGTATGTACTTGGTCTTGTCAAAATTCAGTGGCAATATATTGGCTGTGAACCACCCATTGATACTTACAAATATTTCATTAGCTGATTTCTCAGTGAGATCACGGGTACTGCTTTTTATAGCAATACTTGTATCATCTGCAAATACGACATCTCCACTAACAGAATAAATTCATAAAACTCTATACGTTCTTCTTTATCACCATCACGAAGACTTCTGTGAACTACGTGCAAAACTCCGCTGAGTGCGCTCTATGCCTTGCACGAGCGCATGGGGCCATCTGTGGATTTTCCCTCACGTAAGTAACCAGAGGTTTCAAATTGCTGCTTGAAACTTAAGAGCCAATATCTGGGGAGGTCTGGACACCATTGTGCCTTATGGAGCTGACGTATGGGGGTTGGAGCAGATGTCAAATGTTCAAATGTTCAAATGTGTGTGAAATCTTATGGGACTTAACTGCTAAGGTCATCAGTCCCTAAGCTTACACACTACTTAGCCTAAATTATCCTAAGGATAAACACACACACCCATGCACGAGGGAGGACTCGAACCTCCGCCGGGACCAGCCGCACAGTCCATGACTGCAGCGCCCTAGACCGCCCGGCTAATCCCGCGCGGCACAGATGACAAAAGTGTAACGTCCCTGGAAAGGAAAGCAATCGCTTTAGAAAATTATTGACGTTCTGACGCCAGCTTTGAGTCGGAAATTATCTTTTAAGTTGAATATAAAATGTTGATTCTATGAAAGACCGAAACTGTTCATTTAGTTTGAGTTAAACGGTGCACTTTAGAAATGTTGCGGTACCTGCGTAACGTAAGCACTTAATAAGAAAATCAGGTGCAGCACCGTTTAAAAATATTAGCTCCGTGTATATTCAAAAATTCGAGTTTAACTTAGTGTTTATGACATTTTCATATTTACTGTCTTCGGAGTGAACAATAAACACGTCAGACAGAAGCTGTGTGGGTACAAATAACGTTAGTACAAACTGGCCAGAAAAGATCACTTGGCATACACTTCCAGCCTCACAGGTTTTTTTTTCTTTTTTTGCTGATACTATTGTGCTTTAACTATTGGTAGGCAGGGAACGACTACCTACTATCTTAAGCCCAACTCGAAGCTTTATGTTCTCCAGGTATCTTTGGGAAAAACAAAATTTTCGGAGTCAAAAGGCCTCTTTTTCTTTTCAATGCAAGACACAATTTACTGGTTGCTTTTTGTCCAAAAATCACACATTTTGACAATGTGGATCAATACGGCCATAGTTCTCTATAACCAGCATACTCCATTATAATTTTTCATTCACTGTTTAAAGCAAACACTTTACACATGTTAAACAGATAAGGATTATGCAAAGAATCACAATGAAGAAAATTGCAAATAATATCTTAAATTTTTATTTCACTGTGCGTTTTAAATAGAAAAATACAGATTATTACTTTATGAAAGTACCAAGATTAGGATGCAGCTTGTTTGCACCTTCAAGAAATAGCAATCTCAATTGCTTTTTTGAAAAACTTCATATAATTTTATACACAGTATGTTATATTTCAAGCTAAAATTTATGAAAAGGTATTACTTTATAAAGTGTTTTAGCTTCGATGTTACAATCGGTAAGTACTAGTTCTGAATGTACAGTTAAAAATATTTTTTTAGAAACATTTGAAATTACGAATCATTTGCACACAAAATTTCTGTTATTAATTATGCAATCTTGTAGTGTAATTGAAATTAACAGCATAACGACAACTAGTAGGAATTCAGTTGTTAATAAAAATTGTAAACCCTTTGAAATATTGCCGGCCCCGGTGTAGCCGTGCGGTTCTAGGCGCTGCAGTTCGGAACTACGGGACTGCTACGGTCGCAGGTTCGAATCCTGCCTCGGGCATGGATGTGTGTGGTGTCCTTAGGTTAGTTAGGTTTAAGTAGTTCTAAGTTCTAGGGGACTGATGACCTAAGATGTTAATTCCCATAGTGCTCAGAGCCATTTGAACCATTTGAACCTTTGGAATATTATTATTTCCGCAGAGATTGGGAGTGTTAAGCTTACCTCTGATGTGATCGGACTCATTTTTGTATAATAGGTGTGAACAATGTAATTTCGGCTTTGTTAATGTGAAAAATCAAAATACTGTATGATATACTGAAATGTGAGAAAATCGGTGGAAAATATATTTACGTAAAAAATTCTGTAACAACAATCTTCCAATATATCTAGTTCAAATCAGCCATGAGGACCTGATGTTAGATTTTCAGCTTCAAGAATCAGCCTCCTAGACAAGAAAAACTGGAGCCATCTCGACATGACAAGCTAAGTAAACCTGAAGGTTTATTGTAATCTTCGCTTCTCTCAAATCTTCATAAAAGACTCTGCTTATTAACTACTTGGACTGGGAACTGTTTAATGTGCACAATAGATGGAAGAAGGAAGGAGGCTCCGGAAATTGCAGCGTTCAAGCCCTGTTCAGACGGAGTTTAGAGTACTTAGGTTTTTGATAAATGAGGGGACATGAATATGATGATAGCTATCATCTCTTTCATCTTCTTCATCTATGAAGAGATGCACAGGCCTATCTCACAATCATACGTAAATGATAATTATTACAAAACATTTATCATTAATGGATTTTCTTAATGATGAAAGTGACACAAAAGAATTGTCCTCTGATTCCAGTCTTTTGTTCCGGAACTACAAATTTACAGTGGATTCTTCAGTTCTACTGCACATTTCCTGTTGCAGTTCACACGTTCTTTCCTTAGACACTTCGCTGGCTGAAAATAAAGGTACGAAACACTGTTGTTTCACAACTGAAAGTGTTCACATAAAGATCAAAGTTGAAGTGTTGTTATCGTTTTAAGTAGCTGTTTTACCAGAGATAAACCTGTCTTCTCTTGAACATATTTGCATAACAGTTGATCTCTAGAGCTACAGTTGCAGTTATTTCATTTTATCAATGACAGTTTAACTGCTGGCATGCCCTCAGCTATGAAACCAAGTTTGTTTTACTGTACTCCCGATCACAAAATTGCACTTGCAGCTACAACACCTGCTAACACAATTAATTAGTGTGTCAGGTGTGAAAATTGGTATCTTTAAGTTCCTTCTCTATATGAAAGATTTCACTCGCTACCTTACAAAGTATCAAACTGCACTAATCCATGTAGTCGATAGAATGTATGGCAGTGTAGTACTGATAACCAACAGAAACTGAAATTATGAAACTATAAAACAGAGTTTTAAACAGGAATTTCTGATAGTCCACAATTTAATTCATGGAGCAATTTGCTCGCCACTAGTTTGGTACCCAAATAAACTAATTTTTCTGGCTACGCGAGTGGTGCTAATAGATCACATTTTAGTAGCTTACATTCAACAACCTCAAATAAAGTTAATAGCTGCGTTCTGTCGAAAAAATGAACACATAAAAACTGGAAAATATAGATGAATATCTTACCTTAATTACTGTCTGCTTTGGTGACTATCATTGCTTTTCGATATTTTCGTTTAGGAGAGACTGGTTTCATTTGGGACAACAAAGTTCGTCGGAATTCCATTTCATCAGCTCCCTTCAACTCGAATTGTGAATTCTCAATCGTAAACGTACACTAACGGAGAAAAAATCACAACACCAACAAATAATTAACGTTGAGTAATGAAATTTCGGCAATGCAATTGTGTAGCTAACATATTCGAGTGATTAGCATTGCAAGACCATAGGTTAATGTAAGCATTAGGTAGGCCATTGCAAATGTGAAATGCTGGTACGTTAATAATCGGTGTAGCCGCCAGAACGTCGAATGGAAGCACGGAGACGTGAATTCGGTGTGTTGTCGAACAGGTGCCGGATGTCACTTGTGAGACGGAGTTCGTGAGATAGCCACGAGAGTTCTCCTGCTGAAACACACGAAATCACACCACAGACCATAATACCAGATGTAGGCAGAGTGTGTCTAAGCCACTGACAGGCTGGTTGCAGGCGCCCACTTGGCCTCCTCCTAACCAACACACGGCCATCAATGACACCGAGGAAGAACCAGCTTCATCAGAAAAAATAACAGATCTTCACCCCGCCCTCCAATGAGCTCTCGCTTGACACCACTGAAACCCCAAATGGCGGTGTTTTGGGGCCAGTGGAACGCACGCTACAGGGCGTCTAGCTCGGAGTTGTCCTTGAAGTGACCGATTTGTAACAGTTCGTTGTGTCAGTGTTGTGCCAACTGCTGCTCAAATTGCTGCGCCAGAACAATAGACCGAACAAGTTCAAGTGCGTGAAAATTCTTATGGGAATTAACTGCTAAGGTCATCAGTGTCTAAGCTTACACACTACTTAACCTAAATTATCCTAAAGACAAACACACGCACCCATGCCCGAGGGAGGACTCGAACCTCCACCGGGACCAGCCGCACAGTCCATGACTGCAGCGCCTTAGACCGCTCGGCTAAAAGCCGCGCGGCAATAGACCGAACACATATTCTTCGCTCTCGGTGCTGCGTGGCCATCCGGCGCCCGGTCTTCTTGCAACTGTACATTCCCGAGACCCGCGGTGCCACCATTCACGTATAGTGGTTACATCCCTGCCAAGTCTTTCTGCAGTATAGCAGAAGGAACATACAACAACTCGTAGCCCTATTACACTGTCTCATTCAAACTTCGTGAGGTGCTGACAATGGCGTGTTTGTTGTCTTAAAGGCATTCTTGACTAACATCAAACGACCGCGGTGGCCGAGCGGTTATAAGCGCTTCAGTCCGGAACCGCGCGACTGCTACGATCGCAGGTTTGAATCCTGCCTCGGGCATGTAAGTGTGTGATGTCCTTAGGTTAGTTAGGTTTAAGTAGTTCTAAGTTCTAGGGGACTGATGACCTCAGCTATTATGTCCCATAGTGCTCAGAGCCATTTGAACCATTTGATTAACATCAACTCATCACGTCCAATATGAAGGTAACTAATGCTCACGACCGTTACGGTGTTGTACCCTCATTCAATAGACATCATCTTTCAGATGCAGAAACATATCTACCAACGTTCGTTTATGTCGCACAACTCCTTGATACAGCGATATATATACCGTGTAGAAAATACGATATCTTACCTCTAATTACTTTAAATAGTTAATTTACGTACCTCACAAGCTTGGAAAGTGCACTTGATTTCCATTTTACTCTCCGATATTTGTCTGTAGAAAAATCTGAGTATCCCGATTCCTTTACACGAATTGATCCTACAATTCGGTACAGCACAAGACCACAGTTCGAAATTTTCTAATCAGATACTTTCTGGCGATGGACACTACACGAGGACAGTCTATTACATTCGCGCAGTGGATCATGGTAGCGAGACCAGACATGTCTTACATAAACCATGCTTAGAGCTGCGGAAGGGGAAGTACCGTAGCTCTCGACGAAAATGACGCCGCACAGTTGTAAATGAATTGCGCCTGTTGAAACGGCAGATGCAAAACTCCTTATTTTGTTGCGCTATCGCTTACTCGACGCACTTTGTAAACCGTTATATGAACAGTGAATGTTCAAGGGAACTAGCTGACAAGGGAGACACACAGATCCGTACGAATCGGCAACTTGCGATTAGGACACACGTAAATTTTCACTTTCGACGTGTAAGGTAAAATTCAGGCTACGTGTAGCTACTTATTCTTGCAGAAGACGTACTCTGCTGGAAAAGGGTGAATCGTTCTGAAATGTCTTTACGTCGAATGTGTTCTACGTGCGTATTGTTTTCGAGTTATCATTTTTGTTTGATTTTATTTTTCTTTGATTAAATAGATCCATTGCACTTAGGACAGCAAAATCTACGTTTTTTTGGTGGCATTTCGGTCTGCCGAATTTTACACGGAAAGTCTAAATAATCTGCATCACTCTAGACAATAATACACTCCTGGAAATTGAAATAAGAACACCGTGAATTCATTGTCCCAGGAAGGGGAAACTTTATTGACACATTCCTGGGGTCAGATACATCACATGATCACACTGACAGAACCACAGGCACATAGACACAGGCAACAGAGCATGCACAATGTCGCCACTAGTACAGTGTATATCCACCTTTCGCAGCAATGCAGGCTGCTATTCTCCCATGGAGACGATCGTAGAGATGCTGGATGTAGTCCTGTGGAACGGCTGGCCATGCCATTTCCACCTGGCGCCTCAGTTAGACCAGCGTTCGTGCTGGACGTGCAGACCGCGTGAGACGATGCTTCATCTAGTCCCAAACATGCTCAATGGGGGACAGATCCGGAGATCTTGCTGGCCAGGGTAGTTGACTTACACCTTCTAGAGCACGTTGGGTGGCACGGGATACATGCGGACGTGCATTGTCCTGTTGGAACAGCAAGATCCCTTGCCAGTCTAGGAATGGTAGAACGATGGGTTCGATGACGGTTTGGATGTACCGTGCACTATTCAGTGTCCCCTTGACGATCACCAGTGGTGTACGACCAGTGTAGGAGATCGCTCCCCACACCATGATGCCGGGTGTTGGCCCTGTGTGCCTCGGTCGTATGCAGTCCTGATTGTGGCGCTCCCCTGCACGGCGCCAAACACGCATACGACCATCATTGGCACCAAGGCAGAAGCGACTCTCATCGCTGAAGACGACACGTCTCCATTCGTCCCTCCATTCACTCCTGTCGCGACACCACTGGAGGCGGGCTGCACGATGTTGGGGCGTGAGCGGAAGACGGCCTAACGGTGTGCGGGACCGTAGCCCAGCTTCATGGAGACGGTTGCGAATGGTCCTCGCCGATACCCCAGGAGCAACAGTGTCCCTAATTTGCTGGGAAGTGGCGGTGCGGTCCCCTACGGCACTGCGTAGGATCCTACGGTCTTGGCGTGCATCCGTGCGTCGCTGCGGTCCGGTCCCAGGTCGACGGGCACGTGCACCTTCCGCCGACCACTGGCGACAACATCGATGTACTGTGGAGACCTCACGCCCCACGTGTTGAGCAATTCGGCGGTACGTCCACCCGGCCTCCCGCATGCCCACTATACGCCCTCGCTCAAAGTCCGTCAACTGCACATACGGTTCATGTCCACGCTGTCGCGGCATGCTACCAGTGTTAAAGACTGCGATGGAGCTCCGTATGCCACGGCAAACTGGCTGACACTGACGGCGGCGGTGCACAAATGCTGCGCAGCTAGCGCCATTAGACGGCCAACACCGCGGTTCCTGGTGTGTCCGCTGTGCCGTGCGTGTGATCATTGCTTGTACAGCCCTCTCGCAGTGTCCGGAGCAAGTATGGTGGGTCTGACACACCGGTGTCAGTGTGTTCTTTTTTCCATTTCCAGGAGTGTAATTCATCAATTGCAGCGGAAATTTGAAGTTATCGAAACCAAAGTGAAACTCAAAGCTTTTTTTCACCGCACCTTCGTGGCAGACTGTTAAGAAAGCAGTCATCAGTGAAACACTCGCGTGAACTGATAAGGTCGCGTATATATAGGCGGGCATCCATCACGGATGACAAACGTTAAGATGCGCTCCTCGGGACTGAGTCTGCTGCTGTTGGCAGCACTGCTGGCTTCCGCGCTGGCAGCCGTCTCCTACCGGGGGTGAGTTAAAAATATCATTGATCCATTTAAAGGTAATCTCTCAACGGAGGTGCAACTGCTTTCTCAATTATTTGCAAATACTGAAAGAAAAATTTCTCTTCCTAGAGTAGAAGTGTTTATCTCAAAAACGTAGTAATCAGTTTAATATTCAATACAATGCGTTGTGTGTTGGCTTTCTTCCTTTCACATACGATATTCTTTGAGTTCTTCTTGACACCTCTGTTGTTTTCTAGCCCATGGCTTTAGCACTTCCACTATAACAATCAACTCCTCAGTTTCATTTTTTTCTTTTTATTTTTCACCCAAGTGTCGTCCAATCTCAAATTATGCTCCATGCAGTTTCCTTGCGACCACACCTGCCTGGCCCCACGCATACCTCCGCTGCATGGGGAAAGACTGAATGTCATCAGAATGCGGACGCTGCAGCGCCTGCAGAACAAGGTTCTCAGGTGGAGCCCGCACGCCCCGCCACTCTCGAGAACTGTCACTCTCCACGAGGAAGCGGATATCGTGCCCTGTTCTTTCGGAAATGCCCGAAAGAACAGATACCATGAAAATTATTTAAACTGACAAACTCTGGGAGGTAGTAGAGGAGATCAAAACAAATATTTTTCCCTAATGTCATTTTTTCCTATGAGGAGTATTTAAACCGGTAAAGGAAGATTTCTCTGGCGGCAAATTAATTAAACCAACAAACACTTTTCCACTTTTTATGACCAAGAGACAACACATTAACACAACCCATTTTCAATTACAGTAGATTTTCAAAAATGCCTCCATTGACACGTAAATAAAGGTTACACCGTCGATCATGTTCTGTCTGACACGGGAAAAAACCCCAGGAGTATCCTGAATTGTTCCTGTTACTGCTACTATCCGGGCAACCAGGTAATACGGCCTCCACCGGTTTAAATAATCCTCATAGGAAAAAATGAAACTAGGGAAAAATATTTGTTTTTATGTCCCCTACAACCTCCCAGAGTTTGTCGGTTTAAATAATTTTCATCCTATATATAGGACATGGAGGACGCATAAATTGGCCAGCCCGTTCTCCTGATCTTACACCTCTGGACTTCTTCCTGTGGGGTACGTTAAAGGAGAATGTGTACCGTGATGTGTCTACAACCCCAGAGGATATGAAACAACGTAATGTGGCAGCCTTCGGCGCCATTACACCAGATGTACTGCGGCGTGTACGACATTCATTACGCCAGAGATTGCAATTGTGTGCAGCAAATGATGGCCACCACATTGAACATCTATTGGCCTGACATGTCGGGACACACTCTATTCCACTCCGTAATTGAAAACGGAAACCACGTGTGTACGTGTACCTCACCCCTCATGGTAATGTACATGTGCGTCAGTGAAAAAGACCAATAAAAAGGTGTTAGCATGTGGACGTAATGTGCTGTTCCAGTCTCTTCTGTACCTAAGGTCCATCACCGTTCCCTTTGGATCCCTATGTAATTCGGTGCTCTCCGATACACACGATCGAACAGCGGAGGAGTGGTACTCAAGCGTCAACTTTAGGTTACAATATCTCCGGATGTAATTAACATTTTACAATGCAACAAACGGCACTGATTACATATTTGTTTATACACTCATGGAAATGGAAAAAAGAACACATTGACACCGGTGTGTCAGACCCACCATACTTGCTCCGGACACTGCGAGAGGGCTGTACAAGCAATGATCACACGCACGGCACAGCGGACACACCAGGAACCGCGGTGTTGGCCGTCGAATGGCGCTAGCTGCGCAGCATTTGTGCACCGCCGCCGTCAGTGTCAGCCAGTTTGCCGTGGCATACGGAGCTCCATCGCAGTCTTTAACACTGGTAGCATGCCGCGACAGCGTGGACATGAACCGTATGTGCAGTTGACGGACTTTGAGCGAGGGCGTATAGTGGGCATGCGGGAGGCCGGGTGGACGTACCGCCGAATTGCTCAACACGTGGGGCGTGAGGTCTCCACAGTACATCGATGTTGTCGCCAGTGGTCGGCGGAAGGTGCACGTGCCCGTCGACCTGGGACCGGACCGCAGCGACGCACGGATGCACGACAAGACCGTAGGATCCTACGCAGTCCCGTAGGGGACCGCACCGCCACTTCCCAGCAAATTAGGGACACTGTTGCTCCTGGGGTATCGGCGAGGACCATTCGCAACCGTCTCCATGAAGCTGGGCTACGGTCCCGCACACCGTTAGGCCGTCTTCCGCTCACGCCCCAACATCGTGCAGCCCGCCTCCAGTGGTGTCGCGACAGGCGTGAATGGAGGGACGAATGGAGACGTGTCGTCTTCAGCGATGAGAGTCGCTTCTGCCTTGGTGCCAATGATGGTCGTATGCGTGTTTGGCGCCGTGCAGATGAGCGCCACAATCAGGACTTCATACGACCGAGGCACACAGGGCCAACACCCGGCATCATGGTGTGGGGAGCGATCTCCTACACTGGCCGTACACCACTGGTGATCGTCGAGGGGACACTGAATAGTGCACGGTACATCCAAACCGTCATCGAACCCATCGTTCTACCATTCCTAGACCGGCAAGGGAACTTGCTGTTCCAACAGGATAATGCACGTCCGCATGTATCCCGTGCCACCCAACGTGCTCTAGAAGGTGTAAGTCAACTACCCTGGCCAGCAAGATCTCCGGATCTGTCCCCCATTGAGCATGTTTGGGACTGGATGAAGCGTCGTCTCACGCGGTCTGCACGTCCAGCACGAACGCTGGTCCAACTGAGGCGCCGGGTGGAAATGGCATGGCAAGCCGTTCCACAGGACTACATCCAGCATCTCTACGATCGTCTCCATGGGAGAATAGCAGCCTGCATTGCTGCGAAAGGTGGATATACACTGTACTAGTGGCGACATTGTGCATGCTCTGTTGCCTGTGTCTATGTGCCTGTGGTTCTGTCAGTGTGATCATGTGATGTATCTGACCCCAGGAATGTGTCAATAAAGTTTCCCCTTCCTGGGACAATGAATTCACGGTGTTCTTATTTCAATTTCCAGGAGTGTATGTTCAGATATGCTTACAAAACTAACGGGGTTCCATTAAAAAAAAACGTAGGTTTGTGTTAAAAAACATACTTCTATGCATTTTTTTATGGTTTGTATTAACCAATTACGCTAGCCCCCCTCCTCACGTTCGGTCTGTGGAATCGATTCGTCTGTATTTGATGTGGTTTACGAAATATATCCAGTGGTAACGTTAGGTGACTCACCCTGTATATACTATTTAAGGCTCACCGGCCATTTGACCATCTTCTGTGCGGATGCACAAACAGTGCCCGAACTCTTACGGGAATTCGTAGTAAAGCCGCGATTAATGAATATGATAGGCGGGGACACTATGATTATAGAGCGGGACAATAAGCTGCAAATGTGGGTCTCACGGGAGGCGTGACAGAGATAAGTCCCTGCAGTCGCACTGCCCTCTGTGGCTCTGATGGGATGCCGGCACAGTGGCTCAGCGTGTTCGGTCAGAGGGCTGTGTGCTCCCTGTAGTAAAAAAAAAACTGAGTCAAGGAATCAACGATCATCTTGAACGGATGTCTTGTGACGACGAACTGTGTCGGGGAAAAAAATGGCTAGAGCGTCTGCCATGTAAGCCTGGTTCGAGTCCCGGTCGAGGCACACATTTTCAACTGTGCCCGTTGACTTATATCAACGCGTGTATGCTGCTAAGGGTATTCATTTCATTGTAATTTCAGTACGTGGACGATTGGTTGGTTATTGATGCACCAAGCCGTTGGTAAGACGTCGACCAGTTGAGTACTACCATGCGTACATACAGGCCCTCCCAGTAAAGTGGCATAAGGCCTTTGCCTTTGCCTTTCTAGCCAAACGAATGGAGAATAAGATGGTGTACTGGAATCCCGAATAAAACCAAACTACTTTCAGAAAAAATTTCTGTTTTACTAATCGAACGCCCCTCGTACCTACCCACTGATGGCATGTACGCATCAGACTTTCTGTTGGCAGCTGACTGGGTCTTCTGACTGCTTCACTATTTTTGTAGGGCAGTATGTATACACGAAAGTCTGGTGCACTTATTGCCTCGAGGAAGCAGAAAGGGGGATGGTCCAACAGGTGGCGTGTTGTTGACAGGCACCAAGTTTACCGGCTGAAGCCCGCGGAGGAGCACCTGGCGGCGGTGGCGGCTCTGAGAGTCAGAATGGGCCTCGACTTCTGGTCGCGGGCCCACCTCGCCGGCCACCCTGTGGACGTGAGGGTGCCGCCGCAGCTGCTCCACTCCTTCCGCCAACATCTCAACCGCCACAACGTGCCTCACGAGCTGCTCATCGCCGATCTCGAAGAGTAAGTATTCCAGCCTCTTTTCAACATACAATAATCTAATTTATTCCATTAACCGTGCTGTTATCTTTGGGTCTCCGGCCGCTGTGTCCGAGCGGTTCTAGGCGCTTCACTCCGGAACCGCGCTGCTGCCACGGTCGTAGGCTCGAATCCTGCCTCGGACATGGCTGTGTATGATGTCCTTAGGTTAGTTAGGTTTAAGTAGTTCTAAGTCTAGGGGACTGATGACCTCAGATGTTGAGTCCCATAGTGCTTAGAGCCATTTGGACCATCTTTGGGTCAATATGACCCGGAAAGGAGTTCGTTTTTCCATAACGTCTTTATATTGAAATATTAGCGATTGAAACTTAATGGCTTTGTTTCTTCTACACAGATTAAGCTTCAAACGAAAAAATGGTTTTTCTCCCCCTTCCTGTAGCGTAATCTATTACTCTTCTGTCCCTTGACCACAGCGCTAAAAATTCATAATACCTACAAATTTTAGCATTAAAATTTTATTTTTATCTGCCTTCCTTGTAACGTGTGGCAACCACCATCCGTTTAATGAACCCCCATAATGCAGTGCCCCAAGACGACAGATTACGATATTGGGGTGGCTACTCCAAATGTGCAGGCAAATGGAGAAAAGCAAGCATTAAGAAACGTTTTGAATCGCCCCGTTGTGTCATGCAGATGTGTTGCTATTGTACCGATCGGAAGGTCACCCCTGAAGATTTTTGTAAACATACAAGCAGTTATTGTAAGCGCTACCTATTGGGAGCACGCCACACTCGGACGGTTTTCAGCGTTTCAGTTGAAAGTAAAGTGCCATTAGGGGTGCATGAAAGATGTCTGTGGAACAGCGCAGAGTGGTCAATAAAGTCCCATTACCCCCCACCGCATGTCTACGTATTCATAGGTGGTTGCACTGTATTAATGTGCGATCATGACAGACGGCAACTTTGAGGTAGTGTGACTACTTAGTATTATTCATTCAGAAGTGTTTGTGTGTACACTGTAGTTTTCATAACAGAATATGATCCTCCACTATGTGCGATGTGAAATTCTTAACTTGCTTGCGTGGTAGCAGGCAGTAAATACAAGTCGAACAGCATCCTTAATTTGGTCATCTATGTCGCAACGTTTGGCAACAACCTTTTGTATGAACCTACATAATGCATTGTTGCAAGATGAAGGCTCAGGACAACGTGCTGGCCACTCCAAAGGTTCACGAAAATGCACAGAACTACGTCCAATACATTTATCAGGGAATATCTCCTTGAGGCATTCTCTAACTCAATAGCACATTGGGCTAGTGCTCCAACCTGTTGGAACTATATACGACCGAGCAGCCCCCGATTCTGCAGATGCGGAAGAAACCAATTACGTAACGTGATGAGAGTCACGGCACCATCGAAAAAATATTGACCTACCAGTTAGGATGCAGTCATTGCAGCCCAGATTAAGGGCTGATTTCAAGTCCGTCATACAAATGTGGGTCTTCTTAACTCCAGAAATAAATGTTTCTTGCCTTTGTACTGAGATATATTGAACACTCGCCCGAGAAAAACAGTTTCTCCCATGGAGGAAGAATTTGCCTACAGTCCTGATGACGTTTTTGCATGACATTACCTCTCAGTTCGTTTACAAACGAAAGGTTAAATGCCTTTAACATCGAATAATTCTTCATTATGTACGTTTGCAACGTCTAGTAGAGAACTCTCACTTGTTGTGACGGCTTATGAATGTAATTCTTGGCGAACGTTCGACAGATGCTGCGGCCTCAACACACGTTTCCAGTCTCTATGATGGTCTTCCTGAGTGGGGTTTATCTGTTATGCGACCAGTTGCAAAGAGCTTTTCCTCCCGCCGTAAAACTGTTGGTTTTGGTGGGAAAGGTTTCTGGAAACCTACAGTGAAGTCATGCTGAACTCATTACAATCCGTTACTCCATAGTGCCTGTGGACTCATCAGCCATGATTTAGATGTACCGGGTGATCACAAAGTCAGTATAAACTTGAAAACTTAATAAACCACGGAATAATCTAGATAGAGAGGTAAGAACTGACACACATGCTTGGAATGAAATGGGGTTTTATTATAATCAAAAAAAAGGTATTGCTAGACTCGTGAAAGATCTCTTGCGCGCGTCGTTTGGTGATGATCGTGTGCTCAGCCGCCACTTCCGTCACGCTTGGCCTCCCAGGTCCCCAGACCTCAGTCCGTGCGATTATTGGCGTTGGGTTACCTGAACTCGCATTTGTATCGTGATCGACCGACATCTCTAGGGATGCTGAAAGACAACATCCGATGCCAATGCCTCACCATAACTCCGAACATGCTTACAGTGCTGTTCACAACATTATTCCTCAACTACAGCTATTGTTGAGGGATGATGGTGGACATATTGAGCATTTCCTGTAAAGAACATCATCTTTGCTTTGTCTTACTTTGTTATGCTAATTATTGCTATTCCTATCAGATGAAGCGCGATCTGTCGGACATTTTTTGAACTTATGTATTTTTTTGGTTCTAATAAAACCCCATTTCATTCCAAGCATGTGTGTCAATTTGTACCTCTATATCTACATTATTCCGTGACTTATTGAGTTTTCAAATTTATACCGATTTTTTGAACACCCGGTATATCAGCACTTAAAACAATAAGAAACAGCAATTCATTAACATCTCTTTAACACTCTGTGTAGTGAACGTCCATAACGTCACGAAGAACAGTCGCGACCAACGAATTCGTCTGAATAATGGTCGCGCAGAAGGCTCGTCAATCAAGGATGTTGCTCACCGTATGCACAGAAGTCAAGGTGATGTAGTGTGATCATGGAATCTGTTCCAAATGACGGATAGCGTTGAGGACTTACACAGCGCAGGCTGTCCACGTTCGACAGGTGTACGGGATGATCAATATTTACGACTTTTGACTCAAAGAAGCATGAGATTAGTGCTCTAGAACTGAATTCGACGTTCTAAGAGGCTACAAGATGTCATGTAATGAATCAAACTGTTAGGAGACAATTGCATGATGTGAATCTCCATTCCCAATGACCATGGCGATCACCACAGTGGTACCACAACACCCTGGACTTCGTTAGAAGTGGCCAACAACTCAAGCAGAATGGACGCCGCAGGACTGGCATCAGGCACTGTTAACAAACGGAACTCGCGTCTGTTTGCATCCTATAATCGCAGACAACGTGTGTGGGTACAACAGGTATTTGTATTATCGAACACCTCCAACACTGTCTCCCACATGGGCAACAAGGTGTCTGTTGTAATACATAGAGCCACAGTACACCTTTCATGTTTGTTGAGGGTAATCCCACTGCTCTCACACGAGCGAGATTCTGCAACCAATAATGGGACTGTATCGCCAACATTTTGGTGACAATTTTATATTGATGGATAATAGCTCGCGTGACCATCGTTCTTTTCTTGTGAACACGTTCTTTCAGCGTGCTAGGATCACCATAATCTGCCTTTTTTCCAGACACAAACCCAATCGAACATGTGTGGAATCGATTAAAACGGGCAGTTTTTGAAGTCTAAAACGACCACGTTCTCCGTGCGTCTTACACGGAATCGACATTGAAGAGCGGGACAACTTGATCTCATCGATGGTATGCCACAACGGGTTGAAGCCTGCACCCGAGCAAGGGGATGTTCCACCACGAAGGCCTAGTTGCTCAGGAGTGCTGCGAAACAAAAAGCAGTGAGAAACAGACGATTTTGTCGCTACACAAATGGTTTTCTGATCTGGTGAGCTGGACATATTTCAAACAAAAAATGTCGTGTGACCAGGACCTCCCGACGGGTAGACGGTTCGTCGGGTGCAAGTCTTCAGATTTGACGCCACTTCGGCGACTTGCACGTCGATAGCGATGAAATGATGATGATTAGAACAATACAACATGCAGTCCCTGAGCGGAAAAAATCTCCGACCCAGCCAGGAATCGAACCCAGCCCGTTTTTTTATTTATTTTTTTATTTTTTAATGAATACCTTTAGCTCAATGCAGGCGTCGATGTAAGTCAACGGAGACAGTTGAAAATCTGTGCCCCGACCAGGACTCAAACCCGGGATCTTCTGCTTACATGGCAGACGCTTTATCCATTTTTTTTTAAGGTAATGACAGAATGACAGTCATGGGGCAGAGTGGGCAGGGGTCGTACTTGGAGGCCTGGCCACGGTGTCCCCGTCTCCTGACAGGATAAATAAGGGAGAGGCAACAGGAAGGAAACAGTGTACATTGTAATTTCTGTGTTAGTAACAATAATATTTGATTTATTCATTTAATTTTAATGTCCCAAAAGAAAAATCATATATAAAAAAGAAGGGAAAGAAATATAGGGCTGAAGTGACATACTCGTCACTTCAGTGGGAGTAATAACCTATCCCTCGAAACAACGTAAACCTGGGACTCCCCACCGCTTCGGCGGGTTATGAAACATGCTGCCTAGAAAGTTCGCAAAATGCGTTTTATATTTAGAGTGGCGTCGGATGAGTTCGTGTTGTTCTAGTAGATAATGCCAATAGTCCATGCCCGATATCAAGGTCCGCGAGAGCACGTAGTGCGATGCGTGTCCTCCAATCCATCGGATTGCCGAAGTTTTTTGTGAGGGGAAAAAGGCAGCGTCAGGGAAAAATAAAGCGTCCGTCGTGATCGTTGATTCGTCGGTGCGTCGGAGGAGGGCCATGATGCGTTGCGTCAGCCGCCAAACATCCTTTGCCCCACCGCACTGCAGAGAATGTTCGTCGGTGTCCTACATGCCACATATAAGGCAGAGCGGGGAATCTACCATGCGAATGTCGTACAATCGTTGGCGGTTGACTGTCTTGCGGTTGATCAGTGTATACCATGACGATCGCGCTGCTGTGGTGAGGAGAGGTGTATGGACAGCTCGCCAAATCTGTCGCCAGTTTCGTGTTGGGTATTTAAATTCGACAACATTGCTGCCATGATGACGCCGCAAGTATCGATATATCTCACGGGTAGTGGGGATTCTTGTAGAAGGTATCTGTAACTGAACATAACTAAAATCAACAAAAAATCGCGCGACGTGAGACAAAGAGGGCGAGATTGTGCCTACCGCCACCGGTGGTTTAAAGGACGTGGGAAGAAGCACATCCAGGATGGCCGACGTGATGGCGTGTTGCCGTTGGTTCCAAGTGCGTAGCGTCGCTCGCAGGTATAGAGCTAGGGCCTTGTTCCGCACATCCGTGAGGTTAAGTCCTCCAGAATGGTGTGGGAGAGTTAAAGTCTCGTATTTGATCTTAAACAACATTCCTTGGCTGACATAGTATCCAAAGGCCGCCATTAATCTGTCAGCAATACCATGTGGCATTGGCAGTACCTGTGCCAGGTGCGGCAGTCGCGAGGCCAGGTGAACATTAATGTAGTCCACCCTTTGGAGCAGGTCGTGCTTTCGGAGTGAATTGTTGCGTATGTGCAGTCGGACGTTCTGGAGGAGACGTCGATAGCTCGCCGCCGCTGATTGCCGTAGCGATCGGGTGAACAATACACCTAAGCATCGCAAGATGTCCACCGTCGTAAACGGACTGTGCAGAGCGTCCAGCCCTCGACCGATGTGCATGATCTTGGTTTTATTCATGTTGACCCTGCTTCCCGCAGCTACTCCGTACGTAGTAAGAAGGGTAACCACCTGACTTACTTCGTTCTCTGACCGGACGAGTATCATCAAGTCGTCGGCATATGCACGACACGTGAAGCAGCTCGCACGGAGTCGGACGCCTGTTAGAGTCCGTCTAAGAGTCTGCATCAATGGTTCGAGCGCTATTGTAAACAGTATCATCGACAAGGGACATCCTTGCCTAACTGAGCTGCAAACAGGAATCGTTCCTACCTCCCTGCCATTGACTCTCACCGTCGAAGAAGCGCCGCGAAGGAGGCGCATGAGGACGGTAATAAAATCCTGTGGTATCGCCATGCGTCGCATGGTCGAGTCAAGGAAATCATGGTTGATCCTGTCAAAGGCACGATCAAAATCCACCGATACGAACGCGCTCGCATGCGACAGGCTTCCGTCAGGGAAATTACGTCACGGTATTCGCCGAGGATAGAATGTATGTTGCTCCGAACCCCTAGACAAGCCTGGTCTGGTGGTATTGTCTTGG
The DNA here is from genome assembly GCF_023898315.1 of Schistocerca nitens. Taxonomy (NCBI): domain Eukaryota; kingdom Metazoa; phylum Arthropoda; class Insecta; order Orthoptera; family Acrididae; genus Schistocerca; species Schistocerca nitens. Next base: position 281,625,445 of record NC_064618.1, on the reverse strand, counting down.
ATATTAGTCTTGAGCCTTGCCGCCAACATTCGTGCAAAGATCTTATTGTCAGTATTGAGCATCGTGAGCGGTCTAAATTGATGGGCGCTGACACTCGCTGTCGATTTCGGTATTGGTATGAGCAGTCCCGCCATGAACTGCGACGGAACGTCCGTGTCAGGGCTCAATAACTCTTTATACGTCAATACCAACTGGGACATCATTAAATCCGCAAATGCGCGATAAAATTCGAGTGTCAACCCATCTGGCCCAGGGGATTTATGCACCGCACCCTTCGCGAGTGCGCCCCGGATGTCGTCTTCCGTTAGGGGTTCCAATAGCGCCTCTGCATCCGGACCATCCACCTCCGTTTGCATCTGTCGCAAAATTTCTTCTCCTGTCCGATTGTCCGTCGGCGTCCCAGTGAAAAGGAGGCGGTAATGCTCCAGAAACTCAGCAGCAATGTCCTGTTGTGACGTCAAGGGCCGACCATCGTCATCATGGAGCACTGTGATTAGGGATCGGCGATTACGCGCATGTCCCTTGGACACATGATGCATGCCAATACATTCTCCATCGACGTTGTCCAAGCACCGAGCACGGATCGAAAGTCCCTCCAGTCGACGTCTCGTGATCGATAAAACGCAGGCCTGAATGCGATGGACTTCCGCTTGACGCTCTGGCGATGGGGCCCTGGAGGACAGGTCGCGGAGCACCATGTAGTAATAATCAAGTGTATCTCGGAGCCATTTCGCTTTTTCCTTGCCATACGTTATGAGAGGTCTTCGTATCGCCCGTTTTGCACACTGTAGCCACCACGAAAGAACCGTACGGTGCAGCGGCAGACGGCGAGTGCAAGTCTGCCATGTTTCTTCGATCCGCTGGCGACATTCGAGATCCACCAATAAGGATGAATTAAGTTTCCAGGAACTACGACTCCGCCAGATGCAAGGTGATCCGTAAAAGCTGTGGGCCAACGTTCAGCAGCCAACACGTGATCTCTTAATCCGTCAGAAACATAAATCCGATCCAGCCTGTTCGCCGAGTGGCTAGTAAAATACGTGTAGCCCTCTCGCTGCCCATGGATCTTTTCCCACGTGTCCATAAGGGCCATGTCCCGGCAGATCGTGTTCAATGCGTGGCAGGAGCTGAAATTAGGGGTTTGATCCTTCGGTGTGAGTACACAGTTAAAATCCCCCCCCCCCCCTACCAAGATGTGGTCATACCTCCCATGGAATAGGGGGGCAATCTCCTCCGAGTAGAATCGTGCACGCGCCTGTCGATTGTCAGATCCTGAGGGTGCATAGATGTTGACGATACGAATGCCGTTCACGGTCATAGCCAAACCCCGAGCCGAAGGAAGGTAATCGAGGTCACACATCGGAATCCCTTCCCGGACTAGTATCGCTGTGCCACGTCCTCCATCTGGAGTCGGCGCTAGGTAAGTGTTGTATCCATGCACGTCGGGAAAAGTAGCATTGCAGGTTTCCTGCATCAGCAGAATATCAACGTCTGTGGCGTAAATGATGTCCCGGAGACGTTGCATCTTTGCAAGCAAACGTGCGGTGTTAATGTTCACTGTGCCCACCTTATATGCTTGGTTCGTTGTCGTTGTCATGCTCGTGTCATGTCATTGAGAACTCCAAGGGCTGTAGTCCACTATTCGTGCTCAGAGGGGTGCCCGTCATCGGCTGCCCTCCTTTGTTGCCGTTCCGTGGCGTGCATCCTGTAGGTGAGTGGTCATCATTTGGGGGTGGCAATTCCTGTATGTCTTCGACTGGTTCCGCCCAGTCGCAGTGGTCATCCATCCGAGAAACGTCCTCTGATGTATTTCGACGTGGCTGCCGGGACATTGGTGTCCCTGACTCCTTCGTCGGCAGCGCTGGGTCAGTCGGTGTCAATGAAGAGGGACCATCTGAAAGGCAGGACATCCGGTAACCATCTGACGGAATCCTGTCAGCGTCCTCTAAAGGCACGTGTTCTGTAGACAGTTCTTCGGCTAGGATACCTTCCGTGTTCCCTAGGCTAGGGGGGGGACGTGTCACCCGAACTATGGCGACGCTTCGGCGATCGCTGTTTGGGTGCCCTGCCCTCTGCTGCCTCACTGTGTTCGTCGATCGTTCGTTGGTCCGTTGCCGGCGCCACTGTCTCGACCTCTACTTCCACGTCGCGTGCTACATGTGAGTTTTCGGAATGTTCCTCCCTCAACTGACGTGACGTGGGTGTAGGGACATTTTCCGAGTCACTTCCATGCTCCCGTAACTCGGTCTGCTCTTGCATAAACACGTCCTTGTCACGCTCCGAACTTGGTAATACCTCCCGGCGGGCCACCGACACGTACGTCATCGGCAGTTGCGTGGGAACTTCTCGCTGTGACGCTTCTCCATGTGGCAGTTGCACGACGCGGCGTTGTATGCACTCCAAGCGGATATGTCCTTCTCCACCACAGCCAGAACAGGTGTGTGGCTGGCCATCGTAGATCACAATAGCTCGACATCCGCCAATGTATAAATAAGACGGTATATGTTTAGTAAGGACGATCCGCACCTGTCGCACGCCGTTTAGCACAGGATAGGTACTAAAACTTGCCCAGCGTTCAGGCGTATGACTAAGTACCGTTCCATATGGTCGCAGCGATTCAGTAACCATCGATTCTGGCACCTCAAACGGCAATTCAAAGATCCGAATGACCCTCACAACCAATCCTGAAGGAGCTACTGTTACATCGCTGATATGGCCATCAGAGTGTCGAAATTTAAATCCTCTTTGAGCAGCGGAGAGAGTTCTTTCACACGCAGCTTCATCGGTCATCTTTACGTACATTTTACTGCTTGCAATGGGCAGGTGTATTCCAATTATGTCTGCAGCAGGTAAACGAACTTCTTCCCTCAAAAAACGCTCTATTTCGAAAGCTTTGGGTCTGGCAAATTCGTTGTCGAACGTAAATTGGAGCGTAGTCTTTCGAAAATTGTGTGCCATGGCGATCGAGTCAGACAACAACAAGTGAGAGTACCGGCTGTGTAAACACTTCCTCGTCCACGCGCGCCCGCGGCCGGGACAGCAGGTCCGTGCCGCACCACCGCGTTATGTCGCGCTGACCACTCAGCTACCGGGGGCGGACTATGTTTTAAATGAATATATACACTTGCTTCAAAGCCATTCAATTCTGTGCCAGTACTGTAACTTGTATTTCGAAATAAAGGGGTAATACAATACTTTTGTTGAATCTGTAGTTTTCTTTAAATGTAGGTCCTTGGCCGGCCGAAGTGGCCGTGCGGTTAAAGGCGCTGCAGTCTGGAACCGCAAGACCGCTACGGTCGCAGGTTCGAATCCTGCCTCGGGCATGGATGTTTGTGATATCCTTAGGTTAGTTAGGTTTAACTAGTTCTAAGTTCTAGGGGACTAATGACCTCAGCAGTTGAGTCCCATAGTGCTCAGAGCCATTTGAACCATTTTTTTTGTAGGTCTTTGCTTGCTATTGTGGAATTGTATGAAGTTACGCAGCAATAAAAATTGTTCGTTATGTTCAAATTATTAAACCATCATCGCTAACAGTAATGTTTCATCAACTGTTTGGTGTGGCTATTATGACGAAACAATTTCTTTCAGATGAGTAGTTGGAAGCATTCATAAATGCATCTGAAAGTAGGGTGAATATTTCTTAACAAGAAAATCGTATGATTGACGACTGCATTCATCCTACATCCGAATCAGAAGACACTTCAGATGTTGATACCTCACATGGAAACTGCAAGCGTTACAAGTTTTTAAGTCAAAAGACAAAAGTAGCATGTGGAAATAACAACCTTTTGTAGAAACCAGAAGAACTTCCAGTAGAAAGTTCGTGAAACTCTGTGCTCTTCGGCTGAATCACATTTTTGCTACACTAAGTCGATGGTCGTCTTCCCAAACGCCGTCGTCGAGGTGAACGGTGGCTCGAAACGTGCAGCGCTCCACGGACGCGAGTTGTTGGGGACAGTATCATGCTACGGGATACATTCCCCTGCGCTTGCACGTGGCGTGTGATAGTAACAGAAGACACGCTGACAACTGCGAACCACTGCGTCCTTTTATGCTTGATGTCTTCCCCTGTGGTGTTCTCATTGATCTCTTCCCCTGTGGCGATGTCATGTTTCAGTAGTGTAACTGTCCGTGTCTCGGAGCCAGAACCGTGCTACAGTGGTTTCAGGAGCGTTATAGTGAACTCACGTTGATGTCGCGGTGACTAAATTCGCCTGATGTAAATCGTATGGAACGCATCGACATCGCCATCGGGCGCCATCACTACGGACGCAAATCAGCGGCCCGTTATTTACGCAAATTAAATTACCTGTGCCTAGACATCTAATGCCACATACCTCTATAAACTGTCGGATCCCTAAAATGCGGAATCAGTAATGTACGTATTTCGTTCCAAAGACGGACAGGCAAACTATTAAGCAAGTGGTCATAACGTTTTGGCTCATTAATGCAGAAAGCACTCCGAAAAGAGCTTCCCTGTATGCCGAAAGGTTTTTTACACACAGTGAAAGTCACAGAGATCTTCAACAAACTGCTGCGGGAAAAGCTACAAGAATGGCGCGGGGTATCGCACAGAGCCTTAATCACCAAATTACGAATCAAGAAACATCTTAATTCTAGCAGTCTCGCGTCATGACTATGGAGGCAGAATTAGAAGCATACGAAGTGCTGCCGACAGTTTTTCTTCTTTTGTACCGTCTGCGACCTAAATACGGGGGAGGAAAATGTAGTAATAATGTATTCACAGGACAATTTTCGCCACCCACGGTACCGTGGCTTTAGAATGGACTGGGGGAGGGGGGGAGGGCGGGGGAGGGGTGGCGTGTGGTTAAACGTAGATATTTATGCAGAGTACCACAGATATTGACAAGTTCGTTGTTTGAAGCCCCCGAATCTTCTGTTCCCCTAATTATGAAACTGTATTTTTCCAAGATAATAAAATTATGTATATATCAACAGCGGGTGCGGACACTGAACAGAAGTATCCGTATACCTACCAGTGCACATTAATTTACCTTCACTTTATCTTTATGACTACCAGAACTCCGATGCGGTCATTTTCAATGAGATGTCTGAATGTCTTAGAGGAATGGCAGCCAATTCTTCCTCAAGAGCTGTAACCAGAGAAGACATGACGGAGGAGTCTTCAGTCCCATCGACGTTGCAGCTCATCTCAGAGATGTTTCATTGGTTTCAGCCAGTATTCTGAGCAGGCCAGACCATTTTGGGTCAGTTGTTGTCCACAAACAATTACAACAATGGTGCTGATTTGTGACAGGGTGCATTCCATGCTGAATGATCATCATCTCCGAACTGTTCCCTTATTGTACATAGTACACGATGCTGTAAAATGAATTCATATCCTCCTGCATTTGGCATTATCTTAAGTGCAATAAGGAGTCACACCCTAAGCATGAAAAACACCACACACCATGCTAACGCCACCTCCTCCGTGCTTTGCTGTTGGCGCTGTACGTGATGGCAGGTAAGGTTTTTCAGGCATTCGCCAGACCCAGACACATCCATCGGATTGCTACAGAGTATAGCGGGATCCATCACTCCAAATCACTCGTTTCTAGCTATCCACATCACAGTGGCTTCGCTCTTTACACCACCTCGATCGTCGCTTAGCATTGCTACAGAAATGTGTGGCATATAAGCAGCAGCTCGACGTTTGAACACCACATTTTTAATGAAGATTAAACTGAAGAAACTGGAAAAAGTTAAGAAATTAATGAGATGGGACCTGGATAAGTTGAAAGATCCAGAGGCTGCTGAGAGTGCCAGAGGGAGCATTAGGCAACAGTTGACTGGAACAGGGGAAAGGAGTACGGTAGAAAACAATTGGTTAGCTTTCAAAGATGAAATACTGAAGGGAGCGGAGGATCAAGTAGGTAAAAAGACAAGGTCTAGAAGGAATTCTTGGATAACGCAAGAGACGTTGAATTTAACTGATCAAAGGAGAAACTATAAAAATGCAGCAAACGAAACAGGGGAAATGGAATACAAATGTTTAAAAAATCAGATTAACAGGAAGTGTAAAATGGCTCAGCAGGAATAGCTAGAGGACAAAAGCAAGCATTTAGAAGCATTATTTAATCAGGGGAAAGATGGCCACTGCCTACAGGAAAATTAACGAAGCCTTTGGGGAAAAAAGGAGCAGCTCTATTAATATCAAGAGCTCAAGTGGGAAACCAGTCCTAAGCAAAGAAGGGGAAACTGAAAGGCGTAAGGAATATATAAATGGCCTACACAAGGGAGATAAACTTAAAGGCAGTGTTATAGAAAGGGAAGGGGAAGTAGATGGAAACTTTTGGAACAGAGATTAAAGTTCAGGGAGAAGAAATATAAAGTTTGACGTTCGCCGACGACATTGTAATTCTATCGGAGACAGCAAAGGACTTGAAAGAACAGCTGAACGGAATGGACATTGTCTTGAGAGGAGGATAAGATTAACATCAACAAAAGCAAAACGAGGATAATAGAATGTAGTCGAATTAAATCAGGTGATGCTGAGAAAATCAGAATAGGAAACGAGATACTTAAAGTAGTAGATGAGTTTTGCTATTTGGGTAGCAAAATAACTGACGATGGCCGAAGTTGAGAGAATATAAAATGTAGACCGGCAATGGCAAGAAAATCATTCCTGAAGAAGAGAAATTTGTTAACGTCAAACATAGATTTAAGTGTTAGAAAATTTTTGGTAAAGTATTTCTCTGGATTGTAACCGTATATGGAAGTGAAACAGCGACGATAAACAGTTTAGACAAAAAGAGAATAGAAGCTTTCGAAATGTGGTGCTACAGAAGACTGTTTAAGATTAGATGAGTAGAGCACGTAACTAATGAGATGGTACTGAATAGAACTGAGGAGACGAGATTTGTGGCTCAACTTGACCAAAAGAAGGGAGCGGTTGATAGGACACATTCTGAGACATCAAGGGATCACTGATGTAGTACTGGAGGGAGGAGTGGAGGGTGAATATCTTGGCGGGAGACCAAGCGTTGAATACAGTAAGCAGACTCGGAAGGGTGTGGCTTGCAGTAGTTGTTCGGAGATGAAGAGGATCGCACGGGATGGAGCAGCATGGAGACCCTCATCAAATCAGTCTTCGGACTGAAGCCCACAACAACAACTTTTTAACTCCCTAAGCACAGTCGTTGTGCTAGCTACACTACTGGCAGCGCTTTGGAACTCACGAGTGGTTCCTTCCGTTGAATTCATGCGATTTTCTAAAACAGCCCTTCGCAATGCTCGGCAGTCTCTGTCCTTCGGTACATGAAGTCTACATGGTTTCGGTTTAGCTACGACTGTTCCTTCGCGTTTCCATTTTACACCGACATTACCAATAGTCGACTTGAGCAGCATTAGAAGGGCTGGAATGTCCCTACTGCTGCTACTCAGGTGACATCCAATGACTAACCCTCGCCTTAGTCACTTAGTTACCCTGGAAGGCCCAGTCTCCTGTTGCTTCTTCTGTACTGGCGATACAATATTTTCCGCCACCATTTATACTCGCTGATCCACCTCCTGTAGCTTCTAACGGTCAATTCCGCATTACATAGGGGTGCCCGGATAGTTCTGACCAGATAGTGTACATTCCTTCATTGAGACCGTAACAAATGGTATCACGCTCGTGTTGAAACTGTCAGATACGAAGTAACTATAAGGAAAGAGCAATCGACACTGTGAAAAAAATTAAGGAGCAATCATACTGGCTGAATTGGACACTACGAATGATTTTCAACAAAGAAAAATTAATTTTGTGCAATGTGTGATGTATAAGAAAAAATATGAATACTGATTCTCTCTACAGTCAATTTTTATTAGCAGCTGTTTTATTTTATTAGGTATAAAACTAATTGTCGTGCTTACTCAGGTAACTGCCTTGCTATCCATGTTTCGTTATTTTCGCCTCATTACTGGCTAGAAGTCAGGCGAAATCAAAACTCAACCACTACTACAGGGTGGGGCAAATAAAAGTGGTCTAGAGAACAGAGTTCCACGATACAAAGAAAGACAGCAAAGGAAATACAGTACTAACAAGACTATAGCAGATGTTGAAAGCGACCACCATGTATCTCTTGGCACTTCTGGGCCCTGGTCGGCAAGTTGCTGAAGGCGGATCGAAGCTGGACTGCTGAAATTGCTGCTATCTCATCCGGAATGTTCTGCTGCTTTTCGTGAAGACTGAGGGTTGTTGCCACACACCTTAGACTTGAGGGCTCCCTACACAAAGTAATCGCACAACGAAAAATCAGGTGACCTCGGTGGCCAGGTAGACCCGCGACCAGCCTGAACTCTGCTAACGACTCTGTCCGGCGTGAAGACTTTTTAAATGTTTTCCAAGGTTCGGTCGTCTCTATGGGTAGTTGCTCCAGCCTGTTGGAAGTAACTTTAGGTCTTTTCCTCCTCACGGGGTATGGTTACACGCATACATTCACGTCCAATCGTATTCACTCGCCAGGGCCACTTTTCCTTGCCGGACCCTCTACAAGCGGGATTTACCGAATAGGGTAATAGTGTAGAGATCATTGTCTGTGGCGTTACTGCATTTCATTTCGCGTCATGGGATACGTTAAGGAGAACTGAATTTTTTTAATTTGATTTATTGCTCGTTTAGAGACCTGTTCCCTCACATTTTATAACACGTCGTACATTTTATTTCTTTTCATGTAGAATTCAAAACATGTTCCATTCCACACACAGCATTGAGAAGGCTAAATGTAAATGTCGTATGGCATACAAGGCAGGAATATGCCCTAGCGCTTCATCCGTCTAATTAGGGTTTCGTTTTTACACATCCACTGGCCACCTTCGCTTTTCAGAGCATTTCGCCGATAACGTCGGAAGAGTGGCACATAGCCGACTCCTCTCTAGCAGAATCAAGGCGACAGCCGGGCCAAACGCCCCAATCCTAAGGACGGATCACAGTCAACGGTATTACTTGCCTTCACCTCACGAGATATTGCGGAAATGTTTGATATTTAATGTAAGCTACATCGGTATGGTTTCCTACAGAAAAATCATTCACAGCTTCCCAGCACTGAGTTCGGTTAACATCCACAATAGTCAAATCACTGCAGTTACGTAAACCGCTGCAGAACGGAGTGACTACGGAAATTTTCTCGGTCATTATTACCATGGTAACTGCCCTGTAAACAAGTACTCATTGTCGTTCTGTACCAGCTATTGTCCTCTCCAATAGCACCACCCGTGCTACCGAGAATAGTGCCCCCATTCATCAACAGCGTCATATGCTCTCACCCCATGAGACGCCTTGCAATATTTGGAATGTAACTTTGTTCTCTTTGGTAGATCATCAGGAACTGTATCCCACCACGTGTTCTTCCTTTGTCACACAAATCATGGCGATCTAATTGTCTGAGTCGTTGATAGTCTTTAATTCTCAGACATCTGTTACCGACCACAATTACGGCTGCAGCATTGTGCATGATTGAGTAACAGCCACTAAGTCCCCAACAGTGGGACAAAAGTTTGAAACTTTCGTGGACTAAAGGCTACAGGATACGTATTTGCACAACATCTGTAGTACTGTCACTTCGCAACACCATTTGATAGCCGATAACGGACAGTAATCTCATCGATCCACATCAGTTTCAACACACTTATTATTACGGACGAACTATATCGCTCTACTATTGCCACACCTCCACTTCACAGTTAACTGTGTGATGAAACCATCCATTCAAAGTGTGGTCCAAACAGTTCGACAGTTATCAGATTTGTTGCTCATTATCTTGAAACGTACTGCAGACACGTCGATAAGATTTACGTCCTTCAAGAGACTTCAGTGAAACAGTAACGAAATACTCTCGTTCTTATATATTATTATTGTTTTCAGATTCCTTCAGACAAGGGCACTTTCAACCAAATATAAAACATTGAACATGTGCGACAAGATGAAATTAAGCTTACCTCGTAGATATGACATAGAATACGCTGAAAATATTGAAATTTAATTTCTTTTCACTTTATATAAATTCAACACTTTGTCATTTAAATTTTATACCATTAAGTAATCAAATAAAATTAAAACCATAAATTAACGTCAATGATAGACTTCACCGAATGTAATGAATTTATAGATAGACTTACATATTAGAACCAACCAGTGCGAGAAGTAATTAATAATTTTGAGAACTTCGTGTAATATTTTGCTCTTCATTTGTTTTACCTTCACAAAAATGTGTGTCCTCTTTAACTGCAGCATCATCACAAATCAGAGAAGGTATTAACTTTAGCAAATACTTCGTATTATTGATAGCAATGTGAACTGCTCTTCACCGAATATTGGTATCAATGTCCTTCCGCTTGAAGCCAAAAATAAGCATTCCTTGGCCAGATGTGCGATGTTTTATAGTAGGTAGTAAGCATAGATGGATAGTACAAAACTGAGCTCCACTGAGCTCACTGACCTCGGTACAGAGTACTGACCATTCTGCTTTTGCCGTGATCGTTACTATCCCATCTCGCCGCACCAAATCGATATAAAAACAATTTCAGTCCCATAATAACGGCGGGATTTAAACGTTCTTTTAGCATCGACCACGACTGAAAATTCTCAAAGTAGTATTTAAGTACACTATCCGAACAAAAGTGTTCGGTCACCCTTATGTAATACAGAATCGACCACTAGATTTCACGAAAGGTGGACCCGTCAGTATAAAAGGAGGCTGTGAGCACTTTGTTGTCAGTAAAGATGCAGCAACAGCAGAAAGTGTCCGACACGAGAACTCAGGGACTGGAAAGTGCACTAGTAATTGGATGTCGCCAGAGTAACAAATCCGTCACCGACATCTCGATCCATCTAAAGGTGCCCAGGTCGACTGCTGGTGATGTGGCTGTGAAGACGTGTAAGTGTGTGGTTTGATTTTTGCTTATTCTAGAACTGAGAACAGCTGTGTGAGGTGAAATAACGAATTTAATGTCACAATATTTCTCACCAAATTATAGCTTTTCACACAGTTTTCAACTCGCCATCATAAAAACAGTGCAATGGATAATGCAGCTTGCCAACATCAAAAAGTGAAGCAATTTTATACACAAAAATTAACGCTCTTAAAGAACATTAATCCTAAGTAGAATATTATGAAAGTTTAATTGGAAGTTTCTTTACATTAATTCTAAGCACAATAATATGAAAGTTTAATTGGACGTTTCTTTACAAAATTGCTCCTACACATACGTTATGATGTTGAACAGTACTACGAAAATCGCCCGATTCCGGTTCAAAGTTCGGTACTATTTAGGATGACAGTCAAGTGTACGGTGGATGGTTAGTCAAGTGACAAATTTGAGCGCAAGATTAACAAAGGCCGCTCGAGTTTACAGTGGACGCAAGCTGGTGAACCAACAAAGTTTACGCCTCTGCACACGGTATTTACCTTAAGCTGCAACGTGCTGCTGTCTGCAAGCCGCTCTCTGCCACTGAAATTCCTACAAAACTAATCTGGCCTTTGCTGGACTTTCCAGCAGAAACTTTCCCTATGTTTCTCTTTATGCGAGAAAACATGTACTCAGCCCTAATCTTATTATGTGGTGATATGCACGTGCATGGTTGGAGCAGAGTGCATATTATAGTGCCCTCTCAGTTCTCACAAGAACAATTAACTGATTTGGCTGGTTTGTTTCTCCACAGTTGGAGCTAAACGTTGCTACAGCTAATTTTTTAGCTGGAGTGCAGCTCTGCATCGTACAGAACCGCTAAGCGCTACGTTCTGCACTTGACGCCAGTTCGGAGAAGAATCCCCAGAAAAATTTCTCTCTTGTCCTACTCATGGCAGAACTGCCTCACTCCACTTGGGTTCCTTTTTCACGTCACCTCTTCTTTTGAGCAATAGGAGCGTTCCTCTTATTTTGTAGAAACACACTCTACCAATCGCAACGTCCCTTCTATCAAACTGCGTCGAAACTTCAATATTTTTCTCCTTCCTAGAGCGTTTCCGCCAATCGGACGTTTTGTTCCCGTTCTAGACGCCTAAAGTACATTAACCTTTCTGTGTGTTGCACTCGCTGGACGAAAATGTGTCACTCTTTTGTTTGTATCCCGTTGGAATTCCGAAACGCAGTTTTCTAAAGCTTCTTCTCTGCCCTTGAGCAGATGCCTCGCTACAGGCAGCCCTCCAGCTTGAATCACCTTGCCCAGGATCGCTGTCCTCCTTCCTGCCACCCCTTTAAGTGGTTTCCGGTGTAACTCCTGCAGTGCAGCTTCACTACACTGTTGTGGAGCTGGCTTTTCAAAACTAAAAGCGACTCGGCTCACGTTCCCTGTTCTACCTTCCACTCAAAGACATGCATTGTATAGGAATGGTGTGTTGATTACCGTCGATTGACTGTCATCCCTTTTTGCAATACATATTGATAGGCAATTGTTCTCATAACTGCCGATTTACGTTAGGTGTCATCTTCACCTTCTCATTGCGATTTGTAAAGGTCTCACGTAAGGTGCGAATCTGACCATTCATTCTGCTACTTTACAGACGAAATGCAGAGGAACAACCAGAGCTAAATCAACAGCAGGGAGATCTCATGTACTGACAAGCCTACGTAATAGAGTGTTGCGGAGAGGGGTTGTGAAATATCACATGAAATCAGCTGAAGAAATAACTTGTAAGGTCAAAAGTGCCACCAGCAGTCCAACTAGCACAACGACTGTACGACTGTGGTTAGGGAGGTAAAAAGAGCGAGGTACAATGGTCGAGTGGCTCGTCATAAGCCACGTGTCTCTGTAGTCAATACTAAGCGACGATTGGGACGATGTAGACAGCGACGCCACTGGATAGTGGACGCCGGAAATGAGTGATTTGAAGTGCTGCATCATACTATATCGCATGGCAATTCAATGGTAGGGTTCCCTGCCACTGTGGATAGTGGCAACAGTGAAGTACAGATGAAGTGAGGTTACTGCGTGTGGTTAGCGTCGGTCCCCTTATTGCACTTACGAAAACGTAAAATGACGAAGGGTAAGGACACGCTTTGCAGCATCGTGTACTGTGTGCAATAGAAAAGCAATGAGTGGACAGTGATTGTTTGTATCAGCATGACAACGCGCCATCTCATAAAGCAGCTTCTGCGATGTACTTGTTTGAGGACAGTAACATTTATGTAATGGCTACACTGCCAAAAGTCACGGCCTGAACCCAATGGAAGACCTATGGGATCAGTCAGCTCGTCGACTTTGCTCCAGACCCACTGGAAATTTTGGAAATTTGTGGTAAGCTCTTACGGGACCAAACTGCTAAGGTCATTGGTCCCTAAGCTTACACACTACTTAATCTAACTTAAACTAACTTACGCTAAGGACAAAACACATACCCATGCCCGAGGAAGTACTTGAACCTCTGACGAGGGGAGCGGCGCGAACCACAGCAAGACGCCTAAGACCATGCGGCTACCTCGTGCCCATAGCCAGTGCCCAAAATCACACCCTTCTCTGGTTTGGCTCTTGAGGAAAAATCTACTACTATTCCTTTAGAGACTCAGACATATTGAAAATGTGCCCAACAGAGTTCAAGCCGTTATAAAGTCGAAGGGACGACACATTTGATATTAACCTTCACTATTAGGTGTCCGGACACTTTTGATCAGCTAGCATGTATGAATGAAAACAGCAGCGAATCATATTTGTATAACACACCACAATTGTTTTTATTTTTATTCTTTTTATGTCCATTCCGTAAGACAGCCAGAGCAGAAGTGAGTCTTTTCTTGGTCGTTTAATATTTTAAGATAGAAAATACTTTATGTTCACGAACATGAGCCTTTCAAATAACAAGTACAAAGATGTCCTTACTCAAAACTAGACTTATTGCCTAGCGCTCCATGAGTTGTGGTATCATAATTGCAACAAGTCGGTAATAGTCTCAGAGCGAAACAGTAGTTGAAGCGAAGGCGAAGTATTGTTCACTTTTAGCAAGCTGATCGGCACTTTCGTTGAGCTTCTGAATTACAGGGAGAGCGCTCCACTGACCATTGCAAATAGAACAGTAGGTTTTGTCACTCGTCTGGGATGCACTCAGACCTTGTACTGGCCGTCGGTACGATGCTGAGCGCAGGATGGACAAGACGTTGCATGTCAGTACATGTGATCGGGGCCACGTCGTAGCACGGTTTTAGTTATTCTTTATCGCTCACTATAATTAATAAGAACGTACTTGGAGCAAAATGGGAGCACGACTTTTGGTGGCCCATTTGCTATTGGAAGACGCCGTGTGTAGTGCACATGGACATGTTGCATCAGTTAGGATGATCTGTAAGTCACGTGATCCATTTTTTCTGAACTTGCAGTACTACAGATTTCCAGGTTCGCACGTAACAAGCAGGACGAGTGGACACAAGACTCTCATACGAGAAGATGGTGGTTCACTTGCTGTGCGGTCATTCTAATTTACACAACTCAGCTAAAACTTTCCGACACCTGCTTAATAGCCTGTTGGACCAGTTTGAGAAGCAATGTAGCAGTGATTATGCGTAGCATGGATCCGAAGTCATTGCTAGGTTTACAGAGGTCTGTGCGACCAGACGACTAAGCACAGGTCACGCAGTTCCTGTAAATTAAGCCCGACATCATCTGAGAAGTGTTCAATCAGGTTCAGGTCAGGCAAAAAAGAGGGCGGAGGCATCACCGTGAATTCAGCATGAAGCTTCTATACCCAGCGGAGCACGATTCTGGCCTTATGAGATGGACATTTATCCTGCTTGGATGATGCTATTGCCTTCGGAGAAAACGTCCAGTATGAAGGTTGTCCGCAATAATGTAGGTCACATCTGTAGTGCTGCTTCCGATTACTGCCTCAGGTCGTATGGAAGCTCGGATAGTCATCTGGGCTTCCATGCGACCTTAGGTAGTAATCGGAAGCAGCACTACAGACGTGGCCTACATTATTGCGAACCACTTCTGTAGCACGATATTGCCTGCCTTGGCATGTGCCTGTAGAACAGAGTAAGATTCGAGCAGCCGTTCGCCCATTTGACCATCTACTTGTTGTAATAAGAAACGGGATAAATCCATCCAATCAACACGTTCCCATTGACCACGGTAAAATCTCGATGATCCTGAGCTCACTACGCTTAGAGGTCGTCTGCTGCGATGCTCAGAGGTCAACAACATAGACTGAACGTCGTGTTCCGAAACACTTGTGCCTGCCTCAGCACGTACTCCGTCGTCAGATCTGTTACAGATCGCTGCTATCCTGCTGTAGCGATCGAGGAAGCTCCCGACCTCCACTTCTGTGATGAGACGCCGACGTCCATACCCCGTTGCCTACTCGCAGTTCAACCAGCCTTCAGGCGTTTTCCATAGTTCCTCTATGCTCACGACCGTAGCACATGAACAGCCGATCAGCTTCACCGCTTGCGAGATGTTAGCTCTATGCAGCAGGCCATAACATGCTGCCCTTTGTCAAAGTCGCTTATGTCAACGGATTTTCTCACTTGTGGCCCGTATTGTCGCTAGAATGATTCCCCATTTTCTGCTCCGATTATATACCTTCCTCGAAATGTCACCAGGCGAAAATCTACCTCCCGGTACGTTCAAATGGTTCAAATGGCTCTGAGCACTATGGGACTCAACTGCTGTGGTCATAAGTCCCCTAGAACTTAGAACTACTTAAACCTAACTAACCTAAGGGCATCACACACATCCATGCCCGAGGCAGGATTCGAACCTGCGACCGTAGCGGTCGTGCAGTTCCAGACTGTAGCGCCTTTAACCGCTCGGCCACTCCGGCCGGCCCCTCGCGGTAGGCAGTGTAGGTTTTTCTTGATTCGCTAAATCGCCAACGCAAATTCCAAGGGCATGGTTGATTTTCTTTCCCATTCTTATCCAATCCTAGATAGTGCTCCAGAGGTCTTGTCGTCTGAGAAGGGTAGCTGAACCCAATCTTCCCGCTATTTACCATTACGGCACTTTGAGTAGTACGAACCTGGTATCAGATTTCACATGGAACTATATGGTTCCAGAGACCTGTTAAAGTCTCCAACATCTATAATGTATATATGCAGGCTAAAGCGACAAATGAAAATTTGTAACAGGATTAGGTTCAAATGGTTCAAATGGCTCTGAGCACTATGGGACTTAACATCTATGGTCATCAGTCCCCTAGAACTTAGAACTACTTAAACCTAACTAACCTAAGGACAGCACAAAACACCCAGTCATCACGAATCAGGATTAGGATTCGAACCCAGGTCTCCAGCTCTCTAGGCACATGCGCTATCCACTACGTCACCCTGGTGCGGTGGATTTGCGCAGCTGCATGGACAACCTTCGCATGTCTCACTCCTCAATCGAAATTACCATTCACGCCTCAACCAACTTGATATGTCCCTTAATCTCGTCAGTAACTGCTGAGAATCTCGAGGAATATTGGAACAGCACCTCAGCGTCGAACGAAATTGGGGATCCTACCTGAAATCCTGGCAGAAACACTGTGCCTGGTTTCAGGCAGGGTCTCCCATTTCTCTTGATGCCGAGGTGCTATCTCGATACATTTGGAAAACCTCTGCAATACTGTTCGAGTTAGAGGAAATACCAAGTGGACTGAGGCGTGAATCTAAGTTGTGGTTGAGGAGGGAGGTGTGCTAGGATAATTATTGCAGCTGTGCAAAGCCGCTGTGCTAGGGTGGCGTAGTGACTAGCGCGTCTGCCTAGTGAGCACGAGACCTGGGTTGGAATCCCGGCCTTGAAACAAATTTTCATTAGTCGCTTCAGCCTAGGCATATATACCAAATGTCACAGTTTCTACGGGTCACTGATGAAGTATTTTGGAGGGAATAACTTTACTATAGACAAAGCTGAAGCTTTTTTCGTGTCTAAATGGGTCTAATGCACGTTTATTATATGAATATTATTATTGATAGTCTGATATACCAAAGAAGTAACCAGTGTTTGTTTATACAAATATTCTGACTGTGCTGAAAAGTAGTAACTATCTATTCCTCACTATGCACTGCATTACAACTGCTTGTGAAATACATTTTTTCCTGAGCTTTCTTGCTACCATTTCGTATTACACAGTTAGGCGATCTGTTATGTAGCGATAGCGGCTTAGAAACCCTGAAAAATTAGATGATCTTGTTAGGTCGGTTATTGTCTGAAAAGACGGTGTAAGCAGCAACTTGGTTAACACGGCTATTAAATAACACGTCAATTTGATAACAAATTAAATATAACTTATTTTTAAGCTTTATATTTACGTTTGTACTCGGCAAACCAGTACTTCGCGCAAAGTTTAAAAGCTATACGTTCAGAAGGTCATAAATGTGTACCATCAGAATTGTGGCACAAGTTTTCGCGCGGGACCGATTTCTGGGCTGAGATGTTTCGTGTGTATTGTTTTCTCCTTAAAATACGAGACCAAGTTGGTGATGTTACCTTGTCAGTTGCCTCCTTACGCCGGAGGATTTCAGCTTGTGTAGATGATTTCAAGCATCATTCAAACGCGCATCAAATGTTTTTCTAATCTGTTTTATTTATTACTTTTATGCGAATCAGTTCACAAAACATTTTATCTGTATTTTTTCAGTTTGTTGTGAACGTTATTAACGTATGAGTTTTATGCTGTCTGCAAAAAGCCTTTCTTGCTATCTTTCCAATTGGTGGTTTTTGAGAAGGACTTATTCTATGATACATACATTAAACAAACATGAGACAGTTATCCTTTGCACCTTCCTATTCTCTTTCATTAATTGAACTTGGTAAGTGTCCCAGAACGGAGCCGGCCGTTGTGGCAGAGCGGTTATAGGCGCTTCAGTCTCGAACCGCGCGACGGCTACGGTCGCAGGTTCGAATCCTGCTTCGGGCATGGATGTGTGTGATGTCCTTAGGATAGTTAGGTTTGAGTAGTTCTAAGTTCTAGGGGACTGATGACCTCAGATGTTAAGTCACATAGTGCTCAGAGCCGTTTGAACCATTTGAACCCAGAACGGAAACGCCGCGCGGAGTGGTCCCGCGGTTAGAGGCGCCATATCACGGATTGCGCGGCCCTTCTGGCCAGAAGTTCGAGTCCTCCCTCGGGCATGTGTGTGTGTGTGTTCTTAGCATAAGGTAGTTTAAGTGGTAAGTCTAGGGACCGATGACCTCTGCAGTTTGATCCCTTAGGAATTCACACACACACATCAAAACGGAAACAACTCTCCCGAACGGGTCGAACGACGTTGTTGGAAAGCATCTTTTCGACTAAATCTCCGGTACGGTACACGCCTTCGACACCGCTAAATATGTGGCCACACAACCTTACAGTGTTCCTGGTTCTCTTCCATAACTAATTCCCACAATTCCGCCGATTTGTTGCTATATGATAGCAGATACTTTCGCATGTTTACGCTCAATGTACGACTATTATAATCACGTGATGTCTTTAAAAAAGAGCGAAAATGTTGTAATATTGCATATTGTACTAGTTCAATACGCGCCGATTTTCGTTATTGTTTTGGCAAATATGTCTGAAACGTATGTGCAAAGTGGTCACCATACAGGATACTAAGTCTATTGTCAGCTGTCAAAATGGTCATATGAGTTTCGGTAATATCAAGATTATTTATGAGTATTTTGTGTAAAATTGGATGAGAGAATTTGTATTAAATTTTTTCATAACAAGGCAGAGTTTTACAAATGTGAAATATTGTACATGGTGAGTCTATCATCGGCAAAGCAAGGACTTACGAATAGTGTGAAAGTTTGGAAGAAACTGATAAACGCTCTGGAGGACTAAGCACACCATCAACGGATGAAATCGCGGAAAAAATTAAAGAAACGGTTTTGAAAGGATGGCGAACTACTGTTAGAGAAATCGCTGATCATGTTGCATATCAACTGGCTCTTACATGAAAATTTTTCGGCCCTTTTCGGTATAAAAAGTGTGACAGCAAACTTTGTTTCAAAATTGTTCAATTTCGAGCAAAAACAGCGGTGAATGTAAGCTGCTCAGGAGCTATTAGATGAAGTCAGCAACGACCAGGTACTATTGAAATGTATCGCAACAGTTGGAGAAACACAGGTTTACGCGTATGACGTATAAACTAACGCTCAGTCGTCCCAATTGAAGTATTCTGTATCACTAACACCGTAAAAAGCTCTATAAATTTGGTCAAACTTGAATGTTATGCTCACTGAGATCTTAAATTTTAACAGCCGCGCAGATTTGTGTTGAAGAAATTTGCGATTTTTGCACCACCAAAAACAATACCGTAATGACGCACCAGTCAGCTGGTTGCCCAGTTTGGCCCCATGTCACTTTTTTCTGTACGCAAAAACAAAAACAAAAATCTTAAAGGGGCGTCATTTTACAAACATAGAGATCGAGATCCATAAGTGTTTCGCTAATAAATGTGTAGAATATCTAATGTGGACTATTTTTAAGGTGGAAACTTTGATGTAGACGAATAAATAAAATTCTTTCCTAAAAACAATAATTCCTGTTTTTTCTTTGAACGTATGTCGTATTTTGGCCGCGCATCAAATTCTGATCGCCTGTAATACCAAATAATTTTATAGTGGTAGGACCTTTGTTACAGTACAGCGTCGTCTGCGAATAAACTCAGAAACCTTGTCTGTCAGGTCATTTATAAATATCGTGGGATCTTAACAGTCCTATCACGTGTCCTTCAGCAACACAAGAAGATACAGGTACCTGCACTTCTGGCAGTATTGAGTTATTGTTATCGTACTTCTGTGATGCTATAAAGAGTATGTGTTTTGTGGTGGTACAGACTAAAAGTGGGAGATAAAGGATAAATTTCTGGATTATAAATACCCTCATTTGTTTCCTTTATTTGTACTGGTCGTTGTTCATTATGTTCGTAATTTTTTATTTACATTTTTTAAAGTAGTATCCACGAATAACATTGTGGAAGATGCGTCTAGTAACCCTTTGAACTCTGAAAAACTGCATCCACTGGATTTTCTCCAGAGGGTGGAAGTAGAAACTTCAACAGTCTCCTCAGTACAATGTTTGGTTGTATATGTATAGCGACGTTTCTTTCCCTGTAAAAGTCATTCTGATAACTGAAATAACGGAAAACAACATTAAATGTCGACACAGACAGTTCAACAAAGTAATTTCAATTATCTGAAAAATATTGAAACTTTCTGTTAGTTTATCTCTGTACCCAAGGTAACAGAATTTGATCTCACTAGGAAAGCTTGCATATTTAGCACAATTTTACATCTTAATACGCAGATCTTGTATTTCAACATACATTCAAATTTTCAAATCCAAAACTTTCACAGTATCTATATATAGCCTCTACAGCAGGAAACGTATCCATACCTTCCTAGCTCGGAGTTGTTCAGATGTGAAATACATAAATTGCTGGATTTGAAACACACATTTCACTTTCTCAAAAAGTTATCCATCGTTTTATGTACTCGTGATCTAGCTAAATCGTGGTTTTTATGGCAAATAAACCGTTTCCTTGTGCATTTCTTACACTAGGTATGCTATTGTTTATTTTCTCCATTTTCATTCATTTCCTTCACTATTGTGGAAGAGCGTGCGCTGTAAGTATAAATACCTTTATTTACCTGGACATCTTTGATGATAACGCTTTTTACCATTCACTTTATAAAGTATAAAATATTTTGCAGATATTGAGGTTGTTGAAGAGACTGAAAAACGTCTGTGACCATCGTTGTTGATTATACCAGTTGTATATAGTGCTAACGTACGATGAAAGCGATGACGATACACAGCACTCAGATCAAGGACCCGTTTCGTGGAAAAGTAGTTTGGAGAAAGAAGTTTGAATAGTTGTCCGGAGGTAAAAGGGTGTTGCAGAACAGGAGGGATGAAGCTGGGAGCCCACATTGAGAAAACGTTGTCATAAAGTTAGGAAAAGAAAAGAAAGGAAACGACATATGATGCAACGAATTTTGTTATTCAGAAGTTACACTAGAAAAGGCTTAAGAGCGAGTGGAGATGAACAGAAGAAGGAATATGTTGGCACAGAACAAATGACGAAACAATTCGTTTTCTGCAAGTTTGTATGTATTCCATGGTTATTTAATGATTTGCGTGTGAAATTAATCGGATATCAAAGGATAGGCAAGGCGCACTGCGTCATAGAGTTAGGAATTATTTGCGAGAGATAGATTAAGGGTTTGAGGAGAGATGCAAGCTTCAGGTACACTTATTTAAATTATTGAAGTAATATTTTGGATACTAAACGAATAGGGGATGAGGAGTTAAGTTCTGGTCTAGGTTAATCCGAGGATTTTAGAATAATAGTTCGGTAACTCTGCGGATAATTACAGAAACTGATGAGAAACAGCAATCTAACTACAGGATATTAATTATAAATTTGGAAAGAAGGACATAATGAACGATTTTTCGATGGAAAACTTTGGGTGAGATATCCAAGTTAGGAGAATCTACTGAAACAATTTGTTCTTCAGAAAGAAAAAAAATGGTTCAAATGGCTTTGAGCACTATGGGACTTAACATCTGAGGTCGTCAGTCCCCTAGAACTTAGAACTACTTAAACCTAACTTACCTAAGGACATTACACACGTCCATGCCCGAGGCAGGATTCGAACCTGCGATCTTAGCGGTCGTGCGGTTCCTGACTGAAGCGCCTAGAACCGCTCGGCCACAGCTACCGGCTCAGAAAGAAAGAAATAGAAAACGAACCAAATGGAATTACAAATTAATTTGAGCACATATTACTAAATAATGAAGATATGTATGCCGTGAAACACCTATAATACTTTCTGATTATAGGTGATCATAAATTTGTCAGATGCAGATTCTTTAAAAAATGTACGAAAATAGAAAGAAACAGCCTCTTCAGGAAATAACTCAAAAGTATAGATTATGAGAATTTATCCAAGAATAGAGAGATTAAATTAAGCAACATGTATAGCATCTCAGAAGATAAAGGTTGTGAATACACAGATAGAAGGAAAACTTATTAAACTAAGGTACTCACGTAAAATAGCTGAAGATTTTGCAGTTTCGATCAAAGCAAAATAAAAGAAAATCTCAAATGCATCGAGACAACCATTAAATAGAAGATTAGGGCTTTTAGCAAACTATGAAAGGTACGTGAGAGAATACGCAAAAGTATTTGTACTAGCATATACGAGGGCGTGCTGAAAAGTAATGCCTCATACTTTTTATATAACAACTCTTAAAGCTTTTTAAATAAAATAATTGTTATCAACATTCTAGATCTTTATTTTTCATGTCTACGTATTTGCACCCCTCTGTCGCTAGAGGACTGCGAACTGTTATACGTAATATGGCAGCGCCCAAAGTGACTAGGTGAGGAACAGCGAGCTACAATCAAGTTCCGGGTTCGAAGAGTTCACCCATACATGGAGCATCTCCTTCAGCATGACAATGTCAGAACACACATGAACGCTGCGACGTCTGCAACGATCCAACAACTTGGGCTAACTGTCGTCAATCATCCTTCACTGTCCCGTCTTGACCTCATCCGATTTTCATCTTTTTCAAAATTTAAACAACACCTTAAAGGACTTCGCTTTGATAGTGACGAAACGGTGCACGCAGAGGTGAGGTTGTGGCTCCGAGAACGAAGTCCGATATTCTACAGCGATGGTATCAACAATCTGGTCTCTCATTGGCAGAAATGTACTCGTCGCCAGGGTGACTGTGTTGAGGAATAAATATGCAGACGTGAAGAATAAAGATGTAGAATGTTAATGATGTTTGTTTTACTTAAAAGGCTTTAAGGGTTTTCAGATAAAAAAATCGGAGGCATTACTTATTACTTCTCAGCATGCTCTCTTATCTTCGAGTGCAAGCGAGGGAAAACAAATTTTTTTGTAAAATAAACAAAAATTGGTAAATTAATAACGACCTTCAAAACTAAGGTTTCTATGTAACTGAAAAGGAAAGCGTACGATCGCTTTGAAGAGTTTTAACTTCGGAAGTAACAAATTGAACTGTCCAAAAACTGAACGTTCCTCCGCGAGAAATTGAGAGATGTCTCTTAGAAATTATTTAGATTTTTACAGAAACGCGTCAGGAAAAAAACTGAATGGGTTAATTAAGATGAAGTGGAAGTGTGTGGATCGGGTGAATGGATGGTAGGTGGACGAAGGAAGTACTTCGCTGGAGAGAAGTGGTTTACTTTATAAAATATGCGCTGAGAACATGAATACGAGTATATGTTGTTTTTTGTTTTTGTTTGTAGGTCTATTATCCTCAGTCCCAGTAGTATAAGTGACACGCCGTCTTTTGCGACTATCTTATTTCGACCATACGCATTACACTTTATTTCAAAGCTTCTTCAGTGGTCAGATATTTTGTTTCCTGATTCATTCCTAATGTGTAGAAGGACACTACGAATGATTTAAGTAAGACATTTCATTACAGTCGCAAGAAAAAACGGTGTATAACCTATATTACTTGGATGCTCGTAGATGGAGTCCGAAAATTCTA
Organism: Schistocerca nitens; assembly: GCF_023898315.1. Taxonomy (NCBI): domain Eukaryota; kingdom Metazoa; phylum Arthropoda; class Insecta; order Orthoptera; family Acrididae; genus Schistocerca; species Schistocerca nitens. The sequence goes on along the minus strand of NC_064618.1, from coordinate 281,602,013 downwards.
GAAAAAGCCTTCATGCGACAGAGAATGTCAAATGACTGATGATGGTGGTGGTGGTGGTGTGAGCAGTGTAAAGTTTCATCCCAGTCAAGTGTTGAGACGACTGTGTGCTGTAACGATGATGTGAATGATTTTACAGGGTGTTCCAGAAGGAGCGGAATGTGACGCAGCACAACAAGGCTCTGCCTCGACGTCCCGAGTCCCGCATATCGTTCACGGAGTACCAAACTTACGACGAGGTGTGTATCTCCCATGAGTCAAATAACTACACAACTATGCGTTTATATTGACAACAGCAATTTTCGTGGTTCTCAGAGGGTTTAGTGTAAACACAGACAGTGTGTTGCTAAACGATCTGATAGTGGGGACAGCGTTACTGAGTAACTAGCTTTAGACTCAATGGATAATGAACCATACATTTAGCTTGACATATCCCTATTTGAAGAACATTGGGACAAAAATGTAAAGCTAAAAATGGAAACAATTTCTTAGTGTCCTTTTAAAGTGGAATCAGATAAAAAACTTATATTTATTATTGAATAAGAAAGCTTAATTACAATCACTTGCGAAAAATGTATTGGTAACAGGCGGTGGAAAAGGTTCCTATAATTAAAATTGACTAGTAATAAATTGGACACTGACTATGTCGTTCACATTCAACTAAATACCAAAAACTGAGTCTGTTCGACATAACTCTCATGCTGTTACAGATTTCTAGGAGTGTCTTCAATAACTTGCAGTTAATGCAATTTAAATGATGCGGGGGGGAAAAGCATATGTGATCATAACTTAAAGAAATAAGCTAGAAACATCCAATTTTCACGAGCATTCTGAAGGAAGACTTGGGATAGAAATGTAGCGAGATGACGCCATCTTCACTGAGGAATATGTAATATTGTACAGAAAACATACAGCTCAAAATAGAGCCTAGACGGGAAAGATAACAGTAAAAGTAATTAAAATCCAGAATTGGTAGTTCCAACCCAGTCTAATTATTAAAAGTAGAAACACAGATCAATTCTTATTGTTCAGCTTACAGAAGATCACAAAACATCGTTTTGGCTTCACGTTTACGATTTCTAAGCCTTTAGCTTCTCGGATAACATTCCCATATCTATAACCCACGTTTTATCAAATTATCTTCGACATTTCACAATAGCTGTGTTGTATTCGTCCTTTTTAATTTCTCTTTAATACAACACAAGTCATAATTCAGCACAATTAGGCTTAACGTATAATAAAAACGGTATGTTTTCGTATTCCTTGAACTCTGCTTGTGAACACCCTCTGTCTTAAAAATTATAATTAAGTAAGGTAATTTCTTTTTTGTTTTATAGTATATGAACCTCGGAAATTTTGTATGCGTTGGCTGTTTCTCGTATCAGATTACGTATTTTTGAAATGGTATGCCATGCAGATATTTACAACACACTTTCTGATGATTCCCACATAAGAACTCCTCGAAATTTGCTACCAATCTGTAATAGAATTCCTTCTAAATAATGAAAAGTATGAAGTCATCCACACGAGTAACGAAAGGAATCCACTAAATGTCGGTTACACGATAAATCACACAAATCTAAAGGCTGGAAATCAAAGCTTATGATTTATTGGCAGTATACTTACAAAATGTTACAGATCTACTAAAGAGACTGCCTGACTACGAATGTCCACCTGCTTCTGAAGTGTTGCTGTGCGGTATGGGATTCGCATCAGACAGGGTTGACGGAGGACATCGAAAAAGTTAAAAGAAGGAGAGCTCTATTTTTAACTTCGCAAAATAGGGGAAAGAGTGCCAATGATATGATACACGAATTAGGATGGCAATCGTTAAAGCGAAGGTGTTTTTCGGTGCGGTAAAATCTTCTCGTGAAATTTCAATCTCAGAGTGTGAAAATACTTTGTTGGGGTCCACCTACACAGGGAACAATTATCATCATAACAAAATAAGAGAAATCAGAGCTCTCACAGAAGGATTTAGGTGTTCGTTTTTCCTGCGCGCTGTTACAGAGTGAAACTGTAGAGAAATAGCTTAAAGATGGTTTGATGAACCCTCTACCAGGAATATTTAATTATGAATTCCAGAGAAATCGTGTAGAGGTAGATGTAGTTGTAGATGTAGAGACGCTGCATATCGGGTACACAAATCCATCCTACCTCTGAAAATCATATTGGTTACAAGCAGAAGCCAAACAGAATCAGTCAAGTTGTGAGAATCGGCATACTCAGGCAGGTCCACACGTTAATTGACACCAGATACAGACCAGCTGTCCTAAGGAAAAGTCTTTGCTGTCTTAGTATAGGCAAAGTAAAAGCTACAGCTAATCCCATTGTCCCAGCAGAGGAGCCAAACCGGTACGTCACATTACCTACGACCACAAATGAACCGCAGACGAAACGAAGACTTAGTGAATATTTCATGGTGTTAAATGACAGCAGCCATAAAAAGTTCTGTTTTCGGCATTTTACTGGCAATACCGTCAAAAGAAATTTCATGCGTATCAGATCAGCATCTGGACACGAAGGCATCACAGTCTAAATGATGAAGCTTGCTGTTGACCTAGTACTGCCCACCGCAACGGGTGTCTTCATTCACCCCCTAAGCACAAGTGTCTTCCCTGAGGCATGGAAACAGTGATTTGCCAAGCCACTGCCCAAAAATGGCGTTGCCACAGTACTCTCTGATTATCAACCAATTCGCATTCTTGCGGCGCTGTCCAAGACCAGCTAGCCATTCAACCCTTTCACCGATGGATTCTGCCTGAAACCACAACCCTATTTTTTTTTTAAGTACCAATGCCTTTAGTATGAAACCACCGGAGACAGAGACATTTGATAGTACACTGAAGTACTTCTACGAATGTAGTACATTGCTTCAACGTGCTGTGGATCCTTCAGGGTTTTCGAGAGGATAACGGCACAGCGACAGCGCCCGATGCCCAGGGTCTACGTCGGGTAGAGGTGCTGCTGGCTCTTACCCTTGACTCCTGAGGACTCTGCTACAAGAGCAATCCCGTCTTTTTTCCTCGCAGTTCTTTACTGCGTTCAAAGAAACATTCGGCGCAGAGACTGTGTGTGCTAGATGATAGAAGGAGATTGTGAAATGCATGTTTTTTTTCGGTGGCCGTACTGAGCAGATCGCTGGTAGTGAAAGTAAGGATATCGTACGCTATTGCAATGTAAACTTCAGTTTGTACCATTTCTTTTATGAATAATTTCGAAATTAAATCACTGGGGCAGTAAGTGGTTTTGATGCAAAATGTATTAAATTTTAGGATCAAATTTAGGTATCATGAATTCAAGGGAGTTTTGAGATGTGGGGTTGCGTCTAGGAAGAATCCGAATTTGCTTGCAAATGTATTAAATGAAATTATGGGTGATTGCAAACTCTATGTTCGAGTGGTTCCAAAGCGAAACAGCCTCCTTAAAATAACTTAATGTTTACATTTTGCCAGTTCCTTCTTGTAATTGTTGCTTACTGTTATAATAATGGAAAGTTCTGGGATTCAAAGGGTTAGTTACAAACAACCTACTAGACAACTATCAATAAGGCTTCCCAAACATCGCAGCACAACTTCTGCTGTAACAAAAGTAGCAGATTCCGTGAAGTTTGAATGGATAGACAAGAAGCGACTATTGTGAGGTTCTTAGACTCTAGCAAAGCCTTTCAAACTGTCAACTTCGGTATTTCACTTTGCCAAACTCAGCAGCCAAAATTTCTCTCCAGGAGCAGAGCACTGGTTTCGCTGGTACCTCACACATCGCCAACAATATGTCATGTCTTGCACCATAGAGTAGAAATGAAAATAGAGAGCACCAGGTGTACCCTGGATTCAGTATTGGCTCCTATACTCATTCCATTGTATGTCAATGACGTGTCATCAGTTCAGTCTTACTGTTTATACCACATGTGCGCTAATGACCTCTAGCTGTATCTAAGTGTTAACCAATAAACATGTAGACAACTATCGAGTATATCAAGACTGGCCCGTGTGAATTATAGAAATTGATAGTGAATGTAGGGTTATCAATCAATACATCCAAAACTCAAACGGTTCCGGTTGGTCATTCTGGGCTGATTAACCCAAAAACTCAGGAGTCCTTGCCATATTTAATCCCACATGGAACAAATATCAGTTCTCTTCCCCACCACGAAGTCTAGGAGCAATAATAGATGAAAAGCTAAACTGTGCTGCGCAAATAACTGCAGTGTTGAAGAAGACATCAGCCTCTCTTCATGCCGTACAAAAGAATACAAAGCTCCTCTCTTTTTGCCTGGAAAAGAAAGCCTTACAAACCTTTATACTTTCAATTGATGATTATTATCGTAGATATCCTGCAAGGTCGTTATCGGCTAAGCTCACAGCGTGTAAAAGTGGTGATGAACGCCTGTGTTTGATATGAAAGTGACGTCCAGTTCTTTGATCATATTTCACCGCCTTAAGCACAGATATTCTGGCCCAGTGCAGAGAAGCACAGGGTTCCGCATACTTTGTCTCCCCTACCATCATACTAACGTACACTGTCCCTCATATTTCTCTCCTCGATCTTAACGCTGTTGTCTGAACACCATAGCAGAACCACTCGTTCCCATCAGAGCAACATCCTTTCTGTCCCACTCCATCATTCAGCCGATTTCTCGAAGTCCTTTTCCGTAGCAGAAACTCGAGTCTGGAATGACTTATTACATCAGAGAACTGAACTACAGCTTTAGCTTCAAAAGACAGTTAACAGCATATCTAATAAAGCAACAATAATGTCTGCCTTTGTTCCTGTACACACTCCTTACATCTAATTTACTAAGTATCCTTCTTTCCAACCAGAGGTTCATCATTTGAAAAATGTATTAGCAACCATCAGCTGTTTATTATAAAACCTATATCTTTACCGTTTTAGGTCATAGCCCATCATCGCACGACGTAATTTGAAAATAGATCAAGTGACAGCATATTTCATGTTCCTTCTAGGCTCATACAATACGAAGGCTGACATAGTGTGAGTCCATAGTCATTAGTCGAATACAGTAGTTACAGTAGTAACATAGTGAACAACACTAAGAGGCCTACTTGATACTGTGTTACTCCTGCAAGTGCTGTGGACTTTAACTGACGAACATGAAATGTGCTTTCATGTGATCTGTTTTCACCTTACCCCCTTTGATGATGGTCTGCGACAGAAAGCGGTAGACATATAGGTTTATAAGAAACAACTGGTGGTTAATAATGCATTCTTTTAGGTACTTACGCTGTTGGTTGTTACTTAACCAAAACTTCAGATATTCCTTAATCCTCAAAGTTCTTAGCTGGTATAACTCTACCTAAATTTCTTTCCCTCAGGAGTCGCTATGTCAGAAAATATCACTTTTGTACTCCTTTAAATACATTTTATATCTGCCACTATTAATGTTGTTTTACATATGAGCCATTATGGACTACAGTTATTTCAACTACTTTCGTTTCTTCCACATTTCTCTCATCGATTTTTGATGTTTCTCTCTTGTTTCTTCTGTCCAAGTGGCTCCAGTCTTCTTCTTGGGTTTTTCATGGAAAAGAATTTTCTAATTTCTTTCTGAGTGGTAGTCGTTCCTCAAAATCTTGTGCAGTAATTCCGAGTTCATTCACGTGTCTTCCAACTGCTTTCGACCAAGTGTTATCCATTTCTATCTTTCGTGTAGTCTGCTGGGATTCAGCCTTTTGATGTGGCTATAGAAAGTTATTCTACTTTTCCTTTTTGTCTGCAATTTTTTCGCTCTCTCTATAAAGTTCATAATTATGACTTCTTCTTTATTGTCATTGCTCCTTAACTGTTTTCAGTTTTCATTTCTGTGATTTCCAGTGCTCTCTTCTCCCATTCTTTTTAGAGTTAAACATTGCGCTGCATAAAGTGCTTGTGAGCAAATTACTGTCGAGTAGTGTCCACGTTCAGCATTCAAGGGCATAGTTTTCTCATTATAAACTTTCTTAGGCATTACACTGTTCTCATCCCTGAAATAGCTTCTTTCTTCGAAATGTCTTTTTGAAATTACTTCTCCTAGATACGTGAACTGGTTAGTTCTCTCAAATTTCTCATATTTAGTTTTCATTATCTCGGAGGCTGCCTTAATGTTTGCCATTAATTTGATTTTCTCAAAAATTGTTTGTAAACCTGCCTTTTCAATTTGTTCTTTCGGCAATTCTGGTTGTCTAGTGGCTGTTTGCACTGAGTCCGAAAAAACAGCAGGGACATCTGCAAAACTTAAACAGTCTATATGTAACTTCCTGGCAGATTAAAACTATGTGCCTGCGTGCTTGGGTAGCTCAGTTGGTAGAGCACTTTCCCGTGAAAGGCAAAGGTCCCGAGTTCGTGTCTCGGTCCTGCACACAGTTTTAATCTGCCAGGAAGTTTCATATCAGCGCACACTCCACTGCAGAGTGAAATTCTCATTCTGGAGTCTATTTGTAGGTTGACCCTGTTGTAACCTAATATCACTGATCTGACTTTCTCCTAATGACATTCTACACTCTCTTATGACTTTTCCTGGAACACAGTCAAAGAACAGGGGTGGGAAGCCAGTTTGACACAAATTTTGATCTCAAAACTTCCGGGATTTTCACCTGTCAATTTCACTTTAGAATGGGAGTTAGTGTTTGCTTAATTAGAGTTGTAGTTTTACTAACATAATAGTAGTACCACTGTATTAACATTATTACTTTTTAGTCACCACTGTTAACCACATTGTCTTTTCATACATTCAGATCATTTTTAACTTTGCTAATAACTTTTTATAACTACTCATCATAATAAAATTGTTGCAATTTTGTGAGTAACTGTGATGTAACAAAATACTGTATGCGTGAAACACTGGTCCTAAGAGAGCGTAAAATAAAAACAAAAACATATCCGCTGGGACATATATTATAAAGAAACTGCGCGCAGTGAAGAATCATCAGAGGAAAGATAGCAAGGAAGAGAGAGAGAGAGAGAGAGAGAGAGAGAGAGACGAAACACACGTTGCTCTCTGGCTCCAGCTGCTTGTCGTCTGGGTCCACTTACAAGTAGGGCACGATGTGATGACCGCCGAGGTTAGCACAGATATGGTACCACCACGCCACTTTCCGGTACACAAGATCGCCAATCCCTGTTCCTGTAGCATCCGCGCCAGTAGGTCTTCCTGGGGTGCCACAGGGTTCCCGAAAATCAAAGATTTCAAGTAACCCCACAGGTTCTAGTCTATAGGGCTCAAGTCGGGAGAACGCACAGGCCAACCAATCTGACCATCGCGGCCTACCCACTGTTGCCCAAGTCGTTGGTCCAGATGATATCGGAAAATGAGTGACATGTAAACTAACCTGTAGCGGGCATGGTACATCACGTGATCCGTGAATGACGTACGTGATGCCCTACTCAACTGCTCCACAAATGCCGGGATCTGAATGTGTTTTGTGGTTTTTTCGTGTAACGGGAAAACGGTACCTTTCCGGAGATGAATTCCTATGCTAAACTCAGTTGTATTGGTCCCTACTGCAAGTCTTCAACGTCTGTAAAGAAAAGTTTGTTACACATTTTCTTTTACAGGCTGGCTACAGCGAAAGTCTGAGGAGTGTTCCAAGGTACAGTACTCTCCCCTATATAAAAAACTTATAGTTTTGTGAATTACCAGAGACAAAAATCAAATGTTGTTGGATTGTATGAAGATTTTCTCCGAGGAGCGACCCTATACGCCAATAAAGAAAGCTTCCTATAAAATTTTGTTACTGTTGGTGATTTATTTCAAGGTATCGAACATACGCTAATTAGTTCAATTAGAATTTCCCTTTCTGCTAACGAACTTGCCATCAGAGGAAGAGGGAGGACTGTGATGTCTAAAGTGAATGTGTGTGACTTTGACCTCATGCATAAGCAATTAACTCGTTGCTATATCTCTCCCGAGGGAGATGCTTGTTAAAAAAGAATGAGACAGAGGTAAACAAGAACAAGGATTTATTACGACCACAGTAGAGAGATTTAATAACAAAGGAAAAATCTTCTGAATAAAAAATAATACAACTTCTCAGATACTAACAGGTAACGCTGGAAAACGCATTGAAAAAACGTAAAGGGACTTTTTAAAAATATAAATCTACTTTTCATTCCCTCTCCTGAAGGACGATTGGCGGGGCACTTGAAAGTATCTACCTCTATTAGGTATTAGCTTAACATATTTTTTTTTCTTTATTCATAATTTTCTTACAACTAAAACCTACATCTATTCTTGATATACATTTTAACATATTGTTTTCGGGTTTTCGTGTTAGATATAGCACGATAAAAATATAGATACATAGGTATATATAGTTGTGCAGTGATTATCTTTTTTGTGAATGTAAAGGTATATATAGCACAACAAAAATATAAGAACATGGGTCAATCTTGGTTACAGAAGCATTTGGGTTTGTTGACAAAATAAATATATTAATACTATACAGAGTGAAATTAAATGATAAAACTTGTATTGAAAGTACGAATTGGATTCGAACGAAATGTATAAAAAGTATAAAAAGGTGGATGACCGGATTTGTGTTAGCTGTTACCTACAGCTATACACTTTCTTGGACTTTTGAAACTCCGGCATACTATATCTTGGAGTTTGGAAACTGTTTGTAAGATGTTGTAGGGTTAATATGGCTGAGGATCATTCATCACAGTCATCCGGGACATAATGTTTGATCGGGGTCCGAATCCAGTGCCAGGAGGTGCGATAGTGTTGGTGTTGGTGTCTCTTGTGCTGTGATCATAATCTGTGCTGAAAGTTCATGGTTGTAAGACTACACCATTTATAGTCCCTAACAAGACGGAGGTTGAGCGTTGAGCGTAGTTGGTCGACAGGTACATCTCGGGATATCGCTGGGAAGTCACAGGTCCCACTGCGGTTGCTTCCAACCGGGCTCTGACTGATGGACTGCTAAGGGCAGGCGCATGAACTGGCCCAGAGCTCCGGTGGAGCGATAGATACCTGGCACGGGGGACCTCTGGTGACGCTTGTGTTGCCATCTGTCGTCGTTGTTGTGATCAACGCATTCCGAGGAGGCAACGCCTTGTACATAGGCAAACCTGTGATGCTTCAGTGTCTGAAGGGATGCCGATCCCATTAGGCGAACGGCGGGTACACGCACTTGTACGAGGGGCGTTCAGAAAGTAAGCTCCGATCGGTCGCGAAATGGAAACGACTATGAAAATCCGATAAAGCTTTGCACAGATGTGTTGGGTAGTGTCTCTAGTATAACCCCAGTTAGCATCACGTCGCTCTTCTCATTTCTGAGCTCGCAGTGAGTGCGTAAAGATGTCTAGAAAATAGTGTCTGCCGCCAAGTACGAGGGCCTGGTGAGACATTTCGCCTGAATCTATGCAGCCAACATTACATAACTGTCGTGCTGTTTCTTCTTCAAGACAATTCTCAGCCGCATTCTGCAGGGGCAATGAAGATGCTCCTGCATCGTTTTCAAATGGAAATGTTAGAGTACCCACAATACAGTCCGCAATTGTCTCCCCTGAGTTTCATCTCTGGTCACATGAACCGCTGTCTTTGAAGACAACATTTTGACACAGACAACGAGGTGTAGGCCAGCGTGGAGAATTGGCGGAAAGCACTGGCGGCTGCCTTCTATGATGAGGCTATTGAAAAGTTGGTACAACGCTATGACAAAAGTCTAAGTCAGAACGGCGACTACGTAGAGAAGTAGCTGAAAGGTGTAGCTAATTGTTACAAGTAAAACATTTCTGATGTTCACTGTGGTTTCAATTTGGCAATCAATCGGAGCTTACTTTCTGAACAGGCCTCGTATTTTCAAAAGAAGATAAATATTCAAGTTAACTTTGGATAGTCCTTATTTCATATTTTCCCCTTACTGATATTGTATAATGTTGATTGGAAACCTAACTGTGATTGCATTTGTTGGGGTGTACAGCCATTGTTAAGAACAGATGGGGTCTATAGATGTGAGCCCTCCTGCAACTCAAACTGTTATATGTTTAAATTTTGATGAACTTTGGTGGTAAATACTACTATCCAGCTTACAAGGTATCTTATTTAATTAATAAATTGCTTACAGCAATATGTTACGTCTACGCTGTACCTGTCGTTAACAGATTCGGCGGTACCTGTCAGACCTGGCATCAAGCTATCCAAGCCTGGTGTCCGTGGAGACCATTGGGCAGAGCTTCGAGGGTCGGCCCATAGACATGATCAAGATTTCATCTGGTGGCGACGGTACCCGTCCAGCAATCGTGATCGACGCGGGCATCCACGCCAGGGAGTGGATCACGCCAGCGGCCGCCCTCTACGTCATCAACCAGCTGGTTGAGAACGCAGCCGAGAGCTCGCTCACAGCCAGCGTCGACTGGCACATCATACCCGTGCTCAACCCTGATGGCTACGAGTACACCTTCACATCGGTTATGTTTGACACTTACTACCCGCATTTCTGACCTTGGTGTTATCCTACAGGGTGTGCAGCGAATGAGTCCCTGATTTCAAAATTAAATACCTGGAAAACTAAGATAGACAGAGAAGTGCCACAAACTGTAAGTTTGTTGTAAAATCTGTAAAAATGTTGTACGGTATTTCGAAAAGCTGCCAATATATGGCGCTGTAATCACGATATGTAGTGCCTATAAATAGGGCGCCGCACCTCAGAGCGATCAATTCCACCGTTGAACCGTAGAAGGAGGTTAGCGTACCAAAGGAAGAGACTGGAAATCATGTATTCCATCGAACAACGTATTTTTCTGGTAATGGATTACCACGAATTGGAGTATGCAGCCCTACGACTAGAAGACGCAGTTTTCAGACACAATTAAATGTTCCAAAATGATACCATGCGAAAACATTCGCAAGCTCTTCGCCAAATTCCAACGGACACGCACCGTGGCTGATGATCTAGCGGGGAATATTGGCCCCAGACAAACTGTAGTTACTCCTGAAAATGTCACAGTGGCTTGTGGAATTATTCAGAAAATCCAATAAAAGTTCCGCAGAGACTGAGCTGAAGCGTTCTAGCATGGATTAAATATTCAGAGCTTACGCCTGTTTCCATTTAAAATCCAAAGCCACCAGCCACCAGCTGACTTGGAGAACCAGATTCTCACAATAATGTGATAATGAAAGATTTGATGTTGGCTGCAACTGGTTCACAGATGAACCGCACTTCAAGATGAATGTAGTCGTGAATAAACAAAACTGACGACTTTAGGGTTCGCAAATGCCCATTTGTGTGTAACGAAACCACTGCATTCTACCGAAGTTACTGTTTTGGCTGCCTTGGAGGATCGACCAAGCACTTAGTGATAAATGCAAGATGGGGCCAGACCACAACGCACCGAACAGGTGTTTCGATTCCTTCATAAATACTTTGTGAATAGTTACAGCGTGGAATTATTGAAAATTTACTGGCGCAGGGATGCATTGGTATCAATATTCGCCCGATCAGCCTTCTTATGACTGCATTTTGTGGGACATATTGGAAGTGTCTCTCTACCGGAACTATCCCACCTCGATGGACGAGCTGGACCAGCGATCTGTTTGGCATCTGAATCCATTTGTGTTGACACGCTGTGGGATGAAGCGGCAAATTTCATTGTTCGTTTGCGCCTCCTCCGTACTCCGATTGATGGACGTTTCGAAAAGACTGCTATGTGATTCCAAAGCCTGCTTACTGAGGACGAGTTGAATAGTGCATGCTGATACTGCAAGCCTTGCACTGTGTACAGCGTCATCCGTTAGCAGCTTTCAGATTTATTTCGAAACTTCTGTACGAAATTTTTACAGCTTTCACAATATATCTACGTTTTCTTGTATTCGTCCATCGATGTTAGTTTCCGAGATACTTAACTTTGGAAGCAGGGACTCCTTCGGTGGATACTCCGAGCGCCTATACCCGTCGGCAAGGGCGGCCGGCCCCCCTCCTCTAGCTCTCAGGGAAAGCAAAAAAAGTATAGTGTATCCAAATGTTTTTCTTTCAAGAAAATGATTTAAAAGTCGGTATTACACAGATTTTTAACAGCTGCGAAAATGGAACTTTTCATGGCTACTTGCGAGTCACCATTTATCTTCTAAAATATTGTAAATACTCCATAACCCCCCTCCCCCCCAACTATTGTATGGGTTCCATTGCTGCACACCCTGTTGAAGACAGCACGCAGATGCAGTTGCATTAGAGATAGCTGCTGCATAGTACAGAGCGAGGCAAGGGACAACCCCCCCCCCCCCCCCCCCCCAACACCCTCCATGGTTGTTCAGTGTGCAGGCACTGACTGGACTTTCTACATGCCAACGTGTATAGGGCTTAAGAAACCCGGCACACTAGTAATCAGAGTTCAAAGAAATACAGGCTGTTTCAAAAAGATTTATCCGATTTCACAAGACTATGTCTCCAACATGAATAAAAGAAACTTGGAATAAATTTTAAGTTGCTCTTAAATTAGGTTTACAGAGTTTTTATTTTCAAAAGAACAACACAGTTTTACAAAAGTAATTCTTTTAGATGCATGCACATACGGCCTTGAGGTACTTTTAACAATTGCGCTTTAGATCAAAGTCCTTATTACTCTTCAAGAAATTTTCAATGTGCCCTCCACTGGCTCCGTGACAAACATCCTAACGATGTGAAGCTTCCTGGCGGATTAAAACTGTGTGCAGACCGAGACTCGAACTCAGGGGTCAGGGATTTTCTCTGCCTCGTGATGGCTGGGTGTTGTGTGCTGTCCTTAGGTTAGTTAGGTTTAAGTAGTTCTAAGTTCTAGGGGACTGATGACCATAGATGTTAAGTCCCATAGTGCTCAGAGCCATCGAACTCAGGATCTTTGCCTTGCCACAGTTTCATATCAGCGCACACTCCGGTACAAAGTGAAAAATTCATTCTGGAAATATTCCCCACGCTGTGGTTAAGCCATGTCTCCGAAGTATCATTTCTTCCAAGAGTGCTAGTACTGCAAGTTTCTCAGGAGAACTTCTGTGGAGTTCGGAAAGTAGGAGAAGACGTATTGGTGGAACTAAAGCTGTGAGGAGCGCTCGTCTTTCGTGCTTGGGGAGCTCAGTCGGCAGAGCACTTGCCCGCGGAAAGCGAAGGTCGCGGGTTCGAGTGTTGGTCGCGCAGACAATTTTAATGTGACAGGAAGTTTAATGTCAGCGCACAATCAGCTGCCGAGTGATAAATTAGTTCAAGACACCCTCGCCGCATAATCTTGCGAACATGTCGGGAGTATTCAGTGCGGACGCATTGCTGAGTCGCAGTTCACCCAAAGTTGTTGCACCAAAAGGCGCTTAGGCAGAGTCTTTAACGAAACACCCCTGCCCCCAACAAAAAAACACATATAACGAGATCAGGCGACCTTGAAGGCCAACACAGCAATGCGAGGTCTGTACCCTCCTTATGTCCGATCCCTCGAAAATCGACAAAAATCATTTTGTGCCGTTGTAACTGAACTGCACCAGTTGAAACACAGAATGTAAAACGCCATTTGTTGCTGTGTTATAGCTATTTTCATTCTAAGCACATTGGGTAATGAACCAAAACAACCAAATGCATCAAAACTACGAGGGTGTGGTTCAGATGGTTCAAATGGCTCTAAGCACTATGGGACTCAACATCTGAGGTCATCAGTCCCCTAGACTTAGGGCTACTTAAACCTAACTAACCTAAGGACATCACACACATCCATGCCCGAGGCAGATTTCGAACCTACGGCCGTAGCAACAGCGCGGTTCCGCACTGAAGGGCCTAGAACAGCTCGGCCACAGCGGCAGCTACGATGGTGTGCTGATACGTAATGCCTTCGTATTTTTTGTATGAAAACGTTTGAAGTTTTTTAAAAATAAAACAAGCATTATTAATATTCTACACATTTATTCTTTATGTATATGTACTTATTTCTCAGTATAGTCACCCTGGCGACGAATGCGTATCTGCGATTGAGAGACCAGTTTGTTGATACCGTCACTGTAGAATGTTTGACTTCGTTCACGAAACCACAACCTCACCTTTCCCTGCACCGCTTCATCACTATGAAAGTAAAGTCCTCAAAGGTGTTCTTTAAGTTTGGGAAACAGATGAAACTCGGATGGGGCCACGTCGAGACTATCTGCAGGATGATGGATGACAGAGAACCGACGACGTCGGATTGTTGCAGATGTTACAACGCTCGTGTATCGTCTGACAGTGTCACGCTGAAGGAGAGTCTGCTCCATGTATGGACGAACTCCTCGAATTCGAAACTCGCTTACAGCACGCTGTTTCTCACGCACCAACATACAGGTTGGGCGAGAAATCCCCGTACCCCTACTATCCAGTGGGGAGGCACTCTGTCTTACTGAAACCATATGCGTTCTGTGAGACCCTCAAGCTGACGTGTTAACCATGTTTGTAACATATGTAAATGGTTTCTCGCCAATCACAGTCCCTCCAAAAAAAGTAAGGTACAAGTAGATGTTGTGATATCATCCCTGCCCATATTACTACGTGGTACAGGTTCCATTCTAACACGACTGTGTAATGAGGATTCTCTTTGGCCCAAACAACAATATTTGTAGCACGTGAGTTACTATAAAAGGTACATTCATCTGAAAACACAACATTGCCACGAAGCACTGCATTTGGATACCGAGTTAACAAAGTACGGCATGCTAAAACACACTCATTACAGTCTATATCTAATACCTCCTTTGCAAACGTCGGTCAAAAAGCTCTGACCTCAAGGTCTTTATTCATGTGATATCATGTTTTGTCATCGGTATACCGAGACCAAAGCACTTTTACGTGTCGACTTCATAGGAGATTGTTCATCTGAAGTGGAGATTCGGGCACATGTTTATTTCGTGTCTTCTTCCTTTCACTCCGTGGCCTGTTCTTAGCACTGCCAAAAGCAAACAGCACGTTTCTTCCAATCCAGAAGTGTTGCCTTTCACTGTGGAGCCTTATTAAATCCTTCCCGGAATGCTCCCATAATCTGTCTCGTTGTGTGCCCTGTGTGTTGTCGATCGTACACCCACACACTTGTCGCTAAGCGCTCCACGATAGTGCAGCAGTGACTACTCATATCTGCCGTGGCTACAAATTAAAGCTCGACTGCGACTGCGAAAACATGTACACATGAATTACAACATTTGATTCCAACAACTGATAAGAAGTAACTTGGCTACCAATCTGCATAATAGCATTTGATACTAAACAGCGGTTACAGGGTACGGGGACTTTTCGCCCACCCTATATTTACGTTACAAAGCATCATGTTACACGGTACAGTTCAGAGCAATCTAGCAGCAGAGGGCTGAAAATACGTAGACATCAAGGATAAAGACGTTAGAATGTTAATAACGTTTCTTTTATTTCAAAAGCTTTACGAGTTTTCATATAAAAAATTCGGAGGCATTACTTTTCAGCATGTCCTCGTAGATAGGTCAGCTAGTAGTCAGTTGACGAGAAATATATCGTATTAAGTGCACGGCAGAAACATTAGCAGAATGAGAGGACAACGATAAGCAGAACACACGTTGCGAACAGCCCATTCTCCGATCAGCTGTTGCTGTGGCAGATGTCCTGTAAAAACCTAGTGGTCAGTCGCTTTGTATTTCTCACCCAGTTACAGAGATGATATTTCTCCTGTTAATGGGATTCCAATCTGTTACATCCGCGTTGGTAATCTCCCTGTTACAATGAATCAAAGATCGGCGCCACACTAAGGGGTGAAAACATAGTAAAATTTCAGTACGCGAAGTTCTTAAAAGCCAATTGTTTTTATGTGGGGCCGGACGGGGTGGCCGAGCGGTTCTAGGCGCTACAGTCTGGAACCGCGCGACCGCTACGGTCGCAGGTTCGAATCCTGCCTCGGGCATGGATGTGTTTGATGTCCTTAGGTTAGCTAGGTTTAAGTAGTTCTAAGATCTAGGGGACTGATGAGCTCAGAAGTTAAGTCCCATAGTGCTCAGAGCCATTTGAGCCATTTTTTTCTATGTGGTTTCGGAAAATCTCTAGCCTCATGTAAACGAGAGTATATAATTTTACAAAAAACGTTTATAACGCGTTTATAACGCATAGGTGACAGCAGAGACAGTATCATTTACAGTAGCGCTAGAGTTTCAACCCATCGAGAAAATGAGATAATGGACAATTACTCAGATTCGTAAACTGAGCTTTTGCCGCATCATACGTAACGTGAGTGATCGCACGGTTAAGTTACAACGAAAACCGTGTAATCAGTATTATAGCATAAAAGTGAGAGTACAATGTGCGTGCCGCTAAAGCTCAGAAACTAGTCCCGGTACGATCAAGGGAGTTATATGGTGTGGTAGCCCTCTATCCCCCATCCATGGAGAAGGTTTCCGTTTTTACCTAAAGGGCATGCTTTTCAAGATATGAGGGTTGGAGAGCTGGGACGTTTCGCCCTCTAGAAATTTATAGAACATTCCAGAACGTTCGAGAGTACTCGAGAACATTCCAGAACATTCAAGAGTATTCGAGAGCATTCACAACATTCCAGAATGTTCTGGAATGTCCCACAATGATCCGGGACGTTCGGAAATAGTCTGGAACATTCGGGTAGATTCCAGAATGTTCGGGAACATCCCGAAACATCCCACATCGTTGTTGAACATTCCAGAAAACTCTTGAATGTTTTGGAATGTTCTGGAACATTGTGGGCCATTCGAAGCCTTTTTAGTATGTTATTTCGCCACTCGTCGGGCTACCTATTGGTAGGGTTATGTCAAGCAAGACCCGTCATGGGTTCGAACGTCAGCTGGTTATCAGTCACGAAGGGAGGAACGTAGAAGGTAGTGCAGTGAGTGAATAAAAATTAACAGTGAAGGGTGAGTAGTCAAAGTGAAACAGTGACTGAATATAAATCGAAAATAAAGTATGAAAAGTGTGTAAAATGTACTTAGTGTATTTGTTAATAAAGAGCTGATTTGTTTTATATTTTAGACAATGCCCAAACTTAAGAAAGGTAGAGATATTGCCAGTTCTGAAGCAAAACGGCGAAAACAAAAAGAGCAGCGAAAAAATTGAACAGACGAAGAGCGTGGAGCATATTTAAGTTCCCAACGAACGATAATAAGCACCGTGAGAAGCAGAGAAACCGAAGAATAAGTAAATGAACGGATTGAAGAATCAAGAATTGCGACACTATCTTACAATGGAAGACTGTGAACTCAAGCCAGACATGAAAATATCGCCCTACGAGAAGCGCGGACGTTGACAAGTAAACAGTACAACCTAACAAATGAAGCATTTGTCTACGACCCGACGAAAGAAAATAAACACAAACACGTCGTAATCGTAAAAATGTATATCATCAGCCAATTTTGCAATGCGAAAAAAATCAGTAGAGAAATACGACGATGCCGTTGCATGACAGGAAAAATTCGATTACTACCACCGGAAGCACCTCCACAGGAATTTTTGCTTTACATGACCGGGAAACTCCAGCATCAAAACACTTTTTTCAAAATATAAAAGCATACTACGCCTGTTTCCAAACGACTACTTTCGGTGTCACTTCGGTCAACACTAACAGAGATTAAATCGATTGCGTATTTCCATCCAAGGACAAATCTGTCTCAACATGGGATCATTACTACCACTACCCAACGAAGACCATAAATTTCTGCAAGTATATTTCATCGGAAGTGAAGAAACACAAATTGATCAACGATGCACAAATATCAACGGACAGAGATGAGGAGGAATCCAAGATAGACAGAGGATCTTACACAAATACAGTCGACTGCTTCACAAATTCAAAACAGCACTAGACCGAATGATTTCTGATGACTATAAAGTTATAATTCTAGCTGACAAAAGGCCACCTGCAGAACACGAACGTCGATTTAATGCACCTCAGATAGAAGAAATCGACATCGCAATTACGGGTAATGAAACACAAGCCGTGACATAATCGTGCGAAGAAGAGAAGAACTCCAATGCACACACCGCAATGGGGCAAGAGGAGATGGACAGAGAGGGGGAGGGGTGTAGGGAAGATGTGGACGGAGAGAGAGGTTGTTCACAATGGCCAGAGAGAGAGGATGGTAGTGGTGATGGACAGGGAACTGGAAGGGGAGCATAGAGGAGGGAGGTGAAGTGGATAAAAATAGAGGGGAATGAAGGAGGTGGATAGAGAGAGGGGACAAGAGAAGATGACAAAGAAAGTGCCAAGATGACATGGAGAGAGAGGAGAGGGAAGAATGAGATGTACAGAGAGAGGGGAAAGGGGAAAATACACGGTTATAAGAGGGAGGAGGAGATATACAGAGTCAAGTGGAAGGAGGAGATGGACTAACAGAAGATTGCAATAAATAAATACCGGGGCAATGACGGGTTTCTCAGCTAGCAAGTAACTAACTGCTAATAGAAACAACAAAAAGTCTGTTAAGGAAGTAATTATTCTAGAGTGAATGTCCATTCTGTGACGATCTTGTCTGCTACTGAAGATCGGTAATCTGTGTAAAATTGGCTTTAATTTCAATGAATACTCATTACAACACACTATCATTAAACAGGTAGCATTCGAAAAAAGAGTTAGCATGGTATCAAGTATCATTTTCAGAAAAGACGAAACGAATGGGAATAATGAATGAGCATTCAAAGCAAGGAGTGAGGATAAGAACAACGTCTGAATTTACCGACTCACAGAGGTGGAAATAAATTGCAACTTCCTCGTCCTAACATCACGGTCCTTATCATTTATAAGACACTTCTTGCAACAACTCTTTCCTTCCCTAAATAATCTTCTAACTTACAAACAGGTACAGAAGAATAATAGGACAAAGAATACGAAAAAAGTAAATTCCTCTCCTTTTTTCCCGTTTGCTTGTCTACTTCCAATTACACACCCCTCGCCGGCCGTTGTGGCCCAGAGGTTCTAGGCGCTTTAGTGCGGAAGCGCGCTGCTGCTAAGGTCGCAGGTTCGAATCCTGCCTCGGGTATGGATGTGTGTGATGTGCTCAGGTTAGTTAGGTTTAATTAATTCTAAATCTAGGGGACTGATGACCTCAGATGTTAAGTCCCGTAGTGTTCAGAGCCATTTGAACCAATTTGAACACTCCCCTCCTTACCCTATCTTCCTTTGCCTCAAAAACCCATATCTCAAACGAATTCCAAATTGTGGCACTGAAACACACACAAAAGAAATCAGAAAAGTATATTGCATTATTAGCAGCACAGTAACATTATCGGTCCACAGAGAAGCAGTATACATGTTCTTAGACACGGATTGGTGACACTTGAAATTATGAAGAGTCCACGCCCGAGAAGGTGCCATAGACAGCTGCATCTCAGGCAAGAGTCCGACATAACTTGGATGTAATAACTGATAGCAAAAGTCGAAAGAGAAATTAATAATATTTTACAAATTGGAGAACGTGAGTGTCCCAAGTTCTTAAACATCTACAGACCTAGTGTAACGCAAAAACTAAGTGAAATAATTGTTTAAAACTACGTTTTCATGTCTGTACTTCATATCTTCTGCTACAGAAATCTCTCACTCCATTGCTACGCCTCCCAAAATTAAAATCTCAATCAGATAATTAACTAATACTGAAAACAAATTCCATAAGGGTAGCAGATAATAAACTGCACAGTGAAAATGCTTTGAAAATAAAGATCAAGACGCTTTGATAACATGTAAAATGATTTCAATTATTCATTAAAATACTTCACGTAAAGAAAAATCGCTCAAACAACAGTTTCAAATGGTTCAAATGGCTCTGAACACTATGGGACTTAACATCTGAGGTCATCAGTCCCCTAGAACTCAGAACTACTTAAACCTAACTAACCTAAGGACATCACACACATCCATGCCCCAGGCAGGATTCGAACCTGCGACCGTAGCGGTCGCGCGGTTCCAGACTGAAGCGCCTAGAACCGCTCGTCCACTCCTGCCGGCCACATAGGTTTCAGTTATCCTTCTTAAGTTTATTTCATTCCTCTTACCATTCAGCAAATTCTAAAATTACAATTGTATTAAATTCAGAAGTCTACCCATATTTCTGTGCTGGTGATGTTTGGTTTGTGAGGCGCTCAACTTCGCGATCATCAGCGCCTGTACAATGTCCCAATTTTTGCACTCTCTAATTTTTTACTCACTCCAATCTAGAAACTCTTACTAATGAAGAGGATGATGAAATGATGTGGACAACACAAACACACATTCCCAGGGGAGAGAAATTCCTCAACCCGGCCGGGAATCGAACCCGGGACCCCGTGATCCAGGAACCGCAACGTTAGCCACTAGACCACGAGCTGTGGACATCCATGTTTGTGTAGTTCCACTACTTGCACATATTGACACAAACTATGTCAGTTGAAAATGTTGTACTAGCGATTCGGTACCCATTTTTGTTGAGACCTGAATGCAGTCCTGAAAACGATGCAGGTTACATACCTAAACATATTATATCCCCGTTTGCAGAAAGCATGTAAGAAAGGTTCAAACCTTCCTAGTGGAATTCCGCAAATACCTAATGTAAAGCTCTTTTTAAATTACTATATTGTATATGATTTTAGTTGACACACCCAAACTTTTCAAAAATTGGAGGAGAGAACAAAGCACATTGTAAAAAAGGACATATTTATCATTTATTCTTGGTTCTCAAGGTATACGTCATTGCAATATATCTCTGTAATTGCTTTGAATGTTACAGGAACGGATGTGGAGGAAGACCCGATCTACAGAATCGAGTACATGCGTAGGTGTCGATGGCAACAGAAATTACGATTTCCATTGGATGGGTAAGAAGAAAATTACGTTTAAAATTTGAGGCTTGTTTTAAGATTTTATACAGTTATTACTTAAATTTCTTTCATTGCTGGTGAAAAATCGGGGCTCCTCTTATCGATTTTCCAAGACATATTATAGATGAATGGTCAGTCGCCTCATTGTTATGCCACATTTTAACTGTGGACATTCTGCTCTTGTTATGTCACTGTCTATAACTTCATCACATTATTTTTCAAGATTTGCAGGTAGTTTATGATCTACGTTTACTTGAAATTGTTGTGGATGTACACAATAATCTTTTCAAGACATAAACGACGTTGTGAAATTTCACTTGACATCCGTCACACGTGTTTCAGAGTCTGGAGCCAGTTCATTTCCCTGCAGTGAGACGTACGCCGGCCCCGAAGCGTTTTCTGAGTCTGAAACCAGGGCCCTCAGGGACCATGTCCTGGCAGACAGCAACCGCATCCAGCTTTACCTTTCATTCCACAGCTACGGCCCCGTAAGTTACCAAAAGTCCCTTATCTAACAATACTGTACGAGGGCTATTAGTAAATTATCCTCCGATTATTGCAAAAGGAAAAAGTTGTCAAATTTTTATATCCAAACTGTACTTAGATACTGACGTTACTTCTCCACATCCACATCTACATCTAT
Organism: Schistocerca nitens; assembly: GCF_023898315.1. Lineage (NCBI taxonomy): Eukaryota > Metazoa > Arthropoda > Insecta > Orthoptera > Acrididae > Schistocerca > Schistocerca nitens. The sequence goes on along the minus strand of NC_064618.1, from coordinate 281,580,629 downwards.
ACTCCGCAAGCAACCTTACGGTAGATGGCGGAGTGTACTTTGTAAACCAGAGTTACTTCCCCGTTTTTCTTTTCCATCGCATGAGGTTCGCGGGAAGGAAAGTTGCTGGTGCTGGTGTACATGGTCAGGATGGTATCAGGAGCTCAGGTGAGCATCGGGGGGGAGGGGACAGGGGGTCCCTATACTTAAAAAACGCTAGGATTCAAGGAAAATGCTAGAATACAAAGAATAATGGGTTTTATTCCCAAGAGCTACCACTAAGGGGTACAACATTCACGGAAACTGGCTACGTCTGCGGAGTGAACCGCACATTCTCTCCAGAAATTGCATTTCACCATCAATAGGAAGGGCTGGTGGATACGTCCAGGGGGTAAGGAAGTAGACAGGCAAGAGAGCGACCCGCTGTTGTGGCCGCTACCTCACCGACCCTCTTGCATACCTCACGTCACGGCACCTGGTCACCTTTGACAGGTTTGTGGCAGGAAGTTGGCGTCCCTCACTCAGCAACACCGTGGTTGCGTCCCTATCTCAGCGTAGTAGCGTGTGGGAGCCGCAACAAGTACTGTGGAGCAGTTTACGTAACTGCTCACGCCACTGCTGAGACTAAGATAAATGATGGAAGCAGAATACAATAAAATTTTTTACCATTACTAGCCTTTACCATGTGCACTGGTAAGTCTCCGTGTGGGCTCGCGTCTCTCTAATTTGGCCTTAATGATCTTTTCGCCAGACAGACATAGGAGGAAGCAATATATTGGTTGACTCTTATAGAAATGTACACTCTCAGAACTTTAACAGTGGACCGTAACGTGATGCAGAATGACTTTGTCGCAGCGTCACCCAATCTCTGTGCGCTTTCGAGCTTGCTAAATGAAACTGTAACAAAACGTGCTGCTCTTCTTTGAAACTTCTCTACTTCCACTGTCGGCCCCATTTGGTACGGATCCCATAATGACGAACAATATTGAAGTATTGTTTGAACGAGTGTTTTGTAAGCCATTTTCTTCGTTGATGATCTACAATTCCTGAGGATTCTTCCGCCTTACTCACAATTAGTTTTATGTGGTCGTTCCACTTCAAATTGCTCCGTACAAATACTCCTGGATATTTTATGGAACTAACTGCTTCCAGTGGGTGTTCCCCAATTTTGTAATCACACAAAAAGGGTCATTTTGTCTCTATATTCACAATACGTTACATCTGTTTATGCTGACTGTAAGTTGCCACCCCCTGGCATCAAGTGTCGAACCTCTGTGCAGTCCAGTCTGCATTTCGCAGCAGTTTTCCAGAGTTGCGAGTTCTCTGTGCATAACAGCATCATCTGCGAAAAGCCCAATGGAACTTCCTACATCATCTACTACATCGTTTAGATATACCTGTATTGTGAAAAGTAACTGTCCTGTAACACTTCACCTGGGGCACGCTCGAAGTTACTTTTACGTCTGAAGACTTTTCTCCATTCAGAATTACATGCTGTCTTCTGTTTTCTAGAAACTATTCAATCCATCACACCAGTGGCCTGAGGTTCCGTACACTCTTATTTTGTTCGTTACGCGGAAGTGCGGAACTAAGAGGGTTGGAACTTAAATAGTGCCAACTATTAATTCACAACCGATACAAAATAGTTACACGTTTGCACCTGTTACTGTCCTTCGCACTAGTCACCAGCGTTGTGTAGAACCCGTTGCCAGCGATGTGGAAGGCGTAGTATACCGCTAGCAGAGCCTGTTATGTTGATGGTGCGAATGGAGCGGTCTACTGCCCGTCGGATCTCTGGGACAGTTCTGAAGCGAATGCCACGAAGTAGTTCCTTCATCTTCGGAATCAAATCAAAGTCACAAGGACTTAAGTCCGGGGATTACGGTGGATGGTACAGTACTTCACAGTTCCATCGACCAAACAGAGCAGCCACAGCTTGCGCTGTATGCGCCCGCGCATTGTCGTGCAAAATGATGGGTGGGTTGCACAGAAAGTGTCGCCGCTTCTTTCGCAAAGCTCGTCGCAGGTGGTGCTCCACAAACGATGGATGCATTGATGGTCTGCCGTGGAGGAAGTAATGCGTTAGGATAACACCATCACAGTCGTACACGAGAATCACCACAACTTCAGACCGCTCCATTCGCACCATCAACAGAACAGGCTCTGCTAACAGTATACTATGTCTTCCACATCGCTGGCAACGGGTTCTTCAAAACGCTGGTGACTAATTTGAAGAACAGTAACAGGAGGAAACATGTAACTCTTTTGTATCGGTTATGAATAATTACTTGCCACTATTGAAGTTCCAACCCTCGTATTTCGAACGCCTTCTGGAAATCAAGGAACCCGCGCGCTGTATCTACTGCTTATTGTGTCTCGCGGACGAACAGAGCGAACTGGGTTTCATAAGATCGTTTTCGGAACCCACGTTGTTTCCTACAGAGGAGCTTTTCGGTCTCCAGAAATGTCGGAACATGCGAATCTAAAACAAGTTCCAAATTCCCACAACAGATCGACGTCAGAGATATAGGCCTATAATTTCGTGCGCCTCTTCGTTGAAGTTTCTCGAAAACGAGACCGGCTTGTGCTTTTCTTCTAATCATTAAGAACACTTCGCTCTTCGAGAGACCTACGATACACTGCTACTAGAAAAGGAGAAAGTTCCTTTGCATATTCTGCGTAAAATCGGATTGGTATCCCGTCAGGCCCGGCGACCTTTCCTCCGACATTTTGTAGTTTGTGCGACGGTTTAAAGAGGGGAATACAGTGGTGATAAGGCGCTGCAGTCATGGACTGTGCGGCTGGTCCCGGCGGAGGTTCGAGTCCTCCCTCGTGAATGGGTGTGTGTGTTTGTTGTCCTTAGGATAATTTATGTTAAGTAGTGTGTAAGCTTAGGGACTGATGACCTTAGCATTTAAGTCCCATAAGATTTCACACACGATTGAACAACAATTGTCATCTTCCTCTGGCAAACAGTTTTGCAAAAAGACTCTTTCTGTCTGTCATTCTTTGTTTCAGTGCCGTTGTGGAGTGTCTGGGCACATCCCTTCAATCAGTTAACTGATTTAACAAAAGACAGAACTTTTCTGTCAAGTTAGTAGCTAGAGTTTTACTTTTGCATTCGTTGGACGCTTCGCACGTAGCCATCCTTACACTAATTTTGACTTCATTTGTCTTATGTTCATTCAAACATTTGTCGTACCGTGACTCCAGCTTATGCCTCGATCAAAGAACAGCTCCCCCTGGTGCTTCAGCCAACTGTTGACAGCGTCCTTGAGATCATTGTTGATCGTGTTGAGTATTCAGCCAGTCCTTCATCTTGAGGAGAACGTAAAAGTCGCTAGGTGCCAAGTCCGGGCTATAGGATCGCTGGTGGAAAATCTGCCCGCCAAAAAGTCCGAGTTTTTCCTTTGTTAGATTTGCATTGCCATTAAGGAGAACAATTCTTTCGGTAATCATCATGCACCGATTGTTTTGAACTGACCTACGTAATTTCGTAAAACTCTCACAATAAGCCTGTGATATCACAATATTCTCACGCGTTGCTCTCATGAAATCTGTTGTCAAAAATCGTTAGCGATCAGAAAAAGCTGTAACGATCATTTTGCAGTCTATTCGAACACTTAGGGCTAATTGGGACAGTGAGTGTGCACCCACTTTCTGGACTGCTTCTTAGTTTCAGAATTTAAATACTGTACCCTTCGCTTTCTCCCACACGATTCTGTTCAGAAATTCCTCTTCTTCTTTGTGGTAGCGCTGAAGGAAAGTCAAGTGCAGGAAGCGAATGACAGAACGTACGTCGCAAATGGAGAGAGCTCCAATAACATCGACCATTTCAATCGCTTGGTTCTTACAAACTGACGAACACAGAAAGTTGATTGACGCTAACTGACCTTCAGAGTCTCCTTTTCCAACCATGCAAGCGCCGTGAGAAGACGAGCATTTGTTGATTCTTCATAGCCAATCGGAGGTTAATGTATGAATAACCCTCGTACACTCTAAGACAAAAAAAAAAAAAAAAGAACGACGTACCACGTTATCGGAAGGGGGTGGAAATCAGTAGATGTAACAAATGTGTAGTGACAACCAAGTGATTACAATTTCAAACAAATTCAGGAGAAAGAGCCTCACAAATTCAGCAAGTCAATAACGCGTTGGTCCACCTCTGGCCCTTATGCAAGCAGTTACTTGGCTTGCCATTGGTTGATAGAGTTGTTGGATATCCTTCAGAGGGATATCGTTTACAATTCTGTCCAACTGGCGCCGAAGATCGTTAAAATCCCGAGATGGTTGGAGGGCCTTGCTAATAATGCTCCGAACTTTCTCAGTTTGGGAGAGATCCGGTGACCTTGTTAGCCAAGGTAGGGTTTCGCAAGCACGCAGGCAAGCAGTAGAATTTCTCGTAGAGTTTACTCAAACCATTATTTCCCATTCGTGGTAGATATCTCTGTAATCGACATATATCACGTGTGCTTGTTTTCACAGTTGAAAGCGACGCATTTCATTTCACTTTTCATTCACGATGTGAATGTAAACATTTGTGTTCTAAAGGTTGATAATGATGTTCTAACGCTACTTGAGTGTTCAAATGTGATTGTACAGTACAAATAATATGGCTTTACATTGACATTTATAGCAATAAGCTACTTGTATGGTAAATCACTTTCGTGATCCTACAGGGTTGATTGTGGTGTTTTCCAAAACCATCAGTATGCTTGATTTCTATGGCTGCCCTCCAACCCCTGCAGTAGGGTGGCCACTACACGGCTTCCGGCTGAATACAAACAAAACCATTAAAATAAGGTAAAATGTCAGGCACGCCTGCTATAGACACTCACCGCAATCGAGTACCCCAATGGTGAGAGGCATGGAGACTCACCGACATCTAGCACACCAATGGTGAGACGCAAGAGGATTCACCAGAATCAAGCACCCGGTCGTGAGAGGCCAGGGCACTCACCCAAACTAATACTCCAATGGTGAGAGACAGGGGGACTCACGGAATCAAGCATTCCGACGGGAACAGAAAAGTGTTACATCCACGTCGTTGTTCCAGGATCGCACAAAACGTAATTTCAAACCAGTCATGGGAACGGCTAACCCTATTGTATTGTACAGTCAAATTTGCAACATTAAAGTACATTTCGAATATAAATATCAATCGTTAGAGCGCAAAGGTTTACATTTACATCATTGATCAAGTGTAGAATCAAATGCATCGGTTCTTAATTGCAAAAACAGGTGCACTTGGTATTTGTCGAGTACAGTGCCATCTACCTCGAATGGAAAACAATGGTTTGAGTGAACCGCACGTAGTTTCTGACTAAGAATCCGAATACGCATTAAAAATTGGGATTTACATTTGAAAATACAAAATTGTCCCCACCCGCACAGGAGGGGTGACTAGGAGGTGGCCAGATGGAGCGCAGACGTATGTCCCCTTTAACAATATTAACTTTTCATCTAGAACTTTTTTTTTCGTACGATGCGTCGTTTTCGAGAAATATAGTTGCTTGAAGTTAAAACAAACATCCTGTGGGTGTAGACATAGATGCAGCTGTAGAGATGCTCTTCACATTTTCAATATTATCATATTCCGCGTGCACTTCACCAAAGGATGAATAATTTTTTGTTCTCTTTGCAGTATATACTCTACCCGTGGAGCTACACTGCTGAGATGCCTGATAACTGGGAAACACTGGTGAGCAATTTTTCCTACGTTCATAATTCATTTTAAATCATATGTCAGATGTAAATAAAAATAAATAAATTCACAGCGAGATCATTTATCTTTGTATTTTATTACCAAACAACACTCCATTTTTTTTATGTTCGCAGCAAGCCTTGGGTGAAGCGGCCAATGCTGCCCAGGAAGCAACGGGTGGTCCCACCTACGCAGTTGGAGAGTCCACGGTCATCCTGGGTGAGTACTCTTCTTGCTTTTAGTTTCCTTCAAGAAATGGGACGCGTATGCGATCACTGAGTTCTCGAACAAGCGTATGCTTTGAAGGATTGTCGAGTAATTCACCGTTTGCTAGATATTTTAACGAGCAACATCATTTGCATCTGGCTGTTCGTTTAACAGAACAATTTATTAAGGACAGCTAGCTAGTTCCATGTGTGCTCATATGAATGTTGACTCATCCATCTCATAAGTGCATAATAAATATCACAAGCCATACATAGCGTATAGTTGCGAGGATGACACGTTCGCATCCATTTGCGCACTTGATTTTGAGCAAGTGATCTAAACTAACTAGAAGTGCAATCCTTCTGGGTTTGCTTTACTTTTACTAAATACCAACATTAGTCCCTTCTCCATTCCGCCGGCACTAGATTTCAGGTTTAAAGCTGTCCGCTCCTGATTTTTCACTGATATCCAGTCGGAATTTTCATCGCGACCCACGGGATCAGGTCACTTTTGCATTGAAATTTCGCTGGGTTCTCGCATACCACACCTACAGACGTCACATTTGTTTGGCGAAGAGAACGTTTAGAAAAATGGTTCAAATGGCTCTGAGCACTATGGGACTCCACTGCTGAGGTCATTAGTCCCCTAGAACTTAGAACTAGTTAAACCTAACTAACCTAAGGACATCACAAACATCCATGCCCGAGGCAGGATTCGAACCTGCGACCGTAGCGGTCCTGCGGTTCCAGACTGCAGCGCCTTTAACCGCACGGCCACTTCGGCCGGCTAGAACGTTTAGAAGCCTCGACGGGATTTATTCAGCGAATTAGTGTCCACAGAGTCAAACGGCTTGGTAAATAAGCAAAGGTATCTATTTGCCTGACGTCACCCATGAAGGAAGCAGATGGAAAATGTATCCCAAAGAAAGAGCCGATGAATTTCTTTGGAAGGAGAGAGACTGTACGGCGGGACAGTGAATGCTTCAGAACAGGAAATGTCTTGACGCAACTCTCAATCAGAACCTCCTTACTTAGAATCCAAAAGAACAGATGAAGAGATTGATTTCTTCAAAAAGAAAATGAATGACTGTAGGGTCGAGTTCCGCTGCAGAAAGCTGCGCGGGGTAGCCGCGCGGTCTGGTGCGTCTTGTCACGGTCCGCGCGGCTCTCCCCGTCGGAGGTTCGAGTCTTCCCTCGGGCATGGGTGCGTGTGTTGTTCTTAGCAGATACCTTAAGTATAAACTCCCGTGTATTTCCACGGAGAGTCCTTATGAATTATTCTACGTATTTTTCACAAGCTCCCTAACCCAGTTAAGACGCTGCTGCTGAAAATTTTACAGGGGCAGGAGGGAAGGTACACACTTTGAGAGGAGACAGCATTGGTGATTCTGAACAAAACACTTCACTTGGGCATATGCCCTATTCCGAATGGTTTCCGAGATAGAACACATTTAATGTGCATTGTTATTTTTATTGTATTATTCAGTACGTTGTCATTGCTTACAACGTGCCACAGTAGTGTAGAGGGACTCGAGACGAACAATTCGATACCAGACTCTTTGGTCTGTCAAGTCAAGAAATTACCTCAAACTGTCTTACAAAAACTAAAGTAGTTACGGGGCATGTGCGTCGCGCGAGATTTTCACTATTCTCTCGCTCTCTTCGCGCAAATTATTAGCCCTAGATAAAAAATGAATAGGGCCTTTTTTGTAGGAAATGTAATGTACTTTAATTTTGTACTGGGACACGTTGTCGCTAAAGGCCGTGGTTTTCGAGGTATTCGAGAAAAACGTACAAACCTTACATTAAAGGTGTTCTATCTCGGAAACCATTCGGAATAGGGCATATGTCCATAACACGTTTTTAGTTCAGAATCACCAACACTATCACCCCTCAACGCATGTACCGTTTTTCCTGACTCACCTACTACAGTGCTAAATTTTGCCTCCGCCTTGCTGGACCAATAGTTAGTATCTGCGTAGGGTCCAGTTCCTTTAACTTCCTGTATCTGCAGTACCTTAGAATGGCCAAAATCAGTTATACTCGTACGTTTGAGCTCGAATTTAATAATAAACTATCTAAATTTCAATACGCGTTTAGGAAAGGAGACAGAACAAAATAGCGTGGCTCTATTGAAATCAGAGAGGCCTTTATTAGGAAAAAAGTACATAGGATCCCTTTTTATTGATATTGTCGGAGCCTACGATAATGTGGACATCCACTTGCTCTTAAAGAAAAGTAATAACGACCAGGTCTTCTTCATTTTCTTCTAAAGGATCAATCCATTTCTACATCGTCCTGATACACAGGATCCTTCGGCTAAGTTGTTCTCAAATATTTACGGAACGTTTAAGGCAACGTAATTCTACGAGGGCTGTCCAGAAAGTAAGTTACGATTGACCGCGAAATGAAAATCAGAAATGTTTCATTTGTAACAGTTAGCTACACCTTTCGGCTACTTCTTTACGTAGTCGCCGTTCTGATTCAGACATTAGTCGTAGCGTTGTACCAACTTTCCAATACCCTCATCATAGAAGGCAGCCGCCAGTGCTTTCCGTCAATTCTCTACGCTGGCCTAAAGCTCGTTGTCTGTGCCAAAATGTTGTCTTCATAGCCAGCGGTTCGTTTGAGCAGAGATGAAACTCAGTGGGAGACAATTACGGGCTGTATTGCGGGTAACCAAACATTTCCAATTGAAACGATGCAGGAACACCTTCATTGCCCCTGCAGAATGAGGCTGAGAATTGTCTTGAAGAAGAAACCGCACGACAGTTATGTAATGTTGGTTGCATAGCTTCAGGGGAAAATTCTCACCAGGCCCTCGTACTTGGCGGGAGACACTATTTTCTATAACATCTTTACGCGCTCACTAAGAGCTCAGGAATGAAAAGAGTGACATAATTCTACCTAGAGTCATACTAGAGACACTGCCCAACACATCTTTGCAAAGCTTTATCGGATTTTCATAGTCGTTTCCATTTCGCGACCGATCGTAATTTACTTTCTGGACAGCCCTCGTATTTCACTCTAATGAATTGTGAAAAAGTCCTCACTAAATGACGTAAAGTCTCTTTTCATAGCTGTAGTAATTACAGAGATATTGATATTAGCTTCGCTATTTCAAGTAGAACTAATTTGCGCTGCTAACACCATAGCACTAAGAGACGCGTTCAACGGCGTTTCAAAAAAATGTTCAAATGTGTGTGAAATCTTAAAGGGGCTTAACTGCTAAGATCATCAGTCCCTAAGCGTATACACTACTTAACCTAAATTCTCCTAAGGACAAACACACACATCCTTGCCCGGGGGAGGACCTGAACCTCCGCCGGGACCAGCCGCACAGTCCACGACTGCAGCGCCTAAGACCGCTCGGCTAATCCCGCGCGGCTCAACGGCGTTTCACTCTTCATATTCCGATTAGTGGCTTTGGCGAAACTAAAATATTTAGAACTTAAGGTTTATCTCTGCTTTTAACGTGAAACCGATTGCTGTCTAATGAGGAATCTCGTGTTGTTACACGTAGCTGTCACGCCAGGCTGATGGGTGTTCTATCTAGACCCAAGTGAAAGAGAGAGAGAGAGAGAGAGAAATAAAGAGAGAGACTTCTTACAAAAACCTTATGGTGGATAAAAATTTAATTTAAAACCGATGATTACTTGGACAGTTAGGTTGGCCCGACACGTGAACTAGAAGGCAATAACGATTAAGTATGCGTTCTGCGTGCCCTCTCGCAAGGGACACCAGCTTGGAGAGAGAATGTCAGCGCTGATATGTGAAAGCGAGAAATGTATTCACAATTGCGATTACCATCAGACTCAATCTGTAAAATTTATTGGTTATAATTTTGTTTTTTTTTTCGTTGAATGTGTTCGTGGCGGACGTCCGGTGACACACGTTCAGGATGTTCGTTGATCCGTTCACTCAGTTTTTTTATTACAGAGGGAAGCTAAACCCTCTGACCGAACACGCTGAGCTACCGTGCCGGCGCCTCGGCCATCCTAGCACGACTCCTGGACCGTCGAGAACTTCCACGTGTCACCGCCAGCCAGTGTCCGGTTCTCGCCCACTTGCTGTGACTGCCGCACAGGAAGAGACTTGCGATAACTTTCACGGTCTTGTCTTGGTGTGAAATACTGTATTGCAGTGCCTGTGTTTTTACGATGTTCTCTGCAATATAAAAATGCGAATACTTGAAATATTCGCCAAAAAGAGTAAAGTTAATTCCAGACTAGCTACAAGAATTCTGAATATATCATTGAACTCGTCATAAAAGGACGATTCCAGTACAATTGTCACTACTTATGTAGGACCAATATTAGCAATGTAATTAATAATTATACGTAAAAACTGATTATAGCAAAAGTATTCATGATAACTGAAAATTTCGTAATTGATGTCTCATATAAAAAAGAATGATGACGGCTGTAGAAGGAGCCTATTGACATATCCACAGTTACAAAGTAAGGGTACCCTGAGCGTCAACTGTTGATACTATTGCACTTTATTGTTTATGTGTATTAACACGATAATTTATTACGATAAGTTTGTAGGAGCACTAGTTAACTAGAACAGCACGGCAGGGTGATAGAGGAGAAAGTCGTGGATTTGGATAGGTTCTTGTAGTTCCTATTTGTAGCGTAAAAGAGTTATCTAAAAGATGTAATTGTAACGATTTATAAATTTAATCTGTGCAGTAATGGAATGTACCCAAATTATCATATTGTATATTGTATGTTTAATATTAAATATGTTTAAATCTTGTAAATAACCACAATGACATGTCTATAGTAGCAGACTCGTGACACAGTTGAGGGAGAGCACGTTTGGGGGCCTTTCGTTTGCTGTCATTAGAGTGGGTAAAATTCTGTGCAGCCTACGAACCGCTTACTATAAGATGGAGTGTAGAATGCTGGAGCCAGTTATTTCAGTGCAACAGTTTACTGTTATGGAAATGTGTCCCATATTGCTTTAAAAACAACAGTTACGTTGAACTTTGAGTTCAGAATCAATATTATTTATCGAACTCCTGTGAATTGGCTAAATGACCAAATTTGCTACGATTAGCAAAAGAGTGCACTGGATAATGTCGCTGGCACAAAGTAAACTTTGCCCGTGTACGCTCTGCTCACTGCAATGCTATTTCAAATCACATTTAATTATTGTGCGTATTTTCGGGATCAGTAGACCATCATTTCTGTAACTTCTTTCTTTGACCTGGATAAATGCAGCATTGAATATAATTTGAACCACTTTGTCTTTCTAGATTAGTACCATTTCGTTTATTTAATGTGTCGGTTTTGTATTCATTTAACTGCTCCTTTGGCTGGCATACTACTATTTAAAGAATTTCTTAAGACCACATTGCAGCAGCGCACAACCAGACTCAACTAAATTTATGAAATGATTGAGTGCTTGCCTACAGGTTGTTAGGTAGCACCAAATAATAAATTTGATAATTAATTTCATTTCACTATGTTGCTATAAATCAACTGATCCACTGTAATTGGTTAGGTTTCTTCAGAAGACAGAGCACCGACTGTCCATGCGTAGTTGCAGCGCTTCACTAGTTAACGACGGTAATTGTTCTTGTTTCTACCAGAGGCTTGAAAGAAATGTGCACGTCAAAAAATGGAATGTATTTTAAGAAAGGTAGCAGGTATAAAGAGTTAAATATAAGAGGCGATCAAAACGCTTTTGTTCGAAGGCTGTACAGTCCGGAGTCGGTATGCCAACGGGCAAAATTCCCGCGAGCATTGAGACAAAAAGGTTGAAGATACCCGTGTGGTACAACATGGTGTCACGCTGCGTGAAGAAGTCCGTAACTGCCTGATACGCGTCCTCGTCCGACAGGAATCGCCGACCCTTTATTGCCTTTTTTAGCATTCCGAAGACGTGATAATCCCATGGAACGGGATCAGGACTATAGGGCGAGTCCTCGTGTGTCTCCCACTTGAATTGGTGCAACTTCTACCTTACAATTGCGATATGGGAACGAGCGTTATCATGAGCTTGCGAACCACTCCACAACGTTAGTTGTAGACAAATAAGCTGCTCCGTACATTTCCTTCATTCTCCGGTGGATGCCTACCGGTATTTGTCCTTCGGTAGCCGACAAAAGAATAACACCACGTTGGTCCTGTTTGGATGCACGTGATAATGACGTCGCCATAGTTTACGTTTCCATATTGACGCACGCACATCGGAGAGACACAAATGCCACAATGATCCCTTGCCCTTCTATATACCCGGCCACGGTGGCCGAGCGGTTCGAGGCGCTTCAGTCCGGAACCGCGCGACTGCTAAGGTCGCAGGTTGGAATCCTGCATAGGGCATGGTAGGGTGTGATGTCTTTAGGTTAGTTAAATTTAATTAGTTCTAAGTTCTAGGGGACTGATGACCTCTGATGTTAAGTCTCATTGTGCTCAGAGCCATTTGAACTATTTTGATATCACAAAAGAACGTAGTTTACCCCAGAGAAGTCCTGCCAGTGACCGAGAAAGGCTAGTTGAACGCTTCCCTAGGCACACACGTGTAGCGAGCCGGTCACGTATCGTACGGGTATCACACACAGCTACGTATTTCGAATGGTACTTCCTTCAGGAACGCCGGTAACGCTTTGGAAAGAAATTTTGTGTATCTTTACCTGTTAAGGTTTCTTAAACGAACCAAAGACCAACCACCACATAATCTCCAATAATCGAGCACCAGACGTTCGCATCCCACTGCCACAGCCAGTACTTGTTCTCAGAAGATCAGTAATGCATATTTCTTACATTCAGCTTTCCATGATTCGGAATTCTCTTTTCATCGGAAAAGAGAGTCCGTTGTCTAGATGCCGCAACAGAATCTAGGGATAAAATTCTATTCTTCTGCAATTGCTCTGGTTGACGTGCTGGTGAAGCAACACGTGTTACGGATGGAAACTGTTTCCGCGCAAAATGTGAAGAACTCATGCTGACTTATTGCAGAAGCACACGTAATTTCTCTGGACTTAACATGTGGATTATGAGCAACACCTTCCACAACACTTATTTCGTTCGCTCCACTCGTTGCACGCTTGCTCCTTATCCTTTGAGCAGTATTTCGGTATCCTCCCAACTACAATTTTTTTCACGTTCGCTTACTTGTCATTCTTACTGGACGCCATTCATTGGGATACCTGTAGGTGTACAACTCAGTTATTAAATATAAATGTAAAACATAACAACGCTCTTCTTGGATTGTGTCCGCCCTTGATAATAACAAAGTCAACAAATGTTATTATCGACTCGAATAACACTATGCGTAAGCTTGTATTAATCATAAGCAGGTTGAAATAACACGTTTCAGTGCCGTAATACGGCATAGGTGTTTTAAATATGTGCATGTTTGAAGACTGTAAATTTTCCTTTTATTTAACTCACATTACTTCTCTCTTACACATTATATCAGTGGACAAAGTTCAAAACCATCGTACAATATGCATTAGATGAGTATGTACCAAGCATGATCGTAAGAGATGGAAAAGAGACACCGTGGTACAGCAACCGAGTTCGAAAACTGTTACGGAAGCAAAGGGAACTTCACAGCAAACATAAACATAGCTAAATTCTTGCAGACAAACAAAAATTACACGAAGCGAAATGTTGTGAGAGGAGGACCATGCAAGAGGCGTTCAATGAATTCGAAAGTAAAGTTATATGTACTGCCTTGGCAAAAAATCCTAAGAAATTTTGGTCTTATGTCAAAGCGGTAGGTGGATCAAAACAAAACGTCCAGACACTGTGACCAAAATGGTACTGAAACAGAGGATGACAGAATAAAGGCCGAAATATTAAATGTATTTTTTCAAAGCTGTTTCACAGAGGAAGACTGCACTGTAGTTCCTTCTCTAGATTGTCGCACAGATGACAAAATGGTAGATACCGAAATAGATGACAGAGGAATAGAAAAACAATTAAAATTGCGCAAAAGAGGGAAGGCCGCTGGACCTGATGGTATACCACTTCCATTTTACACAGAGTACGCGAAGGAACTTGCCCCCCTTCTTGCAGCGGTGTACCATAGGTCTCTAGAAGAGCGTAGCGTTCCAAAAGATTGGAAAAAGGCACAGGTCATCCCCGTTTTCAAGAAGGGACGTCGATCAGTTGTAGAATTTAAAACACGTATTGTGTTCGAGTATAATGACTTTTCTGGAGACCAGAAATCTACTCTGTAGGAGTCCGCATGGGTTTTGAAAATGTGTGAAACCCACCTCGCGCTATTCGTCCACGAGACTCATAGGGCCATAGACATGGGTTCCTAGGTGGATGCCGTGTGTCTTTACTTCCGCAAGGCGTTTGATACTATTCCCCACAGTCGTTTAATCAACAAAGTAAAAGCACATGGACCATCAGACCAATTGTGTGAAAGGATTGAAGAGTTCCTAGATAACAGAACGCAGCCTGTCATTCTCAAAGGAAAGAAGTCTTCTGAAGTGAGAGTGATTTCAGGTGTGCCGCAGGGCAGTGTCGTGGGACCGTTGTTGTTCACAATATACACTCCTGGAAATGGAAAAAAGAACACATTGACACCGGTGTGTCAGACCCACCATACTTGCTCCGGATACTGCGAGAGGGCTGTACAAGCAATGATCACACGCACGGCACAGCGGACACACCAGGAACCGCGGTGTTGGCCGTCGAATGGCGCTAGCTGCGCAGCATTTGTGCACCGCCGCCGTCAGTGTCAGCCAGTTTGCCGTGGCATACGGAGCTCCATCGCAGTCTTTAACACTGGTAGCATGGAGCGACAGCGTGGACGTGAACCGTATGTGCAGTTGACGGACTTTGAGCGAGGGCGTATAGTGGGCATGCGGGAGGCCGGGTGGACGTACCGCCGAATTGCTCAACACGTGGGGCGTGAGGTCTCCACAGTACATCGATGTTGTCGCCAGTGGTCGGCGGAAGATGCACGTGCCCGTCGACCTGGGAATGGACCGCAGCGACGCACGGATGCACACCAAGACCGTAGGATCCTACGCAGTGCCGTAGGGGACCGCACCGCCACTTCCCAGCAAATTAGGGACACTGTTGCTCCTGGGGTATCGGCGAGGACCATTCGCAACCGTCTCCATGAAGCTGGGCTACGGTCCCGCACACCGTTAGGCCGTCTTCCGCTCACGCCCCAACATCGTGCAGCCCGCCTCCAGTGGTGTCGCGACAGGCGTGAATGGAGGGACGAATGGAGACGTGTCGTCTTCAGCGATGAGAGTCGCTTCTGCCTTGGTGCCAATGATGGTCGTATGCGTGTTTGGCGCTGTGCAGGTGAGCGCCACAATCAGGACTGCATACGACCGAGGCACACAGGGCCAACACCCGGCATCATGGTGTGGGGAGCGATCTCCTACACTGGCCGTACACCACTGGTGATCGTCGAGGGGACACTGATTAGTGCACGGTACATCCAAACCGTCATCGAACCCATAGTTCTACCATTCCTAGACCGGCAAGGGAACTTGCTGTTCCAACAGGACAATGCACGTCCGCATGTATCCCGTGCCACCCAACGTGCTCTAGAAGGTGTAAGTCAACTACCCTGGCCAGCAAGATCTCCGGATCTGTCCCCCATTGAGCATGTTTGGGACTGGATGAAGCGTCGTCTCACGCGGTCTGCACGTCCAGCACGAACGCTGGTCCAACTGAGGCGCCAGGTGGAAATGGCATGGCAAGCCGTTCCACAGGACTACATCCAGCATCTCTACGATCGTCTCCATGGGAGAATAGCAGCCTGCATTGCTGCGAAAGGTGGATATACACTGTACTAGTGCCGACATTGTGCATGCTCTGTTGCCTGTGTCTATGTGCCTGTGGTTCTGTCAGTGTGATCATGTGATGTATCTGACCCCAGGAATGTGTCAATAAAGTTTCCCCTTCCTGGGACAATGAATTCACGGTGTTCTTATTTCAATTTCCAGGAGTGTATATAAATGACCTTGTGGATAACATCAGAAGTTCACTGAGGCTTTTTGCAGATGATATTATAGTATATCGAGAGGTTGTAGCAATGGAAAATTGTACTGAAATTCAGGAGGATCTGCAACGAACTGACGCATGGTGCAGGGGAGGCAATTGGATCTCAATGTAGACAAGTGTAATGTGCTGCGAATACGTAGAAAGAAAGATCCTTTATGATTTAGCTACAATTTAGCAGGTCAGCAACTGGAAGCAGTTAATTCCATAAATTATCTGGGAGTAGGCAATAGGAGTGATCTAAAATGGAATGACCATATGAAATTAATCGTCGGTAAAGCAGATGCCAGACTGAGATTCATTGGAAGTATCCTAAGGAAATGCAATCAGAAAACAAAGGAAATAGGTTGCAGTACACTTGTTAGCCCACTGCTTGAATACTGCTCGCCGGTGTGGGATCCATACCAGATAGGGTTGATAGAAGAGATAGAGAAGATCCAACGGAGAGCAGCGCGGTTCGTTACAGGATCATTTAGTAATCGCGAAGGCGTTACGGAGATGATAGATAGACTCCAGTGGAAGATCCTGCAAGAGAGAGGCTCAGTAGCTCGGTACGGGCTTTTGTTGAAGTTTCGAGAACATACCTTCACCGAGGAATCAAGCAATATATTGCTCCCTCCTACGTATATCTCGCGAAGAGACCATGAGGATAAAATTAGAGATTAGAGCCCACACAGAGGCATACCGACAATCTTTCTTTCCACTAACAATACGAGACTGGAATAGAAGGGAGAGGCGATAGAGGTACTCAAGGTACCCTCCGCCACACACCGTCAGGTAGCTTGCGGAGTATAGATGTAGATGTAGGCATAGACTCCTTTGAGGGATAACCACTTCGTCCACCAATCCTCCAACGTTTTCATCCTATCGGAAAATAGTTTCTGTCAAACTCTGCAAAATACTCGTTGACTGCAACTATTACATTCTCAGTTGATGAAAATTTCTTCCCAGCAACCCAAAGTTTCCAGCTATGAAACAGGATGAAGTCACTTGGAGCTAAGTTTGTTGAATAGAGTGAATGAGGAACCAATTCAAAGCCCAGTTCATGCACTTTCGCTACTGTTATCGCTGGTATGTGGAATGACGCATTATCCTGTGAAGAAGCAATTTCTTGCGTAGCAGTTTGAACCAATGAAAGTTTCAGACGATCAAACAATGAAGCATAATAGGATCCACTTATGGTTCTATCTTTTTCCAAGTATACAACGAGGATTATTCTTTGGGAATCCCAAAAACCTGTGGCCATCACCTTACCAGGTGACAAAAATGGTCTTTGACTTCCACATCGCACGTAGTTGCTTTACAGCCAATTCTATGTGCACAATATCATGTACTAACTCAGTTGAGATGCCTACAGTCTCAGCAATCTCACGATTTTTTACAGCGGTCTTGCACTACAATATGATTGATTTTGTCGCTGGCTTCCTTTGTAGGGACCTTAACTGGACGGCAGGAACGCGCATCATCTTAGGTGCTTCAATTAGTTAATCAAAAATAAATGGTCTTTAATGATGGTGCAGAGTCCCCCTGAACTTCGTACAAATCTGTTTTGTTTTGTGCAGCTGTCAAACCCTTCAAATGAAAACGCTTAATAACAGCACGAAATTAGGTTTTTTCAATTTTCAATTGTAGCTGACACACTGCCCAATTCAGATGGTTGACAACAACTGTATGCTGCATATTGTTGACATTCTTTATACGAACTTGAAATAATCAAGCCGACCAATTATTAAGGGACAACGGAAACGTTCCATTTTTTCACGGAAATTTACAAGACTTAGTTTGCCCGGATTTTTTATGTCAGAGGAATATGTCAGTGAGTCGTGGTCACCTTTGTGCTCATACGGCAAAGACTACCAAATCCACCGGTTAGTCCCTCAACCGTTAGGGGTAAAACTCAATGGGACTCGGGGCAAGTAAGGCTAGCAACCTGCTTCCCTGGTACTTTAAATATGATGCTGGCAATAATCAGAGCAAAATACTTCGGACCTTTGGAGGTGACGGAGTCCCACCTCTAACTGACAAACCAGGGACTCCTAAGATACGACTTGGCAAACAAATGGTAATGAGATGGGGAGCTATTGATATCAATGGGGGCTACTCTGGGAAGAAGGTAGAGTTGGCAGAGGCTGCAAGTAAGATGGGGCTGGACGTTTTAGCTATTAGTGACATTCGGGTAAGGGGTAAGAAAGAAGAGGAAGTGGGAGAATACAAGATTTACCTGCCAGGAGTCAAAGCAGGAATAGCACAACGGGGTGTAGGGCTTTACATCAGGAAATAAATGGAACCCAGCGTAGTTGCAATAAGGTATGTAAACGAACGACTGATATGGATAGATTTGACAGTGTCTAGCAAGAAAATTAGGATTGTGTCAGTATATTCGCATTGTGAAGGGACAGATCAAGATAACATGGATAGTTTTTATGATGCACTCAGTGATGTAGTTGTTAGAGTAAAGGACAAGGACAGTGTTCTGCTCATGGGTGATTTTAATGCCAGGATTGGAAATCGAACAGAAGGGTATGAAAAGGTTATGGGTAAATTTGGAGAGGATATGGAGGCCAACAGGGACGGGAAACAACTCTTGGATTTTTGTGCCAGTATGGGCTTAGTAATCACAAACTCCTTTTTTAAACATAAGAACATTCACAGGTATACTTTGGAAGGCAGGGGAACCAGATCTGTCATTGACTATATAATAACAGATCAGGAATTCAGGAAGGCTGTGAGGGACACACGTGTATTCATGGGTTTCTTTGATGACACTGATCATTATTTAATCTGCAGTGAAATTGGTATTGTGAGGCCGAAAGTGCAGGTCAGGTCCATATGTAGGAGGATAAGAGTGGAGAAACTTCAGGATAAGGAAATCAGGCACAAGTACATAACAGTGATCTCGGAAAGGTACCAGTTAGTTGAATGTAGTCAATTACAGTCATTGGAAAAGGAATGGACAAGGTACAGGGACACAGTACTAGAAGTGGCTAAACAATGTCTTGGAACAGTAGTGTGTAAAGGTAGGATGAAGCAAACAGCTTGGTGGAATGACACAGTCAAGGCAGCCTGTAAAAGGAAAAAGAAGGCGTATCAAAAAGGGCTACATACGAGAACTCAGGTAGACAGAGAAAGTTATGTTGAAGAAAGAAACAAAGCCAAACAGGTAATTGCAGCATCCAAGAAGAAATCTTGGGAAGACTTTGGAAACAGGTTGGAGACTTTGGGTCAAGGTGCTGGAAAACCATTCTGGAGTGTAACTAACAGTCATCGAAAGGGAGGTAAGAAGGAAATGACAAGTATTTTGGACAGGTCAGGAAAACTGCTGGTGAATCCTGTGGATTCCTCGGGCAGATGGAGGGAATATTTTGAACAGTAGCTCAATGTAGGTGAAAATACGACCAGTAATGTGTCAGATTTCGATGTACAATTGGATAGGAATGATGATGGAAATAGGATCACATTAGAGGAAGTGGAGAAAATGGTCAATAGATTGCAGTGCAATAAAGCAGCTGGGGTGGATGAAATTAAATCGGAACTCATCAAATACAGTGGAATGTCAGGTCTTAAATGGCTACACAGGATAATTGAAATGGCCTGGGAGTCGGGACAGGTTCCTTCAGACTGGACAAAAGCAGTAATCACACCAATCTTTAAACATGGAAACAGAAAAGATTGTAACAACTACAGAGGTATCTCTTTAATCAGCGTTGTGGGTAAAATCTTCTCAGGTATTGTTGAAAGGAAAGTGCGAGTATTAGTTGAGGACCAATTGGATGAAAATCAGTGTGGGTTTATGCCTCTTAGAGGTTGTCAGGACCAGATCTTTAGCTTACGGTAAATAATGGAGAAGTGTTATGAGTGGAACAGGGAATTGTATCTATGCTTTATAGATCTAGAAAAGGCATATGACCGGGTTCCTAGGAGGAAGTTATTGTCTTTTCTACGAGATTATGGAATAGGAGGCAAACTTTTGCAAGCAATTCAGGTCTTTACATGGATAGTCAGGCAGCAGTTAGAGTTGACGGTAAATTGAGTTCATGGTTCAGAGTAGCTTCAGGGGTAAGACAAGGCTGCAACCTGTCTCCACTGTTGTTCATATTATTTATGGATCATATGTTGAAAACAATAGACTGGCTGGGTGAGATTAAGATATGTAAACACAAAATAAGCAGTCTTGCATATGCCGATGACTTAGTTGTGATGGCAGATTCGATTGGAAGTTTGCAAAGTAATATTTCAGAGCTAGATCAGAAATGTATGGACTATGGTATGAAGATTAGCATCTACAAAACGAAAGTAATGTCAGTGAGAAAGAGATATAAACGGATTGAGTGCCAAATAGGAGGAACAAAGTTAGAACAGGTGGACGGTTTCAAGTAGCTAGTATGCATATTCTCACAGGATGGCAACATAGTGAAAGAACTGGAAGCGAGGTGTAGCAACGCTAATGCAGTGAGTGCTCAGCTACGATCTACTCTCTTCTGCAAGAAGGAAGTCAGTACCAAGACTAAGTTATCTGTGCGCTGTTCAATCTTTCGACCAACTTTGTTGTGTGGGAGCGAAATCTGGGTGGATTCAGGTTACCTTATCAACAAGGTTGAGGTTACGGATATGAAAGTAGCTAGGATGATTGCAGGTACTACTAGATGGGAACAATGGCAGGACGGTGTCCACAATGAGGAAAGCAAAGAAAAACTGGGAATGAACTCTATAGATGTAGCAGTCAGGGCGAACAGGCTTAGATGTTGGGATCATGTTATACGCATGGGAGAAGCAAGGTTACCCAAGGAACTCATGGGTTTAGCAGTAGAGGGTAGGAGGAATCGGGGCAGACCAAGGAGAAGGTACCTGGATTCGAAAAAATGGTTCAAATGGCTCTGAGCACTATGGGACTCAACTGCTGTGGTCATAAGTCCCCTAGAACTTAGAACTACTTAAACCTAACTAACCTAAGGACATCACACACATCCATGCCCGAGGCAGGATTCGAACCTGCGACCGTAGCGGTCGTGCGGTTCCAGACTGTAGCGCCTTTAACCGCTCGGCCACTCCGGCCGGCCACCTGGATTCGGTTAAGAATGATTTTGAAGTAACAGGTTTAACATCAGAAGAGGCACTAATGTTAGCACTGAATAGGGGATCATGGAGGAATTTTATAAGGGGGACTATGCTCTAGACTGAACGCTGAAAGGCATAATCAGTCTTAAATGATGATGATGATGATGATGATGAGGAATATTTTCATAGTATAAATTTTTGTCAGAAGTCTTGCGTGGACCTATATCTCAGCTCCAGCTGTTAATCTAAGTAAAGAAGAATGGTTCTTCATAAAACGACCGAGAAGTGAGTATGAAGTAAAACGTATAACTTGTGATACGTTTCCATTGCACATAGGAGAACAGTAGATACTAAGGATTATTTGCCTAGTGTAAACCATAAATCCGATGTGTACTCTGCAAGCAGTTAAAAAATGGACAGCTATTTTACACAGATAAATTACTAACAGCAGCAGAATTATCAAAGTGCTATCATACCGTTAAATATCATGTCTTTGAAACCAGTGGACTGTACTTGTACCCTAAGCCCCGCACTTTTTAATGATTCTGGAGCGGAAAAAATGTGACGCCGGACACTACAAATTCAACAGCAATTGTGAGATCAGTGTTAGCGCGATACAGTCAAACAAATACTCGATGATTTTTCAAAGGTCCGTTATTTTGGTATAGCTATAGCCTCTAGTAATCACAGCACGTAGAAAATATTTCCATTAATTAATTCACTTTTTTCTAGCTTGACGAAGTGTCCCGGTTTCTGCTACCCAAATTACATCCATTTTTAGTCAGTTTAAGAGAAATGTCCCAGTTTGTCAGACAGTCATTACAACTGTATGCCTGGTGTACATCTCCCAGTAATCCTGATTTGTATTTTCCACGGTCTCCTGAAATCATTCCAGTTTACAGCTAGTGAGAGGCTACAACTAAAGCCCTCCCAATTCCTTACGTAATCTCGCAATTTAAAATGCTCTAAATTCATTATAGTTATGTTGCTCTACTTCCACTTCGGCAATTTGAAGCTCGACATTTTGATATTTCTGTTTTTATTTATTAAAAAATGTTGGGAATATTTGATGATGTGTTATCTAGGAGAGTTTCAGACGAAGTCCAGATGAATAAAAATTAACCAATCAAATACGCACTTGAATACACAACTCACACAATTTGAAATGATTGCTTCGTCGCTGAAGCAAATCACTACAGATCGATGACTAGTCGTCCATTTTTCAACTTTATTTACTTTTTCCTCTCTGTTAGCATACAATTGTTTCCATGATTCGATGGCGAGAAAATGTCTGATCTAATTATGAGGCCGACGTGCTTTTTCAACAGATGCGTCAGCCGGCAGCAGCGACGATTGGACGAAAGCCGTCGGCGGAGTGGACCTCGCCTACACCATCGAACTGCCCGGCGGTGGTAGCCAAGGTTTCGACCCTCCAGCGTCTGAAATCATCGGCATCGTCACGCCATTCTTCGAAGCAATACGAGTCTTTGGCCAGTACGTCAGTGAAAACTTTGGATGAAGGTTCCCTCATGTGAATGGAGACGTACACTGATTACGTTTCCTTGAGAGATATTTGTCCCGAATAAAGGAAAACAGCATGGAATTTAGTGTTCTTAATCTCCAAAATGCATTTTTCACCCTGCAGTGGAGTGCGTACCGTTTTGAAACTTCCTGACAGATTAAAACTGTGTGCTGCACAGGGACTCGAAAACGTTTCAGTATACAGTATTAATCTGACAGGAATTATCAGTATTTTGAAGCTTCATAACACACATTTGTTTTAAGGAGCCACAGGCAACAGGTTACCAACAAGGAAGTACCACGTTTTGTTTTTTCTTCAGTTAGGCCGCATTCATTCGTGAGTCTGCAACTGCCCATGGTGTTCCTGACTTTTGATTCTATAAGGGGTAATCAAATGAAAATTAGACACATGGAAAAAAGTAAGTTAACTGTTTATCATTTCAAACGTAATTGGCACAACAGGTAACACATTTATCCCACTGTGAGACAAGACGATCCGTGCCTTCATAGGAAAACGTTTGCGGTTGCCTACCGAACCATAATTGTACCCACGCGTGCACTTCTGCGTCCAAAGAAAACCGACGACTACGAAAGTCTTTCTTCAGGGCTCCAAAAATACAGAAATCGCTATCATGTTGGCCTGGCAACAATCTTGGGTCCTTAGGCAACTGCCAGCTTTTTTTCCCATGAATTCATTGACTGTCTTGTCTCACAGTGGGAGATAAATGTATTAACAGTTAGGCGATTACTTTTGATATAGTTAACAGTTCACTTACTTTTTTTCCATCTGTACCGTTTCATTTGACTGCACCTTATGCTGCCTCATACCCTCCCTGATGCAACAACACCACCGTACAATATGATGTGCAACGGTCTGCGAATGTGCAAATTCTGTTTCGAGTTTGTCCACATGGTATAATGGTTTTCATGTTGTATTTCTGAGATGTTGAAAGGTGGCTACACTGAGTCACAGCGCCAGAGATTGCGCCAAAGATAATTATTCCGCTGCCTCCACTGAGCAATAGTAATTCAGAGAATGTCGAGGGCAGTTGTTGTTCTGCTGGGCGAGAGAATAGACGCTGTTCGGTTGGTGTAATGCATAGATGGAAGAAGTCGCAATTGTCAGAATATATTTGAGAAAGGAGATGGGCTTTTGATTTATGATGCTGGTGTAATGGAATATTTTCGCCAATATATAATGAGGTAAAAAGGTATTACAGTTTTCTTTAATAACAATCCCTCTTGCTCACAGCTGCAGTCAACAAAGCATGTGGCTCGTGTTCATTTATTAGACTCGTAATTCTGGTTTCTATGTGCAATTATAGTATTTCTGGTTTTTCAATTAGTTCATTGTAAATGGCGTTTAAAATATTTTGTCGTATTGAGAAAGAACCGAGCCAGATACATGTACGTTGAGTTACACTACCACACACAGAACAGTTACACTTTTGCTTTGTTTTTTCGTACCTTTTATAGTTGCAGGGGACTTAATTAATCAATCAATTGTGTTAACGGAAATTCCTTGTCATTCTTTATTTTTATTTTATGGTTGTAATGGTTCAAATGGCTCTGAGCACAATGGGACTTAACATCTGAGGTCATCAGTCCCCTAGAACTTAGAACAACTTAAACCTAACTAAGGACAGCACACACATCCATTCCCGAGGCAGGATTCGAATCTGCGACCGTAGCGGTCGTTCGGTTCCAGACTGAAGCGCCTAGAACCGCACGGCCACACCAGCCGGCTTTATTTTATGCAGTCAGATTGTGTGCTAATACTAGTCAGGGCCAACCGGTTACGAGACTTCACAACCGGTCACACAGCAACTCAAATTATTGCATTTATTCATTAATATTAGTCCTTTCTTTTTAATTAAGCCCCCATACAATGCAAGTGTGGGAACAACCTGGTATTATCGTAAACTGATGATAGAAAGCCACTGAAAATCACGTACGCGCGGACCACAGTATCTGACCAAGAGTATTCAAACATCCTATAGAACCGAAACTCCCCCATCTTCCTGTTTCTCAAGCTAGCGCAAGTAGCACAAATAGAGTACATTTAGCAAATAGAGTACAATTTACTTAATAAATGCTGATAAACTGCCTGCTACAAGGAAATTGGTCACCTACACTTATCATTTAGTAACAAGAGATAGGAGAAGATGGCGAATGTCTATAGCTCTATAGTAGCATCGTAAATAATTTCCTCATTAGTTAAAAACAGTTCGAAAGTACGTATGAATTAAAATTGGCATAATCTTTTTTGTAGCCCAAATAACATATCGACTTTGCAAGATGTCTCCTCCCATACATGCACGGATGATTTAGAAAGAAAAATAGTCAGTAATAAGTTACATTACGTGCGAGAAGGATACAATAATGAATGAATGACAAATATTTCCCTCGACAATGCGCCCACTCAGGGTAAATTCACCACACTACACTAACTTTTGTTGAAACTGTATCACCATGATGGATAAAACTGTCTTCAAAGAGGTTTATACACGGTGGGGCAAATAAAAATGGCACAGCAGAAATACTTCCATGATACATGATCGACTTGAAATTCCGGGCTCTTGCAACAGGTGTCAAATTGATTTAGTAGGACTCGAAGCATTTTCTGGTGAACTTCAGCCCCTTTTTCTGGTTTGCGGACACACACGGTAGGGCAAATAAAAATGGATAAAAGACATCCAGGATACATGACGGACATGAAATGCCAGGCGCTTGCGACAGGTGTCAGGTTGATTTGATAGGACTCTGAAGCACTTTCTGGTGAACTGCAGCCCGTTTTCCTGGTGTGCAGACAGGTTTCAGAATGTTTTTTGACTTGTTCGAAACAGATCCTGTCTGTTGCCATTTTCGGACTAAGCGTCGCATGGTGCTCTTTACAGGCACTTTGACACCATTAAACTTCTCAGCAAACAGCTGACCACACCGTTTCCACGACTTTGTTGTCATGTAACTCTTCAAAACGAACACCAGCTGCTCCACTATTTAATACCAACGTCCCTTTTGCACTCCTCCCCCTTACACTGACGCAGCCCGCACTACGCTCTGAATTAGTGTGGATCAAGTAGCGGGCGTACACGTGGTGTCATCGTGACGGGGAGTGGCCCTACGCATACATTCACGTCCAACCGTGTCCACTCGTTCGGGTCACTTTCATTTGCCCCACCCTGTTCTAGAGATCAGGTAAGTAACTGTACACCAGCGCCAGCAACGGCGTGCCACATTTCACGGTGTGCGGACCGCGTGCGGACCAAGGCTCGGCCTGTCACATATCGATCCTTCCCGGAAGTACACGGTACAGGGCGACATTTCGTTTAGTACTGTGCTGTAGCATCTTTCAGTCGGCAAAACACTCTTCAGTTCGGCAGAATCGGCCGGCCGATGTGGCCGAGCGGCTCTAGGCGCTTCAGTCTGGAACCGCGCGACCGCTACGGTCTCAGGTTCGAATCCTGCCTCGGGCATGGATGTGTGTGCTGTCCTTAGGTTATTAGGTTTAAGTAGTTCTAAGTTCTAGGGGACTGATGACCTCAGATTTTAAGTCCCATAGTGCTCAGAGCCATTTGAACCATTTGAATTCGGCAGAACACTGTTTACGCTTCAGTATCTGTTCTTGGTATGAAAGGCTTTCACAGGTCCAGTGACTTTTTGCAAAAATAGAGGTAGTCTAACAATAAATTATCACAAGCCTTTATAAATGATTTGGAATGAGAGAATAAAGGGATGAGAATTCTCAATATATATTATGCAACCACAGAAGCGACGGGTAGAGCAATTTCCGTATGAAACGGTGTGACAATACCATGCAGAAAGTATTAAAGGACTTAACTGACAATGAAAAAGCAAAAATTTACTACGATCAACAGACGGGATTCGATGCTCTACACATCAAGAAGCACTTTCTGCCAAATTTGCAACATGGAGCACGAGAAGAAATTGGTGATGTGAAGAGTAAAACTTCTGAAGTCCCACCCATTATTCCATTGTCAGTTGCAACAGTTTTCGATGGAATTGAACAGAGAGTGTGGAGAATTTCTAAATTATTGCACTGTAGGATGTTTAAGTTGAGCCGCATACCTGGAACGAGTCTTCAATTTAAGACTTGCTAGTGTTGATTTATGAAGGAAATAGGAGTGCAGGGTCGAAAATTAGAACATCCGGTGTGGACTGCAGATATCGCATTTTAACTAGACTTGACTGCACACTGCCCACAGTAAGACATTGCAAGGTGAGAAACAAGTTCTTTCTGGTTTGACGGGGATGCATATAAAGAGAAAATCGCGTTACAGAAGAGACACATTCTGACAAACACAGTTTAGTTCTCTAAACTCACAACTGTTAAAGAAAATAAAAGGATTGAAGAAATCATAGTGGCCTTGAAAGAATTACGAGGATCGTTTGTAAAACGGTTTGAGGATAGTGCCAATGCCACATCTCTTTTCGCGTGTTACCGAGACGGTTTGCCGTTCCAGCTGGAAGCAAACCTGTGCATTTTCAGATGTAACTGATTGACCTGCAAGATAATTCCAGTTTTAATGACAAATCATTTTATGTTAAAACTGTCCAGGACGCCTACAGTGCTTTCCTCGTTTCTATGCCTCCATAATGTGGTTACGAAGGTGCTAAAATATTTCGATCGACTTATTTGCGTGGATGATCTTTTTTCGTTATGAAATTGAATTAGTCATGATTATGTGTAAACGTGAGTGAAACACTCTGCAACCGCCTGTATGTAACAGTTTGTCCGAAGCAAAAAATTATATTGTCTCTCCAGCGCAACAAAAATACCCTCACGTGTATGTAACAGTTTGTCCGAAGCAAAAAATTATATTGTCTCTCCAGTACAACAAAAATACCCTCACGTTCAGGAAAAAAAAACAGAACACCTCGAACGGCTGGAGATAGGACGTTTATTTTCACAGAATACATACATTATTGTGTTCTGCAGAAGTGATTAGCATTTGAACCATGATGGCCCATGGGTTCAAGGTCAACATCGATATCACGGCGTAACTGCGGCTCTCGTTATCGCTGTAAATCGAAGGTAATGAATCAGTGTGACTTGAGGACACGTGCAGGATGCCTCGCACACGTATGCGCGAACCGTACATTCGAATCAATGAGTTTGACAGAGGGTGCGTTGTTGGCATGAGAGAATGTCATGTATCCATCCGGAAAATTGCTTCTCGTGTGGGACGAAGTGTTTCGGCAGTGTGTGTGAGCAGAGTGGTTCACGGAAGGCCGCAGAACACGAGTAGATGGGCCAGGGCCAGGTTTTCTTCTTGTTCTGAAGTGTTATTTTACTGATTTAACGATCTGTTCTGTAATCTTAAATTTTATGTACATTTGACCTAAATATTAATAGTAAATTTGATTATTTTAGGCTTTTGAAAAATTAAGACTATCTTATAGTGGACGCGCGCATCTAGCGCAAAGAGGGTGAACAAAATCTAACAAAATGTTTATATCTATATAAGACCGGTGTTTTACATTTTATAGCTAGTGTGACAACGCATGAACTTGTGTTCAGTGTATGCCGCCTTTAGATTCTGCTAGATTACTAATAAGCGTGGTTAAATATTTCACTTATTTTTAGGTTTTAATATAAATTTTCTTTTGTATTGTTTTAGAATTTGAAGATGGTCACTGTATGGCCGAAACCGGTTATGACTGTGTCATAAACATGTGATTGAGTCTATAAATAAGCACAAAATCTTTACTAACGAGTGTAGTGAAGAGTACATCACTTGAAAGCCAACAGTACAAACCATTATCTCGTCCAAACAATGTTCGAGCAGAACATGAAACTACATAACACACCACAACAAATAAAATAATATATCAGCTGCATGTTTCTTTTGTCAGAGTGCAGCAGCGAGCGATTGAAACGTACACTGTTACTGCGTCTCCTTCCAGTTACGAGATAGGTTCGGTCACAGCTTCCTGCAAGCAGACGGAGTCAATGCCGCCAAGCTTCGTAGTTCATTGTGTCGTGTGTATGGGGATGGAGTTATGAGTGATTGTGATGTGAAGGAGTGTTGTTGAACATTCAAAGCTGGACGCACTGACGTGCATGATGAAAGTGGTCGAGATACGCATTCAGACGTGACTGATGAACTTGAGCAACATGTTAACGAAACTGTGTGTGTGAGGTGTCAGTTCACAACTTTCGAACAATCTCAAGATGTCCTCAGATACACTCCTGGAAATGGAAAAAAGAACACATTGACACCGGTGTGTCAGACCCACCATACTTGCTCCGGACACTGCGAGAGGGCTGTACAAGCAATGATCACACGCACGGCACAGCGGACACACCAGGAACCGCGGTGTTGGCCGTCGAATGGCGCTAGCTGCGCAGCATTTGTGTACCGCCGCCGTCAGTGTCAGCCAGTTTGCCGTGGCATACGGAGCTCCATCGCAGTCTTTAACACTGGTAGCATGCCGCGACAGCGTGGACGTGAACCGTATGTGCAGTTGACGGACTTTGAGCGAGGGCGTATAGTGGGCATGCGGGAGGCCGGGTGGACATACCGCCGAATTGCTCAACACGTGGGGCGTGAAGTCTCCACAGTACATCGATGTTGTCGCCAGTGGTCGGCGGAAGGTGCACGTGCCCGTCGACCTGGGACCGGACCGCAGCGACGCACGGATGCACGCCAAGACCGTAGGATCCTACGCAGTGCCGTAGGGGACCGCACCGCCACTTCCCAGCAAATTAGGGACACTGTTGCTCCTGGGGTATCGGCGAGGACCATTCGCAACCGTCTCCATGAAGCTGGGCTACGGTCCCGCACACCGTTAGGCCGTCTTCCGCTCACGCCCCAACATCGTGCAGCCCGCCTCCAGTGGTGTCGCGACAGGCGTGAATGGAGGGACGAATGGAGACGTGTCGTCTTCAGCGATGAGAGTCGCTTCTGCCTTGGTGCCAATGATGGTCGTATGCGTGTTTGGCGCCGTGCAGGTGAGCGCCACAATCAGGACTGCATACGACCGAGGCACACAGGGCCAACACCCGGCATCATGGTGTGGGGAGCGATCTCCTACACTGGCCGTACACCACTGGTGATCGTCGAGGGGACACTGAATAGTGCACGGTACATCCAAACCGTCATCGAACCCATCGTTCTACCATTCCTAGACCGGCAAGGGAACTTGCTGTTCCAACAGGACAATGCACGTCCGCATGTATCCTGTGCCACCCAACGTGCTCTAGAAGGTGTAAGTCAACTACCCTGGCCAGCAAGATCTCCGGATCTGTCCCCCATTGAGCATGTTTGGGACTGGATGAAGCGTCGTCTCACGCGGTCTGCACGTCCAGCACGAACGCTGGTCCAACTGAGGCGCCAGGTGGAAATGGCATGGCAAGCCGTTCCACAGGACTACATCCAGCATCTCTACGATCGTCTCCATGGGAGAATAGCAGCCTGCATTGCTGCGAAAGGTGGATATACACTGTACTAGTGCCGACATTGTGCATGCTCTGTTGCCTGTGTCTATGTGCCTGTGGTTCTGTCAGTGTGATCATGTGATGTATCTGACCCCAGGAATGTGTCAATAAAGTTTCCCCTTCCTGTGACAATGAATTCACGGTGTTCTTATTTCAATTTCCAGGAGTGTGTAAGGGACAATCCCCTTTAGCACCGACACCGAGAGAGTAGGCTACCATACGTTTTGAACGCGGTGGGTGTTAAATTGTCTACACAATGGTCACAGAACCGGAAGAATAGGTTCGGCCTTGACACTCCTTCAGCACTACCGCGATGAGAGGTAGGAATTTCTGAACAGAATGGTGATTATGGATGATACATGGCTGCACTACATGAATTTTGAACAGTTCAAACATTGGATGCACTCTTACTCTCTCAATAAACCCATAATATAGGCGCTGTCTCCCGCAACATGATGTTTATCGTTTTTTTGGGACCACAACGGAATTTTGATAACAGGTTTAATGAAAGTAACGTGTGAGAACACTGTGGCACTCTGGTTCACTGTGGTAGTCTTACAAAACTCCGAAGGTCAATCCAGAACAGTCGGCATGGGGTGATTAGTAAAGGAATCATTCTTCTTCATGACAATGCCCGAAACACTGTGAATGGAACGAAGAAATAATTCAGACGTTTTTGCTGGGAGATTTCTCAAGTGGCAACAAAACGACTATTCACGTTGGTGTGTAGAATATATGAGTCTGGTGACATACCATCTGACTTTCGGAAAAGCATCATCCACAAAATTCCGAAGACGACATGAGCTGACAAGTGCGAGAATGATCGCACAATCAGCTTAACGGCTCATGCATCGAAGCTGCTTACAAGAATAATATACAGAAGAATGTAAAAGAAAATTGAGAATGCGCTAGGTAACGACCAGTTTGGCTTTAGGAAAAGCAAAGGGACGAGAGAGGCAATTCTGACGTTACGGCTAATAATGGAAGTAAGGCTAAAGAAAAATCAAGACACTTTCATAGGATTTGTCGACCTGGAAAAAGCGTTCGACAATATAAAATGGTGCAAGTTGTTCGAGATTCTGAAAAAAGTAGGGGTAAGCTATAGGGAGAGACGGGTCATATACAATATGTACAACAACCAAGAGGGAATAATAAGAGTGGACGATCAAGAACGAAGTGCTCGTATTAAGAAGGGTGTAAGACAAGGCTTTAGCCTTTCGCCCCTACTCTTCAATCTGTACATCGAGGAAGCAATGATGGAAATAAAAGAAAGGTTCAGGAATGGAATTAAAATATAAGGTGAAAGGATATCAATGATACGATTCGCTGATGACATTGCTATCCTGAGTGAAAGTGAAGAAGAATTAAATGATCTGCTGAACGGAATGAACAGTCTAAAGAGTACACAGTATGGTTTGAGAGTAAATCGGAGAAAGACGAAGGTAATGAGAAGTAGTACAAATGAGAACAGCGAGAAACTTAACATCAGGATTGATGGTCACGAAGTCAATGAAGTTAAGGAATTCTGCTACCTAGCCAGTAAAATAACCAATGACGGACGGAGCAAGGAGGACATCAAAAGAAGACTCGCTATGGCAAAAAAGGCATTTCTGGCCAATCTTCTTCTTCATGTGCCGTCTCCTCTAAGAAGGTTGGCTGTCATCATGGCAATTTCTGATCTTGATTTGGCCGATCTAAGGAGTTCTGACGTTGAACAGTTGTACCAATTTTTTAGATTGTCAATCCAGGATGTCCGTCTTCTACCCCTCGTTCTCTTCCCACAAATTTTCCCTTCTAGTATTATTCGCAATATTTTGTAATTTACTCCCCTAATAACATGGCCTAAATATTGTAGCTTCCTTACTTTAATAGTTTTAATTAATTCTTTTTCCTTTCCCATTCTTCTTAGGACATCTTGATTAGTAATCCTCGACACCCAACTAATTCTAAGTATTCTTCTATATGCCCACAGTTCAAAAGCTTCTAAACTGTTCATGTCCTTCTTTTTCAATGTCCACGCTTCCATTCCGTATAATAATTTTGAGAATACATAGCATCTTAGCAACCTCATTTTTGTGTTTAAACAAATATCTCTCGAACAGAATGCATTTTTCATTTTATTAAAGATACTTCTGGCCTGTCCTATTCTCGATTTAATTTCTTCTGAGCTTTCAATCTCCTCATTTACAATTGTTCCGAGATATTTAAATTTACGTACTTGATCGACTCTTTCCCTATTGCTTGTAAGATTTTCTTGTTGGTGTGTTTTAGGTATCACCATGAACTTAGTCTTGCTTACGTTAAGAGTCAAGCCAAATTCTTCACTTTTTTCTGCGACTTTGTCGAGAAGTAATTGTAGATCTTTGAGGTTTCCAGCTAGTAGTACAGTGTCATCAGCAAACCTAACATTGTTAATGTTTAGCCCATTCACTTTAATGCCAGCTATTTCATCTGATAGAGCTGCCTGGATTATGTCTTCTGAATACATATTAAACAATAAGGGTGAGAGAACGCAACCTTGTCTTACACCCCTCTTTATTTCTATATCATTCGATAATTCATTTTCTACCTTCACGGTTGCGGTTTGATTGTAGTAGAGGTTGTATATAATGCGGATGTCTTTCTTATCAAGTGTTTTCTTTTCTAACAATTCTATGAGATGATCATGACTGGCCAATAGAAGTCTACTAATATCAAATACCGGCCTTAATTTGAGGAAGAAATTTCTGAGGATGTACGTCTGGAGTACAGCATTGTATGGTAGTGAAACATGGACTGTGGGAAAACCGGTACAGGAGAGAATCGAAGCATTTGAGATGTGGTGCTATAGACGAATGTTGAAAATTAGGTGGACTAATAAGGTAAGGAATGAGGAGGTTCTACGCAGAATCGGAGAGGAAAGGAATATGTGGAAAACACTGATAAGGAGAAGAGACAGGATGATAGGACATCTGCTAAGACATGAAGGAATGACTTCCATGGTACTAGAGGGAGCTGTAGAGGGCAAAAACTGTAGAGGAAGACAGAGATTGGAATACGTCAAGCAAATAATTGAGGACGTAGGTTGCAAGTGTTACTCTGAGATGAAAAGGTTGGCACAGGAAAGGAATTCGTGGCGGGCCGCATCAAACCAGTCAGTAGACTCATGACCAAAAAAAAAAAAAAAAAAAAAAAAAAAAAACTCCCTACAGCCCAGACTTGGCACGAAGAAACTCTCATCTCTTGGCCAAACTGAAGTCCAGGATAGATACTCAGCACTTCACGATCTACGATGAGCTCAAAGACGCTGTCTACAATTAGCTGAAGCTCCAGGCAGTATCATTTATTAATGAAGGGGTAAAGAAACTGGTGTCAGTGTGCCACTATTGTATGACTTTCTGTGACGACTATGTGGAGGAGTGATCTGAAGCATAATGATTGTTCATTAAAAAATTATCTATGTCCAAACGAACTAACGCCACAAATTCATGTAACTGATACGCCCAGCTGGGCAATGGATCCGCCATCTTCAGTGCGGATGCAACAAATACGTCCGATCTCCAGTGAGGATCTGAGTAGCGTACATGGAGTTAATGGACTGGGACAGCGGATAGATGGCACTCGGTGAGAATGTTGATTAGCCGCGAGGCATGCTCAGATAGTCCGTGCAGATGCAAATCGCTGTGTCCCGTGTGGCAGGGTAGTTGACGTACCTGCCTAGTAAGTGGAAGATTCAGGTCGAATCCCGGTCCGGTACACATGTCCGAAAGGACAGTCACCACACAATCATATATTATTTTTTTCATTTTCTGTTAGCCAGTCTCAGATCCTTTTTTTCCGGTGTCAGAGATGCGTTGTGCGATTTAGATTAATATGTAGTTCACATCAATAGTGCCACCCGTTAGCTGTGGGGACAGAGAACTGCACACTTTGCAACCACGACTTATTATTTCCGTAATATTCACAACTGTTGCCTTTGGAATTGGAGCTATTTTATCCTTCTTCAAGTCTGAGAGCATTTCGCTAATCTCATGTCTCTTGCACACTACACAGAAGAGTTTTGTCATGGTTGACTCTCCCAAGGCTGTCAGTAGTTCTGACTGAATGTCATATACTCCTGGGGCTTCATTTAGACTTAATTCTTTCAGTGCTCTATGAAATTCTTCTCGCAATATCATGTCTCCTATCTCGTCTTCCTCTATGTCCTCCTCCATTTCTATAATATTGCCCTCAAGTGCATCTCCCTTGTGTAGACTCTTTATATATTCCTTCCACCTTTCAGCTTACCCTTCTTTGCTTGGGGCTTGTTTTCCATCTCAGCTACAGTCTGGAACCGCGCGATCGCTACGGTTGCAAGTTGGAATCCTGCCTCGGGCATGGATGTGTGTGACGCCCTTAGGTTAGTTAGGTTTAAGTAGTTCTAAGTTCTAGTGGACTGATGACCTCAGAAGTTAAATCCCATAGTGCTCAGAGCCATTTGAACTATTTTTGAACAACATCCTCCTGAGTAATCCCCTCCCAGAGATACGGATGGGACACTATTTTAACTCCGGAATATTTTACCCAAGAGGACGCCATCTTCATTTAACCATACAGCAGAGCTGCATGCCCTCGGGAAAAATTACGTCTGTAGTTTCCCCTTGCTTTCAGCAGTTCGCAGTACCAGCATAGCAAGGCCGTTTTGGTTGACGTTACAAGACCAAGTCAATTAACCATGCAGAGTGTTGCCCCTGCAACAACTGAAAAGGCTGCTGCCCCTCTTCAGGAATCACACATATGTCTGGTCTCTCAACAAATACCTCTCTGTTGTGGTTGCACCTGCAGTGCAGCAATCCGTGTCGCTGAGGTACGCAAGCCTCCCCACAAATGGCAAGGTCCATAGTTCATGGATGGGGGATGGGGAGAGGCGGAGAGGTTGGAGGGGTGGGGGGGGGGGGGAGGGATGGTCAGTGGTATTACACTGACAAACAAGTGAAACACTCAGAACACAGGTCAGATGTCAATATAACTTTGTGTACGTAGACACTACCAGTAGCTATGTAAATCACTACAGCTGTAGTTCTCTGTGACATAGAATGGCCACCAGACTGCAACTGTGTTGTTCGTCTTTAGTGTTGTCGTGTGACTAGGGCCTCCTGTCGGGTAGACGGTTCGCCGTGTGCAAGTCTTTCGATTTGACGCCACTTCGCCGACTTGTGCGTCAATGGGGGTGAAATGATGATGATTAGGACAACACAACACCCAGTCCCTGAGCGGAAAAAATCTCCGACCCAGCCGGGAATCGGACCCGGGCCCTTAGAATTGACGTTCTGTCGCCTTGACCACTCATCCTCCGGGGGCGGACTTTAGTGTTGTTACCAGGCCTGATGTGGAATATAAAGGACGTGGGCAGTGTCATATGTTGAACGGTCACTGCAAAGGACACGGAGGTACTGCGTACTCGTGTGAGACAGCGTTATCAACACCTGACAAGTTTTGAAAGGAACCTCATTATGGGCCTCCATTTAGCCGACTCGTTGAGTCATGCAATGGGAATATTCGTGGGGCATTCGGATGTGACAGTGGGCTGATGTTGGAATACATGGGTGGATCGCCTTATAGTGCTCCAAGCACTTTGTGCAGCTCTGCACGTACAATCTGAGAACAAGTTATGGGATCCCTGTAACAATCTGAACAATCCAGTAACATTGGTCAGGAACTAGATGCATAACAACTAGGGAATTACCATCCCATGTGCAGTTTGCCGTAACAGTACAACCCAAACAGCTGCGTTTGGGACGTTTCAGTGAAGAACGTACAGCTATGTTCCTCCTAGAGTCATGGTATGGGGAGCCATCGGGTATGACTTCAGGTAACGACTGGTTGAGGGAACGCTGACATCACAACGGTACGTCACGGACATCATGTGTCCTCCTCATATGTTACCTTCCATGCCGTGGTATCGTGGTGCCATTTTTCAACAGAACAATGCCCGTTTACCGATGACACCCGTCTCTATGAACTCTCTGCGTGATGTTGAGATACTCTTGTGACCGGCAGGTCTTAACATCTGTCGCCAA
Organism: Schistocerca nitens; assembly: GCF_023898315.1. Taxonomy (NCBI): domain Eukaryota; kingdom Metazoa; phylum Arthropoda; class Insecta; order Orthoptera; family Acrididae; genus Schistocerca; species Schistocerca nitens. The sequence goes on along the minus strand of NC_064618.1, from coordinate 281,544,675 downwards.
TAGAACATGTGTGTGAACTGCACGGACGTCAATTCCGTCCCATCGACAGTTATCAAGGACCTGTTACAACAGAAAACGATACAATAGATTTGTGATACCCTTCTCAACCGAATAAGTGTATCTATCTTGAATTACGATGTATTCTCAAAAATGGTAGTGGAATATGTGTTTATCTGTCGCTTTGTTACTGAAAGTTGAAAATGGTGAAGCTCCTGCATAGCGGAAATGTTTTGAGCGGGGGAAGGCAGAATGTAGACGTGTGCTTGCTCAAAACAGAACTACTTCCGAGGTGACCACCTCTAACTGAACGCACTGATTACCAAAATTACCAGTATCAGCTTTTTTTCTTTTTCAGACAACGTTTATAATGTGTATTTACATTTCCCATCGTTAGCAGAACTGCGGAAACGTAGTCATGTGATAAACTGAGAGAACAAATGGATGTGCTGGATACTGAAATTAAATGATCAATTTTGTTATAAAATTACTGATTTCGAGAAGTCAAGTGTCACCTTCAGATGTACCAGTTCACAATTAAGAATTACAATAAGCGAGTGCGTGCATAATACAATTGCATCACTTATGGGTTATGTGTTAACAGCTCCCTTGGCTTCTTGTACTGTCCGATTTACTTAAAATATAATAATACGTTTACTCTTTTCCGCATACACACACGCACACACACTCAACTAGTACTGAAGTACATATAGTTTTCTTTTCGAGTCATAGTCGCGTGGCTCAATGGCTTTGCTCGGAGCTCGTCCTACGGCTGCAAGATCTTTCCACGGAGTGCTATCATAGGCATAAAACACACAAATTCCACCGGAAATGTTAGTAAGGGTTATTCTAGCAACCACTACAGTAAAGAAACGTAAAATGACTAATTACCTTCATTTAAATAAAAAAGCGACTCTCCCACACTTTTTTGTAAACAGCTACAATAATAGTTGCTGACCACAGCTACTGTATACAGGTGATAAGAAACAGTCTGGAAACATAGTATGGATGTTGCAGGGTAGATAGTGCTAAGAAATAATTGTTAAGAAAAAATTTCGATGCGTTGTGTCGTTCCCGATTTAATTAGCATTGAAGTTAGCCAATCAGGCCTTTGCACGCGCAAAGAGGCAGTGCCGAAAGAGGCAGTGTCGCCGAACGTGTTCGTCGTCTGGTTTCCTAGAACCGAACAAGAAAGCGATACAAAAACTAGACATGGGCCAGTAGAAAGGATCGAACGCAAGCCATAGGGTGAGCAGTCACTTGCATTATCATCTACGGTATGAGAACAGCTGATACTTACTGTATCTCGTTGGCTGTTTGAATTTACGTGCACAGCGGCCTGATTGTCTAACGTCAATGCTAATTAACTCAGTAACGGCATAATGGTTTACTTTTTTTTTTTTTTTTTGCTTAACAAGTGTTTCTCAGCACGACCTACCCTTCAGTTTTCTTACAAGCCTTTCAGACTGGTTCTGAGCGCCCTGTGTATGGAACAATATCTAGCAAATTTAAATCTTCAAATGAGTCTAAGTACGGTCGTCCTAGCAGGCACATTTGGCGCTGTCGATATGATAGCTGGATGCAGTAAAACATTGAAGCTGGGCAGTGACAAAATAAAAAAGTAAGTCCATGTCACTGATTACATAAAGTTCACTGATCTTAATCACGACGGAGCGGATGTTACTCTTCCGGTCGTGGGATTAATTAATGCCCTTATGTTCAAGTCAAAAATACATCTGAAATTGCAGTTTCATATAGTCATAGGCAAGAAAGATCAGTATAATGATATTGTCCAATCTACGTATGTTGAGTATCATCCGATAATGTTGGCAATCAGCTCATACCTTAAATTAACAAAGATTTCCAATGAAAGTGTGTGTGTGGGTGTGTGTGGGTGTGTGGATAACATATCATTCAAACATTCACAGAAAAGGAAAGTCGTAACAATTTAATTTCTAAACTTTTATGGCTGCGTCCCAGCGTCAACGGGTTGAGCAAATCCACGCAACAGCCTCACGTTACACGGGCATCCAATTTACAACATGGTACCTTGTCACAACGGACATCGCATCGCCGGCCGCGGGGGCCGTGCGGTTCTAGGCGCTGCAGCCCAGAACCGCGCTGCTGCTACGGTCGCAGGTTCGAATCCTGCCTCGGGCATTGATGTGTGTGATGTCCTTAGGTTAGTTAGGTTTAAGTAGTTCCAAGTTCTAGGGGACTGATGACCTCAGATGTTAAGTCCCATAGTGCTCAGAGCCATATGAACCATTTTTTGGACATCGCATCTGTGGGATGTTCCATCTTTGACAAGTGAAAATTGATACTATTCTAAGCTACCGAACTAGATAGTCACAAGTTAAATTTAGATGTGTTGCTCCCCTGGGATGACATAACACTGTGAACAACTAACAACAAACCAACCATGAACTACCACAGATTCATCTTTCAGCCTGACATGCGTCTAGACCCAATTCGTCTGAAGCATAAGCCTCACACAAGACGCAGACGCAAACCAGAATTGTTCTTTTGATTAAAATGATATCGTACTACAGTTTGTTCAAAGTTTAACACTTTTCATCGCAGCAAGAAGGGGATCAAACTCGGTAACACCGTGTACAATAATAATAGTAAAATTAGGTCACAAAATTGTGTTGTATGTGGGTGTTTAAGATCCACTCCCCAATTATTACATAAATTGTATAGCTGAGAGGGTAACGGATACCATCGGGTTGTTAACAAATGATACGTAAGTAATGCAGTTGTATTATCTGTTTACAGATGCTTATTGTAAATCTTTAATGTGAAATGGTACATCTGAAAATGAGGCTGGAGGACTCAAAATCGGTAATTTTTCAATAAAATTGAAGATCATTTAATTGCAGTTTGAGGAAAATTAATTCTTACTCTCGAGTATCTTTGTCACAGCATAAGGACGACGATCAAGAAAGCAGTCGCAGCCCAATATCAGGACTGACACGCTCATTTCAGCTTTCTCGCTACACCTAACAGTTTAAGACGCGCTGCATTCCACAACGTGACCCACCATCTCCTTTCTCTCACCATATCCCAAGAAGACCGTGACTACGAACTAAATACTACAAAAACAGTAGTTACAGATAATGAATATAAATCCAACATTATTGACAATATTTTCAATAAAAACTGAAGAAGCAAAACACTTTCCTGCTGTATCCAGTTAACAGCTTAGACAGACAATAATGGAAATGGTGTAGTTTACCTTTTATAGGTAAAATTCTTTATATGTGTTTTCTTTGTCCCACGACATTGGCTACATCTGTCTTCAATTCGAAGGATTAACAGCCTATCATGATGAAAAGTGACGTTTATAACATCATCTGCCAAGAGTTTCAGTCCAGCTATGTAGAACAGACTGGCGGTCGATCTGTACTAGGTGCAGTGAAGGCGTTAGAAGCTGGATATTAAAGAAGTCAGATTCATCCTTCGCGAAAATTGCTTCAACAAGAAACACGAACATGTAATAAATGCAAAATTCCTATTTATCGAGGAAAACGGTGGAATGATCATTCAGTTAGAAATATTGCAAATTAAAAAGCAGAAGTGCGTATCCTCACATTTGCTATTGAATGAACAGACTTGATTTAATTCTTCGCCCCTTTTAGATAATGTTGCATCTTCTACATAGTTGAGGAAACTTGGTGTCGTCATTCATAAATAGATAATCACACAAATATCCATTACTGTGCACATAAATCTACTGCAGTTCATATTTATTCATAATGAGAATATATGCTATCCTAATTAATGTCATAACGCTATGAAATACAAATGTAACTGTGTCAAAATAATCAGCAGAGATACTTTAACAATTAAAGTTGAGAATTGGTAAGTTAAGAAGATGACATACATTTATCTTTCCTTGGATGCCGTTTTTGGAATCAACTGTATACTCGATAATGGGCTTACAGTCCAAAACGTATTAGAAAAATAATGAAGTATTATGAAACAAGGCAAAAAGTGTTTCGTTCACTTAATACAATAAAATAATAGTTCCTAAGTAAAAATCTTGTTTCTGTTGCGTGAAAGCAAAATTAAAATTTCCATCTGTGATGTACTTTTTGCCCTCCGTTCAGTAATACGTGGTGTAAGTATCGTGAATTCATGCATTTCGAGGAGATGTGTCGATTAACTGTGTCGGATGACGAAGGAGTTGGGTGACTTTAAACGCCACTCTTCCGAACGCACTCGCTGTATACCGTGCACATTATTCCGTGAGTACCTCTCCACATTCTGCATGCCAGTTTCGTAATCGACACGTTCTCCGCCTCCATCTCCACGTCATTAGCACAGACGCCACATCAGAATACGCTGAGACGTACCGTTGAGTTCTGATTCACGTACAGTCATTGGGCCTGCAACACACAGACACGCAATGTCAGTGTAGCAATAGCTCTTCTCTGCGTGCCTGCATTTTGCAACTGCCGTTATCGCTGTAATACATTCATGAAATAGCTCTTCCTCTATAACGCTGCAGTTGTAAATCTAGTGGTTTCATGGTGCGCTGATTATTGGACGAGATTTCGGGCATGCAGCCTAATGAAGTATAGTTCTTGCACTGCTGTTTCGGTTATATACACTCCTGGAAATGGAAAAAAGAACACATTGACACCGGTGTGTCAGACCCACCATACTTGCTCCGGACACTGCGAGAGGGCTGTACAAGCAATGATCACACGCACGGCACAGCGGACACACCAGGAACCGCGGTGTTGGCCGTCGAATGGCGCTAGCTGCGCAGCATTTGTGCACCGCCGCCGTCAGTGTCAGCCAGTTTGCCGTGGCATACGGAGCTCCATCGCAGTCTTTAACACTGGTAGCATGCCGCGACAGCGTGGACGTGAACCGTATGTGCAGTTGACGGACTTTGAGCGAGGGCGTATAGTGGGCATGCGGGAGGCCGGGTGGACGTACCGCCGAATTGCTCAACACGTGGGGCGTTAGGTCTCCACAGTACATCGATGTTGTCGCCAGTGGTCGGCGGAAGGTGCACGTGCCCGTCGACCTGGGACCGGACCGCAGCGACGCACGGATGCACGCCAAGACCGTAGGATCCTACGCAGTGCCGTAGGGGACCGCACCGCCACTTCCCAGCAAATTAGGGACACTGTTGCTCCTGGGGTATCGGCGAGGACCATTCGCAACCGTCTCCATGAAGCTGGGCTACGGTCCCGCACACCGTTAGGCCGTCTTCCGCTCACGCCCCAACATCGTGCAGCCCGCCTCCAGTGGTGTCGCGACAGGCGTGAATGGAGGGACGAATGGAGACGTGTCGTCTTCAGCGATGAGAGTCGCTTCTGCCTTGGTGCCAATGATGGTCGTATGCGTGTTTGGCGCCGTGCAGGTGAGCGCCACAAGAAGGACTGCATACGACCGAGGCACACAGGGCCAACACCCGGCATCATGGTGTGGGGAGCGATCTCCTACACTGGCCGTACACCACTGGTGATCGTCGAGGGGACACTGAATAGTGCACGGTACATCCAAACCGTCATCGAACCCATCGTTCTACCATTCCTAGACCGGCAAGGGAACTTGCTGTTCCAACAGGACAATGCACGTCCGCATGTATCCCGTGCCACCCAACGTGCTCTAGAAGGTGTAAGTCAACTACCCTGGCCAGCAAGATCTCCGGATCTGTCCCCCATTGAGCATGTTTGGGACCGGATGAAGCGTCGTCTCACGCGGTCTGCACGTCCAGCACGAACGCTGGTCCAACTGAGGCGCCAGGTGGAAATGGCATGGCAAGCCGTTCCACAGGACTACATCCAGCATCTCTACGATCGTCTCCATGGGAGAATAGCAGCCTGCATTGCTGCGAAAGGTGGATATACACTGTACTAGTGCCGACATTGTGCATGCTCTGTTGCCTGTGTCTATGTGCCTGTGGTTCTGTCAGTGTGATCATGTGATGTATCTGACCCCAGGAATGTGTCAATAAAGTTTCCCCTTCCTGGGACAATGAATTCACGGTGTTCTTATTTCAATTTCCAGGAGTGTATGTTTCGATCACCCAACTGAGGAGAAAAGCCGGCCGTTGTGGCCGAGCGGTTCTAGGCGCTTCAGTCTGGAACCACGCGACCGCTACGGTCGCAGGTTCGAATCCTGCCTCGGGCATGGATGTGTGTAATGTCCTTAGGTTGGTTAGGTTTTAGTAGTTCTAAGTTCTAGGGGACTGATGACCTCAGCTTTTAAGTCCCATATTGCTCAGAGCCATTTGAACCATTTGAGGAGAAAAGAAATTAATGGCACAGCTTGACTGAAAGAAAAAAACAGTTAATAATACGCAATGTGAGTCATCAAGGAACAGTATAGTTGGTATTGGAAACAAGTCTGTGTGTGTTTGTGTGTGTGTGTGTGTGTGTGTGTGTGTGTGTATGAGAGAGAGAGAGAGAGAGAGAGAGTAAAAAGAGAGAGAAAGAGAGTGAGTGAGTAAGTGAAGGATGGAGGAGGGTGGGAGGACTGAAGAGTGAGACCAGGGGTTGACTGCAGTAAAAAGCATAATTATGGAAATGCGCTTCTGTCTACCGCAAACGCCAATTCTTCTTGTTTAAGACCTGAACCCGTTTAATGAAATCGTCAAATAACGTGTAAATAAATTTTGCATGGTAATGTATACACTTTTGAGATTATGGGATTTACATTTATGACATTATTAACAGACAGAAATATGTGCATTAACAGCATATACGGATGTTTATATGTAGCTATCTGACTTTGCAGTACAGCTGACATCTTGCTCCATTTGCCATCAGAATTTAATAAAGATTTTTGAATATTATGTTACATATATTTAACAAAATGCTAGTCCTAAAATGAAACTATTGCTTTTTTCCTGCTATACTAAACTTATATTGTAGTACTGCCATTATATTCTGCTGTCGGTACTGATTTGTTGTTTTATTGTTTAATTATCATTTGTTAGCATAGAGTAATAGTAATAGAAAATGTTGTGGAGATACATTATGAAAGAGCTTTGTAAATTGATCTATGGCAGGGGGAGGCACGCGAGGGCAGCAGAAGCTGTGTGTGTGTGTGTGTGTGAATCTCTAAATTGTAAATATTATCGTTCCGCACTTCTTTACCTGTTATTTGACTTAAAATACATCAACACTCTGACGATGGTGAAACTTCACCGAAACAAATTTGTGTGCTAAAGAAGAAGGCAGAACCGTATTTCCATAATTACATATTAAGAAACAAACACAGACAAAAAGTGATATTCAATCACAAGATTAACGGATTAAATTGATTTAGGGTGTAGTAGCTATGCAGAGATGACTTGCTCAGGAGGGGCCAGTCTTCAGACGGGTGAACACGGCAACAAATCTTTCGGTCATTTCCTAAGTGAGGACAAGACTATAACTGAACCGCTGTGGATCTTTTACTTCTCTTCCTTTTCTTCCTGCGTTTCTTTCTGATGCAAGAAGACCCTGTGGACCGTTGTAGTAGTCTCAGTTCTCTTCAACAAGACTCCGGACAGCTGTGAGGTATGTCACATCTATATCCACTTTTGCACTCCACAAGCCACCAAACGGTATGTGGCAGAGGGTACATATCAATAACTACTCCGCAACCTAACATACGAAGAACAGCGTAGTGTACCTTGCACTACTACCAGCCATTCCATTTTGTAAATCACTTACAATAGCAACGAGAGAAAAAAGGCTGTGTATACGCATCTGTTCGACTCTTATACTGACCCCGCGATCCTGATGCGAAATTTACATTGGCGGCAGTAGAATTGTTCTGCAGTCAGCCGCAAATGCCAGTTCTCTAAATTTTCTCAGTGGTGTTTCGCGAAAAGAACGCCGCCCTCCATCCAGGGATTCCCATTTAAGTTCACGAAGCATGTCCGAAATACGCGCGTATCGATCAAATCTGCCGGTACTTCTCTGAATTGCTTCGATGCCTTCCTTTCATCCGACATGGTGTGGATTTCAGACACTCGAGTAGTACCTATCAGTGCGTCACGCTAGTTTTCTACACGCGGTCTCCTCTGTAGATGAGCTATACTTTCCTAGCACTCTCGCAGCAAACCAAATAGCCTTCCCTACTGTAGACCTTACGTGCTCGTACCTTTTGATCTCTCTTGGCAACGTTACGTCTAGATATCCAAGCGACGCGAATGTGTCAAACACCACACCAGTATCACTTTTCCTTCCCCTATTTCATTCGTAGATGACACGTGGAAAGAAAAGTTGTAGGTAACCTTTGTATGAGCTCGGATTTTTCTGATTTTGCCGTAGTGCTCATAACGCGCGGTGTAATTGGAGAAAGCGGTATGTTGGCTTGCTAATTCCGAGACGTAGGCCTTTCGAATTTTATGAGTAAGGCTCTACGAGATGCCCAGCGCCTTTCTTATGTCTTTCGTTACCAAAGAGATATAGTATTCATAGGGAAGCTGTGGCACGTTATTTAGCGCTCCTTGCGGTGTCACGCTGTCCTGTTAAGCGCCATATTTTCGTAAGTCATTCTGTCGTAGTTTTTAAAGAGAAATAGTACAGCTGCGAACTTGTAAGATAAGCTATCGCCGAATTTCTTTTCGAAATCATGCCTAACATTTGCGCAGTGCGCAACTGCACGCACAAAAGCAATATAACTACTATTATACCATACCGCAAGTGTGTACTGTTTAAAAATATAATCTGTTAGTGGTTTTGTAAATTTGTGTTGTACACCAGCACAGAAAGAACTTTTAACTTAAAGTGAATATGTAAGTTTATTATTTTACGCAAGGTATCGTAATTTTCTTACTGTCATGTACCATGGCCCTCTGTGTTGACCTCCGAAAGCATGGCGATGGGTTGTTTCAGTTGCGACGTTATCTCCCTGTATTATTCGAATTCTTTGACCGTTGCAGTTTGTTGCGCGTTTCTGAGTCACTGTGGCACTGACTAAAAAAAACGTGCGTCTCTTCTTTTAATCTTTTCTCTGTTAATCGAACTCGCTAAGGGCCTCGCACGGGTGAACACACTCAGTAACTGGTCGAAGAAAAGTAAATTGCACTTCGAACGGCCCTCCCAACAAATGTAAATACAGCACCTGCCCTCCCACATGTTTATGTGGTCGTTCTGCATCAAAACATTGCGGACCGAAATTCTGTATTCTCAGTCGGAAATAATTAGAATTTCCATCACTGGTGTTTGCCTTGAGACCAAAGGAAATCTGCCGAAAACTTGGTCAAACTAGTAGAAAGAGACCAACAGCTCTCAGTTAATTTCTGGAGTCAGTACTATAAAAAATATGGAGGCCGGGGCAGTAAGTAGATGTATACAGTTTGGCATTGATGTCTGCTGTTCTTTTACCATATATGATAGTCTTTTACTTCTACCGATGATAACAGATTTGTAAAAAATTGATAGTACTCTTGTCAAAACTTAACCTCAACAATATTAAACAAATTAATGCTTCAACTCATAGAGTTTTTGTCTTCAGATGATAATATGCATCTTGTTATCTGTAGGCACATGTAGCTAGCGAAGCATTCTGTTCAAATAATCAGCGCAAAGTTGGTAGCAGTGCAGATTGCTGGGCTGTAAAATCAAGTACCTCATTGTTTTTCTAAGCAGGACTCACATATGTGGATTGTAAGATACAGGGCTCACTACATGAACAGCATATTCTGCAAACGGCTGCAGTATGTGGGGTCATCTTCCAGAGACTTTCTGTTTTTCTTCCGAGTATCAGAACTATTTACCAAAAATTATGTTGATTCCATTAGCAAAAGCCACAAAAAACTGATCTACTGCCATCCGACCAAGACTCGGTCTCTGTGCTCTTTCAAGACGCACAGCTGTTGTCAAACTCAGGACAACACGTGCCAGTTTTAACACTTGTGTCAACAAAATATTCGTAGCTGTAAGGTTGCTTACACTGTCGACGTGCACAGTGCAAAGTGATTTCTTCCACTGATAAGAATACCCGAAGCTATGCAGTCGGCATACATGCCAACATTTCATATGTTATTAAGTCTATCTAATGCTAAAACCGCATCATTATCCTTTTCTCTTCGTAGCAGATGCTTTGTTGATTTACTCTCTACTTCTGTGATATATGATTACTTGAAAACTTTCATATTACCAAGTTTATCTTAATTTCATTTGTGTCCTTTATTTCTAGGTGGAATAATACCGGTATATAACGCTAAATGAGTATAAGAATTTCACCTGCATTATTACCCGAAGATACTTCCAAATATCTACAAATAGTTAGCAAGGGATCCGCCCACAAGAAACGTCATATGCAATTCTGAATACAGCAGGGTTGCAACTAAAATAATAAATGTCTCTCTAAAGAGCTTTTTCTACACTAGCAGTCCAGCGATAATTATTTATATCTAATTTATAATCTTCGCTCCAAAAATCATTAAATACGACAGATCTCTTTGGCAGTAACACCTTCCAAAGATCGCTTTTTTGCAGCAATTATCCTTTGATTATTTTAGTAACTTACGGCACTTTGTCCTCCTGCCACTTGTCTACGTGTCAACGGTGTTAAAACGCAGTTTCTCTTCATTATTATCAATATTAGTAAGTTCCTTTTCATGAAAGATTTAGTTTCATAATTATCATTGTGTAATTTTTCCTTTTTTTCATCTTGATATCGACCAACTGGGATCATGTAACCGCTTAAACTCCCCTTATTTCTTTTCTTTTCTCTGCGATTTTTTCCTGTACTCCTTCATCGTCCTCCCATGAAGCCTTCTAAATTTCCTATTTCATATTTAAAAAGGTTTACTTATGCTATTTCCGTTACTTTGATGTTGTTTCTTTATAATTATTTTCGTATTTCTGTAACCCATGCTATTGTCAATTTCTTTTTCCAAAAATACGGGAATATTTTTTAGCTTGTTCTCATTCATTCGGTGAAAGTGTCCAAAAAAGATTAATCTTCGTTTTGTCAGTACTTGTGATATTTTCTGTACATTTTCGTAGATCTCATTATTTCTTATTTTCAAACGATCGGTAGTTTGTATTGGACTCATCATTTTTCTAATAATTCGTCTCTCAAGTATCTCTGCTCTGTCGAGTTGATAGTTCAACGATAAGCTTTTAATATTTATCATGAATTTTATTATTTTAGCTGAAATTTGAGATGAGTTCTATTCGCCATTTTCTTCAGAAGATTTATGTGAGTAACTGCTTCTATCAAATTTTCTGAAAGTATTGCAAAAACCTTGCCGTTTACTCTGATTCCGTTTGATTTCCGTCCCAGAACACTATTGGTTCAATGTCCTGAATTTTTGCTCCAAATTCCAGATCCTTGCATTTTTTTTTCTAAAACACAGTTAAACAGTAAAGGTGAATCGTCCCCTCGTCTAATAGCGATCTTCATTTCAAATGATTTAAATACTTCCCCATAAGTTTCAGTTTACATTTCATATTTGTTATAGTTTCATGAATTATGTTTGCTAATTTTTGTCTTCATCACAGCACAGACATCTCAGAAGTGGCTCTTGTTCTAGGGCACTATCATGCAGTATGAATCTCCATTGCAGTATATTGTGAGTATTGGATTATCTTAGCTTTTTTCTCTATTCCATCATTTGAATTTCTTATCTAAGTTTGTCTAGCACGTATTAATGTTATCACTATTGTTTCTTATGCAAAGTTAATGTTTTTGGAAGTTTTACTTGATTTTCACATTTGGCCAAGCAGTACCGCAACTGACTGATACTTTATTAGTTTCTATCTACATCTTGCTTACTCAATAATTCTACATCACAGCTCAGACCTACGAGAGGTGGATCTTATTCTAGGGAAACATAGTTCAAAAAATTTATATTGCTCAATATTATTAACACTGCATTGTCTTAGTTGTCTCCCCATTTTAACAGATCATTTTCATATCGAAATATGACGAAACAGCTCGATGTATGTTAGGAGGCTACGCCCTTTTTATATGGAAAATTTTCCTTTAAATTAAATTAAAATGCTTCTAATTATAACTAGTGTCACAACTCTGAATTCGTAATTTACTGAAGAGCCGAGTAGAGGAGATAATAGGAAGTTGTTGACCTAATAGTTCACAAATGTGTGCTCATTAGGAATGTTGTGATTGACAGAATACATTTAACATTTCGTTACTGTGCTGTGGTTTCATGCACCCCAGTCGATGTATTTCTGTGTTGTCCTTGATATCACATAATTTGTTCTTGTACATTTCGGTAGCTTACTTTTAGAATTTGTAGACGCCGTTATTGTACTTAATGCCAGTTTAGCTTCGTTTGGGGAGGAATAGAGACGAGTTTTTCGTCGCTTGGGTTTATCGAACCCACCAGAGTAATGGACGCTCTCTGTTTTCACAAGCCGAAACTGTAATATAAATTGTGTTATACGTAGTCTATCAGTTGATTATTTGTAACTCAGTTGTTCAGTAAGTGATTTTCAACGTCGCAGAATGGTTACGTAGGAAATTTCCATTGTGTAAGGAATTTTCACTAAATTTTTCCTTTAATCTTCGAATGTATATTTTAATTTTTCTGTCTCCCAATGAAACTGCCCCTAAAAAACCGCCATCACAAAGCAGGCACCCGATATGTCCTAGATCCAAAGATAGAAAAACTAAATATCAGCGCCGTAAATGCATTAAATTTTTGAGCTTATAGGATATTGTTACAATGTGTGCAAGGCGTTTCAGTAATGGAGATGACACTGAGTGAATATTGGTTGCTCCAATTATTACATGCAACCAAAGTGCACATTACAACTAAAATTAGGGGAATATAAGCATACTTATCATTTCTCTTGTTTACAACATTATAAGCATTATGCCGGTTGGTGTGGCCGAGCGGTTCTAGGCGCTACAGTCTGGAACCGCGCTACCGCTACGGTCGCTGGTTCGAATCCTGCCTCGGGCATGGATGTGTGTGATGTCCTTAGGTTAGTTAGGTTTAAGTAGCTCTAATTTCTAGGGGACTGATGACCTCAGAAGTTAAGTCCCCTAGTACTCAGAGCCATTTGAACCATTTGAATATAAGCATTATGGTTGACGGTTACAAAACCATTCAGAACTTTAAGAAATCCAAACTTTTTGTGGTTGATGCAAATTGCTAAAGTTTACTAACAATGTAATTTTGCAGGCTTTCGTGGCCGTTGTCACTGTAGTTAAAATCTTCTGGGTTATTAGGCGGCGTCATATTTCTACTAAAATTATTGACGTTTCTGGGGTTGTAGAAAAATATTCGCTACCAGTCACAATAAAAGGTTGTTTATTCGTCACACGACCGGTTTCGGGCTTGCGCCCATCTTCAGGTGTTTTTACATTCGTTTATATGTTTGGAGATCAAAAAAGATGAAGCACCATTATTACAGTTATGCTGTGATGATAGTTTTGCCACTTAGTTATACACTTATGATCATTTTCACGTCCATATATCAGGTACAGCTCCATATTACACTATTATGATGTGCACTAAACTATGTTTACATACAAATATTAGGAAGTTCTTTGACCACAGCCCACATGTTTGTATGTAAACATAGTGTAGTGCACATCATAATAGTGTAATATGGAGCTATACCTGATATATGGACGTGAAAATGACCATAAGTGTATAACAAAGTGGCAAAACTATCATCACAACATAATGTAATAATGGTGCTTCATCTTTTTTGATCTCCAACAGTAGAAACATGTAAACGAATGTAAAAACACCTGAAGATGGGCGCAAGCCCGAAACCGGTCGTGTGACGAATAAACAACCTTTTATTGTGAATGGTAGCGGATATTTTTCTACAACCCCATAAAAGGACAGTCACGGAGTTCGACAGCATCCACTATGGATAAAATTCATCGATTGTCGTTTCGGCCCCTCTGCTGGGATCTTCATCAGGATCTTATGGTGTCCACTACTGATAGAACACTACTGTTCTAGCAGTAGTGGACGCCATAAGATCCTGAGGAAAACTCCGGCAGAGGGGTCGAAACGTCGATCATTTTAGTAGAAATATGACGCGGCCTAATAACCCAGAAGACTTTAACCTTACTAACAATGGTTTCACCAATAGTTGGAAAAATATCATTGTTCTCAATGGATTGGAAATAACAGCCAACCAGTTTCAAAACACAGGGTTATTAAACCTTGGTTTAGACAGTTTTAGAAATGTCTTCTTCAGAAGGTATTGCACTTGTTAACGAATGTTACGGCATTATGTGTGGAACAGAGACGGTATCATTACAATCAGCAAAATTACAGGAAATGTGTACAAATAATTTTAGTGAAGCACACTCACGTATGGCTCAAATGGCTCTGAGCACTATGCGACTTAACTTTTGAGGTCATCAGTCGCCTAGAACTTAGAACTAATTAAACCTGACTAACCTAAGGACATCACACACATCCATGCCCTAGGCAGGATTCGAACCTGCGACCGTAGCGGTCGCTCGGCTCCAGACTGTAGCGCCTAGAACCGCACGGCCACTCCGGCCGGCGACACTCACGTACAATCACATATTATCTATATCCGATGTGGGAGTCGTCGACTCTGTCTAGTACATATGGGTGCCATCCAATTAACCAACATTTCAAATGCATAATTTTAAAGTGGTAGCTCTCTACTGTAGGGCTTCATCTTAAACTTTTTTTTAGAATGTCACACATCTGACAATGGACCCAACAACACGTAGTGTGCCACTTGAAATATTTGTCTATACGGTAGATGTTATTTAAATATAAAACGTGGCACCGGATCCTACAGAGAGTAAGTAAGCTACGTATAGAGCTAGTGACTAGATAACATCTCTGTTCCACACACTGTGTCGTAATATTTGTGAATAGGTACAAGACCTTCTGAAGAAGACAGTTCTAAAACTGACGAAACGCACAACTGGTGGTCTGTTATTTCCAGTCCTTTGAAGATCTCGCATGAGCAGTTGTTGAAGCACAACCATGTTTAAAATCTTAAAATATTTTTTCCCTTATTTTCGAATAAAAAATTTAACATGGCGCCACTCAAAGCCCTCATCACCAATAATGTTAAATTAGTTGACAGTAGAAACGAAGGCTTAAGAAAATTACTCGGATGCTGCTGTCAAGGTGATGACTGATGATCGTTCCAGTGATGAGAATGGCAGGGCGACGTGCTGTACCACGTTTCCGCGTTTCGCGGCCCCCTCTAGAGAGGGCGCTAGTAGCGGTGATAAGGGCGCTATAAAGGCGGCGCATGTGGGCGGCGTGTGCCTGTCCGGTGGACGCCACCATGGTCGCCCCACAGCCGTGGTTACCTCTGCTGCTGCTGCTGCTGCTGCTGCTGCCGTTGCTGTTGGCATCTGCCGTCGCGCCGACATCGTCCACCTCGTGTCGTGGGTAAGTCATCCACTCTCCTAGCTTTCTGCCACTATAGCAACTGCTTGTGTATAAACCCTCGTCGAATTGCTGTAAAGTGCTCAATGCAGGGATTCTTTCTCCGCGACATGTTAACCTTTCATCTCATACCATTCATGGATTGAGCACGTGGAGCACTACTACATTCATGGTGGTTTAGAAGGATAAAATGGAAATGAGCGTTTGGCGTCATTGGCCGGGAGGCCCCTTGCGGGGCAGGTCCGGCCTCCTTCGTGCAGGTCTTATTACATTCGACGCCACATTGGGCGACCTGCGCGCCGGATGGGGATGAAATGATGATGAAGATAGTACAACACCCAGTCCCTGAGCGGAGAAAACCCCCGACGCAGCCGGGAATCGGACCCGGGCCCGTAGGACGGCAATCCGTCACGCTGACCGCTCAACTATAGGGGCGGACGTTTAGAAGGATTAGTAAATACCACTAAACCCTCATCTCCCCGAATCTTTAAACAATCGAACTCTCTTCTATAAAACAACTCCCGACGTCTGAATACTTTCCAAGTGATTTAATGTGTTATGTATTTGACGTTAAGGGGGGTAGGACGTCAAACGGGCCGTCTTGGAGCAGGAGAGACACCACAGGACATTTTAATTTTCACTGTCTACACTTTTACGAATAAATTCATAAAACTTTGTCAGCATGACCAGGAAGGATTCAGGATTCACAATCATAGCAGTGGAAGTTCAAAAACATAACAAAATAAATTTTTTTACATGTGAAAGTTCATCATTTTTTTACTTCTATTGGCTGCATTTGTTGCTATAGGTACACGTTTCTTCATAAGTAAGAGAGATTCTTGGATGAATTTTGCACAGCATACAAACCATACTTACAGGTGTATGAAACTCTAGAAATTATTTAATTTATGAAAAAATGAATGTGCTGTTATATTTTAAACTTCAAGTTTAGAAAAAACTCAAATTTTATAGTTAATTATCTCAATTTTTACCACAGTTTTTAATAGATTTGGAAAATTCTGTAGTTTCATACACCTGTAAGTATGTTTTGTATGCTGTGCAAAATTCATCGAAGAATCTCCCTTACTTATGAACAAAAGTGTACCTATAGCAACAAATGCAGCCAATGGTAAGTGAAAAAAAGGTGAAATACAAATGTCAAAAAAATAAATTATTTTCTTATATTTTTGAACTTCCGCCACTATAAGTGTAAATCCTGAATCCTTTCTGGTCATTCTGACAAAGTTTTATGAATTTATTTTTAAAAGTATAGACAGTGGAAATTAAAATGTCCTGTGGTGTCTCTCCTGCTCCAAGTCGTCCCGTTTGACGTCCTAGCCCCCTTTAGCAAGTAAGCTAGAAAATGTTTAGAAAGGGTTTGAAATTATGTTTAACCTCGTCGAGTCGCTATAGGACGCTTTTCGCAGGGGTTCTTTCTCCGCAACATGTTAAGATTTCACCCCATACCATTCATGGATTGAGCTCGTGAAGCACTACGACATGCACGGTGATTTATAAAGGTTACTAAATAACACTAAATCCCCCGATCCCATATGATGTAAAGAATCGAACTCCCGTGTGTAAAACAGCTCCAAAAGTCTGGTTATATTAATGTGTTCAATATTTGTCATTAAGCATGTAAGCGAGAAAAAATTTAGATGCGGTTCAAAATTATGTTTAAAATTTGTTGGAAGTCGTTACATGCGCCTGTTATTACACATCGGATGAGTACAGTATGTGCTTCGTTTCCTGCAAAAGTTAGGTTTTTCACGGATCTAAGTATCCTGAACTATGTGTCGAACAATGATGTAATTTTGCAGGTACATTCAGTGGTATACGAGGTTACAGTCTGCAACATGTACTGCGAATAAAGCTGATAGTGAAGAAGTAATAAATTAAAACATAATGCCTGATGCTCTAGTTGTACTGCATGAACAGTGAAAATTTAGTACTTAATAAACTATTTTCCTCTCATCATTTTGTGGGCAGGTTGTTAGTGGGGGAAAAATTTCGTGAAGGTTTGAAATCACGCGTAAAGTTTCGTGGAAGTCGTTCTCATTCTCATATAGTGAATGAATGTAATCTGGGTAATTTGCGCCCCGTGAGCTACGGTACCTCAACACATACAGGGGGTTGGGTATTCCCAGTATAGATATCTAGAACTTGTACGTGGGAGTGAGTAGATAATGTTTTGAACAGGAACCCACGTCCGGAAAGGGGACGTTTCCCTTATGTGACGATTTCAATTGAAATTCTGAATCATCTACTTCCGCTTGAGGAATCGAATTAGGCGTGACGCATTACAGTTACAAGGGGTATCAGGAAAGTAATTTGTGAGCGGCCGTGAAATAGAAACCACTGTGAAAATCAAAAATGTTTTATTTGCAACAGTTAGCTACAAATTCCAGCTACATACTCGGCGCTTCGACATTCGTCGCAGCGCTGTACTAACATTCCAGTGCCCTCGTCTTAGAAGGCAGCCGCCAGTGCTTTCCGCCAATTCTCTACGCTGGTCTAAAGCTCGCTGTGTGTGCCAGAATGTTGTATTTATAGCCATAGGTTCATGTCAGCAGGGATGAAACTCAGAGGGAGCCATTACGGGCTCTATTGTGGGTGATCAAATACGTCCCATCGAAAACTCTGCAGGAGCATCTTCATTTTCCCTGCGGAATGCGGCTGAAAACTGTCTTGAAGAAGGAAACGCATAACTCTTATGATAAGAAGGTTGCATAGCTTCAGGTGAAATTTCTCACCAGGCTCTCACACTTGGTGGGTGACACTATTTTCTAGCCGTGCTCACTGTGCGCTCAGAGCTGAAAACAACGACGTGGCGTGTTAGAGATATTACTCTACACATCTTTGCAGAGTTTCGTGGTTTTCCATTTCGCGCCCGAGTAGCCCTTGTATTAGGTAACAGTTCAGGAAAAAAAAAAAAAAAAAAAAAAAAAAACATAACGGCATCATTTCATCACTTAAGCACATTTCTTTGTATTAACACTGAAACATTGCGTTCTGTGCGTACTATATGCTTTGGAATAAGGTAAACATATAATGTTCAGGTTTTAATACAAAAAACATCCTTAAGGATACAGGGTACTTTTCTGGCTCTATTTCTTTCAGGCACTGTTTATAATGTATATGTTTGACAGATTTTTTGTTGATATCAACTCATGCAGCACACTTTCTAGCCAAATTAGAAGTATTTTCAATATTTTTGATCCTACTTAGGATAATTACAAAATTACAAAGAAATTGGTTCAATTTTTTTTCCAAAATTCTTCCTCAAATTGAGGTACCATTTAATCCAATGTTATACATTTGAAGGAGACCAAATTTTTACAAGATATGCATGAAATGATGGCAGAGGTACTAGACCTATTTAATTCCATCTGTTATGTACATTACAAGGATAAAAAATATCACATCTTACATTTTAATTTTTATAATTTTTTCCTAACAAAACTGTAATTTTTCTATAATTTAGTTGGTTCTGTATTAAAGCTTAGGTCTACTGCATAAGTACGGACTATTGCAAGCTACAGAAAAAATTAGAGCAGTGCTTTATAAACTTTAGGAAATATTTGTACCTGAATTCTGAAAAATACAA
The DNA here is from genome assembly GCF_023898315.1 of Schistocerca nitens. Classification (NCBI taxonomy): domain Eukaryota; kingdom Metazoa; phylum Arthropoda; class Insecta; order Orthoptera; family Acrididae; genus Schistocerca; species Schistocerca nitens. The sequence goes on along the minus strand of NC_064618.1, from coordinate 281,525,728 downwards.
CTTGCGGGAAATTACGAATGAAGATATGAGTCCAATTAAATTCTGCCTCAGAACATTCCTGAAGCATAGCCTTCATCCTGCAGCATTTCTTCATTTTCAAGATTCCTCTTGGCATACCTTTTAGCACTTCTTGCTTCTTTGGTAACTTCAAGAGCGAATCTTTCAGCTTCATGCACCCATTGTCTGTCACACACTACAAATTGATCTTCCATATTAGAGCCACATTTTATGCCTAAATTTCTCAGGACTTCCAACCATACTATCACTCCATCATTGAAATATATGACTTCATCTAGTACACCATCTTTTAATGTACGAGGTGTGGCTAGAAAAAAACCGGACTAGTACTGGTGAAACAATAAAACGAATGCAATAAGGCTGAAAGTCGCGTGGCCTGTCACGTGACTCTCCCTCCGCCTACTGCTCGAGTTTCATCTGCCTCCTGCACTCAGTCTGCCCGTGGCGTCTGTTTTAAGTAGTTGACGTTTTGTCTGTGCGTCGGAAAATGTTGAGTGTACAGAAAGAACAGCGTGTTAACATCAAATTTTGTTTCAAACTAGGAAAATCTGCAAGTGAAACGTTTGTAATGTTACAACAAGTGTACGGCGATGATTGTTTATCGCGAACACAAGTGTTTGAGTGGTTTAAACGATTTAAAGATGGCCGCGAAGACACCAGTGATGACACTCGCACTGGCAGACCATTGTCAGCAAAAACTGATGCAAACATTGAAAAAATCGGTAAACTTGTTCGGCAATATCGCCGTTTAACAATCAGAGCAGTGTCTGAGTTAACAGGAGTTGACAAGGAAAGTGTTAGGCAGATTCTTCATGAAAGTTTCAACATGAACAAAGTGTGTTCAAAAATGGTTCCAAAGTGTCTCACAATTGAACAGAAGGAACGCCGAAGAATGATTCGTTCTGACATCCTGGAAAACATTGAAAGTGATCCCACCTTCTTACAAAATGTTATTACTTGCGATGAATCGTGGTTTACGATCCCGAAACTAAACGCCAATCGATGCATTGGAAAACTCCTGGTTCTCCACGACAAAAAAAAGCACGAATGTCAAAATCGAAATTCAAGGCAATGATGATTGTTTTTTTTTTTTTTTTTTTTTTTTTGACATCAAAGGGATTGTGCACATTGAGTGGGTACCAGAGGGACAAACAGTGAATCAGCATTACTACATTAGCGTCCTGGCTACCCTACGTGAGCGAGTACGCAGAAAACGGAACGATTTGTGGAGAAAAAAGTCATGGATCCTTCACCAAGACAATGCCCCACCTCACAGTGCGTTGTCAGTGAAGACGTTTTTGGCAAAACACAACATTCCCATCTTAGATCATCCACCCTACTCACCTGATTTGGCCCCCTGTGACTTTTTTCTTTTCCCTAAAGTCAAGTCAGCTTTGAAAGGAACTAGATTTGAGACTGTTGAAGCAGTAAAAGAAAAAGCGACGGAAGTAATGTATGGACTTACCGAAAATGGTCTGCAGCATTGCTATGAACAGTGGAAAATTCGTATGGAGCGGTGTAGAGACCGAGGAGGAGAGTACATTGAAGGAGATAACATGAAATTGTAAATAATTGTAAATAAATGTTTTTTCCAGCATCAGTCCGGTTTTTTTTCTAGCCGCACCTCGTATTTAGTCCTACAAAAACATTCTTGGGTAAGCTTTCTCATATACAATGGTTGAAACTTTCATTTGTATTCCGAATGCCCCCATGAAGACATTTACGAAGCAAAACAGGGTCACTTAGGTGTCTAAAAATTGGTTTTATTTAATTCATAATAGGCTCAGGAAGAGAATGTTTATGAATTTATATATGGCCACTTTCTTTTGCTTTTTGGTAACTACACCAAGAATCTGCTCCTTTAGGGCAAAGTCCCTGAACAGGGTGGTCATCTGTGGACAACGTAGGAAAATAGGTGGCCCATACATCTTTTCTCATTGGTGTAACATCAATCAGAGGTGCAGTTCGTCTAATGGCCAGTCCATAATAACTCTGAAGGAGGTCTATTTCAGTTTCTGTCAATCTGCCTCGGCCAGACAGAGATTTTCCATCAGATAGTAACTTTCCTTTGATTTATCTTCGTAGGTTCCTCAATATAGCACCTGTCCTCTTTTGCACATATCCACAACACTCCAGTTTTGTTACCAAGGTATCACCACAAACACTGAACTCAGTAATTTTATTGAAAGCTTTAGAGTCCCCATCGCCTAGGTACTTCGTATATCTAACGTTATAAACGGGCACCGACCTCTGAAATATTTTTAGAGCACCATCACACTCCATACCCCCACTGTAACCATCATAATTCTTAGAAGACTGATGTTCAAAATGTCCTTCAGTGTTACCACGGCAGGTGTGGCAGTACTTAGATAAGCACTCAACACCAACAACTTTTCCATTCTCCAAAGAAGTAGCACTTACAACACCATTCAAGGAACTATGTCCTCGACGTTGCCATGTCCCATCAAGTGCAACAGGAATGTCCCTCGTGCCACTAATATGTACAGTTTCTTCTACTGCAAGTTTCATAGATGCTTTAGACACAACCGTCAAGGCATCTAAAAGTATTTTATGTACTTGCTGAACCTACTGGGAGGAGGAGGAAGGTCCATCAAACAACAAAAACTTTGAGCAGCCATTTTGCCTTTTACTATTGCACGGAATGCATACACTAATTTCAAATTCGCATCATATGAATTACACACAATGTTCGATGTCATTTTCGAGGTAGATTTATTGCAGGATCTGCGCAGAAGAACTAATTTTGACGCTAAAGCCTTCCTGCTACTTTGTTGTTCAGTTATTTCCGGTAATTTCCAGACAGCCTACACCATCACATTGTTTACGTTTCGCTACTTCCTTTCTCAAAGAAGATAAGATGCCGATATGGACAACAATAAATCCACTACAAACAGCGTCATTGTTAACACAAAAACTTGATTCACCAGGAGGCGTGCCATGTGGGAGATTCTTCCCCGAAGAACTGTTACATAGGTTACTTTCAACAGTTTGGTTTGCTTTGTTTATGAACTGGTTACCATGGAATTTCCTTTTATTGAATTTCTTGATGCGTGGCATAGTTCGTATTTATTGCACACTAAAGGACATGTACTTCCACAAATATATGTAGCACTGGGGCAACAAACATTCAGTAACACGTGAACAAACAACTTCAGCGAAACAAAAGTAAATACTAGCAAAGATAATCATTTACAGACACAAGAAACCTGCACTGTTACCAACATATACAATGTATCATACGTATAATCGCTGGAAACAGAAAGTTCACATTTCTTTTCAAAATAATACTGGCTTCTGTAACAAAAATAAAGGGGGCGTGGCGGCATACATGACCGAACTTTAAAATATGGTATATATAGGTCATTTTTCATTTGAAACCCTGTAATGTATTTCAGTCAGGAAAGACTATAGAATTTAATAAATTCATAAAAAATTTTCGAATTTTCCACCATTTATAAGTACCCTGTATCCTTAAGTGATAAATAGGTGTTTCCTTTTGAATTGTTACCTAATAATTGTACCGTGTCACGCCTAATTTAGTTCCTCAAGCAGAAGTGTATGAGTTACGCTTATGAGCTGAAACCGTCGTAGAACAGATCGGTACATTTCCAGACATGTGTTCCTGTTCAAAATAGTCTGTACTTACTCCCCGCTACAAGTTCTAGATGATCATGATGGGAATTCCCGAACACTCTGTGTACGCATTTTCTAACTGCACTGCTTGACTTACTGTATTAAACATTTAACATCACATTACACCATATAATGAATAAACTTTCAAACTCGGACAAAAATTACATTAAATATTGACAATGAAATTTTTATTGTCCCTAGAAGCCGTTAGATAGGCAGCCTGCAAATGGGACGATACTTAATGAACCAGTATTACCCATTTAGTAATATATGGCAGATTTTATTCGGTGGTAGTGTAGACTAATTCAGGTGAAACATTCCATATCACATGTATCAAATTCTTATTGATTACAGAGGCACATCTGTTAGAATGTAACCTGAACACGCACACCCAGAGTGCGCTAATCATTATGTTCAAAGAAGATTTTCATAAATTCTACCTCCGACATGAATGTACCCTCAAATATTTTTGACGACACCACGTGTAGCTCATCTCAGGTCTTCTTAGTGTAATTTTTTTTGGTGAGGTAAGCACTATTTATATTCCGAACTTTCACTTCGTCTCTTGCGTTTTCTCTTTCTATCATGACTTCGCTCATCAACTATTCCTGCTGGCAAAGTCTGAATAGGTATGGTACAGCGTCCTCGGTGGCTAAGAAACGTAACCATTTCTGCCGATCTATCTTACGGGAAATGTGGCACCCGGCGACTAGAATGTGCAGTGGCTGCTTCAAGAACATATCCATCTTTGTGGCAATAGTAACCTCTGGCAATAATGCATGAAGCTCGTTTTCAAGAAGCCGAGATAACGGGGCCCCTGTAATACAACGTGGGAACATGAAAAACCCAGTGAACTGATTATCTTTCATACGACACCATACATTTATAAAGAAGCATTCTTGAAACTATGTCTTCACATTCGTCAGACCACCAATGTGAGCTACGTGTGCGTTGATACCGTTCACGAGTGAAAGTGGATTCATCCGCAGACGGCATTAACGGGATCACACGGCGACCTCCAATTAGCCAACGACAACATTCGAACGGTCTACATTCATCTTCTTGTCAGGGGTCTGGAATCCGCTCTAAATGATAAGCATAGAGGTCGTACGTACGTAATGTCTGCCACATTCTTGTACGTGAATCACCGATAAGTGTAGAAATTATGAGTGTGCTTGTTGAAGAACTACGTCGTACCGGATAAATGACGTCTCCTACTCCATCCACACACTGTTCATTTGCACGTTCAGGTAAAATACGACTCCTGGCCACTGCACGAGTCACATATTTTAGTGCAGACAAGAGTAACAACTCTTGAAGCTGGTACTGTGCGACTAGGAAATCATCTACCGCATTCTCTACAGCCACTAGCAACGTTCCCATTACAAAACCCGTACACTAATAATACAGGGCGATTCAAAAAGAATACCACAACTTTAGGAGTTTAAAACTCTGCAACGACAAAAGGCAGAGCTAAGCACTATCTGTCGGCGAATTAAGGGAGCTATAAAGTTTCATTTAGTTGTACATTTGTTCGCTTGAGGCGCTGTTGACTAGGCGTCAGCGTCAGTTGATGCTAAGATGGCGACCGCTCAACAGAAAGCTTTTTGTGTTATTGAGCACGGCAGAAGTGAATCGACGACAGTTGTTCAGCGTGCATTTCGAACGAAGTATGGTGTTAAACCTCCTGATAGGTGGTGTATTAAACGTTGGTATAAACAGTTTACAAAGAATGGGTGTTTGTGCAAAGGGAAAAGTTCTGGACGGCCGAGAACGAGTGATGAAAATGTAGCACGCATCCAGCAAGCATTTGTTCGCAGCCCAGGAAAATCGACTCGCAGAGCTAGCAGAGAGCTGCAAATTCCACAATCAACTGTATGGAGAGTCCTACGAAAAAGGTTAGTTATGAAACCTGAACGTCAACTACCCGAGGCGATGGATCGGCCGCCAGGCAGCCCGTGACAGAGCACTTCATCACTGGCCTCCAAGAAGCCCTGATCTTACCCCCTGCGATTTTTTCTTATGGGGGTATGTTAAGGATATGGTGTTTCGGCCACCTCTCCCAGCCACCATTGATGATTTGAAACGAGAAATAACAGCAGCTATACAAACTGTTACGTCTGATTATGCTACAGACAGTGTGGAACGAGTTGGAGTATCGGGTTCATATTGCTCGTGTGTCTGGAGGGGGCCATATTGAACACCTCTGAACTTGTTTTTGAGTGAAAAAAACCTTTTTAAATACTCTTTGTAATGATGTATAACAGAAGGTTATATTATGTTTCTTTCATTAAATACACATTTTTAAAGTTGTGGTATTCTTTTTGAATCACCCTGTATATTGACATGCTCACCATTTGTAAGTACGTGCGGCATGCTTATAAAGGTAGAAACAGTAATATTTGAGAATAAGTAACAATCACAACCGCAGTTTAAAATTCACGCCGTAAATTTCGTAATGAAAATGACAATCGATAAAAAAACCCATAGCCAACACCCAAAAAGAAAATTTATCTCTGTAACCAATAAAAATAGGACTCATGATAAATGGAATATTTAATTCGAATTAGTCTATACTACCACCGCGTAAAATACAATATTTACTATTCCTCCTCAAACAGCTTGTTAGGAGTGATGCGTCTACGGGTATATTTCTCCTTTTTTATGAGTCATGAGCTTTCTGACTGGTTTGATACGGCTCGCCACGAATTCCTCCCATGTGCCAACCTCTTCATCATAGAGCAGTACTTGCAACCTACGTCCTCAGTTATATGCTGGATGTATTCCAAGCTCTGTTTTCCTCCACAGTTTTTACACTCTGCAGCTCCCTCTAGTACCATGGAAGTTATTTCTTGATGTGTTAGAAGATGTCCTACCATCCTGTCCCTTCCTGTGATTGTTTTCCACATATTCCTCCTTATTCCTTACGTTATCAATTCACCCAATTTTCAATATCTTCTGTAGCAACACATCTCAAATGCTTCGATTCCCTTCTTTTTCCCATAATCCGTGTTTCACTACCATATAATGCTGTTCTCCAAACGTACATTCTCATACATTTCTTCCTGAAATTGAGGCCTATGTTTTTTGATACTAGTAGACTTCCCTCGGCCACGAATGTTCTTTTTGGCAGTGCTAGTCTGCTTTTTATGTCCTCCTTGCTCCGTCCGTCAAAGATTATTTTGCTGCTTAGGTAGCAGAAGTCCTTGACTTCTTCATCTGCTTCGTGATCACCAATCCTGATGTTAAGTTTCTCGCTGTTCTCATTTCTTCTGATTTTCATTACTTTCGTGTTTCTTCGATTTACTCTCAACTGCAGGCCAAATATAATTTCTTGGAATTTCCTTGTGGAATATCTTCGAATCTCAGCCAGTTCAGACAGCTTGTCATGTCTGTGAGACTTCCTCTCAAATGAGAAAAACCCGCACTCTTCCAGCTGTAGGTCTTTCCGTACTCCCGATTTCTGTTAATCCAAGCTGACGCGGTCTTCGACAGTGTTTCAATACATATTGTACGAGCAACTTATCGGTACCTTATAGATAAATCACAATTTCTCATTACCTAGCAAAGTAACAATTATTAACCCTTAATGTGCCCAGGACTGAAATACGTGATATCTTCAGTTTACATCTTCGTGAAGTGTTACTATCAAGTGTTCGTCCGAGAAAAAAATAATAAGAAAACGGATGCTGCAAAATGTTGAAGAGTGAAAAAATATTAGTGACTTCAAGAAATCACGAAAGGGTTCGAGGAGCATTCAGCTTTGCATCCACTCGTCTAGCGAATATGAACGACGTACTTATGTTTAACAAACATCAAGCAGGGTCGGTACAGCTCGTAGATAAGACAAGTGTTGTAATTACTTCGGTTAAAGAGATAGCAGGACAAAAAATTGTTAATAACCTTTTGAAAGAATTAATATGTAGTTCTCTGCAAATGCATTCACTCTTGCGATTGCAGTTTTTCTCGGCGTAATCCACTGATGAATTCGTCTCGGATTATCAGCCGAGTGGTGGTGTCGTCTTGTCACAACGTTTCAATGAGTTTCGCACCCATCATCTTCTGGCGAAGTCCCACTACTTTATTCAGTATGGTGCCATAGCCATTTTTTTAAATGGCTTTCGGGACGTGGTCATACAATCTTTGCAACAGTGGAATGTGAATTATAACGATACTAACGTGAGAAAAACACCACTCCCTAAGCGGCAAAAATCTCAGAGCTGACCGGTAATCGAACCCGGACCCGGTTAGTTAGCAATTTACAGCGCTTAACGCGCAGCTACCGAGGCGTACTTCTGATCGCAGTTGGTATGCCCTGGAATTGATCTTTCAAACGTGCTATTAAGCCAATTAAGTGCGGACTTACACGTTAGAGTGGAATCGAAAACATGGTACGACGTGCATTTTTCAAGGAAGAAAGATAGACACATAGCACAAATTCAGGCAATAATGTTCTCATGAAACACAACTAGTTCTTTATTCACACGAAGTAATGAGTGCTATCGACAGTGGATCTCAAATTGATTCCATATTTCCAGGTTTCCAGAAGGCTTTTGAAACCGTCCCTCACAAACGACTTTTACATCTACATCTACATCTACATGGATAGTCTGCAAATCACATTTAAAGGTCTGGAAGAGGGTTCACCGAACTGCTTCCACAATTCTCTATTATTCCAATCTCGTAGAGCGCGCGAAAAGAACGAACATCTACATTTTCCGTACGAGCTCTGATTTCCATTATTTTATCATGGTGATCTTTTCTTCTTATGCAGGTCGGCGTCAACGAAATATTTTTGCAGTCGGAGGAGGAAGTTGATGATTGGAATTTCGTGAGAAGATTCCTCCGCAACGAAAAACGCTTTTGTTTTAATGACGTCCATCCCAAATCCTGTATAATTTCAGTCACATTCTCTCCCCTATTTCGCGATAATACAAAACGTGCTGCCCTTCTTTGAACTTTTCAGATGTACTCCGTCAATCCCACACCGCGCAGCAGTATTCTAAGACAGGACGGACAAGAGTAGTGTAGCGGTCTCCTTAGTAGATCTGTTACATTTTCTAAGTGTCCCGCCAATAAAACGCAGTCTCTGGTTAGCCTTCCCCACAACATTTTCTATTTTTTTCCTTCCAATTTAAGCTGTTCGTAATTGTAATACCTAGGTATTTAGTTGAATATACGGCTTTTAGATTTGACTGATCTATCATAAAATCGAAGTTTGACGGATTCCTTTTAGCCGCGCGGGATTATCCGAGCGGTCTCAGGCGCTGCAGTCATGGACTTTGCGGCTGGTCCCGGCGGAGGTTCGAGTCCTCCCTCGAGCATGGGTGTTTGTCCTTAGGATAATTTAGGTTAAGTAGTGTGTAAGCTTAGGGACTGATGACCTTAGCAGTTAAGTCCCATAAGATTTCACACACTTTTGAACTTTTTTTTTTTAAATTCCTTTTAGCACTCATGTGGATGACCCACACTTTTCGTTATTTAGGGCCAGTTGCCAATTTTCGCACTATACAGATATCTTTTCTAATTCGTTTTGCAATTTGTTTTAATCTTCTGATGACTTTACTAGTCGGTAAACGAAAGTGTCATCTGCAAACAATCTAAGACGGCTACTCATGCTCAGATTGTCTCCCAAATCGTGTATACAGACAAGGAACATCAAAGGGCCTATAACACACGTTCTAATCAAATTCCGTGGCCATGGAATATCGTCTCAGTTGTGCGACAGGATTCGTGTTTTCCTATCGGAAACGTCACAGTTCGCAGTAATTAACGGAAAGTCATCGAGTGAAACAGGAATGATGTTTGGTGTCCTCCAAGGAATTGTTACGAAAGCTCTGCTATTCCTAACCGAAGTATCTAAACGATTTAGGAGACAATCTGAGCAGCCGTCTTAGTTTGTTTTGAGATGATGTTGTATTTACTGTCTAGTAGTCATTAGAAGTCAAAACCAATTTCAAAATGATTTAGACAAGATATCTGTATGGTGCGAAAAGTGGGCATTGGCTCTAATTATGAAAAGCGTAATACCATATACGTGAACACTAAAAGAAACATTCGTTAAATTTCGGTTACACGATAAATTACTCAAATCTGCAATCTGTCAATTCAACTAAATACCTAAGGGATATAATTACAAAAACATGAATTGTGGGCAAGGTGAATCAAAGGGAGCATATTTTTGGCAGATTACTTAGAAGACGTAACAGGTCTAAGCTAGGCTTATTCGTCCTCTTCTGAAGTACTGCTGCGCGGTGGGGGATCCGCATCAGATGGATTGACGGAAGACATCGAAAGAGTTCAAAGAAGGGCAGCTTGTTTTGTACTATCGCGTAATAGGGGAGGGAGTGTCAAGGATATGATAAATGAGTTGGCGTGACAATCAATAAAATAAAGACGTATTTCGCTGCGGCAGAAACATTTATTGAAATTTCAATCACCAGCTTTCTCCCCCGAATGGGAAAATATTTTTTGGCGTCCATCTACATAGGGTGAAGTGATCAAGACCTCGCACAGAAAGACATAAATGTTCGTTTTTGGCTCTTTGGGTTGATTTGGAGAGAAGAGACCAAACAGCGAAGTCATCGGTCTCATCGGGTTATGGAAGGATGGAGAAGGAAGTCGGCCGTGCCCTGTCAAAGGAACCATCCCAGCATTTGCCTGAAGCGATGTAGGGAAATCACGGAAAAACCAGATCAGGATGGCCGACGCGGGATTTCTTGGCTCGTGCTGTTCGAGACTGGAACAGTAGACAAACAGCTTGAACATGATGAATCCTCTACCAGGCACGTAATTGTGAGTTGCAGAGTTGTCAGGTAAATGTAGATGTTGATGTAGGGTTTAATATCCGTCGACATCGAGGTCATTAGAGACGGAGTTCGGCTGTTTCAGGGGTGGGAAAGGAAATCAGCAGCGCCCTTTCAATGGAACCATCCCGGCATTTGCCTACAGCGGTTTTATGGAAATCACGGGAAACCTGAATCAAGACGGCCGGAGGTGGATTTGAACCGCCGTCCTCCCGAACTCGAGTCCAGTGTGCTAACCACTGCGCCACCTCGCCTAGTGGATTTTTGAAATACACAAATGATTGCCAAAGATAAAAGAAGCGATAAGCCGTACAAAGACACTGAAGCCAGATTTAGATTTGTAGTCTGACACTTCTACGTAACCGTCGATCTACACCAAAGGGCTACAACTGTGCAGTTTTGTTGTGTTTCTTGTGTTTGTGCAGATATCACAGTCTTGTTAATTTTTTTAATGTTGTCACTGAAAACATTAATTTTCATCAAACTTGATTAATGTGCATAATGTTCATTTACAGAGCGTTTAACATAGATGGCCTTCGAGATCTATTTTTTATTTATTTATGCGCTAGGTTTCATTGGACCATGCGAGCGAGAGCTACTGAGTCAAGGAACGAGTCAATGCGTAGTTTACAGAACACTGATTAGAAAATTTATGCACAAAAGAGAGAGTATACGAATAAATAACACATTACGGAAAAAAGTCCTGTATTGCTGCGACGAATTCTTATACAAAATAGGAGTATAATGCATATGGAAACCTTTCAACTTATATTTGTAGACTTCGGATTTACCACATTTCTTCAGTTCTGTTTCGTCAATCAAATGCACTCCAGGCCTCGTTTATTATTCTATTTACTTCTTTTACTGTCCGTCTAGTCATTGTCTTCAACTGTCCTAAATGCAAAAGTCCACAACTGCGTCTGTGACGTCATGGTCACTTGTTCTATTTTCTTTCCTCATATACTTTATTTTACTCTTATTATAATAAACTTTCACGCCTATTTTCAAACGTGCTCCACTACGTTATTCCATTCTTTTATGCATTTTTTCTGCACTAGCGGCAAATGGTGCACTGTCATCAGCAATCCGAAGGCTCTCTAGACATCTTCCATCATTAAACACTACTGGAGAAACTCGGCGTTGCCCACGTATTTACTTATAGTAGTGCACCTACGACCGTAGATCACAGCATCTGGCTTTGTTTGTAATGCGGGGCCCACGAGGAATACGGGCCCAGCAACAAACTTGTGACATTACACAAGTCGGTTTGTCCGCCACACTTCACGAACATTCGGCTTGGTGCAGGGCCCACGGGCAATCAATATAGAATTGAAAATGTACACACTAAAGGTCTTAAATTTGCTGTGAGCTATCGAGAGCTTGCGTGCATTTAAACGAGCAATCAAGAATTATTAAACGCGTCTCAAGTACACTGAAGCGCTACAGGAACTGGTATAGGCGTGCGTATTCAAATACAGATAGGCACAATATGGCGCTGCGGTCGGCAACGCCTATATAAGACAACAAGTACCTGGCGCAGTTGTGTGATCGCTTACTGCTGCTACAATGGCAGGTCATCCCCAAGATTTAAGTGAGTCTGAACTTGGTATTATAGTCGGCGCACGAGGGATGGGATACAACATCTCCGAGGTAGCGATGAAGTGGGGATTTTCCCGTACGACCGTTTCACGAGTGTATCGTGAATATCAGGAATGTGGTAAAACATCAAATCTCTAACATCGCTGTGGCTGGAAAAAGATCCTCCAAGTACGGGACCAGCGACGACTGAAGAGAATCGTTCAACGTGACAGACGTGAAACCTTTCCGAAAATTGCTGCAGATTTCAATGTTGGGCCATTAACAAGCGTCAGTGTGCGAACCATTCAACGAAAGAACATCGATATGGGCTTTCGGAGCCGAAGGCTCACTCGTGTACCCTTGTGATTGCATGACACAAAGCTTTAAGTCTCACCTGGGCCCATTAACACCGACATTGGACTTTGATGACTGGAGAGATATTGCCTGGTCGGACGAGTCTCGTTTCAAATAGTATAGATCGGATGGACGTGTACGGGTACTGAGACAACCTCATGAATCCATGGACCCTGCATGTCAGCAAGGGACTGTTCAAACTGGTGGAGGCTCTGTAATGGTGTAGTGCGCCTGCAATCGGAGTGATATAGGACCCCTGATACGTCTAGATACGACTCTGACAGATGACACGTACGTAAGCATCCTGTCTGATCACCTGCATCCATTCATGCCCATTGTGCATTCCGACGGACTTGAGAAATTCTAGCAAGACAATGCGACACCCCACACGTCCAAAATTGCTACAGAGTGGCTCCAGGAACACTCTTCTGAGTTTAAACACTTCCGCTGGCCCTCAAACTCCCCAGAGATGAACATTATTGAGCATAACTGGGATGTCTTGCAACGTGCTTTTCTGAAGAGATCTCCACCCCCTCGTACTGTTACGGATTTATGGGGAGCCCTGCAAGATTCATGGCGTCAATGCTCTCCAGCACGGCTTGAGAAGTTAGTCGAGTCCATGCCACGCCGTGTTGCGGCACTTCTGTGTGCTAGCGGGGGCCTTCGTGATAGTAGGCAGGTGTACCATTTTCTTTGGCTCATCAGCGTAGTTACTCACTCCCCGCCGGATACGGCTGCTGGCATTCGTAAGACCTGCTGTGACGCGTGCTGTGACGGTCTTTCTCGTCGCCTTAATGCTTATGACGTCATAGCTCCTGAACTCTGTGTCATACAATGATATAATTTTGTAGGTACATTCTGTGGCATATGTGTATACTTACTGCAGAATTTGTTTCGAATAAAATCAATAGCAAATAAGTAATGAATTCAAACGTCGTGCATGATGCGGCAGTTTTTCACGCTTCGCGTTGTTTATGACGCCCTGTCTCCCGTACGATGTGATGTACAATGATGTAATTTTGCGCTTACATCGAGTGCTTATATGTGCCTATTGTCTCTAAAATGAGTTGCGAATACATTTAGTAGTAAATAAATAACAAATAATAACGCCATGCCTCATGCAGTACTTTTGCTGTACGAACAGCGGAAAAGCAGTAAGCGATAAACATATTTCCTTTCATTACTTTGAATAGATTATCAGCGAGAAAAAAATTCATAAAGGTTTTAAATTCTGCGTAAAGTTTGTTGCAAGTCACTAAATGTTCTCATTCTGAAATACTAGATGAATAAAGTCTGAGAACTCACGTGTCACGGGCTACGCTTCTTTATCACCCCCACCCCCAATGATAGGTAGTTCTTACCTACAGCTATTGTCGTTTGACATTAAGATATGAAGTTTGGTTGAAATCGGTCCAACGGTTTAAGTGGAGACGTGAAACAGACACACACACACACACACACATACGTACCTACATACATACTTACATATTTTTATAATATGTTAGCTTTTTCGGTTTAAGGATGCATAAGACTGCTGAAATTAGTTTTGGTGATGTGGAATCTCTTTACCTGATTACTCTTATTCATAGCTACTGTTATGGTCTGGAGTCCAAAGACTGGTTTGATGCAGCTCTCCGCGCTATTCTATGCTGTGCAAGACTCTTCTTTTGCGCATAGCTACTGCATCCTACATCCTCTTGATCCTGCTTACTACATTCAAGCATTGGCTTCCCCCTGTGATTTTTAACCCGAACACTGCCCTCGATTACAAGATTGATAGTTACTTCATGCCTCTGGACGTGTCCTATCAACCGATACCTCCTTTTAGTCAAGTTGAGCCATTAATTCCTCTTTTACCCCAATATGATTCAGTACCTTCTTGTTAGCTACGCAATCTACGAGTCCAATACTCAACGTTCTTCTGTAGCATCAAATTTCAATAGCTTCTGTTCTCATCTCGTCTGAACTGCTTAATGTCCACGTTCCACTCACGTATAAGGCTACACTCTACACAAACACCTTCATTTCCTAACATTTAAATTTATATCTTAACAAATTCTTCTTTTATCAGAAATGTTTTTTGTGCTATATCCTGTGTGAATGTTATATCCTCTTCATGTTGGTCAACATTAGTTTCTTTGCTGCCTAAATAGCATAACTCATTTACTACTTTTAGTGTATCGTTTCCAAATACTTTCAAAATCACTTGACTTATCTGCACTCCATTACTCTTGTTTTACTTTTGTCCATTGCCCTTGTTTTACTTTTGCTGATATTCATCTTAAAACCTTTTTTTGAAGCCTCTGTCCTTTCCATTAAAATGCTCTTCCAAATCCTTTGCTGTCTCTAACATAAATACACTGGCCAGCCAGAACATTGTGATCACCGACCCACTATCGGCATAAACCCGTCCAGGCGATAGCAGCGCCACCTGGCGAGGAATGACTGCTAGCCTGATACACGCACGGTGCATATAAGCGTGTTGTGCGTGTGTGGAATGGGGAAGGCTCGCGAACTGTCTGAGTCTGACCGAGAGCAGATTATGGTGGCCTGGAGGCTCAGCTCGAGCATTTCGGAATCTGCACGACTTATCAGGTGTTCGAGGAACGCTGTGGTGATGTCTTCAACACGTGGCGAAACCAGGGTGAAACCACGTCCAGACCTCGTGGGGTTGGGCGGCCACCCCTCATTACGAATGTCGGACGTCGTTGGACGGGCAGAATTGTAAAACAGGACAGGTTGCGAACTGTGGTGCAGCTATCATCGGACTATAATGCTGGGCAGACTACAACTGTGTCTGAACACACAGTCCACCAAACATTCCTAATGATGGACCTCCGCAGTCGACGACCCATGCAGATCCCAATCTTAACACCACGACATCGGCAAATACGGCTGAAATGGGCACTTGACCATCGGCACTGGACGTTGGCGCAGTGGCAGAGCGCTGCATGATCTGATGAATCCGATACCTTCTTCATCAAGCCTGTGGGAGGGCGCGAATCCGTCACCTTCAAGGAGAATAGGTCCTTGACACCTGTACTGCGGGACGGAAACAAGCTGGCGGTGTCTCCATTACGCTCTGAGGCACGTTCACATGGGCACCCATGGGTCCAGTGGAGCTTATGCAAGGCACCATGATGGCCAAGAAGTATCGTACACTGATTGCAGAACACGTACAGCCCTTCATGGCGATGTTTCCCGACGGCTGTGGCATTTTTCAACAAGATAATGCGCCATTTCACACGGCCAGGAGTGTAATAGCGTGGTTCGAGGAACACAGTGGTGTGTTCCATTTATTGCGCTGGCCCCCCAACTCGCCAGATCTGAACACGATCGAACACTGAACATGAGGTCAGGGCTCATCATCTCCCTCCCCGGAATTTACGGGAATTAGGTGACATGTGTGTTCAGATGTGGTGCCAGCTCCCTACAGCGACCTACCAAGGCGCCATTGCTTCCATGCCACGACGCCTCGCCGCTGTTTTCCGTGTCAAATGTGTGCGGCCATAATGTTCTAGCTGATCAGTGTAAAATGTCATTGGAATACCTCAAAGTTTGATTTTTTCCCTTCTCTTTCTTCTTTCTGAATTCTAATTTCCTATCAGAATTTCTTCTTGCTTTCATTTACTGTTTACTCAGAGTACAGACTGAATAACATCAGGCATGGATGACAACCCTGCCACACTTCTTTCTGAATCATTGCTTAATTTTCATGTTTTCCGACTTTTATTACTACGCTCTGGTTCCTGTAAAAGCTGTAAATAACATTTCGCTCTCTGTATTTTATTCCTACTACTTTTATATTTTCTAAGCGTGTAATCCAGTCGACATTCTCAAAAGCTTTTGTAAATCTGGAAAAGTTATAAACATAGATTTTCCGTTCTTTACCTGCCTTCTACAGTATGACGCACGAATAGTTAACACATTTCAACACTGAATAAAAATTGTACATGTAGTTATATTTCATTCAGATTTCCCTCCAACGTGTTTGATGTGTTTGATTTCATAGACACGTCGGTAAAGGTCGTGTTGCTGCAATATCGTCAATACCTTGTTTCGCAGTTTGCGCTTCACCGTGGCTGATCATGGACGTTTATCTGTTCAGCAATGTGCTCTGTTATTTCTTTCTCCGAGGAAACCCCACATCTCGGGAAAATGCGCGTATAGCCTGTGACGTGCAGTCAAAGGCGCCGCCTCCTCTTGGACAATTACGAGTACGAATAAGGGTCATCCATTCAAAGTACAGGTACGACCAAATATAACGATCTAGAACTGCATGTGTTAATAAAAGGCGGAAACCACATTCTCTCTCTCTCTTTCTCTCTCTCTTAGTCGAAAAGGAACACATTGCAATGGCAGGAAACGCCTTCCCCCTGACTTAATGATAAGATATCGGTCCCGGGAATTGCAATACTTTAGAGAATGTTTAATTTTACTTTTGAACTTTGGTAACAACTGAGAAAAGAAATATTTATGTCGTGTGATATAATTGCAAATTAACGTGTATTGTGAAGCCTTGCTTTCTGCCAAATTTCATGATTCTGGGTCAAAGGGAAGTACCCTATAGGTTGTAGTGAGCGAATTTGTCAGTATAAAATCATGTACACATAAATGGTCGTATCTTCTGACTGCATTTATTTAGAAGCTTCATTTTTTTACACCCCCAAGAGATCATAGGTCGTAGTATGTGACCTAAAGTTCAGCTTCATATATGAATTTGTTCCTGAGAAAACACGTTTTTAACAGATGGACAGATGGACAGAGAGACAGACAGACAGACAGACACACTCACAACAAAGTGATGCCATAGGAATTCCACTTACATCCTTCAAAAATAATAAGCATAAGACTCAAACAATATTTTCTACCGAAGAGTAAAATTGGACAATAAATTGCCCAAAGAGAAAAAGAGGTTACTGAATTAGCCTTTTTGAACAGGGAGTTAAAAGGTGCCTGTTAGGCAGTACATTCTCTACAGTGAATAATACACAGTACGGGTTTGGCTAAAAATGTAGCACAATTAAATAATGATGATGAAAACAATAAATATCTTATTTCACACAACAGTTCCGCGGAAAACCGTACTCCACAACTCTGCAATGTATAATACTAATATCTTATCCTCTTCCTGAGCTCAGTATGTCACTCATTATGGAGGGTGTTATCCAATTTTTCAGGGTAGCTAATGTGGAGTTGTGGTGCACAAAATGGAAAACAAGAATCTTCGCTATGGTCCTGATGTCAACCGATACTGTGGGTAGAGGTACATAATTAAGTAATGCATGTGTAGTGTGTGCGATGAATGATAGTGAAAAATAAAAAAACTATATAGCACTAGCTTTTTACGTTATAAAATAATTTCGTTTCGTAAAAATGATGTACACCATGGTTAAAAGGAATGATATTGCGCAGCTTTTAACAGACTGATTTTGTATTCGGAAGGATGGAGGCTCCATTCTCAATCCGGCTATCTTCGCTGATTTTCCCTGAATTACGTCAGACAAATTCTGGGATGGTTCCTACTACAGGACCACGGGAGACTAACGGAACACACCCTTGCGAACTGTACATGTATCTAAACGCCTGTTTGTATGAATTACGTTTTGTTTTTCTCCTTATTAAACTGTAATAGGATGAAATGCCATTAGCTATGTATAAGGGATACGCGGATTAATAAAACTACTATTACTACTACTACTATTACTACTACTTCTCTACTTACTGATATCAGGACCATGATTATATTTCTGCCTTTCTATTATATTCTTCTAGTTTTCCCATCTATCTAGCTGAAAAACTGATTCCATTTATCTCCACATATGAACGAAATGGTGTGTGGTTTAGTATATCATCCCTTTAGTATCAGTAAAGGTTCGTCGCCATTTTACTATGCTACCCGGCAACG
This sequence comes from Schistocerca nitens, assembly GCF_023898315.1. Taxonomy (NCBI): domain Eukaryota; kingdom Metazoa; phylum Arthropoda; class Insecta; order Orthoptera; family Acrididae; genus Schistocerca; species Schistocerca nitens. Next base: position 281,507,410 of record NC_064618.1, on the reverse strand, counting down.
GTAGTAAAAGTTCATTATCACTCGGAAGGTAGTGACGCAGTGACAGTTGGAACAACTCGCATTCCGAAAGGTCGGTAGCGACTAAGTTCACATAGTGAACAGCGGCCCAGAAACAGAATCTAAAACATTGCAAAGTCGTAAACTTACAAGATCAGCCTAGAGTGAATACTCAAAGAGCAAAACCGAACGATAAACAATAGCCAAACACTATATCAAATGGTGCGATTCGAAGGCTTCAGGTGATAAAGCGTTAAACAACCGCGCACACGTATTTAAGAGCAGAACTCCGCCAGATGGCGCGCTCATTGTAAACTCTGCTTACACCGGCAGTGGAATCGCGAAGAACTGTTATTACTTGCAGACTGCAGTATCTCAGACTCCGTATCGATACTGCCGCGTAGTGTAGGTCAAATCACTGTCAGATACAAGAATCTGTTGCAGATCAGGGCGTAAGGCTTTTCAGTACTATGAACTGGACACTATCCGATCGAAGGTGTCCGGACATCTGTTAGTGGACGTTAATATTGGGTGTGTCCAGCCTTTCGCCTCTGTGACGGCTTGAACTCCCCTGGGACACTTAGGTGTCTGAATGTCTACAGAGGAATGGCCGCCCATTCTTCCTCAAGAGCTGAAACCAGAGGGTGGTTCAAATGGCTCTGAGCACTATGGGACTTAACATCTGAGGTCCAGTCCCGTAGAACTTAGAACTACTTAAACCTAACTAACCTAAGGACATCACACAGATCCATGGCCGAGGCAGGATTCGAACCTGCGAGTATAGCGGTCGCGCGGTTCCAGACTGAAGCGTCTGGAACCGCTCGGACACACGGCCGGCGAACCAGAGGAGGTCGTGATGTTGGACACTGGGGTCTTTAGTGAAGTCGACGTTCTAACTCATTCCGAAACGTTCAATCCAGGGCGGAACTCTGGGCAGGCCAGTCCATTTCAGGAATGTTGCTGGTCCACAAAACATTCCCTCACAGATGCGGCCTTATGACAGGGTGCACTGTTATGCTGATAGAACCAGTTATTGTCTCCGACTGTTAGTCTACTGCACACAGCACACAGTGCTGTAAAATGTATTTACATCCTTCCACATTTAGCTTTTTCTGTAGCACATGTGAAGAGAGCACACCCTAACCATCCCCTTGCCGTAACGCTACGTCCTCAATACTTCCCTGCTGGCACCACAGATGTTGGCAGGTAACGTTCTTCAGGCATCCGCCAAACTCAGACCCTTTCATATGATTGCCACAGGGTGCTCCAAATCACTCGTTTCCAGTCATTCACTGTCCAGTGGCGTCGCTGTTTACAACATCTCAAGTTTTTCCAATGTTATTTATAATCCGTCTTGAATGCAAAATATGTTTACTCACATGACCGGTTTCGGTTCCTCTAGAACCATCTTCAGATCTGCAACCAGTTTTATGTGACGCAGCATGCGAAGGTTGCTGTGTATGGACGGGTTACTCCTGTAACCGAAATTGCAGGCCTGAAGATGGTTCTAGAGAAACCGAACCCGTTCATGTGAATAAACATTTTTTGCATTCAAGACGGGTTATAAATAACATTGGAAAAACCAGTGGCCGGCCGCGGTGGTCTAGCGGTTCTAGGCGCGCAGCCCGGAACCGCGCGACTGCTACGGTCGCAGGTTCGAATCCTGCCTCGGGCATGGATGTGTGTGATGTCCTTAGGTTAGTTAGGTTTAAGTAGTTCTAAGTTCTAGGGGACTGATGACCACAGATGTTAAGTCCCATAGTGCTCAGAGCCAGCCAAAAACCAGTGATTGCGGTTATCACATCAGACATTATGTCTCTTTTTGCAAACATCTCAAGTGTTGCTCAGCACTGACCGAGACTCCCCCGTTTTGTGATGCTTGTGGTGTCCACATCTCTGTCCGGCACATTTTAACGGAATGCATTTTATACCGTGATGCAAGGGCAGAAGCACAAGTTGATGGGGATCTGGCCTGTGTTTAGCTAATGATGAGACGTGTGTGTCTAGGGTTTTAAAGTTTTGTGATGTGTCTAGACTCTGGCCTAAACTTCTAGGCTGGAGTAGTGTATTGCAGAATGGCTGGCTCCTCCCTTTTTCCTTGCGGTGTGTGTGAAATCTTATGGGACTTAACTGCTAAGGTCACCAGTCCCTAAGCGTACACAGTACTTAACCTAAATTATCCTAAGGACGAACACACACACGTATGCCCGTGGGAGGACTCGAACCTCCGCCGGGACCAGCCGCACAGTCAATGACTGCAGCGCCCTAGACCGCTCGTTCCTACCGGTCAGCCAGCCACTTCCATCTGCTATATTGTTTTAGCTCCCCCTACCACTTTCTTCCTGTGTTTTCCATGTTTTACTGCTGACGACATGCTTCGTCCCACGCTTCGGTGTGGGTAGGCACATATTTTTCAAAGCTTGTTACCTGTGTTTTACGTTATGTTTTATCTTACTGTTCTGAGTATTTTCTTGACACCCGTCTCAATCTGTTACTGAGCGGGCGCTAAGACCTTGCTATCGTGCGCCCAAAAAAACCCTCTACTACTACTACTATGCAGAAATGTATTCCCATATCCTGCCCAGAGAAGAACCAAGAATCAAGTAAGAAGCAGAGAAAAAGCAGGAAGAACGCCTTGTGAGAGCGGTTCGACCACTGTACCCCATTTTTCTAAAATCGCTATGCGCCGTCTCTGTGCTAGCTTGACGGTTGGCAGCACTTTGCAACTCGCAAGTGATTCTTTCCGCCGATTTCCTTTTAACTTTTTACGATCACCCTCCGCAGTGTTTAACGGTTCATGTTCGTCAGCAGATGAGATCTGGCTGGTCTTGGTTTAGCTGCGGTTGTTCCTTCGCGTTTCCACTTGATAATCAAATGGTTCAAATGGCTCTGAGGACTATGGGACTTAACTTCTGAGGTCATCAGTCCCCTATAACTTAGAACTATTTAAACCTAGCTAACCTAAGGACATCACAGACATCCATGCCCGAGGCAGGATTCGAAACTGCGACCGTAGCGGTCGCGCGGTTCAAGACTGTAGCGCCTAGAACCGCATGGCCACTCCGGCCGGCTTGATAATCACATCACCGACAGTCAACATGGTCAGCTCTATAAAGGTTAAATGTCCCTGATGCATTTAATACACAGGTGATATCCAAAGGTTAGTCCACGTTCGATATCGCTGTAGTCTCCTGACCGACCCATTCAGCAATTACTGCGTCTCTGCTAACAAAAAAAAAAAAAAAAAAAAAATACTCCCACCTCTCCTTTTGTATGGCTTGTCCGCCTTTCTTGACATCTAGTGGTTAGTTCCGGCTTATGGGTTTAGAAAACATCGTTCTTACGAAACACAACTAGCTCTTTACTCACACGAAGTGATGAGTGCTATTGACAAGGGATTTCAAATTGTTTCCGTATTTCCGAAAGGCTTTGGACACTGTACCACACAAGCGGCTTGTAGTTAATTTGCGTGCTTATGGAACATCGCCTCAGTTATGTGACTGGATTTGTGATTTCCTGTCAGGGCGCTCACAGTTCGTAGTAATCGACGGAAAGTCATCGAGTAAACCAGAAGTGATTTCTAGCGTTCCCCAAGGCAGTGTCATAGGTCCTCTGCCGTTCCTATCTATATACACGATTTAGGAGACAATCTGTGCAGCCGTCATATATTTTCTGCAGATGACGATGTCGTTTATCGAGTAGTAAAGTCATCAGAAGATCAAAACAAATTTCAAAACGATATAGAAAAGATATCTGTATGTGCAAAAATTGGCGATTGACCCTAAATAACGAACAATGTGAGGTCCTTCACATGAGTGCTAAAAGGAATCCGTTACACTTCGGTTACGCAATAAATCAGCCAAATCTAAAGGCCGTAAATTCAGCTATATACCTGGGAATTATAAACCACTTAGCCGGCCGCGGTGGTCTAGCGGTTCTAGGCGCGCAGTCCGGAACCGCGCGACTGCTACGGTCGCAGGTTCGAATGCTGCCTCGGGTATGGATGTGTGTGATGTCCTTAGATTAGTTAGGTTTACGTAGTTCTAAGTTCTAGGGGACTGATGACCTCAGAAGTTAAGTCCCATAGTGCTCAGAGCCATTTGAACCATTTTTTATAAACCACTTAAATTGGGAAGAACACGAAGAAAATCTTGTGGGGAAGACTAACCGCCGGCCGTTGCAGCCGAGCGGTTCTAGGAGCTTCAGTCCGGAACCGCGCTGCTGCTACGGTCGTAGGTTCGAATCCTGCCTCGGGCATGGATGTGTGTGATGTCCTTAGGTTAGTTAGGCTTAAGTAGTTCTAAGTCTGGGGGACTGGTGACGTCAGATGTTAAGTCTCATAGTGGTCAGAGCCTTTTCAACCATTTTTGAAGACTAACCAGAGACTCAATTTTATTGGCAGGACACTTCGAAAATGTAACACATCTACTAAAGAGACTACCTGTACTACACTTGTCGGTTCTCTTTTAGAATACTGCTGCACCGTGTGGCATCTTTACCAGATCAGATGGACGGAGTACATCAAAAAAGTTCAAAGAAGGGTAGCACGTTTTGTATTATCGCGAAATAGAGAAGAGAGTGTCACTGAAATGATACAGCATTTCGGGTGGACATCATTAAAACAAAGACGTTTTTCGTTGCGGTGGAATCTTCTCACGAAGTTTCAGTCACCAGCTTTCTCCTCCGAATGGGAAAATATTTTTTTGACGCCGACCTACTGAGAGAGAAATGATCACTATAATAAAATAAGGGAAATCAGAGCTCTCACGAAAAGATACAGGTGTTCGTTTTTTTCGCGCGCTATACGGGCTTGGAATAATAGAGAATTTCGAAGGTGGTTCGATGAACCCCCTGCCAGGCACTTAAATGTGATTCGCAGAGTATCCATGTGGATGTAGATGTAGATGTACGTAGCTGAGTCTGAGTCGTTTATCGTGTATTTGATCGAGCAAGTAGAAATTGCAAAGACATTTATTATTATTTTATGCTAATTTTTACCAATCCCCCTCTGTGTTGTCTAAACAATCCTTGGCTATGGAGCAGTATTTAAGAAGTGCCCTTTGCCTGGTTTTTTTTAATATTTGGATATTAACCGTCTCTTTAACCTCTCTGATCAATTTGTGTAAATTTCCCTTGCTTCTTGGTTTCACGAGGCCTGCATTTTTCTCGTGTGAATGGCAGGCGCGCGCTGTACCGGGTGACGTTCAGAGACCAACAGCTGCCACTGCTGGACCACATGAGAAAGAGCACATCCATTAGGGTCTGGAATGCGGCAGGACAGCCGACTTACGTGGTGATGGTTCCGCCACAGCTGCACCGCTACTTCCGCGAGAAACTCCGGCGCCAAGGCGTGGCTCACCAGCTACTCGTCTCAGACGTGGAACAGTGAGTACCACGCCCTTACTTCCAACGCACACAGTAACATCGCTGCCACAACGATTCTGAAAGCGTTACTGTAATGACATAGGGGTCTGAAATTACGTCGGATCTACGTCTACACTTACATAAATACTACAAAAGCGATCATACGATACATGGCACAGGATAACTTGTAAGCTACTAAGCATTTCCTTTATTTATACACTTCTGACGTCGTCATCATGGGGGCGACTTATAGTACTGTGAACACTGAATAATAAAGAATGCTAAAATCTTTCATGCATATAGTTTCGGCAATTTTCTGTTGCCATCTTCGGATCTATGTTTACATCATTAAACAATCTCCTCCTTCAGTGTTGTAAGTGGTGTTGTACAATGTATGACCATGTTGGTATTGTGAGCTACATTACAAGTTGGCAAGTCTGTTTGAAAATAACAGCTACTGTATGTACACGCCGATTACATGTGATCACATTTAGTTGTAAAGTGGCGGTGAATGTGGGGTCTGTAATCGGCGTGATGTTGTGTGCGTACATGGCTGTTATTTTAAAACTGACATGTCGACTTCTAGTATAGTTCCAAATACCAACATGGACATACAATGAGTAGTAACACTTAGGGTGCACTGAAGGAGGAGGTTATTTAATGATGTAAACATATATCCGAAGACGGCAACAGAAAATTGCCGAAACCGGTCTCCTATATGAATAAATGATTTTAGCGATCTTGGAAGTTGAAAAAAATAATTATTCATTCATCACATTCCCTTTACTGTTCCAATCGTAAATGGAATTTGGGAAAACCACTGTCCATACTCCTCCTTACGAGATCTTATTTCTTTTACCTTCGCAGTCGTTCACGAAATTTACGTTGGCAGGAGTAGAACTATTCTGCAATGAGCTGCAAATTCCGATACTCTAAACTTTCTCAACAGTATTTAGCGAAAAGAAGGCATTCTTCCCTCCAGGGGAATATTTCCGTTGTGTCGGGTGATCAAAAAGTCAGTATAAATTTGAAAACTGAATAAATCACGGAATAATGTAGATAGAGGGGTAAAAATTGACAGATATGCTTGGAATGACATGAGGTTTCATTAGAACCAAAAAATACAAAAGTTCAAAAAATGTCCTACAGATGGCGCTTCATCTGATCAGAATAGCAATAATTAGTATAGCAAACTAAGACAAAGCAAAGATGATGTTCTTTACAGGAAATGCTCAATATGTCCACCATCGTTCCTCAACAATAGCTGTAGTCGAGGAATAATGTTGTGAACAGCACAGTAAAGCACGTCCGGAGTTATGGTGAGGCATTGGCGTCGGATGATGTCTTTCAGCATCCCTAGAGATGTCGGTCGATCACGATACAATTGCGACTTCAGGTAACCCCAAAGCCAATAATCGCACGGACTGAGGTCTGGGGACCTGGGAGGCCAAGCATGACGAAAGTGGCGGCTGAGCACACGGTCATCACCAAACGACGCGCGCAAGAGATCTTTCACGCGTCTAGCATTTTTTTTTGTTCTAATAAAACCCCATGTCATTCCAAGCATGTGTGTCAATTTTTACCTCTCTATCTACATTATTCCGTGGTTTATTAAGTTTTCAAATTTATACTGACTTTTTGATCACTCGGTACTCGCGCGTTAATCGAGCTTACCACTGACAAATCGGGCAGCACGTCCCTGAATTGCTTCGACTTCTGTCTTTAATCCTATCTGATGGGGATCCCATACACTCGAGAAGTACTCAAGAACGAGTCGCACTAGCGTTCTATACGCTGCCTCCTTTATACATGATCTAATTTTTTTGTATAATTCTGCCAACAAATCGAAATCGACCATTCGTCTTCCCCACTACCGAGCTTAAGAGCTTATTTTATCTCATACTGCTTTGCAGTGTTATGCCTGGTTGTTCAATCGACGTGATAGTGGCAAGCATCACACCACTAATAGTGTATTTAGACATTACACGTTTATTTGTCCTGCTTGTCTGCATTAACTTACATTTGCCTACATTTGGAGCCAGCTGCCATTCAACACATCAAATAAAAACTCTAAGTCGTCGTGTATCCTACTACACTCAACGACGATACTTCCCCGTACACTACAGCATCATGAGCAAACAGCCGTAGATTGCTGCTCAGTCTCGTTTATGTACCGGGTGGGTATAATTAAACTTTCGCTACTTGTGAGGGTCTCTATGAAGAACGAGTGATTGCAGGGCAATGGAACTTTGTGGAAACATTTTTAATGACATGCGGAAGACAAATAACTAAAAATCCATTGAATGGAACACATTTTAATTTACATGTGGGAGCTTAATGCTATTGTTAATTGCTTACGACGCTTACGTTCCAGATTACAAACGATGCTCAATATGACAGTGATATACATCTACGACAGCTTGCAACCGCGCTAGAAATTGCTCCACTGCTGCCCGAAACAACGGTGGCCCACGGAATGTCCAGCTGTAGTGACACAGCTCGTGCACTGCTTGAAAATCTCACTTTTGGTCCAGCATTCTCAGCCATGGCAACAGCGTCTTCTTCACCATTTTTTGGCGCAATTGGCTGTCGGCGTCTCCCAGGATCAATTCCCACATCGCCATGTAATTCGAACTTCCGGATCAGGTTCTTCCGTCCCTCGTCGAAGAGTGTGAAGAGCAGCAGCACAATTGCTGTCGTTTCGACAAAACAGCATTGCGAGTAAAGCCCTGCTCACCTTGTCCATGCCCATGTTGACTGTCTGCTACTATAACGCACACTGATGCTTGTGTTTGAAACCTACGTCGCCTTAACAGCATGACATGACACTAACACCACTAACAAAGCAAATCCTGCAGCGCACAGTCTGAATATCATTCCTATAAGTTGGGAACCTCTACGATAAATAGTTTTCCATCTACGCTGGCTCGCCGGAGTGGCCGAGCGGTTCTAGGCGCTACAGTCTAGAACCACGCGACCGCTACAGTCGCAGGTTCGAATCCTGACTCGGGCATGGATGTTTGTGATGTCCTTAGATTAGTTAGGTTTAAGAAGTTCTGAGTCCTAGGGGGACTGATGACCTCAGAAATTCACATAGTGTTCAGAGCCATTTGAACCATCTACGCTGGCTCAAGTAGCGAAAGTTTAATTATAACAGCCCTGTATACAGAAAACAAGAGTGGTCTTATCACACTTCTCTGGGGAACTCCTGACAATACCGAAAGATTAAAGCTTTCATTTTTGGTAATGCTTTATAAAAACTGGTGAACTCTAACCCCACAGCACATTATCATTGGCAAAATGTAATAATTTTAATAACAAAACATCGCACCGGTCATATTATCAGTATAATGTGTACTTCGAACAACGGAAATTTGGTTACACTTAAAACATTTGCAACAAGTATCTTCGTTCAGTTCGATATAATCTGCGATCAACTGTAGTAGACGAGGTTCTGTGAAATAGTGTACTTCATTGGAGTGGTTATGTGATACTTGTGGCTGAAGGAGACTTAGAAGAATCAAGCATTCAATAGGATGAAAGAAATAGGAAGTAGAACTAAAAGAAGACCGATGGAACGGTTGTTTTTCCTTTCGATGGAAGAGCATAACTGAAGATAATAGTGAACCGAAAGAAAGTATGCAACTGTATACCTAATATGCGAGGAATCGTGTTATGAAGTCGGAGTACGCCAAATTTTCCTCACCTTGTGTGTTAGAAATGTGAAGTTGCAAGCATACATTCTTCGTTAAAATGTATGTCTCCCTATAATCTACTGAACATTTCTACCACAGTGGCACGTTATGGGCGTAACTCCGCGGAAAGGTCCATGGCTAGTAAGGCACTTTGGTATTCAAAGTAATCTTCGGTACTTTGATTGATTTTTTACACTGTTGAGCCGAAATACTATGACCCCCCGCTTATTAGCAGCAATTCTGAGTGGATTCGATGAATTCTTGATAGGTTTCCTGAGGTATGTCTCACCAGATATCCTCGCACTTGTCACGTTACTCCCGTCGATTACGAGCCGGTAATTTGTGAGCGCAAAACTGGCACCCGATAGTGTCCAAGATATCTTCCTTCGGGTTCTGGTCACATGAATTTAGTGCCCAAAACATCAACGTGAGTTCACTATCACACTACTCAAACTACTGTAGCACGACTCTGGCCTATTCGCACAGGCAGTCATCCTCGGCTGAAAGATGTTACCGCTGGGAATTTTAACTGCTCGATGTGAATACATTTACCAGTCAGTTATACACAGCCGGCCTCGGTGGCCGAGCGGTTCTAGGAGCTTCAGTCCGGAACCGCGCGACTGCTACGGTCGCAGGTTTGAATCCTACCTCTGGCATGGATGTGTGTGATGTCCTTAGGTTAGTTAGGTTTAAGTACTTCTAAGTTCTAGGGGACTGATGACCTCCGATGTTAAGTCCCATAGTGCTCAGAGCCATTTGAACCATTTTCAGTAATACACATCTAAAATAACATTCGTAATTACTGCACAAACAGCTCTGTACATGACCATGCAACAAGAGATAGACTCCACTTACATTTACCAAAAAAAAATAAACATAAAACTCAAAACAGCATTTTCTACCAAGGAGTAAAACTGTACAATAAATTACCAAAAGAGATTAAAGAAATTGCAAATATACACTTGTTTAAAAAGGCAGCTAAAAAATACCTGTTATGCAATACATTTCATACATTGAAGGAGTACTTAGCTAAAACAGAGTAGGGGTTTGATAAAAAATGTTATACAAATAAATTATATTTATAAAATATCCAACATTCCACATAGACCTTCAGTTTATGTTTTTTTCCCTTCTTTTTTTCCTTTCTAGAAATACTTGCCCCCAAGCTACGCCTAGCACAATACTAACACCTCTTCCTGTTTCTGAGCTCAACGTCTCACTCACTCACTCGTTATGGAGGGACGCTGACTCAGTTTTTCAGGACAGCAAATGGTAAGTTGTGGTACAGAAAATGGCCCAGAGATCACCAGTGTGTGTGTGTGTGTGTGTGTGTGTGTGTGTGTGTGTGTGTTTAGTGAGTGAAGTGTTAAGAAACAATATGTTTATCGTGTGTGCAGTGACTGATAGTGAGGTATGAGTGAACAGTGTGGCATTACATTATTTAATAAGTTATTTTTAAAAGAAGTATTTTATACCAGGAGTAAATCTAATGATTGTCTCTAACTAGAAGTCTGTAAATATACGTGTATACGAATTAGCTTATTTTAAATAGATCTAAATTTGTCAATACTTTGACACGTCCTATATCCTTGTAAAAAGAGATCTACGGATGAATAAAGCTACTACTACTACTACTACTACTACTACTAAGTGCTTCTGGGGGGAATCACTTTAACATTTCTCGGTGACAATGCTTCTTCATACTGAAAAACCTCATCGTATAATCATGATTTTGTGTGCCTTCCCTATGAGCCAGTTCTCCTGCACATAGGACTTCATCACATCAGTCAAAATTTTTTGTATTATGCTACTGTAAGTTTCAGAGATTTTGACGAAGTAGTGACGACATTCCTATAACTTGGCGCGTATTCATCCACCGTTTTTTGAATCCTCGGTTCAAAGGAGCCAGTGCTTTCTTGTATGGGTGCATACACTGTCCAGAAAGGATCGTAGCATATTGCGTTGTTTACTAGTATGTTACTTTTTAATATTTCGGTTTCTTTGCAGTGTAAGTAATGCAAAAATTGAAAATTAAAATAACTTTCATAGAAGAACTCGACCCCGCGACCCTCATATTACCATCCTTTAGCCTTCACGGTGCGCCAACCACTTCCTGGCAGCCCCGTTTCCACGATTGGTCCATGCCTCGCCCCAACCTGTACTAAAACTGCTGTTCTTCCTAAACGCTTGCCCACCTGCAGCTCCCACATCTGATCTGTCAGTTTCATTTCTGGCCAAGCCCTACTTATACCATAAATTTCGAGAAAATCGGTGATGAGGAGTATCCGCAATCTTCTGCAATCCTGTTGCCTTAGGATAGGGACCCATGTCTCGACATGCGTGATAGTAGTGTGAGCTGTCTATACCTCAAGCAACTGCATATTCTGCAAGCTACGATATAATCCTGAATAAAGAGAGAGATCTAGGAAATATGCATTTTGTTTCTTTTATTCCAGTCCATGACCACAAAACTATTTTGTTCTGAGACTTACAGTGGTGCCTTACTTAAAGTGCCCGCGGAGTCGTCATGTGAACAGCGCTAATGTTCGTAACAAACACAAACCACATTTTTAGTTATGCCCGACGACGCCTAGCTGCTGATGTTTACATCTCTTGATGGTACCACTGTGGCTTTATTATATTAGAATGTACTTTAGACAGATCTGAAGATGATGCTCACTGACCAAAATCGATAGTATTAGAACAAAAATTTTTGTGATCAGAGACTCGAATGGAAGAAACAAATTCTAATCACATATTCGATTCCTGTCTAAAATATATCTGCATTAACCGTAAAGATTACAAAGACGACATTTTCATTGCTTTTTGCGTATTGCTTCCTAACAAGCCGTGTAACCCTCAAGTTACGTGTTTCAAAACGTTAACAAATTTCAGGGTGTGAATCTCTGGTCAATGCATGGAGGGTTGCGCCTTTGTAAAGCCGTGTTACGTGATAATGTTCCCTTGTGAACGTTTGCCTGTTTGCAGATTTTCGTTGCTTTATTGAAATAAGCTTCTAATCTATTGCTGGATAACATATGTCAGTCCACTAGTATTTGGGGGTTTGGGACACACAACTCTATCAAGAAAACCACTTTAGATCCCTTTCTGACAAGATAATATGTTAGTTATCCTCTGAAAAGAACACATTTGTCGCTTTGGTGCATTCTATATGGTGTATGACTAGCATATGGCAGTTATTCGACCTTCCACAGCTGACGTAAGTCGTGGCAGTGAAATGGTACGTACACGCCTCTCTCTTATGTACAGTGTGTTCCAGAAATGTTGAGACAAATTTCGAGAGGTTGTAGAGGATGTCTTGACAAAAAAACCGAGGATAGGAAACCGTGCCCGGTAAAGTCATCAAACGATGCTACAGCGCATGGAAGTTACAGGCGCCAGCACCTGCATCTAGGCCACCCCCTGTCGACAGCAAACGTGACTTTGTACGCTGAAGGAGCTTAGGGGGAGTGTCCCCCAGTGTTGTTTGTTAATCGGCGAACGCAATTGGTTGCCACGATCGCCAGTGGAGCAGATGGAACTAACTGGTGCGTAGAAAAGGTTTTATCTCCTATGAATAAGATGCTCTGTTGGCTTGGTGGATGATGCTTTCCGACACGGGTTTCCATCTGGAGTTTACTTTTTCTCCTGCATAGCGAAAAACAATGGAGATTTTAGAAACTGCGTGTAAAAAAATGAAACGCGATTCATAACTCCGCTTCTCACTCAGAAAAGTATGGAAGCATTTCATTTGTTCCATGCGATTTTCTCAAACCTGGTCGCGATAATTAATGTTTAAACTTTTCATGAGACAAAGTCTTGAAGTCCTTTTAATTTACCAGAGGAAAATATATAGTTCTAAATCGAAACTCCTCCATTCATGCATTAAAACTTCACGTCACACCTCCTACAAAGTCGTCATTAGAATTTCCTGTATCCATTGTTTGCATTTTGGGTGTGAATCTTGGAACCTGTTAACTTATACGTGGCTACATCTTCGTATTTCAGACCCAAAGATAAGACTTTGTATGATCAGCTGCCGTTTTGTAATTGATATTAGCAATGACACGTCCACTTTTTTTTTCTTCCAGGATCTTTCAGAGGAAGCATAACATACAATGGAAACCCATGGCTCAAAACGATGGCGGCACCAGTATTTCTTTTTCGAGGTACCACCGATACGACGAGGTATGTATGCACTCACTTTTCTAATCGGCTGTCGTGTCAAATTTTCCCGACAGATTGTTCGTAATGTACTCAAGCCAAACTTACCAAAACTTGAAACACGTCTCTACAGCAAGTGGTATAAACATATCACATCTTCTGGCAACAATAAACTCTGAAGTCTTTGGTTGGAATAAATTATGAGGAGTATTCAGTAAGTAATACAACACTTTTTAGGCCAATTTCGGTTGAAAGTATGCAGAATTTCTCGTGGAATATCGTGGACAGAACGCAGCATCTCATTCTCAATGGAGAGAAGTCTTCCGAAGTAAGAGTGATTTCAGGTGTGCCTTTGGGGAGTGTCGTAGGACCGTTGCTATTCACAATATACATAAATGACCTAGTGGATAACATCGGAAGTTCACTGAGGCTTTTTGCGGATGATGCTGTGGTACATCGAGAGGTTGTAACAATGGAAAATTGTACTGAAATGCAGGAGGATCTGCAACGAATTGACGCATGGTGCAGGGAATTGCAATTGAATCTCAATGTAGACAAATGTAATGTGCTGCGAATACATAGAAAGAAAGATCCTTTATCATTTAGCTACAATATAGCAGGTCAGCAACTGGAAGCAGTTAATTCCATAAATTATCTGGGAGTAGGCATAAGGAGAGATTTAAAATGGAATGATCATATAAAGTTGATCGTCGGTAAAGCAGATGCCAGACAGATTCATTGGAAGAATCCTAAGGAAATGCAAACCAAAAACAAAGGAAGTAGGTTACAGCACACTTGTTCGCCCACTGCTTGAATATTGCTCACCAGTGTGGGATCCGTACCAGATAGGGTTGATAGAAGAGATAGAGAAGATCCAACGGAGAGCAGCGCGCTTCGTTACAGGATCATTCAGTAATCGCGAAAGCGTTACGGAGATGATAGATAAACTCCAGTTGAAGACTCTGCCGGAGAGACGCTCAGTAGCTCGGTGCGGGCTTTTGTTGAAGTTTCGAGAACACACCTTCACCGAGAAGTCAAGCAGTATATTGCTCCCTCCTACGTATATCTCGCGAAGAGACCATGAGGATAAAATCAGAGAGATTAGGGCCCACACAGAGGCATACCGACAATCTTTCTTTCCACGAACAATACGAGACTGGAATAGAAGGGAGAACCGATAGAGGTACTCAAAGTACCCTCCGCCACACACCGTCAGGTGGCTTACGGAGTATGGATGTAGATGTAGATGTAGAGGAACATTCCCCTGTAGTTTCATGACGTTCCATTAGTTGGCGACGCTATAAGCAACCTTCAAAATGGCGTCTGTGACGGAGGTGCGTTCCAAGCAGAGAACTGTTTTGTTTTAGCGGAAAAAACAGAACATCACAGACACTCATAGGCAGAATGTCAACGGAGAAATGGCGGTGAACAAACACACAGTGAGTTGTTGGGCGAAGCGTCTCTCATCATCGCAACAAGATCGCACAACCGTGTCCGATCTCCCGAGTGCTAGCAGGCTGCACACACTGTCACTCTTGCAATGTTGGAACGTGCAGCCGCTCTCATTCGAGGTAATCAACGGATCACAGTCACACACCTCGCTGTTCAATTGGACGTGTCTGTTGGTAGCGCTGACACACTCGTCCGCCAGCTGGGATATTCAAAGTTGTGTGCACGTTGGCCGCCTAACAGAAGACTATAAACTCCAACGAAGGACTATCTGTGCGAAATTGCTTGTGCGTTACGTGGCTGATTGTCGAACATCGTCACAGGCGTTGAAACATGGGTTCATCACTTCGAGCCGGGAACAAAACAGCAATTCATACAGTGACGCCACGCAATCTCTCCTCCGGAAAAAAAAAAAAATGCTCAAACCGCACCCTCAGCCGGTAACGCCAGGGCGACGGTCTTCTGGGACTCTGAAGGGGTTATTCTATTTGATGTCCTCCGTCATGGTGGAACAATCAACTCTGAAGTGTATTGCGTTACACTCAGAAGGGACTGCAGCGTGTTTGTCTCCACAAAAATGCAAACGAACTTCTCCTTCTCCAAGACAACGCAAAGCCTCACAAAAGTCTACACAACCTAGAGGAGCTCTCAAAATTTCAATGGACTGTTCTTTGTCATCCACCCGGGCCGGGTCTCACACCTTCCGACTTGCCTCTGTTTGGCCCAAGAAGGGCGCACTCCACGAGAAGCAGTACGTGGATGCTGAGAAGATCATTTATGGAGCAAGACGCTGACTCAGTCGCCGACCAGTGTTACTATGCCGGCATACAGGCCCTCCTAGTAAGGCTTCGTAAGGCCATCGTATTGAACAGAGATTATGTTGAAAAATAGGATCTGTAGCCAAAAGAGGGGGAATAATATGGTGTACTGGAATTCCAAATAAAACCAACCTGACGTCAGAAAAAAAATGTGTTGCATTACTTGTTGAACCCCTTCGTACTTTAGTTTCGCACGTATCGTACGTATTGTATGGACAGTAATTTGTTGTCTAAGTGGCGGAACTAAAAAATAAAAAATCTGGAGAGCAATTACAGAGGCAATAAACTTTATAACTTTATGATGTTGATAAGAAAACGTAGGCAAATTTTAATTGAAATGCAAGTTACTACAATGAGCCCAAAAAATTGTAACAATATCAGTAGTACAAGAATACTTTCTAAATATTTTTAACAAGGCTGCTTTTTTAGAGATAACATTGCCGTCAATTTATTGTATGCTTTTCATTATTTCTAATATTATGATTTCGAATTTTGAGCCATTACCAAGTGCAACTGGGAAATATATCACGTTTGTATAATATATTGCCGTCAAAATATTGCAATTCATACAGATTTGAAATGTAAGAACTTGACGTCATTTTATACAGAGATGTCTGACATGTACCGATATCTTTTCCAGTAGCACTTGATAATGGCTCAAAAATAAAAATCGTGGTAGCGAAAATAATAAAAAGCAGAAAGTCAAATGGTATCTCCTCATCATAAAAGTAAATGAAATTCACGATAAAAATTAACACGAAAATAGCGGTCCATGTAGTAGACGCAGTGAAGGAATTCAAGTACTTTTTAAACAAAATAAGGGGTAATAGACGAAGCAAAGAAGTCGCTAGAAGCAAATTTGCATAGGCAAAGAGAACCGTCCTCTCTAACAGTAGTCTACGACTTACCGACGCAAACACTGCCGTGGCGAAAGTCTAATGGGATAGCGATATGCACTTATGCAGATGGAGATAGTATTGCGTGCACAGCATATAAAAGGGCAGTGTATAGGTCGAGCTGTTATTTGTACTCAGGTGATTGGCGTGAAAAGGTTCGGGGGGATGACAACACAGCGGAAATTAACAGACTTCGAACGCGGAATGCAGTTGGACATTCCATTTCGAAAATTATAAGGGAATTCAACATTCTGAGAACCACAGTGTCAAGAGTGTGCCGAGAATACCAAATTTCAGGCATTATCTCTCACCACGGACACTGCAGTGGCCAACGGCCTTCACTTAACGACCTAGAGAAGCGCCGTTTGCGTAGAGTTGTCGGTGCTAACAGACAAGCAACACTGTGTGAAATAACCGCAGAAATCAATGTGAGACGTACTTCAAACGTATCCGTCAAGACAGTGCGACGAAATTTGGCGTTAATGGCCTATGGCAGCAGACGAGCGACGCGACTGCCTTTGGTAACAGCAGGACATCACCTGCAACGCCTCTCCTGAGCTCGTGGCCGTATCGACTGGAACCCAGACGACTGGAAAACCCTGGTCTGGCCAGATGAGTCCCGATTTCAGTTGGTTATAGCTGGTGCCAGGGATCGAGTATGGTGCAGACCCCACGAAGCCATGGGCCCGAGCGCTCAACAAAACACAGTGCAAGTTGGTGGTCGCTCCATAATGGTGTGAGCAGTGTTTACAATGGAATGGACTGGGGTCCTCTGTTCCAAGAGAACCGATCGTTGACTGGAAATGATTATGTTCGGCTACTTGGAGAGCATTTGCAGCCATTCAACCATGGGATTTTTGTGGATGACAATGTGCCACGTCAGAAAGCCACAATTGTTCGCTGTTGGTTTGAAGAACATTCTGGACAATACAAGAAAATGATTAGGTCACCCAGATCACCCGACATGAATCCCTTCGAACATTTGTGGGACATAATGGAGAGGCAGTTCGTGCTCAAATTCCTGCACGGTCAATGCTTTCGCCGTTTTGACGGCTATAGGGGCAGCACTGCTCAATATTTCTGCAGGGGACTTCCAACGACTTGTTGAACCCCTACTACGTCGTTTTGTTGCACTACAGTGGGCAAAGGAGGTCCGACACGATATTAAGAGTTATCCCATGCCTTATTTTGAGAAAGATTTTTGTGAGAATGTACACTCTCTGACATTAAATCTGACCGGCGGAAGGCTGCTGCAGACTCTAAAATTGTACAGATCGCAACATGACCACGCAGATAACACACGAAGTGCAGCTGTCTGCATAACCTAACAACGCTGGAAGCTGCGGCAGTTCCTGCAGCAATTCTTGCGTCTGTTCGAGTTGTTAAGCTACGTCTACGCCCGTGGTCCAGCGGTAAACAGCGCGTCGTTTGAATGCAGTGTCTCGCATTCGGAAACCCTCGTAGTCTAAACTTTTATAGTGCCTTTCCTCTGTATGCTGAAGTCCTTAGATACGGCGTATTTCACTTTCTGACACACCTGTGATACAATTTCCGTCCAGTAACGTATTTGCGAAAGATTTCTCGGCAGGCTGTCTGCCTCTGAACGCCCTATGCGTCAGAGCTCTCCGGGGCCCCCTTCCTCGCGTTCGTCAGCGGCTACCACGGCGGCACTGAGGCCTCTGACGTTATTCGAAAGCGTCAGCCACTGCTCATCGCTTGGGAGAGTGTAAAGTGCTCTACTGTTGTTGACTTATGTTCCAGAAAAAAGTGTATGACTCGCATTTCACGCTCTGCAGCAACGGACGCAGACGACCCTGTTTTAATATGATAAGGCTGGCCGATGTGGCCGAGAGGTTCTAGGCGCTTCAGTCCGGCACCGCGCTTCTGTTACTGTCGCAGGTTCGAATCCTGTCTCGGTCATGGATGTGTGTGATGTCCTTAGGTTAGTTAGGTTTAAGTAGTTATAAGTCTAGGGGACTGATGACCTCAGATGTTAAGTCCCATAGTGCTCGGAGTCATTTGAACCATTTAATATGATGAGTGTTGTATTACACTAACGAAATGAATAAGGCTTAAAATTAATTTTATAGTTTGTGATATACTCTGCCTTACTTCGTTGTTGAATGTTATTCTTAATGCTTTATATGTCGTTCTTCCCATTTTAAAAACAATTATTCGTGCAACTTCTTCGTCAGAAATTCATATGTTTCTGTCAAGCCACAGTCCCTAAATATGGTGTAAAGAGTTTTACGATAGTAGTTTCATTTCTTACGATAAATGTATGCGATAAACTGTGAGAATACCTTTCAGTGTATACTCTACACTAACGCAGACACACTGCACATTTTGAAATCCACATATGGATTCATGGAGAAGGCATTCAATTCGTATGTGAATTATTTTCCAGTAGCGTTACCTCCAAAAATAAAAGTTCTTACAATTTTGTGATGTGATGCTACTATAGTATAACGTAATCGTAAGAAGATTTAGAAACTGATGTTGCATTCCTCGAGTCGAATTTCCTTATCTAGAACGCGGCTAAAGCCAAAAGCAATTTACCGCTCGGCACGTTGACCGATGTCGCTCTTGTCACGTATAACGCGCGCGGTTTGTTTACAAAGCACTCCAGCCTTACCCCGGCAGCCAGACGCTGTCAGATATCGTCTCACGCACATCTCGCTGAAATTCACGCCTCACTAGAAGTGGCTAGTAACCCACGTTCATGTGGCATCACTTGACTCTGAAGTAGCCGCCTCGAATCCTTGTTGTACAGGACATCTTCACCGCTATTGCTTTTTAAGTAACAGAACCCAGAACGTTTCCCTGAAAGGCAAGTGTACATCGGAGACAAAGGTATCGCCAGGAGTGCCGAGGGAAGTGCGATAGGACGCCTCTTGCCCTCTACATACGTAAACGATCTGACTGATAAGGTAATGAGGTTATAGTGTACGTGCCGGCCGATGAGGCCGAGCGGTTCTAGGCCCTTCATTCCGGAACCGTGCGACCGCTACGGTCGCAGGTTCGAATCCTGCCTCGGGCATGGATGTGTGTGATGTCCTTAGGTTAGTTAGGTTTAAGTAGTTCTAAGTTCTAGGGGACTGATGACCTTACATGTTAAGTCCCATAGTGCTCAGAGCCATTTGAACCCTTTATAGTGTACGGGAAACTGTCATGATTGTAAGAGGATACACGACTTGAATTTCTATTCGGTGTGATTGATGATAGCTTGCTCTAAATGCGGTAAAATGCAACTCAATGCGGATGAGTAGGAAAAATAATCTTTTAATATTCGAACACAGTGTTTATACGCGTGCTGCTTGACATATCGACGTCGATTAAATAGTTCACATGGCTCTAAGCACTATGGGACTTAACATCTGAGGTCATCAGTCCCCTAGACTTAGAACTACTTAAAACCTAAATAATCTAAGGACATAACACATATCCATGCCCAAGGCAGGATTCGAACCTGCGACCGTAGCAGAAGCACGGTTCCGGACTGAAGCGCCTAGAACCGCTCGGCCACAACAGCCGGCGTCGATTAAATATCTTGGTGGAACACTACAAAGTGCCTCGAAATGGAAGGAGCACGTAAGCTCGTGAGGGAGTATTATGGCGGAAAATAAGAGGAAGACAGCTGAAAATGTCACTCCGGAACACAATGTCGCTCTCGCGAAACCTGTCAGCACCGAAACAACACGAAGGGATCTCCAGAGGCAGGGTTGGGCAGAACGACACTATTGCAATCAATAGTTATACCTCGCTACTTTTGCGAGTGGAATAGGATAGGGAATGACTGTGAGCGGTACAAGGTAACCTCCACCATGCTGCATGGAGTAGATCCGTATAAGCCCTTATTCCTCCTATCTCCTTTCGCGGCCCTCACGCGAGAGAACATGTACTCAGTACACATTTTCATCCGCATTGTGATTGGGTGGATGTCGTATTTCTGCTTTCCCTGTATGCAGTATAAATTTTCGATACGGTGCCTGTTGAAAACCCAAACGCTTCCGCTGCCTTGGTTACCGGACGCACCCGTCGTACGAGCAGTAACACCTAGCCAATTCACTCTGACATAATGCACTCGCAACACAGAGCACTGACTGATCTGACCACGACTGACATCTACAACGTACTGAAAACATTGAACAAGCCTGGCTAACGTCAACATGTATGTTCCAGCATGGATTTCTCGCGGTTCCTCCGCATTACAGTCAGTTCTCTGCATGTAGACGTATATGTACAAGTAGACGTAGATGTAGTTGACAGAAAAAAGGAGGAGAAGTGATGATGTATAGCTCTTGATACCGAATATTGCGCCAATGTTTTAGATTAAATTCCAAACGTATCTGCAGTCTTTCATGAAGTGAGGGTATGTGAGATTGTTAATAGCGATGTTAAGCACTGCGGCTCCCTTGCTGGCATTCGAAAGGAGCAGGTTATGAGCCGGCACCGGTTTTCTCCATCTTCATCATCAGTAACGCAAATATGACACTGAAGACCCACACGCACTCACCATAGTAACATATCCTGATACGCCAAAACATTATGACCACTGCCCACCGGACGCTGGATGCCGCCTGGTGGCGTTGCGGGCATGTGATGTGGCAACATAAGTATGTAAGAGGGGCAGACATGGATGGCGGATCACCCTGCCGAAGCTGTGGGCTCCAAATGAGGAAAGGTTGAGATTCACTCGGAGAGTCCTTAGAAAATGTAGTCCATCAACAAAGGAGATGGCTTACAAAACACTCGTTCGACCTATACTTGAGTAATGCTCATCAGTGTGGGATCCATACCAGGTCGGGTTGATAGAGGAGATAGAGAAGATCCAAAGAAGAGCGGCGCGTTTCGTCACAGGGTTATTTGGTAAGCGTGATAGCGTTACAGAGATGTTTAGCAAACTCAAGTGGCAGACTCTACAAGAGGCGCTCTGCATCGCGGTTTAGCTTGCTGTCCAGGTTTCGAGAGGGTGCGTTTCTGGATGAGGTATCGAATATATTGCTTCCCCCTACTTATACCTCCAGAGGAGATCACGAGTGTAAAATTAGAGAGATTCGAGCGCGCACGGAGGCTTTCCGGCAGTCGTTCTTCCCGCGAACCATACGCGACTGGAACAGGAAAGGGAGGTAATGACAGTGGCACATAAAGTGCCCTCCGATATACCATTGGGTGGCTTGTGGAGTATAAATGTAGATGTAAATGAAATCCACAGAGACTTTGACAAAGGGCAAATTATTATTGAGCCTGTGAACGAATATCCCGAAAACGGCGAAGTTGGTCGAATGTTTGCTTGTTACTGTTGTGAGCAACTATGGAAAGAGGTTGAAGGACAGTGAAACTACATATAGGCGATAAATGGTTGGACGTCAACGAATCATCAAATCTACATCTACAAGTATATGGGTACTCTGCAGATCACATTTAAGTGCCTGGCAGAGGGTTCATCGAACCACCTTCACAATTCTCTATTATTCCAATCTCGTATAGCGCGCGGAAGGAATGAACACCTATATCTTTCCGTACGAACTCTGATTTCCCTTATTTTATCGTGGTGATCGTTCGTCCCTATGTAGGACGGTGTCAACAAAATATTTTCGCATTCGGAGGAGGAAGTTGCTGATTGGAATTTCCTGAGAAGATTCCGTCGCAACGAAAAACGCCTTTCTTGTAATAATGTCCACCCAAAATCCTGTATCATTCCTGTGACACCCTCTCCCATATTTCGCGATAATACAAAACGGGCTGTATTTCTTTGAACTTTTTCGATGTACTGCGTCAGTCCTATCTGGTAAGGATCCCGCACCGCGCAGTAGTATTCTAATAAGAGGACGAACAAGCGTAGTGCAGGCACTCTCCTCAGTAGATCTGTTACATTTTCTAAGTGTCCTGCTAATAAAACGCAGTCTTTCGTTAGCCTTCCCCGCAACATTTTCTGTGTTCCTTCCAATTTAAGTTGTTCGTAATTGTAATACCTAGGTATTTAGTTGAATTTACCGATTTTAGATTAGACCTATTTATCGTGTAACCGAAGTTTAACGAGTTCCTTTTAGCACTCATGTGGATGACCTCACACTTTTCGTTATTTAGGGTCAACTGACTCTTTTCGCACCATTCAGATATTTTTTCTAAATCGTTTTGCAGTTTGTTTTGATCTTCTGATGACTTTATTAGTCGATAAACGACAGCGTCATCTGCAAGCAACCGAAGACGGCTGCTCAAATTGTCTCCCAAATCGTTTATATAGATAAGGAACAGCAAAGGGCCTATAACACTACCTTGGGGAACGCCAGAAATCACTTCTGTTTTACTAGATGACTTTCCGTCAATTACTACGAACTGTGACCTCTGTGACAGGAAATCGCAAATCCTGTCACATAACTAAGTCGATATTCGATGAGCACGCAGTTTCACTTCGAGCCGCTTGTGTGGTACAGTGTCTAAACCCTTCTGGAAATCCAGAAATACGGAATCGATCTGAAATCTCTTGTCAATAGCACTCAACACTTCATGTGAATAAAGAGCTAGTTGTGTTTCACAGGAACGATGTTTTCTAAACCCATGTTGACTGTGTGTCAATAGACAGTTTTCTTCGAGGTAATTCATAATGTTCGGACACAATATATGTTCCAGAATCCTGCTGCATATCGACGTTAGCGATATGGGCCTGTAATTTAGGAGATTACTCCTACTATCTTTTTGAATATTGGTGTGACTTTTTTAACTTTCCAGTCTTTGGGTACCGAGCTTTCGTCGAGCGAGCGGTTGTATGTGACGGCTAAGTATGGAGCTATTGCATCAGCACACTGTGAAAGGAACCTAATCGGTATACAGTCTGGACCGGAGGACTTGCTTTTATTAAGTGATTTAAGTTGATTCACAACTCCGACGATATCTACTTCTAAGTTACTGATGCTGGCAGCTGTTCTTGATTCCAATTCTGGAATATTTACTTCGTCTTCTTTCGTGAAGGCATTTCGGAAGGCTGTGTTTAGTTACTCTGCTTTGGCAGAGTCTTCGATAGTATCTCCATTGCTATCGCGCAGAGAAGGCATTGATTGTTTCTTGCCGCTAACATACTTCACATACGACCAGAATTTCTTTGGATTTTCTGCCCGGTTTCGAGACAATGTTTCGTTGTGGAAACTGTTATAAGCATCTCGCATTGAAGTCCGCGTTAAATTTCGAGTTTCTGTAAAAGATCGCCAATCTTGGGAATTCTGCGTTTGTTTAAATTTGGCATGTTTGTTTCGTTGTTTCTGCAACAGTGTTCTAACACGTTTTGTGTACCAAGGAGGATCAGCTCCGTCGTTTGTTAATTTATTTGGTATAAATCTCTCAATTGCTGCCGATACTATTTCTTTGAATTTAAGCCACATCTGGTCTACCAGGAAGGCGTCAAGTGAATTTTTATGTACTTTTTTGAATAGGTAGATATTTTTCGCTTATTTTCGAGAATTTGAGGATTACATGAGGATTACAATATTCAGTCTCGCTACGACAACCCTGTGTTCACTAATCCTTGAATCGGGGTTCGGAGTATATATGGTGATCTGTGGCATCTCTGCTGAAAGAGCACAATGCAGACGCACGCACAAGTGTTTCGCAGAACGCCGTTCACTATTATGCTATAGGAGACATTCTCCTGCGCTTCCGTGGGACCTGCGGTGGTAATCGAAGATAGCTGACAGGTGCGCTCCGCCTGTATCCCTTCATGCTTCATGTCTTCCCCGACGGCGCTGTCATCTCTCAGCAGTATAACTCCTCGTGTCTCACAGCCAGAATCGTGTTACGGTGGTTTGAGTAGATTGTAGTGAAACGTTGATGTCTCGGTGACCAAATTAGCCTGATGTAAATCCTATGGAACCCATCTGCGTTGCTATCGGATGCCATCACAGAATACGCAAATAAGCGGCTCGTTATTTACGCGAATTTAGCATAGGTATCTAATGCCAGATACCTGCAAAACCTACCAGCAAACTGTTGGATACCTGATACGAAGAATCAGTAACTTATTTCCTTCCAAAGACGTACAAACAAGCTGTTAAATAGGTGGTCGTAATGCCCTGTCTTATCGGTGTACACTCAACATGTGTACATGCGACACAGCACGCACCTTTTGCGAAAGAGGGGAAACCTTTCCAACTAGGCGATCGAAACTGCCCCTTTGAGTCCCACCCAACAGTGCCATTCGACTCCATTCTACTGCATTGTCTTCTTTTCGATATTATTTACCATAAGGAGAGACAGTGAAGATGGACTCAAAAACACACTGGACATCAAAACAACAATATGCCGCGTTAGTAAAAGATAACGGCCTAGCCGCATTGGGTACATTGATTCCCGTCAGATCACTGAAGTTAAACACTGTCAGGTATGGGAGACGACAGTCCAGGTGCGTCATACGCTGTTGGCAAGCGGGAGCACTCTGTTCTTACGAGGCCAGTTGAGGAGTTACTTCATTGAGGAGCAGCGGTTCCAGGTAACGAACACTGACAATGGCCGGGGGCGCAGTGTGCTGACTGGACACCCCTCCATGCCGCTTTCGATGACGCCTTTGGGCTGAGGATGACACGGCGGCAGGTCGGTAACATTGGGTCTTCAGAGACCTGTTCGAAACAGTTAGCGTTGTAAGAAACGTTAGTTGATAGAGGGAAGATTATCTGTGAACGGGAGCTGGTCGACGCGGAATTGGAATATCTCACCAGTGCATGGCTGCAGAATGGATACTCGTCCGCTAGTATGAAAATAGCGTTAACACGGCCACGAAAAGATCATAGATATGTACACATGTCTGCAAAATCGTAAGTTCTCCTGCCGTTTATAAAAGGTATCACTGACCGCATAGAAAAGATCTTGACGAAACGGAATATCGCTATAATCTACAAACCCATTAGCAATACACAGGACACCTAAAGTCAGCCAAAGATGTTTGCAAGCCACAGGGAAAGCAGGGATTTACAAGATACCGTGTAAGTGTGGAGACGTGTTCATGGGTAATACTAAAGATTGGTCGAAAAGTGACTGGAAGAATCGAAGGGCGCTTTGAGGAAACTGACAAATCAGATGCTGCGAAACATCCTTTACAGCCAGGAGCCCACCGCATTCAATTTGATTCGACTAAAGTACCGGCAGCCAAAAGTGAAAGGATATTCAGATGAGGCCATAGAAATTATTAAACGCCCCAATAACCTTAATCGGAAGCAGTCTTTCTTTATTCGTGTCAGAGGTACACTAAAACGAACACATATACAATACATACAAAGAAAACTATACAGTATTCACCCAGAACTGGGCAACTTTGATAGCATTATGTGCTGCAGATGTGAAGTCCTCCATGCTACAGCTGGTTGGGAATGAGTTACATTTGAGGAGATGCCGGGTTGTCTGCAATTAACCGCATTCGCACAGTGTTGTGTTGGAATTTGGCAGTTGGAAGTTGCATTTAAGGAGATTGTCCCTCGATCTTGCGACTTCGGTCCGTAGTCTGTTCAAGGACTTCCAGATGACCCACTTCTCCATGTGTCCAGGTGGCAGGGTTTCTGGAGGTGTCACCCAGTTTGACAGGTGTTGGCATCTTTCCACTAGGTGAGTAGGGTGGCCCCAGCTGATCCTTCTACGGGCTGTGAAGTTGTTAGGAAACTCTTCCTGGACTTCAGTCTTGGCTTGGCAGGTCGATGTCAAAAGATTGGATGTGAGGTCACTGTATTTGATTTATGCCTCTCGATGTTAGCGGTGACCTCTTCTGATGTCATATGGAGCAATCCGAGCGAGACATTGAACTTTGTCCATGGGGGTTGGCCTTAGGCAGCCTGTAACAATCGTACAGCTGTCATTTCAGGCTATATCAGCCTGCTTTGCATGTACTGAATTGTACCACACTGGGCT
This sequence comes from Schistocerca nitens, assembly GCF_023898315.1. NCBI lineage: Eukaryota > Metazoa > Arthropoda > Insecta > Orthoptera > Acrididae > Schistocerca > Schistocerca nitens. The sequence continues at coordinate 281,481,139 of NC_064618.1, read as the reverse complement.
AGTATAGGCAGTTTCTGGAGGATACTTTCTGCTTCAGCTTCAGACAATGTTCCTTGTAGGTCAGTGTACGGTCGAGAGTGACACCCAAACACCTGGGGTGGGAACAATACTCTAGCCTAACTCCACTCCAGAATATTTCAAGTTTCCTGCAGCTTGTTTATGTTTCAGATGGAATTAACACACTTGCGTTTTCTTAGGATTGGGTGCGAGTTGATTCTTTTCATAATAAGTACCAAGCTTTTGTAAACTGTGTGTAAGCATTATCTCTACATCTTCAAATCGATTGCCCCAGGCATCTATAGGAAGCAGTAGCGTGCGAAACAAAATAGTATCTGAAGAAGACGTGTACCTGTATTCAGCCATGGGGTGATAGCGATACCGGACGCCAGCAACCGACAACGACCAATACCAGTCGAGTATCGAAAACATGTAACGGCACGCCTCTGCGCGGGAACACGTGGAGACGGAATTTTACTTACGTTAGTGGCGAACCAGCGTATGTAACGGATATTCGAGAAAGCTACACCTCCTCTTGAAGATGTCATCGTCAGAAGGGGCCGAAACGTTGGGTTTCAACAAGAAATTCGTCTGATCACGGCATAAGATTCAGGAATGGTTGGTTTGAGGGAAGGAGACCAGACAGTGAGGTCATCAGTCTCATCGGATTAGGGAAGGACGGGGAAGGAAGTCGGCCGTGCCCTTTGAAAGGAACCATCCCGGGATTTGCCTGGAGCGATTTAGGGAAATCACGGAAAACCTAAATCAGGATGGCCGGACGCGGGATTGAACCGTCGTCCTCCCGAATGCGAGTCCAGTGTCTAACCACTGCGCCACCTCGCTCGGTGATTCAGGAATATTTTAACAAATGTGACTTTAACGGCTGCGAAAATTTACATTTTGCAAATACCGTGTATCATCCAAAAATAACAGGGGTTTGACCTGCAACGCAAAACATAATCATTGTTAAACAGAACTGGAAACCAGCATGGAAGATTTGCATAGTTTTTACATAAAAGTGGTAATCAATCATCCGCACTTGTGACTGCAGCGAACCTCAGACCACCAGACACGTCACAGAAGAACGCTCCCGAAAGATCATACGATGGTAGATCAGAACACGTACTGGGTGTTCGTACCCAGCATTTTTTACTGTCTTTGTTGATATGATGCATGAGTATTATGCTTTGTGTAAATATTTGTAGTTGTACACATTTAAGTTCTGTATAATATATTAAAGCTATTTGGAATATATTGTTAATTCTCCCGTTGTAGAATTTTACAGTAAGTAAATTACCATATATATTTAAGACTTGTTATATAACGTTTGGACATTTAGGCCACACTGCGTCAGTCGTGCACCGTCTTGTATCCTGGATGAAAGAATTTTACTTCCATGGAACATTAACATTTGCAAATGAACTGAGTTTCTTTAATGTCTTGACTATTCTATATCCCTTGAAAATGGAAATTCGCATTACTTTCAAACAGCCCCCATTTCAAAATGTATTTAATTAAAACTGTTTTTTAATAATAGTTCTACTTAATTTGATTTCACTTCCAGATAATTGGTATGTAGTAGAAAAGTAATGTAACCTAGTTTTAAATACAGTGTCAACAATATTTTCTAGAATGTAACGTTTCTAAATTTCAATAGAATGTTTGTTCTAAGATACATGACGATGTTGGACCTTAGAATATTGCTTATGAATTAGTTTTTATAATTTCTGCAAAAACTGCAGGACACAAAAAGTGTATGTTACAATTTATAAATGGAATAAGAACATATATTAAAATTCTATTACAGGCTGGTTAGGGGCGCATGTCTAGAAAGCTTTCCGAGACACAACACTCTCCCCTACTCTTCATCGTGTTCAAATTCAAATGGCTCTGAGCACTATGGGACTTAACATCTGAGGTCATCAGTCCCGTAGAACTTAGAACTACTTAAACCTAACTAACCTAAGGACATCTCACACATCCATGCCCGAGGCAGGATTTGAACTTGCGACCGTAGCGGTCGCGCGGTCCAGACTGTAGAGCCTAGAACCGCTCGGCCACACAGGCCGGCCTTCATCGTGTTATCACTTCCATAACACACAGGATGATTTTTCTACCATGTACTAACTCTAGGGACTGATCGATGAGAGAATATGTAACAAAAAAGGTCTAATGAACTTATGTCCAGAAATGCATGGCTTCCATGCTAGACATCATTTATTCAGTCATACATTGTTACAGAGACTGCGGTCTAAAATGCGCTGTACCATGCAGCCATAGTTACAGTAAGTGTTGAAATTGGTTTCTATGTGCCTCGACCTATGCGTGTATGCGCCGTAGCACGTTCTGTCTCGTACGTTCACATTGGCCAGGCTGCATCCGAACTGTGTCAAAGGCAGCATGAATACGCTGCTCCAGTGTCCCCATATCTGAAATGGGCTCTGCATACAGGATACTTTTGAGAAAGCCCCATAACAAGAAATCGCACGGGTTGAGACACGGTGAACGAGCAGGCCATGCAACTGGACCCCCTCGTCCGATCCAACGAACAGGGAAGACACGATTGAAATGGGCCTGGACCTTAAAAGGCGAAGTGAGCTGGAGCATCATCATGTAGTAGCCATACAACCCTTCGAATCATCAATGGCACTTCCTATAGCAGAGGAGGCAAAGTCATCCGCAAGAAACGCCGATAGTTCTGGCCTATTGGGCGACGTGGAAGGAAGGCTGGTCTCAAAATACATTCGCCAATTACCCCGGTCCACACATTCCTGCTGCACCGATGCTGATGATTCGCTGTCACCATACCATGGGGGTTCTGCATACTACCCAGAGATGACTGCTACGAAAGTTGAAGATAAGACACCGCGTAAAGGTAGACTCATCTGTGGATAGGAAGGGTGACACAAATCCCAGAATCGTGGTTGTCTGGTGAATAAACTAGTTACAAAACTGCTTCCGATATCGAAAGTCTGTCGCTAGTAAGCCCTGCACAAGCTGTAACAGTTGTCATGGAGAATGGTCCACACGGTCATCTGGCTTACCGTGTACTGGCTGGCCTGGTAGTGACACGGCGGTTACCTCCCACAGTGTTAATAGCATTTCCCTCCAAGTCTGGTGTCCGAACATTTCGGGTACGTCGTTCATGATTTCCTGCTTCCTGAAACAGCCCTGACTCAGACAACGGTGAAACAGTGTTTGTTGTCAGGGGGGATACGTTTCTGATACAACCTTGCTGCCCACCTTTACGAAAGTAAACACCATGTCGGCAAGCTCTCGATTCGAATACGGAACCATTGTATACAACGCTGTATCACATGCACTAGAAGGTGAGTCAGCAACAGAAGTGAATCGGACACAATATTACCAATTACTATGGCAGGAGAGGACGCTAGGGCATGATGTATGAGGAACAGTACCTTGTTCCGTATCCTTTCATCGATCAGTCCCTAGAGGTTGTACTTGGTGGAAAAAATCACCCCTTATGCTTGTAAAAGAATGGGCCAGTTTTAAAAATTAATAATAAACCAATTTATTACCTTACATGGACACACCTTACACCACAAGCAGCGAAACTGTTCAAGTTTTTCACGCTCTACCCGGTGCTCGCTTATAAGCTTACTGCGCAGACGTAGTGTCTATTTGCAACAAGACGTTGCAACAGGAATAGGCTTTGTAACATTATGTGATTGCCTTATCATTTTAAATCATTCATTAATCGAGCAGTCGCTCGGCAACAGCTACAGTTAGCAAATAATGTTGCGAAAATGTAAAAGGTGAACGACCTGTGATGTAACTTGTTATTGTCGAAGCGCCGTCAGAGATGCTGTGAGTTATTGACTTTGAAAACCGCGGCGCGAAAAACGGACAGAAGAAGAACATTTTTACACATTTTGTTTAGATGTACGAGATATTCTCGATGAACAGTTACTCATTCTGTTGTTGTCTCCTGTAATTTGTGTCGGACGCGCATGTCTTGCCGCCGTATTATTATTGTCAAAATTAATATTGTTCTAGTGTAAAGTAAATGTGTAATACTAAAAGTGCCTAGCAGTAGATTTATTGTGCGACGTGTATGTGAAAACGTCAAAGGAATTGTTTTCATTAAGAGAAGTGCCAGTCAAAACGGCATCCATGTTAAATCCTTCATTGCAGTGTAAGTTCGTCTATTAATTGCCATAAATTCAGAGTTAAATGGAACTGGTGTATGGACTATTCATTTACTACAGAATCTATGTCTCACTTCTTCATGAAATTATTTAATTTTCTATATGTTTCTGCCAAATAGAGAGTTCACAGTCACGAATTCTTTCGTCGAGTTCGGACGGAAGTTGCATGCGGTGAAATATTTTCTCCGCGCCATGTTCTATTGGTAAATGCATGATAAACTACGGTCCCTTAGGAAATTCATGTTGAGCTATCCAAAATAATTATATTTTGAATAGGCATTTACTCTCCTCTGCCATGCAACTTCCGACTGATCAGACGATCCAACAAGAAACAGCCGCAGACGGTCGGCGTTCGCAAATATGTTTCCACCGCTGATTATAGCTATATGTTACAGCACAAAAGTAACATATTGTTATAATTAGAGACTACGAACGGGAACATTTATAACTGTATGTTTATGTATACACTTTACGTAAACATATCGTTATAGCTTTCTGTGTGCTCCGTTTTGAGGTGTCCAGATCTGTGACTACAGTGCAGCATGAGTTTCGCGCACGACTTAGGGTAGAGCCACCACTCAAGAATAACATAGGTAGGTGGTACCGACAGCTCGTGGAAACCGGATGCTTTTGTAAGAGGAACAGTCGTGGTCGACCTCGTGAGTCTGATGCAAACGTATAAAGAGGGCATGAGGCGTAAGTCCTCGCAAGTCACTTATTAAAGCAAGCAGGAAATTGTTCGTACCAAAGATTACAGCGTGGAAGGTGTTCCGTAAGTAGTTATGTTTTAAACCGTAAAAAATGGGATTAGTGCAGACCGTTACACCAGTAGACAAAGTGAAAAGGCGTGACTTTGCGAAGAGATGCAGTTAAAAATGGAGGACGATTTTTCTGTGGAAAGACTCATATTTTTCCAGGAACCAACTTTCCATGTAAGTGTCAAGGTGATCATACAGAAGCGAGAGACCACACGCGTTGGTAGAGCACCAGCGTGACTCTCCAAAAGTGAATCTCTTCTGTGTGTTGTAGCGCGAGAAAGTCCACGGTCCAATTTTCTTCGAGCAACAAACGGTGACTGGTAACTCATTTTGAGGCATGTTAGAAACCTGGATGCTATCCCAACTGAACACCGCTGTAATGATTAATTATGCAACAGGATGGTATTCCACCACATTTTCACAGGCATACACAAGAGCTTCTCAATTGTGTTCTTCACCAACGCTGGACTGGATGAGCTGCAACAGTAGACAACAAGCTTCTCCCCCGGGGCACCCCACACGCCGGATTCAATACCCTGCGATTTCTTTTTGTGGAGGTTTGTGAAAGACCGAGTTTATGTACAGCCAATGACAGTGCCTCTTGAGGAAGAGTGTGATCGGATAAAGCATGCATTGCACTCCACATATTGTAGGATTGTGACTAATGCATGAAAAACTTAGACAGCTGCCGCTGCTTATCCTGAAAGGTTTGCCCAAATAAAGTACTAAAGCGATTTTTAATTTTTAAAAACCGCACCATTCATTTATAAACACCCTATATATTTAACAAAGAAATTCGCCAAATAGCCGTGCAAATTAAGAAGTTTCGGCAATTCAGTGCGCCATCTTCAGGGCCCATATGCAGTGAACATATACAATATGAACATCAACAAAAGCAAAACGAGGATATTGGAATGTAGTCGAATTAAGTCGGGTGATGCTGAGGGAATTGGATTAGGAAATGAGACACTTAAAGTAGTAAAGGAGTTCTGCTATTTGAGGAACAAAATAACTCATGGGGGTCGAAGTAGAGAGGATATAAAATGTAGACTGGCAATGGCAAGGAAAACGTTCCTGAAGAAGACAAATTTGTTAACATCGAGTATTGATTTAAGTGTCACGATGTCGTTTCTGAAAGTATATGTATGGAGTGATGGAGTGTAGCCATGTATGGAAGTGAAACATGGACGATAAATAGTTTAGACAAGAAGAGACTAGAAGCTTTCGAAGTGTGGTGCTACAGAAGAATGCTGAAGTTAGATGGGTAGATCACATAACTAATGAGGAGGTATTGAATAGAATTGGGGAGAAGAGGAGTTTGTGGCACAACTTGCCTAGAAGAAGGGATCGGTTGGTAGGACATGTTCTGAGGCATCAAGGGATCACCAATTTAGTACTGCAGGGCAGCGTGGAGGGTAGAAATCGTAGAGGGAGACCAAGAGATGAATATACTAAGCAGATTCAGAAGGATGTAGGCTGCAGTACGTACTGGGAGATGAAGAAGCTTACACAGGATAGAGTAGCATGGAGAGCTGCATCAAACCAGTCTCAGGACTGAAGACCACAACAACAACATGAAATTCTCAAAAATTATCGATATTGGCAGTCAAGTCTTCGAAGGAAGCTTTTGAGAATTCACGACATCCAGGAACAGATGCCCCCAGTATGCCAATATCGATCGCTTTGGAGAGGTACGTATTGGGCCTGAAGATGGCGTATTGAATTGCGAAACTGGTAGCGAAAATAAAATAACTCCTTAATTTGCACTGCTGTTTGGCGGATATCTTTATTAAATATTTGACCAGCCGCTGTCCCACGTCCACAATGGATCAACAGACTCTGTGTGTGTTTTTTTAAATATGTCAAAACACAATAAATAAATGAACATGACAAATGATATCCAAAACTCAGACGATTATGCAGCCTATAGCAGAACAGCTCTGTCGCCCAATTGCAGATACGGCAGTACCTGCTGGATCTGGCGGCGAGCTTCCCCATCAGGGTGAGAGTGGAGACCATCGGACAGAGCTCTGAGGGCCGACCCTTAGACGTGATACAGATCTCGTCCGGCGGTGATGGTGCGCGACCAGTGATCCTGATGGACGCAGGTATCCACGCCAGGGAGTGGATCGCGCCCGCCGCCGCCCTCTACGTCATCAACCAGCTGGTCGAGAACGGAGTACACAGCTCTCTCGTCGACAGCATCGACTGGCACATTCTACCTCTTCTCAACCCTGATGGATACGAGTATACCTTCACAACGGTAAGTCCGAACGCTAACAAAGATGCGATACGACAGTTCGTAAGTAATAATTGTAACGCTTCCTCTTATATTATTATGTTTTTCTATTGTTATTGTTAGAAAAATCTTTATTCAGACGGTCGTCGATATTTTGAAATAAAAGTTACTGCGGATGTCGCGTAATAAATATTTCGCGTGAAGCGCTGTTGCGACACAGGCAAAGATCAATTGTGGAAACTAAGCCACTGAATACGAGGGGCGTTCAGAAAGTAAGCTCCGATCGGTCGCGAAATGGAAACGACTATGAAAATCCGATAAAGCTTTGCACAGATTTGTTGGGTAGTGTCTCTAGTATAACCCCAGTTAGCATCACGTCGCTCTTCTCATTTCTGAGCTCGCAGTGAGTGCGTAAAGATGTCTAGAAAATAGTGTCTGCCGCCAAGTACGAGGGCCTGGTGAGAAATTTCGCCTGAAGCTATGCAGCTAACATTACATAACTGTCGTGCTGTTTCTTCTTCAAGACAATTCTCAGCCGCATTCTGCAGGGGCAATGAAGATGTTCCTGCATCGTTTTCAAATGGAAATGTGAGATTACCCACAATACAGTCCGCAATTGTCTCCCCCTGAGTTTCATCTCTGGTCACATGAACCGCTGTCTTTGAAGACAACATTTTGACACAGACAACGAGGTGTAGGCCAGCGTGGAGAATTGGCGGAAAGCACTGGCGGCTGCCTTCTATGATGAGGCTATTGAAAAGTTGGTACAACGCTATCACAAAAGTCTAAGTCAGAACGGCGACTACGTAGAGAAGTAGCTGAAAGGTGTAGCTAATTGTTACAAGTAAAACATTTCTGATGTTCACTGTGGTTTCAATTTGGCAATCAATCGGAGCTTACTTTCTGAACAGGCCTCGTATTACAAATGAGAGGGCATGTACATTCGCGAATGAGTGGTAAAAAAAATGCGTTAATACTGTGTACGAAATGAGTCTTAAATTTAGTTACGCTTGTACACTCTCAAATGTATGCGAACATACGAACAGAATAGAGGCACGTTCATTTTGAGTGCAATCATCCCCCGTGGCCTGGATAAAAATAATTACAGGTAAATGCATTTATTCATCTTAGAACGTAAATGCTTGGACTTAGAAATTAAATGAAAAGAAAGACTGCAGGTTCTGAATGTCGCGGCAAATGTACTGAAATTGACGGTAGCGGCCACGAAAGGAAAAAGATGCACACACTCACGTACCTCTATTGTTGAGCAGCGTCGCCGTGAAGATCGTCGCCGCCATCTAAATTCTCTGCATAAAATTAAAATAATAGTAATAATTTTCCCGAATTTCAGGAGCTGGGATCCATGGTATCACAAAAGACGAAATCGCTCTGCTTCAAAATCACTTTCATTATTTAACCCAAGCCGGCCGCGGTGGCCGAGCGGTTCTAGGCGCTTCAGTCCGGAATCGCGCGACTACTACGGTCGCAGGTTCGAGTCCTGCCTCGGGCATGGATGTGTGTGATGTCCTTAGGTTAGTTAGCTTTAAGTAGTTCTAAGTTCTAGGGGACTCATGACCTCAGATGTTCAGTCCCATAGTGCTCAGAGCCTTTTGAACCCATTTGAGCCATTTAACCCAGTTTTATCTGTAAGAAATGGCACAACACGTCTTAACACTAGGACAGGATAACAGCGAAAGGTAACTTATTCTAAAACTAATAAACGAAGAGCTTCTTTTGTTCAGCAAATGCTTTACGCATTAATCTCTGGTAGTTGACTAGCGTCTATATATTCATAAAAAAATTATATAATTCCTTTACATAACACAAATCAATAATTTGATCATTACTATAGTAATATGAATCAACGACAATTAGAGTAGTCAATAACATGACTCTTAAGCAGTATACAGGGGTTCGACAAATATACCGAAACATCACGAGAAACGCATGCTCGAACGTGCGTTCAAAGGCTAGCCAAGAATGACATATAACTCGTCGATTTTGACCAATGACATATTTTTGTTATAGATATTACTTTGTTTTTATTCAAGCCATAGATAATAAATCAGCTATCTTCTGTACAAAGCGTCAAAATCGTAAATAAAAATAAACGAATGTATTATTAAGCCGTAGATACTGTGTACGCTTTTTGTCGCTTGTGGGAATTTTAGATCATTTGTATACCCATCTCTAACTATACCTTTGTCTGATAATGAATCATTCCGGTTGCTGTTTCCTCTGCAATTACTATGTAGCTTAACTGAAGAATAGGATTGTGTGTGTTTATTGTGTATTAAACCAGGGACCTAGAAACGACGGAGAGGCTGCGTCCCACCGTAGCCCTCAGGCCACAGCAGTCCACCCACCCCACCGCCGCCCCATACCGAACGCAGGGTTATTGTGCGGTTCGGTTGACCCCAGTGAGTCCCCCGCCCCGCTCGGAACGTCTCATACCAGACGAGTGTAACTCCAAACGTTTGCATAGTAGAGTAATTATGGTGTACGCATACGTGGAGACAGTGTTTGCGCAGCAATCGCCGACATAGTGTAATTGAGGCGGAGTAAGGGGAACCAGCCCGCATTCGCCGAGGCAGATGGAAAACCGCATTAACAAACATCCACAGGATGGCCAGCACACCGGGGGGACGAGCACGCCTTCCCGCTCGGGAAGCAGCGCGTTAGACCGCACGGCTAGCCGGGCGAGTCGAAGAATAGGATACCAGTACTAAAGAAAGCAAAAAAATCGACGTTCGTAACACTGGCATCTTGTACTTCAGCTGAATTACGAAGTTTGTATCCCGTTCTTCAGCTGACCTATATAGGTCTTCAGTTGGCCTGTATAGATCAGTTGTGGTGCAGAACACAAATTGTACGTTTGTCGCATTTTTTCGACTTCGCTAGTGCTAGGATCCCACTCTTCAGTTGATCTATGTAGGTCAGCCGAAGTGCAGGATACTAATTTTACGTTTTTCGCCTTCGCTAATATTGCTATCCTTTTGTTCAATTGATCTATATACATCAACTGAAGTACAGGATAGAAATTTTACGTTTGTTGAATTTTACGCCTTCGTTACTACTAGTATCCTATTCTTCAGCTGACCTTTACAGGTCAACGGAAGCTCATGATATAATCTATACGTATCAGCTGAGATGTTCCATGCCTGTGTTACATATATCACCCTTTTTTTTCCTTTTTGCTTTCGCTAGCACTAGTGTCCAATCCTTCAGTTGATCTATATATATCAACTGAAGAATAGGATACTAGACTCCACTTTTTACTGCGAAAAAAGCGACATATGTAACATTACGTTCGATATATGGATGTACATGGTATATGTCCGCGATCTGTTTTCTCTTTCGCTACGGTCGCAGGTTCGAATCCTGCCTCGGGCATGGATGTGTGTGATGTCCTTAGGTTAGTTAGGTTTAAGTAGTTCTAAGTTCTAGGGGACTGATGACTTCCGCTGTGCTCAGAGCCATTTGAACCATTTTTTTCTTGTTTTCTCTTTACTACATTTCTTTGCCAACGTTCGTCTATATCTTTCCAATGCGTCTTCCGTTGTAACTTGTGACGCCATTTTTCTCAAAGCCGACGGGTTGTATCCCATTCTTCAGTATTCCCCATTCTCCCGTTCTCAACCCTGACGGATACGAGTACACCTTCACAACGTTAAGTCTGAACACTAACGTAGGACATGTCACGACAGTTGGTAAGTAATAATACAAATTAATAATGTGATTATTACCATGGTAATATCAATTAACGACAATTAGAGCAGTTACTAACATGATTCTTAAGTCGTATATAAGGGTTCGACAAAAATATTAGAACATCGCAAGAAACGCATGCTTGAAATTACGTGCAAAGGCTAGCCAAGTCTGCAGGAGGCGCTGTTGTATCATCGCAAGAAACGCATGCATGAAATTACGTGCAAAGGCTAGCCAAGTCTGCAGGAGGCGCTGTTGTATCATCGCAAGAAACGCATGCTTGAAATTACGTGCAAAGGCTAGCCAAGTCTGCAGGAGGCGCTGTTGTATTCAACCACGAACGGCCCTCATTGTGTTGCAAGAGTCAGTCGTGAGTAGAAGGCTGCTCTGTGTAGTTGTGAATGCGTTACGTAGAACCTAAGTGAATTCAAACGTGGGCAAAACGTTGGTGCTTCTACGGTGGGCGTTTCCGTAACGAGGGCAGCCGAACTGTTCAGTGTTTCAAGAGACTCTGAACGAAGATTTATATCGCATGCGGGGGAAGCGGAAAAACTTGATCCGCTAAGTCACAACGCGGAGGAAAGTGCGTGTTGAGTGATCGTGACGGACGGCCGTTAAGGAGAATTGTGACGAAAAACAAAGAGGACGGTAGCTGCAAATGTTATTGCAGAACTGAATGTCACACTCGCGAACCCTTTCAGCACCAAAACCAACAACGAGGAGAGCTCCAGATGTGGGGAATTCCAGGTACAGCTAGAATTCCAAACCCTCTCATCAGTGATGCAAATTACCGTAACAGGGAAACGCGATGCCAAAATCATAAAACCTGGACTATGGAGTAATGGAAGAATGTCATTTGATCGAATGAGTCTTGTGTTAACACTGTTTCCAACTTTTGGACGAATTTACAGTGAAACATGGCAGGAGTTTGGTGATGATTTGGGCAACCATATCGTGGTATTACTGCCAAGGATTAAGTGATCGTTTTGGCTGATTAGGTTCATCCCATGGTACAATCCTTGTTGCCTAAAGGTTAAGCTCTGTTCAAGACGACAGGGCCCTGCTCACACAGCTCGCATAATGCAAGACTGGTTTTGTGAGCTCGATAATGAATTGTCGCATCTTCCTGGTCACCACAGTTACCATATCTCAATATTATTGAGTCCTTGCGTTCTACTTTGAAGAGAAGGCTGCGCAAGCGCTGCCCGATTACATCATCGTTACCTGAATGTCCCTTGAAAACCATACACGACCTGTATTTAGCCATTCTAAGACAACTGGGAGCTGTTTTACATATCAATGGTTTTACTACGCCGATTAGACATGGTAATATGTTGTGTCTGAGGTGTCTACATGTTTTTGTCCGACCCTGTACAGACCAGTGAATCAACTAATTAGTCCCTTTTGTCTTTCATTCGCCAACTTTTGTCATCAGCTCGTTCCATCAATTTCAGAAGTCATTCGATAAAGTTGCTGATTGTAGCTCACTGAAGAAATGTGAACTTAGGTAGTATCGGACAGGCTTTATGACTGATTTCTGGACTTCCTAGCAGATCGGAATAGTACGTCATTCTTAACGGAGCGAAACCTTCAGATGAAAAAATGATTTCGGGAATACCCCAAGGAAGTATCATACGGCCGTTACAGTTCGCTGTATTGTATACAGAAATAATCTGATGGAAGCTGTTCAGGGATGTGCTGTTGAATATAAGAAGTCGTGACGTCATAAAAGTGTATCAATATGCAGGACACCTGGAAGCTACAACAGCAGACTTGTGAGTCATACAACATTGAGTAATTCTGTCAGGTTTTGTGTTTATTATACCATACAATGGTTCATATTGTATAAAATAATTTTATATGCAGAACTCTCTGCTAATTAATTATTATATAACCAGAAGATGATCTCGAAGCTGACCAGTTCTAATTTTACAATTAATATAACGCCTTTGTGTCCCCTAACTTGATAAGAAACATTCATGTAGTAATATTCTACGGACATGGGCAGATAAATGAAAAAAATAAAATAAAATAAAATAAAGTAGTACTCGAGTTTCGAAAACGGGACGCAAAAAGTGAGGTACCGCGACACTAGCCCCTATGCCACCAGCTGCACTGAGCGTATCACGGGCCAAAGGCAAATAAAGTACATCGGTTACTTTGACAGTCATTTTCTAAGAAACGAGCGCACATCCACAGATAAACTAGACACGTGATTGCTTAGTTTGGCTCCTCTTCCACTGAGCGACGTGTCTGGGAAGTTGGGTTATGGCACGTGCCGTGTTCTCCTTGTGAGTGTGTTAGTCGCGAAATGTTTGAGAACTATTTTTATGCACACATTGCAATGATAGTAGAACAGAAAGCACCACAGGAAAAATGTTTGAAGTGCTGGTATATCTTGTTGACCAGTTCACCATTGAGAACAATACTTTTTTGTTACCAATTGTAGGGGCAGTAGAGATGCTTGTAGTGGAATGGGAGGGAAAATTATTATCCTCAGAGTTGGCTACACTAATGAGTAACTGTGAAGAAAGTTGGACGTCCAGCCACATTTACGACTACAGTATATCCAAATTAATGCAGATGGTCAATTAACTGATTGCAGCAATCTCAAGTCAACACGACAAAAAAAAGTGAAGCACCCAGAGACATGATCAGATGTCAACGTAACTTCCTACACATACATGCCATAAGCGGGTATGTAAATGAATAGAGTCGCAATTTTCAGAGACAGGCAGAACGGCCACTGGAGTGCATTAGCGCTGTTCAAACTCCGTGCTGTTACATGCCATGGTAGGGTATATAAGTGGCTTAAATAGCGTCAAATGTTGAGTGATCACAGCGAAGGACATGGAGATGTGGTGTGTACTCTTGTAAGACAGCGTTAATCGATAACTAACAGGGTTTAAAGGAGCCTTGTTGTGGGTCTCCATTTAGTCAGCTGGTCAAATTGTGAAATATCCAGGTTTCTGGGGCATTCAGGTGTGATAGTGGCCTAATGCTGTACTGACCGGTAATGAGAGGGTATGCATACTCGACATCAAGTTCCGGTCGAGCAATTCTGAGCACCACAAGGGAGTATGGCGGTATTGTGCAGCAAGCAACATCATAAATCCTTCATATCTATATCTGTCATCCGAGAATAGACTGCAACATTCCGTGTCATCCCTTACCACTGGTTGGATAGAAGCAGTAGCTGGGTTATGGAATTACCGTCCCAAGCATAGGATGCCGTAACAGGCGAGTCATCGCGCCCTGAAAATATTCTAAGTTTGGAGGAAGCAGTGGCTGCACGGGCCGCTCGGCAGGCCGACCACGTAGTGCTGGACACTGGCGAAAGCAAGAGTGGTCTGGCTGCGTGGCTGGGAATTCCATGGTGACGCTGTGTTGACGGAGACATGCCGGGAGTGCCAAAGATGGCGGACTTTGTGAAGCCTTAATGGGAGACATTTCACAGTTCATATAGAAATTAATAGTAGCCAGATGAATCATGATACCTCTAAAAGAAACATGTACATTACCATTTTTTGCACGACGATTCTGATGGTGTAATCAAATTTTCAATATATTTATTAGTTTAAAGTTTAGTATCCAACGATAAATTATACAAGTAACACCCAGCAACGAATTTTCAAAATCTAAATGGTTCATCCGATTTCGTCGCTCTAAGTGTCTTTAGAAAGCTATTAGTGGAAACCTAAATTGGTATAGGTTACAGCCATGTAACGTGAATAGTACATGAGTTATTGGAGGTCAAAGTGGCCGATTACTATCGATCGCGTCAGGCTATAAGAACTCCACAGTTACACGAAAAAACGGTATCAGTATGCTTATAAATATATTTATTCATCTACGTCTTTGTTTATATCCGATATATACTATTCATGAAGAAATTGGTTAAATGTTTACTGTGTTCTAGAAAGCACAAAGACATTAGGCTACTGGCCTACCTTTTTTTCTATTCTTTTGATATATGCTTAATTAATTTCTTTATGTATCTAATAATGTGTGTTAGAGAGTGTTTATGGTCCAGCCGTAGGTAGATATATTTAATTTCAAGTTATTTAAATGTAAATGCAGTATTTCGTATGTGTTTCAATATGTTTGTGAGTGCACGTTGGCTTGGAGACATGGAGGGGGCGCTCTAGCCAATCACAGCGCTCGCTACTAAGAGAGACGTATGGAGGCTGGGGAGGAGCATCGTTTCCGGAGAGGGTACGAGGGAGTTCTGGCAGTGCAGCAGTGCTGGACAGTACAGCACGGGACACGGGAGGTGCTGGACGCGACGGCGCGATGGACGCGGAGTCACGGGAAAGACTTGCACAGTGGAGCAGTCTGCGCGTGGTCGCGGAAGATAGAAATATTTTGGAGTGTTGACTTGTGCTCTTGTGTCATTTCTGTGGCTTCTGCAGTGAAGACGCAGTATGCGTTTAGAAGTGAATATCTCACGAGCTATGTTGTTTCCACTTCACAATCACATCGCCAGCAGTCGACTTGTGCAGCTTTAAAAGGGTTGAATGTCCCTGATGAATTTATTACTTTTCGACGTCACTGGGCTCTCCTAACCGATTCACTCTGCTGTTATTGCTGCTCTTTATCGACACAGTATTCCCCGCCTTCTTTTATAATGGCGGGTCAACCCCTGGTGAATCGAGAGGTCAGTTCCGCATTACATATGAATATCCGGTTATCTTTTATCATATATTTATTTTGTTTTACCTGCAACATGAGCTATTAAAGTTTTCGTTTCATCAGGATGTTATTCCTTGTTCTTTGACGTTCTGCAATTTATACAGGGGCAAGCAGACTCTTTGGAACACTTTGTATTTTTTTTTCCTTTATTGTATTTCGATTCCCCCCGAAGGGGGCGGGCTGGCAGCAGCTTATTACGCTGCTCTGCAGCCTACAGACTTTTTTAAAACGTAAGGAGAAGTAAAGAAACAATAAAAGCAGGCGATAAAACGGTGACTTAAATTGTAAAACGGCGGAAATTTGTGGAAAGTTAAAACACAAAGCAAAGGGTTGGCAAAGCGAATAAAATACACAGCATACAGACAGGTAACATAGTATACAGACAATTAAAAAACATGGCGACAGTCTGGTTTCTGTTCGTAAGAGATATAAAATCACACCCAGCGACAGTATGATGGCCATTCGCAACACTTCGGAAAAGACACACAACACTCAACACTCACTGTAAACACTGCACTAAAATGTCGGCACAAAGAGGACACACCATAGCCTAGGGCAGGTGGGGGGGGGGGGGGGGGGTGGACCTGGACAGATGAGGGGGGAAACAAGGAGGGAAGAAAGGAAAAACGAAAGGGGGGGGAACCAAGGAGGGAGAGGACTCATAAGGGGAGGGGAGGGGAGGGGCGGGGCAGACGCGAGTGGGAATGGGATAAGGCAGAGGAGGGAAATGCAAAAGGACTCAGGGAAGAGAAGGGGGACAGAGAGAGGGTAGGTGGGGAAAAAAGAGGATGGAAGGGGGGGAGAGGGAGCCCAAGAAAAGGATGGAGGAAAGGAGGGGGGTGAGGATCAGAGTTGATAGGAGGGATAAATGGAGGGAGAGAGGGCATCATCGGGGAGCAGGAGTTGATGGAAGCCACCTTGGGACAGGAGATGAAGGGTGTAGAGATGGACGGTAGGGGGGACACAACAGCGAAGACGTGGCAGTGGGCGGGGATGAGAGAGGAGAGGAGCAACCAGTGGTGAGGGGGATCTAGGCAGCGGGAGGTGTAGAGTATGTTGATATGTTCGAGGAATAGGAGCAGATGGGGGAAAGGAATCAGGTCATAGAGGATCCGCATGGTGGATGGGAGGCGTATACGGAGTGCATGATGCTCAAGGATCTGGAGGGACTTATAGAATTTGGGGGGGGGGGGGCAGATATCCAGGTGGGACTGGCATAACAGAGGATGGGACGGATTATGGATTTGTAGGTGTGGAGGATGATAGAGGGGTGCAACCCCCATGTCTGGCCAGAGAGGAGAACACTTTGTATACCTCATGACCAATTTTGATGGTGCAAATCAGGGATCTGTTGTGCATACACTGACAGAATTGTTGAAATCTCCAGTAATATATCTAGCTCAGGATAATTTCTAATTCACCCACCAAGTCAGACAACTCTGTTCAACAGTGTTTACACCTATGTGTCAGGTGTAAGCCCTGTACAATGCCCTCCTTGGCACTGATATAGACTACTTCGTTTTTGGCTGGCTCTGAGCACTATGGGACTCAACTGCCGAGGTCATTAGTCCCCTAGAACTTAGAACTAGTTAAACCTAACTAACCTAAGGACATCACAAACATCCATGCCCGAGGCAGGATTCGAACCTGCGACCGTAGCGGTCTTGCGGTTCCAGACTGCAGCGCCTTTAACCGCACGGCCACTTCGGCCGGCTACTTCGTTTTTGTTCAGTTTGATATACGAGGATGGTTTGAAAAGTTCTCGGAATCACCACGGGAGGTCAGCGCTAGCGCAACGAGTTGTTCACGTCATATTCATTGGACTGTTCCCTGTTAACACGTACGTGGCTCTGTTGTTGTTCCCGCGTAGTGATTTGCGAAGATGGAAGAAATAGAGATTCGAACAGTGATTAAGTACTTCGTAAAGAGAGGTATGAAAGCGAAGGACATTCATGCCGATTTCCAGAATACACTGGGAGACTCTGCTCCTTCATATCCAACTGTTGACAAGTGAACAAATGAATTTAAATTTGGTCGTGAGAGCTTAGATGATGATCTGCTCAGAGGCCGGCCAACATGTGTCATTACTCCAGAAATCATTGCAAAAGTGCACGAAATGGTCATGGAGGGTCGCCGATTGAAAGTGCGCGTAATTGCTCACGCTTGCCAGATGTCTTCTGACTGGGTATAACACATTTTAACTGAAGAATGAGAAATGAAAAAATTATCTGCAAGATGGGTGCCGTGACGCTGGATCAAAAAAGCATGAGAATGGACACATCGGAACAATGTTTGGTCTGTATTAGGAGAAACGAACAAGATTTTTTGCGTAGGTTTGTGACCACAGATGAAACTTTGGTGCACTACTATACACCAGCGACAAAACAACAGTCAAAGCAGTGGAAACATGCTGATTCTCCGCCACCAAAGAAAGCAAAGACAATTCCTTCGGCGGGAAAGGTCATGGCATCAATGTTCTGGGATGGGATGGGGTCTCTGTTTGTACATTATCTCCCCACTGGACAAACAATTACTGGAGAATACTATGCTAACCTCCTGGACAAATTGCAACAAAAGATACGAGAAAAAAGGCCAGGTTTACCAAGGAAGAAAGTTATTTTCCATCAAGACAATGAGCACCCGCACATATGTGCCGTCACCATGGCAAAATTAACGAATTAAGGTATGAACTGTTGCCACACCCGCTTTATTCGCATGATATGTTTCCGTCAGACTTCCATCTCTTCCCAATGCTGAAAATTTTTCTTGGTGGACGAAGATTCACTTCAAACGAAGAATTGATAACCGGAGTTGACAACTATTTTGCAGGCCTGAGGAAACTCATTTTCGAGATGGGACCAAGGCACTGGAACATCGTTGGACCAAGTGCATTAATCTACAAAGAGACTACATTGAAAAATAAAAAAAGTTTCATTGTTGTAAGTACTTTTTCTCTATTCCGTTCCGCGAAATTTTCAAACCACCCTCGTAAATAAGGAGCCGTTTTGTGTGCCGCTATACTGACTTGGTAAGGAATAACTCAAAAGACCAAAATCCGATGCTGAAGATTTGTAGAAAATAAAAAAAAAATAGTTCAATCGTTTTCCTCGGAGCGGTACACATTTACGAATATGGTGTGAGTGACTATATAAAGACTACTACTGTATCAAAAACGTGTAAAAACAATCGAATAGTTACGCACTAGAATGCTTGTCAGTACACCAATAGTTACGGTCTTTAATTATTTCTCTCTATGCATATATATTTTCTTTCTAATTGTTAAAAGGATTAATTGTCTAGGACAAACAGACAGTAACTCATTTACCAACTGTATAAATCAGAATAGGAACCTATGTCTGATCTGTTAGAGCTCGATTTTCATTAAGCCAGTTTCCAGTTTAAATTCTGGACAAAATATTAAATTAATTAGAAAGTCGTACGTTTTACTAATTCGTGTCCTAAAATAATCTTGAAATAAGGTGTAATTTATTTACGTTTTGTTTTTGCCGGACGTTATTTTTCAAACTTACGTCCATGTAAATCTAATTACGTGCAGTGGCGTAAGAGTCAATCGGAATACCTCTGAAGAGCTACAAGGTGATGCACAGAAAACTGGCCCCGAGTATGCTCATTGTCGCTCGCCAGTTGTAAGCACTAGCTTACTTGTAATTTCTTTATCATCTAATTATTACATGTTTATCTATTTGTTGTCGTGTCCACTCTTGGCGGGCAACAATCCGTTCGTAACTGCCGAGCAGTCCGTATTCGGGGTAGGTTTTTCATGCGCCACCCCACTGAAATAGCTAGATTGTATTCGCGCAATTACGTAAAGATAGCAAGTAAATTTTTTTAAATATATTTTTCAAGTTTACCGTTCTGCGTTTCTGATACTTAAATCGCGTTTGTACATCATTATTCGGCAAAGTTCTGTCAACACCAGAGATAATTATCTCGTGACAGCTGATTCAGAGTTATTACGAAAGTTCGCTAATATGTCACTATATACTGAGATGACACAAACGTATTAATACTTTTTGTTTTAAAATTCTAGTTGTCTAGCAACATGTGAATTATCGATATTCTTTTCCTCTGAAAGTAATATCAATATTTTTTAGATCCCTTCACTATGTATCGATTCGTTAACAGAAGATGACTCTTTAATAACAGAATACTAGAATCCGACCTTCCTGAAATACTGCTTCATGTACTATCTTCAGGGTTAAGAAACTTTTTGTAATGACTTTCATTAGATGCCTGTCTAGCTCAAAATTAGTATCTCTCTCTTAATATAGAAATGTATAATATATCAGCAATTTTCTTTTAGCTTTCACTTCTGACTCTCTTTTTTCCCCTTTTCAGTCCTTTATTGATTTCTTATTTTCCTTGGAGGCAGCTCAAAGAAACACTAGATTTATGAGAGTGTCAAAAATCTTACTACCCCCAAACATACTCATGGACTTCGCATGTTCAAAATAAAAATATAGTGCCACCGCCACTTTTACTCTAAAACTAATTACAACAGCAAAAATTCTGGCTTGGGCTACTGGTCTATGTACAATCCCACTGTTATTACTGAAGAAAAGACAATCCTCATAAAGCTGAATAAAGGATAATAAATAAATAAATATCTCCTTGCAACCAAGACTGACAGTTAATTCGCTAGAAAATGTTGTTCTGTTCGATTAATGGTCAATAATCATAAATTCTTTCAAGAATACATTCAGTCGCAGGACTCCCAGAAAATAGCTCGGAATGCACCTGAACCGCCACTCAAAATTCCGTCAAATAGGAAAAGAATACTGCATAAAATATCGTCAATGCCACTGAGATCTCAGCTCGTACTCACTGCACCTACACACGGCAACAATAATCCAAATCATAAACCGTACGCATTCAGTTACCTTAGAACACTCCGAGCAGTTTTCCTCTCCTAAACATCAAGAATTATGTAGCAGACTATACTCCAGTAACACACAATTCAACGACAAATTTAGTATTGCCTCCTCCACCCACAAGCGTCTGCGTTTCACATTAAAACGTCAGATCCTGTACAAAATTAACCCAACCTCAATGTTATCTACACCTGGACTCCCAGAACTATCCACGCCTGTTTAACTGCCGTGCACAAAATCATCAACCGTTAACAACGCCGTCACAACATCAGTTATGTTCAGATCGAACACTTGACTCACTGGCTGTTTCTGTTTAATTCCGACTTGAAGTGTAGGTTCAAGCTATCGTAAGTATAAGATGCTTTTACCAAATTCAGTAATACAGATACAGCGGTGGATATGTACGCACAGCCACTCTTTTAGAACCCATTAGTGGAGTATTAAACGTATAAAAGAACACCTCAGTCTTTATGATAATTAACGCATCTTTGATCGAAGCCGTTGGTAGCTGCAACGACGGCCAGCTGCATCTTATCTGCTCTTTTGGGTCGCTCTGACCACTTGGCAACGAGACGGAAACTCCACCACGCGACGGCCGCTCAATTTACTCATGTACATCTACAACGATGGTTTGCATACAAACATCAGTACAATATAATCATAAATTATAATACGTAATAATGATAGGCGAACAGAGAAACCGTGATGCGCCAATGAAAAATATTTTGGAGCACACACATTGTAGCGCTGAAACTCCGTGGCACGGACTTCACGAAACACCCAAAGCTCTAGGGACCCAATGTGATCCACGAATACTCACCCGCCGCGTACAAAACACGAACTACGTTTGGAGATGGTCCAAGGTACACTCATCTCACTCAATGACGCTCGGGATTAATCTGGTAGCAGACTTCCTAGAGGGCACTAAGCACACTACAGTGGACTTGAATCTATTCTTATGTTATTCAGCAGTGACTGGATAGTCGTTTGTGGGGTGCTATAAGTGAATATGAGCCGGCAGTGCTCCTACACTTGTCAGCCAGTGGCTTCTGAGGAAGTGGTTCACGGTGGTGTACAGATTTTTTTTCCGTTTGTTGGGTGTGTATGTATATACTTGTGCTGCTAGTAATACATCATAAGATCGCATAAGGCTACGCACAACATATTTGCTACAATTTTTTATCACGGGCGAGTATTGTTATTTTTGATATTGTTAAGTCTTTCTATATTCAAGTGACCAATAAACCAACCACTTTGGAATGTCGGTATATACGTAAAAGAAATCACTAACATCTTGGTCTGAAGCAGCTTAATCTTTTACAATTAGAAATATCTCAGGGTTGTAATTAAATATATTTTCAGAATGAGATTTTCACTCTGCAGCGGAGTGTGCGCTGTTATGAAACTTCCTGGGAGATTAAAACTGTGTGCCCGACCGAGACTCGAACTCGGGACCTTTGCCTTTCGCTGGCAAGTGCTCTACCATTTTTTTTTTTTTTTAGTATGCCATAACTGTGGTGAAACATGCTTGGGTGATAAAAAATAATAATTTTTGTACTTATAAAGAGGCGGACCCACGCTTAATTCATTATTATTTTCCTGCAAGCACGGGAACGGAGCTCTTAACTGCAATATGATATTGATATCTAGGAATGGGAAAAAGCTTGTCCTCTTTTAAGGAATAAGATGAATCACTTTTAACCCCCAATTACGGAAGATCAGTATTACAGACGAACCAGGGTTTCAGACGGAAGAACCAGCAGCTCACTAACACTCCTGAAGAGGGTTTGTCATGAGCTCACACGCTGGGGTACGCATGAAGGTAAAAATAATGTTGTGTGACTAGGGCCTCCCGTCGGGTAGACCGTTCGTTGGGGGCAAGTCTTTCGATTTGACGCCACTTCGGCGACTTGCGCGTCGATGGGGTGAAATGATGATGATTAGGACAACACAACACCCAGTCCCTGAGCGGAGAAAATCGCCGACCCAGCCGGGGATCGAACACGGGCCCTTAGGAACGACATTCTGTCTCGCCGACCACTTTTTTTTTCTTTTTTTTTTTTTGCTACCACTTTTTTTATTATTGTTTTTTTTTAATATAGAAAGGTGCCCGACCGAGACTCGAACTCGGGACCTTTGCCTTTCGCAGGCAAGTGCTCTACCAACTGAGCTACCCAAGCACGACTCACGCCCTGTCCTCACAGCTTTACTTCCGCCATTATCTCGTCTCCTACCTTCTAAACTTTACAGAAGCTCTCCTGCGAAACTTGCAGAACTAGCACTCCTGAAAGAAAGGATACTGCGGAGACATGGCTTAGTCACAGCCTGGGGGATGTTTCCAGAATGAGATTTTCACTCTGCAGCGGAGTTTGGAAGGTAGGAGACGAGATACTGGCAGAAGTAAAGCTGTGAGGACCGGGCGTGAGTCGTGATTCGGTAGCTCAGATGGTAGAGCACTTGCCCGCGAAAGGTAAAGGTCCCGAGTTAGAGTCTCGGTCGGGTACACACTTTTAATCTGCCAGGAAGTTTCAAATATATTTTCATTCGAATAAATGAGTTATACTTTCGTGTGTTCTCACGGAGAAACGCCTTTCGCACGGTACACTTATTATTAGTTCAAAACCGATAACCTTAAGTGTGGAAATCTCGTCACTTGAACAAAAGATAGGTATGAAGCAGTAACCATAAGGATGTTTAATATCGATACGACACTCTGCAAAATGAATGAAATTATCTTTACTTTAATACGTTTACTCAAGAATTAATGATTGTAGACCTTTCCATTTTGCTTTACGCCCCTTAGTATTGGATTAATCTGAACCATAATCTGCCGTCTTGAAAATGGCGGCCAACAATACAAATTAAAGCTCGTGCTGTACCGCGCGTTATTAATCTCTGGCAAAACGTACAATTAAATTTTCACACATGTCGGGATGCTACCGCTACTGAAATAAGTGGTTTGGTTATCAATAGCAGCAAATATTTACCAGAAGGGCGTTACAAGATACATACGTCTCCATCCACATCTTTCTCACATGAAGATCCCAACATAAGTAAGATAATTCTGTTCCATTATTCTAAAACCAAGGATTATCCTGCAGTATCGATACTGTTTTCATAAACATCATAGTGAGATAATTAATATTTTTGTCGTATTCTTTTGCACACAAAATAAGAGTTTGTTTAAACATGTCATGTCGATCGTAAATAAATATTACTCCTTACAGAGGACCAGCACAGTGGTATGGCTGCTTGTCGCTGGTTGCAGCCCATAAATGGACTGGCGAAGGATTTTCTGTATTGTGACTAGTCTATCTGTAGTCCAAGCGAAGCCTGTTGTTGGCCTTAGCAGTTGACGCTGGTGGCAAAGGTTTTCCCTGAATCGAAGTACTCACTGTGCACCCTTGACACAGGAGTACCGTTAAAGCCAGTGCCTGCTCCAGCTCGAAGAGGGTTTGTCTCACGTGTCGGGCATCTACGATTAGGTCTCGAACAAATGCGCTGATACTGGGAGTATTGTCCATTCTACGACGGCCAGTACAGGGTCTGACGAAATCCTAGTTACTAAGAACTACCCCATTTGTCGTTGCGACAGGTGTGCCCTCGATCCACAGTGGCTATTTATCATGGGTTGCTCATGAGGGTGTCTGTCCAAAGAATTCTTGTTTCATTCATCTGAAACTCTATGTGCTTCTTACTCGAACGATTAATCAATATCAATAATAGGCTGGGTACGTCGTCCACTAACATAATATTATGTTTCAGTGGTTTTCTTTGACTATCGAAAAACTCTTACAGTTCATTGTCCTATCTCTGTTCTAATAACTGTAGTGCGAGAATCTATTCAAGGACCAAGCAACTTCTTCAGATTCCTATTTTCGTCATTGGGATGGAATTTGACAGAAGAAGAGGAAGCAGTTAAAAAGTTCTATAGCTGTGCTTTCTTTGGAAACTGTTTTTTGTCAATAATGTGATCTCATGTTATTAACAGACTTATTTAAATAATATTTGCTGCAAACTTCGCTCCAACTCCTAAGTTTATTTAACATTTTGTAGCCAAACTACAATTACAAGTAAGACGCTAATTCTTCTAACATGTTCAGTGTTCCATTCCACTTTACAGGATCGCATGTGGAGGAAGACTCGGTCTTTTGGTCCTTTTTTGTGCAGAGGAGTGGATGCCAACAGGAATTTCGACTTTCACTGGAACGGTAATACCATTTTTATTTTTTGTAACATTACTTTCTACGTTTAAAATTCTGTAGTTATGTAACTGGAAATTTATTAAATTTCTGTACATGTTAAACTTCCTGGCAGATTAAAATTGTGTGGTGGACCGAGACTCGAATTCGGGACCTTTGCCTTTCGCGGGCAAGTGCTTTACCATCTGAGCTACCCAAGCACGACTCACGCCCTGTCCACACAGCTTTACTTCTGCCAGTACCTCGCCTCCTACCTTCCAAATTTTACAGAAGCTCTCCTGAAAGAAAGGATATTGTGGAGGCATGGCTTAGCCACAGCCTGGGGGATGTTTCCAGAATGTTTCCAGTATGAGTCATGCTTGGGTAGCTCAGATGGTAGAGCACTTGCCCGTGAAAGGCAAAGGTCCCGAGTTCGAGTCTCGGTCCGGCACACATGTGTGCACCCTAATCTGTCAGTAAGTTTTATACCAGCGCACACTCCGCTGCAGGGTGGAAATTTCATTCTGTAAATGTTGTTGCATAAGGTAAAATTACTATACGTTGTGCGTACGTGCGTACGTGCGTATGTAACGTCACGAGCGGCGGCGGGGTATGTAAGCATGGCAGCAGCATTCATACGAGAATCACCACTTGACACTGACAGAGGAGATCTCGGCCAGAAGCTCGTGGGCAGTTAAACGCTTCATGCGGCTTCAAACTCCGTAATATTTTATTAATTATACAAGATTTCCGAAATTCTGAGACAACTAGGGTAAGCTATAGGGAAAGACTGGTAATATAGAATATGTACAAGAACCAATAGGAAACAATAAAAGGGGTTGGGTTGTTTAGGGGGAGGAGACCAGACAGCGAGGTCATCGGTCTCTTCGGATTAGGGAAGGATGGGGAAGGAAGTTGGCCGGCATTTACCTGGAGCGATTTAGAGAAATCACGGAAAACCTAAATCAGGATGGCCGGACGCGGGATTGAACAGTCGTCCTACCGAATGCGAGTCCAGTGTGCTAAGCTCTGCGCCACCTCGTGGAACACCAAGAAGAAGTGCTCGGATTGAAAAGGGTGTAAGACAGGGATGTAGTCTTTCGCCCCTACTGTTCAATCTATACATCGAAGAAGCAATGGCGTAAATAAAAGAAAGGTTCAGGAGGGAGATTCAAATTCAGGATGAAAGGATATCAATGACAAGATTCGCTGATGGTGTTACTATCCCCATCGAAAGTGAAGAAGAATTACAGAGTCTGATGAATGGAGTGAACAGTCTCAAGAGTACAAAATACTGATTGGGAGTAAATAGAAGAAAGTTCAAAGTAATGAGAAGTAGCAGAAATGAGAACAGTAGACGAAGTTACCAGATGCTGTCAGTCTCTTGTAGGAACCAAATCACATGTCTAGGGAAAACGTTTTGCCCCTACTGCGATGAAAACCTGCTGGCGCCCTGGCCCGTTATAACTCACTAACACACTGACACATCGCCGTTTGAAGTTGACTAAACATATTCATATCTTTTTTCTACATTTCCACTTGACGACCCTCCAATGCTTCAGCCTGGCCCAACACTGACAGTGCGGTAGCACAAGAAAGGATGCTGCTAACTTGCCGCCATTTCTCCACAACCTAAATCACTTATTTCTGGTACACCGTCCTCGACAAAAATTCTAGTTTTAATTGATTTTGGACCATTCTTCCGTTTGTTCAAAGTTCCACAAACATTAGTGTGAGAATTTCACTTATATCTACTCCAAATTGTATACGTTTTTCGCTTTAGGCATTATGTTTCTGGTTTGATACTTATTCTGTTACTTGCATTAAGGCTACGGTATCTCCGTGTCTGATTTATGTTTTTAACACTACCTGAAGCTCGTACTGAAGCATATTCGGAGAGATTTCAGATAGTAAGTTTCATATGTCCTTGCATGGTAAGGCCACTGCTCAACACGTGTGGCGCATTGTCAGAAGAGGATACGTGTGCTGGGTTTCTGGTACGGATAACAGGTGTATCAAGGTGTGCCAGAGAAATGGCGCGGCAACTGTATAGGTACTCCGAAGTCGAAGTACGGGGAACAGTACGATTCCTGTGGGCAAAACATCTAAATTGCTTGCGATTCACTTTGAAATTCTGGCGGTATATGAGCCAGGTATAATGTAATGTCTACCTCCAGTGAAATGGTGCCAACAATTTGACCAAGGTCGCACAGTCGTGGGTGATGCTGATCAGGAAGGAAGGCCGTCGACATCGACCACAGATAAAATGTCCAGGCAATCGGGGGGGGAAAGAGATTTTCCAACGATGAGGACGTTCATACAGCAGTTCTATAATGGCTCTGTGACCAAGGAGCGGATCTTTATCATTGAGGACCGTTGTTTACAGAGACTTTGTAACTGTGTTGATACCTACTCATGCCATATATCTGTACCATTTTAAAGTGCAATGTAGCATTCAGTAACATTTACTTCATCTCTCGTAATAACATGTAACTTACCTTTTTAAGTCCTCTCCTATGATGCTTCTCGCATGAGTATACTAATGTGACACTCCCTACCACTAATTCACTAATAAAGCTGTTTGTATTCCCTTCTTTCGAATCGCTGTTGGTTTCTTAATTCTGGATGGAATTGTTACTGGTTGTAATGGATATTTCTGTCTTACTATATTTAAAGAATGATTTCCCAAATTGTTTACCACAGCACTTGATATCTCACCGTGATGTGTCACAATTCACCTTTTTACTAGGACGAGGTTACATTCTTTCTTTCTTTTCAGAGATTGGCACCAGTGACTCCTCCTGTGGCGAGGCCTACGCCGGAGAGACGCCTTTCTCTGAACCTGAGACAAGAGCACTGAGGGACTACATACTCAAGAACGCTGATCGCATAAAGCTTTACCTTACGTTACACAGCTACGGAGGAGTAAGTAACTACAGCAAAACGATCAACGTTCTTTCTTACGCTTATTATATACTGGTGCCCGAAATTAAATCAATAAACCGCTGTTTCTCCGCCCTACGTTTAATTCACAATATAATCACACAAACTGTCAACTCATGTCCGTGCGATCGTGTTTTGCACGGAAGATTGCATTTCGGTCAACGGAAAACCACGCCAACGATGACGTCAGGGCACCCATCAAAAGAAGCAGTGTTTGTCGGGTAGTCCTACATCTACAATAGCTGTGTACACAGTCACAGACGGTGCAGTATGACACAGAAAAGACACCTACCTGACTCTCTGCATGGAGGGCCGTAGGAAGAATGGAAGCAGGACAGTCAGATTCATGTGGCTCGATGGCTTAACGTAAATCGTTCTGTTGTTTCTCGGATGTGGCGACGGTTTATAGAGACCGAAGCTGTATCATGGAGACCAGGGCAGGGCCAACTACGTGTGGTAACAGAACGAGAGGGCCGCTATTTGGCTGTAAAGGAACGACGGTACTGCCTTAAAACTGCGTATCAACTGGCATCGGACCTAGCAGCATCCACTAGACGTGTCGTATCGAGGCAAATGGTGTAGAGAAGACTTCGACAGAGTGGCATTGTCGGAGACCTGCTGTATGTCTGCCTCTGACGCGTCTTCAGAGAAGGAATGTCTAGAGTAGAGTCGTCAATATGCCACCTGGACAGTCGATGAGTGAACCAATGTTCTTTTCATAGATGAGTCCCGATTTGGTCTGGAGAGTGATTCTCGACGGATTCGCATCTGAAGAGAACGTTAAACACGATTTCGAGGCCCGGATATTGTGGAAAGAGACAGATATCGAGGAGGATCGCTAATGGTGTGGACAGGGATTATGTTGACCACTCTAACACCTCTTCATGAAATCGTACTGGTGAATCGGAAAGGTTCCATTGCTGTCAGGTACCGTGACGAGGACTTGGGACCTCTTGTACGGTTATTGCGAAGTGCTGTGCGTCCAGATTTCGTATTGATGGACGATAGTGCTCGATCTCGTGGTTGATGTTTTTTTGGAAACGGAAGATACTGCACGCATGGCGGGGACTGCTCGCGCTTCCGATTTCAATCCCATTGAGCATGTCTGGGATGCTCTAGGGAGGCGGGTTGCATCACATCAACATCCACCAACCACTCTCCAAGACCTGTGAGCAGCTCTGTAGGAAGAATGGGCGGTATTGCCTCAACATGACATTGATGACGTTATTCACAGCCTGCTCTGTCGTTATCAGGCCTCTATTGCTGCCACAGGAGGTCACATCCCATAGTGAACACATTAAGCATTTGTCGGAAAGTGTATGCAAACCTGTTAAGTTGGCAAAAACGAAAAACATTTTCGCGTACTGTTCTGCATGTAGCAGTTACTTACATTCAGTTTTCTTTAGATTGTTTCTACTTTTCTATCATCTGTTTATATTCTTTTGTGGCAAAATAAACGCCAGCTTGCTAAATTTCCGTTGTCGCTTTAATTTTGGACACCGGTGCAGAACTTCGGTACTGTGAAATATATCTCCTCAACTGCAAGCTCTTTGCTTTTACGAATGACCTGCAGCAAACATTATTCTGTTACCGCGAAACAGCCGAGATTGTAACAATATGGTCTGCCATTTCCCGTGTGGATCAACAGACTTCCATTATGCTGGTAAGTGCAAAGATAAAACTGCAAAGTAAAATCATTTCTTAAATTTATCAAAACATTAACTGGTTCCATTAGAACTACTGCACGCACTGCACTTACCAAGAAATGAGAATATGATTTACAGTAACAACACGAACAGATGTTTACTGAGGAATGTGTCCTCATTTCCTTACTGCGATCAATAGTTCATTCGTAACAGCAAAGAGGTTGCAGTAGAAGAGATGTGTTTCACAGTAATGAAGATGAACAAATGCTTATATCTCTCACGTTGCGCATTTTAGACCATGATTTTAAATTGAATAGAGTGGCTAAGGCATAAGTTACTGAGCTCTTTGCTACAACCAACGTTAACTCTGCCGCCATACTGACGGTGGTTAGAATTTTAACAACAGCTAGTCTATCGTTTATTTGTGAAGAAACTGAACTACTTTATTTGGGAAAACGTTTGATT
Organism: Schistocerca nitens; assembly: GCF_023898315.1. Classification (NCBI taxonomy): domain Eukaryota; kingdom Metazoa; phylum Arthropoda; class Insecta; order Orthoptera; family Acrididae; genus Schistocerca; species Schistocerca nitens. The sequence continues at coordinate 281,451,449 of NC_064618.1, read as the reverse complement.
TCTCTTTGCAGTTTGTTTAGCGAAATATAAATAAACATCCCTAAAGTGTGTTCAGCGTTCAATTGCACGAATCGAAGTGACAGGAGCGAATGAAGAGATAGGTAACAAATATGAAACGGGACAAATTGTTTCCAACGACAACGAGCTACATTAGTTCATCACTTCTAAGAGAAATATATGTACGATAGAAATGATTGGAGGCTGTTTTTGTCCAAAGCAATCCCAACTGCCTTTAATTCTCCACAAAAAAAGAGATGAACTCGCACAACCAGGGCCCAGAAAGAGAACTTTCGACAATTTTATATATAAAACTCTTAATAAGTCATCACTAGCACAAAATAAGTCTGTAATTTAATAATTAAAATGTTTTTACATTTTTTTTAGAAAAGCATAAAGCTAGCATGAGCTATTTGAACTTATTCTAAGTCAGTTTCGAGGAGGCTGGCAACATTCTTGACTACAGATAAAATAGAGGACGGGAATTCAATTTTCTTCAAATTTGATGGACGTTCAGCCACTCTATTAAATTTAAAATCATCGATTTTAGAGCCCATGTTCACTCGATAATTTTCGTTTTATTTTGGGTCCATAATACGAGGGTCGTTCAACAAGTAATGGCTCACATTTTTTCTCACGACATATTTATTGCTAAGTGTCAGAATTTGGTGACAATACACATCAACATGTCTTGTCCGTGTCTAATTTTTCTACGTAGTCCCCATCACGTTCTGTGGCCGTACGCCAACGTTGTGGAAGAGCATGTATTCCCTGCTGGTAAAAGCTCTTGCCCTGTAGGCGTAGCCATGTTTTCACTGCATGACTGACTCTCTCGTCATCTTCAAAGTGTGTTCCCCGTAGAAAATCTTTAAGCAGCCCAAAGAGATGGAAGTCGGAGGGTGCCAGGTCTGGCCTGTAGGATTGGTGAGGCAATGATGTCCACCCCAGTTTGACGATGTGTTCACACGTTCTCAGATTTGTGAGTGAGAGTGCATTATCGTGTTCGAGCAAAGGTTTCTGCTAGATTCTCGTACGATCGAACATGTCGGAAACGGTTCTTGGGTTTATTCAACAGTCTTCACGTATACCTCTGAAATGATGGTTGACCCTCTTCGCATCACATCCACGAGAATGACGCCATCACAATCCCAGAAGACTGTCACCATGACTTTTCCTACAGAGGGCTTGTCTTGACTTTCTTCTTTTGTGGTGAATGAGGATGTTGCCACTCCATGGACTGCCTTTTTGTTCCCGGCACAAAGTGGTGCACCCAGCTTTCGTCCCCCGTAATGATACGTGACAGAAAGGCCTCTACGTTGGTCTCAAAAAGCTCCAACAATTCAGATGAAATGGCATTTCTTTGAATCTTGTGGTCCTCCCTGTGAGCATTCGTGGAACAGATCGTGAGCACCTCTTTGAATACCTGAGTCTCTCGATCATTGCAGACGCACTTCCAATGCTGACCGACGACTGTAGAGCCAATTGTCGAGTTATGATGCGCCGGTCGGCATGAATGATGGCATCCGCACGATTCAGCATGTCTGGAGCAGTGGCTGTGACAGGACGTCTCGAGTGCGGCTCATCATGGAGCTCTGCTTCTGCTTTTCCTGAGGCTGTAACTTTCTTTACCCATCGTCCAGCTGTACTTCTATCAACTGCAGCATTGCCATACACTACACATAAACGTTTATGGATGTTCACGACGGTTTCTTTTTCTCCACACAAGAATTCAATTACAGCACGCTGGTTATAACGTGAGTCGTCTGTAGACGCCATTTTGACGCTGTACTACGGCTCTGCCATCTGCCAGAACGGTTCGAAACTTCACTGGCGCACAGAACAAACATCAAATGCGAATTAATGGCTTTTTTAGAAAATGTGGGGCATTACTTACTGAACAACTCTCGTAAAACCTCTGAAAACCTGAAATAGTTATTTTAACACCCTGTATACACTTGATGTTGGCCTCAGTTCGGCGGGGAAGAGACCACGAGTTTCTTCAGGTGTGCCACACCATCTCAAGCCACTCGTTGAAGGGTAGGTCGCGTAGAGAAACGAAATTGCGGGGATGTTGATTGTTATAATTCACGCGCTATTCCACATAACCCTGATATTTGCTGTGTGGTAAAATTGGATGATTTAGCTGACCAATCGAGGTACGATAGGTTGCCAGAGTGTTTGTCAGATCACGAACGTACACTGACAAGCCAGAACATTACGACCACCTGCTACATAGCTTGTTGATCCATTTTCGGAACGCAGTACATCACAAGTTCTGCGTATCACGGATGCGACAGTTTGTTGGTATGTTTGTGGAGGTATGTGGCACCGGATGTCTATGCGCGATTCGTGTAATTCCGTAGTAACGGGCCGCTAATTTGTGTATGTGGTGATGGTGCCCATTAGCGACGCAGATAGGTTTCATATAATTTTACACCAGGAGAGTTTTGTGGCCAGGATATCAATGTGAGTTCGCTATGATGCTCCTCCAATGACTGTAGTACGGTTCTGGCTTTGAGACACGGGCAGTTGTACAGCTGAAAGATGATGTCACTGTCGGGCAAGACGTCAAGCATAAAGCTGCAGCTATCAGCGAGTTTTACATTACCGCCACAGATCTCATGAAAGAGCAGGACAATGTTTCCCATCTATAATACCATTCCCACTGGCCTGCGTCGGTGACATGATGCACGTTCCGAGCCGATGATGGCGTTTATGGAGATGAACATCGGCCTGGTGTAACAAGAAACGTGATTCATTCGCACAGGTGAGAAGTTTCCATTAATCGACGGTCCAATGCCGCTCATCCTGCCCATTGAAGTCGTAATTGAAGGTGTCGTTCGGCCACTTTATGAACACATAGAGGTCGCCTGCTGCGGAACCCAGTGTTCAATCATGTGCGCTGAATGGTGTGCTCCGGAACACTTGTGCGTGCATCAGCATTGTGCTTTTTCGGCAGAGATGCCATAGATTGCCGCGTATCCTATTTTACAGAGCAGGCAAGCCTCCAAACTCCACGATCTGTGTAGAGTCGTGGGCGTTCAACCATTTAGCGGTAGTTTCACTGCCCTTCTACCACTTTCTGTAGATGCTCACGACAGTAGCACGTGAACATTCGTCCAGCTTCGCCGTTGTCGAGATACTCGTTCACAGGCTCCGGGTAAAAGACGCTTGTATCAGTGGATTTCCCCATCTGTGGCTTCTATTGACGCTAGAATGAGTCTCTTTTCGTCTTGATCGGCCTTTATGCTTTTCTTATCTCGTTAAGTTCCAGCATCGCATGTTCTGGCTGATCAGTGGATGTGTGTGCAGTCTTGAACGAGGCTGCTGTCATTCTGAAAGATGAGAGTGTCCACAGCATAATCATGCTGAAGATGTAGAAAAAAGAGCAGCTCTTGGTCTTCCTTTTTCCTGATCACGAACACCTGAATGCGTGGGCTCAAGTCCTAACACGAAATGCACCCGCAAAACATTACGGTACCACCTCCTTCCTGGACGACGCACTATGCATACTGTAGGCTAAATTTGTCATCGCAGTTGACACCTCGCATCATTTGAAAAGATGCAAAATCGCGACTCTTTGCTTCACACTCCACGCCTCCCGTCACCTACTGTCCAGTTTCTTTGTTGTTTGACCCACTAAAGATGTGAAACTTTACGTTTTGTGATGAGTAATGACCTTTCGTGAGGTAGAGCACGCACAGGATACGATGGCAGATGCGCAGTGACCAATTTTCGACCGAAACGCTGGGCGAGTTGATTCGTTTGTTCGGAAGGGGAGGCCGACAGTGTTTGCCCTTTACGCCGGTCGGCGATGACAGAATAGAGGCTCACGCCCTGCAATCTTTGCCAAACGATTTTACGGAAACTATTCAGTAAAAATAAATTCATTTTTGCGTTACTTACATCAGCTTCATGATGATGTACCCATCACTTCGTTAATGGCCATAGTTATTGTGATATTTGCATGTAAATAATTCGAAAAAGTTCGCAATGAAAAACAGGGTTTGCTATGATTTTGCGTTTGCTGCATATTACATAATATGTTCCTGTGTATGAAATTTAGTTTACATACTGAATTTTTCTTTATAGGCTTGGTGGTCTCTATCTGTCATTAATCTCGAGAAAATTGATTTGATGTAGCACACTCATTTGCGATTGCACGCACCAGCAATAAAGCCAGGATGAAATATTTCATAAACGGTTTGAGATATCGTAATGAGATTTTGGCAAATGATAGCATGCAAAGAGGTGAGTATTTTTCCGTAAGGCTATTATGGAAAACTCCAATATCTATCGTGCTATTCCACTAAATACAGACTTTTCGATGAAAGAATGTAATTTTTAAGGGCAATCGGTGGTAGTTGATCGAGATATTCTACAGGTTTTGGAAAAACATAACTGAAGACATTACATTTCTTTTTTGTACCAAGGATGTGTTTTTTTTCATAAGCTATTGATGTAACTTGCCCTCAGTTCCTCATTTAATACACTCCTGGAAATGGAAAAAAGAACACATTGACACCGGTGTGTCAGACCCACCATACTTGCTCCGGACACTGCGAGAGGGCTGTACAAGCAATGATCACACGCACGGCACAGCGGACACACCAGGAACCGCGGTGTTGGCCGTCGAATGGCGCTAGCTGCGCAGCATTTGTGCACCGCCGCCGTCAGTGTCAGCCAGTTTGCCGTGGCATACGGAGCTCCATCGCAGTCTTTAACACTGGTAGCATGCCGCGACAGCGTGGACGTGAACCGTATGTGCAGTTGACGGACTTTGAGCGAGGGCGTATAGTGGGCATGCGGGAGGCCGGGTGGACGTACCGCCGAATTGCTCAACACGTGGGGCGTGAGGTCTCCACAGTACATCGATGTTGTCGCCAGTGGTCGGCGGAAGGTGCACGTGCCCGTCGACCTGGGACCGGACCGCAGCGACGCACGGATGCACGCCAAGACCGTAGGATCCTACGCAGTGCCGTAGGGGACCGCACCGCCACTTCCCAGCAAATTAGGGACACTGTTGCTCCTGGGGTATCGGCGAGGACCATTCGCAACCGTCTCCATGAAGCTGGGCTACGGTCCCGCACACCGTTAGGCCGTCTTCCGCTCACGCCCCAACATCGTGCAGCCCGCCTCCAGTGGTGTCGCGACAGGCGTGAATGGAGGGACGAATGGAGACGTGTCGTCTTCAGCGATGAGAGTCGCTTCTGCCTTGGTGCCAATGATGGTCGTATGCGTGTTTGGCGCCGTGCAGGTGAGCGCCACAATCAGGACTGCATACGACCGAGGCACACAGGGCCAACACCCGGCATCATGGTGTGGGGAGCGATCTCCTACACTGGCCGTACACCACTGGTGATCGTCGAGGGGACACTGAATAGTGCACGGTACATCCAAACCGTCATCGAACCCATCGTTCTACCATTCCTAGACCGGCAAGGGAACTTGCTGTTCCAATAGGACAATGCACGTCCGCATGTATCCCGTGCCACCCAACGTGCTCTAGAAGGTGTAAGTCAACTACCCTGGCCAGCAAGATCTCCGGATCTGTCCCACATTGAGCATGTTTGGGACTGGATGAAGCGTCGTCTCACGCGGTCTGCACGTCCAGCACGAACGCTGGTCCAACTGAGGCGCCAGGTGGAAATGGCATGGCAAGCCGTTCCACAGGACTACATCCAGCATCTCTACGATCGTCTCCATGGGAGAATAGCAGCCTGCATTGCTGCGAAAGGTGGATATACACTGTACTAGTGCCGACATTGTGCATGCTCTGTTGCCTGTGTCTATGTGCCTGTGGTTCTGTCAGTGTGATCATGTGATGTATCTGACCCCAGGAATGTGTCAATAAAGTTTCCCCTTCCTGGGACAATGAATTCACGGTGTTCTTATTTCAATTTCCAGGAGTGTAGATTTAATAAACCACTCTTTGAGAATTCTCTCGTACCTACGCCTGCAAAACACGTTAGAGAGGTAACATTGGGTAAACTCTGCTGTGTTTTAGCAAAAGAAACAAATCTGAATACAGCAACAAGAGAAATGTAGGTTTTACTCAAAATCCGCCGCTCATGAAGCTTCTCTAAAAGCTAAAAATGGTTAGCAAGCCAGGCGAAAAGAAATCGCTGTTTGTGTGGCATTTTCAGCGGAATTATTTTTAGATGCCAACCAAAGCAGAGGCGACATCTTTTTGAATGGTTACCATGCAAGTGTGAGCGTGGAGTAACTCCATTTAATATTTACAAAAAGATGTGAGTATAAACTTTAGTTTCCAATGACATTTCTCTTCCAGTGCTGGGCACTTTCCCTACTGAGCCTGGCCGCAACTCCCACCACAATCGCTCGCCCCAGGCGTGCCCTTGCGAACTGCGCATCTACCAGTCACATTATTCTGCATGCAGTCTACCTGACTCCAAATTTCCATTGCATGTAGTTCCCCTCCCGATGTTCCCTTGTAACCTGTTTGATATTGACCTGCATTCAAAAAAAAAAAAAAAAAAAAATGGTTCAAATGGCTCTGATCACTATGGGACTTAACTGCTGAGGTCATCAGTCCCCTAGAACTTAGAACCACTTAATCCTAACTAACCTAAGGACAACACACACATCCATGCCCGAGGCAGGATTCGAACCTGCGACCGTAGCGGTCGCGCGGCTCCAAACTGAAGCGCCTAGAACCACTCGGCCACTTCGGCCGGCGACCTGCATTCACTCACGGCATCAGTCCTTATGGGGTCAAAACCGACTGACATTGAGAATGTGTGACATTCGTCTCCATTCTCTGTCTGTTATGATATTTTGACAGCCACTGTTGAGCCGGCCGGTGTGGCCGTGCGGTTCTAGGCGCTACAGTCTGGAACCGCGTGACCGCTACGGTCGCAGGTTCGAATCCTGCCTCGGGCATGGATGTGTGTGATGTCCTTAGGTTAGTTAGGTTTAAGTAGTTCTAAGTTCTAGGGGACTGATGACCACAGATGTTAAGTCCCATAGTGCTCAGAGCCATTTGAACAGCCACTGTTATTATTCCATGTTACATGGCTGTGAGTTGGAAACCATTCCTTGTAGGCAACTAACAGCTTTGTGAAACTTCCCTCTGTAGCCCTACATTCTTTGCGCATGCCAGACACTAAGTGACCTAAATATACGCTATTTCGCCGGCCGCGGTGGTCTAGCGGTTCTGGCGCTGCAGTCCGGAACCGCGGGACTGCTACGGTCGCAGGTTCGAATCCTGCTTCGGGCATGGGTGTGTGTGATGTCCTTAGGTTAGTTAGGTTTAAGTAGTTCTAAGTTCTAGGGGACTTATGACCTAAGATGTTGAGTCCCATAGTGCTCAGAGCCATATACGCTATTTCTTGTAGTGAATAATGCTCAATCTTAGAGATCAAGGCATGAAGGGTGAACAGTGGTAAACTTCATCGAGTGCACATCACAGACGACTGTGTTTGTTTTTCCAGGTGGCATCCACGGCGATACGACATATAGTTGCTTGCTTAGAAAGATAAACAGTTTACAAGCACCAGCATCACTCGCATTGCTCATTTAAGAGTTGTACTATTCGAAATGTTAATTTCCGACCATTAATTCCTCATTTCCAAATAAGAAGGGAAGTCAAAAAATAAAGGGACTTTTGAGAGGCGGAATATTTATTCTAAAGATAGAAAACTGAAACATACATTATATTTCTAAATAACCTCTCTGTACTTCAACGCTCTTTTCACAAGTTTTTTTTTATTCCGTCGGAAAAAAAGATTTTCTGGTTGCACCTGTAACCAATTTTTGCACCGCATCAATGACTTCTCCATTGGTTGCAAATTTTCTTACCCTGAGCGCTTCCTTCAGTGGTCCTAACATATGGGAATCGCTTGGAGTCATGTCTGGACTGTACGGCGGGTGTTCCAGCAATTCGAATCCCAATTCCTTTATTGTTTCAGCCGTCCGTTTGGCAGAACGTGGCAGAGCATTATGTTGCTGCAGGCTGACATCTTTTCGCAGTTACCTATGATGTTTGGATCTGATTGCAGGTTTCAGTTTAGTTCGCAACACATCGCAATACTTCTCATTGTTCTCAGTTTCTCCTCTTGGAGTGAAACATCTATCACATCTTCTATGTCCGAGAACAGTCTCACCAAATGATAGCTGACGTTTAAATTTATTACCTTCTGGTGATGATGGGTGTTTCCAAACCATGTTAGCAGCCTTTCTTTCCGATTCGTGATGATGCACTCATGTCTCGTCTACAATAACCATTTGCTGTAAAAAATCCATCTCCCTCGCGATGATAACAGACCAAATGTCTACGGGAGGTGTCCATCCTTCGCGCCTTCTGCTGCTCTGGCAACGCGGGAATAAGAGTGACATTTTGTATAGAACTCTTCAGACGACAGCCGGCCGCGGTGGTCTAGCGGTTCTAGGCGCTCAGTTCGGAGCCGCGCGACTGCTACGGTCGCAGGTTCGAATCCTGCCTCGGGCATGGATGTGTGTGATGTCCTTAGGTTAGTTAGGTTTAAGTAGTTCTAAGTTCTAGGGGACTGATGACCATAGATGTTAAGTCCCATAGTGCTCAGAACCATTTGAACCATCTTCAGACGACAATACTTCAGTCCTGGATACTAGCAATGTTTCCAAACCCTATGGCAGGAAACTTCAGAAGTCCCTTTACTTTTCGATTTCCCCTCGTACTTTAGGACTGTCCTCGCAATTTTGACCGTCAATATTTGAGCACTTCGTTTACACTATCTGATTAAAAGCATCCGGACACTAGTAGTGGACATTAATACGGGCTTGTCCACCCATCGCCTTTATAATGGCTTCAGCCCTGCAGAGGACTTTTCAGTAAGTTGTTTGAGTGTCCTTGGAGGCACAGCAGCCTGTTTGTTTCAACATCCGCAACCAAAGAAGGTGGTACTGTTGAACGCTGTGGTCTCGAGCTAAGTCTACGTTCTAACTCATCCCAAAGCTCCATTGGGTTTAGGCCTGGACTCTGGGCATGTCTGTTCATTTCAGGAACGTTATGGTATTTTCCATCATCAATTGTCTCCTAGATCCTGTTTTACGAAAGTATGCATTGTTATGCTGTGAGCGTGTGGGTGCTATTCTGACATTCTGCGCAACGGATTAATCTGAGATGTACCCTTTACCCTGTGGCTCATGCAAGACGCAATTTCCACCCCCACACTACTACAGAAGTCAGACAGACGCTCCTAAAGAGAAATGCCTGAAAAACTTTCAGCAATAAATATTTTCTGGAGTCGTCCGCTGTAAGGAAATGACACAAAAATTCACAAATTTTCTTACATAACTAGTGGGATACTTGGGTACTGGAGTAGTGCTAGTTAGTGTAAGAAAAACATGAAATTAACGAAAATTATTATTTAGTTTGCAAAAATTTTGAGAAATCACAATGGCACTTTTAGTTATGAACTGAACAAGTTATTTCCTGGTTCTTTTCGGAATGTGAAGTTACCTCTTAAAGATAGGATTCGCTAATGAAATTTCTATACTAAGTTTAAGATTGTTATTAACTTGGCAGAATGGCTGAGAGCCGCGCCTACTCAACTTGAATAATTATCCGTTAGAATGTTGCTAGGTACGGTCGAGGCTGTCGCGTGTGAAATGCAGTGAAGTGTAGTGTTGTGGAGGAAATATGGGGCTCGCAAGAGCTGTAGCGCACAATACCGTAAGCTGCGATGACTGCTGTCTGCGCCGCTGGCTACTGACAAATAAGATAACTCTCGTTCTATCTGGACTGACCTTCGCCAATCAAACTCTCCCTACGCCTTGATGAAGTCAAGGACTCCTATTCGCCCCTAGTCTAACTATTGGCGTGGTACACCGATCAGATAACCAGTCCACCACGATGCCACTCAAAAATTCGCTCGCAGGCGTTTAACTATAACTCTGTCCGTTCACACCGCACAATAAGTGTGGCGGCCAACACAGTGAACACCGCTTAATCTCAAGGACTCAATATACAGCCGCAATCCGATTCGCTCTCGACAGAGGTGCTCGCCCAGTGAAGTACTGAGGAGACACTTGTTCCTCACTCTTTGAGTACACGTATGAGCTCTTGTTACATGTTCTCGCTCCAAGAGCGACAAGGGAACGGCCCCTCTCCACGCCAGACGTGAAGGGGTATATCTTTCGGTCTCTTCCATTACTCCTTCTGCTCAAGGCATGAGGAATATCATCTGCCAATCAGCATTGCTCTTCTAAAACCGGAGAATGACGTTTCGTTTAAGGCGACCAATCCGGAAATCTGTAGCATCGGCGTTTGGCGTTTACTGTCTCCCTGTGAAAACCTCTGAAACTGCTTGCTATGTTTTTAAAGAATGCGTAGGCTGGGCGCTCCCATACAATGTAGCGGAATTTTCTTTTAAACCGAACACGGGGTCGTTCTTCCGTTCTTCCTTTCACTCAGGCAAACATTGTCTGCTCTACGGGCGGTCGCTGGCTGACGTAGATTGGTTAACTGGTCCTCTGAAGGGACCGGCCTCTTGGCGTGCGGCTTGCCTCCCTGAACTAAAAGCTTTTGTGACCATTGTGTCTTGACTGTGTGCGTGTATGCCAGCCTCGAGTATTTCAACCACGGTGTGCACTTGCAATTTACTTGTTATTTGCATATCGTTTACATGAATTCATACAACATTGACTTTATCTTGTCGAGTTTGGGTTCGTATGAAGCGTCTTGCTGTGCGGAATATGATTGTGAGGGCAGAATATGTAAGCAATGAAGGTCAGGAGACCACGACGTCTTACAATGCTGATATAAACAATCTTCATTTCAGAACAGTTCCACTACCATATGCAGCACACAATTCCGTAAAATGGGTTCGTATCATTAGTAGCCTCTTAAGCGCAACAAGGGAACCACAATCTGACTATAGAACGCCCACCACTCCCCTTCCCCCCCCCCTCCATACCGTAATGCCACCTACTCTGTGCTTCACTGTTCGCACAACACATCTTGGCAGGTACTGTTCTCCAAGCATTCGCCAAACCAACAACTTTGAATAGGATTGCTACAAGATATAGCTTTATTCATCACTCCAAATCACTCATTTACAGTCATCTACTGTCCATTGGCGTCCCTCTTTACGCCATCTTAAGTGTCGCTTAGCATTGACTGAGTGGCCTCTAATTCCCCACATAGTCATTGTACTAATTGGACTGCTAATAGCACTTTCGAACTCATGAGTGATTCCTTCAGTTGATTTTTTACCACCACCCTCCTCAACGGCCCCTGTGCGTCAGTACATGAGGCCTTGCCTGGTCTTGGTTTAGCTGTGGATGTTCCTTCATATTCCACAATCACAGTCCACTTCACGATGACAATTGACCTGGCAGCTTTAGAAGAGTTTGAATGTTGTTGATGGATTTATTACTCAGCTGACACCCAATGACTAGAAAACGTTCGAAGTTACTGAGCTCTCCTGACCGACTCATTCTAATGTTACTGCTTCTCCACTGACAACACAATACTCCCTGCATCCTTCTATACTGGCGGGCCTGCCTGCAGTGACATATAGTGATCATTTCCGTATAAAATGTGAATGTCCATAAACTTTCGATTAAATAGGTATGCGATCGACAGAAACTTGGATTAGACTCTAAACTGTCTGTGGATCAGTAAACAATCATTCGATAAAACCGTGATTAACTATTGTGTGTGTGTGTGTGTGTGTGTGTGTGTGTGTGTGCACTCGCGCGTGCGGTTTTTTCACTGTGAGTAGGCTGTTATTAGCGTAAATGAATCTGTCCGTGCTATATGGCAATTCATGGTCACTGGTATCGACATTAAAAGCTTGCAGAGACAAGACACTGGCTTCAGTCATGTGCTTCTTTTTTTCATCAACTCTGAAGCATTTCACGTAGAATCTACGATTCCGTAAAATGTTCTCATTCATACAAACAGTTTTCTGGTCAGATTTGAAATGAGGAACTGACAGTCGATTTTGTCGTCAACAGTAGTCTGTAAAGTAAAAAGTATAAGAATATAGTAGCGGAAGGAAAGAGGAAAATCTGGGAGGAACTGACGCGCGAGTTGAAACAGGATGTTACTGAGAGTAAAGGGATGGTGTATGGAATTACAAGGAGAAAGAGGAAGGGAAGCACTTACATAAAGCTGGTGAAAAGGAAAAATGGAGAGCTAATAAGGCAACCAGAGGAGATAAGGAAAAGATAGAAAGAGTATTTCAACAAAAAACTGTATAACCAAAACGCCATTGGAAATGAAACAGAAGTATAGACGGGGACCTGGGCCTGGAAGAAGAGAAAGACATTACAATGTCTGAAGTAGAACAAGCACTGAGAAGAATGAAAGGCACTTGGGACAGATGATAAAGGTAGCTGGACCTACTAAGTTACAGTGGTTATACACATTGCTAAGATACTTATGGACAAAGAGTGGGGAAAGGGAATAATAATGCCAGTGTTCAAGAAGGGAGACAACGAAGTATGTGATAAGTATTGAGGGATCACACTCTTGTCACGAGTAGCAAAAATGATGGAGAACGTACTGGAAAGAAACTAAGGGAAAAAGTGGACGGTCAGTTAGAAGAGGATCAATATGGCTTTCGGTATGATAGATCAACAGAAGACCCAATCTTTAGCATGAGACAGTTGATGGCAAGGGATTATGTGAAAGACCTGGTGATGATATGTTTTGACTTAGTGATGGATTACGATAGTGTCCCCCAGAGAAAAGGTATGGGAAACTTTGGAGAGGCAGGACGTTAGAAAATAAACTATTGAAACCCTTCCGCTGTGTCCAGATCTAAGATGATTCGTTTAGGAATGTTACGGGATTGAGACAAGTAAGTGTGGTTTCACCATTATTGTTTACAGTGGGAAGGACGAAATTGTGAAAAGACAAAAGAAGCTGATAGAGGAAGGGAGATGAGGTCACTGCTATTTTCCGATGATATTGTGGTGTGGGGAACCAACAGTAAGGAGGTACAGGAACAAATAGACATCTTAAATGAAAAAAATCAAGTGATATGGAATGAAATCAGTGTGGAGAATAGCAAGACTAAGGTGGTAAACAGAGAAAACAGAGAAGACAAGATACACATTAACATTAAAGGACAAGATATTGAAATTGTGGATAGCTTCAAATATCTAGGTAGAGTGATAATCCAAAATGCAATAATGGAGATAGTAGTTAGCAAAAGGGTACAACAGAGCAATGCATTTTACCAGTGTGGGAGAGGCTCAGTCTGAGGAAGAGAGGTGCCAATGAAATGTAAGGAACAGCTGTACAAGGCGTACTTTACAGCAGTACTGACTAATGCATCAGACTCCTGGACAGCAACAAGAAGAGAGGAGAGTAGAAGCCAACTCAATGAAATAAAATTCCTAAGAAATAACTACTGGCCATTAAAATTGATACACCAAGAAGAAATGCAGATGATAAACGGGTATTCATTGGACAAATATATTATACTAGAACTGACATGTGATTACATTTTCACGCAATTTGGGTGCATAGATCCTGAGAAATCAGTACCCAGAACAACCACCTCTGGCCATAATGACGGCCTTGATACGCCTGGGCATTGAATCAAACAGAGCTTGGATGGCGTGTGCAGGTACAGCTGCCCATGCAGATTCAACCAGATATCACAGTTCATCAAGAGTAGGACTGGCGCATTGTAACGAGCCAGTTGCTCGGCCACCATTGACCAGACGTTTTCAATTGGTGAGAGATCTGGAGAATGTGCTGGCCATGGCAGCAGTCGAACATTTTCTGTACCCAGAAAGGCCCGTACAGGACCTGCAACTTGCGGCCGTGCATTATCCTGCTGAAATGTAGGGTTTCGCAGGGATCGAATGAAGGGTAGAGCCACGGGTCGTAACACATCTGAATTGTAACGTCAACTGTTCAAAGTGCCGTCAGTAAGAACAAGAGGTGACCGAGACGTGTAACCAATGGCACCCCATACCATCACGCCGGGTGATACGCCAGTATGGCGATGACGAATACACGCTTCCAATGTGCGTTCACCGTGATGTCACCAAACACGGATGCGACCAGCATGATGCTGTAAACAGAACCTGGATTCACCCGAAAAAATGACGTTTTGCCATTCGTGCACCCAGGTTCGTCGTTGACTACACCATCGCAGGCGCTCCTGTCTGTGATGCAGCGTCAAGGGTAACCGCAGCCATTGTTTCCGAGCTGATAGTCCATGCTGCTGCAAACGTCGTCGAACTGTTCGTGCAGATAGTTGTTGTCTTGCAAACGTCCCCATCTGCTAACAGTCGTTGGATCTCGACCAGCGCGAGTAACAATGTCGCGATACGATAAACCGCAATCGCGGTATGCTACAATCCGACCTTTATCAAAGCCGGAAACGTGATGGTACGCATGTCTCCTCCTTACACGAGACATCACAACAACGTTTCACCAGTCAACGCCGGTCAACTGATGTTTGTGTATGACGAATCGGTTGAAAACTTTCCTCTCGTCAGCACGTAGTAGGTGTCGCTACTGGCGCCAACCTTGAGTGAGTGCTCTGAAAAGCTAATCATTTGCATATCACAGCATCTTCTTCCTGTCGGTTAAATTTCGCGTATGTAGCACGTCATCTTTGTGATGTAGCAATTTCAATGGCCAGTAGTGTATGTTAGGGAAACGCAGAGAGACAGGGTGAGAAATGAAGATTGTAGGAACGGAACTGGAGTAGAAAAGCTGAATGAGGGAATTGGGAATTTAAATAAATTCAATTGCAACAAGTGAAAACTTGTGCCGGGCCAAGGCTCGAACGCAGATTTCCCACTTTATGCGAACTGTCGTCTTAATTGCTTCGGCTATCGGTGCACACTTCAGTCCATCCCAAATTCTCAAATTGTTGCACACTACACATGCAGCGTCCACTGTCCGTTATTGTCATTGCTCTCAGCCTCACCTCATCCCCACAAGAGTGCAGACGTAATGTGCATCTGCACTGAAAGTATTATTACTCCCCGACAAACTGCAGGGGCGGTTTTCTGACTGGAAATGGAGGAAAAAGGTTCTATGAGCGTGTGTCCGGAAATGCATCGTTGGCACGGTACATGGCGCTGGCGAATGAGAGTTCCTTGTGTGTTCCAGGCTGTGTGGTCAACGCAGCGTAAGCATCAGAATGGTCCGGTATTCATTTCAGGAACAAACCGAGGTGGTGTTCGCGTATGGCGAAGCAGATGGAAACGGTCGAGAGGCAGTACGTCTGTACCCTTACAGACACAAACTTTTCAACCCCTTTTTGGGCGTCTGCGTGATCGTGGGTCCTTTCAGACAGACGAACGTGTTGGCAGGCTACTTACCTGGGGCTTGTGCTAGGGTTTGCCTCAATATCCTGTAGAACCCAGTCCTCCAAGTCTGGTAGACGCACAGTCCACCGCCTCCCTGTATGTTCGTCTGTCTGAAAGGACCCACGATCACAAAAGCACCAAAAAAGGGCTTGAAATGTTGTGTGATGTGGTTGTGTATGTGAGAGTACTTGCTTTGGTATAGCTGTAATGCATATCGACCGTTTCCATCTGCTTGGCCGGACACAAGCACCATCACGGCTTGTTCCCGATATGAATACGGACCATTATGCTGCTTACAGTACGCTGCGTCAGTCACACAGACTGCAACACAAAAGGAACACACGCCACGTGGTCAGAGAAACTTTCATCTGTCAGCGCCATCTACCGTGGCAACGATGCATTTCCGGCCACATTTTCATAGAATCTTTTTTCCTCTATTTCTAGTCAGGAAACCGCCCCTACAGTTTGTCGGTTTTATTAATGGTCACTCACTCTCTCTCTCTCTCTCTCTCTCTCTCTCTCTATATATATATATATATATATATATATATATATATATATATATATATATATATATATATATATGGCATAGGCCACCGACTTCTTGTGCACTTGAAACAATCATTTCCGCCAAATCACCATCTTTAGTTCAAAAAATGGTTCAAATGGCTCTGAGCACTATGGGACTCAACTGCTGTGGTCATAAGTCCCCTAGAACTTAGAACTACTTAAACCTAACTAACCTAAGGACAGCACACAACACCCAGCCATCACGAGGCAGAGAAAATCCCTGACCCCGCCGGGAATCGAACCCGGGAACCCGGGAACCCGGGCGTGGGAAGCGAGAACGCTACCGCACGACCACGAGATGCGGGCCATCCATCTTTAGTTACATGGAACTTACTTTGGAGGACTTCTTGGAATTTCGAGGAATGTTCTTCCAGGTTTTTGATGTTGATTACCCTTCTCTTCCCTTTCATAAGTTTATTCCTTTCATTTCTTACATTGAGTTCGACCCTTGCTCTCACAAGACGGTGATCACTGCCAGTGTTGAACTGATTTAGCACTGATGCGTCTTTTACAATCTGCGGAATGTTTGACAGAATAAAGTCTATCTCATTTTTGACACTGAAATTTGGGCTCCTCCAAGTCCATTTTCGGTCAGGGTGCTTCTTAAAGAACGTATTCATGATAGACATACTGGTGTACTCAGCGAACTGGACTAATCTCTCACCTCTATCGTTTCGGTCGTCAATCCCATAGTTGCCCACCACTGTGTCGCCTTGTTTCTTGGTGCCAACTTTTGCATTGAAATCGCCAATGACCATCTGGAAGTGACAATCGCTACCTTTTTTACAGGTGCTATCCAGACTTTCATAAAAGATGGTAACACCTGGCAGAGAACTGCCCAAGACTGTCCCACTTGGAGAAGACTGCTGAAAGCCTACCTGAATCCACGACTCGAAGAGGCCACATCATTTAATGATTGAATTGGCTGATAATGATGATATATATATATATATATATATATATATATATATATATATATATATATATATATATATATATATATATATGGGTGGATGCGGGTGTGTGATGCTTCTTCTTTCGGACATGTTCCGCTGAAACACCTGATTTTAATCACATACAAAATACCAGGTTTTGACATGGATGTGGCATATCTGAAGAAACTTGTGGCCTTTTCCTCCCCGAATTGAGGCCCACAACAAGTATATACGGGGTGTAAAAATATGAGAGAGGATGAAACGTGAAGCTTACTTGGATAGCCGAATCGCTTAGTGTAACCACCCGCGTATGGCTGGAAATCAGATTAGACTCCCGATTCGGCACAAATTTCACTTGTTGCCACTGGATTTATTACAGTGACCGATTGTGTTTGATGCCTGAATTTCTCTTACATCGTGTATACATACGCAAACTGAATCAAAAACAGTGTCTGTTCTTTCGGACATGACGGCGAATAATGATACTTTCAGCGCTGATGCACACTACATCCGAATTCTTGCGAGAATCAGGTGACGCTGCGAGCAAAGTTAAAGTTCAAATTTTACGTTCAATAGATCGTTCACACAGGAGAATCGTACAAAAAAAAAATGGTTCAAATGGCTCTGAGCACTATGGGACTCAACTGCTGAGGTCATTAGTCCCCTAGAACTTAGAACTAGTTAAACCTAACTAACCTAAGGACATCACCAACATCCATGCCCGAGGCAGGATTCGAACCTGCGACCGTAGCGGTCTTGCGGAGAATCGTACAAGCATACTGTCATTTGACCATTGGACAGACTCCCGTACGGACTAGCATCCATGGCGTAGCGAAACAACTGAAAGATTTGAAAGCAAATAAATCACCAGGTCCGGATGGAATACCAAATTGGTTTTACAAAGATTACTCCTCGGCATTGGCCCCTTACCTAGCTTGCGTTTATCGTGAATCTCTCGCCCAGCACAAAGTCCCAAGCTTCTGGAAAAAAGCGCAGGTGACTCCAGCATGTAATAAGGGTAAAAGAGCGGATGCGCAAAATCATAGACCAATATTCCTAACTTTGGTTTGCTTCAGAACCTTTGAACATATTCTGAGCTCGAATGTAAGAAACTTGCTTGGGACTGAGAAGCTTATGTCGACGAAACAGCACGGTTTTAGTAAGCATCATTCGTTCGAAACTCAGTTTGCCCTTTTCTCACGTGATATACTGTGAACTGTAGATGAAGGGCAACAGGCAGACTCCATATTTCTAGATTTCCGGAAAGCAGTAGATATCGTGCCTCATTGCAGGCTGTTAACGAAGGTACGAGCATATGGCATAAGTTCACAGATATGTGACTGGCTCGAAGACTTGTTAAGTAATAGGTCCCACTATGTTGTTCTCGACAGCGAATATTCGTAGGCGACAAGGGTAACGTCAGGATTTCCCCAGAGAAGTGTGAAAGGTCCGTTGTTGTTCTCTATATACATAAATGATTTGGCGGACAGGGTGGTCAGCAATCTGTGGTTGGTTGTTGATGATGCTGTGGTGTACGGTAAGGCGTCGAAGTTGAGTGATTGTAGGAAGATACAAGACGACTTAGACAAATTTCCTGTTTGGTATGATGAATGGCAGCTAGCTCTAACTGTGGAAAAATGTAAGTTAATGCCGATGAGTGGGAAGAAGAAACCTGTAATGTTTGGTTCCAGTAAATCTAGTGTCCTGCTTTACACAGTCAAGTCGTTCAAATATCTGCGCGTAACGTTGCAAAGAGATATGAAATGGAACGAGCATGTGAAAACTGTGGTAGGTAAAGCGAATGGTCGGCTTCGATTTACCGGGAGAATTTTGGGAAAGAATGGTTCACCTGTAAAGGAGGCCGCATATGGGCCGCTGGTGCGCCCTATTTTGAGTACTGCTCGAGTGTTTGGGATCCGTACCAGGTCATATTGAAGGAAGACATCGAAGGAAATTAGAGATGGGCTGCTAGATTTGTTACCGGTAGGTTCGAGCAACGCGTAAGTGTTACGGAGATGCTTCGAGAACGCAAGTGGGAATCCATGGAGGGAAGGCGACGTTCTTTTCGAGAAACACTATAGAGAAAATTTAGAGAAGCAGCATTTGAAGCTGACTGCCAACAGATTCTACTGCCGCTAACGTACATTGCAGGTAAGGACCACGAAGATAAGACTTGAGAAATTAGGGCTCATACATAGGCATATAGACAGTCGTTTTTTCCTCGCTCTGTTTGCGAGTGGAGCAGGAAAGGAAGTAACTACACTCATGCTCATAAATTAAGGATAACTGCAGAATGTGGTGCCACACAATGTGGTACTACACAAAACGAGCGCTAATAGCATAGGCACATAGGGAACACACACGACAAAGATCTGTAAGTCTACGATATTGGTGATAAGTTGAGAAAACCGTCCCGAAACACATGTGCTACAAAACGCCACTGTTTCCTGAGCATGTACTCCGACACGAATATGGGATATGATCACCATGCACATGTACACAGGCTACACAACGAGTTGGCATACTCTGGATCAATTGGGGTATAGCTCCCCATTCTTGCACCAGTGCCTGTCAGAGCTCCTGAAGTGTCGTAGGGGTTTGAGGACGTGCAGCGATACGTCGACGGAGAGCATCCCAGACGTGCTCGATGCGGTTTATGTCTGGAGAACACGCAGGCCACTCCATTCGCCTGATATCTTCTGTTTCAAGTTACCCCTCCAAGATGGCAGTTCGGTGGGGCCGTGCGCTTTCATCCATCAGGAGGATGATGAGACCCACTGCACCCCTGAAAAGGCGGACATAGTGGTGCAAATGTTCAAATGTGTGTGAAATCTTATGGGACTTAACTGCTAAGGTCGTCAGTCCCTAAGCTTACACACTACTTGACCTAAATTATCCTAAGGACAAACACACACACCCATGCCCGAGGGAGGACTCGAACCTCCAACGGGACCAGCCGCACAGTCCATGACTGCAGCGCCCCAGACCGCTCGGCTAATCCTGCGCGGCTACTGGTGCAAAATGATGTCCCGATACACCTGACCTCTTACAGTTCCTCTGTCAAAGACATTCAGGGGTGTACGTGCACGCCGGCCGTTGGTGGTCGAGCGGTTCTAGGCGCTTCAGTCTGGAACCGCGCGACCGCTACGATCGCAGGTTCGAATCCTGCCTCGGGTATGGATGTGTGTGATGTCCTTAGATTAGTTAGGTTTAAGTAGTTCTAAGTTCTAGGGGACTGATGACCTCAGATGTTAAGTCCCATAGTGCTCAGAGCCATTTGAACTATTTGTATGTGCACCAATCATAATCACACCCCCCACATCATCAAACCACGACCTACATACAGGTTCCTTTCAACGACATTAAGGGGTTGGTATCTGTTTCCTGGTTCAAGCCAGATGAAAACCCGGCGAAAATCACAGTTCAGACTATACCTGGACTCGTCCGTGAATATAACTTGCGAACACTTTTCCAATGACCGTGTACTGTGTTCTTGACACCAGGCTTTACGGGCTCTCCTGTGACCAGGGGTGAGTGGAATGCACCTTGCAGGTCTCCGGACGAATAAACCACGTCTGTTCACTCGTCTGTAGACTGTGTGTCTGGAGACTGCTGTTCCAGTGGCTGCGGTAACGTTCCGAGCAAGGCTACCTGCAGACTCCGTGGCCATCTGCTAGCACTGATGGTGAGATATCGGTCTACTTGTGGTATTGTACGCTGTGAACGTCCCGTACTGTAGCGCCTGTACACGTTTCCTGTCTGCTGGAATCGTTGCCACAATCTTGAGATCACACTTTGCGGCACACAGAGGGCCCATACTACGACCTGTTGTGTTTGACCAGCCTCCAGTCGGCCTAATATTCTACCCCTCATAACGTCATCAATATGTGTTCTTTGAGCTATTTTCAACACACAGCCACCATTATCACGTCTGAAATCGTCTGCACACTTACTCGCTGCACTGTACTCTGTCATGCACCAACACACCTCAGCGTATGTGGACTGCTGCCAGCGCCACCGTGCGATGACCGCAGGTCAGATGCATCGCATGTTCATACCCCGAGATGATTTAAACCCGCAAATCGCCCACCAGAGCGTTGTTTCACCATGTATCAGCATTATCCTTAGTTTATGAGCATGAGTGTAGTAGTTGTACAGGGTACCCTCCGCCACGCACCGCACGACGGCTTCCATCTATGTAGATGTAGATATAGAAAACCGATAATGGACAGTGGACGCTGTATGTGTTGTGTGCGATAAATTGAGAATTTTGGCTGGACTTGAAGTGTGCTTGGATAGCCGAAGCGACCTCTCGCGTAAAATGGGAAATCTGGGTTCGAGTCCCACTCCAGCAGAAATTTTCACTTGTCGCCACTGGATTTATTTCAGTGCCAGACTGCGGCTGAGATCTGAATTTCTCTTAAATTGGGTTAAAATTATTTGGACATGAAAAGAGAATGGAAGATGGAAGAAAACCGAAACGAATGACGGAGGTCAGGTCTGAGGGTAAGAGAGACCTGTAGTATGATGGACTGACTCAATGAAGAACAGTGTAAGAAGAAGGAATCTGGGCTGGAACGAAACAGTTAAATAGAAAAAGAATGTTGGAAAGACAGAGGAAAATGGAGAAGAACCATAAATGTCCCAACCTGGCCTGATACTCGATAAGAGGAGGCGAAGACGACGAATAGTCTGCTTCCTTTGTAATAAATTTCCAACATTTTAGTATGATTTCAGAATAAGAGAAACATACTTCTTTCCTGCACCGAATGCCATTTACATTGGGGTAATAAAATAATTTGTTGTGATTAAAACACACTTCGCGAATTTCAGTTTTTAGGTAGTTTAATGAGTAAACTTCACTTTTTCCCGATCGTAGTAACGTCTCTATCGCTGTCGACAATGTAACTCGCAACTTTCCTCGTCAGCTCCGGTCGCGCAGTAAAATGTGTCACTGCCGATCACACATCAACACTCTGATAAACGTAAAGCTAGAGGGACCGTTTTCATCACTTCCTCCAGCGCAAATACTATTCCGTATCAGGTAATTCACTATCGCAGGAAACTAGGTGATTTCACGCAGTCCGCGCTATACACTTACGTCAGTGAAGCGTGGCTAACTTATCACACACGGATGAGTACTCGTCGTAAACAACCCGCAACGCCCCGTATTTACTTTATACCTACTGGCTGTCAAAACTGATGCATAGCTCCCTCTAATTGGAAGCCATCTGCTTCCCTCAACCACAATGTGCGGGTTGTCGGCTGCAACAGGAAGATTTCTGCCACGAATTGCGAAAATTACAACGGCATGCGTGCAACAGCATTGAAATGGGAAAGCAGCGGTTGATATAGTAAAAACAGCTTGAACCTGCTCTGGACTCTTTTAAGGTTTTATTTGATTCATCACTGAAATCTTTAAGTTGCCTTTTCAAATCGTGTTACCACCAACATACATTTTTATAGGCTGAAAAACTTTGTTTTTGCATACGGCATCATGGGAAATCTGCAACTAATAGAAATAAATACATACTTGGTGGCGGAGATAAAACATATTACACTCTGTTGTGCCGGACGAACTATGGTACTATGGTGGGTTCTTAGATTTACTTCTGGAGGAAGCCGAGCGGATATTACAACACGCATGAAATATTATATCACTTTATTATTAATTGAACAAGGTGAAATACTTTAAAACAACCCATGCACACAGGACTTTCAATGCATATTTGTTACTGACACTAAATACTAACGTATCATTCGATACAGTACCGAATAATAGTCTCTTCTCTCAATGTACAGTTGACTATAAACTTTGATATATAGTTCTGTAACACAACTCTCGTGCTGCTGGCTTTGTAGTGAGATGGTGTTGTCGCCTTCGGCGATGAATGCAGAGTGGGGTTGACATTAAAAATCAAAGACGGACAGTTAAAAAAACGGAAATATAGACATTTTCAAAACACATCGCAGGGAGGTGGAATTTCTCTAATGCAAAAAAAAGCACTGTACTTTCACTTAAAATCTGAAGGACCTACACTGGCATGAGAGATGTTTCTGGAAGAGAGAGTATATTCCATAGGGTTGAAGGGTGTCAGTAGAAAGATAGGGATCTGTTAGCCAGGAAAATTAGGGAGATGAGAGGTAGAAGCTGAAGTGAATAGTGGGAAATACTGTAGGTTGGAAAGACAGCAGGTAAGGTGTAGTGTGTCGTGTGGGTAGGGCAGCAGTTGCAAGAAGAAAGGGATGAGGATGATTGGAGAGGGAAAGGACAGAGGAGCCATGATGTGGAGGGGACAGATGGGGGAAGAGTTAATAAAGTTGGTGGGAAGGATAAATATCGGGGCGGATCTCATTGTTTGGGAGAGGGAGTTGGTTGGAGTTGTGTTGGAATAAACTATGGAGCGTGTGCAGGTATAGGGACGGAGGGATGTAGTTATGAACGTGTAGCAGTGGTAATCAGAGGGAACACAGTGAGGTTATTGGAATCTAGTTTGTGGACAGTATACGAGATGCGGAGGTGATCGATGTGGGTGAGGAGGGGTGGGAATTTGATCAGATGGTATAGGGTCCAGTTGGGGGAAGGTGGCTGAGCGGCTCTCCGCTCTGGTGTAAATAAATGTTCAACAGCGGCATCGAATGTAGATTCTTGTTAGCGCATCTACGTCGACGTCTGTTATTCGTCGTTGCGTCTGGCAGTGATTGTTCGTACTTGTGGATCCGCTATGAGATACCAAGTTGGTTATGGTGCCTCGTTCTCCGTACGACATCACGCACTCAGTATCTTACAGTTTCGATTAAGAACTACTATTTTATAAAATTCTTCCCAGTCCATCAGATTGGGTGGTACAGTAACGGTGTAAAGATTATTTTGTAGAAAAACAATCTTCGTTGCAATAACTATTGTTTAAAGACGCATTTTGCCTATTCAAGGCATCGTGACATTTTCTATAAAAATAGAAGAAAGGAAACAATAAATAACCAGATGTAAGGTCATGTCAAGCACAGCTCGACATAAAAACGTCAAAGAAACGTTAGCAAACCATTAGAAAGAGAAACGTAAGTTTGCTGGTATGCTGTAAAATAAGCATACGTCAAGATCGCACTAAACACTGCGTGTACCTATACAATTAATATGAAGTAATGTACATCTATCTGAGTACATACTCCGCAAGCCACCATATGGTGCATGGCGGAGGGTACCCCGTACCACTACTAGCCATTTGCTTTTCCGTTCCGTTTGCAAATAGAGCGAGGGAAAAACGGCTGACTATGAGCTCTAATCTTTCTAATCTTGTCTTCATGGTCCTTACGGGAAGTGTACGCTGCCGGCGTAGAATCGTGCTGCAGTCAGCCCCAAATGCCGGTTCTCTATTTTTTTCCAAGTAGTGCTCCTCGTGAAGAAGTACAATAGCAGACAAAAATGAAACGTGCACACCTTAGCCTCGATACACATGTAATGGCAAGCATGGCGGTGCAGCGATAGCACCACATCACTTTATCACAGTTATACATTTATTACCGTGGCACGATTAGAGACATAAGGCCATCTCCTACATCCAGCCAACCATTCCTTATATATATCACCACATTCGATAGCAAACACCTTACCATCAGGCAACTATCGCTGTGGGCGTAAGAACCACCTACGTATGATAGTTCAGGTGATATGCGTCATAAACAACGAGACGCATGAAAAACTGCCGCCTATGCATGACGTTTAAATGCATTACTTCTGTGTTAATAACTGCATTCATAATAAATTTCGCAGGCAGTATCCACATATGCCGCTAAATGCACCTATAAATGTATCTCATAGTAAACGGAAATGAGCGTATGGCTCCGTTGGCCGGGAAATCCGAGGAAGTTCGGCTGCCGAGTGTCTTATTTCAGTCGACGCCACGTCGGGAGACTTGCGTGCCGGTGATGAGGATGAAATGATGATGAGGACAGCACAACACCCAGTCCACGAGCGGAGAAAATCCGCAACCCGGCCGGGAATCGAACCCGGGCCCGCAGCATGGGAGGCAAGCACGTAACCACCCAGCTAAGCAGGTGGACTATGTCACGGTACCACACCTAGTTCTGGAGATATGACGTTATAAACACTGAGATGCGTCAAAAGCAGCCGCATCATGCATGACATTTAAATTTATTACTTTTTTGCTACGACATCTATTCTCACCATATTTCCATTAGAGTATCCACATATGCCGCTGAATCTACCTATACAAACACATCATTATACGACACTTAGTTCAAGCGATATGACGTTATAAACACTGAGATACGGGAAAAAATGCCGCATTATGCATGATGTTTTAAGCGTTAATTCTATACTACTGACTCACTCCTACAGTCGAGTTCATTTAAGGAAATCCCTGTCACATGGCAGCGTTTTGACAGCTTTCAATAGTCAAGCGCAAACGATTGTAGACGAAAACGATAGCCTTTTGTAGAGCTACGGAGAGGTGTTGCCATAGAGACGTTTGCAAAATCGCGTTGTAGGCACGCGAAGCAGCTGCGCCCAGCATACAGAAACTGCCCGCGATCATGTTTCTTAATTTGGATAATGCACTTGTACATTTGTACATCACGCATATCTCTTTGTACGACTGTTTCATAATTTCAAAGGTGTTTTGACGAACACGTGGGAATGAATTTTTTTCGATACTTCACTACGAATACAGTTCATTTTTTTGTTTTCGTTTCTAATAGAAAACTGATAGAATGAATACCCGGGCAATACTGGATTTGCCAGCCAGTACCTTATAATAATTACAAACCGTAAAAATAGTAACTGGTATAGCAGAAAAACTGCAGTCCATATTCGTGTCATCTTCTTCTTCTATCTTCTTCTATCTTCTTCTTTTGCCTATCGTTTATGCCGTCTACTAAAGGGTCCGCTTTTTTTTAGAATTTGGTTAATTTAGAATTTGGTAATTTTCCACTGGGGGCCGAACCGCACAATAACCCTAGGTTCGGCGTGGGGCGCCGGTGGGTTGAGTGGACTGCTGTGGCCTGTTGTGGGGTTGCGTACCTCTGAGGGCTACGGCGGGGACGACGCCTCTCCATCGTTTCTAGGTCCCCAGTTCAATAAATAAATAAATACATACATACATACATACGTAAAAGACGACCATTACATGTTCTCATCAGGACCAGATGAGGTACCTATGAGATTCTACAAACATTATGCGAAAGAACTTGTTTCCCTTCTAGTACAAGTTTATCGTATATTGTTGGACCAACGAAGGGTACCTAGTGGAGATGGGCAAACTCGTTCATCCTTGGGAACTAGTTCACTGGTGATGGCTCTTTTTTGGGAACCGTTCATTTTTACTCGTTTACCGTTCATTTGTGGTTGGTATATGGTTCTTATGAGAAATTGAAAAGTAGTAGCATAGGTGACTGAAGATGGAAGGCGCCATGGGGGCAGTTGCCTCCGCCCTGGAGTACAGAATTTTTATTCATAACAGGATTCTTACATACTTGTAATTTTCCTGATTCTGCAAAACCTCTCGTTTAGCCAATTGTAGCGTTATGTGGCTGATCGCAGTGAAATAATATAAGGTGGCGCACGAAACACCAGCCCGAGTACAGGGTCGCTTGCCGACTACGCACGCTTTGTTGACCGATACGAGCAGAATAGACAAAGATGTAATGATTAGATAGTGAATAAATTACAAATAAGCTAATGCAAACAACAACTTCGAAACAATAGACGACGGTTGGTGGGCTACAGTGAGCAGTCTACTACTTGGGCCCGATTTTTCAAGCGCCACCCTGTACCTCTGAAATAACATTGTAGAAGTTATCATATTCTCTTTACGAAATGTAACACCAGACACTCGATTATGTAGCGCGGCTTCATTCGGTTGTAAGTCGGTCTGCCTTCCATAACAATGAACATGCCGTTTTACCTTGGATCAAACATGACGTATAATAGCCACTCATGTGTGTGGTGCCGCCGTCCTTTGCATGTGTAATAAGAAAAAATCTTGCTTTTTTACAAGTATTTCTTCTGCTGTTTATCGAATTAGTGAAGTAACCTGAGATGCCGTTTTGTTACCTGAAAAGGTGTATGTATTACATACACATAAAATTTTATGTAATTTATGTAATTATAAAATACATTTTAATTACCGGTCGTGGACGCTAAATAGAATACGAAAACGACCACAAGTTCAGAGTTAAAGAAAGGTTTGAAACAGATCTAGAATGGGTGTGCGCAGCGAATGAATCTAACATCAACTCGATACTGAACTAACTACGAGCAGTCGGCAGTGGAACTGCGACGAGTGGCAACGCGAAGGAGGACGAGTCCAGTCGAGCGAGACCGAGACCGAGGCAGATGGGAACGGGACCAAGGCTGGAACGGGACCGGCCGACGTGCCATTACTGGAAAGAGACCGACCGTTTCCCGTTCCCGGGAACTATAAGTAGAAAGCCGCGACCGCAGTGAACTATGAACGACCGTTCCTTAGAATTCGTTCCTCGCTCGTTCCGTTCATCTTGGTGAACCGTTCCTTTGGACCCGATAGTCGGCGAACGACCCATATCTAGTACCTAGCGCCTGGAAAAAAAGCGCAGGTCATTCCCGTTTTTAAAGAAGGGTCGTGGGACAGATGCACATAATTATAGTCCTACATCGTTGGCGTCATTTGTTGTTGAATTATGGAACAAGAATTATGACGGTTTTGGAGAACGAATATCTCCTCTATAAAAATGAACATAGATCGGCAAACAAATCTTACGAAACCCAGCTCGCTCTGTTCGTCCATGAGATCAATAGCGCTGTAGACAATGGCGCTCAGTTCGATGTCACGTTCCTAGACTGCGGGAAGGATTTGACACCGTCCCGCTCTGCTGTTTATCGAAAAAAAAAATACGAGCTCACCGAGTATCGGACCCTATTTTCCTCTGGATTCACGACTTCCGTGTAGGTAGAAATCAACAAGTCCCTCTTAACGGATAATTATCAAAAATGGTTCAAATGGCTCTGAGCACTATTGGACTTAACATCTGAGGTCATCAGTCCCCTAGAACTTAGAACTACTTAAACCTAACTAACCTAAGTACATCACACACATCCATGCCCGAGGCAGGATGCGAATCTGCGACCGTAGCGGTCGAGCGGATCCAGACTGAAAGCGCCTGGAACCGCTCGGTCACAGCGGCCGGCGGATAATTATCGATAAATGTAAAGTAAAATTGCACGGTACCCCGAGGAAGTGTGACAGGACCATTAGTGTTTACGTTGTACATAAATTATTTAGTAGAATGCGTCGGTAACTGCCTAAGAGTGTTCGCAGATGATGCGATTGTCTATCAGACAGTATCAACGCCAGAAGACAGTATCTATTTGCAAAATGGCCTGCAGAGGGTTGGTAAATGGCGCAGGGTCTGGTAGTTGACCCTGAAATGTAACATACTGCGCATAGACAGAGAAAGAAACCCAGTACTCTGCAATTATAACACTGATGACAAATTGTGGGAAACAGTATCTACTATAAAAATCTAGGAGTAGCTATCCAGAGCAGCCTTAACTGGAATGACCACACAGAAGAAATAGTAGGAAGAACTGATGCCAGACTGATATTCACAGGAAGAATCTTAAGGAAATGTAAACCACCCACGAACGAAGTGGCTTACTAGGCGCTTGTTCAACCGACTCTTGAATATTGTACGTCAATATGGGATCCTTACTCATGTATGACTGATAGAAGATGGTAGACAAGATCCATCGAAGACCGACATGTTTCGTCACGGAATCGTTTAGTCGGCGCGAGAGCGTTACAGAGATCCTTAACAAACTCCAGTGGCAGACATTACAAGAGAGGCATCGTGCATCATGGAGAGGTTTGCTACTGAAATTTCGAGACTGCACATTCGGTGGACAGCCGGACAACATATTACTTCCTCTCACACATCTCGCGAAATGACTACGACGATAAAAATCGAGAAATTAGAGATAAAACAGAGGCCTACCGACAATCATTCTTCCCTTGCACCATTTGTAAGTGGAAGAGGAAATGGGGGATCAGTTATTGGTATCAGAAACACCCTCTGCCACATACCGTTACGTGGCTTGCGGAGGACGATATAGATGTGGATTTTGATCCAATGACATTGTCAATTAAGATTTCAGTGGGTGCTGGATCATCGAGATTTGACCGTGAATCAGTGGAAACGTGTCGTCTAGTCATATAAATGACTTTTATTGCTAACCCGGAAGGTGGCCGTGCCAGGATCCGCCATCAGCCAGGCGATTGGCTTCGAGAAACATACAAAACACTATAGACACAGGCCAGTGGGGACAGTTTTATGTTATGAGGGACTTTCACCTGAGTTTTCATCGGGCCTTTGGTAGTAATCGAAGGAGATATAATAGCTGTGGACTTCGTGAACATTACTGCAGACTACCTGCAGTCCATCGTGCTTGACATCTTCCACGACAGTGTTGGTATCTTCCAGCAGGATACTGTCAGTGTCACAAGGCCAGAATAGTGCTACAGTGGTTGGAGGAGCTTGACAGTGAATTCACTTTGATGTCTTGGTCATTAAATTCGCGTGGTCTGTACCGCATGTAACACATGTGGGACGCCATCAGTGCCAGCTCCCAGCACATAAACCACTGTCCAGTTGACGGGAGTTACTTGACTTGCACCTAGTCATCTTCCGCCATGTACCTCTAGAAATGTATAATGGACTTGTCGAATCAATAACGAGCAGAAACGTTTCTGAACTGCGTTCGAAAGGTAGACCAGTACGCTATTAGGCATATGGTCACAATGTTTGGCTCATCATTCTCTTTTGCTCTAATTCTTTAGATTTTTCATTCCTCATGCTGTTGAGGTCTTCTCCTTGTTTATTTTAATTGGCACTAACTCAAGCACCCATTAATAATGTAGAATCCCAAATTCATCATTTCCCGTGGATATGGGGTAAGGTGAGGTCAATCTGTCCTAGTAATTTATTGTGGCTATAAAATGCTTATCCGAGGACGGATCTTAACGTTAAATGCGTTGGTTGAATTATAGGCAATATAAAGGAGCAACTGCATGCAAAATACACTCCTGGAAATGGAAAAAAGAACACATTGACACCATGTGTCAGACCCACCATACTTGCTCCGGACACTGCGAGAGGGCTGTACAAGCAATGATCACACGCACGGCACAGCGGACACACCAGGAACCGCGGTGTTGGCCGTCGAATGGCGCTAGCTGCGCAGCATTTGTGCACCGCCGCCGTCAGTGTCAGCCAGTTTGCCATGGCATACGGAGCTCCATCGCAGTCTTTAACACTGGTAGCATGCCGCGACAGCGTGGACGTGAACCGTATGTGCAGTTGACGGACTTTGAGCGAGGGCGTATAGTGGGCATGCGGGAGGCCGGGTGGACGTACCGCCGAATTGCTCAACACGTGGGGCGTGAGGTCTCCACAGTACATCGATGTTGTCGCCAGTGGTCGGCGGAAGGTGCACGTGCCCGTCGACCTGGGACCGGACCGCAGCGACGCACGGATGCACGCCAAGACCGTAGGATCCTACGCAGTGCCGTAGGGGACTCACCGCCACGTCCCAGCAAATTAGGGACACTGTTGCTCCTGGGGTATCGGCGAGGACCATTCGCAACCGTCTCCATGAAGCTGGGCTACGGTCCCGCACACCGTTAGGCCGTCTTCCGCTCACGCCCCAACATCGTGCAGCCCGCCTCCAGTGGTGTCGCGACAGGCGTGAATGGAGGGACGAATGGAGACGTGTCGTCTTCAGCGATGAGAGTCGCTTCTGCCTTGGTGCCAATGATGGTCGTATGCGTGTTTGGCGCCGTGCAGGTGAGCGCCACAATCAGGACTGCATACGACCGAGGCACACAGGGCCAACACCCGGCATCATGGTGTGGGGAGCGATCTCCTACACTGGCCGTACACCACTGGTGATCGTCGAGGGGACACTGAATAGTGCACGGTACATCCAAACCGTCATCGAACCCATCGTTCTACCATTCCTAGACCGGCAAGGGAACTTGCTGTTCCAACAGGACAATGCACGTCCGCATGTATCCCGTGCCACCCAACGTGCTCTAGAAGGTGTAAGTCAACTACCCTGGCCAGCAAGATCTCCGGATCTGTCCCCCATTGAGCATGTTTGGGACTGGATGAAGCGTCGTCTCACGCGGTCTGCACGTCCAGCACGAACGCTGGTCCAACTGAGGCGCCAGGTGGAAATGGCATGGCAAGCCGTTCCACAGGACTACATCCAGCATCTCTACGATCGTCTCCATGGGAGAATAGCAGCCTGCATTGCTGCGAAAGGTGGATATACACTGTACTAGTGCCGACATTGTGCATGCTCTGTTGCCTGTGTCTATGTGCCTGTGGTTCTGTCAGTGTGATCATGTGATGTATCTGACCCCAGGAATGTGTCAATAAAGTTTCCCCTTCCTGGGACAATGAAGTCACGGTGTTCTTATTTCAATTTCCAGGAGTGTATTTTTGTTATACCATCAATAGTTTTTGAGATATCTATATTTAAGAAACGTGCATTCTTGCCATTTGCAAATGCTACGGTCGCAGGTTCGAATCCTGCCTCGGGCATGGATGTGTGTGACGTCCTTAGGTTAGTTAGGTTTAAGTAGTTCTAAGTTCTAGGGGACTGATGACCACAGCAGTTGAGTCCCATAGTGCTCAGAACCATTTGAGCCATTGCAAAAATGCTGGGGTAAATCCGACCTCCTATTTGTTTGCTGATTTTGCACAGAAATAGTTCTAAATGAACGGTTTTTTGGGAAATAATTATATGCAATTATGTTTTTTTTACATAAATGAACAAAAAGTATTCAAAAAATAACAATGTTTAAAGTACTAAATGTACTGAAATTTAAATGAATGTAAATTTTAATTGAAAAAGATGATTTCATTTGCACGGCAGTGCAATAACAATGTCGATCTCGGAATGTTAAAATCACGAGCGACAGCTTGTAAAGACATTCCCATTTACATTGCAGCAACTGCTCGGCAACATCGTTCTGATTGCGTTTTGTCGTTTCTCGTTTGCAATTTCGTACCGTTTCCTAAAAATAAACAAAAATTCACTTTGTGTCCATAAATAAAAAATTCCATACACATAAACGATAAAAAATATGCGGTCGGATTTACTCCAACATGCCATTTTTCATTTAACGCATTTGGAAACCATTTACACGAAATTTCCAACAAAAACGATACATACACTGAATAGGTCACTAAATGCACTACAAAATCACTTACCGTTTGTTTTGCGATCGTTTTGTTTAATAAGGTAAATCTAGTGATGCAATTTGCACGAAAATTAAATTGAAACAATCGAAAACACACTGGTTTTCTTTTGAGTGTCTCAATGTCAAATGCTCCAAAGCTGTCAAGGTGACATTTCCGTTATTTCGAATGCTCTATGTGGTAACACTATGCGAAATCGCTCCGCTTTGCCGTTTCTCACAAATAGAGGGCGGTCGGGTTTACCCACCCGGTCGGATTTACCCCACCTTACCCTATACTCTAACATAAAGAAACGACGCGCCACAAAGGAACTATCCGAATGGCACGAAAATCGGTAGATTTAATGTACCTATACAGACAAACAAATGATTACAGTTTCAGAAAGAATGGATGATTTATTGAAGAGAAAGAGCTTAACAAATTCAGCAAGTCAATAACGCGTTGGCCCGCATAAGTTATTCGGCCTAGTATCGACTGGTACTGTTGTTGGCTATCGTGCCAAATTCTGTCCAACTGGCACCTTAGATCGTCAAAATTCCGAGATGATTGGAGGACCTGTCCAAAGGTCCAAACGTTCTCGACTGGGAAGAGATCCGGCGACCTAGGTAAGGTATACCACGGACGAAGGCAAGCAGAAGAAATGTTTGTCATGTTTGGACTGGCATTATCCTGCTGAAATGTTGACCCAAGATGCTTGCCGTGAAGGGCAACAAAACGGGGCGTACAATATCGACTACGTACCGCTTTGCTGTGCGGGTGCCGCAGATGACAACCACATGGGTCGTGCTATGAAAAGAAATGGCACCCCAGACCATCACTTCCGGTTGTCATCCCTATTGCCGGCGATTGTCGGGTTGGTATCCCACCGCTGTCCGGGGTGTCCCCAGACATGTCTTCGCTGTCATTGGGGCTCAGTTCGAAGCTACTCTCGACGCTGAAGACAATTATACTGCAGTCAGTGAGATTCCAGGCTGAAGACATGTCTGGAGACGCTCCGGATAGCGATGGGCTATAAGCCTGAATGTCGCCCGCCATACGACCCAGTAACCACGACTGATGAGCTGCAGTGCCATTTCTTTTTTATTATAGCAGAACCTCTTTGGATATCATCCGCGGCACACTTAAAGCATAGCGGTACGTCGTTTTGATGCCCATCATAGCAAGCCATTCTGGGCTTACATTTCAGCAAGCTAATGCCCGACTGCACGCGTTAAGAGTGTCTCTTGCTTATTTTCGTGCTTCGCACACTCTAACTCGGCCGCCAAGATCTCCCCAGCTGAGAACGTTAGGAGCATTGTGGGCAGAGCCCTCCAGCCAGCTCGGGATTTTGACGAACTAACGCTCCAGTATCTACATCTACATGGATACTCTGCAAATCACATTTAAGTGCCTGGCAGGGGGTTCATCGAACCACCTTAACAATTCTCTATTATTCCAATCTCGTATAGGGCACGGAAAGGATGAATCCTATATCTTTCCGTACGAGCTCTGGTTTCTCTTATTTTGTAGTGGTGATCGTTCCTCCCTATGTAGGTCGGTGTCAACAAAAAATTTTCGCATTCGGAGGAGAAAGTTGGTGATTGGAATTTCGTGACAAGATTCCGTCGCAACGAGAAACGCCTTTCTTTTAATGATGTCCAGCCCAAATCCTGTATCATTTCTGTGACACTCCCATATTTCGCGATAATACAAAACGTGCTGCCTTTCTTTGAACTCTTTCGATGTACTCTGTCAGTCCTATCTGGTAAGGATCCCTCACCGAGCAGCAGTATTCTAAAAGAGGACGGACAAGCGCAGTGTAGGCAGTCTCCTTAGTAGATCTGTTACATTTTCTAAGTGTCCTGCCAATAAAACACAGTCTTTGGTTAGCCTTCCCCACAACGTTTTCCATGTGTTCCTTCCAATTTAAGTTGTTCGTAATTGTAATACCTAGGTATTTACTTGAATTTACAGCTTTTAGAATAGACTGATTTATCGTATAACCGAAGTTTAACGAGTTCCTTTTAGCACTCATGTGGATGACTTCACACTTTTCGTTATTTAGCGTCAACTGTCACTTTTCGCACCATTCAGATATTTTTTCTAAATCGTTCTGCAGTTTGTTTTGATCTTCTGATGACTTTATTAGTCGATAAAGGACAGCGCCATCTGCAAACAACTGAAGACGGCTGCTCAGATTGTCTCTCAAATGGTTTATATAGTTAAGGAAGAGCAAAGGGCCTGTAACACTACCTTGGTGAACGCCAGAAATCACTTCTGTTTTACTCGATGACTTTCCGTCAATTACTACGAACTGTGACGTCTGACATGAAATCACAAATCCAGTCACATAACTGAGACGATATTTCATAAGCACGCAATTTCACTACGAGCCGCTTGTGTGGTACAATGTCAAAACCGTTCCGGAAATCCAGAAATACGGAATCGATCTGAAGTCCCTCGTCAGTAGCGCTCAACACGTCAGTTGGACACAACATGTCACGATGTCCCTCAGGAGGGCATCCAGCCACTCTGTCAATCATTGCCAAGCCGAGGTATTGCTTTCATAGGGGCCACAGATTGACCAGTGCTTTATTACTTTTCTCAATTTTTGAAGCTCTTTCTCTTGAATAAATCATACAATGTTTCTGAAATTGTAATCATTTGTTTGCCTCTACATGTACATCGCATCTCTGCCGATTTCCGTCCAGTACGGATATTTCCTTTGCGGTGCGTTGCCTTTTTTCTGTTAGACTAGATTTAGTTGAATTTTCAGCCTTTAGTTTTGTGTGATGTATCGTGCAACCAAAATTTAGCGAATTGCTTTTAGTACTCAGGTGGATGACTTCATAATTTTTATTATTTAGAGTCGATTGCCACTTTTTCCACACCATACACATATCTCGACTAAATCATTTTGCAATTTGTTTTGATCATCCAATGACTTTCTGAGCTGGTAAATGACAGCAAAATCTGTAAACAATCTAATGCGGCTGCTCAGACTGTGTCCTAAATCGTTTATATACATCACAAACAGCAAAGGGCCTACAATACTAACAGAATGTTGTCCTGATGCATATTAAACGATTCCGTTTGGTCTGAGGATTAAAAAAGTGGAACTTGATTTTGTCTAGACAAGGTATTTATGATGTTTTAATTAATAAATAGTTATTAAAACATCTTCTTTTAAGCGAAACTCGTTATCAGAAGTATTGTATTTTGACCTCCTCCTTCAATAGAAATACATGACTTGCTCGGCAAAGCTTTTCTAAAGAATTGTCAAAATTAAGATGAGCAACGCTTTCATACCACGTTTTGCAGGATTACTTGATGGAAGCCATCCTCCGAGAAATCTGTTAACTCACAGTGAATAAGACATGTCTCTCAATTACAATACATGATACTAAAGCAGGGTATAATTTCTAACAGGCAATCCAAATATGAAAGTTGAAACACGCGAAGAAACCTGATAAAGTGAACACAAATGAAAAGGTTGGCTTGTAAACGGATGGGTTACTTCAAGCAATTTTGTGTAGCTGCCGAAACTGTCTGTTGTGTTGTATCAGAACCAATTACGTAGAACTTAGGTTATAACGAGCAAGGCAGTTTTCATTTGAAGCAATGGATTTGGAGTAGACTGACAGGTCGCAATCGATGTCGGTCTAATGAAAAGCGCGGAGAGTTGAATAGAATTATATCACACCGTGTTGGATTATATCGCAGTATAAACAGAATCAGTGAATGCATACGTTTACTTTTAACATCTTGTGGAAATATGCTTCGAAATTTTTGTTGGGCATAGAGATATGGACGTGACGACAGGGTTTTCTGCACAGTTCTGGTGCTGATTCAGTGTTACATTAGGAGAGCCATCATGAAGAATACGGAGCAATTGATTGCAGAATTTATGTCTGATTATTAACTTCTGGTGACTTACTAAAATTAGTAGGGACTTTATTTATTTAATCTGATTTAGCGTCTTTCTTAACACAGGAGACGGATCGCGATTGCCATTATTTGCAGGGACACAGTACTGACGAGAGTAACTTGACACACAAGGGGAACAACAGGGACCTCTGCAGTTTTCTAGAGAACACTTACAGGACGATTTTTCATTCAGACAGAAAATATGCTGCTGCCAGTTTCTCAACGTACTGTCTGAAAGTTTTAGCTGTCGAATTTTAAAGCTGACGTTGTCAGACAAGTCTAGTAATGTTAAGACTGAGATCCTTCGCTTATCTATGGCATATTTAAGGCAGTCAGTTACCTTAATTAGTACTATAATGTTTACGAAAACTGGGCTTACATTTGCCATAGAAGTTAAATGTGCCCAAGTATTCAGTCAATTGACTGAGGTAAATATATATTAAATAGCTTTGGACACAGAGGGTAAAACGCTGATTGGATAATAATTGTTGGTTTTCTTCTTAGAGACTAGATCCGTCCACGAGGTAAAAATGAAATTATTCAGTTATTATGAATATCATTTTCTGTTTGACGTTGTCTGTGTTTAATGTAAAGCTGGCTGTGTACCTTCAAGCTTGCAAAAAGTACTGCCTCTCTAGACACGCACGCAATGTTTCACCCGGATATTTAACTCAAAAACTGAAAAGGAGTTCGGTATTATTTAGAACAGAGGGATTCGTGCAGACTTACACATTACTGAAAAAGAATCAATCTTCGGACAATTCACTTCGTGACGAAATGAAGAACCACTGTCTGTTTCTCATCCCAGAAAACGGATGCCTTCACGACAACTCTTCCGTAATTTCAATTTACGTAAACTGCGACATTTGTCAATTGCTCCCGTACGAGTGATTAGTTTCTCAGAAAATGTTGCGTTTTTGGCATCGGGGCTAGTCGTTCTCTCTCTCTCTCCCTCTCTCTCTATCTCTCTCTTCCTCTCTCTCTCTCTCTCTCTCTCTCTCTCTCTCTCTCTCTCTCTCTCTCTCACACACACACACACACACACACACACACACACACACAAACAAACAAATACACACAATTTATTTTATATGTGTAGACTATTAAATACATTTTACTTAAAACCTTATCGAATATTTCATTCGTGTCATGTAGTGTATTGTTAAATCTCTGACACAAGGTTCTCTTTGCAGTACATATTGTACCCTTGGGGATACACCACTGAGCTGCCCGAGGACTGGCAAACACTGGTAAGTAATGCTCATTTTCTAAACCTCGAGTCATAAACAGAACACAGGAGGTTGTGTACCGTTATGTGTGACATTGCACTCTTGCAGCACGCACTGGCAGAAGAGGCCAACGCCGCACAGGTTGCAGCAGGAGGCCAGAACTTTACTATCGGCAGTTCCAGAAACGCCATGTGTAAGTATCACTTTCACCCAACATTAATATCGACAATTTTTTAATAACAGCACAGCTTTATGGAAATATACTGAAAAATGCACAATGGACAACCCAGTCTGTGAGGGCGTAGAGAAGCTATTGGTTGACCAGATTCCAACCATGTGAATGAGTGACTGTATTCGTTATTTGAAGTTATCTGCTTAAGTGAAGTAGTTAACCGTAAGATTCTACTTAGTATGAATAACGTGAACTGACCGCAGTAATATCAAGACAAACAACAAATTAGTTGCTTTGGAAGAACAATGGGACTGCAGAAGGCCAGCTGGAATTGCAACTCATGTGGATCGTACTTTATGTGTGATCCACCTGTTACAGAGGCAATAGAAATCATAGGGTACTCCCCCCCTCCCCCCTCCGCACCCACCCACCAAAACACACACACAAACACACACACACACAATCCACTTTGACAACAGCTGCAGGATACGCAGTAAGCGTTTGGTCTCATAGATTACAGCTGGTATGTAACGAAGTGTTATTATGCGTTTCAAAGATGTTTGTAAGTTATACTGACTGACACCATCCCAGCTATTCCGGAATTCTGGCCAATATGACTGCTAGTTCGGAAAAAGGGCTCAGACTTCTGGTTGAAGAACGGAGACGTACAAAAGCCTGTGTCATCTGAAGGAGAAAATAAATCACGACTGATCTAGTTTTCCTGAGTGAAGAGAGAACTGCAGAAGCTGTTGAATAGAAAGAAAAGTCTAATGATTATAGAATATGGATTGACAATAAACCAGAAAAAGACGATAGTAATGAGGAGTAGCTGAAATGAGATTACCGTTAAACTTGACCTCAAAATTGGAAATCACGTAGTAGACGAAAGAAATCTGCTACTGTGACCACATAATGACGCATACAGGCGAGTCATGTGTGAGGTTGGGTGGTATAATTTTCATACCTCTGAGATGCAAAATTAACCTCCCCTTGATCGGGAAACGCAGTGAAGCTCCCTATTCAGTCATGCGAATTTACTTTTAAAAGGTAATGAAACAATCCCGCAACGGATAATGTCTTATTAAGTCTGAGTACGCCCACCTTTAAAGGTTGATAGTCACGCGTGAAATACGACAGTCCATTTCAGTTATGGAAGGCATCTTGCTATTAAATGTAAATGCACCTTTATAGGAGGTGATATTTATTTCCGTTAACGAGCGTTCAAGTGGGAAAACCTTCAACAGATAGCAACGAATGCAAAGCTAGAGAACAGGAGTCTTTACTTCCGATCTTGTTACCAATTTTAGGAGCACGTAATGAATATTGCCAATGGTTAAGTGAAGAACGTATCAGAAAGTGCTACTAAAAAGTGAACTCGGAAGAACATATACTGTTCAGAGATGTAAAGTGCATTCTGCAAATCAAACAATTAAGTGCGATCAGCAGTTACCGAAACGACTAACTCCGCAAAGTTAGCAAATACCGTGCCCCGTGAACTATTCGGCGGAAAGGCACTCCTGGCCGAATCTCAACAAATAAACTTCCAGTATTCGGCTCCGTGCGCGCCGGCTGTGAGCAGCAGTTAACAGCGCACTGGACCCATCTGCGCGGGTGCGGCCTTCGAAGATGCCAGCGAGGCCGTCGTTCGTGGCGGTGGGAGGCAGAGAAAAAAATTTTCAAATGTGTGTGAAATCTTATGGGACTTAACTGCTAAGGCCATCAGTCCCTAAGCTTACACACTACTTAACCAAAATTATCCTAAGGACAAACACACACACCCACGCCCGAGGGAGAACTCGAACCTCCGCCGGGACCAGCCGCACAGTCCATAACTGCAGGAGGCAGAGAGAGTCTGGAAATAAATTCTAATTTCTCTCTCAAATTCCGGGAAAGCTCCAAGTCGTCCACCAACTACTATAGTGATTCCGAGAGCCGTCCAGTCTCTAGACAAGTTCTGCCGGTTGCGACCACGCTCCAATGAAATTACAAGATTTCACCAGAGCGCCAGCAAGGGTGAGTGAGACCTTTTGTTTATTATGTGGGCAGGGCACGGAAAGAGGCTAAACGTGTTTCTAGAAGGTTCCAGAGCAGCCGTTGAGACGCCGAGTCTTGCGGTTCCCAGGGGAAACTTCCAACCGCCGCTTTCTTTATGTAATGAAGACATTCCTCCACGTAGGCAAGGAGCGCTTCCAAGCCGCCCATCGCTTTAACTCCCATCGCATTAACATGGCCAGTTCCGAGTAGAGGGTCGAGGCTGCATCGGCCCTTTAGAACATTAAAGCTACACGTTTATGGGTGTAGATCTACATATGCATTTTGCAAGCAGTAATACGAATTATGAAAGGAACATTTCATTTACCAGTTCACTATGTGCATAGGCCTGGGGGATGCTATTAGAGCGTAAAAATATGAGTAAAATACGCAGGATCACTGAAATGGAACCACTTTCCCAGTTCTGTCCTTCCCATTGCTATGTGCAGATCTTAGTATCTACTTTCGGTTTTATGCAAATTATGTACAGATCTTAAATTACGCATTATTAATTTTAATTGTTATTCAAATAAATTTTATATTGTGTGCAGATCTTAACTATCCATTTCTGGTGTGACATAATTATTGATATTAATTTTAGTTGTTAATTCATTAATCTTCCATTTCCAAAGATGTTAATGTTTTGTCAATTGTTTGTTCTTTGGAGGAGATGGGTTTTGGAGGGAAATTTTAACGGCAGTTGAATGCACGTGGCTGGTATTGATGTAACAATTGGGCAGTGGAAATGTTTTGTATTTTTCGTGAATAATCGACGATGACTCTAAAATTCTGCAGATTATTAGTGCAACATACACATATAGGAAGACCAGCTGCAGTAAGACCTAGGATTCTCTTTCCTAGCGGAACAACCTACGTCCCAAGGATTTTACTTTAAGTATTGCTTTTGCCAGCAACGGAGAACTGATTCTGCAAATACAAGTCTTTTAGTTTTTCCGGATGTTTAACTGGTGGTGGAGGAGGAAACAAAGAAATGTGTGCCTAATTCTGTAAGCGCAGACATTACTATTCGGTGTAATTCTCAACGTGTCAAGACCCTCTCATCACATCGATAGTAATTGGAATGCTTCCCAATGTAGCGGGAACATTTCATGACGCTACACGAATAATTAAGCCGCAGAGAGGCACAAAAAGCAAGCTAGCAGAGAGCACAGATGGGAATCATGAGTAAAAGGCGTCTGCTACACTTAAGCGCCAAAGAAACTCGTATATGCATGTGTATTCAAATACTATCCTGTAAGACCGTTTCACGAGTGAACCGTGAATATAAGGAATCCGGTAAAACATCAAATCTCCGACATCGCTGCGGCCGGAAAAAGATCCTGCAAGAACGGGACCAACGACGACTGAAGAGAATCGTTCAGGTGACAGAAGTGCAACCCTTCCACAAACTGCTGCAGATTTCAGTGCTGGGTCATCAACAAGTGTCAGCGTGAAAACCATTCAACGGAACATCATCAAATGCTTCAAATGGCTCTGAGCACTATGGGACTTAACATCTGAGGTCATCAGTCCCCTAGAACTTAGAACTACGTAAACCTAACTAACCTAAGGAAATCACACAAATCCATGCCCGGGGCAGGATTCGAACCTGCGATCGTAGCGGTCGCACGGTTCCAGACTGTAGCGCCTAGAACCGCTCGGCGACTCCGGCCGGCGGAACATCATCGATATGGGCTTACATAACCGAAGGACCGCTCGTGTACCCTTGATGACTGCACGACACAAAGTTTTGCGTCTCACCTGAGCCCGTCAACAGCGACATTGAACTGTTAATGACTCGAAACATGTTTCCTCGTTGGACGAGCTCTCGTTTCAAATTGTATCTAGCGGATGGACGTGTACGGGTATGGAGACAACCTCATGAATCCATTGATCCTGTATGTGAGGAGGGGACTGTTCAAGCTGATGGAGGCTCTGTAATGATGTGGGCGTGTGCAGTTGGTGCAAATGGTTCAAATGGCTCTGAGCACTATGGGACTCAACTGCTGAGGTCATTAGTCCCCTAGAACTTAGAACTAGTTAAACCTAACTAACCTAAGGACATCACAAACATCCATGCCCGAGGCAGGATTCGAACCTGCGACCGTAGCGGTCTTGCGGTTCCAGACTGCAGCGCCTTTAACCGCACGGCCACTTCGGCCGGCGTGTGCAGTTGGAATGATACTGGACCCGTGATACATCTAGATACGACTCTGACAGGTGACACGTACGTAAGCATCCTGTCCGATCACGTGCATCCACCCATGTCCGTTGTGCATTCCGACGGAGTTGGGCATTCCAACAGGACAGTGCGACACTCCACACGTCCAGAATTGCTACAGAGTGGCTCCAGGAACACTGTTCTGAGTTTAAATACTTCCACTGGCCCCCAAACTACCCAGACATGAACATTATTGAGCAAACCTGGGGTGCCTTGCAACGTGTTATTCAGAAGAGACCTCCACCCCCTCGTACTCTTACGGATTTATGGACGGCCCTGCAGGATTCATGGTTCACTTTCCTCCAGCACAAGTTCAGACATTAATTGAGTCCATGCCACGTCGTGTTGCGGCACTTTTGCGCAGGTGTACCAGTTTCTTTGGCTCTTCAGTGTACTATGAAACATAGTCTTTAATTAGAAGATTAAAGTTCTGAGAATGAATGTCAGGAGCACAGAATTGGGGGGAAGTGAATCATGGACTGTGGGAAAACCAGACTATAAAATAATCGAAGATTCCGAAACTTTGTGTAACAGAAAGGTAAAGGTAATGTCTGTGGCGTGAACGTCCTATTGTCCTGTCAGCAGGTTGAGCACAGTGCCCATATGGCACTAGGAGGAGGCAGACGGTGGATTCATCGCCCCAGCCGCCTTTTACCCATGGAGAAGATCCCCAGTGCTCATCTGAAAGCAAGCTCAGTGGACCTGGGGGTGTCCTGGTTCTGGATGAACTGGAACAAGGAAAAGTCCCTCCTCCAACCTCGAATTAATCTCGGTACTTCCCGGGACGCAGTCTTACAGAAGGATGCTAAAAATTAAGTGGACTGACAAGACATTAGATCCTTCGCAGAATCGTCCAGAAAAGGAATATAATATTTACAACACCGTCTAGAAGAATGGACAGGCTGAGAGGACATATGTTATCATAAAGTAACTTATAAGTTACTATAGGGAACTGTAAAGGGAAAAAACTAGTGGGAGACAAAAATGGGAACGTATTCAGCAAATAACTGAATATGTTGGGTGTGCCTAGGTGAAGAGGTTAGGACGAAGACGTCCCAGATCAAAGCAGTCAAAAAATTGATGAAGAATAATGCAAAAAGGGGAATCAAGCTGCATTGTCCCATTCACGACAGGACACAGTGCACTGTACTGAAATCCACTAAGAATCTAAGTTCACTTTCAACACACATATGGATGTAAGTAGCGATGTCCTGTGGTAAAAAGAGTATTGACAAACAGGTTCCCAGTAAAAAAAAAAGAAAGAACTATTCAGCTGACGATGGCGGTACAAAACTTATTGAGTATTTTACAGGCAGTCTACCAGGGGAATAATTCACTATTTGATTGTACACGGACCACACCCAAACTGCATGAAAAGAATAATAAGGCCGAGAAATGCACTACCCGTCAAAACCAGTGAAGCATCCAGAAGACATGGTTAGATGTCAATGTAATTCCCCTCATGTACACATCATCAGAAGATACATAAATAATTAGAGTTTCACTTTTCTGTAACAGGAAGAACGGTCACCAGAAAGCATTAGTGTTGATCGTGTTTAGTATAGTTACCACATCTCGTAGAATATACGAGTATCAGGGGCGTGAACAGCGTGAGATGTTGAGCGATCACTTGAAGGATATGGAGATGCTTCGTACTCGTGTGAAACGGCATTATCAGCACCTGACAGAGTTCGAAAAGAGCCTCGTTGTTGGCCTCCATTTGGCTGGCTGATCCAATCGTGCAATGTCCACATTTGTGTGTTGTGACAGTAACCAGCTATTGGACTGCATGGAAACGTGAGGTCAGGCGTACTCGTCGTCAAGGTTCCGATCGACCACCTGCAACCATCAATCGGAGGATCGCCATATTGTGCACCGAGCACATCATATTCCCTCACACCTGTGCCTGCCACCCGGGAACAAGTAACAGACTCCCTGCAACATTCTCTGTATGTAGCACCATTCGTCGAAGAGTAGCAACAGTCTGACTAGGCAGTTACCGTCCTATTAGTAGGCTGCCGTTGACACCACACCACTGAAGGCGGCGGGCTGGTATGGTATCGTGACTGGCAAGCATGGACTGCCGACAAATGGTGC
This sequence comes from Schistocerca nitens, assembly GCF_023898315.1. NCBI lineage: Eukaryota > Metazoa > Arthropoda > Insecta > Orthoptera > Acrididae > Schistocerca > Schistocerca nitens. The sequence continues at coordinate 281,407,739 of NC_064618.1, read as the reverse complement.
TGCATTGTGTTCAGTAGTGAATTGCGATTCTGCACTACCCCGGATGACAATCAACGACGAATACGGCGGCAACGAGGGGAGGAGTCCGGTTATTCCAATATTTTGAAGAGACACAGCGGTGTTACTCCCGGTGTCGTGGTGTGGGCAGCCATCGGGAATGACTTCAGGTCACGGCTGGTAGTCATTTAGGGAACTCTGACGGCACAACGGTAGGTTACAGACTTCCTTCATCCTCATGTGTTACATTTCATGTGATAGTTCATCAAATAAAATACGTTTCAGTTGCCTTTACATTTCTTAATGTATTCCATGACCGGTTTCGAAGCTTTGAGCTTCATCTTCAGGTGCCACCAACAACGAAGAAGAGGAGGGACTACTAACATGGGATAATTATTTAGTTCTAATTTCTGCTACCTGTCACTTTTTTATTTTATGTTTAATCTAACATAATACAACGCATTTCGAACATGTTCTGTTCATCTTCAGGCGTTTATACGTACATACATACAGAGAAATGGTACTTAAAAAGAAACAGTCTTAAACTAGATTAATCTAGAACTCTTTGTAAATCGTTTGTTACTGTAGCTAGCGGCTGGTGTGGCATTTGGGGGGAGGGGGGGGGGGTGAGGGGCGCAGTGTATGGCTAGAAATCGAAATCGCTAGCTACAGTAACAAACGATGGACAAAGAGTTTTAGATTAATCTAGTTTAAGACTGTTTCTTTTTAAGTACCATTTCTCTGTATGTATGTATAAACGCCTGAAGATGAACAGAACATGTTCGAAACGCGTTGTATTATGTTAGATTAAACATAAAATAAAAAAGTAACTGGTAACAGAAATTAGAAATGAATAATCATCCCACACAGTCACGGTTCATAAACATAGTCATTATGGCCGAAAATAATACTAACATGGGTTTGTCATACTACAATGAAAGATACAATCGTGGAAAGGGGTGTACTCACACAACGTAAATAAATAACTAAACTCATTCGTAGGATCAGGAACCACAGCGCCAACATGTACAGCACGACACGGAAGTGACCAGTGCAGACGGCCCACAAGCCAGCTGACCGTGGCGGCGGAACCAACTGATGTACGAGGTGCATTCAAATTCTAAGGCCTCCGATTTTTTTTCTCCGGACTGGAAAGCGATAGAAACATGCGCATTGTTTTAAAATCAGGCCGCATTCATTGTCAATATGTCCCAGAGATGGCAGCACCGTACGGCAGATGGAATTTTACCGCCAGCGGCGAGAATGAGAACTGTTTTAAATACTTAAAATGGCGACGTTTTCCTTACTTGAACAGCGTGCAATCATTCGTTTTCTGAATTTGCGTGGTGTGAAACCAATTGAAATTCATCGACAGTTGAAGGAGACATGTGGTGATGGAGTTATGGATGTGTCGAAATTGCGTTCGTGGTTGCGACAGTTTAATGAAGGCAGAACATCGTGTGACAACAAACCGAAACAACCTCGGGCTCGCACAAGTCGGTCTGACGACATGATCGAGAAAGTGGAGAGAATTATTTTGGGGGATCGCCGAATGACTGTTGAACAGATCGCCTCCAGAGTTGGCATTTCTGTGGGTTCTGTGCACACAATCCTGCATGACGACCTGAAAATGCGAAAAGTGTCATCCAGGTGGGTGCCACGAATGCTGACGGACGACCATATGGCTGCCCGTGTGACATGTTGCCAAGCAATGTTGACGCGCAACGACAGCATGAATGGGACTTTCTTTTCGTCGGTTGTGACAATGGATGAGACGTGGATGCCATTTCTCAATCCAGAAACAAAGCGCCAGTCAGCTCAATGGAAGCACACAGATTCACCGCCACCAAAAAAATTTCGGGTAACCGCCAGTGCTGAAAAAATGATGGTGCCCATGTTCTGGGACAGCGAGGGCGTAATCCTTACCCATTGCGTTCCAAGGGGCACTACGGTAACAGGTGCATCCTACGAAAATGTTTTGAAGAAAAAATTCCTTCCTGCACTGCAACAAAAACGTCCGGGAAGGGCTGCACGTGTGCTGTTTCACCAAGACAACGCACCCGCACATCGAGCTAACGTTATGCAACAGTTTCTTCGTGATAACAACTTTGAAGTGATTCCTCATGCTCCCTACTCACCTGACCTGGCTCCTAGTGACTTTTGGCTTTTTCCAACAATGAAAGACAGACTCCTAAAGAAGCCTTCGCCGCTACCATGGAATCATGGCGTCAGCGTTGTGAAAAATGTGTACATCTGCAAGGCGATTACGTCGAGAAGTAACGCCAGTTTCATGGATTTCGGGTGAGTAGTTAATTAGAAAAAAAAATCGGAGGCCTTAGAACTTGAATGCACCTCGTAGGTACCAATTGAGGTGGCCAGCCAAGCCTGCAGGTTGCGGCCCCTGTGCATTGTTCTTAATATGTTGCAAGTATCGGTAGTGGCCAGAACAGTGTTTTGTGTTGTTGTGAGTATATTATGAAGGACATAAGCGAATTCGATCGTTGGGAAACTAGTGTTCGTATGGTGTGTGCTCCCATAACCATGGGAGCTGAAGTGTTTGGCGGACGCACCGTATCGAAGATTTTTTCCGCATACAGGGAAGGTGGAGAAACATCAACCGCTGAGTCAGAGTGCGAATCATAGTGTCTATTGAGCAATTGTGGCAGACGATAGTTGAAAAGGATTGAGATGAAAATAAGAGGACGACAGCTGCTAAGGTAACTGGAGACATGAATGTTGCCCTCAGAACCCTGTCAACAGCAAAACAATACCAAGATGGCTCCATAAGCAGGGAATTGCGGGGCAAGATGGAATCCCACCAGTGATGTAAGTTGGTCTAGTGGCTAGTGTTGCTGCCTTTGGATCATGGGGTCCCGGCTTCAATGCCCAGCCGGGTTGGGGGTTTTCACTGCCTGGGGACTGGGTGTTTGTGTTGTCCTCATCATTTCATCACCATTTGTAATTGTGGCTGTGGCTGGATTGGACTGTGGAAAAAATTGGGCTGTGTAAAAAAATTGGGACTTTGTAAGGGCGCTGATGACCGAGCAGTTGAGCGCCACACAAACCAAACATCATCATCATAAGTGATGTAAGCATACATAACAGGAAAATGTGGTGCTGAAGGCGTAAAACCCGGGCTACACAGCAACAAAAGAATGTTATTTGATCAGGAGGTTCTTGTTTCACATTATTTCCAACTTCTGTCCGAGTTCGCATCCCAGGAGAGAAACATGGCAGGAGCCGACGATAATTTCGGCAGCCAAATCTTGGTATTTCATGGGCCCCACTGTTACTCTGCAAGGTGGCCAAGTATTATGTGACAATGTTGGCTGATCAGGTCCGTCCCATAGTACAATGTTTGCTCTCTAATAATGATGCTGCACTCCAAGACGACATGACCCCTGTTCACACAGCTGACACTGGGGACTGGTACTATGTGAAAGAGGATGAACTGTCGCAGTCTCCTGACCACCAGAGTCAGCAGATCTCAATATTACTGACCCTTTGTGATCTACTATGGAGAGAATCGCTATCCACCTTCATCATCTAATTTTACAGGAAGAATGGTATAAAACTGCCTTGAAAACATTACGGAACCTGTATTTATCCATTCCGGGACGTGTGGAAGCTGTTTTGAATGCAAACGGTTTTCCTGCATCGCATTAGGCATGGTAAAGTGTTCTGTTTTTGGTGTTCCCATATTACTGTCTACCCTGTGTGTATGCAATTTTTTTCAGTACTTCAGAAAGCCGTACGATTAATAAATGAAAGTGACTGAAGCTATCCATAGCTCAGACGAGAAGGTAGGCTACCGCTGAACAGATCCGTCGTGTTTGTGGTGTTTCTACATTTTGTCCACCCCCTGTAACGGCAGCTATTGTAAACGCGAATCAGTAAATACTGCGTCTGGCTGCTTGTTTCAGCCACAGGCGGTTTCCAAATATCGTTCCTATAAAAGAAAAAGTTTGCCGTTAATTCTTGGCGAAATTGTTGGTCAAACAGAATAACTGAAAAGAAACTTTCGTCTGAAACTTATGTGCAGTTTTGGCAAGCTATGTTTTCTACACCTCAAAAAGTCACCCTGTGTCATCTGTCAGTAGGCGTAACTTCCAAACTACATTTTTCCTCGGGCTGGGGAACCAACTGTCGTAATTTTTTGAGGTGTACACTAGTTCCCACTGGTACCAGTTCAATATGCTCCAAAATACTATCATCAGTGCCATCTCCAATCTCGCGTTACTTCTCTTCAAAGTATTAACTAACGAAAGGAACTATCCGCATCAACACACAAAAACCGACTTCAGTATTACCAAGGTTTAGACATTTCCCGATAAGTCTTGAATAACTTGAAACCAATCAATAAGGATAAAAGCCTCATCCCAGATACATAACTCCACTTTACACGTATTTTACACCTCAAGGTTACCAATATGAACTCTTTCGAGGTCGGCGCTCTGCTGTGCTAACGATGGTTATTTATGTGCTTTTCTTATAGATCCGGTGTCCGGTAACAGCGACGACTGGGTGAAGGCCGTCGCTGGAGTGCCTCTGTCATATACCATCGAACTCCCTGGTGGAGGAAGCCAGGGTTTCGACCTTCCAGAGTCTGACATCATCAGCATAGTGAAGCCATTTTTTGAATCCGTCAGAGTCTTCGGCCGATATATCGCCGCTAACTATGAATAAGTATTATGTGTAACGACTGCATGTACATAAACGATGCACATAAGTACAAAAATAGTTCCTAGTAACTATTACAATAATGATGGTGATAAGTCATTACAATAATTAGAATAATAAATGTCTAACTTTCGAAGTGCTCCATATTATTTCTTCACCACACCAGATCCAATAAAGATGCTCCAAATATCAATAGCATTGTGAAATATTGAAAATATTAAAACCGTCCAGGTTCATATCGCATATAAGAAATAATTTTCTCCAGACCTCTGTCTCATTTCAGAAAATTTGGCCAAAAACAAGGTTCTTTTCCACGTTGACGCTTAAAGCACGAATCAACTCTAGGATGTCTCACACCATTGCGCATTCGTGAAGCTCCGTTTCAGGAACACTCTGCAACCTTCTGTGGTGTTCAAAAACACTGTTTACACTTTTTAGGTAACGGACGAGAGTGTATGTCAGCAATATACTGGGTGATCAAAAAGTCAGTATAAATTGGAAAACTGAATAAATCACGGAATAATGTAGATACAGAGGTACAAATTGACACACATGCTTGGAATGACATGGGGTTTTATTAGAACCAAAAAAATACAAACGTTCAAAAAATGTCCAACATATGGCGCTCCATCTGATCAGAATAGCAATAATTAGCATAACAAAGTAAGACAAAGCAAAGATGATGTTCTTTACAGGAAATGCTCAATATGTCCACCATCATTCCTCAACAATAGCTTTAGTCGAGGAATAATGTTGTGAACAGCACTGTAAAGCATGTCCGGAGTTATGGTGAGGCATTGGCGTCGGATGTTGCCTTTCAGCATCCCTAGAGCTGTCGGTCGATCGCGATACACTTGCGACCTCAGGTAACCCCAAAGCCAATAATCGCACGGACTGAGGTCTGGGGACCTGGGAGGCCAAGCATGACGAAAGTAGCGGCTGAGCAAACGATCATCACCAAACGCAAGAGATCTTTCACGCGTCTAGCAATATGGGCTGTTTCTTTTTTTTTTTTTTTGTTCTAATAAACCACATGTCATTCCAAGCATGTGTGTCAATTTTTACCCCTCTATCTACATTATTCCGTGGTTTATTAAGTTTTCAAATTTATACTGACTTTTTGATCACCCGGTACTTACAAAGTGTATTAAGATACTTGCACAACATTAGAGGACGTTCCTCACAAACAGAAAAGCAATCTAATGTACATATACGTACGAAAATGGTTTATTTTCGAGCAGTTATTACAAAATAATTGCATTCTGATTCAACATCAGTTCCCAAAGATACAAATCGAAAGAGATGAGGTCGGGGAAACATTGAATTGGCTCTCCCATATCCGCTCTTTTATCATGATAGACCTCGGCCAGCGTATTTTGATCCATGTGATTGAAATGTACCGGAGTCACATATGCTCTCACTGCAATAACAAGACCACAGTGTCGTGTGCTGAAAATTATTTCAGCCGCTCTATGATCCACGTAGAGGACTGTGCATGCTCTGATGTGATGTCATTAATTGTGCTACAGTCCTCACAGCATCACATTAATAGAGGCAAGAACATGAATAACATAAGATCCAGTAAAATCCCCAAAACGAGCGCTCAAACCGAGCGACCAATCAGAAGTCGGAACTGGACGACCAATCGAAAACGTTCAAATGGTTCAAATGGCTCTGAGCACTATGGGACTCAACTTCTCAGGTCATTAGTCCCCTAGAACTTAGAACTAGTTAAACCTAACTAACCTAAGGACATCACACACATCCATGCCCGAGGCAGGATTCGAACCTGCGACCGTAGCGGTCTCGCGGTTCCAGACTGCAGCGCCTAGAACCGCACGGCCACTTCGGCCGGCACCAGTCGAAAAGCAATATGTTTCACCTGCGGAGCATTTTTGCAATACCAACGTTTTTTTTTGCGCAGTGTAGATTTACCACAAACATCTCAACCTTGGCACGATTTCTTACAATCAATTGGAGCAATTGCCTTATGAAGATCCTAACATAAATACTTGCTGCCTGTGTTCAGTACGGCTGTGTGGTTAGACACTACGTTTGTAACAATTTCTGAGATCAGCAATTGCATCTGTATTGTTCCTTGTCACAAGTATTTGGCAGCTCTATCCGAATACATCGTGAATACCGAGTGTGTGCAAAAAGATTTCGGGCTTTGAAGTCATTAATTCCCACATTTCTCATTCACCTCTGTTACATATTCGTATAACTACATGTGAACGTAAATAAAACGAAATGATACACATATAGCAAACAATAGATCGAAATTTCGTTTTTTAGAGAAACTGAAAACCAGAGTTAACACGTAACACACACAAAACACACATACGTTTAGCCAGAACATCAGTAAACATTAATAGTACGTTTTGTCATCGCAAAATGTGAATACCTGCGAGCCAAAGTGAAATTAGATTGAAAACAACAGTGCAAAACCCTGGAAATGTGAAATTAGGCGACACTTCCAGATGCAAGCGGAAATTAGACAAAAATGTTCTAAGTAAAAAGTATATTCCTGTAAGGAAACTGGTATAGACATGTATATTCAAATACAGAGATTTGTAAAGACGCTGAATACGGCGCTGCAGTCGGCAACGCCTATATAAGACTAGTGTCTGACGCAGTTAGATCGGTTACTGCTGCTACAATGGCACGTTATCAAGGTTTGAGTGAGGTTGAACGTGGTTTTATAGTCTGAGCACGAGCGATGGGACACAGCATCTCCGAGGTAGCTATGAAGTGGGGATTTACCCGTACGACCGTTTCACGAGTGTACCGTGCATATCAGGAAATCGGTAAAACATCACTGACATCGCTGCGGGCGAAAAAAGATCCTGCAAGAACGGAACCAACGACGACTGAAGAGAATCGTTCAACGTGCAGAAGTGCAACCCTTCCACAAATTGCTGCAGATTTCAATGCTGGGCCATCAACAAGTGTCAGCATGCGAACCGTTCAACGAAACATCATGATATGGACCTTCGGAGCCGTAGGCCCACTCGTGTAACCTTCGTGGCTGCGCGACACAAAGCTTTACGCCTCGCCTGGGCCCGTCAGCACCGACATCGGACTGTTGATGACTGGAAACATGTTGCCTGGTCGGGCGAGTCTCGTTTCAAATTGTATCGAGCGGATGGACGTGTACGGGCATGGAGACAACTTCATGAATCCATGGACCCTGCATGTCAGCAGGGGACTGTTCAAGCTGGTGGAAGCTCTGTAATGGTGTGAGGCGTGTGCAGTTGGAGTGATATGGGACGACTCTGACAGGTGACACGCACGTAAACATCCTGTCTGATCACCTGCATCCATTCATGTCCATTGTGCATTCCGACAGACTTGGGCCATTCCAGAAGGACAATGCGACACCCCACACGTCCAGAATTGCTACAGAGTGGCTCCAAGAACACTCTTCTGAGTTATAACACTTCCGCTGGCCACCAAACACCCCAGACATGAACATTATTGAGCATGACTGGGATGGCTTGCAACGTGCTGTTCAGAAGAGATCTCCACCCTCTCGAACTCTTATGGATTTATGGCCAGTCCTGCACGATTCATGGCGTCAGTTCCCTCCAGCACTACTTCAGACATTAGTCGAATCCATGCCACGTCGTGTGTTCGCTGGTGTACCAGTTTCTTTTGCTCTTCGGTGTATTTATAGAACTAGAAGTAAATCAGAATTATAAATTTGTTTCATTCGAGGCCGCTGACGATTTTTAAAGGAATTAAACGAAAGTGGTATGGTAAAATAAATACGGGTTTTTTGTTGTTAGAAGGTGAAGGTGAGTAAATCATGCATATCACATCTGGCAACTACATGGCCCAGTTCTCCGGATCTAAGGAAGAAGTGATGCGGATGAGCGACAGCGTGAAGGCTGCAGCTAGCAGGATCTGTCTTCTGGTGCATAAATCGAAGACTATGTATATAGTAATAAGCAAGACTCATATCTATTTCCATTTCAGTCGCTGGACGTCAGAACCCATTTCTACAAAAGGGTTCATGATTTTAAATATTAGTGGATGACCTTCACATAGTGTGACGCAGAGAGCAAAGCGTGGATCCAAGTCGGAAGGCCATCGCAGTATAGTTTCAATGTTTTTTAAACCTCGCAGTTTGTCAAGGAATTTCAAATGCGAAATACGAGAGTCTGCAAAAAGGCCTCAAATAATCCTCTCGTTTTGGAGCGCTTCGGGAAGAGCTGTGATTCGGTACAACATGAGACCACTTGGAAATGGAGGGTCCAGTGAAATGTTGATGGATGAGATCTACAACTTCCAAAATATTGTAGGCCCTATGGAAACCAAATGGCTTGTACAGGCAGATCATGTCAGTCGGATGGATAAACGTTGAAGGACTTTAAAATCCATTGATTTTACTGTCCACGACAGAAGACTACTGGAGAGATCAATGAAAATGTGAGGAGACGAACTCCATGATGACTTGCTGCAGATCGACATATAAGGTGATTGGCGACAGAAAGCAGGAATTAGAATTCACTAAAAGAGGCGCCTGATAGCTATGCAGTGTCCTCTGCGTCGAATTGCATAAAACAAAGAAAATTAAAGTAAGTAGAAGTTGCAAAGATGAATTTCAAATTTCTTTAATAACTGTGAAGCAACCACAGACACAGCGGCAAAACAAATGAAGAACTTATTCTGTTACCCCTTCATTGTCACCTGCATTCGCGTGGTTCTCAAATGTTATTCTGCTCAACGTTTTTCATCCCAGAAGAGGCCTCTGCAGCCTCTGTCCCACCTGGTCTTCCAGCAACCCACTCAACTGACGATCGGCAGAATAATGGGAGCTGTGCTGTTCTACTAGTCTACAGGTACCTCTGAGCTACAGTTCGGCTCCACAGCTCTTGAGGCAGGTCCGTAACATTTGGTTTGGTATTGTCCTAGTGTTTCTATCTCGAGGATGGATCTGGAAGAAAGTTGTTCGATATTCGACAGCAGATTTCACTTACGTTCACTGGATGAAGTATTAGTCAACAGCTCAGAGCAGCACACTGGTTGCTTTGGAGTATTGTAGATGGGGTGGAACTGGCACAAAACAGTCCTGTGACTCTCCAGCGTGACATAAGGCACGGTGGTGAAGCGATGTGTGTATGCCATTCGGTAGTACGGAATCAGTGCGTAAATGTGGGTCAAAGTTGAGACGTGACTAAATGTCAGAAAGTAGTTATCGTGTTTGGCTGTGCCTATCATGCTGCAGTAAATTTAATTGACAAATTTATTAGTGCATCAGTACAGACTGTCCAAAAGTTTTACACGTAATGGTGTGCCACTCACAGCCACGTATCACGGCATAAGAATAGCGGTTCTGCAAAAATTCTAACCGATAGGGGATGGAGACGAGTGTCACGTCTTCTCGGTGACAATCGGTTTCAAACCCCAGAGGAATCGCTGCAGTCAGTGAATGCTGGTCCATCTCAACTAGTTTCCAAGCGAACATTTCGAAGGCAACTGCACCCAGGGGAATCGGATACCTCAAAAAACGCCATTGCTCATAGCATCAAACAGAGTTGCACGACTTCATTGAGCTAAACAATGCAGAAACTGGACACCATAGCGGCCATCACGAAAATAGACACATCAAGGTCACTCCACCGTCCTACAAAATTGCCAGTGAGTGATAATTTCAAAAGTTTGTAAAAATTAGGACAAAAAGATTGAACACTTGCAGCCATCGCCAAAATAGCCAATAAATGCCATGCAAACGTAACTGTAGGTACTTTCAGGCCAATATTTCCGTTGAAATTTTGCATGTAGTTTTGTAAAACCCGAAGTTTTAACAAAGAATACGTCCTCCGCACACAGTAATTATATTTTATCCAAAAATTCGTTCTTCTTGTTGCAGTGTCCCTGCATTCCATTAAAAATGTTTGTTCATCATTGCCGGCCGGGGTGGCCGAGCGGTTCTAGGCGCTACAGTCTGGAACCGCGTGACCGCTACGGTCGCAGGTTCGAATCCTGCATCGGGAATGGATGTGTGTGATGTCCTTAGGTTAGTTAGGTTAAAGTAGTTCTAAGTTCTAGGGGACTGATGACCTCAGTAGTTAAGTCCCATAGTGCTCAGAGCCATTTGAACCATTTGTCCATCATTATATTTTCTGAATCAAACACCAAATGAGCAGAGAAGGCAAAGAATGAAAGTCTTTGGGCCAGGATCATTAATTTTTTTCATGGCGATTACTCTGTATTTTTCTAGCCGCCGGGGAAAAATGGACGAGAGAAATCTGCTCAGAAATTGAGACACTGGAGAAAGAGGGCAAGTACGAAAAGATGTATCAAGTAGCCAAGGAAATAGTATTTCAGGGAACGAAGAACAAAACAAATATCGAGATGGAAGGGAAAGATGGAACTCTTTTACGTGACCCACACGCTGTTCAGAATAGATGGAAAGAATATATTGAAACTCTCTATGAAGCAGATCAAAGACCTTCCGATCTGCAGATGGAGAAGGAAGAATCAGTAAATGAAGATGAAAAAGGAGATTTTTACCCTGGGTTCAGGAGTAAATAAGGCATTGGGAGAACTTAAAAACAACGAAGTATGTGGTCTAGACAACATTCCGGCAGAAATCGTAAAGAGTTTAAAAGAAACCGGTGAAAATGAGTTGACCTCTCTTTGCAACAACATCTATGACAAAGAGGAATGGCCAGAAGACTTTCTCGTAAGTATAGTAGTCCCAATCCCAAAGAGTAATAATCCCAAAAAGTGTGAAGACCACAGGACAATCAGACTAATATCGCACTCAGCAAACGTAGTTCTTCGAATTCTGAATAGGAGGCTATATGGAACGCTGGAAGAAAAGCTTGGTGAAGAACAATATGGTTTCATAAGGTGAAAGGGAACACGAGATGCTATTGGACTCCTAAGAAGCACGCCGAAAGATACACAGAAAAGGGCAAAGAAGTGTATGTTGTCTTCATAGACCTCAAAAAGGCCTTTGATAGAGTGCAGTGGGATAAGCTGTTAGATATCTTGAAAAAGAAGGGAGTAAAGTGGAAGGAGAGAAGATTGATAGCAAATCTGTGCCTGAACCAGAAAGCTCGGGTATGAATAGGTAATGGGATCTCTGATGACAGCAAGATTGGCAGAGGTGTTAGACAAGGCTGTTGTCTCTCGCCGATCCTGTTTAACATCTGCCTGGAGGAAGAATTGGAAAACTGTTTGGATGGGACAACAGGCGTCAGAATAGGTGGGCAGAAAATTGAACGTATAAGATTTGCAGACGACATGGAAATCCTCGCAGAAAATCAAGAGACGCTGACTCAAATGCTAAATGACCTGAATGAAGCCTGTGCACCATATGGTATGAAAATTAATAAAAAGAAAACCAAAAGCATGGTCTAGGTCTCAAGAAAAGAAAAGCGAAAATTAGGTTGGGGTCAGAAATCATAGAACAGTTACAGGGAAGTTGGATTAAAGAAGACATGGATTGCCAGCAAGATATCAAAGTGAGAATGGCTCTGGCAAAAGATGCATTTCAAAAGCAGACAAGACTCCTAACTAGTTGTTTAAACAAGGAATTAATGAAGCGACTGGTTATGTGCTTAATATGGAGCGTGGCCTTGCATAGAGCAGAAACGTGGACTTTGAGAAAGCAGGATGAGAAGGGAATTGAAGCTTCTGAAATGTGGATATGGGGTAGAATGGAGAAGATCAGCTCTACTGATAAAGTCAGAAATGAAGAAGTACTGAGGAGAGTTGGAGAAGAACGGAGGATGCTGCTGATGGTGAAGAACAGGAAGCTAAACTCGATAGGCCACAATCTAAGAAGAGATTGCCTTCTACAAATAGGAGAGGGAATTGAAGGTTTCATTCTGGGAAAGAGAGGGAATGACAGAAGAAGGTTCCAGATGCTGGATGATGTCAGCAGGCCACAAGGAGGGTACCAAAGAATGAAGAGGAACGCAGAAGACAGAGAAGCATGGAGGAATATGCAGTCAAAACCTGCCGCAAGGCAGACAACCCAATGAATGAATGGGATACTCTCCTCTGCCATAGCATCGAGTACAGATCTGTGCACTAACTTTTTGTCAAAAATTTTCAATCATTTACGTTTTCAGTTGTATCCCTTCTTGTAGAATCAAAACATACTGGCTATTGACATCTGTCAAAACGGTGTCCTGGTTATAGACAAAGAGAACTAGGGAACAGACGTCTACCAAATAAAAACGGAACCTGATGAGGAGTCAAATAATAGCTCCATCGTGGACATAGGTTTGATGTCCCAGCGGTGTACTCAGTGAGCTATGATAGCTGGTACAGTACTGCTGGGTGATATGCATTCCTCTGTACACTCTGATGCATTCCACAATATGACAGTGTAGCCAGCTCCTAGTTTTCGTACTTGTGTTTTCAAAATCCACCCAACCTGATTTTGCTAGATAAACTTTTTTCTTTAACCTGGATGACGAATTACATGCTAACCTTGAAGTGTGATATTTTTCCTTCATCCTGCATATATAGATAAATAATTATACAGTATTTTTTTGCTAACATCATAGTAGGATTTGTGCCAGTGTATGAGGCATGTCTGAAAAGTATCCGACCTTTGGCCAGAAAAAATATTTCGAATACCTGATGGGGTTGGGACCCTAATCCCCTTCAAAGTAGGCCAGTTGTGGTTGCACACACTTAGCCCACCGATCCTACCACTGCTGGAAACACCTCTGGCAGTCTTCTTTTGGAATGGTGTTCAGCTCCGTCGTTGTGTTCCGCATTATCTCTTCTCTACTCTCGAAACAGGATCCTTTCAGTGGCATCTTCAATTTTGGAAACAACCAAAGTCACAAGGAGCCATGTCTGGAGAGTAGGGAGGTTGGCAAACGGCTGTAATTCCATGTTTGGCCAAGAAATTTTGGATCAAGTGGGATGAATGTGCGGGGGCCTTGTCATGGTGCAGTTGCCAGTGTTTTGGCATCCACGTGTCTTGTCTTTTGCGCCAAACTGCATCACAGAGTCGCCAGAGAACATCTTGATAGTACTCCTTTGTCACTGTTTGTCCTTTTGGTTCGTATTCATGGTGCACAAATCGATGGACATCAAAGAAGACAATCAGTAGCACCTTGATTTTGCTTCACACCTGCCACACTTTCTTCGGCCCTGGAGACTCGGGATGCTCCCATTGTGACGACTGTCTTTTTGTTTCTGGGTCATACCCATACACCCTTGACTCATCTCCAGTTATCACGGTGTTCAGTAACCCTGGATCAGTGTTGGTGGTGTCCAGAAGTTCCTGTGCAACGTCAAATGGAGGTCTTTTTTGTTCTGGCAACAACAACTTGGGCACGAATTTCGCAGCCACTCTGTGCATGTTCAAATCATCACGCAAAATTGCATGTGCAGAATCTTTACTCACTCCAACCCCTTGGCCAATCTCCCACACGGTCAAACAACGATTTGCCATCACCAAATTTTGCACCCTCTCAACAACAACTGCACTCCGAGCAGTTTGGGGCCTGCCAGAACGCTGGTCACTCTCTGCTGATGTGCAGCCATTTTTGAATCAGTTGAACCACTCCTTAATTTGTGTTACACCCATCGCATCTTCTCTTAACACCTGCTGAACCTTACGAATTGTTTTGCTTTGAGAATCACACAGCTTTTGACAAAATTTGATGCAGTGACATGTTTTAAGGCATCAAGGGATCACAAATTTAGCATTGGAGGGCAGCGTGGAGGGTAAAAATCGTAGAGGGAGACCAAGAGATCAATACACTAAGCAGATTCAGAAGGATGTAGGTTGCAGTAGGTACTGGGAGATGAAGAAGCTTGCACAGGATAGAGTAACATGGAGAGCTGCATCAAACCAGTCTCAGGACTGAAGACCACAACAACAACAACAACAACAACCTTTGCTCAACACGTTCAGTCACCTTGAGAGAATCGGTAATCCAACGAACTCAGCGACTGACAGGCAACGACTGACACGGTAGGAGGCAGGGACAAAACTCACGCATGCACATAAATGTCTCTTCCTTTACTGTGTACAGTGGCGCCGCGCTATCGTCTCTATGTTGCGCGGGAAAATCAAAAATCAGATAATTTTTTGGCAGTCCTCGTATTTATAAGACAATGTAAACTATGCAGAATATCCAAAAGTCTACTGATCTTCTGTGTCTCTAACCTCTGAAGTACCATGTAAACTAATGCCTTGCTATATGTCATAGGAGTAATGTGTTTCATCACTGACTACTTAGAATATATAATAATTCCATTAGTGCATTCAGAACATTGCTTATTTTTTTAAGACCTGAGAAATGACATAATCTGTGGGAACAGCAGCAGTTTATGGTACTTTTTACCGTAAGACCTGTGTAATAACAAGATGTGCAATGTTCAGTCCATCACATGTGAATGCAATATAACCACCATTTTTTACGC
Organism: Schistocerca nitens; assembly: GCF_023898315.1. NCBI lineage: Eukaryota > Metazoa > Arthropoda > Insecta > Orthoptera > Acrididae > Schistocerca > Schistocerca nitens. Next base: position 281,392,652 of record NC_064618.1, on the reverse strand, counting down.
AGATCCAGATTGGAAATGAGGTTTATAAACAGATTTTCCATATACCCTCTAATATAGCAAACATCCTCGAATCCATCAATTTAGGTATCCCGATGTGCAACCACTTTCTATTTACATAACAGTAAATGCAGATATCTTGTATTCCCTTTTGTATCCAGTTTTCTCCACATTCTTTCTATAAACGTACATGCAAATTAATAAAGATTTTGTGGAAGAATATCTGTGTTCTCATTGGTTACCATACCAGGTGTGGGTTCATTTCTTTACCACCCACCCACGATACAGAGCCCCTACACAGCCAGAGTACCTATAACGTGCTTAGAGGAGCACTTCTTCTTTTTCCTCCAAATGTTTCCCCAGAAAGAACTTCTGCAAACACATGCTCCTAACTGCCAAAGCCAGCCCTTCTATACGGTAAAACACATGATTGTGGTGAGATGGAGAATGGTACATTGTTAGTTACCACATTGCAGATGAGTGTATTGACTTTAGCAACCTTAATTACAGGTTTGTGTATACTGATTCTTAAAAAATCTCACTCCTTGGATACCTAACAAAGTTGTTACCCATTTTACTTCCTCGTATCTTGATAATATGGAATAATGATTAACTGCAGCTGTCAAAGCTGCGTATATACACCAAACATTCAAGATGTATGTAACAGATGGAAGTAATGCTCAAGGAACAGACTTACCCAATTATAAACTCGTAGCCCTGTATTTTGTGTGTGTGTGTGTGTGTGTGTGTGTGTGTGTGTGTGAGTGTGTGTGGTGGGTGGGTGGGTGTGTCCCAGGAACTCTCAACCATATCCCGGACCTAATGCGTGTTGATCCATATCCTAACTCTACCCCCCACTTAACGTGGGTGGTTAAACCCCCTAAACACTATCCTGGACACAACACAGGTGGATCTGGCTCCGAACTCTACCCCCAGTATGGGTAGATCTGCATTCAGACTTAATGCAGTGGATCCACTCCCGGACCCTACACCGGACCAACACACACACACACACACACAGAGAGAGAGAGAGAGAGAGAGAGAGAGATGCAGCTGATCAGTATTCTGTGTTGTGAACATACATGAATGTAATATGTAAGGAACATTTGAGATGGTTATCTTTCCATCACTTGGTCTTTCTGGAGACTATGTCCTTTCTTTCTGACACTTGATGTTTCTGGAGAATATGTCTATCTTTTGGTAGTGTCAAAAACAACCTTTTGCTATGGATACTCTACCAGTTGGCATGTATATACATAGGTCAGACAGTGTGTACTGTCAAAGATCATTGCCAATAACACCAACAACACGCCAGACTGTAGCAGCTTAAAAAGTTGGCAGTTGTAGAAATTTTCCTATCAGAATTACACAGAATGGATTATGACCATACTAAGCTTCTAATAGAGATGCCTAATTTCTGTGGCTGTCTCATTAAAGAATTTACAGAGATTTGAGTATGGGAACCACTGCTCAATCATGATATTGGCTACATTATTAGTAAGGCCCAGGAATCCACAATTAGTCTGATTACAAGAGGAAGGAGATACCCAACAATGAACTGACTTCAGGGTGGACAGATGATCAGCAGGGGTGCCACCAGCAGTGGGAACCTAAGATGGAGCAGTGTGTAAGTGGGAGGAGATGCTGGGTGAGGATGGCTGATAGAACAGGAAATCACAATGTGCTGGGCCCCCTACGGGCAGTTCATCAGTGACAATGTGGTCACTTGCCAAAATGTTGTGCCTGTTGGACGGCTACTCACACATGAACTATTTTGTCATCCATAAATTTGTATTTAAGAAAGATAAAGTCAACATGCCCATCTACAATGAGACAACTAACAATATAATGCACTTCACCTCCATCACAACTTGTGTTTTAGTGTATATAAGGACTGGCTTTGGCAGCTATTGTTGTGTGTTTCTGAATCTTTTTCTGGACAGATATTTCAAGGAAGAAGAAGAATTGCTCCTTGAAGCACACTGTAGACACTCTGGCTGGGTGGGGGAAACTATATCGTGGTTGAATGGTAAGGAAACCAATCCACACCTGGTAGGATAACCAATAAAAATACAATTTTCTCACACAAAATTTTTATCAATTTGCATACACATTTTCACACAGAATGTGGCAAAAATCTGGATATAAAAAGGGAATACAAGATATCAGAATTTACACTAATAGTAATGCACAAAAAATGTTGGATTTGAGGATGTCTACTGCATTAGAGGACATACATAAAGAATTGTATATAAACTTCCTTTCCCTTTCAGATCTGCCCAGAAAATGTATGATATAAAAGATGAAATTAAAACCTGCAAATGCTCCTGGGTACTGGTAGGTGTAGTGTACACAGCCTCTTTAATAAATCTGTTACATTATCTAAATGTTTCACTAATAAAATGTGATACTACTATGACATATAAGAGTGCACATCATTTTACATGATACTCCATAAGTAAGAGACATAGAACTAGACATTTTGAATATGCTGCATAGTTTACATAGCAGAATATATTATTACATATATTACATACACCCAATGGATGTAGCAGTTTTGTTAGAGGCATATCAACATTCTATGCTGAGACAAATAATACCTAAACATGGCAACTCTTAATATGATAGTGATGGTTACAGTGTGATCTTGACACTTCCTGTGAAACAAAAAAAACTGTCAAACATTAAATAATCATGATTTTAGGGCCAAAAAATAGAATTGTGGATGTTTCAACTTTTGTGGTGGTTGGTAGATGGTTGGGAGTTAAAGTCACTTTCATTAAATTTTCATAAACTTTTGACACGAAGTATATGGTAAGTAGGGCCTAATTATTGTAATATGCTTTAATTTTCTGCAACAGTACTTTATAGACTTTATAAAGTAATTTCCTTACTTTCCTACTTTATAAACCATTGTTACTGTGGAACTGTTGGGTGGTTAGAAAGTTTTACTACAAACGGATATGAAAGTGGGTGGTAAGTAGAAAAGGTTGACTGTCCCTCAAGTAGATGGTCTCCAACAAATTTTACCCCTGAAAAGTACTATTGTTAATACGTTTAGGCCTATTGTACTCAGTTCCATATCATCTGTTTACAAGTGCTTTGCAATGTAGGAACAGTACACCATTCCGAACACAATTAAAACAAATAGGAAATAGGCAACTTGTACAATCTGCTAACCTAGCAATGACTCGAGGCTGCAACGTAACATATACCATGCAAAACATCAGATTTCCTTCCCACATGAACTCTTTGTAACATAATAATTGTAAAAAGCTGCCTACACCCATATGATGGTATCCTTTACAATTCCTACTTTAGTAATATTACTCTCAATTACAGCTACACTTACAAAACGCAGCATACAGGGAAAGTAACTGGAATTTGCTACAGAAGATGTGAGGTTTTAATGTAAGTACTAGATATAAGAGGGACATGACACTAGACATGTGCAATTTCATCGAAGAAAGACCTAACATTCTACAGACACAGCATCAAGTTGAAACTACCATTTCTCCTAAATGGGAGCAATAATGCAGCAGTAAGAGGCATATTGGAAGAAGCTGGCAAAGAAATCCTAGAAACCACTTCGAAGATATATAAAAATCATTTGGCTACACCATATTAAGTAGTTCTTGGTGACATTAAAATGGATGTTCTAATTGACCAACTGCCTGAACTACTGCAACAGATTTGTGTAGATGACTATTATCTTATGAATCTGGGCATAATGCAAGATTTTGCTCTGATGTTTTCACAAATTGGAGGAATGTGACTAACATCAACCCACGACTCCAGTGTGCAAGAAGACTGGTATGGAAATAGTAATGTTATTCAGAATAAATTTTTCACTCTGCAGCAGAATGGACCCTGATATGAAACTTTCTTGCAGATTAAAATTGTGTATCAGACTGGGCTTGAACCCAAGACCTTTGACTTTCATGGCAAGTCCTCTACAAACTAGGCTGCCCAAGTATGCTCTGAGACAAGGTACTGGCAAAAGTAAAGCTGTGAAGGCAGGTCATGAGTGATGCTTGGGTAGCTCAGTTGGTAGAACACTTGGCCTCAAATGGCAAAGGGGTCCAGCATACAGTTTTAATCCACCCAGAGGCTACTGCAATGTGAGATGAGGAGGGGCATTTTCAACACAGAATACCCTTAAATTTCTAGCAATCATTTCTGTGACTCCCCTAAACTGCAGATTTAACATTGCCATCTGCAATGAGAAATAAAGCAGCTTTTTTTTAGTTGTCACTCTGTTCATGGGAAATTATACCAATTCCACATTGTGGCTGCAGCTTTGGAGCAGATAGGGGGTCAAGATGGATACAAACCTTTACAGAGCTGTGCCAAAATAATGTCTTCAGTCTCTTTCTGTTGGTTCCATGTTCAGCCCATAACAAGCTGCAGAAAGGGGCCTGTATAACACCCTGGCATATGGATTCCATCACCAATTCCCAGCATGTCATAAACACGACAGAATAAATGTACTAGTCATCACTCTCCTATTCCCATATGGATGTCCACTCTCCTTGGTGCACTACAGGGTCACAAATGTAGTTTACCATTTGTCCATGGAGGAAGAAAACCCATGATGGCTTACTGGTTGTGCATTCAGTTTTACAAGACGGAGTTGCTGTAGTACACTCAGAAGTATGCCGTCATGCTATATTCCAAACAAATCAGTCAAAATAAGAAAATACAATTTCCTGCTCTAGAACAGATGGAGGAAGTCTGAAGTCCCATGGTTGGAAATATGTGCTCCCCAGGATTGTGTCCATCTTGAAGTCTATGTGTGCAATACAGTGATACATGTAGTCACCATAAACAATAAATAAGGCAATGAATGCGGGAAGGATTGCTCTATGTTAAATACAAAGGAGAAACTCTCCATCACACTATGCATAGGCATCTGGTGTCACATGCCTGCAGAAAACTACCAAGGACTTGTTGAATCCATGCCACCCAAAATTGCTGCTGTACGAGAGGCGTTTGATAAGTCCATGCAAAGTCGGAGAGATGGCACCCCGGCACAGATCAAGGCCATGTTTAGTTAGTAGTATCTTTGGAAAAACACACACCACATTCAGCCATATTGGTCTATTTCTTTGTGTTTGGCATTCGTGTGATTCAAGGAAGTCGAGTGATTGTCAAAAAATGGACGAAAAAGAATTTTGTGTTGTGATTAAACATTACTTTAGGCAAAATGCCTCAGGAAACAATTTTCGGAGTGGCCATATGGGCACAAGTGATGCTGAACGTTCTGGACGCCCTGTGGAGGTTAAGACTCCAGAAATCATTTATGAAATACATGATATGGTGATGGATGACGGAACAGTTAAGGTGCATGAGATTGCTAGTGCTGCCGGCATCTCGAACGAATATTTTGCATAAACATTTGGACATGAGAAAGCTATCCGCAAGATGGGTCTGCGATTGCTCACATTAGACCAAAAACGGAATTGTGTGGAATGTTGCAAGGATGGTTTGCAGCTGTTCAGGAAGAATCTGCAGGGCTTTAAGCATCGTTTCGTCACTGTGGAATAAACTTGGATACATTACTATACTCTTGAGACCAAGGAACAATCTAAATATTGGGTTACCAAGGGAGAATCTGCACCAAAAAGGGCGAAGACCATTCCTTCGGCCAGAAAGGCTATGGCAACTGTCTTTTGGGATTTGCAAGGGATAATCCTCATCAACTATCTGGAAAAGGGTAAAACTATTACAGGTGCATATTATTCATCATTATTGGACCATTTGAAGACCGAGCTACAAGAAAAACGCTGGCAATTGGACCGCAAAAAAGTCCTTTTCCATCACGACAATGCACCAGCACACACCTAAGCAGTTGTGGTCACAAAATTAATAGAAATAGGATTCCAACTCGTTTCACATCCCCCTATTCTCCAGACTTAGCTCCCTTGGACTACTATTTGTTCACCAATTTGAAGAATTGTCTGGTGGGACAAAGATTTTATTAAAACGAGAAGGTGATTGCAGCAACTAATAGCTATTTTGCAGACTTGGACAATTTCTATTATTCGGAAGGGATAAACAAATTAGAACAGCATTGGACGAAGTGTATAAGTCTAAAAGGAGGCTACATTGAAAAATAAAAAAGGTTTCCCCCAAATACGTAAGTAGTTTTTATTTTTGCACAGACTCTTCAAACGACCCTCGTATTACATTCCAAAGGCAGACCAGCACACTATTAAGCAGATGGTTATAATGTTGTGGCTTATCAGTGCAATATCAGTTAGCAACAATTCCATCACCATATAAATAAGCAAACCATTTTTCACAATGTACCACACGATGCTGCAGCTGTCATTTCTCAATTCTATTACATTTTATAATTTTTTGAGAACGATAGCGAAAACTTATTCTGCTGCTGCCAGAGATGTGGAGCTCTACAGTGTTTCGCACACCTGAGTGACTGTTTCAGGCTACGCACCCTTTCTCAATGTCTTCCCCAAGAAAGCACATCATGGTGGCTGTCTTGTGTATACAATTAGCACAGTACTTCGAGGAAATATGAAGGTAAGTTTTCAGAAAAGCTATAATTTGCTTTAGCATCAGTGTGACTCATATTCTAAGTGTGACAGGAAATAGCATTTGTAAAATAACTTAAGACTATGAACAGATCACTGGTGCTCTTTATCTCCTTCTCCTTCCTCTCTCTCTCTCTCTCTTTCTCTCTCTCTCTCAATCTCTTTCTCTCAGATCTGTAGATGATATAACAATAATTTTGCTAAAGGGGACAAACTGGAAGGAAATGATTCCTGAGAGGATAAGGAGATGATAAGGTTGTATGGACTTATGGCTGGAAATGTGTTCTGAGGGAAGTACACTCACTTGACAATGGAGGTAAAAGATCTTTGATAGTGTAGGTTTCAATCACTGAAAGCACACAAGGGGCACACCAGGCAAGTGGAAATGTTCTATTTGCATGAGTGTTTCAGCTTTGCAGTCATGAGGGCAGCGATTGGAACATCATCATGCAGAAACAACATTACCCTTCATAACATCAAAGGCACATCTTCCAGCAAGGGAGGCAGGGTCACCCACATAAAGTGAACATATACCAAGCCTGTGAGGCGCCGTGGAAGAGTGACTGGTCCCAAAAGGTGGTCACCAAAAATAGCTGCCCACACACTGAGTATTTCCCATAGCCTACAGGTAGTTGTGAAGGTTGACAATACCGTCTCTTGTAAAGGAAGCCTCATCTGTGAATATAATGGATGGATGGTGGCAGTTGTCATGGACAATGTTACGCATCGTCATCTGACTTACCCCGCGCTGGTGGGCCACTTGCCTGGTGCTGATACTGGTGTCACTCAAAGAACTTATATCCACACCTTCAAGTGTGTTACCTCACATGAAATGTATTTCCAGACAGGTGCTCATAAGACCTTTTTCACTCTTTATCTTTTGAAGGACCATTTCCTGCAGTTCGTTCTTATTCAGCAAAATCACCCTGTATATATACAATGGAAAATCCAGGATGGAATTACGGCAATATAGTGAAAATGATAGTTGCTACTCACCGTGTAGTGGAGATGCTGACTTGCACATAGGCACAACAAAAAGACTGTTGAACAAAGCTTTCAGCCAAACAGGCCTTCATCGGAACTACACACACACACACACAAACACACACACACACACACACACACACACACACACCACCATAGTCTCTGGCTTCCAGGACCAGAGTCTGTCTTGGCAGCCAGACTGTGGTCATGTATGTGTGGTGTGTGTGTGTGTGTGTGTGTGTGTGTGTGTGTGTTGCCTCATTGTGATGAAGGCCTATTTGGATGAAAGCTTTGTTTGACAGTCCTTTCATTGTGCCTCCCTGTACATACAGAGTGGCACAGATAAAAATAGCCTGTGTAAGTATAAAGGAAATTCACTGAAATGAAAAGTCAAAATGGACTTACCATTTATTTACAATGAAAAATACTGTAAAAAAGATTTACAGAAGATGTTGAAATCCACCCCCTGCAACAACAATACACACAACTGTGCACATCTAAGCATATTCAGATACAGCCAGTGTAAAGTTCAGATATCGATGGTGAAAACTGCACAGCTGATGTTATCTTTCAGTTCTTGTATTGTGTGTGGATTTGTTTCATAGATCTTGCTCTCAAATTTTCCCCACAGGAAAAAATCACATGGTGTTAGATCTGGTAAATGAGGTGGCCATAAATGTTTTCTAACAATTCTTTCCTCAGTGAAGACATCACGGATTATTCCATAAATGTTTTCTAACAATTCTTTCCTCAGTGGAGACATAACAAATTTGTTCCAGTGATACCTCAGACGTTTGGTATGTTGACCAATTTTGCTGGAAGAAGCACTATTATCTTTCTTATTCGGTGAGCTGAGCACAATATGTATCAAAAATTTCCATATATGCAATCATTTTGAGAGTAATGTCAAAAAATATTGGTTCAATGATGTGCTTTTCTGTTATATCACAACAAATGCCAATTTTTCATCATGGATTGGTTACTGATACACAATAATAGGATTCTCTGTTGCCAGTACCTAATGTTCTGTGAATTCACATGGCCAGAAAGATGAAACTGCACTTCATCTCTCGTGATGTAATAGAAACCATCTAACAAAACATCAATTACACTACTGGCCATTAAAAGTGCTACACCACAAAGATGACATGCTACAGACGCGAAATTTAACTGACAGGAAGAAGATGCTGTGATATGCAAATGATTAGCTTCTCAGAGCATTAACACAAGGTTGGCACTGGTGGCGACACCTACAACATGCTGACATGAGGAAAGTTTCCAACCGATTTCTCATACACAAACAGCAGTTGACCGGCGTTGCCTGGTGAAACATTGTTGTGATGCCAAGTGTAAGGGGGAGAAATGTGTACCATCAGGTTTCCGACTTTGATAAAGGTTGGATTGTAGCCTATTGCTGTTCTCGTTGGTCGAGATCCAATGACTGTTGGCAGAATATGGAATCGGTGGGTTCAGGAGGGTAATACGGAACGCCGTGCTGGATCCCAATGGCCTCGTATCACTAGCAGTCGAGATGACAGGGATCTAATCCGCATGGCTGTAATGGATCATGCTGCCACATCTTGATCCCTGAGTCAACAGATTGGGACGTTTGCAAGACAACAACCATCTGCACAAATAGTTCGACGACATTTTCAGCAGCATGGACTATCAGCTCGGAGACCATGGCTGCGGTTACCCTTGACGCTGCATTGCAAACAGGAGTGCCTGCGATGGTGTACTCAACGACGAACCTGCATGCACAAATGGCAAAACGTCATTTTTTCAGATGAATCCAGGTTCTGTTTACAGCATCATGATGGTTGCATCCGTGTTTGGCGACATCGTGGTGAACGCACATTGGAAGTGTGTATTCGTCATCGCCCTACTGGCGTATCACCTGGGGTGATGGTATGGGGTGGCATTGGTTACACGTCTCGTTCACTTCTTGCTCGCATTGACGGCACTTTGAACAGTGGACGTTACATTTCAGATGTGTTACGACCCGTGGCTCTACCCTTCATTTGATCCCTGTGAAACCCTACATTTCAGCAGGATAATGCACAACCGCATGTTGCAGATCCTGTACGGGCCCTTCTGGATACAGAAAATATTCAGCTGCTGCCCTGGCCAGCACATTCTCCAAATCTCTCACCAATTGAAAACGTCTGGTCAATGGTAGCCGAGCAACTGGCTAATCACAATACGCCAGTCACTACTCTTGATGAACTGTGGTATCGTGTTGAAGCAGCATGGGCAGCTGTACCTGTACATGCCATCCAAGCGCTCTTTGACTCAATGTCCAGGCGTATAAAGGCCAATATTACGGCCAGAGGTGGTTGTTCTGGGTACTGATTTCTCAGGATCTATGCACCCACATTGCGTGAAAATGTAATCAGATGTCAGTTCTAGTATAATATACTTGTCCAATGAATACCCATTTATCATCTGCATTTCTTCTTGGTGTAGCAATTTTAATGGCCAGTAGTGTACTTCTTCTGTGCGAACTGTAGGAGTTCTCTGTCAATTTACATTTTGCACAGATATGTAGATGCCCCAGTTTTTATACAGACTCTGTATTGCTCTCCTTGCTGCCTAGTCCTATATCTGGATATGTGACTCCAAAAACTTTGTGAGTTTCCTTAACTGAACCCGTTTTCACACATGCTTCTACAGTTCCAATTCTTTCTTGTATTGAGAATGTCATTCTGCAGACCACAAAAACATAGTCTAACTTCACTGATGAAGTAAACTGAAATGCTAACAGAAAAATGGTAACAATTGATTATTGCATAAAATCATCCATTGTTGTAAATGTTTACTTCAGAAGTTGAAATATTGCATTCGCATTCAAATGGGATGCAGGCTACTTTTAAGTGCACCACCATGAATAAATTAATAAATAAATTTGTCTAATGCCTCTGAATGAATCTAAATCTGAAAATAAGCACAGTTCGGGGAAGAAAACATTCCAATGTACATACAGACAACTGTGAGATACAGAAGCATGTAGTAGGTGAACAACCAACTGTCTCAAATTCGTCAAAATTTAATGACTAATTTTTGAACACATTGGGATTGTATCCTGAATAAGAGGACCAGATTACACACCACAAACAATATTGTGAAGAATTCTGCATCATTAGTAATTTTACACATTGCATCTTCAATAGGTACAAGCATTTACAAACTACCCTTTACCTTTGAAAGTAAAATTTTGTGAAACATGCTATAACTTAATTGGTAAGAGAATTAGCCATATAAGGCAAAGTTCTGGGATCAAATCTCAGTATGTCACACACTTTTAATCTTTCTTGAAGATTCATTGTTGTAAACACTCCCTGCTGAGTGAAAGATAGTCAAGCAGTCAGTTTCTGTAATTGATTTCTTCATACTACTTCCACAGATCTAAATTTTATCACCAATATATTAGTTTTCAATAAAGTTAGTTTCACTAAATGTGGAATTTCCTATTTCCATAAAATTTCTCATTGAAATGAACAAACTCCATATCTTATTTGCCAGCTAAGACATCTAAAGGAATTTATAATCAATGAGTGAAATAATAGGAACAGTTTCATCAGCCTCTCTTTGTTTTCAAGAAACTGATTGCACAAAGTATTAGCAGGTGTGCTACTACTTTTCAGCAGAATATGTGATTAGTGCAACACCACATTTTAACCAAACATAACATGTATATGCTGTGCAGAAAGTTCTGGATAGTCTGTTCAAAGCACATCTTAACAATGAAGTACTTCCCAGGATATGCAAGTTACCAGTCAACGATTCAATAAAACACCTTGTACTTAAAAAAGATTGTAGAATTCTTCAGAACTGCTTGTTACATCACAGCAACACATAGTCACTGTATGAATATTGTATTGCAAGTGCAGTAGAATAGTAAAAAAAATGAAGAATGAAAGGGTCCATACTCACATAGTTTTTTTCTGTTTGTTTTAGTGTCTCTCATGTGATGATCTACCATCACACATGTTAAGAATCATTTTGTGAGACCATCCATTATTCCTACACAAGGAGAAAAGAGCCCATTCTGTACACCTGGGTGTGTCCACTAAATATATGACAAGGGAGTGTACGCTGAAGCATGGAGCTCCAGTAGTCATAGATTTGATCAGTATCAACATGAATTCCACTTCATGTGCCATTGTAGCATTAGGAACTGTAACTACAGAAACAATAGTTAACCCTCTCATATTCTACCAAAAAATGCAGCATAATTTAATTTAAATGTGCTGTGCTTTGCAGACAGCAACAGAGAGACTGTCTGATTATCTTTGTGCAGTTGGCCTCTAGGCACCTGTACCCATAGGGTCCATTTCATTAACAATGTGGCTGCTGCATATGAAATCTAGGTATTGATGGATTTATGGAAAAGTTATCTTATACATATTTCTCTGAATGATATAAGAGAGAAATAAATTTTTTTTTATGTAATGCGTTTCAAAAAGTCATTGAAAACTAAATGGACTGATGGAGCACAAAACGAAGAGGCTATAACCTCTATGATACAAAGATATAGGATAACACTCCATACAATAAGGAACTATGATTAGTAGAAACCCTTCCATGTGGAGGTACAGGTTAATGCAACATTTGCTGATGACGCAGGAATAGTTCAGACAGTACAGGAAGGTAGAGAATATGTAAAATATGGTAGGTACTGACAAATATTTGCAAATTTAACACATATGATGGATGATATCATGTGCAATCTATATGTATAGGTAAAAGGATTAGCTCAAGACAGGACGAGAGTGAGGTCAGTTTCAAAATATTACAATCATCTGCTTAATAGCATTTGGTCCACCTTTAGAATATATAATACAGCAGTGATTTTGGGTAGTCCTTGGTAGTTTTCTGCAGGTATGTGACGCCAGATGTCTACACATAGTGTGATGGAGATTTTCTACACTGTCTATCTATCTATCTATATCCGAATCCCACTCCAGCTACTGCCGGGTCTCGGTGCTGATGGGTCCTCTCCACTTGGCTCGGTCCTCCCACCACTTTTCTTCCTCCACTTGCTGCTAGGTCACACCTCTCCTTTCTACAGATATTCTCACTCCCATTTTCCATCGTGTTCTTGGGCGCCCTCTAGGTCTTTTCCCATCCATCTTTAGTTCTTCCATAATTTTGGGGAGTCTCTGCCCATGCATTCTCTTAACATGCCCATACCATCTTAATCTCTTTCTTTCAATTTCTTCTCTCATACTTTCTTGTTTCTACACTGTATTTAACATAAATCAACTTTTCTAGCATTCTTTGCCTTATTTATTGCCTACTGTTTTTATATTGATTTAAGTTATGTTTCTACTGATTCTCTTTATACAAATCCAAAAATTGAACATAGGTATATTAGAATATCTAACCTCAGCAGCAAGTGTGTGCTGTTATTGTAACTTTGTGTAATATTACTCCAAACTTTTGTGTATTTACGTACACAAAATACTATGCCCAGTTGAATAAAATTTATACTGAGCCCTGTGGTTCGCCTATGTTGCATTGATTCAGCTTCATTTAGCATCATGCTATCTCTCCATTGTCTGCCAGCCTTTTCGCACAGCAGGGGATTGTTAGAGTGATCTGATGGAATGAGAGAGTTTCGGCTCCCCTGAAATTGCTGGATGCTTGTTCTGTCAACTGAATGTGGGTAAGAATGCAATGCTGGAGGTTGCAACCAGCTGAGTTTTGTTCACTGTAATGCAGTGGATTTTTTGCGTATTAGCATAAGTGTTCTGACGATGTAGTATGATTATTTGGGTGCCTTGTTGGCTGTTCCAGTTGAGCCTAAACTGATTACGTGTTTTTTTGACAATGCCGTATACATAATCTAAATTGAACTTATGGTTATGTGGTGCCATGAGAGTGAGGTTTAAATGGCAGTTAATTCGTTTAAAAGGCCAGGTGACAGTAAATTGTAATAAGTCTCTAGCTGGCCTGTGTTGTTTTAGAGCATTTACCAGATATTAATTCAATCACACCATGCAAGAGTAAATTACATTGACTTATGTAATATCTTTAAAGCAAGCGTAATATTATATTACCGTTATTTAATGACAACCCAATGAGTTACTCGTACTTGGTGCCAAGTTTATTTTGGCCAGGACTGGTTGCCCATAACCATTAAGTGGCCAGCTGTTGCATTGTTTAGGTAGATCACCCTGTTTGCAATTAACAAGGACCGGTATGTCATGGGTGATCTGGTAACTTTTGTTGCTTTTTGCATGCTTGCATATCTGTCTTATGGGCCAGACTAGTTGTGTTGTGGTTCCTTGTCATGCAGCCGCTGTCATTGAAACTTGTGTGCAATTTGTTCCTGAGCTTGTTGATTTCCACTCTGTATCTTAAAACAGCTAATGTAATAATCTTTCCTTACATGTGATTGTATTGGTGTAATTCGCTATGGTATCCTGGCCATCACTGATCGTTCATGCACAACCTTGGTGTTTTGTAGATGTACTCTGCACCTGTCTGGCGTTTTTCAGTGACAGCGCATCGTCATGCTGTCAAAGTGCTTGGTCACACCTTGTGGGTGGTCGTCAGTTTAATCGCTTGATAACTGGAATTCCTTACTGTATAATTGGCTGATTGCCAAGGATTAAGTTTCTGGAATTATGATTTTAATATCTTTTAAATTCATTGTTTGTTGAATGGCCATAATCAGTGATTAATTACTACAGTTTAAAAGGAGACTTTTTGGTCTGACTATTATTATCATTTGAGCATAACATTTTATCACTCCAAAGGCTAATTATTTTGTAACTGAAATCTGATTTTTTATTATTTATTTAACATTTGTTTTTCTATGTTTTATTAAACTGCTTTAAATGAGATTTTCTTGCATTAATCGATTTCTGTAACTGAAGTCAGCTTCAAATTTTCACCCAGTTAAATTTATTATTTGCTACTTTAAATGAGATTTTCTTGTCTTATTCAGTTTCTGTAACCAAAGTTGATTTCAAATTTTCTGTCATTTTAATTTATGGTTTACTGCCTTAAATGGGAATTTTGTGTCTTACTATTAGCCCCATTTGGGTATATAATCCATATTACTGTCAGAGCCAATTTTTATACCTAAAGTGGAATTTCAAATTTTCAGTCACTTAAATTTAAGATCCACTATCATTACTATTAATGTCACTCTGAGCACAAGAATCATTGTGGAATTGAAATGTGATTTTAGTGCTGGGGTTATCTAGCTAACGGCTTGCTTAGAATTCTGAACTTGTGTGAGTGTGCAACACTCAGGTTGTGATCATTGTCATCATTCTGGGTGAATAGGACTGACTTCAAGTAATTATGTACTGGTAGTATTTGTATTGCAGCTCAGTATTTAGTTGTAATGTGAATGCTTGTATTCTGATGGAAACGTTATTTAGTTTAGACAATAAAGGATTGTGTGTGTGACTGTGAATGCTGCTGCCTTTTTACATTTACGTTGTTCAGCCCTCCATTCCACAGCCACATGTGCTGCTCCTTGCATTATTCTTCTTTATTATTTAATTTAAACTTATGTACATCACATACCAATGAAATTAAATGATGGAGGAAACAGTTACAAGTAGTGGAGATGGTGAGCAGAGTTTTGGATGGAGATGCATTTGTTAAAGTTTAGTTCCGGTAACTGTGGGAAGAAGAAGGTTTTTTGAGTCAAGTTTTGGACTGTGATTTGCAGATCAGAGGGAGAAAGTGGTACAGTTATGAGAAGAAGTTAAATTGAAGCACTTTTGGAAGATTATCAGATGCAATGAAGAGTTTTTTCAGAGATGGCATAAGGAACTTTGGCCAAAGTATGGTTGAGTGTATAATTGAACATCCTGTGTATGAAGTATTTATATTTGGTGAAGACAACTCAGTAAGAGAACAGGCTGATACGTTGACTGAAGAAGAAGCAGATTTAATTTTTTGTGAAGATTGAAAAGAGAAGAAACAAACAATTAAGAAGCATTTCATAGTGGGCAGCAGATGCGGTGCAGTTTTGAAGAATTGAGCTATTAATTGGACTCTGATTTAAATCTGTCCAAAAAATGATGAATGAACTGTTGTACTGAGAGTAGAGTTACATGGACTTTATTTTTCAGCAAGGTGAATGGCATATATGGGATGTGGAGTGCAGATGAGTTATAAAAAAGTTAGAAACTGTATTTATCAGCCTGCAAATGTTATATGGACTTTCATTAGCAACGAACAATTTTGATCACTTTAACTTTACTGTGTGATGGCATAGTACTTTTGAGTGGAACTTTAAATGAAAGTAGATATCACATGGCCAAGTAAATCATTTACGTGAGTGCACTGTTGCCACATACAGTGCTTTTTTTACCCTCATACCACAGCTAATCCCCATCCAGCAGTTTCCTGTGAAAAGACAACATTTCATGTCACTGATATAAGAGTAGTCAAAAAGTTTGATGTGGGAATAGGCTGTCATCTTGGCCCAGCAGCATCAATGCAGTCAGAGGTCACGGAACCCAACTTCCACCTCAGGTGCAAACAGTGCAGAAATACACAAACACCTTTGCCTTCACATTTAGAACAACATTCAAATAGACCTAATGAGAGGTAATAGATAAATATGGCATGTGTGTGACACATCAGTAGTAAAGGGCAATTGTCATCCAAGCAGTAAGATATTGTTAAGAGTAGTACAAATCTGGCAGCTGAATTACTGTAAATGTAAGAAGAGTCATTTAAGTCATTAAAGTTATAGTACAGATAAAGGAAGTAAAGTAGAATCATTGTAACAGGTCATACAGTTCTGATAAATTACAGGCTGGTGCTGCCACCTGATAGTATCCCGTATATGTTCCTTTTGGTTCAGATGAACTGAATCTGGTTGCCACAACATTAGTGTGAATTCATTATCATGCTCCCCAAACCACTGCAGCACAATTCTGGCCTTGTAACAAGGGCAGTTATCCTGCTGAAAAATGCCATTATGATTGGGGAAGACATCAAGCATGAAGTGATACAGATGACCTGCACAACTGTCACAGTCCTTAGATTACAATTGTATGTCTCATGGAAGCCCATGTGAATGTTTCCC
Source organism: Schistocerca nitens (assembly GCF_023898315.1). Taxonomy (NCBI): domain Eukaryota; kingdom Metazoa; phylum Arthropoda; class Insecta; order Orthoptera; family Acrididae; genus Schistocerca; species Schistocerca nitens. Next base: position 281,376,053 of record NC_064618.1, on the reverse strand, counting down.
ATAGCATAATACTAAACCCACTGACCTGTGTGTCTGGCGTAGTGCATGTTTTGAGCAGCCATTCATATGTAGGGCACTGATCTGGACATGACCATTGACAGGATTCATCTGACCAGATGACACATTTCACTGATCCACGGTCAGTCTCAATGATCCTGCATCCACTGCAATTGTAATAGATGATATTTCTAGGTCAATGTAGGAACACAAAGGGATCACCTTCTGCGGAGCCCTATGTTCAACAGTGTGAGCTGAATGGCATTTTCTAAAATACTTGTGCCTGTACCAGCATTGCACTCAGTCATCAAATTCCTTGCTTTATATTGTGTAATGAGCTGTGGATGCCCAACATGTTGTCATATATTTATGAATTCATCTTTCTTTAACCACTTTCCGTAAATGCTCATGCCAGTAGCATACGAACTGCCTACGAACTTCGCCATTTCTGAGATGCTTATCACCAGGATTAGAGCCATAGCAATCTGCACTTAGTCGAAGTTACTAGTTAGCCAAAATTTCCCCAGTTATGGCACATTTCATTCCTAGAATGATTCCCCATTTGTCTCTAGTCCACTTACAAACTTTTCTTGCCAAATTACATGCCCTCAGCACCAGCAGGCCGTAGTCACAACATTTGGGCTCATCAGCTTATGATCACAGTAAGCATACTGTGTGGTGAAAAGACACAAACATCTGTAGACTGCTGCACATTTCATGTGCACTATGAGAGCATCTTATGTCAACAGTTCTCAGGTAAAAATTGTAGGTTTCCATAACATGTATAAAGTCACTAGGGAGATCTGCACTGCATTTTTAGGTACTTTGACAGACTTATGTCACTCTGGTTTATTGTTTGTTTTATGATGCCGCATTGTGTGTTTTTAATTGTACTTTGACATTTCATCATTTGATTGTGCCAATATTTTTACCAACCTTCTCAATAATATTAAATAAAGACTTTTTTGATGCATTTCTGTTGGGTTTAATCCGCTATATGTGTCACCTAAAGCCAATGGCCTTGTCGCAGTGGTTACACAGGTTCCTATCAAATCACTGAAGCTAGGTGCTGTCGGGCTTGGCTAGCACTTGGATGGGACACTGTCTCTGTCTGCCTAGTGGTGGGGTGCAATCAGCTCTTGTGAGGCCAGTTGAAGAGCTACTTGATTGAGAAGTAGTGGCACCAGTCACAAAACCTGCCAATGGTCAGGAGAGTAGCGTGCTGACCAGATGCCCCTCCATATCCACATCAAGTGATACCTAAGGTCTGAGAATGACACAGTGGCCAGTCAGTACCATTGGGCCTTTGAGGCTTGCTCACACAGTGTTTGTTTGTTTGTTTGCGTCACCTAAAGTGCCAATATGAAACAAATGTACCATTGTTACATAGTGACAATAATAGGTACTTGTAGCGTGATGTCACCCTGGATAACATCTGTACATCAGTCGTGTCACTTTGGTAATATGTAATATTCTTTGTAACTTAATGTAAGCAGAACAATCTTCAGCTTACCACACTCAGCATTTCTTAGCCAATCTTGAGAATAAATCACTGACTTTCTGAAATAAAATGAGCACTGGTCTTTTATTGTGTTTTGTCTCTAGTGACCTTATTGTCAACAGGGCATTAAACTCTACTGTTCCATGGTTCCTTCTTTTGCCATTTATCACTAATTTTGAGATAGTTTGATTATCTACTAATTCCTGGACAGTAAATTCTCTGTAATTAAACTGATTTAATTTTGAGAATTCTTTGACACATTCATAATTTGCACGAACATTTATAAAATATCAATTACATATACAAAATATTATTTTAATTTGGTACAACAAAAGCTTTCGCAAAGGTGTGGCAGTGCTGTCAATCTTTTGAGTATTTTATGTAATTATTGTCGGAGCAAATTTGATGAAACATTGATCACAATCCAAAGTAATACTTAGCCACAGGAATTTTCTCCTCTGTTAATAACAGTAATTTCTTTATAACATCTGTCAAAATGTTGCTTTATGTAAAGGACACTAAGAGAAAGTTCAAAACAAGCAGAATATATAAAAAAAGTAATTTATTCTTAAACTACAACTCAAGTCAATGGACATGAGCCAGACATTATATCACCACCAAGGTGAACTTTTGAGATGTTAACTGGCCTATCATTAATAATAATGTTCTTCATACAGCCAACAAAATGTTCCTTTGCTTCCAGTCCCCGTAAGTTGAGGTTTGGTTTAGCACGACCTCCTATCAGCAATGGCGATTTTGTATCTGTAGCTGCTTTACCAGGTCTACCAATGATGGGTTCTCCTTGAGTTGAGTCAATTGATAACGTGACCACATTCCTGTATTTCACAGCTGAAATACAATGGCAGATATTAATGCATCAAACAGAGTTAGCAACATCATTCATAAAACAGTTTAGAGTTAAATGATTTGATTGATATATTTCCTAATTTCACCATTGTCTTTTTTTCCAATAATATCCTTCAACAAAACTATGATATAAGGAATACAGTGTGTGCACTTCCTCTTCAGTGATTTTAGATTAAGGTATAAGAAATATACAGAGCAAGATCCATCTTGTACACTGACTGCCAAGGGGATGGGAAGCAGAGCAGAAAGAGCAGCAGTCACAACATTTATCCTTTGTGCTTTGTACTGAGTAGTGTTGTCACACAAATACTGCACACACAATGGACCAGGAATTCCTTCATTACTCATTGTAGGGCAAACAACTCAACAAAACACACTGAAATGAAACACAAATTTCACCAGTGGATGCTTCAGTTTTGCTTGAATATCAAAGATGAGTAGTGGCTGGAGAAGAAATTTTGTAAATTAATCTGTTTCAGAACTAGGGAGCTAAGGCTAATTGTAATTGCATGCAACATTGCAGATTTTCATTCCAGTCACAACCCTGTCCTCAATTATAATGCCTTAGTATGTTTGAGCTTCAGAAGAAACAATGCAATGCAATGGATAATCCAGACAAAAAATTGTAAAGATATTGTTGTCGTGAACTTCTCAATACTCTTCCAGACTAAACTGAACGCTACATTTGATTAGTCTCTTAATTCCTTTTCATATCATATAAAGTTAATATATTTCAGGCAGTACTAAGGTTTTTTTATTTTGAAGTAATAGTGACACACTTGCAGCATACATTACAGATAATGGCAGAAATGTTTCAGACTTACAACAATGCTATAGTCCTACAGTGCTCAATGTTACATATTAGTGTATTTAATGCCAAATCCAATAACTCCAGTGGTACAGTGGACCACAAACATACCACAGCCTTTACAAACACAGAAAATAAATACATTTTATGAAGTTGTTCCCACATTTTTTGTGAACAATGCATTTTCCTAAACTTGCACATCATCGTGCAATGTTAACAAAGCAATGAGAAAATCTGTAATGATATATAAAAGTGGCAACTTTGCCAATTTATTGTAATAAAGGTGTAACTACAGAAAACTTCGAAAGCAAATAAACTTACATGAACATGACGTGTGAAATGGAAGGAATATATAGAGAGTCTATACACAGGAAACGAACTTGAAGGCAATATTATACGACTAGAAAGGGAAAAGGAAGCAAATGAATATCAGTTGGGGGATTCAATACTGTGAAGAGAATTTGATGGAGTGTTGGAGACCTAAGCAGAAACAAAGCCCCTATAGCAGATGACACTCCCTTACAATTATTTATATCCTAGGTAGAGCTAGTCATGACAAAACTATTCCACCTGATGCGCAAAATTTTTGCGACAGGAGAAATACCCTAAGGTTCAAGAATAATATAATAATTCCAATTCCAAAGAAACCAGATGCTGACTGGTGTGAATATTACCAAACTATTAGTTTAATAAGTCATGGTTGCAAAATATTGCAATGAATTATTTACAGTGAATGGGAAAACTGGTAGAATCTGACCTTAACGTAAATTAGTTTGGGTTTCAGAAAAATGTAACAACACACTGCAAAGCTTCTGAGAATAGGCTAAATTTTGTACATGAAGTGTTCAATACTGGGCTTCATGTATAACTTTTGATATGTGATTACAGTGGAATCATGTAATACATTTGGGCAGGTAAAGCATAAGCTTTATTGGAAATTGTCAGCAATTAATGTGAGCATTTCTTTCAATTATGGTTTTGCACAATACATAAACTTAGCATTTTTCAAGAAAGTTTGTCAACCTGTCATTTCTCTTGGAATAGGTAAACATAATCAAAGGGAAGAAAAGTAAATGTTCCTTCAATAGTAACAGTTTTTACTTTATACATTCTGGTCATCAGGAATATGTTTTACAATTGTGTGAAAATTTAATTAAACAATTTTATGTAGGAATTCACTTATAAACACTTTGTTTTCATATTGCTCAACATAACTATACAGCTCATGTAAATATTGTGAGGTCTGGTCAGTCAGTTATTTGTTTTTTGTCATGTTCTGATAGCAACATTCTAATGATTTTGTAAACAGTGTGGATAGTCGAAGAGAGAACAGTGAGCGTCTTGCAAGGACGATGAAGTATTATCATCTGAACACAATATATCAGTAAAGGGTCCATACACATTACTTATAATAACTCCTTCCAAAATTAAGTCGTAAAGTGCCAAAATAGTGTTCTTATAACAAGAAGGGGACTGAAAACATTTGTGGGCAATATGTTTTATGAAATGGGTATTAGTACATATAAGAATAAATTCTATGATACTTATGAAGGAGACAGACATCACAATAGAAACTTTTTCCCAATAATGCTGAATTTGGGGCCTTCTTAGAAGATAGGTTAAAGAAAGGCATACTGACATTTATACCATTTGTACATCTAAAAATGTGAATATCTGATAAACAGTGTGACAGTGTGTACTAAGAAGAACAGTTAAGATACTCTACAGAGACATGAGAACTCAGAATCAACAAAATATGACAACCCAGAGCAAAATAACAGCTGTACTGCAAATATCAGAAAGCTACATAAACACCAGTATGTGATACTAAGAAAATAAATGTACCCAATGAGAATGGTGCAACTTCCCCAAAACGTTTAGAAATAAAACAAGAAGAATTTGTGTTTGCTCAAGGCACAGACAAATTTACATAACAATATTGAAGAGCAAGTTTTTGACCACGCTGACTGGAAAATACTCTTTGAAATCTTGAAGGTTGTCAAATCTGTGAAGAAACTGGATGGCATTGTGAGAGTCAAAGAGCGTGAAAGAGAAGCAGTAATTGAGAAGGAAATAAGAACAAGGTTGTAGCCTATCTCCAATGCATAGGAAACAGGTTACCAGATGTGTAAGTGACTGGAAGACTTCTTAAGTAACAGAATCCAGTTTGTTGTTCTCAACAGCGAGTTTTCATCAGAGATAAGGGTATCGTCAGGAGTCCCACCAGGTAAGTGTGATAGGACCGCTGTTATTTTCTATACACATACATGATCTTGCAGACAGGGAGAGCAGCAATCTGTGGCTGTTTGTTGATGATGATGTTGTTGTGTATGGGAAGGTGTCATCACTGAGTAACTGTAGGAGGATACAAGATGACTTGCACAGAATTTCTGGTTCAGGTGATGAATGGCAGCTAGCTCTAAATATAGAAAAATATAAGTTAACACTGATGAGTATGTAGAACAGATATATAATGTTTGAATACAGCATTAGCAGTGTGTTGCTTCACACAGTCACACTGATTAAATATCTAGGCATCACATAGAAAAGCGATATGAAATGGAACAAGCATGTAAGGACTGTAGCAGGGAAGGCGAATGATTGACTTCAGTTTATTGGGAAAATTTTCGGAAAGTGTTGTTCATCTACAAATGAGACTACATATAGGAAAATAGTATGACCTGTTCTTGAGTACTGCTCAAGTGTTTGGAATCTGTACTAGGTTGGATTAAGGGAGAAATCAAAGCAATTCAGAGACGAGCTGTTACATTTGTTACTGGTAGGTTCAAACATCACACAAGTATTACAGAAATCCTTCAGGAACTCCAATGGGAACCCTGGAGTGAAGGCAATGTTCTTCCCAAGGAACACTACTGAGAAAATTTACAGAAATGGCATCTGAAACTGATTGAAGAACAATACTCCTACCATCAATGTATGTTTCGCATAAGGGCAACAAGGATAAGATAAGAGAAATTAGGGCACATATAGACATGCATAGACAGTTGTTTCTGCCTCCCTCTATTTGTGAGGTGAATATGAAAGTAAAGAAAAGGAAAAAACTAGTAGTGGTACAGGGTACCTTCCGCCATGCAGCATACAGTGACTTCTGGAGTATGTTTGTAGATGCAGATGTTATTTACTCCATACACTGAGCAAGTAGTAAAGTAAACCAAAGAAAAATTTGGAGAAGGAATTAGAGAAGAAATAAAAACTTTTGAGGTTTGCCAATGGCACTGAAATTCTGTCACAGACAGCAAAGTACTTGGACGAGCAGTTTAATGGAATGGTCAATGTCTTGAAAGAGAGATATAAAATGAACATCAACAAAAGCAACAAAGGTAACAGAATGTAGTCAAATTATATAAGGCAATTATGAGGGAATTAGTTTAATGAATAAGATATTACAAGTAGTAGATGAGCTTTGCTATTTTGGTAACAAAATAACTGATGCTGTCTGAAGTACAGGGGACAAAAAATACAGACTGATTTTAGCAAGAAAAGCAGTTGTGAAAAAGAGGAATTTTCTAATATATAGAATAAAGTTAAGTGTCAGGAAGTCTTCTCTGAAGATACTTGTCTGGGTATAGACTTCTACAGAATGAAACACAGACAATAAAAATTTCAGACAAGAAAGAATAGAAGCCTTTGCAATGTGGTTCTACAGAAGAATGCTGAAGATTAGATGGGCAGTTTGTAAAACTAATGAGAAGGTAATGAATAGGACTGACAAGAAAAGAAACTTGTGGCACAACTTGACTAAAGAATGGATTGGTTGGCAACACACATTCTGAGACATCGTGAAATCATCACCCTAGTACTGGAGGAAAACCTGGGGGTGTAAAAACTGTACAGTATGAAGAATAGATAGATACACCAAACAGGTTCAAAAGGATGTAGGTTGTGATGGTTATTCAGAGATGAAGAGACTTGTACAGGATAGACAAGCATGAAGAGTTGTATCAAACCAGACTTCAGAATGAAGACCAGAATGACAGCAACAACAACAGTATATGAAATTTTAAAAAAATAAGTGATAGCTAAGAAAAATAACTGAAGGCCCTCCTGTTATGTCACTCAGCCATGCAATTGCACATACACATGATATGATGAGATCACAAGCAAATTCTTAATGCACATTTTAGTCTACACGTGGCCTTATTTGATTTTGATCTCTTCTTTACAAATTATTCTTGAACAATCTTTACATGGAGTTATATAATGGATCCACAAATAAAGTGGTTTTACAAAACGCAGTATGGCATACAAATTGAAGAAATTGAGGTACATTTTTTAAAAATAGTAGGACCTTGTGTTACTTTCTCAAAGCTTACAGAATCACTGCTGAAGCTACTTGCATGTGGTTATCTAACTATATTTTAAGGGGAATGACTCATTCATTGCAACCAAGATGAAGCTGTAATTCATCGTAAGGAAATTTTTATTTGTATTCCTTTTTTGACTATAAAGGTAACTACTAAGTTCCTCTAGCTGTAAATATGGTATACATGCACACCAAAAACTTCTAGAATACAATAATAGCAAATCAAATGCTGATATCTTACCTAAAATCTGATGCCACTGGCCATCACAAAGATAATTCTTCTTCATTGGTGTATATGTCGCACTAATGGGACCACCTCCATTGTCAACACTAAATTTCACTGTTCCATTGACCATTTGCAGTAACAGGAAATCAGCTTTTCCATGAACAGAGAGAAGTATTCCAGACATACTTCGAGGTTTAATATCCATCTGAATTTTCATTGATAATCCAACCCTAAACACCGGTCCTGAAACAAAATATTATGACAACATACAGTAGTGTCATAATAAAATTGTGGGTTCTATAGTAATAAGCCAAGAAGAAATAAAGCTGACATTTTCAAAACAGAAAAAAATAAAATCAAAAGTAAAAGAAGAAAGAAAAGCAGCATAATAGCAACAAATCATGATAAATATAACATTTTCTGATAGACACAAAGATAATTCATGCATTTCATATAGGCTACTATGTAATTATCTATAAACCATGAATTTTCTTTGACTGATGGATGCTACAGATCTTGAGTGTCTAACTTAGAGGTATCTTAGACTTAACATTCAGGCTTTCTCTTAGTTTCTCCCCACTAATATGGTTTCTGGAAGTTGTAAATAACTTTTATTTTATGAGGTTAAGGCATAAGCTATTAGCAATGAACCATTTACTTTTGTCCCCAGTCACAATCATAAGCTGTATTTGGTGTCTGACTGTGCTTTAGTTAACCAGAATGGTTGGGCTATTAAAACTGTGTTTTCACAGTTAATTTCAAAGACTAGAAAATCACTTATATACAACCAACAGGCCTATGATTAAGTTTTATAGATTTAGTGGACACTGTTAAGGTGACAGTTTACTTCCTATAACTAAGGAAGGGTTCTTGAAGGTTACACTAGTAATGCTACAAGGTCATCCTTTTCTATTTGTATATAACAAACAGTTAATACAGTACATGTCTTACAGAATTTATGTAAGATGCAGATAATTTTCCTTCTTAATTCAAAACCAAATTTCACAATTGAAAACAAACGTGTTTTCTCTGTTGATTGGCTTTTCCAGAATACAAGTAATGACCCTGCTATCCATCAATTGTCAACGAAATTTGTACTGCCAATGTTTTGTGGGATGATTCAGTTTTGGAAATGAATGATGCCTATGTTTACAGAGGCTACTATAATTACTGGGTGCTGATAAATCTGGATGCACATCTGAGTTGGTAACAATGCAGTTTGAATACACAAAATATTGTTTTCTAAGGTTTCAACAAATGCCCCGCTAGCTTCAGTCAAATTTTCTGTCTCTTTATTACATAAGAGCAGTTTAACTACAGTGTAAACTTAGTAAACTAGACACGACAAATGCATGTGTTGTAAGTGAAACATTGAAAATAAGTGTTTGCTATCAATGAAACTTCTAAAAATCCCACACTAATCCAAACTAAAATGAAGTATTATCTGAAATGGTTACAAACAATTTTGTAAAATCTTACAGCAGAAACATGACAGTGTTAGAGACTTTGTATTGCGTCAAGTTACTGAAACTGCTGGAGTGGTTGAAACAAAATCTTTGGAGTGTAGACAGTCTTTAACAACAGATGTAAGAGAGAAGTGGTGCAGCTGCAAGTATGTAAGGACCTAAGTGTGAGTGACTCTGGCACAAAGAAAATGTGTGCAGTAATTTCTTGTGCTTATGAGAGGCATTACAAGTTGCAATGGTACAGTACATTGGTTAGTTATAAAAATGCTTCAAGAGGAAGAGTTCTGCTTGGCTACAGCAAGTACAAGGAATAGTTGCACCTGGAGACAAATATAATTTAGAATTATGGAACATTGTTACCAGTGAGGTACTACTTCATGCCTATAATAATGAAAATTCTAAGATCAAACCACTTCCAACTGATTTGCCACTGTTTTGAGTGATTTAGATAATATAATTTTAGTGTGACCATTCATTGTAATTTCATTGTCATCATTATATCAAGGCATTATTTCCTCAAACAGGGACCATTCCTAAATAAATAAATTGTTCTATGTTCTGACTGGCATGTAATAACTATTAAATTTGATTAACATTGAGGACAATAACTTTGCCAGAAAGTAAAACAATTATTTTTGGTGAATAAAGTCTCTAACTAATGTTTCAGCAACAAGACAACTCTTGGTGCCACTGAATCTGCCATATCATAGTAAAATTTACTTCATAATTAACTATATCATTTAATGTCATGTGATTTTGGTAATTTTTATCTATCAGTGACTTTGTTGTCATATTCCAGCACTGCCAAAGTGTTTTAGTGTCACTTTTTAACACTTTGACTGCTACAAACATGCTCTTTGCATTCTGTGCTGGGTGCAGCTTTGTTGTTGCTGTATTGCTCACCTAATGCTGCTACCTGTACTGAGCGATGGCATTCTGCTTATTATAAAATACTTATAATTTGATTTTAAGAAAACTAATCAGTGTAAAAATTTGCTTTTCACACATCTTATCATCTGCCATCTTTGCTTGATAAAGAATTGAATTTCTTCTCATTATTCATCATAGTTACTGGGCTGTATCAAATTAAGTAAAGCATTGCACAAAATTTTAAGAGTTTCCATAGGTATAAACACATTGTGAAGACTGAGCATATTTACATAATTTCAACAATGTGTTCTTATCAGGGTTAGCAACTCTGTGTATTTCTAATTTATTACATTTTCCATCACAGGGCAAATAATATTTTTATTAGTGCCTAGTCTTGAATATTTTTGTTCATTCTTAAACCATTGCCTCTATTGGAAGATATGATGCTGTTAACAAAACATAAACACTTTGTGTGCACAAATTACAACAGCTCATTAAAACATTTATGACATACCTTGCCTGAAGACTGCAGTGGTCAATGTGTGTGAGTTGTGTGTGTATGTCTTCTGCTACATTTTATGAAGGGTTCAAAATGTGTTTCACAAAGTTCACACCTTAAGCTTAAATCCAAACTTCATTCACCAACAAAGATAACTGCAAATATATTCAAACACATCTGCAACAGTGCAAATCCTGATTCCGACTGTAATTCACATTCCCCACCAAGCTGCAGTATCAGTTTCAGTTCTGAAATAGTGTGGTTAGGAAGTAACAATCCCCTCCCAAGGCATAGATTGGGCTTAAACACACAAGTACGCCACAAACAAACACTTGCCTTTTACCTCCAGGCCATGCCATTTATTTCAGTGTTTGACTATTGCGTACTGTACAGTTTTCACTCTTTCAGTATTTACTATGGACTTGTGATGACTTTGTTGTATTTTGAACTCTGTTTTTGACCAGCCATTCACTATGTGAAGTTAGCTATTACAGCCACTCATTACATGAACTTAGTTGTTACTGAGTACTAGGATTTGTCATTATTCCACCTGTCACTGCATAACTATGTGACAAGTCAGATCAATGTTTCCTGAATGTGTGTTACCACTTTTGAAGAAAGCTAAAGTCAGATAGCTTATACCATCTAACAGTCTTCTTTCAATGTGCCTGTCTGCCACCCGTTGCCTCCTTGGGTAGTGAGTAGAAACCTATACTATTTTATATTGTTGTTATTTCATCACTGATCTCCTGCTGTTTAAATTTTTGAGTCCTTGTCATATTAAAATTACACATATCACTACAACAAGTTAAGTACCATTCTTCAATGTCAAATTATTATAGTACTTCAAGATGGATCCCTAAACAACCACAAATTTGATGCTTAACTAGACTACTGGCCATTAAAATTGCTACACCATGAAGATGATGAGCTACAGACACGAAATTTAACCAACAGGAAGAAGATGCTGTGATAAGGAAATGATTAGCTCTTCAGAGCATTCACACATGGTTGGCGCCGGAGGCGACACCTACAACATGCTGACATGAGGAAAGTTTCCAACCGATTTCTCGTACACAAACAGTAGTTGACTGGCATTGCCTGGTGAAACGTTGTTGTGATGCCTCGTGAACTGAGGAAAAATGTGTACCATCACGTTTCAGACTATGATAAAGGTTGGATTGTAGCCTATCGCGATTGTGGTTTATCGTATTGTGACATTGCTGCTCGCGTTGGTCGAGACCCAATGACTGTTAGCAGAATATGGAATCAGTGGGTTCAGGAGGGTAATACGGAATGCCGTGATGGATTCGAATGGCCTCGTATCACTAGCAGTCGAGATGACAGGCATCTTATCTGCATAGCTGTATCAGATCGTGCAGCCACGTCTCGATCCCTGAGTCAACAGATGGGGACGTTTGCAAGACAGCAACCATCTGCACACGCCATACTGACATATCACCTGGTGTGATGGTGTGGGGTGCCATTGATTGCCCGCATCTCGTGGTCGTGCGGTAGCGTTCTCGCTTCCCACGCCAGGGTTCCCGGGTTCGATTCCCGGCGGGGTCAGGGATTTTCTCTGCCTCGTGATGGCTGGGTGTTGTGTGCTGTCCTTAGGTTAGTTAGGTTTAAGTAGTTCTAAGTTCTAGGGGACTTATGACCACAGCAGTTGAGTCCCATAGTACTCAGAGCCATTTGAACCATTTGGTGCCATTGATTACATGTCCCATTCACCTCTTGTTGGCATTGACAGCACTTTGAACAGTGGATGTAACATTTCAGATATGTTACGACTTGTAGCTCTATCCTTCATTTGATCCCTGCGAAACCCTACATTTCAGCAGGATAATGCACAACCGCATGTTGCAGGTCCTGTATGGGCCTTTCTGGATACAGAAAATGTTCAACTGCTGCCCTGGCCAGCAGATTCTCCAGATCTCACACCAACTGAAAACGTCTGGTCAATAGTGGCTGAGCAACTGGCTCGTCACAATACGCCAGTCACTACTCTTGATGAACTGTGATATCGTGTTGAAGCTGCATGGGCAGCTGTACCTGTACACGCCATCCAAGCTCTGTTTGTCTCAATGCCCAGGTGTATCAAGGCCGTTATTACGGTCACAGGTGGTTGTTCTGGGTACTGATTTTTCAGGATCTATGCACCCAAATTGCGTGCAAATGTAATCAGATGTCACTTCTAGTATAATATATTTGTCTAATGAATATCCGTTTATCATCTGCACAGATTATATAATGGTAAGACAGAGATTTAGGAACCAGGTTTTAAATTGTAAGACATTTTCAGGGGCAGATGTGGACTCTGACCACAATCTATTGGTTATGAACTGTAGATTAAAACTGAAGAAACTGCAAAAAGGTGGGAATTTAAGGAGATGGGACCTGGATAAACTGAAAGAACGAGAGGTTGTACAGAGTTTCAAGGAGAGCGTAAGGGAATAATTGACAGGAATGGCGGAAAGAAATACAGTAGAAGACGAATGGGTAGCTCTGAGGGATGAAGTAGTGAAGGCAGCAGAGGATCAAGTTGGTAAAAAGACGAGGGCTAGTAGAAATCCTTGGGTAACAGAAGAAATATTGAATTTAATTGATGGAAGGAGAACATATAAAAGTGCAGTAAGTGAAGCAGGCAAAAAGGAATACAAACGTCTCAAAAATTAGATCGACAGGAAGTGCAAAATGGCTAAGCAGGCATGGCTAGAGGACAAATGTAAGGATTTAGAGGCTTATCTCACTATGGGTAAGATAGATACTGCCTACAGGAAAATTAAAGAGACCTTTGGAGAAAAGAGAGCCACTTGTATGAATATCAAGAGCTCAGATGGAAACCCAGTTCTAAGCAAAGAGGGGAAAGCAGAAAAGTGGAAGGAGTATATAGAGGGTCTATACAAGGGCGATGTACTTGAGGACAATATTATGGAAATGGAAGAGGATGTAGATGAAGATGAAATGGGATATACGATACTGCGTGAAGAGTTTGACAGAGCACTGAAAGACCTGAGTCGAAACAAGGCCCTTGGAGTAGACAACATTCCATTAGAACTACTGACGGCCTTGGGAGAGCCAGTCCTGACAAAACTCTACCATCTGGTGAGCAAGATGTATGAGACAGGCGAAATACCCACAGACTTCAAGAAGAATATAATAATTCCAATCCCAAAGAAAGCAGGTGTTGACAGATGTGAAAATTACCGAACTATCAGTTTAATAAGTCACAGCTGCAAAATACTGACGCGAATTCTTTACAGACAAATGGAAAAACTGGTAGAAGCGGACCTCGGGGAAGATCAGTTTGGATTCCGTAGAAATGTTGGAACACGCGAGGCAATACTGACCTTATGACTTATCTTAGAAGGAAGATTAAGGAAAGGCAAACCTACATTTCTAGCATTTGTAGACTTAGAGAAAGCTTTTGACAATGTTGACTGGAATACTCTCTTTCAAATTCTAAAGGTGGCAGGGGTAAAATACAGGGAACAAAAGGCTATTTACAATTTGTACAGAAAGCAGATGGCAGTTATAAGAGTTGAGGGGCATGAAAGGGAAGCAGTGGTTGGGAAGGGAGTGAGACAGGGTTGTAGCCTCTCCCCAATGTTATTCAATTCTGTATATTGAGCAAGCAGTGAAGGAAACAAAAGAAAAATTTGGAGCAGGTATTAAAATCCAGGGAGAAGAAATAAAAACTTTGAGGTTTGCCGATGACATTGTAATTCTGTCAAAGACAGCAAAGGACTTGGAAGAGCAGTTGAACGGAATGGACAGTGTCTTGAAAGGAGGATATACGATGAACATCAACAAAAGCAAAATGAGGATAATGGAATCTAGTCAAATTAAGTCGGGTGATGCTGAGGGAATTAGATTAGGAAATGAGACACTTAAAGTAGTAAAGGAGTTTTGCTATTTGGGGAGCAAAATAACTGATGATGGTCGAAGTAGAGAGGATATAAAATGTAGACTGGCAATGGCAAGGAAAACGTTTCTGAAGAAGAGAAATTTGTTAACATCAAGTATAGATTTAAGTGCCAGGAAGTCGTTTCTGAAAGTATTTGTATGGCGTGTAGCCCTGTATGGAAGTGAAACATGGACGATAAATAGTTTGGACAAGAAGAGAATAGAAGCTTTTGAAATGTGGTGGTACAGAAGAATGCTGAAGATTAGATGGGTAGATCACGCAACTAATGAGGAGGTATTGAATAGAATAGGGGAGAAGAAGAGTTTGTGGCACAACTTGACAAGAAGAAGGGACTGGTTGGTAGGACATGTCCTGAGGCATCAAGGGATCACAAATTTAGCATTGGAGGGCAGTGGGGAGGGTAAAAATCGTAGAGGGAGACCAAGAGATGAATACACTAAGCGGATTCAGAAGGATGTAGGTTGCAGTAGGTACTGGGTGATGAAGGAGCTTGCACAGGATAGATTAGCATGGAGAGCTGCATCAAACCAGTCTCAGGACTGAAGACCACAACAACAACAACATCTGCATTTCTTCTTGGTGTAGTAATTTCAATGGCCAGTAGTGTATGTGTACTATCTCACTCAGAAGAATGGACATGTTTAACAAAAAATATCCTTTATATTTTACTCTGTCAATGTTTCAATTATGTCTTCTTTTATTCTAACTCTTCTATGACTAATTGTTACCTATATCTCTGATAATTTAATTTTAACTGTACTTTTAACTTCACATTAGCTTCCCTGTGATTTAAAATTTATTTATGCTCTTGCCTTGTGTTATTTGAATTCCCATTTCTTGTTTTTGCAATGCTATATCTATTACATCCTACAGTTCTCTTTTCTTTCCCTGTTTTTATACAGCACACACATAAGGAAACTTTCTACTTTAAGCTATTAGGCTCAGCATTAAATTTTTATAGTTTATTAGGTTGTCATTTTAAATCCTATACTTACTGATAATTTATACTGAAAACTAATATTATTACTAACTTCTCTCTCTCTCTCTCTCTCTCTCTCTCTCTCACACACACACACACACACACACACACACACACACACACCAAACAGAATATTATGTCCTCTTACTTGCTCTAATGAAGCCACCATTCTCTCCAAAGAATACACCTTTCTCAAAGTCAAATGAACATGGTCTTACACCCAACAATGTGGGTTCTGGAAAATCGGAGCCATTTGCAGTCAGACCCCTCAGGCAGCCTTCAAAACCAAAATCATGTACCTGGAATATGATATAAACTTGCTTATTGACTGAACAGACCACCATACAGAGCATATAAAAATTTGTGAACAATATTTATGGATCCAGCTCCTTACTTCATATAATCCTGTTTAAACTAACCTAACACAAAAGATTATGTAAACATAGGTCCAGAAAAGGTTAAGTTTCCTACACTCGGGGCTGTACATAAGTAATACCAGCATATCAGTACATTTGTCATCTGCTGCATTTTATGACTGGTTAAAAGTGTGTCACCAAAGTTTGCAGCTTAAGCTTGAATGAGAATTCAATTCCCCATCATAGTTAATTCCAAATACCTGCAATACAACTGCAATAGAGAATATCTTGTGTCAGGCAATGTTTCAAATTCTCCACCACACTGCCACGTTAATAAGGCTTCTGAAATTCTACAGTTAACAAGTAATAATGGTTCCTCGATGCTCTGTTGATAGCGGAATCAGAAAGTACAGTGAGCATACCCTCTGTCAGATTTATGTGTTTAAATATGCAAGTCTGATCACATAATCTCTTGAAGCTAATGGGCTGCACTATTTGATACAGTGTCCAACTATTGCTTGTTGTATGTTTTTCTCTCTTTTGATATTCACTATGGACTTATCATGTATGCTTGTGATGACCTTACTGTGTTTTGGATTCTGTTTCCAGTCTGTCATTCACTGTATACAGTTAGTTGTTACTGACCACTCACAACTGCCAATTGTTCCTCTTGTCAGTCACACTCAGCGAGGACATGGGGACTGTCGGCCTATTTGTATACTTCCAGTCCTACCAAAAGTGTTAGAGAAAGTAGCTGCAAACCAGATCAAAAACTTTATTGTAAAAAAATTATGTAAGTAACCAGTTTTGATTTCAACCAGGAAAAAACACTCTGGATGCAGTGAATAACTTTATTGAAAAGACTGGCAAATCATTGGATCAGAAGAGTAAAGTTGCAGGTATATTCTGTCATCTCACCATGGCATTTGATTCCGTAAACCATGACTTGCTTATCTACAAGTTAGAAAAATATGGGACTAAGGACAATGCTCTAAATTGGCTAACATCATACTTACACAACAGAAAACAAAGGGTAACTATCACCTCAGATGCAGTGAATTATTATTCTGAATGGAATACAGTGCCACAAGGTGTTCCTCAAGGCACCATTTTGGGGCCAATCCTGTTCCTATTCTACATAAATGACTTACCCATAAATATAAATTCCCCATCAGTTCTGTTTGCAGATGACACTTCTGTTTCAATTGAAGATGACAATACAGAAAAAATTCTGTGCTCAATTGTAAGGACACTGGATACCTTAGAAGACTGGTTCCAGTTAAATGGGTTGAAACTGAACATTGTAAAAACTCATACGGTACACTTAAAAACCAAACTTTCAAATTGTGTAGAACTTAAAATACAACACAACAATCAACCTGTGAAAGAAGCTGACATGATCAAATTCTGTGGACTAAATGTGGACAAGAACTTAAGCTGGAATACACATACTGTCTTCCTATCCAATAAACTAAGCAGTTTTGCATTTTCAATGCAAATACTAGCAAAATTCCACTGACTGAAGCACACAAAACATTGCTAATCATAGTTATTTTGAATCTGTCATTACATATGGGATACTTTTCTGGGGAAGTTCAAGTAGTATATCTCAAATACTGAAACTGCAAAAGAAAATTGTCACACATGTGTAACCCACAACCAACAGTATTGTCGCCCCATTATTTCAGATACTGCAAATCCTAACTATTCCCTCCACATACATTTATGCAGTTATAATCTTACTACACAGCAGACAAAAATTATTTGAGGAGAATCATTTTAACCATGCATATACGCCAAGAAATAAAAATAATTTTATGTTACCCACACACCAGTTGAAATTATAGGCACAGACTCCACAGAATATGAGGATGACAAAATACAACAAATTAATGGGCAAAAACATATTAATATGAAGCAATAAATTTTAAAAATGAGGTTACAGCAGATTCTGTGGGAGAAATGTTACTATTCAACAGAAGAATTCACAGAGGATGAAATGATCATTTGAGCAAATGGTAATTACGTGTTAGATTTTACTGTATGTATGTGTAACAAAATTGTATTATTATTATGATTCTGTCTGCTAACATCAGCTGTTTTTTGTTTATGGTGAAATTTTACCACAATTTGACGTGTCTCCTGTTCGTGAATCAAATAATTTACATTATATATGTTATGAGACAAATAAACCACAATTCACAATTTTTGTTACCTTGGAAGATGAGATCATCACTGATAAAAAAGCATACTGCCCCATATACTTTCACAACTCATGATGCAAGATGCGCTTCTTCATAAATAGGTGTTCACAAAATGTTGACTTGAAATAAAACCACCGAAAGAAGACCAATGAGGTTAAGTTAAGCAACAATTGGTTATGGAAATTTGAATCCAGTATCTTATGAAGGGTGCCTAATCCAACAATAGCACCACACCTGAAGAGTTTAGACTTGTTCCATATTGGTACTGGAACAATTGGCAGAATTGTATTCTTACAAAAAAAATCAAAGTGATGGTGGTGCAGTAATTGTTTATGATAAATTTCCAGATAACTGTGTGTGAAACATTAATTTGTAAAATCAGCCACATAGCTTGACTCTAGGTGACTATTCCACAACATCATGAATAGTGAGCCACTCCTTACAGTCAGTGCTCTTGGGCCATACTCTGTCATTCATTTGAAGGACAAAACATCAATGTTTACATGTTATGGTGGGAGAATCCAAATGTGTTCCTTCCTATATCAGGAAGTTAAGGATACCTACATTTACCTGTATATTTACTGCACAAGATATCTTATGGCATGAGGCAAAGAGTACATCATCATGTCCCTTCCTCCTCGTCAATCCTGTTCCATTTTGGGGCCAATCCTGTTCCTATTCTACATAAATGACTTACCCATAAATATAAATTCCCCATCAGTTCTGTTTGCATTATGACACTTCTGTTTCAATTGAAGATGACAATGCAGAAAAAATTCTGAGCTCAATTGTAAGGACACTGGATACCTTAGAAGACTGGTTCCAGTTAAATGGGTTGAAACTGAACATTGTAAAAACTCATACAGTACACTGTTCCATTCGTGAATGTTGTGGAGGATAACTGTTCAGAAGTCTCTACACAAGCTTTAATTTTTGGAAATTTTTCATCCCGGTGAATATTCAAACTTCATGTGGCAGGAATTAATATATTACTTCAACCATTCTCACATTGCATGTCGTCAAATTTTAACAAGCCTCTTTCTAATGCTTTTAGACTGACACACATAGCTTTTATGTCTGGATATCCTGTTGTACAAATGATGTGGCTCTACTGTATTTCCATCTTTCAAGCTCTACATTAACTGCTTGCTAAAAGCTCATTATTGTAGTGCACTGTAATAAGTTGTAACAAGCAGAGTAACAATGACACTGATGCTAACAAGTCTCCTTAGTACTGTGTATTTAGAAACTACTCATATGCAGTGACGTGGGCCTATGGGCAATGTGGCTGAATCAGGCAGGCAATATGACAATTTATGAGTATTTAAGAGCTGACTGAAACACAGGAACACAAAAATATACCAATAGATTGACTACCTTGCAACTTGGAAACTAAACAATTTCTGAAACCAATTGTAAAATAAGGTAAATGCAACCATTCACCTATAGCAGACTGAGGTGTGGTGTGAAATCATACATATTTTGCAAAAACAGACATAATTTCTTATGGGATAACAGCAATCAGTGATCTTATAATGTTACTTAAAATCCATCTTGATTGCAAATTTTTTTTATTCATATGACCGGTTTCAGTTCATTCAGAACCATCTTCAGATCTGATATTTCAGTTACAAGAGTAACCCGTCCAAATACAGCAACTTTCACATGCTACGTAGCATGTGAAAGTTGCTGGAGTTGGACGGGTTACTCTTGTAACTGAAATATCAGATCTGAAGATGGTTCTGAATGAACCAAAACCGGGTATATGAATAAAAAAAATTTGCAATCAAGACGGATTTTAAGTAACATAATAAATCATACATAACAGAAAACAACATTCACACTAGCTTTTCAACCCTTGCTCTTTTTTTTCTAACAAAAGCATACACATCCACACACAGAGATACCAGTTTCTTAAACCATACTGATATGAACAATTCTTATCATTTTTACATGAGGCATACAAGCCAACACTTCTTTCTGTACCTGCAGTACAATTAATAACTTGTGGTATTACGTACCACTTCAGAGGACTGATGTGTATCCCTATACACTTTTACTGACAAATAACACTTGCAATTGAAAACCGTAAAACAAGTTTTCATAGAGAAGAGTACAAATATTCTGTAGATTTATCTGTTATTTTTATTTTGCGTGTGGAGAATCAAGCTGAGGGATGACGCATGTTTCCAAGATGGGGCAGCAATCACATTAACTTCACGAGAGGAAGTACTTCTGTGGTCATGATTATAGAAGCTCGTAGCATTGTTGGGGCCCACTCTGGAAAAGCGCGAAGTCCTTGGAGAATACATATATTCTTGACAACAGTCATGGTGTTTACTCAAACAAATGAAATGTCATTCTTTAGACAGACCTGTATGAAGATGTTTTATACTGGATGCTCTGTTTTGATGTTTTATGTTATCCAGTAGATGTTGTGCATGGTTCTGGGAAATATACAGATTACATAAATGGAAGGTGTTTGTATAATTGCTCGAGAAAAACAGGAGCAGTAATATTACATTTCCTTATAGCAAAAATCATGCAAGGAGGAAGTGAAGTCTTTCATCACCTCAGTCAAAGCTACAGTTGAGCAAATAAGAGGTAAAATCATAAATGGAAAGTTCAAGTTGGAATATCAACAATATTATGAAAAGGATAGGTTGCTACTCACTGTAAAGAAATAGCACATTGCATAGTAATCTATACTTTTCATAGTGTTGCAGATAAGAGGTAAATGAGAACAATATTAAATCTTCATTGAATATATCATGCCCAACACAGCCAGAACCTTACAAATTGAAAAGTGACTCAAAAGTCTCATATATTGCGGGAAAAGTTGTTTTTTGTGCACGCTTACTTTTACTAAATTTGCTCATCGATTTTGGCAATAAAGGTTTATTTGGCTCAGTTTCTTTAAATTTTTCTTAACACATTCATAAAGGAACATCTCTCATATTCCTAATACTTGGAAACTTTTGAATTCCCCTGTCAAAATAAAAACATAATCTGAATATAGCAAAACAGGATACCTTCACATTAAGCCTAACTTTTTCAACAATTTCTTGAGGAACACCTCCAAGAAATACTGGTGGTTCAACATTTATGGATTTTGTGTCTCCAGGTGACTGTCCATCTCCTTCTGGTTGACCATCCACTATGAGACTGCCTGTTGTAAAATGTCGTGAAAATTCAACTGTGTGCCACATTCCATCATCAAATTTATTGGTGCTTGTGATATTGGCTGCTCCAGTTCCACAGTTGAATGCATGAACCAACTGAAAAGAAAAACATACAGTAGTCTTAATTATCCTGCTACTTAGTTTTGGTGGTTTCTTTACACATAGAGCTATTATCACAATTTGTACGTAAAAATTCTCTAATGAGTAAAGTGTGCAGCTAGCAAGACACATTCCTAATTACATGACCCACACAGATATCTATTAAAAATAGATATGTTACAGAACAGAAGTGTTAAATCAACTACTTAAAAAATCTTGAAAGAGGAGTGTTCTCCATTGTATGATTTATCACTATTCTAGATGTAGGATCTGACAGGTCAATATCTTGACATAGATCTCAAGTTTGTGAGCAGATTGTTACTCTAGACACATCTGACTTATATTTTTACTGTGGTACACCAGTTGTCACTAGTGAAAATATTTCACATGATGGATTTGGTCTGTTATTAATTTGATTCAATTTGTTCACAGCCCAGCCATTTGTCTCTTGTACTTATGCATGTTGGTGTGAAGCAGTAGTCTACAGTGTCTCATTGCTGTAATAGAAATATTTAAGATGAAAAGTACTCAGAAAAAAATGAGTAATAATATTTTCCCTCATTCTGCATGACTTTCTGTAGGGCTGGTGTAGGCTCTCTTATAGATATACTAATAAAATGTGATTGCCTGGAGCTGAACTTTGAAAAAATCTCAATTATCTGACGCATTTCCTCAATGCTCAGGATGATGAAAGATATGAAGAGGCATTTGTCAACCAATCTCCTTGACAGCTGCTTTTGCAATTTAAGTGATATGTGATGCGGCATACTTAAAACACCCTCCTCGGCCATTTGCAAATACTTTCACCACATATCCAAGTTGGCAATACACGTCAACAATTATGATAACATTCCTGGAAAGCAAATTTTTGTCATAAAGCCTTCATTATTCTAACAGATACACTATGTGATCAAAAGTACGTGGGCACCTGGCTGAAAATGGCTTACAACTTCATGGCGCCCTCGATCGGTAATGCTAGAATTCAATATAGTGTTGGCCCACCCTTAGCCTTGATGACAGCTACCACTCTCTCAGGCACACATTCAATCAGGTGCTGGAAGGTATCTAGGGGAATGGCAGCCCATTCTTCATGGAGTGCTGCACTGAGGAGAGGTATCAATGCCGGTCGGTGAGGCCTGGCACGAAGTCCGTGTTCCGAAACATCCCAAAGGTGTTCTATAGGATTCAAGTCACGACTCTGTGCAGGCCAGTACATTACAGGGATATTATTGTCATGTAACCAACCCAACACAGGCCGTGCATTATGAAGAGGTGCTCGATCATGTTGAAAGATGCAGTCGCCATCCCCGAATTGCTCTTCAACAGTGGGAAGCAAGACAGTGCTTAAAACATCAATGTAGGCCTGTGATGTGATAGTGACAAGCAAAACAACAATGGGTGCAAGCCTCCTCCATGAAAAACACAACCACTCCATAACACCAATGCCTCCAAATTTTACTGTTGGCACTACACACGCTGGCAGATGACGTTCACTGGGCATTCGCCATACCCACACCCTGCCATCGAATCGCCACATTGTGTACCGTGATCCATCACTCCACACAACGTTTTTCCACTGTTCAATTGTCTAATGTTTACGCTCCTTACACCAAGCAAGGCGTTGTCTGGCATTTACTGGCATGATGTGTGGCTTATGAGCAGCCGCTTGACCATGAAATCCAAGTTTTGTCACCTCCCGCCTAACTGTCATAGTACTTACAGTGAATCCTGATGTAGTTTGGAATTCCTGTGTGATAGTCTGGATAGATATTTGCCTATTATACATTACGACTGTTGGCAGTCTCTCTCAATCAACAGAAGAGGTCGGCCTGCACGCTTCCATGCTGTATGTGTCTCTTCACATTTCCACCTCACTATCACATCAGAAACAGTGGACCTAGGGATGTTTAGGATTGTGGAAGTCTCACATACAGATGTGTGACACGAGTGACACTCAATCACTTGACCACATTCGAAGTCCGTGAGGTCGGCAGAGCACCCCCATTCTGCTGTCTCACGATGTCTAATGACTACTGAGGTCGCTGATGCAGAGTATCTGGCAGTAGGTGGCAGCACACTATACCTAATATGAAAAACGTATGTTTCTGGGGGTGTCCGTATATTTTTGATCACACAGTGTATGTGTCATCTTCTGCAAATAGATAGTGTCTTTAGTATCAGAGGTTGCTTTCTTTGTGAGGATTCAGCCAATCCCACTTTTTTTTTTTTTATTTTCCCCATCATCAGCAGCAGTCTTAGCAAGGAGAGATGCACTAATGATCAACTGCAAATTATTGTAGTTTCTCTTAAATAGCATATTTTTTAACTTTGTCCATGGAGTGGAAATATTGTTTATCCATTGACTGCTCACAGTTTATCACAACTGCTAATTCTTGGATTGCTTAACATGGATTAACTTGTTCAGAAGGACTTCATCAAAATCCCCTGGCCTTCCTGAACACTGTGAATTGTCAACATATATTTCAAATGACCACATCATTTTCTTATGATGATTTCTCCAGTGTCATTCTCCTGATAAATAGTACAAAGGTTTTTGGTATCCTTTGTCTTTGCTCTTCAATTAAACTCCAAAAGAAAAGTCAGTATGAGGAAGGACGCAAGGATGATGTAGTGGGAATCAGACATGCCTTTGGACAGAAGACTTCACAGCCACACAGCAACACAAGAAAGGTTACACAGGATACAACGAAAATAGGTAGAGGAAGACGGTGGAAGAGGGGAAAAGGGGGAGGGGGAAAGAGAGAAAGGAGAAGATGAAGAGGGGGAAAGTGAAGGGAGAAAGGATAGGGGTTGAAAAAGGGGGCAGGGAAGAGAGGTTGGGAGATGGAGAAGGAAAAATTCCTGCATTGGGTGAGCAGGGTGGGGGGGGGGGGGGGCGCAGAAGAGTAGTGCCAGAAGGCAGTGCATGATCTGGACAGAGAAGGAGTGGTATGGACAGAAGAGACAAGGTAAAAGAGAAGGTGAGGCAGTGAGAACAGTTTAGCAAAGGTGTATGCCATGGGGATTGCGAGACAAAAGAATGTGTTGGACAGACAATTCCCAACTGCATAGTCCAGAAAAACTTGTGCTGGAGGGGAGTATCCAAATGGTCAGCATAGTGAAGCAGCTGTTGAAGACATTTGTGTTGTGGTGTGCAGCATTTTCGGCAGTTGGATGGTCAAGTTTGTGTTTTGTCACAGTTTGGCGGTGGACATTCATGTGAGTACACAATTGGTTACTTGCCATGCTCACATAGAACCTGCAGTATAGCTTATACATAACATGGCTCCTTTCACACTTGGCTCTGTCTTTTATTGGATGGGAAATGCCTGTGACAGGACTGCAGTATAAGATGATGGGTAGGTGTATGTGATGGGTCTTGCACCTGGGCTGACCACAAGGGAAAGACACATGTGGTAAGATTGGTATAGGGATGGACAAGGACATTCTTTAGGTTGGATGGGTGACTGAACACTATGATGGTGAATGTGGGTAGGGTATCCCACACCTCAGGGCACAATGTGAGGTAGTCGAAGCCCTGGTGAAGTATGTGGTTGAGCTTCTTAAAGCCAGGGGATACTGGATGATCAGAGGAATGCTTCTTGGTCATTGATTAACAGGTTTAGTGGCGTCAGAGCAGCGGACTGCATGGGAGACTGTTTATGGGTGAGCTGGCTAGGATACTGTCTCTAAGTAAAGCCTCTCGGAATGCTATTGGTATATTTTGACACCACCTGCTCTGCACTGCAGATGCAGCATCAAGGGATGGCAAGGCTGAAAGGATTTTTTGACATGTGTTGGATGACAGCTCTCAAAGTGGAGGCTGCTGGTGGCTGGTGCACTTGATATGGATAGACGTATTTATGGAGTCATATGAGAGGGCAGATCAACATCTGGGAAGGTAGCTTGACGACTTAAGAAGGGTTAGGTGAATTGGATTTGGGAATGTGTTGAGGTTATGGAGAAAAGAGTAAGGTTGTCCTTGCCATGAGTGCAGATCTTGAAAATATCATCAATGAATCTAAACAGGTTTTAAGTGTTGACTGTATAGGAAGAACATCTTGTCTTGTTCAGATTCATTGATGACAGTTTCATGATCCAGAATCATGGCAAGGATGACCTACGCTCTTCCCTCCATAACCTCAAAACCTATTCCCAAATCCACTTCACCTGGTCTTTCTCAACTCAACAAGCTACCTTCCTACGTGTTGACCTCCACCTCTCAGGTAGGTCCATAAATACGTCTGTCTGTATCAAGAGCAGCAACCATCAGCAGTACCTTCACTTTGAGAGCTGTTACCCTTTACATATCTAAAGGTCTCTCCCTTACAGCCTTGCCATCTGTGGGCAATGCAGTGGAAAGGAGGAGCAGTCAAAATATACTGATAACCTTAGCAGAACCTTTACTGACAGACAATATCCTATTCCTCTCACCCATGAAGAAGTTTGCCATGACATCTGCACCTCTGACACCAGTATACCTGTTAACCAGCTGCCGAAAAACGCTCCTCTGATCACCCCGAATCACCTCAGCCTAGAAAAGCTCAGGTACATCCTCCACCAGGGCCTTGGCTACCTAATGTCATGCTCTGAAATGAGGGATCTTCTACCCAAAATCCTACCAACATCCCCCAAAGTTGCGTCCCACTGTCCACCCACCCTACAGAATACTCTTGTCCACACCTATACCAGTCCTACACCTAATACTGCTCCCTTAGGGTTATTCCTTGTGCTAGGCCCAGGGGTAAGATATGTCCCATACATCCAACCACCACCTTCTATCCCAGCCCAGCCACAGGCATTTCCCAACCAATATAAGGCAGGCCCATGTGAGAAAGCAGCCATGTTATATATGAGCTACACTACAATTTCAGTACATCATTCTATGTGGGCATGACAACAACCAACTGTCTACTTGCATGAATGGTTACCGCCAAACTGTGGCAAACTGCAAACTTGACCACCTAGCTGCAGAACATGCTGCACATCACAACACAAATGGGCCTTTTGAATACTCCCTTCCAGCACAGTTTTCTCTTAACTATGCAAATGGGAATTGTCTCTCCAACACACCCTGTGCTGTCTCAATCCCCATGGCCTAAACCTGTGCTAACCTGTTCCCACCACCTCACCTTTTCTTTTCTCTTGTCTCTTCTGCCCATACCACTACTTTTCTACCAAATCATGCACTGCTTTCTCCCACTACTCTCCCTCTCCCTCCCTCTCTCCCTCCCCACAATGCAGGCATTCTCCATCTCCCTCTCCTCCCACCTCTTTCAAACTAACTTCCTTTCATCTCCCCTCCATTTCTCCCTCTCCATCTTCAACTTTCTCTCCTTTTCTCTCCTCCCCATTTCCACTTTTCCCCTTCAGTTTCCTCCTCTCTCTTGAATATCTCCTTTTGTTGTATCCCATGACATGTTTGGGTGCCTGTGCGGTTGTGTGTGTCAATGTGTGTCCTATTGCTGGAGAAAGAGCTAGTGCGTGAAAACAAATGTGAATGCTCTTTTCTTTTATGTCTTACTGTGCACCATGCATCAGCCCACTTTAGATTTGCATGGACATAAACTGCAAGATGTCATCTGAATTATTTTGCAATGTGACAAACAAATTGTTAACATTTGAAAAGTGCAGTTACATTGTAGAATTAAACAAGAATACTTCTGGATTAACATTTTTGTCTAATGATATTGAACAGACATTTATTTTGAGCAATCTTTTGTATCTGTAACACTGAGATCTAGAGAAAAGAATAATAAATGTAAAAAGTGTTAGTTGATTACTAACCCTTCCATTCCTCATATAAAGAGAAATAAAATCAATATGTTTTATATCTGCTACATAGAATAGAACTCCCTCTGAAGAATGTGTTTTAAATTGAAGACTAAAGTCGTATCTATTCTTCAGGCGGCCTGGTAACCTGTCGAACAGTATTCTGCTATTTTCTGCTCTACCTGAAATATTTTAAAAATTAGCATCTCATAATATATTTAATATAATACTAAGACACTTCAAAACATCAAAATACAAGGTCATGCATCTTTTACACACCACTAAACTAAATATCAGACTGGAAATACTTACTGACAAAATATCCATGTGTATCAAATGAGGCCTCTGGGTCATAAGCTGGTCGCAGTGGTAGTCTGCACTGATCAGGAGGTGGTTCTGTGGTAGTGGTGGTGGTGCTTGGAGTTGTAGTAATGGTGGTTGTTGTTGTTGTTGTTGTTGTGGTAGTGGTGGTTGTAGTTGTCATTGTAGTCGTGACTGCTTCAGGTGTTGCCTCTGGTACAAACTCTATAACACAGTAAATCAAACAGTAGTAAAACTTTGTATGATCTCCAGTGTAACTGATTAATAATGTACTTCTAGGTGTGTAGCTGAGCTGTTTTCAATATTTCAATGACTGACCCAGTCAACTTTTTCAGGTTATGCAAGCTGTGTTGTTGTATGTACTCGCTTTCTGGACTCTGACCAGAATGGCTGGAGTCCAGGAAATGAGCACCCACAACAGACATGTTTGATGCGTGACATGTCAGGTGAACAGGCAGGCCAGGGAAGCAGTGGTACCCATCATTCTTCGAAGAAGGCTTGCACATTCCTCGCCCCATGCAGCCAAGTGTTATCCTGCTGAGATATGGCATGTGGAATGGCTTGCAGAAGTATGGTGCTTTGGGCTGTAAGACTTCTCTAACATAGCACTAGCTGTTCAGATTGCCCACAAGATATAAGAGGCAAGATTGCATGTTACAGGCAATGGTGCCTGAAACCATCACGCTTGGCATTTGTCCACTATGTCACTTGACAATACAGTCTTCCCAACTGTGTTCACCATGGCGACATCAAACGCACACGCAGCCATCGCAGTAGGACAAGTTGAAGCAGAAACTGTCCAAAATCACTACATTTCTCCACTCAGCGCACCAGTGTCAGCTTTATGCGCCCATCACAGTTTGCGGTGTTGGAGGTTTCTGGTCAATGGAAGCCAACGCAATGGCATGCCACCAGTCCAGCCTGCAGAATACAATGCCAAACTGCCAATGCACACATGTTCATGCCATTGCAGTGCTCCAACATAATTCCAACACTGTGGAAGAAACTGTTCTGTCCATTACAGTCAAGCAGACAAGATGGCAGTCATCTCATGCTGTGATCACATTATACTCTCCAGTACCCTATCAGTGCTGTATGGCCCTCTTCTCTCTAGCGGTTCCATATAAACCTCACTGGTTGAAGCAGCATGCCCCATACAAGCTGCAGTGTCAAGGATTGACAGACCCGTCTCCTGGAGACCAATCATTCTGCCTTGTTAGAACGCTTTCACATGCTGATATTCCATGCTGTGATGTTGGTGAGGCATAGTGGCACTTAGTTACATGTTTGTACTTTGTATGACAGCTCCACAGCAACTAAGCATTGCACAACACTGACCTGTCTGGTCACACAAAAGGAGGCACTGTTGGGCCTAAATGCACACCAATTCTCAGGCATTTAAATCACTTATTATGGTTCCACTGTTCTACACATCCTCTCATC
This sequence comes from Schistocerca nitens, assembly GCF_023898315.1. NCBI lineage: Eukaryota > Metazoa > Arthropoda > Insecta > Orthoptera > Acrididae > Schistocerca > Schistocerca nitens. Next base: position 281,347,208 of record NC_064618.1, on the reverse strand, counting down.
ATGGCATGTTGCACACCAGTGCTCTGATTGTGATATGTGCCAGCCAATTATTGTGCAGTTAAGTGTATGTATACCTTTTCCTTTTTGAACACAACAAAGGGCTAAAAGACTCTAAACAATAATTCAGTTGATGAATTGAAGAACCTCATGGAGATGAGAGAATACCAGTATCAGGTGTCATAAGATAGCATGAAAATGAATGTTAATATTTTATGAACAGAGAATTATAATTTTGTTGTGTATTATTGTCCTATGCTCTGCAGTAGAAGTACAGGTAATAACACAACTCAGAGCTAAAATATAGTTGCAAGTATTTCTCTTGGTGGTTTAATAGATGTTTGTAATTTCAATAAGGCAGTAAAGCCTTCCATAAACTGCTTGAAAAGGGTAAGCATTAGATACAGTTAACAACCCAAGAAATTCTTTCACTAGTTTAAAACTAAAACTTAAAATTCTTGATATTGTCCTTCATGCTAGCTTTTAAAGAGGTGTGCCGTATAAGGGCAATGGAAATAGTTTTCTGTGGCAATGTCCTTCAAACCAATCACTAATGCAAACAACACAGCACAGAAAAATCAAATATACATTTCTATTAACCTTGCAGACAGAGTGATAATTGTTATAATTAAATGAAATTGCCATCCAGTGTGTGAGTATATGTTGATGACAGATTTCATCATTTTCATACAATATGAAATGCTTTTGCAACAAGTCAGAAAGTGTTAACAAAATCAATAAATTCTGTAGCCATATGTTTGAGGAAGTTCCACATTAAAAGTTGACAAAACCAACAGATTTTGAGGAAATGGGCGAAAGAACAGGTAGGCTGCATTCATAAGTGATCTGGGACATATCACAAACGTTGATAGGAATAGTAGACATGGATATACAAGCATATATATGTAAATCACAAAGATGTACCTCTGAGAAAATTGTAGGGATAAGGTATTGTATGTAACAATGAGTGCATCAGAACATTTAATAGTACGTAACATAAGACAGTACACAAAATATAAGAATTAAGTGCTCTGTCATGCTTCTATTTAAAAGTGTTCCGTAACAGAAATTTCAAGGTGGAAAAATAAATAAACTTAGAATAGGCAAACACTCATCTGAAGATGAATGGTGTGTGCATACATAAGAGAATGCTTTAGAAAAAGAATAATATTACGGCTCACTACTAGTTCAAGTTTATGTCTGTTACGTTTGAGTATGTGCCACTTATCATTCACCTGTAGGTGAGTGGTTGGTTTTTAGAATTTTTGCTCATTTCTTCTTTGAAAATGTTGATTATTGCCTGTTAATACAATATGAAAGAGCTTCCACATGTTCAGAGAATATCTAATAATAAGTCTTTTAGGATTCCCAAAATATAGACAAGACTTTTACAGTATTCTGGCAGTCAACTAAACTGTTGTCATTAATGAAGTAGTTTGGAAATCCAAATAGAAAACTTGGAAATTAAAATAAGAATATCATAAGACACAAATATCATCCATCTGATGCTTTATGCAAAATCTCAGGTGGTATCCTGTTTGTGTATCAAATAAATAATAGGTAAACAATTAAAAGCATTGAAATGCAGCTAATGCGGATTGAGTATACATAGTTGCAAAATGTACAGAAATTTTTCATCAGCACAGATGAAATTCGTGCTGGCATAAAGTAGGATATCAAAACTGTCAAGTGCCCATGTAAGAAAACAGCAGTCGTGTGTGAAGTCTGAGGAAAACAAAAGAAGAAAAGAGGAACACATAAACGAAATATATGGGAAAACAATTTTTTTATCTGTTGAATTCAGAACATAATTTAACTTGGTACATTCACCCTAGCTGAACAGAAATCTTTCACAAGTGCTGGAAGACACTTGAACTGTTTTGTAGCACCGTAATGCAAATCTTGCAATGCAATCTTCTTTATAAATCACATCACACAGTGATACTTATAGAATAAAGACACTAAGTTAATATTTTTTTTTATATTTCTTTTATACTATTAATAATCTGCTTGGTAACAATGTCAGGCATTCCTTACCTACTCCTGGACGATCTGTTGCATGTTCCACTTCTGTTTTTTCTTCAGGTTCTTCCACAATGGTGTAATCTTCATCATCTGCAACAAAAAGTAAAAAAGTGTCCATTTCTGGTTAAAAGGAGCACTTAAACTTGGTAACTGAAACACTGTGCAATTGACACTTAAACTGAAACTAATTACATGAAGGGAGGAAGATTAGACTTTAAAAACCTGTTGAGTTTGAGGTACAAATTAATTACGGAATTTTAATCTGTCACCTAAGAGTAAATGTAGTTATGCCAATGAAGAGGTCCTAACAGAATATAAATAATTTAAGGAGTGAAGTTCACCAAATTGTAGAGGTGATGAGTCATGGAAAGGCAGTTAAACAAGACCGCTTTCAGATGAATTATTTTTCCAGCTAAAGTACACATGCACACTGATATGTACTCAAACATGTATGGCTTTATTGTGGAAACTGACTACACAGTGCCAGCCAGCACAGTAGGTCTGCAGCTCGATGAGGGTGAGGGGTTGTGCTGAATTGAATGGGCGAAGCGAGATATGAAGCAGGGAGGGTTTGGGAAGGGTAACTAATGGCTATGAATGAGAGTCAGCACAAGGACTTACTGATTCTCCCTTCCAGCTGTCAGCCACACTTCCCAATTCTCTCTCCCACGCCCTGCCTTCTTTCTCCTCTCAACCACTTCACACGATACAAACCCTCACACACCCATCCCAGTTGAGCTGCCTACAGTTTGTGTGTGTGTGTGTGTCTCCATACAACACAAATGCATTTATTTATTTCACATGCAACATGAAACTTTTTGTCCATACAGTGAGCTTGAAAATACTGATATGATTGTTGGGACTGCTTCAGATGAAGAAATATAACTGAATCTGTTTCAATGTAGTCTGGTTTAGTAACTTCTACAATTGGATATAACATGTGACATAGAAGGTGGATTATTTCCATCTGCTACATTTTCTAGTCCCCATAATAATAATAATTTTTTTTTTTTTTTTTTAAGACCGAATCTCACTGGAATTTATTATTCAGATCATTAATTTAGCTATTCAAATTCCATCATTGTAATTAGCTTTCATAAGGGCACTCATAATTAATATAACTAACTGATGTTTGTAATCTAGTTCACTACATGCAAAACTTTATGAGCTAATCAAAGTAGTTGGGAAAAGTGACCTTCACTACTCGAAAGTTAGGCATTCTGACTTTTCTATAAGGTATTTTAAATAACATAAAATTAAGTATCTTCCAAAATAATTGAACTTGAAGTTCACAGCCACTGACAGTTTCCATTGCAGATTTCATCATAGCCACTATTAGATTCCGAACTTTGACAGCATAATAAATGAAAAGCACCAGTTTGCTTTTGTTACCCTAATTTTTCTGTACAATACAACGTACAACACTGATTAATGAACACACTCATTAATAATTTCATGTAATTTTCTCTTATTTGCAATATGATTCTTATTCATATAAACAAGGAGATTCACAATGTGAAAAGATAATAGTTCCACGTATTTCTCTAAATTTCTAACTACCAACATCTCGATACGCCAAGATCACATTAGTTGTTGTAGTTCATCAAGAACAGTAAATCCTAACTTAACCATTTTTCAAAGCATTATGTAATTTTCAAAATAAAAGTCTGTTCTCATGCCTGTCTATTAATAATCAGATGCCGACCAAAATAGCCAGTCCGCAGTGTGAAAGTACATGAGTAACATCTATGTTTGAGTGCATTCTCAGTGTGACTCGTGCCACAAGTATGTTCATTCTGCATATGAAAATTTGCACACCAGTGACTGTGAAACTGAAAAATTTTAATGTTAAAGAATTCCAAGTAATTTCTGTTATCCAAAGGAAATAACAGTTTGACTGATTTGCATTGTAATTAGTGATACTCTGAAGTGTTATTGTCACTGAAATCAGTGACAATTGGACATGATGAATCTGGTTAGGGAGTAACTTGATTGAACTATAACAGTGTGATCTTCTTTAACACACTACTGTAGGACAGTGTTAACTGTATACATGTGAACTGTTTATTTTGTGCTCCAATAGAATACTTAACTTTGCCTCTGTAAACAGGGGGGTGCTAATTCTGGATAGATGCACTCATTATTTTTTGTAGTAGATGAACTGGTCAGCATTACTGTTATTCATGGTGTGCAAAAAATAAAAGTGTAAATTTTTGAATGAAAACCATTCCACACTTTTGTAGACTTTCAGTTTTGAGGTGATCAAGATTGGTGCTACTGAGGATGAGACTACAAAATCCAGGTGCGTTCTGTCACAAACATAGACAGTGGTTTTAACATTACATTACCTTGAAACAGACAAACTGTGGTAACTCCAAAGAAAATAAGTGGTCTGACTACAGGCACTGTACTGAACTCTTAAGACAAAAATGAAAGCTGCATATAACAAAGATTTTTATGGAACAAATATGTATAACAGTATATTTTCTTTACTAAAATAATTTTTGCATTTCTTCCTTCACTTACCTGGAATTCTTACAGGTGGCTGTACTACCTGGTCAGCTGCCTGACATTTTCCAAGAATTACCCCAGAATGCTCTTTAGCATTGGCAAAATTAATAAACACTCCATTAACAACTGCATCTCCCAAGCAGCCAATAAACGGCTTAACAGAAGCTGCTGCACCAATTGCAGGTTCAAAATCAGGAGGTAATCCTCCAAAAAACAAAGTGCCATACATGAAATGGAGTGCTGCAGGTGCTGTGTCCGTTCTGAAAACACATTAGAAATCGTTTTAATACAGATAAGTCTGAAATACCTTTAAAATTTATGTTGGAGCTGTATTCAGGCCTAGAATTAGGTCTAATTTAGCCATGTCCTACAGAAAATCTTAGCCTGACTCAACAGAATGATTACTTCATCAAAAGGAAAAGTTCTGATTCTCCTATATTCCAAATTCTATGTGTTAAAGAACCAATCTATGAGAAAGATAATATTTCACCATGCAGAAAAAGTGTTACACAGTACAAAGGCATCTAAAGCAAATTTGAATATTATAGCTCAGCTTTCAAACTTTTCTTCCTCTTTAGAGAACACATGAGAACATACAACCTTTTGACTCTTACCTACATGTATGCTGCACTCTTGGGGTGGGGGGCATAGAAAAGAGGGAAGCAGTGTGCCTGATGAGTAAGGGAATGAGTATAAAGAGATTGGTATCTAGGCCAGGTACAGTGAGATACAAAGGGAAGCACAAAGCTGTGAAGAGGGGAACTCAGGATGAGGGGGAGAAAGGACAGATGACTCGGAAGGCAAAATGTTGTAGGTGTGATTTTACAAATAGTGAACCAACTGCAATAGCATACTCAATGCAGAATCAATGAGAGAATTAAAAATGATCATCCAATACTTACGTGAAAGTGTCAAAGTCATCTACATCCAAGTGTAGTGCACTACTGTCATGGGTTGCAGTAACAACATGCCATTGGTTATCATTGTACTGTGTAGACTGGCTACTATGTAACTGTTCTCGCTGACTGCTGAAAACCAAACGACCATCCTGTAGTGACAAGGATGCAACATTGTTTTGACTTTGATCTGTTCCATAGAACAACAGACCATCACTGACTTCTGTCTTGAACCTGAGACTCAATTGCAGTTGGTTTGTGGAAGATGCATTGGGCCACTTTATATATCCTGGACTTATATCACTGAATGAAATTAGACTTGCAACCTATAAGGAAAGAACAGAACTGTATTAATATCTAAATTTGTTTATTATTTTGTTCCATGCATGAGCAAACATTCAGATATATTTGAACAATGTGGTTTATCTAACTATGACACTTATTGAAGAAGACGACAGCTTGGACTTGCCCAAGTACTCTGATTACTTTTTTTTTTGTTGAGAGAATAACTCCAGAACTTTAAGGACCTGAAGATATGTAGTAAGGTTGGAAGAGGAATGAAATAAGAGGAAATCAGATATGGTATAGTAATCATAAGAGTGGTAAAAAATTAAAATCAACTAAAACTGAAATCAGGACATATTCCACAATATATGGATATAATTCAGTTGTAGGCTTCACTCCAGACAGAAAAATTAAATACCATATTACGATATTGATGGAAACCCAGACAAAATAGTAAGATTAATTTCATAAATAACAAAAAGATATTCCTTGCAAATCCTTCAAGTCAGTGCATCAATGGGTTCACAACATTATGAGGAGGTAGAAGACTTCTACAAAGACAATGGAAATTGATAAATGACAACAAGATGATAACAGGAGATTTTAATGCAAAGTAAGACAAAAAATAAAGAAGGATTCTTCTGTGGGAAACTCTGGGGTATCAGAAATGACAGAGGTGGTATGTTAACAGATACATTCAACATCCTACAATATTATGAAAGACAGCTTTAGAATTTTCCTTTGTGTGAGACGTCAGGTGCCAGATGCATGTACTGATTTGAAAATTTATATTTGCATATTTTACTGTTTGCATTGCTTTTGCATAATCTATCACTGATTTTATCAATACTCATTTGTATTGTGAAATTGCAAACATTCGCAAATGCCATGGTAAACTCGTACTGTTATTGTCAACTGTAGGCTTATACTTCTTTGTACTCTTTTAAAATTTTTAAGAATAGTAGGCCTATTTTTATTAAAAACAATCATTTCAGTGTATAATTACAAGAGAATAAGTTGTTTTTGAGAACTTTCAGATGCTAATAAAACTACATTTTTGTAAGTTACCCGTAACCTGTCCTGGAAAACTTATTTCATAGCAAGTCAGCATTAGTGATTCACAGTCACTGCCGATGAATAGATCACCCTAGATTTCATGGCATATCAATGCAAATTAACATGCATTTTTGAGAATTTGCAGAAGTTACTGTTGTCCTGTGCATGATTTAATTTATATTAAATAGGTATCTGTGATTTAGTTATTGTAACAGATACTGTAAGTAACATATTGTGTTACATCTAGCTTTCCCTTAAAGAGGAGTATGTATTATCCACATTTATCATAAATTAATTCTGTTTTCAAGGTTGCTAACAACCATAATTAACCTCACCCAGCTAGCACTCAAGCTTATTTCAAGGTGGATATTGAGTTTAGGTTCAGTTGAAAATTCAAGATTGAAAAATCAACCTGTTACACAGTTTACATCAAGCTGTAAACATTTAGCTTGAATTAAAATAATTTTCCCAAGCTTGAAATAAACTGTAATTTCCCTGGAAGGCTGTACAGCAGATGCGCGCGCAGCATAGCTTCCATAGACGTCCACGGGAAGCGCCACAAGCGTTTATAAGCCTTGCAGTTGCACTGACTCTGCTAGGTTTATGGCCATTTTATTCTTGTGACGTGCGTTAATGATTGTTGACTGTTGTGAAGTTTGTTTTATACTGGAAAATATTTCGGAAAGTGTGTGGCGTCCCCTGCCTTACTGCTACACCGGGTCTGAAGAAGATATATAGTGTATTACAGGTACGCTGGTGCATTTTTTCTCTAGTGGTACGTTAATATTACAAATGTTAAATATTATTACGTAACGTAAAGAAATATCATATTCTTTTACGTAGAAAAATTGAACCTGGATGAAAGTGAAATGGATTACCAGCTAAGAAAACATATTACAAGTTGTTCAGCAATAAGAGGTCGTTTTAAACTAGCTCTCTAGTAGGTGGCACCAATAAATTAAAACTTAATGTTATTTTACCTTTTTAAAATCTCGCCTTTTTATATATATCGCCCTATTACATTTGTTTACTTGTAAATACTTGCGTGTGTCACACCATGAATGAATAATCATGAAGTGTGAAAAGTTTCTTTGCTAATACAAATAGTAATGACATGGTGAACGGGAAAAGTGCATCAAGAACCAGTCACTACATAGGTGTCAGTCTTTTTTATTTACGTAGCTCTGACTGGTCTTCAATTGCTCTCAATTTTGTTGTTCCCTAGGTGAAATAATACTGCAAGGCCTTACTTTTATTGTTAGGCTATTTGTAATGTGGCTGAAATCTAATAAAAGGCAATATTAAAATACGACAAGGAGAACATTTTTTTGTTCTTTTACATTTCAGTTCCACTGAACTGGTAATTTCTTAAATTCATTTCGATTTCATCTTTTATTTCATTTTGATTCAGTTTTACTCACCAAAATATAATTGTGGAGAGAATAAAACGTCTACATTTTTCTAAACGGTAGTTTCCTTATAAGCTTACAGTACAAGTAATTGTTTCTTTATAATTCAGATTAAATGGTCCTGAAACTGTTAGAAATAGTGATGTGTGGCTTCTTCATGAAGTCATCGCAAAATTACCCAAATGTCATCTTTACTTTCAAAATTTCAAACAAAAAGTTATTTCAAATTACTTTAAAAACTGTTTGGAATGAAGTCACCAAAAGCAGCTGCTTACTCAGTGACGTTTATACTAGTTAATGATTCTTACTACATCAGTGAGTTTGAAGTTATTTTGCTAATCTTGGGCATAAATTATATTTAGGTTGATCAGTTTCAACGTTTTACATTTTTTATGTTTAGGTATGGCTAACATTTTCTTTTACCTGTTACAGGAGCATTATACCAGCAGAAGTCAGCGATATTTGATCCTGCTCTGGTCTGTGTGCTGGGGCCGGAGGGGCTTCAGAATAATTAAATTTTAAATTAAAACAATTTTAAACACTTTGAAAATAAAATTTTTTAAACATAGCCTACATGTCTTGATAATTTTTTTTCACACCATTTCCATTCTGATATTTATTTAATTAATTAGGTTCAATAAATTCAGATTAATAATTATGTAGCTTAAAACAAGCTGTAAATACCAGGCTGTATTCCACGTGTGTAGATACAGCTGGAGCCAAACTTGATAAGTCAAGCTTGAAATATAGCTTGAACTCTGCCAACTTTGATGTTTGTTTCAAGCTTGAATCCAACTAACAGGCCTGAATATTCCAGCTTTGATCAAGCTTATAAACTTGAACTTTACATCTGGAAACAAGTCTGAAACCGGCTTACTGTGCTATCTGGGCAAAGTTTCAGGAAGCTAATAATTTTTACCAGAGGTTTTTTCTTGCCTTAATAGAAACCTCGTTTTGTGCATTTGCTTCAATTCTTACAGGGAATTAGTAATTTTGTAGCACAACAAATTAAAAGATAATCAGCAGGCTTAGTTCAATACACTGCAACAGTTAAAATGTAGTCCCCTGTGAATGCTGTTCTTGAACACATGATGAGTTGGTTGACATTCGTAAGCAGCTGCAAATTGCTCTGACTGCTGTCAAACAATTGGCAGCTGCTGTGAATCAGTGAGGTAAAAGAGCTTCCACGAGTTGTGTACCTGTGGTACAGGTATTAAAGGTACACCAAATACTATCTTCTCCTGTGCATCCTGTCATCTCTGTAAATATGGGAGCTGTCAAAACTTGACCACCTGACTACGAGTGGTGTTTCAGCGGTAGATCTAGACATCCTTTATGCGGTAGATGGTGACCAGGGAGTACTCAAGGTGTCATACCGATCCCCCAACCCAATAAGTTCAAGATTCTTTCTTTCACTGAAAATGAAACTGAAACTAAGCTAGTTGGACTCATGTCACCTGTTTTGGGGAAACCTGTTCTGTCCAGTATCAAGAGGAGGCAAAGGCAAAAGGGTAGAAGTCTACTAATCATTGGCAGCTCAAACGTGTGGCAAATAATGGTACCGCTTAGGAAAATGGCAGCAACAGACAGGAAAGTATGCCAGGTGCACTCAGTGTGTATGCTGGAGGACTCATTCAACATGTTCAAGAGGCTATTCCGACAGCCACTCTGGGAACAAAGTCTACCCAAATGCATATTGTGGCACATGTTGTAACAAAATGGTTCAAATGGCTCTGAGCACTTTGGGACTTAACATCTGAGGTCATCAGTCCCCTAGAACTTAGAACTACTTAAACCTAACTGACCTAAAGACATCACACACATCCATGCCTGAGGCAGGATTCGAACCTGCAACCACAGCAGTCGCACGGTTCCAAACTGAAGCACCTAGAACCGCTTGGCCACTGCGGCCAGCCATGTTGGAACAAATGATGCCTGTCATCTGAGCTCTGAGGTCAAGCTTGGATCATTCCAGCGACTGGCAAAGGGTTTTTTTATTTTTTTAGATTAGGCAACTCTTGATCCAATCCATATAACAACAGTTGTAGGAATCCCTGAAATATCAGTGTAAGATCGAAAGAAATGCCTGCCAGAGGTGAAAGTATTTAAAACCTAGTGGTTAAATGCCAAAGCATTTGCAGCAAAGGGCCAGAGTCTGAAGTGCTCCTGAAGAGCAGCAAAGTTCACATATTACTACGTACAGAAAGCTGGTTGAAACCTGAAACTGATGGAAGTGAGATTTTTGGGGAAATTTTAATTGTATATCAAAAGGAAAGGCTAATGGGAAATGGAGGTGGTGTATTTGCCACAGCAGACAAGAAACTTGAATCCACTGAGATAGAAATTGAAGCTGTATGTGAGATTGTTGGGGCAAAACTCAGTATGAGAGGTGGGCACAAAATAGTAACTGGATCCTTCTATCACCCACCAGACTCATCTCCTGTTGTAACCAAAAACTTTACACAAAATCTCAGTTTACTTGTACATAAGTTCCCCAATCATAGCATAATCACTGGTGGAGACTTTAACAATCCAGCAATCAATTGAGAAAATTACAGTTTTGTTAGTGGTGGGCATGATAAGACATCTTGTGAAACATTACTTAATGCCTTCTCTGAAAGTTACCTTGAACAGAGAGTTCAGAACGCCATCCACTATAGAAATATATTGGATCTAATGGCAACAAATAGACATGACCTCTTTGAGGATGGTCAAATCAAAACTTGTATCAGTGACCAAAATGCAGTTGTGGCAACAATGATTACCAAAGTACAAAGGACAACTAAAACAAGCAGAAAGATATATATGTACAGTAAACTGCATAAGAAGTCAGCAGTGTCATACCTCAATGAGGAACTTGAAACTCTCAGCACAGGGCAGGAGCATGTAGAGTAACTACAGCTCCAGGTTGGTTGGTTGGTTGGTTGGTTTGGGGAAGGAGACCAGACAGCGAGGTCATCGGTCTCATCGGATTAGGGAAGGACGGGGAAGGAAGTCGGCCGTGCCCTTTGAAAGGAACCATTCCGGCATTTGCCTGGAGCGATTTAGGGAAATCACGGAAAACCTAAATCAGGATGGCCGGATGCGGGATTGAACCGCCGTCCTCCCGAATGCGAGTCCAGTGTCTAACCACTGCGCCACCTCGCTCGGTCTATAGCTCCAGGTTAAAAGAATAATTAACCATGCACTGGATATATATGTATAACAGTTCATAATTGGAAGGACCCTCCATGGCACACAGTCACTATAAAGAAACTTCCAGGATAACACACAACTGCATAATAGATGTAAAACACAGCATACGGCTATAGAGAAAGAGATGCTGAAAAAAATATGCTTGGCTGTCAAAGAGAGCAATGCATGAAACCTTCAATGACTACCACAGCGGAATATTGTCAAATGATCTTTCATAAAACCCACAGAAATTCTGATCATATGTAGAGGCTGTTAGTGGTACTAAAGTTAGCGTCCAGTCTCTAATGACAGAGACAGAAACTGAAATTGTGGGAGAACTGCCCCAATTTAATCCTCATACCACTGACAATGTCAGTGACATCAGTATTAGCGTCAGTGGCATTGAGAAAATGATAAAATCGTTAAAATTGAACAAAGCACCATGGCCCAATGGAATGCTTATCAGATTCTATACTGGGTTTGCAGCTGAGTTATCCCCTCTTCTAACTACACTTTATTGTAGATCCCTCAAACAAAATACCATGCCCAGTACCTGGAAGGAAGCATAGGTCACACCCATTTACAACAAAGACAGTAAAAGTGATCCACAAAACTACCACCCAGTACTCTTGACATTGATTTAAACAATGGAAAATCCAGGATGGAATGTAAAAATATTACGAAAAGCTTCAGTAGCCAGAGACTGTGGTCATTTTGTGTGAATCATGTTTGCATGAGTGTGTGTGTGTGTGTGTGTGTGTGTGTGTGTGTGTGTGTACAAGGTGTGATTGGAAAGTTTTAAGAATGGGCTTGTAATTGCACAATGGTGGTACTTACATGCTACTGTGATGCATCTCCTTCAAAATAGTCCCCTCCTGATTGAACACACCAACTCCTATGGTGTTTCCATTTTTGGAAACATTCCTGGAATTTTTTTTTTTTTTTTTTTTTTTTTTTTTTTTTCTGGAGTGTGTTAAGTACGCTCTCTGTATTTGCCTCGATGTCTTCAATTGAGTCAAATTGCTTCCCTTTCAGTGAAAATTTCAGTTTAGTAAACAGATAGAAGCCTGCAGGAGCCAAAACAGGGGAATATGGTGGTTGTGGAAGCACAGGGATTTTGAATTTGGTCAAAAATTCAACGATAGAGAAGGCATGATGAGCTGGAGCGTTATCATGGTGTAGCACCCAACACCTGTCGTTCCACAATGCAGGCCTTTTCTACCACACCTTTTCACACAAACGCTCAAGGACACATTTGTAGTAATCCTGGTTAATTGTCTGTCCTCCAGGGGTAAACTCGTGATGCACAATACCAGTAGAATCGAAAAATATCACCAACATTTTCCTCACCTTCAACCGACTTTGCTGTGCTTTTTTTGGTTGGTGATCCTGGAGTCTTCCACTGCCAAGACTGCACTTTGGTTTAAGGATCATATTCATATACCCAAGATTTGTCACCTGTAATTACCCTATTTAACAAATCTGAGTCATTTTAGTCCAATTAATCAGTTGTTGGCACACCTCAAGTCAGTATTGTCTCTGGTCACTTCACAACACTTTTGGAATGAATTTTGCTGACACTCAGTGCATAGAAACTTAAATTAAGTCCATCAGCCATCTCCCTAATTGTCTAAGCACACTAAGTCACGAACTTTCACAACATTTTCATTCATTTTTGAGGTGGAAGGATGACCGGACCATGGTTCATCTTCAAATGATTCACGGCCATTTTTAAATCTGTTGAACCAGACAAAAACATTTGACTGACTCATAAAATTATCTCCTAAAGATATTTTTAACAGTTTGTAAGTCTCAGAAGCTGATTTCCTGGTTTTAAAACAAAATTTCACACAAACTGGTTGCTCCGTTTTTACGTCCATTTTCACGCAGATAGGATCCGGCAACAAACCCTAACAGACCTGAACTCAACCAGCTGCCACAATTAACTGAATAAAGGAAACGCAGTTTCCTGTCAGAGGGCGTTCAAGGACAAGGCAATTACTTACTCCCCACCCTCCGTGTACCTGCCCGCTAAACCAGTAAGCAGTAGCGGAGGCATTCTTAAAACTTTCCAATCACATCTCGTATATTGTCTATTTTTAACAATGGCCTTATTGGCTGAAAGCTCCCTTTCTGAAAGTCTTTTTGTTGTGCCTATTTGTGGCTCAGCATCTTCAGTGTATGGTGAGTAGCAACTATTCTTGACAATGATTTGTTGAACAATTTTAGCACATATTCTAAGCTCAGACATACCTCAGTATACTGAGGTATCTTGACCAGAATGACCTCCTGCACATCAACCAGCATGAATTCTGAAAACATCAATCATGTGAAACTCAACACACACTATTCCCACATGACATACTGAAAGCTTTGAATCAAGGCAGTCAGGTAGATGCAGTATTTCCTGTTTAGCAGAAAGCACTTGACTCAGTACCACACCTAAGCTTATTGTCAAACGTTCGATTGTAAGAGGTATCAAGCGAAATTTGTGACTGGATTGAGGAAGGGGTATCAAGTGAAATTTGTGACTGGGTTGAGGACTTTTTGGTAGGAAGAACCCAATATGTTATTTTGGATGGAGAGTCATTGCCAGATGTGAGAGCTAACTGCGGGTGAGCCCCAGGAAAGTGTGTCGGGACCCTTGCTATTCCCATTGTATATTAATGACCTTGCAGATAATATTAATAATAACCTCAGACTTTTTGCAGATGATGCAGTTATCTACAATTAAGCACTGTCCGAATGAAGTTGCATAAATATTCAGCAAGATCATGGTAAGATTTCAAAGTGGTGCAAAGATTGGCAACTTGTCTTAAATGTTCAGAAATATAAAATTTTGCACTTCACAGAATGAAAAAATATAATATCCTACAACTATAATATCCACAAGACACAGTTGTAATCGGCCAACTCTTACAAACACCTGGGTGTAACACATGAAATGGCATGATCGCATAAGCTCAATTGTGGGTAATAACATAAGCTCAGTTGTTGTTAACACAGATGGTAGACTTCAGTTTATCAGCAACACATGCAATCAGTGTACAAAGGTGATTGCTTACAAATCACTCATGCAACCCAGTCTAGGATATTGCTTACGTCTGTGGGACCCATACCAAATAGGAGTAACAGGGAATTTTGAACAGACACACAGAAGGACAGCACAAATGGTCACAGCTTTGTTTGACCCATGAAAGAATGTCACAGAGATGCTGAAGAAACAGAATTGGCAGACTCTTGAACACAGACGTAAACTATTCTGAGAAAGCCAATTCACAAAATTTCAAGAACTGGCTTTAAATGATGATTCTGCAAATACACTACAACTGCCTACGTATCACTCACATGTGGATCATTAGGACAAGATTAGAATGATTACAGAATGCACAGAGGCATGCAAATTATGAGTTTTCCCACACTCCATATGTGAATGGAATGGGAAGAAACTCAAATAACTGGTACTACGGGACATACCCTCTGCCATGCACTGCATGGTGGTTTCCTGAGTATAGATGTAGATAGTCCTCTTTGGTATGAATCCCATATACTTGAGCAATATTCTAGGATCAATCAGAGATGCAGCCTGCTGATATTATCATTCCACTTTGTATCCCTAAAAATTGTTATACTCTTTATGTGTACAATGTGACTGATTCCAATTGTGACTCACATATGTTGCAGTCATAAGATATTAAATTTGTTAATTTTGCAAAGTTCACAGTTTTATATTTCTGAACTTTTAAAGCAAGTCATCAATCTTTGAAAAATCACATGTTACATTTGTATTTTCATTAGTAGTTGATGTACCTTCATTCATGACATGCACAATTTCAGAGATAGTGCATCCATACAGTCACAGGCTTGCTTATGGAGGCCACCTGGGTTGGCCCCTGGCATGCTCTGGTGAGCCGCCAAAGAAACAGCATTATTTAAGCGATCACACATGAGTGATCAGCCTATTCTGTAACCTGTATTACTATGGTCCAGTCAATGTATTCAGTGTTACGCACAACTGGTCATTCATTGCATCTTACATGTTTCTCTATAAAGTACTACGTTCCATTTTCCGCATTTGTTCTTGCTACAGCGGTAGTCCAGTAGCAATAGTAGTGTAATTTCCATTTATTTCATAGGTGAATGTCTTTACATTTAGTGTATCACATCAGTTGGGTGACCAGAGAAGAGAGAAACAAGTTACTCTTACAATACCAAGCAACAGCAGCTGCTTAACATTTTTAAATTACTTTTTTGCATAATGCTGCCAGCTTTCAAATAGAAAATCTCTAAATTTTTCTATAATAATCATTCAGTAGGCCTCTCACACCTCATGTTTGGGTCATCTTACTTTTTCACTAATAGCAGCCTAACAGAGAACTCAAACATATGAAATATACCACACAAGATATGAGTAAGCACAATGCTTCCTCAGTTTTCTCCAAATACACTGCTTTTCCATTATTAGAAAAAAATGAAGAGCACTGGAAGTGACAAGTCATTCTGGTTTCTAGCAAACAGAGCTGCAGTGTGACAAAATGGGATGGACCTTAACAGAAAAGTGCTACATTTCATCAAGTTGCTGAAATTTTTTATAAATGAAACTTTGTTACACATAAAAATGTTGATCAGTGAACATTTTTTAAAAGTATGATCAAGATTATTAATATTTTATGAATTTTTTACAGCAATCATGCTTGAATATATCTAAAAAAAGCCAAGCATACACCACTCAACTTATAAATACAGATCAAGAAAATAATCTCACAGGAGATAAAATCTTTCCGCATTCACACTCACACACACCAGGGAAACACAGTTCATCAGTGTTGATCAGTGAACATTTTTTAAAAGTATGATCAAGATTATTAATATTTTATGAATTTTTTACAGCAATCATGCTCGAATATATCTAAAAAAAGCCAAGCATACACCACTCAACTTACAAATACAGATCAAGAAAATAATCTCACAGGAGATAAAATCTTTCCGCATTCACACACACACACACACACACACACACACCAGGGAAACACAGTTACTATCTTGTAACAATTTTATCCTGGTCTCACAATGTGAGCACCTCTTCCATCCTGGTCTGTTGATGAATTACAATGTAAAGTATTCAGTTCATCTGATGAAGATTCACTAAAAGATCAAAACCCGTCATGATACCATTTACATAAATTCTTGTTTCATACATGTATATTGATGCTACTGTTAATATGTTCAGGGACTAAACATATTAATAGTAGCATCACTAAACATGTATGAAACATTTATGTAAAAAGTAATCATGCTGCATTGTTAAATAGAGATATCCATAGCTATAACACAAGAAATAAAAATGATTATCACATTGAAGAACATTGGTTCAAATTAACTGACAACGAGCCTTTAAAAGCACAATGTTGTCTATACAACAGTTCGCCAAACTATAGAAAAATAATAGAAAACTTGCATTGTGTCAATTCTTAAGGGCCAAACTGCTGAGGTCATCAGTCCCTAGACTTCCACGCTATTTAAAATAGCTTAAACTAACTGATGCTAAGAACAACACACACACCCATGCCCGAGGGAGGACTCATACCTCCCACCAAAGTGTTAAAGAATATTATGAAGATCTTTTTAAAGATTGTTGTGTTTTAGAGGCTAGTTTTGAAGAAATCATTCATTTTACTGATACACTAGACTCTCATTAATCCGGCCCTCAGTAGTCCGGCCTCTCAGTAATCTGGCGCACATCCAAAAACAAGTGCACAATGAATTATCATGCAGAACAATGCTTAGTTAAACAATTATTTATATATTGTATATGAAATTGTAGCTTTCTTTACAGTTCAGAATCATGTCTTCTAAAAGGAAACTAGTTATGTTAGACCTCAAGCAGAAACTTGAAATTTTAGGTAAGTTAAATCGAGGTTCTACGCAGAAAGCCATTGCTGCCAAGTTCAATGTTGGACAAGCAACTATTTATGACATCAAAAAGAAAGAATATGTTGTTCGACAGTACTCAACACAAATGGATAGTGAGTTGGGAAAATGGAAGGTTATGCTAAAGAGTGAGAATGAAGAACTGGACGTAGCTGTTTATATATGGTTCATACAACAACGCAGTAAAGGAATTCCAGTCAGTGGCCCGATTATAAAGGAAAAAGCAGCTGCATTTAACAAACAACTTGGCAGTAGTAACTTGTTTGCAGCAAGTGAAGGTTGGCTATCAAACTGGAAAAAACTACATGGCATTTGGCAGCTGACAGTCACCAAGGAAAGTCACTCAACTAATGATAAGGATGCTGATGAGTTTGTAAGCACGATACAGAAGATAATAAAGGAAGAAGATTTAACTGCTGATGCCTTGTATAATGCTGATGAAACAGGACTCTTTTACAAGACACTTCCTTGAAAAACATTAGCTGCCAAGAATGAGAAGGAAGCTCGTGGTCACAAGCAACAGAAACAGCACGTAACATTAATTGTGTGCTGTAATGTAAATGGGAGTCATAAACTTCTGCTTATAGTGATCGGAAAATCCCAACATCCACTTTGTTTTCAACACACTGACTGCACTCTACCAGTGCAGTATTGCAATCAAAAGAAAACATGGATGGACAGACGAATATTCTCTCAGTGGTTCCATGAAATGTTTGTATCAGCAGCGAGAAGAGAGCTAAAGAAGAAAAAGCTTTCACTAAAAGCTATCCTTTTAATTGACAATGCTCCCAGTCATCCTTCAGATGTTTCTCTAAAGTCCGATAGTATACAAGCACTCTTTCCGCCACACAATGTGACAGCCCTAATTCAGCCCATGGATCAGGGAATTTTGGAATCAATTAAACATCATTATCAACATTCACTTCTCGTCTCCTTGCTGAACAGAAGTGAAAACCACTCTATCGAGATTATGCTGAAAGCATGGAAAGCAATTAACATATGTGATGTTGTTTTCCAAATGGCAGAAGCATAAAGTGAAGAGCGCTACCATAAATGAAGAGCTGGAGAAAATGGTGGCCATCCATTGATGCCAAGCTGGATCCAGTAGTGAGTGACAGTGATGAGCCAGTCAATTCGGAATTATCAATTACTTTGTACACTGACATGTTCCACAACCTTCCAGTAGGAGAAGAAATTAATGATGAAGATGTCACTAAGTGGCTGAATGAGGAAAACTGTGATACGGACCAGACTTTAACAGATGAAGAAATAATCAAAAGCGTGCAAGAAAGTAATGATGAAAGTGATGAAGAAGAGGACACAGGAGGTGAGAGCATGAAGATTTCTCACATTTTTGGTGTTGAAGCTGCCAAGGTCTTTCTGGAGTACATTATGCAACAACCAGATAAATGCAGTACTGATGTAATGCTTGTACAGCAGTTGCTTGATAAAGCATGCCACCATCATGTATCATCATTGGACAGTTAAAAATTAGGGACATATTTTATAGTGAGAGATACAACTGTATAATTATGTACAGTATAACTCAAGGACTAAGTTTTCTTTAAAAATTAATGTATCTTTGGATTTAATAAAGTATAACCTCTACGTTTTAAACCTGTATCTTTCAATTTAATAAAGTACCGCACACTATATCCCCTATGTTTTGAAAATAAATAAAAAGCAAAATAAATGAATAAAATAAATTTCAGACACTCAATAAACCGCACTTCCTCTAATCCGGCACCCATATGTGCCAGGAATGGCCAGATTAGTGACAGTCTAATGTATATGCATGTAGCTGTATAATTTTGAAATTTGTAATTTTTCAAATGTCATATAAACCTGACGTGCCCAATACCATTTTACAGAATGGTCTGTGCTCATAAGTAAATAAGTTTGTGTGGTCTGAGGCAGAAAAGTAGAGGAAAGGTTTCTACGTTCAATTGAGCCATCTTGTTGTATTACAATAACAAAAATTCCAGGACGAAAACGCTTAATAATAATGAGGTGAGACAATCAATCACCTGAATCTAATCTATGGATGATACACGGACATGCATAACAGCACAGAGACATCACTGATGTTGAAGCTAACGCAGTGTCGATGTGTTTTGGTATCTGTGAGGCTGTGTGTGCAAACAAGTGTACTTAAACTGGAAAAAGAGCAATGGTTTGAAAGTCACAATCATCTCAGTTCTGTTAGTATTCCTCTCCTTTTTAATTTTTTGATATTGCAGTATCTTGGCAGCAAGTGAGCTATGAGAGATCTCTCTTTGGTTTTCATCTGTAAATTATATCATGTGTAATGCCATTCAAAATGTTGATAAGTTGTGTGTGTGTTTTCATTCCACAAACTTATGTATCAGACCATTTTCTGTAACTGTGAAACAAATACACTGAGTCTCATAAATCATGCTGGATATGAGTTTTAGATAATTACCCGAGCAGGACACCCAGCAGTAACTCCAAATGCACCTGTATTTTGACTGAGATCAACAGGTGTTCCTTCAATTTGGACATGATCTATACATCCATCAAAGTCAACATTTGTGACAGATACAATATTATGTTCTCCTGGATAGCCTCCAAAGTATAAGTTGTCCCAAAACTTCAGATCCTTTGCTTTCTCTGGTGCTTTGCCCTGGAATATCTTCTCTCCATCTACCTTCAGAACACCATCCTGGTGGTAACGTATTGCACCAACAGTGTGCCAGTTTCCATCATTGTACGTTTTTGGTGACTCTATGCTGAGTAGGCCAGGTCCTAAATTGAACTGTAGAAACAAGTAACATAGATATACTTTTGTTCTAAGAAACACATTTAAATTGTATGTTTATTATTATCAACTGCAAAAGTGTTCAATTAATGAAAACCATACAGTATATGTCATAGACAAAACTTCTTATATGCTAAATTAAATTTATACTTATACCATAAAAATTAGATATTGATCATTTGTAAACTGTGAATAGAAGGTAGCATGTTTAAACTCTACTTCTTCTTCCTTTTTCCCCTTGGAACACAAACATCATTCCAAAAATAAAATAATGAAATAATGACATTGTCAAGTTTTAAAAACAACTAAGAAACTACAATGCTTTGAGAAGGGGCTCAGTTCTCTCTTTAGGTGAGATATCCTGTACCTCCACATTCATGCGACATGCAGTGCCTCATCATAAGTTACATCCAAAAAAACTAACTATCCTGGCATTTCATTTATAAATTGGTGGAGTTGTACAATTAGGGCATGCTGATATTTAACTCTCAAATTTATATTGGTAGAAATAAGAATGTACAGCAAAAGTTTACAGGCTGTTACTGCCAAGATATCTACAACCATGTGTTTGGTAGCCTGAAGAACATTCCTGGCAATTAATCATTTGAACCAGACCTGATGTCACAGCTCAACATATATTACTCACCAGTGGCACTCTTTGTAAGGTGGGCACAACATACACTCCTGGAAATGGAAAAAAGAACACATTGACACCGGTGTGTCAGACCCACCATACTTGCTCCGGACACTGCGAGAGGGCTGTACAAGCAATGATCACACGCACGGCACAGCGGACACACCACGAACCGCGGTGTTGGCCGTCGAATGGCGCTAGCTGCGCAGCATTTGTGCACCGCCGCCGTCAGTGTCAGCCAGTTTGCCGTGGCATACGGAGCTCCATCGCAGTCTTTAACACTGGTAGCATGCCGCGACAGCGTGGACGTGAACCATATGTGCAGTTGACGGACTTTGAGCGAGGGCGTATAGTGGGCATGCGGGAGGCCGGGTGGACGTACCGCCGAATTGCTCAACACATGGGGCGTGAGGTCTCCACAGTACATCGATGTTGTCGCCAGTGGTCGGCGGAAGGTGCACGTGCCCATCGACCTGGGACCGGACCGCAGCGACGCACGGATGCACGCCAAGACCGTAGGATCCTACGCAGTGCCGTAGGGGACCGCACCGCCACTTCCCAGCAAATTAGGGACACTGTTGCTCCTGGGGTATCGGCGAGGACCATTCGCAACCGTCTCCATGAAGCTGGGCTACGGTCCCGCACACCGTTAGGCCGTCTTCCGCTCACGCCCCAACATCGTGCAGCCCGCCTCCAGTGGTGTCGCGACAGGCGTGAATGGAGGGTCGAATGGAGACGTGTCGTCTTCAGCGATGAGAGTCGCTTCTGCCTTGGTGCCAATGATGGTCGTATGCGTGTTTGGCGCCGTGCAGGTGAGCGCCACAATCAGGACTGCATACGACCGAGGCACACAGGGCCAACACCCGGCATCATAGTGTGGGGAGCGATCTCCTACACTGGCCGTACACCACTGGTGATCGTCGAGGGGACACTGAATAGTGCACGGTACATCCAAACCGTCATCGAACCCATCATTCTACCATTCCTAGACCGGCAAGGGAACTTGCTGTTCCAACAGGACAATGCACGTCCGCATGTATCCCGTGCCACCCAACGTGCTCTAGAAGGTGTAAGTCAACTACCCTGGCCAGCAAGATCTCCGGATCTGTCCCCCATTGAGCATGTTTGGGACTGGATGGATCGTCGTCTCACGCGGTCTGCACGTCCAGCACGAACGCTGGTCCAACTGAGGCGCCAGGTGGAAATGGCATGGCAAGCCGTTCCACAGGACTACATCCAGCATCTCTACGATCGTCTCCATGGGAGAATAGCAGCCTGCATTGCTGCGAAAGGTGGATATACACTGTACTAGTGCCGACATTGTGCATGCTCTGTTGTCTGTGTCTATGTGCCTGTGGTTCTGTCAGTGTGATCATGTGATGTATCTGACCCCAGGAATGTGTCAATAAAGTTTCCCCTTCCTGGGACAATGAATTCACGGTGTTCTTATTTCAATTTCCAGGAGTGTATTTATGAATTCAGTATAGTATTTCTAATGAAAGTAATTGCAATATCTCTGGACAAATAGTTGGACTCTGCCAAACTGCATGAGATGCCACTGCAGTGCACTAGAAGAATTCATGCAGGATAATTTGACAGTTTGAGCTAAATGTAACTTAGCATGAGATTTTTTCCTTATAAAAAAACTGTTTTATTAGCAGCACATTGCTGATAGCATCAGGTCTCTGTTTTTGGTGAAATTTTAGTACAAATGTTTGACATGACTCCCGTACCTGAATCAAATGATTTAGATTATGTATTTTTTGTGATTATTAGGGAAAAATGTGAAGTGCACACAAGTTTTGCTGTTAGCTGTAGCTATTCTTTAAAGACACAGTGGATAGTTCCGATCACTTATTCACTTGCTTGCCTACATGAAAACTGCTACTAGCTGCCAGACAGCTTAGATAATGATTTCTGTACTTCGGAGGTCATGCCTCTGGTAATTGTTTAGAATTTTGCATGAATCTTGTTCAGCGCTGCCTCATGCTTACTGCAACAAAATTTCATTATGTGTCACATTTATTTTTATTGTGTTTCAACAAATATATGTTTCTGCAAACAAAATTGTGAATGAGGAACTTACTCTATGACTGCACATCAGACTGCTGAATGGAACAAGAGATTCAGAAGCTAGTGTGGTAGCAAGAAAAGTGTCATGCACAAAATGAAATCCACTTCCAGCAGCAACTAGCTCTCCAACATGTTCTACAGCATGAGAACTGCCAGATTTAGCAAGATGAACATCACTAGTAATGACTGGCAGTGCAGAAGCAACAGCATGCATCACCTGCCCCAGCATTTCCTCCTCTAGAATTTGTATCATTTGAAGAGATTAAAGAAGATTTGTGATCAAATATTGATTGTCCCTGACAGTATTCTGATTTGTTACTGGTAACTTACCCTCAAAGTCAGAAAGCTTTTTACATCATTTCCACTACAGTTTTTCCTCTGTTGCATAAACTAGCTACTCCAACACATCCTATATCTACGTCTTTTGAGAGAAAATGTAACCTGCTTTGTTCCCATTTCCAGATCAAAACCACTGAAACTAGGCTTAAATTTCACAAAAGCACAAAAAGCACTTAGCTCACTGTAACAGACTCCAAACTCTAAGTGCTTTCACTTGCAAACAATGTCATAATTCATATGCATTTTTCTTTTTCTGACATGAGTCTTGTTCTGGAGGAAAATGGAAAAATATAACAAATGAACACTGAAATTAATATATGCACATCTGAAAGAAATGCTTTCTGTGCTGAAGCAGTTGTAGCCTAAAGAAAATTACATATCAGTTCTAGTGATTAGGAAAGGTACAATTTATGACTCTATATAATTCCTATTGTGTTGGTACTGCTTTGTTCACAATTAAAGTGGGAACAGCATGTAAAGACTACATAGTAACATAATCTCCCATGCTATGCCCTCTGAACTCTTCCATCAGTATACAATTTTTCATATATCAGATCAGTATATTGTGCTTATATTGAGTTTGTAAATACTGAGTTGACTTCATAATACTACTGCAAGCAAATAATTTAAAAAAATGTTCCCTTTGTGGAAAGATCCCACACCAAAGAAAAGGCTAAGCAAATAAACAGTGTACCACATTTACCGCATTTGGTACTTTAAGTAAAAAAAAAACACACCATCAGTGAAAATGGGGGTTGAGAGGCTACTCTAGGAATTTGTGAACAGGGTAACACATAGCACACAGTAACCTTTTAAGAAGCTGTTCATACTTATAAGAGGTCATGTACTTACCTGGTACAGGACACTTCCATTTCTCAGCTCTATTGACAAGAAAGATTTGCTTCCTCTGCCAACCAAAAACAAAAGACCATTTTTAGCAAATGTTTTGAAACTAAGCTGTATGTCAGACTGTTGCTTCAGGCTGTAAGACTTGCCAGCCACCTGTACATATCCACTACCATCAAATCTATATCCAGTACTTTGCTGCAGGTTCACAAGTTTGTCTCTGTAAGAAGAATCATTTTATAAACATTTATGTATTGTTCACAATTATAACACATCACAAATACTTTCAAATAATTCTGAATACAACACACACATAACATTTAATGTATAATTAGACTGGCATTCAGTTCATTTGTTAATGAGGTAAATTGTATCTATCCTTGTTTTATTTTGATCTGATGATTGTTATGGCCAAAACATATCTTAAGAAATGATAACTACACTGTGGCAAAGAAAAATTTCAATGTGTTCCACCATGATCCCATCTTGTGCCAATTAGTATCATGGGAGTTATTTCCTGAAGTCTCAACTCAAGTCCTATCATCCTGCCCCTTCTTCTTTGTAGTGTTTTCCATATGTTCCTCTTTTCATCGATTCTGTTGAGAACCTCCTTATTCCTTATCTTATCGGACCAAGTAATTTTCAACAACCTTCTACAGCACCACGCTTCAGTTTTCTTCTTTTCTCATCCTATGCAGTACATTAGTCTGCCTCAAATATTTGAAATAATAAATTAAGAAGTGAAACAAGAACTAACTTCTTAGACAGGGATGATAATATTAATTAATTCACACATATAGACACAATGTATTTGTTGCTGTGGAAGCTGATGTAGTGAGTTGTCTTTTGTTACAAATATTCAGTTCCTTTACAGGAGGCATTAACTATGGGAACACATTCAGTTTCTCTTTAAGTGTGTGTTAAAATATTCTGTTTCATACAACAGTGTACAAGCACCTTGCACATGAATTATTAATCTCAGGCATAGCCATAACAGTTTAGAAATCCTAATTTTGGCGTAAATGTTTAGCCTCAATTAAGTTGTTTATAGTTGCAGGTGACAAACTGTAAAGAAAAACCGTCACTGTAAAAATGCAATACAGCAGGAAAACCACACCATGTGGTAAGAAGGTATGAATACACAATTTTACGTTCTCTTCAGAATCCTGTAATTATGATTTAGAAACTAATATTTATATGTATTTAAAAAGTAAAGAACATTGCTTATGTTTAGCAGCCATAATAATTAAAAAAAACACTGATGATGCTGCAACTGCAGTGAAACGTGTCGAGGACAAAAAACAAAATTGTGTTTTGCTAAAGGAGGACCCCACTCAAAAACATATGTTATTGTTAAAGCAAACACAGACAAAAGAGCTTCAACATCATTATGATTGTAGATATTTGTTGCATAGCCATTATGTCATTGTCTAATGCATGTTTCTGTACCTAACATTTCATCCCCTAATGCTGGAGACATCATCAGAGGCTATAAAGACTCAAACATAAACAAGCTCAGCGAGTCTAATTGTTTATACATGTCCACGCAAAGGACATATGCCAATCACTTACCGCAAAAGAAGTAAAACAACATTAACGATCTACTTATACAAAACAAAAGCAATTCTCTGGGCAACATGAATAAATAGGCAGCAGCAGATAATGCACTGGGCCAGGGAAGCATCAAATTCATTTCTCCAATACTATATTTCTATCATTACTATGCTAGGATCTACAGAAAGGCCAAAGAAATTCAAGCACAAAAATAACTTTCATAGACAGGAAGAAGGACTGGAATTAATATGAGTTATGGCACTTAGTGCTACATAAATCAAAAAGATTCAAATCTTCCACACTACAAGCTCCATAGCACTACAAGCTCCATAGCACAACTCCATGCTCTCAGGAAGTGGTCTGATGATGTCATCATGTGAGCATTTTGCAAGTACATACAAATAGCTTGGTTTATTGAGTTTGTTTAAGATTGCATGCAGCCTCTGATGATGAGTCCAGCATTAAAAGATGAAACCTCAGGCTAGAAACATGCCATAGAGCAACCTATTGTCCATATAACAAAAATCATCAAGGATGTTAATACCAACAGTGAAGGCCTACAGTATGTGATCCAACACACTGCCCATTAAGCTTTATAATCAGGCCTGTCCAATAACAATGTGTCTAAAATTATTTGTTTGGTACATAAAAAGACAAATGAATCTAACTGCATATCTATGAAATTCAACTGGTTGCTTATGTTTTCTTATCTTATTATTAATCTGATGTGAGATCCAAAACAAGAATATTGTTTGGTAGTAAAGTTACAATCACCTTTCTTTTGCTCCACTAATTTTGTCTGCATCTATAAAATTCCAGAGAGAAACTGGAGTATCTCCAATCACAAGGCCTTCTATTTCTCCATCAAATGATGCGGTTTGTATTGCAGGCTGCATCTCAAAGTCTGCTGGATAACCACCAACAAATATTTTTGACTGCTCTTGATCAAGATTTAAGATAGAATGTGTGCCAGTGAGAACTGCTTCTTTCTCATACACTTCTTCTTGTCCACCAGGACCTTCGTGGCGTATAATTAGCTTAACTATAAGGCCAGTCCTGAAAGCATATTGAATAAATGAAATTTCTTTCAGGTAACTGACAATGTCAAACAAAACAAAAGGTATTAATATTAAATTATGATGTACAGTGACGAAACATACCTGTAATATCAGAATGCAATACTTGTATAATTTCCTCATCAAATCTTTCCTGCAATTTCTGACTCATTTACTTAACACTAATAATATTTCAGCTACCTCATATTGTGAAGTGCAACATCGAACAATAAACTTCAAGAACAAAAAAGAATGTTAGAATGTAAGTCAATTAAAATATGTGCAATCAGTTTTGGGTTATTAATTACACAACGAATGGACACAATGTAAGAAAAGCACTACATAGTCACCCTCTTTATCTCGAGTAACAAGTGACATTAAAGAAAAATTAATCACTGCTAACAAAAGTTGAATTGAATTGAATTTTATTTTGCCCTGTATGATTACATGGTGTACAGTGAACATACATATAATATAGGACATGTCAAAGATTCAAAAACCTTCATTATCACATCAACACTGTAAAATTCCTTTTCCACCAGATAGTGTTTTAGATTCTTCAAAAATGTAGTGTCAAGTACATTGTCATGCAGTTTTCTAGGCAGAGTTTGTGACAAAGCAAGCTGGGATATTTTTACTTCCCCTCTTGTTTTGCCATCTGCCTCCTTAAAATTCATTTTATCAATTTTGACTAATTACTATTAATATACATGATTATAATCTACGTTTTCATAAAAGAGAAAGGTTGGCCCTCAGTCTTAAAGAATATACCACCAGGTCTAATTTTGTGCTTAGTTGTATGTATATAATTGGTTTTCTAATTTATTTTGACTATTCCTAGTTAATATCTTTTGTTATAGGGTGAAATTAGTAATTGTTTTGTAAAACGGAAACGGAAGATCTTGGAAGAAGAGCGGGAGAGGAGAAGAGAAAGAATGAAAAGAGGTTCTGGGAGAAGAAGAGGAAAATGCAGTCCACAAACGGGCTACCCGTGGTCCTACAGAGGATGTAACGCAAGAAGAAGAAGAAGAAGAAGAAGAATTCTATTGTTGACTTAAAAACAAATATAATTTCTGCACTAATTATAAACATTTGGAGGAACAACTAATAGTATTCTTAAAGGATCTACAAGCGTTGGAACTTAAATAGTGGCAACTATTTATTCACAACCAATGCAAAAAAGTTACATGTTTGCTCCTGTTACTGTACTCCAAAGTAGTCACCAGCATTGTGTAGAACCTGTTGCCAGCAATGTGGAAGGCATAGTATACCGTTAGCAGAGCCTGTTCTGTTGATGGTGTGAATGGAGTGGTCTACTGCCTGTTGAATCTCTGGAACAGTTCTGAAGCAAATGCCACAAAGTGGTTCCTTCATCTTCGGAATCAAATCAAAGTCACAAGAACTTAAGTTCGGGGAGTACGTTGGATGGTACTTCCCAGTCCCATCGACCAAACAGAGCAGCCACAGCTTGTGCTGTACATGCCCGAATATTGTCGTGCAAAATGATGGGTGGGTTGCACAGAGTCACCGCTTCTTTCGCAGAGCTGGTTGCATGTGATGCTCCGAAAATGAACAGTAATGCTGTGCATTGACAGTCTGCCATGGAGGAACGTAATGCGTTAGGATAACACCATCACAATTGTACATGAGAATTGGCATAACTTTCGTCATACTGGGGCTACTTTCGACTTCGTGGTGACCCATAATGACACCATTCGTTGGATTGGCATTTCACTTTTGGCTCGTACGATGTGGCACATCTCATCCAATGTTATGATACGACCTCTCCTTCGCACTCATAGCACTCCAAGTGCATATGAGCAGCGTCATAACGCATCCATTTCTGCATTTTGGTCAAGTCATGCAGAACCCATCGTGGCACAATTTTTCGTTTCCCCAGGCGTTCCTTCAGGACGCAAAGCACAGCCGTATGCACTAATCCGGTTTCATGGGAGAGCTCGCAAATTGTATGGCGTCGATCACTGTCCACTAATGCGAGAACAGCATGCACTTCCTCTTCATAGATGCTAGGATGATCTGCCCAATGCACGTCTGACACAGTTTGCCAACCTTCGTTGAAGGCTTTTACCCAAGGTGCCACAGTTCTGCACGGCAATGCTGATTCCCCATACACCTGAAGACCTTGATGACACTGTTGTGCTGTACAACCTCTGGTACATTTAATCTTGATACAACTCCTTTGTTCCTGTTTCAAAAACATAGTGACACCGTTACGTTGGACTGCTCACTCAAAAGTGACTGTTTCCCTCGATTGTGCCCATGCCAGTAACGTGGGACAGGCGACTCCATTTACTCGGAGGTAAGGCAGATATGTCAACAACATGTGCTATCAGCGACAATAGCAGATTCCATTGCATAGTGTCTCCACAGCAGTGTTACCACTATTTAAGTTCCAACCTATGTATTTGGCTCTATTTGAAAACATGTTAGCAAAGCCAGCTCTTGATTAATTCCAAAGTAATTAACAGTTTTGTCAAAAGTACTGTTTGCATAACGATGTCTGTTAATTTCATCATTTTAACAAATAATTTGGCCGAACTCTTGCAGTAAAAGAAACTGTTAAAAAGAAGCAATTTTTCAATGTATTCAGTTAATTTAATGAGTAATTTAATTATAATTTCTGTAAATTAAACACCGAACAGTGCATAGTTTCAGTGCCTACTATTGTGAGGAGATATAAGGGCCTGGTTTTGGGTCCCGAGACAGTCAGTCCCCGGCCGAATTTCAATCAAGAAATCTGTGTTGGTTAGAACAACAACAATGCATCAACCTAACCGTGAAATATGTTTCACACCAACAGGCCATGTGTTAAAGCATTGACAGTGCCTGTTCAATTTATTTGAAAGACTGTGAAATGTGTGGTTAGGTTTTTAATGCCCGTAGACGTTCAACAGTGAACTATTGTAACAGTATGTGGATATGTGCCTGCAACCTATTAATGAGGCTTATCAAAAGTTAAACAATACTGCACTGGTTATATAACTGTTTATTATTGGGGGGTTGTGAGCAGTGAAAGTATAGAACTGCGAAACGCAAATGTGCACCCGTCGGCTACATCATTTAAAGTAGTCAGGGTTGAACTTTCACCCCCTCCCCCACCATTTTTCAGCCAGTATAGCAACACAGTACACCGACACCAAGTGCAATCAATGATGAAATAAAGAAGGTGAACATCACATACAGTGAAAGTAAAGAATTGTGAAACGCATGTGTACAACTGTCAGCTATATCATTTACGTAGTCAGTGTCAAACTTCCACCCCTCTATTTTTCAGCCAGTATAGCAACACAGTATGCCGACACCGAGGATGAGCAACAAGATAATAAAGCAGGTAAATGTCACCTCTTAGTAATTTGATACCTGAGAACTTGGGTCCTTTTTCTAGCATCATCAGTCAGTGAAATGTGCCATTACCACTCCATACTGCAGGTATGGTTCGAAAAGTCCATGGTATACTGTTCACAGAAGCTGTTTATCTGCATACTGTGCTAGCTGCTCATTATAAATATGATGGAGCTGAGTTTGTTACACACAGAATTAAAATGTTGTTTCCATTTCAGCTTGTTATACACAGTAACACCTACAAATCTAATGGATTCTACTTCTTCTAGTCT
The DNA here is from genome assembly GCF_023898315.1 of Schistocerca nitens. NCBI lineage: Eukaryota > Metazoa > Arthropoda > Insecta > Orthoptera > Acrididae > Schistocerca > Schistocerca nitens. The sequence goes on along the minus strand of NC_064618.1, from coordinate 281,317,009 downwards.
TGTTTACCCACCTCTAAACCCATGTGCACAGCCTTCTCTTTATTTCTGAACACTGCATATAGAGTCTTTTTAAGGTTTATAACACATCCACTTTCCAGAAGTCATTGAGTTGTGATGTTTGCAGATATGTATGCTCTTCTCTCAAGTTGTGCCACAGTTTGGTCATTGTTCAGGATTGTCTTATCATCTACATGCGTTATTTTCTTCTCTTTCTCTTCAACATCTATGTCATTAACAAACAGATTAAACAGCAAAGGCCCCATTACCGATCCCTGTGGCACTCCATACTTGATGGTTTTGGCTTCTGACTAGATATACATCCCCTTTTGATACATATTGCTTCCTCTTGCATAGGTATGATTCTATCCACTTCACTGCTTCCCCTCAAATACCATAGTTTTCTAATTTTCTTATCGGTATTTCATGGTCAGTAGTGTCGAATGCTTTGGAGAGGTCCAGAAACATTGCAGATACAACTTGTTTTTCATCTAAGGACTGTATAATATATTCTGTCAGATTGGCAATTGCTGCTTCTGTAGATCCACCTTTCTGAAAGCTTGTTGTGATAGTATGAGAATTTTGTATTTGTCCAGATAATCAATTAATCTCTTATACATAAGAACCATGGACCTTGCCGTTGGTGGGGAGGCTTGCATGCCTCAGTGATACAGATAGCCGTACCGTAGGTGCAATCACAACTGAGGGGTATCTTTTGAGAGGCCAGACAAATGTGTGGTTCCTGAAGAGGGGCACAGCAGCCTTTTCAGTAGCTGCAGGGGCAACAGTCTGGATGATTGACTGATCTTGCCTTGTAACACTAACCAAAACAGCCTTGCTGTGCTGGTACAGCGAATGGCTGAAAGCAAGGGGAAACTACAGCCATAATTTTTCCCGAGGGCATGTAGCTTTACTGTATGGTTAAATGATGATGGTGTCCTCTTGGGTAAAATATTCCGTTCAGATCTCCGGGCGGGGAATACTCAATAGGACGTCGTTATCAGGAGAAAGAAAACTGGCATTCAATGGATTGGAGCATGGAATGTCAGATCCCTTAATCGGGCAGGTAGGTTAGAAAATTTAAAAAGGGAAATGGATAGGTTCAAGTTAGATATAGTGGGAATTAGTGAAGTTCGGTGGCAGGAGGAACAAGACTTCTGGTCAGGCAAATACAGGGTTATAAGTACAAAATCAAATAGGGGTGATGCAGGAGTAGTTTTAATAATGAATAAAAAAAATAGGAGTGCGGGTAAGCTACTACAAACACATAGTGAACGCATTATTGTGGCCAAGATAGACACGAAGCCCGTGCCTACTACAGTAGTACAAGTTTATATGCGAACTAGCTCTGCAGATGATGAAATAAAAGAAATTATTCAGATAGTGAAGGGAGACGAAAATTTAATAGTCATGGGTGACTAGAATTCAGTAGTAGGAAAAGGGATAGAAGGAAACATATTAGGTGAATATGGATTGGGGGTAAGAAATGAAAGAGGAAGCCAATTGTAAGACATTTCCAGGGGCAGATGTGGACTCTGATCACAATCTATTGGTTATGAACTGTAGATTAAAACTGAAGAAACTGCAAAAAGGTGGGAATTTAAGGAGATGGGACCTGGATAAACTGACTAGACCAGAGGTTGTACAGAGTTTCAGGGAGAGCATAAGGGAACATTGACAAGAATGGGGGAAATAAATACAGTAGAAGAAGAATGGGTAGCTTTGAAGGATGAAGTAGTGAAGGCAGCAAAGGATCAAGTAGGAAAAAAGACGAGGGCTAATAGAAATCCTTGGGTAACAGAAGAAATATTGAATTTAATTGATGAAAGGAGAAAATATAAAAATGCAGTAAATGAAGCAGGCAAAAAGGAATACAAACGTCTCAAAAATGAGATCAACAGGAAGTGCAAAATGGCTAAGCAGGGATGGTTAGAGGACAAATGTAAGGATATAGAGGCTTATCTCACTAGGGGTAAGATAGATACTGCCTACAGGAAAATTAAAGAGACCTTTGGAGAAAAGAGCATAACTTGTATGAATATCAAGAGCTCAGATGGAAACCCAGTTCTAAGCAAAGAAGGGAAAGCAGAAAGGTGGAAGGAGTATATAGAGGGTCTACACAAGGGCAATGTACCTGAGGACAATATTATGGAAATGGAAGAGGATGTAGATGAAGATGAGATGGGAGATATGATACTGAGTGAAGAATTTGACAGAGCACTGAAAGACCTGAGTCGAAACAAGGCCCCGGGAGTAGACAACATTCCATTAGAACTACTGACAGCCTTGAGAGAGCCAGTCCTGACAAAACTCTACCATCTGGTGAGCAAGATGTATGAGACAGGTGAAATACCTTCAGACTTCAAAAAGAATATAATAATTCCAATTCCAAAGAAAGCAGGTGTTGACAGATGTGAAAATTACCGAACTATCAGCTTAATAAGTCAAGGCTGCAAAATACTAATGCAAATTCTTTACAGACGAATGGAAAAACTAGTGGAAGCCGACCTCGGGGAAGATCAGTTTGGATTCCGTAGAAATATTGGAACATGTGAGGCAATACTGACCCTACGACTTATCTTAGAAGCTAGATTAAGTAACGGCAAACCTACGTTTCTAGCGTTTGTAGACTTAGAGAAAGCTTTTGACAATGTTGACTGGAATACTCTCTTTCAAATTCTAATGGTGGCAGGGGTAAAATTCAGGGAGCGGAAGGCTATTTACAATTTGTACAGAAACCAGGTGGCAGTTATAAGAGTCGAGGGACACGTAGAGGGAGACCAAGAGATGAATACACTAAGCAGATTCAGAATGATGTAGGTTGCAGTAGGTACTGGAGATGAAAAAGCTTGCACAGGATAGAGTAGCATGTAGAGCTGCATCAAACCAGTCTCAGGACTGCAGACCACAACAAGAACAACAACATAAGCATTTCCAGGATTTTTGAGAAACCTGATACCAGTGAAACTTGGCTGTAGTTGTTGGGGTCATCCTTATCCCCTTTCTTGTACCGTAATTACCTTCAGTTTTCTGGAAAAATTCCATCTCTGAGGGAGCTGTTTGCTATGTCCAGCAATGGTGAGATTATTTGTTCACTTACTTGCTTTGTTACATGATTCGATATTTCATCATCACCAGCTGAAAAATAAATATATGACAAATATTTACAATAGAAAATATGAGCAGTATAGTATCTGCAGAACTGTTTTTCCCCTGTATCTTTTTCATCAGACTACCAATTCAGTTGTCCAGGGTTCAGTCGTTGGTAGGGATGTTCGATGATCATCAGTGCTTGGAAAATATTGATGTTGGGTGTTTAAAAATTGATGTTTCAATATAGACAAGTCTTTGAAACTTCATAATGTCAGTGTTAAATACAAAATATTGACCATCAATATTTGCAAAAAACCAGGCTACTTGTTACCACTGTAAATAATCTTTTAGCGATTTAAATAAATCACCTTTGACCATGTCTCGAATTCCAACACAGTAGTTAATAATTAATAAATATACACTCCTGGAAATGGAAAAAAGAACACATTGACACCGGTGTGTCAGACCCACCATACTTGCTCCGGACACTGCGAGAGGGCTGTACAAGCAATGATCACACGCACGGCTCAGCGGACACACCAGGACCCGCGGTGTTGGCCGTCGAATGGCGCTAGCTGCGCAGCATTTGTGCACCGCCGGCGTCAGTGTCAGCCAGTTTGCTGTGGCATACGGAGCTCCATCGCAGTCTTTAACACTGGTAGCATGCCGCAACAGCGTGGACGTGAACCGTATGTGCAGTTGACGGACTTTGAGCGAGGGCGTATAGTGGGCATGCGGGAGGCCAGGTGGACGTACCGCCGAATTGCTCAACACGTGGGGCGTGAGGTCTCCACAGTACATCGATGTTGTCGCCAGTGGTCGGCGGAAGGTGCACGTGCCCATCGACCTGGGACCGGACCGCAGCGACGCATGGATGCACGCCAAGACCGTAGGATCCTACGCAGTGCCGTAGGGGACCGCACCGCCACTTCCCAGCAAATTAGGGACACTGTTGCTCCTGGGGTATCGGCGAGGACCATTCGCAACCGTCTCCATGAAGCTGGGCTACGGTCCCGCACACCGTTAGGCCGTCTTCCGCTCACGCCCCAACATCGTGCAGCCCGCCTCCAGTGGTGTCGCGACAGGCGTGAATGGAGGGACGAATGGAGACGTGTCGTCTTCAGCGATGAGAGTCGCTTCTGCCTTGGTGCCAATGATGGTCGTATGCGTGTTTGGCGCCGTGCAGGTGAGCGCCACAATCAGGACTGCATACGACCGAGGCACACAGGGCCAACACCCGGCATCATGGTGTGGGAAGCGATCTCCTACACTGGCCGTACACCACTGGTGATCGTCGAGGGGACACTGAATAGTGCACGGTACATCCAAACCGTCATCGAACCCATCGTTCTACCATTCCTAGACCGGCAAGGGAACTTGCTGTTCCAACAGGACAATGCACGTCCGCATGTATCCCGTGCCACCCAACGTGCTCTAGAAGGTGTAAGTCAACTACCCTGGCCAGCAAGATCTCCGGATCTGTCCCCCATTGAGCATGTTTGGAACTGGATGAAGTGTCGTCTCACGCGGTCTGCACGTCCAGCACGAACGCTGGTCCAACTGAGGCGCCAGGTGGAAATGGCATGGCAAGCCGTTCCACAGGACTACATCCAGCATCTCTACGATCGTCTCCATGGGAGAATAGCAGCCTGCATTGCTGCGAAAGGTGGATATACACTGTACTAGTGCCGACATTGTGCATGCTCTGTTGCCTGTGTCTATGTGCCTGTGGTTCTGTCAGTGTGATCATGTGATGTATCTGACCCCAGGAATGTGTCAATAAAGTTTCCCCTTCCTGGGACAATGAATTCACGGTGTTCTTATTTCAATTTCCAGGAGTGTATTATATGTATTAGTGTAGCACTTTCTTGTCAAATGTGGTCATGGGGGAAGAGGGTGGGGTAATGGATAAAATAATTCTTTGAATTATGTAATAACGTTTTCTGGTTTTGATGCATTAAGATTTCATTTGATCTATATAATGTAAGTACTTATTTAAAGGAAACCATCAGACCCACAATTAGGATTTTCCAGATGTTTGTATTATGTCATTTCTCGAATAATTTTACTATTTTCATTTGTTACTTTGAAAGATAACTCCTATGAATAATAAACATTTTCAATTCCCTTTCATTTTCCTGTGGACAGTGTAACATTAATGATGATTATGAAATGATACAGCAGTGTATGAACTTCATACTTGCCAACAAGTGATGTCAGAGGGTGTTGATACTTTATTTTTTATTTTTTAATACTTACAGTGTAGCAAAATGCACTACACAAATGAAGGAGAGTTCCACATTATGTTAAATGTGGATGAACAGTAATAATCTGTTTATGCCTGGATCATTAGTGGAACTATAAACAGATAACAAACAAGTGTTACAGTCCACTGAGAAACATTCATGGTATATGTAATGTTAAGTATTGCAGTAGATAATAATTAATAAATATATGTATTAGTATGTTACTTTTTACACCAATCTGTGTATTCATCATTTAACATTGATGTCCTGGAGCTCGATTATTATCAACTATCATCATTTTGACATCAATAATAAAATTGAAATCAGCATTGACAATTTGCCAACATTGCACAACCTTAATCCTTGGTCAGTTGTTGGGATATTTTCTGACACACATTACATCTTTTGTGTCTGGAAATGATTTTGTTAACGTAAAAAGACAAAATTTCACTATGGTTCTGAGTGCATTTAACACTGGGGTCTCCTTATAGTTGGGTAGGGAAGTCCATTCAAAGGTTACAGGAAAGCGAGTGCATACCAACCCCATCAGGACCATGTCGACCATGTCTAGTAAAGTACTGTGATGTCAAAACTAACCTTCGGGTTAATGACAGTTTTACCTACAGCTCATGTACTTTAATTTTTGGGTATTTATGAAAGAGTTATTTTTTTCGATAATTGTGAGATAGAACTGGTACCTACAATCAGTAAGAAATATTTTTAGTACTGCTGTTAGACACTTATACAGGGTGTTCCAGAAATGTCGTGACAATCTTCCATGGTTTGTAGAGAGTGTCTCAAGGAACAAATTGGGGATAAAAACCCACGTCCGGAAACATCATCCAATGATGCTGTAATTTCAAAAATACATGCACTAGCACCTGCTACAAGACTACCCCTTCAGCAGCAAACTTGACTTTGTACAATGACGGACAGTAGGCAAAACATCTTGCAATGCTGTTTGCTATTCAGTGATTGTGACTGGTTGTTACAATTGCCAGTGGAGAAGATGGAGCTAGCTGCTGCGTAGACATGCCCTGTCTCGTAGGAATGCAATGCACTGTTGCCTTGGTGGATGATGGTTTCAGACAAGGGTTTCCATCTACAGTTTATTTTTCTCCTGTATACTAAACAACATTGGAGACTTTATAGATCTGCAGGAGAAAAATAAACAGCAGATGGAAACCTGTGTCCAAAACCATCATCCACCAAGGCAACAGAGCATCCCATTCACAGAAGACATGGCCTTTCTATGCAGCAGCTACCTTCCTCTTTCCACTGGTGATTTTGGCAATCAGTCATGATCACTATGGTGACAAAGAAAATTGTGATACATTCTGCCAACAGTCCATCAGTGTACAAAGCCACTTTTGCTGCCAAAGGGATAGTCTAGTGGCAGGCACCAGCACCTATGTTCCTAACCTCAATTTGTTCCTCTATAACCCCTGGAAGTTTCTCGCAACATTTCTGGGATACTGTGTAGAAGTACACAAAATTATTCTAGCTTTTTGGACTATTAAGTTCCTTCTTTAGAAAGGAAAGAGGGTAGGTTAAAAAAGAAGGATAAGTCTCACTCAGATTCCAGGTTGAGAGGGACCCGAGTGTAGTGATGACAGGTGGAGACCTCATCCTCATAACCAATGAGTTTCTCTCAGCCTGCACTCTGAGTGACTTACTCTTCTAGTTTAACCTTTCCCAAGTTATTTTTTTCTTTCTCCCCAAGGAAGTAACCAGCTGTGCCAGAAACTAGTATAACATTGTGTACTTCTATAAGTGGCTATAAGCAGTACTAAAAAACCTGTCTACTGAAAGTAAGTACTTGTGGCGTCGATCCACGGATCGATAGGCCAGAACATCATATGTGTATTATGTCTTTGAGTTGATCTTTGTTTTGTATACTTCCGGGACCTCAGTTCCGGCCTAGTCTCCGACCTGTACGTTTGTCACATAATAAAAGTATTGATGATTAGAAGAGAGAACTGTGGTCATTACCTTACCACCTTGATATCTCCTTCAGTGGTGACCCTGAAGTTCGAACAATCCGTTGAACCGAGAACAAAGTGACTACCGTGCCGGCTTCCGCGTGGACCTTTGTCCGTTACACAATGGCCTTCTACAACACGCTGCCGCCGCCCGGTTTTCACCAGCAACAGCAACTAAATTCAAGCACGCCAGCTGTAGTTGGTGCCCAACATGAATTTCCGCAGTCCTATAGCCTCGAGAACCCAGGGACCTTGTCAGATGCAGTGGTTTTGAACATGACGCCAGCGGCCTCTGACTCCGGCTTTGTTAGCCCCAAAGTGCTTCAGTTTTCGCCACACAGCAGTACCAGAAACCACTACACACTGATACTGAACTTTAATGCAAGTACTGTAAATAGTGGGGAGCATAGTTTTCATAATGTGCCACAGCAGGCCACCTTTTTGAATGTGCAAGCTCCATGTGTGTATCACTCCGCGCCGGTTGCACACTACGTGAATGACATTCACCAGCCTGTTACTCCGAGTGTTCATCAGTGCAGTAATTTGAGCGCGTCAGGTTCCACCAAGCTCATCAGTGACTCTGTGATGGACATTTTCACTGCAGATGTGGAGGACCAATTGCATAATAACCTGTCGAGCAACCGCTGTGACCACTTTGACCTCCCGCCACAACAACTGGTCCCATTTCGCTCCACGCCGGGTTTCCTGCTAACGGATGTTGTTTCCCCTCCAGCTACTATGAACACACCAGCACGTCTGCTTCCTCTCTACTGCCCTCATGACGCAGAGTTAACTTTGACTTGCCTACTCCTGCATCCGCGAGTGGCTGCCCGCATTCTTCGACTGCCTGTTCGTTGAATCTACCAATACTTCCGCCATTCCAACCTGCCCACCCAGAATTCTGGCTCAACCTGCTCAAGCAAACTTTCAGTGTCTGTGCACTACACCCATTTCACATGCATCATGAACCACCTCCACGACTGTGTCGACTTAATATATGACCTGGTTAAGTCACCTCCTCCGAACGAGAAGTACGCTATGGCTAAACAAGCAATACTGGAACGTATCTCCAAGACAAGAAGAGAAAATGTTCGACAGCTCGTCTATGAAGAACGCCTCAGTGACAGATCTCCGTCCCAGCCGTGGCAATGCCTTTGACTTCTCATCGGTGAATGCTACATGCCAGATGCCATGTTCACCGAGATTTGGATGGAAAAGCTGCCTCTGCCTGTCCAAACGGCCGTCTCCGCTTACGAAGATAGACCAAATAGCGAATGCTTGCGCGCCGCCGACCGAGCTTACTCCGCTCTACTACATGAATGCTGTGCCCAGCAGTTATGCCAGTTTCCAACCACAAACAGGGCCCCAACATGGATGCCCCACTAACCTAAGTCTGTCAAGCTCGCCGCACTACCGGCACCTTCAAGTCCGCACAACAACAGCACATCTGACTCTGCAGAAGATTCTGGGCCGCCGCCATCTGACCACTCACAGGAGCAGACGTCCACCCATGAATACTGTTTCTTCCATGTAAAATTCGGGGAACAAGCACACAATTATAAACCGCCGTGCTCCTACCCAAACTTCAACCGCAGGTAGGCATTGGCGCCACCTCCTGCGACATAAACAACAGGTGCCGTCCCATGCTCCATTCTGTGTCCAACACTAATGCTTTGAATGGACGAGTCTACGTCCGCGACTTGAACTCTGGCACAAACTTACTCAATGACACGGGCGCAGATGTTTCCCTACTTCCATCTCGTCTTGCTACCGAAAAGATCCGACTACACAAAACTGTACTACTGCTGTAAACTCATCTAGTTTGTCGTGCTTCGGTTCTACTTCATATGCAGCGTCCCTCTCGCCTGAGTGCAACCTGAAGTGGTCCTCCCTGGTGGCTGACATCAACAATCCCATTTTGGGCATCGACTTTCTATGACACCACAAACTGTGGCCTGACCTCATCAAGAATACAGTGTTCTACCACCCTACACAGGAACACATCCCGTGTGCTTCGTTGAGTGTCAATAGTACTACTAAACAGGTCCACCTGGCTAGGAAGTGTAATAACCCCTCCTCTGAGCTCTTGTCATGGACAAATAAGTGGCTCACGGAGCGTGTCGAGTCTATACTCCTGCGCTTGGAACAACTTGAGCTACGCCGTCGCCTCAACAACTTAAGTAACGAGTTATCTTCAACACGGCAGCAGCTTGCAGCAGACAACGCCTCAGCAATACACAAGGTTAGTCAGTGCCACTACAGTGTTCTCGTGCCCGAATGCATTTGTAACCATGTGCCGCATAAACTGTACAGTGTCCACGCTACCGCCAGCTCTAACTGTGTTAATTCGAGCGCACATTCATGCCCCTCCTCGCTTGGGCAGCTAACTTCCCAGGCGCAGGTTAATGTTTTTGATTTACTGCCATCAGCTGTTCATTTGCGCCTGCTACTGTCACCAAGCTTGACAGCGGCACCTTCAGTTACTAATAAACAGTGTACCAACCTTGTTTCGCATAGCTCACTTCTTTGCCCCTCACTCCCAGCCACCCAACAGTTGGCACTTATGCAAACTTTTGCCATCCGCACCACAACCCAGCCTAGCGGCCGCCACGCACACTATACCACAGACAGTCGCCTCATGTACCGTATCGCGCGTTTCTGTGGTTACAGACGGCACCACCCACAAACTTCACTTGCAAGATGGACCACCTATCTCTTGCCGACCATGCCGTCTCAAGCCAGAACTCATGAAAGTGGCTTGTGTACAAATAGACGATCTTAACAGCTGGCATCATCGAACCATCTGCCAGATGCTGGGCCTCGCCTATCCACTTTGTCACAAAAAGCGATGGCACCTGGCGTATGCTTGGCAACTATACTAAGTTGAACTTTCGTACTATCCTAGACAAGTACCCAGTTCCTAACGCCGTGGATTTCAACCATGCTCTTGCAGGTGCCAAATATTTCTCGGTAGTGGACTGTAGGAGGGCCTATTATCAAATTCCGATGGCACCAGAGGAGATTGAAAAGACAGCTGTTACAACACCATTCGGCCTTTTCCAGTACTGATTCATGCCCTTTGGCCTCTGTAACACTGCACAAACTTGGCAGAGATTCATAAATAAGGTGTTGTTTCATCTGGATTTTTGTTTCGTTTACTTGGACGACATTCTTATTTTCAGTCCTACTTTGCAAAAGAACAAGGAACATTTGCAGATTGTTACAGACACTCTTACCGCTGCCGGTGTTGAACTGAATAATAAGAAGCTCCAGTTGCACCAGACTTCGGTAAGATTTTTAGGCTACATCGTGTCAGTTAAGGGTCTCACTCCTCCCGAGGATAAAATCAAACCTGTTTTAGATTTGCCACACCCTCACTCGTTTAAGGAGCTGCACAGGTTCATCAGAACAGTTAACTATTATAGGCAGCACTTGCCCGCTGCAGCCAAGGTTCAGGCTCCCCTAACAGACACCCTTGCTGGCAAAAATACGAGCGGTATCCGCCCGGTCCCCTGGACCCCTTCCATGGAACAAGCTTTTGACAAACTGAAGCACCTACTAGCAAACGCAGTGACTGTTGCCCACCCGCATCCAGATGCTACATTTTTTATTACGGTGGATGCCAGTGATACCGCAGCAGGTGCTGTCTTCAGCCAAACCATCGGAGATACTACCTCTCCTTTGCAGTTCTTTTCTAAGAAGCTCAACGGCGCTCAAAAAAAGTGCTCAGCCTTTGATAGGGAGCTCTTGGCAGTTTAAGAGGCTGTGAAATACTTTCGCGCTAAGGTTGAGGGTAGGGACCTCTACATTTTAACCGACCATAAACCTTTGGTTGCTGCTGTAAAGAACCCCCCGACTGACCCTCCACCTAGACACTTCCATCATTTGGACTTTATATTGCAATTTACCTCTGATATACGATACATCAAGGGAGCAGGTAATGTGGTCGCAGAATTTTTGTCTCGTGTTGGCGCTCTCACAACTCTGATAAGACCTCTATAACTTGCCTCAGCTGCAGTCTGCCAACACTGACACTATGGACCTTATTTCCGATCACAGCTCATCACTCAAACCTGTGCAATCCACCTTTCCCGGTGTCATAGACGAGGTTTGGTGTGATGAATCAACTGACGTGCTGTGTCCCTTCATACCCAAACCTCTACAGAGACAAGTGTTCAACAAATTACACAACCTAACTCATCCAGGTGTGAGAGCCTCTACCAGACTTATTTCAGAGCGCTTCGTCTGGCGTGACATGCGTCGCGACTGCCAAGCCTGGGGCCATGCCTGCAATCCGTGCCAACAAAATAAAGTTTCGCGGCACACATCACCCCCACTAGGCAGCTTCACCACTCCTTCCAGTCGCTTCCAACACGTTCACATCGACTTGGTGGGGCCCCTCACCCCCTCCGAGGGTTACAGATACGTGCTATCTATTATAGGCAGAACCTCTCTTTGGGTGGAAGCTGCCCCGCTACCCAATATTACATTTGAATCAGTGGCACGATCTTTCATAGACACTTGGATTTCACGCTTTGGCTGCCCTGTTTACTTGACGACCAACAAAGGCCGTCAATTTGAGTCTACCTTGTTTTCTGAACTATGTAGGCTGTGCGGCATCAAGAAAATTCATTCAACAGCATACCAGCCCCAAAGCAACGGTCTCGTGGAACGCTGGCATAGGACGCTTAAGACGGCCCTACATTGCCATGGCCTCCTTTGGACGGAAGCCCTGCCATTCGTCTTACTCGGTTTGCGGACTACTTTCAAGGAAGACCTTAAAGGCTCAGTGGCCGAGTTCGTCACGGCCAGTCCCTTACACTGCCAGGCGAACTTGTTGCTCCTACTCCAGTCACCAAATCATCTGAACTGCTGTCCTTGGTAGAACGGGTGAGGTTACACTGTAACAAGCTTCAACCCCCGTCCCCTTCCAGCCACACTCTGTCACACACATATGTTCCCAAGGTGCTCGACACTTCCGAAAAAGGACTCAGTAACTACTGTCTCCCTCAACAGGGTTAAACCTGCTCGCGTCGCATTTTCCCCTACCTCACCCACCGCTGAAGAGACCGTGCTCTCTGGCCACCCTTGGCCTTCTTCCTCTGCTCATGATTCGAGTAAACTCACTCCTACACCGGCCCTGTCAACAAGCCCACACTCATTTCAGGGTTTACCATCTCCTTGCTCCCATAGCAGAGGCCCCAGCTCCCAGGGCTCTAATATAACAGTTCCATCTTTGTGCGACAGCACACTGTGCCACTCTTCTAACCGGTGCAGCCCTCAGGTTCCTGCCACGCCCACTCAGACCTCACCGTCTGACACTCACCCCTCTACTCGCAGCACACCACCCTCAGCGTGCTACCGTTTCCACACCCGACCGGCTCAGCATACCTCTCTGTTAGCAGGCGTCACTTACGAGCTCTCTACCCATGTTCATCCTAATGACATGTGTAGTGAAGCGTTTCAAAATCTCTCGAAGTGCTACGTGGGGCAACCTACATGCTTACATTAGGCCAAGTGAAAAGATGATCTGCTGACGACACCCTTGCACACCAGCGCTCCCGTACCGGCCGACGACTACAACTGCCGACGTCGCTTCCAAGATTTCAGAATCAGTATTCCAGGACTTGCTCCATGCCCTCCTCCCACACGGCCCGTGCCATTAGACGTGGAGGAACTCACTGTAACCCACTTAAATTTTCGCCAACCCGCCCCACTTTCGGGTACGTACTCCATACTGCAAGGGGGGGCTATGTGGCATCGATCCACGGAACGATAGGCCAGAACATCATATGTGTATTATGTCTTCTAGTTGATATTTGTTTTGTATACTTCTGGGACCTCAGTTCCGGCCTAGTCTTTGACCTGTATGTTTGCCGTGTAACAAAAGTATTGATGATTAGAAGAGAGAACCGTGGTCATTACCTTACCACCTTGATATCTCCTTCATACTTACTGTGAGAAGTTCTGGTAGAATGTAAATACTTTTGGATTAAAGGAGATCATTCCCCAAAAATCAGAAGTGTTGAGTCATAGAGAGGTAAACACAAAATGCAATAAAACTTGCTTAAAACTTGCTACCTTTCAGAGTACCCCTTTTTGAGCTAGAACAAAACAGACACAGAAAACACACTCTTGCACGCATGCACACACATGCCTATGCCCCTACTTGGTGTCAGCTGGATGGTATTCATGTACGTGTGTGTGTGTGTATGTGTGTGTGTGTGTGTGTGTGTGTGTTCCACTTTATCTTGAGAAATGACTTCTCTGAAAGCTAGCAAGTTTTCTTTCTTTTTGGTTAAGCCCATCAATGATTCAAAGCTTCTGCTTTTTAGTGAGTGGTCTTTAATTCAAAAGAACGTAAGTCCTTGCCATTTACAATTTTTGTCAAGTGAATTTTCCTTTTAACAAAACTATTTCTTTTAAATTTATGTGCCTGTGAGCCCTATTTTGATGGATTATATAAGTGCAAACTCCTCTAGTTCCACCAATATTGGTTACCTCGGTTTTTTACTTTCATTTTGAATAACAACTGCACGAATTTTGAGCACTTCAACAGACTGCAAAATGAGGATGATTGCTGCTGTCCATATCTTAGTCTTCTGAGTTATTATCAACTAATTTCCAGATATTTGGTATTTTTTATGTATCTGGATTTTAAGTGGATGCCATTTGGTGCAGTTGCTAATTGCCCATGCATGGAGCAAAGTACCACAATCTCTGGTACACACACACACACTTAACTTCCAGGGCAGAATGACAAATGTGACAAATACTGCAGAGATTATTTGCATTATGAAATTCCTGTAGTGTGCATAGGCCCACACATAGGACGAACTGCACTTCCTGTGTGTTTTCTGATATTATGAAAAAGATGAATCTCTAGAAAATGATGTTACCTTTCAATGATTGCTTGATACCACTCCTTATCAGCCACATATCTCTCATTGATTATTTTTTGTGGGCCAGAACCTAAGTCAACGCTTAGAACAGGATATCCATTTTCAACTTCCAGTGCGATAAAATCATCCTGTAAAGCCAAACATTAGAATTAGGTTTAGGCACGTACAATGAAACACAATGATAAAGTACCAGTAGAACACCAACGTCGTATAACTGGATTTTAAAACACTGTGAAATACATTTTCTGTTTCATCAGAATTTAAACTAAAAAAATGTATTAATCTGTATTTGCTGTTGACCATTAAAATAATGGAATAGGCTTTATGTCTTATACATAATACTGCTATGTTTAGTTCTATACATAATTCTATCTAAAAACAAAGATGATGTGACTTACCAAACGAAAGGGCTGGCAGGTCAATAGACACACAAACAAACACAAACATACACACAAAATTCAAGCTTTCGCAACCAACGGTTGCTTCATCAGGAAAGAGGAAAGGAGAGGGAAAGACGAAAGGATGTGGGTTTTAAGGGAGAGGGTAAGGCGTCATTCCAATCCTGGGAGTGGAAAGACTTACCTTAGGGGGAAAAAAGGACAGGTATACACTCGCACACACACACATACCCATCCGCACATACACAGACACAAGCAGACATTTGCCTTTACAAACACAACAATGGCTTGTGTCTGTGTATGTGCGGTTGGACATGTGTGTGTGTGCGAGTGTATACCTGTCCTTTTTTCCCCCTAAGGTAAGTCTTTCCACTCCCGGGATTGGAATGACTCCTTACCCTCTCCCTTAAAACCCACATCCTTTCGTCTTTCCCTCTCCTTCCCTCTTTCCTGATGAAGCAACCGTGTGTATGTTTGTGTTTGTTTGTGTGTCTATCGACCTGCCAGCACTTTCGTTCGGTAAGCCACATCATCTTTGTTTTTAGATATAATTATATACACAATTACAAGTGTTTATATTGAATTACCTACACAACTACAACATTTAGCCATATATTTTAAAATTTAACATATGTTAACATTTTTTTCATAAAAAAATCTGTTACTTTTAAAAAGGATTTTCAGCCAGTCAGCTGTACAGTTTTCTTTGAAATAGTTTAGAAGGTATGAATCATGCTGAGGGTGGTAATTTGTTGAAGATTATTAGGGAGCTGACTGTGGGTGAGTGGGCTGTTTTTACTAGTATGTGTCATGGAAGATCCAATTTAATTTTTCCTTTGGTATTTTGTTGGTGCATATCTCCTCTTATATGTATCTAAAAACAAAGATGATGTGACTTACCAAACGAAAGTGCTGGCAGGTCGATAGACACACAAACAAACACAAACATACACACAAAATTCTGCTTTCGCAACCAACGGTTGCTTCGTCAGGAAAGAGGGAAGGAGAGGGAAAGGATGTGGGTTTTAAGGGAGAGGGTATGGAGTCATTCCAATCCCAGGAGCGGAAAGACATCCTTCCCTCTTTCCTGACGAAGCAACCGTTGGTTGCGAAAGCCAGCGCTTTCGTTTGGTGAGTCACATCATCTTTGTTTTTAGATATATTTTTCCCACGTGGAATGTTTCCCTCTATTATATTCTCCTCTTACATGAAATTCTTTGATATTTATTTTAATGTATAGTGATGAGACGTATGTATACAGATTTACAATTAGAAGTATGTTGAGTTTTCTAAACAGAGGTTGGAAGTGATCTGTTGGTCCAGGCCTACATATTTCTCTTACGACTTTTTCAGTATCAATATTATGAAAACAAAAGTTGCTACTTACCATATTGAGGAGATGCTGTGTAGCAGATAGGCACAACAAAAAGACTCTCACAATTAAATCGTTTGGCCATTAAGGCCTTCGTCAACAATAGATGACAGACACACATACACTCACGCAAACGCAACTCACATACACGACTGCATGAGCGCGTGCATGTGCATGTATGTGTGTCTATCGTCTATTGTTGATGAAGGCCTTAATGGCCAAAAGCTTTACTGTGAGAGTATTTTTGTTGTGCCTATCTGTGACTCAGCATCTCCGCTATATGGTGAGTAGCAACTTTCCTTTTCATAATATTGTTACATTCCATCCTGGATTTTCCATTGCTTGGCTTTTTTTGTATCTTCCATATATCAGCTATATGTGTGGAGCGGCCCCTTACTATCAGTCCATAACAAATGTGAGATCAGAGATCAGAAAAATCCAAAATATGTCAATCTTAAATATGTAGGAATAATTAAATCTCTCAGTTTCCACATTAGGTATGTTACTCTTGATATTCTTTCACAATGTGACTCATGTGTTCTCCACAGCTCAATCTGGAGTCAATATAGAATCCTAAAAGTTTAACTGTTCTAGTTTTTATATTATTAGTCTTAACAGAAAATTCTGGGTATTGTCAGGATTACACAGCAGTTTCTTAGAGGAGAACCATTTTACTGCAGCATTTAATTATTCCAGTGACATTTGTTGTAATGCTGATGTGTCTTGATGAGTTGCAATAATTGTTATGACATCCACTTGGCAGACCACAGATTGAGGAACATGTTGTGGCAAATCATTGATGGCAATTATGAATGTCCAAGCACTGATCCCTGTGGTATACCTGTCTCTAACATTTTCATTAGAGAATATCTGTTTCTCTCTGAAAGATATTGTTTCCTGTGTCTTAAGTAAGAAGCAATTATTTTTAGTTCTGTAGTTTGTACTCCATAAAATTCAAATTTCTCAATCAATATCTCATAAGGGATACACTCAATGGCCTTAATTAGGTCACATACATACAAGTGAGGCTTTATCTATATTTTCAAAAGCAGAGATTATCTGGTTTACAATGTCAAGACCTGCTGAGGAGGTATTTTTTCCTCGTAAGTAACCAAAGTGTTTGTTCGAAAGGAGATTATTTTCCTCAAAATAATCACTTAATTGTTTATATATGAGTTTCAAATATTTTGAAAATTAAAAGAACTATTGAACTGGGTAATAATTTTGGGGGAGATTTTTTGTCTCCTTTTCTAAAAATTGGTATAACTTTTGAAATTTTTAATGATGTAGGGAAAACCCCGAATGGAAGATATTTGTTAAAAATATAGGCTAAAGTTTCACAGATAAAATGAATAGTTTTCTTGATAATGTAGTTGGCTAACCAGTAATTACCCATAGTTTTAGAATTGGAGAATTTTTAACTGCTTTTACTACATCTGTGGATATCATAATTTTCCACTGAAAAAGACTGTTTCACTGGCAGCTGCTTACCAAGTAGTTCACTTGCACATGTGTTGCCTAAGTTTATTCTGTTTCCAATTTCTTTCACTATAGTCACAAAGAACTCGTTCAGTTGACCTGGTTCAAGTGATACTTCCAGAGTGTGGCTGGGGAACTGTTCTTGTGTGAAAATCTGCCATGCTGTTTTGCACTTGTTTGGTGCAGTTTCTATAAAATTTTCATATGCTAATTTTCCCTCTTAAGCAGCTTAGTTTTGTAAAAAAATGTATACTTCAGATACTTCCCATAATCTATACCAACTTGTTTAGTGTCACCCTCACAGTTCTTTTTATATGCCTTTCACAATAACAACATTTGTTCCCTAATGTTTTAAGTCCTTTAGTATACCAATTTGCTAACTTTGTTTTAGGCTTACATTTAAACTTAAGTTTTTCTTAGGGTGAACAAGTGTACCACACTTCAATATATTTGCTAAAGAATCTGCCAAACACAGTTTCAACATCAGTTTGTCCAAGCTGTGTTTCATACAAAAAGTCCTATTTTATATAACTTCAGCAAACAAGTTCCCAAATTCATCTTTCTGACCTCTTACCCAAGTCACCTCATTTTCACTGTGGGTTATATTACTGATATGACCTTACAGTTTGCAGTAAAGTGTGAGGAGCATCTGTCTGCATGACTAACAGTAAAAATCTCACTAAAAAAGTTAACAATAGCATTATCTAAGCAGGATTCCTTACGAGTAGCATTTTTATTTGTACAGAATAAATTTAATGACCTTAAGACATTGAAAAAAGTTCTTGACACTTGCTTGTCACATTTTGACACTTCTATATTGAAGTCACTGCTGAATAAAAAGTTCTGATCTATCCATCCAAATTTGATTTTATCCGATTTTGCCAAAATAAGTTAGGTGAATGGCTGGAACAATTCATTTTAAAATGATGCAACAGGTTGTCTCTGTTATTTTTGTTCTTTCAGCTCTTGTATTCAATCTCTAATAGCCTTGTGACCAACAGACATTACACTCTGATTTTCCTTCATGTTTTTCAAGATTATGAGTCAAAACTTCTTATTTTCTACACTATACAGAAGCTTTTCCACTTATCCTTCCTGAACTAGTACCCCCCAAGAGAAAGATAGTGTAATGGTGGAATATGGCTTGCTTAATGTGGCTCTTTTTTAATGGTTCTGTACCTAAACTTGTAAAAATGAAACCCTTATAGTGTCACTTTATTGTCCATCTGTCTGTCTGCCTGTTCGACTGCTCAAAACCCATTCTCTCAGGAATGGGTAGACATATCAAGTTGAAAATTGTGTCACATACTATGGTCTACGGCCCCTTGGTGGTGTAAAAAATGAATGTCCTAAGTTACTGCAATCAAAACATATGGTCATTTATGTCACATGCTTTACTTTGATTCTCACAAACTCAGCCACTGAAACCTATAGGGTACTTCTAGTTGACCTAGAATCATGATATTTGGCAAGAAGCAAGGTCTCACACTATAACCAAAGAAAAAAATCAGAACATTGTTAATTTGTAATTATATCATGAGGAAAAAAATTGACATTTGTTACTAGACTGCCAGTCTGCCTGTCCATCTGTTTGACGATTCCCATTTCTCAGAAACAGGTAGACACATCAAGTTGAAATGTATGTCGCATATTGAGGTCAATGGTCACTTGTCGGCATAACAAATATTAGCTTCTAAGTTAATGTAATATAAAGAAATGGCCATTTATCTCAAGTATTTTGATAGTTGCAAACTCAGTCATCAAAACCTGTAGGGTACTTCCCATTATCCCAGAATAATCAAATTTGGCAAGGAGCAAGGTATCACATAAAAACAATTGGAAAAATCTGAAAATTGTTAATTTACAATCGTATCACATGAAAACAAAATTTCTTCTCATTTGTAAGATACCTTCTTCTCAGAAAAGGTAGAAATATCAACTTGGAATTTATATCACATACTGATATCCATGGTCCCTTGATGGTATAATAAACATTAACTTCTATCAATACAGTCACAAGATATGGCCATTATGTCACATATTTTGATACTAACCAACACATTCATTAAAACATGTAGGTTACTTCCCGTGATCTAGAATCCAGAAGTTTAGCAAGAAGAAAGGCTTTCACAGTACAAGTAAAGGAAAAAATCTGAAATTGTTAATCTACAATTACATCACACAAAAAACTATTTCATTTGTCATTTGTTATCTGACTTCAGAATTGAAATAAAAACATTCTCAAAAGTCTTGGAATCCCTGGGACTGATATCTTACCAGTATCAATTTCAATAACAGGCAAAAATCATCGAGATACTCAATTCTCATAATGGATAAACTATCTATATACATAATTAAATTTGTGCATAAATCTTAGTGCATGAGCCAGTTTTCTATTAACCGAGCCAGTTTTCTATTAACTGTCACATATGGATTAGGTATACATTATAATGAAACTATCTGACAGTTTGAAAATGTGATTCTGACACGAATCTTTGCCAGTTGAATGTTACACCAATTCAATCATGCAAGCACAAAATCAAAGCTTTAATGTGGCAGAAAATGTAATATTCCTTTGTGACCACCTACAGATATAATATTTCAACTACTCAGATTTTTGTAATGATCTTGTTTCTGAGACTGAATACAAATTTTAAAAGGAACTATTATGTTAAAATTAAAACAATTTGTCACTTATATCTGAAAAATTCCACTCATGGCTTGTGTAACATGATTTGCACTGACTTTCCCACATATACTTGGTACATTTTTAAAATTTGTATTTTTATAAGCATACAGTTTTCCTTCACACAGAAAAGAAAGAAAAAGTAAAACCACAATTGTACCACACTTCTTTTTCCTTTCTTAAATGTTACATAAGCCTGTGGATCTTGGAGGAAGAATGATATCAAAGAAACAAATTAAAATGCTTACTGTCTTTGCTCGTCTAATTCTGCGGCTTGTACCAACTTCATTTCCCATGTAAAAAAGGAAACCATTTGGTTTGTCAGTGTTGAAATACATTGAAACATGAGTGGATGTTCCTAGGTGAGGTAAACTCTCAGGGTTTTTTAGTTCCAGTATTGAATCGTGTTGAAATGTTGCACCAACATCTATCCTGTAAGTAAATTATCAAAAATACATTAAATGAAGACACAAAAATAATTTTGATACCAAGTAATAACACTTAATTGGTTATTGATAATATGAAACAAAAGAAAAAGATAACAGAATTCACTTTTGCAAACAAAATTTCCTGCTTTTTGTATTTTATAGTTAAGAAACAAAACCAGTAGTATGTCTACCTGTTAACATGATCCCTTGCCAATGCCACCTGTCGTTTAAGTTCTTCTATCTTCCTTCCAATATCACTACTGGCCTTGGCTGTTAAGTTCTGTCTTTCTCCAACAGCAGCCATGAGACTTTTTATATTTGGCACTACAGTAGTTACCTGCTCCACTGTGGAGTACAAAAAATTCCCTTTTTCAACAAATGTAAGCAAATGTTTTGATGAAAAGATAGCATATAAAATTAAGTAACTATAATTATCATGGAAAATCTGAAATTACTCTTTTTATAAGCAAATGTATCTCCAGTTGTCTCAATACACATATACAGCAAGAAACACAATATTCAAAATCTTCAACGTGGGAGAAAAACATGTGTTACACATTTCTAGGAACCCTGATTATGATAACATAACAACCTACAAGGTGTCTTTCATGTAATTATTTGACATTTGTGGCAAATGGAATGGGTGGCTAAAAAAAGTATGGTTTATGTTAAAGTAAAGAAGACCCAACAAAGCAATGAGACACAATTTCACTCCTTGTAACTCACTGTACAGTCCAATTCATCATTAAGATTGAAATTAGTATTCTAATCACAAACAAGTGCCAATTACCATAAGACTACATGAATAATATAATTCTCAATACTAGACCCACCACACTGGTCATGTAGACATCAGTAAGCTCCTTTCTGGAAAATATTTGGATAGTGGGTGGAACGGTGGGGGAAGGGGTCGGGAGGGGGGAAAGGGGTATATAATTATCAATTAATCCACTTAAAGCTAAGCTTCACTCTGAGTTACCTAAAATTGCCTATGACATCCCACATGTAGTAAATAGCATGTTATACACTCAGGAAATATGCTGGATGTATCTTTGTTGATTGTATTCTACCTATAGCCTGACTGGACAGCAACAGGAAAGGGGTAGGGAGGTGTGAAATGTGCAATCTGCACTCACTTTGTTGAGAGATGCACTGAAGCACCGTTTCTGTCTGTATACACTTGGCTACGTATATGAAGACCAGAACAATCTTCTTTCGTATAAACTGCATAATATTTTTTGTCTCAAATCCACATGATGAAAGACATTCCCATGATCTGATGAGAACCATCAAATGATATAAAAATTGTGGCTTTTGCATAACTCCTCCAAAACATAGTATTTAACTCAAAAAAAGTCATTGATCATGATATATCTTAACAAATGATTGCAATTAAATTGGTGACTCATGTACCTTAACTGTATATTCCAATCATACTAAGTTTCATCCAGTGATAAGTCAAGTTGAAAATACCATGCTGTTCCAACTTCTCCAAAACAGTTATAAAAAGATCCAGAATCTAATGAAATGGTTCTGCACAGTAGCATAAAATAACAAGGTCTTAAGTGGATTTCTGGGAAGAGATCTCACATTCTTGTCTAAGTTAAGTAGGAGTCTTGATAAATGCTAGCACACAATTCATCTAAAGGTGGACATCTCAATATATTCTCACAAATAATGAGAAGTTAACTTGGAGTTCCATTAATGAAGTGCTAGGAATTCTTTCCCAAAGCTGTTGCACTGCTCAAGAATGAACGTACAGAACACTTCTACTGAGAAATTTTGTACATAGAGGAAAGGTACTAGGCCAAGTAGAGTGAAACGATGTTAGACAATTACTTCTGGACACTCATCAGAGAATCACCAATATAATTGTGTCTCCAGTGAAGTTCCTCTGATGGAAATGGATAAAGTAAATACAATAAACTGCATACATTTTTTAAGGTCAATTATAACATATAGTGTAGCTACAACGAAAAGAGCTAAAATTGCATTTTCAGGTCCTGTGTTCTCATAAAATACTTTCCTTGCTACCTACCTTATTTCTTAATTGTCTATCAGGGCCCAAATTTTAATCTTACCAATTCTATCTTTATCACTATTTTTTGCACATTTGTTTTACTTCTTATTGGTTTCTTTAAAACTGTGACCTCTTGATGTCCAAACACTGGAAATGAAAATTTCTGAATGTACCAGAATTAGAATTAATTACTCCGTCATGGTTAGACACCCGTCCGTGCCCACCCACAAGGGGTGTGGTTGGGGGGCTGCGAGAGGGTGCACTGAGCCCATCCCTTCCCTCTCTGAATCCTGGAGAGCATTTTTATACTGAGTCAATAACCATCAATTCTCTGGCATATTATAAGTTTTAGTGTCGTCTAGAAAATTCAGTTCTTATGATGTGACATGTCTCCAACCTGAACAACTCACTTATATCAAAAGTGGCAATTTTAGACTCTAGACTCCCCCTCCCTCCCTTGGAAAAATGTCTGTGGACTTACATGCAAATACCACTGTACTAACAATGTTAGCTTGCTTGACATTGGGTTAAGGTCAAAATATTAAATTAAAATAAACAAACAACACAGAAACAAATCTGATACTTCATTATGAAAAACATTTTATATCACTCTCACTGGTTATGATATATGGCTCTTTAAAATATAGACTAGCAACATCATTGCTCCTTTTATCAGTAAAGGGCAGTCTATGTGAATGATCTGCAGCATTCAATGCTGGTTTAATCTGGTTAGGTCTATTGGGCAAGTGCAGCCTGTTTAAATACAGTGATACCAATAAACACTGAGAGGCATTCTTTCTCATGATCCACTGTAACATATGATCTAATGTAAAATTTTGGATAATAATACTTCATACTTTAAGCAAATCATAGCAATAGACAAATAATTTTGCTCAAATCTACCAACTTACCATTGAGATTAGCTTGATTCACAGCCTTCATTGCAGAATCAGCATCTCTTGGGAGCTGTTGTGATACTGTCACATCTTCTGGTAGTTGATTTATAATTCTTGAGATGGTGCTCAAAGTATTCTGTGCTGTTGCATTAGCATCTTTTGCATTCTGTATGGCTTGTGATGCGTAACTCTCAACTGTTTCTTGGACTGGTATCCTGGTTAATTCGCTGAAAGGGAAACAAATTAATTCAAATCCACAAATTAGAACAAATATACTAACTGTGATACCAAAATATGAAAGCAGACCTATGCCAGACGCTAAAAGGGAAACAAATTAATTCAAATCCACAAATTAGAACAAATATACTAACTGTTATGCCAAAATATGAAAGCAGACCTATTGAATGAAAAAATACACAACTACCAAATTTCCATTATAGGAAAAAATGCAATTCACAATGCAATTTT
The DNA here is from genome assembly GCF_023898315.1 of Schistocerca nitens. Lineage (NCBI taxonomy): Eukaryota > Metazoa > Arthropoda > Insecta > Orthoptera > Acrididae > Schistocerca > Schistocerca nitens. The sequence goes on along the minus strand of NC_064618.1, from coordinate 281,293,042 downwards.
AGGTTATGTTTTTACACTGCAAACAGACTGGATTGCTAGAAAGAAAAAATAATATATAAAACACACTATCATCTCATTTTGCATTATTTTCAGAAATATCAATCCCTGTCACATGTGTTTGTTTGAGCTCAGATACTTAATTACAAAATACTAATTACAGTGCATAAAATATGTCATGACCATTAACAGGCTTCTACTTAAGTAGGCTAAGGTGTGATGTACAAGAATCAATAATTTCCAGTCATTCCCAACTCACTGTTTTTTCTGAACACTGTCTCAAGGTCTGTTGTTACGTTTTTCACTAATTAAATTTTTAGTCCAATCTGGATTTCAGAACTAAGATAATAGTTTCTAAACATTCACACCATTTCTTATAAGATTTAATATCACAAACTAAGATTTCCAGTGACATCTTGAGGACATATATGTATGTGGCAGAATCCTGAATGCTGTAGAAGGCAGAAAAGAAGACTGCAAGTTTTTGAGAGCTAGTGTTTGAGGAGAATACCGAAGATACCACAGACCAACAAGCACTCAAACAACAAAGTGCTGACGAGATCATGATAGTCAGTCATCACTATGAGGAACAACACAGTTAGTCACCTACTCAACCATGATTCATGTAATTATCAACTATGATTCATGTAATTATGGAAGGAAAAAGAGAGGGAGGATGATAGAGACTGAAGTTCAAGGATTAAATTAAAGTTAGCACAGGATATGAGAGCATCAACAGACTAGCATCAAGAAAGGGGAAGTATGGTCAAGCCTACCAACTTTTGAGTTGAGGATGATAAGAAGAAGAGGAACAAAAATCATTAGCAAGGTAAACTGTTGTAAATTTTTGAAAGTATATAATGATGAGAAATTAAACTTGAAAATATCACTAAGGTGACTGGGTTTGGCTACTTTTGCTATATAAGAATAATAGGCAAGTTTGAGCATAACTTATAAGTATTTAGCATGTTTTCATTTATCAATGACCTGTAAAATTATGTCTTATGAAAGATGGATGATTCTGTTTCCTCCCCACATATCCTTCAATCTACTAAGTTCTTAATGATACGAAATGTAAGATAGTGAACTTCACAAAATAAAAATGCACAGTACCCTATGAAAATAATATCACTGAGCATCAGTTGGAATCGGTCAACTCATACAATTTGTAGGAATATGAAATAGGAAGATGACAAAGTCTTAGTCATAGGAAAAAGAGGTGGCAGAGTGCAGTTCACTGATTGAATACTGGGGAATTTCATACAGTCTACAAAGGAGACTGCACACAAAACACTCATGTAACCCATCCTATAATATTTCTCGGTAGTATGTGATCCATACAAAATACGATCAACAGAGGATATTGAATGAATATAAAGAATGCCAACATGAATGGTCAAACAGTTGTTCAACCCATGGGAGAGTGTCACAAAGGTGCTGAAAGAATTGAGCAGGTACATGCTTGAAGTTAGATGCAAACTATCCCATGAAAACCTGCTAAGAAAGTTTCTAGAACCAACTCCAAGTGATGTCTATCGCCCTATGTATTGCTCCCACAGAGACTGCAATGATGAGGTTAGACTAATTACAGTGCACACAGAGGCATTTAAGCAATTATTCTTCATATATTTCACACATGAATAGAACAAGAAGAAGCCCTAATAACTGGTACAATTGGATGTATTCTCTGCCAAACACTTCACAGTGGTTTGCAGAATATAGGTATAATTGTAGATGTCATCATGAATAAAATAATCAAAGATTTATAATTCATCATAAATGACTAGCATTTCAGAATTTTTTAATGATAATTTTCATATTTTTGTACTAACAACAAATTTCATATCACAATGCTCAGTGTGAATGCATTTTATGGAAAACTAATTAATGTGTCAGCTACCATGGGCAAAATGGGGAATATTACACCACTATTAAGTGTTTCACACAGTTTTATTGCTAATCTCATTTGCAGTTCATTTACACCATTGAAAATAATAAGATAATAACAATAATTTTTGCATTAAAATAAGATCTGTGTTTCAACTTAATAGTTGTTGAGACTCGCTGATCATTCAAAGTGCCGCCTCGCAATTACGCGCGTCCTCTACATGCAGCGCTGTCTGCCAGCCATGCAGCAGCTGCGCCACCTAAGCAGCCAGCCAGGCAGCAGCCGCTAGACTTGGACTCAGTGCTCATTCGAATGTTACAGTGTTCACGTCTTGCTTTGTCAACTTGCTCAGTGACTTATATGTGTTGTGTCGTTTTGAAATATACGTTTTCAACTTGACGTTATAACAACTGGCGACGAGGTAGTGGATTTTTCCTTTTCATCGTTGACCCACAAGTTTCCATGGCTACTGTCAAGCAACTATTGCAAGGTCTCATTGAACAGCAAACGCTTCTAACATCGGCAATTAGCAATTTCGTAGCGGCGTCAAATGCGGGGCGTTTCTCGTCATTGTCTATACCTCCTTTTCCTTCTTATGACGAGACGGCAGAAGACTGGTCTGATTACGGAAAACGTCTTCGACAGCACTTCCTGGCATTTCATGTCACAGACAAACAAACATGTAAATCTCTGTTCCTTTCCTGGATTTCACCTCAAATGTATCGGTTGCTGTCGCAATTGGCTCCTTTGAAAGATCCTGCATCTTTGTCCTTTGCTGAAATGTGTTCACTTCTGTCTGTCTATTTTCAAAAGCAAACGCACGTGGTAGCCTCTCGTGTTGCCTTTTATCGTTGTCAAAAACAACCGCATCAATCCTATCGCGCTTGGGCTGCTGAACTTCACGGCCTCAGTAGAAAGTGTCAATTTGTTACTGAAGTTCACAAAGAATCCTATGCCGATTCCATGGTACGGGATGCTATTATCCGGTCGGCGCCCGACAAAGAAGTTCAGCAATGTGCCCTTCAATTGGCAAATTCAACTCTAGATGAAGTCCTATCCATCGCGCAGTCTTTTGAAATTTCTCGCGCCGCTGGGGCGCAAATAGAGGCATGGGGTGATGTCGGAGAAATACAACCTCTGTGCGCTGTTGACGACGCATGCGGTGCATCCCCACCGGCCGACGTGGCCACAGTACGCTCCCACGCACAGCCTCGGCCTAACCGTAAACAAACCTCTAAGAAACTGCAGCAAAACTCCCGGAAACTTCCCTCATGTCCGAGGTGTTTTACAAAACATTCACGCGAGGATTGTCCCCAAAGTTGGGCTATGTGTCACAATTGCTAAAAGAAAGGTCATGTATCTTCCATTTGCAAATCCGACCACATACATGATGTTCATGAACATGACCCTGATTCTGATTCTGTGTTGTCTGTCAATTGCACTTCTTCCCTTTCAGGGAAGTTATTCCTCACTGTCCAAATCCTGGGTTGGGATGTTTGCATGCAGGTGGATACCGGTTCAGCTGCCACTATAATTAAATCTCAGACGTATCTTCAGTTGGGTTCTCCACTCCTATCACCTGTCACTCGGCAATTACGGACGTACAATAAACAGAAGATTTCTCTCTTTGGAGAATTTAATGCTGAGGTATCTTACAAATCTGTCGTTCGCACTGTTCTCATATTTGTGGTCGACCAGAGTACACAGAGAATCTTTTCGGTTTCGATGCCTTTTGCGTTTTTGGGTTCTCCATAGACGACTCTGTCAATATCGTATCTGATGCTATTCCTTATGCTCAATTGGACTCCTTGTCAACGACATTTTTGTCCCTTTTTTTCTCCTGGGTTAGGCCATGCAAACGATTTTGAAGCTCATAACACGCTCAAACCCACTGCTCGGCCTAAGTTTCTTCGGGCTCGGCCCATTCCTGTGGCCCTTCGTGATAGGGTAAAACAGGAGCTGGATCGTCTCACTACTTCAGGGGTCTTGCTTCCTGTCACTTCCAGTGAGTGGTCCTCTCCTGTCATTGTCGTTGCTAAGCCCAATGGTGACACTCATCTCTGTGGCGATTTTAAAGCCACTGTCAATGCGCAATGCCTCATTGACACTTACCCTATGCCCCGACCTGAAGAATTGTTCACTAAACTTGCGGGTGCCCAGTATTTTTCTAAAATTGACTTGTCAGAAGCTTATGATCAACTTCCTCTCGACGCGGCTTCCCGGCAGTTTCTGGTCCTTAACACGCCTTTCGGCCTCTACCATTCAGGGTTGCCAGCGCCCCTGCGCTCTTTCAGCGATTCTTGGAACAATTATTGCTCCCTGTCCCTGGGTGTATAAATTACATGGACGACATTGTTGTCACTGGCTCCACCACTGAAGAACATCTTCAGAACCTCTGCACACTTTTTCATGTCTTACAGACTGCCAGTCTTAAGTGTAATCTTCAGAAATCACAATTTTTTCAGGCATCTATCACGTACTTGGGGTTTCAACTGTCTCGGGATGGTATTCATCCGCTGAACTGTCTTGGGATGGTATTCGTCCGCTTCAGCAAACTGTCGCTGCGATCAATGCCCTTCCTCACCCTACATCTGTTAAGGAACTGCAGGCCTTCTTGGGGAAAATAGCATACTATCACAAGTTTTTACCGTCTGCTGCATCAGTGGCTCAGCCGTTGCATCGCCTGTTGCATAAAATCGTGCCTTTTCACTGGTCCGCGTCATGCGATGCGGCTTTCCAGAAATTGAAGACTATGCTGAAACTGTCCCTGTGCCTGGCTACTTATCGACCTGGCCTACATCTTGTTTTTGCCATGGATGCCTCTCAATACGGGGTCGGTGCAGTCCTTGCGCACTGTTTTTCAGATGGCTCTGAACAACCCATTGCTTATGCCTCCAAAACGCTCATCGATGCCCAACAAAAGCATTCTCAAATTGAAAAAGAAGCTTTGGCCATTATTTATGCTCTTCATAAGTTTGGTGTTTTTCTCTATGGATCCAAATTTCATCTTGTTACGGATCACAAGCCACTTGTTTCCTTGTTTCATCCATCATTGTCACTTCCCAACAAGGCTGCACACCACCTCCAGCGTTGGGCTCTTTACTTGTCTCGTTTCAATTATGAGATTCATTTCCGGCTGATGGCTCAACATGCAAATGCTGATGCACTGTCTCACCTTCCCATGGGTCCTGATCTGGTATTCAATAAGGACTAACTTTTGTGTTTCCATCTGGATGTTGCCGAGCAGCGTGTTGTGGACGGATTCCCCATCACAGGGGACCGGCTGGCGGCAGCTACGGTTCTGATCCTACCCTCTCCCTGGTTTTACGCTGTATTCAGAAGGGTTGGCCGGATCATCCGACCGCTAAGAGTTCTGACCCGTTGAGGAACCACTACGCTTTGCGCTACCGCCTCATGCCTAGGGATGGTGTTATCCTCCTTTCCACCGACAATGCTTCGCCGCGTGTTGTGGTACCTGCGCCTTTGCGTGCTTCGGTCTTGCGCCTCCTTCACCAAGGGCGCTGGGGTGTGTCTCGCACAAAATCTCTGGCGTGCCGTCATGTGTACTGGCCTGACATCGACTCTAAAATAGCACACATGGTCGCTGCCTGTGGCCCTTGTGCGTCACAGGCCGCCGCCCCGAAGTCATCTTTGTCACCGTGGCCTTCGCCTGAGACACCTTGGGAGCCCATTCATGCTGACTTCGTGGGTCCTTTTTTAGGTACTTATTGGCTCCTCATAATTGACACCTACTCTAACTTTCCTTTCATTGTCCGTTGCACGTCACCTACCACCGCGGCAACCGCAAGTGCTCTCGCCCGCATTTTTTCTTTGGAAGGCCTTCCCTCTACTCTTGTTACTGATAATGATCCGCAATTTGCCTCTTCCGAATTTGCGGATTTTTGTGCTCGTCACGGCGTTATGTATGTCACGGCCCCTCCGTTCCATCCACAATCAAACGGTGAGGCTGAACCACTGGTCCACACATTTAAGACTCACGATGCGGAAACTCCTGACTTCTTCTGCTGCTGATGATGTGCTTCTCTAGTTTCTTGCTTCTTACCGTTTCACCCCCATGGGTGACCACAGCCCGGCTGAGCTCTTATATGGCCGACAGCCCCGCACGCTACTTCATCTTATGCGGCCTTCCACCTCACAGCCGCGGGTGCCTTCGCTTGGCCGGTTCACCACCGACGACCTTGTCTGGGTACGGGGATATGGCAAGCGGTCAAAATAGAGTCCGTGCCGCATCTTACGACACCGTGGCCGACGCCTGTATGAAATCCAGACGGACACGGGTGTTGCAGTGCGACATTCGGACCAACTTCGGCCCCGTGTGCTGGCAACGCCTGTTCCGAAGGCCGCTACACCACCTTCATCTCTACCAGATGCTCGGGACCTTGGCGTCTCTCATTACTCACAACGCAGCCCTCTCACCATCATCTCGGTGCCAGTACAAGAATGGACACCACCAGGAGACGTGCCCATGCAGGAACCGGATGACCATCATCTGTCGGAGCCAATCTACTTGCCTCCTCCTCCTATGGACACCGACACATCGCCCATGTCTCCTGTTATATCAACTGGACTTGCCGCAACGGGCAGATTGGCGCAAGGGGCCCTAGCAGATTCGACCCCTACGTCTCCTGTCATCTCGAGCCATTATCATCGGGGACACTTCCGTCCGTACGGGAAGCCTCCTCCTCGAGACTTTACGGCCAGTCACACAATGCCTATGGACGTTAGCAATCTACAGCCCACCTCCATCAAGACCAGTGAAAAAATTTCAAAGGGGGGAGAAGTGTTGTGACTCGCCGATCATTCAAAGTGCCGCCGCGCAATTACGTGCGTCCTCTACATGCGGCGCTGTCTGCCAGCCATGCAGCAGCTGCGCTACCTAAGCGGCCAGCCAGCCAGTGGCTGCTAGACTTGGACTCAGTGCTCATTTGAATGTTACAGTGTTCACATGTCTTGCTTTGTCAACTTGCTCAGTGACTTATATGTGTTGTGTCGTTTTGAAATATATGTGTTCAACTTGACGTTATAACAATAGTCATGATACAGAGTACAATGTTCTTCTCCGATGCCACCTGCAAAACAAGTTGTCAATAATCAATACTAACTTGTAATCTTGGAAGCATGTTTAACAATAGTCTCTGTGTTTGCTGCACCTACATTAGTCACTACTCATTTTTCATTGTATCTGATTTGCTGAAATTTATTGTTACTTGCGGTTATTTATCCTCATAAATTAGTTAATGGTGGTAGAAAGCTTTTTGAACTTATAAAGTAAGTTAACAACTGCTGACAGTTTGTCACAACCAGACACAGAATAGGAAAGGTTTTAATGGAATTTTCTGATGGTGGCAGTGGTTTTCAACCAACTTCAAGTGAGGATTCAGGCACACATGATGGCAACTGCAGTGAAGATCATGAGCATATTGATCCAATAGGAGGCAATATGAACATCAGTGACACATGTAGTGAAATTCTTTAACATCCACTAGTGGTGAGTTGGTATGACTGAAATCTGATAACCTTGGTGTCAACAAACTTGTTCATTTTTGTGTCCCCCACCAAAATACTTTTGGATCTTAGCAATATGAGCAATAATTAAAATTTCAGACAAAATCCTTTGCATGGACAAATGAATCAATCAAATTTTATTGTCATTCAGCTCATAAAGCAATAGACAACATCAAGATAACTTACATTTTTAACATTAATTACTAAATACAATTTAGTTTGGATTACATAAGGGCATCCGCTAGATACAGTGTTGAAAGACAGTATTTTCAGTTTCAAAAAATTCGTCTGCTTTGTAGAAAGGATTATTTACTAGTATTCTGTACAACTTAGCTTTGAAGATATTGACAGGTAACTCTTTTAAATCTATACTTAAATTATTGTACAACTTAAGTCCAAGAACTAAATATGAATTCTGTGACTTGGGTAGTCTTTGATATGGTACATCTAAACATGATTTGTTCCTGGTGTTATGGCTATGTACATCCCTTCTTAATGATATATTTGAAATATTGTTCCTAACATACAATAGAACATTATAGATGTACAAGTTTATCACCATCAGGCATTGCAATTTAACAAACAAGGGTTTACAGTGTTCTAACTTATCTGAGTCGGTTATTATTCTTACTAATTTTTTTTTTTTTTTTTTTTTTTTTTTTTTTTTTTTTTTTTTTTTTAAAGTAGAATGCCCTTTACATGACTGCTATTGCCCTGCAATAAGATACCATATGATATGATACTTTGAAAGAAAGCAAAATATGCTGAACTTATATAACTATTAGGGACATGTCTTTTTAAGTTTCTAATTAAATAGATAACTCTTGAAAGTCTAGCAGATAAATGTTTGACGCGTGGTTCCCATGTCAACTTTTGTGACACAGTTATCTGTTTATCAAGAATTACAAAATAGCATGTATGGTGAGAATATTTATATCTATGGGAATCTAATGATGTATTTCTCAATATAAGAATCTACAGCACCGAGTTATAGGAAAAGCTAAACATTGGCTGTGTACCTGATATTATTTTACATCTGATGAGAGCATAAAAGAAACAGACATAAAATATTTGAACACTGACAGCTTACAAGTTTCCTTTCATTGAGATGGAAACTAGGAAACTACGTATATCACATTGTCAGATGTCATATCCCCAGTGAAAAGAATGCATCACTACCTAAACCATAGAGAGACTGAACAGAAGAGATGTCATGAACTTTTGTATGAATTTTTATGGTGCTTCATTCTCAATATCAAACAGAAATTCTGTCTGATCACACAAACATAACTTTTTACACTTGTCTCTAACACTCAAGAGTTACAAATTGCACATATTTGGGGTGCACACCAACTCTTATCATCCTATTACAAGCCTTTTAAGGGTTAGATGAACTGACAACCGCAACACAAGAGGTTAAAATAATTTACATATAGAGTGCTGTAGTGTCACAAATTAGTGCTGCTGACATCCATACTTTTTTAATATTTTAAAGTGTTTATGAAACTTATTTCTGCAAATGTGTTTTTTCTTTGTTACTGGAGATGTTATGGGAAAATTATGACACCACAGTTTCATCTTTTACATCTGAGGTGGACTTTCACAGTGCCAGATGATGCGATCTCTTAGCTGTTGGACAGCAACTGGAAGAATACGACAGACACTTTGCCAAGACATCCTATGTTCTCTGGTATATTAATGGAACAGTTAAAACCATTGGATTTTGTAAACCAGCATTGTAATGTGAAATTCAAAAAAAGGTTAGTGCTCATCTGTCAGTTCATTCCTCTTGTACCACAGAGCACATCAAGAAGGAGAACTTGCACATATGTGGAACAAATCAAAGTATGCCTTAATAAAACACAAAGGAATTATGTAAGCTTAATCTGTATACTGTATTAATAATGAAATTTCACTGTACTGGTTAGTGCTACTCTCACTTACACTATTAAATTTAATAGAGTAAATCAGTAAGAAAGCTATTACCTTGAAACAAAAAAAAAGCTGCCTTCTCAGTTTTATTGTATAGCTGTTGTTTACCTGCTGTTGGTAGCAAAATACTTACTAGATTATAATGGTATTTTAAAGAAAATATTTTCTTACACCTGGAAATACTAAATCCTAGATACAGTACATCACTATTGTACTTGTACTATGTAGCTTTATTTGTTTGTTTGTTTGTTTTATTTGGCCTTCACAGTCATGTAGCTTTATAACAAACACTTCTGTTTGCTATGTAGCTAACAGAATTTCTACTATCCCTGGATTTAGATATCCAGATGACTTGTAATAAGAGAAGCTTATGAGACATGTTTTTAATTTTCTTTCAAACTGGTAGGGATTCCCAGTTACTTGCTTTATGTTAGATTGGAGCTTTTTAAAAGTTTTCATACCACAGTACCATTTGGAACTCTAGACAAGGAAGCAAAGTCTACATGAAAATATGTACAGCTGCATGTTGTGCCAGAGGGTGGTCTACCTTGCTCTTGAGCATAGTTTGGCAGTGGCCATTCAACCTGATGGATGGCTGGTTGGTAGTTATACCAACACCAAAAGCAGTGCAATGATTGCAGCAGAGCTGGTATATAATATGGCTGCTTTCACGGGCCTGTGATGTAGTAGGATAAGCTGTGACAGGACGGAATAGAAGTGCTGGTTGGGTGGATTTGGCAGATCTTGCACCTGGCTGTTCTAAGGGGATACGACTCTTGTGGCAAGGTGTTGGGATTGCGAGTGGCATAAGGACGGACTAAGATGTTGTGGAGGTTGACTGGGTGATGGAACACTACTTTAGGAGGGGTGGAAAGGACCTTGCATAGGATGCCTCTCATTTCAGGGTATAATGCTAGGTAATCAAAGCCCTGGTGAAAGATGTGTTTCACAGTGACTGAAAGGTTGTGTTGTGGGGTGATCACTCTGTTGTAGAAATAATTAAAAATCCAAGATCGCTTAAACACTGTTTACTAGATGACCGGTTTCAACACACTAAAGGTGCCATAATCGGGTCTGAATGTAGCTTAACATGTATAAATCATTTGGATATTGTTGCAGAAATAAAAATTAAAAACCAGCTGCTCTCATGGCCATTCTATTTCATCAGATATATAAAACTGAAGTCACAAGATAAAACTATTTGACACATGACTGCAGCTCAACTAACAACGGTCGGCCGACCGTTGTAAGTCGAGGGTAACGCAAAACGTTTTTTGATGTGCGTATATTGTATTGAGGCCTACAGTCCCTCAAAGATGTAAAAAAGTGAAGCTTCTAATTCAATGAATCTTTTTATACTTGCAAACCCATTTATTAAAACCTAAAGGGTACTTCCACTTGACATAGAATCATGAAATTTTGCACAAACAAAGGTTTTACAGCACAAGTACAGAAAAAAATCAGAAAATTGTTAATTTGTAATTATAGCATATGAAAAGAATATTAGGGTGAATATCTTGCCAGTATCAATGCTGATTGTCAGGATCTTGATTTCCAGAATGAATGAGCTGTCCATATATATATATATATATATATATATATATATATATATATATATATATATATAACAGAGGGAAACATTCCACGTGGAAAAATATATCTAAAAAGAAAGATGATGAGACTTACCAAACAAAAGCGCTGGCAGGTCGATAGACACACAAACAAACACAAATATACACACAAAATTCAAGCTTTCGCAACAAACTGTTGCCTCATCAGGAAAGAGGGGAAGGAGAGGGAAAGACGAAAGGATGTGGGTTTTAAGGGAGAGGATAAGGAGTCATTCCAATCCCGGGAGCGGAAAGACTTACCTTAGGGGGAAAAAAGGACAGGTATACACTCGCACACACACACACATATCCATCCACACATACAGACACAAGCAGACATATTTAAAGACAAAGAGTTTGGGCAGAGATGTCAGTCGAGGTGGAAGAGTAGAGGCAAAGAAGTTGTTGAAAGACAGGTGAGGTATGAGTGGCGGCAACTTGAAATTAGCGGAGATTGAGGCCTGGCGGATAACGAGAAGAGAGGATATACTGAAGGGCAAGTTCCCATCTCCGGAGTTCGGATAGGTTGGTGTTGGTGGGAAGTATCCAGATAACCCGGACGGTGTAACACTGTGCCAAGATGTGCTGGCTGTGCACCAAGGCATGTTTAGCCACAGGGTGATCCTCATTACCAACAAACACTGTCTGCCTGTGTCCATTCATGCGAATGGACAGTTTGTTGCTGGTCATTCCCACATAGAATGCATCACAGTGTAGGCAGGTCAGTTGGTAAATCACGTGGGTGCTTTCACACGTGGCTCTGCCTTTGATCGTGTACACCTTCCGGGTTACAGGACTGGAGTAGGTGGTGGTGGGAGGGTGCATGGGACAGGTTTTGCACCGGGGGCGGTTACAAGGATAGGAGCCAGAGGGTAGGGAAGGTGGTTTGGGGATTTCATAGGGATGAACTAACAGGTTACGAAGGTTAGGGGGACGGCGGAAAGACACTCTTGGCGGAGTGGGGAGGATTTCATGAAGGATGGATCTCATTTCAGGGCAGGATTTGAGGAAGTCGTATCCCTGCTGGAGAGCCACATTCAGAGTCTGGTCCAGTCCCGGAAAGTATCCTGTCACAAGTGGGGCACTTTTGTGGTTCTTCTGTGGGGGATTCTGGGTTTGAGGGGATGAGGAAGTGGCTCTGGTTATTTGCTTCTGTACCAGGCCGGGAGGGTAGTTGCGGGATGCGAAAGCTGTCGTCAGGTTGTTGGTGTAATGTTTCAGGGATTCCGGACTGGAGCAGATTCGTTTGCCACGAAGACCTAGGCTGTAGGGAAGGGACCGTTTGATGTGGAATGGGTGGCAGCTGTCATAATGGAGGTACTGTTGCTTGTTGGTGGGTTTGATGTGGACGGACGTGTGAAGTTGGCCATTGGACAGGTGGAGGTCAACGTCAAGGAAAGTGGCATGGGATTTGGAGTAGGACCAGGTGAATCTCCTTTGGTTCCATCAGATTCACCTGGTCCTACTCCAAATCCCATGCCACTTTCCTTGACGTTGACCTCCACCTGTCCAATGGCCAACTTCACACGTCCGTCCACATCAAACCCACCAACAAGCAACAGTACCTCCATTATGACAGCTGCCACCCATTCCACATCAAACGGTCCCTTCCCTACAGCCTAGGTCTTCGTGGCAAACGAATCTGCTCCAGTCCGGAATCCCTGAAACATTACACCAACAACCTGACGACAGCTTTCGCATCCCGCAACTACCCTCCCGGCCTGGTACAGAAGCAAATAACCAGAGCCACTTCCTCATCCCCTCAAACCCAGAATCCCCCACAGAAGAACCACAAAAGTGCCCCACTTGTGACAGGATACTTTCCGGGACTGGACCAGACTCTGAATGTGGCTCTCCAGCAGGGATACGACTTCCTCAAATCCTGCCCTGAAATGAGATCCATCCTTCATGAAATCCTCCCCACTCCGCCAAGAGTGTCTTTCCGCCGTCCCCCTAACCTTCGTAACCTGTTAGTTCATCCCTATGAAATCCCCAAACCACCTTCCCTACCCTCTGGCTCCTATCCTTGTAACCGCCCCCGGTGCAAAACCTGTCCCATGCACCCTCCCACCACCACCTACTCCAGTCCTGTAACCCGGAAGGTGTACACGATCAAAGGCAGAGCCACGTGTGAAAGCACCCACGTGATTTACCAACTGACCTGCCTACACTGTGATGCATTCTATGTGGGAATGACCAGCAACAAACTGTCCATTCGCATGAATGGACACAGGCAGACAGTGTTTGTTGGTAATGAGGATCACCCTGTGGCTAAACATGCCTTGGTGCACAGCCAGCACATCTTGGCACAGTGTTACACCGTCCGGGTTATCTGGATACTTCCCACCAACACCAACCTATCCGAACTCCGGAGATGGGAACTTGCCCTTCAGTATATCCTCTCTTCTCGTTATCCGCCAGGCCTCAATCTCCGCTAATTTCAAGTTGCCGCCACTCATACCTCACCTGTCTTTCAACAACTTCTTTGCCTCTACTCTTCCACCTCGACTGACATCTCTGCCCAAACTCTTTGTCTTTAAATATGTCTGCTTGTGTCTGTATGTGTGGATGGATATGTGTGTGTGTGTGCGAGTGTATACCTGTCCTTTTTTCCCCCTAAGGTAAGTCTTTCCGCTCCCGGGATTGGAATGACTCCTTATCCTCTCCCTTAAAACCCACATCCTTTCGTCTTTCCCTCTCCTTCCCCTCTTTCCTGATGAGGCAACAGTTTGTTGCGAAAGCTTGAATTTTGTGTGTATATTTGTGTTTGTTTGTGTGTCTATCGACCTGCCAGCGCTTTTGTTTGGTAAGTCTCATCATCTTTCTTTTTAGATATATATATATATATAATTAAGTTCATATGAAACCCTCAGTGCATGAGTACTACTCGTACAGGCCAATTGTTTTATTTAGCCATGAAGCTGTATTATAAAATGCACAGCAATACGAAACTTACAATTTCCTGCTGTCTCAGTTCCTGCAACTAATAAATGTTTGTGTGAAAGCGATGCTTTAAATTCACAATGATTCACTCATTTTGTCATTCACTTCCTCATTCACCAGTTTAGTAGATCCCATCATGAAGGAGGGCCTTCATGGATGTAGAACATGTGAAGGTATACAAGAAGGACTCAAAGTATACACTACAAATCCAGCAAAGAACACAAAGAAAACTTACTTATTGACATTGCTCAGCACTGATTCTATATGTTTGTTGAGGCCATCAATTACATCCAGGCGGTCTTTGGCATCTTCAAGTTGTGGTTCGAGTTCTCCCTGAGCCTTATCGAGTGTCTGCCTGGCTTCTTCAAGCAATTCCGTGGAACGAGTTTGTGACAGAGCAGTTCGTTCACCAAGACCATTTGACTGAAATTACATTACGCAAATGAGCACAATATAATTATGCACCTAAAGTGAGAACAACAATTTCACTTAACTATTTCTCTTGACTCTCACATTCCTATGTTGGCTGGTATAAATGGTGAAAAATATAAAATTCTAATTTACATATACAACTGCTCTCTCCATTGTCTCCTAAATGCTTTCTCTCACTCATGGAATGCTCACTGACAGCTACTGTGTCAGTGATTACAGTCCCATTTCTCTTGGTGAGGCTGCCTTGAGAGGTCTCACAATAATCCTGACAAACTAGCACTGGCTGTCCAGCTCAGGCTGAGGTAGAAGCTACTCAAACAGAAGACAATGTTACATTGGCTTTTATTAGTTTTAGTGGAAAAAATATTTGGCCCTGTTGTGATGTTTCCCATCATACTGAAAAACTTATTTTTCCATTTTTGGCATCAGCAGTGTGCAACACATTTTATATCTTTCTGCAGCCATTCACTAGTTATCCACCACAGAACATAGTAGCAATTTTCAATGTTGTTCTTATTCTTCCTTTTTACATTTTGCCTATTTAAACAGAGTGTTTGAACCTTTCAGTATTCTGATGATTTTTTTTATTATTTTAGGGCCATTTAACTGTGATATTGCTTGAACTTATAATGCTGAATAGCATTTCAGTTTCTTGATACCTATTCTGTAAATGTGTCTGTAGAATTTCAAGCATATTTTGTCCACTGTATTAGTTACCTTTCATTAGGGTGTAAAAACTTGCACTGATGCAGTGTCAGCATGGTTATTAATGGATTTGGTATGGTTAATTTAAGGGGCAGAAGAATGCCCTTCTGTCAACACCACATTACTGCCCCCCTCCCCCCAGCACAAATGTGTGTACCCAAAAGTAAGCAAATCTGCCAAGTAGATTTGATCCATGACCAACGCACCTCCCTGTCCTGGAAAATACTTCAACAGGCATGGCTATCCAGGTGGGTGTATGAAAATCAATTATAATAACATCAAAATGATATACAATGAACACATTATAACAATGAAACCTTAGAGCTTTTGTACATAAGGCACTAGAAGACAATAACTGGATGACAGAAAAAGAGAAACACAGATGAGTAAATTTGACTGGAGCACTTATGGTAAATTAAATATGGCTTTAAACATGTTTCTGATGTGTCTGAAAAGAAACTATTACAATGAGTGTCTATTAACAGTTTTGATTTAGGGTAGTGAGGCATCTACATCTATACTCCACATGTCTCTTTATGGTGTGTAGCAGATGATATTTCTAGTAGCACTATATTTTTCCCACATTCCTATTCCATACATGACTCACAAGGGAAAGAATGATTGTTGGCAAACCTCCATATTAGCTCTGATTTTATCATTGTGGTCATTTTGAAAACCATATGTGTAAGTAAGTAATATGTCACCCTACTTCTCCTGGAGCATACTTTCAGAATTTCAATAATAAAAGCCTCTGTGATGCATAATGCTTATTTTGTAGCAACTGAAACTGGGGTTTGTTGAGCATCTCCGTAACACTCTTCCACCTCTAATGACCTCACTGTTGACAACAAGTAATGCTCTCATGCAGGATAAATTATCATGTATCTTCACTATCTCCACTATTAATCCACTTTGTGAGGATTCCAGAATAATGAGCAATATTCTAAAATTGGCTGGACAAGTGTTTTGTAAGCCACTGCTAGTTCTCTAATATTATGCAACAATAATGATTTTAAATTCTTCCAATGGATCTTAGTCTGAAATTGCTTTTCTACAAATTGTTTTATGTGATCATCCCACTTTCGGTTACTATTTTTCAGTAGTTCTGTTTCAAATGATTTGCCACCAATAGCGTAATCAAACAGTAGTGGATTTTTCACCCATATATACTCAATACATTACATTTAGTTGCTTTCACGTTCAACTGAAATTCCCTGCACCAATAACCAATCCTCTGGAAGTCTTCGTGCAATTCACTACAATTTTGTACAATAGAAGATTGCAAAGTAACACACAATAATGTTTTCCTTCCCTAGTATTGCAGCTGGAATGTTGAAATTTCATAACGATATAGTTTGAAGCTTGAGCTACAGAGGATATTTTGTTTTCATGTGCAGCTCTAGAGAGAGAAGCCTGAACTATGAAACAAACAGGACCCACATGTTATTGTCTTTAACTTGTGAAGAGCAGTGAAGTTTAATTTGATATTTGTGGGCCAAAGGGAATAAATTGAGTGAAATTCACAGGAACATTCATGGCCTGCATGGGGACAACTTTATGGGCTGTAGCAATGTCTTCAGGTGGTGTGCATACTTCCAAGAGGGCCCTGTAAACATCAGTGATTTGCCACACTCCGGGCAGCTAGTAACAGCTGCAACCCTGCAGAGCGTTGGAGCCACTGAGGCAGAAGTTTTGAAGAACCAGCCTGTGCAACTGCAAATCTTGTTGCAGTAGTTCAACATTTCCTGTGGTGCAATGTACAATATTGTTTATGACATATTGAAATTTCATGAAGTTAGTGCGCACTGGGAGCCTAAGAACCTGACAGACATCCACAGGGGCCAGCAAATGATGACAGGCTTAGATCACTTAATTCATTATGCCACTGAATGGCATGACTTCCTGAAAGGAATCATCACTGGTGATGAGTCATGGGCATACCACGACGTGCCTAAAACCAAGCACACCTCTGTGGAGTGGAAACATGCTGGTTCCCCAGTATGAAAAAAATTCAAAGTGACTCAATCTGCTAGGGAATTCTTTTGACAGTGTTATAGGACATGCCTGGTGTGTTTTTCGTGGTCTTTGCTGAACACTGGACCACTGTGAATGCTGCAGCCTGCATTAAAAACTTTGGTTAAGTTGCATGGTGCCTTCATGACAAATGCCACAACATTAATGCTGTCAAAGTTGAACATCTTCATGAGAATGTTCACCTCCATGCTCCTGATCTCATTTGTGAGAAAATTGCTGCATTTGCATGGGAGGTGCTCCAGCGTCCATCTTACATATTGGACCTTGCACCATTGGACTTTCATCTGTTTGGTCCCACGAAGAAATTACTAGCCAGTAAATGCTTCCCAACTGATGCGAAAGTGAAATCAGCAGTCCACAGATGTCCTTATTCCAACCAAACAGACTTCTACAAACAGGGCATATTGAATCTGGGACCACAATGTGAGAAATGTGTTGAGAACGTTGGTGACCATTTTGCAAATAGATAAAATATGTAAGTTAATTTGTGACTTTATTGTTTTGTCATCTATTACAAATTTTGGCAATAAAATTATTGTACATCACTTTCCGATCTTCCCTCATATTATCCCTACCTCCCTAAATGCAAATGCCTCATCTGTGGATTGTCTCATGGAGCTTCCAACATTATCCAGTAAATCGTATTGAAGTAAGTCTTCATGTTCTTCAATTTTGTTCCACTAAAATTTACATGCTGATTATGTCTGCAAGGAAGTCCTGAATTCATTCACAAATCCAGTCCAATACTCAGTAACCCTGTACTGAGCAAGGTGGTGCAATGGTTAGCATGCTGGACTTGCATTTGGGAGGACAATGGTTCTAATACTTGTCTGGTCATACTTTCTGTCATCACTATTTTAAAATTTGTAATCTATCAAAGAACTAAGGTAAATATGAAACAATGGAAAATTCAGGTACAAATATCTCAAAAATAAAGGAAAAGATAGGTTGTTACTTACCATAAAGAAGACACGTTAAGTTGCTGGCAGGTAGAGTTAAAAGACACTTACATAAACTTTCAGCCACAGCCTTCATCATCAAAACAGAAACAAACGCCATTCACACACACGAGCATACACACCTCATGCACACATGACTGCCAACTCCAGCAGCTCAGGCTGGAATGCAACTATCATGTGGGATGCAAGCAGCAGTCTGAAGGGGAGGGGGAGGGGCAGGGGCAGGGGAAGGGGAAGTGGAAGGGGAAGGGGAAGGGGAAGGGGAAGGGGAAGGGGAAGGGGAAGGGGAAGAGATAGTAGGAGCAGGGAGGAGAAACAAACACTGTCTGGTGAAGCACACAGGGGTTAGAATGCCAACAGACACAGCATCAGGAGGTTGTGGGGCTGGTGGAGAAAAAAGGAGCTAAAAAGGAGAGGAGTGAAAAAGGAGAGGAGGAGGGAAAGATGGGAGCGCACATAGGCAAATGGCAGCAAAGAAATGGTGTGGAAGATGAGAATTGGGAAGACATGATAGGACAGAAGGTGTGGAAACTGATGGATGTAGGATGTGGGGACATTATGTTACTGTGGTTCAGGCCAGGATAGTTATAGGAGCGGAGATTGTGTTGGAAGGATAATTCCCATCTATGCAGTGGTGTTGGGGAGGGTACAGATGGCTCGAGTAGCAAAGCAGCCATTGAATTCAAGCATAATATGTACAGCTGCATGTTGTGCTACACACTGGTCTACTTTGCTCTTAGCCACAGTTTGGCAGTGGCATTCATTCAAGTGGACAGCTGGTTAGTAGTCATACCACTGTAAAAAGCTGTACAATGATTGTAGCGGAGTTGGTATATGACATGGCTGCTTTCACAGGTCCCTGATGGGGTAGGATACTCCTGCGACAGGACTGGAATAGGACATACTAGGTGGGTGGATTGGGGAGATCTTGCACCTGGGCCTTCCACAAGGATACAATCCCTGTGGCAAGGGATTGGGATTGGAGTGGCATAGGGATGGGCTAGGATGTTGTGGAGGTTGGCTGTGTGATGGAACATCACTTTAGGAGGGGTGGAAAGGACCTTGGGTAGGATGTCCCTCATTTCAGGGCATGATAATAGGTGGTCAAAGGAAGGATGTTTTTCAGTTGTTCCTGTGGTCTTGAGTGATGAAGGGAGCACTCCTTTGTGGCTGGTTCTTGGGAGTTGTGGGAGGATTAGGGGTGTGAGGGGAAATGGCATCGGAGATCTGTTTGTGGACTATGTCTAGGTGAAGTGCCTGTCTGTGAAGTGTTTGGTCAGATCCTCAGGATACTGAGCATTGCTGATACACCATCTGTGGGTGGCCAAGTTGTATACGAGGGATTTTGTGGTGTGAAAGAGATGACAGCCGTTGAACTGCAGGTACTGTTGGTGGTTGACAGGTTTAAAGTGGACAGACTTACGGATGGAGCCATCAGAGAGGAGGGGGTCAATGTCTATGAAGGTGGCACACTGGGTTGAGGAGGACTAGGTGAAGTGGATGGGAGAGTAGGTGTTGAGGTTGTGAAGGAACGAAGATAGGGTGTCTTGGACCTGGGTCCAGAACATGAAGATATCATCAATTGACTTGAACCAGACTAGGGGTTGGGCATTTCGGTTGATAGGAAGGTCTCCTCTAGATGGCCCATAAACCTGATGGTACAGGAAGGTGCCATGTGGGTGCCCAGGGCTGTACCATGCATTTGTTTGCACTCCTTCCCTTCAAAGGAGAAATAGTTGTGCATTAGGATAAAGTTTGTAAGGTGTATGAGGAATGGGTAGTGGGTTTGTAATCTGAGGGACAGTGTTCAATAGTAGTAAGACCTTGGGCATCAGAGATGCTGGTGTATAGGGACATGGTGTCAACAGCAATGAGTAGGGATCCAGGAAATAAAGGGCTAGGGATGGGGATTTTAGGGAGCATGTAGAAGGTGGGTGTCGAGGGAAATGGATTCAGGGGAGAGGTTCTGGGAAGGGCCTAAAGCTTTAAGCAGGGATTGGAGGTTGTGTTGGACATCTGGGATGGGATATTTCTGGCAGAGTTTATAGCTGGAGGAGTCACATAATTGGTGGAGGCCTTCTGCCAGGTAGTCGCTGTGATTCATAACAACAATGGTGGAACCTTTGACTGCAGGTAGGATGATTAGATCAGGATTTGTTTTGAGGTTGTGAATCGCTATTCTTTCTTCTACTGAAAGGTTGGTGATCTGAGGTAGGGACCTGGGGAAGGATGTTGAAGCTAAGTTGGAGGTATGGAATTCCTGGAAGGTGACCAGTAGGTGGTTAGGTTGGGGGGGGGGGGGGGAGGATCATGATTGGACAGTGGTAACTGTAAAAGGCATGGTTCAGTGGTAGAATTAGGGTGAGTTTTGTTGGAGGGATTAACAGCTAAGAAGTGCTTACACTGCAAGGATTGACAGAAAGTGAGTAGGTCTTTGAAAAGTCCAGCATGGTGAGATTTGGGTGTAGGGCTCAAGGTGAGATCTTTGGGTATGACTGAAACTTCTGTAGGGCTGAGGGTTTTTGGTGGAAAGGTTAACAACAGTGTTACGGTAATGTTTTGGCTCTGGATTTGGTGGAGAGTTAATAGGAATTTTGGGGGATGTGGCAAATTGAAAAGGTCAGCTAGGCAGGGTTTAGGAGCTAGGAGCGGTGTACACTGAGGATCACTGTGGCTAGGATAGGGGTTGAATAGTACTCCGCCAAGGCAGCAGTAGGATGTCAGCAGGTTGGATAATTTTATGGAGGTGGTGTCTGGAATGCTCCTCCAGGTGCAGAAGAGCAAAGGATTTAATTTCAGAGTTGCGATGTATGAAGCAGGGATTGCACAGTAGTAGTATCTTGTGGAGGAGGCAGGAGTGGTTCTGGGATGCCTGTGCCATGGAGATATGTTTTTACAGTACCTGGTATGTAAGAGCCAGGGACTGGCAGAATCTGAAAAGATGAAGGTCACTATGAAAGGAGGGGTGGGATCCAGAGAAAGAAATTTTTATGGTTATGCTGTTTGGGGGGATTCTGTGGTTTAGGCAGCTTTTGAAAACTAGGAAGTGGGACCGGTTTTAGTCGGGGAAAGGGACACTTTTCTGAACTGATACAGAAAGATGGAGCAGGGGTCCATTGTGGTAAGAATGGTGTAAAGGAAATGAAAATGACGCAGACTTGGGGAAAATAGTTGTAGATGGTTGTGAGAGGAGCTGGATAAGAGAAAAGACATGTGAAAATACGTAAAGACAAACAGAAACATTCACAGATATGCAAAAATATTTACAGATATGTAAAATACGTTCAGATACGTAAAATAAGCAAAAATGTGTGAAACCACACAAAAATATGCTCAAATATGCTAAGAATGAACAGAAACTTGGGAGAAAATGAACAATGAGGTATAGGAATGTTCATCTGTGTTGCAATAAGGGAAGAGAGGGGAAGGGAAGATGGGTAACGCCGAGGATCACAAGTTTGTGTGGCACGGGCAGGTGCAAAAATAAAATGCTAAAGTATGTCATGATGAGGGATGAAGGAGCTACACAACTAGCTGCACTGTCACGAAGCCTGTGTTGTATGCGGACAATTGTTGATACAGTGTGGCTTCAAAGTAGATGTGGATTGGATGGTGGTGAATAAACACAGGAAATCAAAAAATGGAAACTCCATGTAGGAATATCAACAATGTAGGAAAAGATAGATTGCCTCTTACCATAAAGAAAACATGTTAAGCTACAGACAGGCACAATTAAAAGACACTTGTATAATGCTTTTGGCCACAGCCTTCATCAGAAGAAGAGAAACACACACCATTCATGCACACAAGCAAACACACCTCAAGCACACGTGATCACCAACTCCGGCAGATCGGCTCAGAATACAATTATCGCATGGGGCACAAGCAGCAATGAGGAGAGGGCAGAGAGAGGGAAGATGAAGGGGAATGGGAAGGGGAAGGAATAGTAGTGTATGGGCGGATGGGAGAGGGGAATACTGTCTGGCGGAGTGTGCAGGGACTAGAATGCCAACAGACCCACGGTCAGGAGGTAGTGGGGCAGGAAGGTGTGTAGAAAAAAGGAAGCAAAAAAGAGAGGACTGGAGAAAGATGGGCAGACACGTTGGCAGAGGGTGGCAAATAAAGAGATGGGAGACAAGAATGAGAAGGAGATGACAGGACAGAGGACATGAAAACTGTTCAGTGGAGGGTTTGAGGACAGTATATTATCGTACGTTGAGGCCAGGATAACTACGGGAGCAGAGAATGTGTTGCTAGTATAACTTCCATCTGCACAGTTCAGAAAAGCTGGAAATGGAGGGGAGGATCCACATGGCTCAGGTAGTGAAGTAACCACTGAAATCAAACATGTTATGTTCAGCTGCATGCTGTGCCACAGAATGATCTACTTTGCTCTCAGCCACAGTTCTGTGGTGGCCAGTTGGTTGGCAGTCATACCAATATAAAAAGCTTACAATGATTTCAGCAGAGCTGGTAAATGAAATGGCTGCTTTCACTGATGCCCCAGCCCCTGATGGGGTAGGATAAACCTGTGACAGGACTGGAATAAGTAAGTGCTGGGTAGGTGTATTGGCAGATCTTGCAGCTGGGCCTTCCATTGGGATATTAGCCTCGTAGCAAGAGGTTGGGAATGGGAATGGCATTTGGATGAACTATGATGTTGTGGAGGCTTGGTGGGCAACAGAACACCACTTTAAGAGGGTTGGGAAGGAACTTGGGTAAGATATCTCTCATTTCAGGACATGATGATAGGTCATCAAAGCCCTGGCAAAAGGATGTGGTTCAGTTGTTCAGGTCCAGGGATTGTTGACACAGCATCTGATGCCCCAGATATTTTCCTCTGGTAGTTATAATTATATTTATTCCTACTGATCCAACTTCCTCCCACATCCTGACACACACTAGCATTTTATTTTCCTCACCTCCCCATGCCACACGAACTTGTGACCCTCAACCTAACCCAGCCTTCTCTTACACACACACACACACACACACAGATTTCCACATCTCATCATTCCTCTTCTTCCATGTTCCTGTATGTTTTTACGTATTTGTGTGTATTTTCACATGGTTTCATGGATTTTTGGGTATTTTTGTGTATCTGTGCAAATTTTTGCATATCTGTGCATGTTTCTGAGTGTCTTTATGTATTTTTTACGCAACGTTCCTCTTATGCAGTTCCTCTCAAGACCATTAACACCTATTTTGCAAATTTATGCATCATTTCTGATCCTTTACACACCTCCTAGCACCTAAACCCGGCCAACCTGAAATTTCAACTTGCCGCAACCCCCAAAACTTCCTTTCAACTCTCCACCAAATCCAGAGCCAAACATTTCCATAACACTGTTGCTAACCTTTCCACCAAAACCCTCAGCTCTACAGAAGTTTCAGTCCTATCCAAAGGCCTCACATTTAGCTCTACACCCAAATTTAACCATGCTGGACTTGTCAAAGACCTACTCTCCTTCTCCCATTCCCTGCAATGGAAGCACTTCTTTGCCATCAATCCCCCAACCGAATCAAACCTAATCCCAACAGTGAATCCTGTCTCTTCCAGTTCATGCCACCATCCAACTCTGATCTCCAACCCCCTCCTCCCCTCCCACTTAAGCCACCCACTGGTCACCTTCCAGGAATTACTCACCACCAACAAAGATTCACCATCCTCCTCAGATCCCTTACAGGAATGCAAACCTTTCCGTAGAAGAAAGAATAGCCATACACAATATCAACACAAATCCTGACCTAATCATCCTACCTGCAGACAAAGAGTCCGTCACTGTTGTTATGAATACCTCCAATCTCTGTTTAAAGCCTTAGGCCCTTCCCAGAATCACTCCCCTGAATCCATTTCCCTCCCCACCCCTGCAGCACCCTGCCCACGCAACTGTTACATGCTCCCCAAAATCCACAAACCCAGCAATCTTGAGACACCCCATTGTGGCTGGTTATTGTGCACGTCAAAGACACCAACCACTACCTTCACCAACTCACCATGATCCCCACCCCTTTACCTCCTAGATCCCTACTAATCACTGCTGACATCATCTCCCTATACCAACATTCCTCATGCACATGGTGTTACCGCTACTGAATACATTTCCCAATGTCCTGCATTTTAACAGCTGTCATCCCTTCCACATCACAAAATCCCTCCCATACAGCCTGGCCACCCGGGAGGACATATCTGCATTGACAAGAACTCCCTTGCTCAGTATGCTGAGAGTCTCACCAAAGCCACACGCACTATCCCCCAGACCTAGTACGCAAACTGATCTCTTGTGTCATTTCACATCACACACCCCATCCTCCCACTACCCCCAAGACCCAGTCATAAAGAAGTGCCCCAATCCTCACCCAGTACCATCACAGACTAGAACAAGTGCAGGGCTTTGATACCCTATCATCATGCCCTAAATTGAAGGATATCCTACCGGAGGTTCTTCCCACCCCTTCTAAAGTGGTGTTCCATCATTCACCCAACCTCCACAACATCCTGTTCCACTCCCAATCCCAACCCATTGCCACAAGAATCATATCCCTGTTGAAGACCCAGGTACAAGACCTGCCCAATCCACCCACCCAGCACTTTCTATTACAGTCCTGTCACAGGTTTATTTACCCCATCAGGGGCAGGGGCACCTGTGAAAGCAGCCATGTCATTTACCAGCTCTGCTGCAATCATTGCAAAGCTTTTCATATTGGTATGTCTACCACCTGCTGTTCGCCAGGATGAAGGGCCACCACCAAACTGTGGCCAAGCGCAAAGTAGACCACCCTTTGGCACAACATGCCACTGAATACAGCATGTTTGATTTCAACGATTGCTTCACTACCTGAGCCATCTGAATCCTCCCCTACACCATCAGCTCCTCTGAACTGTGCAGATGGGAGTTATCCTTACAACACATTCTCCACTTCCATAATTATTGCGGTCTCAACCATACTAACATACTATCCCCACACCCTACAACCAGTAGTTTCCTCACCCTTTGCCCTATCATCCCCTCCCCATTCTTGTCTTCCACACTCTTTGTTCACCACCCTCTGCCAACATGCCTGCCCATCTGTCCCCAGTCCTCTCCTTTTTTGGTCCTTTTCCCTCCACCTTCCTGCCTCATGACCTCCTGACGCTTGGTCTGTTGGCATTCTAGTCCCTGCACACTCCGCCAGACAGCATTCCCCTCTCCCATCCACGCATACACTACTATTCCTTCCCCTTTCCATTTCCCTTCCCCTTCCCTTTCCTCACCCCCCTCCTCATTACTGCTTGTGTCCCATGTGATAGCTGTATTCTGGGCCGATCTGCCAGAAATGGTACTCATGTGTGCATGAGGTGTGTTTGCTTGTGTGTATGAATGATGTGTGTTTCTCTTTCGCTGATGAAGGCTGTGGCCAAAAGCTTTATGTAAGTGTCTTTTAATTGTGCCTATTTGAAGTGGCTGGTCTCCAAAATATTAATGTCTCCAAATAACTCCTCTTTTACTTGTTCAGTTTGATCTACTACAATAATATCAGTCAAAGTCACTAAATGAATATACTACACCCACAACTGATCTTCCTTAAATTCTAATAAATTACATCAGGTTATGCTTGATACCATATTATCTCTTTGCAATACAACTCTTTTTTTGGTTGAAATCTAGTAATATTTTATGATCAGTTACGCAATCCAAGTCTTGTAGTACACCTAGGTTTAAATTATGTACCACAAACAAAGTCTGACGAACAGTCCACGTGTTAATTGTAATAGACAGATCAGCTTTTTCTTTAATCTGGTTTCCCTTCTGATCAGTAATTCCAACAACAATCTGGTGGTATGGCAGTAGGATGTGTTCCCTCCTCCCCCCAATTACTGATAGCAATTCCTGTGAGATTAATAATTCACTCCCAGAATGTAAGTAAATATAGACTTCCTTCCCAAAAATGTCACCCACAACAATTCGTTTTTCTTGTTTCTCATCAGATTATATTTCTTCTTCTTTGAGTAGCCACTATGAGCAGATATGAAGGCTACTACCTTCCTTATGAGGAAATACTGTTCCACTCTTGTTATGAAGCCAGACCACTGTTCCAGAGCGCTTTTGTTTTCCAATGATTGGAGCAAAAATGACCAGTCAGTCAGCATATTTGTGCACAAATTGTTTATTTTATTAGAATCAAATGTCTGAGTCTTATTATGCCCTTAATTATTTTACTTCCACCTTTTCTCTGAAACCATGGTGGATTTCAATTCCCCTCATTACTATCTGACAGGTCATTTTCTCCTTGGGTGTAGTCTCCTCATTCTTTGTTTAATGTATCAAGACCTTTGATAAATATTAACAGATCATTTACATCATCCTGATGATCTGGATTCAGGACCAAGATACCCTATCCACATTCCTCCACAACTTCAACACCTTCCCTCCCATTTGCTTCACCTGGTCCTCCTCTATCCAACGAGCCACCTTTCTGGACGATGACCTCCACCTCTCTTTTGGCTCTGTCTGCACCTCTGCCATCATTAAACCTACAGACCATCAACAATACCTGAATTTCAGCAGCTGCCTTCCTTTCCACACCAAAGTCTCTCCCATATAGCCTAGCCACCTGTGGATGTATCTGCAGTGGAGAGAACTCCCTTGCCCAGTGTATGCTGAAGGCCTTACGAAGACCTTCATAAATAGGAAATACTTCCCAAATCTAGCCCTCAAACAGTTTTCCTGTGCCATATCCTCACATATACCCAATCTTCCCAACACCCCCAAGAATCAGCTACAAATAAGCACCTCCCCCCCCTCCCCGCCCCATCACTCAGTATCACTAGAACAACTGAAGCAAATCCTTTACCACCATTTTCATTATCTCTCATACTGCCCTAAAATGAGGGACATTCTAACCAAGATCAAGATTCTTTCCACTAAAGTGGTGTTCTGTTGCCCACCCAATCTCCACAGCATCCTAGTCCATCCCTTTGCAACTCTAATGCCCAATCCCTTGTCACAGTGTCATTTTCTTGTGACAGCCCAAGATGGAAGGCCTACCCAGTCCACCCACCCAGCACCTCCTACTCCAAATCCTGACTTAGGCTTGTTCTACCCCATCAGATGGCAAGCCAGAGGGCTAAGAAGCCATGTCATATAACAACTCTACTGCAAACACTGCACAGCTTTTTGTCAGTATGACTACTGTCCACCTGTCCACTAGGATGAATGGCCACCATCAAACTGTTGCGAAGAACAAAATTGGCCACTTGGTTGCACAAGATGCAGCCAAGCACAACATGCTCTTCCTATAGTTGTTTCATAACCCAGGCCTTCACTGAACTACACAAGTATGCAGATGGGAGTTATCCTTACAACACGCAGCTGGGAGTTATCCTTACAACACATCATTCACTCCCTGGCCTCAGTGTCAGGTAAACCATTGGCCCCTGCACCCTTCACTGAACATTTTCCCCTTTCTCTGCCCTCTCACCCTCTCCAAGATCATGTCCCCTCACCTTCGGTGCATGCCAATCCCCATTGGTCCCTACAATTGTATATTACACGCCTAGCCCATATACCTGCCTCCCCTCCCTCCCACATTCCAAGCCAGCAAACCAACTGCCTCTTTCCGAACTGCTAACACCTACCCCAGTCTATCTCCCTACCAACTACCTCCCTTTCCTTCTGCCCTCCTCACCGAACGCTACTCTTACCACAACCAGTCCACCTGCCGAAATACAGCATTGGCACTGTTAGTCCAGCTGGCATCGTGTAGGGGATAGGCGTGCATATGTGTGTGTGTGTGTGTGTGTGTGTGTGTGTGTGTGTGTGTTACTCTAGCTCATCAAAGGATAACTCCAAAAGCTACCAAGTTTCTTTCTTTTGCATGTGTCTATCGACAACTCAACACTTCTGCTTTTCGAGGTCTGGTCTCTTTTAGTCCAAAAGCATTTATACTCTACAGGAATGAATAAGTAAGTAAAGTTCTATTTAAAATAACTTGGCAAAATAACTGTATCTTACATCATATTATTAGCTGATATAACTACGTTAAATGTGCGGAGCAGTTCTATTACTACAGGAAATACTGGATGGAAACTAATATGATACAATCAACAATTATCTCAAATAGAGAAAGTAGGTAAAATGAAAATAAAAGTCATTCTAGTTTTGCACTGAGAGAATGGTGAGCCTAGAAGTGGATGTATTTAAAATATGGTAAACTTGCCATTGCAGTTGCAGTTTCTGCTGGTTCCTGTGCATCATGTGCTGCTTGCATGGCTTCTTCTATTGCATTTGCAATGTTTTTATATGCATTTGCAGCTCCAACTGCATGTTCTGCTGAGTAACGTGAGCCTGAGAAAAGGCCTTCTAGTTCTTCAGCCTGGAAAGAGAGCACACAAACAAGATTATTAAATGTTTTAAGTGCAATAAAAAGTAGTAATGCACACAAAACTGTCAAAATTCTTGAACACATCTGCATACTTTACTTCAGTGTAAAATGTAAGACAAATTTCAAATAAGAAACAGAAAAAATTAATCCTTTCAATATCACACTTGACAGCATGAAAGTACAAAAGTTGCTTTTGATAATAATGCTCAAATATAGTAATAAAGATATGCTGCTTGATTCAGTCACACTGATTGAATATCTAGGCATAACACTGCAAAAGGAGAGGAAATGGGATGAGGAAATAGGGAAGGTGAATTGACAAGTACCATTTTTTAAGAATCTTATGGGAAAAGTATTGTGATCCTATGAAGGGATCTGTATACATAACACTTGCATGATCCGATCTTGAGTACTGTTCTAGTGTTTGGTATCTCCAGTAGGTTAAATTAAAGAACAACATTGAAACAATTCAGAGGCATGCTGCTAGACTTGTTACTTATCAGTCTGATCAGTACAAGAGTGCCAGGAAATGCATAGTGAGCTTGGATGAGAAATGGAAGAAGGTGATCTTTTCAGGAAATGCCATTGAAGATTCTTTCTCCACGAACCTACTATGCTGTCATAATAGGAGGAGAGGTGATACTCCTACGTGGCGTGTCCCAGGTGGCGGATAGGGAAGTCCTCACCAGTTTACCGGCGGACTTGAGTGAAATAAAATAGCTCTCGCGGACCAAACACATGCTCTGCGGTTAACAACCGTAGTTGTAGAGCGGAGCTTGCTCCAACAAAGGTTGACAACCTTCGAAAGTCAAAAATGGAAAGGTCTTTTAGGAAAAAAATTCCACCGTCCTGCTCAAAAAGGCAGGAAAAGGTTACATCGGATTCGGTGGGTAGTCAACTAGAAGGCAGCAACGAATCGGAGTGTTTGCAACCATCAAAATGCACACTAAAACACAAAAAGAAGATTAAACATGAGCAAATAAATTATATAGCAACACACAACATAAACTCACTACTTCAGACTGGAAAACTCAAGGAGCTCACAGATGAACTAAATAAACAAAAAATTTTAATAACAGGGATCCAAGAAATGAGAAACACCACAGAGGACCCATTCGAATCACAAGGATACAGAATTATAATGGGAAACCAGGACCGAGGGCAATGAAACAATGTCCCCAGTTCGGAACAGGGTTTTTAGTAAACATAAAAATAATAGATTCAGTAACAGACTTCCAAGCAGTATCACCAAGAATAGCGACTCTAAGCTTTAAAACAATGAATAAAACCTATACAATAATAAATGCTCATGCCCCAACAAATGAAAAAAATTGGCTAACAAAAACAAAGGAAGAGGTAGATAAATTTTGGGACCTTCTAGAACAAACTGTGAATAGAGTAAATAAAAAGAATGTAAAAATCTTATTGGGAGATTTCAATGCTCAGTTGGGAAAAGAAAGGAAATATAAAGATATAATTGGAAAATGGAGTCCACATAAATTTACGAACAAAAACGGTCAAAGACTCGTAGAACTCTGCAGAGAACACAACCTAATATCTAAATCAACATACTTTAAGAGGAAGCCAAGTAAACTTAAAACATGTAAACATCCAGACTGGAGGAAGGGGGAGTGGCAGCTAGACCATGTCTGTATGGACAAAAATTTTCATAAGGAAATCCACAATGTTAAAGTACTGAGGGGAGTAGACACAGGCTCAGACCATTATATAGTTAAAATTAAAATCAAATTCACTCTGTTAAAGAAGAGGACCAGAAAAACTAATAAAATAAAAAGGAGGTTTGACCCACATCAGCTAATTAAAAATAATAAATACCAACAAATAACACAAACCATCAAATTAACAGATGATCTAGAACAACTAGTGCCTAATCTTAAAAAAGAAGCAGAGAATCTAGCTCCCTTGAACCCCCGAAGGAAACATGCCTGGTGGACATCAGAATGTGACAAATTCCATGAAGATAGACACCAAGCATGGTTAAAGCTTCAAACACATAAAACTGCAGATAATGCCATCAACCTAAAAAATGAAAGAAAAAAATCCACACAAAATATTAGAAGAATCAAGAGAGGATTCCATAAAGATATTATAAACTCTATAGAAGGTAATTATCATAAAACCAACTCCAGGAACTACTATAAAATCTTTAGGAAACAACTACAACAATATGAGGCCCCTACACTAATACTGAAAGATGAAGATGGAAGAATGACACACAGTAACAAGGAACAGAAATCATGGCAAAAGCATTTAACAAACTTCTGAATTGCGAGTAACCCAAAGCACTCTTACAAATCAACATAAATACCCCAGTAAAAACCAAACCTAACAAACTAGACCCTCCAACTTTCCAAGAAGTAGAAAAAATTCTTAAAGAACAAAAAAATTATAAGGCATGTGGAGAAGATCAGGTTTTTGTTGGAATGTGGAAATATGCAAGTGACACAGTCAAAACCTCCTTACACATGGCTCTAACAAAAATTTGGGTAACAGAACAATTCCCCAAACATTGGGCCACAGCTATCATCCACCCACTACACAAAAAGGGAGTTTAAAGCAACCCCAACAACTACAGAGGAATCTCTCTCCTAGATTGCACATACAAAATTCTATCCAAGATCCTATATGAAAGAATCAAGGAGCAATTAGAACAGGAGTTAGGGGAATATCAGGGGGGTTTCAGACCATGGAGAAGCTGTGCAGAGCAGATAATTAGTTTAAAATTGATTATGGCATACTACAAGAAACGGAACAAACCTCTGGCAATAACATTTGTAGATTTTAAGAAGGCATATGACTGTCTCCACAGACCTTCAGTATTAAAAATTTTAAGAAATTTAGGACTCCATCCAAAACTAATTAAAATAATACAACTCACTCTAACCAACACCAAATCAAAAGTGAAGTTTAGAGGAGAAATTTCGGAACCATTCCTCATAAAAACAGGCTTAAGACAAGGTGACTGCCTATTACCATTACTGTTCAACAGTGCACTGGAATACAGAATGAGAGAATGGTACAAGGACAATCCAAAGATGATAAGAATTGGAAGTGCAAAAGATGATATTAGCTTAAACTGCTTGGGATTCGCTGATGATTTTGCTCTCCTAGCCAACACCATTCAAGAAGCCAGGCAACAAGTGAAATCACTACAAGAAATAGCAGAGAAAGTAGGCCTTAGAATATCATTTGAAAAAACGGAGATTATGCTAACTGATCCACCACTTGCAAACAAAATTACAATAGGAGAACAGGAAATCAAAATTGTCGATAAATTTAAATATTTATGCAAAATAATAACATACAATCTAAATGAGAAGCCATCATGGCAGAATAGAAATTACATTACCGAAACTACATACAACAAAAAAAGCCTATCTATAGATGCAAAATTAAAACACTATAAAACAGTTACACAACCAGAAATAACGTATGCAGCTGAAACTATCTTCAAAACAACTAATACAGCAGAAATTGACAGAATACTAAAAATAGAAAGCAGAATAATTAGGACATGTATAAATAAACAGTACAAAATAAATGGACATTGGACAATAGCATCAAATGAAACAGTATATAAGAAAATAGAACCACTCATGAGCACGATCAGGAAGAAATGCATCTCATTCTTTGGACATCTGATGAGAACTCCAGAAAACAGAATTAGTAAAAAAATAATACAAAAATTGTGGAATAGTAAGAGCAACATTAAATGGATCACAGAAATTAAGGAAGATATAAAAGAACTCCAAATTACAGTAGATGACCTAAAAAACAAGACAGAGAAAACCAGAATACTGCAAGACCCGCAAACCAGACTACAAATGAAAATCAATGAAAGGAGTACAGGAAGAGTGGTCTCAAATGAAGAAAGAAAGAAAATATCTGAAAGAATGAAGAAATATTGGGCAGACAGAAGAGCAAAACACCTTTCATATAAGAATAAACACTAATGATTATATTACTTAAATATCATATTAAGGGGAGTTGGAATGCCCTATCTCGCCAATGTTAAATTTGCTAACTTTGTGTACCTTTTTCTTTGGAACTATTATCTTCAGAACTTTGAAATTCTGGCAGAGGTTTTCAGCATATATTGTGAGCCCACTGAACTAGAACCAATGTTTTCTTTTTGTTGGTATAGTATTTATGAATTTTTTACCATTAAGCCATTTTTTATTGGAAAAAGTATAACATAAACTTCCCTAGTTCAGAGAATAAGCCAGTTCTTGTCATGATTCTAGTTCAGTGGCCTCTTTGAACTGTTTTGCAGCATTTCTGAAAATTTGAATGTTGTTGGTTGAGTGGTTTATGAGATAAAGGTACATGTAACACTAAAAATGTCAAATGCCAGAAAATGCGATTAAAGTAATTTATTATGAAAATTCACAAATACCTTTTATTCTATTATCAAAAGTGTCCAGCAGAGTAATCAGGGTCATCTTCTAGTTCTTCTTCTTCACCTAGAAGCTTTCTTCTCCTTGCTGCCCTTGCTTTTTTTGTATTAAATTCAGCTGCATACTGAGCCTTCCTTACTCGCACGCTGTCCAGAAGCTGAAGACCTCTGATGGTGTTGATACCAGGAGCAATGCCGAGCCTTGCCATGACCTTTAGCCTACCCATATGACCATCATTGAATGAAATAACAGCATCACTGACTCCCCATTTCAATGTTTTTATCCCAACAAATACATTCTTAGGTACACGAGTCCAAATGAGGTTGTTGAACGACTCGTTTTGATTCTGGGTACAACCATGAAGACATTTTCGCAGAAGATCAGGATGCCCCAAGTCTCTATATATTGGTTTAATTACTTCCATAACAGCCAATGGAATATAATTTTTATGGTGATAAGGATCCCCAGTAGCTTGAGATTTTCTATAATTGCACCATGACTGAGGACCATCTGGACAAGCAAAATGTTGAGGATTATCATCAGTTGATGATCGATGTAAATATGTGGCCCATACAGCTTGTCTCATTTCCTGCAAATTATTTGCATTATTTCTTATTGCCATACCATAGTATTGTTGTAATTCATTTATAATTTTATCTGACAGGCGACCTCTAATGGTTTTACCATCTGACAAAATTTTGTCCTTCAGATTCTGTTTCAGTTTCCTTAGACGAGTGCCCATTCGTTTCTGAACATGACCGACACATTCTAGTTTAGTTATTGTCTTATTGACATATGGCATGGATTCTGTAACACTTTTGTATGCCTTGGAGTCCCCATCTCCAAGGAATTTTGTGTAAAATACTCCCCGTTCTTTTTCTGATCTGCTAAACATTTTCACAGCAGCGGCAGCCTCCATGCCTCCACTCGTACCTTCATAATTCTTGCTACATATGTGAGCTGCTTCTTTCTTACCAGATGCACAATGGTAACAATGTTTAGTGAGCACTTCATAGTCCAAAACTTTACCGCTGTCCACACTAGTAACAGTAGCAACAGCATTTTTGGATGTGTGACCCCTTTTCTGCCAGGTTCCATCAAAAGCAACAGGGATATCTGGGTTTCCTTCATTTATATATTTTGCTTCACTGGCAGCAGCTTTCATTGATAAATCTGCTACAGACTGAACAGCATCTCCTATCACTTCAGTGTAATTGTCAATTTTAGCAGGTGGAGGTGGAAGATTCATTATGGCACAAAATGTTTGAGCAGCAGTATGTCCTTTACCAATTGCTCACATTGCATACATTAGCCTGATATTACTCTCAAACAAATTGCTACTGCATGTTTTAGAGCTCCAAAAACAGGTCTCATTTTCACAACTGGCACAAACTATAGCAATTTTGCAGGAAAGTCCTATAGAGTTTGTTATGTTCATATCAAAAGAACCTCCACAAAGATTACAACACAAACATTTCTTCATAAACTCAGTAAAAACAGGAAAGTCGACTAAAACATATTGTTCATTAGAAGCTTCATCTGTAATTTCACTTGCACAGTTTGATAACTTCTTTTTTGATGCACTGGTGGGCGTGTCTCCTTCACACATCTCAGCTGTACAAACGTCAGAACTTTCACCAGCATCAACAGGTGCTGAAGCAGAATCACTTGAACAAACGTTATTTGTAAATCTATTACCGCGAAACTTTCGCTTTTTAAATAATGATGCACTCCTAGGCATCGTAGAAACTACGCACTCACCACTGAAAGTCAAAACAAGACAGATAACAAACTCCAAATGAGCGACAAACTAAACTCGAGGCTCAAAACAAACACTCACAGATCAAAAACTGAACAATAAACACAGCTAGTCGTAAAAACAATGGTACCTATGGAAGGATCAAAGATTCTACAACTGAAGAGTGAAATACACAGCCTTCTATATGTAATGTTTTCGGAAATGCGAAGATTTAAATGTGTACAAATCACAAGATGGGTAACTTTGCTGGGCGCACATGTAATTTTGAAAAATTAAATAAAAATACTTCCAATTGGAATTTCTTAACAAATTTTGCACCATTTTAAGCAGAAAATTTCAAATTAAGTTATAAGGTTAAAAACTGAAAATGTGAATTTTTTCCATTTTCCGGCATTCCAACTCCCCTTAAGTTATTGTTGAGCCAAATTGTATCCCTGTCTAACAACTTGTTTATAACTTTGTATTTTTGACTACAGTGGTCCAATGAAGGCCATAAAATAAATAATAAATAAATAATAAAAATAAGAAGAGTCTTTCTTCCATGAGGTACACTCATGTAATGCGGGGGGCAGCATGCTACTTGTGAATGGAAGGAATCTGAAATTGCACCCCATTCTGCAACACTGTTTCAATCTGC
Organism: Schistocerca nitens; assembly: GCF_023898315.1. NCBI lineage: Eukaryota > Metazoa > Arthropoda > Insecta > Orthoptera > Acrididae > Schistocerca > Schistocerca nitens. The sequence continues at coordinate 281,257,837 of NC_064618.1, read as the reverse complement.
TACTTAATCAATACAGAAAATGCTCTGCATAATTAAAAAAATTTAATTTTAACAATGCTCACTGCAGTTATCGTAGACCTATAGTATCATGAGAGAACCTTTGCAAAATTCGGGAGAAAAAAGGGACCAATGCTGTGGCATGTGAAAACTCTCATTCAGTCTGTAAGGCATGTTCAGATAGTGCACGTTGTATTGCACTGCCTGTGAAAGGTAGGAAACTGGATTTGAGCCCTGTTCAGCCACACACAGTTTTAAGTTCACACATACAATCAATACAGTGACCAATTCAGCACAGAATAAGAGAATTCAGTTTAAATAGTAGCCAGGATAATGTAGCCATATGAATGCATTTGTTTTCTGTATGTATTAGTTAGCTTTGATGAATGGCATTATCAAAGCTTTACAATATTTTCAGTCTCATTATAAGCTTATCAACCACTCAAAACCTAAAAGGTACAGTGAGCTGCTGTCTTTACCCTTTATATTACTAGAATTCCATTTACACTATAGCTTAGAGGCTGTTCATGTATGAAATACCCACAAAATGCATCCCTCGAGTGGTGCTAGAGCCCCCGCATTGTGGGAGATACACTTGGTAATTTGCAAGGAATGTTGTGACCTCATAAGAAGTTAGAGCTTTGAGTCAGTTTGCGCATGCTTGAATAGTGCACAGTTCTTGAAAGGCGCGTATTCAGGTTCAGTTGCTTGTCCAGAACACACTTGTATCTTATCACACAAAATCAATGTAGTGTGTATACTGCATGGAGTAATACAATATACCTCAAATCATATATGTATTGAAAAAATGTCTGTTACAACTGACAGTTTCACATTTGGGAACGTAATGGCGTACAATACAAAATCCATTCATTATGTTAAATCTCACATCTCTAAACAGTTTCCATATGTTCTGTCTTGTGCGCCCACACACACACACACACACACACACACACACACACACAGAGAGAGAGAGAGAGAGAGAGAGAGAGAGAGAGAGATGGAGGGAGGGAGAGAAACAGAAGCACAGATGTACAAATCACATGTGGATATTTTTTATGAGTGTTATTATCTTATAGAGCATTTATGACAAGTTATATCATTTGCTAACCATATACATACCTTTAACTGTAGTTCTTCTGAATGTCTCCTTGACTGTTCTGCCAATTCATCAAGTTCTTCAAACTGTTTCTCCTTATCATCAATATTCTGTAACAGTGTTTCTTGTTTCGCTACAATCTCTGTCTGTAAGTTACCTGTTGGAAATGAATATCCCAATCTTTAAAAATCCAATATATAAGGTAAGAAAACATGTGAAAAGGGGCAGGACACTGGTGGATTATTTCAAGTGACTAAGCAAAAGCTATATATACAGGACTTACATGTGCAACATATCACTGAAGATTAATAGGGTTAAAGCTCTACAACTTACTGAAATTTAAAAATTAACATGAATGTAATAAACCATAATTCAATAGTTGCAACAAGAAAGATCTACACAATTTAACAGAGAAAGTGATATGACCACAAAGCTATTTATAAGCTATAAATGAAATTCAACCTATTTCTACAGTGATAGAAACAAATGAACTGGAAGATGAAGTAATGGTGCAATAAGTGAGTCAAAATTTGGTCACATATTTTCATAACTCAAAACCGCCAAAACAAAATTGGTTTTACATACATACACAATACAAATATTTAAACAAATTAATGACACTTAATATTCTACTGCCTGCTTTATTTCGGTAGATCAATAACAAAATTTATCGTGCATTATGCTCTTATACTTAAAGTGTTTCTGTAAAAACTACAAAATCAAAATGTAATGAAATAATGCAACACAAAATAGGGCAGAATATGCAAATGAATAAAAGTGAAGACAAGAGATGTACATTTCATATTGACTCCACTGGTTAACACTAAGAAAAGTAGCTTACAAAGTTGTTAGACCCTCTGGTCTGCAAAATCGTGTATATACGTCATCATCTCTTTCGTTTTCTTTCACAACATTATGAAAAGGACAGGCTGCTGCTCACAGTACAGATGACACACTGAGTTGCAGAGAGGCAGAACAAAAAGACTATTACACATCTGAGCTTTCAGCCAAAGACTTCTTCAGAATGGATAACACACACACCTTCACACAAGCAAGGCCTCCTCACACACATATGACTGCTCTGGCCAGAACGCAACTGCGTAATGTCAAACCAAAGCAGCAATCCAGAGTAGAGAAGGAAATGGAGAGGGCTAACTGGGTACAGGTGGCAAAAGAGAAGCGAGCACTGCCTGGTGGAGCATGCAAGGACTAGATGGTGGCAAGACAAGGCTGCCGGGTCAGTGTTGGGAGACTGTGGGTGAGGGAGGGTTGGGGGAACAAGGAGTGGAAAAGGAGAGAAGCAAAGGGGAGTAGACCAGTGGGTGCACTGGCAGAGAGCAGTGCACAATGAGGGTGAGAGGACATGAATTGGGAGGAGATGATAGGACAAAGGGGGTGGAAATAGCTGGCTGGAGAGTGTGGGGGCGGTAGGTTACAGTAGGTTGAGGCCAGGATGATTTCAGAAGTGGAGAACGAGTTGTATTGGGTGGAAGGTGTGGGGGCAGTAGGTTACCACAGATTGTGGCCAGGATGATTTTGGAAGTGGAGAATGAGTTGTAAGGAAAACTTCTATCTACACAGATCAGAAAAGCTGGTGATGGAGGGAAGGATCCAGATGGTTCAGGCTGTGAAGCAGCAATTTAAATTGAGCATGTTATGTTCATCTGCATGTCGTGCCACAGGGCAGACACCTAAATTTCAACCTACAATCAGAAGATCAGCCAGTCACATGCCGCCACCAGTCACTGAAGCAGCCTATCCAGATGTCAATATGCCACTGCACTTAATAACAGAAGTCCCATTTTCACTCTTCTCTCTATGTAGTTGGTTATGGCATTTACCAAGTGACTGTCAGCTCCACATACTAATTGAGCTACAGTTCTCTGCTCACAGTGTTCAATGAGGTTACTTCACACTGCCTCCAAGCAATAAAATGCTTAAGAGTCTCGGGTAGATAGTGGAAAAAGAGAGATACGTCAACTAAACAATAAGTTTCAAAGAAGGAAAAAAAACAGTAAATATTAGACAGCTGCTTGATGACAGCTTAAAAAGTAGACGATACTGAAATCTTACTCCAAATGTTGCGTCAACACAAAAACTGTTACAGCTGCTCCTTACTACATGAAAAGCAGTCTAGCACTGATGAAATGGTGGAAGTTATTTGAGCAGGCAGCTTAATGAGTAGGTATGGGTAAAAAACTATCTTTGAAAATTCTTATTATGTTACATGAAGATGCCAAATTGATGAAATATTCAAGAGTACATAGGAATGAGGTAGATTAAACAACAAAAACTTATTTAACAGCAAAAAAAGAGTGATTAATCCATTATATTTGGAGAATGCAACCACACAAACTCTGTTTTTTCTTCTTCTAATATTTCAGATGTTTGGCAAACTAAAAAGTACAGCATTTTCAACCAAGACAAATAATGGAATCCATCACTTTCTTTAATAATCTTGCAAAGACACCATTACAGTGCAGATAATCATGACACACTGATATCCCAGCATGTATCGACATTGTAGCCACACTTGCAAAGACATCATTGCAGTGCAGATAATAAAGACACATCTATATCCCAGCTGTAACAACCACGTAGCCACAGATTCAATTTATACATATTACTTGCCACTGATAAACAGTTCTGGAGTGTGTGTTTTCTGTTGTTTAAAAATGATGAAACAAATACTGAGCTTCACTCTGTCCACTCACTCTGAAGGTCCAGAAGATATATGGACAAAATAATAGAAGAAACAGAAGAAAAAACAGATTTTATGCAGCTGCAATCTCAAAATGCAATGGATCAATTATTGCACTGCAAGAACATCAAGATGTATGTCAAAGATTGACTGGTTTATTTTTAAGAATAAGAATGCTGAATGTCAAATGCTTTCACTAATTTAATTGTACTGGTTCTGATCTTGTAGTTTAATTGTGTGCTGAAAAAGAATCATCAGGGTTGCCACAAAATTCCCAAGTGAAATTCCCTGATATTTCCCTGATTTCCAGACAAGTTTTAGTATTTATTTTGAGATCTCAAGGGTAAGTCAAGGTCTAAGTTGACAATCTGGCTTTCCAGCTATGGTACAAGAAACAATAGTGCAAACAAGGAAATATCTAATACAAACTTGCAAGCAGATGGTGTTTCCTGATATGAGCAAAAATCTTAAGTACTAACATCAACATCTTTTGTAATGAACTGTTTTTAGATGGAGAAAGCAAGCTAAATGGTATATGTGTTTCATTAAGACCACTGATGTTATTTTATTTTAATAAAACAAAACACACTTTATGACAAAAATTTGCATTTCCTTGGAGTTGCAAGACAGATTTAAAATTAAAATACCTTCACTGCTTTCAGAAATAACCTCAGAAAAAAGTAGGCCTCTGGAAGGAAGTGTAGAAGGAGGGGAAGAATTATGTAAACCAACACTGTAGGTGAATTCCAATAAAATGTTGGTTCTACCATGTTCGATATTGTTGATTATTACCGACTGTGTTATATCTATTATTTTACAGATTTTTGTGATTTTTCTTTCAAGAAATACATGAGTACACAGCGCACAAACTGCCAGTGACTCAAACAATTTTCTTCTTTTTATCTTCCACACTTTCTAACATGTAAACTACTTTTGAAGTACCAAAATTTACCGGAACAAATAAAATGTCTATAAAATGCCACACTGTACAATGTACTTGCAGTGAGACAGTCGCAATTCCTGAAATCCATTACCCATAGGCTCTGGCCTGCTGAGGAGCACAGCAAACCTAGGTCCATGGATAACCATGAAAATCTGCTGCATTATGTCACACACAAACAGATCCAGCCTGCGGGCAGATCAGTGGGACTAGATCTGACAAGCAGGGCCAGGGAACCGAATGGCTTCAGATCAGCAGGCCAGATCCATTACAGACACCCCCAGAAATGGTCTGAGGTTTTGGCCCAGCACAGAAATCCATTCATGTGGCCAGCTATAAATGAACCACAGACAACATGTTCATGAAATGAGACCATGGTGATCAATCCATCAACAGATAACTTGTTCAAATACTCTGAGAATCAATGATAAGGAGGATAGGTAGCAACTCACCATAAAGATGATTGCTGAGGCACAGACAGACATAAACAAAAATTTTCAGCCATAGCTTTTGTCAGAAAACAAGAGCACACACACATTCACACAATCACTCAGACACATTCATTCACACATCACTGCCATCTCTGGCTGCTGCATCTACAGTCTCTGAGCATTAGATCCAAACAAACCAATCCTCATGCATGCCTGCCTCTCATCGGCATCTGCTAGGCTACCGACAAGAAGTGGTGGCAGCAATGACTGCAAGCTGAGGGGGGTGGTGGGGAGGAGACAGGCAGCAGTAATGAGGAGTAGGGAACAGTGCATGTACTCAGCAGCACCCAGCCAACGACGATGCATGACACATCAGTAAACAAACCATTTCATCTACTGAGACAAAAATGAGATTTTTCCAGTGCATTTTTCCAAATTTCACTGACACTTCCTTAATTTCCCTGATGTGTTTGAAATTCCCTGATATTTCTTGATTTACCTTACTTCCAGAACCTGTGGCAACCCAGATCATATTTGTCTGGTAGTAAGATAATGATTTCAGTTTTAGCAAGCAGTTAGTAATAATAATTAACAAGTGTTAATAATAATTAAACACAGATGTAAATCACAATGTTGCTATGAAAGGAATAACATCATATTATATGCATGAAAGCATTAGTAACCCCTGAAAACATTTTCAGCATTTCAAATGGTTTGACATTGAAAACTAAATCTGAATTTAAACATACTTATTTTTGGAGTCTGTTGTCCAGCTTCATCTAACATTGACTGAGCTTCATCCAACAGTTTGCCAGATTTATCTAATTTTTGTTCTGTTTCATCTATTATTTCATCAGCAGCATGAACCTTGTTCATAACTTTGGCATTCCTGTAATATATATTAAAAGTAAGTTATTTTACATTAAAAATCATTGAAAAGCAAAGCTAGTGTACTATCTATAACAAATCATGATTTATTAATAAATCAGCATTCATAACAGTTTCTGGTCTCAGCTGACAACATATCTCATCACGCCCCCCCCAGCCCCCACCCCCCACCCCCCACCCCCCACCCCCCTACCCTTGTCAGTATAATTTCTTGACATTTCACATGCACGAGCCATCTCTCATCTAAATACAAGTAGCTTTCTCTTTATCTTTTTTGTTTGTACTACTTTTAGGACACATTATTCTTTCCAAACTTTCGTTCTGCTCTAGTTACATTGGTTCTCAAGTCTCACACTTCTGTCCTTTCTTCTCACCCAAAATGAAATCAAAATGGGCCAAAGGCATTAACTCATATGCAGCTGATTACGATGTAGTAAATAAAACATCTAGCAACACAGGCACATTGGTAGCTTTCAAGCTACAGCTCTATTGTTAGTTTAATTACACACTCTAAAAGACACAACTACACAGGCATCCAAACACACCAATCCATAGCTGCAATGACACTGACTGTTGTAAAGCTACAAATACCTCGAAATGACTTTCATAAACGAGGTAGACTAGCTGTCATCTCAGATACTTTAAGCAAAGCTATTGACCAATAAGGCCTTTGTGAACAATAGACAACACACACACACACACACACACACACACACACACACAAACGCACCTCACACTCACAACTGCAGTCTCAGGCAACTGAAATCACACTGCGAGCAGCAGCACCAGTGAATGATGAGAGTGGCGACTGGGTGGGGAAGGGAGAGGCTGGGGTGGAGAGGGGGAGAGATAGTATGGTAGATGTGGAGGACAGTGAAGTGCTGCTGGTTAGACAGAGGGCAGAGGAGAGGTGGGGAGGGGTGGGGGGTGAGGGAAATAGTGGAAAAGGAGAGAAGTGAACAGACTAGGTGTGATGGTGAAATGACAACTGTGTAGTGATGGAATGGGAACAGGGAAGGGGCTGCATGGGTGAGGACAGTGACTAACAAAGATTGAGGTCAGGAGGGTTACGGGAACGTAGGATGTACTGCAGGGAAAGTTCCCACCGGCACAATTCAGGAAAGCTGGTCTTGGTGGGAAGGATCCATATGGCACCAGCTGTGAAGCAGTCACTGAAATTAAAGGATGCCATGTTTGGCAGTGTACTCAGCAACAGGGTGATCCACTTGTTTCTTGGCCAGAGTTTGTTGGTGGCCATTCATACAGACAGACAGCTTGTTGGTGGTTATGCCCACATAGAAAGCTGCAAAGTGGTTGCAGCTTACCTTAAAGATCACATGACTGGTTTCACAGGTAGCCCTGCCTTTGATGGGATTGGTGATGTTCGTGACCCGGCTGGAGTAGATGGTGGTGGGAGCATGTATGGGACAGGTCTTGCATCTAGGTCTATAACAGGAGAATGAGCCATGAGGTAAGGGGTTGGAAACAAGGGTTGTGTAAGGATGGACAAGTATATTGTGTAGGTTCGGTGGATGACGGAATACCACTGTGGGAGGGGTGGGAAGGATAGTGGGCACGACAAGAGGTAGTTGAAACCTCTGGCGGAGAATGTAATTCAGTTGCTCCAGTTCTGGATGGTACTGAGTTATGAGGGGAATGCTCCTCCGTGGCTGGTGGACAGTGGGACTTTCAGAAGTGGTGGGAAACTGGAAAGATAAGGCATGGGAGATTTGTTTTTGAACAAGGTTGGGAGGGTAATTACAGTCTGTGAAGGCCTCAGTGAGAAGCTCAGTATATTTCGATAGGGATCGCCCACCACTGCAGATGTGACGACGACAGGTGCCAAGGCTGTAAGGAAGGGACTTCTTGGTATGGAACGTGTGGCACGTGTCGAAGTGTAGGTATTGCTGGTGTTAGTAGGTTTGATATGGATGGAGGTACTGGTGTAGCCATCTTTGAGGTGGAGGTCAACATCTAGAAAGGTGGCTTGTTGCATTGAGTAGGACCAGGTGAAGCTAATGGGGGAGAAGTTGTTGAGGTTCTGGAGGAATGTGGACAGAGTATCCTCCCCCTATTCCAGATCCCTATTCCTATTCCAGATCACAAAGATGTCATCAATGAATCTGAACAAGGTGAGCAGTTTAGGATTCTGGGTTTTTAAGGATTCCTCTAGATGGCCCATAAGTAGGTTGGCATAGGAAGATACCATGCGGGTGCCCATAGCCATACCCCAGATTTGTTTGAAGGTAATGCATTCAAAAAGAGAAGTAATTGTGGGTGAGGATAGAGTTGGTCATGGTGACTAGGAAGGAGGTTGTTGGTTTGGAATCCGTCGGGCATTGGGAAAGGTAGTGATCAACAGCAGTAAGGCTATGGGGCATTAGGAATGTTAGTGTAAAGGGAGGTGGCATCAATAGTGATGAGCATGGTGCCATGTGGTAAAGGGACAGGAACTGTGGAGAGCCACTGAAGGAAATTGTTGTTATATTATATATAGGAGGGTAGGTTCCGGGAAGACACAAGAAGCATGTAGAAGGTATGGGTGCGAGGAGTGGTAGAGGTGAGTTGAGAGATGGACTCTGGGGAGTGGCTCTGGAAGTCCACACCACACAGCCCCTGGTACCTGTGTAGCTGCCTCCTGCATGTAGCAGACTCCTGGCCTATTCAGCAGAACCCAAAACCCAACCCTGCGGAGCAAGTCAAGGAATCTGCAGCCTACAAACTCACAGAACCGTCTGACCCTCAGATTCAGACTATCTACTTTGCTCTGTATCAGAGGTCTGCAATCAGTCCTGTCAACTGTGCTGCAAACAGTGAGCTCAGCTTTCATGTCACAAACAAGATTGTAAGTCTTTAACACTTCTGTTAGTTGCCTGAAACCAGAGAGAATACATTCTGATCCAAAGTGACACACATCACTGGTACTGATGCAAGCCACTTCCTGCAGTTGGCTGTGCCCTGTGCTCTTCATGGCATACGGAAGGACTCGTTCCACATCTGGAATGTCTCCAACCAGTATGCACACAGAGCACACATTGGCTTTCTTCTCCTCCTTGGTAGCCATGTCCCTAAGGGGCCCCATAACATCAACTACCAATAATCCCACCCTCTGTTTTCGCCTGGATCTTGCACTCTGAGAGATTTCATCTGAAACAGGACAAGCGACTGCATCTGGCTGAGAGGCAGAGTCAGGCACAGACAGCACCTAGAACCTTTTTGTCAGACTAACCAGGGAGGCCTTACATGCGGCCCCCTGGGAAGTCTTTCACCACCTGCCATGCTCTGAGGTGACCTCCTGCTGGACCATTGGTGAGAGGTAATGTCAGTGCGAGTGGTAACTGGGCTGGCCACCATTGCGGTGGACTCGGACATGCTGGATGTCCATTGGATCCCCACGGCCAGCCCACAATAGTGATGCCATTATACTACAGCTTCAAGCTGTGTAACTGAAGCCATCACGGCTTGGAGCTGAGAGCAAAGTGTCACCAACTCGGCTTCCATCCGCACACAGCAATTATAGTCCCTGTCCACACTGAAGACCATGGAAAACTACACTATGCAGACAAACAAATGACAATCAACAGGCGCTATGGAACTCTACTATATACACGGAGGACAACACAATAATTGTGTCTAATAAATTAGATTGATATGCAGAGATTCAAAAACTGCACTACCAAAACACTAAGGTGAGACTGAATAACTCGCTCCTGATTAGGAACTTGTAATATGTCACAAAATTAGTTTACACTCTGACACAAACAAAAACATGAGAACTGTTTCTATTAAATATTAAATTAACACACAGAAACTCAAGAAACTAAACTACCAAAGCACACAGATGAAACTACACAATTCGCTCCTAGTTAGGAACTCATAAAATATCACAAAATTGGTTACTTCCCTGTTGCTGCTAGTGAAAGACTTTATGTGTCCCTGTACTATAGAAATATGTTGTCTCCCAAATTTGGGTTCCATTCAGACCATTAGCTACTAAGTGTCCTCTTTATGTCCTATGATTTTTAAGGGCTATTACAAACATCACACACAATATCAATATTTCAGTTAACATAAAAACAGGCAAATACAAACCTATTTCTGTCATTCATCTCATCTGTTTTAGCTGCTTGATCCTTGGTAACCAAACTGTAATTTCTTAAATCTTCAAGTTTCCCATCAAAGTGGTTCACTTGATGTTTCAATGCTTCATAATACTCTGTTTGGTTGTGTACTGGTATAGCAAATTCTTGCATTTTCTCAAGAAGTTCAATGGCTTTATAAAGTTCTTGCTGGGCAGCATTCTGCCTATCTGTGAAATTCCTACTGTGAATTTGTGCTAAAAGGTCTTCAGCTTCTCGCAGTGCCTGATCAATCTGTGGGCCTGAAACAATCAGCATCAAAGATATAAACTGTATCTGTTTCATCATGTCAGTTCTAAATTTGTAACTAGATCAAATGATGGATTACTAATTCAAAATGGTTTTGGAAAATGCCTAAAATGTAAATCAGTATAACTGATAAAAAAGTTAGCTAATTATCAGTGCTGGAAAATTCAAAGGATTTTTAGTCGAAGATTCTGTCACACTTTTTAGTCCACAGATACTTGTATGAAATATAAGCACTATTACAACTACCTCAAGTAACAAATGCTTCATCGTAAATATCTTTGTCTCTCTCTCTCTCTCTCTCTTTCACACACACACACACACACACAGAGTACATTGCACATTACGAATTTCATAGAAAAGCAGAATCTTAAATTAAATATATGGAATAAGTAGGGAAACAAAGATAAGACAAAACTTATCTAGCTGTATCACATCATACAGCAGTATACACAAACACTGTTCACTGAATATCATGTAATCTGAAGTCTCACAAAGTACCATTAGTGCTGATTTAGTTGTCACTTAAAGTGCACAACAAAATGCACACTGAAGCAAATGGAAGGAATCACATTTGGTATACATGCTATAAAGCACATGTCAATAGACCCTACTGAATATAAAGAGAGAAAGCTCTCATGGACTTGAGTGATAAAACAAAATCAATAATTCTTGCTTTTTATATGGCCCCTGCATAACATCCACAGCTGTGAACAACACAAAAAGACAAAAATATTTGTTATAGGTGAAAAACTGGATGAGCAGGTTGGAGGAGAGGTAAATTAACTGATGATGAGCGAGGATAATTATCAATTCCTACTGGACTACTTGCAACAGAAAGTAACATTCCAGAACAATGTGACGAGAAAAGCTATAACTTTTATGAATACAGAGTTTTTATTTTATTTTTAATTTCCTCCACTGTTGTCTGTGGTTTATACTCTTTTAACATACAACATATTTCATTTAATGCTGTATCACATATGTTCATGCTTCTGATATCAAAAAATCGTGGCTTCAGTTGATATTGTTCAATTGAAACATTCATGTTCTTTGCCATATTCTACCATCAAGCTTCTTGAAATCACTTTGTCAGCATGCTGTGGAAGCTGCAGGCATTTTCTGCACTTGAAAACACATTTATGAGTGAACACTTTTGCTTCTATAGACAACATTTATGTATCATCTTATATGCTTTCCACGGTTTCTACTAATTTTTAGAGGCTCAAATTCATAACTTTCGCATTACTTTTCCAAGACGTTTTTACTTGAATGCAAGACCACTCAAAAATGTGCATGGTAAAACAACAACAAAATTTTTTTAATGAACCTGAAAGCCAACTGAAATGAAAGCTGAATGTAAGAATTCTTATATTAGTTACACTGTATGTCAAAATGAATGATGTAACTGTGTATGACTTGTGGTATGCCACTCCTCAAATGCTATAAAAACATTCACTTCTCACCTATAATGAGATATGGCTCTTTTCAGGTATAGTTGTGAATATGTCAGTTAAGAAACATGTAGTTTTAACATAGTAATGTAGTGAAAACTTACAATTTTCCTTAAGACAATATAACAATTATGGAAGTACAAAATTTATTTTAAATGTTAAATTTCACAATAAAAGATTAATGTTTAAGTTACTTAGTTACACCTAAAATTTCAACATCCAAAACTTTGGCATCTTCCTTCCCCTTTTCTACAATCACTCTCTTTTTTATCATCGAGCTCTTTTATTTCTTCAATTTTCCCCTTTTAAGATTGCCCACTACATTTTCATCAGATTTCCTCTTTTTTAAGGCTTATACTCTTTTTGATGAAGCGTTCTTCACAGCTATAACAATAATGGAAATTGCTGGATCGAGCAATATGTAAAATAAGGGAAAGGCAACTACTTTCCTATAGCAGACTAATGTGTGCTACATAGAAACACATGAAAGAAAACTAACTTTTGAACTCTTGCTCTTTTTCTAGTAAAAGTATGCACTAGAGCATTGCATCCACACTGTAAAACCATGTGAGTAGTGCTCACTACATATCACTCATTTCACATGCGCACATGGAAGTTCACATGGTTTCACAAGGTGCTCACTCATTGAGTTTGGGGCAACAGGCATGTGCCCCTATCATATGGATGCAAAACATGGACTCTATACAGCTTTGTCACAATGTAGTGGTTCTAAAGGACCCAGTAAGCATTGGACTGTATTTATAAGTTCTTTATAGATGTCAATTTTCCATGTTTTCTATGGAGAAAACAAATGCTGTATACCCGAGATTCATTAATTATTTCCAAGCAGCTGGGAATGATTATGTATAACACAGCATAAAGTGACAATCAAATACTGAATGCTGTTGACGATCGCTGATTCTGCTGTGGAACTCTAAATTGTTTTCTTGGCTCAGTGCAGCTTCTATTTGATAATTACCATATTAATGGTTTGTCCAGAAATGTGCCTCACTGGCTCATTGGGTAGAATTCCAGACTACAAAACTAAAGGTTGGGGGTTTGATCCCCCATTGGTCCTATGACTTTCTCTGTTACTTACAAGTTCTTTCACGTATAATAATCACAAAAATTACAAGACAAGTTGGACTGTTTTTCAGAGAACATGTCGGAATATAAGTCGCCTCTAAATGGGTGTATAAGCCAGCTCAGAAGTGGGAGGAAGTCAAGGGCACAACACCATGCCTAGTAAAGCACTGCAGTGTTCAAATCAACCTTTAAATTGAGCACAGCTTTACTTGCTTTACAGTGTAACAAATGAAATTTAAAAAATACTTATAGGCAGATGGCCATTAGCAGTTTCACTACCAACTTGGTATCATTCAATAGTCTTTGCACCTGCCAGTACTCCCTACCCTCCCTCCCCCTGCTAACATGCCCAAGTACTCTATGTAAGTAACTAAAGAAGAGGATGCAGCCAACAAAAACTCTTAATCTTCAACACTTTCCTTCGATTGTTAACACAGCTGGATATGGGTGTCTCCTTGATGTACTGTAATTATGCAATTTGCTCTTTTTGTAGTGCTACAAAATGAGTGAACCATCAACAGACTTTTAATCTAGTCTCCTAAAATGTTGTAGAATGCTGCTGAATGTTCGAAGCCATTCAAAAATGTTTAGGATTAACTCTGAATAAGCTTTCCATTACATGATGGGATAAATTTTTTGATGCAACATGCATCTACATATATAAAACAGAGGTTAAAATTGACTGGGTTTAGGTACATAAAAGATTTCATAATATTGTAGCACAATGGCAACTCTTTTATCAAGAAAGTGCCAAGAGATGACTGGAAGACATTTTCTGCCTGTCAGTCCTAACTGCAATTGTTGCAACAATGTCTTACCTTCAACTTACAAACAAAGAGTTCACCTGCATTGCTGTCCATGACTAAGAAGGTCTTACAATTAACTACTGACAGATACTAGCCAAAGAAATGTCAAAGAAATCAGGTCACGAGTTTCAAATGATCTTATGTCATAAACATAAGATTTTACTGTAAACATAATTTGAGGAGTGAAAGTAACATAAAATAACACTGAATTATGAAGAATGGGCAACCTGTGACCAGTGACACCATAATAAAAAAGCAAAAGAGTTGTATGCAGCTCTTAATAGACTGAAGCAAGAGTTTAAGGCTAGCAGGGTATCAGTTGCTCACTTTAGGAAATGAGCGATCCTATCTCTGCGACACCGTACAACAATATGCCAAAAGCTTCCACAGGATTTTGAGAAGATACTTCGAGAATTTCAGCACTTTGGAAAGAGAAGAATTTTTTGATGGCCAAATAGGAAACACTGATGAGACACCAATTTGGTTTGATATGCCGCGCAATTACACAATTGAGAGAAGAGTACAAAAGAAGTTACCATCAGAACGTCTGGGTGTGAAAAACAGTGTGTAACAGTAATGCTGGCGATCACAGCAGATGGAAACAAACTTTCCCCTTTTTTAATCTTAAAGTGAAAAACAAGCCACAAGACTCTAAGAAATGAAAAATTATTTCCTGTTGACATCAGTGTTCAGAATCAAGAGAAGGGATGGATGACTGTAACTTTGATGCTTCCCTGGTTCCGAAACTTATTGGAACTCCATCCTGGCAGGCTTTCCTAGAAACTTTCAATGATTTGTCTTGATGCATTTCGTGTTCATCTCACTGATGAGGTAAAAAAGAAGTTCCACAGTCTACCCAGTGACCTTGTTATTATTCCTGGAGAAATGGAGGAATGACTTCTGTATTACAATCCCTGGACGTTGGTATAAATAAACCTTTCAAAGGTTACATTCAGGAACAGTACAAAAAATGGTTTTGCAAACAGAATCGTGTACTGATTCCGACAGAAAAAATTAAACGTGCTGGACCCTACATTATTTTACACAGGGTTTTAGCTGCCTGGAAATGCATCGAAGCACCAATGATCATAAAATAATTCATGAAATGCTGTATTTCAAATACTCTGGATGGCATTGAAGATATGTGCTCTGGAACGACACCGAGGATGGCAGGGAAGGAGGAAATGAATCTATTTCTGATGTAGACTCATCCAAGGATTCCAGTAATGATGCCATTAGTCAATAATGATGAGTAACACCTGTAATTTACAATATGTTTCTTTGTATGTTACGTAGGCAATCAAGTCAGGCATTCTTTTTTAATAATGAAAATGTCACTTATTATGTAATGAGTAACTTTAAAATAAATTATTGTTGTTTTTTATAGTTCATGTATACATTCACTATAGTTTGAAATAAAGTTAGCATTGTATAACAAATTTCAACAATACAAAGATATCCTACCACCGATGTACCAAAATTGCTTTCTTTTATTAATGTAATTTTTGCAACTGAGGTGCACATTACATTCAATGGCACATTAGATTCACATAAATACGGTGATGCTCTGATATCCTCTTTACATATATAGAACATATTTTGTTTAGCATGTAACAAAGGCATATCTTCAAAAATCAAACAAATTTCTGATGAACTTGTAACAAAGCAAGCTGGGATCTTTTTACTTCCTCTCTTGTTTTGGCATCTGTCTCCTTAAACTCATTTTTTTTCATTTTTGACTAATTTCTATTAACATACGTGAGTATAAATTGAATTTTCATAAAAGAGAAGGTTGGCCTGCAGTTTAAAAAATATAGCACCAGATCTAATTTTGAGCTTAGTTTTATGTATGTAATCCATTTTCTAATTTATTCAACTATTCCTAGTTAATACTTTTTTTATAGGGTGAAATCAATAATTGTTTCATAACATAAATTCTACTGATGACTTATAAAAAAATATCAATTCTATAATAACTATACTCATTTGGAGGAAGAACTAATAGCATTAGTTAAGTATTTATTTGGCTCATCCAAGGATTCCAGTAATGATGCCATTAGTCAATAATGATGAGTAACACCTGTAATTTACAATATGTTTCTTTGTATGTTCCTTTGCCTCTGTATATGTCTGCTTGTGTCTGTATATGTGTGGATGGATATGTGTGTGTGTGCGAGTGTATACCCGTCCTTTTTTCCCCCTAAGGTAAGTCTTTCCGCTCCCAGGATTGGAATGACTCCTTACCCACTCCCTTAAAACCCAAATCCTTTCGTCTTTCCCTCTCCTTCCCTCTTTCCTGACGAGGCAACCGTTGGTTGCGAAAGCTTGAATTTTGTGTGTGTGTTTGTGTTTGTTTGTGTGTCTATCGACCTGCCAGCGCTTTCGTTCGGTAAGTTATTTATATATATATAATAGAAGTAAACCTTCCACATGGCAAAAAATATATCTAAAAACAAAGATGATGTGACTTACCAAACGAAAGCGCTGGCACGTCGATAGACACACAAACAAACACAAACATACACACAAAATTCAAGCTTTCGCAACAAACTGTTGCCTCATCAGGAAAGAGGGAAGGAGAGGGAAAGACGAAAGGATGTGGGTTTTAAGGGAGAGGGTAAGGAGTCATTCCAATCCCGGGAGCGGAAAGACTTACCTTAGGGGGAAAAAAGGACGGGTATACACTCGCACACACACACATATCCATCCACACATATACAGACACAAGCAGACATCTTGTGTCTGTATATGTGTGTGTGCGAGTGTATACCTGTCCTTTTTTCCCCCTAAGGTAAGTCTTTCCGCTCCCGGGATTGGAATGACTCCTTACCCTCTCCCTTAAAACCCACATCCTTTCGTCTTTCCCTCTCCTTCCCCTCTTTCCTGATGAGGCAACGGTTTGTTGCGAAAGCTTGAATTTTGTGTGTGTGTTTGTGTTTGTTTGTGTGTCTATCGACCTGCCAGCGCTTTCGTTCGGTAAGTCACATCATCTTTGTTTTTTTTGTATATATATATATATATATATACGAAAGTGCTGATAGGTCGATAGACACACAAACATACACACGAAATTCAAGCTTTCGCAACAAACTGTTGCTTCATCAGGAAAGAGGGAAGGAGAGGGAAAGACGAAAGGATGTGGGTTTTAAGGGAGAGGGTAAGGAGTCATTCCAATCCCCCCCCCCCCCCCCCCCCAGAGATTGGATCAGAACTGGCCACTCACTGGAATGAACTAGCTCTTTTTCATGGCAGTACTCACCATTCACTCACAAAAATAAGTGAAAGGAAGGTACATTGCCTTTTTAATTCAGGTCACTAAACCTGTATTTTTATCTGATTTGGTCCTATTTTGAGAGAACATATAAAGAGGAATAATAATTTTGTGTTATGTCCTTAGTAATTTTCAGATAAAAAGTTTAAAATTTTGTCTGCAACAAAAATTATAAATACTACAGCAAAAGCTTAAATTTTTTTATCAACTAGAAATATTTTCAGAATGAAGACTGATTATTTTTATTTTTTGAGACTTTTATTGAGAAAAATATAAAAATTACAAGAACTGTAATTGAAGCATATCTGCAGTAGTCGTTTACAGTCATACTACCATGTATGTTCCAATAAAGGAAAAATTAATCAGTGTTGTGATCTATAAATCAAATTTGACCCATTTTAGTCAATGTGAGTCTCTTTCTCTTCTTAGTGGACATTTGTCCTGCTTATGAAAATATTCGTTCACAGGCTACTGATGTTGCTGTGATACATAATATTTCTAGAACCAATTGATACAGCACTGGCCACAGCAATTTTCTTGTTGTACACTAGTTTAATGGATTACTATTTCTAAGCAAATATCCCTCTACTAAATAGCTGTCCAGTTCAACAATTGCCACATTTTCTGGGTCGTGACTTGCTTGAAGCTGACTAGTAGTTTCATTGAACTCCTCCCAGATTGAGAACATCACATTTGTCATGGTGATAACTGGTTAAGAAATGAGTTCTGTTTTTTGTTGTTGAACAACTAACACTTCCATTTCTGCAATAGCCTTCATGTAACAGTCCAGAAATGTTTTTTTCTCCTGAAAATCATTGCCTTTGAATCAGGGGTCCAGTAACATTGCCTGACTAATCAGTACATTACTGGAAGTAACCCTAAACCACTCTGCTAACCCTTTAAGGGGGCTGGTCCGTGAATACCAGGGGAAACCTTGAAAAAATTGTCAGTTTTCTAAACAGTGTAACTCAAAAAATAAGATTTGTAAGCCCATATAATGCTTACCATCTTTTAAGACATCTTTTGGGAACATTTTTATGTATGAATTACAGCTTTAGCTCTCACCTTTTTTTAAATTGTATTTTTTTGTTGCAACCATGCTAATTATTTATGTACACCATAGGTACACATTACTCTAAATAAAAACAAAGTAGGAGGTTTATTTTTGTCCTCTAAGTTCTTTACACTGTTATCTTTATCTGATTATTCCTATTGTATCTCTGAATATCAGCTATTTCTCCTGAGACAATGTTTATACATGGACTATAATGTATATTAAAATAATTATATGCTATACATATTGTTATATTTAGTATCCTATCCACCTGAAGTAATTAAAACCTGTGTAAAGGCTACCAACACACCAACAACAGCAACTATAAGCACAGTGTGCTCAGCAATTGGGAGGTCATGTTTGTGGTTTGCCGCAGTTTGGCTGTAGCCATTCATATAAGTAGACAGTTGGTTGAAACTTCCTGGCAGATTAAAACTGTGTGCCGGACCAAGACTCGAACTCGGGACCTTTGCCTTTTGCGGGCAAGTGCTCTACCACCTGAGCTACCCAAGCACGACTCACACCCCGTCCTACAGCTTTACTTCTGCCAGTACCTTGTCTCCTACCTTCCAAACTTAACAGAAGCTCTTCCGCGAGCCTTGTAGAACTAGCACTCCTGAAAGAAAGGATACTGCGGAGACATGGCTTAGCCTGGGGGATGTTTCCAGAATGAGATTTTCACTCTGCAGTGGAGTGTGCGCTGATGTGAAACTTCCTGGCAGATTAAACCTGTGTGCCCGACCGAGACTCAAACTCGGAACCTTTGTCTTTCGCGGGCAAGTGCTCTACCATCTGAGCTACCGAAGCACGATTCACTATGGCTAAGCCACGTTCTCCGCAGTATCCTTTCTTTCAGGAGTGCTAGTTCTGCAAGGTTCTCAGGAGAGCTTCTGTAAAGTTTGGAAGGTAGGAAACGAGATACTGGCAGAAGTAAAGCTGTGAGGACCGGGCGTGAGTCATGCTTCAGTAGCTCAGATGGTAGAGCACTTGCCCGCGAAAGGCAAAGGTTCCGAGTTATCACACCTGGACAGACTACATGGGAATGAGGTGCAGGATTGGGAGCGAGACTGGAGTTGAGATGGACATAGATATTCTGTAGGTTGGGTGGCCAGTGGAAGAATACTTTAGGCGAAGTGGTAAGACACTTCAGGTGATGTGGGTAAGATATCTCTGATCTCAGAGCACAACAAGAGGTAGTGGAAGCCCTGGTAGAGGAAGTGGTTGAGCTTTTCAAGGCCAGGGTGATACTGGGTGAACAGAGGAGTACTGGTCAGTGACTGGTTAATAGGTTTACTGGTGTCAGAGGAGCAGATGACATGTGAGATCTGTTTATGGGTGAGCTGAATAGGATAATGTCCGCTAGTAAAGGTCCTGTTAAGGTTAATGGCACATTTTCAACAATACATATTTTCCACTGCAGATGTGGCATCCAGAGTGGTGAAGTTGTTGTAAGGAAGAGACTATTTAACATAGAATGGGTGAAAGGTGTTAAAGTGAAGGTACTTTTGTTGGCTGGTATGCCTGATTTGGACAGACATATTTATGGAGCCATCTGAGAGGTGGAGATTGACATTTAGGGCGGCACCTCATTGAATTGAGAAGGACCAGTTGATGCATATTTTGAAAAAGGTGATGAGACTATGGAGGAAAGAGCAAAGGCTGACCTTGCCATTAGCCAGATCATGAAAATGTCATCACTGCATCTGAATCAGAAAAGGAGTATTAGATATTGACTGGAAAGGAAGGATTCCTCCAGATGGCCCATAAATAAGTTGGCCTAGATTGGTACCTTGCGAGTAACCACAGCACTGCCACAGATTTGTTTATAGTTTTGGCCTTTGAGAGTGAAATAATTGTGGGTCAGGATGTGGCTGGTTGGGAGGATTAGGAAAGAAGCTGTGAGTCTGGTTTCAAGAGGACACTGGGAAATGAAGTGTTCCACTCACAGTGACCATGGTGGAAAGAGAACAGAAACTGTAGAGAGGCAGTGAAGGCAGTGAGCAGCATCTTGAATGTGCGATAGGAGGTTACAGAAAATAGTTTGGAGGTGTTGGCCAAGAAAGGCAAAGATTCATACTATGGGAGCATTGCATCCAGCCACACTGGGATGAACATCAGAGGCACCTGTGAGGTTAGGTTTGCGAAATTTTGGAAGTCGATAATTAATTGGAGTGGGGGGGGGGGGCATTGCTGGTGTGGGGAAGGAGATGGATTCAGGTATTAGGTTTTGGGATGGACCTATGGCCTTGAGGAGCTGATGGAGGTAATGTTGGTCTTCTGGGTGGGATCATAGTTGTAAGATTTGTATGCAGAGGTGTCAGAAAGTTTAAGGAGACTTTTGGCAATTTAGTTAATATGATCCATGACCATTGTGATGGAGCCTTTGTCTGCAGGAAGGATAATAAGGTTTCAGCCACTTTGTCAATATGATCCATGACCATTGTGATGGAGCCTTTGTCTGCAAGAAGGATAATAAAGTCTGGATTGTTACGGATAGCAGGGTGTTCCATAAGAGTGATGTTGGACTGATTGAGGGGAGACTCAGGTAATGAAGGTGAGGTCAGATTAGAAGTGAGGAATTCCTGAAAGAGGATGACTAGGAGGAAGGGGAGGAGTAACATGGTTGGAGGGAGATTTGAACTGTATTTAAACACAGTGTGGGGTCTTGGTTGACTGTTGTCAGTGGGATGTGTGTTGAAGAAATGTTTCCACTGCACAGAAGAAACATGTACAGCATGGTTGAAATTAGGTTTGGGGCTGAAGGTGAGGCCTTTAGAAAAGTAATGAGACTTAAACATTGCAATGTCGAACGGCAAGAGTTTCTATTGCAGTGGTGACGCTCAAGATGTTGATACCACAAAGTAAAAGGATTTTGCGAAAGTGTTAGAGGCCGTCAAGTATGGTTTGAGCTTGGATTGTGTGATCATGAAGTGGAAAAGGTGAAGGTTCTTGCGGTACAATTGGTGAGAGCATGAGATTCCAGTTTTAATGATAATTCCATAGTTGGGATACCATATACCAGACAAGATTTCAGAAAGAAGATGAAGTGTGACTGGAGTTTTACATGGGCGAAGAAGAGTTTTTGAACTGGAAAAGGTAGAATGAGTAGGGATTCATGGTTGGATAACTGAGAGACAAAAGGTTGAAAATAAGAAGTTGAAAACTTATGGTCAAAGTGTGATAACAGAAATAAATGGCAGGAGAGAAGTTAGAAGAATGGTCACAAAGAGCAGGAAGTAGTAGGTGTGCTCATAAATAAATAAGTTTGATCACAAACTGACACACACCACAATAAGAAAGAGGTGCAACTGTTAATAAAGATGAGCGATCATACAACGAAATCATAAATGAGCAAGCATAATCAGCTAACAGTCAAGAATACAGCCCAAGTTAGTAGAGGAGAATATGTTAAAAAAAGCACTGGAATTAGATGTTCAAAAAGGGACTGCCTCTGTGAGAGCAGGGAGTTTTTGTACAACACTGTTTAGTGCAGTGGGCCATTACTGTTGTAATGTTACAGTGGGTGTTCAAATTGCACAAGAGGGTGGTGAGAGTGTGTTTAAAAGGCAGGTACTGTAGAAGAGAAGAAATTATAGACATATTAAGGAATGAAGAGTGTACAATGAGATGTATGTAAGCAAAGAATAACAGCAACAAAGGTAAAAGTGTATTGGAATGAAGAGAGCCCATTAAGCTGGGTAAAGGAAACCACTCACTTTCAGTGGATTGATGAGTGGAACACAAGAGACACACAACAGGAAACAGTATTCACAATATCTTTTGTGTCCTTCCTCTTTTACTAGCAAAAGTACGCACATTCACATGCACAACACACAGACACCCAAATGTACACTCCCGTGGCCGTAGTGAGACTGGTTATTGATTATCAATTTTTTAAAGCAGTTGCTTGAGCTAATAGACGTGGGAATAGGGTACGGAAGATGCAAGGGGAATGTTGCTGTAGTACGATGCCTTTCACTGTTGCTGAAGTGTCTACCATTGAAGCAATGGGAGCCTGAGCAACTGAGTTTGCTAACATCATAGCTTCAGCAGTGGTGGTTCTCACTTTTGTGAAAGCTGCTGCAGTCTTGATGGTCATCAAGATTTCATCCTTTGATTTTGGAGCACTTCTCAACAAGTCGTTTAATGGAGGTGTCAGCGGTGCATGGCTACAGATGTAATGGTGGTAGAAATTTATAGCACCAAGAAACTGTCACAATTCTTGGACTGTGAGCAGCCATGTGTATTTGAGTGTGGCTTCACTTTCTATTGTGGTGGCTGGATCCCTTGGGCATCAGTAGTGTAATCAAGGAAATGCACTTCTGTTGCTCTAAATATACACTGCAAAGGGTTTATAATCAGTCCCTGTGAACGAAGGTGATTGAAGATTTGACGCAAATGCTCCACTTAATCTAATTCAGAAACAGATATCACTAAAATATCATCAATAGACATGTAACAGAAATCAAGCTCTAGTGTTATTTTGTCCATGAGACTTTGGAATGTTTGTGCAGTCTGAATGGCATTCCTGTAAACTCAAAGAGGCCTAATGAAATAGTAATGGCAATTTTGTCTGTATCTTCAGGAGCAATGGGTATTTGATGGTACATGTGAACTAAATCAGTGGTAGGAAAGTTCCATTTGCCATGTATACTATGTGTGAAATCCTCAGTGTGTGGCACCGAATACCTACTGGGATTGTCCTCGTCACATTGAGTTATTGGTAATTACTGCACTGGCACCAGCTGTTGTTTTTCTGTGGTATGGCATGTAATGATGTGGACCAGCTACTGCTTATGGGTCAACAAAATCCTTGTGCCAACATGGACGAAAACTCTTGCTTCACTACCCTTAACTTCTCAGGTGCTAATTGACGAGGCCACACGGGGATCAAAGGTTCTAAGGTAAGTGAGCATATTGTGTGACATGGTATGTTGTATAGGAGTTAGCATACGTGTATGTTGGGTAAGTTCTGGTAATTACTTGAGAAGCTCTACGTACGGCAATTCATGTGTGGTAGTATGTTCAGTACTATGAATGACACAGCATAATCTCGCATGGCTGGTTAAACTGGTGGTATTGTTGAGGATACAGTGATGCCAGAGGTCTTGTAAAAGATTACAAAATGACAAGAAATCAGCACCAGGAATGGGGTGTCCCATATCAGCCACTATGAAGTGCCACTCCAACTTATGTCATGTATCTACACTACTGGCCATTAAAATTGCTACACCAAGAAGAAATGCAGATGATAAACGGGTATTCATTGAGCAAATATATTATTCTAGAACTGACATGTGATTTCATTTTCAAGCAATTTGGGTGCATATATCCTAAGAAATCAATACCCAGAACAACCAACTCTGGCCGTAATAACGGCCTTGATACGCGTGGGCATTGAGTCAAACAGAGCTTGGATGGCGTGTACAGGTACAGCTGCCCATGCATCTACAACACGATACCACAGTTCATCAGGAGTATTGCCTGGCGTATTGTGACGAGCCAGTTGCTCGGCCACCACTGACCAGACGTTTTCAATTGTTGAGAGATCTGGAGAATGTGCTGGCCAGGGCAGCAGTCGAACATTTTCTGTATCCAGAATTGCCCATACAGGACCTGCAACATGCGGTCATGCATTATCCTGATGAAATGTAGGGTTTCGCAGGGATCGAATGAAGGGTAGAGCCACGGGTCATAACACATCCAAAATGTAACGTCCACTGTTCAAAGTGCCATCAATGCGGATAAAAGGTGACCAAGATGTGTAACCAATGGCACCCCATACCATCACACCAAGTGATACGCCAGTTTGGCGATGACGAATACACGCTTCTAATGTGCATTCACCACAATGTCACCAAACATGGATGCAACCATCATGATGCTGTAAACAGAACCTGGATTCATCCGAAAAAATGACGTTTTGCCACTCGTGCACCCAGGTTCGTGGTTGAGTACACCATCGCAGGCGCTCCTGTCGGTGATACAGCGTCAAGGGTAACTGCAGCCATGGTCTCCGAGCTGATAGTCCAAGCTGCTACAAATGTCGTCGAACTATTCGTGCAGATGGTTGTTGTCTTGCAAACATCCCCATCTGCTGACTCAGGGATCGAGACGTGGCTGCACGATGCATTACAGCCATGCGGATAAGATGCCTGTCATCTCAACTGCTAGTGAAACGAGGCCATTGGAATCCAGCACAGCATTCTGTATTACCTTCCTGAACCCACCAATTGCATATTCTGCTAACAGTCATTGGATCTCGACCAATGCGAGCAGTAATGTCGCGATACGATAAACCGCAATCGTGATAGGCTACAATCTGACCTTTATCAAAGTCGGAAACGTGCTGGTCCACATTTCTCCTCCTTACACGAGGCATCACAACAACGTTTCACCAGGCAATGGCGGTCAACTGCTGTTTGTGTATGAGAAATCGGTTGGAAACTTTCCTCATGTCAGCACGTTGTAGGTGTCGCCATCGGTGCCAACATTGTGTGAATGCTCTGGAAAGCTAATCATTTGCATATCACAGAATCTTTCTTGCTGTCGGTTAAATTTTGCATCTGTGGCATGTCATCTTTGTGGTGTAGCAATTTTAATGGCCAGCAGTGTAGATTCAGAAACAGTGTCACCAAACCATACATTTGAGTCAAAGATCTATTCGTGGTGAAAAGGTGGTGTTCATCATGGATCCAGCAAGTAGCTCATATGTCCAGCAAAATCTGCAGCTTCTTGTACCATTAAATTTCAAGTAAGTGATGGCTGCTGTTGGGATAGCCAATTGCTGCCGTCATTGACTCCCCACCCTGTTTCCCACCTCACATGAGAGGTTGCATTTTTGTGTTTCCAAATCAAACTTCTTATGGTACCAACATATTTTTGCTGCTGATATTGCTCGACTGCAACTCCTCACTGAGAAATTGTGTTGTGTATGTCGACAAGGGCGCATCTTGTACTGTAAGTAAGTTGAACAATTTATGCTTTTATAGATGTGAGGGTTCTTACAAGGGTGCTGTCCATGTGTGGGACTACAGCTGAGACGCTTGTGGTAGGATACATCTCTGAAATGCAGTCTGCGGTCTGAGTGAATGTGTCTTAATCCTCGGCACACAGCATTAGTATTTTCTGCACACCAAGTGGTAGGTGCTACAGCCAGATGTTCTGTAATATATCATCATTGAAGGCTTTGCTCACAAACATCCACAGGCAATGACGCAACAGCAAGGGAATGTGATCTCCCAACTTCTCTTTATGCAACAATTTCTCAAGCATTTTTGCCTTGGATTGCAACAGGTGAGTGATTAGAGCAGTCTGATCAGTGCTCGGTGGCAAAGCCAGAATGTCATCATCTACATCTACATCATACTCTGCAAGCCACCTAAAGGTGTGTGGCAGAGGATACTTTCGGTATCACTATCTGATCCCTCCAACCCTGTTCCACTCGTGAATAGTGTGTGGGAAGAATGACTGTCACCTCTGCATTGACTCTAATTTCTCGAATTTTCTCCTCAGGATCAATACGTGAGATGTGTATGAGGGAAGTAATATGTTGTCTGACTCCTGAAAAGTGCTGTGCCAAAATTTCAATAGTAAATCTCTCCAATGAAGCACAATGGTCCTCCTTTAACGTCTGCCAATGGAGTTTGTTTAGCATCTCCGTAACGCTCTCTCACCAGCTAAATTATTCCATGACGAAGAGCGCCACTCTTTGTGGGATCTTATCTATCTCCTCTATCAGTCCTATCTGATAGGGATCCCAGATAGTTGGACAATACTCAAGAATTGGGCGAACAAACATATTATAATCCACTTGTTTTGTGAATGAGTTACATTTCCTTAAGATTCTTCTGATGAATCTGAGTCTGGTGTCTGCTTTTCCCACTATCTGTTTTTATGGTCATTCCACTTAAGATAGCTCTGGATAGTTATGCCTAGATATTTTATGGTAAAAGCTGTATCCAGCTATTTGTCATCAGTTGTGTAGCTGTACAGTTGTGGACTTCTTTTCCTATGTATGCGCAATATGTTACATTTATTTACGTTCAGGGTCAACTGCCAGAGTCTGCACCATTCATCAATTCTCTGCAGGTTGTTCTGCAAATTCTTACTTTCTTATGGTGTTGCTACTTTGGTATAAACAACTGCATCATTTGCAAATAGCCTTAGAGAGCATCTGATGCTTTCTACTAGATCATTTATATGTATTGTAAACAGCAACAGTCCTATCACACTTCCCTGTGGTACTCCAGATATTACTTTTACATCTGTTGATTTAGCTCCGTTAAGATCGACCTGTTGAGCTCTATCTGCAAGAAAGTCTTGAATCCAATCGCAGGCCTGTTGCAATATTCTGTAAGCTCATATTTTTTTTTTCATTAAGTGGCAATGCGGGATGGTGTCAAATAACTTACTGAAATCAAGGAAGATGGAATCAACCTCAGTGCCATTGTCCACTGTGCTTGTGGATCTCATGGAGAAACTGAGTGAGCAGAGTTTTGCAGTGTCTCTGTTGGCGGAATCCATGTTGATTTTTATAGAGAAGATGTTCATATTCCAAGAAAGTCATAATTCTTGAGCATAAAACGCATTCCATAATTCTACAACAGATTAACGTCAACGATATAGGTCTATAACTGTGTGGATCTGTCTTACGGCCTTTCTTAAAAATGGGAATAACCTGCACTTTTTTCCAGTCATTAGGTACGGTACCTTTCGTTGCTCAAGTGATCTACGATAAATTACTGCTAGAAGAGGAGCAAGTTCTTTCGCATAATCTTTAAAGAATCTTATGGGTATCTCATCTGGTCCTGAAGCCTTTCCACTACTAAGCGACTGCAGCTGCTTTTCAATGGTGCAATGGTTATCTCAATATCTGCCATTTCGATGTTTGCATGCTGATTGAAAGGAGGGACAGTGTTACGATCTTCTGCACTGAAACAACTTCGGAAGACTGAATTCAGTATTTCGGCCTTCTCTCTGTTATCTTCCGTTTTCAGTGCTGGTGTGGTTGCTGGGAGAATGAGTAGATGATTTTGACCAACTTACTGATTTTACATACGACCAAAATCTCTTAGTGTTTTCGCTCAGGTCGGTTGACAGTGTCTTACCTTCAAAATCATTGAACACTTCTCTCATTGCTCTCCTTACGCTCATTTTCACTTCGTTCAGCTTTTGTTTGTCAGCTAGGTTTTTGTTTCTCTTGAATCTGAGATGAAGTGCTCTTTGTTTATGTAGTGCTTTTCTAACAAGGTTATTAAACCATGGTGGATCTTTCCCATCCCTTAAAACTTTACTCGGGACTTATTTGTGTAGGGCATATTGAAAGATGCCTTTGAATTTTTTCCATTTGTTCTCCACATCTTCGTCCTTATCACCGAATATTTGATGCTGACTGCTGAGATATTCTGAAATTTGTATCCTGCCACCCTTGCTGAGCAAATATATCTTCCTACCTTTCTTAACGTTCCTTGTAGGACCCGTCGTCATAGATGCTGTCACAGCCTTATGATCACTGATACATTCCTCTATGTTAACTGATTCGATAAGTTCAAGTCTGTTTGTTGCCAGGAGGTCTAAGACATTACCCTCACGAGTTGGTTCTCGAACTATCTGCTCAAGGTAATTTTTGGAGTAGACATCCAGGACAATGCCACACAATACCCTGTCTTTGGCACCAGTTTTTATAGCATAATTCTCCCAGTCTATACCGGGAAAGTTGAAGTCACCCCGTATTATAACGGCAATAGCAGGGAAAGTTCTAATGATATTCTGCAAGTTCTGTCTGAAGTGCTCTACAACTACAGATGCTGACCCAGGTGGTCTTTAAAAGCATCCGATCACCATTTTCGACCATTCTCTTATATCTCCATAGCCATGTCCTCGTTCAGTGCTGGGATAATGTACCTGTACTTAGTCTCATCTGCTGTCACTGTGCCAACACAAACTGACTTCCTAAATGTTCAAACCATAGAACATGGTTTTTCTGCCAGAACAGTGGGGTTTCATGGAAACTCTGCAGATTATTGTGCCTATAGACAGCTTGATCACAGGTGCTGTGTTCGACAAGGGGATATGACAACAGGACCTGAAAGACATGAGCAGCACAACACAACTGGCTTGGTTGTTTTACATATGTCAAGTTGTCAAAACAGTGCAGTTGCTTCTGATCACATTACATCTTCTGATCATGTTGGGGTCAACAGTAATGTTGGATATTTGTGCTATATTAGGTCAGTAGTGCTCATAAAGTGACATACCCAGCTGGCATACATCGTTTGTTATTTAAGACCAAGGAGAGACTAACGAATACAAAGTCAATGAGTAAATATCATATATCACCGAACTTATCAATGACCATAAATACTTCAAACATTGTGCGCTGTAACTACAATCATCACTGCAATGCCCAATGACTACATCGTTAATCACATTTTGTTGATAAACATACCTGAATATTTATGTAACTTCATTTTAATTGTATGAGTAAGATAAAGTATTTTCAGTGGTCTTTTACAAAGAAATAAAATAGCCAAACTAAACTTAATACAAAAGAATATTTTGAGAAATTCAAATTGTAACGCATAAAGAAGAGCTTAAATAATAGAAAACAAAATACAAATGAATGAGCTAATAAACATGTAAAAACAAGTTTTGAATCTCTAGCTGTCATAATTTCAAAAGTTCCTTCTTGGTGAGAATGGGATAAATAAGTAACAGGAGGTAGGTAAACAGCTTTCGGTGGGAACGAAGAGTAATTCTAAACTCTGTAGACTTAGAAAGCAAACTAGAATTGAAACTGATCAAGTAGTGTGAAGTCTCCCTTGAGTTCCATTAAAATATTTTGGAAAATAACTAATCGTAGATTGCTCAGCAATCTATTGCTGGACAGAACTTAGCTGCTACTTCTCAGTTGGGCTTCTATAGATGATTGCGAAAACTTTAAAAAATTACATTTGATAAAATTCTCATGTAAATACTGTAATTGCATATCTTCAATAGACCTCTGCAATCTCTTAGAATTTTTTGTACAATGTGCATTTGTGTTGTAATAACTTTTTATATTTGTTCAAAAATTTTAGGGTCTCTCTTATTTCAATGACCCTGCTACTGGTGAATTATACTGCATGGTTTTACAGGAAAGTATTGTGCTAGTTATCTGACAATTCTACTAAAATGAACATTGAGAACAAGGCACATCTTGTCAGCCACAGATGAAAAATTTTTAGAAGGTGGGAAAGTCAAAAAGAAAGTGCCAGATTGATTCTCCATTTTTTTTTTTTTTTTTTTTTTTTTTTTCTTGTGGAATTATTGTATCACAACATATACGACAAAGCCATAGACTAGAAAAACGACAGTTGAGCAGCAGAAATCTATAAACGCTCATTTCCATATTCCATTTAGCACACTGCACGAGTCTGCAGAGTTGCACAGCAGTGTCTGATCTCGTTATTGCCACTCTGCTACAAGATGTTGAGCAAACTGAAGGAAAGTCCATGCCTGTGTGTGAAAACCAGAGCGTCTGTCGGTCATGAAATTCATAAAATTAAAATGAACAAATGGTAATGAAAGTAATGAAGTGGATTGAGTGGTCATGAATTTTGTTTTGTGTGTCAGTCAGATGGGATTGTAGAAGGCAGCAGCAATTCCACATCTTCATTTCACCTTCTTCTCCATCTGCCCCCTCCCTTCCCCCGCTCCCTCTTTCTAGATCTCTTTTTGGTCTACTCTCTGTACTCCTTTTGTCTCTTTCAGAGGTTGAGTCATCTATCCTACGACCTGCCTCTTTCCTGCATACAGGTATATTGTGATGTTTTAATAGCAAAGATGCAACTGTTTATTTCCCTGCAGTTTCAACATCAAGCCATGGCATCATTGCTGAGCTTGGTGCATCCGGGGATCAGTGGCACAGTGAATCTTGTGAAGCATGTTTTTATGTGGCTGTGTATGAACAAGAACTGCAAGCTATTCATATCACAGTGCATTGCTTACCAGAGGAATAAAATCACTTGGCATGTCAAAGCACCACTTGGTACATTAATCCCACCTAATCACTGATTCAGGCACGTCCATTTAGACATAATCGGACCATTACCACCAGTTGAAGGTTTGACCTATTGTTTCATGGCCGTCAACAACTTTTCATGTTAGCAAGAAGCCTTCTGTATGATTAATATAACCACTGAAACAGAGGTATCCGCTTTCTTTCAAGGATGGATTGCCCATTTCGGCATGCCTCTTCCTGTCTCCACAGATCACAGCTGCTAATTTGAGTCATATTTGTTTAAAGTACTTCCCACTCTGTTAGGCACAAACCTTATCCACACTATAGCTTACCACACTGCAGCTAATGGACTTGTGGAACAACTGCACCAGCAACTGAAGGCAGCATTAAGATGTCCAACTCATGGACGGAAGTATTAACCATCATGCTTTTTGGCCCTCATGCATCCCTTAAATAAGACCTCGAGACTACAATAGCTGATCTCATATATGACCAAACAATATTGTAGCATCTGTCCCATCTGCCTGCGACATCGGCATCCCACATGGCAGAACAGAGATGTGGGTTGCCTTCATCACAGCAAGTGAAACAAAAACAGACATTTAAGGTACAATTAAGGCCGCTGCTGGAGACAAAAACACAGCCTCCTGTCTCAGTCAATGGCCGCCAGGGCCCGCTAACTGAGCACCACAGATCGACAGCAACACCAGAGGCCACAATCAACAAGTGGACTATTTTCTTGTCTCATTCATGTGATTGCAAATAGTCCCAGAAGATCCATCTGCCAACTGGGCTTATAAGCCAGCACACCACCAGGAGGCAGTTCAACATGCTGCCTGGACTTGTAGGGATCTACCATCCTGGCTGCAACACCCATGCATCTCATGTGCTGGTAGTCCCGGATTCCAGGAGTGGTAGCTTCGGACTGTGACTCAAGAGTGTTGTGTAATGGTGGTCCGGTCTCCCTGGACAGCTTTGTTGTCATGCTGTGCCAACCACTCTTTCATAGTTTTGTTTCCGTCTTTTCTTTGGTGGGCTTTCTCGAGTGAGTGACTCATGAGGAAAATATTTTATTTTGTTACTCTTCTGTTATAAGATCTGAAGTGTTTCTTATCAAAATTATGTCTTGTTTGACTACTTCATCGACATCCGCGAGATTTTTGTTTATTAGTTCCCACTCCACCCACAAAAGCGGGGAGGGGGGGGGGGGGGGGTCGGGAGACCAGATTGAGGAATACCATTCACCTTTGCTACCACAGACACAGTAAATACGAGTACCTGGCAAATTCAAATTCTTCAAGAACACACCTAATGGCCATGTTGATGCATTGGGCTTTATCTCCCAGCTACAGGTATAAATCCGGTAACTCGCCCTGTAGCATTGCAGGGCCAACTTCACTATCATCTTTTCATTTCCAAGCACCTAGCAACATGTGACCAAGTCTTTGGGATTGATTTTATGGGTACGCCCATTACAATCTCCATGGATCACCTGAAGCCTACATTTTGCAGCTCACTCATTGGCACAGGCAATGCAGATAATCTGCCTACTCAGAATACCTCACCCTCAGCTACAAACCAATGACAAACTTTCAAATACTGCAGAAGGCATGTCTCTGCCACAACATGCAACAAACGTAAGTTCATGAAATACTGTACCAGGCCCACAAAGCATGTGATCATGCAAGCAGGACACCCCGTTCGCATCAAAACCAAATATCGTTGACATCAGTGGGGAAGTATGTAGTGATCAGGCATCGCAGTGATGATTATAGTGACAGCACACAGTGTCCAAAGTATTTATGTTCAGTAGTAAGTCAAAACAATGGAAAATCCAGGATGGAATGTAACAACATTATGAAAAGGACAGTTGTTACTCACCACAGAGTCGAGATACTGAGTGGCAGATAGGCACAACAAAAAGATTGTCACAAAGTGAGCTTTTGGCCATCAAGGCCTTCATCAAAAATAGATAACGCACACACACACACAAACACACACACACTCATATATATACAAACACACACTCAGGCAAACGCAACTATGACCACAGTCTCTGGCAGTTGAAGCATCCACTCTGGCCCAGCAGCCAGAGACTGTGGTCATGTGTGTGAGAGTTGCATTTGTGTGTGTGTGTGTGTGTGTGTATGTGTGTGTGTGTGTGTGTTGTCTATTTTTGATGAAGGCCTTGTTGGTCAAAAGCTCATTTTCTGACAGTCTTTTTGTTGTGCCTATCAGCGACTCAGCATCTGCACTATATGGTGCGTAGCAACTATCCTTTTCATAGCAGTGGTAAGTTCAATGTTTACTCTTTGGTTTTGCGGTAGTTAGTTATTCCTTGGTGTTAAGCAATAATTGTTGTATCCTATCTGGATATGTCACTTTATCAGTACTACTGTCCTAGCAAGTATGCAACAACAGAAGTTAAATTCCCACCTACTAATCCAATATCGCTTAACCAGAAAAAATTATTAAATTCTCATTCCATAAACACACTACACAGATTTAGGAATGGACCAGTCTAGTTTTAACCAAATGATATGCTTAATTTGTTTCAAACTGCCTTTCACTATTGCCTCATAGGTGATAAAAAAAGTTCTTTATCTACTTTTAAACACTATAGGTTCACAAAGATGAGAGTGGATGCATATTTGGGTGGAGTGGTATTCCAATCCTTATCTGATCATCCTAATTTAGATTTCCTGTGAGCCCACCAAATAACTTCAAATAAATGTTATGATGATTTCTTTAATAATATCATGGTAAATTGGCTCCCAAACTCTTGTGCTGGCTAGTTCACTTTCTCTGATGACCTTAATATTGGTGTACAATCAGACATTAAACTCAGTCTTTCCTTCAGACAAAACAAGTAATACAACTGCACTTGATGAAGCAGCTGAATAGTTAATGGGTTTTTATGCTTGCTGCAGTATCAAACATTAATACAAAAATTCACTAAAATATGTTACTATAATGTTGGTCTTACCAGTTCCAGAGTCCAAACTCAATGCAAGCTCGCTGACTTCACTTAATATTGTCTCTGCTTCATCAACAACAAGTTGAATTATGTGATCCACTTCAACTGCTTCTTGTTGCACTTTCAGTGCATCAGGCTCACATTGTTCTGCATTCTCAACAGCATATTCAGTCTGAAATTGAAGTCATACATAGGTGACCACATTTTTAAATATGTTAAGAACACAACCATGCAACTCCTTGGGGTATGCTACAGAAATGTTTTAAGATGAGAAAAACACTGAAATATTTTAAGAAATGCAAAATATGTTGAACAATGTAAGTCAGTCCTCTGTGGATTAACACAGATTATGGATAGGTCTGTCAGAGCAGTTAAGATCACAGTATAACATAAAATAAGACAGTGGACAATGCTACGGAAAAAAACAGCGAAACATGCAGATACACATAGAGTTTACCGAATAATATCAATATTTATTGCTAAACTGTAAGATCGGCACAAAAAGTAATGTGACCAACAGATCTTCCAGAGACAAAACTGTACTAGAACATGTAAATCAATGACTGAGTGAGAGAACAGGGAGATTCCCTTCTTGTCTAAAAATTGCCAAATTAAATCCAATGTACAAAAGAATGGAAACACAGAAGACTTTGGCAATTATGAGCAAACTTCCCTGTCGCCTGTCTCAAAAATTCTAGAGAAAGTCTTTCACTAAAGCCTTACATGTTTTATGCAAAAATACCAAATTCTGTCATGACTACAACAGAGGTTTAAAAAGAACAACTCAACCAGCACTGCCATCTATGAATTCCTGAGTAAAATTTACCGGAAAGTGGAGAATAGTGAACATATTACTGGTGTAGGACTTGACTTGTTGGTGTTATTCAATATCACAGATCATGAGGCACAGCTACAGAAATTAAATCAAATAGGCATGAGAGACACACCTGCTGAATGGGTCATGTCATACATAGGCAGACATAAACAAACAGTGGCAATACAAAACACTGAATGCAACAAAATTACAAACCATTACTCAGATTACTAAGTGATGAAATATTATTCCCCAAGGATCAGAACTGGAACCAGTGCTTTTCCTGCTTATATGTTTGTAAATGACCTACAAACAAACATACATTGTAAAAATACTTATCACTTTGCTGATGACGTAAGCTTTCTCATCAGTGCAAAAGCATAAAACTTACTACTAGAAAACATAACAAAGGCAATAGATAGTATAGTATATTGGTTCACACACAATAATCTACTCATAAATGAAGGAAATATTGTGCACACAACTTAGATAGTGTCAAGGAAAAGGTCCCACAAACTATAAGCATCCAGTTGTCAAATAAAGCTGAAAATGGAGCTTGACCTTACAATGTTTTTCGGGCTCCAGATCCAGGATAATGTCAGGCGGGGAAGTAATATTGACAACCTCATCAAAAAATTGAGCACATTCTGCTATATGATAAGGATCCTTGAAAACTGCTGCCTAAAAAGTGTTACTATGCAAATGTTCAGTCATGTCTGAAGAACCGTCACTTTCTGCAGAGCTTCTCCAAACAGCATTAAGCTATTCAGAATACACAAAAGAATCATAAGGGTCATAGGAGGTACCACACCCGGAAAATTTGCAAGCCACATACTTTTTTTCATTCTTATAAGAAAAGTGAAAGTAAGCAAACTTTTTTCTTCAGTTACTATTCTTTCATATAAATGGACATACATATGAATATTATTCTAAGGATAAATGTAAATTTCATATGGCATTGTTGACTGTAACACCCCATGATGTACTTCATCCATACACACTGCCCCCTTTCTTTGTGACAATTGTGTCATAAGTATATCAGTAGAGTACAGATGATGGTAAAGTCATGTAGCATAGTTGGCTGGGAGACCACAAATGGCATGTTCAGCCACCTAACTGGAAGGGCTTTTACAATTTTTCATGCACAATGGCACCTCTCCTCCACAAAGTGTAAGAGTTGTGTGTTTAAGTAGATCTGGCAAGTGTTGGTGATCATAATGGTTGTATGTGTAGTGTGGTGTCATGTTTTGTGTTGGATGATGGTGAGAGAAGGGAGGGAGTCCCAGCACATAGCCTGCTCCTCTTGAATAGCAGAAAGTGGACCACCAAGTTTACCTGATCAGTCACCATCAACAGGGTCACATGCCTTCACTTCATGATATGCTGCCAAAAGGTTGACTGGTGATAAGCGACTTTAGGCCATGGTCCCTCCCCCCTGTTGTCGCAAAGGTAAAAGCAGCCAACATCATGTGCCTTATCTAGGTGGCTACCCATTCGAGTATTGCCCAAGCCCAATATTGCATAACTTAGGTTAAACAAAGAAACAGTGTGTTCAACAAAGCAAGGCTGCTGGCAGAGTATAGATGAGTGTAATGAGTGCATGTGTGTGTAGTGCTACATTCAAGTTGTATGATGGTGATGAGAGAAGAGAGAGAAGCCTACTCTTGAATAGCATCGAGGGGGCCCACCAAGCTTAACATCCCCATCCAATCCAGTGAACCGTGTCACAGGCCCACACTTCATCAGACACTGCAGAGATGTTTGGAATTCAACTGATGACACTGACATACAAACTGGTGGTCAGGAACTTTACAACACCATCTCTTCTCCTCTTGCTGCACAAATAATGGCTACAAAAATTTCTTCCGCCATCAGGATTTATTCTGGCTTATGTCTGAGTCAAGTGTCAATACACAGAGACATGTTTTTGTGACCACTACTCTGGAACAAAAGTTTGCTATGGATAGATATCACTTTACTGATCTGTAATTCATACAGGATGCAGTGCTACAGTAAGATTCTATCCTGATCATAGGATAATTCTTTTACACTGCAGTTAGCTAGACTGATTATCACAACCGAACTAAGTTAGTGAGAGAGATTACATGGGGCACTGAGGAACTGTCAGTACACTTCTAGTTTGGACCCATAGGAACTTACCAGTACACTTTTAAATTGTACATTTCTGAAAATCAATACACGATACAACTCTGTTTTTTTTTTTTTCTTCTTGTTCTTATTGTGCTGGTATAACATTTGAAGAAAAGAATTATTTCCAAAAAACAGATTAGTGTTTCCAGATATATTTTCCAGTCACCCTCGTCTATATTTCTTCCATTTGGTGTCAAAGATTGTTACTTCTGCTCTAACACATGTATTAAGAACTGCGAAAACTAGTGTAACGTATTATTAAATATGTGTCTGGTTTAACATTGAGATTTTCTGTTAATTAACACTTTTAAGACTGTAATATATTACACTGTGTAGTGCTTTGAGAATTTCTGTGTACATTCTAGAACCACTCACCCTTCCACCATCTCGAACACCCGATATTTTAGTTGTGAATGGGAGAAAGGAACCCTATTTATTGCACATCACCCGTCTGTATGTGCAGGTTTGAAGTTTATCATGAGACAACTGTAGACGCGGTGGTCGAACAGCACTGACAAGTGTTTGCTGGTCGCGCCATGGAAGCCGTAGTGAAAGAACAAGGAGCGTTTATGTATTCTATGCTGTTTTATAACTATGACTATTGTAGTGAAAAAAAAAGAACAGTTGAGATATTGTTAATTAATGCTCGTCTTGGACTTGGACAGGATAAGACATGTATTCAGATTCTGGATGAGAATGGACTTGGTTTTTAAACCAACTTTCTCTTATGTGTAAATGAACTTTGTTTATAACCTTTGGAGATGCGAGGAGACTTACTTGACAGTGTTTGTTTATGTGGAGATGAGATTTGTACAAGTTTGATGTTTAAAAATACAATGTTAAGTGAAGCAAAAGAAACTGCGTACGTCTGCTTATTTTTATAAGTAGAAAGAGTCTTGAGAAATTCCTGTTCCTAGCAAATATACTTTGGAGACAAAGAGAAAAGGAGGTTGAACCAGCAAGCTGACCAGCAAGGAAAGTCGGTTGGCCATCTCAAATAAGTCGTATCGTCAAAGAAGTGGGAGTTTACACACATACCTTACCACTTTATTAAGTCATCTAAAGCACTAGAACTGTAGAGATGACTGTGTGAGCATAGATATGGATGTCCTTTCAGTACTACTGGAGTCCATAACACAGTGTGTCACCACTATCACCACGATGAAAGGGGGTGCTACACACAACTATGAAGATATCTCCAGTTCAGTCTAGTTAATCATGAGTGTAAATTAAGGCTCAGAAGGATGGTGACAATATAAAATACACAGCAGGACATCTATGACTGAAGAAAGGCAGCCAACCATTTACGTTACATAAGACTGTGTGAGTGAAAAACAGATACAAAGAAAAAGTTTGAGGATTTTGTTAATTTTGACATGTATGTTTTTTGTCAGGATATCAGAATAAGAGAGACTACATTGTTATTCTCAGCACCAGAACAACTTTCACTGTACCATTTTTAATTTTAGACGTGTTTACATATACTTACATTTGTATGAACTTAAAGGTATGTTACTCTAACAGCAAATACTACATACAACATTTAAGGGTGGTAGTTGTAAATACACATTAAATTAAAAAGATAACACACACAATAAAAAACATTTATATGATCTACTGATTCAACTAATGAATAATCACATGAAGAAGTGCAGGTTCTGACAGTTATCAAGCTGCCAAACCTCAAGCAGTGGATCAGGAGCAGTAATCAAATTTCAGCAGTTATTTTGACATTAGGGTAAGTCTCATTATCAATAGTTTACTTCAGTAATAAAAGTTTAACTGGGAGGAAACATCATTTTAGAAGTTGAAAATGATAAGTATTCAAAATGTTTGAAAGGGAGCTGATTAAAAATATGTCACTGGCACTGACATTAGTGTGTCTGAACCTAAGAGAAATGAATACAATTTACTATTTTTTTATTTTTTTTTATTTCATGGTGTTTTCATGTTGATTTCACTTTATTTTTGCCTTCCACTATTGACCATGCTTCCTCAGGTTTCATCTTTTTTTTTTCATTTTGTGATTTTCTCCAATGTATTTTGTGTATTTTTCACACATATTTTTACGTAATTTTTGTATTTTTTCAGGTTTTTATCCTGCACCATTGATCTTTACTCCTTCCATCTGCACAAATACAGGAAAGTTTCCTTATCCCTAACCATAACACAGTCCCACATACTGTTCTTGCATCATTGCCTAGCTCATAGAGTCCCTCCAAATGGCTTACCATTCAATTACCCATCTCCAGTTGCAACCCCTCCTTCCACAATGACCTCTATCTGTTCAAATTCTGCCAGTGTATCCCTCACTGACCTAGTTCTGCAAAAACATTTAAATCAGGACCAAATTCTGTAAAATTCTCCTGCTCTGCACTCACAAATTCCTGCATACCATCTCTCACACTGAACTCTGGTCCTCCTGGAACTAGAACAGCATGCACAATGCCAACTCAAAACACTTTCCAACCTGTTCACCTCCTACTCCTGTCTTTAACTGCCTCTATCTACATCCTCTACAACAGCCTCCAAACCTCCCAAATCCCCTCACAGCCGACAAACTCTGCATCACAGACCTACTACATTCACCACACCCTCAGAAACTCCCAACCACCACCATACACAATCCAGAACCTAACCAGACCCAAAACACATTAATGAATCTTTCCTCCAAATGTCTTAGACCCACAGAAGTATCAGTCCTTTCCAAAGACCTTACATTTTGCCCTACTGGACTTGTTAAAGACCTCTCTGTCTCACATGACCTACGGTGGAAATAGCTTTTTGCTACGAATCCTACAAATCAGACTCAACCCAAAGCCAATGATGAATCCCGCCTGACTCAGTACACTCCTCCATCCAATGGTGATCCACCAGCACTGCCCCCAAATTAAACCTGTTAACATTCCTGAACTTCTCAACCTCAAACCCTGCTTTACCATCATTCCCCAAATCCCTCAACATTGAAGCTAACCTACAAACCTGGCCAGAGTAACATCATTACAGATATCCAACAGGATCTCCATCTCTCCTCAAATCCTTATGCCCATCCCAGAACTTCTCCCCTGAGTCTATCCTTCTCCTCATCCCTACCACTCCCCGCACTCCTACCTTCCACATGCTTATGAAAGTGCATAAAGCCAACCACCCAGGATGTCCCGTCGTGACCAGTTACTTATAGAATCTCTCCTCTTGTGGATTAACACATTCAGCCTATTACCCATAACCTACACTCCTGTATGAAAGACATAGAGGATCTCTCTCTCATGGACCAACACCTTCAGCCTATTACCTGTAACCTACCCTCCTGTATAAAAGACACAAACCAATTTCTCCACCAACTCTCCACAGCTGCTGTTTCCTTACCACACTTGATGGCATCTCCTTCTAAACTAACATCCCTAATGTCTATGGCCTTGCCACTGTTGAATACTACCTTTCCCAATGCCCACATGACTTCAGTCTTACAACCTCCTGCTTCCTCACCAGACCAACTGTGTCCTCACACAGCACCATCTTGTGCAAAACTATTCACGGGCCGTCTAAACGAATCCCAAACCCCTCATCTGGTTCACAGCCACTGATGGCATTTTCATGTTCTGGACTTAGGGTGAGGACACGCTATCCATATTCCTCCAGAACCACGATGCCTTCTCCCCCATTTGTTTCACCTGGTCCTCCTTAGCCCAATAATCCACCTTCCTTGATGTTGACCACTATCTAAAAGATGGCTAATTAGTACTCCATCCATATCAGATCTACCAACCACCAGCAATACCTACTCTTCAATAGCTGCCACATATTCCATACCAGGAAGTCTCTTCCATACAGCCTAGCCACCTGCGGGTCTCACATCTGTACTGATGAGCAGTTCATCTCTAAATATTGCACTGCAATGTCAAACAACTCAACAGCGTGTATTGCAAGTAGCTGGTAACACTGTCATCACGCACTTACATTCAGCATGAAACAGTGTTTCATTACGAAGAACATTTATTTTGTGGCGTACAAGCAGTCACCGAAGTATTTTTAATAAAATGTTTAGTTCAACAAAGGTATCCCATATGATACAGTGGTCTCCCTGAGGCATTCACAGATCGAAATTACTGTCGCAACCTTGTACAGAAACAGATCTCCCTTTCCCTGTCTTTCCAGTCACCTACCACCTGCCACACACCCACTGTCTGGTCACAAAGCACCACTCCCCTGTTACTTAGTACCAGCCATGACTGGAGCAACTAACCACATTCTCTGCTGGGGTTTCAACTACTTCTCATCATGCCCTGCAATGAGGAATCCCACCCAGTATCCTTCCTACTCCTACCACAGTGGTATTCCGCCACCCATCAAACCTACACAATATCCTTGTCCAACCCTACTCTACTCATGCTTCCAACCCCTTGCCTCATAGCTCATATCCCTGCAACAGACCTAGACGTAAGACATGTCCCCTGTTCCATACATCCACCCTCGACCACCTACTCCAGTTCGACCACAGGTATCACCTATCCCATCAATAACAGGGCTACCTGTGGGCATGACAACCGACAAGCTATCTACTTGCATGAATGGTCACTTACAAACTGTGGCCAAGAGATAGTTGGATCACAGAGTTGCTGAACATGCTGCCCAACAAACAAGCTACACTTCAATGACTGCTCCACAGCCTGTACCATCTGGATCCTTCCTACCAACACCATCTTTTCTGAACTGTGGGGGTAGGAATTCTCCCTGTAATATATCCTGTTTCCTTCCCTGCTCCCACTCCAGCACTATACAGCCTTCTATTCCACCAGTGCACCCACTAGTCTTTTTTGCCCTCCTCTACTTCTATGTTCCCCACACCCCACAAACCATCTGACTGCACCTAGCAACCCTACCTTTTACCCACCACATCTTCCCACAAGCAGCACTACACCCTACCCCATCCCTACCCTGTTATTCCTCCCCCTTCTCCTTACCCCTACCAGACACAGATTGCTTTTTCCCATCAGGCAAAACTGCTCGCAGTCCTGCCTCTTTGCGCAAAGACAGTGGTAATGTGTATGTGAATGCTCAAACACATAACAGTCTTTTTGTTGTGTCTGTCTGCAACTTAACATCTCTATATAGTTGAGTCATTATCCATTCTTTTCATAATATTGTCAAGTTACAGAAATAGAAGCTTACAAAAGTTCCATTCCTGCAATGGATAAGATAATGTTAAAAGAAGATATTGAGAACAGTAATAGTATGGAAGATAGTAGTAGAGCTTATTGGGAACAAGAATGATATTAACATGAATTGGGAACACAAATAATTGTACTTTTTGTCCTGATGCCCATACTAATATCTATAAACCTTTTCCTCACAAAATATTATGATATTTCTCCCAGAGAAATCTACAGTTGACAGTTGCCTACAGCATGTCAGATAAAATTGCTTCTGATGACCAATCTTACATTTGTCTTCTTGGGTGTCATTGTCATACAACTTTTTGATTAATAGTAAAATTAAATATAATGTTCCTTAAATTCTTGAAATACTTTCAAGGGTACATGTACAGTACACTGTAAGCCAATACTAAAAATGTAAATGGGAAGACTCCTGTAGGTTGTAAAAATAAGTTACTTACTCTTCTGTTAAGATTTCTTACATCCTGCTCCAAACTCTCAACCTCATGAGTGTGTGGTGTAAGATCGACTTGACCAGGATCAAGCAGACTGACATTAGGTGCAAGTTGGCTAGCAGTACTGTTAATATAAACAAGTCTCTGTGTTGTGAAGAAACTTGCTGCAGCTGACTGTAACATACAAATTAAAATAATATTTCAATGTTGTTTCATTCACATATAGCATCTTCTATTAATCATACAAATGGCAGATACGAAATATTAAATTTTAATTTTTTCAGGTTTTGCTATGAAAATTATTCTGATACATCTTATTACAATATGATGAGTTTAAATAGTAGCATTTTTCCCAAGACAGTATTTTATTGCACACCACACAGTCACAATCACACATGAAAACTTTTTAGCCTGCAATCGGTTCCGCTTTACAGCCTCTTTAGGTAATCATAACGGGAGCAGGTCCCAAACTCTCTCACAGTAGATCACAACTTTACATTTATTTATATAGCATAGCAGACATGGGACCTCCTCTTGTTAATGTTTCCTGAAGATACTGTAATGAGAAACTGATCAGTCAAAAATGTTAATGCAACTATGAACACCGAGTGTGCAGTTTGAATGTACATATTTTCCATGATAAGAATATATTCAACATATCTTATAAATGAAGTACAGTATAAATAAGATGTTAGTGTACTGAATCTGTAAATTGTCATAAAGCAAAAAGACACATTATGACAGTGTAAGATGAATTGTCAGGTATATATTAATTGCAGAGGATAAATGAGTGAAGTTTTGAAGATGAATGCAAAGAGACAGATAAATCACAGATCACTAGCAAATTTTACTACTGAAGGTAAGAATGTAGCAAATTATGATTCAAAATTGTGATTACAGATGAGGCATCAATGACTATAGCAAAAATATACCATTATTATGAATCAGGTGAACCTAATAATCAAATACACATAGGAAATACATAGCAGACACAAAGGTCCATGGTGGACAAAGCATACATCTCAAGAATGGCTAAGCCTCAATTGCAGATGAGATAAAATTTTATCATGAATAACTAAAAAACTATGCAGATGTGACATCCAGAAAAGATAGAAAAATTTGAAGCAGTAGAATTCAAATGAAACAAGGAATTTCTTCTTAAAACTCAAACTATAGAGTTTGAACCACAACAATGACAATGGAAGCCTAACATTAATATTAACAATACTTTGTACAGTGAAAAAGCTTTTCAGTGATGCAAAATCAGATTCTGACTTATCTCTCGAAATCAAATGATTCTTTCTTAAAAGTGAAACTTATAAAAAAAATACATTAGTCAGAAAAGGCATGGATGAGCACATGTGATAACTGAATATCACTCATAGTTTAAGATTTGTTATGACATATTGTGAATCTCTAGAATTTTACATACTCTTCTTATTAACAATTTGTGTAACTTTTTTAAGACTGACCTCAAATTCAATAACATACGGCTCTATAACTTCAGTCAGATGGTCTGTTACATCCAGCAGATTATGGATGCAGCTGTCACATTCAAAGCACCCTTGATTTTCAATAAGGACCCAGCGATATCGGCACTGGTCACACTTTTCTCCTATTACACCAGGTAAACACTGGCACTGTCCTGTCAGTGGATCACATCCAAACCCAACAGAATATTCAGTGTTGCATCCACATGCTGCAATGTAAGGCGTCTGATATTAGCATTTTCAAAACTACATATTTTCAATCTAAATTAGTTAAAATGAGAAAACAGCTTGGACTGTGACACAAAAATGAAGGCAAAATACCAAAATTTTGAAGATTTCATTTATCAGGAAAGATACAAAGCAAGAAAAAAGGTGGAAACTGTGAAAAGGTTAGAAAAACTGAAGGTTATAGAACACACAGTTAAGGAAAATGCATCAGCCAAACAAGAAGGCTGCACAGACTTTCCTACTCAGAATACCACTGTTTAATGTGTAGTCTGAATGACTTTTCTATTAGAACTTCCACATTTTTCTTTTTTCCTCTTTTCATCCTTCTGTATCCCCTCAACATAATAAAACTCAGAAACTTGAATTACTGTTATTACTTTTTTCTGTAATTTCTCCAATTACCCCTTCCTTCATCACTCCAGTCTATTTTCTTATCGGTTATACACAGCCTACACTGACTTCCTAAACCTGTGTCATCCTCTTCATCTCAGACTAGCAATTAAACCCAACATCCTCAATTAGTTTCCAGTGAGGTTTAGTGAACAGTGTTCTCACCTTGAAATGGTGGTCCACTGATATAGTGTGTCACGATGACTGTTTTAACTGAGTGAAGATCCAATAAGAATATAATAAAGATGTATTATCAGTGAGAAGTGGAACTTGAAGAGGTATGTCACACTTCTGTATGAATAGCAAGTAGTCAAAAACCAAAGGTTGATCACCAACTGGTTGTAAACTGGTGCATACCCTTTAATATTGGTACTGATCTCATTAAATCTAAGACTGATCACTTTTACAATGTTCAAAATAATGTTTCAACATTCTGGAAGAGGTATGTATGCAGCATTAAGTCATGAGTTAAAGTTTCAGAAGCAATTCACTTGTGTAGACAAGAATGCATTCGCAAAGCAAGATTTTTTTTTCTTGCTAACATATTTCCCAGTGAAATGCAAAAGCAGGAGGGACACTCTCACGTCCAGTAATTTCTTTTCATCCATTTTGCAGAAATATTATGGCCTGTGTAAACACTTTTGGCCCAGAAATGTATTGCCACAAACATTGCCAGATAACAGTGGCCAGCAATGTTGCTGATCATGTGGTTGCAATTCAAGACGCCAGCAACACTGATGGGCAATACTGTTGCCAATATGTAATTTCTACAGCCTCTCTAAACTTATCTTAATGTTCACCATTCTACTTGCCCTTATTAGTTTTACTAAAGATGTATTTTACCCAAAAATAAATCATGTGATCTTTCCAATAAAAAGGGCCTAAACAGTAGGTCTGAAGCATCTTGTACATAAACATGCTTCTGTCAAGTTAAGTAATTATCTTTTCCCCACTAAGTGCTGAAATATGGCCTCAGACTAATATAATACACAGACAAATTGATTATACATCTAATCTTATGAAATTAAAATTCCATTCCTGGAGTATGGGAAAGATGGCTAACAAAATAAACAACAAAGTATGCTTAATCAATTATTTAACTATTTTTAAAACTGCATTCCAAAACTGTAAGTATTTATTTTATTGCTAAGAAGTGAATACTGGATGATGAGTACATAAGAAAATATATAAATCTGTA
This sequence comes from Schistocerca nitens, assembly GCF_023898315.1. Taxonomy (NCBI): domain Eukaryota; kingdom Metazoa; phylum Arthropoda; class Insecta; order Orthoptera; family Acrididae; genus Schistocerca; species Schistocerca nitens. Next base: position 281,212,865 of record NC_064618.1, on the reverse strand, counting down.
CATGTCTATGGATAAATAAATACTACTGACCGATAAACAGCAGGTTTATAAACAGTCTTTAGAGTTTTCTTCTGGATCAGTTTACTTTTACATTTTGATATGACTGAAATAAAGGTAACATTCATCTTACAAATGCATCCAGATGCTGAATAGTTCCAGAAACCAGGGGTGCAGCGGTCACATGTTCTTCCACTGACTCCGGGACTGCAACGGCAGGCACCAGATACATCATCACACTGAGTACTCTCTGATGCTTCTTGACAATCACATGCTCTGCAACCCTTGAACAGACAAATTTAAAATTAATGAGGGGTCCTTAAAATAGCACTGTAAAAACGAATCCTAAAGGAGATTATGCAATATTTCACTTTTCAATAAAATTAAACACTAAGACAGGTTTTATCTTTAATGCAGTAGATGCTGTGAGTGGACTCACTGAGAAGTATATTTCAAATTGAATTGTTGATGAACAACTGCCACCTTTAGTTTTAGAGTTGATTACAAGCTGGTGGGTTTATCTAACAAATTATCGATAACTTTAAAGTCCTGCAGAGGAGATGATGAAGACAGAGTACTTGTAAATAGTACTGCAGTACGGGCAACACATTTTCAAAAGGATTATTGACCAATTACGGTCATATTTTCTTTCAGTACTGATCAGAAAGGATAACTGTTACTGAAAAAATAGTGCACATGATGGAAGCATTGCAAAAAGGAATGATGAAATCAGAATACATGTAACAGTATACTGAATAAAAAGTGCATGATACACAGTGTGGACGTGATTGCTGTGAAAGAGAGCTGCAGACCTGCAGTTACGTTGAAAACAGAGGAACAAATAGTGTACATTAAAATTCAATCTTTTTACTGCAAACAGCTTTCAGAAATGCATAGTGCTTTGCATGAGTCTAGTCCTAAGAAGACTGTAGATGACGCTATACTTCCCAAAGAGGAAGCATGTTTTAGAGGCAATAAGTCATCACAAAGAACAATGAAAATACAAGCTGGCCAAAACAGAAACTGATGAAGAAACAGGGGTCTGCAGTAGATTTTTTTGCCAAAGCGGTCTGCAGTAGATTTTTTTGCCAAAGCTCATCAAATAGCTTTTGCAGAAACTGTGAGAGCAATCAAGAATTCATCAATACCTGTGTTATAAATTTTGAGAATCCATTCGCAAAAAATAACAAATTCTCATGTGATGTGATTTTTTATTAGTCTGCAATTAAGGATGCTTGTAACAATTTGTCAACACTGTTGGAAAACTCATGAATCTGTTTCTATAGTCAAATGCCACTAACATAGAGCCTTAGAGAAGAGAGACATTTAACCAAAATGAAACTGTAAGTAAAAATTAACATTAACAATATTGGTGGTAACTGAGAAAGAATTGCCAAATTTCTATATGTACTGATTATTAATTCTAATTGCTCACAAAAAATTTCTTTCTCATTATGCCTACTTTGATTTCATGTAACTCATATCCCATAGCAGACAAATGAATTGTAAATTTTCCTTACCATCATGTACTTTACAACATGCTTACGGATTCCAGCAAAAATTAAAACAATTATCCTTATCTTCCACTCAAATGTCCAAACAATGCCCCTTACCTGGTGAAAGAATTTCATTTCTAGTTCAAAGATAAACCAGCAACAAAGTCTGCTAGACACCTATAATTATAACTCTTCTTTACTGTTGCATCCCCCCCCGCCTCAATTCATCAGACAGACTGGTGGTTGTATTATTTCAGTTTCTGTATGACTAGATCTATCTCCATTAATTAACAAAATCAACAGACAATCAGTATTGAATTATCTATCATACTTTATCCAAAAAAATTGTACTTCATGAAGATGATTTCAGCAATGATCACTCCATGGAGACCTCCAAACATATTTTCTTTTTAAATTGCTTTTATGTTGATAGGTTGTAGATTACTCACACTACACTATGTTTCCTCACAGATCTGTCTTCAATAATCATCCATCTGTGCCTAAATTCATTGCACCTGCATTTTGTCTGTGACTTCCTCGGTTTGCCTAAATTCACTACATCCGTAAATGGGTTTCTGCATTCTGTCATATAACTTTCTCAGTTGTTATGAAAAAAGAGAGAGAGAGAAAAAAAAGAAGAAGGCAGTTTAATTAGAATTTTCCTGTGCAAAGCATGAGTCTGCCCTTACAATGGTGTACTTCTCACACATATTTTCTGTTAACAACATGTGCTGCAGAATTTCATGGGGTGGACATTAATTAAGTAACAAAAGATAATTTGTAGCTAAACATTATTCTGTGTACCCACAGTAAATAAAATAGACAAGAACATAGCATACCTCACAAGTTGAAAAACCAAAATGATCAGCAGCACAGCTTTCACACTTTTCTCCTATTACATTTTCATGGCATACACATTTCCCAGTAAAACTGTCACACTCCTTTGTTCCACATTTATCACAGTCACAACCTGCAGAAAAAATATTCAATCTTTAAAGGCTCTATAAATTTGTCCTTCATATGACACATGAATACTTCAACATCTACAGCAGAATTCATCTAGTGCTAAAGATATCTCCATTATAGCATTGTGAATGATATTTTTTAAGAATTTGTTTCTGAAGACAATGTAAACTGTTTTAAAAACCTGAAAATAGTAGCATAACCTGTAACTTATTTTATTAGATGGCACTTTCACTATCTTTCATGATTTCTTTTGCTCTTTTGCAGAGGTGCATCTAAATGCAGTGATTACTCATATGCAATATTACTAATATCTTACATGTTTTTACCACAAACATTATTATAAAATGTAAATTCTAGGAGGACAACAATAAATGGAAATGTTCAATTTTTCAGCTGAAGGTAATTGACATATGGCTCACAGAAACATAATTTTGTGCCATTTTGAGTTCCTACTTCCCACACATCAATCAGCTACAAGGAAGTGGCTGCTTTTCCTTACAAATAAACTGTTTATTTCTGTAACTCTGGTATTTCCTTCTCAAGTGGTTGCAGTAGTTTTCATCATCTTAGTTACACCTACTAGAATTTACAGATAAGAATATTTCAGCCATTCTGCCCTATAATGATTGCTATGAACTTCTCTCAGTCTGAATTAACATGAGCATTTCCCTCCATTTCACATGTTCCTCATATATTTCTCCTGTATTTATGTTTCAGTTATTTCATCCATACCTGTCTTACTAATATTTCTTTCCTTTTCATCAGTCTCTTTTACCAGTTCCTGACTTTCTCTCTCTCTCTCTCTCTCTCTCTCTCTCTCTCTCTCTCTCTCTCTCTGTTTTTTTCTGTTTTCTCTTATTTCACTGAAATAAGTCTTGAAGTTATAGTTGCACTACTCTATATCACTAGCAAAAGGGTATAAATTTTCCATCATATATTTTAATGTAAAAACTGAGAGTATGTTGAGAGTATGGGTATTTCTTCTCTAACACATCTAACTGCTTGCTCATGCGGTAGTTTCAACAGGCAGGATATAATAGGAAAACATTAGTTCAGAACCTCAGTAATAAACTTTCGTGTAAAAAGATGTGTGTGGTGCTGAGGAAGAAAGAATCTATGTCAGGAGAGAACTTGACCATATTTTACAAATGGAGAATAAAATAAATAAAAATGACAGGACAGTTCGTATGTGTGTAAAGCAAGGAATTCTCCTCCTTCATCAAAAATAAAATACTACATATGTTGCTTGTTGGGAATAACTAACAAATAACAGTGTGTTTATTTTCTGCTTTAAAAGAAGGCATTTTGTTGTGCCAGTTTGAGGATCTTGATCTGTAACTGATTATGTACAATGGCTAATAAAAAATAATTCTGCTAATTAAAACTACTTTTGTTTTGAGAGAAAGTTATACATTACCAGATGGTTATCTGATGAGATCAGAGATATGATTACTGATTCACAAGTTGAAAGCAAGAGTTAATTGGAAAGCAAGAAAATACATAATCAATCAACAATTTGTAAATGTTACAGGAGAGTAACATTTATTACACCAACAAAGTGAAGATACTGCATCAGGGACAAATAACAGTGGATAGATAATTAGCTTCAGAATAAGAAAGTTATGGAATATGGAATAAGAACAAAGCTTCATCACTAACAGTAGCAAATTTACTTCATTACTTCAACTTGTGAGGGTCTCAGATGTTGCGCTGGATGGTGTTGTGGTAAATGCACAATATTTCAATTAAGCTGCTTGTAACCTTCAGGTGCAACTGTGGGGATCTGTAGCAACTCGCCAGTTTACACCCTCATTTGCTAGAAAATTGCAGGCATCATGAGGGTGGCGCTATACCATCATTGCAAGGGTACACTGGCATCCAGTCCCCTGCCAGAGAAATGAGCCACAGATAACATGTGTACAGTGTGGGAATGGCTATCCACGATCTACAGACCCCAGTAAATGCATATGGGAAAGCTACTGGTACCCGAAATAGCTGCCGTGGCTTTGAACTTCCATCATTGTGATCTTGCTGAATTTGTTTCCCTTTATGGCCAATAATGCCTTATTGCTGCCAAAACTGGTTCCCACACATTGCTAAACTCAAATTCTATGCATCTCCTGAGTCAGTCATTTGATATTCACATTTCAACTCCTTCTTTATTGATGGAGTTGCATTAGGTAGAGGCAGGCTAGAGGATCTTTGTCTCTTTGAAGTTCTTGTCTTGTCCCATATCTAGACAGCAATCAGCAACAGCAGATTTTTTCGTCTCTACAGGTCTGGTATGATGTCTGTATTCTTCGCATCTCTCTTTAAGTGTGCAACATGTCTCATTAATGTACGATTTTCCACAACAGCACAGCATCTTGTGCATTTTTGGTGTTCTTAGACTGTAGTTGTCTTTTGTAGAAACTAACATCATTTGCACTCATGCCTTCTTCTGTACCACAGTTCCTGAAAAGCTGCTACAGATGACAGCATTTTGTGATGTCCATGTAAAATGCACTTCCTTCATCATCTTCATAGTGAAAAACTTGCTTACAATCATGTATCAGTGGGAACACATTTAAATGAAGAAAGATATACCTTACTTAAGTATGTTGTTTCTCAATTCTTCTCCAATTTTTTGTTTTGTTTTTCTGTTGGGACAGCTGGTAAGTAGACACTACTGCTCTAACCATATATTATTTATTTAGTAGTAAGATAAAATTCTAAGTAACTGTAATTCTGGCCACCATTAGTAAATTACATACTGGTTTTATTTCTGAATTTAGAGATTGGAGGATAATATATTCCTGATCATCATTCACCCCCTAAATCATTTTATGTAGATTGGTTGTCTCTTTGTCCTTTTTCGAGATAGTAAGGGTACATAACATCAGTTCTCAGTCTTGTCCTCAATGGAACAACATTAATGCTGAACAGCAATTAATAGGTAATCAACATCTTAACATCAATTTGCTCACATACACTACACTTGAGGTAATGGCATTAAGTTAGGAAAGAACAGTATAATTAAATACAGTCTATAACATTTGAAATAAAATCACAAATTTTGCAATATTTATGCCATAGCTGACCATGGGCAAATAAAAACAAAACCACTTGTTAATTAAAAGTTCTGAATGTATCATTCTAATGGATAGTGAATTTCATCTACAAGGGGATCAACATGTAGAAATGCTGTATCCAGCCAAATAAAACACTCACTTCGACAGTCTTTTAGATCTACTGCATCCCCAAAGAATCCTGGTGCACATAAGTTACAAGCTTCTCCGTAAGTATTGTTGAGGCAACGAAGACATTTCCCTGTAATAGAATCACATGCACCAGGGTCATCTGGGTTGATGTTACCACTGCATGAACAAGGCTGGCAGGTTTCACCTACAGGAAGTAAGAAAAAGAGATTGTGATACATTTTTCATTGGAGTAAACAATAGCAAAGACAATTCCGTGTTATAAAATAAAAGTTCCACTTGCCCCTTTCTTGTGGTCTTCCAAAATAACCAGCAGCACAGTATTCACATCTGGCTCCATAATAACCAGGAATGCAGTCACAACTAATTTCTTCACCATCAGCACTTACTTCACATCCTGTTGCAAAACTGCAACAAAGAAAGAAGTAGAACATATTACACTGGTATATGATACAAAACTTCAAATTTGTGCAGTGGTGAAGCAATTTAGTACACAAGCCCTGTTTCAGAATTATTCAAACCTCTTTTGTCATAACAGCCAATCAAAACAATCAGAGTGGGACCCTTACCTTGCAGGATTAACTGGGTTTCTGAATACTACATACCATCCTTGTGTCCATACAAGATACAAAAGAGAGGGTATTCAAAGAGTTATGCATTTCACACCGTTTCGTTTAGCCAGCAGGAGAGAGTCATTGAGGTACTCAGTTTTGGATCACAGAGGGGCTCTTAAAACTGAGTACACATATTCCATGAAGGGTCAACCTAATTACTACTTTCTCCCAAACATATATCTTGAAGTGATTATGAAGGGAAGATCAGAAAAATGGAGCTTTAAATGTAGAGGTAGATGACAAAAACAATTTTAATTTGCACCTGCTCATTATCATACATGTGATTTCCAATAAAGTGATCCTTCTACACAAAATATGGCTAACTCTCATTAATTATGAGTTTAATATTATATATCATAAAATTAACTGGTAGCTGCGAGTCAGAAATTCTTGAGATGTTATCTGTCAAAGACACCATGCACGCACATTTTAATCACTGCACACCCTTCAATTTTTCCATGGCCTCTTTTTACTGAATAGTTGAGCTGTATAACAACTCTGAATATGAAGGCTGTACTGAATGGTCATCTTGCACAAATTTGTTACACTAAATTTGTTACACTAAATTTGTAGGCATGACCAAACCAGACGGTGCTGGACATATATATGTCAAAAGAAAATAAAACAAGGGCATTTTTTAGAACAAAAGGAAATACTTTATTATTTAACTGAAGATACCATATTTAATATCCCTGTTTCTTTTGTTCACATTGGAGACTTCAGCTGTGGCCATCGCTTGTTCAATTGACAACCTGTAGTTCGAATCTGCAATCTTCAGAATCAGATGCCACTTAACTTAATATCATTTCTTATTACAACATTAAAAATTATCTCTTTCCTTGCTAACCATCAGCTGGACATGCAAATTTATATGTCAGTGCATCAAACACAGTGGGATACACTACCGGCTACAAGCAAAAAGTAAAAGGCCAACAGAGAAGCTAATATATTTTAAGTGAACTGTGTACGTCACTTACAAGAGTAAAATGGGGAAAACACACACACACAAAACACAAGTTTATTGATGAAACAAATATACTGATAAGGAGTCCAAACCCATCCATACCCAACACAGAATAGGCTTACAACTGGTTCACAGTAATCAGCTTAACTGTGATCTTACAAAATCTTATATTGTGCAATTTGCAACAAACAAGAATGACTTGTATGTACCAGAAGTGAAGATCAATGGGTATATACTGGGTGGGGCTCCATGTGTGAAGTATATAAACATCCAGATGGATAACAAACAACAATGGCACCAGCATACAGCTAAATTAAAAAAAAAAAACTAATTCTGCAAATTTTGCACGTCAATTAATCTCTGGTTATGTTGACCTGTAGATGGGATTGCTGGGACTGGATGGCTAATCTAATGAGACAATTCAGCTAGGGTCAAAAATTTATTTCTTCTAGAAAAATGTCAAATGAGAGTAAGATGTAAAGTTAAGAAATAAAACATTTTGCAGAAGATTCTTCAAAGGCTTTAGAATCCCTAAATTCATAAGTCAATACTTTCCCTCCCCCACTGCATTAGGGTGTATAATTATATATTAAGGACAAACTGTTAAATTCACAACCATAACAGCAGAATGGAAGACAATTTGAACGTAAGTATGCATCACTATGTAGGTTTCAGAATGAAGTTTTATATTCCGTCATAAAAGTCTTGAAGAGGTTGTGAGCATATTATCACACAGAACAACTCAATAACCCACATACGCTGACAAACCAAAACATTATGACCTATGCACACCATGAGGTTTAATTAAGCCTGGTGGCATTGTGGGCACACAACAAAGTAAGGAAAGTATATAAGCAGAGCAAAGTCAAATGAGGAACCATTCTAGTGATAATCTTGGTCACCAATGGTGAAATCCAGTGACATGTGTGACCTTGACAAAGAGAAGGATATTACGGCTGCCGCCTGGTAAAGAGAACCTCGGAAACAGTGGAACTAGTTGGCTATTCATGTGCTTCTGTTGTGAGAGTCTATGGAAAGACACTGAAGGGCAGTCACAACATGATTAGGCAACAAGTCATTGGATGTCCAAGCCACATCACAGAACATGGATATTGCCTGCTCTGTAAAGCAGGAAAAGTGCTACTGATGCAGTCTGGTGGGGGCAATGTTATGCAAGGGGGGGGACATTTGTGGCAGCTGTGGACTACTTTAGCATCATTGTGGACCACTTGCACCCTTTCATGCCTGATGTTTTCCTCAAGAGGATAATTTTCCATAACACGAAGCCATAATTGAAGAGCATGATAGCGAATTCACATTGATGTCCTAACCACCACATTCACATGATCTGAACCAGATGGAATACATATGGGATGATGTTGGGTGCCAGCTCCACACCCAACAATCATCGGCCCATAACTGACATGCACTGCATGAGCTGTCCATGGACATCTACTGTAACATTTCTGCAAACCTACGAAAGAATAGTCAAATACATATCATACAAAATTGTGTTCTAAAGCTGTGTTCCAAAGGATGTTATTAAGCATGCAATCAGAATGTTTTGGCTCGTCAATGTACACACAGAACTAAAGTAAAAGAATGACTAATTAACAACTTCTACAATTTAGCAACATTTTTGACACAGGAATGTAGATTACAGTATATTCTGTTGTTCTGTAAAACTAGTTTCAACATTACCACTATATAAGGTGTCCCAGAAGGAATGGTCAATATTCAGAGGGATATGACAGAAACATTCATTTAAAGCAAAAAACTTCATATGGACTATGTTCTATTCTGAATAGTTTCACATTTAATTACATTGTTGTTATTTTCTGTAGTATTCAATAAAATGTAAAAATATGAAAAGATAGTTGCTACTCACCATATAGCAGAGATGCTGACTCACAGACAGGCACAACAGAAATACTGTCAGAAAGTGATCTTTCTGCCAACAAGGCCTTTCTCAGAAATACACAAAACACACACACACACATATGCAAATTCAACTCACACACACATGACCACAGTCTCCAGCTGCTGAGGCCAGACTGTGAGCAGCAGTGCATGATGGGTAAAGCAACTGTGTGGTGGAGCTAAGGAGGAGACTGAGGTGGGGCAGGGTGGGAATAGCAGGGTAGGGGGTGGAGGACAGTAAAGTGCTGCTTGTGGGAGCATTTAGGGATGAGGTGGAGAGAGGGTAGTGCTGCTTGTGGGCGCATTTAGGGACGAGGTGGAGAGAGGGTAGCGCAGCTAGGCACATTCGGGAGATTAGACGGATGGCAGGGGGAGGGGGCGGGTGGGTAACAGAAAATGAGAGAAGTGAAAAGACTGTGGTTTATTGGTGGAATAGAGGACTATGTAGTGCTGGAATGGGAACAGGAAAGGGGCTAGATGGGTAGGAAGGGGCTAGATGAGTATGACAATGACTAACGAAGTCTGAGGCTAGTAGGAAAATTCAGGGTGTATACATGGACAAAGAAAAAAAATTCCTGGATTTCCCGATTAAAAATACACTTCTTCCCCGGTGAAAATACACTTTTTCCATGTTAAGTGACAGTATACTTTCTCTTGGGACAGTAAAACTTACAATCCTATGAATGATTAAAGTTTTATACACCAGAGTAAAGCATTCCGGCAGGTTAGAAAACATAAAATGGAAAAAAAGCTGCTGCCTATTTTTGTATTATGAAAGTATACATTTGAATTCCACCAAACACAGAACATTAGTTTCCAAAGCATTGAAATCGAGATTGTGATGTGCCATTGTACACCAAACATATCTCGTATCACGTGATACCACCAGTCGATGACAGCAGATTTTCAGAGCTTAGGATACGTGATGTAGTCAGTCAACAGCAACATCACTGTTATGTAGTGTGCCCAAGACACAAATATGAAAAGTTAATGGTTTAAATTAATACACATAGTGTACATATAGGATACATATAATAATGGTCAGTTTTTGCATGTGTTAAACTTTAAGATCACACTAACGTGAAAGTAAAATTTTGAATAATGAATAAATGACTGGCGTTTTGGGCTTGAAATTCTTCTAAGCAGCTGGTCTTCAAAGTTTTAAGTTTTAAATGAGAGTCAAACAATCTGTGATTCAAGAAATTCATCCAACATTCTTGCATGTAACATAATTCATCTTGTGTAAAAGGAAATTTACTTTGAAACTAACACTTCTCAAACCACCATTTGTAATATTTTCCTGCGACTTGTTAGAAACAGGTTCATTCCAGCAGCTGCCAGAGAGCATCAGAAAACAGGCATTACTGCGCGTGCACAGCTACAATGATACAGGAAGGCCATAGGTTCATATGTATAAAGCATTAATTTACATTACGCCATAAAAGAAACAGGACTCAGAGGCTACTTCAAGAGCACTGGAATTTTGTAAACCATACTAAACTGCATAATTCAGCTTACAGTGCACACTCGTGTGTCAATATTCACAATGAAGTAGGCCCCAACCTGCTATTAAGCTTTTCAGTGTGGTTTCCAGGACATATATTTTCTTGGTGTACCACTATTGTATTATCTCATGTTAGATTCTTTATTATGACATAGGCCCCAACCTGATATTAAGCTTTTCAGTGTGGTTTTCAGGACATAAATTTTCTTGGTGTACCACTATTGTATTATCGCATGTTAGATTCTTTATTATGACATAATGCCATATGTGCCAGAAGATGAAAATGTGAACTTAAAATTCAGCAAACAGTTGAAACTAGCTAACGGTTTGGACTGAAACACTTTGTTTCAAATAAATTAACTCATGTTAGATTCTTTATTATGACATAATGCCATATGTGCCAGAAGATGAAAATGTGCACTTAAAATTCAGCAAACAGTTGAAACTAGCTAACGGTTTGGACTGAAACACTTCGTTTCAAATAAATTAACTGCCTCTGTGGAAAAGTTTAATAAAAACCAATTTTTTTTAGCAAACTGATAAAAATAATTTCATTGTTCTACAAAGCGCTTAATGCTTGACAGCAAAAAACTCGGAAATAAAATAAAATCAGAAAACAAATTATAACCTATTTTAGTTTTCCATAATTCTGTGAATGTATTTTAAATCACTTGATAGCTCCCGGCCACAGAAATCCATTTTGTTTTCATTTGACATGACATCTTGAAATGAAGAGGAAATGGCAAAATCACTACCAGTCAGACTTAAATAGCCAGAAGGGGGAGAAGGTACTGTTCATACACGACTCAACTATGCATGCGCATGAGCCTGCTAGAGAGTGTTCATAGGAACCTAATGCAAAGAATTGTGACGTCATGCTCATCGGAAACAGTTTCTTGTTATGAAGTATTGCGAAGTCTTCATCCTAAAGCCTTTGATACATTTTGCTGTTGACAGATGTTAGACTATCAGTTCTTACTAGCCAAAATTACAAAATTTTTAACTGAAAACTAAAACACTGACAGGGTGTATACGTGGACAAGGAAAAAAAATTCCCAGATTTCCCGGTTAAAAATACACTTTCTCCCAGGTGGAAACATAGTTTTTCCCCATTAATTGACAGTATATTTTCTCTCGGAACTGTATAACTTATCAATACATTGAATAGTTATGGTTTTATACATGGGCGTAGAATTTCCCGGCACTTTAGAAGATGAAACACCTTTTGGAAAGATGTTTGATGTGCAGTAACATGTACACTGCATATTTTTGTATTACAAAAGTATAAATTCGAATTCCACCAAACACCGCATGTTACTTTCTCAAGCATTGAAATCGAGATTGCGATGCATATTTGTAAGCCAGTCATAGCTCATGTCATGTGATCTCGCCAGCCGATGACAGCGGATATTCAGAGCTTCGGACATGTGGTGTAGTCAGACAATAGCAACATCACTGTTAAGTTGCGCGAACACACGAACAGGAAATGGTAATGGTTTAAATTAATATATATAATGTTGCTACAAGAAAAACAAAGCTTTCACATACACTCCTGGAAATGGAAAAAAGAACACATTGACACCGGTGTGTCAGACCCACCATACTTGCTCCGGACACTGCGAGAGGGCTGTACAAGCAATGATCACACGCACGGCACAGCGTACACACCAGGACCCGCGGTGTTGGCCGTCGAATGGCGCTAGCTGCGCAGCATTTGTGCACCGCCGCCGTCAGTGTCAGCCAGTTTGCCGTGGCATACGGAGCTCCATCGCAGTCTTTAACACTGGTAGCATGCCGCGACAGTGCGGACGTGAACCGTATGTGCAGTTGACGGACTTTGAGCGAGGGCGTATAGTGGGCATGCGGGAGGCCGGGTGGACGTACCGCCGAATTGCTCAACACGTGGGGCGTGAGGTCTCCACAGTACATCGATGTTGTCGCCAGTGGTCGGCGGAAGGTGCACATGCCCGTCGACCTGGGACCGGACCGCAGCGACGCACGGATGCACGCCAAGACCGTAGGATCCTACGCAGTGCCGTAGGGGACCGCACCGCCACTTCCCAGCAAATTAGGGACACTGTTGCTCCTGGGGTATCGGCGAGGACCATTCGCAACAGTCTCCATGAAGCTGGGCTACGGTCCCGCACACCGTTAGGCCATCTTCCGCTCACGCCCCAACATCATGCAGCCCGCCTCCAGTGGTGTCGCGACAGGCGTGAATGGAGGGACGAATGGAGACGTGTCGTCTTCAGTGATGAGAGTCGCTTCTGCCTTGGTGCCAATGATGGTCGTATGCGTGTTTGGCGCCGTGCAGGTGAGCGCCACAATCAGGACTGCATACGACCGAGGCACACAGGGCCAACACCCGGCATCATGGTGTGGGGAGCGATCTCCTACACTGGCCGTACACCACTGGTGATCGTCGAGGGGACACTGAATAGTGCACGGTACATCCAAACCGTCATCGAACCCATCGTTCTACCATTCCTAGACCGGCAAGGGAACTTGCTGTTCCAACAGGACAATGCACGTCCGCATGTATCCCGTGCCACCCAACGTGCTCTAGAAGGTGTAAGTCAACTACCCTGGCCAGCAAGATCTCCGGATCTGTCCCCCATTGAGCATGTTTGGGACTGGATGAAGCGTCGTCTCACGCGGTCTGCACGTCCAGCACGAACGCTGGTCCAACTGAGGCGCCAGGTGGAAATGGCATGGCAAGCCGTTCCACAGGACTACATCCAGCATCTCTACGATCATCTCCATGGGAGAATAGCAGCCTGCATTGCTGCGAAAGGTGGATATACACTGTACTAGTGCCGACATTGTGCATGCTCTGTTGCCTGTGTCTATGTGCCTGTGGTTCTGTCAGTGTGATCATGTGATGTATCTGACCCCAGGAATGTGTCAATAAAGTTTCCCCTTCCTGGGACAATGAATTCACAGTGTTCTTATTTCAATTTCCAGGAGTGTATAATATTGGTCTCTAAGGCCAATACGCTGCAAGAGAAACTAAGCTTTCACACATAATGTTGGTCTTTTATGCACGTATTACATTTTAAGATATAGCACATAAATGTACCAGTAAATTTTTTAATAACGACATAAAAGTGTGATCTTCTGGGCTATAAATTCTTCTAAGTGGCTCGTCATCAATAAGCTGATTTTTAAATGAGTCTCAGTTTCCCAGTGAAGTGGGCATTGACCTGATATTAAGTTTTTCAATGTGATTTCGGGATGTAAATTTCCTTGGGTACCAGCACTTTGTTATCTCATGTCTAGTTCTTTGTTATTGCATAATGCCATACGTGCTAGAAGATGAAAACGTACACTTGAAATGCACTGAACAGTTGAAACTAGCCAATAGTTTGAAATTAAACCCTTTGTTTCAAATATATTGACTGCCTCAGCGGAAAAGATTAATAAAAGAAAATTTCTTCAGCAAACCGATAAAAATAACTTCATTGTTCTGCATGGCAATTAATACTTGACTGTCAGAAAGGTGGAAATAAAATAAAATCTGGAACTGTTAATGTATTTTAGCCTTCCGTAATTATGTGAATGTACACTGCTGGCCACCGTAAATGCAACACCAAGAAAGACAAGAGGTAGCACAACAAAATTTATTTTGTAGATAACATGTTGACCAAGTATCAAATGATTATGTTTACAGACGTCTGTGACATGTGGTTCCTGCCAGAATCAGTAGCCAGAGTAGCCGCCATTGTTGGAGATCACCGCTGCCACACATCTCGGCATTGAGTCAAAGATATGTTGGATGTGTTCCTGGGGTACAGCAGCCCAAGCAGCTTCCACACGTTGCCAAAGATCATCTGGTGTCGCAGCTGTGGATGTAATCTGGGTCACTCGTTGAGCAACCATGGACCACATGTTTTCTATCGGCGAAAGATACGGAGAGCGAGCTGGCCAGGGAAGCAATTCAATCTGGTTATTGACGAAGAACCTTTGGACAATGCGTGCCACGTATGGTCACGCATTATCCTGTTGAAATATGGCTGTGGCCGAGCCCTGAAGGTAAGGAAGGACAACTGGCTCCACCACCTTGGATATGTAGCGCCGGCTATTTAAAGTACCGGCAATGCGTACTAGAGGCGTGCGAGAGTAATATCCAATACCGCCCCATACCGTAATACCCGGTGCAAGACCAGTGTGGCGGTGCATAATGCAGCTGTCCAGCATCCTCTCTCTATGGTGTCTCCACACTCGAATCCGACCATCGTGCTGCTGCAGACAGAAGTGTGCCTCATCAGTAAAGACAACGTCATTCCATTCTGCCGTCCACATCCATCTGTCATCACACCATTGGCGACGGACACGTCTGTGGTTCTGCGTCAATGGTAGACGAAGCAATGGACGTCTTGCGGACAGACCACTCTGCTGTAAACGGCGTCGAATGGTACGCGCAGACACTGGATGATGCGTTACAGACGCAATGTGCTGTGCTATGGTTCGGGATGTCACTGAGCGATCCGTCACTGCCATGCGCACAATTTGCCTATTAGTACGTGCAGTGGTGCACCGAGGTGAATGCGATCGACCAGGTCGGTCCGTCGTGCCCTCCTGCATCCAACGGTCACATATCCGCATTACAGTTGTTTGGTTTCGTCCAACACGACTAGCGATTTCTCTGTATGATAATCCACAATATCAGTAAGCCACTATCCTTCCTCTGTCGAACTCGGATACTTGATCAAACTATGTTCGCTGTTGTCTACAAGGCATAACTGATCGTCTTGTGAAACAACCACAAGGTAAACACACGTGCCGAACGTACACTCGTCAAAATTGCCAAGCCTTAAAATGGCGCTATGAGGTGGCGCCACAGGCGCGCGTGATGTGCGTCTGCGCTGAAATTCTAATCAGTTGTATATCTCATCGCTGCAAACTCATGGTGTAAATTTCACTCGATTCGGATGCTTCCTTCAGGGTGTTGCATTTACGGTGGCCAGCAGTGTATTTTAATTCACATGATAGCTCCCAGCCAAAGAAATCAATTTTGTTTTCATTTGACGTGAGTGCAGTAGACAAAGAGGAAACAGCAAAGTGAAGAGACAAGCAAGACAGTACACAATTCAATCCTTAGCTCCTAGAATTTTTTTCTCTCTAATCTTGCTACAGCTTTACATGACGTGCATTCCTTTCTGCGAAAGGATCTGTTACCTCATCAAAGTTCATCAAATGTTTTGCTACATGAAAAATCTAAATGTCGTTGTCTAATATTGAAAGAGCTGTAATTACAAATAGGCCCAAGACTGGTGTGATTTCTCGACCTGATTACCTATATTTTGTCACTGTCTGCGAGATAAAATTAAATAGGCCTTTATAATACTGCAGCAATTGTAACACACACCGAATAAACGAGACTGTTTTGGCAGAAATGGTCATTTTTATAACACGACGGAATATAATTCACAAAGTACCAACATCAAATGCCTAATAGGCCTACCACAAGCAAAAAGCTTTACGTTAGGAAATAGTTTTACAGTTCATTAATATTCTCCAGTTTCTCAAGCATGAGATCGAAAAGTAGTAGTGCGAAATTTTTGTATAAATTTGGAATAGTCTTATTCTTCCATAATTTGTGTGATGTCCCTGTTTCTTCTCCTTCCTTGTTCTAACAAACAATGTTATCACCATTAATTCTGTATCTATTCCTGCCAATGTCAAAGCTTACTTGCCGTTAAACTTCACTAACTCTGCCAGAATCACCAGTTTAGTTATCCCGTGATTATTCTCCGGTTAGGCATCGTTACATGTTCGTACAACGTGTTTTCCGTCCTACTTAAAGAACAGACCTTAAAGAGGCTGCTAGCCGGAGACTGTACAACTGGCCCTTGATAGTATAGCGATCTGGCCAAAAATTTTCTGTCAAAATTTCATTTTCTTGGGTACACCGAGAAGATAATACATAATCTTTCTTACCTGTTATTCCTGTTAGTCGTTTATTTGCACTTTGGTATTCTGAATCTATGGATTTTGCTGGTAATCGTAACAACGCTCACCATTTGCAAACACAATCAACCACATAATCAGACAGTGGTTGGCTTTCTTTCGTTCAGCTATACTCTGCTCAGTTTGTATAGCCCCTTTTGTCTGCAGGAAAGTTTATTTCTAGATGTGATGAGGATTCCACTAATGGAGACATCACGTACACTATGCATGCATTTACAAATCAACTTATGATTCATTCAGAAATCAACTTAGAATATGTTCAACAATGTTAAAAAACTGACAGGGACATGTTTCAAAGTCATACGAATAATCGATAGACCAACATGCGCTGGATGCTAGATGCTTTGTGTAACGAGGTTTATGTGAATTTCCCTCCCCCCATCCCCCCCTCCCACTCCTAGACCCAGGGCTGCAGTGCAATCTGGCAGCTTGGGCGCGCCAGTAAAATTTTTCCCAGTAGCACCTACCTGCATTTTTTTTTTTTCTTTTGCTGCGACTGCTTACACAGCCAACAGCCAGGTTTCTGTAGCCAGAAGCGGAAGAAGATACTACTCAACTGCACATGAGCATGATCCCAATGATCCCACTCATAACTGCTAGAACAAATCTAATGTTAACAGTTGTAACGTCATGCTCATCGGTGGCAATTTGTTTTTATGAAGCATTGCATAGTCTTCCTAAAGCCTTTGACACATTTTGCTGTCGACAGACACTTGTATGAGCACAGTGTTTTGTTGCTGTATATGGTACATTTCCTTTGCAATTTAAGTTTTATTTTAGTTTTTTCTCTCATTCATGTTTTATTGCTGCAGTATTATTCTGCAGTAGCAGGATACAGTAATATCCTTTGTCTGAGCATTGGTTCTTACCAGTCAAAATTACAAAAATTTAACTGAGAACAAAAACAATGAAAAATTCCCGGAATTCAAAAAAATTCCCGCGTTTTTCCCGGTTTTCTCACAGATGAAAAGATTCCCGGGTTTTCCCCAGATCTCCCGGTTGTCCTGGGTTGTAGACACCCTGACTGATATCTTCCCAGAACTCTAAAAAATTCCCAGCTTTTTCCAGATGAAAAAATTCCCGGGTTTTTCCCGGTTGTCCTGGGGCATATACACCCTGAAAATTACATAGCTTTATCACATTCACTTCCAAGTACTATAATACACGCTATATTAAGGATTCAGCTGAGTCACAAAATATGACAAGTGAGGTGACATGATGTGCTTGGCAAATGTTTACTATTATTTGGACAGCACAGACAAGCACTAATTCAAGAACAACAACGAGAAGCTCATTAGCTGGGACAAATTCTATGCTAGATTGAAGAAAACAGTTGGTGACTGTCAGCAGCACATCTGTTTAGTGGAAGAACAATTGAGGAACATAGCCCCATGTCCTTTAAGAGTGTCTGTTCACTGTGCATGCTTCAAATGGTTGTGTGTGTCACACTTGGGTTAAGAATATTATTTATTTCTACACGTTTAACACTGTGTGCACGATAATATTTAGTTATAATTTGTTTCAGAAATTAGATTTTTTTCCTCAGCAGGCACTTGACATTGTTAACTGTATATTTTAGAGTTAAAGATGTAATTACTTTCAATGTTACATTTGACAAGCTGAAAGCCTTAAGTGCTGTTCAGTGCTTTTAGGTTTTGTCTATCATCATCTCTTTCTTTCCATACAATATTCTGTTATGAGTGTTTTTACATTTAAATAAATACCTTATTTCACTCAAGAATGCCCTGTTTGGTAAATGTTACTTACTTGTTTGATGGTATAGGAAGAGGACAAGCACATATCATGCAGTCAACTTGTGTTCCTATGGTTGCATTGCCGTAGTATCCCTCAACACAGCGTTCACAGTGGTCACCTTCAGTATTGTTCTTACAGTCCTGAAAATAGATTTACAGTATTACATTCAAGTGTGTGTGTGTGTGTGTGTGTGTGTGTGTGTGTGTGTAAGTGCATGCATATGTGTGTGTGTGTGTGTGTGTGTGTGTGTGTGTGTGTGTGTGTGTGCATGCGTGCGTGCGTGTGTGTGTGTGTGTGTGTGTTTAAAAGTAAAGTTATGATGTATAAGGTTTAGTGAGGCCTATGCTACATAACATCAGTTCTCAAAACTGGACACTAATGAAATTTGACGAAAAGCAGTTTTTTAGCATATTTGAAAGAAAAATTCTTGGATCAGTGGTTCCTGGAGGAGGAGATATAACAATGAATCTGTAGAATAGTTCTGGTTGTATGTAAATACTTTAGGAGTAAAGGTGACCACTCACAGAAAAACAGGAAAGCAGAAACATTAAGTCATTGACAAGCATGCACAAAAAAGAAAGAAACCTTGTTCAAACAATGGAAAATCCGGGATGGAACATAACAATATTGTGAAAAGGAAAGTTGCTACTCACCATTTTAACAAAGATTCTGAGTCGCAAATAGGCACAACAAAAAGACTATCACAAGTATAGCTTTCAGCCAGAAGGCCTTCGTCTGAATTAGATGACAAACACACACATACACACTCACGGAAATGCAACTCACACACACCTGACTGCAGTCTCATGCAACTGAGGCCACACTCAACTTGGCCATGCTCAAACTTGCTAGTTTTCAAAGTAATCTTTTTTCATGTTGTTGAACCTGTAGATGACAACACTTCTTCTTTTCGGTGAGTGGTCTCATTTACTCCTTAGGAATTACATAATCTGTACAATGAACCAGACATCATCATTTATTAAGATTAAAAAGCTGAATGTGCAGGACATGTACCAAGAGCCAAGGGCAGAATGATTAAGGAGATGTTCAAGGCAGTGCCTGGAGGAACCAGGAGGGTTTGAACACCAAGCGTGTCAGAGGGGACATAAAAAAACTGAAATTAGAATTGTAGGAGTTTGGCACTAAACAGAAAAAACTGAAATAATCTTGTACAGAAATCCAAGGTTGACAAAGCATTATTGAATAAATGATGATGATGATGATGATGATGATGATTATGATGATGAAGAAGTGCAGATATATAAACCTGCCACTGTAATATTTTCTAAATATACCATCTAAGCACACCTACATATGTGATAGTACTTTTATACATGAAGGAAATGGAATATTTTACTTTACCAATAATAAAATGTTCATTTTATTTTAATTTGTAACTGGAATATTGCAAATTATCTGTACAACTGCTGAGAAATAAGCCATGTGAAACTATCATGAGTAGATAAAACAAGAGTAGATAAAACAAAATTACAGTGTCACATTCCATGTCTAACACGACATCAAACTGCCTCGGATTCACTGTATATCAATATAATAATAATAGTACGTGTAACCTGAAAAAGACTTACAAAACATATGCCAGTCACTGGATCACAGGTATTAGAATGTCCATGACAGTTACAAGGTACACAGAAACCACCATATGGACCAGTCTGAGCACGATAATATCCAGGAGCGCAGTCTTCACAAGAAAGGCCCTGATAATTTGGTGGACACTGACACTGTTCCACAGCGAGAGCAATGCTGCTGTTAGGATTATAACCTTCAGTAGCAATATCAAGTGTCACATCAGTTAATCTGCAATCAGAATAAAAATTTCATAAGTAAAATATCTAAACTATAATTGAAATAATCAATTTTTGAAATTATTATACAATTGGGTAAATAAAAAAAATCTACACACCAAGCAGTGGCAGGAAAAGTTGTGGAAATGTGCAAGCTTTCAGAGTCAGTGGCTCCATCTTCTGGCAGAAGGGTTAAGGGAAGGGAAGAGGGATGAAGGGCAAGGACTGGCGAAGTTTAAGCAACGGTGAGTCTCCCCTGAAGAGGGGTTTTCCCCATTTTCTAAACCTCATCAGTCATTTTTGTTCATCCCTTTTCCTTTCCCTTCAACCCTTCTGCTAGAAGAAGGAGCCAGTGGTTCCAAAAGATTGTACATTTCCATAACTTCTATATGTGTTTTATCCTGCCACCACTTGATGAGCTGATTTTTTTTTTTATCCATCCAGTTATATCATAAATTAAAAGTGAACAACAATAAAGCAGTTTTTAATCATGTTTGGCATTGGAGGTGATAGATGGAAAATATTTTAATATGTCTCCTGGGATTCCTAATGTTGCAGCACCTTCTAATCCTATCAACCTCACCAATCTGAATGTGAATTGTGAGCACTGATAGGGTTGTAAATCTCTGGGCAGAAGTGAAAGTGAGTACTGGTCACTTGGCTATCAGCTTAAGCCATGAAATAAGGTTTAAACTCTTCCTATTGTTGTACATCTGAGTAATAACAAGGCAACTCACCTGTTGTGATTGGAGCTGATCTTTCTGAAAGTTTGTGTGTAGCATCACGTTGGTAATGCAATGTTTTACCCATTGCCTCTCTAATCAACAAATAATGATCACCACAGTTGAAAGTTTTTTTTTTTTATCGTTTAAGTAGTTTAAAATCACAAAATGTTTGGAAGATTTTGTTATTATTTGTGCTTGTTAACTGGGAGGAGAGATGGCTTCCACATGTCTTCAAAGTGGGAAAACAACTGCAGTTTACTACGCATTGCAATACCTGCTGGCTCGGCAGTTATTCCATGCTGCAGCATCCTGGCTTCGAGAAGGAGGGCATGCCACCAAATAATGGCCATGCTGTGACAATGGTGCTGACATCGTGGAAAACACGTGACACTTGCTACTCTGTCAATTTGGATAGAAATGTCACTCATTCCTGTCAGACAGAATTCAAGTAATGTCATACTGAATGTATGAAGACTAATCGTACATGAGTTGTTGCCTTATATAAAGCAACTGTAACAGAAGCTGCAAATAACTGTATTCAAAAGACGTTGTTTCTACTATTTAGTAGAAATTTGAAACTTTATCAAAGCTTCCAGATTCTAGCACGCAACTGCAACAGTGAAGAAGTCCACATTAATGCAAACTACAGGTTTTTAAATGAATATTTATTTAATATTCAGTTCAGAATATGAGGGCAGTAAAGCTCCCAATCTGAAAACATAAAATTTTTCAAGATACAGACAAGTGCAAAGGGTGGGCACAGAATCTGAATATGAAGTAATTTGGGTGAAGACAAGAGCTACAATATATATTACAGTATTTTACTGTATTCTGTTCAATAAAGTTTTAGCAATTTTATTACTTTAAATATATTGTGCAAATGCTACATAATGCATGTGTTTGTTTCATGCACTACAGGGAGTCTTGATGACAGTGCAACAACTTTTTGACACTGTTTTTCTGATGTGGTGCCAGAACAGCTTGCAGCCAAGCCAACAGCCATGTAGGGTGGTAAGGCGCTTCCAACTATGTCAAGACACCATTGTATTATAATAAAAAAATAAATATGTATTATGCTGTAAAACAAATGTATCAGTTCTTCTTGATACTTATATTACTCAAGTTCTGAATATTCCTTGCTTAGGTTCGATGTATGTTCAGTAAAGTGAAGTTTTATTATGTGGCAATTACTTGTATATTGCAATATCCAATAAATTTGATGGAAGTGCAGAAAATATAAAAGTGTGTTCATGTGGTGCATTTTATTGAAGATGTTCTTGAAATTTTTTGCATTATGTCAACAGAAGGATTAAATCAAAATGCATTAATAATCCAGAATTCTAATAAAAAAGGTAAATGTGATTCACAACTTGAAATTTTTTGCACTATGTCTACAGGAGGATTAAATCAAATGGCATTAATAATCCAGAATTGTAATTAAAAGACAAATACGATGCACAACTGAAGTATTTCATTGACTTCTGTTATTGAAGTACCATGACAAAGTGAATTTATGACAAATTATTGGATAATTTGTGAAAGGAAAGGAGCTTTAAGTTGTCTATCAGTGAAAAGAATATTAATTAATCATCCAAAAAGTGATCATAGTAAGCACAAACTTAAACAACAATTTGAATTTAACTGGAAATATCTATTTTGTGTCTCAAGAGATTACTGCACATTGCAACACAGTGCTAACCATCATCTCTGACAATCGTAACAATGGAATCAACTGCACTATTAACACACAGAATTCTAATGGACAATTTTAAACTTAACTAACACAAAAAAGAAAAAAAGATTTTGTGTCTAGTAAATTACTCCTGTCTTGTAGTCACCAATATTTCTTTTTATTTTTACTCCTTATGATGTGTTTCACTCTCAGCATCATCAGATGTGTGTAAAAAGAAATATTAACCAACACCAGGGTAATTTATTAGTGGCAAACATGATCATAGATCCACTAAAGAACTTCACGTGTAAAGTAATGCGATTTGTGCCCACAGTTTAATCACATGGGCAATTAAAGAATCTACTAAAATACAATAAACTCTTTGAATTGCAGTGAAGCATGGTTGTCAGTGGAGTAACAATTTTGATCATAAAATGACATTATGTATAACATGCCAGACAGAAAAAACTCATTACACTACTCTCACTAGCAAGAAGGGTCATACCACTGCATTCTATAGACCTCCTGCATTGGGACCAGTAGTGGCAGAATACTTCAGGCAAAACTCAAAGAAGGCAGCATGTAAATTTTCGTTGTCTTATAGTATGAATGGGGGATTTCAGTTTACCAGACTAGAAGATTCAAGGGATTGGTGTGGCTAGTAGGGACAGGGAATCATGTAAAATTGTTTGAAATACCCTCTCAAAAATTACCTCGAGCACTTAATCAGAGAACTGATTAATGGGTGTAACATCTATGATCTTCTGGCTGAAAACAGACTCCAATTTTTGTACTCAGTTACCACAGGGCAGGGAATCAGTGATCATAAGCCAGTTACAGTATAGTGATGTGCTACAGGGCATGCACAGTCGATACTCATCTGCTACAGCAGATGAAAACAGCAGATAATGCGGACTGGCCATGAGGAAAGTGGAGCAGGGCAGTGGAATCTCTCTTCACCATGATTACCTTGCAGCAGCCCCAGGGATTTTTTCTGGAGAGAAGCATGTAACAGAAAGAGCTCCCTGACCACCATTTCCCACATGGACGCCTAATGACTGATATGCACGACCGAGCGAGTTAGTGTTATATAGTGTGTCTTTCGTGTTGTGTGGATGTGAAGATGGCACTTGCCAGGAGGTTGCAGCGATGGTGTCTTGGACATGTATGGTTCCAGAGAGGATGATGCTGATGAGTCGGTTCAGCTGAGCAATGTTTGCGAACATTTGCAGAAAACCTTGCTGAGTGCCAATGACAGGACATTAGAAATTTGTTCATATAACAATTTTAGATTGATGTTTTCACGCTATCCCCGGCCATTTCACAGGATTGGTAGGCTACTCCCACATCACGGAATTTTCAGTAGTGATGGTATCACAGCAGATGATGATGGTATCACAGCAGCAGATAGTGTGCTGTATGTCACCTGATTGCTGTAGTCTACCATGTGTATGCCCACAAGTTTCCTTTTGTTCTATCTGCCAGGTGTGCAACAGATGGGTATAATTTTTGACATTTATAATTCATGACTTGCCACTCACTGAAACATTCAGTACTTTGAGGCCGCTA
Organism: Schistocerca nitens; assembly: GCF_023898315.1. Lineage (NCBI taxonomy): Eukaryota > Metazoa > Arthropoda > Insecta > Orthoptera > Acrididae > Schistocerca > Schistocerca nitens. The sequence goes on along the minus strand of NC_064618.1, from coordinate 281,188,711 downwards.
TGTGCTATAGGAATTATTCGCAGTGTGATCATTTTTATTGCTATGTAATTTTATGGTGTTACTATCCCGTGTCAATTTTATGTAATTGCGTCCTGTTTACTTAATTACTGTGTACTTTCACATTGAGTTCACTTTATTTTTCACTAGCTCCCATACATATTAGTGTACCACAGGGCCTCATGCACATGGTTAGAGAGAAAGAAATTTCCCACAACAGCGCCCCTGACTGCAGGTACCAGTAGGAATGTAATGAGAGGTAGGAAGGTATTTCTTCTTAATAAAAGTTACAAGAAACAAATTTCAGATCATCTGAACAGTCAACAATCATCTCAAGAGACCGAAAATGTTGAGTATAAATGGGCAAAGTTCAAGACTACTGTACAGTACTCCATAGTTAAGTATGTACTGAGCAAAGTTACGAAGGATGAGAAAGCCCCACCAAAGGCCAGCGTCATAGAAAAACTAAAACTGATGTGACCCAAAATTAGTAGAAGAAAGATCACGTGTGAAGCTTCAAACGAATTCAAAACTAAGATTATTCATACTGTTCTGGCAGTAAATCCCAAAAAGTTTTGGTCTTAGTTAAATCAGTGAATGAACCAATATCATCTGTCCACGCACACAGTGACCATACTGGCATCAAAAGTGTGGACGACAGAGTGAAGGTGGAAATTCTAAATTTATTTTCCTGAAGTTGTTTCAATTAGGAAGCTCAAACTGCAGATCCCCTTCTGAATCATTACACAAACATCAAAATGACAGATACCAAAATAAAAGTCTGTAACAAAGAACAACAACTGAAATTATTCAGCAGAGAGATTGGGATAGCTACCATATTTAGCTGGCTATAAGACAACATATCCTCCTTTTCTTTTAAAGAGGTTCCTAGAGAAGTCTTTATTTTTAACAAATTATGGGTAATTAAAAAGATAGCTGTATGTGGTATAACTATTTTTAATCATCATTATCATCATCATCACTGGTATTATCAACTTCATTTGTAAGCCTTCTGGCTTTTTTTCCTTTTCAACACTCCTACGATAGTACATCATCTTCTGAGTCATCCATAACACTGCATTTGCAGCACTTTTTAAACCTTCCATAATAGATTCACTTGAAATTCCTCCTCAGTTGTTAAGGATCCACTGGTCCACCATGGATGTTGAGTGTTTCTTTAACTTCCCCCATGGAATGAGGGAATGGTCTCCTTGACGAAGTCACTCACTGTAAAGCTGTCAAGCGCGAGCCTTAAAAGGTCTATTTTCATTACTCAAAGTTGTGAGGTCATGCTGCAAGGAATTATTACCAGGTTGTATTGTTCTTTGCTATTAGATTCTTAACTTCTAGGATATTACCTAATAGAATCCAGTACCAACATTTTTCTTCTGTTAAGCAAAGAGTCAAAATTTCTGTTCCAAACAATCTTCAACTGATCAGGTCCTTTGTCATCCATCCATTTTCTTGGCATCTAAAGATAAATCCTGCAGGCAGTTTTCCTTTTGGTATGTTTTCCTGAGAAAAATCAAATATGAGGAGAGCTTTCCTCCATCTGCTAGTACGCCCAGTTTTGCTGTTATTCTGGCCTTTTCGTTGCTGGAACTTCTTACAAGAACATTCTTAATGCCCTTCACATTGATAGTAACATTTGACAACATATCAAATTAATAGGTGTCTGATCAACATTTCTCATATGACCAACCAAACAATCATCCTGTTTCATTAGATTGATTATATGTTGCTGATACATATGTTGTTTTTCGTCATACACTGCACGGAGTCCATGAGTTAGCTTTATTCTGTGCCACAAGAAAACCCCACCCTCTTCATCATCCTCATACATCAGCCACTACTTGCTTTGAATTCTGTGACATATGCAGTTGGAAAATTCCTCTTTATCTCTAATGCCATCATTCAGACAATTTCTCAAGTAACTGGGAAGCTTTCATTGTGTTTCTCTTGCACTTACTTAAAAACATGGCGCTCCAATTCACAAAACCTTACCTGCTTTAGATCCCTGAAAGTTCGGTACATATGAATGGCATTCTTTAATTTATTCTTTATCTGACGTCACCTGCCAACATTTCCTTCTGTGACCAAATTTTCTTCCAAGTGCACAGTTGTTTGTTGCCTCTGATCCATGAATCATTTACAATTATAATTGTATTGTCTGCATGGACCAATAGTGAGATGCAAAGTTGCAAATCCATTTTTCTCAGCAGAGTCACAACTGTACTTTGCATCCATTATCAACTGCTACAGTTTACAGTTCTTACAGCACTGACAATATAAGCAAACTGAAAGAAACAACATGTTGTCCTCTCAGCTCCCTTCAGCTGAATTGGCACAAATCGTACCATTTTGTGTTAACACTGTAGACAATCTTGAAAACTAGCAGTGATGTAATACAGCAGCAGCTTTAGCAGTGTTGTTGAAGCTCATGTTCATTTGTAGTGCTTCATTTCAAATGTTCTGTGGGAACATATTTTTATTAGCATTAATTTGCCTCCTGTAATAATGTATGCTACTGCTGAGTATTTGTCCAATTTTAAAGTCATTTCAATTATGATAACAAATGAATTCACATTAGCTGTAGTTTAAGTGTGGTACACATTCATCAAAATTCAAGGCACGCATTTACATTCCCATGGTTGGTAGCATGATAAAATCTGCTTCCTGCTCACTGTTTCCTTCCCCTCCTAGTGGTTGGCCAAATTGGTGTCACAGTTATTCCTCCAGTACTTCTGAATTCTTCAAATTAAATCTGTGTGGGATCTAAACTGCCAAAACTTTTTCTATAAATGTATGATAACCCATATATCAGTCTATGACACAACACTGAAGTGTTGCCCTGCCGACGGGTGTGGATGTTACCAAACTATCCATTTAATAGGGCATGTTTGCAAAATACTGACACTATTTATTTACAGGAGATTTGAAAAACTGATAGAAGCTTACCTCAGGGAAGAGCACTTTGGGTTCTGGAGAAATGAAGGATCCAGTAAAGCCACACTGACCCTATGACTTACCTTCAAAGATACACAGAAGAAAGGCAAACCTACATTAATAGCATTTACATATTTAGAGAAAGCTTTCAAAGTTACTAACTGACTCTTTGAGTCTTTGAAATTCTGAAGGTAACGGGGATAAAATACAGGTATTGAAAAATCACCTAAAGTTTGTCCATCCATCAGACTGCAATTATAAGAGTTAAAGGACATGAAAGGGGTAGATATGAGAAGGGAATGAAACAGGGTTGTGGCATATCCTTGATGTACATTGAGCAAGCATTAAGAGAAGCTGTGCCTTTAGCAACTTACAGCAATGCCTAAAACTATAGAATATTCAGTATATTTCAGACAATTTAACAGCAGTGAGTCAAGGCCTAAGTCAGTCCTTCATTGTGAAGGTGTTTGGCATCCTACAAAAGCTTGTGAGTGTCTGCGCCCAGCTCCAGAAAAAAAGGGGACAATAAAGAACAATTCATGAAGTGATTGGCCCTGAGAAACCACCCAAAAGGAAGATAGGATCATCCGAAGACAATCAATGGCAGAACCCAAAAAGTCAGCCTGGGAAATATGTGATAATGAATAGGTAAAACGTGGGGTGAAGGTCCATGTTTCGACAGATAAATGTTGCTTCACAGCAATAGATCTGAATGGCAATCGACCTTCACCAAAATCTATGATAAGTGTGAAAAATAGGAAAGCTAGACTATAGTTTGCTAAGAAGTATGTGTCATGGACCACTGAAGACTGGTCACGAATTCTATAGAGTGATAAAGCAAGTTTAATCTCTCCTTCTCAGACAGGATACGGCATGTTTGATGGTCAAAAAACAAGAGGAATGACAGAAAGTACCGAGTACCCAACATGAAGCACAGAAGAGGAAGTACCATGGTGTAGGGCTGTTTCTCAGAAAGTGGTATAGGTCCTCCCATTAAAATTCATGGGGCGATCAATAGTCTGAAGTATGGTGAAATATTAACAGATCATATCATACCTCATGGAAGACTAAATATGCCTCATAATTGGCAATTCCAGCAAGACAATCATCTGAAGCAGACTTCTAGCCATGTGAAGACAGTTCTGAAGCACCATAAAGTAAAAGTATTCAAATGCCCAAGCTGAAGCACAGATTTAAAACACCACAAATTATCTTCGGGGCATACTGGATAGATGTCTTTACCACCAAAACTGCACCAACAAGGAGGCTTTCTACAAAGAATTGTTTGAGCAATAGAAGAAGACTCCTTAGGTGTGACTGGTCCAATTCATGCATTCTATGATATCCAGATGTGCTGCAGTAACACATGCGAAAGGCTATGCAGCCAAGTGTTACACCAAGAACATCATGGATCAAGACTTCATTATTGTTTTTCATATCTTTCATTTTAACAAAATACTTTTGAGACTATGTAATTTGTACATCTAATTTGTACATCTGTGTTTTATTATTTATGCAAAGATTAAAATTGTGTAATATGTGTGAGAAAATAAAGTACAATTACGGAGATTTGGCAATTAAGTCTGTAATTTAAATTTTCTCCTAAATAGTTTGTTTCCTGAATTTATTTTCTGTAAAAATCCTTTTGAGCAATACTCTACACCTATACTCTGCAAACCACTGCGAAGAGGATGGCAGAGGGCACGTCTAATTATACCAGTTACTAGAGCTTTCACCAATTCCATTCATGTATGGATCACGGGAAGGGAGATTACTTAAATACCTTGTGCATGCTGTAGCTAGTCTAATCTTGTCTTTGCAGTACATAAGGAAGTCATACTTAGGAGGTTTTAAGATATTCCTAGACTCATCTGTTAAAATTGAGTCTAGAAACTCCTTAAGTAGATTTTCACATAATAGTTTGTATCTATCTTTAAGCATGTGTCAGTTCAGTTCTTTCAGCAACTTCGTGACATGAGCCAAGCAAACTTGTGACCATTTGCGCTGCCCTTCTTTGCATGCAGTATCCATTCAATATCCCCTTTAGTACTCTGCATACCGCATTGCTGAGCAATATTCTACATTGGGTCACACAAGTATTTTGTGTGCACTCTTCTTTGTAGATTGATTGAGCTTGCCCAGTTTCTACCTATGAATCACAGTCTGCCACCTGCTTTGCCTACAACTGAAACTATGTGATCATTCTATTTCATGTCCCTACACATTTTACTCCCAAATATGGGTTGACTAATTCCAACTGTGACTCACTGATATTATAATCACATATGCTACAATTTTTTTTCATTTTGTGAAGTGTACAATTTTAGATTTCTGAATATTTAAAGCAAGATGCCAATCTTTGCACCACTTTAAAATCTTATCTAGTTCTGACTCAATATTTGTGCAGCTTCTTTCAAATAGTAATTCATTACAAATAACTGCATTTGAAAAAATTCTGATGGTACTATTAATATGGTCCCCAAGGTCAATAATATAAACATGAAAAGCACTTCAGCTGTTGATGACACTCTATCCAAGGTAACTACTTGCATCCTCTCTACCAAAAACTCCTCAATCCAGTCACAAATTTCACTTTTGTGTGTGTGTGTGTGTGTGTGTGTGTGTGTGTGTGTGTGAGTGTGAGCGAGAGAGAGAGAGAGAGAGAGAGAGAGAGAGAGAGAGAGAGGTAGGAGAAGGGATAATATTATATTTCCACATTAGAGGATGCTGTGATGCAGCGACAAGATATACTTGCAGGTGTAACTATGCCTATGTGCCTAGAGATGACAACATTTACAGTGTGTAAAAGACGTGTATAAAAATATTAAGAATGTTTAGAGGAGATAAAAAAGAAACACTTCCTTTATGTGGCAAAAGTGTTACAGCTGCATCATTTCCCCGATAGGGATCCATCGATGTTTTGACACTAGTGAAGTTCAGAGACTGTGTTCAAACTGTCGTGAGATGTTCATGAAATATCATTCATTTACATTAATGAACAGCTGGCTCCTGTGTGTGACTGACTGTCTAACTTCTTCAAAACAACCAGGTGTTTCACAAATAATGGTTGCAGCTTCAGTCAAACAGGCAACTAGCTCTGCAGGAGTGTCTATCAGCGACTTGTACACCAAATCCTTCCTCTCCTCCCACAAAAAGAAATCCATATTATAGCAATGTCTCTAAAACAATACTCATTTCATAGAATTTTGAATGCTGCCACTAAAAAGCACTGGTGTCAAAACATTCATGGACACCTAGTGGGGAGGCAGTGCACACCTGTGACAATTTTGTAACATAAAAGAAGTGATTTGTTTGTCTCCGATAAACACTAAAATTTCATGTATATAATTTTTTATACCCATGCCTACTATAATATTTTATATTTAATAATAAGTAATGACTAAAAGAATTTAAAATCCTAACACTGCTATTCAAGAACCTCTAAAAATGTATCTGCATCCTGGTGTCACACCAGGATTTTTCAGTACCAACTAATAATATTTACATTTGTGAGAAAAGAAATGAGAATGTTATCTGGAATGAGAACCCTGATTAAGAAAGTGCACTTCACCAATTGCTATTTTTTCAGTGCTTGCTTCCAAAGGATAAAGTATTATGTCAATATCAATCTTCCAAAATGGAATCTATAGTACTTACAATAATTGACTTCTCCTATAGCATTGATGAAAAAGAGACTTGTCAGTATCAGAAGAGATGAAATACTAAGCTCAAAATGTTTTATGCGTAACTTACATTCCAGCATTAACATGATATAATTTCAATCTTACTTATCCACTTAATAAGATATTTACTAATCTAGTTCTATTTCTCTGAACACGAAATCCCTTTATTAACAACACAGTATTACTCATTCAGTAAGGCAGCAAGAAATTATTTCAGATACTTGTATTAGGTCCTAAAAACAAGAGCATCTCTCCAAAAATTTGACTTCAAAGATCATAACATTGTGTGACATCTGTTAATAATTTGTAGCAATTTGTATCTATGCCACATAACTACACCCCATGTGCTGTTTATATTTTGTAAATTAAATTTGTATATTCCTCTCACCCATTGTACGTATGTATTATTCATAGTTATTTTCACACTACTATTACTTTAAATAGAATACTGGCTACAGATTGCTTTGTGTAGTGATTGACTGCTTTCATTCTCTGTGGGTAATACTCGATAAAGCCTTTCATCTATTACTGTGTAATTTAATTTCAGACTACAAGTTTCTATGCCTGGATCTGAATAACGAAGTGTTTGACAGTTAGGCATGGAAGAGGCCATACTGTCTGTTTGCTTTTCCCCACAGAAACAAAATGGCTAAGGCAGCAACACTTATGTGGTTCTGTAAAAGATACGTTCACAAGTTCTGTATTAATACTACTGGTTTTGCCTTGCAGGAAAGTCATAGCCTTAGTGCTATTCTGCTCACTGCTGCTTCCAACTTGAGATATTCTGTTGCATAAAATAATTTTAGCACAGAGATAAAAATCACACAATGAAATTCCATCACGAAAATTACATTATCAACCACAATTCTCATCTGACTGTGGTAACCATGACTTATGGAAGCAGAATGATATGACAACAGTTAATAGAACAAAAGATGCAGTCAAACTCATTCAACGGTTGAGTGTTGCTACAGAATCTGTCCTGTAAACAATTAGCTGTTAGTCATTTTGTTATTCTGATCAGTGTAAAGACCATCAAAGAATAAGAAACAAGTTTAAAAACATAACAAAAGCAATTTTAATATGATATGTACATGAATAAATGAGGTATTGTTGGGTGTAATACACATTTTCTCAAGCTGTAATGAACTACACGCCAGGAAGAGAGAAACTCTCATTCTTGTTTTTAAACCTAAGGTAATCTACAGTGAATCTGCTCTTTTCTTATGCCAGACAGTGGCTGAAAGCTTTAACTGGCAATTATCCAGGTTACGTTACACTAAATATTTTTGTTGATTACCTGCTAGTCACACTTTCTTTCCAATAAGTTGCTCTGATATAAACTCCTTGCAGATTCTGCAGAACCTGCATGAGTTGCTCTCTTGTTGCAGAAAGTCCACTTGGAAGTAAAAAGTTGCTCTCCAGAATATCAACTGAGCCCTTAAAAGTAATGGTTGCAGCTGGTTGCTCCAAAGAGTAAAACAGTAAGTAAGTATCACCACTGTGCAGAATCACATCAGCACCACTCTCAGCACTTCCTAGTAAAGCAAACAGAACACATCCATAAATCCAGAGGTGGTCAGACAATTAGCACAGCCTATAAAAACCCACAGAATTACAAGTAAATATTTTATTCTATTATATCTAGATCTAAATCTACAACTACACTCTGCACACAACTGTGAAGTGCATGGCAAAGGGTACATTCCATTGTATCAGTTATTAGGGATTTTTTCCATTCCATGCACATTTGGAGCATGAGAGGGACAGTTGTTTAAATCCCTCTGTGCATCCTGTAATTAATCTTATCTTGTCCTCATGATCTCTATGGAAGCAATACATAGTGGGTTGTTGTATTATCCTGGAGATAACATTTAAAGCTGATTCTTGAAACTTTGTAAGTAGGCATTCACAGGGTAGTTTACTTCTATTTTTAGGAATCTGCCAGTTCAGTTTCTTCAGCATCTCTGTGACACCCACTCATGGGTCAGACAAACCTGTGACCATTCATGCTGTCCTTCTCTGTATACTTTCAGTATCCCCTGTTAGTCCTATTTGGTAAGCATCCCACACACTTGAGCAATATTCTAGGAGGAGTTGCACACACTCTGCTGTAAAGTAAAAGTTTCATTCTAAAAGCAACCACTAGACTGTAGCAACGCCGTTTCTGTATGATACTCTCCAGAAGTGCTGGTACAGCAAGAAATGCTGGATAGCTTCTATGAAGTCTGGAAAGTACAAGAGAGGCACTGGGAGAAGTGTAGTTGTGAGAGCATAGTGATGTCTTGACAATCAGTCGGTAAGAGCAAGTCTGGGTGCTTGTACAACATACAATTTTCGTCTTACAGCTAATTTCACAATCAAAATTGATGTTATGTATCTAAGTCACTTTGAAACTAGTTAAGTTGGCAAATGTAGCCAGTATCAATGTATTAATTTCTTGACTGTTTGATAATTTACGACCTAAAAACAGACATAGAAATCAAGATCCAAATAGGAGGGCCTGATAGTCAGTAAAATAAGAAAATTGTTGTATAATACATCCTCAAATTTAATATTTCACAAGTTAATGTTGACAAATAATTACCTCATTGCACAATAAAAAAGAATATAAGAATTGTACAAAAATAGATCAATTCAGGTTTGAAATTTGAAGCCAACAAAATGGATCCAGATGCCTTAACAACAGCCTGATTATATGTTTCAATGACACAAAATTAATGGAGCTGTCCTTAGTGATACTGTACAGAGGCACCAGTGTTATAGTTCTGTCAAAATGCACCATTACCACGTCTGCATACTACTACGTGTTTGATCTCAACAGAGCCAAGTTTTATATTGCTTTTGATCTTCCTGCAATCTTTAAAATGAATATTTACTCCTGTTCCTATTGCCCCACATGCACTCTGTGTTCTCAATTTTTCATTGTTGTTTATCAGTTTTATAGAATTTACATTGCATTTACCAATAAAATGAAATTTCTTTAATGAGAAGTCCTTTGTTTTCCCTCACACAGATGATTTTCAATGACATTGAATTTCTGCCAACACATGAATACATGTGGCAGTAGTGCACAATAACTGAATTACTGCTGGGTATACAAGCTGCATGGATGACATACTCCTCACCCAGTTTATATTTTCAAAAGAGTTAATATGCAACCCGTACTGACATTGATCTCAAGATAACTTTGCTCAAAATATAGAAGTTGATTCCAACTTTTTCTATTTTAATTTTTCTCACAATTGAGTTCTTCATTACTTTTTAACATATTTTTCTTATCTGTCTCTTTCTTTACATGTGGCAATCCAAGCAGCTAGTTTGATGGACACAGTATTGTGAGGAGTTATTCACAGGCTCAGTCCCTCATCAGCTCCATCCAATAAGGAAGGAACATTAGGGTTTAACATCTCATCAATGACCAGACCATTAAAGATGAAGAACAAGATCTGATTGGGGAAGGAAATCAGCTATGTTTATTTCAAAAGTATCATAATGACACCTGCCTTAAAGAGTTCTGAGAAATCATAGAAAACCTAATACTGCATGGCCAGGTAGATATTTCAGCATCCATCCTCCCAAATACCACTAACATCTTTAACAATGTTCCATCTTGTTCAGTGCCATCCAGGAAAAAGAGAGTATGTGTTTCTTTTCCATGTCTTGTTGGGCACGCTATGTTGGGAAGGTCATTTATTACTGATAGGTTTTAGACTAAATGATATCAGTTACATGTATATGTTTGCATCATAATTTCTTTACCACACCAACACAATTAGACAAAGAAGTCACTTTTGCTCTCATTTTGCTTGCCAGTACTTACCTTTAGGAGATGAAATGTTAGTACTACAGGTAGACACATATAAAAATAAAAGTGAAGCACTATCCTAACTTTTGGAAGTTATGTACCTTCCTCACGGAGGAGAAGGGATATGTTGGGGAACATTAAAAAGGAAAGGCAGGTCACTCAAGAGCCCAGGATGAGAGGGGCCCGGCTGAAGTACTTTTATGTATGTCTTTGAGCAGCACTAAACATTTCACCTCCTGAAGTTTAATTGTTACCAGCAATTCTGTTTCATAATTTATTAGTTTCTCCTCTGAATTTTCATTTAGGACAGTTAATTTTTCTACTACTCCACCACAAAAAAGTCCAACTTAGTGTGAGAAACACGATTCACTTTTATGATTTAGGCTGTTACGTAATTCATCTTCTTTTTTTTTTTTACTTTTTGCAATATAGGGCCCATCATTAGCACATCCTATCCTAAAAATATTTGCTTTGAGCAAACAATGTTATGCAGCAAGAGTCAATTTTACTGAAAGACTCATGAGGTTAACACACCCCAAAAGAAAAGAAAGCAAGATTAAATTTTAATGTACTGTCAGTGATGAGGTCATGGCTGAAAAGTTATACTGTTGTATCAAAGTCCCTCTAAAATACTAGAGACTGTAACGAATAAGTGAAAAATTCATAGTTTGTATTGTGTGTTGTGTGAAAAATGTATTCCTAAAATGTGGTCTAAAATTCGTAACCAAACATTACAAATTATTAAAGACTTTTTTCACCATGAGTTCCAGTAATAACTGGATGTTACAAAATTTTCAGCAGGTTAAGTTTAACCATCATCCATAAAGTGCTACTGTGCAAATTACAAGCACTCACCTTATACTACTCAGTTTTCCCACATCAAAAAATCTCCATAATTAAATGGCTAACAAATACAAATCCCGTAAGTGGCACTCTGGAAGCTGACAGAAAATTAACAATGATATATCATTGTTTAATCTGCATTTTAAAGCTCTTTTAGTTTGTTATTGACAGATATCAATAGACGATAAACACTGAAAAGCCAAAGCTTACCAGACAGACCAGTTGTATAATATATAGAGTAGTTGAGAGCTCCCCCATAGGCTGTCAACTTATTGCCCAAATAGCGTTCAGGAGCTACAAAATACACAACTTTTCCATGTGTTTCTTCCAGTGTGAGGTCAGCACCAATCCCTGCACCTAGGTGTGCAGGCTCTGCAGCAAGTATATCAATGAGAACAGTTTTCTCAATATCAATTACTGCTAACCTCCAATCATCCATTGTGGAAACCTTTGAAAAGTATCAGTTTACATATAACAATAGTAAACAATATCCATTAGAAAGAATGATTGCATAAAAATTGTGGTATATTCATTAATGGTATGAGAATCTGCACATTTATGTGTGCTACATACAAAAGTGAATGTACCTAAATTTATTATTTTTTTCCTACAACTTTTATTAAATCAGTAGTATTATATATTCCTTATGTAAAGAGAACTGTATTTCCTGCTATTTAAAGACAACATTTTCCAGGCTTAATAGATGGTAACATTGAAAGTTTTAAAAAACATATTCTAAGAATTTATTCAGTTTACTGTAGAAAAAAATAAAATCCAGAAACACATTCTCTGAAACAAACAGATGGAATTTGAGCAAGATTACTTTCACAAATTTTCATAAACAGTTATGAAATGGTTATGCTTGGTTTCCAATATAAACTAGAGTTAAGCCTTTAACCTCTATAGTCTGTTGCAACAGATACAATAATACAGTTATTTTTCGGTAGGAACAAATGTGATAGAAATGTTAACTCAAAAAGATCATTAATTGTCATCATGATACAAAATTGTCAGTGAAGATAATTTTCTGATAAAATTAAAATTAAAACTCAAATTGAATAAAAGTACATGATTACAGAGGACACGAAAAATAATGACTTATATTTAATTTTTTTATAGACTATCATTTTTACAACCTTTGGAAGATATAAAAATGAACACTGCTTTCCAAACTAATAAGACTTCAGCCTGACAACATCACCAACGATGAGTAAGGTAAGTCGTCTCCTTTATAATTACAAGCATTTTTGTAACGCTCTTCTTTCGTCGTTGCTGTAGTGAGCACCATAAACATATGCATAACGCCTGCCACCAGAGTCGCATGATTGACTTACAATCATACGTTCAATACGTATCGTTTGGGCCCCGCAACTTCGATAGGCAATCAGTCTTGGAAATTACTGGCAGAACTGACAAGGCTCTGCTCCCTTCTCCCTCCATGAACCTACCCTTCTGAAAGCTTTTCTGTGGGACTTAATGTTGCAAGTTAAATCAAATAATTATCTAATTCTGTACTTGAAAAGGAAAGAACACTAAGGTTTTGACACAACAGTACCAAGTTTATTTAGTGCCCATGGTAGAACTGTCGAAGTTGTGCGCCCTCCCTCCTGAACCTACCCTTCTGAAAGTTTTTTATGACATCATCAAATTTAGAAAATTGTATAATTTTTGTGATTAAGTGTAATAAAAATGAAGCATTACTGAAAAATATTAGTTTAATGAACTATACCTAAGACGCATCTTTCACACAACAAATTAAATGTATCACTGTAGTAAATAAATTAAAAATTTTATAAAATGTAAGTAAACACTGAAAGTGAAACAAAATGTATATCTTATTGTTCATGACCTGACAATGAAACTAACAGACTACTTCACTTGGATACATGCACATGAACGACATGTTCTTATGGGTATGACTGCCAGGCACAACGAATCAACTGTCCAGCGAGATCTGATACAAGAACTACATGGGTTAAATGTAATTAGTAAATAAATGTAAGATTTTTGTTGCTTTGGCATATGATAAGTGTTTGATTTTTGATGGAATGAGAACAAAACATTTCATACATAACAATGGGTCTACGATGGTCCTACGACACCAGGAGCTTGGGCAATCCAACCGATGCTCAATTGGTCAATGACAGAGCATACATCTGTACACATGAGTGTTTGACTTAAAGGAATATAGTATATCTACCTTTAGGCATAAAGACTGACAACTCTTGTAATATCACCAATGAGCTACACAAGTCTGCTTCTATAATTCTTTCTTATTTACACACTAGACTTTATCAACTGAAACACTTTCTTTTTTATTCCACCACCCCCACCCCCTCCACCATTGTCCCTCACTCCACTTCTTAGTTAGCAGAATTCAGCAAAAATGACAAACTGCATACCTGCTTCAGTATTCATTCACTGCTTTTTCAGGTCCTGCAATATCATAATGATGTAGCAGCAAGAATTCCACTGCTGAACATGAAAGAGTTGTGTAGGAAGCAGCTGTCTCTAAACCAAGTGCACTGTTGCCACATGAATCATTTTAGCCAGAGATGTGTGTTCATTAGAAGCCATTTCTTTATGATTCTACGTGAACAAAAAGATAGTGCTGTACAAATGACACCACAAAAACAGCATGTGTTTACATTCAAAAGCCTGGGGAAACATTTGTTCATGTAGGTAGATGATGGGACCACAATGTGAAGAACAACTGAGATACCTCTCCTGGTTGATTCTTAAACTATTTTTCTTGCTGTTTTTTGACAGCTTTTTGCACCCTCTGTGCCTGCACTCGGCACAGGCCTATCTCATCACCCTTACAGGACAATCATGTATTCAGATAAAGTTAAGCTAGAGACAAAATCTTGCTTAAACTGTTGAACTCCTTATTAATTTATATTGAAAATCAGATTACTCATTGCATCATTGTACTAATTCTAAGCATGTACATCACAAAACTGAAACATATAATATACAAGGATACAGAAAATCATACCTGGCTTCTGTACAGATATGAGCTTGTACAACGAGTAGTTTTACCAGAGCAAAAGCACTTGGTGCAACCATCAGGGTTCTTTGCTTCAATGTTGAAAGTTCCTTCCTTGCACAGATCACAAGCCTGTCCATAAACATTGTTCTTGCAAAAGCACTCTGCTGTGTTCTGCAAAGAAAATTAACAAAAAATCCAGTTAATGGCAGTCTTGTAAAACAGAAGAAGAGAACAAAAATGAAGATTACTTATTTATTAAACTCATAAGCTGGTAAAATCCAGTAAATAGTCAGATGATTCAGTGAATAGAGGCAAACAAACAGCAAAAATTGATGCCACTGTGCAATGGGTTCTCTTTTCTCCTTGTTCTGCACAAAATTAAAGCTATTCCACCTGTTCTTTACTTATTTTCTTAGCATAGTACAAGTCAATAATGACCTCATGCAACTGATTTATTTATGTCAAAGCCAATGAATTACAAGTAGAGAAACTTATAGTTTGTAGTAAATTTTCTTCTTCTCCTCCTCCTTCTTCTTCTTATAATAATAATAATAATAATTATTATTATTATTATTATTATTATTACACTTCTTCTTTCTGCACGTCTTACACTTTCGCCTGTTATGCCCTCTTGACTCAAATTATTGATCTTCCCACCTTTTCCTCAGTCTTCCTAAAGATCTATTGCCCACTAGATAATAATTCATAATTAATTTGGTATTCTGTCATTTTCCATTCTTGTCAGATGGTCCTTCCAGTTGTTTCTGCGTTCCTCAATCTGCTCATTTAAGCTTTTCCCTCCCAGGACTTCTCTGATGCCAGCAATCTTCCTCCTGTCATATAGTGTGCACCCTGCTACTCTAATACTTGTATTCTTTGTTCATTTCTTCCTGTTACAGTCCATGGTTCACTTTCCTATGTCACAGTTGGTACCCAGTATCATGTTGTAAAACTCAAGCAGTGTTTCCTGTCTTAATTTAGTTCTGAGAGTTCTATAGTTTGTTACCTTAATGTAATTAAATCTTTCTACTTTCTTTTGTATGTCTATTTCTCTCATGAATGAGACAATATTTCCTAAAGATTTTGTACAAGTTTACTCTTTCTATTTTCTGATCATTTAATATTACCTGGTAGGAAGTTGGCTCCTGGCAACTTAAAGCCATAACTTTTGTTTTCTTTTAAGATACTAACAGATTATATAATTTAGCTGTTATGGATAAAACTTATAACATGATAAAAGCTAAACCACTCACATGACGTTTTACATGGATCAGATCATGGCACACTGTTATCATGGTTCATATTAGCCTATAGTCTTAATTACAATTACAAAAATCAAAACCAGAAAGGTGGAGACTGATTCAAATTGCTGTCTACATGAACAGATAATGATTCACTTCTACTGCAATGTAGCTGAAGTGCAATATTAACTTCAGTGCACTCTCACTTCTACTGATGTGATGTTCCAAAAATAAATTAATTTTTATTGTGAAATCGAGTATTTCTTCAAATATCAAGAAATCTAGCTCATTTGACAGACAATTACTAGTTCCATTATGTTTATGCAGTAGACCACAGAAGAAATCTTGTGAGAAAAGAACAAAGAAGTGGAACAAATTAAGTAGATGTAGATGAAGAAGTAGTCAATGTGGGTTGACATACCAAAATACACCGAATCTCCCTGAAGAGTCATCATATAACGTTTCTCTGATAGTTTTGAACATATTTCCAGTTTTCTTTTTGTGATTTATATGTGGAGTCATTTCAGGCAAAAACTGCTCACAATGTATTTTATGTTAGTACCCAGTGTTAATGTTGGTCCTCACTATAGACAAAATGATGTGTGATGGAACTGTAATGTCAGAAACATGATCCATGGTAGCCACAGCCACTTGCTGCTGGGATCACTGATTATTCTTGCTTTTGCTGTCAATAAATATCCCTGAACTGGAATACAACACCAAACTAATTTGGCATGACACTGACTGTTCACTTTAGCAAGATCTGTGATATGACACAGATGGCCATGACTGGTTTCAAGCTTTAGAGGCTACTTTCAGATTATGAAACATAAAAATTACAGCTCTATAGAAAGAGTCTAGGGTCCTACTGCATAATTCAAAATATATAGAAATTATACCTCAACTGGTTGGTTACAATGCAACATATCACATTCATTTTCACTCATTAGCAATAGCCACATCCCTTGAAGACACTAGGCAATTTAGACACTATTTTGTCAATAATAAGAGTCAAAATGGCTTTTTATATTGACGCTTGACATTTCGTAAAACAGGCCATTAACAGTTCCTGTTAGGGCTGACTTTACACATACACAGGAACACAACTGAAATTATCTTCAAAAAAATCAGAGAAAATGAACCTGATGACTTTTAAGAAAGACACACAGGACATGTTTCACTGATGAAAGAGAAATCCATTGATGAGCATTTGAATTAGAGACTGTACTAGAGAGAGAGTGTTCCTGGAAATCAAATCTTGTACAGCTCCTAGCATGACAGTCACAGAAGAGAGCTTCTCTGTGGTACAGAACTAGGCCCCACTGTTGCTTGCCCTTGTGAGCCAATGATGTACCCTGCAAACAGCTTACAACCAGAATGCAATTTTCATTCAGCAGCAGAGTGTGCACCAATGTAAAACTTCCTGGCAGATTAAAACTGCGTGCCATACCAAGCCTCAAACTTGGCACCTTTACCTTTCATTGGCAAGTGCTCTATAAACTGAGCTACCCAAGCATGACTAACAGATTTACTTCTGCCAGTACTTCATCTCCTACCTTCTAAACTTCACAGAAGTTCTCTGCTTACAGCTAGACATTCTCAATATGGCATTAAAGAATAAAGTGTCACACATTATCACAGCATGCATGTGCATAGTGCTATCATCTAACCTTGATGTATGACACTAGGCATTGATCAAATGCAATTTTGGTAATAAGATCTGCACATCTGCAACATCAACTGGGTATGCCATAGACCACAGCTGGAAGCTGAAGACACTGACGTAGCCAAGAGTGTGTGCTGGACGCCATGCTAGCGGCCAGTCCTCCTAACACGACCAACCCACTTGATCATTCCAAACAGCTGCCACCAGACATAAAAAAAGAACCATTTGATGAGTAAGTGAATGATGGTCAAGAACACTGAAACCAAGAGGATGGTCAAGAACACTGAAACCAAGAGGATGGTGAACAGGATGTAATGGGAGATAAAAGCTGCCATGGAAGATCATTGGAACCAGAAATGGGCAAACTGGATCACCACCCTCCATATTAATGTTAGAACCAACAGGAAGGCCACAGACATGTTTCTCAAGCATCATCATAGGATACCATTACTCCAGGTCAGGCAAGCCAAGGTCACTGAATGGGATGCTAAAGCCAAAAAACTGTCTGATGTGTTCAAAGCGAATGTTACTCCAGTTCAAGCCCTAACAGACCCAGTACACATCAAAATCATTGAACAACTACTTTCAGTATGCCTGGCTGATAATGAGGAAATTGATCTGACTGACAAAGTCCATGCAGAAAAGATTGCCAATCAACTCCTCCACCTCATCAACTGGAAGTCATATGACCTCAAACTGGTCACAAATGAACTTATTCTGCCAGATGCCACCAGCCACAGTAGTTTTCAATCATATTTTCCACAGTGGGAGATACCCAGAGGTGCAGAAGCATGCAGAAATCATCATCCAAAAGACTGGGAAAGACCCAAGGCAGCCAGTGAGTTATCAACTGACAAGTTTGCTCCTGGCACTAAGCATAGTCTTCGAGTGACTATGCTCAAATAACTTTTGCAACACATACAGTCAGAACAGCTGCTTCCAACAAACAACTCAGATACTGAAAAGGACAAACAATGATACATCAACTCCTTTGCATCATGGAGGATTCACTTGACAGTATCAAGTGGAAGGAGTACTTTTGGGAAGTATTCCTATACATTTCAAGAGTGTTTCTCTCTGTGTGGCATAATGGGCTCCACTACACACTCCTGGCAATAGGGTTGTTTTTGCCACATGTATGCATCCCCTAAACATATATGGAAGGAAGGAGTTTCCATTCAGGGCAGAAGAAACCTTGACAAATTGTCACATCTGAGCAGGAGTATCTCAGGGTTCTATGCACAGCCCAATTCTATATATCTTATAACCTCTGGACATGTTGAAGACAACAGCAGACATGCCGAGGACAGACAGTGGGCATTTAGCCCTCAATGCTCATGTTACAGCCTGTTCTCCAGTAGTCTGAACAGTGTTCATCTATAACAATGCTGAAAGTAACCATCGACAGTTGGCTTACTTGGATATAGCATGTGGCTGACATTGACAGAAAAGCAATGAAAAGACTTTGACTACTTTAGTCATTACTCAAACCATGGACAACACTGCCACATCTCAGAGTAACATTACAATCCACACTGCTGCATGCTATCTCTGAGTATGTCATACGGGTGTGGGACAATGCAGTGGAGACACATATACGAAACCTGCTATCTTACAAAACAGGGACCTCCATCTCATGAAGCAACTGCCATAAGACTTTTCATCAGATGAATGTCACCCAAGTGCCTCCCATCAATGAGAAGTTTTGTCAGGCTGTGCAGCTCTCTACAACCAGATAAATTCATGTGCTTGGGAGAAGGACTGAACCAGAGACTTCAAAGGTTCTGTGACAAGCTAGGCTGTGGCTTCCTGGAGTTTCACCATAGAGTTGAGAACTGTAGGGTCCCCATAAATGGGTCAGATGTGCACTACATGTCAGATACTGGTAGTCAGGTAGCTGACTGTGTGTCGGATGTACACAAGGATTTTTTAGGTTAGGAGACTCCCAATCCAAACCAGATAATGACAGCTGTAGAAAGCCAAGAAGTATCAGACTGAAGACTGAAGGAAATGCCTCCCACAGGTGACGGTATTAAAATCCTAACGGTAAACTGCTGAAGTATTCACATCAAAGTGCCAGAGTTTGAAGTGCTCCTGAAGAGCAATGAAGCTCACATAATACTGGGTACAGAACCCTGGTTGAAATGTCTAACTGATAGCAATGAGATTTTTGGGGAAAATTTGAGTGTTTATAGAAATGACAGGCAAATGGTGAATGGAGGTGATGTATTTGTCGCAGCAGACAAGAAACTCAAATCCACTGAGATAGAAATCAAAGCTGCATATGAGACTGTTTGGGCAACATTCAATATCAGGGGTGGGCATAACATGATAATTGGATCCTTCTATCACCCACCAGACTCAACTCCTGAAGTAACTGAAGCAAAATAACAGATTTGTTAGAGGTGAGTGTGATAACACATACTGTGAAACTTTACTAAATGCCTTCTCTGAAAACTACCTAGAACAGATATTTAGGAACCCCACTCATGATGAAATCTCCTGGAGCTAATGGCAACAAATAAGCCTGACCTCTTTGAGAATGTCCACATCAAAACTGGTATCAGTGACCATGGCACAGTTGTGGAAACAACGATTACCAAAGTACAAAGGACAACTGAAACAAGAAGAAAGGTTTATATGTTTAGCAAACTAGAAACTTGAAACTTTCAGCACAGGCAGAAGCATGTAGAGCAACTATGGCTCAAGTTTAATGGAACAGCTGACCATGCACTGGATAGATATGTACCCAGTAGAACAGTTCATAATGGTAGGTAATCTCCAAACTACGCAGTCACCGTAAAGAAACTTCTAGAGAAACAGAGATTGCTGCATAATAGGTGTAAAATATAGGACAACAGACATGGAGATGCTGAATGAAATGTGTTTGGCTGTCAAGAGAGTAATGGGTGATGCCTTCAGTGACTCCCATAGCAGAATATTGTCAGATGATATTTCACAAATCCCAAATAAAATCTGGTCATATGTAAAGGCTGTTAGTGGCACCAAAGTTGGTGTCCAATCCTTAGCAAATGAGACAGGAACTGAAATTGAGGGTAGCAAAGCAAAAGCTGAAATGCTTAACTCTGTTTTTGAATGTCCTTTTACAAAGAAAAACCTGGGAGAATTGCCCCAATTTAATCCTCTGAAATTGTTATAATTGAATGAAGCTCCAGGGCCCGATGGAATCCCTGTCAGGTTCTACACCGAATGTGAAGCTGAGGTAGCCCCTCTTCTAACTATAATCTATCATAGATCCCTTGAACAAAAGACTGTGCCCCGTTCTTGGAAAAAGTGCAGGTTATGCCCATCTTCAAGAAGGATAGTAGAAGTGATCCATAAAACTACCGTCCAATACCATTGATATTGATTTGTTGCAGAATCTAAGAACATATTCTGAGCTCAAACATAATGAGGTATCTTGAACAGAATGACCTCCTCCATGCCAACCAGCATGGATTCCAAAAACACCAATCATATGAAAGCCAGCTTGCACTTTTCTTGCATGATTTACTGAATGTTTCGGAACAAGGCAGTCAGGTAAATGCAGTATTTCTTGATTTCCAAAAAGCATTTGACTAAGTACCACACCTATGCTTATTGTCAAAAGTATGATCATATCGGGTATCAAGTGAAATTTGTGACTGGATTGACAACTTTTTGCTAGGGAGGACGCAACATGTTATCTTGAATGGAGCGTCATCATCAGATGTAGAAGTAACTTCACGTGTACCCTAGGGAAGTGTGTTGGGACCTTTGTTGTTCATGTCATATATTAATGACCTTGCAGACAATATTAATAGTAACCTCAGATGTTTTGAAGATGATTCAGTTATCTATGATGAAGTACTGTCTAAAAGAAGTTGCTTAGATATTCAGTCAGATCTTGATAAGAGTGCAAACTGGTTCAAAGATTGGCAACTTTCTTTTAATATTCAGAAATGTAAAATTGTGCATTTCACAATATGAAAAAACGTAGTATCCTATGACTATAAAATCAATGGGTCAATGTTGGAATCAGCTAACTTATACAAATACCTGGATTCCAGCCCAAGATGATGGAGTCAGCGGTCATGTGTGCGCAAGGTGCTTGCTGGTATGTGTGTGTGTGTATGTGAATGTTGTGTGTGTGTGTGTGTGTGTGTGTGTGTGTGTGTGTGTGAATGTGTGTGTGTGTGTGCCTCTCTTTACTGACGAAGGCTGTGGCCAATAGCTATATGTGAGTGTCTTTAAATCATGCCTGTCTGCAACTTGAGGTGTCTTCTTTATGGTAAGTAACAATCTATCTTTTCCTACATTGTTGGACGTAACACTTTGTAGGCATATGAAATGGGATGATCACACAGGCTCAGCTGTGGGTAAATCAGTTGGTAGACTTCAGTTTATTGGCAGAGTACTGGGGAAATGCAACCAGTCTGCAAAGGAGATTGCTAACGAATCACTCATGCAACTGGTTCTAGAATATTGCTCAAGTGTGTGAGACCAGTAACAAATAGGACTCAAAGGGGACTCAGAACATATACAGAGAATGGCAGCATGAATGGTCTCTGGTTGCTTGATCTGTGGGAGAGTGTCACAGAGATGCTGAAGACTCTTGAAGATAGACATAAGCTACTCCAAGAAAATCTATTAACAAAGTTTCAAGAACTGGCTTTAAATGATGACTCTGCGAATATACAACAACCCCATAAATATCGCTCACAGAAGGATCGTGAGGGTAAGATCAGAATAATTACTGAATGCACAGACGCATTCAAACAATCATTCTTCTCACACTCCATACATTAATGGAACAGGAAGAAACCCTAATAACTGATATAATGAGGGTATTCACTGCCAAGCAACTCACAATGGTTTGCAGAGTATAGAGGTAGATGTAGATGTAGAGGGTGCAGCAACTAAACCCCACCAGGGGCCACACTTTGTGGGCAACTAAGAACTTTTCCACATAGCAAGAAAACACACAAATACAACAGAAACTGTAGGACAGCCAATGGAAAGGACAAGAAATAAGCAACAAGGAGCTTGGAAGCATAACTTTAAAGTTTGTACTCTACCAACAATCAGGGAGCCCTTTACCTGGTCATCTGCACCAGTAATAGTAGGGGAGTCCATTTCCGAGGCTGTGCAGACATTGAGCTTTCCATATACCATTGTTGGGAAGGGTGTTCTATGAGTACATTAACTAAGAAAAAAAATTACCACTGTCAGAGTCAACTGCCATGGGTAACAATGTGCTGATGGTGAAGGTTGCAACCACCTATCATGGACTGTGCCAAAGGACAGAAGAGCCACAGCACACACAGACACTTGTCAATACAACCATTGGCTGGCCAGCAGCAACAGTCAATGAGCAGCCATAGCATCCAGAAACATCTCTTCATTATGAGACACAGAAGTCATCACTTCATGTGTGTATCTCTGTTCACTGTATGCGATAGTGTGCATGAATTAGAAAGGATACATGAACATGACCATTGGATGATCAAAACATCTGGACTTAAGTGCTGCAGAATGTTAGTACACACTGTTGGTAGAACATGAGTACAGCAAAAGCAGACAAATCTAGATATACTGAAGAGTTAAATGATGTTATGCAAATAAGTCAAGATATCAAAACTGATGTATAACATAAAGTTTGTTGTGCATTAACCCACAGGTCATTTTACAATGAATTATAAAGTCTGCATAATACAGAAACAACAAAGTTAATCAAAATTGGCAATTACATATATTCTCTTCAATTGTACATATATTATTACTGGGTAGACGTGTCGATGGATGTGGATGCAATAATAGACTGCCAGAAAAAAAATTAGTACCCATGGAAAGATGATGTAGATTTTGATTTGATGATGGCATATGCCACCTGGGGGATAGTAGGTGCACTGATAATGATTTCGACATTGAACACCAACAGATAGTGTAGTGGCATAGCTACCATGGTGCCATCTGTGTCTATCCTTTAACAGGGATTGCTCAGAGCCAGAAGGCTCAGTGTGGTGCAAATGTATGAAGAAGCAGGCAACCATGCCATAGAGATGCACTCATTCTTTCTGCAGCCAATTGAGCAAGTTTGAAAGCAGTCAAATAGTGGCCTTCTGAGTGGCATGATGGTCCTTTTGGAAAACTGCCATACAAGTTGGATGTGCTGCATCAATTGTGCAATGATCCTGATATCAGTGGTCACGTGAACATTCCCACATGCATAGATGAGTTTCTGGCTATCAGCACAGAGATTAGCCAGGATCGTTGTATTGTAAGGGTAGAGTTGCACATCATACAGCTACCACAGTGCAGGTAAGAGGGCTTGTAGACCCAGACATGACAACACAAACTGTCACAAGCCAGTTATTACCAGTGGGACTATGGGCATGCGCACCTCTAGCCTGTCTTCCATTCATGTCACAGCATCAACATGCATGATTCAGCTGGTGTCTTCAGAGGATCACTTGGAAGATGGAATGGTGTGCTGTGGTCTAAAAGACGTACTAATTTTTTTTTTTTTCCAGCAGTGTAATAATAATATGGATGTACTTGCCAAGAAAGATGCATGGGTAAGTATTGTTAAAAATTCCACTGAGTTGCATTTTAAATTTGTCAAATTTATTAGTATCAACTGTAAAAGAGTTATTGACCTGAACTAATAGTGGCACAGTTTGATGAGGTTATGACACAAATTTTATGCTACGATGTCAACATAGTTATCTACAGCACACTGATTAGATGGTACTTTAAAACCCAAACATGACTCAGGCAAATTCATAGTAATACAAACACAGAACACAAACAAGTATTGCAACTAATAGCAGAAAGATACAAATTGCATTTTTTAATTCCATGTTGTTGTTGTTGTGGTCTTCAGTCCTGAGACTGGTTTGATGCAGCTCTCCATGCTACTCTATCCTGTGCAAGCTTCTTCATCTCCCAGTACCTACTGCAGCCTACATCCTTCTGAATCTGCTTAGTGTATTCATCTCTTGGTCTCCCTCTACGATTTTTACCCTCCACGCTGCCCTCCAAAACGAAATTGGTGATCCCTTGATGCCTCAGAACATGTCCTACCAACCGATCCCTTCTTCTAGTCAAGTTGTGCCACAAACTTCTCTTCTCCCCAATCCTATTCAAAACCTCCTCATTAGTTATGTGATCTACCCATCTAATCTTCAGCATTCTTCTGTAGAACCACATTTCAAAAGCTTCTATTCTCTTCTTGTCTAAACTATTTATCGTCCATGTTTCACTTCCATACAGGGCTACACACCATACAAATACTTTCAGAAACGACTTCCTGACACTTAAATCTATACTCGATGTTAACAAATTTCTCTTCTTCAGAAACGTTTTCCTTCCCATTGCCAGTCTACATTTTATATCCTCTCTACTTCGACCATCATCAGTTATTTTGCTCTCCAAATAGCAAAACTCCTTAACTACTTTAAGTGTCTCATTTCCTAATCTAATACCCTCAATGTCACCCGACTTAATTCGACTACATTCCATTATCCTCGTTTTGCTTTTGTTGATGTTCATCTTATATCTTCCCTTCAAGACACTACCCATTCTGTTCAACTGCTCTTACAAGTCCTTTGCTGTCTGTGACAGAATTACAATGTCATCGACGAACCTCAAAGTTTTTATTTCTTCTCCATGGATTTTAATACCTACTCCAAATTTTTCTTTTATTTCCTTCACTGCTTGCTCAATATACAGATTGAATAACATCGGGGATAGGCTACAACCCTGTCTCACTCCCTTCCCAACCACTGCTTCCCTTTCATGCCCCTCAACTCTTTTAACTGCCATTTGGTTTCTAAACAAATTGTAAATAGCCTTTCGCTCCCTATGTTTCACCCCTGCCACCTTCAGAATTTGAAAGAGAGTATTCCAGTCAACATTGTCAAAAGCTTTCTCTAAGTCTACAAATGCTAGAAATGTAGGTTTGCCTTTCCTTAATCTAGCTTCTAAGATAAGCCGTAGGGTCAGTATTGCCTCACGTGTTCCAATATTTCTATGGAATCCAAACTGATCTTCCCCAAGGTCAGCTTCTACTAGTTTTTCCATTCGTCTGTAAAGAATTCGCATTAGTATTTTGCAGCCGTGACTTGTTAAACTGATAGTTCGGTAATTTTCACATCTGTCAACACCTGCTTTCTTTGGGATTCGAATTATTATATTCTTCTCGAAGTCTGAGGGTATTTCGCCTGTCTCATACATCTTGCTCACCAGGTGGTAGAGTTTTGTCAGGACTGGCTCTCCCAAGGCTATCAGTAGTTCTAATGGAATGTTGTCTACTCCTGGGGCCTTATTTCGACTCAGGTCTTTCAGTGCTCTGTCAAACTTTTCACGCAGTATCATATCTCACATTTCATCTTCATCTACATCCTCTTCCATTTCCATAATATTGTCCTCAAGTACATCACCCTTGTATAGAACCTCTATATACTCCTTCCACCTTTCTGGTTTCCCTTCTTTGCTTAGGACTGGGTTTCCATCTGATCTCTTGATATTCATACAAGTGGTTCTCTTTTCTCCAAAGGTCTCTTTAATTTTCCTGTAGGCAGTATCTATCTTACCCCTAGTGAGATAAGCCTCTACATCATTACATTTATCCTCTAGCCATTCCTGCTTAGCCATTTTGCACTTCCTGTCGATCTCATTATTGAGACGTTTGTATTCCTTTTTGCCTGCTTCATTTACTGCATTTTTATATTTTCTCCTTTCATCAATTAAATTCAACATTTCTTCTGTTACCCAAGGATTTCTACTAGCCCTCGTCTTTTTACCTACTTGATCCTCTGCTGCCTTCACTACTTCATCTCTCAAAGCTACCCATTCTTCTTCTACTGTATTTC
This sequence comes from Schistocerca nitens, assembly GCF_023898315.1. NCBI lineage: Eukaryota > Metazoa > Arthropoda > Insecta > Orthoptera > Acrididae > Schistocerca > Schistocerca nitens. Next base: position 281,162,680 of record NC_064618.1, on the reverse strand, counting down.
TTTCCCCCATTCCTGCCATTTGTTCCCTTACGCTCTCCCTGAAACTCTGTACAACCTCTGGTTTAGTCAGTTTATCAAGCTCCCATCTCCTTAAATTCCCACCTTTTTGCCGTTTCTTCAGTTTTAATCTACAGTTCATAACCAATAGATTGTGGTCAGAGTCCACATCTGCCCCTGGAAATGTCTTACAATTTAAAACCTGGTTCCTAAATCTCTGTCTTACCATTATATAATCTATCTGAAATCTGTCAGTATCTCCAGGCTTCTTCCATGTATACAACCTTCTTTTATGATTCTTGAACCAAGTGTTAGCTATGATTAAGTTGTGCTCTGTGCAAAATTCTACCAGGCGGCTTCCTCTTTCATTTCTTATCCCCAATCCATATTCACCTACTACATTTCCTTCTCTCCCTTTTCCTACTACCAAATTCCAGTCACCCATGACTATTAAATTTTCGTCTCCCTTCACTATCTGAATAATTTCTTTTATTTCATCATACATTACTTCAATTTCTTCGTCATCTGCAGAGCTAGTTGGCATATAAACTTGCACTACTGTAGTAGGCATGGGCTTCATGTATATCTTGGCCACAATAATGCATTCACTATGCTGTTTGTAGTAGCTTACCTGCATTCCTAGTTTGTTATTCATTATTAAACCTACTCCTGCATTACCCCTATTTGACTTTGTATTTGTAACCCTGTATTCACCTGACCAAAAATCTTGTTCCTCCTGCCACCGAACTTCACTAATTCCCACTATATCTAACTTTAACCTATCCATTTCCCTTTTTAAATTTTCTAACTGTGGTGTCACCGCCAGACACCACACTTGCTAGGTGGTAGCCTTTAAATCGGCCGCGGTCCGTTAGTATACATCGGACCCGCGTGTCGCCACTGTCAGTGATTGCAGACCGAGCGCCACCACACGGCAGGTCTAGAGAGACTTCCTAGCACTCGCCCCAGTTGTACAGCCGACTTTGCCAGCGACGGTTAACTGACAAATTACGCTCTCATTTGCCGAGACGATAGTTAGCATAGCCTTCAGCTACGTCATTTGCTACGACCTAGCGAGGCGCCATTATCAATAGATATTTAACTTGTGATGCCTGTACCGTCAGACCGATGTTCTACAATTATGGATTAAAGTTAAGTATTACATCAACTACGTACTTTATTTGCTACTAAAAATTCCCTTAACTGTTCCAGACCTCACGCCAGTCTGCGTGTAATTAAACGCGTGCATTTCGGCCTCCTCTAGCAACACGGTTTTGGCACTTCTGCCAACACAGCACTAACCTACCTGCCCGATTAAGGGATCTGACATTCCACGCTCCGATCTGTAGAACGCCAGTTTTCATTCTCCTGATAACGACGTCCTCTTGAGTAGTCCCCGCCCAGATATCCAAATTGGGGACTATTTTACCTCCGGAATATTTTACCCAAGAGGACGCCATCATCATTAGCCATACAGTAAAGCTGCATGCCCTCGGGAAAAATTACGGCTGTAGTTTCCCCTTGCTTTCAACCGTTCGCAGTACCAGCACAGCAAGGCCGTTTTGGTTAGTGTTACAAGGCCAGATCAGTCAATCATCCAGACTGTTGCCCCTGCAACTACTGAAAAGGCTGCTGCCCCTCTTCAGGAACCACGCGTCTGTCTGGCCTCTCAACAGATACCCCTCCGTTGTGGTTGCACCTACGGTACGGCTATCTGTGTCGCTGAGGCACGCAAGCCTCCCCACCAACGGCAAGGTCCATGGAGCACACAAACAATAATAATAAATAGTGGGAAAAGAGAGAGAAAGGAGTGGTGGGATAAATGCTTACACAGTTTAAAAATAAACAACTTGATGGAGCCCAAATTTCTTGCTCATCAATCTTGTTAAATACTCACCACACAGTGGACTGAGTTGCAGATAGGCACAACAAAAAAAGACTTTCACAAAATAAGCTTTCAGCCAACAAGGCCTTTGTCAAAAATAGATAACAGACACACACACGTGTGAGTTGCATTTGTGTGTGTGTGTGTGTGTGTGTGTGTGTGTGTGTGTTTTGTCTATCTTTGACAAAGGCCTTGTTGGTCAAAAGCTTATTTTGTGACAGTTTGTGTGCGTGTGTGTGTGTGTGTGTGTGTGTGTGTGTGTGTCTGTGGCTGAGCATCTCCGCTACCCTTTTCATAATATTGTTACATTCCATCCCATATTTTCTATTGTGTAATCTTAAATATTAAGATTACATTAACTAGTTTTTTTTTATTTACAGTCTAAAAGATCACATGAATACCTTACATGCTGGCTGTGAATGTAAGTTGAACACACAAAGGTCAACTTTCATTTGGCCATTTCTGATTGTTAATCAGAGACACATTATGTAACTTGTTTGACAACAATGTCGTAAAAATGGTGAAAAAGACAATGAAAAGGTTGTTACAAGAAAAATGAATAAAAAGTATGGCAGAAAGATGGAGTATGTGAATAGGAGGATAAAAAGGGACTAAACAGGAAATTGACAGGTAGGACTCAAAAAATTGAAAAATCTAGGATAGAGACTATGGAAACAAAAACAACTCAATCACTGAGAAAGTGTGAAGCACATGAGAAAGGAAGTAAAAAACATATTAATGAAAAAATGGACATACAGTCCATGGACTGAGGTTACATCTACAAAATTCTAAAACACAAACGACAGAAAGGGCATGTGTGAGTGATATAAAGCACAATTATGAAGCTCCAGAAAAGGTTACAATACAATAACATGTTACATGGCAAATAGCAATTCACACCCTTAATGTTAGGAGGTTTCCAGTAATTCTTAGAATTAAAAACAGTTGAGAAATATAGATGTGAATTAAAACAATGGAAAATCCAGGGCAGAATAACGACAATTTTACAAAAAGTGTGTGTGTGTGTGTGTGTGTGTGTGTGTGTGTGTGTGTGTTGTCTATTTAAGAAGACCTTCCAGCTGAAATCTTACATGTTTAGAGGATTTTTGTTGTACCTGTCTGCGACTCAGCATCTCCACTATATGATGCATAGAAGTCTATCCTTTTTGTAATATGTGAATTAAAACATAGCATACAAAAGGCAAATGGAAACTTTGCCACAACTGGAAATATTTGAAGAAAAAAGAAGGTTCAGCGATAGCAGAGAATAACCTTAAAATGAAACTTTAAGGAATTGACAGCAACAAGTCCATAAATTTTAGATATCACCCTACATTCTGTCATAAGTCACAGTGGTTAGAATACAATGACTGCAATCAGAGAGGACAAGTAACAAACCACTATCAAAACAAATGAGACAAGCTTATTATTGAAGCTTCTGACAATTATTATTTTGTTTCAAAACTTGAACAGGAAAGCAGTTCAGAGAGTGACAACAGTGAGATCACTAGAGAATTCTGAGAGGGAGAATGAAATGGTTTCAGAACATCTACACTTAATTTCATGAAAAATGCAAGACTACAAATAAAGTGATATGTGATTACAATATGAAAACATCCATGTGCTGGAAATATCAGACTAGAGAGGAAATGCATATGAGATACATGGATGGATAACTGAAAAGATATAATAATCTAAATGCTCTATGATGTAGATGAATCTGCCAATTCATTTTGTTGTGTGTACACTATGTGATCAAAAGTATGTGGACACCTGGCTGAAAATGACTTACAAGTTCGTGGCGCCCTCCATCATGAATGCTGGAACTCAATATGGTGACGGCCCACCCTTAGCCTTTATGACAGCTTCCATTCTCACAGGCATATGTTCAATCAGTTGCTGGAAGGTTTCTTAGGGAATCACAGCCCACTCTACACCGAGTACTGCACTGAGGAGAGGTATCAATGTCAGTCGGTGAGGCCTGGCACAAAGTTAGCGTTCCAAAACATCCCAAAAGTATTCTATAGGATTAAGGTCAGGACTCTGTGTAGGCCAGTCCATTACAGGGATGTTATTGTTGTGTAATAACTCTGCCACAGGCCGTGCATTATGAACAGGTGCTCGATTGTGATGAAAGGTGCAATCACCATCACCGAATTGCTCTTCAACAGTTGGAAGCAAGAAGGTGCTTAAAACATCAATGTAGGTCTGTGTTGTGATAGTGCCACACAAAATAACAATGGGTGCAAACCCCCACCATGAAAAACATTACCATACCATAACACCACTGCCTCTGAATTTTACTGTCGGCACTAAACATGCTGGCAGATGATGTTCACTGGGCATTCATCACACCCAAACCCTGCCATCGAATCGCCACATTGTGTACTGTGATTGGTCACTCCACACAACCTTTTTCAACTGTTCAATCATCCAATGTTTATGCTCCTTACATCAAGCGAGGCATTGTTTGGCATTTACCGGCATGATGTGTGGCTTATAGGGGCTGCTCTACCATGAAATCCATATTTCCTCACCTCCCGCCTAACTGTCATAATACTTGCAGTGGATCCTGATGCAGTTTTGAATTTCTGTGTGATGGTCTGGATAGATGTCTGCCTATTATGCATTACGATCCTCTTCAGCTGTCAGCAGTCTCTGTCAGTCAACAGACGAGGTCACCTGTACACTTCTGTGCTGCACGTGTCCCTTCACATTTCCACCTCACTATCACATCAGAAACAGTGGACCTAGGGACGGGTAGGAGTGTGGAAATCTCATGTACAGACATATGACATAAGTGACACCCAATCACCTGACCACGTTCAAAGTCTGTGAGTTCTGCAGGGTGCCCCATTCTGTTCTCTCACGATGTCTAATGACTACTGAGGTCGCTGATATGGAGTACCTGGCAGTAGGTGGCAGCACAATGCACCTAATATGAAAAACATGTTTTTGGGGGTGTCCAGATACTTCTGATCACATAGTATATGCTGTAGTGACGCCATTTTACAGCAGAAAGCTACAGTAGCAGGTGATGTTGGTCTATGCAAAGCAAAGAAATAATATTGGAGAATATTCTTTGTCTCAGTCAGTGCATTCCACATCGATACCCAATTTTAATTCCTAAAAGAAGTGATTGTATTTATTTTAAAATTCAGTCTTTTACTTGTTATAATGAGTTATTTAAACTTTGTCATTTTGCTGCAAAGAGCTGTCCCAAGTTTACTCATGCAGCTGACTTAAGAGTTTTTCCTTAGCTCTGCAGATTAACTTTCCTATAGTTGGTTCTATCTGTGCATGTGAAGTTTGCATGTATTTGCATAAGTTTCTTTGCAAATCCAGGTTCTGTTGTTACATGGCAACTCAATATGTTATGCAGAATGCATTTCAACTTGATTTCACTTTTACAGAAAACAATTTATTTCATACACTTGAACTGACAACCTGCAAATTGTTTAAAGTTTGACAGAAATGAGCCTGCTGCAATACCAGTTTTCAGCATATTTCCAATGCAAGGAAGTATCATCCCTCCAGGTTCAGATATAACATAACGATTTAAGTTTTCAGTCAGTTACTTTCCATAAACCCTTAAATTCAACCACACCACACATGCAAATATGCAAGAGAAACAGGCATAAAACATTAAGGAAGAAGCACAATGTTACACAAAAGATTATAATGTTTCATTGTGTGTGATAACTTGTTTTGGGAAATACCACATAGTATAACACCTGTAATGTACATAATAGAGAAGATCAACAGTGCACCTGAAAAAATGGTATCTTGCTTGAATTCTGAGGTATATCAGGATAATGTACCCTACAGTTTCCTTCGGAATTTTTCAAAAATATTATGACAAATCAAGCAATTCACATTGCAATTGAACTGTATGTTAGAAATGTGTAGGCAGCTTGTAAAAAGGAACCATTAGTTTTTAACACTTTCTCCTCAAACATTTGGTGCTTAAGATGATAGTGAACTTATAGAACTAATATACCTGGTCACAAATGTCTGTGGTTGTACCTCGACGATCACAGTCACACATATCACAGTATGGGAAATGATGATGTCCTGGTTTGCAGTGATCACATGTGCGACCCACTACGTTAGGCTTGCATCTGAAACCAAGTAATTACTAAAATACAAAAAATTCTTTAAACTACATAATTGTGCAAAAGACTTATCCATTTATTTCAACATCTAGTTGTCCTCCCCAATTAAATGATATTCCTGCATTCAGTGCCAGGAACAGGACAAAACAGGAAATATTGAAAACAAGGACAGATTTCAGCCATTTAAGTGATTTTCACGTAAAACACTGTGGGCCATATACCGTACAGGTATAGAAACATTTGCTACAATCAACTGTTCTTACCAAAAGATTATCCTGATATGTGGAGTAGAGTTCACAATTTATTCGGGACCGATGACCATTGCAGTCTGATCCCTTTAATCCCACAAACCAACCAACAATTTATTCGGCTATGCTCATTTACAACTTTCCATTCAGATAATGATTTTTCAAACATAGTTTTGAGGCGAAACTGACATTAAAATTGTATGTTACATTGGGACCAAAACTCAGAACCCCACATTTCACAAGTAATGCTTTTACTAACGGAGCTATCCAGGCAAGATTTAAAACATTTATTGTCAGCCACTTCATACAGAAACAGATTTTGTTGTGCTTTATGACTTTTGCTGTTTCTAGTGGGATATATTGACACTACAGTATTCATCTTAGGCATGCTAGTGAAAGTCAGCAAGTAAAAAATCCAAAAAATGCTTTTAATATTGACTGAATCAAAACTCGTGCATGTGGTGTGACATGTTATGTTATTTTTGAATACTACATAAATATATTTCAAACTGCAACATCGTCTGTTAACTACATTACTGTTTTATACAGTTTTGGCAGTAGTATCCTTGAGCCACACAGTTGTTCTGCCTATTGTCATAATTTTTATCTACATGAATAAAGGTACATTTTTGAGGATGTGGAAGGTGCATGAGTGCTGTGCATAGCATATTTCATAGTGAATTCGTGGATTCTTGTTACTGTAGTGCATTCTGTATATTCCAGCAACAATATTTGGCTTGAAAGACCAAAAACATTTCTCCTTAATCACAGTATTGGTTTTTACATAATTACATAATTAGTGCAATATTTTCAATCCTTCAGTCTGTTTATTAACCAATTTGTTCCACGCAAGTGTTTGAGAGTGTATAATGATTATGTAAATAATTGCGCATATTTTTTATGCGAGTTTGTTAGTGTGGAAAATTATGAAAACAAAAGTTTGAGATTCGAACTTCCAAGTAGCTTCAGGGAAACAGTAAATTTTATCCCTTCTTTTCTCTTGTTACAACAGAAATCATTTTGTCTAGTATAAATTGCATTAGTTCCTGAAGGGAGCTTCTATTTCTTGTACAATTACAGATCCAAAAATTAAAAGAGAATCGAATAAGTTAATTTAAAGTTATTCATTTACTGTTCTGTATAACAATGCACTTGCCACAATGTAGCCCCACTGTGAAATCTGTTTTTGGGTACGGCATAAGATAGTTGCTGTTCATAAGCAGCTGGAAATTGCCCCAACTGCTGTCAAGCAATTGGATGTTGCTGTAAATGAGTTTGTTGTGAGGGTTACCATACCAAGAGACATGTATCAGATATACCAAATGTACCTCAAGTACTATCCTCTCCCATGGGCACTGTGTCCTCTACAGGATCTATCGAGAGGATCTATCACTACTAGTCCACTTGACTGTCAGTGGCATGTCAGTGGTAGACCCTGGGGCCAAGTACAAGGGTGGCAGGAACTGAGGAGAACTCAAGCTATTCTACTCCTCCTCCTAACCAATATGGTTGAAGTGCTGTAACCCACTGAAATGAAAATGAGCCAGTAAGACACCTGCAGTGTCCTGTGTCAAGAGGAGGCAAGTGCAAAACTGTCAGCAGTTTCAGCCTTCAGTGAATAACAGTACTTCTTCAGGAACTGTTAGCAAGGGACAAAAAAGATCGTCCTGTACAATGCATGTATATAATTGAAGGCCTCATTGAAGTTGTTGAAGAGATTGCTCCAGCAGTCACTGAGAGATCAAGGTGCAAATAACTGCAGATTGCAGTGCACACTGGAACAAACACTGTCTGTCATCTGGACTCTGGGAGCATACTTGGATCATTCCAACAACTGGAAGAGCAGTTTGGGAAGACCAGCCTTGCTCAAATAACTTTTACAAAGGTCGCTATCTACAGAATTTTCTCCAGAACTGAAACTGCCTCCCTGCCTCTTGATTCTGAGTTGACTGAAAGGCTTGAACCAGGAACTTGGAAGATTCTGTGAAAATACGAGTTATGATTTCCTTGAGTTGCACCACATAGCTGAGAAATGAACATTCTCTCTAAATTAATAAATAGTGCACTACACATAACAGGCTGCTAACCAGGTACTGACTGTGTACAGAGTGCACACAAATGTCTTCCTTTCTTACTAGAGACCAAATGTCAAAGTGCTCCTAAAAAGCAATAGAGCTCATACAATACTAGGAATACAAAGTTGACTCAAACCCAAAATTAGCAGCAGACAGATTTTTATAATGAACACAAAGGCTAGGTCTAGCCTCAGCAGCCAGAGACAGTGGTAATGTGTGTGCGAGCTGTGTTTGTGTGAATGTGTGTGTGTGCATGTAGTCTATTTCAGAAGAAGGCCCTCTGGTCAAAAGCTTACATCTTTCTGTCGTGCATGTCTGTGACTCAATATCTCTGCTATACGGTGATTAGCAATCTATCCTTTCCATAATACTGTAATTAATTGAATCCTTCTGTAGACCACCTGTCTCACCCCCCCCCACCCCCACCCCCCTCCCACACATAACCAAAAATGTTATAGAAAGCCTTAGCTCGCTAGTACACATGTTCCCAGATCATACTGTCATCATTGGAGGAGACTTTAACCATGCCACAATGAAGTATAATAATTATAGTTTTGTAAGCAGTAACAATGATAAAACATCCACTGAAATAATGCTAAATATTTGCTCTGAAATCAACTTAAAATGGATAGCTCAATAACGCAGTCACGATGAAAATACATTACATCTAATGGCAGGAAATCCACCTGACCTCTTTGAGGACACCCATTTCAAAATTGGTTGTATCATCATTGATTACCAAGTATAAAACTCAGATAAAATGAGCAGATAAATTTACATGCCCCCTAAACTAGATAAAGAGTATGAAGTGTCATATCCTGACTTGAAATATTTCGCTTGGACAGGAGTATGCAGAGAAAATATGCTGAAGATGTATAGTTGGCCAAATGCTGGATAGATACACATCTATAAGAAAAGTTCATGATGGGAGGGACTCTCTATTATACACAATTTTTGTAGGGAAACTTCGAAAGAAACAGCAACTACTACTCGATACGTGTAAAACATAGCATAGGATATACACTGCTTGACAAAAGAAGTGAAGCACCCAGAAGACACGGTCCAAAGTCAACATAACTTTGTACGCATGCACACCATCAGCTGGTATGTATGAAGACTGTTTAAAAAATTCCAGAACATTCGTAATTTTGCACCAATAATGTGTTAGAGCAAAATGCAGTTGGCATCTCTGCACTCGCCTGTGTTTAATGTGTAACTCCTAGTAGTTTCATTGTTGTATGTCTGTTAGTTATTTTTCAGTGCTGTATTAAGCATAGCATTGTGTCACACAGTGGGCAAATTTCGAGAAGGCAGAATTAGAGGAGCAACGTGTCTGCATGAAGTTTTGCATGAAACTTAGGAAAACCCTTACAGAGAAAGAACAAATGATGCACGAATCTACGGTGATGAGTGCTTAAGCCATACTTGTTGTTAGGAGTGGTTCACACAGATCAAAAATAGTGGAACGGAAGTTAAATATGACCCTCATTCAGGATGCCATTCGATGTCTACTGATGACGCTCATGTCAGGATGTCAGCAAAACTGTGCATGCCAATCGGGAACTAACTGTCCAAGAGATTGCAGAAGAATGTAACATGTCAGCTGGATCATGTGAGAAGGAAACGGCCTGAAATGTGGTGAGACAATTTATGGCTCTTGCACCATGATAACTCACCTGCACATTCATCCCTGTTGGTGCTTGACTACTGCAAAAAAAAATGAAATCATTGTGCTGTCTCATCCTCCATACTCTATAGACCTGGCCGCTTCAGACTTTTTTTATTTCCAAAGTTGAAAACCGCATTGAAAGGATGAAGATTTGCAATGACAGATAAGTTAAAAGAAAATCCACAGATGGTGCTTCACGCAATCCAGCAAGGGGTGTACCGAGACTGCTTGCTACAGTGGAAACAGCACTGGGAGCCTGTTATAGCCACGAGAAACTGGCAAGTGGTGCATGGCAGATAATAGAGATGCAAAGCCGCCAGATGGGGGAGCCACTGGAGGTATCACTAACAATGAACAAACAGGACAGACGAACAAATAGGGGATGACAGACACTGCGACCGACCAGGACACAACACGAGGCGAGCAAGCAAGAACTGAGGTGAAGACCAAGGCGAGACACCAACAATGCAAGAACACTCCAAACAATGACAGTATGTATTTCAACACAATGAAATGGAACACAGTATGGCCAAGATACATACGTGAACTTTAGCGAGTACCAGACTGCTGGGGCAGAGCCGCATAGCCGCCTAAATACATAACCGTGGGAAACGCAACTGGCTGCAGACTTCATGTGGTACAGAGAGTGGCATACTCACATGGCAAGGCTCGTGGCACAGGTATGCCCCAGAGCACAGAGATCCCTAGTGGGTATCCTGGTCCATACCCTCTGCCGCGCATTCAACTTCCACACCTTCCGACACCAGAGAAGCAGTGTATCAATTGTGAAGGAGAATATTTCAAAGGGGACCATGCACAATAAGTAAAAGGTAAGTGTGGAAAAATTTTGTGGACAAAGTTCCAAATTTTTTGAACAGACCTCATAAATGATTAGCATTACAATTCTCTGTGACAGGTAGGACAGCCACCTGAGGTCATTATTGTTGTTTGTGTGTAGTGTAGTTACCAGGCCTGGTAGGATATACAAGGGGCATGAACAGTGTCATATGTTAAGTTATCACTGTGAAGGACATGGAGATACCAAATAAAGGGTCTCGGGGGGGGGGGGGGGGGGGGGGGGGGGGCTCCATTTGGCTGGCCGGTCAAATTGAGTAATATCCAAATTTGGGGATTTAGATGTGAAAGTGGCTCGATGTTGGACAGCATGGGAATGTTAATGAAAGCATACTCATGGTCAAAGTTTTGGTCGACCTTGTCTGACAACCAAAAGTGAGGATCACCACAATATGCACCAAGCACATCATAACCACTTCTCATCTGTGCCTGCCATCTGGGAACAAGCAATAAACTCCCTGCAACATTCTGTGTCATCTCCCAACATTGCTTGGAGACTAGCAGTGGCCAGACTAGGGAGTTAACATCTCATATTAGGGTATGGCCAACTCCACAACATAAACTTCCATATGCATAGTGGTGCCATGACAAGGAAGCATGGATACTGACGAATGGCATCACATTGTGCTGAGTCATGAATCTCAGTGCTCCACTACCCCAGATGACCATAGTCAGTGAGAATGGCAGTGGCCTTGGGAGATGCCCCCTTCTTCCAATGTTTTAGAGAGGCACAGCAGGCTATGCCTAGTGTCATGGTGTGGTGTTGCGACTGGTAGTGGTTCAGGGTGCTCTGACGACACAATGGCACATCACGAACATCCTGCATCCGTATGTATTATCTGTCAAGTAACAGTGTGTGGTGCCATTTACAACAGCTCAATGATCAATAACATACAGCATGTGTCTCTATGAACTGTCTGCATAATGTTAACATATTCCTGTGGCCAACAAGATGCCCAGATCTGTCCCTGGTATAACACGTGTGGTCTAGTTCAGACATCATCTCCATCCCAGTGCACATATTCAGGATATCAAGGATCAGTTACTACAGTTGTGAGCCAGTTTGCCTCAGGGGAAGATACAAGAGCTTTATCTCACCCTTCCCAACTGGCTCAGTGTATGCATCCAGGCCAGATGAGTAGCAATATCATTATCATAAATGGGCTCATTCTGCCAGGTTGTTTTTAAATTTGACTCTAGATATAGAGATGTCAAATGGAACACCTTCAGCTGCTAAAAGCATAATATGTGAAACCCTCAACAACTACTGTAGCAGAATCTTATTGAAAAACATCACACAAAATACAAATAAATCCTGCTCAAATGTAAAGGCTGTCAGTGGCACCAAAGTTAGTGTCCAGACATTCATTAATGACACATAAATTGAAGTTGAGGGTAGCAAAGCAAAAGCAGAAATGCTGTCCTCTGTTTTCAAATGTTCCTCTATAAAGAAAAATATACAAGAACTGCCCCAGTTTAATTCTCACACCAATGTAATGATGAGTGGTTGTACAAAAAATCTGAAACCTCTAAAACTGAACAAAACTCCAGACTCTTCTGGAATTGCTGTGAGAGTCTTTACATAATTTGTGACTGAGTTAGCTGCCCTTTTAATCTTAATATACTATAGAACACTGAAACAAAAACTGTGCCCTGTGGTTAGAAAAAAGTACAGTTCATACATGTTTACATGAAAGGTAGCAAATGTGATTCACAAAATTGCAATCCAATATATGTGACATTCATCCACTGTGGTAGCTTAGAGCATTTTCAGAGCATAGTCTCGAAAAGAATGACTTTCTCCATGCCAAGCAGCATGAATTCTGAAAATGCTGGTCACATAAAATCCCCCTCTTGTTTTTCTTACAAGACATAATGAAAACCAGGGATCAAGGGAGCTAAGTAGACGCAGTATTTCTAAACTTTTGAAATGCATTTGATTTAGTACAACACCAACATGATTTACCAGTACAGTGGATGCAGCATGGTATCTTGCCAGGAGAATCATTGACAAATGTCTAAGTAACTTTAAGAGTGCTTTAAGGAAGTTTGTTGTGTATTAGTGAGCTGGAAATAATAATAACATTAGACTTTCACAGATGATGTAGTTACGATAATGAAGCACTATAAAATAAAGCAGCATATATGCTCAGTCAGATCTTCTGCATGTATGTTCAGTCAGATCCTGATATGTGCAAAATTGGCAATTTTCTTCAAAAATGTACTGAAATATGAAACTGCGGACTTCACAAAACATAGTATCCTATGATGTAGAACCTGACCTCTCAGGTTTACTTCCACCAGTACCTCTCCCCTACTCTCAACGTTTCACACAAGTACTTCTGCATACACTGCTGGATGAGCATTCCTGGAAGAAAGCTGCAGCAAATATTGTGCTGTTTTGAAGCTTCCTAGTACATTAAAACTGTATGATAGACCTAGACTGAGACCTGCAACCTCGCCTATCTTATGACTGAACTATCCAGGCATGACTCACGACAAGTTTGTACTTACTTTACAATTAACAAAGTGTAGGAAGCCTCACTAGTTAAATACTGAATAGGCTTATTAATAAATACTGGTATGTTGCCATTATGCTCCTGCTAAGCTATCTGACCGTATAAACAGAAAAGTTGATAAGACTGTAAATAGTCAACGTATTGCATTACTGGTATTCCATGTTAATGTCAGAGTCTTGCCTAATAACAGAAAGTAAATGGCCAATTTAACAGTCACGACAAAACAAAGACTAGATGAAAGGCCTAATAGAACATATCTTCACTAATAACTGACTCGTCATCTTCCTGGCTTACATAAATTACTTGCCAAAATTTTGACACTGCAGGACAAAAAGCATAAAGCCTGCATAAAAAGCATAACGAATCACAAACTCTGTTCATCTCTCACATCAATACTGCATCACAGTCTGATACTACAGCCTCTGATTTCTTTAGACTACTCTCTGAATAAATTATTCAGTTTTGATGGCAACTCAGAACTCGATGTAGACTTCACAATCTTTCTTAGGCCATGTATCTAAGACAGGGCTTGCTCAGAGTAATGTGTAATGCCTGTGTCTTTGTGCATTTTCAATAATTACTGTGTGCTCTTGCACACAAGTAGTGAATAAACCTATTTTACATAAGGAGATAAAATATATCAAATACTTGTTAAATTTAAACTATATATGGGAGTGTCATGAAATGAAATTTTTAGCCTCACCTATGCACCTATGACATGAGGTTCACACACAAGAATAAAGAACACATTACATTTGCCATGTTTCATTAATCAGTAGACAACAAAGAAAAAAATGCCTCCTTAAAATGAGGACATTAAAAAAAAAAAAAGATAGAATCTGTTACACTCACTGGCAGCTTCCATTAAGAAGATCACACTGTTGATTTCCCTCAATAACTCCAAGAACATCACAACTGCAGTCTTCACATCCAATAATTGGATCAAATCCATATGTGTATGGGATGCACTGATCACATTTTTCTCCAGTAACTCTAGGTGGACATATACACTCACCTGAAAGTTCATTAGTTTGGTTAAGGCATTTACAACAGAAATTTGCCAAGAATCACAAATAATAAGATACAAAAATATTGATGGAGATGAATATGAGCTGAAAAAAAGTCTGCAAAGATTATTTGAACTGAATAGTGAGCTCAATAACCATACATACTGTCTTATTTAACAGATATATTGTAACATATTATTTTATACAGTCACAGCATAGCAATTAATTGTAAATATAAAAACCAGCTAGAGAAAAAAGCACCTATAATAAAGAAAAAAGGGACTAGAGTTGAATATTTAGTCAACAGCAGTATATGTGAAATAATGTAAACACTTGAATGTGTTTTTATTACTTGTCTCCATCCTAAATAGTTATGAAACTTGTAACCATGGTAGCCTAAAAAACTCCATACAAAAGGGTGAAAAATAAAAGTCCCTTGTTCCACGGTTGCTGCTGGTGTGAATGACCCTACTGCTGATATACATTTGTCAAGAAGAAGGGCCACTAGTCCTCACGCAATTAAAATTCAACATTTTAAATCGTTTTGAGCTTCATACAACTCTCAAAAAGAACACAGATTCACAAAAATCTACAAAAATTGCAACAGCTATGAAATTTAGAATATAAACCTAGGTATACATGGTGGTCCATTGAATGTGACCGGGCCAAATATCTCACGAAATAAGCGTCAAAAGAAAAAACTACAAAGAATGAAACATGTCTAGCTTGAAGGGGGAAACCAGATGGCGCTATGGTTGGCCTGCTAGACGGTGCTGCCATACATCAAACGGATATCAACTACATTCTTTAAAATAGAAACCCCCAATTTTATTACATATTCGTGTAGTACGTAAATAAATATGAATTTTTTAGTTGGACCACTTTTTTCGCTTTGTGATAGATAGTGCTGTAATGGTCACAAACATATGGTTCATAATTTTAGACGAACAGTTGGTAACAGGTAGGTTTTTTAAATTAAAATACTGAACTTGGGTACGTTTGAACATTTTATTTCAGTTGTTCCAATGTGACACATGTATTTTTGTGAACTTATCGTTTCTGAGAATGCATGCTGTTACAGCGTGATTACCTTTAAATACCACATTAATGCAATAAATGCTCAAAATGATGTCCGTCAACCTCAATGCATTTGGCAGTACGTGTAACGACATTCCTCTCAACAATGAGTAGTTCGCTTTCCATAATGTTTGCACATGTATTGACAATGCGCTGATGCATGTTGTCAGACATTGTCAGTGGATCACGATAGTAAATATCCTTCAACTTTCCCCACAGAAAGAAATCCAAGGACGACAGATCTGGTGAACGTGCGGGCAATAGTACGGTGCTTTGACAACCAATCCACCTGTCATGAAATGTGCTACTCAATACCACTTCAACCGCACACGAGCTATGTGCCGGCCATCCGTCATGTTGGAAGTACATTGCCATTCTGTCATGCAGTGAAAAATCTTGTAGTAACATTGGTAGAACATTATGTAGGAAATCAGCATACATTGCACCATTTAGATTGCCATCGATAAAATGGGGGCCAATTATCCTTCCTCCCATAATGCTGTACCAAGGTCGCTGATGTTCCACTTTTCGCAGCCATCGTGGATTTTCTGTTGCCCAATAGTGCATATTATGCCGATTTATGTCACCGCTGTTGGTGAATGACGCTTCATAGCTAAGTAGAACGCATGGAAAAAATCTGTCATCATCCTGTAATTTCTCTTGTGCCCAGTTGCAGAACTGTACATGATGTTCAAAGTCATTGCCATGCAATTTCTGGTGCATAGGAATATGGTACGGGTGCAATCGATGCTGATGTAGCATTCTCAACGCCGACGTTTTTGAGATTCCCGATTCTTGCGCAATGCCGATGTGTGGATTAGCCGCAACAGCAGCTAAAACACCTACTTGGGCATCATCATTTGTTGCAGGTCGTGGTTGACATTTCACATGTGGCTGAACGCTTCCTGTTTCCTTAAATAACATAACTATCCAACGAACGGACCAGACACTTGGATGATGCCGTCCAGGATACTGAGCAGCATACATAGCACATGCCCGCTGGGCATTTTGATCACAATAGCCATACATCACCCAATATCGACCTTTTCCGCAGTTGGTAAACAGTTCATTTTAACACGGGTAATGTATCATGAAGCAAGTACCGTCTGTACTGGCGGAATGTTACATGATAACACTTACTTATACGTTTGTGACTGTTACAGCACCATCTATCACAAAGCGAAAAAAGTGGTCCAACTAAAACATTCATATTTCTTTACATATTACACGAATATGAAAAAAAAATGGGGGTTCCTATTTAAAAAAACACAGCTGATATCCGTTTGACCTATGGCAGCACCATCTAGCGGGCCAACCATAGCGCCATCTGGTTTCCCCTTCAAGCTAGATGAGTTTCGCTCTTTGTAGTTTTTTCGTTTGATGCTTATTTCGTGAGATATTTGGCCCGGTCACCATCTATGGACCACCCTGTATATAAAAAACAGTACCAACAACAATTTTAATGTGATTAGAGAAAATGGCATATGTGCACCCCTAACAATGCTGTCTCTTGTGTTACCTGGAAGATCTGTGTTACACCAACATTGCTGTGGCTGTGATATGTGTGTGTTCTTCGGATAGGCATTGATCATACCCAGCATCAAGTGGGTACCAGACCAAACAATGCGCCCACAACATGGAATGACTGTTGTCATACTTAACAGGCCCTAACAAAATGCATAGCTTCAAACTAGATTATTGACTCAAATGTGTAGCACATAAAAGGGCATGGGCCTGTTGCTATTGATAGTTCAGTGCTGTTAACTGTAGAGCAGAATGGTGGCATGCTAACCACTGAATTGCTTTGATTGTCCAGAAACTACAAATTCATCAAGCATGTGAATAGTACTACTGGAATAGTGTTTGGCAACATGCAGTACTTTGAATACGTCTCATTTTAATCCACCAAACCACAGTTGTATTGAGTTGCTATTGAGTTAACACCAATCTGTAAGTTTCACTTTTGAGCAGTTTAATGGACAGATACCAACTGCAGTTATTAGGGGGCCAATGAATACTGTAAGAAACCTCAACTTTTACATCTTGGGCAAGCAATTTCATCAAGATGATGTCACAGCTCAGACAAACCCAACAGAACTGCAAATAAAGGCAGTTACTTCATGTATGTTAAATCATGCAACTGACCTTTACTACATTTAGCTTAATATAAAATAGTTAAACTAACCTGGGAACTCAGTTATTTAATCCACTTCCTAAAAAACAAAACTATCTTGTTGAAGACTTTCAGAAATATGATTCACAACTTGGTTTAAAAAGCCAGTTTACACAACTGAAAAATTATTTACTTATAGCGATGAAGATATACACTTTTGATTTGTCATATACAAATCAATGTTGTTTACTGTCTTTACTACTGTGTTTTGCTTTTACCTTGCTTGTATTGTTTGAACTACAATAAGTTACTTTGCTCAATCTATGGTAATACAATGCTCAAAGATTGATGAGTAAATTAACATTATCCTCCCACTTCCCTGGTTTGTTCATCTTTAAAGTAATTCCGCTATTTATTCCCTCTCTTGCACTTCCTATAAATAAGGTGTCTATAATTTTATGGATATCATCCAGGGAGCGTCCCTTTCACTTATTCTTATTACTAACTCTCACCTGATGAAAAATTGCTGCCCTCTGATTAATTATCTCCTAAATAGAAAGTAACTATCATGCACTTGTTCTAGAAGAAGATAAACAAATGAAACTATGTGATTCCAGAGACCTTTCCAAGTCTGAAACATCTATGACATATGTATGCAGGTTGAAGAAAAAAATGAAGATTAGTTCCAAGGCTAGTATTTGAACCCAGGTCTCTCGCTTACTGGGAAGATGTACTAACCACTATGATGTCCTGGCACAGGATCCTCCATTTCGTTCGATGCTGAGGTTCTATTCCAATACAGCTGGAGAGCCTCTGCAATGCTGTTCGAGTTTATGGGAATATCAAACGGGCTGAGATGTGAATGTGAATTTGGACTGAGGAGGGAGGCATGCTAGTGGAGTCTATGCAACTGTGCAAAGCCTCTGTGCAAAGCAGGTGCATTGCCTAGTGAGCAGGTGACCTGGGTTTGAATCCTGCCCTTGGTACAAATTTTCACTTGTGCTTCAGTCAACATATATACATCAAGGAAGACAAAGTTGTAGTCATATGAAGTCTCCATGAAGAAAAATCTAACAAAGATATTACAAATCAACAATCCCCTCTTTTACAAAGTACAGTATTACTATATTTTTACGATATTCCAGATGATTCCAGTTTTGTCATTCTATTCCTTGCTTGTAATGGAACAATCTTCCTACTTAAATGTTCTGTCAGTTATCTTCTTTCACATCCAAAAGCTCATTAAGCACAATTTACACTTAAATCTAAGACCACAATTTCAAGAATAGTTTTCTTCCCTGTACTTATACTTGTGGTCTTTCTTTTCCAGACTGCAAACCTACTTGAAGAATTTCAGAAGCTTACCTGTAAATGTTTCGCATAAAGCAGTAGAAGGGCAGTCACATGGTCTGCAGTCTGGGAAACCAAAAAATCCAGTCTTACACAAATCACAATTTCTGCCAATCACATTAGGTTTGCACGTGCACTGCCCACCAAATTTTTCACACTCAAAACTGAGTGATCCTTCAACATTACAGGAACATGGCAGAGCACCATTGTTGTACTCAGTTGTGATTGAAAACACAGCATCACGACAGAAACCTGTAAACAGAAACATGAAAGTTTGAGAAACTTCTGAGGAATATTTGTTTGGCAGAAAAAAATTAATTCTCTTTATTATAATAAAGATAGTTGTAGAAATAACTCCATATTTTGAAGCCCAACATACACCAATAAAATATGTTCCATATAAAATTACTTCATTCATGAAAAGCACACATGGTACATTTTTACCCAAACATCTTTTAAAGATAACAACATGTATTTCTGACAATTATCAGTGACATATTTTTGAAGACATTTATACACTTATGGGGAATAATAATACAAAATGGAGACAGAACACTGCAAAACAAACGTGTGAATTACATATGGATAGTTGATTCTTGTTGTGAACTGTAATAGGAATATTTTACAACAGCTGCTGATAAACATACTACATTATAGCTTTTGCACTTATCTAATCTCATGCCCCATCACCACATCAATCCATTCCACATTTGACATCACTTCACCTCACACAATCCATAAAACCACTATGTTTTCTACAATAAGAGCTGAGCACCAATTAAGTAAAACATATTAGATATAGTATGGCAACTCCACATTCTATTCTTGTTCTTTAATTATTCAAACAATGGAAAATCCAGGGTGGAATAATAACATTATGGAAAAAATCAAACAACAGAAAATCCAGGATGGAATGTAACAATATTATGGAAAGGAAAGTGGTTTCAGTTACCTGAGACTGCAGTCGTGTGTGAGTTGCGTTTGTGTGTGTGTGTGTGTGTGTGTGTGTGTGTGTGTGTGTGTGATCTGTTGTTGACGAAGGCCTTAATGGCTGAAAGCTTTATTTATGACAGTATTTTTGTAGTGCCTATCTGTGACTCAGTATCTCTGCTATATGGTGAGTAGCAACTTTCGTTTTCATAATATTGTAACAATATGGAAAGGATAGATTGCTACTCACCACATAGAGGAGGTGTTGAGTCACAGACAGATACAACGAAAAAGAATGCTAGAAATATTTGAGCTTTCAGGCACTCCTTCTTCAGAAATAGAAAACTCACATGTGGACAACTCACATACACATTGGCACTGTCTCTGGGCACTAAGGCCTGATTGTGACTGTATCTGATGTGTGCAGCAGTTTAGCTGGGAAGGGTAGTGAGTGGGTGGCGGGTGAAGAAGAGCCATGTGGTGGGGAGAGGGGGGGGGACAACAGGGTACTGCTGACAGAACACACTAGTGCTGCCTGTGGGAGAGTGCAGCATTGTGGTGGGAACAGAATAGGTTTGTTTGGCCCAGCATCAGGAGGCTGTTCCATGGACGGGAGTGGGGGATGGAAGACATGTGTAGGGCTGGAGTGGGAGTGGAGATGGGAATAGGCAGGTGAAGGACATGGAGTAGTGAAAGTGTTAATTAGCTGATTGCTTAATTAACACTAATTTATTAATTATAATATTAATATTAAATTTATTTATTCATAATTTTTTAATTATTTGATAGTTCCAAGTTGGCATAAATAGACCTTATGTTTCAAACATCTTCAGGGAAAACAAACTACCTTTGATTCACAAAGGTTCACTAATTGCACCAAACAGAGTGCTCAGATGTGTGGCAGATATTTATAAAGGCAATACAAAGAAATAGGGTATAAGAAGAAGTGCTTTTGCTTCCCTTGCATGTTTGCAGTTAGAGA
Source organism: Schistocerca nitens (assembly GCF_023898315.1). Lineage (NCBI taxonomy): Eukaryota > Metazoa > Arthropoda > Insecta > Orthoptera > Acrididae > Schistocerca > Schistocerca nitens. The sequence continues at coordinate 281,141,858 of NC_064618.1, read as the reverse complement.
TAAGCTACTAATACTTCAGAACTCTTGAGCTGTACCTTCTGTATTGGTATCCATGTAGAAATGATTATGTCCACATTGCTTGATAAATGCGCCAGTGTGATCTATAGGTTCTTCCTCAAGAATTTCCTCTGTGAACTGGTCAGCTGGTACCAAAAGTACATAATCCAGCCATACACTTTTCTTATCAGGAGCCTGAAACATAAATATTGTTGAGTTGTATGTCAACAATTGTTCCAAAACAAGGTTTTGTAAATCTGTATCAAAATAGTTCAGATGGCTGTTCATGGCTATAAAAATTATTTGTAATAAAATCCAGGTTCAGGACAGCATCAACGTAAAATAGTGTTAGCTTAATTCTTAATGACAGAGACCAAAGTAAACTTTCAGAGGTGAGGATGGAAAAAATAACGGAAGAGGAAATAAAAGTCAGAATTTAAAGCAGAGCACCCTTATGCTGATATATGACGGGTGAGAAAAATTGTACTATTACTAAGCAACTGAAGTAAAGTTGCTAACCTTGTTAGTGCTAAAAACGTTGTGCTGTTAGGTATCAGACAGTAAAGGTACAAAAACACATAAATAGTAATACACACTTCTGTCATCAATACTTTCTGAGTAAGTATAAAATATGTCCATGGTTTACAGTGATCTATCTTTGGTTCCTTTGCCTGACCTTTTATTTCTTTTTATTTATTTCATTTATCTTCTATTTAAATTTTTTTCTGCAAAAAAAGAGTTTGGGGAGGGGAAAGGCCCATAGCGGGGTTCTGGAAGCTTGAAAATATGTCATTTGTCTCATTCGATACACAAATCTGATTTGCTGTGAATTATGTTCAAGAATAATGCAGATGTTGTTCTATAACAGTTCCTTACCTTTTCCTGTAGCATGGGGCCCGATGTCAGAACATGCTACAAATTTCCAGGTGTAGTACTAATACTTTCAATTAAAAAGAAAATGACTGATCTGCAAACAAGGTAACTGATAAACGGTATTGAAACATCGTATACCATTTCCAGATGTGTAATATGAATTCAGACAAAAAGTTAAATGTGTAGGATATGAACTCAGTCTCGCACAATAACTCAGTTTTTTATTTACTTTTCAAATTTTCTGCCATAATTTGGGTTAATAGGATTTAATTTTGCTATTATTTACTTAAGTGTAAAAAGACAAAAGACATTTGATCTCCCTGTGGCTTTACTGCCAATTTATGTGCATTGGTGCTGAAAGGCATGACAGTAGATTAGATTAGATTAGATTAATACTTGTTCCATAGATCATGAATACGACACTTCGTAATGATGTGGAACGTGTCAGTTAATAAAAGATGTCTGTACAAGATATTACAACATTACACAAAATATTGCATTTTTTTGCACCCCTTAATTTATATCTAAAAATTCAGCCAATGAGTAGAAGGAGTTGTCATCTAGAAATTCTTTTAACTTATTTTTAAATGTTAGTTGGCTGTCTGTCAGGCTTTTGATGCTGTTTGGTAGGTGACCAAAGACTTTTGTGGCAGCATAATTTACCCATTTCTGTGCCAAAGTCAGATTTAACCCTGCATAGTGAAGATCATCCTTTCTCCTGGTGTTATAGCTATGCACACTGCTATTACTTTTGAACTGGGCTGGATTATTAACAACAAATTTCATAAGTGAATATATATACTGTGAGGATCTCTAGATCCTTAAATAGATGTCTGCAGGATGACCGTGGGTGGGCTCCAGCAATTCTTCTGACTTCACGTTTTTGAGCAATGAATACTTTTCTACTCAACGATGAATTACCCCAGAATATGATGCCATACAAAAGCAGTGAATGAAAGTAGGCATAGTAAGCTAATTTACTGAGATTCTTATCACCAAAAAGTGTGAAATGAATTATTCCAAGATTAGAAATATGGTTGTTTGTATTGTTTACTCTAATACTAAGACCTAAGAAAATAATGACAGAACACAACCAGTTTCTTAAAACAAGGTAATGGATCTATTAATACATTATCATCTGCTGAAGGTAAAACTTTACTGTTATAGCCATCCTCCCCCATCTCTTACCAATTGTACCATTTGACTGTAGCTGCTAGTCCATTAATGACACTTTGAAGTATGGATGTCATTGGACTACCTCATGGTTGTGCTTCAGAATGTTCAAGCGTGTTCATTATGAAATTATTATGTGAAATTAAGTCTCACATTATTTTACTCTTTTTCTGTATGGTAATGATCAATATATTATTTTTTCGTTTGCTTAAAATCTTTTATTTAAATGCAGGATGTTTTTGTAACTCTTCTCCATATCCATGACTCTACTTTTTGTAACTATTTCCTTCCCTGTTTCTAAGTGTCACAATTCACAACCACAGTTTAAAATACTCCACATAAAGTCTTGATAATATTATCATCATTATTATTATTTCTATATTACCAAAGTTTATTGGTAACAAATTAAAAATTTTTCTTAAGACATTTCTTCTTATTCCTATATTATCACAGTTTAGTGGTAACAAATTAAATATCTTTCTAAGGTGGAATGTAAGTAATGGAAGGAGCAAAGGAAACAAATCACATTATAGCTGAGTTATTGAATAATCAACAGGTAGATAAACTATGTTGAAATATTGCTAAGTTTTTGTCTATGTCCTTTAAAGGTAACTAGTATAGAGTAAACATACACACACATATGCAACCACACTCATGGCTACAGTATCCCACACAAGCACATGCATGGCTACATTATCCCAGCAACTGCAGGTCATGCTGCAGTACTAGTGCAATGCAATCAGCTGGGATAATGGAGCCATGCAGGGTCATTTATGTGTATGTGTATTCTGTAATAGTATTTCTGAAAAAGGACCTCATCCAAAAGCCTTGCAACATTTTCAGTCTTGTTTATATGCCTATTGAACATTCAACATCTTAACTGTACTATGAGTTGTTTTGTTTACTTTTTACATTATTTAGACTTTTTATATAATCAGTTATTGTACTACCGAAGTAGAAAAGATCAGTTACTTAAAAAAAAAAAAAACTGTGATATCAGAGAAAATATTTAACAGGTAGTCTCCAACTTTTCTTACATTTAGAATATTCAAGTCATTCAAAGCAGGAATTATAAATACATACTAACCTTAAAAGTGAGAATATAGTTCTCAGTTAACTGAAAATTGGTGTTTTGATCAGACTGTCTAATTACAGAACGACACCCTGAGTTGGATGGGCAGTGCTGAACAGGCAGCTTAGCTTCATAAAACTGACCATTGTGCACCACAACATCTAAATCAAATGCTGAAAACAAAAATTTACATAAAAGCAATGACATTCAGGCACATACTTCATCAATGTACAACCTCAAAACTTCCTGAATGTATTACAACTAATTACCTGGGTGATCTGGTTGATAGTATCTCACAACAAAAACATATGAACCAGGGCTTGGCACCTTATGCATCACATCAATCATTGGGTCTGAATGATCTAAATAGATAAGCTGTGTACTGTTATCAAATAAACGTGGCACTTCCTTGGCAACACGCTGTTCGTTGCCTGTCTCAAATTCAACCTAAAAAATGCACTGTTAATTTAGTTGACACATAAATACAAAAGAATAGAAATTAATAGGGAAAAGAAATACTGCCTTAAACCTACACAATTGAAAACACGGTAAGAAAAGAATGTGAGTACCTTCTTTGAGTTTGGTGGTCTGTGAAACAATGCTTGAACACAATTTCCATCTTTTCTGACACATGCCGGCTTAGGCTGCTGATAATCCACAGACCATTCCTCAAAAGGTATAGCAACAACAGAGTCTAGTGCAATATTTGTGTCATTCCTCCCCTGGAAATTAAAAAAAAAAAGGAAAAATAAAAATTACTTCTATTCTAAAAAATAGGATGACAGAATTAACTGTTATACATAAAATGAAATACTCTGTAGAAAGATGAAAAATTGATGTGGATTTTCAAAGGAAGATATGGAAAATTGTTCAGATAACATACAAACTATCCAGTAAAACTATCTGTACTATTAGTAGAAAAAGTTTATACTTTTCCTTTGAAATAAATATCAGGAACTGGCCTCAGTTATAATTGTCATCCTTCGCTTTTATCAAAGCTTTAATAACAGCAGTAAGATTTCTTATTATTTGTCATGAAAAAGTGGATTCATTTATTTCTTGAGGAAGGCTGAAAGAGTGATCACTATGGTGACCATTCGTACATATGTTTAAATCTGTGCTCTTATTCACTCCTAAGTTGTTTATGGGATTAATATAAAAGCTTTTTTGGAATGTTGTTTCTCTTAAACCTTACTTTGGAGAAGTCTGCAATGGTATGTTGAAAAATGTAGTTGACATTACTATACTGAATTTTTATTGCAGATCAGCATTTAAATAGACAATGGGCATTATGCAGGTATTGAACTTTAAAATCAAATGCACTTATAAGAAATTACACTATGAGATCTACATGTACCAATTCATTGGTAAACCGGTAAACACTTCCCAGTTTAGTGCAGGACTCTAGCCCATTGCTTGAGAGATACTCAAACAGTGAAACACTGCTCTGTTGATATACCATTGTCAGCAGCTGTGACTTTGTCAGAACAGCTTCTGCACAGCTACAAGAAGGTAATCAAAGCACTTATTTGTCATGAGACAGCAAACAACATCTGCTAGGGAGTCCCAGCCACTGGTGCGCAGAGGTGTAAGTATGTCAGTACAGGGTGCAGGCGACTTAAGAAGGGGCTAGGTAAGTTACTGTGAGACTGATTTTATTAAAGTAAATGTACAAAAAATGATCATGTCCAAGACTGTAATGTTATTATGGGCAGATAAAGGTTATTACTGTTATTAAAGCACTCTGATGACTTGTAACCATTGTTGAACAGTGCCACATGATCCAAGAAAACGGGTCCGATCACACAGCTGCAGATGACTTAAATATTGTCTTCCTCTTAGTAAAGTATCTTCATACTTTAAACTCATTACAAATCACTGCCTAGGACCTTCTGCTGTTATCCCACTTCCTAGAGTTACTTAATACATTATTTAGCTGTTTAAAGTGGTATATAATACATGTAACATGTTATATGCCTTGCCTTACAAGCCATGGACCATGCTGAAAGGGGATGACTTATTTGCCACAACAACATAGACAACTGAAACATAGGTGCAACCACAATGGAAGGATACCTGTGGTAAGGCCAGACAAACCCTTGGTTTCTGAAGAGAGGGCAGCAATCTCTTCAATAGATACAGGGCCAATGGTCTGGATTATTAATTGATCTGATCTTGTAACATTAGCTGATATGGCGTTGCTGCGCTAGTACTGCAAATGACTGGAAGCAAGGGGACACTACACCCAATACTTTTCTTCCTCCAAAGACAAGCAGCTCTACTGCATGACATGATGATGTCATCCTCTTGGGCAAAATATTCTGGAGGCAGAATAGTCCATCTTTCGGATCTCCGGAACGGGCTACTCAGAAGGATGTGATCAGTAAAAACAAAACTTTGCATTCTATGGGTCAGACTGTAGAATGTAGGATCACTTAATCAGGTAGAAAGGTTAGAGAACTTAGAAATGGAAATTGATAGTCTGAAGATAGATACAGTGAGACTTAGTGAAGTGAGGTGGCAGGAAGAACAGGACTTCTAACCAGGTCAGTGCATATTTATCAACACAAAATCAAATAGTCAAATAGGAGCAGTACAGGATAGGCCTACTAATGAATAAGAAAATAGGGATACAGTATCATGAAGAGCATAGTGAACACATTACTACACACACACAAAGGCAACATTCATCACAGTACTACCTCCACAGATAATACAGAGATTGAAAGAATGTATGATTAGATAAAAGAAATTATTCCGGTAATTAAGGAAACAGAAATTTTCTTGTGAGGGGTGACTGGAATTCAACAGTAGGGAAAGGAAGAGAAGAAAGAACAGTAGGTGCACATGGACTGAGGGAAAGGAATGAGAGAGGGAGTCATCTCGTAGAATTCTGCACAGAGTTTAATTTAATCATCACTAACCCTAGCTTTATGAATCATGAAAGAAGGGTATATATATATATATATGGAAGAGATCTGATGACACTGGAGGGTTAGAGATTGATTACATAACGGCAAGATAAGAGATTCTGAAGGCATATTTTAAACTGTAAGTCATTTACAGGGATATATGTGAACTCATGACCTTAATTTATTGGTTATGAACTGCAGAATAAGTCTGAAGACATTTCAAAAATGAAGGAAATTGTGGAGAAGTGAACTGAATAAATTAGAGGGACCAAAGATTATTGGAAGAATTATGGAACATTGGGCTGAAACAGAGGAAAGGGGTAGGTACTTCTGAGAGATGAAATAGGAAAGCAGCAGAGAATCACATTGGCCTAGCAGAAACCCTGGGTAATACAGAGGATGGTGAATTTAACTAATGAATGGGTAAAAGACAAAAATGCAGCAAATTAAGCAGACAAAAGGGAATACAGGTGTCTAAAAGTTGAGACTGACACAAAATGCAAAAATGGATAAGCAAAAGGACCTTTGCAGAAAAGGAAAGCAGCTTTCTTGAATATCAATAGCTCAGATGACAAGCTATTATTAAGTAAAAAAGGGAAAGCTGTGCACTTGTTTTGCTGAACTAGTAGCAGTAGAGTTATCGCTAGCCAAAAGGTAAAGTTGGAATTGGATGGGTTCTGTGCTATAAGCAACACAATAGCAGAATTAGTTGCACTGTAATTGTTACAGTTGTGCATATGTGGACTTTTGACAGAGGCTGCAGTATAAATGATACCCCAGGGTAAATGCTGCTTTCATGCTGTCAAGATATATGTGCAGTCTATGCTTCAAGTCTAGGCTACCATGTGTTTGCATGATGTCCAGAAACTGCTGCATTATGTGTTCACACTGCTGCCAATAACTGCCACAGTCATAACAGACCACTACTGACCACACCACTGCCCAACAGCGTTGCTATTTTTTCACTGTGCCACAGCAATCAAGTGCCACGCCACTATAGGAGTGTTGCTGTTTGTTCGCTGTGCTGCCACCTGTATGTGCCACAGCCAAGCCACGCTGCAGTATCCCAACTGTTCACTGCTCCATATCATCAAGCAAGATATTTAAGATAAGTAACAGCAACAGTTGCCTAGTTCCTATTTATGTTGCAAATCGTCAGCCATGGCCAATGAAATTGACAAGATGCAAAGCAATTGTGAGTCAGAAGTACGAATGATTCAAGTAATCATGAAATAAGAGAAGAAACAGGTAGGATGCCAGGAAGCCAATTCTCTATTCTGTTTGATAAATAGAGTAAGAAGTTAAAATCATAAAATAAGAGAAGAAACAGGTAGGATGCCAGGAAGCCAATTCTCTATTCTGTTTGATAAATAGAGTAAGAAGTTAGAAATGATGGATTCCAAGACATGGCACATAGATACAAAAATTGAAAGAATAAAATCTGAGATAGCAGGAGAGGTGGATTCCAAAATGGAGACTATGAAATACAGGTTAGTTAGGGAGTTGGAATGAAAACTTAGTGATAAATTTGGAAATATTATTGATATAAAATTTGAGGAATTAAAAAAAGAGCATGGGGATAAAATAATTATTTTGAGTAGGACATGTGATGTGTTATCAAAATCTGATGCAGTAAAGGGGGGTAATTCTTGTCAGAAAACTGTGGATAGTGATCTTTATGATCACGAATGAGATTTTCACTCTGCAGCGGAGTGTGCGCTGATATGAAACTTCCTGGCAGATTAAAACTGTGTGCCCGACCGAGACTCAAACTCGGGACCTTTGCCTTTCGCGGGCAAGTGCTCTACCATCTGAGCTACTGAAGCACGACTCACGCCCGGTATTCACAGCTTTACTTCTGCCAGTATCTTGTCCCCTACCTTCCAAACTTTACAGATGCTCTCCTGCGAAACTTGCAGAACTAGCACTCCTGAAAGAAAGGATACTGCGGAGACATGGCTTAGCCACAGCCTGGGGGATGTTTCCAGAATGAGATTTTCACTCTGCAGCACTTGCCCGCGAAAGGCAAAGGTCCCGAGTTCGAGTCTCGGTCAGGCATACAGTTTTAATCTGCCAGGAAGTTTCAGATCTTTATGATGATAAATCAGAAAAAACTGAGGCAAAAGTAACTGAAATTGAAATCAGTCATGGGAAATCAGAATCGAAAATTTATGAAGAAGCAGATGTAGTCTGCGACGAACCAGATTACACTGAGGCAAGGGCGTACCCAGGATCTGAACTAGGGGTGGGGGGGGGGGGTGGCATGTCATACTAGTCTCAGGAAACAAGGACTCAAGACAACATACAGCACTTCTTATTAAATAAAACAGTAAACCAGTGAAAAACTGCTTTTAATAAACATTTTAAACACAAGAATGCACTTGTACAATCCGAGAAAACGTGCAGCATTTCTTATTAAATAAAACAGTAAACTAGTGAAAAACTGTGAATATTTCTTATTAAATAAAACAGTAAACTAGTGAAAAACTGCGAATATATTGCCCCCCGCCCCTTGCTGGGTACGCCCATGCACTGAGGATAGAGTAATTAAAATTAAAGTTAACATTGAGGATGAAATTAAAGTTACAGGGAGGAGCTACTCTGAAATAAGAAATTAGAAGAGGGAATGATGATTCATGTGAAAACTGTGGTTAGTGATTTTGAGCTTACTGAGGCGCAAGTGTAGGAAAGTGTACAATACAAATGGCAAACATAAGCAGAATTAAATTGTATGGATGTAAATGGGTGTAAGAAGGGCATTAAATATAACAATTTAATATTAAAAAAAGGATGTGGGCATCAAGGACAGAGAAAGATTCAGTTTAAGAAAAGTAGTGTTTGATGAAGTAGATGGGGAAATAGCCAAGGGGCATGGTAGATATAATTGTATTGAGTTGTTCAGTGATGGGAAAATGCTGGATTTAAGAAAAGATATGTTAAGTATAGGAGCTGAGCAAGGAAATTTGTTAACAGAATCTGCCATGGGGTATGGAATGTTTGTATGTGATGGGTTATGCAGGGGAGAAAGCGGATTGATGCTGTAAGTTTCTTGACAGTTGGCTGGAAGAATTTTAAATAATACAGATGCTTTGGCAATGGTGAAGAAGAAAAGAGGGAGATTTGTATATGACAGAAGGAGTCTGTTAGAAGGAAAGGAGAAAACTGTGGAAAGACAGGGATATGTCTGATGAATGGGAGTCTATGCAATGTACATAGTGTCTGTACGAAAATTAATGTAATTTGTGAGTTCCGACACCTTTGCTGCTTGGAATACTGAATACACTGCCCTTAAACATATTTTTATGGGCATGGTTAATTATCATCGGCACAGGCAACAGATAGTTCACCTACAGGTTTCTATCTATTGCAAAGTAAAAACTCAATGACACTGACATCAGACTACAATTATGCAGATGTCTTTCCAAACAAGAAACCTGATAAACTGTGTATGACCATCAGAGTCCACAGTAGTTGTGTTTATCATTTATGAGATGAGCCTCTAACACTACAGGCCATATTCTGTGTAAACTTTATCAAAGCTTTCAAACAGTGTCATTATGGCTACAAAACTTGCTTGCAAAAGTAGTTAAGGGCTTATTACTTAAATTTGGCACTGAGAAATAGTTGTTCAAAACCACAGCATTGATTGAGATTAAGTTAAGTTTAAATACTCATACAACAGAGAGTGGGGATTTTCTTTAAAAACAGCACTTCCACCCAAAAACACTTAGGCATTTAGAACAAAGTAAAAACATATGTGAGTACAGGCTTTCTTGGCAATTTTCATATAAGAAGTCTTCACGGCTTTTCAGCCGAGTAGCGTCGCCATCTCGTAGCAACATTTCGATGGAATGTGTCTCCATCATCTTCTAGTGAAGATGATGATGACACTACTCGGCTGAAAACCCCTGAAGACTTCATATAAAAAAAAGTAAAAACAATCTTCCTTATCTGGTCTTGACCTTAAGAAATTCCAGATGATATATCCATGCAACAGCACTAAGCTATGATGATCATGTAAAGAGCTGAAAAGTTTTCCTTGAAACCAGATATCATTCTGAATTCATGAAAACTGTCAAGTACCATGATGCAAAAAACATTCTCTTTCACTCATTCGGGATTCCGAGCACACAAATACTCCACTATCTTATGTGCACTTGGAATGTGTAATGAAATATTTGTGCCATGACTGCACCACATGAAAATAGCCAAAGAGGACTTATTTTATATCCTGGATGGCAATATACATGTTAGATTTTGTACCATCAGTTACAAATAACTATCTCTCTTTCAGAAACCAAGAGAGAACTGGCTTATCATAAATATATGAAAGTGATGAACTATATGTTGGTAGCTCCATTTGTTGCTCATACATCATTATATTACATTTAACTAATTGTACAAACAGCATCAAACATCATACAAATGATGTAACAAATCTTCAGTAACGGTCATCTATTACATTATAATACTGTATGAGTTAACATAAAAAATATATCACTCTATGAATTATACTTAAAGAAAAAAAAGCTACTGTCCCTAAAAAACACTGATCTGAAATATTGCCATGTAAACTAGCAACATACCTTAAGAATAAGACTGATGTAATTTGTATCAAAATTGAAAACAGCCAACTGCCCTTGTCTATCTGTGACAGCCTGTCTGCACAGTTCTGTATATGGGCATCCATACAATACCACTTGAGCAGATTGTTGCCAATTCTGAGAGCGACTTTCTATGGATACAGTTGTTGAGTTACTATCATTTGCTGGAGTGATATAATTGAGAAGTAGCACATGTGGTCCAGGTTTAGAAATTGTCATTTCTAGATGAATCTCATCCTGCCTTTTGTTAATTAATGGCAGCTGTGGTCTCTGCAGTTCATGCAATTGCTATGAAATAAATATTAAATATCAGTTACCAGTGTCCTATATTACAAATGAAATGTAAAATTCTTGTAATATGCTAAAAAGAAATACAGCACTATGAAAATAATTTTAAAACATATTCTAGTCAGGAGCTGTTTGTAGAACTTACTATGTAATCAGAGAAGTATTCTGTCAAAGGTTCTCTTGTGTCATCTTTTGACAAGAAGCCTCCATCACCACGTACTGTGTCAAACTGGGAAATGTTTGGATACCTGTAATGTCTGCACAGATCCTTATTTCCAATCTCACAAGGCTCAATCACTTTATCTACCAAAACAGTGGCTTCATAATATGCAGCTGGCAGCAGAACAAAGTAATCCTGAAAAAACCTCATTCTTAATAACACATAGTTAAACATTTGTAATAGTATTAAAATTGTTTAGTTTTATTACCAATAACAAACTCTTGTCATTCTTTATACTTATTGTCCATGTACCAGGATTCATAACCATTGGAGATGGGATGCTTCCTGTTGGACCAGATACTGTGACAAATGTTGGCAAACCTGCAGTTGGTTTTAACAGAACCTGGAATGTCTGTTCAATATCGTTAGGGTTATCTGGAGTAATTCTGATGTGACCAAGTATAGAATCTTCATTATTGTTGATGTATCGCAGTACCATTCGATACAGGGATGACTTTGGTATGTATATAGTGTGTAGAATTTCATCCTGTGAAACACCAAAAGATAATAAATCTGTTAATTATGATTTTTCTCAATTGCATTTTGCTTTTTGTTACTTGAATCCACAAATTAGAAAGAAAACAATTAACAATGAACAAAATAACTCAAATTTTACCTGCAACAATGAAAAAACTGCATAACCTTTCCAAGAGTAACCTGGAAATACTTCTTCATCAAAACCATAGCGAACAGGCGTATTTGCAGGAGTCCGGCCATCTTCAGCTTCATACTGGTTGTGGTATAGTGTGGGAAAATAATAAGTCTTGAGTGGTTCCCTACAGGTGCGACCAGTTACACGTGGTCGGCATGGACACTGACCGTTCTCCTTGTCACATGTGTTGTGTACTGAACCTCCAATATCACATCCACAATCTGCAAGCCCAGACACAATTTAAACTTACATTTCTTGTGCAATATTAATACTAAACCTGATTATCAGGTAATCTATTTCCTGTAGAGGAAGCATCACTATTTCTTCAGTAACAGTTATTCTCTGAGTAGTACATAATGTCAAAGTTGAGGTGATTATTATTCCCACAAATTTTCCTTATATTTCTAGAGTAAATCAAGTCAGTTAGTGACATGTTCAACTTACTGATTCAATGGCAGAGTTTCAACAAATAATTTTATGATGCTGCACTCTACTAAGTAGATGCAGGCTGAGCCCTTGCTATTAATCATTTAAACGCAATGAAAAACCTAACACAAAGATTACAATTACAACAATCTGGTATCATTTTGTCATATACAAATCACACTGGACACTTACTACTATGGCTACATGGTAAAGAACATCTGCACATGCCCATTTCTATACCTCTACTCCTGGATAAAAGTACTTTTAATTCACATTTATCAGAAAACCACATTTTTCACCAGACATCATGTCAGGGATGAGTACACATGTTCTTCAGGTGACTTCTGCATATAGACCAGATAGTGTTCACACTTATCACTACTGATTTTTGATCTTAAGTGAACTCAGAATATCATACTACACAATTAGCTTTCAGCATAGCCAACAATATTTTCACATCCAGTTTATGTGTAAATCATGCAAGTAATTTCAATACCTTACACACATTGCACTAGCAGTAGTTTCCGTCATCATCAGCACCCTTCAAAATATATATTAATTCATTCTAAAAGTGGAAGATCATCAGTGGGATCAAATACAGGTTTCTCTGTAGATAAATTGTTGCAGAAGTCAAATTAAGTTTTGAAAAATTTGCCTATACCATACCAAAATCTCATTTCTAAAAAATGTGCACTGCATAAGTTAAATACATCTGTTCAGTTGTTACTTTCTGTTACAGGAATCAACAATATCAAGCTTTCACACAGTCCATGTTAAGGAAATGAATTTCATTTCAGTCACAATTTTTTTCTTTATTTTTGAAGTTGTTTTTGTCCAAGCAGCAAAAGTTTTTTCTAATATGTTTTTCAATACAGCTTCAATTTTTTATTACAATTCTGATTTTAACAGTTCTCATTTTCTTATAAGCAATATTTTGATCTTAGATATTACCTATCAGTTCTTATTTTTGTTCGATCCTGAGTAAACAAGTGATGTAGGAGTACATTAAAATAGAATGAAATGTATTATCTACAGAAAGAGAGGGCAAGAAAGCATGTTAAGACTTTGACTTCCAGGAAGGCAATGAGAGTTTCACCGGCAGAGGGTGAAGGAGGAATGTTGATGAATGTTACATATTTGGCATTATTTAACAACTGAAACCTTTGTTTTTGTATGCAGTGGTTGGCAGTATGTATGAATCTTGTTCCCATCAAGCAGTGGTGTCCGCTGAGTCGTATTTAGTAACACTTGTGTTTTCCTCAAGTGTGCATATGTTCATTTTCCACTTAACTCAGGAGCTTTTGGGTGTAGGTGCATGTTAAAAGTACACTTGCAGAAAAATAACAACTAACTCTGTACTACAAGTTTTTAAAGTTATCTCCAAGAAGTTGATTTCTCCGAAGTTATTGAACCCATGCAATGAGTGATGAATTCAACATGAATTACCAACAGTGGACTTCTGGAAGGCAAAATGAAGTTGAATACTCAAAAATAGAAAACAGTATTTGTCTGCAGGGTATTCCTGGCACAGTTGATGTTTTGGAAGACAGGTCAGTGAAACCTAACATACTTTCAGAAAGTGCAGCCACTGAACAAATGGTGATCTAGAAATTTTCAATAAAGCACACAGTAATGCTCAACTTGTTTTAACTACAAATGTGTCATTAGAAACTTTGCAGAAAATAATGTGTCTGAATACAGCTTATGAAGTGTGGACAGAATTGCACAAAATATTTTATGATGTCTCTGAAGACAAAGTTTACAACCTTTGTTTGCAGTTCTTTAGTTACAAAAAGGCTTCTGGAGATGATACCGTGACACATATTTCAAAACTGAAGAATCTTTGGAATGAATTGAAGTGGGAATGGCTACAGATATTGTAAATAATCAAGAAATGCTTGATTTGTTTTTGATTTGTAAAATATTAAGTACACTACCAGAAGCTTGTTCTTCATTCAGATCTAGTTGGATGCTAATTTTTAGAGATGTCAGAACAACTGACAGTCTGACAAATCAGCTGTGTGCATACGAAGAAGTTTTCAGGATAAAGGTAGATGAATTTAGTAAATAAGAAGCCCTCACTATAAATTCGTCACGGTAATTATCTCAGCAATCCAATCCAATGGAAAGCAGAAAAAGACATTAATGTGCAATTACTTTAAGAAACCCAACCACACAATTAAAGAGTGCACAAATTGGGCAGCTGATGTCAAACTTCTGAAACAAACTAGCACAGATACAAACATTTTACTTTTAGCTGTTACATCCTCTGTGATGAACTCTGAATGTAAAAATGATGACCAGTACACAGACAATGGTACAAGTCATATTGCAAATGGTGGAAACTGTTTCAACACTTTTCAGCCTTTTTCAACAAAACACTCAGTAATTACAGCAATGGGAACAATATTGAAGCAATCGGAAAAAGCACAATAGACACTGAAGCATCAGTTGAAGGAAAATGGCACAGAATTACTTTAGAAGATGTATGGTATGTACCTCTGAGTCACAAGAATCTCTCTCTGTCCTTCCACTACAGGATAAACATATAGAAAATAAATTCACATTAACTGCAGAAATTTGTAATTTCAGGGTTGATGAGGTCATTAGATTGGTAGGTGTTTTTGATCACATTGGAGGACTTTCTAAACTGGATGTGAGAAATGAGGAACCTAGCTACCTCAGTGAATCACACTGAAGATCCAAAGAAACTGGTACACCTGCCTAATACTGTGTAGGGCTCCCGTGAGCATGCAGAAGTGCTGCAACACAACGTGGCATGGACATGACTAATGTCTGAAGTAGTGCTGGAGGAAACTGACACCATGAATCCCCCATGACTGTCCATAAATCCATAAAGAGGGCGAGGGGGTGGAGATCTCTTCTGAACAGCACACTGCAAGGCATCCCAGATATGATCAATAATGTTCATGTCCGGGGAATGTGGTGGTCAGAGCAAGTGCTTAAACTCAGATGAGTGTTCCTGGAGCAATTCTGGACATGTGGGGTGTTGCACTGTCTGCTGGAATTGCCCAAGTCTGGTGGAACACACAATGGACATGAATGGATGCAGGTGACCAGACAGGATGCTTACATACTTGTCACCTGTCATAATTGTATCTAGACATATCAGGGGGCACTCTACGTGCACATGCCCCACACCATTACAGAGTCTCCACCTGCTGACAAGCAGGGTCCATGGATTCATGAGGCTGTCTCCATACCCATACACGTCTACCTGCTCAATACAATTTGAAACAAGACTCGCCTGACCAGGCAACATGATTCCAGTCATCAACAATCCAATGTCGGTGCTGACAGGCCCAGGCGAGGCGTAAAGCTTTGTGTCGTGCAGTCATCAAGGGTACACAACTGGGCCTTCAGCTCCAAAAGCCCATATCGATGACATTTTGTTGAACGGTTCACATGCTGAGATTTGTTGATGGTCCAGCATTAAAATCTGCACCAATCTGCAGAAGGGTTGTACTTCTGTCATGTCGAACGATTCTCTTCAGTCATCTTTGGTCCCATTCTTGCAGGATCTTTTCCCAGTTACAGCGATGTTGGAATATTTCACATTGTTGCAATAACTACCATTGTTATTACAGCTTCACAAGAAATTCTTTTTTCATAATAAATTGTAAATGAGAGCTCACCAGAGTAAATGATCGCAGCATACGATAAAACCTGGGAACCTAACAAAACCACATATATTTTTTCAAAAAGTCTGCTTGTAAGGGAAACAATACCATGAATTGCTGCAGCCAATAATGGTGCTTTCACAAAAATAAACAAAATTACCACTTCAAAGTAATTTGAAGTGAAATTTACCTCATTTTGTTAGGAGTGTCTGATGATTTCCCATGACTATCTTTGCAAAAGTTCTGACTTCTTCTTAGAGTGCTGAAGGTTGCTTCTGGGTACATTACTATTCTTCTCATCATCCGAGAGAGAGAGAGAGAGAGAGAGAGAGAGATGGTGTGGCAACTCTCATTTTTTGCTCTCCTGCTCGCAATGTTCTGAGACCTTATTAATTACTTTTCTTGACCGACTCCATAAGGTACTACTACTTGCCCTTCTCTGAGGAGTGTTAAGTGTATCCTGCGCTGCCTGTGATGAGCCAGGAATGAGTTTGTCACTCAACACACATATTAATGTGCGACACATCACAACACTTCACAGAAATCTTGCAATGGCTATATTTGTACGATTCTGTATTAGATCACTGAGGATGGCAGTGGCTGGAAACAGGCCATGAGTGAGCTGATGTTGGTCAACTTGTGCTGATTCAGAACTAGGGAGCCATCATAACACTCTTTGTGAACAGACTGTACATACATACTCCGCAAGCCACCATGTGGTGTATGCTGGCAGAAACTATTTACTACTACTTGTTGTTTCCATTCCTATTCCATTTACAAATGAAGTTTTTTTTGTTTTTGGGAAATTTGTGGTAAGGTACTATGGGGCCAAAATGCTGGGTCGTCTGTCCTTAGGCCTACACTCCACTTAATCTAACTTAAACTAACTATACATTAAGGACAAAACACACACACACACACACACACACACACTCACACACACACACACACACACACACACACACACACATACACACACACGCCCGAGGGCTGAGGGAGAACTCGAACCTCCAACGGGAGGAGCTGCGCGATCCGTGACAAGGCACCCTAGACCGAGCAGCTAACCTGCATGGCCACAAATGGAGTAAAAGAAAAATAAATGTCTACATGACACAGTATAAGTCCAAATTTATCTTATCTGTGGTCCTTACACAAACTGTATGTTGGCAGCAGTAGAATTTTTCTGCAATAAGCTGCAGATGCCTGTTTTCTAAACTTTCTCCACTGTGTTTTGTACAAAGAATATTGTCTTCCCACTAGGGAAGTTCATGAAGCATCTCTGTAACACTCACATGTTAATCAAAGCTATCAGTATCAAATCCAGCAGCACACTTCTGAATTGCTCCGATATATTCCTTTAATTTGACCTTGTGGGATCTCAAACATTTGAGCAATACTCCAGAATGGGTAGCAAGAGTGTTCCATATGCAGTCTCCTTTATAGATAAGCTACACATTCCTAAAACTCTCTCAATAAACCGAAGTTGACCATTCCTAAAACTCTCCCAATAAACCTAAGTTGACCATTCATTTCCCCTACAACCATCTTTAACTGCTCCTTCCATTTCATACTGCTTTGCAACATTATGCTTTGATATGTTTCAGTTGCACAGAGTGCCACACTATAGGCAAAACACTTATCTAGTCTTTTCCTGAGGATTTTATCTAGCTTTACACATAATAAGTTTCTCTTTCTATTGAAAGCTTCCTTAGCTACCACAATCTTTCATTTTCTGCTAATAACACCATATCATCCACAAATCATAAACATGCTACACTCTTTCCTTCAAAACAAACTCTGAAACTCCATTTTTTCCACCTGGACATTTCGCAGTAGTCTCCTCTAGGTATATGTTAGGGTGCAATACAGAAAGACAGCAGCCTTGCCTCACTCCCATAGTCATTTCATTTCCAAACCTTACTCTTACCTTCCATTTTAAATATAAAATTTTGTACCAGTTTTCTCTCCTTCCTATCAACTCCCTTCTTCTTCAAAATATTCATGACTTTGCTACATTGTACTCTGTCAAGATCCTTTTCTAGGTCAACAAACACAGTATACATTTTTCTCCTTCCCTTAAGATGTCTCTCCCCTATACTTCTTAGTAGTCCAATTGCACCTCTTTTTCTTTTACTCTTTCTAAATTCAAACCATTCCTCTACTATGTGCCAATCTAGCTTTCCATATAACTTTCCATTCAGCACTCTCAATAATATATTGGCTGCATGAGAAATTAAACACATTCTTCACACTTTTAGATATTCTTCTTTTTATCAGTTGGTACTATTACTGTTGTGCATATCTCATTTCAGGGGTGTGCTATCTCCTTCCTTCTGTCTCCCAGCTTTTTATCACTTCTACTGGCAAACAATCAGTTCCATGGCTTGTTATTTTTCATTTGTTTCAGTGCTTTTTGCAATTCTTAATCCAAAACACCATGCCCTTTTTTTCAGTATATGGCACATTTGCCTCTTCTTCACACTTTTATATTCTTAATATTTGATTCATTTCACACAAACACTGTGTTCTCGGCATCTATTGAACACCTCTTGTGGTTCTTTGATTATTCTGCCATTCTTTCATTTGATTTCCATATTAATCTTCCTTTTCCGGGGTGTACATGCAGCAAGAAAAAAACAATTCTCTTATTGCTCCCATATTTTCCAGTTAAAAATACACTTTCCTGGATGAAAATACATTATGGCTTGGGTGAAAGTACATTTTTTTATGTTAAGTGACTATATACTTTCCCTAGGAGCTGTAAAACTTATCAAAACTTTGAATGATAAAGGTTTTATAAACCAGCGTAGAACTTCCTGGATCTTTAGGAAATTAAACCAGTAAAAAACAATGTGTTTTGGAAATATCTTTGATGCGAGGCAACATGTACCCTGCATATTTTCATATTATGACAGTTTAAATACGAATTCCACCTAAACCGGCATGGTAACTTCTGAAACACTGAAATCAAGATTGTGCTATACTTCTGTCAGCCACTCGTAGCTCACATCACATGATCTTGCCAGCCAATGATAGCAGATGTTCAGAGCATAGGACATGTGGTGTAGTCAGCCAATAGCAACATCACTGTTAAGTAGTGTGAACACACAAATAGAAAAAGTTGATGGATTAAATTAATATACATACAGTATAGCTACAAG
Source organism: Schistocerca nitens (assembly GCF_023898315.1). Lineage (NCBI taxonomy): Eukaryota > Metazoa > Arthropoda > Insecta > Orthoptera > Acrididae > Schistocerca > Schistocerca nitens. The sequence continues at coordinate 281,122,839 of NC_064618.1, read as the reverse complement.
AAAAGCTACAGTATCACATATAATACTGATCATCTTTAGTGTATGTTACCCCTTAAGATATAACAAACAAACAAAAAATTTAAATAATAGCACAAATGGCTGGTCTTCTGGAACCAAAATTTTTTCAAAAGGCTTGTCCTTAAAATGCTAAGTTTGAATGAGAGTCATATGCTCTATGATTTAAGAAATTCATCACAGATAATATAATTCATCTGATATAAAAGGAAATTTACTTTCAAAGTAATGTTTTTTAAACCACCATTCACAATACTTTCCTGTGACCTGTTATAAATGTAAACACTTGTGATGTAACACACATCAAAAGCAATTTGTTGTTATGAAGTATTGCATAGTCTTTGACACATTTTGCTGTTGGAAGGCACTTGTGTGTGTAATGTGTATTTCTGTTGCAAATGAAGCATTTTGTTAGCAACTGAAGTTTTATATTGGTGTTATTCTCTCATTTATGTTTTATTGCTGCAGTAATATTCTGCAACTGCAGGCTAAAGTAAAATTCTTTGTTAGAATATCAGTTCTTACCGGTCACAATTACAAAACTTTAACTGAAAACTAAAACCATTTTTCTCGGATGAAACAAATCCTGCGTTTCTCCCGTATTTTCATGGTTGTCCTGGGGCATTTACAACCTGTTTCCCTACTTTCTCCCTATCTAATTTTTACAACTTTATATGCTCCTCTTTCTCTATTTCTCTTTCATCAATTTTTCTCTCACATGTTCAATTTCTTTTCTTAATTCTTTATTCAATTTCCTACACATCATATGTCCTTCTCTATTCTCCACTGCCTCTCATTTTCTCCATTCTTCTATCTTTTCCAACATGTTTTCCATTACCCATTCTTTCCTGATGCTTTTAGACTTTCTGTTTACTATAATTTCTTTTGCAGCTGCTATGAGACTCCCTCATTTTTATCAATTTCTCATTTATGAACTCTTCCTCATTATCTTTTCCTAATTTTTCTATAAACTTTTCCTCCATGTCTAATTCTTTATCTGCCTTCTTTAGAGTTTCTATATTTGATTTATCTTTAGCTTTTCCTCTCTTTACTTACTTCATTTTGCTTGTATTTCCCCTACCATTAGGTTGTGGTCATAATCTGTTAGATCCTGGGTATAGCATTCTTCAGGCAGTTCTCATCTATTTTCTGTATAAATATGTAGTCCAACTGATACCTCTCTCATTCAGACTAGAAACCCATATCTATCACCTCCTTCTGTAGTTCTGAAGTGCAGTGTTGCGAACAACTCAGTTTTCTTTATGAAAATTAATTAACCTTTCACCTCTATTATTCCTTGTGTCTACAACAAATTTTCCTATTATATCTCCTTCATTTCCTTCACCCATCATAGCATTCTAATCCCCCCCCCACAAAAACAATAATTTATCTTCTCTCTTTCCATAAGATTTTCTGTCTTTTCATAGTAGTCTTCTATCTCCATACCTTTATGTTGACTGGTTGGCGTGTATACTAATGTTAATACCACATTATTTTTTACCCTTGTAGTCTTATCACCATCCGTCTTCCATTTATACATTATCTGAGGGAAGTTTGGAAAGTAATGCACAATAATTTTACTACCAAAAAATTTAATTGCTAACAAAAAAAAAATTACAAATGAACTTACATCTTTTATCTACTTTTCTGCACAGTCACAAATGTTCTCAAGACATTTCTCCCATCGTTCTAACAGTTTCAGTACATACTGTTCATAGAATACCATTTAGTCTGAGTATAGCTATCTGCAGATTGATGATTTCACTTCTGCATCTGTCGCAAAATGTTGGCCAGCCAGGAATTTCTTCATGGGTCCAAACAGATTAAAATCTGACAGTGCAAGGTCTAGACTGTATGGCAGATGCTGGAGCACCTTCCACCCAAATTTAGCAATTTTCTCATGAGCAGAAGCAGCAACATGGAGGTGAGCATTGTCAGGAAGAAGTCTGACACTGCCAGCCTTAATGTTGTCATGTTTGTCAAGAAGGGACAGCAACTTAAACAAAGTTTTAATGTAGACTGTAGCAGTCACAGCAGTCCCGTGTTCAGAAAAATCCACTAATAACACACCATTAAATATATAATATCTCAGAACACTGTTGAAAACACTTTCCTGGCAGACTGATTCACGTTGAATTTTTTCGTACTGGGGAACCAGCATATTTTCATTCCATAGAGGTCTGCTTGGTTTTGGGCATGTAGCAGTACAAAAACAACTCATCATCAGTGATGATTCCTATCAGAAAGTAATGCTCTTCAATTTCATAACATATTAAGTAATCCAAGCCTGTCATCATTCACTGGCCCTTGTGGTTGTCCATCAGATTCTTGGACAACCATCAAGCACTAACTTTACAAAATATCAATGTGTCATGAACAACATCATACACTGTACACAAGAGATGTGAACTGCTGTGATAAGATTCACAATTGCAAACGCCAGTCATTCAAAATTGCTACCTCAATGACTTTGATATTCTGTGGGGTTGCAGTTGTTACTACCTGTCCAAAGCATGGCAAATTACTAGGGTTTATGTGACCCTTTTCGAAGAATGCACACCGCCGGGAGACACTGCCCGCTCCATAGAGTCATCCCCTTACAAACCATGCATGTCCCTATGAATTCCATTAGGTTTATGCCCTTTGGTCCACAAATCTCAAACTACACTCACTGCTTTTCACAAGTTGATGACAGTAACAAACTCACCATGTTTGTTTCAGAATTCAGGCTTCTGTTGCTAGAGCTGCACATAAGAACAAAATACCCTCTGTAGCTCAAACTTCAAACTACACTCCTGGAAATGGAAAAAAGAACACATTGACACCGGTGTGTCAGACCCACCATACTTGCTCCGGACACTGCGAGAGGGCTGTACAAGCAATGATCACACGCACGCCACAGCGGACACACCAGGACCCACGGTGTTGGCCGTCGAATGGCGCTAGCTGCGCAGCATTTGTGCACCGCCGCTGTCAGTGTCAGCCAGTTTGCCGTGGCATACGGAGCTCCATCGCAGTCTTTAACACTGGTAGCATGCCGCGACAGCGTGGACGTGAACCGTATGTGCAGTTGACGGACTTTGAGCGAGGGCGTATAGTGGGCATGCGGGAGGCCGGGTGGACGTACCGCCGAATTGCTCAACACGTGGGGCGTGAGGTCTCCACAGTACATCGATGTTGTCCCCAGTGGTCGGCAGAAGGTGCACGTGCCCGTCGACCTGGGACCGGACCGCAGCGACGCACGGATGCACGCCAAGACCGTAGGATCCTACGCAGTGCCGTAGGGGACTGCACCGCCACTTCCCAGCAAATTAGGGACACTGTTGCTCCTGGGGTATCGGCGAGGACCATTCGCAACCGTCTCCATGAAGCTGGGCTACGGTCCCGCACACCGTTAGGCCGTCTTCCGCTCACGCCCCAACATCGTGCAGCCCGCCTCCAGTGGTGTCGCGACAGGCGTGAATGGAGGGACGAATGGAGACGTGTCGTCTTCAGCGATGAGAGTCGCTTCTGCCTTGGTGCCAATGATGGTCGTATGCGTGTTTGGCGCCGTGCAGGTGAGCGCCACAATCAGGACTGCATACGACCGAGGCACACAGGGCCAACACCCGGCATCATGGTGTGGGGAGCGATCTCCTACACTGGCCGTACACCACTGGTGATCGTCGAGGGGACACTGAATAGTGCACGGTACATCCAAACTGTCATCGAACCCATCGTTCTACCATTCCTAGACCGGCATGGGAACTTGCTGTTCCAACAGGACAATGCACGTCCGCATGTATCCCGTGCCACCCAACGTGCTCTAGAAGGTGTAAGTCAACTACCCTGTCCAGCAAGATCTCCGGATCTGTCCCCCATTGAGCATGTTTGGGACTGGATGAAGCGTCGTCTCACGCGGTCTGCACGTCCAGCACGAACGCTGGTCCAACTGAGGCGCCAGGTGGAAATGGCATGGCAAGCCATTCCACAGGACTACATCCAGCATCTCTACAATCGTCTCCATGGGAGAATAGCAGCCTGCATTGCTGCGAAAGGTGGATATACACTGTACTAGTGCCGACATTGTGCATGCTCTGTTGCCTGTGTCTATGTGCCTGTGGTTCTGTCAGTGTGATCATGTGATGTATCTGACCCCAGGAATGTGTCAATAAAGTTTCCCCTTCCTGGGACAATGAATTCACGGTGTTCTTATTTCAATTTCCAGGAGTGTATATCTCCGTGAAATTTCAGCATACTAGCTGCAATACCAGGCAAGAAAAAAATTATTTTGCGTTACTGTCTGACTCTGCCTTGTACTTTACCAGAACTGAACTGTTGTCTGGACATACAACAACAATCACATTAAACATCCATTTCTTGATTTATTTATTCATGTATCAAAGGTACCAAGAGATACAATGCTACTTAATCATGGGGTAAGACAGTACATAGTTTACATGGTTTTAGAAAATTTATAAACAACAGAATTAAAGAATTAATAACACATGAAAAAAAAACTGTGAGTGGCTATACGAATTACAAATTACAGCCAAAATTCTCAGCTACTGTGAGGGACTGCTGTGCTGAAAGGAAGTTGTTTGTCACAAGCAAACCTTTCAACTTGGATTTAAATACTTGGGATTTACCACACCTTTTTTCAGTTCTTCTGGAAGCCTATTGAAAAGGAAACCTGTACACTCCTCTGTACAAGGCTTAAGAAAGTGTTATCCTAGTTCAAGAAACCATTGTTTGCAGATGACATGCTCTCTCTTGAAATATTATATACCAAATTAAACGAGTCAAATTATCAGTGGTTCCAACTTTTGCATTCCTGCATCTCCTGAAACTTCAGAGCAGTAAACAGAATGCTTTGTGCAAAAATGCCACTTGAGAACATAGTCTTTTAAAATTGTGATGTCTGTATTGCAAATTAAGTACACAAAATAATTTAACTGCATATATAAAAAAACTACTCTTCAAGTGGCGGAGGAACACACACATAAAAGACGGTTGTAATTGGCAAGCTTTCGAAGCCAGTGGCTCCTTCTTCAAGCAGAAAGGTTGAAGGGGAAGGAAGACAGGGGTTGAAGGAAAAGGACAGGAGAGGTCTAGGAAAATGGTAGATTTTGGGAAAGTCACCCAGAACGGCACAGGTTGAGAAGGAAAGACTGATTGTTGGGGACTGCACTGGATAAAAAGGAAAGACTGATTGTTGGGGGCTGCACTGGATGAGACTTGAAAACCTGAGAGTTTCAAGGTGGAAGACAGGGTAATATTCAGCCAGATATTACTACTCAAACAGATAGAGATTACTGCTTAAATGTCATGCATGAGTTAATAAAAGTGGAAAGCTACGAAAATTGTATGTAACAGAAGTGACATGACCACGGGAGAGGGGATTGAAAAATAGACGGTAAGACATTTAATGCTAGTTCCCAGCTGCGTAGTTCTTAGAAACTAGTGTCTGGAGGAAGAATCCAGTAAGTTCCCACCTGTGGAGTTCTGAGAAATTAGTGCCTGGGGGAAGAATCCAGATAGCATGTGTGTTGAAACAGGTGCCGAGATCACAATTGTCATGTAGTAGAGCATGCTCCGCAAAAGTATATTTCCCATTGCCAGTATACACCTTCTGCCTGCACCCATTCATCCTAGCTGATAATTTGGTGGTAGTCATGCCAATGCAAAAGGCCAAACAGTGTTTACATAACAGATTGTATATAATGTGTGTCGTTTCGCAGTTGGCTCTCTCTTTGACAGTATATGTGTTGTCAGCTACAGAGTTGCTACAGTTGGTGGTAGGAGGTTGCACAGGGCAAGTCTTGCAGTGAGGATGGTCACAGGAGTAGGAGCCATAGGGTAGGTAGATGGGTGCAGAAGGCGCCTAGAGTTGACAAGAATATTGTGGAGATTGGGAGAAGCTAGAATTTTGTGTGTATGTTTGTGTTTGTTTGTGTGTCTATCGACCTGCCAGCACTTTCGTTTGGTAAGTCACATCATCTTTGTTTTTAGATATATTTTTCCCATGTGGAATGTTTCCCTCTATTATATAAATAAAAGATCACAATCATGACTCAGTTCAATTCACCAACTTCGCTCGTCCTGCTATCTACAGATGTCTGTTGGTACTAGCTCCAGACGGGTCTTGCCACTGAAATTTATTCTCGTGACAATATGATTTATTTCAAGCCAAAGCTTCATCTGTAAGAGTAAGGTGATCCATATACGCTCAGTTAAACAATGTAAACACATTAACATCAGCAGCAATAGTTTCATCTGCAAATGTAAGACAACCCTGTATTTTTCAAACGATGCATCTGGGAAGAAAACCTCATCTTATGATAGGGTAAATATGGTGTATAGACCAGGTCTGACTCGCAGGTCACAGTTTATACATCCCTGTTATAGAGAGTCTGCTTGGCAAGCCACTTACAAATCTGAACCTATAAAGATTTTTATCTAAAACAAAGTTGTCTGTGACTGCCTCACTATGTCCTGCTACCCTTATGAGGGACGACAATGGAGGAAAGGCACAAGGTCAGTATGCAAGAACTCTACATGTCCCCCATCAGATGTACATTATGTAACAAACATCTAAATCCCAACAAAACATAAAAGAGCAGAATTTTTATAAATATATTTTCTACTCACCACTGCAACCAAACAAGTTTTCTTCCTTCAAGTTGTATGTTCCATCCTTACATTCATCACACCTTCTGGAACCCACAGATGTCTTGCAATAACATTGACCTGTTTTAGTGTCACAGACTCCAAGTCCACCCATAACACCAGGAAGATAGCAGTCACATTCTGTAAATATAAGAAAATTGAAGCTCAAATGAATTGTCATTTACGTGGAACTAGAGTTTGAAATGTTTATAGAAAATAGAGAACAATTAATTGTTCTGTTTACATTCTCCTTATTCTTTAGCCTCTTGAATCCCAGTCACTTCTTGTATTCAGGTAAAGGTGGTAATGGTATTACCTTCATCAGTGGCAGGTCACTTAAAAGATCTTCGAGATCTGCTACTTCTATACAGCTGCAATAATTACTATTTTACATGAACTAAATTGATAATTTATGTAGCTTATTAACATTCCATCATGCCTCTAGGCACTTCTGCAGAGTACTGTAAGTTCCATTTTAAAGTTTACCATCAAAAGCAACTACACATTTTCTGAATAGTATTTGAGAAGTAATATGACATGCATTTCTAGAGAAGCATTTTTAGATTTAGCATTCAGTAATGCAACCTCCATGATAAAGTGGCTAGCAAAGCTGAAAACTGGTAATGCAACCTCCATGATAAAGTGGCTAGCAAAGCTGAAAACTGATGCAAGACTTACTGGTAACCATCTCAAATGTCTGACACCTCGTGAGAAGCCATTTTAATTAATTAGTAGCGACATTTAACATGTACGTCAATGAAGTGGTGTTAAGATGTGATGCTTACAGAAGGCTTAGTGATACAGAACATTAAAACCACTTCAGTTGAGGATTGGGAAAATGAAATAACATAAATTCACAAGAAGAAAAAAAAAAAACAGAGAGAGAGAGAGAGAAGGAGAAAGAGCCAGTTAATTAGACTGACGACAAAAATTAATAAAGCCAAGCTATTTATGATTGATTATACAAGAGTTGATAAACAGAATGTAAATGGTACTCTACAAGAACTGTAGGAGATCGAGAAACCAATGGATAAAAGAACAATACAAACTACTTTCATTTCTTATATACTTTTCATGTTTTTTTACGAAACAGTGAAGGTGCCTGTCACTCTTCAAGCCTTCCCAGAGAATATGTTCAATGTACGGCTTTCAAATCTGCTGTCACATTTTATGTAACTTACAATATTTCCTCAAGGCAAGTTTTGTAGAAGTTTTCTTGATAATCTTTCTACATGTTTTTGAGGGAACTGAATTCGAATTTTCTAAGTCCCACCAAAATTTTGGCCCAAAAATGGGGTAAAAATGGAAAAAGCATTGAAAGAAATGGGATCTTTCTTTATTTTTTGCTTGTGACTGAGAAAAGACACCCTTTCCACAAAACTGACTGTTTATGAAAATAGTGTGAGTGACATTTTTTGTCAGACTGACATGTGGTGCATAGCACTTGTTGAAGTTAGCATGATTTCAAAGCTGAGGTGGTAGTCCATCTCAGGGCCTACTCCCTGCGCCCTTACCATACTTGATTCCACATCCATTGTCAAATTCCTTCCTCCAGTAGCATCACAGTGTTATTGGAGTGGACTGGAAGTTGTTTATGAGTTCGCCCTCAGATGGTTGCCTAAAATATATCTGCGCTCGGTAAATTCAGTTTGAGTGTATACTATAGACATACCTAATGAGTTCCAGTGAGACTTTTGTTCTTTGTGATGGTGTACTGGATGATAGGAGAAAAGTGTCATCACTTAGTCCCAAAGTGGACTTGAAGAATGTTCTCGAAACAAGTAGAAGAGGATGGATGGGATAGCTGCCCTTCTAAAGGACAAGATGTGGTTACAGTTCATGAACCATGTTAAGGATAGTATATTAACAAAAATTAATTGCTGAGGGGGCTAAGAAGGTTATGGATGGTTGCAGTCGAAAAAAAAACTCAATTTTCTCAAGCAGATTTTGATTTCAGAACCAACTATTTTTGTGTGGCTTGGTTATTATGCCAGAATTTCTGGCTCAGTAAAATCAACTCCCAGCAATCGATGGAATTTAGTGTGTGCATAATCTTAGGCTGTGCAATACTGTTCCGTACCTGCTGAGAGACAAAACAATGAATTAGGATGCTCAATAATATGTTGTATTTGATCTGTTCCTGGTGTGGTTGTAGGAGGTGCACAGAGCCAAAGCAGGAAGGAAAAAAAAACAACAGGGATTGATGGCACCACATAGCAAATTTTTAACTACCTCAGTGAAAATGACAAGGAGGGTTAATTTTCCCTTCTGCATTTCCAGAATGAGATTTTCACTCTGCAGCGGAGTGTGCGCTGATATGAATCTTCCTGGCAGATTAAAACTGTGTGCCCGACCTAGACTCGAACTCGGGACCTTTGCCTTTCGCGGGCAAGTGCTCTACCAACTGAGCTACCGAAGCACGACTCACGCCCGGTACTCACATCTTTACTTCTGCCAGTACCTCGTCTCCTACCTTCCAAACTTTACAGAAGCTCTCCTGCGAACCTTGCAGAACTAGCACTCCTGAAAGAAAGGATATTGCGGAGACATGGCTTAGCCACAACCTAGGGGATGTTTCCAGAATGAGATTTTCATTCTGCAGCGGAGTGTGCGCTGATATGAAACTTCCTGGCAGATTAAAACTGTGTGCCCGACCGAGACTCGAACTCGGGACTTATGAACAATAAGTTCATTTTACAAAATAAAAATAAGACAAAGACAGTGTGGTTGGCTGTCACATCAGAGTTGAACATCAGAGTTAGTAGTCACTAATCTCTGTGGTTAAAGTAAATAATAGCCTAACTGTAAAACAGTCATAAATATCAGGTTGTTGACATGAATTCTTCATAAATGTGGCAAAGACAAATGTTGATGTAGCAGAGAATCAGAGTAAAAGTAATTCTTTTGGACTTCACTAAAAAGCTGAATGTCTCACAGATTTAATCCTAGAATGGTCAGGCTGGCTCTGTGAGACCCCACTAGTTTTTGTTTTACTGGATTTATATTCTAATAGTTGCTGATCTGACTCGAGCACTCTGCTAACTTCCTGAAACACAAGAGAAAAAGCATGTACATTGTGAATGAGGTTTTGCTTTGTTTGGTCACTGTTTCAGGTTTTTCTTTGTTTACTCATTGTTTTGGAGTCTTCCAAAAAGCATTTGGGTCTGTCAGACCCAGCATGACCATTTATGTTACTAATTTCTGCCAGTGTGTTCCCATTTTTATTCTGATGTAGGCGTATCATTGAGTTACTTTGCAAACTATTTGTAATGTCCTAAAACTAAATTATCATTGTCAATTGTTTACAATATAAAATAACAAGAGAAAAATCTTTCATACAGTGAAATTTATTCAGTTCTGATGCGGACCCAGACTTTGAAATAAACAATGATCACAACAGTAATAGTGAAATAAGTTGAGGTGTAGAGGAAAATGTTCCACCACCCTCCAGCACCAATGCAGCTACTGTTGTTGATTCGTGTACAACTCCTGTAACTGATCATCTATGCACTTTTATAAAGGAAGGAACAGAGCAAGTAAATGGAGAAAACTTGTTTCCCAAAAAAGTGTTCGAACAAGATGTCATAACACAGCTTCCACTCATTTGCCTGGAAGTATTCCACCCGAGATGGGTATCTTCTGTATCAAGAGAAACATTAATGTTCAGTGACAGTAACAAATACTCATGACATTCCTGTGGACATGAATTGTTACAAAGTTAATTATTTCATCTTGTTCAAGTTGTGATAAGGTGATCTAATATTTTATGTGCTGTAGTGTCATCTCAGCCTCTCCAAGGAGTAAAGCTAAGAACCCATCACTATGCCGATGAGCATTATTTCGTGAGGTACAACAAATGTGGACAAGTCTGGTCATTTGTACAGACTTCACTACCTGATTACAAAGTCAGCAATGCTGTGTGCATGTTGTACCTATGCATTGCCTGCCTTGCATTTGTCTTATGTATTTTGATTTTTTTTTTGTATGTCAAATAATGTGTTTAAACATCTCTGAGCTGCCACAGGAACTGCCTCAGATGGAATGCCTGCCTCAGTGTCCAACAGATGACCACATTACTATCACAGCAAGCAGCACCATCACTGGTTGTTGTGCCCAAGATTCAGTCATTCAGTAATAACAAAGAGGATGGTCAGAATATTGGGTGCAGATGGAGGCCCATGTTGCTGCATACAATATTACAGGTATGGTGCACAACACTTTTCTGCTTTCAATGGTCAGAGCAGAAGTGTACTATCTGCGTTCAAAACTGTACCCCGATTCATGTCCAGAACTATTAGTTACGACGAACTTGTTCAGCTGCTCAAATGAACGTCAGTGTAGCAAGGTTTAAATTTTTTGCGGCTAAAGAAGCAGCCAGCATGAACTTTAAAACAGTGGATTGCCAAACTTAGATGGCTTACATGACATTGCAGGTTTAAGTGTTCTTGTGGATTCAGTTATAGTGATGTTGTGTTATGCGATGCAGTCATGCAAAATGTGTCAGGTGCATGTATTCGCCCTGCTGTTCTCAAATTGATGCATCACAATTTGGAAACAGTTCTGCCTATTGTGTAATCTCAAATTACTATGGACACGAGTGAGATCAATTTTGAGGCTCCATGTGTTTCCGTTGTCAAAAGTGCATTGTCACTCACTCTAAGGTGCATGTTCGTGTTAAAATGAATGAAAATAAAGCTCAGACTAACAGTAAATGTAAAGGCAGAAACTTGTAGTCTTGTGCTACATGAATTGTATTACAGAAAACTGTGAGGAAGTCTTGTCCTCAGTGATAGAAAAGATTTTCAGTGTCGTGACACAAAGTATTTCCAGTTTGGCAGGCAAGATCATAATCAAAGAGTCTGTTTACAAGGCAGCCCAGGCTTGGGCCAGGGACAGCGCAGGGCAGGCACACGGCTTCAGCGAAAAAATCAACAAGTGCATGTTGTGTCGGCATTACCATTAGAGACAGCACAAGTGAAGGCTCACATTTCCATGTCACAGAAATCTTCTGCTGCAATACACAGACAGAAGAACAAACTTTTTGTGCAATTAAGAGTAGTTCAAAAGACAATTAAAATTTAATTAGACACAGGTCCATTTGTTTCCCTTATCAGTAAAGACACATATGAAAGGATCGGTAATCCACAGCTACAGAAGTCTATGTCTGTTTTGTCCGTCTATAACAAACATGACACATCAGTGCTTGGTGTGTGTAGTTTGCCATCATTTTCTTGTACCATCACAAAATGTGGTTTACTTAATAAATAAATAAATCAGTTACAGGAACATGGCAAACATTTTTGGTTTATACATATTTGATGTGTTCGGTCCGTGCATATGAGATAGTGTGTTAAAAGTCAGTGTTTCAGTGTCTCACATGATTGTTTCTAACATGTGCAGTAAGTACAGTGAACTGTTTGAATCAGGTTTAGGAAGGACCAAAGGTTTTGAAGGGCACAACACTGTTAAAGACAATGTGCAACCATTATTTTTGCTTGCAAAACCTGTCCCCCATGCAAAACATGACTGAGTTGTTCAGGATGGAAAGACAATGGGGTTATCCAACCAATTTCTGCAAGGCAGTGGGCCTCACCTTTGGTCATTCTCAAAAATTTATCGGGAGGTTTACATTTGTGTGTTGATTTTGAAGCCACAGTAAAACTACAAACTGTCTTGCATTCCTTTCCTCTTCCACAACTGGAGAAATTAATGGACAGATTGGAACAGGGCAGATTCATTTCTCAGACTGACTTATGTGAGGCATGCTTATAGTTACTGCTGGATGAGCAGCCCATGTGAAATTTTGTGATCAACACTCCCCTGGGTTTGTTCCAGTTTCAAAGACTACTGTTTGGAAGTGCTTCAGCTCCTGTTATTTTTCACTGGATCGTGGATGAACAATTAATAGCAAAAGTCCTTTCATGTACAAACTATCTGGACAATACTGTTGTCGCGGCTCATACATCTGCTGCTGAACATTTAGCAAATTTAGACTACTTATTTCAATTTCTTTCTGCAGGTGGCTCAAATCCCAACAATAAAAAGTGTTCCTTCTTCAGCAAAGAACTTTGCTGATTTGCACTTGTCTGATTAATGATCTGCCATCACCCTGTAACATTACGGAACTCCAAGCTGGCATGGGGAAGCTTTTTTATCATTAAATTCATTGCAAACACTGCATAGATTGCTGCTCTGCTAAACTGGCTGTGCCAGAAAGTTGTTCCCTTTGTGTGGTCCAACAACCATCAAAACACAATTCAGCAATTAAAGGACATACAAGTCATCGTTGTTTGATTCATTTTGATCCAGATAAGCCTGTTGTGTCAGCTGTGGATGCATTTTCTTATGGGATTGGAGCTGTGCTCTCCCATAGAATACGTTCTGCTGACAGGCCTATTGCTTTTGCCTCAAAAGACCTTAACAAAGCACAGCATAATTACAGTCAGCTTGAAAAAGAGGGGTTCACCCTTATCTATGGTGTTACCAAGTTACGCCATTTGCACAGTTGGAAGTTATACAGATCATCAGCCTTTAATGGACACGTTCAATCCTTCCAACCCTGTCCCATCACAGACAGCACAAAAACTGTAATGTTTGGTACTGATATTGTCTAATTATCTGTTTGAGTTGTTGTACAGGCCCACTGCCCAACATTCAAACACTGACTTGTCGTCTTGGGTACTGGTCAATCATCTGAGGAAACATGATATTAAATCAATACTCAGGATTTTGAACGTCTCTAAAATTTTCAATTTTCAGCATACTGCCACAGCAACTGCTTCTGACCCAGCACTTCAGGTTATTTCTGCAGTATTTGTTCCATGGGTGGCTGCGTAGTTTGAAAGAAATTCCCTTCTCAGTGGCACGTTGCTATTTTTTTTACATGATCACGTGCTATGCGCATGATCAGGTGTTCTGCTGTTGCATACACAGAATGACACTGCATGTGTTGTGATTCCTCATTCCTTCCAGCAGGAAGCTTTGTTTTTATTGCCTCAAGGTCACTGGGGAGACGTCATTGAACCTGGCAGGACATGAACACCCAGACTGAGCAAATGACATCTCGTTCCAAGGTTTGTGCGGAACATCAATCAGCGCCACTACAATGCTTCTATGAGTGGCCATGTCCATCCAGACTGTGGCACTGCGTCCACACTGATTTTGCAAGTCCATTCTGGAATGCATGATAGTTTTTGGTGACAGAACATACAGTATATTTCCTTTCGTTGTCCCCATGATATCCACCAATTCTGTAAATATGGTATTGGCTTTGTCTTCATTTTTTGTCTTCAAGGTTTTCCTCAAGTCCTTGTTTCGGACAATGGACTGCTATTCACATCAGCCGATTTTCAACAGTCTTGTGCTGCCAACCACACATACCATGTGACTACCGCTCCTTTTCACCCTCAGTCTAATGGTGAGGCTGAACAGATAGTTCAAAAGTTCAAAATTCACATGGAGAAATACATTCCTCCCACACATGGGAACAAGCCTCAAAGATTCTTCTTTCTTCTAATCACTCCTTGCCTCGATGGGAAGTCACCAGCAGGATTGTTATACGATTGTTGCCATCATCTTCTGCGGCCACCACAAAAACAATTCAATCCAGCAGGTCAGACAAAATTTCAGCTGCAGAGTGGTCTTCTTAAATGCTTTTGGCAAGAAACAGCATTGGGAGCATGGTGTCACAACAAAAACCTTATGACCTTCTTGTTACATCATACAAGATACCACTCTGCTGCATCAGTTTCAACAGAATGATCTGTGGTGCTCTTACATTTATGTCAGTGGTTCTGCCCACATATCCAACACCCCACTGGTCTCCACAACAGCAGTCATCTGTGCATCTCTGCCAGCCATGGCCGGCACTATTCAGAATCACGCCCATGGATATCAATGTTGCACCACCACTGCATTGATTATCTCCATCAGTCGCGGCCAGTACTGTCCAGAGTGGTGCCCACAGAGATGGTGCTCATGGAGGTGGACATTGTGCTACCATTGTTGCTGCCATCACCAACATTGACATCTGTCCTGCAGCCTGTGCTGCTGTCTGTGGAGACACCGCTACCAAACGGCCATCATGCCACCCCAGAAGATCTCCTTGCTTTTGCCTGTGTTATCTGCAACTCGCAACATGGATACCAGTGCACAGACATGGAGCTGCCATCAGCTGTCATTCTACTCCGTATCTTCTCATCTGCATACACAATCAGTTCTTTCTTCTTCCATCGCTATGTGACACAGCACTATACAATGATGGAGCAGAGGTTTGTGGGGGAGGAATGTCGTGTCATCTAAAAATCGGAGTGCCATGGCAAGGTTGGTACCTTGCTATGAAGTGGTAAGTAAGCACAGTCGCTGCTGGATGCAGTGATGAATGACCAGTGTCAGCGTAGAAACGCCCACAAGAATTTCCAAAGGTCACCGCATCAGCATGCTTACTCAAGTCTGAGGGCAGTGCTGCTCAGCCTAGTCTGCAATCATTGCTGAAGATGACACAGTTGTCTTGCTATCGAGACAGCAGTTCGATAGTTGTATTATACAGAACTCTGCATAAATGTTTATTGTCAGTTGTACTCTGTAAGGAGAGATAAGTGTTTTGTTCTATATCAAGTGATACATTAACGTTCAGTGACAGTAATAAATAACCATGACACTCCTGTGGACATGGATTGTTACGAAGTTAAGTATTTCATTTTCTTCTAGTTGGTATAATATTTTATGCTTTTTAGTATCATCTTGGCATCCTCCAGGAGTATAGCTAAGAACCCACCACTGTGCGGACAAGTGATATTTTGTCCATTACAACAATAAAGGATGTTGAATATGTTGCATTAACATTAAAAATAACAACTCTGGTAGATGAAGTAAGATAACGGCTACAATGATTAAAACTGTAAGCTTAAGTCAGAAGTTACTGAAGTGAAAAATAATTACTTTCACAGCCATCTGGATTTGAAGCCTGCAGGTTCCAAAAAAGAGGTCGGCACTCATTACAGATCCTTCCTTGGACTCTATCCTTGCACTGGCAGAGTTCCCCTGGAGGAACAGACCCGCAGCCAGCGAAAGTTTCCACAACCCCAGCAGGATCACAGTTGCACTCTGAAAAAAAATTTAAGAAGTAATAAATTATAGAAAATGTAGTTTATTCATATTTTACACAATACTTACAAAAACATATCTGACAATAGAATCAAGCTTTCACAGAAATTATCTGAATCATTTTACAGTGCTCAGCCTGCATATACCTCATATCTCAAAAATGACAATGTGACTGCTCATTTCTCTTTAATACAAGGGTTACTCTTAACCGGTTTGCACAATGTCAGACAAAAGCCCCACAACTATGGGCATATCTACCACTCCTATAAGGTGGTTAAACATCACCTCCACCATATCATATTTTGTTCAAATTTTGTTTGTACATTTGTTAAGTTCTGAAAGGAAGATATGTACATTTCTAGCCCACAAATTTCTATGCAGTGTAAGTAGAGCCTCTTAAGTGATGTCCATAAAAATGTAAAAAGGCATCATTTCAAAAATTTTGGCCACTCTTGAAATGTTGTAGGTTAAAGAATAACTGTTGTAAAGCTGTAAAACTTGGTAATATGATTGAACAATTTCCATTGTAAACATTATGCAAGTTATATACATCACTTCATTCAAAATGTTTGTTCCAGGTGGTTATCAAAGTGGTCGACAAATTTTCTCACTACAACACTTTTCACTGTTTCTGCAAGCTTTATCACTTTTGCATATACAGTTTGTGACACGGGGCTGAGTTCGGCTAAAAAAATTGTGGACTTTTTAAACTTGCTGCACACTTTTTGTTGATCAATATATAAAAAAGCATTCCTTCCTCTACAAAATATAAATTTTATGATTGCTTTTTCCCCCAAAAACTCTACAATTGTCCAGTAAGGTTCCCAACCAAATTACAATCTTAGAGCTTATGTTCTAAGATCATGCTAACTGTTGGAAAGAAGTAGTACATGCATGCACAAATTTAGTATGCTGTTAACAAAAAATGAGATGTAAAGGTTATTCTGTAGTGTTTCTTCTTTTATAAACTGGCTTACATAAGTTAAAAATAATGGCAGCTAATAACTTTAATCAAAGTTTATATCTGCAGATGATTCTTCTTATTGTTGCTTTGAAAATCTGGTAGATTCAGCAAGAGAAGCAGACATCCCAAAATGTGCTTCTGATAATCTGGATGATTCAACTAGCCATTTTCTTACCTAAAATTATAGGGAAAAGGCTGTAAAATGCAAATGGAACTGTAGTTGAGTCATTATGGTTCAGTGATGTATCAACAGTCTGCCTTTATCATGAAGCAATTTTGCTGACAGAACTTAAATCTGTGCAGAGATCACATTTGAAAAAAAATATTGACAGATTACTGAAATTCTGGAAATCAGCTACAAAACTTCAGCAAACAAAGTTTAATTGGGCAAAAGGAATTTAATTCAGTACTTTGGGAGATGATAGGAATTGTCACTTCATTTCCCTTTATTTAGGACCTTTTGATGGTGAACCCCGTATGACTTTTAACTGAGTGCATCCCAGATGAGCGGCACTGCATCAATGTGATTATGCTGGGATGACTATAAGTACCGGGTTGAGCTATTTAAGCACCTCTCCTCTTATTATCCACATACAATGTGCCCATAGAAATGAACAATGGTTGGCATTTGCTACTGAAGAACTGAGGTTTAGCTTTGTGCAATGAAGCAGTACAAGCAAGTGAAATGTCAGAGACTTTTAGAAAATTTCAAGTACTTATACCAAACTAACTGGATTGTTTCTAAAATGCATTTATATCCTGGATTGAGCAAGGTTATAATCAACTGAGATTTGAAAGTAGCTAAGATATTCTATAAAATTTCCTTGTTGTTTAATACTCAGTTTCATTTAAACTTTAATTTTATCTTTGGCAACAACATTTCCGTTAACATAAAACCAGTGAAAAAAGAGGTTACATTATGAAGGTACTATATTACAGTGACTGGTTTAGGCCTATACTTAGGCCATCTTCAGACAGCATCATCAGCTGAAGCTGATGATGCGTACAACAGACGGTTGACCTCAGTCACTGAAACTTTGACAGTTTCAGCTGGTGGTGGTTTCTGAAGATAGCCTAAGTATAGGCCAAAACTGGTCATTTTAATAAAGTACCATTGCAAACTAGACCATGTTTTTACTGATTGTATATAGGTTACAAGGTCACTACTTGCAGAAAATGTTACCAAAAAATGTGAATCCCTTAACATGCCTTATAAAAATGAAAACAAACATCAAAATATGAAATACATCATTTGGTCAACAGTAATCCACAAGATATACTTGACTGTATCCATGTTGAATTCTTTCATTTTCTTTGCAGTACGTTGAATAAAGTTGCAAATTATTAAGAGCATCCATACCTTCACAAATGGGAAAGTTGTAGAATCCTTCCTTGCACTGGTCACAATGATTTCCATCAAAATTGCTCTTACACTGACATTTGCCATCATTATCACAAGATATACCAATGGATCCTTGAGGATCGCAGTCACAACCTGAAATATGTAAATCAATTTATTAACTGGAGAAATATGACTGATTGCATTCATAGATTTAAAATATGCAGTCTAATGCATTACACTTTCCTGAGATTTTACCAGAATACTGACACATGGTAAGTTTTTTTGGTGTCCAGCCAGACTGGAATATTTAGATGCTGACACAGTTATTCTTTTACAGATACTGTGTTTAATAACCATAGAAAGGTGACTAGATTGGTTGTCTAACACATGTGAAATCATCAATCTGACTGGACACATGAAAATATATGAATGATGCTGCTGTACAATTCTGTAGAATCTTCGATAAATAGATTAAAAGTGACTACTGCTAAATGGATTTTAAGGAGATTTTTTTCTACATGATTATTTCAATAATCACATCAATATGCAATAGTCATTGCAGACTGTTTTATATATGTGTTACATATAGAATACTGAAGAAAGAAGAAATTATTGGAACATAATACATGACAATCACACTTTTTACATGTACAACCAAATGTGACAGACTATGAAAGAAAAAGGTAGGGCATTACTCACTGAGACATTCAGGATATTGGTAATGTCCAGGACTGCACTGATTACATGTTCTCCCTGAGAAATTTATTAAACAACTACATCTTCCAGAGGCATCACACACAGTTGACGAGCTGCCAACTTCACTGCAACTGCAAGGTCGACAATCTGGATAGCCATAGTAGCCAGGCACACATCTGTCACAACGCTCACCCCCATATCCTTCTCGACATAAACACTGGCCTGTTTCCTTGTTGCACACACCAGGAAGTGTACCCCGAATATCACAATTACAATCTGTAAAAAAATACATAACAAAATAAATTGCCTGCTTAACATTAATTAAATGTTACACTACTATTTTTAATGTGCTGCTGCAGAAAACTGATTCAGAAAATGATTTGTTATTTTACAAAAACCAAATTGTAATTTTGCAATAGAGAACAAGATTCATAAACCAGGAGCTATTTGACAAAATACCATTAAAACACCACTATTTGCATGATAAAGAAATTATGTATGGCACACATAATTTTAAATTTTGATAATTTGAATTACATTGTGACTCATGGGTGTGATATTTTAGGATAACATTTATCTATCTTTTTGAGATTTCTTTGGGTACTCTACATAAAAAGCTGAATTTCTGAATGTAATAATTTTAACGTTATAACATTTCATGAACAGTTTCTTACAGAAGACACCCACATTGACTGTGCAAAGAATGTAATTCAAAGAATATAAATATGCATTGCTACCACAAATACAGAACTTCTGGGTTAATATTTAGCTAAAATCAATACACCAAACATACAAAGTTGTATTCCAATTTCTAAAACTGTATACAATCATGAATACCATTAGTTCACTTCAGCAAGTAACACAACAAAATATTCTCTCAAAAGAGCTAAACAGTCAATTGCAGAGTGTACTGTAAATGTCTCTGTAGATAAAAGATTAGTCTTGCAGTGGCCACGGGAGTATGTGTTTGCGTGTCCATGTGGTTGTTGGTTGTGTGTGTACTTTTGCCAGAAAAAGAGCTAGTGCTCAAAAGATAGTGGGAATGCTGTTTTCTCTTACATGTTTGTGTATTCCCTACATCAATTTGCCATAGGTGAGAGGTTGCCTTTCCCTTATTTTATAAATTGCTCCATCTAATATTAGACAATTTGTAATTTCAATACAATACAGTAGCTATAATTCAGTTCCAAGAATAAGGAATACCAAATTCATAAAATATATGTTTAGAGATTGATAACATTTTTGAATCAACAATGCCCTATCAAAATAAATTACAAATAATAACTTACATCTGCATTCTGGATAATGCGAATAACCGTCTTGGCATTCTGAGCAAGTTCTTCCGCCATAATTGTTCTTGCAGAAACACTGTCCCGAGGAAACATCACATTTATCACTTGTGGAACCCTCAGGATTACAGTCACAAGCTAAAAAAAGTTCATTCACATTAATTTATTTCTCTGTTTAAGAGAACAATTAAAATATCACATTCTCATAATTAAGTATGAGGAAAATATATTACTGATGTTTAGAAGCATGTGTTATAAAAGTAAACAGTCCACTGGTACAACTCCAAATTTAATGAAATTTGAGAAGTTGGACCAGGTTTACACAAAGACTGAAAACTAAACTCCCATACAACAAAATAATGGTTGAGTCTTTACATGTATCACTTTATTATGTTTTATGAACTAAAGCTAGATACTTGTGTACTTTAATGCTTTATGTTAGTATTTGTTAATATATTACCGAGACATTCAGGGAAGTTGTAAAAGCCTTCTTCACATTCAGTGCAGAACTTTCCACGATAGTTGGCCTTGCATGGACATAGCCCATTAGTAGGTTCACAATGAAAGCCTCTTGTTCCATTTAGATGGCATTCACATGGTTTGCAGTCAGGATACCCATAATATCCAAAACTGCAACTATCACAATTTGGTGGTGTGAATTCTGGTCGACATTCACACTGTCCTGAGCCTTCTGCACAGTTTCCAGTTGCATAGAAGTAATCACATTGACAGGCTGCAAATAATAACATTCATTATATGAATGTCTTAAAAGAGTTGAATGTGTGTCTGAAGATTTAAATTTATATACTTGAGCTACATCTTACTTGGTGTTCACAAAATTTCTGTTTACTTTATTTTGGTACAGATAACAAATGTTCTAAGTATTTTTTTGTCTTATCGTCACAATTTCTGTAGTGCATTATGAGTTTTTACTCACGTTGGCAAACATCAGTTTCATTAAGCAATTTGCCATAGGGACGGTAAAATCCAGGCTTGCATTGGTTACAGTTGATTCCTTCAGTGTTGTCACGACAATTCTTGCAAACACCTCCACCTTCATAATTTCCATGTATATCCAATGATAATCCTTTGGCATCCACTTCAGGATCATATTCACATTCTTCAGTATGTCCAAAGCAGTTAC
Source organism: Schistocerca nitens (assembly GCF_023898315.1). Taxonomy (NCBI): domain Eukaryota; kingdom Metazoa; phylum Arthropoda; class Insecta; order Orthoptera; family Acrididae; genus Schistocerca; species Schistocerca nitens. Next base: position 281,101,636 of record NC_064618.1, on the reverse strand, counting down.
ATGCTATAAAGAAAGAAACAATTTTCGGTCAGATAAGTAAATTATTTTATAAGAATTATCTCACAGTAACAAAAGTACGAAATGTACAACACAGCACCCAGAGATAGTGGCCATGTGTGCATGAGTTGTGCTTGTGAGAATGTGAACATGTGTGTGTTTTCTATTTCTGACAGAGGCCCTTTGGCTCAAAACTTAATAGGTGTCTTTTCACTGTACCCATCTGCAATTCAATGCCTTCACTATGTGGCAAGTAGCAACCTAGCCCTTTCATAATATTGTTGTTATTCTATCCTGGACTTTCCATTGTACAAATCTCATAAATAAAATTTTATGCTATAAAATACATTTCCAATGATGATGTGTTATGGTGTAAAAGATTCCAGGAAGGAATATACTGTGACTGTAGATTGTACCGTCTCAAAATTCAGATATAACTACAATGCATGTCTTAAAAGCAAATGTCAGTGGGTTGCTGAAGACAAATATAGTTGAAAAATGTATTATATAAATGATCTATATAAACTTTCTGTTCGTTTTTCTACCTATTCATCGCTATTTTCCAAGTGCTTTCAGGTCAGCAGAACATGCTTCCTGAAAAACCCTTTACACAGGAAGTCCAAACCCTAGAATTTTGGCAGTCTACAAATGAACTTTCCAAGTTTGAGTCCCAGTCCAGCACACTGTTTCAATCTCTCAAGAAGTTTCAAACAATTCACTAGTTCACAATTTCAAAATATCAGGAAGAAAGCCACTTATTTTAAGGTGTAGGAGAAAGAAGAAGAAACATTCACATAACAGTTCAAAAAATCTGCCTGGTATCTCAAATCATATGGACAGTGCTGGTGGCTAGAGTAAGAATGCATTACCAGGAATCAAGACAATTTCAGATCTTTGATTTTTATATGTTTATTATGAATTACGTGTCTCAATCTCTAAAGTGAGAGAACATCTTATATGTTACTGGTGATACTGAATCCATAAAATGAACAAAGAGAACACTTTTTTGATCTTCAAATAGAGTCGTTATGATTTTACACATAGATTTTGTCTGTTTGAATTTTTATGGGTGAGGGGAAATTGAATGATGCCAATCGATGGACTGCTTTTAAGACACTCATGTTTCATCTATCACAAAGTGCAGAAACATTCCTCTGCACACCTAAAGCACCTGACAAAAAATGCACAAGCATATGTTTTCCTTGTGTTTCACAAACATTTGCCTACATGACTGGTATCCATTTTGCATTGTTTCCCAGAACTTGGTTTCTTTGTACCACCTTTGTGAAAAGTTGCCCACAATATCCCTCAAAATTATATATGAAGCTCAGTAAAAGTGATGTTTTTCCAGCACTTTTTCATTCGCATGCTCGACAATGTCCCAAGCTTGCATGCCAAGTCTGCTATATCTGTCTTCATTGTGCCCTTGAAAGCACAAAATCATTGTTTCATATTTCTTTGCCCATTCCTGAATCACAATAAATGTGAAATTCAGTTGCATTACACCATTTTCCATTGAGGAATCAAATCACCAATAGTAATTTGCAGTATTTGTTATCAGAGAATTATAGCTTCCAGTATATAAAATTAAGTAATTAAAATACAGAGAACTGTGGATCTTGTAAGTTCTGTGAACTGTACTGCACAAGGGGAAGTTGATCATTTTAAAGTATCATATACTCTAACCAACTGGACTTTCAGCTGAGAGACATTTTATGCAAGACAAAGAATACCACACACTAAAAACTTGAGGTAATGCAAGGAATAACAGCCTGTAAGATGCTAAATAATCTGAGGAGCTTTGTAAGTCTCCCCAAGAGATTACCTCAAGGATTCCTTACAATGAAGAAATTACATCAGTCACACATGTGCACATAATGGGAGGGTTTTGAGAATGCCAAAACTCAATAGCAACATCCAGTCTAATTTATTGTAGCAAGTCTCACCAGTACATAACCATTAGATATGAAAGTAGGGCTTCCATGTAGTATTCCATCCAAGATCCAGTGTCAATGTTACCCATGCCATTGAAATGGAAGCATTTATATGTATCAGCGATTTACAATTTGGAAGCAAATTTGGGAGTGAATCATTGTTCTTAGCATGAGTTTGCAAATTTGGGTTATTCTCCTTCTGTGGCCATAATATTTATCTTTGATTCATTTAATTCAAACAGGAAGTGAATTGGCTTTAAGATCAAATACAGCAACAAGCACAAATGAAGACTGTGTGTTCTGTGTTCTGAGAATGACTGAATTTCTGATGAACTATTGGGATTACACAAGTGTCTTCATATGAAGAGGGTTTGCTGCTGGTGAGTACCTTGCCACATAAACCAGAAAAAGAAGGCTCAGTTTTTACAGTACCAACATATGATTCATAAGTTTGATTTAGAAAAGTAAATTTTCATACTCATCACCAAAACTGCTGATGACATGTGACAGTACCAACTGTACCTCCATACTATTCATGAGTCACACATTTGAACTTTCCCAAACAAAGACTCCAGAAGAACAGAGAAAGCAAGAATGTACGACAGAAGAATGCTGTGCACTTTCCTCACTAGAATTAAGCACATCATCACAATCACACAGAGAGAAGGTAGAACATTAACTGCAGATTAAGAAGGTGGTGAAATCCTTCATAAGCTTCTCATGAAAATGCGAGAGAAATAAGCAAAAAATTGGCAACCATGGGTCACACTTGGTTCTCGTTGAAGCAAAAGAGTTTATGGTGGAGATATGATACCATCCTGTTCTGCATCTAGTTTACGACCCAGATCTGGATCTATGGGATCTCTTTTTCTTCCCAAAAAAGAAATAATCATAAGCCGGCACTGTTATGAGCCCTTGGGAGTAATTTTGGTACCAAATGTTTGTAACAATTCTCTCAGTAAGGCACATCATGATACCTTGAACCAATAAACACATCTTGAATGTGAGCACTCTAAAGAGACATAAATAGTAGGTATTCTTTTACATCCTCAAAAATTTCGCAATGACGCTTGTAAGCACTGTTATGACCAACAAAAACATTATGTGTAGGGCATCTAATCTCTTGACTTACGTTCACAGACAAAAGGTTTGAAGCTTTTTGACTGGCGCCACGCCTTTTGCTCAAATCCTTTGCAACAAGTATCACAATTTGCTCCACACGTATTGTGCTGACAGCGACACAGGAGCTTGTATGGATCATTTGGATCAGTTATATCACAAGTATCAGCATGTCCATTGCACACACAACGTCCACCAATACTGATGTCTTTAATGGAGTAAAAGTACTGAAAAAAAATGCACATGTGTTAAATCTAACATCAAATATTTAGTCACAGTAATATAAATGCATTTATGTATGTAGAATTCTAGGATTTGAAAATTTTAGTAAAAAATCTCACCCTTCTGGTAACAGTTGGATCTTGCCGAGCAATCGACATGAGATGTCCTAGGAAGGTTTTTGTGCGTAATAGGCGTAGTCTGACGTTAGTTGCTCGAGTCCATTCTTGTAGAATTGTAGAGTTGAAGAAATCATTTGCAGATGGTCGGTTATTTAGTAGGGAAACTACAATCTACAACAGCATTAAGATCAGAAATAACACATAAAAATTTCAAGACTTCAAAGATATATCATTAAATGTACAATGATAAATTTTCCATAAAAGAGTGATAATCAACAGAATCTATTAAGTATGCCAACAACATTTATAAGAATGCTACATTATTTCTCATCTAATGTACAGTTTGGCTCTGTTTATGATACATGATAGACTTAAGTGAATCATTTACTCAAGGCTTCACACTTTTAAACCAGAAGCCTGGCAAATAGGGCCTCAAACAAATCCACAAATTTAAAAATATATTGTCACTTAATTAATTTATCAGTGTAATAATCCTAATTTTGTCTATAGAATATTCTCCTTCTCCTCTCAAATGATCCGATTCAATTTAAATCCAGTTCTGAGATGAAACAACAACCTATTAAACATAACTTTGTATATACCAAATTCAGATTAGTTCACCTATCTATTTGGCAACGTTAACTGCTTTTAATCCTTAAGCACTACAAAATGTGCGAGTCCAAACAATGAATTGAGGCACTGAGAACCACAAAAAGTTTTTAGAAAAATAGATATTTATAAAAATCAGCTTTATAGACAAACCACCAGTCTCATAGGTCTGAACAATTTTTTAACCAAGTCTCAGCATCCTACATTTCCATTGGAAAAAATCATATCCCCACTTTATGTTTGAAATAGTAATTAATATTCAAGATTATGTATTTATTATTACTATATTTTACAGATTAGAAGACATACTTTCTTCCTCTAAAAATTGTTTTCAAAATTCAGGTGCATCTTTCGTGCAAAATTAACATAAAAATGTGTTTGATTTAAAATTCCCTGTGAAAAGTGAATGAGAGAGAGATTGGGGGGGGGGGGGGGGGGAGGGGGCGGCATGTAATGCATCTATTACATTTTTTAATTATTCTTATGAGTTGTTATCCACAACTTATCACTTGCAGGCCTGTCTCCATTTTTTGTTTGTTGTTCAACTGAGGTACACACTTCTACTATTTCTGAGACTGTGTACCTCTATTACAGAGGCTAAGCTGTTTCGTGTGATCAGTGTGAATGGTTACCTTTTTGGGTCACTAAGAATTTATGTGGAACTGTATTACTGTTTCAAATAAAGGGAATTTATACAGAATAACAGAACTAAACTGTGTATACAGATTTTCAGTAGGATCTTATTTTCTGATAATGAATTTCATTGCCAGTGTCCTAAAAACTAAACACATCAAAAGAAAGCTTTTATGATCTGTTGTCACAGTCATGTTGAAAGTGATTCTAGGTTGGTACAATTCTTTTGAACAAATTTAATTATGTACTCACGGACAAAAGAGGAAAGAGATGTAACCAGAAAATCATTAACTTACCTCACCACCTTCAAGTGGAACAACTTTTGAATACTGTGTTTCACAAATTACAGAGTCATCCCTAGTGATAGACTGCACACTTTCTGGACCAAAATACCTCTCACATTCACTGCAAATAATTCAACAATGAGATAATCTTCTGTTATTATTTGAACACCAATTCAAACACATAAACAAAATTCCAGCTCACCCAATAGAATCTGCAAAATACTGCCACGGCTGATATGTCTCACCATTATCAAGGGATCTTTCAAGGACCCATATTCCGGGACGAGGTGAGTTTGCCATTTTGATAAAAACGTATGCCACATGGAATTCCTGTAAGCAAATAAAATTGTGTGTTAAAGGTGTTCAACACTTCATTATACACTACAAGGTTGTTGTCAATTGTTGTCATATCTCTGTAACACGCATAACAGGAAGCTTGTCTTTACACTGTGATCTGTAAACCTCATCCTGGAGAGGAACTTTCAGAGATGTGGAATGATTTGGGTCATATATCAAAAGTCAGGCATAACCACTGCAGGCTACTTTTGTAAACTATACTGAAAACAAATTATGACTAGTGCTGATCTAGTGATAATTGTGGAAACAACAGATCAGCTACTTTGAAAAGAGCCATTACTCTGCCTCTTCAACATCTCAGCTGATGTTTTCATCCAATACTTCAAACAAAACTTTTATGTAACTTTTCACAGAACAATATCGGCTGTCCACATGCCTAAACAGCTAACATCGGACTTTAGAATTAAGTAGAATTCTGGGTATCCTTATTAATTATGGTGGTGAGAGAGTCTACCACCCCTAAGAAACACAAATACATGGCGTGAATTAAGACCACTAGGTCCTGGTTCTTGTGAATCCATAATGGCCTCACTAATTATGGTCCATTTCTGAAGACTCGAATCCACTGGAACATGGTGAACAGCAACAATGATTTTAAAATAGAGGACATAGCTGAGCCATAAATTGTGCATCCACAATCAATGCAGGAGCATACAAAAGCCTTGTACAAACCAGGCAGACATGTTTTATCTGCTCCCCATGACATGTGACTGAGAAATTAAAATACATTCAATGTCTTTAGGTCTTTGGCCTCTATATTATTCATGTGCAGTACCCATATCAGTCTCTCATCAAATATGAGTACGAAAAATCTCATTGAACTTTTGAAGTTGAGAACAGTGACCCTCATTGTGAGACTGGTTAGGTTAAAAGGAAACAAGAATGCTGAGATCTTATCACTTATGTTGAAGAGAGTACCATCATAACCAGAACAGTTGTTGCATTTCAGTAACCAAATTGTTCTTCTGGTTTCTTTAACTACTGATTTGGCAAAACCAGTGTCTGGTAATGGAGATTGCAACGACTGTCCAAGCAAGTCTAATAAACTGGTTGTTGAGGGTACATTTTTTTTAACCTGTGTGCCCTTATTATCTGGGAGTTATCATTTGTCTTACAGAACTTGTACTTTAGTGTCTAATAATGCTCCAAACTTCCTTTGCTTTATTCTTGGAATTTTGAATTTTTTGCACATAAAAATGGTGTTTACCTTTTCGTTGACACAGTGAAGAATTTTGTATACTTTTTATAGTGAATGTTTCAGTCATTATCTGAATTAATTCTCTGCATGAAATAAACCTCTCTCTTTGTCGTATGAGATACATTGATCACCGATGTTAGAAACTCTTTTCATCAACCAATGTTAGCAACTCTTTTCATCAGATCCCACTGTAATTGTGTCTCTGAAAACTGGATTCATAATATTCAGTGTGTGTTATCCAAATGATTCATGTCAGATGGTTTACACAAAATCTTTGAATTAGTAATGGACACTATGTCTGTGAACTGAGGCATGAATTTACTTACACAGAAAAACCTGTATGATCATTTTGCATCATGCTCAGTTAACTGTCCACAGATCTGAATAAATCAAGAGGTTGCAGTTGTATTTTTTTCAAATAGTAAATTATTACCATTATACAATGGTGCATCTAACTGTAGCTAATTAGGGTCAAAATCAAGTAGGGCTTACAAGAGATACAAATTAGAAAATAAAGAGCTTCTGTAACTTGAAGAAAGAAAGATAATCGGGGACATGGAAGGATAAAATGCAGATGTGGTGGAAGTGTGGTAACATTTCTTTAAACACGATATACACCAGGAGAAATTCAACATCAGCCCCTTTCCCCCAAAACCCATCAGCATATTTGTCAGTTCTCCTCCGGTGATTTCATTATCAACAATAGCAAGTCACAGCAAGTAGTTATTTAGATGATCCATGTTTTATGACCACAATGTCCAGCTATGATTAAAGTTACTCTTGTATATTGTTTGGTAATTAGTAATAGCACTGTAAAATAACAACTTTTTTTAATGTTAAGTCACGACAATATGACAATTAAATAAAATGCATCACTCATTCTTGACTTCGTTCCACATCGCTGAGATCCTTCTCTGCAGGATTCATGGCATATGACTAGTGTAAAGTACAGAACATCAACTGATTTACAAAACCAGCACATTTTCTAACTAAACACATTGGTAAATATTACATACTCAAATAAACATCTGCAAATTGGGAAGTGCTGTCACGAGCAAAATGGTTTAAGCAATTTTTAAAATTGAAATAGCATTAATTCTGTAATCAAACTATGTTGAATTTTTTTATTTCCTATGGTGAAATTTTACATTTCTCACCTAAATTTTTAGTATCATAATAGAACATTTCAGTAAATAATGAAAATGTAATGTCAGTTATATCAATATACATCTGGTGTATTTATGTATTAAAAAGCAGTGCAATTATGATCACTGGTAGTAATGACTCATTTGTCCCCTGGAGAGTGTCATTCTATGGGCAGACCTACTCTACACACAATACTTTTAATAGCTCTTTAGCTGTATTATTAGATTGCTCAATTGAATAAACTTATCATATACTATCTCATCATGCCATAATGTCTTAAGTTATCTGTAAACATTGACATTTACTGCAGCTTCATAAAAGAAAAAAAATATTTGTGAAATCTTATGGGACTTAACTGCTACGGTCATCAGTCCCTAACCGTACACACTACTTAACCTACAGGGTGTTTCAAAAATGACCGGTATATTTGAAACGGCAATAAAAACTAAACGAGCAGCGATAGAAATACACCGTTTGTTGCAATATGCTTGGGACAACAGTACATTTTCAGGCAGACAAACTTTCGAAATTACAGTAGTTACAGTTTTCAACAACAGATGGCGCTGCGGTCTGGGAAACTCTATAGTACGATATTTTCCACATATCCACCATGCGTAGCAATAATATGGCGTAGTCTCTGAATGAAATTACCCGAAACCTTTGACAACGTGTCTGGCGGAATGGCTTCACATGCAGATGAGATGTACTGCTTCAGCTGTTCAATTGTTTCTGGATTCTGGCGGTACACCTGGTCTTTCAAGTGTCCCCACAGAAAGAAGTCACAGGGGTTCATGTCTGGCGAATAGGGAGGCCAATCCACGCCGCCTGCTGTATGTTTCGGATAGCCCAAAGCAATCACACGATCATCGAAATATTCATTCAGGAAATTAAAGACGTCGGCCGTGCGATGTGGCCGGGCACCATCTTGCATACACCACGAGCTGTTCGCAGTGCCGTCTAAGGCAGTTTGTACCGCCACAAATTCACGAAGAATGTCCAGATAGCGTGATGTAGTAATCGTTTCGGATCTGAAAAATGGGCCAATGATTCCTTTGGAAGACATGGCGGCCCAGACCAGTACTTTTTGAGGATGCAGGGACAATGGGACTGCAACATGGGGCTTTTCGGTTCCCCTTATGCGCCAGTTCTGTTTATTGACGAAGCCGTCCAGGTAAAAATAAGCTTCGTCAGTAAACCAAATGCTGCCCACATGCATATCGCCGTCATCAATCCTGTGCACTATATCGTTAGCGAATGTCTCTCGTGCAGCAATGGTAGCAGCGCTGAGGGGTTGCCGCGTTTGAATTTTGTATGGATAGAGGTGTAAACTCTGGCGCATGAGACGATACGTGGACGTTGGCGTCATTTGGACCACAGCTGCAACACGGCGAACGGAAACCCGAGGCCGCTGTTGGATCACCTGCTGCACTAGCTGCGCGTTGCCCTCTGTGGTTGCCGTACGCAGTCGCCCTACCTTTCCAGCACGTTCATCCGTCACGTTCCCAGTCCGTTGAAATTTTTCAAACAGATCCTTTATTGTATCGCTTTTCGGTCCTTTGGTTACATTAAACCTCCGTTGAAAACTTCGTCTTGTTGCAACAACACTGTGTTCTAGGCGTTGGAATTCCAACACCAGAAAAATCCTCTGTTCTAAGGAATAAACCATGTTGTCTACAGCACACTTGCACGTTGTGAACAGCACACGCTTACAGCAGAAAGACGACGTACAGAATGGCGCACCCACAGACTGCGTTGTCTTCTATGTCTTTCACATCACTTGCAGCGCCATCTGTTGTTGAAAATTGTAACTACTGTAATTTCGAAAGTTTGTCCGCCTGAAAATGTACTGTTGTCCCAAGCATATTGCAACAAACGGTGTATTTCTATCGCTGCTCGTTTAGTTTTTATTGCCGTTTCAAATATACCGGTCATTTTTGAAACACCCTGTAAATTATCCTAAGGACAAACACACACACCCATGCGCGAGGGAGGACTCGAACCTCCGCCAGTACCAGCCGCACAGTCCATGACTGCAGCGCCTGAAACCTCTCGGCTAATCCCGCGCGGCTCACGACTTAATGCTGGTTTTCTGTTTTGTACTTTCAGAACTGACGAACAGGCTACTTTAATCTATAAAACGAATACCTTTCGTTCCTATTTTCAATTAAGCTATAACTTTTTCAACTACAGTACACTACCTGAGATTATATTAATGTATTACTGTTACATACAGAAGGAAGCAAGAATTTACAGTGGATTGTTCCACTACATAATAATATTTGCGACTTTATACCGAAGTCAAATACCCAAGCTCTTCAGTCACATTGTTGGGCTCTGTAGTTGGCTTCGCTTAATACATTGTTTCTGAAGACTTCATGACAATTGCATGAGATTTATTTGGTAATTTTCAATTATTGGCGGAAGAAAATTTTATGGTGCCATCAAAATATTATCACGTTAATTAACAGCAGGACCTGTAGCATGATCGACAATGCTAGTCGAATTTCACTATCAACTGCAACGTTTCCAAGCAAATTCCTTATCTGTATTACTAAACGGCTAACCCAGGGCATGGCCTCAGCTGCAGGTTGCCTATGTAACGGCTTCCTGGGGCAAAATATTTTGCTTTTCAATATCTTATACAGTTATTTAAAATGTTGTCATAATCTACTCATTAAGAGCTATAATATTATATTAGAGGTTTAACACAATAAGTGAAGTGTTATAGTTATAATTGATTTATTAGTTCATCCTATAAATCTTTCCAGATTGTTGGATACAGAACACACACACACATATATAATTATTTCAGCAGATACATGAATTTTAGCTTTATCCACAAAGGTTCTTGCAGTAGCTGCACTGTCTTTTTTCAAGCCTTTTGTATCTTAAATGATCTAGAAACTCTGCAACTGAATAGAAGCAATGATCCAACAAGAATGTACTCAGGCTTTTACAAAAGAGTAAGAATGATCATATGGATGTTACTTTAGACGGAAGACTATTGTAAATTTGTATAGCAATGTCTACTTTGGAGGTTTTATAGGCCGATGTCCTTATTGACTGGACATGAAGCTTTTCCTTTCGTCTTGTATCATAAACTATGTATATGTCGTGAGGCAGTGTATGTAACTCACGACGCGCTAATTATCCAGACTATATTCGTCCAGGCTTTGAGAATGAGAGCAGTTAGCGGCTTGCAACAAACTTTACACATAATTACCAACCTTCACAAAACTTTTCCTCCCTGACATCCCTCACAAAATGCTGAAAGGAAAAAAAAGCTTACTAAATTTTCAGGTTCATGCAGTAAAACTAACGCTGTGGATCTGTCTCAACACGAACTGTTTGCTTTTGATGGCTGCACATGCCTATGACTCTTTCGTTAATTTCCTGGTGCATTACATCATTGAGTCTGACTAATTGTGCCGTCCGCGGTTGTCTCGTGGTTCTAGGCGCGCAGTCCGGAACCGCGGGACTGCTACGGTCGCAGGTTCGAATCCTGCCTCGGGCATGGATGTGTGTGATGTCCTTCGGTTAGTTAGGTTTAAGTAGTTCTAAGTTCTAGGGGACTGATAACCACAGCAGTTGAGTCCCATAGTGCTCAGAGCCATTTGAACCAATCTGACTAATTGTATTGGGTTTGATCACCAAGAAAATTAGAGAGCAACAATAATATATTACTGAATGATGCACAGATAGCGTTTTCAGCTTATATTAAATAAGGACAGAAGTGAGTGCGGACATTAAAGAAATGATAGACTCAGATATTAAACTCAGTTTTTCAAATGAAAATTAGTAAAGGAACTTTTACTTTGGCTTCTATAGGTCGATTGAGTGGAGGGGATTCCGGTCCCAAATTCCAATAGAAGTAGCTCTCTATTGCTGCTTCGAAGCTAACGTGTTACAGTATCTGCTACTTCTTACATGACAGTCGCCAGATGGAATCAGTTACAGCTTCATTACGGATCTGATGTGGAATTTGACATCTAAAGATGACAACATGCAGTACTTTCCTGGTGTGAAGTTGTACTGATTCATTAAACATCTCCCGTCACGTGAGATATCTGAAATTAATGTTGGTAATATGTCTCTATAGTGCTGTAAAAATTTGTTCTTAATCAGAGTTATCGTGTGAAATTTTTCCCTCTGGAAAAGAGTTTCACACTTTCACTCCATATCTCGAAAACTCAATGAATTAATGTTTCTCCCTTGATTAACAAAACCCAAAATAGTCGCTCGACAACGGATCTTACCAAAGTTATGCAACGCATTACGTTTGCCACGTATACGCTTCGAGAAAGGTTTTTCCAATTTTGACAATATTTAAATCGAACCAAGTATAGAGTTCACAGTGTGTACCTCCTAAGAAAATCACGTAAGTAACATATGGTATATATCTCTATAGCGTCTCTAAGCATGTCAAAAATCTGCTCGTAATTTTAAATAAGGCAGGAAAGAGGCGAAATCTTTATGCACATGATAGTTTCCTATCTGAGAATAATTAGCGACAATGCCTGACTCCCATTGTTGTAGACCTGTCAAATGCAAATTTATTTAAATCGGACTGCATCTGAGCTGCCAGAGTTTTAAAAGTAATCTTCCGTATTATCTTTCATGAGTAGTTAATCTCAGAAGAGGCCTAAAGATGGTGCATGGTAACGCCGAAAACGACTGCAAGTAATGCGAGATATTTAAATATAGCTGAAGGATCCATATATACTCATATAAAGAGAAGTTGTAGCACGGCATATGAGCAACAAACATGAAAACTAATGCAGAATGAAATTTTCACTCTGCAGCAGATTGTGCACTTATGTGAAACTTCCTGGCAAATTAAAATTGCTTGCTCGACCGAGACTCAAACTAGGGACTTTTGCCTTTTGCATCACATCACAGACGACCGCTCCTCACAGCTTTACCTCCTTCAGTACCTCATCTCCTACCTTTCAAACTTGGCGGATGTATGACTATGAGGAAGAGTCGTGAAAGTGCTTGGGTAGCTCAGACGGTAGAGCACTTGACCGCTAAAGGCAAAGGTACCAAGTTCGAGTCTCGGTCGTTCATACAGTTATAATCCGCCAGGAAGTTTCAGATCAAAATGGCTCAAATGGCTCTGAGCACTATGGGACTTCACTTCTGAGGTCATCAGTCCCCTAGAACTTAGAACTACTTAATCCTAACTAACCTAAGGACATCACACACGTCCATGCCCGAGGCAGGATTCGAACCTGCGACCGTAGCGGTCGCGCCGTTCCAGACTGAAGCGCCTAGAACCACTCGGCCACATCGGCTGGCAGACTCAGATCACTGCACACTCTGCTGCAGAGTAAAAATTTCGTTCTGGAAACCTCCTCCAGGCTGCCTTTAAGCCATCTATCCTCAATATCCTTTCTTCCAGGAGTGCTAGGACTGTATGTTTTGCTGGATAGTTTCTGCAACGTTTGGAAGATAGGAGATAAAATACTGCTGAAGTAAAGCTGTGAGGAGAATCGTAAGTAGTGCTTGGGTAGGTCAGTCGGTACAGCATTTGGCCGTGAAAGGCAAAGGTTCCCAGTCTGAGTCTTGGTCCGACACACAGTTTTAATCTGCCAGGGAGTTTCGTGAAAACTACTGTTCGCAGGCGACATTCGGAGACATTTTACTGAGTGGCCAAATGCCATCACAGATGCAGTAATACTGTGCTAGTTCGAGGGCAAAGGTCTGCCACCCCGGGTACCTGACTGGTTGTGCCAGACACGCATGTCCGCTGCGGTCTAACGCGGCACGCTGACCCAGGTTTCCTGGCAGCCCATGGCGCGATAGCTGAGACAGGGTAGGGCGTGGAGCGGTTGCTAGCGGACTTCGCAACCGACGCATCCAGAGACCAGCTCTCAGGAACAGAACGATAGGAGACTAATGTTTGGGGATGCAGACATAACAGATCAAGCGGCTGCTATTACGGCAGGGCTACACCGCCTTCTGTCCTTCCCGCTTTAGTTTTGCGAGAATGATGGGCATGAGAACAGTTGCACTGTGGTTGTTTTCTTCTCGTCGACTTGTTCTCCCTTATTGAAGTGTGCAGGAGTGTAAGGTTAGTCGCGACTTAGTACAAAGGTTGAGTGCACGATTTTGCTGTTGTAAATTAGCACTGACAAGGCGAAATAACCAATTATCTCGTTCACCATTTGCGATACTCAAAGTTGAGTCCCAAGACGTCTAACAAAGAACCATAAAGAGCATCAAAGGACCGTCTATGCAGAATTGCTTACGCGTTATGTGGTTGATCGTGACAATTTTTTGTCGAACATTGTCACAGGCGATAAAGCACTGGTTTATCACTTCAAACCAGACACAAAATGGCAGTCCGTGGAGCGGCGCTACAACACCTCTCCTCAGAAGAAAGAGTTCAAAACCGCACCCACAGCCAGTAAAGACAGGAAGGTCGCAGTTCGTAGTAATAGACGGCAAATCATCGAGTAAAACTGAAGTGATATCAGGTGTTCCCCAGGGAAGCGTCCTGGGACCTCTGCTGTTCCTGTTCTATATAAATGACCTGGGTGACAATCTGAGCAGTTCTCTTAGGTTGTTCGCAGATAATGCTGTAATTTACCGTCTAGTAAGGTCATCCGAAGACCAGTATCAGCTGCAAAGCGATTTAGAAAAGATTGCTGTATGGTGTGGCAGGTGGCAGTTGACGCTAAATAACGAAAAGTGTGAGGTGATCCACATGAGTTCCAAAAGAAATCCTTTGGAATTCGATTACTCGATAAATAGTACAATTCTGAAGGCTGTCAATTCAACTAAGTACCTGTGTGTAAAAATTACGAACAACTTCAGTTGGAAAGCAAACATAGATAATATTGTGGGGAAGGCGAGCCAAAGGTCGCGTTTCATTGGCAGGACACTTAGAAGATGCAACAAGTCCACTAAAGAGACAGCTTACACTACACTCGTTCGTCCTCTGTTAGAATATTGTTGCGCGGTGTGGGATCCTTACCAGGTGGGATTGACGGAGGACATCGAAAGGGTGCAAAAAGGGGCAGCTCGTTTTGTATTATCACGTAATAGGGGGGAGAGTGTGGCAGATACGATACGCAAGTTGGGATGGAAGTCATTAAAGCAAAGACGTTTTTCGTCGCGGCGAGATCTATTTACGAAATTTCAGTCACCAACTTTCTCTTCCGAAAGCGAAAATATTTTGTTGGGCCCAGCCTACATAGGTAGGAATGATCATCAAAATAAAATAAGAGAAATCAGAGCTCGAACAGAAAGGTTTAGGTGTTCGTTTTTCCCGCGCGCTGTTCGGGAGTGGAATGGTAGGGAGATAGTATGATTGTGGTTCGATGAACCCTCTGCCAAGCACTTAAATGTGAATTGCAGAGTAATCATGTAGATGTAGATGTAGACCGTCTTCTGAGACTCTGAAAAGGTTATTCTGGTTGATGACCTTCCCTTATGGTGCACCAATAACTTGCTCAGCGTGTTCGTCGTCACAAAAATGCTAAGGACCGAGCGAGGTGGCCAGTGGTTAGCACACTGGACTCGCATTCGGGAGGATGACGGTTCAAACCCGTGTCCGGCTATCCTGATTTAGGTTTCCCGTGATTTCCCTATATCGCCTCAGGCAAATGCCGGGATAGTTCCTTTGAAAGGGCAGTGTCGACTTCCATCACCATCCTTCCCTAATCCGAGGGGACCGATGACCTCGTTGTTTGTTGTCGCTCCCAAATCAACCTAACCAACCAACAAAAATGCAAAGGAACGTCTCCTTCTACATGACATCGCAAAACCTCACATAAGTCTGCGCAGAGGAGCTCATAAAACTCCATTGGACTTTCCACCTCATCCATCCTACAGCACGGATCTCGCACCTTCCGACTTGTCTGTTAGGCCCGATGACGGACGCTCACTCCGCTGGAAGTAGTACGTGGATGATGAACTAATTCAGCAAGACGTTGGCTCCCACGTCGCCGGCCGCTGTGGCCGAGCGGTTCTAGACGCTTCAGTCCGGAACCGCGCGACCGCTACGGTCGCAGGATCGAATCCTGCCTGGGGCATGGATGTGTGTGATGTCCTTAGGTTAGTTAGGTTTAACTAGTTCTAAGTTCTAGGGGACTGATGACCTCAGATGTTAAATTCTAGGGGACTGATGACCTCAGATGTTAAGTCCCATAGTGCTCAGAGCCATTTGAAACATTTTGAGCTCCGACGCCGGTCAGTAGAATGCTGCATATGGGCATAGAGGCCCTCCCAGTAATGTGACGAAAGGCCATCGCATTGAACGGAGTTTATGTTGAAAAGTAGGATTTCGTGACCAAAAGAGTGGAGAATAATAGGGTGTACTGGAATCATGAATAAAACCTACCTGCTTTCAGGGGAAAAAAATGTTGCATTACTTATTGACTATTCCTCGTACGGTACATGTTCACGACACATAAATAAATGGAATCGTCTTCAGATGAAAATAAAATCAATGTACTCTCAAAAACGCGTGTTTTGAGACATAAATTGTTGGCGTGTCGGGATATGGGTGCCAGTCATTTCGGTGCATTAACGCATTAACATTAACGACATGGACGCTGTAATTTTGACTTCATGCGCTAGGAGCGCTGCTGTCGCGTCACCCGATGATGCGCTCAGCGAGGTTCAGCAAGTACCGGTATGTGAATCAGACCCGTGGGTCACCAAAGTTTGCCCATGCTTCCTCTAAAACAGCCAGTTGCACTACTGATATAGCGCATCAGGAACTGGTCAGTCGCTGCACTTCCTACCATTGCTTTGTAAGGTTTCAGATTGAGTTTGTGCACAGCTTTGTGAGCAGACGCTGCTGTATCAGTTGTCTCAAGTACCAAATACTGCAACGTTTTTCTCGGACTTCTTTCCAAGACTGTTTCAAACCGGCATATGCCCTCCAATAGCTTCCCGCGCAACGCCAACGCCTGCGTAGCACATGAAACGCCCTCAACTTTTAACTAAAATTTATTTTCTGTGCTGATTATAGGTTCTGTGTTTCATAGCACACCACACATCAAGAATAACGTCTTTTATAACAAAACAATAAGATACGCGTTTGGACCATGCGACCTGTTTCGAGTAAACTGAAAGTCGGGAAATATAGGCAGAAAGTTTGCTTTCTAGTGTAATAATCACAGTGTTTCATCAAGAGACCACAGTCAACTAAAAATGACAATGGGTCCTACGCAATGCCCTACGTAATATCCATGTGCCTATTTGAAGAGTCATTTCCTAGACAAAGAGCACATTTCCGTTTCGAACGGTGATAGTTGACTTATGTTTTTTCAGTTTCCCATTTTTACGATTATAACGCCGTTTGGGCACTATCGCATATGAACGTAAAAATTCTACTTCGTGACCTGTGCCTCAAAGACAGAAATCTGTTCGTGATTAGGACAAATTAACTAGCCGATCCTTCTTTCGTCTTAAGCACGGGTGTTCAACACTACGTAGATGTTTTGTACAAATGCATATAAATGCCTCGTGAGTCATTGTTGTGACTGAACCATTTGAAGTAAGGGCTGACCAATTTCGATCGCATCTGCAACACATGAACATCATATGGCCACCTCAGCCTTGAGAATGGATCATTTGTTTATGCGCAGCATTCGTTTGATTACCATCTGATCTACACACAACAGATGGAGCGTTGTACGTCGTATTGCACTTTTCTTTGCTTCCGGCTGTGAGCATGTGTTCACGCGGATTTGTGTGGTTGCTTTTGCTCTTCAGTCGCCGACGCTAAAATTTCTGGTGATGATATTCAGAAAATTATTAAGGGTTCCTTCAAGGAAACACGTCTCTCTTCGATTAAAAATGAACCTAAACGTAACAAAGACTCAGTGGAAGCATTTAAACCCGGGAAACAGTCACTGTTTTCGCAGTTGGTAAGACGTTCTGGAGGATAAACTCAAGAACGAGCAAAAATTCGGGTCGGAATTGGTCATTTACGCTAGAGAATACAGCTTTAATCGGTAAAGAAGTACTGTATCAAACTCATGAGGACCACTGACACTGGGAAGTGCTTTGAATATTTGGCCCTTGGATGCATGTGAATAATCAGTCAAAATACTGCAAACATTTATCCAAATCGTTATTTCACTTAATGATTTCAAAGTCATGTGGAAGATTACTATTAGTAAAGTACAATCCAAGTAAAAATTTACCACATGTTTCGACAGTGAACTCACTCCATGATAATTAGACAAAACAGTTTGCCTTGAAACCGATAAGTAATGGAAAAGGGAATACTGTAAAACAGTCTTCTGATAACATATGGAGCTCATCAGCAGAATTCATTGTTAAATCTTTCAAATATAGTGTGGTGACAATTAAACTTTCGCTACCTGAGAGGTCCCCCTGGAAAACGAGTAATCGTAGGACAATAAAACTTTGTGGAAATATTTGTAAGGTCATGCAGAAGAGAAATAACGAATAAACCATCGAAAGAAACACATTGTAATATCCACATGCGAGGGTAACATCCGTTAATTGCGTCCCGTGTTTACGTTGCTCAATGTGACCACGATGTGCATCCACGAAAACTTGGAATAGAAGTAGAGATAGCATTTCATAATTGTCCGCGGCATTTTTCGTGACAGTTCGTGCGCTGCTTGAAGATCGCAGCACATTGTGTTCAGAATTCTCAGCCATGTCAACGGTAACTTCAACAGTTTGTAGCGCGGCTGACCGTCGGTCGCTCCCTGGAGCAATTCCTAAATTGCCACTTAATTCCAACTTCCAAATCATGTTTTTCAACCCCGGCGCGGAAAGAGGACCTCTCCGTAATCCTTAACTGCGTCGACGCTCGCAAAGAGCAGCTGCGCTATTGCTGTTATTTTGATTGAATAGTTTAACGAGTAAAGTCCTGCCCATCTTTCCAGACCCATGTTGGCTGTCTGCATACTGGTGCTTGTGTTCCAACCTTACGTCGCCGTACCAGTACCGGCACCAAATGGCACGTCATGACAGTAACGCTACTACACAAATCCTGTAGCACAAAGTTTGAACATCATTGTTGTAAAGTTGGTTATCCATACACTAAATAATTTTCCGTCTACATTGGCTCAGGAAGCGAAAGTTTAATTACAACCACCCTGTAAATATACACTACTGGCCATTAAAATTGCTACACCAAGAAGAAATGCAGATGATAAATGGGTATTCATTGGACAAATATATTATACTAGAACTGACATGTGATCACATTTTCACGCAATTTGGGTGCATAGATCCTGAGAAATCAGTACCCAGAACAACCACCTCTGGCCGTAATAACGGCCTTGATACGCATGGGCATTGAGTCAAACAGAACGTGGATGGCGTGTACAGGTACAGCTGCACATGCAGCTTCAACACAATACCATAGTTCATTAAGACTAGTGATGCGTATTGTGACGAGCCAGTTGCTCGGCCACCATTGAGCAGACGTTTTCAATTGGTGAGAGATCTACAGAATGTGCTGGCCAGGGCAGCAGTCGAACATTTTCTGTATCCAGAAAGGCCCGTACAGGACCTGCAACATGCGGTCGTGCTTTATCCTGCTGAAATGCAGGGTTTCGCAGGGATCGAATGAGGGTAGAGCCACGGGTCGTAACACATCTGAAATGTAACGTCCGTTGTTCAAAGTGCCGTCAATGCCAACAAGAGGTGACCGAGACGTGTAACCAATGGCACCCCATAACATCACGCCGGGTGATACGCCAGTATGGCGATGACGAATACACGCTTCCAATGTGCGTTCACCGCGATGTCGCCAAACACGGATGCCACCATCATGATGCTGTAAACAGAACCTGGATTTGCCCAAAAAAATGATGTTTTGCCATTCGTGCACCCAGGTTCGTCGTTGTGTACACCATCGCAGGCGCTCCTGTCAGTGTTACAGCGTCAAGGGTAACTGCAGCCAGGCCGGCCGCTGTGGTCTAGCGGTTCTAGGCGCGCAGTCCGGAACCGCGCGACTGCTACGGTCGCAGGTTCGAATCCTGCCTCGGGCATGGATGTGTGTGATGTCCTTAGGTTAGTTAGGTTTAAGTAGTTCTAAGTTCTAGGGGACTGATGACCATAGATGTTAAGTCCCATAGTGATCAGAGCCATTTAACTGCAGCCATGGTCTCCGAGCTGATAGTCCACGCTGCTGCAAAAGTCGTCGAACTGTTCGTGAAAATGGCTGTTGTCTTGCAACCGTCCCCATCTGCTGACTCATTGAGACGTGGCTGCACGATGCGTTACAGCCCTGCGGATAAGACGACTGTCATCTCGACTGCTAGTGATATGAGGCCGTTGGGATCCAGCACGGCGTGCCGTATTACCGCCGTATTACCACCCTGAACCCACCGATTCCATATTCTGCTAACAGTCATTGGATCTCGACCAACGCGAGCAGCAATGTCGTGATACGACAAACCGGAATCGCGATAGGTAACAATCCGACCTGTATCAAAGTCGGAAACGTGATGGCGCGCATTTCTCCTCCTTACACGAGGCATCACAACAACGTTTCACCAGGCAATGCCGATCATCTGCTGTCTGTGTATGAGAAATCGGTTGGAAACTTTGCTCATGTCAGCACGTTGTAGGTGTCGCCAACCTTGTGTGAATGCTCTGAAAAGCTAATCATTTGCATATCACAGCATCTTCTTCCTGTCGGTTAAATTTCCCGTCTGTAGCACGTCATCTTCGTGGTGTAGCAATTTTAATGGCCAGTAGTGTATGTCGGCGCAGCTAGATAAACCATTTGCAAGATAGGTATTTACGAAAAAAAATAACATCAAAAGCTTACATAGCTACGAGGCGCCATGTGATTGTCAAAGCAATCAGCTTTGCGTGATTTCTGGTTTCATATAAACGAAAACTGGGATTATGTCCGTTTCCTCATCGACTACGCTATTTAGGTACACAAACTACACAATAAAACTGCATCCAACTATTAAATCTGAATTTTGCCCCTAGGGAGGGCAAATGCAACTTGAAAGGAACAAGCATCACTTACATCGTCATTCTGTTTTCATTAGGTCTAGGAATGAAGTTAACGATGCAGCCGAATGAAATAACGCTTGATAGCGTCTATCGTCCAGAACATTTGTGCAAATGTCTACAGAATAGTTTGTAAATGCAGAGAAACGTAAACAAAATTTCAGATGGTGTAGGAAATATGCCGGCCGCGGTGGTCTCGCGGTTAAGGCGCTCAGTCCGGAACCGCGCGACTGCTGCGGTCGCAGGTTCGAATCCTGCCTCGGGCATGGATGTGTGTGATGTCCTTAGGTTAGTTAGGTTTAAGTAGTTCTAAGTTCTAGGGGACTGATGACCACAGATGTTAAGTCCCATAGTGCTCAGAGCCATTTGAGCCATTTTGTAGGAAATATGGACAAATGTAAGATACCGCTATAACAAAGATAAAGAAGCCGCTAATATGCGATTACAAGATCAGTGGTGACAATCAACTGCACTTCGTATCATATAAATATTTAGGGACGATCACGTAAAACCAATATTAGGGAATATGAATGGAAGGCTTAGATTTGGTACAAGGGTTCTGGGAAAGTGCAGGGCAGCTGTAATGGAAATCGGATACAAGAGGTTAGTGCGACCAGTTTTATTGTTGCAACGTTTGGAGTTTCTATCAGGCAAGCGTGTTAACAGACATCGAGAGACATCGAGCTAATTCAGAGGCGAACTGCCTAGATCGCAACAGGTCACTATAGCGGTTCAGTCTGTACGTCGAAACAAAGACGGAAATAGAAGACAGGACCAAAAGTGGCATTAAAATTCAGAGTGAAAGGATATCAATGATAAAATTCGCGAGTGACATTGCTACTGTCAGTTAAGGTGAAGAACAATTATAGGATCTTGGCATTTAGTAATTCCGTAGGGAGGTCTTGTTCGCTAAACGTTCAAGACGTTTTCATGGAACTACTACATACCAAGTCTGAATGGTCGCTTACCTTAAAAATTGATGAGTTCACAAGTCAAATGTAAGAATGGACTGAATAGGCTAATGAGTACAAAATATGGTTTGAAAGTATATCGGAAAAAGACAAAGTTAATGAGAAGTAGCAGAAATAAGAATAGCGATAAACTTAAAATTAAAAATTGATGATTACGAAGTGGATAAAGTTAAGGAATTCTGCTACCTTGAAAGCACAATAATCCATGATGGACGAGGCAAAGAGGACGTAAAAAAACAGCCTAACACAGGCAAAGAGGGTCTTCCTGGCCGAAAGCAGTTACTGGTTTCAAAGAAAGGCTTTAATTTGAGGAAGAAATTTCTGAGAATATATGTTTCGAGCACAGTATTGTATCGCAGTGAATCACGGATAGTGGGAAAACTGGAGAAGAGGAGAATAGAAGCGTTTGGGATGTGGTGCTGCAGAAGAATATTGATAGTAAGGTGGACTGATAAGATAATGAATTTGGAGGTTCCTCCTAGAATCTGGGAAGAAAAGCACATGTGGAAAACACTGATAAGAAGAAGGGACACGGTGACAGGACATCTGTTAAGACAGGGCCGGCCATGACGTGCCAAACCACAGGCGTGTCACTCGGCTTTGCTCAGTCCTCGGAAATACTTGAATGACGTTCACTGATCACGTAGCTGTTAGCACAAAAAGAGGCAGCTAGCGATCTACCGCTGCATCCCTTTAAAATGAATGGGAATGGCAGAAGGGAGGGATGCGTATTCTCGATTCACATAAGCGATATTTGCTACGAAACAGCATTACAATACAATGCAGAAAGAACTTAAAAGATTTAGCTGATAATGAAAGAGCAAAAATTACAATCGATAGACGAGATTCATTGTTCTGTACATCGGAAAACACTGTGCTAAATTTGCAGGTCTGGAGCACGACTGGTGCTACGAACAGCAAAGTTTCTGAAGTCGCACAGATTATTCCATTGTCAGTTGCAGAAGTTTTCAGTTGAAATGAACGAAGAGTATGGAGTCAGAATGTCAAATGGGTCAAATGGCTCTGAGCACTATGGGACTTAACATCTGTGGTCATCAGTCCCCTAGAACTTAGAACTACTTAAACCTAACTAACCTAAGGACATCACACACATCCATGCCCGAGGCAGGATTCGAACCTGCGACCGCAGCAGTAGCGCGATTCCGGACTGAGCGCCTAGAACCGCTAGACCACCGCGGCTGGCGAGTCAGAATGTATAACTGCAAAGTACGTTGGTTAAGTCAACTATTTTTCGAATTAAATGTCACTATTGTTGAATTTATGAATGAAAATGAGCAGTTTTAATGAAAAATCTTTTTATTTTAAAACTGTCCAGGACGTCTACACTGCATTCCTCAAGTAAAGTTTCCAAGTCTCCATAATGAGGTTGCAAAAGTACTACAATAGTTCGATCGATATACACTCATGCACATAAATTAAGGATAATGTTGACACATTGTGAAACAACGCTATGGTAAGCGGTTTGCGGGTTTAAATCACATCGGGGTATGACCATGCGGTGCATTTGACCTGCGGTCGTCGCACGGTGGCGCTGGCAGCTGTCCACATACGCAGAGCTGTGTTGGTGCATGTCAGAGTTCGGTGCAGCGGGTAAGTGTGCAGACGTTTTCAGACGTGCTAATGGTGACTGTGTGTTGAAAATGGCTCAAAGAACACATATTGATGACATTATGAGGGGTAGAATACTAGGGCGACTGGAGGCTGGTCAAACACAGCAGTTGTTAGCAAGGGCCCTCCACGTGCCACAAAGTGTGATCTCAGTATTATGGCAACGATTCCAGCAGACAGGAAACGTGTCCAGGCGCTACAGTACGGGACGTCCACAGTGTAAAACACCACAAGAAGACCGATATATCACCATCAGTGCCCGCAGACGGCCACGGAGTACTGCAGGTAGCCTTGCTCGGGACCTTACCGCAGCCACCGCAGCAGTTGGCTCCAGACACACAGTGTACAGACGACTGAACAGACATGGTTTGTTCGCCCGGAGACCTGCAAGATGCATACCACTGACCCCTGACCACAGGAGAGCCAGTAAAGCCTGGTGTCATTAACACAGTTCATGGTCATTGGAACAGTGGTCCCAGGTATGTTCACGGACGAGTCCAGATATACTCTGAACAGTGATTCTCGCTGGGTTTTCATCTATCGTGAACCAGGAACCAGATACCAACCCCTTAATGTCCTTGAAAGGGATCTGTATGGGGGTCATGGTTTGATAGTTTGAGGTGGGATTATGATTGGTGCATGTACACCTCTGTATGTTTTTGAGAGAGGAACTGTAACAGGTCAGGTGTATCGTGATGCCATTTTGCACCAGTATGTCTGCCTTTTCAGGGGTGCAGTGGGTCCCACCTTCCTCCTGATGGATGATAACGCACGGCCCCACCGATCTGCCATCGTGGAGGAGTACCTTGAAACAGAAGATATCAGGCGAATGGAGTGGCCTGCCTGTTCTCCGGACCTAAACCCCATCGAGCATGTCTGGGATGCTCTCGGTCGATGTATCGCTGCACGTCTTCAAACCCCTACGACACTTCAGGAGCTCCGACAGGCGCTGGTGCCAGAAAGGGAGGCTCTACCCCAGCAGTGCTCGACCACCTGATCCAGAGTATGCCAACCCGTTGTGGGGACTGTGTACGTGTGCATGGTGATCATATCCCGTATTGGTGTCGGGGTACATGTGCAGGAAACAGTGGCGTTTTGTAGCACATGTGTTTCGGGACGGTTTTCTCAACTTATCACCAATACCGTGGACTTACAGATCTGTATCGTGTGTGTTCCCTATGGCCTATGCTGTTAGCGCCTGTTTTGTGTAGTGCCACGTTGTGTGGCACCACATTTTGCAATTATCCATAATATATGAGCATGAGTGTATTTGTGTGAAAGACCTTTTTTCGTCTGTTGTTGTTGTTGTTGTTGTGGTCTTCAGTCCTGAGACTGGTTTGATGCAGCTCTCCATGCTACTCTATCCTGTGCAAGCTTCTTCGTCTCCCAGTACCTACTGCAGCCTACATCCTTCTGAATCTACTTAGTGTATTCATCTTTTGGTGTCCCTCTACGATTTTTACCCTCCACCCTACCCTCCAATGCTAAATTTGTGATCCCTTGATGCCTCAGAACATGCCCTACCAACCGGTCCCTTCTTCTTGTCAAGTTGTGCCACAAACTCCTCTTCTCCCCTATTCTATTCAATACCTCCTCATTAGTTGCGTGATCTACCCATCTAATCTTCAGCATTCTTCTGTACCACCACATTTCGAAATCTTCTATTCTCTTCTTGTCCAAACTATTTATCGTCCATGTTTCACTTCCATACAGGGCTGCACGCCATACAAATACTTTCAGAAACGACTTCCTGGCACTTAAATCTATACTCGATGTTAACAAATTTCTCTTCTTCAGAAACGCTTTCCTTGCCATTGCCAGTCTACATTTTATATCCTCTCTACTTCGACCATCATCAGTTATTTTGCTCCCCAAATAGCAAAACTCCTTTACTACTTCAAGTGTCTCATTTCCTAATCTAATTCCCTCAGCATTACCCGACTTAATTTGACTACATTCCATTATCCTCGTTTTGCTTTTGTTGATGTTCATCTTATACCGTCCTTTCAAGATACTGTCCATTCCGTTCAAATGCTCTTCCAAGTCCTTTGCTGTCTCTGACAGAATTACAATGTCATCGGCGAACCTCAAAGTTTTCATTTCTTCTCCATGGATTTTAATACCTACTCCGAATTTTTCTTTCGTTTCCTTTACTGCTTGCTCAATATACAGATTGGATAACATCGGGGAGAGGCTACAACCCTGTCTCACTCCCTTCCCAACCACTGCTTCCCTTCCATGCCCCTCGACTCTTATAACTGCCATCTGCTTTCTGTTCAAATTGTAAATAGCCTTTCGCTCGCTGTATTTTACCCTGCCACCTTCAGAATTTGAAAGAGAGTATTCCAGTCAACATTGTCAAAAGCTTTCTCTAAGTCTACAAATGCTCGAAACGTAGGTTTGCCTTTCCTTAATCTTTCTTCTAAGATAAGTCGTAGGGCCAGTATTGCCTCACGTGTTCCAACGTTTCTACGGAATCCAAACTGATCTTCCCCGAGGTCGGCTTCTACCAGTTTTTCCATTCGTCTGTAAAGAATTCGCGTTAGTATTTTGCAGCTGTGACTTACTAAACTGATAGTTCGGTAATTTTCACATCTGTCAACACCTGCTTTCTTTGGGATTGGAATTATTATATTCTTCTTGAAGTTTGAGGGAATTTCGCCTGTCTCATACATCTTGCTCACCAGATGGTAGAGTTTTGTCAGGACTGGCTCTCCCAAGGCTGTCAGTAGTTCTAATGGAATGTTGTCTACTCCCGGGGCCTTGTTTCGACTTAGGTCTTTCAGTGCTCTGTCAAACTCTTCACGCAGTATCATATCTCCCATTTCATCTTCATCTACCTCCTCTTCCATTTCCATAATATTGTCCTCAAGTGGGTACTTTTAATCAAATATTGATTTCCAGTGGGCCCTACACGGAGCCGACCTTTCACTAAGTGTGGCGCACAAGCTGACCAGCGTGGCGTCACAATTTCGTTGCAGGGCCCGTTGGCCCCGGCTCAGACAGTGTGACGTACCGGTGGGGGAAATGTGAAGCGAGGCCGAGTGCTCCGACACTCATGCCCGGCTACGGCCCGTGAGTCGGAATCTTGGCCGCCACTGTGTTAGGACTTCAGGGAACAACATACATGGCACTAGAGTGTGTTGTAGAGGGTGAAATGTAAAGGAAGACAGAGATTGGAATACGTCCAGCAAGTAATTGAGGCCGTAGGTTGCAAATGCTACTCTGTGATGAAAAGGTTGGCAAAAGACAGGAATTCTTGGCGGGCCACATCAAACTAGTCAGAAGATTGATGACTAAAATAAATAACTAAATAAAAATAACAAAATAAAAAATTTCACGCGTTAAAGTGTGGCAGAGATACTCAGCGAACTTAAATGGGAAACCTAGAAAAATATGGTGCCGAAACCCTGAGTCCAAGAAACGGAGGCATCATCATTTGTAAGTAGGCTGTTTAGGTTTTTATGTTGGTAACGCCACGTAGCGCTCTGTATGAAAATCACTGGCTGTGGTGTGTGCAGTCTGTGACTGGTTGGACTCATTGTTGGAATATTCGCTTGTGTAGTGCTGGGCAGTTGGATGTGAACAGCGCATAGCGTTGGGCAGTTGGAGGTGAGCCGCCAGCAGTGGTGGATGTGGGGAGAGAGATGCCCGAGTTTTGAGAACGGACGACCTGGACGTGTGTCCACCAGAAAAAGGAAATTTGTAAAGATGGCTGTCATGAGTTGATATGTATATGTATGATGACTTTTGAACGTTGTTAAGGTAAATACATTGTTTGTCCTCTATCAAAATCTTTCATTTGCTAACTATACCTATCAGTAGTTAGTGCCTTCAGTAGTTAGAATCTTTTATTTAGCTGGCAGTATTGGCGCTCGCTGTATTGCAGTAGTTCGAGTAACGAAGATTTTTGTGAGGTAAGTGATTCATGAAAGGTATAGGGTATTGTTAGTCAGGGCCATTTTTTTGTAGGGATTTTTGAAAGTGAGATTGCGTTGCGCTAAAAATATTGTGTGTCAATTTAGTGTTGATCAGAATAAGTAAAGAGAGAAATGTCTGAGTACGTTCAGTTCTGCTCAGCTGTTTGAAAATCAAATAACGTAAGAGGTTTATCAGCATAGTAATTCATTAATTTTTCTGAGGGGATGTTTCACATTACCAAAATAATGAAGCAGAATGTCGATATTAACCGAATTATGTAGGAGAAACTGGATGCATTGTGCTTTTAATTGCATTTAAGAATAACTTATCAGCTTTGAAAGAGCAACACCACTCTAAAGCCGGTATACTGAATGATGTAGCCCTAGGATCGTGGACTCAGCAGGAATGGGAGCTAATCCAGATTTAAGTGTCCTGTGGTTTCTCAAGATAACTTAACGCGAATGAAGGAGTGACCGACTTCTTGCTCCAGCGTTACTCAAGCCACGCTTGCATTCCGTCTCTTAAAGTTGTGTATGGCGATGGGATATTAAGCTGGCGAGCTGACGCGATGGTATGATACTGGACCCGCATTCGCAAGGGGGAAGATTCAAATCGCATGCTGTCATCTGAAGTTAGTTTTTCCGTGTTTTCTGTAAGTCACTTACGGGTATAGCCCTCCATGAAAATTTGAAAAAAAATTATATTTTTTATTTTATCTTATTTTTAATTTTTTCGCTTAAGAAGTTCTCTGTAATGTTTACTTTATTGCAGTGTCCATCCCATGTTCGCCGGAAACTCCGCCATCGAGCTACGAAGACGATTTGTGAAAAGGAAATGTCTCTGAAAACCATTGCCAGTGGGAAAAAATAGTCGACATCGCGACCAATGTAGAAGCATGTAGTTTCAACGACGGCTTAACGAACATTATGGAATTATGAACGGGCTCGAATCTGAGATCGGACCGGCCTGTTACAACTTTTGAACAAAAGCGGACGAAAAAGCATATAGTATGAGCAGAGTAGCGATTTTCACCTGCCTCGTGATGACTGAGTGTTGTTGTGCCGTCTTCATCATCATCGTTCATCCCCATTACGGTCGAAGGAAGGCAATGGCAAACCACTTCCACTAGGACCTTGCCTAGTACGGCGGTGCGGGTCTCCCGCATCGTTCCCCTACGCTCTGTCACGGAGTATGGGACTTCATCATCATCAAGAGCAGAGCAGAGGATAACAGAAGCTGCCAAAGAGGACCACCATGGCCACGAGCAGCAGGAAGCATGCCTTCCTTTTGCATCTGAAAGAATTGCTGTATCGTCCAGGGATAGCTGTCTAGGTGTATGCTTGTCTTAACTACCAAAAAATCCATCCGAAAACTTGAAACGCGTATTTTTTTGAAACCGTGTATTTCAGACTGGCGGGAAATATAACTTTAGAACGGTACATACGACCTCGATCGGAATTTGATGCTGGTATTTTAAACTGAATTATCTATCAGCATATGTAGCCGTTATGTAATATCTTTAACAGTCTATTTTCGGTGTCCGCTTTTGTTTCGAGTTTTATGGGCGAAATAAACGATATTTTTTTGCAATACGTCACCCTTTTGTTGTAAATTAATATTTTTCTATTATCCTCTGCATGCTAACAGAAAAATATTGAAAATGACCTATACAAAATTTTTTTGTTATAGGTCCAATAGGAGGACTTCGGGAATTCCCACCGATGACCAATGTTCCGGCTGCGAGGGTTATAGGGAGCGCCGTACGTTGACACAAAAATAATTTTATAAGACAAAAGTATAAGGAATAAAACTATATCACCAAATTTAGCATTACTTTTTACTTTACACGAAAACAATCACGAAAATATCGTATCTTTCCAGCGTTCAAAGAGGGCTACCCTCTTTAAGGGAAACGTCGGTGTAGTTCCTTCGAAAGTGAACGACCGATTTCCTTCCCCATCCCTTCCCAGTCGGAGATTGCACTCCGTCTCTAAAGAAGACGTTATCGATGATGTTAAACACTAATCCTTTTTCTCTCTTCCTAATACTTATTTACCATTGATTGGCTCCAACGTGGACATCACATTAAGCCAATTTTTTAATGCAGTTAGAAAAAAATCGCAAATCTGCGCGTTTTACGTAAAAATTCGTCAACCATATCCACATCATCGAGCTGTGACTGTCACTTTTGTTTGTACAACACCAAGATAAACCGTTTAAATACGGCGCACATTGCTAATGCAGCTTTTGTGTCGTGAAATTTGTGTTCATATTTATGAAACAGGGCTCCTTACAGGCGACTGGTTTCCGATGTATTCATAAAAAATAAACTTTGAATGCAGCTTAAACAGTTCTATGACATTTGAATCTTTGCAATAGTCGTATGGTAACTCTTGAAAGTCAGTAATATGGCAAGAGTTCTTTAATAGTTCCTTTTTATAAACATGTACATATTTAATGCAAATAGTGGAAACACACTGGTCACAATAGCTATATAGGCATAGCGCTGTAACGTGTTCTCTAACTCATACTACTATGACTGAATGACTGGAAGACAGGGAAGGATATCCTACATAACCAAAGCTCAACATGTTTTAATGGAAAGCGGAACAAAGGATATTAAAAATGCAATAACCAAAGGGTACAACTCACTGATTATTTATTTTGCTAGGAAGCAGCAACAGTCAGCTGTTCGCAGTCATTAGCGCGCTCCATAAAGTACAGATTTTGCTTTAAAGTATTTCGGTTTAAACCTGTGTTTCAAACGATGTGAGACAGTGAAAGGTTCACACTGAAATTTCCATACACTGATGAAAACTTTTATAGCACTGTATTCCGTTTTAACAGCTTCCACCCATCAGATCTATTTATCTCGAATTTTGGGTCTTCAAAGTGAAGCATATACATATCGTATACCGTATAGAAAAATACACCACTGGCCATTAAAATTTCTGCACCAAGAAGAAATGCAGGTGATAAACGGGTATTCATTGGACAAATATATTATACTAAAACCGACATGTGATTACATTTTCACGCAGTTTGGGTGCACAGATACTGAGAAATCAGTACCCAGAACAACCACCTCTGGCCGTAATAACGGTCTTGATACGCCTGGGCATAGAGCCAAACAGCGCTTGGATGGCGTGTACAGGTACAGTTGCCCATGCAGCTTCAACACGATACCACAGTTCATCAAGAATAGTGACTGGCATATTGTGACGAGCCAGTTGCTCGGCCACCATTGACCAGACGTTTTTAGTTGGTGAGAGATCTACAGAATGTGCTGGCCAGGGCAGCAGTCGAACATTTTCTGTATCCGGAAAGGCCCGTACAGGACCTGCAACATGCGGTCGTGCATTATCCTGCTGAAATGTAGGGTTTTGCTGGGATCGAATGAAGGGTAGAGCCACGAGTCGTAACACATCTGAAATGTAACGTCCACTGTTCAAAGTGCCGTCATTGCGAACAAGAGGTGACCGAGACGTGTAACCAATGGCACCCCATACCGACAGGCCGGGTGACGAACACACGCTTCCAATGTGCGTTCACCGCGATGTCGCCAAACAGGGATGCGACCATCATGATGCTGTAAACAGAACCTGGATTCATCCGAAAAAATGACGTTTTGCCATTCGTGCACCCAGGATCGTCTTTGAGTACACCTTCGCAGGCGCTCCTGTCTGTGATGCAGTGTCAAGGGTATCCGCAGCCATGGTCTCCGAGCTGATAGTTCACGCTGCTGCAAACGTCGTCGAACTGTTCGTGAAAATGGTTGTTGTCTTGCAAACGTCCCCATCTGTTGACTCAGGGATCGAGACGTGGCTGCACGATCCGTTACAGCCATGCGGATAAGATGCCTGTCATCTCGACAGCTAGTGATACGAAGCCGTTGGGATCCAGCACGGCGTTCCGTATTACCCTCCTGAACCCACGGATTCCATATTCTGCTAACAGTCATTGGATCTCGACCAACGCGAGCAGTAATATGGCGATACGATAAACCGCAATCGCGATAGGCTACAATCCGACCTTTATTAAAGTCGGAAACGTGATGGTACGCATTTCTCCTCCTTACACGAGGCATTACAACAACGTTTCACCAGGCAACGCCGGTCAACTGCTGTTTGTGTATGAGAAATCGGTTGGAAACTTACCTCATGTCAGCACGTTGTAGGTGTCGCCACCGGCGCCAACCTAGTGTGAATGCTCTGAAAAGCTAATCATTTGCATATCACAGTATTTTCTTCCTGTCGGTTAAATTTCGCTTCTATAGCACTTCATCTTCGTGGTGTAGCAATTTTAATGGCCAGTAGTGTTGGATGTCACAGTTGTAATTATGAAATTCAACTCTTAACCTCACTCAAGTTAAAATGTATACTTGGTTTCCAATTGTCTCTTCTTTAGCTTTGTAGTCATTTTGCTCCCCCGTTGTTTTTTGTAGGAAATCCGAATGTCCTTATCCCTTTTATGGAGTTGCTGCTACAATTCGGTGCATCACAGTATTCCATTTTTAGACACTAGAAATCTGATCTCTTGAGAAAAACTATAAACAGTCAGCTGCAGTTATATAAACAACCAAAATGGTTACCGCTGCAAAGGATTAATGTAGCGTCACCTGCCCTCTTCTACACAGACCTTGACTGTCTGATACACTCAGCGATGAGTCATGGATGTACATTAAGGAAATGATAGTACAAGTGTAGAACCGTGGATAGCGTCCTATTGCATTTGACACATCAGATATTTGTGACGTAACACAGAGCGCGCAGGTAAGGGATCATTATAGAGGCGACCATTTTTCTACGTAAGGCATTTCGTAGAGTAGGCCTATTTGTAGACAGCGTATTCGTCAACTTGAGCTGGCGTGTCCCAGATGCCATGCGATTCGCTTGTGGTTAAGCAGCTGACTGAAGGTCTAAACCTAGCTTTCAAAAACCCGTTTACGATAGAGGACTGCAGCACCATTCCCCCTTTCAATTATCGAGCAAACGAAAGGATGGCTGACATATTGTTTAGTGTATCTGGGATTGTAAAACAGTTAAGAGCCTTAGACGCCAGAAAGGCATCTGGCCCAGACGGTATCCCCATAAGATTTTATGTTGACTATGCTACAAATATAGCACCATTCTTATCCGTCATCTGTCAGAGATCATTGGAACGGCGGAAAGTTCCACGGGACTGGAAGAAGGCCCAGGTCACAGCAATCTATAAAAAGGGTAAAAAATCGGATGCACATAATCACTGGCCAATTTCACTGACATCGATTTGTTGTAGAATCATGGAACATAGTTTGTGTTCAGACATAATGATCTTTCTAGACTCTGAGAAGCTCATCTGCAGAAACCAGCACGGTTTTAGGAAACAGCGGTCATACGAGACACAGCTGGCTCTCTTTGAGCATGATTTACAATAGGCTCTAGATACCGGCTCCCAGGTTGATGCCATATTTCTCGGCTTTCGAAATGCGTTCGACTCAGTTCCGCACTGTCGCTTGCTACAAAAAGTGCGCACTTACGGTCTATCCAATTACATATGCGGTTGGATAGAAAGTTTTCTAACAGACAGGGAGCAGTATGTCGTCCTGAACGGGGTAACTTCAACAAAAATGGTTCAAATGGCTCTGAGCACTATGGGACTTAACATCTGAGGTCATCAGTCCCCTAGAACTTAGAACTAATTAAACCTAACTAACCTAAGGACATCACACACATCCATGGCTCTGCGTACTATGGGACTTAACATCTGTGGTCATCAGTCCCCTAGAACTTAGAACTACTTAAACCTAACTAACCTAAGGACATCACACACATCCATGCCCGAGGCAGTATTCGAACCTGCGACCGTAGCGGTCACGCGCTTCCAGACTGAAGCGCCTAGAACCGCACTGCCACACCGGCCGGCCACCCATCCATGCCCGAGGCAGGTTTAAAATGGCTCTGAGCACTATGCGACTTAACTTTTGAGGTCATCAGTCGCCTAGAACTTAGAACTAATTAAACCTAACTAACCTAAGGACATCACACACATCCATGCCCGAGGCAGGATTCGAACCTGCGACCGTAGCGGTCGCTCGGTTCCAGACTGTAGCGCCTAGAACCGCACGGTCACTCCGGACCCGAGGCAGGATTCGAACCTGTGCCCGTAGCGGTCGCGCGGTTCTAGACTGAAGGTAACTTCAACAGAAACAAGAGTAACATCAGGTGTGCCCCAGGGCAGCGTAATAGGTCCCCTGCTATTTACGATTTACATAAACGATCTTGTTGATGGTATTGACAGCGGCCTTAGACTGTTTGCCGATGATGCTGTAGTCTACAGGAAAGTAGTATCACACAAAAGTTGTGAACAAATCAATGAGGATTTGCAGAAAATAAATGCGTGGTGTAATGACTGGCAGTTATCTCTCTATATTAGTAAGTGTAACCTACTGCGTATAACAAGGCGAAAATCCCCATTTATGTATGAGTACAACATAAATGATCAGTCTTTGGAAGCGGTAACATCAGTCAAGTACCTGGGTGTGACTATTCGAAATGGTCTCAAATGGAATGATCAGATTACACAAGTAACGGGTAAGGCGAACTCTAGCTTACAATACTTTAGTTCGTACAGTCTTAAGAGTATTGTTCTTCTGTACGGGACCCTTACCAGTTGGGTCTGATTCAAGAGATTGAGAAGGTCCAAAGAAGAGCGGTAAGATTCGTGACTGGTACATTTAGCCATCGCGAGAGCGTTACAAATCTCTTAGAAAGTTTGAAGTGGGACACACTTGCAAACAAACGACGCGCTAAACGGAAGGGGCTGCTCACTAAATTACGAAATCCAATCTTCACCGAGGATGTAGAGCATATATTATTACCACCAACTTTCAAATCGCGTAATGATCATCATTCAAAGACAAGGAAAATAAGAGCTCCTACTGAGGCGTTCAGACAGTCGTTTTTCCCTCGCGCGATCCGCGAGTGGAACAGGGGGGGGGGGGGGGGGGGGATATGACTTTGGCGTGAATTGTGCCCTCCGCCACACACCGCTTGGTGGCTATATGTGGCTATATGTTAGATGTAGGTGTAGAAAGTCGCTGTCACTTCGTGGTTCTAGCACTCCACTCCTTATCGGCTGGGGATCCTCCAACTTAAGGGACAATCAAACGAAAACCGGACACTCGTCACAACGGGACCATGGAATGGTTTTATTCAAATGTAATCACCGCACTCGTTAAGACATTTCTCCCACTGGGGAACGATTCGATCAATTCTTGTTTCGTAAAAGCGGTCGGCCACTGGCGCATCTACAAGCGCACCTACTCTTGCATTTTCTCGTCCGGCGGAAACAGACGTCCACGCATTACTTTCTTCAGGTCGCCAAAGATGTGAAAATCACACGGTGAAAGATCCGGGCTGTACGGAGGATGCTGCGGTGTTTTTCAGCCAAGTCGCTGAAACGTAGCCTCAGTCCGACTGGTAGTGTGTAGGCATACGTTATCATGCAACAGGATGATTCCGTCAGACAGAATTCCTGGACATCTTGACTCTGTGGCGCGTCGTATTTCTGCAAAATATCGTCATAGCGCTACGCATTGATTGTGCTTCCAAGCTCGAAGAAGAAGGTCATCATGATCTTATAGGAACTTGTGTGAACAGCTCTGGACTTTTTTGGCGGGGCAGCTGTGGGATATTTCCACCGTTGCCTTTGTCGTTTGCTCTCGGCCTCGAAATGGAGGCACCACGTAAGGTCATGATGCACGATAAGGCCCACCCCCACACCGCCAATCGAACGAAGGCTACGCTTCAGCGATTTGGCTGGGAAACACCGCAACATCTCCGTTACAGCCCTGATCTTTCACCGTGTGATTTTTTCAACTTTGGTGTTCTGAAGAAAGGACGTCGGTTTCCACCGGACGAGGAAGGCATGAGTGCATGCGGTTGTGGATACGTCTGTGGCCGACCACGTTCTACGGATCAGGAATTGTTCGTCTCGTCTCCCTGTGGGATAAATGAGTTAAAACGCGTGGTGATTACTTTTGAATGGAACCACTGCATGGTCACGTTGTGGTAGGTGTTCTGTTCTCATTTGACTGACCCTCATATCTTTACAAATTTCTTATGAATTTTAATATCACATCTCAAGATAACGCCATTAGTTTTTTGTATCGTAAACTGCAGTGGTTACTTTTACCACTCATACACCAAATGTTGTGCAGTTCTACGCTGGCTCTCAGTTGGGTTTTTAGTACATACAGTTTTGTGGTCAAGTTATATCAATATACAATAAAATTTTCTTGTGCAACAGTTGATGAAATTGAGTTGTATATGAAATAGTGTGTTAAAATCAGGTTGTGCAAAACCTACTGATATCATTTAACTGCAAAGCGATCGGTGTTTTCAACTATATCGTGCACTTTATTCGATTAACTCTCAAAACAGACTACTGATTAGTTTTTTGTTGACATTTATATATCTGCTACTATATTACGATTTCTGAGGTCATGTGCGTGATTCCTCTGTTTCGTGTTACTTTGACAACTGGCCTTTGTTACCTCAGGATTATGGATACACAACTTATTAAACAGTGTTGATACCGATGACAGTGTGGAACTAAGGAACACACACATTAACTATCGTTGTGTAGAACAAGGTTCACTTTTAATTCATAAATTTTGATAATATTGTCTCTGGGGAGCAGCAATCTGCTGCTGACTTTCATTGAAACAACAGTCGAGACTGCAGTAATTTGTTTATTATTACACGTTTCGGTTTATGTTGAAGCCATCCTCAGATCGTCGCACCAGGTGAAGAACCGAGGAGCCGCTGGTACCAGCCATACAGGGCCTAAACAATCCAAAGATGGCTTTAACATAAGCCGAAAGCGGTAATAATAAACAAATGTTATTGATCTTGACTGTTGTTTTAATCATCATTTTTAACTGTTAATGCGCCTGCAATAAGAATAACAAACATGAGTCGAAGGCAGATCTACTCATGTCGAATTTTGGGTCTTCAAAGTGAAATATATATATATATATATATATATATATATATATATATATATATATATATATATATATATTTTATGCACCTTTACCCTATACAAAAGTAATATGGGTGAAATTGAAGGTATTGTGCTCAGCTAAATTTGGAGCTATGTGAGTGGTACTCCAGCTTAGTACCTTTTATTATATTTATAATTTTGATTATGGATCACAATGTTTGATTTAAGTACCGTGCTAGGTTTTTTCGTTTATGAAGTTTAATAAAGCACTTAAGAAAACTTTCGATCAGTTTATTTATTTCTGGGCGGTCAAAATTTCATTGTGTTTATGAAACATTGACTACAAATGGAATGATAGTTGATAGTATGGACCGTTCAATGTATCCTAAAATCCATGCTAACTTTGAAACTTTGACCACCTACTTTTTTCCCACTACTCTATCTGTGGTTTAGAAAATGTATTGTACTACAATAGAACCTCACTAATCCGTCACCTACGGACTGGGAGCATCGTCGAACACAAAAAGAAGGTAGGATTATCATAGAAACACTTTTATTGACCAGTAACGTAACAATACAGTATCTTGTGAGTGTTACTGCAGACAGCAACGGTTATTCTATCTTTGGCAAGTTTTGTTCCTGTTACAGTCTCATTTTGAGCAGCAAGAGCTTTTGTAGGAGCACTTTGTAGTTTAAGCCATGCTCGTCAATGTTATACACTTGATCAAGCGACAGATCAAGCTCTTTAACTTAGTTTTCAAATTTCGGAACAAATTAACTGGCAGCTATTTCAGCAGCAGACAGCTTCTCGCAAGAAATATTTACATTTCGAACGCCACGCTGTTTTTTCCACCACTTTTCATACAGAATCAGTGCCTTTTCCTTTAAGATTGGTACAGACAACAGTTTCTTTTCATCTCCCCGGCTCAAACCACACCCTCAAAGCATTGTCTAGAACTTCACGTTCAGGCATAAAATTTTTGCTTATTTTCGGTCCTTTCTCATCACAATCGTCATTGCACCACTTTCAAGGGTTTTACTATTTTTTGTATTCTTCTGTCTTGTTATGCAAACACCTACCTCACTTGCAATGTTCTGAGGAGACTCGGCTTTATATAGGATGTCCCACAGCAAACCGTTACGCCTCACGCCCGATATTCAAATAACAATGAACTAACTAAAAAAGAACAGATAATAGTAACGTTAAAAAACATGTAGTTACCTCTTCATAAGGGATGATGGAAATACAGTGTAGTCAAATTTTGAGTCAGTGTTACCACTTCACAGGCAGTTCGACCTGAGATGATTAATCGGTACGTGAGGCGTATTGGTTTTATGTGGGACGCCCTGTAAAGCCTTTCAGGCACTCGCCGTCTCTTCGCTAAACACAGTGTAAGATGTTTACATTCAGTTGGTGCACTAATATAGTGCTAGAAACTTTAATATGAAATAAAAATACTGTGACTAATTTAAGTGATTTATGAAACCAATGCGTGCACAGTGATATTTATTGATCCAGTTAGAAACAAGCTGTTTTATACTAAAACAGCTTGAACTACTACACGTGTCAGCGGTCAACTGCTTACATTTCATAAACCGATGAGTCACATGAACAAACACCGCATATAGGATGGTCGGACAATACGGGGCGTCGAACCATCCCAGGTCGAATTAGCAAGGTTCTCCTTTAACTAGTATGTAATGCTTTCATACAAGGCCCTATGTCCAGTAACATAAAAACACTACTGGCCATTAAAACTGCTACACCAGAAGAAATGCAGATGATAAATGGGTATTCATTGGACAAATAAATTGTACTAGAACTGACATGTGATTACAAAAAAAAAAAAGTTTCAAATGGCTCTGAGCACTATGGGACTTAACTTCTGAGGTCATCAGTCCCCTAGAACTTAGAACTACTTAAGCCTAACTAACCTAAGGACATCACACACATCCATGCCCGAGGCAGGATTCGAACCTGCGACCGTATCGGTCGCGCGGTTCCAGACTGTAGCGTCTAGAACCGCTCGGCCACCTAGGCCGGCCATGTGATTACATATTCACGCAATTTGGGTGTATAGATCCTGAGAAATCAGTACCCAGAACAACCACCTCTGGCCGTAATAACGGCCTTGATACGCCTGGGCATTGAGTCAAACAGAGCTTGGATGGCGTGTACAGGTACAGCTGCCCATGCAGCTTCAACACGATACCACAGTTCATCAAGAGTAGAGACTGGCTTATTGCGACGAGCCAGTTGCTCGGCCACCATTGACCAGACGCTTTCAGTTGGTGAGAGATCTGGAGAATGTGCTGGCCAGGGCAACAGTCGAACATTTTCTGTATCCAGAAAGGCCCGTACAGGACCTGCAAAATGCGGTTGTGCATTATCCTGCTGAAATGTAGGGTTTCGCAGGCGTCGAATGAAAGGTAGAGCCACTGGTCGTAACACATCTGAAATGTAACGTCCACTGTTCAAAGTGCCGTCATTGCGAACAAGAGGTGACCGAGACGTGTAACCAATGGCACCCCATACTATCACGCCGGGTGATACGCCAGTATGACGATGACGAATACACGCTTCCAATGTGCGTTCACCACGATGTCGCCAAACACGGATGCGACCATCTGATGCAGTCTCGACTGTTCGTG
This sequence comes from Schistocerca nitens, assembly GCF_023898315.1. NCBI lineage: Eukaryota > Metazoa > Arthropoda > Insecta > Orthoptera > Acrididae > Schistocerca > Schistocerca nitens. The sequence goes on along the minus strand of NC_064618.1, from coordinate 281,062,885 downwards.
CAGATGGTTGTTGTCTTGTAAACGTCCCAATCTGTTGACTCAGGGATCGAGACGTGGCTGCACGATCCGTTACAGCCATGCGGATTAAGATGCCTGTCATCTCGACTGCAAGTGATACGAAGCGGTTGGGATACAGCACGGCGTTCCGTATTACCCTCCTGAACCCACGGATTCCATATTCTGCTAACAGTCATTGGATCTCGACCGATGCGAGCATCAATGTCGTGATACGATAAACCGCAATCGCGATAGGCTGCAATCCGACCTTTATCAAAGTCGGAAACGTGATGGTACGCATTTGTCCTCCTTACACGAGGCATCACAACAACGTTTCACCAGGCAACGCCGGTCAACTGCTGTTTGTGTATGAGAAATTGGTTGGAAACTTTCCTCATGTCAGCACGTTGTAGGTGTCGCCACCTGCGCAAACCTTGTGTGAATGCTCTGAAAAGCTAATCATTTGCATATCACAGCATCTTCTTCTTGTCGGTTAAATGTCGCGTCTGTAGTTAGTCATTTTCGTCGTGTAGCAATTTTAATGGCCAATAGTGTTTTCTATCACTGTAGTTAACAAACGGTCGGGATAATGACATTTGAATCAAAGTACGAGTATACCCGGTTTATGATATGAGGCAAGTTTAGTGCATAAACATTTCCTTCCAGGGCCCCTTGCGCCATTATCACAACCTCCGGTAGTCTAAAGAGGTTGTTGTTGCTTTCAAAGAGTGCCGTTCTCCTTACTATCGGAGGCACGCTCGGGCCTGTGCAGCAAGTGGTCCAGAGGCTCTGTACCGCACAGTGCGCCAGCACATCGCAGGGAGTTTGTCTCAGCTTATCTGAGGCGGCAGAAGGGCCGGACGCCGCGATAATCCGGCAGCCTTCCCCGCCACCGCCCACGCAAGGCCCACCGCCTTATCGCCGGCAATTACGTACTTCCTGCCGGATGCAGCCGCAGCGGACCCACACAGCACAGAAGTGCTCACTGCGCGGACCTCACCCTGCAGCCGGCACCGCTGCGCTCAATGCGCCAACGCCGCTTGCTACGCGCAATCGTTCGTCACAACGGCGGTTGCCGAGAAAAGATGTTACACGCAAATTGCAGAGGGCATAAACCTGTGGCTTGTGGCTACGCTCGAGAAGCTTCCTTTACACGAGCGACTCTCTTGCCTCAATCGACTGCTCGTGCCAAGAGCGTCTGCTACAGCACCCTTGCTAGGGATGGCGGTTATTGCTGAAATAACCGGTTTTTAAAATAATTGAAAAGCCACGATCGCTTCATTGTCGTTTACTAGATGACCGGTTTCAGCACTCTAGAGGTGCCATCATCGGATCTGTGAAAGTATAACATAACAGGTTTGAGGGAGGGCTTAAATGAGTTAACTATATACAGGGTGATCTAAAAGTCAGTATACATTTGAAAACTTAATAAACCGCGGACTAATGCAGAGGTAAAAATTGACACACATGCTTGGAATGACATGGGGTTTCATTAGAACCACCCCATATTGCTAGACGCGTGAAAGATCTCTTGCGCGCGTCGTTTGGTGATGATCGTGTGCTCAGCCGCCACTTTCGTCATGCTTGGCCTCCCAGGTCCCCAGACCTCAGTCCGTGCGATTATTGGCTTTGGGGTTACCTGAAGTCGCAAGTGTATCGTGATCGACCGTCATCTCTAGGGATGATGAAAGACAACATCCGACGCCAATACCTCACCATAACTCCAGACATGCTTTACAGTGCTGTTCACAACATTATTCCACGCCTACAGCTATTGTTGAGGAATGATGGTGGACATACTGAGCATCTCCTGTAAAGAACATCATCTTTGCTTTGTCTTACTTTGTTATGCTAATTATTGCTATTCTGATCAGATGAAGCGCCATCTGTCGGACATTTTTTGAACTTCTGTATTTTTTGGTTCTAATAAAACCCCATGCCATTCCAAGCATGTGTGTCAATTTGTACCTCTCTATCTACATTATTCCGTGATTTATTCAGTTTTCAAATTTATACTGACTTTTTGATCACCCGGTACATTGCAATTATTACAGAACCACACACCTGAAACGTGGATGAACATTTATAAAACCATATGGACATTATGGCACATGAGGCAGACCATCTGACAAAAATCATTTTCACAACGAAACTGCTCTCATTTGATCTTTTTATTATTTTTTATTGTTTTTATTTTTTTATTATTTTTTATTGGCTGTGACAATGATTTTTATCAGATAGTCTGCCTAATGTGCCATGATGTCCATATGGTTTTATAAATGTTAATCCACGTTTTAGGCATGTGGTTCTGTAATATTTGAATGTATATAGTTAACTCCATGTAAGCCCTCCCTCAAACCTGTAATGTTACACCTTGACATATCCGATGATGGCACCTTCAGAACGCTGAAACCGATCATCTAGTAAACGATATTGAAGCGATCGTGGCTTTCCAATTATTTTAAAAACAGAGTGATCGCCCCACGACACACCAGGTGTTCACTGCACAACCGGTTTTCGTTTATATCGGCTTTTCCCACACCAGTTTAACCTGACTGTCAAAACCGCTCAAAATAACCGAATTTCTGTTTTTTATTCCTGTTATTTCCTGTAATAAAAACAGAAATCGAATACAGATTGAAAAAAAAAAAATTGACTCTCTCAGTTTCAAGACACATAGGTTCAAACGGTAAGTAACAGAAAACTTAGTCCATCCACCGTTCGCTGCTTTTCTCAGAACGTGCTGACGTGGTTGAATACTAAAAAAATAAATTAATTAATTAAAAAAAGTAAAATAAAAATAAAAACCAACAGCAGTATTCTCCTAATGATTTTAATTTTTTGAAACTCTGGTCAAAAATGATGTTGTAATCGGGGATCGCACCACCATTTGGGTATTACGAATAGTCAGTGCTAAAAAGCGAAAACTGATGGTAAAGAACTCTGTTTTTCGTGTTAATTTGTTCGTTTTCAAGGGCTACAAGTACCTGTGTTCAGTGTATGCCGCCTTTACCATCTGAAGATGGTCATTGTATGGCCGAAACCGGTTATGAGTGTGTCATAAACGAGTGATTGTGGCTATAAATAAACAAAAAAAATTTACACAAGAAAAACTTGACTAAAAGAAGGGATCGTTTTACAGGACAAGTTTTCAGACATCAAGGAATAACCAATTGAGTATTGGTGGGAAGTGTGTGGGGCAAACATCGTAGAGGGAGAACAGGAGATGAATGTAGTGACCAGATTCAGAAGGATGTAGGTTGCAGTCGTTATTTGGAGATAAAATGGCTTGCACAGGGTGGAGTAGCATGGAGATCGGCATCAGACAAGTCTTCGAACTGAAGACTCCTACAACAACAACACCAGCAATATAAAAGAAACAGTGTTCCAAAACAAGTTCGGTACATTTATAAATCGTTTTTTTTAATTTTTTATTTATTTTTTACCGATATTAGTCGACTTACCCAGCGAAACTATCTCCGTCACTAAACATATTAAGTTGGTGCAGGAGGTCATAGCATTTTTGTTTTGCTTGTCGGTATTCGACGGTCGTGGTGACCGTGCGGTTCTAGGCGCTTCAGTCCGGAACCGCGTGACTGCTACGGTCGCAGGTTCGAATCCTGCCTCGGGCATGGATGTGTGTGATGTGCTTAGGTTAGTTAGGTTTAAGTAGTTCTAAGTTCTAGGGGATTGATGACCTCAGATGTTAAGTCCCATAGTGTTCAGAGCCATTTGAACCATTTTGTCGGTATTCCCGTTGTTGTGGGTTTATTTATCGATTGTCATTGTTTATTTGTAGTCACGATCATAAACTTTCGATCACAAACTTGAAAGTCCGTGATCGTGATCTTTCGACCTAAGCTGCTGTAATGATCAGCAGAGACAGTTTGAGCCAAAACACACGAAAGTTTATAATGAAGTGCCATTGTTGCCGACATAAACATGCACGTGTAAATCAGCAATTTCCAGTTTTCCCCCCAGTGATGATGGTTTTACGAACCGAAACCGGCAGAGGAATAAAGTTATTTTGGAACAGCTGGTGGTTTGCATTGTTTCAAGTTCCACACAGATACTCCTGAAACTCTGTGCTTCTGAATTTTTAATAATCATGGTAATGCTTGTAAAACGCGGCGCGCATGCAATACATAATGACTGATGCATGAATAGTTCAGCTAGATGACTAACAGTTTCATTGCGCCGCAATTGATGTCAACTGTTGTGTGCTCTTCTCAACACTTCTACTATTTAAAGTCGTTGCTGTTATCTGCTGCACGCGATCCACGTTTTTCGTTTTAAATTTTACAAGCTATTAAAAATTCACAAGTATAATTTTAGTACTACCTGTAGGCGTCAGGAAACTGCGTGGGACTAGTGGAAATTATTTTATACTTTTTAGTCCGTTTTAAAAAAGGGTTATATTAAAAAAATATTTAAATAATTATTTTCTGCTTTTAAGTCTTGTGTATGTGAAATTTTATAACCGATTTCAAACATTTTGATGAGATTACAGCAGACATACGGTAAATTTCTGGTGTATTTCGGTTTCTCTTCCCCTGAGTCAACCAATATATTGCTTCCTCCTACGTATGTCTTGAGAAACGACCATGAAGGTAAAAAAATAGAGAGATTAGACCTCACAGTGGGAAACGGGAGAAATAGTACTGGTACAGAAGGTACCCTCCGCCACACACTAGACTTGAAAACGAGTTAATATTGCATTGTCATCCAATTCTGAGCTGTATTGAAAAATTTATGTTTCCAGCTCACCGGGAAGCTAGTTTAAAACCATTGCAAAATTTGTGTCAAACAGACCGACGCATAGAAAACCGAAATACCCTCAGCAACATACCAGACAAAAGTGGCAGTTAACATCGCATTGCTGTTCACTTCCAAACTATGTTGAAAGTTTCTAGTTTCTAACTCATCGGGAAGTTAGTTTACAACCAATAGCAAAATTTGTACCGAACAGACAAACACACAAGAAAGCGACCTAACAAAACCGTGTGAAAATAGAAAGGACACTAAACCATCTGTGGCTATATCTGAATTTGATCGCTTCTAATTTTAACAGTTGGATCTTCTTATTTACATCACTCGTCTAACAACGTACCAAAAATTTCCAATGTGTTAACATTAGTATGTGTAAATTACAAGCCTGTTTAATTTTCTTCTTTCTTCTCTGGTATGTAGTCGCCGCGCGGGATTAGCCGAGCGGTTTTCGGCGCTGCAATCATGGACTGTGCGGCTTGTCCCGGCGGAGGTTCGAGTCCTCCCTCGGGCATGGGTGTGTGTGTTTGTCCTTAGGATAATTTAGGTTAAGTAGTGTGTGTGCTTAGGGACTGATGACCTTAGCAGTTAAGTCCCATAAGATTTCACACACATTTCAACATTTTTTTTTTTTTGTATGTAGTCATTCATCGGGTAAATAACTATATTTGTCTTCTACATCAACATATACTGGTGATTAATATTGACGTTTAAAAACCTCCGAAGCAACGTACATGACGCTGTGACAAGTAATTTAATATAGGACACATGGGGCCGAAAATGTCGGGAAATACTTCAAAAAGGATTGAGAAATGTTGAACATATGACGTCACCAGATGGCGTACCTCGGCGCACATGCAGCGGTGGAGCCTATCGGTCCGTCGCACTGATCATCCCAACCAAAGTGAAGCAAGTACTCACGTCCGTGTGGCTCTGTGTCTACGTGCTCGTCTCCAGCGAATGGGGCTCAGGGTTCGAGCCTTGCGTGTGGCAGCCAATATTACTTTGCACTGCATTACTCAATTATATGCTTACATTGAGGTAAAAATTATTATTTTATTTACCGGTGTCGTGGTCTCCGCTGGTAAACTGCAAAGTACAGTACAACGGAAACCTACCATACTGCTTCACATGTGAGTAAGTATAAACATCTGAATTGCATCGATGGCAATGATTATCCTTATTGTTCTTTACTAAAAGAATTCTGTAAACAAAAAAAAGAAGAGACGAAAATAAAGATCACAAAATTAGAACAGATTTTTCGTGGTTGCAGCGAGGAAAATAATTTTATAACTTCTACATTTACAGCAGATCACATTTACAAAAGATGTAGCCTAGCAGAGCGATGTGTAGCACTGCCCCCTCCGCCGAGGGTAGGATCGGCTAGCCCAATCGCTGCACGTGCGGCGAGCAACGACATCTGGTGACGTCACATGTTCAACGTTTGTCATCCACTTTTGGGGTGTTTCCCGACATTTGCGGCCCCATGTGTGCTGTTGTCTTGTATTAAATTCCTTGTCTCAGCGTCATCAACGTCACTTCGGTGCATTTTACAAGTTAATAAGACTGACCCTGTATACTCCAAAGGCCACGGTACGGTGCTCTGTAGAGAGCACCTCGCGCCAGTATTAACGATTTTTTGCCCAGTTCCATTACAGTATTGAACGACTTACGAATGGCTGTTCTGTATCTCATTATCACGATTCCTCTGCGAGATATACAACGGCGGCAGCAGAATTGTCCCGCAGTCTTCCTCACAAGGGAACCTCCCCATCGCACCCCCCCCCCCCCCCCCCCCCCAGAGAGCACCTCGCGCCAGTATTAACGATTTTTTGCCCAGTTCCATTACAGTATTGAACGACTTACGAATGGCTGTTCTTTATCTCATTATCACGATTACTCTGCGAGATATACAACGGCGGCAGCAGAATTGTCCCGCAGTCTTCCTCACAAGGGAACCTCCCCATCGCACCCCCCCTCAGATTTAGTTATAAGTTGGCACAGTGGATAGGCCTTGAAAAACTGAACACAGATCAATCGAGAAAACAGGAAGAAGTTGTGTGGAACTATGAAAAAACATAAGCAAAATATGCAAACTGAGTAGTCCATGCGCAAGATAGGCAACATCAAGGAGAATGTTTTCCCGATTGACCTGTGTTCAGTTTTTCAAGGTGTATCCACTGTGCCAATTTATAACTAAATCTGAGGGGAGTACGATGGGGAGGTTCCCTTGTCAGAGAGAAATTCTCTAGATTTGTCCAACTGTTTGGCGAGAATGACGTCAACAATTCCCAATTAAGGTGAGGCTTACTATCTTTGGCCCGAAAAAAGCATGTTCTTTGAGAATTCTTTTCTCTGGATGTGAGATAGATATCAATGTCAAATTTGGTCAAAATGTTTATTGATATTTCCTCTACAAACTGGAATGTTTTCGACCGGAAATGTCGATGAGCAAAGGCGGAAGTGCCGTCGGAACGAAACAAAATTTTGATGTAGACCTCCACGCGCGGTACGTCACAGGTCAGCCGGCTCGTCTGCAATCAAAACCGAGTTGACGTTTGCGGAGTATATAAGATTCTTTAGGAGTTGTACCTCGCCTAAGTTATTTGGACCATAGGGAACAAAATGGTGGCCATTTGAAAAAATAGGGTTTTTTTCCATTTCGAGAAAAACGCGTTTCAAGTTTTGACTACATATAAATGCAATATTATGCAACTTCCGTTCAATCTGCTATTCCGGGTTCACAGACTAGTACTTCCTATTTCTCATAGAGGGCGTTCTGCTCGATCTGGGCCATCCTGCGCTGCTCCAGAGCCGCTCGAACGGCCGGTGACAAGCGGTTTTCGGCCGCTTGAATCCGGTGGTCGTATGAATGCTTGGCGAACTGCGTCGAATAGAGTCCCAGGGTGACGTCCATCGTCATGGTCTTCAGAATTGCTGGGTACCCTTCGTTAAAGCTGCTCACTGCCAGGAAAGACGCAATCTCCACAGTCTTCGCATCAGAATGCAAATACTTGGCGGCTAACTTCCAAACACACTCGTTTACACTTTCATTTGAATTTTGTGTGTTTTCTCCCAAGCACCGGTGCAATAACTCGTCCTCCGAAAGGGCCTCGTAGATCGGATGGATCACTTTTTGAACTTCTTTGGAGAGCGGCTGGTCGTGTTGATATTCGTCCAGATGTTCGGTAGCCTCTGCAATGCGCCACTTGCACCAACTAGTTTCCCCAGCCGGACAATTTTGGTGTTGTGCGTGGTCATCCCTCGAACACTTGTGGAAATACGTTGTCCAAATTGCCTTCTTCATCTGTTCCACCGAATTGGAATGCCGTCGGATTGCCAAGCCTTAGTACGTCGTGAGCTCCTTGATCACTTTATCAGTTTTTGTCATGGGCAAGCACATAGAGTAATTTTTCGCGTTTACAAAGTCGAAATTACCGAAAAAAACTGGTGCTTGAAAAAGGCCGATTTCAGGCAGGTGCATTTTTTTGTTCAAGCGCGAATAACAAACATTTCCGTTCCGTATTCGGAAAGACCGTTTCAGGGGTGGATTCTAAGCACTTTTATGGCTGCAAAAGTGCAATTTGAACAAAATCGATTTTTTGAACCAAAAGATAGTGAACCTCCCCTTAACTTCCCTCAAGGTCTCTTACATACCGGGTGATCAAAAAGTCAGTATAAATTTGAAAACTGAATAAATCACGGAATAATGTAGACAGAGAGGTACAAATTGACAAACATGCTTGGAATGACTTGGGGTTTTATTAGAACCAAAAAATACAAAAGTTCAAAGAATGTCTGACAGATGGCGCTTCGTCTGATCAGAATAGCAATAAGTAGCATAACAAAGTAAGAAAAAGCAAAGATGATGTTCTTTACAGGAAATGCTCAATATGTCCACCATCATTCCTCAACAATACCTGTAGTCGAGGAATAATGTTGTGAACAGCACTGTAAAGCATGTCCGGAGCTATGGTGAGGCACTGGCGTCGGATGTTGTCTTTCAGCATCCCTAGAGATGTCGGTCGATCACGTTACACTTGCAAATTCATGTAACCCCAAAGCCAATAATCGCACGGACTGAGGTCTGGGGACCTGGGAGGCCAAGCATGACGAAAGTGGCGGCTGAGCACACGATCATCACCAAACGACGCGCGCAAGAGATCTTACACGCGTCTGGCAATTTTTTTTATGTTCTAATAAAACCCCATGTTATTCCAAGCATGTGTGTCAATTTTTACCTCTCTATCTACATTATTCCGTGGTTTATTAAGTTTTCAAATTTATACTGACTTTTTGATCACCCGGTATTCGTGCACGATCCTAGCAGCATGTCTCATGATTCGTTTAACTCGTGATGTCACACCTACTCTATCTGATTAACAATAAGATACACAGGCAGCCCTATGTAATGCAGATTTGACCACTAGATGTCACGAGAGGCAGACCAACTAGTATAGGAGGGGGTGGGGGGGGTGGGGGAGAATATTTTGCTGTCAGTAGAAGGCAGTAACAACAGAATGTGTCATCCAAAAAACTTGACGCCACCTTTCTATCACCAACAGAACCAGTTTTTATGTGCGGCGTTTTGAATACATTACGCAGCGCATGCTGTCGCGTGCGTACCGATTTGTATGTAGATGGCAGCAGTGGCGCTGCCTGCAGCCTAGGCACCTCGTTCCTCGTGGAGCCCCGGCTTGCCATGTGATGATAAGCGGATGGGAACGGCCTCAATGACCTCACAGGCTGATGTCACGCGATGCTATGTCTGGAAACAACTACCACATCGCACGGCCGGCTCCCGCCATTTCCTCTTCTCTCCCTCCCCTGTGTGTGTGTGTGTGTGTGTGTGTGTGTGTGTGACGGCTTCCTCGTAATGGTATTATTTACTTCCAGAATGGACGTCATTCGTTATATACACATCCCATGATGAGCTAACACACACATTTAGCTGGTTGCACTACCACGTTTATACTCTGGCACGTACGAGCTATTTGCATTCAATGTCAAGAGCAGCAGCCTCTGGCTCCTTTCAGAGACGCTGTGATCACTTGACAGTGATGTCATTTCGGAAGTGACTGTCTGTCCTATAATGAGGGAAATAAGAAAAATGTTCAAATGTGTGTGAAATCTTATGGGACTTAACTGCTAAGGTCATCAGTCCCTAAGCTTACACACTACTTAACCTAAATTATCCTAAGGACAAACACATACACCCATGCCAGAGGGAGGACTCGAACCTCCGCCGGGACCAGCCGCACAGTCCATGACTGCAGCGCCTGAGACCGCTCGGCTAATCTCGCGCGGCGGGAAATAAGACATAAGTAAGAAAGGAGAATCTCCTGAGAGTAGCAGTATGTGTAGAGTGGAGAAAGGAGGTGGGAGAGCTGTATCAGAAAGCAGAGCATTTTCTGTGCAGCCATACATTCTTAAGCGGAGACTTAGCCGTAAATAAAAACAGTGATCTAGAAACTATAGAATTTTTTTTATTTAATTCCAGTCTATGATCACAAAAATTATCGTCAAATTACTGATTTCGATCCATAATGAATGTCTTCATATCCGATTAAAACAGACCCAGCTTTGTTATTCTGATACAGGTATTTCAATTGTTTACTACAGGCGAACAATGTCGAGTGACAAGGGCCTCCCGTCGGGTAGACCGTTCGCCGCGTGCAAGTCTTTCGATTTGACACCACTTCGGCAACTTGCGCGTCGATGGGGATGAAATGATGATGATTGGGACAACAGAACACCCAATCCCTGAGAGGAGAAAATCTCTGACCCAGCCGGGAATCGAACACGAACCCTTATGATTGACATTCAGTCGCGCTGACAACTTAGCTACCGGGGGCGGACAAGCGAATAATAAAAGATAGAAACACATTGTGCATGTCACTGGGTGGAGGAAGGTTCAAAGGTTTCACACAGCTATGCCGTTGTTTGTTTGTAGCAATAGGACGACTACTCCAGAAGAGAAACCATTTTGTTTGTTGGAATTTTTCGCGACGTCCATCCATTGTTCAAGTGTAACGTGCATTCCACCGTCGATTCAATTAGAAGTTGCCTCTGTTCAAGCAGATTTATGACTGGCATACAGAATTCTTGGAAGTTGGTTGCATATGAAAAAGGAAGAGAACTTGTCGGCTGGTGAAAATTTCGAGCGTATCCGACATGCGTTCACACGGACGGAGCTCGCAAAGTCCACATGACGGGAGGACCAGGAACTTCAGCTTGCTCAAACAACGGTGAGGCGAGTTTTGAAATGACGCCTGCGTATGAAGGCTTACGAGTTTCAGTTACTGTAGCAATTGCGTCCCTGCGACCGTAACAGATGGTACGAATGTTGCATTTCAATTCTCCAAGGATACGGCAGAGGACACGTTTTCCAGATGGCTCATCTATTCGGACGAATCGACGTTTCATCCATCGGATGAAATAAACCTCCATGTCGCCGAACATGAAAGAGACTCGCATATATATTCTTGCGGAGGAAACTGTAACCGGAATGGCACACCTGGACGTGCTGCAAAACTGGCTGACACTTCAATTTCACGAAGACTCCAATGATTTCAATTTTAAGCATGACGGCGGCTCTCCTCGCGTTCACTCTGAGGAGCGGCATTATCTTAACAACACCATCCCACAACGCTGGATTGGAAGAGGTGGACAATAAGATCTTTTTCATTACCTTTGGCTTCCCAGGTCACCAGACCTCGCATCTTGCGATTTTTTCTGTGGGGGTGAATAAAAGACAGTCTTTGTCTCATCTATGGCAACTATTTTTCAAGAGCTGAGAAATCGAATTGTTCAAGCTCTCGATTCAATAAACAGGCACCTGTTGATTTGTATGTGGAATGAAATGGACTACCGTTTCGATGTTTCTCGAGCAACGCATGGTGCCCATACCGAGTGTGCGATATAGTTTTGTGCGAACATAAAATTTTGAACCTACCTCTATCCAGTGATATGAGCAAAGTGTTTCTATCTTTCATAGTTTGTCCGTAATAAACTACTGAAATCTGTTCTTTCTTTCTGAATCGCCCTGTATTACGAAGCGACTATCTCTGAAACCTATTCCAGTTGCAGGTTGCTTATTTAACAGGTACAAGTGGCAACAAAAGTTTTATTTCCAATGTTTCTGATAATTATTAACAGCATTTAAAAATTTAAAATGCTCTCATAATCCACTCATCACGAAGTACAGTCTTACGTAAAACGCTTAACACGAAAAGACACGTGCCGCTACTACAGTTAGGATCCGTGTGTATGTTGGTTACGTATTTATGTAAAGATGAAGACACTTGCACAGGACAGAGTATCATGGGGAGATGCATCAGACCAGCCTTTGGACTGAAGACAACAGCAATGCTATTTTCTCAGTCTATTTAATCAGCACAACACATAATTTTGAAACATCGTGCGTGTGATCCTTCTCCGCCTCCAGTTTACACATAATTGCTAATTTTCAATTGAACTGGGTTAGAATTTCACGAAATGAATAAAGGAAAATTGTATAAGAAAAAATCGAGACTCAAGTAGTGAAGTAGTGAGTGCTGTCGACTGGGAATCTCAAGTAGATTTCATATTTCTAGATTTCCATGTACTTGAAACGCAGTGGAAAAGTACCTGTTTACTCTTCTAGTGCCACTGGGGTCAATATGCCCCACAAGCACACTGGAAACACATACCTCTCCTTTTTCCAAAGCTCTCATTTGCAAAACGTATGACTATTTCCCTCTGAGTCAATTGTACTCACAGCGACGTTTCATTCGTTTTTGGGGTCCCGTGGCTCAATCGGTCGAAACGGAACGCTTATAGGATCAATTTGTTGTCCGTCCGTCCGTTTGTCTGTCTGTCCGACGGTTAAGATCCCTTTTTCTCAGTAAAGGATAGACGCATCAAGATGAAATTTATGTCACATACTGAGGACTACGGTCCCCTGGTGGTGTTAAAAAATTTAAACTTCTAAGTCAATTCAATCGAAAAATACGGCACTTTATATCACAAATTTTTTTACTAGCAAACACGTTCATCAAAACCTATAGGCTACTTCCCGTTGACCTAGAAACATAAAATTTGGCAAGAAGCAAAGTTTTACTGTACAAGTAAAGGGAAAAAACGCGAAAATTGTTAATTTGCAATTGTACCACACGAAAACAACGTTCTCGAAAGCGTTGGAATTCCCCGGACTGATATCAGGACAGCATAGAAATCGATAGCAGGTAAAAATCGTCGAGATACTCGATTCCCGAGATGGATAAAATATCTGTATACGTAATTAAGTTCGTATGGAACCCTCATAGGACGACGCCTACTCGCACTTGGCCAGTTTTTTAAATTAAAATACATTAAAATTTATTCTTTTTCACTGAGTACCACTGTGCTCAATATGACCTCAATCAAAACTTCTTTTTTTTCTGAATGAAACATTTATCAAAATAAAATGGTATCTGTTTCGTTTAACTCCTGTAACGTATGTTTTTATGTTATTTCATTAAAACACTGTCACTATATCCCGTGTAAGGGATTTGATGTCTTTCTGATTATAGTGGTACTCAGCGAAACAAAAATATCCTGGTAGCAGGGTGGTGGGTAGATTAAGCTATACATCCTATAAATTTTACGATTACTTAGATAACACAGAGTAGAATAAAACGAAACAGAAATAAATAATAATAACGATAAAAACATCTATCATTTCACAAACACTTTCACTTACTTCCAAAGCTAAGCAATGTAAAACTGATACCTTTTCTCTTTCTGAGCTCAGCATCTCATTCATTATAGTCAAGTGCTCACTCAGTTTTTCAGGCTAGCAAATGGGAAGCTAGGCACACAAAATGGAAACCTGACGTCTTTGCTATGGGCCTGACATTAGCTGGCAGCGTGTGTAGTGTTATATTATGACACAATCTGTGTATAATGTGTGTAACGTCTGCAGCGACTGGGAGTGAGAAATAAATGAACAGTGTAGCAGTAGCCTCTTGCATTATTAAATATGTTCTTTATAAAACAGGATTGTACGCCAGCGATTAACCGAGTGAAGCAGCACTGTTTTGAACAGTCTGCCCTTGCATTCGGGAGATATATCCAATAGCGCTGTAAAAATGATCTACGAATCAATAATGCTACCACTTACTACTACTACTACTACTACTACTACTACATAAGACTTTTGACACTGTTGCTCACAAACGCCTTCAAAACAAATTACGTGCCTATTGAGTATCAGCCGGCCGAAGTGGCCGTGCGGTTAAAGGCGCTGCAGTCTGGAACCGCAAGACCGCTACGGTCGCAGGTTCGAATCCTGCCTAGGGCATGGATGTTTGTGATGTCCTTAGGTTAGTTAGGTTTAACTAGTTCTAAGTTCTAGGGGACTAATGACCTCAGCAGTTGAGTCCCATAGTGCTCAGAGCCATTTGAACCATTTATTTGAGTATCATCTGTTTTGAAAGCGTTTAGTGGGCTACGCTCCCACCAGCTGAGCTGTGTCGGCCCGGTCAAAAACCCAGAATCCTGTCTTTCGTGGCCTAAGCTATCCAGGTAGCACTCACAGACAGCTTTGCTTCTGCCAGCACCTCTCTCCCACTTCGCAAACTGAGAAGAAGTTCTACATACGTTTCGTCCGGGAGTGCCTATGAATTCTGCAGTTGCCATTGTTGTTGGTATGTAACGCAGATATTTTATAGTATTAAACAGTTACTAATAATGGTAACTGTATGAAGAATGAGATAGCCTTCTATAAAGACTAGAAAAAATTAAGAGTAAGTTGGGAAAACGTCGGTAGGAGCATTGCCCGCGGAAGTCAAAGGTTCGAGTATTGGCAAGGAACTCAGAGCTAATCTACTCTCTGCTGCAGAGTGAAAGAGTAAATCCGAAGGGTATTTTATTGTAATGGGATTGAAACGTAATAAATACCATACCACCAGCAATGCAATCAAATGGTTCAAATGGCTCTAAGCACTATGGGACTTAACATCTGAGGTCATCAGTCCCCTAGACTTAGAACTAATTAAACCTAACTAACCTAAGGACATCACACGCATCCATGCCCGAGACAAGATTCGAACCTGCGACCGTAGCGGCAGCGCGGTCCCGGACTGAAGCGCCTAGAACCGCTCTGCCACAGCGGCCAGCAGCTATGCAATCGACGACTGACGAAATACAACGAATCATCAATAGATCAAGCATATGCAACAAGGCAAATATTGCTACCTTATAGATCGCTCAGAAATGATCACACCAGAAGGTAACAGCAAATAACAATATTGTGGCTGAAATGGATCAATATAATTTTAAATGAGGTGTGAAGAAGTGTAACTTGAATTGTCAGGAGAGTAAAAAAAAAAGTTGATAATCTTAGAAGTGTAGAGGGAAATCAACTGTCGAGTTTACAGAAATGGAAGACATAAGAAAAGAATAACACGGGAGTTTCTACGGTGGGGTAGTTTCTTACAGCAGCGTGATGCAAGAAGTAATGGAAACAAGATATGAAAGCAAGAACTTTATTTAGTCCAGTCTGACTTTGATATTACACTGAAGGACTTGAATTCGGTAACGCCAGCATACACTGATGCGGAACGATGAACCTCATTTGAGGAAGAATGTTACTTGCTTTGGAGTCGAGAATCTATGAAGCAGTTCATGTGCCATCACATTTATATAAACTAATTATTATCGCACTACGATAGAAGCCATTTGAAGCCATATTTGGAAACCTTTACATCACATGTTGTGCTTCCGAACCGTAGAGTAATGCAGCGAAAAATTGAACGAGGTATTGAAAGGAGTTTCAAATTGTGATCATTTCGAGATCGCTAAAGCTAAAGGCGCCGGAGACGCAATAATATTAAGTAAGTGAATAATTAGGAAAAGTGTATTTTGTGAAACTAGAGAAGACCTGCAACAAGGGAAATTTGAATAAGATATTCGAAACGCTTGGAAGAATGAATACCAATGTAGCAAGAATAGAGTAACTAAGAATGTTCACGAGAACAAGGGGAACAGTGCAAATGGAGAAATCAAGAAACATCGTGCTGAAGCGGTTTAAATGATATCTCTGATGAGCTTTATATTCAAGATGTAACTAAACAGATGAAACGAATTTCATTAGATGAATAAAATGTCAGGTAGACGGAGTGGATCCTTATACAAACACTGGTTGTTTCCAAGTAACAGAGGGACAGGGCCTGCTCGTCATCGCCGCATTTGTTCATATTATGGGAAATGCAGGACTTTGCCAGAAATGGAAATGACAGAAGTGAGAGCTCCAGATGCCCAAGCGTTCAGGAGAAACAGCCTTTTTGGCGTGGGATGGGTGATGCATGAACCATTTATGTTACCGTAGTTTCCATGCAGTGGTTCGTCAAATAGGAAGAGGACAGAACGGTAATCCGTCGTGGGGTCGAGTCCCTAGGCGGAATGCTTTTTTATGTTTTTGTTTTCAATTTTTACGTTACATATAACGCAAATAAACCGAAATCAAACAACTCACCCATGTACAACGCAATATGCTATATCCCTTTCTGCCGAAATTTTACCAAAACTCTACGTTTGCCTACAAGAGAGGACTGGCTCTTTTGGACCGAGGATTCAAAAATCGGTGGATACGTATGCACCGAAATGTAGGAATGTCGCCATTAATCTGGCACAATTCGGGAAACTTACACAACGTTATATAACTTTTTTTTGTTGATGTGATTAAGCCCTGAGTGCTAATTCCTTCTGTTAACTGACTTTTGGGAAAGACAAACAAATCCACAATTATACGACGAGTATTTTCAAGTTGAAGAAGAACTGCCATTGTGCAGTACTAAAATGATTCCCCCAAAACGCTCTCCACCAGTGCAACCCTGCGATGTCTGTTTCAAAAGTTAGCCAAGGAATTTGGTCAAAAAGTTTCGAAATTGCCTCTTTCTCAGAGAGAGAAAGAAATTATATCCCCAGAACACTGCATAAAAATACATTCAACTGTACGTCATCATTTATCTTCGCCAATATTCGGCGAAATGGTGCCTTACGGTTTACTGCCAAACTGCGCGCTGAGAGAGAAATTTTTATGAGCATAAGCCAAATTTGTTTTGCTATGGAAACTTTAAAACAAACATGTAAGTTGTGCAAGATACCAAGAAATACACTGCTTCCCCAGTTTTTTAGGGTGAATATCATCCTAGTACGTATGAAATAATAATAATATCTAAGTTGATATACGAAATTCTCGTGTACGCCTTGTAATTTCTTCCTGAAAATTTATTTCCAGTCCCAAAGTTTCCTTCCCTTTTCTTTTCGTGCCTTTTATGAAAATAACAACCAAATCGTTAGACAGTGACAGCACCAATCGATGTTTTATGGACGTCAAAAACAACTAGACGTAAGTACTATTGTATAGTCACCCAGTACTGTCAATAACTATAAACAAGAATAGAAACAAAGGTTAACGAAGTCTTGTTTATTCGTAGGCAGCTAGAAAATAACACTGTAATCCAAACATGCTTATTGCAAAACAATAACGCACGAAATACTTTAAACGTTGCAGCGTAGAGGATTTCGCTACGAATAATGTCTTTTATGAAAATATTAATAAATACAATAGGAGGGCTATTCGGAAAGTAACTTCCGATGGGTAGCGAAATGGAAACCACGGTGAAAGTCCGATTACCGTGGATCGCGCTACGTCGCTCTTTTCAGTTGTGACACCCAAACCTCCAGGTGTCAGACACTTATATCGGTGCCAAACAGCGATACAGTATCAAACAAAACTCCGATTTAGTTCATACTATGCGCTGTCGTCGAAGAGAATGGGCGTAAAAGTTAATTAAAAGTATCACCAGAACTACGGGAAACAGGAAAGGAATAATTGTGAATAACTGACATGTATAACTTCCGTGGAGAAGTTGGTAGATCGTAAGATCGTCGTAGCAAGGGTAATGGGTTCAAACCTCCAAGATGACAATTTTATTTTTACTGTATTATGCGTGAATTTATTATATGGGACTATTAATACTTTCGCAAGTGTCATACATTTGTTTCTTTATACTACTGTTCCGATTGTTTATGCTTATTCTGTGATAACACAAATGCACTAGCTGCTTCATCACAAGTGATGTCTGTTCTGCCGCACGTGTCCGACAGAACGCCATACCTACCTATACAAATGTACTCTAGAGGTTTCCTACTTTCAACTAACGAAGCGAAGCAGACTGCCAAAAGAAGATTGCTACAAACTCCGAAAGGTCCTTTCACATGTCAGGAAAATGTTTTCCTATGTAACAGTTACACGCGTAAAGAGCTCTAAAAATTGTCATCAGTGGTGTTTGAACACAGGAAATTTTGTACGAAGACCACACGCTCTATCAACTCACCCACGCACGACATGCATAACAGTCACTCACAGATGTGCGTTTATTGTCCTCCATCGTTCTGGTTTACTTTTAGTTGCCTTTGCGCATGTTCTACTGGACGACAGCACATAGCACGAACTAAATCAGTGTTCTGGTTGATACTTTATCGGCAAACAACGTTTGGTACCGATCTGTGTGTCTGACATCTGGAGGCAGCACAGAGTGAGAACGTAAAGATGTATAGAAAATAGTGTCGCCCGCCAAGAATGAGGGCCTAATGAGAAACTTCCCCTGATGTTGTGCAGCCCACATAACATAACTGTCCTTCTTCGAGACAATTCTCAGCCGCATTCAGCAGGGGCAATTAAGATGCTCCTGCAGCCTTTTTGATGGGAAGTGTTTGATCACCCAAACTACAGCCCGTAATTGTCTCCCTGTGAGTTTCATCTCTGCTCACATGAATCACTGGCTATGAAGACAACATTTTGGCCTAGACAACGAGCTGTTGACCAGCGTAGAGAACTGGTGGAAGGCACAGGCGGCTGCCTTCTATGACGAAGCTATTGGAAAGTTGGTACAACACTACGACAGATATCAAAGACGGAGCGGCGCCTATGCAGGTAAGTGGGTGGAAGCTGTAACTAACAGCTGGATATAAAACATTTTTGATTTTCACAGTGGTTCCCATTTCGCGGCCGATCGGAACTTACTTTCCGAATAGCCCTCACATACCGAACATTATATCGGTTTATTTACAATGTACGTAACGTAAAAACTGAAACTAAAAGAAGTTTTCGCATGGGGACTCGACCCCACGACTCGCGGATTATGGTTCTCTTTCCGCTGTCATCCGCTGCGTGGAATGGACGCTAACGTAAGTGTCTGATGCCTCGCCCGACCCGCGACAATAAAGCTATTTTCTATAAACCCATAGCCATCTGGAACTCTCGCGCATAGAATCTAATTTCTCTAAATTCTTAGCCATCTGAAACTCCCATTCTACCTGGGCTACCCAGAAAGTAAGTTACGATCGTTTGCGAAATGAAGACCACTGTAAAAATCCGATGAAGCTTTGCACAGGTGTGTTGGGCAGTGTCTGTAAAACGTCCATCGATCGTGTCGCGTCGCTCTTTTCAGTTCTGAGCGTACAATGGGCACGTAAATGTACCTACAAAATAGTGTCTCCCGCTAACTACGAGGGTCTGGTGAGAAATTTCGCCTGAAGTTATGCAGCCCACGTAACACAACTGTCACGCCGTTCCTTGTTCATGACAATTCTCAGCTGCACTCTGCAGGGGCAATGAAGATCCTCCTACAGCGTTTTCAGTGGGAAGTGTTTGATCACCCACAATACAGACCGCAATTGACACCCTGAGTTTCATCTCTGCTCGCACGAACCACTGACTATGTAGACAATATTTTGGCACAGACAACGAGTTGTAGACCTGCGTAGTGAATTAGCGGAGCCGGCCGCGGTGGTCTAGCGGTTCTAGGCGCTCAGTCAGGAACCGCGCGACTGCTACGGTCGCAGGTTCGAATCCTGCCTCGGGCATGGATGTGTGTGATGTCCTTAGGTTAGTTAGGTTTAAGTAGTTCTAAGTTCTAGGGGACTTATGACCACAGATGTTGAGTCCCATAGCGCTCAGAGCCATTTGAACCATTTTTGAATTAGCGGAAAGCACTGGCGGCTGCCTTCTATGACAAGGGTACTGAAAATTGGTACGTCGCGACAAATGTCTAAGTC
Organism: Schistocerca nitens; assembly: GCF_023898315.1. NCBI lineage: Eukaryota > Metazoa > Arthropoda > Insecta > Orthoptera > Acrididae > Schistocerca > Schistocerca nitens. The sequence goes on along the minus strand of NC_064618.1, from coordinate 281,043,034 downwards.
GGAGCGGCGATTATTTAGATATTAGCTGGGAGTTGTGGCTAACTGTTGCAAATAAAACATTTTTGATTTTTACAGTAGCGCCCATTTCGCGGACGATCGGAACTAACTTTCTGAATAGCCCTCGTATCACTTTCATTTCTGGTCGAGCCCTGCATACACTGATCAGCCAGAACATTACGACTACCTACATACAAGCCGGTGTGTTCATGTTTGGCAAGGATAGTGGTGGCGACGCGTCATGGCATGGAAGCAGTGAGGCATTGGTAAGTCGCTGGAGGGAGTTGGCACCACATATGCAGGTACAAGTCATCTAATTCCCGTAAATTCTGGGGAGGGAGGCGATGAGCTCTGACGCCACGTTCAATCACATCCCAGATGTCCCTCTAACCACTCCATCACATACCTGGCCTTGTGAGATGGCGCATTATCTTGTCGAAAAATGCTACTACCGTCGGGAAACATTATTGTCATGAAGGGGTGTGCGTGGTCGGCAACCAGTGCTCGATACTCATTGGTCACCTTGGTGCCTTGCACGAGTTCCACTGAACCGCTGAATGCCCACGTGAATGTTTCCCAGAGCTTAGTAAAGCCGCAGCCAGCTTGTCTCCATCCCCAAGTACAGGTGTCAATGAGCTCTTCCCTTGGAAGAAGACGGCTTCGCTACCTCCTATCGGCATGCTAAATAAGGTATCGGGATACACAGTCGATACATGGGCTGCGACAGGGGTGCAGGCCGTTGGGAGCAGAGTAAAGTTAGGAAGGACACTTAGTGGGTTCCATGACACATGCGGTAGTGACCAAAGGCATCGTGACAGCTTTGGACTACACGAACGTTATTGCATCGTTAAAGGGTGATGTCTTCCACGATGGCGACGGCGTCAAAAAATGGCTCTGAGCACTATGGGACTTAACATTTGTGGTCATCAGTCCCCTAGAACTTAGAACTACTTAAACCTAACTAACCTAAGGACATCATACACATCCATGCCCGAGGCAGGACTCGAACCTGCGACCGTAGCGGTCACGCGGTTCCAGACTGAAGCGCCTAGAACCGCACGGCCACACCGGCCGGCGCGACGGCGTCTTCCACCAGGATAACTGTCCATGCCACAAGACCAGAATCGCGCTACAGTAATTTGAGGAGCACGTCAGTGAATTTTCGCTGATATCTTGCCCATGAAATTCGCCTGATATTAACCCAAAACACGAAATCTGGGATGCTATCGGGCGGTAACTCCGCATTGACAAACCACCTGCCCGTAATTTACGGGAACTGCACGACATGCGCATTGACAGATGCTACCACATATTTCCGGAAACCTGCTAAGGACTTGTCCAATCCATACCATGCAGAATCGCTGCTGTATTGTGTTCCAAAGGTGGATCAACACGCTATGAAACAGGTGGTCACAGTGTTTTGGCTCGTCTGTGTAGGTATTAGTCTCGGGTTACCAGCTGGGTGCATTAGTTTACAAAACACATTTCGACAGCGCTCCTATCCGTGATTCCTGTAGAATGAGCGTCTTTGCTACATGGCGCCTTTGTGAATATATTGTTAGCGTTAAGGCGCTTTGATACTGCCTTGGAATACTTTCACTGTCGGAAACGGTCGTAGGGATCCACGAAGATTGGTACAAACTTACTCCCATTCTTCGTCGGTTCATAATATCGTCCAGCGTTTCATTCATCTATAGTTATCGGGAGATATGCACTTAACAGCTCCCGGACTGACTCCCGTGTGGGGAACAGCTTTCAACAGCTCCTTTGTTTCTCAAAGAGAGCAAGCAGTAGCTTCACTGACAAGGGCCGCTCGCTCAGAGACGTGGCAAAAAAGGCCCGGGGGGTTGGGCGAGAAGCAGAGTGTGAGAATAAACAGGGGCAGAGGCAGATGCGGGACCGGCAGCTGCCCAGCTGGCAGCACATGTGGCTCACACTTGTTGCTGCCTGCTGCCTGCTCCCAGCTAGATGACGTGCAGGTCCTCGGCAGACTTCTTCGATCCAAGCAAAGCCGAGGAAAGCATCTAAAGCCCGTCATACGCGAAACTACAACATCGATAAGCATGCATGTGCAAACACATTTGCATCCACACAGTACAAGGATGCGTGTGTAAGCATCAGTTCGTGCGTAGAATACTTGAAATTCGGAAGAAAACAATTTGCTCGTTTTGGTTGGCTTTGCCATTGCGATGTAAAAAGAAGGATCAGGATACATGATGTGTAGTTTAAAGTCTGGTTAATGAAAAAAAAATTGTTTGTTACTCTGTTGGTTCAAGATATACCCACACGAACAGCATAATTTCAGAGCAAGAGAAAGCCGGCCGCCGTCGCCGAGCGGTTCTCGGCGTTTCAGTCTGGAACCGCGCGGCTGCTACGGTCGCAGGTCAGGTTCGAATCCTGCCTCGGGCATGGATGTGTGTAATGTCCTTCGCTTGGTTAGGTTTAAGTAATTCTCAGTCTATGGGACTGGTGACCTCAGATGTTAAGTCCCATAGTGCGTAGAGCCATTTGAAACATTTTGACAAGAGAAAAAGATCTTGAAGACCCTAATATACACGGTCCAGTCTCATTACTGTGACAAACGCCTATGTTCAACGTCATCGTTCAGTAACCACTCTCAAGTGGCAGGTGGCGACACTAACAGTGTAGGGTACGTAAAGCGTGGTGGGGTGACGCGGAAAAGAGCACAGTCATCGTCGTAATGCGGAAACGGAGAGATTTATCTGACGTCAAAAAGGGCATGATCAATAGCTTACGGGGCAAGGGTGGAAACATTTTTGAAACGGCTAAGTTTACAAAATGTTCGCGTACCGCCATGGTTAAAGTGTCCTGTGCATGGCAAAGGGACGCTATTCAAAACTGGCGCCGAAGAAAATTTGGTGCATCACGGGCCATAAACGACAGGAATGAACGACGGTCGCGCAGATACACTACTGGCCATTAAAATTGCTACACCAAGAAGAAATGCAGATGATAAACCTGTATTCATTGGACAAATATATTATACTACAACTGACATGCGATTACATTTTCACGCAATTTGGGTGCATAGATCCTGAGAAATCAGTAACCAGAACAAACACCTTTGCCCGTAATAATGGCCTTGATAAGCCTGGGCATTGAGTCAAACAGAGCTTGGATGGCGTGTACAGGTACAGCTGCCCATGCAGGTTCAACACGATACCACAATTCATCAAGAGTAGTGACTGGCGTATTGTGACGAGCCACTTGCTCGGCCACCATTGACCAGACGTTTACAGTTGGTGAGAGATCTGGAGAATGTGCTGGCCAGGGCAGCAGTCGAACATTTTCTGTATTCAGAAAGGCCTGTACAGGACCTGCAACATGTAGTCGTGCATTATCCTGTTGAAATGTAGGGTTCCGCAGGGATCGAATGAAGGGTAGAGCCACAGGTCTTAACTCATCTGAAATGTAACGTCCATTGTTCAAAGTGCCGTCAATGTGAACAAGAGGTGACCGAGACGTGTAACCAATGGCACCCCATACCATCACGCGGGGTGATACGCCAGTATGGCGATGACGAATACACGCTTCCAATGTGCGTTCACCGCGATGTCGCCAAACACGGATGCCACCATCATGATGCTGTAAACAGAACCTGGATTTGCCCGAAAAAATAACGTTTCGCCATTCGTGCACCCAGGTTCGTCGTTGAGTACACCATCGCAGGTGCTCCTGTCTGTGATGCAGCGTCAAGGGTAACCGCAGCCATGGTCTCCGAGCTGATAGTCCATGATGCTGCAAACGTCGTCGAACGGTTCGTGCAGATGGTTGTTGTCTTCCAAACGTCCCCATCTGTTGACTCAGGGATCGAGACGTGGCTGCACGATCCGTTAGAGACACGCGGATAAGATGCCTGTCTTCTCGACTGCTAGTGATACGAGGCCGTTGGGATCCAGTACGGCATTCCGTATTACCCTTCCGAACCCACCGATTCCATATTCTGCTAACAATCATTGGATCTCGACCAACGCGAGCGGCAATGTGTCGATTCGATAAACCGCAATCGCGATATGCTACAATACGACGTTTATTGAAGTCTGAAACGAGATGGTACGCATTTCTCCTCCTCACACGAGGCATCGCAACAACGTTTCACCAGGCAACGCCGGTCATCTGCTGTTTGTGTATTAGAAATCGGTTGGAAACTTTCCTCATGTCAGCACGTTGTAGGTGTCGTCACCGTCGCCAACCTTGCGTGAATGCTCTGAAAAGCTAATCATTTTCATATCACAGTATCTTCTTCGTGTCAGTTAAATTTCGCGTCTGTAGCACGTCATCTTTGTGGTGTAGCAATTTTAATGGCCAGTAGTGTATGTACAGTTGAGTATACGTGAAATTGGTGAGCAAGTGACAGCCCAGATGAGCCCCGGGGCTATCAACACTGTCTGCTCAACGACCGTTCAGCGAACGTGCAGCGTATGGGCCTCTGAAGCAGACGCCTGGTTCATGCACCCATTCTGACTGCTGTTCGTCGGCGACGAAGGCCAGAATTTGCACGCCAATATTGCAACTTGACGTTAAGTGTGTGGCGAAAGGTGGCCTTTCAGATGAATGAAATTTTATGCTCCATCCGACAGATGGCTGTTAGCGTGTACGGCGTGAAATGTCTGAAAGTAAACACTCTTCAACAATCGTCAGCAGAGTCCAGGCCAATGGAGGGAATATTATGGTCTAGGAAATGTTTTCGTTGCATTCCCTGGGTGATCTCGTCAGTCCGGAAGGCACAACGGATCAATGTAAGTATGCATCTAAACTTAGGGATCATGTCCATCCCCATATGCAGCTTGTTTTTCCTCGGCGCGATGGTACACGAGGGGCGTTTGAAAAGTCCGTGCAAAGTCCGAGAGATGGAACCACCGTCGCGTATCGAGGTCATGTTTAGTTAGTAGCATCTTTGGCAAGAACGCACACCAAGTTGCAGCCATATTGTTCTATTTCTTTGTGTTTGGCTTTCGTGTGAATCAAGGAAGTCGAGTGACTGTCAAAAAATGGGCGAAAAAGAGTTTTGTGTGGTGATTAAACATTACTTTATGAAAGGCAAAACGCCTCAGGAGACTAAAGTGAAGCTTGGTAAACATTACGGTGACTCTACATCTTCGATTAGAACAGTTTATAAGTGGTTCCAAAATTTTCGGAGTGACCATATGGGCACAAGTGATGCAGAACATTCTGCACGCCTTGTGGAGGTTACGACTCCAGAAATCATTGATAAATTCCATGATATGGTGATGGATGGCACAAGAGTTAAGGTGCATGAGATTGCTAGTGCTGTGGGCATCTCGAATGAACGGGTACGTAATATTTTGCATAAACATTTGGACATGAGAAAGCTATCCGCAAAATGGGTTCCGCGATTGCTCACGCTTGACCAAAAACGGAATCGTGTGAAAAGTTACAAGGATGGTTTACAACTGTTCAAGAAGAATCCGCAGGACTTCAAGCGTCGTTTCGTCACTGTGGATGAAACATGGATACATTACTATACTCCTGAGACCAAACAACAACCTAAACAATGGGTTACCAAGGTACCAAGGTAAAATCTGCACCAAAAAAAGGCGAAGACCATTCCTTGGGCCGGAGAGGTTATGGTGACTGTGTTTTGGGATTCACAAGGGATAATCCTCATCGACTATATGGAAAAAGGTAAAACTATTACAGGTGCATATTATTCATCGTTATTGCACCGTTTGAAAACCGAGCTGCAAGAAAACGCCTGCGATTGGACTGCATACAAGTTATTTTCCATCACGACAATGCACCAGCACACACCTCAGCAGTTGTGGTCGCAGAATTATTGGAAATAGGATTCCAACTCGTTTCACATCACCCCTTTTCTCCAGACTTGGCTCCCTCGGAATACCATTTGTTCCCCATTTTGAAGAAATGGCTGTCGGGACAAAGATTTAATCAAACGAGGAGGTGATTGCAGCATCTAATAGCTATTTTGCAGACTTGGACAATTCCTATTATTTGGAAGGGATCAACTAATTTGAACAGCGTTGGACGAAGTGTGTAAGTCTAAAAGGAGACTATGTCGAAAAATAAAAAAAGGTTTACCCCAAACACGTAAGTAGTTCCTATTTTTACATGGACTTTTCAAACGCCCCTCGTACGCCGACAGGACAATGCAACGTTTTACACTGATCGCATTTCGAGGAGTACCAGGATGAGTTTACCATACACCTCTGGCCACTAGACTCCCCGGATTTTAACCCTCTCGAGAATCCGTGGGACCAACTCGATCAGGCTGTTCGCGCTATGAATCCTCAACCGAGAAACCTGGGGCCGGCATGGCTCCATATCTGTCTGTACCATCGACAACCTCATTGACTCTCTCGCTGCATGTCTCACTGCGATCCGTGCTGCAAAATGTTCAGGCTTTTGCAGGTGGTCACGTTAATGTGACTGGACAATGCAGAGAGGAAGGACATGCAGATGGGATGTATGATAGGTTGCGACGTAAGTCGGAACAAGGCAACTGAAACTGACGACATTCCCCAAGAATTATTGAGATCGTTGTGAGTACATACCATGAAAAGACTATTCCGCTTGATGCAGAAGTTTTATCAGGCAGGTGAAATACCTCCAGACCCCAAGAAGACTGTAATAATTACAGTTCCAAAGAAGGCAGGGGTGTTGAGTGGCGCGAGTATTACGGAACCATCAAATTAACAAATCATGCTTCCAAAGTACCGACTCGCTATTATGTACAGAAGAATGGAAAAACTGATGGAAGTTAGCCTCGGGATACATCAGTTCGCGTTCCAGAGAAATACAGAAAGAGAGGACGCTACCAGTTAGAAGATGGACTGAAGAACGGCAGACCTACGTTTATAGTTTTTATAGATCTATAGAAAGCTTCTGAGATTGTTGATTGGAATGCTGAAGGTAGCAGGGATAAAATACAGGAAGTGAAATGTGATCTGCAGCTTGTAAAGCTACCAGACTGCAGTTGTAAGAGTCGAAGGACATGAAAAGGAAGCAATTGTTGAGAAGGGTGTGGGACAGAGTTCTAGCCCATCCCTGACGTTATACAATCTGTACAGTGAGCAAGCAGTGAAAGAAACCAAGAAAAAATTGGAAATGGAATTACAGTTCAGGAACAAGAAATGAAAACTTTGAAGTTTGGTGATGACATTCTAATTCTGTAAAAGATGCCAAAGGACTTGGAATGTAGTCAAATTAAACCAGGCGGTGCTGAAAGAAACAAAAGAAAAGAGGATGGTCAAAGAAGAGAGCATGTAAAAGGCAGACTGGCAATGCTAGAAAAGCATTTACAGAAAATAGAGATCTGTTAACATCGAATATGAATTTGAATGTGTGGAAGTTCTGTCTGTAGGTATTCAGAGGAAGTGAAAAGTAGACGAGAATAGAAGCTTTTGATGTATGATCCTACACGAGAAGTTTGAAAATTAGGTGGAGAGAGCGATTATCTAATTAGTAGGTACTGAATCAAAAAAAAAAAAAAAAAAAGAAAAAGAAAAAAGAAAAAAATGGTTCAAATGACTCTGATCACTATGGGACTTAACATCTGAGGTCATCAGTCCCCTAAACTTAGAACTACTTAAACCTAACTAACCTAAGGACATCACACATATCCATGCCCGAGGCAGGATTCGAACCTGCGACCGTAGTAGTCGCGCGGTTCCGGACTGAAGCGCCTAGAACCGCTCGGCCACCGCGGCCGGCGTACTGAATCGAATTAGGGAGAAAAGGAACTAGAGTAAAATAAGGGATCGACCTATAGAACACAGGGACCAAGGAAATATCAATTTGGTAATGGAGGGATGCTGGTGGGAGGGGGGAAGCGTTAAAATAGTACAGTGAGCAGACGAAAACTTGATGTAGGGTGCGGAAGTTATACAGAGATGACGAGGCTTGTATAGGAGTGGCTAGAGTGGACATCTGCATCACACTTGCCTTTGGGCTGAAGACCCAAGGAACAACAGCATCACTCGTAACACCATGATCAAAATGCTGGGAGCAATCATGAGAAGAGCTGTACCACCACACAAAAAACTGAGAACAATACTTTTATTCTCGCGAGCTGAAGTGAATATGAAGTCTCGTGTACTCATCAGTACACATTTGTAATACACAAGTGTTTGACTTCCACATCTCAACTCTTCCTATTCCACATTAATAAATACTGTCCAATTTAGGGTTCCGTGTCTCAGTCTGTAAGAAAAGAATCGTTATATGGTCGCTTTGTTGTCCGTTCGTCTGTTGACTGTTAAGAATCGTTTTTTCAGGGATAGACGAAATCAAGTTGAAATTTATGTCACATATTAAGTTCTATGGTCCCTTGGCGGCGGAAAATTATAAGCTTCTGTCAATGCTATCAAAAGATACGGGCATTTATCTCACATATTTTGATACTCGAAAACTCACTCATTGGAATCTATAGGTTTTGGTACGACGCAAGGTTTCGCAGTACAAGTACGGGCAAAATCCGAAAATTGATAATTTGTAATTATAACACACGAAAAAAATACGTATACGTAATTTTTTTATCCGTCAGTCTGTCAGTCCACCTTTTAAGACCCCTTTTTCTCTGGAACAGTTTGGCGTATCAAGTTCAGATTTATGTCACATGGTTAAGTCTATAGTCTCTTGAGTGGTGTAAAACATCCAAGCTTCTAAGTCAATGCAATCAAAGGATTCGATTATTTATCTCACATATTTTGATACACGCAAACTCACTCATCACAACTTATAGGGTACTTCTCGTTGACCTAGAATCATGAAATTCGGCAAGGAGCAAGCTTTTAGAGTAGAAGTAAAGTGAATATTTTTGAACTTGTTAAATTGTAATTATACCACATAAAAACATCTTTTACCATTTGCGCATACACTGCATTCATCATCCGTCAGAAGTGCAATAGACGAACATTACTGGATGCAATCATAAAACGCAAGTTGTAATTATGTTTTATTATGTAAATAAAAGTGTTTTATTACATTCTCTCTATCTACATATATAAACTGAAGTCCCCTGTTCGCTTCTTATTATATGTCCGGGCTAGTCTGTGGAACTACTGAGATTTTGATATAGTCCCAGAATTCCTGGGACCAATATCTTGCCAGTATCGATATCGATAACTGGCAAAAATCGTTGAGATTCCCGAGTCCCAGGATGGATGAACTACATACACATATATACATAATTAAGTTTGTACAGAGCCCTCAGTGCGCGAGTTCAGTTCGCAAATGGCCATTTTTTTCTCGATAATGTGTCTTTTTAATAACGACCTATTTGTTTGTGTTGGGATCAACTGATTTGTGTTTCATTAAAAGTATAAGCATGCAACATCCCTCTTTGCTTTAGATGAGTCCATTAAATACGTGAGGGGTCATCTTTAAAATTCGGACCCGTCTCTTTGTGAGGTTTGGTGAGATACGATGGAACCATCTGCTGCCCCTCACTTGAGGTATGCCCTGTAGTTAGAGTAAACTAAAATAAAAAAAAAGTTTTAATTTTGTTTTGAACACTGCTTTTCAAGAAAACCACGTTTTATTTATAAAGTGCATTGAACAGTGTTTTAACAAGTGATTAGCATGCATTCAGGCTGACGGACAAACAGACACAGACAGATAAAAAGGCTCGACGAAAAAGTTTTAACTACTTAACTACTTCAACCTAACTAACCTAAGGACATCACACACATCCATGCCCGAGGCAGGATTAGAACCTGCGACCGTAGCGGTCAGGCGGTTCCAGACTGAAGCGCCTAGAACCGCTCTGCCACTACGGCCGGCGCTTATTTTCGTTCGCTGACGTCGTGTGGTATTATATTTTGGGGTAATTCTTCCAGTTCTAAAAGGATATTTTTGGCTCAGAAACAGGCGGTTCGGGAAATAAGTGGTGTAAGTTCACGAAGCTCTTGTCGACCCCTGTTCACTAGCCTGGGTATTTTGACATTGCCCTCTCAATATACAGGGCTATTACAAATGATTGAAGCGATTTCATAAATTCACTGTGGCTCCATTCATTGACATATGGTCACGACACACTACAGATACGTAGAAAAACTCATATAAAGTTTTGTTCGGCTGAAGCCGCACTTCAGGTTTCTGCCGCCAGAGCGCTCGAAAGCGCAGTGAGACAAAATGGCGACAGGAGCCGAGAAAGCGTATGTCGTGCTTGAAATGCACTCACATCAGTCAGTCATAACAGGGCAACGACACTTCAGGACGAAGTTCAACAAAGATCCACCAACTGCTAACTCCATTCGGCGATGGTATGCGCAGTTTAAAGCTTCTGGATGCCTCTGTAAGGGGAAATCTATGGGTCGGTCTGCAGTGAGCGAAGAAACGGTTGAACGCGTGCGGGCAAGTTTCACGCGTAGCCCGCGGAAGTCGACGAGTAAAGCAAGCAGGGAGCTAAACGTACCACAGCCGACGGTTTGGAAAATCTTACGGAAAAGGCTAAAGCAGAAGCCTTACCGTTTACAATTGCTACAAGCCCTGCACCCGATGACAAAGTCAAACGCTTTGAATTGTCGGCGCGGTTGCAACAGCTCATGAAAGAGAATGCGTTCAGTGCGAAACTTGTTTTCAGTGATGAAGCAACATTTTTTCTTAATGGTGAAGTGAACAGACACAATGTGCGAATCTGGGCGGTAGAGAATCCTCACGCATTCGTGCAGCAAATTCGTAATTCACCAAAAATTAACGTGTTTTGTGCAATCTCACGGTTTAAAGTTTACGGCCCCTTTTTCTTCTGCGAAAAAAACGTTACAGGACACGTGTATCTGGACATGCTGGAAAATTGGCTCATGCCACAACTGGAGACCGACAGCGCCGACTTCATCTTTCAACAGGATGGTGCTCCACCGCACTTCCATCATGATGTTCGGCATTTCTTAAACAGAAGATTGGAAAACCGATGGATCGGTCGTGGTGGAGATCATGATCAGCAATTCATGTCATGGCCTCCATGCTCTCCCGACTTAACCCCCATGCGATTTCTTTCTGTGGGGTTATGTGAAAATTCAGTGTTTAAACCTCCTCTACCAAGAAACGTGCCAGAACGGCGAGCTCGCATCAACGATGCTTTCGAACTCATTGATGGGGACATGCCGCGCCGAGTGTGCGAGGAACATGATTATCGGCTTGATGTCTGCCGAATCACTAAAGGGGCACATATCGAACATTTGTGAATGCCTAAAAAAACTTTTTGAGTTTTTGTATGTGTGTGCAAAGCATTGTGAAAATATCTCAAATAATAAAGTTATTGTAGAGTTGTGAAATCGCTTCAATCATTTGTAATAACCCTGTATATATTCTTTACTGTCGTTTCTTGTTAACAATATCAGCTTAATCCCAAGTATAAGCAGCTTTCACTCAGTTAATACTCGGCAGAAATCCAGCCTGCATTTGGATCGGACTCTTGGGCAGAACAGTGTGCAGTATACTGCTGCATCAATTTTCAATATGCTAGCACAAGAATTCAAAAATCTTAGCTGTGTTCCACGCGCTTTCAAATCGAAACTGAAGAGTTTCTTCATGGGTCACTCCTTCTATTCTGTTGAGGAGTTCATTGAAAAATTAAGTTGATTGTTATGTTATATTGTTGATTTGCGTTTACTTAAATTTAGCCGCCCGTTGTGGCCGAGCGGTTCTAGGCGCCTCAGTCTGGAACCGCGCGACCGCTACGGTCGCAGGTTCGAATCCGGCCTCGGTCATGGATATGTGTGATGTCCTTAGCTTAGTTAGGTTTAAGTAGTTCTAAGTTCAAGGGGACTGATGACATCAAATGTTAATTCCCATAGTGCTGAGAGCCATTTGAACTTAAATTTATGGACTGATTTATTTCGGGTTCATAAATATATTTTAATCTGTTATCACTTTTATGTTGTAATTTCATGTACTGACACGTTCCATAACCTTGGAGATTCGTTGCTCGGTTTGGTCCAACGGAACTTGACGTGAAAAAATAAATAAAAATAAAATTCAATGGGACCAACGACCTCTCTGTTTGCTCCCTCCCCTAAATCAGTTAACCAACCAACCGACAGATTTATCACCGTTTTTTTTTCCTTTACTTTATTTTTTTTTACACTAGAGCTGAAACAATTCATTATGTTCATCTTCAAAAATCTGGAACATCCGATGTATTAAAGAGGCTCATGTGTGCCAAACTCGAAAAAAATGTCTTTTGCTTTTTAAAGAGTTTTTGTTACCACGATGTTGTAGCTAGGCAAGAAATGCAGCACGAGAACTTTGGTCGCGCACGCTCACTGTCAGACAGATGAGACTCGACACCTAGGTTAAATACGGATTATTGGGTTGGCACCTCGTGTTAAATCTCTCCCGGCGTGCGCAGGCGCAGATGGCAGCACTGGAGCGCTGCACCACAGCAGACGCAGGACGCGGGCGGCGCCAGTGTTGACTGCACGACATGTGAGCATCTGCGCGGTCAGCGCGTCTGGCGCTGCAAAAACCGTCTGCAGCGCGCTCGTTCTCACGCCGCTCGCATCCCCGCATTCGCTCCGTGGCCACCACCATTTTCAGTTATACTGAGCATCTTCGTATTCCTTACTTCGACAGCACCACGGAAATATTGGAGTATGCGTGAAACTACATTCGCCTTACGTGTTTTACATCTACATCATACTCCCAAACCACCTAACGGTGTGTGGCGGAGAGTAATTCTCGTACCACTAACTGATGCTCACTTCCATGTTCCACTCGCGGGCGTGGAAAGAAGGTCGGCAAGCCTCTGCATTTGCTCTAACTTCTCGAATTTTCTCTTCACGGTAATTTCGTAAGATGTATGTGGAAGGAAGAAATATATTGGCCGACTCTTTACGGAATGTGCTCGTTCGAAATTTCAATACCTAGCCTAGCCGTGATGCACAATGCCTCTCTTGTAACATCTGCCGCTGGAGTTCGTTCACCAGCTCTGTTAACGTTCTCGCGCCGACTAAGCGAACCCGTAACCAAATGCGCGGCTCTTTGTTGTATCTTCCCTATTTCTATCAGTCCTACCTGGTAAAGATCCCAGAGTAACGAACATTACTCAAGAATCGGACAATGGAAAAGCCAAGATGTTACAATATCATGAAAAGGAAAGTTGCTACTCTCCATAGAGCGTAGATGCTGAGTCACGGCACAACAGTCTTTTTGTTGTGCGTATCTGCGGCTCAGCGTCTCCGCTATATGGTGAGTAGCAACTTTCCTTTTCATAGTATTTCACTACTGGCCATTAAAATTGCTACACCACGAAGATGACGTGCTACAGACGCGAAATTTACAACGTGCTGACATGAGGAAAGTTTCCAACCGATTTCTCATACACAAACAGCAGTTGACCGGCGTTGCCTGGTGAAACGTTGTTATGATGCCTCGTGTAAGGAGGAGAAATGCGTACCATCACGTTTCCGACTTTGATAAAGGTCGGATTGCAGCCTATCGCGATTGATGTTTGTCGTATCGCGACATTGCTGCTCGCGTTGGTCGAGATCCAATGACTGTTAGCAGAATATGGAATCGGTGGGTTCGGGAGGGTAATACGGAACGCCGTGCTGGATCCCAACGGCCTCGTATCACTAGCAGTCGAGAAGACAGGCATCTTATCCGCATGGCTGTAACGGATCGTGCAGCCACGTCTCGATCTCTAAGTCAACGGATCGGGACGTTGGCACGATAACAATCATCTGCACGAACAGTTCGACGATGTTTGCAGCAGCATGGACTATCAGCTCGGAGACCATGGCTGCGGTTACCCTTGAGGCTGCAACACAGACAGGAGCGCGGCTGCGATGGTGTACTCAACGACGAACCTGGGTGCGCGAATGGCAAAACGTCATTTTTTCGCATGAATCCAGATTCTGTTTACAGCATCATGATGGTGGCATCCGTGTTTGGCGACATCGCGGTGAACGCACATTGGAAGCGTGTATTCGTCATCGCCATACTGGCGTATCACCCGGCGTGATGGTATGGGGTGCCATTGGTTACACGTCTATGTCACCTCTTGTTCACATTGACGGCACTTTGAACAATGGACGTTACATTTCAGATGTGTTAAGACCTGTGGCTCTACCCTTCATTCGATCCCTGCGGAACCCTACATTTCAGCAGGATAATGCACGACTACATGTTGCAGGTCCTGTGCGGGCCTTTCTGGATACAGAAAATGTTCGACTGTTGCCCAGGCCAGCATATTTTCCAGATCTCTCACCAATTCGTCTGGTCAATAGTGGCAAAGCAACTAGCTCCTCACAATACGCCAGTCACTACTCTTGATGAACTGTGGTATCCTATTGAAGCTGCATGGGCAGCTGTACCTGTACACGCCATCCAAGCTCTGTTTGACTCAATGCCCACGCTTATCAAGGCCATTATTACGGGCAAAGGTGTTTGTTCTGGTTACTGATTTCTCAGGATCTATGCACCCAAATTGCGTGAAAATGTAATCGCACGTCAGTTGTATTATAATATATTTGTCGAACGAATACAGGTTTATCATTTGCATTTCTTCTTGGTGTAGCAATTTTAATGGCCAGTAGTGTATTACTCAAGAATCGTACGGCCATGTAAGGCACTTTCTTTGTGGACGACTTACATTTCACTAACATTATTCCTATGAATCTTAGTCTGGCATTCTACTTAAAGTCACTCTGGATAGTTACTCGTAGATATTTTAGGGTAGATACTGTTTCCAGCAATTTTTCATCAGTAGAGTAATGTACAGTAGCGGATTTCTTTACCTATACATTCACAATATATCATATTTACACTGAGGTGAGCCGGCCGCGGTGGTCTAGCGGTTCTGGCGCTGCAGTCCGGAACCGCGGGACTGCTACGGTCGCAGGTTCGAATCCTGCCTCGGGCATGGGTGTGTGTGATGTCCTTAGGTTAGTTAGGTTTAAGTAGTTCTAAGTTCTAGGGGACTTATGACCTAAGATGTTGAGTCCCATAGTGCTCAGAGCCATTTGAACCATTTACACTGAGGTGACAAAAATTATGATACACCTCCTCACATCTTGTCGGAGCTCCTTTTTTTCCGACGTAGTGCAGCAATTCGAGGTGGCATGGACTCAAGTCGGTGGAAGTCCTCAATAAAAATACTGAGCCACGCTGCCTCTATAGCCGTCCGTAATTGCGCAACTGTTGCCGGTGCAGCATTGTGTGGACAAACTGACCTCTCTATTGTCCCATAAATATTCAATGGGATTCATGTCGGGCGATCTGGGTGGTCAAATTGTCTAGAATGTTCTTCAAACCAGCTGCGAACAACTGTGGCCTGGTGACAAGGTGTACCGTCATCCATAAAATTTATTTCGTTCTTTGGTGTACCAGTACCGAACATAACCATTTCTAGTCAATGATTGGTTCAGCTGGACGAGAGGATCGAGTGAATTCCATGTAAACAAAGCCCATAGCATTATGGAGTAACCACTAGCTTGCACAGTGCCTTGTTGTCAACGTGAGTCCATGGCTTCGAGGATGGGTCTGCGCCACGCTCAAACCATACCATCAGTTCTTACCAAAAGAAAGAGGGACTCATCTAACCATGCCATGGTTTTCCAGTCCTCTAGGTTCCAACCAATATGCTCAAAGCCCAGGAGGGGCTTTGCGAGTGTTGTCGTGATATTAGCAAAGGCATCGGTCGTCTGCTGTCATGTCCCATTAACGCCAAATTTAGCCGTATTGTCCTAACCAGTGTTGCTTGTCTGTCAGCACTGACAACTCTGTGCAGGCGCCAATGTTCTCGGTCCTTAAATTTCGTATTCTCGGCAAAGTGTTGATACTGTGGATTCCGGAATAATGAATTCGCTAACAATTTCCGAAATGACATGTCCGATGCGCCTAGCTCCAACTACCGTTCCGCGTTCAAAGCTTGTTAATTCCTGCCGTGCGGCTAGAATCAGATCGGAAACCTTTTCACATGAATCACCTGTGTACATACGACAGCTCTGACAGTGAACTGCCCTTTTATACCTCGTGTACGCGATATTACCGCCTTCTGTGTACGTGAATATCGGCATCCCACGAGCATTTGTCACCTCGGTGTATCTACAATCAGCGTCAACTGTCAGAGCCTGCACCATTCAACAATCCTCTGCAGGTCATGTTGCAAATTTATATCGTCTTCTTGCGTTGTTACTTTCATTTAGACAATTATTAAGCTGTGGAAACAGAAATCGTCACCACTCGCACGTCTTCCATGTTGAAGCCCGGTCAGTCTTCCGCTTCTGTCCCGCCCCTCGCCACCCTTCTACAACGACACGCCCGAACTTACACGGTCTGTAATTTCCAACATTTCTGGAACCAATGCCCTGAACGAGATCAGATAGCACGCAATATATGAATGTCAGTAAATTTTTTAATTTAAAAAATAACAGTCTTATTTTGAAGCTTTAGGTAAGTAGTACTTAGTTCAAACAAGTAAAAGTCATGTTTTATATAAACTGATTTCCCACTTCGTCTGCCCCTGGTAGCTGAGTGGTCAGCGCGACGGAATATACCTAACGGTCCGGGTTCGATTCCCGGGTGGGTCGGAGATTTTCTCCGTTCAGGGACTGGGTGTCGTGTTGTCCTTATCACCATCACTTCATCCTCATCGACATGCAAGTCGCCGAATTGGCGTCAACTCGAAAGACTTGCACCAGGCGAACGGTCGACCCGACGGGAGGCAATAGCTACACGGCATTTCCATTTTATTTCCCACTTTTGTTTTCATTGCGTCTATAACTAAAGTCTACTTCCACAGCTGCATGTTGTTGCGAATGGAACTGATATTCTCTATAATTTTTCCGATTATAATGACCACTAACTACTGACCTCTCGCAAAGCTATTACTATCCAAACTGTTTCTATCGTGTTGTCCTCATGGAGTCCAACTAATTGTACCTTTGCTCAAATTTCACTACCTGAAAATATTCCTTCATTCAGTGAGAATGACCGTATAACACATATATTCAGTTGTCTTTTTCCAAGTCAGGGAACTATTTGTCATTAGAATTTATTAATGATGGCAAATGAACCGACAGCAAAAGAAATGAACAGGGGAGTACAAACGGCTTACTGTCGTTTTGTTAAACTGCACAGTGTTTTCAAAACTAAGCTTCCAGCGCATTCGAAACTGGAAAGTTTACAATCCGTATGTACTAACAGTTTCCGCTTACAACGGTGCGAGACGGAGTTTTAAGGTGAATATCATTGCAAAGCTGGGGTATGATCAGCAGCTGACGCAGGCTTGCATGTGGGGAATTGATAGGAGAGGGTGGGAAACAAACGAGTCGATTAGGAATCTGACGTATTTATGATTGTTCAAATGTTTAAATGTGTGTGAAATCTTATGGGATTTAACGGACAAACAAACACACCCATGCCCGAGAGAGGGCTCGAACCTCCGCCGGGACCAGCCGCACAGTCCATGACTGCAGCGCCCTTAGACCGCTCGGCTAACTCCGCGCGGCCATTTATGATTGTAATGAAATTGAAATTGTGGCGGGCGGGAGAGGTAACCAGGCGAATTGACGGCAGATAGGTGAAGAATGTTCTTTACTGGATTCTTAGGGATATGAAAAGCCTGGAAAGACAACCTAATAATGGTTAGGTTGATCACATGAGAACACATCGACGTGTATCGTAGAAGACTATAATGCATGAATGAATACACAAAGACCGTTATACAGCAGTGTATGTCAAGCGGCTATGATCCATTAAATTTAAGAGTCTACCGAAATAATGATAACAGAGATTATTGTGACTCCGTAAACTTTCCAGGCGTAGTAATTGATGATACTCATATCGGATCTCCAGTCGGAACATAGTCATATTGACACAGTATTTCAGCGGCCCACCTGGTCGCCATCTACACATGAGTAAGCCGTCGCACTAACTCGCCGGAACTGAAGTCAAACCACAGCGGCGACCCCTTTATACACCGCATGTAGGCCCACGCGCGTGCGCGAACGTTAACCGCCATCTAGCGCAAAGCACTGCAGTGCACCGGTGTTGACACTCGCAGAAACAATAAATCGAACATCAAACACCGTTGACCCTTTTGATGACAGAAACAAAGGCCGCTGTCCTTTAATGTCAAACGAAACAGGGTTCCAAACATTGCTTAAAGGATATTCCTTATCTCTGTTAATAATATTGTCAGACAGCCGGATTTCAATAGCTTCTAGTACTACACAGTCCTAATAACGTGACGTAGGGTCAACAGCTTGTGTCTCATTATACAATACTTCATGTCCTTCAGTAAGACAGTGCACTGCGACCGTAGATTTTTCTGGCTGAAATAAACGCGTATGGCGATGTTGCTCTACGCATCGATCCTGGACCGTACGAATCGTTTGTCCAGTATAGGCTTTCCCGCAATGGCAGGGAATTTTCTAGACACAGGGCTTCCTCAAACCTAACTCATCCTTCACTGAGCCACGCAGCAATCTAGTCATAGCTAGCGGACGGAATACACTTTTAAAATCGAATCTCTTTAAAATTTTTCATATTTTTGAAGATAAGCTTCTCACGAAAGGCGGTACGCCACCGATTTCCTTCATCTTCTGTTAGTTCCGCGGAGGTCCAGTCTGTAGAGCACGACGGATCTGATTGTCGGTATAACCATTCTGCTTGAACGCTGCTTTTGGATGATCCCGTTCTTGTGTCACACTACCTGCATCTGCATCCTGGACAATATCAGACTGGGTCCACGCAAACGCCGTCAGTACACAGTCTTCGAAGTTCCAACGGCTTTCTTCGCAGTCTGCAGTAACGGATGGTGACACCGGTCGACACGTCGCGATTAATCTCACAGCCAAACAACTGGGCGATGCTACGCAGGCAGTATTGGAAAATAACCCCATGAGGGTAATTATGTTCCGTTATGACTCTAATCAGTTGTCTACTGGTATTATTGCAGGGTGTAACGCCTCCCAATGGACTTAGAAATTTCTCTACAAAATCTTTGGGGTCACACCTGCGCTTGTGATCCGACATATACAGGGTGTTACAAAAAGGTACGGCCAAACTTTCAGGAAACATTCCTCACACACAAAGAAAGAAAATATGTTACGTGGACATGTGTCCGGAAACGCTTACTTTCCATGTTAGAGCTCATTTTATTACTTCAAACCACATTAATCATGGAATGGAAACACACAGCAACAGAACGTACCAGCGTGACTTCAAACACTTTGTTACAGGAAATGTTCAAAATGTCCTCCGTTAGCGAGGATACATGCATCCACCCTCCGTCGCATGGAATCCCTGATGCGCTGATGCAGCCCTGGAGAATGGCGTATTGTATCACAGCCGTCCACAATATGAGCACGAAGAGTGTCTACATTTGGTACCGGGGTTGCGGATACAAGAGCTTTCAAATGCCCCCATAAATGAAAGTCAAGAGGGTTGAGGTCAGGAGAGCGTGGAGGCCATGGAATTGGTCCGCCTCTACCAATCCATCGGTCACCGAATCTGTTGTTGAGAAGCGTACGAACACTTCGACTGAAATGTGCAGGAGCTTGTAGAGCAATGAGTCGCTGTAGAGTAATGAGTCGCATGTCAACACAAGCACCGAAGTCAACAATACCTTCCTTCAATTGGGCCAACTGGCGGTGAATCGAGGAAGTACAGTACATACTAACGAAACTAAAATGAGCTCTAACTTGGAAATTACGCGTTTCCGGACACATGTCCACATAACATCTTTTCTTTATTTGTGTGTGAGGAATGTTTTCTGAAAGTTTGGCCGTACCTTTTTGTAACACCCTGTATAAATTTATTACTCTACACTTGGTGGTCATCTACAGTAAACAATTTATTCCAGCTGTCTTATTGCTGTCCACGATCAGTTACTGTGTCCCTAGTTCCCAGTGCTTCCACGCCCACTTTTTCTCATATTCCTCTTGCTGTCACACACTCGTTCAGATGTAGACGATTTTTCCTGCACAAAGCAGACATCTAAGTACTCTCTCATTCTCCCTCAATTTTCTCACATTTTGTGGTATTTTCCCACAATTTACCCACGTGTTCCGTCAATTTTCGTAATTTTGCCGTTTTTTGTCACTTCCGCTCAAGTGGTCATGATGTCACGTTTGGCCACGTATTCTAAATTTACTTGTAAATGTAGTACAGTTGTCAACACCTAGCACAACTGTGCTGTTTTTCTGTACGTTTGTTGGTATTTGAGGCCGAATAGTGAAGTAACCAGTATGCTGGCTGAGCGGCAACAGAAATACGTGTTGCATGAGAAGATTCAATATGACGAGCATTTGCGCTGGACGGTTACTCCCCCGGATGTAAATTGAACGGCTGGCTGCTTGGCGGTCACGGTGACAATCTCTCCAGCCTCTGAGTGTCTGGTACGGCTCGAAATGTACGCAATGCCAGCATGCGGGAATCTAGTACTTTCCAGGACAGCGCAACTGCGACTCTCCGACAGTCGACGGACAGAGCGCGCTTCGCAATAGCAAGTGTGTGCAATCAGAAGGCTCTTTGTAGCTGGATATGTTTAATGTAAGGTGGAAACTTTGTGGTGGAGGAGGATGCTTGTGTTCTCAAATGTCGGTGCATACAGCACCTCGGATATATTTAGTGCTACAATCTATTTTGAGCGGAAATTTAATTACCTGATTTGCAAAATGTTTGCGTGTGGTTCTGAAACATTGAAAAGATGTTTTATTATGAAGAAGAATAATCTAAGATGGTGGTGAGTGTTTCAAACATTCCGCATCCAAATAAACAGAACTACTGCCCAGAATTTCCCAGTTATTAAATAATTAATGCAATTAATTTTTAAATAAATAAACAATATGTTGCTTGAATTTACCGCCCATTTTGTGCCAAGATGTCCTCCCAGTCCAGCAGCTCAATACAGATTGAGTCTTTTTCGCGCCAATTTACAAATGAGTGACATAAGGGGGGGGGGGGGCGACTGAGGGAGGGGAGGGCAGGCAGGGGGATTTCCCAGGAGAGGAACAAGTGGCTCAGAACTGAACAAGTGTCCCTTTTCCCAGAGGGTTGGGGAAGGAGGAGGGGGAGGGGTGGGAGATTCCTCAGAAGTACAGATTATCCCCAAGCTGTCATAATCAATCACCAAGGAGGCATAAATGAATAAGCATAAGAATAGGTATCCCCAGAGTGTCAGAAATCAATTAGCATAAAAATAGGTTAAGGGATTATGTCATCAATTTAATTAATTATCATGTTCTTGTTGCAGTCTTCAGTCTGAAGACTGGTTTAATGCAACTCTGTACCTATTCTATCCTTGCAAGCTTCTTCATCTCTGAGTAACCACTGCAGTCTATGTCCTTCTGAATCTACTTGTTATATTCATTTCTTGGCTTCCCTCTACGATCTTTACATCCCTCCCCCCCTTCCCTCACACTTCCCTCCAGAACCAAACTATGATCCCTTGATGCCTCAGAACGTGTCCTACCAGCCGATCCCTTCTTCTAGCCAAGCTGTGCTACAAATTTCTCCAAAATTCTGTTTAGTACTTCCTCATTTATTATGTGATCTACCCATCTAACCTTGAGCATTCTTCGCTAGCACCACATTTCAAGTCCGCCCCGATAGCTGCCGGCACGGTGGCTCAGCGTGTTCGTTCAGAGAGCCGGTTGGCCTCTGTAATAAAAAACTGAGTGGGAGGATCAACCACCGAACTTGAACAGGATGTCTTGCGACGTCCGCAACGACCAAACACAACGATCAATAACGAAAAAAAAAAAAAAAAGAAAGAAAGATATCTGAGTGATCAACGTGACGGATTGCTGTCCTACAGGTCCGGGATCGATTCCCGGCTGGGTCGGGATTTTCTCCGCTCAGGCACTGGGTGTTGTGTTGTCATCATCATCATTTCATCCCCATCCGGCGCGCAGGTCGCTCAATGTGGCGTCGAATGTAATAAGACCTGCACCAAGGCGGCCGGACCTGCCCCGTAAGGGGCCTCCCGACCAATGAAGCCAAGCGCTAATTTCCATTTTTACCACATTTCAAAAGCTTCTATTTGTTCTTGTCTAAAATGTTTATCGTCCATGTCTCACTTTCATACATGGCTACACCCCATATAAATACTTTCAGAAAGGACTTCCTGACACTTAAATCTATACTCGATGTTGAAAATTTCTCTTCTCCAGAAACGCTTTTCTTGCCATTGTCAATCTACATTTTATATCCTCTCTACTTCGACCGTCATCATATACTAGTCTAAGTGTCTCGTTTCCTAATCTCATTCCCTCAGCATTGTCATATCAATTTGATATCAGAAGTGCGCCATGATCGGCTTTTTCCTGATACTGAAGCATTATTACCAGTGTCGCACTGCTATACCAGGTCCCAGTTTGACTAAAAACTCACAACAGATGTCGGTACAACGGAAAGCTACTCACCTGGCCCAGGTCGATGGTGAGGTTGACCTCGTTGTACTTGACGCCCCTGGAGAGAGGCGGGCTCTGCCACCACGTCTCCGCTCCGTCCACAGCGTACGTCGCGGGGTGGGCCTTCTCCGGCCTCGTGGGGTCGCAGTAGTCGCAGACCTGAAGACAAAACCATACTTTGGCAAAGCTGTCGCACTGTCCGTGACAAATACAAGGTATCAACACTTTCATTGGCAGACACAGTCACTCAACCTCTTCGCAACTGATCAGTTTCGACCGTTTATCTTTTAAAGGGCATAAAACGAAAATAGTAAACCTTAATTAAATAATTAAAAACAAAAATACTGTAATATGCTGTGACGTAGGCGGAAAGAATAGATAAGACTCCTTTTGGATTTTGAAAATCTCTGAGAGGAGTGGCAAGTTATTCAAGGTGGTGTCTAGAATCTGTGAGACTGTGGACATGCTATTGGACTTTCGGAAGGAAATCATGCCCGCAATCTAGAAGGTGGCAAAGGCAGATAAATGCGACACTATCGTGCAATGAGCTTAATAGCTCATGCATCTAACATGCAGACAATTATAATCTACAAAAAATGGAACATAAAATTGAGGATTCGTTAGACGCCGATAAATTTTATTTTAGTAAACGTAAAGGAACCAGAGAGAGATTTGTGATTTTGGCTTGACTCCAAGGTAACAATTCAGAAAAAAGACAGAGACATTTTCATAGGATTTACTGACCTAGACAAAGCGCTCGACAATGTAAAATGGTGCTAGATACTCGGAATCATTAGAAAAATAAGTACAAGAATTAGAAACAGACGGGTAATATACAAAACGTACAAGAACCAAAAGAAAAAAATACAGAGTACCAAGAGAGAGAAATAAAGCGGAATAGAGAAATGGTTGGATTAAAAAGGCTATAAGACAGGGAGTAATATTTCTCCCTTAATTTTCAATCTGTACGTTAAAGAAGCTCTGAGGAGAACAAAAGAAACGTTGTGTGATGAGAATAAAGGAAAAGTTCAGGAGTTGGTTTAAAATTCACGGTTATAGGATGTCAATGATAAGACTACCTGATGACATTGCTATCCTCAGTAAAACCGAGAAAGCATTTCAAGACATACTGACTGGAATGAATAGTCTACTGAGCACAGATTACCAACTGGCGGTAAACCGAAAAAAGACGAGTGTAATGAGAATCAGCACAAATGAGATTAGTGGACAACTTACCATCAAAACTTGGGACCACGAAGAACACATTGGAAATAAAATACCACATGACAGACGAAGCAAGGAGACTATAAGAAACAGGCTGGCACCGGCGAAGAGGGAATTCCTTCTTATAAGAAGTTTGGTAATATTAGACACAGATTTGTGGAAGAAATATCTCAGAATGTACGTCGGTAACATAGATTTGTATGGAAGCGGCTCATGGACAGTGGGAAAACCGGAAAACAAGATAATCGGAGGGCTAGAGATGCCGTGTCAAAGAAGGATGCTGAAAATTAAGTTGACTGATAAGAACTGAGGTGGTCTACCGCAGGATCCGAGAAAAAAAATTCAGAAAACATTGACAACAGAAAGGGGCAAGATGACTTTTATTGCCCTACAGAGAGCCATAGAAGGCCAAAACTGCAAGGTGATGATATAGTTTGGGCTGTGTCCACCAAATGATAGAGAACTTTGGGTGTATAAGCTTTTCTGAGCAGTTAGCACAAGACACGAAGTCGTGTCACCACATAAAACTAGTCAGAAGACTGAATTTAAAAAAAAGAAAGAAACAAAAAGTGATATTACACGTAATAAGCAGAATACTGTAATATCTTGTGTATCCACATGTCATGAGCTGTCACAATCGATGGAGGTGAGGGTTTGTATTCTTATTTAAGCACAAATAGTGGTGCCACGAAGTGTGTTAGCTGCGTGAGTTACTTACATCCCGACCAAGTTCCATAGTATAGAAATAACGCTTATACTTTAATCAAAGTTTAAATTTTTAAAAATGTAACAATAATTTGAAAATTTAAAAACTTTTGCTGTCACCAACTTCAGAAAAGTTCTTGTAACGTGCCAAAATCAGGTGTTAGACGATATGGGCAAATTTGTCACCTCAGCCCATTACGGAAATAATTTACAGACCGATGTACGAATAAAGAAATGTTGTCACTGTAACATATTTTGTTATGTTGATAATGCGTTAGGTATGTACTGTTAGAGAAAAGCGCGAGGGGTGAAAAGGACGCCTGTAATTCTGTGGTGGTGAGTTTTCCAGTCAAGCAGTATTCTGAGCGGCGAAGATTGTATTTAAAGCTGCAGCTGGCCGCTGTCTGAAGTAACGACGGCGAACCACGACAATCTGAAATTGTCAAAAATGCTAATAACGCTGTTTGTATAATCGTTCTTCTTGGTTCTTTAACGGTGTTGATGCTTTTAATAGTCAGTACAGTCCTGAAAGTGGAACGACTTGGATGAGGTCGGAGAGTTAACTGTACGTTACAGAATTAATTGTTGGTAGTAGATGTGAGCAGGTGCAATTATTAGTCGATGTGGAGTCCGATTTAGTGTTTCGATATTTTGGAATTGTGGTCCGGCCAGAACCCTTTCATGATGAAGAGTGGTATCGGAATGAATTGTAGGGACTGGTTGTCTGGAAATTGCTGAGGGTGCGTAGTGACGGTTCATTTAGCGTATGATAGTGAAGGCTTGCGTATTGTAATAATGTCCTGCACTTTTTATTACGGTGACGGAACTATACATTCATAATACAGTTTAGCTGGCCCGAAATTTTGTAAAGAGTTTCTCCTGATTTTAGTAACTTGTTTGGGACAGTAAAGAAACCATTATGACGAGTCACGAAAGTGCTATTAACCTCTTCAAAGGAAAAACAATGTGAGGTAGGTGTCCGAAGTGCTGACCAGTTCATCTAATCATGAGACAGTCAGGAGCCAACGGCTGAACAAGTTCAGATTTTCCTTACTAAAGTTGTATGCAGGGTCAAAGTGGCGGTGGCGACTTTTTTCGTTGTTATTTAGAGTTTGGTTAGTTCTTCTGTCGCACACGAACATTCCAGAGCGTTGGCGAAATTATTGTACTGGCATTCTAAGAAATAAAGAGCTTGTTATTTATAAAAAATAAAAGCCAAGGTTCCCGACTCGTCATTTTACCTGGTAAAATATTTAAAGAACAATTTCATGGATATCTATGCAAGCAGTGGAAAGATATCAAAAAAGAAAGAGAAGAAAAATAATTAAAAGTATATGAGTAATAGTATCCATTGCAGTTAATAAGAAAGAAATATTACTAATTTTATAGCGCGTATAGCTTCAGAACAACAGAAAAAACAATATTGGAGTGAAAGTTTTGAACTCTACTGCTGAGTAGGCGCAATTGGTTTTGCGTGAGAATAATTATGACTAAATTACTGAAAAGAAATCGATAGGATAGTATAACAGCAATCCAATTACGAGAAATATGTATATGTGTTATGAAGTCCCATGCTTCTTGACAGAGCGTAGGGGAACAATGCAGGAGATCCGCACCGCCGTACTGGTCAAGGCTCGAATGGAGGTGGTTTGCCGTTGCCTTCTTCCGACCATAATAGGGATAAAGATGTAGGGGCAGTTGAAAAGCCCTGACCCTGACAGGAATCGAACCCAGGACCCTGTGCTCGGGAAGCGAGAACGCTGCCGCCAGACCACGAGCGGTTGACATACGCGTTACACTACATACCAATCAGATAAAGGTTTGAAGAAATATTATTGTGCAATTACTTTAATAAAATATCAAGCGTAAATAGTATATCGCTGACTCTGAGGTAAAATTTACCGTCGCCTGCTTGTGGACAAAGTTAAGGAACAAAAGACAGAATAAATATTCACAGTTTTGCGGAAACGGGAATAAGCAAGTAAATCGATAATTTTATAATTTAGCTAACGATCTGTATTTTATTGTACTTTAAAGAGTATAATTTTCAAGGTTCTTAATGCGGTGCTTATTCTGCTCGGTCTATACTCAGTCAGGGATATAAAATTAGTTCACAATTCGTGAAGCATATGCACGATTTAGTATCGCTATTAAGGAAATTAGTTATCTTCTACAATTATTTTATGCGTTTGGTACAAGGACGAATGAGCATTAATAAATGATAAATAGTGCGGTTTCCTCAGAAGAAGATAGTTGTGCTGACAAGTCATTTCAAAAATAAAACTCTACGTATTCTGTGGCCCACAGAGTCACGTAGTCAAAGTTACGTACATATATTAGCTAACTGAATGACATTGATAGACTGGTTGATATTTACTGAGTGAACTGATTCACAACTAATGATTTTTTTTCTTCTTAGGTTGGGTTCTTTCTGGTAACGAAATATCATACAATTATGTGGGATAAGATGGTCATGAAGGACTAGTTATAGTCTTCATTACAACAACTGTTGCTCTAAAAGTCAATAGTCTGTTCAGCACAGGAGAAAGACGACGACATACTTATCATGTACGAAAAATCTTTTAAAACTTTGGAATCATTGGTTAGAATACCGATACAGATGCGCTTCTGCAACACTGATTGTGCGAGCGAATAGCGTCGGTCTGTATTGGGAAGAAGGAACATACTTCGTATAGTGATAAAACGTAACTTACCCTGTAGTAACCCTTGACTTTGCACATTAAAATGAATGTATTTGAATATCAACAATTCTAAACTCATAGATATTGTAGGAATGTGTGTGTGTGTGTTTCACATCTTCTCCTTACCCATTGGAGCGATTGCAACGGATCTTGGTACACATACCACTCACTGTCAGGTAACAATCGCTGTGGAGGTAAGAACCACCTAAGGTGATATGACGTCATAACAATGATTACTTCTTTGCTACCAACACTATTCGCAACACATTTTGCAGACAGTATCACATATGCCACCGAATGTACCTACAAAATTATATCACGGTATTACACGTAATTCAGAGGATATGACATCATAAACATTGAGATGCTTGGAAAACAGCTGCATCATGCTTGACGTTTAAATTTATTATTTCTTTACTACTAACTCTATTCAGAACATATTTCGAAGGCAATATTCACATATGCCGCTGAATGTGTCTACAGCAATATATCATTCTACGACATATAATTCAAGAGATATGACATCATAGACACTGAGATGTGTGAAGAAATGTCGTGTCATGGATAAAGTTTTAACACTTTTGTTCTTTGCTATTAAGACATTCCTATAGTCGAGTCAACTTATGGAAATCTCTGACACCTGACAGCGCTTTTGACAGCTTTCAACTGTGAAGCGCAAACTACTGTAGGCGAAAGCAATAACCACCATATATAGACCCATGCAGAGTCATTGCTGTAGACGTTTACAAAATCAAGTTGTAGTAACGTGAAGCAACTGCGCTCAGCATACAGAAACTATCGGGGATCTTTCACACTGATTCTACGGCATAATTTCTAAGATGTTTTCACGAATACATGGAATTGAAATATTTTCCATACTACACTCCGAGCACAGTTTTCGTTTTTTCCTTTCATTTCTAATAGAAAACTGGCAAACTGAACACCCGGACAATGCCGGATTTGTTAGCTAGTATTGCAGTTAGTTTGGTGTACCGTCCTCAGAAAACACTACTCTTCCGGACCAGTGTGTTGTTTTCGTCTGGCTGGAACTGAAGCCAACGAGGCGTTCAGCAGCTGAAAAATGTGCTGATGGCTGTAAGTGGGCAAGGGTAGGAGGAATGGCTGCAACTTATGGCCAACAAGTGAAGTCCACAATTCAGTGCGGCGTTCCTCATTCGTCACTGATATGGGACGTTTTGGCCCCTCCTCTGAATTTTAGTTATTTACCAACCGTGTAATAACGGACGGTTCGAAATTTTGTGTGTAGTCCGGAATTCAATTTAACTGTTTAAACTTTTAGACTGGGATTTTTCTTTTCAAACTGTTATCATGGTTTTAAAGTGTAATGTTTATGAAAACTGCAAAACCCGAAAGGATATATTGTAAGTAGGCTGTTTAGGTTTTTTTATTGGTAACGCCACCTCTGTATGAAAATCACTGGCTGTGCTGTGTGCAGTCTGTGGCTGCTTTGCATTGTTGTAATACTCGCCATGGTAGTGTTAGGCAGCTGGCTGCGAACAGCGCGTAGCGTTGCGCAGTTGGAGGTGAGCCGCCAGCAGTGGTGGATGTGGGGAGAGAGATGGCGGAGTTTTGAAATTTGTCATGAACTGCTATACACACACACACACACACACACACACACACATATATATATATATATATATATATATATATATATATATATATATATATATGATGATATCAAGGTAAATACATTGTTTGATCTCTATTAATATCTTTCATTTGCTAACTATCCCTATCAGTAGTTAGTGCCTTCCATAGTTTGAATCTTTTATTTAGCTGGCAGTAGTGGCGCTTGCTGTATTGCAGTAGTGGGAGTAACCAAGATTTTTGTGAGGTAAGTGATTTGTGAAAAGTACAGGTTAATGTTAGTCAGGGCCATTCTCTTGTAGAGATTATTGAAAGTCAGATTGCGTTGCGCTAAAAATATTGTGCGTCAGTTTAAGGACAGTCGTGCATAATTGTTCAACGGGGATGTTTCATATGTCGACCCTTAGCCGAGGATACCTCACTGGAATCTTCTGATTTTTTTCTTGTAGTTTGTGTAATTAGTGTAGCTTTTGTTTATTGCTAGCGCGTAATTGTAGAGAAAATCTCCTTTGTAGTTGCAGTCTTTCATTGTTGTACAGTAAAACAGTTGTGGTATGCATGTAGATTTGCACCAAGTATTTCGCAGCTGCAATTAACTAGATATTATTTTCAGTGCTATGTTATTGTGTTCCCCTATTTTTGCTCTTCAAATTGTGTTTTTCTGTGTTGTCGTGTGAAATACTGTGACAACAATGGCGTGTGAAAAACGTAATACTAGGCTCCAAAGTAAACTGAGAAATGACAGTGAAAATGAAAGCAGTGTGTTAGCGCCACCGAGTAATGAATTAACTGATGTTCAAATTAGTAATTTGTGCATAGGGAAATGGAGCGTGCGGCAAACAATGGCGTGGACAGGGAAACAATTAGTGAAGAGGGAAGCATTATCGATCGATCGGTCGGCGACAGCTCGCCTCAGGAATCGGGAATGACAGAACACAATATTGCAAATACTGTAGACTTAGGTTTTGGGTCCTCACCGTTTTCTCAAATGAGTCAAGACACATTTTCTGCTTGTCAAAATGTGAATGTTGCCGGTGAAAATGCACTGCCAAAAAGCATAGAGAAACAGATTCCGGACACTAATACATTATTATTGCAATTAATGCAACAAATGGAACAAAATCAGAGACAAACACAGCAAAAGCTTGAAAAATTAGACACAATGGAACAAAATCAGAGACAAACACAGCAAAAGCTTGAAAAATTAGACACAATGGAACAAAATCAGAGACAAACACAGCAAAAGCTTCAAAAATTAGACACATTGGAACAAAAGCTTCAAAAGTTAGACTCAGTGGAAAATAAGCTTGAACAAACACGTGAAGATTTAACAACCGAGTTACATAACATTGAATCGAAATGTCAAAAAGTCTGTAATGATGTAAAAACACAAATTTGTGAGCATTTTCAACCTATTTTTTCGCGGCATGAAAATGCATTACAGAATCACGAAGCAGCCATAAAAGAACTGCAAATTATTGTTCATGAAAATCATGAGACCTTGCAAGCTAAAATTGACTCAGTTGCATCTACAGATTCGGTTACGCAACTTGCAAAAACCCAAGAAAACTTAAAGGACACAGTAGAAAGACACATGGAGGAAATTAGTACATTATCAGAGAAAGTAGTTGAACTTTCGGATCAGCTAAATAATTTATCTACGAAGGTAGATGATAATCTGAATGACACAAAACCGGTAGTCCTTAATGACACAGAAGAGAGCGATCAAATTAGGAAACTGAAACAAAATCTGAATCAAATTAATACGCAACACCAAGTAGAAATCCGGGAAGTACAAGATCAGCTGACACAGGTAATGCAAGAATTACGTATTTCAGAGGACACTCGCGCTCCAACACGGGATGAGGGACTTAGAAATACGGAAAAGCCGCAAAATAATAACACAGGGCATTTCGGAAGTTATGAAAGAAATTGGCAATGTGCACCGAATTTTGAGATGGAACGGCCGACACGACCTAACAATGACCGATATGCGACTCGCCGACATGATGATTTTGACTATAAGCTGTTCATTACTACACGTAAATTCAAAACATTTAAGAATTCTGGCAACGACATTCATCCACAAGCATGGCTCCATCAATTCTCTCATTGTTTTCCTCCCAACTGGTCATTAGAACACAGATTAGAATTTATGTGTGGCTACTTAGAGAATGAACCAGCTGTAAGAATGCGATCGGTCATTCACGATTGTCACAGTGAAGGAGAATTTTACCATGCCTTCCTCTCAGCATATTGGTCTCAAGCTACACAAGACCGAGTAAAACATAGCATCATGATGATGAAACACTTTGAACAATCTGAATTTTCCAGTCTTGTCAAATATTTTGAAGACATGTTGCATAAGAATCAGTATCTTTCAAACCCATACAGCCCCTCAGAACGCATCCGCATTTGCTTAATCAAATTACCTGAACATTTACGACATATTATTTTGGCAGGACGTTGCAAAGACGACATTGAGGCTTTTCAGGGACTGTTACAGGAACTGGAAATTGACACTGACAATCGCGGAACGCAGGAGCACAACAATTACAGATCACATCCGTCGCAATTCCGCGATGAAAGAAATAATAACTGGACACGACAAGGCTATTCTCACAACACATATCGTGACCAAAACAGACACCACCCGTATGACAACCGTTGGCAGAGTAGTAATAATTACAGGGAAAGATCACCTCTCCGTGGTAGTGACTATCACAGAGACAATCAGAGAAACAGACAATTTGGGAACCAAAATAATTATTATCAAGGGAGACAGAATAACTTTAGACGCAGCGGTCCAGCGCGCAGTTACGATTCAGGGAGAAATTCTCCACCACTTAACCGACAAGAAAGAAACTACAGGAACTACAGACATGACGACAGACGATGGGATCATAACGACAGACCTGAATTGCATCAGAACTGGCGGGATTTAAATAGGGCAGGGCCCTCTCGTCACGGTGAATTTGTAGAAGTTAGGTCTCCAAATCCCAATAACGACGCGCGCCAACAAAGAGACAATAGGCAATGACTCACACCGCTGGCAGCAACAAAACGCACTTGTGAAACTGATGACGCAGCTGCCGTAGTTAGTAATTACGTAAAAATGGAAGACATTAGGGACATCTTACTCCAGGAACACGACGTAAAACTTAACAACATTGCATATCCTGTGATTCACATTACTGTAAATGACGTAAAATTTACGGCAGTACTTGACTCTGGCAGTCCCATCTCAGTAATTAGTGAAACAGCTTTTAGCAAATGCAACAAATCGAACGATTGCCCCACACTTCCGTTACGTAAGATTAAATTACAAGGTGCAATCTTTGGAAAAAGTGTAGATGTACGCCAACAAACCAATTTAGAATTCTTTTGCCAAGGCCACAGCTTTTCTATGAACTTTCTTATTGTTCCATTATTGTCGACGGAAATTATATTGGGAGTAGACTTTTTGAATGAATACAAAGCAATCTTAAACTTTCATGATGCTGAAATAAGTTTAGAGAAAGAAGGTAAGTCAATAGATTTGAAATTTGAAGATTGGCTCTCAAACCATGACGAGGAAATTAATCGGCTTTACCTTCTGTTAGACATCAGTTCGGAGTTTTCTACGGAACTAGACACTAACAATCACTCTGCAAGTACTGACAGGGATGATATCGACGACATAATTGATACTAATGAGTTAATTCAAAATAAAATTCAAACAATTGAGAACTGTAATGACATTGATAGGCAGGACCTTTTTGAGATTTTACTAGCACATTCCACAGTTTTTACTCCCAAAACAGGAACAATCAATGGATTTCAATACCAATTTCGTGTTCGTGAGCATACGAAATTTTTTGTTAGACCATATGTAATTCCAGCACATTATAGGGACCGTGTTAGAACAGAAATACAATCTATGCTTGACGAGGGCATTATTGAGCCTGCAGTAAGCTCATACAACAATCCATTACATGTTGTTGAGAAGAAAAATGGATCGATCAGGCTTGTCTTAGATTCGAGACAAATCAATACTATCATTATTCCTGAAACAGACAGGCCGCAAACATTGGAAGAACTTCTTCAAAATTTTAATGGTGTAAAAGTGTTGTCTTCCATTGATCTCAGATCCAGCTTTTATCAGATCGAACTTCATCCAGAATGTAGAAAATACACAGCTTTCCTTTGTTTCGGTGTTTGTTATCAGTTTCGGAAACTTCCCTTTGGTTTGAACATTTCTTCAGCAGCATTCATTCGCGGGCTAAATTCCATATTACCTGAGTTCTTAAAACGTCACATCACCTTATATGTGGACGATATTCTAATAGCAGAAGCTTCATGGGAACAACATAATCGCATCCTCAACAGTTTGTTACGTATTTTTGCAGAATCTGGAATTACAGTTAACTTGGAAAAGTCTGAATTCGGTAGGTCAAAGGTGAGGTTTTTGGGACATATTATTTCTTCTGAAGGCATTCAGCCGGATCCTGAAAAGTTAGAAGCAATCAGAGCCATTCCAGTTCCATCCACAAAAAGACAAGTCCGCAGTTTTCTGGGTCTCGTAAATTTTTACCGTCGTTTTCTGAATATGCAAATTCTTGTTACACCAAAACTTTGTTCTCTCACTGGAAAAAACACTATTTGGAACTGGGACGAACAAGCACAATTGGAATTCAATTCTTTGAAAGAATCGCTTCTTAACGCGCCAATACTAGCTCATCCAGATCTATCACAAGATTTCTGCCTTAGCACGGATTCTTCTAAAGTCGGACTTGGTGCCCATTTATTTCAAGAAGCCATAGAAAATGACACTACTGTTCAGAAAACCATTGCTTTTGCTAGCCGAGTGCTAACAAAATCTGAAAAAAATTATTCCGTTACTGAATTAGAAGCTGTAGCTATCGTTTGGGCATTTAACAAATTCCGTTTCTTTCTTTCTGGTAAGCACGTAA
Organism: Schistocerca nitens; assembly: GCF_023898315.1. Classification (NCBI taxonomy): domain Eukaryota; kingdom Metazoa; phylum Arthropoda; class Insecta; order Orthoptera; family Acrididae; genus Schistocerca; species Schistocerca nitens. The sequence goes on along the minus strand of NC_064618.1, from coordinate 281,009,479 downwards.
AAGTATACAGTGATCATCGTGCATTACAATTTCTTATGTCTTCAAAATTAAATCATGACAGGTTAAAACGTTGGGCATTGTTTCTGCAAGAATTCCGCTTCACAATAGTCTACATTCCCGGCAAGGAGAACATTGTTGCGGACGCACTGTCACGCGCACCAGCTGGGCTTGAGAAAAGTAACATAGAAGGTAACCTCGAGAAAAATTTCAGTATTCTTTACATTCAGAAAGTCGCCTTTGAAAACTTCATCACCACATCTTTAAAGGACATTGCTCATGAACAAGATAAAGATCCGATTTGGAAAGACATCAAAAGCAAATGGCATGAAAAGACACACACACAGATTCGGCATTATTATCTGGTTAGAAACAACATACTGTTCAAACGCTGCACTGTTGATGACAAGCTATGGGTACTTTGCATTCCTGACGATTTTGTTAATAAGCTCATTTGGTACATTCATTTCAGCTACGCACATTTTGGTCCACGAAAATGTTATCATATTCTTCGAACGACTTGTTATTTTAACAATATGGAAAAGAGAATTCGAAGAGTCTTGTCTATTTGTAAACTTTGTCAAAAGGCGATACCATCTACTATCTCACATCGTGCTCCGTTGTTTCCTATCATTCCTTCTAAATTAAAAGAATTTGCTGCAGTTGATCTATTGGGACCCCTTGTCAGAACATCGAATGGATTTTCGTACGTTCTAGTCGCTGTTGAACTTACTTCCAAATTTGTTTCTTTCACTCCGTTACGTAAAGCCACTGGACGATCTGTATCCAACGCCTTTGTTAAAAATTTCTTACGTGAAGTTGGCCACGTTGCTAAAGTCATTTCAGATAACGGACCGCAATTCAGATCTGCTGTTTGGTCACGCATGCTTCGCAAGCATAAAATCAAACCTGTTTTTATCTCATTGTACTCACCACATTGTAACCCCTCCGAACGGATTATGAAAGAAATCAATAAGCTTTTCAGACTTTATTGTCACAGAAAGCATCAGCATTGGGACAGATATTTACACTTATTTCAAAACGTGCTGAATGAAATGCCTCATGATTCCACTGCTTTACCACCTACTCTTGTACTAAAGAATGAAGAACCACCGAACAGAATCAGAGAGCTTGTACCTTTCCCGAATACACGTAAATTTCGACACAAAGATATAATTGATTTGGCTCTTAAAAATGTAAAATCTGCAGCAGACAAAAGGAGAAAACTACATGGTAAAGCAAATGCAAAGAAATTGTATATTGGTCAGAAAGTTCTCATTAAAGCTCATTCATTGTCACATAAGAAGAAACACTTGAGTCACAAATTCTTTCTAGTTTACAATGGACCTTACAGAATCCGACGTATACCACATGATAATTGCGTTGAAGTTGAAACTCTGCGTACTAGGAAGAGTAAAGGTTTACACCACATTTCACACGTAAAACCGTTTTTGAGAGATAATGTGCTTTTTTAACTTGAGATTTAATGCAACATTTTGGTTCACTTGAAAATACATTCTGGATTTAAAGTACTTTCTGTGAGATACCAGATGACACAGTGGTTAGTTTATGTGACAGCTACACGATTTGTATCACGACGCTACTAATGAGTGACAGTTTACAATGTTGCTGTTGCAGTGTTTCTGTTTTATATCTGCACAGTTTTTCTGTATTGTTCTGGAAAGTAAAACATGTTTTAGTAGTAACTTTTGTGGTATAGCAACAATGAGACGGCCTTTTTCGTGGCACAACAATACGTTACTGTACAGTACTTTCTTCATCACGCCAATAAGCGTAATAACTACGATATCTATACACAAAGCATTTCACTTTTGTTTATGATGAGGTAAGTACATTGACTTCTGCAGAACTTAGCTTTCGGAGGACGATAACTACGACACTTCCACAGAATTATCTTACAGCAAGACGCACATTTAGCGCTACAGGACACGCATTTGAGAGATTAATTTTGTACTTATGCCATTTATTTTTCAAGATTTTTGAATTACAAAGAAAGTTTTCCATGATACATTTCATTCCATTGCTGTAATCTGTAACACCTGAGGGTATAATTACATTAATCCTCAGGGGGGTACACGCTTACTTTGGTTAATGTTAGTCAGGGCCATTCTCTTGTAGAGATTATTGGAAGTCAGATTGCGTTGCGCTAAAAATATTGTGCGTCAGTTTAAGGACAGTCGTGCATAATTGTTCAACGGGGATGTTTCATAATATGTTTCAGAATAGAACTTAATACCACGGACTAGGTGAATGACAATGGTATGTAAATAAGGATTACGAGAGGATAATGAAAATTTTCCGGATTTTTTAAAAAAATGACACTTGTTTATCAATATAGCATGTTACTGTCAACTAGAGCGACGGAATGTTTAAGTTTATACAGCCATTTCAAGGATCCGCGTTATGTGTTATTCGTTCAGACTGATACACTGGAACACCCTGGCGTCATTACATTCTTTGCTTTCGACGGGTGGTCGGCAACAGAAACTGCCAAAAATTTGTGAAGTTCTGCAAGTGTCTGTTCCTTCGTTGTAAATACTTAATAAAAAGGCAACTGAATTCAAATGTAGTCGTATTTCTCTTGAAGATGATCACTTGAATCACATTCCAAAACTGCAAACTAAGACGATAATATCCAGCAAGGGCACAACATGGCATTGAACGATCGGCGATTAATGGTGCATGCAATACACGACGCTACAAGTGTATCAGGGGAAAGATGTGCGATACATTTTACACGGAAAATTGACAACGAGAAAGCTTTGCAACAGATGAGTATCGACATTGTTGACTGTTGAGCAGCACGCGGAGTCGAAATTCTAAGCAATGTCGGGATCCCATTGAAAAGAATCGACATTTCCGCCAGCCGATTTGTTACTGTATGTAAGACGAGGGTCACCACCTGACGTCGTAAAAGCGGCCGTAATACATGGAAGTGGAGGGAAGTCGGTGGCAGCCAGAAAGGAAGCATTCGAACGGAACGATGTAAAGTGAAAAGTTCTCTTTAAATTAATCGTAGAAATTGTGGTAAAGAAATCTTCATGAAAGAGATCGCTTACAAAAACCTCGTTCGACCGACAGTAAAGTACTGCTCAGAGCAGCATTCCTACCGTACAGGGTTAACGGTGGAAACAGAGAAAGAGTAGAGCAGCATGTTTCGCCACAGATTCATAATGTAGGGGCAGAACCGTTATGTAGAATGTAGATGCTAATCCAACTCTAGTGCTAGTTGCTACATGTGAAGCTTTGTGCATCACGGAGAACTTAACTGTCAAAATTCCGAAAAGAGTCGACTAATGTTTTACGTGCTCCTACTTGTCACGGAAAGACCCTGAAAGTAAAAATGAGATAGATTCGAGCTCAATCCACCATTCGTTCTTCCCTTGCACCATTCGCACATGGAATAGTGATGAAATGACTATGGTACACGAAGCACCCTCCGCCTCACACCCTATGGTGACTTGGACTTCCTATTTACACATGTAGATGCAGATGTGTATGTAGAAAAGGAGAAGTGAAACAGACTACTATAAGGGTAGCAGAAATGTAGAGTTTCCTTGGATACAAAAGAGATTAATCTTATTAATCTGCTTGCAAAGGGCGAAACAATAATGCACAACAGCAACATAAATCGCGTGTATCAAATAGATTAAAAAAGTGTGTTCAGAGAATTGGATTAAAAAACACATATTCTTCTTCACTCTAGGGAAAAGCAACTACCTATAAAGGTGCTTCGGCAATGGGAAAACTGGGGGATTTGATGTACAAAATCGTTGTTGTTGTTGTAGTCTTCAGTCCTGAGACTGGTTTGATGCAGCTCTCCAAGCTATTCTATCCCGTGCAAGCTTCTTCATCTCCCAGTACCTACTGCAACCTACATCCTTCTGAATCTGCTTAGTGTATTCATCTCTTGGTCTCCCTCTACGATTTTTACCCTCCACGCTGCCCTCCAATACTAAATTGGTGATCCCTTGAAGCCTCAGAACATGTCCTACCAACCGATCCCTTCTTCTTGTCAAGTTGTGCCACAAACTTCTCTTCTCCCCAATCCTATTCAATACTTCCTCATTAGTTACGTGATCTACCCATCTAATCTTCAGCATTCTTCTGTAGCACCACATTTCGAAAGCTTCTATTCTCTTCTTGTCCAAACTATTTATCGTCCATGTTTCACTTCCATACATGGCTACACTCCATACAAATACTTTCAGAAATGACTTCCTGACACTTAAATCTATACTCGATGTTAACAAATTTCTCTTCTTCAGAAACGCTTTCCTTGCCATTGCCAGTCTACATTTTATATCCTCTCTACTTCGACCATCATCAGTTATTTTGCTCTCCAAATAGCAAAACTCCTTTCCTACTTTAAGTGTCTCATTTCCTAATCTAATTCCCTCAGCATCACTCGACTTAATTCGGCTACATTCCATTATCCTCGTTTTGCTTTTGTTGATGTTCGGCAATGGGAAAACTGGGGGATTTGATGTACAAAATCGTATGCAACTGTTTTTGCACCTTCTCACTTCTATCTAATCCGTATTAAAAGAAGTTGGAACTGTAAAGCGTTTCAAGTGCAATGAAAAGGTTCCCACTGAAGTTCCAGGCGAACAGACACCGATGCTAAAGCTCCCAAAAGACACAACCCTTCTGGCAGGAGGCTAGTAATATAGGCAAACTGTTATTCTTAATATATATAAAGGATTTAGGAGACAATCTCAGCGGGTCTCTTAGACCGTTTGCAAATGATGCCGAAATTTACAGTCTAGTAAAGTCAAAACATATTTCAAAATGATTTAGACATGATGTCTGCATGGTGCAAAAGTGATAGTGTACCCAGAACAATAAAAAACGGAAACATTCCGTTAAATTTCGGTTAGAAGATGAACCACACAGACTTAAAAGTAGTCGAGTCAACTAAGTACTTAGAGATTGCAATTACAAACAACTTAAATTGAAACCATGTCATAGAAAATATTGTAGGGGAGATTCATACTAAGAGAATACAACAAATTTGATAAGGAGACTGCCTACACTACGTTTTCCCGTCCTCTCCTGGAATACTGCTGCGCAATAAAGAGATCCTTACCACGTGGCACTAACAGAGAACACAAAAAAAGCTCAAAGAAGGGCAGCTCGGTTTTTTTTAATAGGAGAGTCTCACGGATATGATAAGCAATTTGGTGCGGCAGTCTTTAAAATAAAAGGGTTTTCGTTGCAGTGAGATCTTTTCACGAAATTTCAGAGAAGTGACCAACGTGATAAAACATATCAGAGTTCGCGCGGAAAGATGTGTTACTTTTTCCCACGCGGAATGGAACGGTCGAGCAATAGTCTTAAACTGGTTATACACTCCTGGAAATGGAAAAAAGAACACATTGACACCGGTGTGTCAGACCCACCATACTTGCTCCGGACACTGCGAGAGGGCTGTACAAGCAATGATCACACGCACGGCACAGCGGACACACCAGGAACCGCGGTGTTGGCCGTCGAATGGCGCTAGCTGCGCAGCATTTGTGCACCGCCGCCGTCAGTGTCAGCCAGTTTGCCGTGGCATAAGGAGATCCATCGCAGTCTTTAACACTGGTAGCATGCCGCGACAGCGTGGACGTGAACCGTATGTGCAGTTGACGGACTTTGAGCGAGGGCGTATAGTGGGCATGCGGGAGGCCGGGTGGACGTACCGCCGAATTGCTCAACACGTGGGGCGTGAGGTCTCCACAGTACATCGATGTTGTCGCCAGTGGTCGGCGGAAGGTGCACGTGCCCGTCGACCTGGGACCGGACCGCAGCGACGCACGGATGCACGCCAAGACCGTAGGATCCTACGCAGTGCCGTAGGGGACCGCACCGCCACTTCCCAGCAAATTGGGGACACTGTTGCTCCTGGGGTATCGGCGAGGACCATTCGCAACCGTCTCCATGAAGCTGGGCTACGGTCCCGCACACCGTTAGGCCGTCTTCCGCTCACGCCCTAACATCGTGCAGCCCGCCTCCAGTGGTGTCGCGACAGGCGTGAATGGAGGGACGAATGGAGACGTGTCGTCTTCAGCGATGAGAGTCGCTTCTGCCTTGGTGCCAATGAAGGTCGTATGCGTGTTTGGCGCCGTGCAGGTGAGCGCCACAATCAGGACTGCATACGACCGAGGCTCACAGGGCCAACACCCGGCATCATGGTGTGGGGAGCGATCTCCTACACTGGCCGTACACCACTGGTGATCGTCGAGGGGACACTGAATAGTGCACGGTACATCCAAACCGTCATCGAACCCATCGTTCTACCATTCCTAGACCGGCAAGGGAACTTGCTGTTCCAACAGGACAATGCACGTCCGCATGTATCCCGTGCCACCCAACGTGCTCTAGAAGGTGTAAGTCAGCTACCCTGGCCAGCAAGATCTCCGGATCTGTCCCCCATTGAGCATGTTTGGGACTGGATGAAGCGTCGTCTCACGCGGTCTGCACGTCCAGCACGAACGCTGGTCCAACTGAGGCGCCAGGTGGAAATGGCATGGCAAGCCGTTCCACAGGACTACATCCAGCATCTCTACGATCGTCTCCATGGGAGAATAGCAGCCTGCATTGCTGCGAAAGGTGGATATACACTGTACTAGTGCCGACATTGTGCATGCTCTGTTGCCTGTGTCTATGTGCCTGTGGTTCTGTCAGTGTGATCATGTGATGTATCTGACCCCAGGAATGTGTCAATAAAGTTTCCCCTTCCTGGGACAATGAATTCACGGTGTTCTTATTTCAATTTCCAGTTGTGTATATATGGCTGCACACGGCATTAAAGGGCAATGCATTGGCACAGCTGTCATTTGTACTCAGGTGATTCATTTTAAATGGCTTCCGGCGTGATTATGGTCACACGACCGGAATTAACACACTTTGAACGCTGAACGATAGTTGCAGCTAGACACATGGGACAGACTGTTTCGGAAATCGTTAGAAAATTCAATATTCCGCGGCCCACAGCGTCCAAAGTGTGCCGAGAGTACAAAATTTCATGCTTTACCTCTCACCACGGACAATGCAGTGGCCGATGTCCTTCGCTTAACGACCGAGAGCAGCGGCCTTTGCGTAGAGTTGTCAGTGCTAACAGACAAGCAAAACTGCGTGAAATAACCGCAGAAACCGATGTGGGACGTATAACGAACGTATAACGAACGTATAGTGCGGCGAAATCTGGTTAATGAGCTATGGAAGGAGAAGAACGACGCGAGTGTCTATGCTAGTAGCACAACATCGTCTGCAGCACCTATCCTGGGTTCGTGACAATATCGGTTGGACACTAAATGACTGGAAATCTGTGGCATCGTCAAACGGGTACCGGTTTCTGTTGGTGAGATGGTTCGGTTCGAGTGTTGTGCATAGCCATTTTGGAGGTCGCTGCTCGGTATTGTACCGAATAACCACGTTTTTCGGAGGTTTCCTCTGGAACCGCTCACGTACTAAATGGTGGCTCCATAAGCTCGCTAAAGCGCAACGTAGACAACATCTAATGCCAAAAGAACGAACCTATTTGCTCCATTTGCATACGCTGGTGGAAGTGTATAATATTCAGACTATAACCCTGTACTATAGCGTAATTACAGTAAGACCATCCTTCTGGTGGGTATAAAAACAGTCCCTAGCGCACAGGCTATCTAAAACACTTGACCTTACTCTCTTTCACCAATACAAGACGAGGGATGAGCATCGGAAAAATGTCGCTTTCATGCGCGGAGCTTTGGAACACGTTTGTTACGCATGAATAACGATATCAAAAATGAAATACTGTTTGCCCCTAAAATTCATCTGAAATGATGGAAAACCTCTAGCTTAATAGTTCATAAATATATGTTTCACTTGTTACTTTCTTATCTGAAAAGGAGATACAAGATTGTCGACACTGTAAAGATCATTGGCAAGTGGGAAACGTGTGTCTTCCATTGCGGCAAAGTTGCAGACGACGAGAGAGCGGTGCGCGAAATAGCCGTGGGGAGCGCGCGCTGTCCATCTGTCTGGCGCAGCCTCAATTCATTAAACCACTTGTTGGAACGCGTCCGCCTCAAGCTGCCGCGCCGTGCAGACGTCGGATGCTCTGGCTCCGCTTTTGTTATACGCTGCTGCCACTCCCTACGGCTTCAAAGCCATTTGATGGCTTCGCTACTTACATGGCGGCCAAAGCCTTTAGAATCGGAAGTTCACAGACGGTAGAGGATCCTAGAGCATTTAGAGATAAGGGACGAATGGAGGTATATAAATATTACGGTGTCTTGAATGAGCGATGCATCTGAGGCTCTGGTTATGTGTCACAACAAATAACTGGCTTTTTGAAATGCTGCATTCGCCTACTTTTGTGAACTTATCATTTCTGAGAACGCATGTTGTTACAGCGTGATTACCTTTAAATACCACATTAATGCAATAAATGCTCAAAATGATGTCCGTCAACCTCAATGCATTTGGCTATACATGTCACGACATTCCTCTCAACAGCGAGTAGTTCGCCTTCCGTAATGTTCGCTCATGCATTGACAATGCGCTGACGCATGTTGTCAGGCGCTGTCGGTGGATCACGATAGCAAATATCCTTCAACTTTCCCCACAGAAAGAAATCCGGGGACGTCAGATTCGGTGAACGTGCGGGCCATGGTATGGTGCTTCGACGACCAATCCACCTGTCATGAAATATGCTATTCAATACCGCTTCAACCGCACTCGAGCTATGTGCCGGACGTCCATCATGTTGGAAGTACATCGCCATTCTGTCATGCAGTGAAACATCTTGTAGTAACATCGGTAGAACATTACGTAGGAAATCAGCATACATTGCACCATTTAGATTGCCATCGATAAAATGGGGACCAATTATCCTTCCTCCCGTAATGCCGCACGATACATTAACCCGCCGTCACTGATGTTTCACTTGTCGCAGCCATCGTGGATTTTCCGTTGCCCAATAGTGCATATTATGTCGGTTTACGTTACCGATGTTGGTGAATGACGCTTCGTCGCTAAATAGAACACGTGCAAAAAATCTGTCATCGTCCCGTAATTTCTCTTGTGCCCAGTGGCAGAACTGTACACGACCGAGCAGCATACATTGCACACGCCCGTTGGGCATTTTGATCACAATAGCCATACATCAACACGATATCGACCTTTTCCGCAATTGGTAAACGGTCCATTTGAACACGGGTAATTTATCACGAAGCAAATACCGTCCACTTATACGTTTGTGACTATTACAGCGCCATCTATCACAAAGGGAAAAAAGTGGTCCAACTAAAACATTCATATTTCTTTACGTACTACACGAATATGTAATAAAAATGGGGGTTCCTATTTAAAAAAAAACGCAGTTGATATCTGTTTGACCTAAGGCAGTGCCATCTAGCCGGCCAACCATAGCGCCAATTGGTTTCCCCCTCCAAGCTAGACGAGTATCGTTCTTTGTAGTTTTTTCGTTTGATGCTTATTTCGTAAGATATTTGGCCTAATGTGGACGGAAGAGAACCCTCTACCATCAAAAATAGTTGCTGTTACTGACGCCACTTGCTTCTACGTAGCAACTATACAACTTCGTCACACGGCCAAATAACTTTACGCAAACTACGTCAAAACTGAAGGTAACACAAATCAGCAACAAATTATTAAAAAAATTGTGCATTAGGTCTCTTGAGTGTGAAGGTGTAGAACACTGGTGTAGTCCTGCATCAAGTGAATAATGATCAATATGACTAGTAGAATGTGCAGTTGGGCTCTTCTGGGCTCTGACTGTACATACATTCTGATTCTCTCAAAAATGGTTCAAATGGCTCTGAGCACTATGGGACTTAGCATCTGTGGTCATCAGTCCCCTAGAGCTTGGAATTACTTAAACCTAACTAACCTAAGGACATCACACACATCCATGCCCGAGGCAGGATTCGAACCTGCGACCGTAGCGGACGCGCGATGCCAGACTGTAGCGCCTAGAACCGCTCGGCCACACCAGCCGGCCCTGATGGTCTCTTGAGGCATGATGCTGATACAGTCAAACTAGCAGTTAACTAGAGTTGTGTGTAGTCTAGCCTCGGGAGGCAACCACGATTCTACTCTCCATTTTGAATTTTCTTAGACGCCTTTTCACAGCTCTGAATAAGATGAATTCATCGTTACCGTCTGTTTTGGAAAGTCAGTACGGAAGACAGCTTCAGCATTGCAGAGCACTGAAGTCAGTCGATGGCTGCGTTTGCAGCTTTTAGTGGTGAGTCCTTGTGTGAATATCGGTGGCTTGTTTAGATTTCACACCGGTGTATATATGTTAGGTATGCAACGACAATCGTTTGGAGTAAAGCCCGTCTCGTTGTGAAACTCACAATGCTAAAAACGTTGCAGTTACTGAACATTCAATTCAGGCAAGCGCATTCAGACAAGCCACAGACAATAAGTTTATCGATAATCGTGCGGTTAGATTAGTGCTGGCGTGTGAGTAATGTTTTACTAAATGTGCCACATCCTGTCATAAAATCCTCAGTTATTATAAACTGGCATCCTCGATTATTATAAAGCGACAAAAAACATTTACAATTAACCACAGAATCAGCTTATTATCATTGCATCTGACAATAGGGGCTATGCTCTGCAAAGGAACTGTGCAGTTAGCTGTAGCAGCCGTTATTGCAATTTGCAAAGTGGTTCGATGTGAGAAAAAGTTGTAGACCAATAAAACACATTTTAGGAACGTTTGCTCTCTGATGTGTTGCAAAGTCGACTTCAATTGAAAACTTTATCAAAAGGAAATGTTGCAAGAATATAACTTCAAACAAGTTCATTAATTCACACACTGAGCTTACAGCTTTAGTGTATGATAAACATTATCACAGCCTGCAACATTTGGAAAGGCAACACGAAACATACGAAGGGCTGCGGCACAACTATTGCGGAAGAAGCAAATAGAAGGCAGCGAACTGAATGACGGCACTAATGACATAATATCAGAATGACTGGAGCACCATCCCGTCTTCAAGAAGCACTGCTGGAGCATTTCAGGAGGACGTACCTACGTGGCGCAAATACATTCTGCTCGAGAACAGAGGCGGTTACACGTGTTTCCTCTGTTAAGAACGTTGTAGGAGGCGGAAGCAGTTCGTTGTGTGTGAGGAGCCAGCTCATTTCCCGACGCCTACTGATAAAAGTCTTGCTTTGTTTGCGCTGTGTATATCACGACTGCATTTCTTATCGCTCCGTAAACACATCCCGAAATTAGGACCGCCAGATTTGGCGGGCATATAAAAGGAAGATGCTGGACGGCAACAGAGTTCCCGTAGTTCTTTGCCTAACGACTTCATGATCGGTCGTAAGCTATAATATTCGTTTAGCTTAGGGCAGTGGTTTTCAAACTATAAAGAATGCCTGCCTGCGATGCTCGAAACTGCTGTATTTACCATTCACCCCCACAGTTCAACTAAAGGAACTTGACTAAATTTCTTGTCCGCAATCGTATTGTCAACAAGCAGAAAAGTGTGAAAAGGACATAATAGTGCAAGCACAAGGGTAGGTCGCCAAAGGCCTTGCCGCCGTGGCGTCACTGGTTCCTGTCAGATCACCGAAGTTAAGCGCTGTCGGGCTGGGCTAGCACTTGAACGGGGGACCATCCCGTCTGCCGATCGCTATTGGGAAGCGGGGTGCACTCAGCCCTTGTGAGGCAAACTGAGGAGCTACATTGATATACGGCCGAAAGAGTTATGTGCTGACAACACACCCTTCCATATCCGCATACAGTGACGCCTGTGGGCTGAGGATGACTCGGCAGTCGGTCGGACCTTTGAGCCTTCACGGTCTGTTCGGGCGTAGTTTAGTGTAGTTTTTTAGGGTAGATTTGCAAACAAACTTAAGTACAATTAATGTAATGTATCATCATTTATAACTTACCAGTGAGGACTTAAAAGTAATCCACTGAATTAGAGACTGCTATCACTGACATTTGCAGTAGATTTTGCAACATGTAGTGTGTTGGAGCACTATGAAATTCCTCGGTGAAAACGGTCAATTGACACACAGTCAGCACGGATTCAAAAAGTACTGTTCTTGTGAAACACAAGTGGCCCTTTATTCACGTGAATTAATGAGTGCTGCCCACAACGAATTTCAAGCAGATTCCATATTTCTACGCATCCAGAAGACTTGTGGCACTGTTTCTCACAAGCTTCTTCTAATCAAATAGCGTGCCTATGAAGTGCGACTGGATTTGTGATTTCCTGTCACAATGGTGACAGTTATTAGTGACTGATGGGGAGTCACCGATTAAAACCAAAGTGATACCTGGGCTCCCCCTAGAAAGTGTTACAGTTCGTCTGCTGTTCCTAATCTACGTAAATGATTTAGGAGACGACCTGAGCGGCCATCTTAGATTGTTTACCGATGATACTGACTTTCGTCGTTTAGTAAGCTCGTCAGAAGGCTAATACGAACTACAAAATTATTTACGCACGACACCTGCATATGGCCGGCCGGTGTGGCCGTGCGGTTCTAGGCGCTACAGTCTGGAACCGCACTGCTGCTAAGGTCGCACGTGCGAATCCTGCCTCGGGCATTGATGTGTGTGATGTCCTTAGGTTAGTTAGGTTTAAGTAGTTCTAAGTTCTAGGGGACTGATGACCACAGAAGTTAAGTCCCATAGTGCTCAGAGCCTTTTGAACCATTTTTGAACACCTGCATGGCGGGAAAAGTAGTTCACCCTGAACAATCGCAGGATCTTTCCCATGAGCACTAAAAATTCCGTTAAATTTCGGTTTTCTCATAACTCATTCAAATTTAAAGGTTGTCGGTTCAACTAAATCGGTAGGGATTACAATTACGAACATCTTAAAATAGAACCACCACATAGAACATCTTTTGAGGAAGGCAAAACAAACACTTCGGTTTACTGGCAGAACACTTAGAAGATATAGCAGATTTACTAAATATTTCCCTACACTACGGTTTTGGAGAAGTGCTGCGCAGTATGAGACCCTTAGGAGAGGTCACAGGCATGATAAGCGAGTTGAGGTGGTAAACATTTTAACAAAGATTTCTTGAGTGGCAGTGAACGAAATTTCGGTCACCATATGTCTCTTGCGAAGACGAAAAATTTTTTTGTTGACTGCAGGGAAAGATTTAGCTTTTCATTTTTCCCACAAGGCGTTCGAGAGTAGAACGGTCGATAAACAGTCTGAAAGTGGTTCTAAGAACCCTCTGCCAACCACGTAAGTATGAACTGCAGTGTAGTCATGTACGAGGTGATATAGATGAAATCCGAGCTTATCGAGTGTCGGACCAAAGTTGTGACTAGATTCAGTACTTTCCTGCAGGTAGAACTCAACAAGCCACTCTTAACGGAACAAAAAGATGAAACAAATTTGAGAAATTAAGAGTTAATACAGAGGCTTACAGACAATCATTCTTTCCAAGCGCCATTAGCGAACGGAACACGAAAGGGGTGGGAGGGGGGGGGGGAACAGTTAGTGTCACCAGCAGTCACTTCAGTCACACAGCGCTAGATGCCTTACATCTACATCTACATTTGTACTCCGCAAGCCACCCAACGGTGTGTGGCGGAGGGCACTTTACGTACCACTGTCATTCCTTCCAGTCGCGTATGGTTCGCGGGAAGAACGACTGCCGGAAAGCCTCCGTGCGCGCTCGAATCTCTCTAATTTTACATTCGTGATCTCCTCGGGAGGTATAGGTAGGGGGAAGCAATATATTCGATATCTCATCCAGAAACGCACCCTCTCGAAACCTGGACAGCAAGCTACACCGCGATGCAGAGCGCCTCTCTTGTAGAGTCTGCCACATGAGTTTGCTAAACATCTCCGTAACGCTATCACGCTTACCAAATAACCCTGTGACGAAACGCGCCGTTCTTCTTTGGATCTTCTCTATCTCTCCTCTGTCAACCCGACCTCGTACGGATCTCACACTGATGAGCAATACTCAAGTATAGGTCGAACGAGTGTTTTGTAAGCCACCTCCTTTGTTGATGGACTACATTTTCTAAGGACTCTCCCAACGAATCTCAACCTGACATCCGCCTTACCAACAATTAATTTTATATGCTCATTCCACTTTAAATCGTTCCGTACGTATACTCCCAGATATTTTACAGAAGTAACTGCTACCAGTGTTTGTTCCGCTATCATATAATCATACAATAAAGGATCCTTCTTTCTATGTATTCGCAATACATTACAATTGCCTATGTTAAGGGTCAGTTGCCACTCCCTGCACCAAGTGCCTATCCGCTGCAGATCTTCCTGCATTTCGCTGCAATTTTCTAATGCTGCAACTTCTTGCCTTGTGGAGTATGATGTAGATGCAGATATAGAAAATCGATAGATGTGAAGATAATTTCACGAGTGCTCGACGGACGCTAAATAAGGACATTACTGTTTACAATACAGGGTATGATGGGCGTAGGTGCAAATATTTTTGTGTGTGGTGCCTTAATATGTGCACACATCAGTGTGTTGGTTGATGTTGCTCTGTATCGGATGGTCTTCCCACACACGCGTCAGAAGATTTACGACCTGATCTTTCGTTCATTGTTGTAGCTGCACCACTATGTGGACTACGCCTGAAAGTAGAGACTAACCGTTTTGCTTCCACACTTCAACACCTGACCTGCTGCCCAGTGGTAAATAAGCACTGATTGCTTTCTCTTGGCACATGTAGTTGAAGGTACTAGCCAACCTTAAAAAATACGACTTTTAGATACAATTATTACTCAGCAAATGAGATAAATACTGATGTAATGTTTTACAGTAAACCGTCATCAGTTACTAATATCTCTACTTATGCCTATTACACCCTGTATATACAGGGTGGGAGAAATAAAAGACTCCTGGACGAGTGGATACGAGCGGATGTGAATGTATGCATATAACCACACCCCGTGACGTGCACACCACGTTTACGTCCGCCATGTGATCCGCACCGATTCAAAGCATAGCGCGAGCTGTGTCAGTGTGAGTGGACGAGTTCAAAAATGGCTCTGAGCACTATGGGACTTAACATCTGATGTCATCAGTCCCCTAAACTTATAACTACTTAAAACTCACTAAGGACAGCACACACATCCATGCCCGCGGCAGGATTCGAACCTGCGACCGTAGCAGCAGCAGTGGACAAGTACGAAGGGGATATGGTACTCAACAGTGGGGCAGCGGATGTTCGTTGTGGAAAGTTACGTGACAACAAAATCATGGAAACAGTGTGGTCTGAGAAGTTTACTGGTGTCAAAGTGCCAGCAAGGAGTGCCACGCAACGCTTAGTCCGATAATGGCGTCAGGCAGGATCTGTTTTGAACAAGTTAAAAAAGCATTCAGAAAAGTGCTCGAAAACCAGAAACTGCTTCAGAGTCCGAAAAAATCAATACGACACCTTTCGCAACAGATCAGCCTGTCATGTCGATCATGCGGACGAATACTCCACTTGAACCTGCACATGCATCCCTATGGAGTGTCTGTTGTTCATGCGTTAATACTAGCAGACGCTCCTCAGTGACTACAGTTTTGTGAGTGGCTGTTCACTTACATAACGATTGGTGGCTTGGATATGGATCTGTTCTTTACATCTGATGAAGCCTGGATTCACCTGAGTTGTTATGTCAACTCACAGAATCACTGCTTCGAGGCAGCGGAGAATCCGCATAACTTCCACGAAACACCACTGCATGATCTGCACGCCGCATTATTGGACCCATTTTCGTTCATCAAACGCTGACTTCGGCACGTTACATTACCAACATTTTGAAACCATTTGTGGCAGCATTACGCGGAGGAGGAAAAAACCTACAGTTAATTCGAACAGGATGGAGCAACTGTCCATACAGCCGGCCGAACCTTAGAGCACATTTGCACAATGAAAGAGTTGATAGCAGAGGTCAGTCTGGTGTATGCGATTAATTTGTGTGGGAAACCCTCACAGCGAATGTGTATTGCTACAATCCTCATAGTCTTCAAGAACTGCAACAGAACATTTCGGACGAGACTGCAACAATTTCGGCAGTTCAGCTTCGATCCGCCATCAGCAACTTGCTGACCATGGCCCATAAGTGCCAAGACATGAATGGTGGTCACTTTCAACATCTACTACAATCATAGTAGTACTGTATTTCCTTTCCTCTGCCATGTTTCTTTGTACCCTGGAATTCTATTCTCTGTGCCACTTTTATTTGCCCCGCCCTATATACATAATCTAGAGTCAGCAGCGGAAGCTCCATAAGGCTGTTCGCAGATGATGCAGTTTGTAAGGAGGAGGTAATGCTGGGAGACTGTAGCGAAGTGCAGGACATGCAAAGGATCGATTATCGTTACAGGAACTGGCAGTTGACCTTGAAGATGAATTTAACACAGTGTGCATAAATAAGCGAAGAAATCTGCTTCTGTTCGATTACACTACAGGTGACAAATCATTGCAAGCAGTAACTACCGTAATATATCTACAAGTAACCTTAAGCAGAACGACCATGTGAAACAAATCTTAGGAAAAACAGATTCAGTGATTACATTAGATTTACTTTCATTCCAATTGGTCCGTAGTGAGGAGGTCCTCCAGGATGTAGAACATGTCAGAAAAACAATAATACATGACAATATTTACAACTCCAACAAATAAGCTAATGTACAATTCCACAGGTCCCAAGTGGAATGATCGTCATTTTTTAATGAACACTATATGAAAAAATCATTTTACAAACACTAATGCACTGAATTTAAAATAAAAAAGTTTTTATTTATTTATAAGGTAATAAACATGTAATAGAACTACTATAATACTTATTTACAATGAACACATTACTGCACTGAAATGGTGCAGAATTTAGATTGTACTTACACACACACACACACACACGCACACACAAACACACACACACACACACACACACAATTATTTACAATGAACTTGTACTTATCCACACACAAAAATCAGTTGGTTCTACTGAGAAATTCATCAACGGAGTAGAAGGAGTTGGCCACCAATAAATCCTTTAGGCTTCTCTTAAACTGAATTTCATTGGTTTTTCAGCTTTTTATAGCCGCTGGCAAGTTACTGAAAATGTGTGTTCCCCAATCATGCACACCTTTTTGTACAAGAGTAAGTGACTTTAAATCCTTGTGAAGATTATTCTTATTTCTAGTATTGATTCCATGAATTGATCTGTTGGTTTGAAAAAGTGATATACAAGAATCTTGAGGAAATTTGATTCATCCACGAAAGAAATAGCTACAACACTTGTTTTACCGATTCTGATTATTAACCATCAGCCAGGGACCCTTACCAAATTGAATTAAAAGACAAGGCAGATAAGTTGCAAAGGAGTGCAGCGCGTTTCGTCACGGGATCGAATAGTGGGTGCGAGAGCATTACGAAGATGCTCAATGAACTCCGGTGGCAGACACAAACAGTGAGCTGCTGCGCGTGACGGAAGGTTTACTGTTGAAATACCGGGAAACCACGTTCCGGGAAGAGTGGGCAAAGAATGAATTCCTCCCACATAAGGCCTCGCGAAACGACCACAACTAGAAAATCAGAGAACTTGGAGCTAATATGGAGGTCCACAATCATTCTCACCGCCTGACATTAGTAAAGGCAACGGGGAAGGGGGAAAGAGTAGCCTCCGCCATACACCGTAACGTGGTTTGCCCGTTATAGATGTACACGTAGTGCTGAAGTACGTTTTGACATTCCTCTTTCTATTCTGAATTTTCAGTACGCTCCTCCATGTGTAACCCTTTATTCACTCCTTTATTATTTCGTCATTAAATTTCACACCCAATGTACGAAAAATTTAGATGTCACAAATACTTGGGCACGAACCATGTTGTCTTCGTCTCAGTCAGCATTGGCAGTCCGTATAAATGACAACAGTATGCATGTAGGGTCCGAGCGCAGTGGCGTGTATTTGCGTTTGTTCGGGCAATCGGAACCGTATTAACAGGTTCAAATGGCTCTGAGCACTATGGGATTTAACTTCTAAGGTCATCAGTCCCCTAGAACTTAGAACTACTTAAACCTAACTAACCTAAGGACATCACACACATCCATGCCTGAGGCAGGATTCGAACCTGCGACGTATCGGTCGCGCGGTTCCAGACTTTAGCGCCTAGAACCTCGCTGCCACCCCGGCCGGCCGTATTAACAGGGCTTAAGTTTCTTTCTAAAGGGACAAGTGCGAAGGTACGGTACATGCATTATGTGAACCACACTGCCGTATGCTAGCAAGAACTGATACCAGAAGGAACTGTACTAATATCACCTAACGGTCTGTGAAAATAAAATTCTTTCACAAACTGTCGGATTTGTCCGTGTTCAACACGTGAAGATTTGGTTGGATAGTTGATTTGGGGGAGTCGACCAAACAGCGAGGTCATCGGTCCCATCGGATTAGGGAAGGATGGGGAAGGAAGCCGGCGGTGCCCTTTCAAAGGAACAATCCCGACGTTTACCTGAAGCGATTTAGGGAAATCACGGAAAACCTAAATCAGGATGACCGCACGCGGGATTGAACGGTCGTGCTCCCAATGCGAGTCCAGTGTGCTAACTACAGTGTGTAAACTTAGATGGCAGACCTCTCCCTAGTCCTGAATCGGTACAATTCGGTAAACGTCGGGAGGCTTCGGTAGGCACTCAGTTTATACTGCTGCCAACATTACGTAGCTGACTGTGTTGTACAAGGTAGCCACCATTGTCGTCTGCTTCGTTATTGTTTTGCGCGCTGTACTGTTCTGCGTGTTTTAATTGTGCAGTTGTGCTAAACATTATCAAAATGAGTGAAGAGGCAGTTGCTGGCCCATCTCGTGGCCCATCTCGGGAGTCGGCAACAATCCCTACCGGTAGGCCTACGGTTAGTAGGAAACCAGTATTACGTAGCGATGCTCGCCAAATTATATTGCGTGTGATTGAATGCTGCGAAAGGGAAAGGGAGCAGAACAAATTGCTTCACCCCATTTACAAATCTTCAGTGAGAGCAGCTACATTCACAGGACAAAGCATGCGTAGCATTGGAAGATTGTTTTCCAAGAATCATCCTGGCGTATCACTACAAACGTCTGGCAAGAAAATGTGAGTTTCCATTTCAGATATTTTGTTCGCGATCACTTTGAAGGAGCCCCCTATTTCGTCCGAATTACCTTATATTTCATTTTTCCTTGCTACCGTATTGCTTTGTATGGAAACACCACTGGTTACTGTATTATTTCGAAACACATTCATATTACAGTACATTTCCAAATTCAAAAAAATACATGCAGTGCAGAAGGCATTTTCTTATAAATCTTTCTCGCTTTTAACTTAGGAAAAGAAGTGGAGAAATCGAAGTAATGATCGAGGATTTCAACCAGCGCGTCATTCGCGACACGATAGCGGAATTTTATTCAGTGCGGAAGATTGTGCCGAGCCTGCGAACACTGCTTCCAGTTCGGAGAACAACTCACCAAAGTTTCATTGCAATCGGATGAATGGTTGTGAGCGCATAGTAGACATACATACATACATTCATTTTTATATATAGATTTTAATGTACATGACGAATTCAGTTTCGTTTACGAACAACATTTTTGCTTCCAAGCCTTCCGTCTGCTTTGGTGTAAGCATGACGCGCAATTTGTAGTGCCAGCACTGCAACTGGTAGGCGTGCCTTGTCCCCCCCAACGGCTCCTCTCCCCTCGCCAGCCAATGCTTGTCTTGCTTCCTCCTCTCCCCGCACTCCCCTCACAGCTCTGCCGTCTTACAGTTAACACACTGTACTTCGCTACCTCGCTCGGTCGTGAAGATTTGTACGCTGGGGTACACGAAAAAACACTGGAATTTCTTGGTTCAAATGGCTCTGAGCACTATGGGACTAAACATCTGTGGTCATCAGTCCCCTAGAACTTAGAACTACTTAAACCTAACTAACCTAAGGACATCACACACATCCATGCCCGAGGCAGGATTCGAACCTGCGACCGTAGCAGTCGCGCGGTTCCGGACTGAGCGCCTAGAACCGCTAGACCACCGCGGCCGGCCTGGAATTTCTTCCTGCTGGCGAGATAGCTGTAGTTAACGCGTTCTCGCGTTGCTTCTACAGTTAGATCCATACTCTGCAAATCACTGTGAAACGTGTCGCAAACGGTACTTCCCATTGTATCATTTATTAGGATTCCTCCCCCTTCCATCCCCGTATGGATCTATATCTGGCTTAGTGGTTGTTTTGTACAGATACATAGGGAGGCGTCCAGTAAGTAACGCAAAAAATTCTTTCTCGGCCAATTTCACTTGAAAAAATGCTGAATTTGTTGTGAGACATCGTGGAATATTCCCACTTCAGCCCCTACAGTTTCACGAAGTGCCGATACACGGCGCCTGTAACAGAGATGCCTTCTAAGGCTGTATTGAGTTCCTTTTGGCGGAAATCAGAGCATCGTAGATATTCACCGGCGCTTGCAGGATGTTTACGGAGATCTAGCAGTGAACAAAAGCACAGTAAATCGTTGGGCGAGGTGTCTCTCATCATCCCGATAAGGTCGCGCAAACCTGTCCTGTCTCCCACGTGCCGACCGGTCTCACACAGCTGTGACGCCTCCAAAATGGGGACGTGCGGACACTCTCATACGAAGTGATCAACGCATCACAATGAAACACCTCGCTGCTAAACTGGACGTCTCTGTTGGTAGTGGTGACACACTCACCAACCAAAGGTGTGTGCCCATATGGTTCCTCGCCGCCTAACAGAAGACCATAAAGAGCAACGGAGGATTATCTGTGCGGAATAGCTTGCGCGTAACGAGGCAGAGTGTGGCGATTTTTGTCGAACATCGTCACAGGCGATGAAGCGTACGTTCGAACTGAAATAAACCGCAATCCATGGAATGGCAGCACACAACTTCCCCTCCGAAAAAATTCAAAGCTGCATCCTCAGCCGGAAAAGTCATGCGACGGTCCTCTGGGATTTTGAAGGTGTTATTTTGTTTGATGTCCTCCCTCATGGTGCAACGGTCAGGCAATTAAACAAATAAATTCAGCGTGCTTATCGCTACAAAAAATGCAAACGAACTTCTCCTTCTCTATGACAATGCAAGGCCTCACACCAGCCTGTGCACCCGAGAGAAGCTCTCTAAAGTTCATTGGACTGTTCTTCCTCATCCACCTTACAGCCCGGAACTCGCACCTTCCGACTTCCACATGTTTGACCCAATGAAGGATGCCTCGACGGGAAACACTACGTGGATAATGAAGAAGATTATTAATGCAGCAAGACTTTGACTGCGACGTCGACCAATAGAGTGGCACCATGCTTGCATATAAGTCCTCTCAATAAGGTGGCGTAAGGCCGTTGCATTGAAAGGAGATTATTTTGAAATATAAGTTTTTGTAGCCGAAGAGTGGGGAGTAATACGGTGATTGGAATCCTGAATAAAAGCAAACTCTTTGAGAAAAAAAAGTGTTGCGTTAGTTATTGAACGCCCCTCGTATAAAGAGGACTTCTGAACAGATGGTTAAACATACGAAGCCGAAAATGAGAGGAAGAATGTTATTCAGTTCCATATGTTAATCTTCGTATGTATATGTCAATATGAACGACAAAGAGTTTTGTAACACCTCAAATATTTCGTTCATTAATACTTTATGAGTTTTAGTTACTTTAAGGATTCATATGTTGATTTTCTTCGGCAGCGGCGTGAAATCAATATTAATGACATGTAATGGGTTCTTTTGAGTAAACAATCGAAAGGCTTGACACAATGACGGAGCCTGACTTGACGCCAAGTCTCAGGAACGGTGATCTCAGTTGTTACAATACATCAAGAAACGCCGTCTGGGTCACAGCTTTTATTAGCGAATATCGGTTTCCATTTGCCCAGCAGATCATCTTCAGGTACAGCGCAGCAAGATACAGTTTGTCAACAGCAGTATAAATATCATTAAAACTCAGTTTTATGTAGTTTACAACATTTTTGACAAAATGTTTCTTGGGGTACAACACCTGAATTTGATCTGCAAGGACGATCGAAACCGGTAGCTGTGATTCAGACAGTGTGTCTTTATTTGTTGCATTAGTGAGCATTATTTCACTGTATTCTTCCCTGAAAAATCTTTAAAAATAGTAGATCGTTCCATTATAAAAACATACTTCCTTCAATACTTCAGTTAACACAAGCGTCAAGAGGATAAAACGTAAAAATAAGTACCTTCTGCGAACTATAATTTACCGAAAATTTTGTTTCGATATCAGATGTTCACGATGGTGTTATGTCTTACGCGAATGTGATGTAACGCTTTCGTGAACAGCTGAGGCATCTAAATGGGGTTTCAATAAATTATAACATGCAGAGGGGACGTAATTTTGTCTTTAATCCCTTAGCGCTTGTGTTAACCGAGGTACTGAAGAAAGTACTTTTAATTTTAATGGAACGACATACTTTTTCAAACGCATTTGAAAGCTCTTGTAACCGTAAGTGCGCCGATATATAAAGCTAACAGAAGGCATTATGCGAGGCCGCTCTGGAAAGTAATACATCCAAATTTTTTATTCTGCTCTCAACACCGGTTCAGGTATTACATGTCATCCATATTACTCGGTCGACTTTTCCACTCTCTGACGCCAGAGGGTTGCGAATTGTAGCTTGTAACACGATGTAACGTAAGTACATCGGTGCATGAGAAACAACTCAGAAAACTGTAAACAAGAAGAGTTAGTGCAAATAAAGAGCACCCTCTCCTTCCGCGTGACAATATCTGACCACACACGAGAACTGCGACATCTGCAGCAATCCGGCGCCTTGGGTTCATAGTCAAGAACTGGCCCCATCCGATTGTCATCTCTTTCCAAAACATAAAGAACACCTTTGAGGACTTCACTTTGATACCGATGAAGCGGTGCAATAGAGTGAGGTTATAGATCCGTCAACAATGTCACACATACTACAGTGACGGTATCAATAAATAGGTCTGTCGTTGGGGGAAACTTGTTCATCGCCATGTCGACTATGTTGAGAAATAAATATTTCAAAAATGGTTCAAATGGCTCTGAGCACTATGGGACTTAACTGCTGTGGTCATCAGTCCCCTAGAACGTAGAACTACTTAAACCTAACTAACTTAAGGACATCACACGCACCCATGCCCGAGGCAGGATTCGCACCTGCGACCGTAGCGGTCGCTCGGTTCCAGACTGTAGCGCCTAGAACCGCTCGGCCACCCCGGCCGGCAATAAATATTTAGATATGAACTATAAATAATGTGGAATGTTAATAAAGGTTGTATTATTTAAAAGTCTTTACGAGATTCCACATAAAAAATTCGGAGGCATTACTTTTCATCACGCTCTTCTGAGAACCCTGTCTTTGAAGCTATTTGTGGACCATAGCTGAGGCTTTACGAACGGTTCCCTCAAATATGCGGGGAAACCTGATTGTACCTCTGAAAAGAGTTAGTATTACCTGGCTATTCCAGTATAAAACGATCATTGTAGGAGCTGACGTTGTGTGGAAAACCACATGAAGCGAAAATACGTTGATCAATGAGGCTATGGAATCACTAACAGACTAGTTTCAGCTACATCTCTTCTGCGTTCAAGTTCACGAACACACTAAGAGAGATTAGCGCTGGTGATCTGCTGCGAGAAGTCGAGGTAGGTCCGCTAATAGGATTAACAAACAGCGGCATTGTGAAGCAGCGGGCAGGTGCGCCGTTTTTAACGGTTTTCCACAATTATCGAGGAACGTGCTGATTACTTCCCGCTTTACACCGGAATGTACGTTTCGGAAACAAATTCACCCGCCTCCGCAACCGAGGTATTTGATCTGCACTAGCGCGGTGGCGCACGACCCAGATCTATCTGGTTCGAAGCCTGCTG
Source organism: Schistocerca nitens (assembly GCF_023898315.1). Lineage (NCBI taxonomy): Eukaryota > Metazoa > Arthropoda > Insecta > Orthoptera > Acrididae > Schistocerca > Schistocerca nitens. The sequence continues at coordinate 280,985,607 of NC_064618.1, read as the reverse complement.
GTGGCGGATGATGTTCTCATCGCCATTTTTTTTTCATCAAGGGAAGGATCGGTAGTCGCATACCATATTTTTTTTCATCAAGGGAAGGATAGGTAGTGGCGTAAATTCCTAATAAACGGAGTAAGCGCCAAAGTCATGGAATAAATGTCGGTCCACTCCACAGTGCTTCGTGTAACGTTGGTGATCAGTCCATCAGGAAGAGGCATTTAACTCGGTAATCATCCTGATGCTATTCGAAAGGAACCGACCATGTACCGGTACCGGATTTGACTTCCTCCGATGACTTTTTGGATCAAGAATAAAAACAAAAAAGAACATTTTTTACCTGTGTTCATCGCACTCACCCGTTTTAAACAGTTGTCAGCGTCATAGACCGTATCCACAGCTAAAACACTATGAGTTGTGAGGAACAAAATAACGCTCTCCATTGGAAACAACATACGTACCGATGATGTCGATGATGCGAAACTCAACTCACGCTCCCTACACACGTTATACTCAGTGCCATGAGCAGAGATAACCAAGTTGATTCACTGTTACCTACATTTTCGATTCAGTAGCATTACCGCAGTCTGAAGAAAATACGTTCCAATGTAATATCTATCCAGGTTTCGCGGGGGCGTCAAACATTTCCTGACAGGCCGGTCGCAGGCCATTATCGTAGGTGAAGTCATTTACAGACACTTCAATAATAACTGCAGGATAGTATTAGTCACATGCACATGTTTCTCTCGCATTATGCCTTCATCTCTGAGCATATTCTCTCCGCCGGCCGCGGTGATCTAGCGGTTCTAGGCGCTCAGTCCGGAACCGCGCGACTGCTACGGTCGCAGGTTCGAATCCTGCTTTGGGCATGGATATGTGTGATGTCCTTAGGTTAGTTAGGTTTAAGCAGTTCTAAGTTCTAGGGGACTGATGACCACAGATGTTAAGTCCCATAGTGCTCAGGGCCATTTGAACCATTTTGATATTCTTTCCGGAAAATATTGCACCAATATTAATTTAGAGAGCGACAAAGTATCTGTCATGAACGAATACTGCCAATTAGCTGTTAAATTCTAGGACTGAAAAGTTTTGTACTTCATGAAACGCAAACACTGACGTCTTTCAACTGCAAAATGGCTCTGAGCACTATGGGACTTAACATCTGAGGTCATCAGTCCCCTAGAACTTAGAACTACTTAAACCTAACTAACCTAAGGACATCACACACATCCATGCCCCAGGCAGGATTCGAACCTGCGACCGTAGCGGTCGCACGGTTCCAGACTGAAGCGCCTAGAACCGCTCGGCCACACCGGCCGGCCTTTTCAACTGCAGAATTGATGGTTCATAACTACACTCCTGGAAATGGAAAAAAGAACACATTGACACCGGTGTGTCAGACCCACCATACTTGCTCCGGACACTGCGAGAGGGCTGTGAAAGCAATGATCACACGCACGGCACAGCGGACACACCAGGAACCGCGGTGTTGGCCGTCGAATGGCGCTAGCTGCGCAGCATTTGTGCACCGCCGCCGTCAGTGTCAGCCAGTTTGCCGTGGCATACGGAGCTCCATCGCAGTCTTTAACACTGGTAGCATGCCGCGACAGCGTGGACGTGAACCGTATGTGCAGTTGACGGACTTTGAGCGAGGGCGTATAGTGGGCATGCGGGAGGCCGGGTGGACGTACCGCCGAATTGCTCAACACGTGGGGCGTGAGGTCTCCACAGTACATCGATGTTGTCGCCAGTGGTCGGCGGAAGATGCACGTGCCCGTCGACCTGGGACCGGACCGCAGCGACGCACGGATGCACGCAAAGACCGTAGGATCCTACGCAGTGCCGTAGGGGACCGCACCGCCACTTCCCAGCAAATTAGGGACACTGTTGCTCCTGGGGTATCGGCGAGGACCATTCGCAACCGTCTCCATGAAGCTGGGCTACGGTCCCGCACACCGTTAGGCCGTCTTCCGCTCACGCCCCAACATCGTGCAGCCCGCTTCCAGTGGTGTCGCGACAGGCGTGAATGGAGGGACGAATGGAGACGTCGTCTTCAGCGATGAGAGTCGCTTCTGCCTTGGTGCCAATGATGGTCGTATGCGTGTTTGGCGCCGTGCAGGTGAGCGCCACAATCAGGACTGCATACGACCGAGGCACACAGGGCCAACACCCGGCATCATGGTGTGGGGAGCGATCTCCTACACTGGCTGTACACCACGGGTGATCGTCGAGGGGACACTGAATAGTGCACGGTACATCCAAACCGTCATCGAACCCATCGTTCTACCATTCCTAGACCGGCAAGGGAACTTGCTGTTCCAACAGGACAATGCACGTCCGCATGTATCCCGTGCCACCCAACGTGCTCTAGAAGGTGTAAGTCAACTACCCTGGCCAGCAAGATCTCCGGATCTGTCCCCCATTGAGCATGTTTGGGACTGGATGAAGCGTCGTCTCACGCGGTCTGCACGTCCAGCACGAACGCTGGTCCAACTGAGGCGCCAGGTGGAAATGGCATGGCAAGCCGTTCCACAGGACTACATCCAGCATCTCTACGATCGTCTCCATGGGAGAATAGCAGCCTGCATTGCTGCGAAAGGTGGATATACACTGTACTAGTGCCGACCTTGTGCATGCTCTGTTGCCTGTGTCTATGTGCCTGTGGTTCTGTCAGTGTGATCATGTGATGTATCTGACCCCAGGAATGTGTCAATAAAGTTTCCCCTTCCTGGGACAATGAATTCACGGTGTTCTTATTTCAATTTCCAGGAGTATATAATCAGTCATTAAATGAAAAAATTTCGGAGTGACAGTGTGTCGAGACATGCATTGAGGCTAGGTCAGCAGCTGCGATGAATTGTTCAAATTATTTATTGCCGGCATAGGGGTCATTTTTTTTTACTCATTGTGCCATTGTACAATTTCTGTTTTAGATATTCGACATGTAAATTATCCCCCTTGGCGTTTATTTTAATTTAATCTACCTTATCACTTTTGTCCGCAGCTCGTGGTCTCGCGGCAGTTTTCTCGCTTCCCGAGCACGGGGTCTCGGTTTCGATTCTCAACGGGGTCAGGGATTTTCACCTGTCTGGAGATGACTGGGTATTGTTCTGTCATCATCATTATTAACCCTCATTACGGTCGGAGGAAGGGAACAGCAAACCACCTCCATTAACACCTTGCCTAATACGGCGGTGGGGGTCTCCCGCATCGTTCCCCTATGCTCTGTCAAGAAGCATGGGACTTCATTTCCATTCCATTACCACTTTTATATAAACATGGACGAATAATAACACCCGCCAACACCATTTATGATCAGTACATCGACTTTATGTATCTTTATATACCACAGCAAAAAATCTCTGCAACAGCCTACGTTAAATATCGTGCGACAATAAGGTGTAACTTGGATACGATGGGACGAGAAATATATACAGTTTTTAAAACAATGACGTGCTCGTGTACTTACGAGGTTAGTGCTCTCAATTTTATGACAATTACGACGCCGGCACTCATAGGCGTAACAGTAATGAACGCTATTGAAATACAAACAGGCGCTGAAACCTGTATGGCATAATGTAATATCGATGTTTTCCTGGCATAGCTTACGCTCTAACCTTTTTTTTTTTTTTTGTAAATTATTAAGTGATTGCCAATACATTGAACATATGGTGCTCCCGTTTTGTAGATACTTGTACTTAATAATCAAATGAAACTGTATGGTTCCGGAGACCTTTTCAAGTCTCAAACATCGATGCTGTATATAAGCAAACTGAAGCGAAGAATGAAAATTTGTATCAAGGCTGGGATTCAAACCCAGGTCTCCATCCTGGCACAGTGGCTTTGCACAACTGCACGGACTACCTTAGCACGCCTCCCTCCTCAATCCAAAGTCACATTCACGCCTCAGCCCACTTAGTATTCCCCCTAAACTCCAACAACATTGTAGAGGCTCTCGAAGCACCTCAACATCAACCGAAACGAGGGATCCTGCCTTAAACCCAGTCACAGGTGCTTTAATCAAATTAAACTATATGGTTCCGGAGAGCTTTTCAAGAATCAAACATCTGTGACGTGTATATGAAAATTTGTACCGAGGCTGGGGTTTAAACCCAAGTCTCCCGCTCGCCACCACTCTGGCACACTTGCTTTCCTCAAATGCACGGGCTACCCTAGCGCACTTGCCTCTTCAGCCCAGATTCCCATTCACACTTCAGCCCACTTGGGGCTTGTGTTCGGATTCTGGCCTTGATACAAATTTTCATTTGTCGCTTCAGTCTGCATTGATACATACTTAATAATATTCTAATACCAAATTGATGCAATAAAGTAACCAGTAAAAGAATAATGACACCTGCAGGAGGCATTAAATCATTTAAACAAGTCTATGAAAGAGACTGAGAACAATACATTTGTACACTATAAACTTGAATACCTATAGCGCTTTAGTTCAGCGGATACCTATCAGGTTGGCATTCTTGTGGTCACTGAGAATAAACAAATACAGTCGCTGCGAATGGTCACTGTCATATTTAAGTTGTGAGAGAGTGTTAAAAGTAAACGTCTTAACTGACTGACATTCTTCCCATAGAAATTCAAGAACCGACTTACAGTGCAAAAACTATAAATTTACTTCAGCCCTGTATGTAAAGATCATGCACACAAAATTCGGCAACTAACAAGCTTCATATACAGTTGCAAGACTTCATTCTTTCCACTGTCCAGCTATAAATGGAATGGGAAGAAATCTTAATACGGAGTACAATAAAAACTACTCTCTGCCTTGCGCTTCACAGTGATCCACACAGTATATAAGCAGATGTAGTTACACATGTCACTCTTCGCGAAGAGAAGATGTCAATGTGCGCGACGAAAGCAGATTACCTTTCCTATTGAGCGAATGAATTTGTCTTTTTTATGCTTGAAAGGCATGAAAGACGAAAATACTCAATTTTAATTTTCCGTGGAAGAAATGTTATTGACAAACAAATAGTGGCAAAAGTATACGTTCACGAATGAGAATTGTAAGGTTCGATCACCGCCAATCCTTTCCTTGAGCCTGGTTAATTAATTAGTATTTTTAAAATAAATCTTTAACTCTACACCTAAGTATGCGTTGTAATAGAACTTGCCGAAACGTTCTGCGTGAAAAAATTGGATCGCGAACAGAGACCTTCGCTGTATATGGCCAATGTTCTTATCAGCTAAGCGATCACACTTGACGGGGCAGATCTCTGCCCCAATGGGAATGGAAGTCCTCTTCTCAGAGTGACAGCGGCGAAGTGCAGAAAACAGTACAACATATAACACCTGAATGTTACCCCAGACCATCCAAAGGGACAACAGAGCCACAATATGTCTGCAGCTACTTCTGACTACCACAGTGATACTTATAATCCGTCTTGATTGCAAAATGTTTATTCACATGACCGGTTTCGGTTCCTCTAATCGGTCATGTGAATAAACATTTTGCAATCAAGACGGATTATAACTAACATTGTAGAAAAAGTGATTGCGGTATCCCTGCAGACATTATGTCTGTTTTTGCGAACTTCTGATTACATTTCAAACATGAGATTAAGATCTGTGTACCTATTATGAACTTGAGAGTTTGTAGAAATGTATATACATACTTCTTGTAAGTATTTGTCAGTATATTCTCCTGTCATTACATGATAAATATGTTGTTGTTGTTGTGGTCTTCAGTCCTGAGACTGGTTTGATGCAGCTCTCCATGCTACTCTATCCTGTGCAAGCTTCTTCATCTCCCCAGTACTTACTGCAACCTACATCCTTCTGAATTTGCTTAGTGTATTCATCCCTCGGTCTCCCTCTACGATTTTTACCCTCCACGCTGCCCTCCAATGCTAAATTTGTGATCCCTTGATGCCTCAAAACATGTCCTACCAACCGATCCCTTCTTCTAGTCAAGTTGTGCCACAAACTCCTCTTCTCCCCAATCCTATTCAATACCTCCTCATTAGTTACGTGATCTACCCACCTTATTTTCAGCGTTCTTCTGTAGCACCACATTTCGAAAGCTTCTATTCTCTTCTTGTCCAAACTGGTTATCGTCCATGTTTCACTTCCATACATGGCTACACTCTATACAAATACTTTCAGAAACGACTTCCTGATACTTAAATCTATACTCGATGTTAGCAAATTTCTCTTCTTCAGAAATGCTTTCCTTGCCATTGCCAGTCTACATTTTAATCCTCTCTACTTCGACCATCATCAGTTATTTTGCTCCCCAAATAGCAAAACTCCTTCACTAAATTAAGTGTCTCATTTCCTAATCTAATTCCCTCAGCATCGTCCGAATTAATTTGACTACATTCCATTATCCTCGTTTTGCTTTTGTTGATGTTCATCTTATATCCTCCTTTTAAGAGACTGTCCATTCCGTTCAACTGCTCTTCCACGTCCTTTGCTGTCTCTGACAGAATTACAATGTCATCGGCGAACTCAAAGTCTTTATTTCTTCTCCATGAATTTTAATACCTACTCCGAATTTTTCTTTTGTTTCCTTTACTGTTTGCTCAATATACAGATTGAATAACATCGAGGAGAGGCTACAACCCTGTGTCACTCCCTTCCCAACCACTGCTTCCCTTTCATGTCCCTCGACTCTTATAACTGCCATCTGGTTTCTGTACAAATTGTAAATAGCCTTTCGCTCCTTGTTACCCCTGCCACCTTCAGAATTTGAAAGAGAATATTCCAGTTAACATTGTCAAAAGCTTTCTCTAAGTCTACAAATGCTAGAAACGTAGGTTTGCCTTTTCTTAATCTTTCTTCTAAGATAAGTCGGAATGTTAGTATTGCCTCACGTGTTCCAACATTTCTATGGAATCCAAACTGATCTTTCCCGAGGTCTGCTTCTACCAGTTTTTCCGTTCGTTTGTAAAGAATTCGCGTTAGTATTTTGCAGCTGTGACTTATTAAACTGATAGTTCGGTAATTTTCACATCTGTCAACACCTGCTTTCTTTGGGATTGGAATTACTATATTCTTCTTGAAGTCTGAGGGTATTTCGCCTGTCTCATACATCTTGCTCACCAGATGGTAGAGTTTTGTCAGGACTGGATCTCCTAAGGCCATCAGTAGTTCTACTGGAATGTTGTCTACTCCCGGGGCCTTGTTTCGACTCAGGTCTGTCAGTGCTCTGTCAAACTCTTCACGCAGTATCTTATCTCCCATTTCGTCTTCATCTACATCCTCTTCCATTTCCATAATATTGTCCTCAAGTACATCGCCCTTGTATAGACCCTCTATATACTCCTTCCACCTTTCTGCTTTCCCTTCTTTGCTTAGAACTGGGTTTCCATCTGAGCTCTTGATATTCATACAAGTGGTTCTCTTCTCTCCAAAGGTCTCTTTAATTTTCCTGTAGGCAGTATCTATCTTACCCCTAGTGAGATAAGCCTCCTTTTATCAATTAAATTCAATATTTCTTCTGTTACCCAAGGATTTCTATTAGCCCTTGTCTTTTTACCTACTTGATCCTCTGCTGCCTTCACTACTTCATCCCTCAGAGCTACCCATTCTCCTTCTACTGTATTTCTTTCCCCCATTCCTGTCAGTTGTTCCCTTATGCTCTCCCTGAAACTCTCTACCACCTCTGGTTTAGTCAGTTTATCCAGGTCCCATCTCCTTAAATAAGATAAACAAATTAAATTACAGATCACAGTCTTCTACATAGTTAAAGAGTCGTCCTGTAAACAATTTTTAGCTTGTGGCTTTATGCCAGTCTCCTCCATACCCTATCTCATGGGAGAGCTTGTCTAATATGAAGAACGAGAACTGAGAAGTTTAGGCTCTTAAATGTTTCATGCAACTCACTATCGTTCCACCAGTCACTTGTGTCTGCGTTGTGCAAGAACACATGTACTCTATATCTAGGCACACATAGTACAAGATAACATCAAAACCGCTGGGGACAGCACTTTTAGACATGGAACGCAAAGAAACAATATTACAGTGAAAGTACAACTGTCAACAAGATAATATATGAATCTATTAATGAGAGTGCAAACCTGACGAGTACCTAGTGCTACTGACACAGAAGAAACGATATTCTACGGTACTTTGCTTCTTAGTGCCAGTCGTTGTTCCGGAAGCAATGTCTGACCCTGCGGCATGTCTGTAACGGCTCAGAGTCGAGGTGTCAGTTTAAACCGGATCGCGTCGCAACGCGATCACCAATGGAAGAGCAAGAGCTCTTACCTAGCACTGTTCGCACAACGGCTTGGCATTTCATCTTGGTACGCACTATAATATGACGCGGTCTACAAGCCAGTAGAATTTTCAATGGAAAATGCTACATATACTTTCACTAATGAAATATTAAATGCTCTGAGTAACCGGAAGTCACCCGTTGGGATTTTTTGTGATCTCTCAAAGGCTTTTGATTGTGTAAATCATGGAATACTTCTAGATAAGCTCAAGTACTGTGGTATGAATGGGACAGCGTTCAAAAGGTTTAAACCATACCTAACTGGAAGAGTGCTGAAAGTTGAAATAAGCAGTTCACATAATATGCAAAAAACTGATGATTTCTCAAACTGGGGAACACTCAAGAATGTGGTGCCGCAAGGTTCGGTCTTCGGTCCTCTGCTTTTCTAAATATATATTAGTGACTTGCCATTCTATATTCACGAAGATGCAAAGCTGGTACTTTTTGCCGATGATACAAGTATAGCTATCACACCCAACAGACAAGAATTAACTGATGAAATTGTAAACGATGTTTTTCAGAAAATCATTAAGTGGTTCTCTGCAAATGGGCTCTCATTAAACTTTGACAAAACACAGTACATACAGTTCCACGCAGTAAATGGAATGACACCATTAATAAATATAGACTTCGATCAGAAATCGGTAGCTAAGGTAGAATATTCAAAATTTCTAGGTGTATACATTGATGAGGGGTTGAACTGGAAAAAACACACTGAAGATCTGCTGAAACGTTTGAGTTTCAGTTACTTATGCTATTAGGGTCATTGCAAATATTGCCGATATACACCTCAGTAAATTAGCTTACCACGCCTGTTTTCATTCTCTGCTTTCGTATGGCATCATATTCTGGGGTAACTCATCATTGAGTAAAAGAGTGTTCATTGCACAAAAGCGTGTAATCAGAATAATTGCTGGAGCTCATCCAGGATCATCCTGCAGACACTTACACTCCTGGAAATTGAAATAAGAACACCGTGAATTCATTGTCCCAGGAAGGGGAAACTTTATTGACACATTCCTGGGGTCAGATACATCACATGATCACACTGACAGAACCACAGGCACATAGACACAGGCAACAGAGCATGCACAATGTCGGCACTAGTACAGTGTATATCCACCTTTCGCAGCAATGCAGGCTGCTATTCTCCCATGGAGACGATCGTAGAGATGCTGGATGTAGTCCTGTGGAACGGCTTGCCATGCCATTTCCACCTGGCGCCTCAGTTGGACCAGCGTTCGTGCTGGACGTGCAGACCGCGTGAGACGACGCTTCATCCAGTCCCAAACATGCTCAATGGGGGACAGATCCGGAGATCTTGCTGGCCAGGGTAGTTGACTTACACCTTCTAGAGCACGTTGGGTGGCACGGGATACATGCGGACGTGCATTGTCCTGTTGGAACAGCAAGTTCCCTTGCCGGTCTAGGAATGGTAGAACGATGGGTTCGATGACGGTTTGGATGTACCGTGCACTATTCAGTGTCCCCTCGACGATCACCAGTGGTGTACGGCCAGTGTAGGAGATCGCTCCCCACACCATGATGCCGGGTGTTGGCCCTGTGTGCCTCGGTCGTATGCAGTCCTGATTGTGGCGCTCACCTGCACGGCGCCAAACACGCATACGACCATCATTGGCACCAAGGCAGAAGCGACTCTCATCGCTGAAGACGACACGTCTCCATTCGTCCCTCCATTCACGCCTGTCGCGACACCACTGGAGGCGGGCTGCACGATGTTGGGGCGTGAGCGGAAGACGGCCTAACGGTGTGCGGGACCGTAGCCCAGCTTCATGGAGACGGTTGCGAATGGTCCTCGCCGATACCCCAGGAGCAACAGTGTCCCTAATTTGCTGGGAAGTGGCGGTGCGGTCCCCTACGGCACTGCGTAGGATCCTACGGTCTTGGCGTGCATCCGTGCGTCGCTGCGGTCCGGTCCCAGGTCGACGGGCACGTGCACCTTCCGCCGACCACTGGCGACAACATCGATGTACTGTGGAGACCTCACGCCCCACGTGTTGAGCAATTCGGCGGTACGTCCACCCGGCCTCCCGCATGCCCACTATACGCCCTCGCTCAAAGTCCGTCAACTGCACATACGGTTCACGTCCACGCTGTCGCGGCATGCTACCAGTGTTAAAGACTGCGATGGAGCTCCGTATGCCACGGCAAACTGGCTGACACTGACGGCGGCGGTGCACAAATGCTGCGCAGCTAGCGCCATTCGACGGCCAACACCGCGGTTCCTGGTGTGTCCGCTGTGCCGTGCGTGTGATCATTGCTTGTACAGCCCTCTCGCAGTGTCCGGAGCAAGTATGGTGGGTCTGACACACCGGTGTCAATGTGTTCTTTTTTCCATTTCCAGGAGTGTATTTAAAGAGCTAGGGATCTCCACTGTACCCTCACAATATATATATATTCACTTATGAAATTTGTTATTAACAATCCGAACGAATTCAAAAGTAATAGCAGTGTACATGGCTACAACACTAGGAGAAAGGATGATTTTCACTACTCAAGGTTAAATCTAACTTTGACCCAGAAGGGGGTAAATTATGCTGCCGCAAAACTCTTTGGTCACTTACCTAATAGCATCAAAAGTCTGACAGATAGCCATACAGCATTTGAAAGGAAATTAAAAGAATTTCTGAATGGCAACTCCTTCACTCATTAGTTGAATTTTTGGATATAGTATAAGTGGGTAATTTCCCCACCCCTCACCCAAAAAAATTAAAAAAAAATTAAAAATATTAAGCTTCATGTAATATTTTGTGTAATGTAATATCTTGTATAGACACCTTTTATTAACCTGACACGTTCCACGTCATTACAAAGTGTCGTATTCATGATCTACGGAACAAGTACTAATCTAATGTAATCTAATCTACGGATACTGACTTCGGCGGGAAAGGCTACGAGCATACTTCAGGCCTTTTTTCTTAATTTTTAGAAAAAAAGACATAATTATTTGGTTTATACATGGGTGTGCAAAACCTAACGACAGGAGTACTTTCGCAAGATGTGCCATTTTCAAGTGACATAGGTCGATGAAACTTGGACCATACGTGGAGAGAACTGCTACAGTATAGTATAGAAAATACGCAATGAGGCTACCAGAAATGGAACTTTTATTCAAAGACAATAACTACACTGAAGTCGCCGCAGTTCATGTTGATCCCCTGGATATGGTTACCGGGATATGGATCTTAATAGGATGTGTGATCGCCAAGAATGGCGGTTCATGCTCTGCAGCGTGCTACCAAGCTGGCCACAAGGTTCGTAAGGAGTTCCATTCTTCCAATAGCGCAAATGACAACTGATGGATGGTCGTTGTTGCATGTGGACATTCCCCAACATATCCCACACGTGCTCGATGGGATTTAAGTCAGATGAAAAGGCAGGCCAGTTCATTCGCCGCTTATCTTCTCGTTCCAAAAGCTCCACCACCTGTACTGTTCGATGTTCCATAAACTGGAGTCAGCGCCGAATGCACCATTGAAATGTCGCACATTGGGAGGGAATGCAGTGTTACAATAATGTCTGTGTATCGTGTTCAATGATTTGTAGGTTAGTACGCTCATACTACATTATGCCCTTCCACGCCATAACACCTGGACCACCAACACAATAATGTTTGCCAATGTGTCTGGGTGCATACGTGTTCCCACCTGTCGCAATATAAGAGTATGTCCAGCATTGTCGAACATGCTACTGCAACTGATACAGCATGCGAAAGTTACTTTCATCCCTAGGTGTTGCACACGGTGTGTATGGTAAGGGAAAGGTTACTACCCAAAGAACTTCCGTTTCCATTTCATTCAGCTGGTTGTTTATAGATCACATCTAATAAAGGTGAAACTGAAGCCTATACATCCGTTTCCGTTACATTCAGCTGGTTGTTTATAGATCTCATCTAATAAAGGTGAAACTGAAGCTTAAACATCAGTTACAACTACTTTGACCTTCAGATTTCAGTACTTCAGTGTTACACATTGTAAGTAGGCTATTTAGGTTTTTATGTTGGTAACGTCACCTAGCGCTCTGTGTGAAAATCACTGACTGTGGTGTGTGCAGTCTGTGGCTGGTTGGCATTGTTGAAATATTCGCTATTGTAGTGTTGGGCAGTTGGATGTGAACAGCGCGTAGCGTTGCGCAGTTGGAGGTGAGCTGCCAGCAGTGGTGGATGTGGGGAGAGAGACGGCAGAATTTTGAGAGCGGACGATCTGGACGTGTGTCTATCAGAAAGATATATATGTATACATGATGACTTCTGAACATTATTAAGGTAAATACATTGTTTGTTCTCTATCAAAATCTTTCATTTGCTAACTATGCGTATCAGTAGTTAGTGGCTTCAGTAGTTAGAATCTTTTATTCAGCTGGCAGTATTGGTGCACGCAGTATTGCAGTAGTTTGAGTAACGAAGATTTTTGTGAGGTGAGTCATGAAAGGTGTAGGTTATTGTTAGTCAGGGCCATTCTTTTGTAGGGATTATTGAAAGTCAGATTGCGTTGCGCTAACAATATTGTGTGTCAGTTTAGTGATGATCAGAATAAGTAAAGAGAGAAATGTCTGAGTACGTTCAGTTCTGCTCAGCTGTTTGAAAATCAAATAACGTAAGGGGTTAACCAGTACAGCAGTTGATAAATTTTTCTAAGGGGACGTTTCAACATTTCGCTTCAGAATTCTACTGCATGCACCTTATCTCTCTTGACTCTATCTTGCATAGCCTCAGTCTCCTGGATTCAGTGCAAAACAATATCCGTGGAAAACCTACGAAACTCGCGAAAGGACTCTAGAAAGCACTGTAACAGGAAGACAGGATCTTAAAATCAAGTTTTCTTTAGGCTATTTAGCAGGTTAGATGAAAATGACAAAACCGACAGCGATAGAAGAAAAGGCTGAATTCCAGGCCGTATTATGACTTCGACGATACTATGGCTTAAAAATTAGTGTGTAGCAAGCGTACTACTCAAGAATTTGAGCGATACGAAAATACATAAGAATTTTTGATATTCATCACGTAGAATTTAGTATGTGTAGGTACAAGATGTGCATAACTGTATGAAGCCGATTACATTATCATAAGGCTGCGAGACAGCGTCGAAATGAACTTCGCAGACACGTAGCTTTCGCGCAAGTAGCCGTTTGAGACAAATTACCCTAACTGGCTGCTCTATCCCATTTACATCACAGATGGAACTCACTACTAGACTAAAAACGTTGCTCGACCGGGATTCGAAACCGTGCGAGCACGACTTGGACCAGACACAATGTGTTGATCTGCTCTACGTTGCAAACCCCTCATTTCTCCTGCATAATTTGCTACACTGTTATGACTAATATTTCTCAGTTTCTCCTCGTGGTCATTTCGTGAGACGTTTGCGGGAGCAAGTAATATGTTTCCCGACTCTTCTTGGAGTATACGCTCTCAGACTTTTAACAACAAACCTCTCTGTGGTGTCTGCCACTGGAGTTGAATTCATCTCCGTAACGCTCTCGCAGTAACTAAACGATCACGTGACGGAATGCGCCACTCGTCTGTGTATATTTTCTTGCCGTTTCTATTACGCCAATCTGATAAGGTCCCAAATTCACAAACAATATCCAAGAATTGGTCCGACGAGAGTTTTGTAAGCCCCTTCTGTTGTGAATGAAACTCGTTCTCTTAAAAGGGTTTTTGAGCTTAAAACGGTGTCTGGGATGTCTTCTTTATTGTAGTGTTTACAAGTTTGCCAGAAACTCCACGAAAAGTGTCTCCGACAACCATTTACAGCAGGGGTGGGGGTGGAGGAATAGTCGACACCGCGGCCAAAATGGCAGCATGTAATATCAACCACTCCCTAAGGCATTATCGTAATAACGAGCGTACTCGAACTTGAAATGGGACCAGCCTGTTACAACTTCTGCATAAAAGTAGACGAAAGGCGAGCAGAGCAGCGAATGACAGAAGCTGCCAAATAGGCCTGCAGGACCACTATGGCCACAAAGAAGATGGAAGAGGACCTACTTTTGGATCTGGAAGGATTGCAGTTTGGTCCATGGATCGCTGACTACAGGAGTCTTCAACTTAACTACAAAAAAGTAACCCAAAACTTTAAACGTGTTTTTCAAAGTCTTAAACATGGCTACGAAACAGCAGCTGTGTAAATCTGAATGGGTTGAAAAATCAGCCAACCAGTTGCAAACAAAGGTTTATTAGCCATTGACCTAGGTTTTGATGTTTGTAAAAATATCTTCTTCATGTGATGTAACAAGGCCCACTCCTCCTGAAGAAGATATTTTTAGAAGTGTCGAAACCTAGGTCAAGGGCTAATAGACCTTAGTTTGCAACTGGTTGGCTGATTTTTCAACCTCTTCAAATGCGTTTTTCTCGGAACAGCATTTTTCAAAATGGCGGGAAATATAACTTGAGAACTGTACATACGATTTTAATTGTATTTTGATGCTGGCATTGTAAATTGAATTCTCTGTTTGGGCACGAAGTCGTTTTGTGAAATGTTCAAAAGTCTGTTTCATGCGCGCATTTGTCCCTATTTTTTGAACCGGCTGCTGTGGCCGCGCAGTTCTAGGTGCTTCAACCGGAGCCGCGCTGCTGCTACGGTCGCAGGTTCGAATCCTGCCTCGGGCATGGATGTGTGTGATGTCCTTAGGTTAGTTAGATTTATGTAGTTCTAAGTCTAGAGGACTGATGACCTCATATGTTAAGTCCCATAGTGCTTAGAGCCATCTGAACCCTATTTTTTGGGCGAAGACAATTACATTTGCTTCACTACGTCGCCGTTTTGTTGGAACTTAATGTTTCCAAATATCCTGTGTATGTTGATATAAAATATATTGAAAATGACTAACACAAAATAATTTTGTTACAAGGACAATAGGCGGGCTTCGGGAATGTTCCGGCTGCAGATGGAGTCCCTCCATCTGGTGCTACGGTTACAGTGAGCGTGCGATATGGACACAAATGACAAAAGTGTAACGAACAAAATGATATCATCAGATGTAGCATTACTTTCTATTTTACTTGAAAAAATATCGCGAAAGTCATTTATGTTTTATGCGATTTAGATTCATTCATACAGTTTGCCCAATGAACCTTTGTCTGGCGCCCGCTTTTCCTACAGTCAGCTATATTGATCACTGAAGAGGGTGGGGTGGGGGGGAGAGAGGTTGGGTCTGATATTCGTTTCGCAGTTAATACTGATATATTTCTTGAGATACCACGATAAATAGTTCTGGGTACTTTTGCTGCTAGTCAGTATTCATTGCATGTTCCGCTTTACTTCAGACTGATACTGAATAGACACGTACGTCTGCGTGGCGGGCAAACTCCGAGTTCGGTTTGGGAAGATAATTTTTTTTTTTCTTGGCAGCTGCGCCTTTCCACATCCTTCCCCCTTCCTGCCCCCACCACCGCCGGGTACTCCAATGTGGTCATTCTGGACGCTTACTTCTAGGTATTTCACGGTTGTTACTGTTTCTACTGATTTGTCGGTGTAATCGAATAGTAATGTATATCCAGCCTTACGTCATATCAGACGGCTTGTGCGTTATTTCGCTGTTTGGTTTATCAAGTAGCTTGTCATTTGGCCTCAGGAGGCGTAGTGAACACCGTTTCAAACACTTTTACCACGGAAAAGTCTGAAGTGGTCCCTGGGAATTGGAAACGCGACCTCACAACAACGCTAACCATTGGACCACGTGTCTTGCTTAAGCTGGCTGAACGAGGCGGCTCCCCATTCAGTTTGAGGCTGCGATAACATTATAGAGAATGGTTTCTTTGTAAGCCCCCCTTTGTACTTTTATCTGCAGAACAAACTAATACCAAAACGAGAAACATGCAAAGGTCAATAGTTATGAAATACAGTTTAGGTGTCACGCGCAGTGCTTTTTTTCTAAAAAAAAGTTTGAGGGTACTCCAACATTGGATATAATGCAGAGAAAATTTCTTATAACTGAAGCATGCTTTTAGCCATGACGTCATCAACATCATCATTGTTGCAAGACCTTAGAGACATCTATCGGTAGCTCGGCGATTGATCGTACGCATAACCGTTTAGCTCTTTAGCACTACCATCGCCCACTATTAGCGGGCCACAGCACTACATGCTTGTCGAACTGGCTGCCAGCGATTCAGTTGCCGAGAACGGTTGTGCAGCTTCGAAATGCTTGAAACAGTCAAGGACATCTCTTTTCCCACCAAAAACTGCACTGTTGTCGTTCGTATTGCAATTACCAACACGATAAAATGAAATAAAAAAAATTACGTCCGTGAAATAAATCTTTGGCACTCTTCCAAGTTCTCAACATCGTAAAAAAATTACTTTGTCGACGAAAAAGTTTAGGGGTACGCATCCCCTAGCGTTCCCCAGAAAAACAGGACTGGTCACGCGTATTCGGTACGATTTTGTAGCATCCCATCTCTGGATTGTTTGGGTGGCTAAGGCAGCCTGAATAGCTGGCCCTAGTCCGAAAACTGTGAACGTTATGTTGTTACTCGGTGCAGACAGGTAACTATACGCAGCACAGAGTGGTGGTACAGTAGTTGGAAGAAGGCCAGCACGAAGATAAAGAGCCGATCTGGCAGGAGCCCCTCACCTGTCCCTGGATGAGGTTAACGTTGACGTCGCTGTCGGCGTTGGCGCCGACGAGCTTGCAGTAGAGTTCTGGCCCCACGATGTCCTCTCCGCACGTGGCCGAGGCCGTGACGCGCCGCCCCTCTGCCAGGTTGAAGTAGGGCGGCGTCAGTATCACCCCTTGGGCCGGCGCCGCCGCCACCGCCAGCAGCAGAAGCAGCAGCGCCGCTGCCGCCTCCTCAGACCGCCACCGCCAACCTCTCTGCTCTCCCATCGCTGGTCGACTGGCTGTCGCCTCCGCGCAAGACGCCGGCGAGCCGTCCGGTGTCTGAGCTGCCGCTGTACTGCGCATGCGCGCGCGTCAGGCCTCCCCCGGGCTCCCTGCGACCCCTTACAACGGGTGGTGATTGTGTGATTTTACTCATTATCGTCTACAGTGGCGAAAAAAAAATAACAACGCTAAGAAATCACCGAACACATACAGTATTTGCAAGAATTACACATAAATTACACAGAAACAAAAGACTGACACATTAAATTAAAACTGACATTACACCGAATTAAATGGTAGGGAACAGCCGCTCAATCGCAGTTCCTTCTCGATCGCGCTGTGTTGCCTATTTTACACCTACATACCGAGCTATATAGGAAAGTGTGGCTAGCTGCCCGTTGTCCCTGCCACTGCAACCTATCAATCCGAAAGTTACTTAATTTGAGCTGAAAGTCGCTTCCCATTTCTCGAGCGGTGAATGATAATTTCACAAGTGTTAATGCGTGTTCTGTATTAGCCAGACTGTATTTTTATATTCCTCTGTGGAAGCAATACATGGGAGGCTGAAGAAAATCTGTAGTTCCACTCTGAAAAGACTCTTGAAATACTTCACAGACGTTTCCACACGAAATATGACGTCTTTCTTTGAGTGTTCAATACGCATAGAAAGCTCGCTGTGGAATTACACTACTGGCCATTAAAATTGCTACACCACGCGATGTTTAACCGACAGGAAGAAGATGCTGTGATATGCAAATGATTAGCTTCTCAGAGCATTCACACAAGATGGCGCCGGTGGCGATACCTACAACGTGCTAACATGAGGAAAGTTTTCAACCAATTTCTCATACACAAACAGCAGTTGACCGGCGTTGCCTGGTGAAACGTTGTTGTGATGCCTCGTGTAAGGAGGAGAAATGCGTACCATCACGTTTCCGACTTTGATAAAGGTCGGATTGTAGCCTATCGCGATTGCGGTTTATCGTATCACGATATTGCTGCTCGCGTTGGTCGAGGTCCAATGACTTTTACCAGAATATGGAATCGGTGGGTTCAGGAGGGTAATACGGAACGCCGTGCTGGATCCCAACGGCCTGGTATCACTAGCAGTCGAGATGACAGGCATCTTATCCGCATGGGTGTAATGGATCGTGCAGCCACGTCTTGAACCCTGACTCAACAGATGGGGACGTTTGCAAGACAACAACCATCTGCACGAACAGTTCGACAACGTTTGCAGTAGCATGGACTATCAGCTCGGAGATCATGGCTGCGGTTACCCTTGACACTGCATCACAGACAGGAGAGCCTGTGATGGTGTACTCAACGACGAACCTCGGTGCACGAATGGAAAAACGTCATTTTTTCGGATGAATCCAGGTTCTGTTTACGGCATCATGATGGTCGCATCCGTGTTTGGCGACATCGCGGTGAACGCACATTGGAAGCGTGTATTCGTCATCGCCATACTGGCGTATCACCCGGCGTGATGGTATGGGGTGCCATTGGTTACACGTCTCGGTCACCTCTTGTTCGCATTGACGGCACTTTGAGCAGTGGACGTTACATTTCAGATGTGTTACGACCCGTGACTCTACCCTTCATTCGGTCCCTGTGAAACCCTACATTTCAGCAGGATAATGCACGACCGGATGTTGCAAGTCCTGTACGGGCCTTTCTGGATACTGAAAATGTTCGACTGCTGCCCTGGCCAGCACATTCTCCAGACCTCTCACCAATTGAAAACGTCTCGTCAATGGCGGCCGAGCAACTGGCTCGTCACAGTACGCCAGTCACTACTCTTGATGAACTGTGGTATCGTGTTGAAGCTGAATGGGCAGCTGTACCTGTACACGCCATCCAAGCTCTGACTCAATGCCCAGGCGTATCAAGGCCGTTATTACGGCCAGAGGTGGTTGTTCTGGGTACTGATTTCTCAGGATTTATGCACCCAAACTGCGTGAAAATGTAATCACATGTCAGTTCTAGTATAATATATTTGTCCAATGAATACCCATTTATCATCTGCATTTCTTCTTGGTGTAGCAATTTTAATGGCCAGTAGTGTACTTCCGAGAATACCCAGCAACGGTGAGAGTGCTGTTAACCCACATCGTATGACACTTCCTAGAGTATTGCTCAAATGTGTGGTACCCGTGCCAGATAGGACTAACACACGATATTAATGCATACAGAGCACGACACTAATTGTCACAGGTTACTTTGACCCATGGAAGAATATAAGGAGATGCTGAAGAAACCGAACTGGCAGACCCTTTGTGATCGACACAAACTATCCCAAGAAAGGACTACTTACAAATTTTCAAAAGATAGCTTTAAATGGTGAATCTACGAATATATCTCTTGGTTGTAATTAAAGTTTCGCTGTTTGAGAGCGCCTCCATGAAAAACGAGTCATCGTGGGACAATGAAACTTTGTGGAAACATTTGCGAGGTCATGTGGAAGAGAAATAACAAATATACCATGGAAAGAAACACATTTTAATCTCCACATGAGAGCGTAACATTTATTAATTGCGTACGGTTCAAATGGCTCTAAGCACTATGGGACTTGACATCTGAAGTCATCAGTACCCTGGACTTAAAACAACTTAAACCTAACTAACCTAAGGACATCACACACATCCAGGCCCGAGGCAGGATTCGAATCTGCGACCGTAGCAGCAGCGCGGTTCCGGACTTAAGCGCCTAGAACTGCTCGGCCACAGAGGCCAGCAATTGCGTACGATGTTTACGTTCCAGGTTATAAATGTTGTTTAGTGTGACGACCTACTGCATCCACGACCGCACTAGAGATTGCTCTACTGCTGCACTTACCGAACGTTAGACCATGAAATGTTCAGCTCCTCATCTTGCCGAGACCCATGTTGACTGTCTGCATTTGTGATGATGCGCACAGATGCTTGTGTTACAACCATACGTCGCTGTACCGGCACCACAGTCTAGGGGCAAGTCATGACACTAACACTACTAACAACTACAAATAAGCTTATAAGTCGGGCAACCACAGCTAAAAAACTTGTGCAAAATGTGAAGGACAATCGCACAATTTAAAATCAGAGATGGTAAAATAGTTTGTATTAAAACTGAATGAAGTCTAAATCCGCAATAGCTGTTTATCGTGTTTTCACTGTATGACAGTCAGTTTCATACCCTGGAGGTATATCTCCAGGTCATTGAACGCGCCGCAAATTCCAAGGTACTAGTGCGCGTAAAAACGTGTCACTCCTCGCTGAAGCCTCGGATGAAACGGCAAATGGGCATCCGATCCGAACCGGGCATGATCACTAACACACCTCCAAAACACAGTGAAAACATCACTGAAGACAATTCTACTCCAGCCAGTGTGATTACAGGCGGAAAACTTGTCTGCAGATGCCCGGGGCATTAGTGGGATACCAGCCTGATTATCGCCAGCCATACGGCTCGACAACCAGGATTGATGGTTTGAGGCGACATTTCTTTTCCTCAGTTGTCATCCGCGGCACCGTTACAGCACAGCGATACCTCGTCAACTTCCTACACGCCGTTTTGTTGCCCTTCATGTCAAGCCATTTGGGGCTTACATTTCAGAAAGATAATCGCCGCCCGAACACTTTGACAGTTTCTACTGCGTGTCGTCATGCTTGCCAACTCTACCTTTGGCAACAAGGTCGCCGGATCTCTCTTCAATCGAGAATGTTTGGAGCGTTGTGGGACAGGCCCTTCTGTCAGCTCGGGATTTTGACAATCTAACGCGTCAATTTGACAGATTTTGGGACTATATCCCTCAGAAGGACTTTCAACAACTCTATGAATCAACGCCAAACCAAATAATTGCTTACGTAAGGGCCAGAGGTGGACCAACACGTGAAGCCCTTTGTCTTGAATAAATCATCCAATTTTTCTGAAACTGTAATCATTTGTTTGTCTGTACATGTAAATTATACGAGGTGTGGCTAGAAAAAAAAACCGGACTAGTACTGGTGAAACAATAAAACGAATGCAAAAAGGCTGAAAGTCGCGTGGCCTGTCACGTGACTCTCGCTCCGCCTACTGCTCGAGTTTCATCTGCCTCCTGCACTCAGTCTGCCCGTGGCGTCTGTTTTAAGTAGTTGACGTTTTGTCTGTGCGTCGGAAAATGTTGAGTGTACAGAAAGAACAGCGTGTTAACATCAAATTTTGTTTCAAACTAGGAAAATCTGCAAGTGAAACATTTGTAATGTTACAACAAGTGTACGGCGATGATTGTTTATCGCGAACACAATTGTTTGTGTGGTTTAAACGATTTAAAGATGGCCGCGAAGACACCAGTGATGACACTCGCACTGGCAGACCATTGTCTGCAATAACTGATGCAAACATTGAAAAAATCGGTAAACTTGTTCCACAAGATCGCCGTTTAACAATCAGAGCAGTGTCTGAGTTAACAGGAGTTGACAAGGAAAGTGTTAGGCAGATTCTTCATGAAAGTTTCAACATGAACAAAGTGTGTTCAAAAATGGTTCCAAAGTGTCTCACAATTGAACAGAAGGAACGCCGAAGAATGATTTGTTCTGACATCCTGGAAAACATTGAAAGTGATCCCACCTTCTTACAAAATGTTATTACTTGCGATGAATCATGGTTTTTTACTTACGATCCCGAAACTAAACGCCAATCGATGCGTTGGAAAACTCCTGGTTCTCCACGACAAAAAAAAGCACGAATGTCAAAATCGAAATTCAAGGCAATGATGATTTTTTTTTTGACATCAAAGGGATTGTGCACATTGATTGGGTACCAGAGGGACAAACAGTGAATCAGCATTACTACATTAGCGTCCTGGCTACCCTACGTGAGCGAGTACGGAGAAAACGGAACGATTTGTGGAGAAAAAAGTCATGGATCCTTCACCAAGACAATGCCCCAGCTCACAGTGCGTTGTCAGTGAAGACGTTTTTGGCAAAACACAACATTCCCATCTTAGATCATCCACCCTACTCACCTGATTTGGCCCCCTGTGACTTTTTTCTTTTCCCTAAAGTCAAGTCAGCTTTGAAAGGAACTAGATTTGAGACTGTTGAAGCAGTAAAAGAAAAAGCGACGGAAGTAATGTATGGACTTACCGAAAATGATCTGCAGCATTGCTATGAACAGTGGAAAATTCGCATGGAGCGGTGTAGAGACCGAGGAGGAGAGTACATTGAAGGAGATAACATGAAATTGTAAATAATTGTAAATAAATGTTTTTTCCAGCATCAGTCCGGTTTTTTTCTAGCCGCACCTCGTACTTTCCCCGCCTGGTTAGCCGATTGGTCTAACGCACGGCTTTCCGCAGCGGGAAGGAGCGCCCGGTCCCCGGCACGAATCCGCCCGACGGACTTGTGTCGAGGTCCGGTGAGCCGGCCAGTCTATGGATGGTTTTTAGGCGGTTTTCTATCTGCCTCGGCGAATGCGGGCTGGTTCCCCTTATTCCGCCTCAGCTACACTATGTCGGCGATGGCTACGCAAAGAAGTTCTCCACCATTAGTCTACCACGCAAACATAGGGGTTACACTCGTCTGGTGTGAGACGTTCCCTGGGGGGGGGGGAGGGGGGGGGGTCCACCGGGGGCCGAACCGCATAATAACCCTGGGTTCGGTGTGGGTCGGCGGAGGGGTGAAGCGGACTGCGGCAGTCGTCATGGGGTTGTGGACCACTGCGGCTGCGGCGGGGACGGAGCCTCTCCGTCCTTTCTAGGTCCCCAGTTAACATACAACATACATCATACTTTTTTGTCTCAGTGTGTATTTTTTCTTGAACCTTAGGATTCATTTTACGACGTTTTACGCACGAATCCAGGTACTGTATTGTAGAAAAATGTACTTTTATTCTGCATATAAAGTCATATTTACTCCTTTTTCAGTAATATGTCATATTACAGCCCACTTTTGTCACAAACGCATATATTTTTCATATCTTTAAGGACATAAAAATAAAAACACGAAAAGGTTGCTCACATGACAATGTTTCAGGTGAGATTATCATAAATAAACAACAGTTGCTACAAGGCGTTATTTATCAGAACTATAGTAGACAAGCAGCGTAACACATTAGTCGGTTCCAGCGCCGCTTAGATCCAGACTTGGGCCCAGAGCAGGAAGTATGATTGGGCCCCATCTCCAAACATAGCAATCCGATTTTATTATTATTTTACAGAAGGTTTGACATGATTTAAATATAATACCGTTCTTGGAGTATCGGAGATACACAAAAACACTGACTAGGATGACATAGATAATAAATATAATTTCTTATTAAACACTAAATATATGTTCACAAATGCACTTTATGCGATGGTACTATACATTGTACGAGATATTGCGAATGTAATTAGAGCGAATTAACAATTGTTCATGACCCCAAACATTTAATCAGACTGCGCGGCATCTGTATACACGTGTATCGTCACTAGCAACAGTACCAAGTTCGGCTGTATGTTTGATGCAGTTCTGTCCTGTCTTACAAGCCTGTGAACATTCGAGGAAATTATACACACTGTGGCATGTCATTGCATTGTTTTTAGATAGCAGATGCCCGAGAAGATATCACGCGAAGTGTTCTGACGCAGAGCAGAAAGTTAATACCCTGTTGTATAGGAGAACTGTTCCTAACTTGCTGATGTCGTAGAGGACATGAGCGTAAACTTTTCATATCAATAATACAGTGCTGCAAATGTTTCGTTTTCTATACTAAAGCCAGTGTTCATCTCTCAGAATTTTAGGTGCTTTGGTTCAGCTGTTATTGTTACCGTGGAAACAACGAACTACTGAAGTTTGTAAGTTCATGGCATAGGAGTCTTAATGAATAGTAATAAATACTGGTTTGATAAATAGTAATGGAGACAGTTACCAGCAACCTAAGACCAGCTACGGAACAAGACGACAGCTCGACCGCGACGTACATGGTAAGATAAAAAGCTTGATACGTCTGATGAACTTACCAAGACAAAGAATATCTTCTGTAAAAATTGTTTACATAGTTTCGGTGTTAAAATATGTAACAAAGTACGGAAAGAGAGGCTTCCTAATTACAGAACTGACTCTGAAAGTTAAATTTCCTGCCTCCAGTACGTTTTTTTTTTTTCAAGCACATTTTCTGCACTCACATTTCTGATTTCCACAAACATTTTCATTAAGAATTAGAATGAACTGCGGTAGCTACACATTTAAATAAACATGTGCCATTGCTAAGACCATGCTCAGAATTTCACACTCGTTTTGCAATGAAGTCCTTTCAGCACTTTTATTACAATACACAGTTCTCTTCATCCCAGTACAAGAACAAAACACGTATCACTGGACATTACTTTATTAAGAGAAATGTTTAAATTTTTGCCCTCTGTTATTTCAGAAAACTAAAAATAGTATTGTGATACATCTTTTATAATGATCTATTACAAATTATTTGGAATGTAGTAAAATATTGGTCTTAAACCATATCACCAGATTCCCACGGCGGTTTTGAAAGAACTAACACACAAATCGGGTGAATCGTGAACGAGTGTGCAAAGGTTAAACCAATCCATAAAGAATGCCAGCGCCATGACGCTTTTATGGCGTAGGAATCATGACGAACAGTAATAAATATTGGTCTGAAAAATAGTAATGAAGACAGTTATCAACAACCTAAGATCAGCTAGGGAACTAGACGACAGCTCGACCGCGACATACATGACAAGATAAAAAACTATGTTTGATGAACTTACGAGTTAGTCTTCAGATGTTATTTAATACTGAAATACTGTAAAATGTATGCTCGCTCCACTTAATTTTATTTTTTAAATTGTGTTAATTCATTTTCACTTAATTTTAAAACAAAAGGCTGATTTTTATACTGATCTGTACATTGACTAAATGACTGGTGCCAGTAACGCTGGGATACGCAGAGTTCTGTCCCCTTCCGTTCCCTGCCGTACCCACATATTTCAGTAAACAGCGTGCTCGCATGTGAACCGCAATGAGTCGTACAACGGGGAGCATGTTATTATCTACTTGCCTACCACTCCTTCAATGATGCTTTGTGAGCGTTTCTTTCAGTGAATGTTTGAATCACGGAGTCAGAGTCTAGTTGCGTTGCAAAATTATATTCAGTTGCCAAGGTCCCCAAATATGAGAGACGTTGTTGATGCATAGCCAATATGAGACAATTTTTAACATGGGCCAAATTGCTGAATGACCTTTCTGCATCAGCTACAGTCACTGGAATAGTGTAAAATATGCGCATAGCTACACATACATTCGGAAATAAACGTGAAAATTTTAATCTCGTGCATCTTATTCAAGAGGTCTAATGCTTCCAACGCAATGTATTCGAAGCCTGAAGCACGAATTGTTTTCAAATATTTAATTTCTTCTTCTAAATCTGTTGTGACATCATTATAGTATTCATTTATAAATAACTTGCATGCCACAGCAATCTGATCGATGAGTGATGTGGGATTAAAGGGACCAGACTGCAACGGTCAACGGTCGATGAGTGATATTTGAGTATTTCCGTAAAAACCCAAATGTTTCATGTAAAATCTTCACTGTTTCATTCCGGGTTTTCAAGTTAACACTAGATGGTCAATAAAGAAATAAAAACCTTTATCTTGAATAACTCTTCTGAATTCACATCTGTTTCTTCATTCCTGCTTTCATCATGAAATGATTTCCTCTTCTTAGTACGCACCTTCGTAAATTCAAGATAGACATTAATTTCACTGACAATGGCTGTAGATTCATGGAGAAACCCAATTTACGCCAAGATATTGTAAGTCATTTAAGATGCTCTCAAAGTGTCTTACCTGAACATCAATGGTAGTACTTCTAGCTTGTAGTAGCCTAATTTGCTTTTGTAATCAATTAGTACTAGTAACTGTAGCCAAAGTTATGCCAGGATTAAACAATTGAAAGATCTCGCACGATCTGTTTCAGCTGACAGATTTAAGTTACTGAGAGTTTTAACAGCAATGACAATCTTATTCAAATGAGCTGCAATTGGTATTGCAGCATGAACCCAAGCACTCCAACGGGCATCAGACATGGAATATAAAGAACGTCCAACACACTGCTTCAGAATTTCCCATCGTAGTGGACTGCGAATGAACAGGTTGTAAATAAGTTGAATCACTCAGAAAAAAGTATCTGCTTCATGATTACACTCAACTCCATGAACTCCACACTAGGCTGTGACGACCACACAGAGAAAATTTTGCAAAAGGATTCCACTGAAAAATGCGTATGATCTCCTTAATAAGACCCTCTCATGTTACTACCATTATCATAATCTTGTCCGCCCTTTCACTGATAGGAACAGAGTGTTTCGCAAGTACTGATCGAATTAAATGTACAATGACAACTCCAGTTTTGTGATTACAAACTACGTATTCCAAAAACCATTCATTTATTTCATATTTATCAGTTTCCTTATTGAAGTAAATGTAATTCAGGATGAAGGTTGTCTGTTCAATATTATTTGAATCAGGAGGTGCATCAACTGTAACTGAATAATGCTTCTAATTTTCTCTCTTTTCCAAGAAGGCACTCTGACAGGATGGGCACAACTAGGAATAAATTCATTCTGAGTATCACTTGACAGGTAACGTACATGTAAATATTTTCGAGGTCCTTCTCCGTCTCTAACCTTGTTGATGTGTTTTGCAAGAACTAGATCACAGTGACTCTTGAGTGATCCACTATTTGGATCTCCACTTTTCTGAGATGAACCTCTGAAGATCAAGCCTCTTTGACCAAGAAATAATGTCAAGTCAAGCAACAAGAAAGGTCCCTTGTAAATTATCTGTTCTACGGACGAACAAAAGAAAGCGTCAGCATGGCCAATGTACCTGTTTCATGTCATTCCATTTCTTCACCTTTACGTATCTTCCAAAACAACTATATACAGAGAGATATGTTTTATTTTGTGTTTACCCTTGAACAGAAAATATTTTCTGAAGATCTCGCGTAAAATCACCTTGTGATGAAATCGGAAGTGGCTTATCTTTGAAGGGTGTTGGCGACGTAGCACAGCTGTTTCTCTGTACAATTGTTTGAGAGTTGTTTTGGTAGGATTTCCAACAACATTTAAAGAAAGCTCATATTCTACTCCACCGCAAGGTGGGTTTAGCGCACCATGTCTAAAGAAAATATTAAGCATTCAAGATTGAACACGCAATAGAACTGTATGCAACTGGCCTGTAAAAGTCGTAAAAATGGAGAACTGAATGGCTTTGCTGGTTCTTGAGGTAATGTTCCTTTATTTGTTGTATGACACAAAATTTATTTTGCAGTAGCAGTCTGATATTTGCCAAATGAGCACTACATGACTGTGGTTGCGGAACTGCAGCCCATTTTATAATAATTTGAATCTAGCAGGTAACAGCCGAATCCAGAAACTTCAACTAACGTTAATAACTTTGTAAGAGTGTAGTTTTCATGCTCAATAACGAATAGAAATACTTATTTCAGTATTTCGAGATGTGCTTAGTTCTGATTGACGTTAATTCATTCGGCCTTGAGCTGAGTAAAACTGACCGCTACCTCAGGGTAGAGGGGTAAGTAACACGACTGATGCAGGGTCAGAGGGAATGTTTTGCTGTTTCTCTTTCACTACTGACAACTCACAGGCGTGCGCGTACGTACCAAGCAACTGCTTTGATATAAATTTTGACATAGAAGTTGATGTGTCGACAGAAGTGCCGACACATTGTGGTTTGAGGAGACCGATATGCACGCTATAAGCTCACGCAGGATGGCGTGAGGTCTGAAACAGGATACGTAATGAATGCTATAAAGAAAAGTAGGTAGCTTCTGGAATACTTAACTTTAATCCATCATTTGTATACATCGTTCTTGATAAGACATGCTTCATACGATAACTATCAATTGCTATGGCGCCTTGCTAGGTCGTAGCCATTGACTTAGCTGAAGGCTATTCTAACTATCTGCTCTGCAAATGAGCGAGGCTTCGTCAGTGTGCATCGCTAGCTAAGTCGTCCGTACAACTGGGGCGAGAGCTAGTCCGTCTCTCGAGTCCTGCCGTGTGGTGGCGCTCGGTCTGCGATCACTGACAGTGGCGACACGCGGGTCCGACATGTACTAATGGACCGCGGCCGATTTAAAGCTACCACTTAGCAAGTGTGGTGTCTGGCGGTGACACCACAGAAGTAACGTGGATTCGTGAGTGCACATTACAGTGACGATCATCTTCAAACGTGGTTCATGGAAATTAAATTAAGGCTGTTGTATTACAGTGCAATGAGTAGAAGAAAAATGACATTCAAAAAATTTAGTAAACATTTGTGATCATGTGTCAGACTACACAAGACATTTAAATATAGCACAGTTACTGTTATTAATCAGTTAATCGTCCGCTTACGTAGACAGCACAACAACACTTCGTCAGTGTCAAAACTTTGGGGCCGTTGAGAGTGGAGCAACATGAACAGTCGACCCGAAGTGTTCCGAATCGTGCCGACTTCTAACGATCACTACTAAAGGGCGCCCTTACCGTTGCTAGTCCGTTGGGGGCTCATAAGATACTAATTTACGTAGGCTACCAATGAATAACAAAGCAGTACATATGCGGCCCTAGGTGCCGGGGCATAATGTCAGTACTATTGGCCCTTGAAATTGGAAATTTGTGGTCAGTTCCTATGGGACCAAACTGCTGAGGTCATCGGTCCCTAGGCTTACGCACTACTTCAGCTAACTTAAACTAACTTACACTAAGGACAACGCACACACCCATGCTCGAGTGAGGACTCGAACCTCTGAGGAGGGGAGCCGCGCGAACCGTGGCAAGGCGGCTACCCCCGCGGCATTGGCCCTTGAGCAAAAAGCTTTGGCCGCCAATGTTCTGTACGCACCTGCGCTCGGGCGCAGTAGTACACTTATCTGTGTTCGCCGATGAGCCCTTGATATCTTTATCTTTCTGCCTCTATGAGCCCATGCGCTCGACCGGTAGCTAACAACAGCGACGAAGATTGCGTTGCGGTACGCTCTTATTGCACTCACAAGGAGCTGAAAGCTTCTTTGTCCAATTGTTGCTCTTTAATTCAGAATCTTTATGCCTCTCTGACAAAGAATCTCTACGTATGCAAGGAAGTTCTGGTTTTCGTTGATGTTCATAACGAAGTCCCTACGTATTTCTATTTTCTTCACAGAGTGGTCTTTTTTGGTGATTTTGAGATTCCTCGATCTTCATAAATTTCCTTCTAGCAAAACGTAACTTTCATTACAACATACATGTAACATATAACACAAAAATAATAACTTATATAATTATGACATAATTTTGTTAACTTGCTGAAGTTTGTATAGGAACTTTTTTGAGTGTTATTGTCGTTAATTTATTTTCAACGCACCAGCTACTACGGCAACAATGCCGTCAACTCATGATTGACATGTAACCTGTAGTCTCTGTGCGACTATACACTAACGTTAACGAGAAATGCTTTTCTAATAGGTCGCTAACCATAAAGTTGCTGGTATATCTGGAACGAGCCAACTCATACAAACAGCTGGCTGTAGCAGTTTGTATGGACATGAAATGAAATGTAACAACATCTCATTTGTATGGAAGGTAGGTGGCAGATTCCACTTCTTTGATAGGGTACTGGAAAAATGCAATCTACAATGGTCACTACTTCCTGAAAACTCGTGCGACAAATCCACAAATACTACTCAAGAATATGAGCCCTATATGGACCACGACTAACGGAGGATATTGAACTTTCACAAATAAAAGCGGTAAGAGAGGTGATGGGTTTGTTTGATCCACGCGAAAGAATCACGGAAATGCTGAAAAACCTGCGCAGTTAGACACTTGAAAATAGAAGTCAACTATTCTGCGAAAGCCTACTTGCAAAATTTCAAGAACGACAAATCTGGGAATATACTAAGCTCTCTTTTGTATCGCTCACGTAGGAATCGCGAGGACAGGATTAGGCTAACTGCAACTGTTGAATCCTGCCTAGTCGTCAAAGATGAAGTGTCTAGGAAGCCTGTTTTCTCGGAACGCTAGACAATAATTCAAGCAAATCGTGTTAATGAGTTATTAAAAATGGACAATGACATTACTTAACTTTTAGAATTACACAGATTGTCGCAAGCAAACGGCGCCATACGAAATAAACAAACTTCTTCAGTATAACAATTCCTAAGTCCCTGCAATACAAGTGACTAGTCTTCAAGCTGCAGTAGAACTGGGTCTGAAACTGAAACATCTGTATTAGTTGCGTTGCATCTATCGCTTACAGTGGAGGCGCCTGAGCAGGGGGTGAGAGAGGTTGTGCGTAGGCTGTTCAGGTTTTTATGTAGGTAACGACACGTAGCGCTCTGTATGAAAATCACTGACTGTGCTGTGTGCAGTCTGTGGCTGGTTGGCATTGTAGTGTTGAGCAGTTGGATGTGAACAGCACGTAGCGTTGCGCATTCGAAGTGAGCCGCCAGCAGTGGTGGATGTGGGCAGAGAGATGGCAGAGTTTTGAGGGCGGACGATCTGGACGTTTGTCCGTCAGAAAAACGAATATGACTTATGAACACTATTAAGGTAAATACATTGTTTGTTCTCTATCAAAATCTTTCATTTTGCTAACTATGCCTATCAGTAGTTAGTGCCTTCAGCAGTTAGAATCCTTTATTTAGCTGGCAGTATTGGGGCTCGCTGTATTGCAGTAGTTCGAGTAACGAAGATTTTTGTGAGGTAAGTGATTCATGAAAGGTGTAGGTTATTGTTAGCTAGGGCCATTCTTTTGTAGAGTTTATTGAAAGTCAGATTGCGTTGCGCTAAAAATATTGTGTGTCAGTTTAGTGATGATCAGAATAAGTAAAGAGAGAAATGTCTGACTACGTTCAGTTCTTTTCAGCTGTTTGAAAATCAAATAACGTGAGGGGTTTACGAGCACAGTAATTCATAAAATTTTCTAAGGGGATGTTTCAAGGTGAGTTGCTAATTTTGGGATAGGCAAATGCAATAAACAGACAAGGTTAGCAATAAAAATAAGCACACAATCAAATAAAGTTTCTGCAACGCCCACCTGACAACAGTGATTAGCAAAAACACTACAAGAGATACCGTTAAAGCAAGTAAACAGCAAATCGCACAAAGGCGTTTCAGAAATCATTCTTCCGCCCTCCAAATGCGAATTTCTCGGAAAGGAGCCCCAATACATGGTACAATGTGAGGTACCCTTCGCCGTACACTTCATTATGATCTGAGAGATATTAATTGTCTACACACTGGTGTGCAAAACTTAAGGACGAAAGTAAATTTCACATCGTGTGTCACTGCCAAGTAAAATAGCTCTATGAAACTTGGACCGCACATAAAAAGACCTGCTACAGTATATTACCGAAGGTAACTGAAAGAAATGCGCAATGTGACGACCAGAGACGACAGTTTTGTTCAAGGGCGATTATTTCACTGATGTCATCGCGATTCACATTGGTCCCACGGATATTACAAAAGGCGAGGATTGGTTCTTAATAGTGTGTTTGGTCACCGCGGAAGGCAAAGCACGGTCTGGAACGTGCTCCCATGCTGCCCGCGAGGTTGGCAATGAGGCGTTCGACACCTCCATCAGTGCTGTTGACAACTGCAGAACGGTCGTTGGTGCGTGTGGACGTGCTGAAATGCACCCCCCAAACCATCTCACAAGTGCTCGATGGGATTTCAGATGGGGGAACGGGCAGACCAGTGCTTTCGCCAAATATCCTCTCATTGCTGCAGCTCCTCCACTTGTGTTGTTTGATGCTGTCGCGCACTGTGGTCCATGAAACTGAGGTCAGGGCTGAATGCACCCTGAAAAGACAAACATGGGGAAGGGGTACAGCAGTTTGTACCGCATTCGAAGATTTCGCGCCCATGCAACAGCTTGCTTCCCCAAGCCTTAACACCTGGACCACAAAAACGAACACGTTCGATGATGTTCCTGGATACATTAAGTGTTCCCAGCCCTTGCCATATGAGGGTACGTTCAGCATTGTCGAACACGATCGGTTTCGTGATCCAGGTGTTATGTTGTGGGGAGGCATTATGTTGCAATGGCATACTAACTTCCAAATCTTTGAACATGATACAGTTACCGGTCAATGCCATGTTGACTCTCTACTCCTTCCTGCCGCGAGATGTAAACGCGTGGTCTTGAACGCCTTGCCACGGTTCGCGTGGCTCCCCCCGCCAGAGGTTCTAGTCCTCCCTCGGGCATGGGTGTGTGTGTTGTTCTTAGCGAAAGCTATTTTAAGGTAGATTAAGTAGTATGCCTATGGACCGATTACCTCAGCAGTTTGGTCCCATAGGAATTTAGAACAAATTTCCAGATTTCTGCTTCTTCCCCATTTGCGTCTCTTCAGGAATGCATTCAGCTCTGGCTTCAGTATGATGGGCAAAATGTGCATCCCACTCCGGAGGTACAGGAGCTCTTCTAAAGGGAGGAATGGAATCGGCAGCCTGTTTTCCTGACTTAAATCCCATCGAGAACGTGCGGAATTTTGTTGATGTTATTTATGTAAACGAAAAACAGAACAGCCCTACGAGTACTCGAATTCTGTTCCTTCGCGAAACAAGTCCAAAACCCCAACGATAGCGGCCCTGTCTATTGGCGGAATGGTTCCCTTGAAATAGTCGCGGCAAATTTCCTTTCGCACTCTGTCCAGCATAAGATGGTGCTCGCTCGCTCTCTAACGAACTAACCATTCTTTCTTGCACTATATATATATATATATATATATATATATATATATATATATATATATATATCGTGTATTACACGATATTACCCCTTGCATTCACTCAACGTGAGTATCACGTCTGTCAAATATCACGCTGGTACGAATTATTCGGTAAATTGCCATATATATATATATATATATATATATATATATATATATATATATATATATATATGGCAATTTACCGAATAATTCGTACCAGCGTGATATTTGACAGACGTGATACTCACGTTGAGTGAATGCAAGGGGTAATATCGTGTAATACACTCCTGGAAACTGAAATAAGAACACCGTGAATTCATTGTCCCAGGAAGGGGAAACTTTATTGACACATACCTGGGGTCAGATACATCACATGATCACACTGACAGAACCACAGGCACATAGACACAGGCAACAGAGCATGCACAATGTCGGCACTAGTACAGTGTATATCCACCTTTCGCAGCAATGCAGGCTGCTATTCTCCATGCAGACGATCGTAGAGATGCTGGATGTAGTCCTGTGGAACGGCTTGCCATGCCATTTCCACCTGGCGCCTCAGTTGGACCAGCATTCGTGCTGGACGTGCAGACCGCGTGAGACGACGCTTCATCCAGTCCCAAACATGCTCAATGGGGGACAGATCCGGAGATCTTGCTGGCCAGGGTAGTTGACTTACACCTTCTAGAGCACGTTGGGTGGCACGGGATACATGCGGACGTGCATTGTCCTGTTGGAACAGCAAGTTCCCTTGCCGGTCTAGGAATGGTAGAACGATGGGTTCGATGACGGTTTGGATGTACCGTGCACTATTCAGTGTCCCCTCGACGATCACCAGTGGTGTACGGCCAGTGTAGGAGATCGCTCCCCACACCATGATGCCGGGTGTTGGCCCTGTGTGCCTCGGTCGTATGCAGTCCTGATTGTGGCGCTCACCTGCACGGCGCCAAACACGCATACGACCATCATTGGCACCAAGGCAGAAGCGACTCTCATCGCTGAAGACGACACGTCTCCATTCGTCCCTCCATTCACGCCTGTCGCGACACCACTGGAGGCGGGCTGCACGATGTTGGGGCGTGAGCGGAAGACGGCCTAACGGTGTGCGGAACCGTAGCCCAGCTTCATGGAGACGGTTGCGAATGGTCCTCGCCGATACCCCAGGAGCAACAGTGTCCCTAATTTGCTGGGAAGTGGCGGTGCGGTCCCCTACGGCACTGCGTAGGATCCTACGGTCTTGGCGTGCATCCGTGCGTCGCTGCGGTCCGGTCCCAGGTCGACGGGCACGTGCACCTTCCGCCGACCACTG
Source organism: Schistocerca nitens (assembly GCF_023898315.1). NCBI lineage: Eukaryota > Metazoa > Arthropoda > Insecta > Orthoptera > Acrididae > Schistocerca > Schistocerca nitens. The sequence continues at coordinate 280,951,508 of NC_064618.1, read as the reverse complement.
GCGACAACATCGATGTACTGTGGAGACCTCACGCCCCACGTGTTGAGCAATTCGGCGGTACGTCCACCCGGCCTCCCGCATGCCCACTATACGCCCTCGCTCAAAGTCCGTCAACTGCACATACGGTTCACGTCCACGCTGTCGCGGCATGCTACCAGTGTTAAAGACTGCGATGGAGCTCCGTATGCCACGGCAAACTGGCTGACACTGACGGCGGCGGTGCACAAATGCTGCGCAGCTAGCGCCATTCGACGGCCAACACCGCGGTTCCTGGTGTGTCCGCTGTGCCGTGCGTGTGATCATTGCTTGTACAGCCCTCTCGCAGTGTCCGGAGCAAGTATGGTGGGTCTGACACACCGGTGTCAATGTGTTCTTTTTTCCATTTCCAGGAGTGTAGAATGTTATCTGATACTGCGATTTTTGGATTCATAACTGGACACATGTCTAGATACTGTCAGCGTACAAGTCACACAGAGTGAATAATAGAGACTGTACTCCCTCTGCAGCCGAAGCTGTTAACGTGTTTTTTTGCGGTGGCTCTCAACTAATAGGTAGCCGTTTCAAATCCTGGTGGCTCAAATCCCAGTGGTTCAAATCCTGGTGGTTCAAATTCTAGTGGTTCAAATCATGGTGGTTCAAATCCTGGTGGTTCAATTACCGGCGGTGAAGGAACTTTCCACAGCAGTATTTAACAGACAAGGAGGCGAGGAGTTGTTTCGTATAGCTCCCTATCGACGGGTGTTGCACCAGTGTCCTGTGTTAAATTACAAACATCTCCACAGCGGCCGGCCAGAGTGGGCGAGCGGTTCTAGGCGCTACAGTCTGGAACCGCGCGACCACTACGGTCGCAGGTTCGAATCCTGCCTCGTGCATGGATGTGTGTGATGTCCTTTGGTTAGTTAGGTTTAAGTAGTTCTAAGTTCTAGGGGACTGATGACCTCAGACGTTAAGTCCCATAGTGCTCAGAGCCATTTTAACCATTCTCCACAGCGTCTCATTCGAACGGGGAGATTGAGCTCGACTTCTCCCTTATAGTTATTAACAGCAGAAGCACGACGCTAGAACTCCACACACATTGATCACAGCCATTTAGAGTGAACAGATATTTTTAGCACCATTGTGCGTGAAGAGAGAAAATCTTATTATTGGTATCTTTCAGCTATCAATGTCATAAGACGTCACTTTTAATGACGAAGATCGCTGATTCTCCGAGTTTGTCTCACAGCTCTTCTCGTAAATGGGTATAATAGACATTCTATGTATGTCTGCGACGGAATTCCTCTGTTCACACGCAATTCCTGTTAATGAACAACTCAGTACAAAACAATTCTGAACAGACAAGAAAATCACTCTAATTCGCTGCTTGACAAAATAAGTGAAACCCCCGTAATACATAGTAGGATGTGAAAGTGACTTCGTATATGTACACATCATTAGCAGCTACATAATGATTGTCTTTGACAGGTAGAACGACCACCAGAGTGCAGTAGCTTTGTTCGTGTTTACTGTTGTTACCAGACCTGATAGGCTATGGTAAGGGCGTGAGCGGCGTCGTATGTTGACTGATCACCGTGGAGGACAAAGAGATGCTGCATACACGTGGGAGACAGCATTATAAATTTCTGACAGGGCTTGAAAGAGATCCCATTGTGGGTCTGCGACTGAGCAGCTGGTGACTTGTCCAATATTCAGATTTGTGGAGCATTCGAATGTGACAACGACCCGACTTTGGCCTTCATGGGAACGTGAGTGGAGGCATACTTACCGTCAATGTTTGTGTCAACCACGTGCGACCACAACGAGGTTGGATCGCCATATTGTGCCTCAAGCAAATCATAGCCCCTTAATATCTGCGCCTGCCTTCAGGGAACAAGTAATGGACTCTCTGCAACATTCAGTGTCACCCCGCACCAGTAGTGAAACATTAGAAGCAGCTGGACTAGGGGATTACTGTTCCACACCTCTGCTGCCGTCAACACCACAACACAAATTACTGTGTTTGGAGTGGCGTCGTGTCCGGGAACCGTGGATTCCTGACGAACGGCGTCATATAGTGCCCAGCTATGAACCGTGATTATGCACTGCCACAGATGACCATCGTCGTCGAGAATTTCGGTGGCCTCGGGAGAGGCCCCATTTTTCCAATGTTTTGGACAGCGGTGTGTTTCCTGGCGTCGTGGTGTGGAAACCCTCGTGTGTGTGTGTGTGTGTGTGTGTGTGTGTGTGTATGTGTGTGCGTGTGTCTTTTGTTCATTGTTGGTAGTGATTGAGGGAACACTGGCGGCAGAGCGGTACGTCACATCATCCTGTGTCCTCCTGCGTTATCTGTCATGCGACAGTATCGTGATGACATTTTGCGTGGCACATGTCTCTATGAACTGTCTGCGTGATGTTGGAAGTACTCCCACGCCCAGAAAGATCCCCTGACTCGCCTCCGATGAAACATAGGTGGTACCAGCTAGGATGTCAACTCCATCTCGGTGCCAGCATTCAGGATATCAAGGACCAATTACAACAGTTTTGTTAAGATTAAAGGTTAATTGGGCGGGCACTGATTGGTTGGTTGGTTGTTTTGGGGAAGGAGACCAGACAGTGAGGTCATCGGTCTCATCGGATTAGGGAAGTACGGGGAAGGAAGTCGGCCGTGGGGCGGGCACTGAGTTGGAACACTGCTTTACGCCTGAATACCTTGGAGTCGCTTTAGGTAGATCTTTAACATACTGTAATCACTATCTCAATACCAAGCTAAAAGTGTCAGCCTGAAACAACATCATTCTGAAAGTCACTGGCAGTAACTGGGGAGCTCAACCTCATTTCACCAGAAGCTCCGCCTTGGCATTCTGTTTCTCTGTAGGGGAGTACGTGAGCTGCATATGCTACAGCTCTGCCCGTACTAAGCCAGTGTTTGTCACACTGAATGAAACTGCAACCGACACCTACAGACAGGGTTAACTGATTGCCAGTTACTGCACATGTTCATACACAGGGTTATTACAAATGATTGAAGCGATTTCACAGCTCTACAATAACTTTATTATTTGAGATATTTTCACAATGCTTTGCACACACATACAAAAACTCAAAAAGTTTTTTTAGGCATGTACTTGAGGATCCTGCAAAGAGTTCTACCTGAGTTGCATAACGTACCCTTTAGTGATTCGGCAGACATCAAGCCAATAATCAAGCTCCTCCCACACTTGGCGCAGCATGTCCCCATCAATGAGTTTGAAAGCATCGTTGATGCGAGCTCGCAGTTCTGGCACGTTTCTTGGTAGAGGAGGTTTAAAAACTGAATCTTTCACATAACCCCACAGAAAGAAATCACATGGGGTTAAGTCGGGAGAGCATGGAGGCCATGACATGAATTGCTGATCATGATCTCCACCACGACCGATCCATCGGTTTTCCAATCTCCTGTTTAAGAAATGCCGAACATCATGATGGAAGTGCGGTGGAGCACCATCCTGTTGGAAGATGAAGTCGGCGCTGTCGGTCTCCAGTTGTGGCATGAGCCAATTTTCCAGCATGTCCAGATACACATGTCCTGTAACGCTTTTTTCGCAGAAGAAAAAGGGGCCGTAAACTTTAAACTGTGAGATTGCACAAAACACGTTAACTTTTGGTGAATTGCTAATTTGCTGCACGAATGCGTGAGGATTCTCTACCGCCCAGATTCGCACATTGTGTCTGTTCACTTCACCATTAAGAAAAAATGTTGCTTCATCACTGAAAACAAGTTTCGCACTGAACGCATCCTCTTCCATGAGCTGTTGCAACCGCGCCGAAAATTCAAAGCGTTTGACTTTGTCATCGGGTGTCAGGGCTTGTAGCAATTGTAAACGGTAAGGCTTCTGCTTTAGCCTTTTCCGTAAGATTTTCCAAACCGTCGGCTGTGGTACGTTTAGCTCCCTGCTTGCTTTATTCGTCGACTTCCGCGGGCTACGCGTGAAACTTGCCCGCCCGCGTTCAACCGTTTCTTCACTCACTGCAGGCCGACCCGTTGATTTCCCCTTACAGAGGCATCCAGAAGCTTTAAACTGCGCATACCATCGCCGAATGGAGTTAGCAGTTGGTGGATCTTTGTTGAACTTCGTCCTGAAGTGTCGTTGCACTGTTATGACTGACTGATGCGAGTGCATTTCAAGCACGACATACGCTTTCTCGGCTCCTGTCGCCATTTTGTCTCACTGCGCTATCGAGCGCTCTGGCGGCAGAAACCTGAAGTGCGACTTCAGCCGAACAAAACTTTATGAGTTTTTCTACGTATCTGTAGAGTGTCGTGACCACATGTCAATGAATGGAGCTACAGTGAATTTACGAAATCGCTTCAATCATTTGTAATAGCCCTGTACACTACCCTCCATAATTTTGGAAACACCTAGTAATTATAGACAATGGAAAGGAAATACAGTATAAAAATGCATTTTGTTGTTTTCCAAATTTTTATTAAGCTCAAATAATACAGAGGAAGATGCAACAATTAAATTTTCTATTCCTCAAAATAGCCACCCTTTGCTTTCATCACTGCCTTGCACACTCTCGGCATGCGCTGCGTCAGTTTTGCCATGGTTTCAGTTGGAATTAATCTCCATTCTTGCTGCAGAACCTCCCACAATTGTGACCCACTCATGATTTCCCGTTTTCGGGTCCTCCTGTCCAATCCATCCCATAGCATCTCGATTGGGTTATAATCAAGGGATTAGGGCGGCCATTCCATGTTTTTCAATATTTTACGAACCTCTAGAGGTTTCACATAGTTCTGACACAAGCGAGACGTATGTTTCGGGTCGTTGCCTTGCTGCAAGACAAACCCTTTCCGAATCAGACGCAAACCAGACGTCTTAGCATGACGCTGGAGACTGGCATGATAATCCTTTTGGCTCAGTTTTCCATCTATTTTCACCCAATCTCCGACTATTTCCTCCAGAGGATCCCCATACCATCACAGAACCCCCCCCCCCCCCCCCCATGCTTTATAGTTGGAATTACGCACTGAGGATTCAAGCGTTCATAGGGTAAACGGCGTACAAATTGACGGCGTTTACTTCAAAATATTTCGAACTTGGATTCATCAGTGAATAAGACTCATTCGCAATCCTCCACTGTCCAATGTTGGTGTGTCTTAGCCCACTGAAGCCTTTTCTTCTTGTAAACAGGGTGCAACAGTGGTTTCCTTGTTGCTACATAACCTCGGAGGTTGTTGTCTGTCACGCGTCGTCTCACTGTTGACTCACTTACCGGTGTATCCCTCGTTGCGTTTAGTTCAGCAGTCAATTCACGGACAGTTTTTATTCTGTTACGTTTACTGGTCACTACCAAATACTTTTCCTGGCGTTCTGATATATTCCTGGGTGCTCCTGAGCGAGGAAGATCTCCATAGGAGACTGTTTCTCGATGCCGGTGTATGGTTTTGACAACTCCGCTGATGGAAAACATCAGTCTCTTCGCTATTTGTCGGACACTATTGCCTTCTTCGTGCAAAGTGATTATCATTATCCGTGATTCATAAGGAATCTGGCACTTAGGGCCAATTTTCAATTACTTTCGCGGCCTGTTATAACTTTATGCAAACGCAACTACAAGTGAACAGAAATGTAAACATCGTACCTCTGCATAGACATGCGGTCTACTCGCACCACCTGGCGCGTTTAGTAGTACTGCTTGGACAGGTAGCGTCGGTTTACATAAAACGGAGCAATACTAGTATGTTCCAATATGTACGTATATGTAGAATAATTAAGTGTACAATACTGTACGTGTCATTATTAACCGTTATTATTACCTTGCTATTCCGCATTCTAACCAATAACTCATATAGATCACATCCATCTTGCTCCATTGTAATACGCAGCATGGTGTTTCCAAACTTATGGAGGGCAGTGTATGGCGTAAAGTAGCTGCAAACGTTGAAAGGAAAAAGGCTGAACTACATCACTTGCGCTCTCTCCATGGTCATCAACCAACAAGATCTAGGTTGAAACCCAGAAGTAGTTTTCTTAGTTTAGCGTCAGCACTATGTCTAAACGTGATGCCAGAGAACAGCTCTGGACAACTAGATGTGATCAATTTCAACAGCGGATGAAACCTGAATGAGTGCCTACCACAAGGAGGTACTTGTGTCTGGTCCACCTGTAGACCATTGAACGAGCTAAGACCATTCATTGGTAAATCCAGGGACAACGTTGTCAAATGGAAACTTTCCGAAGGACCCATACAATGTGAATGCGGAGGAGAACCAACAAGGGGTCACCTATTCCTCAGTCCATGCTGCCCTGAGTCGTCTAGTGATGAAGAGCTAACAATGTTGAAAGCTGTGCAATTGCTGCTGCTAAATTCTGGACGCAGATCATTTTGTACATTATACTGTTAATGTAAATTATAAATATTGGAAATTGTTGTTTAAATAGTATCTCTTAATATTGTGCATTCGTGTGATGCAGAGTTCTGTACGGCTTCTGACTCGAGTAAATAAAGAGAACAGTTGTGAGCTTGTTCGCCTCAGGAGAGGATTCAACGGCTCTATGACACCCTTCACAACCAAATTACTGTATGCATCCAGGCCAGCGGGGGTGCATCGTCATGCTGATAACTGGTTTCATACAATCAAGTTCTTTATAAATTTGACCCGATTCTGTGATCACTGAAAAAACATCATATACCCTCTCAACCCATGAAGCTTCATCTTTTCCTCCAGGGTGATCCACTATTTCTGTCAGGATCGAGTTGAATGATCTCAATAGAGTTATCATAACGAAGTCATCTTGACTGGTAAAAGCCCCTCTCCCACTACCCTACCCTAAGCAGTATGGTCTTTCGCCGAACGCATCCATCTTGCATCTGTGTTTTCTAATGTCATCTACCCGCCTTACATTGCGTTATCGTCTCCATCTTTTCTAACTGACTGGAATTAAATAAAGAACTTCCTTCCCCCATCTGCTATCCATTTGCCTGGCTACATGTCTCTCCACCTACATTTTATTTTCATTACGGTCATAATTACACCTACCACTCCAACCTACTAGCTGATTCATTTGTTGGTTTTCTTCTCTCATTCCAGAATGAGGCTCACCAAATTACAGATTATATCCTTAACGCCGGTTTGCTGCACAAAACTTGAGCGTATTATAAGTTCGAATGGAAACCTTGAGGTAGAATAGTTTCTGTCCACATATCAGCGCGTATTTAGAAAGCATCGCTCATGCGAAACTGAGTTTGTCTTATCCTCGCACGATATCCTGCGAACAGTGGATGAAAACCAACAGACAGATTCCTTATTCCTACGTTTCCGAAATGCGTTTGACACGGTGCCACACTGCAAATTGTTAACGAAAGTCTGCTGAGCCTACGGAATAGGTTCTCAGATATGTGGGCGAGTAGTCTTCTTACGTTCTTTGTCCTGGGAGGCGAGTGTTCATCAGATACATACACTCCTGGAAATTGAAATAAGAACACCGTGAATTCATTGTCCCAGGAAGGGGAAACTTTATTGACACATTCCTGGGGTCAGATACATCACATGATCACACTGACAGAACCACAGGCACATAGACACAGGCAACAGAGCATGCACAATGTCGGCACTAGTACAGTGTATATCCACCTTTCGCAGCAATGCAGGCTGCTATTCTCCCATGGAGACGATCGTAGAGATGCTGGATGTAGTCCTGTGGAACGGCTTGCCATGCCATTTCCACCTGGCGCCTCAGTTGGACCAGCGTTCGTGCTGGACGTGCAGACCGCGTGAGACGACGCTTCATCCAGTCCCAAACATGCTCAATGGGGGACAGATCCGGAGATCTTGCTGGCCAGGGTAGTTGACTTACACCTTCTAGAGCACGTTGGGTGGCACGGGATACATGCGGACGTGCATTGTCCTGTTGGAACAGCAAGTTCCCTTGCCGGTCTAGGAATGGTAGAACGATGGGTTCGATGACGGTTTGGATGTACCGTGCACTATTCAGTGTCCCCTCGACGATCACCAGTGGTGTACGGCCAGTGTAGGAGATCGCTCCCCACACCATGATGCCGGGTGTTGGCCCTGTGTGCCTCGGTCGTATGCAGTCCTGATTGTGGCGCTCACCTGCACGGCGCCAAACACGCATACGACCATCATTGGCACCAAGGCAGAAGCGACTCTCATCGCTGAAGACGACACGTCTCCATTCGTCCCTCCATTCACGCCTGTCGCGACACCACTGGAGGCGGGCTGCACGATGTTGGGGCGTGAGCGGAAGACGGCCTAACGGTGTGCGGGACCGTAGCCCAGCTTCATGGAGACGGTTGCGAATGGTCCTCGCCGATACCCCAGGAGCAACAGTGTCCCTAATTTGCTGGGAAGTGGCGGTGCGGTCCCCTACGGCACTGCGTAGGATCCTACGGTCTTGGCGTGCATCCGTGCGTCGCTGCGGTCCGGTCCCAGGTCGACGGGCACGTGCACCTTCCGCCGACCACTGGCGACAACATCGATGTACTGTGGAGACCTCACGCCCCACGTGTTGAGCAATTCGGCGGTACGTCCACCCGGCCTCCCGCATGCCCACTATACGCCCTCGCTCAGAGTCCGTCAACTGCACATACGGTTCACGTCCACGCTGTCGCGGCATGCTACCAGTGTTAAAGACTGCGATGGAGCTCCGTATGCCACGGCAAACTGGCTGACACTGACGGCGGCGGTGCACAAATGCTGCGCAGCTAGCGCCATTCGACGGCCAACACCGCGGTTCCTGGTGTGTCCGCTGTGCCGTGCGTGTGATCATTGCTTGTACAGCCCTCTCGCAGTGTCCGGAGCAAGTATGGTGGGTCTGACACACCGGTGTCAATGTGTTCTTTTTTCCATTTCCAGGAGTGTAGAAATGTGATAGGACAGTTGCTGTTCTTTATACAGGGTATTTCCGTAAGAGCTTGCAAAAATGTGATAGTACATAGAGAATGCTCCACTGAAGAAGTTGAGGAAGGCAACCTGGGGTCAGAGAAGTCAGCTTAAGGAGATATGGAAGTAAACTTGTCTACCGCTTTGTCTAGCTTTACTGTTTTCCAGCATATTTACAACTAACATGGGTACAAGTTTACAGGTACTGTGATTTTTATTTATATGTACACTCTTTATTCCCTGCAAGGAAACAAGGAGGACGAGCCTAATTACTAGGAAGTCACGATGCAGGTTTTGTTTACTTGACAGAAAGTGCTACAAATCAACGGCAGACCCATTCTTTACTAGTGCTGTTCATAGTACAATACGATGGAGCAGTACCGGCACAGTTTCGTAGAACTCACTGACATGCACCTTGTGTATGGGGAAATACGTTGCAATGCTCTCGCTGCTGCAAGGCTGTAGAGGGAACGATTTACCATCCGCAAAAACGAGTGTTTATTTCTCTCGACCGACAAATGCGGGAAAGAAGAAACGAGGGACCTGGCTGCATGAGGACCACTCGGACACCCGATTTTGGAGAGGAGGTGCTGGGTGTTGCAGCGGACCGCACTTCAAGTACTCTTCGTATTGCATGTAAAATGAGCGCTGCACATACTAGCGTGTGGCGAGTAATCCACGAACAACAATTACGTCCCTATCACTCACAACGAGTCCATGAAATGCTTGTGACGGGCTATGCACCAAGGGTCGCATTGTGACAGTGGTTGCTCCAACAACGGATTGATCGACAAGATTTCCTCCAAACCGTGCTGTTTACAGACAAGACCTCATTTGATCGTGATGGTATTTCGAACAGCAGTGATAGCTATGTGTGGGATGAAGAAAACCCTCACGCTGTAGTAGAGTCGCACCACCAAATACGTTTCGCTGTGACTATCTGGACCGGCATTGTAGGCGACAATCTCATTGGGCCATATCTTCACCTGTCTGTCTGAACGGTCACCTGTACTTGAGGATCCTGCAAAGAGTTCTACCTGAGTTGCATAACGTACCCTTGGCTATTCGTGCGAGGATGTGTATACAATATGACGGTGCACTGCTTCACTTCAGTGTGGATGTCTGTAACTATCTCAGTGTTGTATTTCCTGGTCGCTGTATTGGAAGGGGAGGTCCCATTACATGGCCTGCGAGGTCACCTGACCTGAATCCCCTTGATTATTTCCTATGGGGATGTCTAAAGTCGCCTGTGTATGAGACCCCAGTGGATACGCAGATGGAAGTATTTGCCGGAATTGTAGCTGCCTGCGATGCGATTCGGAACACACCAGTGATGTTTGTCGAGGTGTGCCAGAATCTTATTCGCCGATGTCATGCTTGCATTGAGGTTGATGGCCGTCAATGTCGGCACATTTTGGAAGATACAGTACAAATGGTAGTTTCATTGTGTCAATGATGGTATTTGAAGTTACCTGTAACTAATGTAAATAAAAAGGTACACAGTATTGTGATTTCATTCCTTAAGCTGGCTTCTCCGATCCCCGATTCCCTACCTCAAATTGTTCAGTGGAGCATCCTCTATGTCCTGTCGAATTTTTGCACGCTCTTACAGAAACGCCCTGTATACATAAACCATCTGACTTACAGGGTGAGCAGCAATCCATCACTGTTCACTGATGACAAAAAATGGTTCAAATGGCTCTGAGCACTACGGAACTTAACATCTGAGGTCATCAGTCCCCTAGAACTTAGAACTACTTAAACCTAACTAACCTAAGGACATCACACACATCCATGCCCGAGGCAGGATTCGAACCTACGACCGTTGCGGTCGCGCAGTCCCACACTGAAGCGCCTAGAACCGCTCGGCCACACCGGCCGGCCCACTGATGACACTATACCGTATGGGGAAGTGTCGTCGTTGAGTTATTGTAGAAGGGTACAGGATAACTTAGAATTTCTGTTTGAAATGATGAATAGCACATTGCTCTAAATGTATAAAAGTGTAAATTAATACAGACAAGTAGGAAAAACAATCCTGTAATATTCGAATATGGTATTGGCGGTGTGTTGCTGCACACAGTCACGTCGATTAACTAGCCAGGCGTAACGTTGCAAAACGCTATGAAACTGGACTAACAAGTAAGGAGGGTAACAGGGAAGGTGTATGGCCGACTTCGGTTTACTGGGTGAGTTTTAGGAAAGTGTAGCCCATGTACAAAAGAGACCGCATACAGAATACTTATGGAACCCATTCTTGAGTACTGCTCGAGTGTTTGTGCCCCCCACCATGTGGGATTAAAGGAAGACATCGAAGCAATTTAGAGGCGTGCTGCCAGATTTTTACCGGTAGGTTCGATCAACACGCTAGTGTTACGGAGATGCTTCGTGAACTCAAATGGGAATCACTGGAGGGAAGCAATGTTCTTTACGTGTAACACTGCTGAGAAAATTTAGAGAACAGGTATTTGCAGCTGACTGTAGAATAACTCTACTACCGTAAAAGTACATTTCCGATAAGTACCGCGGAGATAAGAGAAATTAGGGCTCCCATGGAGGCATTGCGAGTGGAAGAGGTAAGGAAATAGCTATTAGTGGTGCAAGGTACCCCCGCCACGCTCCATAAGGTGGCTTGCGTATGTAGACGTAGATGTGGAGCAACACCATTGTGCCTCTCCAAAACATTAGAAGAATGGGACCTCTTCCATGGCCGCCGCCATACTTGTCGTCGATGGTAATCAAGGGCATTGCAGAACCCTGATTCATCGCTGAATACAATGCGATGCTGTTCGTCAGCAATTCATTCCCCCTGGTCACAGCACCATACAAAACGCGTATGTTTGTGTTGTGCTGTTAACGATAACGCTACGCGTATGACAGCTGCTGCCTAATCTCCAGCAAATGGTGTTAGATGGCACAGAATGTTGCTGGAAGCCCATTACTTGGTCTCAGATGGTTGGCCCAGACGCGGAGATGGTATGAAGTGGTTGGTGCAAAATTCGGCAATCTTTCCACGTGGTGGTCATACATGGTCGACCGAAACCTTGACGAAGAATATGTCTGCTCTCACTTTTCCATGAAGTCCAACATCGGGCCACTGTCACACACGAATGCCCCACAAATCACGATACTGTGCAGTTCGACAAGCCAGCCAAATGGAGATCCACAGTGATGCCACTTTCAAACTCTTGCTGATAACACTGTTTCACATGAGTACACGACATCACTGTGTCCTTCATAGTAATCATTCAATATCTGACTATGTTCACACCACAAATACCCTACCAGTCTTGGTAAAATCACTAAACACTTTGGTGCCTGCTCTGCTTGTCACAGAGAATAACAATCTAATCATTTACATACCCACCGAAGGTGTATATGCGTACGAAGGTACATAGACATCCGACCCGACCTTGTTTTCCAGTTGTTTTTTTTTTTTTTTTTTTTTTTTTTTTTTTTTTTTTTTTTTTTTTTAGGCAGTGCACTTCATATTGCTTCGCGTTAAAGTTGTTCGGAAGGCCACACACAAATTCCTTCTCAATCACAGTGACACCCGAACGTAAGGGCGTAGGTCATCAAGCCGATGCAGGAAACGACTTCTTCATAAAGTGAAGTCTTTAGCTGTATCGTCCGATAGCATGCTGGTTCACCGACACACTATAGGCTCATTGTCTTCCCAAGCAATCTCTGGTTATGGGTTCCACAGGGAGGCCACGTAGCTCGGTAGGTGTCTTCGAACTTGCGTTTCCAGTAACTTCGATCGAACCAATGTTCTCCGTTTAGCTCTCTCATAACTTGCCCACTATGTAAATGATGCAAATTACCTTATTCGGAGAGAGGAGTTATCAGTTTTCTGACTCATTTTACGTGACCCGTCATCAGTAATAGGTCTCCATTACGTTCTGCATCGTCATATCTGCTATTATTGCTTTCTCCCCTTGAGGGATAGTTTCCCACCCCAAAAGCAAGAGGTTTCTCTGAAACTCTTTCACTTTCTCCGCCCTCTTTGAGAAGGCTGTTGGCAGAATGATTATGACTGCTTGTACCTGACGCCTAGTTTCGTAACATGTCAAAATTAAGAGAGAGGAAGCTTAGAGTTGGGGTTTGGTTGTCTGGGGGAGGCGATCAAACAGCGAGGTCATCGGTCTCATCGGATTAGGTGAGGAAGTCGGCCGTGTCCTTTCAAAGGAACCATCCAGGCATTTGCCTGGACCGATTTAGGGAAATCACAGAAAATCTAAATCAGGGTGACCGGACGCGGGAGTGAACCGTCGTCCTCCCGAATACGAGTCCAGACAGAGGAAGCTTAGACTTTAATATCTCTTTGCCAGCGAAGTCACGAGACACGAAAGCTAAGACGGAAAAGGATTGAAGGGTATTCGACTGTGTTAATCTGTGAAACATATCCACGACATAAAAATAAACACACAACTATCCGGAGAGTTGAACCTAGTATCAGCCGAATACCACTTGGGTGCCTTAAGAACTGCTCTACCTCTCTCACTAATATTAAAAGTACATAATAATGTGTATGGCGCCTGTACGAATCCTTGTTAAAAGCGTGGTACACGTTGATACAGTTCTAGATAGCATAAGGATGTTCCGCTTCGTGCTTGCAAGTTCCATAAAAACTATCTGGGGAATAAAATCGCCAATATTTCGGTCTCGATAAGCGACATAGAAGCAGTGGGTGGGCCAGTGTATATTTCCTCGCTTCAGTTTTCACGAATGGTTGTGTAGTACCGATATATGCATGTGGAATTGTAATGGACAATAGGTGAAGAAATGACGTCACAGCGCATTTCCACGGAAACCACGCTTAACATTGTCATACTTCTATATAAGGAAAGACGCTGGGAAGTTTAGACAGAGTTTCAGAGAGAGGTCGCTACGTGCAGACAGCTTGCTACAGGAGCGAAAGTATTTCGACGACGACGCCGCCGTGTAGAAGTCGTTGGAAGAGCGAAAGCTGGGGAGGTGAAGGGCGTCGAAGGTGCTTGCGAACGATGCGAAGGTATGTCGTGGTGTCATGTCGTGGTGTCTGAGCATGTACGAGGTCCCACGACTTGCAGTAGGCTCTTGTTCAAGTACTCTCGTTCTCTTTCAGAACCTTGCATTTGTTTGTGTACAACGACGATGCCGCCGCCGTGAACAAATCGCTGGAAGCCAAAAGCTGCGGAGGTGGCGGCATCGAAGCTGTTTGCGAACGCTACGAAGGTACGTCATGGTATCCGAGCACTTACAAGCTCCCACGACTGGCAATAAGCTCGTTTCATTCAGAGCCTTGCATTTGTTTGAGCACAAGGACGCTGTCGCCGCCGTGTAAAAGTCGCTGGAAGCGCAGAAGCTGAGGAAGTGGCGGCGTTTAAGCTATTTGTAAACGACGCGAAAGTACACCTTGGTGTCTGACATCTTGGGACATTACAAGACTCAAGACACATGGGGAAGGTGGAGGAGCGATCCAACCGAGCTGTACCTGATGAGCGTAGAACGTGGTGTGTGTGTGTGTGTGTGCGCGGAACTTCTGGAGTCTGTATGAACTTGCAAATAAAACAAAATAAAATAACATTGAAATAAGTAAACTGATTTTGTCCTAACCGCACTCTACTGGTTTAAGGCTCATGATTTTCACCTCTGCCTAACGTATAGAGACTTTGTCTTCCCTGCAAATCCTGTACGCACTGGTATCACATTAACCTATTGTCCAACGTGACGCCCGGGTAATGCATAGTTCTGTTTCACCACAACGAACGATCCCTGACACAGTGGAACTTACAAACGATCGGTGACACTATACGTGGAATGGACTGAAACACCTGTGTGACCATGCTGAGGAAGAGGACATGTGACATTCACTATACTGCAAGTATATGTAACTCTAGCTGACGTATTAGACAGAGTAACAGTGTGCTTCCTGAACACAGCTTACACTATATGATCAAAAGTATACGGACACCCCCACACACATACGTTTTTCATATTAGGTGCATTGTGCTGCCACCTACTGCCAGGTGCTCCATATCAGCGACCTCAGTAGCCATTAGACATCGTTGGAGCAGAATGGGGTGCTCCGAGGAACTCTTGGCCTTCGAATATGGTCAGGTGATTGTGTGTCACTTGTGTGTCTACGCGAGATTTCCGTCAGGTGATTGTCACTTGTGTGTCTACGCGAGATTTCCAAACTCCTAAACATCCCTAGGTCCACTCTTTCCGATGTGATTGTGACGTACAGCACAGAAGCGTACAGACTGACGTTGTCTGTTAACTGACAGAGACCGCCGAAGTTGAAGAGGGTCGTAATGTGTAATAGGCAGACATCTATCGAGGCCATCACACAGGAATTCCAAATTGCATCAGGATCCACTGCAAGAACTATGACAGCTAGGTGGGAGGTGAGAAAACTTGGATTTCATGGTCGAGCGGCTGCTCATAAGCCACACATAACGCCGGTAAATGCCAAACGACGCCTCGTTTGGTGTAAGGAGCGTAAACACTGGACGATTGAACAGTGGAAAAACTTTGTGTGGAGTGATGAATCACGGTACACAATGTGGCGATCCGATGGCAGGGTGTGGGTATGGCGAATGCCTGGTGAACGTCATCTGTCTGCGTGTGCCAACAGTAAAATCCGGAGGCGATGGTGTTATGGTGTGATCGTGTTGTTTTGCGTGGCACTATCACAGCACAGGCCTATATGGATGTTTTAAGCGCCTTATTGCATCCTAATGTTTAAGAGCAATACGGGGATGGCGATTGTATCTTTCAACACGATCGAGCACCTGTTCATAATGCACGGCCTGTGGCGGAGTGGTTACACGACAATAATATCCCTGTAATGGACTGGCCTGCACAGAGTCCTGAACATAATCCTACAGAACACCTTTGGGATGCTTTGGGACGCCGATTTCTTGCGAGGCCTCACCGACCGACATCGATACTTCTGCTCAGTGCAGCACTCCGTGAAGAATGAGCTGCCATTCCCCAAGAAACCTTCCAGCGTATTGAACGTATGCCTACGAGCGTGGAAGCTGCCATCAAGGCTAAAGGTGGGCCAACATCATGTTGAATTCCAGCGTTACCAATGGAGGGCGCCACGAACTTGTAAGTCATTTTCAGTCAGGGTTCCGGATACTTTTAATCAAATAGTGTATGTCATACGATATTTCTGCCCGTCTTAAACCGAGGGTAATCAAATAACTAGATCCCACGATTATCAGTACCTAGTACCGGCACATAACAGTGTTTTGTCCAAATATAGCTACCTTTGATCTGCTACACCATTTACCACAATTTGAATACGATTGTTACTGAAAACTCACGTAAATCTGTAAAGTAAACAGGTAAGTGACTTCCCTAAACACAGGCTCTTACGTACTTTCCGTTCCTATTCGTCGTGCGAAGAATGTCGCCAACATAAGCATGTTCCCTCCCCGCCATCTCTCTTTGTCTCTCGCGAGCGGGCGCTCGCGCTCTCTCCCTCTCTCTTTCTTTGTCTTTTTTCTTTCTCCGCTGCGTACATCAGTTGTTTACTTCTGTTGCGTAGCAGGTGGTGGTATTACGAAGTGGCGTGAGAAAGGATGGCAGCTTCTGTTACGGAGCACCAATTAAATCTGTGATTTGTGGAAAAAATCTTTAAAAGCGCCGGTAATATTATTAAATTTCTTTATCATTTCAGCATTGCAATGAACCACGCAAGGCAATTCTTTTAATCTTAGTGTCTCGATTGTTTAAATCTTTAAAATAATTATTTTGTGAAAAATCCTAACATGACAGAAGACCTATTTTTGAGAAATCGTTGCCAAAACTATTCAAATTGCAGGCTTAAGTAATCTACACCCGTAATGGAGCCCCTTTGCGATGTATAAATTTAAACTTTGTCTTAAGTGTGGCCATAACCTTCTTCTGTAATGTTTCAAAAGCATGCTACCCTACAACGTCACGCTCGGGCTCGGTGACGCTGCAAACAAGATGTCGATACATGCGAAAAAAAAAAAAAAAAAAAACGCCAGAGCTCAGAAGTTCATATTAGGTGTAAGGTGGCTTACAGATTCGACCACAATGCTACCCAACGCCACTGTGGACCCGTCACACGGTGGAAAGGTCGTCGGACCCTCCTCCTATCCACATTTCACCCCTTCTTTTGGCGCCTCTGCGATGGAGGTCAGTACGACGACACCCTGCGTTGAAATCACGCAGTTTCCTTGTGGGAGACAGAGGAAAAGATTTAAGACACACCGACGCTCAGAATCGACAAGAAAAGGGCTCGGTTGGGTGGCATAAATGTCGTCAATGAAACCACGCCTTTCCTTGGAGCGTTCATTCCCGCAATTGCGCGGTTTAAATCGAAAGTTCTTAATGCGATGAACAACAGGGTGACATCTTCGGAGGCTCCAGCCCCTCACTAAGGACTTTCTAGGGCTACATCCCCACTGGACATGATCGCACCCCTTCGGAGAGCAGCGCGACCGCAATTTTTGCTCTTGTCCACAGGTATCATTCAAAATTATTCGATAACATTTGAACCTGATCCGAAGCAGCAAAGGGTTCTTATGCATTTTGAGCCCTCCTGTTTCGCACCTTCCTTTCGCATGGTCACAGATGAGTGCAACGACACATGTGTGAATACAATGACAAAGGGTTCGTCTAAGCGCCCCGCCCCCCCCCCCCCCCCCCCCCAGCATTAGGTTATAGCCTCAGCCTCGGTGGCACCTATCCATATTTAATGAGAGTTTTAAAAGTATGCCTTTACAAAGTAAACCTCCGAAGGAGCCCTAGAGCCCTGCAGGCAGGCAACTGACATCGCAGGTATGTCAAGTGGCTGCCTGCCTGCACGCACCTAAGGTTACTTCGCGAGGTGTTCTCTGGAAAAACGAAATGAAACGCCCCAAGAAAAGGCATGGTTTCATTGACGACATTTATACCACCCACCGAGACCTTTTCGTTTCGATTCTGAGCGTCAGCGTGTCTCAAATCTTTTCCTCTGGCTCCCACAAGAAAACGGCGTGATTTCAATTCTGGGTTTCGCCTTTCTGTCCTCCATCGCAGTGGCATCAAAAGAAGGGGCGAAATGTGGGTAAGAGACCTTCCCATCGTCTGAAACGTCCACGGTGGCGTTGGGCAGAATTTTGGTGAAATAGGGGGCCAATGCGACATCATTCACGCACCTTGCACGTCACGTGATGTTCTGAACTCTGCCCTTTGTTTCGCACGTGTCAACACCTTGCTGTTTGAAGCATGGTCGAGCTCGAGGGTAACGTCACAGGGCGCCATTCTTGTACACCATTACAGAGGAAGACTGTAGGCACCTTTGAGACAAATTTCAAACTTACACGTCGCAATGGGAGACAACTACGCCGTTTCGAATAAGGGTTCTTTCAATTGGGTTGCGCAGTGTACTATTTAGCAGCTTAGATGACAAATTGATTCGTACTTGACTGCACTAAAATGTCGAAACACAGGAACCACAGAAATAACCTCTTTCTTCCAAAATATTCATTATACTTTTCACATAAAGCATATTGTCAAAGTGAATTATTTATATGTTCCTTAGCCTTATTGCTAGATTTTAGGCTCAATTTGAACACAACGTCCGTAATGTTTCTATGTTCTTCATTTCTTTAGGCATTGGATAGTACGTTATTTTCTTTTGACATAGCATAATTCTTTGATATAAAACTTTGGTACATACATTATCTGATCAAAGGTATACAGACATCTTTTAGTGGTTGTCAATATGGGGAACGTCCATCCTTCGCCATTATGACGGCTTCAATCTGCTGGGGATGCTTTTAATGACGTTTCTGAATGTCTGCAGAAACCAGAGAAGGTAGTCATATTGGACCATGGGGTCTGGAGCGAAGTCGACGTTCTAACTCATCAATAGAGGCATTCCATTGTGTTTAAGTCGGGGTACTGGGCAGTCCAGAATATTTCATGAATGTTATTGTTCAAAAATCATCGCCGCACAGATGCTGCTTTATGACAGGGTGCATTGTCACGCTGATTCAAACAGTCATCATCTCCGAAGTGTTCCTCTACTGTACACTGTACACAATGCTATGAAATGTGTTCACATCCTTCGTGGTTTAGCGATTTCTTAAACTCAATAACGAGAGCACACCTTAACCGAAAAAAAAAACATTCTGATACCGTAACACCACCTCCTCGTACTTCACTATCGGCACTATCAATGATGGCAAGTAACGTTCTCGAGGCTCTCGACAAATCCAAAACTTTTCCTCAGATTGGTATAGGGTATAGCGTGATTTAGCACTCCAAATCACTCGCTTTTGGCCGGCCGCGGTGGTCTCGCGGTTCTAGGCGCGCCGTCCGGAACCGTGCGACTGCTACGGTCGCAGGTTCGAATCCTGCCTCGGGCATGGATGTGTGTGATGTCCTTAGGTTAGTTAGGTTTAAGTAGTTCTAAGTTCTAGGGCACTAATGACCACAGCAGTTGAGTCCCATAGTGCTCAGAGCCATTTGAACCATTTTCACTCGCTTTCAGTCATCTACTGTCGAGTGTCCGCCCCAGTAGCGCCGGCACAGTAGCTCAGCGTGTTCGGTCAGAGGGTTAGCTGCCCTCTGTAATAAAAAAACTGAGTTAATCGATCAACAACCAACTTCCACGGATGTATTACGACGTCCGCCCCGAGCAGATGCAACGAGCAAAAGGGAACAAAATGAGATAAAAAAAAGTAGCTGAGTGGTCAGCGTGACGGATTGCCGTCCTACGGGCCCGGGTTCGATTCCCGGCTGGGTCGGGAATTTTCTCGGCTCAGGGACTGGGTGTTGTGTTGTATTTATCATCATTTCACCCCCATCCGGCACGCAGGTCGCCCAATGTGGCGTTGAATGTAATAAGACCTGCACCAAGGCGGCCGGACCTGCCCCGTAAGGGGCCTCCCGGCCAATGACGCCAAACGCTCATTTCCATCTACTGACGAGTGGTGTCGCTTTTTACACAACCTAAAACATCACTTAATACTGGATACAGATACGTGTGGCTTATGAGGAGCTGCTCGACCACTGTCCCCCCAGACTTTTTAACTCCCTACGCACAGTCATTGTGCTAGCCGTGCTGCTAGTAGCACGTTGGGACTCACGAGTGATTCCTCCCACTGATTTAATGCGATTTTGTTACAACAACCATCGGGAATGCGTGCCAGTCCGTCAGTACATGAGGTCTTCCGGCCTTGGTTTAGCTGTCGTTGTACTTAGCTGTGGTTGTACCGCCGCCTTTCCACTTCATAATCCGATTACCAACGGTAGAATTGTGCCTAATGGATTTCTTACTCAGGTGACATCCAATGATCAGTTCACGATCGAAGTTACCTGAGCTCCCCCGACCGACCTATTCTGCTATTACTGCTTCCCTACGGACAAAATAATACTCCCCACCTCCTTTTATACTGGCAAGTCTGCCTCTAACATCTAGTGGTCAATTCCGCTTTCTATTGGGACGTCTAGATACTTTTTGTGAGATAGTGTGTTGTGTGTTCTTTCTTTTAGCCTCACGATTGTCATCTTCTCTTTTTAATCTTCAAAGAGTCAATTTTATATTCTTTAAAAATCTGGCCACGAGATTCTCTATTGATATATCATTTTTGTAACCCCTGTTGCTCGTTTCTGAATTTTACTAAACTTGTATTTCTCCAGAGCAACGCGCCTTATCGGGGCTGCACACATTTGCGGAATAAGCACATAGTATTGCTTCAGTGGGGTAGTAGCCCATTACCATTCTAAAGACGTAACATATTTTTCCTTTTTTAATAATGGTCTAACCATGTTCTCAATTACTTTGTGTCAGATGCTTGTTCAGCGCTGTAGCCCCGTAAATCTAGGATTATACTCGTTCTTACTTTTTGTTCTTATACCTCCAAAGTTATGAAACTTCCCCTTTGAAAATTAAGGATGACAGTGCTGGAAAAACTCTTACGTTATTTTATTTTCGAACAGCTGAGCGAAACTGAACGTACACAGACATTTCTCTCTGTACTTATTTTGATCATCACTAAACTGACACACAATATTTTTTGCGCAATGCAATCTGACTTTCAATAATCCCTACAAAAGAATGGCCCTGACTAACAATAACCAATACCTTTCATGAATCACTTACCTCACAAAAATCTTCGTTAATCGAAATGCTGAAATACAGCGAGTGCCAGCTAAATAAAAGATTCTAACTACTGAAGGCACTAACTACTTATAGGCATAGTTAGCAAATAAAAGATTTTGATAGAGAACAAACGATGTATTTACCTTAATAGTGTTCAAAAGTCATTATATATCAGTTCATGACATCCAGTCTAACAAATTTCCTTTTTCTGACGGACACACGTCCAGATCGTCCGCTCATAGTAACCTCTCAAAACTGTACGGCTCACCTCCAACTGCCCAACGCTACACTAGCGAATATTCCAACAATGAATCCAACCAGCCACAGACTGCACACAGCGCAGTCAGCGATTTTCATACATAGCACTACGTGGCACTACCAACATAAAAACCTAAACAGCCTACTTACAAAGTTTATCCATGCAGTATTTCTACCTCATTTACCATTTAATGTTTCTGCTTCTTCTACTGTCAAAATGCCAGCTGCAGTAAGTCAGTTTCATTGTGCCCTTTAATGCCATGACTATTGTTTCTGTATCTACCTCTTCACAGGCATTTACTCGTTGAGGAGTATGAAATGTCTTTTGATCTTTTGGTATCTGTGGATTTTTTGGTGGCTAAATAATCCTATTCTGGAGCCACAGATTCTCCAGCAGTAGTGGCGTACCCAGTTGGTGGTGACTGAATGGTGTAACAGGTTTGATCCTCTCAAGAGCTCTTGTCCTCTTCTGAGATCTTTCTTCCTATTCTCCTGCAATTGTCTCTGCTTTTCAAAATTAAGTGTTCCTTGGTGAACAATTTGTCGCCATTTGGATCTACCTAGGATTGCAGATTCCCAATAATTTGTGTTTATTTGACATTTTGTCATATTTGACTTGCGGACATTTATCATAAATTGTACAAGTAGTTCCTTCAACTAATTTGTCCATCATAAATCAAACGCTTCTCATGATCTTCCATTACAAATATTATTATTCCCCATTTTCAACCATTTTGCGCAGTAAATGTTCAATACTGGAGCAACTAGAAAGTTTATTAACGACTGTCACGGTGTCTTGGCTCAACAGCACACTGTATTCCGTTCCTGCAGAATAGAGACAGATGAAGAATTAATAGTGCAGCCCTCGACGAGACACTGTGTAACAATAACCATTAAACGCATAACCATCGAAAATTAGACAGACAAAAACCAGTTTGGTTTCTTGTGGGAGACCGTACGAAAAGGTTTACAGGATGAAGGGAGGCATTGTTTCGTAATAAGATGTCAATTCAAGGTCTTTGTGGTCAAACCATTAATCTTGTGAAAACAGTTCAAAGGACCTTGTTGTAGTTAATTTTGTGTTCTTTAATTTTGTATTGAAGCATTTTGCTCCTAAATGCAACCTTTTTCCATAAAACTGCAAAAAGGTAATGTTTGCGGCCACGATTTTCCAGTATTGTGGACGAAGCTCGAGGCCGATCGGTGAGGACTGTTTTCATAGGATTGACGATTTGACAACATAGGCCTTGAATTTGACATCTTATTACGAAACAGATCCTACCTGAATCATGTAAACCTTTTCGTACGGTCTCCCACAAGAAACCAAACTGGTTTTTGTCTGTCTAATTTTCGATGGTTATGCGTTTAACGGTTATTGTTACACAGTGTCTCGTCGAGGGCTGCACTATTAATTCTTCATCTGTCTCTATTCTGCAGGAACGGAATACAGTGTGCTGTTGAGCCAAGACACCGTGACAGTCGTTAATAAACTTTCTAGTTGCTCCAGTATTGAACATTTACTGCGCAAAATGGTTGAAAATGGGGAATAATAGTATTTGTAATGGAAGATCATGAGAAGCGTTTGATTTATGATGGACAAATTAGTTGAAGGAACTACTTGTACAATTTATGATAAATGTCCTCAAGTCAAATATGACAAAATGTCAAATAAACACAAATTATTGGGAATCTGCAAGCCTAGGTAGATCCAAATGGCGACAAATTGTTCACCAAGGAACACTTAATTTTGAAAAGCAGAGACAATTGCAGGAGAATAGGAAGAAAGATCTCAGAAGAGGACAAGAGCTCTTGAGAGGATCAAACCTGTTACACCATTCACTCAACACCAACTGGGTACGCCACTACTGCTGGAGAATCTGTGGCTCCAGAATAGGATTATTTAGCCACCAAAAAATCCACAGATACCAAAAGATCAAAAGACATTTCATACTCCTCAACGAGTAAATGCCTGTGAAGAGGTAGATACAGAAACAGTAGTCATGGCATACAAACTGATCTTTGTTTGTCTAATTTTCGATGGTTATTTGTTTAATGGTTGTTCTTGTTTAGAAAGGTATAAGGTAAGTCTGTGCAAAAATCCAACTTATCACTAACTTTCTCCCCTACACGTCAAAATTTGACTTAACGTGACTGGGCTACCACGCTTCATAGCTATTGGTCGTTCATCTTTGGTGCATGCGTGACAGCAATAGTCGCGCAATTTTATAACTAAATCTCATATGTGAAGTTGAAGTTATTGCAGAAAAGTGCTTTAATGTGTAACAACACCGTAATTCCACCAAACACGGCAGCTGTGTGAAGAGAAGTGCTAAAAATACCAGCAGACAAATCGTTATTTGAGCAGACGGGTCCATCTTCAACCGTACAGTCATTCTTCGAGGTCTTGTAAGAGATTATGGTCTTGCAACATACCACTGGAGAAGCTGAAAAATGCACTCTTGGAGAAGTATACAATACATGCAATCCCAGATGGTTCTACGTTGACGAAGTACTCTTCATCCTTGTGCTACGAGGCGGTGCTTAACAAAACGAATTAGCATTGCTGACCGAGAGATCTGGGTGTCTATAGATGAAACCACCTGTGTGGGTGGGTGTTACGTTGTAACTGTTGTTGGCGTCCAAAAACTTGACAAGCCTGGAGAAATGTTCCTCTCAACGTGTTATGCTCTCGAGAGAGTAAACAACTCGACAATTGCCATTTTGTTTCGCAACTCTATGAGGTTACTGTGGTCGGATGGTGCGAAAAGAGACTTGGTGCTGGTTACAGATAGTGCTTCAGCCAAGGGGCTTCAGATTCTTTACTCCAGTACGCTGTACGACACTCGCTCTGCACATGCTTTACACAGAGTTGCAGAAGAGGGGTGATCATATTACCCTGGTGTTGACAAGTTAATTTCCTGCGGCAAGATAATCTATGTGAAACCTCCGCTATGGGCGTAGAAATTCAAGAAAGAAGCACCTAACTGTCTCTCTCCCCACCACCACCACCTCTGTCTGTTCTCACACGGTGGGGTTCTTGGCTTAATGCTGCTGAGTATTACTGCATCAACTATATCAGAATACAGATAATGTTTTGTGAACTCGATAGCGATGAATCAACTGCTATGAAAACTGTGGAGAGAGGACTTAACAGATAACATGTCTGGAAACTTGTCATACATCGACGCCAACTTTTGAGTGGTATCAAAAGCCATCACACGACTGGAAGCTGCGGGTTCTCAACTGCGTGACGCCCTGGATACTGTGCAACATGTGCAAAGTGAGTTGGATAGAGCTTGTAATCATGTAGCTGACAAAGCGAACAACAAATTACAAAATGTTCTGCAGCGGGATCCTGGACATCCTACAACGTACCAAATTAGTGACAGTCTCTCTGAGAATACCACAAAATCTGAAGACAATGATCCAAAGCTAATCTTTAGTGACCTCGTCGCCTTGAAACACGCTCCTGTGACGTCCTGTTATGTGTAAAGAGGTTTTCCAGGTACAAAACTATCCTCAGCGACATCTGTATGTTTTAAAATGGAAAAACAGAAAATGCAGTTTATGAACCAGTGCAACTCTGCAGAAAATGAAGATTGACAGGACGTGTTAACTAATTTGGAATACACCCTCAACTTTATAGCACTAAATTGACGCAAGCTGAGTTTTGTAGCGGTTTTTGGAGGGTAAGTAGCGCTTTTTGAAGGGTATTTGTGTTTCTCTTTATAACCGAATTGTTGGTCCAGTATACTAACATAAAGCTTTCTGCTTAAATACTTGTGGAATTAGTAAGATGTGCAGTAGTAAAATCGTGATTCTGTTGTTTGGGGCCGGCCGAAGTGGCCGTGCGGTTAAAGGCGCTGCAGCCTGGAACCGCAAGACCGCTACGGTCGCAGGTTCGAATCCTGCCTCGGGCATGGATGTTTGTGATGTCCTTAGGTTAGTTAGGTTTAACTAGTTCTAAGTTCTAGGGGACTAATGACCTCAGCAGTTGAGTCCCATAGTGCTCAGAGCCATTTTTTTGTTGTTGTTGTTTGGGTAGGTGTTATTCGTTTCACTGTACTTCACTGTACTTCATGTTTTTCAGATACATGCAGACATTTCTCAAATAAATGCTAGTTAGTCTCAAACCTGCAGAAAATAAGTAATGTATTCACAATGTGTTCGGAAGGGAATTTTGTATTACATGTTACATAAAGAACTCAACAAGAACGTCTTTAAATAAACTTACATAAAGTTCATATTTATGTAAGTTTTAGGTCATAGATACTTGCATATTTCGCTTTTTTTAGATAATTAAAATCCGAACCCTATTCATTACTTAGTTGTATGTAAATTTTCAGTTAATTTTCGTTTTTACTCAACACTTTTACATTAAGGTGTTAATCTGACTTTGACTGTATGATTTGTAGGGAACAGACACACTAAATACACTGCCTGACAAAAAATATGAAGCATCCAGAAAATATGGTCGGATATCAACCTAAGTTTGAAGATGCACATTCTTCGCCAAGTATGTCAACGAAAAGACTTGCTGTTCTCTGTGACAGGTGGAACAGTCATCACAGTGCATTAGTGTTGCTCGTGTTTAGTGTTGTTACGAGGCCTGGTAGGACACGTAAGGACCCGTAGATACAACGTACTCGTGTGAGACAGCTTTATCAGCAACTGACAGTATGAAAGGGGCCCGTTGCAGATCTCTATTTCGCCAGCTGGTCCAACCGTGCAGCATCCAAATTTGTGGGGCATTTGGATGTGATAGTGGCCGGATGTTGGAGTGTGTGGGAGTGTAAATTCAGGCATATCCGTAGTAAAGATTCCAGTTGACCACGTCTGACCACCATGAGAAAGGATAGCCGTATTGTGCACCTAGCACACCGTAAACCCTTCACATTTGCACCCACCATCCGGGAACAAGTAATGGGATCTGTGTCATTCCAGATCATTTGACGGAGACTACCAGTAGTTGCATCATGGAGTTACCGTCCCACATGTAGGATGCCTTAAATGCCATAACGCATATGGCTGCATATGGAGTGTTGCTGTGGTCAGGCAACATGGGATGATAATGAATGACATGACACTACGTTCAGCCACGAATCGTGGTTCTGCACTACCTCGGATGACCATCATTGGCGAGTATGGTGGCGATCTGGTGAAAGGTCCCATTTTTCCAATGTTTTGGTGAGGCACATTGGTGGTTCTCCTGGCCTCATGTTGAGGGGACCCATCGGGTATTACTTCAGGACAGGGCTACTAGTGACTAAGGGAACTTTGACATCACAACGGTACCTCGCGGACATGTTGCATTCTCATGTGTTACTTCTTATGTGGCAATATCGTGGTCGCATTCACCAACAGGACAATATTCATTCACACATGGCACGTGCCTCTACGAACTGCCTGCGTGATATTGAGATACTCCCGTGGCCGGCGAGATCCCCAGATCTTCATTCGAGAATATACCTAGATGTGTCCCCGATAGAGCAAGTTAGGGACGAGCTTCGACGTCAACTCTGACCCAAAGCCAGAATCCAGAATATCAAGGACCAGTTACAACAGTTGTGGGCCAGCTTACCTCAGGAGAGGCTACAACGGTTTTATGACACCCTTCCCAACCAAATCAGTGCATTCATCCAAGCCAGAGTGGATGCAACGTCATACTGATAAGTTGGCCCTCACTGCTCGATACTGTAAGCTCTGACATATTTAACATCACATATTTTAAACATATTAGTCGGCAGCTCGTGGTCTTGCGGTAGCGTTCTCGCTTCCCGCGCATGGGGTCCCAGGTTCGATTCCCGGCGGGGTCAGGGATTTTCTCTGCCTCGTGATGACTGAGTGTTGCGTGTCTTTGACTCGCAAATCGCCGAAGTGGCGTCAACTAAAGAGGACTTGCAATACCGCGGCCGAACTTCCCCGCATGGGGCCTCGCTGCCAACAATGCCATACGATCATTTCATTCCATTAAACATATTAATCCGTAAAGTTACATTTCGAATCCACCTTCCCTTCTGGATGCTTCACTTTTTTACAGAAGGCGTACACTTACCCATCTGGGTGTCTATAAGGGAAGCTAATACGTACGCCCAGTTCGCTGTTTTCTGTCCAGTGCAAATTATACGAATATTTATTCGAAAACAAGAAAGGACGTACGTCATAGAAACATGACAGTCATAGCCAAACTTAGGTTTCGTGAAACTATGCCTCACACTTGATGTGTCGTAAGACATAGGTATTATTCCACCCTTCTACTACGTCACATAACAATATTAGGATGCGTGTGCTATTACAGACACAGTGCGTCACAACAGCTCAATTCACGCAGTCCAGTGTAAGAAACGGGCTATATTTTAATTAATAATGTTTCATAAATATTTATCAAAGGCATTTTTTAATGAGAAGCAACTCTGCACGTGACATGCTTGAAAGAGGCATCAGAAAATGGTTTACAAAATTTTTAATTTCGGGGAAAAAAGGAGTATTTTTAAAATTTGTTAAAGAAAACTGCGCTAGCCTTACTTCACTGCTTTTCCAAAAAATAACATGAAGGTTACATGAATGCCGAGAACTGATGATTTTTTCCTGAGGTGGTGAGTAGTAATGCTTCACAGAAGTCAATTGTTACGCACATTAATGGCAGCGTAATTTTCCCTCCCTCTCAAACCCAATGGATTTCTGTATCTCCGTTTGCAAACTGTATCTATAATGATCTTGCACAATTATTTCTCATAAACCGATCTTAATATCTCCTGCTAGTGAAGCAACATTTATACAGGGTGAACATTAATAAAGCCGACATACTGCAGGGACGGATTCCTGGTTGTAAATGGAGGAAAAAAGGTCCTATGAACATGTGTCCGGAAATGCATCGTTGTCACGGTAGATGGCACTGACGAATGGAAGTTCCTCTGACCACGTGCCGTGTGTGTTGCAGGCTGTGTGATCGAAGCATTGTACTTTAAGCAGCAGAATGGTCTGGTACTCATCTCGGTAACAAACCGATATGGAGTTCTTAGAATGCCAAGCAGATGGAAACGGTCGAGAGGCAGCACGGCTGTACCAAAACAATTACCATCACACAACACTTCAAGCCCGTTTTGGGCATATGTGTGATCATGGGTCCTTTCAGACAGTTGAACGTGCAGGGAGGCGGCGAGCTGTGCGAATAACATCTTTTGTAAGGGGCAATATTTTTGTGGTTTACTTGTTCTAGGATTGAAGACAACAGTGTAAGTTGAAATGTTGCAATATTAGCACAAAAATACACGCTTTTACGCAGTTTTCAATGTGACAACAAAAAACAGTTGTCAGGATAACGCATCTCGTCAACATCAAAAAGTGAAATAATACTAAACACAACAATATTAAATATTAACTCTCAGAAGGTTAAATTATCCTAAACACGCCCTATTAACGTTTAACTAGAAGTTTCTTTACAAAGTTGTTCCTACACTTACATTATGATGTTGGTCAGTACTACGAAAATGGTCCGATACCGGTTCATAGTTCGGTACTATTTTTAGGACGACAAACAAGTCTATGGCGGATGGTTAGTTATGTGACAAATTGAGCAAAAGATTACCCAAGGCCGCTCGAGTTTACAGTGGATGCAAGCTGGTGAACCAACAAGTTTACACCTCTGCACGCGGTATTTACCTTAAGCTGCAATTAGCTGCCGTCTGCTAGGTCGCTCTCTTCCGCTGAAATTCCTATAAAACTAATTACACTTTTGTTGAATTTTCCAGCAGAAACTTTCCCTATGTTTATCGTTAGGCGACAGAACATGTAGTTGTCCCTAGTCTTAGAATGTGGCGATATACACACGCATGGTTGGAGCAGCGTGCATATTATAATGCCCTCTCAGTTCTCGCAAGAACAATTAACTAATTGGCTGGTTCGTTTCTCCACAGTTGAAGCTAAATGATGCTACAGCTAATTTTCAGCTGGATATCAGCCGCTGTGAACGCAGTGTTCACAGAAATTACTCCTCTGCATCGTACAGAGCATTGTGCGCTCTGTTCTGCACTTGACGCCAGTTCAGAGAAGAGTCCTCGAAAATTTCCGTCTTGTCTTACTCATAACCGAATGCGTTTAAACTTTGGCTCTTTTCTCCTTCCCAGCACGTTTCCGCCAGTCGGACGTTTTGTGCCTGTTCCAGACGCCTAAATGCGTAATTTGACTCTCTCACGTGTGTACCACTCACTGGACACATGATCTAAATTGCGTCACTGGTCCTGTTTCGTATCCATTTGGAATTCCGACATGCAGTTTTCTAAAAGCTTTCTTTCCTGTCCTCCCTCAGATAGGCCATTATACTCGCTCTCCCCGTCTGAGTCACCTGGTCGGTCATTGACTTTCCACCTGGGACACCCCTTTAAGTGGTTTCTGTGGCACCCACCTGTAGCGCGGCCTTGCCTCTGCCCTCGTCCCTCTGAATTCCAAACTAAAACGCCTCTCGCTGCTTGTTTTACCTTCTGCTCAAACATGCATTATAGGAACGGTGTGTTAATTACTGTCGATTGAATGTCATCCCTTTTTGCATTACGTACTGCTAGGTAAATTTGCTCATTAAGCTAAATTAAGTTAGGTGCCATATTCACCTTCCCATTGCGATGTATAAACCTCTCACGTAAGGTGCGAATCTGAACTTCATTTATTCTGCCACCTTACAGTTTGAAGGACCGGCTTTCATAGGATTTTGAGACGAACTCTAGTACAAGCTCCATGTGAGTGGTCCGTAGAGTTGGTGTAAGCCAAAGTACGAATATGTGTATCCTGCATGACAATCGCTACTATCCCTATCACCTGCAACGAGTTTAAGGAATATCAATAGCGGATTTCTCTCTAGATGCAGAATTTTGTCGACAGCTTTTTGCACCACACCATCACAATTATGGGATTTCTGTCATCATCAATCCATGATCGACGTGTTAACAAGTGCATTGCATCCCAAGGAGGTCAACTTGAGCATCTGTTGTGACGTGGATGTGGTGCAGCTCTTTTCTGTGTTCCAGCATGCACACTGTCCATTTCCGGGCACATGTTCATAGGACCTTTTTTCCTCCATTTACAGTCAGGAATCCGTCGCTGCAGTTTGTCGATTTTATTAACGTTCATCCCGTATATCGATAAAAATGGATACTTTCCTTTACCTTCCTTTACTTTCTGCTTAGTGGACTGTGGTCTCGTAAGAGTTGAAGTCGTTACCGTTGAAACCTCGCTGTAGCTGAACTGAACACAGTTGGCGAAAAAAAAAATAGTGGTTTTGATTCCTGTCTTTCGCTCATCTCTTCGATTCTGTCCCGCGGTACAGCTCTTTTCAATTAGGGTAATGTTGTAACTGTCTGCATTCATGTTTTCCTAAGTTACATCTTACTACACTCACTGAACGTAAAGTGAATCTGTTACAAGTTCAACTATGATGTTTCTAGTGTAACCTAGAGAGATATCTATCATAACAGCTGGCTAATACAATTCCCACGTTCGGCTGGCCTTCGCTTGTCGCTAACACATAACCGTATAAACATAAATGCCTGTATGTACTGCCCTGTTGACACTTTCCACGGCATAACAGTTGACGACAGCGTGTTCGTACTGACATAGTTTGGAACAAGTAAATCAGGATTGTTTGAGACAAGACTAAAACCACACTTTTGCAAATATAAGGTCTGTGTTTCAAAGCCAAGTAACTGCTGTCTGTGGTGTAAGAATAAAGACAGACACCGAGTGCAGCTGTAATTGGTAATCTCCCTATGCTTGGCGTAGGTGTTGGCGGCGGACGTTGTTATCGAATGCTGCTTCCTTTCCCATTCTCCCATGTCCGTATGGCCAGTTTAGGCGCTTAATAATACTTTAATGTGTGTATCCAAAGCTACTATGTACACAAGGACTACATAACAATGAGTCTGGTTTGCACCCGTACGTCATTTCACTCAGCTACCTGTTTTTCCCGTCATTTCCACATGTGTGATGGAACAATTCCATGTCAAATCTCACGCACTTTCGACATTCGTGGTCGCCCAGGGAATTATTGCCTCAATAGATGCTTATGCTATTATTACAATGATGCTTCATTATAAAAAGTAGTGCTCCACGCCTTAGTCTTTTCTCGGATGTGTTTCCAGGACTGGTTTCCTGTATTCTCCTCAGCGCCTATTCATCGGTCATTCTATCGAATTGATCTTAATAACTTTCTGCTGCACCAAAGCTCTAGGAAAAAATTGGAAATTTGTGGTTAGATCTTACGGGACCAAACTGCTAAGGTCATCGGTCCCTAAGCTTACACACTAGTTAATCTAACTTAAACTAACTTACTCTAAGGAAGGCACAGACGCTCATGCCCGAGGGAGGACTCGAACCTCCGACGGGGGGAGCCGCGTGGGATGTGACAAGACGCCTCAGACCGCACAGCTACCCCGCGCGGCAAAGCTCTAGGGCTTCTAGAAGTCTCCTCTCTTATTCTTCCTGTTGTGCAACTTTCACACCTATAAATGAACACACTCCAAACTAATGTTTTTCGTCTCTTTTCCTCAGCTCCAGACTGAGGTTCTTGTTGGTGAGTAACATCTTTCTTGCAGTGCACAGGGTGGAGAAAAACATTCTGGATGAGTTCAAAGCAGAATAGGGGCGTCAAAGCGACCAATGTTTTCCCCAGAACTACTGCTCAGAAAAACACCGCCATGGAGCAACGGCCATAAAACAACAGCCAATCAGTGACGAGCGCGGAAGTGTGTACATTTAAAATAACTTGCCGCATCTAATACCCCTCATGCTAAAGATTGCAGTTACTAATTAAATTAGCTGAAGATAAAGGTTTCAGATGAGGAGATAACGTCAAGTAAACTTTTAATTCTTATCAATTTTCGTGTGGTGCAGTGTCCGGACATCAACTGGGCGACACTTTCGGTAACTTGAATGTCCCAAATCTACGTCAATTATCCTACCGGGTAAAGGGGACCCACGGTTTGGTTCAAATGGCTCTGAGCACTATGGGACTTAACATCTATGGTCATCAGTCCCCTAGAACTTAGAACTACTTAAACCTAACTAACCTAAGGACATCACACAACACCCAGCCATCACGAGGCAGAGAAAATCCCTGACCCCGCCGGGAATCGAACCCGGGAACCCGGGCGTGTGAAGCGAGAACGCTACCGCACGACCACGAGATGCGGGCAGGACCCACGGTTTGACTTGGAATCCGAACTACGTGTCGTCCCTGGTGACTCCTTAAAACAGGTGAAGGACATATTATAGGTGGACAGAAAATTTCCATTAGCCTACCGGTATACAATCCCGCGACGTCTCCGTTTCCAGGCACGTGCTTTACTGCTAGACCACAAGGTTCGACAATCTTTCCGTGGCTGGTAACGTTAACCTCTTTGTTGCCTCAGTCTATACAAGTGGACCTGCATTAATTATTTTTTTCTCCGCAAGCAGGCGTATTTTTCCGCTTATAAGGCGACGGCCCTCGAGTGTGCACCTTCTACTTCTTAATTTCAAAACCAGGGGGCACTACCTTTCTTGCAAGGAACGATTCGTGTGTTAGTTTACAGCTGGTCGTACGTAGAAAATGGTTGCTTCTACAAATCGAAAAGCTATGTAAACAATTGTTATTCCTAAATGTTAGACTGAGAATCTGTGATTTTTACCGAAAGTTCGCTACTGTTCTAGATGTTGAGGATTAGTTCAGATTTCTATAAATTTTACTCGTCACTATGAAAGAATGCAGTTCCTGAAAGTCTTCGTACGTCAACGTCAGGTCAGAATCAAAATCTGCTAATTTCAATTTGGTCTTCGATAATGGAATACTGTAATAATCGTCATTTCTACACTCTACAACAATGTGTGAAATGCTAACTGAAGAGCAATTACAAACTATTCTTAATGACAGTAAAGCGACAATATCTGATTAGAAAGGTGACAAATTTTTGTTTTTGAATGAAGACTGTCCTGCTGTGCTTGATGAAGCAGATTGGTAAATAATAACTAGGTTAAGATGTTGTGCCAGTAACTAGGAGAAGACGATGTCCTTGTACAGTGAATTCCTCTTATAGTGAAGATGTAGATGCTGCAGAAAATGTGAATAAAAAGGTCAGAAGAGCTTTGATGCAACCATCTTCAGACGTTAGCTTCTACAATTTTAGTCAGCTACCAAAATTTGTCGAGGCAAAGATTGCCTCAAAATGCAGGAAACCTCGTTGCAATCCCATGATAAGAGACGTGTTCGTTAGATGTGGAATGTATATATGTACTGTGAAAACATTTTTTTGATGCTTATCACAAAACATGCCATAAAGATTTATTTACTGGCAATAACAAATTACGACTTGCCACAAATCGTTGTATGAGTATAATTTACTTGCATTTATAGAGTTGCTTGAAAGCATCAAAAAACATTTGTACTGGAAATAATATATTTCAAAAACGTTAACACTAAGAATCCTATTTTCTATGTGCGTTAGCGTATACAGTTTACTGTTTCAAATAAAACATGTATTTTTCTGACTGAACTGTTTTTACTGCAGGAACTTAAACTTTGCGTTCCGCCTTAACGCAGGCCTTGTCACGGGGGAAGCCTCGTCAGAGAGGTCCACCGCATGAGCGTCTAGGGAAGTGACTGCAGTGGTGGTTTCCCGTTGCCTTCCACTGATGATGATGAAATGATAATGAAGACAACATAACACCCAGTCCCTGAGCGGAGAAAATTTCCGACCCAGACTGGTATCGAACCCGGGCCCCTTGGCGTGACACTCAGCTATCGGGTCGGACTTACTGAAGAAAGGGGAAAGAAAATACATTGCAAAAATTTTCGCTATTAGTATGAGTTGAGGTCCACATATGCGGACCTCCATTTACGCCTTAGAGAATCATCAAAAAATTTATCATTTGCATTTGTGTCATTCTTGTTTTTTAGTTTGCTGGAAAATATGAAAAGAAAAATTTTCTGCAATTTTTTATCTCAGGAATGAAGAGGTTAGAAGTAAATTTTCGTTTCTATTTACTAGGTAGAGGCAGACTATCGAGTCAGCTGCGCTAAAAATGCAGTGGAGCATAACAACCACAGCATAACACAGGGGCAGGTTAGTCAGATAAAACCACTGTGATGGACACATCCGACATGTTCGATCACCGGACAAACTTCCGCACCCTCGGCTCTGGCTGTTATGTTCTGCTGTACCTTATTATAGTCAGCAACTCCAATGCACGAATTGTCAAGTAATTTTGGAATTTATCTGTTCTTGCTATCTTCGGCATTGTTTGGATAATATGTTTCCGAAAATAAGATGATATGTTTTCAGTCTCACAGTTTCCACACACGACCCTGTATGACACCGTTCAACACTGAAAGTGTAAACTGCATATAAGAGGATAATTATTGAAACTTCCTGGCAGATTAAAACTGTGTGCCTGACCGAGACTCGAACTCAGGACCTCTGCCTTTCGCGAACAAGTGTTTTACCAACTTTCTTTCTTTTTTTTTTTGGATTTTGTTTGTTATTGTTCGTTGTGTTTGGTCGTAAAGGACGTCACATGACATCCATTGAAGTTCGTTGTTGATCCCTTAACTCAATTTTTTATTACAGAGAGCAGACAGCTCTCTGACCGAACACGCTTTTCTTTTAATCTCGTTTTGTTCGATATTGTTCGTTGCTTTTTTTCGTGGTGGACGTCCGATGACAACCGTTCAAGTTCATCGATGATCTGTTCACTCAAGTTTATTGCAGAGGCAGCTAACCGTCTGACCGAACACGCTGAGCTACCGTGCCGGCCATTTTGTTCGTTATAGATCGTTGTATTTGGTCGGGGCGGACGTCCCATGACGTTCGTTCAAGTTCGTCGTTCATCCAAGTTTTTTTTTTTTTTTTTTTTTTTTTTTTTTTTTTTTTTTTTTTTTTTTGGACCGAACACGCTCAGCCACCGTGTCGGCAACTAACAGAGCCACCCAAGCACGACTCACGACCCGTTCTCACAGATTCAATTCTGTCAGTAACTCGTCTCCTACCTTCCAAACTTCACAGAAGCTCATCTGCGATATTGTGGAGACATGGCATAGCCACAGCCTGGGAGATGTTTCCAGAATGAGATTTTGACTCTTTCTTCCAGGAGTGCTAGTTCTGCAAGGTTTGCAGAAGAGCTGTTGTGAAGTTGGAAGGTAGGAGACGAGGTACTGACAGAATTGAAGCTGTGAGGACGGTCGTGAATCATGCCTGGGTAGCTCATTTGGTAGAGCAAAAAATGGTTCAAATGGCTCTGAGCACTATGGGACTTAACAGCTATGGTCATTAGTCCCCTAGAACTTAGAACTACTTAAACCTAACTAACCTAAGGACATCACACAACACCCAGTCATCACGAGGCAGAGAAAATCCCTGACCCCGCCGGGAATCGAACCCGGGAACCCGGGCTTTGGTAGATCACTTGCCTGCGAAAGGCAAACGTCTCGAGTTCCACTCGGTCTGGTACACAGTTTTAGTCTACCAGGAAGTTTCGCATCAGCACACACTCTGCTGCAGAGTGAAAATCTCATTCTGGAAACATCCCCCAGGTTGTGGCTAAGCCATGTCTCCGCAATATCCTTTCTCCCAGGAGTGCTAGTTCTGCAAGGTTCGCTGAAGAGCTTCTGTGAAATTTGGAAGGTAGGAGACGAGGTACTGGCAGAATTGAAGCTGTGAGGAGCAGTCGTGAGTCGCGATTGGATAGCGGCCGGCACGGTAGCTCAGCGTGTTAGGTCAGAGGGTTTAGCTACCCTCTGTAATAAAAAAGACTGAGTGAACGGATCAACGAACAACCTGAACGGGTGTCATGAGACGTCCGCCCCGATCACATACAACGAACAAAATGAGATCAACAAAGAATTAAAAAAAAAAACAAAGATAGCTCAGTTGGTAGAGCACTTGCCGACGAAAGGCAAAGGTCCCGAGTTCGAATTTCGGTCTGGCACACAGTTTCAATCTGCTTGGAAGTTTCATATCAGCGGACACTCCGCTACAGAGTGCATATCTCATTCTCGTTAATTATTATCATTTCGTCTGTGTTGATAAAGAACATCACAAGTAATATGGAAATTTAGCTCTGATGTTTGTTTTAGAAAGTTCATTCATAAATGGAGATAGAATAAACTTTACCATCAATAGAGGTCGTCCTAGGAGAAATGGCCAATATTCGGGGATATAGCAAGAACGATCATTCGAAGCGAAAAAAGTCTAAGAAACATGGGCTCTAAAGTGCATACCTTTAAGAGCTACAGTATGAGCACTTCTTCATCTTCAATACCGTGAAACAAATCTCTTCTGCTGCAAGATCTTTGCTTTTCATATTTTGGAAGGAGGTAGTTTGGATCAAAACAGGAAAAAGTTGTCCAGCAAATACGGATCTACATTGCAAATCGTAAGAAGAAATGTGTTCTACAGTGGTATTGATGAACTAGTGCTCATAGCTCTTAAGGTATGCCTCTTAGAGCCCATCCTTACTAGACTTCTTTGCTTCGAATGATTGTTCCTGTCATACACCTGAATACTGATCATTCCTCCTGGGGCACTCTTCACACTGAGATGACAAAAGTCGTGGGATACATCCTAACATCGTATCTGACTTCCTTTTACACAGCGTAGTACAACAATTCGACGAGGCATGGACTCAACAAGTCATTGGAAGTGCCTTACAGAAATATTGCGGCATGCTGCCTCTATAGCCGTCCACAATTGCGAAACTGTTACCTATGCAGGACATTGTGCACGAACTGACCTTTCGATTACGTCCCATAAATGTTCGATAGGATTTATGTCAGGAGATCTGTGGGACCAAACAATTCGCTCTAACTCTCCAGAATGAACTTCAAACCAGTCGTGAACAATTGTGGCCCAGTGACATGGCGCATTGTTATCCATAAAAATTCCATCGCTGTTTGGGAACATGACGTTCATGAACGTGCAAATGGTCTCCAAGCAGCCGAACATCCAGAGCACCCAGTCCATCCTCTGTAAACACAGCTCACATCATTATGGAGTGACCACCAGCTTGCAAAGTGCCTTGTTGACAACTTGAGCCCATGGCTTCGTGGGGTTTGCGCGACATTCAAACCGAACCATCACTCATACTAACTGAAATCGGGACTCGTCTGACCAGGCCACGGTTTTGAACTCGTCTAGGTTCCGACCGAGTCAAGGAGAGGTGCTGCTGGCGATGTCGTGCTACACTACCGGCCATTAAAATTGCTACACCACGAAGATGACGTGCTACAGACGCGAAATTTAACCGACAGGAAGAACATGCTGTGATACGAAAATGATTAGCTTTTCAGAGCAACACATAAGGTTGGCGCCGGTGGCGACACCTACAACGTGCTGACATGAGGAAAGTTTCCAACCGATTTCTCATACACAAACAGCAGTTGACCGGCGTTGCCTGGTGAAACGTTGTTGTGATGCCTCGTGTAAGGAGGAGAAATGCGTAACATCACGTTTCCGACTTTGATAAAGGTCGGATTGTAGCCTATCGCGATTGTGGTTTATCGTATCGCGACATTCCTGCTCGCGTTGGTCGAGATCCAATGACTGTTAGCAGAATATGGAATCGGTGGGTTCAGGAGGGTAATACGGAACGCCGTGCTGGATCCCAACGGCCTCGTATCACTAGCTGTCGAGATGACAGGCATCTTATCCGCATGGCTGTAACGGATCGTGCAGCCACGTCTCTATCTCTGAGTCAACGGATCGGGACGTTGGCACGATAACAACCATCTGCACGAACAGTTCGACGATGTTTCAGCAGCATGAACTATCAGCTCGGAGACCATGGCTACGGTTACCTTTGACGTTGCATCACAGACAGGAGCGCCTGCAATGGTGTACTCAACGACGAACCTGAGTGCAAGAATGGCAAAACGTCATTTTTTCGGATGAATCCAGGTTCTGTTCACAGCATCATGATGGTCGCACCCGTGTTTGGCGACATCGCGGTGAACGCACATTGGAAGCGTGTATTCTTCATCGCCATAATGGCGTATCACCCGGCGTGATGGTATGGGGTGCCATTGGTTACACGTCTCGGTCACCTCTTGTTCGCATTGACGGCACTTTGAACAATGTTCGAGTCCTGCCCTGGCCAGCACATTCTCCAGATCTCTCACCAATTGAAAACGTTTGGTCAATGGTGGCCGAGCAACTGGCTCGTCACAATAAGCCAGTCCCTACTCTTGATGAACTGTGGTATCGTGTTGAATCTGCATGGGCAGCTGTACCTGTACACGCCATCCAAGCTCTGTTTGACTCAATGCCCAGGCGTATCAAGGCCGTTATTACGGCCAGAGGTGGTTGTTCTGGGTACTGATTTCTCAGGATCTATGCACCCAAATTGCGTGAAAATGTAATCACACGTCAGTTCTAGTATAATATATTTGTCCAATGAATACCCGTTTACCATCTGCATTTCTTCTTGGTGTAGCAATTTTAATGGCCAGTAGTGTATTAGCAAAGGCACTCGCGTCGGTCGTCTGCTGTAATAGCCCATAAACGACTAATTTCGCCGCACTGTCGTAATGGACGCGTTCGTCGTACGTCCGACATTGATTTCTGCGATTATTTCACACAGTGTTGCTTGCCTGTTAGCACTGACACCTCTACGCAAAGTCCGCTGCTCTCGGTCATTAAATGAAGGCCGTCGGCCACTGCGTTGAACGTAGTGAGAGGTAATGCCTCAAATGTTGTATTCTCGGCACACTCTAGACACTTTGGATCAAGGTAATGGAATGTCCCGTTGCTCTAGCTCCAAGTTCCATCCGTGTTCATAGTCTGTTAATTCATGTTGTGTGACAATAATCACGTCGGACATCTTTTCACACGAGTCACCTGAGTACAAATGACTGTTTCGCCAAAGAACTACCCTTTTATATCTTTTATACGCGTTGCTGCCGCCATCTGTATCGTGCATAATACTATTCCATGACCTTCGTCACGCCATTGTATAATAACAATGAAAATAATAATCATAGCAACGCAGTACTTCAGTTGGTATTGTGAACAGCATTGATGATAATTTGCCCTTATGTTTTGTTCTAAAGTGTTTTTATATATATTTTTTGTTTTTATTGCAGATGAGTGTGACGCGTACCTGTGTGACAATTTTCGAATCACGCTGTATAGAAAAAAGTAACAGTATTTTTCAAATCAATAAAAACGCTTCGAAATTGTTAACAGTGCTGACAGTTTTTCCTGCGTCTGTGGGAAACTGACATTTGCTCCATAACAACAAACATATCGCCGTCAACTAAAAAACCGGTATCACAGATGTTTTGGCTGTAAAATTGGAGGTAAGGATAAAACGCTGTAAGAGGACCATGAGTAAGGAATTTATTGCTAGCGCACTCGAGCAGATGTAATTTCGATGGATTGCTCACGCACTGTCTGCGATATGTAAGCTAGAATAGCAGACCAGAGAGCAGTGTTGGCAGCAGTAGAAGTAGTAGCTCGCAGTCGGGTGGTTGGGCCACTTCGTTCTTAGAGAGCAGTTGTCTAGTTGTATAGCTCACAGAGAGCACTTGTGTCTTGTATGGAGTTGCGGGGGACGGTCGTCGAGAGCGATGGCGGTGCCTGAGCGATGTAGTATAAGGTAAAACCAAAAATTACTATTTATAGCCGCGCGCATATGTAATTTGCAACAACTGATTTTGTACTATTGTTGTATCAAGTCCCACGTAAATGTCTTTAAAAAATCTTTTAATAATAATCTTTCTTATAAAAATAACTTTTGACAATCATTTATCTGAATTTAAAGATTTTACTAATTTCTCCTATCCATGGCCATCTCGATTATCGCAAAGAAAAATCAGTTGTTTCTTTTTATACCTAACAAATCTAGTGACCAGCATTGCACTTGGCTGTGCCAGAAAAATTTCTTATAGGAGCAGATATATACGCGTTATCCGGCTTCTTAATTGAGGTAAGAATTTTCAGTTTATTCAGAATGACTTTGCAGGGCCATGACGCAGCATTGCTGACGTCCAGATTTACCAGTTTAAGATTCACAGTCACTTAATTATTGAAAGGTTATACAGGGTGTTACAAAAAGGTTCGGACAAACTTTCAGGAAACATTCCTCACACACAAATAAAGAAAAGATGTTATGTGGACATGTGTCCGGAAACGCTTAATTTCCATGTTAGAGCTCATTTTAGTTTCGTCAGTATGTACTGTACTTCCTCGATTCACCGCCAGTTGGTCCAATTGAAGGAAGGTAATGTTGACTTCGGTGCTTGTCTTGACATGCGACTCATTGCTCTACAGTACTAGCATCAAGCACATCAGTACGTAGTATCAACAGGTTAGTGTTCATCACGAACGTGGTTTTGCAGTCAGTGCAATGTTTACAAATGCGGAGTTGGCAGATGCCCATTTGATGTATGGATTAGCACGGGGCAATAGCCGTGGCGCGGTACGTTTGTATATCGAGACAGATTTCCAAAACGAAGGTGTCCCGACAGGAAGACATTCGAAGCAACTGATCGGCGTCTTAGGGAGCACGGAACATTCCAGCCTATGACTCACGACTGGGGAAGACCTAGAACGACGAGGACACCTGCAATGGACGATCAGTTCTTCGTGCAGTTGACGATAACCCTAATGTCAGCGTCAGAGAAGTTGCTGTTGTACAAGGTAACGTTGACCACGTCACGGTATGAAGAGTGCTACGGGAGAACCAGTTGTTTCCGTACCATGTACAGCGTGTGCAGGCACTATCAGCAGCTGATTGGCCTCCACGGGTATACGTCATCGAATAGTTCATCCAACAATGTGTCAATCCTCATTTCAGTGCAAATGTTCTCTTTACGGATGAGGCTTCATTCCAACGTGATCAAATTGTAAATTTTCACAATCAACGTGTGTGGGCTGACGAGAATCCGTACGCAATTGTGCATTCACGTCATCAACACAGATTTTCTGTGAACGTTTTTGTTGTCTTCTTTGGAATCTATCTCCGAATGAGATAGAGGAAATGGGACTGATGGCTGTTGCTGCCATTTGCATGGGAATCACTTTAACTTCCACAGCTTCAGCATTTTTATTTGGATCGTTGTCTTTGGATTCACAAAGAGAGGTGAGGTGGTCGACTTGTTAGGCACTTCAGACGTCTTTGGAGGTTCATAATCTGGAATGTCTGTAGTTGCTGCTGGAGCAAAGAGATGTTCCGGAAATATGTCACAGTCATGAGGTTGGAGTCCAGTGTGCTGAAAGCCACTAGCAGCAAGCAGCTGGCATACTATGGATGCACTGTATAGGAAAACAGAGCATAAAAACACCATTCTCCTTAGCAAAACTGACAGCTTCAGCATTCTTGTGACTTGTGTGTTCATCTAGTACGAGGATTACTTTATTGTCTAGAGAGGGCTTCACAAAAGAACAAAAATGCTTAAACCACAGGAAAAACCTTCTGCCATCCAGCCTCGTTTATTGGGCAACTCCAACATTTCCTAAAGGAGCACTGTCGATTATTTCTTTTTTCCAGTTTTTTCTAGGATAAATCAGCAGTGGTGGAACAAAGCCAGAGGGACTTATGTGGCATACTAGAGTGACATGAACACCGGTTTCTGCACTGGTTAATGCGCCCACCTGCTTTTTTACCTGTCTGTGGACACACTTTCAACGTTTTCTGGACACTACTCAAAGCGGATCCATAAACATCATAAATTTTAAATAGTGAAAAACCTTCACTGCCTATTACTTCTTGAAAACTCAAAATGAATTGTTGCACAACAGGTATGTTAAAACTTAACGGCTCTAGCCGCAGCCGTTGGCTAAGGTTCACTTACGCCAGTGCCTGGATTTCACTTTTAAAAGCCAGCAACTCAGTCCCAACCAGCCATCTGCTTTTCCTGGTTGAGTCTGCGCTCAATACAATTTTTCTCGGCTGTTTGGAATACAAGTTATCTTACCTCCTTCATGGTCATACCAAACAAGCGAGCCCTCAACAGTTACAGCTGTTGCAACAGTTCACGCTCCAAAGCTCTGTTGAGCGTTGGCTGAAGTCTATCCAGTCCACTATGAACACAACTGAAAATTTTGTTTGTATTCCCAGCTCGTTTTCTATGCGTAACCTGGAGAACTCCGAACGCCTTTGATGCCCACAGCCGACCCATCTCACCTCTGGTGATAGCATCTATAGCCTGCTGCATCTGCGCCCCATCCCAAGACTATCTTGAAGATTTACTTATTTTATTGCCTGCCATATGTGAGAGGAAATTCAAATACTTATATTAGTCTTGGTACTCACATATTATAGATCTCTGTTAGAGGCTTAGCCGGCCGTTGTGGTCGAGTGGTTCTAGGCGCTTCAGTCTGGAACCGCGCGACCGCTACGGTCGCAGGTTCGAATCCTGCTTCGGGCATGGATGTGTGTGATGTCCTTAGGTTAGTTAGGTTTAAGTAGTTCTAAGTTCTAGGAGACTGATGACCTCAGATGTTAAGTCCCATACTGCTCAGAGCCATTTGAACCATTTTTTGTAAGAGGCTTAGCTCTGCTACATGTGTTGAAGCTAACATTGCAAAAGTGGCATACTATGGCTATTTTCACTCACTCATTGAATACGGCATTATTTTTTGGGGCAACCAGCCATTAGCAAGGAAAGTGTTCATTGCACAGAAGCGAGCTTTAAGAATTATATGTGGATTGCGCCCAAGAGGCTCGTGTAGAAATAGCTTTCGAAAACTTAAAATGTACACAACTACACGCCAATATATTTTTTCTCTCATGAGTTTTGTTTGTAAAAATATAGGTATATTTCAACCAAACAATAATTATCATGAGCATAACACACGGAGGAAGAATGACATACACAGCGAGCATAGAAATTTGAGCTTGGCGCAAAAGGGTGTCCACTACACTGGAACAAAACTCTTCAGTGCTCTTCTTCCTGAAATAAAGACAGAGATTCGTAAAAAAGCGTAAGTTTAAGAAAGCACTAAAAATATTTCCGCTAGAAAAAGCTTTTTACAGTCTCGATGAATTTTTAACTTAATAAATTGTAAAATTTTAATATTATATAATGCAAGTTGGCATAATGCCATTAAGAATGTTGTTTAACGTGAGCTCTGTATCTGTGTGTGCTCTGTATCTGTTTTCTGTAGTGCTTTAATGATTCTAAGAAAATATGTTTTCTTTTTACTGTATTGCTGCTCAAAGAATTTACTGTATAAATTTTTATATAGTTATGTACTCAAATGTCTGTATATGCTATAAGATTATCATATTTTATTTGTAAAAAACTGACTCGTTCCACGTCCTTGTGAACCCAACACAGTTTGACCTATGGAACACGTAATACATAAAATCAAATCAGTCCTATGTAAATTCATTGCATTTATTATCATTAACACATTTATCAATTCATTTTTAATGTTTCGTTTAATTTATTTTGTTATAGAGGCACTTATTGCTGTTGTTCTTAAATTTAAACATATACATGAAATGAAAAGCCTAATTAATATCAAAGATCACACAAAATAGAACTGGAATCCACATCGGGGTAAAATGTTACAAAATGACAGTGTGTAATTTAGCCTTAAACGACATCTGAAACTTCCAACCAGCGCGTGTTGTAGCTGCACCTTCCATCTCGTAAAATATAACTAAGACCGCGTTTTACGAGATAACTTATTCTTGACTTAAGCATGTCATTACCTACAATACTAGTGAATGATTTTTTATGAATAAAAATAAGAAATCGAAGGCTTGCCAGTAAGGTTTTCGTTTACAGCAAAAAGACGGAAGCCGGCAATTTGTTGCCATATACGTAGGAACAGGGTTGCCAATCGACCTTCCGAAACAGCATAGTGCAAATGGCCACCAAACTAGCTTAGTGCAAAGCCTTCCTATGTCATTTTATCCAAGGTTGTCATTATAGCCTGACCTGAAACTTCCTGGAAGATTAAA
Organism: Schistocerca nitens; assembly: GCF_023898315.1. NCBI lineage: Eukaryota > Metazoa > Arthropoda > Insecta > Orthoptera > Acrididae > Schistocerca > Schistocerca nitens. The sequence goes on along the minus strand of NC_064618.1, from coordinate 280,907,331 downwards.
ACTGTGTGCTGGACCGAGACTCGAACTCCGGTCCTTTGACTTTCGCGAACAGGTGTTCTACCCACTTTTTTGTATTTAATTTTTTTCGTTATTGTTCGTTGCATTTGGTCTGGACGGAGTCACAAGACACCCGGTCAAATTATCATTGATTCTTTCTCTCAGTTTCTTTTATTAACTAGCCCTCTGACCAAAATCGCTTCGCAGCGGACTGAGCTACCCAAGCACGACTCACAACCTCTCCTCACAGCTTTACTTCTACCAGTACCACGTATCCCACCTTCCAAACTTCACAGAAGCTCTCCTGCGAAACTTGTAGGACTAGCACTCCTGGAATAAAGGATATTTCGGAGTCATGGCTTAGCCACAGGCTGGGAGATATTTCCAGAATGAAATTATCACTCTGCAGCGGAGTGAGCGCTGGTATGAGTCTTCCGGACAGTTTAAAATTGTGTGCCGGACGGAACTCGGGACCTTTACCTTTCGCGGACAAGCGCTCTACCGAGTGGGCTAACCAGTCACGTCTCACGAGCTGTCCTCACAGCTTTACTCCCACCAGTTCCTCGCCCCCTACCTTTCCCGCAAGACGTAAAGGTCCCGAGTTCCAGTCCCGGTCCGGTACACAGTTTTAACCTGCCAGGAAGTTTCATATCGGCTCACACTCCGCTGCAGAGTGATAATTTCAGTCTGTAAACAATTCCCAGGCTGTGGGTAACACCCAAACATCCAGATGTTATACACTCAGATCGATACCAAGCGTTGCATGTCGATAGAGTACCACCCAAAACTCCGATTTAATTCGTACTGTGCGCTGTCGTCCAGCAGAACGGGCGTAAACATTGATTAAAAGTAACACCAGAACAATGGAGCACATCAAAAGTATAGATGTGAGTAAGTAACCCATGTTGCTTCTGTGGGGAAGCTGGTTTCAAGCCCAAGTGATAACAATTTTTTTACTGTATTTTGCATGAAAGTGTTATATGAGACAACGTGTTTATAACATGATAAAAAGCTGTCTGGGATTTACAGCAATGTTTTCTCGATAGTGTGCTTTCGCTTAGTTTCTTTGAAAGTAGTAAACCTATGGACTACATTTGTAAATTCACAGAATATACAATCAGAAGAGAAAAACAAAGAAACAATTGCATCACACTTGCGGAAGTAATAGTAATAATAACAATTAATAATAAAAACAGAAATATCAATAATAAGTACATAATGTTCAACTAAGGAAGCGAAAGCACACTGTCAAAAGAACATTGCTACAAAGTCCGATACGTCCCTTTACTTGCCAGGAAAATATTCTCCCATATAACAGTTTCACTCGCAAACAGTTAAAAAAAATTTCGTCAGTGTGATTTGCACTCGGATGCTTTGGTACGACAACCGAACGCTCTACTTTCTCATCCACGCGAGATCTCCAATACAATCCCCCTCAGATACGCTTTTCCTGTGCTGCGTAGCTCTGGTGATGTTTTTAATTACCGTTTACACACGCTCTACTCGACGAACGCACCGAGCGAGGTGGCGCAGTGGTTAGCACACTGGACTCGCATTCGGGAGGACGACGGTTCAATCCCGTCTCCGGCCGTCCTGATTTAGGTTTTCCGTGATTTCCCTAAATCGCTTCAGGCAAATGCCGGGATGGTTCCTTTGAAAGAGCACGGCCGATTTCCTTCCCCATCCTTCCCTCACCCGAGCTTGCGCTCCGTCTCTAATGACCTCGTTGTCGACGGGACGTTAAACACTAATATCCTCCTCCTCTCCTCTCGACGAAAGCACACAGTACTAACTAAATCGGTGTTTTGGTTCACACTCTATCGTCATACAACGTTTGATTCCGATGTGTGTGTCTGACAGGTTTGGATGTAAGCCCTTTCTCAGAAATATTCGTTTTTCCAGGAGTGCTAGTCTTGGTCTTGCAAGTTTCGCAGGAGAACTTCTGTAAAGTTTGGAAGCTAGAAGACGAAGTATTTCTGGCAGTACATCTGTGAGGAGAGGTTGATAGCTGTGCTTGGGTAGCTCAGTCGGAATAGGCGGCACGATACCTCAGCGTATTCGGTCAGAGAGAAGCCGGCGTGGTAGCTCAGCGGGTTCGGTCAGGGGCTACATGCCCTGTATAATAACAAAAAACTGAGTAACTGGACCAAAAATTAACCTGGACGGGTGTCCTGCAACGTCCGCCTCGAACAAATGCAATGACCAATAGCGAAAAAAAATTAGATTTAAAGAAAATTAATTAAAAAAGTGAGTGTAAAGATCTACGATGAACTTGAAAGAGTGTCATGGGGCGTCCGCAACGAACAAATGCAACGAACTAAATGAGAACTAAAAAAAGAAAAAAAGTCGCCCACAATAGGCAAAGTCCCCTACGTCGACAAAACGGCTCTAAGCACTATGGGACTTAACATCTCAGGTCATCAGTCCCATAGACTTACAACTACTTAAACCTAACTAACCTAAGGACATCACACACCTCCATGCCCGAGGCAGGATTCGAACCTGCGACCGTAGCAGCAGCGCGGTTCCGGATTGAAGCGCCTAGAATCGCTCGGTCACAGCGACCGGCTCCTACGTCGACACATTTACATACTTTGACACATACAAAATGAAGTTAAAAGAAAATCGCCTCTCATCCAGTTCAATTTCCTCTATTTTACATTTAAGTGCACTGCATTTTAGGCTAGACCTAAAATATACCAAAAATGTTATGTTTAATTTGCAAGCGCAAAGAATTGGGTATGACAATTTTTTTAAGATTCTTTTGCCGCCAGCCGGCCGGGGTGGCCGAGCGGTTCTAGGCACGACCGCTACAGTCGCAGGTTCGAATCCTGCCTCGGGCATGGATGTGTGTGATGTCCTTAGGTTAGTTAGGTTTAAGTAGTTCTAAGTTCTAGGGGACTGATGACCTCAGATGTTAAGTCCCATAGTGCTCAGAGCAATTAGAACCTTGTGCCGCCAGTTGGCATCATCGAATAATTTCCAGGTCAAGACAACCTGCACAGGCGTGAAGTGCCCATTATACAGAGACAGCGCCTCTTCAAATTTTATTGGTGGAAATGTAGCGACTAAAGGCCTTGCGAGTAATCGAAATAATTACAAGAATGAAAGGTATGCCGTCTCTTGTCGAGGACGGTCATCGTTATCGGGTGCACAGAATATGTGATGAGAATACGGACTGGATGTGCATGAATTCCGAACGGAATAAGTGCCGCCACCTATTAAAGATTACAAGTAGCAGTATCATGGCTCATTAGCAAGATTCTTGCCCACCTAACGAAGCAGATGTACAGACTAAGAAAAGATTGTATAACTGTAGGAAAAGAGTCCACGAAGAAAAGACAGTGCTTGCGATCCAAATTTTTAAAGAGGAATTTCAATATTTGGAAGATAAAGATTTAGATTTTGTCGCAAATATCCAAAATTATGAGAACTCCAAGATTTTACTGTGTAGAGCAACAATAGGTGCTATTGGGGGGACCCTGAACCCTGACTCTAGTTCGTGGATTGAATTGACAAGGAAATGGGAAATGAGGAGTCCGACATGTCGAAACGCACCATACATTTTTTATGCAGTAAAAATACAAAGAAAGAAATGCACTGTCAAAAATTTACTGATAAGACGCTCTGCGAGTTTTTTTTTTTTTTTAATTCTTGAAGTTACTCGTTTTGTCGCACGAAGAACCGCTTATGACAGCAGTTTGTGCAAGCCTTCGTGCCTAGCGCGCGATCAGCTGTGACAAGAGATCTTGGTGGAGCGTAGTGCTAATATCCGCCTTGACGCAAGCGAATTTGAAGGATCGAAGCCACACAAAAAGAGGTCACATATCATTGTTGTTTTAAATAAGAGGCAGTTCGTATCGACAGCTAAATTGTTGCATAGTAATTTTCACAAAAGTGACTAGCAGAGGAAAATAAATCAAGACAGTGACGTTACATTACTGATGATTCCCTCAATCATGACTTTAATTTATTGGAATGAACTATTTCTTACACATACATCATTTTATAACATTTCCTGAAGCACAGTTGTTATATTCATTTTTGAATAACGTATATTTTAGTAAGAATGAAACAGTTCCTTGTTTATCCCACATAGGCACCCAATAAAGTGAAGTGCCATGTGAATGACGAAAACAAACATTTTCCTTATACCAGGCACACCGACCGACGAGGACGACACGGGACTTCATCAGTGGTCCCTCCGACCATTGGGTAGGCGGAGTCCTATTAGGCTGTTCCTACTTTGCCTCCATGGCTTGTGTGGTTTGTGTGCAGGATGTTACTTCTTCTAATCTTCTTGTCTTCTCTTTGGCTTTCTCAGGTTTCTTGTTCTTCACTGCTGTCTGCGGTGGCCGTTACTCAGCGTAATGTGCTGCACACCGAGCATACTCAAAGCAATTCGTAAAAGATGTCGATGCAGACTGGTGATGCACAAATGACTGAAATTTAAGAATTCTGATAAACTTCAAATGACACGGAGCTATCGGAAATTACATTGTTCGGCAATTTCCTTAAAAATACTTTCCCTAATCGAGAAACTTCGGGAGTCACATTGGTTGATGTGGGTGGAATCTAAATTACATCAAGTCTTTTCGTCGTCCTCCAGAAAGACAGAGGTATCATTATGTCCGGGCCAAGAGTCTAACAAAAGCACTGCTTTTTTTCCAGTTGGTTAGAGATCATTTCCTATTTTCCAGATTTTGATAGATCGATTACAAGATTTTTGTCAGTAAACATCCTTTTCTTTATTTTTGGTTCTAATAGGCCTTGAGGTCTCTGAAGGCAGATAAAAGCTGCATAAACAGGAATCCACTAATATCAATGTCGCTGTTGTATTTTAATGTGTAATATCATTACTCGATTCCACAACAGATTCATCTTTCGTCTTGAAATGATAAAGTGCAGTTTGCACGCAGTTTTTTCACATAACTTGTCGGCGTTAGACACAGCGGATGTGGGGATAACAGCAAGCTTCGTCTTCATGGCTGCTACGAAGGAATGGACTCTCCCCTGCAGAAATGTGATTACCTATACTGTATGATTTCTTGACTCGGCTTAATCAGATCGAAGAAGACTCGAAATCAGCGTTGTTCATCTCAAGTACAACTCAGTGAGCCCATTCTCGTAGATCTGCATCGGTAACAGTGCACCGCCTCTCGCGAGCAGTTCTACATGGTTCATATATCAAGAAACCTCCTCTAAAGAACCGTTGTTGATGTCATTTAACCTATTTAAGTATAGCTCAAGTATAAGTCGGACTGTTTTGGTGCATTGCACATCTTCCACTAAATGGTATTGATGAAGCTCGGACGGTAATAAAGGAGGAAGAGGTCAGTGGAGAAAAGGTCATTCAGTTCGCAGACTGTGTGGTCAATCAATGGATAGAAAATCCTAGTATGCCAATTGATATGCGAAATGTTTTCAACCAGTGGCACTGGACCACGATCGCTGTCGCAGGTTGGCATAAATGGCTAACCCGGTTCATGACTCCAAGTTCCAGGTTGCCTATCTAACAGCTTCCAGAGGCCATTTCATATAATTATAGGCCGAAAATAAAAATTTAAAATGCTCTCATAATTTACGGTAGTTATTAAAAAGTATAATATTATTTTAAAGGTTTAACACAGTTAGACAAGCATTACAGTTAGAAACAATGTGTGTATCTTGGGGCAGTGAAACTCACTGTGCACAAATGCCTAGACTATATTCATCCAGTATCTGAAAATGAGAGCACTTACAGACTTGCAGCAAACTTTATACACAACTTCAAAGCTTGTCTAACCTTTTACTCGCTTATATACTTGAGGTAAAATATTTGATACAGAATTGTGAAGCTGTTTTAAACGTGAGCGTTCGATTCTTTAGAGAATTTGGAAGTTTACTGCTTTGAAATTAAACCCGTCAATAAATCAAAAACATCCGAACGTATACTTTCTGATAAATAAAAGATTCCTTTGGCCTGCCTTTTCGGAACAAGACAAAAATATATGTCTTGACAAAAGGTTAAAAGACATCATGAAAACATATAGCTAATCGGAATTTTAAGGACATGTTTAAAATCTGTGGCTTTCTTTCAAGAAAAAAAAGAGGAATTACAATTTACGAAATAAGACAAAGCATTTCATCGTTCGCTGCAGCAATATCGTAGAATAAAAAGGTGAAAAGAAATAACCAAATAAAAACCATTCATACAAACAATTTTATCAAATCAAGATATGGTTGGAGACTGTGACTGTTATATGAATTGTTGATGGTGTAACGCAACCAGCTACAACTGGTCTTAAGTTACTTGATTCAAAAAGTACCATCACGAATCGAATTTATACAATTCATCGACATACAGTTTTCATTAGTACATATGATACATTGCATAAATCCTTCCACTCTATGGCAATAGTAGGAAAAAACAGTCTACGCTGCAAAGACAGCAGAAGTTTTATTGATGCGTGTCTCCTTTTTGAGGCATCTTTAGCATCTGATTAGAAACCTCGGGTAACCTATGACTAATGCATTACCTGCAGTTGCTAAACAAATTCTAAAGATCCCTAAAAGAGGCGTAACATGTCAGTAAAGCTTCTGCTGTCAAGTGCAGCTACCTGCGGAGGTCCAGTGTGGGCTGCAATTGTCGTGTGGCAGCGAAACTTGGTAGAATGCTAATGAATTAATATGGTACCGACTTACACTGAAAAAAAAAAAAGTTCCAATTTTGGCAACCTGGTGCAAATCTGGCGCTGTACACTATCTCGTCGACGTCTCCGATGCTCATATTGAACAAATTACGTAAGTGATGGTTAATAATAAAATCAACATTATACCGTTCTCATTTACTTGACCTTTTCTGCCCACGTCCCACTCCTAATCCATTACATAGGAAACATTTCTATGCGTCTGTCTTGCATTCACAGCGCTAGATTTGCAACTGGTGGCCAAAACTGGAACTAATTTTTTTCCTGCATAAATCGGTTCCGCATTAACGCACTGAAATATCTAACGAGTTTCGCTCCCATACGATAATTACAACCCACAATGGGCCTCTGTGAATAGCTGCGCTTAAATTATAAACTCCCGATACTATGGGCATAGTCAGTCCTAAGCCTAGATATAATGTGAAGGTCGGAAAGTTCACGTCTAAAATATTTGTGGGCGGTAACACCACACTGACGCCACTGTTTGCAAAGTTCAGGGTCGGAAAGTCCACGGCACCCACTTGCGCTAGAAATTCCATCGTTTTTTGAAGCCAGGGACTTGGTAGGCGACCCTGCTTCAAGACCGGAAAGGCTCACTGCGAACACTCAAAAGCGCTGCTTGCGAACGGAAGCCGTTAGCCGGCGGTGGGTCTGTGTGGCCCCTGACGCTACTGTTTGTGGCGGGGCGCGTTCCTTTGACGCTGGTCGTTATCTCGCGGCGGAATGACACACACACACGCACGCACACACAGCTGGCTAGGGCTGTAAACTCCTCCCAGGAAGCGCAAGCGCGTACAAGACAGAGCCGCACACACACTGCGTGAACTTTGGTCGCCGGCTGCGACGACTAGCGGCAGAATAGTGGAGACTCGGTCCTCACGTTCTCTTAAATTGTTACGAAACAAAATACATTCTGGACAAAAATAGTTAAAGCAGCACTATCAAATCATAGCGAAGCCACTATGAGTCGAGTGACGACGACATGAACGTTGCCAACTTATTAAAAAAAAAAAAGCAGAGCTGTATAGTTTCACGTAAACAGTTCATTAGAAGTGAGTTCTGTGACAGAAACGAGTTCATTCAAACCAGTTGACCAAGTATCTGGTAGGAGATTGTACGACAGTAATACGAAGAGGAGTTTCCAGTTTGGGCATCGTATAGCCAAAAGTCTAAAGCCAGAAACTCGGCAGCGGATCAAAAATTTTTCAACATTTGTGGAGCAAATTTCTGAGAATGAACGTCTGGAGCAAAGCATTGGATGTAACTGAATCACGGACTGTGGGGAAACCGGAAAAGAAGAGAATCGAAGCGGTTTTAGATGTGCTATTACAGAAGGAAGTTCAAAATTAGGTGGACTGATAAGGAATGAGTCGGTCCTCTATAGAATCGCTGAGGAAAAAAAATGTGGAAAACACTGACAAGAAGATGGGGCAGGATGATAGGACATGTGGTAAGGCCACAACGAATAACTTTCATTGTTCTAGACGGAGCAATAGAGGGCACAACCTTTAAGGGAAGAGTAAGATTGTAATGCAGCCAGTAAACAACTGAGGACGTTGGTAAAGTGTTATTCAGAGTTAAAGACGTTGGCAATTGAGAGGAAGACGTAGCGGGCTTCATCAGACCAGTCAGAAGACTAGACTGATGCCCCCCCCCCTTCCCACATAAAATGGTCTTACGTTATTACGGTGCTGTACTGTCAGTAATTTACTTGTTGCGTAGTTTATGTGCATATATCTTACTAAAAGACCTTGTTTCTTTTACACGCACAACCTGCACACGATTTACATTGTGTGTGTGTGTGTGTGTGTGTGTGTGTGTGTGAGTGAGGGCACGCGTGTGTCTATGCATCACGCAAGGAAGCCGAGAAGAACAGCATTTTTGTTGACATCATACCCTGAAATATATCTATGTGCATCTGTAACAGCACCAATTACTCGCTATTGCTGTTGCTAATAAATAAACCTATAGGAACAGGACAAATACGAGTTGTATTTAAGTTTCGATCTCAGCACAAAATGTCTGATGTCACTCCATAGATATTCCTACTCTATGCCAAGCTACAAGGGGCAAATGGTTCAAATGGCTCTGAGCACTATGGGACTTAATTTCTGAGGGCACCAGTCCCCTAGAACTTAGAACTACTTAAACGTAACTAACCTCAGGACATCACACACATCCATGCCCGAGGCAGGATTCAAACCTGCGACCGTAGTGGTCGCGCGGTTCCAGACTGTAGCGCCTAGAACCGCTCGGCCACCTCGGCCGGCTACAAGGGACAAGTCATACGTCTCCATTTCAGTGGAAATGTCTCGGAATTTGCCTTTAGTGGAAAACATGTAATAATAGCTTGGTAACCATTGCAAAATCATTTTTTCTCCCTCGTTCAACATCAACCACATAGGTTATCATTTTAGTCAGATGCTTCACTAACCGAAATACGGAATGGAACTTCTTGTGCAAAGTTTCTTAGGCAAGGGCCTGAAAAACTCTCGGCCTAGTCCATCCCAGCTTCAACCTAAGATATGACTTGAACAGCCCTTTCCTGAGTCAAGTAAACAAAGCAGTCTTTAAAAATAAGTATGTGACCTTGATACATAAGAACCATGGACCTTGCGAGGTAGGGTGGCTTGCTTGCCTCAGCGATAGAGCAAGCGGTACTGTAGGTGCAACCACATTAGAGGACAATGTGTGGAGAAGCCAGTCAAACATGTGGTCCCTGAAGAGCGGCGGCAGGCACTTCAATGGTTGCAGGAGCAATAGTCTGGATGATTGTCTGATACGGCTTTGGAACATTATCCAACATAGTTTTGACTAGGTTGGTAATGCAAATAGCCGAAAACATGGGGAAATAATTACGTTTATTTTTCCCGAGGGCAAGCATCATGATGATATCCTCTTGGGTTCAATATTCCAGAGGTAAAATAGTCCCCACTCGGATTTCCAGCCAAGAAATACTCAGTAAGATGTCAATAAGAAAAACAAAACTGGCTTCAGATCAAAGTGCAGTATGTTAGTTAGAACCCTTAATTGGACAGGTAGGCTAGAGAATTTAAAAAGGGAAACAGATACGTTGAAGTTACATATATTGGGAATTAGAGAAGTGGGAACTAGTTTGAAGGGGGTGATATTATTGTTTGAAAATACTAAAAGCTTTGGTAGATAAAAAAAACAGTGCCGAAGGGAACTACTTTGAAAGGGATAATATTATTGTTTGAAAAAACTAAAAACTTTGGTAGATGAAAGATCAGTCTCATTACTTTTGTCACACACCTCGTATTATTTTCTAAGACACTGAAAGCGATTTCATTGACTTAATATGTGTGATACTTTCCCAAATAGTAACAAGATAGTAGTATGCTGTCTTGTTTGTATTGTATGAGAAAGTGGATGAAACTTAGTCTGGGCACACAGCCTATTCTTCTCCATTCGAATAGCACCTAGGGAGCCTGCTAAGTTTATCGTCGTAATCTGATGGTCGGATCACCATCAACAATGCCTAACGCCCTCACAATGACACACTGTGGAGAGGTTTCGCTGTGTATGGGCTGTACGCCTTATAGCACGGCAACCCTTCTCACAGCAAGATATACCAGCGGCCTAAGCTAAAGGGGTTCCATTAGCAGACGACAGAGTTTCAATCACGCACGCTGCCTAGCCCAGCAGGCGGCAGTGCAAGCGCCGCCATAAGTCGCTGGTCCCCCAGACATGTTTGCCCACACGGGCCAAGTGATCGCAGATATTTCGTCTATAATATCTCTATGGGCATTTATGGCAGCACAAAGCCACCCAGAGGTATCTTCCGTCGAGTTCTGTGTCACGTGCCTTCTGCACCCACAGTTCTTCGGAGTTTCTGTCGAAACGTTCACTACGTACAATGTTATGGCATACTGACCACCGCCAACCGAAAAAACCGGCAGCGTCTGCCAACACCAATCTCCAGCCCTTGGCCTCTGCATCGGAGACGGCTATGAACTTGGTATCGGCTGTCGACCTTAACTGTATTATTTTGTTCTACTTCCGACAGTTTGACTGTTTAGTCATTACGCTTCTCCAGCCTAAGTTTTGACTCGTGTAAACTCAGTGATAATCTTGAACTTTCATAAATTATTGTAGTGATTGACTTTTCTCCAGAGGAGGAGTATTTCGGTTTTTGTACTTTCCAGTAAAACTCTTCTACATTGTTTCCCTGGAATGTGTTCTCGTTGCACCTCAGTCAGCACTAGACGTAATAACTGGAGGCCTTCTGCCTTCTATATATGTGGTGTTGGACATATCCGAACGAACAGACAAACACTGGCTGCGAGAGGACACTTGTGTCTTAAACTGCCTTCTGTCTAATAAATGGGGTGTTCAGTGCAGAACTGAATCAAGTCCGAATAAGAAAGTATTGAGAAAAATAGACACAGAGTTTTTGCTGAATAATTATTGATTACAGGAAAAATTTTACACCGTTCTAAAATGTTTGAATGATACAATGTACTTATGTAAAGTATTCTCACACTGGAGAACGGTAAATTTAAGTGCTATTACATGCTACCTTGAATAGAAAATTTTGGACTTGATTCTTTTGTGCACTGAATGTATTACATATTACTCTTAATTCTAGCTTCATGCTTTACTAAGGAAATAGTAAGAAAATACACTTTTGAAAATACAATTACAGTTTTATTCCCTGTGTCTGCATATAAAAAAATATTTCCGAACAGGAAGTTATGCAGTTAAGATTCAAAGAAAAATATATTCACATTGGTCTGCTTGCTCTTGCAATACTGAAGACGCTCTTGTGGCAGTTGTCGCGCGGTAAGTTCTTGGGGGAAAAAAAGGCTAATGCACAGGTGGAGCATATAGCAGTAAATCCTCCATGTCCTTTTTCTTCGCTTTTGTTACTGGTCGATGTTTGGTACAAAGAGAGCCCTGCTGGATGTTACAGAGTGCGCCATGGAATAGTCACGCTTCCTTCTTAAGACAATGTCGTCGAGTTGCACATCAGAGTTTCAGGGTACAGAGGCTGCTTACAAGACAGAGTAAAAGGAGACTCTGTTTCACAAAGAAACAATGACTTTTAATGTTCCTGTTTAGGCCGGTACAAGAGTCTGAATATGTTGTTGTTGTTGTGGTCTTCAGTCCTGAGACTGGTTTGATGCAGCTCTCCATGCTACCCTATCCTGTGCAAGTTTCTTCATCTCCCAGTACTTACTGCAACATACATCCTTCTGAATCTGCTTAGTGTATTCATTTCTTGGTCTCCCTCTACGATTTTTACCCTCCACGCTGCCCTCCAATGCTAAATTTGTATCCCTTGATGCCTCAGAACATGTCCTACCAAGCGATCCCTTCTTCTTGTCAAGTTGTGCCACAAACTCCTCTTCTCCCCAATCCTATTCAATACCTCCTCATTAGTTATGTGATCTACCCATCTAATATTCAGCATTCTTCAATAGCACCACATTTAGAAAGCTTCTATTCTCTTCTTGTCTAAACTATTTATCGTCCATGTTTCACTTCCCAACATGGCTACACTCCATACAAATACTTTCAAAAACGACTTTCTGACATTTAAATCTATACTGGATGCTAACAAATTTCTCTTCTTCAGAAACGCTTTCCTTGCCATTGCCAGTCGACATTTTATATCCTCTCTACTTCGACCATCATCAGTTATTTTGCTCCCCAAATAGCAAAACTCCTTTACTACTTTAAGTGTCTCATTTCCTAATCTAATTCCCTCAGAATCACCCGACTTAATTCGGCTACATTCCATTATCCTCGTTTTGCTTTTGTTGATGTGCATCTTATATCCTCCTTTCAAGACACTGTCCATTCCGTTCAATTGCTCTTCCAAGTCCTTTGCTGTCTCTGACAGAATTACAATGTCATCGGCGAACCTCAAAGTTTTTATTTCTTCTCCATGGATTTTAATACCTACTCCGAATTTTTCTTTTGTTTCCTTTACTGCTTGCTCAATATACAGATTGAATAACATCGGGGAGAGGCTACAAACCTGTCTCACTCCTTTCCCAACCACTGCTTCCCTTTCATGTCCCTCGACTCTTATAACTGCCATCAGGTTTTTGTACAAATTGTAAATAGCCTTTCGCTCCCTGTATTTTACCTCTGCCACCTTTAGAATTTGAAAGAGAGTATTCTAGTCAACATTGTCAAAAGCTTTCTCTAAGTCTACAAATGCTAGAAACGTAGGTTTGCCTTTCCTTAATCTTTCTTCTAAGATAAGTCGTAAGGTCAGTATTGCCATACGTGATCCAATATTTCTACGGAATCCAAACTGATCTTCCCCAAGATTGGCTTCTACTAGTTTTTCCATTCGTCTGTAAAGAATTCGCGTTAGTATTTTGCAGCCGTGGCTTATTAAACTGATAGTTTGGTAATTTTCACATCTGTCAACACCTGCTTTCTTTGGGATTGGAATTATTATATTCTTCTTGAAGTCTGAGGGTATTTCGCCTGTCTCATACATCTTGCTCACCAGGTGGTAGAGTTTTGTGCGGACTGGTTCTCCCAAGGCTATCAGTAGTTCTAATGGAATGTTGTTTACTCCTGGGGCCTTATTTCGATTCAGGTCTTTCAGTGCTCTGTCAAACTCTTCACGCAGTGTCATATCTCCCATTTCATCTTCATCTACATCCTCTTCCATTTCCATAATATTGTCCTCAAGTACATCACCCTTGTATAGAACCTCTATATACTCCTTCCACCTTTCTGCTTTCCCTTCTTTGCTTAGGACTGTGCTTCCATCTGATCTCTTGATATTCATACAAGTGGTTCTCTTTTCTCCAAAGGTCTCTTTAATTTTCCTGTAGGCAGTATCTATCTTACCCCTAGTGAGATAAGCCTCTACATCCTTACATTTATCCTCTAGCCATCCCTGCTTAGCCATTTTGCACTTCCTGTCGATCTCATTTTTGAGACATTTGTATTCCTTTTTGCCCGCTTCATTTACTGCATTTTTATATTTTCTCCTTTAATCAATTAAATTCAACATTTCTTCTGTTATCCAAAGATTTCTACTAGCCCTCGTCTTTTTACCTACTTGATCCTCTGCTGCATTCACTACTTCATCTCTCAAAGCTACCCATTCTTCTTCTACTGTATTTCTTTCCCCTATTCCTGTCAATTGTTCCCTTATGCTCTCCCTGAAACTCTGTACAACCTCTGGTTTTATCAGTTTGTCCAGGTCCCATCTCCTTAGATTCCCATCTTTTTGCAGTTTCTTCTTAATATAAATTTATTTTATATGTTTAGAGGCTATACTCGAAGCTAGTTTTCATGACTTCTGGAACCAACTGTTTCCCAAGACCTCATAGATAGACTTGTCTGAACAAGCTCTTGCCAGCAGCAGGCGTAAGCAGGATGGCTTTTACCTGGAACTCTTAGTCCATCCTTGTAGTACACACCTGGCCACAGTTCTGATGCCTTTACCCAATACTCCCCTTCCACTTCTCAGAATGTTAAGAACTTCTTCTGTTTTGAGCTCCACCATGATTGCAGACGTTATTGTCTGCTGCAGCAGAAGCACCATCTTCCTCAGCAGGTGTCTCTCCTACATTAAAAGAAACATATACCATATAATCACTGTCACATTACCATAAAATACTGCTGTCACACATTTAAGCTCAACAGCCCAGTACAGTTATTATCTCGATAGCTAATTTTCAGTTACCAAATTTACAAATAAATTATTAGTTTACCTGAGGCAGAACGCTCATATTCACATGCAGTATCTTCCATAATAGCTAATCACTCATAATCATCAGCTCACTTTAATAAGAGCTCACACACCTACAAAACAAGCCCTAGAAATTGTAACAATGGATATATTCCCATTATGCTCCGAACAAAAGTCAACTTCCCTCCGACCTCAATAGTGTTGCCAGTCCTAGGGCAGTTATTTGTTACATCTAACATGAATCTTTTATGCTGTGAAATCAGCTTTATATATAGTGCACGGAAGTGGAGTAAATCCAAAATGACAGAAAAGGGACTTGTTCCCTTGTGCTCTGAACGCCCGAAATATTAAAGCGTTTGCTCTACAATTTCGGAGCGTGTAAAATTAACAGTGTGTTGCGACCGTACGGGTTGTGTGGGAATGTCCATATGGTGTGGATGACGAAATAAAATGTAATCTCTCTCATCAAATCGTCGAAAATCAAAGTTCTAAATTGTTCACAAGTTCTATATCAGCTCGGAGCCCCCACGTGCTACTGCACGAAAAGATTCACCCACGCATTACACTGCACAAACACTTCAGTGGGCCCCCACAGTGAGCCGCATCTTACAAGTTTTGCTACGTTTCGCCTAAGAGGCACAAAATCACAATCGTCGCAATGTATCCAGTGTTCCACAAAAATATAAATACAGGCAGGATTTGCTACTCCAAAATCACGTACACACTCACGAATTGTTTAAAGTTTCACAAATTCGAGTGTATTTCCATTAAGAACACAGAAAAATTAAAAGTGCCTGTTCACAATAAATTATTTTCTGAGCCTGACCGAGTTTCTTAAGAATTTGAAGGCGTCTGAATAAACCACGAGTAACTGCGTGAGTTATCTTTAGAAAACCGTTAAAGTTCCACAGTATATCAAACTACAAATTCCACAATTGCTACGCACTGAATCCCTTTAAGTTAGATTTGTATCAGACGCAACCCGAAAAGTAACAAGTTCATCAGATGCGAAACAATATCTATGTCCGAAAGTAGGGACTCTGGATAATTCACATACGCGAACTAGCGGCTATTTGACCGCTCCACGTATAAAACTTTCTCCTATCACAGACTAACACAGTCTGACCGCCTCCAAAGGCGTCCGAACCTAGACTCCCCTCCCAGCTGCCGCTGTTCAACCAGGAAACCTCGGTCAATCACCACTGAAATCAGTTAAACTACTGAATGTGAAAAGCGCTGAAATTCTTAATTTTAACCGTTTATACACATTTGGTACAACAGATCATACGGAGATTTTCTGAGAAATATTATGCTGCTATCAGTTTCCTTTCATCTACCATAGTTTATTTATAAACGATAATTGCTACGGTTTTCCTCCATTTTCGGATTTATAAGTGTAAGAGGGTCTATACAAGGGCGATGTACTTGAGGAAAATATTATGGGAATGGCAGAGGACATAGATGAAGATGAAATGGGAGATATGATACTGCGTGAAGAGTTTGACAGAGCACTGAAAGACCTGAGTCGAAACAAGGCCCCGGGAGAAGACAACATTCCATTAGAAATACTGATAGCCTTGGGAGAGCCAGCCCAGACAAAACACTACCATCTGGTGAGCAAGATGTATCAGACTGGCGAAATACCATCAGACTTCAAGTAGAATACAATAATTCCAATCCCAAAGAAAGCAGGTGTTGACAGATGTGAAAATTACCGAACTATTTAATAAGCCACGGCTGCAAAATACTAACGCGAATGCTTTACAGACGAATGGAAAAACATTGTAATCCTGTCAAAGGAAGCAAAGGACATGGAAGATCAGTTGAACGGAATGGACAGTGTCTTGAAAGGAGGACATAAGATGAACATCAACAAAAGCAAGGCGAGGATAATGGACTGTAGTCGAATTAAATCGGGTAATGCTGAAGGAATTAGATTAGGAAATGAGACACTTAAAGTAGTAGATGGGTTTTGCTATTTGGGGAGCAAAATAACTGATGATGGTCGAAGTAGAGACGATATAAAATGTAGACGCAATGGCAAGAAAAGCGTTTCTGAAGAGGAGAAATTTGTTGACATCGAGTATAGATATAAGTGTCAGGAAGTCTTTTTTGAAAGTATTGATATGGAGTGTAGCCATGTATGGAAGTGAAACATGGACGATAAATAGTTTATACAAAAAGAGAATAGAAGCTTTCGAAATGTAGCTACAGAAGAATGTTGAAAATTAGATGGGGAAATCACGCAACTAACGAGGAGGTACTGAACAGAACTTAGGAGAAGAGGAATTTGTGGTACAACTTGACTAGAAGAAGGAATCGGTTGGTAGGATATGTTCTGAGGCATCAAGGGATCACCAATGTATTAGTATTGGAGGGCAGAGTGGAGGGTAAAAATCGTAGAGGGAGAACAAGAGGTGAATACACTAAGCAAATTCAGAAGGATGTAGATTGCAGTAGGTACTGGGAGATGAAGAAGCTTGCACAGGATAGAGTAGCATGGAGAGCTGTATCAAACCAGTTTCTGGACTGAAGACCACAACAACAACAACAACAACAACAACAACAAGTGTAAATATTAACAAACAATTTAAATTATACATTAAATAATTTTTTATATATCTCAAGTTTACAGTACTGCCGCTACTTTAATGTTTCTCTGTTTATTTAGTAAGAGAAGCTGTTTTAAATTAAGCGAAATCTACTTTTTTGTCTCTCACTTAAATATGTGAATAATTTCTGTAAATCTTATATCACATTTCGATACAGTTTTACGAGATGTATCCCTGGTCACCTCGTTTGTTGCAATCGCATAATGCGTTACCGAGTTATTCACTTTTACAGTTCAGGAGCTACATTTAACTTTACTATAACTTATAAACTAATGCGGATATCGATGGCGCGTCTTTACACGCGTAATCGTCCATCTTTTCCGCTCCAAATGAGCCTACTGGCTCTTCAAGTACACGTATGGTTCAGTATTTATTAATTTTGGGCTAAGCTTTAATTCTGCACTGGACTGGGAAAGCGGCTATAAGAAATGAGCAGCCATTGTGCTGTCCAAACGACGGGTTTTCTCGGTCACGCGGTCACCTTAGCGGCCGGTGGAAGTCCAGAGACAACCCCATCTATGGAGCATAGTGTGAAACTGGCCCTCCACGTGCTCCTGTCAAGCTGATGTCAGCTGTCAACACGAATATGGCCCGATGTTAGCCGCCTCCTGTATGTCCGCGGTCGCCTATTTGTGACTGAATAAAGTGTCTCTTCCCTTTACAATAGGCTGTCAGATTACAGTGTCCAAGTGCCACACTAGCTGCGCAGGAAAATATAAATCGTTGGAGAAAAGATCGAATCCCGATACAGGAACTGAGAACCTATGTACCAAAATTGGAGAAGTGTCCTGTCGATAAGCCCCACCTTCCTCCTGCCTCCTCCTCAGGGCTCCCTCTCCTCCCCCTCCCTTCTCCTGAGCAGCTTTCCCCCTCCTACACTCCCTCCCTCTCCCATACTCCCCTTCAGTGTCTCTGCGCTCTTTCCTGCCTTGTCTTCCCTCTTCATCTCCCACCCGACCCGTCTCCTGCCTCTTGGGGCGCTCCCTGCCTCTCCCCCTTTTTCTCTTCATCCCGCCTCACCATCCCCCCCCCCCCCACTCTTGTTCCCTCCTCACCAACCTCCAGTCGCTCAACAGGTCCCTAACAGTGGTTGTTTTTGTTCTTTGTGAGTGTTTCGTCGTTTCCAGTGGTTTTGTTTTCTAAGTGACTCGCTCTGTGTGAATTTTATACTGGGGCCAACGTTTACCTTGTGTTTGACTCCAGTGATTTTAAGTATGCAACGAATTGCCAGCTGGGTTCTTTTAACTTTATGTCGACTTTTTAATTGTCCACCAATGTCCCCATATTAGTGTATATTTTAACTCCCATCATCTCCATTTATTTTATTTTTATGTCCCCCTTTTTACCCCCGTATTTTACGTAAGAGTTCCCCATATTTCTGTTAAAGTCATTTGGCTGATGAGCAGTGGGCTGTGCCACTGCCAGCCTTCCCCTGCCCATATGGGGCAGGGGAATGAAATTATAATAAAGGAAAAAAAATGTCAATAATCCAGGAAACTATAAAACATGCTGAACGGTCGTAGGACATTGATAACAGGGTTAATGAAGGAGTTAGTAATCAAAAACTTATATTATTTATTTGGGGAAATGCTATATCTGTTGCTATAATTATTTAGGGGGAGGGGGGGCGAAAGGCAATGGATTTTGTCCAAAAATGTGATGGCAATTTATGACATAGCACATGCCAATGCTTTAATCACGCACAGGTAGCTGAGGCTCTCGGCAAAATTATGCTCATTTCATCCCCTGTTTTCAGATTTGGATGAACAGTCTTCTTTATGCCGACAACGCAGCCGTTGAGTGAATGTCACGGGAACATGAGGTTGCGCCAACAGAAACTGCTGAAAGCTGTAATGCTGTAAAGCAACCAAAATGTGAAGCCGCTCTGCAGGAGATGGTGTTGCAGGGCGGGCGGCACTGTTGACGATACGGGAAGTGGAGTATGTGCTACATTACATGAAGTTCTCAATATGGTTTAGAAACTTCAACATAACAAACATGTGATGATAAATCTGACTTTATTTTACAATGCATTCGCTATAAAAATACGCAAACAAAAACATCTGCTCCTGAAAATCACGGTCAAAGTAGCAACCGAAAATACGTGTAGGGACTGCCAGAGGCCGTCTGACGATTACAGCAAGGACACAGAGGCGGTAACGCAAGAACAGCTGACATAGGCACATGCTGCGACGCCTACGAAGCTGCTGAAGGTGGTCCTGCGTGGGCTCCCTGATTCAGCAGTGTGAAAGGCGGCTGTTAAATAACGGTCTAGATTGCGGTTTGTTACCGACCACACACAATGTCCATGTATCAAAGTTTACGTCAGTCAGTTTGATCGAAGACCCATACGGACATTTTTGCTTCTCGTTTCCTTTTGCATTCTGTTTAAATGTTACCTCAATTTTCCTCAGACACCTGTAGTAACCAAAATTATGCACAGATTGTGGTTACATAACTCGTGATCACATATTAGGGAGCCATCAGCCATGCATTTCCTCTCCACATCTGTTTGCAACATATTACACTACACACTCAACAAACTATATAAATATATTTTTCTTTGAGTTTGCAAGAAACGTTCGTCGCAGAACGAGAACAAGACAACAAACTACAGATTTTCCGCTGCCCAAAAAAGTTTTTAGGGCTACAGAGCGAAGTTTACTTCCTAATAACACAAATTTCAAGAGAGTAACAGTCATTAAGCATTTTAATAATATTCAGGGCATATAAAACTTCATAGATTACTTTCTAATTGCAGCTCAGAGTTTTCAGCCGTCCATTTCATGCATTTGATAACTTTCATAACGTTCGTTTTTCCAGATAACTTTCAGTACAAATAACTTTTAAAAGTACAATTCCAACTAGTGTGGTTTAACATCAACATGTGCACCGGGGCTTGTGCGAAATGGATTGCTCCTAATGGTAGCACTGAACACACTTGAAGACTGGAAGAAGGTGACACTGGACATACAGGGTGTGGATAAATATATGGAAATATCACAAACACATTACCATGCCTAATACGTTGTATCAATACCGATGGCATTAAATACAGCTTCCTGTAGTCTCGCAGCGGATAATTACAGGTCATGTATGGTTTTCACGGCAATCTTATACCTTTCTTACCGCAAAATAGTGGCATGTTCAGGCTAACGATGATGGAGTGTGTAATGGTTCTTTATTTACATGACCATTACGGCACTCCAACCCCAGTTCTCGATACCAGTAATATCGTACTACTTTTCTGCGAAGTAACAGACATATTTTTGTGACAATATTCACATTTGGTTTTATTAATGTATAGGTACTCCGATGTATCGACATATTGCAGTGATATGGTTCTTGTGTGTATTCATTTCTGTGTGACTGTCATAATCTTTGACTTACTTGTAACCGTTTTGGCACGAATGCGCACAGAGCAGTCTTTGTTGCACTTTGCAGAAGTTAAGTTGTTATTTCGCTTTGTAAAAGAACAGTCAAGTCTTGTGTTTGGTTAAAGTGGAAATTAAATATATGAAGATTGATACAAAACTGTTTTCTTGATGACGTGACAATTAAGAAGAAGTATATGTGAATTTACAAGAAGTTTAATAAAAATGTGGAGCGTGAACACCAAGTCAAAAATATCTCCGACCCAGCCGGGAATCGAACCCGGGCCCTTAAGACTGACTTTCTGTCGCGCTGACCACTTTTTTTTTCGTTATGGTTCGTTGTATTTCGTCGTAGCAGACGTCACATGACATCCGTTGAAGTTCGTTGTTGATCCTTTCACTCAGTTTTTTTATTACAGAGGCCAGCCAGCTCTCTGACCGAACACGCGGAGCTACCGTGCCGGTGACCACTCAGCTACCGGGGGTGGTCGAAAGCGAACATATGCTGCGTGAGCAACATTATTGAACTGATTTCTAATCTACTTTGCAAGTGGTGGTATTGTTAGAAGGGGGATAGCGACTACGTAACCTTCTCTCCAAAGTAGACCACAAAAGATCAATAATATT
The DNA here is from genome assembly GCF_023898315.1 of Schistocerca nitens. Taxonomy (NCBI): domain Eukaryota; kingdom Metazoa; phylum Arthropoda; class Insecta; order Orthoptera; family Acrididae; genus Schistocerca; species Schistocerca nitens. The sequence continues at coordinate 280,886,345 of NC_064618.1, read as the reverse complement.
AAGATCTGGTAACTTCGGTGGCCAGAGGAGATGTGACGGATCATCCTCGTGCTCACAAAACCACTTCCGCACAATGAAGGCTGTGTGTACATGGGCACTGTCGTCTAGGGACACAGCATTATCATTGGGGAGCAAACATTGTGCCAGCCGAAATGGTTCACATATTCCTTGGCAATAATGCGACCTTGTACAGTAACCTTCTAATCCATGGAATGCAACGATATGGCTGCCCAAATCAAATTCTCTTAATACATAAACTTGGCCACAGGCTGGAAACAGTGTGTAACGTAACTCATCCGACCAAATGACTCACTTCCACTGTTCCACAGTTCAGGTTTTGTGGCTTCGGCACCAAGAATTAATAGTTTTGGAATTCCAGCTCATCCTGCAACAATTCCCAGATTATGGAACTTCCTTCGTGGGTCCTTTTTTTTTTTGGGTTGACAGGATTCGCGAGTACGACATTCATTCAGTTCTGCAGCGACTTTTGCAGCTGTCTTAGTCTTATTTCTCGTCCCTATGCTCTTCAATGACTTTCTGTAGCGATCACTCGACATGCACTTTCCTCCAGGTTGTGACATAGCGGATGATGTTTCATGTTTCTTCGCTTTCCCTCCAAGTGGTATAAATCTTCAATACGATGGTTTTTGAAACATCAAACACTTTGGCTTCTTTGGTTATGGAAGCACCCACCATACGAATAGTTTAATCACTTTCGAATTCCGACGTTATGCTCTCACAACTACACAGAACACTGTTCTGACCACGTCTGAGGGTATTGTACAGGTGCCGTTCATGGCTCAATACAACAACGCAACCTACAGGTTTGCCTAGGATATGCACTTATTTCTCGCAACGGAGCGAAGTGGTGCAGTGATTAGCACAATGGACTCGCATTCGGGAGGACGACAGTTCAAACCTGCATCCGGCCATCCAGATTTAGGTTTTCCGTGATTTCTATACCTCCCTTCAGGCAAATGCCGGGACGGTTGCTTTAAAATGGCACGGCCGACTTCCTTCCCCATCCTTCCCTAATCTGATGAGAGCGATGATCTCGCTGTTTGGTCCCCTCCCCAAAATCAACCAATCCATTTCTTGCGGTTTTTCCACGTTTTCGTTCATTCCCTATGAGGCGTAGCGCCGTATACCGATCCTGCCTTGGAGGCGGTTAAGTGGGAGATGTGTCTCAGAGCTGGATAGTGACAGATGGTGACGCGAGACTGGACGCGCACGTAGTTTATGTATCAGCCTATAGAGGACAGTATTGGATAGGAGACTGTGATTTAGTTTCGATTCTGCCCACTAGAATGCACTAAAATAATAGAATGTTTTTCATAAACTGTTCTAGTATTTTCATAAAGTGTTATTATGTCTTTTTGTGTATTTAAAATGTTATAAATGTATTTCTGCAGTATGAATGATGCGTGAGTGTGGTTTAAGGTTAATATGAAGATAATTGTTTAACGAGTTATGTAGTGGGATTTAGTGTGGGAACATATCGAAGAAGTATGGTTATGGACAAAGGGGATTTTTGTAGAATAGATTTGTAAAGTAAGTTTATGGTAAAGGGAAAGTTAATTCAGGTATAAATAACAATAGTAAATAACTTTATACATAAACAAAACTTCAGCACATTAGATAATTAAGTCGGTAAGAAGTGCAGTCGTTGGGTTTACTATTTTGCGATTGGTTATTGATGAAAAGCGCGGACTGACACGGGAGAATGTTGTTTTGCTATTGGCTGTTGAGTAAACTGACAATATTCTTCGCGCACCTTTCTCTGCTAGTAGAGAAGACTTAGAGTATTCTAGAGAAGAGTCGGAGCCTAGCCATGAAACAGTTCGGACGTGTGTAGTAGTAGTTCCGATGGAAATGATAAGTTGCCGGACGTAGCAGTGTTTCATACATCAAAAGTGTTGTAAAGTGACGGCATAATTATTCCGATGGGTGTGTAGAAATTTCGGAATTTTTAAGTGAATTTTGTGAAGAGAAAAGATATAAATTGCACGTGGCCTATTGAGCAGGTCGGTGGCTAAAAACTGTGACTACATTAGGTAACGACAGACTTAGTACAATCCGTATTTTTGTAGCTATTACGTTTTAGGGAAATGCAACAACAACGTGAGTGAAAGGGATTGTGAGTGACTGTGTTAAGACTAACACGGGCTTGGCAGTGATAGTTGTTCACCTAAGTTTCAGATTATATTAATTAGGGACAAAATTTCCAACCTTTCATTTCGTGTGAGAACTGTCTCCCGAAACATAGATTAGTGACTTTAATTGCAACCTGGTTCACGTCGAAGTACAGTAGGTTTCGCTCGGCTTCCCTACTGATGATCTGCTGAGACAATGTTCACAGGTACATCTACATCTACATGACTACTCTGAAATTCACATTTAAGTGCTTGGCAGAGGGTTCGTCGAACCACAATCATACTATCTCTCTACCATTCCACTCCCGAACAGCGCGCGGGAAAAACGAACACCTAAACCTTTCTGTTCGAGCTCTGATTTCTCTTATTTTATTGTGATGATCATTCCTACCTCAACAAAATATTTTCGCATTCGGAGGAGAAAGTTGGTGACTCAAATTTCGTAAATAGATCTCGCCGCGACGAAAAAGTCTTTGCTTTAATGACTTCCATCCCAACTCGCGTATCATATCTGCCACACTCTCTCCCCTATTACGTGATAATACAAAACGAGCTGCCCTTTTTTGCACCCTTTCGATGTCCTCCGTCAATCCCACCTGGTAAGGATCCCACACAGCGCAGCAATATTCTAACAGAGGACGAACGAGTGTAGTGTAAGCTGTCTCTTTAGTACACTTGTTGCATCTTCTAAGTGTCCTTCCAATGAAACGCAACCTTTGGCTCGCCTTCCCCACAATATTATCTATATGGTCTTTCCAACTGAAGTTGTTCGTAATTTTAACACCCAGGTACTTAGTTGAATTGACAGCCTTGAGAATTGTACTATTTATCGAGTAATCGAATTCCAACGGATTTCTTTTGGAACTCATGTGGATCACCTCACACTTTTCGTTATTTAGCGTCAACTGCCACCTGCCACACCATACAGCAATCTTTTCTAAATCGCTTTGCAACTGATACTGGTCTTCGGATGACCTTACTAGACGGTAAATTACAGCATCATCTGCGAACAACCTAAGAGAACTGCTCAGATTGTCACCCAGGTCATTTATATAGATCAGGAACAGCAGAGGTCCCAGGACGTTCCCTGGGGAACACCTGATATCACTTCAGTTTCACTCGATGATTTGCCGTCTATTACTACGAACTGCGACCTTCCTGACAGGAAATCACGAATCCAGTCGCACAACTGAGACGATACCCCATAGGCCCGCAGCTTGATTAGAAGTCGCTTGTGAGGAACGGTGTCAAAAGCTTTCCGGAAATCTAGAAATACGGAATCAACTTGAGATCCCCTGTCGATAGCGGCCATTACCTCGTGCGAATAAAGAGCTAGGTGCGTTGCACAAGAACGACGTTTTCTGAAACCATGCTGATTACGTATCAATAGATACGTAGGTGCAGGTTCGTCGTAAAGGGACGGAAGGAACCGCGCCGCCGCACCAATACGTGGACCACACCTAGTGCGCTGTGTAAAATGCCTCTGCGGTCACCCCAGAAAATAATGCACGCGTAAGAAAGGAGAGAGGAATCTGGAAAGTTACTACTGCCACCGGTAGGACAGGGTGACATACAAAACATGTGTGACTTAACATGTTCTCTAGCACCAACACACTCTGGCACAAGTTACACGGTAAGCAGCAACAACATATCAACTGCCTGCATGCTTCATAGCTGCAATAATGCACTGACACAGTAAGTCTTCGCCTGATCGACGACGATCGAACGTAACTCCATCAATTCCTAGGATGCTGATCTTAGTGTCATCGCTCCAAATGACTCTAGACCAGTCTCTTTGCGTCATTACTGTGTCCTAAAGCCCACTCCACACTATTCTGCCACTGAATTTTGTTCAGATAACATTTCCTCACTGGAGTTTTCCCTCGCAAACCATTATCGCAAAGTTTCCGTCTAACGTTTCGATCAGAAACTTCAACCCTTGAAGTTTTCAAGATGGCATTTGTGTCATTTGCGGTACGCCGACGATCTTACAGAGAAAGACGGCAGATTCTACGACAGTTTTGATTAGTCACTATTGGTTTTCTGCTGGTTCTTGGAACAGTTTTGAATTTTCTTTGTAGCGCTTCCACCCAACATTTTTGCTATTTCGTTTCTTCACGGACTGTTACTTCCTTACTCAGCTTACTTGATGAGCAATCAGTATGTTCCGGTACACGACACATCGTTTTCAATTCGTCGTCCGTCGCAACTCAGCTCACACTAAGGAAACCTTATACTTAATGCATTGCTGCGACTAGAGTTACAACAATAATGGGAACGCTTTTTCTCACTGGGTAAAGCAATAATAACACACTTCCATACATTGATCTGTCGGAATAGAACAAATTACAAACGTCTGCATGAGCCGAGTCCGAAACATTCGTCACACAATGCCTCCAGCTAGCCAGTTTCCCACCCTCTGTTACGCGGCCTCTTCCTAAACAGTATGTGTACGCTAAACAGCAACATCCACCTAGAAAACAAGCAAAAATAGAGACGTGTACCATGCGCACGAAAGGGAACGTACTTCCGAACACTTACTGAAGCTTCCATACTCGAAAATAACCTTGATGCTCCCTGGTTACAAACTTCTGGAATATTCCTCCACACCATTTTCACCCCCGAGGCCTCAAACTAACGTCCTGCGCCATACCAGGCCCACCGACCGACTCCTCGTTTTCGCGAGCTGCCCCTAGCTCTACGACACTATTTTCACATGCTGACATTTCGGCTAATCAGCCTCCAGAGCAGAAAGTAATCCCTGAGATTGGCTAACGCTTAAAATACATCTGTAAAGGGCTGTAGTTTCAGAAGTATGTTTCCCAAAGGGTACTAGGGAACACCAGCCATTCTGTGGGAAAAACACTCGCCTTTGGAGACCACCTAGTATGACCGGACCACCACGCTTTAGCCGGCCCGTTATCTTTAGCCTGTCGAACAGCCGCCGTCCCACAGACACTGACAAACCGCCGCTGTCACAATAACGGCCAGCACTTGCTGATGATCGCCACCAGTAAATCATCAGCTATACAGTCCCCCATTTTTCAGCGGAAGGTGACATTATTCCTAACTAGGATAATGAATATCTTGAAGCCGAAAAATTCAAGTAACACGAAAGAACAATGGCTGGCTGCATGTTGTTTACACAGGCACATATACACTTCTCAGTTGCTGTTCGAGAACGAAACTTGACATACAGTTCTATGTCACACAAAACAGAATTTCTGATACTTCATCTTACTAAAAAATCTTAAATAACAACAAGATGCTTGAAAAAGTAACAGTTACAATGCTTCTTAAAAACATTTGTCTGTAGTGTAAAAAAAGGGAATAAACAAGACAAAAATTAACACCATGGAATTGACCTCTACTATCTATTTACTTCGATAATCCAATCATTTCTCGTAAACTGTCGATAGTTAGAAAATAAGAAAAAAACTGGCCAACTAACATGGCATGAATATATCAACGCAGCCCCCCCTAAAAAAAAAAAAACGATTTTGACAAAAAATAAACACCAGAAAACTTACAGCTTCCCGAAGAAACAAGAAATAAATGATGAAAATACAATAATATAAATTCAGAAACAATAAATCAGAGTCCATCAATGCAAAGTGAATAATCTAAGGCCGCAGCAATGTATGCAACAATAAATAAATTTCACTAAACTAAAAAAGCAAAAGAAATTTGTACTACACCTTTAAAATTTTAAGTGTGCTGGATTAAAGTTAGATCACTCTAAGGTAACACATCGTCTCAGGATCAGAGCACCAAACAACTAGAGCATAAAATTCAGAGATCCGCCTGTCCATCTAATTATTGGAAAACAAATGAATATAAAATTAGCAGCTAAGAACCTAATAAAGTATGGTATCTAATCCAAATTAACTTAAAATGAATCGTTTAATAACTGGTACTATTGCAGTCAAATTACCTATTAAAAACTGAGCATATCAGTACCACAAACAAAATTGAAACGCTCACTATCGAGAAATGACCCACCAACCAAATTTTTAATGCGATCACATTGGTATGCCAGACCACTAGAACACACATGATATCGTGGTCGACATACATCTTGACGAACACTTTAAATATGAAGTGTCTCCGTGTATTGAGCTCGTATTTTGATACACATATCACTGATACAATCACTACAAACTCGGCGCAGATTCACTTCACTGAACGGGACCGCTGGGGAGGATTCGTGAGGGAGCAACGTCTGAGGTAGTGGAGGCTGCCAAGGCCTTCGGGGAGGATTTGATTATTCATCCCGCGAATTCACCGATCTATGATTCACCGATGAGAATCTGGCGTGCACTTCGCTACCGGTTTGAGCCTTGGTCTCTGCTGTCTGCTCCTTACGTCGCCTCCGTCACGAATACGCCAAATATTGAGCAGATCGGTCTGTTTCTGAATTACAATTCGCTTTCATCAGGTCCCTACATCAATGAAAAATCCTCTGCCTCCTTGCATCCATTTTCTTCGTTTCTTGGTCCTTGGAATGTAGTCTAATTAAATCGGGTGACGCTGAGGGGATTAGATTAGGAAGTGAGACACTTAAAGTAGTAAAGGAGTTTTGCTATTTAGGGAGTAAAATAACTGATGATGGTCGAAGTAGAGAGGATATAAAATGTAGACTGGCAATGGCAAGGAAATCGTTTCTGAAGAAGAGAAATTTGTTAACATCGAGTATAGATTTAAGTGTCAGGAAGTCGTTTCTGAAAGTATTTGTATGGAGTGTAGCCATGTATGGAAGTGAAACATGGACGATAACCAGTTTGGACAAGAAGAGAATAGAAGCTTTTGAAATGCGGTGCTACAGAAGAATGCTGAAGATAAGGTGGGTAGATCACGTAACTAATGAGGAGGTATTGAATAGGATTGGGGAGAAGAGAAGTTTGTGGCACAACTTGACTAGAAGAAGGGATCGGTTGGTAGGACATGTTTTGAGGCATCAAGGGATCACAAATTTAGCATTGGAGGGCAGCGTGGAGGGTAAAAATCGTAGAGGGAGACCAAGAGATCAATACACTAAGCAGATTCAGAAGGATGTAGGTTGCAGTAGGTACTGGGAGATGAAGAAGCTTGCACAGGATAGAGTAGCATGGAGAGCTGCATCAAACCAGTCTCAGGACTGAAGACTACAACAACAACAACTAGTCTTTCACACTTGAACATTTCCGTAAACACTTCCACACGTGACAAATGGTTAAGTTTTTTGACTGCAAACTTCCGATCCCTCTTCCAATTCTCTCCCAATTAACTGTCATTGGCGAAATCAGTAATAACTGACTGTGTCCCATGACTTTCAAAATCTGGTCTCCTCTCTTCAGGTGCATCTACTAGTTCATGTCAGTCTTTCTCGAACTCGATTTCTAACCCATTGCTATTAGAGGCACGGGACACGACTACGTCTACTTCTTGTGGGGCTAAAACATAATCCTTCTCCCAATTAGTCTGAGAAAGATCATCATTTGGGGTATACACACGGTCATCTTTACCATATTTACAATTTGTACAGAAACCAGATGGTGGTTATAACAGTCGAGGGACTTGAAAGGGAAGCAGTGGTTGGGAAGGGAGTGAGACAGGGTTGTAGCCTATCCCCGATGTTATTCAATCTGTATATTGAGCAAGCAATAAAGGAAACAAAAGAAAAATTTGCAGTAGGAATTAAAATCCATGGAGAAGAAATGAAAAGTTTGAGGTTGCCGACGACACTGTAATTCTGTCGGAGACAGCAAAGGACCTGGAAGAGCAGTTGAACGGATGGACAGTGTCTTGAAAGTACGATATAAGATGAACATCAACAAAAGAAAATGAGCATAATGGAATGTAGTCAAATTAAATCGGGTGATGCTGAGGGATTTAGTTTGGGAAATAAGACACTTAAAGCAGTAAATGAGTTTTGCTATTCGGGAAGCAAAATAACTGATGATGGTCGAAGTAGAGAGGATATAAAATGTAGGACCAGACGCAATGGCAAGGAAAGCGTTTCTGAAAAGTAGCAATTTGTTGGTCAAATGTGTGTGAAATCTTATGGGACTTAACTGCTAAGATCATCAGTCCCTAAGCTTACACACTACTTAACCTAAATTATCCTAAGGACAAACACACACACCCATGCCCAAGGGAGGACTCGAACCTCCGCCGGGATCAGCCGCACAGTCTATGACTGCAGCCCCTCAGACCGCTCGGCTAATCCCGCGCGGCAGAAATTTGTTAACATCGAGTTTAGATTTAAGTGTCAGGAAGTCTTTTCTGAAAGTATTTGCATGGAGTGTAGCCTTGTATGGAAGTGAAACATGGACGATAAATAGTTTGGACAAGAAGAGAATAGAAGCTTTCAAAATGTGGTACTACAGAAGAATTTTGAAAATTAGATGGGTAGGTCACCTAACTAATGAGGAGGTACTGAAGAGAATTCGGTAGAAGAGGATTTTGTGGTACAACTAGACTAGAAGAAGAGATCGGTTGGTAGGACATGTTCTGAGGCATCAAGGGATCACCAGTTTAGTATTGGAGGACAGCATGGAGGGTAAAAACGTAAAGGGAGAGCAAGATGAATATACTAAGCAGATTCAGAAGAATGTATGTTGCAGTAGTTATTTGCAGATGAACAAGCTTGCACAGGATAAAGTAGCATGGAGAGCTGTATCAGAGCAGTCTCTGGACTGAAGACCACAACAACAACAATGTGATTCTTGAGTTTCTCCCGGCGTATTTGATAATCAAAATATCCCCGGGTGTACTGCCGGTCTACAGTGTCCAACGGGCACAATATTTCGGCGATCATACATGTCGCCATCATCAGGTGAACTGACGGACTGAGCTCCTGTGAACGTGCCGGCACGGAGATCCGTACACTATGGCTGCTCAGGGGGAACTGGGTTCGGTCGCGGCGGCGGCCGATTTAAATACCCTCCGCCCGCGGCGCGCTCACTCCGCCGTCCGCGCCCCGCGCCACGGTCGCGCGGTGGAAAATATTGCGACGGCGTCTGAGATGACGTCGGTGTGATGGCTCTGTCCGCCGTGGTCGTCACAACTATACATTTGCTCGATTTACTCTTGATTAACCCAATCGCTGGTTCCCAAGCCTTGCTAAGATTATAGCCACAGTCACGGTTTATGAGGTCGTCATTGGTGCGAATTTCGATGGCCTCTCTAACAACGCTGTCCCAGTATCTCGACGTCTGTACCAGAATCCTCGTGCGTTCATACTCCATAGCGTGATTTTCCGACAAACAATGTTCAGCGACCGCCGACTTGCTCGGATACATCAGTCGAGTGTTCAAAATGGCTCTGAGCACTATGGGACTCAACTGCTGAGGTCATTAGTCCCCTAGAACTTAGAACTAGTTAAACCTAACTAACCTAAGGACATCACAAACATCCATGCCCGCGGCAGGATTCGAACCTGCGACCGTAGCGGTCTTGCGGTTCCAGACTGCAGCGCCTTTAACCGCACGGCCATCAGTCGAGTGTGCCTCTGGTGTTCACTCCTTGACTTCCTTACACATCTAAACTCCATACACCCCAACATCAAATTCACTATGGAGTCTGAAACGAAGGGTAAACTACCTTTCCTTGACGTCTTGGTCAAGAGAAGGCCTGACGGCACCCTAGGCCATGGGGTGTATCGGAAGACAACGCACACTGATCTGTATTTGCACGCAGACAGCTGCCACCACCCTTCACAGAGGAATGGGGTGCTTAAAACTCTAGTACATAGGGCGCGCACTATCTCTGACGCAGAGAGTCTACCCCAGGAATTCGAACATCTGAGAACTGTATTTCGAAAAAATGGGTACTCAGTGGTGTGTTGGCAGAAGAGCCAACACAGTGTTGCTAGAGGAGGCCGAAATGCACGCGTTTAAGCTCACGCAGACTGGCGTGAGGTCTGGAACAATTAAAGGAGTTGAGTCTAATAAATAAAGTACGAAGCTCTTGGAATACTTAACTTTAATCCACAATTGCAAAACATCGCTCTTGTTGATACATGAATTACAATCTCACTATAAACTGGTACTGGCGCCTTGCTAGGTCGTAGCAATTGACGTAGCTGAAGGCTATGCTAACTATCGTCTCGGCAAATGAGAGCATATTTGTCATTGATCCATTTCTGGCAAAGTCTTCTGTACAACTGGGGCGAGTGCTGGGACGTCTCTCTAGACCTGCCGTGTGGCGGCGCTCGGTCTGCAATCACTGACAGTGGCGACACGCGGGTCCGACGTATACTACCGGACCGCGGCCGATTTAAAGGCTACCACCTAGCAAGTGTGATGTCTGGCGGTGACACCACACTCAGACTGGCAGATTCAACGTGCTCTCCGCCCACCCACTACAGCACAACCTGTGGAGATGGATGAAACCACGAGGGAGGAGGTAGGCACTGCGTTTATCCCATATAGAAACAAAAAAGTTTTGTGTAGAGAAACATATAGAAGCATGTGCCTGTGAGCTTAAATTAAATAAAGGCACATTTATAATTGTAACTGTATATAGGTCTCCATCAGGAAATTTTCATCTATTTCTGAAAAATTTGGACTCCTTGTTGTGCTATCTGTCAGACAGAGGGAAGCAAATTATTATTTGTGGGGACTTCAATGTAGATGCTCTTAAAGAGGGTAATAGGAAAATTGACCTTGAAGTATTACTTGGTTCTTTCAATTTGACACCCGTTATTGATTTTCCTACTCGGGTGGTAAAGGATAGCAGCTCACTGATAGATAACTTCTTTATAGACCAAGATAAGTTTAACCAGATAAATGCTCAGCCTGTTGAGAATGGTCTTTCTGATCATGGTGCACAGCTAGTTACAATATATGACATAGCTCCATTCAGCAATACTAAACAGTCCTCCAAAGTAGTACGTTCAGTCAACGATTTAACAATTGTAAATTTCAGGGAAAGCCTACAGCAGTTAGACTGGGATGAGGTGTACCGTGAACCTGATGCCAATTTAAAATATAATTTATTTCATGACATTTTTGTACATGCATTTGAAAACTGCTTCCCCAAGAAAATAGTTAAATATACTCGTAAGAAATCTTGTAACAAACCATGGCTTACTAAGGGTATAAAAATATCTTGTAACCGGAAAAGGGAAATGTATCTGACAGTAAGAAAGAGTAGTGACCCAGAAACTATCAAACATTATAAAAACTACTGTGTTATATTAAGAAAAGTTCTTAAAAAATCCAGGAGTATGTGTATCATGTCTGAAATCAGCAACTCTGATAATAAAATTAAAACAATTTGGAATATTATTAAACGAGAAACAGGTCAACCAAGAGCAGAGGAAGACAGTATTACCATCAAATTGAATGAAAACTTTACGAACAAAAAGTCAGAAGTTGAAAATATTTTTAATAATCATTTTCTAAATGTTGTGGATATAGTAGGATCCAGGTGTTCATTAGAAGATGCTAGGCTGTTAATGGAAGAGGCCATACCTATGCAATTTGATACAATTGAAATCTCACCCACTTCTCCCTCTGAAATTAGGAAAATAATAAACTTGCTTAAAAGCAAAAACTCACATGGAATTGATGGCATTTCCAGCAAAATACTAAAAGCTTGTTCTCAACAGATAAGTAAGATTCTCAGCCACGTGTGTAATAGCTCTCTGGAACAGGGCATTTTCCCTGATAGACTGAAATATGCTATTGTTATACCTTTGCATAAAAAGGGGGATAGATCTGATGTCAACAATTACCGTCCAATCTCCCTTCTAACAGCTTTATCCAAAATTTTTGAGAAAGTAATGTATTCAAGAGTAGCTTCACATATCTGTAAAAATGAAGTACTAACAAAATGTCAGTTTGGTTTCCAGAAAGGTTTTTCAACAGAAAATGCCATATATGCTTTCACCAGTCAAATTTTGAATGATATGAATAACCGAACACCACCCATTGGGATTTTTTGTGATCTCTCAAAGGCTTTTGATTGTGTAAATCATGAAATTCTGCTAGACAAGCTCAAGTATTGTGGCATGAGTGGGACAGTGCACAAATGGTTTAATTCGTACCTAACTGGAAGAGTGCAGAAAGTTGAAATAAGTAGTTCTCATAACATGCAAAGATCAGCACATTCCTCAAACTGGGGAACTATCAAGAATGGGGTTCCACAAGGGTCAGTCTTGGGTCCTTTGTTGTTCTTATTATATATTAATGACTTGCCATTCTATATTCATGAAGAGGTAAAGTTAGTTCTCTTTGCTGATGATACAAGTATAGTAATCACACCTGACAAACAAGAATTAACTGATGAAATTGTCAATACTGTCTTTCAGAAAATTACTAAGTGGTTCCTTGTAAACGGACTCTCACTGAATTTTGATAAGACACAGTACATACAGTTCCGTACAGTGAATGGTATGACGCCATTAATAAATATAGACCTTAATCAGAAGCATATAGCTAAGGTAGAATATTCCAAATTTTTAGGTGTGTCCATTGATGAGAGATTAAATTGGAAGAAACACATTGATGATCTGCTGAAACGTTTGAGTTCAGCTACTTATGCAATATGGGTCATTGCAAATTTTGGTGATAAACATCTTAGTAAATTAGCTTACTACGCCTATTTTCACTCATTGCTTTCATATGGCATCATATTTTGGGGTAATTCATCACTGAGGAATAAAGTATTTATTGCACAAAAGCGTGTAATCAGAATAATAGCTGGAGTCCACCCAAGATCATCCTGCAGACATTTATTTAAGGATCTAGGGATATTCACAGTAGCTTCTCAGTATATATACTCTCTTATGAAATTTGTTATTAACAACCAAACCCAATTCAAAAGTAATAGCAGTGTGCATAACTACAATACTACAAAATAACCAAAAATGTTCACGTACCACATAATTTTATTAATGTATAATTTTAAATTTTTTAAAATTTACTTTGTGAGCCATTGCACAAAAATGAAGTCAAAATTGCGGGATTCTCAGTTCTCTTGCATCATATTCTGGGGACATCAACCACATGCAAATAAAGTCTTTTGCGCAGAAGAGAGTTATCAGGATTATGAGTAGAGTGCATCCTAGATCTTCTTGCGGAAATTTATTCAAACAGCTGAGGATCCTCACCACGCCTTGTCAATACATCTTGTCACTAATATGCTCCGGGAACAAAAATTATGCAATTTACTAAATGAATAGTGCGTAGCATGATCGCAATACAAGAAGAAACATGATCTTCACAAAGATTTAAAAAATCTCGGAATGGTGCAGGAAGGAGTTCATTATTCAAGTATAAAAGTGTTCAATTAACTTCCTGTCCATATCAAATCAGTCATTGGGAATCTTACTAAATTCAAAACAGAACTAAAACTTTATCTTTTGGATAATTCTTTCTATTCTTTACAGGAATTCTTTGATAATGTATAATACTTCTTGAATTTGTGTTTAATTTCATGCATTTCTAATAGAACTGATTATGTAAATTAGCATATCACTTGTTGGCAGAATTTTTTTGGATGAATTACTTTAAATTTGTTTGTCTATGTTATTACTGCACTATTATTTATGCAATCATCTATGTCATTACTGTACTATCATCTGTGTTGTTACCTGAATTTTTGTGTGTAATTGTTTGACATGTGGATGTCCTTTTTCATGTATCTGCTTATTTATGTTAAATTGGTTGCCTCGTGACCATCTACATGTGGCTATTTCTGTAATAACCTGATACGTCCTACATTCTAGCGATACATTCGCGTCAAGGATCCACGGAACTAGAAAATAAATAAATAAAATAAATAAATAAATAGAATTTCCGTTTTCCAGCTGCCGTTTTGCGTACTTATCGTTTTGTGTAAAAATGTTATATTCGTTGCACATGGGATTGAGATGCGAAGACATTGTCAGTGTTACACACGATCGACCTACCGTTGCTCCCACTGGATGGCACCGCTTACAAAGCTGGCCCTTCGGTATTTCACAGTTGACGCTTCTCCCGTGTTGTCAAGAGTGCACAGAGCGCGCACATCTCCCTCACTCCTCACCTCGCAGCAGTTCCTCTGCTCACGGGTAAGGGCATGAAGTGAGGAGCCGCGAGTACTCACGCTCAAAATATGCAGGTTGTTTTAATTTATTTTGGTTGATATGTCAGAATTCATACTGGATACCGCACAAGACTGTTCTCATGAGTCCGTATGTGTCAATATGATGACTGCAATGAGCGCACTTTTAAGTATTTATGAGTTGACGAACAAATTGCGTTTAGTTAATGGAATAGGACTCTGTTTTCTACATCTACATCTACATCTATACTCCGCGAGCCACCTTACGGTGTGTGGCGGAGGGTACTTATTGTACCACTATCTGATCCCCCCTTCCCTGTTCCATTCACGAATTGTGCGTGGGAAGAACGACTGCTTGTAAGTCTCCGTATTTGCTCTAATTTCTCGGATCTTTTCGTTGTGATCATTACGCGAGATATATGTGGGCGGTAGTAATATGTTGCCCATCTCTTCCCGGAATGTGCTCTCTCGTAATTTCGATAATAAACCTCTCCGTATTGCGTAACGCCTTTCTTGAAGTGTCCGCCACTGGAGCTTGTTCAGCATCTCCGTAACGCTCTCGCGCTGACTAAATGTCCCCATGACGAATCGCGCTGCTTTTCGCTGGATCATGTCTATCTCTTCTATTAATCCAACCTGGTAAGGGTCCCATACTGATGAGCAATACTCAAGAATCGGACGAACAAGCGTTTTGTAAGCTACTTCTTTCGTCGATGAGTCACATTTTCTTAGAATTCTTCCTATGAATCTCAACCTGGCGCCTGCTTTTCCCACTATTTGTTTTATGTGATCATTCCACTTCAGATCGCTCCGGATAGTAACTCCTAAGTATTTTACGGTCGTTACCGCTTCCAATGATTTACCACCTATGGCATAATCGTACTGGAATGGATTTCTGCCCCTATGTATGCGCATTATATTACATTTATCTACGTTTAGGGAAAGCTGCCAGCTGTCGCACCATTCATTAATCCTCTGCAGGTCTTCCTGGAGTACGTACGAGTCTTCTGATGTTGCTACTTTCTTGTAGACAACCGTGTCATCTGCAAATAGCCTCACGGAGCTACCGATGTTGTCAACTAAGTCATTTATGTATATTGTAAACAATAAAGGTCCTATCACGCTTCCTTGCGGTACTCCCGAAATTACCTCTACATCTGCAGATTTTGAACCGTTAAGAATGACATGTTGTGTTCTTTCTTCTAGGAAATCCTGAATCCAATCACAAACCTGGTCCGATATTCCGTAAGCTCGTATTTTTTTCACTAAACGTAAGTGCGGAACCGTATCAAATGCCTTCCTGAAGTCCAGGAACACGGCATCAATCTGCTCGCCAGTGTCTACGGCACTGTGAATTTCTTGGGCAAATAGGGCGAGCTGAGTTTCACATGATCTCTGTTTGCGGAATCCATGTTGGTTATGATGAAGGAGATTTGTATTATCTAAGAACGTCATAATACGAGAACACAAAACATGTTCCATTATTCTACAACAGATTGACGTAAGCGAAATAGGCCTATAATTATTCGCATCTGATTTATGACCCTTCTTGAAAATGGGAACGACCTGCGCTTTCTTCCAGTCGCTAGGTACTTTACGTTCTTCCAGAGATCTACGATAAATTGCTGATAGAAAGGGGGCAAGTTCTTTAGCATAATCACTGTAGAATCTTAAGGGTATCTCGTCTGGTCCGGATGCTTTTCCGCTACTAAGTGATAGCAGTTGTTTTTCAATTCCGATATCGTTTATTTCAATATTTTCCATTTTGGCGTCCGTGCGACGGCTGAAGTCAGGGACCGTGTTACGATTTTCCGCAGTGAAACAGTTTCGGAACACTGAATTCAGTATTTCTGCCTTTCTTCGGTCGTCCTCTGCTTCGGTGCCATCGTGGTCAACGAGTGACTGAATAGGGGATTTAGATCCGCTTACCGATTTTACATATGACCAAAACTTTTTAGGGTTCTTGTTTAGATTGTTTGCCAATGTTTTATGTTCGAATTCGTTGAATGCTTCTCTCATTGCTCTCTTTACGCTCTTTTTCGCTTCGTTCAGCTTTTCCTTATCAGCTATGATTCGACTACTCTTAAACCTATGATGAAGCTTTCTTTGTTTCCGTAGTACTTTTCGTACATGATTGTTATACCACGGTGGATCTTTCCCCTCGCTTTGGACCTTAGTCGGTACGAACTTATCTAAGGCGTACTGGACGATGTTTCTGAATTTTTTCCATTTTTGTTCCACATCCTCTTCCTCAGAAATGAACGTTTGATGGTGGTCACTCAGATATTCTGCGATTTGTGCCCTATCACTCTTGTTAAGCAAATATATTTTCCTTCCTTTCTTGGCATTTCTTATTACACTTGTAGTCATTGATGCAACCACTGACTTATGATCACTGATACCCTCTTCTACATTCACGGAGTCGAAAAGTTCCGGTCTATTTGTTGCTATGAGGTCTAAAACGTTAGCTTCACGAGTTGGTTCTCTAACTATCTGCTCGAAGTAATTCTCGGACAAGGCAGTCAGGATAATGTCACAAGAGTCTCTGTCCCTGGCTCCAGTTCTGATTGTGTGACTATCCCATTCTATACCTGGTAGATTGAAGTCTCCCCCTATTACAATAGTATGATCACGAAACTTCTTCACGACGTTCTGCAGGTTCTCTCTGAGGCGCTCAACTACTACGGTTGCTGATGCAGGTGGTCTATAGAAGCATCCGACTATCATATCTGACCCACCTTTGATACTTAACTTAACCCAGATTATTTCACATTCGCATTCGCTAATAACTTCACTGGATATTATTGAATTCTTTACTGCTATAAATACTCCTCCACCATTGGCGTTTATCCTATCCTTGCGGTATATATTCCATTCTGTGTCTAGGATTTCGTTACTGTTCACTTCCGGTTTTAACCAACTTTCCGTTCCTAATACTATATGCGCACTATTTCCTTCAATAAGAGATACTAATTCAGGAACCTTGCCCTGGATACTCCTGCAGTTTACCAATATTACGTTAACTTTTCCTGGTTTTGGTCTCTGAGGACGGACGTTCTTTATCAACGATGATGATGTTCTCTCTGGTAAGCCGTCAGGTATTTTATCGTTTCGCCCAAGGGGGGGGGGGGGGGTCCCTCTAACCTAAAAAAAAACCCGTGTGCACGCCACACGTACTCTGCTACCCTAGTAGCTGCTTCCGGTGTGTAGTGCACGCCTGACCTGTCTAGGGGGGCCCTACAGTTCTCCACCCAATAACGGAGGTACCATTGCTGTTTAGATAACAAAATGGTTCAAATGGCTCTGAGCACTATGGGACTCAACAGCTGTGATCATCAGTCCCCTAGAACTTAGAACTACTTAAACCTAACTAACCTAAGGACATCACACACACCCATGCCCGAGGCAGGATTCGAACCTGCGACCGTAGCAGTCGCGCGGTTCCGAACTCAGCGCCTAGAACCGCTCGGCCACCACGGCCGGCTTTAGATAACATTTGGGGATACTACTACCATACTAATCACGCATATAAGCAAAATTTACTGCAGTTCAAAACTACTATTATTTTATTTCATATTATAGGACAATCATTCTTTACGATCTCCATGTATGACAGACTGAATAAATCAATTCATTCATTTTAAACCTTCTTGTGCCGTTTACAACAGTTATTCATCAGAATAAAATCCTTTTTGTCAATTATTATTATTATTCAATTTTGTGGCTATTTGCTTCACTTAATAGTTCACGTTACATGCCAGTGCCTAGATAAATGGAATGGAGGATCACATGTATGACTAATGTTACAGCAAATTTAGCTACTGAGCATGACATGCACGGCTCGATCCTAGGACTATGCCAAGCCACAATTCTAAATAGAGCCACGAATTCCCAAGTACCTCACATAAAGGGACACTGTAAACAGTTTTCTCATCCGGGATTTGGATTAGAATGCAATCCGAGAGTACATCGCAAATGGATTTGTCATCTCGTATAAGAATTCAATCCCTTTCGCAATCGCAGATGAGATTTGATTAGCATTACTAACATTTCGTGATCCGTGTCCTGACTATGAAGCATAACAGGCAGTTTTTTTTTTTTTTGGGGGGGGGGGCGCCAAGCTACAATTTTGCAGTAGTTGTGTGTGTAGCAGAAAGTAGGCGTGGAGCGGAATTTTAAGAAAGAAGAAGATGGCTACTGTGACGTCCCTTCCCTCCTTCTGCACTCGTCAGGAGGAGACGCGACTCGTAATGATGGTCGTCCCCGTCAGTATGACGTGTAACAGCACCTGTAACTCTCGTAAAACACAGCTCCTCACATAGTTAAGAAATATTCTATTGTTCGTCCGTAACAGTTTTATCAGTTTGTGTTAACTGATCAATTGTTTATCTTTTATCTTATGCCCGGTTAGTTTCGTTGAGTAGTGAAATCTTGGTTCTTAATCCTATCACTACGATCGTTTTTCACATAATCCTTAGCGAGGATTAATAATTGCTGTTCGTAATTCCGTTGCTACGTCAAATTATTAACAACGGTCCAACGTAACTCCATAGATCACTTATGTTGAAGTAACGTCCTTGTAACACGCCGCCGGCCGGTGTGGCCGAGCGGTTCTAGGCGCTACAGTCTGGAACCGCGCGACCGCTACGGTCGCAGGTTCTAATCCTGCTTCGGGCATGGATGTGTGTGATGTCCTTAGGTTAGTTAGGTTTAAGTAGTTCTAAGTTCTAGGGGACTGATGAACACAGATGTTAAGTCCCATAGTGCTCAGAGCAATTTTTGTAACACGCCGTAATGCTGATCTTTATATGATTCACCTTTCACTGTCTGTTATTCCTGTCTTCAGTCACTTAAAATGTTTAAAAGACTCAATCGCAAGTATGAACATACGTAATATTATTCCTTGAATCATGTAGGCGACACATCTGATTTATTTCATGACTAATAGTTCATTAATCTTTTTGTAATTAATTGTTTGTCCCTATCACGCACACACACACCGGTATGTCATTCAAGATTAACTTCTCATCACTCCAGTAATCGTGACGTTGACAACAACTTTTGATTGAACGGCGTATTGGTTTTTCTTCATGACTTTGTATTATTGTGTCCTACTCAAGACTACGAAAAGTTTTCTTGTCACTGATCCATTACTATCAAGTTCGCAACTGTTCTTCAGTCCGAAAGTTAAGTCCAGTAAATCAGTATCACTCAGTTAAAATCACCGTCACGTTGATAACGGTAAAGATTACTTTATTCAGTCGAATGACTGAGTGTGGCTTTAGTCTCTCTCTCCCGAACTATAGAACTTCAACAACTGAAACAATCTAATAGCGTTTGCTTCCAGAAGACTATCGCAATAGTACTCAAGAGCGACTCAATAGCAACTAACTAAACATTTCTATATCCGAGTTGTATTGTAGGCGCATTGAATTTCCTTTTCGATGCGGCTACAACTCTCTTCCATGGTAAACGTTATCTATGACCGAATTACCTCCTTGGACTTAACCTTCGTTCATATGAATTTAAATTTATTCTATAGATGTTTAAAATACACTCCTGGAAATGGAAAAAAGAACACATTGACACCGGTGTGTCAGACCCACCATACTTGCTCCGGACACTGCGAGAGGGCTGTACAAGCAATGATCACACGCACGGCACAGCGGACACACCAGGAACCGCGGTGTTGGCCGTCGAATGGCGCTAGCTGCGCAGCATTTGTGCACCGCCGCCGTCAGTGTCAGCCAGTTTGCCGTGGCATACGGAGCTCCATCGCAGTCTTTAACACTGGTAGCATGCCGCGACAGCGTGGACGTGAACCGTATGTGCAGTTGACGGACTTTGAGCGAGGGCGTATAGTGGGCATGCGGGAGGCCGGGTGGACGTACCGCCGAATTGCTCAACACGTGGGGCGTGAGGTCTCCACAGTACATCGATGTTGTCGCCAGTGGTCGGCGGAAGGTGCACGTGCCCGTCGACCTGGGACCGGACCGCAGCGACGCACGGATGCACGCCAAGACCGTAGGATCCTACGCAGTGCCGTAGGGGACCGCACCGCCACTTCCCAGCAAATTAGGGACACTGTTGCTCCTGGGGTATCGGCGAGGACCATTCGCAACCGTCTCCATGAAGCTGGGCTACGGTCCCGCACACCGTTAGGCCGTCTTCCGCTCACGCCCCAACATCGTGCAGCCCGCCTCCAGTGGTGTCGCGACAGGCGTGAATGGAGGGACGAATGGAGACGTGTCGTCTTCAGCGATGAGAGTCGCTTCTGCCTTGGTGCCAATGATGGTCGTATGCGTGTTTGGCGCCGTGCAGGTGAGCGCCACAATCAGGATTGCATACGACCGAGGCACACAGGGCCAACACCCGGCATCATGGTGTGGGGAGCGATCTCCTACACTGGCCGTACACCACTGGTGATCGTCGAGGGGACACTGAATAGTGCACGGTACATCCAAACCGTCATCGAACCCATCGTTCTACCATTCCTAGACCGGCAAGGGAACTTGCTGTTCCAACAGGACAATGCACGTCCGCATGTATCCCGTGCCACCCAACGTGCTCTACAAGGTGTAAGTCAACTACCCTGGCCAGCAAGGTCTCCGGATCTGTCCCCCATTGAGCATGTTTAGGACTGGATGGAGCGTCGTCTCACGCGGTCTGCACGTCCAGCACGAACGCTGGTCCAACTGAGGCGCCAGGTGGCAATGGCATGGCAAGCCGTTCCACAGGACTACATCCAGCATCTCTACGATCGTCTCCATGGGAGAATAGCAGCCTGCATTGCTGCGAAAGGTGGATATACACTGTACTAGTGCCGACATTGTTCATGCTCTGTTGCCTGTGTCTATGTGCCTGTGGTTCTGTCAGTGTGATCATGTGATGTATCTGACCCCAGGAATGTGTCAATAAAGTTTCCCTTTCCTGGGACAATGAATTCACGGTGTTCTTATTTCAATTTCCAGGAGTGTATAATGCATGACAACCCTTTCCTTTCACCTCCTCTTTTGTATGTTACTCTCAGTATTTTAGTGTTATAGTTGTTAATCAAAACATTATCAGTGTAATTAATTTTTTTTATCACCAATAGTTGTCACTGTCAAGATGACTCACTTCCCTACTTTCAGTTTTCACAAAGTTTGTTAATTGGGGTTTTCTGTCCTTGGGGCGTTACACTGCCCAGAGGCCTGCTGAGTAGGAGACTTCGGCAGCTAACAGCAGTGACACAGGCGGCGGCGCAGACTTTGGCAGTGGCTTCAGAGGATGGGGCTGCTGCAACAAGATCTTTGTCGTTGGCATTAGCAGCGGCTGCGGCTTCAGCTTCAGCAGCAACTTCACCTTTGGTGACAGCAGCGCAAGAGGCAGCCAACAAGACTGATAAGTACTAATGCCGAAACTGAGAATATGTGTAAATTTACCGGCGGTGTGATGAAACAGTCACAGAGTTTACGTGAGACGGAAGAAGTTAGCGCGTCAGGTAGCCCAAAATCAGAGTTACAGAAAATCAGATGGCAATGTTATTGCAAGCCATGCAAATGACGGGGGAAATTATGTCTGCGAGTAAAAGTCGGTGTACATGAATTAATTCTGAAGGGGTAAGTTCAAATCCTGAAATGAATTCTGGTATTAAAAATGTTGGACCTGAAATTAAGGAAATGATAGACAAAGAGGGCCAGGGGGGTTTAAATGTTTAAGTGGTAGAGTTATTCACAGAGATTGGCAATGTTGATAACAAAGGTCGGTCGGGTAGGGGAACCAGTAGGAAGTCGAATCGCTGGGTTATAAAAGGTGAGGTATGTAGCAATCTGAAGAGGTGCAAGCCAAAGCAAAATACTCTTAAGGAGGTGGATACGCGGACAAGCAGTGAATTAACAAAAATAGTAGCGGACTTCCAGATTAAAGCTGCAGAAAGTAAAAGTGATGTTAAATGCGAAGACGCTGGAGAAACCGAGCAGCAAAAACAGCAGGTACAGATTATGTGTTCCTCTGGAAATCAGAATTATAACTATATGACGAAAAAAGTAGCAGAGTTACAGATTAAAGATTTAAAACGTAGAAATATTTTTGATGGAGAGGTCAGTGAGAAAGCAACTCAGCGAGAACAGCAAATAAAAATTATATACTCTGAAGCCCCAAAGAAACGTGTCGCCATGCGTATTCAAATACAGAGATATGTAAACGGGTAGAATACGGCGCTGCGATCGGCAACGCCTATATAAGGCAACAAGGGTCTGGCGCAGTTGTTAGATCAGTTATTGCCGCTACAGTGGCAGGTTATCAAGATTTAAGTGAATGGTGTTGCAGTCTACGGACGAGCGATGGGACACAGCATCTCCGAGGTAGCAATGAAGTGACGATTTTACAGTACGAGCATTTCACGCGTGTACCGTGAATATCAGGAATCCGGTCAAACATCAAATCTCTGAAACTGCTGCGACCGGAAAGAGATCCTGCAAGGACGGGTCCAATGACGACTGAAGAGAAACCTTCAACGTGACGGAAGTGCAACCGTTCCGCAAATTGCTACAGATTTCAATGCTGCACCGCCAACAAGTGTCAGAGTGCGAATTATTCAAAGAAACATCATCGATATGGGCTTTCGCAGCGAAGGCCGACTCGTGTACCCTTGATGATCGCACGACACAAAGCTTTACGCTCCACCTGGGTCCGTCAACACCGACATTGGACTGTTGATGACTGGAAACATGTCGCCTGGTCGGAAGAGTCTCGTTTCAAACTGTATCGAGTGGATGGACGTGTACAGATATGGAGACAACCTCATGAATCCATGTCAGCAAGGGACTGTTCAAGCTGGCGGAGGCTCTGTAATGGTGAGGGGCATGTGCAGTTAGAGTGATATGGGACCCCTGATACGTCTAGATACGACTCTGACAGGTGACAAGTACGTAAGCATCCTGTCTGATCACCCGCATCCATTCATGTCCATTGTGCATTCCAATGGACTTGGGCAATTCAAGCATGTCAGTGCGGCATCCTACACGTCCAGAGTTGCTACAGAGTGGCTCGAGCAACACTCTTCTGAGATTAAAAACTTTCGCCACCAAACTCCCCAGGCATGAACATTATTGAGTATATCTGGGATGATTTGCAATGTGATGTTCAGCAGAGATCTCCACCTCCTCGTACTCTTATGGGTTTATGGACAGCCCTGCAGGATTTATGGTGTCAGTTGCATCCAGCACTATTTCAGGCGTTAGTCGCGTCCATGCCACGTCGTGTTGCGGCACTTCTGCGTGCTCGCGAGGGCCCTTCACGATGTTAGGCAGGTGTACAAGTTTCCGTGGCTCTGCGGTGTATTTTACTGGGGAACACACATGCTGATAATAAGAATTTTCAAGGCTGAAAGTATTGTAAATTTATATATAAGGTTCATAAGAATATGTTAGAGGGCTTGGCGGTTCACATACTGCAAACCAAGAGAGGATAATGAAAAACTGGTTTTCACCGCTACTTAGGTCCGGGGGTGACAAGACAAATCAACTAGGAAACAAACATGTAATGAAAGGAAGTTGGTTATGCATAATGATGTGATAGATTTAAGTTCAAATGTCAGAGATGGGTGTTTTTAAGTAGGTAGAAAGTTTTGGAGCAGTTTGAAGCAGCAGAGCAGCAAAGAGAAACACACTTTTGAATAAGATAATGGTCCGCCCCCGGTAGCTGAGTGGTCAGCGCGACGGACTGTCAATCCTAAGGGCCCGGGTTCGATTCCCGGCTGGGTCGGAGATTTTCTCCGCTCAGAGACTGGGTGTTGTGTTGTTCTAATCATCATCATTTCATCCCCATCGACGCGCAAGTCGCCGAAGTGGCGTCAAATCGAAAGACTTGCACTAGGTGAACAGTCTTCCCGACGGGAGGCCCTAGCCACACGACATTTCATTTATTTCAATAAGATAATGAAAATATGGGGCTTGACGTTTTATTTTACTCAAGGGAAGTGAATGATCAAATAGATGCATGCTGGAAAATTCTGTGTGACATGCAGAAGCGAATCTCAACTTTGTTTAGTGATGTAGGTGGGGTAATTTAGGTGAAGATGTTGGTGAAGGCGGCATAGCGATTGCTCATCCACTGGAGACGAATTTTCTTTCGTATTGGCGGAATCAGGTAAAGATATATGCGAAGGCGGCTAGCAGTGACCTTGTCAGCCTGAGATGAATTTTATAATGTATTGGCTCAAGTAGGTGATTTATTATTATGGGGATATGAATGTGATGTTCTACGTGATGAAGTTGCGAAGGTTAGAATTACTGAGATAAATATTTTGGAGGAAGGAATCTGTGTATTTCTTTCCAGTGATGGCAGTGAACCAATGACTATTGACAGAGACGTCAATTTAGAGTAGATGTTGAAAGATGAATACGAAGATAATGTGGTAGACGGGAGTTCAGTCTCTCTAATACAAAACGATGTTATTCGTTTTGGATGGGAAAATAATAAATGTAGAGTGGCAGGGGAGTCTGAGTGAATAGAGTGTGAAATGGCAAAAGAAAAATCTGAACTTGATGGAATTCGAATGTACTGTGGATTGGAAACTGTAGGATGCAGTAGCAGAAAATTTTGTGATGTGGATGGTAGTTTACTTGGACATAACATACAAAATGTATCAGCAGATGTAAGGGAAGATGGTAGTGGGGAATTTTGTAATGTATTGGCAGATATTGTTGAAGGTGTTTGTGGAGAAGATTGTGTTCTATCGATGGATGTAAGTAATATATAGTTAAAGGGAGATGAAGATTAAGTCTTCAGTGGTGTAGTTAAGTGCGAGGGTGTTGTAGCTACTGAAGCCGTTACTTTCTAAGAAGGAATCAATATACTTATTTCTAAAGAGGAAGGTAAACAGACGGCCATTGACAGAAAGGTAAATTCTGATTATATGCATGGGAATGAAACTAACTATGCGCAGCCCTGACATATAAAAGTCGATGCTTATGAAGAAAGAAAGTTTGTGTTTTTCGAATCTAAATGTGGTGTTCCAGTGTATGTAAAGCGTGAGTGCTTTGGTGCATTAGGAAAGAGTCCTCAATTTGAGCAGATGAAGACGTGGAGAAAAATAAAATTTGAAAGGTACTCACAGTGGAGAGAAAAATGTTATAAAAAGCAACGCTGGCATAGTCGAACCTTGTGAAACATCAACAGGGCATGTGTGCAGATATAAGAATGAAAATGAGTGAATTTCATGTATAATATTAAAAATTTTGGAGGGATGTTTTATGTATTGTAATATTGTAAAAATTTGTAGCACTGTAACGTATGTAAAGAATAAGGGGACACGTAATCTGATGCAAGAAGGTACGGGAAACAGTCAACATAATTTTTGGTGGGAGGAGATCGAAAGATCGGATTAATTTGTGTATTTATGAAGAGAGAATTATTTCTGTGTATAGTATGTATAAACTGTTTTGAGAGCTATTTCGTTAAAGTAACTTTAATTACTAGTGTTTTATTTGGAGGTCTTTTTAATGTAAATGTCTGCAAATTATTGCTAGATTGAGTGCAAAATGTACTATTAAATGGGGAAATTATTTTGAGGGTAAATTTTAAATGTGTAGATGAGAATGTGTAGATGAGAGTATATTAAAATCTATGTAGAACAGCCAATCTGCTGAGTAAGAAAGTTTAGTGGGAAGAATTCTGGGCAGAATTAAAGTTGTGGAGATATGCATCTTATAGTAATTTTGGGAAAACTATTTGTTTGCTATACCTGACAAGTTCGTCTAACATGAAAGTTATATTTTCTAGTGGAAGCATGGAAGGAATATTGGAAGGATTACCGCAATTTATCCAATGTATTAGATCAGTATGCACTGCAGTTTACTTTGTGAATCTAACCACGCCACTGGGGAAATGTGGAGCTCCAAGTTTTAGAGGGCAGCACCGTCCTTCGTTTCCAAATTGAGCGACGTCAGATAGGCAAGAAAAGTGTATTATTATTATGGCATGTGTACTAAAATTTTGTTTTTTCTGTTTGTTTCATGTTGCATGGGGAAGACGCTAGCAAAGTAATCCAATGATCTTCTATTGACACAGTAATCGACAATGCAGGTCACTATAATGTGCGCGTTGCGCTGTAGTGTCGTGTCGCGTCTCACGTGCTATACGCGTCTTAATTTGCGCCGATGGTTCGCGACGGCTAGAAAATCATACCATCGTTGTTGCATCTTTTCTGTTCATTCTTATTAAATGGATATTTGAAGTTGGTTTATGTATGATGTATGAGTTCAGAAGCGCTCTCAAATATGTAATGATCACTTTATATTATATCAACATTTTATGAATAAAAGGCGTGTTAATTTAAATGTGTGTCGGTTGCATATGTTGAGTAGTACAGTATCCTACCAACAAGAAAGGAAGGAATTTTTCAAGTTTTCTGATTATTGAGTAACAGTAAAAAGCCCATGAGTGATACATATTTAAAGGAAAGGGCTTTAATTTTTAGTTCTGATGACCATTTAAGGCTCAATTGGAAGTTACTAATGAGTGGTTTATTTTGGAAAATATTAGGTGTGTTAAAACATAAACTCAACATTTCTTCTCAGGACTAAAAAATCAAAACTAACTAATTTGAGAAAAAGAGTTTGAATCATAGTTTTAAGAAAACACAAAGAGGGAACCTTAACTTCTTTAAAGTGAACAATTCGTTGAAATAGTTTCAATTAACTTTGAGTTGAAATTTGACTTTCGTGGTGGTATGAGAGTTAATATCAGAACATTACCGTTAAACAAACTTTGCATCAGATCAAATAATCTATCGTAATTTCTCAATAACAGTTAAATATTTGATGCGGATTTGATATTTAAGTGAACAAAATAACTTCGAAGAATAACAGATCCTAAAGTTTCATTGAGAGTATTAATTGAAATTACGGTAGAGAAACAGTTTGAAGCGATATACTTAAATATTACGTAGCAGCACACTCAGATAGCAACTGTGGCTGATCGAATTCTACAGCATGTTATGTCATTGTTTTGTGAAACAGGTAAGGCGGGATTTGGACTCCGGCGACGATTGACATGAGTTTTCAGAAGCAGTCCATTCTTGGTTAGGCAGACTAAACGATCCCGCTGTATACAAGAAGAGATAGGAATCCATTTTCCGTTAAGAAGAATTCTTATACCATACAGTTCGTGAACAGATTACTAATTATTTAATATCAAATAATGTTTTAGATGAATAACACTCTGCCACTTTCCGGCAAGATTGCTGCCCGGCTACTGGTCTTATAAAAGTGATCGATGAACCGAAATAAGCTATGAGTAAACAACAGGTGGCTATTATGTGATTTTTGGCTTCAACACAGCTTGCGGCCCTGTCGAGTTTGAAATTCTACTTCCTAAACTCTTTAGTCATAATTTACGTCTCGCCAACAGTGTGTAATGATTGGAACAGAAAGGTCACAATGGAGGGATGCAGTATCAGGAGTCCCACAAGGATCAGTATTCGGTCCATAGCTCATATACTGTATATCAAAAGTGTCAGTTATCTTCTGCCACTGCAAAACTCACCTACACACTGACAACGTTCAGCTGTCTCTAAGTTCAGATCAAACAAACCTAAGCACAGCCATCCAGTATGTAAATGCTGATTTACTTGCCCTGATAGTGCGAGCGCACAGCATAGGTTTAAAACTTAGTCCATCTAAAATGCATGCAATCTTAGTCGTTCACAAAAGATTTATTCCCCGCAGTTCATAAAATATCCTCCACCATTAATCCTAAAGGACACAGAAATAACCTTTTCTTCTTCTGCAAAGAACTTGGGGATAATGTCTGACCATGATTTAGACTGCACTGAACACACAACTGCGGTATATAAGAAAGGACAGCGCCATTTCACTGACTATAGAAATATAAAAGAGTATTTCCTTTCAAGCGTAAAAAGAAACTCTTAGAGACACTAATATTCTCCAGACTTGACGATGCTGATGCCATTCTCCAAGGACTTTCGTACGGAAGCTCATGCAGACTGGAACTGGCGATGAATGCTTGTATATAATACAGTTGTGAGGTACGCTTTTTCGACCATATCACACTACCCTATGAAAAAGTGTCATGGCTATGTGCCAACAAGCATAGAGACTTTTTAATCATTGCACTCCCTCTTATTTGTCTTCAACTCTTATTCTACCACCTGAACAGCACAGCGCGAATTCTCGTTCTCAACAAAGTAAAATTATATCTGTATTATAACATAGCAGTGCCACATTTTCTAAATAATTTTCTGTACCAGGAACCTGATGTGGAACAATCTTCCTCAAAATACCAGAGCAATTAAATTCCTTCCAAACCTCAAAAGACAGCTAGTGCTCCACCTTCTGTCACAATATCCATCTGTCTTACATTTTGTGCAGCTCATTCTCGTGAGTCCCCATCACTCAGAATTTGTCCCTGCCCTTTGTTGGCAGAGTTCTTTATTTATATACAGTTTTTCCTAACAGCCAATGTCACTGTCATTTCAATCTTCTCCTCTTCCTTTAACCATTTCGCTTCTGATAATACTAACCATGACTTCAAATGTGCTAAGCTAATCTATATCATTCTAAATGCCATTTATTATAATTGGGAAGATTTGTGATGTCTGTAATATGGTCAGGCTAAATCATAAACAAAAATATAAATGTTCATTTGTTCACACACACACACACACACACAAACACACCGACACAAAAAAATTGCAACATCAAGAAGGAGTTGTGCGACGAAAACAAAAGTTTGTAGGCATGTTTCTACATCTGAAAGATAAAGTCTATTCAAATTTCGCGCCAGTTGCATAACAGTAGCAGTAGTAGCAGCACTACGAGGATGCAAATCAGATTTGCTTTATATCCACGCTGTAACCTTTGAGAGAAGTCATGAGTTGATGTTAGTCAAGAATGCCTTTAAAATGACAAAGCAGCTCACCGGGTTTGAACGAGGTCGTGTAATAGAGCTACGAGAAGTTTGATGTTCCTTCCACGACACTGCAGAAAGACTTGGCAGGAATGTAGCCACTGTACATGATGGCTGACAGTGGTGGTCACCGGAATATACGATCACAAGAAGACCGGGCCCTGGATAGCCACGTGTCACTACCGAAAGGGAAGGCTATCGTCTTCAGCATACAGCCCTGTCATATCGTACTGCATCTGCTGCAGTGATCTGAGCAGCAGTTGGCACTATGGTCAGCAATCATTGGTTCAACTACACTGATATTATAGTCCCAGATATTGAGGTTAGTGATAACTGTGTCTAGGCAGGCATCACCTCTTGTTGGCAGTCGGTTTGCAACAAAAAGCCCATAGCTATTTATCAAAGTCATGAAGACTCTCTCATTAGTGCTTCCGTCACCTATATGTATGTTGAAATCTCCACACAGTGCAATTTTAGATTTAAGACGTGTTAGGTAGGACAAACAGGTTTCCATTTGTGCAATTAAGTTTTCAAAATTACCATCTGGTGAGTGGTACACAGAGACAATAATAAGGTCAATAACTGTTAACACTAGTGAAGCTAATTCTAGATCTAGGTCTGTGGAAGAGTTTTTTAAGTCTATTTCCTTTACACTATAAGAGTCTTGCTTGCATATACAGATACACCACCGTGAATTGTAATAGTTCGATACCATGAATTTACCATGTCCAAATATTCAATGGCTCTGTAATAGTCACCTTCTGCTTCATCTAACCAGTGTTCACAGATACATAAAACATCTGGTTTGACTTCTTCTACAAAGAATGATAGAAGGTCCACCTTGGTTCTTAAACACTGTATATTGACAACTGCTATAACTATGGGCATATAAATATCATCTCTACTGTTACTTCTGTGAGATATTATTGGGCCTTTGGTTTTTATTTCAGGCACTATTTTACAGGGGCACTGGTCGATCTCCGGAGTAAAAAACGCCTGACAACAATATTCTTTGGCCATAGTGTTGTGTCCATCACCTTGTTCTTTAGATGGAAGTCCACACCAATCTTGAAGCTGCTGTTCACACCCTTTGTTTCCAGTTTTTCTACATTAAAGTTGCTATATCGTGGAAAGATTTTCTCAAGGAATTTGGTTACATTTTCAGTTGTTGTGACGTTTTCCACTTTTCCTAAATGAAACCATGCTCTTTCCTCGCCATATAGCATTCCTTGTTCTTCACCAGTGCCTATTATCTGATTTTTTTCTTTCTCTAGTACTTGAATTTCAGACTGATGCTATGGCAGATGCTTGAGGTCTTTCTTCCTCTACACTTTTCTTTAGTGCAGTTGCATACACCATTTTTGGTTGTGCAGATGCATTCTGCTTCGTTTTGTGTATGTTGTTGGTTTGTTGTTTTCGTGTTGTGAATGAGACTTGCTGATCTGTAGATCGAAAAGTTCTTTTCCTACACTGTACATCACGCCAATTTGTATCTGTATTGGGCGAAGGTTTCTCATCTGAAGGTCTGGCTAAGATGTAGGGACTGGTTTCATTTATACTGGGTCCAATTTTCGAATTGTTCAAAGAAGTATTGCTAACACATCGATATTCTGTCGCTTCATGGACTGTAAGCTCTATATTGGTAGGCCTATTTATTTGTTCCGATTTGTTACATGCATCTTTCGTTGTTGCAATGTTTTCAGTGCCCTGTTTTTGTTTTGTAAGAGAAAATACTGGTAGTATTCACACCGAGATTCTGGTTTACACTGTGGGTTATTGATTCACTATCGTTTATTTGTCCCAACTCGTCTATTGTGGTTAAAATTTTCTTTTCGTTTGCACACTCAGTTTGTTTTTCAAGTAATACAGGAGGTTGTGACGAACTTACATTCGAATTTCGAATAAATGGAGCAGGGCCGTGTGTTACAGGCTCCGTAGTCGACCCTAGATTTGCTATTAGACATTTAGTGTTGCTATTTTTAGCAATCAGTGTGATATTTTTTCGGGTTTTCCACCTTTTTTGCGAGATGATATTGTCAGATGCGATGCTAGGTTTCCTAATCTACAGTTTGTGCCGATCACTATACTGAGTTGCATTCTCGTTTTCGAACTGTCTTTTATTAGTTGATTTAGTGTTTTTGTTAAACCTTCAACTGCACTCGTTATTCAGGTGGTTTTTTTCGTATTATTTACATCACAAGCGCTGTTTTCTATTTCCAGCAGTTCAACTCCACGTCCTTTACAGGTTTGTTTTCGTGAGTTGTCTTGCATATCAGAACTTTTGCATTCATCATTGATTGTTATATCGTCACCTACCTTCACTTTTTCACTGCTGCTATGACTGGTTCCAGTAACAAGCTCTTGATATTTTGCTGTAGACGCCATTTTCAAAGGTCCTTTGTGTAAACTAACTACACATGCACCACAGCAGAACTTAATTTTTCCTTTTGAACTATTTACTAGGCGAACTTCACTGTTGGTAAGTTCAACACATTCACTGTGAAACAAGTTCCCACACCATAATCCACAAATCACACTTATGTCCGTTTGTTTTACTATTTCGTACACGTTTCACATAATCTGCTAACTTCACTTTCCGCCATCTTATCGCTTACCGTCATTTGATTTGCAGAGTGATCTTTCATTGCCTAAACTTCCAGTTTCTGAGATATGCTATCTACGGCAGTTAAGCTGCTTCAATTTCTGTATCCACAATCTAGTGGAAGACAAAGCTTCCATGTATTTCTGGACAGAGGCACAAGCAGGTAGAGGATCGCAAGAAGTTGCTTCATGTATTTGGCATTATATGAAAAATCTTCAATTGCATGTAATGAAATTCGCCTGCTGTAGTGATACTTGTAGGGGACAAAAGCGAAGTTTCAATCTGTCTCTTATATTGCTATATTATTGTCACAATCCAGAGATTAGTGTCGATACAACTGAGCTGAAATATTTTGTATCAGGACACTCTTTCATGGCCTGTGACCAGGATTTCTCATATATAGATAATGGGATGAAGAAAGAACAATATATTTTTGATGCTGAAAGTCTTATTAGAATTACTGGGGTGGCAAAGACGAAAGGAAACAAATTTTAAGTAGCTTATCTACAGGAAGACGATTGTAAAACAACCAATCCTTTGAAAAATATAACAGTTAAGAAGAAAATATGTATGGACGGTGAAAAAATCATCTGGCTGAAGATAAAGAGGCTGAAATTTCACAAGGAAAAACCTTTTGAAATCGATTCCTCTGAAACAGGAAATCGATAAATGCAATACAGGTCCATGATTTGCAAGAAAACCAGAAAGGGACGTCAAATAATCAACCAGGTTTCGTCACGCTTTTGAAGTTATGTGAGGTGAAAAAACTTACAATAACACATGCTAAAACTAAAGATTTAAGGAAGCTGATGAAATATGTTCCTCCCATCCACCACGGCTTTTATGAAGATATTATTAATTAACAGGCTACACTTCCAGAATCTGATAAAGACATATCTTTGAGTGAAGAAGGCGAAACTGAGTGATTGCTTGCATACTGGGAGAAATTCTAGGAATTTTTGTAGTATTACCTTAAAAAGTTACATTATTTTGAGTACTAATGTCAGTAAAGAAGGAAGTTGTACTTTGCATCTGATGTTTGTAGCAAAATGTGAAGTAAATGTTGCTTAATTTCTTTAACACATAATGATTATTTAATTGAAGTAGCTTTAATTCCATCGTTTTTCTTAAAACTATGATACTATAGGTTACTTCATTCTTCCAGTAAATATATATTTTCTTCGTAGAGATCAACAATGACGTATAAAAGTACAAAAAAGGTGGAATACACCAATAAAATTTCAATTTTTTCTTGGCGATAAAGTGGTGTGATCCACAATTTTGGCACCGAAAATGCAAGTTTTAAGTTCATGTAGAGACCAAATATTTACATTTAATAATATCACTCAAAGTATAAAAAGCAACTTTGGCAGCAGTAATACACTCCTGGAAACTGAAATAAGAACACCGTGAATTCATTGTCCCAGGAAGGGGAAACTTTATTGACACATTCCTGGGGTCAGATACATCACATGATCACACTGACAGAACCACAGGCACATAGACACAGGCAACAGAGCATGCACAATGTCGGCACTAGTACAGTGTATATCCACCTTTCGCAGCAATGCAGGCTGCTATTCTCCCATGGAGACGATCGTAGAGATGCTTGATGTAGTCCTGTGGAACGGCTTGCCATGCCATTTCCACCTGGCGCCTCAGTTGGACCAGCGTTCGTGCTGGACGTGCAGACCGCGTGAGACGACGCTTCATCCAGTCCCAAACATGCTCAATGGGGGACAGATCCGGAGATCTTGCTGGCCAGGGTAGTTGACTTACACCTTCTAGAGCACGTTGGGTGGCACGGGATACATGCGGACGTGCATTGTCCTGTTGGAACAGCAAGTTCCCTTGCCGGTCTAGGAATGGTAGAACGATGGGTTCGATGACGGTTTGGATGTACCGTGCACTATTCAGTGTCCCCTCGACGATCACCAGTGGTGTACGGCCAGTGTAGGAGATCGCTCCCCACACCATGATGCCGGGTGTTGGCCCTGTGTGCCTCTGTCGTATGCAGTCCTGATTGTGGCGCTCACCTGCACGGCGCCAAACACGCATACGACCATCATTGGCACCAAGGCAGAAGCGACTCTCATCGCTGAAGACGACACGTCTCCATTCGTCCCTCCATTCACGCCTGTCGCGACACCACTGGAGGCGGGCTGCACGATGTTGGGGCGTGAGCGGAAGACGGCCTAACGGTGTGCGGGACCGTAGCCCAGCTTCATGGAGACGGTTGCGAATGGTCCTCGCCGATACCCCAGGAGCAACAGTGTCCCTAATTTGCTGGGAAGTGGCGGTGCGGTCCCCTACGGCACTGCGTAGGATCCTACGGTCTTGGCGTGCATCCGTGCGTCGCTGCGGTCCGGTCCCAGGTCGACGGGCACGTGCACCTTCCGCCGACCACTGGCGACAACATCGATGTACTGTGGAGACCTCACGCCCCACGTGTTGAGCAATTCGGCGGTACGTCCACCCGGCCTCCCGCATGCCCACTATACGCCCTCGCTCAAAGTCCGTCAACTGCACATACGGTTCACGTCCACGCTGTCGCGGCATGCTACCAGTGTTAAAGACTGCGATGGAGCTCCGTATGCCACGGCAAACTGGCTGACACTGACGGCGGCGGTGCACAAATGCTGCGCAGCTAG
The DNA here is from genome assembly GCF_023898315.1 of Schistocerca nitens. NCBI lineage: Eukaryota > Metazoa > Arthropoda > Insecta > Orthoptera > Acrididae > Schistocerca > Schistocerca nitens. The sequence goes on along the minus strand of NC_064618.1, from coordinate 280,851,993 downwards.
CGCCATTCGACGGCCAACACCGCGGTTCCTGGTGTGTCCGCTGTGCCGTGCGTGTGATCATTGCTTGTACAGCCCTCTCGCAGTGTCCGGAGCAAGTATGGTGGGTCTGACACACCGGTGTCAATGTGTTCTTTTTTCCATTTCCAGGAGTGAAGTTACTTTATACTGTTTATTTAACTGTCACTCCTTTTTTCTAAAAACAGGAAACTTATAGGTTACATTATTTCTGCAGCAAACCCCTCATCTGTCCCGTGTGATAATTCCAACTTATTCTTTTTTTTGGCTGCTTTTTTTAATTAACGGCACTCCAGTTAATTTCCTCTTATCAAAGTTTATGTTTTCAATTACCACTAAAAGACCGCCACAAGTAATAAAGAGAACTTCCTTTTTTAAAAATAATAATTCAACTGGCGCCTAACGTTCCGGGCTCGAACTAAATTTCATTAATGTACTAATTTTTTGTTTGTTTTATTTTTGATGAACCAACTGTATCGATGGAGCAGTGAGGAAATAGATGTTGAAGGGGAAAAAAGATTCGTATTGTAGATGATGAGCTTCACCTCCACTCCACGCCGCAGTTCTGCATAAAAGGTACGGTCGCTCGCATTTTGCCATCAACGGAGTCGCGCTCGAGATGCCGTACGGGGAGGACCGTGTTACTGCGAAGGGTGTGGCGGATCGCTGCCCGACGGAGCCCGCTCAGGCGAATGTCGGCGACCCCATGCGGCCCTCCACTTACGAAGGATAGGCAGATGACTCAGGTTTACGCATCGGATTACCCACAGGATTTTCGCGAGCTCTGTGCCACGGAGCTATTCCTCATTACTGACAGACTGGCACATGCCCATGGTTATCCAGGCAGTGCCTTTGACGAAAGGCGCCTCCCCGCCTTACCGGCTGCCACGTGAGTTTCCTCTGTTGCCGCGCGACCTCCGGTGCGCGGCTTCGCAAGAGGCGATTGTAGCGTCGGGAACCCCACCGGATGCAACAACTCAAGATGTTGCTGTCCCGCCGGAGGCGGCCCCGAAGGGTGTTGCGCCACCAGAACTGGCTAATCACGTAGCCAGTGCCCCGCCGGTTGCCCCATCGGTCAATCCCAGCCAAGAAGCCGCTACTACGCCAGTTTCTGCCCCACATGGACAGACTGACCAAGACTACACTGACTGTACAGGACAAAATTCGGCTCCAGATGCACTGCATATTCCAGAGGCAAATCTAGAATCACTTCTATCGGCGGAGACGCCGATTGACGTACAACAGGCTTCGCGTGAACGCCTAGCCATACCACAGACACTGACGATTCGACCGCAACCACTTCTTTACAAGACGGGAGGCAAAACAAGAAGGAGGCTGGTGCGTCGGACGCCCTTGCGGCGCCCACGGCAGTCACTGAGGACCGTTTTACTGCCCCAAACCGGAGGCGTATTGTCAGGCCCAAACGGCTCGAGCAAGTGCAACCCCCGTCCCTACCTACGTCAAATCGATTTGCAGAGGCGCCTAAGAGGGGATGGAAGCTGAGCCCGCTGGTCAGGTGCGAAAGCCATCCCGACCACCGCCGGTAGTCATGAAGTAGACGGAGGACTTCATGAAATTCCGGCGGATGATCAAAGAGGTCGTCGACGTGAAGTCATTCAAAGTTACTGGGAATGACCTTTGCAAGGTCATCCCCTCCTCCACTGATGAACATAAGAAGCTTATGGACTTCGTTGGGGCACAGGCGCTGCATTGTTACACGCACAATGCAGAGTCCATCAAACTTCTGAAGGTGGTCATCTGCCACCTCCGCCTTAGGATGGACCCCAACCATCTGAAACAAGAGCTCGCAGATGTGGCCTACACCGTCCGCACAATCGAGCAGATGATGTCCCCCAGGATGCACAAGAAAATGCCGTTGATCCTCGTCGTCCTGGTTGACAACGAGGACGACCGCAAGATCTTCCAGTCAATCGCGGACATTGATGTTTCGATAGAACCCCTCCAGACCAAGGGAAAGAGGCCGCAGTGCTACTCTTGTCAGGGCGTGGATCACGTGGCCTACAAGTGTACCATGCCTGTGCGCTCTGTTAAGTGCGCAGGCCTGCACCAAAGTAAAGAATGTTTCAAAAAACATGAAGCAATGCTGCAACTGTAGCGAGCCGCATGTGGCTAGCTACAGGGGCTGCAGTGCTTTTAAACTACGCAAACGTGGCATGGCGGCACGGAAAGTGCAGCCTGGTGTTAGTTTTGCGGGCATTGCTAAGGGGCAGACTGCAGAACAGCAGGCTCCACCCCATGGGGAGCGCCGCAAACCTTCCCGGCCATCACAACTGGCCGAAAGTACTCAGGCTGTTCCTAACGCTGCCAGGTCGCCCCCTCCTCCCCCAGCCAGTGCTGAGGACGGACGGGCTGCTCCTGCTACTCAGAATCCCGCTCACGACCAGAGCCAGTCGGGCCCTGGCCCCCCAGGCACCTGCGCCCTCGGCTGCGAGCGCTGTTGCCAGTGATCTGCAAGCTCTACTGCAGACCTTAAATAGTATTACGGTTCAACTCCTAACACTTGTCTCCGCAGTCGCGACGGCCCTCCAGGCCACCTTTCAGTCCCCCAGCCACGGCAAATAATAACATTCATGGCCTGACCGTCTGCGTTTTTAACGTTAATAGTCTCCTGCCACAGCAGGGGGAATTTCGGGAATTCCTTCGCGACAAGGCAGATGATATCTGCCTCGTCTGCGAGACATTCCTAAAACCAGGTATCCAAGTTAAGGTAGCAAACTACTGCTGCTATCGCACCGACTGCTGGCGGCGGTATACGTTAGGTCGTCGTTGCGGCACTTTCCTGTGCAGTTGCCCCAGCTAGACATCCTTGAAGCCACTGGTGTGATAGTGCACACCACAATCGGAAAAATCACCTTAGTGGCAGCCTACCGGCTTCCATGGGGTGTACTGCAAGAAGCTGACTTCGACACCCTGCTGGCCTGGGGGGGGGGGGGGGGGGAGGAGAAGGGGGAGGGGGGTGCGGGAGGCGACGAGGCGACTTTTCGCCGCAGGGGACTTCAATGCAAAGTCCATTTGATGGAACTCTCACCTCACCAATGTCAGCGGGCGCCGATTGGAATGCGTTGCCCTGCCACATGGCGCCATTATTCTGGGGCCCTTTGACCCCACTATTTACCCAGTTTGTGGACAACCTGATATGCTCGACATCGCCATTCTGAGAGGGTCGGTTCAGTTTACGTCTGTCACAACGAGAACAGATCTGATCATGTACGAGTGATCTTTGACACATACGTCGTCGGTGCGGTGGGATAGAAGCTGGCCGACTGACCAAAAGACAAAAAATGTGTGTGAAATCTTATGGGACTTAACTGCTAAGGTCATCTGTCCCTAAGCTTACACACTACTTAACCTAAATTATCCTAAGGACAAACACACACACCCATGCCCGAGGGAGGACTCGAACCTCTGCCGGAACCAGCCGCGCAGTCCATGACTGCAGCGCCTGCGACCGCTCGGCTAATCTCGCGCGGTGGCCGACTGACCTACAGAAAGGTCGATGTCGAGCGCTTTCAAACCGAGGTATTGACGTACCTTTCTGATGCACCTGATCCTGTGGAGGTAGGAGCCGAAGTGCCCATTGCCTCTCTAAATCAGGCACTTATATGTGCTGCAGACGTTGCCGCTCCTGGACATCCTCACCCCCACGGGTTAGGTCTCACCGCCTCTCGCAATCAATTCTAGAGGCCATTGCGGCCAAAAACCGTCTTTTTCGTGAGTGGAAACTCATGAGGCAGCCAGTGACGAAACGTTGCATAAACCGCATGCGACGTGCCATCTCTGCAGGGCACTGCAACAGAGCTTGGGCAGACTTTGTCGAGTCCCTTGACCCGGACGATGGCAGCACTTGGCGCGTTGTGCGCGGTTTTCTGCGCCGCAGGCAGTGCGTTCCCCCACTACTGTCTGGCCAAGACCACCCCTGTGAGCCGGACGCCAAGGCCAGCACCCTGTCGGATACCTTTGGAGCTAACTTCAGGCCTTTGGTCGACATTGTTGACGAGGCCCACATCAGGCTCGTGGAGGAACGTCGTCCAACCTTCCTTGCTGCAAGAGAGGAAGATGACGTCATTGACCCCACTGCCGCCAAAGAGGTCGCTTCACTGTTTCGGATGCTTAACGCCCGCAGCGCCTGTGGCAACGACAGCATCCCAAACTTACTACTCTGAAATCTCTCTCTGGAGTTTCATCCATATCTGGCGGATATTTTTAACCATATACTTGCTTCGGGTGCCGGCCGTGGTGGCCGAGCGGTTCTAGGCGCTACAGTCTGGAACCGCGCGACCGCTACGGTCGCAGGTTCGAATCCTGCCTCGGGCATGAATGTGTGTGATGTCCTTAGGTTAGTTAGGTTTAAGTAGTTCTAAGTACTAGGGGACTGATGACCTCAGAAGTTAAGTCCCATAGTGCTCAGAGCCATTTGAACCATTTTTTTGCTTCGGGTGATTACCCTTCTGTATGCGGAAGTGATGGTCATCCCAAAGCAGGACAAAGAGCCCCGGCTGTCGTCCAACTATAGTCCCATAAACCTTCTTCCATCCCTCTCGAAGGTATTCGAGAGACTATATGTGAAGTGGCTCCTTCAACACGTAAGCCAGGAACAGCTTCTCCTGGATGAGCAGTTGCAGCAGACACGCCACGTCCCACCAGCTCCTCCATCTCTTGGAGCCTGCGATGAGGGTGCTGGAGATGAGGGAATAGCTCAGGGTGTTATTCCTAGACGTCTCCCGTGCCTTCGACTCCGTGTGGCACGAAGGCCTCATGTACAAGTTGTTTGTGCATGGGGTGCCGACGTCGCACGGGGTCCTCCTGAGGTCATATCTCCCCGGCAGGACTTCCCACGTCCAGGGAGACCAAGGAACGTCCACCGTCAGGCCCATCTGTGCTGGAGTACCACAGGGGTCCGTACTTTGCCCCCTGCTCTACTCGTTCTTCACAGCTGATGCATTGCGAGTGGACAGAGTGGAGTTGGCCCTCTACGCAGATGATACTGCCCTGGTCACTCACAGTATGAATGTGCACCACATAGGACGCCACCTAAGGCTGAGAAGCACTTGGTGCTTGGGCCACCAAGTGGCGTCTCGAATTTAATACTGGGAAGAGCGAGGCGGTTACCTTCACAAGGCCGAAAGTACTGGTACCTCCTAATCTGGAACCCCTTCACATCGCGAGATGCCCCATCTTGTGGTCCAAAACTGTGACACATATCGGTGTGCGACTAGTCAACCTTGCCTCCACGCCACGGCATCACGCTGTATCTGGCACTGGTGCGCCCAGTGTTGGAGTACGTGGCTATGGCTCATACAGGGACTGGGCCACCAACCACACCACCGGCCTACTACCCGTTGGCCGGACCTGTTGCGGAAGTGACCCACTTCCCAACAGCCCCAGGTAATACCCCCATCAGCCGAGAGGACCCACACAACCGATAGGGACATTCCCTTCCCAAATAGTTTGGACCTGCAGGCACAGCACGCAAGTGCTTATCCCGACCCCACACGTGCCTTAGGATGGCACGTTAGTCAGCCAGCCGGTCAGTCATTTTGCCATCGCAGTATATTGTAGTAGCCCTGCCGTGCATAGTCTCATCAGTTCGTGGTCAGAAGAATCATTTTATTGTGCTTTCAGCGTAGAATAGTGTAGTTATTATTGCACTGCGGCATGGAATGAGAGCTATCGGTAAGCAGCGCGCAAGTTGCAAGCAAATTTTCATGTGTTATGTTAAAGTTATCTTGTTCTTTTGCAGGTTAGGTAATTTCATTGTTGTGTCTATAAAGTTTCGTTTAGTTATTCAGGTTATATCGAAGGAAGATTCCATCTCTAGGTATAGTTGTTTGTGAAATGACCAAAATTGGTAAATTCACAAACATGGACCCTGGACAAGAAACTACTAACGAAGTTGCCGGTGTTGGCAATGTTGCAGCTGACTCAGTAGCAATAGAAACTGAACCAGATAATGCTGCAGCAGATGTAACTGAGCAGTCTCAATTTGCAGGGGTTACCGAACAAAGCCCTGCACCCACTGCAGACCCTTTTGCAGCTTTATTGTCCGCAGCTCGTGGTCGTGCGGTAGCGTTCTCGCTTCCCACGCCCGGGTTTCCGGGTTCGATTCCCGACGGGGTCAGGGATTTCCTCTGCCTCGTGATGACTGGGTGTTGTGTGCTGTCCTTAGGTTAGTTAGGTGTAAGTAGTTCTAAGTTCTAGGGGACTGATGACCATAGATGTTAAGTCCCATAGTGCTCTGAGCCATTTTGCAGCTTTATTAGACATAATCGCACTCTTGATGAACGAATGTGATGAAGCACAATTTGTAAAAGAAAAGAGAAAGCACAAGCTGCTAGGAAAAGAGAACGCGATAATGCGCTCATTAAGCAAATCACAGAATAAAACGGTGAACGCGATGATACGCAAGCGACAAAAGAAAGAGAATGCGAGAACTGCGAGAGAAAGAGAAAGCGATGAAGCACTAGCAGCGAAATAAAATGCTGGCTCTAAAAGTATTAAGAAATAAGTCTCAGCAACGCGTGAACACTACCCCAACAATCACGTAGAGAACCGTAGCATGACGTACACGTGAGTGACGGGTATGAATCTGATCCGGAATGTGCAGGATCAGTTTATGAAGAGTATCAGAGAGAGCACCCCCACATACAACAATCGCCTAGAGCGACGGGGGCGAACAGTTCTTTGATGAGCATTTTAATGGATGAGAGCCTATTAATATACCGGCAGTTTCAAGTATTCATACCAGATAAGAAGCCAGTATACCCCATTTGATTTATCCGGTCATTTAGGAATGTGCTCCCTAAAACGTGACACAAATGACAACGCATATAGTTCGTAGCGTCGCACATTCAAGGCGATGGAGCCTTGTGGGCGGCACAAGCTGTCGAGAATTATGATACATACAGTCAATTTGAAAAGGCATTCCTGTAGGTATATTGTTCGGCAGGAGTAGAAGACAGATTACGAAAAAAGGTCTTTCCGCCGAAACAATACAACCCGAAACTAGGAGGGTTAAGCTGATATTGCGACGAGCCGGTGTCACAGAAACACGTGCTCTGGGTGTTAAAGGCAAACTTGCCACCTAATATCCGAGAGAAATTAATTAAAGTTCCGGACGAGGACCTAGAACATTTTCTTTCTGTGCTGGACAGTATCGATTTGATAAAAGAGGATGTGAGAAGTAGCAACCAGCACCAAGAAACGCGGAATGATAGGTGTAATGGACATGGCAACATTTACCATAACAACCGAGGCTCACACCATAACGGTCATGCGTCGCATGTCGGTACATCAACAGACGGTGACGACAATGGAAATGGTCAACGAAAATAATCATTTGCGCAAAGACCGCGCAAGAATAACAGCAGATACCACCCTGTGTACAATAACAGGAATAACAGCAACGGTTACAGAATCAATAACAACAACCGGAACCGTAATTACCAGGGTCAAGGTAATGCGTCCAACGCGCACGCCCAGAATCGAAATAATGACCGATCTGACAGGCAAAATGTGCGCATTGTTGAGATGGCAGGGGTGACAACCTCAACTACGACGCCATCGACAAACTAAGTGCGGCTGATTGTGAGGCGTGCTCCCTGACGGCAGCCGCGGGCGGAATGGGGGTAGAACTGTGCTAGAGCCTGTGCATGCACTACGGTACAATGACGACCAGGACATGAGGCAGGAGTTGTTTGCAGATAAAGGAACAACTTCCGAACGGAATCGTGAATTCGTACAGGCTGCTGTGCAAGCCGTAGCAGGAGGTATTCGTACAATGCTCATTTTTGACACTGGTGCGAGTACGAATGTTACTGAGGCAAATTTTTTCCACTTGATCACGCAGCATCGAAAAGTACCGGCGTTACCAGTTCAGAATTGCGTGGTATCCGGTGCTACTGGCTCCGGAGACCAACGAGTTACAATATAGGCACAAATAGGTATTAAATAGGAGGGCAAAGCCGATAGATACACGTTCCTCGTCATGAGAGGTCTCACTGTGTCCTGTATCGTAGGCATTGACTATATGAGTGATAGGGACGCAGCTATCGACTTTCCCTATGGTCAGTGTCGTTTGAGTATTGGAGGAGAATTAAAAATTCTGAACATAATTAAAACAAAAGGTTAGTGTACCAGGCTGTGTGTAGGTATTCAAGTGAAAATCATAAATAGAAGGACGCTATGAGTGCAAGACCATCCTAGGTACCGTAGCCTTGCACCAGATGAACAGGATAGCCAGCAGTAAGACGTAAACTCTATCTCCATTCAGAATAGCGAGGAAGCAACGTATTTGTTGGACGAACAGAGGCAAGATTTATGTTTACACTTGGAGAGATACGTTCAAGTCTTTTCCAAAAGGCCTGGCATCATAAAAGGATACGAATACCGGATGGACGTATACCCCCATAAGACCTTTGCACATGCAACCTAATCCGTCCCGTTGTCTAAGCGCGAGGCTGTCAAGCAGGAACTTAATAAGATGAGTCAGTGGCGCATCATCGAAACATCTTTCTCCTCCGACAGCAGCCCTCTCTTAGCGGTGTGCAAAATAGGTGCAGGGGTGTGCCTTGTCCTGGACGCAAGGTCAATCAACAAGCTTATAGTCCCAGTGAGGACTCGACCCGAGAGTTTAGAGGAACAATTGCAGAAATTTCATCGGGTACAGTACTTGTCATCATTCGACATGCACTGCTCGTACTGGCTAGTGCAGCTAGCAGAAGAATCTAGAGAGTATACTGCTTTCATCTTTGCTGGCAGGTCTTACCAATTTAGGGTTTTGCTTTTCGGCCTTAATGTAAGCCCTAGCGTGTTTATCTCTGCCCTGGACACGGTCCTGGGGTCGGGACTGCTAGATCGAGAAACCCTGTACGAGTGGCGTTTGAAAAGTCCGTGCAAAAATAAAAACTACTTATGTGTTTGGGGCAAACATTTTTTATTTTTCGACATAGTCTCCTATTAGACCTATACATTCGTCCAACGCTGTTTTAATTTGTTGATCCCTTCCAAATAATAGGAATTGTCCAAGTCTGCAAAATACCTATTAGATGGAGCAATCACCTCCTCGTTTGAATAAAATCTTTGTCCCACCAGTCAGTTCTTCAAATTGGGGAACAAACAGTAGCCTGAGGGAGCCAAGTCTGGAGAATAGGGGGGATGTGAAACGAGTTTGAATCCTATTTCCATTAATTTTGCGACCACAACTGCTGAGGTGTGTGCTAGTGCATTGTCGTGATGGAAAAGGACGTTTTTGCGGTCCAATCACTGGCGCTTTTCTCGCAGCTCGGTTTTCAAACGGTCCAATAACGATGAATAATATTCACCTTTAATAGTTTTACCCTTTTCCAGATAATCGATGAAGATTATCCCTTGCAAATCCCAAAAGACAGTCGCCATAACCTTTCTGGCCGAAGGAATGGCTTTCACCTTTTTTGGTGCATATTCTGCCTTGGTAACCCATTGTTTAGATTGTTGTTTGGTCTCAGGAGTATAGTAATGTATCCATGTTTCATCCACAGTGACGATACAACGCTTAAAGTCCTGCAGATTCTTCCTGAACAGCTGCAAACCATCTTTGCAACACTTCACACGATTCCGTTTTTGGTCAAACGTGAGCAGTCGCGGAACCCATCTTGCAGATAGCTTCCTCATGTCCAAATGTTTATACAAAATAATATGTACCCGTTCGTCGAAATGCCCGCAGCACTAGCAATCTCACACACCTTAACTCTTCTGTCATCCATTACCATATCATGGATTTTATCAATGATTTCTGGAGTCGTAACCTCCATAGGTCGTCCAGAACGTTCAGCATCACTTGTGCTTATATGGCCACTCCGAAAATTTTGAAACCACTTGTAAACTGTTCTAATCGAAGGTGCAGAGTCACCGTAATGTTTATAAAACTTCTCTTTAGTCTCCTGAGGCGTTTTGTCTTTCATAAAGCAATGTTTAACCACCACACGAAATTCTTTTTCGTCCATTTTTTGACAATCACTCTACTTCCTTGATTCACACGAATGCCAAACGCAAAGAAATAGACCAATATGGCTGAAACTTGGTGTGCGTTCTTTCCAAAGATGCTACTAACTTAACATGACCTCGATAAGCGCCGGTGGTGCCATCTCTCGGACTCTGCACGGACTTTTCAAATGCCCCTCGTATGTCGACGATTTGCTAGTCGCAAGGACGATTTGCTAGTCGCAATGCCCACGTGGGAAGAGCACCTGGATGCGCTAGATAGGGTGTTCAAGAAGTTCTCTGAGTTCAGTGGAACAGCCAACTTACAGAAATCGAAGTTTGCCAGAGATAAATTAAAATTTCTTGGACAAACTGTTTCTCCCACAGGCATATAACGTGATCCAGTAAAGATTGATGCAATTCCCAGCATCTGCCACTAAAAAGCAACTTAAATCTTTCCTTGGACTTTCATCATTTTTTCGTCGTTTTATGCCTGATCAGTCAACAAATGATCGTGATCTTTTAAATTTACTGAAAAAGAATGTGGTTTGGCATTGGTTGAGCAAATGCCAGCAGGAGTTCGATAATATCAAACAGAGTTTGATATCAGCGAACATCCTGCATCACCCCCAACGTGACTAAAGATTTCTGAATAGCAACTGATGCTTCCTGCTCCAGTTTAGGAGCGTGCCCCTTACAGGAGGAAAACACAGAAATCAAGATAACGTACAAAGTCATCAGTTTTGAAGTCATGTCCTAACTGAATGTGAAAGATCTTGCACCACTACAGAGTTAGAAGCATTAGCCGCTGTGTGGTCTTTTAGGAAATTTAATTAGTACATCCATGGTAAAGTTGCATCAGCATCTACCATGGTGGACGCTGCTACTCCAGGAATATGATTATGAGAGCGTGCATATAAGTGGTAAGGAGAACGTTGCAGCAGACGCACTCTGTCGTTTATCACAAGGTTTGCCTGAGTATTCAGACTTAGTGGAACAAATATCCAATTTCAAAATTATGTTGATGAAAGACCCTTTACATGACAGTATTATTTAAATATATGTACAGGATGCAGATGACAGGTGGACCCAAGTCAGGCGTATGCTTGCCGAGTTGTCGCACCACAATGTGTGACATACTTTACTGTCCATAATGACGTGCTTCTTCACAATCAACACAGGCAGCTGAAGTCATGGTGTGTCTCCACACCAAATAGGTATAAGGAACATGTGATATGATACACCCATATCGCATGGGGGCACGTCGGGGTGAAGAAGTGTAAGAGAAAAATTGATCGTACTGAACCTGCACCGGTGTGCGCATAAATTACTTTACACCTGTAAAGTTTGTCAGCATTGTAAGGCTTCTAATCTTTCCAATAAAATAAAACTGCATCCGATTATCACTAACAAACAAGGCGAGGTGGTGGCCATTGACATCTCTGACCCTCAACCCCAGACGACAGAAGGTGTCAAGTACAGTGTCGCCTTGTATGACCTCTCCTTGAAATATGTACATTTGCATGCCAATAAATCAGCAACAGAGTACACGACGGAACTTGCCCCCCTTCTTGCAGCAGTGTACCGTAGGTCTCTAGAAGAGCGTAGCGTTCCAAAAGATTGGAAAAGTGCACAGGTCATCCCCGTTTTCAAGAAGGAACGTCGAACAGATGTGCAAAACTATAGACCTATATCTCTAATGATCAGTTGTAGAATTTTGGAACACATATTATGTTGGAATATAATGACTTCTCTGGAGACTAGAAATCCACTCTGTAGGAATCAGCATGGGTTTCGAAAAAGACAATCGTGTGAAACCCAGCTCGCGCTATTCATCCATGAGACTCAGAGAGTCATAGACACGGGTTCACAGGTAGATGCCGTGTTTCTTGACTTCTGCAAGGCGTTTGATACAGTTCCCCACAGTCGTTTAATGAAGAAAGTAAGAGCATATGGACTATCAGACCAATTGTGTGATTGGATTGAAGGGTTCCTAGATAACAGAACACAGCATGTCATTCTCAACAGAGAGAAGTCTTCCGAAGTAAGAGTGATTTCAGGCATGCCACAGGGGGGTGTCGTAGGACCGTTGCTATTCACAATATATGTAAATGACCTTGTGGATAACATCAGAAGTTCACTGAGGCATTTTGCAGATGATGCTGTAGTATATCGAGAGGTTGTAACAATGGAAAATTGTACTGAAATGTAAGAGAATCTGCAAAAAATTGACGCATGGTGCAGGGAATGGCAATTGAATCTCAATGTAGACAAGTGTAATGTGCTGCGCATACATAGAAAAAAATATCTTTTATCATTTAGCTACAATATAGCAGATCAGCAACTAGAAGCAGTTAATACTGTACATTACCTGAGAGTAGGCATTAGGAGTGATTTAAAATGGAATGACCATATAAAATTAATCGTCGGTAAAGCAGATGCCAGACTGAGATTCATTGGAAGAATCCTAAGGAAATGCAGTCAGAAAACAAAGGAAGTAGGTTACAGTACACTTGTTCGCCCACTGCTTGAATACTGCTCACCAGTATGGGATCCATACCAGATAGGGTTGATGGAAGAGATAGAGAAGGTCCAATGGAGAGCAGCGAGCTACGTTACAGGATCATTTAGTAATCGCAAAAGCGTTACGGAGATGATAGGTAAACTCCAGTGGAAGACTCTGCAAGAGAGACGCTCAGTAGCTCAGTACGGGCTTTTGTCAAAGTTTCGAGAATATACCTTCACAGAGGAGTCGAGCAGTATACTGCTCCCTCCTACATATATATATCACGAAGAGACCATGAGGATAAATCAGAGAGATTAGAGCCCACACAGAGGCATACTGACAATCTTTCTTTCCACGAACAATATGAGACTGGAATAGAAGGGAGAACCGATAGAGGTACTCAAGGTATGCTCTGCCACACACCATCAGGTGGCTTGTGGAGTATGGATGTAGATGCAGATGTAGAACAGCAGTGCCCATCATTAAATGAATCCATGGAGGTTTCTTTCCTAGGTTCAGGATGCAGGATGCTATTCTATCCCATAATGCACCAAATTTCACTGACGAGATGTGGAGAAACTTCTTAAAGGAAAATGATATCCACCAGATATTAATAAGCAATTTCCATCCTGAATCAAATGCCATGGTAAGGATTTTATGGGAATTCAATAGATTCATTCGAACATATACATAATGAAAAAACAAACCGAATGGGTGGAATTTGTTTCACCATTCAAGCAGGTGGTACACAATCTTCCCCGCACAATGACACAACTTATGCCAGTTTCTATTATCTTCAATACCCAAGAGAGGAATGAATAGGTCAATTCTCTGCCAAAATATTCTGCTGACGAATTATCCAGAGAGTAACGGATCAGATGAATACTTAATGCCATTAATGCTGCTGCACAGATTAGGAAGCATGCTTATGATAAGAAGATTGGCAAAGTGCGAGAGTATAAAGTCAGAGATCACATCCAAAATCTTCTTTACTTCTAAGGCAGAACAAGAAGTGGCAAACTTTGTACACCGGCCCATAAGAAATTGTACACATTCCTCATGAAGGCAGTTATTTGCTTGCCTACCCAGAATCTTGGAAGATCAAAGGATATTATCAAAATGATCTCAAGAAATATATACAAGGATGAACAGAATTCATATTTACACATGTAAACAATGGTGTGCAGCATTTTGCATTATTTTCCTTATTATTATCTGTGTTATCTTATAGATTTTGTATTCATATATTTGTTAAGATAGACAGGATATGGACTATGAAAAGAACAGAGACTGAAATAAACCAGATTTGACTAATTAATGAGAAAGCACAGCAGTGCATACAGTGTACATACTAGTCTAATGCAGAGATTGTTAAGAGTCTTGGTATTCACTTCCTGTGTTTAGCTGTAAGGTATTTCTTATGTTTTCTTGTTATATATTTTATATTTATTCCTAGATTAATAAGTGTCATTCTGACAATGTCACTAATGAACTGAACAAAGACAGTATCTTCAGTGCTTACAGAAAATATACATGAACCGAAATGAACTGAGAAATGTTGCCAGTAAAGTAAATTGTCAGTATCTGGCATAAATACTGTACATAACTCTGTAAATAGTTACTTTAAGGTGTATTGCTATTTCTATCTTTTATACAAACAGCTCTATGACTATGCAATTATGTTACTGAGTCCTATTAATGTTTCATTAAGGTTAAAGAACCTTTGATTGAGTCATTTAAAGAATGTTTTATGACGTGATTTCTTATCAACGTATTTGCTCCATGAATAGCATATTCTCATATTTGGCACCAGACATGTGCTGCAGAAATAATAACATGCACAGATCTATGTAAATAATAGATTTAAGTTTTTGAACTCATTGTTAGTAAGCATTTAGTTAACTTCTATGCATTTTCATTTTTTCCTGATGTTTGTTTATTGTATACATCTATATGCATTTTTCTGTGAACACAATTCATGACACTGATAACACTTTAATAAAGTAGTATTAAGAGCAATTAATGTGCCTTGCTGTAAGCATAATTCTGTAAGACCAAGAGATGAACCGATTATGCTACGCAAGACACGGGCTTGACACATATTATTTTTGAGGCATGTTTAATTTCACAAACACAAATTTCAGGTTTATCTTCCCTCTTTTTGGGAATCTCTCTTGCTTTGTTCTTCACGATCAGTTTTCATTTGCCTTGAATTTCACCTGTACCGGGCAACATGGAATGGTCGTGGCCTCATATATGTGTTGACAATGATCTTGCATATATGAGCCACTCAGTAGGAATGTTAAACAAGACTGCTGGAGTAAATTCTATACCAACATAATATTTCTGTGCAGGCATAGTTTCTATGTAAACAAGTTTAAAATGCTTATATTTTATAAATAGTTAGGTATTTTGTATGTCAATGTCTAATATTCAGGTAGCAGGGATTCACTTGTAATTAAGATGGAAACATGCAAAAGTGACTGTTTATATGTGATGTGAATAGTGCCACAATGACAGGTGGACAATAAAGTGCACTATTGAGTGGACATGGGGCACTCAAGTGAGTGTGAAATGTGGAACTTCGAAGTGTTTATGAAACTTATAATCATGCGAAAGAGATGATGAACAATGGCTAGGTTCAATCTTACCATTTGTGGGCTGTATGTAGCAGCTGACGGGAGGTGAATCAACGTTTTCAGCCTCTTCTTGCGGTCTAATCCAATGAGTGATACATTTGCACACACTCACTCACACACACACACACACACACACACACACACACACACACACACACACACACACACACACACACAAAAAGCAGTATAGTGAAGAGCAGCATAGTGATGTGCAACTTGTAAGGCACAAACTGTGACTAATTTTGCTAAAGACACAGTTTTGGGACGATTTATTATTGACAACACATAAACAGTGCAATTACACATGATGTGACTCTACAGGGCAATGAATAAACTGTGTTACCAGAGACATTTAAAGAATGCCTGCTCAAAAACACTCATATAACTGTGCTATATAAGTGTAACAGACAGTGTTGAGACATGTTTGTTGTAGTTATTCAGACTGGGAACCATCTTAAAATAGTGTGCTTGAACATTTTTCCACATAAGAGGCTTCCAGAACAGGAAGAGACTGAGAAAAAATGATAGTAAAGTTACCTTCAGTTGTCTACTTGTATATAAACATGAGCGGCATCTGGCTCTCTCTCGATACCCTCCCTCTATTGATGTCTGCACTCTTGTGGATCGCTCTCTCTTCATGATCACTCTCTCGAATGATTTTGCAACAGGCACTTGTATCTGAAAGATATTTTCAAGACGTGTAATGTATTTATCTATGTAAAAGTATTGTCAATATATGAATAATTGTTATTGTTTGCCGATGTTTCATTTCAACAACATTTACCTTGCTTGCCAACTTTTCTATGCTTCAACTAGGAGAACTGCAAGACTGCTGACATATCACTTGCTGGCCACTGCCGAACATCACTGATGTTCGAATTTGTAGCAACCACTCATGCATCCCTGAGATCTATTAAGCTGATCTGTAAATGCAATTTCCAGACAGCACATCTGTGCATAACACATAATATTAATGATCAGCATACAGCCAATAAACAATGTGCATGGTCAGTCCACTCCATAGTATCAAAGCTGGTTAGACAAAATCTTGAATTATTAATTTTTCATCTGTTAGTGGTAAATTTATCTGTGCCATGTGATAATTTAAACTTATCTTTTTTTAATTGGATGCTTCTTTTAATTAATAGCACTCCAGTTAACTTCCTCTTATCAAAATTTATTTTCCAATTACCTCTAAAGAGAGCCACACAACATAGAGAAAACTTTATTTTTAAAACAATAATTCAGTGATAACTACAGTGTCATGCACAACCAGCATCAACCATCCCTGTATTGACTGATCAAGTGTAACAGGCAAATACAAACCAGTAATAATAACAGAACAATGGGAAAGAATCCATTGCCCTGGGCTCCAGGCAGTAAGACTGAGTAACAGATCTTCATTGGGCTCCCATGGATCAGGCACCCCAAAAGAGAAGAATCGCAGCTTCTCAAAAACCTTCAAGACCAAGAGAAAATTTTAGATGGGAAAACTCAACACGTACACACCACTAAAACCAGGTAAATTCAAACAGTTGTAAAAGAAAATGGATTAATTCAGTATCAAAATTCTGGCAGTACAGGTACATGATTCTCAGATGAGAAACTCTTTGACTCAGAAAACTACAGAATATCCCAGGGGAAACTATCTATAACCATTCCAAGAAGAAATGTCAAACTCTTTGGAACAGGATTTGTAGTACATGACTTGGTACTGGACTCTGTACTAAATTTTGCTTCAAAATCAGAAAAAATATCAACACTCACAATAAAATCTGAAAACAAAGACCATACATTAATCAATGCACATGCCCCCACAGATAACTACAACAAGAAAAATGCACAGATGATAGAAGATTTCTGGGAAGATCTAGAAGAAACCACCAGCAAAATCCCCACAAATCAAGTGAAAGTGTTACTGCCTTAAATGGGAATAAACAGTAACAGATTTTAAGACTTTTAAATAATAAATCCAGAAATATACACTACAACATAATTTTTCATCCCTCAAGTGGAAGGTAGTATTGTTACTCATTCTAGAAACCAAGTATATTTTAAATTGCTTAATGCAATTTGTATTAATTAGCAATTAAAAAGTGTCCCTATTCACCCCATCAATGGGGTCAATAGGGACTGTCATAAACACAGAACCCTACCGCAACAGGCATTGTGGCAATAGGAACACAAAAATGGTTTTTGAAAATACAAATTAATCTGAAGAATATAAAAAGTCATTTAAACATATGTATGCCTCATATTATTAATGGTCCTTACATAACTTGCATCACTTGAAGTATTTTCCATATTTGGGAAAACATACACACTATGTCTGTGGACATTTGTCTAAAAAATGATGCCACTAATGTATTTCCTTCATGCAAAAACCGAGCGAGGTGGCGCAGTGGTTAGCATTCGGGAGGACGACGGTTCAATCCCATCTCCAGCCATCCTGATTTAGGTTTTCCGTGATTTCCCTAAATCGTTTCAGGCAAATGCCGGGATGGTTCCTTTGAAAGGGCACGGCCGATTTCCTTCCCAATCCTTCCCTAACCCGAGCTTGCGCTCCGTCTCTAATGACCTCGTTGTCAACGGGACGTTAAACACTAACCACCACCACCACCACTTCATGCAAAACTTTGGTAATTCTCTCAGTAAAAGATTTTGAACCTCCCTTAAGGCTCTCATATTTCCCTTTGACCCATTCCCCAATATGTAACACCTGATAAAGAGACTGTTCTTCTGCATTCTGATTAGATGTGGCTTCTTCTTTCTTCAAATCTGTGGTCACTGTTACTGTCACCATCACTATCTTCATCTTCATCTTCTTACTCATCCACTAAATTTGCCTAGTCATATGTATGGACACTCCTTCCAGGTTGCACATTTAGTTTCTTTTTCTATCTGGTTTGGACAAATTATCATCAGGCCATCTTTGATTCTTAATAAATCAACCATGCTGTCATTAACAGAGCTGCCTTCACCATTTTGTTCACATGGCAATAATTCATGTACTTGGTCCTTACTGAAAGGATAAATGCCAGTCTTCTTGGAACACAAACAAATGTTTTACTCCATGGTTGATGATAACATGTCAAGGGCTTGTTTCAAAATTCAAGAAAAGTATTTCTTGTTAATTCCTGAACATTTGTTGTTAGTTCTGCTCTTCCAGTTTCCCAGGACCTTTTGCCAAGTATGACTCAATTGCCTAAACATTGCAACATCTAGAAGTTGTATAACATGTGTTGTTCAGTGGGGAAAAAACCACACTCATTGTCACTTTTCACTCTTACATTGGATTTTGTTTGGTTCATGACCCTAATAACTACAGAGGAACTTCACTACTGCCTGTGACATACAAAATTCTATCCAAAGCCCTGTTACATTAGTTAGAACCCCAAATGGATCCACAGACAGGAGAATTCCAAGGAGGGTTCAGAAAGGGAAGATAATGCAATGAACAGATCTGTTGCCTTAGAACAACATTAACAACAAGAAAGTCCAGGAACAGCAAAATAACATTTGTTGACTTTGAGAAGGCCTATGACCCTATAGACAAAGAAATGATCTTCAACACTTTGGAAGAAATGAAGGTGGACAACAAGACTAGAAAGCTAATCCAGGAAACATTAAGAAATACAACATCCAAAGTGAAGTTTATCAGCGAGATCTCAGAACCATTTGAGATCAAGACAGGAATGAGACAAGAGATAGCCTGTCACCCATTCTATTTAACTCAATTTTTGAGAAAATAATCATGACATGGTACAAAAGAGTCAATGGGGTAAAGACGGGGAGACACAAGGGTAGAACAGTCAACATAAAATTTCTGGCCTTTGCCAATGATATAGCCATATAACAAATAACAGAAAAGAAGTAAAGGAAGCTCTAAAGACACTACACAAAGCCTCAGCCAAAACAGGACTATAAATCACCTATCAAAAAGCACAGTACGTGGCCACAAAATCCACAGACACCTGCTGGTAATGAAGCATGGAAAAAAGATAACACAAGCAGGAAGTTGAAGCAGACTTACAAGGAACCATTGCAACAAAAGAAGTAATTCCATCAATGGAAAATTAAGACACTACATACAGCAGTCTTACCAGAGGCCATCAGAACCAACAGTAATCAAGAAAAGAACAAAAATCAGTCAGCTAGAAAAACAAGAGAGAAAAATACTGAGAAAGATCTACAGGCCAGTTCAGAAAGAGGGGATCTGGATAGAGAGACCAACAAAAGAATTTTACAAACATACACAGATGATTACTCACAACATCATGAAAAGAAGGGCAAAGTTCTATGCACACATACATTGGATGACCGAAAACAGACTGACCAAGAAAATTTTTGACATAGTGACAACTAATTAACTGAACCAACTGGGTAAAGGAAACCCTGAAAGACCTCAAGGAACAACGTCTCCACAGAAGACATGATGGACTAGGAAAAATACAGAGAAAAAAAAATCATAAAACAGGAATTTCTGCAAATGTGTAAAGAGAAGAAAACAGAAAAGAAGTTGAGAGAATAGAAGAAGAAGGAACACAGTGAATATATGAGATGTTTTTGGGGGAGAAAATAAAAGACAGAAGAAAAAATGCCATGAAAATCCCTTTAAAATTAATTGTTTTTTTAGCACACTCTTAAGGGGGAAATAATAATTACAAACCATAGATTTAAATTTTGAACAAAACAACATTTACAACTATGTAAATAAAAACTGAAATTTTCATTTGTTCAAAACTATAAATCTTTGGGAGTTCTTCACCGACTGATTCGATTTTTGACACAAATATGCATTTGAATAAGCACCTGTTTTTATATACCTATTTTTAAAATATGTAATAAATAATAAATAAAGGGAAAATGTTAGTACCATAAATCTCTTGCCCGATTTACTTCAGACTTTTATGCAACACTCTAATGAAAATTTGACAGGCATGTATATATATATATATATATATATATATATATATATATATATATATATATATATATATATATATATATATATATATATCACACACATCTGAATTTGCAATAGCAACAAACAAGGCTCAAAGTCAGAAAGAGAGGGGAAGAGAAGATGGAGATGGACAGAGAGATGGGAGGAAATGGGCGCTGAGAGTGGAAAGAAGGAGATGGACAAAGAGAGGGGGCAGAAGGAAATGGAGAGAGGGGGAGGAGAAGATGGACATAGAAAGGAGGGAAGAGGGGATGCATAGAGAGAGGGGAGCAGGAGGAAATGGAGGGAGAGTGGGGAAGAGAAGATAGGCATAGAAAGGGGGGGGGAGATGATGGACAGAGAGAGGGTGAGAGAGAGTGGCCAGTAGAACATGGAGAAAGGGGGAGAAAAAGATGGGCAGAGAAAGGGGGGAGGAGATGATGGATACAGGGGAGAAAGAGAAAATGGATGAAGAGAGAGACACTTGGAGATGGATAGGGATGGAGGGGGGAGGGGGGTGGGAGGGTATTAGGACACACAACCAATTCCCATACATATTAGAAACTGTGCTTTCTCTTTTCTTTCTTTTCCATTCAACATGACTGAGCTACAAAAATGTGTGGCCAGGTACAGCTAGAAAATAAAGAAGTAAATAAAATAAATATGAAGGAATATTTATATGGGGTGTAGTCCCGCTGATTAACTTGGTCACTCATTATATGAAGGGAGGACACAGTGCCTATTTATTGTTGTTGTTGTTGTGGTCTTCAGTCGAGAGACTGGTTTGATGCAGCTCTCCATGCTACTCTATCCCGTGCATGCTTCTTCATCTCCCAGTACCTACTGCAACCTACATCCTTCTGAATCTGTTCAGTGTATTCATCTCTTGGTCTCCCTCTACGATTTTTACTCTCCACGCTGCCCTCCAATACTAAATTGGCGATCCCATGATGCCTCAGAATATGCCCTACCAACTGATCCCTTCTTCTAGTCAAGCTGTGCCACAAATTTCTCTTCTCTCCAATTCTATTCAGTACCTCCTCACTAGTTATGTGATCTACCAATCTAATCTTCAGCATTCTTCTGTAGCACCACATGTTAAAAGCTTCTATTCTATTCTTGCCTAAACTATTTAATGTCCATGTTTCACTTCCATACATGGCTACACTCCATACAAATACTTTCAGAAACGACTTCCTGACACTTAAATCTATACTTGATGTTAACAAATCTCTCTTCTTCAGAAACACTTTCCTCGCCATTGCCAGTCTACATTTTATATCCTCTCTGTTTCCACCATCATCAGTTATTTTGCTCTCCAAATAGCAAAACTATTTACTACTTTAAGAGTCTCATTTCCTAATCTAATTCCCACTGCATCACCCGATTTAATTCAACTACATTCCATTATCCTTGTTTTGCTTTTGTTGATGTTCATCTTATATCCTCCTTTCAAGACACTGTCCATTCCGTTCAGCTGCTCTTCCAGGTTCTTTGCTGTCTCTGACAGAATTACAATGCCATCGGCGAACCACAAAGATTTTTATTTCTTCTGCATGGATTTTAATTCCTACTCTGAATTTTTCTTTTGTTTCCTTTACTGCTTGCTCAATATACAGATTGAATAACATTGGGGATAGGCTACAACCCTGTCTCACTCCCTTCCCAACCACTGCTTCCCTTTCATGTCCCTCGACTCTTATAACTGCCATCTGGTTTCTGTACAAATTTTAAATAGTCTTTCGCTCCCTGTATTTTACCACTGCCACCTTCAGAATTTGATAGAGAGTATTCCAGCCAACATTGTCAAAAGGTTTCTCTAAGTCTACAAATGCTAGAAATGTAGGTTTGCCTTTCCTTAATCTATTTTCTAAGTAGGGTCAGTATTGCTGCATGTGTTCCAACATTTCTACGGAATCCAAACTGATCTTCCCCAAGGTTGGCTTCTATCAGTTTTTCCATTTGTCTGTAAAGAATTCGTGTTAGTATTTTGCATCCATGGCTTATTAAACTGATAGTTCAGTAATTTTCACCTCTGTCAATAAATGCTTAATTTGGGATTTGAATTATTATATTCTTCTTCAAGTCTGAAGATATTTCACCTGTCTCATACATCTTGCTCACTAGATGGTAGAGTTTTGTTAGGTCTGGCTCTCCCAAGGCTGTCAGTAGTTCTAATGGAATATTGTCTACTCCTGGGGCCTTGTTTGGACTCAGGTCTTTCAGTATTTTGTCAAATTCTTCATGCAGTATGATATCTCCTATTTCATCTTCATCTACATTCTCTTCAATTTATGTAATATTGTCCTCTATATACTCCTTCCACCTTTCTGCTTTGCCTTCTTTGCTTGGAACTGGGTTTCTATCTGAGCTCTTTTCTCCAAAGATCTCTTTCATTTTCCTGTAGGCAGTATCTATTTTACCCGTAGTGATATGTGTCTCTACATCCTTACATTTGTCCTCTAGCCATCCCTGCTTAGCCGTTTTGCACTTCCTGTCGATTTCATTTTTGAGACGTTTGTATTCCTTTTTGCCTGCTTCATTTACTGCATTTTTATATTTTCTCCTTCATCAATTAAATTCAATATCTCTTCTGTTACTCAAGGGTTTCTATTAGCCCTCATCTTTTTACCCACTTGATCCTCTGCTACCTTCACTATTTCGTCTCTCAAAGCTACCCATTCTTCTTCTACTGTATTTCTTTCCCTCATTCTTGTCAATCATTCCCTAATGCTCTCCCTGAAGGTCTCTACAACCTCTGATACTTTCTGTTTATCCAGGTCCCATCTCCTCAAATTCCCATCTTTTCACAGTTTCTTCAGTTTTAATCTACAGTTCATAACCAATAGATTGTGGTCAGAGTCCACATCTGCCCCTGGAAATGTCTTACAATTTAAAACCTGGTTCCTGAATCTCTGTCTTACCATTATATAATCTATCTGAGACCTTCCAGTGTCTCCAGGGTTCTTCCATGTATACGACCTTCTTTTATGATTCTTGAACTAAGTTTTAGCTATGATTAAGTTATGCTCTGTGCAAAATTCTACCAGGCGGCTTCCTCTTTCATTCGTTACTCCCATTCCATATTCACCTACTACGTTTCCTTCTCTTCCTTTTCCTACTATCGAGTTCCAGTCAGCCATGACTATTAAATTTTTGTCTCCCTTCACTATCTGAATAATTTCTTTTATCTCATCATACATTTCATCAATCTCTTTGTCATCTGCGGAGCTAGTTGGTATATAAACTTGTACTACTGTGGTAGGCATGGGCTTCATATCTATCTTGGCCACAATAATGCATTCACTATGCTGTTTGTAGTAGCTTACCCACATTCCTATTTTCCTATTCATTATTAAACCTACTCCTGCATTACCCCTATTTGATTTTGTATTTATAACCTGGTATTCACCTAACCAGAAGTATTTTTCCTCCTGCCACCGAACTTCACTAATTTCCACTATATCTAACTTTAACCTATCCATTTCCCTTTTTAAATTTTCTAGCATACCTGCCTGATTAAGGGACCTGACATTCCACACTCTGATCAGTAGAATGCCAGTTTTCTTTCTCCTAATAACAACATCCTCCTGAGTAGTCCCCACCCAGAGATCCGAATGGGGGGCTATTTTACCTCTAGAACATTTTACCCAAGAGGGCACCATCATCATTTAACCATACAGTAAAGCTGCATGCCCTCGGGAAAAATTACGGCTGTAGCCTCCCCTTGCTTTCAGCTGTTCGCAGTACCGGCACAGCAAGGCCGTTTTGGTTAGTGTTACAAGGCCAGATCAGTCAATCATCCAGACTGTTGCCCCTGCAACTACTGAAAAGGCTGCTGCCCCTCCTCAGGTACCACACGTTTGTCTGGCCTCTCAACAGCTACCCCTCAGCTGTGGTTGCACCTACGGTATGGCTATCTGTATCACTCAGGCACGCAAGCCTTCCCACCAACAGCAAGGTCCACGGTTCAGGGCGTGGGGGGGTGGGGGTGGGGGGGAGGGGGTCTATTTATGTCCAGGGGAAACCGGCTCCCCTCATCAGCATTTACACAGTGTGTGACAAAGCAAGCTGGGATATTTCTTACTTCCCCTCTTGTTTCGCCATCTGCCAACTTAAATTCATTTTTTCAATTTTAACTAAATACCATTAACATACTTGAATATAATCTGCATTTTCATAAAAGAGAAAGATTGGTCCTCAGTTTTAAGGAATATAACACCTGATCTAATTTTGTGCTTAGTTTTACATATGTAATTGATTTTCTAATTTATTTTGATTATGCCTAGTTAGTATCTTTTGTTATAGGGTGAAATCAGTAATTGTTTCATAACTTAAATTCTATTGTTGATGTATAAATAACTGTAAACATTTGGAAGACGAAATGTTAGTATTCTTAAAGTATCTAGTTGGTTCTAGTCAGAAAGATGTTAGCAAAGCCAGTCCTTAATTAATTCCAAAGTAATTCATAATTTTGTCAAAAGTATTGTTTGTGTAACTACTTTTGTTAATTTCATGATTTAAACAAATAATTCGGCCTAACTCTTGTAGTAAAAGAAACTGTTAAAAAGACAGAATTTTTCAATGTATTCAGTTAATTTAATGAGTTAAGTTTTAAATGTAATTTCTGTAAATTTAACTTCAAACAATGTGTAGTTTCAGTACTGGTCATTGTGAGGACATACAAGGGCCTGATTTTTGGTCCCGAGACAGTCATTTCATGGCAGAATTTCAGACAAGAAACCTGTGTTGGTTAGATCAACAACAATGCTTCAACTTAACTGTCGAATATGTGTTAAACAATTAGGCCATGTGTAAAAACAGTGACAGTGTCTGCTCCATATGTACCTTTCTGTTCTTCAAGAACTGTAAACGTTGTGGTTAGGTTGTTACTGCTCGTACATGTTCAATAGTAAACTATTGTAGCAGTATGTGGATGTTCACCTGAAAACTATTAATGAGACTTATCGAAAGTTAAACAATAGTGCACTGGCCGTATATAACTGTGTATTATTGGGGGGTTGTGAAAAGTGAAAGTAAAAGACTGTGAAACACAACTGTGCCCCTGTTGGCTACATCATTTACAGTGGACAGTACTGCATCTCCATTACCTATTTTTTCAGCCAGTGCGTCACCACCGAGGACAACAAATGAAGAAACAAAGTAGGCAAACAGCTACAAGTGATGGGCGCTAAACTCCATTGGGCAAATAATGAAAGGAAAATGTATAATTATCCATATTATGACAAGTAAGAGAGTACATAGCCAATGGAGTACATCATCATGGCTTGTATCAGAATTGGACAACTTAGCAGCTGTTCAGAGCCTGATTTGTGGTGATTAATTGCATAATACCATAACTGGGAATTATACTAGAGTCATATTTCAACAGTCCTCACTCTTCAGTCCTGACGGTTGTAACATAGCAGAATGGAACTACAAAATTCAGTGTACCATTCCTTACATTTCAGAGATTGTGATACCATAATGTGATCTCTACGTGCAATTCTACACATGCTTGCTTACTGTATTTATGAAATCTAATTAACTTATGATTAAATTAATATTCATATAATAAATATTCAAATCTGATCAATTTACAGAAGGATTTTATTATAAACCCAAAATATGTTAAACCTCACGTAGATACACGCTAAGAATGTTCTTCAAAGGATTAACACATATCATTGCAGAAAGAAAATTTCATAGTAAAAAGAACATCTAATACTGTGAAGATGAAGTTACATGTAATTATCACCTGTCGGTTTACTAGCCTAGGTTAATGAACAACCAACTTAAAGTTGGAAGAAGGATAAGAAAACAATTTGCTACTGTCATATTATGAGAACTACTCAATGAACTGACAAAACAATCAAATCCATTCTGATTAATAACATGTATGGTTAGCATATTATCTTGTAAACCTTGTCTTCACATATAATACAAGCATCCCCAATGCTAGAACAAAAAGTAGTAGTACTATGAACCTAAGTATATGAATTAGTTATGCTATCGAAAACACCAATGATTTAATCATACACTTTTATCATTTAATGATACAACTGTTTCAGACATTTTGCTTTTAATTGTGTAATATTAGAAGCTATAAAACGTGACAGTGCATTTCAGGTTATTAGAATTTTTTATATTTTTCTGTAGCTGTGCTCCAACCTATATATTGGTAATAGACACTGTGTATTCTTTCAGAGAAAAACAAAATATCAGAGAGAAAGTAAGGAGAAGTGGAACACTGCAAACACAAGTTTAGTGGAGGAATGACATTCACAAGGCATATATATATATATATATATATATATATATATATATATATATATATATATATATATATATATATATATATATATATATATAATGTGAAAACAGTACTTTGTATAAAATGTCTACATATTGTAAACAATAGATTAGAACTTATCATTACTTTATTTCACAAACATATACAAACACTACAATCACTTTGTATAACAAACTTCCTATCCTGGTGTGTGCATTCCATGACAAAGTCTCATCCACAATTCTTATGCGCGATACTGTGGGGATGTGCGGTTAGGGGGCGGTGGGGTGGCGGGTGAGGGAGCTATGGGATGTAACTCAGTATATGCTTCCTTACATTGCAGAGACTGTTACACTATCACATGATCTTTGCATGAAATGTTATATGTATTCAGAAACCTCAGTTGTATCATTGCTTGCTAACTGTATTTATGAAAACTAATTAACTTGCTATGAATGAAGCTGATAGTATTAAGTCTGATCCAATTTAGAGAAGGACTGTACTACAGTCCCGAAATATGTTAAACCAACACATAATTTCTAAACATTTAGGTGCTGGAGTGCATCTCTTCAAACATACCCCCCCCTGCCCCCCTCCTCCATCCCACCCCACCCTGCCATAGCATAATTAGGTTTCGATTTCTGCAAGTGACAAACCTTACAATGAGAAATCATTTTTTAAAAAATACTGTTCCGAAATTCAAGTTTCTGAAACACAATTTCTTATAATCAAAACAATAAAACTGCAATATTTAATACAAACAGTGGGTGCTATTGTTCATCCCTATGGCAGTGTCACTTTCATCCATAGTTCTGCTCAATAAATATTGGCTCAAGTTGTGGGTCTTTGTGAAAATGAAGTCATGTTTTCAGCTGCTGCCAACTGCAATGTTCATTAGCTCCATTGTAGCTGCTCAGTGAATTGCACAATAAGAACTGGTATCTTGGAAGAACTTTTGAAGCAATTAGAGTCACTAGGTCTAGACTATGACATTTTGAAAGACCATTTAATTTCTTTGTATTGTGATGGAAGCCTCTCTATGTCCACATCATTAAATATCGTGGAGGTGTTAAGTCGACCTGAGACATTAGTGGCAAATGAAAGGCTGGCTTAGTGTGCCAACTTGTTCCAGCAAGTTCAAAATAAATTCTCTTTGATATACCAGAGTGCCATTCTGGTATATTCTGGACAAAATGAAACCCTGTGTCAAACAAAATGAAGTCATATGCTGAGAACATTACTTGTAGAAATAACATACAAAAGAGATACTAAAATCCTGTTAAGACCAATAGTCATTATGTAAGCGGGAAGTAATTAACAAAAATAGTCAATGTATTGTTATCAATGACTATTTCATGAAATTTCATTATGAACAGAGGTATTTCAACAGACAAATTATTCCAACGACGGTGTCATCATTTGTGCAACTAAAATCTGTAATGAATTTTATGAAAGCACACAAATTTCAATTTTGTTCAATTTAATTTTGATTAATTTAAACAGTATATAGAAAGATTTTGTACTTGTTGGATCCTATGTAAGGACCAGTGTCAGTATCCATGTTGTATGCGTTAGTCATGTGTTAGTCTCACATCAGTATTAGGCCAGTTTTAATAATGAGTCAGTATTGTGTCAGTTTTAGCAAAGTATCCTCCAGTATTATGTTAGCCCTGGATGAGATTTTTGGGTATGTCTCTGCAGAAATAAACCAGTGAAAGAGTAACACCAACGTGCTGACTACATCATTTTAATAATTAGTGTACCACACAAACTGTCTTAACACACCTAATGAATTACCAGACATGTTTCATAAAGGATGGATTATTTATTTACTGCACAGTTATACCACCCATTAATAACAACTACAAAAGTTAAGTATTCAAGATTGTTCCCAGAAGCAGTGACTGCAAACTGACATGTGATTGGGAGCAGTACTTGGCTGTTGGAGCCATAGAGATAAACTATAGAATCTGGAGGGCAAATGACAATGAAAATCAACACAAGAGTTAAGCTGCCGTGTAAAATAAAAGTGCAAAACTGCAGAGAAACAACGTGCTCAAGTCTTAAATAATACCACAAAATATATATATGGGGCAATTTCAAATTCATTGATGAAAGTTATTACAGCCCATATGCAGCATTAAATACATTTTAAAAAATCACTACTGCACAAAAGACATTTCATTATGTTTTCTTAATTTTTGGTTACTTGCTTATGTGTACCCTGGTATTTAATTAACTAGACTATTGTTTTCTAATTTACTTTATATTTATTATGACTTTATGCATGTTAAGCTATTTATATCCAGTGATGCTCATGCTGCTTCATACACTACCACAAATCTAGGATACATTTAAAGTAAATGAAAACTGATGCTACTGAACAAACTTATTTAGCTAGCTAAATGCTATATTAATTGGAGATGCATAATGAAATCCATAGAGAGAAATCAGCCACATTAAAATGTTGAGGTGTGAATTCATAAGTGTTGGTTGGTGTGAGGTGGGCTGATGTGGGAAACGAGGGCTGGAGCTTTGACAGAGAACCAAAGGTGTCAAAAAGGAAGCAGTCAGTGACGAATAATAAGTGGGTTTTTCCAGAGAAACAGAAAGCAGTGAGTTGTGAACCAGCATAATCAGAGGTGTCTATCTTCCGCAATGGTGACTTTTTCTATATGATGAAAGATGGTGATATTTAAATACTTCTTAATTTTGTAATAATTTGATGTTTTTTTGCAGCCCAAATCCAATCATACCAATGAACTCATAGCACTCAGGTGTATCTAATGAGGCAATAATATTATAAATACCGCAAAACTGCAGAAGTTAGGTGATCACAGTTAATAATAAGTAGTTTGCCCCTTAGCTGAGTGGTTAGTGCATCTGACGCCATGCATTGGGTCCAGGTTTGATTCCCAGCTGGGCTGGAGATTTTCTCCACCCAGCAATTGGGTGTTGTGTTGCCCTCATCAGCATTTCACCATCATTGCCATGTCAGCTGCCCAATGTGGCACAAACTGAAAAGACTTGCAACACAGTGGCTGAACTTCCCAAGGTGGGCACTTCTGGCCATCAATACCATATGATCATTTCGTTTTCAGTTAATAAATATTCTTACAGTAATCACTGAAAAGTAAAAACTACTAAATGGTTCATGTAGTCTTGATAAACAAGGTATTTGACAACAGCTTATGATTCTAGCTATCATCCCTGAAAGCAACACATTTGAATATAATTTATTTACTGAGTTATTACATTTTCATATATTTTTAGTGTGTCAAACCATCATAAATTCAACAGTTTCACAGAAAATGAAAGCAGTACAGCAATTCTCTGGTCTCATCATACATTACCATTTACATTTATCTAAATTATTAACAGTTTCTGATTTATTTAACTAAATATTGGCCAATATTAAAAACATTTGCAATCTGGAAATGGTAAATTATTCATAAGATTTAATACCATCACTAGACAGGGCATGAAAAGATGCATCAGCTGAGTGCACCAAACTTGTATTTTAATATGTTTAACATGTATTCTTTATTATTTGTTAGAAGACCTTGTGAATTAGATTCATGTTTAATTATTTATGTCTAAACTTTTTCATGTATAATATTGTGTTTGGTCTCTATAGAAATGGGAGACAATTGTCTTTCATTTAAGCCATTTGTCTAATTTGTAACATTATTATTATGCAAATGGAGATCCATTTTCTATATTTTAAGTAAACTGTGCGTATATGGTGGAGGAATGCAAGTCTGACTGGCATGAGTGGATAGGTGCTTGAGCATTCTGAGTGGTTCTTGGGAACAGGGAAGGTTTTGAAAAGTTGAGTTGGGAGACATTTCCTGTTGAGCTGGCAAAGGATTCAGAAGTCAAGTTTGGTGCAGGACAGTATTTAGGTAAGACATTGTGAATCTGATAATACAGTAAAGTGCTGGTTTCTGGCTGGCAAGTGGGCGTGTGAACACTTTAACATCTGTTCATACTTTAAAAAATTTCTGAGTCATGTGGGACTTTGAGAAATAGCTGTAACTGTAATATTTTGTGGGCATTAGATGAGGTGGAAGCTTATCTTTACTTTATTTCAGTTGCTCTTTTAGAAATTCATGCTGTATAGAGTACAAGAATCTTCTCATGAATTGGTGTGTATTAATATGATAAATGCCACGAGTGCACTTTAAGTATTTATGAGTTGGTGAACAAGTCGTGTTTAGCTAATGGAATGGAACTATGTTTTTCATGTACCATTGATGTTTAGGTAGCATTTGGGGATTCTGCAACCATTCTAATTAAGCATATACAAAAGGTTGGCTGAATTTGAAAACTATTATTATATCCCCTAGGGTGACCATTCTTGATGATTTCCATGTCTGATTGACTGAATAAATCATTTAATTCAATTTAAACCTTCTGATATTATCTACGCCAAGTATTTATTAGAATATCAATTAAATGGGAATACTAAGAAACAACATGTTCTTTATATTCTGAAATTGAGTCACCTATGGTTTTATACATTAAACATATAAGCCAATCAAAATACAGTGCAACCACTTATGTTCTGGCATTTTCTATCTTATTATGTAGCCAATTTAATGCCTAAATTGAAGAGAAACCCCACATGTACAAAATATATGGGCTTTCTCAAAATTTTAATTTGTCAGCACTGTTTTAGGGTCACCAGAAGCATCCGATACCACCCATCATCTTTGACTCGTGACGCAAGTCTGTTGTGGTGTGTGACGTCATGATGGCACGAAGTTCAGTTTGCGAGTGTCGCGTGTTTGTAGACGTCTTGTTGTGGTGTCAGGGGTGCTCTCTGGTGGTGTGTTTGTAAGTTGTGGGTATGGTTTTGTTGTTGCTTTAGTTTGCGCTTGTGATGTGTTTGTAGATGGTGTATGATTGCAGTTCAGTTGTGCTCTCTGGTGGGGTTTGTGGGTTGTGCATCATATTGGGTTCATTTGAGTTGTTGTCATTGTCGGCTGTTGCTCTGGTTATTGGTGAAGTTTAGTGGCATATTTTGCAGTGAGTTGATGGTTTAATTTTTGGTTATTCCTATGTTAATATAGTGTTATATGTGGTGTGTCATGTTTGAGTTTTTGAGATTATTTTTTTTATGTCGTTGTTAGGAATGGATACGATCGATAAAGTGAACAGTTTTCAGCTGTGGGGTATGATGGGTGACACTGCTATGTCGCTCATCAAATTCCTGCAGCTGTTTGGATTTTTGGCCGAGCTGGTGAAGTGCACGGCATGTGGCGAGTATATGAAGTTAAGGAAAGTTCTGGCATCTCGGACCAGGGATGGCTATATGTGGAGGTGCCTGTGTGACAACGTTTGGCCCTCCATTCGCCAGGGTACCTGGTTCGAGAAGTCTAGGTTGGGCATGCGTGAAATTGTGTTGATGAGTTACCATTTTTGTTATCAGTCCTCACACAGTATTTGCACGCATGAGGCACGTGTGAGTGAGTGAACGGTCCTTGATTAGTATCCTTTATGTTGCGAGGTTTGTTTAGAATACATTAAATACAGGGGGTAAGTTGGGTGGACCTCGAGTAATGGTTGAGATTGATGAGTCGCGGTTTGGTAGGAGGAAGTATGGGAGGGGTAAGCCTGTGGTGGTTTATGGGTGGTATCGGGGTCTGGGTCTTCTGAGTGCGTGTTTAGGGTTGTGGAAAATCATACAAAGAGGGAGTTAGTGGGGTCGTTTCAGGATTATGTAGAACAGGGGAGTACTGTAGTTTCTGATGGGTTTGCTTCTTATAGTGGGTTGGGTCGGGAGGGTTACAATCAGTTAGTTGTTAATCACAATATAGAGTTCAAGAATTATGAGAGTGGGGCCTGTACAAATATGATAGATTTGGGGGGGCTGTTAAATCTGTAATAGGGAGGGGGAAGAGGCGCTCTTCCAATCTTCAGGCTCATTTAGATGAGTACTGTTGGCAGAAGATCGTTCCTGAGGGCTATTGTATTTTTAGGGTTTTCTTAAGGGCTGTTAGTAAGATTTACAGGCCCAAGGTTGTGGGTCAGTGAGGTTTTGTAGGGAGGAGGGGGGGGGGTGGCTGTGGCTCTGGGGGGAGGGGGGGGTGTTGGTGAGGTTTGAGGAGGTAGGTGGATGGGGGGTGGTTGTGGATTTTTGTTTTTGTTGTGGACGATTTGTTTTGTTGTGGTTTTTTTTAGTTTTAGGCTGTGTATGGGGGTTGGGAAGTTTGTTTGGTTGTCGTTTATTCTGTTGATGTGGTTGTGTGTATAGTTGTGTGTGTGTGTGGGGGGGGGGGCTGTGTGTGATCGTGGTGTCCGATCTAGTAGGCAGTGTCGGAGCTTTCATGTGATGAATTTTCGTTTTTTTTTGTTCATGTTTTTTTCTGGTTAGTTGATGTATGGATCATGTGTCAGGGGAGTTGTGTTGCTGGTATTTGCGAGTTGGTTTTGTGTGTTGTTGTTGTTGTTGTTGTTGTTGTTGTTGTTGTTGACCTGTGAGGTCAAGAGAAGTGTTCGATTCCAAGTTTGGTGCTTTCTTGTGGTTTTTGAGATAGCGATGATTGTGGAAGTGGTTGTAGGTCTTGGGGTTTCTGAATTTGTATCGGTAGTTTCTGTTGACCTATATAGGTCAAGGGAAGTGTTCAATTCCAGATTTGGTGTTTTCTTGTGGTTTTTTGAGGTAGTGATGATTGTGGAAGTGGTTGTAGGTTTTGGGGTTTATGATCTGGTATCGGTAGCTTCTGTTGAGTTATATATGCCAAGGGAAATGTTTGATTCCATTGGATACTGTTTCTAGTTGATTTTGCGAATGTTGTGGTCAGTTTATTTTACTGGTTTTGTCGTTAGGGATGTTTATGTAATATATAGCCATAAAATGAGTGAGAATAAAAAATGAAGCATATATAAATTGGAAAAGAGATGGAGTGCAACCAAATCAACATGGTTATTACTGCAGGTGAGCTATAACCTAGAACTTAGTATTGCTCCAAAATTAAGGTTCAATTATAGCTGTTACAATGTGTAATCTTAAGGTGCGTTTACACTGAGTTCAGAACATGTTTTTGTTCACAACACTGTATGCAACTTCTTCTCTGAACATGTTGGCAACATTGTTCATTATTTGTGTTCCCGTTTACACTAGAACCAACATTTCTAGATATGTATTCGCATAGTCTGGTATGGTGAACTGACAGCGAACATCTTAGTTTGTGTATTCACATTAAGAGATATGCTATGTCAAGTGAAGAGGAAGAATTAATGACATTTTGTGCTGCATTAATAACACTTCATGAATGAATGAAGAAAGTGACGAAGTAGTCATTGGTGGACCAAAACGTACTATAGAAGATGTGGCAGGAATGATATGCTTTTTGAGCTGAATTTGGAAGACAGTTCTGGCTTTTGTGACTTCACTAGGATGTCACCATCAGATTTTGAAATGTTGTTGAATATTATAGGACCAGTTGTTTCAAAAAAGAGACAAATTTCAGAAAATCAATCCCTCTGAAGCAAAGACTTGCTGTTACTCTTCGTTTTCTGGCATCAGGAGACTCCTATCAAAGCCTTGCATATTTATTCCGCATTTCAAAGCCAGCCATATCTTAAATAGTTCCAGAAGTTTGTGAATCTTTGGTTGAAGGATTATGTAAAGATAATTAAGTTATGTTAACAGCACTGAAATACATACCCCAGCAAGAAAAGTGACACAACTCAGAAATGGCATTTTTGAGTTTATGTCACTGAAAAATGTGGACACAATTACAGTATTATTTTTGTGTATAATATAAAAGAATATATTACTGTAAAAGAAGTTTATACTACTTCACTGTAGGTTTCGTACAATTATTTGAAAATATTTTCTTAAATATTGCATTTTTAGTTGTGTCACTGTTCTTGTGAGGTTGTGACATATTTAATTGATTCGATATTTATCTTTATATTACTATTTACATATTAGCATCATTACATGAAGATAATTTCTTCAGAACCCAAATCAGATATGCTGCCAGTGAATGTGACAGGGGAATCTGCAGTTGAAGTTGAAGCTGACGATCCTGCTACATCTATGTTTATTACTGTATGCTGCTGCTTCCTCAGAGCATTCAGTTCTTCCTTGTACAGCAGCATATCACTTATTCATTTTGTAGCCATCGCCCTTTCATAGGACGTTAGCTCTTTCAACTTAGTGACAACAAATTTTCCGAAGTCTGTTGCCGAGTCCTGTTGTTCTCGATGTTGATGTTGCTGCTGCACAATATTATGCAACATTTCTGCTGCATTAAGTATGGGGTTGCTTCTTCCATCCCATCCCCCCCTCTTGACCCATTTTTGTGGAGGTGGTGTGCTGTCCCCTTCATCTTTCTCTGCAGGTTCCTCTGTTTCAGCTGCTGCATGTAGAGTTAGCTCTTGTGAAACCTGAAGCCAAATTTACTTGTTTCAGATGCCAGCTACTGACGAAAAAGTGCATTCAAAAGAAAGTGTGTTCCGCCAGGCACTCCACTTTGTGTGGGAGCAATTGATGGGAAGCACATTGTTCTACAGTGCCCTGTGGCTAGTGGGAGCGAGTTTTATAACTATAAAGGATCATTTAGCATTGTGTTGCTTGCTGTAGTTGATGTCAACTGCAACTCTTTATATGCTGGTGTTGGCTGCCAAGGGAGGATTTCTGATGGAGGTGTTTTCAAGAATGCCTCCGTATGTAAACTAATTCACAAAATCAAACTGAACTTACCACCTCACGAGTGTTTATCTGGAGAGGCAAAGGCACTACCAAACATATTCATGGTAAATGATGCTTTTCCATTACAGGAAACCATCATTAAGCCATATCCAGGCAGGCACAACAGAGACTCAAAAGAGAGTCTATAACTACAGATTGTCAAGGGCAAGGATGAGTGTGGAAAACACTTTTGGTATTATGTTTTCAGTGTTTTGTATCTTCTGAAAATCGATGCTATTACAATCACAGAAGGCACAAACCATCACAATGATAGCAGTGTGTCTGCACAACTTTTTAAGAAGAAATTCAGAGTCAA
This sequence comes from Schistocerca nitens, assembly GCF_023898315.1. Classification (NCBI taxonomy): domain Eukaryota; kingdom Metazoa; phylum Arthropoda; class Insecta; order Orthoptera; family Acrididae; genus Schistocerca; species Schistocerca nitens. Next base: position 280,816,595 of record NC_064618.1, on the reverse strand, counting down.
GAAGTTATTACAGCCCACCAGGAAGCTTCGATTATTTTTGTACACAAACAGGTGAAGTTATTCCAGGGGCATGGAGACGAGATGCTAATGCATCCTCTATTACTGCACTCCCAAATATACCACAAAGAACTTCTCAAACATTCAAGGAAATTCACAACGAATTAGCTAACTACTTTGTGAGCCCACAAGGAGCTGTTCCATAGCAAAATAACTACAGTTAAAATTTTTGCACAAGAGAATAAAATTAATCATATGCAAGCATAACCTTGTTTGTCTCTTCAGTTGTGTCCCAGCTCTCCTTTGGTTCCTGGATATCATCCAGGAAATGTAGATATTTAAAGCCAAACCACTTTGGTTCGTAAAGTGTGTCAGTACCACATCCAGATTTTTTACTGTCCTCTGTTTTTCTTTTCTCTCATCGGTACTGAGACAATAGGGATTTATTTATTTTTGTCCACGCTACTGCTGCTGGTGCCAAGCATCGCAGCAACTTCTTGTAATGAATCATGTTTGATGTTAGTATTTTTGTAACTTGCACAACATACATTCCACAGGCACTCCTCTGCCTCATAGAGTGATATCAGATGGAAAATTTTGTCTCATGACATTTCAAACAAAAACGAAGGAAAATAAAATAACAGCACAATTACACTCACAGGAAAGCAAACACCAAAACACTAACTCAGAGCAAAGAAACACTAGTGTAGTGTAGTGGAATTTAATGGTAGCAGGTCACAAACAATGTTTCTTTTATCTCTGCCAACGCAGCCGTGGAACACTGATTTTGTGTTGTGAACATGTTACAAACATCGGTAGTCCATTACTAGCCATGAACAATGTTGTGAAAAACCTTGCGAACTCTGTGTAAATGCGCCTTTACCCTCTCACGCATCACCAGTAAAGTTCCACATCTTTGCAAAAGGTTTAGAAATCTTCGAGAGGCATAAGATATACAAAAGAAGAACTTTTTACTTTTCTTGATTTTCTCTTCTTGTTGTTGACTCTAATTCTTGTCATGTCTAGGGGTACATTCTTGTGGCTGTAATTATGTTTTAACAGGTTCCTGAAGATGGTATAACTGATGAAGACTTGCCTGTTGCTATGAATATCTTTTCATTTTACCCCATTCTTCTATACCACACTGACTTCACAGTCTCCATTTTAATAAAAACCACTGATTACATTGTTGTTGACAAGATTAGCAAAATACATGTACTCTCATCAGAGGGATGCCCACCAATGCTTATATTCTGCCGTACTCACAATTTCCAAAGAGTTTACAAAGCAAAAGAGTTTACAAACTTTCTTGGCAGGAGAAGAATCTTTACCAAATTATATCATTATTTTATAAATAAATCCAGAAATAAATTTAATAATTAATGTTAGATTGTTCAATTAATAAAATGAATTTTAAGTATGTCAGAAATTTCGTAATTTCAGATATTTTTAAAAGAAGAGTAATTTTAACTGTTAGTACATATTGACTGTAACACTTTAATTTCTTTTTATACATTTTAGCCTGAAACATAACCCATTGTATACAAAATGATATAAAGTTCATTCAGTTAAACAGCTGAAAATGTTCACCTATACCAGATTCGAGAGTATACATGGTATTGGTTATTTCTTTATATACAAAAAAAAAAAGATAATGTTAGTGGAGGTTGGTCCACTATAAAGGTCAGCTACAGTTGAAGTAATAGTGCACAAGAAGTGTGCTGATAATTTATTCAAGAAATTAGGTGCAATTAAAGTAAAAATTGAAACTGATTCTACCATATCAGGCCTCCCATTTAATTTTATGCAGAAAGTGCAATAGTGCCAGATACCAATACAATACACATTTTAGTTGTGTCAGCTTTCAGTAAATGTCTTCAATATGCATTACTTACAGAGTGGAAATCCCAAGTCTCACCTCTGTCATGAGGGAATAGCACAAAGGAGTCCAGTGAAATTTGTTCATTTTCTTTTGATTATATAAATAAAAACTTGCTACACACCCTCACTTGTCTTTCAACTCTTGTGAAGGGAAAAATAAAAATCATGCAATGGTGAAATTTTGTTTGATGCTTGTGGCACAATGAAGATTTCAGTTCATTATCCATTATTTTCCAATAAGTGTCTTACATTCTGTATGATAGAGATTTCAACATGGAAAACACAAAAATTAGAAACGTAGATAGAACATATTTTCTGAAAGAATATTAATAATAGAATCAATGACAAAGGTGAAGTTTAAAGTGAAAGTACCAAAAATGGAAGAGGTCCTAAATTTTAAGGAATGGTGGCCAAAATGCTATCAAAAGAATGCTATTTCTGTTTTAAACTCGAGGAAGGGCTGCACAAAGAAGAAGTAAACAGGACTTTCATGTAATGCAATTCATGCAGTTTAGCTATTCACATGAAAGCCTTGGTATTGTTAAAATCAAATAAAGGAAACTCCATGAAGGAATGTCAATAGCGTAGAAAAAGATAAATTGCTACTTACTGTAAAGATGACACATTAACCTGCAGACAGGCAGAATTAAAGGACACATACATAGAGCTTTTGGCCACAGCCTTCGTCACTGAAAGAAAAGTACACACTTCATCTCTGAAAGAAGAGAACAAACCATTCACACACACAAGCAACCATACCTCATGCACACACGACTGCCACCTCCAGCATGTTGGGCCAGAATGCAACTATCACGTGGGGTGCAAGAAGCAATCTGGAGGAGCAGAGAAGGGGAAGGGGAAAGGGAAGGGGAAAGTGAATGGGAAGCGGAAGGGACAGTAGTGTACAGGTGGGGAGAGAGATGAATGCTGTTTGGCAGAATGTGCAGGGACTAGAATGCTAACAGGTGCAGCATCAGGAGGTTGTGAGGCAGGGAGATGAAGGAAAAGGAGCAAAAATGGAGAGGGTGGGGAAAAATAAATGGTTATATTGGCAGAGGGTGGCAAACAAAGAGGATGAGAGGTGAGAATGGGGAGGAGATGATGGGACAAAGTGAGTGGAAACTGTTGGGCGGAGGTTGTGGGGACAATATGTTACTGTAGGTCGAGGCTGGGATGATTATGGGAGCAGAGAATGTGTTGTAAGGATAACTCCCATCTGTGTAGTTCAGAAAATCTGGTGTTGGAGGATATGATCCAGATGGCTCAGGTAGTGAAGCAGCCATTGAAATCAAGTGTGTCATGTTCAGCTGCATATTGTTCCACGGGGTGGTCTGTGCCACAGTTTGGCAGTGGCTGCTGATCCTCATGGACAGGTGATGCTCCACCCCTCCCACCTAACCACCCACATATCACCTTCCAGGAACTCCTTACCTCCAACTTAGCCTCACCATCCTTCCCCAGGTCCCTTCCTCAGAACATCAAACCTTCGGTAGGAGAAAGAGTATCCATAAGCAACCACAAAACAAATTCTGCTGTAATCATCCCACCTGCAAACAAAGGACACCATACACACCTACATTCTACATGCTCCCCAAAATCCACAAACCCAACAATCCTGGATGCCCCATTGTGGCTGGCTATTGTGCTGCCATTGAAAGAATTTTGGCCCTCATCAACCACTGCTTCCAGCCACTTGCCCATTATCTAGCCTCCCACATCAAGGACACCAACCACTTCCTTCACTGTCTTCCCACCATCCTCCTCCATTTATCTCCTGGATCCCTACTCATCACTGTTGACACCATCTCCCTATAAACCAACATCCCTCATGCCTGTGCTCTTACCACCATTGAATACTACCTTTCCCAAAGTCCTTCAGACTCCAAACCCACTACCTCATTCCTCATACACCTTATTAATTTTATCCTAACTTACAACTATTTCACCTTTGAAGGGAAGGTATAAAAACAAATCTGCAGCATAGCTGTGGGCACCCACATGGAAACCTCCTATGCCAACCTGTTTATGGGTCATCTAAAGGAAACCTTCTTAGCCTCCCAAAATGCCAAATTCCTAGTTTGGTTCAGGTCCATTGATAATATTTTCAAGATCTGGACCTAGGGCCAAGACACTCTATCTTCTTTTCTTCACAACCTAAACAACTTCTCTCTCATCTGCTTCACATGGTCCTCCTCAACCCAGTGTGACACCTTCCTAGATGTTGACCTCCTCCTCTCTGATGGCTCCATCTGCACCTCTGTCCTTGTTAAACTCACCAACCACCAACAGTACCTGTATTTCGACAGCTGTCATCGCTTTCACGCCAAAAAAATCCCTCCTGTACAGCCTGGCCACCTAGGGACAGCATGTCTGCAGTGACAAGGACTTCTTTGCTCAGAGTCTCACCAAGGTGTTCACAGACAGGCACTATCCCCCAACATATTTCACAAACAGATCTCCTGTGCCATTTCCCATCACACCCCCAATACTCCCACCACCCCCAAGAACCAGCCACAAAAGAGTGTCCCCTTCATCACCCAGTGCCACCCCAGACTGTAACAACTGAACCATATTCTTCATCAGAGCTTTGATTACCTGTCATCATGCTATGAAATGAGGGACATCCTACCCAAGATACTTCCCACCCCTCCTAAAGTGGTGTTCCATTGCCTACCCAACCTTCACAACATCCTAGTCCATACCTATGCCACTCCCAGTTCCAACCATTTGCCACAAGGATCATATACCTGTGGAACATCCAGCTGCAAGACCTGCCCAATCCACCCACCCAGCAATTCCTATTCCATTCCTGTCACAGGTTTATCCTACCCCACCAGGGGCTGGGCCACCTGTGAGAGCAGCCACATAATTTACCAGCTCTGCAGCAATCATTGCACAGCTTTTTACATTGATATGACTACCGACCAGCCGTCCACCAGGATGAATGGACACCATCAAATTTTGGCCAAGAGCAAAATAGACCACCCCATGTCACAAAATGAAGATGAACATAACTTGCTTGATTTCAATGGCTTCTTCACTACCCAAACCATCCTTCCCTCCATTAGCAGCTTTTCTGAGCTGCACAGATGGGGGTTATCCTTACAACACATTCTCTGCTCCCATAATTATCCTGGTCTCAACCTACAGTAACATACTGTCCCCACAACCTCCACCCAACAGTTTCCATCCACTGTCTTATCATCTCCTCCCCATTATTGTCTCCCACCCACTTTGTTTGCCACCCTCTGCCAACACACCCATCAATCATTCCCCACTCCTCTCTTTCTTTTGCTCCTTTTCCTCCCACTCCCTGCCCCACAACCTCCTGATGCTGCACCTGTTAGCATTTACTCCCTGTACACTCTTTTAGAAAGCATTCGTGTCTCCCTTACCTGTTCACTACTATCCCTTCCCCTTCTGCTTCCCCACCTCCTCCAGATTGCTGCTTGCATCCCAAGTGATAAATGCATTCCTGTCCAAGATGATGGAGGTGGCAGTCATGTATGCATGAGGTGTGCTTGCTTGTGTGTATGACTGGTGATTGTTTCTCTTTTACTGATGAAGACTGTGGTTGAAAACTCTATATAAGTGTCTTTTAATTTTGCTGTCTGCAGATTAACATGTCATCTTTAAGCTAAGTAGCAATCTATCTTTTCCTACATTGTTGGTATTGTAAAAGTTAGGCCATTCACTTATGGAGCATAACAGCACACATCCCATCTGGCTGATCCATTTGTAATTCCATCAAGTCCTGTAAGTCAGGCTTATCAAGATTATGTGCCTATAAGTGGGAAGAAAATACATGACCTTCAGCTATTTCAACCATTTCCACCAAAATAAGAAATCATTCAGAACTTCTATTCTGACTCTTGCAATTGGCAAACATGTGTCAAAGAATGAACTGTGCATGGAGTATAATACCAAAGAGAATGGAAAATAGACATAATCTGTTTGATTTTTGTCCATATTAACAATAAAGTATGAGTAAAATAATGATTATGCCTATTTATTACAAAATATTGAGAAAGCCCATATGTTTACTACATAAATTTTACCTTACTGTCAAGAAAATGTTCAATATTTCTTACAGTGCATTGGCACTCTTCCTTCTACATTAATTTTAATAAAAAATGAGAAGAGAAATGGAATTTCAGTACAATTTTAAGATCTGGAAAGTTTTTTGTGTATGCTGAAAAATTTAGTTTTTTGAACATGCAGAGTTTCTCAGTATTCCAATTCAGTTATTATTATTAAAAACTTTTATTGAAACTTGTTTGACTTAATAATTCAGATTACATGCCAATGCTTAGATAATTAGATGGCATTATCAGAAACTATAACAAATTTTGCAGCAAGTTTAGCTGCTGGGCACGAAAGCAGACATGTGCAGCTCAACTCTGTGACTATACATAGCCACAATTCTAAATAGAGTCATGCACTACCCATATAAAGGGACACCTTAAATGGTTTTCTCATCCAGCATTTGAATTAGTATGCAGTCCATAAGTACATCACATGCCATATGACAGTTCATTTGCCAGAATACCTGACAATTCACAGTCTCCACTGCAGAGGTGCAGGTGGTATTTTAAAATTCATCTATGCATAACCATCGACTAGCAGTAGCATACCAATTGTCATAAACAAGAAATACTATAATGCTGATAATTACAGTGTTCCAAGACATTTCAGCAAACATTCTCCCACCATTCTATAAGCAAATGGTATTGGAAGAAGTGTAAAGGGCAGTATAAGCAGTATAAACGGCAGCATCCTCTGGCATGCACTCCATAATGGCTTGCAGTGTAGAGGCAGTTGTAGATCTAAACCAGCCCCTGCTTGATAGACAACAACACTCTCTCAAACACTCCAGCCAGATCAGAAGGCATGAGCAAGTCCTAAGTCATCAACAAACTGTTTTGCCAGAGAGAGTAAGACAAGTATTGAAGAATAAACAGCAATTGCCTGCATCCTCACTTGTCCACAGACTTCCTCCTCTACAAGTTTAGGAATCAGTCCACACACTGCCTTCGGTGTCTGTGGTCGGCGCCACTGGCAGCGAAACTTTGCAGATCACATCAACATCTTCATCTGACACTGCGTCAAATACAGTAGACACAAATTATTTTGAATCAGAGCACAGTTCTTTTAATGAATTATGTGTTAATGCATGCATTAGGCCCATACTTTGAAGATCTGATACATGCTTATGTTGTTTTTATAATGTTTATCCCAATAAAAAACTAAATGGTCATACTTGACTATGGGAACTCAGAACACCAACACACACAATAACTCCAGCTACACTCTGAAAACATATGAAACCTGAAAATATAAACTCTTATCAAAAACATGCACTTACTCAGCGCTCATACATAGTAGATCACAACTGGTTATTGTTGCTGTTACATCAAGTTAAAAATGTAAATGTAAATATGACTAGTTACTGTAACAACATAGTCATGTAAATAGGATAGAGTAATACTACCACAGCAGAAGCACAACTATGTGACTAACCAACTAAGATCAATTAAATGTAATATAAGAATAGCACATAAATTACTAACACTGTAGGCCTGTATGTGCAGGTTCTTTAAATGGCCCACATATATAAATAAATATTCGTGCCATCCACATGTGGCAAAGATATTGTAGGGAGGTGTGATCATATCTGAGTAAGATGACAGAAAATTGAAAGCTAAACTACCAATTATTTTACGTACCTTATTTGTTTTCTTTCACTGATCTCGGTGTCTGTTGGTCTTTTGAGCCGGTATTATAAATAAGTGTGTACTTGCACTCTCCCAACATTGTGTTAAATAAAAGTTATAATATGTGGAATTCGTAAGTTTTCATTCCATTACCAAGTTACGTTCCAATCTCTACATCCTGATGCAACGAGGACTTGCATTTTTAAATGGACTGTTTTGGAGAAGAAGTCAACATGAAGAGAGAATAGCTGACACAGCCACACTGGCACTGTTGAACATTATTGGGGAGATGAGGTAAATATCAAGCTGTACACCAAAAACTCAAAGGAATTAATCTTCATCCTACGTTCGAGAACTGTGTGCATTTCTGTGGCTAAACATGCATTAGCACAACTGTGTCAGATCTGAACAATCCACATCTCTCTCCCTAACCACTATATCTGGTGATTTATACTAGGAAGTTGCATCAGGAGAGAGTTATCACGTTTGTAATAATTTAAAATAATTTTATAATTTTGTAAATTTTCTATTATACTAATTGCTGTCTTTCTGTTTCCTGAATGTCATTACTATATTATCAAAACAAGGTTGAAAGTCACATGATGTGCAAAAGAATAAACATAATCAATTGGAGAATTAATTCTGGAAGTAGTGAAAAGGCCAACAAAAAGGCAGGAAAATTCACAATCCATTCTGTGCATGACTGCTCTTGTTAGCATCTCTGCCAATAGTGATCATAGTACCTTTCCTAATCCAGTTCCTGAATTGAAGCAGCCTTGGAAAATACATAAACCTTTGGATAGAAAATGAATTTAAGGGAGAGAAATATGCGCATACAATTGAGTTACGCTGAAAATGTATTTTGATACATGCTAATAAGGCACCACTGAATAGGTTTCATAGTGGTACCTTCACTATTACAAACAAAATACTTTCTTCTCAAAAGTATTCATTTAATTTGTCATTTTGCAAAATTATAGAAAAATGAGTACACAGGCTATGCACATTGTTGCCAGTCCATTGCTGAATAGTCAGGCACAAAATGTTGCTGACATGGATGTGGCAACAAACAAAATCTAAGCTGAAAATGTTGGTTGCAGTGACGATGACCATTTACATTTTTCAATTAACATGGACTCAGATGATAGTAACATTACCATTTGAAATGATACAATGATGACAGTGGATGAGACAGGGTCACAATTTTCTCCAGGTAGTCTTTTTTCCCCTGGTCAAAATGTAATGCGTGACAGCATCGACTTATTAAAACTTTCTTTGCCTGTCATACTTATGCCTAATCCAAAAATGATTAGACAGGTTGCATTATGCACACCGGAAACCTCGATCATGATTCAAATGTTACAATAGTTATTTAAACAAAGCTTCAATGACTTCAAGAATGAGTTTGAGGTTTCAAGAATGAGTTTGAGGAAGAGCAGAAACAAACACTCAAACAAAGTACTGATGAAACATTAAATGATATTTCAAGACAACAAACGAAAAATTTAATGAATTTACAAAACAGCAGACAGACACACAAAAGGAATTACATGAACAGCAAAAGCAAATTCTTAATGCTTTCAAAACTGACACATCACAACATTTCAATGACTTGGCAAAAGATTTGCATGCTGATCTTTCAAATGATTGTCAGATAAACTTGTAAGTATGGGGAAAGATCTAAAAACAGAATTGCTCACTGATTTGTCACAAGATATAAATAATTTGAGACAAAAAATGTCATCAGTGGCCGAGACACAAGAACATTTCATGGAAAAGGTGAAGAAGGTATTGCAGCTCAGACAAAAATGCAGCATGAGCAATCACAATTGTGCCAGAATATAAATACACTCAGAAGTTCCATTGGAGGGTTGCAAACAGTGTACAAACGTTTACCTGAACAGTTGCAACTAGGTAGCATGAGTTTAAATACTCAGTTCATGAGAAAGGAGTAAGAAAGGATAGATAAAGACATTCATGAAACAAAGAGCCAACGCTGGTATACTATACTGAGGCAGTATCCTGATACAGAACGCACTCCAAGAACACAAGGATTATGTACATGTGATCAAGGAAGTGATGATGGTATGGAAGGCAGAACTATGAGCTGAAATAGATCAGAGGTCAAACGTAGTGGAGGAAAAATTGTGGAATAACATTGTTAGTAACACTGAAAAGGAAAGGGAACATTCAACTCCAAGCTGTCCGCTGTCAACAGATGGAAGAGATAATCCAAACATCTATCCGCACTTGAACCCTAACCTGTCAGATGCAACTACAACATGCAGCGGACACTGCTGACTTCTGTCCCTGTCACGCAGAGGTATTCAGAACACAATCTGATACATCAAAACATCTCATGCCAGCAATGGACAGTGCTGCATGCCTTTCTACTTTGCTCATGGATGAAGGCTTACTATGACATACGCAGTTACTGATTTTTTCTTCTGAAGGTAAGCGAACAAACCCAGTCACGTTCATAAGAGCCTTCCAGAATGTTTTGTCAAGAAACTGGACTGAAGCGCAGAAGGTGTACTTTGTAGTAGGTCATACACAGGATGATTTTTTGCTGTGGGCCACTGACATGGTGGAAAAATGTCACACCTACAAACAGTTTGAAAGGGCATACCTACACAAATTCAGATCCATCGCAGTACAAGAGAGATTGAGGCGTGAAGTGTTTAACATGGCACCATTCGACAGTAAACATGCAGAGCTCAGAAGGTACTTCAAGAAGTATCTAAATAAAACCTGTTACTGGACAAACCCAATATCACATGTAGATTTTCTAAAAAATTTGAAAAGGCGACTACCTGCTAACATACGTGAGAAATTGATCATCACTCCTGAGTATGATATAGAGAATTTCCTCTCAGTTACTGATTCCATTGATTTTACCTACAGAGAGATATCTGCATAACCACAAAATGACAGTGCGTAGGCAGAAGCTACATGAACTAACAATCAACACGGTGGGAATGGCAATAATAACCAGCACAGTTGGCAGCTGTATCCTTCTTACAGCAATACCAACAGGATCCAATGTGGTAATGAGAAAAAAAGAGGATATAAAAATAACCAAGGACAGAATTTCGATCCATTAGGATTTAATGGCCAAAGAGGTTGTAGTCAGAAAACATACAATGCACTGCCGACTGGGGGCAATGAAGCAAATGGCAACTGGCAAGGACAGAAAACAACCGGGCAACAAAATAATGTGCTACCACCTGACTATAACCAGTACAATCAAAATTACATTTCAAATAGCAACCAGGGGCAACAAAATTTCATATCGAGAGGTGTGCAAGATACTAACTGGTGAAACCAGTTTTATAATGTGTACATAGTTAATGTTACCCCAATGATGAGATCAGTGCTGAGAGTAATTCAAAAACTTGAACCAGTCTCAATAGCCCCCCGCCAATTCGATGACCAGTAATAGGGGTGGGGCGATGGACCTAATTAAAAGCTGTTTTCTTAGATATGACAACTGTAGTGGTATCAAAAATAACCTGTGTCAAGAATACATTACCAACTGTGTAGATGAAAATGAAGACACAGTATAGGCAGTAATCAATGCACAAATACTTGGTTTAGAGGTACCAAGTACTGGACCCTGGAGCTACCATGGATATTATTTCACAGGGTTCTGTTTGATCAATTGCAAAAACAAAGGCACATACTGATGCTTCCAGTCCAAAATTTTAAAATCCAAATAGCTGTAGGAGGTAAGTATAAATGCATAAAATTTCAGACATGGATTCCTATTCAAATTGATAGCTTCTCTTTAGAATGCATTTTTCCTGTGGTTGAAACGCTAATATTGGTTCAAATGGCTCTGAGCACTATGGGACTTAACATCTATGGTCATCAGTCCCCTAGAACTTAGAACTACTTAAACCTAACTAACCTAAGGACATCACACAACACCCAGTCATCACAAGGCAGAGAAAATCCCTGACCCCGCCGGGAATCGAAACGCTAATATTAAACTACCCTATTGACATGAACACCTTCATGAAGTACCAGACACAAATTGCCATTGGTAGAGGGAAGTGTCATTTCATTGTAAATGACCAACAATATTCAGTAGACTTAAACAAGTCAAACACTAAAGAAAACAAACCAAAACACACTGCTGATGTTCAAATACAATTCTTCTATCCTACCATCATGTTTGCAAACACACAGGGAATTGAGCAATCACAGGAAGAGGAAATAGGCCCTGAGATCGTGCACACCAAGGTAAGTGAGTAAGTGTGTCTTATGGAAGAACAAAAGGAAGAACTGTAGAAGCTTTTACTACAATATGCTCATGTTTTTGAATGCTGCCCAAGCATAATCAAAGGATACATATACAAAATGGGGGTCTACTCACACGAAACCTTCTGCTTCCCATCTTACTTCATTCCATGGGCCAAGAAGGAGGCTGTGAGGTAAGAGATCAATAGAATGCTAAACTGGGAAATAATACAAACATCCTTACCTCCACACCATAGCACTATTTTCACTGTCAGCAAATCAGACAGTAGTGTCCGCCTTATGCTCAATGCATGAGGAATAAATAAAACTATTGTGTCTGTCAGGGCGTGGCCTGACAATCTGCAAGAACAACTTCCAAAATTCCACAAGGTTAAGTACCTCACCATAAAATATCTCTGACTTCGTACTGGCAAATTACAATACATGAAGATAGCTGTAAGTACACTGCCTTTGTATGTGGGGGCAGAAGCTATGAGTTCTGTGTTCTCCCTTGTGGTTTAAACATCAGTGCAGGCATATTTACTTCTGCTTTAGATCATGTCTTAGGACCTGAATTGTTAAGTAGAGTTACTGTGTATGTTGATGATATACTGATTGCAACCCCCACATGGTCAGAACACTTAAGGCTCTTGGCTCAAGTCTTGTATAGGTTTTCAGAATATGGAGTCATAGCCAGCCTAAAGAAGTCACAATTTAGTAAGGAAAGTGTTAAATTCCTTGGACACATGATATCACCTCAAGGCATACTTAAAGATCCTAAGAAACTCACTGCTATCAAACTCTGCCCTGTACTTCAAAATAAGAAGCAGTTGAAGGGATATCTTGGGTTAGTATCTTTCTTCAGATAATTTATACCTCATCAACTTTTAAATAATGATGCTCTATTGAATCTTCTATGGAAGAACCATCCCTGGATAAGGACCAAGCAATGTGAAACGGATTTTGACAATATTAAAGAAGCTCTTTTGAATGCCAACATCTTACATCATCCTGACATGATTTTTGTGTGTGTACAGACGCACCTTCCCAAGTGCTGGAGACTTGTTTATTCGAAGTCACCAACACAAATGGGGAGCTTACCCCCAAGGTAATTAGTAGGTCCCTGTCTGAAGCTGAATGAGCATATTCCATGACTGAACTGGAAGCTGTTGCAGTAATATGGGCATTCAAAAAGTTCAGATATTACCTGTGGTGAAAGCACACCAAGGTGTATTTGACTATCAGCCTTTGTCCTTCCCTTTCACTTACAAACTCATACACAGGAGGATCACTAGGTGTTGTTTGTATTTACAGGAATTTGATTTTGAAATTTTGTATGTCAAAGGTAATCAAAGTGTAATTGCTGATGCCTTATCAAGGCTTCCACAAGGTCTAGACAAATTCTTTAAATTTGTGGAGAACAATTCAGAAATCACAGTTCTGTTGGTCAAAGATAAAACACAACAGCCATACTACATTAGGGTGTGTAAAAGCATGGAGCAAATGTAGTAAAAGGCTCCCAGATGACAAAAGGTAAGGCTAAAACTGCTCAGAACAATGATGACAAGTTGATTTTTTTTTTTTTTTTTTTTTTTTTTTTTTTTTTTTTTTTTTTTTTTAAAAATACCAAGGTGTATTGTTTCACGGATACCACCAACATCAAAGGCAGTGGTGCATTTGCTTACCAGAGGATCATGTTAATGACTTTATATTACACACTCGCAATGTTTGGACACACTATGGAATTTCCAAATGCCTTAGTAAGGTAAGCACTTATTGTTACTATCCAAATTTAATATGAAAAGTTCTGCAGGTAATATAGAAATTTGAGTCAGAAGGCTAATTGAACTACACCCTGTATTGCCTAAAAGACCCTTGGAGGTAGTTTCCTTAGATGCAACTAGACTGTATCCACAAGGGAAAGGAGGTGCAAGATATGTTGCTTTCCTATACGATGCTTTCTACAGGTATATCAAATTGTATGCTGTATGGTCAGCAACTGTGGACATCATTGCCAGAAGGATTACAACAGATTATCTGCCCATAGTAGGCAAGCCAGAAATACTGATGATGGTAACTGCTGGAAAAAGTTCATGAACACTCACAGCATTAGATACATACTTGTATCCAGGTTTCACCCAGCAGCAAGTTCCATAGATAGGATATTTCAGGAATTTAACAGATTTATCCAGACTTACACACCTCACAACACACAAGGTAGATCGTATGTGTTACTCCATTCCAGAAAGTTGTTAACAGTCTCCCACATTGCTCAACTGGCTTTCTGTTTGGTAAAAGACAAGCAGACGGTTGGGAAAAACCTTACCCAAGGACCATATGAAGGAAATATTGCATGAGGAGAAGATTGTGGGCACTGGTTAGCATTGAAGAAAAGGTAGAATACAGAAACCAATTGTATGATAAGAAATTAGAACACACTATAGAGTACCATGCAGGACAACAAGTACTTCTCAGGACTCACCCAAAATCGACAAAGTATGGTAAGCTGAATTGCAAGTGGCAGCTGCTGTACATAGGACTGCTTGTTATATCAAAAACCCCTCATCTAGGAGTCTATAAGTTAGTGTACTTAAACAGTGGTAAGGGAAAAGGGCTCTACCCACACAAGGATTTAAGTGAATATGTGCATTAAACAGAATTTGACAATGACCAAGCATGGCTAGGAGCAATGTGTATAAACGTATATAAGATATGACATACTGTCCACTTGAATATACTTATTACTATTGATGTTTAGTATTATGAAAGATTTCATTTTGCCTATATCATGTGTGTTACCTTATTAGAATGTAAGTTTTAGTTATGTAAGATTTTCATTGTATCTTTACAATCGAAAGAATCTCAGAAAACATTATCCTCATCAAGTGTGAAAAATTATTTAATTTGACATTGTACTGCTTAAACACACAGTACACATGCAATTAAGATGCAGCATATGTAAGTGGTGAAGTTGAGTGGGGTCAGAACTGCACATATGAAGTAGCTCTGTTTAAGGTTGACAACCTCCACACATATGCACAGCACAATGTAAACTGACAGATCACCACCAGACAATGTTCATAACTTAGCAAAGAAACAGCAAGCAATCTACACTTAGAGAAAACTTTATAATATGAGTTGACTACTAAGAAAATAAAACATCCACACTACAGAACTAAACTAAGATTAACCCACTATGATTCTATATACAAGCCATTTACATTTATACAAGTGGCCGTTTACATGCTGCACGAAAGATGATATCTATATGAGGAACGAAAGAATATAGACTAAGTCTTGAATATACTACAAGAGATAGGTTTATACCCCATCTATGACAAATCTTTTCTTTCCAGTTGCAAAAAGGTAAGTCAAAATGACAACTGTAGCATAAACACGTACACTCTCACAACTCGTAAAAAACTGATAAAGAGTAGACTGTGTACTGATAGATTTTGAAAATATGAATATTGAAAGTGTGATACATTAGTAGCCAGTGAGAAACTATGCATTAGTTTTAGGTTAGTATTTAAGCGTCCTTCTAATGAGCGAAGACTGTGGGTGCATTGGTGGAATAGAAGGCTGTGTACTGCTTGAGTGGGAACAGGAAAGGAGATGGGTTGGTGAAGGATAGTGACTAATGAAGGTTAAGGCAAGAGGGGGTGAAAGGAACATAGGATGTATTGCAGGGACAGTTCCCGCCAGTACAGTTTGGAAAAGCTAGTGTTGGTAGGAAGGATCCAGATGGTGCAGGGTGTGAAGCAGTCATTGAAGTGAAGAATGTTGTGTTGGGCTGCATGCTCAGTAACTGGGTGATCCAGCTGTTTCTTTCCTACAGTTTGTTAGTGGCCATTCATGTGGACAGACAACTTGTTGGTTGTTATGCCCATGTAGAATGCAGCAAAGTAGTTGCAACTTAGCTTATAGACCACATAACCGCTTTCACAGGTAGTCCTGCCTTTGACGGGATAGGTGATGCTTGTCATCAGACTCGAGTAGGCGTTGGGAGGAGGATGTACAGGCTATGTCTTGCATCTATGTCTATTAGAGGGATATAAGCCATGAGACAAGGGGTTGAGAGTGGGAGTGGAGTAGGTATGGATGAAGGTATTGTGTAGATTCATTGGGTGATGGAATATCACAGTGGGAGAGGTGGGAAGGATAGTGGGTAGGACATTCCTCACTTCAGGGCACAATGAGAGGAAATCAAAACCTGGTGGAGAATGTGATTCAGTTGCTCCAGTCCTGGATGGGACTAAGGCATGTGGGAAATGCTCCTTTATGGCTGGATGATGGGACTGTTGGAGGTGGTGGATGATTGGAGAGATAAACCATTGGAGACTGGAGCAACTGAATCATGTTAACCATCCCCACCACCACTACCCTGCTACCCCTCCCCTTCCCCACCCCAATCTCCTCCTTATCCTCACCACCCTGATAGCTTCTCCCATCATGTGTAGTTGCTCACTGTATGGCCTTGGTGGCAAGAGACAGTGGTCCTGTGTGTGTGAGTTGCGTTTGTGTTAATGTGTGTGTGTGTGTGTGTGTGTGTGTGTGTGTGTGTTTTGGCTACTTCAGAAGAAGGGATTTTGGCTGAAAGCTTACTTGTTTACAGTTCTTTTGTTGTGCCTGTCTATGACTCAACATCTCCACTTTATGGCTATATGGTGAGTAGCAGTCTATCATTTTCATAATGTTGCCTAACTATCAGGTTAATAAGTCATGCCTGCTATATGCTGACACAAATTATTCAAAGAAGAATGGAAAAACTGGTAGAAACCAAATGTGGGGAATGTTAGTTTAAGTTATGATGAAATGTAAGAACAAGTGAAGCAGCACTGATCCAGAAACTTATCTTAGAATATAGCATTTGCAGATTTAGAGAGAGATTTTCACAATGTTGACTATAATACACTCCTTGAAATTGTGAAAGTAGCAAGGATAAAATAAAGGAAGTGAAAGGTCATTAACAGCTTGTACAGAAACCAGACTGTTGCTATAACAGCTGAAGGACATGAAAGGGAAGTGGTGGTTGAGAAGGGAGACAGACAGTGTTGTAGCCTGTGTCTGATGTTATTCAATCCGTACACTGAGCAAGCAAAAAAGGGAACCATGAAATATTTTGAGAGGGAACGTAAGTTCAGTGAGAAGAATTTAAAATGTTGATGTTTGACAATGACATTGAATTCTGTCCAAGGCAGTAAAGTACTTGAAAACACAAATGAATAGAATTGATAATGTATAGAAAAGAGGTTATAAAATGGACATTGACAAAAGTAAAACTAGTGTAATAGCTTGTAGTCCAATTAAATTAGGTGATGCTGAGAGAATTCAGTTAGGAAAGGGATTCTAAATGTAACAGATTAGTTCAGCTATTTGGGCAGAAAAATAGCTGATTACGGCTGAAATAGAGAGAATTTAAACTGTAGACTGGCTGCAGCATGAGACATATTTGTGAATTTGTGAATATCTATACATATCACACACTGAAGCACCAGAGAAACTGGTACAGGCATCCATATTCAAATACAGAGATATGTGAACTGGCAGAATACAGCGCTGTGGCCAGTGACGCATATATAATAAAACAAGTGTCTGGTGCAGTTGTTAGATCAGTTACTGCTGCTACAATGGCCGGTTATCAAGATTTAAGTGAGTTTGAATGTGGCATTATAGTTGGTGCACGAGCAATGGGACACAGCATCTCAGAGGTAGTGATGAAGTGGGGATTTTCCAGTATGATCATTTCACTAGTGTATCATGAATATCAGGAATGTGGCAAAACATCAAATCTCTGACATTGCTGCAGCCGGAAAAAGATCCTGCAAGAATGGGACCAACAACAGCTGAAGAGAATCGTTCAATGTGACAGAAGTGCAGCCCTTCCACAAATTGCTGCAGATTTCAGTACTGGGCCATTGACAAGTGTCAGTGTGCAAACCATTCAGTGAAACATCATCGATATGGGCTTTTGGAGCCAAAGGTCCACTCGTGTACCCTTGATGACTGCATGACACAAAACCTTATGCTTTTCCTGGGCCCATCAAAACTGACATTGGACTGTTGATAAGTGGAAACATGTTGCCTGATCAGACGAGTCTCGTTTCAAATTGTATCGAGCGGGTGGACGTGTACAGGTATGGAGACAACCTCATGGATCCACAGACCTTGCATGTCAGCAGTGGCCTGTTCAAGCTGCTGGAGGCCCTGTAATGGTGTGGGTCATGTGCCATTGGAGTGATATGGGACCCCTGATACATCTAGGTATGGCTCTGACAGGTGACACGTATGTAAGCATCCTGTATGATCACCAGCATCCATTCATGTCCTTTGTACATTCTGACAGACTTGGGCAATTCAAGCAAGACAATGCAACACTTCACACATCCAGAATTCCTACCGAGTGGCTCCAGGAGCAGTCTTCTGAGTTTAAACACTTACGCTGGCCACCAAACTCCACAGACATGAACATTATTGAGCATATCTGGGATGCCTTGCAACATGTTGTTCAGAAGATATCTCCAATCCCTCAAACTCATATGGATTTATGGACAGTCTTGCAGGATTCATGGTGTCAGTTCCCTCCAGCACTACTTCAGACATTAGTTGAGTCCATGCCATGTCATGTCGTGGCACTTCTTCATGCTTGCAGGGGCCCTACACAACATTAGGCAGGTGTACCAGTTTCTTTGGCTCTTCAGTGTAAATTCAAGTCCCGTAGCACATTTTCCTGTCACTATGTGAAGAATAATCTCAGGAACTACTATAGGGATTTTGATATGGTTTTCACTAATAGACAGACTGGTTCACAAGTAAGGTTTGTGTATATAATTTGTAATTACAGTTATGATGAGTTTGTAATGTGTGTGTTATTATCTGAGCCATATTTAATTGGCATTTGTAGTGACATCTCATGGCAGTGAGGAGAGCTATGGGCTAGTCTGCTATAGAGCAGGTGGTATCTGACAAGAAAAGCAGTAAATTAAACAGCTACTATAATTCCACAGAGCAGCAAAGTTTCACCAGACTGTATATATGTTATAAATTAGCCCCCACCATGTTTTTCGGTTTGAATGCTTGAGCTAATCTCAGGAACTACTGTAGGGACTTAGATGCAGTTTTCACTAATAGATAGACTAATTCGTGAGGAAGGTTTGTGTATATAATATAAAACTGTTATGCCAGACAACTTGTTCTGCTGTAGATACTTAATCCTATCCATGCAAAGCTGGGGCAAGTCACTACTCAAATATTAATTTAAGTATTAAAAAGTCTTTTCTGAAGGTATTCACTGGAAGTGTAGTATCATACAGAAAAGAAACAAGACAATAAGAAATAAATACAAGCTTTTGAAATGTCAGAGATAACATTTGTAAATCGAGGAATTAATGAGAAGGTACAGCACTGAACTGGTTTTAAAAAAAATTATGGCATAACTTGACTAAAAGCAGGGATCAATTGATAGCAAATATACTAACACATCAAGAAATCACCAATCTGGTAATGGACTGAAGACCACAACACCATCAAAGAAGTGATTCACTCTGATACATAGCAAATTGATGGGATGGATTTTGTTGTGTTGTTGCATTCATTGATAATGTTGACTGCACTGTTGCAGGTATTTCATATGATGTTGATGCTGCTGCTGCAGGTATGCCAGATGATGATACTGATGAAGCTTCTGCATCTGCATACTTCGGGTTATGCTGTTGTGCAGAAGGCATCACTGGTTGCAGATAAACAGCTCTTGATCATTGTGCCCAAATGGAATTGAGGCAAAAAACAATGAGAGTATTGAAGTTAGAATAGTGCTGTGCATCACAAAATGTGGGGGCTGTACTTGTATGTGTATGTGTGAAGAAGATGTTGGGTTTGGATGGGAAGGCATGAGAGTGATGAGATTCATTATTTAGCTGACAGAAATGAAAGAAAGAAAAAAATTAGCTAAACTAATGTGACAAGTCCACTGAAAACAAAACATGATTGGTTTTGGAAGTAGATTGTCTTTACATTCACATGAAAAATGGCATGAGTAACAAGGGTCACTGTTGAAATTGGCAAACTCATACAAATACCTGGATGTAACACTTTGTAGAGATATGAAATGGAATGATCACATAGGTTCAATGGTGGATAAAGCTTGTGGTAGACTTTGGTTTATTGGTAGGATACTGGGTAAGTGCAATCAGTCTACAAAGGAGATTTCTTACAAATCACTCATGTGACTGGTTCTTTAATATTGATCAGATGTGTGTCATATAGCACTAACAGGGGATATAAAACATATACAGAGAAAGGCAGAATGAATGGTCACTGGTTTGTTTCATCTGTCAGAAAATGTCATAGAGGTACTGAAGGAACTGAACTGACAGACTCTTGAAGACAGACACAAACTATTAACAGAAAGTTTCAAGAACCAGCTTTAAATGATTACCCTAGGAATGTACTACACCCCCCACATATTGCTCACATAGGGATTATGAGGACAAGATTAGAGTAATTACTGCATGCACATAGGCATTCAAACAATCACTCTTTGCACACTCCATATGTGGATGGAACAGGAAGAAACCCTATTAACTGGTACAATAGGATGTACCCTCTGCCATGTACCTCATGGTGGTTTGCAGAGTGTAGATGTAGATGTAGATGTAGTTTATTTTTGATATGATATGGGGGATGTTGGGAAGGACGGATTTCTGGAGGATGGTTGTTATGAAGCAGATAATGACTCCAATTGCAGGTGAAACATCAGGGGAATTGTTTGGGTGCAGAAGAGAAATGTTATCAATAATATTCTTGGAAAACTGCTCTTGATGGTATAATTTCATTCCTGTGCATGCTGAATAATGATAATGTCAATATGATGAATGATTCAGTGAATATTTTAAGAGGGTGAGAAGCACCAGAATTGTTGTAGATGCACAGAATTTTCCTGGTTTTGGGATCACTAGTTCATTCTATTTTATGACAGTAGTGAAATTAGGAATACATCATCGAGACTGGGGTTATCTGGGAAGAGGATTTCAGAGGAGTGTATGTAAACCAAAGGTAATGCTGGATATTTTTGACAGGACTCGAGAATATGAATAAGGGGACGAGGAACTGATAGGAAAGGAAAGTGATTTTGTTGCATAAATCTTGGATCTGGGCAAGATGGGATTTATGACAGGTGGTCTGATCTGGCTTAGCAAAACAGACTGCATATTCAGTTACCTGTTTGGTATGAACAGAGCCATATCAAGATGATTCTGCACCTTGGTAGAGCTGTCTAAGCTGCATACTGCACCCCACCCCCTCCACCCACAAGAAAAACTAACTTTCTGCAATTTTTCATCCAAAAATATTTACAAAATTTTATAGTTTGTTATGCAGGTTGAACAAAAATTAAGTGTTATGGCAAGTGAGCTATATAACTGAAAAATATTCACACACCAAATGAAACATATCATTGTTGTAAAAAAAAAGTCAAACTGTGTAAACTTCCTAAGAAAACTGAAAGTAAAACAAAATCTACATGTTACTGTATATGGAAGCTACTGTATTTTATTATGATGTATAATAAAGAACATATTTCATTCTCTCCTCATAAATTATTAATGTGCATAAGTTATTAATAGTACATAAAAGAAAAATTGTTATAGTTTGAGACTTTACCGACATAATAACTGCTTCATTGGTTCACGGGTGATGCATTGGATAATATTGTGGAAGCTACACAATATTTCAATAAGACAGCTGCATGTCATCTTCAGGTGCTTATTGAGGTGTTGCTGCAGTGGCTCACCAATCTACATCTACATCTATACTCTGCAAACCACCATGAGGTGCATGGGAGAGGGTATGCCTCCTTGTACCACTTATTAGACTTTCTTGCTCTTCCATTCATGTATGGAGTGTGGGAAGAATGATTGTTTAAATGCCTCTGTGCATGCAGTGTAATCTTTTAAAGCCAGTTCTTGAAACTCTATGAATAGACTTTCTTGGGATACTGTACGTCTGTCTTCAAGAGTCTGTCAGTCTGTCAGTTCAGTTCCTTTCAGTACCTCTATGACACTGATTAAACAATGATTAAACAAACCTGTGACCATTTGTGCTGCCCTTCTCTGTATATGTTCAATATCCCCTGTTAGTACCATCTGGTACTGGTCCTACACACTTGAGCAATATTCTAGAACCAGTCACGCAAGTGATTTGCAGGCAATCTCTTTTCTAGACTGACAGCACTTCCCCTGTATTCAACCAATAAACCTACCGCCTGCTTTACCCACGACAGAACCTATGTGATCGTTCCCTTTCACATCCCTACAAAGATGGACGATTCCAACAGGGACTCACAGATATTATAGTCATAGGATACTATGTTTTTTTTTCCATTTTGTGGAGTGAAAAACTTTAAATTTTTGAATATTCAGAGCAAGTTTCCAGTCTCTGCATTACGTTGAAAGAAATCTTATCTAGACCTGACTGAATATTTACGCAGCTTCGCTCAGATATTGCTTCATTATAGATAACTGCATCATCTGCTAAGTGCCTGATTTTACTATTAATATTGTCTGCAAGATCATTAATGTACAATATGAACACCAAGGATCCCAACACACTTTCCTGGACCACACCTGAAGTTGCTTCTACATCTGACGATAACTCTCAATCCTAGGTAACATGCTGTGCCCCCCTACCAAAAAAAGTCCTCAATCCATTCACAAATTTTATTTGATACACCATATGATCATACTTTTGATAATAAGCATAGATGTGGTACTGAGCCAAATGCTTTTTGGAAACTGAGAAACACTGCATCTACCTGGTCGCCTTGATCCAAAGCCTTCAGTATGTCATGTGACAAATGTGCGAATGAGGTTCCACATGATCGATATTTTCAAAATCCATGCTGGTTGGTATGGAGGGGGTCATTCTGTTCAAGATGCCTCAATATGTTTGAGCTCAGAATGTGTTCTATGATTCAACAACAAAACAATGTCAAGAATATTGGATGGTAGTTTTGTGCATCACTTCTACTACCCTTCTTCTAGATGTGTGTGACCTGTACCTTTTTCCAAGCACTGGGCATGATCTTTTGTTCAAGGGATCTACAATAGATTATAGTTAGAAGAAAGGCAAACTGAGCCACAAATTCAGCATAGAATCTGATAGGGATTCCATTGGGCCTGGAGTTTTGTTCAATTTTAACAATTTCAGCTATTTCTCAAAACCACTGGCACTAATATTTATTTCAGTCATTTTTTAATGGTATGAGGATTAAATTGGGGCAATATATGCCGACTTGCTAGAAAAGTGCAGGTGCCAAGGGGTGTTGCTATAACATCATTGCAGACAAATACAGAAAACGGCAACATCCAGTGCCCCCTGCCAGAGAAACGGGCCATGGTCTTTGCATGCATGATGTAGGAAAAGTGTGCCTGCAAATTGCTGTCCAGCATGCATGCAGGCAGAGTGTTGGTGCCCCGTTTAAGTGTGCAGACTCTGATTCTCTGTCTGTGTTGACCTGGATTAGTTTGTCTGTGGCCGATGATGCGTTAGTAGCACCAGTGCTGGTTCTCATGCCTTGCTGAGTTTAAATCCCATGTCTCTATTAATCAAGTCATTACTTCCACATATTTTGACACTTGTTTAATGATGGAGTCTCAGTACGTGGAAGTGAATGAAAGGATCTTTGTCTCTCTCTAGTTCATGCTGTGTCCCATGTCAAGACAGTGCTCAGCAACAGCAGGCCTTTCTGGCTGATATAATCCAGCGTGATGTGTGTCCTTAGCACACCTATCCTTAACAGTATGACATGTCTGGCCAGGGTATGATTTCCCACATTTACATGGGATTTTATATGTCCCTGGTCTCCTTAGACCTAGGTTGTCATTAACAGAACCCAATATAGTTTGTACTCATGCTGGAGGGCAGAAGAGACATTTTATTTGATGTTTCTTGAACAGCCTACCAATCTTAAAGTACACACCACCAACACAGGGTAGAAAAACCATCCTTGTGGAGTTCTCCATTACTTCTGGCTTTTCTTGAACTTTAGCACATACAGGTTGAAATGCATTATGAATCTGACAGAATACCAATTTTTTAGAAACACAGAGTGAGGATGGCTAAGCTCTGCTGATAAGCTCCCTGGAACTGAGCTCATAGCTCATAGACATAGGTCAGTGTGAGTTGGTTTACGAAGCACACTGTGGCCCAAGGAACTGTCTTCTTTTCTGTGGTCCAAGACATCTAAGAATTGGAGGTCTCCATTTTTATTCACTTCGATGCTGAAGCAAATGCTTGGATGGAGGGAGTTAAGATGTTCCAGAAATGCAGGAAGTGTGCTCCTCCATGTGGACAAATAATAAAGGTGTTGTCCAGATAACTCCAGAAACATTTAGGTTTCAATACCACTGACTGAAGTGCTTTTTCCTCAGAGTCTTCCATAAAATGGTTAGCTACTATAGGAAACAAAGAGCTACCCATAGCGACACCATCAATTTTCTCAAAACATTGTTTACTAAATAAAAAGTAAGTTGGGGTAAGCACATGTTTGAATATATGTAAGATGCCCTCCTCCAACTTAGTTCCTATAAATTGTAATGAATCCATCATTGGCCTCAATGAACGAACCTGAGTCAACACAGATACAGTATCAGAGTCTGCACACTTAAACTGGATACCAACACTCTGCCCACAGGCATGCTGGGCTGCAATTTGCAGCTGCCCTTTTCCTGCATTGCCCATGCAAAAAGCCTGGCTCGTTTCTCTGGCAGGAGGTGCTGGATGGCACCATGCTCTATATTCATCTATGTTGATGTTATAGCCCCAACCCTTGGCATCTGCACTTTTCTAGCAAGTCAGCATATATATTGGCAAGCCACTGCAGCAACATGTCATTAAGCACCTGAGCAGCTATCTCATTGAAATGTTGTGCAGCTTCCACAATTTATCTGACACAATGTACATGAACCAATGAAACAGTTATTATGTTGGGTAAGTCTTAAATATCACATCTGGTACCTCTATGGTGAGGAGATGATGAATAGAATACATGAATTTGATAAATTATGCAACAAGAGAAACAGACTGTTGTGCTCTCTCACATTTTTATTGAGATGCCAGGACCAGCAAACAATATTGACATTTGCCAAGTTTGCTCATTGTATAGACTCTGCAGCCACCAAGAGGATCCATCAGTGAGCCAGCATGGCATTGGTGAGAGAGAGAATTCGTTATACTATGCGAGCATTAGACAAAATCTCCAGGAGCTTGCTTTCACTACATCTGAATATCTCATCACATCTGTCAGCAGATTCCTGGGAGTTGGTGGACAGTGCTACATGGTCGCTTTGTTACATGCCACCGGGCTATGATGCATCAAACTTCAAAGTTCCATCATCTTACAACCCAGTCATTGCAAGAACATAACCCATGTAGGCCCACTGTGTTTAATTTCACAGATAAACAACTGAGTGATGATGCAATATCAGTGTTGCAAAAGGGACTAAATTTTGTGCCCACTCCAAAGACCTTGCTTATCAAGGATTATATGAGTGTCATTAAGCAAGTTTTGTTGAAACTTCTGAGTGAGACTGCTGAAAAAGTAAGGTGAGAGGCTTGCAGGGCCATAACCAGGATGGCTGCATCCAGGCCAAACATCAACACTGAAAAAAGGGAAGCTCTCTGTTCCCTAAGAGAAGACAGAGAAATAGTGATTTTTACCTGCTGACAAGGAAAACATTTCATTTCTTTTGCTTGCAAAATTTACTTCATCATAAGGAAGGAGTTCTGCTTCGCCCCATTGTGTGCAAGATACCCCATTGTGTGCAATGTACCTCTGGTGGATTCATTACAACGTACAGGAACTAAAATGGAGGAGGATATATTCCATTTACTCAAGCTTGTGCTCACCTTGACTTACTTTTTATTTAATGAACAATATTTTGAGCAAACTGATGGTGTAGCTATGTGTAGCCTTTTGTCTGCTATAGTAGCTAACCATTTTATGTAAGACTTTGAGGAGAAAACATTTCAGTCAGTGGTGTCAAAACCTAAATGTTTCTGGAGGTATGTGACTGACACATTTGTAATTTGACCACAAGGAGCAGCAATGCTTTCTGCATTTCTGGAACACCTGAACTCCCTCCATCCAAGCATTTGCTTCAGCATGGAAGTGGATAAAAATGGAGACCTCCCATTCTTAGATGTCTTGGTCCACAGAAAAGACGACGGTTCCTTAGGCCACAGTGTGTTTTGTAAACCAACTCACACTGACCTGCATCTACAAGCTACGGGCTGCCATCACCCATCTTGATGCAGTGGTGTATTACAGACTCTTGTTCATAGGGCTAGAGTTATCTCAGATGGAGGGAGCTTATCAGCAGAGCTTAGTCTCTTCACTCTGTGTTTGTACAAAATGGGTACTCTGATAAACAGATCCATAATGCATTTCAATCTAAACTCACTAAAGCTTAAGAACAGCCAGAACACAGGACTCCATGAGTATGGTTTTTCTACCCTGTTTTGATGGCATATACTTTAAGACTGGTAAGACCGGCAGGCTGTTCAAGAAACATCAAATATAATGTGTCTTCTAGCCTTCAATGGGAGTGCAAACTATGCTGGATTCTGTTAAAGATGACATAGGTCTAAGGAGACCAGGGATACATAAAATCCCCAGCATAGGTGTGGTGTCACTGCCAGACACCACACTTGCTAGGTGGTAGCTTAAATCGGCCGCGGTCCATTAGTACATGTCGGACCCGCGTGTCGCCACTGTGTGATCGCAGACCGAGCACCACCACACGGCAGGTCTCGAGAGACGTACGAGAACTCGCCCCAGTTGTACAACGACGTTGCTAGCGCCTATACGGACGAAGCCTTTGCTCTCATTTGCCGAGAGACAGAATAGCCTTCAGCTAAGTTCAAGTCTACGACCTAGCAAGGCGCCATTAGCCTTAGATAGCTTGTATCTAAAGAGTTGCACTTGTATCGCCACTATCTCCAGATGTCTCATAAAGAACGATGTATACAAAGGATGGATTAAAAGATAAGTACCAAAGGAGCTACGTACTTTTCTTATTAGAATTCACTACTTATCCTGTTCCAGAATTCACGCCCGTCTGCGTTAGATAGCGTGCATTTTCGGCCTCCTCTATCTACAAGGTGTTGGCACATTCACCAACACATCAATAGGAAATCATAAACTGGCCACACATATTGCACCACATAGGATAGGATAGGATAGATGTGTTGAACATAGATGTCACATGAGATTGGGTCAGCCAGAAAACTCTGCTGTTGCTGAACACTGTCTTGACACACAGTATGAACTACAGAGAGACAAAGATCCTTTAGTCTGCTTCCACAAACTGAGACACCATCATTAAATAAGCAGCCAAAATATGTATAATTCATGGCCTGATTAATAGACACATGGGATTTCAACTCAGCAAGGCATGGGAACCAGCACTGATATGGAGAATCAGAGTCCGCCCACTTAAACTGGGTGCCAACACTCTGACTGTGCATGCGCTGTGCCACAATTTGCAGCTGTGCTTTTCCCGTGTTGTGCATGTAAAGACCATGGCTTGTTTCTCTGACAGGGAGCACTGGATGTTGCTGTTCTGTATATTCACCTATGATGACATTATAGCCCCACTGCATGGAGTCTGCACTTTCCTAGGAAGTCAACATATATATTGATGAGCCACTGTAGTAACACATTAGTAAGCACCTGAAGATGACAAGCAGCTATCTTGTTGAAATAGTGTGCAGCTTCCACAACATTATCTGACATGACACCCACAAAGCAATGAAGCAAAATTGTTATAATTAGGAGCTGAGAACACATTCCTTTCTAGAAATTAAGTTTTTGATATAATATTAATTTCCATTGCCACTGAGTGAAGCAACTCATTGATTATGTCACTGAAGTCAATTCAGCAGTTTTATCATATTCTGTTGACAAAATAATTCAATTTGATAGTCTGGTTCACCTATACTCAGCCTTAAGTGGTCTTTTCATCATCTTTAAACTCCTGAAACTATGTTGAAAAGGTGCTGTAGTCACAGGAATTGTTGCAAACATTCTCAAATGCATTTCACTGTTTGGATATGTATCTCAAAACCACTACATAAAAAACTTCAAAATATTATACGGAGAAGCTGTGTCAGTATTCTTCACTAGCCCTTATACTGGAAATTGAAAGCTGGTATTTCATTAATTGCCAGCTGCGGTGGCCATCAGTTCTAGGCACTTCAGTCTGGAACCGTGTGACTGCTATGGTCGCAGGTTCAAATCCTTCCTCAGGCATGGATGTGTGTGATGTCCTTAGGTTAGTTAAGTTTAAGTAGTTCTAAGTTCTAGGGGACTGATGACCTCAGATGTTAAGTCCCATAGTGCTCAGAGCCATTTGAACCATTTTTTCATTAATTAACTCTGATATATTGACATTTCTGCTATATTTGGCACCAAAACCTGCCACATATTTCTCAAAATAATATTCATTGCTCTCAATTAAGGTATTCACAACAGCTTATTAAAGTGGGAAGAAATGATTTTTTATATGTAGATACGTTTCCCAATTCACTTACTATTGTATCAAATATGTTGAACATTATGTAAAATAAGGGAAAGGCAACAACTCACCTATGACAGATTGATGTGTGGAGCACAGAAAGACATAACAGAAAATAGTCTTCACACGATCTTTCAAGTACTAAATCTTCTCCTCGCAATAGTACACATATTCACACACACAGACACCCAATGTATACTCCTATGGCCATTGCAAGATGGATTATTGATCCTAGATTGTTAAAAGCAGTTGCCTGAGCTGATGGAGGTGGGGAATTGGTAGGGAAGGAGGCAAGGCAGGGGTAGTAGGGAAAGGGCAGGTCCTTGGACAGATGACTTCATGGTCACACATCAAGATGAAAAGGGTAAAGAGAGTGCAACAAAAAGAGATGTAGGAAGAGGGGGAGAGGGAGGCCTGGGGGGGTGGGGGTGGGGGGGAGGAGAGGGGATAAAAACATGAAAGGAGAAAGAAAGGGGAGAGACAAGGGAGTGGAGTCAAAAAGGGGAGAGAGAGAGTGTATGCCAACATCGGTGGGGGAGGAGGAGAAGAAATGTGGTGGGAGAAGGCAGTGCAGGATCTGGACAGAAAAGTGGTGTGGACAAAAGAGAGTAGGAAAAGGGCACGATGAGGCGATAACTGTACAATCCAAGTTGAAACCATACTTGACAACATCCTTTTGCAAAATCCTTTTACTCTGTGAGTCCAACTTTCTGAATAATGGAATGGAAAATCTTTCCCACCAACACTTGTAACAGCAATACCAGTATCAGCTAAGGGAGCTGTCCCAGCTACTCTTGTCTTATGGCCACAATGGACTACATACAGCCAATAAAAAGTGTTCCACTCTTACTAAATCCACCCCCTCAATCAACTCCTTATAGCTCCCAAGCTTTGCCGTGCTGATTTACTCTGCCTTCCGTATCTACAAAAACTTCCTCCATCCTCCACAAAATACATTACTCCTGAAAACCCATCCTGTAACATTGTAGCTAATCTTTCTGCCAAAATTCTGAGCCCTGCAGAAGTCTCAGTACTCTCTAAAAACCTCATCTTTAAGCCCTGAACCTAATTTCAACAATGCTGGACTTGTAAAGGACTTCTTTCCTTTCCTCTGTGGAAAAATTTGCTTGTCACATACCCTACTGACAACAGCCAACCAAAACCCCATACAGAACACGGTTTGCAGCAGTTCCAACCCCCCTCCAGACATAATCTACCTCCCTTTCCACCCAGTCATCTCCTGGTAATCTTTCAGGAATTCCTGTCTTCTAATTTGGCCTTACCTTCCTTTCCTAAATCCCTCCATGGTGATTCCAACATCACTCCTATGGAACACACTGCTATCTGTTACCTAAAAAACAATCCAGCCCTTATTATCCTTCCTACAGATGGAGGCCCCACCACAGTGGTCATGAATCATATTGATTATGTGGCTGACACCACTGCACACAAATATTACCACCATGATCCCATCTCAGAAGTCCAACATGATCTCAACCAGCTTTTCAAGGCCTTAGGTCCATTCCAGAACCTGACACCAGAATCTACCTCCCTCCTTGTATCAGCAACCCCCCAACACTCTTACCTTTTACCTACTCCACAAACTCAACCCCATAGGTCTCCCTACTGATCATCTCATTGTGACTGGGCACAATGGTCCCACAGAATGAACCCTTGCCTCTATTGACCAACACCTCAAACTATTGCCTGTAACCTCCCATCCTGCATTCAAGACACTGCTAACTTCCTTCACCACATCTCCACAGTTCCTGTCCTGTTACTACCCAACTCCTTGTTGGTCACTGTGAATGTGACGTCCTTGTACACCAACAACCCCCATGCCCATGGCCTGGCAGCCATGGAGCACTACCTTCCCCAGTGTCCTCCTGATACAAAACCACCACATCTTTCCTAACACCCCTAGCCAACCACACCCTGACTCACAATTATCTCACTTTTGAAGGCAGAATCTACAAACAGGTCCTTGGTAGTGCCATGGGTACACGCATGGCACCATCATATGTCACCTTATTTATAGGCTATTGGAGGAATCCTTCCTGTCCAATCAACACACAAAATCTCTTGTCTGGTTTAGATTCATTGACGACATTTTCTCAATCTGGACTCATGGTAAGGACAACCTTTTTTCTTTCCTTCATAGCCTCAACACCTATTCCCAAATCAGCTTCACCTGTGTCTTCTCAACATTTAAAGACTCCTTCCTAGATGTCGATCTCCACCTCTGAGATGACTCCATAAATACATCTGCCAATATCGAGCACACCAACCCCCAACAGTATACCCACTTTAACAGCTGTCACCCATTCCATATCAAAAAGACTCTTCCTCAGCAGCCACATCATCCATGGATGGTACATCTGTAGTGGAAAGCAGGAGTTGTCGAAATATATTGATAATCTTACCTGAGCCTTTACTGACAGACAATGTTCTATCCAGTTCATTCATAAACAAGTCTCCCATACCATCTTCTTCTCTGAGACCAGTAAACCTGTTAACCAATCAACAGCCAGTATTCCTCTGTCACCCACTGTCACCATGGCCTTGAAATGCACAACCCCATCCTCCCCAGGGCTTTGACTATTCCTCAGTGTGCCCTGAGATTAGGGATATCCCATCCACAGTCCCCCAAAGTAGCATTCTGCCACCCACCCCAAACTACACAATATCCTTGTCCATCTTTATTCCAATCCTGCAACCCATGGGTTATTCCCTTGCAACTGGCCCAGGAGCAAGACCTGTCCCACATACCCATCCAACACATGCTATCGCAGTCCAGTGAGAGGCACCTCTTACCCAATAAAAGCCAGAATCACATGTAGAAGTAACCACATAATGTATCAGCTATGCTGAAATTAATGTACATAATTCTGTGTGGGCATGACAAATAACCGGCTGTCTGCTTGCACTGAATGGATACTGACAAACTACAAACTTGACCATGCAGTTGCCAAATGTGCTGCACACAACAACACAAATGACTTCAACAGTTGCTTCAATAAGTTGGCCATTTGGATACTCTCTTTCAGCACAAGCTTCTCTGAACTATGCAGATGGGAATTGTCTCTCCAACACATCCTCCACTCTCACAGCCCCTTGGCCTAAACCTCTGCTAACCCATTCCCACTGCCTTGCCTTGCCTTTTCCCTACTCTGTTTTGTCCACACCACTCCTTCTCCATCCAGATCCTGCATGGCCTTCTCCCACTGCTCTTCCTGTTCCCCCCACTCCCATATGTATGCATTCTCTCTCTCCTCTACCCCTTTCAGACTGCTCTCTCTCTCTCCTCCCTTTCTCTCTCTTCATCTTCTCCTTTTCTCCCCTCCCCTCTCTTCCCTTTCCTCCTACATCCCTTTTTACTGTACTCTCTTAACTTGTTTCACCTTGAGGCATGACCACAAAGTCATCTGTCCAAAGACCTGCCCTCTCCCATTACCCCCTCCTTGCCTCCTCCCTCCCACCACCCAACTCTGACAGCTCAGGCAACTGTTTTCAATAATCGAGTATCCATAATGTATCTTGCAGTGGCCATGGGAGTGTGCAATTTTTTTTTTTTTTTTTTTTTTTTATTTGCGCCATGCATTGCTCCGCTGTAGATGAGTGGATGGCTTTCCATTAGTTTATGCATTGCTCCATCCAGAAATCTCCATTATTGATATGTCAAATACACTATGGGATGAAAAGTATCTGGACACCCCAAAAAATATACATTTTTCATATTACGTGCATTGTGCTGCCACCCACTGCCAGGTACTCTATATCAGCGACCTCAGTAGTCATAGACATCATGAGAGAGCAGAATGGAGAATTCCACGGAACTCACAGACTTCGAACGTGATGAGGTGATAGGGTGTCACTTGTGTCATATGTCTGTATGCGAGATTTCCAAATGCCTAAACATCCCTAGGTCCACTGTTTCCAATGTGGTAGTGAAGCGGAAACGTGAAGGGACACATACAGCACAAAAGTGTACAGGCTGACCTCATCTGTTGACTGACAGACTGCTGATAGTTGAAGAGGGTTGTAATGTGTAATAGGCAGACATCTAACCAGACCATCACACAGGAATTCCAAACTGCGTCAGGATCCACTGTAAGTACTATGACAGTTAGGTGAGAGGTGAGAAAACTTGGATTTCATGGTTGAGCGGATGCTCATAAGCCACACATCATGCCGGTAAATGCCAAATGATACCTCACTTGGTATTGGATGATTGAACAATGGAAAAACGTTGTGTGGAGTGACAAATCATGGTACACAATGTGGCGATCCAATGTCAGGGTGTGGGTATGGTGAATGCCTGGTGAACGTCATCTGCCAGTGTGTGTAGTGCCAACAGTAAAATTCGGAGGCGATGGCTTTATAGTGTGGTCGTGTTTTTCATGGTGGGGGCTTGCACCCCTTGTTGTTTTGCATGGCACTAATATAGCACAGGCTTAAATTGATGTTTTAAGCACCTTCTTGCTTCCCACTGTTGAAGAGCAATTTGGGGATGGTGATTGCATTTTTCAACACAATCGAGCACCTGTTCATAATGTACAGCCTGTGCCGGAGTGGTTACATGACAATAACATCCCTTAGTGGACTGGCCTGCACAGAGTCCTGACCTGAATCCCATACAACACCTCTGGGAAGTTTTGGAATGCTGACTTCATGCCAGGCCTCACTGACCGACATCGATACCTCTCCTCAGTGCAGCACTCCATGAAGAATGGGCTGCCATTCCCCAAGAAACCTTCCAGCACCTGACTGAACATACACCTGCGAGAGTGGAAGCTGTCATCAAGGCTAAGGGTGGGCCAGCACCACACTGAATTCCAGTATTACCGAGGGAGGGCACCACGAACTTGTAAGTCATTGTATCATATTTTCTTCGGCACCAGCTCACCACTCTTTGATACCCTACAATACCAGGGCAAAGCAGTAGAAAAAACTCAATTGTTGAAGATGAGCTAACTGTGTAGCTGGTAGGGTAGCTGAGTGAACCAAGTGCACTGTTGACTTATAGCCCATGTAATGCATGTTCGTTACTAGTCATTTCTTTATTATGTTACTTGGATGAAATGAAACTGTGCCGGCAGTATATGTTTACAGACTTGGGTCAAGGGACAGTCTTCTTTTTGCAGGCAGAAGATAGAAACATGAGGGGTAGGAGAACCAACGTACATCTCCTGGTTAATTCTTAATAGTCTATTTGTGCCCCCTCTGTGCTTCCACCCTTGGCAGGACCAAATGCACCATGGCCTCAGTATGGGCCTGGGTGCGGGATCTTCTTGGATCAGAAACTGAATCTGGTACAAGACTGTGGCATTTCTGATTCCTTTTTTTTTATGTACAGTTTTTTGGGGAGCAGGGGGTAGCAGATTTTGGGTATATGAGCTTCTGTAATTGCTACAATCTCCATGGGAAAGAGTTAACTTAATAGAAGCAGTGAAGTGGAAACTTGAATGTGATGATGTAGCTCTAGGCACTCTAGTGGATGCTGGTCTGGTACTGCTACATCAAGTGCTGGTGGAAGTGTTGGATCTGGAGAATTGACAGTTTGAGATGGAAGAGTTATTCAGGTGTTGGTGAAGTTGTTGCTGACATTGCTGGTGAAGATCAGAGTTGTGCAGCTGTTGGTAGGTGCATCCAGGTGGTGGTTGTAGTGGAGCTGCCATGAACTTTATTGCATCAAAAGCTGTAAACCGAAAAGCTGGTGAATTTAGTAGTTGTGAGGATGTATAAAAAAAACTAAGGGACAACGCCAGTCTTGGAGTAAGTGAGAGAGGTGGGAACAACTGTTGGGGGACAAGGAATAAGGAGTGAAATAGAGATTAGTGTAAATTATTTGGATGGTGGAGGTGGTGGTTTTCGGGAAATTCATATCTAGCCACAACAATAATCAGTACTGAGCAATATGTTGAGGAGCAAAGTCAGTAGAAGATGCAAGGGATGATGGATGACTACAGCTTGGACACAGGATAATACCAGTGACACTGGCAGCAATTGAGGTGACAACACTGATGTAGGTGATGGTGGAGACACACAGGTGACAGCATTGACACACAGGTGGTGCAGATTGCCTGTAAGCAAGCAGCCTGCGAAAGAAGAATTTCATCAAAAAGTACATAAAATATGTGAATAAAACAGATTTTTTAAAAATGTTGTCAGTCCCACTACAATGTAATCCACAACATTTACAGATAGTTCAGGAAGATTGTCTTTGGGATCTACAGTTTTCCTGGGACATTTCATAACTTATGGTGCCTATATCATGTCTGCCAACCATATAGCTCAGGAAGGAAGATTAGGGTATAGCATTCCCTTGACACTGAGGTCATTAGAGACAGAGTACAAGATGAGAATGTTGCAAGGACAGGGAACAAAATCGGCCATGGTCTTTCAAAAGGAATTATTCCAGCACTTACCTGGAGCAAATTAGAGAAATCATGCAAAACCTAAATCTAGATGGTCAGATGCAGTTTCGAACCATCCAGTATGTTAACAACTGTACCACCTATCTCAGTTATCTAGCTCAGAACAGTGTTTGAACATGAACCACCTGAAGTCTTAAGTGCAACAGGCTTTATGCATTAAACTGTTGAGCTTATGTTGATGCATTGTGATTATGATAACATTCACACCACATGTGGGCAGTTATAAATTTGGATACTGAAGTGAATAGCTTGATGGCCTCTCTGAAAAGACCACGGCTGATTTCCTGCCTCATTTTTATCCAGTCTGAGCTTATGTTCCGTCTCCAGTCACCAAGTCATAATCACGCTTCAAAACTTAATTTTCTTTATTTCTCTTGCCTTAGAGGCATATAGTTATTACATTGCTCAAGTAATGAGAAAAAGACACTTACTATGCCATGTGAATGAGTAGAATTGAATTTCAAGCACAAGACGCTGGATTAAACAGAAATGGGAACCTATGCATTTATTATATACAAGTCACTAAAAATAACATTGCATAATACTCTCCGGAAATTAAAGTAGATAGTAATTTTAGGCAATTCCTGAGACAGATAATTATATGTCCTTATAGGAAGACCAACATCTCTGTCAGCTGATGTATGCTCACAGGCTACTTTTTTTAATTGAAATATTTTCACTCAAGATTTTATTATTATAATTCCCTCAGTTATGCTTCTTTTTCATTTTGTTTCTCAATCCCACATGCCACTTTTTTCCACTTGTCTTCATTACTTGCATTCCATCGCTTCCTTATTCTCTTCCTGTCTCTCTTCTCTCATGTCTATTGCTTCCAATGCTCTCAGCTTAAATGTGCCTGTCTCTAATTTGTCTTTGCTGCTCTACATTTTGTGAAGCAAAATAAATTGTAGTTCATTTTGTATTGCTAAAGCTACTATCATTCCAAAAATTTTTGTAACAGTTGCATGGGAATGTAACACAAGCATCTGGATTGATGAGTCAAGGTATAGATGACTACACACCGATAACAGGCTACAAGTATATCGAAAATCACATGAAGCAATGCTTACCCCCTCGCTAGTAGGGCACCATTAGGCCATGTGGGGTATGTATTCTCCCACAGAGGATATTACATGGGATTAAATGGTACCACTGATGCAGTTGACAAAGATTCTGATCACCAAACCATGTGAGAACCCACTGGTCGAACATGTGCAACTGTTTGTTCACCTGAACTGTTCCTTTAACAAGAGAACACATCAGGCCATCACTCTAAACTGTGTGAACATCCCACAAACATGTGGGTCATCTGGCATCAGACATACTGAACACATCTGAGGCTAAACTGTATGAGATGCATGTGCTTTGATAACACCTCTAACAAATCTTTTGAATAGTGGGCATCAGTTAAACAGTAATGAATCACGATGACCCACCAACATGTTTGGTGTCCCAAAAGGCATTGCCATGACATGTTACTGCATGCTAATAAGGAGGTGTATCATTTGTATATGAGTATCTTCCACAGGAAACAGCTTTGTATTAAGATTTCATTTTTGTGAACGAATTCCAATGAGCCACCTCTCATAACAGGTATCTTCTAACCTGTGTTACCAGCTTGAAACCCTGGGATCTGCAACCCACACAGAGGTGGCATCATACATACATTAGCTATGAACAGCACCATGGAATGCGACCAAGATGAAAATCAGCCATTTTCATATGAGGAGTGTATACTCCCTACTGTTGCGTTGGAAGGTACACAGAAATGGCAGTTCTGTCACAACATAACATTGCTTTCAGTGTGTCTTTGGGCAGTAAACATTTCTCTAGATACTCATATAATATTTTTATGTTCTAACACTAACTTTAATAGAAACTCCAGCACAGTATATGGTTGCTCTTTTGCAGTTTTCAAACAGCATATTATATCTTTCTCAGGTCACATCACAATTTCTCCGTGATATTTCAGCGGACAGATTTGTTGCCATCTTCAAGTGGTTATCAGGAACTAATCTGCTCCTGCCACTGTCCACACAGCCACTGCAGTCAGGGGCAACAGTGGTTGGCTGTGAACTGCGGCCTATAGTCTCTGTGCTATCGTTGATGAGTGCAGATCTCACTGTATGAGAACTCCTTCATTTTATTTGCTCAGAAAAGTTTTTCACGACTTAGCTGTAGGCGCCTACCTATGTCTTGGACTCTAATTTCAAAGTCCTCTTTAATAATACAATTCTAGAAGGAAGAAGATTGCCTAAGTATCTTAGTTTTGTTGTAATCTATAGTATGGCTAGTTCTTATAATATGGTCGGCCATGGCTGATTGGTAATCTGGTGTAACTCAGTGCAGAATCTACGTTTACAGCACCTCTCTTCTATTGTACATACACTTTCCTCAAAGTATGCCTTGCTTCATTGGCACAGGTTTTGGTAGACCCCTAGTTTGTGGGGGCCTAGATCATTTTTTGCTGAAAACAGTAGTGTGACAGAGCATCATTCCAAGATTCCACTGACTTTTCTGGAGGTATTGCCAACAAATGATATGCAAGCGAGTGAGTTTTGCTCCCTTTTTTCTTCCTGTTGTTGCCTAGTTACAACCTTTCTAAATGCACAAAGCCTTATCTGTTTGTTATTGTACCCATTCCTTCAGAATGTTGTCTCTGGGTGCTTCAACTCAAGTCACAAATGGCTCACACCCTGTGAACAAGTACACGTAAAATACCTTCATGTTTGGAGTTGTGACTTCTGGAAGTATTTACATACAGATCAGAGTGTGTAGGTTTTCTGTGCACACTTTATTCCAGCTTGCCATCTGGTTTCCATCTCACCAGGACATCAAGAAACAGAAGGAAGCCATCCTATCCCACATCCTTGATAAATTATATGTTGGGGTGGAGCAAGATGAGGTGATGGAGAAATTCACTTAAGCTGTCCTGCTCATGTGGCTAAATAATGAATGTGTCCTCCACCTAATGATAGAAACAGGTTGGTTTTAGTTGGGTTTGGTCCAAGACCTTCTCCTCAAAATCTTCTATGGCCAAATTTGCTACGACGGGTGATAAGTGACACCCCATGATGATGTTGACTGTTGTTCTTAATAATTTCCATCAAACAGGTAGAAAGTTGAGGTGAGCCAAACTCCAAAAGTCTCATCAGGTTGGTCTCAAATTTGACCCCACCATAACCGATTACTTCAGTTATGGTCAGCTTATGTTAATAGTAATCTATAGACCAAAAGCAGTAACAATTACTTGCGTCTAAACATAACTGTGCAATGGTTCTATTGTAGCATAAGTTGCTACATCAAATTACATACATGATTACAGTTCCTTTTTTACCACATTACTCAAACAGCTGTAGCAAACATATCAGGTGTATGCATTTCATATGCAGTTTAACTTTATGATAGACAGAAATTGCCATTCCACCAGTAAAGACCAATTATTCATTTTAATGATTATCAACTTTGGGTGTAATAGTTAGAGAGATTTATAGAAAGAAGACTTGTCAAAATTCAGACTATGCAAGGTCCATCTCACATAAGACATTTGCAGTCCCCAGGAACTTTTTTGCCACTAATGTGCTTCAGTTATGCAGTATTTAAAGTTTTAAGTCAGTCCTTAACTGAAGTATCAGCTACATAACTGCATTGTTGAATAAAAAAAGATACCAAATCCAGAGTTTTTGAATGAAAATTATTTGCACAGAGATCAAAAGACAAAGCAGAGATCCTTGTACAGATGAATTAAACATGCATCCAAAAGACGTCCAAATTTGCCTTTACTATGAAAAAAAAAAAAAAAAAAAAAACAACAGGTCATAAAATTACATTTGGATTATAAGCCAAGTCTGTTGTAATAATATTCCTTGTTTCAAGAATTGCAATGTGAACACACATGATCACTATCCAATCAGAGACCTGATGCTAGCTGTTCATGGAATGAAACTGAAAGGCTATGCTCTTCAAAGTAGAAATACTTAAATCACCTACCCAAAAAGGCAGGTGTAATAAAAAAGTCATACTGAAACATGAGAAGTGTTAAGAACAGCATGACTATTATATGGGCAGACACCAATATTAGTGGTAAGCTCATATATACATAGATAAATTCTTCTTAATAGTTTTGCTACTGATGATGGTGTGGTGGAGAATGGGTGGAAATTGATATGATCTGTTAATGTTGATGATATCTATAGACAGATTACCAAGGAAGACATACATGTTTTTAATTAATGTGCTTGAGTTCTCAGATACGTCAGATGATGGGACAGTATGAGTCAAAATTGATAACATGATATAATAGAACATAAATACAGTTGAGTCTGAGGAGTCAATTAAGCCAGATGCCATTTCTTTTAAAATTATAAACTGGAATTTCTGGTCAGTAGGCTTACTTACCTTCAGCATGCAAAATATCAGTATGGCCAAGAATTACATTATCCTAGCTTTCAGAACTAAGGTTTCCTTCCTCTGGGAGAAGAGGGGGCCTAAGTTGGGAAAGGTTAAAAAAGGAGGGCAGGTCACTTAGAGCCCAGGATGATCATTTTACTTTTGGTACAAACAGTAAGCTTCATATTCTGAATCTTGTGCAAAAGTTAACTACTGCTGTCTCCTCTTATGAAAATAACCTCCATAATCAATGAACTGCAAAAGCTTAATACACTGCTTATTTCCATTCTGTTAGTATCATATCTTGGGACAGCTATTTTCATCCATGAAGGAAATTATTAGATTAAAAATTCCTACTCAAACAATCCACCGCATCTGTTCACAAAATTCTTATACATCTGTACACTCACAAATTACTGATAAGGGAGACTGCTTTGAACTGTGATGAGAGTTCTCTGAAATGGGAAGTTTACAATCATTGTGTATTACTAATTTCAGTTTATGGCAGTGATACTTAGACTTTCAATGGTACATGGTGCAATTATAGAGGTTTGTTCACTGAGAAATGGAAACATGAATGTTCAGAATTACTAGGAGCACTATGATAACCAATAAATTGATCAGAAAATGCTAGAGTAAAAGACACAATTATGACTATAATGAAAATTAAATGGGTGTGACATGCAGCCAGGCAAATATATGATGATATGAACGCATGGCGTCTGTTCATTTGGATATCCCATTACATGGGACCTACAGCTTTGATACAAATTAGGACAAGGACTTGAACCTGGGATCTCCAACTTACAAGGCAGTTGTGTTAACCACTGTGGCATCCAGACATAGACACTGCACATTCATATAACTGATTTGCCTCAATTGGTAATGAATCCAGAGCCTTCAGTGTGGATGCACATTTACATTCAACCACCAGTGGAAATCTAAAATTAGCCAGCATGGAGGACATGTATGGGGACAGTGGACAGGTGGCACTAGATGGGAATGTGAGTCGGCTGGGGAGTGTGCTGAGATAGTCTGCATATTTGTGATAAACAGTGAGTCCAAGTTCCACAGTGGTTAACACAACTGTGTAGTAAGCAGGAGATCCTGCATTTGAGTCCCTGTTAGGCACAAATTTTCACTCGTCACCACTGATTCCACACAAAGTTGGAATGTACCTGATATCATTAGTTCTTTTACTTTCTCCCTCTTCAGTTTACATAAAATATGTGGTTGATGGACCAAGGATGTTCTTTTTTGCATGTCAAAACATAAGGAAAGATCAATATGTAGGAACAACAATGTTGCATGTGGCTGAAGTCTGTAATGCATGAAAAAGTCTGGAGGTGGCCCTTTTCCATCAAGTGATGTGAAATACTTGATGATGACTTGTCAAAAATATCTGGTTTTTGTGAATTGTTATCATTTTTCTGTGAATAATATATACAGAGGTTTGTTCAAGGACTTGTAGCTCAGATGATATCGTGCAATTTGAGAAAAAATAAATAAAAAATACCTTTATTCTCAGTGAAGCTGTTCTCCACTATTCTGCATAAATCATAGTTAATCAGGTGACTTACAGAAAAATGACAACAACAAACAGAATATGACTACCAACAGAAACAATTTTCCTCTTTAAATCAAACAAACTTACAAGGATGCGATGATTAAAATTCTAGAAACACAAGCAAAGGTATGTTCAAAGCAACCACTCTGTTTCAATGCATAGTTGGTCAATTACTAGCTTGTTTCATAATTGAAACCTCTTGCTATGATGTGGAACAAGTTAGTTTTACTCTTTTAGTACACTTTATCAGTGAAAAACAATGAACATGTTACTTACATGATTTCTGAAGTGATGTTTTTTTTCATAGAGGATTTGTCTGTACCTAACTATGCCAGTGTCTCTTTTCCTCTTAAGCATTCAGTTCAGTTTCTTATCAACATAAAAACCTAAGAATTAAGTATATTCTGCTTCATTTACTGACTTGCCTGCATGCATAATTTCCAGTGGTGCGATCAGCCCTTGTAAAGTGCTGAATCGCTTGTACTGTGTTTATTTAAATCCACAAACAGTCCATTTGGAGAGAATCAGTTATAAATTACTTACATTGTCAGATGTTGCAGGTTCTCCTCTAGACTTGATTACAATAATCACATCATCAGTAAAGATGATTCTTGGATATGTGATGTATATTATTTATATGTACTGTTTCAAAAATCAACATGTATTTTAATAAAATTTATTGTATATATATATTCCACGTGGGGGGGGGGGGGGGGGGGGGGGAACAAAGATGATGTGACTTACCAAATGAAAGTGCTGGCAGGTCGACAGACACACAAACAAACACAAGCATACACACAAACTTCAAGCTTTCGCAACAAACTGTTGCCTCATCAGGAAAGAGGGAAGGAGAGGGAAAGACGAAAGGATGTGGGTTTTAAGGGAGAGGGTAAGGAGTCATTCCAATCCCGGGAGTGGAAAGACTTACCTTAGGGGGAAAAAAGGACAGGTATACACTCGCACACACACATATCCATCCACACATATCCAGAAACAAGCAGACATATTTAGAGACAAAGGGCCAAACTCTTTGTCTCTAAATATGTCTGCTTGTGTCTGGATATGTGTGGATGGATATGTGTGTGTGTGCGCGAGTGTATACCCGTCCTTTTTTCCCCCTAAGGTAAGTCTTTCCACTCCCGGGATTGGAATGACTCCTTACCCTCTCCCTTAAAACCCACATCCTTTCGTCTTTCCCTCTTTCCTGATGAGGCAACAGTTTGTTGCGAAAGCTTGAAGTTTGTGTGTATGTTTGTGTTTGTTTGTGTGTCTGTCGACCTGCCAGCACTTTCATTTGGTAAGTCACATCATCTTTGTTTTTAGATATATTTTTCCTATGTGGAATGCTTCCCTATATATATATATATATATATATATATATATATATATATATATATATATATATATAAACAAAGATGTGTGACTTACACAAACATACACACAAAATTCAAGCTTTCGCTACAAACTGTTGCTTCGTCAGGAAAGAGGGAAGGAGAGGGAAAGACGAAAGGATGTGGGTTTTAAGGGAGAGGGTAAGCAGTCATTCCAATCCCGGGAGCAGAAAGACTTACCTTAGGGGG
The DNA here is from genome assembly GCF_023898315.1 of Schistocerca nitens. Lineage (NCBI taxonomy): Eukaryota > Metazoa > Arthropoda > Insecta > Orthoptera > Acrididae > Schistocerca > Schistocerca nitens. The sequence goes on along the minus strand of NC_064618.1, from coordinate 280,774,214 downwards.
AAAAAGGACGGGTATACACTCGCACACACACACATATCCATCCGCACATACCCAATGTATGTCCCAATCCCGGGAGCCGAAAGACTTACCTTAGGGGGAAAAAAAGGACGGGTATACACTCGCACACACACACATATCGATCCGCACATACATTGTTAAGTCTTTCCACTCCCGGGATTGGAATGACTCCTTACCCTCTCCCTTAAAACCCACATCCTTTCGTCCTCTCCTTTCCTCTTTCCTGATGAGGCAACAGTTTGTTGCGAAAGCTTGAATTTTGTGTGTATGCTTGTGTTTGTTTGTGTGTCTGTCGACCTGCCAGCACTTTCATTTGGTAAGTCACATCATCTTTGTTTTTGGATATATATATAGCGCTGGCAGGTCGATATATATATATATATATATATATATATATATATATATATATATATATATATATATATATATATATATATATATATATATATATATATATATATATATATTATTAAGAATTTTCAGAAATTACAAGTGTTGTTCATAACACATTTTGAAGTAAATTATTGTGTGTGAGTTACACTTACTATAACACGTAACTATCATTCATATTGTGTTACATTTAGTTTTGTCTTTTATTGTTTGTATTTATCACAATATTTCACTATTTTTGAGTTTGTTAGTGACTATAAGCTTGGGGGCAAAATATCCAAATAGCTTCAGAGGATCAATAAATTTGGTTCCAGATTTTTTACATGTCATAATAGAAATATTTTTGTCAATTGAAGACATACAGTTTGAGTAAGAGTCCACAATAATTTTTTTTTTTTTATCTTTTTATTACAATGATCCATCAGGGTACAAATTTTAATTTCATTAATAACAAGTTTGGCTTTTTCCATCAGCAGATTCTACTTTATGTGAGTTTCTCTGGATAGAATAGCCAAATGTAGTTATTAATGAAATTACAATTGTGATCCCGACAGAATATTGTAATAAAAATGCAGAAATCTCTTTGTTGAATGTTGATCACCTCAGTTTTCAGAGGGATATAATACTTGCAGCGTAACAGATCCATACATTAAAAGAGAGTCAGCAAGCTTAGTTTAAATTAATTTTTTACTTTTATGTAAAAGACTGCACCAGCCACAATACATACCCATTGTGAATTCTGTTGTTGGGCACAGAAGAATTAGTTGCTATTTGAAAGCAGCTGGAAATTGACCTGACTGCTGCCATGTGAGTGGAAGCTGCTGCTAATGTGTGCATTGGGAGGGCTATGGAGAGGCTTGTACCAGGGATACCATAGGTACCTCAAGTAGAGCTCACGTAATATAAAGTGGTATTTGCATAGAAATGCATTTTCGTGCTGAACGAGTCCACTTTTTTTTTTCAGGAGGCATGGCCACCTCAGTTGCCTGGCACTTGCTGATATGGGCACTTTGAGTGTTCTCGTTGCTTGCATGCACACAATTACATGCTAAATCATTTAATTTATATCAGAAGAAGCAAACGAGGAAGCAAACCAAGAAGCAAAAATCTCGTTAATGATTGTGCTTGAGAGAGCTGCTGGAACTGCTAGCTACTCCACTAGCACAACGAAAAGAACAAAGGAAGAGAAAACCTTAACTGCAAGTTACTACCCCAGATCCCACAATTTCTGAGGCATGGAAGAAGGAAAAGAAAATTTTACTTTTAAGAATATTGCTGAACATATTGTCAGGGAACTGAAGCATAATTTCCAAGTGAAGCCTATTGTGTATTTTACATTTTCAGTATTATAGTGACATTCGCTATGCTACATTTTTACCCTTTTTTGTTTTATGAGATTTCCTTCTGGCAGCAAGTGATTGATTTGCTTTGGTTAATCCTCCGTTTATGCAGCATTTCTTTTCCCTTATTCTAATGAGAAACTGTTGACTTTGAATGTTTACATTTCTCAAATTATTGGTTGTATTTACATAATCTGTTAATACGATATTGTGCAGACTTGCTTGCTATAGCTTTTAAGTTACATATGCATTCGTGCATAGGCTTCAGCTTTTGAGCTGCACCTACTGTACCATGTGGTGGTTATTCAGGCCGCCACTACTGGTGTCCCTTGAGCTACCATGATGGCTGCGCAGATAGGGGCTACCTTATTTTGCCAAGTGCTGTTGGCAAGTGCGGTGCACTCAGCTCTTGTGAGGCAAACTGAGGAGCTACTTGACTGAGAAGTAGTGGCTCCGGTCTCATAAACTGACATACGGCCAGGAACACGGTGTGCTGAACACATGCCCCTCCATATCCACATCCAGTGATGCAGGTGGGCTCAGGATGACACAGCAGCTGGTCAGTACCTTTGGGCTTTCCAAGGTCTGTTTGGACAGCGTTTAGTTTAGTTTTATTTTGTCCATACTCTGCAACCATTTAACAGGGGTACATTCTCTTCTATAGAGTAAAGGGTCTATCATCACTCACTTAACTGACTGGAAGTTGTGTGTCAGTGTAAGATCTAGAGCTCTGAAAAGGGAAATAGGGACCAAGATATTACATCCATTTACCGAACCATCATGTCTGAGGTGCTGTTTACCAACAAAACTTAAACACTACCAGTCAGACATCTGTTAAAAAGCTTGTGAGATGTACTTCACCTATTGGTAAAGCTGTTATTGTCCAATGTGAAGGAGAGACAAATTCAAAAGCCGGTTAAAAATGGTACCCCTTAGGGAGATGGCAACAGTGGATGGGAAGAATTACCTTTTGACTCAATGCGTATGCCTGGATGGCTCATTAAACATGTTGAAGAGGCAGTTCTAGGAGCCACTGAGGGAACAAAGTACAATAACAGGCAATTGTGGTGAATGTTGGAATTAACAATGGCTGTCCTCTGGGTTTCAACATCATACTTTGATCAATCCAGTGATGCACGGAATGTTAAGAAGACCAGCTTTCCTCAGTGAATTTCAATAAAACTCACAATCTGCACCATATTCCTAAGAACTCATCATAGCCCTCAGGTTCTGAGACAAGTGGAGGGCTTGAACCAGAGACCTCAAAGTTTCTTTACGAAGACAGACTGTAAATTCCTAGCCTTATATCACAAATTTGATAATTGTAGGGTGCCCCTCATGTGTCAGGTGTGCATTTCACATCAGAGGCAGGTAACCGTGTAACTGAGTGATTTGGGGTGTGCACAAGAATTTTTTTTAGATTAAACAACTCTCGATGAGTGCCAAAAATGATAACTGCAGGAGACCCCGAATTATTAGTGTAAGATCCAAGGAAGGGCCAACCACCCTACATGCAGTGAGACTTAAATGCTGGTAATCAATTGCCAAAGCATTTGCAAAGTGCTATAGTTCCAAGTGATTGTAAAATGCAATGGAGCTCACATAATACTTACTAGGCTAAGAAAATTGTTAAAAAGCTGGCACTGATAAGTGATATTTTTGGGGAAAATTTAAGTGTATTTTGAAAGGATAAACTAATGGGAAATAAAGGTTAGAACAGATACTTCAGCAGCCCACACATGATGAAATGTATTGAACCTAATGGCAACAAACAAACCTGATCTCTTACAGGATGTCTACAATGGAGTTGGTGTTAGTGACAAAGAGGCAGTTGTAGCAGTGATGATTACCAGATTACAAAGAGGAATGTAAATGAGCAGTGAGAGGACATAGTAATCTATAATGAAGTACTGTGTGAAAAAGTTTTGCACAAATGTTGTCAGGCCTTGACAAAATTTCTAAGTGTTGCTAAGATAGGCAACTTGCTATAAATGTTCAGAACTGTAAAATTGTGCACTTCACAAAACAAACAAAATGTGGTATCCTACGACTACAATGTCAGTGAGTCATAGTTGGAATCCATGAACTCATACAAATGCTCAGATGGCAGTATTCGTAGGGATATGAAATGGAGTAATCACATGGATGAAGTCGTAGGTGAAGCAGCTGGAAGACTTCAGTTCATTCCTAAGATATTAGAAAAATGCATTCAGTCTATGAAGGATATTGCTTACAAACCATTCATGTGACCCAAAGGTATCAAATAGGACTAACTGAGGATAATGAGTGTATACGATGAAGGATAGCATGGATGGTCAAGGTTTGTTTGAAGCATAGGAGAGCATGATGGAGATACTGGAAGTACTGAACTGACATGCTTGATGATAGGCACAAACTACCCGATGACAGCCTAATTACAAGGTGTCAAGAATGAGCTTTAAGTGAGACATTTAGGAATAAACTACAACCCGCTATGTATCACCCTTCATTACAACCCCAAGGTCAAAAGACGAGCAGATGATAATCAATCAGTGATGGTTTGCTTCAAGACTTGTTTCTTGCTCTTGTGTAGTTTAGCCTCTGCGCAGCAGACCTGCTGGAAATTCCAGTACGCAGATATCCCCACAATTTCATATCAGAGTGAAGATCTTTCTCAATGTGAAGAAAACCTAACAAACAGCATTACTGAACATTATGAATATTTTAAGAGATGGCGACTTAGACTTTTTGTTTCTACAACATAAGTACATCTTTTCTCCATACCTGTCTAATATTAGCAAAGTTCAGCTGATGGTTTGGTCCTCTTGACATAGTAAAATACAACAATAAGGCAAAATACTTTGGTAACACATTAAACATAACACTGACACACACCATAAACAGCTTTCCAAAACAGCCAAGGTGTGTGAAGCTGGTGAGGTAGCACATGGGGAACAAATACATTAGTTCTCGACAGATCATCCCTTGTGTTGCTTCCCTCTGCAGCAGAATACTGCGCACCAGTTTGGTTCTGCAGCAGCCATTTGAAGAAAATTGACATTTATTTGAATGCAACTATGAGAATCATTAGTAGCACAGTCACATCTACACCTACATGTTTGTTGAATATCTGTCCAGCTCACCTTCATCTATAGGTAGCTCTCTACCTTTGTCAGTAAGTCTCTAAAAGTGACTCAATTCCTTTTCACGAAGATTTACTTTCAATGCGTAGGAAACTCCTCAAATTCAGAAGACTAGCATATGAAGAAGAGTTCAAATGCTCTCCACTGGATTCAACTGAGACACTGGATAGAAACATGAGTAGCAAGACATAAAAACCTATATCCAAAACTTATTAACAACCCTACTGTTTAAGTTCCACACTTTCGTCATGCTATGAAGGTGTGGCCACATTTTAATAGATTCTGATCTGGAGTAAGTATATGGGCAAATGCAGTAGGTGTGATGGAAGTAATGTTCAGGCAATGATCCACATAGTAAAATGAGTGCCCTAACAGACATTTTCCTGGTGATACCAACAGTCTATATGAAGAATTCAATAAAATATTCCATTGGATTCATCTCCCAACATTTATGTGTAGTCTTGGCCAATACACATAAATATAGTGCAAGTAGTTGTACATTTGTGCTTTTTGGATAAATATGTAAAACCATTTTGCTGTGTTAACTCATGCATATGATTTAAAAAAAAAAATTAAAAAATACATATTTTTTCTATTCTGATACTGCAAATTCAGAAGTGAAGCTGCAATGTTCAGTCCTTATTTAGAGCAGTTCCAGAAAAACAGGACCATTTCAATGAAAATATATTTATATAGATGTAGTTTCCAAAATTGAGAAAAATAAAGCTGAAAGATTATATTTTATCATGTAATTATCATTTTACAAAACTTTCATTGCAGAACACGTAAATTTTACCATCCATTATTGTCTTTTTCCTGCTGTAGAAAAATACTGGTACAGTGTATTATTGCAACCTTGTTTGTAGTCCAGTGGACTATTCTTGAGAGCACAAGTCACAATATTCTTAAAAAGCAAGGCAGAAAGAAGTAGATTGGTGCATTGGAAGTTCACTTTATGTGAGTATTGTTTCAAAATTAATTATTTTGATTTCAATATAAATTGTCCCACCTGTAAAACTAAAACATCGTTAAGTTTTCTTTGCCAAATGTACTCTATGTAATTGCACAAGAGAACACTGTGAAATTAAGCTAGTTTACTTGTAGAACTCAGCTGTTACATTCTTGGTAAAATTAAAGTATGTTAAGAATGAGATTAGTCTGTTATGAGTGCATTCTCTACAATGTCTGAAAATAGGTTAAATGGAATATTGTTTTAGAATGAAGGTACATGTCTTGGGCACTTTTTTTGCCAAACAGCACAATAAAAGATATTTTTTAACAAAATTTCAGATTACAATACATAGCAACAATGGTGTCAAAGGCTAGAGTCCAAAAGTTTAGAGAAAAGTTGAGGAACAATGAGGAAGCACATCAGCTGCATTTAGAAAATGAAAGGAAGTGTGATACGAAAAGAAGGCAAATGATAAGAAAAGCAATGACTGACAATCCAATAATTCATAAATTAAAGAAACAAAGTGAAAGACAATGAAAACAACACTACAGAATAAGGAAGAAAGGACAGGCCTGTAACTCACTAGTTCAACTATATAAGTCAGCAAGTTCACTAGGAAAGGCAGTCAGTAGAACAAAGAAAATATTACCTATGAGCCCAAAGAAAAGGAGAACTGTGGTGAAGACGTTATCAGAATATTCAGAAACTGAATCTTCTTCCAGGACGGAAATACCATTGCATGGGATTAAAGTTCATACTAAAGAACTTATTTCACAAGACCCAATTATTTTCCTTAAGAGATGACATCTCAAGATGTCTACCAGGAAAGAGAGATTGTTTGGTTGTTCCAGGTACAATTATCAAAGAGAAGTGTACTGTGCAGAACAGAATAATGTTGGTTGGTTGATTTGGGGGAGGGGACCAAACAGCGAGGTCACGGGTCCCATCAGATTAGGGAAGGGAATCAGTCATGCACTTTGAAAGGAACCATCCCAGCAATTGCTTACGGCAATTTAGGGAAATCACAGGAAATCCAAATGAGTATGCCAGACGCAGGTTTGAACTGTCGTCCTCCCGAATGCAAGTCCAGTGTGCTAACCCCTGCGCCACCTCGCTCTTTGAAAACAATGTTGACAACAGCTATGGAAGCGTATGAACTTTTTAATCTGACTTTCAGCTGTGATGAAAAAAGTAAAGTTTTTTGATGTTACACCCACTCATGTTTTACCAACATCTAAAATGGAACATGTCTGTATCTGTAATTATCATGCAAATATTTAGTTTCTTGTAAAATGTTTAAATGTTGAACTTCCAAATACTGGTTTCTAAATTAGTTTGTAGTACAGACAATGAAAAGTGAATGGCACAAAATTGTGGTAATTGTAAATTGCAAGTCAGTGATCCTAGACTACTTAATCTTTTAAGCGACAGTGACATTTATGAGGAATTATGTTGGAAGCAATGGAAAGAAGGAGATATACGGGTTTTGGTTGTTACTGAAACTGGTAATGTACAAGATATACTCTAGGAAATTGCACACCAGTTACCAGTGTTCACCTACCATTGTTTTGTGAAGCAAAAACACAATCATACCACTTCTGGACATCATCAGAGTCATCCATCACGCCAAACGCAGTAATCCTGAAAATTTATTTTTCAGAAAATTACAAACTTGCTATGCAGGATGAAACTCAAGAGTGCATATTGGTCACAGGGTCAAGTTTTTTTTTTTTTTTTTTTTTTTTTTTTTTTTTTTTTTTTTTTTTTTTTTTTTTCCACAGCACATGGCACGGATGCTGTTGATGGTATAGGTGGACCTGTAAAGAGAGCTATCTGGAACAGGGTGAAATCCAAGTTTCAATGCACAAACTGCAGAGAACTTTGCTGATTGTGTTAGACACTGCATGAAGTCAACTAGAGTGATTTATATTCACACACACACACACACACACACACACATACACAAAAAAAAGAGAGAAACAAAAATAGTAGAAAATGTTGGGAGAGAGATTATTGGAGTCCGTCCTATTCCCAAGTTGCACTTGTTACATTATTTTTCCTGCATCAAAGAAGGTCTGCTTAAAGTTGCGGCAACAGCAAAACCAGAGTTGCAGTCTGTTGTTACTCTGCCAGGATTAAAACAACAAGAAAGTGATCAGTTGAACATCAGTGTTGGAGATTTTGTTGAAGCTGTTCTTCCATTGATGGGGACAAAATCTCTTGTGACTTGGCCATACATGGCAGAAGTTAAGGATGTAGATAATGAAGGTGTAATATTACTTTACTTGGAAAAAAGTGGCAAATTTTGGATTTGGTCTGCAGTGAAGGATGAGTCTATTGAAGAAGATAGGCCTGTACTGAAGAGAAAGGTGGCATTCCAACATTGATGAACAACAGAAGACAGTTCTCATTTGACTAGGACTTTTAAGTCTGTTTGAGTTTATTGTAAGTGTTTGTGCTTTTTTCATATTGCAGTTTACCTTAAATAGTATGTACTTACTTGCACTGTGAACTGCAATTTAATATCCTATTTAATACCAATATTCAAGAAAGGAAAAAGGAGTAACCCATTGAATTACAGACCCATATCACGGATCTCAATTTGCAGTAGGATTTTGGAGCATATACTGTACTTGAACATTATGAATCATCTTGAAGAAAATGACTTATTGATACATAACCAACACGGATTCAGAAAATATCGTTCTTGTGCAACGCAGCTAGCTCTTTATTCCCATGAAGTAATGAGTGCTGTCGACAAGGGATCTCATATCGATTCCATTCTCCTAGATTTCCAGAAGGCTTTTGATACCGTTCCTCACAAGCGACTATGAATCAAATTGCGTGCATATGGAGTATCGTCTCAGTTGTGTGACTGGATTCGTGATTTCCTCTCCAAGAGGTCACAGTTCGTAGTGATAGACAGTATATCATAGAGTAGAGCAGAAGTGATATCTGGTGTTCCGCAAGGTAGTGTCATAGGCCCTCTGCTGTTCCTGATTTACATAAATAGGTCATAATCTAGGCAGCCTCCTTAGATTGTTTGCAGATGACGCTGTAATTTACCGTCTAGTAAAATCATCAGACGATACATTCCAATTACAAAATGATCTAGAGAGAATTTCTGTATGGTGTGAAAAGTGGCAATTGGCACTAAACAAAGAGAAGTGTGAGGTCATCCACATGGGTACTAAAAGAAATCCGATACTTTTGAGTATACGAAAAATTGCACAAATCTAAGGGCTGTCAATTCGACTAAATACCTAGGAATTACAATTGTGAGCAATTTAAACTGGAAAGACCACATAGATAATATTGTGGGGAAGGTGAAAGAAAGACTGTGCTTTGTTGGCAGAACACTTAGAAGATGCAACAAACCCACTAAAGAGACAGCCTACATTACACTTGTCCATCATCTGCTGGAATATTGCTGCACGATATGGGATCTTTACCATGTAGGACATTGAAAAAGTGCAAAGAACGGCAGCTCGTTTCGTGTTATCGCACAATAGGGGTGAGAGTGTCACTGATATGATATGCGAGTTGCGGTGGCAGTCACTGAAACAAAGGTGGTTTTCTTTGCAGTGAGATCTATTTACAAAATTTGAATCACTAACTTTCTCTTCAGAATGCGAAAATATTTTGTCGTCACCCACCTATGTAAGCAGAAATGATCATCATAAACAAATAAGAGCATGAACTGAAAGATTTAGGTGTTCCTTTCTCCCATGTGCCATTAGAGAGCAGAATGGTAGAGAAGTAGTATGAAAATGGTTCGATGAACCCTCTGCAAGGCACGTAAGTGTGAATTCCAGAGTAACCATGAGGATGTAGATGTAAATCATACATCAGACAATTTGTACCGCCCATAACTATGTGACAAATCATATATACTGTCATGCATTGATGCAACTTAGTAATTCTTTTATCATAACTACATGTTTCTTTAATAGAAGAATATAAGTTTCATTTGAATGTGGTTTGGCTGAATTGTGACCACTAACAGCAGAATTATTGTTCTGATGTCAAAATTGTTCAGTTCCATGTCAAATTCTTGTCCCACTCATAATATCAGTTTTATTTATTATATGGCAGAGAATTCAAAATGTATATCTGAACGCTATATTTGTTAGAATTAAAATGAGTCGTTTTGTTGCTTAAAACTGTAACTTGACTTCAAATGACTTTTTCCTATGTGTGAAACACAAAAATACTAGATATCCCACCCGAAATGCTGGAATTGCTCTTTATGCGCTTGTAAACTTCTCCCAGGCACTGGATGTTTACTCATACCACTAATAGAAAGTCTTTTAAAGTAATGTGTCTCCTCTAATTAATAGAAAGCATGCAGCATATGAATATTTCCAATGTATCTGTATAACTTCTTCATCCAGTCTAAAGTTATTTAGCTCACAAGTCACTTAAATTACATTGTTCTCATTCATTCATCCAAACATCATGTTCTACAAAAACCCATCACAGAGAGTCTTTCAAGAATATGGAACTAGTTGTTATACATTAAGTGGCAGAACCAATACATTAAGTGGCAGAACCACAATCAGGCTATTTCTGTTCAGAAACTACCCCCAATGCCAACTATGGGAATTACTTCTCAATTACTTTGATACTTTTCGATACATCTTGGAAATTCCAATTTTCTGCTTGATGTCCACCACCAACCTCTCGAGAATTTTGCACCAAAATACAAAACTCCATTCTGAACCCAAGACAAAACATAATCTGCATTAAAATGATTTTTACTTCCAGTATTATGGTTGTGAATTTCACAATTGAAATTAATCATTTATTATCAACCACAAATACCATTAGGTAGAAAATGCATTGGTACACAGGAGTAAGACTAGTAAGGTACCTGAAGAGATTTCTGGATATTCATTTATCAACTTCACACAGTGCTGCTACTGCAGCCTTCTGCAAATACTACTTCCTTATCTGCATTGCTAAAAACGTTATGCCAGAAGTACAGTACTGAGTGAAAGTATGGCAACATTGTCACCAGCAGGCTAATTTAACGAGTGCAAAGCAGACGGAACTGAGCTTTCCATTGGCCTACCTCAGTTTATTATCCATCAGGATGCTCAAGAGCTCCACAAAGAGTTTCACTGAATTTGTCACCATTTATCTCTACTTCTGGTACATGTAATTTTCATCCATATTAAATTGCACGATATGACTTTTTTAAAGAGCTTACTGTTTGTAGTGAACCATTTACAACCCTGCTGTTCTTCTAGCTGTGCCCAGTATGGATGCACTCGTGCATTTTATCACTATAATAGTATCAACAAACATCACAGTTTTTGAGAAGAGCCCTTCAATATGATAAGCAAATAATTTGTGTAGGTCACAAACACAAGTGCTGAATGTTGAAGGACACCTTTCTATGTTTCCTCTCTATTTAGTTTTATTTTTAGTGCATTAACATTTTAATTTCCTTGGTAAATTTTTATGAAACACACAAAAGCTTTGGGAAGTGCACAAAAAATGTCAACAGGATAATGCATCTTGTTCAGTTCTATCACAACTGAGTATCAGACTTTGTGTATTGGTTTCTCTGTCACGAATCCTTGGCCCTGGGGATAGCATTACTAAGTCACCACACCACAAAACTTCACTACCTTGGTTGAAACCTAACAGCTGAATTGGCAAAACTGCTGTCTGCTAGTGGATTGTACAATGCCTATCAAAGGAAATACAAAGGGCGTTCAAAAAGTTTTGCACAGTCGTCCCTAATTTTTTTATTTTTTGCAGGAGTAGAATGAAATTTTTGTCAACATGCTTAGAACATTTAGCTATAAGTTGGTATATAAAAGTACTTTCTTTTATTTACAGGTGAGCCATAATGCACCGTGAAGTAGATGTCAGGTTGCGACAACGGTTGGTGATGGGAGTTCCTCTTCAAGACCGGCGATGACTCTGCCACATCGATTCACAGGAAGTTGCTCCCTGTTTATGGGGAGAGCACTGTGGAACACAGTAGTATCCAGCAATGGATGCATAAGTTTAAAGAAGGTGATTTCTCTCTCCTGAACAAGCCACGATGCGGTAGACCATCAATGGCAGTGAGTGATGTAAATAAGGAGACAATTGATCAAATCATCCAAAATGGCAGATGTGTGACGATACGACAGCTTGCTGAAATGACTCATTTGTCATTAGGTAGTGTGGTATCATTGGTAAAGTCACTAGGGTACAGAAAAATCTATGCACATTGGGTGCCTAAGTTATTGACAAGAGAAAAGAAAACAATGAGGAAGAATGTGTGCGATGGTCTCACGAAGACCTTTACTGAAGAGTGTCATTACCCAGCATGAAACATGGTTGTTTTTGTCCGAACCTGAGAGCAAAACCCAATCCAAGGAGCGGTGGCATCCGGGTTCCCCTCGGAAGAAGGAATCAAGACTTTCACGAACAGCAGGCCGAAAGGTGATGGTTTCCTTCTTCTGGGATCAGTGTGGTGTCATTTTCATTGACTTTTTGGAAGCTGGCTCCACAATTAACTGGGACTGTTACTGTTTGTCATTGGACAAGCAGTGATGTGCCATCAAGACCCACAGACCACAGCTCCAGGGTCAACTCATCAGACTAAACCATGATAATGCCAAATTCCATACAGCCCTGATGGTGTAAAAGTCAATCCCCAGAATTTTACCAAAGTGCATTTACATTATGGAAAGAACGTTGGGCCAGATGTGTCACAGCTGATGGAGGCTACACTGAGTAAGCTCAATGTATAGCTAAATGTTCCAAGTATGATCACAAAACATTTCATTCTCCTCCCGCAAAAAATTAGAGACAATTGTGCAAAACTTTTTGAATGCCCTCTGTATAATGGACCTGAATGAAATTTTCACTCTGCAGCAGAGTATGTGCTGATATGAAACTTCCTGGCAGATTAAAACTGTGTGCCCAACCAAGACTCAAACTAAGGAGCCTTGCCCTTCATGGGCAAGTGCTCTACTGTCCGAGTTACCCAAGTACGACTCACACCGTGTCCTCACAGCTTTACTTCACCAGGAGAGCACTTGCCCGTGAAAGGCGAAGGTCCAGAGTTGGAGTCTCAGTCTGGCACACAGTTTTAATTTGCCAGTAGGTTTTGTAATTGACCTGCTTTCAATGGTCAACTTTTCATCCCAGTTTTTAGCCAGTGTAGAGGACATTAACTGAACTTAGTGGTCAATGAGTTGAAACTGACATCTGTCTCACTGTCGCTGTCATCAGTAAGCTGAATGTAATTTGTCTTGCCAAGTTTATCAGTTTTGTGCTTAATAAAGCTCCAAATTATCACTGCTTTTTTCATGGAACTCTGAATTCATGCCTATACATCTTAATCTTACCAAAAATTTACAAGTGTGCACACACACAAATGGTATGCAAGGTGAATGTTTTCACTAATGCAAATGTGTGTGGTTCATGGTACTTGACCAATTAGATGTTGCACGATGTTCGCAGGTTCTCCAGAAATAATGGATTGTATAATGGCAGATATTTATCTTCAAAAACGCATTTTCAATATATCATTAATATGCTATGTGTCTTGTAAAGAGGAATGAATATTTACCATTGGGAATGACCAACATCATTCCTGAAACATCTTGCAGTCTTTATGATACACTACCGCACTACTTGCTGCTCTAGAGCAGTAATACAAAGCTTTTCTCATGATACAAGTTTTATTTGTAAACAAACCCTATTTGAGACAATAACTTTGCATTCTTCAGTTACTGTGTCACCTAGATTTGGTGCACATGAGCACTTACAAACTACAAGTTGTGAGAAAGTTTTCTGCCACTTGGTCTCATGCTGTAGACACATGGTAGATTCCTAGGAAAAGAAACCGTATTTTCACTTCCACCACTACAAAACAACAGTGTAGTATCTGCCTGAAGACACATGTAGAGTGAACTGATGAGCAGAGTCTTCCAGTGGTACTTGTAACAGAGCTACTAACTTATGAAGACAAAACCTGCAGCATTCATCCTGTGGACCACAAGTGACTGTGGATGATAAAAGCAATCAGTTGTAATTCATGGTACACACTGAATACTCTTGGCCAAGTGGGTTACAAGATGCTGTCCAAGTGACTGACTGTGTGTATTGCCAGTCACATTGAGGCAGATAAATGGATGGCCAACACTGTGTGTGCAATGGGAAAGGCAAGAAGTATGATCTCAAAAATAATACAGTTAACAAATAAGTGCATGTGATATGTGGGGGCATCTATAACAGGCAAGTATCAGTACGTAGCCTAAATGACTGAAGAAAGAGGTGTGCTATTATTGCACAATTGGTTTTGCATTTTGCTTCTATCCATTTCAGTAGATCATATTCACTGTAGTGTCAGAATAAAACTGTGTACTAAATGTTGTGACTGGGACCACACACAGTGATTCAGCACGATGATCTCAGATTATAGCTCATTCAATGAAATGGGCAATTCAGACACCAGTTAGTTTAGTGATAAACATGAATACATCACTATGTCCAGAACATATTGGATCATGATGCTTGCATTAAACATAATTGGTGTGTCTAATGCAAATGCAAAACCACAACAGAATAAGTTAGAAAATGTTGAAACATTTTCAGTTGTTCTTTTGTGGCTTAATTTTCACGAATCACTATGCCCTTTCCACAGAGCTTCACAGATTAGTTAGGAGGATGTGAATGGACTAGCTTGACTATTTTGGTGACTGCTAGTTTCGGTTTTGTACTAGGGTCATGTATCCACAGAATGCCATTGCTTTTGATCCTGTACATTAGAGTCAATGTACAGTCCACTGGTATGCTGACAACATACACAAAACTGCTCTAACTGCAAATTGTTTCTTTGCTGTCCACAGATGATGGAGAATTACAGATGTAACCTTTAAGTTGACATGTTCTCCCTTTGTTGATATGGTCATCTGATGCCCCGGTAGCCATGTTAACAGAAACTAATATGCAAAATAGGATTGTTCCTTATGAAATTTTAGATTGTTAATGCTTTTTGTACAACAGTGAACTGAGTCTACTTCTTCCCTTTTTTTGATAATATTATGAAAAGGATAAGATTGCTACTCTAGTGAAAATGTTCATGTCGCAGATGGACACATCAAGGAGATTTAGACACTCACGCACACAAATCTCTCATGTGCGTGTGAGAGTTGCGTTTGCACAAATGTGTTAAGTGTTGCCTAATTCAGAAGGCTTTTTGGTCAAAAGCTTACTTGTTTAGCAGTCTTCTTCCTGTGCCTGTGTGTGACTCAACATTTCTACAATATGGTGAGTAGCAACCTAATCCTTTTCATATATTGTCATTATTCCATCCTGGATTTTCCATTGTTTGCTCTTTCCATTTTTCTTGTAATAACTGTTCAACTTCCTATGAAAACAGATGCTCCAAATACAAGAAACTATCAGCTTTGCATATTTATTCCATTCTTTGTGTCAATAATGGTGATGCTTTCAATCACTAGTCGAAAAATTTAATCTGTCGTCCCCAGTAAACAATTCACTGGAACAGACAGACATCTATGGAATTTGGATTTCTCTGTGTATGTTTAAATTCACTTTCTATGTTTACGGACTGATGATGCTCCTTAGTAGGCATAATAATGCAAATGGAAAATATCTGCTTTGAGTCTTTTCTCATAGTTTGCTTTAGTTTTTTGCATGAAAAGATTGACTTAGCTTGCGTTCACTAATTTTGATTACTACTACATTTTCCTAGTCTTTAAAATTTACTACATTTGTCAGATATAGATCTGTAATGACTATATTTGCAATGCATTTCTTTTTGGTAATTACTTAAAAATAACAAGAAGTTAGAGTAGCACACTAAAATGCATTAAGTGTATTTGACCAGTCCAACTCTGCAGGTAGAGAGTTTTACTAAGCATTGACTCACTGGATGTGGTTTGCCCTTCCCTCCTCTGACGTTTATGCATGTGCCCATTAGCAAGCACCATAACTTCTGCACTTGCTGAGGTGATTACATCAGAACAAAAACGTGTGCAAGTTTACTGCTGGTGGTTACTTGGGCAAATTAATTTAGGCACTTGTTGCAAGTACTTTCAGTAGTGTTTCCACTAATCGCATTGTACGATAGGCAAGTAAAAGTTTACAGTGTCATGCTTAAGAACCAGAAAAGCACCATCACTTTTATATTATTATTATTACTATCGAAGAAAAACCTTGACAAAAACAAAAAGATAGGAAAAAAAGATATGTTTGGGTGAGAAAATGGATAAGGAGGTGTACATATTTCAGTTATCAAGAACAACTCTTGAATGAACTAAAATCAAAGCACTTCGTTCAGATTTAAAAAATTCTGAGAAAGTTATATGCAATTTTTAAAAATCTCTTGTCTTTTGCACAACAGACATAGGATTTAAAAAATGCTGCAAGCTGTATCACAAAGAGATCCGCCTTATACTACCTCTTTGGTTTTTGCAAACAGTATTCACAACAGACATAATGCATTTACATATATGCTAAAAGTAAAAATTTTAAGATGCGTCCACTGTCTAAAACTTCCCCTTCTGGCGAAACAAAGTAATTAGTAAATTCATTTTGCACTTCCACAGCTGACCGCGACCAATTATATATGTTTTCGGATTCCCGTGGTACATTTGATTCAGTTCATAAGTATTTGTGCCATTCTCTTTTTGAATACAAACATTTTTGTACCAATAGTGAATACACAAAAATTATGCCAGTTCGGGAAAGCTTCCAGAACATGCAAGAAACTGCTGCAACTAACTTATGGAACTGCTTCTGCAATCAACCGGCAGAATTTTTCTTGTTAGTGGACACATGCCTTTTGTACTTTGTTGCTGCCTAGAGAATTACAACAGGACCTTCAATGTAATAGCACTGAAAGCCTGAAAAATTATATAGCCTCAGAGAAACAGAATAAACAAAATCCTTAAAGCAGAAAGAAGAACTGCTAGAACATGTATAAATAAAAAATATCAAGGAGGACAATGGAGGATAGCGCCAAATGAAATCGTGTACAGGGAACTGGAGTCTATTACAGATCCTTCACTTAAGATGAGGATTTCTTTCTTGCCCACATTATAAGGACACTAGAAATGACATTAACAATAAGAATTATGGAGAAACTCTGAAATCTGAAACAACAAGTATGCCTGATCAATGACATTAGAGAGAATGTGGAATAACTAAAAATAAGCCTGGATGGTCAGCAAAATAAAAAGAGAAAAGCTCAAGTAACTGAAAAAAAGAAAAATAAGATTTAAACCAGAAACAGACATAAGGGTTATTCACGGATGAGAAAAGATCAGAATGAAAAGATACTGGGCGACTCGGAAGTTACAAAATATGCACTTACCAAAATGATGACCAGAAAATGATTTATAGTAGTCCAATCAGGCCATAAAAATATATAGTAGTAGTAGTAATATGGCTTCAAAGGACAATTCTACCTGGAACACATTTACAGCAAATAACCTGCTCTCCAGTCACTCTTCTAGTTATATGAGGAATCTATACCCAAAAATTTGCTGGTGAGTTCTGAAACACCCTGTATAGCATTCCTCCAGTACTGACCAATTAATGAAACAGAAAATTCTAACTTCACAGAAACTGGTGTCAGTAGAGTTATTAATGAACACATGCTGTAACTAAATATTGTCCCCCTGTGACAAGAAAGCCATGTGGAGTCTAAGCAAATACACGTAATTTGAGACTGCAATGATTACTTAAGCAACAGAGGGAAAAAACCTGTGAAAGACAAAGAGGTAAACTATAAGGGGGAGGTAAAGTCTCTAACTGCTAACCAGGAGTTATACATAAGAATGCAACACAATCCAATTACACTATTCCTACAGAAATGGGTCAAACAATTTACAAAATCAAGGCAACCAAGTTGAAATATTCAATCTATGTGGATGTATTGGAAAAGCAAGTAAAATTACATACTTACAACACAATAAAAACAAGAAATGAAGTATAACGGAGCAAAGGAAGATCAAGAGTAGAACTTTTATACTGAGCTAAAAGATAATGCGAAATAGACAATTGTCAGATGTTAATAAACAGGTAATGCAGCAGAACTAACTGTTAGACAACTATAGATTGAACTAAACAAGAACAATTCAAGAATCAGTCACTGAGACTCATGCTCAATGTAACATGAGGACGATAATCTATGACAAACTGCCTATTGGCTTCTGTCTCGGGTTCTTCGGCCGACGTTCATCTAATGATTTTTCTGACGTTTCGCCAGCACGAGTGGCTGGCATTGTCAAAGCTTCACCCTCCATTGCCGGTGGTGAACTGGAGCCGAGCTCGCGGGCGCAGACTATATGTACCTGGCGCGCCAACGTCCGAGGGCTTCTCCGCGGTCATTTCCGGTGCGGTTCTCCTCTTGCTACCTGCGACGGTCGTTCGCTGCAGTACGGGAAGCCAGGATCCGTTGACCTTAAGGCTTTCCTCTTTCTTGTTCAAACTGTTCGCGTGTTTTTGTATTTCTACAGCTTCTCTGAACAAGCGCGTGTGATAGTGGTTCTCTACAGCCAGAACTTCCGTGTCGGCGAATTTTATTACGTGGTCGGTCTCATTCAGTGCGTGTTCTGCCACGGCCGATTTCTCCACCTGCCCCAACCTGCAATGTCGCTTATGCTCCTTGATCCTGGTGTTAATGGATCGTCCAGTCATCCCGACATAAACTTTTCCGCATGTGCATGGTATGCGGTATATTCCCGACATTGCAAGTGGGTCTCTTTTCTCCTTCGCCGATCTAAGACATTCTTTGATCTTCCTTGTCGGTTTGAAGATCGTCTTTACGCCATGTTTGCGCAATATACGGCCGATTCTGTCCGTCACTCTGGGAATGTATGGCAGAAAGGCCGTACCCGACATTTCTTTTTCTGGTTCCTTACTTCGCCGAGTGTTTGGCTCAGTTACACTTCTAATATAATTTGTGGAGTACCCATTGCTCCTCAGGACTGTTTCCAGGTGTTGCATCTCTCGTTTGAGGTGTTGCGGCTCACATATTCGTCCTGCTCTCGTTCCGAGCGTACTAATCATGCCCCTTTTCTGGCTCGGGTGGTGGTTTGACAGTTTGTGCAGGTATCGGTCCGTGTGAGTCGGTTTTCGATACACGCTGTGTCCCAGGTTTTCGCCGTCCCTTGTGACCAGCACATCTAGAAATAGCAGTTTCTTGTCCTTTTCTACTTCCATGGTAAATGTTATGTTGGCATGGAGGCTGTTCAAGTGTCTTAGGAAGTCACCGAGCTGTTCTTCACCATGGCTCCACACCACGAAAGTATCATCGACGTACCTGTACCACACCTTAGGTTTGCAAGTCGCCGAG
Source organism: Schistocerca nitens (assembly GCF_023898315.1). Classification (NCBI taxonomy): domain Eukaryota; kingdom Metazoa; phylum Arthropoda; class Insecta; order Orthoptera; family Acrididae; genus Schistocerca; species Schistocerca nitens. Next base: position 280,755,053 of record NC_064618.1, on the reverse strand, counting down.
TCCAGTGCCTGTGCTTCGAATTGTTCCATGAAGAAGTTGGCCACCACTGGACTGAGAGGACTACCCATGGCGACGCCTTCCAGCTGTTCGTAGAAGTCGCCATTCCACGTGAAATAGCTCGTGGTGAGACATGCATGGAAGAGCTTTCTGATGTCTAGCGGGAAAATGGAACCGATGTGCTCCAGAGCGTCACTGAGTGGCACTTTCGTAAATAACGAAACAACATCAAAGCTGACGCTCTGGAGCACATCGGTTCCATTTTCCCGCTAGACATCAGAAAGCTCTTCCATGCATGTCTCACCACGAGCTATTTCACGTGGAATGGCGACTTCTACGAACAGCTGGAAGGCGTCGCCATGGGTAGTCCTCTCAGTCCAGTGGTGGCCAACTTCTTCATGGAACAATTCGAAGCACAGGCACTGGACTCGGCGACTTGCAAACCTAAGGTGTGGTACAGGTACGTCGATGATACTTTCGTGGTGTGGAGCCATGGTGAAGAACAGCTCGGTGACTTCCTAAGACACTTGAACAGCCTCCATGCCAACATAACATTTACCATGGAAGTAGAAAAGGACAAGAAACTGCCATTTCTAAATGTGCTGGTCACAAGGGACGGCGAAAACCTGGGACACAGCGTGTATCGAAAACCGACTCACACGGACCGATACCTGCACAAACTGTCAAACCACCACCCGAGCCAGAAAAGGGGCATGATTAGTACGCTCGTAACGAGAGCAGGACGAATATGTGAGCCGCAACACCTCAAACGAGAAATGCAACACCTGGAAACAGTCCTGAGGAGCAATGGGTACTCCACAAATTATATTAGAAGTGTAACTGAGCCAAACACTCGGCGAAGTAAGGAACCAGAAAGAGAAATGTCGGGTACGGCCTTTCTGCCATACATTCCCAGAGTGACAGACAGAATCGGCCGTATATTGCGCAAACATGGCGTAAAGACGATCTTCAAACCGACAAGGAAGATCAAAGAATGTCTTAGATCGGCGAAGGAGAAAAGAGACCCACTTGCAATGTCGGGAATATACCGCATACCATGCACATGCGGAAAAGTTTATGTCGGGATGACTGGACGATCCATTAACACCAGGATCAAGGAGCATAAGCGACATTGCAGGTTGGGGCAGGTGGAGAAATCGGCCGTGGCAGAACACGCACTGAATGAGACCGACCACGTAATAAAATTCGCCGACACGGAAGTTCTGGCTGTAGAGAACCACTATCACACGCGCTTGTTCAGAGAAGCTGTAGAAATACAAAAACACGCGAACAGTTTGAACAAGAAAGAGGAAAGCCTTAAGGTCAACGGATCCTGGCTTCCCGTACTGCAGCGAACGACCGTCGCAGGTAGCAAGAGGAGAACCGCACCGGAAATGACCGCGGAGAAGCCCTCGGACGTTGGCGCGCCAGGTACATATAGTCTGCGCCCGCGAGCTCGGCTCCAGTTCACCACCGGCAATGGAGGGTGAAGCTTTGACAATGCCAGCCACTCGTGCTGGCGAAACGTCAGAAAAATCATTAGATGAACGTCGGCCGAAGAACCCGAGACAGAAGCCAATAGGCAGTTTGTCAACAAGTGGCCACGAAAGCCTCAACAATTTTGTACGATAATCTATGTTAGAACTGTGTTTCAGTGTCCCCTGACAGTCGATTACTATTGGTTTTATCTCACTTCCAAGACAACAAATGATTGACAATTTCTTGAACAGGTAGGTAATGAATTTAAAACCACATTAATAGGTCCTTGTTGTAAGTGTAAGAACTCCAGAAGCAGAGATGTATGGTAGAGACACTGAAGTTTCTAAAAGGAATATTGTCCACATGTGCAGTCCAGACAGCTATGCTTAACACTATGTCGATACCATTCAGCTTCATGTCCTTGGTTGATTTTGTTTATCAGCCACTGCAAACATACACTGATAAGCCAAACCATTATAACCACCTGCTTAACAGCATGTTGGTCCACCTCTGGAATGCAATGCAGCAGCAATTCTGCATGGCACATGTTCGGCAAGGCTTTTGGACGTATGTGGCACCAAATTTTGACATACACATTATGAAATTCCCATAAATTATGGGCTGGTGGTTTGCTGGTGCAAAATTGGCACCCGGTTGTATCCCACACGAGTTCCACCAGGTTTAGATCAGGCAAACTGGATGGCCAAGATATCAACACTAGTTCACCATCGTGCTTGTCAAACACCTGTAGCATGTTTCTTGCCTTGTGACACGGCAGTTATCCTGCTGGAAGATGACACTGTCATTAGGAAATATCCTGCTGGAAGATGACACTGTCATAAGGAAAGACATCAAGCAGGTGCCTTTCATTACTACCATTCGTCCCATGGAATACCGGTTCTCTCTCTGTCATTGCATAATACTTCCCCCACCACTTTGCATATTGCTGTGATGCATGTTCCACACACAAGTTTGCCTGGCTGACAGTAATCTGAACATGAACACATGTGAAAAGAAACATAAGTTATCAGAGGAGGCAACGTATTTCTACTGATCAAAAGTACAATCTTGATGGTCCTGTGACCACTGCAATTGTAGCTGACAATGTTGTTGGGTCAATATGGGAATAGTTAGGAGTTGACTTTTGCTGAGCCCCAGGTTTAACAATGTGCACTGCATTGTGTGCTGTGAAGCATTTGTGCCTGCATCAGCACTGTACTTTTTCCATCAGCTTTGCAAAAAATCGCTGCCTGTCAAGCTTTACACAGGGGGTAAGCCTCCAACATCATGGTTCCGAGATGAGAGGTCAGTATCCAACAGCATGGCATCTACTTGTGGTTTCACTGTCCTTCAATAATTTTCCACAGATGCTCTTGACAACAAAAAGCCAAAAGCTTTGTCATTTCTGAGATGCTCATGACAATAGTCTGCAAACAGCTTTGTCATTTCACAGAGGCTCATTCCAAGGCACCAGGCCTTTCTTTTGTCAAAGTGGTTTTTATCAGTTTTTCCCATTTGTGGGCTGCACTGTTGCTAGAATGATCCTCCATTTATCTCTACCTGGTTACATATATACTTTCCTTGCCATGTCATGCACCTGAAATGCCACTAGGTGTCGTTCAATCTTGCAGTGAGCAGCGCTCATTATGTTTTGACTCACGAGTGTGTAATACCTTTCAAAAAACGTTATCTAACCTTATCCATCTGCATCATTGCCTGTATGAAGGTAGGCAATAGACAGAATGTATTCTGCAGATGTTGGTAGATTAATTAGCTGACTTACTTCAGAAGTGAAAGAACACGTCTCAAAATAGAAATGGTAAGCAGTATTAATGATGTATGCATAACCTTTACAGACAAACAACAGTTGTGGTGATTCTAACCTTGAGAATTTTATAGATACGACATAGGAAAAGACAGATTGCTACTAACTGTAAAGATCACAAGTTGCACACAGACACAATTAAAAGACCGTTACACATGAGCTCCCTGCCACAACCTTTATCAGAAAAAGAAAGAGAAACATGTATGCATTCTGCTAAAGCATCCCGGAGTTGGCAGTCATGCGTACGTGAGATGCCCTTGCTTGTATGAATGAATGATATTTGTGTCTCTTGCCTTTTCTGACAAAGCTATGGCCGAAAGCTCATGTGTAAGCGTCTTTTAATTGTGTCTGTCGGCAACTTAACGTATCATCTTTACGGTAAGTAGCAATGTATCTTTTCCTACATTGTTGATAATCCAACATGGATTTTCCACTGTTTAGTTTTACAGATATGTCAGAGATAAAACTGTATTTGTATGTTAGTGGAAGAGAAAGAATAACAATCCATTCAAAAGCAAAATTTTTGTCTCACTGCAAAGAAGAAAACTGTATGAGCGAACCATGTAAAAATGACTCAAAGGACACAGGAAGTCTGATACAGCTTGTGAGCTAAGTAGTGTTATATCAGAAAAATATTATGGTCACTGAATTATCAACGCTTCCTGCAAGATGATGAAGGGATACCAAAGTGCATGTGGAGAGAACGAGAATAAAATCAGACAGTGGGAAGAATCAAATATGTAGGCCTGGTAAAGTGAACATGCTCATTACACTAACGTGAAGTGTATACCAAAGTGAATCATTAAACAAATTTAGGCATTGCATCACCCCAAGTGAATAACAGAATACATTCAGGGAGCACCTTTTCACATCTCACTTTCCAAAGCAATTTCCACAGCTTACATTAGAACACATTTAACAGCACATCTCATACCAGTAATTATTTTGCCGTCTTTATTTTCGTCATCTTCAATTTCAACTTCAGCACTCCTACCTTCCCTAAAACTTTCTGATGACCTCATCCCTGTGACAACCACTTACTCTCTGCTTCCATTTACTTATTGCTCAAAGATATGCAAGTATTCCATTTCCTCTCATCTTCTGGGCATTTTTCTTCTGATACTGTTAATTTAAATTGCTTCACTAAATAGACACAAAAGTGTTACAGTTTCCTGATCTAATGTCCCTTCCCCTCCACATACACAACCTTTACTCTTTGACAATTACATGAGTACAAGTTATAGGCTATCCAGTATATAATTTGCTACGTCTATTTCATATAGGCCTATCAGAAACTTGGCACTGACAATTTTTTAACTTCCCACAGCCTTTGGATATTTGGAACAGACATAGATTAATGTGAAAAGGTCATTATCCAAATTTTATTATTTAACTCCTGAATAAGAAGACAGAAGTATGGGGTGAGAGCCAGTGGAGGAAAAAGAGAGAGATGGCTAATTCATTAATATGAAAATTTCTTTTGAGAGTTTCTCTCTTCACACATACTCAAAAAATTTTCTTGATCAGAGCTTTATAGACCGCTTTATCATTTATTGTTGACTGCACCGGTATAGAAGCCAAGTCTCTGCTCGATCTCAACAGACCTGTAGCAACTGCAGTAGCAATGGCAGAACAAACATTTGCCCAATACACTTTCCTGCTAAAAATATGGTCAGTGTTAGATGAAATCTCCAATCTTTGACTGCAATATATACCATCTTTTCACTACTATAGCAATGACTTTCTTTCTTTGATTTACACTAGAAATAATGGCAACAACTGCACTATTAGACATACAATCTATGGATTTTTTTAGCTTTATTTTTAGAAAATGCCTCCAGAAACCTGGACATATTACAACAAGGAATTATGATTTATTTCAACATGTACAAGAAACAGAGGTTTCTTCTTAAGTAAAGTTTGTATTATACATGCCACAACAGGTACATGTTTAACTTAGAGCAGTTACTAAGGGCAATTATATGAAGACAGGTATGGGGTACTAGGCCATCACTGGAAAACAGAAGCCTTAACAGTGCTCTGGTACAAAAATATCATACATTAATATTTTTTACTGCCTAATTTATGAATTCTGGTAATAAAAGGGGGATCTGCGAACTATGATCAGAGCTACATAATGGCATTACATTTTGAATCTTCGAACAGAAAATATTATTTCCGCTACTGTTATAACTTGATGAGAAAAAATGGACAACTTGCCTACCATACAATTCACCTTGATCTTAAAACAGGTATTCTTGTTTTAACTGCCAACAGCTAAAATGCAATGTGAGCAACTCTTCACCTGAGGCCAGGAAGATTAGCCTTTTTAAGGCAGGAAACCTCGTTTATAATGTTATGTGAAAATGGGTGTAAGACTGGGAGAATACTTCAGGAATGAATGATATGTTAACAAAAATGAGGAAATCTATTCATGTCTGGATAACAATCTACACTATTTTCATATCTGTTACAGTTTCATTTCATCGTGACATTTCCTTATGTAAGTAAACTAAAACATTCAATAATACAAAAATTAAGGAGACTGACCCAGTATTTTCTTTTCTTTTCTTGTCCTCTCAGCAAGAAAGTACTAGAAGATTGTTTGCTGATCCAGTAATGGTTTTTGTAACATACAGCATGTCTATGAAAACATGATTATGATCCACAAAACCACGGCAAGAAAGTACATAGGAAACCACATAAATTATCCACAAGGTGAAATATTTAGTATTGCATACAGACACACATTAACGTACAAGACACTGTTCTGGCTTTCAGAACTATTTGTTTCTTCGTTGGGAGGAGAACAGAATAAGTTGTGTAAGGTTAAAATGGCAAGGCAGGTTATTCGGACCCCAGGGTGAATATAAGTTACCTCCCCTTCCTCAACTAAAAGCTAGGATAGTGTTGTGTACTTTTATGTGTGATTACTGGCAGTTATGAATATTGCATCCCCTGAAGGTGAGTACTAACCAGCACTTCTATCTCATAACTGTAAAATTTCCTCGAGTGAATTTTCCTTTCAGTACACTGTATCAACGTACTCTTAATTTGCAAAATATATGAACATGATCAATCACACACAAATAAATTCCGGATAATGAATTGTGGAGAAAAGCATGCATTTCTGTTAAGGGTGGAAAGAAGACAGTTAATGTAGGGAATGGGGGAGAAACGGATTGGGGGGAGGGGGCGGCGAGGGTTTCTAGCATAATGAGGTGAAGTACCTGCTCACATCACAGAACAGAAACTCTCAAATCATCATCCCACAATAGCAATTAAGGAATGAACATAAAAATTTGGATTTATCATTCTCTTATATACTACACTTATTGCATGATGCAATGTCTACAATAAAACTACAAACTGCCTACTAAAGAATCAGCAATACAAGTACTAATTGTCACACGTTATTACCTGTGGGAACTTATTTACTAGTTGACATTCTCTAAAGGCTTGCTGAAGATTGCTTTTAAATGTAATGCCACATGTCAGCAGCAGTTACATAAGATATACATCTCCCCTTATCATTTTTGATATTGGAAGAATGACTGAAAAAGTGTTATGCATAATCTCACATATGGCTCTACTGCTGACAGTATTGGTTTTACACAGAAAAAATAAAAGAATGTCAACTTGACGTACTTTCAACTTTGTCATTAGAAGGGGCCAAAATACAGACAGTTTAACAAGACTGAATGGAAAGTGAAGTCATGAACAGTCAGAAAGCAAGTAGTTGCTATAGCTCACATATGTGAACATGTAGTGGGTCTATTTACAACCATTTTCAGTGAACTGAAACAGGGTACTATAGAACGAAAACAGAACAGAGGATTCATATGCTACAAGAGTCACTAACACACAAATACTGACGTAAGTACAGTTATCATTTATATATAAACATATATAACCAACATACAACCAAGCTTCTTAGAAAAAAATCTTTCTTCTACTGTTTTAATTATCTATCAAGTATATTTACAATAAAATACTGTATCCCCTGTGCCAGGATAAATAACACTATCTGAAATGAAAATGGAAGAATAAGATACCAATGTAAATAATTAAATTCTACATCCATGGAATATGAGGTCATGTTTTATGCCTTATTCTCCATTAATGGCAAATTGTTTTGACTGATTTCAATGCTGGTAAGAGTTAGAAACGTTCTTCTGAAAATGCTGTTTCGAGAAGTACAATGAATATTCTAACATCAAATTAAGCAAAGAAATAGCACAAACTGCCATACTGGAAGCAATAAACTGAACATGAATTTTTACAATTGTAATTTATTTCACTCTTTTAAGCTGTTGGGCAGGTTATGAGGCTGATCAGAGATCATTAAATTACTGATCTCCCACGAAAGAAAACTTCTGCTCTTTAATAAAACACTTTTTTTGACTGGTACTGAATATGGGTATTAGAAGGAAAATTGCAGACAAAAACAACACACATCTTTACAAACCGACAATGCTGCTTGGAAGTTTATCATCTTATGTATCTCATTAGATCAAACTCCACATTTCATTCTAATATCTACATTTTGGTTGTTTATGTTTTGATTGTAACTCGCTAATAGTTAGCTAAGCAACATCAAAATTTACAACTTCAATTTTCATACCAATTTCTGCAGCTAAAACACAATATCTCGCCATTAATTTCAATATGAAATACAGGCCAGATTAATAAGTGTAGTTTTTATTTTACAAATAGCATGACAAACATACTGAGAATATATAAATGATACACATCTTACAGTTTATTCTGTCCTTTTGGATGAAATATTGCTTCATACATGGCGGCAAATCAAATAGTAGAGCATGCACGTAAATTAAAAATTTAAAATAGTCTGTTGTGCAAGATTCAAAGAAGATAACCTTCTTAGATGTAAAACTGGCAACTATAAAATATTTGTGTTTTCCTCGAATACTCAAACTCTCTGAAATGAATGATGTACAATAATAGTCTACTACATAGCCCTTATATACAAAAAACAGTATGCAAATCAAGGAAGAAATGCAAAATAAATCACCTTCTAATTTCTATCAATGGAAATAATTATACAATAGACACTTTACTCAACATTCATACAAGTTAATCTCAAGTATTTACAAAGGAGTTGCAAGAAAGGATGTCCAACTATGGCCAATCACATGACCACATGTAGTTGCTTACATGTTACACCAGTCAAAAAACAAACATCTTACATCAGCTGAAAGTTTAAAAAATAGTCATCTCTGAAGAAATGTAAGAATTACCTTGAGGCAATTACACTGCCCTTAAATAATAGAGTAAGCAAGTGTTAAGAAGTAAATAAGTTATTACAGGTAAGACACTACTCACAACTCTAAAAGTTATGCGAAAGAATTTATATACGCAATTTCGTACCAGCAATTCAAAATAAATTAATATTTTGTCATCATTTCTGCAAGTTTACTGGAGAATGCACAGTTTCTAAAAGTTTCATACAGCTGAAGAAGTGCAGCTGTCCTTAGTTTCTTCTTTTTTTTCCGTTTGTATATATATATATATTATATATATATTTTTACTTCTTTCCCAAGCACGATCAAATTCAACCATGTCAGCAGAATAAATGTTGTGACTTAGGCAAGTAACAATAAATCAAAGCAGTTTATTACTATCAATGATTTTTAAAAATTAATGATCTGGTGGGGAAATAAGAAAATAACAATATACATATTTCACACATAAGACTGGGGAAACGCCAATCAATAAATTATCATAACCATAATCATGTTACCACCTTATTTACAAACTCTGAAGATATTTTTGACGGTCTAACCACATAACATCAATATTAAGTATACGACACTCTTAAATAATAGTATCTACATGATCACACACATAAGTTCACTTTATATCACTTATACAAATGAACAGAGCTATAAAACATATTCATTTTAATAATATCTTCTTGTTCAGTTAATTTAGAAATTTTATTTAAAACCTGCAAGGATTTCTTATTTGTCAATTACTTGTAGAAACATCAAACTGTCCTCGACACATTTCCAATAATTACATAGAGTAATAATAATAAATTCATGTCATTATAATGACTCCTCAAATGCAGCCATTAGCTCACTTTGCATGTTCATGTCAATCTGCCTAGCCATTGCTTCTCGGCGGCGCCGTTCCTGTTCCCTTAATCTTTGTCTCTCCCTTTCAGCAGCCGCTTTGTCCACAGACTGGTGATTTGCACCCTCAGTGTCATCAATAGGTTTCATCTCTTCTTGTCGAGAAACTTGGTTATCACTGGTTTTTCTTGACTTTTCTAGTGAATCGTCATCATGTTCTTTCCTTTTCTCATTTTCTTGCCTCATCCTCTCTTTCTCGGCTTGTTCCTTTTTATGGCGACGAAGTTCTTCTTGTTCTTTGAAAGCTTGTTCCCTATCTTTCTTTTCTTTTGCCTGTTTCTTGAAGGCCTGGAAACTTTCCTTCACTGTAGTTTTTATGGATGATGATTTAGGCGCAGCAATGTTTTGTGGTGATGAAGCTTGGGCAAGAGACGACCATGAACTTGAATTTTTCAAACTTGTAGTCTTAAAAGCAGAAGCAAAGTTAGATACAGGAGATTTTGTAGGTTCTGGGGATATTTTCTTTTCTGCTTTCACAATGTGATTCATCAAACTGTCATTCATGGGTTTGTTTACATGAGACTGAGGTAGAGATGAAGCATTTGGTTTATCTTCCTTTTTTGGGAGGTGGTCTGGTGCAGCTGGAGGCATATTTGTAACAGGGAGGGGATCAAATATTGATGGCATGGCAGTTTGCATATTAAGGCTGTTTGAATGATTAAAATTTACCAAAGGTGAGGTCTGGGGTTCCATTTTAACAGATGGCATAGCTGACATATTGGCAATGTGAGGGTAACCATTGGTGGAATGCTGCTGCGAATTTATATTAGGTGAAGACATGGTCATATTCATATCAAATGAAGGATAAATACCAGTCTGTGATGTGTGAGTGATATTTGAGGTTTGTGTTATGTTCTGGGAAAACTGAGAAAGTGGATTAGTTGGTGAAGTATTCATCAGTGGTACTGACACAGGTTGTGACACAGCTGTTTTGTCATAGTCGGAGGTGACAGGAATAGGTAATGAGGTGTCTGACACTGGTACAATAGGTGATGTCATAATTGAGGAAAGGGGCTCTTCTGCAACTGGAACAGCAGAAGCAGCATCAGAAATGGGAATGTTGGGCTTGGCTGTGTTGGAGAATCCTGGGTTCACTTTTTTTGCCGATGTGGGGGATATCATTGGAGGCCGAACTAAATGAGGCAAAATATTAGATGGTTGTTGCTTATCCACTGTCGCTAAAGGGTCTGTGACAGGTGCTGCCTGCTGATTACTAGTGGTGGCATTATTAACAGGCGTAGGTGGTTTCCGAGCCAAATTCTGAGGAATTGTCTGTCCTGTGGTTGACATACTCAAATTAGTAACTGGTGGCATCACCGAACTTTCTGGTGCAGCAGGTGCTTCAGACGCAGGTTTCTGCAGATTCTGATGACCTTCCTTTTTTGTTTTCTTATGCTTCCCTCCCCTTAAATACCCAGGAAAACCACCCTCTGAGTCACTTGAGTCAGAAGAGCTACTAGAAAGGCTAGATGTACTTGAATCAGAATCTGAACTACTCGAACTTGACTGTGAAAGATTTGATGTTGGTCCTCCTACATCCAAAGATTTGTGTTCATCCTTCTTGGCATTTTTTTTAGCTGAACCTAACTGTCCAGATACATGCTGAAGCCTCTTTTCCAACTCCTGCTGCTTTTCTGCCATCTGTTCATCTTTTGACTTTCCAGCGACTTTTTTGTGAGGCTTTTTTCTCAAACAAGATGCAACATATGCTTCGAGCTCTCTAAGTGTGGATGGTTTCAATGTTTCAAAGTCAATTTCAATTTCATCAGGATTTGAATCGCGTAATGACGGTTCACGAGACTGTATAATATGCACAACACGTCCCAGCTTGTCTCCAGGCAATTTATTTATGTCAAGACTCAACTGGCGCTTCTCATCATAAGACATTGGCTTTGCACTGTCCTCATCCTCTGACTCAAATGCTAAGGGAGCAGGTGCAGCTGAAGCCTTTTTCTTGCCCCTAGCTGACCTAGAATTTGCCTTAGGCCGTCGAGACGGAGCACTGGCTGCAGGTGCCTTTCCCGCTCCACGTACTGCTCTTCCTTTAGTAGCTTTGGCAGGCGCTGGGGCTGGAACAACTGGTGCAGGTGCTGGAGTAAGCGGCACGGCTGGTTTAGGGGCAGTGTGGTGTAGCTCAGGCGGTGGTTTCACATCAGCTGTTCCTAAAGGAGCGCTTGGGATACTAGGTACTACAGGTTCTGCAACAGGTAAAGGTCTGGTTTCTTTGGCAACTGGTGCATGCTTATCTGGCTTCTTTTTCTTCTTCTCTTTTTCATCTTTCTTCTTCTTATTTCTTTTCATTGAGCTTTCTTCAACCAACTTTCGCATCTGATCTTGCATTGCCTTTAATTGCTCTTGTAAAAGTGCCAACTTTCGAACTCTTTCAGCTTCTGAATCAGATGATTCTGAAGATGACTCTGAACTAGATTCTGAATCAGACGACTGTGATGAAGCAGTTTCCATTTTTGTACCACCAACAGGATCTGGTGGAACTTTCGCATACCTTGATTCAAACACATCTTGTAATTTCTTTGCCATTGTAACTACATCGTGATCTGGTGGGTTGTACTTATAACAATTTGTAAATATTAACCTAACATCAGCAGCAAATTCAGCTGCTGTCCTATACTCCCTATTGTCCATTTTCTGCTTTACTGTGCCTAAATCCATTGGTTTCTTAATGATGTCATGGTAATCATGCAAACCAAGCAATTCCGCATCAACTGGTTTGTAAAATGGCCAAGCATAACCAGAATGCTTTTTTGTAAAAAGTTCTTTCAATATCTCATTGCACGCTTTTAGAGAGTCACTCAATTTGTCCTTAGTCTTCACTATTGAACTTACACCTGAAGCAGCATGTGGAACAGTTGCCTGATGGAAAGGAAGAACATCATCCTGCCGTGGTGCTTGTGAGAGTGGCAAATCCTTCACTACCTTCTTGATTGGCCGTCCTGATTCTCTCCGCGATGCCATCTTTGTTGCTTTCGGTTCAGCCGGCTGATATATGGGATCGTAAGAACTCGCACTGGGTGTTGTCGTATCGGCCTTTCTCTTCACTCCTTTCTTCACCTTGGCAGGTGGTGTTGGTGGAACAACTGCAGCAGGTTGGCTCTGTATAGATGCAGCAGTTTGTGGTTGGCTGTCCATCTGAGACATCACAGCAGGTTGTGCAATGTAACCACTGGTGGGTGCTGCCACTTGCTTTGGAAGTGAATTGTGTGTACCATGGGACAATCCACTTGTTATAGGAACAGTGGTTGTCGCTGTGCTGCCGGGCACTGTTGAGGGTGCTCTTGTCACTAGGGGAAGGTGTGCTGAACCGGTGGAACTAGCTGCTGGTGGTGCTGAAGATGCAGCCGCCTGGCTTGTGGCAGCTGAACTTGATATACTGGAACTTACAGTAGCACTAGCTGCACTGCTAGATGGTCTTCCACGCTGACCTGTTGCACCAGCTGTTCGGCCTTTCTTCCCTTTGACTCCTTTAGGTGGTGGAGGGTCCAGTTCAACTTCCTCTTTTGGCAATGCAGCCACTTTTGTTAAGAAGAGCTTCTCCAATGTCTGTGCCATGAGAACTACATCTTCACCAGGTTTGTTATAAACATAACAGTTTGTAAACATAGTATTGAAATCTTGGATGCACTCTTTCCCACTCCAATAGTAATTGTTCTCGAGACGCTTCTTGATTGTTCCTAAATCCATTGGTTGTTTGATGATTTTGTGATAGTCTGGAAGATTCAGCTTCTTCGCATCCACTGGTTGGTGGAAAGGCCATGCAAACTGATGCTTCCATACTGCCTTCAATACTGCTTTCAGCATGAACTGCAGCTGGTTTGTGACACGGCCCGGCCGATCTGGTGGTGGATGAACGGGAGGCTGGACGACGCCATTTACAGGTTCAATGCGAACCTCCTCCCGAGGTGGTGGTTCCTTCACATCTTGTTTGCTGCTATTTGCCTCCCTGTTACTATGAGGCAGTGATTCTATTGGCTGCATCCCAAGGTCAGGCCTGAAAACAAGAAAAATATATATATATATAATACCAAAATGTCTCCGACAGAGAACAATGCATCAGCAATGCGGCCCATTTTTACATGTAGCATGAAAACAAAGCGGAATTACCCGATGCTCTACAATTAAGAACATTATCTTTAGTGTGATAATTAATCAATGTCATTGCAGTAATTCAGAGTCAGAGTTCTACAAATTAGGATCATAGGGAATAAATACACAGAGCACTTGCAGTAATCAATCAGGAAAAAAGAACACCATTATTCATTCAAAAGAGCCGGTCAAGAGACAACACAATAAGATGGAATTCTTAAAATCAGAATGCAAGTGGAGAAAAGTATTTTGGCACACTGCAACTGAAACCAAGTGACTAATCTAGTAAATGATTACTTTGTAAAATGATACATGCATAAGAAACATTTGTTTTTATATCAAACAACAATCAATGACACTAAAACATCATTACCATATCTATCCGTATACTATGTTACAGGCAATAATAAACATACGATTTTCATACAACACAATTTAATAATTGAAGAAAAATGATTTCCAAGAGGTGGCACCTATTAAATTTGAATTGAAGGAGACCACTTACTGAAAAGTAGAAGTGTTCAGTCGTAGAGAGAGAGAGAGAGAGAGAGAGAGAGAGAGAATAAGAATAAGAAGAAGAAGAGAAAAATTGCTAGCTTTCAGAGCTATCCTTTACACACACACACACACACACACACACACACACACACACACACACACACACACACACCCCTTGTGTTGAGTAGGTGGTTAGAGGGGGAGAGTGGTGAGAGGGACTAGGATTGCTCAGAGGGAGGCAGCCAGTTTGCCAGCTAGGAATGTGGAAGGGATGTGTGATAGGTGCATGGGCTAGGCATGTGATGCATGGTTGTTGAGGCAGTGGGGAGCAACAAATGCCGAAGGTGATAGGGGACATGAAATGGAATGGGGTGATAAAGAGTGGAGGAAGGGTAACCTCATGGCTGGAAGGTGTGGGGACAATAGTTACTGGAGATTGAAGCCAATATGATCAGGTGAAAGATATGTTGCAAGCATATTTCCCATCTGTGCAGTTCAGAGAAGCTGATAGTGGAGGGAAGGATCCAGATGGCCCAATTTGTGAAGCAGGCATTGAAATTGATCATGGTGTGATAAATTGAGTATGTTGTGCCACTAAGTGGTCAACAATGTTCTTGGCAACAGTTTGGCAGTGGGCATTCATCCTGGTAGACAGCTGTTCAGTAATCACAGTGACGTAAAATGCTGCACAGTGTTTGCAGCAGAGATGGTAATGGCATAGCTGCCCCACCTTGATGTACCACAGGGATATGATCCCTGTGGCCAGGGCTTGGGAGTTGGAGCGGCATAAGCATTGACTAGGACATTGTGTAGGTCGGGTGGCTGATGCAACACCACTTTTGGAGGGGCGAGAGGATCTTGGGTGGGATGTCCATCATTTCATTTCAGTGCATGATGAAAGACAGTCAAAGCCCTGACAAAGGGCATGGTTCAGATATTCCAGTTAAGGGTGGTAAGCGGTGATGAGGGGGGCACTCCTACAAATACCATGTCCGGCCAATTATAAACATGGGAACTGTATTACCTTTAGACAATATACACATAAGGCAGGTCAGATGTATCAGTCCATGTTGCTACTTCAGACTGTGTCAACATTAAAGTCCTAGGCCAATACACAATGTAGTGGAAAGCTCAACAAACTTATAGCTAATGAATGTTCAGCTGAATTCACAAGAACTGTAGCAATTATAAGCCATGCTTGACCATGTGTAACATCAACATTAGTTGAAGCAAAATCAACATGACCACAATGGAACACAGTGTGATCATGGGGCACATCAATAATTTTAGACTTACCAACATTAATAATATTATCACTTTCAATAACAATTTTACATATAGTAGAAGGGCACCAGTGACAGCCATGATGAACATATCAGTGAGGCATCTCGTTGAATTAACAACTCAAGACTTTGTGGTTAAGTTTGGAGAAAATTCCACCCTATGATGTATTGGTTTACAGTACTCTTATGGTTATACAGTTTGATGTAGCAACATGGAATGGCACATCTCGTGTAAGTTTTTAATTGATAAAAAAAGATGTGATGAACAGTATTTGTTCGGCCTGGCCCAGCTTTATATCACAAAAACAAAATCACAAATGCCCGCTGAGGCATAAGAGAAAATGTATCTGATGAGCGGCTCTTAGGAGGAACAAACAGTATAACACAAAAAACCTTTATAATTGAGTAATGGGTGATAATATATCCCAAACAATCCTAGTTAATTATCAGTACACTCCACTGACCATTCAACAATGCCATGTTGTTTGCGCAATGGTATGTAAGTAAAATCACAGTCCGAGTTGCTCATTTGCCGAGATGCCTCGCCATTGTGTCTATCCCTGGCATCCTACAACAGATGCCTCACCAATGTGTCTATCCTTCACATCCTACTATATGTAAGACCATTATTGATGTTGAAAGTGTTTATACTCTGAATGTTGATATGTGAAACTGTTTAGCACCAAGGTCAGACTGTGTCCCGTGGTAATCATATCAGTTTTGATTCATTTTTTAAATTTCCTTGATTATGAAACATAACATTCAAGTAGCAACAAAAGTAAGAAATTATATTGATAAACAACTTTAAGTACCTGACTCCAAGCAAAGTTACTAAATTTCATAACATAATGGCACTAAGCTTTGGAATCTGTTGCATACAGAAAACTTTTATTGCCAGGCATTGTCTGGCAAGAAGGAAACTCGTGGTTTCATGTGTTTTATGATCACCAGATTGTGTGCCAATGTACTGGGTACATTCCAACAATCACTGTAGAGTGTAAAAGAATGGATTATAAGAAAAAATTATCTGCAACTTAATCAAGTGTGTGTGTGTGTGTGTGTGTGTGTGTGCCATGGTCAACAAAAATAAATGCAGAAAACATTTCAAGGACTGTTCCTCCATAAGCACAGAAGTGATTAGTGCCTATAAAAAGGTATCATCAATACCTAAATTTTTCATTAGTGACTCAACTGTTGGATACTAAATCCACTTAGCATTTGATTACAAGAATGACCAAAAAAAAAAAAAAAAAAAAAAAAAAAAAAAAAAAAAAAAAAAAAAAAAAAAAAAAAAAAAAGAGAAACACCACCACCACCACCACCACCAACACACACACACACACACACACACACACACACACACACACACACACACACACAGATATGTATAACTTCAAATTATTTCAACTCCAAGTGAAAGCTACACAAATTAAACTTTAATTTCACAAATGGCAGCACTTGTCCATGGTATGCTAAGTGCTATAGTACACCAAAAATGTATAGTAGTGCCAGATATCTACTGATAATAGATTGGTTCAGAGGTGATAGATTAATACTCTTAAGTTCCAATTTAACGACAGTCAGTAAATCAGACCCTTCAAAGCATAATATATATAGTATGAGATTGCATGTGAGGGAGACACTATAATTTGTCTTTAATTTAACTGTGTCGGCAAGCAGAATTAATGATTTAAAAAACATAAGTCTAATGGAAAGTATTTTGCCGAAAGCTATCAGTGCAGTACAATAATAGATAGATGTAAAAAATAATCTATTGGCTCAGAAACCTTCAGTCAGTGGGTAAATTACACAAAAGATAATAAAATGCAATTGGACGGGCACATGCAATCTCATTACTATGCATACTATGCTTTGAATAATCTGATGTTCTGACTACCGTTAAATTGAAATTTAAAGAGTATACCTGCAACTGAATGGCTGATTTTTTCAAACCATTCAAATTTTGTTATTTTTAAATAGTTAGTTATTTTTAAATAATTACTGTTTCACATAGACATTTCTCCAAAAATATTTTAATCAGTTTGATGCTGGAGTGCAATTCTTTGTGTCCGATACCAATGTCTTCATTTTTCCATACCTACTAAGCTGTATTATATATTTTAATCATTGGTGTATTCTGCTTCTTTTTTTTTCTTCTAGTCATATGACAGAGAAGTCACTGTTATGACCTTCACATCATTCTTCAAATACTTATAGTGTCTGCTAAGTCTGCTTTTCATGTTTTCCAGTCTTCACACAGTCCTGATCTTTGAACCCAGGTATTCAAAAAGCTTTCAAAATTATAGGCCAATGTTTGACACAGCTAGATTTATTAATTGAAGAATATTTTTCTAAGTTGCATTACATTCTTCGGTCCTCCTCTACTTTTCAAACAGAAAATTCAATGTTTAGCTGTTACTGCTCCTGGAACTGTTCACTCCATGCCTCTGCTCTAATTACACTCTACCTGAAATATTATGCCACTGTTTTGTACATCCACTACTTTTTCTTGGCTTCTATAGATAGTTTTAATTATTCATTCATAACCAGTTTCATCTCTTCAATCTTTATAATGCCATGTTTTCACTGGGTCTATCAGCAGCATGAAGGAGAAATCAACTACTTTAATTTACAATAATCACCTTTCAATCACTAAGCATGAAGAATAAAAATATGAACTGTTTTGTCTTTCCTTTGAAAAACTGGTCAAACCTCAAGTCTGTTTACTTTCGGTCTCCATTCTTCTGTACATTTTACTATCAACAGATTAGAAACTTGGGCTATTAAATTCACCGGAAGTTCTCACACTTATTTGCTCATACTTTCTACATCTACCTCGATTCCCTGCAACACCTGTGAACTGCAACACAAAAGGGATTTCCTATTGTACTATTTATTAGGGTTTCCTTCTGTTCCATGTGGAGCTTAAATGTTCTTTTCCAGAAATGATTTCCGTAATCCTGGAAGTATATAAATGACATGCATTTGATAAGTGGTGTACTTTAGTGTATTCCTGTCAAGTTGTTGATGCCAATTACACAAAATATTTTAAAATGACTGTGTCAGTCACCTCCTTCAGGTGCTGTGATCTGTGTTGTTATGTTTAACTCACTGCAAATGAAGTACTACTGATGTTTGTAGCAGAGTTCAACTCCCTGCACCTGCTAATGATCTTTGATGCTCATTTGTTTCAAGGACCCACAGTGTTACAGTTGGAAGAGAAGCAATACTATATCAAAGTCAATCAGCACTTTTTGCTATGTTCTTCTTCCATATTAGCCTCTCCTCCTTTATTACAATGCAGAACATTTTTTTTGATCTCGTACACAGATGCATTAAATTATATCCTTAATGTTGATTTGATGCAAGCAGACTGAATACAATAATGCTGCTTAAAAACAAAGAGCTTTTCTTTAAAAATTGGCAATGATTGATATAAAAGCACCACTTGTATGACACATACACTGCTCACTGACTACACCTTCTTCTTCTTCTTCATGTGCCGTCTCCTCTAAGAAGGTTGGCTGTCATCATGGCAATTTCTGATCTTGATTTGGCCGATCTAAGGAGTTCTGACGTTGAACAGTTGTACCAATTTTTTAGATTGTCAATCCAGGATGTCCGTCTTCTACCCCTCGTTCTCTTCCCACAAATTTTCCCTTCTAGTATTATTCGCAATATTTTGTAATTTACTCCCCTAATAACATGGCCTAAATATTGTAGCTTCCTTACTTTAATAGTTTTAATTAATTCTTTTTCCTTTCCCATTCTTCTTAGGACATCTTGATTAGTAATCCTCGACACCCAACTAATTCTAAGTATTCTTCTATATGCCCACAGTTCAAAAGCTTCTAAACTGTTCATGTCCTTCTTTTTCAATGTCCACGCTTCCATTCCGTATAATAATTTTGAGAATATATAGCATCTTAGCAACCTCATTTTTGTGTTTAAACAAATGTCTCTCGAACAGAATGCATTTTTCATCTTATTAAAGATACTTCTGGCCTGTCCTATTCTCGATTTAATTTCTTCTGAGCTTTCAATCTCCTCATTTACAATTGTTCCGAGATATTTAAATTTACGTACTTGATCGACTCTTTCCCTATTGCTTGTAAGATTTTCTTGTTGGTGTGTTTTAGATATCACCATGAACTTAGTCTTGCTTACGTTAAAGAGTCAAGCCAAATTCTTCACTTTTTTCTGCGACTTTGTCAAGAAGTAATTGTAGATCTTTGAGGTTTCCAGCTAGTAGTACAGTGTCATCAGCAAACCTAACATTGTTAATGTTTAGCCCATTCACTTTAATGCCAGCTATTTCATCTGATAGAGCTGCCTGGATTATGTCTTCTGAATACATATTAAACAATAAGGGTGAGAGAACGCAACCTTGTCTCACACCCCTCTTTATTTCTATATCATTCGATAATTCATTTTCTACCTTCACGGTTGCGGTTTGATTGTAGTAGAGGTTGTATATAATGCGGATGTCTTCCTTATCAAGTGTTTTCTTTTCTAACAATTCTATGAGATGATCATGACGAACTTTGTCAAATGCTTTATTATAATCCAGAAAGCACACATATAGTGGCTGGTTAACCTCCATACATCGTTGCGCTAATATGTTAAAAGCAAACAATGCTTCTCTTGTACCGAGGGAACTTCTAAAACCGAATTGTGTTTCACTTATGCCTTCTTCTACTTTTTTGTATATTCGTTGGTGTATAACTTTTAGAAATATCTTTAAGGTGTGACTCATTAAGCTTATTGTACGGTGATCATTACAAGTTTTGGCATTAGCCTTTTTGGGTAATGTAACAAAGGTAGATGTCAACCAATCCCTAGGAATAATTCCCGAATTATAAATATCATTAAACAATTGTACAAATATATCTATATGGTCTATTCCTATGAGTTTCAGGATGTCATTTGGTATCTTATCCGGTCCAGGGGCTTTTCCTGTCTTCGATTTGTTGATAACATGTAATATTTCTTCTTTCGATATGCTTGGTCCTCGTTCTCCAATCATGTTATCATAAAATTTTTGATCTTTTCTTGTGTCTTCAAATAGTTCTTTGACATATTCTGTCCACCTGTCCAGTTTACCTTTAACATCAGGAATTATTTTGTCATTTTTATCTAACAATAAACTTGTACTTTTCTTTTTATTAAGTCCAGCTAAATCTTTAACTTTTTTGTGTAAGTTGAAACTATCATGTCTTGTTTCATAACTCTCAATTTCAGAGCATTGTTCCTTGTACCATTCTTCTTTTGCTCGCCGTGTTTCTTTTCGTATTTCTGCACGTAATCTTTTATACTCACTTTCATCTCTATACCCTGCTACATGGGCACTCTTTATATGGCATTTTGCTGTAACAGTCTTTTTAAATTTAGGTACTTTTTTATTTACAGCCCACAATGTTACATTACACAGCCAACAGTGGCACTCTGTTTAGTTCATTAAGTTTATTACATGCCAATAGCACTGCTGTGTTTAGTTTCAGTTTATCCCCTCAGGTGGCTCTATTATATTTTACCTTTGTAATTATGTTATTTACTGTGTAATCACTTGATTGTTGTTAGGTCGTTTGTAAGTGTTGAGACATCTCACTGTGGGAAATGATATTGCTGTATGGTTTGAAAAACTTCAGGTTCACACACTGGCTAGGGGTGACAGCAATTGTGCACCTCTGTCTGTTGTGGGGCCTCATTTGTTCTTTGGATGTCACAATTTGGTGCGCAAGAATGGAAAAAATTATGAACAACAGAAAAAATTGTTGTACGGACTGAGTTTCTTGATTGCTAATGTCCACGCAAGACGCATGTATGTTGTAATAGGCTGCCCTAAACGATGAGATCTGTTCACCCTGTGGTCCTTCGAGAATTTCTACATAAATTCTAGAACCACTTGGCCTTCCTCCGTCTCAAACACAAAGTATTTTAAACAGAAGTGTGGGAGAGACGAAACCAACCTACTGTGCATTGCATGTTTGTGTGCAGGTCTAAAAACAGTCACGAGCAAATTGTGGACACGGCGGCCGACAAGTACCTGCTTTACGATTCATAGAGTTTCAGTGTATGTTTAGAGAAGAACAAGGAGTGTTTATGTATTATTCTGTGCTTTTAGTGACTGTGATGATTGTTAAGGACAAAGGAAGAAACGAGATAAGACTTTCAAGTAATTCATGTGTTGGACTTGCTAGAAGCAGGACATGTTCATAAATTATGTGGTTGTTAAACCAACAGTATTGTAATGTATTTAATCGAGTCTAATGTGAGACGAATTGGTTTACTTGCAAACTTTCGAATATTTATGTGAATAATGGTGAATTTGTTCTTTGTGGAAGTTGAAATATACCAAGACTAAACTAAAAGTATTCTGCGAATATCCACTTATTTCATGAGTGGTGGTCGTGGTGGGTCTGAATTAGTAAATGGGTCTGAATTAGTAAATTTAATCAAAGCCCAAAGTGCAGATTCAGCGGCTTTAAGAAAGGAACTAACTGCGACTTTAAATGCCAAACTAGAATCCCAGAGTGCAGCTTAATCTGCTCAAAATGCTACTTTAAGTAAAGAATTAGGCTCAGTAAATTCTCAATTAAATTTGTTAAACGCCAAAATAGAATCGCAAAGCAAAGAATTTGGTAGTTATGCGAAAGCATGGGGGCTTTAAAGACTGAATTTCACAATTTAAATAATAAAGTAGAGGATTTGAAATTAGAATTAAAGAATGAAATAACTAACCTTTAAACCTCCATGTAAATCAACTGTTCACTGACTTTAGTCAGAAAAAGAATGATCAAATTCAGGATTTGATAAAAAAAGTTAGACTTTGATATTGAAGATAAATGTAATAATGTGGAATCTGAACTTAGTGGAAGGTTAGTGTCATTTGAAAATGTGTGTAATGTTAAGTTTGATGCTGTAAAACAGAGACTGCGTACTCTGAAAGGGAGCATCGCTAAGAATAGCGAATTAATACCAATATTCTAATCGCAAATTACAGGCATTAATACACGAGTAGAAAATAAAGAAAGAAGTTTCCAAGAGGGAATAGCTAACTCTGATACAGTAAATATAAGTAGTCTGGAGGAACAATTTGAAGGAACTATAGATCGAAAAGTGACCGGGAGAATACCGGGAACGTGTCGCCTACTGTTTCTCCCGAACTTTCAGATACCTGAACGGTTATAGATGACTTGTGGAAAGAATTTTAACTTATCCAGGATAAAGTAGACAAGAGAGTGGCTTCTCCTAACATGGTATTGACTAGTGAAGTGATGACTGATCTACAATGGGAGGCCAATTCAGGATTATCCAGGCAATTCCGTAAGTTTGAGCTGGACAGGGATGTACACCCGACCCATTTTTTGAAAAGATTCAACCAGGCCTTGCCAAAGAACTGGGAAGATTTTAAGAAAACTGAATTTGCTGTGGGGTACCTTTTAAGGGAAGCCTCAGAGTGGGGTACTGTAAATATCGAGAACTTTTCTTCTTGGGGGACTACCAGAAGAAATACTGGTCCGCTAGTGTGCAGGAAAAACTGATATCAGATTTGAGAGACCAAAAATATTACAATAATACGTGGGGAACAATGAGAAAGTATTTCGACTGGCATTTAACACGAGCGAAGTACTTGGATAAATCAATGGAAGAAGAGGGGTTAATGAGAATTTTAATAAGACGATCACCCATTTACGCAAGGAAAGATATATTATGTAGTGGGTGGAAAACAGTAGAAGAATTGTTGTCCGTTGTGGAGGCACTTGATGCCTTAAATAAAGAGCGCAACGAGAGCGTACACCAAAGTGAAAATCAGAATTACAAAAGGAATAGTACTAATAATTTTAAAAGACATGAGGCCAACTTAGCTGGAGTACACCAGTGCACCAGAAATAATGGCAATGATAACTATCAGAAGAAGCATCCACCTTCGAATTTAGGTCCAGTAATTTCACAGGAATTTGTGCCAAGTAATAATAGAGCACTAAGTGCTAAAGTAGTACCCCAATTTGGTAATTAACTAGTGATTACTAATAATGAGAAAAACATAGTGCACTCTGGATACAGGGACGGGGGACCGGGTCGTAGAGATACACTAGGAGGTCTGGTTCATAATAAGTATGTTAATTTCACACAGAAAACATCTACAAAAGAATGGTTATTACTGGAAGAACCACGTTTGACTGCCAATAATCCACAACCAACAGTAGCAGGAACCATGGAGACTTCTTAAGTTAACACATTTAGAGACTCAGTGAGTGAGGTGTCACTCATTTCTAGAGCATTCTTTAACACATTACAGACTAAACATTACTTACCACTGTTACCAGTAACTGGAGTTTACATAGTCGGTATAACTGGGACAAGAAATAAGGTTGTGAAACACGAAATCCAAGTGAACTACCACATTGAAAATATCCCATTTCGTCAAACACTTTTTAATAGTACAAAACATTAATAGGGATGTGTTATTTGGCTTAGACTGTTTATTAGAATTTAACATCACATTGAATTTTAAGGAAAATCTTCTTTATTTTGGTAAAGATGACAGTAGATGTTGGATACCATTTGTGACCGATAATTACATTTCAAAACAAACTACTGAGTGTCAATGTTTACAATTAACTGCTACAGCACGATTGTCACCAGAGATCAACAATGTAGAGCATGTATCACATCGAGCTAACGTACAAAACAAAGTAAATGAGTCTCTAATATTAACCAGTGACGAAAAACAAGATTTATATAAAATTCTAATGGAATATGAAGTAGTATTTTTTGATCGTCCAGGTAATATCAGCGATTACATATGTAAGTTTAAAATCAAAGATGTGCACCCCATTTTTCTGTAAGCCATATCCAATACCAGTGGTTTGAAAGAAGCAGTTGAGGAGGAAATTGACAAAATGACTGACACCAATATAACAGAACGTAGTTCTAGCGTCATAAATAACCCTTTAGTAGTGGTAAAAAAGGTTATAGGAGGTGTGCGATTAGTGCTATACATGCGTACATTGAATAAGCATATAGAGACAGAACGAGACACACCAATTAACATCGATGAATTGTTATCTAAATTTGAGAAAGCAAGCTTTTTTAGCAAGATGGACATGACGGTGGGATATAGGCCTCATCCTGAATCAAAAAAGTATACAGTGTTTCTGTTTGATGGTAAATTGTATCATTCCAATGTATTACTGTTCAGACTAAATATCCCAGTATCTGTATTTACACGTGCTCTGGATGAGTCATTAGGACGAGATTTACTGAAGGATTTAATAATATATGTAGATGATATCCTCATAAACTCAGCTACCTGGGAAGAACATTGTCTAACCTTGAGTAAGACCCTGAAAAATTTAAAGAATAAGGTATTACAGTGAAACTGTCTAAACCGCACTTTGCGCAACAAGAGCTTAAGTTTCTAGGCATATTGTTGGGGTGCAGGGGATTAGATCGGATCCTGAGTGTATAAAAGCTATTAAAGAATGTCCATTTCCTACAAACATAAGACAGTTGGAAGGGATTTACAGGAATGGCTGGATACTATAGATCGTATATATGAGGTCAAGAACTGAACAACCTAAGAATTTTAAGTTTATTAAGAAAGGAAATACCGTGGGTTTGGGTGCAAGAGGCAAATGATGCATTTGAAAATGTGAAAAGAGCACTGGTAGAATCACCCATATTACATCGTCCAAGTATGGGTGAGTCATTTAAAATTTCAATCGATGCATCTGATTATGGTATCACAGCAAAACTTTTTCAAGGAGAGTGGGGTCTAGATAATGTAAATCATAGATCCTTAGCTTTTGCTAGCTGTAGTCTTAGTAAACATGAATTAACCCACACAGCCACTGAAAAAGAACTATTGGCAATAGTATGGAGCATCCAAAAATTACGAATACTAGTATGGGGGTCAGAAATCCATGTCTATACAGATCATCAAGCTCTATCTTTTTTAATGAGGAGTCAGTTGTTACATAGTAGATTAATGGGATGGATGTTGTTCCTACAGGAATATGACATTAGGATACAGTATGTAAGAGGTTCTGAGACTATTGTACCAGGCGCTTTGCCTAGGTTACCAGCAGGCATGGAAGAATTAAATGTACAGAAGGACCCGGCATAATTTTTGCAATTAATTTTATGATGTAGAATATTTGCACATCAGGGTACAAAAGATGGCTCAAAGAATAACAGAAAACACCCATCACTATCCCTATTTTACAGAAATGTTTGCTATGTGTGTCAGAAATTCCTTACCTCCTAATCAAACAAGGAAGTGGAAAATTATAGGGCATAATTTGTTTTGGAGAAATAGTATGAAATCGCAACGTTGGCGCGTATGTATTCCACAATTAATGGAAGACAAAACGGTGTGGTATGTTCATATAGGATATGGACACTTCGGAATAAAAAAGTGTATAGCTCATATGAATAAGTTTCACTATTTTAAGAAGCTAGGGCATAAAATAGCATCTTTAATTGGAACCTGTGAAATCTGTCAGAAGGTGAAAGCGAATAATACTCATGTTAAATACAAAATGTATCAGATTATTCCCAAGTCGTTGCATGATCTCACAGCAGCAAATTTTTTTGGACCAGTTCTGAAAGGAAAGGGAGGAGTGTCATACATTTTGGTCATCATACGAGGGGCATTTGTAAAGTCCGTGCAAAAATAAAAACTACTTACGTATTTGGGGTAACCTTTTTTATTTTTCAACAGTTTCCTTTTAGACTTATACACTTCGTCCAACGCTGTTCTTATTTGTTGATCCCTTCTGAATAATAGGAATTTTCCAAGTCTGCAAAATAGCTATTAGTTTCTTCAATCACTTCCTCGTTTGAATAAAATCTTTGTCCCGCCAGCAATTTCTTCAAATTGGGGAACAAATAGTAGTCTGCGGGAGCCAAGTCTGTAGAACGCAGGGGGGGGATGTGAAATGAGTTGGAATCCTGTTTCCAATAATTTTGCAACCACAACTGCTGAGGTGTGTGCTGGTGCATTGTCGTAATGGAAAAGGACTTTTTTGCTGTTCAATCACCGGCATTTTTCTTGCAGCTCAGTTTACAAACGGTCCAATAACAATGAATAATATGCACCTGTAATAGTTTTACCCTTTTACACATAGTCAATCCCAAAAAGACAGCCGCCATAACCTTTCCGGCCGAAGGAATGGTCTTCGCCTTTTTTGGTGCAGATTCTACATTGGTAACCCATTGTTTAGATGATTGTTTGGTCTCAGGAGTATAGTAATGTATCCATGTTTCATCCACAGTGATGAAACGACAAAGTTCTGTGGATTCTTCCTGAACAGCTGCAAACCATCTTAGCAACACTTCACATGAATTCCGTTTTTGGTCAAGCGTGAGCAATCGCGGAACCCATCTTGCGGACAGCTTTCTCATGTCCAAATGTTTATGCAAAATATTATGTACCCATTGATTCGAGATGCCAACAGCACTAGCAATCTCATGCACCTTACCTCTTCTGTCATCCATCACCATATCATGGATTTTATCCACCCGACTTCCTTAATTCACAGGAATGCCAAACACAAAGAAATAGACTAACAGGGCTGAAACTTGATGTGCGTTCTTTCCAAAGATGCTACTAACATGAATTCGATACACGCCGGTGGTGCCATCTCTCAGACTTTGCATTGACTTCTCAAATGCCCCTCGTAGAGTGCTGCTCAAAGTATGTTAAGCTATACCCTATCAAAAAAAGCAAATACGCCATCAGTTATACGCTGTTTGCAACAAAACTTTCTGGAGGTATGTAAACCAAAATGATTTCTCACAGATAATGGACCCCAGTCTGTGAGTAATGAATTTAAAGAATTTCTAGCGTGGGAAGATATTTGCCAAGATTTAATATCCAACTATAGCCTGTCCTCGAATCCGTGTGAAAGGGTTATGAAAGAAATTGGGAAATTATGCCGCACCTACTGCCATGAAAAACATACTTTATGGGCAACGAAAAGTAAAGATTTTGAACTTATTTTAAATTAAGGTTTTATTTAGCCTGAACAGCCTAATGACAATTACAAACTTAAACAGGAATTAGTTTCTAAAAATTTAGTTGAAAAAGCACAACGACGAGTAAGTAAACATAATGAGAAAGCTGTCGAACCTCAATACGGGGTTGATGACCTAGTTCTAGTAAAACAACATCTTCAAAGCTCTGGCCTAAAGAAAGAAACTCTTAAGTTTTTCCAAAAATATGAAGGACTTTACTGAGTACAAATGGTAGTCCACCCCAAGACATTATTATTTTTAGTGGATCCAACAACTGGATCAGAAAAGGAAAAATACAATGTAAAAGACAAAGTTGTATATCTCCCAGGGACGTTAACATTCTTAGTTAACTGGCAGAGTGACGACTGTCAGGTCCCCGAATTGTTTTTGGTGTTTTTCCTGTACTGAATTCCCCCAGACTCTTAAACTATTCTATCCTCCCACACTTAGAGGTACTGGTAAAAACCTTACCTGTGAGAATTTGTTATTAGGTCATTCAAAATTGCTCCTGGTAAGAGATTTACTTGTTCCAGTCATTTAGACTACTAACAAGCTCTAACTCCCTACGAATTTTTGATTGCATCGTCCTCGGTTGGGAAAGAAACATACCAACGAGCATTTGTTATTACGCCATCCAAAATTGCTCCTGGTAAGAGATTTTCTTGTTACAGTCAGTCAGATGTTCCAACTTATTTGGCACAGACAGGATATATTAGGTGTCTGGTCAGTTCTTATCTCCCTCAGTTATGGGAATACTATTCTCACACAGAATGTAACATAGTCAAGCCAGCTTTTGCCTTTTTGCTCTACACGAGGTTTCTGTCCTCACTGAGCTGGCCTTAGGACAACTGCATTGACAGATGTACCGCAGTATTCGGTCCAGAGTTCAAATTTATATTTCCTAATGAATATTTGTCTTAATGAACAAAAGTGAATATTACGTTAGCAGAATATATAATATTGGATGAATAATTAAATAATGGTGATACTATAGCATATAATGTTCTATTTTGTATAGAATATTTTATACCATTTATGAGATGTGATGATTTTGAAAAGGGTGGCTTGTGTAAATAAGAGAATGATTTACACCAACAGATAAATCATGGCTAACACAGAAGGCACATCACATTTTTCAAACAACTCTCGCAAACAAGTGTGACTGGTTCTTCACCATTTGCCGTTTCCACAGGGTTGCTAAGATTTTCTTTGGGGACCTCAAGGGTGAAGGTGGGAATGTGTCTTCTGTAGGAGACGATTTAACACCATACCTCCTCCGGCTTCTCGCTGAAGTACCGGCAAGGTAAGAATCCTGGAGAAGGGGGGCTGGGAAGGGTTTCCTGTCTTTGGGGCTGTCTTCTTTCTCTTCTTCGATCTTAGCAACCATTTCTATTTTTTCCTTTCTTACTTCTCTTTTGAGGACCTAACTATTTTTTCCCCTCTTTCCATATTCATACACTTCTATCATGCAAGTCCTTCCTTGTCTCTGTGGTTTCCAACTTATTTTCACGTAAGAAGGCCGAAGTGTTGTAGGGGAGAAGATATATGTACAATCTAGAAAGATGCATACGCTGTTTTTATTATGACGGTTCTACACAGCCTATTTACATGAAAAGGCATCATATATATAACAATGAAGATTCCATATCGCATATGTACATAAGAATAGAAAAACTATGATCTTACAACGAGTATACATAAGCAGGAAGCAAGAGTAATGAAGGAGAACGGAAGCCAGATTGGAGTAAATTGTGATGCTTATTTAAGAAAAATCAGTGTAGCGATTACTGAGATAAATTGATGAATAGTAGGAAAGTGGGGCTTGAACAAAATAGGTAGACATAGTATCTACCATGATATGAATAATATGTTTAGACATAGTATCTACTAAGATTATAGAAGTTGAAAAGTAGAAGAGGACTCTAGGGCATTAAATGAGGTACTAAGAAGTGAGACTAAAGTGTAAAATATATTTTTATTTTTAGCAGGAAATATTTAATTATAGTGTACATAAAGATGTATATTAGGGCAACGAACCATAACGCCTACTCATAAAGGATAAGGACGATGAACCCAGCATTTGCTAAGGATATAGGGCTGGCGTACCTACATGGAGGCAGGATGACCTGTGGCCTGATGAATAGGGATGTTTTATAAAGGGGCACACCTACCGGAACGGAAGGAGGAAGTGAACTCTGAGTCAACCCACATGTAAGGTATAGGAACTGATCCTGGGGGAAAAGGACAGCATCGTGACAATAAGTCACACATTTAATAGGAATTATTTTGGTAAGTATGAATTCTGTATATCACTAGCATTGTTATGGTTTATGTGAATTTACAAGTGTCGAAAAGAACACTTTCACTTGCCTAGAGTTCTTCCAGACTACAAACTACTATAAATAATGATGCTAGTATGTACTAAGGAAAAAAGTGTCATGAACACCTGGAGCTTATGATTGGAAACTAAAGGTTTAGTCCTCACGATTCCTAGATATAAGAAAACTAACTCCAACATTGACTGAAATGTTCACGTTTTATAATTAAAGTAAAATGAAAAAAATAAGGAATACCTAAATAATAAGAAAAAGGGTATTATGGCTATGAAAAGAACAAGGTATACTGTTGAAATATGAATTGTTATTTTATGTGATATAAATGTACATAATGATTGTACATAAAATATCGCGTGTTCAATCTGGGGGAGGGAGGGGATGATATGTTGTTTTTCGAGAATTTCTGCGTAAATTCTAGAACAACTTGGCCTTCCTCCATCTCGAACACACAGTATTTTAAACAGAAGCGTGAGAGAGATGAATCCGACCTAATGTGCATTGCATGTTTGTGTGTGCAGGTCTAAAAACAGTCATGAGCGAATTGTGGACGACAAATACCTGCTGTATGATCCATAGTGTTTCAGTGTATGTGTAGAGAAGAACAAAAAGTGTTTATGTATTATTCTGTGCTTTTAGTGACTGTGATTGTTAAGGACAAATGAAGAAATGAGATTAGACTTTCAAGTAATTGATGTGTTGACTTGCTAGAAGCAAGAGATGTTCATAAATTATGTGGTTGTTAAACCAACGCTATTGTAAATGTATTTAATCGCATCTAATGTGAGATGAATTGATTGATTTGCAAACTTTTGAATATTTATGTGAGAAATGGTGAATTTGTTCTTTGTGGAAGCTGAAATATACCAAGACTAAACTAAAAGTATTCTACGAGTATCCACTTATTTCATGAGAGAGAGAGAGAGAGAGAGAGAGAGAGAGAGAGAGAGAGAGAGAGAGAGAGAGACTGGTAAATTCCCTTAACTAGCTTTATTCTTCGGAGAAGTTTATAGAAATCGACATGGCCTACTATCAAGAGAGGAAGATCTGCGGTGCATACCTAGCAAGTCAACTGATGTGAGAGAGGTGTGAAGTTGGCAAATCAGCTACACATCGATTCTTGTCATCTAAAGCGTTAGAACCCATCACTGTATTTGAAGCTGTATGCCAGAATCAGTGGGTGTAAAATACATAAAACAGAGTTACCGTAAAGCTGTTTATGTCATTTAGTAGCTCTGACAGATCAAAGCTTGTGTTTTCCACACAATTCCACTCAGTGCTGCTTTAGCACATTGTTCAAAACTCTAGGCACAAGTGTTGCACAAATCTTCCATATGGTCAAGTCTTTCGATGCAATCTCACGAACAACAGTTTTCTCAAGACCAATAATTCCAACCTCATACCTATACTTGTTTGACAGTCTGAATTCAGTAACTGGTGCACACAAGTCATGCGGCTGCCCCTACACGATGTTGACGGGGGTCCTGCGTAGGCCTCATCGGCGACCTCCTCTAAGCATCTTGTGCCACCTGTTTGACTGCAATTTGGGAAGGCAATTCTTTCCAAAGGCTTCCTTAAGCATTCCGAAAGTTTCCAGTGGCGTCTTGTTGAGCTTCATGCACAACTTTATCGCATAATGTTGCACTGAAGTTTTCTCCACAGTAAGTTTGAGGTGTCCACTATATAGAGGTTTGCGGAAGAAGATGTCCTAACCCTCCCAGAGCATGAAGGCAATTAAGCAACCAACTGCTGGAAAACACTAGGTGCCTCCCTCCCCCCAACCCCCCTCCACAAATGGTTCGACCACTTTGTGACAAACAGTTACATCACGAAGAATTGTGCGGCATTACTTTTCGAACACGCCATTTACTATTAAACACATACAACAGGAAGCAGTAAATTGGAGTTCCAAATGCGGAAATAAGTTTACGACTCTGAGTCAATTTGAAGTAGCATTTAAGTGAGTGAATATACCAAGATATACCGTATGAGGCTAGCAAACCCAAGCTTGAAAAATATTTAAGATACAATGAAGATGATGACAAATATTTGAGCTGTGGAAGCAGCTTACCTGGAGGCAGTATATTACAACACTAGTGTGTGTGTGTGTGTGTGTGTGTGTGGGGGGGGGGGATTTAATAGCAAAAGTATGTGTGCCTTATGGATTAATGCAGGGAAGAATCATGTAATAATTACTGATTATATAAGCTGTCAAGTCATTTATTTTTATTGGAGGAGGAAAGTTTATTAGTAGTGAACTCTTTGATATATCAGCAATCATTTGTTACACAGACGCACTGTACTTACTAAGAAGAAGTGTAATAACTAATTAACAGAGACGTAGGTGGAAAAGATTTATGAGGCACTTTCTCTCCCAACCTGGGTGGAAGTTATAGGAGTTAATCAAGATGGCAATATGAATCATTACAGATGTATGCCTCACGTTGCCAGTCCTAGAGCTAATGAGAAGATTTATTTATTCCAAAGGTTGCTTGATACAGTTGATTTATTTTATTTACTTTAATTACATACATAAGGTGAAGCTAGCCTTATTTCATTATTTACCGATTCAATAACAAAAAGAATTTAATTGAGACAATATAGTGGAGATGTTGAGTCACAGACATGCGCAACAAAAACAAGCTAAACACATAAGCTTTTGGCCAAATTTCCTTTTTCTGAATTAGACAGCAAAACACACACACACACACACACACACACACACACACACACACACACACACACATACACACAAGACCACTGTGTCTGGCTGCAGAGTCACTATTCCATCCTGGACTTTCCACTGTTTGAAGAATTTAATTAAAAAAGTTGACAGTTTACATAATACAAGGAATGTTATTATGTGCTCATCAATTTTCATCTGCTGTGTTATATATAATCACTGGTTCCACAGCAGAGCATAAGCTTAATGTTGAACAAATTACTCACATGCACAACGACAATGCTGCATATTAAATCTGATATTCACTCTACTGAAACTGGACACTGAAGGAATATTGTTACGTGATAGTACAAATATATTTAGTCATATTTATTACTTTATTATATTATTAATTTGAATTTATTGTTAACTACCTGAAGCTCCACAACTGTATTACTTTTTATTTAATGACTGCTAAAAACTAAAGTAGAAGTTTTAGATTATAAAATGTCCTGTTACAGAGTGTATTAAAATAATACTGTAGAAAATTAAAGAAATGAAGACAATGATAAAACAGAATGTATTACAGTTATAGTAAATGATTTTGTACACTGAAACTCATGTATTACACAATTTATGTACAATAAGATGTTTTTTTTTTTTTACTATAAGATGACATATCATGGTTGGTTCTTATGACTTTTTGTAAGGAAGGTTAGCTACTGAGTAATACGTATGTTAGCCACATCACAAAAACAGGGGAAAGCATGGAAACGGAAACCATTCACTAAGTGAAGGCAAGTGTGATGGACTAACATATGAATAAAAGGTGCTGATTTGAAAGGATGAGAAAGTACGTTTGATACTTTGGAGCCCACTCATTCATATCTAATACAACAGTGCACGGAGAAGTAGGTCAAAGTTGTTACAGAAGACTGAGTTAGGAAACACATGTTTGGACTATCCAGCTGTGTCGAAGTATTACAGAGAAACTACTTCATTAAAATGTATAAAGAAAAGCCATTGGAGGCTGTGCATACTGTTAAAGATTTAAGCTGAGACTTAATGGATTTTGGGTGGGTATTGATGGAGATTAAAATGGTAGGTGAACCCCTAGAAAGGAAGGGGTTTGCCTAGGCCAGGTAAATCCATGGAAGGAATGACCTGTATTGTTTACTTCTGTAGAAAGGTGATGAGGGGAAAACTAAAGTCGAAAAGATTAATACTATACAGTACCAGCCCATTACATTAGGTGTGAATGCAGCCCTTACAGGAATATGAAGGTGCACAGTGCTGAAATGTTCTCCAAAGCAGTCAACAATTAAAAGACTTACCTGAAAAACGATGATTCTTGGAATTTTCATTTCTGTACATGTATGACTTATCACAGATAGTGGAGAATGGTGTAGATTAAAATGTCTGAATGTAATTCCTTATAATAAATAAAGACTTAAACCCTGTCTACCTTAATAAATTTGTACTGTTAAAAACCATCATTTAAAAACACTGTAACATGAATAACCTTGAATACAGGTAATGAATGATCAAGCCTCATCAAATAGGACAAATATATCTCATGGGCTTCCCTAAACTACGAAAATGTGACAGTTTGTGTGCCAAATTGTTGGAGAGTGGTGGTAGTACAATAAAGTGTGCAAGATGGAAGTAATTTACTAGACTGGAATACAAGAAACAATGTAGTGGTCAAATCAATATTCACTAGTAATTAGAAACAGTTACGTTAAGAAAGAAATGAGGTCATTACAAACACACATTAGATTTTAAATGAGTAAGCACAAATATTTGATAAAGACATACCCAAAGGGGAAATGCAATCCTTGGTAAAGCAATTAATCCTAAAATGAAATGACTGAGCTAAGAAATATGCAAATACATTCAGTATTGTGAAGGAATAAAACTGAGTTTGGTCATTTGAGATCGTAGGTTTAGTAACGAAAATAATTTTCCAAAAGTTGTAAGTTACAAAATGATTTTAATTAATTATGTAAATTGAGTTTCACAACATCTTTTGTCTACATAGGGGGTGTGATCTGAGATTTAACTTGAGATTATACGGAATAACGTTCCACCTTTACCCTCTTAGGACGACGAAAGATGTTCATTGTAACTGAAAATGTAATTTAAGTAGTTTGTAAGTTTTGGGACATTACATTGGGGGAGATATTATTATTATTATTATTATTAACGTATGTACAGACAGGATGCGAAAACTGCCAGGTACAGACATCGGCAAGGTGTCACAGTGTCTGCACATTTTCTCCTACTGTGGAGGCTCGTTTGTTCTTTGGATTTCATAGCTCGATGGAGCCTTTAAGCTAAAGGAGCAAAAGAATGCACGCAAGAACGTGCACAATGATGAACTGAAAAAAAGCACTGTAAGAACTGACTCATTCGACTGTTAATGCCGAAGCAAGATGCTTGTATGTTGCAATAGGCTGTCATAAGCTACAAGATCTGTACACCCATCATTGTAATTTAGGATGTATACCAAAAACAATGGATATAAAATACAGGAGAGTTACCCCTAAGCTGTTTGTGTCATTTAGTACCTTGGATATATTAAAGCTCTCTTCCAGCACCTGCACATGGCAACAAGTAGTAGTGGTCCAGCAGCATAGCATTATGGTACTGGGAATAGTGACCAGAAATTATTTATGAGGTTAAGTTGATATATATACACACATCAGGATGTCGGATCGTACATCAACTGTAGCCATCAATCCAATTCACAACAACGAAACACTTTAATCTGTGAAATACTTAACATTTCAAAGTAACCAAGGATGGTTTGAAAAAATTCAAAAATTTCTGCAATTTGCACAACTAAAAACATGAGAGGTGAAAGAACTATAGCATATAATGATGCAGCTAAATAATATCCCAACATTTTGGAAAGAATTAATTAAAGAGGTGGATGCTGACCAGAGCAAGTTTTCAATGTAGACGAGATAGGATTCTGTTGGAAGCAAATGCCTGAAAGAACTTACATTTCAAAATGTGAAAGGTTGGCATCTGGGTATAAAATATCAAATGAACAGTTAACTTTGCTCCTTGATGCTGAAGGTGATTTTAAGTTACAACGACTTTTAGTATATCTCTTC
This sequence comes from Schistocerca nitens, assembly GCF_023898315.1. Classification (NCBI taxonomy): domain Eukaryota; kingdom Metazoa; phylum Arthropoda; class Insecta; order Orthoptera; family Acrididae; genus Schistocerca; species Schistocerca nitens. The sequence goes on along the minus strand of NC_064618.1, from coordinate 280,719,571 downwards.
TAAAATCCAGAGTGTTTCATAGGACTGGACAAAAAACAATTGCCTTACATTTGAAGATCCAACAAGAAAGGTAGGATGAGATAAACTTCTCTTTGAAGACCATTTTAAAAATTACTTTCGCTCAGAAGTAAAAAAAAAAAAAGCTGAAGGACAAATATTTAAGCAACACAGATAATGCTCAAGAGCTTGGTAAAAATTATCTGATGACATGGACCAGAGTGCAAAAGCCACTCTAAAATTTTTTTAGGCAGAATTTTTTTTTTTGTAAACTTATACACAAAACTGATGATGCGTCTTGAATAAAACAGTTTTGGAAAAAATACACCTAAGGCAGTGCAGACATTAGTGAAGCATGGAAGGAATTAAAATCAACCACATTGAACCAAGTTTGGAAAAAAATATGTCCAGAACGCATAAAAAATAATGAACCTTAAGTTGTTTCTCTAAAATTAGGAACACATCTTGGTTTGGAGGATTTGGAGGAAAATGGTCTTATTGACCATGTAGATGATGACAGAGAAGAATCTCTTCAAATGGTGAACTGATCATATTAGAAACAGAATGAGCACGTGATGAAGAGCCACAGCCTGCTGTGTGCCTACAGCTAATGTAAAGAACTTGTCAAATGTGTTTTCTTACTTTTGAGCAGTAAATAAACATCCTTCTTCAAAATGATTCCAATGAAGAACTCAGAATTAAAGTTTCTCAAGGAGTAAAATTAGCCATTGCCTGTAAGAAAGCAGGGCAAGGCAGATTACTACGCACAAATATTTTAAGCTCAGTCAATAATACTAGCAAAGAGTGAGGACGGAAGAATACAATAGCTTAGTCATTCTTCATGTTAATGTCTGTCATTAGATTAAGACAGTTTCTAAATACATTTTTATTGTGTGTTTAAATATTGGCAAGTGATTCTTTTTAATTCAAATATTTATTTTTTCAATTTCTGTTTATTACTGCATTGTTTTGTACTTTCATTTTCAAGTAAGCATTTTTATAGGAAATAAAAACAAAAAATGCTTTATGAACTACAGATTAAATATTTTATAAAGAAATGGAACAGATCAAATTACATCTGTATGGGTTTGTATAAAAATTATTGATTCAATTCGTTATATGGTTTATCGCATTACTGCTAAATTTTACACAATGTATCTAGGCTGTAAGGTGAGGTATATGTGTGTATGGAATAATATCAGTTATAATCTCCCAAGATTTTAAAAACATATTTGATTAGGTACCACAATGTTGATTGATAATAGAAATTTGAACCTTAGGAGTAACTCTGTAGTATGTGATTTACTGTAAGAACATGAACAAGCAAACTAGCCAATTTTCACAGGCAGAAATCCAGAAGACTGCCGGTACCTTAAATGAGGATCACTGAAGGAATTAAGACTGTTATACCGAAAAGACTACTGCTTACACTAAAAAAACTGCTGTCCAATGTGGACAGCAAAACAAAAAGTCAATTTAACATGCAGTTTTTCCTCCTCCTTAATTCACATAGTTTTACAAGTTACTGTGTTTACAGTTGACAACAATGTCATCTTACATACAAGTCTTAATCACCTGGTTACATCTTCACATCGTTTATTTCCACCTTCCTCGGTGATCTACATCTTTCCTTCAGTTCAGATGGGTTCAGGATTTTCTTGGGTACCCTTCTGCATATCTTTCTGTTCACATGTTGTTTTCCCTGTTTCTCCATTAACAGCATACAGATTCAACTTCTTATGGAAGTTTTAATTTCTCTCCTTATGCAGATCTTCACTCCCTAAAGAATCTAATGTTTGGTGCTCGCAATTTGCTGTCATCTTTCCTTTTATTTATCCAACTCTTGCTTCCATACAACAGTAACACCATTCTTTCATAAAATTTAATTTTTGTATTTTTAGTTTTGCTTTGTACTTAAGCATTTAAAATTAGTGCAGCTTTGCTTGTAAATCGTTACAAAATCATACTTTGTGTCACAGGCTACATACTTAAAAGATGGCACCTTTTTAATTATTTTGTTGTTAATTACTATCTTTGACTGAACTGTGTTTTACCTTGAAATGCCATAACTTTTGTCTTATGTAATAAGATTGTATTCTGTATATATTTTGTCAGTCGATGTACTGCTAGCTGTAGACCACATTCACTTTGTTGTAATACTATGATTTCATCTGCAAATAGTGACGCACTTAGATTAGTGTGTTTATCTAATTTGTGGATAAATTTATTTCTAATTTTTAAGAACACTGTCAATATAATTATCAAAAAGAATGGCGGAAATAGAACATGCCTCTCTCACATGCCCTTTTTGCTCCTGTACTTCGCACAATTTTTGTTTCACAATATAAATATTTGATTTATCTTACGAGATTTGGGGAAGCCTTAGTCACTCCTTATTCTCCATATTTCAATCAATTCGACTGAAAGATTTCTCAAAATCTATAAAAACAATGCATGGTTCAATATTAAATTCTCTTTATTTTGCCCAAAAATCATTTTACTGTAAACATATTGTCACTACACAAACATCCTTCTCTAAAACAGCTTTTATCTTTTTGAAGAAGTGTGCCAACTAGAACCATTATTCTATCGTTCAAAATTTGAGAAGTCTAAATCACTGGAATTTTTCTAAAATATCCAAAAGTCAGAGAACAGAAAGTTCTCATCCAATGCTAACCACAAAACAATCCCTTTTCAACAATCAGATCATATCTTGAATATTTCATAGTAATTTTGACAATTTAAATCATGTCTTTTTGTAACTGATAATTATCTGTCCAACCTTAACTGTCTCACTTATCTGTTAGTATTAAGATAAAGCTGGATAAGTAGAATTTGAAATTTTAATTACTACTGTAATTTTTGCACTAAGGAAGTTTACAAACCTGCTTCCAAGTCCACACTGAAGTGAGTAGTCAGACAGATCATGGCAAATGCAATGAGGGAGACAAGCCAGTTATCTGATAGAAGAAACAACAAACCTAGGTGCCACAATGGTTAAAACTGTTCCCAAAGTATTTGCATGCATGGTCAATGAGGTAACAATGAAATAAGCATGGAAAATTGTTGGTTCATGAACTTCTTGGTTTATTTTAATTCAAAGAGTTACTCACTGCATTAGGTGAATAAACTCTTGTACATGTGAGATTGGAAACAGAAAAATGTATAAACAGAACAGGAGGTGAAGCATGGTCTCGAAATAGATGCATACAAACACTGGTGAGATATGGGATCTTAACTACACATGAAACTGCAAAAAGGTGGGAATTTAAGGAGATGGGACCTGGATAAACTGAAAGAACCAGATGTTGTACAGAGTTTCAGGGAGTGCATAAGGGAACAAATGACAGGAATGGGGGAAAGAAATACAGTAGAAGAGGAATGGGTAGCTTTGAGGGGTGAAATAGTGAAGGCAGCAAAGGATCAAATAGGTAAAAAGACGAGGGCTAGTAGAAATCCTTGGGTAACAGAGGAAATATTGAATTTCATTGATGAAAAGAGAAAATATAAAAATGCAGTAAATGAAGCACGCAAAAAGGAATACAAACATCTCAAAAATGATATCGACAGGAAGTGCAAAATGGCTAAGCAGGGATAGTTAGAGGACAAATGTAAGGATGTAGAGGCTTATCTCACTAGGGGTAAGATAGTTACTGCCTACAGGAAAATTAAAGAGACCTTTGGAGAAAGGAGAACCACTTGCATGAATATCAAGAGCTTTGATGGAAACCCAGTTCTAAGCAAAGAAGGGAAAGCAGAAAGGTGGAAGGAGTATATAGAGGGTCTATACAAGGGCGATGAACTTGAGGACAATATTATGGAAATGGAAGAGGATGTAGATGAAGATGAAATAGGAGATATGATACTGCGTGAAGAGTTTGACAGAGCACTGAAAGACCTAAGTTAAAACAAGGTCCTAGGAGTAGACAACATTCCATTAGAACTACTGATAGCCTTGGGAGAGCCAGCCCTGACAAAACTCTTCCATCTGGTGAGCAAGATGTATAAGACAGGCGAAATACCCTCAGACTTCAAGAAGAATATAATAATTCCAATCCCAAAGAAAGCAGGTGTTGACAGATGTGAAAATTACCGAACTATCAGTTTAATAAGGCACAGCTGCAAAATACTAACGCGAATTCTTTACAGATGAATGGAAAAATTGATAGAAGCCGACCTCGGGGAAGATCAGTTTGGATTCCATAGAAATGTTGGAAGAAGTGAGGCAATACTGACCTTACGACTTATTTTAGAAGAAAAATTAAGGAAAGGCAAACCTACGTTTCTAGCATTTGTAGACTTAGAGTAAGCGTTTGACAATGTTGATTGGAATACTCTCTTTCAAATTCTGAAGGTGGCAGGGGTAAAATACAGAGAGAGAAAGGCTATTTACAATTTGTATAGAAACCAGATGGCAGTTATAAGAGTCGAGGGACATCAAAGGGAAGCAGTGGTTGGGAAGGGAGTAAGACAGGGGTGTAGCCTCTCCCCGATGTTATTCAGTCTGTATATTGAGCAAGCAGTGAAGGAAACAAAAGAAAAGTTCGGAGAAGGTATAAAAATCCATGAAGAAGAAATAAAAACTTTGAGGTTCGCCGATGACATTGTAATTCTGTCAGAGACAGCAAAGGACTTGGAAGAGCAGTTGAACAGAATGAATAGTGTCTTCAAAGGAGGGTATAAGATGAACATCAACAAAAGCAAAACAAGGATAATGGAATCTAGTCGAATTAAGTCGGGTGATGCTGAGGGAATTAAGATTAGGAAATGAGACACTTAAAGTAGTAAAGGAGTTTTGCTATTTGGGGAGCAAAATAACTGATGATGGTCGAAGTAGAGAGGATATAAAATGTAGACTGGCAATGGCAAGGAAAGCGTTTCTGAAGAAGAAAAATTTGTGAACATCGAGTATAGATTTAAATGTCAGGAAGTCGTTTCTGAAAGTATTTGTATCGAGTGTAGCCATGTATGGAAGTGAAACGTGGACGATGCATAGTTTAGACAAGAAGAGAATAGAAGCTTTCGAAATGTGGTGCTACAGGAGAATGCTGAAGATGATGGGTAGATCACATAACTAATGAGGAGGTATTGAATAGAAATGGGGAGAAGAGGAGTTTGTGGCACAACTTGACTAGAAGAAGGGACCGGTTGGTAGGACATGTTATGAGGCATCAAGGGATCCAGCGTGGAGGGTAAAAATCGTAGAGGGAGACCAAGAGATGAATACACTAAGCAGGTTCAGAAGGATGTAGGCTGCAGTAGGTACTGGGAGATGAAGAAGCTTACACAGGATAGAGTGGCATGGAAAACTGCATCAAACCAGCCTCAGGACTGAAGACCACAACAACAACAACTGCACATGGTTCCATACTACTTCCCATTAACAGTATACTGTTGTAGTAAAAAGTACAAGTCTTTTTGTACACTATCACAGTCTGGTGATCTGCTATAAGCGAAAAATGGAAAGTCCAGGATGGATTAACAACAGATTCCTGCTCCTGCCAGGTGCAGCTGCTGTCTGCAGTCCAGCCACAGCAGCCAGAGACAGTGATCACTTGTGTGTGTGTGTGTGTGTGTGTGTGTGTGTGTGTGTGTGTGTGTGTGTATTTCAGAAGGCCTTTTGGCCGAAAGTTTAAATGTATAGAGGTCTTTTTGTTTGCCTGTTTATTATGAGCAATAAAAACACATGCATAATGCTGAAGTTAAAAGAAAGATCGAAATATACTTACAACTGAAAATAAATAGGAATTACGACAATGGCACATCAAGAAAGTTTGTGGTCTTATCAAATGTTTCATATGGTACAGCTTTGTGGAAAGATATTAGATGACTGAAAAAGGCCATGGAAAAACATATTGGCTATGTACATCAGCACTGTTTCTCATACCTATTAGAACCCATGTCAAATCTCTGTCCTTAAAAGAAATGTTTATTCAAGTAGGAAAGGTATCAAATGCCCTGGGGCAAAACCAGAACATAAGGCAGGTTTCATTATTTAAATTCTCACAAACACTGGGAGCAAAATGTATACAGCATATACAGGGTGTCCAGCGAGTGCCCAGGATAGAAGCTCTAATTTCAAAATTAAATATCTTAAAAACTAAGATGGATGGACGAGTGGAAAAAACAGTATGTTTATTATGAAAGCTGTAAGAATTTTATGCACAAGTTATACAGGTTTCAAAACAGCCTGAAAAGCAAAAGGAGGTTAGTGTGCTGAAGGAACAGGATGAAACAGGTATTCCAATGAAGAATGGGTTTTTCTGCTACTGGTAAACCAAGGTTAGAACACAGTCCTACGGAAAAAAAGCGCAGTTTCAAAACACAATTTAATGCTCCAAGAAGTCCTTGAGCAAAGATCATTCACAAGATATTCATCAAATTGCAATGGACAGGCAGCATGGCTGATGATCGGGCGAAGAATGTTAGCCACCATGCAAACAGTAGTTACTCCTGAAAATGTCACCACAGTTTCTAGAATTATTTAGCAAAATCCAATGAAATCCATCTGAAGAATTGCAGCAGAGATTGGTTTTAAGCACTACAGCATGCAGAAAATATTGAGACAGACACTGCACATAATTACATTCAAAATACTAAGCAACCAGGTCATGCCTGTACGAGCTGTACAAAAGACAGTTGACTTTGCAAACCAGTTTCTCACAACGACTTGTAATGAAGGATTTGAAGCTGACTGCATATGGTTCACAGATGAAGCACACTTCCATCCAAATTCACTAGTAAATAAACAAAACTGTCAATTTTGGGGTTTCCGAAATCCTCATTTGTGTGAAGAGAAATCACTGCATTCTCCCCATGTAACTGTCCGGGCTGCAGAGTGCAGCATAGGCATTACTGGCCCTTTTCTCATGTGAGAAACGATCACCAGTGAATATTACACTGGAATTTTGGAACAATCTGTCATCATACAGCTAGTGCTGGATGATCGACCAGGATCCGAGTGGTTAATTCAAGATAAGGCCAGACCACATCACGCCTACTGGAGCCGTTCCACCACATTGTACAAACTTGAATCAGCAATCTGTGTGGCATCTGCATACATTTCCACTGACACATTATAGGATGTGATGCAAACTTCATTGTTCATTTGCACCACTTCCATACTGTGAATGGTGGTCATTTGTAAAGATTGTGATGTGACTGTGAAGACGAGGTTAATTAAGCACACAGACATTGTACAAGCAGCACAGCATACAGTGCTATCTGTTAGCAGCTTTATGACCATTCTGAAACTTCTCTATAAAACGCTTACAGCTTTCACTATAAACATACCTTTTGTTGCACTGTATCAATCTTAGTTTTTCAGACATTTAATTTTGTAGCGGGGACGCTTTCATTAGACACAATGTACATGCAATCACTGAAACATTGTCCATCATAGTATCACTGTCCAATTTGCAATAACTCATACTTCTATGTTAAGATGTTCCAAGGTTTAACTTTATTTTTACCATAATAAATGATTTCTGTTCATGCAATGGGTAAAAGGGACAGGGGAGCATTTTTTGTGTGAAATTTTATGTAGGATATACTGAGATATAATGCAGTAATTATTTTTTATTTTTCCATCAATTATAAGGAGTTGGCTCTTTTATGGCTGGATGAATTCAAACCTCTAGGTATTTATATTGAAGGAGATCTACATAAGAGTAATCCGAAAACTGCAATGACACGTGAAAACATTGAAAAATGATATTAAATGTAAATGAAATAGTTGATAGCATAGCCATAACAGAAAAATGAGTACATTATAGTTTACATGAAGAATTTTCTGTAAGAAAGCTTTGTGCAAGATGAGGTTCTACATTTATGGACTGGTAGAAAGGAAAAAATTAATGGCTAAAGAGAATTCAAATGATTTTTATACAATTTGTTATGTTAGATGTGATGTGGGTCCAACATTTCATGCAAAAACAGTTTCAGGAATCAGTGCCCTACGACCAAACAAGGCAAAGGCATTATCATTTGCTCACAAGTTTTAAGAAATCATCCTTCAGGGATAAATCAACTTACTTGAAAAACATTGTCAAAAAACGTTTTTTACCTGGAAAACAGTCTTACTGCTGGCCATAAAAAATTTTCACTTCCATCCAAATGTAGCTAATGTTGGTAGCATTTCTGAGGATACTGTGAAAGGAATGCCATATTTCGTTATGGAAATACATCTTTTTCTATAAACATACCCGACTAGCTCATAGCAACTTGTAAACTGTGACACACAAAACATTACCTATAGGTGTGCCAATATCATTTTCCTTCTGAACTTTTATTCATCATTTAGCTTACAATCCACCATGGTTGCAGTAGGTGGAAATTGAAGGGAGAATACTGTGCATGAATTGTATATTCTTAACAAAGAAACTTATGCGGTTAATATTTCAGCGGATGAAGTATTGAAATATTAATGGGAATCTACTCACGTGAACGATAAAATTGACTTGTGGTAACAAACATATTCAATTACTTTTATGTTGCTCCCACCAACACAATGACTAGTAGTTGCCACGATTTCTCAAATTACTCAAAAGAGGTAAGCTTAGATGTTTGGCAAATTGGTCAAGCACCCACTCGGTTTCATTTCAATGAAAAATTGAAGAATTTATAATTGTGACAGATAGTACAACAGACAAGTTTAATGTATTACCAATCAATGTGTATTGTATTTTACACCAGAGTACAATGGAAATTACTGCTAAGAAAAATGGAACTTCTGTACAACAGCTCTGAGTTTAGTACTACATCATACAGACCAATAACTGGAACATCACATAGAATGTGAATTGTTATGCCTCCTCAACATATACACTACAGAAGGTGCGCGAGCGCGCGCACACACACACACACACACACACACACACACACACACACACACACACACACACACACACACACGCGCACGCGCGCACACGCACGAGAGAGAGAGAGAGAAAAACGAAATATTAATTAAATAATTGAGCATTTTCTCTTTCTCTCAAATTTTTATTTTCAACTTGCTAAATGTTCAGCTACTCTTGATGATGAAACAAAGTTTTGATTTAAATCAATCATAACATTACTGCAATATACAAAATCCATGAACATGAATTTTAAGTAGCTTCTATCAAGTAAAGAAAACTGGAACACTTCAACCCATTCCAACACCACCTTAAATCACAATTCGATCATGTAAACAGTGTTTCAAAACACCTTGGAAGATACTACGGCACCTGAAGTTGTCTTGCAAAGCAAGGACATATGAGAGCAGCAGGGACAGTGCCAAAACTGCGCAGACAGTTCACTATAAATAAAATCATCAACCGAATTGCATACTTTTTGGATACGCATTGTCAATAAGTGACTTTCAAATGGTAAACAAAAGAAGTTGGTGGTCAGGATTTTACATATTCCATGTGTCATTGACCACCCGCTTATGTCCAACACACTTTTTCAGTCTCTACACCAACAGCAGTGGAAAAATAGCATGTAGATTTGCTTTGTCAATGCTGCGGCAGACAACTTGGACAGCTAAGTAGCAAGAGCTAGCAACTTATTTGCCCTATCAAAGCTTACTAATTTTTAAGCGGGGGGGGGGGGGGGGGGTGAGACTCGTGCACTGAGTGTTCTGTACAAACTTAATTATGTGTGTATGTAGTTCATCCTTCCTGGGAATCGATAATCTCAACGACTCTTCCCTGTTATCGATATAAAAAGAAGCAAGCAGGGGATTTCAGTTTATATACACAGAGAGAGAAGATATAACATAACATTATTATTTACTTATTAAAACTTGATTACATCTTACATTTTATGTTTGCATGCAGTAATGTTCATCTATTGCTCTTCTGATGGATGATGAATGCAATTTATGCGTGTACAAATGGCAACACACATTTTTATGTGATATTATTACAATTTAACAAGTTTCAGATAATTGACATTATTTGTACTGTGAAACATTGCTTCTTGTGATTGTTGGTCAACAGGATAGGTTTTGATGAGTGAGTTTTTGAGTATTAAAATATATGACATAAATGGCCATATCTTTTAATTGAATTGCCATAAACACTTCAAATTTTTAAACATCCAAATAACCATGGGCCTTAATATGTGACATAAATTTGAAGTTGTTACCTCTACCTGTTTCTGAGAAAAAGGGTTCTTAACAGTCAGATGGACAAACAGCCAGACAGACAACGAAGTGATCCTAAGGGTTCCATTTTTACAGACTGAGGCACAGAACCCTAAAAAGATTCAGATCTGTACATTTGCCAACCCATGTAGCACTTCACAGCTTTCAGGTTAACTGACTATAAGCTCCAGATCATTCTCTTCTTGTCCAGGATATTTGATGGCAGCAGTTACATACATGATAGTTACTGTAGGATGGAAAATATGGTATCAGCACAAATGGAGTTTACACTGCATATAGCCTACACAAATTCTTGAGCCCTGGGTGGTTGATTTTTTCTGTCTTTGTTGCTAACACCACTTTTGTTAAGCTAAACAGGTGGGCAAAGACCATTTCTATCATATTCAGCTCGGAGGTTCTGTTTGCAGTGGATGAGTAACTCGTGGGGACACTTTCAACTTTATGGACTAGTTCAGATGAGACGTTTACAACAGCCCAAATGTCTAAATTAACTTGTGCAGTGGGCTAACCAATCCAGTCAGTTCTGGAAACAGCTTACAAGCATTTTCCAAAACAGCATTGCCTAATTAATTTCTTAATTGTTGACTAACTTTTCCTGCCGCCACTTGTTTTCATTCTCACAATATGGTTTACTATCTGCAACACTCGAAACAACGGTACTTTTGTAAAATTAAATGTGTTGTTCTCAAGGTGTGCCAGTCCAAAATAACATGTAAGCCAACATCAGAATAGATGTAGAGCAGTACGCCAGATGTATAAAGTGAACTTCACCCTAAACTTATTCTGTCAAGCTCATTGGCATCATATATGGCTGGTTAAGATGTCAAATGATACGCTTACCTAATCTGTGATTTTAAAAGCCATAACTGATGTGCTGTTATTGACCACTATCTTATTCTATATTGGCAAGAACAGTTATTGAAACTCGTGGGCAGCATGAATTTTTCCAATGCCATATCTCATGAACATTTATTTTCAACCAGTGTTACACAGAGTCACTGTTGTTCAAGGCAAGTCATGTGCATGTTGGACTCTATCACATCAGTTGTTGACATTTAATGTTACAGTATTTCAAATGCCACCTTAAGCAACTAGGACTTGGCAATAAAGTGTGTCTAAGTTATAAGGTTGAACATTATTGTTATGGGTTCAGCAAAACTGCAGCATTAGGGTAATTTTTTTGTTCACTGAAGTGCCTTAAAAGTTTGTAGCAGTCATTAAATCAGCTTCATAAAATAACGAGTTCCCAACTGTGTGGACACTAGCCTGCAACAGAATTATGCTGTGCTTAAGCAACAGCTTTGTTTAGTTGGTAGTTGGCTCGCCGCACACAAGGAAAGCCATTAGTAATCACAACTGTCCCAACAATGTATGTTATTGTCTTTTTTTTTTATGTATCAAGAACTGGATGATAGATCACACTTTTGAACAACTATTCTGGTGACACCAAAACACATAAAAAAAGAGTTTTGAGACTAGTTTTGCAATATGCCAGAAGATGACAGCACAAGGGCTGCATGCTCAGGACACTGATGGCATCGAATTTCCAAGGTCAGCATGCCGTGAGACAGTGTCCTGGTTATATCAGGAGCTGTGCAGCTGATGCTATTATGACTTGTTTGTTACCATATCTGTGATTCCAGAATGGACAGCAAGTTCAAACTACAAGCAAATGTTAAATTGTGGGCAAAACAGAGGAAATTTGTTACAGTGATGTTTGATACGATTCGGTAAGTATATGCCAATGCTGCAATGAATTGTGCGAGGTGTTTTGAGTGTAATGTGCACTTGAGAAGCAGAACATCACTGGAGGACAACATTAAATCAGGACAACCTTCCAAAAGCACAACACATGAAAATGATGAAACCATTCAGCAGCTTGTGCGTGACAATTGTGCTAGAACAATCCACAACATTGCTGTCACTGTCAAGAGTGTTGTACAGAACAGTGCAGACAATTCTCACATGTGATTTCAACATGCAACATGTTGCTGTCAAGTTCATCCCAGGCTACTGACCCAGGAGCAGAAGGTATATACTGTATCGAAGTCTGATACGAACTTTGTCACCATACCATGGATGACTCTTAATACATGTTCAGAATCATTTTACGTGACAAAACGCAGGTGTATGGGCATAGTCCATCATCGCCACAGTCAAAAAAGACAAAGCCAGGTCCACAGTGCAACCAAGTATGTGCTCATCATTTTTTCGACATTCTTGGCACTGTGCAGCATCACGAATTCATCTCCAGGGGCCATATCACCATTAATAAATTGTACTAACAGGTTTTAAGGTGTCTGAGGGAGAAGATTCGGAAAAAGTCTCCGGATCTGTGGTGCATGAAAAACTGGCTGCTGCAAATGATTACTTTATGTGGGAAGCCCTCATGCCTACAGTGTATCACAACCACCCTCATAGTCTTCAAGAACTGCAGCAGAACATTTCGGATGAGACTGCAGCATTTCCAGCAATCCAGCTTCAATCTGCCTTTAGCAACTTGCTGACCAGGGCCCAAAAGTGCCAAGAGATGAATGGTGATCACTTTTAACACCTACTTGTGACGAAGCAAGCTGGGATATTTCTACTTATCCTCTTGTTTTGCCATATGCCTCCTTTTCATTTCTCACTTTTAACTAATTACCATTGACATATGTGAATATAATCTGCATTTTCATTAAAGAGAAAGGTTAGCCCTCAGTTTTAAAGAATATAACACCAGATCTGCTTAGTTTTATGTATGTAATTGATTTTCTAATTTACACTCCTGGAAATGGAAAAAAGAACACATTGACACCGGTGTGTCAGACCCACCATACTTGCTCCGGACACTGCGAGAGGGCTGTACAAGCAATGATCACACGCACGGCACAGCGGACACACCAGGAACCGTGGTGTTGGCCGTCGAACGGCGCTAGCTGCGCAGCATTTGTGCACCGCCGCCGTCAGTGTCAGCCAGGTTGCTGTGGCATACGGAGCTCCATCGCAGTCTTTAACACTGGTAGCATGCCGCGACAGCGTGGACGTGAACCGTATGTGCAGTTGACGGACTTTGAGCGAGGGCGTATAGTGGGCACGCGGGAGGCCGGGTGGACGTACCGCCGAATTGCTCAACACGTGGGGCGTGAGGTCTCCACAGTACATCGATGTTGTCGCCAGTGGTCGGCGGAAGGTGCACGTGCCCGTCGACCTGGGACCGGACCGCAGCGACGCACGGATGCACGCCAAGACCGTAGGATCCTACGCAGTGCCGTAGGGGACCGCACCACCACTTCCCAGCAAATTAGGGACACTGTTGCTCCTGGGGTATCGGCGAGGACCATTCGCAACCGTCTCCATGACTCTGGGCTACGGTCCCGCACACCGTTAGGCCGTCTTCCACTCACGCCCCAACATCGTGCAGCCCGCCTCCAGTGGTGTCGCGACAGGCGTGAATGGAGGGACGAATGGAGACGTGTCGTCTTCAGCGATGAGAGTCGCTTCTGCCTTGGTGCCAATGATGGTCGTATGCGTGTTTGGCGCCGTGCAGGTGAGCGCCACAATCAGGACTGCATACGACCGAGGCACACAGGGCCAACACCCGGCATCATGGTGTGGGGAGCGATCTCCTACACTGGCCGTACACCACTGGTGATCATCGAGGGGACACTGAATAGTGCACGGTACATCCAAACCATCACCGAACCCATCGTTCTACCATTCCTAGACCGGCAAGGGAACTTGCTGTTCCAACAGGACAATGGACGTCCGCATGTATCCCGTGCCACCCAACGTGCTCTAGAAGGTGTAAGTCAACTACCCTGGCCAGCAAGATCTCCGGATCTGTCCCCCATTGAGCATGTTTGGGACTGGATGAAGCGTCGTCTCACGCGGTCTGCACGTCCAGCACGAACGCTGGTCCAACTGAGGCGCCAGGTGGAAATGGCATGGCAAGCCGTTCCACAGGACTACATCCAGCATCTCTACGATTGTCTCCATGGGAGAATAGCAGCCTGCATTGCTGCGAAAGGTGGATATACACTGTACTAGTGCCGACATTGTGCATGCTCTGTTGCCTGTATCTATGTGCCTGTGGTTCTGTCAGTGTGATCATGTGATGTATCTGACACCAGGAATGTGTCAATAAAGTTTCCCCTTCCTGGGACAATGAATTCACGGTGTTCTTATTTCAATTTCCAGGAGTGTATTTTGATTATTCCTAGTTAGTTTCTTTTGTTATAGGGTGAAATCAGTAATTGTTTCATAACTTAAATTTTATTGTTAACGTATAAACAAATATAAATTCTGTACTAATTATAAACATCCGGAGAAACAACTAATAGTATTCCCAAAGGATCTATTTGACACTATTCGAAAACATGTAAGCAAAGCCTGTCCTTGATTAATTCCAAAGTAATTAACAGTTTTATTAAAAGTGTTGTTTGCATAACGATATTTATTGATTTCATGAGTTAGACAAATAATTTGGCCTAATTCTTGTAGTAGAAGAAACTGTTAAATAGACAGAAGTTTTCAATGTATTCAGTTAATTTAATGAGTTAAGTTTTAATTGTAATTTCTGTAAATTAAACTTTGAACGATGTGCAGTTTCAGCACCTGTTATTGTGAGGATAGACAAGGGCCCGATTTTTGGTCCTGAGACAGTCAGTCCATGGCCGAGTTTCAGACGAGGAACCTGTATTTGTTAGATAAACAATGCATCCATGAAATAAGTGTAACACAATTAGGCCATGTGTTAAAACAATGACAGTGTCTGTTCCATACGTACCTTGTTATTCTTAAAGAAGAACTGTGTGGTTAGGATTTTACTGCTTGTATATGTTCAATAGTAAACTATTGTAGCAGTATGTGGATGTTCGCCTGCAAACTATTAATGATGCTTATCGAAAGTTAAACAATAGTGCACTGGCTATATTAAATGTGTATATGGGGGGTTGAACAGCAAAAGTAAACAACTATAAAACGTAACTGTGCACCTGACGGCTATGTCATTTAAAGTAGTCTGTGTCTCACTTCCACCTCCCCCCCCCTCATTTTTCAGCCAGTATATCAATGCAGTACATCGACACAGGGGCAGTTGGAGGGGGAGGGGGGCGACAAGCAGGCAGACGTCACATGCTACAGTCAGTTTAGTACTGTATTTCCTTTCCTCTCCTGTGTTTGTACCCTGGAACTCTGCTCTCTGGTCCAATTTCATTTGCCCCACCCTGTACAACAGTATTAAAAACTAAATCTGCCACAAAATGCATTAATGAGCCACAGTGAAATGATACAGCTATATATAACATGACATTATCGGCCACAGAATTAACACTCATTGTGGGGCTATATTGTTCTGACCCCTCTCCCCCCCCACCCTTCCCCCCACCCGTCCATTCCCATCATATGTTGCCATGAGCCAGACGGTTCTCACTGCTGTGTTGTGAGCCAGCTCATATGAACAGGTAAGAGAACAAAGCTTATACAGAATGCAAGTTTATTCAATAGATTGGTGTTGATTGATAAAGTCACATGAAAATGATTAAAGAATGAAGTATTTAGATGCCCCTCCTCGGCCACACAGTTCAAATCTCCAAAGACTTCCAAAGAATTTTTTATAAATCTAGTACAAAACACGAGGGTAGGATCAAGAAACGGTATTATTTGTACCAAAAGGATAAAGAAGGAAATTTGGAGTTCAATGTCTCATTAATGATGTGGTTAACAGACACTGAACACGGTCACAAATAGAACACGAGAGGGGAAGAAAACTGCCCATGTCCATTTCAAAGGAAACATCGTAGCATTTGACTTTCTCAAATTAAATGCAACCACACAAAACCTAAATCTTTGACTCCCGGAAAGGCATCTGAACCCAGATCCTCCCAAATATGAGTACGGTGTTTCAACCACTTCGTTCAGATTCAAAAACTGAAATATCAGTCATAAACAATACTACTGTGTGCAAAGTTAAGTGAGCTGTAAGCCTAGAACTGAAACGACAGAAGATGAACTAGAGATGATGCCTCGTAATGATAACTGTAACCATTAATATGCAGTGTTATGTACATTACTTACAACAGTTGATGTGTCCCCCTACAGATGATGTTTGCATTTGCTAAGCATCCGAAACTCATTGCGAAAACAATCTCTTCCCTATATTTTGATAAAATCACTTAATTTTTATTAACTTTTCCCCTACATAACAAAAAAGAACTGTTTCCCTTCATTTACTTTGCTCTGTGTACTGATTCAAATATAATTTCAGCATGTATGCAATTCCGATATTTTTTTTAATATACTTATAGTGAGCAAATCAGTTGCACATCTGCTTTCAACTCCAATAACAGAAAATGATAACATAAGACAAACATTTAATACTACCTGACACATTCGAATAATACTGATGGTAAACAGCCAGTCCAGAAACCTTTTCTTGTCAATACATTCTCTAAATATTAGACACATGGAACGTTGAAATTCTTCGTGAAACTATAAACAAAAAATGATGAGAAATAAGAGAACCAATGAAATGGGTTATGTTAATGCAAGTTCTTTTGTTGCCAAAATTAGGGTTTTTATATTTACCAACTGACATACATAAAAAAAAACCAGGGCCAAGGTAGGTGACACCTACAAAAACACGGTTCAAACTGGCAGGCCTGTGGATGACATTATTAAAAAAGAGTTAACACCAGAGTATACTAAAAAAATGTAAGAATGCACAGAAAATCCAACCTGTAAAGAAAAATAGTTATGGTTTATCTACAAATAGCACAGCATTAGTGCAAAAAGTCTGCAGAACGAAGCAAGAAACAAGGTTAGGTTTTAATGACAGTAATCACACACAAGATAATGACAATATAATGAAATAATATGGTAGTGAGTTCTCTCCATTAATAGTATGAAAAAGTACAGCTCTACAAAGAAATACTGATGACTAGTGAGAACTGTAATTGTTTACCATAACATACGACATTAGAACATATTCCAAATCCTATGGCAATAAACAGTCTAAACTACATGAACAGTTCTATCACAAACTGGGCAAAGGTGATGGGAATGATGAGC
Source organism: Schistocerca nitens (assembly GCF_023898315.1). Classification (NCBI taxonomy): domain Eukaryota; kingdom Metazoa; phylum Arthropoda; class Insecta; order Orthoptera; family Acrididae; genus Schistocerca; species Schistocerca nitens. The sequence goes on along the minus strand of NC_064618.1, from coordinate 280,702,374 downwards.
ACGCAAAGATAAAGAAACTAGTGCTGAGATATAGCAATCACCTGCTTAATTGTAAACCGCAGACAACAGATGTGAACGCAGTAGGTTTTTCTGAGAGAGCACCGTGTGGATGTCCAACTACAGCTGTGACTGGCCAGTCAGCAGCAGCAGCAGCTGTGAGCGTTCGCTGCGGATCATGATGGCACACGCAACGAGGCCCACCTGCCCCGTGGCTGGCAAGTACTACAGCATCTCCCGCCAAACCTTCCTCCTGGTCAGTACTTCACACAAGCTTCCGCTACTGGCACCGCAACCAATTCTGCCTGCGAGTCGTCAAGAAATGGAATCGTTTTCATTATCAATAACTGAGAACAACTGATGATATGTTAGCGCAGTAACAAAGTTTCCGATGGGATGTGTTACTTGTGACATTCTAATAGTACGTGCTTTTTAATTTGATGTGCTTCCCATGATGAGAAGAGCCCTACAAATTGAATAACACTGGCTAGTTGCAGTCAATACAATAACCTACAAATCTCTCAAATGTCAAGAAAGTAAACAAAAATCTGCCATCCACTGTGATGATTTCGAATAGTGACCCTACGACAAATAAACTGAAATGAGGAAAAATAGAATTACCAACATTCAGCTAACATTCACAACTGCAATGAATGATTTCTTGAATAAGAGGTATGCAATGGGTAACAATGACGCAAGTTATACTATTTCTTTTTGAGGTCTGACTAACTCAATGACTCAGTGAATTTTGTATTTTTTAAGGATGTTTTATGCAAGTAATTTTCATGTTTTTGTCAGTAACTGACTAGTTTTTAATATATTCATGTGAGAAACTGTTGTCAACCTTAAACATTACAATTAAAAAGAATTGGAAATCACACAATTATATTCATGAATAAATTAACAAAATTCAGCTTTCCCTACTACCTTTCTATATGACTGGATAGGTATTTTCATTATCTCATATATTATTTATCAAATTCAGCAAGGGTTTTCTGAAAGAAAACAATGACATTCTGTAGTCTTAAGCATGTGCTCTTAAAGTAAGCATCTATTTAATACATTGGAACTTTATTGGGTCAGCAACAAGACAATGTGAAATAACCATAGAATGCACAATTTTCAATGGGAAAGGAGTCATTAACACAATGTGACTGATACACATAACCTTCTAAACAAGACTAACACTACTTGTGTGTAAACTTTGAACTAAGACAAACAACCTCAAATAATGAGAAAAAAAATTCTGATCAAGCTATGATTACCTTCTTATTTTCAGAAGAATCCATCAATATCTTCCTAACTTATCTTATTTTCAACAACTCACCAATAACTTCCTATTTACTTCAAATTTAGTGGCAACCATGAAAACGAATTTCTCAGTAAAAATGGAAATATAAATCTTTTAATTATTATTACAAGCAAACAGAAAATAATACAATTAAAAACCAGCTATTACCTCAACAATTCAAAGGAGCTGGTAACTCAAGTTACATGTCAGGTAGATCTGTTGAGCCTATTTATTTAAAAGAGCGCATATTCTGTTGTACAAAGGAGAAAATACTGAACGACAAACAGCTGACAGAACCTACACAGTAACACAGCCCAGCACACACGTGCAGTGTCCTGTAGAACAACAAAATGATCATATGAATGTTATGACCCACATTCCATCGTGGATTCTGTAACAACGATGGCCCTTAAATTACAAAGAACTGAAAAAAGCAATTTAATCAATAAAATGTTCTTTGACGCACAGAATGCAAAAGTGCACTGCAGAGATGAAAATAACACAAAACACAAAGCCAACAATTGTGAAAACAACATAGGTGATCAGGTGAGTGCTATTTCCAGCATTTTAACAAATGTTTATGTCTCTCAGAGAATGCAGGGAGTCGTTATACAATGTGCGAAGGAGCAATGGAAATGGAAATGCAAATGGAATATAGTTGGCATAAGTGATCCAGAAATCTATTTCTACTTACAGCATCCACAGTACTTGGTTTGTGCATGGCACAGAAGCAAATAATTAGTTTACTTTATTACGTGTTTCTGTGAGGGGAAGAATGGCAATTAGTTTATGACTTGCATATTCCTTTTAGTATCTTCACTTGTTTTTATATTAGAAAGATAGAGGCTCATATATAACTTTCACCAGTAAATAAGTTTCAGGATTGTGGCCACTATGAGAACGTAATGGAAATGTTGAAAACTGGTGGAAGCTGCATTGCTAACTTTGTATGATCACTGCAAACTATGCTGGTGGCGCAGTGGTGGGTAGTGTGCTATTGTTGATGTGTAACTTGTGCACATATGAGGAGAACTATACATAAAGGCTACATCAATTTTCAATAGTCAGATCCTAATGAAGAATCAACCTGAAAATGAGGTTACGGTCCTACACAAAGAAATAAATGGACTGAAACCTTTGATACAATCTCTCATAGACTTGTCTGGTAAGACAAAATGTTAAAGTCTGCATTCAAACATGCAGTCCTCCTACCACACCATCATTAAACTGACACACAGTCTCATAAGCAGATGTAATAGAAGCCAGGTCACCCAGTATTAAGACTACACAAAGTGAACAAGCCAGCAACCTTGAAAGAAATCTGATTAGATTTTGCCTGAATCGCCTCTTTCCCTGCTCCAAATTAAAATGGAAGTAACTAACAGTCTTATTTATACTTATTGTCTGTTTGAGACAAAATTTTAATGCTGAAGTTGCCCAATGAGAACTTCACAATCAGGCATCAAGCTGCAACTGATAGTCCCTGGCTGACAATGCACAGATTTGGAGCAATTTAGCAGGAAAAGTTGCATGTGGCACATGACCAGTAGGCTAGCACTATAATTCTTATCATTAATAACCATAAAAATGTTTGAGGCAATGCCTAATTCTGATGATGAGAAAGAGCCAGCTGTCCCTGCCACTTCTCCTCAAGCAGCTGCCCCTCCTTTGGCAAAGCCACAGAGGTAAAGAAAGACATTTCTCGATATAGGCAGCTCAAACACAATGTGTACGGTGGAAACAAATAGAAAAAATAGGCCAAGTGAGGTCCAAATTGAATCCAACTGTGAACCAGGCGAATAACCAACACTGGTGGAGTTGTGATTAATCACTTGTTCCTATTGGCTGATACATTCAGACATACAAACTGTAGTCATTCAAAGATAGCCTAAATTCAATATCATGGAAATGACTATACAGTATTAGTAGAGACTAACCTTAATTTACCTTGCATTTTATAGGAACATTATACTTATGTTACAGGGGAAATGAAAAAGAATACTAAGATGCAATAACGAACAAATCAGACAATTGCCTCAAAACAACTACCATCACAGCCTCACCACGTTGTAAACGTTCTTGATATTCTTGACAATATTGCCACTTAACAGTATTATAGTTACTAAAGGTAGAAATATAGGACAGTATTTGTGGTTTGGCATACATAAAAGACAACCAGTCACAACAAATCTGAAATATGAACAATAAAAACAGTTTTAATCAAATACAGACGAGTTTTGTTAATGTGCACACATATAATTAACCACATTCTACATAAATATGTAATGCAATAAGTTACGTAATGAAAAACGTTGGTTCTATGGTACTATAGCCCGATTAAAATTACTTGATGGTTGAAATTTCATGTGCTGGAGGGAGTTTCCTCCAGGCTGCTCAACTTCATGCCTGAACTTTTAACTGCTGCCAAACTGCCACAGCAATTGGTCATTTCACATTCAGTTCCTTGACTGGCTTTCTTTCTTGACATGTCTGGGCCCTGAATCCTGGGTCTGGCAATTTTTACACGATAACCACAACAAAACCAACACAGAAACACAACGAGGCCAACTAAACACACACATTTCATACCCAGCATTAACCGTAACCACAACAAAAACAACAAAGACACACAACAAAACTAACTAAACATACACATTTCATACCCAGCATTAACCGTATGCAACTGAACCCTTTCGAACAAGACCTGATTCAGTGTCACATATTCAATTATCATCATCACAAAGGTCAGCTTACATTAGATAAGCTTCGCACAAAATTGTGTGAGCCAAATTTTTGAAGGCTCCAATCCATCACTGCAACTGTATCATTAAAGTCACAAATATAGGAATCTAACACAGTGTAGTGGCATAGTGATGTACAAAAAGGTCGTTGGTTCGAATCTTGTCAACTGCAAACCAATTTTTGTTTATTATTTTTATTCAGTTCATTCATTTAAGTGTAATTTTTTTAAAAATTTCTTTTACTTTGCTGTGCCATTTTCATCAATGTATTGGCGTTTTTGGTTGCTCTTATTTATTTTCCTATCATTCTTCTTTCATTTGGAATCTGAATCTGTCACTGATAATCTGCAAACAAAGGCCTAACATGACTGCTTAACAGGTTGTAACATGGCAGCCCCTGTAGCCAGTGCAAGGACAGTTCAGATGAACAGTGATAGCAAGAAATTACAGTTTGCTTTTTGCAGTGAAATTGAAATTTCCTTTGGTTTGCTTGTAGATGTTAGCTTTAATTGTTGTGAACAAAGTGACTAAGATTTTCGTTCTGTCTGAGATTGTTGGCCGCCATTTCCTCACATTGTGCACCACACAGCTGTACTTTGGTTAGGACATGAGTTTAAATCCAGGGGCACAAAATGCATTGTCTGCAGTAGTTCAGTCATTGATTTTTAAGATCAGCTGCTGACAGAGCACCTTGCATTTCCGTTATATTAAGACAGCTGCTACCAACATTGCTCTGCATTACTTATTAACAACATTTGTTAAGTGACCCACCACGTTTGAGTGTCACCTGTAACTGAGCCGTAACTGGCAACATTGTAGTGGCAAACAACAGATGTCAAATGTCAAGTAATTTTAATTGGACTATAGTCAGATAATTTCCCACATACTGATATTATTGAAATTTTGCTACGAAAGACAATGTAGGGAAACTGATATGGGAAAAACTTAAGGGCAACTTGTGCACCTATGAGGAGAACTATACATAAAGGCTACATCAATTTTCATAGTCAGATCCTAATGAAAGATCAACTTGAAAACGAAGTTCCAGTCATACATGAAGACAATAAACAGACCGAAACCTTTGATACAGTCTCTCACAGCTCAGCCTGGTAAAGCAAAATGTTAAATTCTGCATTCAAACATGCATTAATATGTGACAGTCCTTCTATCATGCCATTATTAAATTGTCACACAGTCTCACAAGCAGATGTTACTGAATCCAGATCATCAAGTATTAGGATCACACAAAGTGAACAAGCCAGCAACCTTGAAAGAATTCTGATTAGTTTTGCCTAAGTTGCCTCTGTCCCTGTTCCAATTTAAAATGGAAGCAACCAACAGTCTTATTTATATTTATTCTCTGAGGTAAAATTTTAGTTTCATTAACTATGCAACTATCAGAAACATATGAAAGTTCAGGATCTGCTGTGTGTGAATAAATGAGTCACAATTTTTATGTATCTTTTCCATAGCACTATTTGCTACGTAAAACTCAAATCTAGTTTGAAAATGCTGCAATTCCTACAAGTGTACAGCCAAATATGAAGATAACTATCACCAGTTTTAGCAAGTAACAGTAGTGTTAGCTCACTGGTATGTCAAATGTACCTTGCTCTTTAATGAACACAGTCAAAAAAAAAAAAAAAAAAAAAAAAAAAAAAAAAAAAAAAAAAAAAAAAAAAAAAAAAGAATGTAATTAGGTGCAGACCAAGTAATAGTTTCAAGAAGGATGCTAACTTGTAAGATAATAAATATAGAACTTAAGTCTCCCTTAAGTTTACTATCTGGCCTATAACAATACAATGCCAAAATACTGAAACATCACACAATTTTTTAAATTTCAAATAAGCAAATAGCACTTTTTATTTCAAATAAGCAAATAGCAACCACACACTGACAACGTAAAAATACCAAGGACACCAATACTTCAAGTGATGTAAGAATTACATTTCCACTAAGATTTATATGGCAAAGCACCAAAACCACAGCTACCTTGTTTATTTACGGATATCCTATCAATGAGAAGGTCTGTGTACGGAAATGGGGAATAGCTGCAATTTAACAAGTCATCTATAACTGCCAAAAGCCAATCAGGAAAGATTTAACTATTCAGGCCGTGTCTGCTGCCATTTGCCAACCTCTTCGGCTGCCACCTAGATGGCTCTGCTATATCTCCATAAGGAAGAAGGGATACTGTATACACAACCACTTGCTGACCACCTCAGCTACCAAACATACATCCACAACTAGCAGGTGGCCAAGCTTCAAGTGCTGTCTGCCGCAACAATCCCAAGTGCTTACAAGCTGAACACCGTCTGTGCTCGCCTCCCAAGTTAATAAACTTTCTGGACAACAACCACATGGGGACAACGTGTTGTACATGGAATCTTTAGCAGCCGGTACAAGATGTGCCATGCCTGTTGCATCACTAGCACAGGGTGCATCCACGACTATGGTGATAAAACTGTGGGCACTATTTTACCTCTGCAACGTCACATGCTTGCAAACAGGTTGCACCATACCCATGCAATGTGGCAGTGTTTATGCTGGCACACAATCATGGAACAGATCACTTCAGGGGCGCACACGGGGTTTACGCTGACCACACTCACAGTTCCTAAATCAAGAGCCATTCTGGGAAGCAACTATCACCCAGCAGTTCAACACCAACCTTGTACCGAGTTGTAGCAAAAACGCTAGCCTGCGAACAGCTGTCTACAAAGCAACTGGGAGCCGTCTTCTCACCACCGTTAAGCTGAGTTGGCTTCTACAATGGAGCATCTCAGACAGGTACCATGGCTAACTAGTGTTTTCGTATTCGGAGACTGTTATTCTACAATTCTGCCTTCAGAATTAGACTTTCTGCTACTTTTCCGTGAACTGGTTATTCATTAAGACTTTTGTATGCAATCCTTATTATTATTACTATTATTATTATTATTTCAGAACTGAGACGTGTACATTTATGTCAGTGTTCACAAAATTTTTGTCATTCGTCTACCTGAGAGTGAATCTTTTCATGCCAAACTCGGCAATGATTGCTAAAGTTGACAATAAGAATAAGGTACACATTAGTGGCACTTGACGCAGCTCTGCATGTTAAAACCATGGCTGGCTCTTCTCCTGTGGGTGGCTCTGCCCACACATCAGTTGGTGAAGAGGCTACAGTTCCATTCTCACAGCCCTGGACCTCATCTGTTACCCAGCTATTGCTCTGCTTTGGCTGTGCCTGATGCTGCCGATCTGTTTATTTGCCTGGAACGATGTAGCCATGGTCAGCATCCCTTGCGGGGATGACGCACTGCAACAGCACTGGCACTGAGTCCCATGTTTGCAATGTTTCCTTTACAGCCACTTTTGTACAGACCTTCTTCCATTCCCCAGTTTAACAGTGTTTCTCAGTGTGCTTTGTCATGCAACCTGCACCAACATTACTGACCCACATACCGCTAGACATCAATGTGGCACCACAAGTGTCTAGATATCGGTGTAAATTCTAGAACCACCCGACCTTCTACCGTCTCGAACACGATATTTTAGATATGAGTGTGAGAGAGTGGAATCCTACCTACTGCACGTCACATATCTGTGTGTGCAGGTCTAAATTCAGTAGCAGGAAGAATGTAGACGCGGTGGTCGAAGGGCACCGACAAGTACCTGTCGGGCGTCAATTATCAGAAAAAGCATCCACCTTCAAATTTAGGTCCAGTGACTCTCAGGAATTTGTACCGAGTAACAACAGAACACAAAATGGTGATGTGATATCTCGTTTTAGTAACCAGCCAGTAATTAGAAGTAATGAGGAAAACGTAGTTCGATCTAGATCCAGGGCTGGGGCCCAGGTCGTGGAGATACATTATGAGACCTTGCTCCACATAAGTATGTTAACTTTACCCACAAAGGAATGGTTGCTGCTTGAGGAACACAGCTTAGCTACCAATATCACTCAACCTGTAATAGCAGGAACCATGGAAGATTCCGAGGTTAACATATTTATAGATTCAGGCACTGAGGTATCACTCATCTCCAACACATTCTTTATTCCATTACAGACTAAGCAGCACTTACCGCTATTGCCAGTTACTGGAGTTTACATAGTCAGAATAACCGGAACAAAAAGTAAAAGATGTGAAATTGTATGTCCCTCCAGGGACGTTAACATTCTATGTTAACGAGCGGAGTGACGACCGCTGGATTCCAAGTTGTTTTTGGCGATTCTTCCAAAATAGTTTTCCTGCACCGAATTCCTTTAAAATATTAAACTATTCTGTCATCTATTCCTAAAATCTATCCTGTAATTTTAGTACTTAGAAAACCGAATACGACAATCAAGTAGAAAACTATCCACGTGAATCACAAAACGAAAGTGGTATCGGCATGAAATTAAAATGAATGGAATATTATGTTTGTAGAAAATATACTATTGTGCGATTAGTTGAACAACTAATATACCATAGTGTATAGATTTTCTATTTTGTATAGAGTATTTTAAACCTTTTGTGAGATGTAACATAAATGGAACAGTTTGTATAGGTTTTTAAAGGGGTGGGTGTTGTAAATAAAAGTATGGTTTACAAGAGCAAATAAATTATGGCTAACACAAGACACACATCACACCTTTCAGACAAGCCTCACAAACAAGTGTGCCTGATTCTTCACCATTTGCCGTTTCCATAGGGCTGCTAAGATTTCCCTCAGGGACCTAAAGGGTGAGGATGGGAATGTGTGTTCTTTAGGAGACGATTTAACACCAAACTTCCTCCAGTGTCTCAATCAAGTACCTGCAAGGTAGGGATCCTGGGGAAAAGGGGTGGGAAGGGTTTCCTGTCTTTGGGGCTATCTTCTTTCTTTTCTTCGATCTTCGCAACCACACCTTCACCCCCCCCCCCCCCCCCCCCGCGCCCCCCTTTCTTACTTCTCATTTGAGGACCTACCTATTTTTTCCCTCTTTCCATATTCACTAATTTCTGTCACTGAAGCCCTTCCTGGTTTCCATAGTTTCTAATAACCTATATCTTATCTTTAGATAAGAAGGCCGAAGAATCAGACTAGATGAACACACGCATACACACAAGAATACCCTTATACACAAACACTGAAATCACGAACTAAAAACCTGTCATGATGTGAGAACCGCCAAGTGTTGTAGGGGGAAAGACGTGTGTACATTTGGAAATGTGCACACATTTTTTTGACATTTCTACATAGTTTTTACTTTTTAAAATTTCGTGTGTGTGTGTGTGTAAAGAAAGAATAACGGCAATGAACTCGTGCACAAAGAGAGACAAGAGCATGCGAGTTTATAGTTATTCCACAAAGCAGTAATGAGCAGGGGATAGGCATGGAAGAGGCGTGAGCAAAGGAGGAGAACGTAAGCAACTCAAGTGTCATGAACACCTAAAGTTTACGATTGGAAATAAGGAAAAAGTCTCATGATTCCAAAATACTAGTCAAGCTTAGTAAATCACGGATGTGTACTCGGGTCTTAATATCAAAGTAAAGTGAGGATAAAATAAAGAAACGCTTAGCAAAGATTGTTCTAGAGAAAACAAAGAGATGTTATTGAAGTGTAACATGTATATATAAACCTATGTAAGAAATGTATACTGCTAAAATGTAAAATGTTATCATGTGTGATATTATGTACATAACGATTATGTATAAAATATCGCGTATTCGATCTGAGGAGGGGGGGGGGGGGGGAAATAATAGTGATTCGAGAATTTCGGTGTAAATTCTAGAGCCACTCGGCCTTCTCCCATCTCGAACACACGATATTTTAGATATGAGTGTGAGAGGGCGGAATCCTATCTACTGCACATCATTTGTTTGTGTGTGATGTTTTAAATTCAGTCGCAGGGAGAATGTAGACATGGTGGTCGAACGGCACCGACAAGTACCTTTCGGGTAGTCCATGGATGTTTAGTGAGTGCGTATGAGAGGCCCAAGGAGTATTTTTGTAACTCTGAGATAATAGTGTCAGTGGCTATTGTTAGTAAAAAAAGAACTCTTAAAAACTCTTATTCCAGCCTTGCTAGCTAGCAAGATGTATTTTATGAATCCTGTGATAGAGTCATGGTTATTAAGCCAACTCATTTGTAAAAATGATTAACTATGTTTCTGACATGAGACGATAACAAGTGACTTACGAGAAGTTTATGTAAGAAATGAGAATTTTGTTCTGTATGAAGTTATAATACATCATTAGTTGATGACAAATAACCTTCGAGTATCTACTTATATCACAAGTTGAGGGAGAATTTTTGATATTCCTTAACTAGCATCATCCTCTGGAGAAGTTTATAGATTCCAGCACCCGCCTAACCAGCGAATAAGATCAGCTGTGCACTCCCAAGTACATCAACTCATATAGAGGAGGTGGGAAGGTCGCATACATACACTTCATACTCTTCTGTCATCCAAACCGTTAGAAGGTGCACAGCTGCCATACCCGAAGCATCTCCAAAGTCTACTGCTTCGAGACAGCACCACCAAAGTCTACTGCTTCCAGACAGCACCACCACAGCTTCCCACACCTAGCACAGCACTAGAACACTGGACCCACTTCTTTCTGCACTTGGAACAGTACTTCCTCATGCACTCATCTCCTAGCAACTGTCACCATCACGCTTTCGTCTCCAATGCTACCGGACACAAAATTCTTTCCCAACATTGACAAGTGACCTCAGCAGTTTGGCTTGTTCCCTTTCCCATTCTCACTATTTTGTTGTTCTCTATGCTCATCAGCATACTCCGCAATAGGGGATACTGATGCTGACGGGTCGAGTCGCCTCAGGTCCCAGATACAGGAGACTGGGTTGCAGGTGCCAAAAGCCCCCCCCCCCCCAAAAAAAAAAGGGAAAAAAACTGGAAATCCCATGTTGCCCAGGAGAGGCATCACTCCCATGTAGACACCTGTTGGCACAGCATTTTTCAGCACTGCATGGGCACCAAAGAAACTCTCCCCACGACAGGAAGGGGGCAGAATGCAGGTTCCGCAACCAACAAGATATCAATTGAAGACATAAAGTCTGTAAATGAGTCCACAATCATTTTATTTTTGGCACTTTTATTTTCATAAGTCTGTCTTGATCACACAGATTTCTTTACACTTCATTACCGGTTTCAGCTTACCAGCATCTTCAGATCTGTTGTAAATGTAAATACTGAGTAAGCGACCACGTTCAATTAGCTAAGACTAAATCCATACAAGTATTACTGATGCTTACTCAAAATGTATATTTACAACAAATCTGAAGATGGCGGTAAGCCAAAACCGGTAATAAAGTGTGAGGAAATCTGTGTGATCAAGAAGGACTTGTGAAAATAAAAGTGCCAACAACAAGATGGCTTTGCCAATCTTTTTCCTGAAGGGGGAACATGTAGGTTCTTCAGCCCCCCCTCCTCCCCCGACACACACACACACACACACACACACACACACACACACACACACACACACAGAGAGAGAGAGAGAGAGAGAGAGAGAGCGCGCGCTTGGCAAAGCTTCGGCCCCAGGAGCCAGCCCAAATGCCTGTTCTAGATGGCAACAACACTAGCTGATTTGCTGTCCACGGAATCTGGCAGCCACCACAAGAGGATCGTGATGCGCAACCAGTACAGCAATTCCACGACTGCAGTGCTGGGCACTATTTTACCTCTGCAAGTTCACATGTTTGCAAGCAGGTTGTGCCCTATATATGTGCTGCGACAGTATTTATGCCGAAGCACAACCACTGAATGGCAGTCCACCTCGGTAGTGCACGCTCGCTTTATGCCAACCACACCAGTGGTTCTATTCTGGGAGGTGTTCAGCACCCTGCAGTCTCACACCAACCTTGGAGAGAGTCGTAGCCAGCATGTCAACAGGAGACAGCCACCCACAAAGCAATTGGCTGCATCAGCCTTCTCAGTGTCACGGCACAGAGTTGGTGCTACGATATGGCACCCTGGAGAGGAAACACAGTTAGCTAATGTGCTTGGACTCACAGTGGTCCTTCAAAATTAGCCTGTCAGCTACTATTCCTTGAACTGGTTATTCATCAAGAACTTTTGTGTTCCATCCGTATTATTGTTCCAGGACTGAGAAGTGTACATTTATGTCACTATTAATAAATTTGTTGTGGTTTGTATGCCTGGGCATGAATCTTCTCAGATTGAACTCCGCACTGGCCACTACAGTTCTTATAATCACAGAAAGATTAGATGAAATCAAGGCACAATTACACATCCATAAGAAGCGAACAGCAAAAAGTTTAGCTAGAGCTATTTCCACAAAACACTGCTTGGAATCTTGTGCATGTTCTGAAACAAGACAACCCTTTATAGCTACCGGGTATAATTAGAGAACACAATATAATACAAAGTCACCAGAATTCTGTCCACGACTACCTACGAGGCCATACATAACTTCCATGAATGTCTTAATTGTGTTCATCAATAACGACTACCACTTGCAAGATTCCAATTTTGTAAGTGGAAGAAACATTTAAAATGGAAAATGAGTGCAAGTGCACACAGATTCACCCCCCCCCCCCGACACACACACACACACACACACACACACACACACACACACACACACACACATATATATATATATATATATATATATATATATATATATATATATATATATATATATATATACACACGAAAGCACAATAAGTGATAAATTACACAAAAAGTCCTGTGACCTATTGGTGATGACTAGGGCCTGGATTTTAATTACCTAAAAAACAGTGAAATATGCTAGCATTTATGACCGAAAACTTACATAAATATGACTTAAGGGGCTCCGGAACGCCCTATACTTGCAATGTTAAAATAACGCTTATAAATTACATCTTTCCTCACAAAGTATTTGAGGTAGGAAGTTGAACTTTTTACAGATTATTTATTGGAATAAGGGCTACAACTTAACACAGGGATTTTACAAAATTTTAGTTCAGTTATTAAAGATTATTTTTTTTTCCAATTGTAATGAAAATTCACAACATTTTTTGCAATTTTTTATTTATATATTCAAAAATATAGTTTTTTGGAAAAAGGCTGTGTTAAATTATGCAGAAGGTACTGTGTAACATTTACTGAAAGTTTGAAACAAATATGTTTGGAAGATCCTTAGAAAACATGTAATTAGTATGAGAAAATAAAAGTTTTGGGAATCGAGCGACAAATTGGTTACTGGGAACACCTGCGCGACTGCGATGATTATTACGGCAGCAGCCGCCTTTGTTGGCTCCGAGAGCATATTGTCGACTCTGCACAACAATATTTTATGTTTGCGAAATGACTGTTGTGGTACACCGATTTTCTGCTACAGTCCTGAGAAATAAAGCTGTGTACTAATTTATCTGTTTATCTTTCATAATAGCACGTTAAATATCGTCTTGTGAGCAACATGTTCATTTTATTATTTGTGTGTCCCGTAAGATACGAGAAAAACGGTGTATGCATTTTTGGCAAAAGTTGATGGAAATATGACCTATTATATTAAAAGTTAGCCGCAATATGACCTAATACTAAAATTTGTTGAAATATGACTATATATGCACAATCAAAATACGTTTTACGACACTAAAATGCCTAGATTTGTGTATAAATTGTTCTAAAATTCACCCTATAGTTCAGAAAAAAATATGACTTGTCATTAAAATCCGGGCCCTAGTGATGACATCCCAAACCATCTTGGTAAACAACCACAAAGTCATATAACGTATTTAAAAAGATGATGGAACAGTAGCAGTTGCTGACCATAAAAAAAATAGACTTCATATTTAACATCCAAACACAAAAAACAGCATCCTATGGACATTATAAATATTGTACGAAAGGAGAGAGGGTTAATATTCATTTACAGGAAAATGGGTGGACAACATAAAAATTTTAATATTTTACTCTTTGGTACACAATCCACTTAAGAAATACTGGCACTCACTCTTTTGTTTATTTTTGAGAAACAGATTTTATGTCCACACAATAGCCCTAGTTTAAGTTGAAACTACATCATTATAATAAATTTTCAACGTAAATTTTTCTAAGGCGAACTTCACTTTTTTAATATTACTTTTTCCCAAGCTATCGGGTGTCAGACTCAGGTGCAAATAAAATGACAGCTTTATCAACCTACGTATCTCGCAAGACGTAATGATAATGCAAATTCCTGAAGAACATTTCTGGTGGTGAGTTCTGCCAGAAGTAAATACGATCTGGCAGGGCTGGGATTTGATGCCCAATTCCAACATCACCACCATGAAGGCAACAACCACACTAAGTTCACACCCTGAAAGCAATAGATTAAGCCACTTGAGACTCCCTCGAGAGAGTACAGCCACTGCCACTGTTATGCCAGTTGACTCCTAAGAGTGTTGTGGAGTGAACTGAGATGGGGAGACACCTACCAATGAAAACTCTTCCACAGTCTATCTTTGTTAGTTGTCTCTCACAGACAATCACTATCTGAATTGACAAGTCACTTTCTGATTCAATATCTTTATTCATCGAATATGCAAATTATTTTCATTAGTAAGACCACACTTACGTAAAATAAGTTAAAATGTCTCTTACAGGGGATGGGGGGGGGGGGGGGGTTAACTGATGAGTGGAGTGAAGAGTAACATACAAAATGTGACTGAAAAGTTACAGTACAAAGTCCAGCATGGAAATCTTTCCATGAATGTATGCATCATAATTTAAGGCAGTGACAGGTTGAGAAAACAAAATCAAATCTGATACCTTTGTAATTATGAGAACAGCCATATTCTAAAAAGAAGGCGCACAAGCGGTCAACTGACTCCTGCCACTTTTGTAGGTATGATTCAAGAAATTTTTATGAAATTGTGAAAATTCTGCAAACTAGAGTATGTATGTTACTGTCAGAAGTAAAGAAACGAGGAAAAGTCACAAAGGTTGGTGAAAGATGTTAAGAACTGAATTCAATATTGTTTCACTGTTCTATTGTTAAGATACCGCAGTTCTTCTTACACGTAAATAAGTTACGAAAAACTCTTCGCTAAACAGTATACAGCCAATTTTCTTAGTAATATTAACTACAGAGAAATTGGGACCAAGTTCACTTTTTCAAAGAGAAATATAGTAATTACTATTGCTAGTAAGAGATATAGTAATTACTATTGCTAGTATCGTAGTCGTAAAAGAGTCTAACTGAAAAAATTTCACTCTGCAAATCCAATTACTAGTTTCGGAGCAATGACACTATTTAGAAATTGGGGGGTTTATCTGTTTTGAACATGAAACTACCTGCTGTCTTACATAGAAGTCCAGGCTGCTATGCAGAACTATCACCCCAGGTTAATGGGTCACTCCCACTTGACACAGCTGAAACAGTCTACTTACATAAGCAGAAAAGTTTCATTTAAAACTGATACCAATCATAATTGGCTACATGTGATTGGACTGCCACACAAACTGGAAGGCAAATGTTGTGGCGTCTATGGATGATTCACCAGTTAACTATTGTAACAGTTCTGCTCTTGTTTCTGCCAGATATTGAATATATTTCTAAAAATGGAAAGTGAGCTGTAAAAATTGTTAAATAAATGTGGTGGCCACAGGGCTGCCCACTATATAGTTCGACCACCACACTTCCGTCTATGTTTAGCAGTGCAGGAATAGTCCCTGCCTCACCTACAAAGTTGTTAGTAAACAGATGAGGCAAGGCACTGTACACTGTCGAGCCACCACCAGCTGCCATAGTATCCACAGTGCCAGCTTCGCCACTACATGACAATGTGAGTCGCAACATGCAGTGCTGCAATTGGTGTGCACTATTTTACGTCTGCATGGTAACATGCTCATGTGGTACTGCCCGTATCATTCCTCGGACAGCTACATAGATCTGTGATATGCCCACAGGAGGCCAGAAACGTCCCTGAATGACAGATCAAGAACCACTTCAAACCTCTGCAACAGACCCCGCCTTCCGTGACCACTGCCACTCCTGCTACCTGCCAAAATGTCGTGCCATATTTGCCATGAGCCACAGCTGCTGCTGCGCTTCCAACAGTCGCTCACGAGGCACTGCTTTGCCATGGTTACCAGCAGCTGCCTAAGAGCTTCTCACCTTGTAGGACACTGCCAAACATTCTTCCCTATTCCTTGAAATACTGCCCTGGATAGACAGTTTTCATTTATCAAGTTGTGAAGATATTCTCTCAGAAGTATACGTTATTTAGTTACTGTAATAAAAATTGTACTGGAAAAGTATGTTTCATCACTCCTGGTGTATTTTACAGCTTTCGTTTCTACAGGGCTGTGGTTGTTTTCTGTTCTTATGGTTGCCACAGACATTGGTGACAAGGTAAAAGTGCTGTGTTTTGGTCTTCCAATCTGTTTTAGTGTTCCTGGTTATATATTAGTTCATTTTGCTAGAGCAGGCATTTTGTTTTTTAGGTTGAGTGGTTCGGAACTCAGTGATTTTTGCTTACGTACTAGTTCGTTCTAAAAGGGCAACATCTCATGCTTCTTGTGTTGCTTTAGTCCATAGGCAGTGATGTTCACCACATTCTGCGATCCCTACAGCATAGAAAGTTTTTCCGTCTATGCACATTTGTGAATCAAATTTCTTAGTCATTGTCATATTTTCTGCATGGTTCACGTGGCATGTTCCTGTGATGTATAAACGTGCATTCTCTTCAGTGTTGCTGTTGGTCTCAGTTGCTTTCAGTACTTCAAGATTCAAGTTTTAGTTCACGGGCAGTATATTTTCATGTTAAGTTTGAGTGTCATTTTCTATTATCATGTCTGTCTCATCGAAGGAGTTGTCACTGTCTCAACTCATTTGGTTACAGTAGTGCAAATTAAGAAACTGATACAGAGCGTAACTCAGCACGCCGTTCCTGCATCTGCACCAACTTTTGTGTTTTCGATGGTCAGAAAGAGGACTGCAACTTGTACCGTCAACAGTTGGGAGTTGCACTTAACGGCCTTCGGCATACAAGGTACACAAGACAATGGTCATTTTCTTGCCAGTGTGGGTGCAGAAATCTTTCGTTTGTGTTGTCACTTTTTCCCAGACTCTCATCCAAAGGAAATAGAATATTGATTGTTAGTGGAGCGATTAATTACGTACTTTTCTTGTGTCAGCTGCCTCCGGCCAAACAATCAACATGCCCAATCTTTTGTTAATGCCGGACAGCGTTTTTCAGAGTGTTCCAGTGAGCTCCTTCATGACCAGTGTACGAAGAGTGCATCCAAGTGCTTTATGTGTGCAAGCTGGTCCACTTTCAGTCAGGTTGTTTACAATGTTGTCGTACCATGCAATGCTCCATGTTTTGTTCCCAGATATCTACTGCAGCAGCTCTGTCACTCTCAACCCAGCCCTTGCCTGAGACGTCATTGGATGCCAGCAACACTCTTGTCACCAGCATTGGTTCTGTCAGTGTCCCTTCTGTCAGTGCTGGCAGAGTCAAAGCCAGCCCTAGTGTCATCGCCATGTATGTCTGCAACACCATAGGTCCTGTCAGTTCATCCGTCACTGGAGCAGTCCTGGCCAGCACTCATGTCGTTGAATGTCCTGTTGAATCGCCAGCCGTCTCGTGAAGATATTCTCTCTCAGAAGCGTACTTTATTTAGTTACTTGGAAAAGTGTGTTTCATCACACCTCAGCAGAGGATAGAACAATAACAGCCCCACGCCATGTGTGTAAAAGCAAGACACACAATTACACTGCAAAATTACATCAGCAACAAAAATGAAATCACAAAAGTATGTACTCATAAACACTTCCTTAAAGTTCCATTTAGGTCATAAAGTGTTCAAAATGCTCACTGTCAACTGCAATACAAGTTTTGAGTCGCTGGTGCATAAACTTCTGGACAGCCTGAACAAACTCCTTGCAGTGTCACTGTGAATGCTATAACAATGCGATATCTTAGATCATCTTGTTTAATTCTACCTCAGAGAAAAAAGTCCAGTGACATCAAATCACGCAAATGTGCAAGTCAACTGATAATGCCTTCATGTCGTATTCAGTGATAAGGAAAGAGCTGGGTGAGCACTTTCCTACCCACAAGCAGTGAGACAAATGTTCATCTTGCAGGTACTGCATACATCTATGTATTTGTTAAGTACTACTTCCTATAACAGAGCCGGTAGCATTCAGTAAATAATTGTGTGTATATTCGACCTGTTAAGATTTGTTTGTAAAATAAGAACCAATCATGTAGTTTCCAATTATCCTGCCAAAAATACACACACTTGACTGTGTCTGATGTTCAGCTGCCTCAATCAGTGCGAGTTTTTACTGGACCATTAATGTATAATTCTTAGATTGAGTTTTCCACAGTTTATAAAGGCAGCTTCATTGGTATCCGAGTTCTCTGAAGACAGAACCTATTGTCTCGATTTCTCATCAGAACCATGAGGCAAGATTCCACGGATTTTCTACAATCCCTTAGATTAATTTACTATACTCTGTTAATCATAAGAATAAACCTGACATAAACAAACAGAAATGCGATGATTGGTCAGAAGCCATAGCACACACACACTGGGGTTGTTACACTTTTGGAAGTAGGTTGAACTTATGTTTTAGATGTATTATTACTAAGTTATGTTAAATTAAACTTTAAGATATTGAAATTTATTAACAGCCATCAATGGTTTTCTTATCCAGGCTTTTGCTATGTAGTTTTTATTTCAAAAATTGTGTACAGTCACAACCTCTGCACAGCTGAGCTCAGACTGTCATGCTGTTAACGCACAGTATTAAAATGGCTGAGGCTGCTTCCTGTTCCATAGTGAAACACGCGTGTGGAACATGGTTAAAAAGTGCCAAGAAATAGAGTGTTCTTAATGTTTCTCATAAATTTACAGACATAATCGGCTTTCAAGTTTTCCGAGGGGCTGCATTTGATGCAGTTGAGACACAAATACACACTGGATGTATGGCGGAATCAGCAGCGTAACACACCGAAAACTTACCGCAATTCACGGTTCAAATCTCGCCTGAGTATTCCCCCCCCACAATTTGAAATACCTATATCTCGTAATTATTCATCATTTTAATGAATAATGCACATCATCTTGTTGCTAATTACATAATTCACATGAAATTCCTGTTTTCATTTCAAATATAAATTCTTAATTATAGATATTTTATGAAAAACTGTTAATAAAGGTTGCTTAAATTATGAAAACATAAGAATTTAATTTTAAAGGCAAATACACTTTATTTGGACTACGCCCATTGTTTTATATCACAGATGTAGATAAGTGTCGTAGAAACATGAAAAACAATCATTTTCACAGCATCAAGCGCACCATACAAATCCTGCATTTTTATATTAGCCACTGTATGTACCATTACAATATGAACCCAACATAACTGATCTGCAGCCACGTTACGGGATTTCGCCCAAGAAGTAACAAGACTGTTCCCAAGCTGCCAGATGTACTGGAACTGACACATGCTGCTTTTTCATGTGTCACTGCTGAACACTGGCGGGATGCGGGATGTAGAATGGCACATCATATGGTAAAAGAAAAGGAGATAATGTGGCGCCTGGTTGGCTTCATGGATTCTGTTATTGATACGCTCGTTATCGACATAGCAGATGGCACTTCCAGAACTGAAGTGTATTTCTCGGATTCGCATAAGGAAGGAGCTAAGAGACTATCTGATGACTGACTATAATTAATACCTTCAGTGGCTTCAGTATTCAACAGTACAGTGAAATCCCTGCAGTATGCTTTTGAATCACACACAGCTTGCTCAGAAAAATTACCATGTGCTTAAGTTAGAAGTTTTCATCACTCTTGTTTGTAATTACAATACGATGTCAGGTGAGAATGAGAGCTTTCCGACTGGTCACCTAAGAAACATACAGTAGTGCTGGAGTTTTGCCGAATACTATTTCATTCTCTCTGAAAAATTAAATGACATTCGAAGCTATATTGTGTCTTAGCTCATATCTTTTTACGTCTGAACTGCAACTGCTCACATCATTACAGGTTAGTTCTACCACTGGCTTGTCAGTGCTGTCCATGTTTATTACACTAGTAAAACTGTAGTCCTGCATTAGTGCTCAGTCTAAATGTGTGTAACACAGCATAAAACATATCCTTATGATTGTACTTGACTGTACTAGTCACAACTTGGCTTCTGCTCCACATGAAATGAAATCCAATGAGATTCAAGCAAACACAGAAGAATACATGACATAATGTTTACATCAGGTTTACTCTGATGATGAATGGAGTATAGCAGATGGGAGCTGTTAGGTGTACAAGACTCGAAAAATGCTGGGCTGACTTATTCCAGAGAAACTTTCAATTTTCTGGAGCTAACATGGATTATGAGCAATAGCTTCCAAATCATGTATCGTGAGTCGCGAAAGACATTTCCCCACAAACTAACCAGTACTCAAAACACATGAACGATGCAGACAGATTGACATCTACATTTCTTCTGAATCCCTTTTATAAGGGTTTCATGGTGGTGCAACACTGTTTCCTCCTTATCTAATGTGACATACTTCCTTATTTCTATATGAAATCATGAACGTCCACTTACGACAGCAACTGGTTTTAAGTTCAAAACAGATAAACCCTAAGCTATAAATACTGTAATTACTCTGAACCTGATTTTGAAGGGTTAAATGCTGCCAAATCCATATCTTTTAGAACTATGACGCTAGCAACAGAAATTACAACAGCTACGCTATCAAGATGGAGAAAAACATACTTTAGTGGGAACTTTTCCCAATTTATTTGGGAGAAAAAAACTATTATGGTATTTTAAACAGTTTCAAAAATAACTGAGGTGATTAGCTTAGCTGAAACACCCAGTATACATTGTATCATATTTAAATAAAGAGTACACAGGCCGCCGCCTCCTCTCAAGATCTGCCAACAATATTAAAATATATCTAAACTGAACAGAAGACATTCAGTAAAACATAAAAACACACATGCAGGTGTCAATTTAAACTCATTTGGTAACAAGCCATCAATGACTACCATAGTAGTCATAAAGCAGGCGCTCTCACACAAAATTTAAGAATTTCAGGTTGTATGTCAATGATGTCTGTGGCAGCTGTGACAGCTGAAATAACATGTTTTGTTTTCAAATATTTCTTCACAAAGGAAAATGGAGAACATATCTTCTTTTTGGTGAAATGATTTTCAAGCTGTGAAATGCAACAAAGTTTGGAATTCAACAGAATTTCATTCAAATTCTATACATAAATTAATGCTGAAATTGTTTCATTCTCAGACAGTCATAATTTACGACAAATCCTTTAGCCAAATACTGTTCCCAGTGATGAAAGCAAGCACGGACACATCCATTTACAAAAGGATGGGAACTCATATATCGTGGACATCTACTGATAGCAGGACCACAGTATGTTTTGATTTAAAGCATAAACCCGAAAACAAGTGTCACTTGTAACATAACTTGTGGTACTCATATGATACTCTCAACATCATGATTCAAGCCAAATGTACCAATTTGTTTTTGAAAAGCTTCAGTTCAGCACCATAAACATGAGAATATCTAGTATGATCTACGAGTAGAATGAGGATTTATTGACAGATGGAGAACAAGTCATGGATGAAGAGCCTTTACAGTTTCTCAAGTGGACCACAACAGTTACTCAAGTGGACCACAAATGTCGAAGTCATTAGTGACTCTGTGTGTGTGTGTGGGGGGGAGGGCGTTTGTTCATTTAGACTTTATGGCCACTTACTCAATGCTGAAGTTATCAGTATCTTGACAGGTTTTAACCTGATGTGAATACGGTCGGGTATGTTATACCCAAGGTGTTTTGAAGCGCTGATTATTGAATGTCATTGTTGCCACACAAATCTTTGTGTCACAGTAGTTGAAGGTAAGGGAGAGGAGGGCAAGATGCAGTGTTGAGTTTATTGTTGAGCCAGCATCAGAGGGAGATACATGTGTGCAAAGGTGGCTAGGGTACCTCACACCTGACCTCGCAGTCGGTGTTACATTTTTAAGCTGTCAGCAAAGTTTATGAGATACATAGTTATTTATAGTATTCTTTCATTTATTTTTAGATTTTATATTTCTCAAGATGTCTTCTGAAGAAAATGAACGTAGGCTACAAGAACTATTAGAAGTAGTTTTAGAAACCTGTTCAAATTCTAGTCCCTGTGTCTCTGAGAGCAAAGAAGAGACTGACAGTTTCTCAAAGAAGTGAAGTAAGTGATCCGGAGAAACAGGGTATTTTGGATGATTCAGAAGAGCCAAAATCTGCGTTAGCAGCTCCTAGTCAGTCACCTGAGGTATGTGGGATGTTTTGTACGTCCAAAGATGGTACAAAATGTATGAAGGATTGTCCCGACCACAGTGTTCATATACGTTCAGCAAATATTATTACCAATTCCCCAGACATAAAAGGTGCTGAAAAACATGACAAAGCCGAGACTGAATGTTACGAGTCTTTTTATAACAAACATTATGTTGAATACTATATTTACACATATAAATAATCAAATAAGGAATATCAGGGGAAAATACCCAGAAAATAAAGAGCAGTACTACATGAACGATGCAACTTTGGAGGATTTGAAGGCATTTATGGGACTTTTGTATATAGCGGGCCTAAACCACTCAAATAGAAAAAACATGGAACGATTTGTGGTGTACAGATGGTACAGGAGTTGTAATCTTTCGGACTACAATTTCACTGCAGAGGTTTTACTTCCTCCAAAATTGTTTGAGATTTGATAATAAGAACACCGGGATGAAAGGAAAAAGATTGTCAACCAGCCAAATACAGCATAAGACATTCTATATCTTCAAACTGGACGTATACTCAGAAAAACAACCACCAGGAGCTCACTAGCTTAGTAATAAAGAGTATGATATTGTAAACTGTTTAGTGGAGCCAATAATGAAAACAAATAGGAATCTGACGTTCGATAACTGGTTCAATAGTAACCCCCTTATGACCCATCTCTTGAAAGAACATTCATTGACTTCTGTCGGCACAGTCCGTGAAAACAAGACAAGTGTACCTGAGATTTTCAAAAAAGGAACTGAAGTATATAGTTCTTGATTTGGGTTCCAGAATGATGTTACATTGCTGCCCTACGTATCTAAAAAAAGTAAAGTTGTGCTGGTTATGTCAACTTTACACTATGAGAAAAACAGACCAATTGACAGGTGATAAGAGAAAATACAATGAGACTAAAGCTGGTGTCGATGCCAAAAGGAGGAGGAGAAGACACGAAAACACAACATTGTTGTTCGAGGTGTGAGAAGCCAATATGTATGGAGCAAGTGATTTTTATACGCGGAGAATGGGTAAAGTTGGTGCTGAGCTAATTGATCTCATAAGACCTTTTATTTTCTTTTTCCATTTCATAATTAGAAGATATTATTATGTTAATTAATCAAAGAAACTGTAATTTTGTTCAAATTTTGTATGAGAAAATGTTAAACTTCTGAAACTTGTACTTTTTCTGACAAAATATACACACTTCACTATTTCAAAAAAAAGTTTTATAACTTAAACATAGTATTTTACTTACTCATCTTGTTTAATAGACACCATTATTAATATCCCAAGGGAAAAAAAAATTAATACACGAGTGTAGTATAAAAAATTCGTCATCAGAGTTTCGGGTATCTCATACCCACCTCATAGCCGGTGCAATAATTTCTTGCCTCATTCACGCTGGGATAAAAGAAACAAGTGTGGATAAAACTGCTAAAGTTGTTGCACACAGTGACGTTAAAACCTACAAAAAACGCTCATGCACTAACTCCCACCTCATCTGCATTCACTCACACCATCACACCACTCGCAAACCCTACGACCACACGCAAAGGTGACTGGCTGACCGCAAAACATGGGTGAGACAGTCACAGTGCAACAAATTAAAACCATCTCCATAAAATCTTGGGAAAAATGTGGGACAGTTCACAAAACTTAAAGACATTCATTGGAAAAGTCAATTAAAATAGAGGGCAGCTCTGTCGGCAAATCTGCCGCTACCCTCTGGTCTGAAAATTATACACCGTCTAATAATAAGTGGCGCACAGTGATCTATTCACCACACATTGAAGGCTCCCTGCATTGCAGGGCTGTGACCTATGCGAAGATGGGTAAGGAGGACCTTGTCCCATTGGTGTGGTTGGAAGGAGATATGCCATGGCTGTGTTGTGAGCTTTACTAGACAGAGCTTACTGTCTATCACTTACAGTCACTCATCTCCTATTGAAGCAAGATTGTATCTCAACAGCGAGGCGATAACATGCAGGGGGTTGGAACACCAAACTAACTGAGAACCACAACACACCGCCTTGGCTGCTACATCTGGCCTTTTGTTTACTGCAATACCCACATGCCCCCAGCTGATGTAGGTGGAGGAGGACTTCTTGGATATCCTAGACTACTTCATCGGTTGGGTTCAAGTGTTGTAGAGTCTGGCGGGCACTCGGAGCATTGGAGCAGATGAGGAATTTAGTTCCCGGACCACGTCCCATCTGCTCCAGTGGCCACTAATTGCATGTAATTTGACACTGAAAACAGTAATGTCTCGAGGAAGTCGGACCTTAAGGATACGATCAGGGAAAACAACAGAGCAACCAAAGGAGTCCCCCTGTTTCGACCCACCCATAAATACAGCTGTAAAGTTGTGTCGCTCGGTTAAAATGTACTTAAATAATGTATTAAAAACATATGCAGGAGGGCAATTTCTACTGTACTGCACTAAAACTAAAATTACTCTGGGCCTCTGCAGTAACAAGGATGGCAAACGGTTAAAAAACTGGATTTGAGGTTTTACTTGCTCCAAACCAAGTGACTCCAGCACATGCCACACGCAGATCCCAAATGGCCTTGTTCCCTGTGGATGATTGAAGTAAAAGTATTCCAGAGGCAGACAAGCAACAGTATGGTATGCAGGTGAATTTGGAGATGTGAGGAACTTACATGCCTGACGTACCATGAGGAGTTGCCGTTGGATTGTAAGTGGTGGTTCACCACTGGGTATGGGGCTGGTCCTATAAGCACACGTGGCCAGCCTAATACCCTAATGGTGTATAGCGTCAATGATCTACAGATAAGAAAGTCTCGTCAATCCATACCGCGCACACATAGCAAAGATGTGAATGCACAAAAGCCCTATAAAATTGGATCAAATGTGCCCTTGCACTCCCCAAGACCTATGGCTAAGACACTTTTAAAGATTTTCAGTGCCTTCAGGGCTCTGGCTTTCATGTCCCTCATGTGTGGTAACCACAAGATTTTGTAGAAAAAAAATGAGGCCCAGAAACATTATTGAATCTTTAAAATGTAGAATGGTACCCCTCATATGCAAACGGTTAAATTAAAAATATGACGAGAACAACTAAAATTAACACACACACACACACACACACACACACACACACACACACACACACAAATATGCAGAATGAAGATACATCTCTGCAGCCCTCTCCTCTAACCTCTGCACTGTAAGTTGCAACTGATGAGTCACCATTGCAACATTGGAGGAGCACTGTACAGGACACCTTGCCATAGACATGATACTGTTTATGGCTATGACAATCAGCCAGAGGGACACCATTCTACCGCTCTAAACAATCTAACCACATGTCACCAACTCGGGGCCTAAAAAACTGCCGAGACAGGAAAGATCATATGAAGATGGAGAGGTGAGCAAGAAAGTCCCATTAATGGAGTTGTGCAAGAATATTGTGTCTCCAAGTAGTGTCTTATGCCTTACTGATATCAAAGAATACGCCAAGACAGAGATGTTTACAAATGAAAGCCTGCTGAATAGCAGCCTATAGTGGGGTCAGGTTGTCAACAATAGACCAAAATCTCTGGAATCTACACTGAGAGGGGATGAGGAATCAAATGGTTTCTAATAAACAGACCACACAACAGTTAACCATTTGCTTCAGGGTCTTTCCTACACTGCTTGTTAAGCAACACTGCGGTAACTACTGAGATACAGCAGGTCGGTGTGACCGAGCGGTTCTAGGTGCTTCAGTCTGGAACCGCGCGACCGCTACGATCGCAGGTTTGAATCATGCCTAGGGCATGGATGTGTATTATGTCCTTAGATTAGTTAAGTTTAAGTAGTTCTAAGTTCTAGGGCTTTGATGACCTCAGATGTTAAGTCCCATAGTGCTCAGAGCCATTTGAACCATTTACTGAAATACATTCCCTTTCACACTGATGGCAAATTCTGAAGCACACATTACAGTATTTGGTCGTGACTGGGTGCCGTATCATGAACCTCAGACAGTGCCGATTCCAGCTACCACATGGAGAAAGGGTCACTGTACAACTCAGAATTATTGGATCTGGAGTCCTGTTTGCCCATCTCAGTCGCACGGTAGCGATAAACTGCCGAATCCTGGTTGGCATTAGCAACAGTCTCTGCAAAATGCTCTGCCATCATCTGAGCAATATCTCTGGACAAGTTTCAGCACTGCTGCTATTGGTGCAAGACTGTGTTTGTCGGAAATCCTCCCATGGGCTTCCCATACTTTTGTAGAACACTTGCCATGACCTTTTCTTGCTCTCCTCAATTACACATCGAGCCTTGGCTGTCATGACCCGAAAGACCGCGAGGTTATCTGCTGTTTGGCGGTACTTAAAAGCCATCAAAGAGCCACACACCTGTTGCGGATTGCTGAGCAGCAGTTACTGGTCCAACAAGTTACAGGTTGTTTCCTAGGATGAACTGGGGATTTAGGGATGGATAAGACAGTGGCACGATGGATCACTTGTGTAATGTAGGCCACCCATTCCTGGACAAGGCTGGCTGAACAGCATCCATTAAACCTACTGACCATCCACTCTAGCGGCTTCTTTTCAGGTAACATTCCATTCAGTAGGTGAATGCAAATTGGGAAGAGGTCACTGGAATGAAGGTCGCCAATGACTTCCCATTGAACAGGGTCCATGAGGGTTGAAGAGCAGACAGAGGGGTCAATGGCTGAGACTTACCCGACAGCAACACAGAAATGAGTTGGGAGAACCTGCATTCAGAGTGCACAGCTCACAATTCATCATGAGGCTCTCCAAAACCTGATCTCAACAGCAAGCAGACGTCGAGTCCCATGAGACATAAGGTGCTGATGTCTTCCAGTAGGAGAAATGGTCAGGAGAGTTGTTCCTTAAGATCTTTGGAGGCCTCAGACTATTGCACCTTGGGGAGGTAAATACAGTGGCCCTCCAATTCACATAATTTCAACAGCAACTGCTTGCAGGTCAGTAGTCATGTGGAGAGCAGAGGAGTGGCGTGCATTATTGACAGACACACTGACCCCACCCTTGGCCAGTCTGATCATCCCTGCGACAGAGCATATAGTCCCGTGGTACAGGGGCCTCAGATGTTTTAAAATGTGTCCTGCAAACACAGGCGCAGGGAGCATTCCTGAGCTAGAAGATTCCGTTCCTCCCCATGTATCCTGTACCCATTAATGTTCCACTGTAGAATGGGAGCAGTCTATCACAGAGATAGTACTTTCTGTGGTGTCACCGCCAGACACCACACTTGCTAGGTGGTAGCCTTTAAATCGGCCGCGGTCCGGTAGTATACGTCAGACCCGCGTGTCGCCACTGTCAGTGATTGCAGACCGAGCGCCGCCACACGGCAGGTCTAGAGAGACGTCCTAGCACTCGCCCCAGTTGTACAGCCGACTTTGCTAGGAAGGGTTCACTGACAAATACGCTCTCATTTGCCGAGACGATAGTTAGCATAGCCTTCAGCTACGTCATTTGCTACGACCTAGCAAGGCGCCATTACCAGTTTATATTGAGATTATAATTCATGTATCAACAAGAGCGATGTTCTCCAATTGTGGATTAAAGTTAAGTATTCCAAGAGCTTCGTACTTTATTTATTAGACTCAACTCCTTTAACTGTTCCAGACCTCACGCCAGTCTGCGTGAGCTTAAACACGTGCATTTCGCCCTCCTCTAGCAACACGGTGTTGGCTCTTCTGCCAACATATCACTTTCATCCTGACTTTCCATTGGGGAGGGAAGCTCTTAATGGGTGAAGGCTAAGTCTTGAGGCAAGATGACTGCCTCAGTATCCACTGCATCTGAAGAAGATTCAAGAGATGTCAGAGCATGATGTCGACATTGTCGGACTGTGTACTTCCTGTCTCCATCAGTGGACAATTCTTTGCCTTCAACTTTTTTATTTTTTGGTCTGAGCAGCCTTCGGAGTCCTAACAGTGAAAGTGGTAGTGGCAGCACTGGACGGTGGACCAGACTGAATCTTTGGGGGCTTGGGGGCAGGGGGTCCTGCACTGTCAGTGACCAGTCTTCTCTGAAGGTCCGTGTGGAGGGACAGTGGACAGACTTCGAAGTAAATGCTGCAGCATCATTGGCTTTCTGGACTGGTTGTTTAAGAACCTATGCGGAGGAGGTAGCACATAATTGGGGTAGCATGGCTTTAAAAATCTTTTTGGCCTCATCACAGAGGTTGCAATTCGCAGTCTTATGCTCTTTAATCTTTTGTTCTTCAGACCCTGACATCAGACAGGGTAAGCCCAACAGCAATTCACACACTTCAAAGCAGATGAACACAGTACTTTTTCATGGGTGGCCTTACCGCATTTGCCACAAATGGCTTTTCTCTTACCTCCAGGAGTAGTATGCCCAAAGTGCTGACATTTGAAACAGTGCATTGGGTTGTAGACATAAAGCTGCATGTTTAGGTGAAGGAAACCTGCCTTAACGCACTCATGAAGTTTTTGATACTGAACATCAGGATACAGGAGACAGATTTTACAGGACTCCCACCCCCCTCTTCACAACATTTTACACGTTGACTAATCCTCAATGCGACTGTCTGTCAGATCACTGCATGTCACATCATCTTGGCTATAATTCAAGGTTGTGTGTAACTCAGTTTCAATGGCATATTCCCCAAGGCACTGAGCTTTCTGGAGGTTCTTAACTTGTTGGGAACTGGAAGTTTCTACCAACAGAGTCCCAATATGCAACTGCTTGACTGATATTAAAGTGCCAGCAGTGCCCTCTAAGCCTTTTTGAATAGAGAAAGGCAAATCTTTCTCGAAGCTATCATCCTCTCTTTTCACTAATAAAAACACATTCTGATTACCAGCATGCATTCTGTTACCACAGACAAAGCTTTTGGAAGGAACTTCTGAGTCAGGAGGATTGGCTACACAAGCCTTCTTATTTGATTGATTGTTAGTACCTACCAGTGGGCCACCCTTTCCAATGGGAGGATAGGGAGAGAATTTCAAGGGTTCCATCTTGATCCCATGAGCAGCTGCGAAGTAAGGATCCACTCAGACCGAGCCCCGCATGTCCAATTAAGTCTTATACAACTGAGATGCAGCAGGTTCCCCAGAGGCTGCCCACTAACAACTGTTCCACCTCAACAGCCTTACATCTCAACGCACAGCAACCCTGAGATCGAGGGCTTTTTAGAGAGGTTTTTCTTATCCTCACGATCCAGGTGG
Source organism: Schistocerca nitens (assembly GCF_023898315.1). Taxonomy (NCBI): domain Eukaryota; kingdom Metazoa; phylum Arthropoda; class Insecta; order Orthoptera; family Acrididae; genus Schistocerca; species Schistocerca nitens. Next base: position 280,672,886 of record NC_064618.1, on the reverse strand, counting down.
CCAAGCAAAGATCCCTGTGACATACAAAACTCCAACACCGTAACACATGGTAGTCGCTGAAGCATGTCCAGAGCTTACAGTGATAGTGGACTGGCAGCGCATACCAGCCCCACTCAGGAACCCCAAAGCCACTACTCAGCTAACGTAAGCTGAGCCCCAAAGGGCAAAGATGTTAATTAATGATATGGTAGTTAACATCAGTTATAACCTCAAAATTTAATATGAGGTGTAGTTATCAGTGAACTGTGCAAATATCCAGCCAGATGTTAATGAGCACAAAGTTTAGTGACTTCTCCCAAATGTATGTAAGGGTGGTGCTATGGACTTCAATAGACCAAAGTATATTTTTCTTTGACTACAGAATTTATTGATCCATATTACTACATGCTGGTTCAGTTATGTGGAGAACATGTAGCAGGCTTGATTTCATCAACAGAAGTCAATAGTTTGTCTCCAAAAAGCTCTACTTATGAAGTACTTTTTGAAAAATGATATTACTGTCCACTTACTTTTATGTCTTGTCTTTTTTTTTAAATTATCTATTTCAGTCTCAGGTCACACGGGGTCTTAGCAGAACATTTACGTTAACAGAAGGACGTATGTGTGACTTGCGAGACATGACAACAAGAGAACTACACAAAAGTGTTAGTTGATCAATACAAAAAAAATAAATGCTGCTCTTTAGTAAGCACATCAACTGAGAATGGCTAGATTAATTTGGGTAATTTTTTTAAAAAAAGTCTTTGTAATAGTTGGAATAGGCTTTTCAGAGAAATAAAAATTGAAAAAGTTGCCTGGAAATGCGAAAATTCGGGAAAACCTGAAGTTTTTTTTCTCTTTAATACCGAATTTCTATATAAATTGAAGACCATAACTCATGATCTGAATGATGGATACATAATTTTTTTTTTTGTGGTCCTGAAATATTTTCATGAAAATAAGAATTCAGGACAGTTACAAAGGAAAGTTAGCAAATTCGGACAAAAACTGCAAAAATTATAGTTTTTGTATGCACTCTCAATCATACATGACAAGAAGAGCAACATATTTGATTGGGTCTTTTTTTGTTTTCTTCATTATGCTCCAGGGACTGAAATACCTCAGTTGTATCTTTTCAATAAAAAACGGAAAAAAATCTGGAAGAACTGATCCCAGCCTAAATTTATTGTGTGGCGATCCAATCAACAAACGTAGTTATTTTATTTCTATTGCAATTCCAATTTATTTTGCTACATTGTGTACAAATATCTTTTGACAGCTGTTCTTCAATTGTGAATCAAGCGATTGGTTACATAGTGGCAAAAAATTGATCCAATTGTTTACTTTCAGTTAAACTGTGATTGTGTTGCAAGTTCATCACAATTGTTTTGTAAAACAAATAGGTTTTGTTGCTTTACATCAAACAAATTTACAGATTTACCTATGAAATACTGTGAGTTCACAAGTGACAAACATTTATATAGTAACAACAAAGTGAATCAGATGTCCGTTTTCAGCAGAATTGTAATTATTGACAATGCACATTGTGTCGCAATCGACATGATTGAACTGAAATGACACAATCTGATCACACTGCAATGCCACCAAAGGAGCAGTTTAGGTTGCAGAACTCTAGATGCTATAAATAAAATGAATTTTCGAACTAATCAAACTGCAGACAAATGAGAAGAGCAAAATGAAACTGAATGGAATCAGCACATGCACATGAAAAAAGAGAAAATGCAAATAAAGACGATACACATCGAATGATACATCAATGGCCAATAAAAGCCATTGTGCAACAATGAATTTGAATAATTGTGCAAGAAGACAAAAAAATGTTGCTCGGAATGCTCATTACGCTGTATTCCAATAGAACTGATTACAGTGCAGCCCAATCCGCAGCAACTGCATTAAGGACCGTTGCGTGCTCATATAGTAAGTCACTGCAATACGTAACTGAAATGCCTGGATTGTGTTTGAAAGTGGCAAAGTCACACTGGTGCCATTGGTCCTGCCATCAGAGCCATTGCACTCATTGGTTTCTGGAACAGGAACAGATTCCATATATTTCCTAACAAAAATCCAGAATTGTGTTGCTTCCCAATAACTTCATTTGGCACAACAAATATGGTTTGGGACAATCACACATCCACTTTCAAGACAATTGCAACACAATAATCTATCACACCATTTGAGACTTCCACACCACACACATTCACGTCATTCGACATTTGTACCACAAAATATGATTATTCAACAATATCATCATCAATATTATACTATACTAATCATCATCATTATACTAGTTGACCTGACAAATGTTGTTATGTTCAAATATCAATAAATTTGTTTGTTATCGTTTTCTCAATTTGTGAAAAGCTATTGGAAACAGATACACAAAGTAAAAATGAAAAAGTTGTGAGTGATCATGGTGTTTATTAATGGTTGTGGCTATGGATATTCTATTTGCAGAAAAATATATTCAGAAGTATATTGATCAATCAGAACATTATGACCATTGACCTACAATTGGTATAAACGTGTCCAGGTGATACCACTCTCACCTGGTGAGGAATGACTGCTAGTCACACACAAGCACAGTGCATGCAGTATCAGCGAGTGTGCTGGGGAAGGCGTGCGACCTATCTTAGTTTGACTGTGGGCAGACTATGATGGCCCGGAGGTTCCACACGAGCTTTTCGGAAACTGCAGAACTTGTCATGTGTTAGAGGAGTGCTGTGGTGTCTCTCTTCAACACATGGGAAAACAAAAGTGCAACTACGTCTAGACATTGTGGTGTTGGGTAGCCACCCCTCATTACAGTTATCGGATGTCATAGGCTGGGCAGACTGGTGAAACAGGACAGTCGGCAAACTGTGGCGGAACAAACATCAGACTTTTATGCTTGGTAGAGTACAAGTGTGCCTGAACACACACTGCACCGAACATTCCTAATGATGGGCCTCAGCATTCAACAACCCACACATGTGCCAATGTTAGCAGCACAACATTAGCAACTATAACTGAAACGAGCAAGTGACCATTGGCACTGGACACTGACACAGTGGCAGAGCATTGCGTTATCTGATGAATCCCAATACCTTCTTCATCATGCCGATGGGAGGGCACAAATCCACCTTTTTTCAGGGGAACAGCTCCTTGACACATGTACTGCGAGACAAGAGACAAGCTGGCGGCAGTTCCACTATGCTCTGGGGAACATTCACGTGGGCATCAGTGTCCAGTGGACCTCGTGCAAGGCACCATTATGGCTAAGGAGCATTGTGCACTGGCTGCAGACAATGTTCATCACTGCACGGCGATCAAGTTTCCCCGACAGCAGTGGCATTTTTCCATCAAGACAATGCACCATCTTGTTAGGTAAGGAGTGTGATGGAGTGGGATGAGAAACACAGTGGTGAGTTCCAAATGATGTGATGGCCCATCCAACTCACTAAATCTCAGTCTGATCGATCACATCTGGGACGTTATTGAATGTGGAGTCAAAGTTCATCGCCCCCTCCCTGGAATTAGGCGACTTGTGTGTGCAGATGTGGTGCCAACTCCCTCCAGTGATCTACCAAGGCCTCACTGCTTCCATGTCATTATGTGTTGCTGCTGTTATCCTTCCCGAAGGTGGACATACCAGCTATTAGGTAGGTGGTCATAGTATTCTTCTGGCTGATCAGTTATGCCAATGGAAAATTCCACACGCAAAATAAATTTTATCAACATTACAACATTGAAAAGCTGGAAATATGTGATTTGACCAGAATGTGACCGAAAACTCAGGGAAAATTTCAGTTCACTTGCAAAGAAATCATATGGCAATCACTGATGGAGACTAATCATCCAACAATCAATTGGCAAATTACAATTTTCTTAGTGGTGGGCACGATAAGACATCCTGTAAAACATTACTAAATACCTTCTCTGAAAACCACCTAAATATAGTTCAGAGCCTGACTCATGATGGAAATATTATGGCTGTAATGGCAACAAACAGACATGACCTCTTTCAGGATGTCCACAATAAAACTGGTATCAGTGACCATGATGTGGTGGTGGCAACATGATTACCAACGTACAAAGACAAACTAAAACAAGCAGGAAGATATATTTGTTCAGTAAATTAGATAAAAAAATCAGTACTGTCATATCTCAATGAGTAACTTGGAACTTTCAGTACAGGGCAGGAGAACGTAGAGGAACTATGGCTAAATTTTAAAAGAATAGTTGACCACAGTGGATAGATATGTACCCAGCACAACAGCGCATAATGGGAGGGACCCTCCACTGTATACAATGATTGTAAAGAAACTTCTAAGGAAACAGAGACTACTGTGCAAGAGGTGTAAAACAACAAATAGAACTATAGATAGATGCTGAACGAAATATGTTTGGCTCCCAAGAGAGTGATGCGTGAAGCCTTCAATGACTACTGTAGCAGAATATTGTCACATGATCTTTCACAGAACCCAAAGAAATTGTTTCTATGTAAAGCCTGTTAGTGGCACTGAAGTTAATGCAAAGTCCTTACTGAACGAGACAGGAACTGAAATAGAGGGTAATAAAGCAAAAGCTAAAATACTTTACTTTGTTTTCATTTTTTACCTAGGAACACAGGAGAATTGCCCCAATTTAATCCTTGTACCACTGAAAAGACGAATGAAATCAGTATGTGTGAGAGTGGTGTCAAGAAAGACTGGAATCATTCAAACTGAACAAAGTTACAGGGTCTGAAGGAATCCCAATTAGTTTCTTTACTGAATTTGCTGTCAAATTAGCCTCGCAACTAACAATAATGAATCGTAGATCCCTCAGACAAAAACGCGTGCCCAGTAGGTGGAAGAAAGCACAGCCCACACATGTCGATGAGAAGGGTAGTAGAAGTGATCCACAAAACTGTTGTCCAATATCCCTGACATCAATTTCTTGTAGAATCTTAGAACATGTTCTCAGCTCAAGCAGAATGAGATATTTTGAACTGAAGCATGGATAAGGAAAACATCGATCATGAGAAACCCAATTTGCGCTTTTCTCATATGAACTGACAAGACTCCTGAATACAAATGTAAACATCCCAAGAAAGTCTACTCTCAAAGTTTCAATAACCGGCAATAAATGGCTCTAGGAACTTACAACAACTTCCTATGTATCGCTCGCAAGGGCTCACGAGAGCAAAATTATAATAACTACAGCATGCACAGAGATATTAAACCAATCGTTTTTCCCGTGCACCATACATGAATGGTGTAGTAAGAAATCCTAATAATTAGTACAATAGAATGTATCCTCTGCCATGCATTTCGCAGCGTGGTTTGCAGAGTATGATGGCATATAACGCATCATATGATCAGTGTGTTCGTACACACTCTTCAGCTGATTGTTCTGCCGATGTAGAGCAATATCATGGGATTCCATATTTTCATCATTGACAACAATGGCAACTTCCTCAATTGTTGGAGGATTTAAATGTCTTGGGTATTATCCCGCAGGCATCTTATTGGCTCAAATTACTACTTTGTGAGTATCAGATGGAATGAAGTCCAGAGCGGGTTTGAACAATGCAATCAATTCATTGTGTAGATGGAAAAAAGTTTGCATGTGTTCCACAACTGGTCTTTTCACTGAACTGTTCTGTGCATGGTGGTGATTTATTTCTTGTGGTGAAATGCCCATGAAATAAATCTGCAGAAATTTATAGTCTGTGGCAATAGTCAACCTTCTCGATGATATATTTCATCCTGAATCTGCTAAGGTGTGTGTGTGTGTGTGTGTGTGTGTGTGTGTGTGTGTGTGTGTGTGTGTGTGTGTGTGTGTGTGTGGTGTCGATAAACATAATAATAATAATAATAATAATGTTGCTGTCAAGTAATCAAATTAATGGGAAGTGTCGAATGTTGTGCAAGATGACTGTACTGCAATTATCTTGAAATTGTCCCGAACTACATTCATTGAGTCATTTGGAAGCAAATGTTGTTTTTCTGGATTTGTGTTAGGAAATTTGTGGAATCTGTTCCTGTTCCAGAAACCAATGAGTGCTATGGCTGTGGTGGTGTGACTAATAGCGCCAATTTGACTTTCCCACTTGTGCAACATAATCCAGGCCTTTCTCTTCTGATTTCTATTCACACAACAATCATCCATCCTCTAGCAACAGATTGGTCTGAACTGTCATCAACTGTCATGTTGTAACTGAATGCACTTCGACAAGTATTCAACATATCTTTTGTTTCTCTTCTTAAGCAATTATTCAAATTCATTGTCGCGCAATTGTTTCTACTGATGGATGATGTCTCATTCAATGCATATCATCCACATTCCCATTTTTTCTTTCTTCTTCTGTACATGCTGAATATGTCTGTTATAATCGATTCCAGTCAACTTCACTTCACTTCACCCACTGCATTGCATTGCCTGAAAATAGACAACTGATTCACTCTGTTGTTACTGTATATCCATTTGTCACTTCAAAATTGACAACAGGCAAATGTGAAAATTTGTTTGAGATAAAACAATGAAACCTAAATCATTTCACGAAATGATTGTGATGAACTTACAATACAATCACTGTTCAACTGAAAATAAACAACAGAACCAGTTTTTCATCACTCTGTGACCAATTAGCTTGAGTCACAATTTGACAATCAGCTGTCAAACAACATTTGGCACACAGTAGTGAAGTAAATTGGAATTGGAACAGAAATAAAATAACTAGCTTGTTGGATGGACTGTAAAACAACTTACAAGTAAAAACAAATGTGATTCTTTTTTAATAAATTTATGCTGGAATGCATTCTTCCAGATTTTCCCCAGATCTTTTCTTTTCAATTGAAAACATTCAACTGAGTTATTTCCATTCCAGAACGACAATCAAGAAAAGAAAAACAGAATCAACCAAATATGTTGTTCCTACTGTCAGTGCATACAAAAATTGTGATTTTTGCAATTTTTTTTTTCAAATTTTCCAGGTTTCCTTTGTAACTGTCCCAAATTCTTTTTCGAGAACTCTTCCAGGACTATAATGGACAGAGCAAACAAAGAATTACACACATACATCTTTCAAATAATGAGTGGTCTTGAGTTTTGTATAAACTCCCACAGAAAAAAGCACTTTCAGGTTTTTCGGAATTTTAAAATTTTCCAATTTTTTGTTTCCCTAAAACCTTATTCGGGGTATTATGGAGAGTTAGCCTAATCAGTCCAGCCATTCTGAATTGATGCACTTATCAACGAACACCATTTATTTTTTATTTATACATATTAGATATTTATCTTGACAGGTCTGAGGTCAAAAAAATATACCATTGAGGTCAAAAAAATATACCATTGAGAAGTTTCACTACTGCCAACTTCGGATGCAGACTATAAATTTCTGTAGATTTATTTCGAGCGCAATTCACCACAAGAAGTAGAATAGTCATTGTGCACAGAACAGTTCGGTGAAAAGACTGATTGTGGAATAACTGAAAACTGTTTTTCATCTACATAATTTGACTGAATTTTCAAAATCACGCTGAATCTCATATCATCTGATAATCAAAAAACTGTAAACCAAGCCAATAAGACGCTTGTGAGAGAATGCGCAATTTATGAAGTCACCGTTGTCATCGTCAGTGGAAATCCCACAATATCATTCTACATTGGTGGAACAGTCGGTTGCAGCGTGTGTTCGAATACCGGTCATATAATGCTTTACAATATGCCATCATATTTCAAACAATGAAGACAGTTATCATTTCTTGATTACATTCCAGATACATTACACATTTCCAGCACTTCAACATTGTAATGCAGGCAGAATTCATCTCTGCATGTGAAATTTCCCATTGAAATAATGATCACTCAAAAAAATGTTTCTTTCTCATTTTTACTTTGTTTACAAATTTCCAATAGCTTTTCAAAAGATCACAAACAAATTTACTGAAATTTGAAAAGGAAAATGTGTCAGGTCAGCTAGTACACCATATATGAAAACATTCTTTCATGCTACCCAACTGCTTAATGTTCGGTAAATCTGGGTAGAGTGGTGGTACTATTCGGAGTACTTCATTCAGCTTCTAAAAGGGCACTGTAACACAGAATTAAGACATTTGTCTCCCTGTTGTTGTAGAAAGGAAAGAATAGTTTTGTTTAATTAAATGGAAATAGTTAAGATCCCCCTGTATGGTATCTGTGTTATGAGAAACTAAAGCAACGGATAATATCCTTCTGTTTTTTGTATTACATATTCCAATTGAGGCACTTGATTAATTCAGACCCATTTTTAACCAATACGTAATATAAGAAAGCATTCACACATCCAAGACAAAGTTTAAAGGAGTATTAGAAAAAACAGACCACCTATCAAAAGTGAAGCACCCCAGACAACATGGTCACATGCCAATGTAGCTTCGTAAATGCATAAGCCATCGGCGTGGTATGTAAGTGATCAGAGTTGCAATTCTAAGGGACAGCTAGAATGGTCACCAGTATGCATCAGTTTTTGTGCTTAGTGTTGTTACTCGGTGGGGAACTAAATACAAGATGTGTGAACAGTGTAAGACATTATGTGATAATTGTGAAGTACAAGGAAATGATGCGTACTTGTGTGAGATAGTGTTATGAGCACCTGACAGAGTTTGAAAGGAGTTTCACTGTGGGTCCCCATTTCGCTGCCTGATCAAATCATGCAATATGCAGATTTATGGGACATTTCAATAAGACAGAGGCCAGACATTTCACTGTGAGAGAGGCCAGATGTTGGACAGTATGGGAACATGAGGGCAGGCATACTCAGCATCAAGGTTCTGACTGACCACACCTGACAATAACAAGGGAGGATCACCACACTGTGCACCAAGCACTTCACAACCCCTTCATATCCACACTTGCCATCTGAGAACAAGTAATGAACCCCACCCCACAACATTCTTTGTCATCCCACACCACTGGTCAGAGATTAGGACAACCAGACTAAAGAATTACTGTCTCATACGTAGGCTGCCATTTATACCGCAACACAAAGAACTGCATTTGGAGTAGTGCTGTGACTGGGAAGCGTGGACTGCTTATGAATGGTGTCACACTGCGTTCAGCGATGAATCGCAGTTCTGCACTACTCTGGATGACCACCGTCTTCCAATGTTCTGGAGAGATGCAGCGGTGTTACTCCTGGCATCATAGTGTGGGGAGCCATCAAGTATGACTTCAGGTCATAGCAGGTAGTGACTGAAGAACTCTGAAGGCACAACAGTACATGTCACAGATATCCTGAGTCCTCACGTGATATGTTATGCAACAGTATTGTGGTGTCATTTTTCAACTGGACGACGCTTATTCACACACAGTATGTCTCCATGAACTCTCTGCATGATGTTGAGGTAGCTCCGTGGTCAGCAAGATCCCCCAATCTGTCCCCGAAAGAACATGTGTGGGACCAGCTCAGATGTCAACTAGTCCCAGTGCCAATATCAAGGACATCATGGACCACTTGCAACAGTTGTGGGTCAGCTTGCCCCAGGAGAGGACACAATAGCTTTATGACCACCTTCCCAAATGAATCAGTGCAATCATACAGGCCAGTGAGGGTGCATCATCATATTGGTAAGTGGACTCACACTGCCAAGTTCTTTGTAAATTTGACTGATTTTGTTACCACGCAAATACCACCACCTAGCCTCTCTCAGCCTGTGAACTTTAAATTTGTTTTACTCATCCTATTCTGCGTGCTTCACTTTTTTGTCAAGAAGTGTATGACACCGTGCAGCTGAGGAAGCATATGACACTGTGCAGCTGAAATTAAGTTCACTGCACAAATTTTTGCACTCCACTAAATCAACAATTTCTAAAATCTCAAAGATTCCATATTTGTTCCTACTCACAAGATGAAAAACTAAAAAAAAGCTACACATTTCTGCCATTTATGAACACTGCCATGCCTAAAGATGTATCTTGGCACCAAACCTTGACACTTAGTCGTATTTTGACAAATATACCAATTCTTCTTGTGCCTCACTACTACAGCAATACTTCACCTCTCACTAATATGCAAAATTCAAAACTGAAAAGGTCAAACCATTATTCTAAGAAAAGACAGTTTCTCACCTGATGGCCTGATATTTTACATAAATCTGCTGCCAGTTCAATATACACAGAGCATACTTTATTTTTTATTAAATTAGAAATTTGTATGGCATACAAAACTGAATGATGAGATACTTGCTCAAGGAACAACATTTGTTACAAGTTAAACCTTTCCAGCTTCTAGTGAAAGATAAAGTTTCAGCAACTCCTCACAAAAAACCTTGTTTATTTATTTTCTCTAGATCTTCAGACTCAGTATCTTTTGTCGGGTTAATAGCTTGTTACAAAAGAATTTTGAGAAGTTCTTTGCAGCACATTTATTTCCTCGCAGAAGCAACAGATCAATTATAATGTCCCACAATTAGTGTTCTCACTCTGTAATTGTGAGTATAGTAAAATGAACTATCACAATAAAGTAAAAATGGCTGGCAAGGATCCACACTAGACCTCCATTCTTTGCAGACAGTGCACAATCAGCTGGTTAAAACACAGTAATTCTAGCAGCTCTTCCTACAAAATTTTTTGACGAACTTATACTTATTACTCTCCCTCTGGTCTTTTTTTTCAGTTGCACAAAAAGACATTAACTAAGTGTGTAAACATCAAGAGCTCACTATAAGTTGGTACTTATGAATATAAACTATTTCATTTTTAAACTACATATCCATTTTCATGATCTTTTTGAAACTTTCTAATAGTTGTAAAGCATATTTCTGGGACCATCCAGTCTTGAACAATAAATCACACCAGCTGTGCTGCAAGGTGTTACGATGAAACTCTGTTATATGAATGTTTCTTTGATTCAAATGGACAGCTTATTTGAAAACAAAGGTTGCCTTTTGTAAATTATAAACCAAAGTTTGGAGACAGGTAGTTATTAGCAAAAGGGAAGAAAGACTAACCACATGATTGTAATCGTTCAACAACTGATACAAAGCTTGTCAACATCTGCAATAACTTTATTTGCACTGTCTGCAGGCATTAGAATATAGCCACAGCATTAAAACCTCCACCTGGGCTCTCTTCATGATCTAACAGAAGTTCCTATATCTTACTACATCCACATTCAACAGACACTCATTCTAGTCAACAGAACAAATCCCTCTCGGGGGAAAACAAGACAATCATTGTGTAATGGCTACTACAACAGTACACATGGTATTATTTAAGTTTGATTTCTATAAATGGCAAGGGCCAGAGGCAAAGCAAAACCTTGTTTCCTGGCTCCTACTGGTTCAGTGATTTGGAGTGCAGCAAGCAATGAATTAACAAATGGTATAGAAAATGTGCACACCTTAACCTGGCAGGTTTTTGACAATAGTATGAAGAGAGGAAGTAAGCTACAACCCGTTCATCAACTGTCCTATGTGGAGGAATGTTGCAGAAGGTATTGTGATGCTCACACTGAACATAGTGAGCCTTGCACTCCAAGGTGTTTCATGTAGTTCCCAGGGCAGACTGGAAAGTGCTTCATCATTCATTATAGCACTCGCACAGCCCAAACATAGCAAAACATAAACAAACAAGGTGGCCATCTATGGCTACAAAAAGTGCTATCATAGATATTTTCTTATCGCTAAGATTGGCAGTTGGCAGAGACATCACACCAATGGCACAAAGACTTCCTACTTCCACTTATTAAGCAAACTAGCAGTGTAATTTTCTTCTTTGCTGTGCTTGTCACAACAATGAGTAGAAATCTATAAAAATTCACCATAAAAGATGTAAATACTTACTACTTGAAAATAACTTCTCAATATATATGGTCATGTAAATATTTCATCTAAATCAACCGAAGTTGAAACTTTCTTTTTATGTTCAAATCATGTTACTTCTGAAAAAGGTTCTACTAAAAAGTGCATAGCAACAAACACTAATTATGTTATAATTACATCAAAAAGAAAATTTACTTCAAAAACTATAAAATTACATGAAAGACAATGACTGGTGAGTACCACCATTTCATCTATGCAATTTTACAGTTAGAATACAATGTCTGTTGTTGTTGTTGTTGTTGCAGTCTTCAGTCCTGAGACTAGTTTGATGCAGCTCTCCATGCTACTCTATCCTGTGCAAACTGCTTCATCTCCCAGTACCTACTGCAACCTACATCCTTCTGAATCTGCTTAGTGTATTCATCTCTTGGTCTCCCTCTACGATTTTTACCCACCACGCTGCCCTCCAATGCTAAATTTGTGATCCCTTGATGCCTCAAAACATGTCCTACCAAACGATCCCTTCTTCTAGTCAAGTTGTGCCACAAACTTCTCTTCTCCCCAATCCTATTCAATACCTCCTCATTAGTTACGTGATCTAACCACCTTATCTTCAGCATTCTTCTGTAGCACCACATTTCGAAAGCTTCTATTCTCTTCTTGTCCAAACTGGTTATCGTCCATGTTTCACTTCCATACATGGCTACACTCCATACAAATACTTTCAGAAACTACTTCCTGACACTTAAATCTATACTCGATGTTAACAAATTTCTCTTCTTCAGAAACGATTTCCTTGCCATTGCCAGTCTACATTTTATATCCTCTCTACTTCGACCATCATCAGTTATTTTACTCCCTAAATAGCAAAACTCCTTTACTACTTTAAGTGTCTCATTTCCTAATCTAATCCCCTCAGCATCACCCGATTTAATTTTACTACATTCCATTATCCTCGTTTTGCTTTTGTTGATGTTCATCTTATATCCTCCTTTCAAGACACTGTCCATTCCGTTCAACTGCTCTTCCAAGTCCTTTGCTGTCTCTGACAGAATTACAATGTCATCGGCGAACCTCAAAGTTTTTACTTCTTCTCCATGAATTTTAATACCTACTCCGAATTTTTCTTTTGTTTCCTTTACTGCTTGCTCAATATACAGATTGAATAACATCGGGGAGAGGCTACAACCCTGTCTCACTCCTTTCCCAACCACTGCTTCCCTTTCATGCCCCTTGACTCTTATAACTGCCATCTGGTTTCTGTACAAATTGTAAATAGCCTTTCACTCCCTGTATTTTACCCCTGCCACCTTCAGAATTTGAAAGAGAGTATTCCAGTTAACATTGTCAAAAGCTTTCTCTAAGTCTACAAATGCTAGAAACGTAGGTTTGCCTTTTCTTAATCTTTCTTCTAAGATAAGTCGTAAGGTTAGTATTGCCTCACGTGTTCCAACATTTCTACGGAATCAAAACTGACCTTCCCCGAGGTCCGCTTCTACTAGTTTTTCCATTCGTCTGTAAAGAATTCGCGTTAGTATTAGCCCTCGTCTTTTTACCTACTTGATCCTCTGCTGCCTTCACTACTTCATCCCTCAGAGCTGCCCATTCTTCCTCTACTGTATTTCTTTCCCCCATTCCTGTCAATTGTTCCCTTACGCTCTCCCTGAAACTCTCAACAACCTCTGGTTTTTTCAGTTTATCCAGGTCCCATCTCCTTAAATTCCCACCTTTTTGCAGTTTCTTCAGTTTCAATCTGCAGTTCATAACCAATAGATTGTGGTCAGAATCCACATCTGCCCCTGGAAATGTCTTACAATTTAAAACCTGGTTCCTAAATCTCTGTCTTACCATTACATAATATATCTGATACCTTTTAGTATCTCCAGGATTATTCCAGGTATACAACCTTCTTTTATGATTCTTGAACCAAGTGTTAGCTATGATTAAGTTATGCTCTGTGCAAAATTCTACAAGGCGGCTTCCTCTTTCATTTCTTCCCCCCAATCCATATTCACCTACTATGTTTCCTTCTCTCCCTTTTCCTACTGACGAATTCCAGTCACCCATGACTATTAAATTTTCGTCTCCCTTCACTACGTGAATAATTTCTTTTATCTCGTCATACATTTCATCAATTTCTTCATCATCTGCAGAGCTAGTTGGCATATAAACTTGTACTACTGTAGTAGGCGTGGGCTTCGTGTCTATCTTGGCCACAATAATGCGTTCACTATGCTGTTTGTAGTAGCTAACCCGCACTCCTATTTTTTTATTCATTATTAAAGCTACTCCTGTATTACCCCTATTTGATTTTGTATTTATAACCCTGTAATCACCTGACCAAAAGTCTTGTTCCTCCTGCCACCGAAGTTCACTAATTCCCACTATATCTAACTTTAACCTATCCATTTCCCTTTTTAAATTTTCTAACCTACCTGCCCGATTAAGGGATCTGACATTCCACGCTCCGATCTGTAGAACGCCAGTTTTCTTTCTCCTGATAACGACGTCCTCATGAGTAGTCCCCGCCCGGAGATCCGAATGGGGGACTATTTTACCTCCGGAATATTTTACCCAAGAGGACGCCATCATCATTTAATCATACAGTACAGCTGCATGTCCTCGGGAAAAATTACGGCTGTAGTTTCCCCTTGCTTTCAGCCGTTCGCAGTACCAGCACAGCAAGGCCGTTTTGGTTAATGTTGCAAGGCCAGATCAGTCAATCATCCAGACTGTTGCCCCTGCAACTACTGAAAAGGCTGCTGCCCCTCTTCAGGAACCACATGTTTGTCTGGCCTCTCAACAGATACCCCTCCGTTGTGGTTGCACCTACGGTACGGCCATCTGTATCGCTGAGGCACGCAAGCCTCCCCACCAACGGCAAGGTCCATGGTTCATGGGGGGGATACAATGTCTATGTCACTTCAAAACAATAAAATTCACCACTACCTTTCACCACAAAGTAGCAACACTAAAAGATCAATTTGAGGCCATAAGAGACTTACCCCATACTAAGATTGGACAATACTGATGCAAGGAATTGATAACATCCATTTTAAGGAATCATGGAAGCATTTCCCTGAAGCAATTTACTGAAATCATGGAAGACCCAAATCTGGGTGGTCGAAGGATGTACTAGAGCAGTGTGCACTTACAAAGGTGAGTAATGTATGATGCACAGTGGCATCGAGCAGCACACCACGTGATGCTCCAGCCAATAGCGTCATACTGATGTGCCTGTCTTGAACATGTGCATCAGTGTGAGTGCAGAACATTTAGCGTTTATTTTCATGTTACTGTAGGTATAGTGAAGTTATTTAGCCACTATAGTGTTCATTATGGATGTTATAAAGTAAACACTACAGCATTACATTAAGAAGCAATAACGATAGTTTTCTGAATATGCAAAGAGTCGGAAGCAGAGTCAGTAGCCAGATGTAGTGCTCACCCCCGCACTGCAACTTATCGGGGTAGGTGACGGAGTGTGAGGCATCAGACAAGGACACTGGCGATGCCACAGGGTATTCTCTGTTTCTCTCTGTCCAGAACACATCGTCCTGCCCCCTTGTTATGTGTACATGCTGTAGCGTGTTGTCTTACCTACTGTGTTGCCTCTCTCAATAGGTCAAGAGATCAGTATCTGTCGAGATATGGTGAGTACTAGGAGATTCAAGAATCTTCTGTCATTTTGTGAGTTGCCTTGGTACAACAGAAGTGAATAAGATGAAGTTATCTTTTTGATGTTCTAGTTTCTGCAATAATTTATTGTGAAGCATCTTCAGGAGCAAAGTGGTGCTTATACTGCAATGTATGTGTGCCTGCCTAATGTACCTGAAATTTTATTACTAACACAATATATTGTGTGCATTTTCCCTTAGCTGATTTTAAAGAAGGGCACCAGGAGTAGTCCCACCCCACACAAACTGTGATGGGTAAAGAGTAGTACCAACAGTGGACCAATAATGGCTTCACAAGGTGTTTAAAACAATTTTAATATACAGTTTATTTTTCAGTCCCAGTCGCACATTTTAACATTTGTTCTACATGGCCCGAATATCTCTCTCTTTCCTAGTGTCTAACCTTCACGATTTAGCAAATTTCTTTTTATGTCAACTTTTGTGACCAGATGCCCTTCCTCCTGTCACCAGAGTCATCACTTTACCTAAGAAAGGTAAGTCATGTGTGTCACCTGTTTGTGAATCGCATAAACTGTGTTCTGAGTGTTATTGTATTTTAACTGTCTGTGGCTCATATTTTCTGAGGGGATGACTGATGAATAGCCCAGCATCTGCCTAAACAAGTGTTTAGAAATGCCTCAGAATACATTCAAATCAATGGTCATTAATTGCCGAAGGGTCTGGTTCTTGCAATGCTGTACAGTAAGCAGGTATAAATGGCCTGAACATATAAGAATAAAATGAGGCAGGACATTCAACAATGGCAACAACATAGTGGTGTAGAACGTTCAGCAATGACAACAACGTTATTACTGCACAATATTGTTTGTTAAAGCTGGCAGACACAAGGCACAAAAATGCTAGTGACTTTGACATCTTTCAATCTTCACTGATTTCGAACTGATATGACACTGAGTGCCCACACCATACACAACTAGTTCAGTGCATAAACCAAATTTATACTTCTTCACCATGTTAATGACTGACTGCACACACACACACACACACACACACACACACACACACAGTGCAAACAATAAACATGAGGGAGTACAGTGAGATTGGGGAGAGGGGAGAGCGGGGGGAGTGGGGGAGAGACACTGGAGTGGAAAATGGTAAGAAAGCTAAGTGTAAGAAAAGCAGAGTAGAAATGACGTGGCTCAATGTGGGAACTAGCAAAGGTGTGGGAAAGAGGATTGCGAGAATGGGAGATATACAGCAGGAAGAATGGAAAATATACAGCAGGAACAGCCCAAGACTACTATACTAGAAAATAGTACTAGGGAAAAATCCAAATGCAACACACAGCAGCAAACCTGCGAAAGTCATTAGTATTTTAAACTGCAGCCTTTGTAAAATAAAATAGCTGAGAACAAAAAGACTGGTTTGAACTGCTAACTGTCTTGCAACATGTCATGGAGGATGCTTGTTTTCTGTTCCATATAGAATCAAAGTTATTTAAAAAAATGTACAGTCTGACAGGTAATTGTGATTCTAAATATTTAGATCAATAAGCTAGTCAACAAATGACATTACATTTCGTATAAAACTAAGTTTACACAAATTTAGGATTTGAGGTGGGGATTTTTTTTTTAATATAAGCTGTGATTACCTAGCAGTTATCAAAATTTGTAGGCAATGAAGAAGTGAAACATCCCTTTTCAGTACAGAAGCACAACACAAACCAAATGATTATGTCCCAGATTACTAATAGAACACTCTACTTTAATATTTAAATTTGTGGATTTGTATCTTACTTAACACCAAGGCAGTGATTATATGGCTACTGAGAAGGGGAAGCACATGAAAAGGCAATCTCTCTTTATCAGTTCCTTTCCTTGCTCTAGCTACCGGTATCTTAATCAATAGCATGCTTAACACCAAGGCAGTGATTATATGGCTACTGAGAAGGGGAAGCACATGAAAAAGCAATCTCTCTTTATCAGTTCCTTTCCTTGCTCTAGCTACCGGTATCTTAATCAATAGCTGTGGAAGGAAGAACAGTAAGAATTTAATGCTTCCTGTTATCAACACAATTAAACAAAGAAAATTAACTCAAGTGTATGAGAAGGGTGGTGACAACTGCTTTGTAAGAGAAACCATTTCGGTATTTAACTGACTGATTTTGAGAAATTGTGTAAAGTTAAAAGCAGAATGGCTGTGCAAGGATTTGAATCGTTCTACTCCTGAATAGCGATCCAGTGTTTTCCCACTCTAGACTTTGGATAGGAACTGGTCCTCCTAAATGTGTGTGGCTTTTATTGTTCATCTAGCTTTAAGATCTAATAAACATTTACTTCATCTCCACCTACTTTCATTGCTTGTTTGCTTTCTAAGCAGTTTTTCCACAATGTCAAAGACCTAACTTATATTTCACAAGGTGTGGTTCTTTGTTTTTGCACCTGCTCCACCCTATCTTCCTTCTTGACATTCTACTATGTGAAATAAAGTGGCTTCGGCACTAGCTATACAGAAAGCATTTTTCTGCTATCTTTTCTACATCTGGTATTGAGACGAGTTGTATGAGCAATGAAACGAATGTATTTTTGCCGACAGTAGACTGTAGGTACCACAAATACTTGTGGAATCCAAGATATCCACAACACCAATGCTGAAGGAAAAGAAATGTGATTGGTAGAAAACTGCTGAAGCACTCAAATGTCCAACTGGAAATGTCAGAAAGATGATAAATTCACTAGACATTTCAGGAGGGAAAGGAGTGAGTAAGCACAAGCTTTGCATTTCTTTTTGTTACAATGGAAAAATAAAACAAATTTTCTTGCCAATAAGCAACATAATTAATATGCTAATCACAATTAAAAATATGTAAAAGAGCTGATCATTCTCACTGTTTAGGTTCATGATAGTGGTAATTACATGGTCAATGTATCACTATTACGTTAAAGATGTTGTTGTTACACACTATCACTGTGATTATGGTTCCATATTAGCTGTAGAATATTTCAGATGAAATGAAAATTTGTGTGGGACTGGGACTCAACCCAGGTTTTGCGGCTTTGCAGCGAGTGGTTGCTGTAGATGTTTAGGCTATCCAAGCGCCTTTCAGGAGCCGCCAGAATCTCCATTTGTCCTGGTGTTTACACTCCCTTGTACTCACACTATATATTCAGATAGCTGAAGCGGTTAAGGTGACTGCTTGTGAAAAAGTGGGAAATACAGGTTCAAGTCCCAGTCCAGAGCAAATTTTCATTAGTTCTGCAATATTCTACAGCTGATGCAGAACTATAATCACAATTTGCAATGTCATTCTAACTGAATATGGCTTTCGACTGCAGTACTGATGTAAATATCTCCCCAGTTGCTAATAACAAGAGTGTAAACACTACACTGTCTTTAGATGGTGGTCACTGGTAATTAATAGTGTTCTGCTCAAAAATTCTCTCTCCAAGTGTAATGAGAAGTCAGTAAAAAGGGTCAACTGAAGTAAGGCGCCAAGTTTCGGAATAATACTTAGGAAAGCTGGAGCTGCAATTCAGAGCTAAATGTACCCCCCCCCCCCCATGCTTTTCCACATTTATACAAATCCAAATAAACATTTTTTTTTTACCTTAGACATTTTTCTTATTTTGTCGAACAAATAATTCTCAAGTTCTATACACACTAAATCCAAAGCCTACTTCAACAGTTTTTTTATTTATTACAATGGCACCCATTTCCCCTGATTCAAAAACTGAGAAAAAGGGACATCTATTGCATTACAAATTTCTGAGACTTTCATGGCCACTTGTTGATATATCACCTGTTGGCTTCTGTCTTGGTTCTTTGGTCGATGTTTGTTTGATGATTTTTGTGATACATTGTCAGCACTAGTGGCTGGTATTGTCAAAGGTTCATCCTACATTGCTAGTGGCAGACTGGAGTTGAGGTCATGGTCAGAGACTGTATGTACCTGTCCCACCAATGTCTGAGGACTTTTCTCTGGTCATTACTGTTGTGGTTCTTGCTGTGTTGGTAGAAGAGCCAACACCGTGTTGCTAGAGGAGGCCGAAATGCACGCGTTTAATTACACACAGACTGGCGTGAGGTCTGGAACAATTAAAGGAGTTGAGTCTAATAAGAAAAGAACGTAGTTCTTGGAATACTTAACTTTAATCCATATTTGGTGTACAGCGCTCTTGACGGTACATGTTTTATAATTTCAATATTAATTGAATACGGCGCCTTGCTAGGTCGTAGCAACTGACGTAGCTGAAGGCTATGCTAACTATCGTCTCGGCAAATGAGAGCGTGATTGTCAGTGAACCATTCCTAGCAACGTCGGCTGTACAACTGGGGCGAGTGCAAGGACGTCTCTCTAGACCTGCTGTATGGCGGCGCTCGGTCTGCGATCACTGACAGTGGCGACACGAGGGTCCGACGTATACTAATGGACCGCGGCCGATTTAAAGGCTACCACCTAGCAAGTGTGGTGTCTGGCGGTGACACCACAGTTCTCCCTTTGCTATCTGCAATGGTCATTCACAGCAGCACTGGAATCTACATCCATTATCTCAAAGCTTTCCTCTTTCTTGTTGAAGCTATTTTCATGTTTGCCGATTTTATGGCTTTCCTGAAAGTAGGCCTGGGAACTCTTCTCCGCAGTGAGGTCTTCTGTGTCAATGAATTTTATTTTGTGGCTGGTGTTACACAGAGCATGTTATTCTACAGCTGATTTATTCATTTATCCCACGCTGCAATACTGTTAATGTATGATGGTGCTGATGTTGATGGATTGTTTTGTCATTTCCACATGTACGTGGTATGTAGTCTATCCCTGACATTGGAAGTTGATCCCTTTTGTCCTTTGTTGACATGAGACACTCTTTGATCATCTTCCTCGATTTCTAAATAATCTTTATGCCATGTTTGTAGAAAACAAGGTCAATTCTGTGCATCACCCTGGGGCTGTACAGCAGAAAGGTCATATCACATACTACTTCTTCCGATGTGTCGTTTTGCTAAGTGTTAGATTTATAATGGGTATGGCCTCTCTGCCATACATCCCCAGGGTGACAAAGCACAGAATCCTTGTGCATACAAAGTAAAAAGACTAATTACAAATCTAACAAAAAGATCAAAGTGTTTCTCAGGTTGGCAAAGGGCAAAAGGGACCCCACTTGCAATATCAGGCATATACCTCATACCATGTGCATATGGAAAAAGACTGTGGAAATGACAGGATGATCCATCAACAAGAGGATCTCTAAACGTAAACTGTATTGCAGGTTGGGTTAGGTGGAGAAATTGGCCATGGCGGAGCATGGGCCGTGTAGACCAGCCACATAATAAAATTTGCAAACACAGAAATTCTTGCCGGAGAGAAGGGCAGCCATGCTCGCTTGTTCAGAAAAGTCATAGAAATTCACAAATAATTGGCGCAACGGGTACATGTAATCTCCAGCTGAGAGCTCAACTCTAGTTTACCACCAGCAATGGAGAATGAAGCTGTGACAATGCCAGTCATTCATACTCGTGAAACATCAGAAAAATCAAAATCATGTAACGTCAGCTGAAAAACTCAAGAAGGAAGCCACAAGTAATATTCCTTGTACTGCAAAGAGCTACATTTTTTTACATTCTGTATTGGAAATTTAATAAAATACATATGTTTTATTTGGCACATTCGAGTCCACTCTTTACCTATCAACAATGATCTTCAAAATAAAAATTAGACTATACATGGAAGCTACAAGACAGGTATAAATTAAGAATTCATAATTTCCAAATACTTTCAGTTTATCTACATCTATACTTTGCAAACCACTGAAGTGCATTGTAGAGAGTTCATACCACCGTACCAGATATTAGGATTTCTCCGTATTCCATTCAAATATGGAGTGCAGGAAGAATGATTGTTTGAATGCCTCTGTGCATGTTGCATTTAACCTAATCTTGTCCTCACAATCCCAAGTGAGCATTATGTATGCAGTAGTTGTACATTTCTACAGTCAGCCTTTAAAGCCAGTTCTTGAAACTTTGGTAGTAGGCTTTCTCACGATAGTTTACATCTACCTTCAAGAGCCTGGAAGCCCTGTTCTTCAGCATCTCTGTGACACTCCCACACAGGCCAAAAATACCTGTGACTGTTCGTGCTGTCCTCTGTATACGTTCAATATGCTCTGTTAGTCCTATTTGGTAAAGGTCCCACACACCTGAGTAGTATTATCGAATGGATGGCACAAGAGATTTGTAAGTAATCTTCTTTGAAAATTGATTGCACTTCCCCAGTACTCTACCAGCAAGGCAAGATCTACTACCACCTGCTTCACACCAACTGAGCCTATGTGATCACTCCAGTTCATATCCGTACGAAGTATTGCAATCAGGTTATTTATATGAGTTGACTGATTCCAACTGCGACTCACCGCTATTATAGTCATAGAATGATATGCCCCTCCCCCATTTTTGTGAAGTGCATAACATCAGAAATGTTAATATTTAAAGTAAGTTGCCAAACTTTGCAACACTTTTAAATCTTCTCAATGAAAATTTATGCAGCTTCTTTCAGACAGTAGTCATAGATAACTGTATCATCTGCAAAAAGACTGAGGTTACAATTAATAATGTCTGCAAGATCATTAATATATAACTTGAACACCAACAGTCTAACAGACTTTCCTGGGGAAAATATGAAATTATTTCTACAAATGATGGTGATCCCCCCCCCCCCCAAATCCAGTCACAAATTTTTCTTGATACCCCACACGATCATATTTTTTGACAAGTGTAGTTGTAGTACCGAGTCAAGTGTTTTCAGAATCCATGCTGGTCGGCATGGAGGAGCTTACTCTGTCTGAGATACCTCATTACGTATCACTTCAGAATAAGTTTTAAAATTCTGAACAAAATGGTGTCAAGGATATTGGAAGGTAGTTTCATGGATCACTCCTTTTGTAAATTGGTGAGATCCACACTTTGTTCCACACTGGGGATGGCTCTTTGTTCAAGAGATCTACAACTGATTATAGTTAGAAGAGGAGCTAACTCCACCGTAAATTCAGTGTAGGTTCCGACAGGTCTTCCATCAGGAACTAGAGATTTGTTAAATTTTAATAATTTCAGCTATTCCTCAATACCACTGAAACCACCACTTATTTCTCATCTTTCCAGTGGTACAAGGATTAAATTGGGGCAATTCTCCTGGGTTTTCCTCGGTAAAGGAACATTTGAAAACTGAATTAAGCATTCCAGCTTTTGCTTTGCTACTCTCAGTTTCAGTTCCTCTCTCATTCGCGAGAGACTGGACATTAATGATGGGTGCCACTAACAACCTTTACATATTACCAGAATTTCTTTGGGTTTCGTGGAAGATCATTCAACAGTAGTCTGCTATAATAGTCACTGAAGGCTTCACATATTGCTCTTCTCACAGCCAAACGTACTTTACTCTGCATCTCTCTACACACAGCCCTACGATATTTTTAACACCTATTACACAGTACTCTCCGTTTCTTTGGAAGTTTCTTCAAAGTGTCTGTGTATCGTGGAGTGTTAATGTGTTATTAGGTATTTATGTATCCAGTCATGATCAACTATCCTTTCAAACTTGAGCCATAGTTGTTCTACATGCTCCTACTCTATGCTGAAAGTTTCAAGTTCATCATTGAGATAGGATTCTAATGGTTTTTATCTAGTTTACCAAACACATACATCATTGTACTTATTTTAGTTGTCTTTTGTACTTTGGTAATCATTACTGTGATAGTGCATCATGGTCAGTGGACATCCTCAAAGAGGTCAGGTCCATTTTTGCCATTAACTCTATTTTCATCATAAGTCGTGTTCCAAACTAAATCTTCTAGGTAGTACTAACAAAACTAAGTTTCCTAGTTGATTATTGGGTGATTAGTGACCCCCCCCATATGATTACAGTACAACTGGGGAACTTATGTACAAGAGAAATGAGGGTTTCTCTAAAGTTTTCGGTTGTATCAGAGAGGGGAGTGTGGTAGGCGACAGAAGGATCCAATTACCATTTTATGCCCACTGCTGATACTAAGTCTTGCCAACACAGTCTCGCCTGCAGCTTCAATTTCTATCTGAAAGAATTTGAGTTTCTTGTCCAATGTGACAAACACACTACCTCCATTTCCCATAACTGACCCTGTCAATATATTCTTAAATTCTCCCCACCCCCAAATTTATCACAGTACAGGATAGGAAATAGATCAAAACACATATAGAAACCTGATGGAACATAATGACCTACAAATGTAGTAACACAGCTCTTTACAAAACAGTGAAGCTAGGAAACGTAAATTACTTACAGCAGTCTGATAACACAAAAACCATACAACTCATATCAGTTGCTACCACATACCATGTTTTCTACTTAATAAGAGAAACTGCAAGCAAAGGTGTTAAATTCTCTTACCTGAACACTTGATATATTCAGCCTACAAAGCTTTGAGACACAGGGATGTATTTCGCAGCACGAAGAATCCCGTCTGCGAGGCTGATACTTGTTCTACCATCTATCACTGAAACCAAGAAAGAACACTGTATTATCACGAAAATGATAGGTACAACCATGAAAAATAAAAGGAGTAAAACAGAGTGGAAGAATGATTGATGACTGCAAATGTAACTCTATGGCTGAAACACATCCAGAAAACAGAAGGCAGGCACATAGGTGTTAGCCTCTACCTCAATTTGCCAGAAAGGCGATGTAAATTTTATACACACCCTGTCTATATTACAAGCCTCAGCTTAAAATAGTTAACTCCTCTAATTTCCACCTTCTCCCCTAAATATTGCAACCACGTAGCAAGAATGTCATTAACAATTATACTTTTCTCAAACTTACTATACATGTTAATGCAGTGAGGACCTTAAACTTTTAAATTCTCCAAGTTCAATCTACAGAAGGCCTAAATAGGAAGATCAGTGATACAAGAAAGTAAAGCATGAACGAACAATCTGAACCTCAAGTTGACAGAACATTTTATATAACAGAAATGTAAATATACCATACAGCGGAGATGCTGAGTCACAGATAGGCATAACAAAAAGACTTCCACAAATACAGCTTTCAGCCAGTAAGGCCTTTGTCAAAATTAGGTGACAAACGAATGAACGCATGCAAGCACGCCCCCCCCCCTCCCCCACAAAAACTCCCACTCGTGTGCGAGTTGTGTTTGTGTCAGTGTGTACGTCATCTAATTTTGACAAAGGCTGAAAGCTATAGACAGCCTTTTTGTTGTGCGTATCTGAGACTCAGCATCTCTGCTACATGGTGAGTAGCCACTTTCTTTTTCACAATATTGTTACATTCCACCCCATTTTCCATTGTTTGAAACATGTAAACGTTTTAGCTTATGGCATATGGTAACAAAATCACACATATTTTTTACTGTCTGTAAGGATTTGCACTCTTGATCTTTAGGCAACACACAAGAAAGTATGCAAAATTTCACATTTACCAGTGTCTCACAACAAATGACCACTATTGGAAATAGCAATGATGGCTGCACACTGTATAGTTGTGAATGTCTATCCACTGCTCAATGTCTTCAATATACAATGGAGTTCATCATTCTATTATTTGTATTACATAGGAACAGGTAAAGAGAAACCTTCATATGAGTTGTTGGCTTTGGCCACTGAAGTAATGTTATTAGCTGCTGGCTGGGATGACAAACTGATCTGTAAGTTAACCCAAGACATAGTTTAGGTTAAAAGGTAGTAGTTAGTATGTTAGTGAAACCAACAAATGTGATGCTAAAAAAAAAAAAAAAAAAAATTGGTTGTGGCGACAGACTGATCTGTAGCTTATGCCGGAGGGGGGTGGGGGTCGGGGTGGTCGGCTATTATGTCACGTTATAGCCGCCATATGGTTTGCAGTCACGTGTAACATGTTTCCTGTTTCAGTTGTCAAAGCCGATGATCTGTACCCACACAGAGAGAGAGAGATGTACGCAAATGTATCTTACATTACTTGCAACGGACTTCATAACTGTCACTGTAGCATATAGTTGTTGATGACTGAGGACGTGGAGTAGGGGTGGAGAGGAAGGGAGGAGGTCAGGTAAGGTGGAAAGACGAATGGCCTGCTTATGCAATGAACTGTAAGACTGTGCATATTTGGGATCAACACTACTGAAGGGGAAGCAAATTTTGAACATTTGCTGTAAAAATTATCCACAAAATTTTATTGCCTGTTTTACATTTGAAATACTGCAATACACTGTGTGCGTTTTACTCTAGAGTATATTCTTATCGACAGAGTAAAATTCCAATTGTAATTCCATAAGCAATGTATATAAGTGGTCATTGTGTAATGGAAGTTTTGGTGATGACACAATCCAACATCTCCTGGAGTTCTTCCTCAATACCTCAAAGACGGTATTATATTTACATCCCTATGCCCACAAATGGGGAGCAATTGTTAAATGTTGCAAGACATGACGTATCTCTGCATGTTGGATATTGAAACCAAGTACATTAACATTGGGCTAGTACAGTTCCTGTATCCCATGATATCCACGTGCAATGATTTTGTTTTGCTACCCCTGCCCTTACCCTTCCCAAACTGTATCCTGGAATTTCATCTGCTGGCCTCAGTGTCACCTTTCATTTCCCTGTTGCCACTACAGTGAGTTAATTTCGACAGCATGCACACTACATCTCATATTTAACACATAAGCTGAATGGGTTTTCTTTTCTCCCCCCCCCCCCCCCCCCTTTCACTGTGCATCTGTGGGGAATCACAGTACTTCAGGAGGGGGAGCGGGAGCAGATTATGTTTCATAATATGGCCAAAACAATAGCACTAACAAAACTTGGGCCACTGACTACATTTTAACACTTTACTTCTCTACAATAACAGACATCGTATGCTTAATCTCCATGATTAATCACCACACAAACTACACTAAAACTGAGTATCAAAACAGAGAGATACAGCCTATCCAACAAAAACAAAGAGAGGAAATCACAAGGGGTTGGGGTATTAAGGGATTATGCATATTTCAAGTTAATGAACATACATACAGTACCCTGGAATTTGTTTCTTGCATATTTTGTATCAGGAAATATGAAATGTGGCACAAAAATACTTCATTATTGCAAACAGTTGCACCCTATGTTAAGTGGCTCATACATCATCAGAACATAAACCCTCACATCAAGAAAGAGATGAAGCAATACATCAAAAGTGACCTTGAATTTATAAGATATCATCTGTATCCTCCAGTTCCAGTGATATAAAATGGAAATGTAATGTTATCTTTAAGACAAAAGCATATGATGACCAATGAAATACAGGAAAAACACTAAACTAAAATTACTGAGAAACAGCACACAAACAAAACCTGAAGAATCAACTTGCATATTTCCAATGGAACTGGCTTCAAAATGAGTCTCAGTGGTGATAAATACTGTATTTCTTACCGGTTAGAATGTCACAAGCTTACAACAAAATCCTACAAAGCAATGAAATTTCGAAAAGAATTATTACTTTGTCTTATTTTATTATTTTTTCTTACAAGATCAAATAATGGTGACAACACTCCAAAAGAACAACAATTTAAGAAATTAATGGTCGCCTATTTTAAATATAACTATGTTTAGCTTTCGACAAAATTATTTATTGGTGTGTGTTCAGTATGACAACAAAAAATTTCACTTCTTCAAACAATTAAAATATTATCTGCAAGAAAGGCGTTTAGAATTGCGCATGAAACGTAGTTGGGCATCTAATGAGATAGTTCATAATATCTGAATACAAAGCGATGCCTCAAGTAAACAAACCAACTAATTATAATACATATACAAATGAAAGCATTAACAGTCACCTAAATCGTGTGTAGAACACAATGGCCAATGGGCAATCTATATAATTCCCCAACAGAAACATCACTTGTGATTCATCTCTTCAAAAAAACACCGCTAGCACACGATACAATCAGTAAAGATTGACAAAACAGCTCCAAATTATACAAAACAATTGTTGAATTAATACATCAAATGCATCAACATAGGTAACTTCAATAATACCATTAACAATTCCCCCATACGAGTTAAAAAAAAGAGTTGCACTCCACTAAACAATTCAGTTATTAACGTTTACATACAAGTTATAATAGCAACGCAACCCTAAGACGTGTTGACGGCTATGCCTTGTTTGTTTACAGAATCGGACAGCAATGAAAATGCTATAAATTCGCATTCAAGGCACCATAACAAAACAATGGAACATCATTTAGGATATTTCTATTTGATACTAACAATTTCTTTTTCGAATTACATAGAAAAACAAGTCATACGATCACCTGTAATGTATAAAATCATACACAATCATAATCCCTGTTATTTTACAAGAGCACGTAAATTAATTTCGTGACTAAATTCCACCATATTTTTATTTCACATACACAGATTTATCACTTCCGCATCGTCGCTTCCCACATGAAACACCACGAACATCAAACAAATCGGAAGAGTTGTGATTGCTACTCGAGTGTTTACCATCAACATCCAAACTTCATTTACGCATAACATCACTTTACTGCGGCAATGATGGGTTACAATTACGTTCACCTCAAACAATACTAACTTCTGAAGCGGAGTACATGAAGGTTGCAGGAAATATACACGTTTTCCACCGTATTTTGCTGTAAATAAAAGCTAACCACAACCACAGGTGGTCTCCGCTTTATAGGGGAAGCTTGCATTATATAACAATTTTTACACCAGTACTTCACTCTGCTGCATTTTAAGCACCTTCGAAGATCGTATTACGGTGAAAATTATCGGCACTTCTGACCTACATTCTATATAAACACAGTAAAATTAAATACTAGTGTTTTAGGTTATAGTTACTTACAGTTATAATCCAGAGATTATAGTATTTTGTTATAGTCTCTTTGAAGTTGGTCCTTAGCATCGCGTATTGAAGCGCCTCCACAGCGACTATAAATTGGGAACTGTTTGGCGGCCATGTTAAGTGAAAACTACCGCGAAGATCAAAATATGATGTTTCAAGCCATGCGTTTGTTTAGTATATACCGTGAAATACGACGTGTTGTAATTTATTAATAGCTAATGAGACAGGAAACCGAAATTACCCTCGAGCAAGGACCACAAACAGAATGAACCACCTCTTTTCCAATAAACTGTTTTCCCTTGTTTTCTACGAACAAGTACAGCAACAGAAATTGACTACTGTGACTTCATATGGCTAGAACGAGGGGAGATATCAGGCCAGCAACTTCATGCGTACATCTCCGAACTAGCTTAAGTCTATAAATTCGAAAGGTACTGTTTTTCCATTAACAACATTCGTTATACGTATGTAGTCGTCTTTGCTACGGGAAGTTGGACTCCATTTCTCGACAATAGAAAACATATATGAGTATTTTGTTGCAGTCTGCAAAACGTTTTCCTGTATTTCGTAATTATTTGTAATTAAAAGAAGTTAAAATTTTAAGTTTCACATAATTTTTACATTGTACTCTCTAGTTGCAATTTCCTTTCACGAGAAGATACTTGAGATTTTTAATATTAAACGGAAATTTCGTTGTCAGCCATGTAAAATATCTCGTGTCAATTTCTTAACGACTTGTGAAAAAATTACAGGAAATTAGTAGCTGTATAGTTTTTCTCAGGGCACGTATTTGATGTTCGAATTGTGAACAGACAAGTTTTAAATTATTTTAAACTCATTGTTGGAATCCTGGCGCAGTTTCGTTCTCAGATGCATATTAAAGCTATAAAAACAGTGTGCCAGGTTGTGGAACGACTGACAAAAATAACATTAATTCTGCGCTTGCTTGTCTCTCCCGACGTATCTAAAGATCTATATCAGTGGTTGTGTGCGATTCTGTCGAAGATAATCACATTGCGGGTCGGATATTGTGTAGGTGTGGTGAATCAATAGTCACTAAGCTTTCAGTCCAGTAATAATAATAAAGCTCTTTTTTTCATTGTCGTGGATAAGAAATAATAGATAGATTTATACCTATTTCCGTTTGGGATAGGAAAATAGTTTGTTTCATAATTTACGTAATTTGCAATATTACTATAGTTTATGAGAAATTGTAAATTCGATAAGTACACTGAAATGAGATAAAAATTGTTTATGGATCCGGTTTACCTACTACACCCTCGTTTTACTAGTTTTGACAATCTGTTCGTTTAACAAATCATCTGTATGACACCAAGGAGGTTCAGCAGTTTGAGTTGGTCCTACTGCATTGGTTGACAAAATGGTGTACGAATTTTGAAGCACAAAATGTGCGGAGAAATGACATAGAAATGTAGCCCTTGACCACATTTGGGCATGAAGTTTAATTTGTGCACTGACCTATCCAAAAGAAGGCAAACACTAGTTTAAAACTGCGTTCATAACCTACTTCTGATTTAAGATTTATCACTGTTGAAGGTAATCTCTAATTAGATATGTGCTATTGATAATATGCACGTAAAAACATTTTCATTTAGTTACACGCATGACAGAAACTTAGTAATAGCACAAGATTTCAATAACTGTCAACAAATTCCGTTTGTATCGAAGCGCTATATACTTTTGAGTTTTGACCAGTTAAATTCTGTTTTATGTTTGTGCACTCTAAGTAGTATGTGTGTCCTCAACGTCAAAGCTTTTCCAATTTTGCTCAGCCTGCTAGTTGGTTCGGAATAAATTCATAACACAGCTTGATTTGGTTCTGGCATTTTTTATATTTAAAAAGTAAAAATTTGTTTGTCATAATGTTACAGAACACTGTACATTGTAGCCTAATGTGAAGTATCTGTAGTTGTTTTCAAACTTAGCTTTAGCCATCTGATTTTAAAAGTGCCAGTGTCAGGAGAGCCACATATTTAATTTTCAGTCTACACCACTATGATGAAATGATATTCAGGTCTAGTTACATACTTTTGTAGGTTTCTGTGTTATCTTTCAGATCGTACACTAGAATTCAGAACTTTGAACACATTATAGCATTAACAGAAACATTTACCAAGTTGTGACATGGTCATGGATTAAAACAGTGGTCCAGGAAGTGTAGAATGAATTTCTTTTATTTCCGGCAATGATTACAAATCTTTTGGGCCTTAGACTACCAGTTTTTATCAGCAGTGACCATATTCAGATCTTTTTAATAACATGCCCTAATATAATAAAGCCATAGTGGCATTGTTAAAAAAATATACACAAAATCATCTTGTTGTCATTGCACATATTTAAAATATGGTGTAAAATAGGCCACAGCTTTGGCAGAGTCATACTGTTCCTGTTGGTACTGGTAGTAATAGAGACAGTATGACTCTGCCAGTCAGATAAGTTTTGTGATAATGACAGAAATAAAAGAAATTAATTGGCAGAAGTACTTGATTAGTGATATACTATGTAGAAATGGAGAATTTGTTGGATTAATTTACACTGGAAGAGTGTAGTATACTGATGTTGTATGTGATTAGCAATAAACAAAGTGAAATGTCAACAATTCTTAGAAGGATAATGCCAGAGTTGATGAAATTGAACACATTTTAAAGCCATGAAATTTAGATATAGGTTTAATATAAGAAAGGAGTGCATAAATTTATTAGTAAGAAAGTATAAGAATAATAATGTCCAAGCAACATATTTGCATTTAAATTAATATTAAAATCAAATTTGGAGACAATTACTAGAGGAAGGTCCCAAAAGAAAATTGATCATTTCATAATATTACAGTTTTAAACCATTTGAGATGTAAGACTCGGCAGTCATTATGAGGTTAGGTAAACTTCTGCAAATGAATAGAAGATGAGATGACTGAAACAAAAGGTTTCTCCTCTAGTTAAACTGTTGAAAACATCATTAATGAAAGTGTGTTAACTTTTATGCTGTTTGTTGTATAAATGAGTTAATGCATTATTGTAGGAAATTTGCAAAATTCAGTAGTATATTTTGGTATGAGATAGTCAATTATTATGACATTTGCAGGGGGTTTGAGGTGTAATATGTGCAGAAATGTGGAAGAAAACACAAGGACACTGCCATGTGTGGCATGACCATGTGAGGGGCGACAAATCAGTCACGTGCATTTGTGATCCCCCCCCTCCCACTCAGTTGAGCAAGTGCCTTCACACATCCAACAGAGCACTTAATTCTTCACTTGTTCAATCACTGGAATAGTAAAAATCTTCACATAAATGTCAAGACCATGCCCAGCAATATGCCAGATGTCATCCTTAGTCGCATAGTTGAGGTTACAGTCCAAATTATTTCCTCTTGGACTTAACCCTTTCCCATTTCCCAAATGTGAGCTTGTGCTCTGTCTCTAATGAGTTTGCCACTTCTGCCATTCAGATCAAACCGCATTTGGGGTGATAACATGGAAACAAATCAAATTTGTGATTTCTGGCATGGCCCGAGGAAGTGTTACAGGCCATCTGCTGTCACTAATCTGCATAAACGATTTAGGAGACAATCTGAGCAGCTGTCTTAGATTGTGTGTTGATGATGCTGTCATTTACAGTCTAAGAGCAAAATGATAACACAGTAAATACCTGTGTGATGTGAAAAGTGGCAGATACCCTAAACAATAAAAAGTGTTAGCTGCTAATGAATACTTAAAAAGAAATTGTGAAATTTCAGTCACATGGTAAATGACACTAATTTAAAGCATGTTGATTCAACTTAATACATAGTGGGTGCAGTTACGAACAGTTTCAGTTTAAACCATCACATAAAACATGTTATGGAGAAGGCAAACAACCCACTACATTTTATTGCCGAAACACACACAAAAGCAAAAAATATGCTAAACAGACTTACTACAGTAAGATTCTCTCTCATCTCCTGGAGAATTGGCGCATGACAAATTGACAGTGAACATCCAAAAAGTTCAAGGTAGGACAGCTCAATTTGTATTCTCGAAAACTGGGCATGTAGTGGATATAATATGTTAGATGAAATGGCAGTCATTAAAACAAAGGCATTTTTTGTTGAGGCAAGATATTTTCACTAAATGTCAATTACCAACTTTCTCCTCCGAATTCGAAGTTAATTTCCTGGCATCCCACTTACATAGAGGGAAATTAGCATTGTAATAAAATAGAAGAAATCGAATGTTGCATGCAAAGATTTAGGTGTCCATTTTTCCCACGTGCAGTCAGATAGTGGAATATTAAAAACAGTCTGAAAGTGGTTCTATGGACCCTCTGCCCAGCACTTGGTGAAATGCACAGTAGTCATGTATATGTAGATGTCTTTTGTGGCAGTCATTGATCATGAACATAATGGTCTTAAATTATTTACTCATATCACTTTTAATCATGGGTTGTGTCAAATAGCATTGTTCGAAAGACTTGAAACTCTCAAAGGAAATCATCAGAACATTCAAAATTTACCTTTGTGTTAAACAATGGAAAGTCCAGGATGTAATAATGACAAGTCAGATACAGTGGTGATGTGTTTTTGAGTAGTGCTTACATGAATCTGGTTCATCGTCTCCTCTGTATGGTGAATATTACCTTTGTGTTAAGTTATGTCTAAGGAAAGCTTTTGACAGTGTTAGCTGAAATGCATTCTTTGAACGTTTGAAGTTACCAGAGATAAAGTTAATCTGCAGCTACTATGGAAAGCACACTGCAGTTAAGAGTTGAAATATGTTAAAGGGAGGCAGTAATTCAAAAAGGAGTGACAGGATCAGCCTATCCTTCATGTTACTCAATCTGCCCCTAGAGCAAGCAACAAAGGAAAACAAAGAGCCATTTTGGAAAGTTCAAGGAGGAGAATTCAAAACATTATGGTTTGCCTTTGACTTATAATTGTTAGAAATGGTGAACGACTTCCAAAAGCTGTGGATACAATTGATAGTGTCTTGAAAAGAGGTTATAAGATGAAAGTCAGCAAAAGGGGAAGTGGAGAGCATCCTAATTAAATCAAATGGTGTGAAGGGAATTTGATTAAGGAATTCGTTACTTAAAGTAGCTAAAATGTTTTGGAATTTGGAGATGGTCATAGTAGAGAGGGCATAAAATGCGGGAAGCCAATATGTAGAAAAATATTTCTGAACAAGATACATTTGTTAAAAATTTAATATAAATATGAGAGTTAGGAAGTTTTTATAAAAGTATTTGTCTTGAGTGTAGTGTTGTACAGAAGTGAAACACGAATGATAAACAGTTCAGACAAGAAGAGAGTAGAGGCTCTTGAGTGAGAAAAAGGAAGATTCGATAACGCACATTTTGAGGCATAGAAATAATTAATTTGCCAATAGAGAGACGAGCAGAGGGTAAAAATTCCCAAGTGAGGCCAAGGCTTAACTACAGCATGCAAGTTCAAATGGATGTAGGTTGTGATAGTCATATAGACATGAGGAGATTTGTACAATAGAGGAAATCTGCATCAAACCAGTCGTATTTCTGAAGATCACAGTAATGATGATGATAATAATAATAATAATAATATGTATTTTATGTAATATCATTTTGTATGAAAATATTACAGCCAAATGCTGAACGGTGGGATCGTAACTCATACCTTGATGTTGGCTAGCTGAGTTAGTATTCCATGTTGAATGATATCGACAAGATCTTAAAATTAACTCTTTTTGCTTGGCTATACTGTCAGGCTATCACCATGTTACTGTCTACATCTGTAGTCTACAAACCAATGCGAAGTGCATGAAAGAGGATATGTCTCATTGTACCAGTTATTAGGGTTTTTTTTCCTGTTCCAGTCATATACAGAGCACAAGAAGATGGTTGTTTGAATGCCTTTCTGCATGCTGTAATTATTCTAATCGTGTCGTCAAGATCCTTACAATACCTAGGAGGTTGTACTATATTCCTAGAGTCCTCATTTAAAGTCGGTTCTTGAAACTTTGTTAGTAGACGTCTCTGTCTTGAAGAGTTAGCCAGTTCAGTTTCTTCAGCATACCTGTGACACTGTCCCACTTGTCAAAGAAACCTGTGACAGTTCATGCTGCCCTTCTTTGTATATGTTCAATATCCACCATTAGTCCTATTTGGTATGGGTCCCACACACTTGAGCAATATTCTAGAGTGGGTTGCACAAGTTGTAGTTGTAATTGTAAGAGTTTGCTGATTCCAGTCGTGATTTACATTTCTGAACATTTAAAGCAAGTTGCCAATCTCTGCACCACTATATCATCTTATCAAGATCTGGCTGAATATGTATGCAGCTTTTTTCAAATTGTACTTCATTTCAGATAGTTGCATCATCTGCAAAGAATCTGATCTTACTATTAAAATTGTCTGCAAGGTCATTAATATACAACATGAACAGCAGTAGCCCTAACACATTTCCATGGGCCACAGCCGAAGTTACTTCTACACCTGATGATGACTTCATCTAAGATAATATGCTGTGTCCTTCGTATCAAAAGTTCTTGATCCAGTCACAAATTTCATTTGATACACCATTTGATTGTACTTTTGACAAGCATAGGTGGGGTACTGAGTAAAATGCTTTTCGGAAATCAAGAAGTGCTGCGTCTACCTGACTGCCTTTGCTTTATTCCGACTACTTGGCACGGTTTTTTGTTAGAGGGATCTACAATACACTGTAGTTAGAAGTGAGCCCAAAGCAGCAGCAAATTCAGTGTAGACTCTGATAGGGATTCCTTCAGACCCTGGAATTTTGTTCAGTTTTAATGATTTCTGCTGTTTCTTAACACCTTTCACACTAATACTGATTTTATTCATCTTTTCAGTGGTATGAGGATTAAATTGGGGCAATTCTCCTGTTTTTTTCTTTTGGAAAAACAAATTAATTAATTAATTAAAAACAGAGTTAAGCATTTCAGCTTTTGCTTTGCTACCCTCAATTTCAGTTCTTGTCTCATTCCTTAAGGACTGGGCACTAATTTTGGTGCTACTAATAGTCTTTACGTATGTCCAGAATTTCTTTGGGCTAGTCATTGAAGGCTTCACGCATTGCTCTCTGACAGCCAAACGTGTTTCGTTCAGCATCTGTTTATAGTCCTATGCTTTGTTTTACACCTCTAATGCAGTAGTCTCTGCTTCTTTAGAAGTTTCTTTACTGTGACTGTATACCATGGAGGATCCCGCCCATTATGAACTGTTCTACTGGGTACATATCTATCCAGTGTGTGGTAAACTATTCTTTTAAACTTGCCTCATAGTTCCTCTACATGCTCCTTCCCTATGCTGAAAGTTTCAAGCTCCTCATTGAGATATGACACTACTGAGTTTTTATGTAGTTTGCCGTACATGTATATCTTTCTGCTTGTTTCAGTTGTCCTTTTTACTTTGGTAATCATTGTTGCCACAACCGTGTCATGGTCACTGATACCAGTTTCGTTGTGGACATCCGCAAAGATGTCAGGTCTGTTTGTTGCCATTGGAGCTAATATAATTCCATCAGAAGTGGAGTTCTGAACTATCTTTTGAGGTGGTGTTCAGAGTAGGCATTTGGTAATGTTTCACTGGATGTCTTGTCACGCCCGCCACTAAGAAAATTCTATTTTCTCCAATTGATTGTTGGATGATAGGTCTCCATCAATGACTTCAGTATGATTCAGGAACGTACATACAAGTGAGCTGTAGTTTTGTGCAAAGTTTTTGGTTACATCAGGAGATGAGTGTGGTGGATGATAGAAGGATCCGGTTACCAGTTTATGCCCATCCCTGATACTGAGCCTTGCCCAAACAATGTCACATGCAGCTTGAATTTTTATCTGAATGGATTTGACCTTCTTGTCTACTGCGACAAATACACCCTCTTCATTCTGCATTAGCGCATCCTTTCAATATACACTTACATATTCCCAAAAAATCTCATTGCTGTCAATTTTATGTTTCAACCAGCTTTCTATACCTAGTATTATGTGAGTGCCATTGCTTTTCAAGAGCACTTCAAACTCTGGCACTTTGTTGCGAATGCTTTGGCAGTTAGCTACTTAGAATTTTAATACATCATACATTGGAGGCATTTCTTTTGCTCTTACACTGATACTTCTGGGCTTCCTACAGCTATCATTATCTTTGTTGAATGGAGAGTCACCTAATCTAAAAAGAAAAAGAAAAAAAAGCACCTTGTGTGCACCCCACACAGGCAGCTACCTGGGTAGCAGCCTATGTTGTTTATTTCACACTTGAATCATCATCAACCCTATGGCACAGGAAGTAGCAGCTTAGCTCGTCACAGGACCTTCAAAGTCTGGTTCAGTCTTTCCACACAACTCAGAACCAAAAGACCATGATTAGTTCTGGGAACAATGCTGCAGTTTATGAGCTTCGTTGAAACTTCTTGTGTAAGGGTGGTCTTCTCAGCCTTCAATGCCAGTCACTGGAATGATCGAAGTATGACCTTTGATCCTGGGTGATAGGCATCATTTGTCCCAATATGCGGCACAATCTGCGGTTGGTTGCACCCTATTGCCTCAGTGACTGCTGGAATAGCCTCATCAACGTCTTGAATGAGGCCAGCAGGCATACACACTGAGTGCACCTGATGTCTTATCTTGTCCCTTGCTGCCATTTCCCTAAGGGATGCCATTATTCACTGTCATTTAGAATTGACGACAGTTAATAGACCGCTGCCCTTTTTTGCTTGTCTCCTCCAGACACCAGACAAAACAGGTGAAATGACCCCCACTGGCTTAGTTTCAGAATCAGTGAAAGACAGTGCCTCAGATTTGTTGGTTAGGGGATCGGTACAACACCCTGAATCCCCCTGGTCCCCTGCCGACTTGTACAGAACACCTAGATCTACCATTGAAACGCCACTCACAGTCAAGCGGATGAGTACTGACAGATCCTATTTTCTGCAGAGGAGACAGGATACACACAAGAGGGTAATACTTTAGGTACTGTTGGTTCCGATACCACAGATGCAGGACTTTAGGGAGCTCAATACACACATTCTCAGCAGCTGCCAATCATTTGACAGTAGTCAGGAAGATTTCCAGCTGCTTACAAACATCAGCCAGCTCATCCCGTGCGAGAGCAGCATTGACAGTGGGGCTGCATTTTGGCTGGTGCAGGTATTGCAGAACAGTGAACAAATAACTTTAAACAAACCCTGCTGAATATCTTTTAATCTGTTGAGGAAAAATAAAGAGAGAGAGAGAAAGAAAGAAAGAAATTATTATTAATTCCCTATAAAAACTGAAGCAAATACACAAAACGAGATTTCTGTTAATCCCCTTTTGTGAGACAAATTGACTTGTATTCAAGAGAAATAAGGTTCAGTAATCTGACTCAGATTTTCCCTAAACAGCCTTCTCAGTCTTTTGTACCTTTTCATGTTTTCTTCCATTATTGATAATCCGTTGCGCATGATTTAGTCTGAATGCTTGTACTAAAGATAATTACTCAGCACATAAACACTTTGCCACACTACAACAATATTAGTGGCTTGTTGGGCTCTTCCACAAAAGTAGGACATCATTGTTTGTAGATGTCAACCAAGTGCACCTACTGTTGGTTTTCTGACAATGATGTAAATGTAGGTAGAAACTTTTTGTATTAATTTTATCTGCACAACTTGCAAAAAGTGTTATATTCACAAAAGTTGTTCAAAGTGGCATCACCTAAGTTCTGAAGTGGTGTGAGCTTGTTGCACAATACTTTTCACATGATCCAAGAAGAAAAGAATAGTCAAGTCAAATTAGGCAAACATGCTGGCCACATGACCACTTAAATGTTGATAGAGGTTGAAATATTGTGAACTAAGTACATAAAAAATCATTTTATTACATCATTCAGATGATGATTCCTAGACTGTTGCTGTATGCTGGTGGTAGCATTATCTGACCATCTGTTATGCTTCATAACTATCATTTTCAGACAAGATTTCCTCTTAGATTAGTGCATTACTGAGCTTGCTAATCTCTCATAGATCGATCATCAGCATCAATCATCACTACCTTCGAGGTAATGCCAAGCATTAAGGTGCTTATAGTATTTTGTTCACAGCTTTAAGAGGCTGAACCAGGTATTTAGTGATGTTTTTCAAGTGCATGTATGCAAGTAAGTGTACCAAGTTCAAGAAAGTAATATTGACTGTAATCTCACAAAGTTTCGTTGGCCTGTTGTAGAGAAATGGTGGTAGAAGAGAGCAGTTAAGTTTGAAATTGTGGAAAGAGTTACAGCAACATGGCATTTGATGGAATCTGTTTACAATTACAGCTGCCGTACACACTTATAATGCATTGAACACACTGAATTAGAGATGATTCCTGATGACAGGAGCTATATTGTGGCATTGAGTCCAGGAGACACCAGAAGTATGGAGGACATACCTTGATTCAGGAGTGCTCTGTCACCATGCACAGTCTTTATTACTTGATCAAACCTGGTTGCAAGGTGTGTAAATCTCTCAGGATTGTGTTCCAGATGTGGCTGTGGCTGTACAAGCATCTCCATGTCTGGATTTTTCCTCAAACCATTACACATAATTTGAGGACAGTGGTGTTGCTGAAGTTACAGGTGATCTGTGGATGTTGTAAGCCTGACTATTCCAGATTGGGTGCTCACCTGTAGGCAGTGGTGGGCAAACAACTGATGCTTGGCCAACCAGTCAGTCAGGCAAGTGAGTGCTTGTACCAAATGGGACAGTGTTGCAAGAGCCCGACATATGCAAAAATTTGGAGCATACCATCTGATCAAAAGTATCTGGACATCTATTAGTGTACATTAATATGGGATGTGTCTGCCCTTCAATTTTATGAAGACTTGAACTTTGTTGGGGACACTTTCAGTGAGGTCTCTGAATGTCTGTGGAGGAATGGCCGCCCACTCTTTCTCGAGAGTTGAAATCAGAGAAGGTAGGCATGTGGGACACTGGGGTCTGGAGTGAAATTGATGTTGTAACTCATCACAGAGGTGTTACATCGGGTTCGGGTCAGGACTCTGATTAGGCGGGTCCATTTCAGGGATGTTGTTGTCCTCAAACCACTGGCTCACTGCTGCTTTATGAAAGGGTGCATTTGTCATGCTGATGCAGTCAGTCATTCTCTCTGAGCAGTTCCTCTACTCTATGCAGTACACAGTGCTGTAAGAGGCGTTCATATTTTTCCACCTAAGGGGACCACATCCTGACTATGAAAAACACCCCCATACCATAACACTACCTCTTCTGTACTTCACTTTTTGCACTACACATGATGACAGGTAACATCCTACCAGGCATTCACTGAACTCAAACCCGTCCTTTCGATTTGCCACGGTATATAGTGTTGACTCCTCTCTCCAGATGATTCATTTCCAGTCATCCACTGTCCAGTGGCATTGCTCTGTATACCACCTTAAGTGTCACTCAGCATTGGCTACTGAATTGTGTGGGTTATGAGGAGCTGCACGACTATTGTACCCCATTCTT
Organism: Schistocerca nitens; assembly: GCF_023898315.1. NCBI lineage: Eukaryota > Metazoa > Arthropoda > Insecta > Orthoptera > Acrididae > Schistocerca > Schistocerca nitens. The sequence goes on along the minus strand of NC_064618.1, from coordinate 280,633,143 downwards.
TTTAACTCATTACACACAGTCATTGTGCTGGCTGGACTCCTGGTAGCACTTTGGAAGTCACAGATGATTCCTTCTACTGATTTCATGTGGATACCTTTTGTACAGAAAAAAGAAATCACCATCACTGGACATTATCTGGGGGGGGGGGTGTTTTTTTGCATTTCCACTTCACAGCCAACCCTGATGAATTTGTCACTCAGATGACATCTGATGACTAGTCCACGTATGAAGCTACTGATCTCTTCTGACCACCTATTCTGCTGTTACTAATTCTCTAGTGGCAACACAATACTTTCCACCTCATTTTATACTAGTGGGTCTGCCTCTCATAACTTTCACTTATGGTGTAAAATAGATCTGATGACTCCTTGACATCAAGTTTTTGTTATGGTACATTCGTAATACAGTAGCACCCAAAAAGCCCATTGCCAGCTTGATCTCAGAAGTGGAGTATCTTGCGCATTAGGCACCCACGATTGAATGAACTAATGATGTCTTTCATGCATTTGACCATGAGGCAGTGCCTGGTCTGTAATATCTGCCACATGACATGCTAAACTAATCCATTCGCCATAGACATTCCACCAACACATCAGTTAGCTCTCACTTTCCTTTTGAGATATTTTATAAGTTTTTTTGTTGAAAATCTTATTTAGTGTACCAAAAGCTCTCTGGCTATTTTTATTCTTTTACTGTCCATATTGCTGTTGCATTCATTTGCCCTAAACACAAAAAAATCATCAACTGGTTCCAGGATATCATTGTTAATTTATACTCTCTTCTTTTTTATACACCACAAGAGAAAAAAAAAAATGCACCACAAAAGAATTATCCACTTGGGATGGAAACTGGTAGATATGATGTACATGTACAGACAAACAAATGATTACAATTTCAGAAAAACTGGATGATTTATTTAAGAGAAAGAACCTCACAGACTGAGCAAGCCAATAACACATTGACCCACCTATGGCCCTTATGCAAGCAGTCATTCGGCTTGGCATTAATTGATAGATTGTTGGATGTCCTCCTGAGGGATATTGTGCGAAATGCTGTCCAATCAGTGCGGAATCTCAAGCTGGTAGGAAGGCCCTGCCTGTAATGCTCCATATGTTCTCAGTTGAGAACAGGTCAGGCCAACATAGGATTCGGCAAGAATGAAGACATACAGTAGAAACTCTCGCTGTGTGGGGGTGAACTTCACCTGGCTGAAATGCAAGCCCAGGATGGCTTGCCATGAAGGGCAACAAAATGGAGTATAGAAAATCATCAACGTGCAGTTGTGCTGTCATGGTGCTGTGGATAACAATCAAAAGGATACTGCTTTGAAAAGAAATGGCATCCAAGACCATCACTTCTGGCTATTGGTCATATGGCAGATGACAATCAGGCACATCTTCATTAATTGTTGAGGCTCATTTCGAAGTGGGATGTGTCTACCCTGAAAGTTTGAGCACTATGCTTTACTTCCAACACAGCTCTTGATTTTCCACAAATAATTTTGCAATGTCTGCTGTATATACCCTACGCCATAGCAACTTTGTTGTGACAAATATAGTCCAATGCCTTTGGAAGGTCAAGGACCATATATCTAATTCTTCTTTGCTCACTTGCTGCTTTGCCTCTTTCAGAATATTTAAAATAGAATTTCCTAGTCTGTCTTATAACAATTTGCACTGTTTTATGTAAGACCGATCTGACGGTAACTGATCTATAATTTTCAGCATTTGATTGATCCCTGCCTCTATGAACAGACATGATTTTTAACACTACTTAAACCATAGTTAAACTTGTCAGTGATCTCATCCATAAATCCGAACAGTTTTTTTTTTACACTATATAGGTACCATTTAGACATTCATCGTTTGATTTTGTTTTTTCTTGTTTTAGCGAGTACATTTTTTTTTGCCATTTCTGATCAACTTTTCAGGGACTGGAATAAGCATTATGTCACACAGGAGTTGGCATTTGTGCTTTTTTGCAATTTAAGAGTTATCATTTACGAATTTTTTCATTTTCTAAGTATAACGTGCATAAAAATGTTGCTAATAATCTCAACATTGTACCTCCATTTCTTCCCTTCCTTCTTCAGTATTACACTGAAGCACCAAAGAAACTAATATAGGCATGCATATTAACATACAGTGATACGTAAACAGGCAGAACACAGCACTGTGGTCGGCAACACCTATATAATACAAGTTTCTGGCGCAGTTGTTACATCAGTTACTGGTGCTACAATAGCGAGTTATCGAGATTTAAGTGACTTTGAATGTGGTGTTATAGTTGGCGCATGTGTGATGGGACACAGGAACTCCAAGGTAGCAAAACCATTTCACAAGTGTACCATGAATCTCAGGAATCCAGTAAAACATCAAATCTTTGACATCGCTGCAGCCGGAAAAAGATCCAGCAAGAATGAAACCAACAGTGGCTGAAGAGAATTGTTCAGCGTGACAAAAGTGCACCCCTTCTGCAAATTGCTGCAGGTTTCAATGCCAGGCCATCAACAAGTGTCAGTGTGCGAACCATCAATGAAACAGCATCGATGTGGGCTTTCAGAGCTGAAGGCCCACTTGTGTACCCTTGATGACTGCATGACACAGAGCTTTACGCCTCACCTGGACTCATCAACATCGACATTGGAATTTTGGGACGGGAAACTTGTTGCCTGGTTGGACAAGTCTTGTTTCAAATTGTATCAAATGGGTGGACATGTACGGGTATGGAGACAACCTCATGAATCTATGGACCCTGCATGTCAGAAGGGGACTGTTGAAGCTGGTGGAGGATCTGTAATGGTGAGGGTCATTTGCAATTGGAGTGATATGGGATCCCTGATATGTTTAGATATGACTCTGACAGGTGACATGTACGTAAACATCCTGTCTGATCACCTGCATTCATTCATGTCCATTGTGTATTCCGATGGACTTGGTCAATTCCAACAGGACAGTGCAACACCCCACACACCCAGAATTGCTACAGAGTGGTTCCAGGAACACTCTTCTGAGTTTAAACACTTCTGCTGGCACCAAACTCCGCAGATATGAACATTATTGAACATATCTGGGATGCCTTGCAACATGCTGTTCAGAAGAGATCTCCACTCCCTCGTACTCTTATGAATTTGTGGACAGCCCTGCAGGATTCATGGTGTCAGTTCCCTCCAGCACTACTTCAGACTTTAGTCAAGTTCATGTCATGTCGTGTTGTGGCACTAGTGCGTACTTGCAGGCCACCTACATGATATTAGGCAGGTGTAACAGTTTCTTTGGCTCTTCAGTGTAAATGGCCATGTCTCTTTTACAGGAATCTTTCCTGTTGGTTTTGTATGAGACCATAGATTCTTTGAGATATTGTTTGAAACTTCAGCTAACTAGTGAAGAATACAGGAAAAGAACATGCTTTGACCACTTTTTGAAAAAATGAGTTATGTAGTCTATGAGTTGTGGAATTCTGTGTTGTTTAATAATGTTAATTGACCAGTTTGATAATATGAATACTCCACGATGTACAACCAGTTTTAAATTAGGCATGCAGGGAAAGAATGTGCTAATGTCTCTTGTTACAGGAAATAAATGTGCTTTGTTCAATTTCTGTATCAAGTTTTAGATTTCTTGTGGGTTGCCAATCAATATTAGAGCAAGTAACAGAGAATTTTCCTTTATTGTGAATTGTTGTACTAGTAAAAACTGTTGCTATAGTTTGAGACATTCTGTTTAGTAATTCAGTAGCTGTAAGCGATTCATTTCAGTTATAATTGTTCATTATTTACACCTAATGACAAGTACTTCGTCTGAGGATAAAAGATGGAGATCTTCAGATTCTAACAATGTTAGAAAAGGGAACTAGGAGAAGACAGCAACTGTAAGTTAGTGTTTGATGAAGTAAGTGCTGAACAAAGATCCAATATTATAAGAAAATTTAATTATTTGGAAGACTGGAATGAATGATCGTTGCATCTGACAGACCTCATTACAATACCTTCAGTTTGTAGAAGGCAATCAAGGCAGAACGATGATGCACAGCTTCGAGGGTGTAGTTTGAACTACAGAGTGAGAATGAAATGTGACGCCATTACGTATGAAGTTCCTATGGAGAAAAGCCTTCGTGACAGTGTTTGGAATAGCAAGGTGATGATTAATGACAATTAAAAGATTCATGAAGTTGTGTGTCTCCCCTCGTGATGGAAGGGGTAAGCATGGAAATAGGCCATAGAAAGTTAAGGAAGAAGGAGAAAAGGCAGTTTATAATCATACTGATTCATTTTAGGGTAGATTAAGTCATTGCAGTAATGACAAAACCAGGATATTTGATCTCCCAAAGGAACTTTCAGTGAAAAATAAAATACACAAAATGTTCCAGGAAAAATACCCAAAATGTGACATTTCATGTCAGATGTATAGAACAATAATCAGCATCCAATTCAATGTAGTGCACACAATCTGTGATAAGTGCTGAATGCAAGAGTATTTGAAAATTTAGGTAATGATATGAAGAAACAACCCTGGAAAGAAATTAATAAGATCACCATTGACCACAAGATTCACAAAGTCAAAGCTGAAACATTTTATTCCAGAAAGAGAAATACGTGTTTAAGTAGGCAAAATTCTAATGAAACCGAAGCAATCTGTGTGGACTACCACAAAACTTTGTACTTACCAAGTACCACCATAATTATCTCTATTACAAAAGGCAGTTGTTTACTCTATAAAAATTCATCATCAGCTGTCAAATGGGATTCTGTTGTTCTACACCTTTTTTTTTTTTTTTTTTTTTTTTTTAAATCTCTGTGCGACAGAATTGTTGGACAATTTAATTTCTTATGATTCACGTTCAGGCCAGAATAAGAATTACACTGTTCCAAGTTATCTTAATTATCCTGTGAGTGAACTAAAACTTCTGAAGACAGTGAAAGTAACTTTTCTTATTGGAGGACACTTTCGTGGAGTGTGGTAAGAATATAATTTATAATATAAAAGCAGCTGTAGAAGTACCGATGGGTTAGGTACGAATAGTGGTTAAAGCTCAATGGAGACCTAAACCTTTTGATGTTGCGATAGCCAATCAAAATTTTATAAAAAATTGTTAATCATTTCTGCAAAAGAAATATTTGAGAAATTGCTAAAAAGACCCTTCGGTGGGGTAGTAAAAAAAAAACTGCTCCACCTCATTCAACACTGAGAAACTTATAATGGAGCTTTGATTTCATTGGTGGTGAGAGCTTCACAGCAACTTCAAGATCAGCAGCCTGGAGAATACATCTCCTGCTTACTAAGGTAAAATATAAAAATTAAGTAAAATATTATTTTAGAGTAATTTTATGTAATAATAATATTAATAATAATAATAATAATAATAATTTGTTCTTTCAGGCCCTCTGGCAATATCAAAAGAAGAAAAGTATCAGGACCTCCATGTTTTGAAGGAGTGTTGTTTTCAAGAAGCTAGTGTGTTTTACACATACCTTTTACACTAGGCTGAAAAGTGCATGTTGGGACATATTACATGTTGTTAAAATAGCAAAGATAAATTATTTAAAAAGAAATATGTTTAATGTTTCAAATATTGTTTTTCATTAAAAAATATTGTGACAAATAACATTCAACAAAAATTAGTTTTACTTGCAATATTTTCTACAATGCTACATAAGAGCAGCTAGTTTTTCCCTTGTAGTCCATGACATTACTTCAAATATTGTGCCAGTAAAACTGCAATTTCGATGTTTAAGGTATCAGCTTATATTAAATATTATGTATATAATACGATCCTCCAAATGACGTTAGTATTTATTAATTTTAACCATTACTACCCATGAAATTTGATTTCAATCTTTAAAATTGCTCTCCTGAACAGTATGATTATGTGCTCTTCAAGTAAGTTGTGGAAGAAGCTGGATTTTGTTTTTCTTGTTGGTATACTATATACTTTCTTCTTCTTTCTCTAAATTGTGGAAATGCCTTGGATTCTCTTGATCTCTCTCTTTCTATGTAATTTTTAGTTCTTCCCTTGGCTTTATATTATATTTCTTACTATTCGTTTTCTATTATTCTCTGTAGTTACAATTCTTTGTTCAATAGGGAAGGCATAATTTATTTGATACAGAAACCACAATTTTCTGATATTAATGCCAGAACAGCCAAGGGTAATCCCAACTTCGTCTGTAGAGTCTTCTTCTTGAATTGCATCCCAACTGTCAATCACCCAGAGTAATTTTATGTTGATGGCATGTATGTATTCTTGCAAAGGTGATTCAGAAACAATTTCAGTGATTCCTTTGAATTAGACATGTAATGCTGAATGGGAGAGAAACCCTCAGTTCTTACTGGGTGAGACATAGGGTTTTCCAACAAGAGAAAAACCACCTCTTAACTGAAAGGTATTTTAAGGCAATCTAATAATGAAAGCATTCACAAAAGAGACAGACAGACCTCCACATGCTTCGATGATTATTGGAGCAGACATGGAGTCAGTCTGGTGCAATTTTATTTAGAGCTCATCTTGGTAAAGTTACCAATGAGTAAAAGTGATAAATGGTGAGTGCCTGAAGCATTATCACACATTATTACAGCCACTCAATCTTTATTCTATTTAGCGGCTGCAGAACTCTTGTCATTTCATGATGCTAATTTTAAATTTAAGCCCATCTCAGCCGTATACAGTTTAACACTGTGTAACTCTCTTTCTCCTCTGAGTCTTGATATGCTTCAAAAAAACGACAGCTCCTATGCAATACGTTGCTAGCTTCTTGCCAACCTGCACTTACTAGGTGGTTTTCTAACATTCCATACCTCAGTCAGCTAAAACGGAACCATTGCAGGATCACTTTGTTCTCTGTCTGCCTGTCCGTCCGACTGACTGTTGAAAACACTTTTCCTCAGGAACAGGTAGGCATATCAAGTTGACATTTATGTCACATACTGGGGCCTATGGTCCCTTGGTGGTGTAAAACATTGAAGCTTGTAAATCAGTGCAATCAAAAGATACATCAAATATTTTAATACTCATGACTCACTCATCAAAACCTGTGGGGTATTCCCTTTGGCCTAGGACCATGACATTTGGTGAGAAGCAAGGTTTCACAGTATAACCAAAGGAAAAAATTCAAAAACTGTAAATTTGTAATCAAATCAAATCATCTGCTATCAGCCGGTCTGTTAACATGTCTTTTTTTCGGGAACGAGTGGACATTTCAAGTTGTGATTCATGTCACTTGCTAAGGTCTATGGTCCCTTGGCAGTATAATAAATGTTAGCTTCTATCTCATTGCAGTGAAAATGTATGGCCATTAACATCACATAATTTGGTGCAGTCAAACGCACTCATCAAAATCTATAGGGTACTTCTTGTTGATTTAGTATCAGGAAATTTGGGAAGAAGCAAGGGTTCACAGTACAAGTAAAGAAAAAATCAAAAAACCATAAATTTGTAAATATACAAGGGCTATTCAGAAAGTAGGGAATGTTTCCGTGTGACGCCACTAGGCGCGCCCAGATCACATATATTATGGTATGTGCATGCTCGGCAGCTCAGTTGGCATCCATCCGTGACAGCGGGAATGTCTCTGCGCGTCTGGTTTTTTCGATATTCGAATTTGAAATGTGCGCTGCAATCGAAAATCCCGTCAGTTCAGAGGTGCGGTCTGTGATACGGTTTTTGTTGGCAAAAAACCTAAAACCCATAGAAATTTATTGTGAACTGTGCAAAGTGTATGGTAACAACGTAATGAGTGAATGTTTCGTCTGGAAATGGTGCATTCGGTAACAAAATGGCCAACCAACGTTCATGATGAAGAGAAAAGTGGATGCCCGAGCATTCTGAGTGACGATCTTGTCGCTAAAGTTGATGAAACGATTCGTGAAAACCGTCACTTCACAATAACGGAGCTTTTGCTTTCTTTTCCACAAGTTTCACAGACTTTGTTGTTTGAAATTGTCACTCAAAAGCTAGGTTACCACAAATTTTGTGCACGATGGGTGTCCAAAATGCTTACAGAGTACCATAAAGAACAGCGAATGGGGGCAACGTTGACATTTCTGGAGACCTACCACAAACATGGTGATTCATTACTGGACCGAATTGTAACTGGTGACGAGACGTGGGTGAAATAAGTTGATTGCGAGACAAAATTACAGTCAATGGAGTAGGGGCACACAAGGTCCTCCCAAAAACCAAGAAAATGTTTGCAAACCTTGTCAGCAAGGAAGTTGATGGTGACAGTGTTTTGGGATAGGCAATGTGTGCATATTGGTTTTCTCAAATGTGAAGCAACCATAAATTCTGCCCAGTACTGTCAAACTTTGTGCAGCCCTAGAAGAGCAGTTCAAAACAAACGCCAAGGAAAGCTGATGTCCAAAATTTTGTTTTTTCATGACGATGCCTGGCCTCACACTGCAAACTGCACTAAAGAACTCCTTGCACCAAGCAACTTCTACCTGTTTCCCAAGATGAAGAACTGGCTTGCAACACAGCACTTTGATGATGACGCAGAACTCCAGGTGGGCAAGACTCACTGGCTGAAGTCTCAGGCGGCAGAATTTTATGACGAAGGTCTTTCAAAGCTTGTCCACTGCTATGATAAGTTCCTCGATGTGTTTGGTGACTGTGGAAAAGTAGTATGTCAGTTGCTCTTTTAGATGTATGTAATAAAATGTATTTCTTGTACTTAGTTTTTTAATGCCAAAATGTTCCCTACTTTCTGAATAGCCCTCGTATCACACAAAAATATTTCTTTTCTCATTTTTTATCCGACATCAAACTTGCAATTAAAACAATCAGTAGTTCTGCATTTGGGCTGGCTGGGTCACAGTGGTAAAAGTCAAGCGTAAGGCGAGGAATGACTTTATTACTCATATGATGCGTTTCAGAATGAATCCATCATCAGATTTCCAGGAGCGATTACTGCATGTGGATAAGGCATTTCACATACACCTTTAAATGCCATATCTTCAAGCAGTTCACTCCTAAATGGGTCAGGTGTGCACGAAATGTCAGAGGCTGCCACCCAGGTAGCTAACAGTGTGGGGTGTACGCAAGGGTTTCATAGATTGTGCAAGTCTCCATCCACTCCAGATAACAATAGCAACGCAGAAGTATCACTGTAAGGTCGAAAGAAATGTGTCCCACAGGTGAGGATATTAAAATACTAATTGCAAACTGCGAAAGCATTCACAACAAAATGCCAGAGTTTGAAGTGCTCATGAAAAATGGTGAACCTCACATAATACTAGGTACAGAAAACTAATTGAAACATAAAATTGTTAGCAGTGAGTTTGTTCAGGAAAATCTAAGTGTATATCGCAAGGATAGGCAAATGGGAAATGGAGGCGGTGTATTTGTCACCACCGATAGAAATTCCAGCCGCATGTGAGATTGTTTGGGTAAGACTCAGTATCAGGGGTAGGAATCAAATGGTAATTGGATCCTTCTATGGAAATATATTGGATCTAATGGCAACAAATTGACCTGACCTTTTTGAGGATGTCCACTTAGAAATTGGTATCAGTGATTGTGATTGGGTTGTGGCAACAATGATTACCAAAGTACAAAGAACAACTAAACCGGGCATAAATATATATATGTTTAGTAAATTGGATAAAAAATCGGTACTGTCATATCTCAGTGAGGAACTTTAAACTTTCAGCACAGGACAGAAGCATGTAGAGAAACTATGGCTCAAGTTTAAAAGAATAGTTGACCACATACTGGATAGATATGTACCCAGCAGGACAGTCCATAATGGGAGGGAACCTCTATGGTATACATCACTTTAAGGAAACTTCTAAAGAAACAGTGATTACTGCATAATACCTGTAAAACAAAGAATAATGCTATAGGTAGCCATATGCTGAATAAAATGCATCAAGAGAGCAGTGCATGATGCCTTCGATAACTACCGTAGCGGGGTATCGTCAACTGAGCTTTCACAGAAACCAAAGAATTTCTGGTCACATGTAAAGTGTAGCACCTAAGTTACTGTCCAGTCCCTAGCGAACGGGGCAGCAGCTGAAATTGAGGGCGGCTGAAATGGTTAACTGAGTTTTCAAATGTTCCTTTACAGAGGAAAACTCAGGAGAACTGCCCTAGTTTAATCCTTGTACCACTGAAAAGATGAATGAAATAAATTTAGTGTCAGTGGTGTCGAGAAACAGCTGAAATCATTAAAACTGAACTAAGTTCCAGGCCTCAATGAAATCCCTGTCAGATTCTGTACTGAATTTGTGGCTGATTTAGCCCTCTTCTAACTATAATCTATTGTAGATCCCTCGAACAACAAACAGTGCCCAATTCTTGGAAAAAAGCACAGGTTACACCAATCTACAAGAAACATAGCAGAAGTGATGCAAAGTACTACCACTCAGTATCCTTGTCGTCGAGTAGAACATATTCTGAGCTCAAACATAATGAGGCTTGTTGAATCGAATGACCTTCTCCATGCCAACCAGCAAGGATTCCGAAAACTTAATTCATGTGAAACCTAACTTGCACTTTTCTAACTTGCACTTTTCTCACGTGATATACTGAAAGCTTTGGATCAAGGCACTCAGGTAGATGCACTATTTCTTGATTTCCAAAATTCATTTGACTCAGTACCATACCAATGCTTATTGGGAAAAGTACAGTACGGGGTATCAAGTGAAATTTGTTACAGGATTGAAGATTTTTGGGAGGATGTGGCATGTTATCTTGAATGGAGTGTCATTGTCAGATATAGAATTAACTTTGAATGTAACCCATGTAAGTGGTTTGGGACCCTTGCTGTTCATGGTGTATATTAATGGCCTTGCAGTCAATATTAATAGTAGCGTCAGGCTTTTTGCAGATGATGTAGTTATTTTTAATGAATCTCTCTGAAGGAAGCTGCATAAATATTCAGTCAGGTCTTGATGAGGTTTCATAGTTGTGCAGAGACTGGTAGCTTGCTTTAAATGTCCAGAAATGTAAAACTGTGCACTTCACATAAAAGAGGTATTCTCTGATTAGAATATCAATGAGTCACAGTTGGAATCGGCTAACTCGTACAGATACCTGGGTGTAATACTTTGTAGGGATATGAAATGGAATCATCACATAATCCCAGTTGTGGGTAAAGCAGGTGGTAGACTTTGATTTATTGGTAGAATACTGGGGAAGTGCAGAGTGCAGTCAATTTACAAAGGAGGTTGCTTAAAAGTCACTCATGTGAGCAATCTTAGGATGTTGCTCTAGTATGTGGGACCTGTACCGAATAGGACTAACATGGGATATTGAACATATATAGAGAAGGGCAGCATAAATGTCACAGGTTTGTTTAATCCATGGGAGAGTGTCAGAGAGATACTGAAGGAACTAAACTGGAAGATTCTTGAAGATAGACATAAACTATCCTGAGAAAGTTTGTTAACAAAGTTTCAAGAACTGGCTTTAAATGATGGCTCAAGGAATATATTACAACTTCTATGTATTGTTCACATAGGGGTCATGAGGATAAGATTAAAATAATTACTGCATGCACAGATGCCTTCAATGATTTTTCCCATGCACCATACACGAATGGAATGGGAAGAAACCCTAACAACTGGTATGATGGGATGTACCTTCTGCCACACACATCACAGTATAAATGTAAGGTAGAGAACCCTCAGTGTGTGAGCCCTACTCTCACCTGAACTTTTTTTCCCCCCTCCATAAAATGCACAGACCTCTGTTGAACTGCTGATGAAACTTGGCGTGTACTGCTTGATCTATTCTCATGAAAGTCTGTTGCTTCAGTCTTCACCCCCCCCCCCCCCAAGCCCACAATATCAAATGTGGATTGTTCTGCAAATGTATCAGAATTTTTTTCTGTTTGTTCTCCAGTCATTGACGGTTAAAGCTGATATTTTATACACATTAGCAATGGCTCAGTTTCATGCCTTTATAGTATGTTTTTTTTCTTTTAATTGTTTTGTTGCTTTTAATTTTTAAGTAAAATCGCAATGCATGTCAATTTGAATACTTTGATTTCCTTGGACATAAAACTTTGTAGGACACTGAATGGTGGTCATCAACTAAAACTGGTATACAAAACAACAGTGAAGCTGATGTTGTGAAATTCTTATGTGTTGACTTTAACATTTGCAGGAAGACAGTAGTTGGGAGCACTCTTTGTGCAGCAGGAGAGAATAGTTTCTCCAAATGTAAATGTCATTGAGGGCTGTTATCTGTATAATAAGAACAAGAATGAGAATGGCAATGCATCCTTTAATACCAATACAGCTGGCAGATCAACTCGTGTAAAAGTAGAACCCTGCTTGTGTCGTGTAAACCTTGGATGACTGTTAGGGGACTCTAAATCTCGAAGAGAGGAAAAAAGGAAAAAAAAAAGTTAGGTAAGCAGAAACCAAACTCGCACATTCTAACTTCAGATAGTCAGAAACTCTGATAATTTTTGTTTGGATAGGTGGAGTTGTGCTGTTGTAACCTGTATTCCCTGTATTTATTTTCTGATGAATTTCTCTCAATTCTTCTGACAACAGTAAAAATTATAATTTGGTTACAAGTTTTTGGTTTAGTTAACTTACCTACAAAAAACATTTTGCTCTGAGTTGTGTCTAGCAATTCAACTATTCTAACGTTCTGACGACTTAAAGTGTGAGTGTGGATCGGTTATATCGGCTTATTCCCCCGAACCACCTTCCACTTCTTTACGAGGTGACTTACTTGGAATTTGCAGCCACTCTTCTTTACTGAATAGCCGGCTGCTGGAAACCCTCTTGACTTCTTCTCCATCAAATAACTGTAGGTAAAGGAATTTTTAGACTCCTTCTACGTATTAAATAAGTAGACATACAAAGTTTACTTTTCGTCAGCTAACAATGCATTTGACCTCCATACACAATAAAAATCTCATTTCCACATGAATATGTAACTTCCTGCAAGTCTCTCGTCGGACGTTAGAAACAAATTGAGTTACAGTTAAAAGAAAGTTGGCTTGGATACCATGACCTTTCTTAACATGAATCATAAAATGAGTCTTGCCTCTAACAAGGTTGTGTCAAGAATCTACAAGAGTACTTTTTCAACTGTTCTTGTTTTAATAACAATAGTCGGTGACACAATAAGCGCAGAGCTGCATATAAACTCCATGGTTCTTCCTTACACACTCACTAAAACATCTATGGATTGCCCAACAGGTACTTGTTGGTGTCGTCCGACCGCTGCATCTAATTTCTTCCTGCGACTGATTTTAAACCTGCACACACAAACATGTGATGTGCAGTAGGTAGGATTCTACCATCCCACACTCATATCCAGAATATCATGTGTTAGAGATGGTAGAATGTTGAGTGGTTCTAGAATTTACACAGAAATTCTTGTATCACTACACTATTTGACCATAATTATTTGAGGTTACTGTATATATCTTTTGCATGTTATCTCTGCTCTGAGGTTTATTTGAAATTACATTGTGTGTTATGTATATGCTGTCTGATAAAATCTTGTTGGACTATGTACTCTCATATAAGATTGCATCTATTAGGTCATGAAAACTGTTTGTGTGGTAATTGTCATTCATGGTTTTAAATTTAGATCACTTATCATTACTGTGTATGGGGATTCCTCAGTGGCTTTCTGTTAAAACATGTCTAACTTAATAAGTAAACCGTATACAGGATTTAGTAATTGATATGGACCTAATGTCAGGCTTTCGCTGCCTTAAATTTTAACTGCATTGCTGCTGCCGCTTGAAAAGCATTTTTAAATTGTTTTGCACTGCACATGGGATTCTGTCTTGATTGTGCTGCCTAGAAATATTGTGACTACCCCATCTTAGAGGCTTGTGGAATTGCGTTGATCTTGTATAGTTCAAACATTTGTTTCATTTTCTTGTAGTAAGTATTCGGTCATAATTAAACTGTCATAACACTGTAATCATCAGAATTTGTATCTTTTGTAATGATCTTGATACATACATTTTTGTTATCAAATCATCAACATCTATGGTAATTTCTTCCCTCCTTGTGTTTAGCACAAAAAGAGCTCTTCCGTCAGTATGGCTCTGTGACTATGACCACAGTACGAGGTCTCCTTTGTGCTTAATTTCCAAGTGCTTTCTGGTGCTTGAATGTCCTCCAGATGTGGTGGAAGTACTACATCTACATACATACTCTACAAATCACTATGAAGTGGGTGGCAGAGGGTACTTCTCATTATATCTTTTATTTGCGTTTCTTCCATTTCATGCTAAGAATGGCTGCATAAATGCATATGTGTGAGCTGTAATTAATCTAAACTTGTCTTTTGGGTATCTACAGGAGTGATATGTAGGAGGATGTTTTATATTCTTAGATTCCACATATAATACAGGTTATTGAAACTTTGCAGGTAGACAATTATGGCATAACAGATGGCTGTTGTGACACTTCTGTCATTTCAGGTTTTCCGGCATTTGATCATTTATGTTTGCCCTTCTCCGTATACATTCAGTATCCCATATTAGTCCTCTTTTGATATGGGTCCTGTATGCCTCAGCAATATTCTAAGATGAGATGCACAAATGATTGTAGGCAGACTCCTTAGTTGACTGATTTCATTATTCTAGTATCCTATCAATTAGCCATTCTGCCACTGATCATTCCAATTTCATATCCCCATAAATTGTTACACATGGCTATTTGTATGAGTTGACTGTTTATAATAGTGGCTCATTGATATTGTAGTCATTATATACTATGTTACTTTGTTGTGTGAACATTTAAAGTGAGTTGCAAATCTGTTCTCTTCTAGTTAAGGGAATTTCTAGCTTTCAGCTTTGCTACCATTTTGTTTATATATGGCCCAAAATGACACTGGAATAACTTAAAATGTACATTGGCATGCACCCTATCCCTCCCTGGACTTGTCACCTACTGTGCTCATTGTTACTCCTCAACTTCCTTTGTGAATTCTTCACGTAGAGCCTCAAAGTCTGCAGCATGACTAAGGCCTGTATTTTGTTTGAGGGTGTTAATAAGATGGAACTCTCCTATTTTTCCAGGACTTGAGGGTCTACACTGGACTCAAATTTAAACTATTTGGCAACAGTTCTTTTTTCTTCTTGTCGGTCCCTTTTATCTTGAGTCTCTTGATTATGGCAGATATATGTTGTGGTATCCTTCTATGCCCACTTTTATCAGTTACTTTCTTCCATTAATGTCTGATAGCTGACACACACATTTTTTAAAATATAGAATTCCTTCTCCCAGTCCTTTTAGTGCTTCCCAGTTAGCAACCCCTCCACATTCCAGTTCCTATGTAGTTCTTCTCTGACAGTCACAAATCTTTCTTTCCTGTTGTAAGGTACTGAGTAGGTGGACACCAGGAAGTATTTTTTACCGAAAAAATTAGACAGTTCTCAAAAGATGAGTTTATCCCAGATAGCTGGCTGTTTACATAGCACCCTCATTTGGTAATAACTCCAATGTTGTGGCTTTGGATGCAAAGCTGTGGCAATAACATCTCAGAAATGCCACTTTCAACAATCAGATTGAATTGAGACATTACAAACTCCAGTTGAATTTTGATTATCTGAATTGTCACCAGTAGCTGCTTGGATGAGATTCACGTTAATGTAGCAACTGTATAATATTCAAATAGTACTACTCTGGTAATTTTATAATATTGAGATACTGATGTAAACTATATTGTGTTGTATTTTTTGTTTGATACCTACAATAAACTACAGATGTTTTAAAGTTCTGTAATGCAGTTCCCAGCGTTCGGTTGTTTTCCTAGTTATAATTTCCTTCTTGAAGCAGTTCATGTGTTTACTTTTTTTCCCTCACTCTTTGGCACTGTAGCCTTCTGCCTTCCAGTGTATTGCTAGCCTCCATGGTCTGCTTATGACACATCATCCTGTTAGCAGTACGGCAGAAGTGTGCACTTTACATGGAATTTTAAGTTTTACTTGATTGGTTATATACAGCTGGTATCTACCGCATCTTATAATATATCCTACAGGGTGTTATCTAGTAAGATATTTTTCAGATTCCTACCATTCTCGATGTTTCGTTCCATACAAGAGTATTATTGTGCGGAAGATATTTCCTATGTGCTTTTAGTAATTTCCCTGTCTCTTACATTATTTTTTTCTCCCCCCCCCCCCCCCCCCTTTTTTTTGCCTGGCTCATCAGCAATCATGATTTGTATGTTTTGAAAAGCATCTTTTGCATATATTCAATTTTATTACGAAAGTGCACCAATGTGGTTTGACTCTTAACGTGGATAACTTCCTGAAAGCTGGGACTCTGTAATTGTCGATCTACATTATGGAAATATAAGCACTGTGAGTACTTGTCAATGTTTTTTGTTTAATACCAATGCTATGGTTCTGTATCATGACCATTTCAAATTTCTCACAGTGATTTGTATTCTTGTTACGTAAATGTGAAGGTGTGTGTAGACTAATGTGGAAGCAGTAGTTGGGAATAAAACATTTTCATACAGCTATGTGGCTTTTGGTAACACCTCATCATTCTTGATGTTTTAATTGCTATAATTTTTTTGATAATCTGAATGGCTTTTGAATGTTATTGTTATTCGCAATGTCTCTGAGCTGTGGTTGCCCTCTCCAGAAAGTATTTAAACAGAAAACTAATCTGACTCAGTTACTTAAAATGCAATCAACAACATTTTTATTCCAGATGGATCTTGTTTACCTTTGTCCTGACATAGAAAATAACAGTCCAGCTTATAATGGAAGGTAGTTCAGCTGAAGGTTTGCACCTCCAAAAATCTTGCAAATTGCCTCAGTTGACCTAACTATTGTCTTGTCAGAGTTTTATATTGTCCTGTAAAGAGACTAGGAGATTGCCTTAAAACTTTACATATTCCACAACCAACTGGGAAAACTTTTCCTGTTATTTTTGTAGTGTTTACATATTCCACAACCAACTGGGAAAACTTTTCCTGTTATTTTTGTAGTGTTCTCATTGTCAGGTAACATGATGCTCAATTAAAATAGGTGTCAATAACCTGATGGTACTCGTACTCTTTCACCTGTTTGTATTGTTTACAACTTGATAAGTTATACAGTCCTTCAAATCATACGTGATCCTTGCAGAGTAAGAGAGAAGCATTGGTAGAACAAAGTTAAAACTGATGTGTGAAATAAAAGTAAAAGTTTAGAGTTGCAGGTATCAAGAGTGAAAATTTGAGAGTAGAAGCTACATCATGTTTTACCAGCTTGGAGATTACTAAAATCCCCACTCATCTTTTTTTTATTTGAAGAGAATTGCCTTAATGTGAACTGTTTTGATCTTCCATTCAATGATTTTTATTTATTTTTTTTCCCCCAGTGGTGTTTGCGTTAAATGTACATGCTAATAGAATACAATTTCTTTGAACATAAGATTACCATATCTATATCACACTGTGAGGCAGTCAAATAAATATTTAATTTAGTTAGCTCTGCTTCAATGACAGTTCTGCAAGTGGACAAGCAAATATTTGTAACTGTGTGGAGGATTTGTGCTGTACATTTGAAACTTTATTTACCACTTTCTGCATGAAGTGACAGCACTACATTGTTAAACAATCAGTTCCATGACTGTTGAACAAAGAATTCTTACTTGATATTTGTAAGTTAGCCTTCCTTACACAAATTACCTGAGGTGTCTGATTGTCACTTTGTATCATATTGGTGGGTTGTTTACAATTTTGACAATTATCACCACATTCTAAAGTAGCGGATGCGTATTGGTTTACAACTCCTGTGACAAATTTCATGTGGAAACAAATACTCACTGTCTTACTACTGTATCATCAAGTATTACTCCAGATGGTAATAATGTTTAGCTGTTGAAGATTTTTTACTGTTGATGAAGTGTTGAAGTAGTCTGAAAACTGTTAACACAGTCTCAAAATATTGCTGCGAGCCGTGCTACATTTAGTATGGAGTAGCAGTTAGTGTTGCTGACTGGTGTGCTCTAGGTCACCGGTTCAAATCCGATCACGAGCAAATATATCTTATTAAGTAGTTATCATTTCTTGAAGGTTTTTGGAATTTCTTATGTTTGCATGTTCTAGAATACTCTGTGTTTGTATAAATAGCAGCACACTCCATCCAGGTGGAAGTTCTGTCTGTTAACTGGTGTCTGCAATAAATTTGCTGTTAGTGCTAATTCTTGCATTCATTGACAATCCTGCTTACTCGTTGGGACTTGAGTGTGGTTGCAACATGACACTGGCGGAGATGCTAGGTACTTCAAAACATCTATGACGTTATCTATACAGTTAGGCAAAGTAAAAGTTGTTGCCTACATGGACAGGAACTGGAATACTAGCAGTACACTGTTCCAAAGGTCCGTATATTCAGGAGACTAGTGGCTTCCAAAACAGCAGTAAGTCAGCTGCACATCAGGCATCCATCAGTCTCTTCCAGAGACACTGGTCAGGACCTGACAAAATGGCTGAAAGGATTCAGCTGAATCACCAAACAAAACAGGTGGGATTAAATAATGCATTTGGCAAATATTTACTGTTACTTGGATGCTCTGGACTGTGAGAACTATAGAACTATCTCCTTACTATCTCACACTTCCAAAATAATGTTAAACATAATAAAAAAATCGAATAAAAAAGAAAATTGAGGCAAACCTAGGAGAAGACCAATTTGGTTTCAGATCCAGAAAAGGAACTAGAGGGGCAATACTATCTCTGAGGATGGTATTAGAAAGACGAATTGGAGTTAATAGGAAAACCTTCTTGACCTTTATAGATTTACAAAAAGCATTTGACATGGTCAATTGGAAATTGTTATTCTGAACAATAAAGAAAATAAATCTTGATTGGAGGGACAGAAGATTAATCTGGAACTTGTATAAAAGGCAGGAAGCAGAGATAGAAGTGAATGGTGTGAAGAAGAAAGCAAAAATAAGGAGAGGACTAAGGCAAGGATGCCCATTATCACCATATTTGTTCAACTTATTTATTGGAAAAACCATTGAAAAATTGATAAGAATAACCAAAGGAATTAAAATTAATGGGGAACGAATACACTGTATCCATTTTGCAGATGATATAGTAGTACTTGCTGACTCGGTAAAGGAAATGGAGTTTATGTTGCTAAAATTTGCCAAAATCCTAAGAGAATTTAATCTAAAAATAAATAAGAAGAAAGCAAAAATGATGGTAGTAGGGAAGACAAAAGAAAATGGTAAAGTTAATATTAAACTAGAAGATGATGATCTAGAGCAGGTTGAGAACTACTGTTATTTGAGAAGCACAGTCACTGACAACAGTAATTGTATCACAGATATAAAGAGAAGAATAGCCTTGGCAAAGCAAGCTTTCCAAAATAAAAGGAATTTACTAACAGACAATCATATAAGCCTAGAAAGTAGGAAAAAGTTTGCCAAAACTTTTGTCTGGAGTGTCTTAACATACAGATGGGAAGCTTGGACTCTGGAAAAGGCAGAGGAGAAAGAGACTGATAGCTGTGGAAATGTGGATATGGAGAAGAATGACGAAAACAAGCTGGGTGGATAGAAAAAGTAATGAACAGGTCTTACGAAAAGTGAATGAGAACCGAACACTGCTAAAAGGGGAAAAAACCAAGAGGCAGGCCAATAACATCAAAGAAGATATGGGGGTAAAATCGCATGAAGAATTGAAGAGGATGACAATGGAGAGAGGGACATGGCTAAATCGACAAAGCATAGCCTTTAGTTTATGACGATGATGATGATGATGATGATGGATGAGTCACCACACAAGTGGTTCAAGAACAATGAAGATAAGCTCAAGAGGTGGGACAATTTTCAGTCTTCGACAACAGTCAGCAGCAGATGTGCTTAGTGAAAGAACAGTTCATGAGGAAACGACAGTCTTACAGAATTTTTTGGCCATATGCCACATTGTGAAGTCTAGTATGATATAAGCCAACAGAGTCTCAATTTGATGAAGGGAATCACAGAATGTGCCTAGCTATTCTGGTAAAGGGTACCACAACAACAGAGGAATTCAGGAAGCTGTGCCAGTGCATCGAGGAAATACGACAGAAAAGAGCAGCTGAAAGACAATGACAGACTCCCAAAGGTATCCCTGTAGCAGTAGTGGAAGACTGTCATGACTTTGTCTCTCTCGTGCACCAGGTAGTATGAGAAGAGAGACAGCAGTTTATGCAAGCCAGAAACTTCAGACTGTGCACACAATAGAAGCACAAATGTCCACTCCATATACAGGGTGTTACAAAAAGGTATGGCCAAACTTTCGGGAAACATTCCTCACACACAAAGAAAGAAAATATGTTATGTGAACATGTGTCCGGAAATGCTTACTTTCCATGTTAGAGCTCATTTTATTACTTCTCTTCAAATCACATTAATCATGGAATGGAAACACACAGCAACAGAACGTACCAGCGTGACTTCAAACACTTTGTTACAGGAAATGTTCAAAATGTCCTCTGTTAGCGAGGATACATGCATCCACCCTCCGTCGCATGGAATCCCTGATGCGCTGATGCAGCCCTGGAGAATGGTGTATTGTATCACAGCCATCCACAATACAAGCACAAAGAGTCTCTACATTCGGTACCAGGGTTGCGTAGACAAGAGCATTCAAATGCCCCCATAAATGAAAGTCAAGAGGGTTGAGGTCAGGAGAGCGTGGAGGCATTGGAATTGGTCCGCCTCTACCAATCCATCGGTCACCGAATCTGTTGTTGAGAAGCGTACGAACACTTCGACTGAAATGTGCAGGAGCTCCATCGTGCATGAACCACACATTGTGTCGTACTTGTAAAGGCACATGTTCTAGCAGCACAGGTAGAGTATCCCGTATGAAATCATGATAACATGTTCCATTGAGTGTAGGTGGAAGAACATGGGGCCCAATCAAGACATCACCAACAATGCCTGCCCAAACGTTCACAGAAAATCTGTGTTGACATGATTGCACAATTGCGTGCGGATTCTCGTCAGCCCACACCTTTAAGATTGTGAAAATTTACAATTTGATCACGTTGGAATGAAGCCTCATCTGTAAAGAGAACATTTGCACTGAAATGAGGATTGACACATTGTTGGATGAACCATTCGCAGAAGTGTACCCGTGGAGGCCAATCAGCTGCTGATAGTGCCTGCACACGCTGTACATGGTACGAAAACAACTGGTTCTCCCGTAGCACTCTCCATACAGTGACATGGTCAACGGTACCTTGTACAGCAGCAACTTCTCTGACGCTGACATATTAGGGTTATCGTCAACTGCACGAAGAATTGCCTCGTCCATTGCAGATGTCCTCGTCGTTCTAGGTCTTCCCCAGTCGCGAGTCATAGGCTGGAATGTTCCGTGCTCCCTAAGACGCCGATCAATTGCTTTGAATGTCTTCCTGTCGGGACACCTTCGTTCTGGAAATCTGTCTCGATACAAACGTACCATGCCACGGCTATTGCCCCGTGCTAATCCATACATCAAATGGGCATCTGGCAACTCCTCATTTGTAAACATTGCACTGACTGCAAAACCACGTTCATGATGAACACTAACCTGTTGATGCTACGTACTGATGTGCTTGATGCTAGTACTGTAGAGCAATGAGTCGCATGTCAACACAAGCACCGAAGTCAACATTACCTTCCTTCAATTGGGCCCACTGGCGGTGAATCGAGGAAGTACAGTACATACTGACGAAACTAAAATGAGCTCTAACATGGAAATTAAGCGTTTCCGGACACATGTCCACATAACATCTTTTCTTTATTTGTGTGTGAGGAATGTTTTCTGAAAGTTTGGACGTACCTTTTTGTAACACCCTGTATACTATGTGAGCAAAAGTATCCGGACACCCCCAAAAACATACGTTTTTCATATTAGGTGCATTTTGCTGCCACTTACTGCCAGGTACTCTATATCAGTGAGCTCAGTAGTCATTAGACATCGTGAGAGAGCAGAATGGGATGCTCCGCGGAACTTCGAACGTTGTCAGGTGAATGGGTGTCACTTGTGTCATACGTCTGTATGCGAGATTTCCCCACTCTTAAACATCCCTAGGCCCACTGTTTCTAATGTGATAGTGAAGTGGAAATGTGAAGGGACACGTACAGCACAAAAGCGTACATGCCGAACTCATCTGTTGACTGACAGAGACTGCTGACAGTTGAAGGGGTCATAATGTGTAATAGGCAGACATCTATCCAGACCATCACACAGGAATTGCAAACTGCATCAAGATCCATTGCAAGTACTACGACAGTTAGGCAGGAGGTGAGAGTCCTGACCTGAGTCCTATAGAACACCTTTGGGATGTTTTGGAATGCCAACTTTGTGCCAGGCCTCACTGACTGACACCGATACCTCT
This sequence comes from Schistocerca nitens, assembly GCF_023898315.1. NCBI lineage: Eukaryota > Metazoa > Arthropoda > Insecta > Orthoptera > Acrididae > Schistocerca > Schistocerca nitens. The sequence goes on along the minus strand of NC_064618.1, from coordinate 280,610,837 downwards.
CCTCAGTGCAGACTCCGTGAAGAATGAGCTGCCATTCCCCAATAAACCTTACAGCACCTGATTGAACATATGCCTGTGAGAGTGGAAGCTGTCACCAAGGTTCAGGGTGGGCCAACACCATATTGAATTCCAGCATTACCGATGGAGGGCGCCATAAACTTGTAAGTCCTTTTCGGTCAGGTGTCCGCATACTATTGATCACACAGTGTATCAGGACGTAATAGAGAATGTTGAAGAATGTTTAGCAGCCATCTCTGCCGCCGGTTGAACTTGCCATGAAGAATAGACTTGGTGAACTTGGACTTACGCAGCAGCCACCAGAAGACAACCCAGAATCTGACCAATGCAGATCCAACCATCTCCTTAGTCAAGTATAAGACCCTACAGAACAACAAACTTTTAGAGGGCAGAGGACAAACTGCCAGTATTTTTTCACTGTGGATGCCCTAGAAATGGTGTATGCTACTGCAGAGAGTTAGGGCATGACAACTATTATTCTGAAAGTTGTCAGTTATCACAACCACCATATTCACTTCAGTCAGATGCAGACGATTATAGTGAACCTGCTGGATGAAGTACATTGCTGTACCTTGCAAGCGGTCACTCGCTAGATTGATGTAGCCACTCCTCAGTGCTATATGGAGGTACTAGCCACTCACCTTGCTGTCGAGTTCAGGAAAACTATGCGAGGCAACTCCCTTTGGAGGTTGGTCATCACATCGGTGAAGATGGACAGCCAATCTATGTGGGCACTAGTCAACTGAGGCTTCTTTACTTTAATGTTGAAAGCCTATCGTCGCCTGCGAAAGAAAAATATATTCTGTGATATAAAAGCAATTGTGCTGAAAGCCACGAATGAGAAGCACATTCAACTGATAGGAGTGTATATTCCAAGAATAGCAATCAGTGACAGAACATAGCACTTTAAATTTGTCATTTTACAGACTGTAATCATAATGTTATTATCTGATGGAACTTCTTGCAGGCATCACAAGCAGTTGTCAATTGCAGAAAATCAGAATTTCACATTGATAAAGCCATTCCATAAACAACAAAGATTGCCCTGAGCATTTGTCTGCCATGGAAGACAAGATTATTCCCCATCGTCAGTGAGACAAGTTCCAGTTGTCGATATACAGGAGTTGGACAAAAATATGGAAACTCCATGGCAAATGCGTGGTTGAACATAAATGCAGATGCTAGCAGATCCTACAGGTTGCGCTGATGTATTTGACTGCAAATAGCGTCTGTGCAATGTCCTCAGTACGTTGAAAATGTCAGTCATGGTCAAAACAGCATTCTGTGTAGTTGTGAGTGCATTTTGTTGGAGCTAAGTGAACTCAAACATGGGCAAATTGTTGATGCTTTTATGATGGATGCTTGGTGCTTCCATGACCAATATAGCTGAAGTGATTGGTGTTTCAAGGGTCACCATATTGAAGATTTATATCGCATTTAAGGAAAATGGAAGAACATTATTCACTAAGTCACAATGTGGAAGAAGGTGTGTGGGTGGAGCAATTATGACAGTTAGTCATTGAAGAGGATTGTTACAAAAAATGAGAGGACAACAGCTGCAAAAGTCGCTGCAGAATTGAATGTTGTGCTCATGAACCCTGTCAGAACCAAACTGCACAAAGGGAGCTCCATATGCAGGGAAGTGCTAGGTGATCTTGAATGCCAAAACCATTCACCAATGATCCAGATGACAGTAACAGTAAAACATGGTACTGAAGCCATAAAACCTAGGCTACTGAGCAATTGAAGAAAGTCATTCGGTCAGAGAAGTCTTGTTTCACACTGTTTCCACCTTCTCGCAGAGTTCGAGTCCCAAGAGTGAAACATGGCGGGGGTTTGGTGGTGATTTGGGTATAGCATGGTATTTCATGGGCCCAATGGTTACTCTGCAAGTTGCATTATTGCCATCTATTATGTGACCATTTTGGTTGCTTAGGTCCATCCAATGGTATGTTTTGTTCCCCAATGGTGATGCCACGTTCCAAATGACAGCCCCTGTTCACAGAGCTTGCATTGTCATGGACTGATTTTGCGAGCATGAGGATGACTTGTCGCATCTTCCCTGGCCATCACAGTTGCCATATTTGAACCATCGTTGTTATCTGAACATGCCACTACTTTGCAGGGAGAACGCTATAAAATTACCATGAGAATCATACAATATTTGCACTTATCCATTCCAAAATGAGTGGAAGCTGTTTTCAATGTTACTGGGGTTCCTGCACCTTATTAGGCATTGCTGGTGTTTCCATGTTTTTGTCTAGCTCAATTAAACTCTGAAGTGTTTATTGGTTGCAAAAGTTACTCAGACTTACAAAGGAAAACTGCATATCAGCAGCAATCATGACAGTTGAAATGATTAAGGAGAACATTATATCAGTAACTGTCATGCTCAACGTAGCACACCCCTAAAGGTGTGTGAAGGAACAGCAGAATCAGTCCAGGATGAGAAGGTCAGCACCACCGATAAAGAATCTTGTTCCGCTACCTCAACAACAACATGACTGAGGACGCTACTATTGAAGTGCCAATAGGATGTGGCCCGACCAAGGAACAACATTGGTGAATGTTAGATGTCCTGCGCCAACATTCATATGTTTTCAAATATTGAATGAGTAAAAGACAGACCAAGTGGACCATGATAAAACACTGTATCAACACACTGGGTGTCTCCAGCTGAATGATGCACAATTGACAAGGAAGTGGGTAAGATGGTGCAAGATGACATTACTGAACCTTCAGAGAGACCTTGGCCCTCTCCTGTATTGGTTGTGGAGGAGTAGTATGGCACATGGCATTTCAGCGTTGACTACTGGTAACTGAACACAATCATGAAAGAAGGTGTCTATCCAGTGCAGCATACTTGTGATGTCCACTCTGCTTAAATGGAGCGAAGTATATCTCAACTGTGGACATGGAAACAGGCTACTGGCAAATCGTATTTGATGAGGCTGACCTTGAAAAGGCTGCATGCATAACACCTGACAGCCTCTGTGAGTTCGGAGTTATGCTGTTTTGAGTACGTAATGCTCCAACCACCTTAAAGTGTTTAGTGGGACAACCTGCTTTGACACCTTAAATGGGCGATGTGTCTTTGGCATCTCGATTACATTGTTTTTCTCAAAGACATTTGCAAAACATATTAGTCCCTGAAGGCAAAGAAGTGGCTTTTCTTCAGCCAAGAAATAAAAATTTTGGGTACTTAGTTAATGACAGAGTCCATTGCAATCCAGAGAAAATAAGAACAGTCACAAATTTTCTGACTCCTCGGCACACTTGTGAAGTAAGAAGTTTTACTGGAGTGTGGTGATACTGCCAGTGATTCATAAAGGACTTCTGACTAAGACACATCACTTCCAAGAACTAATGCAGGGAAGCACCAAATTTTCCTGAAACGAGGTGCAAGAAAGATTTTTCTTTCTCCTTATGGAGGTACACACATCTCCTGTCCTAACATTGTATAATGATGATGATGAATGCTGAGACAGAACTTCCCATTGACAGTACTGGTTATGAGATAGGTGCAACTCTACTGCAAATTCAGGAGGGTGCTGAAAAGGTTCCAAAGTATTCTACGAGTGCGACATGAGCTACTCAACAACTGAGAAACAGTGCATTGCAGTTGTGGTCCATCAATAAGTTCCAGTCATATGTATGTGGCAAAATATCCACCATTGGGATGGACTACCATTCTCTGTGCTGGCTGACTAGCCCGAAGGATCTGTTGAGTCGACTGGCAAGATAGGAACTGAGGCTTTGAAAAGTGAATGCAAACACAAGGATACTGATTGCATTTGAAGGACTCCTTTGCTGGAACTCAGGAGTGTGGGTGCAATCTGTCATCATTGCATAAAAAGACATTTTTGCAGACCAGAGGAAATATCCAACAATGTGGAAAACCATAGAAGCCCCAAAGGAGGAAGAACCGACCACAGGAGAATTTAAATTAATTAACAGAAAATTGTGTAAGAAGACCTATGGTCCAGTGGGGTGGAAATGGTTGCTCACTGTCCCAGCTCATCTACGGTCAGCTATCCTGAAGTATTTCCACAACACACCAACATCTGCTCACCTGGTATTCTCGAAGATTAGACAGGAAAAGATGCAGGTATCACTGGCCAGGTCTGCGTTTATCCATTAGACACTATGTGAGCCAACCTAAAGTATGCCAGTGATGGAAGCACATGCTTCAATTACCTCTGGGGCATCTAATACCAGTTTCGCCTGCAGCAGCGCTATTACACCTGATGAAAACTGATCTCTTAGGGAATCAATAGATAATAGACTGCACTGACTACCTCATCCACTACACTGTCACTGAAACTCTGGATATTGCAAGGCTCGTTGTAGAAGAGATCATTTTGAAGCACGGAGCACAATGCGATGATCTTTGACTGTGGAAAAGTTTTCCAACCATGACTAGTATCAAATGTAATTTCATTTCCTGACCTCACTTGAAGGATGACAACTGCCTACCACCCACATTCTAACGCCCTCATAAAAGGGTTTAAGAAGATGTTGGCAGCTGTGATCCCTGTGTACACTCTTTGATGTAGAACATGTCTGGTGGCTGGCCATTGCAGAGTCTAAGTCCATACTGATTGCAACATGGGACAAATAACTGGCCATGCTGATAATAGTCTTAAGTCCAGCTATCTGCACAATCTGACAACACTGCAAACTGTGGCAGTTCGTGGAGGAAGTCTTGCATCTGTTCGGGTTATCATGCTACATTTGCACCCGTGGTGTAGTGGCAAACAGTGCATCATCTGAGTGAAATCTCTCACATTTGAAACTGCTCATTGCCTAAATTTTTATAGCACCTACATCTGAATGCTGAAGTCTATAATGTAAAGCTAGCACAGGTACAATGAATTTCACTTAGTGACACACCAGTAATAACAGTCGCATCCAATAACATTTTTGTGAATGATTTCTTGCCAAACTGTCTGCCTCTGAATGCTGCATGGGTCAGAGCTCTCTGTGGCTCACTTGCTGGCACCTGACAGTGGTTGCCACGGTGGAGCTGCGCTACCTCGCACTTTGTCGAAAGTTTCAGCTACCCCTGATTGATTTGGAGAGTATAAATTGCTTTAGGTCTGCTGTTGTTGACTGATGCTCATCAAAAGATGTGTACGATTTGCATTTAATGCTTGATAGAAATTGAGGCAGACGACCCATTTTTTATATGACAAGTATTGTGTCACACTAATATGCAAGACGTGAGTATGGCTTAAAATTAATTATGTTTTTTGTCCAACCTGACAACCTTACTGTGTTGTTTAATGTTACTCTTAATGCTTTTTATCTTGTTTCTTTTCCTTTTAGAAGCAATACTTCATGGAATTTCTTTCTTCAAATTTTGTATGTTTTTGTTAAGCCACGGCCAGTAACTGTGGTGTAATGAGTTTTACCCTTGTGGTTTAATTTCTTACAGTAAATGTATGCGATAAACTATGTGAATAGCTTGCAGTGCATGCTCTGTAGTAACACAGGCACACTGCTCATTTTTGGATCCAGGTATGGATTCCTGGAGAATTTAACACTTATCAAAAGTGATATTTAAGGTATTCAATTAGATTTAAACCAACAAAACTGCCCATTTTTGAGGTTAGCCGGAGTGGAAGGAAGTTGCTAAGGTCAGTGTCGGCAAACATCTACAGGGAAGCCTAAATGCTATTTCACAGATTTAGCACAGAGAACTACATTCACTTCAAAACTATTCCTGTGACGTGAGCAGGTCCTATGTGACAAAGAAAACTAAAATTCATATTGTTGACAGTAGAGTCTAAATTCTTCAGAGACGTCTGTATAGTAAAGAAGACACAGCAGCCCTCTGACCATTAACCAACTTGCTGAGTCGAGCTCTTGAGAGGACTTAATGTGTAAATGTTTTCTTCAGATTTTGTTAAAGAATTTCTTCTAGCAATATGCAGCTGGATTAAATAAAACAGAAAATAATAACCTAGAGTCACTGATCTTCACCGCAATTAGAAGTGAGAACTCACCAGCCATTGCATCGCAAGCCAAGTGTGAAAGACACTACTGGGAGCAGGTGTCTCCAATATTGCTCGCTGAACCTCATAACACAATGTTAAAGATAAGAACAGCTGTTACTTATGAAGTACAGGTTTTCTGGAGTCCAAAAATTAAATTTTCTGTCTGTGTCTCATCTTACATGGGGATTATATAGTACAAGTCATTAAAATGGAAAGGGAATTCAAAGTGAATTTAGCAGAACAATTCAGGACCACACGTGGAGGTAACTACGTCATTGCAGGGTTGCTAAATATTTGCAGCGATGTTGTCAATTCTTAGCTGTGCTTTGGATAGCTATATAGGGAAAAGTTTGTCATACTCTTCTTATACAGGTACTTAGAATGTAGGCGCAAATGTGTTTGGTTTTTATGTAGTGTTATCCCTTGATATTTTCTAATGTTGCATATTCTGTGTGGTAAAATAGCCAACATTCCTTTTTTTCCAGATTCACTGGTTATATGGATCTGTACCAAATAGGGATAGGAAATCTCTTGCAAGTGAATGACTAACAGTAATAATAACAACAATAACACACTAATAATGAATGAAATTTATTGCTTTGTAGAAGAACATTGACAATTAAAAATAAAAAATAAAAATAGGCTGATCATTCAGTTGGTGTAGTGCAAAGGTTTCCTTACCATTTTGGTACTGAATTCCATTCTGATTATTTCCAGGAGGGGGAAAAAACTGAAGTGATACACATCTGCAGTCCAGTGAGATCTGAACCAGCAAATATCCTTGTCTTAGAACAAGAGATGAGCATTTCACCATGGAGCAAACATGACATTGCTTCACTTAGGTCTATGCCATTACTCTGCTGGCAGTCAATGCAGACAGTTTACAACATGAAATACAAAACCAGTTGACATTTAAGCTCAGAACTACCATCCTAGGTCCAAAAAAGTAAACTGACAGTTGGTTTGAAGCTGTCCCTTAAATCAATGTCTGGTAGCGCAGCTCCACTGAGGGCTGGCTGGAGCAGGCTGTAAATAGCTGTGAGGTTATAAGCTTCCATGAAGTTCTCCATATTGCTAGTGGAGTTGAGATTGGCAATGCTTGACACGTTATGATCATTCACTCACTTCTAGGATTGGTGCTGATTGATCCTGATAAGTTCTCGTAATATTCTTTTTTTCATACTGATGTAGCAATCTGAATAGTCATCACCTGTAAATGAGATCGATATTGTGAATTTAATTTTTTGACACTAGGATGATAATTCCATGCTTTTCTATTTTATGATAAAAACTGTGTGCATTAACTGCCTTCAGAACAATAACAGTTAAATGAAGCGGTATTGTGTTTGTTCTCTAGTGCCAAACTTATCTTGTGATCTAAGGCAAGGGTAGTAGCTGATTCAGATCTCACTGGACTAAGGATGTGTTTCATTTCTCTCTCTCTCTCTCTCTCTCTCTCTCTCTCTCTCTCTCTCTCTGGAAATAGCCAGAATGGAATTCAGTAACAAAATCTGTGCATTATGCCAATTGAAAAATACAAATGACTTGCACACGTGTCCTGTTTGGCTTGCAGTGAGAATTTACTTTAACAAAACTAAAAATGTTTGCAAAAGACCTCGTCCAAAATGGCACTCCCCACCCCAGGGGCTCACAATTCTTTTGTGAGTACTTGCTTGGCTACCACAGGGTTCCAGTCTTTGCAGTATACTTCCCTTTCTGTGCTGCAAGCCTATACTTCCACCATCCCTGTTCCTCTTCACCATTCCATCAGATGGTCTTCCTCGTTCAGACCTGGCACCACTGCTCCAATTGTTTCAAAACTGTGGATCACACAGTGAAGGTCACGCAATGTGGTGTGTGTTCCAACTATGTGCCTTTCCACTTTAGAACTCCTTACTTTCCAAAAAGGTAGTACACCCAAAACCCAACACTATAGCCACCCCATTGCAGGGAGGGGGTGGGGGGATGGGACAGTGTCATCAAATATCTGCATGGTGATAGCCCCCTGCGCATGCAGGGACTGCTCTGTTGGTGCTTCAGGATACTCCCCATGTAAGCCAAGGAATATGTTTCCGTTGTGACTGGGGCATTGGGGGTCTGAGCAACAGATCACTAACCAGTTAGCCGTTGCTGAGGTTAGTTGTTGCCCGTGGGGAAAGCCCCCGTTTGGAGTGGGTGGCACCATGGCGGATGATTTGCATATGAAGCAGATGAAGCTTTGTTCCACTGGTGGTCATACGGCCCCATCAGTCTCTTCAGAAGGAAAGAAAATCATTCAGTGCAGAGAGATATATATGACCCAAAAATATTTACTTCCCTGACTATGCCATGGGAGGAACTTAGAGCTATGCAGCAAGCAGGGAAATAATCCCCCAAATATCTGATTTGTGGAAGGACAGATAGAGATTCTCTTTTGGCCACAAAGCCTTTATTCCTTGTAGAGAATATAGAGGGCAAGTTTGGGAAGTTGCAGCCTTCACTGTAATGAGAAGTGGGTCAGTTTTGATTAAACCAGTGTCCCCTCTCCAGCCATGGGTTTTGCTCCCTTGTGACAAGCTGGGTGACATTCTGGTGACTACCAATCCCCATAATACTCCAAATATGGTTCAAGGCATTATTTTCCATCATGAGTTCCTCTTGCCGTCTGATGATGGGCTAAGCACCAACTTGGATCAACTAGGTGTACACATTTTGTTTGTCATGTCCATAGGGGGTCAAAGAATAATAGGGTTGCTACTGGGGCCTTCATCTTAGCCTCTGGAGGAGATTTGCTGCCTGAAAAGATGAAGATGAAGGTGATGGTATATAGATGTGAAACCATATGTCCCCCCCCCCCTCTCCAATGCGGTGCTTCAAATTAGAAATTGTGGTTGACAGTTGCACATGAATGTTCCTTGTGTCCTTCCCTTAGCTGTGTGAACTGCTGAGAGCACCATTCTCCCTGCTCACCAGACTGCAACATCTTTCAGAGAGAGAATAAAATTACAGGAATATAAGACTCTGGATAGACTAGCGTACCAAGAAAAAGCATGAATATCTACATCCTGCACGCATGACAATGACATATTCTACAGTTATGATGATGTTGCCTCTCTGACAGTGGTAATCTCAGCCATTGTGCCTCCTACAGTAGGCCCTCAGGGCTGCTCAATCATGCTTGCCCCCTGATGGTTGGGCACTCTCCTTCTGCTGCTTCCCCTCACATCCACTTTGGGAGCAACGGCTGCCCACCCTCCAGGGATGTCAATCTCCATCCCCCAGCTGGAAGCAAATCACGCTCCTCTGTCTTCTCATACCAGGAAGGGATCCCTTGGGACACTTCCTCCAAGGTTTCTGCCAGTCTGCAACCAGATACAAGCCAGTGGCTGAAAGAGCCACAGGCTGCTGATTGTAGGGCTTCACGATCTTCTTCAGTCCCTGAAATTAATTCAGAGAAGCCCTCCCAGTCATTTAAAATCCCTATGGAGAACAAAGATAAAAAAATGTCTTCCAAGATGAATGAGATTCCGGTGGCCCCCACACCACCAGATCCCGAATGATCTGCTTCTGTGGCCGAGGCAGAGATCTCAGTAGCCCCTAAGGCTCCAAATCACACCACACTATGTGTCTCAGAACCTGTGTGTGTTTGTACAGCTGGTGGCAGCAGGCAATCCTAGAGCATAACCTGCCTCCTGGGTGCCTTCACACCCTCACAGTATACCAACAGCATGATTGTCCAGTGGAATTTTAGCAGTTTTGTCCACCACATGGCTGAGCTGGACATCTCTTAAGGCCACCCCCCCCCCCACCCCCTCCCCTGCATGTCCCAGCTTTCTGCATTAAACTTTGTTTCCAGCAAAGGGGTCCTGTGCCCTTCATGGCTACCAGGAATATTTTAAGAATCACATTGACTATGTTAAGGTGTCAGGTGGAGTTTGCACATACGTTCTGGACTTTGTAAATAGTGAACTTGTGCCTCTTAATATTACTTTGGAGGCTGTGGCAGTTTGGGTAAGGGCAGCTCAGGATTACCATCAGTAATATTTCTTCCCCTCCTGATGGTGAAGTTTCTCAGTATGTGTTGACTGCATTTGAACTCTAGATTGCGGTGTATTGGTAGAATCCTGAAGCGATGAATTTCTTCAACAAAGAAAATAGCTTAAAATACGTTAGTTCATCCAGTCTTGAGGAACAAGAGATGCTATTGGCCTGCTAAGAACTATAGGGGAAAGATATATGGAAAATGGCAGAGAAATCTTTGCTGTTTTTATAGATTTAGAAAAGGCTTTTGACATAGTTCAGTGGAACAAGATGATGGGTATCTTGAAGAGGAAAGGAGTAGATTAGAAAGAGAGATGACTGATACAAAATCTATATTTACACCAGAAAGTAAGGATAAAGATTGGAAATGAAATGTCAGAAGGAAGCAGCATTGGACGAGGTGTTAGACAAGGTTGTTGCCTTTCCCCACTGTTGTTTAACGTATACCTTGAAGAGATTATTGCGAAAAGTTTAGATGGGAAAAGAGGAATATGTATTGGTGGAAAGATTTGCTGATGAGATGGTATTAGTGGCAGAAAGTGAGCGGACAGTGAATAACATGCTCAAAGATCTGAATGAAGCTTGTGTGGAATATGGGATGCAAATAAACACAGCAAAAACAAAGAGTATGGTCATCAGTACAAGACGCAGACTGTCCAATATTAAAATAGGACAATCTACCATTAGCCAAGTAAGTCAATTTAAATATCTGGGAAGCACAATAACTGAAGACTTGAGATGTCACCAGGAGGTGAAAACTCGAATTGGCATAGCGAAGGAGGCATTCAACAGAAAGAGGAGACTCTTCTGTGGCAAATTAGATAAAGGACTAAGGAAAAGGCTTGGCAAATGTTTTGTCTGGAGTGTGGCACTATATGGGGCAGAAACATGGACACTGAGACGAGAGAATTAAAAAAGGTTAGAAGCAATTGAGAGGTGGATGTGGAGGAGAATGGAGAGAATAAGCTGGATGGAAAGAGTGAGTAATGAAAGAGTAGTGGAAAGGGTTGGTGAGAGAAGATGTCTGCTGAAGGTTGTAAGAGAAAGGAAAAAGAACTGGTTGGGACATTCATTGAGAAGGGAGTGCTTGCTAGTAGATGCTTTGGAAAGATTGGTTTGTGGGAGAAGACTGAGAGGAAGAAGGAGATACAAGGTGATAGACAACATAAAGGGAAGAGGAAATTATGCAGACCTGAAGAGGATGGCAGAAGACTGGACAGCCTGGAGAACTACCATGTGAAAACCTGCCTTTAGGCAGAACACTGATGATGATGATACAGTATTGGAGTATTGTTTGTCTGAATGCGAGCCTTACCAGTTGGGTCTGATTCAAGAGATTGAGAAGGTCCAAAGAAGAGCGGCAAGATTTGTGACTGGTACATTTAGCCATCGCGAGAGCGTTACAAATCTCATAGAAAGTTTGAAGTGGGACACACTTGCAGATAGACGGCGCGCTAAACAAAAGGGGCTGCTCACTAAATTCCAAAATCCGATCTTCACAGAGGATGTAGAGCATATATTATTACCACCAACTTTCAAATCGCGTAGTGATCACTATTCAAAGATAAGGGAAATAAGAGCTCATACTGAGGTGTTCAGACAGTTCTTCCCTCGTGCGATCTGCAAGTAGAACAGAGGGGGGGACAATCTGACTTTGGCACGAATTGTGCCCTCCACCACACACCGGTTGGTGGCTAGTGGAGTATATATGTAGATGTAGATATTTTTCAGTTCCCCGCACTGTTGCCAATCTTGGATGACTTCAGCACCCCTAACCCTTTGAGCAGTGGAAGCACAATCACTGGCCATGATAAAGACATCGAAAATGTTGGTTGATCTTGACCGTTATCTCTTGAATATTTGTGCCCCCTCATGTTTCAGTGTGGCACATGGAACATACTCAGCCATGGATCATTCACTTTGCAAACCGAGTCTTCTCCCATTCAGCCACTGGAGAGTCCACAATGACCTGTGTGGTAGTGACCAGTTCCTGATCTTCCTGTTCCTCCCTCAGCATCACTCCATTGGGCACCCACCAGATGGGCTCTCAATAATGCCGACTGGGAAGCTCTCATTTTCACTGTCGTTCTTAGCTCCTTGGTACATGGAGGTTCTGACGCAACTGTCCAGAACGCAACTGCAGCCATTCTCTTTCCGCTCGACTTAGCAATCCCCTTTTCCTCAGGACCATCCCCCTCCCCCAATCAAAGACAGTGCCATGCAGGACCTCGGAAATCACAGAGGTCATTAAAGATAGTAGCAGGCTTTCCAATGCCATAACCGGCAGTCATCGATTGAGCACCTCATTGCCTTTAAATGGCTCTTTGCCTGGGTCTGCCACCCAATAAAACTACATGCTTGGGTCTGCCACCTAATAAAATGATGAAATCCAGAATGCTGGGAACAGTATGTTTCAACCATTGAACCAAGTACCCCTCTTTCACAGGTTTGGTGAAAGATCAGAGCCTCCACAAGTACCAGTCCCTTGCAGATGTACATGGTATATCTCTGAATGGTGCTGTCTTCACTGACCCGACGCAGTCGTCGAACATTTTGTTCTGCATTATGCCCAAGCCTTTGTGTCTGAGAACTATCAGTTCGCTTTTCGTGTCTTCAAACAGCAGGTGGAGGGACTGCACTAATCCTTCACCACACACCACCATGAGTCATATAATGCTCCAGTCAGTGAGTGGGAATTCTTCAGTACCCCCATTCCGTTTATTTATCCAGTATCATTCTAATTTTTTGTTTTTGTGATTTTTAATTTTGAACATTACTTGAGGCTTTTCCATGCTACAACCTCAGGGCCAGATCACATCCACAACCAGATCCTCACACAACTACTAGGGGATTGTCAGTGTCATGTCCTTACTATCCTCAACTGTATCAGGAGCGAGGGTTGGCTCCCATCTCAATGGCGAGAAAGCATAATTGTCCCAATACTGAAAGTGGGTAAGTACCCCTAGAAATGAACGGCTATTGCCTAATTACTCTCACCAACTTTCTCTGTAAATTGCTTGAATGCATCGTGAGCCAGCAGCTGTATTGGCTCTTTGAGTCTCGGGGCCTTCTGGCTCCATCCCAGGGTGGTTGTCACCAAAGCGTTCCGCTGCTGATAATTTGGTTTATCTGGAGTCTGCCATCCAGACAACTTTTGACTGATGTCAGAACCTTATTGCTGCCTTCTTCGGCCTACAAAATTGGTATGACACCACATGGCGACACTAAGCCCTCACTATCTTACGAATGGGCTCTCCATGGTGTGCTTCTGATTTTTGTTCTGAACATCTTGAACCACTTTAATTTCTGAATTCAAGTCAGTGCTTCCCACAGAATCCCCCATATCCAAGAGAGTGAGGTCCCTCCCTTCCTAGTAGCTATCAATGGTCTGGCGACAGCTATGGGGTTTTCAGTATCACTCTCTTTGTATGCTGACGATTTTTGCTTTTACTGTTGTTCCTATAGTGTGGGTGTTGCTGAATGCTGACTGAAGGGCGCCATTTGAAAGGCACAGTCACGGTCCTCGCCCATGGCTTTCGATTTTCAACCATCAAGACTTATGTCATGTGCTTCTGTCAATGTCATAGTATTCATCCACAACGAGACCTTTACCTCGATGATCAGTTACCAATATGGTAGAGACTTATCACTATTGGGGATTGGTCTTCAATGTATGGTTGACACGGCTTCCCCATCTTTGCCAACTTAAGCAAAAGTGCTGGCTACACCTTAATGCACTCGCTGCCTCAGTAACACCAGCTGGGGCACAGACTATTCTACTCTTCAGCAGCTTTACAAAGCTGTGATCATATTCTGTTTTAATTATGAGGCATTGTTTGACATCGCCCTCAGCATTGCAGTCAGTCGACCCAGTGCACTACTCTGGGGTCTGACTTGCAAAAGGAGCTTTGAAACTTGCCTGTGAACAGCGTACTCACAGAGAGGGTTGGGTCCCTCCACTAGGGATCAGGTGCCAACAACAGCTACTCGATGTTTGCGGCTCCCCTAAGTATCTGAACTGCCATGGCCTTTTTTCAAGTAGGGAGATCCACCTCCCGCAACAAAGACACAAGACTGGAGCCACAAATGCAGTTCATGTATAGTGTGTCTGCTTTGTACTCAAACATGCCCCACAGTCGCCTCTTGTCATGGAGGAATCGCGTACGCCCCCATGGTGTGTACCCTGACCTTGAATCTGTCTCGATTTATTCTTTGAACCAAAAGATTTAGTTGAGTGCCCCATGATATTTCGCTGCCTGTTCCCGGCTGCCTTGATGCATTTCCAGTTTCGAAGTATTTACACTGATGGCCTGGTGGTTGATGGACGAACCGGTTTTGCATACACACATGCAAGGTGCAGTGAACTACAGTCCCTCCAAAATGGATTCAGTGTCTTCACTGCTGAATTGGTGGTCATCAAGCCATGCTTGTTCGTGCACTGACAAGATGCTTCTAATCTGCAGCGACCACTGACCAGCCTTCAGGCTATAGATCAGTGCTACCCTTGTCACCCATTAGTCATTACTATCCACGATCTTCTTTGTGACATCCATCAAGCTGAATGGCCAGGTATCTTTGTTTGGACCACTGGATGTGTTGGGTTCTCAGGGAATGAATGTGCCAGCCAGTTGACAAAGTTGGTTACCAGGATGCTGATTTTGGAAATAAGGGTCCTAGAACTAAACCTTTAGTTAACTTACACCATAAATTGTAGGTGGTTTGGAACTCAGAGTGGTCTGCCCTGGTATCCTCAAACAAACTGAAGGCAATAAAGGAAATCAAGGCCCCGTAGCACTCTTCCCCTCGTGCTTCTCGTAGGGAATCCACCATCCTTTATTGGCTGCACATTGGCTGCAGTTGACTGACCCCTGGCCACATTCTCTGACATGAGGACCCACCATACTGCTGATGCAGTGCCTCCCCTTTCATTGGTCCACATCCTTCCAGGCTTCTCAAATTTGGCTGCTTTGCGGTATTATCTTACACTTCCTGACATACTACCCATGGTGCTAGTGGATGATGCCAAAGTGACTGGACTGATTCCTCTCTGTGAAGTGGGGCACTTTGGCATCATTGATCTCCTGAGGAGTTGGAGGAGCACCGCTTGCCTGTTCCAGCCCAGGGTACCCACAGGGTCATTTGCTCAGCGTGATTTGTCTTTCCTAAAATTTTGTTATCTTGTGTGTGCTGCTCATTTTCTTGGGGTAATGGAGCATGAGGTACTGCTGGTCTGATGTAGAGAATGTGTCTCACACTGCATAGTAAGCCCTGGGAACCTCCAACTGCACTCTGGGGAGAGTGACTCATCCACCTTACTCCCTCTCCCTCGTCTCCTATTTCTTACTTTTTTCTGTCTTATCGAATCATTGTTACACTTGGACTTCCCAGAATTTGCCTTTTGTAACCTTCCTCTGAGGAAATAGTCCATATCAATTCAGGCAGGCTAGGAAAAAATCTTACCTTCATAGTCTCGGGTGTTATTGATTTTAGCATACGTTAAAATGTAGGACTAAGTAAGGAACACGTATTTTTTTGTTTTCTCCAAAAAAATTTCTGCTGAGAGATACAGCACTCCAGAGATGACACTGTGCATACCATTTTGAAGATGCGAATTTTGGAAAAAAATTTCGAAGAAAATTTCAAATGCTCTATCTCTGGAACAGTTGTAGATATTTAGTTGGTTTTTTTTTATTTGAAAGATAATTGCTTTATGATTACAAAGATATCCTCTATTGACACTTATCTGTCAAATTTATTTTACTATAGCATTCTGAACTTTTTTATAGTTTATGGGAAACATTTTTTTTTTCAAAAATACCAATCCATAATTTTTTTTTAATTTTCTGTTGATTAATACCATATAGTTCTGCATTCCCTGAAAAGGAGAGCTTCCACTTTTAGGTTGAACAGGTTTCATAAACAATTGAAATTTTTGCCATACATAAAACCTGTTTTATTATCACATTATTACATAACAGGCTCATAAAAATCAAAACCTAGCCTTATTTAACATAATTTAAGTTTTGAAAGATTTGTAAGAGACTCATTTTTCAAGTACTTCAAGTGGTTCCAAAATAATGTGAAAGGTCCAAAGGTTTCACTTTATACAACTTCTTTGCACGCTGTTTTGTACTGAAATTAGCCAGTCAATGAACTAAAAATGTGTTCCACTGGTTCAGCATCTTCCTTTAGTGATGCCTTCCTGTTGAAGCAATAGGAAGTGGAGAACTTACAGTCTTTAAAACATTGTGGACAGGAAGTGAGCACTGATGGTGTTGTTGCTGTCCTTAAACTGGAAACCAATATCCAGCAGCTGGTCCAAGTGGTAGCATAAAATTCACTACAGTTTTGTTTAACTCATAACTGGTGTCTATAATCTCTGTGACCCAACAGTCACAGTCATACATACACATCATGAATATCCCCCTTCTCAGGTTGTGAATCTGAATATTATCCTGCTGTTTCTGAGGTGTTGGCCAAACGAACAAAATTTCTTCTTTCTTGCTGTTTCAAGTGCATGCAATATGAGTTCGCCCATCACTTTGTGTCCAAAAATGTGTCTTCTGCATTCGTTTCACAGGAGTAGTTTGTTTTTGGAACTCTTTTTTTTTTTTTCTCACAGAATTCTTCGATTTCCTCTTTGGACAAAAGAATGAGGACTGTGGATGTGTAAGATTCCACGACTCTCGTAAAATCCTCAGCATTCTGAATTGTAGCTGTATTTGGTCTGGAAAGATTATGTTTTGCAGCATGATGCTTCAGCAGGCATCCTACACCATCTTAAGGCCCCTTCCTGTGACAGTAGCGCTTTATACCCAGTCAGTTGGCACAAGCGACTTATTCAATTCAAACAGCTGGTAACAGTTTTTAAAATGACTAGGAGCACCATCAGAAATAATGATGATCTTCTCTGCCACTGCTTGCAGTAGAAGAATTTTGTGCATTGCTAGCAAAGCATGTGCTGAGTCATGTCGTTCCTGTAAAAATTGAAACCTGGTCATTACTCCAGTGCCACCCTTGTACTTCTTGTGGGAGAATTACAGAACAGTTCTCAACAAAATCACAGTGAAGCACTAAACATAGTTCTTCAGACCGTACACACCTTTTCACTTCTACAGTGTCTTGTTGTTGCAATTTCTTCAGATGCTGGTGTGTTACTGCTTTCACTGACCATTTATCAAATTCATAAATGAAACTGTCAAAGGCAACAGTTTTCTTAATTAGTTTATTTTCCTCCCATATTGCAAATGTAATTTCTGTAGAGTTATCTGCTATGTCTTCCAGGCCAAGTGCCTGTTAAGGCAGTCCTCTCTTTCCAGGGCAATCACCACATTCTTGAAACCAACAAGTCTTTCGCTTTACGTCACAGACTACTAATGACTTCACATGCCCAACCAAGGTGCCATATGTCACATGCTCCAGTACGTTCTCCAAAGTTACCACATAAAGTTTAAAATTCGCACAGTACACCCACAAACAGACATCTCTAGGTGGGTGTGAAACTACCCACTTAGGTCGTAGTGCATAAAATTTTGATCTTCCAGTATGTGAAGTTGTATAGTTGCTCTTATAAATTGCAAAAGTTTCTTTAATAGTGTGAGTTATATACCTTTTCACTTTCACAACTTTTTGACCTTCAACTGTTACAGTTATAGTGTGTTTTTGGTTGGCACTCTGGTGAGAACAGTCACATTTATCTTCCAGATAAAATGACTGCACTATTTGAACTTGAGTTGCTTCTACAGGATGACCATAATAGGGATGTGGTCTTCCAAAGACTCCTTTTACAGACCTCACATTTCTTGATTTGTGTACCCTGTACTTTGACACTGACGGAATGCGGTTCAGAATTGTTTTTTATGAAAATTTCTCTGGAATAATTATTAAAACTTGCACCTTTTTGCTGCAGGATGCACAGTAATCAACAGCTGAATTAATATTTGTGAAAAAATCCTGTCAAGAGGTGCAAGAGTGCTTTGGTTCATTTTCTTCTGAAGATGGAATTTCTACTTTGAAGGGTGTGGTCAGTTTTCCCGTAGTGATTCATCCCTAGCTCTAGTGATTTCTCTACGCTTTCTTAATACATGGAGCTTATGACTCTACTTCACTGACCACGGTTTCTTAACAGGATTAAAACCTACCTCTGTAGTTGACTGATTCAAGGTATTTAATTTATCCTCTATTGGTGCAAAATCTGCATCATCTGCACCATGGGAGGCTTCACTGTGTTCAGATACATTTAGAACATAAAAAATTGTCACTGGAAACATCTCCACTTTGAAACAGAGACTTCAAATGAGAACACTTATTCCCAACCTGAACAAAGTCTGGTTTTTTGTTTGTCTTGTATATCACTCTTTCATGGATATACAAATAGTCAGCACACTTCACTCTCCTGTGGCCCCAGTCTGAAGACATTTCAAACAGTCCTTTTCATAAAACACACTGCAGCTGTGTCAACTGGCAAATTCTTCATGAAAACACAGAAGTCAATGGATGGTCTCAGATTTCTTAGAAGCCTCTTCAGTAAACAAATTAGCACTGTACAACTACAATACAAAAACCCACAGTGAACAATCACAACAAAGTGTAAGAAATATCTGCAACAATGAAAGTGAAAAGAAATAACTGCAACAAAGAAAGTGATAAAAAATAACTTTAACAAGGACAATAGAAATAAATGTTGTAACAAAGAAATCAGTAAAAAACAACTTTAGTGAAGACATACATTACCCTTGAAAGTTAAAAAAAAGATATTTTTTTTTTTTTTTTTTTTTTTTAAATAAAACCTGTCCAACTTAAAAGTGGAAGCTCTCCTTTACAGAGAGTATAGTACTACATGGTACTTAACTTTTCTGGATTTGCATTTTTGAAAAAAAAACTGTAAATTTATGAAAAAAATTCAAAAGTTGACAGTAAAAGAACTTTGACAGATATGCCCAAAATGAGGATACCATGTAAACATAAAGCAAATGTCTTTCAAATAAAAACACTCTAACAAAATATCTAGAACTGCTACAGAGATACAGCATTTAAAAAAAAATTCCGGAATTCGCATCTTCAAAATGGTGTTCGCAGTGTCATCTTTGGAGGTCTGTATCTTGGGGCAGGAATTTTTTTCGAGAAAACAAAGAAATAAGTGTTTCTTACTTACTCCTGAATTTTAACATATGCTAAATTCAATAGCATCTGAGACTATGAAGGTAACCCCCTGCCTGAAGTGATATGGATTATGCCTGAGAATTCTTCTGGATTTGATACATATAGGATAAAGGGACTGGTGACCTTGCAGTTTGATCCCTTTAACTCCAAAAAACAACCAACTGAAATGTGATTCTTGAATTGATGTATATAGCAAAGATAAACATTTGCACTCTGTGCTTATATGTTTATCTTTGCTATATACATCTTATCTATGACTAGCACAGTAGTGGCGACTTTGATATCTTTGACGCATGCGCTTTCAATCCTCAGCAGCTTTGTATCACGTGACTCTCCGTATAAATAGGCACGCACAAACGCTATGAACTCAGTCTCTGACTCGCCTTGAAGATGGCTGGGAGGTTTCTAGCCGAAATATCGCAAGAAGAATTGTCGCTGTCCCGAGTGCACGCCCAAAAGATGATGGAACCAACTGAAATGTCAATAAACAATAAGATACCACACACTGTTGACCCAAATGGACCGTATCTACTTCCAGTCCAGTGTCATATATAACTCGAACATCAGGAATACCACCTAATGTGAAGATATTTTGGATCGTAGACTAATACACGGATGCCACAGAGTAATAAATCAAATCGTGGATTCACAGGGAAAAATTGAACGTATGACTACTGAAGCAGAAACATAACTGGCAAATACGCAGTTGTGGACTTTCATATATTTTTCACCTACAGATATACCATAGGTAATGCATACTGACAAGCTTGTTCATTGCTGCTATGATTTATCCCATCTTGTTTGATACAAAGATGATGAACAAAATACAGGTTTGTGTCACTGAGAGTTGATTTGAAGCTGTTCAGATACTTTCTCTAGTTTTGTTGGTGATGTAATGCAGTATTCGACATTCAGACTGTTGTGGCTGCTCTTGCGATGTTACCAGGAGTGTTATCACTCAGTATTAAGATTTGTCATGTAGTTTGTGACAGTTAACAGCTCAGTGAAAGTAGAAACGAAAGATAATGTAAGAAACAGATTTTGCAGAAAAATTATAACTGATGTAGAAATCAGCTACCGTTTTAGAATGGGAGCACTTTACAATTTACTATGCTGAAAGGCATTGCTGCAGTGAACACACTTTCATTGCCATAATTATACCTGAGGTAGATTACTTGCAACATAAAAGATGAGAGTGAGTAGGGTAGCTTATGCATGGAACAACCTTAAAAAAATTACTTTACTAACTCAATTTTATATCTTAAGTGGGAATTATTGAGAATATCTCATCAATATAGCAAGGAAAAGTTAACCAAATTTAGCTGGATCAATCAGTCTCACACCCACAAATCACTGTTATGACAACAGGGTTGCCAAACAGTGGCTATAGCACTGCAAAGTCTTGACTACACGGGTGGCAAGAAGAATGCGTTTTCCTATCTGTTGTTGTGCGAGATTGGATCTGGACATCCAGTCTAGTGCGAGACACTATTCTCTAAAAATTTATCATCACAGGGTCCAGGGTTCGATTCTTGGTTGGGGCTCAAGGATTTTCTCCGCCCTCATCATTGAGGGAAGTGGCGAGACTGGACAGTAAAAAGATTGGGAATTTGTACAGGCTCTGATAACCAGGCAGTTGAGTGCCCCACATACCAAATATCATCATCATCATCATCATCATCTACAAATTTCATATAGTTTGTATTTCTGAATCACGGTATGGAGCAATTAGCAACTTTTAAAATTTGAAGTTATACAACAATGAATGGCTTTCTGCAGTAAGTTGTGACTGCCAGATGAATTAACACTTTCCAAAATCAATGAGGCAGGCAACAGTGAGATTCACTATGTCATCAAGAGATGAGATGAAGCTAAGATTAGCCAGAAATGATACCCAATGTAGCAAGGTATTTTATTGAAAAATAAAGCCCATGTTTTCAGAATGGCTGGACTGTGGGTCATCCGGTTATCAATCCTCTGATTACCAAATTCAAAAGGCCAGTATCATCTACATCTACATACATACTCCGCAATCCACCATACGGTGCGTGGCGGAGGGTACCTCGTACCACAACTCCCAAACAGAACGAGGGAAAAATGGCTATATGCCTCTGTACGAGCCCTAATCTCTCGTATCTTATCTTTGTGGTCTTTCCGTGAAATGTAAGTTGGCGGCAGTAAGATTGTACTGCAGTCAGCCTGCTTCTTTCGAATTGTTGTAGCATATGATGCAAGCATAGGGTATGAGGGATTTTTAAAGTGCCTTTGTCAGGACTCACCCTGAGTGAGTGGTCTAAAGCATAGACTGTTAATTTGCAGACCTGGGTTGGATTCCTGTAGATGCCAACAATTTTTTGTCTTTTTATTTTATTCCTTGCAGTATTAATTTATGAGTTGTTGCTGTTGTGGTCTTCACTCTGAAGACTAGTTTGATGCAGCTCTCCATGCTACTCTATCCTGTGCGAATAATTCCGAATAACTACTGTAACCTACGTCTTTCTGAATCTGGTTACTGTATTCACCTCTTGGTCTCCCTCTACAACACCCACCCCCCACCCCCCTCCACCCCCACCACCACCACAACACACACACACACACACACACACACACACACACTCCCCTCTAATACTAAACTTGTGATCCCCTGATGTCTCAAAATGTCCCCTATGAACCGATCCTATCTTTTGCTTAAGTTGTGCCACAAATTTCTTGTCTTCCCACTTCTATTCAGTATTCAAACTGACTGATCTTCAGTATTCTCCTACAGCACCACATTTCAAAACTATACATTATTGACTTTAAATACAGGATGCCTCAGGAAAGGTGCCCAGGAGGGGTCTGCAGGTTGTGGGACACATCTGCTGGCTGTTGCCGATGTGTCTGCCGGTAGTCAGTATGCATTGTTCCTGGACACCAATACTTTTCATGTGCTCCCTACACAGTGCGACTGAATGTATAGGTGTTTTGATTTTTTTGTGATGTTTAATCTCTTCAAATATTGTTGCTAGAAATCACTGTTGTAACTGCACTGAGTCTGGGCTTTTCCTGCTCATATGTCGCTGGGCCTGGTCCCCAGACAGAAAAACTGTGTGCGTGTCTTCCATACTTTGTGATTGAGTGTTGGGATGTTTTGTTTTGAGTTTCCTGTTGAGTTTCCATTCGGTATGGTATACACAAAGGATCAACGGGTATTTCTTGTGTTGAACTATGCAGAATCAGAATTGTATCCGGAACGTTACATTGAATTCAAACAAAAATTACCCATTATACATGTTCCCAATGATTTGATGAAACACAGATTAGCGAAAAAATTTTAAAAGACTGGATGTGTGTTACACAAACGAAGGCCTAGAGAACCTAGTGTTTTAACCAAAAATAAATTAGTTGAGATCGGGAAGGCCTTGGAAAGAAGTCCGAGAAAATCCTTGCACTTTTTGGCACTTCAGAATGGTAGGTCAAGAGCATCTGCTCAGAGAACTGTGCACAAACTGAAATTGAAACCATAGAAAAGAACGGTAGTCCATCGGCTGAGGAATTTGGTTACTGTTGCTCGACGCCGTTATTGCAACTGGCTGTTACAGTCTGTACACGATGGGGAAGCTGATCCTGAGATCTTTTTCTGACAGCATGGCTGCATTTGTCAGGGTACATAAATTCTCAGAACAATCTATGTTGGAGCTCCGAAAATCCACATGAATTACATCAACAACCTCTGCATGATGCGAAAACAGGAGTGTGGTGTGCAGTTAGTGCAAGTCGAATTACTGGACCAATCTTTTCCCATGAAACAATACAATCTGACAGGTGTCTGACTGCCCTCCCCCCCCCCCCCCTCCCTCGAGAACTAAAATGTAACGGAAAGATGTATGGTTATTTCATGCAGGTCAATGGAAGATCACGCCTCACCAATACTTTTATAATAGCAGTACAAAGTGTTTTTGATGATGATGGTTTACTGCCCTCTTCATTCTCCGGATCTAACTTCATGTGATTTTTATCTTTGGGGAATTTTAAAAGACATGGTGTATGCAACCAATCTCCACATTCTCAAAGAGTTGGAAGATGGGGTTCGACTAGTATTTTCCCAGATTTTGGCAGCCAAAATTCGTCGAGTGTTTGTTAATGTGTTCAGGAGATGTCAGACTGTTCTTACCCAGAGGGACATTTTGAGCACCTGCTGTACATTAGGTTAATCAAGTGGCAATATTCTTTATGCTTAACCAAGGGGAAGTACGCGCGCATCTGACTACAGACAGATTGGTGCCGGAGAATCGGGCACGGCAGCGGTGGCAGCAGCCAGAGGCCTTGCTGCATGACACGCAGACATCTTTTTGTGAGGCACAGTCTATATATAAACAGTTCAGTTTATGTACATAAAATTAATATATTCAACTCAGTTATGATTACTGCCATTGTAAGTGAAAGCCACCACATTGTAGCACATTCGTATAATTTTGCATGAGCTGCCACTTGTGTAATCTACCGTTAATTTGAAGCTGTCCCCTAGATCGGTGTCTGGTAATACAGCTGCACTGAGGACTGCCTGGAGCAGGCTGTGGATAGCAGTGAAGACATTGTAAGCCTTCCAGAAGTTTTCATACTACTACTGCAGTTGAGACTCGGCAATGTTTGACATCTCATGACTGTTCACTCACTTTCAGGTTTGATACTAACAAGGGAACCTCCCCATCGCACCCCCCTCAGATTTAGTTATAAGTTGGCACAGTGGATAGGCCTTGAAAAACTGAACACAGATCCATCAAGAAAATAGGAAGAAGTTGTGTGGAACTATGAAAAAAATAAGCAAAATATACAATCTGAGTATCCATGTGCAAGATAGGCAACATCAAGGAGAGCGTGAGCCTAGAAGCTCCGTGGTCAGCGTGAGCACCTGCAGAACGAGAGGTCCTTGGTTCAAGTCTTCCCTCGAGTGATAATTTTAATTTCTTTATTTTCGCAAAGTTATCATCTGTCCGTTCGTTCATTGACGTCTCTGTTCACTGTAGTAAGTTTAGTGTCTGTGGTTTTGCGACCGCACCGCAAAATGGTGCGATTAGTAGACAAAAGGACGTGCCTCTCCAATGGGAACCGAAAACATTTGATTGCAAGGTCATAGGTCAACCGATTCCTCCATAGGAAAACACGTCTGATATATTCTATATGACACTGGTGACAGATAATAATTGTCTGAAAATAAAAATTAAATTCTTCGCTCAAGGGCAGACTTGAATCCAGGACCTTTCATTCCACAGCTGCTCACGCTAACCACGGGACCACGGCATTCCTGATCTCGCACTCTCTTTGATGTTGCCTATCTTCCACATGGACTACTCAGTTTGTTTATTTTCCTTATTTTTTTCATAGTTACACACAACTTCTTCCTGTTTTCTCGATAGATCTGTGTTCAGTTTTTCAAGGCCTATCCACTGTGCCAACTTATAACTAAATCTGAGGGGGTTGCAATGGGGAGGTTCCCTTGTAAGTAATCCTGCTAATATTCATTTATGTACTGATGAAGTAATCTCAATAGTCATAGCATTTATCAGAGATTGAGATAATAAATTTAATTTCGTATTTCAGTTGCGAACTTTCTACATTAATTGCTAGCAGAGCGATGACAGAGAGCTAAACGAAACAGCATCATGTTTTCTCCGTGGTGCTGTAATAGTCTTGTGATCTAAGGCAAAGGTAGTTGTTGGTTCAGACCTAGTTGAAGTACTGATAAGCATCACTTCGTTTCTCTCTCTCTCTCTCTCTCTCTCTCTCTCTCTCTCTCACACACACACACACACACACACACACACACTGAGATTACCCAGAACAGAATTATGTAACAAAATAAGAAAATCTTTGCTTTAAAACCAACTATCACCAGCCTAATTTTATTTTGAACTGTGTACATTCTTCTGTAATGTAGTGAATTTCAATCATTATTAATGTGTTATTGTTACTATTATTATTGTTATTGTCATTATTAGTATTATTGTTGTTGTTGTTGTTGTTGTTGTTGTTCATTCACTCATGAGAGCTTTCCTGTCACCGTTCAGTATTGATCCGCATGATCGGTGCATCTGGAAGAATGAAATGTTGGTTGTTCTGCTGTGCGGAATACACAATGTCAGAAAGTGCTGGGAAGAACACTGCACAAAATCCAAACACACCACACCTCCCCTCTTATTGCCAGTATAAAATGAGCATTTCACTATATAGCTGTTCCTAGCACATCTAAGAATTTGCAACATTGTCACAAATATTTGACAACTCTACCATAGTGCACTTTTTCTGCATGTGGTCCTGAATCATTCCACTAAATTCACTTTGAATTGTCTTTCTGTTTCTATGACTTACGCTATATAATCATGTAAGATGAGACATTGAGACAGCAAATTTAACTTACGGACTCCAGGAATGATGCACTTCACATAAGTAATAGCCGTTCTTATCTTTAACATTGCATTATGAGGCTCAGTGAGCAATATTGTGATGAGAGAGACATACTCCCAGCAGCGTGTCATTACTTCAGTTCTTCCACACATATCTTTCGGTGCAATGGTGGTGTGAGTTCTCAGTTCTAATCAAGGTACAAAACAGTGCACTTTAGGTTATTATTGACCGTTTTATTGGGTTGGTGCAGAAGTTCGTAGCATTTTTTTATAAGGTACAGATAACTGAGATGTTGGTCACTTTTGTTATCAATAATATGTTCTCCTTCACTATTTACAACAACCTTCCAACATTGGTATAGATTTTTTATTTGTGACTGTAGAAATCACTTGGTTTTGAGGCGAAGAACTCACCGAGCTTTGTTCGGAGCACATTTGCATTTGGAAAGGAGTTCCTTGAAGGTTGTTTGATAGAGAAAGGAAAAGGTGAAGATCTGAGGGCGCAAGATAAAGTGTATAAGGTGGGTGCAGAATGGATTTTGAAACCCAACTTCTGTATAGTGTGTTTTGTCAGTCTAGCAGATTGCAGACGGGCATTATTGTGGAGTAGTATCACTTCGTGCAGTCTTCCTGTCTGCAAGACATCTCAGTTGTTGACAGTAAATGTCAGCAGTGATAGTTAGACCTCGGGGAAGGAGTTCATAGTACACCACACCATCCTTGTTCCACTAGATATGTAACATTACCTTTTGTGGATATGTGCAGGTCTTTGTAATGGAGTTGCTGCTTTGTATGGGCTAAGCCATTCCTTTCTTTTCCTTATATTAGCATAAAGACACCATTTCTCATTGCCACTAATGATACAGGATTGGAATGGTCAGTGTTGTTCATGAGCCAGTTGATAACGAGCAAGCACAGATGTACATATGACCATCTACTGATCTTTGTGATTTTGGCTTAGAGCCTGTGGTACCCATTTACCTGATTTTTGAATCTTCCTGACTGCATGCAAATGTTACACAATGGGGGAATGATCACAATTCATCACATTTGCCAGTTTTCAAGTACACTGACATGGGTCATTGTGGATTAATGTGTTTAAAACGATCTTCAGCAAACCCTGAAGGTCTTGGTGAATGTGGAGAGTCGCTAATGTCAAAATGGTCCTACTTAAAATGTGAAATCCATTTTCTTGCTGTGCTCTGTCAAATGGCATTATCCCCCTGCATATAATGAATGTTTCTGGTTGCCTCCACTGCTGTCGCCCCTCTATTGAACGTAAACCGTGGTACTGACTGTCCAGGCATGGTGGAACTACAGACGACACGAATCGTGTACCTCCTTTCTGGTGAAATGACTGGAACTGATTGGCTGTCGGACCCCCTCTGTCTAATAGGTGCTGCTCATGCTTGGTGGTTTACATCTTTGGGTGGGTTTAGTGACATCTCTGACAGTCAAAGGGACTGTTTCCATGATACAATATCCACAGTCAACGTTTATCTTCAGGAGATCTTGGAACCGGGGTGATGCAAAACTTTTTTTGATTTGTATATGTCAGAAAAGTTCAGATTTCTCCACTTGGCACTCCATTTTCTAGTGTCCACAACTCCACTCACTATCTCCAAATGAGAAAATGGTAACATGTAAACTCAAATAGCAACTGTGAACTAAAAAAAAATAATCGATAAATAAATCCGTAGCAACTAGGAACATGCAAAAGAAAAATGCTGTAAACTTATGCAGCAACATAATATCGAATCCAGCTGCAAATTGCTACAAGCAATTTTTTAACAAAATTTGGAAAAAAAAGCTTACACATTAAGTCGTCTCACAACGTCAACTCAGTAAGCTGTGTTAATTGTCATAGAGGTCTGCTTTGTGAATATCAAGCTTCTGCACTATACAGAAGTCATTGAAGAACTTCAACTCGACTGTCAACCATTTGAATTTTATTTTTTTATTTTTTTTTTATTTTATTTATTTATTTATTTTTTATTTTTTTGTCACATAGAACCTGTATGTCTCGGCAATAGTTTTGAAGTGAATATAGGAAACAAAAGAAAAATTTGAAGTAGGAATTAAAACTCCAGGGAGAAGAAATAAAAACTTTGAGGTTTGCCGATGACATAGTAATTCTGTCGGAGACAGAAAAGGACTTGGAAGAGCAGTTGAACGGAATGGACAGTATCTTGAAAAGAGGATATAAGATGAACATCAACAAAAGCAAAATGCAGATAATGGCATTTAGTTGAATTAAATCAGGTGACACTGAGGGAATTATATTAGGAAATGAGACACTTAAAGCAATATATGAGTTTTGCTAATTGGGAAGCAAAATAACTGACAATGCTTGAAGGAGGGAGGATATAAAATGTAGACTGGCAATGGCAAGAAAATGTTTCTGAAGCAGATATATTTATTAATATTATGTATAGACGTAAGTGTCAGGAAGGCCTTTCTGAAAGTATAAGCAGTTCGGATAGTACTAACAATTCAGATAGTAAAAGAATCAAAATCTTTGAAATGTGGTGCTAAAAAAGAATATTTGGAGACTAGATGGCTGCATTGAATAATTAATAAGCACCTGAAAAATTCGCTGTTTGCAATAATGCAAATTCTGTGCTAAATTGTGAAAACATAAAATTACATAAGAGATGCTATTTAATAGCAAATTATACCCAGATCAACTACTTTACTAGACATAGTTTGACTTAGCTTTAGTTTCTGCATATAAATATTGAAAATTTAACAAAGTTTTTGTTACTGGTACTGCAAACCATCTGGTGGAGTCCAGTTTGGAAAGATAATATGCATAAGAATGTGTTTGCAAAATAAATAGTGCATGCATGCAGAGACTTATCTATACACTTGATGCTCTGTTGCCTTCCAATTGTGTGCAGTTGAATGTTCTGCGTAAAGTACAAGCCATATAATATGACAAAGTACATGGGCATCTTAGAACAAAGAAATGCTTGCTTTTCTCTGTTAGACAAAGTCCAAAAGCTGGTATAGTGTGGACACATTTAACGTGGCCATTTTGTGCAGCGGATGTTTTAAACTATAGTTGCCTTAAGTACTGTTAGAGGTTGGGTCTGAACTAACTCGTATACGACACGGCCATCAGGAAGCAATTGCGCTATAACCATTACTGAATGCTATGTGTTATGCATTGCTCATTGTTTTGTTTTCTTACTTTGTATTGAGTGAAGAGACTAATCCTGTATCATGTAGCTTGATTACGACCCTCACAAGCCAGAAGGAATCAGTGATCCCTGTAACCATGTGTCAGTTCTGTTTTCGCAGAACAAGGTTGTAGGCTGGCAGCCCTGCAAAAGGGAGGCAGGGCTGCTTTCGCCACACCACTCCTCTCTTTTGCTAATGGTTATAGTTTGTTTATATTGGCATCCAACTGTCAGTATATGGTGTATACACACTGCACTATAGTGACCGGAAAACGAAACCTGACAACGTATTTCGACCATACTGAAATTATTTGCCTAACGTGCGAATAGTTATTTTTGTTTCTATGTCTATGGTAAATATGCCTTGTCGGTTCTATCTGTAGTGTTATCAAGCGTGGTCCACACAGCTATTAATGCCCATGAAAGTTTGAAATTGATATTCTGCTTATTTTGTATGTATTGAATTGGGTAGGAAAAGAAGAATAATGTAAAGAAACACCTTAAAGAAGCACTATGCTCACCGGTGGAGATATGCAGCTGTTTCTCATCAGAAACAATCATTTGTTGAAAGCATAAGTAGAACCAAAGAATAAAACGAGCAAAGACAATTTGGGAAAAGAAAGTGATTTTTTTGTAAAGACAAACATTCCACACACAAAGCTCGCAAATCATACTTTTTTTAAAAAGTCAGTTTCAAAGCACTAAGGCTTCATTTTCATGGACATAGCATGACAGTCTTTTAAA
Organism: Schistocerca nitens; assembly: GCF_023898315.1. Taxonomy (NCBI): domain Eukaryota; kingdom Metazoa; phylum Arthropoda; class Insecta; order Orthoptera; family Acrididae; genus Schistocerca; species Schistocerca nitens. The sequence continues at coordinate 280,581,329 of NC_064618.1, read as the reverse complement.
TTTGTACATCTGACCATTTACAAACAAAGAAATAGATTTGAGTGTTGCCAAAAATAGATACAGCATTTCCTTGTCCCTACTAATAAGGAAGTACTGAATTGAAATGAGGGGGAAAATAGAAATTTGTAGCACAGCTTGACTAAAAGAGGTTAGGTTAGGTTAGGTTAGGTTGGTAGGACTCATCATAAGGCAGCAAGAAATATTCAGTTTGGTAGTGGAGGGAATTGTGGAGGATAAGACTTGTAGAGGGAGACCTAGGCATAAATATAGTGAGAAGATTCAAATGCATTTCGTTTGTGAGAGTTATGCAAACATGATGAGACTTGTACAGAATAGACCAGTTTGGAGAACTGCATCAGTCTTTGGACTGAAGACAAACCCAGTCAGAGGCACATAGTATGAAATAATTATTAGTATTTCACTTGAACGTATTATGAAAACATTGTTATCTCTCAAAGTAAGGATTTATTCCTTTTTTGCTAACTAATGCACTCAGTATTTTCCTTCCTCTTCTTTAGTTTTTTGAGTGATTCATTAAAGTAGAACAATGTATTAAGTCTTCTATACCATAATCTATGGAAGGCAGAAAAGTAGGTAACGTCTGATAACAGACTTGAGATTTCCCATTGTATCATAGCAAGTAGAAGAGTGTGTGCCGACTCTCCTAGTTAACCAGCTCTGTGGCGCGGCGTCAGTTGCCAAGCTTGTGACCCAAGGATAACATCTTATTGTGGCAGTCGCAACACATGAACATGGTTCACGGACAGTATCTTATGTAATGAATTGAAAAATTTGTGGGTTTCATTAACATACCTCAGTGAACATCAAATGCCCGCTAGTTTAGATTAGTTTCCCGGCAGACTTCAACATTTTTTTAGGTTTTGTTGACTCATTACTATGTAATCTTGTAGCATATTTTCCACTCAAGGATGTTGTGTTGTTGGCTACTGAGTTACTAGACAATGCAGAGCTAATCTTAACTTTCTTTCATTGACATGTCATCAGATCCAACTGAAATCAAGTTAATTTGTGACAAGTTTTCAGTTTCATGAATTCAGGGCAATTATCCTGGTGATCAGTTCATTGATAAAAGTTATGAGTGACACACTCGGCATTAAGAAATACAATTATAAAATCACAAAAATTATTTCTTTCACATTTTATTACATGAGTGTTGTCTGAAAATGTCCATATTCTTCTGATTTCGTCAATTGGATTCAATAGAGAACATGTTGCTTTTTATGCCACCGATTCGTAGATACCACCAGACCTTTTTATTTGGTTGACTGTCATCAGAAGTGGATGCAATAATTCTTGTTCTGGCTTGCTCGAGCTGGATAATCACTTGAATCAGTATCTGCAACATGACATCACCAGAAGCTACATTGTGACTTGCATACACTGTGGAAGTTGAATCGTGATATGGAGCAGAAGAGCATGATTTGGAAGTTTACTCTTACAGTTTTCTGGAGTATATTTCCCTAAATTAACAGAATCATCAAGTTTCAGCTAAGTGTAACTGAATTGCAGGTTTTCTTGGAACTTATTTTTGTGAAAAATCAGCACACCTATGTGTTTATTTTCATCTTGTAATAATTCCCAATTGCTTGCACAGAATGTGTATTAATTACATATGTCTATTTAATACCATTTAATAAGATTCTGAGTCAAAAACACAATTATCATATTGTAGTCTTCTATTACACTGATGAGCCCAAACATTATGACCACCTGCTTATTAGCTTGTTTGTCCATCTTCGGAATGAAATACATCACTGATTCTGTGTATCAGAGTTCCAACACTTTGTTGGTAGGTTTGTGTAGGTATGTGGCATTAGATGTATGTGCACAGGTCATTTAATTTGTGTAAATAACAGACTGCTGATATGCACACGATTTGATGACACTCGATGTGACCCAGATGGGTTCCATAGGATTTACATCAGGAGAATTTGGTGACTACACTATAATGCTCCTCAAACTACTGTTGCACGGATCTGGTTCTGAGACATGGAAAGTTACACTGCTGAAAGATGACACTGCCATTGGGAAAGAAATCAAGTATAAAGGGAAGCAGGTGGTTCGCAGCAGTCAGCATGTCTTAGATTACTACCACGTTCCCATGCAAGTGCAGGAGAATGTCTCCCATAGCGTAATACTGCTCCCACCAGTCTGTCTCTGTGGCGCACTCCACATTTCGAGCTGCTGTTCACCTCAGTGACAGTGTTTGTGGAGACGACCATCAACCTAGTGTAGAAAGAATGTGATTCACCCAAATGTCTGACACATTTCCATTGATCGACATTCAAATCCTGATGATCCTGTGCCCACTGCAATCATAATTGACAGTGTCATTGGGTCATCGTGTGAACATGTAGGGGTGGCCTGCTGAGATGCTCCATGTTCAACAATGTACAATGTATGATGAACGGTGTGATCTCAATCAGTTGAGTGTGCACTAGCATTGTGCTCTTTTGGGAGAAATGCCACAGATCACCATCTATCCTACTTTACAGAGCAGACAAGCCTCTGAACCCCATATTCTGTGAAGAGTCATAGACTTCAAACCATTTAGCACCTAGTGGAAGTTTCACTGTCCTACATCTTTCCGTAGATACTCACAGCAGTACAGTAGCACATGAACTTTCTGTCAGCTTCACCGTTTTTGAGATAATCGTTCACAGGCTCTGCATAATAATGAAGTTCCCTTTGTCAGAGTCACTTATTTCAATGGATTTCCCCATTTGCATCCCCCTTTTTTGCTAATGTGATATTGTGTCCATGTCTGCCCCACTTACGTACTTTTGTTATGGTGTGACGTGCCCGTAACACTAACAGGCAGCATCCAGTGTTGCAGTGGGCAGTGGTCATAATGTTTTGGCTTATCAGTGTATTTATCAGTTACCATTTCCTTCATATTGTGTCAACTATGATTCTTACTGAGTTTAGGATGATATAGATTTTAGAAGTTCTCATTGAGTTGTCTTACTCCCTTAATCTGCGGGCTGCTTTCACAGTAGGTTTATTTTGGCATTCTCAGTTTATTACCTAATCACTCAATTTCCAGTTTCTTACACTTCTGTGTTCTTTTTACTGGAACTACTACTGCATTTGGCATTGATTAATTCTGGATATTTTCATCAATTGAAGAAACAGCGGCACATACCACAACTTTTTCTGGTTTACAGTATTCTGGACTACAACTTTTCTTTGTGAGTGTTTTACTTCCATTTTCTTTTGTGTAATATTTGAAATAGATGTTACGGTCAAAGGAAATAATGGGGGAAACAGATCCAGCTTTTAGAGACAGTCTTTTTGTCCTCTAATTTCACCTTGTGTGGTGCCAACAATAAAATTTTATAAAGAAACATGAGCCACACACTAGCCGATTTTGAGTCAGGTCTCTGTATTTTGGAGGAACTGCTCTCAGTGATTTTAAAAATTATTCTCCATTTTTTTAGATATCTGAAACATATTTGCCTTTACTTTCTCTTTAACCTGATCTGTTTGCTGGGACTAACATGTGAACTTTTTTCCCTCCTCTTCTCATTTAAGTGACTAAAAGCCCGAACACCACTTTATAACAGCAGACTGCAACTCTTCAGCATTTCCCACACAACACCATAAACAAACCAATAAAATACACAATCCTATACAGCAATGAACTGTGTCAAGTCTCGAATGACAGTGCTGCTCGTAGTTCGCTGGCGTGCCACCCATCATATGCTAGCTTGCTAACACGTGGGGAGTCAGCATACTTTCTCTTCTACTCACATTTATTGTATTGTACAGTGATGGTGTGTGTGTGTGTGTGTGTGTGTGTGTGTGTGTGTGTGTGTGTCTCACAGTCGTGTACCTACTTGTTCTCTCAAGTAAGTTACCCATTTCCAGAAACTTTCGACAAATAATAAGTCTTTTGTTTTCTTTTCAGGAAAAATGGCTTCTGATGCAGACTTAAAAGTCAGCAGTCCAGTAGAAACTATAGAGTCTTTAACGAAAGAGGCAGAAGCACTGAAAGCAAAGCTTGAAGAAGAAAGACAGAAGCTGAATGACGTAGCATGTAAAATCTTACATTTCAAATAGTATTAATTTTTGTAAATGAAAAATTTCTTAACACACAAGTAAATAATGATAAAAATGATTTCTGATGGAAAAGATCCGTATGTAAGTTCCCCATTATTACCTGCACATTACCACATCACTACTCTGAAAATATCCAACTGCTGTCACCAAGTCTAATCATTCTGACTAAAATGATCTTACAGAATTCACCCCACTGATCAGTCTGGTATTGTTGCACAGTACAGCCTTTTTATTTGCAAGTACTCCATTGTATTTCTAATTTTAACGATTGCAATATGAGTATATTTACAATTCATGAAAAGCACTTCTGATAATTATCCAACTAGATTGAAGTTGCATACTATTACTTCCAGTATTTTGAGTATCCCAAATTCAACACCCAGACACTTATAATTGTGCATTTTTGTATATTGCAGTAAAGAATTTTGAATTTTTTGTATGTTGCAGTAAAGTCAGTTGAATAATGCAGAACCTCATACATCAGAAACATTAGGAAAAGTGGAATCGTAAGCTACACAGAGAAAAACGGACTTGAAAGTGGGAATCATATCTCGAAATGCATTTTGCAAAATGTAAATAAATGAAAATCGTGACTAGTACCAGAAAAGTTATTTATAAACATGCCCATTCACAGCCTTTGGTTTTGACAAACGATTTCCAGTGATCCAGTCAGATGTACACTCCTGGAAATTGAAATAAGAACACCGTGAATTCATTGTCCCAGGAAGGGGAAACTTTATTGACACATTCCTGGGGTCAGATACATCACATGATCACACTGACAGAACCACAGGCACATAGACACAGGCAACAGAGCATGCACAATGTCGGCACTAGTACAGTGTATATCCACCTTTCGCAGCAATGCAGGCTGCTATTCTCCCATGGAGACGATCGTAGAGATGCTGGATGTAGTCCTGTGGAACGGCTTGCCATGCCATTTCCACCTGGCGCCTCAGTTGGACCAGCGTTCGTGCTGGACGTGCAGACCGCGTGAGACGACGCTTCATCCAGTCCCAAACATGCTCAATGGGGGACAGATCCGGAGATCTTGCTGGCCAGGGTAGTTGACTTACACCTTCTAGAGCACGTTGGGTGGCACGGGATACATGCGGACGTGCATTGTCCTGTTGGATCAGCAAGTTCCCTTGCCGGTCTAGGAATGGTAGAACGATGGGTTCGATGACGGTTTGGATGTACCGTGCACTATTCAGTGTCCCCTCGACGATCACCAGTGGTGTACGGCCAGTGTAGGAGATCGCTCCCCACACCATGATGCCGGGTGTTGGCCCTGTGTGCCTCGGTCGTATGCAGTCCTGATTGTGGCGCTCACCTGCACGGCGCCAAACACGCATACGACCATCATTGGCACCAAGGCAGAAGCGACTCTCATCGCTGAAGACGACACGTCTCCATTCGTCCCTCCATTCACGCCTGTCGCAACACCACTGGAGGCGGGCTGCACGATGTTGGGGCGTGAGCGGAAGACGGCCTAACGGTGTGCGGGACCGTAGCCCAGCTGCATGGAGACGGTTGCGAATGGTCCTCGCCGATACCCCAAGAGCAACAGTGTCCCTAATTTGCTGGGAAGTGGCGGTGCGGTCCCCTACGGCACTGCGTAGGATCCTACGGTCTTGGCGTGCATCCGTGCGTCGCTGCGGTCCGGTCCCAGGTCGACGGGCACGTGCACCTTCTGCCGACCACTGGCGACAACATCGATGTACTGTGGAGACCTCACGCCCCACGTGTTGAGCAATTCGGCGGTACGTCCACCCGGCCTCCCGCATGCCCACTATACGCCCTCGCTCAAAGTCCGTCAACTGCACATACGGTTCACGTCCACGCTGTCGCGGCATGCTACCAGTGTTAAAGACTGCGATGGAGCTCCGTATGCCACGGCAAACTGGCTGACACTGACGGCGGCGGTGCACAAATGCTGCGCAGCTAGCGCCATTCGACGGCCAACACCGCGGTTCCTGGTGTGTCCGCTGTGCCGTGCGTGTGATCATTGCTTGTACAGCCCTCTCGCAGTGTCCGGAGCAAGTATGGTGGGTCTGACACACCGGTGTCAATGTGTTCTATTTTCCATTTCCAGGAGTGTATTTAAAGGTACCTACCTACAGTGGGAGATGCTAGTTTCACCACACTACTCTGTGTGACTCACTAAGCATGTGCCCAGTTTTGACAATTGTGGGCATCAGTTGATTTTTGTGGCTGTATTGAATTCTAAGAAGTGGGAGAAGCCGTGTTTGATAGGTTTTAAACTGCAGCCTATGCCCTATGAACATGTACTGCTTCAAATAATTATGATCTCTTGAAAATGCGTCTTTATGGGGCTGATTTGTTGTAATTAAATATAAGGTAAAAACCGTAAAATGCATTTGAAGTCTTCAGTGTATCTAAAGAGAAAATCGAGCCCCAAGCTGTCAATACCTACAGTAGTGCAATGGATACACCACGTTGGTTCTCGTCCTGCTTCAACTCATATTTTTTTCCTTCTTTTTTCTAAATGAGTGTTACATACAAAGAAGAGCACTCTCTCTTATGAGTGAGCTGAACTGTCATTGTCAATAAATTACAAATGAAGTATGAAATACGAAAATGCCAATAAATGTTCGAAATATGGTGGTAAAACAAAGTACTACTCAAAATAAAAAGCATAAAAAAGACATACATTCAAAGGCAACTTACTCTCAGCCGTCTGTAAAGTATAAAATAAAATTTACAAGTTAGTTATTTTAAGAGACTTCTTTTCCAAACAAGAACATCTTGTATACACGCAGACGAAATATATTCTGGTACTGGTAAAGGAGTGCACCTCTTCTTCTTCTTCTTCTTCTTCTCCTTCTTCTTCTTCTTTTTAAGTGCAAAGGAAGTAGTACACTTTTTCTTACAGTGAACTGTAATTTTTCACAAAAAGTATAACACTTCACACAACCAGAACACTTTTACCATTGGGAAAGTTATTAGTTTCAGAAGAGTGTTACGGTAGTAGTACGTTTATTATTGTGGTGTGCAAAGTAATTATAAATTTGTATATGTAAATTGACAAAACTGAATTGCACGTATGATCCTCAAACAAACAGATTCATTAAAATGAAGTTGTCAAACAGGTGAAATCGACTAAGATAAGGGAAGATGAGACTTAGCCATTGGTGTGCAAAAGTTAATCTTTTCAGATTTTTTTGTAATGCTAATGACGTACACACAGGAATTGTGTACTTGCAGACCATCTCTGAAAACAACATAACCTTTTATCCATACATTACATTCCTGCTTGGAAAGAATGAGGTATGCCGGCTGGTGTGGACGTGCAGTTCTAGGCGCTTCAGTCTGGAACCGCGTGACCGCTACAGTCGCAGGTTCAAATCCTGCCTCGGGCATGGATGTGTGTGATGTCCTTAGGTTAGTTAGGTTTAAGTAGTTCTAGGTTCTAGGGGACTGATGACCACAGATGTTAAGTCCCATAGTGCTCAGAGCCATTTGAACCAAAGAATGAGGTATTGAAAACAGCACCTAGTCACATTATTTCAGATTGGTAAACTGCTATTGCAAAAACATTCCCTAGGTGATGGCATGTATCAGCATGATGATGGTGTTAAGTCCCAAGTGAAATCTTGAGATGCTCACAACATTGGTACCTCTCCATACATGCAGCATGAATGGGTGTTCCATGGGATGGGGAGGCTACCACACTCAGACTCGATACGACCATGAAAGTCGATCAAGACCCTCATGCACCAAGAAGTGTTACCAAGGTGAATCTATTCATCTTTTGCTGCTGATCATGAGTTACCGATTCAGTTCATATTTACAATGCGGTGTAAAGGGTCATTAATTACATATTGTGTGACATGATTCGGCGGCATGTATATTATAACTTCGCCTGGAAACAATATACCTAGTGGAAAAAGCTGTTTGTCTCACTTCACAATAGTTGTTTTTCAAAGGAAAAACCAGTCTTTCATGTGCACTGAAGGAGACAGGGTTTAAATGGAAAACTTTATTATGGTAGAAGTGTGCTGCTTGAACAAGAGGATATCATTGTCTGCTGACACATTTTGTTTTCTTAGGGAAGTGGCAAATGTAATGGGGGTGAATACTGGTCATTCTAGACTGACTGCGTGAACTGATGACACAGCATGAGGAACAATGAAAGTGCCAGATGGAAAAAGCAGTCGGGTTATTCTTGTACATGCTGCAACAATCTGTGGGTTTGTACGAAAAGATTTGTTGCTGTTTACATCACAGAAATCTGGGAACTACCACGTGGAAATGAAGGCAACAGTATTTAATGAGTGGTTCATACACTCATTTCTTCTGAACTTCGAAAAGAGCTTGACTATAATATTAAAAAATAATACATACATTCAGTTAAACAAACTGCTGCATGCAGCAGCAGGAAGAGTGACACAGTGCAGTGTGTAGAGAAGGAATGACTTAGCTTCATTTTATAGGGAAACAAAAAAGGCAGAACTGCTGGAAATCGTAAAAAGAACAAACCACATAACCTAATTTAGGAGATTGATGAATTTGCAGAGTAAAGTGGTCATAGTGTTGTGTCTTCCACCATATCATTTCCATTTTAATGCAGTAGAACTCATGTGGGCCCACGTGAAATTAAATGTTGGTGGCACAAATAAGAGTTTTAAAATACAACAAATATAATAGCTTTGAAAATTGGTATTTAGGTTCTTGTTTAGAAATGAAGAGAGAGAGGAAAAAAGAATCAGATTTCACTGATTTTGGAAATTCAACAATGAAGGGGGTGAAAGGGATGAAAAGTCTTAAGAAAATATTTCGTTATGTTAAAAAAATTTAAAAGCTAAATCTATGAAAACTGGTATTTCATTTCTCGGTTAGATATAGAGAAACATGTGTTAGGGGATGAAAGTTTGTATGGAAATGACACCACAAGAAAGCAAAAGGCATGCTTAAAAAAATACTTGGACTCCAGCTACCAGAATTGCATTTTGATCAGAAGTAAATTTGCAAAAGACCATGCTTTGTTGTCCTTAAATAGCGTGAAAAGTTTAGGTGGTGGTACAAGATGTGAACATAAAAAGTTGATTAAAGAGAAAAAAAGTCTGCACGGAACATATAGGCTACACGAGTGAAGCAGTGGACAGTTAAGCTAGTGGAGCAATATTGTCAAGCATATGTGACATGTCTTGGGAGAGGTGTGACAATGAGAATGTGCACTGGTGGAAGAAAGGGTGCAAGATATGACTGACAGATGATAGCATTAGCAGTGGTGAAACTAATGACAGCGATATAGGAGATGTGCATATTGATGCGCCATCTTTTAAGACTGTGGCATCTGCATCTACATACACACTCTGGAAACTGCCATGAGGTGCAAGGCAGAGTGTACATCCCATTGTACCAGTTATTAGGGTTACTTCCTGTTCCATTCATGTATGGAGCGCAAGAAGAATGATTGTTTGAATGCCTCCATGCACACATTAATTACTCTAATCTTATCCTGACAGTCCCTATGTGAGCGATATGTGGGAGTTATAGTATAATCCTAGATTAATCATTTAAAGCCGGTTCCTGAGATTTTGTTAATAGATTTTCTCGGGATAGTTTGTCTGTCTTCAAGAGTCTTCCAGTTCAGTTCCTTCAGTCTCTCTGTGACATTCTCCAATGGATTAAACAAACATGTGACCATATGTGCTGCCCTTCTCTGTATATGTTCAATATCCGCAGTACAGGTCCCACACACTTGAGCAGTATTCTAGAATGGGTTGCACAAGTGATTTGTAAGCAATCTCTTTTGTAGATTGATTGACTTCCCCAGTATTTTGCCAATAAATTGAAGTCCACCACCTGGCAGATTTCAACAGTGACTCACAGATATTAAAGTCACAGGTTACTACTTTTTTGTTTTGTTTTGTGAAGTGCAAAATTTTACATTTCTGAACATTTAAAGGAAGTTACCAATCTCTGCACCATTTTGAAATCTTATCAGGATCTCACTGAATATTTACGCAGCTTCTTTCAGACAGCACTTCATTACAGATAACTGCATCATCAGCAGAAAGCTTGATATTGCTATTGTTTGCAAGGTCATTAATATACAACATGATCAGCAAGGGTCCCAACACATGTCCCTGGGGTTCACTCAAAGTTAATTGTATATCTGATGATGCCAACTAAGATGCTGTGTCTTGTCTACCAAAAAGTCCTCAATCCAGTCACAAATTTCACTTGATACCCCACGTGATCGTACTTTTGACAATAAGTGTAGGTGTGATATTGAGTTAAATGCTTTTTGGAAATCAAGAAATACAGCATCTACCTGAATGCCTTGATCCAAAGCTTTCAATATGTCATGTGAGAAAAGTGCAAGATGGGTTTCATATGATCGATGTTCTGAAATCTATGCTGGTTGGCACTGAGGAGGTCATTCTGTTCAAGATACACATTGTATTTGAGCTCAGAATATATTCTAAGTTTCTACAACAAATCGATGTCAAGGATATGGAATGGTAGTATTGCGGTTCACTTCTACTACCTTTCTTGTAGATGGGTGTGACATTTTATTTTTATTTTTTTTCTAAGAAATGGGCATTGTTTTTTTGTTTGAGGGATCTACGATCGATTATAGTTAGACGTGGGGTTAACTCAGGCGCAAATTCAGTATAGAATATGACAGGGATTCCATCCGGACCTGGACCTTTGTTTGATTTTAACAATTTTAGCTGTTTCTCAAAGCCACTGATAGTCATACTTATTTCATTCATCTTTTTGGTGGTACAAGGATTAAATTGTGGCATTCCTCCTGGGTTTTCCTTTGTAAAATAACATTTGAAAACTGAGTCAAGCATTTCAGCTTTTGCTTTGCTACCCTCAATTTCAGTTCCTGTCTCATTCACTAGGGACTGAACACTAACTTTGTTGCCATTAGCAGCCTTTACATGTGATGAGAATTTCTTTGGGCTCTGTGAAAGATCACTTGATAATATTCTGCTATGGTAGTCATTGAAAGCATCGTGCATTGTATTCTTGACAGCCAAATGCGTTTCTTTCAGCACCTCTCTATCTATAGCCCTATACTTTGTTTTACACCTAAAATGCAGTAACTTCTGTTTCTTTACAGTGATTGTATACCATGGAGGTTCCTTCCCATTACGAACTGTTCTACTGGGTACACCGATCCAGTGCATGGTCAACCTTTTTTTTTTTTTTTTTTTAACTTGAACCAAAGTTCCTCCACATGCTCCTACCCTGTGCCTAAAGTTTCCAGTTCTTCATTGAAATATCACCCTACTGATTTTTTATCTAGTTCACTGAACATATATATATATTTCTGCTTGTTTTAGTTGTCCTTCGTACTTCGGTAATCGTTGTTGCAACAACGGCGTCATGGTCACTGATGCCAGTTTCGTTGTAGGTGTCCTCAAAGAGGTCAGGTCTGTTTGTTGCCATTAGAGCTAATATATTCCCATAATGAGTGGGAGTTCTGAACTATCTGTTTAGGTTGTGTTCAGAGAAGGCATTTAGTAATGTCTCACAGAATGTCTTGATATGCCCACCACTAAGAAAACTGTAATTTTCCTTGTTGATTGTTGGATGATAAAAGTCTCCATCGATGATTACAGTACGATCCAGGACTTACATACAAATTAAGTGAAATTTTGTCTAAAGTTTGTGGTTACATCATGAGATGGGTCCAATTACCATTTTATATCAACCCCTGACACTGAGTCTTGCCCAAACAATCTCACATGCAGCTTGAATTTCTATCTCGGTCGATTTGAGCTTCTTGTCTACTGCAAAAAATACACTACCTCCATTTCCCATTTGCCTATCCTTTCAGTATACACTTGAATTTTATCCAAAAATGTCATTGCTATCAATTTCAGGTTTCAACCAGAGTCTTCCCTAAGATGCAGATAAGAATTGCATTATGCATTAAAATAATATGTAACAAAATACTGAAACTTCATAACCTTTATCTCGACTTATATTTCAAAACTTTTTTTTTTAATTATGAAGAGTGTATGTTTTGAATCCCTGTGGTTATTAGTGTTTTTTCATGCTGCAGTAGTGTGGCATTGCAATGGCTCTACAATTTGTGGGTGGGATACTCACAGATGGGTGACCAACACGGTGTAACAGCAAATGGTCGTTTAGTGGCATTGACAGCATAGCTGCCGGCTGCCAGGGTCACTCTTTCAGTGGCTCAAATGTAGCATGTAACACTCCTGTTAGCCATTATGATTGCATAGACCTGGCTTGGAGTGGACTGTAAATGTTCACTAAATTTCAGATGATCAATAGAGATCATAGTGCTGATCTCAGAAGGTCTCGTCGGTCAGCTGCAGCTCTGCTAAATGATATCCAATTGCCTGAAAATTTAATTTTTGCCATATACGCAGATTTCAAAAAGACAACAATGGGTTAATAATTCTTGTGATGAAATGACCACAATAGCAGATTCACAGGGAAACATCCCGAAATCAACATCTGAAAACCCTGTGGCAGTATTCCACATGTAAAAACTCAGATCAGTCACTTTTGCATAAATAAAAATGAAATTCAGATATTGTATTCTCTTGAAAGTAGTACCCTCAGAAGAAATGGAAATAATATTTATCAGACACAAATTGAGTCATGTAAATGATTTTAGATTAATACGAGTCGTAATGGTGGCCAACATTACAACGTGTATTTGACAGAATTGTTGTTAATCACTATATATATCCATACTAGTTGAGCCGGCCGTAGTGGCCGAGTGGTTCTAGGCACTACAGTCTGGAACCGTGCGACCGCTACGGTCGCAGGTTCGAATCCTGCCTCAGGCATGGATGTGTGTGATGTCCTTAGGTTAGTTAGGTTTAAGTAGTTCTAAGTTCTAGGGGACTGATGACCTCAGCAGTTAAGTGTCATAGTGCTCAGAGCCATTTGAACCATACTAGTTGAATGTCCAAAACAAAGTAAAAGTTACTATCGTTGCATGATCTTGTTACTAGATTCACTCTCCAAGGATAAGCACATACAGTCACAAGCATCTAGCATCTATCACATAAAAACCTTTCATGATACATTTGAAAAAGTCCTTTAAACAATTGAAAAGGTAATTCTCCTTGTGTGTTAACATATGAGAATTCTGAGTCACTTCTCTTAGTAAAGAATTTATGCAAATACATAAGAAGTTGTACTGTGTAAGCCCTCATAGGAGCAAAAATTTGTTTTACCAGCCTTTGCAACAATAAAAGATTGTGTTGTGTTTAAAGGTATGTTCTGTGTTTATTTTGATTACTGCATGGGGTGATAGTGGGCTGCTTAAGTGATAATTGCAGCATAGTGTGTAGCTAGTAATAGCACCTACTGTTTGTGAACAAGATTGGATACTACGGATATGAATCACCATGGACAATAAGTGGTCAACAGCCTTCACTTAACGACCGAGAGCAGTGGTGTTTCTGTATAGAGTTGTCAGTGCTAAGAGACACTGTATGAAATAACCTCAGCAATAAATGTTGGGGTGTGTGATGAACATATCTGTTAGGGCAATGCAGTGAAATTTGGCGTCAACGGGCTATGGCAGCAGTCCTTGTCAATGAGACCCTAGGTGACTGGAAAACTGTGGCATGGTCAGATGAGTCCCAGTTTCAGTTGGTGAGAGCTGATGGTCGGGTTTGAGTGTGTGACAGACCCTACGAAGCCATGGACCCGATTTGACAACAAGGCACTGTGCTAGTTGGGTTTGAGTGTGTGACAGACCCTACGAAGCCATGGACCCGATTTGACAACAAGGCACTGTGCTAGTTGGTAGCAGCTGTATTTACACGGAATGGACTGGGTCCTCTGGTCCAACTGAACCAGTTGTTGACAGCGAACGGTTATGTTCGGCTACTTGGAGACCATTTGTTCCCCAACAACAATGTAATTTTCATGGATGACAATGCACAATGTTATTGGGCAAAGTGTGCCCTAACACGATACTAGAAAGTATCCCTTGACTTGTAACCTCATCATAAGAGCATCATTTGTTTAATGTACATAGATATGAAAGTAGTTCTGTCACCTGATTACACAAAGGTTGTGTGAATTCATATATGGTATACACAAATATTTGGTTTAACCGGATAGTTCACACTGATTCATGAAAAGAAATTATGTTGCTGAGGAACATAATGAAGGCACCAGCAGTGCGACACCTCGTGAGGATCTGGAAGGTGAAGTTTTAGATGAGAGGTGCCCTCCTTTAGATGGGATCAGATGTGGATGGTTGGGTGGGACAGCAACGGGGTTGATCCTCAGACAGGATTACAGCAATGATTTGTGAAAGTGGAAGAGAGTATACATATTTAAGTACTGTTTACTGGTGATTTTCCTGCAAAAGAATGGGGTTAGCTCATCCAATTGTCCGAATCGTATTTGGTCTGAATGGTAAAATTCAGGAGCAATGGTTACAAAGAGGGATAATTCTGAATTCAATGTCAGAGCTATTGAAAACAGCACTTACAGTCGTCCATCATTATGAGCTGCAGATAACCTGTCTTTGCTTGTCCTCGGTAAACTGACATGACAGATCTCTTAGTCACACTCGGCAACAATAGCTGTAGTTGAACAAGCTGAAAATTATGTGATGATCCTCATTCAGGCATGAATAATTCACTTTTCTTGCATATGTGCATCTGTATTCATTATAGTGTTTAACGCACATTTCAAACAACTTGACATCATTCTGATGGTCACAAAACACTTCATTTGAAGTCCTTTGCCAGTATTTATTATCTGTTACAGCTTCATAGGCTGAAGTTTTTTAGTCATTACACAATAATTGATGGTACAACTACCTTCGAGTCTGACTGTAGGTTCAGGGACTACTTAGTTCACCATTGTCAATTACATCATGACCTATGCTCAGAAGCACAGTATATAATTCCAGGAAATAACGTACACTTTCAGTGGAAGATAATAATGCCAAAACTCAATGCCTGTACCAACTGATTATGGCTTCTGTTAGATGTGTGAATTAAAATGTATTACCCCAAAAACACTCCAAAAGGGAATATGCTAAATGCTTTCATTGGTTGCATATTTAAATTGAAAGATGATATATGATATTGTGCACAGATTAGTCTGCCAAGACTCAACAATTCATTTCAGTTCAAAGACAATTGATGCGTATAAAAGATGTTACTAACGTGAAACTTCTTAACATTTTAAAGTGATACAAATGTACTATTTTAGACTTATTATTATCATCATGAAACCCTGTAAGACAAGGACGGGAAAAAAAACCTCGCCAAGGAGGAATTACCTAGGGAAATTGATGGAGGTACAGACAAACAAATGATTAGAATTTGACAACCGAGAGTAATGATCTGGGATGCCATTCCTTTTAATAGCAAGACCTCTTCGGTTGTCATCCAAGGCACCCTTGCAGCACAGCAGTACATTCACGATAGTCTGTGCTCTATTTTTTTGTCCTTCATGGCAAGCCGTTCCGGGCTTACACTTGAGCAAGCTAATGTCTGCCCACACCCTGTGAGAGTTTCTACTGCTTGTCTTCATGCTTGTCAAACCTTGTCTTGGCTAGCGGGATTGCCAGATCTCAATTGACAACATTTGGAGAATTATGGGCAAGGCCCTTCAACCAGCTCTGGATTATGACAATCTAATACGCCATTTAGACAGAATTTGGCACAGTACTCCTCAGAAGGACATCCAACAACTCTGTTGATCAGTGCCAAACCAAATAACTTCTTGCATCAGGGCCAGAAATGGGCCAATGTGGTATTGACTTGCTCAATTTGTGAAGCTTTTTCTTGTTAATAAATCTTCCATTTTTTTCTGAAATTGTTACAGTTTGTTTGTCTGTACATGCACATTACATCTTTCAATTTCCATCCCGTTTGGATGATTCCTTCATGGTACATTATTTATGTAAATAGTGTGTCTTACTCAAGATCAGAAAATCATTACTATTTTAACAAATCAGTGCAGAGATATGAATCCACTGATTATATATATCTGTTAGAAAAGTAGTAGTACATTTAGATGAAAATATTACAAAAGACATCATTAAAATGGGCATATTATTCATTAAGCCTACAGCTAATTTATGCTGTGAAAACAAGAGAATAGTAACTCAGAAGAAATGGAAATAATATTTATTGGACATCAATTCCATCATATGAATGTCTTTAAATTAATGTGAGCTGTAATGACAGCAATCACTATATGTGTCTGTACTAGTTGAGTGTCCAAATGAAGGTAAAGATTACATTTGTTGCATGTGCTGTCATTAGATTTGCTCTCCAAGATGAAGCGCTACAGCCATAGAGCATCTAGCGCAGTCTTGCACTCAGTAAAAACTTGAAAACATTCCTTTAAACAATTGACAAGGTCATTCACTTCACATTCTAACATGCAGTATTTTGAATCGCTTCTCTTAACAAAGGATTTACACAAATACACACCAAGTTATACTACAGTATTTAAATTGAGGAACCTACAGTTACATAATGCACTAGTTCTCTCTAAATATATCTGTAACGTGAGGTCGAGACCAGTGACTCAAGTTGTGTGAAGTACACAGTACATCAATTCCATCATATGAATGTCTTTAAATTAATGTATTTGGAAAATATAATTCCTGTACACTCCCCTAAGATTGACATTATGTTGCATCCAGCTATTTGTAGATGATCATACCGTATTGTTATAGGAGCTTGGAAAAGTCACCCAGAACCCCAGGTCAAGGGAGACTTACTTAATGAGATGAGAAGGAAAGATTGAGTGTTGGGGACTGCAACAGATGAGACTTGAAAACCTGAGAGCTTACTGACAAAATGTCTTGCACTGATAACATGCTGGTGGTCATACAAATGTAGAAGGTCAAACAGTGCTTATGTAACAGCTGGTACACAACATGGGTCATTTCATAGGTGGTTCTCCCTTTGGCAGTGCGTGTTATTCCAGTTAACATGTTCGCTGCAGCTGACACTTAGAAGCGTTTCCGCGATCAACACACCAGTGCAGCTGACGCTTTTAAGTGGTGCGTTCGCTAGCTGAGTACTCAGTTTAGTTTGTTTGGCTGTGCACTCGTGTTAGTATAAGCAACCTACGAAATATCACATAAAATTTTCCAGTCTGTAGTTGTGTGCTTTTGTCTTTAGTTGTCTGTGTTGTGCACTGTTTGCAATGGTGGCGAATCAACTGATATCGGGGCCTTCTAACCCAAAAAAGAGTAGGAAGAGTGAATAATATACTGACCATGAGTTACTGAGTGTGTGAGAAGATAGTGGTGTTGAGTTCAGAGGAGACGAACCAGAGGAGGGTGGCTGTAATTTGGAGACTACAGAAACATACGATAGTGATGACAGTGTGGAAGCAGAACTGTCGAATATGTTTAGTGAATGATACGGATGACAAGGATGTGGAAATCACCGACAATAAAGAACCCGTGCTCGCAGAAGCAAGCAAACCAGGTGCTACTTGGCATCAAGAACCACATGGGATGCAGTATCATCCATTTACAAAAGCAGAATATTTGCAGATAAATCCTGCTGGCAACATGCCAATGGGTTTCTTTAGGCTACTGGTTACAGATGACTCATAGTTGATGAAATGAATTTTAACGCACGCAATATGTTTGCGAAAATACGAAAGAGGGCTCTAGGATTTGTAATTGGAAACCTGTAAGTATAGGAGAAATACTAGTCTTCCTGGGTATTTCATTACATATGGGTAATGTCAAATATGCCCGATTACAAGACTACTGGAAGAAAGACCCGCCATTCGAAAATAGAGGAATAGCGATGAGTATGGGGAGAGACAGATATTTGCTCATCTTACGCTCACTGCATTTTGCAAAAAATCCAGAGTCAGGAGAACTGAAACCAGATGATTGACTATATAAAGTACACCCTATATTGAATTATTTTAACAACAGAATGTGTCAGGTGTATTATCCAGGTAGGGATCTATCTTTAGATGAATCAATGATCCTTTGAGGAGATGACTGTCATTTAGGTGATATATAAAGAACAAAAGGAATAAATATGGCGACAAATTGTACATGCTAAATAATCCAGACGGTTTTGTAAATAAATGTGCTGTATACATGGGGATGCGTGGTGAAAAGGGGGGAAAAGGGCATGCTGAAAAGATAGTATTACATTTGTTGGAAGAGAAGCAGCATGTTGACCATCACATTCACATGTACAATTTTTACAGCAGCTTTGCTTTAGCTAAAACCTGTTGAATGCAAAAACACATTGCACCAGGACACTAAGGGTTAGGAAAAATATCCATAAAGACGTTGTATGCGAAAAACTGGGGAAAGGAGACACTATTGCACAATATTTGGATGGCATAATGATCGGCAAATGGAAGGATAGATGAGAGGTCTCCTATATTTCCACAGAATATCCTAATACAGTGGGACATGTGCCAAATGCATGCCAGTAAATAGTCTCAAAACTGCTGCCAATTATCAAATATAATAGTTGTATGTCTGGAACTGATAGGCAGGACCAGATTTTGTCGTATTATTTATGTGAAAGAAAGACTATCCGCTGGCCAAAGAAACTATTCTTCCATGTAGGTGACATGCTAATGTTCAATTCACATTATCTGTATAATAAATACTCAGGGCATAAAATGACGTTGTATGATTATAGAATAAAAGTAATAAAGTGTGTACTTCCACCAATGGATGTTACAAAAGGTGTGTGTAACAAATGTTGTAAAGACACACGCGTGCAAAAGCAGGACACAACAGAAGGGAAGAAGCAAGTTATGAGGAAGCGATGTACAATGTGTGTGGAACAGGGCAAGTGTACAGAGACACTATACGTGTGCATAACGTGTCCAAACAAACTTGGATTCTGTTTGAACTGCTGCACAATTACACATCCTTAATGTAATGGGATGTCATATCTTCTGAGAAAGATCTATTCATGTTTGAGTTGTAAAGTGTTTGTATTTGGTTTATTTGATCGCCAAGTAAAATGTTGTTACATTGATTGCTCAGAACATGAGGTTTCTGTGCAGTATGTGGACTTATTTGTGGTTTGCTAGGTTTACTATAAAACCATCACCTCTACACCTTCCAATTTTTTTTTAAATATATTGGATTGGGTTTCCATAGCACCACATTGCAGATGAGTCCTGTTTCTTTTTCTCCATTTGATAAATCTTTTGGTGTTTTCAGACGCTAATTCTTTCTCAATGGAGCAGATTTATTGCTTGTTTGAATTGCATTTTCTTTCCAGTTTGCAATAAATCAGAGGCATTGTTAGAATTGTTTGCAGTAAATGCATATGACACTTATAAGCGTCAGACGGCATGTGGCTTTTATCACATGATTGGCATGCAGCTGAAACGTACTTGTGTTTCTGTATCTAGCACCATGTCTTGCTCAAACTTTATATTCGCTGTCAATATTACATACATGCACAACATGAACTTAAGGTTTTGCAGTATTATGATTTCAGCTCTCAGAACATGTGTGCTTGAAACTGTCTGCCTAGAGCATTTGCGGCCCGCTTGGTGACTGCAGCGAACGTGTTAAAGAGGTGGTGGTAGGAGGATGCATAGGGAAAGTCTTACAATCAAGGTGGTTACAGGGGTAGGAGCCAAAGGGTAGAGAAGTAGGTGCAAGGAGGAGCATAGGTTATGGCCAGGATATTGCGGAGATTGGGGGAAGGGGGAGGGTGATAAAAAGATATTCTAGATGCGGTGGGAAAAATGTCTGGTTGAATGGACCTCATTTCAGGGTGTAATTTTAGCAAGTCGTAGCCTTTTTGAAGCAGCTGATTAATACATCGAAGACCAGGATAATACTGAATGATGAGAGATATGCTCCTAAGCAGTTTTTTGGAGTGATTAGAAGTACCAGAATTGAATGCAATGGCTCTGGAAATTGCTTCAGAACTAGGTTGTTGGGGTAATTACATCCTGTGAAGGCTGTGGTGAGAATTGTGGTGTGCTGCTGTAAAGTGTCTGCATCTGAGCAAATATGTTTGCCTCGAGTGACTAGTCTGTATTTGAGGGAATGTTTGATATGGAAAGGATGGCAACTGTAAAAATGTAAGAACAGTACTTTCTTTAGTAGGTTTAATGTGAACTGAAGTCTGTAGCTTACCCTTGTCTTTTCTACTACTTTCATATGAATTTTTCTACATTTTTCCAATTTTGTTTCTTACTTGTCTTCCTTTTTTCTCATTTTTTCCACTTCTGCTTCGTTTTTGCTAATCCCACTATCTCCAATACTCCAAACCCTTCTCTCTTTGCATGATGAATCCCATCATATTTTATTTTCAGTCCTCTAGAAAATGTGCTTTTGCAATATCAAAACTAAGGACCCACATTCTATTTCTTGAAACCTGCTTGCTCCTGAGAGTTACACTCAAATGCCTAACATTGAAAAATCCCCATTTCTGGACATAATCATAATCTACAACAGTCCATTTTATTGTTTCAAATACAACATCCTCTTGCTCTTACACGACTAATTTGTGACCTATATGCCTCATCCAATCCAACAATCTCCTACAAAATTCTGCAATTATCTGCCCCCCCCCCCCCTCCCGTGTTTTCTAGGATGGTAATATTTGCCAAGCTAACTTCAGACTGCAACAACAGACCAAACGTCACCTCAAAAAGCTATCCTACATTCTCCAAAATACCTTAACAGTGGTGTTTCCCTTCCTGTCCCTCTCAATTTCCCTAAACAGCCACACCATCAGCCACCAGACTTGGCCAATCTTCTTTAACATCCATCAGCCTTAACCACTGCCTCTCAGAGCAATGGTGACTTATGATCACAAGAACCAGCCACATCATTACAGTGTTGTCAACCTCTCATCTGAGATACTCCCCCCTCCTGAATTATCTGTATTATGGAAGAGCCTCACTTTCAGCCCTAGACCTCCATTTGATCATGCTGCTGTGGTGAAGGGATGACTTTCCTTCACACATAATGTCAACTGGAAATATCACTTTGCAACCCAATCCCAAAACCTTTCCAACAACAAACCTGACATTGAACCCTACATTGAACAGTACTGAACATGATCCCAACTTGATCCATTACCACTATCACAAAATCACCCCTTACAAGCCTTCCAAGAATTTCTAATGTCCAGCATTGCTTCACAACCATTCGTCAGGTCCCTTCAACGTGACCCAAACTTGTCCTCTGCAGAGCTCCAGGCCTCTTGTCCCGCAAAAGACGATGACTTCATCATTATCCTTCCAGCATGTAAGGGATCTACCACTGTGGTATTTGACCGACAGGAGTATATAAACAAGAGTCTTCGCCAGCTTCTAATGTGTCTATGTACAGCATCTGCTATCGAGGTCAACAACACCTACAACCTATAGTACAAAGATTTCTCTCCTATATTAAAGGACCCACCAATTCCTAGGTTGTCAGAAATCTGTGCCCATCCTGCTCCCGCTACACACCATCCTTATCACCATTGACGCCATCTCATTGAGTGGCAACATCCTTCATCTACATCGTATAGGCTACTCACCAGGTATTTTACCTTTGTTGAGCCAAATACAAACAGATTAGAAGCATGGTAAACTTTGGCTTATTCATAAAATGACATAAATATTCTTGTTACAGGTTTGAGTTGAAATCTCTCAAATAGAAGTTGTACGGTTACCGGAAAAAGAAACAACAGACTTTGATATTTAAAAGAAACAGATTGCTGGTCTGAAAGGCCGCATAAATGATACAATACTACTTATAAAATGATACATAATGACCATTGTGCTTCATCAGTTTTCTTCGTGCTGACTGCTGCGAAATATTACTATACAAATACAAATTGTTTATGATAGAAGCAAATGGGTTCAGTGTCATTTTAAATAAAACACCGATACTTTTGATGACTTACATTATCACCTAAATAATTGTAAAGTGTCTGGTAGATTATATTAAGAAGTTCCTCTCCAAACACTGACAGACAGAATAATAATAATAATAATAATAATAATAATTCAAAGTTTTTGTCTTTTGTTTTAGAAATAAAAATTATCTGAGATATTGTCTCTTACACCTATCGTGTGTATATGATTAATTCTTTGTCACTATTCAGCATATTTATTTCATGCAGAATTTTGTTTTCCCTTAAAAAATGGGAGCTAGGATGGCTCCTCCCCATCCCAACCTTTTCATGGGCCAATTGGGGGTAGCTTTCCAAGGATGCATAAGCCTTCAGCCCCTGGTTTGGTTTAAATACATTGACATCATCTTTGCCACATGGATTCAATGCAAGGCTGAGCTGTTAAAATTTTTGGAACCTGTAAATACATTCTTCCAATAAAATTTCACTTGGCCATATTCCAGATTCCGTGCCACTTTCCTTGATGTTGACCCAATTCTCACTGATGGCCGGCTATACACTTCTGGTTATATTAAGCCTACTAACAAATAACTGTACTTACATTTTGACAGTTGTCATCCTTTACATATCAAATGTTTCCTCTCACACAGACTTGACATTTTGAGGCAAACATACTTGATCAGATGCAGCAACACACCACCATTCTCAACCTTCACTAGATGTAATTACCCCAAGAATCTAATTCCAAAGCAGATTTCCACAGTCATCACATCTGATCCTGGTACTGCTGGTCCCTCCTCGTCATTCATTTTTATTCTTGTCTTGAATGTATTGATCAGCTACTTCAACAGGGCTATGACTTCCTAAAAGCGTGCCCTGGAATGAGGTCCATTTTGCCTACAACAGCTAGCATAGCTATTCTTCAACGTCCCCCCCCCCCCCCCTCCACACACACACACACACACACACACACACACACACACACACACACACCTCTGGCCTCTCCCAATCTCCACACTATCCTGGTCATACACAATGCTCCTTCTTGCACCCATTTCCCTATCCTATGGCTTCTATCCTTGTGTCTCTCCCCTCTGTAAAACTTGCCTTACACACCCTCCTAGCACCACCTATACCAGCCCTGTAACTTGCAAAACACACACTATCAAAGAGAGAACCACTTGTGGAATGACATGTGTCATGTACCAGCTGTTATGTAAACACTGTTCAGCCTTTTACATTGGTGTGACTGCCAACAAGTTACCAGTCAGAATGAATGGACGTAGACAGAGAGTTGAATTAGTGAACATGGATGGAGAGTTTACATTGGCAACATACAGTATCCTCTTGTAGATCATGCTCTACAACATGACAGTTGTGACCTCAGTACCCGTTTCACTACATGAGCCATCTGGATTCATTCCTCAGATGCTAGCTTTTCAGAACTCTGTGTGTGAACTGGCATTACATGTCCTTGCTTGTCGCCACTCACCTGGCCTTAATTTACATTAATTTCTTCAGTCTCAGCATTTGTTCTCGATAATTTTCCTTTCTTCACTCCCTTTTAGCTTTCTGTATCTTTTATTTTCTGACATTTGAATTTTTCCTCCCCTGCACCCCTCCCCCACCACTACAATGCGCTTAGCATTTGTCTCTTATTACCTCTTGCACAACATTTTGTCAGTCTATGGCTTGCATATTACTGGCGAAGTCCCCAAAAATCTGTCTTTCCTTCTCATACCGTCTGGTAAGTCTCTCTTGTTCCAGTGTTCTGAGCAACTTTTCCAAATTCTTCCAATTTCCTAAACCGTGTCAGTCTTTTTTCTTCATCCCTCTTCCTTCCCCATCATCCCTTCTGCTAGAAAGAGTCACTGGCTCCAAAAGGTAGAAAATTTTCTTAACCTTTATTTGTGTGTGTTCTCCTGCTGCCAGTTGGTGAGTAGATTTTTTATCTGTTCTGTTAAATTTTATTGCAAGAGGTAGTGTTTTTAATTTATTTGTCAAGAAGTCTATTTGTCTTCCAGTTTAAAATTTTGTCAAGGTTTAGGCCCAAGAAGTCCACGTGGCTTTTTTTTGTCTTCAATTGATTATTGTGAGCTATTTTTACACGACACATTTCTGATCATTTAGAGACAAACTCCATTATCTGTGCCTTTGTGACATTCACTTTTAGTACATTTTCATGGAATCAGGATTCAAGCATTCCTAGAACATTTTGTACTGTGTCAGAAAAACTGGTCTCCCAGAAATCTTTTAATGATTTGTCCTACAGATACTTATTTACTTCATGTACCATGTTCTTTTTATGCATGATGTAACAATATTTTTCTAGCATTGATAGTAAATTTCACTGCAACATTTTTTGTGTCTTTCATGGCATTAATAACTTTTACTCACATTCCATTTAGTGTCAACTGTCGCTGAAAGACTGGAGGTGATAAATTATCTCAATATCAAACCTCGACGTTTGCTCAAAGGGCATCAAGCAAAGGTCCTGTGTTCAGACTGGTCACCAGATAAGCGTCACATTGTCTCATCTTCTCAGGTAAAACTTATAAATGACTTGAAGTGTGAACTTCGCTCTGTGTGTGTGTGTGTGTGTGTGTGTGTGTGTGTGTTAAATGACTTGTACCTTTGGAATAGCTGCCATTTGTGTCCCTTTTGATTGTAGTAAATAAAGTGATGCACAATTTTACAGTGGGAAAAACCATAAACATCATCCATGATTGGATGGCTTACTTCCAAGTCTTCTTAGGTTGTGGACTGTTTGAAGCTGAGTATATATTCTTGTACACATGTGTTTACTAACCTTAGGCAGGATTACTACGATAATCAAACAATGAGAACAACAGCAATTCTGTAATTCCTGACACTAGAAAACACTCAAAAAGAGATAATATGAAAAGGAGAAATTGCTTCTCACCATATAGTGGAAATATGGAGTCACTGACAGGAACATCAGAAAGACTGCTAAACAAGAAAGCTTTCAGCCAAAAGGCCTTATTCTGACAGTGGGAAGTCCAGGATGGAATAATGACAAAATTTATGAAAAGGATAGTTGCTACACACCATGTAGTGGAGATGTTGAGTCGCAGATAGCCACAACAAAAAGACTGTCAGACAAAGTTTTTGGCCAAACATGTCTTCATTAGAATAGACAAAACACACACACATACACAAACATGACCACAGACTCTGGCTGCCGAGGCCAGACTGTGAGCAGCAGCCCATAGTAGGAGAAGCAAACGGGTGATGGGGTAGATAAGGAGGAGGCTGGGGTGGGGAGGGGGAGGGATAGCAGGGTAGGAGTGGAGGATTGTAAAGTGCTGTTTGTGGGAGCATGCAGGGACGAGATTGGGAGGGGGTAGGGCAATCAGGAGATTAAATGGAGGAGAAGGCAGGGGGCAGTAGAAAAGGAGAGAAGATGGCATGGGCTGTGAAGCAGTCATTGAAATGAAGAGTGTTGTGTTGGACAGCTTGCTTAGCAACTGGGTGGTCCAGATGTTTCTTGGCCAGTTTGTCGGTGGCCATTCATGTAGACAGACAGCTTGTTGGTTGTCATGCCTGCAGAGAAAGCAGCACAGTGGCTGCAGCTTAGCTTTTAGATCACATGTCCGGTTTCATAGGTACCCTGACTTTGATGGGGTTGGCAATGCTTGTGACTGGACTGGAGGAGGTGGTGTAGGTGGGAGGATGTATGGGGCAGATCTTGCATCTCGGTCTATTACAGGGACGTTTGCCATTGTGCAAGGGTTGGGAGCAGGAGTTGTGTAGCAATGGACAACGATATTGTGTACGTTTGGTAGGTGGTGGAAAACCACTGGGGGGGAGGGGGGGGGAAGTATATTGTGTAGGACATTCCTCATTTCAAGGCATGATGAGACATCAAAACACTTGCGGAGAATGTGATTCAGTAGCTCCAGTCCCGGGTGGTTCTGAGTCATGAGGGGAATGCTCCTCTGTGGCCAGTTGGTGGGACTTTAGGAGATGGTGGGTGACTGGAGAGGGAACACACGGGAGATCTGTTTTTGTACAAAGTTGGTAGGGTAATTATAGTCTGTGAATGTCTCAGTGAGAACCTTGGTGTATTTTGAGAGGGACTGCTTCTCACTAAATATGTGAAGGCCGCAGGTGGCTAGGCTGTATGGTAGGGACTTCCTTGGTATGGAATGGGTGGCAGCTGTTGAAGTGGAGGTATTGTTGGTGATTGGTAGGCTTGATATGGACAGAGGTACTGATGTAGTCATCCTTGAGAAACCGGTCAACATCAAGATAGGTGGTTTATTGGCTAAGGGAGGACCAGGTCAAGTGATGGAGAAATGTGGATAGGGTGTCCTCACACTCTAACCAGATCAGGAAGACATCATCACTGAATCCAAACCAGATGATGGGTTTGGGATTCTGGGTGGTAAGAAAGGATTTCTCTAGACTGCTCATAGCCATATCTTGGATTTTTTTGTAGGTGATACCTTCAAAGTGTAAATAATTGAGGGTGAGGATACAGTCAGTCATGGTGACTAGGAATGAGGTTATAGGCTTGGAATCCATAATTGGGGAAGGTAATGTTCAATAGCAGTAAGGCCATGGGCATTAGGGATGTTAGTGTAAACTGAAGTGGCATCAGTAGTGATGAGCAGGGCACCAGGTGGTAAAGGAGCAGGAACTGTGGAGAGCTGGTGGAGAAAATGGTTGGTATCTGTAATACAGGAGTGTAGGTTGTGGGTAATGGGCTGAAGTTGTTGGTCTGCGAGAGCAGAGTTTCTCTCTGTGGGGGCACAGTAACTATCCACAATGGGGAGTCCTGTTTGGTTGGGTTTATAGACCCCAAATGGCCTTGCCATCAAATTATCCATCTTCAGCTGCAACCTCTCCTTTCACAATGACCTCCATCTGTTCAGATTCTGGCAGTCCTTAATCCTCATCAACAAAGTCCTGCAAAATCATGACAGTCAGGCCCAAACCTCGTTGCAATACCTTTCTCCATCTGTAAAATTCTCCTGCTATGCAATCTCAAATTCCTGGCTCCCTTATTGCACATAGAAACTCTTGCCCTCCAGGAACTAGAGCACCATGCATAATGCCACCTCAAAAAACTCTCCACCCTGTTCCCTTCCTACTACCTACTTGGACTACCACTATTCACCACCTCCACCTCTACTACAACCTCCAAACCTCCCCCACATCCCATCACACCTGAAAAACTCTGCCTTGCAAAGCCACTACATTTACCCCATTCTCAAAAACTCACTCCCACCACACTATTGAATCCAGAACATATACAGACCTGAAAAACAGTCATGAACCTTTACTCAAAAAGCCTCAGCCCCACAGAAATAGTTCTTTCCGAAGGCCTCACCTTTTGCTCCACTACCAAATTAAATCTTGCAGAACTTGTTAAAGACCTCTCCGTCTCCTGGTCCCTACAGTGGAAGCACTTTGTCGTCACCAACTCTACCAGTCAGACTCGACCAAAGACCAATGTTGAATCCTGCCTGACTCATTTCACTCCTCCATCCAAATGTGATCCTTCTCCACTGCCTCCAGATCACTCCCTGTTAAATTTCCAGAATTTGTTGACCTCAAATCTTGCATTACCATCATTCTCCAAATCCCTCAACATGCAAGCCAACCATACATCTGCAGAAAGAACTGCAACCCACCACGTAAAAACTTATCCTGACCTTATAATCTTACCTGCTGACAAAGGCTCCACTGCTGTTGTTTTGAACTACAGGATTGCCTATCAGGAGAACTGCCAGCTGTCAGATTCATCCACCTACAAACTCTGCCACAGTGACCCCATTCCACAAATGCAGCAGGATCTTCAGTCTCTCCTCGAATCCTTAGGCCTATCGCAAAACCTTTCTCCGGAGTCCATCTCTCTCCTTGCTCCTACCACTCCCCACACTCCTACATTTTACGTGCTTCCTAAGATTCATAAACCCATTGTGGCCGATTGCTGTGCATAACTCTCTTAGACCCACACATTCAGCCTATTACCCACAACCTCCCCTCCTATATAAAAGATACCAGTTCCACCACTAACTCTCCACAGTTTCTGCTCCTGCTAACATCCCTAATGCCCATGGACTTGCCGCTATTGAACACCACCTTTCCCAACGCCTGATGGATTCCAAATCTACAACATCCTTTCTAGTCACCATGACTGATTATATCCTCACCCGCAATTACTTCTCCTCTGAAGGCATCACCTACAACAAATCATGGGTATGGCCATGGACACCTGCATGGCACAAACCTATGCTAACCTATTCAAAGGCCGTCTAGACTACCCAGAATCACAAACGTCTCACCTGGTTCAGATTCACTGAAGACATCTTTGTGATCTGGATCAAGGGTGAGAACATTCTATCCACATTCCTCCAGATCCTCAACACCTTCTTCCCCATTAACTTCACTTGATCCTCTCAACCCAACAAGCCGCCTTCCTCGATGTTGACCTCCACCTCAAAGATGGCTGAATCAGTACCTCTTTCCATACCAAACCTACCAACCATTAGCAGTACCTCCACTTCAACATCTGCCACCCATTCCATACCAAGAGATTGTGTGTATCACACCTCTGTGCAGGGAGAATAAACGTCATTAGGTGAAAGAATACCTGGATGAGTCCCTTCCATATGGCCTTGCTACCCATGTCCATCACATCTGTAGTGATGAGAAGTCTCTCTTGAAATACACCAAGGGCCTCACTGAGGCATTCACAGACTGTAATTATTCTCCAAATCTTGTACAAAAGCAAATCTCGCATGCTTTTATCTCTCCAGTCACCCACTATAACCCAAAATCCCACCGACTGGCCACAGACGAACATTCCCCTTGGGACTCAGTACCACCCAGAACTGGAGAAACTGAATCAGATTCTCTGCCAGGGTTTTGACTACCTCTCGTTGTACCCTGAAATGAGAAATGGCCTACCCACTATCCTTCCCACCCCTCCCACAGTGGTATTCTGCCACCCACCGAACCTACAAAGTACCCTTGTCCATCATCCCTACGCAACTCCTGCTCTCAACCCCTTTGTCCCATGGCTCATATCCCTGTAATAGACATAGATGCAAGACCTGACCCAAACATCCTCCCACCCCAACCTACTCCAGTCCAGTCACAAACATCATCCATCCTATCAAAAGCAGGGCTACCCGTGAAACCAGTCAAGTGATCTACAAGCTAAGCTGCAACCACTCTGCTGCATTCTATGTGGGCATGACAACCAACAAGCTGTCTGTCCGCATGAATGGCCACCAACAAACTATGGCCAAGAAACAGCTGTACCATTGAGTTGCTGAGCATACTGTCCGACATGATGCGCTTCATTTCAATGACTGCTTCACAGCCTGTGCCATCTGGCTCCTTCCCACCAACACCAGATTTTCTGAATTACACTCATTGGTCATTGTCCTTACCCATCTACCCCTTCCCTGTTCCCATTCCAGCACTACACAACCATCTATTCCACCAACACACCCACACACTTTGTACTTATCTTCTTTTCTTCTTCCCCCTCTGTCTAACCTCCCGACCACACCTAGCTGCCCTACTGTCTCCTCACCTCATGCCTGTGTGCTACCACAAGCGGCACTTTACTGTCCCTCACCCCATGCCTGTGTGCTACCACAAGCAGCACTTTACTGTCCCTCACCCCTACTATGTTATCCCTCCCCCCTACTATGCTATCCCTCCCCCTCTCCCAGCCTTCTCCTTATCATCACTGCATAACTGATTCTCTCATCATGTGCTGCTGTTCACAGTCTGGCCTTGGCAGCCAGAGACAGTGAGTGTGTGTGTGTGTGTGTGTGTGTGTGTGTGTGTGTGTGTGTGTGTGTGTGATCTACTTCAGAAGAAGGCCTTTTGGCTGAAAGCTTACTTACTTGTTTAGCAGTCTTTTTATTATGCCTGTTTGTCATTCAACATGTCCTGTATATGATAAGTAGCAGCCTATCCTTTTCATAATAAGATCATTGTTTCATATTGGATTTTTATTGTTTGACAAGAGAGACAAAATTCATCTGAAAAACAATGTTATTGTATCTGCCTTAAGAAGACTACAGTTCTGTGTTTGTCCACTGCTTTAGATTGTTGATCTGCTGTTTCATATTGTACAGGGTGGCGCAGATGGATCGGGTGGTTTTGAAGTGGACTGTACGTCTGGAGGGGGGGAGCCAGGTGTTCGGCGACTTCGTCCTGTGGTGGGGGGGGGACAGGAAGTTTCAGTTGCAGGCTGGCAGTCAGTCGCGATGGCTACGTGGTCCGTTGAGCATCGTGTTTTCGCAGTGGAAGAGTTCATACGCAATAACGAGTCAATTGTTGCTGTGACGCGTGCCTTTCGCCGGCGTTTCAACATCCCACCTCGCGGTAGTGTTCCTAAGCGAGATACGATATTGAGTTGGGTGCATAATTTCCGCACTACTGGTTCATGTGCTCCAAAATGGACGCCTAGACCGCCAACAATAACAACGCCTGAGAACGTGGAGCGTGTGAGACGCGATGTCACTGCGAGCCCACGTCGATCAACGAGACGTCGTGCTCAAGCTCTTGGAATGTCACGTCGGAGCCTTCAAAGGATTCTTAACGAAGAACTGAAATTCCACCCCTATAAAATCCTGTTGGTACAGAAGATTCTCCCAACAGACCATCTTCAAAGGCTTCAGTTTAGCCAACAGATGTTGGAGTTATTGGAAGATGTAAACCTGATTATCATGATGTCTGACGAGGCTCACTTTCACATTAACGGATACGTAAACAAGCAAAATTGCCGTTACTGGGCCGACACTAACCCAAGAGATCTACACCAACGGCCCCTCCATAGTGACAAAGTGACGGTTTGGTGTGGGGTTTCTAAGGTAGGGATAATTGGTCCTTACTTTTTTGAAAATGAAAGGGAGCAGGCGGTTACTGTTAATTCGCAGCGTTATGTGAACATGATTGAAGATTTTCTTCTCCCACAACTTGAAGAGAACAATTACGACATGGGCAATATGTGGTTCCAACAAGACGGGGCAACTGCACATACCGCTAGGATATCAATGCAAGCTGTACGCGCTCTGTTCCCTGGCCGTTTGATTTCCCGTAATGGAGATGTCCATTGGCCCCCTCGCTCGCCGGACCTCACGGTATGTGACTTTTTCTTATGGGGCTATTTAAAAGCAAGGGTCTACATGAACAAACCCCGGACCATTCAGGAGTTGAAGGCAGCAATTCACACCGAAATCACATCAATTCCTGGTGATGTGCTTGAGCGGGCAATGCGGAACGTTAAGGACCGACTCCAAGAATGCGTCGCTCGAGAAGGAGGGCATTTGATGAATGTAATTTTTAAAAACTAACATTACTATTTTTTTGTTAATAAACTTCCATTGTAACTACACGTTTTGCACTTTATTTCAATCCAATACCTTTACAATTGACAGTTTGACAAGTATTTTAAAACCACCCGATCCATCTGCGCCACCCTGTATATCCAATCTTTCAGAATTTTTAATCCACTTTTCCCTAGCACATTGGATGTCATGAAACCTTATTGGTATTTTGACAATATTATGAAAAGAATAGTTGCTTCTTACCACATAGCGGAGATGCCGATAGGCACAACAGACTGTCAATCAGTGCTGTTTTCCATTATTGGCATTTTGTATGAAATATAACTTTATAGTGTAACCTTTTGCATTCCTATTCTTTTAACTGTTGCATATCTACGTTATTCATTAATTTTCTTTTCATGAATGTAACTACGGCTGTCATCTGACTTTCTACTGCTGGTCATATCACTGGCACTACTTAATTTACCATGAATACATAAGACTAAGTTTATAGCTGAACTTCTAAACATCACAAAGAAATATTACTGTTTTTCATTCTGCTTTGTTCTGATATGATCTTTCTGTGCCTACTTAGCAATTCCACTATCATTCAGTCTTTTCTCCAACCTTGTGCTTCCTGATTTGCTTGAAGTCAGTGTTACTCGATTCTGTCTCCTAAATGTATATCTAAGCCTTCATATTCTTGACTGCGTGTAGTTTGATACATAAATAACTATACTCCGTGCATTTTCCTATATTTAAAAATAATGATGTCTTTTGAGTAACTGATGTGGTAATCCTGGTGTTAAAAGATGTAGTGAACTCGTCGAACATTGTAACGTATTAAGACCTACCATTTCGAGAACATAAATGGCAGGCAGACAACAATGAGAGAACATTGTGCACAGTAGTTCCATACCCAGGAATGTATTTTATGTTCCTTATGGCATCTTTCAGTTATCAAATAAGCTACAATTCCCTCCTAATATGAAAAGTGAGGAGAGAACAGTGAACATAGTTTTAGCACTGAATAGTGAAATGTGCTATAATTTTCTGGTGTAGTTCTACTTTGTGATAACAGCTTTTAAAGTTGCATCAATAATGAATCAATATTAACATTTGAGGCTGAAGAGTAGTATTTTCCTTACTGATTTGTGAGACATAAACAACTGATGATAGGTGACTGACATTCAGATGAGGAAACAGGGATCAACATATTGGTGCAGTTAAAATGTCTGTCTCTGAGCAAAGTGAGTGAATTGGCATATTGGATGAGGCACTATACTAAAATCTGAAAGAAACATGTTCAAATCTGTCTGAGCTAGATTTAAGTTCACTATGATTACCCCTCATCAGTTAAGGGAAGTGACAGGGTGCTTCCTTTTATAATGGCCTGGTTAATTTCCTTACCCATCCTTGACCAGTCCTAACTTGTGCTCTTTCATTAATGACCTTGTCACTGATGGGAAATTAAATTCTAATCTTCTTGATGAGTTTTCTGTGATACGACAGGTAGACTCAAATTAAGAGTTTCTTTCTTAGCTTTCAGTTATCCCAGAACATTATGCCATTAGACTTTAATGGGTGGAGTTATATAAAAATTTTGAAACACATTCATTGTGGAAGAGCAAAGATATATTTGTCAATTCTCATCCTCGAAACAGGTGGAACCCTCTCTTTCTGGACTCTTGAGTGAACTGCCTCTCATTCATAAAATTCGCGAACCTATTCTTCTTTCCTCCTTGAGAAAGGAACTAAAAATTCAAAAGAGCTATTTCTACTTTTATACAGGCTGGAGAAAAACTGTGACATGAAATTGTAACCCTGAATAGCTGATGCCAGTAGGAAGCAAAATTACTAATGTTGTCTAGGTTGACAACGAACCATTTTTAAACTACGGAAACTTGTCACCACACACTCAGATTGGCCGTGGTATTGCCCTGTTGCCGTTCATCGGTTTACAGTCAGTGCTATGGTTTTCGGTTCCCACATACACACATCCCTTGCCCCGTCACTGCCCCAACATGATATGCACACGTGTCGAATAGGTCGTGCTGTTTTTCTCTACCTCACATCAGAGGCATTCACATGTAAGCTTTGCTATGGAGCACACACGTTGATTTAGTCATATAGTCAACATGGTGGCACACTATTTGTTTGAAGAACAATGAGATAAGGTTTTTGTTTACGGATTAGCCGAAGGTAAAAAGCTCGATGGTTGTAGAGGAACAGTACCCAGCAAGACACCACTCATACCCGCATACATTTATAGCAGTTCACCAGCAACTTGGCAAAACAGGTTCATTAGCAGGATATCATGGTGATGCTGGAAGACATTGAACACGATGAGATGCTGCATTTGAAGAGACTATTCTCGAGCACTTCGAGGAAGCAGCTACGACAAGTATTCGAGCGGTTGGACACGACATGGGGGTCACTCGTTGGTTAGTGTGGGAGGTTTTGAGGGATGACGGCCAGCGTCCATTTAGTTTCCACCCTGTCCAAGACCTAAATCCTGTGGTGGCCTATGAACATAGGCTAGGGTTTTGCCGGTGGTTTCTGCAATGTGTTGCATGAGATCCCAACTTTGCCGCTGTTGTGTTGTTTACTGACAAGTGCATCTTCCATTGGGATGGCCTTTACAACACTCGAAATGTTCATTACTGGGCAAGGGGAAATCCTCATGTCACATACGTTCATGGACACCAGGAATGATTTTCGCTCAGTATTTGGGTAGGCATTGTGGATAACCATCTGATTGAACAGGTCCATCTGCGTCATAGACTTACGGGGGCAAACTACCTTCGCTTTTTGCAAGAAACTCTACCTGACCTGCTGGAAAATGTTCCCCTGGACATACGGTTACGCATGTGGTTGCAGCATGATGGGGCCCCCGCACCTAACAGTCATGCTGTGCGTGGATATCTAAATGAACTCTTCAACGGCTGACTAATTGGCAGAGGTGCTCGTAGGATATGGCCCCCACCATCACTAGACCTCACGTCTTTGGACATTTTCCTGTGGGGATTCTTCAAGATTCTATTTCACCCACCCGGAAGTGAACCATCTAGAAACAAAGAGGAATTAATTGATCACATTCAACATGCTGCCAATCACATCAGGGCAATGCCAGGAATCCTTGAAAGAGTTTGATATACCAAGCTTGTCTCGCATCAGAGGGTCACCAGTTCAAGTACCTGCTTTAAGTAAACAAAGTTGTAGCTACAAAAAAGGCCCTTTTCAGGGCAGACACAATTTGTAAAAGACTTACTGTACACAAACTAACAGCTGTTGATGGGTTTGTTCACTATACGTCTTATCATGAAACTACAATGGATATGTTGGGTCCCTGGCGGATTCGCTCCCAGGCACCCCGAGAATGGAAGGCTGGCATGCTACCACTGAGTGTGCAGACCACTTTAGATACATCACGATCTCTGCCATGCAAAGCATTCGTGGTCATACATTGTCCAGAGCATCCGGCAACAGGGCAATCCCTTGGTTAATCGGAGCATGTGTGGTGCCAAGTTTTCGTAGTTTAAAAATTGTGCGTTGTCGACCTACACAACATTAGTAATTTTGGTTCCTACTGGTGTCAGCTATCCAGGGCTAAAATTTCGTGACACAATTTTTCTCCACTACTTAGAAATTCATCTCTTGAAGGTAAGAAATGTCCGACCATTATGAAATTACTTGTACAGTTAATTACTGGTGTGGAAACATACAAATGTAATAGTAATAAAGCTGTCTATCAGTCTTATCCTTTTTTTAAGTTAATCCCTCCCTTTCTTAAATTTTACTCCAGATAAATATATTTGATAATACCTCATAAAATCATTTCCCAGATAACAACAAAAACCTTTTTGAAAACCCCTACAAAATAAACAAAGAACTGCATTAGAAATTATCTACTAAATAGTAAACAGTGCTCCCAGTTCTGTTCATTCATGGCCTGAATCATTTCATTTCCAGTTTTGTTCAACCAGACGTGTGGTTTCACAATGGTCCATTTGTATGACTAGGTTTTTCTCTCCTTTTTAGGGTTCTGTAACTTAGTTGGTAAAATCAGAACGCTTGTGGGATGCTTTGTTGTCTGCCTGCCTGTCCATCTGACTGTTAAAAGCCCTTT
This sequence comes from Schistocerca nitens, assembly GCF_023898315.1. NCBI lineage: Eukaryota > Metazoa > Arthropoda > Insecta > Orthoptera > Acrididae > Schistocerca > Schistocerca nitens. The sequence continues at coordinate 280,545,969 of NC_064618.1, read as the reverse complement.
TTCCCAGGAAAAGACAGACATATCAAGTTGAAATTTATGTCACATACTAAGGCCAACAGCCCCTTGGCGATGTAAAAAATCGAAGCTTCTAAGTCAGTGCAGTCAAAAGATACAACTATTTGTGTCATATATTTTGGTATTGGCAAACTACCTCACTGAAACCAGTAGGCAAAAAGGAAAGAATATGAAAATTGTAAACTTGTAATTATATTGCACATGGAAATTTTTTTGTCTTTTCTTATTTGATGCACTGTCTATTCATTCATCTATTAAGAACCCTTTTTCTCAGCAACTAATAGACTTATCCAATTGAAGGTTATACAGCATATTAAGGCCTACAGTCCCTTGGCAGTGTAAAACATAGAAGCTTCTAAGTCAATGCAATCAAAAAGCATGGCCATTTATGTCACATATTTTGATATAACACACTCACTCATCAAAGCCTGTAGGATACTTCCCATTGATCTACAGTCATGAAATTTGGCAAGAAGTAAGGTTTCACGGTAAAAGTAAAGAAAAAATCCAAAAATTGTTAATTTGTAATTGTATTGTACATGAAAAATACATTTCTTTTGTCATTTGTTATCTGTCGTCAGACAATCAGTAGTTCTGCATTCAGGCTGACTGGGTCAAAATGGTAAAAGTCGAACATCAGACAAGGAATATCCTTATTGCTCAAATGATGCATTTCGGAATCTATCCGCTATCAGGTATGCAGGAACAATCACTGTACTTACATATGGCATTTCAAGTTGTATGTGAAACAAACATTTGAGTCTGTCAGTGTTTGTTTCGCATACAACTTGAAGTGCCATATGAACGTGCAGTGATCACTCGTGGATTTATGATGGTGGGTAAATTCTGAAGCACATCACAATAAAGTCATTCCTTGCCTAATGTTTGACTTTTACTGCAGTGACCCAGTCAGCCTGAACAGAGAACTACTGATTATTATAACAATGGTAACCTGTCTTCAGCATGACTTTACGTCACATTTATTTATTTATTTATTTTTTCCCACTTCGAATCACCCATCTTTGGGGTATGTAAGATCAATCACTTCTTAGATGCTTGTGCTCTCCTTTTCTCCAAATAGTTCTTATTCTATCTGATGTCTTCTTTCTTTCCTCCTCTGATATCTGAATCGGTTTCATGGTGTTGATCTTAATTTGGAACGTCTTAGTTTTGTCTTTGGTCAGCGTCTTGGCTGAACCATTCTTTAACATGACTTCGGTAATCTGGAGATCTCTCAAATCCTTTTCCACTTCCTTAAACCAGTTGGGTTTAGTATTGTTTGTGATTTTGGAATTTGGGACCCATGATCTACCTCAAAATTTTCCTCTCCTTGATTTCCAATTTCTCCATTTGCCCTTTTATCCCCATGACTAGTGTCTCTGTTGCATAGAGTGCTTCCGGCTTAATTATTGTGTTATAATGTCTTATTTTGGTGTTCCACGAGAGGGCTTTCATATTGTATATTGTATATGTTGTTGGTTTTCTGGGAAGCTAGTTCCATTTTGGTCCTTCGTGCTTCCATTGCTTTCCCTTCAAGGTTGTTCCATTCAGTGCATTCCCCTAGGTACTTGAAACTCCTAAACACTTCTATTTTTTGAGCTCATACTTTAATTCTCGTAGGAGTACCTAGTATATTCGTTATAATTGTATTTTTTACCAGTTAAACTTAAAACACTGCCCTTTCAGAACTATCTGTATTATTCACATTGCTCCCCAAGAACTCAACTAATGCCCCACATAAAACTACATTTGGTTCTTCCAGAGCCATTTGACCTTGAAATAGATTGATTCCACACCACAGTCTCCCAAATCCACAATGCTTTAATCAGTTCCACCCTACAAAGATTATATTCTGACACAGAACAGATAACTTCAGCTTTTATGGTTCACAATGTATTGAAGTTGCAGCCCAGATGTCACACAGTAAGTTTGCCAAAAACTTATAAAACAGTCAGTTCTGCTGTGTACTTGTGGGTTCTCCTGAAACAGCAAATCCATATCAACTTCGTAAAGGTTGCATTGAAGTCTGCAATATAGGACATGCCATAACACTTCTGTCATCTCATTATAAGACTGGAATGTCAGATTCTTGCTCTACTGAAACCAAAGAATGGATGCTTGGTACTAGAAGAACCAACTAATTAAGTGAACATACAGTTAACGCACAAGCAGTTTAAATTCTAGGTGTGTGCCTAGACAGAAAGTATCTTTCAATATGATTAGCATGAGGTACATCTCTTGTATTTTTAAGCCCTGATTTTGTGCATAAACCAATACAACAGTATGGAAAAGCTTTGAACTCTTCAGTTTTGCAGTGGAATGTTTACAGTGATGGATAACAAAAATACAATTTTTTGGGGTTGCATTGAAAATGTTTCATCACTCAAATCTTTTAAAAAGTGAAGTCATATTTTATTGCTTCTCATGCATACCTGGTGGAAAAATTAAAATGTGTAACATAAAATTTCTTCTTCCATACTTTCAAAAGTAATAATTAATCTGTAACCATGTATACTTGATTCATAAGGATCAGCCTCTATATTATTGTATATTAGATAATAGTAGAACTGCCTACATGTAACAAGTCAATGTGTAATTTGTGCAACTATAACCTCCGATGGCAAGTATAATTAATGAAATTTTCTCATCCCATCTACCAAGAAAGGCTGGTTTTAGGCACATTGGTTTTGGGCAAAAAACCAAATTTTCAAAACTGATAACTTTACTTGGTTGATAGCCTGAGAATATTTCCTGGAATTTCACTTCAATCCTTATGTTTCATCCTGATGCACATGCGCCTTCTCTCTCTCTCTCTCTCTCCTCTCCCTCCCTCCCTCTCTCCCCCCTCTCTCTCCTCCAACCCCTCCCCCCTCTCTCTCCCCCTCCTCCAACCCCTCCCCCCTCTCTCTCCCCCTCCTCCAACCCCTCCCCCCTCTCTCTCCCCCTCCTCCAACCCCCCTCTCTCTCTCCCCCTCCTCCAACCCCCCCCCTCTCTCTCTTTCTCTCTCCTCTCCAACCCCCCCCATCTCTCTCTCTCTCTCTCTCTCTCTCTCTCTCTCTCTCTCTCTCTCTCTCCTCCAACCCCTCTCCCACTCCTCTACCTCCTCCTCCCCCTCTCCCCCTCCCTCCCCCTCCCTCCCTCTGTGTGCGTGTGCGTGCGCGTGGGCGTGGGCGTGGGCGCGCACGCAGGTGCTTGTGCATGTGGGTGCGTGCATACAACATACACAAATACACACATATATATTCACATCATTCATTGCAGTATAATTGTAAGCATTATGTTGCCATATGTCTCTTTTCAATTCAATTCTTAGGATGGGAAAATGATTATATGGGATGCATTTACAACTAACAAAGAACATGCTGTTACAATGCCTACTACATGGGTGATGGCTTGTGCATATGCTCCATCAGGAAATTTGGTTGCATGTGGGTAAGTTACAGGTTTAGCTGGTTGCATGCTATGTTATTCCAGAAAATCATTTTTTTCCTTTGATGTTGTGGAACTGTAAGCATGGATATGTGCTTTAGGTGAGCTGCAACAAAATCCCTACCTCGGAAATAGAAACTTAATCTTTTTTTTCTCTCTCTCAATTGTTTGGCCTGCATTAAGGTTTCACTTGGTGAGTGCATTGGCTTCCTTACTTGCATGCTATTCTGTTTAATGTAGCTTTTAAGTAATAGCCAGTGAATGCCATTAAACTATAGTATGATACCATTTAAGCAAAACAGTGAATTATCAATTGTTGAAATGGCATAGTGAGAGCATAAAATAAGACTGTTGCAAAATAAAGAAAAGATAAATGTGTATACAGATTGCATGAAAAGTTTTCAGTCCCCTTCATTTTGGCATTGTTCTAAGTGCAATTTGGAAATGGGATTGGGTATTTTCAATTTTCATTCCTTTTTTAAATGTTATCTCCTTTCTTCATTGTTTATGCTTATGAAGTTAACTGTTTTACAAACACATGTGGTGATCACAATTTCTGCTGTTCTTGGTCATTACCTCTTAAAAAACTTCATGCTGCACTCAAGTTATATTATGAAATAAAAAATATATTGTTATGCTGTTCAAAACAAGAGTTCATCACAAACAAAAGCAAAAAGCAGGAAAATAGACATAATTTTTTTTTCAGACCACAGAAATGTGTAACAGTAATTGATGCACAATAAGAGAGATTTTTTCATAATAATGAGGGTCTTATGTTAAATCAGAGATAATTGCATTGTATACACTGACACATTTATGCCTCAAGATGGTTGGTGGTAACAGTTAAAATTTTGTGTTCACACTCATTGTAAAAAACTTACATTACCTTGTCTTAAAATGTTACATTGTTAAATTTATGTCTTTAGAACACATACAGCTTGATTCTGAGAATCTAGAAGTTTTATGTAGGAGTATTTTTACCAGATAACATAAATTTTCAAAGAAGGTAATGCAATATAAGTAGTGCACTGGCATATTTTGTTGGATCTATGTACCAGTGCAGGGATCTTCATAATTAGTCTTATGTGGACAGGAAATATAGTGAACTGTAATAAAGATTCACTGAAACTGCATGTGTGGTAAGTGTTATGGTGAATACCCAAAATATTTTGGAAAAATTTTAATGTAATGGGTGCTTTAAATTATTTCAGCTTTTGATTTTCTTAATATGCAGTTTTTTCATTGTTTACTTTTAGTATATATTGTAAAACAAGATCTCAGTAGTTTCATACTGCTAATTATTCTTGGAATCTTTGTAATTCAGGCAGAAGCTCAAAGTTTCAAGGAAATACATCACTGCCTCAATTCAAACTTGCAATATCCAATTTTAAGTATTTTTATAAGGTTATAAAAATTGAAATTACATTGGGGAAACCTTTTGATCAGTTATGAAATTCCCAGGTTTATTTTAAAATTATTTTGCTGAAAAGACTTATATTTGATCTATGGTTGTTGATAAATTCAGTTTCTGTTTTATTTCTCTGGCCTCAGTTGTTTTGGGAATCTGCATGTATTACCCAGTATGTGCTGTCTTTGGGTATTAAATCCTTGCATCTCTTTAAGCGTGGATTAAGTAGTAGATGGCTCTTTCTTGTTGTTAGTGACCTGTTGTGTATATATGCTATAATGTGTATGGACATCATATATCTCCGCAGCACAGTATAAAACTTTTTAAATTCACTATTGCTGACACCTGACTATTTGTCATGAGAGATCTTGCAACTCTGTTGGAGTTTAAAGTTTATCCTGTACTTTACTGCCTCAGGTAAACACTTTTTTTTTATAATATGACTATACAATCATTATTTGACTGATAGTAACTAGTTGTATCATAAAACTAAATATGCAGCTGACAATGGGACTGACCCTCTTCGATTTGGCCCATACTTTATGGGATTTGAAATCAGTGCCCCAACAGCAATCTCCTAAAACATCACCTAATTTAAAAAAGAAAGAAAGAAAACAGACAATTGCCTTTGAAGTATCTATTATTCACAAGTGTGGTTAACTACCAAACATTTTTTTCTTTAGTAACATAGACACCGATAGTTTAGTGTGTACTGCTATGGTCTTGAGATCATAAAGTTGCTAATTCAGATCTCAGTAGTAGCAACTTTTTTTATTCAAATTGTGTATTTAATATCAAATGGTAATGTTAATTAACAAATATTGAATCATACTATATAATAAAAACAACATTTTATTTTTAATTATTGCTTGTTTGAAAATAAATTGAAATTTAATACATACTTGTGAAATCCTTATTGTTATATAATAAAATTATATGCATTAATAACACTCTTCAAACTCTGGAAATAAAAAAAAGTATTTTATTTTCTGTTTGATGTTTCAGATTTTTTACAAAGTTTTGTTTTGTTATGACACACATTTTTCATCCAATTAGTAATTAAAAATAAAAGATTTTGTGTTTACTAAAAGTTATTTTTCAATATTTATTAATAAACATGGATTTTTAATAAAAGCAAAAAAGTGTTGCTACTACTGTGATTCAAACGAATGACTTTACATAGAATTCAGTGCTGTGTACTGAGTGTGTGTGTCTTATTTAAATGGATTGTAGTTCTTGAGGATATTGATCTCTGGGCATACAGTTTCAGTTGGTATGAAGAAAAGGACCAGTCCACAAGGTCCTCTTGTGAGATGGTAAAACGAAGAATATATTTTAATTTTGTTTAATTTGTTAGCCTGTATAAAAAGTTGCAGCTTCTGTAATTAAGAGAAGGGTACTCAGCATTAATTTAGCAGTAATGTTATGTGGCAACTTACCACCAAACTATCATGTAACATGTTTCATAGTATCATATGCACATCCTCACAGTCAGTGTAATCAACTGTTTAATGCTGCATAACAACCACAGACTGTACTCAGTACTACCTATGACTGCCCAGCTAATTTACATGCATTCTTCCCTTTTATTACAGCAAGGGAAATTTTCTGCAGCCTTGGAGAGGTTTTTCTAGCTGGCTCACAACATGGGAGTTTGTTTAAAGGGACCAGAGATGTGTGTCTACATGCTCTTTGATTCATCAGGTTTAGAATCCTGTCATGGAATGGGAGAGTGTTTTTGCCTTCCTCCCCATGCCACAGTGTCATAGGTTAATTATAATAAAATCCACAGCAGTAGAAGTTTGTTTAACTTATTTAGAGAATTATTGCGAGTCGGAACTCAAAAGGTCTGCTGCAATTGGCCGGTGATATTCCTACACTGGGAGAAAGAACCAAGTTTCAGACAGACAAAACATGCCATTAGGAGATGGGAGAGTAAAGACTTGCTGCCACACGACCGATGAGACGAGGCATGCTGTCATATAGAAGGGTGTCTCTACTTAAGCACTAAGTACAGTGGGCAAGCTGGACTCAGAATTGCCAGCCAGTTTTGCCGTCGCCTTCCACATACGCTCCATGTGAGACTGGTAAGAATGAGCTGGTGATGCAGTAACCAAGTCAGTGGCGCCACAATGCTTGTTAACTTTCATCAGTGGCTAATTCCACAGCTGTAGCATTTATAGTCAGCTAGTTGCTCCCATTATGCATTTTTGTGATTCTACTGGTGTTCGTACGAATTTTTCTGGGTTCTTTCTTCAAACCACTAACCACTCTTGCAGTTGTTGACAGTGTCTGTAATTTACTCTCATGATTATGCTTCTATTGTGGTCACTAATGTGCCAATATTAGATTTCCCAATTATGAGGGTAGTTTGATAAGTTTGGTAAATTCTTGTGAAAGAATGCAGCATTTTTGTTGTACCATCATGGTTGATAAGCTTAATTATTCCAAGGGTCATATTAAGAATTTCAACAATGTACAGCATACAGTTCAGTGTTGAAAACCATCTGAATTGGTCAGTGAGTCAACTGTGATTGAAAATGGAAAAAAAAACTGTGTTTTGTACTGTTATCAAACATTTTCATTTGAATTGGTGGACTGCCACACAGAGCAAAACAGAATTGGATAAAGTTCACATGGACTCTGCACCATCGTTGAAGACCATTTGCTTTTGGATTAATGAATTTAAATGTGAGTTTACATGCACCAAAGACAAAGCCCACTCCAGCTGCCCATTTGAGGTCCCTACAAAGGAAACCAATGAAAAAATCCATGATACAGCAATGCCAAATAAAGCTTTGTGAGATATCCTGCATGGAGAATTGGCTGTGAAGAAGGTGTGTGTGAGGTGGACACCACGACTGCTCACAGTTGATCAAAATCACATCTGGCACAACGTTTCAAGACAATGTCTGGTGATGCTTGGTTGCAATCTGCATGACTTTTTGTGCCGATTTGTGACTGTTGATGAAATATAGATCCATCATTACACACCAGAGTCAAAACAGTGGACAAACGCTAGCGAAAGTACGCCGAAGAAGGCAAAGACCGTTTTGTCTGCTGGTAAGGTGATCACCACTGCTTTTTGGGACTCGAAAGGTAGAATACTCATAGATTACTTGAAACAAGGCAGAATCATAACTGGACCCTATTATGCTTCGTTGTTGGTTCATTTGAAATTTGTTTTGGCTGAAAAGAACAACAAAATTGGCACAGAAAAAGTACTTTTTCACCAGGATAATGCAGCATCCCACACATCAGTGTGATTTGGGCATTAAATTGGTTCATCATCCACTCTATTCAGTCACAAGTGACTGATTCCTGTTCCCTAATTTGAAATTTTGACCTGGCTTGGGAAGAAATTTACATCAAATGGGGAAGTTATAGTTGCAGTCAATGAGTATTTTGCAGAGTTTGACAGAGCCTATTGGTCGGATGAGATGAAAAAGGTGGAAGGTCGCTGGAGCAAGTGTATATCCCCCAAAGGAGACTATGTTGAGACTTACCAAACCTCCCTCATATAGTCTCGTATCTATTTATTAAATTTTCTTTTACTTATCTCAGTGGGCAACTCACATGTAGATGCTTCATGGTAATAAACTCAATGGTTCCAGTGACCGCTACTTTCTGTTGTAGATAGATGACCACATTCATTAAAATATCCATGTGTGGTGTGGTAACCATATTTTCATGTTTTATTACTCCATTGCCATTAGTGATTATTAAATAAGATGTTTCCCTTGTATGACATTAATATTTCCTCGATCTTTTTTTGAGCTTGCCTTACCTGTAGGTCACCAGGGATCAAACGTATAGCGTCGCAGGGGCATGCTAAACGGCTCAACTGTCACCTCACATTAACAGGCAAGCACTGAAAAAAGGACACAAAAGAATCTCTGATTGTATGGGTGACAAGCATGGCGAATATGTAGACATACATAGTGATGAGTGGGAAGAGTAAATATCACTAATGCTAACATTTGGGAGATTTCTATCATGTGGTCATATGAAAAATCTTGGACATGAGATGCCTGATGTGACTGAAGTGGACTATCTAGCAAGAATTGTTGCTACCTGTTATATTGTTTGAACTGCACTTTTTTAACAGATGTGATAAAACATCATGTAACAGTCTCGTGTCGATGTAGAAGTTGGGAGATGCCACTTCAAACAACGTTTTCAAATATACCACTTTGCGCAAGTATGCACATAAACAGAGTTATTACAGAAATGTATTAACATGACTTTTTATCATCAGTAAAGCAGTGGTAATATTGGAATTTTGTCATTTTCACTTATAATTATCTAGTCGTTCTGCACAAGCATTCCCAATCTCAAAATTAATAACTCTGCTCTTTGTTGTCATCCTTGAAAACCCCTATCAATATTGTGGAAAAAGGATTTTGTATAATAGGAAAATAAACAGTCCAAAAATTTAAGCTATGTTGCACAGTTAGATAGAAAAATCATACAGTTAGATAGAAAAATCATATCCTGACATGTGAGATTGTAAAGTGAAAACTCTTGTTGTCTTAAGATGAATCCATAAAATTGTTGCAGATTATGTTGTATAGTGTTTAGGTTGCCAGTTCAGTGAAAAGGTGTCATATTATGAGTCAAAAGGTTTAAATCCTCAATCAGTGTTGTGATTTGCTTTGCAAGACTAAAGCAAGTTTTGACCTTTGGAAATGACATGAGTATGTGAATCATTTTAGTTTGCACTGTGATTTGGATCATCCTCATCTTCACTTCAAACATTAGTGTTTTTCTTTTTTTATGATACCCATCGCTTCCTCCACCTTCCTTGACTTCTCCCAGCTATCTTAAATCTTCTCATCTGGAGAGCTAATCTTGTTTCATACATTCTTTCAGGTGTTGATTCCAGTCTTTCCTATTTTCTTCTATTTTATTGAGGATATTAAATATATTCATTTATTTCCTGATTTCCAAACTTCCAAATCTGTTGGCTTTTGTGCACATCCCTTTCCTGCTCTTAGATATCTCATCTCTGTTGCTTGGATGCAAATTTCTTAGTGTTTATGTATAATCCACAATTCACTTCTATAAACAAGAATTTTCTTATAAAATTTCACTCCTCTTCCTTTGTGCGTTTCATTTGTTCCACATATGTGCTAAAACTTGGCTAATTTTTTTCTACGTCTTTGTTATAGTCATATGTGATGCCACAATCTAAATGGTGAAAATGTTAAACCTCGTCTATTATTCTGTTGTAAAAAAAATAAATAAATAAAAATAATAATAAAAAATCAGAACTTTTGTCGCACAACATGCTTTCTTTTGATTTTTGTATTTTTTTTTTTTTTTTTCTAAAATTGTCAAATGATACTCTTTACAAATCATACCTAATAAATGTATGCCCCTCTGTACGTTATCTTCGTTTTCAGCCTGCATTGTGGCATTGTCTGCATATAAAAGACAATTAAATTGGAAATTTCTGTTAATCTTAATTCCCTTGTTAAAAAATCTCCTTCTGCTTCCAGATTGCATAATCTAAATAAATGTTTAAAAGGATGGGTGAAATGTTACACCCTTGTCTACCTCCTTTGTGCTTATAGTCTGTGTTAGAGTACCATTTACATCTAAAATTAATACCATGTATCTGCGCAGATTATTTAAAACATTTATTAAATGTTGTGGATGTTCACTTTTCCTCCTAATTCCCACAGTTTCTCTCTGTCAACAGAAATTACGAACGTTCCAGAATTTTTTGAACAGACAACATATATGAATTTCATTACAGATCAGCCTCATTTACAATGAAAATATTCAAATATGTAAATAATATCAATACATATTACATGTTTGTGGATTATTCATAAAATATCAAATATAATTTCTTCCTAGCATGTTTCCTAGCTTAAATAAAAGTGTGTTTCATTTCAGTAATAACAATCTTTCGAGAATGACCCTGGCAGACAGAATAATGCTTTGCAGTTACTTAGTAAAACTTATTTTAATTTGACTCTGTTCTTTACTTTCAAATAACATCAGATTTAAAACATGTGTTATAGACAACAATTATAACTGTATTTCAGTGATTTTAAGGTAATAGTATGGTTTCAAACATTCCTACCAATTACTGTCTTTACTTGAGGCAAGAGGAATACAATGTACAGATTTATTTCATCGTAACATTGTTGACATGTTATTAGCTTTTTAATTAATTTATGCAGTAAATGAAGCAGGCAAAAAGGAATACAAATGTCTCAAAAATGAGATCGACAGGAAGTGCAAAATGGCTAAGCAGGGATGGCTAGAGGACAAATGTAAGGATTTTGAGGCTTATCTCACTAGGGGTAAGATAGATGCTGCCTACAGGAAAATTAAAGAGACCTTTCGAGATAAGAGAACCACTTGTATGAACATCAAGAGCTCAGATGGAAACCCAGTTCTAAGCAAAGAAGGGAAAGCAGAAAGGTGGAAGGAGTATATAGAGGGTCTATACAAGGGCGATGTACTTGAGGACAATATTATGGAAATGGAAGAGGATGTAGATGAAGACAAAATGGGAGATAAGATACTGCGTGAAGAGTTTGACAGAGCACTGAAAGACCTGAGTCGAAACAAGGCCCCCGGAGTAGACAACATTCCATTGGAACTACTGACGGCCTTGGGAGAGCCAGTCCTGACAAAACTCTACCATCTGGTGAGCAAGATGTATGAAACAGGCGAAATACCCTCAGACTTCAAGAAGAATATAATAATTCCAATCCCAAAGAAAGCAGGTGTGGACAGATGTGAGAATTACCGAACAATCAGTTTAATGAGCCACAGCTGCAAAATACTAACACGAATTCTTTACAGACGAATGGAAAAACTAGTAGAAGCCGACCTCGGGGAAGATCGGTTTGGATTCCGTAGAATGTTGGAACACGTGAGGCAATACTGACCTTACGACTTATCTTAGAAGAAAGATTAAGGAAAGGCAAACCTATGTTTCTAGCATTTGTAGACTTACAGAAAGCTTTTGACAATGTTGACTGGAATACTCTCTTTCAAATTCTAAAGGTGGCAGGGGTAAAATACAGGGAGTGAAAGGCTATTTACAACTTGTACAGAAACCAGATGGCAGTCATAAGAGTCGAGGGGCATTAAAGGTAAGCAGTGGTTGGGAAAGGAGTGAGACAGGGTTGTAGCCTCTCCCCGATGTTATTCAATCTATATATTGAGCAAGCAGTAAAGGAAACAAAAGAAAAATTCGGAGTAGGTATTAAAATTCATGGAGAAGAAGTAAAAACTTTGAGGTTCGCCGATGACATTGTAATTCTGTCAGAGACAGCAAAGGACTTGGAAGAGCAGTTGAACGGAATGGATGGTGTCTTGAAGGGAGGATATAAGATGAACATCAACAAAAGCAAAACGAGGATAATGGAATGTAGTCGAATTAAATCGGGTGATGTTGAGGGTATTAGATTAGGAAATGAGACACTTAAAGTAGTAAAGGAGTTTTGCTATTTGGGGAGCAAAATAACTGATGGTGGTCGAAGTAGAGAGGATATAAAATGTAGACTGGCAATGGCAAGGAAAGCGTTTCTGAAGAAGAGAAATTTGTTAACATCGAATATAGATTTAAGTGTCAGGAAGTCATTTCTGAAAGTATTTGTATGGAATGTAGCCATGTATGGAAGTGAAACATGGACGGTAAATAGTTTGGACAAGAAGAGAATAGAAGCTTTTGAAATGTGGTGCTACAGAAGAATGCTGAAGATTAGATGGGTAGATCACATAACTAATGAGGAGGTACTGAATAGGATTGGGGAGAAGAGGAGTTTGTGGCACAACTTGACGAGAAGAAGGGACCGGTTGGTAGGACATGTTCTGAGGCATCAAGGGATCACCAATTTAGTATTGGAGGGCAGTGTGGAGGGTAAAAATCGTAGGGGGAGACCAAGAGATGAATACATTAAGCAGATTCAGAAGGATGTAGGTTGCAGTAGGTACTGGGAGATGAAGAAGCTTGCACAGGATAGAGTAGCATGGAGAGCTGCAACAAACCAGTCTCAGGACTGAAGACCACAACAACAACAACAATTAATTTATGTAAGAATCTGCTCTTAAGAAACTTTAATGAATCAGAAAGGTCCTAGCTGTTATGTTTTTGTCTCGTTGTTTAAACATCGATATTACGTTTGCTTGTGACCATGCTTCTGGAATAGCTCTACTTCTTCACAGTTTAGCAGTTCAGAGTTTATGCTATCTGTACCGGGAGCTTTTGTGTTATTTGTAGAGTTGAGGGCTTATCTTAGTTCATCCATACATAAATCATCTACGCATCCTATTTCAGTTTCATTGTCTCTGTCCTCTGTGTAGCATGTTTCTTTGTACCACAAGTTCTTGTAATGTTCTATTCATTTTGCACAATGGATGTTGCATATTTGAGCAATTTCTGTTTCTATTTGAATAGCGTGTTTTCTTGCTGTTGTAAGCTATCATTTGCCTTCTGTGAATGTAGCCTATTATTAAGCTTGTAAACCTTTAAGTTCTCCCTGTAACTGGCAGGATAGAGGAAGAAAACAGCATGCCACACTCATTGGACCATATCAATTGATGGTCAGATCAGCTTCAAGTTGTTGAGTGCTTTTCAATGCCAGAATACATTGTGTTAAGAATGTAGGCAGTTTGTTTATGCCTACTTGTTTTTTATCCATTGTCCTTTTTGTTTTGTTGTGTTTACAGCAGATTAATAGTTGGGGAGGTCAGTGTGAGATGGATGTGCAAATAAACACGAGTGTACACAATAAATTGAAGATCTAACATTCTAAATTGCTAAGGAATGAAAGTACTGTTTTGAGATAGAACAAAAAATATATGTATAAACTATACTGCAAATTGAGATAAAATTGCATTGAATTGTTCAGAAAGAGAGAATTAAACACTTGAGAGCAGAAGGTATCTTGCACACTATCTTATTCATACTAAATGGGCTAAGTTCGACAGAGATATCATGCCATAATACATACCTAAATATAATTTTCTTAGAACATGACAAACAATAAGAAAGAGAAATCAGTTTGCATTATCATTACAGAAATGGCCAAAAAATTGCCCTTGGTAATATGGTATAAAGGCTACCATAGCAAGCAAGTCTTTCTATTTTTCAGCAGACTGTCATGGAATATTTTGCAGCACTGAAAGCTGGGTATGAATGAAGTCAATGTTGTTGTTGTGGTCTTCAGTCCAGAGACTGGTTTGATGCAGCTCTCCATGCTACTCTATCCCGTGCAAGCTTCATCATCTCCCAGTACTTACTGCAACCTACATCCTTCTGAATCTGCTTAGTGTATTCATCTCTTGGTCTCCCTCTATGATTTTTACCCTCCACACTGCCCTCCAATGCTAAATTTGTGATCCCTTGATGATGCCTCAGAACATGTCCTACCAACCGATCCCTTCTTCTTGTCAAGTTGTGCCACAAACTCCTCTTCTCCCCAATTCTATTCAATACCTCCTCATTAGTTATGTGATCTACCCATCATCTTCAGCATTCTTCTGTAGCACCACATGTTGAAAGCTTCTATTCTATTCTTGCCTAAACTATTTATCGTCCATGTTTCACTTCCATACATGGCTACACTCCATACAAATACTTTCAGAAACGACTTCCTGACATTTAAATCTATACTTGATGTTCACAAATTTTTGTTCTTCAGAAATGCTTTCCTTGCCATTGCCAGTCTACATTTTATATCCTCTCTATTTCAGCCATCATCAGTTATTTTGCTCCCCAAATAGCAAAACTCCTTTACTACTTTAAGTGTCTCATTTCCTAATCTAATTCCCTCAGCATCACCTGACTTAATTCGACTACATTCCATTATCCTCATTTTACTTTTGTTGATGTTCATCTTATATCCCCCTTTCAAGATGCTGTCCATTCCGTTCAACTGCTCTTCCAAGTCCTTTGCTGTGTCTGACAGAATTACAATGTCATTGGCGAACCTCAAAGATTTTATTTCTTCTCCATGGATTTTAATACCTACTCTGAATTTTTCTTTTGTTTCCTTTACTGCTTGCTCAATATATAGATTGAATAACATCGGGGAGAGGCTACAACCCTGTCTCACTCCCTTCCCAACCGCTGCTTCCCTCTCATGTCCCTCGACTCTTATAAGTGTCTTATGAAGTCAATAGTTATGCCTTTCTTTAGAATTTTTACACTTTTTCACTGTTCAGTGTCAGTGAATGTCTTTTTGATATGCACTGTTCAAGGTGAGGTGTTTTTAATTTGTGTAACGTAACTGATGTGCAGTGTCGTTGTGTTGATAACTCTCAGCAGCAGTCGGAAGTCGATAAATTTTTTAACCTCCCTTATGAGTGTGTTGAGTGGTGAAGAACGGTGTGCTGAATTAATTTCTTCTTGTGAATCATCATGTACATGTTGTTAGCACTTAACTATCTTCTTGCAATTTTCTATTAAGCCAGAATTTGTATCACAAGATTGGGAACAGTGGCCTAAAACCAGATACTTATGTTTACACAGTCAAATAGGCCACAAGACACAGTTTGTTTTGTCCACATCAGTTGCCACACCAAACTACAAGTTTCCTTTTGTTACCAGCTACACAACAGCATTTTAGTGCAATTCAGGACATGGAATGGACTTGGTGTTGTGTTGTTAGCTCTATGAGATCCTTCACCGACATTCCATGAACACTTTATTTCCTCACTGTTGTCATGAGCATGAACATAGAATTCGTAACATTAAAACTGGTGTAAGTATAACATATCACAGTGTCCAAGACTTGGAACAACCAATACTTGTTGCAGATCAGTTGCTAATGTACTAGTGTTACGTCCAGGCATACCTGAAGAAGTCTCATCATTCTTAATGTTTGCCATTGACTTTCTGCCTTCCTATGATGCAGTTACAGTGTTGTTCTGTGCTTTTCTGTTATTTGTGTGTCTTTTCACCTCAAGCTTCAACAAGTCACATTTCTTACAAGTATCTGACCTTTGTCCTCCGAAGAATGGATTGAGAAAACATTTTAGATTACATTTCTTTAACTTTGGTGTCTGGAAATTTGACTTTAAATGCTTTGTATAAGTGACTGATACTAATATCACAGCTGAAGTATTCTTTATAGGACTTACATATATGATAATGACTCCTCTCCCTTGGTATAGACAATATATATACTGCTATATCAGTAAAATATCATCATTGGTATATTTGCAGTTGTATGAGCCACTTACATTACAGAGGTATGACACTTGACCCACCTTCTGTTTGTTGGTTAATGTCACAATCCCCTTACTCAAAACACAAAATATGTCCAGGAAAGTTTTACAGCAGTCTGTGAAATGACCACCATTTCCATCAGCAACAATATATACACAGTTGATTGACAAGAACTGTCCCCAAGTTTGTCATCCCCACCATTGTGCCGCCTGAGGACTAGTAGTGTTTATTTTCATTAAACCCTAGAGTAGTTTCGTTTTGCTTATAGAAGACATGAAATAAATTTGTTCTTAGTTCATTTGTCAAGGACTTGTGTGATAGGCTACATCTGCAATTCAGCTGAAATGGGAAAGGTTACTACTTTAATTTCAATATGTTTGTGTAAAAATAGCTTCATATTGTACTAGGTACATCTTCACTCTACGTGTTTCACTAAAATAAATATTTTAATGCATCCATTCCACATTGTTTCGCAGTCCTGTTAGCAGGAAGCATAGTTTCAACAAGAATGGAACCATCCAGTATACAAATAAAAAGTCTCTGCAATTTTTCAGATGTGTCTGGAATTGTCTCCCACAACTCGTAGTATATTCTGCCTATGATTTGTGGGCTAGAAGTTGTCACCAGATAGTGTCACAGATGTTTTCCATTGGTTTCAGATGGGAGGAATTTAATGACATCACATCATGTGAGTTCACTATCAAGTCCCTCAAATCACTGTTGCGCAATTCTGGCATTGTGACACAGACAGTTATCATGTAGCAAGATGCCATCACCGTCTGGAAGACATCAAGCATGAAGGGATGCAAGTGGTCTACAATAATTTTAATGTAGTCCATAACTGTCATGGTGCCTTTGATTACTGCCACAGGTCCCATAGAAGCCCAGGTGAATGTCCCCCGTAGCGTAATACTTCCCCACCAGCCTGCACCTGTGGCATAGTGCAGATTTTGAGCACCTGCTCACATGGATAATAGTGTCTCCAATCACAACCATTGACCTAGTGTAACAACAAACGTAATTCATCCAATCCGGTGACATATTTCCATTGATCCATGGTCTAGTCTCGATGATCCATTGCCCACTGCAGTCATAATTGACAATGTAATTGAATTAACATGGAAACATATAGGAGTCATCTGCTGTGAAGTCCTATGTTCAGCATTGTGCAATGAACAGTATGCTCTGAAACACTTGTGCATATACTCTGTCATCAGATCTGCCACAAATCGCCACCTATCATGTATTACAGAGTGAACAAATCTTGAATCCTAATGTTTTGTGGTGAGATGTTGATGTCCAACACACTGTCGCCTACTTGCGGTTTTACCATTGCCCAGCCACTTTATATAGATGTTTATAACAGCACGAGAACAGCTGAACAGCTTCGCCATTTCCAAAATGCTCATTTCCAGGCATCAGGCTGTAACAATCTCCCCTCCATAGTGTGCTGCATTGTTTCACAGATACATATGAGATAAAATTGGTATTATGCCCAATGGTTATACTGTCTGGTGGCAGTCCTTTGGAATTTAATGAGTATTCTATGACTGTGTGGCCACGCGGGATAGCCGAGTGGTCTGAGGCGTCTTGTCAAGGTCTGCGTGGCTTCCCCCGTCAGACGTTTGAGTCCTCCCTCGGGTTATGGGTGTGTTTGTCATCGTTAGCATGAGTAAGTTTAAGTTAGATTAAGTAGTGTGTAAGCTTAGGGACCGATGACCTCAGCAGTTTGGTCCCATAAGACCTTACCACAAATTTCCAAGGATCAATAATTATTCTATTATTAACTGAAAATACACACCCCAGATATGATTGAGAGGAACAGAAAACTATAAATAGTAACTGCAGTAAGGCTGAAGGCTCATTAAACTTTTGTCAAAGTCACTTATGTCAGTAGATTTCCCCATTTGTGGCATGTATTTTGCCAGAATGATTCCCCATTCATCCCTGCTCAACTTCTATACTCCTCTTACCACATCGCATGCCTGCAATGCTACCAGGTGGCATTTAGTCTCGTGGTGGATAGTGGATGTATGTCTTGGCTCATCATGTATTTTTGATTACACACATTTTTATTCTGACATCTAATCCTAACTTACCTTAAGGCTCCATTAGTCTCATCGTGTGTCGTTCTGCAGTCTCAACATAATTTTTGAATGCTCGAGCCATTTTAAGTATCCACCACAGGTTGTCAAATATATTACACAAGATTATCTTTATTGAGTCCTATATTACATTAGGTTACTGGCCAGTTTTGGCCCATAGCAATTTTCAAATACCTGTAAGAAACAATACCAACAACATAGAAAGGTAAAACACTTTTTTAAATCATTACACTTTGTGTATTTTAATTACATTTACAATGTCGGAAAAGACAGATTGCTACTTACCGTAATAAAAAAGGCATGTTAAGTTGCAGGTGGTTACAATTAAAAGACACTCACATAAAGCTTTCAGCCATAGCCTTCATCAGCAAAAGAGAAACACACACCATTTGTACATACAAGCACGCACCCTCATGCGTACATGACCACCAAGTCCAACATCTTGGGCCGGAATGCAATTATGTAAGTGAAATGCCTTCTAGTATTACAGGTGATTCTTTTTCTACATTGTTGATGCTCCTACCTGGAGTTTCCATTGTCTGATTTCATTTACACTACTTACAGTTGCATTAGTGATGTGGGTGTCATATTTAAAAACTATTTTGTGCTATTGGGAACAGAGATTTGTCCCTCCCTCTATACACACACACACACACACACACACACACACACACACACACTTACACATTGAAAATCTACATGTATAGTCTTACTCCTTTTCCTTGTTTATATATCAACACCTTCAACCCATTACATGCAGTCTCCCATCCTTCATCAAAGACACCAACCACTTCCTCGAACACCTGGAATCCTTACCCAATCCGTTACCCCCGGAAACCATCCTTGTAACCATTGATGCCACTTCCTTATACACAAATATCCCACACGTCCAGGGCCTCGCTGCGATGGAGCACTTCCTTTCACGCCGATCACCTGCCACCCTACCTAAAACCTCTTTCCTCATTACCTTAGCCAGCTTCATCCTGACCCACAACTTCTTCACTTTTGAAGGCCAGACATACCAACAATTAAAGGGAACAGCCATGGGTACCAGGATGGCCCCCTCATACACCAACCTATTCATGGGTCGCTTAGAGGAAGCCTTCTTGGTTACCCAAGCCTGCCAACCCAAAGTTTGGTACAGATTTATTGATGACATCTTCATGATCTGGACTCACAGTGAAGAAGAACTCCAGAATTTCCTCTCCAACCCAACTCCTTTGGTTCCATCAGATTCACCTGGTCCTACTCCAAATCCCATGCCACTTTCCTTGATGTTGACCTCCACCTGTCCAATGGCCAGCTTCACATGTCCGTCCACATCAAACCCACCAACAAGCAACAGTACCTCCATTACGACAGCTGCCACCCATTCCACATCAAACGGTCCCTTCCCTACAGCCTAGGTCTTCGTGGCAAACGAATCTGCTCCAGTCCAGAATCCCTGAAGCATTACACCAACAACCTGACAACAGCTTTCGCATCCCGCAACTACCCTCCTGACCTGGTACAGAAGCAAATAACCAGAGCCACTTCCTCATCCTCTCAAACCCAGAACCTCCCACAGAAGAACCACAAAAGTGCCCCACTTGTGACAGGATACTTTCCGGGACTGGATCAGATTCTGAATGTGGCTCTCCAGCAGGGATACGACTTCCTCAAATCCTGCCCTGAAATGAGATCCATCCTTCATGAAATCCTCCCCACTCCACCAAGAGTGTCTTTCCGCCGTCCACCTAACCTTCGTAACCTCTTAGTTCATCCCTATGAAATCCCCAAACCACCTTCCCTACCCTCTGGCTCCTACCCTTGTAACCGCCCCCGGTGTAAAACCTGTCCCATGCACCCTCCCACCACCACCTACTCCAGTCCTGTAACCCGGAAGGTGTACACGATCAAAGGCAGAGCCACGTGTGAAAGCACCCACGTGATCTACCAACTGACCTGCCTACACTGTGATGCATTCTATGTGGGAATGACCAGCAACAAACTGTCCATTCGCATGAATGGACACAGGCAGACAGTGTTTGTTGGTAATGAGGATCACCCTGTGGCTAAACATGCCTTGGTGCACGGCCAGCACATCTTGGCGCAGTGTTACACTCCGGGTTATCTGGATACTTCCCACTAACACCAACCTATCCGAACTCCGGAGATGGGAACTTGCTCTTCAATATATCCTCTCTTCCCGTTATCCACCAGGCCTCAATCTCCGCTAATTTCAAGTTGCCGCCACTCATACCTCACCTGTCATTCAGCAACATCTTTGCCTCTGCACTTCTGCCTCGACTGACATCTCTGCCCAAACTCTTTGCCTTTAAATATGTCTGCTTGTGTCTGTATATGTGTGGATGGAAATGTGTGTGTGTGCGAGTGTATACCCGTCCTTTTTTCCCCATAAGGTAAGTCTTTCCGCTCCCGGGATTGGAATGACTCCTTACCCTCTCCCTTAAAACCCACATCCTTTCGTCTTTCCCTCTCCTTCCCTCTTTCCTGATGAGGCAACAGTTTGTTGCGAAAGCTTGAATTTTGTGTGTATGTTTGTGTTTGTTTGTGTGTGTATCGACGTGCCAGCGCTTTCATTTGGTAAATCACATCATCTTTGTTTTTAGATATATTTTTCCCACGTGGAATGTTTCCATATATATATAACAGAGGGAAACATTCCACGTGGAAAAAATATATCTAAAAAGAAAGATGATGAGACTTACCAAACAAAAGCGCTGGCAGGTCGATAGACACACAAACAACCACAAATATACACACAAAATTCAAGCTTTCGCAACAAACTGTTGCCTCATCAGGAAAGAGGGAAGGAGAGGGAAAGACGAAAGGATGTGGGTTTTAAGGGAGAGGGTAAGGAGTCATTCCAATCCCGGGAGCGGAAGGTAAGTCTTTCCGCTCCCGGGATTGGAATGACTCCTTACCCTCTCCCTTAAAACCCACATCCTTTCGTCTTTCCCTCTCCTTCCCTCTTTCCTGATGAGGCAACAGTTTGTTGCGAAAGCTTGAATTTTGTGTGTATATTTGTGGTTGTTTGTGTGTCTATCGACCTGCCAGCGCTTTTGTTTGGTAAGTCTCATCATCTTATATATATATATATATATATATATATATATATATATATATATATATATATATATATATATACTCCCATTTACTCTTCAGTCTTCTCCTCTTTCCCTTTCCTCTTTAGCCATTCACACATCTTTTCATCCTACATAGTTGTGTTTATCTTTATACTATATACCTCTTTACTTCTCTATGCATCCTCTTTGGTTTGAAGCTGGCACAGTACTTACAGTAGAATATCTTTGGCTTCCCTCTGACAACCATGCCTCCATTCTTGCTACCCTCCCTGTTTTTCCTTTCCCTGTTGCTTCATAACCAGTGTTGTGAGTAACTGAATCTACTTTCCCTTCTTCCCTTTCTTTCCCCTCTCTCCTCCCTGATGAAGGAACATTTGTTCCGAAAGCTAGGAACGTAAATTTTCGGTTCTGTTTTTTGTGTATCTTATCGGCTGTACTGAGCTGAGGTAAGTACTGGCCAGCCCCTCTATCTCTTTGTTAGTATTTGTTTCACATCTTTATATGAGATTTTCCATTAATCATTGAGTTTCTTATTTTTTATGATTACTTTTCTGTTGTAATTTCCTGTGCCGACACATTCCAGGACCATGGAGATTTACTCCTCAATTTAGTCCTACGCAAGGAGACTTGTAAAATAAAAAAAAAAGCACACATCACACACTGAGAATAGGAACACATTTTGTAACATTTCATTTTCTAAGTACTTACTGAAATGTCTCCTGGGTATCTCTGTAGCAGTTTTTGCTGAATAATCCAGTATGGTAGCAGGAGGGTAGGCAGCTCTTGTCAAGACGCCTTTTTCTCATTATCTACATCTTGACTTGAAAATCTTTTTCTCTCTCCAAATCAGCATTATCTGTACCATGTATGCCTCATATCGCTGAGTCTTCTCCTTCTTAGCATTCTGCTGAGAGTTGGAAACTCAGTACACTACTAAATGAGAGAATTTTATTCTTTCATAAACAACATATATTATAACAACTTTTTTACTCTCAAAAAACAACTTCAAACAATTCTGTCTGCTTGACAAGAGTATTTCAAGTAGATTCACAACGATCAGAGTCACCGTTCATAACAGATCCTACTCTTGAACTACTTTTGTTCCGTGACTTGTTTATGCTATTCACTTCTGTCTTTTTCCCCATGGAGGCCAGTGCAGCTCTGATGCAGGGATCCACTGCATGGAGAAAAATTTAAGAACAGGCACTGTGGACTTGGACTGATGAAGCGCCGATATTTTCTTCCTGAGCGACTGTATGACATCATTCCCTTCGTTGCAGGCAACATTGTTTGAGCCACCTATTAAGATCACACACTCGTTTTTTACTTTTTCAGGATCACACCCCGCTACAACTTCTTGAAGTTTAGCACCTGGCTTCACAATTCCACAAACATCGGCAGCATTAAAACTGCTTTTCACTATATCAGCCATGCCTCTACCATGACTATCAGCAAAAATGTGAAAATGATTTGTTGATGTTTCACTCACAGCAGACTGGATCACACCACTGCCACTTTCATTGCTGTTAACTGAACGTTGTGGCTTTGGAAGATCAAACCTAACCTTTTTCCGATAGTTTATCGGTACACTCTTCTTACGATGGTTTTCACTTCCTGTGAGACTATTACTAGAACAAAGTACATCAAGATTGTTTACATTCTCGAACCTCGAAACATTTGCTGTAGACGAAGTTTTAGTGCCGATTGTTTGACGCTTGTTGTGTACTACCTTCCATTCTGATGATTTATCAGCGTCGTTTTGCACCAATGTAGCCATGTTCTGGCGAAAGTTTTTGTCCTTCTGTCTGTCTTGAAGCAATGGATCCATGTTTCGCTTCGACTTCAGTTCCATATTTTCGGACTTCAGGCTGTCGATTTCTATTCTTAGACTGCTGATTACACATTGTAAACTAGCAATACACTCATTATACTTTAATAATTCACTTTTGCACCTTACACACGAATTTTTAACGGCTTCACTGTAACTTATTTTTGGAGTAAAATCGCGGATATCTACACACGTCGCCATCTTGTACACTTGTCACATCCAGTAGCAATGCCATGTCCATTGCCATTCCATCAACATACACATACAGAGAAACCCCACACTCAGCATGCATGTCCCGCTTTCCAGACTACATTAAATAAATTTTCTTCAGCAGTCGATGATCACCATTCATCCGCCCTAAATAACCTGTGCAACACATCACTTTAACAAAGTGATATGATAACCATATATGCCACGTGTCAGTGGCGACACCTACAACGTGCTGACATGAGGAAAGTTTCCAACCGATTTCTCATACACAAATAGCAGTTGACAGGCGTTGCCTGGTGAAACATTGTGATGCCTCGTGTAAGGAGGAGAAATGCCTACCATCACGTTTCCGACTTTGATAAAGGTCGGATTGTAGCCTGTCGCGATTGCGGTTTATCGTATCGCGACATTGCTGCTTGTGTTGGTCGAGATCCAATGACTGTTAGCAGAATATGGAATTGGTGGGTTCAGGAGGGTAATACGGAACGCCGTGCTGGATCCCAACGGCCTCGTATCACTAGCAGTCAAGATGACAGGCATCTTATCTGCATGGCTGTAACAGATTGTGCAGGCACATCTCGATCCCTGAGTCAACAGATAGGGACGTTTGCAAGACAACAACAATCTGCATGAACAGTTCGACAACATTTGCAGCAGCATGGACTATCAGCTCGGAGACCATGGCTGCGGTTACCCTTGACGCTGCATCACAGACAGGAGTACCTGCGATGGTGTACTCAACGATGAACCTGGGTGCACAAATGGCAAAACATCATTTTTTCGGATGAATTCATGTTCTGTTTACAGCATCATGATGGTCGCATCCGTTTTTGGCGACATCGTGGTGAACGCACATTGGAAGCATGTATTCGTCATCGCCATACTGGCGTATCACCTGGCGTGATGGTATGGGGTGCCATTGGTTACACGTCTCAGTCACCTCTAGTTTGCACTGACGGCACTTTGAACAGTGGACGTTACATTTCCGATGTGTTACGACCCGTGGCTCTACCCTCCATTCGATCCCTGTGAAACGCTACATTTCAGCAGGATAATGCACGACCACATGTTGCAGGTCCTGTACGGGCCTTTCTGGATACAGAAAATGTTAAACTACTGCCCTGGCCAGCACATTCTCCAGATCTCTCACCAATTGAAAACGTCTGGTCAATGGTGTCCGAGCAACTGGCTCATCACAATACGCCAGTCACTACTCTTGATGAACTGTGGTATCGTGTTGAAGCGGCATGGGCAGCTGTACCTGTACACGCCATCCAAGCTCTGACTCAATGACCAGGCGTATCAAGGCCATTATTACAGCCAGAGGTGGTTGTTCTGGGTACTGATTTCTCTGGATCTCTGCACCCAAATTGCGTGAAAATGTAATCACATGTCAGTTCTAGTACAATATATTTGTCCAATGAATACCCGTTTATCATCTGCATTTCTTCTTGGTGTAGCAAGTTTAATGGCCAGTAGTGTATGAACCCAACCATGATGAATTTCAAACACAAACCAAAAATTATAAATACCCCTGGTAAAAAATTTCTTTACAAATAAGCTGTATGCTACTTGACCACAAAGCCATGTAAAACTTCGTACATGTAAAAGATAGATTCCTCTTAGTATGCCACAATCAGCACTACCAGTTATGCATTTCGGTACACACCCTTATGCTGTCAGCTGGCTTCATTCCCTTCTGACACTGGACCTGATGAGTTACATACGTCTAATGAGCAGCTACCATATGTTATCCTAGTTATTAGATTCCTCTTATGGCATTATTACTAATACACAGAAAGTTCACACACACACACCTTCATATCATTCATGTATTAGCTGCACTTCCAGGTGAATTACTGAAATTAGTAAAGTGCATTTATACCTCACAACTTAGGAGTAAGTCAAACAAATTGTTGACATCCTAACTCTGTAGGCACTGGCCATACACTACCTTCCACAGAGGGCCAACTCCTACATGCATATATAAACTGCTGATGGAGATTGTGTCCCAATATATATTCTCTATTTTCTCCTTTTAGTGTGGGTCATTCTTTTCTTTTGGTACACCCACACATCCAATCATTCCTCTAATTTATATACTGGTACACTGTCCAGCCTATTATTCTTTCCTTATTACTACATTAAACAGTTATTTAAAAAAAAAAGACTGTCTCAGTCCTGTTGTTTGAATTGGATTTCATAGATCTAAGTGCGTGCTTCTAGTAAATTCCCATGCACTCCTCTGTGATCATAGTCACCCTGACCATTAACTCTGTTTACTGCTTCTGTGCACTGTTTGCTTTAGATATTAGTACTGTATTCTCATGTTTTTAATCATTCAGATGTTAGCACACCACTTAATGTAAGTCTGAGGTTCAGTCCTCATTTTTCCCCCTGTCAGATTTGATGTGGCTGATATGTAATGATGTCCATACCTATTAGTAATCTATTTGATGTTGTCAGACACTACTCAAGCCACTGTTGTACCAAACTCAAAGATGTTTGCAATAGAGTATGAGAGAAATATCTCAGAATGCAGTGGCTAGTAGTTCATTTATCCTACTACTTAATTTTTTTGCGATATACTTCTTTAATACACTAAACAGATTCAGAAGTATGTAGGTTGTAGTAGGTACTGGGAGATGAAGAAGCTTGCACAGGATAGAGTAGCATGGAGAGCTGCATCAGACCGGTCTCTGGACTGGAGACAACAACAACAACATAATACTTCTTTACTGTATTGACACTGTAGAGGCCGTTTTCATTCAATGGGTCTACAGCAAATACTGCTTTCGGGTGCGATATACCCACTACTTTATAAGGGCCTTCGTATCAGTCAAAAAATTTGTGTGTTTCTCATTTCATATTTTAGCTTGGCTGATAGGCTCCCACTAACACTAAGTCTTTAATTTAAAATCTGGCTCTACTTAATTTTGATTATATTGGCACAATCTGTTCCTTGCGTGTTTTCTTAATTGGTTCTCAATATTCTGAGTTCCATCTTTCTTGTCTCCTCTTTTCTTGGAATAATAAACAAATAAATAAGTACCATCACTGTATTGCCTGAGGTAAGTACATAAATTAATATCAGTGTAAATAAAATCCTTGTATACTCTTCTTAATTAAATAAAAGTTCATACAAAAGGACACCAGGCCATATGAGAGAGACATCACATCAGTAATGTATAATGATCCCCTCTAGATGAAATATTACAGCCATCTCCATGGGTGTGGGTGTAAATAAATCTTAAATCTCTACATATTCTTCAGACTAGTTCTGTTGAAAGCCCATTACTTACATTAAATTTCCATTTACATCATTTCTCTGTGGTTTTACTAAGACGTTCCCAAAACTTTCATGCTTCCCCTTCTGGTTTTTCTAAACCAATTGTGGACACTGGTGTACTGACCAATGAATTTATCGTTTCTTGTACCTTTTGAGTAATTAATTCATTCACACATTTGTGCAAAGTTGCAAAAGTCGCGTCAGGTAAAGTGTCGAGTTTGGTAAAGCTGTTATGTCCAAATCTTTACCCTGCTCTAACATGTGTAACTTTAACTGCATCCATGAAATACGTTCATTTACTTTTTTAAACTTTGGCTCATTTAATTCTTCTGTTTGTTTAAAATTCTGATCTATCTCCCTAAACTGTTCCAAAACTTCATTTCTTACAAGATCACATTGCTGGTTTATCTCTGTATGTAGCTCCTCTTGTGAAGTGGATAAAATTGTTTGGAAGTTGTTTATTTTTGTTTTTAGCTCTTGTTTCTTGTTGCAAGACTCCCAGATATGCTGTTTCAGGTTAGCATTCATGATATCTACTTTTGTACTTAGATTCACAATTGAAGTGTGGAGCTTAGTAGTGAGCTCTGTGCTTAAATATTCCTCCATTTATGCCTAAAATTTGTGCTCCACAGCTGGAACCATTCTGTCAGACTAACATCCGCTCTTATCATAGACATTAAAAGAAAAATTGAATAATCAATGTAAAAAGTGCTAACGAGTTGTCTGTGGGCCCAGTATTCTAAAACCAGTAACGCAGACTTTTTGGCCAGCTACTCACTTCTAATTTCTCACAACACACATCACCACCAACCCAAAATGCATTATTTTGGTTCAAATACAGATCACCCATGACTTCTTGCAGTTTCACTCGATATGATGAGTTGCCAGTGAAAAGCTAGATTGTCACAGGGAGAAAGCTGCAATGAGAATTGCCATGGTAGTGGTTGACACTGGTATTTTATGTGCTGCCAGCGTAACTGTATTTTATGTTCTGCCAATGTAACTGATGCCAGCTGGCATGGGATGACATGGAACCAATGATTCAAAAAACAGCCACCAACTCCAGAATCATCAACCTTCCACATCTCACATTCGTATTTTATTCTCCTTTGTAATTGTTGTTGAGTAATTTAATAATGATTTCTCGGCAACTTAAATTTCTTCTTTTCTTTCCTAGTGCTGAAGAGTTTAAAATTGTCTTCTCAGTAGCCCAGTTCTTCGCAAACTTTTTTCAAATGCAGTATTGTTAATGATTGCTGCATCGAGTAGTCTTCACAGTTGATGTAGTTGCCAAGGACAATGCCTTCCATACTTAATACAAGGAAAATTACCAATTTTTTCATGTGTCTTGCCAAATTTTTGTTATTACTACTCTGTGTATTACTAATTGAGAGAATTTTCTTCTTTCGTAAAACACATATATTATAACAGCTTTTTACACTTGAGAAACTACTTCCAACAGTTCTGTCTGCTTGACAAGTGTATGTCAAATATATTCGCACTGATCAGAGTCAAAATTTACAGCAGACACTACTCTCAAACTTCTTTTGTTCCACGAGTTTTTTATTGTCACAGCCATCTTCATTCATGGAGTCCAGCACAACTCCAAGGCAGGGATCCACTGCACATAGAAAACATTAAGAACAGGCAGTGTGACCAAATGCGAGTCACTGCCAGCATGGCCCCTTCCAGTAGCAATGTTGTCTTCATTGCCATTCAGTCAGCATCCATGTATGGAGAAATCTCACACTCACCACATGTTGTGCTTTCCATACTACATAAAATAAATTTTTTTCAGCAGTCGATGATTCGATTTAAAGATAAATATGTCTGCTTGTGTCTGTATATGTGTGGATGGATATGTGTGTGTGTGCGAGTCTATACCCGTCCATTTTTCCCCCTAAGGTAAGTCTTTCCGCTCCCGGGATTGGAATGACTCCTTACCCTCTCCCTTAAAACCCACATCCTTTCGTCTTTCCCTCTCCTTCCCCTCTTTCCTGATGAGGCAACAGCTTGTTGCGAAAGCTTGAATTTTGTGTGTATGTTTGTGTTTGTTTGTGTGTCTGTCGACCTGCCAGCACTTTCATTTGGTAAGTCACATCATCTTTGTTTTATATGTTAAATAATTTAGTTAGATGTGAATGTGTTGAGGTGAACTTTTTAGCCAGAAATTTGCTATTTTATCTTTTCCAGGGGCTTTCCAATTGTGAGTAGAATTAATTGCTTGGGTGACTTCATGTTGCAAAATTATCACTTCAGGCATTTGTGGTATCATATTGTATGTGTCTGTTTCTGCATGTATCCACCGTGCATGCCTGTTATGTTGTACCGGGTTTGACCATATGTTGCTCCAGAAGTGTTCCATGTCTGCTATGTTTGGTGGATTGTCTATTTTAATGTGTGTGTTATCTATTGTCTGGTAAAATTTGTTTTGGTTTGTGTTGAATATTTGGTTTTGTTTCCTTCTATTTTCACTTTTTTTGTATCTTCTAAGTCGTTTGGCCAATGCTTGTAATTTCTGCTTCTTTTCATCTAAATGCTCTATCGCTTCTTGTTGTGAGATTTTACCTAACCTTTTTCGTTTTTTTTCTGACATTTCATTTCTTATAAATTGTGTTGGTTGTCCGATGTCTTTTCTCAGTTTTTCTATTCTGATCTGTAGCCTGTGTTGCCATGCTGGTTTTGTGGGTTTCTTCTGTGTGTTGGTTGGTTCTGATCTCTGCCTAGTGTGTATATTTAGTGTAGTGAGTGCTCCTATATAAACCAGTAGTTGTAACTCTTCCATAGTTGTGTTTTCATTTATTTTGTTGTGTATGATTGTGTTGATAGTTTTTATTGTTGTTTCGACTGGTGGGTTATTTGGTGGTCTATCCTAGAATGGTCTAATGTCTGTATTTGTGTCTTTGTATTCTATATATGTCAGCTGAAATTTTTCTTCTATATCTAACATGTGTGTCACTTCGTGTTCTATTTGTGCTTGTTCTGGTGGCTGTGTTAAGATTTCGTTTTCCTCTGATTGTTTAATTGATGCGTGTTGTTCTTTGTTTGTTTGCTCTGGGATGTTTGAATCCATTACTGTATTTTCTTCTTCTTCTTCTTCTTCTTCTTCTGATTGCACATTATTTTGTTCCAGTATTTGTTGTACTTGTTGTTTGATGTTTTCTAATTCTGACTGGGGTATCCTGTTATTTTAATTATTACACGGATCAGATCAGCTAGTCGTTGTTCTGTTAAAAATTTTAATTCTGGGTATCTTGTAATAAATGTTGTGTATACTTGTGATCTGTATCCAGTTGTGTTGGTTCCTAGGTTTGTTGCTGGGTAATAACAGAACATGAGGTGTCGGTTAACTTCATCTGACCATCTTATCCTCTGTCTTTGTTTTCCTTCTAGGGTGGTTGCAGGAAGCATATCCTGCAAAACACCTCTATTTGAATTTAAATCATTTTCCAGTTGGCTTGCAGTGTCGTTACCATTGTGGGCAGGCATAGGGTTCAAGCGTCGTCCCCGACCATGACGGCGCTTGTCCGAGACTTCTTTAGTTCTGTCCTGAACCAACTAATCACACTAAAAGGGGGGTTAGCCCTATTAGTGGTTTGTTCTTTTCGTCACCTTTTTACGACTGGTAGAACATACCAGAAGCCTATTCTTTTCCCGGGCCTCCACGGGGTTTATTATTGTTATCACTTTTTTTTTATTTAAAAAAAGAGTGAGTTATACTAACAGTAAGTTATAAATATATGTCTGGGTACATGCCCAGCCTACTGCAAGTGCAAGAATAGATTAATTTCTTTATCATTGGAAACTGAACTTTGCCTATTTCAACCCCTTCCTCTCTTCTGTCACAAGAAGAAACCCATTACCCCTAAAGCCATCAATTATATGTCATTCCACAAGTTTCTGTGTGCTACCACTTGGTGAGTAATCAGTATTGAATGGATGGACTTGATAGTCTGGAATTGGGTGTGAAAATAATTTATTATAAGGGTATGATAATGTATAATAGACTGAGAGAAAGGAAAATTGTACAAATTAGCACTGGACTCATAGGACCAGTTGATCAGTTTTTATATTTAGGAAAGTTGAAGGCAAGGACAAGATAGCAAATGGAAGAGCAAAAATGGTCTGAAGTGCTTTTAATAATCTAATATTGTTTAAAGCTAATCTTCTGATGTGTCTGAAAAGGGAAGTTTACAGTCTGTGTGCATTACCAGTTTTGAAGTAGATGAACTTAAGTGATAACTCTTCAGAAACAGAGTTGATCAATGAGTAATAGAGATGCATGTTTGAAATTATTAGGATGGACATGAAAATAGACAATTGGTCAGGTAATAGACTTGGAAAGATGATTTAAGTATGATTACATTTTGATAATAAATTCAAGTTGGGAAGGGCATACCACAGAATTTCAGAAGTGCCTAAACAAGTCTGTATTTGCAGTGAGAATGATGACAGAGGTAGCAGACAAGAATATAAAAAAAAACTTGCATACTTTGCTTACTTTCTTTCTATTATGCCATAAGAGACCACATTCTGGGGTAACTCATCAAACTGAGAAAAAGTTTTTAGCATGCAAAAGCGTGTACTATGACTCATTTGTAAATTCAAGAACATCATGTAGAAACATGTCCAAGGAACTTTGTATTCCAACCACTGCTTCTCAGTATATTTATTTCTTAATTAAATTTGTTGCAAGTAATGTATCTCTATTTCTAACTAATAGCTCAACACGTAGTATCAACACTAGGAATAAGAACATCTACTCTGTAGATGAATATCTTAACAGAGACGGTTAGACCAGCTTAAGTACAAATGTCTGTTATATTTCAGTTCTGACAGCACTTGGGCACTACAGACAATATTAGGTTTTTTGTGTATGATAAATTTATTAAAAATGTATAAGTATGTTTTGTTCTGACAGTTATTAATTCTGTAACTAATAGCAGTGCCAATTTACTTAATGTATTCACCTATTTTGACAACCTCCTGACAGATGATCAGGGTAGTGAGTATTATATTCAAATCTTTTTATATTCAAATCATTTTTGAGCCTGTGGAAAGGAAACTGAATCTAATCTAAAACAAATCAAAAAATTTCACTTAAAATGTGGCAGGTGATTGTGTAACAAGCTTAATGTGTGTTAGATTGACCAAAAAAGAAAGATAGATGACAGACTAACGAAAAGTAGGAGAAATTCAAACATTTATGCATCTTTTACGTGCTTAGCTATGTCTAAAATGAAAAGGTAATCTCCAGTACGGCAGGTGAAATCAGCCATAATCACGAGAAATGCTAATAAGGCTCAAAAACCCACTGTTCCAAAGTGCAAAATTCAAAATATTCATCATACTACCTTATAGTTTCCTAATTCCAGGTGGAAGACTAAGTAATAAGAATAGAAATCAGTATCAAATATTAACTACACTGAGAAAGTTTTGAAAACAGTGCACACTCTGCTGCAGAGTGAAATACTAATTCTGTAAATTACATTCTCCAGCCTTGGAGTTTGGTCCCATTACATGTTTCATTGTTCACTTTGTTTTCACATTCAATTGTTAGTCTTCTCATGCAGTACTTGACAGTAGCTAAGAAAGTCATATCTTATGATATTGCTTTTATTAAAATGACTTTGCACTACGTATTTTTGGCTTTCATATGTCATCATGTGCATTCAGTCGTAGTATTGTATTTTTCAATTTCTAAGGAACAATCATGGTGTTCTATAGCTCTTGTTAGTGTGAGAGCTAGAACATCAAAGAACTCTTTGGATGTACATAGAATAAGCCAGTTTTATTTAAATGATAAAGCAAAAATTGTGATAAGCACGGAGAAACAAAAATGACAAATAAACCAATTAACCAGTAAGAAGTATATTATTCAGAACAACAAGACATTATCTGTTTTTATTTTAAAATGTTCTACTGTAATGTTAGACTATTCTACTCTCAGTGTAATTTACATATCTGGAATGCACAGAGGTTTGAAAATGGAAAGTTGCACCACTGTAAAGTCAAGCTTTTTAAAATAGTGTTTCCCTATAAGCAATGGTGTTCTTGCACTGGTCATGGTACTTGTTATGGTTACTTCATGCTCACTATAAATATGGTGTTCTATTTTGCATGGTCACATGTTCCTTATTCTCCCCACCACAAAAGTTAGTGAACAGTTCATCTGATAAGTTCGCAGTTACATCTTACTCTTAAGGTCATATATACTGTAACTCAGTCATGGAAGCATAATAGTATTAAAACATATTTCATTCGGCTGTACAGTTTTCTTGATAGGATTAAAACAGCTTCAGAATGTAGCTGTGTGCATAGTTGTTTGAATATTTTTGTGTTTTGTTTCCAGAGGTTTAGACAACAAGGTCACAGTATACCCATTGAGCCTTGAGGAAGATGTTTCAACAAAGAAAAAAACAGTTGGTACTCACACAAGTTACATGTCTTGCTGCACATTTCCAAATTCTGATCAGCAGGTAATGTCCAGTTTTCCTTATTTCCACTTCTGTCTTTCTTCAACAATTGCACAATCAGCCTTAAAAATGTAAAAATCTGACATTTAATATCATGTTAATTTTGTCTGAGTTATTAGCCATACTGTGAAATGTTTCACCCATATTTATAAGGGTGTGATGTGTTTTCAATACAACATTGTTCGATGAAATATTGAGTAGAAGAATGGGGAATAACCATAACTGTCTCCTTTCCAACAGGCTATATATTGCATGTTCTGACCACTGTTACTGTCGTTGGAAATCATTAGTAATGATTTTCTCTTCAAACTAATTTCAAGGCTTTTTGTTTTGGTTGCAGTTTATTTGTGCATTAAGGAATTAACCATTTCACACCTCGTGCATGCCACATGGGTTTTCATCAGCAGAGGGAAGTTATGGTCTTCAAAAAAAATCATAACATATGTGTATAAAATATGTTCCATAATTCTAAAAACTGCTCAGCAAGGTAAACAACATTTTGCAGTGTGGTTCAGTGACACGCTTCTGGAACTGTAGTTATTCTGCCAGAAGAAATGGAAATATAGGAAAATTAGTACAGATGTTCAGTAGAAGAGTAATTCATTTCAAAACCTTTATTAAGAGATGCACAATCTTGTCATGCACAATATTGTGTTCCATCAACAAGAAA
This sequence comes from Schistocerca nitens, assembly GCF_023898315.1. Classification (NCBI taxonomy): domain Eukaryota; kingdom Metazoa; phylum Arthropoda; class Insecta; order Orthoptera; family Acrididae; genus Schistocerca; species Schistocerca nitens. The sequence continues at coordinate 280,512,249 of NC_064618.1, read as the reverse complement.
CTGCACAGGTGCTTGCTTGATCAACACCATTCCAGGTTGACTGCTGAGGCTTAAGCATCTTAAGGAGGCAATTGGTCGCCATAAAGCTATTACAGCATAAAAGATTTGTGGTATTAAAAAAATCTTAAGAAAGGCAAGCTCATATTTCTGCACAGCAAGTGTGGGGAGAGGCAGATTGTAGATTATCTGCATGGTTAACATGAAACATTCAACTCTGGGGGCAAAATATATAGTATTTATATCTAAGAATATTGGACAATGAAATTTAGACATTTATTTTATTTTATTTATTTATATCACGTTCCAGCGACCAAAGTTGTGAATATACCACACAGTGTGGAATATGCCCATTTTACAAGTTTGTTGCGATTACATTTAAGGTACATAAAGTCTTCACGGGTTGTCAGCCGAGTAGCGTCGTCGTCTCGTAGCAACGTTTCCATCATCTTCAGGCCTGAAGATGATGGAGACGCATTCCATCGAAACGTTGCTAAGAGACGATGACACTACTCAGCTGACAACCCGTGGAGACTTCATATATGAAATTCGCCGAGAAAGCCTGCACTCACATATACATCTATGGTTGTTTGTTGTTGTGGTCTTCAGTCCTGAGACTGGTTTGATGCAGCTCTCCATGCCAAACATTTATGGTATTATGTAAATATTACTAATCAGTTTCATAGTAAAGTATCTGCAACTTAGGTTTTGTATTCAATTAACAAGATTGCGACGGATAAGAGAGAACCAATCTGGATCAATACCTTTATTAGTAAGTTGCTATAAACAAAAAGAAAGCTTCTTTGCAAATTTTAAACCACCTCAGATCATTGTTAGCAAACTACAACTAAATGAAATGAGACAAATAATGCAAGAAGTAATTCAAAATCAAAATTTTGCCTAACAATTTGATGAAAACTCCAAAGTAGTTTTGGTCTTGCATAAAGTCAGTAATATTTAAAAACCCTTGTATTGTCATTTAATATTTATATGAGTACCAAAATGGAGGACAACAACAGGAAGGCTGAAATGCAGAATAATGAAGGCTGAAATACAGAATATGCTCTTGCAAAATTGATAGACTGTGAAATATCTCACTATACTTCGTCCTTTCAATTGCTTGTATGACAGGATTGAGCTAAGTGAGTGCAGAATAGGAAATCAACAAAATTCATTCACAAGGGAACTCCCCATCACACCCCCCTCAGATTTAGTGGTAAGATGGCCCAGTGGATAGCCCATCAAAAACTGAACAAGTCACAGCATCCTGGTTAAGTGGTCACGGTGTTGCACTGTGAACCAAAACTCCCTTGTGCCAGTTATTTTTATTTTTTAAAATTTTTTTTTGCGTTATTGTGAACTGTTCGTCCTGTCATTGAAATGCTTGTTCTCTTTTGTAGTCTTGGCAGTTGTCATAAAATACATTGGTTATAGAATATGAGTCATGTGGTAAGAATACATTACCTCCACCATTAAATGTGATTAATAGTGAAAGCAGGTGAAATACCACATAGACATCTCACAGGAATGAAAACAAGAAATAAACAGGTGTGAACTATGTTACAACAAAGAAATTCAAGAGTCAAAGCTTCCAAAGTTTACGCAACTTCAGAGATGTTAAAAACATATGTTTTGAGAGAGCACAGAGAGACCGTGTGATTATGAAACTGTTGCATTCATTTACTGCAGCTTATCTGACAAACTATTATGTTTTCTTCATTTGCCTGGGAGTGATCACATTCACATTCATACGAACACCTGAAGTGGGCAAGGAGGCATATCTCACTCACTTACCAGGCATATAAATTAGGTGCATTGATAAGAGATTCCTCTCATATGACACACATACTGTCGCTAATGCCATGTATGTGGAGGATTCTGTAGACTTGTCATCAAATATTTGCAGTTCGCATTTGAAAGCACTTCCTTTTAGCTGCTAACAGAGTAGTTGTGCAGGATTGACTGTCATTAAAGGTCCCTACCCTACACCTCACTGTTGCAAACGGACGTTACACCATGACACAGACACATATTTGAATACAGCAAACAGTGGGGGAAAAAAAAAGACTGGTGTGTGAATGTTTGAATACGACTTGCTCACTTGCAAGTCCAACACATGACGACTTATCCACGATGCCGTTTCTCAGTGAGGCTGCTCCATATTGCAATTCTTATCCTTGAATCATTCAGTGTTTCTATTATTTTTTTTATTTTTTATTTTATTTTATTTTTTTTTTTATTTTTTTCACAATTCAGTACACCTTCTTCCTGTTTTCATGCTTGATCTGTGGTTGGTTTTTGATGGGCTGTCCACTGGGCCCTTTTACCACCAAATCTGAGAGTGTGCAATAGGGAGTTTCCCTTGTCAGTAGAGGAAAAGTAACTGGGCCAAGTGAGATTCCTGAGAACATACTACATTGATTATGCTGAAGAACTTCCTTTGCTCTGTGGAATCAGTATAGACTCTGTAAGCAGCAGGCTTATAAAACACTAGTTGACCTGTTCATCCATGGCATCTGAAACACAGCAGATAACAATGCTCAGACTCCTGGCTTAAATTAAACTGAAATTTAGAATACAATCAATTATTGTTGGTCTTTCTTCTGGAACAATTCATATCACAAACATGCATGTAGAGTGGTAATGGTAACCAGCACAATCACAGAAACAACCTAGAAAGAGACTAATATGGTGATGGTGAAACCTTGGGGAATGTAATCTTCATCACAGATGGGCCTACAGATCTTCACAGGTCTGTTGTGAGATATAAAATTGCTGTTGACACACAGAATAGAAAATTGAAGTACTGCAACCGTGGTACAGACTTCATCATCATGTACTGTAGTTTCCATCCACATCAACCTGCTCCTGGGATAAACTTTCTGGTGAAAATATCTACTGCATGGGCTGGCCAGTGAGATCCGAATCCTGTAGTGGATTTCTCAGAAGCATTAAAGAGAAAACTTAAAATACCTCAGTTCCCACCTGGAGTGTTTCCAGATCTCTTTACAGGCCCAATTCGGGAATGGGATTAACTGCCAATAGAAATTTCCTGAACCTAATAGGGAGAGTTATTGCTATGGAAAGGATATCGTGATTTTTTTAATGTGTGTCTTTCCATTTTCAAAATTTTCTGTTACATTTATGGACACGGTTGTATGCTAGACAATTTGTGATTAAGCCTTACTTTGTTCTGAAACTGTACAGACATCCCATTGAGGAAATATACCCTCATTTTCTGATTATTATTAACTTTTAACAACTAAGATACATAATTCTAAAATTGAAACAGGTGTACTTCTGCATACCATGTAATATTGTTGCAAACTTATAATCAGTAGAAACCAGTAACAGACAACAGAACGGTAGAAACCAGTAACAGACAATAGAATGATGAACATTATTCGACCAGGTAGTGAAGCACTCCATGTCAGTCTGCAATCTATCATTTTGTTCCAGACAGCTACACCTTAAGCAAGCAAGTTTCTCTTCTGAGTTATGGCCTAGTCCAGTTGAACCACAGTGTTGAAAAAGAGGTGGCCTCTGTATTAAACCAGTAATAAGAAATTTAGAACATTTGAAGTTAAGATAAGAATAAAACCAAGGCACACCAAGAATGAGCAGTATGAAAAAGAATCTGAGGTACAAAAATTGCAGTGGATATGATTTATAGTATTAAATTAATGATTTGTTGTCTAAAATAGTTCTGTCCGTGACTGAAATTATTTTGCAGTAGAAAAGGTAAATTGAAACAAATGATTTCATACTTTCTGCTTAATGTTCAAATAAAATTCAGTGCAACTTCAAGCTCAATACCATGATGCAGATACACAGTAAAACATAATCTTTTCACCACTGTGCCCAAGTATGCACCCAGACTGGTGTTGCATATTGCACTGCAAGAAAAAAAGCATTATGGCTCTCCACCAATGAATTGCTGATAAAAATTGGTACAGATGCTTAATCTATCTTATACTGGAACCTGGTAGCTGAATCTCTCATTGTTACAACTCTATGTTCATAAATGTGCACTTAACATTCAGCAGCAGAAAGCTTCAAATATCACATATCTTGAAGAACGCACTCCCCCATCCCTCCCACCCACCCATCCATTTCTTCCTCTTACAGCCAATACATCATACTGTCTAATGAAAAGGACTAGTTTCAAGAAGTAGAACGTCTGGTACATTTCTGCAGATGAGCTCGTATGATCATAAAGCAATAATTTTGAAAGTATATGAAGCTGTAATAATAAGATACCTGAAATTATTGGCTGCAATACAAACTATGGAAAGATAAAAAAAAATAAGCAGTTATCTTATAGTTCAGGTGTTGAGTGGCTGCCAGGCACATATACATCATTGAAATAGTCACTAAGCTAGGGAATGTCATTCCCCAGTACACCAACCTTTCATAACCACTTATTGGTAATCAGAACAAGAACCTTCAATCACTTTTTGAAAATGATTTATTGTAAGTAACTCAGCATTACACGAGAGATTAGCCTGTAAATCTGTATTCTTTTGCCAAAGCTCTTTTATTTTTTTCCACAATTTCCAGTTGTTGGCACAAACAAGTATCATCACATTTAGAGTATTGTTTGTTTTCATATCTAACGTTTTCTCTACCAGTGGTTCCTTCATTAGTTGCTGATATGTTTGACTATAAATTGCTTGCTACTTCTTTGTGGTAACTTCTTTTTTGTGCCTGAATTTTTCTCTCATTATTAAGCTCATTACTACCCACAAATTAATTCTGGACAATGGGTGATATAGAGTTGAAACATCAGGCTTAAACTTGGATTTCAAATACCTTTCGTAATCAGAATTGGCAAAATGTATTGAGCACACATTAAAATAAGTAATTGAAAATGAATCAAGGTGTTACAAGCATTTAGTCTTTTTTGTTTTGTCTCATCGTTCTTTGGAAATAACTTTTTATGTTGCCTGTAATGGTTATTACAGCTCGCAATCGTGTAGTGAACCATTATTTTTCATTGAAAACATTTCAGTACATACTCTGAGAAACCCCCATCATACTGATCACTGTAGCATAACTTTGCACTTAATTGTCAGTCACTGATAAGAACTGACACTCATGTACACAACCTTGTATACACTCAAAAACGCAGTGACTACACACCAGGTTATGGCAACAGCTGTCCACTGGGATGTTAGTGTTGCAGCTTACTATTGTGCACATGCCCCATATCTCTCGGCACATCTACACTGGAATGTGTTGCAGCCCAACTACAGTGAGGGGTAGTGTCAAGTGGAGTGTGTAGGGAGGGAGAAGGAGGGAGGGAGGGTGTGACAATGGATACTTTTTACTGTTCATAAATGATTTTCATTAAGAGCAGTGTTTTGTCCCACTGTCACAGGACAGCCTAGATGAATGGCATTGCCACTTGAAAACAGCAGGAAAATGCATTGACTCAGATACCTCCCTACCTACTGTCTCCTACAGCTAACTTACCTGAAAAACAACTCCTCCATTACATCTCTGTGGTTAAAATGCTTTTTGTCATGTAGCAACTGACTACATAAAGGGTAAATCATTCTACAGAATACTAGATGTGTTTAAAAAATCTAATCCAGTAAAGTTGCTGTATTCCTCCTCCTAGTCAATACTGAAATGTTTTGTCCTTCTCTCAGTGTTCACTTTCAGAGTTTGCACATGACGGAGTTTTATGTTCTGACTGAGAAATTACACTTACAGTGATGTCAGCAAAATCCAACACTAAAAGGCTCTGTTGTAATAAGGTTCCTAAATATGGCAAAATAATCCATTCACTACCCGTGATAATATATATCAATAGTACACAGTGAATAGTATTAAATGTTTGAAGTGCTTCTGCTACATTAAAGTTTAGTCTGTGAAGTCTGGTCAATTCAGAGTCCATCTAAGTCTATTGCCTAACATGATGAAACATTTTTAAAATCCAGATACAAGTCTTAGCTCCTGGGGTAGATGCAGAGTGATACGGACATACTCCCAATGGAAAACATAGTAACAAGCACCCATGACATAGAAAAACAGCTGAAAGGATTTGAAAACAAATAAGTCACCAGGTCTAGATGGAATTGCAATTCAGTTTTACTGAGAGTACTCTGACATTTGCTCCTTACCTAGTTTCCATTTATCATGAATCTCTCGCCCACCACAGCCCCAAGTGACTGGAAAAAAGCGCAGGTGACTCCAGTACATAAGAAGGGTAGAAGAATGGACATGTAAAAATGCAGACCAATAACCCTAACATCAGTTTGCTGTAGAATCCTTGAACATATTCCCAGTTTGAACATAATAAACTTTCTTGAGACTGAGAAGCTTATGTTTACGAATCAGCATAGTTTTAGAATGTGTTGCTTGTACGAAACTCAGCTTGTCCTTTTCTCTCATGATATACAGCGAACTATGGATGGAGGGCAACAGGCTGATTCCATATTTCTAGATTTCTGGAAAGCATCTGACACGGTGCCTTATTGCAGGCTGTTAATGAAGGTATGGGCATATGGAGTAAGGTCACAGATAAGTGAGTGATCCAAAGACTTGATAAGTAATAGATCTGAATATGTTGTCGTTGACAGCATATATTCATCAGACACAAGGATATCGTCAGCAGTGCTCCAGGGAAGTGTGATAGTACCGCTGTTGTTCTCTGTATACACAAAAGATTTGGCAGGCAGGGTGGGCAGCAATCAGCAGTTGTGTGCTGATGATGCTGTGGTGTGCATTAAGGTATCAAAGTTGAGTGGCTGCAGCAAGATATAAGATGACTTGTGCAACCTATTCTTGAGTACTGCCTGAGTGTTTGGGGCCCATACCAGGTCCGATTGAAGGAAGACTTTGAAGGAATTCAGAGGTGGGCTGCTAGTTTTGTTACCGGTAGGTTCAAACAACACTTAAGTGTTACAGAGGTGCTTTGGGAACTCAGATGGGAATCCCTGCAGGAAAGGCAACGTTCTTTTCAAGAAACGATATTGAGAAAATTTAGAGAACTGGCATTTGAAGCTGGCTGCTGAACAATTCTGCTGCTGCTGACATACATTGCACATAAGCTCCAAAAAGATAAGATTCGAGAAATTAGGGCTCATACAAAGGCATATAGACAGTCATTTTTTCCCTTGCTCTAGTGCCAGTGGAACAGGAAAGGAAATGACTAGTAGTGGTAACGGGTACTCTCTGCCATGCACTGTACAGTGGCTTGCAGAGTATCCATGTAGATGTAGGTGTACTGCCGTGACTGGCTCCCTTGCCGGTAAGTAGAAAAGCTTTCATCTGACAGTGTGGACGTCAGAGGGAATGCTCGACTTTGGCAAGTCACTTTTAATGTTCCCATTTGGGTCTTGGCCATGGCCTAATAATTTTTTATTATTTAAGCATTTTGAGTGATGCATAACAAAGGTATAGCAATTTTTCAAAACCACAATCACCAGCTGGCTCTGATAAGTTTCATAGAAACATTTACTTCATAGTGCTCGAAAAGCATATGTTAATATGAGTTTGTAAATTCAAATTAATAAAGTGAAGGGTTAAACTAAGGATAGTTAATCTAAATAGGTTCTTACAAGATTGAATGAAAATCGTTAGTATAGCACTGTAGTATCATAACAGGTTTCTCTAATAAAACAGTACTGTAGTGATGTATTTGGCACCTGGCACCATAAGCTACACTGTTTTTAATAATGAAACCTAAAGTTGACAAGTTTTAATTTTTGCTAATACATTATATGGAGACCATACATGAGCTTTTCTTGTAACAAGCAGAACAACTGTACACTAAGGAACAGAGGAAAATAAAATATAAATTAAATTGAAACATTCTTGTGTTCTCACATCACATTGCCTTACAAGGGTTGACTGAAAAGTAATTCCTTCACCTTGGTGACTCTTCAACAGTTGGCAGAATCGGTATGCAGCAGGTACTGGCTTGTTCCGTAGACTCTTCTCTACAGCTCCAGTTGGTGGGAAGCCTTAGCATTGAACGGTTGTGTTGTTACAGTGTAAAGTATGGAACCCTGCACAGACGGTTGGTCAATGCGATTTAAGCAATGTGCAGTCATTGAGTTCTTGACACCAGAAGGTGTCACCCCAAAGGAGATTCATCAGAGAATGAAAGCAGTTTATGGTGATTGCGTTGATGTGAGTACTGTGTGTCATTGGGCGAGTAGGTTTAAAGATGTTGAGACAGGAACATCTCACTTGTGTGACAAATAAAGAGTTGAACGTCCTGTGACAGCCACCACTGAGTTTCACGAGCAAAATGTTGACAGATTGATTCAGAATGATCGTCGTATCACTCAGAGAGAAACTGCAAGCACAATCAGCATTTCACAAGAACGTATGGGTCACATTATTGCTTTGCTTGACTATTGGAAGATCAGTGCACGATGGGTATCCCGGTTGCTGACTCCTGAAATGAAAGCGCACAAGCATCCTCTGTACAGTCCAGGTTTAGTGCTGTCTGACTTCCATCTGTTCCCGATAATGAAAGGTGATCGGCGGGGACATCATTATGCTTCTAATGAAGACGTTGAGAGAACTGCGAGACGGTGGTTGCGGAAACAGTGTGTCGACTTCTTCCGTGACAGCTTCAGAAAACTTGTTAACTGTTGGCTGAAATTTATCCAGTTGGCTGGTGATTATGTGAAAATGTGAATATTGGTAATTAAAGATCACATTCTAAGGATTATTTCTGCGTTTGATTTAGCAAAATATTCCCATCCACATCCCATTAACGAAGGTGGAGGCATTACTTTTCATTCAACCCTCGCACAGTCATCATCATCATCTTCTTCTTCTTCTTCTTCTTCTTCTTCTTCTAGAGTTTGCAGCCCCCGGCCCAGTCTAATTGGAATGTAAGCCTCTCCATCTTTTCCTGTCCTACTACCATGTTTCTCTTTCCACCCTGTCCCAGTCTTTCTGCCTCTTCTTCACACATTGCTTCACTCCAACGATTGACACATCTCTTGGTCTTCCTCTAGGTGTCTTGCCTCCTATTGTCATTTCATGAGTGAGCCTATCATAGTATAGTGCCAGTTCAAATTCTTTTAACATGCCCATACCGTCTAAATCCTGTCTCTGCTATGATCTCTTGCATGGCCTTCTCTCATCATCCCGTTCCTCACTCTATCTATTGTAGTAACTCTTGCCATGCTTCTTTGAAATTTCATCTCACAGTATGTATCCTTCTCACTTGCCTTTTCTTCATTGTCCACATTTCTGATGTATACCTAAGTTATGGGCAAGCATTTGCCTGCTTTTTGGTTGTACATATTCACTCCATATCAGGCTTCATACACTCTGCTGAAAACAATCGATTTCCGTTTCCCTTTCACTAATCTCCTAATCATTCCTCCTGCTGTGTTCTGTTACACTCCCCAGATACTTGAAACTTTCCACTTTCTTTAGTACTTGCCTTCTTATATTAGTGAAATAATGCAAAATTTGCGGTTTTTATGAAATATCATTAAATCAGTAATTTTTGCAAAGTATCGTGAAATTTTTATTTTCCTGTATGAAAAATGTTGTAAATTTCAGGATGGCAGTTTACCAATAATCATAATTTATAGTTATAGAAGGCTAAAATTGCATTTTGGCTTCTTATTTCCTTAATGACAGTTAATTTCCTGCATAACTAACTATGATGCGACTTCAAAAAGTATCACCAAAAATGGAAACGAAACAGCAAAATTGGAAAAAAATAACACTGAAATTGACAAAAATGTAACACTGAATCAGAAAAAAATAGCGCCAAATTTGGCCGCAAAATAAAAAATCGTGTCTCTTTTTATATCCATTGTTACTCTCCTCTTATTCTTCATTGTTGCCATCATGAGGCCGACAGTTCAAATCCCCATCCCGTCATCCAGACTTTCCCTAAATTGTTTAAGGCAAATGCTGGGATGGTTCCTTCAAAAGGTTATTGGCATTTTTCTTGTCCATCCTTCCCTTGTCGAAGCTTTTGCTCCATCCCTAATGATCTCATTGAGGACGTTAAACTCTGAATCTCCCTTCATTCCTTCTGTGTACCTCACATTCTCCATTACCCCACACCACTGAATCATCTGCAAACAACATTGCTTTCACATTTTCATCTACTACTTACGTTGCCTCTGTGCCACTGTCTCATCCATAATGACGATGAAAAGTAGTGGGAATAGTGCGCTCCCTTGCTTCAGCCTTTTTTTCTGTTCTTACCCATCTGTCTACTCTCCTCCTACTTTTACACACACACACACACTTCCTTGGTATGTTTCCTTTATTCTTCTCATAATCAGCCTCTCAGTTCCCCTATTTCTGAAGGGTTTCCCAGATCCTTGCTTATTTTCACATATGTCTTCTCAGCGTCCAGGAACACCGTTACTAGATCGTTACAATATTTGTAATGTCTCTTGTGGAGCTGCCCTACACTAAAAATTAGACCCAATACGGACCTTCATGGTGTGAGCCCGTATTGTTCCTCTCCATCCTACTATCCTCTGTACTATTTTTTCCAGAATCTTATAACATACCTTGACAGCATGGCACATCAGAATAACTCCCTATGATTTTAACAGTTTCCTGCAATTTCTCTTAAAAACTGTCTCTATGACTCAAACAGTCGAAAATCCTGGCTAGATTGTAACAATATTATGAAAAGAAAAGTTTCCACTCACCATAGAGTGGTGACGCTGAGTTGCAGATAGGTGTTTTAACTGCGACCGGAACAGTCACAGTATTGACGTGACAGAAACTGCGGCGGGATCCATGGAGCGGCCTGCGAACAACAACACAACGGAAGAGGATGGACACGACCAACGAAGGAACTGACGAATAACAATAAGATCTAAACAACAGAATCATAAGAAACCACGTCCACTCATACAAAAAACAATAAATAAATACGCTGTCTAAGGCAAGGCGATACGTCCAGAGATGCACGCTAGATTAGACTGGCTGGCTGAGCAAGAGGTAGGCACTTAAATACATGATCAGGGGTGCCGCTATTGCCTGCTATGACTACGTGTTCCACTGCGGCGCCCTCACACTAAATGTGGACCAGGAGGCGCATGCCGCCACAGCTTATGGTGCAATGGTGTAGACACCTCTAGGGGTCCTCGACCTCCATGCCGTCTGGCGCGGTTTTAAATTCTGTGGTACATGGTACCAGAATAGGCACAAGAAAAAATCTTTCACCCCGTAAGGCCTTCGTTAAAAATAGACAAGGCCTTCGTTAAAAATAGACCACACACACACACACACACACACACACACACACACACACGCATGCAACTCACACATACATGACTGCAGTCTCAGACAAATGTAGCTACTCCGGGGGCAGCAACACCAGTGCATGATGGGAATGGCGACTGGGTGGAGGGAAAGTGGAGGCTGGGACGGGCAGGGGGAGGGATAGTAGATAGTAGGGTAGGGGTGGTGGTGGATAGTGCAGTGCTGTTGGGGAGCGCACAGGGACGACGTGGAGAGAGGGTACAGCAGCTATGTGCAGTTGGGAGGTTAGACAGCAGGCAGGGGAGAGATGGAGGAGGGGGGGGGGGAATAGCGGAATAGGAGAGAAGTAAAAAGACTATGTGTGGTGGAGGAATTAGGGCTTGGATTGGGAGCAGTGAGGCTGGATGGGTGACGACAATGACTAATGAAGGTTGAGGCCAGGAGGGTTACTGGAAAGTAGGATATATTGCAGGGAAAGTACCCAACTGCGCAATTCAGAAAAGCTGGTGTTGGTGGGAAGGATCCATATGGCACAGACTGTGAAGCAGTCATTGAAATGTAGGATCTCATGTTCACCAGCCGCTCAGCAACTGGGTGGTCCACTTGTTTCTTGGCCACACTTTGTCGGTGGCCATTCATGCGGGCAGACAGCTTGTTGTTTGTCATATAGGTGATGATTACGACCAGACTGGAGTATGTGGTGGTGGGAGGATGTATGGTTCTTGCATTTAGGTCTATTACAGGGGTATGAACAATGATGTAAGGGGTTGGGCGCAGGGGTTGTGTAGGGATGGACGAGTATATTGTGTAGGTTTAGTGGACCAGAATACCACTGTGGGAAGGATAGTGGGCAGGACATTTCTCATATCAGGGCACAACAAGAGGTAGTCGAAACCTTGGCGGTGAATGTAATTCAGTTGCTCCAGTCCTGGGTAGTACTGAGTTACGAGGGGAATGCTCATCTGTGGCCGGATGGTGGGACTTTGGGAGGTGGTGAGTGACTGGAAAGATAAGGCATGGGAGAATTGTTTTTTGTACAAGATTGGGAGGATAATCGCGGTCTGTGAAGGCTTTCAATGAGACCCTTGGTATATTTTGTGAGGGACTGCTCGTCACTGAAGATGCAGTTAACAGGTGGTGATCTGGGGTCAGTGGTGATGGATCACAGTTGGATGGAAGAGTGAACTGAGTCAGGCAAGTCAAGTCTGATTGGTAGGGTTCGTGGCAAAAAAAGTGTTTCCGCCATAGGGACCAGGAGAAGGAGAGAAGGTCTTTAACAAGTCCTGCATAATTGAATTTGGGAGTGGGCCAAAAGGTGTGGCCTTTGGAAAGGACTGATATTTCTGTGGAGCTAATGCTTCTGGAGGAAAGGTTCATGACAGTGTTTCAGGTCTGTTTAGGTACTGGATTCTGTTTGGTGGTGGGAGGGAGTTTTGGACTGTGGGGTAAACATAGTAGGTCTGCTATACAGGGTTTGTCATCTATGAATGTAGGTGGAGGAGGTTTGGAGGTTGTTGTAGAGGTAGTGGACAGTCGTACTCCAAGGTGGGAGTAGGAAGTGACCAGGGTGGAGAGCTTTTTGAGGTGGTGTTGTGCATGTACCAACTCTCCACTGTTCCTGCCCTTTACCACACAGTGCTGTTGTTCTCATTGCTGTTGATGCCACCACCCTTTACACTAACATCGCTAATGCTTGTAGCCGTACCGCTGTTTGAACACTACCTTTTCCAACGCCTGACGGATTCCAAACCAACAACCTTCTTCCTAGTCGCCATGACCAACTATATTTTCACCCACTTCTTCTTTGAAGACATTACCTACAAACAAATCCGAGGTACTGCTACCAGGCACCCGCATGGCACAATCGTATGCCAACCTATTCATGGGCCATCTAGTGGAATCCTTCCTATACACCCAGAATCCTATACCCCTCACCTGGTTCAGATTCATTGATGACATCTTTGCGATCTGGATCAAGGGTCAGGACACCCAATCCACATTGCTCCAGAACCTCAACTACTTCTCCCCCATTTTTTACCTGGTCCTACTCAACTCAACAAGCCACCTTCCCAGATGTTGACTTCTACCTAAAAGATGGCTACATCAGTACCTCCATCCATATCAAACCTATTAACCACCAGCAATACCTCCACTTCGGCAGCTGCCACCTGTTCCATACCAAGAAATCCCTTCCATACAGCCTAACCACCCAGGTCATCACATCTGCAGTGACGAGCGTTCCATCTCAAAATATACCAAGGGTCTCATTGAAGCCTTCGCAGACCGTAAATATCCTCCTGACCTTGTACAAAAACAAATATCCTGTGCCTTATCTTTCCAGTCACCCACCACCTCCCAAAGTCCTACCATCTGGCCACAGAGGAGCATTCCCCTCATTAATCAGTACCACCCAGGACTGGAAAACTGAATTACATTCTCCACCAGGGTTTTGACTGCCTTTCATTGTGCCCTGAAATGAGAAATGTCCTGCCCACCCCTCCTACCGTGGTTTTCCGCGGTCCACCGAACCTACACAATATACTCGTCCATCCTTACACAACAGCTGCTCCAAATCTCTTACCTCATGGCTCATACCAATGTAATAGGCCTAGATGAAAGACCTGTCCCACACACCACCTACTCCAGTATGGTCACAAACATTGCCTATCCCATCAAATGCAGGGCTAGCTGTGAAACCAGTTGTGTGATCTACAAGCTAAGCTGCAACTACTATGCTGCATTCTATGTGGGCGTGACAGCCAACAAGTTGTCTGCCCACATGAATGGCCACTGACAAACTGTGCCAAGAAACAAGCAGACCACCCTGTTGCTGAACACGTTGCCAAACATGACATCCTTCATTTCAGTGACTGCTTCACAGCCTGTGCCATATGGACCCTTCCCACCAACATCAGCTTTTCTGAATTGAACAGGTAGAACTTTCCCTGCAATATATCCTGTGTTCCCATAAACCTCGTGGCCTCAACCTTCATTAGTCGTTGTCCTCACCCATCCAGCCTCCGTGTTCCCATTCCAATCCTATACAGCCCTCATTCCACCATCGCACAGTCTTTTTACTTCTCTCCTTTGCCATTACCCTCTCCCTCCCTACCTCTTCCCTATCCTCCATCTAACCTCCTTACCCCCACCCAGTTGCCACTCTCATCGTGCACTGGTGTTGCTTCTCATACTGTGGCCACAGCTGCCTGAGACTGCAGTCATGTGTTTGTGAGTTGCGTTTGAACGCGTGAGTGCGTGCTTGCATGTGTGCATGTGTGTGTGTGTCTGTGTGTGTGATCTGTTTTTGGTGAAGGCCTTAATGGCCGAAAGCTTTATTTGTGACAGTCTTTTCGTTTTGCCTATCTGCGACTCAGCATCTCCGCTTTGTGGTGAGTGGCAACTTTCCTTTTCATAATAATGTCTATGTGATTCCCATTTTCCAGTCTTTGGATGTCCTTCCTTCTTTCCATACTGTTCTCACGACCTGACAGAGTTACAAAAAACCAACAATGCTACTTGCTCTCTCCATCTCCCCACTTACTTCACCCAGTCCAGGCACTTTTCTTTCTTCCTTTGACTTTATTGCTTCCTCTGCTCCTTTCAGGCTAGGTCCATCTTGATATCCTGTACATCACCAGGCACCTCATTTTCCTCTTCTATATTCTCATTGGGATTTGGTAGCTCTTCAGAATATTCCTTCCACACATCCTTGATTTCCTGTACATTTTCAACTTGGTTTACTTTTTTATTGATCATCTTGACATTTCACATTATGCATTCCTTCCTGGCCATAACTCTTCCATGGAGAATTGTCTTACTAACCATCCTCTTCCATCCCCCCAGGGGGTCCATAACTCTTTTGTGTATACGTGCATAGTGAGCATGGGACCCCAAGCTAGTGTGGCCCTCCTTCCTTTCCGGGATGCATACCTTCCTTTTCCGCATCCTTCCCCATCCCCCATCTCTGCCCCCCCCCCCCCGCCCCCCGCCCTCTCACCTCCGTCTCTTTCCTTCTCTTTCTCCCCGTCTGGGAGTATGTTTTGTGCCTACGTCCGGAGATGGACGCTCAAAAATGAAACACATTCTTCGCTTTCTCTGCTTGCAAGTCTTCGTCCTACCTTTGTCCTTCTGTTTTCCTTACCTCTTCTCTTCACCCTTTTCTCCGCTGTGGCATTTGAGACCTCTCTTCTTTCCTTTCCCTTTGTTTTCCCCTTTCTCTTTTTTCCTCCCTGTGCGTGTCTGAAGACCGACCCACGCATTTCCATGCGTAGCCGGTGACGGGGTAACGCGTAATTCCCCGCCCCGGGTAGACAGGTAGGACACGTACGTACCCCCTGGTAATGGCCAGGCACAGGGAGGGGTGGTTACCCGAGCTGATACCTTCCGAAAGTGCCGATTGGTCCCTCCGTCCGTTTCTCGGGAGGTGTGACCTGAAGTGTGAACAATCACCTAAGGCGGGAGTGCCCTCAGAGAGGGCCCCCACAGGGGAGGAGCGCGCCATCGGAGACGCCGGTAATCATGGGGGATATTTCCGCAATGGTTTCCTCATCTTCTACTATGTCTGCTCACAAGCGTAAGTTCAATGAGTCTCAGCCACAGACAGTTCTTCCATCGTTGCCACAGTTCCTTGTTATTTCTCGGTCTGACGAAGGTCACGACTTCTCCACGGTCAACCCTTTCATTATTCAGAAAGGTGTCGATGCAATTGCAGGTCCTGTAAAGTCTTGTTCCAGATTACGAAATGGCACTTTGTTGCTAGAAACAGTCAGTGCCCTCCAGGCACAAAAATTGCTGCGTACTTCACTGCTACACACCTTCCCTGTCCGGGTGGAAGCACACCACACTTTAAATTCCTCACGTGGGGTCGTTTATACACGCTCCCTCGGCGGATTGTTCGACGAGGAAATTCAAAACTACCTGTCTGACCAGGGCGTAACGACTGTTCATCGAGTCATGAAAAGGGTTGACATGAACATCGTTCCAACCCGTACAGTTTTCTTGACATTTGACAGAGTTCAACTCCCATCGAACATAAAAGCGGGCTATGAGATAATTTCCGTTCACCCTTACATCCCAAACCCTATGCGTTGCTATCGGTGTCAGCGGTTCAATCATACCAGCCAGTCCTGTTCCAATCCGGCCAAATGTGTTACCCGTGGCAAGGATGCCCATGAGGGTGCTTGTCCACCTCCATCCCCTCGTTGCATCAACTGTATGGGTGACCACGCTGCTTCCTGTAGAGATTGCCCCATTTTTAAAGATGAAAAGCTCATTCAGGAAATTAGTGAAGGAAAAGGTGTCGACCTTTGCTGCTCGAAAATTATTCGCCAGTCGAAAGCCCACTGTGCCTCAGACAGGTAAATACAGCACTGTCCTTGCCTCTCCTCGGCCAACAAAGGAGGCGGCCACGCAGATTTGTGACGTCACCTTTAGTGCCACAGTCGTCAGATCGGCCAGCGCAAAGATTGCCCGTTCAACCTCCCCACTTTCGCCTGCTCACTCTATGGCTCACCCTTCATCGGGTTCTGCTAAATCTTGAGCCCAAAAGTCAGACACCCGGACATCCTGTTTCCAAGAAGGCTAATAAGAAACCCAGTTCCTCTCCTTCTCCGCCACGGCGTGTCTCATCTGCAGCACCACCTGGCGCTAGCCGCCCTCAGCCGTCTTCTGTGTTGCCAAGGCGCACTGCTGGCGGCTGATCAACCGGCCGATCACTGGTGACAGGAGCTGCTCCTGAACAACCTATGTATCAGGATCTTCTGCCTTCGGCTGAATGCCGTTCCACGCTGTCGGTCACAAGCTCTGAGCAGTCGTTGAGTTGTGGGCAACCTTGGTCACATTCTTCCATTTTCTGTCCACCCTATGTCCATTATCCATTGGAATATTCGCGGCATTCGAGCCAATCTGGATGAGTTGTCGATCCTCTTATGATCCTACTCCCGGTCATCTTCTGTCTTCAGGAAACAAAGCTGCGTCCCCACGACTGCTTTGTTTTCCCCCATTTTCAGTCAGTCTGATTTGATCTCCCCTCTGTTGCAGGCACTCCAGCCCATGGAGGACTCATGATTCTTCTCCATGATACTCTCCATTATCACCCAATCCACTTAAACACTTCCTTCCAAGCTGTCGCTGTCCGTCTTTCCCTTTCTGGATACACCTTCTTTCTTTGTACTGTATACATTCCATCGTCCACACCAATGGCACGAGCTGATCTCCTTCATCTTCTTGGTCAGCTTCCACCCCCCTATTTGATGGTTGGGGACTTCAATGCCCACCACCCGCTTTGGGGATCTCCACATCCATGTCAGTGTGGCTCACTATTGATAGACGTCTTCCACCAAGCGGATCTTGTTTGCCTCAACACTGGGGACCCTGCATTTTTGTCTGCCTCCATGACAAATTTCTCTCATTTGGACCTTTCGGTCGGTACTGTGCTGCTAGCTCGGCACTTCGAATGGTTCGCCCTTGCTGATACACACTCGAGTGACCACTTCCCACGTGTCCTTCGATTGCAGCCACAACTGCCATATATGCACCTGCGACACTGGAAGTTTGCCCAAGCCAATTGGACACTTTTTTCGTCTCTTGCGACATTCGATGACCATCACTTTCCTAGCGTCGACGATGAGGCCACTCATATTACAGACGTTATTCTTACAGCTGCGGAACGTTCAATACCTCACACCTCCGAATTGCCCTGTTGCCCCCCAGTTCCTTGGTGGAACGAGGCATGCCGTGACGCAATACGTGAGCGGCGACGTGCTCTTCGTGTAGGACACCATCCTACTTTGGCCAACTGTATCTGCTATAAGCAGTTCCATGTACGATGCCGTTGCGTCATCCGCGATAGCAAGAAGGCAAGCTGGGACTTCTTTACTAGCTCATTTAACACCTTCACTCCCTCCTCGGAAGTTTGGAGTCGGATTCGACGGTTATCTGGCGCGCCTAGATTCTCCCCGGTCTCTGGGCTCATTGTCGTGCATGATACATTAGTGGACCCCGTTGCAATTTCTAACTCATTGGGTCAAACTTTGCTGAGATTTCGAGCTCTTTAAATTACCCGCCAGTGTTTCTCCCAAAGAAACGCGCAGTGGAAATGCAAACTCTTGCCTTCTCTCAAAATCGCAAAAGCTACAACACTGTTTTCTCCATGCGGGAACTCCAACATGCACTCTCTTCTTCTCGCTCTTTCGCCCCGGGACCGGATGGTATCCACATCCAAATGTTACTGCATTTACCATACCATAGTCTGCGTTACCTCCTTCACCTTTATAATCAAATTTGAACTGCTCTCAACGGACCAGCATTCTTGAACGACATCTTCAAGGCTGTCTCAATCGCCTCCACTCTTGGAGCATCGAAACCGGCTTCCGCTTTTCTCTCAGTAAGACCGTTTGTGTTAATTTTTGGCGTCTTCCTTACATCTAGGACCTGTCAACCTTCCGTTTTCAGACGTCGCTAAATTCTTCGGTCTTATGTTTGACCGAAAACTGTGCTGGACCTCCCACGTTTCCTATCTTTCAGCTCGCTGTCTGCAATCCCTCAACACCCTCCGTGTCCTGAATGGTACCTCCTGGGGAGCGGACCGAGTGGTCCTTCTCCGCCTCTATCGCGCCTTAGTGCGCTCGAAATTGGACTATGGAAGCATAGTTTACTCCCCTGCTCAGCCGTCTATTCTTCGTCGTCTCTATCCACCACCGTGGATTACGTTTAGTGTCTGGAGCTTTTTACACCAGCCCTGTGGAAAGCCTTTATGCTGAGACTGCTGAACCTCCACTGTCCAATCGGCAAGCTGTCCTTCTGAGTCGTTATGCTAGCCATCTGTCTTCCATGCCTGCTAATCCGGCCCATGACATTTTTTTTTTTTTTTTTTTTTTTTTTTTTTTTTTTTTTTTTGACGCCTCCTTGGATTTAGGGTATGCAGGCCGCCTTTCCTCCCTACTACCACCAGGAGTCCACTTCCGTCAACTGCTCCATTCTCTATCCTTTCGCTTTCCTAAAACTTTCTTGACAACTTGGAGTACAGCACCGCCTTGGCTCCGGCCCAGGACCTGCCTGCTCCGTGACCTTTGTCAGTTTCCCAAGGATGGTACCCCTTCTCTTGTTTATCGTCGGGCATTTGCTGCTCTATGTGCACAAATGAAGGAAGCCACATTTATTTACACTAATGGTTCCAAAACATCGTTTGGTGTTGGGAGTGCCTATATTGTTGGCGACACCCCACATTGATTTTGGCTTCCCGACCAGTGTTCGGTTTGTACTGCGGAGCTGTACGCTGTTCTCCAGGCTGTCCAGTACATCCTTCACCATCAGCGGATACAGTATGTTATCTGTTCAGATTCTCTCAGCTCTCTCCTCAGTCTCCAAGCTCTCTATCCTGTCCACCCTCTGGTCCACCGAATTCAGGACTGCCTCCACTTGCTCCACTTGCAGGGTGTCTCTGTGGCGTTCCTCTGGATCCCAGGACATGGTGGTATCTGTGGAAATGAGGCGGCCGATATAGCGGCCAATGCTGCAGTCTCTCTTCTTCAGCCAGCTATTTGCATGATTCCCTTTGCCGATCTACAGAATGTTTTATGTCATCGTGTTGCTTTTTTATGGCATGCACATTGGTCGACACTTCCCAATAATAAATTGCGGGATGTGAAAGCTCTTCCCTGTGCTTGGACCTCTTCCTCCCAAACGCGTCGTCAGGAGGAGGTAATTTTAACTAGACTCCGGATAGGGCACTGTCTTTTTAGCCATCGACGTCTTTTAAGTGGCGATCCTCCCCCACTCTGTCCCCACTGCTCTCAGCTGTGTACGGTAAGACACCTTTTACTTTATTGCCCGTATTTTACTCTGTTACGCGCCTGTCTACAGCTGTCGCCTGATATATCTTCCATTTTAGCAGATGACACACGCTCAGCCGATCGCGTTCTCGAGTTTATTAGTGCCAGTGAGATGACGTCAGTCATTTGAAGCTCTTTTTGGGGACAACCAACCCCCTTCTATAGTGGTTTTTTAAGCTTTCCTTCTGTTTTTAGTTTCTCCAATTTTTTGAGTTTTGTTCCCATTGCTGCTGGTTTCCAGTTTTTTTTTTTTTTTTTTACCTAAGTCACAGACAGGGCGCTAATGACCGTAGCAGTATTGCGCCCTAAAACCCTAACAAAAAAAAAAAAAATAAATCCTCTTCCATAATTTTTGTCCACTCTTCCATCCATTTTCAATTCTCCCCTGTAACAACTCTCTTGGCCACCTCCTTATCGGCAATTTCTTCTTACTTCCTTTGTTCTCTACTGAAACCAATACAGAATGCTTTGTTTCTGTTTGCAACTTTTCCTCCGCCACACTATCATTCCACCAGAGTGTTTATTTGCACCTTTTCAAATCACTGGTTCTTCTGCACATAACAAGGGTAGGAATTTAAATAGTGACAACTATTTATCCACAACCGATACAAAAGAGTTACATGTTTGCACCCGTAACTGTCCTTCAAAGTAGTCACCAGCATTGTGTAAAATCCATTGCCAGCGATGTGGAAGGCGTAGTGTACCATTAACAGAGCCTGTTCCGTTGATGGTATGGATGGAGTGGTGTGCTGCCTGTCGAATCTCTGGAACAGCCCTGTAGCGAATGCCACAAGTGGTTCCTTCATCTTCAGAATCAAATCAAAGTCACAAGGACTTAAGTCCAGGGAGTATGGTCAATGTTACAGTACTTCCCAGTCTCATCGACCAAACAGAGCATCCACAGCTTGCACTGTATGCACCCACACCTTGTTGTGCAAAATAATGGGTGAGTTGTGCAGAAAGTGTCGCCGCTTCTTTCACAAAGCTGGTCGCAGGTGATACTCCAAAAATGAACTGTAATACTGTGCATTGACAGTCTGCCGTGGAGGAAAGTAATGTGTTACAATAAGACCATCACAGTTGTACATGAGAACCACCATAACTTTAGACTGCTCCTTTCACACCATCTACAGAATAGGCTCTGCTAACGGTATACTGCGCCATCCACATCGCTGGCAATGTGTTTTACACAACGCTGGTAACTGGGTCATTCCATATCAAATCACCCAATAAAAAATAAATTTTACACCCACCTCCTTAGATTTTCATGAAATTTCGCTCAAATGGTTCTAATACCATCCTGACAACATCTGCAATTTTTTTTTTTTTGCTGCATCTCTTATAATTTTTTTTTTAATAAATTTTTAAAGTTTTTATGTTTTGCGTTTTCCGAACCTATGGAAATGGTAAATTTAATTTGTATTCAAAACTTTAAAATTGCTTATCTTAAAAACTCTTTTAGATAACATCATGAATTTTTGCAGCAAGTTTATTTATTATACATATTTGAAGATAAAAATGATACTATTAAAATATATTAATATTTTCTATTTAAAAAAATATATGTATTTTTTTCTTTTTTTTTTAACGGATGTTTTGTTTTATAAGAATTGCAATATCTAGAGTCTCAGACCTGATAGAATGCTCAAATTTGTTTTAATTTACTCTTAAACATATAGGCTACTTGATAAAACAAAAATAATGATGGCTTTTAACATGTTTATTAATTATAGTAGATTACATTAGAATTATGTACAAAGATAGTGTACGACACTTATGTATAACCCAACTGATTGCTTGAAACATTGAATTTTTTGAGTAATTTTGTCTTTTTAATAAACATTAATGCTGATTCAAACTGTTTTTCCACTTCATCCAAGAGCTTTCAGTTCTTTTGATACAGTATTTTTTGAAGTAATACATTCTTCCAGTGCCGCTTGATTGAGGTGCGTCTACTACACAGACTATGTGCTCCAAAGGCACTATGCAAGAATCTCTTTCAGGCCAATAAAATGATGCAGCTGGTCCTGAAGGATGTAGAAACAGAATTTCTGCATCTTCTTAATCATTGAATATTGTTTTTACCAGTCCAAAGTACCAGTTACCATCATAATTTGCAGCCACATAGCTATTTATGGATGGTTCAACACGAACCCAATCAGAAGAAGAATGGAAAGAAAAGACTAAGGAGGGTTTTACACTATCTGTAGTCCTTCTAATTTCAAGGTTGTTTGTTGGAAGTGGTTTGAAGTTATGAAAACTTCTTGTTCCAGGAATGGTTCGGGTTGCTGAAAAACGTTTTTCTGGTTTTAACCGTAGCAAATTAGCTTCTTTTTTGTCAATAACATGAAAATGAATGTTTTCAATATTTTTTTCACAAACCTTGTACACATCGATTGCTGTCATTATTTGTTCTTCGTCTGAAAGCTGTAGACTGGCTTTCCTTAAAATTCTTTTAATAGTTCCTCCTAGGC
Source organism: Schistocerca nitens (assembly GCF_023898315.1). Classification (NCBI taxonomy): domain Eukaryota; kingdom Metazoa; phylum Arthropoda; class Insecta; order Orthoptera; family Acrididae; genus Schistocerca; species Schistocerca nitens. Next base: position 280,489,730 of record NC_064618.1, on the reverse strand, counting down.
CATCACAAATTGACTTCCCATGACTTGTTGCAAAAAAAAGAGTGTTGGGCCTTCAAATTAAAGTCTCTTAAGTGTTCAGTCAAATTTTTAAAACTGTTTCTATTTTTGTACTGCCCAGCACAACCATCTGTAAAGTAGTGAACTGAGTCAATGTCAGTATGATGTAATGACAGCCACTTTGTAATTTCTTTTTGTACAAAGTTAACAAAACCAGTGTCATGTTCTTGGTCATCACTAATAAAACAGTGGTTGGAAACAAAAACATTGTTTTCCTCATTTCTTAGAAAAACTCCAACTGGGTGTAGAGTACAACCACCTCTATTCCAGTGGTAACTTTGGATCTCATTTTGTATAACAAAGGAATAATTTTCACTGAAATCCATCACAATAATTGCTGTTTTGGGTGGTGGGTCTTCTTTCAATCTTTTAAAGGCTGCTGATTGGGATTTTGCTATAAACGAGTGCGGGGTGAGCTTTTCCAATGACCTAACCAATAAAGAAATGTAGTCTTCAACACTGATAGACTGTTTGATCATTTCTGCCCTGTCTGTGTTAACCCACTGACTGATTACAATTTCTTCTTCTAAATCATAATGTTTACTTAGTTTTTCAGTTAAGTACTCAGTGCAGTATTTGCAGGACAGCTGTCGCAATGATGTAGCATGCAGTTTTGGTTTTCCGTGTTGCACACAAGCATCTTAATTAGGTCTTTATAAGTTTCTTCAATTTTCACAGCATCCAGTAATAGTTTAACATTCTGGTGGATACTGCATACACATACAGTATGTGTGCCTGCAGTACCAGCAAGGATACACCATTTAGGTCTCAAGAAACAAAATTTTGAAAATCCTACTTCTACCTCGGGATTCTCCCATTTGAAAGAATAATAGAGTTCTCTCAAGTTACACAAAATGAGTCTTTTTTGCATGTACACATTTTTTGAACACTTACTTTGTCTTTTGTTCCAGGTAGCACTCTGGAACTTTCCTCCTTTTCATAAAAATCTGTTACAAGTCTTACTGTATTTTCAGAAAGAGTTTTACCTTTTTTTGGACCAGGAGTTTCCAAAATACCCTTTTCAGATTTTAGCTTTCTAGCTTGTCGCACCATGTACTCACTTACATTAAATTCTTTCATCACTTTATTCCGACTCCAAGAATCTGGAGCCAAGGTCAGAATCTGGATTTTTCTACACCTCCCAACAGATGAAATCTTCTCTTTCATAAGAGAAATCATTACATCAAAATCCTTTGCTTCCTCAACCACACTTGTATCTTCTTCATCATCATCAGAACTTGGTGCATCATATTTTAATGCTTTTGAAACCGCCTTTTTTGCAGTCTTTTCAATACTGCTAACGCTCCTTTTAAAATAAGACCCTTTACTTTGTTCTGACAAGCCATGAAGCTTTATCAGTGTTAAACCTAAATTATCAAGAGCAATGTTTGTTTGTACAAGGGATTCATTTCTGGATTCAAATGATTCTAATTCAACCATGACTTCATCATCTGTTTCACTTTCATTGACTTCAACTCTTAATTTTTCCTCACAAAAGTTACGACATGTTGAGCAAAGCTTTTGGCCAGGTTTTATGCTAATATTTTTTGTCAGTAATTGTTTAGAAAGATCCAAGCCTACACTTCTCAAAGATTTTTTGATGGGCTCTTTGTGTTTTTTTTAGTGGGTCTACACATGTTGTTTGATACTTTTCAAAAACATTTAAAAAGTAGTAGCTGTGGTGTGAACATATATTCTTAAATTCACACAGATTAATTCCTGATCGTAAGTGGATCAAATCTTTTTCTTCCTCACTCAATTCAGATACTGGTTGTAACTTTTTTGAAGGTGTGTAGGTTGTTTGGAAACAGTCAGATTTTTTAAATAACCCTACCTTACAGGTTTGAATATCTGACATACTGATTTCACTTTTGGTCTGATTACTGTTCTGGTTAATTTTATAGGATATTGGAAAAGAATCTCTGTAAACTAAGTAACAGTACTTACTGAAAGTTCGAATAAACTTAATAAAATACTACCCAAGCACTATTTAACACTGTAAAAATTTTTTACTTCAAAACACAGGAGTAACAAAACAAAATCCAACCGTACATTGTTACTCCAAGAAGACAAAAACTTATTTTCGGTGTCTAAGTCACTTGATACTTTTTATTTTTAAAATATAAATAATATTATTTTAAAAATTAGTTAACTATCAAACAGGTTAAAAAGCCAACATAATTTTTCTTTTATCTAATAGCCTATACAATTAAGAGTATTTTAAAACAAATTTGAGCTTTCTATCAGGTCTGAGACACTAGATATTGCAGTTTTTGTAAAACTAAACATCCGTTAGCTAAAAAAAAAATAAAAAATAAAAAACTTGTAATTTTTTTTTTCATTTTAAAGATTTTAATATATCTTTATGGTAATTTTTTTTAACTTTTAGATATAATACACAAACGTATTCCAAAATTTCATACTGATATCTTGAGTATTCTTTAATATACAATTTTTTTTAGTTGTGAGTACACGTTTAAGTTATGATTTCCGACTGCTGAAACAATGCCAAATCTAAAAACTTTAAAAATTTATAAAAAAAACTATAAGACATAGAGCAAAAAAATTTTACAAGTGCTTTCAGGATGATAAAAGAAGTAATTGTACCAAGTTTCATCAAAATCTGACATGGTTGGTGTCAAGGCCTGGGTGACTTGACATGGAATGACCCAACTACTTTGAAGGACAGTAACAGGTGCAAACATGTAACTCTTTTGTATCAGTTGTGAATAAATAGTTGCCTCTATTTAAGTTCTAACCCTCGTATTTTCTGCCACTTCCAGCCCCCCCCCCTCTCCCCCCTCCTATTTCTCTGCAACCAATGAAGGTCTTGTTAGCAGTTCTTTCCTTTCAGCTTCCACACTCTTACCCTTCTTTCTGCCCATTTTTCCTCTTTAATCTCTCAAATAATCACTACAAAAAGATAGTTATCACTATATAAGGCTTCGGAATGTATTACCTTGACATCTGTGACTGTTCTGTTTGTGTCCTGGTCGCATATTGTGTAGCATATCACAGATTTACTTGGGAAATCATGGTGTATCACATTACATTAGGACTTTCCCTCTTCTTAAACCAGGCTTTTGTCTTTCCATATATTTATGTCTCCCAATACCATGATCTTCTCTCTGATTAATTGTCTCCACATTTTCTCTTCAAAGTCATCCTTCTCCTTAATGGAGCATGCATCTTATGGTGCTTATATGAGGAGAATTTCCATGTCCTTTCCTTGCAGTTCCACTCTGACCATCATTATCCTGTCTCTTATTCCCTTCACCTCCTCTTTTAATCTTCCTCTTATCAGTACTACCAGTCGATGTCTTCCTTCTACCTCATGCCTATTCCAGCACAACCTATATTCATTCCTAAATTCCCTACCTCCTCTAACCTTCCACCTGGTTTCTGACAATCTTAGAATTTCAAGTCTCCTTCCACTCATCACTTCCACAAATAGCCACCTTCCCTGTCAGCGTTTGTATGTTCATTGTACCAAATCTTGAGAATTGCGGGGTATGCTTGCATTATGTCCACTATTTCCCATCTTTGAAAGCATGTTTTTTAGCCATTAGTGGCCTGATAGGCCAATGACAGCTGGATTTTCTATCACATTTTTCTCTGTGGACTTTTTGGTCTGCGGGAGATATTTAATTTCATTCCTTCCCTTCAACGATTTGGAGCTGCTGATGCGCATTGCCTGATCCACCACTTAGGAACACGATCTCTGTGGTTAAGACGACTCTGAGAGATTTTCTGCTGTAAATGCTTGAAATTTTTGTCTCCATCAGCACTACTAATTTGCCAGCACTGAAGAAATTATAATTGCATCTTGTCAGAAATTTGTTGTCATGGCCTCACAAATGGTCAGGATTTGTTTTTAATTAATTTATTTCTGATCCCATTAAAAGTCCTACTTCCTTCCTATCAGTCTTTACCTCAATAAGTGTTAGGAAAAAAATAAAAAAAAAGTCTTTCCTACTTACTTGTGTCACGTAGACCCTACCAAAACAAAAATAATCTCCTGCACTTCAGGTGTAATCTGGTTACTGTATTCGCTTATCTCACGAAACAGACTCAGAATCCAGCCACAAATAAGCTGATATGAAAAAAATGCTGTTTGCTACTACACATCACCGCTTCAGTATAACTTATGGCGTCTTCCTACGTTTACGTCCATTCAGAAACAATGTGGGTACTTCTTATACATGATGTGAAAGAACAATGCATCTCTTCTCTTCTAGGGATGTTCAGTATTACTTCACAATTATGACCTTGGTCAGTTTTAAGTACCATGGTTCCTTGAGGTGTCTTGATTAACTGTATGCATATTCTGTGGTGGTTGGACCAAGATCTCTGCACAGTAGCAGCAGTGTCTTAGAGATATCACACTTCTCAACTCAGATGGATGGTTTCACTTTCTGTCATATGTTCCAAATTTAGTAAACACTTACAATATGAAACAAATGGTTTAACAGGTGTAATTTCTATGCATGAGTGTACTAAACATTACAAATCAAATACTTTTCATGATGATACAGAACTTATATTACTCCATATTATTGGTACTTGTAATAAGGAGAAACTATGCCCTAAGTTAATGTCCATCTTATTTCCATGGCCAAAATAGAATATCACAGTGTTCCATTTTGAATTTGCAGATCCTGACAGGGAGTGGAGATTCTACATGTGCGCTGTGGGATGTGGAATCAGGACAGTTGCTGCAAAATTTCCATGGTCACAATGGAGATGTAATGGCCATTGATCTTGCTCCCTCTGAGACTGGCAATACGTTTGTATCTGGGGTAATCATAATTTTAAAACATAAAATACATGTTATGTAGCATAAGTATTTCTCACTAATGTGAGAATGTTTTAAATTTTAAGTTGTGAAAATTGTTCAGTCAACAGACGTGGAGTGAATACTTTGAAGAGTTTGCATTTATTGTTCAGGTTATGCCCAAACTTCAGGGCTTTGTTCTGTTTTACACAGTAAAAGTTTCAAACAAACTATTGTAGTTCAGCTATTCAAATTTTGTATCAAATTTTCTTACTGTTAACATTGTAAATTACCAAGATATCTGTACATGACCAATGGGGCTTAGGCAGGATAACTTTGTTTTGATGGAAAGGATCAGGAATGTACGTCATTAAGAGCGGTCCAATTATAGCTCGCTCAACTGGGATCAAAGCTTTTTGGGAACTGAAAGTGTTGAGAATGTAGCAACAAGTTTTAGGCCTCTGAGAGGGAAAGACTGGTAGCAGCCAGCATTAGTGTGGGAAGTTTGCAAGACAGTCAGGTATCAACCCTCGGGCTACTCTACTCATTCCAAAGTTCAAGACCTATAGAACACCAATTCCTGCACACTGTTCCAGTAAATGGACAGTTGTTTCTTGAACAGTTCACTATGTATCTGCATGGGATTGGCTGCTGAAAGACCACTTGGTCATGTCGAGGCCGCTAACCATCACAGCCATCTACTCAACAAACCTCGAAATCTGACTCACTTCCTCACTTGAATCTTAATCAAATCTTTTTGATAATAAGTACAGATTTGTAAGTGAGGCCAACTCCCAACAAGTGCGTAACATTGTAAACAACTGGTGTAAGAACAGATACTGCTGTGCTCACAATGAATGGATTTGGTAATTAGTTGTTCAGGCGATATTTAGTCAGTTATATGGAGATAATCCATGACAGGATTGATATAGTGAAGAGAAACATGACACCTTAACCATCACCATGCATGATCAACCCCTCTCATTAATGATTCCAAAAACTCAGTTTTATACATTCAGTGGCCAGTTTCATTCAGTGTTAAGACTATCATTAAAAATGATTACAAGTTTTCCGTAATTTAATGAGGAATCGGAAGTCATTACTGAGATGAGAGCTGGCTTAGTGCAAGACAAACTTAGGTCACAGATGTGACATGTTTTATGACCAGATATAGAAAGGCTGAAGGCTTCTGTGTAGGATAAAATCATCTAGAGAAATATTTATGGTGCAGTTATAACAAAACACAATCCACTTGCAAATGTATGTAAATTTCATCTGTCATATTTACCCAAGAGGAATGGTATGCTTATACTGTAATAATCATGGTGTCATATTTGACATGACTAACACTCATTCTGTATTTTCATCTGCATGTCCTGTTTTGTTCTAAATTGAATGAGAGCATATCAGTCTCATAAAAGAGAAAACATGCAGAAGAGAAGACGGGGGGGGGGGGGGGGGGAGGGAGGGAGGGAGGGAGAGAGAGAGAGAGAGAGAGAGAGGGGGGGGGGAGGGAGAGAGAGAGAGAGAGAGAATGTACCCCTTTAATGTAGAAGGTTGCTCATATAAAGGACATGTTTTTAAAAGTTTACATGAAGAAAGTTCCCATTTTAATATGGAAACCCAGCTACGGTGATGATGCAGGATACATATTTATGCAAAGAGTTACATTAATGCAGAAGACCCATGTGTAATGTTTGTAGAGACTGAAAATGCCTGGCTTTTGCATTTGTTGGAAGTCTGCACAGAAACAACTTCAGGTACACACATCGCTCACATACACTATGTGATCAGAAGTATCCGGACACACGCAAAACCATACTTTTTCATATTAGGTGTATTGTGCTGCCACCTACTACCAGGTACTCCATGTCAGTGACCTCAGTAGTCATTAGACACTGTGAGAGAGCAGAATGGGGTGCCCTGCAGAACTCACGAACTTCGAATGTGGTCAGGTGATTGGGAGTCACTTGTGTCATACATCTGTATGTGAGATTTCCACACTCCTAAACATCCCTAGGCCCACTGTTTCCAATGTGATAGTGAAGTGGAAACGTGAAGGGACACATATAGCACAAAAGCCTACAGGCTGACCTTGTCTGTTGATTGAGAGAGACCGTGGACAGTTGGAGAGGGTTGTAATGTGTAGTAGACAAACATTTATCCAGATCATCACACAGGAATTCCAAACTGCTCAGGATTCACTGCAAGTACTATGACAGTTAGATGGGAGGTGAGAATACTTGGATTTCATGGTCGAGCAGCTGCTTGTAATCCACACATCGCCCAGTAAATGCCAAACGATGCCTTGCTTGCTGTAAGGAGCATAAGCATTTTATGACTGAGCAGTGGAAAAAGATTGTATGGAGTGATGAATCACAGTACACAATGTGGTGATCCAATGGCAAGGTGTGGATATGGCAAATGCCCAGTGAACGTCATCTACCAGTGTGTATAGTGCCAACAGTAAAATTCGGAGACGGTGGTGTTATGGTGTTGTCGTGTGTTTCATGGAGGGGGCTTGTAATCCTTGTTTTGCATGGAACTATCACAGTAGAGGCCTACATTGATGTTTTAAGCACCTCCTTGCTTCCCACTGTTGAAGAGCAATTCGGGGAGGGTGATTGCATCTTTCAACATGATCGAGCACCTGTTCATAATGCACAGCCTGTGACAGAGTGGTTACACAATAGTAACATCCCTGCAATGAGCTGGCCTGCAAAGAGTCCTGACCTGAATCCTATAGAACACCTATGGGATATTTTGGAACGCTGACTTCGTGCCAGGCCTCACCGAGCGACATCGATACCTTTCCTCAGTGCAACACTCGATGAAGAATGGTCTGCCATTCCCCAAGGAACCTTCCAGCACCTGATTGAACGTATGCCTGTGAGAGTGGAAGCTGTCATCAAGGCTGAGGGTGGATCAACACCATATTGAATTCCAGCATTACTGATGGAGGGCACTACAAACTTGTAAGTCATTTTCAGCCATGTGTCAGGATACTTTTGATGTTATAATGTAGTTTTGTACTGTTTGTTCATATCTTCATGTGCCAGTCATCATTCAAGCAGCAACTACGCTGCACTATTACTCCTGAAACAGTAACATTTATTACTCCTGAAACAGTAACATTTATTACTCCTGAAACAGTAACATTCGAGATGTTGAAAATTCGTAGGAATATTGTCTTAATAGCTGTGACAATCCTTAGGAAGAATGATTTAACGATGTTGATCTCATTTGGCTTTCTGGATTTTCAGTCTTCTTTGTATAGTCTCAGGAAGCCAACATGTCCAAGAATTTCCCTCAGACGTCTTGGTATTTCCCAGCACACATCATTAAAAGTGTATGTGTAGTAAATAACACCATTTGGATGGTCCTGCAACACCCTCAGGTCTGTAACTGTAGGCTCATTTTTTACAATTCTTTCAGGCCTAATTGAGTCATACAGCCAGAAACTTTTCTCTGCGTAGTTGGTGAATCTCGGTAAGGGACTTCGAAGGGTCAAGGCTTCCATCTCGCCTCTTCAGATACCAAGGCATATTTGCTAGGAAGTGTAACTTCGTGTCCTTTCATCTTGCACTTGATGCCACTGTGAACTGAGTTACATTCCATCTGAGTGTGACCTTACTCCAAAAACTTTTGTCTAATCAAAACTTATGTATCAATAGTTAATCTTAAGAGAGCATATGATAATATCACACTTCCATTCTGAAATGTGCAGCCACCAGAATATAAAGACTTTGGTGAGATTTTCATTAATCGTTTTGAACAGTGTGCCCACTATACACAAGACAAAACTTGATGCAACCTATTACATTGTAAAGTTGTGAACAGCCGATTTTGTTTTATGATAAACTGCACTTGCATGTTAAAATGGAGCTAATTTCATGGCCTGTAAGTCAATGTTGTATTCTGAGCACAGCTTCCACTGGGGATCTTTTTGCAGCCGTGGCTGCTCTTTCTTTTCTATATGCTGCTTCCACATGTCTTTGCTCAAGTCTCTGAGCCTGTAATTAGAATGAAAGTCATGCTGGGCTTTCTTGGAAGAAAATAATCGAAGATTACCCTCTTTGAAAACCAAGTCAGATGTGGTCCAACTTAATGGTGGAACCTTCTCCATATTATATTTTTCCTTTTAGAATCCATACAGATGTTGAAACTTCCTGGCAGATTACAACTGTGTGCCGGACCAAGACTCGAACTTGGGACCTTTGCATTTCACGGGCAAGTGCTCTACCAACTGAGCTACCCAAGCACAACTCACGACCTGTCCTCACAGCTTCAGTTCTACCAGTACCTCGTCTCCTGTGCTGTGAGGGCGGGTCGTGAGTTGTGTTTGGGTAGTTCAGTTGGTAGAGCACTTGCCCGCGAAAGGCAAAGGTCCCGAGTTTGAATCTCGGTCCAGCACACAGTTTTAATCTGCCAGGAAGTTTCATATCAGTGCACACTCCGCTGCAGAGTGAAAATCTCATTCTGCATACAGTTGTTGTTTGCATTATAGAATAGGCTCAGGGTACAGCTTGGAGGAGCATTTCCTGCAGTAATGTGAGGGCTGTTTCAGAAGCCAGTATTCTTTTATGCAGGTTCTCTTCGGGTCATCCCATGTGTGGAATTAAAAGCCAATACTGAACAGTCCATTCTTTAATCCCAAATCTCAAGGGTATTGAGAAATATCTTTTTGCACACTTTGTTTTTCCACCTCTTTTTCTCAAGTCATAAACCTGCGTGCCTTTTCTCCTGGATTTGCCACTGATCTTCCATGGACGTTTGTTTGAAATTTTGTCCACAAAATTGATTACGTATGTCTTTCCCTGGTGCCATGACATAATTTTCCAGAATCATTCAAACAATGCCTACCTATCACTAGCAGAAAACTGAAGGCCTTCCTTACAAAGGATTTCTGACACAACTTCAAACTATGTGTCAGACCTAAGTTTTGCCACTTCAACTCTTTTTTTATATCCAGTATGTTCTCAGAATTTTATTGGCTATTTTTCCCATCACTGCTTAAGTTGCCATAAAATTCCTGGCCTCCTGTTTCAACTTCTTTGCTTCCGTAATCTTTCAATAAGTTACTTGAATTTCCTGGTAAACAATCAGATGCAATTGTGTAGCGATGAATGTGAAGTGGTACTGTTGTCCCCAGTGGCAACTGTGACTGCTGTATCATTTTGAGCATTCTTGGATACAGCTGCCTAAGTTTCTAGGTAAAAAAATATTTGTAAATCAAGTTAAGAAGATCAAAGTTGAAGCTCAAATTCATGTATTTATAATAACAATGATATCAGTACTATTATTATTAATAATAATCACAAGAAAAATTATCTGTGTCATTAGATGGTCGAGGAAAAATGACTGAGAACCCTGTAGATGAAATTAATTCTTCTTCCATCCGTGTAACTTTCACAGTTACTACTGTTCTCACCTACAATTAAGTGGATATTCTAAAAATCCATGCCAGGAATGACTAAAACATAAAATGAGCAAAGCTTGGTGTTCTGATTTATATCACACAATAAAGGAGCTGTGGTACTATTAAGTTTCATAGCCTTAATGGTTTGCTGTTAATGTGAGGTAAATGATGAAAATTTCTTACTGCTGTCAATCACTCTAAGAAGGAATATCTGCTTTTACATGCTAAGTTCAGCCAAGATACTATTTCTTCCCCAATAAAAAAAACTGTCTTGTGAAACGCTGTATTTTAATGAACTGAAGCTACAACCAAGGAACCACTTTCGAACACTGGGAGGGATATGTCCAGTATTAAACAGTAATATTGTGTTATGGCTGCACATGCTTTTGCATTTATGTGGTATTGTTTACTACACCCAAAACACTATAGTTATTCTTACTTCTTTCTTTTGCTGTTATACAGTATTTCCATGTATATGTACCACATATGTGTTATATGTATCACGTATGTGTTATTATTTTAGTTAATTTTCTTTGTGAGTAATTAAAAATTCAGAATCCTGCCTGGCCAGAACAGTTTCACTGAGAGTCAAGGATATCAACTGACTGAAAAACACAAATTTGACATTTTGTCGGTTATGTAGTATTTTGTTTTCTCTTCTCTTCTCTTCATTGACAATACAGTATTTGCTTTCTTGCTTTGTAAAGCCCAATTCATTTTTGACCTCTGTTTACACAGCTCCCTACGAAGCTGAGTGAAGTAATAATTCATCCCATGATTGTATTTCTACTCTCTCTCTCTCTCTCTCTCTCTCTCTCTCTCTCTCTCTGTGTGTGATTGTGTGTGTGTCTGTTTTTTCCCCCCTCCATGTACTGTGTCATCTCAACCATTAATTTACTTAGTGCTGTTGTAATTCAGTTCACTAAAATGCTAAAACCATTTGTTCCTGTTCAATAAAACTTATTCAGTACCATCACCTATTCATAAACTGGAAATTATAGATACTATAGTGATAAGAGTGCATTCACTACTTGACTGATGGTCTGATTAGTTAATTAATGTTGTACTACCGGGTGTTCTGCCGAGATGTAGTTTCCATTCTATGCACAATATTTTGATGACTGACCTAGCTGTCTTTTTCAGGTGCTGCGAGTTTTGCTGTTTTGTGTGTTCACTGCCTGAACTCCAACCAGACTGTGAACTGTTGTTGGTCTCGTGCCACTATTTATAGCAGAGTTCAATTCCCTGTGCTCCCTAAGCCCTCTGTGCTTATTGTTTTTCTGACCGATATTACATGAAACACAAATTCTCTCGGCATTTTCCTGCTCTGGTGAATTTGATGGCTAGCAAGATTTTACAAAATCAAGTGCTGGACTCCTCACATTATTTACACTGAAACTTCTGCCCCTGTTATTACATTTTCTGAAATGTTTATTTTGACGAATTTCTTAATTATGCTGTCCCATAGACTTGATCTCATTGTATTTCATTTGTGTGACAGCTGATTTGCTGTGTTGATGTTCCTTGCATTTTTCCTCAACTGAATCCATTTGTTTGGATCGCTGTTTGTAGATGTTGTAATTTTTTGCCAAGACTGTCTTTGTCTGAAAGTGTTCGAGGGGACCAGAGTTTTAAGCATCAAATTTCTTTGTGATGAATGATGATAGCTTAAGTAAATTTCACTTCCATCAACTGAGATAAAAAGTATTCTATGTAATGGTAAAGGTAATATAGGTGTCCAACAGCTGGGTTATGTATTTAATTCCTTGCATGTCTGTCATGGGGCTGACTATAAGAACAGTCAAGGAAAGATGCAAGGAACATAAGCGACAAACTTGGCTAACACAACCAAGCAGATCAGCTGTCACTGAGCACTACCTTAAATATAATCATGAAATGAGACGAGTATCGTGGTGCAAATGCCTAGTTTCTATGATGGTATAATTAAGGGTCTATCACAATAAAGATCTTGGAAAACATAGTAAACAGGGATGAAGATTTCAATTTAAATGATGCTTGTGGCCAACACTCAATTTATTAAAACCTTACTGGCCATCAAATCCACCAGATGTGGTGAATACTGAGAGAATTTGCATTTTATGGAATATTAGAGTGAGTTCTGATGAAACAAAAGACAGTCAAAGGGTGAAGGGAGTATGGGGAACCCAATTTGGCTATAAATAGCAGCATGAGCCCAACAACAGTTCACAGTGTGACTGAAGTCCAGGCAGCTAGTGCACACAACAAGAAATCTCACAGCACATGATGAGGATGGCTGGATCGATTGTCGAAATATTTTGCATAAAATGGAAAGAGCAACTCAGTTGAACACCCGGAAGCATGCCATTAATCGTTCAAGCCTAAAAAACCTGAGAGGTTTACAGTGCTGGAACACCACTTACAGGAAAATACAAAGGATAGCTTATGTAGCAGTGGTAACTTTCTGTTTAGAGTACTGATTTTACTGCTTGCTTGTATACACTAATCCCTAAAGTATAGTTATTTGCTTCAAAGATAAAATCCAGCACCACACATTCTACTCACAATTGACATAAATTATAAAATGCCTTTGTCATCCCCAAGTTATTTCAACTATGAACTTGTATCCACTTCACTATTTTTCTACATAGTGTATCGAAACCAACCCACTAATCCACAATCCCCTCCTTTTTTTTTTTCAGAGAAAATTTATGTGGATCCACAGCTTGTGTTATTTCAAGAAATAGTGTGTATGCTAATTGAGATTAGACGTAAATTGTGATTATATTAACTGGCATATATAGGATTCAGATAGTATGATGACAGTGTATGTTGGCTCTCGGTGGGCAAAAACACTTGATAATTATTCTTTAGTCTTGATACTAGTTGTTACGGCTGTGGGACATATTCTTGGAACCCACGACTTTTACTAGCATTTCTACAACCACCTACCTGTATAGTATCAAAATTATAGAAAAAGTTAAACTGTGGAATCCATGATCACTGAAGCGTGTGATTACTACAGTGTGGACTGCAGCACACTGCACATCATAGTTTTCAATTCCAGTATGCAATTGCAGTTCCCTGGCATCCATACACACGTGACATATACCATCTCATATGTGTATAATTGATTTGCCTGTAATACAAGTAGAACTATGTTAAAATTCAATTCAATTGCCAATAGCTTCCGAATTTACAGGATCAGTTTGTATCTTAAAAAGATTAAAATTAATTGTTATTTTGGTTTGTTATTTGCATGCGGCAAGCAGGAGAATGAAAGAACATGTCCATCCAATAAAACTGTTTTGTAAAGTGCCCCCTCTGAATCATCGTCTCATTTCACAGAGCTGTGACCGGATGGTTCTCATATGGGACATGCGAACAGGGCAGTGTGTTCAGTCATTTGAAGGCCATCAGTCAGACATAAATAGTGTGAAATTTCATCCAAGTGGAGATGCTGTAGCTACCGGTTCTGATGATGCAACAGTGAGTGTGTTTGGTATTTCCCAAAGTACATTTATTGAAACATTAAAATGGGATTGTGGGGATGAAACTCATGAAATTTACCTTTTCAGTGTCGTTTATTTGATCTGAGGGCAGACAAAGAAGTTGCTGTGTACTCCAAAGAGAGCATCATCTTTGGTGTTAATTCTGTGGATTTCTCTGTTAGTGGTGAGTGACTTTCATGACAGTTAGTTTGACCTTTTTATATTAATCAGTACTTATGCATTGTACTGTATGCCCCTGGGCGGTTACTGTACTTATATACAGGAGATTCTTGTACTGTTCCCCAGTGAGGAACAATAGCAGACATATCAGTTACCTATTTTATCCCAGCTAAATGTAATCTGCTCTGTAACATCTCCACAACCTGCCTGAGAGGTGCCCTGCAATGTATCCCATCACTTCATTTTGAGTGTACTTGTATCATGCCATTACTTTTTATCAGTATGTATTGTGTCTCAGAAAACCTTTTCATGCAAGCAATTACTGGTGGTCTTATTGTGATCATGCTAATTTCTATGGACTATGATATGCAGTGAGCAGAGGTACATCTGTGTGGCAGTATATGATTCTTTTACATGCACTACAAGATGATAAAAGGAGATTTTAATGCAAAAAGGAGGACAAGACAAATACCTTCATTGTGACACTTTTGATATGACATTTAAACTAGAAGAGATGATACTGTAATACAGTATGCTGAGACTCCTTAAAACATTCTTTCAGATGAAAGCAAATAGTAAATGATTTGGCAAAGACCAGTTGGAACAGAGATTAAAATTGATTATATTTTATCAGTCTGTAAGGATATTGTATGGGATGTGGTGGTCTTAAACTGCTTGAGAATTTGAAGTGATCGTAGACTAGTAAGATCAAGAGCGAAAATAGACACAGAGATATGTCGAAAGAAACACTCATTACACAATTAATCTGAAATGCAAAATAATAGTGACTTGACACAGCTTCACACAGGTAGCACTAAATAACTACAGCCTGTGACTTATCAGGTGTATAAATTATATACACAACGCATCCTTGTCAGTCATGCTTATCTATCAGTGAAAACTGCATAAAAGTCCCTACAGTATTCTTGCGGCTAGCCTTCACATACAGACAAATAATTAATGATATGTACTGATGATAATTTATTAAAGACTTCAAATAAAATCAAGCAACACATGAAACAACTTAGTAAATTAAGACTATGATGGCAAAGAAAAAAAAAAAAAAAAAAGACATTGTTAGGTAATGAAGGCACGTAGGCAAACAGCAAAAGATATTACAGGTATGAACGAAGCAAAAGAAAATCTCAGGAAGAAACAGGTAGTTACTATAGAAGGCAAAATTTTTAATTAAAAAGCAAATGGGTTCATTTGGTGTTATTGGCTAGCAGACCCCGTCTGTGGTTGTTCAGCCACCTGGTGCAAGTCTTTCTATTTGACACCACTTCAGCAATTTGTGCATCGCATGAAGAGTGGATGAAATGATGGGAACAACATAAAAGTCTAGTTGCAATAAAGAAAATCTCTGATGCAGTCAGAAATCACAAGTAGGGCTGCGTGATCCAGAGGGATCGATGCTAACCACTAGTCCAAGAGCTGTGGTAATAGATCGTGATAAAATAAGCATAACTGAATTCATCTATTTGAAAATGTCTCCAAAAGGATGGAAGAAGTTAACATGAAATTTTGGAAACACATACAATCGAAAACAATAAAGAATATGAAGAAAACGAAATAGAGACTTATGTTAGCTAGACACCGTGTTTCAGACGCTATGATGGCAGGTGCATCTGTATGATTCAGTTTTTGGTAAAGATGAAAACCATCATTTCACAGTTGTTCTAATTACACACATTTATTTTTAAGCTAGTGCCATATTCATCTTTAATCTTACTCAAAATTTTTTGGGAAAAAGGTGTAGAAACATTCGTCCATGGGAGGAACTGAAAGTAATATCTGTTTAATTGGCTCACCTGTCAGTAAAATGGAAAACCACAGCAATTTTCTGCATGAAGTACAGACACAATCTGATAAGTTATGTATTAAAAACATCAGTGGCAGTAATATACTAAAGTATACTTAAGAAATCTGAAAGAGGTGTATGTGAATTACAATTTGTGTCTATGCAGGGACTCAGAGCAATTGAAGTTACATATCACAACAGAGGTGTTTGTCCAGAATTGTTATAATCAAAGAAAGGGTGTGTGTCTCACAAAAAGCTTTTGATCAAGTTCAGCATCATAAAGTTATGTAGCTCCACAGTCACAGACCAGGGCATCCATTGCATCAGAAACCTATATTGGAACCAAACTGTGCTGTTAAAATGTGATACATTCATCTAAATGCAAATTAAAAGTGGAGTAATACAGGAATATATGTTACCTCAAATTTCATTCACTCTCTGTTTGGCATCAATTTTTAAAAGGTTTAAGATTATGTGAAAATATGAATTTGAAGTGAAAAGAAAGTAGTCATCTGCTACGCTTTTAATGCAGTCCTAATTGTTGATAAGGCAGATGGTCTACAATTAGTTGATGAATTATGAGAACACAGTAAATACCAAAAAGACAAAATTCATTATCATCACATGAATTTTTCCCTTTTTTAATGCTGATCTGTGCACTTGACTTTTTGGAGACTTGACACCAGACAATATAGTAAACTGCCACGTTAAATGAGCATTACACATTTTCCCAAGGCTTAAGAAGAAAATACTTACATGTTTCTCTTTGACCTGGTCTAAGGTTTGTCTTTGGACCTCTTGGCTGTGAGACATTAAACTGGCTGGAACAGCATAATATTCAATCATTGGTGCAATCTACAGAAAACTGAGAAGTAATGGAAAATGTGATGGAAATCATCCCTTGGCGAATGTGCATATTTGTAGAAAGTAGAAAAAGACAAGAACAAGTAGATAGTTTAAGAAGTGAATCGAGAACATATGTACTTAATAATGAAAACAAAATGACATCACAAGGATTGTGTTAGATGAGATAGATAAAACTGCTTGAGTTATGAAGAAATAAAAAGTCACAGGAAATGACTGTGTTTGTACAGAAGCTATTGAAGCTGGAAGAAATGAGATTTTGAGAAAACTTTTGACCCAATTTCAACAAAATATATAGTAACACCCCATGAGGAACAAGATATTCCTTCAATCTGCGTTAATAAACTGAATAATATGTGTCAGATTTCATCTTGACAATGGGAAATTCAGAACTGAAAGAGTAGTCAAGCAGGATAATTCCATATCGTGTAACTATTCTCAAAAGCCAGATGAGTATTAATGATTTTTGAACTGAGAAAATGATTAACGAATATATATGAGGGAATTTACCTGAACTACCTTATAGTTTTGCTGATGTGGTGTACAGCTTGTGTCATGCGCAGATAAACTTCAGTATCTAAGGAGGCACTTCATTTAGCAAGTTTGCAAATAGACTTTAAAATTAATTATGTAAGTATAGAAATTAGTAAAAACTGTATAATTAAGCATTATACAAACAAATATTTTGTTCAGTATCTTACTGACCAAAAAAACCTGTGCACGTACGTCAGAAAGCAAAATTAGTTAAAAACCAAATAATATGTTGTCGTCGTCGTCTTCAGTCCAGAGACTGGCTTGATGCAGCTCTACATGCTACTCTATCCTTTGCAAGCTTCTTCATCTCCGAGTAACTAATGCAACCTACATCCTTCCGAATCTGTTTAGTGTACTCATGCCTTGGTCTCCCTCTATGATTTTTACCCTCCGCGCTTCCCTCCAGTACTAAATTGATGATCCTTTGATGCCTCAGAACGTGTCCTACCAACCGATCCTTTCTTCTAGTCAAGTTGTGCCACAAATTCCTCTTCTCCCCAATTCTATTCGGTACCTCCTAATTAGTTACATCATCTACCCATCTAATCTTCAGAATTCTTCCATAGCACCACATTTCAAAAACTTCTATTCTCTTCTTGTCTAAACTATTTATTGTCTATGTTTTACTTCCATACATGGCTACAGTCCATACAAATACTTTCAGAAAAGACTTCCTGGCACTTAAATCTATGCTCGATGTTAACAAATTTCTCTTCTTCAGAATCACTTTCCCTGCCATTGCCAGTCTACATCTTATATCCTCTCTACTTCAATCACCACCACTTATTTTGCTTCCCAGATAGCAAAACTCATCTACTACTTTAAGTGTCTCATTTCCTGATCTTCTTCCCTCAGCATCACCTGATTTAATTTGACTACATTCCATTATCCTCATTTTTCTTTTGTTGATGTTCATCTTATATCCTCCTTTCAAGACACTGTCCATTCCATTCAACTGCTCTTCCAAGTCCTTTGCTGTCTCTGATAGAATTACAATGTCATCGGCGAACCTCAAAGTTTTTATTTCTTCTCCGTGGATTTTAATGCCTACTCCGAATTTTTCTTTTGTTTTCTTCACTGCTTGCTCAATATACAAATTGGATAACATTGGGGAGAGGCTACAACCCTGTCTCACTCCCTTCTCAACCACTGCTTCCCTTTCATGCCCCTCGGCTCTTATAACTGCCATCTGGTTTCTGTACAAATTGTAAACATCCTTTCGCTCCCTGTATTTGCCCGCTGCCACCTACAGAATTTGAAGGAGAGTATTCCAGTCAACATTTTCAAAAGCTTTCTCTAAGTCTACAAATGCTAGAAAAGTAGGTTTGCCTTTCTTTAATCTTTCTTCTAAGATAATTCGTAGGGTCAGTATTGCCTCACGTGTTCCCATATTTCTACGGAATTCAAACCGATCTTCCCCGAGGTTGGCTTCTACCAGTTCTTCCATTCCTCTGTAAAGAATTCATGTTAGTATTTTGCAGCCATGACTTATTAAACTGATAGTTTGGTAATTTTCACACGTGTCAACACTTGCTTTCTTGGGATTGGAATTATTATATTCTTCTTCTTGAAGTCTGAGGGTCTGGCTCATACATCTTGCTCACCAGATTGCAGTTCTAATGGAATGTCGGAATGGGGCCTTGATTCAGCTTAGGTCTTTCAGTGCTTTTTCAAACTCTTCATGCAGTATCATATCTCGCATTTCATTTTCATCTACGTCCTCTTCCATTTCCGTAATATTGCCCTCAAGTACATCGTCCATGTATAGCCCCTCTGTATACTCCTTTCAACTCTCTGCCTTCCCTTCTTTGCTTAGAACTGGTTTTCCATCTGAGCTCTTGATATTCACACAAATGGTTCTCTTTTCTCCAAAGGTCTCTTTAATTTTCCTGCAGGCAGTATCTACAGTTGTATTTAAACTTACTGCCAATGAAATATTATGACAAATAATGATTATAATGTTGCTGTGATGGACAGAGATTGACAATAATGTAGCTGCATTGTGCTAGAATAAATTAAGTGTTGATCAACATGTAAGGAAACAAGTGCATCGCAATATAAGTACCAAAAAGGTAGTAAAGAAAGAGAACATACAATGAATCTGTTGTATGGTGGCATTGTTTAAAAGAGGCTGATGGCAGGTCGTGATCTTGAACAATTATTTATTGGTCTCTAACCTAGTTTTCAGTTCTGAACAGATGTCATTTTGACAACAATAGTAACATTAAGAACAATTCATCACATTCACTGCATATTCCAAACGAAGCTTTCCAGGAGAGTATTTTGGAGTGGAAACACTGCTGTGACAAGTTTGTGTGGAGGTGACAAGGGTTAAACATTTGTAATTTGAGTAAAAATATTATTAATAAGTTTGGACACATCGTAAACAGCACTTCATTGGGCTCTAACAGTTGTTGTTGTTGTTGTTGTTGTTGTTGTTGTTGTTGTCTTCTTCAGTCCTGAGACTGGTTTGATGCAGCTCTCCATGCTACTCTATCCCGTGCAAGCTTCTTCATCTCCCAGTACCTACTGCAACCTACATCCTTCTGAATCTGCTTAGTATATTCATCTCTTGGTCTCCCTCTACGATTTTTACCCTCCACACTGCCCTCCAATACTAAATTGGTGATCCCTTGATGCCTCAGAACATGTCCTACCAACCGATCCCTTCTTCTGGTCAAGTTGTGCCACAAACTCCTCTTCTCCCCAATTTTATTCAATACCTCCTCATTAGTTATGTGATCTACCCATCTAATCTTCAGCATTCTTCTGTAGCACCACATTTCGAAAGCTTCTATTCTCTTCTTGTCCAAACTATTTATCGTCCATGTTTCACTTCCATACATTGCTACACTCGATACAAATAGTTTCAGAAATGGTTTCCTGACATTTAAATGCTCTAACAGTAAGGCTTCTAAACTAAGAGGTATAGTGACTCAGTAACTGAAACTACTAAATGGAAATCATAAATATGATTCTGTTGATCAACAAAATGTTAATAATCATATTACAGTGTACTACTAAATGCAGGGAAGATATCTGTGCTAGAGTTGGAAATTCATGTGATGGCCTATCCAAAATACAAAAGTGAAAAAATCTTTATTGCAGGAAGATCCACTCCTTTTACCCCAGAGACGTTAACATTGTAACCTCTACATTTCGTTATGTTCAGTCCTCTTTGCAGTTCATGATAGGAGTATTCTTACAATTTATATTTGCCAAAGTTACTATTTTTGTCTTGCCACTTGTAATTTCAGCGGAGATGTAAAATTATTTTTACTTAAAAAAAATAAAAATTAAAAAAAAGATTTTTTTTAGCGTCGTTTCTCCCTTTCTGACAGCCCAACATATAAATGTCCTTACACATCTTGTTCTTTGTTTGATTCTAGGGAGGCTTCTTTTTGCTGGATATAATGATTATACTGTTAATGTCTGGGATTCACTAAAGTGTGTAAGAGTGACGCTGTTGTATGGTCATGAGAACAGGGTATCTTGCCTGCAAGTGTCACCTGATGGAACAGCTCTTTCTACCGGAAGCTGGGATTATACTTTACGGGTAAATTTATTCTACTTTAAATTTTAGGACTAATTTATTTAGAATTTTCATCATATTGTTAAATCTGTGTATATTATGTATTTAGTTCATTTAAGCTCCAAAAATGTTGATGCTTTTAAAGCCATCAAAATTGAATACTAGTGCTAGTTTTCAAACATGGTTTGTCAGTAAGTAGTGTAAGTATACAAACAAAGCCAGTGGACAAGGCAGCCATAACAGATGCTAAGTAAGAGAAAATAGCTGAGTCACAGTGTAACAAGAACAATACTTGAGGAAAACTTCGCTCTTTCTTATGACGAACTAGCTCTAATTACAGAACAATCATGGGAGGTCCTGATCTAGTTACGGTACGTATTACAAGCCAATCACTGTCATTTTTTTCATGGTTCAAGTCTGGACAGAATGCTAACCAAATTATTTTAATATTATCCTTATTTTCTTGTTTGTCATCCCCATCTGAGAATCTTCAAGGATGAGTATTGTCACCCTTAAAATGTAAGAATGCACCTGTGGCACCAAAAGGATCTCTTCCTTGAACCTGTGGGCACTTCAAAGAACCATTTCAGATTATATGGAAATCAGTCTGTCCACTATGGTTGATCCTGTCCCCTGTCCCACCCAATGTCAGCCACTATGTTCCATACGTCTTCAACACACAAACATGTGCGTTTTGTGCTCTTGCCATATATAATTGTCTCAATTCTCAAGCTCTGTCTAAATTGCAAGCTGAAGAACAAAATTGCTCAATTTGGTGGTCCCTCATACACAGTCTTCCTTTCTCTAGTGCCTTCACTCACATAGCGTGATTTGATAATAGGATATGTATAATGCTTCTACGTGCATAAAGGTTACCAGCCCAAAGATTATTCCATACTATTTGGGTGGATAGCATTGCTTTTTGTAAGGATCAGTGCAGTGGAGTGGTGTTTGCTATTAAATTGTAACAGGATATTAGCAAGAGGTAACATTGCTTTTGTTTATAGTTGACCTATCCTTGATCTTCCATTACACTAAATGATACAGCTACATGAAATCTATTCTTCGCAAACCAGTTTACTCTATGTGATCGAGAGTTCTTCTGGAACCACTTTCTGTCTCCCTGTTCAATTTGTGAATGATACACAGAAAGAATGACAGATGATTGTCACTAAACCTCCATATGAGCTCTTATTTTTCCAATTTTCTCATTGTCGTCTTTGCTTGAGACATATGTGCGAGGAAGTAATATGTTGCCCAACTCTTCTTGGAACATACACTCTTCAAATTTCAACAGTAAATCGCTTTGTGATGCACAATTCATGCTTCTTTTGTAGAGTCTGCCACTAGGAGCTCTTGAGCATCTCCATAATGCTCTCACACCATTGAGATAAAAAAGCTTTCGCAACCCACGGTTTTTCATCAGGAAAGAGGGAAGGAGAGGGGAAGACGAAAGGATATGGGTTTTAAGGGGGAGGGTAAGGAGTTATTCCATTCCCGGGAGCCTTTACATATGTCTGCTTGTGTCTGGGTATGTGCGGATGGATATGTGTGTGTGTGCGCGAGTGTATACCTGCCCTTTTTTCCCCCTAAGGTAAGTCTTTCCGCTCCGGGGATTGGAATGACTCCTTACCCTCTCCCTTAAAACCCATATCCTTTCGTCTTTCCCTCTCCTTCCCTCTTTCCTGATAAAGCAACCGTGGGTTGCGAAAGCTTGAAGTTTGTGTGTGTCTCTTTCAACATACCAATGCTTTCGTTTGGTAAGTTACTTCATCTTTGTGTTAGATAGATATATTTTTCCCACGTGGAATGTTTCCCTCTATTAAACATTCCACGTGGGAAAAATATATCTAAAAACAAAGATGATGTAACTTACCAAACGAAAGCGTTGGTATGTTGATTGACACACTAACAAACACACACACACACATATCCATCCGCACATATACAGACACAAGCAGACATATGTAAAGGCCAATGTCTGCTTGTGTCTGTATATGTGCGAATGGATATGTATGTATGTGTGCAAGGATTATAAGTCCCCTCCATGAAAAACACAACACCATAACACCACTACCTCCAAAATTTACTGTTGCCATTACACACGCTGGCAGATGACGTTCACCGGTCATTCGCCATACAACACCCTGCCATCGGATCGCCACATTGTGTAATGTGATTCGTCACTCCACACAATGTTTTTCCACTGTTCAATTTGTCCAATGTTTAGGCTCCTTTCAGCAAGCGAGGCGTCATTTGGCATTTATGGCGTGGTGGGTGGGTTATGAGCAGCCGCTCGACCACTAAGTCCAAGTTTTCTCACCTCCCGCCTAACTGTTATAATACTTGCAATAGATCCTGGTGCAGTTTGGAATTTCTGTGCGATAGTCTGGATAGATACCTGCCTATTACACATTACGACCCTCTTCAACTGTCGGTGGTCTCTGCCAGACAACAGTCGGCCTGTACACTTTTGTGCTGTACGTGTCCCTTCACGTTTCCACTTCACTATCACATTGGAAACAGTGGACCTAGGGAGATTTAGGAGTGTGGAAATCTTACGTACAGACATATGACACAAGTGACACCCAATCACCTGACCACGTTCGAAGTTCGTGAGTTCCACGGAGCACCCCATTCTGCTCTCTCTCACAACGTCTAATGACGACTGATGTCGCTGATATGGAGTACCTGACAGTAGATCGCAGCACAGTGCACCTAATATGAAAAACTTAAGTTTTTGGTGGTGTCCAGATGCTTTTGATCACATGGTGTAGATGTATATTACCTTGTTTTTTTCCTGCTACTGGGTACCTTTTTTATCCAAGGGATCTATGGTATATTATGATTAGAAGAGGGACTAACTTGGTCAGAAATGCTGTATAGCATGTGATAGGGATACCATTGGACCATGGAGTTTTTTCAGTTTTAGTGATCTCAGCTGTTCGTCAACACTGCTGACATATATATCACTCACCTTTGCACTGGTGCAGGAATTAAATTGAGGCAATAATCCTACATTTTCCTTCGTAAGGGAACATTTGAAAACGGAGTTACGTATTTCTGCTTTTGAATTGCTTCCTTTGTTTTCAGTTCCTGTTTCATCCATCAGCGCCTGGACACTTATTGTGATGTCACTTATAGCCTTTTCACATGACAAAAATATCTTTAGGTTTTGTGAAAGATCTTTCGATAATACTCCAGTACAGTAGCCATTGACAGCTTCTTCACACATTTCCCTCGTGCTAGCCAAATGCTTTTCATTCAGCATCTCTATATATCCCTACGCTTTGTTTTACACAAATTTCACAGTAGTCTGTGTTTCTTTAGAAGCTTCTTTACAGTAACTGTACCATTTAGGGGCCCTTCCATCACAAACTGTGGTGGAAATGGTCAACTATTCTTTCAAATGTGAGCTGTGATCTTTCTTCTTGTTTCAGTTTATCTTTGTAATTTGGTAATCATTGTTGCTACAACTGCCTCATGATCACTGATACTAGTTTCAGCGTGTGCATCTTCAAAGAGGTCAACTCTTTTTTGGTGCCATTAGATCCAATATATTTCCACAGGAGGCACTTACATTGTTTTCAAGGTTTCTTGTCATGTCCACCACTTAAGAACTGTAATTATCCCCATTGATTGGTGGATGATTAAGGTTTCCTCCAACAATGATGACAATATGATTGGGTAATATTTGTACTAGTGAGCTGATGTTGTCTGTAATGTTTTCAGTTACATACAAGGTACTCTCTGCAGTGCACCATATGGTACGTAAGATGTAGATCTGGGGGTAAGTATGGTGACCACCATTAATATTAAGTCTTGTCCAAACAATATTGCAATCAGCTTCAATTTCTGTCACAGTGGATTTGAGTTTCTAGTCTACTTTGACAAGTACACCACCGTGATTAGCCTGTCCTCTTGATATACAGTTAAATTGTTCCCAAAATTCTCACTGCTATCAATTTTGGGTTGTAACCTTCTTTCTGTACTTAGTATTATCTGAACTCCATTGCTTTACAGGAACACTTCAAACTCTAGCACTTTGTTGTGAGTGCTTCAGCAGGTGATCATTAGGATTTGAATACTCTCGTCCGTAGATTTTTTATCTTACACTAGTACTTGGGGATCTCTGAAGCATATATGAAGACTTGTATATATTGTGGCTGTTTGGGGGTGATGGTTATCCTGTCATTCTTTATCCGAGAAGTAGTAATCTACAGAATTATGAACAAAGTGAATTAATGTGTGTGACTGTCTGCTCTTTGTTTTAACTAGAAACATTTGTCTCAGTTATGAAATGTCTGAAAAGAAACTGCAGCAGTAAGGCCAGTTTACTATCACCATTGTAATTTCTGCATTTCTTTCACTGTAGCCACAGCAGTTTACTGCTCAGAGAGATGTACAGTAGTGATCTCTCTCCATAAAACACAAACTAGACATATTCTGTCCTTTTTGATTCGTTTTAATTGGAGTTTCTGTTGTTTTTATCTTTTCCCATCCCCTCAGCCTTTTTAAGGTACAGCATTTTTCTACTACAGTTATGTATTAGTAACTTATTTTAATTAGTATCTCAACTCTGTTTAGTCATCCAGGAATTGTGTTCAGAATTTTTCACAGACTACCTTCACGGCTTGTCTCCAACTGCTTCTTCTGTTGGGAAAGCACTAATGTCTGCTTTCTGTATTTGCTACCAAACTGGTCATTAGAGCATATTTGTGTGTGGCAGTAATAGTGTTCCAGATAATGAATTTAACTTACACCACTCTAAACTGACTTAACCAGATAAGAAACAGTTTATTATTGCAGCTGTGTGTAATTTATTTTAGATGTGAATTGACGGTATTGTGTTAATTTAATATTCAGCAAAATTTTGTTTTTATGATATGTTTTCTTATTTCAGGTGTGGGCATAGTCATTAGAATACCTACTACCAAACCAAAGATGATCTGCATTTATTAAGTTTATAATGGTAATCCAAAGTCTCGTGTTTGTGTGTCTGAGCTTCAAAATACTAGTCCCCCACTGAGTGAGAAACCAAATTAATTATGTATTGGATTATTGTAGTTACCTCGTACCTTGAAGAAATGTAATTTCTGCATGTGTAAAGTAGTGTGAAATGTACTGTTTTAAATGGATGTAGTAACTAAATAAAATTACATCAGTCATTAAAGGTGTTTATCTTGAGCGAGTCTACTACACAGAATATTCCTGTGTACTTTTTATGTCTGCCTTTATTCTTGTCAGAAATTCAACAAGTGCCTGCTTAAAATGCTATAGCCATGTGAAGAGTAAAGAACAACATTTTTTCTCTCACTTATGTCTGATGATTACTTCAAGAATACTTTCAAAACCATAATATTTGTTTATCTGGTCTAGTTTGCAGTATACACTTTATCATTGTTCTAAGAAAGCAGGAAACTAAAGCTGATACTCTACAAAACAGTGATCAAACCAGTTCTTATGTATGGCAGTGAGACATGGTTACTGATGGAGACTTTGGAGAAGAATCTAAATATATGGGAAAGGAAGATTTTTGGTCCTGTAAAAGAAGGTGAGACATGGAGAATTAGGACTAATGAAGAAATAAGGTCTCTGTACAAAGAACCTAATTTGCTAACCTCAATCAAAATGATAAGGCTAAGATGGTTAGGACATGTCCAGCATATGACAAAAGAAAGGCTCCCGCAGATGATTATGATGATGATGGGACATCCTGGTGGTAGAAGACGACGACCGCGTGTGAGATGGCTGGAAGATGTGTAAGCCAACCTGAGAGAAGTGGGAGTGAGGAGGTGGCGCAGGCGTGCTGAAGGCCGAGGCGATTGAAAGTAGGAATAGCATCCATTATGGAAAACATTGTTTGCTAATTGTGTAAAGATGACTCATTAAGTTGCCTCTTTTGGGCAAAGCCTTCATCGGAAAAGGATTGGGGGGGGGGGGGGGGGGAGAACACACATGACAGCCATCTCCGGCCACTCTGACTGGAATCACAGTTTGAGCTGTCAGGCAGTTATGACACGGGTTATGTAGTGGCATGCAAACAGCACAGTCTTTCCATCAATGTACATAGAGCAGAAGAATTTAAATTATACTTCCCATGTATACTCAATTAAGAGTATTTTGTGATTAACAGATTTCTGGGAGGGGGGGGGGGGGGAGGAGGCACAGCATTGTTGGCGTGCAGGCAGCCGTGGGCCATGCTAGGCAAGGCTCAGCATGTACGAACAAAACTGGCAATACAGGAGCATGTAGAGTTCAAGAAAGATCTAAGATTGATTAGCCCCTACTAGTCCACTTTCTGAGCAGTCAATTACTAAGCAGTTTTAATCAGAATATGCTATGATAACTTTTTCGGGAATCACTATCATTGATTTCAATAACTCTCAACCAAGCTAACACCTTTTAACCTAAGTTGGACTACAGGCTCTGTATTAGACCTGGCTGTCACCCCAGACTCATTCATAAAATATTAAAGGTAATAATGAGTAATGAATGAATGAATGAATGAATGAATAAAACTTGGCAAGGAGAGAAAATTCCAAGAAATTGTTGGAAATTACTCAGCACACAAAAGAACCTCCAGCAATGGAGAGAGTCTCACGGAATTGTGCAAAGCTTTTAACCTAGTTATGAAATCAACAGCATTCAAACACTTGCCAAGAAAACATAAAATGTGGTCGTGCCCAAATCCGAATATTGGAGAGTACCAAATTGATCACATTGCCATCACCCGAAAAGCACAATGAGAGATCCAGAATGTTAAAGTTCTGAGGAATGCCAATTTGGATTCAGATCACTATCTTTCAAAGATTAAAATTAAGCTAATTCCAGGAAATTCTGGAAAACATAGGCATAGAAGATAGACAGTTTTGATACGGAAAAGCTGATGCCCAATCGAGAATTCACTCGTAAACTTGAATCTTTAGATCCAGAGTGCTGGGAAGAATTGCAACAAACCCTGGTCAGAACTGAAAAGGAAACTGTTCCGCTTCTGAAACTGAAGAAGTATGGTTGGTGGAACAGTCATTGTGAGGCAGCAGTGAAGCACAGACAGCATGCGTGACAGAGATGGAATGCCAAGAAAAATGAAGCTAACAAAACTAACTTCCACACTGCAAATATCATATGGGGAGTGAAGCGTACATTTGAGAAAATGCAGTTGGCATAAATTGAACAAGACTTCCAGAAGACAAATACACAAAACTTCTATAGAACTTCTAAGGCCAGTCTCACCAAGTACAATCCTCCAAGCCTACACTCCACAGCTCCAAATAGGAAGCTAGTTCACAATGATAAAAACAACTGCCAGATATTAGCGAATTACTTGACAGCTCTTCTGAATTGTGAACCTCCAAACTCCACATTTCCCTTTACTGACTATGTAGAAGTACACCCAAATTCATCACCGCCCATGTAAGAGGAAATCAAGCTAATTATTCATTCGCTTAAAACCAACAAAGCACCAGTGGAAGATTCTGTAATTGTTGAGCTTTTGAAGTATACAGCTGATAAGGCAGTAGATAAACTAACAGAAATTAACAGCCAGATTTGGGAAACTGAAAGACTGCCACATGACTGGAACTCTGCTATAATTCATCCTATTCATAAGAAAGGTGACAGAACAGATGTAAATAACTATCATGGTATCTCTCTCATATCAACAACCTATAAGATCCTGTCGAAAGCTCTGCAAACTAGGACAGAAGAACAGCTAGACCCACAGCTGGGAGAGTATCAAGGAGGTTTCAGGAAGGGGCGATCATGCATCGAACAGATAATGAAACTAAAATCCATCCTTTCGTACCTGAAGCTCTCGAATAAAAATTTTGTTGTGATCTTTGTGGATTTCAAAAAGGCATATGATTCAATTGATCGTAAAACTCTGATCAGAATTCTAGAACAACTTGGCCTAGACAAGAAGACCAAAGCTATAATCCAGCAAACACTAACCAACACAACCTCAAAAGTGAAATTTAGAGGAGAAACATCAGAAGCTTTTGAAATAAAGACTGGAGTGAGGCAAGGAGATGGGCTCTCACCTCTGCTCTTCAACTGTGCCCTCGATAAGGTGGTTTGAGAGTGGTGATAAGAACTGGAAAACCAAGGTATTAAAAATGGTGTCAGGCTGGGTTACAAGAAACAAAATCTTGAAGTCGATTGTCTCACTTTTGCAGATGATCTTGTAATTTTTTCTGATTCCATGGAAACAGCTGAAAGACAGATTAATGAGCTTAACGTACAAGCACAGAAGACTGGCCTCCAAATTTAATCTGAGAAAATAGAGTTTACAACGAACATAAATTCATTACCAAGGGAGCTTGTAGTGGATCAAGACAAAATTAAGTGAGTTGAAAAGTTTAAATATCTTGGAGAATGGATAACAGCCACCTTATCAGAGAAAGAAGCTAAGGCATTACTGCAGTGTTATACGTCCGGAGGTCTTGTACACTTCTGAATGCCTAGTAATGAACGAAAAAAGACCTAACCGAAAAACTGGAGGCCAAGGAAAGAAAGATTTTGAGAAAGATCTTCGGTCCCATCGAAGAGAATGGGGAATATGGAAGGCGTCATAATCATGAATTGTATTCCCTCATAGAGAAGATAACCGATACCATCCGGAACAGGAGAATTATTTTTTATGGACATATGACCCAAAAGAGCCTTGGAAGACTCACCAATCATATGATCACCTACTTTCAGGCGAAGAAAACAAAATGGGCCTGGTTCACAAAGGTGGAGATAGATCTTAAAGAAGTGGGGATCACCTATGATGACATCTTGGAGCATGTCCCACTCAAGGGAAAAACTTATGCCGTGGCAGGGTTTCCAAGAAAAGCCAAAACTAAAAACAGGAAAGGCTTTGACCCAAGAACGAATGCGGGAGCACTGGGCAAACAACAGAACATGTAAAGCAAGACAGTTGAGATAATGTGGTCCAAAGATGGCCTATATGAAATGAATGGATAATGAATAAATATTGAAATGAACATTCACTCTGTTTCGTTTTGGAGCCAGAAATAGTTTGCATGATGTAACATGTCTTGTGCTTTGATTGGTTTGTGGAAGCAAACTGTGCATTTCCATGTTGATTTACGTGCCTATGAAGATAAAGCACAATACATAGTGTATCAGAAAGAAGCATCCAATTTGGCATGCCTATATTTATGAAATTAACATATCAATGATCTTTTTATGAAAGGGAAATTCAAAAAGATTTTTTCATACCTTGTCATAGGTGTTAAATATGCCCCCCTTTAAGTCCATGGCATATGTCAACGCAGTATTGAGATTGTTCCCACACAACAGTGAGCATGTCTTGAGTTACAGCTTCAACAGTAGCTGTTATGGGATGTCTCAGTTCATTCATTGTTGTAGGTAACGGAGGCACATAAACAGAGTCTTTTATTAACCCCACGAGAAACAATCTCATAAATCAGGTCTGGTGATCTTGGAGGCCAGTAATGTAAGGCTGAATCATGTGGTCCAGTGCAAGCGATCCATCGTTCAGTAATTCTTTGATTTCACTTCCAGATGCCAGTGTGGCAGTGCCCCATCCTGCTGGTAAATGAAGTCGTTTGCATCAGTCTCTAATTGTGGGAAAAGAAAGTTCTCAAGCACATTGAGATATGTGCTTTCTGTAACATGGTTCTTGACAAAGAAGAATGAACCATACGCCTTTTCCTGTGAAACTGCACAAAACACTGTTAACGTGTCAGGATTAGTGAGGAAGGGAAAGCAGTGGGAACCTGTTGAGGTGAAAAATCAAACATATTTTAAATGCATGGATGTTTAATACCGTAAAAAGGAAAGGTAGGCCTAGAGAAGCCGCCAAAATTGAATGGGCTGCTGCCCAAGAGAGCAGGAGAGGAAAGCATCTGGTCGGGTCACAAGCTGCCAACGGAAGAGAGCAGACAGCGTGTCTGCTCCCAGTGGCTGGCCGCAGTTCCACCCCCACACGACCACCTCCAAACGTCCCTATTGTTCGGCAAAATCATAGACGCGCAGTTCGGTAGCATTACCTTGTCAGCAACACAGGAGTTTAGCTGCTGATGGTTCAACACATGGGTTTCAAAATGGTTCTGTCCGGTTTTGCAACATGACTGATCTGCGGCAACTAGCCGCCAGGCAAAAGGCACTGACGGACATCAAGTGAAAAATAAAAATCAAATTTTATAAAGTTAAATCCATTCAGTATTGGCCCCCGTTGTACACCCTTCTCCCCTCCGCAGGAGTGAAGCATGGGGGGGTGGGGGGGAGGGCAATTTGTCAGTTACTATGGGGCTCCTGCTACAGACAGCCTTACATAATTTTAACAATACATTCTGAATTCTTTTTTATAATTTGCATTGAAAAAATGACAATAATGTGGTAATGAAATCTTACATGACAAAATTTGGACGGTGGCAGTGGTGTGAGGCGCTGCAAATGGTGGCGCAAGGCGCAGCGATCAGCTGCAGCGGCGAAGGTCGCTGGCTGCGGCTGGCAGCGGTGCGCTGTGGTGCACTGAAACTTCTGCCGGAGCATATAAGTGGGGGGGGGGGGGGGGGGTTCTGGAAGGGGCGATGCATAGATCACAAGAGGGGGAAGGGGGTTAACATTTTGCATCACCTTACACGCACATGGTGGGCACCATATCACTTACGTTTAGAGAATGACCAAGCCTTTTTTAGGTATTTTAATTATTTACAATTTCTTCTCTATCCACATGGCACTCAGACCATGGCTATTTTTCACAGTATGGGGCAACAAGAAACATTCCTGCTCCCATTACGAGACTTGAGCTTGATGTTCCCCAGGAGGTTGCTGTTCAGGGACAGCAGGAACAGGTGACCGAAGTTGCGTAAAAAGTCCTTTTCTAAAGGCTACCCATAAGGGTAAACCAATTAGGATAATTATTAAAGGGGTACATACAGAACTAGGAATAACTATATGACTGAGATACTAGAGATGGTGCCAATCCATGATAAGCACAGTAGCACGGTCCAGCATAATGTGCCCTGTCTCTTTGTTTACCAGGTCAGTTAAAGATTGGATCAGTTGGGAATGTGAGTGATTGGGGAGAGATGACCAATTGTCAGGTGACAGTAGTACCATCAGCTGCTCTGGTAAATACCAGAGGAGAGGGGGACGCACGTTATGGGCGTAAGACAAGTGTGCAGACACCTCCTCAGTGGGGGTAGTGATATCACAGTGAGAGCTATTAAATAGTAACCCGCTACCGTTGAGTAGCACACTGTAGGGCTGGGTTGCTCGAAAGTATTCTTAACATACGATAGTGGCTGCTACTGGGTGGGTTACAGTGTATAAAATACTGTTGCCTATAGCAATGAACTAATGTTGTTAGCTCCAGCTGGGAGATATGTTACGAAAGGGAAGTATTAAAGTGGATGAAGAAGTAGTATGTAAATACCTGAGGTTGTAACGACAGGTGAAAAGTCAATGGTTAACAGACTCATCTGCACTATGTCATTGGCCAATTTAAACTGGTGATTCCAAAGAACGGCAGGGGTATAAGTTAGTAGCAACTGGGTTGTGAGGGAAGGAGGGGGGTATGGTCATGCTGAAAGGAGGCTTACTCGTCATCCTGATCGGCATGAGTGCAAAAATGTGGGGTTGCATTAATCAATGCCTGCACTAGATGTGTAGGTGGAATTCGCAGTATTTAGCGGTTTCATAAGTCATTTGCTAAAATTGGTGTTGTGGCTTAGGAGGAAAAGGGATTTGACCAATGGGAAAATCATGTTGCATTAACACAGAGTTTTTCGGGTATAATCGTGGGCATACGTCCGCAATCACGATGCCAGGGTAGCTCGACATATTGGCCATTTATGCCGAGTGGCCCACCCGCAGCGAACTGGAAGGGTGCTCACGTTAAAGAAAAAGGAATTGGATATAATCGGGAACAAGTTCAGGTAACGGGTTTCAGAATAAGAATGATACAACAGTGATATATCCACTTGTCGCAGGGTTTTTCTTTCCCATCCCTCTGGGGGGGGGGGGGGGGGGGGGGCAATATGTCTGAGTAGCATTGGCTACCGACCAGGGTGCAGACGAAGGTGAGCCTTGTGAAATGTCAATGAAGTATAGATGAAAGAGATAGGTAGGTGATCAGGTTATGAAAATGAAAACTGAAAGAATAAACCGATCAGCTGGGCACTCTGCTGGTGCTAACTGCATCATGTAAGGCACACGGCCCTGAAAGAGGGAGGTACAAAATAATGATTGAGGCTGGAACGAATAGAGGAGCAACTCAGAGAAATGGTAGTAACCCAGTGCAATGTATGGGCGAGGGAGGAACTGTGCTCTGTCTCCATAGGAGCGGTTATGTCTCGTGGGGATTAACTACTACAAAATTCCCAAAATTCACGGGGTAACGGGGTGAGCTACGAAAAGTAGTGGCGCGAACTACTGTGACATTCTACAATGAAAACTTTAATTCATTTGAGTGGAAGTCTCTTGCTAACTATATGTCCAACAAGATAACCCATTACGCGCTTGGGTGATGAAGTCACGTCATGGGTGCTAATCATCAATAATCTAGTGCTTATTTCAGCAGGTGCTTCAATCATATAATGTCATGGGAGTGATTGTTTGAATAAACAACCGGGTGTCTCTCTCTCATACATCGGAGCACTGTGTGCAAATGGTAGCAGTGTCAATTTCTGTATTCGCTCATAATTTCTACACTTCGTCACTAAATTACTTCGTAAGAAGTAGGGTGAACAATAATGAAACTTGTATTCGTCTGGGTGAACTCTTAAAAGTGCAAAATGCACATGGGGTGCGAACTACAATTCTTCACTGACTTGGGTGAACTTAATTACTTTCATCCTAACGCAAAATCTATTTCTCTTTCCACTCTTCACTTAGAGGGTAGTGCACTTCTTCTCAACAGGGGTGTATTCACCTCTTCTCTGTTGAGTATCTTAGATAATTCGGGCACTTCACTTTCTTTTAAATATACCAGTCCGGCTCTGGGCACGAACATGGTGCATAATGGGATTCCGGAATCGCTAACTCACAAAATCATGTATCACAACTGAAGGGGAATCTTATGTAATAGGAGTGTTGCTATAGTGCAACATATACATAATCAAGGACTGTGGTGGGCCTTTACATACTGGGGTCATAAATATAAATTACAAGTCCATATTGAACAAAACAAAGGCATAAATTATAAAAATACATACATGATATAACATATAGAGTATAGCAATGGCTTTGCTGCACAGCAAAATGATTAAAACTAACATAAAACCGTAAGGGGAGAAAAAATGCAAGTTATTGGGTATCAATTATCAATCAGTTAACAACTGGCAATGCATAGTGGGCCGGACATCGCTCAACACTTCTAATCATACGAAATGCACATAATACTGACCCTCTAATATATATTTGGGTGGGGAAGAAGAGGTTAGGCACCGTTTACTGGCAGGATGTACTTATTTTAGTGTCCCCGTGGTGTATCGTGTTGTAGTGACAGAACAGACTTACCGGAATTATTATTATTATTATTATTATTTCTTTACTTTCTCAGACGTTAAGTCTGGTTAAGAGTGGAGTGGCGCGGACCTTTATCAAGCGTCACTTCCTTTTTGCTGTACGGTACATGTTATATTGCATTTAGGAACTTTCGGGTAATTGAACATGTATCAATAATTTCGGATTTCTGTAATTGTATATATATGTTTGGATGTAGCTGTATTGCATTGATGTATTGGTGGATATTGTGTGGTATGACTCCTGTAGTTGATAGTATAATTGGTATGATGTCAACTTTATCCTGATGCCACATGTCTTTGACTTCCTCAGCCAGTTGGATGTATTTTTCAATTTGTTCTCCTGTTTTCTTTTGTATATTTGTTGTATTGGGTATGGATATTTCGATTAGTTGTGTTAATTTCTTCTTTTTATTGGTGAGTATGATGTCAGGTTTGTTATGTGGCGTTGTTTTATCTGTTATAATGGTTCTGTTCCAGTATAATTTGTATTCATCATCCTCCAGTACATTTTGTGGTGCATACTTGTATGTAGGAACGTGTTGTTTTATAAGTTTATGTTGTAAGGCAAGCTGTTGATGTATTATTTTTGCGACATTGTCATGTCTTCTGGGGTATTCTGTATTTGCTAGTATTGTACATCCGCTTGTGATGTGATCTACTGTTTCTATTTGTTGTTTACAAAGTCTGCATTTATCTGTTGTGGTATTGGGATCTTTAATAATATGCTTGCTGTAATACCTGGTGTTTATTGTTTGATCCTGTATTGCAATCATGAATCCTTCTGTCTCACTGTATATATTGCCTTTTCTTAGCCATGTGTTGGATGCGTCTTGATCGATGTATGGCTGTGTTAGATGATACGGGTGCTTGCCATGAAGTGTTTTCTTTTTCCAATTTACTTTCTTCGTATTTGTTGATGTTATGTGATCTAAAGGGTTGTAGAAGTGGTTATGAAGTTGCAGTGGTGTAGCCGATGTATTTATATGAGTGATTGCCTTGTGTATTTTGCTAGTTTCTGCTCGTTCTAGAAAGAATTTTCTTAAATTGTCTACCTGTCCATAGTGTAGGTTTTTTATGTCGATAAATCCCCTTCCTCCTTCCTTTCTGCTTAATGTGAATCTTTCTGTTGCTGAATGTATGTGATGTATTCTATATTTGTGGCATTGTGATCGTGTAAGTGTATTGAGTGCTTCTAGGTCTGTGTTACTCCATTTCACTACTCCAAATGAGTAGGTCAATATTGGTATGGCATAAGTATTTATAGCTTTTGTCTTGTTTCTTGCTGTCAATTCTGTTTTCAGTATTTTTGTTAGTCTTTGTCTATATTTTTCTTTTAGTTCTTCTTTAATATTTGTATTATCTATTCCTATTTTTTGTCTGTATCCTAGATATTTATAGACGTCTGTTTTTTCCATCGCTTCTATGCAGTCGCTGTGGTTAACCAACATGTAATCTTCTTGTTTAGTGTGTTTTCCCTTGACTATGCTATTTTTCTTACATTTGTCTGTTCCAAAAGCCATATTTATATCATTGCTGAATACTTCTGTTATCTTTAGTAATTGGTTGAGTTGTTGATTTGTTGCTGCCAGTAGTTTTAGATCATCCATGTACAGCAAATGTGTGATTTTGTGTGGGTATGTTCCAGTAATATTGTATCCATAATTTGTATTATTTAACATGTTGGATAGTGGGTTCAGAGCAAGGCAGAACCAGAAAGGACTTAATGAGTCTCCTTGGTATATTCCACGCTTAATCTGTATTGGCTGTGATGTGATATTATTAGAGTTTGTTTGGATATTAAGTGTGGTTTTCCAGTTTTTCATTACTATGTTTAGGAACTGTATCAATTTAGGATCTACTTTGTATATTTCCAATATCTGTAGTAACCATGAGTGGGGTACACTATCAAAAGCTTTTTGGTAATCAATGTATGCGTAGTGTAGTGACCTTTGTTTAGTTTTAGCTTGATATGTCACCTCTGTATCTATTATCAGTTGCTCTTTACATCCTCGTGCTCCTTTGCAACAGCCTTTTTGTTCTTCATTTATAATTTTGTTCTGTGTTGTATGTGTCATTAATTTCTGTGTAATGACTGAAGTTAATATTTTATAGATTGTTGGTAGGCATGTTATGGGACGATATTTAGCTGGGTTTGCTGTGTCTGCTTGATCTTTAGGTTTCAGATAGGTTATTCCATGTGTAAGTGTATCAGGGAATGTGTATGGGTCTGCAATGTAACTGTTAAATAATTTAGTTAGATGTGAATGTGTTGAGGTGAACTTCTTTAACCAGAAATTTGCTATTTTATCATTTCCAGGGGCTTTCCAATTGTGCGTAGAATTAATTGCTCGGGTGACTTCACGTTGCAAAATTATCACTTCAGGCATTTGTGGTTTCATATTGTATGAGTCTGTTTCTGCTTGTATCCACCGTGCATGCCTG
This sequence comes from Schistocerca nitens, assembly GCF_023898315.1. Lineage (NCBI taxonomy): Eukaryota > Metazoa > Arthropoda > Insecta > Orthoptera > Acrididae > Schistocerca > Schistocerca nitens. The sequence goes on along the minus strand of NC_064618.1, from coordinate 280,453,152 downwards.
TTATGTTGTACTGGGTTTGACCATATGTTGCTCCAGAAGTGTTCCATGTCTGTTATGTTTGGTGGATTGCCTATTTTAATGTGTGTGTTATCTATTGTCTGGTAAAATTTCTTTTGGTTTGTGTTGAATGTTTGGTTTTGTTTCCTTCTATTTTCACTTTTTTTGTATCTTCTAAGTCGTTTGGCCAATGCTTGTAACTTCTGCTTCTTTTCATCTAATTGCTCTATTGCTTCTTGTTGTGAGATTTTACCTAACCTTTTTCGTTTTTTTTCTGACATTTCATTTCTTATAAATTGTGTTGGTTGTCCGATGTCTTTTCTCAGTTTTTCTATTCTGATCTGTAGCCTGTGTTGCCATGCTGGTTTTGTGTGTTTCTTCTGTGTGTTGGTTGGTTCTGATCTCTGCCTAGTGTGTATATTTAGTGTAGTGAGTGCTCCTACATAAACCAGTAGTTGTAACTCTTCCATTGTTGTATTTTCATTTATTTTGTTGTGTATGATTGTGTTGATAGTTGTTATTGTTGTTTCGACTTGTGGGTTATTTGGTGGTCTATGCAAGAATGGTCTAATGTCTGTATTTGTGTCTTTGTATTCTATATATGTCAGCTGAAATTTCTCTTCTATATCTAACATGTGTGTCACTTCGTGTTCTATTTGTGCTTGTTCTGGTGGCTGTCTTAAGATGTCGTTTTCCTCTGATTGTTTAATTGATGTGTGTTGTTCTTTGTTTGTTTGCTCTGGGATGTTTGAGTCCATTACTGTATTTTCTTCTTCTTCTGATTGCACATTATTTTGTTCTAGTATTTGTTGTACTTGTTGTTTGATGTTTTCTAATTCTGACTGGGGTATCCTGTTATTTTTGATTATTACACGGATCTGATCAGCTAGTCGTTGTTCTGTTAAAAATTTTAATTCTGGGTATCTGGTAATAAATGTTGTGTATACTTGTGATCTGTATCCAGTTGTGTTGGTTCCTAGGTTTGTTGCTTGGTAATAACAGAACATGAGGTGTCGATTAACTTCATCTGACCATCTCATCCTCTGTCTTTGTTTTCCTTCTAGGGTGGTTGCAGGAAGCATATCCTGCAAAACACCTCTATTTGGATTTGAATCATTTTCTAGTTGGCTAGCAGTGTCGTTACCATTGTGGGCGGGCATAGGGTTCAAGCGTCGTCCCCGACCATGACGGCGCTTGTCCGAGGCTTCTTTAGTTCTGTCCTGAACCAAGTAATCACACTAAAAGGGGGGTTAGCCCTATTAGTGGTTTGTTCTTTTCGTCGCCTTTTATGACTGGCAGAACATACCGGAGGCCTATTCTTTTCCCGGGCCTCCACGGGAGTTGTTGTTGTTATTATTATTATTATTATTATTATTATTATTATTTTTTTTTTTTTTTTTTTTTTTTTTTTTTTTTTTTTTTTTTTTTTGCTGTGGCAAAGGCTCGAAGCCTGGGGGTCTTATTGGTGGAGATGCACATATGGTAAGAGTTTTTATGGCGCTGCCAAAACTGAGTGGTAAAACAATTTATCAAACCCAGTACATGGTTGAGCAGGTAGTCTGGACGTGCCGCAACAGAGGCAGGTTTCAAGTTAACACTGGGATTGCGGAGCAGTTGTGCTTGTAGCGCTGAGATTGCGGAGCAGCTGCACGTGTAGCATGCAACGGTAATAGCTCTGGCATGTCCTGAGTGAATGACTCCTTGGGGCATTTGAATTAACCATTTACAGAATCCAGTTCACGTAAATTAGTAATATTAGAGTGGAATTAGTGATTGTTGCAAGTAGTATTCTAACTCCTTTCTCGAGTAAATCGATATATATGGGTTGAATAGGCTGTGATTGGCACGTAATGGTCAAACTGTTTGTGAATTTGGAAAAGGAGTAGGTAGTCGGTTCTTAAGATGTGTCAGGCTAGACAGAAGGTGGTATGGTGGTACTATACTTCAGAGGAGGCTCAGAAATGCAAAGTGCCACCAAACTAAATGGCAGTGCATGGAAGACCTCCACAACGGCCGTCTTCATTATTGTGATGCGTTTCGGCTTCGCATTCCATCAGCTGGAGTTATAGTCTGGTAAGCAGATATGTTAAGGGCTTAGGTGTGCAAATAAATTTACGGGCGGGATCTCAAGTTGTTGAAGTTACCCAATTATTGAGACCGAATGATGGAAGAAATCACGTTTGCAATAGGTATTATGTAAGAAGATGGTACCGTTCTGTGATAAGTTGCTATTCATTGGTTGATATTGAAGATATTACATTTTAATATGCATAAGCTCCCTTTAACAGGTGCGTGGTCGGCGCACGGAGAGAGGGGGGGGGGGGGGGGGATCAGGCAACGACAGCCGGTGCGACTTGGGCGGCGCGGGTTGGGGAGGGGCGGGGAAGTAGTAGTAGTGTCAGGTGTTTGAAGTTATTCCACCCCTCGCATTATGGCCACCACACATGCGACTTCACATTGAGAGGTCCAGCTGATGCTGACAGGCGGAGCACATGTGTTAACAGCTTTGTAGTACCCCTGAGCAACCAAACTTACCTTCTGAGTTACCCTGAAAAAGAACAGGCGTTTGTGAGGGATGGTAGGAGAAGTTTAGAGTGTCACTGTTGTGTATGCAGGCCATGTAAGTGATTCCCACTGATCTCTATTTCTGGTTTCTGTTTGGAATTGTGTAAGTTTTTGTAAGATTACGGTGTTTGCTGTGAAGCAGTTGTAAGTCTGTTGTGCTATTCTACAAGCTGTTGCATATGGAAATGTTTGGACCCTTTATGAGTATACCTGTATCATCTGCGAACATAACGGTTTTTTTAAGAGTCCTCCAGTAGCCGCGGTACAGGAATAATCATTTACTTATCTAACATTTCTTTTGCTGCCAAAGCGACAGGTTATGTATCTTCGTTAGAAGCAAATTTCTCAGTTGGTACTCCGTGTTATTAATTATCACTGTCAGAGAAAGAATCTTTAGAATAAAAAGGTAGAGACGTAATGCAATCACTTCTTCATACAGTACTCTTATTTAGAATTGACTGTATTGGTACTGAAAATAGAGCTGCTGTCCGACCACTAGGCATGTCGTAACACATAAATAACAGAATAACAATAACATAAATAAAATACTGGTTAAACTAGGTATTAATTAGGCTAGGCCAGCATTGCAGAACAGGCTGGGCAGGTAAAGCTCTGGTAACCTCTTCAGAGAGGGAGGCTAGGGCGACATCTTAGTTGTCATAGTATGGGCGCATAAAATACATATTGTATGCGTAGAATGTTCATTTGCAAAGGAAAGCAGTGAGATGGTTGCTTAAGCCTTGTTACTTTTTCTTTTGGTTGATATAACTGTGAATCTCTTAAGTATGAAGCAGTACCTTAGTGTTTAGTCCCTGGATCTAAAGGCATATGGGTGTTTAGATCTCAGAGCATATCTAGGGCGAGTTGGGGGTGGCGGAACTTTCCGTTTTCTCTGCTTCTCAGGGGGAACAGACCCTGCTGAAGGTCCGGCGCTTGTCTCAGAAGGTGGTGGAAGAGGCATAGTTCCTGAATAGGGTTTCAGCCTATCAAAATGGACGATCGCTTTGTGGTTGGGCAGTTGTAATTCTGCATTAACAGGGGAAGTGAGCTGAATGATTGATTACGGTCCGTCATACAGAGGGGTAAGTTTCTTCACTCTTCTTTCTTTACACTAGGTTTTTTTTTTCCAGCAAAACCAAATCATATCACCAGGTTTATAGGGGGGGGGGGGCGGTTGGCAGGCATTTTTAAGGCATTTTTATTCTTCTTTCCATCTGATTCCTGGGTGCCTTGCAGTTGTTCCCTTGTTCCTTCTTCCAAATGGCCTTAAGGCGGTGGGCTAGCCCCTTAACAGCTGTGTGATTGATTCCTGGAGGTAATTTATTGATCTCAAAGGGAGATTCCATAGGGCGGCCAAACACTATCTCATAAGAGGTATATTCAGTGGCTTCGTGGAAACGGCTATTGTACGCACTTGCCATGTACGGAGGTGAAAAGGGCTGGTTCTCCATTTTTTTAATTCTCAGCAATTTGCAAACTTGGACAAATAAGGCGGACATAAAATTTGTTCCTTGATTGGTTATGATGGCTTCAGAGCTTCCGAAAGGAAGGACAAGATGATCTACAAAAGCTCGTGCTACTGTTTCAGCTGACATGCCAGCGAAGGGTACCAAAATAAGGTATCGGGAAAAGTTATCAATAATGGATAGGATATACTTACTTCCTTGTGTACTTACGGGAAGTGACCCGACTACGTCCAAAGCCACAAACTGAAAGGGTTTTGATGCCTCAGGAAGAGATCGTAAGGGAATTTTGATTCGTGAGGGTGGTACTCTTTGGGCACATGGTAGGCAATTTTTTATATACTTGGCAACATCTCGCCATCTTTTGTCCCAACAATACTACGTGGCAATGTGGGTGTTTGTGGCTCTTCATCCACTGTAGCAAGCTTGGATGCTGTTACGGCACTGGGCAATAATTCTGGATTGTAAGTCTTTAGGTATTACTATATGTTTACTCAGGGGGGGGGGGGGGGGTCTTGCGGTATAGAATTCCATCCTCTGTAACAAAATCTGGGTGGCAGCGATACTGGCAGCATTTTTGTCAATTAGCACGTCACCTGTTTGCGCTACTGTCACTTTTCTACTAAGAGTGTGAGCATTCTGGTGCAAGCTTCCAGCTTTGTGTTGCACTTGGTGATCATACTCACTCAGTTTCAGGGCCCAGCGGGTGAGACGGCTGCTAGGGTCTTTCAAACTTAATAGCCACTGAAGTGCTGCATGATCTGTTTCTATTGTAAATTTTCTCCCATAAAGATAGCATCTAAAACAGTTGACTCCAAACATTAATGCCAGCAATTCTTTCTCCATAGTACTGTAATTAATTTTCGCCTGGTTCAGCTGATGGGCCAAGTGATCTTTCCTCACAGTCAATAATTTGACTCAGGATAGCCCCCACTGCAAAATCTGACGCATCATAGGTGAGAATGAATGGTTTTTCGAAATCAGGATAGATCAATAAGGGGGAACTAGTCAGAGAATCTCTGATATGCTGCACAGCAGCTTCACACTCAGTGGTCCATTGATAGTGTACATCCTTTTTCAACAGGTGGGTGAGGGGTTTAGCTATTGTGGCATAGACCTTTACAAAACACCTATAATAACTGCTGAGTCCCAAAAACCTTTGCAATTCTTTTACATTCTTAGGGGAAGGGAATGTTCTAATTGCTTCAATTAGACGGGGTGTGGCTTTACTCCACCAGCACTAATAATGTGTCCTAGATACTGTATTTGGCTCTCAGCAAAGGAACATTTTTCTATTTTTAAACTTAAATTGGCACTTCTTAGTCTAGACGAAACATTTCTTAGCCTGGTAACATGCTCATCTATGGCTCTGGAAAAGGCAGTGATGTCATCTAGATAAACGAAATACATTGTGAGTTTGAGTCCTTGAAGCAGTAAGTCGGCAAAGCATTGGAAAGTGGCTGGCATGTTGTGCAGCCCGAACGGCACTCTCAGAAATTCATATAGACTGGAGGGAACTAAAAACGCTGTTTTTCGCCTGTTGTGTGGTGCAATCGGTATTTGGTGGTCCCCACTCTTCATATTAACGATACTGAAGTATTTGCAATTTCCTAATCTCTCCAGTGTTTCATCGATACGGGGGAGAGGGTAAGTATCAGGAGTGGTTACCTTATTTACTGCTCTCAAATCGACACAAAGACAGTAGGTCTTCTCTCCATTCATTGATTTCTTTGGGACCACGACGATTGCGGACGACCAGGGACTGGCAGAGGTTTGTATTATCCTTGCCTCTGGCTGCTTTTGGATAGTTTCCTCCACTATAGGCTGGAGGTGATATGGTATTCTGTACGGTTTCTGTGCAAGGGGCCTCTCATCTCCAGTGGGAAAGGGTAGTTGCTAGCTCCGATTTTCAGTTGATCTTGGCAATGCCCAGCAGCTATGATTATCTCGTCACTCAGACCATTAATGTGGTGATGGGGTGGTTTTAACACTTGTCTGTCCCCATATCCTACTAATAATATGCTGGTTTGCACTCCTGTGTTGACAAGCACTGTTACATTCTTTCCTCGAACTTTGCCGTTAAGGTGAATATTCGCGGCACTGTGATGGCCTGGGTGCATGAATTTCACAGGGGGTGCAGTCTGGCAGCGTGACTTGCCGCCCCCGTCCGTTTCCCGGCTGATTTTTGGTCGTGATGGATTGTTGGTGAATTGCTCCCTCTGCTGGTTGTGCGAGGAGCCTCCATTTCCTGGATTCTGCGGGCAGTTTTTACTCATATGCCCTATTCTTCCACACTGAGAATAATAAGGTGCATGGCACTGCACGTCAGCATGACCTGCCTCTCGGCAGCATTGGCATGCCTGCTCGTATTTGAAAATTGGACACGGTTGTTCGTTCGGACACACCGAACTGGCAATAAAATGCGTTACATCCTCTCACAACATTGCGAGTCATGTGGCATCATGCAACGAGGCGATTGATGCTATCTTTACCTCTCCTCCAACATACAGGTCGATTCCTTGTATAAATACGTAATTGGGCGGGCTTCCGCCTGGTCAATTAACACCTTGTTACAGACGGGGTCCGAACCCAGATTGTAAGAATATCTCTTTCAAGCCAGCTTCTAACGTGGCAAAAGAGGTGGTATCCCTAAGGGTGTGACCTGATTCGATATAGGTAGGGGCATCACCTGACAATTTAAGGTGGAGTACAATTAATAGGAAATCGTTTGGCCAAGCACAAGTGTGGCCTATGTTTCAGACAGTTTGTAGAAAGGAATTTATTTGCTCATTAGGTTTTCCGGAAAATGTCAGAATGAAATTGACTGCTGGGAAACTGTTAGCCAAAGTTGCAATGGGTGGTTGGGATACTGTGCTGCTTAAGGTGCTTGCAGCCGTCATTTGCGGTGCAGCAGGATGTATTTCTGACGCACTTAGATTGGCAGACTGGATTTGAGACAATTTTTGGCATTCTTCTGTCAATTCTATCTCCCTTAACATTAACCTATCAATTTCTGCTTGGGGGGGGGGGGGGGGGTAGCTACTGGATCTGGTTTGCCGTAGGTGGGGAGTTCCCTTTGCTAGTGGCAGTACTATGGGTTTGAGGCATGGTTACAATTGTAGGACACCTAGAGCTCACCAAAAACTTTACAATGAGAGCACAAAAAAATGGCCTAAACTCAACAGCAAGGAGGCGGCAGTGAAGAAAGACTGAGTGCCGAACTTACAGGAGCCATTGTTGTGGCTGTGGTAGATCATCTATGGGTGCTTCTCGTTGGATGGCGGTGGTAGGAAACGGCAGCGAAGATGATGATGGCTGTGTTGACGGTTGTGTGAGGTGCCTCAGCTAGTAGGCCGGAACATGCATGTTTCCTGGATGGCGACAGGTGGCCGGAACATGCCACCGCACTACATCGGCGCAGCATGGAAGACGGCTACCCACAGCGTGGTGTAGCACCGGACTTTGAGACAGCTTCAGAATTGTGGGAAAAGGGAGTTTTTGTGATGGAAGCTGCCAGTCAGCTTTTGAGGGGTATGAAGGGCAAATACTTCTAAAGAGATGTGAAGGAAAGACATTTAGTCTTTTTGCAGTTTCAAGCTAGGCTAACTACTCTTATGGCGACAGATCCACAGACTTGTGTTCACAGCCTTAGGTACTTGTTTCAACCATAGGATTATGATTATGATTATTATTATTATTAATGCTGACTTGCAAAGAGCCTGTTGTGTATCTGGAATGATACCGTTTCAGCCGTGTAGGTATCCTGAAAGACACAAATTCCTTCATAAATTAGGGAAAGCAACACTCTGTGCTAGCAGGAGACATGGATGTTGTCAAGTGTATGCTGTTAGCAATTTGTCTTCTATGTTCAAATGTAAATCTCTTCATTCTATAGTGAGATGTTGATGGATCAGTGGCATGTCATCTTTGGAGAGAACTTCAGTATCATGATATGGTGTATACACCCTGGGAAAAACCTGGGAGTTTTTTAGAATTACAGGAATTTTTTAGTTTTAAGTTAAATTTCTGTAACTTCCTGGCAGATTAAAACTGTGTGCCCGACCGAGACTCGAACTCGGGACCTTTGCCTTTCGCGGGCAAGTGCTCTACCAACTGAGCTACCGAAGCACGACTCACGCCCGGTACTCACAGCTTTACTTCTGCCAGTACCTCATCTCCTACCTTCCAAATTTCTGTAGTTTTGGCTGGTGAGAGCTGTTTTTTTTACTGTATTTCGCTACTGTAGGATAATGTGCAGCAATAAAACATGGCGAGAGGAAAAAAACCAAAATAAACCTCAGGTTGCAAAGGAAATGCGCCATTTACAACAATAAAACACAGTGTACACACAAGCGTCTGCCAACAGCAAAATGTGTCAAGAGGCCTTAGGACGAAGGCTATGCAATACCTCATAACAACAAACTGCTTCTGATGAGCGCAACATCACAACGGTTTACATACATTCGTTTGATCAGTTGCCAGCGGGCTTATGCGCATTCGCGGTTGAGTCGCATGTGAACAGTACCCTCTCCGCCTTCTGGCTATTTGAAGTACGGCTGTTAGCTTTATTGGCAGTAGCAACAAGCAGCCAGATGCTGCCCAAAAAAATTTTTCTGGCACACCTAAAACTGCCAGATTCGCGCATGCACAGAGCGGTCTGAGTTGTTGTGGGCAGGGGTGTAGTCTCCACATGACCCTGTTTATGTTTAGTGATTTTGCTGTTTCTCTTCATTTACAGCTCATGTCAAATGAAAGCAAAATGGATTTCCCTGGCCGGGAGCTGTCAAGTGAATTAAAATATATTGCCATAATTGTCACGGTGTATACGACCCGGGACAACTGGGAAAAACCCGGGAATTTTTTAGAATTCTGGGAATTTTTCATTGTTTTAGTTCTCTGTTAAATTTTTGTAATTTTGACTGGTAAGAACCGATACTCTAACAAAGGATATTACTGTATCCCGCTACTGCAGAATAATACTTCAACAATAAAATATAAACGAGAGAAAAAAACGAAAATAACTTAAGGGGAGCCGGAGGTGGTCAAATCCAAAAAAATTAAGATTTTTTTTTTTTTTTTGCTACCGAAAATTAATTGGAACATTCCTCTTTAATGTAAACTTTGAGTTATTGTTCTACTTGCCCTAGAAGTGGAGTTATTACCATTTTCCCCAACGCCTGCAGAGGAAATGGGCGGCCGCTGAATGCATCTAACACCCTCTCGTGACTTCCTGACGAACTGCATGGGATGAGTGTACAGAAAGAACAGCGTGTTAACATCAAATTTTGTTTCAAACTAGGAAAATCTGCAAGTGAAACGTTTGTAATGTTACAACAAGAGTACGGCGACGATTGTTTATCGCGAACACAAGTGTTTGAGTGGTTTAAACGATTTAAAGATGGCCGCGAAGACACCAGTGATGACACTCGCACTGGCAGACCATTGTCAGCAAAAACTGATGCAAACATTGAAAAAATCGGTAAACTTGTTCGACAAGATCGCCGTTTAACAATCGGAGCAGTGTCTGAGTTAACAGGAGTTGACAAGGAAAGTGTCGAACAAGTTTACCGATTTTTTCAATGTTTGCATCAGTTTTTGCTGACAATGGTCTGCCAGTGCGAGTGTCATCACTGGTGTCTTCGCGGCCATCTTTAAATCGTTTAAACCACTCAAACACTTGTGTTCGCGATAAACAATCATCGCCGTACACTTGTTGTAACATTACAAACGTTTCACTTGCAGATTTTCCTAGTTTGAAACAAAATTTGATGTTAACACGCTGTTCTTTCTGTACACTCAACATTTTCCGACGCACAGACAAAACGTCAACTACTTAAAACAGACGCCACGGGCAGACTGAGTGCAGGAGGCAGATGAAACTCGAGCTGTAGGCGGAGCGAGAGTCACGTGACAGGCCACGCGACTTTCAGCCTTATTGCATTCGTTTTATTGTTTCACCAGTACTAGTCCGGTTTTTTTCTAGCCACACCTCGTACAGCGCCTTATGTTACGCATACAGCGAGTGTGCAAGGGTTGGCTACATTGTTTTCTGTGACAAATATTACCTGTATTTCCTTACAGCTTACTCCTATTTTCCTCAGAATTTCGAACATCTTGCTCCATTTAATATTGTCGTACACTTTTGTTCTGGTTACGATGCCACGTTTTAGCAACCGTGTATATAAGAAGAGGAAGAACGTAGGGAAAAGAAAATTAACACTAATACCAAGTTGCGATACTACAATGAATGAGAGCGCGGAACATCGTCTCTTTGCTGTTTACCGTTTCGAATTAGTTCAGTGTTGCGCCTGTTGTTGGTAGTATTATACTTCTTGTGTAAAGCGGGTAATATGCAGTATGTACAAGAATCAGGAGGGAACAATAAAACCAATTTTTCATGACTTAGCACAGCCAGAATTGTTACACAAATTACACGGAAAGATGCAGAATCCTAATGAGAGCGTAGACAATTTGATTTGGAAAGTGATTCCTAAAAGGGTGTTTGTAAGCATAAAAACACTGCACTTTGGCATTTATGATGCAATAGCAATCTACAACCAAGGGAACAGTGTGAAGTTCTGAAGGCATTAGGATTTACATCTTGGGTGAACACTGTACGAGCACTAAGAAGTATTGACAGAGAAAGGATAAGAGGAGCAGAAAGAAGAGAAAGGCATATGAAGTACGATGGAACAACAGGCCAGAAAAGAAGACAGGAGAGGAAGCTTTTGGAGGATGAAGAAGAAGACCCTGATAATCCATCCTATAGTGCAGGAATGTATTGAGAAACTTTGATAGCCATTTCCCGTAAATTAGAATTTTTCGAATATAAGGAACATTTTCTCAAAATCCACTCAAGCTAGAGAGATGAAATTTTTATACAGCACTCCTAGTGGTCAAACTTACATTGTAACACAGCCATTTGGCAATATGTTCAGTAGTTTCATTTCAGTTTAATTATAAAGCAATTATTTGTAAAAAAAAATTGGGTCATTAATAAAAAAAATAATTGGAAGGAAACTAGAAAAGATACTCCAAAATCCCTTTGTCATAACTGCAATACTAAACCACTATATATGTAAAAGAAATTCAAATTTTTCTATTTGGTAGTTTATTCATAAATGTTCCTCAAACTTAGTGATATTAACATGGGCAGCATAGGCACCTCCGGCTCCCCTTAAATTACAAAGGAAATGCGCCATATACAACAACGACACACAGTGTTCATGCAAGCGTGTGCCAATAGCAAAATGTGTCAAAGGCTTTAGGAAGACTATGCAATGCTTCATAACAACAAATTACCTCCGATGAGCGTGAAGTCATAACTGTTTACATTAGATTTGTTTTAGCAGTTACGAGCGGGCTCATGCGCATGCGCAGTTGAGTCACGTTTGAGTAGTAGATTGTCCCGCTTCCGGCTACAGGAACGTGGCTGTTGCCTGTGCAAGCAGTCGCAGCAAGCTGCTAGATGCTACCGGGAAAAGGGGGCTCCGAATTCATATTCTTGAGGGGGAAAAAACTTGTTTCACAAAGCGCCTAGCATCCAGCGCACGTTGGTCTATCAATTATTCATATGATTTTGAAACGCATCCCTGTTGGTTTTTGAACATTTTTGAACACATTTTAAGTTGATTTCTGAATGAATCATAAGTTGATTTTTGATTGCGTGCATGGTGTACATGATGCCTCTGTCAGGAGAATTCTCGTCGCATCTAGAAATAAACGTTCCACAGGCAAAAGGGGACGGGGCTACACGAGCTGAGCGGAGTTAAGCCGAACGGATGAATGAATGCCAATCACTATCTGATTATGTGGTTGATTGGATTTACGAATTATCAGCGTTGTTATAATTACTAGCGAAATCCATAGATTCATACCGCAAGAATGGAAATAAACTACTAACAGGAATAACAGGTGAGAAAGATTACGTGTTATCTTCTCGGTGCATCCAAGAAAATGAAATTTTGACACAAACTTTTTGGCCAGATCGCTACACTAGTAAGGACCAGTTGTCAGCCGCTTAAGTTATATTCTGGAAGTAACGCGAGGAACGTGTTGTACGAACATGTAACAGCGCCTAACCGGAGAATAATCGCGGGATAACTAAACCTGTGATTCTGCCAGGGTTTGTGAAGTTAATCGGCGAACAAATTTTTCAATGGCAGGAATAACTACAGAATTGGTGATGACAAGATTGTTTGTTAGAATGAAGGAGGATGAGAAACAGGGACATCACACAAATTTTGGAAGAATAAGACAATTCCAAATTTATATAAAAATTTCGTAATACTACTTTTGGATCTCATGCTTGAGACACTGGTGCGTAGGAATGAAATGTGAAACTATTTCCTAACATAAAGCTTTTTGCTTGTAGTAGGCCTCATAGGCATTTGATATTGGTGCTTTGTGAACTATATTCTGTCGTGTTATAAAAATGACCATTTGTGCCAAAACAGTTTCGTTTATTAGATGTGTGTTACAAAATTTCTGCAATATTAGAAAGACGTATTTTGTTTTATCTAGTAGACAGTGACAAAATAGACATAATCAGATCGAGAAACCACACCAGTCTTGGGTATTATATGTACTGACAGTTTTTTTCATGTAGCAAAACGTTTGATGAAATTTGATGAGGTAGTAGATTCTCTCGCAGAAAGAAAACCACGCCATGTAAAGCTGTAACCAGATTAGATAGAAAAAAATGCTAGGAGCTAATTGAAGAAATGTGTAGTTTATTGCTTGGCTCGTGTCTTTATTGGTTTTATGTATCCTATATTTAATTTTATTACACACAAAACAGCAAGTTGTTAGCTAAAAGGCAATAAAGAGTGCAAATTTTCTGAAGAGTTCTTGTTCTCCCGATTACAAATTATCCCATTCGCTATTAATTGCGAGTTTTGTCCAACAGGCTGACTGGGATCAGGAGAGGCATCACAGGACATTTCAATTTCCACTGCCCTGAATATAGTTTGATGGCATTCATTACAAGATATACACGTTGAAACTCCACAGAGTGAAATACAGTGACGTGCGATAGAAGAATGCTGCACTTTGGCACACACATGTTTTGTGTTTCAGACTTTTCAGAAAGATGTGCGCTACAAGATGAACATATTTTTGAAATTTTTTTTTAAATTGGCCCGGTTAGCAAGTATCGGAGATCCGGGGCTTATGCGCAGAGCAGTCTGAGTTATAGTGGGTAGTCTCCACGTGACCGGTGTTTACATTTAGTGATTTTGCTATTTCTCTTTCGTCTACTCTCACGTCAAATGAAAACAAAACGGATATCTGTGGCCGGGAGATATCAAGTGAATTAAAATACATTCACATAATTACGGAAGGCTAAAATATTAGTTTCAAATTTTATTTCCACCCTTCCCGACAGTGAAGTTATTTTTGTCTGTTTGCTAAAGACATTAGACTTTTATTAACCTTTTCCGCAGAGGCAGTCAATTTATTTGATACGAAATATTCAATTCCACAGTACTGGCTAGTTTCAACTGCTCTCTGCATTTCAAGTGCACGTTTTCATCTTCTAGCACGTATGGCATTGTGCCATGATAAAGAACCAAACATGATGTAATACAATACTGTTGCTCCAAGAAAATTTAAATCCTGAAAACCACACTGAAAAGCTTAATATCAGATCGAGGTCTACTTCATTGGGAATCTGGACATACGAATGTGCACTTTTAAGTATGCAGTTTAAATGTTCACATTTAAGTATGGTTCGCGAAATTCCGATGCTCTTGGAGTATCCTTTGATGTCTTGTTTCTTTTATGACATAATGTATTATCTTTCAAGGTTTTATACGTACGTACGTACGTACGGTCTTCCTACGTCATGGAAGCTGCGCAAGAGCGGTGTCGCCTGTTATGTGCGTCCTCAGGCAACTGCTGAAACGAACCTATTTCTAACAAGTCGCGAGAAAATGTTGCGAATAGTGGTTTGAAAAGCGTTACTTTCAAAGTAAATATCCTTTTACGTAAGTTGAACTATGTGCGACAATGTACCATTAATTTCTTAAATCACAGAGCGTTTGACTCTCATTTAAAAATCAACTCTTTGATGGCGGGCCATTTAGAAGAATTTCGAACCATGAAGATCAGGCATTTATGTCACTATTAAAAATTTTACTGGCACATTTGTCTGATATATCTTAAAGTGTAACACGCGCAAAAAATATCAACATTATATGCAAAAGCTTAACTTCTCTTGCAGCTTATTAACCTTAAGAGACCAATATTATATGTGAACGCTTTGTATTTCTTGTAGCAACACTGTGAATACTAATTTAAACTATTAAATTTCCCTGTTTGTGTGTTCGTGCTACGTAACAGTGATGTTGCTGTTGGCTGACTACATCACGTGTCCCATGCTCTGAATATCCGCCGTCATCGGCTGTCGAGATCACGTGACATGAGCTATGACTGGCTTACAGAAGCGCATCTCATTCTCGATTCCAATGATTCAGAAAGTAACATGCGGTGTTTGGTAACAAGGAAAAAGTTGTTTTTTTTTTTTTTTTTCACCCGGGAGAATGTGTATTTTTAACCGGGAAATCCGGGAAAAACCCGGGAATTTTTTTTCCTTGTCCACGTGTACACCCTGATTGTGGAAGGCTAAAACATGTCCTTAATTTCAGTTTTCTGATTTTTTTTTATTTTGAGGTTTTTGGCAGTCAGTCGTTAATTGGGTTGTGAAACAATGAAGTTATTTTCGTCAATTTGCTAAAACAATTGGCTTTTATTAATCTTTTCCGCAGAGACAATCAATTTATTCGAAACTAGTGTCAAATGTTTGCTGAATTTCAAGTGCACGTTTTTATCTGCTGGCACGTATGGCCTTATGCCGTAATAAAGAAACAAACATGAGAAAATAGAGTACTGGTATTCCAAAAAAAATTGCATATCGAAAACCACACTGAAAAGCTTAATATCAAGTTGGGTCCTACTTATTTGTGAATCTGGACACATGAATGTGCTCTTTAAGCCGAATTATACATTTTAGTATGGTTTACAAAATTCTGATGCTCTTGGAGTATCCTCCGATGTCTTTTTTCCTTTATGATGTAATGTAAGATATCTCAACATAAGGGCTTCCTAAGTCATTGTAGCTGTGCACGCACAGTACCGCCTGTTTTCTGGCGCTCTCTGACCACTGCTGAAACAAATTCTAACAGGTTGCGGAAAATATTGCAAAATGTGGTTTAAAAAGGATGACTTACAAAGTAAATTTTATTTCATGCAAGATGAATTATGTTAGTGTGGCAATATGCTTTCAATATCTGAAATCACAGAGCATTTGATTCTCATTTAAAGCTCAACACTTTGAGGGCCAACCGCATAGAAGAATTTCGAGCCCAGAAGACCTGACATTTATGTCATTATTTAAAATTTACTGGCACATTTGTCTGATGTATATTAAAGGGAAAAACATGCAAAAATGACCAATATTATATGTGAAATCTTAGCTTTTCTTGCAGCTACACTATGTATATTAATTTATACCATTAACTTTTCCTATTTGTGCGTTCACGCTACTTAATAGTGATGTTGCTATTGGCTGACTACATCATGTGCCCTATGCTATGAATATCTGCTGTCATCGGCTGGCGAGTATATCTGACATGAGCTATGACTGGCTTACAAAAGCACATCACAATCTCACTTTCAATGCTTCGGAAACTGACATCCCATGTTTGGTGGAATCTGAATTCGTATTTCTGTATCACGAAAGCATATATGCAGTGTACATGTTGTTGCACGTCAAAGATCTCTCCAAAACACGTGTCCCCCCCCCCCCCCCCCCAAAGTGCCGGTAAGTTCTATGCTAGTGTATAAAGGTTGATAAGTTTTACAGTTCCAAGGGAAAATATACTGTCACTTAACACGGGAAAGGCATCTCTTTACCCTGGGATAAAGTGTAATTTTAACCTGAAAAAAAATCTGGGAATTTTTTTCCTGTCCTCATATACACCCTGCATGTCAATGTTTTCTTTTGAAAAACTTTCAAGTATATGGTTGCAGGATTAGTTTTTCTTTAACTGATTTGATTTAGCATTTTTGTTTATTTAAATAATATAAATAAATGATGATGATGTCAATAAACGTAATGTAATTTACTATGAATTGCGGAGAGACACAACAAAAAGCCTGTTATACATTGATCTTTAGGCCAAAGCCTTCTTTAGAAAAGCGCACACACACACACGAGATGATCATGGAAAGGATCAGTGATAGAATTAGGAGATAATCAACTTCAGCACAATAGTTAGTTTTGTAAAAATTACAAGTCCATGTTAATAGGAATTAACTGACTGTTGTCAAAGTTGTAAAAAAAAATCTGTATATAATTCTATCAAACAATGGAAACTCCAGGTAGGAATATAAACAAGGTAGGAAAAGACAGATTGCTACATACTGTAAAGAAGACTCATCAAGTTTGAATTTGTATGTGGCAATGGAAATGGATTAATAATTGCTTGAATAATTGGAAAAAATTGATTGGAAAGAATAGTTGAAAGGAAATTCTGAAGGTGATTTATGAATTTGTGCATAATCTTGGGTGAACTGGAACCGATAGCAATATCAATAGACCTTTAATACCATATCATAGAAGGTCAATAAACATGATTTGCATTACGTACTGACCGAGCGAGGTGGCGCAGTGGTTAGCACACTGGACTCGCATTCGGGAGGACGACGGTTCAATCCCGTCTCCAGCCATCCTGATTTAGGTTTTCCGTGATTTCCCTAAATCGTTTCAGGCGAATGCCGGGATGGTTCCTTTGAAAGGGCACGGCCGATTTCCTTCCCCATCTTTCCCTAACCCGAGCTTGCACTCCGTCTCTAATGACCTCGTTGTCGACAGGACGTTAAACAACACTAATCATCAATCATTACGTACTGATGCTTCCAGTAGTGTGCAGTAGCAAATAATCACTGCAACCATTGAAACTGTTGATCTTCACATTAATTGCATTGTGTTTAGTCTTGATTGAGATAAAGTCGATGCAGGAACGCTCCTCTGGATACCACGTAATTATTCTTGTCTGCACCGAACCTCTTGATGCAGGATTTCAGCAGCGAGTGCAATGATGAACAGATAGGAGTTGACCTCATAACCATGCAGGTAAATATTCCTTTTCTAATAACTTTTTATAACACTTCTAATGACCAGTTAAAATACACATTTTTAACAATGCTGGTATGATGGATACAAGCATACATCCGTACCCTACCACTTCCATAAAAAAAAGGGGTGACGATACATGATTTACTAAATTGAAGAGCATATTTCTTACTTTGTTTCATATGCATATAACGATGTATCAAAACATTATCCTTGCCACAAACAACTCGTTAATTTACCTTTGGTAGTGTCTATAACTCATCAGTTTCTATATAAGAAAAGAAAAGAACGACAGAATAATAAGATTCAATACAAGTTTCAGGCAGGCCTAATTAAAAGACACACACAGCGTTTGGCCACAGCCTTCATCAGTAGAAGAGAGACACTCGCACACCATTCTCATACGCACAAGCAAGCACACATCATGCACACATGACCGCCAAATCCAGCATCATTGGCCGGAATACAACATCACGTGGGATGCTAGCAGCAATCTGGAGGAGGGCGGGGAAGAGATGGCGTATGGGTGGGTAGAGAGATGAAAGCTCTCTGGTGGAGTGTGCAGAGACTAGAATGCCAACAGGTGCAGCATCGGTAGGTTGTGAGGCAGCAGCTAGGGAAAAAAAAGAGCAAATAAGGAAATCAGCTGGGAAAGACAGGTGGATGCACTGGCTGAAGGCTGCAAATAAACAGGGTGGGAGATGAGAATGGAAAGGAGATGATAGGACAGGAGGGTTGAAACTGTTGGTGGAAGATGTGGGGACAGTATGTTACAGTAGGCTGAGGTCGGGATAGTTACAGGAGAGGAGAATGTAGTGTTAAGGATGATTGATTCCCATATGCACAGTTCAGAAAAACTGATGGGGGAGGGAAGGATCCAGATAACTTGGGTAGTGGAGTAGCCATGCATGTTGTGCCACAGGGTGGTCTACTTTGCTCTTCATCACAGTTTGGATGTGGCCATTCATCCTGTTGGACAGATGGTTGGTTGTCATACCAATATAAAAATCTGTGCAATGATTGCAGCAGAGCTGGTGAATGACATGATGATTTCTTAGATGGCCCAGCCCCTGACGAGATAGGATAAACCTGTGACAGAACAGTAATAGGAAGTGCTGGGTTGGTGGAGTGGGCAAGTTTTGCACCTGGGTGTTTCACAGGGATATGATTCTAGTGGCAAAGGGTTGGGGATGGGAGTGGTATATGGATAGACTAGGATGTTGTAGAGGTTGGGTGGGTAATGGAACATCACTTTAAGAGGGGTGGGAAGTATCTCGGGTAGATGTCTTTTCATTTCACACCATGATGATAGGTAGTCAAAGCCCTTGCGAAGGATGTGGTTCAGCTGTTCCAGTCCGGGGTGGTACTGAGTGATGAAGGGGACACTTGTTTGTGGCTGGTTCTTGGGGGTATTGGGAGGGTTTGGGGGGGGGGGGGATGAAAATGGCACAGGAAATCTGTTTGCAGACTAGGTCTGGAGAATAGTGCCTGTCCATGAAGGCCTTAGTGAGACCCTCAGCATATTGAGCAAGGTTGTTTTTATCAGTGCAGATACACTGTCCCTGTGTGACCAGGCTGTATGGGAGGGATTTTTTGGTGTGAAAGGGATGACAGCTGCTGAAATGCAGGTACTATGGGTGGTTGGTGGATTTAATGTGGACAAAGGTGCAGATGGAGCCATCAGAGAGGAGGTGATCAACATCTAGCAAGGTAGCACGCTGGGTTGAAGAGGAACACATGAAGCAGATGGGGGAGAAGGTGCTGAGGTTGTGAAGGAACAAATATAGGGTATCTTGGCCCTGAGTCAAGATCATGAAGATGCCATCAATGAACCTGAGTCAGACTAGGGGTTTGGTGTTTTGGAAATCTAGGAAGATCTCCTCTAGATGGCCCATAAAAAAGTTGGAATAGGAGAGTGCGGGATGCCCATAGCTGTGCTGCAGATTTGTTTATATACCTTCCCTTCAAATGAGAAATAGTTGTGGGTTACTCATCTTTATGCGTCTTTTCACTTATCCAGCTTGTCTCACAACCATCAACACCTGTTTTGCCCATTTCTGCATCTTTCCCGTTTCCTTTGCACCATTCCTACAACAATGGACACTTGCACCACCTTTCTGCACCAGTCCAGAAAAGTATACCTTTAACTGGCTGAAACCCAGTCCCACATCCTGTTTCTCAAATGCTGCCTAAACCATGCAGTCCCCCCAAATGGCCTAATTGTAAAAATCCTTTCTCTGGATCACACCCCTTTTTTCACAATGACCTACACCTTTTCTGATTTTGCCAATACCTGGCCCTCACAAACCTGGTACTGCAAAAACACATCTCCGTAGCACTGGCACCCCAGAACCACCTTTGGTCTCTCTGCAAGATACTACTACCATGCAATCCCTACTCCATACATCACATCTCTGAAATTGAATCCTTGCTGTCCAGCATCTGGAGGAGCATTCCAGACACCACCTCCATAAGTTACGCAACCTGCCGACATCTTACTGCCACCTTGAGGCACCACTATCTAAAACCTATCATACCCGCAGTGTTCCTCCTCCTCAACCCCTCATAGCAGCCAAACCCTGCATAGCTGACATTTTCAACTTGCTAAATCCCTCAAAACTTCCTACCAACTCTCCACCAAGTCCACAGCCAAAACAGTCCTGTAACACTGTTGGTAACCTTTCCACCAAAACCCCCATCTCTCAGAAGTTTCAGTCCTATCCAAAGGCCTCACCTTTAGCCCTACACCCAAATTTAATGATGCTGGACTTGCCAAAGACATACTCTCCTCCTCCCAATTCCTTCAACTAAAACCACCCTAATCCCTAATCCAATGTTGAACTCTGTCTCTTCCAGTTCATACCACCATCCAACCATGATCCCTCCTCCCCCCCTCTCCCACCTAACCACCTTCCAGGAATTCCTTGCCTCCAATTTAGCCTCACCATCCTTCCCCAGGTCCCTTCCTCACAGCCATACACAACCGTAAAACAAATCCTGATCTGATCATACTACCTGCAGGGAAAGGTTCAATCAGTGTTATGAATCATAGTGACTACCTCGCAGAAGACCTCCACCAGTTATCTGTCTCCTCCACCTATAAACTCGGCCATAGTGATCCCATCCCAGAAGCTTAACACAATCTCCAATCACTGCTTAAAGCCTTAGGCCCTTCCCAGTACATCTCCCCTGAATCCATTTCCCTCCTCACCCTTATGACACCCAGCACACCCACCTTCTACACGCTCCCCAAAATCCACTAAACTCAACAATCCTGGATGCCCCATTGTGGCTGATTATTGTGCCCCCACTAAAAGTATTTCAGCCCTCATTGACCAATATCTCCAACCAACCAACTGCTTGTAATCTAGCCTCCCATGTCAAAGACACCAATCACTTCCTTCAAGGACTTTCCACCATCCTCACCCCTTTACCTCCTTGATCCCCACTCATCACTGTTGATGCCCTATACATCAACATCCCACATGCCCATGGTCATACCTCTATTGAACACTAACTTTCCCAAAGTCCTTCAGACTCCAAACTCACTACCTCATTCCTTGTACACTTTACTAACTTTATCCTAACTCACAACTACTTCTAATTTGAAGGGAAGGTATATAAACAAATCTGCACCACAGTCATGGGCACCTGCATGGTACCCTCCTATGCAAACATTTTATGGGCCATCTAGAGGATAATTTCCTAGCCTCCCGAAACACCAAACCTCTAATCTGGCCCATGTTCGTTTATTGACGATATCTTCATGATCTGGACTCAGGGCCAAGACACCCCATCTTCGCTTCTTTACAACCTCAACACCTCCTCACCCTTCTGCTTTACGTGGTCATCCTCAACCCAGAGTGTTACCTTGCTAGATGTTGGCTGCATCCACACCTCTGGCCACATTAAACCCACCAATCACCAGCAGTACTTGCAGTATACATCTGTCATCCCTTTCACACCAAAAAATCCCTCCCATACAGCTTGGCCATCTGGAGATGGCATATCTGCAGTTATAAAAACTCCCTTGCTCAGTATGCTGAGGGACTCACCAAGGCCTTCACAGGAGGCACTACCCCCAGAACTAGGGACCAACAGATCTCCCAAGCCATTTCTCTCACACCCCCAAGAACCAGTCACAAAGGAGTGTCCCCTTTGTCACTCAGTACCCCCTCAGACTGAAACAACTAAACCAAATCCTCCGCGAGGGCTTTCATTGCCTATCATTGTTCCCTGAAATGAGAGACATCCTAACTGAGATACTTTTTTTTTCTTTATTTGGCCTTTGAGTGTGTACTCAATTTAGCCATCGGCAACACATAGTGACAATGTACACATAATTGAATAAACAAATACAGAAATGCATATTTACAAGAATAAAAAACTTAACTGTTACAGGTTTGTACATAATGTTTTAAAAATTGAATTGAATTGGAAAATAATTAAGAGTGCCTTGGCTTACAGTTCACACCAATTCTGAAATATCTTCATCAGCATGACATATTTATAATTTACGTACACCATTAAAACCTACAGATTGTGACCAGTACTCTTGATGAAGTTAACTATCACTTTATATAGACGAACGTCTTCAGTACACAAAAGAGAAGAAGCTGATTGAGGAAGATGGTAGCCCATACTCAGCAATGTGAAGAAAGACCAACCGTTCACGGTCAAATTTGGGGCACATAAATAAGATGTGGTTGACATCAGCTTCCGACTCAGGATCACACTCACATGCTGGTGAACTGTAAACGTTGATCCGATGTAGATGTTGTGGGAAAGAGGCATGATTGAAGCGGAGTCTTATGATGGTAGAAATCGTGGATCGGTCCAGATGTGTCCCCATGAACCACGGCTGTGAAGTAATCCGAGGTTGTAGCACTGCGTAACAACCGCCTTTTGTCTGTTGAGAAACATTCCACATTTCCTGCCATTGTTGTCTTGCGTGATCCTTGACTTCACGTTAAGTAGTCTGTATAAGGAAGGTGCAGATCCAGGACGGTGCCTAAGGTTGCCGCTTGTTTGGCTAATGCATCAACTTCATCATTATAGAGGATACCAGAGTGGGAAGGTACCCACAACAAATGGATCATCCGGCCCGTGCGTGTGCTGTGAATATATTCAGATATCACATCCAAGATATAACTGTTGGTTGTTTTGTTCCATCGACTGTACTGAATGTTTTTAAGAATGCTTTGCGAGTCAGATACTATCAGTATCTTGAGGAAGTAAGTGCTAGAGACAAACTTAAGTGCTTCCAAAACTGCCACTGTCTCCGCCGTAAAAATAGAAGTGCTCGTAGGCAGTTTGAAGGTTTTGCGGATCTGGATCTGAGGGCAGAAAAAAGTGCATCCTGTACACTCTTCTTGTGGAATTTTGTAGCCATCGGTATATAAACAGAGAAAACCCGGCCATTTTGCTTGAACGAGACGATTGAAGCCAACGTTGACATTAGTACTGTCGAGTCAGGTCGTACTTAAATAATGGACTGTGGTCTGGGAGCAGAGCGTTTGAAGATCATATTCAAAAACAGGTAGATGCGCTGAACGCTGTATAGAATGTATGACAGGTGACCAAGCGTCAAAGCTAGCACAAACGGCTGGCACTTTATTCCTTCTGTGGGATGCAATCCACAGTCGATAAATGCAGTCTCTACTTTGATAGACGGAACTGTCCATAATGGCCATGCCTTGAATGTAGAATTTGTCCGATAACATTTGGTGCCTAGTGCTCAAGGGCATCTCCCCTGCTTCTATTAGAAGGGCGTTGGTGGGCGTCGATCGCATGGCTCCAAGACAGGTACGAATGGCTCTATATTGAAGAGTAACTAATTTGGAGAGATGAATCTTTGACGCAGTGTGGTAGAATTGACAGCCATAGTCTAATCGAGATCGAATTATCCCTCGGTACATGGTGAGTAAAACACTCTGGTGCGCTCCCCACCAGACACGAGTGAGTGATCTGATTACATTTAAACCTTCTTCACACTTGGTAACGGTGGATCGGATGTGGGGCGCCCAGCTTAACCGAGAGTCAAAAATCATCCCCAGAAATCGAACGTGAGATTTTATTTGGAAGGTGTACTTGCCACAGGTAATGTGATCTTCAGTGCAAGCTGTCTTCGATTTGGAGAAGGGAACGACTGCTGATTTCTCAGCCGAGATCTCCAGCACATTGATAGAGAGCCACTCATCGATGTGTGTGATAGTTGTGGTTAATGCTGTTTTGGCCTGAAGATATGAAGCAGCAGTAGAATAAACACATATATCATCAGCATACTGTAGGATTTTTGTGGGGGGAGTAATTATGCGTTCTAGGTTGTGCGTATATAGAGTATACAGGAGAGGACTTAAAATTGCACCTTGCGGCAAGCCCTGGGAGACATAGAAAGGTCTGATCATGGTACCTTTGAAACGGACGTAATCAGGGTACTGATACCGTAGATCATCCGTGAAGGAATTCCGAATCCTGCCAGCATGTCCAAGAGTATCGGTATTTGTACATGATCATATGCACCCTTAACGTCAAGAAAAGCTGCCACTACTGCCTCTTTTGTTTGAAAGGCTGACGTGATATCCATATTAAGCAAAAACAGGTTATCCATGGTCCCTTTGCCTTTTCTGAAGCCGTATTGACTCCGAGGCAACAAATTACTTTTTTCAAGCCACCATTCTAGTCTCCTTTTTACCATTCGTTCCAGTGTTTTTGCAACACACGATGACAAGGCAATAGGTCTATAATTAGTACTGACATTTAGATCTTTACCACTTTTGAGAATTGGAATTATTACTTGCGTCATCCATGCTGATGTGAGGTCTGTCTTCATCCAGTACTGATTAAAAATGTTCAAGAGAAAGTCTTTCGCTTCTATAGGCAAGTGTGCAAGCATAGAGTAGTGTAGTGTATATGATCAATGCCAGGGCAACTGTCGCTCGATACTTTAATAGCTTCATTGAGTTATTCTTTAGAGAAAAGATGAAGGAGAACATGATAGCAGTCTTCTTCAGCAGGGAACCGATGGTTTAAAAATGGCACCATGGAAGGAGCGATTGTATCTATGAATTCCTCTAACCAGGCCGTGGTAGCAGGAGGGGAGGAAGACAGTCTTCTTATTCTAAAAGCTTTTATTTTATGCCAGATATTTAGGGCCAGGCAAAATTGTTTCCAACTGTCCTTCTTGGTTTTCTTCAGGAATTTGTTAACTCGCGCATTCACTTTTTGCACAGCCAAGAAGTTGTCCAATGAAGGATTCTGACGATAGGTTTTCAAGGCGAATCGTCGCTTCGCAACTTCCCGAGAGCATTCAGAATTCCACCAAGGAGGAGAATGGTGCTTCATTATCAACCGTCCTAAAGTGGTGTTCCAGCACCCACCCAACCTTCACAACATCCTATTCCATCCCTGTGCCACTCCCAATCCCAACCCCTTGCGACAAGGATCATATCCCTGTGGAAGACCCACGTGCAAAACCAGTCCAATCCACCCACCCAGCACTTCTTATTCCAGAGCTGTCACAGGTTTATTATACCACATCAGAGGTCAGGCCACCTGTGAAAGCAGCTGTGTCATTTACCAACTCTGCTGCTATCATTGCATTATATTGGTATGACTACCAACCAGCTGTCCAACAGGACTAATGGCCACTGTCAAACTGTGGCCAAGAGGAAGGTAGACCTCCATGTGGCACAATATGCAGCTGAACACATCACACTTGATTTCAATGGCTGCTTCATTACCCCAGTTATCTGGATCCTTCCTCCACCACCAGCTTTTCCGAAGAACTGTGCAGATGGGAGTTATTCTTCCAACACATTCTCCGCTCCTGTAACTATCCCAATCTCAACCTATGGTCACCACACCCTCCACTCACCAGTTTCCACCCTCCCCCCCCCCCCTTCTCCCCGTCCTATCATCCCATCCCCATTCCCCTGTTTATTTGCAGGCCTCTGCCAACGCATCCGCACATCTTTCCCTACTCCTGTCTGTATTTGCTCCTTTTTTCCCCCACCTCTCTGCCCCACAACCTCCTGATGCTGTGACAGTTGGCATTCCAGTCCCTGCACACGCCATCAGACAGTGTTCATCTTTCTCCCCAGCAGTACACCATCCCTTCCCCTTCCCCGCCCCCTCCAGATTGCTGTTTGTGTCCCACATGATGTTGCATTCTGTCCAGAGATGCTGGAGTTGGTGGTCGTGTGTGCACGAGGTCTGCTTTCTTGAGTGTGAGGTTGGTCCCCCCTTCCCCCATCTCTCTCTCTCTCTCTCTCTCTCTCTCTCTCTCTCTCTCTCACTGGATGTGTCTTCTTTATGGTAACTTGCAATCTGCCTTTTCCCACATAGTTATATAAAATTCTATTTAACTTCAATGCCTTTCACTTAACATTAATCACTTGAGGAATATATTTAGAACCTGATACCACACAGTCATAGGAAAGAACGTAGTGAATAATGATTAGTAGTCTGTACAGGAGTAACATTAAAAAGCAGTGCTGGAGGACAGAAGTAACTTTGCAACTACTTGCAAAGTATTTGTACTGCCTCGAGAATTTCGATGCCAGTTCTACAGACCCTCAGCTTTCCACTGTCTCGGACACCCGATATTTTACGTACAAGAGTGAGAGACGGGAGAGTGTCTACCTCACACCAGTTTTGTGTATGCGCTGGGTGGATGTGTAAGAGAATGTTACAATGTGGACAGTTGATCAATGCAGGTTTGTGGTTGCCACACTCACCACAGAAGCTACATGCCCAGCACAAGGAGCAAGCATGCCTTACTCCATCATGGTGCTACATCAGTCATTATTGTGAACAGTTGAACTATGTTATAAGGAAAGAAAAAGACACTTACTTACTTACTCTCTTGACATTCTGATGGTGGGCTTGCGAGGACTTTGAGAGATTTCTGGAACTGAATTTATTGTAAAAGTACTTAATAGTTCTGATGGTCCGCGAGTCATTGAGCTCATGAAATATTGTTTATTTATGTGAAAACTATTATGTGGTGTTCTGTTTGTGGAAGTGAAAATATAGTGTGACTAATTTAAAAGTATCTTGAGTGTACAAAATCATTTTGAGAGTAGAGAAAATACCTCCAAACAGCATTATATCTTTGGAGAGAAATTTGAGGAGATTGACGCAACCAGCTATCCTGAAAAGAAGATCGGAAAAAGCACATCCAAGTAAGTCCAATGATGAAGGGGAGGTGTCAGTCCTGTACACCAGCACCACATGGCTTCCTCTAGTCACCAGAAACCGCCAGAACATTGTGACTGTGACAGGACTCAAAAAGGAGGAATTTGTGAAGTACATTGAGACTGAGACATGAAGATACTGGGAGTTGCCATAACAACCAATAGTAACAAGACTGAGAAATTGTTCCGCAAAATTGGATGCGGCCCAAATGGAAAAAGGGGTGAATGATTTAATAAATACTACACAAAAGAAGTCGAAGAAAATATTTTGGATAAGAAGATTTGAGTGTGGGGAAGAAGCAGTTCTCACACATGCAGTAACCAGCTGACACCAACGCATTAACCCGCCACCAATACTGACTGCAACAGCTGCCGTTCACCGTTGCCGTCTTTGCATCCACTCACCAACGCCGCAACCAACATTCGATGCTGCCGGTGCATGTGCTATTCACCGGTGCCGATTCTGCACTTGCTTACCGAGGCAGTATAAAACTCTACACCGGGTGAGCGAAGAACAATAATTGTTTGAGTAGAAAATTAAAAAGAAAAAAAGAAGAAGAAGAAGAAGAAGAAACTGTTCAAAGACTATAGTACTGTAGCTAGCACATTTAGAGGGGAAGTTGTTTTAGATGACCACTAGGTCGAAAATCAATAGGGATATGGATAGCATTCAAAAAACAGGGGAAACTTCAGAACCAGCCATGGCTATGACAGTGAGTAAAGAGGCACCAGACTGGTCTGAGGTAGTGAATTTACTTAAACCCCAGAGAGCAGATTCAGTGGCTTTAAGAAAAGAACTAAATGCTAAGTTAGATACTCAAATAGTTTCTTTAAGACAAGAGTTAAGTGATAAAAATCTTAAGTTAGATGCACAGAGTGAAATTTTAAGTAACCAACGCGAAACCTTGAACAATCAAGCAGCTAATATACTTTTGTTAAAGACTGAATTTGACTCTTTAAATAATAAGGTAGAAAATCTGAAATTAGATTTAAAGAGTGAACTCACCAATTCTTTGAATACTCAGTTTGAACAACTATTTACTGAGTTTAACGAAAGACAGGATGAGTAATTTCAGGATTAACTAAAAAATTAGAATTTGATATTGAAGATAAATGTAATAATGTAGAAAGGGGACTTGTCTAAAAATTTGGATCACTTCAAAATGTATCCA
This sequence comes from Schistocerca nitens, assembly GCF_023898315.1. Classification (NCBI taxonomy): domain Eukaryota; kingdom Metazoa; phylum Arthropoda; class Insecta; order Orthoptera; family Acrididae; genus Schistocerca; species Schistocerca nitens. The sequence goes on along the minus strand of NC_064618.1, from coordinate 280,425,623 downwards.
ATGTTACATTCGATGTGGTAAAGCAAAGGTTGCATGCCTTAAAAGACAGTGTAGAAAAACAGGATAAGATGATCCCTATTGTCCAATCGCAAATTGCAGGTGTCAACACTCGAGTTGATGGCATAGAGAGAGAAATTTTAGGGAAAAACTAGCCAACTTTGACATGATGATAAGTAGTCTGACAGAACCTTTTGAGTTAATTACAGATCGAGAAATTACCAAGAGTATAATCTCCAGAAATGTTGTGACTATTGCTTCTTCCAAATGTAATAATACCAGCCAAGGTTATAGGTGACTTTTGGAAAAGATTCAAATTTATCCAGGCTAAAGTTGAAAATATAATAACTTTACCTGATGTTGTGTTACCTAGTAAAGTGGTGATAGTTTTGCCTTGGGGAAACTTTCACACAAAATTTAACGAGAAGTACTGGTCTGCACTTGCTCAAGTGAAGTTAATATCAGACCCAGGTGGGGTCACGTATGTACCCCATGTACATTAATGTTCTGTGTTAACGGGTGGAGTGACGACTGTCGGATCCCGAGTTGTGTTTGGTGTTACTTCCATATTCTTTTTCCTACACCGAATTCTATTCAAATCTTATATTATCTTGTATTCTATTCTCAAATTCTTATAGTGTCATATAGTTTAGTTAGCTACTCCTGCATACTCGTCTTGTAGCGGACAAGCAGGATTTGCAGCAAATCAGTGATCTCGTCGTTATACGAGGGCTATCCACAAAGTACATTACGTTTTGGAATTAAAAATAAATAAAGTATTGGAAATTTTTTTATTAAATACAGATGAAAGCCACACTTAAATACTACTTTTCTACATAGTTGCCATTTAAATTAAGGCATGGACGAGCTTGGAAATTCCTTCGTCGTAAAATTCGGCCGCCTGTGCTTTCAACCACGTGGTTACCTATTCTTGATGATGTGCATCGTCATCAAAACGCTGCATAGCCAACCACTTCTTCATTGCTGGGAATAAGTGGAAGTTGCTCGGTGCCAGATCGGGACTGTACGGCGGATGAGGAAACAACTCCCACTTAAAAGATTCGAGAACTTCACGAGTGGCATTTGCCGTGTGGGCCCGGGAGTTGTCGTGAATCAGCAAGATCTTTGAGCCCAACTTTCCTCTGCGCTTGTTTTGTATTGCTCTTCCGAGGTTGTGCAGAGTTTGGCCATACCTTTGAGAATTTATTGTAGTGCCTCTTTCCAGGAAATCCACAAAAATCACACCTTTTCTGTCCCAAATATGGTAACCACGTGGTTGAAGGCGCAGGCGGCCGAATTTTACGATGAAGGAATTTCCAAGCTCGTTCATCGCTATGATAAGTGCCTTAACTTAAATGCCAACTATGTAGAAAAGTAGTATTTAAGTGTGGCTTTCATCTGTATATAATAAAAAAAAAATTCCAATACTTTATTTATTTTTAATTCCAAAACGTAATGTACTTTGTGGATAGCCCTCATACAAAGTCTTGCTCGTTTTACGGACACTGTGATTCCCTGTTGTTAAATCGAATCAGGACTAATGTCTCTTAATATGTAAGTCAACCACACGCTCTGCTCTGGTCAACAGCGTAATGTTAAATAAAAGGTTATTCGATGTATCTAAGCCAACAGCACATTCTGCTCTAGTCAGCAGCTTTGCCTGCAGTGGATTGCCAATTAGATATATCCGCATTTACATCCAAAATACTTAATACCTGATGTAGGTGTAAGTTGGCAGCAGGCCCCACTCTAGTCCCAATGTAAATGTGAGTCGACAGCACGCTTGGCTCTAGTCATCAAGGATCTTGAATCCGATAATAATGAGGTTTTAATTTTTTCTAAGGCAGTTACTAAGAAATATTAGTTTAACAATAGATAGAGATTTAGAGGAAGCATAACACATAATATAATATAAACGCCATCCACGTATATTTAGGTTTTATTTTTTCCTAAATTAGTCTTTGTACGTAATCTCTTCACCAGTTTTTCATACAAACCTGTGTGTAGCAGTATTGATGAATGGCAATGGATAGGAAATTAACAAAAACAGTGGAGAATTGGACCTGCTAAGCATCTGAAAGCATTTAAATAATTTTCGATGGTTAGATGTGGTTAGATGGTAGGGAATTGTGCCTGCTAGGACATTTTATGATGTCCTTGGTTATTCCAAGGGCGCCCTTGCTGGTCTTCGTGACTTGTCCTGCGGCCATGATTGTAATGTCAACAGCAACCAACGCAGTCTTTGCATATAGTTAGGTCGTATTTTTGCCTAACCAGTCAGTCTCTCCCGCCATCCGCATATAGATAGGTCATATTTTTGCCTAGCCAACCAGCGTATAGTTAGGCCTTATTCTGGCCTAAGCTATTCTTGGAGAGTAATCTCTTCTCCAGTTTGTTTATGCAAACCTGGGTGAAGAAACTGCGAAAGATGTTAGATAGATGGAGGATGCAATATAGTATGAATAATTATATATTTGTGATAATATGATAGTTTTATACTTAGTACATAGTATTTTATACCTTTTGTAGGATGTAATGCAGAGAGAAGGGTTTGTATTAGTTTTGAAAGGGGTGGGTACTGCAGGTACAAACATGGCAACTACACACACACACACACACACACACACACACACACACACACACACCTTTCAGACAACCCTTGCAAACAAGTGTGACTGATTCTTCACCATTTGCCATTCCATAGGGGTTGCTAAGATTTTCTTCGGGGGCTTCAAAGGTGAAGGTGAGAATGAGAATGTCCGACTGCAGGAGACGTTTAACATCATACCTCCTCCAGCTTCTTACTCAAGTACCGGCGAAGTAGGGATCCTGGGGAAGGGGTTTCTGTCTTTGGGGCCATCTTATTTCACTCTTCAATCTTAGCAACCATTTCCACTTTTTCCTTTCTTACTTCTCTAATGAGTACTGGTTTATCTTTCCCTCTTTCCATAAGGATACACTTCTATTGCTGAAGTCCTTCTCGATTTCCGTGGTTTACCATAACTGTCAACTTATTTTACATTAGTAGGCTAAAGAATCAGGCTACACGAATACCCATATGCATACACACAAAGACACAAACAGGAAATGGACAGTTTGAGATGATGCGAGAACCATCAAGTGTTGTAGGGGGAAGTACATGCACATAAGGAAGCATGCACAAATTGTTAGTTACGGTGATGGTTCCACATCACATATAGGCATGTACAGGGATATGCTTATATATGTAAGAACTATGACAATTAATGTTTATTATGACAATATTACATTGGTATGTTTACATCAGAGAAGGAGGTACACATTGTGGTTCATTATGAACATGCTACATCGTATACCTAAGTGTACAGAAATATACTTGGATTTGGGGGAAAAAAAACTAGGATGATTTTGTGTAAAATACACACGCACAACTAAGAAGGAAGCATGAGTAATTAAGTAGAGCAAGCCAGAGGAGAATGGATTGTGATAATCATTCAAGGAATGTCAGTCTGACAACTATTCTGACAAATTGTAGGACAGTGGGACAAATATAGCGTAAGTAAGAGTATAATATATTTACATCTACGTGTATATGTGTGGTGTCCATTGGAAGTGTAGGAATGGAAACATAATGGAGGACTCTAGGATGTGAAGTGAAGTATTAAGAAGCACAAGTGGAGAGTGAGGTGGATTTTAATATTTCCAAGTAGTTTTGAGTTATAGTATACATAAAGGGGTATACTATGACAATGAACTGTGACGCCTACTCAGGAAGGAGAAGGAGGCCGTACCCAGCATTTATTGCATGGAAAAGGACAGGTAGGCATACACAAGAAGGGCTGACCTATACTGTGCAGGCAGGGGCACCAAGAATGGGATTGATCTGTACCATAGTAGAATAGGAATTAAAACGGGTGTACATACCGAAACAGGAGGAGGAAGTGCATTCATGGGGTCAACCCGTAGGTAGGGCATAGGTACTGTGCCTAAAGGAAAAAGGACAGTATCGTGACAGAAGGCACACATTTTGTAGAGATTGTTCTGGTACGTTTGGATTCTCTATTCCACCTGCAGTGTTATTTTTTATGTGAATTTACAAGTGCCAAAAAGAGCATTTTTATTTGCTCGGAGTTCCTCCAGACTACAAGCTACTGTAGGGAATGAAACTGTTAAGTACTAAAGAAAAAATAGTTCAGGGAATTATACTAAAGAATGATGTAATAAAAAGTCTATGACACCTGGAGTTTATGATTGGAAATCAGAAATGTTGTCCACACGGTCCCTAGATATAAAAGTACGAATTTCAACATTAGGGGAGACGCTCAGATAATTAGTATCAAAACGAAAAAAGAAGAGCTATGTATTAAATACACGATTGCTAGAAAAAAGGTTATATAAACTGATTGAAATGTAAATTAGCGTAATGTGAATACGATCTTGATGTACATAATGAACATGTATAAAATATTGCATGTTCGAGCTAAGGGGAGGGATGTGTAGTGCCTCGAGAATTTCAATGCCAGTTCTAGAGACCCTCGGCTTTCCACCGCCTTGAACACCCGATATGTACGAGAGTGAGAGATGGGAGAGTGTCTACCTTGCGCCGGATTTCTGTGTGCACAGGGTGAACATGTATCAAGAGAATGCTACAATGTGGACAGTTGATCAACATGGGCAAGTGGTTGCAACACTCGCCACAGAAGCTATATGCGCAACACAAGGAGCAAGTGCACCTTACTCCATGATGGTGCTACCTCAGTCATTATTGTGAACAGTTGAATTATGTAATAAGAAAAGAAAAAGACACTTACTTACTCTCTTGAGATTCTGATGGTGGGTTTGCAAGAACTTTGAGAGATTTCTGGAACTGTATTTATTATAAAAGTACTTAATAGTTCTGACGGTCTGCGAGTCATTGGCCTTACAAACATTGTTTATTTATGTGAAAACTATTATATGGTGTTCTGTTTGTGGAAGAGAAAACATAGTGGGATTGATGTGAAAGTATCTTGAGTGTACGGAACCATTTTGAGAGTAGAGAAAATTCCTCCAAACAGCCTTATATCTTCGGAGAAGAAGTTGGGGAGATAAGACACAGCCGGCTAGCCTTAAAATAAGACTGGCAAAGCACATCCAAGTAAGTCCAATGATGAAGGGCATGTGTGAGGCTTGCACACCAGCACCACACGGCTTCCACTAGTCACCAGAAACTGCCAGATATTGGAGGTAAAATTACATGTTGATGATTGAATGAGCTAAACTCAATAATAATTAAGATTGATTGTAATTATTTTTCAGAGATAATCATTGCTGTATATGACAGATCGGAGGACGTATCGGCTACAGATGACTCATCAGTTGTAAATCTCAACATTCATATACCAGTCCTGAAAGAGCAGCCTGACTTATCTACTGATCTTTTTATACTGAGTATGACAGCTCCAAATATGGATTGGGTTTCCAGCTGTATGAGAAATTTGAGGGAAAGTCAGAATAAAAAGTAAAACCTGTTACATTTACCAGTACAAATGTGACAAAATGGAAAATGAAATATTCTGTGTCAGAACAGTACCATTGATCATACTGCAGTTTTCAAAACTTCACGTGTACAGGCTGCAGGAACAAAATTTGCTAATTAGTATGAAGTGCCATGAAGGCAGCCTTGGTGGGGATGGTCACATTCAAACCAGTGCATGTAAAGTTGGTTTAACATCTGTGTCACTAGTGCAATGCATTGGTCAAAGGAGCCATATGTTTTTGTCGGTAAGACCTTCTTTCCTAACAGCTGGTCAACTGCTGCCACTCTTTGTACTTTCATGCACTTCAATATCCCTTCCTGAAGTCCTATTCCTGGCTGGCATTTAACTGTTTAACTGTTGGGCACTTCAGGGCAACTGCAAATATGCAAAGAAGAGGACAAATGGAATTGCCATTGTCCATGAAATCACCACAAAACAATGAAGGAGTAAGACTTATTTCTGCGATCTTCTCAGCACACAAATGTTAAACTGCCCTTTAATTTTCTGATCATTCTGTGAGGCAAATTCTTCATGATGATCGCCATTTCTTTTAATTCACGTTGGCTGTGGTGAAATAACTTGTTGAATGTTAGCTCCCACTTTTTGTTACTTTGCAAAATGTGTGTGAGGAATTGCTCAAAAAGTTGTCTCTATGCTACTGGAATACTAACAGTGCCATACAAATCATGAGAGGGCTCTTTCACTCAGATTGTGTAACTGTTTGGCGTATATTGTCAAGAGTAGGGATCATTGGTCTTCACTTCTTGAAGAAAACAAGTGTGCAGTAACTATGAATTCTCGTTGATTTGTCAACATGATTGAAAACTGCTTTTTGCTCCCTCTTGAACAAATTTATCTTGAGGTATGTGGTTTTCAGCAAAATGGGACAGTGGCACACACTGTGAACTGTAATGTATGATTTGTCGATGAAGTTTGCTTGAGGAATGATCAGTGGCCAGCATACATATGAGTTGGCCCATTTTGTAACCTATTATTATTATTATTATTATTATTATTATTATTATCATCTGAAATCAGTTGCTTACACTGATTGTCCAAGGACCCTTGCACAGTAGCATGAGAGTATGCACCACACAATAGCCTGCATATCTGTCATTATACTCGGGAAAGTCAACTAGAACTCCAGAATTTGAGTAAATCGGTCCATTGGCAATATGGGGCATCATTTGCTGGATGTAATTTTTTTTAAGTTTAATATAAAATGTCTAGTTGTCTAGAAAAACAAAAAAGGTTATTAAAATAATAAAGATATTTTTATTTTATTGACCTCTCAAATTTGCAAGTTTCATTGCTTCATACTGTACTCTGCACACACAAATAAATATTTGTGAAATACCAAAAAGAAGCACTGTTATTATTATTAATGATCAAATTGAGACTCTCACTTTACATGTTGGTGACTTATCACCAGAGTTCAGTTTGAAATCCTGTACAGTCCACACAAGAAAGAGCCAGTACCTGATGAGTTGTCAAGGACGCCGGCCATCTTGGAAGAAATCAGTATGAAATCCACAAAGATGAGGAGTTCTTGTCATCTTATTGCAAGGAATGGAACATGAAACCTATGTGTAAAAGTTTCTCAGAAATGTCAGAAGGGAGCAAAACTTAAAGACAGGATTACAGTTGTTGAAAAGGAGGTATGACAGCACTGGTGAAGTTTTGGAGCATATTAGATGCAGCACCATGGAATCCTTCATTGGTGGACAAATGAGAATAGTGAGGATTGTAAGCTTAGATATCAGAGTTTGTGAAGAATCACTGGACATGGAATGCTTATGTAAGTACCATGTACTTTGGGGAAAGAAATTCTACGTCACATTGCATGTTGGCTTTCTTATTAACAACATGGCACTCCTAATCCATGAGGTGTAAGTTAGTTTTGACTTGAGTCATAAAAGAAAAACTACTGTTGGGGAGCACAACAGTCTGCTGCATCCAATCAGCTCACAAGAACCTGGACAAATAGTTGCCATAGAACTTGTGTGTCCTCTCCAGAATTCCTAAGGAGACAAAAATAATTGTTACTAGCAATAGAACTGTTCTTAAGAACAGTTGTCAGTTTTGGCAGAAGTGGGAGAAATGTCATACAAATAACAGAAAAGAATAATTTAAAGAATGTAGGTGAGATACTCATGTGTTCCTTCCAGAGTTCTACATTATGCAGTGTTGCCATTTAAAACACAACTTTAATGTAGAATTTTTGTCATTTATGTATAAATATTCACCAATTTTAATATGGTTTAAAGGAAATACTGTGCCTACATTTTCATGGAATATGATGTATTTTAAGCATTTAACTTTAACAATACTTGATTATCTTTGTACTCCATTGGTGGATTATCGGTATATGAACTTTAACTGTGTCCATGTGCTTTGACAAGTTTCATCAAAATTAATCAGCTTGGTGCCAGAGAAAGAGCAGTGTGCTAGTAATGTATTCTTTCATTTACATTGGGTAGCAATCTGGGTGGTAGAGGTAAGGAAGAGGGAGAGGGAGTGATGGAGGTAAAGGATGCTGTGGCAGAGGGGAGGGACATAGGTATATTGCAGGGAGATTTCCTCCCTCACAGTTCAGAAAAGCTGGTGTTGGTATAAAATATTCGGATGGCACAAGCTATGAAGCAGTCATTCAAATGAAGTGAATTGTGTAGGACAGTGTGCTCAGAAACTAATTGGTCTAACTGTCTCTGGGTCACAGTTTGTTGGTGGCCATTCACATGGACAGACAGCTTGTTGGTTGTCATGCCCATGTAGAACAGCACAGTGGTCACAGCTTAGCTTGTAGATCACATTACTGCTTTAACAGGTAGCCCTGCCTTTGATGGAATAGGTGATGCTTGTGAGTGGACTGGAGTAGGCGGTTGTGGAAGGATGTATGGGACAGTTCTTCCATCTAGGTCTATTACAGGATAAGAGCCATGAGGCAAGGGGTTTGGAGCAGGGGTGGAGTAGGGAGTTAGTTAAATGTTCCATGGATCAGTTTGCATGGCAGATCATAATGATATGGAATGAGTCATTTTACATTCATATTGCAAATTAATTTGTACATATTGTTACATTCTGAACATTTCTACGATTTTTTATGACAAAAATACATAAGATATATAGGTGTGATTAGTAATTCCTACACATTATAGTAATAGAAGTTATTCTGTGGAATAGAAGGATATGGTATGCGGTGACCACTATAGTTGCTTTCTTCTAGCTGTGGCAGTTCTGAATGCTTTGCACATACTTTGTCATTTCTATCCATTCAGTCTTGTTGAATGAAGTTCTGAATGATGTCCAAGTCATGCTAGACAGTTTATTTTCCAATTGTTGTCATTTAACCCCTCCTGTGATCTAGGATATTCTGTTACTGTGGCATGCCATGTCAGGCATTCTGCCAGGCCTGTGCTCACCGTGAGCAGCTGCAGTGTTCTTTTCTGGCCACTGGTGTTCAAACTGCTGCTCAAAACTTGGTAGAATATCCTCAGATATTGGGTCTACTGTGTGAGATACAATTCCATGTGCATTCTTTTGATACATGTACTGGGGGGTTTTCTCTATCTATCTTCATACTTGTGTTCCCTGGGGTCTTGATTTTGCCTCCTCACAAGATTGAGTGCTGGATTCCAGGCAGAACTCAACTGGAAACCTGTGTCATGGTTAATGAGATTCTCCATGGCATTAATTTCAATAGATTCTCTGATAATCCCATCCTAGTATCTTGATGTTTGTATTAGAATCTTGATGTCATTATAACTCATAGAATGACAGTTCCAAACAATGCTCAGCGACTGCTGACTTGGTGATCCCTCTCAGTCTGGTCTGCCTTTGGTGTTCTTTGCACCTGACGTCAACAGTCATCGTAGTTGCCTGGCTGATGTAAGCCACCACATTCACATGGATGTGGTAAATGCCTGATTTTGGCAGATCCCGGTCATCCTTCACACTCCATATCAAAGCCTTAATCTTGGTCTGTGGATGGAACACGCTCTTGATGATATGTTTGAGGAGAATTCTGCTGATTTTGACAGATATCGGCCCAACATATGACAAATATGCAACCTTCTTCATTTCTTCTTGTATCTCCTCAGGAACCTCTGGTGGGGGAAATGGTGCAGTGCCTTTTGAACATCTCAAGAAGAGCATCCAATTTTGTAGAACACAGTTTGTAGGTCTTCTATCTCCATCACCAAATTTTCAGGATCTGACAGAGTTTGTGGCCGGTAAGCCTGAGTTCTGAGTACACCATTTTTCTGTGCCATATGGTGGCAACTGCTGGCTTTCAGGGACAAGTTGCTGTGAGTGGGTCTGTGGTATACACTGTGACTGAAGGTACCATCTGCCTTCCTCTAGGAATGGGAGTAGTCCATCCTTCTCCAGTTCCATGGTGAATTTAATGTTAGGATGGCATGAGTTTGGGTGGTCCAAGAAAACATCAAGCTTTTCCCCCCCATGAAGCCATCTAATAAAGGTGTCAGCCAGGTATCTAAAAAAGCATTTCCGTTGATCTGGGGCCAATGTAAGTGCCTTATCTTCAAATCTCCCCAGCAGTTACCATCAACAAAGTGGATACCTGCATCCTACTGACGCTCTTTTATAGTAATAATTTTGTTTTAGTTTCTTTTAGTGTCCTTTTCCCACTGATACCTTCTTTTCTCTCCACTTCCAATTCTGTCTTATACAAACAACCAGTTTTTGCCCCCTCATAATGTCTGCTAAGCCTTCCTTGACCCAGTGTCATTTCTTCTGTCTTCTTTCCTAAATCCTTAACCTTATGTGCTATCTCTCTCAAATCTTTTCCTTCTTAAGCCAGAAAAAGGAGCTTGTAGTGCTTAAAATTGGCAATTTTACATCTGTGTCCATTTGTTGCAAGTTATTAAGTAGATTTTTCTCTCAGCATATTATATATACAGGGTGCGTCAAAAAAATGTATGCACACTTTGAACTCTCATAGACAATTTATTTCCCGTACTACAAGGTTAAATATATGTGAGAAAGTCGTGTTATGTTTCTTCAACAGGTGGCAGCAGTGGCAGGAAAGTAACTGCAACATGGCGGATGTGCGTTTGAGCTTTGAAGTGCGGAAGCAGATAATTAAGTGGTACTGGAAGTTTGAGAATGTAGTTGCGGTTCGAAGACAGTGGAGAAGTGAGTGTGGTGCAGAACCACCTTCAAGGTTAACAATTACATGTCTACGAGACAAATTCGAAATTCATGGAACGGTGTGTGATGTGCATAAAGGTCGATCAGGGCGACCTCGTACAGCTGCAAGTGATGATTCCACAACTGCGGTCTTGGAACTGTTTCAGCGTTCGCCTCAAAAATCTTCAAGGCAAGCAGCACGTGAGAGTAATGTAAGTGCTAGTAGTGTGCTACACATTCTGAAGAAAGGCAAGTTTCATGTGTACATTCCAAGGCTGGTGCAACAGCTAAGTGACGACGATCCAGATCGTAGGTTAGAATTTTGTGAATGGGTTCAGGAGATGGTGAGACGTGAACCGGGATTTATGGGTAGCATAATTTGGTTGGATGAAGCCCAATTCAAACTCAATAGAACTGTCAATAGGCACAATTGTGTGTACTGGGCTCAAGATAATCCTCACATTACAGTTGAAAAGGCAGTGAATTTGCCTGGTGTAAATGTGTGGTGTGGTTTGTCTGCAAGGGGACTCATTGGACCTTTCCACTTTGAAGGTGCTGTTACTGGAGAAACATACCTAACAATGCTTGCTGACTCCATATTCCCTGCCATTCATGCATTATACGGTAATGATGAGTTTTATTTCCAACAAGATGGTGCCCCGCCGCACTATCATAGGGACGTATGAGCATACCTGGATCACAATGTGCCAGGCCAGTAGATAGGACGCAGGGGACCAATCGAGTTTCCTGCATGCTCTCCAGACCTCTCGCTGCTGGATTTCTTCTTATGGGGCACAGTAAAAGATGAGGTGTACTAACGTAAACCACGTAACCTGGACAAACTTTCGAATGAGATTCAGGCGGTGTGCGCAGAAATCTCATTGGACACTTTGGTACGATGTACGGAATCAGTAGTGACTTGTACAAATGTATTGACGCTGAAGGCCACCAGTTTGAACGTTAATCACATTTGCAAAGTACATTTATTTTTCCAATTGGACTTAAAGCTTTCCATTTCCAGAAATTTAACAATGTAGAACGGGAAATAAATTTTCTATGACGCTTCAAAGTGTGTGTACATTTTTTTGATGCACCCTGTATTTCCAGCACATTGAACACTTTCACATTAGGATGATTCACAAAGACATGCAAATAGTTTGTTATTCTACAAGTAAAACTAAAAACAAAAGTTATTATAAACAAACAGGTAGGTCCGCAAATGTTTACGGAGTTAAAGCACAATTTCCATTTATATTGTTGTTGTTGAGCTGGTAATCTAATAAAACATGTCCCAGACGTGTAAGTAATTATCCAGAGAAACAAAGATGTAATTTTGTAAAATTTTTAATTTATTAACTACTGGGCCCAATTTGTTATTTAAATTCCAGACAATTGCACAAAGTTCTCAACAGAAGTTGTAGAGAATTTAATTTTGGAAAAATAATGCTTTTATTAATACCATAACACAAGTGAATTCATGTTAAACTGGAAAAAACAAAGCTCAGTGTTAAATGAGTTGTACAGTTTACATACAATTTCACAATACATTCACAATAAATGTTCAAAAAGGTCTCCACTAAGTTCAATGCCGTTAGCTGCATGTGTATGAACAAATTCTGTTGCTCATTTCAGTTTCACAGGGTTGTTCTTAATTTTGTCTATTGCATTTGTAATGTGAGCAAGTAATGCCTCACGTGTATTGACTTTGTCCTCACAAACTGTCTTTCATCTATCCCCATATATAAAAATCCATTGGTGTTAAATCAGGTCATCTGGTTGGCCACAGACGTGTAGCACCATGACCAATCCATTTCTGGGAAAAATGTTCATTTAAATGTGTAGCAACGGCATTGGTGAAATGTGGAGGTGCACCATCATGTTGAAAAATACATTTGCAATCGTGTAGCAACTAGAACGTCTTGAAGCAAGCATGGCTTTTCTTCTTGAAGGAATTGTAAGTATGTCCCACCAGTTAGGTGTCCAGAGAAAATGAATGGTCCAATAAAGAGTGTGTTGATTATACCGCACCACACATTTATGCTAAATCGCTGCTGGAAATTGCGTTGCACTGTTACATGTGGGCTTCCTTCAGACCATATATGCTTGTAATGTAAATTGTTTCTACCATCTTGAGTAAACTGTGCCTCATCAGTAAATAAAATATATTTGTGTAACTGTCGATTAGTATTTAACCAGTTGCACAACTCCAAGCGAAGAGCAGGATCTCCCGGTTGTAAATGGTGCACCTTTTGTTTATGGTAAGGATACAGATTATTGTACTTCAGTGTACGCCATACCTTACGACTGTGAAATGCCTAACTGTTGAGAGATACATTGTGTACTGATACCTGGTTGAACAGCATCCATAATATCCTCATTGTCTTCATGTATCGAGCGCTCGTACTGGTTTTGAACGCTAGGTAGAGAACCTGTCTCCCGTAACATTGGAAATACTCCGCTAATGGTTCATGCATTCAGAATCCTCAGAGTTGGATAATGTACACTATATTCATTAACTGCAGCCATAGCATTATCATCACATCTGCCATAAATAAACACCAGATTGGCGTATTCATCTGTTGTAAATTTGAAAGACATCCCTATTTCATAAATAATCTACAAACTACAACAGTTACTATGTGGTTTCACTTAAATACACTGTTGTTATGTTCTTTCACTGAACAATATAGAAAACTAACTTGTTTCAAGGTTAGGAAACGACTGAAACCACTCACTAACGGTTGCCAACAATGACAAACGTTCCACGTTCTTAATGGAAATTAAACAAATTTACTTGTATAATAATCTTTGCTTCTCTGGATGTTCTGGAAAACTACTGGAGATACACGTCTGGGACATGTTTTATTAGATTCACCAGACCAATGACAACAAACTAACTTGAAATCGTGCTTTATTTTAACCTTGTACAGTTTTGTGGTGGCTTCATATTAGCAAAGTTACTAAATTTCAGGCAAAACTTTTATTAGCTGTAACTCCGTAACTAAACATTTGTAGACCTATGTTTATATGAACTTTTTCTTTAGTTTTACTTCTAGAATACATATTAAAATATTTGCATATCTCCGTGAATCACCCTGTATATTTATATACTAAGTATGGCTTCTGAAATACACTCTTGAGTTGGAAGGCATAATGCTTTTGTGAAAATGTTTCAAGTGATAATATACCTTTATACATTATAGATAAAGGCATAGTATAGTAAATTTTTAGAGAACTGTGGAGTAAACAGTTAAATGTAATGTCTGATGTGAATAAGAATTGAGACAAAAGATGAGGGCAGGCAAAAAACTTTGTAACGGCACAGCCTACTCCTGCTGCAAAGCATTAGGTACTGCAGAGCATCATATTCCATGACAAAAGACTCATTATTTCCACCTTATCTCCATCAGAATGTAATATAGTCAAATATAGAAACCTGTGACGACTGGAATAGGAAGTGCTGGGTGGGTGGACTGGACAGGTTTTGAACCTGGGTCTTTCACAGGGATATGATACTAGTGGCAAGGGGTTGGGGCTGCGAGCGGCATAGGGATAGACTAGGATGTTGTGGTGGTTGGATGGGCAACAGAACACCACTTTAAGATGCATGGGAAGTATCTTGGGTAGATGTCTCATTTCAGGCCATGGTGATATACTCAAAGCCCTGGCGAAGGCGATTGTTTAGTTGTCCCAGTCCAGGGTGGTACTGGGTGACGAAAGGGACACTCCTTTAAGGCTGAAACACATCCTTCACCAAGACTTTGAATACCTATCATTGTGCCCTGAAATGAAGGACATCTTACTCGAGATACTTCCAACCTCTCGTAAAGTGATGTTCCATCGCCCACCCAACCTCCACAACATCCTAATCCATCCCTATGCCACTCGCAGTCCCAACCCCATGGTATAAGGATCTTATCCCTGTGGAAGACCCAGATGCAAAACCTGCCCAATTCAACCGCCCAGCGCTTCCTATTCCAGTCCTCTCACAGGTTTATTCAACCCCCATCAAGGGCCAGGCCGTCTGTGAAAGCAGCCATGTCATTCATCAGCTCTGCTGCTATCATTGCATTAAATTGGTATAGCAACTAACCACCTGTCCACCAGGATGAATGGCCACTGCCAAACTGTGATGAAGAGCAAAGTAGACCACCCTGTGGCACAACATGCAGCTGAACACAACGCACTTTATTTCAGTGGCTGCTTCACTATCTGAGCCATCTGGCTCCTTCCCTCCAAGACCAGCTTTTCTTAACTGCGCAGATTGGAGTTATCCTTACAACACATTCTCCACTTCCGTAATTATCCCAGCCTCAAACTACAGAAACATCTTGTCCCCACACCCACCACTCAACAGTTTCCACCTCCTCAGTCCTATCATCTCCTCCCCATTCGTGTCTCCCATCCTGTTTATTTGCAGCCCCCTTCCAACACATCCAGCCATCTTTCCCTGCTCCTCCCATTTCTTGTTCCTTCTTTCCCCACATCCCTGCCCCACAACCTTCTGATGCTGGGCCTGTTGGCAGTCTATTCCCTGCACACTCCACCATATTGCATTCGTTTCTCCTCACCCATACATTACCATTTCTTCCCTTCCCCACCCCCTCCAGATTTCTGCTTGCATCTCACATGATGTAGCGTTTCGGCCCGAGATGCTGGAGTTGGCGGTTGTGTGTAAGTTAGGTGAGCTTGCTTGTAGGTGCACCTTTACTGACATAGGCAAACCTCTCTGCAACTTGATGTGTCTTCTATACATTAACTAGCAGACTATATTATAGAAAAGACAAAGGTTTTGGATTTAACTCCGAATTCATGCGCAAAACAGTGCCTGGTGAATCTCAGTACTTAATTTTAACCCTTTGACTGATGCCGACGTGTTAACTCATCATGCCTCATCGTTCCCCTGGCGCGCCTGACGTGTATATATGCGGCCATGGGTCTTCCCTACAGCGCTAAGGATGTGTTTACGCGTCCTGCGCCACTGGCCTTCCCACCAATAGGGACAAGTTTAGGTGCACTGGGACACAGCTATCTGAGCGCTACGGACATGTATACAACCAGAGCTGTCTCTCTGCCCTGCTCTTCTAGTAGCTGTTCAGTGGTCTGACTGCGTAATTCGAGAGTGCATATATCTTTATTGCTGTGTTCGCTCTTTGCAGAATTTGACTTAAGATTCCTGTATTTCGTCAGTTTTCTTGTTTTCTATGTGAGAAATGTCACGCCGCCGTGGTTGCACAGATAAAGAAATCTTGGATATGCTCACTAAGAGCAACAGTGAGTGTGAATTATCCAACGTTGCTAACAAAGTTCGTAAGACGTTTCGTAATTCATTTTGCCCACATCACAAGCTCTGTATAGATGCAAGTCTCTTGCTGTTCAAAGGATAATTATCTTTTAAGCAATTTATTGCAAAAAATGGTTCAAATGGTTCTGAGCACTATGGGACTTAACATCTGAGGTCATCAGTCCCCTAATTTATTGCAACCAAGCGAAGTAGATTCGGAATAAAGAAATTTGTACTGTGTGACTGTCAGAGTGGGTATATTTTAGATTTTATTATATATACAGGTGCAACAACAGAAATTGGGCTCCACAATTTGGGAAAACATGACGACGTAATGACAACTCTTATGAGACCATATTTCGAACAGGGTCATATTATATATGTCGATAACTGGTACTCCAACCAGGACCAGTTCCTCTGGCTTTACAACCATGATACAGCCACATGTAGCACTGTTCCTAAGAACAGGCGCAACATACCAGAACTACAGAAGAAATTAAAACAAGGAGAAACTCAGTTTGGGTCCACTGACAAGGTCCTTGCTATCAAGTGGTGTGATAAGAGAGAGGTGTACATGTTGACCACAAGTCACACAACACAAATGGTTGAAACAGAGAAGACTGACAGAAATACTGGTGAAAAAATAAAGAAACCGCAATGTATTGTATATTACCATTTGAGTATGGGTGCAGTTGACTGCTATGACATTTTACTGAGCTCAGTGGGATCAGTGCATAAGACTGTGAATTGGTATAAGAAATATTTTTTCACATTCTGGATTTGTGCATTCTAAATGCCCATACTCTCTACCGGTCAGTAACAGGGCTAAAAATGGCACTCGCAAAGATTCACCTTTCTCTCATAAGGGAGATTGTAGAAATTATGCTACAGAACAGAGTAGAAAAATATGCTACAGAACGGAGAAAAGCTGGTAGGGGAAGGTGCTACGATGACGAGAATCCTCTGCGATTCACAGGGAGACATTTTCCGACTGTTATTGTGAGTGAACATACGCAGAAAAGTACTCTAATGTGCAGATGCATGGTTTACACGAAACAGAAAGTGCGCTGGGAAACTAGATACCAATGCAAAACTTGCAAAGTTCCATTATGTTTTGCACCCTGCTTTGAGACTTATCATACAAAGCAGCATTTCTAATCATTGGAAACTAAATCTGAAAAAATTTATTGATGCTTCTGAATGAATTACTAAAAAAAGTTAAAAATATAAAAAAAAATATATGAATTTATTTTTAACTTCGCCAGTGCCGGTCCAAATCCCGGGTCGTAAAGAAGGATGGGAAATAGATGCAACAGGGGTAAAATTATTCAAACTAAGCCTGACTTCTTCATATGTAGCAGGTTACTGGCAAATGAACAGACTTGGTGATTGAGATAGCGCAATATCTGTACTGTGGCAAATGTAATTACGCCAAGTACATTGCGCCAATATAACAAAACCCATACATTAATCTGTGTACGATACATTTAAATTTAAAATATTCTTTTACCCTTGGTAGTACAAATGTAGATCACACTCTGTCTACTTGTACAAAACATGTTTTCCATAACTGATTTAAATGCCTTTGATCAACGAGAAACAACATGCCAAAGTTAAAACTCTTTTCTCAGTGCGACTTTTCTTGCTACTTTGCCTCTGTTGTTAGCCGATAGTGAAAATTAAACTCATTGTTCTGGGAAGAGTGCAGGGCTTAAATTTTTTTTGTTCGAATGAGACTGGCTTTGGAGTATTAATAGAGAACGGTATTAGAAAAAGAAGTATCGAATACAACCTGCTTTCACCTTTTCACAAAAATCAACATCTTTTTGACAAACCTGTAGATTATTGGAAAATAGTAGGGGAATAAAAATTTTTATTCCTTATCATTGTGCAGTCAATCTATTGCACTCTAAATTTCATTTTCATCATGCGTTCACACTAATAGACATGCTAACCCAACGTTTACATTGTTTTTGGGCCTGATTTTTGCACTCTACTTTTATTCCAGTTGTACAGCTTGGTATGTTTTATGGAGCATAGTTTTTTTAGCAAAATCGGAACGAAAATACCGCATTTTTGACGTTTTTACAAAAATCTTCATTTTTGTTCTTAATTCACTCAGTACTGAAGAGTGCTATGGAAATGAAACTTTATATTTCAGAACCCTGTGTTGTTAGGTTACTACATGCCAAGTTTCACATTCGTCATAGCATTAGTTCAGGAGACGCAAGAAGCCAAACTTCGAAATTTTTTCGGATGCCTATTTTTTTTTGCTGATTTACCTACAATTTTCTGGCTCAATATGGCTCGTAAAATTCCTTTCATTATTATTCTTAAGAGAATGCAAAAAGTTATACAAGATGGCCAAATTTGATTTCTTTACAAAAACTATCGTCTGAGATATTACAGTTCAAATTCACCAAAAATTCACGCAGGCTCGGCGTGAGTCTTATTCACCCGAGAAATATTCAGCACAGGGCAGGTTGAACAGCGCATGCCAATCCGGTCCCGGCGGTGGCTCCAACAGACAGGCACGCAGTGCAGGTAGACTGATTACGCCACAGGCCGTGGCGCCTCAGCATGCCAAGCAGGTGGCGCACCTTCAGCAGTCAAAGGATTAAGCAGATGCCTTTCATATCACCTCAAGGCAGTAATGGTAAAATTGTTTAGTTTGAATCAGATGTGTAATCTCATATAGCATATATCTTTTGGTTTCATGGCGACACAATTCCTTTTTATTACACATCTGTTTACCTTTTTTTGTAATCCAATATATTACATGTATGAATATGCAATTATTTATTAATTTGTATA
This sequence comes from Schistocerca nitens, assembly GCF_023898315.1. Classification (NCBI taxonomy): domain Eukaryota; kingdom Metazoa; phylum Arthropoda; class Insecta; order Orthoptera; family Acrididae; genus Schistocerca; species Schistocerca nitens. The sequence goes on along the minus strand of NC_064618.1, from coordinate 280,406,879 downwards.
CAAGTTTGTCTATACTGTTGGTTGAATGAGACCTAACGTTGAGCCAAAAGCTTCACATTATGCAGCTACATCTGAACACCAGCAAATAATAAAGGAAAACCTCCCTTACTTATCAGCAGTTTATCTTCTCTTTGAACACACTGTAGCTGAATGTATGTAATTCTGTTGTGTTTTGTGTCAGATATGTGTACTGACATCTGCAGTGTTGTACTGTAACTTATGGAAGATTTTTATATTTAAAATGAGTAATCTGTTAATGAAAGTTTAAAGTTTTGCTTTTGTCAAATGTTACGTTACTGCTTTATAAATTATGTATATACAGGCACAACTTTTGTCAAAACAATACCAAACTGCATGAATCTAAATAAAGAAACTTTTATAATCAGAGTGAAATTTAATTAAATTCAAGCTCTATGTACAATTATTACAGTATATGTGTTATTATGGCAGCATAACTGATATTAATGTTCTCTGATGACATATGACATAGAAACTGCCATTAGCTATAATGAAAACATATTTTTAAATTTGGTTTTCATGAAAATTTTCGCTCTTCATGAATGTTATTGCCACTTATTCGTGGAAAGGTTTTCCAGAAGTGAATCGATTGATAAGGTCCATTGCCCATTTAGGCTGATCTGTAGGAACCATATGACCTGCGTTTCTCACTAGCACTTCAGTCAGATTTCCTGCTGCCTTGGAATATCCAGCAATTTCACCATCTACAAGCCACTTCTGACGTGTAGCATTTCTGTATTCTTCTGCACCTCCCCACTTCAAAACCTGCAGGTAGCTTTCCGTAAGTGGATAGGCCACAATAATATCTAGCTGACCATTATATATCAACACACGATAGTGTCCAAGAAGTTGTTCTACCTAGAACAGGAATAGAAACATTGTAAATTAACAGTAAATTCAGAAACAAGTGAACTTCATGGAGCAATTTTGAACATAGGACTTGTACCTCATAAAGAACAAAATTAATGGAACTCAATGAAACAAAACATTTTTTGTTAACCTAAATACAGTGTACTCCCGATTATTCATGTACGAATTATCTGCTTTGCAGATTGTTCATGCATCTAAAACAAAAAAAGCAACATTTTTCTCTAGCAAACAGCAATAAACAACCTACCACATGACAATAAGTGCCTTTTTCATTGTTTAAATAACTGCATCAAAGCAATGGAGTAGTATTCTCATTGTCATCGGCCAGCCCGTTTCGCTTAAATAAAAAACAAACTCAGTTTTCTGATATTAATCAGCATGTAAGTGTTCACAAAGCATGTCCCAGCAAGACTTGACAAATTCTTGGACAATCTAAGCTCAAGACAACCTGACAAAGTTCACCATGAAACTAGAGCAAGATTGTCAGCTTCCGTTCCTGAATGTCCTGGTGAAGGGGAAGGCAGATGGCACCTTCAGGCACAGTGTGTCTCAAAAGCCAATACACACTGACTTTTATCTACTGGCTGACAGCTGCCCTCACCCCAGAACAGAAGACCAGTGTACTTAGAACACTGGTGCACTAAGCCAAGACACTTTCCAACTCTTACAGCTTGACAACATAATTATAAAATCTTCAGTGGGCACTCAACGACAACAGATATTTGTTCAGGGATATCTGCAAAGCAATACATTCACCCGGGGGCCTGAGGAACAAGAAGAGGAGACCAGGAGGGTAGCTTTTGTATGGTATGCAGGGACCATCTCTGCTAAGATCAGCAGAATCCTGAAGAAACATTAAATCAAAAGTGTGTTCTACAGGCCGACAAAATCAGGGCTCTTCTTGGAAGAGTCAAGGACGATCTGCGATTAAGAAAACCTGGTATTTATTTACCACACACCTTGTGAATGCAGTATGTCATATCAGTCAAACCACCAGAACAGTGGACATAAGATGTAAGAAACATCAGGGCAGGCCACAAGATGAACAATGGCAGAACACTGCCTGGAGCATGAACACACATGGATTGTGATAAAACCAGGATCCAGCCCAAACCCCCAGATTCTGGGATAGTGTCATCAATGAATCAGTTGAAATCACAATGGCAGAAAATCTAATCAATCAGGAAGCAGAATCCCAACTCAGCACTGCTTGGAATCCACTTCTGAAGTGCTATGGAAACACTGGAAAAAATGTTCCCAGGACAACTGCAGGCATAAATGACAGGTTCAGACCACATACGGACCATGAGGTGGTGGCCCATGCTGCAGGAGATTGCCACAGAGGGAGCGGATGAGATAGGGATCATCATCAACGTGAAAGCTCAGGACTGATCCTCACAGGAGCAGACATAATACAGAACAGCACGAGGCTGACACTACTGTGTGAGATGGCCGTAGTGGGTGCAGATGGTATAGTGAACATCTACAGCAATGTGAGATTACATGGAATGCACTTTATGGGTATGGACCAAACACGGAACACCAGGAGGCAGCCACCACCTCGGAGACACCCGCAGTGGGCGAAGACTGAATAGTGAACACCTAGAACAGTGTGCAAGCGTGCCTTGTTGCCATGGACCAAACAAAGAAGGGTCACAATCCAGAAAGGATGACAGACAGAACTCCAGGCACCAACCAGACATAAATATAGGACCTGGTCAGCCAGGCAGCCAGTATCAGGGAACACCTGATGAAGATGTCAAGTTGTTGTTGTTGTTGTCATCTCCAGTCCAAAGATTGGTTTGATGCAGCTCCTCACGCTACTCTATCCTGTGCAAGCCTCTTCATACCTGAGTAACTACTGCAACCTGCATCCCTCTGAGTATTTATCTCTGTTTCCCTCTATGATTTTGTATTCCCTTTCACCTGCTTCATTTACTGCATTTTTATATTTTCTCCTTCATAAATTAAATCCAATACACCTCTTGCATTATCCAAGGATTCCTACTACCTACTTGATCCTCTGCTGCCTTCACTATTTCATCTTTCAAAGCCATCCATTCTTCTTCTACTGTATTCCTTGCCCCTGTTCTTGTCAATTGTTCCGTAAAACTCCCTCTGAAATTCTCTACAACCTCTTGTTCTTTCAGTTTATCCAGGGCCTATCTCCTGAAATTTCTGCCTTTTTTTGCAGTTTCTTCAGTTTTAATCTACAGTTTATAACCAATAGATTGCGGTCAGAGTCTACATCTGCCCCGAGAAATGTCTTACAGTTTAAAAACTGATTCCGAAATCTCTGTCTTACGATGATATAAGCAATCTGAAGCATGTATCAAGGTCTCTTCCATGCATAAAACCTCCTTTGATGATTCTTAAACCAAGTTTCAGCTATGATTAAATTATGCTCTGTGCAAAAATTCTACCAGTTGACTTCCTCTTTCATTCCTTTCCCCCAATCCTTATTAACTTACTATTTCTCCTTCTGTTCCTCCCACGACTATTAAATTTTTGTCTCCTTTAACTAACTGAATAATTTCTTTTATCTCATCATATATTTCTTCAATCTCTTCATCATCTGTGGAGCTATTTGGCATATAAACTTTTACAATTGTAATGGGTGTGGGCTTTGTGTTTGTCTTGGCTACTACAATAGTGTGTTCACTATACTGTTCATAGCAGCTTGTCTGCATTCCTACTTTTTTAATGATTATTAAACCTACTCCTGCATTACCCCTATTTGATTTTGTTTTTATAACGCAATATTTACCCGGCCAGAAGTCCTGTTCCTACTGCCACCGAACTTCAGTAACTCCCACTATATCTAACTTCAACCTATCAATTTCCCTTTTGAAATTTTCTAACGTACCTGCCCGATTAAGGGATCTGACATTCTATGCTCCGATCCGATTGACAGCGGTTTTGTTTCTCCTGATAACATACAACTACTCAGTCCCTGCCCAGAGATCCAAATGGGGGACCTTTTTACCTCTAGAATATTTTACTCAAGATGGTGCCACTATCATTTAATCATACATTAGAGCTGTATTACCTCAGGAAAAATTATGTCTGTAGTTTCCCCTTGCTTTCAGCCATTTGCAGTACCAGCACAGCAAGGCCATTTTGGTTGATGTTAAAAGGCCAGGTCAGTCAATCATCCAGACTGTTGCACCTGCAACCTGCAACCTGCACCTGCAACCCCTTTTCAGGAGAGCTACACATTTGTATGGCCTCTCAACAGATACCCCTCCATTGTAGTTGCACCTACAGTATGGCTATCTGTATCACTTGAGGCAGGCAAGAATCCCTACCAACGACAAAGTCCATGGTTCATGGGGAGAGGGGGGAGGATGTCAAGTCTTCAGTCCTGAAACTGGTTTGATGCAGCTCTCCATGCTACTCTATCCTGTGCAAGCTTCTTCATCTCCCAGTACCTACTGCAGCCTACATCCTTCTGAATCTGCTTAGTGTATTCATCTCTTGGTCTCCCTCTATGATTTTTACCCTCTACGCTGCCCTCCAATACTAAATTGGTGATCCCTTGATGCCTCAGAACATGTCCTACCCACCGATCCCTTCTTCTAGTCAAGTTGTGCCACAAACTTCTCTTCTCCCCAATCCTATTCAATACCTCCTCATTAGTTATATGATCTACCCATCTAATCTTCAGCATTCTTCTGTAGCACCACATTTCAAAAGCTTCTATTCTCTTCTTGTCCAAACTAGTTATCGTCCATGTTTCACTTCCATACATGGCTACACTCCATACAAATACTTTCAGAAATGACTTCCTGACACTTAAATCTATACTCAATGTTAACAAATTTCTCTTCTTCAGAAATGCTTTCCTTGCCATTGCCAGTCTACATTTGATATCCTCTCTACTTCAACCATCATCAGTTATTTTGCTCCCCAGATAGCAAAACTCCTTTACTACTTTAAGTGTCTCATTTCCTAATCTAATTCCCTCAGCATCACCCGACTTAATTCGACTACATTCCATTATCTTCATTTTGCTTTTGTTGATGTTCATCTTATACCCTCCTTTCATGACACTGTCCATTCCGTTTAACTGCTCTTCCAAATCCTTTGCTGTCTCTGACAGAATTACAATGTCATCAGCGAACCTCAAAGTTTTTATTTCTTCTCCATGGATTTTAATACCTACTCCGAATTTTTCTTTTGTTTCCTTCACTGCTTGCTCAATGTAGACACTGAATAACATCGCAGATAGGCTACAACCCTGTCTCACTCCCTTCCCAACCACTGCTTCCCTTTCCTGTCCCTCGACTCGTATAACTGCCATCTGGTTTCTGTACAAATTGTAAATAGCCTTTTGCTCCCTGTATTTTACCCCTGTCACCTTCAGAATTTGAAAGAGAGTATTCCAGTCAACATTGTCAAAAGCTTTCTCTAAGTCTACAAATGCTATAAACGTAGGTTTGCCTTTTCTTAATCTAGCTTCTAAGATAAGTCGTAAGGTCAGTATTGCCTCACGTGTTCCAATATTTCTACGGAATCCAAACTGATCTTCCCTGAAGTCGGCTTCTACCAGTTTTTCCATTCGTCTGTAAAGAATTCGAGTTAGTATTTTGCATCTGTGACTTATTAAACTGATAGTTCGGTAATTTTCACATCTGTCAGCACCTGCTTTCTTTGGGATTGGAATTATTATATTCTTCTTGAAGTCTGAGGGTATTTTGCCTGTCTCATACATATTACTCACTAGATGGTAGAGTTTTGTCAGGACTGGCTCTCCCAAGGCCGTCAGTAGTTCTAATGGAATGTTGTCTACTCCCGGGGCCTTGTTTCGACTCGGGTCTTTCATTGCTCTATCAAACTCTTCACACAGTATCGTATCTACCATTTCATCTTCATCTACATCCTCTTCCATTTCCATAATATTGTCCTCAAGTACACTGCCCTTGTATAGACCCTCTATATACTCCTTCCACCTTTCTGCTTTCACTTCTTTGCTTAGAACTGGGTTTCCATCTGAGCTCTTGATATTCATACAAGTGGTTCTATTTTCTCCAAAGGTCTCTTTAATTTTCCTGTAGGCAGTAACTATCTTACCCCTAGTGAGATAAGCCTCTACATCCTTACATTTGTCCTCTAGCCATCCCTGCTTAGCCATTTTGCACTTCCTGTCGATCTCATTTTTGAAACGTTTGTATTCCTTTTTGCCTGCTTCATTTACTGCATTTTTATATTTTCTCCTTTCATCAATTAAATTCAATATTTCTTCTGTTACACAATGATTTCTACTAGCCCTCATCTTTTTACCTACTAGATCCTCTGCTGCCGTCACTACTTCATCTCTCAAAGCTACCCATTCTTCTTCTACTTTATTTCTTTCCCCCATTCCTGTCAATTGTTCCCTTATGCTCTCCCTGAAACTCTTTACAACCTCTGGTTCTTTCAGTTTATCCAGGTCCCATCTCCTTAAATTCCCACCTTTTTGCAGTTTCTTCAGTTTTAATCTACAGTGGTCAGAGTCCACATCTGCGCCTGGAAATGTCTTACAATTTAAGACCTGGTTCCTAAATCTCTGTCTTACCATTATATAATCTATCTGAAACCTGTCAGTATCTCCAGGCTTCTTCCATGTATACAACCTTCTTTTATGATTCTTGAACCAAGTGTTAGCTATGATCAAGTTGTACTCTGTGCAAAATTCTATCAGGCGGCTTCCTCTTTCATTTCTTAGCCCCAATCCATATTCACCTACTACGTTTCCTTGTCTCCCTTTTCCTACTATCAAGTTATGGCATCGAAATATCTTGTTAGGAAGATGCTGACTGCCAGCAGAACAGCCAGTCTCAAATGAGATGACAATGAATTGCTGGGAAAGTCTAAGAGATTTACAAGTTAAAAGACATTTGTAACAGAAATTAGAATTGATTGAGAGATTTGAGAAGGAGGAAACTGCTGCAAAATTAAGTGTTGCTTATGGTACTGGAATGCAGACTGTCCGAGACCTTAAAAGGAATAAGCAGAAAATACTGGAATTTGGCAGGAAATGCAATTCTAATTATGGACTATCTGCACAAACAAGTATGAAGAGATATACACTGGATGAATTAGATCCTACTTTTCTGCGATGGTTCAGCAAAACAAACGAGCAGAAGGTGTCACTGTTTTGGCATGATGTGTGCTGAAAAAATTAAATTTTTTCATGAAGCTATAGGGTTAGAGGAGACTTTGCTGCCTCATCTGGATGGCTAATCAGATTCAGACATCATGGGATCCACAAACTTAATGTGCAAGAAGAACAGCTTAGTTCAAATGTTGTGCAGCTGATTCCTTCTGGGAAGAGTTCTAGAAATTTGTGGAAGAAGAGAATTTCACACCAGACCAAATTTCTATATAGGAAATGTCTACCAACCAGAACCCTTGCTTTTAAGAGCAAAGTTTATTCTCTTAGATACATGTCATCTAAAAACTGCATTACAATTTTGTGCACCGCTAATACCTCTGGGAACCACAAAGGTAAACAACTAGTGATTGTGGTGGTGGTGAGGTGGGCGGTGGTGGTGGTGGAGGGGGAGGGGGAGCATCCAAGGTTATCACAGCTGAATAGCTCCCTGTCCATTATTACAACCTAAATGGAGCATTGATGGATAGTGAAATTTTCAAAAACTGGTTCGAAACACTTTTTGTACCATAAGTTCGGCAATTTCTAGAAGAGAAAGAATGGGCACAGCAGGCTGTTCTATTGCTTTATAATGCCCCTTCAAATCCTGATGAGAAGATTCTTGTATCTGATGATCTGATGGTTAACATCCGATGCACCAAGGCACAACAACATCGATAAATGGCACTACTGGATTGGTCTACTGAGAATGCTAGTTGATGAAGATGATTTGGTGGCATTCTGGAAGAATACCAGATTTCTGATGCCTGGCAGGAAATCAAGCCACATATGCTAGTTCGATCATCGAGGAAAATTCTCCCACATATAGAAGAAAATGATTTTCATAGTTTCAGGGATGAAGTAAAGATGACAGCACAAATAATGAATATGGCAATGGATTTAAGTGGTTTTGAAGATGTCGATAAAGAAAATTTGAATGAGTGACTGAAGATCTAAGCATATGAACTGGCTTCCCACACACTGAGACTGCTGATTCACAAAAAAAAGAAGAGAACACAGTGACCTTGTCCGTCATTGTACCACATTGCAATGTGTTTATACTCTTATAAATTAAGTGCGCCAGGGGGGGTTTCAGTACAATGACATTATTGCTGCAAGAAATTCAAAATGCCATGCAAAAAAATGTCAACTCCTCTCAGAAGCAGACTGAAATCACAGACAGGCCTACAGTACCTATGCACAGAACTTTGATAAACTTTCAAACAAAGAATATATGTTTAACGTTTTGGCAACCAAGCCCGAGCATAGGTAGGGCCACGGAACTGCTTCGAAACTACCACACCCGAGTATATGTTGGGTGGCTGTTGCACGCTGCTCACAGCCTATTAGCCATTCGGAAGCAGACTGGCTACTGTGGTAGTGCTGTGTGGAACACCTGCCTGTATGTACCTTGACTGCTACTCACCTCTGTTTTCTGGTTATAACACTATGTTAAAAGAAACGGCTAGACGTGCATAGCAGTTTCTATGACACGCTGCAGTATTGTGCATTGGTGTAGCCGTGAGTTTCAAACATTCTCATTACTGTTTGCCATTTATTGTTAATTTTTCTCTCAAATATCTGAGTGAGAAAGAAATTTTAGAAGCCTTAGAAGAAGAATTGGAAGATTCTGAGTCTTAGTGGGAAATATCTGAATGTGAAGAGAATGAATAGGATTCAGATACAGGTAAATAGCTGTCTAGTGCAGTTTTTCTTCAGTATTATTATTACAACTAATATTGCTCGAGTTGCTTCAGTTAGCAGAAAATTTATTTCTGTTCATCTCGTCTATCTTGCAGAGGAATCTGATGAGCCTGCATCTGTGCAGCCAGTGTTTACTGATCAAAGTACATCCTCTGCAACACAACCATTGGCTGCAGCACAGCTGTCTGCATCTCCAAAAAGGAGGCAACGAATTTCATGGAAAAAACCCACTGATGCCGAATTAGGTTGGAAATTTGCTGACGATCAGGCTACTGTGCCACAATTTGTAGAGAAAAGTGGAGTAATGGCCGCGGTTCATGAGAATTTCACTCCTCTCGATGTGTTTTTCATCTTTTTCACCGATTCCATAATGAAACACACAAAATCCACAACAAACAGATATGCGAAATCTGTTTATGACAAACTCAAAGCAGCTTCCAGGGTAAAGCCTCACAGTTTTTGTAATTCATGGGTGGGTGTAAAACTGCACAAAATTTGTTTTTGTGTGTCTTGTGAAAAAAAGAAAACAAAAACTAACAGATCACTGGTCTACCAACAATTTTATTTCAACCCCTTTTCTTGGTTCTATTATGGCCAGAAACAGATTCAAGATAATATTACCAAACCTGCATTTGAATGGCAATGCAACTTACATTCTGAAAAGTCAATCCCAGCATGAACCCCTGCATAAAATCAGGCCTATCCTGGATCATTTTTTATTAGAATCACAAAAATCATTTTACCCATCTGGAAATCTTACTATTGATGAAGGCATGTGTGGTTTTCATGGAAGAGTGGTATTTCGGGTTTACATAAAAAATAAATCTGACAAGTATGAAATCAAGATGTTTATTGTGTGCAATTCCAAAACTGATTATGTTCTTAGATTGGAGGTATATGCTAGGAAAGGAACACAAGACAACTCCATAATACTATTATTTGAGAGATTTCTAGCAGATTACCTGGGAAAAGGCCACACTGTTTATATGGACAGATTTTATAGTTCACCAGCAGTATTCAATTTTCTGTGGCAAGATAAAACGAAAGCACTCGGTACATGCATGACTAACCAGAAAGAACTACCAAATGAAATTGTTTCCAAAAAACTGAAAAGGTATGTGTGTGTCAATGAGGTGAAGTCTTCTGCTTTGTTTGAAGTGGAAAAACACAAGAGATGTACTATGCCTGTCCACTGTGCACAAAATGACCAGCTCTGACACATATGTTCATACAAAGTAAAATCAAAACCAGATGCCATTCTTGACTATAATATTAACAAAATGGGGGCTGACAGGAGTGATCACATGATTTCTTACTATGTATTTAGGAGGAAACAGATGAAGTGGTGGAAGAAATTATTCTTCCTTATGCTTATTAAGGGTGCAACAAATGCATTTGTCTTATACCAGGAAACCAGGACTCCTGCTCAAAGAAAGAGCTGCCATTTTTCCACTTTTATATGACAAATTGGTGAAGGACTGATTCACAAAGGTACAAATTTGGCACTAGACAATGTTCCTAGTGAAACTCACAGCAACATATTCTAGGACGACACTTTGCAGAAAAAATTCCAGCCACTGAGAAGGAGTGGCCAACTTGAGTGTGTAAAGTTTGCTTTGAGAAAACAAAAACATCTAGTGGTAAAGCAGCTAGGAAGGAAACCAGCTGGTGGTGTCCAGACTGCAATGTACCACTCTGCATGCCAGAATGCTTCGAAATCTTTCACACTGAAGCTAATTAACTGTGAATTTACACAAAACTAAAAAACATTTTTTTGTGAAATCAAAATCATACATTTTATGTTTGTTATTAATTTTGTCATCAATCAATGTAACTAAAATAAATGTTTAAAATAAACCTTAAAGACTGTTCTTTCATAATATGTTTTCTGTTTGAAGATATCTTAAACAGAAACGTGCCAGTGACATTTCAAAAAACGCTAAAAATGGCCGGTCCATCGGACCAAGAGTGTGTCTATGCTGCCAGTCCTCAAAGTGTTGGATATGTATCTATTATTCATGCATCTTCTCCCCATTACTCCGAATAATTGGGAGTATACTGTATATGCTTTAATAGTAACATGAATAAGTACATCTGCTGTTTCAGATGTTCGAGTTGTGGTAAACTTTAGATTTTAAACTATAGTTGACATGCAGATGGATGTACATCATATGCAATTAAAACATTAATTAGCAGGAAATATACAAGCTATGTAAGGGATAAGGCCCAGAAATAAAACCTTGGCAGGTGTACAAGCCATGAGGTGCAACCCCACCAGGACACTCGGGAGAAATAGATATATGCAATAACAAAATTATGTTTCAGAACCAGAGGTTCCTGGGTATATTCCATAACAAAAATTCTGATATGGTCTTCCAACCATTTCAGTTGTGCTACTGTCAGTTACCAGCTCATATTGCGTAATGTTAAATGGACGATAAAAATTTATTTGTATAGTAAAAAGGCCACAACACAGAAGAGTTTTTTCATAACAGACCCATTTTTTTATGGTCACAGGCTTTCACCAACCATTTATAAAGCGTCAAATCAAAACGAAAAGATTACTAACCCACGGTCTAACAGACTGCATGATATCTTCCTTAAGAAACACTTCAACCTTTGTGCCATCATTGTATGTCCGATTTCCAACATGGATAGCACGTCTTACTTTAGTTAGCTGCACGAATTCACCTATATCACCTCCATATTTTAGTGGTTTGTCACTAAGATAGTTGAAGTAGTTTAAGAATCCAGTCAAGTTGTAAAATAAAGTTCCCGTTGACAGCAAATCACCATTCAGCAGTGCATCAAATACCTGTCAACAAATTTTAAAAACATATTACATTCAAGCCACATGCAAATTACAAAACATTGCAAATGGTTAACTCTAATCCTTAGTTATAATAAATGATTTTCTCCAGTTAAATGAAGAGATATAACGTTCCTGTTACTGAGCAGCAGCAGCAACAGCAGGTACACATGCAAACAAAACACTTGTTTTACAAGATTCAAGTTTCTTCATCTTGTGAAAAAAAGAGTATGAAAAGAACTGGAGTACTCAGGCATTATGTAGAAACATTCACACATGAAGGTAGATTAAGAGCAACACATGAAGATGAGGGGAAAAAACAACAGTAACATACAAAAATCCAATAACTTTTGTTGCAAGGAATGTTTACAGAATGTACTGTTTTCATTTCCGTATCTCTCCAATTAAACTTTAACGGGACTATCATTTGAACAAAAATTTCATGAAGCCATGGACTTGTGATAGAAAAACATTAAATAAAACTACCTGCTTTTTCAATCTTGAGGTGTTTCAGTTCTTCCTTAGAGACTTCTTGTTACATCGTTCCATGTTTCACTCACTGTAGATCTACAGAACATGATTAATGAATTAAAAACTGACTGCAGAGCTGAGTAAGTCTGATGTGCAAAACCAAGTGCATAATGGGAGGAAAGCTTGCTGTGTTATTCATTAAATCGGCAATGCAATAAATGCTCAATCACAATGTTGTGATAATACACAAGTTGTAATTGTATTGTGGAATATGTTACTGTAAATGATGTATGTACATATCACATTTTGCAGGGGTAACATCATGTGGCTTGGTGGTTCAATTGTCAAGTGCAGGACTATGGATCCAGATTTCCAGGGTCTCATCCCGAATTAGTTCTAGAGTTTTTATTTGTCACTCATTACTTCTTTCACCTCTGTTAATGCTTGATAATATGAAAAATTGCTGAGATGCACTGTGGTTTGGAATCCATGTTAAACCTTAGGACCCTCTATACCTTGCATGATAAATCAGTAATGGTCTGAGTAAGGCAATGGTATTCCTTTGGTAGGATAGTAATGTGCTTAGTAAAGTGCTGTGCTTTAGCAGCAGGCTGGGTTAATAATGGCCAGCAACTTGTGTTAGCCAGTTTGATGTAGAAACAGTCAAAGTTGCAAGATTCAATTCTTTTTATTTAAATTATTACTAGTTTCATGTTACCTGAACTTATTTTTTAATCATCCTGAGAGACAGAAACTCAAAGGATATGTGTACCAGACAGACAAAAAAACCACTCTGGTGTTCAAATCAGACTTCAGGTCGATGAAAGCTCTTTATCTTATGTAGTAAAGATTTGTTCGTAACAGTCGATCCTGTGAGGACAAAAGAAAGCTGCTCCTGATGGTTCCCTAAAGATACAACATGTTTATTCATTTGAGGATGGAACTGAAGGAAATCCCATTTCTGACAGAAATGGGTTTGCTTCATGTCAGCTGTTGACTACACAAATGGAAAACTACAATCATCTAGCTCCATGCCTTTGTAAAGTAGTATTTCATCAATCAGTTACAGTCTGCAGCATTTCTATAATATGAAGTTATACTGCAAAAAACCTTCAACATTTTACTAATAAAATTAGCTGTTTTTAATACAAACACATTTGTGTTTACTAATTTAGGACTATCAGTCACCTCAAGGTGCTATAAAACATAGTTCTGCCATTTCCAATATTTTAAAAGAGGACCATAACTTTATTGCACCTGTCTTGCACAAAGACAACTTTCATGTCACTTTAGCTACACTTTTGATTGCATCTCCGAAGGAAAACTCCAACTGAACATCTCTCTTGATTAGTGCATAAAATACATGAATTTTAACTGCACTAAAAAGTCTATGTCCACAAGGAACAGCACACCAAAGATCATGGGCAGTATCCCTGCAATCTGTACTCCTCACACAGTAGCATTCCTATTCAAACAATGTATTTCCTTTTGAATGGTGTCTACGGACAAGCCAGTTTTTTTTTTGTATCTTTCTTAATTTTCTGTTGTGAGGGGCGACTTTTATGTTCACAACAAGACCAAGATGATTGCCCTACTGAATCTCTGAGCAAATTTATTAGTTATATTTAACATAAAATTTCAATGAGAGTAACAAGAACAGCACTCCTTCAGTCACATTTCAGCCTTGGTTTATTTTGTTCTTATCCCTGAGGTTAAAATGACGAACCATAACCCTATTAGTGAAAGAAAAGGAAGGAAGATTAGGATTTATATTCAGTCAATGACTAGATCTTCAGAAATGTGCACAAGCTTGGGTTAGGGAAGAAGTGTGAACGACATCTGCCACACCCATTCAAAGGAACCAACTCAGCTTTCACCTTTAGTGAATTAAAGAAATTGCTGGAAGGCTAAATCTGGATCTAGATGGCTAATTCCTCTTAAATAAAAGCCCAATGCCTTACCACTGGGCTATCCGTGTCACAACAGTGACTTACATGTTCTACAGTTCAAATTTATTCTATGATTGTGTGTGTCATATGTGTAATGGAAAAACATATATTGTATTTGCATTCTGACAGCTGTCACCCCTTTGACAGCAAAAAATTGTCCCCATTTAGCCTGTGCACCCATGCATGGTGTATTTGTAGTGATAATGATTCCCTTGCCCAGTATGATGTTTGTTTGTTTTGTTTTAGGGCGCAAAAAAAAGTAGGGTCATAAGCGACCACAGCAGAACTGTAGAACACAATGACGAAGAGAGGAGTTAAAAATGATTACGTGTTAATCCCAACTGACAGAAGAGAAGACAGCTAAAAACAGGGATGTGGAGAAAGGTCTATAAAATACACCATAGAGACACAGAGGTGGTCTCCGCCATATTGCTAAGACACATAAAAAGTAAAACATGGTCTACAGCCCACTCATTGTTTGCCAAAATGACCGGTAACTCAGATGGCAAGCACAAACGAGAAAAGTAAGTGATTAAAAAAGGAAATTCGGTCAGAAAATGGAAGACAGTCAAAAGTTGGGCACAATGTGCACCACTTAACAAATGGAGTTGGCTAGAAGACAGTTCCCAATATGCAACCTACCGTATTTACTCGAATTTAAGCCGCACTTTTTTTCCGGTTTTTGTAATCCAAAAAACCGCCTGCGGCTTAGAATCGAGTGCAAAGCAAGCGGAAGTTCTGAAAAATGTTGGTAGGTGCCGCCACAACTAACTTCTGCCGTCGAATATATGTAGCGCTACACGGGCATGCTTTGTAGGCACAGAGATAAATACTGGCGCCAAAACCTCTGCGTCAGTAAATAAATTAAAAAAAAAAAAAAGTGGAAGACGAGCTTTTTTTTCTCCGCCCCCAGTTTCGACCACTGCATTTTCATACATTATCCAACGAAGTAAATACAAATTCCGTATTGTTCATCTTCGAAAGTAGCAGAATTTCAATGTACTACGAAAATCCGACTGGCAAGACTGTTGCTAATAGGAACCTGATGAAATGTGAATCACATGCAGTATTCTCTTCACCATAAGAATAATACGAATATAAACATTTTGCCATGTATTCTTTCGTGTTTGCTGCTATCTCATTTAAATCCTGTCTGCCTAATAAACTACGAAACTAGAGTGAGACAACAGCAAACGCGGAAGAATATACATATCATGTCATGTTTATATTCGTATTATTCTTATGCCTAATAGTGATAGTCAGAAATGAAGCACGGCAACTGACTAGATTTTTAAATCTAAAATGACTAATTTCTGTGCAGAATTTGATGTACTAAAGAAGCGGCCGCAAAGATTTTCAAACGGAGAAAAATTTTCGCCTCACTCTCGTTCAGAACATGTTCTATCATACGCAGTCTATTATTTGGTTCTTGTTGATCATTATCAAAGAAAGCAGCAGTGTAAGTAACAACAAGTAGCAGTCACTTGCCATTGTTTCGCTAATGAGACAATTTCTCTCTTTTTTTAATAGTAAGCGGCGGTAGCGCGCACAAAAGCAAGCCATGCCGCGGGCGGCGACAGGACGTAAACACGCACTATCAAAATGCGACAAACAATGCATGACGCAGTACAGTAATGCATTTTCAGCATAGAGTGACGTAAACACCTATAACAAAGAAAACGGCACATATCAGATCAAAGCAAAATAAGCAATCGATTCAAACGAGACGAAGCACGTGAAAAAGGAAGGGTACCCGTATAAATACGGATGGAGCGCGTGACGCATAGCAATGGCTACCTTACCTGCTAAGCTTACGACTCTAACCAAACTATTGTAGCTGTATCGTCTTTCATTCGACCTAAATTGTGTCTCGTATGACAATGGACCAACTTTGTTTCGATTTGAAGGTGTGGCCTAAAACTTTTCTCTCCCCTTGAATTTCGAGTCTCAAATTTCACGTGCGGCTTAGATTCGGGAATTTTTTTTCCTTGATTTCGAGTCTCATTTTTCAGATGCGGCTTAGATTCGAGTGCGGCTTAGATTCGAGTAAATACGGTAGCTAAAATGATCTCCTCACAGCAAGAGTGAGAGGTGGTCATCAAAGCCACTGGGAGAGGCTTAATAACATGGAGCTTGATCCCATGAAGGCACTCCACCTGCTGACAGATGGAAACACAGAGATCGTTAGAGGTAATGTAAGAACTAGTGGGTTGACATACAAGGACTGCAGCCTTGGCAGCAGTGTCAGTGGCCTCATTTCCTGTCAGCCTGACGTGACCAGGAACCCACAAAACTCACAGTGTCTCCATCAAGAAAGGGATGGGCTGTGTACGGCACACAGAAGCTTTACAGGGCACAGAGAGTCAGAGCAGATGTTGCAAATTTACAAGCCTATGTAACCAGATACTGTGTGGCCTGATGCAGGGCGTAGAGTTCTGCTGTAAATACTGGGCAAGTTCCAGAATCAGATACTGAAAAACTGTCTGCGCCAATGACGAAGGCACACCCGACACCATGATCTGTCCGAGAGCAATCAGTGTACACAAAGGTACAATCGCAAAGTTCCATGCAAAGATTGTGAACTGAAGGTGATAGAGTGAGGCTGAAGTAGTGTCCTTAGGGATCGATTGAAGGCCAAGGTGAACACGGGCTGCCGCACGAAGCCAAGATGGGGAAGTTTACACCCAACGGGAAGGTTGCAGGTAGCATGAAGTTAAGTTGCTGGAGCAAGAGCTGAAAGCGAACTCCAAGAGGTAACAGAGAAGAGGGACACGCCCCATACTGGAAATCAAAGGAGTTATTGGAGGAGGAGGCCAGGTGGCCACGCACAGCAGATGGACGGCATGCATATCTCCTGAGGAGAAAGTCATGGCAGTAGGACAGCAGTAGTTCTGCAGCTGCTGCATACAGACTCTCAACCAGGCTAGGGTAAAAAGTGCCAGTGGCCAAATGGATAGTATTAAGATGGTGTAAGAGGGACAAACGTGCAGATGCGTAAACAAAACAATCATAGTCTAGTTTCAAACTGACAAGGGACTGGTACAAATGGAGGAAGGTGGTTCAATCTGCTTCCCAGGAAGTACTACTGAGGACACTTAAGACATTGAGGAACTGCATACAGCAGGCTTCCAGGTGACACACATGGGAGGACCAAGAAAGTTTCCTATCAAGAGCCCCAGAAATTTAATAGTTTCAATGAACGAAAGAGCAACAGGCCCAAGATGTAAAGATGGTGGAAGAAACTAATTGTGCCCGCACAAATTCATACAAATGGTTTTGTCAGTGAAAAAACGAAAGCCAGTGTCAATTCTCCATGAGTAAAGATGATAGAGATATCACAGAAGATGCTGCTCAATGAGAGACGTCCGTGGAGAACTGCAATAGATGAAAAAATCGTCAATGAAAAGGGAGCCAGAGATGCCTGGCAGAGACTGGCCATTATTGGGTTAATGGCAATAACAAAGAGGATGATGCTCAGGACGGAAGCCTGAGGTGCAACGTTTTCCTGGATAAAGGTTTCCAACAAGACAGAACCCACAAGTACCTTGAAAACTCTGTCTTTTAAAAATTCCTGAAAGAAACAGGGCAGGCGGCCACGAAAGCCCCATGTGTAGAGAGTACACGAGGATACCAGTCCTCCAGCATGTCTCACATGCTTTCTCCAAATCGACAAACATGGCCAAAGTCTGGGATTTCCATAGAAAACCATTCATGACATGAGTGATAAAGTCATGAGATTGAAAACTGTAGAATGGCGCCCTCGAAATCCACACTGTGCAGTGGTTAGTAAATTGCGAGACTCAAGCTACCATATCAGTCGGGAATGAATCATATATTTCATAACCTCGCAAACACAGCTGGTGAGACAAATGGGGGGGGGGGGGTAGCTAGAATGAAGGGGTGTTTGTCCTTAATGGACTTAGGTATGGTTATAACAGTGGCTTCATTCCAGCATCTGGGAAATGTGCCCTCTGCCCAGATGCTGTTGTATGTGCCCGCAAGAGAAAGGTGCTGCAACATTTGACTGTGAACATCATCTGGTCCTGGGGCAGTGGATCGGGATTCGGGATGAAGTGACAGCATGATCTAGTTCCCCCATAGTTACGGCGGCATTATAGCACTCATGATTCTGAGAAGAGACGGGTATCATCCGAGCCGCCTCTGCTCATTTCTAATGGAGGAAAGCAGGAGCTTGAAGTCTCCACAAAATGGCGGACCAAGGTGTTGGAGATAGCAATAGGGCCTTGGACCCAGAGAGCCGTTAGAGGTTGGCTCACACAACAGAAGAGGGACTGGAACTGTTGAAGAGCTAGTGAATGAAATCTGGCTAGCTTTTTTGCTATCCCAAAGAATGCGACAACACTATGCACGCTACTGTTTATAAAGAATGTAGTTTGCCATCGTAGGATGATGGTAAAAACAGAGAGCATGTCTCGGTGTGCGAAATGTGTCATGGCATGCCTCTGTCCACCAAGGGACCGGGACACGCTGCAGTAATGAGGAAGTGTGAGCTACGGAACATTCTGCGGTGCAAGGAGAACATTTGTAAGATATTCTACATGGTCATCACAACTGGGGAAATGCTATTCATCGAAGGTCGCCAGGGTGGAGTAAAGCCTCCGGTCGGCCTTAGTAAGCTGTGCATGTAGGTGGGGTAGGAGTCAGCAAATCGATAGCATATGGGAAATGGTCACTCGAGTATGTGTCAGAGAGAATGGACCACTCGAGATGATGGGCCTGCTAGGCAGTGCAGAAGGATAGGTCCAAATGAGAATAGGTGTGCTAGAGTTAAGGCAGAAGAGGTTAAGTTGATTGAGAAGGTCAGCCACAAGGGCACCTCTCCGACAGGTTCTGGGAGAGCCCCAAAGGGGATAGTGCACATCAAAGTCGCCGAGCGGTAGAAAGAGGTGAGTTAGCTGCTAAATAAGCTGGAGGAAGTCTGCCCTGGTGACATCGAATGATGGAGGGACAAAGGGAAAAGTTCAATTGAGAAAGGGAAAGGTGAACTGCAACAGCTTGAAGGCAGGTAGTCAGGGAGATGGGTTGACTATCAACATCATTCCGTATGAGCAGCATTACTCCCCCATGAGTTGGAATGCTGTCCTCATGGGGGAAGTTGGTTGGTTTGGGGAAGGAGACCAGACAGCGAGGTCATCGGTCGCATCGGATTAGGGAAGGATGGGGAAGGAAGTCGGCCGTGCCCTTTGACATGGGGGAAGGTCAAAATGAACCCGGAAGAAATGTGAGAGCTCAAAGCAGTCATGAGGATGAAATTTTGTTTTCTGAAGGCAGAGAACAAATGGACGCTGTGACTCTAAAAGCAGCCATAAATCCTCTTTGTTGAGCAAAGACCACAAATTTTCCATTAGAGGAGAGTCATAACGAGGAAAATATGAAGGCATGTCACCTCGACAGCTGCTGAGTGCCAGCCTTCAAAGACTCGCTGCTACAGGGCACAGAGGCAGGAGGATCCTTCTACACAAGATCTACAGAAGCATCAGCATTCTCCTTCTGTCAGCCTGGGGTGCCCTGGGCAGAAAAATGATTGGTGGTGCACACCAGCAACATGGAAGTTGGCCGGGTGAGGCTATCATGTAGCGACATCGTGTCAAAGAGGATCTTCGAGTCGGCGAAGGAGAAGACCGTTTGCCTTTGACTTCTTGGAGCCTTTCCAGCTGACAGAGGAAGACTCAGATATTGGATGGCTCGAGGGATGCAGGAAGTCTTCATGGAAGTATTCCTTCTGTCCTTTCCGGCTCACCGACTGTGTAACTGGTGACTTCGCCCCATGAGGCCAAAGTTTGGTGGCATGTTACACAGCTGGAGAAGGAGATGGGGACACTACCATGATGCTGGGCGATTTCACAAACACGGTACTAAATTTGAGGCTGCTGGGCCATGTCCTTCATGGAGTGAAATGTAGCGAGAACAGTACTGTAGGTGCCAGATGGTAGAATTCAAACTAGCCAATAACTTGCAAGCGACCAGGTAAGGCACTTTTTCCTTCACTCAGATTTCCTGGACAGCCCTCTCATTGAGATACATGGAAAAATCACAAGGGGAGGTGGCATGGTCACCATTGCAGTTGATACAGCGGGGAGAAGGAAGTGGACACTTGCCCTCATGAGCATCTCTTCCACAGGTTATACATTTGGCTGGGTGTCGACAGGACTTTTGAGTGTGGTTGTAATGATGATACTGGTAGCAGCACGTAAGGTTCGGAACATACGGTTTTACTGTGATAACTTCATAGCCTGCTTTGATCTTGGATGGAAGCACTACTCTATCAAGGGCGAGAAAAAGAGTGCATGTGGACACTAAGCATGCATGTATCATTTTCATGACCTGATGGACTGCAACGACACCCTGATCAGAGAGGTTGGGGATTTCTGCCTCGGTCAGAATGCTGAGCAGCCTAATGTCAATAACACCAAGGGAAGAATTCAGCATTCTATGGGCCTCGACATGTACAGGGCCATGGAGGAGCGAAGATGCAAGCAGCAGTTGTTTGCTTGAGCAGGCTACTTCTGATTCTCAAGCACAAGTGCCATTGCAGAAACGAGAGCAGGATTACACAGGGTCAGCAATTGCATCAACACCTTTCTGAATAATGAACAGATTTACAGTAGCGAAGGACTGACCGTCTTCAGTACATGAAACCATGAGGAACGGTGGTGCACCTGGTAGGGGCTTTGAATCATTATCCCCATTCTGTTTGTTTCATAGCCCCTGACTATGAAGGTAATTGGCTCATTGCAAGAAAATCTCCCACGATTGCCAGCGTCTCTGATGGTGCGCTCCTTCCAACTGGTGGGCCCCTTCATACAGGGGTGCACACACCTTCGGTGATTGTTCACACCTCCTGAACACCTGACAGAGGGACCAATTGGCAATTTGGGAAGGTAGTAGCTCAGGTAATCACCCCTCCCTGGGCCTGGCCTGTACCAGGGGGTACGTGCGAGAAACGTACCTGTCGACCCGGGGCTGAGAATTATGCATTACTCAGTCACCTGTTACACATCAGACGCATGGGCCAGCCTTCAGGAGTGCACAGGGAGGAAGAAGAAAAAGAGGAACTTCAAATGCTGAAGCTGAGGAAGAATAGGTGAAGATGAATGAAGAAAGAAAAAAGTAATGAAAAACAGGGGAGAATATTCTGATACTGACTGCCGAAATTCAGAATAAATTTCGAAAAACAGCCCTGACATGTTTCCCCCAAGGGAGGGAAGAAAGAACAGCAAGAGGATCGACATCCAGTGTGGAAGGGAAAAGATGCTGCAAAGGCTGGGGCTCCATGGTAGCCAAACATGAACCCACCAAAAAGCAGCAAGCCCTCTAGAGGGACCCAGTTGGATGATATCCCATGAAGGTCTTTACAGACAGGCATTATTCCATAAACATTGTCTGCAAACTGATTTTCCACACCCTATTCTCATACGCAGTTAATTGTGCCTCCACCTCCAAGAACCAGCTGCAAAGAAGTGCACCTGTTATCACCCAGTGTCATCCCTGACTGGAGCAACTGAACCACATTCTTCGGCATGGCTTCAGCTACAAACAATCATGTCCACAATCATTCCCACCCCTCATAAAGTGGTATTCCACCACCCACTCACCCACCATCCCTTTGCCACTACTTCTCCCAACTCTTTGCCACAGAGGTAAGATCCCTGTAGCAGACCCCAGTGCAAGGCCTACCCATTTCACTCACACAGTAAATCCTACTCTAGTCCTGTAACAGGTTTATTCTATCCCATCAGAGGCAGGGTCATATGTGAAAGCAAGCATGTCATATACCAGTTCTGAAATTTCTGCACAGCATGACCACCAACCAGCCTTCAGCCAGAATAAATGGCCACTGCCTAACTGTGGCCAAGAAGAGAGCTGACCACTGTTGGCACGACACGCTGCTGAGTACAACTTGTTCAATTTAATGGCTACTTTGCAACTTTTGCCATCTGGATTCAAATCTTCAGTGGAGGGGAGGAGGAATGAAAATGATGCCAATTGTCAAAGTGTAATTACTGCTGCTTCTTAGTTGGCTTTATATTTACCGAGGTGTGAAGCTGGCATTCGGTGAGACTGAGGTCAGTGTCAAAGAAGGCGCCACTAAATTTCAAATTAACTGTAAATGTGATAAAGAGATTAAATGATTCCAACAGTTCAGTCTTATTATGGATCCTGATTTAAAAATACAATTAGTGTGTTGAATCCAAGTAGAGGCTGACATTGGATGGATTCAGAACAGCAGACCCAGCATGTTCATGTGCTCTCTCTCTCTCTCTCTCTCTCTCTCTCTCTCTCTCTCTCTCCCCTCCCCCCCCCCCCTCTCTAAACACATTAATAATAGTAAATCTTTTCCAAAACTAACTTATACCAGTGAAGGATGGATAACAGGACTTTGCACCAAGTTCCTGTACTTTTTGCAAAACTCTGCATTTATTATTTCACTATTGGCCAACTTTGGAAGCCATTTACAAGTGAAGCTCTTGTAAAAGACTGAATGTGCAACAAAAATCATGTAACATGTAGGTTGTCCATTACATAGAGTATATAGATGCAATAAAACAATAAATCACCTATCAAATATCTAATGTCTCACAAGCAAGACGTTTGATGTTTTGAATTATTTCTGGTACACATTTACTACAATATACATGTTAGTTTCACATGAAAATTGCTTCAAAAGCTGCAACTACACAGAAGCAGTAGAGGTATAATACAGCCAATTTCCTGCAGATAGTATACATCATTAGAAAATGGATTTATCCTTCAATAGATCTCTAATGGCTTTGGAACCTAATTTAAGAAAACTGTGCATTCAGATATTCCATTTCATGACAGACAAAAGTAACCTAACTGAGTGCATGTTTTAGTTTATTTTTTAAGACAGTTCACATCCAGTGCTTCAAGCACTGCAGAAAGAACATCATTTCCATGTCATTTATAATTTAAAAACTCAATTGCTTAATATATTTGCTTATTAATTTGTATCACAAAGAGAAATAAATGTTGCATTTGGACCTCAACATGTAAACAATTTTTACTGTCCTGGTAAAATGGTTCATCCAACCAGCAAGAACACTACACCAGTGAATACAGTTCAAACTGAATGCGGCATATCACATTGTTGTTGTTGTGGTCTTCAGTCCTGAGACTTGTTTGATGCAGCTCTCCATGCTACTCTATCCTGTGCAAGCTTCTTCATCTCCCAGTACCTACTGCAGCCTACATCCTTCTGAATCTGCTTAGTGTATTCATCTCTTGGTCTCCCTCTACGATTTTTACCCTCCACGCTGCCCTCCAGTATTAAATTGGTGATCCCTTGATGCCTCAGAAAATGTCCTACCAACCAATCCCTTCTTCTAGTCAAGTTGTGCCACAAATTCCTCTTCTCCCCAATTCTATTCAATACCTCCTCATTAGTTATGTGATCTACCCATCTAATCTTCAGCATTCTTCTGTAGCACCACATTTCAAAAGCTTCTATTCTCTTCTTGTCCAAACTATTTATCGTCCATGTTTCACTTCCATACATGGCTACACTCCATACAAATACTTTCAGAAAAGACTTCCTGGCACTTAAATCTATACTCGATGTTAACAAATTTCTCTTCTTCAGAAACGCTTTCCTTGCCATTGCCAGTCTACATTTTATATCCTCTCTAATTCGACCATCATCAGTTATTTTGCTCCCCAAATAGCAAAACTCCTTTACTACTTTAAGTGTCTCATTTCCTAATCTAATTCCCTCAGCAGCACCCGATTTAATTCGACTACATTCCATTATCCTCGTTTTGCTTTTGTTGATGTTCATCTTATACCCTCCTTTCATGACACTGTCCATTCCGTTCAACTGCTCTTCCAAATCCTTTGCTGTCTCTGACAGAATTACAATGTCATTGGTGAACCTCAAAGTTTTTATTTCTTCTCCATGGATTTTAATACCTACTCCGAATCTTTCTTTTGTTTCCTTTACTGATTGCTCAATATACATATTAAATAACACTGGGGAGAGGCTACAACCCTGTCTCACTCCCTTCCCAACCACTGCTTCCCTTTCCTGTCCCTCGACTCGTATAACTGCCATCTGGTTTCTGTACAAATTGTAAATAGCCTTTCGCTCCCTGTATTTTATCCCTGCCACCTTCAGAATTTGAAAGAGAGTATTCCAATCAACATTGTCAAAAGCTTTCTCTAAGTCTACAAATGCTATAAACATAGGTTTGCCTTTTCTTAATCTAGCTTCTAAGATAAGTCTGAGGGTCAGTACTGCCTCACATGTTCCAATATTTCTATAGAATCCAAACTGATCTTCCCCAAGGTCAGCTTCTACCAGTTTTTCCATTCGTCTGTAAAGAATTCGCGTTAGTATTTTGCAGCTGTGACTCATTAAACTGATAGTTCGGTAATTTTCACATCTGTCAACACCTGCTTTCTTTGAGATTGGAATTATTATATTCTTCCAGAATGAGATTTTCACTCTGCAGCGGAGTGTGTGCTGATATGAAACTTCCTGGCAGATTAAAACTGTGTGCCCGACCGAGACTCGAACTCGGGACCTTTGCAAAGGTCCCGAGTTCGAGTCTCGGTCAGGCACACAGTTTTAATCTGCCAGGAAGTTATTATATTCTTCTTGAAGTCTGAGGGTATTTCGCCTGTCTCATACATTTTGCTCACCAGATGGTAGAGTTTTGCCAGGACTGGATCTCCCAAGGCTGTCAGTAGTTCTAATGGAATGTTGTCTACTCCCGGGGCCTTGTTACGACTTAGGTCTATCAGCGCTCTGTCAAACTCTTCACACAGTATCATGTCACCCATTTCATCTTCATCCACATCATCTTCCATTTCTATAATATTGCCCTGAAGTACATCACCCTTGTATAGACACTATATATGCCTTCCACCTTTCTGCTTTCCCTTCTTTGCTTAGAACTGGGTTTCCATCTGAGTTCTTGATATTCAAGCAAGTGGTTCTCTTTTCTCCAAAGATCTCTCTAATTTTCCTGTAGGCAGTTCTTACCCCTAGTGAGATAAGCCTCTACATCCTTACATTTGTCCTCTTGCCATGCCTGCTTAGCCATTTTGCTCTTCTTGTCAATCTCATTTTTGAGACGTTTGTATTCCTTTTTGTCTGCTTCATTTCCTACATTTTTGTATTTTCTTCTTTCATCAATTAAATTCAATATTTCTTCTGTCACCCAAGGATTTCTACTAGCCCTTGTCTTTTTACCTACTTGATCCTCTGCTGACTTCACTACTTCATCCCTCAAAGCTATCCATTCTTCTTCTACTGTATTTCTTTCCCCCATTCTTGTCAATTGTTCCCTTATGCTCTCCCTGAAACTCTAATATCACATTATTCAATGTATATTCTTTTAGGAGTTTAGGCTCAACATGATATGTCTTTTTGTCAGTCTCAACATTTTCAATGAGGAAGGTGTTTTGCCTGCCTGCCTTTCCTTAGTCTGAAACTTTCAATGTTAGTTCTGTCTCTCAGATCTGTGAGCAATATGAACCTTGTAAAAAAACAATTAGGAAAGTTACAAATGATAGTATCTGGCAGCAGATATACTTGGGACTGCATTCATCAAAGTTGTATTACATCAAGAAGTTGTACAGAAATATTGTGTTGGATATGCACTTTAAGAACCAATAGCTCCTTTGGTTCGAATTAAGAAGAGGAAAAAATCCTGTTTCAAAAGATTAAATTCAGTTTCATAGGTTCACAGTTTTCCCCATGCCTTATGTTTCAGTCTTATACAAATAAAATATTTTCTTTCAGCAACAGTTTCTTTATAGACTGGCCTAATACTGTAACATTGTGTCACAATATACATCATTCAAGAGCCTTTAATTTGCTGAAGTACAGTAACATATTTGGACTCAGGATAACAATAAAACTTAGGATATCACAATAACTACGATTAATAAAAAGCTAATGCCACAATTATAGCAACAGAAAACATACTAGAGGCATAAAGATGGTAAGTAACTGTCTTACGTGAAAAGCTGCATCCCAGTTCTTTTCTTGAATATACTTCACTCCAAGCTCCTCTCTTTCATGGAATAAATCTCTGCCCTTACTATCTATCAATCCCAGTTGATAGAGGTAGTCACCATATTTCAGCATATGCTCAGGATCTGACAGACCATTACCAATAGCCATACCTGAAATTAGAAAACAATACAAAATTAGTTTCAGCAGATAAACCTTTTGCACTTTACAACAATACTGTAGAAAGAGTACAGTAGGGTGAAGATGAGATGGGTAATGTGATACTGTGAGAAGAAGTAGACAGAGCACTGAAATGAGGCATCTGGAGTAGAGCACATCTCCAAATTATTAACATCCTTGGTAGAACTAAGAACCACCTTGTATGCATGATACACGAGACAAGCGAAATTCCCTTGGATATCAAGAAAAATGTAATAACTCCAATAACAAAAAATGTCTGAGCTGACAGGTGTGAGTATTGCAGAGGCCATGGCGAACACTATTGATAACAGGAAGTGAAAGCCATGAAAGTATGTTAGTGGACAGGGACACCCACAACACAAAGTGCTAAGAATAAAAGCAGTTTTAGGAAATCTAGGAAGAGGCAGAAAACCTTGCCAGCAAGTAGGTCAAAGCAAGTGGGGGGTGGGGGCCACATCTGTGGAGGGAGACATGTCCCCCACCCCCCATCCCAGCTGACAAAGCAGTTAATTAATAATGCTCTCCTAAACAGATGAGGAGGAAAATGACAAACAAATATAGGAAATTAAAGTGGTGTAAAGCTGGCCTGGCTATCAATCATATATGACAGCACTGCAAAATACTGATGTGAATGGGGCAATCTGGGGAAGATCCATTTGGGTTCAGCAGAAATGTAAGAACACATGGGATAATACTATAATTTCTCAGGTTTTCTCAGCATGATTGATTAATAGTAAGCTTCTGGTTGCTCTGCCGTGTCATCAAGATATTGTGCATAAAATGGAAACAACTCTGCAGAACATCTGGAAGCACACTATTACTGGATAATACTGACAATACAACTTATTTCAGAAAATGGGCTCAAGAAAAGCACACACACAACCTTCTGACAATGTTTACCAGAGCACACTGTTCAAAATTTTGAAGCTATTGAGGACCAAACAGAAGGAGCAAAACGTTATGCTCAATTTTTATAACATTCAGAATTCAGCTATAAAAGTCTTAATTCAAAGAGCCTAGATGAGGAGGGAGAAAACATTGTGGAGATCGAGGTTTGAATAGGATAAGCAACTTCAAATGACTACATCCACATCTGTACCTGCATACCACTGCATTGCATGGCACAGGGTACTTCCCACTATACCATTTATCAATTATTAGAGCTTTTCCCCATTCCACTCCTCTACAGAACGCAAGAAGAATGACTGCTTAAACACCTCTGTGTGTACTGTAATTAGTCTAATCTTCTCTTCATGATTCCTGTAGGAGCAATCACAGGGAGTTTTAGTATATTCCTAGATTCCATTTTACAAGTTTTCTAAGTCGGCTTTTGTAAGATAGTTTGTGTACCTTTAAGCACCTGCTATTTCAGTTCTTTTGGCATTTCTGTGAAAATCCTGGGTCAAACAAACCTGTGAGAATTTGTGCTGTCCTCCACTGTATACGTTCAACACCACCTGTTAGTTCTATTTCATGGTGGTCGCACACAATATAGCAATATTCGAGGATGAGTTGTACAAGTGTTTTGTGGTAATCTCCTTTGTAAACTGACTGCATTTCTCTAGTATTTCACCAATGAACCACAGTCTGCCAAATGTTTCACCTACAATTGAGCCTATGTGATCAGTCCATTCCATGCCCCTACAAATTGTTACACCCACATATTTGCATAAGTTGACCAATTCAAAATTTACCTCACTAACATTGTAGTCATATGATACTATGTTATTTCATGTTGTGTAGTGCAAAATTTTAAATATCTGAACATTTAAAGTAAGTTGCAAATCTTTGCACCACTTTGAAATATTACCAAGATCTGACAGAATACTTGTGCAACTTTTTTTCAGACAGTACTTCATTACTGATAACTTCATGTACAAAAAGTCTGAGGTAAGTACAGACATTCTCTGCAAGATCATTAATACAAAACATGAACAGCAAGGATCCCAAAACACTTCCCTGGAACACACTGAACATTACTTCTACATTTGTCTATGACTCTCCATCCAAGATAAGTGTCTTCCCCACCAAGAAATCTTCAATCCGATTGTGTATCTTTGTGCCCCCATATAATTGTACTTTTGATAATTAGTGTATGTGTGGTAGTGGGTCAAATGTCTTTTGAAAGTCCAGAAACACTGCACCTATCTGACTGCCTTGATAAATGACTGGTGTGGAAAGCACCAGATGGGTTTTACATTGTAAATGTTTTTGGAATTCTCAGAATACAAGTATCTTCTACGATACTACATCAAATGGATGTCAAGGATATTGGATAGTAGTTTTATGGGTCACTTCTGGTGCCCTTCTTGTAGATGGGTTTGACATGTATTTTCTTCCATCCACTGGGTACAGCGTTTTATTCGAGGAATCTGTGGATATTATAGTTAATTCTGTAAAGGATCTGATACGGATTCCATTTATCCCCGAAGCTTTGTTCAGTTTTAATTACTTCAGCTGTTTCTCAATGCCACCAAGTCACATATCTATCTCTCATTCTTGTAATAGAATAGTAATTAAATTGCAGCAATACTCCCAGACATTCCTTTGTAAAGGAACATTTGAAAACTGAAGTAAGCATTTCTACTTTTGCTTTGCTATTCTCAATTTCGGTTTTTCTCATTCACAAGTGTCTGGACACTTACTGTGGTTTCACAGCCACACACAACCAGGATATCTTTGCGTTGTGTGAGAGCTTTATTATTCCACTACAGTACTTATTGAAGGCTTCACATGTTGTGCTTTTCACAGACAAATGCATTTTATTTGGCATCTCTCTGTCTGTAGCTCTATTCTAACAATATTATGAAAAGGATAGCTGCTACTCACCATATAGTGGAGATGCTAAGCTGTGGATAGGCACAACAAAGAGACTGTCACAAGCTTTGGCCAACAAGGCCCCTGTCAAAAATAAAACACACACACACACACACACACACACACACACACACACATGACCAAAGCCTCTCTGGCAGCTGTGAATCCACACCATGAGCAGCAGCCACAGTGCATGGTGGGAGGGGCAACTGGGTGGGGGTAAGGAGGCTAGGGCAGGGAGAGGGAGGGATAGTGCGGTAGGGCTGACTGGATGCGTTTGTGGAATAGAGGGTTGTGAAGTTTTGGAAGGGGAACAGGCAAGGGCTAGATGGATGAGGACAATGACTAACCAAGGTTGAGGCCAGGAGGGTTACAGGGACATAGGATATATTGCCGAAAACTTATTTTCTGACAGTTTTTTGTTGTGCCTCTCTGCGACTCCGCACTTCCACTATAAGGTGAGTAGCAACTATCCTGTTCATAATATTGTTACATTCCATCCTGGGTTTTCCATTGTTGGATTTTGCCTGATGGCTTTTCTTCCATCCTAACCCAGTGCTGTTTTCTTTTGTTACTATTTTCTAATGCATCACTATCCTCAATGACCATCCTTCTTTCTCTTCTTCCTTGTGTTCCTCTTGTCACCTTACAAATCTCACTGCATGTTCTACTTATGAACCACACTACCGTATCAGCCACGCACAACAGACAGCTACAAGACTACACCAATTGTTGGTGCGGCATCTTATGTCCCACATTACCACATTACTCTCACCAATATCATTAATCCTATACCTTCAAACTGATCACTCTCACTGCATCACTCACATGTATTTTTGCACATTATTTCCTGCACCTCTCCGGTGCCACATGATCTTTTATCTCGTCCTACCATCCCCTCCCCACACCCCCAATCATTCTATCCCAGTTTGCACCTACTAATTTCACCTCATTCAGTCACAAATGTGATCCCCCTCCTTCACACTCATCCACCTTCAGACCTGCAACCCACACTAAAATATATTTTTATTTGTATCTTTTCTTTGATCTCATTGTGACTTCATGGCAATTTTGGTGGATTTTCGCCTTTCAGTATCATTGTACTCCCTCAGATTTAATTTATTTTCCCCCTTTTTCACGTGTTTCATGATTTTTCCCATGCATTTGGGTGTCTTTTTGCGAATTTTTTGGACATAATTCTGTGTCATTTATGTATTTTTTCATGTTTATTTCCACCACCATGGATCCTTGCTCCTTCCATATGCATCAATGCAGAAAAGTTTCCTTATCCCCAGCCAGAACCCAGCCCCACATATTGTTGCTGCATTGTTAATGACCCCAAATGGTTTTACCATCAAATTACCCATCTCCGGCTGTCACCCTTCCTTCCAAAATGACCTCCCTATGTTCAGAATCCACCGATCCTTAGCCCTCACCAACATAGTCCTGCAAGACCATATCAATCAAGCTCAGACCTCCTTGTAATACCTTCTTTCCATCCGTAATATTCTCCTTCTATGCAATCCCAAATTCCTGGACCCCATAACACACAAACTCTTGTCATCCAGGAACTAGAGCAACATGCACAATGCCACCTCAAAAAGCTCTCCACTGTGCTCACTTCCTACTCCCACCTTTGAGTACCACTACCCACCACCTCTGCAACAACCTCCAAACCTCTTCCGCGTCCCCTCACAGCCGACAAACCCTGTCTTATAGACCTACTACATTTACCCTATCCTCCAAAACTCACTCCCACCACCACACAGAATCCAGAACCTAAACAGACCTGAAACACTGTCATGAACCTTTCCTCCAGAAGCCTTAGCTCCACAGAAACATCAGTCCTTTCCATAGGCCTCACCTTTTGTCCCACTCCCAAATTCAATCATGCAGGACTTGTTAATGACTTCTATCCTTTTCCTGGTCCCTACAGTGGAAACACTTCTTCACTACCAACCCTACCAATTAGACTCTACCAATGATCAAAGCTGAACCCTGCCTGACTCAGTTCACTCCTCCAGCCAACTGTGATCCATTTGCACTGAGCCCAGATCACCCCCTGATAACTTTCCCCAAATCCCTCAACATGCAAACTAACCGTTCATCCACAGAAAGAACTGCAACCACCACCTAAAAACTGATTCTGACCTTATAATCCTACCTGCCGACAAAGGCTCTACTGCTACTGTTTTGAACAGCAAGGATTACCTAGCAGAAGAACTCACCAACTGTCAGATTCATCCACCTACAAACCCTGGCACAGTGACCCCATTTCAGAAATTCAGCAGGATCTCCAGTCTCTCCCGAAATCCTTAGGCCTGTCCTAGATGCTCTCCCCCACAGTCCATCTCTCTCCTCATCCCCTACCATTCCCCACACTCCTACCTTCTACATGCTTCCAAAGACCATAAACCCAACCACCAAGGACACCCCGTTGTGGCTGGTTACTGTATTCTCAGTGAGAGAATGGCAGCTCTCGTAGACCACCACCTTTAGCCTATTACCTGGAATCTAACTTCCTATATAAAAGATACCAATTATTTCCTCCACTAACTCCCAATGGTTCCTGTTCCTTTACCACAAAGTGCCCTTCTCGTCACTATTGATGCCACCTCCCTTCACACTAACATCCCTAATGCCCATGGCCTTAACACTATTGAACACTACCTTTCACAACACCCAACAGATTCCAAACCAACAACCTCCTTCCTAGTCACTATAACCAACTATATCCTCACCCACAATGACTTCTCCTTTAAAGGCATTACCTACAAACAAATCTGGGTTACAGCTATGGGCACCCGCATGGCATCATCCTATGCCAACCTATTCATGGGCCATCTACAGAAATCCTTCCTAATTGCCCCCTGCTGACATTTTTGTGATCTGGATCAAGAGTAAGGACCCCTATCCACATTCCTACAGAGCCTCAATACCTCCCCCATTCACTTCACCTTGTCCTACTCAACCCAACAAGCTACCTTCTTAGCTCTTGACCTCCAACTCAAAGATGGCTACATTAGTACCTCTGTCCATATCAAACATACTAACCACCAGAAATATCCTCACTTCCATAGCTGCCACCCATTCCATACTAAGAAGTCTCTTCCATACAGTCTAGCCACCAGTGGTCTTCAGATTTGCAGTGAAGAGCGGTTCCTCTCAAAATATACTGAGGGTCTCACTGAGGCCTTTACAGATTGTAATAATCCTCCCAACCTTGTACAAAAAAAATCTCCTATGCCTTATCTTTCCAGTCAGCCACCATCTCCGAAAGTCTTGCCATCCAGCCACAGAGGAGCATTTCCCTCATAACTTAGTACCACCCGTGACTGGAGCAGCTGAATTACATTCCCCACCAAGGTATCGACTACCTCTTGTTGTGCCCTGACATGAGAAATGTCTTGACCACTATCCTTTCCACAACTGTCCCAGTGGTATTCTGCTGCCCACTAAACCTACACAATATACGCATCCATCCCAACACAACCCCTGCTCCTAACCCCTTACCTCATGGCTAATATCCCTGTAATAGACCTGGATGCAAGATTTGTCCCATATGTCTTCCTACAACCACCACCTACTACAATCTAACATTGTCTATCCCATCAAAGGCAGGACTACCTGTGAAACCAGTCATCTGATCTACAAGCTAAGTTGCATTCTATGTGGGCATGACAACCAACAAGCTCTGTGTCTGCATGTATGGCCACTGACAAACTGTTGTCAAGAAACAACTGGACCACCCTATTGCTGAGCACACTGGCCAATATGATGTTCTTCATTGAAATGACTGCTTCATAGCCTGTGCGATATGGACCCTTCCCACCAGCACCAGCTTTTCTGAATTGCAAAGGTTTGTTTGTTTTTTGTTTGTTTTGTTTTGTGGCGCAAAACAACTGGGGTCATACGTGCCCAAGTCAAAACTATAGAACACGAAGACATAGAGGAGTTCAAATGACTATACATCAATCCCAACTGACATAATAGAAGACAGCTAACAACAGGCACATGGAAAAAGAGCTAAAAGAGACACCATACAGAAATGGAGGCCCAAAACTAAAACTTAAATGGTCTTTGCCATATTGATTTGGTACATAAAAATTAAAATGTGGACAACAGCCCACATGCCATTTGCTAAAATGGCTGATAACTCAGATGGCAAACCCAAACGGGAACATAAAAGGTCAAAAAATGGACATTCCATCAGGAAGTGGCAGACAATTAATACTTGGGCGCAATTTGTACAAGGTGGCGGGGTAGCTCCACTTAGCAAATGAAAATGGCTAAATAGGCAGTGCCCAATATGTAGCCGAGTTAAAATAACCTCCTTCCGGCGGGAGGGCCGAGAGGAGGTAGTCCAAGCTGCTGGGAGAGGTTTAATAAGCCAGAGCTTATTCCCATGAAGGTAGGACCATTGGCGATACGAAAGGGACACCATCTCCTGACAGACAGCAACACAGAGATCATCGGAAGACATAACCAGGAACCCACATAAACATCATACTGTCTCCACCAAGAGTGAGAAAGTGGCAGTGTTCCTGGACCTGCTGCACTAAGGGGTGGGCAGTGTACAGTGCACACAGACTATGAAGGGCACTGAGTGAGTCTGAGCACAGGACAATTGGAAAGGCAGTGTTACCGGACATACTCCGTGGCCCGATGCAAGGTGAAGAGCTTGCCTGTAAATATTGAGGAGTGTGCCGGAAGCCCATATCTAAAGACACGGATGCCAATAATGAAGGCACACCCAATCCCATGGTCAGTCCAAGAGCCATCAGTGTATGCAAAAGTACTATCGTGAAATTCCAGGAAAAGGTTGTGAAACTGAAGGCGATAGACTGAGGCAGCAGAAGTGTCCTTAGGAAGCAAATGAAGGCCAAGGTAAACATCAGCCGCTTCATGAAGCCAAGATGGTGAAGGGTTCACACCCACCAGAAAAGATGCAGGCAGTGCGAAGTTAAGCCGCTGTAGCAAATGCCAAAAGTGGACTCCTGGAGGTAACAGAAGGACAAGCCACATACTGACAATCAAAGGAATCATCAAAGAAGGAGTCATAGGACGGGTGGCCACGCATGGCAGACAAACGGCATGCATACCTGTTGAGGACAAAGTCATGGTGGTAGGACAGTGGTAGTTCAGCAGCTTCAGCATACAGACTCTCAACCGGGCTGGTGTAAAAGGTGTCCATGGCCAAACAGATGCCACGATGGTGAATAGTGTTGAGACGGCGTAAGAGGGATGGGCGTGCAGACGCATAAACAAAGCACCCATAGTCTAGTTTCGAATGGACAAGGGTCTGGTGGTTCGATCGGCATCCCAGGAAGTACCACTGAGAACATGTAGGGCATTGAGAAACTACTTCAGTGGGCTGACAGGTAAGATACATGGGAGGACCAAGAGAGTTTCCTATCAAGCATGAGCCCCAGGAATGGAAGGGCAACAGGCCCAAGATGTAAAGATGGTGGGAGAAACCACTTGCAATGCCAGAAATTCATACAGACTGTATTGTCAGTGGAAAAGTGAAAGCCATTGTCGAGTCTCTAGGAGTAAAGATGATCAAGACACCGCTGAAGATGCTGCTCAGTGAGACAGGTCTGTGGAGAACTTCAATAGATGGTAAAATCATCAACAAAAAGGTAGCCGGAAGCGTCCGGTGGGAGACAGACCATGACAGGGTTAATGGCGATAGCAAAGAGGAAGACACTCAAGATGGAACCCTGAGGCACACCGTTTTCCTGGACAAAGGTGTTCAACAAGGCAGAAGCCCCATACACCCTGAAAACTCTATCTTGTAAAAATGCCTGAAGGTAACAGGGCAGGAAGCCTTGGAAGTCCCAAATGTAAAGAATAAGGAGGATGTCAGTTCTCCAGCAGGTGTTGTACGCCTTCTCCAAATGGCCAATAGTCTGGGACTTCTGCAGCAGAACGCTGCACTCGAAATCCACACTGTGCATTCATCAGTAAATTGTGAGAGTCGAGCCACCATACCAGCTGAGCGTGAATCATGTGTTCCATCACCTTGAAAACACAGCTGGTAAGAGAGATGGGGCGGTAGCTAGAAGGAAGGTTTTTGTCCTTACTGGGTTTAGGTATCGGTATGACAGTAGCTTAATGCCAGCATCCAAGAAATGTGCCCTCTGCCCAGATGCAGTTGTATGTGTTAAGCAGAAAGTGCTTGTCCGCAATAGATAGGTGCTGCAACATCTGAATGTGGACGGCATCCAACCGGGGTGGAGGATCAGGATGAACGGAAAGCATGATTGAGCTCCCTCATAGTAAAGGTGGCATTGTAGCACTCACGATTTGGAGAAGAGAAGGGTATCGGCCAAGCCGCCTCCACTTGTTTCCGATGGAGAAAGGCAAGGTGATAGTGGGAAGAGATTGAAACTTCTGCAAAATTGCGGACCAAGGTGTTGGAGATAGCAATAGGGTCCACGATAACTTCGTCTGCTACTGTGAGGCTGGAAACCGGTGAATGGATCTTGGTCCCAGAGAGCCGTCAGAGGTTGGCACACATGACAGAAGAAGGGGTAGAACTGTTAAAAGAACTTGTGAATGAAATTCGGCTAGCTCATTCGCTATCCTGAAGAACGCAATGACACTTTGCTCATATCTGTTTATAATGAATGCAGTTTGCCACCGTAGGATGGTGGTTAAAAATGCAGAGAGCATGTCTATGTGCGCAAATGGCATCACAGCATGTCACAGTCCACCAAGGGACGGGGACACAACGTGGTAAAGAGGAAGTGAGAGGAATGGAATGTTCTGCAGCAGTAAGGATAACGTTGGTGAGATAGTACACCGGGTCATCACAACTGGGGAAATCTTGTTCTTCAAAGGTCGCCAGTGAGGAATAAAGCTGCCAGTCAGCCTTAGTAAGCTGCCATTTGGGCATGCACGTGGATAGGGTAAAAGTCAGCAAATGGAGAGCACGCGGGAAATGGTCTCTTGAGTAGGTGTCAGAAAGAACGGACCACTCAAGGTGATGGGCAAGCTGGGCAGTGCAAAAGGATAGGTCCAAATGGGAATAGGTGTGTGAGTAATTGGAAAGAAAAGTGGGTGCTCCAGTGTTAAGGCATAAGAAGTTAATTTGATTAAGAAGGTCAGCCAAGAAGGCACCTCTCTGACAGGTCCTGGAAGAACCCCAAAGGGGATGATGTGCATTGAAGTACCCGAGTAGCAAAAATAGGGGAGGCAGCTGCCCAGTAAGGTGACAGAAGTCTGTCCTGGTGACATCAAATGGTGGAGGGACATAAATGGTACAGAGGGAAAAAGTCAGGCGGAGAAGGAAAAGGCGAACTGCAACAGCTTGAAGATTGGTAGTCAGGGAGATGGATTGACTATGGATGTCATCTGGTATGAGCAGCATGACGCCCCCACGAGATGGAATGCCGACCTCAGGGGGAAGGTCAAAAAGAATTGGGAAGTAATGTGAAAGCTCAAAGCGGTTGTGAGGGCGCAATTTCGTTTCCTTAAGGCAAAGTATAAGGGGATGCTGCGATGCTAAAAGCAGCCGTAAATCCTCTTTGTGGGACTGAAGGCTGCGAACGTTCCATTGGAGGACAGTCATGAAGAGGCAAAGATGTATGGGTGTCACCTCGGCGGCTGTCGAGTGACAGCCAGTGTAGAGTCGCTACTACAGGGCACAGAAGCAGGAGGATCCTGCTCCATGGGGTCCACAGAAGCATCAGCATGCTTGTGCGGTTGGTCTGTGGAGTCTAATACTGAAAAACGGTTGGTGGTGCACACCAGCGATACAGAGGCCGACCAGGCTAGGGTACCACATGGTGACACTGTCAATGAGAATCTTCAAGTTGGCGAAGGAGAAGACCGTTTGCCTTTGGTGGACTTCTTCAAGCCCTTCAGTATAGAGGAAGACTCAGGTGGTTTTTTGCTAGAGGAATGGAGGAAGTTTTCACAGGAGTACTCCTTCTGTCCTTTCCAGCCAACTGGTTGTGTAGCTGGTGGCTGCGCCCATTGAGGTGAGAGTTTGATGGCTTTTTGCACAGCTGGACTGGGGGATGGTGATGCTACCTCAGCACTGGGCGATTTCACAACCTCAGAGCTGAATTTTAGGTCACAAGTCTGTGTGGCCATGTCCTTCATGGAGCGAGGGGCAACAAGAACAGAATTATAGGTACTAGATGGGAGAACACAGGGTTTGCGACTAGCCAGTAACTTGTGAGCAACTCGGTAAGGCACCTTTTCCTTTACCTGGATCTCATGAACAGCCGACTCATCACGATACACTGGACAATCCTGAGAGGATTGCAGTTGATACTGTGAGGAGAAGGTGGTGGACAATCACCCTCGTGAAAATCCCTACCACAGGTGACACATTTGGCTGTGTGTAGACAAGACATTCTAGTGTTGTTGAAACAATGACACTGGTAGCAGCGCATCAGGTTTGGAATGTATGGCTGGATGGTGATAATTTCGTAACCTGCATTGAGCCTGGACTGAAGCACCACTCTATCAAGGGTGAGAAAAAGAGAGTGCGGGTGGGCACTACCGAGGAATCAACCTTTTTCATTACAAGATGGACAGCAATGACAGCTTGATCAGAGAGGTAAGATTGGATTTTGGCATCAGCTGTTGAGCAGCCTGGTGTAAATAACATCATGGGAAGAATTGAAAGTTCTATGGGCCTTGACATGAACAAGTTAACTGTGGAGAAGTGTGGCAGCAAACAGTTGTTTTGCTTGAGCATCAGAAGTGGTCTCCAAAAGCAAAGAGCCATTCCGTAAACGGGAGCAGGATTTCACAGGGCCAGCAATTGTATTAACACCTTTCTGAATAATAAACAGATTTACCATGGCGAAGGACTGACCATCTTCAGTAAGTGAGACCACGAGGAACTGTGGTGTAGTGGGAAGGGTCTTTGAATCGTTAGCCTCATTACGTTTGTGTTTTGTAGATTTCGAGTGGGAAGATGAATGAGTCATTGCGAGGAAATCCCCCATGATTGCCAGAGTTTCCAATGGCATGCTCTTTCCAACTGGGGGCCCCCTGCAGAAGGGCGCGCACCAACCTCAGGTGATCGTTCACATCTCATGTCACACCTCCTGAACACCTGACACAGAGACCAATTGGCAATTTGGGAAGGTAGTAGCTCAGGCAGTAACCCATCTCTGGGCCTGCCCTGCACTATGGGGTATGTGTGAACCCTACCTGTCGACCTGGGGCTGGGAATTAAACGTTACCCAGTCACTTGTTATGCATCAGACATGTGGGTGGCCTTCAGGAGTGCCCAGGGAGGAAGAAGGAAAAAAAGAGGATCCTCAAACACCTAAGTGGTGGAACGAGAGGAGAAGGGAAACAAAGAAAGGAAAAGGGAGCAAAAAACAAAGGTGAGACTGTTTGTACGTCAGCAACAGAATGCAGAACTTTCCCAATAATACCTGAACATGTTCCCCAATGCAGGGGAAAAAGAATAGCAAAGAGGATAGACATGCAGCACAGAAGGGAAAAAATGCTGCAAAGGCTGGGGCCCCATTGTGGACAAACATGAACCCGCCAAAGTGTGGCGAGCTCCCTGGGGTCGAACTGCAAAGGTGAGAACTCTCGCGCAAAATACTTCTCATTCCTGTAACCCTACTATCCTCAACCTTTGTTAGTCATTGCCCTCGCTCATCTAGCCCCTTTCCTGTTCCAATTCCAGCACTACAAAGCCCTCTATTCCACCAACACACCCAGTCTTATTACTTCTCTCCATTTCCGCTACCCCCCCCCCCCCTTCCTCCCTCCCGACAGCACCTAGCTGCCCTACCCTGTCTCCACCTTGCTGCCTCTGGATCTCGGGGTACTGGGTTCGATTTGCGGTCGGGTCAGGGATTTTCTCTGCCTGCGGACTTGGTGTTTGTGTTGTTCTCATCTCTTCTCTCATATATATATATATATATATATATATATATATATATATATATATCGTATCTCTCTCTCTCTCTCTCTCTCTCTCTCTCTCTCTCTCTCTCTCTCTCTCTCTCTCTCTCTCTCTCGTATCTCTCTCTCTCTCTCTCTCATATCTCTCCTATCTCGTATCTCTCCTATCTCGTATCTCTCCTATCTCTCATCTCATCTCATCATTATTATTTGAGACATGGAAATGGAAATATTGGGAACTTGTACAAGTGCTGATGACCACGATATTGAGTGCCCCACAAACCATCATCATCATCATCGTCTCCTCTTCACCTTATCTCTGCATGCTCTCCAGCTGGACTTCGGCATCCCCCACCCTACCCTGCTATCCCTGCCAATCCCCACCCCAGCCCAGCCTTCTTATCTACATCCAGGTGCCTCTCCCATCATGCGCTGCTCCTGCTGCTGCTGCTGATAGTCTGGCTTCAGCTGCCAGAGACTGTGGTCGTGTGTGTGTGAGTTGCATTTGCATGTGTGTGTGAATTTGAGTGTCTGTGTTGTCTATTTTTGACAGAAGTCTTGTTGGCCAAAATCTTATTTTGTGACAGTCTTTTTGTCATGCCTATCTGTGACGCAGCATCTCCACTATATGGTGAGCAGCAGCTATCCTTTTCATAGTATTATTACATTCAATTCTGGATTCTGTTTGATGTAGCCCTACTCTGTTTTATATCAATTATGCCGTAGTCTCTGTTTCTTCAGAAATTTCTTTACAGTGATTGTACACCGTTGGGGTCCCTCCCATCACAAACTGTTCTGCTGGGCACAGGTTTATCAAGTGCATGGTCAACTATTCTTTTAAACTTCAGCTATAGTTCCCCTGTAGGCTCGTGTTCTGAGTGAGCAGTTTCAAGTTCCTCACTGAGATATGACACTCTTTGTCTAGTTTGCTGAACATGTAACTCCTCTTGTTTTTGTTGTACTTTGGTAAACATTGTTGCTACAAATTGCCTCATAGTCATTGATACCAGTTTCAATGTGGACATCCTCAAACAGGTCAGGTCTATTTGCTGTCAAATCTGATATACTTCCATCATTAGTCTGGTTTCAGACTGTCAGTTCTAGGTAGTTTTCAGAGAAGGTAACCAGAAATGTCCCTTTAGGATGTCTTATCACACCCACCACTAAGAAAACTATCTATCCTGATTGATTGTTGGATGATTAAAGCTCCTGTGATGATGGGGGAACTTACAAACTTGTGAACTGAAGTTTTCTTTAAAGTTCCCAGTCACATCTGAGGGTGAGTCTGGTGATTGATAGAAGTGTTGAATTATAAGTTTCTGCCCACCCTTGATTTGGAGTCTTGCCTGAACAATGTTGCATACACTTCAACTTCTAGCTTGGTGGATTTGACTTTCTTGTCTGCTTTGAAAAATACACCACCTTAATTTCCCATTAACCTATCCTCCTGATACTTAAGTTGTGTCTAAAATTCTCACTACTATCAATTTTGGGTTGTAACTAGCTTTTTGTTCTTAGTATTACATGAGCTCCACTGCTTTTTAGGAGAACTTCAGACTCTGGCATTTTGTTGCACATACTTCAGCAGTGAATTTCAATACTATCTGTAGAAAGAAGGGATGGAGAGAGGGAGGCATTTCTTTGAATTTTACACTAATATTTCTGTGTC
Organism: Schistocerca nitens; assembly: GCF_023898315.1. Taxonomy (NCBI): domain Eukaryota; kingdom Metazoa; phylum Arthropoda; class Insecta; order Orthoptera; family Acrididae; genus Schistocerca; species Schistocerca nitens. The sequence continues at coordinate 280,366,352 of NC_064618.1, read as the reverse complement.
TTGTACAGCTATCATTATCTGGGATGGATGGAGAGTTTCAATGTAAAAAATTGTTGTATTCACTCCACACACAGTCAGCTACATTGATAACAGTCTCAGATGTGTAGTGCACACCTGACCCATTTAGTGGGAACCATAAGGCAGAAGTCTGGGAAGTATACGTGTAGCTTGTCACAGAAACTTCACATTCTGTGATTCAAGCTTCCTGCTTGTCTCTGAACCATTGTACTATGATCAGTTCTGGCGACAATGCCACAACAGATTAGAAACTGCGTTTAAACGCTGCAGGCGATGATGGTATTCTCCACCTTCTCTGCCAGTAGCAAGAATGATCAAAGTATGACACTGGAGCTCAGACGATAGGAACTGTTTGTTCCAACATGCACTATGATCTGCAGCTGGTTGCATCTTGTTCCCTCAATGGCGTCAGTAATTATACAGAGATGAAGGGAATTGGACAAGACAGAGTAGCGTGGAGAGCTGCATCAAATCATACTTCCGGCTGAAGACTACAGCTGCAACTACACAACCATGGATAATGTTATGTAGCAGTAGGTCACGAGCACAAAAAAATGAGAACTTTGAGCACATGATGGGCGAGGAGCAGTGAAGAGGAAAAGCTTCACCTTTCTCTCACAGGGCTAGGAGCCTACACCTGTGATGTGTGCTTCTGTGATAGCAGAACTGATGTAGTCGTAGGAATCACAGATCCAATCTTGTGGTGTGAGAGTCATACTCTAACACTGTGATGGATCATGATTAGTCTCTATACTCATTTAAAAGGACCAAAGAAAAAAAGAGCAACCCAAAGCAAAGCAGAGATCACAACGCATTTGGTGTAGTCTATCTGTAAACGAATGGACAAGCAGCGATCTTGGTGGAGGAAGTCGCCTTACCCAAAAGAACCCTGCGACTGCCATACAAGGATCAGTTGTCCATTTCCTGTCTAGCAGTTTAGTGCTGTGTACAGTGATTTACATTGATCTGTTCATGTGATTGTAGTTACCAGTGTCAGTCAGTTCAGTTTGTATATTTAACAATATACTTAGTTGTTCACAAGTAATGGATAAGCATACTACTTTGCGAGAAAATGTACACAGTATGAAGAAGAGAGAAAAGATCATTCAGTCATCTCTAACAAAATGACAGCTTGTATTAAAGAGTCGACACAAAGAAAAATTGGCTAATATTGTCAGTTCCTATCAAAGGGCTGCCATTTATACAAAAGTCAGCCTCATCACAATCGGATCATTATAAAGTTACATCAATATATACCACAGGGTTTACTGGAATTATCAAGAAAGAGAGCTAAGATTTTTGGGAGGAAACCCATCATTATAAACAGCTTTACAGATTGGTAATTCAACAAATGATGGAATTTTACATAAATTAAAAAATAGTGTGACCATTATGCAAATTACTTATTGCTGTAAAATAAAAAAAAATCAAATTTGCCTTTGCACAAAGATGTTTTGCGCAAGATGCTGCATGAAATGGAATTTATGGGGAAGAGATCTGTAAGTGGAAGAAAGATTCTAAGAGAAAACTGATGTAATTGACTGTTGATACAAATAAAGATTCAAAGAACTGTGACTGATGCTCAAACAACAGGAAACTGACTCGCATTGAGACTAGAAAATAGTGCATTGATAATGGCTAGGCACTAGCCAAAATCTGGATTTGCAAAATAAAACCTGCAAAAACAGACAACTGATTGCTGTGCTCTATCATTTATAAAACAAATAAAGGAATCAAGACAGCACGGCAGAAAGCTCTCTTATATTGACAAAACGTGGATGGATTGTTTCACCTTGTGCCAAAAACTCATGGTACACTATAATGTTCAAACTGAAGAACACAGTAAGCATAATGTTCAAATTTGACCACACTTGTCCAGCTTTTGCTGATCTTAGTGATCTGGAATGCTTCCGCTGGAATGACTGATTCTTAGTTTCATCATCATATCTGTAAACTCATGTTTCATCACACCTTATTACCCATTTCAGTAGTTCTGTATTGTTGTTGACTTCATCTGGAGACTCCTCAGTAACTTACATTCACTTCTGTGTCTATCTCTCTCTTTCTTTTTTGAAATTCAACAATTTTGGAACAAATTTACCTGAAACATCAAACTATTTCATGACATGACCCAATTGATATCCCTTCATCAGTGACATCTCGGACTGTGATTCAGTGATCATACACAGTCATTTCTTTCACTTTTTCATGATATCAAAGATGTGCTGGAGCATCAAGGGCACTTGTTACTGTCAATACCTTCATGACATTCTTCAAAACACTTGTAACACTCCTAAACCTTTTTTTTACTCATAACAGACTTGCCAAAAGCAATATTTAAATTCCTAGAACTTTAATCCCCTTCATTCCCCCCTTACAGCAAAATTTAATACAAATTCTCTGCTCCATTTTCATACACAATCAATAATCACTGATATTACAAAACACAAATAACCTTACTACAGCTAACAACAGACTAAATATCCAATATGCTTAACACTGCACCAATAATTATCACACACGTTTACCATCATAAAGACAAAACAATTGTAAGAAACAAACACAACACACGAGATTTTTATTTCTCTATTACTTTTTGAACATTTCTCACATGGTAAGAATTACGGTGTTTCAACACAGCCCTATAAAGAACAGACAGTGTAGGAATAAGTCTTTAAATCAACAAAATAATTGTATTGAATTTTACTGAAAATCCTGTTGGAATGTATCCATCACGTTAGGAGGAGATAGCAGACGAAAATGGATTTTGTTCTATATTTGTAGTAGATAGCACAGTCACTCACAGTTTCCAAGAGGGAGAAAGATTCAAAACTTGCTGTTTTGAGCTGAGGTTGTTTTGGGGAGGAGACCAGACAGTGAGGTCATCGGTCTCATTGGATTGGGGGAAGGAAGTCGGCCGTGCCCTTTCAAAGAAATCAGCCTGACATTTGCCTGGAGCAATTTAGGAAAATCACGGAAAACCTAAATCAGGACGGCCGGACGCGGGATTGAACTGTCGTCCTTCCGAACTTGAGTCCAGTGTGCTAACCACTGTGCCACCTCACTCTGCTGTTTTGACATAAGCGATTTGGTGAGCTTGAAAATGTGTCCTGTCCCAAGAACTAAATTTGACAAGAAGTACTCAGAACTTATTGTATCTCAAAATATCAAAATATCAAAATATCAATAGTTAGCCGGCCGCGGTGGTCTCGCGGTTCTAGGCGCGCAGTCCGGAACCGTGCGCCTGCTACGGTCGCAGGTTCGAATCCTGCCTCGGGCATGGATGTGTGTGATGTCCTTAGGTTAGTTAGGTTTAAGTAGTTCTAAGTTCTAGGGGACTGATGACCACAGTAGTTGAGTCCCATAGTGCTCAGAGCCATTTGAACGATATCTTAGTATCTGCAAGGTAAATTACTTTGGTACCTAAACAGTAAGCATATCTGAATACTATGTGCATGATACTATGCCATCTTTTTGATTGAATGATCTGAAATAAAATTCTCTTGTGGTTAAATTCAGGCCACCCAATGGGTTACGAAATTAAACTAGAAATTATTAACAAAAATAATTTATTCATACTTCGATTATATATTAGCTTTAAATTGGAAATTATAATTTCTAAAATATGAAAAAAGTTTGGAATGACTAAGAAAATATTGCTGGACATCTGTATAAATGCCACATTAATACCCTTTGGAGAGGAGGAACAGGGAATAAACTTTAAAAAAGGAGTACACAAATTCGATGGCTTGTAGAACTATTTGCTTATAAAATTTCACATCTATTAACATTAATGAACTTATTGCATTACTATCATTAGTTTTATTTTTTACTGTTAACCGACATAGCTGAAGCTGAAGAGAATGTGTTTTGAAAATAAACGGATTGAGTGCCAAATAGGAGGAACAAAGTTAGAACAGGTGGACGGTTTCAAGTACTTAGGATGCATATTCTCACAGGATGGCAACATAGTGAAAGAACTGGAAGCGAGGTGTAGCAAAGCTAATGCAGTGAGTGCTCAGCTACGATCTACTCTCTTCTCCAAGAAGGAAGTCAGTACCAAGACTAAGCTATCTGTGCACCGTTCAATCTTTCGACCAACTTTGTTGTATGGGAGCAAAAGCTGGGTGCATTCAGGTTACCTTATCAACAAGGTTGAGGTTGCGGATATGAAAGTAGCTAGGATGATTGCAGGTACTAGTAGATGGGAACAATGGCAGGAGGGAGTCCACAATGAGGAAATCAAAGAAAAACTGGGAATGAACTCTATAGATGTAGCAGTCAGGGCGAACAGGCTTAGATGATTGGGTCATGTTACACGCATGGGAGAAGCAAGGTTACCCAAGAGACTCATGGGTTCAGCAGTAGAGGGTAGGAGGAGTCGGGGCAGACCAAGGAGAAGGTACCTGGATTCGGTTAAGAATGATTTTGAAGTAACAGGTTTAACATCATAAGAGGCACAAATGTTAGCACTGAATAGGGGATCATGGAGGAATTTTATAAGGGGGCTATGCTCCAGACTGAACACTAAAAGGCATAATCAGTCTTAAATGATGATGATGATGATTTTTTTTTTTGCTTTGTTAGCTGAAGTATAGACTGAGGCCAGCATACAGTGTACAACTAGATGAATGTGGAAAACCTCCCAAAACCATCTTAATATTCACCAGTAGAACCGACTTAGCAGCCTAGGACTGCACAAAGGTGATCCTCATCTCTCCAGTTCATCACAATGTTATGCAGCATGCCAACTGGAAAGCAGAATTTGTGACATTATGTGACGCTGTGTTGCATCCATACACTAAAACCTGAAGAGACATCATTTCAACCTTGAAATTTCGTACTTTTCTTCTTCCTCGTCTAGTGCAGAAAATGGTATTTTCTTTCTTTGACTGAAGTGTTTGGTATTAAGTATAGATGTATACAGCTACAATACAGCACAGCAGTGTTCTTCCAAGTGTACTACAATAGCTCTGTCACAATGGCAGCCAGTTATTGTGTGCTAATGTACTACAGCCCACTGTAGATATGTGCTAAAATTATACCATTTCACTTCGAATGTGAACTAGAAATCACACTAAAATTACACCATTTCTCTTCAAATGTGTGCTGGTGTGTAAATAAAATAGCTGAAAACAGGTTTTGTAGTGCTCTCTCCATGAGAACTAGACACCAGTGTCACGTACTGAAACGAGTCAACTGCACTATGATCAACTCAGAGAATCGATGCAGTTGTCTGTTTTCTACTGTGCTTGCTCTGATGTGACATCATCCCATCCAGCACTACAGGTGCTACATTGCTCACAGTATCAGGTCAGTATTTTTGTTTGAAATTGCACGTAGCATATTGTGGAAGTGTAGAGTATGAAGGATTTTTAAAGCCCTGTTGTAATAACTCCACTGTGAGAGATTGGTCTAAAGTGTAGACTGGTAATTTGTAAACCCCAGTTCAGTTCCCACTGAGACTGATCTTTTTTTAATTTTATTTTATTCCTTACAATGTTAAACTATTAATTATAAAATTTAGATATCTTTAAACAGTTCAATTTATGTACCTAAAATTAACATATTTAATTTATTTATGATTACTTCCATTGTAAGTTTACAGGCTATAGGCCACCACATTCTAGCACACTGGTATCACTTTGCATGAGCCGCCACTGCTTTATCATGTAAAACTGAATCAAGTACCAGAAAGCCATCATGGGTGTTCTTTTTCTGGAGACAAATGGTAAACTACTGCTGTAATTCCATTATGCATTAAGGGAAGGAGGCGCCCATATGGGAATTAGGGATGGATGACAGGAAAGTACAGAGTGTATCAAAAAGAATCCTAACTATTATGATATCTGAGATGTGTGTGTGAACAATGTACTATTGGAAGGAGCAAACTCTCGAGTTCTACACGGTTCCTGCTAGGCAGCATCAGTGTGCACCCACTTTACGTCTAGTAAAAATGATGTTGAGACAACATAAAGCATTTTATGTTCTACATTTTGCGCAGTGCAGGTTAATAATAACTGTTTTGAGTGACTTTCATACTAGGTATGGTGTGGAACCTCCTACAGCACAGAGCATTAGATGATGGTATGGACAATTCCGAGAAACAGGTTGTTTGTGTAAAGGCAAATCGCCGGGCCATCCGCGAGTGTCTGACAGATGTTGAATGCATTCACCATAGTTTCACATGGAGTCCGCAGAAATTCGTTCGAAGTGCAGCTCTGCAGTTCAGTATGTCCCCGATGTCCATCTGGCGTGTGTTGCATTGACATTTACACATGAAACTGTACAAAATTCAACTAGTGCAAGCTCTTTGTGAAGGTGACAAACAACAATGTCAGGAGTTCTGTAATTTCGTTCTTGGCAAGATGGAGAGAGTATAGGGTACAGTACAATCAATGAAGTTGTATAACAGAAGAGGGATTCTCGAAAATTTAATGTGCTTTGTGCAGTTACACAGGAAAAGTTGTATGGTCCATTTTTCTTTGCCAAGAAAACTGTTACAGGAAGCACATTCTCTATATACTTGAGAACTTTCTCTTTCCACAGCTGAGACTGATTTGAATGACTTCATAGACATGTTTGTGTGGGCGCATGACAGCAAAGTCTTTAGCACCTGCGCGAAAACAGATTGAGATGAGTGTCAGTAAAATACACAAAACAGGAAGCTAAAACAGCGCATAAAACACAGGTGACAAAAGCTGGAAAACTGTGTGTGTACCCACACAGAACCAAGGAACGAAGTATTGCTCCAGTAGTAAAATATTAACGACACAGAAAGAAAGTGGTATAAGGAGCTAAAACAATACAGCAGATGGATAGGGCTGGCTAATCAAAGAAGAAGAAGTCAGCCATTCTGCAACACACTAAAACCTCCAGCCTAAAAGTTTAGGCCAGAGTCCAGACACATCACAGAATTTCTAAACCTTTGTGACATTTGTCTCATCATCAGCTAAAACAGAGGGCAGATCCCCACCAATATATGCTTCTGCTCTTTGCATCAGGATATAAAATGCACTCCGTTAAAAAATGGTGGACAGAGATGTGCACACCACAAGAATCACCAAGTGGGGGATCCCCTCGACTTCACTGACTGCAGCTTATTGGCCATCACCACCAGTCATTCCTCATTCCACAACTGCATGCATTTCCTGTGCAGTGCAGAAACAATAGCCTGCAAGGGAATAGGACACTTTGCCACATCCTGTCCTCTGCAGGCCTCCTTGGCAGCCTGATTGGCCTGATCATTTCCACATATCCCTACATGACCTGGCACCCAGTAGAATGACACCTGCTTACCCTGCCATTGGAGCAAATACAGTTGGTCATATATCAGCCTGACCAGCTCCTCAGCTGGGTACAGGTTCTGTAATGATTGTAAGGCACTAAGGGAATCAGAGCAAATGAGAAACCATTTGCCCCGAATATGATGCACCTGTTCAAGTGCCTTCAGGATTGCGTGGAGCTCCACTGGTGAAACAGTATACTCATCAGGAAAACGAATCCTGGTGACATGATCAGGGAACACGATAGAGCAGCCAAGGGAATTCCTTTGTTTGGAGCCATCAGTGTACACTACTGTGAAACTGTGATGCATATCTAAAATGTTAAAAAACAAGAGACTGAAACTTTAAATCTGACATACAGTCTTTCTTAAAATTCATCATGTCCAAAATAAGTTTGGACCTCCTGAAAAGCCAAGGTGGAAATCTGCTCCCACCATGATGTAAAACATGAAGACTGGCCATTCACATCTCTAGAAGGCAATTCTGTGCACAGATCCTATAGGGTCTGTTGCCAGTTACAAAAAAGCCTTTCCAGTGAAAGCTGAGCAACACTATGATAGGCAGGTGTGTATGGTGAGGACAGTGTTTTATATGCCTGGCGCACCATAAGTAGCCATTGCCAGACATGAAGTGGCAGTTCACCAGCCTCTCCAAAGAGGCTTTGTATGGGGCTTGTTGTGAATGCCTCAGAGGCCAACCCAATACCTTCATGGTGTACCATGTCCTACATCTTTAAATAAGAGGCTTTCACAGACTCATACACCATGTACACGTAATTGAGCTGAGATTGCACAAATGCCCTGTAAAACCAGATCAGACAAGTCCTGTCTGCTCCCCATATACTGTGGCTAAGACCTTTTAAAATAATACTTAAAGCCTTAAGTGACCATTTTCTCAGGTCCTTAATCTGTGGTAACCACATAAGCTTAAAGTCAAATACGAGGCCCACAAACTGTGTCTTTAAAACTAAGGACAGTGTCCCTCATCCTCAACTCAGGAAAGTTTAAAATGGAACGAGAACAGTTAAAAAGAACACACACACACTTCTTGGTGGAAAATTTAAAGCTACTCTTCTGCGCTCATTCATCCAAACATTGAAGAGTTAGTTGCAACTGACATGTTGTCACTGTGAGGCTTGAAGAGCAAACCATAGGGAAGTCATACATGAACAAAGAACACTGGATAGGACTTTTCACTATGGATGTAATGCTATTAATAGCTATAAAATGTTACCTTGAGGGATACCATCCTCCTGTTCAAAGCGATCAAACAGGACGTCACTGACTTGGTATCTAAAATATTGTGGTGCAAGGAAGACCAGAAACAAAATGGGAAGACAACCACAAAAACCCAATTCGTGAAGCTGCTCCAGGATAAGATGCCTCCAAGTAGTATTTTGGCCTTCTCGGTGTCTAAAAATACACCTAGAAGATGATGCCAGCATAGGAAAGCCTGTTGTGTAGCCTCCTCCAGGAAGGCAAGGTTATCAAAGGTGGTGCGATAACTTCTGAACTCACATTGAAAGCGACTAAGGAGTGGCCTGGATTCTGAGATTCAGACAAGGTGGCAGCTTACCATCCATTCCAAGGTCTTCCCCATGCAGCTAGTGAGGGAAACATTGCAGTAACTACTTGGGCATGTATAGTCTTTCCCAGGTTTTGAAAGAGGAATTGAAATTGCCTCACGCCGCAAGTCAGGAAAGTGACCTGACACCCAAATGGCATTAAAAAGTGCAAGGAGGATATTCCTGTTTCGCTTTGTGAAGTGCCACAGCAATGAATCCTGTCGTGACCAGGGGATGTGTCATGAGCTGCAGACAATTCAGAATCCAGCTCCCACAAGGAAAATGGGCAGTTGTAATGTTCATCAGAGGTGGACTGCGAGTCCAAACTACACCTCTCAGCAACCACTCTATGGCACAGGAAACCTGGATTCTGATTGGCTGTTGCATAACTGTGGCAAAATACTCCACCATAACCTGGGAAATGTCACACGGACTGGTTTGGACAGTGCTGTTCCCCATTACAGCAGCCATGGGGCACCTGCCTCCCAGAAATTCTCCTGATGCTCTCCCACACAATGGAACTTTTGGTGAACTGATTAATGGTGTTCAGGAACTGTTGCCACGACATCTTCTTGCTCTCTAATAATTCGGTGACACTTTGCCCTCACCACCCCAAAGGCTGCAAGATTCTCTGCATTTGGCCAACACTTCAACCTACGCAGAGCCGCTTGCCTGGTCCTGATTGCAGAGTGGTGCTCCACCAAGGGACAAGTTGCCTCTTCTGTTGTTCTGTGGACCATGGAATGGATGCTGCAGCAGCGTGGCATATCATTTTGGTAATAAGGAGCGGGGAGCTGTGTAAAAAGGTTAGTTAGGACCTCTTCATCAAGTGCGTCACGTGGAGGCAAGTTAAGGGAAAAAATCGTCAATGGATGACACACATGCACTGATATGGTAACTGCTTGTAAAGTTGTTGTAAGGGAGAGAGGTGAGGAGTGGTAGTTGGTATTGACGAAAATAACTATGCTTCCTTTAGCTCTCTCTCCATTCATGTCGTCCTTTTTGTGGAGTACACAGCCTCGTAGTTCAGAGGTGTGTGACTGATGGAAGACACAGGCATAGCGGTCTACCCTGAGATAAGACACGGAGTTCTTCCACATGCATCCTGAACCTCTGCAAGTTCCACCGTAGGATGGGAGCCATTTCATTGATGTGGTTTTAATTTACCCCTGTTTTTGCACCATGGAGGTAAAGCACTTTTAGAACGAGGGGGAATGGAGGGGCTGCCAGGATCCAAGGCATCTAACTCCATGATGTCCTCCTCATCAGTGAGACATGAAAGAATGACGTCTGATGGCCCTTGAGACAGCTTTTGACCCAAACTTCATGAACCTTTCCCTGCACCCTCTCCTTTCGAGGATGAAGGGCAAAGGATGCTTTTGAGACGCACTCTGCTTGTCATGTACATTCTTGACACACACTAAGGAACTGTTGCTGGTCTTTTCTGTGGCAACTGCTTCGGTTGCTTTATCCTTAGTCGTTTTGCCTTGGCATGTACACATGAAAGTACAGGTGCTGGTGGAGGATGGTTGCACACTGGACGACATCTGCGTTGAGGTGTCAACCTTAGGAACAGGTTTCTGCGTCACGGAGCCATAAGAAGTGGTAAAGATGAAAGGTTTCGTTGCCTCACATTCCTTTTTAGCTTCTGCATAGGAGATACACTTGGTGACTTTCAGTTCCTGAATTTTTTGTTCCTCTGCAAAAGCAGGGCAGTCTCAGCTCCAGACTGGGTGGCTCCCAGAGCAGTTAACGCAGACTGCTGTAGATGTACAGTCAATACCAGCTTTATGGGCTGCCTTTCCACATTTCCCACAAGTTATTTCACCCCCACACCTCAGTGTTGTGTGACCAAAACACCTGCACTTAAGGCTTAATCCTAAGTCAGAGGAAACATGCCAATGTGTGGTCAGGCAACATTGGAGAATTAAAGGTCACAATGAAGGTGGCAGTCTTTTCAAATTCTCCATTATTCCTAAGCATCCTTTGCACTATGTCCACTATCTCCTGTAATGCCCATTCCTGTTTCAGTTCGACTATGTCGATATCCATAATGCCAAGGCATGTGACCACACCCTTGCTAGAGTTAAGGGAGTTATGTAGTTCAACAGTTACATCATATCCACCCAATTTTTTGGTCTTTGTAAGTAGTTCCATCTGTTTTGCCCTGTTAGTCTCAACCAGTAGAGAACCATTTCACTGCTACTTAATAGACTTCAGGCTTCCAGCAAGTCCTTCCAAGTTTTTATGGATACAGAAAGGGGACACTTTTTCAAATGTCCCCTCCTTCCTCTTAATGAGCACTCACTCACTTTCATTTATGACTCCTTGAGCACTGTTACTATAATTCAACTGATACAGATTGCCAGGAGGACTAGCCTCCCTCACTCATTTAGGGGATTGGGTGTGAATACTCCCAGGTGATACACCCTTCCTACTGGGAGGAGAAGACAATTTCAACGGTTCCATCTCGGTCTCACGTGCAGCTAGGGAAAAACGGTGCACTCAGACAGAGCCCCAAATGCCTGAATAAGCCTTACAACTGAGGTGTGGCAGATTCCCCAGAGGTTGCCCGCCCTTTTTTGAGTGGTTTATACCATCCTCGCGATCCGGGTGGTCAAGCCAAGATCCCCGTTCCCTGAAACACACAACATTCCTCCACCATGTTGGAAAGGGCTGAACAAGTAAGCAGTGGAAAAGACTGGAGACACCATTTCTGCACAGTTGCCTACAGATTTATATCCATCTTGACTGCAGAACAGTGCAAAACACAGTAGTGCCAAGGAATTAGTGTAATTTCCCATGAACTTAGTGACAAGACATACAATGACTGCTAAGCAGTAATTTTTCTTGTTGCAGTTCACAATATTAACTCTGCAGTTTAGTGGATTCAGAGACAATGATTGCCAGAAATTCAAGAGAATTCTGAAATGAATAAAAAACCTCTACCCAGATTCCAGGAGGGGAAAGGTCTCCCCCCTTTGTGGATCCTTACTGCATCCTGATTTATGAAGTGCTACATTAATGTAATTCCAGAACTCATGGGAAAAAGAAGACCCATGATGGCTTGCTGCTTCTGGATTCAGTTTGATATGACAGAGTTATTGTTGTACACTCCAAAGAACATGACAACGTTGTATTGTTCGTGTGCACATCATCTGTACTTAATCTCAAATGATAGCCTCCTTCTGTGTTTTAGAAGAAGGCATCTTCATCTGTATTCCATACAGCGTTAATTCATTTATCTAAAAATAAATGCTGCCCGGACGTATCTGCACACTGTGTCACCACTGATTTAAAGCAATCACCATGGAAGGACCAGTACTAATGTTGCGAAACAGCCTACAGACGCACCTTGTGACATGGTTGGCTAGATGGAGTGGGGACTCGTCTGCTTGCTCATGAGTATTACTGAGACTATAACAACTACTGCGCAAATGCTCTCATTGAGGTCAGCAATGTCGTAAATGAGACAGTTTAGACCCTTATTTTACTGCTGTTTTATGCTACAATAGTTCACACTCCATGCTTAAAACTTTCAAAGGATATCAACACAAAACTAATACAATGATGACAAAGGTTCTTAAGAAGGAGTAATTCATCTAGTTATGACAGTAGTACTGAATTTTGTATTAAACTGTTGGCAGCATACCACATATTTCACTTCTTTTCTAACTAACAAAAGAAAGGTAAAGACAAACTCCAGGTTGGCATAACAACAATATTAGGAAAGATGACCCATTAAATTGCAGACCGATAATAATATACTGTTAAACAGTATAACTTTTGGCAAAAGCCTTCTTCAGCAAAGGAAACACACACACACACACACACACACACACACACACACACACACACACGACTGAAAGCACACCTCCCACACACTTTACTACTTCCACCAGCAGCTCTGACCGGACTGGAACAGTCATCTGAATAGCAATGTAGAGTGGGGTGGGGAAGGGGGAGGGGTATCAGAATATGGGTGTGGAAAGAGAAGAGTGCTGTCTGGCAGGGTGTGCAGGATCTTTTTGTTATACCTGTCTGCAACTCAATGGGTCACCTTTACAGTGGGTAGCAATCTATCCTTTCCTAATATTATTAAAGACAAAGAAAAGTTATTTCATGGACTGAAATAAGCTTTATTAATATCAACCTACAAATAAAGGCGATAAAAGTGGAATATCCAAATATTTTACTCTAAATATGGTTCAGTCTCCCTTTTACCAAAACCTTTGAGATGGAAGAGAATTTATGGCCATACTGCACAGAATGGTTCCTTATTTCATGAATGATTTAGTTATTATAACAGAATCCTTGTTCCCACCTGTGGATTTCTGAGAAACTGGTGTCTGGGGGGAAGTAGTCAAACGTGTAAAACTGGATGAAAAAACGAAAAGACTCAAAGAAGGAACGGAGTATATGTATAAGCTACACAGAGAAACCAGTCTTGATTTATATAAAGAGGATTATAAAAAATATAAATATGAGTATCGCAAGGAAGTAAGGAGAAGGAAAGTAGAACATATTAGCAAACAGATCAGAAATTCTGATTGTGTCTCAAAGTCATGCTGGGCAGTAGTTAATGATATGAGGAACACTGATTCAAAACCTACAATTAATAATATAGAGTTGAGTATACATAATGATGATTTTTCTGATCCTTATATAGTTAACAATATATTTAATGATTACTTTATAGATGCTATTGAAAATGATACTTGCATGAAACAGGAGAGGCAGTTTAAATATGATATAGAAAAGGAACGGGACTCTTGTAAGCTACCTACAGTAACCATCAAGGACATAACACAGCTAATTGACAGCCTAAAAAATAAAAGATCAGCTGGATGAGATGAATTTTCTCCTTTTCTACTGAAAAAATGCAAGGGTGAGTTAGCCGAACCATTAGTCCATATAATAAATTGTGTACTTGAAGAAGGTGTGTTTCTGAAGAAACTGAAACTTGCTATAGTTAAACCTTTATATAAAAAAGGGGAAAGAAACCAACCATAGAACTACAGACCAGTTGCCTTAACCTCAGTGTTTGGTAAATTAATTGAAAAAATAATGCTAGAAATCTTAATCGAGCACTATAATATGAATAATTCAATAGGAGTTTTCCAACATGGCTTTAGAAGTGGTCGGAGCACCATATCTGCAGCAGTACAGATTGTACACTGTCTGATGGAGAAAATAAATGAGGGTTACAAAATGGCAGGAGTGTTTTTAGATCTTTCCAAAGCGTTTGACAGAGGCCATCGTAGTGCTGTTTTAAGTAAACTTGCTTGTAATGGTGTCAGTGGGAAACTGTTGCTTTTAATAGAATCTTACCTTAAAGATAGACAGCGATGCACAGAAGTTGGTATGATAATGGAGAGGTAATCGAAAAAAGAAGATCAAAGATAAGAAATGTAAATTTTGGTGTGCCACAAGGCTCTACCTTGGGCCCCTTCTTGTTTATTTGCTACGTGAATGATTTCCCAAAAGTATTAGACACAAGTCATCATATTACTATATATGCTGATGACACCTCTGGGGTTTGCTGGGCACATAGTAATGATGGCCTAAATTCAGTGGTACAGAATTTTGTTGAAAAAGCCCAAACACATTTTGAAAAAGAAAACCTGAGGGTCAATATTAACAAAACTAATTTAATTTATTTTAAGACAAGTACCTCAAAAATACTGTTGTAAATGAGGACATTCAGGAAAATACCTGTTCAGAATGTAAATTTCTGGGGATATATATAAATGACAGACTTTCATGGAATCAGCAAATAGATCATGTCTGTGATAAAATAACATCTAGTCTGTATTTACTAAGGAGATTAGTTCAATATCTAGATACTGAAGCAATAAAAATAGCGTATTTTGGGTTGGTGTATCCCCATCTATCTTATGGAATTGTATTGTGGGGTGGGTGTAGCCAATACAATATAATAAGGATAGTTTTGTATTGCAGAAAAGAGTAATAAGAACTACGGCATAAGTTAGACCCAGAACTTCATGCAAAAACCTGTTTATCAAATTTAATATTATGACTTTCTATGCAGTATATGTGTTTCAATAAATATTAGTGAAAAAAAAGACAAAAAAGTGACAAACAGGAATATGGAAATCGATGATTACGATACAAGACACAAATCAGACTTTCATATGGTGAGCAGAAGATTGAATCTAACAACAAATACCCCATTCATTAAGGGAGCAATATTTTATAATTCTCTGCCAAACTACCCGAAACAGCTTTCTGGTAGAATTTTTAAAAATGAGTTTAAAAAAGGCTTATATTAAAGTGCCCATACAGTATGGTGCTGACATGATTTGACCTCAGGAATGCTATGTTAAATATACTTAAATGATCTTTTACTTAATAGCATGTAATCTATATACAGGGTGTTACGGCCAAACTTTCAGGGAACATTCCTCACACACAAAGAGAGAAAATATGTTATGTGGACATGTGTCCGGAAATGCTTACTTTCCATGTTAGAGCTCATTTTATTATTTCTCTTCAAATCACATTAATCATGGAATGGAAACACACAGCAACAGAATGTACCAGCGTGACTTCAAACACTTTGTTACAGGAAATGTTCAAAATGTCGTCCATTAGCGATGATACATGCATCCACCCTCCATCAAATGGAATCCCTGATGTGCTGATGCAGCCCTGGAGAATGGCGTATTGTATCACAGCCGTCCACAATACGAGCGCAAAGAGTCTCTACATTCGGTACCAGGGTTGCGTAGACAAGAGCATTCAAATGCCCCCATAAATGAAAGTCAAGAGGGTTGAGGACAGGAGAGCGTGGAGGCAATGGAATTGGTCCGCCTCTACCAAACCATCAGTCACCGAATCTGTTGTTGAGAAGCGTACGAACACTTCGACTGAAATGTGCAGGAGCTCCATCGTGCATGAACCACATGTTGTGTCGAACTTGTAAAGGCACATGTTCTAGCAGCACAGGTAGAGCATCCCGTATGAAATCATGATAACGTGCTCCATTGAGCGTAGGTGGAAAAACATTGGGCCCAATCAAGACATCACCAACAATGCCTGCCCAGACGTTCACAGAAAATCTGTGCTGATGGCATGATTGCGCAATTGCGTGCGGATTCTTGCCAGCCCACACATGTTGATTGTGTAAATTTACAATTTGATCACGCTGGAATGAATCCTCATCCGTGAAGAGAACATTTGCTCTGAAATGAGGATTGACACATTGTTGGATGAACCATTCGCAGAAGTGTACCCGTGGAGGCCAATCAGCTGCTGATAGTGCCTGCACACGCTGTACATGGCACGGAAACAACTGGTTCTCCCGTAGCACTCTCCATACAGTGACGTGGTCAACGTTACCTTGTACAGCAGCAACTTCTCTGACACTGACATTAGGGTTATCGTCAACTGCACGAAGAATTGCCTCGTCCATTGCAGGTGTCCTCGTCGTTCTAGGTCTTCCCCAGTCGCGAGTCATAGGCTGGAATGTTCCGTGCTCCCTAAGACGCCGATCAATTGCTTCGAATGTCTTCCTGTCGGGACACCTTCGTTCTGGAAATCTGTCTCGATACAAACGTACCGCGCCACGGCTATTGGCCCGTGCTAATCCATACATCAAATGGGCATCTGCCAACTCCGCATTTGTAAACATTGCACTAACTGCAAAATCACGTTCATGATGAATACTAACCTGTTGATGCTACATACTGATGTGCTTGATGCTAGTACTGTAGAGCAATGAGTCGCATGTCAACACAAGCACCGAAGTCAACATTACCTTCCTTCAATTGGGCCAACTGGCAGTGAATCGAGGAAGTACAGTACATACTGACGAAACTAAAATGAGCTCTAACATGGAAATTAAGCGTTTCCGGACACATGTCCACATAACATCTTTTCTTTATTTGAGTGTGAGGAATGATTCCTGAAAGTTTGGCTGTACCTTTTTGTAACACCCTGTATATTGTGTATCAATAATCTAAATGTAATTATTGTAACATTGCCCATGCATGTTAAATACATGTTTCGAGCTGTAAGATAAATAAATAAAAAATAAATAAGAATCCAAATAGTGTGTGTGGTGAAACAGGCACTGAGGTCATGATTGTCATGTTGTAGAGCATGCTCTGCAACGAGCTATTGCGTGTCATCAGTTTACGCCCTTTGCCTATACCCATTCATTCTAATTGATAATTTGATGGTAGTCATGCTGATGTAAAAGACCGAACAGTGTTTATGTAACAGTAGGTATATGACGTGTGTCATTTCACACGTGGCTCTCCCTTTGATAGTATATGTTTTGCCAGTTGCAGGGCTGCTATAGTTGGCAGTAGCGGGGAGGGGGGGGGGGGTAGGAGTGCATATGGCAAGTCTTGCAGCAGGGACGGTCACAGGGGTACGAGCCATAGGGTAGAGAGATGGTTGCAGAAAGAACTTCGGGTCTGACAAACTATGGAGATTGGAAGAGTGACAAATAGCTATTCTAGGTGTGGTGGGCAAGATTTCAGACAGAATGGATCTCATTTCAGGGCATGGTTTTTGGAAGTCATGGCCCTGTCGAAGTAGCTGAGCAATACATTCCGGACCAGGATAACACTAAGTCATCAGTGGCGTGCTCTGAAAGTGTTGATCAGAGCGATCAGCAGTACCAGGATTGGATGTGATGACCCGGGAAATCTGATTTTGAACTACGTTGGTGGGGTACTTATGTGCAGTGATGGCTACGGTGAGAAAATGTTTCTTACTTTTTGTTGCCTCTTGGGCTCTGTTTCTTTTTCTTTATTTTGTTGTCTTTTTCCCTGACAAAACTCTCAGTATACTGATTTGCCATGGCTAGTTGTTTTAATATGTTTAATTCTTTACATATGTATTGTCTGTTTAACAGCAAGTGAATAAATCAACATATTATGGCAGTAAAAAAAGCCTATTTTATATTGCACTGGGTGACAGGATTTGCATGAATAATCTTACTGGTGCACATAGGTTTTCCATAAATGTTGAAAATAAATCTATTATTAGTTGTAGTGATTGTCAGGTCTAGATTATTAGTAGAGTGCTAAAAATTTTGGGATGCATAGGATAGAGCTCCTGTGCAAAGGCATCAGCAACATTTGTGCTATCTTTAACTTCACAAGAAAAAGTCTATATACTATTTAATACAAATGACCTGATCAAAGTTTACTTCATCACTGAAATAAAGAAAAACAACCATCTGGATCTGACAACCAGTAAAATTAACAATAGACATATATTGTGCATTTCTGGTGTTGAAATGGCATCCATAATAAGAATTATGCACACATGATGCAAGTGAACAAATGAGATTTATTTGACACTGTTATATACATTAAATACATAGCCAGATCACGAACATGTCTGACCAACATTGAAGTCCACGGAGCACTAAACTTCAGTTATGAACGTCACAGATATGAAAGTTTTACAGCTAGAATAATCATGCCACCTACATGCACTGATAATATTATTCAAGCAAAATTCTGTCACCTGTTGTGGTATAAAAGAGCCTATTTTATTTCCATGATACACCAACTTATTCATTTGTTATTAGACAACCATAAACTATGTAAAGAATTAAACATATCAAACAGAAGACCAACCGCTGGTCGATGTCATGGGAGGCAGGTAACACTGCCAACCAGGGGATTACCAACTGGGGCGAAGCACAGTGGGGACCAATACGGTAGCTGTCATGGCCCTGTAGACACTTCGAAAATTGATGGCTATGGGGCTCTGGTGAAGTTGTGATAGGCATAGCTACCCAACAGTGGATCAACAACCAGCTTCCAACAAGGGAACTAGCCACAGAAAGGATGGATATAAAAGACAATGACCCAGAAAAGCAAATGGACTACCAATGGAAACTCTGAACATTGGAACACTGACAGGAAAGGTGGAGGAGATAGTTGATATAGTGGAAAGGGGAAAGCTAGATATTTTAGGCATGGGAGAGACAAGACAGAAAGCAGAAGGCAGTAGGAAAATTGAGGAAAGGTTACAGATCATATCAGAATGGAAATAAAGAAGCAAGACAAAAGGGAGAGGGAGTTGTTGTGAGGTATGGTCTAAAAGAACAGGTACAGGAAAAGTGAGGATAATGAAGATCGCAATAATGAGAAAGGGAAACAAAGAGGACTGTAATGGATATATATGTGCTACCATCTGAGGCATCTGATATTGACTACTGCCTACTGGTAATGAGCATGAGAATAGTGAAGGAATGGAGAAAGACAGAACAAGTAATGTAGAATTAGAGTACAGAAACTGAAGGAAAAGGAAGTCAAGGAAGAATATCAGGAGATTATAAGGGAAAGATGATCAGAAGATTAACCACAAACAGGAGAAGAAGAATGGGAACAATTTAAAAGTGCTATGGTAGAAGCTGTTGTAGCTGTATGCAGAGGGACAAGTGGCAGAAAACTGTGGAAGAAGACACCATGGTAGAATGAAAGAGTCAAGGGGATAGTGGGAAGGAAAAACTAGACCTTCTGACTGTTGTTCCGAGAGATGACCAAATTAGCAAGACAAGAATACAGTGGAACTTCGATTTTACGTTCTCCGATATTTCGTTTCTTACAATTTTACACCATAAATTCGTAGCCCCTATGAAAAACCCATAAGATCAATGCTAAAAATTCCCTGATTTTACGTTTCTTCCTAGTAAGGTTTACCCCGATTCTAAGTTCTTACACAACGTCTCCCCTATTGACATTTGATGTGACTGAACAAATTATAAGTGGCACAAAAGATAGATGGTTTGCACCGCAGGTGGTGGCAGAATTAAGGGAATATTTTATACCACTCTGGAGATGGGAGATGAGAGAGAGGAAATGCTGACATAATCCACAATTGGTGTGGCCAACACAACTTGCAACATTTAGCTTCACCGCACAATTATGATACAACTACTGCTAGGTTGCAACAGTAATTGCTAAACAGGACAGTCAAAGCGAAGTGTTCCAGACCAAGCCAATACATGATGAAGGGGCTGAGCCACCACCTTTCCCTGTGCCACTTATAACGGAATCATCCTTTTGCACGTATTTCCGATGTACTGTATTCAACAACAAAACCAACTGTCAACCTTTTAAATTCAGTCACTGAGTCTGGAAGAATATCCTCGGTCATAATTGAGGAAATGTTGCCTATTTCTGGCTAGCGAACTCCTATTGGTTGGTGACTTGTTAAGTCATCTGATAGTCAGCACAACCAACACACTACACTGACGTGTAAAGTGAGCTCACCTACTGGATGTGTAGAGAGGGGAGTGGCCCTTCAACGATGGGAGTGCAGGTAGGGGTGAAAGCATTTTTTGAAGTGCTGAAAATATACTTTTCATGCAAATGATGTACTGTGACAGAGATGTCATACAGAAATAGAACAAGGGTTTTGTGAGAGCACATTTTAAAGACCTCCGTGTTCAAACCTGACATGATACATTTGCAACAACTACATACGTTACTCACATATATACTTTGCACCACAGACGGTAGATCACAAAGATTGGCAGCAGTGTCAGAGGGCAAGAAGCGAAACTGTAGCACCTGTGCTTTCTTTCAAATTTACATTTTATACAATGTACAGACATCCAGTGAGCCAACTTTTAATTGAGGAGGTAAACTCATTTTGTTTTCCATGTCTGTTTCTCTCATCAAGCCCAAAATAACACTTTAATGGTGGCGAGTATATGAAGTGCAGCTTGTAAGAAAAGTATTAAACAGTAACAGCAATGGTAACAAAGTTTGTCATTAAGCAAATGTCCACATTTATGCTTATGGTTTAACCATTTAGCTTTTGGTTTGATTCAACATTTCCATCAATTTTTGCTTTTTACTGGGTGAGCACAAATGATGATCTCTCAGAAATGTGTGTTTTGAACATATAATTTGTGGTCGTAGCATGTCTAACAATAGCTCAAGAACCTGTACCCAGACAATGATTTCAATTTTCTTATGAGATTTTACTTGCTGTTACACAGCTGTGATTTCTTAAGAACTGATGAAATTGATTACCACAAATTATTGTATAAATATTGTATTGTACATTTAATTCCTTCACTTAGACAGATTTTATACAAAGTACTGGAGAGGATTGTGATTTTTAATCATATATGCTAATTACATGTGTTTTTGCTTGTACTGTAAGGATCTTAAATTTTTCTTGATTCTACATTTTCCTCGATTTGCATTTTTTAAGTCTGGATTGTGCGAAAACGTAAAATATGGATTTCACTGTATAAAAAAAAGAGGCAAATAAGACAGTGGCTGAGGAGAGAAGAAACTGGATGGAAGAGTGGACAAAGATGGAGGAAGATAGTGCAGGCAGCAAGAAAGTGCTATGTCAAATGGTCAAAAATAGGAGGAGAGATTTGAGAGCGGGAGCACCAATGATAGATAGACATGGGAATGAGGCTAATAACAGACAGACACTGAAGATAATGTGGAAGGAGAACTTTAAGCATTTGGTATATCCAAATGGACTTGGAGATCAGGATAATATAGTAAAGGAGGTGGAAGTAAACTCTAGGGGGAGAGGGGGACCTGATACAGAAAGAAATGGAAACGGCACTGGACAAAACGAAAGGAGGAAAGGCACCAGGTATACAGGAAATAAGTGTCAAAATGGTGAAGGCAGCAGGAGAGGCTGGAAAACAGAGACTGTATCATGTCGTCATAACTGCCGTCTGCTTCACATCTGCTGTGCAGCAAGCTACGTAAATTTAAGTATTGACTGTGTTTTTCTTACTTGTCACTTATTTTTCCATGTGTTTTTGCATTTAGGAAGCTTTAATTTTTGAGTACTAGTAATAGTGTTCCATAGATTTCGTGTTTGTTTTGAATACAGTCCAGAGACAGATAGTGCTTATTTTCATTGTTTCCAACAAGAAGTGTCTAGTAACCACAGTTTAGTCAGCTATCAACCGCCTTCAGTGAATTAGCAGTCTAGTTAAAAGTTGATTAACTCTCTACAGTAAATTGTTGATTTCTTAGGATGGATAGGATGTGAGACTGCTGTGTACGGATGCAGGAGGAGCTGGCCACTGTTCGCGAACAGCTGAATGTGCTGATGGCCGCGGTCAGCCATCTTCAGGCTGCTGCCTCTGAGTGTAGCGGCAGTGGGGAGTCTGGTGCATCACATGGTACACCCCAGGTGTTACACGCTTCACCCACGGTCCCTGCTGTCAAGACATCTTTGCAGGTACCAGGTGTGGTTAGGCCACCCTCTCCCCAAGGGGAATGGTGGGTTCAGCGGCGTTCGCGTCACACAAGGTGGAGGGTCAATGTGGAGGCTGGCCGTGTGGCATTGCACGCTCTGCCTGTGAGTGGACATGTGGCCGCTCCTTCAGCAAGGTCCGAGCAGGCACACGGGGGGAGGAGTTTATTAGTGATTGGGAGCTCCATTGTTAGGCGGGTGATGGAGCCCCTTAGGGAAATAGCGGAAAGGTTGGGGAAGGAGGCCAGTGTTCACTCTGTCTGCTTGCCAGGGGGTTTCATCCGAGATGTGGAGGAGGCCCTGCTGGCAGCGATAGAGAGCACTGGGTGCACCCGACTGCAAATTGTTACTCATGTCGGCACCAATGACTCTTGCCGTCTGGGTTCAGAGGTATTCCTCAGTTCGTACAGGCAGCTGGCAGAGTTGGTGAAGGCCTCGCTCGCGGGGTGGAATCTGAGCTAACTATTTGTAGTATCGTTCCCACAACCAATCGTCATCCTCTGGTTTCGAGCCAAGTGGAAGGCTTAAACCAGAGGCTCAGACGATTCTGCAGAGATCTGGGATGCAAATTTCTTGACCTCCACTATCGGGTGGAGAAATGTAGGGTACCCTGAGTAGGTCAGGCGTGCACTAGGCGCCAGAAGCGGCTACAAGGGTAGCGGAGTACGTGTGGAGTGCACATGTGGGTTTTTTAGGTTAGAGAATTCCCTCCCTAGGACCGACAAGACGCCTCCTGAGATGCGACAAGGTAGTAGTAGGCAAAAAGCAACAGGGAATAACAACATTAACGTGGTAATATTAAACTGCAGGAGCATCTATAGAAAGGTCCCAGAACTGCTCTCATTAATAAACGGTCACAATGCCCACATAGCACTAGGGACGGAAAGTTGGCTGAAACCAGATGTAAACAGTAATGAAATTCTAAACTCAGATTGGAATGTACAGGGTGATTCAAAAAGAATACCACAACATTAGGAATTTAAAACTCTGCAACAACAAAAGGCAGAGCTAAGCACTATCTGTCAGCGAATTAAGGGAGCTATAAAGTTTCATTTAGTTGTACATTTGTTCGCTTGAGGCGCTGTTGACTAGGTGTCAGCGTCAGTTGATGCTAAGATGGCGACCGCTCAACAGAAAGCTTTTTGTGTTATTGAGTACGGCAGAAGTGAATCGACGACAGTTGTTCAGCGTGCATTTCGAACGAAGTATGGTGTTAAACCTCCTGATAGGTGGTGTATTAAACGTTGGTATAAACAGTTTACAGAGAATGGGTGTTTGTGCAAAGGGAAAAGTTCTGGACGGCCGAGAACGAGTGATGAAAATGTAGCACGCATCCAGCAAGCATTTGTTCGCAGCCCAGGAAAATCGACTCGCAGAGCTAGCAGAGAGCTGCAAATTCCACAATCAACTGTATGGAGAGTCCTACGAAAAAGGTTAGTTATGAAACCTGAACGTCAACTACCCGAGGCGATGGATCGGCCGCCAGGCAGCCCGTGACAGAGCACTTCATCACTGGCCTCCAAGAAGCCCTGATCTTACCCCCTGCGATTTTTTCTTATGGGGGTATGTTAAGGATATGGTGTTTCGGCCACCTTTCCCAGCCACCATTGATGATTTGAAACGAGAAATAACAGCAGCTATCCAAACTGTTACGCCTGATATGCTACAGAGAGTGTGGAACGAGTTGGAGTATCGGGTTGATATTGCTCGTGTGTCTGGAGGGGGCCATATTGAACATCTCTGAACTTGTTTTTGAGTGAAAAAAAAACCTTTTTAAATACTCTTTGTAATGATGTATAACAGAAGGTTATATTATGTTTCTTTCATTAAATACACATTTTTAAAGTTGTGGTATTCTTTTTGAATCACCCTGTATACTGCAGAGAAAGGCTGGACAGTGAAGGGGTGAAGGGAGAGGCGTGTTTATAATGATAAAAAGTGCAATAGTATTGAAGGAAATTGACGAAGATCCGAAATGTGAAATAATTTGGGTGAAGGTCACATTTAAAGCAGGCTCAAACATGGTAATTGGATGTCTCTATAGGCCCCCTGGCTCAGCAGCTGTTGTGGCAGAGCACCTGAAGGAAAATTTGGAAAATATTTCGAGTAGATTTCCCGACCATGTTATAGTTCTGGGTGGAGATTTTAATTTACCAGATACAGACTGGGAGACTCAAACATTTATAACGGGTGGCAGGGACAAAGAAACCAGTGAAATTTTTTTAAGTGCAGTATCTGAAAACTACCTTGAGCAGTTAAGGAGAGAACTGACTCATGGCGATAACATATTAGACCTTCTGTTGACAAACAGACCCGAATTATTTGAAACAGTTATCGCAGGACAGGGAATCGGCGATCATAAAGTTGTTACAGCATCGGTGATTTCAGTCGTAAATAGAAATATTAAAAAAGGTGGGAAGATTTTTCTGTTTAGCAAAAGTGGCAAAAAGCAGATTTCAGAGTGAAACTTCCTGGTAGATTAAAACTGTGTGCCCAACCGAGACTCGAACTCTGAACCTTTGCCTTTTGCGGGCAAGTGCTCTACCATCTGAGCTACCGAAGCACGACTTACACCCGGTACTCACAGCTTTACTTCTGCCAGTATCTCGTTTCCTACCTTCCAAACTTTACAGAAGCTCTCCTGCGAACCTTGCAGAACTAGCACTCCTGAAAGAAAGGATATTGCGGAGACATGGCTTAGCCACAGCCTGGGGGATGTTTCCAGAATGAGATTTTCACTCTGCAGTGGAGTTTGGAAGGTAGGAGACGAGATACTGGCAGAAGTAACGCTGTGAGGACCGGGCGTGAGTCGTGCTTCGGTAGCTCAGATGGTAGAGCACTTGCCCGCGAAAGGCAAAGGTCCTGAGTTCGAGTCTCGGTTGGGCAAACAGATTTAATCTGCCAGGAAGTTTCATATCAGCGCACACTCCGCTGCAGAGTGAAAATCTCATTCTGGAAACATCCCCCAGGCTGTGGCTAAGCCATGTCTCCGCAATATCCTTTCTTTCAGGAGTGCTAGTTCTGCAAGGTTCGCAGGAGAGCTTCTGTAAAGTTTGGAAGGTAGGAGACGAGATACTGGCAGAAGTAAAGCTGTGAGTACCGGGCATGAGTCGTGCTTCGGTAGCTCAGATGGTAGAGCACTTGCCCGTGAAAGGCAAAGGTCCCGAGTTCGAGTCTCGGTTGGGCACACAGTTTTAATCTGCCAGGAAGTTTCATATCAGTGCACACTCCGCTGCAGAGTGAAAATCTCATTCTGGAGATTTCAGAGTACTTGACGGCTCAACACAAAATTTTTATCTCATGTACAGATAGTGTTGAGGATCAGTGGACAAAGTTCAAAACAATCGAACAATATGCGTCAGATCAGTATGTGCCAAGCAAGGGCGTAACAGATGGAAAAGAGCCATCGTGGTACAACAACCGAGTTAGAAAACTGCTGCGGAAGCAAAGGGAACTTCACAGCAAACATAAACATAGCCAAAGCCTTGCAGACAAACAAAAATTACATGAAGAGAAATGCAGTGTGAGGAGGGCTATGCAAGAGGCGTTCAACGAATTC
The DNA here is from genome assembly GCF_023898315.1 of Schistocerca nitens. Lineage (NCBI taxonomy): Eukaryota > Metazoa > Arthropoda > Insecta > Orthoptera > Acrididae > Schistocerca > Schistocerca nitens. The sequence goes on along the minus strand of NC_064618.1, from coordinate 280,340,692 downwards.
AAAAGTAAAGTTCTATGTACTGACTTGGCAGAAAATCCTAAGAAATTTTGGTCTTATGTCAAAGCAGTAGGTGGATCAAAAGAAAACGTCCAGACACTCTGTGACCAAAATGGTACTGAAACAAAGGATGACAGACTAAAGGCCGAAATACTAAACGTCTTTTTCCAAAGCTGTTTCACAGAGGAAGACTGCACTGTAGTTCCTTCTCTAGATTGTCACACAGATGACAAAATGGTAGATATCAAAATAGGCGACAGAGGGATAGAGAAACAATTAAAATTGCTCAAAAGAGCAAAAGGCCGCTGGACCTGATGGGATACCAGTTCGATTTTACACAGAGTACGCGAAGGAACTTGCCCCCCTTCTTGCAGCGGTGTACCGTAGATCTCTAGAAGAGTGAAATGTTCCAAAAGATTGGAAAAGGGCACAGATCATCCCCTTTTTCAAGAAGGGACGTCGAACAGATGTGCAGAACTATAACCTATATCTCTAACGTCGATCAGTTGTAGAATTTTGGAACACGTATTAAGTTCGAGTATAATGACTTTTCTGGAGACTAGAAATCTACTCTGTAGGAATCAGCATGGGTTTCGAAAAAGACGGTCGTGTGAAACCCAGCTCGCGCTATTTGTCCACGAGACTCAGAGGGCTATAGACACGGGTTCCCAGGTAGATGCCGTGTTCCTTGACTTCCACAAGGTGTTTGTTACAGTTCCCCACAGTCGTTTAATGAACAAAGTAAGAGCATATGGACTATCAGACCAATTGTGTGATTGGATTGAAGAGTTCCTAGATAACAGAACGCAGCATGTCATTCTCAATGGAGAGAGGTCTGCCAATGTGGGAGTGATTTTGGGTGTGCCGCAGGGGAGTGTCGTGGGACCGTTGCTATTCACAATATATATAAATGACCTTGTCAATAACATCAGAAGTTCACTGAGGCTTTTTGCGGATGATGCTGTAGTATATCGAGAGGCTGCAACAATGGAACACTGTACTGAAATGCAGGAGGATCTGCAACGAATTGACGCATGGTGCAGGGAGTGGCAATTGAATCTCAAGGTAGAGAAGTGTAATGTGCTGCAAATACATAGAAAGAAAGATCCTTTATCATTTAGCTACAATATAGCAGGTCAGCAACTGGAAGCAGCAGTTAATTCCATAAATTATCTTGGAGTAAGCATTAGGAGTGATTTAAAATGGAATGACCATATAAAATTAATCGTCAGTAAAGCAGATGCCAGACAGATTCACTGGAAGAATCCTAAGGAAATGCAATCCGAAAACAAAGGAAGTAGGTTACAGTACACTTGTTTGCCCACTGCTTGAATACTGCTCACCGGTGTGGGATCTGTAACAGAGAGGGTTGATAGAAGAGATAGAGAAGATCCAAAGGAGAGCAGAGCACTTCATTACAGTATCATTTAGTAATCACGAAAGCGTAACGGAGATGACAGATAAACTCCAGTGGAAGACTTTGCAAGAGAGATGCTCAGTAGCTCAGTACGGGCTTTTGTTGAAGTTTCGAGAACATACCTTCACCAAGGAGTCAAGCAGTATATTGCTCTCTCCTAAATATATTGCATGAAGAGACCATGAGGATAAAATCAAAGAGATTACAGCCCACACAGAGGCATACCGACAATCTTTCTTTCCACAAACAATACGAGACTGGAACAGAAGGGAGAACCGATAGAGGTACTCAAAGTACTCTCCGCCACACACCATCAGGTGGCTTGCAGAGTATGGATGTAGATGTAGATGTAATGAGGGTGGTGTGGAATCAGAAGAAGATTCCAGAAGATTGAAAGAGGGCACTATTTGTTCCTATGTTCATGAAAGGAATAGAAAGGATTGTAGAAACTACATGGGAGTCACTCATACCAAACTGTGCCACAGTATATGAAAAGATCCTGGACAACAGAATCTGAACAAGGGTCGAGAACAGAGAGGAACAGAATGGCTTCAGACATTGGAGGTCAACTGTAGACTTCGTATCTGCTGTGAAGCAGCTCTAGTAGCACCTCCATGAACTTGGGGAAGACCTTGTGATGGCCTTTCTAGATATAGAGAAGCAATTTTATAGAGAGCACAAGAAAGGTCGGGGCAGCACTATACAAGAAAAATGGAAAAAGAGGCAACAGACAGAGTGAATGAAATGTACTGTGGAGAAGACAAGATGAAAACAGCGGTGTTCACAGATGACTTTATGATCTGGTGTAATAAGGAGGGGGAGATTCAGGAACAGCTGGATGCTTGAGAAGAATATGTGAGACAGTATAGGATGAGATTTAATGTAAACAAATGTGAGGTCCTGGTTAAAACTAAAAAGAAAGATAGACCAATGCAGAATAAGGACTGGAGGTGAACTATTGAAAACTGTGGAAAGTGTCAAATATTTGAGAAGTGTGATAGAGGAAAGTGGAAGAAATGAGAAAGAGATCAGTGAATGTGGTATACAGCAGAAACATTTCTGTGAAGTGTTAGGAGCCTGATTTGGAACAAAGACGTCGCACGAAACAGCAACAAAGTGATGTATATAAGTTACTAAATCGCAATATTGACCTATGCATCTGCAACATGGATAATGAAGAAAATGTAAGCAGATTACAGGCATGTGAAAGGAAGTTCTTCAAACATAGGACAGGAGTAACAATGAGAGATGGGATGCATAATGAAAGGGTAAAGAAAATAGTGGAAGAACCACCCTTGCATAGCAGGATAGAAACATCAAGGCTAAGGTGGTACGTGCACATTAAAGAGAATGGAAAACAAGAGGGTTCCCAAGAAGATACACCAAATGGAGATATGAAGGAAATGACCAAGGGGAAGACCAAAGAAAAAATGGCTGAAGTGTGTAGAGAAATGTGTTGAAAAGAGAGGTGAGGATTGGACCAGAGTGAACACAGAAAGATGATGGGAGAATAGGATAAGATGAACAAGGCTTGTGTCCCAAACAGACCCAGTCTGGGTCTAGAAACTGTTGATGAAGATGAAGATGATGATGATTATTATTAAAACAAATAGCCATGGCAAATTGGAGCTGTGCTGTATGACCATAATATAAGATACAGAAAAAGAAACAGATCACAGGGGGCAATAAAAATAACAGAAATTCTGTCTGGATGACATATTATCAAAAAGCCTCAACAACTACAGAAACAATTTAAGAAGTCAACAGTCAGACAAGGCTTTTAAACAAATAATATGCTGAAACTGCACCTTAGAAACAAAGTAGGTCACAAACATGATAAATATTCAATTTCAGGTGGCAACAAAATACATTGTGACGAGTGTAACAAATCTTATATTGGACAGCCAGGCAGAAGTTTTAATATTAGATTTAGAGAACATACACATATGCAGAACAAAACTGCATTTGGACTACACTTGCTTAACAAAAGCATACTGTAATCAGCACAGATTACAGCAAACAAGTCTTATATACTGTGCTAATTTAATCTTCTGAAAGAAATAGAGCCCTACAAATACAAGAAACACCTCCCAACTAAAATTGTGAATGAACAAAATGAATTTACTCTGAATGCTTATTTTTCACTGTATGACAGGCTGTTGTTCTTGCATGTCCTGATATATTGTGACCATGTCTATTCGTTTTCTGTCCCTGTCCCCACACCACCCAATGTTTGCTTGCAAATGTGTACATCATCTTGGCTCTGTTTTCATGAGCTTGTTGTGCCTGGGGCTTCCTTCATATCTGGCTACACCACTTTCAGTTAATCTCATTATGTACTGTGTATGTCGCAGACACCTACTTGAGAGTTGGTATTTATAATTTTAACAAACACTTTGTGTGGACCCATTTTGATTGTAAACATCCTATCTCTGGCTCTGCAACATGCCATTGTAAACTATCATCAAGGTCAGTGACACCTAGCAGCCAACCTCTTGCAGCTGTTCACACTGCCACTGTAAGCACAATGTGCTAATGGTGGCTCTACATCATGGGCCATGAATGTTCATGACAGTTTTATCATGTTTTATGTTATGTGACGATGCCAATCATGGCTATAAATGTTACCTGCTTACTAAGTTCAAGGAGATGCATGTTACTTGTTAAATGGTTCTTGATCACGTAAATCAATGTTACTACTTACACGATTGTAACTCATCATAATGCTATTACTCATAAATATGCAAATTCTTTTTTATATCTAAAAAGAAAGATGATGAGACTTACCAAACAAAAGCGCTGGCAGGTCGATAGACACACAAACAAACACAAATATACACACAAAATTCAAGCTTTCGCAACAAACTGTTGCCTCATCAGGAAAGAGGGAAGGAGAGGGAAAGACGAAAGGATGTGGGTTTTAAGGGAGAGGGTAAGGAGTCATTCCAATCCCGGGAGCGGAAAGACTTACCTTAGGGGGAAAAAAGGACAGGTATACACTCGCACACACACACATATCCATCCACACATACAGACACAAGCAGACAATGGTCTTTAAATATGTCTGCTTGTGTCTGTATGTGTGGATGGATATGTGTGTGTCTGCGAGTGTATACCTGTCCTTTTTTCCCCCTAAGGTAAGTCTTTCCGCTCCCGGGATTGGAATGACTCCTTACCCTCTCCCTTAAAACCCACATCCTTTCGTCTTTCCCTCTCCTTCCCTCTTTCCTGATGAGGCAACAGTTTGTTGCGAAAGCTTGAATTTTGTGTGTATATTTGTGTTTGTTTGTGTGTCTATCGACCTGCCAGCGCTTTTGTTTGGTAAGTCTCATCATCTTTCTTTTTAGATATATTTTTTCCACGTGGAATGTTTCCCTCTGTTATATTCAAATTCTTTTTTATATCAGTATGATGCTGATCATAATGATTGAAACTGTTTATTGAACTGAATACAACACATTTGTGATCACAGATTGTTTTGGCTTCCATGGATCTTATTTTTGACAATATAACACTCTCAATTTGTCCTACACATTAACCATCTGGATCTTTTTCAGGGATAAGTGACAAAAGTGAAGCAAAATAGTTCTGACTTGCTTTATCCAAGTCCCTTCATAGAAATGGGCCCTTTTTTTATATCAAAGCACTTCTAGGATTTTAAGTACTTGAGAAGAAACAAACTGTCAAATACTCGCCTTATCTTTGATATGTTGCACTAAGTGAGTTAGAAGCAAATTTCTTGTTTGTGTGCCTTACAACACTAACCATTGTTTCATTCAAAAATTTTTTCAAATATTTCATGAAAAGAAAACCTTCATGGATGTGGAACAATTCACGAAAAGAGATAGTCTAGAAGTTCCTTCAGGTATGCAATATCAGGGCAAAAGCCACTCAGTTACATCCCATAGAGCTTCCAAATTACAGGTATGTTGATTGCTATATTTCAACTGTTATTCCAAACAATCCATATCATCTAAGATAGGCTGTTCCAACCGAGCTCCAGGGAACCGCTGCGCTCACTGTGGCAGCTCTGAGCCCGCAAGGAGGGAGAAAGCGAACTCACTGCCCCCTGGCCACATGCAGCCACAATAATCCATGTTCAATGACAGCTATGACTAGCTGTGGGAGCCCTGTACCTCTATTGGAGGATACCTTTCTATTCATTGACAGGGATGGTCGTCCGCAGTGTCTTGTATGTCATAAAGTATTTAATTCTGCGAAGAGGTACAATATATAACAACATTATATACGTCTTCATGCAGCACACTACAATCAGGTAGAAGGCATTGCACACAGAACTGGTAGCTAGGCTTAAGAACGACATACCAGGAGACGTAAGTTTAAAAATGGTTTCGTAATATGGAGGGTATCAAAACATGCAACATAGTTCGTGTTCTGTAATGCGTTTATAATTTTCAGGTGAATGAGAGTGGAGAAAACACTACTGAATCTGCAATTCGAGCAAGCTACAGGGTCGCTCACATCATTGTGATGAGTGGCAAGCCATTTTCGGTGGGACCACTCGTAAAATCATGCATGGTAGCAGTTGCAGAATGTTTGTTTCCACGGGAGGTGGAGGCAATTCAAGGGGTTTGCCTGTCGAAGCAAACAATGTCTCGCCGAATCCTGGACATGGCAGTGGATTTAGAGACACAGCTCAGGAAAAAAGCGGAGAGCTTTGTTGCCTTTTCGCCAGTGCTTGATGAAAGAACCGACATATCGGACTGTACTCAGCTTGCAGTCTTTTTGCATGGTGTCAACATGGAGCTGCAAGTAACTGAATAACTCTTGGATGTGGTACCACTCAATTACACCGCAAGATGACGTGACATTTTTGAAGCTGTTTGTGAATCAGTGGACAATATGAATTTGCCGTGGGATAAGCTCCATTTTGTAGCAACAGACGGTGCACCACAAATGATTGGGTGTCACCAAGGTTTTGCTTCTCGTTTGAAAAATAAACTCAGGGATGAATTCGGGAAAGACATTTTGACTCTTCATTCTTTTATTCACCAACAGGCACTGTGTGCTGAAACAGTAGAGCTAGGTGGCGTAATGAAAGATGTCGTGAAGTGTGTGAATTTTGTGCAGCATCACGGTATGAATCATCGCCAATTCAAAGGATTCCTGAAAGATATGGAAGCGGAGTATGGGGATATACGTCACCACAGTACAGTTTGTTGGCTGAGTCGGGGAAAAGTTCTTGACGTTTTCTTTGCCATTCGTGAGGAAATATACCTTTTTCTCTAAATGAAAGGGGAAGAAATGCGTTGTCTGAAAGATATAAAATAGATATCAGACCTGGCGTTCCTAGCTGACGTAACTACGCAGCTGAATAATTTAAATCTGTCATTGCAGGGCAAAGGGCAGCTAATCGTTGACATGCATGACCAGATCAAAGCATTCATAGAAAAGTTACGTTTATTTGAGAGGCAGATGAGTAATGGACATTTAACATTCTTCAATCGTCTTGCTTCTTTAAAACTACCTGAAGGTACTACTTTCGGCAATTACCAAGCAAAGTTAAAGCAGCTCATCACACAGTTTGAAACACGATTCCGAGATCTCACTAGTTTGGAAATGGAACTTAAGGTGTTCAGTACTCCTTTTTCAGTTTCCCTTGATGACTTGTTATCGTCACTTCAATTGGAGATTATTGATTTGCAAAATTCAACTTTGTTGAAAGAGAGGTACTACAACATGGATTTGTCACGATGGTATCGTTCATTACAGCAAAAAACATTTCCCAAGCTTCACAACAATGCCGCTCAGATCATGTGCATGATTGGATCTACGTATTGTAGTGAGCTGCTTTTCTCGGCAATGAAAAGAGCAAAAAGTAAGGAACGATCGTTTCTTCAGGATGCAACAATGAAGGCCATCCTCTGCATTAACGCTGCGACACTTTGACACCTGATATTTTTGATCTTGTAATGAAAAGAAAATGTCAAGCTACAGAGGCCCAATAAAGTTAGCATGCAATTTCTTGTAAAACAGTTGTTTCTTATTTATTTCCTGAACATTGTATTTCCTGGTGTAGCATGTCACCATGTCTTAGCAGCTAAGAGTAGAGGTTGTCGATCTTGTAAGATGCAGCTGGCACATCAAAACGCTTGCCTTGCCACCTGCCTCAGCCAGCCATGCCATGTGCGGGCATGCTGGCCCACTTGAATGGTTGCAGTAAGTGACACGGCTCCCTGGAGCAGGGAGCGCTCCGTGGCTCACAACAGAGCCAACGAGCTGGAACAGCCTGACCTAGGAGATTAAAGTCAGGTGATTTAGCAGATCAGTCAAGGTGCAGTATGGTGTCAGAGTGCTTGTCAAATCAGGAACCTATGCTTACAGTCCTGTGAACACTGCTGGTATGTTTGATGGGAATGTCGACAGCATACCCACCATGAATATGTAGAAATAAGGGCAATACTTGGTTACTGAGAATGTTGAAATAGACATCCTTGTTCCAGTAAACTGAATGAGTGGGTAAAATTGATGGTAAAAAAGTACCACCAGAAAATCACAGAATCATCTGCAGCCTGTACTACACCCATCAAACACTGCAGGTTAAACAGCTTGGTGGGTCATAAGTGCAATTGATGGCCTTCATCATTTGAAAAGGAGCAAAATCTTTACTCATCAGACGACAATACATGCACCCAATTAGCTACTGTCCAGTCTGTGCTTTTGGGCCCATTGAAGACAGGCAGCATTCCATACAGCTGTGAGCAATGGCCTTTTGTGAAGTATCCAACTTAAGATGTGAACTGCATCCAGTTCCCTTCACAGTATTTGCTTAGAGACTGGCAGAAATGGACCTGCAGCCACTGACAGCAAAAATTCATATTGGATTTGAAACTGATTGTCACTGATAAAGCACAATACTTTTCTCATATCCCTATCAGTTGAAATAATTTTACAATCATTGTTCTTACACAATGTTACGTGGCAGTGAGTATTACTCCATTCCTTGTAGGCATACTGGACAGTCCTGTTGCTACACTATGAAATTTTTTAACTACTTCTTTTAAGGGTCATCATGGAGACATACATGCACAATAGCTTGTCTCCGCCATTGATTCCAACTGCATGTCAACACACCTTACATTGTCAGTTCCACACATATCTAATCAACACATAAACGCCATTTCACTACCTCTTTGAAGGAAGGTGACTACCATTTTGTCAGGTAAGCTTAAAACAAATGACTTGTGTCAATCTCCCGCTCATCGTATTACATTACTAACTGCTGTTTTTATTTACTACTTCAAACAAAGCATTTATGTAACTTTACACAGAACACAGTCCAATGTCTGTATACTGCCTCTATTCTGGACTCTAGATAGGGATGCATATTCTACTTTAGTTTTATTTCCAAGCATAGTCATCATGCATTTCACAGTTCATCCAAAATTCACTCTTATTATTAACCACAAACACCATTGGGAAGTAAATGTGTAGGCACAGATGGAAGAATCCCTAGGTCCCTGAAGAGGTATAAGGTGAATATTTGGTTTCATTTACCCACCATTCTGATGTGTCACAGCATAAATAGAATCACCAAGTTTGTAGATCATAACACTCATCATACATCATGTCATTATCTACATATGTTTTAATTTGAGAGTTGCAAATATTTGCAAGTTAATATTAAAGACTTCACAGATTATTTAATTTCATTGCATATGAAAGTATGAAACTAAACATGCACATGAATGTATTGGTTTTTGAGTTAAAGGGATCAAACTGTGAGATCATCAGTCCCTTCATCCTATATGCAACAAACCAGGAATAATTCTTGGAGGAAGGATACTAAAGGCAAATCCTGGGAAGGCCAATAATAATCAAGATACAATGAGGCAGAGATTAAAGCAAGAAATAGGAGAGGAGTGAGAGGGAGTAAGGTGGGTGAGCTGTCTGCCCAGAATGCTGTTGGAGGTTCCCAGGGCATAGTATATGGTGGGAGATGCGCCCTCTCCAACAAGCACTATCTTGACCACTGTTACCACAAGAAAATGAGCAGAGCAGACAAGATGATAAAATTTTAGGAAAGACAAAACATTAAAAAAAGCAAATATAAAAGAATAAGAAGAATAAAAAGATGGGAAGGGTATGAATCAGGCCAGACCACCCAGCAAGGGCCACCAGGGATCCCCTGGGTCAGACCAGGTGAGGTGTGCCCCTCCAACCCCTCAAGTGGTCAATGAGGCCAAAATGCCCCACCTCACAGAGATGAGTAGAAATCATCTTCACTGATGAAATGTAAAACCCAGTCAGTTACCCTAGTGCCATCCACTAGTATCAGAGGCAGCATGATAAAGTTTAAAATATTGTTACAGAGAGGCCAAATTTGGGCAGTATAGTAGGATGTGGGACACCATCAGGCGGGCACCACACCAGCAGTGAGGTGGGTGCTCACATCGGAGGAAGCAGCTGTGGGTCAGCCAAGTGTGGCCAAAGTGTAGCTGACACAGTACAATGGATCCCCTGAGACAAGCATGAAGAGAAGACTGCCATGGGGTTGTCGTCTCCTTTATGACCTTCAGTTTGTTTGGGGAGTAGAGGGCAGACCATTACAAGTTTCAGACTTCTATCAATTGAAGGCGTAGAGTTTCCAAAATTGATATCCTAGCAGTAAACTTTGTCAACTAGTTGGCACATTCATTCCCTGAGATCATAACATGTCTAGGGGTTCACATAAAGGCGAATGGCCATCCCACTTGATGGAGGTCAGAAAGAAGATACCGGATAGTAGTGACTAATGGGTGACAAGGGTAATACTTGTCTATAGCCCAAAAGCTATTCAGGAAGTCACTGTAGATTAGGAGCATCTTGCTGGTGCAAGAACAAGCTTGGCTAGGGTCTCATTTGATCGTCACCAATTCAGCAGTGAAGACACTACAGCCATTCGAAAGGGAGCGTTGTTCACTGCACCTTGCATGTGTGTATGCAAAATGGTTCATCCATCGGGACTGCTGAGCTGTCAGTGTAGACCATTTCTGAATCCCGGAAATGCGTTGATGACAGCCAGTAACAGGTGTCACAAAATCATGGGGTCAACTGAATCTTTCGGTTCAAAGGATAAATCGAGACAGGTCAAGGTACATGCCATGGGAGCATTCACGAATGTTCCCTAACAAGAGGTGACAGTGGGGACAGTGAGTTCAGAGCAGAGACACTGTAGTTTAACTACAATTGTGACCCCAGTTTTGAGTCTCTGTTGTGGGAGGTGGAACTCCCAACTAGGAAAAAAGACAGTAGTTCAGATGCTAAAGGAGCTGCAAATGTGTATAGCGTAAGTGAGTAGCTGTTATTGGCACCTGATCCATCGTGGAGGAATCCCAGTCTCTGCTATTAGGTTGTTCACAGGGCTAGTTCAAAAGGCTTCTGTTACAAGTCGGACCACAAAGTAGTGTATGGGATCCACTGATTGCAATGCTGAGGGCAGTGTCAAACAATGTACCATACTTGGTTGGTTGTTTGAGGTTGAAGGGACCAAACAGCAAGGTCATCAGTCCCTTGTTTCAAATATGGTCCATTCCGCTAATGGGACATCTCAGGAAAGTCAGAACAATAAAAGGGAAAAAGGTAAAAATGTAAAAGGGCAGTCATGTTGTCAATGGTAAAAAACAAAATGAGGGAAGTCGGCAAGAGAACGAACCCAACGCTATGCTGAAGCAGCATAGGCAAGACCACCTGTGACTTAAAAGGTGCAACCGCTAGAATGTAGAAATATGTATGGAAAAAGGAGACTAACAAATCCTCAAAAAAAAAAAAAAAAAAAAAAAAAAGAGGTAAAAACAGAGTAAAAGGGGAAGAAAAGAGGATCTCGGTCAGGGAGGTGAATCGGGAATCTCCAAACACGGCTTACAGTGGGAGACACCCAAACACTCACCGCCCTGCCCCAACACCAGAGAGAGATTTAAAAACCTTAAAACTGAGAATAAAAATCACTTTCCCGGAGGAATCCGAGAACCAGAGAGACCATCCGGGAATCGTCAGCCAACATCAAAGGTAAAGTGTGGGGGAGTCTGTACTTAGCACGCAGGGCCAAAAGAAGGGAGGCATTCAACCAAAATGTGGGCTACTGACTGGAAGGCTCCACAACCACAAAGTGGGGGTGGCTCATCACGCAAAAGAAAACCATGGGTCAGCCTGGTATGGCCAATGCGGAGACGACACAGTGTGGTCGAGTCCTTTTGGGAGAGGCGAAAGGAAGAACGCCACGGGCCTGGTGTCACCTTAATCGCACGAAGTTTATTAGACAGGGGAGTAGCCTCCCAAGAATTGGCCCATGGCTGTGCGAAGTGGGATTTGATGTGAAGCCGTAAATCCGCTGCAGGAGGGGTTACAGAAAACGGGGGGTAAGTGACTGCTCCCCCAGCCAAACGATCAGCGAGCTCATTACCCAGGATACCCACATGGCCAGGTACCCAAAGGAAGTCAATGGAACAAGCAGCACAGTGAATATCAGCGAGATGGTCATGGATGGCAGAGACCAAGGGATGGCGCTAAAAACACCGGTCAATAGCAAGAAGGCCACTCATCGAGTCCGTACATAACAAAACGCGGTTGTGTTGGGACTGTTTAATAAAGGTAAGGGCCTGGGAAATTGCCATCAATTCCGCAGTAAACACCCCACATGTAGGTGGCAGCAGATGATTTTCCGTTCCAACAGAGGACGTAAAGGCATACCCAACATGATCAGCAGATTTAGAGCCATCAGTGTAAAAAACAACAGCATCCCGAAACTCCCATAAAATTTGGCGGAAAAAGGAACAGAACACCACCGGGGGGATGGAATCTTTCGGACCTCGGCGGAGATCCATCTGAATTCGAGGCCAAGGAACTAACCAAGGGGGAGGGGGGGGGGGGGTTGGGGGGGGGTGGAGAGAAGGGAGCGAGGGGAAGACAGGACAAAGAAGGAAGCTGAAAATCACGGCAAAGAGACGCAAGGCGGAGCCCAACCGGTAAACCCGCCCGTGGGCGAGAGTCGGGTGGGCGACGTCCATGATCTGGGAACAGGATAGAATAGGAAGGATGAGTGGGAGAGGAATGGATAGCGAGTGCATAAGACACCAGAAGCTGGGACCGCCGAACAGAAAGGGGGGGGGATCCCAGCTTCAACCAGGAGACTATCAACAGGGCTAGTAGGGAAGGCACCGGTGGCCAAACGGATACCACGATGGTGGACTGGATCCAGCACGTGCAGTGTGGAAGGAGCAGCTGAACCATAAACTTGACAACCATAGTCCAAGCGAGACAGAACTAGAGCACGATAAAGATGGAGAAGGAGGGAACGGTCCGCACCCCAAGAGGAGTGGGCAAAGAAGCGAAGGACATTGAGTTTACGGAAACATCCTACCTTCAGGAGTCTGATATAGGGCAGCCAAGTGAGCTTGTTGTCGAAAAGAAGACTCAGGAAACGAAACTGTGGGACCACGGGCAATCATTGTGCAGCGAGATAGAGCTCTGGATCAGGGTGGATCGTAGTACGGCGACAGAAGTGGACCACCCACGATTTTAAAGGAGAGAATTGAAACCCATGTGAGAGGGTCCATGCAGAAGCACGCCGTATAGCTACCTGGAGCTGTCGTTCTGCAGATGCCATCGAGGAGGAACTAACCCAAATGCAAAAATCATCCACATACCGGGCAAGGGCGACCATGGGACAGAGGCCACAAGTCCATCGATAGCAATGAGGAAAAGGACACTCAAGACAGAACCCTGTGGGATGCCCGTCTCGTGGGTCCGTGGAGAACTAAAAACAGTACCAACTCGAAGTCTGAATGACCGATGGAACAGGAACTGGCAGATAAAAATCGGGAGTGGGCCCCGAAGACCCCACTGATGAAGGGTAAGTAAGATGTGATGGCGCCAGGCCGTGTCATAGGCCTTGCGAAGGTCAAAAAACACTGCAACCAAATGGCGGCACTGGGAAAAAGCCTGCCGAACTGCGGATTCCAAGCGAAGTAAATGATCGATTGAAAACCGTCCCTCTCGAAAGCCACACTGGTAAGGGGACAATAGATCCCGAGATTCGAGGACCCAATTGAGCCGACGGGTTACCATTCGTTCAAGTAACTTACAAACAACATTGGTCATACTAATTGGCCGATAACTGTCAACAGATAGGGGGTTCTTACCAGGCTTAAGGACAGGAACCATGATGCTATCCCTCCACTGAGAAGGGAAGTCACCCTGGAGCCAGATACGGTTAAACACCCAAAGAAGATATTGCCGTTGTGGAGCACTGAGATGTTGAAGCAGTTGGTTATGAATGGAATCTGGGCCAGGGGCCGTATCATGAGAAGAAGATAGAGCAGAAAGAAATTCCCATTCAGTAAAAGGTTCGTTGTAAGATTCTGACTCACAAGGGGTGAAACATAAGGTGGAAGCTTCAGCCCGCTGTTTTTGGTGAAGGAAAGCAGCTGGATAGGAGGCTGATGCTGATGCCACTGCAAAATGGGTCGCAAGATGTTCTGCAAGAACTAATGGGTCTGTAAAAGGCCATCTGGGAGGTGAAGGCCTGGGAGGGTGGACTGCTGATGGCAACCTTGGAGAGAGCGAAGTGTAGCCCATACCCGTGACAGAGGGACAGTAGAACCAAGGGAAGAAACAGATCGTTCCCAACATATCCACTTGCTCTGTTTGATTAAATAACAGGCTTTAGCGCGGAGGCGTTTGAAGGTAGTAAGGCTGGCTACGGATGGGTGCCTCTTAAAGTGTTGCAAAGCTCGACGGCGATCACGGATGGCAATGGCAATGGCCGTACTCCACCATGGGACTTGCCGGCGACGAAATGGTCCAGATGAGTGCGGGACAGCAAGGCTAGCAATGCAAACAATCACGTCAAGACACGTCACGTAGGACGTCATCAATACAACCCGACAGAGGGAGAAAACACGACCTATGCAGTGTATAGAGGCCAATCGGCGCGTTGGAAAGACCAACGAGGTAACCTGTCCATCGGGTAGCGCGAAGGGAGCGTGATAATCAACAGGAAATGGTCACTATCACAAAGGTCGTCGTGTGGCGACCAGTGTAATGAAGGGAGGAGAGAGGGAGAAGAAAGAGAAAGATCAATGGCAGAAAAGGTACCATGACCGGCACTGAAATGAGTAGGGGATCCATCATTAAGAAGGCACAGGTCATGGTCTGCAATAAATTGGTCTATAAGAAGACCTTGTCTAGATGGAAAGGCACTGCCCCACAAGGGATGATGAGCATTAAAATCCCCAAGGAGGAGGAAGGGAGGAGGAAGTTGCTGAAGAAGGGCAGTTAAGGCAGCAGGTGTAGGAGTCCTGTCAGGAGGGAGATAAAGATTGCAAACTGTGACCGCAGGAATCCACGTTCTAGCAATGTCTGTACGGACCAACCTACAAACGCCACCAGAAGCCCGCAGGGGTCCGACCCGATTTCGACAGAAAACACGGAACCCACAGAGGGTCGGTGAGTGAGCATCAGTAAAATGAGATTCCTGGAGAACCACACAAGCTGCAGAGTAGGACGAAAGAAGCGATTTCAATTCCGGAAGGTGTCGATAGTATCCATTACAATTCCATTGGAGAACCACAGAACGATGGTTTAAATGGGGGCTGAACACGCTAAATCCAGTCATACCGCCGGGTCCCCACCCGTCACCGACAAGGAGGGGGCGACATCCATGAATGACAGGTCAGAATCCGGTTGTGAAGTTGGGGGAAGGGACCTCCGGTGACACCAGAGGCTCTTTGTCCCAGGACTTATGTTTCTTCTTCTTTTCAGGCTGAGATCGAGGAGGGCTGTGTGGCATAAAGGAGCCAGCTGCAGCAAGATCAGGAACAGAAAGAGACCGGGCGACCTGGGGGCCGACAGACCGCGGCTCTCGTGGTCGTCGCGCGGCAGCAGACCTTTAGCCTGGAAGGTGCTGGGAAGGGGCATCCCGGGAGAGGCGCCCTTGACCGGCAGACGCCAAAGGAGTGGAACACTTCTCCGGCTGGGGAGGGGGAGCAGCGCTCAGAGGAGAAGGTGTGGGAGCCGCAGGGAAAGGGGGGAGGAGAGGGGTCCGGGATGGGGGTAAGCAAGGGGGAAGAAGGGGTGTAGATGTAACCAAGGCGTAACTAGATGTCATGGACACAGGGTGAAGTCGTGTATATTTCTTACGGGCCTCTGTGTAGGTTAAACAATCGAGGGACTTATACTCCTGTATCTTTTTTTCCTTCTTATATACTGGGCAATCTGGAGAACGTGGAGAATGACTACCATGACAATTTACACACACAGGAGGGTGAACACAGGGACTCCCCTCATGGAGTGGACGTCCACAGTCACCACAGAGAGGGGCCTGTGAACAGCGGGAAGACATGTGTCCAAAACACAAGCACTTAAAACACCTCATAGGAGGTGGGATGTATGGCTTCACATCACATTGATAGACCATAATCTTAACTTTCTCAGGGAGGGTATCCCCTTCAAAGGCCAGGATAAAGGCACCAGTATCAATACGATTGTCTTTAGGACCCTTCTGAACACGCCGAACAAAGTGAACACCCCGCCGTCCGAGATTGTCCCGAAGTTCCTCATCAGTTTGAAGGATGAGGTCCCTGTGAAAAATCACACCTTGTACCATATTTAGAGACTGGTGGGGGGTAATGGACACAGGAATTGTGCCAAGATGGGTACAGGCACGAAGGGCCGCAGATTGGGCAGCTGAAGCAGTTTTTATCAGCAACGAACCCGACCGTATCTTGCTCAGGGAGTCCACTTCGCCAAACTTGTCTTCAATGTGTTCCACAAAGAATAAAGGTTTGGTATTGGTGAAAGTATCTCCATCAGTCCTGGTGCAAACTAGATAACGGGGGAAAGGTTTTGCCCCTAGCCGACGGGCCTGACCCTCTTCCCAGGGGATAGCCATGGAAGGGAAGGCCGAAGGGGCAAGAGAAGCAGCACTTCAGGAATCAGTTCCACGCAGAGAGACGGCCGCAGAAGAATGGCCAGAGTTCTGGACCCGTATGCGTTTCATTTGCATAGCGTCCGCCCTGATACCACCCACTCCGATCAGGGGCTCTCCTCACGGGCGCCACCCAGCCACAGCAAGGGCCGTCTGGCACGGCGGCCATTGCCGGGAGTTCCGATTCTCCAAGATGACGAGCAACCACTCCAAGGCATGCATGCGGAGGTCACAGCTCAGGTATCAGAAGTGTGATCCCTGTGTGTTCAGGGGACTCAACCAAAAGGGTACATAGCGATCCCACCACACGGGCTGGCTACCGTGCTGGCTATGCACCCTAGTATCAGACAACGACGTGAAAGAAAAGGTGGAATGTACTAGGAGGGCGCACGTTGGAGACACTAGGTAAGGTGCTCTTCCCCAAATGGCTCACACTATGGAGGAGAAATTTTGTAATTGGAGGTCAAACCCCAGAGGGGGACCAAGGAATGCCATAAGGAGGAGATGATTATGCAACAAAGCCGAATTGTAAAACCAACAGAACCAGGAGGATAGTGGGGGCCAACATAAGCAAGGACACCAAGAGAGGGAGAGGAGAGGGCGAGGGGAAAGGACCAAGGAGGGGAAGGGAAAGGAAATGCAGCCCTGGAGAGAAAGAAGGCTGCAATGGCTCAGGGCCCCGTGCTCGCCACGCACGTATCCACAAAAGAGTTGTGGACCCCCTGGGGGGAATGTACCATACTGCCATAATTACGACAGAACAGGGTCAGGGCTTTGTAAAGCCACAGAAGGATAGAGCAGTGTGCAACCCAGCCAATGTTGCTGAGGCAACAATGTGTATTAAGGTATAAACAGCACCTTCGTTTAACTTGGTGGAAATGAGAAGCCATGTCGATCATGCCAACCAGTCCCAAAAAGTAATAAGTCTCCACCGCATTGAGTAACTGATCATCAAGGTAAGGCTCTGGTTGTGGATGAACAGTACAACATTGACAGAAGTGCACGACAAGAACCTTGGTGGCTGAAAACGTGGGTGAGGGAGTGTGACTGAACCTTTCAAACGGCACCCTGCAGTCAGTGTTCAGCAACACCCACACTAGAGAAACAATAGTACAAGTGAAAACTGTCAACATACAAGGAGGGTGATACTGAAGACCCCACAGCTGTTGAATATTTCTGTTATTTTTTTCTCTCTGAAAGATGATCAGTCTGGTGAGCAGGGAGAATGGTGCTCTCCACCACTGACACAGACAGGGGGAGGGGCACAAGGAACATGCACATGCAACTATCATCCACTGTCCTACAGACTGAGCTGACATTGCAATGTGAAGACATGTGCCCAAATTTCATTCATCTGAAGCACCACATGAGGGGAGAGGAGGTGGAGGGGGGACATAAGGTTTCACATCACATAGGTATACCATCTTCTTGACCTTTTCAGCCAATGATTAGCCCTCAAAGACCAAGATGAAGGTGCCGGTGGCGACCCTATTGTCCTTTGCTCCCCTATGAACACAACAGACAAAATGTACACCCTATCACTCCAGGTTGGTGCATAGCTCATCATCAGACTGCAATAGCTGTCATAATGGAAAAAGGATACCTTGAACCATATTTAGATTATAAGAGGAGTGACAGTTACTGCAAAGTCATCCAGTTATCACAAGCAAGCAAGGACACCAAGAGAGGGAGAGGAGAGGGCGAGGGGAAAGGAGCAAGGAGGGGAAGGGAAAGGAAATGCAGCCCTGGAGAGAAAGAAGGCTGCAATGGCTCGGGGCCCCGTGCTCGCCACTGGCAGAGGATGTTTTAATCAAAACTGACCCACTCCTCATTTTGGAGATGGTTGCAACTTCCTCAAACATGTCCTCTATATTCTCTACAAATATTAAAGGCTTTGTAGCCAAAACAGGATCTTTGTCTGTCTTTGTGCAAACCATGTTTGGAGGGGGGGAGGGGGGGGGGGGAAGGGAGTATTTCTCTGCTTGTCACTTAGCCCTATAGTCCTCTCAAGGCATAGCCAGGGAAGGAAACATTTTGGGGTCGTGTGTCTCCGTATTGAACGAGTTCTTTCATTCCGAAGAGTGATGAGGCCGTATGACCACCAGCAGGGTAAAGCTTCATCCAGTTCATATGCAAGTCATCTGCCATGGTGCCACCCACTCCAAACGAGCACTTTCCCCATGGGTGCTGCCATGCCTCAACAATGACTAAAGGGCCAGTAATCAGAACTCCAGTGCCCCAGTCATGACAGGCACGTACTCCTTGGTATGCATGGGGAGTTTCCAGTTCAGGCACCAACAGTGTGATCCTTGCATGTTCAGAGGGTTACCACTGTGCTGGTACTTGACAAACACACAATGGTATGTGTACCAGGCTGGGTGTTGACATACTACCTTATTGGAAAGGAAGGCACAAAGGTGGAACAGACACCACATTTGGTGGTCTTCCATGCATGATCCACACTTCTGAAAAATTTGGAAGAATTGTAGAAGTTTGAACCCAACAATGAAGACCATATATTTATTAATGAAAAGATGTAGAGAGTGCCAGAAGTGAAATGGAAAACTAGGGTCCTAAATCAGGTTCTATGCCCAAGCGGGGTCTGCAGCAGGATGACCATCCAATGGAAAGGCAGAGGGGGAAAGGGATAGTGGACGTATAGGCTTGCAGCACAGAAAGGGAAGTAGCACTGTGAAGGTTGGGGCCCTGCAATAGGCAAGCAAGCACTCACAAAAGTATTGTGTGTGTGGAAGGAAGCATAATAGCATACTGCAAAACAGAAGGCTTATTACTACTTACCTTTGAAATTAATTTGTAGTTTTGCAGTTGGATTCTGAGTGTGAATTGTATATGATACAGCAGGGACATACTTCCCTGAAAATAGATAAGAAACTATGAATAAACACACAGACTAATTTCTAAGAAGAGATGATTAAGAAGAACACAAAAGACATAACAGAGTATCACATTTACACTAACATGATTTTTATATGAAATGACACTTCAAGATTTTTCCATTTCAGAGATCAAAGAAAACATTCATATGGCATAGAATGTACACTTTAGTGATACAATAAAATGTTATATTTCGTTTTTATTCTGCAGCTGTGACATGGGAGTACAACAACAAATATACACTCCTGGAAATGGAAAAAAGAACACATTGACACCGGTGTGTCAGACCCACCATACTTGCTCCGGACACTGCGAGAGGGCTGTACAAGCAATGATCACATGCACGGCACAGCGGACACACCAGGACCCGCGGTGTTGGCCATCGAATGGCGCTAGCTGCGCAGCATTTGTGCACCGCCGCCGTCAGTGTCAGCCAGTTTTCCGTGGCATACGGAGCTCCATCGCAGTCTTTAACACTGGTAGCATGCCGCGAGAGCGTGGACGTGAACCGTATGTGCAGTTGACAGACTTTGAGCGAGGGCGTATAGTGGGCATGCGGGAGGCCGGGTGGACGTACCGCCGAATTGCTCAACACGTGGGGCGTGAGGTCTCCACAGTACATCGATGTTGTCGCCAGTGGTCGGCGGAAGGTGCACGTGCCCGTCGACCTGGGACCGGACCGCAGCGACGCACGGATGCACGCCAAGACCGTAGGATCCTACGCAGTGCCGTAGGGGACCGCACCGCCACTTCCCAGCAAATTAGGGACACTGTTGCTCCTGGGGTATCGGCGAGGACCATTCGCAACCGTCTCCATGAAGCTGGGCTACGGTCCCGCACACCGTTAGGCCGTCTTCCACTCACGCCCCAACATCGTGCAGCCCGCCTCCAGTGGTGTCGCAACAGGCGTGAATGGAGGGACGAATGGAGACGTGTCGTCTTCAGCAATGAGAGTCGCTTCTGCCTTGGTGCCAATGATGGTCGTATGCGTGTTTGGCGCCGTGCAGGTGAGCGCCACAATCAGGACTGCATACGACCGAGGCACACAGGGCCAACACCCGGCATCATGGTGTGGGGAGCGATCTCCTACACTGGCCGTACACCACTGGTGATCGTCGAGGGGACACTGAATAGTGCACGGTACATCCAAACCGTCATCGAACCCATCGTTCTACCATTCCTAGACCGGCAAGGGAACTTGCTGTTCCAACAGGACAATGCACGTCCGCATGTATCCCGTGCCACCCAACGTGCTCTAGAAGGTGTAAGTCAACTACCCTGGCCAGCAAGATCTCCGGATCTGTCCCCCATTGAGCATGTTTGGGACTGGATGAAGCATCGTCTCACGCGGTCTGCACGTCCAGCACGAACGCTGGTCCAACTGAGGTGCCAGGTGGAAATGGCATGGCAAGCCGTTCCACAGGACTACATCCAGCATCTCTACGATCGTCTCCATGGGAGAATAGCAGCCTGCATTGCTGCGAAAGGTGGATATACACTGTACTAGTGCCGACATTGTGCATGCTCTGTTGCCTGTGTCTATGTGCCTGTGGTTCTGTCGGTGTGATCATGTGATGTATCTGACCCCAGGAATGTGTCAATAAAGTTTCCCCTTCCTGGGACAATGAATTCATGGTGTTCTTATTTCAATTTCCAGGAGTGTATTTTGAAAGGGATTTTTGCTTGAATGTTATTGTCTATATGTTTTCCTTGTGTTGTTTGCTTATACAAGTCAGTACTATGAAATATATACTATAACAATGAAAAACTGAACTGCAAATACACAGTTACAGGAATTATAACCCAAATATGTATCAAACACGTCACACTATTACCCTCCAGATTTCAGATTTATCTGTTCTAGGATTAAATCATTGTGATTAACAATATGCCATTACTGCAAAGCCGCCAGGCGAGTGAGCCGCTGGAGGTATCGCTAACAACAAACAGACAGGACAGACGAATGATAGGGGACGACAGACACTACGACTGACCTGGACACAACATGAGGCAAGCAAGCAAGACCTGAGGTGATAAACACGGCAATACAACAACAACGCAGGAACACTCCAAACAACAGTATGTATTTCAACACACAGAACTGGAATGCAGTACGGCCAAGATGCACACACGACTACGGTAAGTACCAGGACTGCCGGGGTAGTGCCACACGACTGTGGAAAACACAATTGGCGACTGAATTCATGTGGTGTGGAGAGTGGTGCACTCACACGGCGAGGCTTGTGGTGCAGGTGTGTGCCGGAGCACGGAGACCTCTAGTGAGTATCCAGGTCCACCCCCTCTGACGCACGTTCAACTTCCGCACCTTCTGACACCGGATCCCTCCTGCCCGAAACCTGTGCTTAGGGGTGAAAATGCCCCAAATGGTGCCGTAGTGGGCAGATGGAGGGAACAAGAGGAGACCCTGTGCTGTTGACCACCAGTGATGGGTCGGAAAGGCAGTCCACGGAATCCGTCGAAACATCACTGGAGGGCAGGGCATTGCACGGTGCCTCCAATCCTTGTGGGTGCAGAAAGGAGTGCTGGCACGCGTGCAGGGAGCCGGTGTCTGTCAGCAGTGAGGCCAACTTGAGGGCCCCCTGCACAGCACAAGGAGGCGAGGGGTTGAGGGACACGAGGTGCATGAAGGGGTGCGAGGCCGGAGTCGATTACGGTGGCAGCACTGGAGCCCCTTCTGTGTCTGTACCGATGTCACATGCCGCCCACGGATCGTGACTACTGTTGCGGGAGTCCGAGCACCTTTAACCCCTATGAGCGGGCCCACACAGCCGTGCCCGAGGTGCAGCAGTGAGAGGGTCGGTAGAGCGGCTCAGAAGACGTGGTGCGGTACGTGCTCGAGAACGAGGTGAGGGTCGACACGGTGATGGAGGATTCGACCACTTTTGTCAGCTGTTATTTAAACATCCTGAGCAGTTGTTCTGCTGTGCCACTGGAGGATGGATGGAACAAAGGGTGTGGATGTGTTTGGTACCGCTGGCCTCACAGAATGTGTGGAAGGAGTCTGCCATAAATTGGGAGCCATTATGGGAGACCGAGGTACGAGATAGGCCTTCTATAGCGAGAACGTGAGCCAAGGCCACGAGTGTGTCATTGGTCACGGTGGACACCGTGTGCACCACATCGGGTATCTGGAGTATGCACCCACAATGAGAAACCACATCGATCCCAAGAACGTGCCCGCAAAATTGAGATGGTTGCATTCCCAGGGCCGGCAAGGTGTGGGCCAGGGGGCAAATGACTGCGGCAAGCTGGCCTGGTGATGCACACACACTGTGCACCCAAGGACCGAGCGTTCGATGTCACCATCAACGCCAGGCCAATACTCATACCGGCGAGCCAACGCCTTCGTACGGGACGTCACTCGGCGTCCGCAGTGCAGCAAGCACAGGATGCGATGGCACAGATAGGTGGTATGGTATCACTTCATAGAATGTAATGCAAACTGTGACACAAATCTAAATACTGAGTGCTGCGGTGACTATAAAGAATTTTCCAATCATAATATTCTGTTTATTTACCAGTAAAATACTGTAAAAGGGTCTATTTGGTAGAGCAAGACTATATTTTAATTGTTTTGTGGAACATTATGAAACAGAAACAATGGGAAAATTTCAGTTATAAATAACATGAAACATCACTTTTGCCTCCGAGTGAGCAGCATTGTAAACATCATCATTGGTTTGTTAGTGTTCCGTGATTTTTAATAAACTTGTGTATTCCATACTTTACTAATGATTTTTCCCCCCCTGATAGTAGACTTCACTACAGGAGGACGTATTTTCGAAGGCGGTGTACTTCTATTGTTAAAAAAGGAAATTACAACCAAAATTGCAGTGAGATATCAGATAATGTAAATTTTTGTCAATATACGCTCTTTTAAGAAGCTGAATTTGAATAGTTCAGCACTTGGAAGAATGTTTTATGAAATAATAATTGTTATCTTAAAAGGTAAAACTTTTCTCATTTCTGAAGTGAATATTATGCTCATCTTTCCTCTCCTAGTAATTATGATACAAAGTGCAAGCAAGAGAAGACTTAGGATTTTGAATGCTAGGTAGTACTGTGTGATCTCTGTTTAATAAAACAGTATTTTAGAATGAACAGATTCTCTTTTGTGAAAAGCGAAAATTTATGGAACTTGGGCTACCGACACAGACCATCATAGTTGTTCAGAATTGTATCCGTCTGACTTGCTCTTCAATAACAGCGTCAAGAATTTTTCAGAGCTACATTACGATGCGGATCTTGAAAAGCTGTTTCTTACACTGGCTGCTAAGAACTACTTTAACCTTGGGTGCACTCAATTGCACTCTGGAGATGTCACACATTACTGCAAAATTAATAATTTACTCTTTTCCAGATAAGAAGACAGTAATTAAGATTCACAGTACTAAATATTTAATTTTTGATGAAAAAGTTTCAATTCTCATATTCAAAAGTAACACCAAAGGACAGATTTATTTAAATCATTTAATACTAGGAAGGAAAGAGAACCTGTTAAGAGTAGGGGACAGTAGTTACAATCAATTTTTCAGCAGAAGGTTTGAGGCTGCCTGTCTGTTAGCTCTTTCTGCGCTTATCAGGAATACTTAAATAATTTTTCTAGTGGCCAATGACGCTCATTAGAGTGGGATGGCCACCCGACAGGCATCAGCCTCCGCAGCCATGAGAAGGACACCCACTACAACCGAGAGCCTGTGGGAGAGGTGCCGCTATGGGATGAATTCAGTTTTCAACCAGCGAGTCAGATAGATGGACCAACCATGGGTCACATAGCTGAGAACCTGCCACAGAACGGGGTCCCGGTGTGTGGCAGAGGCAACCTGTGCAGTTGCTATGGGAAATCCATGCAGTGTATCTTGGCAGGCTGTATCAATGTGAAAGCAGAGAACTTCCTGCTGATCCAACTCGGGATCAGGGCCTGAGGGGAGACACGACAAGGCATCTGCATTGGATTGTTGAGAGATGGGCTTATATCGGATAACATAATTGGGCTGAATAGGATTATCAAAGGCTTGTGATCAATGAGAAGAGTGAACTTCATCTCAAACAGGTAGATGTGAAACTTTTGAATGGCAAACACCATCACCAGAGCCTCTTTCTCAATCTGAGAATAGTTCCTCTGTGCTGGGGATAGCATCTTGGATGCATATGCAATGGACTGTTCTGAGCCATCATCATTCTTGTGAGCCAAGACGGCACCAATACCATAGGCTGAAGCATCGGCCACCAGAACCAAGAGGTGGTCCGATGGGAAGGGAGTAAGGCAAGGGGAGGACTTGAACATAGTTTTTAAGCGGAGA
The DNA here is from genome assembly GCF_023898315.1 of Schistocerca nitens. Taxonomy (NCBI): domain Eukaryota; kingdom Metazoa; phylum Arthropoda; class Insecta; order Orthoptera; family Acrididae; genus Schistocerca; species Schistocerca nitens. The sequence continues at coordinate 280,316,133 of NC_064618.1, read as the reverse complement.
AAAGCTTGATAACAGGCAGGAGTCCAGTTGAAAGGCACCCCTTTGCGATGCAAATGATCAAGGGGCTGTGCAATGTCAGCAGCCTGGGGTAAAAGCTTTAAGTAGTAGTTAATCTTGCCCAAAAAAAACTGGGAGGTCAGATAAATCCTTGGGGCCGGGAAATGAGTTGATGGCCACGACATTGTGATCCAATGGAAAAATGCCCTCTTTACTGAGCCATTGCCCTAAGTATTAGATTTCTGGTTGAAAGAAACTACACTTTTCCAGTCGACAGCATAAGCCTGTGGCCTGCAGGGCATGAAATAGGGTACCAAGGTTTTGCAAATGCTCGTGGTGTGTACAGCTGGCGACCACAATGTCACTGAGATAACTGACACGAGCCGGGATGGGCTGTGTGAGCTGCTCCAGGTACCTCTGGACAATGGCCGGCACCGAGGAAATACCAAATGGAAGGTGCTTGTATTTATATAATTCGAAAGGCGTGTGTATGACATTGATTTTCTGGGAGTCCTCATCTAAAGGTAATTGGTAGTAAGCCTCCGCCAAGTCAATCTTAGAGAAGTACTTGCCAAGTGCATGTTTGGTGAGAAGGTCTTTCTGCCGGGGAATCAGATAAGTTTCTACCAGGGACAGTGCATTGATTGTAACTTAGAAATCCCCACATAGGCAAAGAGAGCCATTGGGTTTCCTGATCACCACTAACGGGGTTGCCCAAGCACTCACTTTCACTTTCATAGGCTCGAGGATGCCAGCAGCCTGCAGTCAATCGAGCTCTTGCTTGACTGCTGGACATAAGACCACCAGAATGGGTCAAGCCCAGAAGAACTGTAGCTGAGCACCTGGCTGGAGAGCAATGTGCACCAGGAAGTATGAAGCACACCCTAAGTCAGACAAGCAGAGAGGCACAGGCTGAGCACAGACTGTCAAGGTCCAGGAAAGGGACTGCAGTGGAAATGAACTTAACTTCATCAGAAATCGAAAAGCCAAACAGTGTCAAAGCATCGAGCCCACAAATGTTTGAAGTCGAGGGATGGTCAACCAAGGGTCAAGAGCTGGGGAACATGTTTATAGGTGGTCGAGAACAACTGCCCATGGAGGGTGTAAGAACCATCACCATACGCGACCAATTGCCAAGAGGTGGGAGGCAGCTCCAGGGAATCCAGGTGTGTATACATTGCCAGATTGGTCAAGGAGATGGTGGCCCCTGTATCGACCTGGAAACAAATGTCCACATTAAAAATGTAATGTGCAAGGAACATCTTCTGTGTCAATGGGGTGTCCAGTGGAACGACTGATCGCATACTGTGTACGGTATCCTGATGCCCCATGGGTGAGGGGCGGGAGCACGTGGAGCAGCTGCAGACAGACAGATTGGAGATGGGCACCTTTCTGACAGAGCATGTGATGGGGACAGACTGCACGAGAATGGGCGGAAAAGCACCACCGACAAGGGGCAACCAGCAGCTCTGAAGCCATAGTGACGTCCTACAAGGAGGAGTCTCGACAATGTTTCTCCGCTGCTTGTGCAATTTCAAAGGAGTGGGCTATGCACACAATGTCTTCCAGCGAGGGATTATTGAGTTTCAACACAACTGTGCGGACCTCTGGATCAGTTGCCAGTTGAATGACATCGTGAATCAAAGAGTCTGCATACAACGCCTTGCAATAGTGATTGGTGCAAGTGAAGTCACATTTCCGGCTGAGATCCTGCAAGTCCGTGACCCAAGAATGGTATGACTGACTGAGCTGTTTACGGTACTGGTGGAACTTAAGCCAAGGTGCCATGACATGGTATCAGTGGAAATAGCAGTTAGTTAGCAGCACACATATCTCGTTAAAGGAAAGGGCCATGGAGGCTGACAACGGTGCCAACTTGCAGAGCAGAAAAAAGTGTCTGGTGATGCCCAGGACAAAAATGACAACCGTTGTAGGGAGTCAGCCATGACCTGAAATGCTGTAAAATAATGTTTCAGATGATGCAAGTATGTTTCCCCATCTTCCTTAGGGTCGTTAAAGGGTGGAAACGATAGTGGGTGTGGGGGAGCATCAGAAACCGGGACACCCAGCAGCTGGTGCAGGAGGGCATCCCGTGCCGTGATTTTGTCCATCAGCAACTGCAAGGATTTTTTTTTTTAATGGTTTTAGGGCGCAAAACTGCTACGGTCATTAGCGCCCGGTCTGTGACTTAGGAAAAGGTAAAAAAACCGAACTGGAAACCAGCAGCAATGGGAACGAAGCTCAAAAAAAAATGGCAAAACTAAAAACGGGAGGAAAGCTTAAAAAACCACTATAGAAGGGGGGTTGTTTGTCCCCAAAAAGAGCTTCAAATGACTGACTTCATCTCACTGAGACTAATCAACTCAAGAACGTGATCTACTGAGCACGTGTTATCTGCTAAAATGGAAGATATATCAGGCGACAGCTGTAGACGGGCACGTAACGGAGCAAAATAGGGGCACTCAAGTAAAAGGTGTCTCACCGTCCACAGTTGAGAGCAATGAGGACAAAGCGGGGGAGGTTCACCACTTAAAAGATGTCGATGGCTAAAAAGACAGTGCCCTATCCGGAGTCTAGTTAAAATTACCTCCTCACGACGACGAGTTCGGGAGGAAGAGGTCCAAGCACAGGGACCGGCTTTCAAGTCCCGCAATTTATTATTGGGAAGTGTCGACCAATGTGCATACCATAAAAGAGTAACACGATGACATAAAACACTCTGTAGATCGGCAAAGGAAACCATACGAACAGCAGGCTGAAGAAGAGAGACTGCAGCCTTGGCCGCTATATTGGCCACCTCGTTTCCATGGATACCAACATGTCCTGGGATCCAGAGGAACGCCACAGAGACGCCTCCCAAGTGGCAGTCCTGAATCCAGTGGACCAGAGGGTGGAAAGGGTAGAGAGCTTGGAGACTGAGGAGAGAGCTGAGAGAATCTGAGCACATAATATACCCTACTCACTGATGGTGACAGATGTATTGGACAGCCTGGAGAACAGCGTAAAGCTCTGCAGTAAAAACAAAACACTGGTTGGGAAGCTAAAATCGATTAGGGGTGTCGCCAACAATATAGGCACTCCCAAAAACCAAATGATATTTTTGAGCCATCAGTGTAAATAAATGTGGCATCCCTCATTTGTGCGCATAGAGCAGCAAATGCCCGATGATAACAAGAGAAGGGGTACCATCCTTGGGAAATTGACAAAGGTCACGGAGCAGGCAGGTCCGGGGCCAGAGCCAAGGCGGCACTGTACCCTAAGTTGTCAAGAAAGTTTTAGGAAAGTGGAAGGAAAGAGAACGTAGCAGTTGACAGAAGCGGACTCCCGGTGGTAGTAGAGAGGAAGGGCGGCCTGCATACCTTAAATCCAAGGAGGCGTCGAAAAAAATGTCATGGGCCGGATTAGCAGGCATGGAAGACAGATGGTTAGCATAACGACTCAGAAGGACAACTCGCTGATTGAACAGCAGAGGTTCAGCAGTCTCAGCATAAAGGCTTTCCACAGGGCTGGTGTAAAAAGCTCCAGATGCTAAACATAATCCACGGTGGTGAACAGAGTCAAGACGCCAAAGAATAGACGGCCGAGCAGAGGAGTAAACTATGCTTCCATACTCCAATTTCGAGCGCACTAAGGCGCGATAGAGGCAGAGAAGGACCACTCGGTCCGCTCCCCAGGAGGTACCATTCAGGACACGGAGGGTGTTGAGGGATTGCAGACAGCGAGCTGAAAGATAGGAAACATGGGAGGACCAGCACAGTTTTCTATCAAACGTAAGACCCAAGAATTTAGCGATGTCCGCGAACGGTAGGTTGACAGGGCCTAGATGTAAGGAAGGCGGAAGAAACTCCGTACGATGCCAAAAATTGACACAAACGGTCTTACTGGGAGAAAAGCGGAAGCCGGTTTCAATGCTCCAAGAGTGGAGGCGATCGAGACATCCTTGAAGACGTTGTTCAAGAAGGCTGGTCTTTTGAGAGCTGTAGTAGATCACAAAATAGTCCACAAAGAGGGAGCGTGAGACATCTGGAAGGACACAATCCATAATTGGATTTATGGCAATGGCAAACAGTACAACACTTAGCACCGAGCCCTGGAGTATCCCGTTTTCTTGGGAGAAAGTAGTGTTCACCCGCACTTTAAACATGTGCTCTGCCATAAATTCATGAAGAAAAAGGGGCAGCCAACCTCGAAAGCCCCAAGAGAACAGTGTGTGGAGGATGCTTGTCCTCCAACAGGTATCGTATGCTCTCTCCAGATCAAAAAATAGTGCTACTGTTTGGCATTTCCGGAGAAAATTGTTCATGATATAAGTGGAGAGAGCAACAAGATGGTCAATGGCAGAACGATGCTTCCAGGAACCGCATTGGCCAGGTGTTAAAAGACTTCGGGACTCCAGCCACCAGGCTAAACGGCAATTCACCACACACTCCAAAACCTTACATACACTGCTCGTGAGAGAAATGGGGCGATAGCTAGAGGGAAGATGTTTGTCCTTTCCAGGTTTTGAAACAGGGACGACGATATCTTCCCGCCATCTTCTGGGAAAAGTACTGTTGGTCCAAATTCGATTATAAAGGCGAAGGAGGTAGCACAGACTATGGTACGATAAATGCAGCAACATTTGGATGTGGATACCATCCGGTCCTGGGGCGGAAGAGCGAGAAGAAGAGAGTGAGTGTTGGAGCTCCCGCATGGAGAAAACAGTATCATAGCTTTCACAATTTTGAGAGGAGAAAGCAAGAGGCCGCACTTCCGCTGCACATTTCTTCAGGAGAAAAGCTGGCGGGTACTGTGAAGAGCTCGAAATCTCAGCACAGTGTTGACCCAATGAGTTAGTGACAGGGTCCACTAAGGTATCATGAACTACAGTGAGCCCAGAGACTGGGGCGAAACTAGGCGTGCCAGATAACCATCGAATCCAACTCCAAACTTCCGAGGAGGGAGTGAAGGTGTTAAATTAGCTAGTAAAGAAGTCCCAGCTTGACTTCTTGCTGTCACGGATGACGCGACAGCATCACTCATGGAACTGCTTATAGCTGATACAGTTGGCCAAAGTAGGATGGCTCACGTATTGCATCATGGCATGCCACGTTCCACCAAGGAACTAGGGGGTGCTGGGGCAAATCGGAGGAGCGAGGTACTGAACGTTCCGCAGTTGTAAGAATAACTTCTGTAATATGAGTAACCTCATCGTCAGCACTAAGAAAGTGAAGGTCATCGAATGTCACTAGAGATGAAAAAAGTGTCCAATCGGCTTGGGCACATATATGGCAGTTGTGGCTGCAATCTAAGGACACATGGAAAGTGGTCACTCGAGTGTGTATCAGCAAGAGCGAACCACTCAAAGTGCCGAGCTAGCGGAACAGAACCGACCGAAAGGTACAAATGAGAGAAATTTGTCATGGAGGCAGACAAAAAAGTAGGGTCCCCAGTGTTGAGGCAAACAAGATCCGCTTGGTGGAAGACGTCTATCAATAGTGAGTAGTGAGCTGCACGGACAAGGACGCAGAGATCCCCAAAGCGGGTAGTGGGCATTGAAGTCCCCAACCAGCAAATAGGTGGGCGGAAACTGACCAAGAAGATGAAGGAGATCAGCTCTTTCCATTGGTGTGGACGATGGAATGTATACAGTACAAAGAGAGAAGGTGTATCCTGAAAGGGAAAGACGGACAGTAACAGCTTCGAAGGAACTGTTTAAGGGAATTGGGTGATAATGGACAGTATCACGGAGAAGAATCACGAGTCCTCCATGTGCCGGAGTGCCATCAACAGAGGGGGGATCAAATCGACTGACTGAAAATGAGGGAAAATAAAGCGATCGTGGGGATGCAGCTTCATTTCCTGAAGACAGATGATGACCGGAGAGTAGGATCGTAAGAGGATCGACAATTCGTCCCGACTGGCTCTAATGCCGTGGATATTCCGATGGATAATGGACATAGGGTGGACAGAAAAGGGAATAATCTTACCACGGATGCCCTCAACTCAATGACTGCTGAGAGCTGGTGGCCAACAGCACGGAACTGCATTCAGCCGAAGGCAGAAGATCCTGATCCATAGGTTGTTCAGGAGCAGCTCCTGCCACCAGCGATCGGCCGGTTGATTGGCCGCCAGCAGTGTGCCTTGGCGACACAGAAGACGGCAGAGGGCGGTTACCACTAGGTGGTGCTGTAGATGAGACACGCCGTGGCGGAGAAGGAGAGGAACTGGGTTTCTTATTAGCCTTCTTGGAAACAGGATGTCGAGATGAGGGAGGCATCGATGGTTGTGAAGTCGGGGTACGTAAAAAATCTTCACAAGTAGGCTCTTTTTTGGAAGGGTGAGCCGTACAGTGAGCAGGCGAAAGTGGGGATGTTGAACGGGCGATCTTTGCGCTGGCCGATCTGACGACCGTGGCACTAAAAGTGAGATCACAAGTCTGCGCGGCTGCCTCCTTTGTAGGCCGAGGAGAGGCAAGGACAGTGCTGTATTTACCTGTGTGAGGCACAGTGGGCTTTCGACTGGCGAATAACTTTCGAGCAGCAAATGTTGAAACCTTTTCCTTCACTCTGATTTCCTGAATGAGCCGTTCGTCTTTGAAAATGGAGCAATCTCTAGAGGAAGCAGCATGGTCACCCATACAGTTGATGCAACGAGGGGATGGAGGTAGACAAGCACCCTTTCGGGCATCCTTGCCACACGTAATGCATTTGGTCGGATTGGAACATGACTGGCGGGTGTGATTGAACCACTGACACCGATAGCAACGCATAGGGTTTGGGATGCAAGGGCGAATGGAAATTATCTCTCAGCCCGCTTTTATGTTCGATGGAAGTTGAACTCTGTCAAATGCCAAGAAGACAGTACGGGTTGGAACCAAGTCCTTGTCAACCCTTTTCATGACTATGAACAGCTGTTACGCCCTGGTCAGACAGGTAGTTTTGAATTTACTCTTCGGACAATCCGTCGAGGGAGCGTGTATAAACCACCCCACGTGATGAATTTAAAGTGTGGTGCGCTTCCACCTGGACAGGGAAGGTGTGTAGCAGTGAGGTATGCAGCAATTTTTGTGCCTGGAGGGCACTGACTGTTTCTAACAACAAGGTGCCATTTAGTAATCGGGAACAAGAGTTTACAGGATCTGCAATTGCATTGACACCTTTCTGAATAATGAAAGGGTTGACTGTGGAGAAATCTTGATCTTCAGCTGACTGAGAAACAACAAGGAACTGTGGCACTGATGGAAGAATTGTCCGTGACTGAGACTCTTAACATTCGCTTGTGAGCAGACACAGTAGATGATGAGGAAACCATTGCGAAAGTATCCCCCATGATTCCCAGTGTCTCCAACGATGCGCCTCCTTCCTTGTGGGGTCCCTCTCTGAGGACACTCCCCCCTTAGGTGATTGTTCACACCTCAGGTCACACCTCCCGAGATACAGACGGAGGGACCAATCGGCACTTTCAGAAGGTACCAGCTCGGGTAATCACCCCTCCCTGGGCCTGGCCATCATCAGGGGGTATGTACATGTCCTACCTGTCTACCCGGGGCAGGGAATTACGCGTTACTCCATCACCGGCTATGCATGGGAATGTGTGGGTTGGCCTTCAGACACGCACAGGGAGGAAAAAAGAGAAAGGGAGGAACAAAGAAAAGGAAAGGACAGAAGAGAGGTCTCAAACCCCACAGCGTAGAAGAGGGTAAAGAGAAGAGGTAAGGAAAAGAGAAGGACAGAGACTTGCCAGCAGAGAAAGCGAAGAAGAGAGACTGTTTGACAGTTCCAAGCGTCCCTCTCCGGACGTAGGCACTAAACATACTCCCAGAGGGGGAGAAAGGGAAGGGAACAGGCGAAGGTGAGGGGGGAGATAGGGGATGGGAAAGGATGTGGAAAAGGAAGGTATGCAACCCAGAAAGGAAAGAGGGCCACACTAGCTTAGGGTCCCGTGCTCGCTACGCACGTATCCACAAAAGATTTGTGAACCCCCTGGGGGCACAAGGATTGTTGTATGCCGTATAACTGGCATTATTGCTGCTGCTGCTGCCGTTGCTCCAGGAGACAGACCAACTTAGCCTCCATGCTACCAAACCTTTTACATCTTCGCCAATGTTATAGTCATGAGCGACCAGCAAGTGGTGCACGGGACAGACAAATGAGTAGGGGACGACAGACACTATGACCCACGAGGATACAACATGAGGCAAGTAAACAAGAACTGAGGTGATAAACATGGCGAGACAACAACAATGCAGAAGCACTCCAAACATGACAGCGAGTGCCAGGATTTCCAGGATCGCGTTGTGAGTCTGCCTAAATACATGACCATGGGAAATGTGATTGGCCACTGACTTCGCGTGGTACGGAGAGTGGCACACTCACATGGCGAGGATCATGGCGTGGGCACCTGCCAGAGCACAGAGCCCCTAGTGGACACCCAGGTCCATCCCTTCTGGCGCACATTCAACTTCTGCACCTTCCGACACCAGAATATTATATTTTAGATGTACACCAGGTCATGTTAACAATGATGATCTCACCTACATAGCCAAATCATCGTCACTTTTGACACACAGTGCTCTTTTCCCCTTAGTATCAGCATTTATAAAAGCATTTTTGATCTAAAAATATTCTGATCACTTAACAGTGTTACACAGATTTCATTTAAACCTTGAAGTTCTTCACAAACAATCAAGTTGTCTCTCAACATTCATGCATTGTAACAAATTCTGGTTGGTCTATATCTAGACATTTTGCCCTTCTGAGTCAAAGTTGTGTCCAGAGGGGGAGGATAGGGCTGTAGTGGAGGCGGGATGGTGCACTTGCTGCTGCCCCCCTCTCCACCTCCCTCACCGCCCACCGCACACACAAACAATTTCAGCAATAAAACTCACATGCCGCCTCAACAGACAGATGCATCAAGTCACTTTGAGACTGACGAAAGCCGTAATAAGTATTAACTCGCAGTAGTGAGTGCAAGCAGACATTTGTCAGGAAATATCGAAATTACACCTGCCCTCTCTCCTCTTCCTAGCTCAGATCACAGGGGTATGCTCTTGTTGTAATTAATAAAGTAATACAAGTGTCTTACTTTGAGGCTCTGTATAGTGTGGAATTTACTATCATTTATTTTACCTTTCCTGAAAGGAGGAAAAATTATATGAAGCCAGTTAATCTCACAAACACATGATGAGATGACAGGCCAGGTCCCGTCATCAACATTTCACCTGGAGTCACACTGCACATCTTGTTTTCTGCTGTGGTCAGTTATTATGACTCTGTACAATATCCAGCCATCAGAAGAGAACCATGCATTTCAAGAAGCCTTGTCAGGGTGAAGATGCAGGTCTGTTTGAGTACAGCCTGTCACTGGGAAATGCAACATAACATACCAGCCACGAAAGCCACAGCACATATAAGTACTGAAATTTAATTTTTTGTTGTTGTCTTATTTACAATGAAACTCTTGATGAGCTCCATTTATAATGCCTGGGGAAATAATGTTCTGTCTGCTAATAGGCAATGAGAGGATAGTATAAAGCTGCACAAATCAGCGAGAGATGAAATTACACAATTTCCATCCCTCAGAATCCCAAAAGCTCTAATATCTAGTTTTGAAATATTAAAATATGATGGAAAATAATGTGCCAGAAAACAGCGAGCAGTTGTGCATTTTTCCACATGCTAGTTCTCTACAAATGGACAAGAAATTTTACATGTGTGTACATTATAACTAATTATCCGTTCATCGTACAAAACCATCAGCAACTAAGCTCATTACCAACAATAATAAGAAAATTTAAAAAAAAACACACAATAAACACACATAAAAATATTTTTTGTGATAATTTTGAACGACAATTTACTTACCACCATATGATTCACCAGTGACATAGAAATCATTTTTCTGAAGCTCTGGAAAAAGTGTGAAGAACTGAACTAGAGCATTATAAAGATCTTTTCCAACAGCTGTTTCATTCCTGGCATATCCAGCATCATTCTCAGTAAAGCTGAATCCTGAACACACAGAACATAAAAGTAATAGTTTAGACTGTGTTCGAATAACATGACAAAATGGTAGAAATCATCAGAAAGCTTCTATCTGTATTTGACTAAATGGAATTTGGTACAAAATGTTCATTGATTACACTCCTCCCTATTGTAAGATTAATCTCTCTTAATGACTCCTGTTGTCTGGAATCAGTGCTAACTAGGCTAATAACTATTTTCTCCGGCATACAATAACATCCTTTACCTATTCATTTAACGATGGGGGTGACAGATTCTTGCACTAAGTGTCTCAACTACAAACTATTTTGAATCAGTTGACCAACCATCACCCAACAGTTGTGTCACAGTGCTTGTTCTTGTGAAGACTGATTCACATATTTGGCAATTGTGCAGTCACAAGAATGACAGGACGACACGCTAATGAAGTTTTTGTCAAAAGACCATTACAGACAATGGAGTGTACCAACTGAGTCAGCATGTTCATGTTTCACTACCACGACTGAAGCAGCAAAATCAGGAAAAAGAATCTGCCTCAAAAACCAATTTTTTTACATGAATTTACATCAAAAGGTAACAAATTCAGCATTACTACCTTTACATGCTAAAATGATGACTGAGGCACTGTGGAAAAAGTAGACTGCAGTGTGGCGATCAAAGGCTTTGGTCCTATCCCATTACAGTGCTCTAACTCACACGGCACTGGTTAATAGCTTGGGGGGGGGGGGGGGGGGATTATGTGACTAAGCAATGAGTTCATCAGTCCCGCAGTTCAAAAGATACATTTGTAAGACAGAGGCATCCACAAAAAGTGGGCAGATCCAGTCAGAGGGATCAAACTATAAAGCAAGAAAGCTAAAAACACATACAGCAGAAGGCATAAAAATGTAGGTCAAATCTAAAAACTGCAAAGACAGAGGGATAAATGAGCAGTCTTTGCATGAGGGAGTGGTCATGGTTTCCAGACCCAGGGAACACGACGAGAGTCCCAACCACAACCACAGTGCCCCTTTTCCAGGAGGAAAGAAAAAGCCTGTAACTCAAAATAAAAACCACTTTCACAAAGGAAACTGAGGACAAGTTCAGCCATCTGTGCGTTGTCCACTAATATTAAAGACAAGGAGTTTGGAAGGCAATACTTAACATGAAGGGCCAAAAGAAGGGGACATTCCACCAATATATGGGATACCGCCAGTCTGGCTCCACAACCAAATTGTGGGGGTGACTCATTATGCTACAGAAAACAATGAGTGACCCGAGAATGACCGATGCATAGACAGCATAAGACCAAGGACTCCTCCTGAGAAGAGTAGAAGGAAGAGAGCCAAACTGCAGTAGTCTCCTTGATTGAGCAGTGTTTATTACTGAGAGCAGTAGTGCACCAGATGTCATTCCACTTTTTGGCAAAATGAGATTCGATGAGGCAATGCATATCTGCACCTGGAATCACAAAAGGGAATGGGGGTAAGTATCTGCCTCTCTAACCAAATGATCAGCCAGCTCAGTCCCTGGGATGCCCACATGACTTGGGACCCAGAGAAAGACAACTGTGTAGGTGGCATGGCCAAAAGCAGAGAGGTCATGGATAGCAACACCAAAGGATGACGACAGTAGCATCGGGCTATAGTCGGTACATATTAAAATACTGTGGAGGGAGGCCTGAGTAACAAAATGGAGGGCTAGCAGCTAGCAGCTTGCTGTGAACACACTGCATGATCCTGGCAGTAAATGGTGTTCCATGCCAGTAGGAGATGAAAAAGTGTCTTACTTATAATTTTAGAATCATCAGTGTAGAAGATGGTAGTATCCTGGAACTCCTCAAGGATGGAACATACAGGACACTATTATATCATAGGGGCGACAGAGACCTTAGGACCCTGGAATAGGTTGGTCCTAACCCTTGGGGGTTGCAGGAGGAAATACATGGAGTACTTTCTGGTGGCTGGAGATAGAGATCCCAACAGAGGGAAGTTTAGTGCATTCCAACTGGCAATCCCATCTGAAGACTGGTATCAGGAGGAAGACATCCCTTGTTTGCAAATACGGGTACACGAGACAGAGTATATGACATGGCAACTGTGTAAGAAACCAGGAGTTGGCTCCATTGTATTCGTAGAGGAGGCTGTCAACAAGACTAGTGCAAAAGGCACTGATAGCCAGACGCACCCCATAATGATGAACAGGTCAAGTAGTTTCAGAGTGGAAGGAGCTGCTGGGCCATAAACCTGACAACCGTAAGTAATCTAATTGGACAAAACCAGAGCATGGTAAAGGAGCAGCACGGTCTGCACCCCAAGGCATGTGCGCCAGGAGGCAGAGAGCATTAAGCTTCCACAAGTAAGTAATCTTCAGGTGATGAATATGGGGCAGCCATGTCAGCTTTATGTCACAAAGAATGCCCAAGAAATGGGACTGAACTACAACATCTAGGCACTGGCTGCCTAAATAAAGTTCAAGATCAGATTTTACTTTAGGTCTACAGCAAAAATATGTAACCCAAGTTTTGAAGGAAGAAGAAAGGAAGCCATGGGAAACGGCCCACAAAGAGGCCCATCAGAAGGCACCTTGGAGCTGGCATTCAGCAGATGCTACTGAGTGGGAACTGCACCAAATGAAAAAATCGTCAACATACAAGACTGGGGTAACCGTTTTCCTGGGTCCAAGGGGTGACAAGTGAGGTGCCAACTCGAACCCAGAAGAGCTGGTGGGATAAAAACTTGCGGATAAAAATTGGAAAGGGACCGCAAAAGCCCGTCATGGAGGGTAACAAAAATGTGATGGTGCCAAACTGTGTCGTATGCCATCTGTAGGTCAAAGGAGACCCATCACAAGGTGCTGGTGGTTAAAAAAAGCCTGTCAGATTGCTGTTTCCAATCTGAGTAAATGGTCAGTTGTAGACTGTCCTCCCTGGAAGCCACGGTAATATGGGAACAGTAGGCCCCGAGATTCAAGTACCCAACATAATCTGAAGTTAATCATCCTCTCAAGCACTTTACAAATTATGGTGGTCAGGTTAATTGGTCAGTATCTGTCAAGAGATGTTGGATTCTTCACAGGCTTAAGGAAGGGATAACTATCCTGTCTTACCACTGCAAGAGGAATGCACCTCTGAGCCAAATGCGGTTGAAGACCCTGAGTAGGTCTTACCTCTGGGTAATGTCCAGGTGTTGGCTCATCTGGTTGTGAATGGAATTCAGGCCTGGGGCTGTGTCATGTGAAGAAGTAAAAGCCTGCATGAATTACCAGTCAGTGAGGGGTTCCCACAGGCTTCACCTTGTTGAGGGTTGAAACAGAGGGGGGGTTTCATCAACTCATCGTTTCTGCTGGACATAGGAACCGGGATAGGAAGAAGACGCCGATGCTGTTGCAACGTGTATCGTGAAGTGTTCTGCAAGGACCGATGGATCAGTACACAAGCACCCTGTAGGATACGACCCTGGACAGCTGACTGTTGCTGACAGCCCAGAAGGCTATGAATCTTGGAGCAAACCTGCGATGAAGAGGCATACATCCCCAAAGGGAGCAAACAAGCACTCCCAGCATTCCTATTTTCTCTGTTTAATAAGGTAGAGGGCCTTAGTTCAGAGATGCATAAAAATGATAAGGTTGATCTGTGAAGGGTGTTGTCTAAACCACTGCAGTGCCCATCAGCGGTCCTGGATAGTGACTGATGTCCTTGGCCCACCATGGTACTGGTCAACAAGGGGAAATTGTGGATAGGGGGATAGCAGTGCCAGCGGCTTGAAGCATAGTATCAGAGACGTCTTGTGCAACCACAGCAATGCAATGTGAGAGACATGTGTTTAAGTGCACAGCAGACACATACAAAGGCCAATTTGCTCTGCAGAATGCCCTATGTGGGGGCCTGTCTGCCTCTTGGTGGCAGGGGAATGACAGAAACATTGGAAAATGGTCACTCTCAGGGCAGCAGGGAGGGGGGGGGAGGGGGGCTTGTCCTGGGACTTAGATTTCTTCTTCTTCTTCTTCTTCTCCTCTTTTGTGGGCTGAGGAGGGCAGGGCACAGAGTGAGGGCAGGGCACTGAGGGAGGGCAGGCTTCTGCAAGAACCGGGGGCCAAAACAGATCGAGCGGCCTTGGGGCACACAGATAGTGTGTCTCATGGCCGAGTTGTGGCAGTTGGCTTCTGGCTTGAGAGATGCCAGGAGGGATGGATCCTGAACAGGAACTCCATCACCATTGGATGCCGAAGAAGGGGGAAACTTCTTTGGCGGGGGAGGGTGAGCGATACCTGGAGGGAAGGGCATGGAAACCGCAGGAAGAGGGAAGGAAAAGGGGGATGGGACGGAAGTAAGGAAGGGACATGAGGGGAAAGTATGAAACAGGGGGTAAAGTGACACTGAGTGGAGTCAGTTATATTTTTTGGCGAGCCTCTGCAGAAGACAGGTGACCCAGATACTTATTCTCTTGTATCTTCTTTTCTCTCTTCTACGCTGGGCAATCTCGTAAGTGTGGAGTCAGGCTGCCACTGCAATTTACACACACAGGTGGCAGAATACAGTGGCTTCCCTCATGGATTGGCTGTCCACAGTCACCACAAAGAGGGTTCCCCATACAGCAGGAAGACATATGCCCAAAATACAAGCACTGAAAGCACCTCATAAGTGGCGGGATGTACAGCTTCACGTCACTTCAGTAACACATGACCTTGACCTTCTCTGGGAGGGTATCTCCCTTGAAAGCCAGAATAAAAGTGCCGGGTCCTGTGCAGTTGTCTCTGAAATGACACTTCTGCACACGTCGAACAAAGTGAATGTCGCATCATCCCAGATTAGCCCAGAGTTCCTCATCAGTTTTCAGGATGAGGTCATGCTGGAAAATCACTCCCTGGACCATATTCAGTGACTGGTGAGGGGTAATAGAAGAGGGGAGCCCAACCGCATCTTACTAAAAGACTCCACTTCACCAAACTTGTCCTCAACATTCTCCACAAAAAACAATGGCTTTGTGGCAGTGAATGTGTTCCTGTCATACCTAATAAAGGCCCAGTAGTGGGGAAAGTGTTTCATCCCTAGACAGCGAGCCTGATCCTACTCCCAGGGCTTACCAAGGAAGGGAAGGCTGCAGTGTTGTACGAAGCAGCATTCAATGAGCATTCACCACTTGGAGAGATGACCGACCACGGAAGGGAAGGCTGCAGTGTCGTACAAAGAAGCATTCAATCGACATACACCACTTGGAGAGATGACCATTTGAGGAAAGTCAGATTTTTGTAGCTTGATACGCTTCATCTGCTAAGCATCCGGCTCAGATACCACCCACTCCGATCTGGAACTCTCCCCATGGGCACCACCCAGCCACAGCAAGGGCCACCTGGCACAGCAGCCATTGCTACGAGTTCTGATGCTCCAGAATAACAAGCAACCATTCCTTGGTGTACATGGGGAGGCAAAAGCTTAGGTATCAGTAGTGTGATCCCTGTGTGTCAGGGGCCCCAGCCAGATGGGTACATAACAGCTCCACAACACAACAAGGACTGCCTACACGTGCTGGTGACCCAGTGGGGTGGAGGGGCGCAATGGTAGGGAAGGAAGAGGGGAAGGAAGTGTGTGGGGGATGGGGAGGGGGGGTGGAAATCCATGCCACAGATGCTGGGGATGAAGTTCTTCTCCAAATGGCTCACACTAAAAACAGAAAATTTAGGAGTGATCTCAAACCCCAAGGGGAAGGCGGGAGGGGGGAGGGGGTGGGGACAAAATGCCAAAAAGGATGAAAAAGAATATGTAAGAGAAACAAAATTGCAAGGAATACAGGGAACCAGGTGGACAGCCAGATTAAAATAAATAAGAACACAGAGAGGGGAGGAGGGGGCAGTGAGGATGGGGAAGGAGGGACACAGAAGGAAATGCAGCCAATGAAGGAAGAATGGGCTGCAATAGGTCAGAGCCCGGTTTGTTTCATTTTGTTTTAGGGTGCAAAAACAACTAGGGTCATACGTGCCCATGCCAGAATAGTAGATCATGGAGAGAGAGAGAGAGAGAGAGAGAGAGAGAGAGAGAAAAGGAGTTAAAAAATGACTACTCTTTGAACCCAACTGATGGAAGGAAAGACAGCTAAAAACAGGGATTTGGAATAAGGACCATAAAATATGCCACAGAGAAATGGAGAGCCTGAACTAAAGATTAAATGTCCTTTGCCATACTGCTATGATGGATAAAAAGTGAAACGCAGTCAACAGTCTGCACATTATTTGCTAAACAGGCCAATAACTCATACAGTGATTTAAAAAAAGACCACTCCATGAGGAAATGGTGAACTGTCAAAGGTTGAGGGCAATGAGGGCAAAGTGGTGGGAGAGCACCACTTAACGAATGATGATGGCTAAAAAGACAGTGCCCGATAACAACCACGTTAAAATGATCTCCTCACGCCAAAGAGAGCCGAGAGGAGGTCATTGAAGCTGCTGGGAAAGGTTTAATTTCCCAGAGCTTGTTCCCATGAAGGGAGGACCAATGGTGATGCCAAAGCGACACCACCTGCTTACAGATGCCAACACAGAGCTCACTGCAGGGGATGGAAGAATTAACGGGCCAAGGTAGGAGAACTGCAGCCTTGACAGCAGCTTCAGCAACCTCGTTTCCCATCAGACCGACGAGACCAGGAACCCATATAAACATCACAGTGGATCCATCAAGAGCAAGCAAGTGACAGCTTTCCTGGATCCATTGCACTCAGGAATGGATGCTGTACAGCACACTGAGGCTCTGAGGAGCACAGAGAGTAGGAGCAGATGACAACTGAAAAGCCTATGTCTCCAGATGTACTGCATGGCCTGAGACAGGGCAAAGAGCTCTGCTGTAAATACTGGGCAGTGTTCTAGAAGCCGATACTGAAAAATGTCAGTGCCAATGACGAAGACACACCCGACCACGGTCAGTCTGATAGCCATCACTGTACACAAAGGTACTGTCGTGAAGATCTGTGTGAGGGTTGTGAAACTTCCAGCAATAGAGTGAGGCTGGAGTAGTGTCCTTAAGAAATGAATGAAGGCTAAGATGAACACAGGCTGCTGCATGAAGCCAAGGTGGTAAAGAGTTCACACACATCGGGAAAGTGGCAGGTAGTTTGAAGTTAAGCTGCTGGGGCAAGAGCCGAAAGTGAACTCCAGGAGGCAACAGAGACGAGGGATGCACCCCATACTGGGGATCAAAGGAGCCATCAAAGGAGGAGGCATGGGATGGGTGACCAGGCATGGCATGTGCATCTACTGAGAAGAAAGTTACAGGGGTATGACAGTGGTAGTTCGGCAGCTTCTGCATACATCTCTCCACCAGGTTAGTGTTTAAGGCGCCAAACACATGCAATGATGGTGGATTGTATTGAGACAGCAAAAGATGGACAGACATGCAGATGCATAAACGAAACACCCATAGTCTAATTTTGAATGGACAAGGGACTGATACAAATGGAGGAGTGTGGTCCAATGTGCTCCCCAGGAAGTACCGCTGAGTACACATAGGACTGAGGGGCAGTGTGCAGCGGGCTACCAGGTAAGACATGTGGGAGGACCAAGAAAGTTTCCTATCGAGCATGAGCCCCAGGAATTTTGTAATGTCAACAAACAGAAGAGCAACAGGCCCAAGGTTTAAAGATGATTGAAGAAACCAATTGCACCACCAGAAATTCATACGAATTGTTTTGTCAGTGTAAAAGTGAAAGCCATTGTCCATGCTCCATGAGTAAAGATGATCGAGACACCACTGGAGATGCCACTCAAGGAGACAAGTCCATGGAGAACTACAACAGATCACAAATTTGTCAACGAAAATGGAGCCAGTGATGCCCAGTGGGAGACAGGCCATAATAGGCTTAATGGCAACAGCAAAGAGGACGACACTCAGGACAGAACCCTGAGGCATACCATTTTCCCAGAAAAAGGTGTCCAACAAGGCAGAACCCATACGTACCTTGAAAACACTGTCTTTTAAAAATTCCTGGAGGAAACGAGACAGGTGGCCACTGAAGCCCCATGTTTAGAGAGTACGGATGATACCAGTCCTCCAGCAGGTATCATAGGCTTTCTCCAAATTGAACAACCCTGCCACAGTCTGGGATTTCTGCACAAAATAATTCATGACATGGGTGGACAAAGTGAAGAGTTGGTCAACTGGAGAACGAGACTCGTGCCACCATACTAGCCAGGTATGAATCATACATTCCATCACCTTGTAAGCATAGCTGGTGAGAGAAATGGGGTGGTAGCTAGAAGGAAGGTGTGTCCTTACTGGGCTTAGGTATGGGTATGAAAGTGGCTTCACGCCAATGTCTGGGAAATGTGCCCTCTGCCCAGACGCGTTTGTATGAGTGAATGAGGAAGAGCTTGCCCGCAAGAGAGTTTTTGCAACATGTGAATGTGAAAATTGTCTGGCCTCGGGTGCAGGACCGGGATGAAGTAAGAGTATGCCCTAGCTTCCTCATAGTAAAGGTAGCATTGTGGCACTCACAATTCTGAGAAGAGAAGGGTATCGCCCGAGCCTCCTCCACTCGTTTCCGATGGGGGAAGGCAGAGTGACAGTGGGAAGAGCTTGAAATTTCTGCAAAATGGCAGCCCAAGGTGTTGGAGATAGCAATAGGGTCCATGATGATACTGTCTGCCACTGTCAGGGTGGAAATTGGTGAATGGATCTTGGTCCCAGAGAGCCTTTGGAGATTGGCCCACAAGACAGAGGAAGTGAATGAAATCCAGCTATCTTTTTTGCTAGCCTGAAGAATGTGACAACACTTTGCACACATCAGTTTATAATGAATGCAGTTAGCCATTGTAGGATGATGGTTAAAAATGTGCAGGGTACGTCTCCACATGCAAATTGCATCATGGCATGCCTCAGTCCACCAAGGGACTGGGAGATGGCATGGTAAAGAGGAAGTGTGAGGAATGGAATGTTCTGCAGCATTAAGGATAACATTTGTGAGATATTCCACCTGGTCATCACAACTGGGGAAATCATTTTCTCCAAAGGTCACCAGAGAGGATGAAAGCCACTGGTTGGCCTTAGAAAGCTGCCATTTGGGTGTGCACATAGGTGGGATACGATTCAGTAAACGGATAGCACATGGGAAATGGTCACTTGAGTAAGTGTCAGACAGAATGGACTACACAAGAGGATAGGCAAGCTGGGCAGTGCAGAGGAAGAGATCCAAATGGGAACAAGTGTGCATGGAGTCTGAAAGGAGCACAAGTGCTCCCGTGTTAAGGCAGATCAGGTTAAATTGACTGAGAAGGTCAGCCAAGAGGGCACATCTGTGACAGGTTCTGGGAGAACCCCAAAGGGGATGGTGCACATTAAAATCACTGAGCAGTAGGAAGGGCTGAGGGTATTACCCAGTAAGCTGGAGGAGGTTTGTCCTGGTGACACCAAATGATGGAGGGATGCATATGGTACAAAGGGGAAGAGTCAAGTGAAGAAGGAAAAGACGAACTGCAACAGCTTGAAGCTGGTTTGACTATGAATGTCATCCCAGATGAGCAGCACGACTCCCCCATGACATGGATTACCGTCCTCTGGCAGAAGGCCAAAGCAGACTGGGAAGAATTGCATGAGCTCAAAACAGTCTTGAGGACGCAATTTTGTTTGTTGGAGGCAGAGAACAAGCAGATTCTGCAATTCTAACAGCCGCCATAAGTCCTCTTTGTTGGATCAAAGACTGCGAAGGTTCCATTGGAGGTGAGTCACAATGAGGAAGGGGAAGGAGGGAAAAAATGAAAGATTGTCACCTTTGCGGCTGGCGAGTGCCAGCCTTCCAATACTCACTGCTACAGGGCACAGAGGCTGAAGGATCCTGCTCCATGAGATCTACAGAGGCATCTGCGTTCTCCTTTTGTTGGTCTGCGGAGTCCAGGACAGAGAAATGGTTTGCAGTGTGCACCGGAAACATGGACGTCGGCCGGTTGAGGGTATCACATGGCAACTCCTTCAAAGAGGATCTCCAAGTCAGTGAAGGAGAAGATGGTTCGCCTTTGTTTGACTTCTTGGAGCCTCAGTAGTTGGCAGAGAGAGATTCATATGTTAGTTGGCTGGACAGACATAGGAAGTCTTTGTGGAAGTATTCCTGCTGTCCTCTCCGGCCTGCTGGTTGTGTAGCAGCTGACATCGCCCCGTGAGGTGAAAGTTTGGTGTCTTGTTGCACAGCTGGAGGAGTAGACAGGGCTGCTACCATGACACTGGGCGATTTTACAACTGGAATGCTGAATATGAGGTTGCATGTCTGCATGGTGAAGTCCTTCGCGGAGTGGGAAGCAGCAAGAACAGTACTGTAAATACGGGATGGTAGAACGCAAGGTTTCTGACTAGCCAACAACTTCCTAGCAACTGGGTAAGGTTCTTTTTCCTACACCCCCTGGATAGCCAGCTCAACAATATATACAGGACAATCTCGGGAGGAAGCAGCATGGTCACTACTGCAGTTGATACAGCAGGGAAAATAAGGTGGACAAATGCCCTTGTGAGCATCCATACCATAGGTGACACCTTTTGCTGGGTGGCGACAGGATACTCGAGTGTGGTTGTAAAGATGTCACTCATAGCAGCACATTGGGTTAGGAATGTATGATCTGACTGTGATAACTTCATAACCTGCTTTGATCTTTGATGGAAGCACAACTTTGTCAAAAGTGAGAAAAAGAGTGCATGTGGGCACTAAGGAGGCATCTACCTTCTTCATCACCTGATAGGCTGCAGTGACACCCTGATCAGAGAGTTATGTTTGGATTTCTGCCTCAGACCACGGGAAGAATTCAGCATTCGATGGGCCTCAACACAAACAGGATAGCTGTGGAGTAGCGAAGATGGAGGCAGTTGTGCTCGAGAATCTGAAGTAGTCTCCAAAAGAAAAGTGCCATTTCAAAAACGAGAGCAGGAGTTCACAGGTTCCAGCAATGGCATCAACACCTTTCTGAATAGTAAACAGATTTACCGTAGCAAAGGACTGACCATCTTCAGTATGTGAAACCATGAGGAACAGTGGTGCAGTTGGGAGGGTCTTAATTGTTAGCCTCATTCTGTTTATGTTTGGTAGACACTGACTGTGAAGATGATGGCTGGCTCATTGTGAAAAAATCTCCCATCATTGCCAGCATTTCTGATGGCATGCTCCTTCCACCTGGTGC
Source organism: Schistocerca nitens (assembly GCF_023898315.1). NCBI lineage: Eukaryota > Metazoa > Arthropoda > Insecta > Orthoptera > Acrididae > Schistocerca > Schistocerca nitens. The sequence goes on along the minus strand of NC_064618.1, from coordinate 280,295,029 downwards.
CCCCCCCCCCCCCCCACACACACACAGAAGGGGGCGCATCCGCCTTAGGTGACTGTTCACACCTCAGGTCACACCTCCCAGACATCTGACAGAGGAACCAATTGGCATTTTGGGCAGGTAGCAGCTCAGGCAATAACCTCTCCCTGGGCGTGGCAAACCCTACCTGTCAACCCTGGGCTGGGAATTACACGTTACCTAGTCGCCTGTTATGCATCAGACACTTGGGCTGGCCTTCAGGAGCACACAGGGAGGAAGAAGAAAAAGAGGAACCTCTAACACTGAAGCAGAGGAAGGAAAGGAGAAGGGGAATGAAGAAAGAAAAAAAGTAATGTAAAACTGTGGAGAGACTGTTCTGATATTGGCTACTGAATGTGCAGAACATTTCCAAAACATCTCACACGTGTTCCCCAAGAGATGGGAAAAAGAACAGCAACAGGATAAACATGCAGCATGGAAGGGAAATGATACTGCAAAGACTGGGGCTATATGATAGCCAAGCACAAACCCACCAAACAGCAGCGAGCCCCCTGGGGTGTCAGGGCTCCATGTGCGCCACATATAAACTCACAAAAGAATTGTGAACCCCCTGGGGGAAACACAGCACTGAGTTTTATGCAGTTTTTGGACAACAAAACTGTTTTGAAGTTACGCTACTCATTGAATACGGTCCCCTGTGACCTTAGTCTGGTTCCCCCAGACGTGTCTTTGGGAGATAAAAAAGCTCAGGAAAGGATTTATAATTACTTCTTTGTCAACCTAACACCCTGCCCTTCCATAGGTGTGCACGTGAGGGAATGCACGCACACTCATTTTTTTCATATGTATATAACTATTTCCTGTATGTCCTTACGCTGACTTAAATAGTGTTTTGGTTCAAGAAGTCACAGATTACCTGTCCCAACTGGATTGTCAATGTATATGACAGAATGAGTTTTAGTCCAAGAATATTTCCTTCTCCTCAGGAAGTTCCATCGAGTGATTGAAAATGGTCCATTTTCAGTAAAGAGACCAAAAAGTGATGAAGCTCCTGGCCCTCCTTGTAACCACAGGATCACTGGTGCAGTTGCAGCACTGGTCTGAAACAAATCATGGAAAGTTACCACTGACTTATTTCAGTGAAAGAGAGAATTACAACTTATTAAATAATTTAGTTACAAGTTGAGAAGCTCACTGATATCAAAGCATTCTGGTAAAGAAGAGATTACCTGAATAGTGTACATTATCATGGAAGTGTATGAAGTGAAATATATGTTTTGCTATGTATACAATAAAAATTAAATTTACAAAAGTATGAGACATCTCAAAAGGAAGGGGCAACTGATTGGGAAACGTATTTTATCATCAGCCTGGACTTGTGTAGTAGCAGGCATAGATCCTATGTGTGTGAGCAGCCAAAGTTTCTCATACCACTGTTGCATTCCACATGACACATGATTTCAAATAACCTATAAAACAAACTGTTCTCCAGCATCTGAATAATGGTAAGTGATTCAGCTTATTGGTGTAGAAGGGCATAATGCAGCCAACATTTACCATTTACTGGGATACTTTAGGGCCTTTAGTACCTAATGAAGAAAAAAATAAGGCAATTCAAAAAGGCAGTAGAAATGTACGTGGTGAATGAGAACAATATTTCTGTTCATTTTAAAAGCTTATTGGATCAAATGTACTTTTACTATACATAATGATATGGCTTCTGATGCCATAGATGTGCAGTGTATTCGAAAGTGTGTGTGTGTGTGTGTGTGTGTGTGTGTGTGTGTGTAGTGAGAGAGAGAGAGAGAGAGAGAGAGAGAGAGAGAGAGAGGGGGGGGCATTACCAAGAAGGTGGCTCCCTCTTGTGGCAAATTTCTAAATCCAGTAAGCCATTTGTGTTGTTATTTGTGAAGTAGGTTTCAAGATCATTCTACTTCTTGTACTAATTCTCAATATTGACCCCTTGGTGAAATTTAATAGCAGAATGTTTTATTAATAAATGAGGAACACGTTATCTACCATTTATTTCCTATGCAGTTATTTCTGATTATGTGAAATACCACAAGTGGGGCAAGATTATGTGATTTGTTGCTTCTTTCCACATCAGTGACAGCTTTATGTGGGGCTGTAGGGAAGACAAACTGTGAGGATCAATTAGGAGCAATATGTCATTTGAAAAATGGAGACTTATGATACACAAAATTGTTTTTATGACTTATTTTTGTTATAGTCTTCTATATGGTTTTGTGCTCACGAGACGAGTGTTTGTGTGTAGTTGTCAGTCAGTCGAACAGTCACTTGGTCAGTCAAATGTTCATGAATTTCAGTCTGAAAAGGTGAAGTGCGAGACAGGAAGGAAAGCAGTGAGTACTTGGGTGTGGGAAGCCACTGTTTCTAGGCTGGTGAGGATAGAGGGAGTTTTCTGATGTGGTTTTCAGTGTTTTGACTAATATGACCAAGAAGGGCTTTGTTGGGTTAATAGAAAAATGTACTGAGGAGGTTTCTGTCAAAGTTTCAATTTAATTTACACCATGTAGGTATTTGGGGAAAAGGGGTTTTAATGATTTGGTAATAAATTATGGAGTTTAAAAAAATGAAGGGGTCAGCAGAAAAAGTGCTAAACCACAGTGGTGAATTAAAAAACAACAGATAAGGTGATCAGACTAATCCTTACTAAATTGAGGGCTAGCAATTTCTTCCACTGATGCCTTCAATTATGAGACAGCTAGTTGTACTGATATGTTGAGGGTGGTTAAATGTGTTTTGATGAGGAGAAAGAGAAGGTGCTACTATTTATCATTGTCCCATGTAGATAAGTACTGTTGATGGAACAGTTTGCCTGAGGACTACTGTTGGTTGGTTGGTTGGTTTAAAAGAGGCAGAGAGGGACCAAACTGCTAGGTCATCGGTCTCTCATTCCGATGAAATTAATTCCACAAGGGTGGGAGTAAAATAATTGAGACTTACAAAACACAGCTGGAAGAAAGGAGAAAACCATAAGAATGACAGGAGGGCAACAAACACTAAAATGGACAAAATCGGACAAGAAAAACGTAGAGCTGCAAGAAACATGTAGAAGAGAGCACAACAAGAGAGCAGATTGCCATGGCTGGCTGACCATGAGAATACAAAGGAGAAGCCAGCCACTCTGCAACACATTAAAACCTCCATCCTAAAGGCACTAGGGTGGAGGACACAGAGGGCAAAGGACATACGCTAAAACTTATATCAAATGATAAAACCCACCCTGACGAATAAAACGTAAAACTAAAGTTGCTGTTGATGCATTACCATCCAACACCGAAGGTAGGGTGCTGGGAAAGTTAAATGTCCACCGCAAAGCAGCTAAAAGTGGTCAGTCCAGCAAGACGTGGACAACCGTCATTTGTGAGCCACAGAGACACCGAGATGGGTCCTCATGACGGAGGAGATAACCGCACATTAGCTGCGTGTGGCCAAAGCAGAGCCAGCAGAGTACAACTGATTACCTGTGAGAGGACCACATGAAAGACTTCCACACATTCATAGTCTCCTTAATGACACACAGCTTGTTGTGCGTACTGTTATGCCATTCCGTCTCCAAAAGCTGAAAAACCCTGCAGCGTAAGACAGAAAGCAAGTCAGTTTTGGAGATGCCCATCTCCAGAAGCGGTTTCCGCATAGCCTTTTTGGCCAGCCTGTCGGCAAGTTCATTGCCTGGCATTCTGATGTGTCTTGAGGTCTACACAAATGCTGTTGAACGACTGGACTGTTCCAGGGCATAGATGGACTCCTGGATGTTCACTACCAAAGGATGGCAAGGGTAGCACTGGTCGATAGCTTGTAGGCTGCTCAACGAGTCAGTACACAGGAGAAATGACTCGCCAGGGCAAGAGTGGATGTGCTCAAGAGCACGAGATACGGCCGCCAGCTCTGCAGTGAAAACAACTGCAGCCATCTGGCGAGGAGTGCTGTTCAATATGTCCTCCATGAACATACGCAAAACCTATGTGACCATCAGCCAACGAGCCAGCAGTGTAAACCACTTCATGGCCACAGTACATCTCAAGAATCGAGAGGAAGTGATACTGGAGAGCCGCAGAGTTGACCGAGTCCTTAGGGCCATGCGAAAGGTCCAGAAGAATCTGCGGCCCAGGTATACACCATGGAGGTGTACGTGAATGGACCTCGAGGAGAGGTGGTAATGGGAAGGACTCCAGTTCAGACAGAAGGGACCGGATGCGAACCACAATCATAAGCCCTGACCTGGGCCGTCAATGTGGGAGATGAACCACCATGGTTGGGAAAAGGAGACGGTAATTTGGATGTGCAGGAGAATTACGAACGTGTTCAACTTGCGAGCAGTTGTGCATGCCTAACCTCCAATGGAGGGACTCCAGCCTCCACCAGAGCATTGGTCACCAGACTCGTTCTAAAAGCTCCCATCGCAAGGTGAATGCTACAGTGTTGCACTGGGTTGAGTAAACGCAACACTGAGGGCACCGCCAAACTATAAACCAGACTCCCTTAGTCAAGGCAGGATTGAACAAGGGCTCCATAGAACTGCAGCAGTGTAGAGCGATCTGCACCCCAATTGGTGTTGCTCAGGCAGCGGAGGGCATTGAGGTGCTTCCAGCACTTCCACTTAAGTTGATGAAGATGAGGTAGCAAAGTCAATCAGGTGTCGAAAACCAGTCCTAAGAATTGATATGTCTCCACTACAGTGACTGGATACTCATTCAGGGAAAGTTCTGGTTCTGGATGAATAGTGCAATGCTGACAGAAATGCATGACACACGACTTCATGGCTGAAAACTGGAAGCTCTGGGCTAGAGCCAATGACTGTACCTTGTGAATGGCTTCATGTAGGTGCCACTCAGCAACACCAGTTCAGGAGGTGCAGTACGAAATGCATAAGTCATCCACATACAGAGAAGGTGAGACCGAGGTCCCTACAGCTGCTGCTAGACCGTTAATAGCAACTAAAATCAGAGAGACATTCAATACGGAGCACTACAGAATGCCATTCTCATGAATATGGAGGGAACTATGGGAGGCACAGATTTGGATATGGAAAGTACGGAGTGACATTGTGTGTGGCAAGGATATGATGTCGCCAGGTTGTGTTGTATGCTTTACGTAAGTCAAAAAAAGGCGGCAACCATATGTTGGCGTCTGGAAAAGGCTGTTCGGATGGCAGACTCAAGGGACACAAGATTATCAGTGGTAGACCGACCCTCATGGAAGCCACCATGACTTGGAGCCAGTAGGTCACGTGACTCCAGGATCCAACCCACCTGCCAACACACCATACGTTCCAGCAACTTACAAAGAAAGTTAGTGAGGCTGATGAGCTGGTAGCTACTCACATCAAGTAGGTTTGGACCAGTTTGAGCACTGGAATGATGGTGCTTCCCGCCACTGCGATGAAAAGACGCCATTGCACCAGATCCGGTTGAAGATGCTGAGGAGATGTAGTCAGATGAGGGATGTTTAATCATATGACTGTGGATCCGATCTAGCCCAGGAGCTGTGTCAAGGCAATGTGCAAGTGCACTGAGGAGCTCCCACTCTGTAAATGGGGCGTTAATAGAGTACACTGTGGCGTGTAGTGAATGAGAGGACTTTCCATCCACCGTTTGAGGGTGCGAAAGGCTGAGGGGTAGTTCTTCAACACAGAGGCTTGAGCAAAGTGCTCAGCAATCACATTTGCAACAGTAGATAACACGCCACTGATGTTAATGTCAGAGACACCTGTTGGGGTCTGGTACACAAAAAGACATCTGATCTTCGTCCAGACTTTGGAACATGACGTATGGCACCCAATGGTCGAGACATACCTCTTCTGACACTCCTCTTTCCATCATTTTATAAGCTGGTGAACGCAGGCATGGAGCCGCTTAAAGGCTATTAGATGCTCTCAGGAAGGGTGCTGCTTATGTTGCTGTAGAGCTCGCCGACGCTCTTTAATTGCCTCAGTGACTTCTTGCGGCCACCAAAGATGGTCTTTTACTGGGGGCACCCTAAAGAACAAGGGATAGCATTTTCCACTGCAGAAACAATGATTGTAGTGACCTGCTAAATGACAACATTGATGGCACCATGTGGGGGAGATTCAACAGTGACAGCAGAGGTGAAGGCTTCCCAGTCTGCCTTGCTTAAGGCCCATTTGTGCAGGTGTCTGTTGGCATGACACCGAGGGAGTGATAGGAAGATGGGGAAACGGTCACTACTACACATGACGTCATGTGCTCTCCAGTGGATAGATGGGAGAAGGCCAGGACTGCAAACCGAGAGATCAATGGCTGAATATGTGCCATGTGCCAAACTGAAATGTGTGGGTGCACATGTATGTAAGAGGCAGAGGTAGAATTGTGACAGTAAATTTTTGACCTCCCTACCATGGCAAGTAAGCATGGCGCCACCCCATAGGGGTTATGATTGTTAAAATCTCCCAGTAGTAGTAAAGGTTTAGGAAGTTGATCAATCAGTGCAGCCAATACGTTCAGGGGAACTGCACCATCTGGAGGAAGATACACATTGCAGACAGTTGTTTCCCACATCGTCCTTATCCTGACAGCCACAGCTTCAAGAGGGGTTTGAAGGGGCACAGGTTCACTACATTCCGAGTTCAGGACATAGACGCAAACTCCACCAGACATACTATTACTGTCCCTGTGGTTCCTGTAATACCCCTTATAGCTGCGAAGGGCAGGGATCTGCATTGACTGGAACCAGATTTCTTAGAGGGCAAAGCAGGTGTAAAGCTTAACAGTTGCCATAGCTCAGCCAGGTGGAGGAATAAACCACTGTAATTCCACTGGATGATTACGTGATCGCGAGACTGGGAAGGCATGAAACACTCAATGAGGCAGTCTACGCCTCAGGGTCACCTGCTGACACCAGATGAGTATGTGTGTGATCGATAGCCACTGTGTCTGAGGGCCCAGCGAGATCTAAGTCCTCAGCGGACACCAGAATCTCCACCTCATTCTCAGACACAGAGCTTGTAGGTAGTGGTGGTGTGTGTGCCACGGCAGTGCCTTGATTCTTGGGGGTCTTTTTCTTTTTAGGTTTCTCTCGCTGCTCTTTAGGTTTGTCCCGTTGGGAGGGCATCACTGATTCAGTATCAGGGACTGAAGAGGACCGTGAAGCCCTACAACCGGCTACCTGTGGTCGCTTCAGCCACTGGCGGGTGTCAGCTTTGCCACTGGCAGGAACCTGGGAAGGGAGTGACCCAAAGGATCCCTTCCTGGCGAGAGGAGCTGAAGAAGACATGCTTGTCCAGCTGTGAAGTGGGTACTGACGTCCCCGATGGTTGGTGGTGGTGGTGGTGGTGGGGGGGGGGGGTGTTGTTCCTGAAGTAGGTTGTGCAGGAGCAACAGGGAGGGAAGTGCCCCCACCATCAAGGGTGCAGGTGGAGTCTGACAGCTGTGAGAGCCAACTGCCAACTGTATGTGGCGGAATGGAAGATATGCACAGGATGTAGCCTCTCATATTTTCTCTTAGCCTCAGTGTAGGTCAGTTGGTCCAGGGTCTTGTATTCCATTATTTTTCTTTCTTTCTGGCGAATCCTGCATCCTGATGAGCAAGGCGAATGGTGCTCTCTGCAGTTGACACAGGTGGGAGCTGGGGCACATGGAGTATTGGAATGTGAAGGACATCCACAATCCCAACAGGTGACGCTGGATGTACAGTGGGAAGACATATGGCCAAACTTCCAGCACTTAAAGCACCGCATCGGGGGGAGGGATACATGGCTTTACGTCACAATGGTAGACAATCACCTTGACATTCTTCAGTAATGTGTCACCCTTGAAGGCCAAGATGAAGGCATCAGTGGCAACCTGATTATCCCTCTGACTCCGGTGGATGTGCCGGACAAGATGGACACCTCACTGCTCTAAATTGGTGTGCAGCTCATTGTCAGACTGCAAAAGAAGGTCCCTGTGAAATATGATACCCTGGACCATATTTAAGCTCTTATGGGGCATGATGGAAACAAATATCCCCCAGCTTGTCACAGGGGAGTAGTGCCCGTGACTGGGCAGAGGATGCTGTTACGATCAATACCGACCCTGACCACATTTTGGACAAGCCCTCCACCTCCCCAAACTTCTTGTCCTAATGCTTCACAAAAAACTGACGTTTCACTGGCAAGAAAGATTCTCCATGAGGTACCAGGATGAATAAGCTTCGCTGCCATCCTTAGCCTGGCATTCCTCCCATGGTGTGGCTGGGGAGGGGGGGAGGGGGAAGGGGGGGACAATATGGGGTTGTATTTCTTAGCACTGAAGTTAGACCTTGACTGCTTAGAGACTGCTGGTGTCTGACCACCAGCATGAGATACTTCATAGCGTGTTCATAGCTACAGTTCATAGTGTGTCATCTGCCCTGATACCACCTACTCCGACCAGAGGCCCTTCCCACAGGTGCCACCCAGCCACAGCAAAGGCCACATGGCAGGATGGCCACTGCCTATTCCCCAGGTTGACGGCCATCTACTCCTTGGCATATGTGGCGAGTTAATGGCGCATCAGCAGAGCGATCCCTGTGTGGTCAGGGAGCTACAAACAACAGGGTACATGGTGGCCCCACCACAACGGACTGGCTACTGTGCTGGATATCAGGCACAAACGAGCTAGGAAGTCGACAGCACAGAAAGTGATACTGCACAGAGGATGAAGGAAAACACATTCAGCAAGGTGATGTTGCCCAACAGCTGGAGAATGAGTGGAAGTGCAGATCCACATTGACGAAGGATGCGAGAGGTCTCAGCGCATGATGGACACTATGAACCATGTAAAGGCCCCTTCTCCAATTGGCTCGCTCTTCAGGAAAATTTTGAAAATAGAGGTCAAACCCTGCAGGGGACCATCACATAAAGGCCAAAATGTGTGAGACTCCTTTTACGACAGGCAGGAATACTTCAGGCCTATTCTAACCCTCGGACCCGCAGGGGGGTACTGTCCTTTTAAATGTTTTATGTAGCTTATGGGAATGATGTCTAGGCCAAAGGTTGTCAGTTGATTTTTGTGGGGAGTGGGGTGGGCTTATTTGGTGTATGCTTTTTTCCTCTTCTTTATTGTATTTGGTAATTCGGATTGGGGGTGGGGTTGTTTTTAAGTATTTTCTGTTGTGTAATATTTTTTGAAGCGTTTTTTGTTTTCTTGCTTCTGGTTGTTGAAAAATAGGGAATGGATGAGAAGAGGTTTCTTGGGGAGGGGGGGGGGGGATTTGGCAATTATTGATCACTGATTAGAGAAATGCAGGTGACGAAGGTGTGCTATTTGGTTGTATTTATTTCTATATTTAATGATGTTTTTAGTTTGTTTCTGTTTCCAAAAATCTTGATTTTTTTATGATGGTGTTTCTTACAGGAGTATCTGATTAGCCTTTTGTCTTCTGTTTTTCAGTGTGTGTCATGTCAGAGTCCAGTTTAGTTACATACGTTAAGTGAAAATTTTGATACCTGTGGTATCATCACTATTTATACCATGCCATGCCAGTCCATATCTATAAGTTAGCAGTAAACCATGAGAACGCACAGCGAATTTGCGACCGGCTCCAAGACATGCCCTCATCAGCCCGCACTGCCAGCACCATCTGAGCCAGCAAAAGGACACTGCACTGGAGTCTAGTCTGTATATTAGTTCAGTTTTGCCTGCCTAGCTGAAGTGTTGTCAGTTAGTCTCCTTCGTTACTGTGGATACCGAACTGGCCTTTCTCAAGGACTCACTTTGGATTGTGTTCTGGACTGGCTGCCATACAATCAAGTAAAAGAAATTATCAGACACAAGGCGTACATCTCATTATTTTGCTCTCTGTCTTAGAACCCACCAACTCACTGAGATCTACCACTGGGACGACCAAACGTGGCAACAAGGCTATTTCCTAGTGTGTTCCAGTGTCTACAATGAAGGTTTCTCGTTCACTATACAAATGTCTGGTGCCAAGGAAAACTACTTTTGGCTGCTCTTTGGTTCTACTTCTAACCATACAAGCAATGGCCATTGTATTGACAGTGTTTCTTTCTTGTAGAACTGTGGACAATTAGCCTTGCTTGCCCTGCAGCTGACTGTTTTCTTTTGCTTTTCACAGGCTGTGTGTTTCATCACTGTCAGTTCTCTGCAAGAACTTTCAGTAATTCACACAGTTAAATTTCAGGTGTGGCTGATGCAGCAACCCAGGGAGATGATACCTAGACTGCCTGCAACACACGCAAACACAGCAGCACCACCCCCAGCACCCACAGCACCAACACAGCAAGCAGCATCTGTTTCCTTACCACCATTCCATGCATTTGATTCTATATGAGAGGAATGGTTAGAGTACTGCACATAGTTCAACTCTCACTTCACGACACATCACACTAAAGGTAGGGACTGACAACCTTATTTTCTCGCAACAACCAGAGTCTCTGTTTACCGGTTACCCAGCAAATGTTTTTCCACTGCCCACCCTGAAAGTGTTCTTTATAAATGACTAATTGCTGCACTAGACAAACATTATGATGAACTGATTAATGTGACAGCTGCATGTAACAAATTCTTTCATTTACACAGGCAACCAAATCAGACACATGAGCAGTGGGTGCCTGACTTTCAAGGACTTACACGCCATCACAAATTCTAGTGAGAGTGTGGACATTATTATAGTAATGCCATGATTAGCGATGTCATTACTCAAAATGCGTCAGATCCTTGCACATGCGAACAGATTCTTATTTATCCCGAATCTAGTTTGCAACAGGTTTTGGAATTAATAGAGCATCAAGACTCATATGACGGTGCAGTGGTAGACCGATTCTGCTACTATTTGTGCAGCTCAGAATAATGGTACATAGGGTGTGCCTGTAGTTTGCACACCACGGCACACAAAGTTTCAGCCAGGGCAGTGACAAACAAAAGCAGTGTACTAGGCAGCAGGCTAGCAGTATTAAATCCTGTCCTCAGAGCTTCATGGCACACAACCATCAGGAGTGCCCCTGTCATGATGCTAAGTGTTATCATTGTGGCAGGCATGGCCACATTCAATCTGTCTGTCTGCAGAAATGCAAGTCCAACAAGGCTCCACATTCTCCAAGGTCTCAGTCAATGAATAAAACAGTCTGAACAGATCTCAGAAGGCCCAGTGGTACCGACTGGCCACACTTCATCCTCAGCTGATGGGCATCACTGGATGCAGATAGGGAGGGGCATGTGTTCACCACACAGAACTCCCAACCACCGTGAGTTTTCATGGCCGGAGCCACTATTTCTCAGTCAACTAGCTCCTCAATTGGATTTACAAGAGCTGGGTGCACCCTGATTACCAACAACACTCAGCAGATCTGGATGGTCACCCATCCAAGTGCTAGCCAAGCCCAACAGTGCTTAACCATTCCACCATCAGTCTAATGGTGAAGGGGAACACTTCATCTGAACTTTCAAGCAACAGATGAACCAGATATTCCCTTATGTAGAAGCAAGTTTTAGTGCTCTTTATCTCACCCTACCATTCCCAGCCATGCAATCGAGCAGTCAGCCCAGCCTCTGCAGCACTAAATTTAATGTGCATGATTTAGTCATTTTCAGAGTTTTCAGCAGACACTGGCACTGGGTATGAGGCATGATCAACAAAACCTTGGGCTGCTCTATATGTTGTGCAGGATCTCACAGGGCTGCAGAAGTGCCATCAGAATCAGCTTTATTTGTGTTGACTGCATCACCCTGCTGCAGGTTTTTCATGTGCAGATTCAATGCCCAGAATTATGCTGCAGCCTCAGCTGCCTTCACCTCTCTCACGTCCTGCTCCAATGGCACTAGACAGGAAGCCAATGGATGCAGCACCATCACCATCACTACAATGCCAGCAGCCCCAGCCATTGGAGGTGGGCCCCTTGTACCTTGCTAGATTCAGGTGGACAACTGTGGACCTTCCATTTGTTGGAAGAAGATGTCTACCCCTGGGTGTGGGTACACACCCTATGGTTTGTTGTTTGACCAAGGTTTCCAGCTACTCATGAGACAAATGTCGAGCTGCAGACAGGAGCTCATCATAACATGAAGATCTGGTGACTGCTTCGTCAGTGGCACTTGCACCCAGACCTGGTGGTATGTGTCAGCTATTGACACCATGCTGTGCAGGTCTACATATAGAAGTTGGCAGTAGCCGTGTCGGTGAACTGCCTACGGCTGGCTCCTCATCAGCCCAAGCTGTGAGGGCCACAATGGAGCGAACAAAAGGATGCCACAGTAGGGTCTAGTCTGTCAGTTTACTTCTGCCTGCCTAGTCGTAAAACCCCATCAATGTTTGCCAAGACAATCTAGCCCGAGAATTACTGAATATCCTTCATCCACATATGGAAAAACTTCCATGCACCGTAAACTTAGTTTTCCCAATAGTAAAATCAATACTGTCATACCCCATGACTCCAACTATTATTGCCAACCCCCACATAGCTTATAACATGATGGCCTGACTCTGCTCTTGCTCACCAGGTTCAGACTGAATGCGTACGCGCACCCCCCTGTCTACAAGAAACCTTTGTTCTGCACCTCTCAATAAGCCCACTAAGCAGCATTCCATCTGTAAACTAACTTGTGCAGTATTATGGTCTATTGGGATTGCTTTGTAACGGTCAAAGCATTCTCATTTGATTTTAATGGCCGCTTCTCCCAACAGTACTTTCCATTCTTCCTACTTCGACAATCCAATGCTTGGTGGTCCACTTCCCCACATGAGTAGCACTGGTTGCCTACACTGTTTTTGCACATAGCCCTTATGTCCACACCAGTAACATATGACCTCTGGAGTGAATACACTGTTATCTACCCACTGCTTCCTGGCAAAATCTCTCCCCTCCAATTGCGCTGCAAACAAAAGGCTGCTGTTAAATCACTAGGGTTCTTAATGTGGACTCTTCATAAGATATCTTGGCTGTATAAGAAAATGTCTAACACTCTGTTTTGTGGTTCTTGCAGTAACACCTTATTGGCCTCTGCATTCTGGGTAGACATGTCAATGCACTGACTTTGGAATCCTCTCAGAAAATACTTCCACCAGAGCCCAAGAAACCTTTGGCATCAACCACCGGGATGACCAAACAATATCAGCATTGCTGCTAATGCAGTAGTTTCATGGTTGGTGGGTATTGTGGAGATAAGTTTACTTATATTGGTTCAGGGAAGATACAAATAGTTTTTGTACTATTTTGGCATTTTTCAAAGTTTACATTAATGAATGTTTTGGGTTTTTTATCTCCAGTGTCAGTTTTAGCAGTACCTCCCATCTAAAACTCCCAACTTCCCATGGTGTCTCCCTAGTTACATACTGATTTTTAACTTATTAGTGAATTGTTGCTGGTAGAAAAATCTTAGGTTTTTCTTCCTTGTTTACTATGGTGGTTTATATGTGTGCGAATCAAAGCGTCCTTCAGGTCTGAAATGCTGCTCGACACTCCCTAGTCCACTCCATGGATGACGATGCAATGGAGCTGCAATATGCACAGCATTTGGCGCAAACTTAATGTAATAAGTTAGTATACCCAACACAGCTTGGATTTCTCTGACATTCCTAGGAGCTGGGAGGTCCTGGATGGTGGTAAGTGTGACTGCAAAGGGTGGATACCCAGAGTGGATTAACATGTCCCAAATATTTGATCTCACTCTGAAAGAAATAGCAGACTTTGTCATTATCACACTTCCACCCAGCACCTGACAGCACTTGAAACAATTTCCTGAGACTGGAAAGATGTTCATCGGAGTACAACCCGAAACTACTATGTTGTCTAAATAGTTCAAACAAGAAGGATCTGTAGCAGTCAACTGTGATAAGTAGCATTAAAAAATTGCAGGTGCAAATGCACTGCCAAAGGGCAACTGCAAAAATTTAAATAGCCCCATTTGAGTGTTTATCGCAAAAACTCATTGGGACTGAATACAGCTTTACTTCCATCAGTACCTCATCTCCTACCATACGAACTTCACTGAAGCTCTCCTGCAAAACTAACAAGACTAGGATTCCTGCAAGTTTTAATCTGCCAGGAAGTTTCATATCAGTCCACACTCCACTCTAGAGTGAAAATTTACTTCTGGAAGCATTCCCCAAGCTGTGGTTAAGCCATGGTTCCACAATATACTTTCTTCCAGGAGGGCTGGTATTACAAGTTTCGCTGGAGATCTTCTGTGGAGTTTGGGGGGGCTTCCACTCTCCTGAGGCAGCCAAGTACCATCTTGTCATTTACCTTGCAAGGAAATAGAACCTTCCTGATCATTTAAAATACTTTAAGTATGTAGATACCCTTGTCAGGAGTTGAGTGTTATAAACAAGGAAGATATTTTATTTACTCCTGTTACTAATTCAGTGTCTGGATTTTGATGCTCGAGATTCTTCCCTGGGGTGTGTGCAGCAGTGAGGGAGAGAGTTGTAGATTTCGTATCACAAGATCTGTCGAGTTCCCCCCCCCCCCCCCAATAGGAAATGTACCTTGTTTGCAAAAATCATAGATCAAAATGGATCTCTATGAATGTGACAAGACTGCTGCATTTTAGAATGAATATTTTATTGAATATATTTATAATACACAAGAGAGAATGTGAATAATTCTAGTTAACCATACAGTATCTGAAACTCAATGAACAAAAATGAAACCAAAGTATAAAGAGAATTCATTGATATATATATATATTGCAGCTCATAATGACATAGCATTTTTATAATATTTCATCATTCTTTCCTCCTCCCTCAGGTTCTTAATGGTATTCTATTGAAATGGACATGGCACCCTGACTGACAAATTCCTTGGGCATTAATAGTATGACTCAGGAACTGAACTTTTGGTGCTCCAAACAAACAGTTCAGTAGGCTAATGCCTGAACCATTTGAACGGAAGCGAGTTAAGATTTCCGATTAGTAATCCAGATGCTTCATTTCGGAGCAGATGTCCAAATCATGTGTAACTTTGTCCATCAGGCACTGGAAGGTTTGCACAGTTTTGTATAATTTTCCTGCACTCATACCACATTCTGATTGCTCACAGCCCATATTTTCACCTGGTAGCAGTAAGTCCAACTATTATTTTTTCAGCATACTCTGCGATTGCAGCATTTAATGGGCATACCTATGTTTCAGCATCTTGAAACGCATACAGCCCACAGTGTGCCACTCTAAACACCATCAGATTAATGAAAACCATCTGGTATTATTGTTACTGAAGTTTCCCCAAACAGTAATTCTGTACTGTTAAGCATGACTCGAGTACACTGTACATAGAAGTTTTTTTGTTAAAATAATATGCAACCTGTTTCACAATAGATATTAAGGTGACTGATTTTTACACATACTGTGTACATGTTGTCTCCATTGGAGCTCATTGTCAATTGTAATTTCCAAAAATTTTATAGAGAAAACATCTTCCAGTCTTGTTTCATCTGAACATATATCAATGTGATCTTCCTTTTCTCTTTCATGAACACTATGAACATTGTCTTTTTTAGATTTATGATTAAGTCATTCTGTATGAGCCACTGTACTGTGTTATTTGTTGACATAAATGCACCTCTTTCCAGTGTTTCGAGATTTTCTTCTGTATTCACTAATGTCGTGCACCGGTATATAGTATTTATTTGATCCTTCTCAATTACTTCAATACTGTTTATAAATTGGTTTAACAGAGGTGGGCTAAGTACAGATCCTTCAGGTACACTGTACATAATATACCTGATCTCAAATCTGCATCCAGTTTATGTTGCTTCATACTGTTCTGTTTTGCTGACATGTGATTTTATCCATTGCACTGCATGTCCATGTTTTTCAGTTAGCATTGTATGGGTGGCTGTGTCAAAAGTTTTGGACAAATCCAGAAACATAACAGGTACAGTGTTTCTTTTGTCTAATGAATCTGTAACAGGTTCTACTAGGCTTGAGATGACAGTTTCTGTGAATTTCCCTTTTTGTAAGCCATGCTGTGCTGGAATCAAAATATTATGTTTCTGTAGGAATGTGATCATCTTACAATTGTGTTCATCTCTAGCATATTTGAGCTGCCAGAGATTAAAGATATTGGTCTGTAGTTTCCTTGTCATCTGTCACTTTTCTTATACGTTAGTACTACTTTGCTTATTTTTAATTTTTTCATCAAATATGTGTCCTCTAAATGAGCAGATTCCTATATCCAAAAGAGGTTCTATTATTTCTTCATTCACTTGCTTTGTTAAGTAATTTAAAATAATGGAAACTACAGGTTGGAACATCAACAATATTAGGAAAAGGATAGACTGCTCCTCACTGTAAAGATGACACACTGAGTTGCAGAGAGGCACAATGAAACAACGTTTAGACATTTAGCTTTCAACCAACCCCTTCTTCAGAAAAAAAAATCACACACACATAGATACATGCAAGCACACTTCACACACACGCCTGCCATCTCCAGCAGCTTGGACTGTCAAGTATTATGTTGAATGAAAGTAGCAATCTGTAGTGGGGCAGGGAATGGATAGCAGGGTATTGGTGGGGGAAGAGAAGAACACTGTCTGGCAGAGTGTGCAGGGACTAGATGGAGGCATAACACAATGCTAGTCACATTGTGGGGAGGCTATGAGGCAGGGAGGTAGAGCTGGGGGGGGGGGGTAATGGGGAGCAGAAAAGGAGAGGAAGGGGAAAGAGGAAAGACAGGCGGATGCATTGCCAGAGAGTGGCAAGCACTGAATGTGAGGGGTCATGAATAGGGATTAGGTGACAGGATAGAGGGGTGGGAACTGTTGGATGGAGGGGGTGGGGGTAGTAGGTTACTGTAGGTTGTGGCTGGGATAATTTTGGGATGGTGAATGTGTTTTAAGGACAACGCTCACCTGTGCAGTTCAGAAAAACTGGTGCTAGAGGAGAGGATCCAGATGGCCTGTATTCTGAAGCAGCTATTGAAATCAAGCATGCTATGTTCAGCTGCATGTTATGCCAAAGAATGGTCTACCATGCTCTTGGGCACAGTTTGGCAGTGTTGAAAAGGGGTGCACTAGAGTGTTGTGGAGATTGGGAGGGCAAAGGAACACTGGCTTAGGACGGGTGGGAAGGATCTTGGGTAGGATGTCCCTCACTTCAGGGCATGATTATAGGTAATCTAAACCCTGGTATCCCTCCCTCTTCCCTGCCTCACTCCAGATAGTTACTTTCGTTGAACATGACAGATGTATTTTGATCAGAGCTGCTGGAGATGGTGGTCAGGTGCATGTGAAGTATCAACTTGTGTGTGTGTGTTTTTAAGAAAGCTTTGGCCAAAAGCTAAATGCGTAACAGTCTTTTCGGTGTGCCTCTCTGCAACTCAATATGTCATCATTATACGGCGTAGCAGTCTAGCCTTTTCCTAATATTGTAGTTATTAAATACTCTGATATTTCATCATTTACTCCAGACTTTTTGGATTTTTATTCCTGCACTATTTTTATGAGTTCTGTTTTTGTTACTGTTTCCAGACACATTGAGTGGGATGGTTGCCCAAATGTTCTACGATGCGTTAACTCCTGATGGTTTCCTTCCTCCTCTAAATTTTGTAGAGCACATATAAAACTGTTGTTGAGTAAATTAGCATCTTGGTTCCATCTGTAACTAAATTTTTCTCATTTATCAACAAGTTAATAAAATTTCTGTTTTAACACTCTTTCGACTGCATCTTTCAGTATTCATTGTGTGCCATGTTCTTTTACTTATGTGGTCAGAATTTGCTATGGCTGTTTATTGAGCTGGTTTTTGCTTCTCTTATTTATTTCCTGTACTGCTTCTAATGCTGTTTATATGTGTCCATGTTCTCTGTTGTTCAAGTTCTTACCCCCTACTCCTGAATTCACTTATTTATTTGGTAATCCATTGGTTACTGTGACCCTGGTGTTTCTGACAGGTCATTTTGGTGAAGACTGCATGAAAATGAAGCATTAGTGTGTTAAGAAATGCATCATACTTCTGATTTGTACTTTATGCTTGCATCGTTTCAGACCAGTATTCTTTCCGCAGTGTTATTTTACAAATATTCATGTTTTGAAGGTTAGTAATCTTGACTTCTTTTGACTTGTTTTACATCTGTTTAGGAGCTCCTATTTTGGCAGATACAAAACATTAACCCACGATGATTAGCGGTTACTACTTGCAGAACTTTTCCTATGCATTCACTATTTTTAATATTAGTGATAGTCTGAGTGATCAGTCACTCTCGTAGGTATATTTATTATTTTCATATTACACTGTAATAATGTTTCATTTAATTCTTGTTTTGGTTTTGAATCTTTACCAATGTCTATGTTGTGGTCTCCACGTATTGCAACTTCTTTCATTTTAAACTTCAGTACTAATTTTGCTATTTTTTCAGAAATATTGCAGTCATACCCCATGGGGTACCATTTACTAGACTTACTCACTCTGAATGGTCATTCCTGTCATATCCCTGAACACCGACCATTGCTCCTGGAACACCCTGCATAGTGTCCCTCCTAAGGGTCGCTGGGCACATTTTCTCTCTGGTGTTTTGACAGATACCTGCAATGCCATTTTTGCAATGTGTAGCTGGAGACAGCTCAAAAAATAATAAAAAAAACTGCATTTCATGTTTACGTGTTGCCCAGCACTGATGGAAAGTGTCTGTTTCCCATTACAAAGAAAATGATTTCTAATATTGTGTAATTTTGTGTGTTCATTTGACAGAGAGGCCCCAGATTAGTCTAGTGTGATATTTGTTCTATCAATAATTATTAAAAGTGGCAGTGAACCACTAAGAATAATCAGTACTCCAGCTACAACTGAGCAGTTCTGTTGCATGGCAGTAGCCATAGAGATACAAGTATACACTGAGAAGTTGTGGCAAGTAATTTAGTGCTCCTTGTGCTGCAAAGCAGTACTATTATGAGCCACATTTTCTGGAGTCAATTTGTTGTTCTGAAAACTGAATAGCATGTGTGTGAACATTTAAGATAAGCTACTGCCAAATTTCTTTTTGAAATCACACCTAATGTTTGTGCAGTATACAACTGCATGAACAAAGACAATGAAACTACAAAAATATGTTATTTCAAATGGGTACTATTAAAAAATATTATTGTTAGTGGTTTCGTACATTTATGTGAGAAACCAGTACAGATAGAACTTTCCTGGGTTTAACATTACGTGAATTTGTTATTTTACCCGAGGTTTTGTAATTTCCTTATGCGCTACATGTACCATACCCCTTTGTTTTGACTTCCGTAAACATGGCAGGGATTGTTCTATTTGCTCCACTCTGGTTGCTGTGTTGTGTCTCAATGGTATCCTGTCTCTTAGTCAATAGCAGTCAGTGCGGGCCAGGATGGTGATGTTGCTGCCAGAGCTCTTAGAGTTTTACTGTCCTTGTTAATACATATCTATAAGACGAATGTTCCGCTGGAGTAATTTGGAAATGGTCTACCAAACTGGCACCTAAATTCTACTTTAAAAATAATTTTCTTCATAATGGGAAACTAATAGATGCTTTCCTTCAACAATGAACATCACATGAAAAATATGATGAGCATATTTGTTTGGGCTTACTAGCTACACAGCAAAAACGACCTTGCAAATATCTACTGAAACACTGGACAAAATGCACCTGACAACTCTTAGGAGGGACACCATACATGCTGGGTGCTCGGAAATTTGTGTTACAAACTTCTAGGACTTGTACAGAGTACTTTGTACATGATATTTTGAATATGAGCCCATGTCCAGAAACATCATCCAACAACACTACAGAACATCAAAGTTGTAGGCGCTGGTGCCTGTAAATTTATGTATATACAGGGTGATTCCATGATGATGATAAGCTTTCGAGGATTATGGAGAAGGAACTTGAGATAAGGCTCCCTGCACCAGAAATGAACGAGTCTAAAGTTATAAGCGAAGATCGTTCTGATACCTTTGACAGTGGACTACATGTAGCGGTACTGTTGTTGCTAAGATTGTAGGGTAGGCAACTTTAAGAGGTGGTAGCATGGACCAAAACAATAGAAAAAAGCTTAGCAAATATGGTCTAAAACGTATTCGTTAAAAGCTGTGAGCACTTGTTTAATAGAGGAGATGTATTTTCTCACTTGCGAAGATGAACAAGTGCTCATAGCTCCTCAGGTACGCATTTTAGAGCCGATGTTTACCAGACATTCTTTTCTTGTTTTGGTCCATACTACCACTTCTGACAGCTGCCTACCCTACAATTTCGAAACAACAGTACCAGTACACGTATTCCACTGTCTCACGTATCAGTGATTTTTGCTTGTAAATTTCGACTCTTTCTTTTCTGGACTAGGGGCCCTCACCTCCAATTGATATATTTATCCTTCTCCATCATCCGAGAAAGTATGTAAAATTATCAAAGAATCACACTGCATGTACATACATTTACAGGCGCCAGCACCTATAGCTTTGACGCTCTGCAGCGTTGTTGGGTGACGTTTCTGGACGTGGGTTCCCTTTCTGCAGCATCACTGGATAACGTTGTTGTCCATGGGTTCCTCTTCAAAATATTCCCGGTATCTCCTTTCTCCCATCTACACGTACTAGAGGTTTATAACGGGAGTTTCCGAACGCCCTGTACAACCGATTTATCAGATATGATTAGCAGCGCTATAAACATTGTTTTCTAATCGGGCACATTATATACTTTAAAGTTTCATCGTTGGGCAATCGTAAAGAACTGGAAAAAGACTTCGAAAAAAATTCTATTTTGTGTAATGAATGGCAGCTCACTCTAATTGTGGATAAATGTAAGGCAACGCCTGTAACAAAGAGGAAGAACGCTATTGTATCTGAGTGGTGAACATCTTGAGCACGTCACACCGTACGAGTATTTAGGAAGAATATAAAATGGGACAAAGTGAAATCAGTATTAGGGAAGAATGTGTTGGAAACATTATGGGAAAGTGTGCTGCATCTGTAAAGTTTGTCGCATACAAAACGCTAGTGCGACAAATTCTAGAGTAATGTTCCAGTGCATGGAATCCTTATCAAGTGGGCATGACAGCAGGCATCGAACGAATTCAAAGACGCGCCACTAGGATCTTACAGGTCGATATAGCTCATACGCGTATGTACAGAAACGCTCGTAAAACTTGAATGGGAGTCCCTGTAAGAAAGGCGACGTAGTTATCTCGAAATCCTGCAGGTTACATTTAGAGAAATTGTATTTAAGATGACTGTGCGACCATTGCTCTGCTACCAACGTATATCTTGCGTAGGGGTCATGAGAAATAGATGAGAATCTAGGACGCGTTCAAACGCATGCAGACAGTCACTATGCGAACAGAATCCATAGATACATTAAAAATGGATGTATGTACATACGTTTGTGTGTATGTCCCACATCTCCTCCTAAACTACTGGATCAATTTCAACCAAACTTGGTATACATATCCTTACTGTCATGCAACAATCGCTGTCGTGGCAAAAATGTGATGCGTGGAAAAAAGACGCACCATGCTTCACGTTTAAATTACTTCTGTGCTACTAACTATTCGCAAACAAATTTCGTAGACAGTATCCACATAAGCTGCTAAATGCACCTACAAAATTATATCATGTTAACAAATGGCTCTGAGCACTATGGGACTTAACTTCTGAGGGCATCAGTCCTCTAGAACTTAGAACTACTTAAACCTAACTAACCTAAGGACATCACACACATCCATGCCCGAGGCAGGATTCGAACCTGCGATCGTAGCTAATGTTAACACATATAGCTCGGGAGATATGACGACCTAAACATTGAGACGCGTGAAACGCTGCCGCATTGTGCGTTAAATTTTAATATATTTATTCTCTACTATTACGACACTCCTACAGTCGAGCCAGCTTAAGGAACTTCCTGACACCCAACAATTTGACCGCTTTCAGCTGGGAAGCGCAGACGGCTATAGGCAAAACAATAGCCGTCTATAGAGGTAAGAAGAGGCGTTGCCATATAGACGTTTACAAAATGATAGAGTAGACACGCGAAGGAGCTGTACTTGCACAATATCCAAATTTCTCTGAAAGACTGTTTCATAATTTCAAAGTGCTTTCCACGAACACATGGAAATGAATTTTTTTGCTATTACACTACAAAAACAGTTATTTTTTCCGTTTCTAATAAAAATTTGGCAAATTGAATACTCAGGCACGCCGCGTTTGTCAGCTAGTGGGAAACAAAATTGCCCCATGCACTGTACAGTGGCTTGCGGACTATTTATGTAGATGTAGAATCCCTTAGGAATCCCCACCCAACAATGCGATATAGCTTTCTTTTTTCTAACGATGTTGCATAGCTTTCCATATCTAGGTTACGCAACGAGCAGAGTTCGCATTGAAAGCCAGACCAATATTACGCTGACAATTTACTGGTCTGAAAATTGACACGCATTCCATCATGAAAATGTCTGGCTGACTATACACGGATTTTCTCGTAACTACCTCTGGATGCGGGTATGTGTCACAAACGCATTAAAATAGGTCACCTGTCTGGGTCAAAACTATTTAGGCCAGTAGCCTATTTTCAGGAATAACATCGAGAAATCCCTCGGACAAATATATAGCAGGAATCATTATCTTGCTCACTTTTAAACATAAAAATATAACACTATGCTCATGCAACCATTTTTCATTCACACAATAAAACTAATCATTAACACTCAAAGACAAGCTACGCTGTTTCTTTAGCCACTGGTAAAAACCCATCACCTGCGTAGCGGTGCATGATAATTAGCATAGATTAACAGAGTTACGCGAGAGACGCTTACTTCTAGAATTCGTATATTTTTGCAATGTCGGTATTGGTAGCTCAGAAGTGATACCTGAAGGTAGCCGCTGTTAACAATTTTAGCAGCTTGATGACAATGTACGATTTAGCAACGAAATGTAACGCTCATGCGTTTGAAATTTTACATTCGTATACTGAAAATTACTGCATGGATTACTAACTATTTAGAAATGGGAAAATCGCCTACGGTGAAAGTTACTAAAATTTTGCCGGCCGGAGTGGCCGTGCGGTTCTAGGCGCTACAGTCTGGAACCGCGAGACCGCTGCGGTCGCAGGTTCGAATCCTGCCTCGGGCATGGATGTGTGTGATGTCCTTAGGTTAGTTAGGTTTAAGTAGTTCTAAGTTCTAGGGGATTGATGACCTCAGCAGTTAAGTCCCATAGTGCTCGGAGCCATTTGAACTAAAATTTTACCAACCAATTACTTTTTCCCTCACCACAGAAGTTTAAAATAATGAAGTTTCAATTTACACTCTAATACGAAAGGCATAATTCTCCAAGTCACTCGGAAGGAAAAGCATTTAGAGTTTTGTCTCAGCGACGTCAAGAGGGAAGTACGAGCCGCTCCAAATTTAAAAAGCTTCCCTGCAGATGAAACAAGCCTACAGAAAGAAAACCGAAGACATGAACAGTTTCATCCTTATGCGAGCCAGTGTGCTGACTGTCGTGGCATTTCGATCGTTCTACGCCTCTAGGTAATTCCCCTAATCGATAAGGGTTACGGAGGAGTTTTTTTAAAAAGTAGATCTAGACACAACGATAAGTCTTTCGTTTCAGCTGGAAAGGATCTACTAGTCTGGAAGGTTTAAATCAAGTGAATGAACGTAAAAATAATTACAGGAGGCAATTGTGTTACAGCCATATTATAAAATCCCAAGAATTTTTCTAAGCTGATCCAGTTGTGCACTGGAACACAGGCTCACAGCACAAAACCTATGTTGTACTAAAATAAAGTTTTGCGGAACACGGTAACGTGTTTCGTTTAGTTTATACAGAGTACAATGTTTCACAAAGAACCCACGCTAAATAAATTAAAATGATTATAACGAATTTAATTTACAAAATGAAAAACCTGTCCAGTTCAATGATACGACATACGGCACCCACTATAATAGGGCCTGTTAGTATCATACTGTTTACTATGTTAATCCGTTTTTAAAGGCTTATTCTGTTTCCGAGCTATTCAAATCACCACAAAAATAATTCAGTTTCAAAATGTAAATGTAAGCAAAGTGGAAAAAAACAGCGCCAAATTAAAAATAGCGTAAAAACACAATAATACTTTCAGTCAATACAGTCACGTTCGGTAATGAAAGAACATCCCAACATTTTTCATGATATTTTTGTCAAGATATTTAGACTGTAACCAACAAATCTTACATCAGGCCATGTTACTTCTAGCAATATCACTTTCTTCACACTGCTACTTAGATGTGGCTGTGTTACTTACCTCAGCAGGGAAGAACCAGAAGAAAAGATTGGAGTTGAACGTTTTGTTGACCGTTAAATAACCGGAATAACTCTTGACTCTATGGCAATTTTCGGTGCATCCTTCGTTAATGCCTATGCCTACTAAAGCAAGCCGCTGTGCCTCCTTTATTCTTCCTTCTTCAATGAGCGGGGTGAGAAAAAGTGGTTCTCCTGGATCCCCCTCAACCGGGAGAGGTAGAATTCGCGGATAAACATTGAAAAGAGAGTCTACATGAAATGCACAAAAACTAACTAAAACGAAACAGACGCTATAAACAACTTCCTGGGTCCGTGCCATAGTACCACCACCGACGAACGCACTGTTACCCTTGTTACGACGCTTTACAAGTACCTCCGCATGACACAGCTAACAGCTGACAGGCAATATCGACTCTGCGCCCAAGTAGTAGTTCCACATCTTCAGTGCTGCCAATACATCGTGCGGTAAAACAAAAACCACTAGCAATTCACAAGAGTTCAAGGGGTGCGTGCTGATAGTTGACTCAAATAATGTCTTGCTACACACATGATACAGAGTAGCATGATATAGCTACACTTGAGCAGAAACATGGCTTTTATTTCAACAATTCTAACATATGGTGTCAAAATCGCCGTGAGGTTTCAATGCTGCAACAGATAACCACACGCTCAGGTTCATGTAATATTAACTTCTTTCTCTTTTGTTAATTACTTTTTCTTTTAAAAGATAAATAAAAGAATAAAACACAAATCGGTATTTTTCTGCCTTCTTTCCCAAAGTTCTTCATCCAGAATGTTATTCCCTTAGTTGCTCTCTCCATCGTGAAACTGGCGGCGCTCTATATGTCAACGCATACGTTCTTTATGTGTTCTATATAATAAGTGATATAACTGTTCGGATTATTACACACGTTGAAACTGCTTTACTGAGCATAATACAACGGTACTTCAAATAGGCAATGGAATCATTCGGTTTTCGCTCTGAGCACTTAGAAGAGGAGCAGTCCAAGGAAACAGTTGGCCCAACTCTAGCAACAATGGATCTGTTAAAATGGCTAAAAGTAACTGATATACATCGCCGAACATAAGTGAAATCAAGGAATGAGAAACAGACTGATGCACAACAGGTTAAAAGTTTAGGGCAAAATAAAGGACATGATGACCTCAACTGTAATACGTCGCCTTCTGTGTCTACTAAAGCAGTTCTGTCGTTAGATCTCAACTGAAATCCTCAAAAATTCTGTAGCCAATCAGATAATGTTTTAGTGAAGCTCCTACTCATGGTGGTAATAACTTACCCAGTTATCCTACCAAAAAACAATAAACGGCCACAATGTATTTCTAGATGAATACGTAAACTGTCATAACATGTACGAAATATTGATCCTGGCATGCAATTAAAAATTTAGGTGAACGTCTAGCTGGCCGATATGGCAGGAACAGTGAAAATTCGAGACGACTTAACCTAACCATGAATGACTGCATGACACAATCTTAGTCTTTCGTATCCCCATTTCAGACGAGGGATGTGACTTTTGCCCGTTCTGTATCTCTATATTCTTCACCGATTTTTCAGTCACCCTACTAGATAAGAAAACGCCAATTACCATTCCATAACTGCAATACGAAACATGATACGTTCAAAATCTTTTTCATATCGTTGTGCATGTTGTTGTGGTCTTCAGTCCTGAGACTGGTTTGATGCAGCTCTCCATGCTACTCTATCCTGTGCAAGCTTCTTCATCTCCCAGTACCTACTGCAACCTACATTCTTCTGAATCTGCTTAGTGTATTGATCTCTTGGTCTCCCTCTACGAATTTTACCCTCCACGCTGCCCTCCAATGCTAAATTTGTGATCCCTTGATGCCTCAAAACATGTCCTACCAACCGATCCCTTCTTCTAGTCAAGTTGTGCCACAAACTTCTCTTCTCCCCAATCCTATTCAATACCTCCTCATTAGTTACGTGATCTACCCACCTTATCTTCAGCATTCTTCTGTAGCACCACATTTCGAAAGCTTCTATTCTCTTCTTGTCCAAACTGGTTATCGTCCATGTTTCACTTCCATACATGGCTACACTCCATACAAATACTTTCAGAAACGACTTCCTGACACTTAAATCTATACTCGATATTAACAAATTTCTCTTCTTCAGAAACGATTTCCTTGCCATTGCCAGTCTACATTTTATATCCTCTCTACTTCGACCATCATCAGTTATTTTACTCCCTAAATAGCAAAAGTCCTTTACTACTTTAAGTATCTCATTTCCTAATCTAATCCCCTCAGCATCACCCGATTTAATTTGACTACATTCCGTTATCCTCGTTTTGCTTTTGTTGATGTTCTTCTTATATCCTCCTTTCAAGACACTGTCCATTCCGTTCAACTGCTCTTCCAAATCCTTTGCTGTCTCTGACAGAATTACAATGTCATCAGCGAACCTCAAAGTTTTTACTTCTTCTTCATGAATTTTAATACCTACTCCGAATTTTTCTTTTGTTTCCTTTACTGCTTGCTCAATATACAGATTGAATAACATCGGGGAGAGGCTACAACTCTGTCTCACTCCTTTCCCAACCACTGCTTCCCTTTCATGCCCCTCGACTCTTATAACTGCCATCTGGTTTCTGTACAAATTGTAAATAGCCTTTCGCTCCCTGTATTTTACCCCTGCCACCTTCAGAATTTGAAAGAGAGTATTCCAGTTAACGTTGTCAAAAGCTTTCTCTAAGTCTACAAATGCTAGAGACGTAGGTTTGCCTTTTCTTAATCTTTCTTCTAAGATAAGTCGTAAGGTTAGTATTGCCTCACGTGTTCCAACATTTCTACGGAATCCAAACTGATCTTCCCCGAGGTCCGCTTCTACCAGTTTTTCCATTCGTCTGTAAAGAATTCGCGTTAGTATTTTGCAGCTGTGACTTATAAAAACTGATAGTTCGGTAATTTTGACATCTGTCAACACCTGCTTTCTTTGGTATCGGAATTATTATATTCTTCTTGAAGTCTGTGGGTATTTCGCCTGTCTCATACATCTTGCTCACCAGATGGTAGAGTTTTGTCATGACTGGCTCTCCCAAGGCCATCAGTAGTTCTAATGGAATGTTGTCTACTCCCGGGGCCTTGTTTCGACTCAAGTCTTTCAGTGCTCTGTCAAACTCTTCACGCAGTATCTTATCTCCCATTTCATCTTCATGTACATCCTCTTCCATTTCCATAATATTGTCCTGAAGTACATTGCCCTTGCATAGACTCTCTATATACTCCTTCCACCTCTGCTTTCCCTTCTTTGCTTAGAACAGGGTTTCCATCTGGGCTCTTGATATTCATACAAGTGGTTCTCTTCTCTCCAAAGGTCTCTTTAATTTTCCTGTAGGCAATATCTATCTTATCCCTAGTGAGATAAGCCTCTACATCCTTACATTTGTCCTCTAGCCATCCCTGCTTAGCCATTTTGCACTTTCTGTCGATCTCATTTTTGAGACGTTTGTATTCCCTTTTGCCTGCTTCATTTACTGCATTTTTATATTTTCTCCTTTCATCAATTAAACTCAATATTCCTTCTGTTACCCAAGGATTTCTACTAGCCCTTGTCTTTTTACCTACTTGATCCTCTGCTGCCTTCACTACTTCATCCCTCAGAGCTACCCATTCTTCTTCTACTGTATTTCTTTCCCCCATTCCTGTCAATTGTTCCCTTATGCTCTCCCTGAAACTCTCTACAACCTCTGGTTCTTTCAGTTTATCCAGGTCCCATCTCCTTAAATTCCCACCTTTTTGCAGTTTCTTCAGTTTCAATCTGCAGTTCATAATCAATAGATTGTGGTCAGAATCCACATCTGCCCCTGGAAATGTCTTACAATTTAAAACCTGGTTCCTAAATCTCTGTCTTACCATTATATAATCTATCTGATACCTATTAGTATCTCCAGGATTCTTCCAGGTATACAACCTTCTTTTATGATTCTTGAACCAAGTGTTAGCTATGATTAAGTTATGCTCTGTGCAAAATTCTACAAGGCGGCTTCCTCTTTTATTTCTTCCCCCCAATCCATATTCACCTACTATGTTTCCGTCTCTCCCTTTTCCTACGCTTGAATTCCAGTCACCCATGACTATTAAATTTTCGTCTCCCTTCACTACCTGAATAATTTCTTTTATCTCGTCATACATTTCATCAATTTTTTCATCATCTGCAGAGCTAGTTGGCATATAAACTTGTACTACTGTAGTAGGCATGGGCTTTGTGTCTATCTTGGCCACAATAATGCGTTCACTATGCTGTTTGTAGTAGCTAACCCGCACTCCTATTTTTTTATTCATTATTAAACCTACTCCTGCATTACCCCTATTTGATTTTGTATTTATAACCCTGTAATCACCTGACCAAAAGTCTTGTTCCTCCTGCCACCGAACTTCACTAATTCCCACTATATCTAACTTTAACCTATCCATTTCCCTTTTTAAATTTTCTAACCTACCTGCCCGATTAAGGGATCTGACATTCCACGCTCCGATCCGTAGAATGCCAGTTTTCTTTCTCCTGATAACGACGTCCTCTTGAGTAGTCCCCGCCCGGAGATCCGAATGGGGGACTATTTTACCTCCGGAATATTTTACCCAAGAGGACGCCACCATCATTTAATCATACAGTAAAGCTGCATGTCCTCGGGAAAAATTACGGCTGTAGTTTCCCCTTGCTTTCAGCCGTTCGCAGTACCAGCACAGCAAGGCCGTTTTGGTTAATGTTACAAGGCCAGATCAGTCAATCATCCAGACTGTTGCCCCTGCAACTACTGAAAAGGCTGCTGCCCCTCTTCAGGAGCCACATGTTTGTCTGGCCTCTCAACAGATACCCCTCCGTTGTGGTTGCACCTACGGTACGGCCATCTGTATCGCTGAGGCGCGCAAGCCTCCCCATCAACGCCAAGGTCCATGGTTCATGGGGGAAGATCGTTGTGCATGTCAACTATATATCTCTGATACCAAATACTCAATGACTTCCTTCTGTTTACAAACAATAGTGTACTCAAGAAGAGACGAAAACTTTATCTGCTATCATTGGCGTAACTCATTCTCGGTATATTATAGCCATCATCGTCCGCCTGCTTAGCAGGGTGGTAACGTCCTTGCCTCCCATGCAAGCGGGCCCGGGTTCGATTCCTGGCCGGGTTGGAGATTCTCTCCGCTCGTGGACTGGCTGTTGTGTTGTCCTCATCATCATTTCATCCTCATCACCTCCATGTGGCGTCGAATGAAATAAGACTTGCACTTGGCGGCCGAACTTCCCCGAAAGGGGCCTCCCGGCCAGCGATGCCATACGCTCATTTCCATTTCCATAGTCATCATCATGATATGCAACAGACTTCGTCAGCCATACTGCTGTTTTTCTTCTTGGTTTATGCTTTATAGTCGGCTCTGTTAAAGTTTTCTTATTTCTCGCTCTTTCCCACACTAATTAATTTACTCTCCAGATTTGATTCTTATCGGTATTGCCATTTGTTTTAGTAATTCAAGTACAATGTTAATAGACTGATATTACTGTAATGATTATGTTCATTACTAACTACTTTCGTTGCTGTTATTACAACGGTATTACTATTGTTATTTGTAACCTATTTTCTACGCCCATCAAAGTCAAATTTGAAGAGAATCCTAAGGGATGCCTGGCTAGATATAAGAAAAGTTCTATATAATCTAATTTTGTCATGTAAAATAAATGCATGTACAGGGTGACAATTATTGAACTAAATGAAAAATAAACGTAAATTAGTTACAAACTACGGCGTGCACACACTTTATTCAACATGTAAACGTCACTACAGATATTCGGATTTAGGTTATGACGTGTTAGATATACCTGCCATCATTGGCGATGATGTGGCGCAGACGAATAACGAAATTCTGCATGCCCCACTGAAGTGTCGGAGCATCGATGCTGTCGATGACCTCCTGAATGGCAGTTTTCGGCTCAGCAGTTATTGGTGTACACTTTGTCTTTAAGATAACGCCGCAAAAAGGAGTCGCATGTGCTCTGATCCGGAGAATACGGTGGCCAATCGAGACCCCTGAGTACCCCAGAGCAAGAATGCGGTTCCCAAAATGCTCCTTCAGGGCATCAAACACTCTACTGCTTCGATGGGGTCGAGCTCGTCTTGTATGAAGCACATCTTGTCGATCCTCGACGGTACGCATCGTCTGACCAATATACGACTTGCCACACTGACATGGAATCTGGTACACGCCGGCCTTCCTCAAACCGAGGTCATCTTTGGCGATCCCCACCAGTGCACGAGTTTTATTCGGAGGACAAAACACAGTTCCGACCCGGTGTTTCTTCAAAATTCGGGCGATTTTCCCCGAGAGTGCGCCTGTATATGGAATAAACGCAGTGCCTACCTCCCCCCTCGTGATTTCATCCATCTCCACAGGTTGTGCTGTAGTGGTTGGGCGGAGGGCACGTTCAATCTGCCACTCTGAGTACCCATTTTTTCGAAATACGGTTCTCAGATGTTCCAATTCCTGGGGTAGATTCTCTGCGTGCCGGCACGTTCACAGGAGCTCAGTCCGTCAGTTTACCTGATGATGGCGACATGTATGATCGCCGAAATATTGTGCCCGTTGGACACTGTGGACCGGCAGTACACCCTTGGATATTTTGATTATCAAATACGCCGGGAGAAACTCAAGAATCACGAAAAATTCTGATTGTGAAAAACGTTCCAGTAAAATATTTACAATACGTAATTTATCTGTGTTGCTTTTCTGCTTGTTTCAGCAAGCGCAGGGTTTTGGGAAGGCGCTATAAGTTTTAGAGAGCAGTAAGTGAGAGCAGACGAACGTCACTAGGCACCAGACAGTCTGTTATTCCGCCGCTGACGTTTCCTGCCATGAACTCCACGTGTCGACAGGTGCAAGACAATACTAATTCATGATATTGTAAAGATTAAAGTTCAAAGTAGAAAAATGGAATGACAACTTAGTCACTATGTAATATGCTATCAGGGATATCCAGTTTAATCCTGCTTTGAAAATGTGTATAACACGGTATTGAGTCTTGTACATATCAGTTGTTGGTCCAATTAATAGGCATGTAGACATTCGCCTATTTTAAGAATGCCAAGCTAAAAAACTAGAATACAAAAAATTATTTGTTAATTTAAGAGCGCATTACACATACTGTACTCCTCCAACTTGATGGCTGGAGTGCTGACATCACAGTTACAGATAGCCTGCGTAATCCAGTTATGCTGCCCCCTGATGCAGTGTATATATGGATCGTGGGATCGTGGTAACCCCTTCAGCATCAACTATGGTCTCAATATGGCGTCTTGAAGGGCCGAAACTGGTAGCTACACAATAAATAAGATCATAAGGACGGCTGTAGGCTTTTCACTTTTTTATAATAGTGAACGACCATGGCCCCCAAGACCTCCAGTCACAAGGATAGACATACGATAACAAGGACTTGTCGAATCTATGCTGTGTTGCTGTATTGTGTTCCAAATTAAGCAGTAGTCATAACGTTTCTGGCTCATCAGTGCACACTGAGGTGACAATAGTCTGGAATAGCGATATGCACATATACAGACGACGGTACTATCGCATACGTAAGTGTGCCCCGGCGGAGCTACACTACTGGCCATTAAAATTGCTGCACCACGAAGACGAACTGCTACAGACGGGAAATTTAACCGACAGGAAGAAGATGCTGTGATATGTAAATGATTAGCTTTTCAGAGCATTCACACAAGGTTGGTGCCGGTGGCGACATCTACAACGTGCTGACAAGAAGAAAGTTTCCAACCGATTTCTCATACACAAACAGCAGTTGACCAGCGTTGCCTGGTGAAACGTTGTTGTGATGCCTCGTGTAAGGAGGAGAAATGCGTACCATCACGTTTTCGACTTTGATAAAGGTCGTATTGTAGCCTATCGCGATTGCGGTTTATCGTATCGCGACATTGCTGCTCGCGTTGGTCGAGATCAAATAACTGTTAGCAGAATATGGAATCGGTGGGTTCAGGAGGGTAATACGGAACGCTGTGCTGGATCCCAACGGCCTCGTATCACTAGCAGTCGAGATGACAGGCATCTTATCCGCATGGCTGTAACGGATAGTGCACCCACATCTCGATCCCTGAGTCAAAACATGGGGACGTTTGCAAGACAACCATCTGCACGAACAGTTCGACGACATTTGCAGCAGCATGGATTATCAGCTCGGAGACCATGGCTGCATCACAGACAGGAGCTCCTTCGATGGTGTACTCAACGACGAACCTGGGTGCACAAATGGCAAAACGTCATTTTTTCGGATGAATCCAGGTTCTGTTTACAGCATCATGATGTTTGCATCCGTGTTTGGCGACATCGCGGTGAACGCACATTGGAAGCGTGTATTCGTCATCGCCATACTGTCGTATCATCCGACATGGTGGTATGGGGTGCCACTGGTTACACGTCTCGGTCACCTCTTATTCGCATTGACGGCACTTTGAATAGTGGATGTTACATTTCAGATGTGTTGCAACCCGTGACTCTACCCTTCATTCGATCCATGCGAAACCCTACATTTCAGCATGACCATGCACGACCGCATGTTGCAGGTCCTGTACGAGCCTTTCTGGATACAGAAAATGTTCGACTGCTGCCCTGGCAGCACATTCTCCAGATCTCTCACCAATTGAAAACGTCTAGTCAATGGTGGCCGAGCAACTGGCTCGTCACAATACGCCAGTCACTACTCTTGATGAACTGTGGTAGCGTGTTGAAGCTGCATGGGCAGCTGTACCTGTACACGCCATCCAAACTCTGTTTGACTCAATGCCCACGCGTATCAAGGCCGCTATTACGGCCAGAGGTGGTGGTTCTGTGTACTGATTTCTCAGGATCTATGCACCCAAATTGCGTGGAAATTTAATCACACGTCCGTTCTAGTATAATATATTTGTGCAATGAATACCCGTTTATCATCTGTATTTCTTCTTGTTGTAGCAATTTTAATGGCCAGTAGTGTAATATTCGTACTCAAGTGAGTCAGGTGACATTTACGACATGATTTTGGCCGCACGACGGGAGTTAACAGATTTTGAACTTGGAATGGTTGTTAGAGCTGTAAGCATGGGACATTCCATTTCGGAAATCGTTAGGGATTTCAAAATTCCGACCTCCACAGTGCCAAAAGTCACGGGCAACAGCGCATATTGCAAAGAAATCGCTGCAAGCAGTAGGCAGGCTTGCAGAAAAAAAATGGAGAGGAAGAAGACGGCCTGGAATGCTCGCTGACATGAAATATGAAGTTATCGTTAGATTACGGAAGAGGCGTGAGAAAAAGGAAAGAAGAGGGCACGAAGATTAGGGTTTAACGTCCTGTCGACATCGAGCTCATTAAAGACGGGGCACAAACTCGCTTTGGTTCAAGGATAGGAAGTTCAATAGGCCGTGCCCTTTCAAAGGTACCATCTTGTCATTTGCCTGGAGCGATTTAGGGAAATCACGGAAAACATAACTCCAGATGGCCGGATAAGGATTTGAACCGTAGTCTTCCAGAATGCGAGTCGATTATGCTAACCACTGCGCCACATCGCTTGTTGGAAAAGTCAAGGCGATACCTGTCGTAAGACAAATATTTCAAAGAAACTGTCCTGAACTATGCTCTGTAGATGTAACATCCAGGAAATGCTCGTATAATGTTACTCACAGTGTGAGTCATCCCGACTGGGCTGACACAGCTCCAACGTTTCCGTTGCCACTGAAAACTAACTACAGCACGACATTGCACTTTATCCATGGTCCGCGTCATTTAGTATTGTTTTCTGTTGCGGCGAGCTACGTAGTACGGACATTTGAGTGTGTATCAGGACTGCAGAGATACGCCTGCAAAATAAAAACTAATATTAATAACGCATCTTAATTTTATTTCGAGGTGATAATTAATACTGTGTTAATACATCTCATTCCTGATAAGCACCTGACTTCCTTCGCCCGTACGTTATGTTAGAAATCTTTCGTACTTCCTGCACCGGAAACATCAGCGGACAATATTTCTTGTCAACAAAGAGGTCTCATTCCTCAGATTGTCACTATTAAGAGTTCTGCCATGTTCTCTAACGAAAGGGAGCCGCCCAACACCTCACTCCGCACCACCTCATTCCGTTTGGTATAGTTTGTTCACCATTAAATCACTATTAGATTGGTTGGTTGATCTGGGGGTCCAAACAGCGAGGTCATCAGTCGTATTTGATTAGGGAAGAATGGGGGAGGAACTCAGCCATGCCCTTTCAAAGGAACCGTCCTGGCATTTGCCTGAAGCGATTTAGGGAAACCACAGAAAACCTAAATCAGGATTGCTCTACTTGGGTTTGAACCATTGTCGTCCACACTATTAGATATCGAAGCTCTCCCAATTTGCGCATGGCGTACTCTTAGTGAGCTGTTTCAGTCTACAAATATTGTTTCCTCTGTACATAACAACAATTTTTGTATCACAGTACCATGTTCCAGTTTAATAGGTTGTTAACATTTACACATTGTGAAAACATCCTAATGTCTCGTTTGCCTCTCTTTTTAATCCATATTACCAAAGCGAGTTGAAACACAGGGTGTTTGAGAAAGAACTCCCTCGTTTTAAGTACAAATTTAATGGGGAAATTAATGAAAAATTACATCAATGAGTACATATCATGAAAGAGAATTCCTTAAAGTTTTGTTTAATGTTAATAGACGTCAACATGGGATCCATTTGTTGCCCTGCACACGTTGAGACGATATTTCACTTCTCTCCACATATTCACTAGCATTTCAATTGTAACTATCCCAACTGCTGTAATGATTCTTTCGCGTAAATGATTGACGTCTCTGATCTTTTCACTGTACACAACATTTTTTTATGTGGCCCCAAAAGAAAAAGTCCAGTGGGGTTAAATCTGGGCTTCACAGAGGCCAAGGTATTGGGCCAGCCCTACCTATCCACCTTCCTGGAAAGGGAGTGTCAAGAGCCGCATGCACATGGTTACTCTAATGAGGTGAGGCACCATCTTGGTGGGCAAATACAAGCCCCTTTTCCGCCGCAATATCGTCCATTTGGGGAAAGATGTACTCTGTCAACATGTCACAGTAAATGTCCCCATTTATTGTTTTTTCCCCAAAAATGAAAGGACCAATCACACAATCTTCCATCAAACTGCACCAGACATTAACTTTGGAAGAGTCAGTTTGATGCTGAATAACTTCATGTGGATGCTCTGCTCCTCAAATTCTGCAGTTATGACGATTAACTGTTCCATTGACATGAAATGTAGCCTCATCAGGAACGAGAATCTTTTTAAAAAAAGTGACATCATCATCAATTCTGTGCTGAAAGTCAACAGCAAACTCATACCTTTCGATTTTATCAGTAGGTTTTATTTCATGTAACAGTTGCAACTTGCCAGTACGCAACTTAAGTCTTTTACATACAACATCATACAAAGTACCTTTAGGCACTCATAATTGTAGACTTAAGTCAGGCCAAAGACTTCTTCGGGCTCTGAACACTTGAAACACAGATCTGTTCAACATCTTCAGAAGTTCTCACTCTACCTGGTGATGTTGATTTTAAAACACTACCGGTTTCCTTGAAAGACGATAGGCAATGACAGAAAATTTTTTGCTGTAGGTGGTTTACCACCATGTCTAAAATTACGTTGCACTGTTATAACTGAATGAGTTTTCACAAGACAAATAACACACTGTGCTTTCTGTTGCGAAGTACACATTGGTACTGAGTTGATCTGCACTGCACTACACGCGCGCCTGGACTGAACTGAGAGAACAGAGTTAAAAAACAGCACTGGCGCCTCCTCAAGGTCAAACAGACCTGCCAACTGCAGGGGAGCCAAGCTTCGAGAGTTGATGAATAAAACACCACAAACTAGAATAGTGTATGTCACTTTGTACAGATTCTAGGACAGATTAAACTAGGGAGTTCTTTTTCAAACACACTGTATTTTGTTTGCCTGACCAGAAGGAAGAGGCAATGGAAGGAACTACCATAGAGAGAAATTTCGACGGCCAATGACATAGAGGACGCGCCGCATTGCAGTGGATAAACCAGATTAAGAGCCTGACCGGGACGGGATTGCAGCAAGTAAGTCACCACGCCCAAGACAGAGCTTGGTGGAGATAGGTAGTCAAGGGGTTACCACGTATTGCCACTACACCCTTGCGTAGGGTTAGACCACGGGTGGGCAACAAGCGACCCACGGCCGGATTCGGCCCGCGATTTATTATTTGTTATCAATCCGGTCTGCGGAGGAAATTCGTGGGGAGAGAGAGCGACACTCCCGCATTGTAGCGTGCCTAAAGCGCATTTTCTGCCTTGGTATCATGGGTTTGAGCGGTTTCGGTCATTTCGTGCTGACACCGAAAGAAACGCATGCAATGCTGGTACGTGCTTATGGGGATCGAGCACTGTCCACAAGTGTATGTACGAGTGGTTCGCTCGTTTTCGAGGAGGCCAGGAAAGTGTTTCTGACAATCCTCTTAGCAGACGGCCAGCGACCGCCGTCAGTGACAA
The DNA here is from genome assembly GCF_023898315.1 of Schistocerca nitens. Lineage (NCBI taxonomy): Eukaryota > Metazoa > Arthropoda > Insecta > Orthoptera > Acrididae > Schistocerca > Schistocerca nitens. The sequence continues at coordinate 280,258,299 of NC_064618.1, read as the reverse complement.
AAACATTGAGAAAGTGAGGTCATTAATGACGAATGACCGTCAATTAACTGTGCGCATTGTAGCGCATGAACTGCAGATGAACCGTGAATCTGTGCGACAAATCCTTACCCAGGAGTTAGGGAAGAGGAAAACGTGTTGTCGGCTTGTGCCACATTACTTGACTGACGATCAGAAGCAGGCATGTCTAGAGGCTTCGCAGGATTTCGTCGAAAACAGTGGATGCGACACACAATTTCTTGAACCGTATTGTCACTGAGGATGAAACCTTGTATCTCCAGTACGATCGTGAAACGAAACGGCAAAGCATGGAATGGCGTTTTCCGACATCACCTCGTTGGAAATGGCCAGAGCCGAAAAATCACGCATGAAAACTGTGCTCATCACTTTTTTCGATAGTCCACAAAGAGCTTCTACCTAAGGGAACGATGCTGAATGCTGCATGGTAAGTTGAAATTTTGACCGGTTTCATGCAACGTCTACAAAGGGTATGACCCCAGTACGCACAACAAGGTTCCTGGGTTTTTGTTCATGACAACGCCCGCCCACACGCAGCCAATATCGTCAAACAGTTCCTGCAAAAAAGAGGGTGGTTTCAACTTGAACATCCATCATACTCGCCGGATCTCGATCCTCCAGACTTCTTCCTATTCCCTCGACTCAAACTCGCTTTGAAAAGAAAGAGATTTGACGATATTCCTGACATCCAACGATACGTGACGCGGCTATTGAACGCCATCCCAAAGGAAGACTTCGTGCAAAGTTTCCAGAACATGTATCGCAGAGCTCAGCGGTGCATAGTTATGGGAAGTGACAATTTCGAAGGACAGTAAGGTAACTATAGTTCGGACTTCATCTACGTTAATGTTACAGGACTATTCATCGAACTTTATTGTCAGAGGTTGTACAATCGATATATGCTAAGTTCAAGCGATTTACACTTATAAACTTTTTAAAATGTACGAAGAGATGATGGCTTAATTTGTTTAATATTACAGAAACGATCTGTGCCCATGTAATCAATCATCAAAGTAGATCTGGACAAATATTTTAAAAAATGCTTGCTAATAGGATTTGTCGATATTAACACAGTGAATTTCAAACGGTCAAATGATCTGCATGTCGCCAAGAATCGCGAAGTTACATCTAATTGCTTGTCGACTGGGTTGCCCATCTATATCACTGGCGTATATTGTGTTTCTGTTCTTTTTCGTATTGACATTAGTAAATAATTCCTGTCCGTTGTGGACATATTAGAAGACTGGAATTGTTGTGTTGGGGGTGATTTACAATACGTTAGGTACAGTTACTTTTATAGGTGTTTATTTTTCCATAATGAGATTTCAAAATGCCTGGCATTCCAACTTCAGATCTTCAAATTCATTTACGTATTGTGAACGTTCTTTCTTCACAAACTGTGTTGCAGAATTTTGCAACAGAAATTTTTAAGGCAACTATTGTAAAATGTCTGACACGAAAATAATTGTCAACATCTGATGATGGAGTATCCATCAGATGAAATGAAGGTACTCCCAAAAACACTAGTTTCTTGGTGTGGGTTGCCGTTCGTATCAGTGCGTTATTCCATAAATATTGCCATCAAGGAAAGGGGTTCCATTCATATCCGTGAGTTACCACATAAACTTTACCGACAAGGACGCTATAGTTTGGACTTCATGCACTAGAAGAGCTCCTATCACGTCACGTGACGAGGCAGCCCGCGAGCTTAAGATAAGTATATGAATCAGGCCCGCGAGTCAGAGGTTGCCCATGTCTGGGTTAGACCAAAGATAGAGACCTGAGATTTGTTGTTGCCCATAGGATCCATTTGACAAGACGAATCTCCATGGTGGCGCACAATAAGTCACCTGACTTGTTTCGTGAATAATACATTTGTTGCTGACAAAATTTGTAATTTATTGATGTAGAAGTAAAGAATACAATTTGGAAATACAACACAATGAATCACATGTTCAATATGACTGCCGTTTTGGTTTACAACTCCTTCAAGTCGCACATGTATATTTGTGACGACTCTCCGACACCGAGCGAGGTGGCGCAGTGGTTAGCACACTGGACTCGCATTCGGGAGGACGACGGTTCAATCCCGTCTCCGGCCATCCTGATTTAGGTTTTCCGTGATTTCCCTAAATCGTTTTAGGCAAATGCCGGGATGGTTCCTTTGAAAGGGCACGGCCGATTTCCTTCCCAATCCTTCCCTAACCCGAGCTTGCGCTCCGTCTCTAATGACCTCGTTGTCGACGGGACGTTAAACACTAACCACCACCACCACCAGACTCTCCGACATTAATCTTCTGGAATGGCGCGACATAACTCCACAATGATGGCCCTAAGTTGCACTGCATTTTCGGGTTTCCTGTAGTACACCTTCTCTTTAAGGAACCCCCAAAGGAAGAAGTCACATGAGTTAATGTCCAGCCACATTTTTCCTCCTGCGTAACGTTCTGGAAATCTGTTTGACAATACCCTAAGGCCAAGTCTTCCGTGTAGGAAATCAAGCAGCAACGTTGGCAGTATGGGGTCGTGCCCCATCCTGCATGAACCATTGTGTCAGCAGTGGAAGACATGAGGCCATGAACTGAAGAAAGAACTGGTTTCGCAGCATGTGTAAATAGCGCTCACTGGTTACAGCAGCATCGAAGAGGAATAGACCGATGATTCCACGGCTTGACATCGTGACCCACACACAGACTTTCTCTCCATAGGTGTCTTTCATGTGGATTTTTGCAGAGGTTCATGTGCCCAGAATCGAACGTTATGTTTGTTCACAACACCGTTCACGTAAAAATAAGCTTCGTCATAAAACCATGTGTTATGTAGCACTGCCTCTTGGTCTTGCTCGATTGCTCCTTATCTCTCGCAGTAAGCTTATGCGCCACTGTAATCTTGTATGGATACAAGCGATAGTCGGATTGAATAATTCTTTGTACAGATCGGCGTGAAATTCCCATCTCGGCACTGGCTCTTCTTGTTGATTTAATTGAACAACGAGTCAAAGCCACTCGAACTGCTTCAATATTTTGTGGCGAATGTACGGTACGTGCATGTGGCCGCTGACTCTCCAAAACAGACCCAGTACCTTCAAATTTTTGATGTAACCTGCGTCTTGTCTGTGCGCTGGGAGCCCACCATGTGCCTAAATGAGCACGAAACGTTCTCTGCGTCAATGTAACGCTGTTCGTCGCCGCGAACAGTATCACAATCTCCGTCTTTTGTGTGATGCTCAACCGTCCTTTGTCCGCCATCGCGGAAACTGAAATGGCCGACTCACAACGGAAGCAATGAACTCGCAACGACATCTGGCGTAATTTCTATGAACTGCACGAAGTTGAGGGCACAGTTTGAAAGCTGTTGCCCCGATAGTATATTTGTAGGACCAAAATTCAATCGGATGACTATCTTTCACCACCCTGTAGTAGATAAAATCAGTTGTTTTTTGCTAGAAAGCAATTTTTATATCATCATACTTTCCAAGAAGGGTTGTCAGACAGAAGTATATAATTGTGGACCTGTATCGCAGACATGAATCTGTTGTAGAATTATTTAAGATATCTTATGCTCAGGTATTAAGAACTTGCTGGAGAATGAAAGTCTTCTCTACGAAAATTAACAATGATTAAGTAAACAGAGATCTTGCGAAGCAGCTCGCTCCATTCGTCCATGAGGTTAGGAGCGCTGTAACAACGGCGCCCAGGTTGATGATGTGTTGCTTGACATCAGAAAGCTGTTCGATACAGTTCCACGCTGTCGTTTAATAAAGAAAATACGAGCGCATCGAGCAATGGAGGAGATTTGTGACTGTGTTTAGGGCTTCCTAGAATATAAAACTCAACACTCGCTCGTAACTTGGCAAAGTTGACAGATGTAGAAATAACTTCAGGGGTACCTCAAGGAACTGCTGTAGAGCCACTACAATTTACATGTCGTTCTTAACGGGACGAAATGGACAGAACTAAAGTAATTTCGAGAGTATCCCAAAGGGATGTCATAGGGTGTCAGTGTTTGCAGTACGAGCCAAAGCATTATGACACCTGCTTAATAGCATGTAGATTCTCCGTCTTTGGAACGCCATACAGCAGCAATATTGCGTGTAATGGATTCGGCAAGTCCTTTGTACGTTGCTGAAGGTATGTGACCCCAGATGCTTACGGATGGGTGCTGCAGTTCCCATAAGTTACGGGCCGTTGGGTCCGTTGGGCCCATATCAGGAGAATCTGGTGGCCAAGACATCAACTTGAATTCAGTATCATGCTTTTCAAACGACTATAGCATGATTGTGGCACTGCAGGATGGACAATTATCCTGACGGAAGATGCTGCCGCTGACGTGGAAAACAACTATGAAAGGATGCAGATGGCCTGTTATAATGTTCACACTGTTCACAGCTGACGTGGTACCTTCGATTACTACCACATATTCCATGGAAGTACAGGTGAATAGCCATAGCGTAAAACTGCCTCCACCAGCTTGCGTCCTTGGCGTGGTACGTATTTCGTGCAGTCGTTTGCCTGGATGACGCTCTGTATTTGGACACAGCCATCGACTTGGTGCGACAAGAAACGTGATTCATCCGATCAGGTGGCGTGTTTACATTGATCCATGGTCCTATCTCTACGATCCCCTGCCCACTGCAGCCGCAATTGGCGATTTCGTCGGGTGTACACGGTGTAACGGCGCGAGCCTAAAGCAAGGCAGCCACTTGCCATAACCTGCTGGGGCGGCACTGCTCTACAGTGCCCGCTAAGGCCTGTGAATCCGTGACCAGCTGGTTAGGCCGTTATTACACTGTCAAATTTCTTTGTCAAAGACTTCATCAAAGATGTGATCAAATATTCCGTCAAATATATTTGACAAAGATCTTTGACGTAGCGCTAGAAGGGGTATTACACTGTCATCATATTTTTCGTCAAAGTTCAAGATGGCTGACAACAACAACTTGTTATTAACCGCAGCAGTTGCATGTACCAAAATTGCACTGTGTGCACATGCGGAAGAGAAGCGGGGGGAAAAAAGAAAACGTACCTGGGTGAAGCCATGGGTTTTATGACGACACGATAAAAGCATTCAACAAAACTTGTTACGTGAGCTTATAGTGGAGGACGTCAAGTCGTATATCAATTACTAAAGAGTGGATGGGCATACATTTCTGTATGTGCTCAGTGAAGTGTATCCTCATATCATAATATTCACTGAAGAACTGCTACATCTGCAGAAGACAGGCTCACTGTAACACTCCGATTCCTTGCTACAGAAGACAGTTGGGTTAGGTTAGGTTAGGTCTCCAATCTTCTTAATCTATTTCTGTATTCAGGGTGCCTCATGTTGTAAAGCGCCTCTTCAGCTTTATACATCTCTATTAATTTTGTAGCCCCCCCATGAACCACGGACCTTGGCGTTGGTGGGGAGGCTTGCGTGCCTCAGCGATACAGACGGCCGTACCGTAGGTGCAACCACAACGGAGGGGTATCTGTTGAGAGGCCAGACAAACGTGTGGTTCCTGAAGAGGGGCAGCAGCCTTTTCAGTAGTTGCAGGGGCAACAGTCTAGATGATTGACTGATCTGGCCTTGTAACACTAACCAAAATAGCCTTGCTGTTCTGGTACTGCGAACGGCTGAAAGCAAGGGGAAACTACAGCCGTAATTTTTCCCGAGGGCATGCAGCTTTACTGTATGATTAAATGATGATGGCGTCCTCTTGGGTAAAATATTCCGGAGGTAAAATAGTCCCTCATTCGGATCTCCGGCCGGGGACTACTCAGGAGGACGTTGTTATCAGGAGAAAGAAAACTGGCGTTCTACGGATCGGAGCGTGGAATGTCAGATCCCTTAATCGGGCAGGTAGGCTACAAAATTTAAAAAGGGAAATGGATAGGTTAAAGTTAGATATAGTGGGAATTAGTGAAGTTCGGTGGCAGGAGGAACAATACTTTTGGTCAGGTGAATACAGGGTTATAAATACAAAATCAAATAGGGGTAATGCAGGAGTAGGTTTAATAATGAATAAAAAATAGGAGTACGGGTAAGCTACTACAAACAGCATAGTGAACGCATTATTGTGGCCAAGATAGACACGAAGCCCACGCCTACTACAGTAGTACAAGTTTATATGCCAACTAGCTCTGCAGATGACGCAGAAATTGATGAAATGTATGAGGAGATAAAAGAAATTATTCAAATAGTGAAGGGAGACGAAAATTTAATAGTCATGGGTGACTGGAATTCAAGCGTAGGGAAAGGGAGAGAAGGAAACATAGTAGGTGAATATGGATTGGGGCTAAGAAATGAAAGAGGAAGCCGTCTGGTAGAATTTTGCGCAGAGCATAACTTAATCATAGTTAACACTTGGTTTAAGAATCATGAAAGAAGGTTGTATACATGGAAGAACGCTGGAGATACTAAAATGTATCAGATAGATTATATAATGGTAAGACAGAGATTTAGGAACCAGGTTTTAAATTGTAAGACATTTCCAGGGGCAGATGGGCACTCTGGCCACAACCTATTGATTATGAACTATAGATTAAAACTGAAGAAACTGCAAAAAGGTGGGAATTAAAGGAGATGGGACCTGGATAAACTGACTAAACCAGAGGTTGTACAGAGTTTCAGGGACAGCATAAGGGAACAATTGACAGGAATGGGGGAAAGAAATACAGTAGAAGAAGAATGGGTAGCTTTGAGGGATGAAGTAGTGAAGGCAGCAGAGGAACAAGTAGGTAAAAAGACGAGGGCTAGTAGAAATCCCTGGGTAGCAGAAGATATATTGAATTTAATTGATGAAAGGAGAAAATACAAAAATGCAGTAAATGAAGCACGCAAAAAGGAATACAAACGTCTCAAAAATGAGATCGACAGAAAGTGCAAAATGGCTAAGCAGGGATGGCTAGAGGACAAATGTAAGGATGTAGAGGCTTATCTCAGTAGGGGTAAGATAGATACTGCGTATAGGAAAATTAAAGAGACCTTTGAAGAAAAGAGAACGACTTGTATGAATATCAAGAGCTCAGATGGAAACCCAGTTCTAAGCAAAGAAGGGAAAGCACAAAGGTGGAAGGAGTATATAGAGGGTCTATACAAGGGCGAGGTACTTGAGGACAATATTACGGAAATGGAAGAGGATGTAGATGAAGATGAAATGGGAGATACGATACTGCGTGAAGAGTTTGACAGAGCACTGAAAGACCTGAGTCGAAAGAAGGCTCCGGGAGTAGACAACATTCCATTAGAACTACTGACAGCCTTGGGAGAGCCAGTCCTGACAAAACTCTACCATCTGGTGAGCAAGATCTATGAGACAGGCGAAATACCCTCAGACTTCAAGAAGAATATAATAATCCCAATCCCAAAGAAAGCAGGTGTTGACAGACATGAAAATTACCGAACTATTAGTTTAATAAGTCACAGCTGCAAAATACTAACGCGAATTCTTTACAGACGAATGGAAAAACTGATAGAAGCCGACCTCGGGGAAGATCAGTTTGGATTCCGTAGAAATGTTGGAACACGTGAGGCAATACTGACCCTACGACTTATCTTAGAAGCTAGATTAAGGAAAGGCAAACCTACGTTTCTAGCATTTGTAGACTTAGAGAAGCTTTTGACAATGTTGATTGGAATACTCTCTTTCAAATTCTGAAGTGGCAGGGGTAAAATACAGGGAGCGAAAGGCTATTTACAATTTGTACAGAAAGCAGACGGCAGTTATAAGAGTCGAGGGGTATGAAAGGGAAGCAGTGGTTGGGAAGGGAGTTAGACAGGATTTTAGCCTATCCCCGATGTTATTCAATCTGTATAGTGAGCAAGCAATAAAGGAAACAAAAGAAAAGTATGGAGTAGGAATTAAAATCCATGGAGAAGAAATAAAAACTTTGAGGTTCGCCGATGATATTGTAATTCTGTCAGAGACAGCAAAGGACTTGGAAGAGCAGTTGAACGGAATGGACAGTGTCTTGAAAGGAGTGTATAAAATGAACAACAACAAAAGCAAAACTAGGATAATGGAATGTAGTCTAATTAAGTCGGGTGATGCTGAGGGAATTAGATTAGGAAATGAGACACTTAAAGTAGTAAAGGAGTTTTGCTATTTGGGGAGCAAAATAACTGATGATGGTCGAAGTAGAGAGGATATAAAATGTAGACTGCCAATGGCAAGGAAAGCGTTTCTGAAGAAGAAAAATTTGTTAACATCGAGTGTAGATTTAAGTGTCAGGAAGTCGTTTCTGAAAGTATTTGTATGGAGTGTAGCCATGTATGGAAGTGAAACGTGGACGATAAATAGTTTAGACAAGAAGAGAATAGAAGCTTTCCAAATGTGGTGCTACAGAAGAATGCTGAAGATTAGATGGGTAGATCACATAACTAATGAGGAGGTATTGAATAGAATTGGGGAGAAGAGGAGCTTGTGGCACAACTTGACTAGAAGAAGGGATCGGTTGTTAGGACATGTTCTGCGACATCGAGGGATCACCAATTTAGTATTGGAGGGCAGCGTGGAGGGTAAAAATCGTAGAGGGAGACCAAGAGATGAATACACTAAGCAGATTCAGAAGGATGTAGGCTGCAGTAGGTACTGGGAGATGAAGAAGCTTGCACATGATAGAGTAGCATGGAGAGCTGCATCAAACCAGTCTCAGGACTGAAGACCACAACAACAACAACATTAATTTTGTAGTTGTCGGTTCACACCAATTGTATTTACCGGCAATGTTTATAAAAACACTACAGATGACAGAACACTGCGGCGATGCTAGCGCTCCACGTGGTAACATGTCACACAGCAGTGAACAGAAGACAAGCGACTTCTTTGATCAAATCTACAGCGAGGCCCTAGATTTGATCAAATATTTGACGACATTTGACAAAGTTCCCTATTACACCATCAAATTTCTTTGAGAAAGATATTTGACAAAGAAATTTGATAGTGTAATACCGGCCTTACCGAAACCAGGGCTACTTCGGCACACGGCGTGCGTGACATCTGCGGCCGCCTCACCGCAAGAAACCCGCTGTAGCTCCTATGAATACGTGCTATCCAGACTGGCTCGTCATCGAATTGGCCAGATGTCGAATGGACATCCGCTGGAGTGTTGGCTCCTGCTGAGAGGCCACTACTGCTCGACGGGTCTGCTTGCCAGGGGCCCCGCCGCAGCACTGAGGGCCGAGGGACGAACTGACGCCTTGCTGGCAATCAAGCTACTGGGCGTACAGCAGCGCCAGATGCCGCAAGCAAGGCGGAGGTCCGGGGTTCGTACCCGGATGCCTCTGCCGCCTCGCGCAGAGCGGCCAGCTAGTCTAGCCTACAGCCGCGCGATCTCACACCGTTCTGAGCCGGGACCACTGACTACCTGAGCATGCAGACGTCACAAAGTCCCCGTTCCCCCGTGCTGAGCTAGACGTAGCAACGTCTAGCTGCATCACCAGTAAGCTTCGTATACCGACGTTCGAGAGCACGATGCCCGCCGCCTAGCGCCGACCTGACGGGAGCACAAGCCTCCAGTAAACGCTGGCATAAAATAAATAAACGCTACTACCGACAACAAGCTGCTTTGGACTCATGATGCTCCATCAGAGAACGCACCACCTGATAAAATGAGGACACGCAGGGGTCTGTGTGCTAGGTGAAAGGCGGCTACTGTGATACACTTAAACCAAAATTGGTATAAAACTTTTTTTTGTTATGAAATAATGTAGAATTGAATAAAACCTTTGCCTGAACAACTGCTTTGGTATCAATGACTTCTAACGAAACGACACACAACCAGAAAACGTTTTCCAAGACTTTCAATTCGAGTTGTTAAAAAAAAATTGTCGGGCCACGCAACAAAAAATAGGTTTCCAAACAAAAATCGTGTTTTTTGGTTCATAAACAAACTAATCTGTTTATATATTGCAAGTAGAAGACAAAAACGAATGGTTGTTTAAAAAGCCTTTTCAACTTGTCGTCGACTGAAACTGATAACTGGAATGACTTGTGACTTGTGAACTGAGGTTTTCTGTAAAACAGTTCTACGTGCTCCTTCGTACAGTTTTGATAGAAGTCTGCCAATTTCTTTTCTCTGTTAAATCTGTGAGACAATTTTAAATTTTTCGCCAAATGGTAATCCAACTCTTGAAATTCAATTGTAGCTAGTGGCACTAACCTGGAATCTAAATCTCTCATTTGTGCTACAGGCATTCTTTTGGAATTTTTTTCAACTGTATGTCTGAAAAAGATACGGGAGGGGTTACACACGTCTGCTTATTCTGCGCAGCTGATATTAATCTCCTTTGCAGAGTAGTTCCAGGAACGTTAAAACGATCGGAAGCAACCTAAAACGCTTGAAACTGCTTGCTTCATTGCAGTCTCGGACCAATTCCCTCGACCCTCACCGGCAAGCTTCTTCTTCAACAATTAAAAAAAAAATACTTATATAGCCCATATGACCCGAATTTGGTATGGCCCATACTGATATTGCACATTAAAATATGGTGGAAATGGAAACTGCCTTGAGTGAACGGAATTTCAATATTACGATGAAATCTTCATTAGACTACTTAAATATTAATACTAATTTGATAGTATTATTTCTTATCTTTAAAAGCATAAACCGATTACGGAAATTAAACCTTTCACCAGCTTAGGCATAACATTTACTTGTGACTCAAACTCGACAGCTACGTTATTCAAGTTCAAGCAATTGAGGGAGTGAAGTTTGCACTTTATTCCAAGAATGAATGTGTCCGCTGTTTTATGACACACACGAGAAACGCTAAGTGGCCCATACTAATCTCAGTTCCCCTGCATACGAAGTGAATGGCATTTTTCTTGCAAAGTTGTTACGAGCGTAGTAATGATTTGTGGAGGAGGTCTGTGAACAGCAGCATGACTTTTGAGAGCACCTATTCTAAAGGTGAAAGGAACTTTCTTCTGCTGTATTTGGTTGTCAAGGGTAACGGAGTGCAGCATTCAGCACCTAATCGATTTTCTTTTGGACAATATCCTGAGATAAGTTCCAAACATCTCCACATTCTCTCTTGGAGTGAGGATATATGGCGCCAGCGGTAGCAATTCATCCGTCAATGGGATCGTTAACCTCAGTGACCCCCTTAGTGCTATTCGAGAGTGCGAACTCCCATTATCATGATTGGTATCATAAACAAGACCTTGCACTGTTCTTAAATCATCACAGCTATCCAAGCACTGGACCTACTAATCAACGGGATGATGTCCAAGTGAAAGACAGGCAATGAACGACACTAAAATCATCATATTTTCGTGTTTTACGAGTTACTGCTGTGAAATACACACATCAAAAAAAGTTTTGCATCACCTCCGTTCCGGGAGTTCGGGAACCTTGTAAGTAGGCTGTTTATGTTTTCTTATTGGCAACGTTACGTAGCGCTCTGTATGAAAATCACTGGCTGTGCTGTGTGCAGTCTGTGGCTAGTTTGCATTGTTGTCTGCCATTGTAGTGTTGGGCAGCGGCAGCTGGATGTTAACAGCGCGTAGCGTTGCGCAGTTGGAGGTGAGCCGCCAGCAGTAGAGTTGGGCAACACGATTCTTTTTCCCGATTCGATTCCTACGATTCAATCTCACATTGCGAATCGATTACTACGATTCGTTCACGATTCATTCTAGTCTTCGATGGCACGATTCTTACGGAATGCAAAAAGTTCTAAATCTTACTTACAGATGGCAGGACATGTCTAAAATTGTCAATTGGGTTAGAATCGAACTGTGTGATGATGAGATATGCCACAAATAGTTTATTTATGAGTAAACATGCAAATGACGTTGCAAGTGTGATTCTCGATTTATACGTGTAATGCCTTAATTGTTGAAAGGTCACGTTTGATTTGATTGCATCTATTGTTTTATTTCAGTATGCCAGAAAAGAGGAGTCGATTTGTGCGGAAGGTGGTGCAAAATTACGTGGTATGTCAGTTTGGTTGTGTGGCTTGAACGTATTTAACTACAGACCTCTGTTTTATAGTAACAAAATCTAGCAGTGAGGCAGACGTGGTTTGCCTCATATCATCCTAAGTTTTCCTGTGCTAAATGTCTTTCCAAGTCCACATCACCCTTGAAATTCATAACGCAGCTGACAGCCCTCCCACACAGCAAATTTAGCTTAACTTTCATTTCTTCTAAATACAAAGCATAGGTATTTTGCATTTAATTTGTCTGAGAACTTGCCGCTGTCACTGCTATTTACGTAAGAAGACGACATACTTCTAAACAATAGGATTCAATCGTATACCACGACGTTACTTCACTAACATTTAATATGAATCTGAACACGGTAACATTCGAAAACTAGAATTTTAAAGACGGTATTACACGGCGATCCGTCAAGAAAGGTATTGGTTAGAGAGCTTACATTCGCTCTGTAATATTGGTCTAGTGCGACAGCCATTTAGTGGCGGCACTGGTGGAACTAACAGAATTAGCAAATTGGCAGTGAAGTAATGTCGCTGTATACGATTGTATCCTACACTTTAGAAGTATGTCCTCTTCTCACATAAATAGTAGTGGCAGAAGCAAGTTCTCAGACAAATTAAAAGCAAAATACCTATGCTTTGTATTTCGACGAAACAAAAAGTTAAGTGTGTGAGGGCTGACAGTTGCTTTATTGTGAAATATAAGGTGCTGTGGAATTGGAAAGAGCACAGAAAAACGTAGGATGATATGAATCCGCCCATGTGCACTATACAGAGATAGTAAACGGGAAATGCCTTTACGCTCGTTCCCGTCAGCAACCGCCAAGTGTCAACTTGGTTTTCACGAGTAATATTACGGCCCACGAACTTCGTTTGTTCGTTCCGAGCTTCCTTTGTTCACACGCATCCTCCACTTGACTGCCACCTGGCGGTCGTAATCATTCGGCATGATTCGGAAGTTACCTTCGAAGTATAGCGTACTAAGAATCGATGAATCGTTGGAACTTGGAATCGTCACGACTCGGAAACACGCAATCGTTCTTACGATTCTTTTGAACGACGATTCGTCTGTATCACGATTCGATTCTTACGACTCTTTATTTAGAGTCGTTCAAATGAACGACTCATTCACGAATCACCACAACTCTAGCCAGCAGTAGTGGATGTGGGGAGAGAGATGGCGGAGCTTTGAAATTTGTAAGACTGGATGTCAATTATGACTATTAAGCTGGCAGTAGTGGGGCTCGCTGTATTGCAGTAGTTCGAGTAACGAAGATTTTTGGTGAGGTAAGTGATTTGTGAAAGGTATAGGTTAATGTTAGTCAGGGCCATTCTTTTGTAGAGATTTTTGAAAGTCAGATTGCGTTGCGCTAAAAATATTGTGTGTCAGTTTAAGCACAGTCATGTATAATTGTTTAAAGGGGACGTTTCATATGTCGACCCTTAGCCGAGGATACCTCACTGGAATCTTCTGATTTTTTCGTGTAGTTTGTGTAATTAGTGTAGCTATTGTTTATTGCTAGCGCGTAATTGTAGAGAGAATCTCCTTTGTAGTTGCAGTCTTTCATTGTTGTACGCATGTAAATTTGCACCAAGTATTTCGCAGCTTGCAATTAACTAGATATTATTTTCAGCGCTATGTTAATGTCTTCACTTATTTTCTGTGTTATCATGTGAAATATTCTGACAATAATGGCGTGTGAAAAACGTAACACTAGACTCCAAAGTAAACAGAGAAATAATAGTGACGACGAGCGTAGCTTTGCGAGGTGCCGGGGCTAGCAGTGTATTTAACACTAAATTCTTGAATCTACATCTGTAAATGATGCTCTAAGCCCCCCTATTCTAACTCCGACTTTTGCTGTTGCACAAGGATGAAAAAAAAATATACGCGCACTGACTGTAATCAGCCCTGCAAGTGGAGTAGAAAAGAGTTTGGCACCTGCAATAATTTAATTTGATAAATAAGTTAAATAAAGGAAAGTTTCATTAACCTAGTGAGGAATGATAGGTTTACTCTACCGATTAACAGAATGAAAGTTCTGTGCAAAATAACAATATGATTTATTACGACTAAACACAAAATACTAAACCAATACACATGACACATTTACAATACATTAAATTGGCTCGAATTGGAAACACAAACAAATGCTATAAAGGTGAAGTTGTCCCTAACTTAGATCGTGAGGTTTAAGACGAAGTGGTATGTGGAGCCAATTCCTTTCCACTCAAATCTCGAGAGAGACACACAGCTAACCCAACAGTAATTGCTGCTACTCAAGACAGAACAAAGTTAGAAAAGGATGAACAGGCGCGCTCTGCTGAGCTCTGATTATCACCTAGGAAAATCCCTATCTGCCGGTGCTGCGGACGTACATTACCAAACTGTCTTCTTATCTCCCAGAACACGATCTGGCGTACCGCAGGCGAGGGCTGGTTGCTTCGACGTCCTCGACCGAAAGGCGACTGCCGACTCCCCACAAGAGCACCCGTACAGGCCGAACACAGAACATTTCCGCACCCACGACAGTGGCCGAGGTTAAACGTTCCAATCAGCAACTCGAAAACCGGCGGAAATTCCACTCCATTGCCGGAGCACTACCATTCCACCAATGGAGATTCTTGGCGCCAATTTCTGTGCTGATTTTGCTACGTCACGGCGCTATGCTCTGAGCAAACCAATCACCGTTACTATTTTGCAGAAAGTGCGGGAATTTTCCCGCCACAACTGCCAGGGTACACAAGTCATTCCCACGCCTCGCTGGTAGCCCGCCAGAAAGTGTTTTCGCTAAGTTTCTACGAAGTAATGGAACCTCTAGCCCAGCCGCTACTTCACACCCCAGCGGGCGTGTCTCTTGACAATGTCGGCGTCTGCAAAGCATTCACTCGACTGCCTCACACACGTCGGCTTAACCCGCCTGTCACCGGACCACCCGGGTGACGAGAGACGCTGCGTGGGAAGTCCGCGTGTGAAGGAATAGCAGCCCTCCACCGCATGCAAATAGAGAGGAGAGTCGTAAGATAGAAATATGAGAGGGGGCTCATGCCACCTCTCAGCTTACCAGCACCGTTGTCTAATGAATTAACAGACATTCAAAGTAGTAATTTGGTAATTGTGCATAGGGAAATGGAGCGGGCGGCAAATAATGGCGTAGACAGTGGAACAATTAGTGAACAGGGAAGCATTATCGACCGATCGGTCGGCAACAGCTCGCCTCAGGAATCCGAAATGACAGAACACAATATTGCAAATACTGTAGACTCAAGTTTTGGGTCCCCACCGTTTTCTCAAATAAGTCAAGACACATTTTCTGCTCGTCAAAATGTAAATGTTGCCGGTGCAAAGGCACTGCCGAAAAGCATAGAGGAACAGCTCCCAGACACTAATACATTATTATTGCAATTAATGCAGCAAATGAAACAAAATCAGAGACAAACACAGCAACAGTTAGACACAATGGAACAAAATCTTCAAAAGTTAGACACAATGGAACAACACCAGAGACAAACACAGCAACAGTTAGACACAATGGAACAAAATCTTCAAAAGTTAGACACAATGGAACAACACCAGAGACAAACACAGCAACAGCTTCAAAAGTTAGACTCATTGGAACAAACTCTTGAACAAACACGTGAAGATTTAACTACTGAGTTACATAACATTGAATCGAAATGTCAAAAAGCCTGTAATGACGTAAAAACACAAATTTGTGAGCATTTTCAACCTATTTTTTCGCGGCATGAAAATGCATTACAAAATCACGAAGCAGCCATAAAAGAACTGCAGATTATTGTTCATGAAAATCATGAGACCTTGCAAGCTAAAATTGACTCAGTTGCATCTACCGATACGCTTACGCAACTTGCAAAAACTCAGGAAAATTTAAAGGGCACAGTAGATACGATTTCAACACAAATGGACACTCTGAAACTTGGTTCAGAAAAACATACAGAGGAAATAATTTCACTATTGGATAAAGTAGCCGAACTTTCAGATCAGTTCACTAACTTATCTACAAAGGTAGATGATGATCTGAATGACACAACACCTGTAGCCTTCACTGACACTGAAGAGTATGAAGAAATTAGAAAATTCAAACAAAATCAAAATCAAATCAATACACAGTACAAAAGAGAAATCCGGGAAGTGCAAGATCAGTTGGCACAAGTAATACAAGAATTACGTATTTCAGAGGACACTCGCGCCCCAATAGGGGAAGAGGGACATAGAAATATGGAACAGCCACAAAATAATAACACAGCGCATTTCGGAAATTATGAAAGAAATTGGCAAGGTGCACCGAATTTTGAAATGGAACCGCCGAAACGACGTAACAATGACCGAAATGCGACTCGCCGACATGATGACTTTGACTATAAGCTGTTCATTACTACACGTAAATTCAAAACATTTAAGAATTCTGGCAACGACATTCATCCACAAGCATGGCTCCATCAATTCACTCATTGTTTTCCTCCCAACTGGTCGTTAGAACACAGATTAGAATTTATGTGTGGCTATTTAGAGAATGAACCAGCTGTAAGAATGCGATCGGTCATTCACGATTGTCACAGTGAAGGAGAATTTTACCATGCCTTCCTCTCAGCATATTGGTCTCAAGCTACACAAGACCGAGTAAAACATAGCATCATGATGATGAAACACTTTGAACAATCTGAATTTTCCAGTCTTGTCAAATATTTTGAAGACATGTTGCATAAGAATCAGTATCTTTCAAACCCATACAGCCCCTCAGAACTCATCCGCATTTGCTTAATCAAATTGCCTGAACATGTACGACGTATTATTTTAGCAGGACATTGCAAAGACGACATTGAAGCTTTTCAGGGACTGTTACAAGAACTGGAAATTGACACTGACAATCGCGGAACGCGAAAACAAGAGCACAACAATTACAGGTCACATCTGTCACAATTCCGCGATGAAAGAAATAATAACTGGACACGACAAGGCTATTCTCACAACACATATCGTGACCAAAACAGACACCACCCTATGACAACCGTTGGCAGAGTAGTAATAATTACAGGGAAAGATCGCATTTCCGTAGTAATGAATATGACAGAGATTACCATAGAAACAGACAATATGGGAACACAACCAATTATTATCAAGGGAGACAGAATAATTTCAGACGCAATAGTTCAGTGCGCAGTTACGATTCCGGGAGAAATTCTCCACCACATGACCGACAAAAAAGAAACTATGTAAACTACCGACAAAACGACAGACCTGAATTCCATCAGAACTGGCGAGCTTCAAACAGGGCAGGGCCTTCTCGGCATGGTGAATTTGTAGAGGTTAGGTCTCCTAATCCCAATAACGACGCGCGCCAACAAAGAAACAGACAATGACTCGCACAGCCGCGTGCGCCGGCTGGCTCAGAGAAAAATAACATAGGCGCTAACCTTGAGAAAAATTCCAGTATTCTTTACCGACGTATACCACACGATGATTCCGTTGAAGCTAAAACTCTGCGTACTATGAAGAGTAAAGGTTTACACCACATTTCACATGTAAAACCATTTATTGAAAGATAATCTGCTTTTTAACTTTGTCTTTGCCATAAAACTTTTCAATTCACGCTACTAGTACACTTTGCCACACTGAGAAACTGTTAACATGCAACAATGTTTTGAAGTTAAATATCCAACCAAGAACCAAGAGAACTTATTTAAACAGAAATTACGAATGCATTGTTATAGTGAACAGACTACACATTGTTGTATTTGTACATTCTTGCTTGTTAGTTGCACGATTACGTAACGACTATCAGGCTTATATACTTAGGACACATACTGGTACTGCTAATGAGATTTTAATGCAACATTTAGGTTTACTTGAAATTTGGTGTATCATGAGGTAAGTGCATTGGCTTCTGCAGAACTTAGCTTTCGGAGGACGATAACTACGACACTTCCACAGAGATTATCTTACAGCAAGACGCAAAATTTAGCGCTACAGGACACGTATTTGAGTGATTAATTTTGTACTTAAATCATTTATTTTTAAAGATATTTGAAGTACAATGATACAAAGGTTTTCCGTGATACATTTCATTCCATTGCTGTAATCTGTAACACCTGAGGGTATAATTACATTAATCCTCAGGGGGGTACACGCCTACTTTGTGTATCATGTGTTTGGCAAGCACAAGGAGCCCTAGCTAATATGGTATTTGCTTATACAACTTTACACATCGGTACCATATTTCCCTAATACATAAATTACACAGCTATCTGATCATTTAACTGAGAGACTAACCTTTTTTTTTACTACATCAGTGACAGATGTTTACGTAATTACACCGTTGTATAACTTCACACTTTTGAAGTTGTATTTTGTCTGTAGTTTGTGAACTGTTCATATTTTTTCGGAACCAATGTGATACTATGAGAGCTTTGAATGATGTATTTGGTAAGGGAGCATGATTTTAAAGTACGTTTGAGGCAGATGACACTTTTGACATGAGCAGAGAATTTTTTTTAGGTTTTGAAATTATTGGAGGAAGCTACGACGATTTTGAGAGTTGACTGAGGTGTTATGATGTTATTATTACGATGACTATGTGTATTATGCTGTTGCGGTATGTTTATGATCAATAAGCTGATGCTATATGAGTTATTTGAGTATGCTATGTATCTGTTATGATGAAATATTGAAGAAGTATCGACGAATAAGGTAAGGAATAATGAGTAGTGGTTAGGGACTCTGGTTTGTGAAACAGGTTGTTGGAAACCAAGAATCGTACTTTAAGAGTTATGAAATGTATGTAAATGCGTGAATGTATTACAATGCTGACGAAAATTTTTTGGACTCTGTTATATCAATAGGATTTTGTTTCTACACACTAGTAACGCAAATTCTTGACCTGTGAAATATTTTTATATGAGACTGTCACTGTAGCAGAAACTGCTGTCGTAAATATTTCCGTAAGAAAGTTAAGTGACCACCTGCACGTAATGCGTCGTGGGCACCCAGATGGGCGACAGTCGCCTGGAAAGAAGTCATTAGTGAGTGCCTTTCAGAGGCAAAGGTGAAAAAAAAGAGGCCATTATCCTCGCTATTGACATTCCTTTGTATAAAGCATCACAAAAAACGACACGGTCGAACTTGAAAACATATGATTATACTGTGGAGCTCTTAATTTATGATATTTACTAAAATGCCTACTGAAACGATGAGAAACATTTCACGGCTATTGTCTTGCTAATTGAGAGAAATGCCATATGGCTTGCTTTATGTATTTATTTACTCATTTTGTTTAATATCTAGTTTCTAGCTGCACTGCAGCATTGGTTAAAATAAAATTTTATAGATGTTCTAATATAAATATTTTCTGTCTACAGATCGAGTAAATAATAATTTTTTTTAAAAATGAGGGAGCACAAAAAGACATTTACCTTCACAGGAACTGCATTCATAATTTTCTTTTCAAGTACTTGGTAATTTATTTTGTAGAATAAGTTGTGGTGCACCACTTTAATGACATAGATATTAAGATGTGAATTGACATTTCCCTTATCTGCATTGTTGTCTTTACTGTAATATTTTTCTGCTTGAGCTCTGTCATGTTTAGATATAATTTATTGCATTTGCTTCTGCTGTTTGCCAGGCATAGTACTACTAAATTTCACTTTACATTACTCTGTTAAGCCAGTTTTACTACTGATTTATTTTTCTTGTTTGCTGCTCATTGCGTAATATTAGTTGTAATATTGCTGCTTGCTTGGCCAATTTGAATATTTTGTCATTGCTGTTTGTGTTAATTGTTTTGTACTGCTGCATTGCCTCGTCCCTTAGTTTAGCATCTGAGCTCAGTAGATTTAAGTTAGCTTAAGATGGGGTAGGCTATATGAGAGAACTATTTGTGATGAATTGGAAGAAATGCATTGAGAAGCTATAAGAAAATAGTTTGGCCAAAAAAAGTATTTTGAAAGAGAATATGAACCAAAAAAGTAGGGTTTAGGGACAACAGGTTTAGGTAGGATTTTCTTGGAAATAAATAATGAGGTAAGAAATATGTGAACATATAAATACAAAAAGCATGCTTGGATAGGATTTTTTTGGTGGAAACAAATGTTGAAATAAGACGAAAGATCTATGGAATGAAGTTTTGGGTTGGACTGCAGTACCAAATGTTACACTGAAAACAAACCCTGTCCTTTCCTCCTGTGTTATTCTGGTATGTGTTTGTGCACTCTTGTGTATTTGTGTTTTTCCTGTCTTTATGTGTTTATCTGATAAGAGATATGTTGTAGAATTTTTCAAATGATATGTCATTTTCTTTGTAAAGATGTTTAAACATTATTTATCTGTTTTGTTTTAATGCTCATGTGTGAAGTTGATGTTTCGAAAGTTATTCTGATCTTTTATGTATGTACTCATGTCATAATTCCTGTAACACTGACGTATATGTTATTTCGATTCTTTTGTAAAGCCTGTACTACAAATTTTCTCTGTATTGTTATGTTCTTTAATGATGTATTTTGTACCTTTGTAATTGTATTCTTATGTTATAAAATTG
Source organism: Schistocerca nitens (assembly GCF_023898315.1). Classification (NCBI taxonomy): domain Eukaryota; kingdom Metazoa; phylum Arthropoda; class Insecta; order Orthoptera; family Acrididae; genus Schistocerca; species Schistocerca nitens. Next base: position 280,237,807 of record NC_064618.1, on the reverse strand, counting down.
TAATTGACACCAGGTCATCAAATTAAGTAACTTGTAAGTTCATTTCACTGCACACGTTTCTGTTGGTCATAGTAAATGGACAATATGTGAGAAGTAGGGACTGTTAGTGTTTGCACGTGTGTTAATAATTCAGCAAGGGACTGGATAACAGCATTGCTGGTTCTAAGGACAATTAAAAGACTTTGTGAGTGCACAAGTGGTGGTTTATGGACTTGCTATATTGTCCGCAAGACTCTTCGATGGTGATTGTGCACCTGCACATTTGCAACAGATGGCTGCTGGCCGTCTCTACAAGGACTACAGTGGGTCTGCACCTTTGATGACCCACCAATACCATTATTTCTACAAGGACTACAGTGGGTCTGCGTCTTTGCTGACTCACCAGTACCATTATTTCTACAAGGACTGCAGTGGGTCTGCGCCTCTGGTGGCCCACCAATGCCGCAATCTCTACCAGGACTACAGTGGGTCTGCTCTGTGATGACCTACCTACCAGTACTCTTCAAAATTTCGACTGACTCTGCTGTGGGTTTGCTCTGTTGTGGACCAATACCTGTCTGCATGTCAAGAGTCAGCACCGTCTTTCCGTTGGAAGGACAACACTACTTCTTCAAGATTGCATGGAAATCCACTACTTCTGTGTGCATTTTCTTTTACTGCTCAGACTTTGAGAAAAACACTGCAATGTTACAGGACTGTCTTTATGGACTGTGAGAAAATTTTAGCTTTTGACCAACATTGTATCAAGAAGTGTGTGCATTTGATATCTTTCTTACTGTAATTATGAAAAATTTTTTCAAATCTGTATTGGCCAGTGCCCAAAACAATTTGTAAAATTTTTTTGTGGGGAGCATGGGGGCCATGTAAGTAGGCTGTTTATGTTTTCTTATTGGCAACGTTACGTAGCGCTCTGTATGAAAATCACTGGCTGTGCTGTGTGTAGTCTGTGGCTAGTTTGCATTGTTGTCTGCCTTTGTAGTGTTGGGCAGCGGCAGCTGGATGTTAACAGCGCGTAGCGTTGCGCAGTTGGAGGTGAGCCGCCAGCAGTGGTGGATGTGTGGAGAGAGATGGCGGAGTTTTGAAATTTGTAAGACTGGATGTCAATTATGACTATTAAGCTGGCAGTAGTGGGGCTCGCTGTATTGCAGTAGTTCGAGTAACGAAGATTTTTGGTGAGGTAAGTGATTTGTGAAAGGTATAGGTTAATGTTAGTCAGGGCCATTCTTTTGTAGAGATTTTTGAAAGTCAGACTGCGTTGCGCTAAAAATATTGTGTGTCAGTTTAAGCACAGTCATGTATAATTGTTCAAAAGGGGACGTTTCAACCTGTACAGAAAACTGGAACAGAAATCAACATAGATATCATTTCCGCCCTTTTTATTGCTCATGAAAGCCACACATTTCATGTTGTATCACCATACAGCGAGTTCTTCAGAGGTGGTGGTCCACATTGCTGTACACATCGGCACCTCTAATACCCAGTATCACGTCCTCTTGCATTCATGCATGCCTGTATTCGTCGTGGCATACTATCCGCAAGTTCATCAAGGCACTGTTGGTCCAGATTGTCCCACTCCTCAACGGCGATTCGGCGTAGATCCCTCAGAGTGGTTGGTGGGTCACGTCGTCCATAAACAGCCCCTTTCAATCTATCCCAGGCATGTTTGATAGGGTTCATGTCTGGAGAACATGCTGGCCACTCTAGTCGAGCGATGTCGTTATCCTGAAGGAAGTCATTCACAAGATGTACACGATGGGTGTGTGAATTGTCGTCCGTGAAGACGAATGCCTCGCCAGTATGCTGCTGATATGGTTGCACTATCGGTCGGAGGATGGCATTCACGTATCGTACAGCCGTTACGGCGCCTTCCATGATCACCAGCGGCGTACATCACACCCACACAATGCCACCCCAAAACAGCAGGGAACCTCCACCTTGCTGCAATCTCTGGACGGTGTGTCTAACGCGTTCAGCCTGACCAGGTTGCCTCCAAACACGTCTCTGACGATTGTCTGGTTGAAGGCATATGCATCACTCATCGGTGAAGAGAACGTGGTGGCAATCCTGAGCGACCCATTCGGCATGTTGTTGGGCCCATCTGTACTGCACTGCATGGTGTCGTGGTTGCAAAGATGGACCTCGTCATGGACGTCGGGAGTGAAGTTGCCCATCATGTAGCCTATTGTGCACAGTTTGAGTCGTAACACGACATCCTATGGCTGCACGAAAAGCATTCAACATGGTGGCGTTGCTGTCAGCGTTCCTCCGAGCCATAATCCGTAGGTAGCGGTAATCCACTGCAGTAGTAACCCGTGTGCGGCCTGAGCGAGGCATGTCATCGACAGTTTCTGTCTCTCTGTATTTCCTCCACGTCCAAACAACGTCGCTTTAGTTCATTCCGAGACGCCTGGGCTCTTCCCTTGTTGAGAGCCCTTCCTGGCACAAAGTAACAATGCGGACGCGATCGAACCGAGGTATTGACCGTCTAGGCGTGGTTGAACTACAGACAACACGAGCCGTGTAACTCCTTCCTGGTGGAATGACTGGAACCGATCGGCTGTCGGACCCCCTCCAACTAATAGGCGCTGCTCATGCATGGCTCTTTGCATCTTTGGGCAGTTTTAGTGACATCTCTGAAAAGTCAAAGGGAGTGTGTCTGTGATACAATATCCTCAGTCAATGTCTATCTTCAGGAGTTCTGGGAACCAGGGTGATGATAACTTTTCTTGATGTGTGTATTTTCTTAGCTAAGATCGTGGTTTGTTGGTGCCGTTACATGAGGCTCTTGCTGATGTTTCGTATTGCGACAGTATGGGATTATTAGTTTTGCATCTTGCAGGCTGTGGACATTCTTTATAGTTTAGTCACATCGGATGGTTGGCGTTACTACGCCTATTTACCGCTCCCTGCTCCACTTTGTGACAAGCAAATGGCTACATTTATGTTCCACAAGTCTCATTACGCGGAAGGTACTTCCGGATCTACTATCATTTCTTCTTTTTTAGTTCCATTTGCGAATGTCGCGCGCGAAGTCTTTCTTTGAGCCTCATGATGAACTCTAATTAGCCGGTCGGAGTGGCCGAGCGGTTCTAGGCGCTTCAGTTTGGAACCGCGCGACCGCTCCGATCGCAGGTTCGAATCCTGCCTCAGGCATGGATGTGTGTGATGTCCTTAGGTTAGTTAGGTTTAAGTAGTTCTAAGTTCTAGGGGACTGATGACCTCCGATGTTAAGTCCCGTAGTGCTCAGAGCCATTTGAACCATTTTTTTGAACTCTAGTGTATCGAGATGTGCACTGTGTGATCGGAAGTACCCTATGTAATGCGGAAATGATCACTAGCTGTCAGGGAAGACAGATGGGCCTGAATAAAAAGAGGCGGGGAGCACTGTGTTGTCAACAGAGAGGCAGTAACAGCAGAATGGGTCTGTTAGGAGAGTCCAGTGACTTTCAACTCGGTTTAGTCATTGGATGTCACCTGAATAACAAATCCGTCAGGGACATTTAAGCCCTTCAGAGAGCAGCTGCCCCTATGTGAAGAGGACATAAGCACCGTGCCGCCTGGCCGCGGCCCACTTCTACAGCAAAATCAAAATTAGACACTTCAAGACCAGCGACTTAGGAATTCTATATACTGAAGAGATTTCTTATTTCCACGTCGCCCTTTACTTGCGACATTTCTGTGTTATTGTCAAAGTTAAGTATTGTCATTGTTCATTTCGTGATAAAATTCATTAATACGATTTGTTTGAATTGTTTGTCTAGCGATCCGACAAAATTGGAAATTTGTGGTAAGTTCCTGTGGGACTAAAATGCTGAGGTGATTGGTCCCTAGGCATACACACTACTCAATCTAACTTAAACTAAATTACGCTAAGGACAACACACTCACCCATGCCCGAGGGTGGACCCGAATCACCCCATAGTTGACAACTAGGCAGGATTCGACACTTATGGTCGACAGGCTATTCGTGACAGTGCCATTGCTCTAGAGGAGGAAGAGAATTTTCCGGTGTTGGAGGCCAGGGTATAGTATGGCGTTCCTGAGTACAATGCGCGACGGATGGATGATAAACCATTGTCGAGATGCTGGAGAGTCTAGTAGGTATGTAGGAACCGGACCTTGGCTTGTAACAACACCTGTCCAGGATAATGAACTTATCAACACTTCACAGCAAAATACATTTTTTTTAACGCGGTGCAGCTCAAAACACAATACTGCATTTCACGTTTCGGTGGATACTGTTCGGTGTGGGCTTGGGGGCGCCGGGATACTTACCAAATATGCGGCCAACAAGCCGAGGCTCCGTGATGATCATCGGCTCTAGTGATTAGCGTTTGCCGAGGACAATGTCCTTCGTGACTGACGGAACGTGATATTTCACGACGAATCGGAATTGTCCTCAACGAATGACGACCCAATGCGACTATATAGGCAGGAAAATGACCGTTTGGAATCCAGATACACTGACGGGAAAAAATGACAACACCGAGAAGCAGTTGCGCGACGTAAACGACACTTGGTAGGCGTGTTTCTACATCTGAAAGATGATGTCCATTCCAGTTCCGCGACAGTCGCATAAGAGGAAGCAGATCACGTTTACTTTAAATATACGTTGTAATGGTCGTGAGCTCGTGAGCGTTAGTTACCTTTGAGACTGGACGTCGTGAGTTCATGTTAGTCACGACAGCCTTTAAGACGAAGACGCCATTACCAGCACCTCACTGAGTTTGTACGAGGTCATGTAATAGGGTTACGAGAAGCTGATGTTCCTTCTGCGATATTGCAGCAATATTTGGCAGGAATGTAGCCACTGTAAATGATTGCTGGGAGCGGTGGTCACGAGAACGTACGGTAGCAAGAAGACCGGGCTCAGGACGGGCACGTGAAAGTGTTGAGAGGGAAGACCGTCGTGTTCAGAGTATGGCTCTGACGCATGGTACTGCATCTGCAACAGCAATTTGAGCAGCGGTTGGCACCACATAGACACAACGAACTGTTACAAATTGGTTACTTAAAGGATAGCATCCAGCCGACGCCCTGTAACGTGAATTCCACTAACTCCAAACCACCGCCATCTGTGACTTCATTGGAGGGTAGGGTTGAGGTCTATTGTATTTCTGATGAAAGTTGGTTATGCCTCGGTGCCAATGATGGCTGGGTGTTGCTTAGAAGGAGGGCAGTTGAGGGCGTGCAACCAAGCTGTATGTGTGCTAGACACATTGGACCTACTCCTGGGATTATGGCCTGTGGTGCGTTTGGTATGATAGCAGGAGCACTCTAGTGGTTATCCCAGGCACCCTGACTGCAAATTTGTTCGTCAGTCTGATGATTATACCTGTTGTGTTGCCATTCATGTACAGCACTCCAGGGGTGTTTTCCAACAGGATAACACTCGCCCACATGCCGCTGCTGTAACCTAATACGCTCCACAGACTGCTGAAATGTTGCCTTGGCCTGCTCTATCAACAGATCTGTCTCCAATCGAGCATATATGGGACATCATCGGATGACAACTCCAGTGTCATACACAAACAGCAATAAGCGTCCCTTCATTAACCGACCAAGTGCAACAGGACCGGAACTCCATTCTACAACAGACATCCGGCATCTGTACAACACAAACATGCACGTTTGCTTGCTTGCATTCAACATTCTGACTGTTACACCGGTTATTAATGTACCAGCCTTTCACGCTTGCAGTGACTTATCCCACGCTTACATTAATCTGTGATCTTACAATATTAATCACTTACTTACGAATATATCACCTAGACAAGTGTATTGCCGAAATATTATTATCTATATTAATTATTTTCGTGTTTCGTTTTTTTCGTCATTTCGCATTGGCCATGTGTCTGAAGCAGTTTGTGGACTTGGACCGCTTCACGGGACAGATGGTCAACGTGATGCTGCTTAGTTTACCAGTATTATGTACAGTATTACGATCCTATCAGCGTGACAACTAGCCTGTATCCTGAGGGAGTAATCTGTTTCTAGCAGGATAAGTCTTCTACACAAATTCAGCGACGATGCAAGAGCGGTTTGCAGAACGGAATGAGGTTTGTCTTCTCTCTTTCTGCACTAGTCCCAAAACCTACCGTAAAAGTACGGGCAGAGGAGAAACGGCAAGAAATCTGGCCTGGCCCCTCGCCAAGCACCCGTTATGACCTTCAGAACGTCTCCCTAGCGGCCTGGGTGGAAGTGGCAGAAAATGAGAGATATATTGTGCACCTCAAAGACTCTCTTCCTCGCAGATTGCAGCCAGTCGTTGAAGCTGAATACCTTTGGGCGGGATATTAAGTGGTAAAGAAACCACATGCTGTATCCTTTTAAGAATATTCGAAAATATTTTAATAAGAACTGTGAGCTGTTAGTTCTATCATTTTCATGATTTATACAAATTAAACAAGTTGACGGAGTAATGCAAAATAGTTACATTAAGCCACATATAGACCAAACTTTGTCGCCAGGCAGTACCTACTAGAAAGCCCACAGTGCCACCGAGCTACAAATTCATTATCCTGCAGTTGCTGACATTTAGATACTTCTTACCGCTCTTGACAACACATGACGAAATGAAGTGCCTTTAATAATTCAGCAATGCTACGATTAATATGGCGCAGTCCGCCCCGATAGCTGAGTGGTCAGCGTGACGGATTGTCGTCCTACGGGCCCGGGTTCGATTCCCGGCTGGGTCAGAGATTTCCTCCGCTCAGGGACTGGATGTTATGTTGTCTTCATCATCTGTTCGTCCTCGTCCCCATCCGGCGCGCAGGTCGCCCAATGTGAATGTAATAAGACCTGCACCAAGGCGGACGGACCTGCCCCGCAAGGGGCCTCCCAGCCAATGACGCTCATTTCATTTCCAATATGGCGCAGTTTATTTGCATGTTTTTAGAGGACGCATCCTTACGCTAAGTGTAAAAAGGTCATTAATATTCCACCACACTCACAATTACAAGTGCTCTTTACTTTTATGAGCAGATGTGTACATCCCGTAATGTGACTGGCTCCTCCACAACATGACAGCGGGTATTTCAAATTTCAGTCATGGCCATTTTTTGTGCTGACAAGTGCACTTATATTGTTGAACTGTATTTTTTTTATTTTATCCATGATCGACGTGAGGTCGTGGTTGTTAAACTCAATGTTAAAATGTAGAGGCTCATTCACCTGTCACTAAACAAAAGCACTAGAATTGACGCTTTCTGAAGGAGTAAGCCTACATCATCAGAATTATTTATCTTGTTTATTGCTTGTTTAGCTTGACCAGATTAGGATCTTCTGGTCCTCTCCTACATCTGATCAGAGCAACAGATACCAAAGATATTACAACGACATTCACAATAATAATAATAATAACAACAACAATAATTGACACTAATAATAATAATAGTAAGGTATTAAGAATGATATAGACTAGCTTAGCATATTTGGAGCCATGTTTAGTATTATCAGAAGCGGAATGGATAAAGAAAGAGCAGAAGATTGAAATAACAGTTACATTGGCTGTTAGGGAAGACCAGATTTTAAATAAAGAACTTTTCCGACATGGGAGAGCGAGAAGTTGTGAGGGAGGGGTGATTGACAACATCTCAATCGGGGGTGTCCGGGTCCCTTGGGCCCAAGCTACCAAGTATCTCGGGGTCTGGTTGGATAAGAAACTTTTCTTCCATCGCCACGCAGAACACGTCAGCCATAAAGGGTTAAAGTTGACAAAGGCCTTGTACCCGCTGTTCTCCAGCCGAGAGCTGAATTTAGATACCAAGCTCCGGCTGTATCACTCCGTTGTACTACCCTCACTAACGTATGGTTCCTTTGCGTGGGCCACGATTAGTAAGTCACGGATGCTGACGCTCCAGCGCCTACAGAATAAAGTTCTCAGGTGGAGTCTTCACCCCCCTCCGCTCACCAGGATTGTCATTCTGCATGAGAAGACAAATACAGCCCTCCTCAAGACGACCATTCGCCGTAAGGCTCGCCAACTATACAGTAAAGTGGACGTCCTCCGTGACACGCTCGCAGGACTCCAAACCATCGGCATCACAGTTCCACGGCGCTGGCACCGACATCCCGCTCCGCTCACCATCCTGGAGGACTCGGATTCGGGCTATGACTGACGATAGGCCCAATACGACCACGTTTTTCTGTCCGTTTTCGTACAGTCACTAGCAGTGGCCTGCTCTCGTCCAGCCACTTTTCTCCTTGGCCACAGAGTGGCGCATTGCTGCACCCCTCCTCTGTACTTCCACCGTTGGAGGATGGCACGGAACTTAAATTTCCACCGCCACACCTTCAACGTGCTAAGCTCGGCTGTTATTGAGCTGTTGCTTTGAGTCCCCTCTCACTTGTCCACCGAGACAGCTGGACCGGATCTGAAGCGGTGACTCTGTGTATTAGCAAACTGCCACCAAAAAAATACAACATATAAACGTGTCAGCTCATTTTAGATTGTCATGGCCTAATAGCCATTACATGTAAGTAATATGCTTATGCAATTGCATTTTTCATTCTGTGTAATCGGCCGAATATCAAGATACACAACGATTTCGTTAAATAATTGAAAAACATTCTGTTTTTCAGCTTCACTTGATAATGGCCTAAGGCCGAAATTGCAATCGTGAAATAAAGAAAGTGTTACAGTCACTGGCGTAAATACGATGTCTTTTACAATGCGTTATTGACTTGATCAGTCTATGAAGCTCTTTCATTTTAGTAACTCATCCAAATTTTCTGAAATTCTAATCATTTGTTTCTCTGTACATGTACATCACATCTACCGTTTTCCGTCACATTCGGATACTTCCTTTGTGGTGCATCTTTTCTGTCTTAGAGTGTATTATTTGGATATAATTTTGTAATAATTTAGCAAGTAATATCTAGAAGTAAAAATTAATAATCAGCTTAACGACAGATGGTGCGAGCAGTCTTCGGCCCCGGCGCCCCTGGAACTGATGACTGAGGGCAGTGCACGCCTTCCACATGCTGATAAGGCCAGCTCTGTGTATAGTGTCGCGAACGCGACTTCCTGCGTCGAACATACTGAAGGAACAGCACAAAACCGATTGTTTTATTATATTGTTAGCAGGTTTATCGCAAGTGAAATTTCACTCCTCAGATTACTACAGTGGCCGAATTTGACCTTCTTTTGTGCCTAGCAGCATTTTTCGGAGGTAAATTAAAACAGCAATGAGTCCTTGCCCTGGTAGGAATGAGACTGTGAAAGGGATAACATAACGAGACTACTGATGATCCCCATCGGTCGCCGTTAACCCATCTTTTAAGCCACAACGCCGTTTCGTTAGTTTAGCTGTTAACGAAGTATCTGCTTCAAGTGTTTCATAAAAGTATTTAATTCCCTCTGAAATAGGAGATCTTTTTCTTGAGACAGCTCCAGCTCGATTTGTATCCGCGTGACTTGCCTATGTCAATTTCTACCAGGCAGATCAGAGTTCACACACCGAGATAAGGGCTACAGGGTTATCGGCTGTTGTTGCGCTCTACATATAATCATACAGTGAACACTGGGCCGTGTCATGCAGAGGAGGCGATAAAATGTTATTTACGTAGTCTTGTTTGTTGTTATTTACGTGTACGCTCCCTTTCCCTATGGAGAATGAATTTACATGATCTTCGTCGGTCACGCAGTTCAGCGAAAGATGAAGTGAATGATGAGAAAGACCATTCACGTGGATTATGGCTTGCTTTATTCACACATGACATCTTTGAAACAGTAGATGCAGCTGAAGAGGTTGATTAAGTTTTCTTTGATTTCCGGAAGGCATTCAGCGTCGTTGAAGGTGCGTGTTACGACACTATGGCGAATTTTCACAAATATGTGACTGGATCTGAGAATTTTTTTTATCTAATAGAGTCCAGTACAGCGCATCGACCGTTAAATGTTAAAAAAAAATGGTTCAAATGGCTCTGAGCACTATGGGACTTAACAGCTGAGGTCATCAGTCACCTAGAACTTACAACTACTTAAACCTAACTAACCTAAGGACATCACACACATCCATACCCGAGGCAGGATTCGAACCTGCGACCGTAGCGGTCGCACGGTTCCAGACTGAAGCGCCTAGAACCGCTCGGCCACGAAAGGCCGGCGAAATGTTAAACAGAAACAAAAGTAGCGTTCCTAAAGAATCGCTGACATTTTAAACAGACATACACGACATACCACATAGGATCAGCAGCATTATCAAATTGTTCGTTGATGATGCTGGTGTCTGCGCGAAAGTATCGTAAGAATTGCAGAAAGACTTGGAAAATTTTTACTTAATGTGATGAATGGCTGTTCTCTTGAAATGTGGATAAATCAATCGCAGAACTCGTAACAAAGAACCCAGAAGTATCCTATTACAAGAATGATCGTGAATACCTTCTCTTATTTTGTATACACAGTCATACAGAATTTTTTAAAATGTCATCTTGTTGTCGCGTTATAACTGTTCTTTTTTTATTTATTCAGAGCTGCCCTTTCACCTAATGTCATTATCAACAGACAACGAATTACATCATCATGTCAAATATAAAAGGGTCATGCACTTCGCTACCCTTGCGAAAGGCTCATATGCCGAAACTTCTACTGCGAATAAATAAAATAGTTCAAATGGTTCAAATGGCTCTAAGCAGTATGGGACTTAACATCTGAGGTCATCAGTCCCCTAGACTTAGAACTACTTAAACCTAACTAACCTAAGGACATCACACACATCCATGCCCGAGGCAGGATTCGAACCTGCGACCGTAGCAGCAGCGCGCTTCCGGATTGAAGAGCCTAGAACCACTCGGCCACCGCGGCCGGCTAAAATAGTTCAGTTGAACGCGAAAAGATGAGGTCATTTAAAAATTTATAGTTGAATAGTTGAAATACAACACATCATTTAAAAAAAGACAAAAAACACGACGCACGAAGGACTTACGAAAATTGGTATTCAAGCTGGTATCGACGGGAAATGCAAAATTGTTAACACTGGAGGCCGACAGATGAATGTGTGTTACTGCAGCGCAATTTCACCGCGCTGTTGGCATGTATGTTAATAGGGTCCGTGTCAAAATTTGGGCACAAATTCTTTGCGAATTTCATTCCACGTACTCAGCTGGATAGTTGCTATGCCTCGCAGACAGGTGCGTGAACAATATAAGCAGATGTCAGCATTTGAGAGAGGACGTGTAGTTGAGTTCAAAGAAGCCGCTGGGACTAGTCAGCGAATAGCTTGACATTTGAACGCAGCTATGCCACTCTTCGACGTTGTTGGCAGGTATAGGTTTACCATGACCGTACCCAACGTCAAGAGGGAAGTGGTCAATCTAGCGAGACTGCAGAATGTGATGGTTCAAATGGCTCTGAGCACTATGGGACTCAACTGCTGTGGTCATCAGTTCCCTAGAACTTAGAACTACTTAAACCTAACTAACCTAAGGACATCATACACATCCATGCCCGAGGCAGGATTCGAACCTGTGACCGTAGCGGTCGCGCGGTTCCAGACTGTAGCGCCTAAAACCGCTCGGCCACTCCGGCCGGCTGCAGAATGTGAGGATCGAGCAATCGTCACAGAGGCACTCTCAGCCACGGATCCATCATTATCATCGATCCGACGTGCTGCTGCTTCAGTGACCACAAGGACCATTAATGGGTGCTGAGCTCACGGCTCCCTTTTTTATCGTGGGATGGGACCAAACAGCGAGGTCATCGATCCCATAGGATTAGGAAGTATGGGGAAGGAGGGCGGCCGTGCCGTTTCAAAGGAACTATCCCGGTATTTGCCTGAAGCGATTTAGGAAAATCACGGAAAACCTAAATCAGGATGGCCGGACGCGGGTTTGAGCCGTCGTCCTCTCGAATGCGAGTCCAGTGTGCTAACCACTGCGCCACCTCGCTCGTTACACGGCAGCCTTTGCGCCGACTACCATTGACCTCTGTGCAACAACAAGCCCCTCTGTGGTGGTGTCGGACATATTCGGACTGGAACCTCACTGACTGGAACAAAACTGTCTTAAGTGATGAGTCCCGTTTCGACAGTCCGACAACCAGGAGTGATGGTCTGGAGCACAATTTCATTCCATAGCAGGACTCTTTGGTTGACATCCATGGCACCCTTGCAGCACTGCGGTACGTCGACGATGTTCTATGCTCCGTTTTGTAGCATTTCATGGCAAGCCATACTGGGCTTATACAGGGTGTCCGAAAAGCCTTTCCCTGATTACATAAATTGATAACTCAGGCCACAAGTAAGATACAAATATGAAACTTTTGTCGAATTGTTTACAACTATCAAAGTTTTTTTCTGTTTTAGGTTCGCAGTACGTAAGTAGTGGATGTGGTGCAGTGCCCAAGAAGCCATGTTAACCAATCAGGAGAAGGCACAGTGTGTCCCGTGGTACCATGAGACACGATGACCAACCACAGTGCAGAGACACTTCAAGACAACATTTGGAAGGAATCCGCCTGATGTCAAGAGCTTTAAAGCCTGGTATGAGAAGTTCAAGAACACAGGATCGTTTGCTGACCTTCCGAGGTCTGGTCGACCAAGAACCTCAGCAGACAGGGTGGAAGCTGTGAGGCAGTATTTTCTGCGAAATCCGAAGAAATCGGTGCGCAGGGCCTCACGTGAATTACAGATGCCAAAAAGCTCTCTCCATGACATTTTACACAAACGTTTATCGTTTCGTGCATACAAAGTGCAAATCGCTCAGGTCTTGTTGCCCAATGACAGTACACGTCGATATGACTTTGCGGTCGAAATGCTATCACGTATTGAGGACGATGATGGTTGTCTCAGACGAATTGCCTTTTCCGACGAAGCGACCTTTTTCGTCAGTGGAGTAGGGAATCGCCATAATGTGCGCATTTGGGGTTCCCAACTCCCTGGCGAGGTCATGGAGTGCACCAGAGGCAAAGATGAATGTTTGGTGCGCGCTATTGCACGATCGAATTATCGGGCCATTCTTCTTCGCTGAGGCTACCATCACATCTGCAATGTATCTGGACATGTTGCAACTGTATGCTGTTCCTCAGCTGCTTCAGTATCACCCCGGTGTCTTGTTTCAGCAAGACGGTGCACTGCCTCATTGGGGTTTGGACGTCCGTCCCTATCTCGATATGACCTTTCCTGGGCGATGGATTGGTCGTGATGGGCCAACGGTTTGGCCTCCACGCTCTCCTGACATAACCCCATTAGACTTCTTTTTATTGAGTTATGTCAAGGACGAGGTCTACCGAACACGTGTACCAGTTCTTGAAACCCTGCAGCAACGGATAACCACAGTCGTTGACTCGATCCCTCCAGTGATGTTGGCTAATGTGTGGACGGAAACTGAATGTCGCCTAGATGTGCGACGTTCTACCAAGGGTGCTCATGTGGAAGTTTACTGATGTGTGAACAAAACTTTGATAGTTTGTAAACAATTAGACACCAGTTTCATATTTTTATCTTACTTCTAGCTTGAGTTATCAATTTATGTAATCAGGGAAAGACTTTTCGGACACCCTGTATTCCAGCAAGATAATGCCCGACGCGCACGGTGAGAGTTTCTACTCGTTGTCTTCGTGCTAGCCAAGCCGTACCCGGGCCAGCGAGTTCGCCGGATCTCTCCCCAGTCGAGAACGTTGTGACCATTATTGGCAGGTCCCTCCAACGTGATCGGGGTTTAAACGATCTAACGGGCCAGCTGGACGGAATTTGGTACGATATCCCCCACGAGACAAACCAACAACTCTGTCACATGCCAAGCCGAATAACTGCTTGCATAAGGGCCAGAGTTGGCCCAGCGCATTACTGACTTGTTCATTTTATGAAGTTCTTTCTCTTGAATAAATCATTCAATTTTTCCGAAACTGTAATCATTTGTTTGTCTGTACATATACATCACATCGCCGATTTCCATCTCATTTGGATAATTCCTTCGTGGTGCGTCGGCTTTTTTTTTCTTGGAGTATATTTAGGGGTGATACAAAGATGCGATATTAAATAGGACCATCACGTAAAACTAATAGCTGGGAAATGAGGCGAACACATAACAAATAAAATAAAATTTGACCAAGACTGTGAATTCTACGATTTACGTGTAATCTCTGGTAAGGAGGGCGAATGCAAGATTTAGATTTGTTCGAAGGATTATGGGAAGTGCAGCGCATCACTAATGCAAATGACACCAATGCTGTGTAACACATTGTGAGTAAGCAATAAGTAGGATGGAAACGTCAAACATTTTAAGTGGCCATATTTATGAGAACCCAAATCGGGAAAAAACATTTTGGAACTTCTAAAACAACTAATTTGAGCTCCATGTGCACTTCGAACCATTGCAAATCTTGGGCATAGACAAATCAGTAAGTTGCCACATTCTGCGTATGTTTCTTCAGTGCTGTCATTTATCTTTTGTGTATTAATAATTATCTATAAAACTGTCGTGTCTGTCTGAACACGCTTCTCCAAAAATACTAGACGAATTTTCATGGTGATTTCGCAGGTTGACTTGATTATAATTAGGGCAACTGTATAGGCTTTATTTCATCAAAATCGGATCACGAAGAAAGATATCGTGATTTAAAGTTTTATCTATGATCGTCTTATCTGTCTGTTTCTCTTTTTGAAAACACTAATCTTCAAAAACAACTAGACGAATTTTCATGGGGTTTTCACAGATAACTTGAGCATAACTTAGGGCACCGTATAGGCTTTCTTTCATAAAAATCGGGCCACGGAAAAAATATCGTAATTGAATATTTTATCTATACTAGTATTAAAAATGCGAATGTAAGTCTGTCTGTTCGTTTTTCACAACTAACCTGCTGAACCGATTTCGATGAAATTTGGTATGGAGATAGCTTGAATCCTGAGGAAGGGCATAGGTTACTTTAAGAAGTGTAGTATTAGGTACGTATTGATTTGAAGAATATTACGTGAATTAGGGGAAACTACGAGGTTTGCTCAGAAAGTAATGCACTACATTTTTTTCTTCAACAATCCTTTATTGTACATAATGAGATTAAGACACACGAAAGAAGGTGTTTTATCTACACACCCTGTTTTTCCACGTAATCTCCATCACGTTTTGTGACCTTCCTACAGCACGAAATAAGGGTGTGTATGCCTCCAATCCTTGTCCTGGTGGCGGAGCCAGTGCTTCACTGTGTGAATCACCTCCTCATCGTCTTCAAAATGTCCTCCACGAATGGCATCCTTTAATGGCCCAAACAAGTGGAAGTCCGAGGAGTTTAGGTCAGGGCTATAGGGTGGGTGGGGTAGCACTGTTCAACCCTGTTTTGCGATGTGCTCAGCAGTCCGCATCCACACTTCGTTTGCTGATTAACAGATGCAGCGCCAACCCCTGAGTCGTAATGCGTCCGTCCTCTCAAATGACATCTGCTCGCTGCAACTTGTCAGGTGTGGCAGCCGTGGATGGTCTCCCCGACTGCTGCAAATCATGGAGCTCCGCCAAACCGCCTTATAATGACCTCACCCCCTTTGCCCAGCGACTAACTGTACTTCTGTCGACAGCAGATGCTCCATAGACTTTGCACAAGCGTTTGTGAATATTCCCCACAGTTTTTTTCTTCACAATGAGAAATTCAATGACGGCACATCGCTTACAGACGCCATTTTGAAACTGTCCTGCAGCTACCCTATCTATCGGAACTGACGAAAACATGGTGCGCTTACTCAGAAGACTTCAAATAATACATACGTAAGGTCTCGCATTAGTAGCATCGTTTACGGCTGAGAAAAAAAAATGCCGTGCGTTACTTTCGGGGCATCCCTCGTATTTACGCTTTGACAAAGCTGTTTACCCGTTGATTTTTGATCATCATATTTGCTTATTGGTTGATGTGTGCTATATGATATGATTCAGACTAAAGAATACGAAGCTTATACACTTATCAGCCAGAACATTATGGCTACCTACCTAATAGCTGGTATGTCCATCTTTAGCTCGGATAATAGTGTCGACGCATCGTGGTACGGAAGCAATGAGGCTTCAGTAGGTTGCTGGAGGGAATTGGCACCACATCTGCACACAAGTCACCTAATTCCCATAAATTCCGCGGAGGGACGAGGTGGGTCCGACGCCACGTTCAGACATGTCCGAAAGAACGGACATCATCTTCATATAGATAAGGCTTACCGGCCAATGATCTTCTTCAGTGCGGATGCACTCACATTGCCCGAACTCTTACGGGAATCGGTAGACTGACTGCGACGAGTAATGAGTATGGTGGGCAGGGGCACTACAAATGTATCGTGTGGATGGTAAGTTGGAGGTGTGGGTCTCACGGGGAGCGTGCTAGAGATTAGTCCCTGCAGTCGCACTAGCCTCTGTGTCCTACATGCGCCGGCACGGTAGCTCGGCGTGTTCGGTCAGAGGGTTAACTGCCCTCTGTAATAAGAAAACTGAGTTAATGTATAAACGATGAACTTCAACAAGTGTCATAGGACGTTCGCTCCGAACAAATACATCGATCAGTATAGAACAAAATGAGATTTAAAAAAGAAAAAAGAACGTGGCTCAGTCGGATAGAGCGTCTGCCATGTAAGCAGCAGATCCTGGGTTCGAGTCCTGGTCGGGGCACACATTTTCAACTGTCCCAGTTGATATTTATCAACGCCTGTAAGCAGCTAATGGCCTGGATTTCATTGTACACTCCTGGAAATGGAAAAAAGAACACATTGACACCGGTGTGTCAGACCCACCATACTTGCTCCGGACACTGCGAGAGGGCTGTACAAGCAATGATCACACGCACGGCACAGCGGACACACCAGGAACCGCGGTGTTGGCCGTCGAATGGCGCTAGCTGCGCAGCATTTGTGCACCGCCGCCGTCAGTGTCAGCCAGTTTGCCGTGGCATACGGAGCTCCATCGCAGTCTTTAACACTGGTAGCATGCCGCGACAGCGTGGACGTGAACCGTATGTGCAGTTGACGGACTTTGAGCGAGGGTGTATAGTGGGCATGAGGGAGGCCGGGTGGACGTACCGCCGAATTGCTCAACACGTGGGGCGTGAGGTCTCCACAGTACATCGATGTTGTCGCCAGTGGTCGGCGGAAGGTGCACGTGCCCGTCGACCTGGGACCGGACCGCAGCGACGCACGGATGCACGCTAAGACCGTAGGATCCTACGCAGTGCCGTAGGGGACCGCACCGCCACTTCCCAGCAAATTAGGGACACTGTTGCTCCTGGGGTATCGGCGAGGACCATTCGCAACCGTCTCCATGAAGCTGGGCTACGGTCCCGCACACCGTTAGGCCGTCTTCCGCTCACGCCCCAACATCGTGCAGCCCGCCTCCAGTGGTGTCGCGACAGGCGTGAATGGAGGGACGAATGGAGACGTGTCGTCTTCAGCGATGAGAGTCGCTTCTGCCTTGGTGCCAATGATGGTCGTATGCGTGTTTGGCGCCGTGCAGGTGAGCGCCACAATCAGGACTGCATACGACCGAGGCACACAGGGCCAACACCCGGCATCATGGTGTGGGGAGCGATCTCCTACACTGGCCGTACACCACTGGTGATCGTCGAGGGGACACTGAATAGTGCACGGTACATCCAAACCGTCATCGAACCCATCGTTCTACCATTGCTAGACCGGCAAGGGAACTTGCTGTTCCAACAGGACAATGCACGTCCGCATGTATCCCGTGCCACCCAACGTGCTCTAGAAGGTGTAAGTCAACTACCCTGGCCAGCAAGATCTCCGGATCTGTCCCCCATTGAGCATGTTTGGGACTGGATGAAGCGTCGTCTCACGCGGTCTGCACGTCCAGCACGAACGCTGGTCCAACTGAGGCGCCAGGTGGAAATGGCATGGCAAGCCGTTCCACAGGACTACATCCAGCATCTCTACGATCGTCTCCATGGGAGAATAGCAGCCTGCATTGCTGCGAAAGGTGGATATACACTGTACTAGTGCCGACATTGTGCATGCTCTGTTGCCTGTGTGTATGTGCCTGTGGTTCTGTCAGTGTGATCATGTGATGTATCTGATCCCAGGAATGTGTCAATAAAGTTTCCCCTTCCTGGGACAATGAATTCACGGTGTTCTTATTTCAATTTCCAGGAGTGTAATTTCATTCTTTGAGAGCTGAAAGATCACTAGTGGTGTCTGTGCGAAAGAACAGATACCATCTTCATATACATATCTCTAATGGGGGGTGGGCGCCCTACTCCCCAACGTCTGGACGTGGTTTCTTTTTGGTTTCGCCACGTGTTGAAGACACTCAGCACAGCACTCCTCGAACACCCAAGAAGTCGTGCAGTTTCCGAAATGCTCGTGTCGAGCCTCCGAGCAATCAGAATCTGCCCTCGGTCAAACTCGGATAGTTTGTGCGCCTTCTCCATTCTACACGCGGACAGCATGCTCACTGATACTACATGCACCATGCGTGTGTGTGACTAGCAGTCATTCCTCGCTAGGTGATGCTGTTATCGCACGATGGGTTTATATCGCTAGTAGGTCGGTGGTCATAGTGTTCTGGCTGATCAGTGTGTTTAATCCACACTTTCACATTATTTGTTGCATAATGTATATGTTGTATGATGTATAGCTACTTCAGTAGCGTAATTCATAGATACTCGCTCCTGCCCATGTCCATCTATATGCCCTGCTCGGCATCGACGCATTATGTCATGGGACTGCTTGGGAGGGGGAACGCGGGACGCACATCACGAGCTATGCGTATCCAAACAGGAAGACATGTGAGGGCAGCTGATGTTACTGCACAGACAGTAGATTACTTAGTCACCATCACTCGTCATAACAAAACTACTGATATGCGAGGGCAACCGTGGGTAACAGCTAGTGTGAAATAATGTTCTGGGTTAACTCAGCTGTAAAGAAAGAAAACGTTCATAGCTCAAAAACGTGCCATAAGAATAATATGTGACGCTCACCCATGATCGTCTTGTAGATGTCTGTTTAATAAGTTAAGCATTTTGACTATTGCTTCATAGGATTTTTATTTCCTCATTACGTTTGTTGTAAATAATCTACTGCAGCTCAGAAGGAACAATTTTGTATATAATTACAATACCAGAAAAAAATGACATCCATTATCGCATGTTAAGCTTCTCTTTAGTTTAAAAAGGGTCCAAAACGCTGTCACTAAAATTTTTGATCATTTACCCAATGCGACAAAATATCTGACAGACAACAAACTTAAATTTGGAAACAAATCGAAAAAACTGAATTTAAAATCTTCTGGGTTATTAGGCCGCGTCATGTTTCTTCTAAAATGATCAACGTTTCGACCCCTCTGCTGGGCTCATCCTCAGGATCTTCTGGTGTCCACTATTGCTAGAACACTGTCAGAGACGAGTGTCGCGTCCTCTTATAAAGGGGGAGTTCTCACGCGTTCGTGCTGGAGAAGTGATAGTATTGGTTAAAATTCATATGGCTAACATTGGTGGGCCATAGTCATAGGCTAATATTCCCGCTCTGATGCAGAAGAAGGGGCGTTGCTTCTAGACATTTAAACTCAAATTCGCGGACTTGTGGGACCGGTCTCTCACCTGCAATTACTGTGGTTGTTCAGTATCATTACCTTGCCGACGAGTCAAAGCAAGGTAATCCCTCTTGACTTCGTTTACGTGTAGCCCAAATTTGTTGGGAGCGATCTCCAGTGCCCTGGTCATTTGTTTCAATTCCTTTTCAGACTTGCTGATTAAGCAGTTATCATCTCTATAGGCTAGAAACGCCAGGTTCTTCCCTTCAACTTCGATCCCTTTAAATATATGTTTACAAGTCTTATATATGATCTCCTCAAGGACAAAATTGATTAGGATAGGAGGTAAACCATATCCTTGCTCTAAGATTCGTCACAATTTCAAACTCGCCTTCTAGTTGGTTTTCCATCTTCACTCAGGCAGATTTTTACGATGTTGATGACCTTTTTTGGCATCCCGAACTCTTTTAGACAACTGAACAGGCTCTTGCACTGACGCCAAGCATAGGCCTTCTTGAAATCTACAAACAAAATGTGTTGTTTACTGTGTTCTAGGCGCTTCAGTCTGGAACCGTGCGACCGCTACGGTCGCAGGTTCGAATCCTGCCCCGGGCATGGATGTGTGTGATGTCCTTAGGTTAGTTAGGTTTAAGTAGTTCTAAGTTTTAGGGGACTGATGACCTCAGATGTTAAGTCCCATACTGCTTAGAGCCATTTGAACCATTTTAACTATTTTATATATTCGCAGTAGAATTTTCGGCATATGAGCCTTTCGCAAGGGTAGCTCAGAGCCATTTGAACCATTTACTGTGTTCTCTCAGTTTTTCCGTGAGCTGTCGGAGAACGAAGATGTGATCTACTGTTGACCACCCTGGCCAAAGACCTCCTTAATATTCACCAATTACTGATTCTGCCAAGGGTTGAGTACTATTTACAAGGCAGTTGGACAGGATCTTGTAGCATTCATTAAGCAGTTTGGGTCAGCTGTTATTGGAGACTGGAAGTAGAGCCGTAGTTTGTTTTGCATCACACTTGAGAAGCTGGTTGAAGTACTTCTTCCACCCTTCGGCGATATCACTATCGTTGGTCAGGATTTTGTCGTCTGAGACTTTGACAAACTTCTGTATGGCTTAGTATGGCACACTTTACTAAAAAGCTTCACCTTTTGGAACAGTTCCCTGGTCCTGTTTCCTCTGGAGGCTGCTTCCGCCTCAATGAAGATGTCCTTAACGCACTTTCTCTTAGCTCTTCCGAGTTTCTTGAGTAGCTCTTCGAACCTCCACAAATTATGCTAAAGCATCAGCACATTCCTTTCGAAACCAGATCTTCTAAGTAACTCGATTTCAATTGATTGTTCCCTTTGCTGCTTCAGTCATGTGATCCTGATGCCTCTCCATATTTTTTTAGGATCTTCATTGCCGTCCCATTCACAGAGTGCTTGGGAACGGTTGGTAAGTTGCGGTTGATATTCGGTCCTTATTGATTCATCTTTTGGTCTCTTAACATGGTATCTGACAGCCTTCTGTAGTTTATCCCCAGTCCTTCCTGTACACTGGGAAACGGCCTTGCCGCAGTGGATACACCGGTCCCCGTCATATCACCGAAATTAAGCGCTGTCGGGCGTGGCCGGCACTTGGATGGGTGACCATCCGGGCCGCCATGCGCTGTTGTCATTTTTTGGGGTGCACTCACCCTCGTGATGCCAACTGAGGAGCTACTCGACCGAATAGTAGCGGCTCCGGTCAAAGAAAACCATCATAACGACCGGGAGAGCGTTGTGCTGACCACACGCCCCTCCTATCCGCATCCTCAGCTGAGGATGACAATGCGGTCGGATGGTCCCAATGGGCCACTTGTGGCCTGAAGACGGAGTGCTTTCCTGTACAGTGAACTCGTAACATGCCTCTGACCAGATAATGGTCATTTCCACACTCCGCACACCTTGCCGTCTTAACGTCTGACATCCATCTCTTGGCTCTTACATCTATGGCCATGTGGTCTATCTGATTTACTGTCCTACCATCCGTGACACCCAGGTTTCCTTTTATATGTCTTTAGGTTGGGAGTTTGTTCTCTAGACGGACAGCAGTTCGTGGTCGTGCGGTAGCGTTCTGGCTTCCCGCGCCCGGGTTTCCGGGTTCGATTCCCGGCGGAGTCAGGGATTTTCTCTGCCTCTTGATGACTGGGTGCTGTGTGATGTCCTTAGGTTAGTTAGGTTTAAGTAGTTCTAAGTTCTAGGGGACTGATGACCATAGATGTTAAGTCCCATAGTGCTCAGAACCATTTGAACGGACAGACGTGTTGATGTGGCGCAGCCAACGAACCTCACACCACTATCGCTACTTTCCTTATGTAGGCTACATCTTCCTATTGTATCTTGATATACTCGTTCTTTCCCAATTTTAGCTTTCATATCAACGACGAGGATTCTCAAGTGCTCATTTGGGACGGTATCCGCCACTGCTTCCAGCAGCGCCTAGAGACCATCTTTCACTTTATTCGTACTCTATTCCGTGGGAGCATGACAGTTCACAAAAGTAATTTTGTTATACTTTGCATTCACTGTTAAGACAGAGGTCCTTGGGCTGACATGCACGAACTCTGAAACATTAGTGGCCAAGATTTTGCTCACACAAAAACCAGTACGTTGCGTATGTCCTAGCTCACAGGCTCCATAAGAGATTCTGTAATCTTCAACAACGAGGCTGAAATAGTCTGCATTTGGATCGGTCGTTTTTACAAGGGATTAAATCACTACTTTGACTACGTCGTGTTTTATAGTCGTTCGTATATTAGGAGAGCAGATCTATCACTTGTGTTTAAAGGGCACCTGTAACACGTTCGGTTGCCTTGTAACATGGAATTAAAAATCACATTTTGTTTTAAACGGGCGTAAGTCACTGACATGCGCCCCTTTAAAACTGAACAGTTGGCAATGGTCCGGTGAATGCGAAAATTCAGTACATGAAAAAGGGTTCACGTACATTTGTATGTTTATCATGATGGAACCTATAGAAAGGGTGGCAATGAAGCCTGTTCCTTTTTATTTGATTGTCTGACGCCTATCCCCCGACAATATCACAGAGCTTTGACTGTTCTGTGATAACTGCACGGGACAGAACAAAAAGCAAACGCTCTCTGGATTCCTACATCTACTGACAGGTTCAGGACGTTTCGAACTTATTCAACAGTATTTCCCAGTGAGAAGACAAAGCTTTTTACCGTACAATCGAGACTGTAGTATCCTTTCAAAGAAGCTTCAAAGAATGACATGATATTCACTGTTCAACTAATAACACAGCGCATTCTACAAAACAGTACACAAGCTGGAAAATTTACTGTTACAGAAGTTGACACATCTGACATTCTGCATTTTAAAGGGCGGTGGGAAAAATGTAAGAAGACAGTTTCTGAAGAAACAAGAAACAAGCCAAGATGTGACAGATATAACTTTGCCATCGGCATTTTCTTTCAGTTTTTGAATTCAAGTGCCAGAGTTGGGTTCATCAAAGATTGGACGTGTATCAACGGGTTAGTGAGTCGCACATTGTTCATGGCACATTAGCGAGAACCTGTTCCTCCACCAACAAACCGCGCCTACGCCAGTTTAAGCGCAAAAAATTCAAGACTTAGAAAACATGCAGCAGTACATTCCAAGTGAGCATATGCAATTTCACGAGGAAGTTTTGAGCTGGACTACTGACAGCAGTAAAGCACATAACGATGACTGAGGAACAGTGAAAAGACTAGAGTTTTACATACCTTTTCCAATATCTCTACATGTTTCTTTTGCAAGTTTAAAAGTATTACGTTAATTCTCTGTGCCTCAGAGTCGTTTTTGTAACATTTAATTCACCACTGTGGCAAAATATCAACATTTTTTCTGTGCCTTCTTCCTATGAGACCAACTCTTTTTGAAAGCGCGGATATTTTCACATTTTAAATGTCCATAACATTGCACATATTAGTATTCATGTAACAGTTAATGCACACACCAATCAAGGGGCACCTATACTACCAGTTTGTATGAGCACAATTTCTTATTTTTCGTTATTTTTCTTCTAAAACAGTTTTTTTTAATTTCCTACTAAGTTGGTTTCCTTGACTTAAACCCTTTTGAAAGAGACTGATTCGTTTCTGGATTTCTATAACTACAATGGTTGCAGCTCTTGCCTTGTATAGACTCCTCACATTCCATGTTCCGAATCATATGTACACCACTTGTTTGCCACTGTAGTCATCTGGTATTTCCATCAATGTTTCGAAGATTATTTGTAGCTTTCAAAGCATGTTAATTTTTTAACGAAGAAATGGTGCTGGCCTCTCGTCCAACCTGTTGTGTTACTCTCACAGCTGAAGTGATTACCGGTTTTTCTGTAGGGCTGAGCTCCTATAGCTTTTCTTCCATAGATTTGGCGTAGCTGAGGTTAATGTCCCAGCCCTCCAACACAATCTGCTCACAGACCCAGTTTCCCGCTGGGATTGATTACTGAAACTTCCACTAAGTTATTCGGCTTAGAAGGGGCACCTCGTGCAGATTTGTGTTTGAATTTGGAATGGAGAGGTGATAAAGATCCTATTCAACGAATTCTTAAGTTACCAAGGCCGTTGTTCGGTATCAACGAGTCGCATTTCCATTTGTTCAGGCCTACTGCTGGCCTGGAGACCTTCCCTGGTTGGTACCCAGGACCCAGCAATTATTAACTTACAGAAAAAATAGCAAATGATCAGTATGTATCCATATTTACATGTGAACGTGCAGTGTTATTGTAAAATGACTCGTTCCACATAATTACGATGAATCGTACAAAAGATCCACGGAACATTAAACTAACTAACTCACATGCAAGACTCCAGTGTGGCCAGTTCTAGAGAAGTGCCCCTGAGTTTGGAGTCCTTATCAAGTAGGCATGTCAAAAGACAGTGAAAATATTCAGAAACACGCTGTTAGTATCGTAACAGGTCAATGTAGCCCACAGAAAAGTTTAAGTGACGCTCTGGAAATTTAAATGAGAATCTGTGGAGAAAAAGATGGAGTTGTTCTTGCGAAAACCTGTTGGGTAAATTTAAAGAACTGGCATTCGAAGACGATTGTACGAGGATTCTATTGCCAACACTGCTTAGGGACCAAGTGAATAAGAAAACTGAGATCACGGCGCGCGCAGAGGCGTACAGCCACACATTTTTCCCTCGCTGAATACGCCAATGGATTAGGACAGAACATTACTAATTTGAGTACAAAGTACCCTCTGCCACATGCTGAGCAATGGCAGTTTAAGGAGTATGCAGTTTAATAATGTAAATATAGAATGTCGGGATGATTTCTTTGAAATAGCTGACTTCCTCCTTCTCCTTATCGAATTCGAGTTTGTGCTCTGTTTTGACTGACCACAGCGGTGATGAATCCTTGAACCCTGGCTGTTCTCCCCTCTTTCTGGTAAAAAGTAGTTGAAATAAACGTTACTCGGAACCCCATAAATAGGAAAACGGGCCACCAGTTGAGTAAAGAGTGAAGTGCGGCATTAGCAAGCAGTGCAGGGAATAATCCGGTTGTTGTAGGAAGCAGAAAACGAAACACATTCACGGCGCGAGGAAAGAAGGTCTGAGATATAACAGCCTGATTCGAGCTGGTTAGTTTGTTTGGGACGAGCACAGAATAAACAGGGGAAGAAGATTGGAGGGAGGCGGTCATACAGAATAGACAACCATCACAGCTGTCGGCACAGAGCAGATAGGCCACCCTGGCTAAGACCCAAGAGGTCAACAGTCATAGGGGCTACAGTTAGCACGTGAAGATGACCAGTAATTACTCGTACTTTTCCACTGTCTAGTCCAAAATTTCAGTGATTTCCGAGAACTACTGCGATAATATCCTTACGTGTAAGATTATTCTGAGAGTCAGATTATGTTCGTTTCACCCACCACAGCTTTAAACACGGACTTTTTTCTTCTCATTAATTGCACTATTTCAAAATCGCAATTTTTATTCCGTCTGGTTCCTTTCCCTTTCGTCATTGAACCTTTTTCAAAATATTTTATTAAGAGTGAACTCAAAGTCGAAACAAATGTATAGGTTGTACTCGGGTCAGAGACAGTCATGTCGAACCACAGTGGTGAAACGACTTTCCATCGCCAATATTTGGGCAGCAATGGAAGGAGAATTGCTGGTATTAAGCTCCAGATCATCCTGCTGTCCAACAGAGTCTTCAATAAATTTGCAAATCTTTATACAATGTCTCACTAAGTGAAGGCACACAGTTTTTTTGTGATTTACCCGTCGCATAGGGGAATTTAACTTAGCTTTATTTGAGAGAAGTAAACAATATGGTGAACTGGGTTTCGGCCTCGATCGTCTGTTAGTAGTGGTAGTTTTATTAATCCGTAGATCAGTTTTACAAGAATGTTGAACGTGTCGTGGTATTATAATTTAAGAACAACAAAAATAACATAATTAATATGTACAGGTATATACAGACACTTACATACTTACAGGTCAAGTTCTACAAGGATGGGACTTCGGGTCTTCATCAGAAATACGAACGCTATATAACAACCTACGTATATTCCACATAATCACCGTCATTAAACAATTACTTTCGACACACTTGAACTGCGAGCTGTAGAAATTAAGTACACTAGAAAAGCTTGCACCAAACTGCAAACCACTCATATTTTTGGCAGCTTATTAGTAAGGCAAAATTTCAGCAATTGTAAAAATGTACCCGTAGTCTAGGGGTAGCGGCTTTGCCAAATAATCAGAACTCCTTGGGTCTCAGTTTCAAGTATAGTCATTGTTGGAATTTTAGGATAAAATTCTTCAGCAATGGCGGCCAAAAAGTTCTAGTGTCAGGAGCCACCTTCGTTCTGCCAACGGCCCTGTAAAAGCGGGTAGAGGAGCGGACAGAGTTTAAGAGCACCTTCTTGCCCTTAGGGTGGGAAACTGCCCGTAGAAGGAGGCAGAATCAGCAATGATCAACGGCATGGCGATGCAGAAGGCAATGAAAATCACTGCATTAAGGATACACAATGTGTATCCACATTATATGTGACCTGTAATTGGAAAAAAATGTCATGATAATCTCTCCACTGGCAAAAGATTCCGTACTAGCCCCCCATTCAGATCTCCGGGAGGGAACTGCAAAGTGGGAGGTAACCACGAGAAAAAGATTGAATAGCCGGCCGGTGCGGCCGTGCGGTTCTAGGCGCTTCAGTCTGGAGCCGCGTGACCGCTACGGTCGCAGGTTCGAATCCTGCCTCGGGCATGGATGTGTGTGATGTCCTTAGGTTAGTTAGGTTTAAGTAGTTCTAAGTTCTAGGGAACTGATGACCACAGATGTTAAGTCCCATAGTGCTCAGAGCGAAAAAGATTGAATACCCAACGAATGGGTAGTACTTTATAAATCTGAGCGTGATATGTTAGAAGTCTGAATGTGGTAGGGAAACTACAAAATCTAAAAGGAAAATGCAATGGTTGAGTCTAGACATAGCGGGGGTCAGTGAAGTGAAATGAAAATAAGATAAGGATGTCTGGTAAGATGAGTATAGGGTGATACCAACAGCAGCTGAAAATGGTATAACTGGAGTAGCATTCTTTATGAATAGTAAGGTAGGGTAGATAGAGTATTAATGTGAACAGCTCAGCGATAGGTTTTTTTCATTAGAATTAACAGTGAACAAACGCCAACAGCAATAGTTCGGGTATATACGCCTACGTCAGAAGCAGAAGATGAAGAGATGCAGAAGGTATATGATGACATTGAAATTGTAGTTCAGTATGTAAAGGGAGACTATAATCTTATAATCATGGGGGATTGGAACGCGGTAGTAGGGGAAAGAATGGAAGGCATAGCAATGGGAAAATATGGCTTTGGTAGTAGGAATGGGAGAGGACAAAGATTGAGTTTTGCAATAAATTTCAGTTAGTAATACCTAATAGAATATTAAAAAGTCATAAGTGGAGGAGCTTTACTTGGAAAAGGCCCGGAGATACGTGAAGATTCCAGCTAGATTAATTCATGATCAGACAGAGCTTACGAAATCGGATACTGAATTGTAAAGAAGCAGATACAGACTCGGATCACAATCCGTACGCACGCGACAGCTTGCGCTACCAGTATGTTTCAAAACGACGCTCATCACAACGAGATTTTTCAAAAAAATGGCTCTGAGCACTATGGGACTCAACTGCTGTGGTCATAAGTCCCCTAGAACTTAGAACTACTTAAACCTAACTAACCTAAGGACAGCACACAACACCCAGCCATCACGAGGCAGAGAAAATCCCTGACCCCGCCGGGAATCGAACCCGGGAACCCGGGCGTGTGAAGCGAGAACGCTACCGCACGACCACGAGATGCGGGCGAGATTTTTCGGAGGCTCATTCTATTGGTAACAGAAAGGTAGGGTCAAGTGCACTGGGTAGCCCTTGGGCTAGGGAATATTTATATATTCAACATAAGGATCGTCTTACTGTAGCCATCCTACAGCAAGGCGTCAAAAGTTTGAATATTGCACACTTCCTCCAGCTTAGGCAAATGGAGCAAATCGGTTGGTTCTTTTTGCATTACTTGTGGTCTATGGTGTGTCTTCAGGAGTTTATGGAAGAACCATTTAATTAATGGGCTGTTCCTGAGAAAACCAGAAAAAAGCGTTTTTCACCATTTGTTCACCGTCGACAGCGGACATCTAAATAACTAACAGGAGCAAATTGCTCAAATTTTAATAGTATATTCTTTAGGCATTTATCTAAAAGTGCAATCTTCCCACTTTCAAAAATATTTATCCGTTATCGAGAAACACCACAAAAGCATAGTTTATGGGTACCAAACCCGACCCGCAGATTCAAAGACGGCTATGCATAGCAAATGGTTGAAATTTTTACGATATATTCCTAAGATCCCGTTCTGGAATAACTTTGAAAGATTCCCTTCTGGAATAACTCTGAAAGGTTCATCGATATCTTTATCCGTTTCCGAGATACACAGGTTCAAAATTATCTACTTCTACTCGTAAAATACGTAAGTCAAACCCAGTGTGAAGCGAAAACATAGTTTATAAAGTGATGTAGCACGGAGAAATATGCTATAAAGTGTCTACGTTATCACATAAGTAATCTGTCAAATTTTACTGACCCATAGCACAAAAAAGGCCAATATTCTCCTGTTTAAAAGACTCAGACTGAAAAGTGGAGTACCAGCTGCCTCATTCTACCTTCCTTAGCACCTTTAAAAATTTCTCCAATAATTTTGGCATGCGAGCATATTCTCGCTGTTTTATATTGCAAGAGAAGGAGCAGTGCCTGTGGGAAAGGTACGGAAAAGGAATAAACACTGGAAGATAGTATCAGAAGTTGTGGTACAGAAAAACGGAAGGAGACAATGGCAGTGTGAGAGAAAAGGAGGGACACAGTGGTAGTGGAACATGGTTAACAGTGATAAAACAGTGACAGGAAGAGTGTGAAGGAGACAGTGTTAGTGAGAGAGGAATAAAGAGAAGGAGAAGGTGGAAGTGGGTGCGAGCCAGTGATAATGGGAGACAGAGTCTATGGCAGTGTCAGCTTGGAACAGAAAGACAGTGACAGTGAGAAGAGAGAGCAGCAATGGGAAGGAACGGACGAGATACTAGCAGTAAGACAGATAGTAGTAGGACCGGACGAAGGCGACAGTGGCTGTGAGACAGGAGACAATGATAGCTGGAGAGACACGAAGACATAATGGCAATGAGTTGGGCTGAATGAATGAGTGAGAATGGGCAAGTGGTAGTGGATGGGCATCAGCGACTTGCCGCAATGGAGCAGTGTGTGTGCGAGTGAGTTACAGTTGGGAAGTTTGTGGAAATGAGAGACGAGATCCATGTTAAAAAGAACACGAATATGTTCGTACGCCACAATTTTTGGGAACATTCTTACAGCTGCTGAGGAAGGTAGAATGAGGCAACTGGATTCCAACTTTTCAGTCACATTCTTTTAAACAGGATCATATTCACCTTTCTTGTGTCCCGATAGGAGCCTTTTTCCGCTGGTTTAGAAATGATGTTCGTTCGTAAGAATTATACAACTGCACCAGCGGTTTTATAATACGCTTTTGGTGTGGGCAATGTACGAGCTGAACTATTAGTTAGGCTCTCTTCAGTGACATAGGGGTTGGTCGTACTCAAGGGCCCTGAAGCCCATGCATTTACTAAATAACGGATCTTTAGACCATTATATACTGAAGACCAAAAAGTTGGTACATCTGCCTAATATCGTGCAGGGCTCCCGCAGGCATACAGAAGTACCGCAAAACTAAGTGGCATGAACTCCACTAATGTCTGAAGTAGTGCTGGGGGGAATTGACACCATGAATCCTGCAGAGCTGTCCATATATCCGAAAGACTACGAGGGAGTGGAGGTCTCTTCTGAACAGCACGTTGCAAGGTATCCCAGATATGCTCAATGAACTTCATGTCTGGGGAGTTTGGTGGTCAGCGGAAGTTTTTAAACTCAGTAGAGTGTTCCTGGAGCCACTCTGTAGCAATTCTGAACGTGTGGGGTCTCGAATTTTCCTGCTAGAAGCCGGCCGCGATGGCCGAGCGGTTCTAGGCGCTTCAGTCCGGAACCGCGCGACTGCTACGGTCGCAGGTTCGAATCCTGCCTCGGTCGTGGATGTGTGTGATGTCCTTAGGTTAGTTAGGTTTATGTAGTTCTAAGTTTTAGGGGACTGATGACCTCAGATGTTAAGTCCCATAGTGTTCAGAGCCGTCTGAACCTGCTAGAATTGCCCAAGCCTGTCGGAACGCACAATTGACATGAATGGATGCAGGTGATCAGACAGGATACTTACGTATGTGTCACCTGTCAGAGTTGTATCTAGACGTATCAGGAGTGCCATATACCTCCAACTGCACACATCCCATTACAGAGCCTCCACCAGCTTGAACAATCCCCTGCTGACACGCAGGGTCCATGAATTCATGAGATCGCCTCCTTATCCATAGACGTCCATCCGATCGATACAATTTGAAACGAGACTCTTCCGACAAGGCAACGTGTTTCCAGTCATCAACAGTCCAATGTCGGTGTTGACGGCCCCAGGTGAGGCGTAAAGCTTTGTGTCGTGCAGGCGCCAAGGGTACACGAGCCTTCGGCTCCGAAAGCCCATATCGATGATGTTTCGTTGAATGGTTCGCACGCTAACACTTACTTGTTGATGCAAGCATTGAAATCAACAGCAATTTGCGGATGGGCTGCACTTCAGTCGTCGTTGGTCCCGTTCTTGCAGGAGCTTTTTCCGGCCACAGCGATGTCGGAGATTTGATATTTTATCGGATTCCTGATATTCACGGTACACTTGTGAATTAGTCGTACGGGAAAGTACCCACTTCATCGCTACCTCGGAGATGCTGTGTCCCATTGCTTGTGCGCTGACTAATAACACCACATTCAAACCCACTTAAACCTTGATAACCTGTCATTGTAGCAGCAGCAACAGATCTAACAACTGCACCAGACACCTGTTGTCCTATATAGGCGTTGTCGACAGCAGCGCCGTATTCTGCCTGTTTACATTTCTCTGTATTTGAATAAGCATGCCTCATCCAGTTTCTTTGGCGCTTCGTTGTAATTTAGTAGGCAAGTTAGCGAATTAATTTATAAATGACTAACTAATGGATAAAAGTGGTGGTAGTAATTGTGTTGCCAAAACAGGTAAATTGTCATTTAAATCATTTATTTATCAAAAATGATTCACTGATTAGTGAATGGTGGCCTTACACAATTGCGGATTCAAATAAAAACAAGATAAATTATAATTGATGTCGTCCGGCAGAAGAGTGTTAATCGTTAATTTCCAATGCACATCATCCTTTCGTTTCATTTTCAGTTCATTTAAGTCGCCACAGTATAGGTAAGGCTGGATTTATCTGCTGCAGAATTAGAGTTTACATTCCAGTTCCTACGAATTTTTATAAGTGCTAGAAATTTATCTGTCATACAAATACAAGCAATTATAATTTTGGTGCATATGAAGCAGAAAGCGAGTGCTTGCGCCCATTGTAAATTGTCATTTACATCAAATGTTTATAGAAAATGATACATTCATTAGTGAAAGATGGCGTTACATAATTACGGATTCAAATAAAAACCAAGATAAATTATAATTAATGGAGTCAGAAGAGCATCGTAAATGAATACAAAGTTCATTAAATAGTCCGTTAATCACGAAATTCTAAAGCAGACTCTCAAAGTCGGACAGCAAAGTTTCTCATTCTCAATAACAAAGGTCGTTGTCCTAAGTAATCTATTGTCCATCATAAGCGAGTCTCGATATTAACTGCAGCAAAGTACAAGAAGCATTTGCAAAGTTCGGTGAATGGTCTCAGAGACTAAAGGAAACAAGAGTTACGAATAAAATGCCTTTACAGGCCTTCAGAGTTACCAACATAGCTTCAACATATGCTTTTGACATCGACTGTAAAGTTGTTGGAAACTGTGAGCAAACGCTTCTGGTGTAAACGCTCGAAGCATTGTGATCAAGCGTTGTTGGATTTCCCCATCATTACAGGAGATGAAACCTCGTGCTATCAGTACGATCCGGAGACCATGTAACAGTCAGTAGAATGGTGCTCATCGTATCCTTCATATCCCCCCCACCCAAAAAAAAAAAAAAAAAAAAAAAAAAAAAAAAAAAAAAACCAAATATCGGCTGACAAAATCCAATATTAATACGATGTTGATCGCCTTTTTCGACAAGGCCTTGATGGATCAATGGATGAATTTTTACTCGAAGGAGTTGAAAAAGACGATGAACACCACGCCATTGACTGTAACTTGGTCTCCGGCTCGTACGGGTAGCACCAGGTCTCATCTCCTGTAATGATGCGGAAACACACTATGTGATCAAAAGTATCCGGACACCTGTCTGTGAAATGACTTACAAGTTCGTACGCCCTCCACCGGTAATGCAGGAATTCAATATGGTGTTGGCACACCTTTAGCCTTGATGACAGCTTCCACTCTCGCAGGTATACGTTCAGTCAGGTGCTTGAAGGTTTCTTGGGGATTGGCAGCCCATTTTTCACGGAGTGCTGCACTGAGGAGAGGCATCGATGTCGGTCGGTGACGCCTGGCACGAACTTGGCGTTCCAAAACATCTCAAAGGTTTTCTATAGGATTCAGGTTAGGACCCTGTCTATTACAGGGATGTTATTGTCATGTAACCACTCCGCCACAGACCGTGCATTATGAACAGGTGCTCGATCGTGTTGAAAGATGCAATCGTCATCCCCGAATTGCTCTTCAACACTGGGAAGCAAGAAGGTGGTTAAAACACCAATGTAGGCCTGTGTTGTGATAGAGCCAGGCAAAACAACAAGGGGTGCAAGCCCCCTCCATGAAAAACACGACGACACCGTAACCCTGTTCAACTGTCGGCGGTCTCCGTCAGTCAACAGACGAGGTCAGCCTGTACGCTTTTGTGCTGTACGTGTCCCTTCACGTTTACATTTCACTATCACATCGGAAACAGTGGACCTATGGTTGTTCAGGAGTGTGGAAATCACACGTACAGACGTATGACGCAAGTGACATCCATCACCTGACAACGTTCGAAGTCCGTGAGTTCCGCGGAGCGCCCCATTCTGCTCTCTCACAATGTCTAATGACTACTGAGGTCGCTGATATGGAGTACCTGGCAGTAGGTGATAGCCGATAGCAAAATGCACCCAATATGAAAAAACGTGTGTCTTAGGAAGTTTCCGGATACTTTTGATCACATAGTGTACAACAACGCGTGACCACGGTGCTTCGAGCGATTCCACGAGAAGTGTTTGCTGACAGTTTCCAACAGTTTAACAAGCGATATCAGAAGTGTGTTGTATATAATGGTGATTACTTGGGAGGCCAGTGACGGTATTTTGTTTGAAACTCTTGTTGCCTTTATTTGCTAAGACCATTCAACGAACTTTTCAAACGCTCCTTGTAGTTGAAGAGCCGGCCGCTGTGACCGAGCGGTTTTAGGCGCTTCTGTCCTGAACCGCGTTGCTGCTACGGTCGCAGGTTGGAATCCTGCCTCGGGCATGGATGTGTGTGATGTCCTTAGGTTAGTTAGGTTTAAGTAGTTCTAAGTCTAGGGAACTGATGAGCTCAGATGTTAAGGCCCATAGTGCTTGGAGCCATTTGAACCATTTGTAGTTGAAGAACTCAACTGCCTCAAGTCCACAAAGAAAATTGAAGTTCGTAGGCCCTATGGGTGCTCAAACTCAGTCGCCGAAAACCATTATCAAATATTATGAGTCCAGTGAAAAGTTAAAGTATGAGTCTGTGCTCACCAACAACTATCACAAATTCAACGAAAATTTAAGTTTTAATTTTAATAATTAACAGCCTCAGTCGCACTGTTTGGCTAGAATTTACCTAGGTTCAAATGGCTCTGAGCACTATGGGACTCAACTGCTGAGGTCATTAGTCCCCTAGAACTTAGAACTAGTTAAACCTAACTAACCTAAGGACATCACAAACATCCATGCCCGAGGCAGGATTCGAACCTGCGACCGTAGCGGTCTTGCGGTTCCAGACTGCAGCGCCTTTAACCGCACGGCCACTTCGGCCGTCAATTTACCTAGGTTTCAGTCGGGATAACCAGTACAGCACTCGTGGCTGCCGCATCGCGGTCGCGAAGTGGGGCCGAGGCAGTTCCAGATAAGTTTTATAGTCTGACGATAATTTATGGATTTGTAGTTTTAGCTTGACGATGTCCACTAGGGAAAGGCGGCACCTTCTGTTATTCTGAAGAAGGTTGGGTTATCCCGACTGAAACCTAGGTAAATTCTAGGCAAACAGTGCAACTGAGGCTGTTAATTATTAAAATTAAAATTAATATTTATACAGTTGCTGACAGGGCCGCGAAATGTTGAAGATGTTTAAGAAAATTTAGGTATTTTAACTAGCGCTGCTGCTTCATCGGCCAGATTACCTCAACTACCACCAAGCACATTCGCCGATATGGTACCATTCGCAGCAGCCACACGCAAAAGACTGTATGTGCGCTGCTGCTTTCCCTTAAATACAGGGTGTACATGAAGTCCGGGAACACTTTCAATTATTTATTGCACAAGAACTTAACATTGTACAGATGTCATACATATTGCATTTTGAAGAGAAACTCTGGAAGTTTTTTTTTTACAAACATTCGATATGCGAACCATGAGCGACCCGGCAGACTTCAATACGGTAATCGAATTCTTGCCATACCCGTCCCAGCATGGCATCGTCGACTGTGGCAGTCGCTTCCCGTATTCTCTCCCGAAGCTCTGCTATATCACGTGGCAGAGGCGGTACATACACCAGATCTTTAATGTGTCCCCACAGAAAAAAGTCACATGGAGTGAGATCTGATGAACAGGGAGCCCATTTCAGGAAACAGCTGTCCTCTTCTGTAGCATATGGCCAAGTACTGAATTCTACATTCTGAAAAATTATAAACTCTCTGTAGCAAATAAATTTCCAAATAATACTAAATTCCAAGGTTTAAATTTGCGCATAAAAATTCTACCCGTTAGATACATAAACAAAGTCTGTCAAATTGACATTCATTGCTGGGAACTACATTTTTCTTATCACCGTTCAGAAAACATTCGATTTGAAGAAATAGACAGATCCCCATCACAACTTTCCTGAAGTTCTTCCTCTGAATGATACACTAGTTCTATAGCAGAACCGTGATCACCGGCTGGTGTAAAATCGTCGTCTTTTTCGTTTATCACTGACACCTGCCTCCATAGATCTACTAACAATTTCATCAAACTCGGGAAAGTTAAAAATGACACATTCGCGCCAACTCATTTTGAGCTATACGGAACCGTACTGAAGAAAACAGGCACGTAGTTCATGAGGCGCGTTCTAGTAGACTCCAACACCTATCAATTACACGTGTCACCAATAAATACAGAAGGCAATAACGCAACCGACAGCAAAACATCGTAGGCTTGGCAGTTTAAGGAGGTAGGGGGAGTATAGAAGCATTCCACCACAACTGGCCTTGGAGAGCGAGTTCGAAAATTTTCGTGCGGTCGGAGAGACCACACCTCACGAGTTGAGGGTTAAGCATCCGTGACGCAGCGGTAACACCGGTTCCCGTCAGATGATCGAAGTTAAGAGCTGTCGAGCTGGGTTAGCACTTGGATGGGGGACCAACCGGTCTGCTGAGCGCTGTCGGCAAGAGGGGTGCACTCAGCCATTGTGAGGCAAACTGAGGAGCTGCTTGACTGAGAAGTAGCAGTTCCGGTCTCGTAAACTTGCATACGGCTATGAGAGCGGCGTGCTGACCACATGCCCGCCATATCCGCATCAAGTAACGCCTGTAGGCTGAGGCTGACACGACGGCCGATCGTTACCGTTGGGCTTTCATGGCCTTTTAGGGCGGAGTTTAGTTTTTTAATTTTTTTAGTTAGTTTGAAGATCGCAAGTGCGAATTTCCAGAGTATTATAACTTCGGCCAAGCCGAAAGCAGAGCCGTATTGGAGGGAGAACGCGGGTGTACGCCGGCCCTCACTTTTTTTCCGTTGGGTACACCGTCCGTTTACTATTTTACAGGGAGATTCTTTTCTTATTACAGTAATTCTCTTTCATCGTCTCTCTAAATTAAATTATCGGCAATTCTGAGTTATACCTCATAGAGCATACACTACTGGCCATTAAAATTGCTACAACAAGAAGAAATTCAGATGATAAACGGGTATTCATTGCACAAATACACTCCTGGAAATGGAAAAAAGAACACATTGACACCGGTGTGTCAGACCCACCATACTTGCTCTGGACACTGCGAGAGGGCTGTACAAGCAATGATCACACGCACGGCACAGCGGACACACCAGGAACCGCGGTGTTGGCCGTCGAATGGCGCTAGCTGCGCAGCATTTGTGCACTGCCGCCGTCAGTGTCAGCCAGTTTGCCGTGGCATACGGAGCTCCATCACAGTCTTTAACACTGGTAGCATGCCGCGACAGCGTGGACGTAAACCGTTTGTGCAGTTGACGGACTTTGAGCGAGGGCCTATAGTGGGCATGCGGGAGGCCGGGTGGACGTACCGCCGAATTGCTCAACACGTGGGGCGTGAGGTCTCCACAGTACATCGATGTTGTCGCCAGTGGTCGGCGGAAGGTGCACGTGCCCGTCGACCTGGGACCGGACCGCAGCGACGCACGGATGCACGCCAAGACCGTAGGATCCTACACAGTGCCGTAGGGGACCGCACCGCCACTTCCCAGCAAATTAGGGACACTGTTGCTCCTGGGGTATCGGCGAGG
Source organism: Schistocerca nitens (assembly GCF_023898315.1). Lineage (NCBI taxonomy): Eukaryota > Metazoa > Arthropoda > Insecta > Orthoptera > Acrididae > Schistocerca > Schistocerca nitens. The sequence goes on along the minus strand of NC_064618.1, from coordinate 280,201,072 downwards.
ACCATTCGCAACCGTCTCCATGAAGCTGGGCTACGGTCCCGCACACCGTTAGGCCGTCTTCCGCTCACGCCCCAACATCGTGCAGCCCGCCTCCAGTGGTGTCGCGACAGGCGTGAATGGAGGGACGAATGGAGACGTGTCGTCTTCAGCGATGAGAGTCGCTTCTGCCTTGGTGCCAATGATGGTCGTATGCGTGTTTGGCGCCGTGCAGGTGAGCGCCACAATCAGGACTGCATACGACCGAGGCACACAGGGCCAACACCCGGCATCATGGTGTGGGGAGCGATCTCCTACACTGGCCGTACACCACTGGTGATCGTCGAGGGGACACTGAATAGTGCACGGTACATCCAAACCGTCATCGAACCCATCGTTCTACCATTGCTAGACCGGCAAGGGAACTTGCTGTTCCAACAGGACAATGCACGTCCGCATGTATCCCGTGCCACCCAACGTGCTCTAGAAGGTGTAAGTCAACTACCCTGGCCAGCAAGATCTCCGGATCTGTCCCCCATTGAGCATGTTTGGGACTGGATGAAGCGTCGTCTCACGCGGTCTGCACGTCCAGCACGAACGCTGGTCCAACTGAGGCGCCAGGTGGAAATGGCATGGCAAGCCGTTCCACAAGACTACATCCAGCATCTCTACGATCGTCTCCATGGGAGAATAGCAGCCTGCATTGCTGCGAAAGGTGGATATACACTGTACTAGTGCCGACATTGCGCATGCTCTGTTGCCTGTGTCTATGTGCCGGTGGTTCTGTCAGTGTGATCATGTGATGTATCTGACCCCAGGAATGTGTCAATAAAGTTTCCCCTTCCTGGGACAATGAATTCACGGTGTTCTTATTTCAATTTCCAGGAGTGTATCTTATACTAGAACTGACATGATTACATTTTCACGCAATTTGGGTGCATAGATCCTGAGAAATCAGTACCCAGAACAATCACCTCTCGCCGTAATAAGCTTGGATGGCGTGTAGAGGCACAGCTGCCCATGCAGCTTCAACACGATACCACAGTTCATCAAGAGTAGTGACTGGCGTATTGTGGCGAGCCAGTTGCTCGGCCACCATTGACCAGACGTTTTTAGTTGATGAGAGATCTGGAGAATGTGCTGGCCAGGGCAGCAGTCGAACATTTTCTGTATCCAGAAAGGCCCGTACAGGACCTGCAACATGCGGTCGTGCATTATCCTGCTGAAATGTAGGGTTCCTGAAACTTTGTTAACCCTTAACTACTGCTGACCGTCTCTCAGACTGCAACGATTTTTTGTGTCGTGTTATTTCACACACCCACGCGAAGCGAAGTGGACTCTTCTGTGTGCCTTCCTACTGGTTGACAACTACACGTGCCAGAGCTCTTGCATTGTTGCTGCTATATGTTTCTTGCTTATGGACCTTTAGAGGTCTCTCAGACGTACTATACTGTTTGTATGTCGTCGTTCTGTTGAATGCTACCATTTCTCCGCTTGACCTTCTATTGGTGGTGTTTTACTTAAGAGATATGTAGATTGTCGATTTATCTGGTAATAAATATGCAACCAGTCTCTTTTTTTGCGATTTATTCAACCATGAACATGTTTTCGAGCCTCTGCAGGCTCATCACCGGATGAAGGTGTTACAACAACATTATGTTGTGGACTAAGTGTAGCTAGATGCAGTGCTGGTGAGTGCATTGCCTTGTGCTATCAATATTAGATCTCTTCCTATAACGTACATTACTAAGCTGTGTACACAAATATACACAGTATTTAGCTACACTTGGTTTTACACTGATTCACAGAAAGTTCAAGAACATCTCAGTGAATCCTCAGACGAAGTCTGTAATGACAGTGATAATGACCCTGATTTCGAGATTTTTAGTGATCACGACACTAATTCAGAACAGGAAACAGAAAGTGATGTAGATGTTACAAAATGTTCAGATGTATGTGGATTCCCAAGGGACCAAACTGCTGAGTCATCGGTCCGTAGACTTACACACTACTTAACCTAACTTACGCTAAGAACAACACACACGCACACCCATGCCCACGGGAGGACTCGAACCTCCGGCGGGAGGGGCCGCGCAATCTGTGACATGGCGCCTCTAACCGCGCGCTGCCACTCCAGATGTGACAGCTGATGACGCTGTAGAAGCTTACTTACACGGTAAGAACAGACGTTTTCTCTGGAGGTAAGAGCAGCCGCCAGTTAATGTAAAAACCAAGACAACACAACATTGTCTTCCATCTTCCTGAACTGCGACAAAGGGCGAAAAGTCTCTGAGGAAACCTTGCTGTTTTGCAGGTATGGAAACTGTTCTTTACCGAAGATATTGTAGATGAAATCATTCTATGGATAAATCTGAAAATCTCTAAGCTTAGAGCACAGTACGCAAATGATCGCTTATCCTATGTACAAGCTGTTGATGCATTGAATTGAAGGCACTAATTGGTCTATTGATGTATTCACCCATTATCAAATCGGGAAACGAATCTGTTTATGGCTTGCTTACAACCAATGGGACAGGCAGAAATGTTTCCAGATGCACTATTAGTACAGAATGATTTCTCTTTTTATTATCTGCATTATGATTTGACAACCCAGATGATCGGGAGGAGAGAAAGAAAGTAGACGAGTCAGCAGCAGTTTCATATATATTTCTGCGTTACTTCGAAAACAGTCAACTTCGCTACTCTATAGGTGCAACACTGTGTGTCGATGAAATGTTTGTATCTTTCTGCGGAAGGTGTAGGTTTAGAATGTATATGCCAAATAACCCGGCAAAATATGGCTTAAAAATTCAGTGCTTGACTGATGCTCGTAAAAATTACTTGTATAATGGGTACATTTATTCCGGAAAAGGCAGCGATGGTCACACCCTTTCAAACTATGAGAAAGGTCACAGTGTTCCCACACTTGGGCTCACATACGTCAGCACGCTACAAAGGAGATACCACAGCAGTTTCTACCTAATAAGAAACAAGGTGTGAAGACAACTGTTACGGCTTTACAGAAGATGTGACACTCGTTTCATTTGTGCTCAAGCAGTCAAAAGCTGCAGTACTGATTGCTTCTATGCGTCATACAGTAAACAACCAGTAAGCAATGATCCTGAATCAGGAAAACATGAGATCATCATGTTTTATAATACGACAAAAGGTGGTGTGGACTCTGTCGACCAAAGATGTGCAGCTTATTCGTCAAGTCGCCGGACGAGGAGATGGCCTTTGACCATTTTCTTCACGTCAGTGGATGTGGTTGTTGTCCGATACAACCCTCAATGTTTTTGTCCGATAAAACCCGCCCGACATGAGAAGACAACTCGACTGACACGTGCTTGCTAATAAGTATAAACAGATTTACTGCTTAAAACATATAGTACAGTACCCCTTATTGCTACCAATGACCTTATAATAGAATTACACTTACTTTCAAGCCAGGTATAGCACTCCAAAGTTATCTTCGTTCACAAAAAAAGACTCACAAAACAGAAAATGCGCCGTCACTTCCATACACAAAGTCGGCGCGGTACAAGATGACGTAACCTCCCCTCTGTCTTCACAGCCAAGACTGCGGTGACCTTGACTGGTGTTATTGATACATAACCAACACGGATTCAGAAAATATCGTTCTTGTGCAACGCAGCTAGTTCTTTATTCCCAAGAAGTAATGAGTTCTGTCGACAAGGGATCTCAGGTCGATTCCATTCTCCTAGATTTCCAGAAGGTTTTTTATACCGTTCCTCACAAGCAACTATTAATCAAATTGCGTGCATATGGAGTATCGTCTCAGTGGTGTGACTGGATTCGTGATTTCCTCTCAGAAAGGTCACAGTTCGTAGTGATAGACGGTGTAAGTAGGCTGTTTAGGTTTTTATGTTGGTAACGCCACGTAGCACCTCTGTATGAAAATCACTGGCTGTGTTGTGTGCAGTCTGAGGCTGGTCGGCATTGTTGTCTACATCTACATCTACATTTATAATCCGCAAGCCACCCAACGGTGTGTGGCGGAGGGCACTTTACGTGCCACTGTCATTACCTCCCTTTTCTGTTCCAGTCGCGTATGGTTCGCGGGAAGAACGACTGTCTGAAAGCCTCCGTGCGCGCTCGAATCTCTCTAATTTTACATTCGTGTTCTCCTCGGGAGGTATAAGTAGGGGGAAGCAATATATTCGATACCTCATCCAGAAACGCACCCTCTCGAAACCTGGCGAGCGAGCTACACCGTGATGCAGAGCGCCTCTCTTACAGAGTCTGCCACTTGAGTTTGCTAAACATCTCCGTAACGCTATCACGGTTACCAAATACCCTGTGACGAAACGCACCGCTCTTCTTTGGATCATCCCTATCTCCTCCGTCAACCCGATCTGGTACGGATCCCACACTGATGAGCAATACTCAAGTATAGGTCGAACGAGTGTTTTGTAAGCCACCTCCTTTGTTGATGGACTACATTTTCTAAGGACTCTCCCAATGAATCTCAGCCTGGTACCCGCCTTACCAACAATTAATTTTATGTGATCATTCCACTTCAAATCGTTCCACACGCATACTCCCAGATATTTTACAGAAGTAACTGCTACCAGTGTTTGTTCCGCTATCATATAATCATACAATAAAGGATCCTTCTTTCTATGTATTCGCAATACATTACATTTATCTATGTTAAGGGTCAGTTGCCACTCCCTGCACCAAGGGCCTATCTGCTGCAGATCTTCCTGCATTTCGCTACAATTTTCTAATGCTGCAACTTCTCTGTATACTACAGCATCATCCGCGAAAAGCCGCATGGAACTTCCGACACTATCTACTAGGTCATTTATATATATTGTGAAAAGCAATGGTCCCATAACACTCCCCTGTGGCACGCCAGAGGTTACCTTAACGTCTGTAGACGTCTCTCCATTGATAACAACATGCTATGTTCTGTTTGCTAAAAACTCTTCAATCCAGCCACACAGCTGGTCTGATATTCCGTAGGCTCTTACTTTGTTTATCAGGCGACAATGCGGAACTGTATCGAACGCCTTCCGGAAGTCAAGGAGAATAGCATCTACCTGGGAGCCTGTATCTAATATTTTCTGGGTATCATGAACAAATAAAGCGAGTTGGGTCTCACACGATCGCTGTTTCCGGAATCCATGTTGATTCCTACAGAGTACATTCTGGGTTTCCAAAAACGACATGATAAGCGAGCAAAAAACATGTTCGAAAATTCTACAACAGATCGACGTCAGAGATATAGGTCTACAGTTTTGCGCATCCGCTCGACGACCCTTCTTGAAGACTGGGACTTCCTGCGCTCTTTTCCAATCATTTGGAACCTTCCGTTCATCTATAGGCTTGGGGTACACGGCTGTTAGAAGGGGGGGGGGGGCAAGTTCTTTCACGTACTCTGTGTAGAATCGAATTGGTATCCCGTCAGTTCCAGTGGATTTTCCTCCGTTGAGTGATCCCAGTTGCTTTTCTATTCCTTGGACACTTATTTCGATGTCAGCCATTTTTTCGTTTGTGCGAGGATTTAGAGAAGGAACTGCAGTGCGGTCTTCCTCTGTGAAACAGCTTTCGAAAAAGGTGTTTAGTATTTCAGCTTTACGCGTGTCATCCTGTGTTTCAATGCCATCATCATCCCGGAGTGTCTGGATATGCTGTTTCGAGCCACTTACTGATTTAACGTAAGACCAGAACTTCCTAGGATTTTCTGATAAGTCGGTACATAGAATTTTACTTTCGAATTCACTGAACGCTTCACGCATAGCCCTCCTTACGCTAACTTTGACATCGTTTAGCTTCTGCTTGAGAGGTTTTGGCTGCGTTTAAACTTGGAGTGAAGCTCTCTTTGCTTTCGCAGTAGTTTCCTAACTTTATTGTTGAACCACGGTGGGTTTTTCCCGTCCCTCACAGTTTTGCTCGGCACGTACCTGTCGAAAATGCATTTTACGATTGCCTTAAACTTTTTCCATAAACACTCAACATTGTCAGTGTCGGAACAGAAATTTTTGTTTTAATCTGTTAGGTAGTCTGAAATCTGCCTTCTATTACTCTTGCTATGAGCTAACTGCAGGCTCAATAATGCCCTCGTCAAGCATAGATTGTATTTCTGTCCTAACACGGTCCCTATAATGTGCCAGAATTACGTATGGTCTAACACAAAATTTAGTATGCTCACGAACACGAAATTGGTATTGAAATCCCTTGATTGTTCCTGTTTTGTGAGTAAAAACTGTGGAATGTGCTTGTAAAATCTCAAAAAGGTCCTGCCTATCAGTGTCATTACAATTCTCAATTGTTTAAATTTTATTCTGAATTAACTCATTAGTATCAAATACGCTGTCGATATCATCCCTGTCAGTACTTGCAGAGTGATTGTTAGTGTCAAGTTCCGTCGAAAATTCCGAACTGTTGCCTAACAGGAGGTAAAGCCGAGTAATTCCGTCGTCATGGTTTGAGAGCCAATCTTCAAATTTAAAAGCTATTGATTTACCTTCTTTCTCTAAACTTATTTCAGCATCGTGAAAGTTTAAGATTGCTTTGTATCCATTCAAAAAGTCTACTCCCAATATAATTTCCGTCGACAATAATGGAACAATAAGAAAGTTCATAGAGAAGCTGTGGCTTTGACAAAAGAATTCTAAGTTGGTTTGTTGGCGTACATCTACACTTTTTCCAGAGACTGCACCTTGCAATTTAATCTTGCGCAACGGAAGTGTGGGGCAATCGTTCGATTTGTTGCATTTGCTAAAGGCTGTTTCACTAATTACTGAAATGGGACTGTCAGAGTCAAGTACTGCCGTAAATTTTACGTCATTTACTGTAATGTGAATTACAGGATATGCAATGTTGTTATGTTTTACGTCGTGTTCCTGGAGTAAGATGTCCCTAATGACTTCCATTTTTACGTAATTGCTAGCCACGACACCTACGTCGTCATCTTCACAAGTAGTGTTGGGCTAAACTGCGATTTTCCGATATCAGTGATTTCTGTGAATGTTACTTTTCAGTATCTGTTATTCTTAACTGTGATTTGTCGCAGTTAAGGAACCAAAGTCGCGTATCCCTCCGCCACTGCTATTTCTGCGATTTCTGCTACTTCCGCGATTTCTGCGACTTCTGTGACTTCTGCGATTTCTGTGACTTCTGCTACTTCTGCGATTTCTGTGACTTCTGCGATTTCTGTGACTTCTGCTACTTCTGCGATTTCTGTGACTTCTGCTACTTCTGAGATTTCTGTGACTCCTGCGATTTTTGCGACTTACCACCGTATGAAAAAGCTACATCTGTCCACACAGAAAATTGCATCTCAACAAACCTGTCATTGGTAAGTATGTTTTACGTTTGTTCTTCCGTTGGCTTTAATCTTGTATTAAAGAAACAACTGTGAAAATATTAATAGTGTAATTAATATGTAAGTAGCCATACAGTACCGTAATAGTTCGTGTTTAGAAAATGAATTCTAACATATTGTTATGTTCTCAGGTACCCGAACTACATTTCAGTCACTCAGTAAAGTGATAACTCAAAATATCATTGTCAGCAGATCTGGAGAAATTGCTACTGCGTCTTTAGACCGTTTTCGTCAGACGAGAGGTTAGTTTCTAAGTGTTTCGATGGACTTAATTACTTAAGTGATATCGTTCTTGCAAATTTGAAATATACCCCATTGAGTGGCTTTCATTACAGCAAATATTAGCAATCTACTCTGTCAATTATATTGCTTGTAATTAGTGACAGCAAAAATTGTTTAATAATTCTTGTGATTTTGCAGACACAGTTCTGGTTGCTGTACGTATCTATCCACATCAAGGCTGTTGGGAGAGACTCGTGAAGATTCAAGAGAGCTCTTAGAGGATTTGCAGTTTAAAAGTGACATTATTGCGAAATAAGTGTGTAGATGAGTGATTAAACTGTGTTTTACTGAAGTTGTTGTGCGATTTTAAAGGAATAATAAATGTTAAATACAGTGAGCGAATAATGAAAATCTCATTTTCCACATGTTAAGCCGTCCTATACCCGTAACTTTCCGCCACATATTTATTGGTAAACACTTGTTGGAGAGTGACATGCCGCCCCCCCCCCCCACCCCCCTCTTTCTCCACAATCTTGGTGTGACACTGACCTGTAACATATCCCAAAGTCTACAATATGCATTTTGAGGCTGTTGATACGAAAGTGGGAAGTACAGATCTTACAGTTAAATCAGGAATAGCTTAAGTGAATTACTTGAAAGTAACACAGGAAAAGGTTACTTATGTAGGTGGTAGTAGTGTCGGCAAAAAGTTCTTGTGTGTGAAGTTGCCATGTAGAACACCAGGTGTAAAACTTTTCTCCCGAGTCTTGAACTGTGTCGGAACAAAAGTGAGGCATTCATATGACACAATAACACTGTTTTTATTTCACTACACTTATACAGGTGTCTGAGTTCTGCTGTGTTAACATTGCAAAGTCCTGTAGGCATGTGGAGTATTAACCAAAACTGTCATATTGGAAGCAGAATCAAACACAATTGTTACGTTACTTGATATTTTCAGGAGAAAAAGGCAATGTTGCTTCTTATTAATATAATACATTCAGAGTCACAGCTGTGTCTGACCAACCATAACTGATGCTGAATGTGCATGTCGTCATGTTATATGAAGGGCTTATTTCAATAGTGGTACAAGTCCATTACCTCCACTTTTTTGTCTATAATGCTTCTGAAATTAATGATCCAAACAAACATAAAGGTTCATCTCCAGCAAGAAGCCATATGCTTGAATATTTCTGGTATCTCAACTGCAGATTTTTCAGCACTCATTTAACTTTACGAGTCTGTATCTCAAAATGAACAAAAGTGGACTTGTACCACTATTGAAATAAGCCCTTCATATTCAGTATTATGCACACAGTCACACACAGCACGTCGATCACGTGAGGCACAAGGCTCTCGTAACGAAGTACGTACGTCGGTCAAAAGATGGCACTAGGAAAAGAATGTTAACTGCGCTTTTTAGTTGCTACTTGCGACTCTTAGTTGCGATTTGTCACAGAATGGCTCTGAGCACTATGGGACTTAACATCTATGGTCATCAGTCCCCTAGAACTTAGAACTACTTAAACCTAACTAAACTAAGGACATCACACAACACCCAGTCATCACGAGGCAGAGAAAATCCCTGACCCCGCCGGGAATCGAACCCGGGAACCCGGGCGCGGGAAGCGAGAACGCTACCGCACGACCACGAGCTGTCACAGAAATCGCAGTTTGACTCGGTAGCGAATAGCATAGTATGAACTTTGCTCAACAGATGGCACTGCTAACTGCGCTTTTTAGTTGCTACTTGCGACTCTTAGTTGCGACTTGTCACGGAAATTGAAGTTAGACTCGATAGCGTGTCACAGAGATTAGTGTAGTACGAACTTTGGCCAACAGATGGCACTGTTAACTGCGCTTTTTAGTTGCTACTTGCGACTTGTAGCCGCGATTTGTCACTGAAATCGCAGAAAGCAGTACGGAATTCGGCCAACAGATGGCTCACGCCGTTGAATGTGAAATGCTACTTGCGACTGCTAACTATGACTGAAATCGCAGTTAGATTTTGTAAAGTTGTTATTGTGATATCTGTGACTTCTCAATCACTGTGATTTCTAACATACGCGATTTCCTGCCCACCACTATTCACAAGTACGTTTTGTGGCTGCCAGCGGTGTGAGTCATTGCCTATTGTCTCATTGTTGGCGCGCGTCGTTATTAGGATTTGCAGATCTAACTTCTGCAAATTCACCTTGTCAAGAGGGCCCTGCCCTGTTTGAATCCCGCCAGTTCTGACGAAATTCAAATCTGTCGTTTTGTCGGTAGTTTCCATAAGTTTCTTTTTTGTCGGTCATGTGGTGGAGACTTTCTCCTGGAATCGTAACTGCGCAGTGGACCGTTGCGTCTGACGTTATTCTGTCTCCCTTGATAATAATTATTTTGGTTCCCATATTGTCTGTTTCTCTGATTGTCTCTGTGATAGTCATTACCGCGGAGAGGTGATGTTTCCCTGTAATTATTACTACTCTGCCAACGGTTGTCCTACGGATGGTGTCTGTTTTGGTCACGATTTATAATGTAAGAATAGTCTTGTCGGGTCCAGTTATTATTTCTGTCATCGTCGAATTGTGACGGATGTGACCTGTAATTGTTGTGCTCCTGTTTTCGCGTTCCGCGATTGTCAGTGTCAATTTCCAATTCTTGTAACAGTCCCTGAAAAGCTTCAATGTCGTCTTTGCAACGTCTTGCCAAAATAATATGTCGTAAATGTTCAGGCAATTTGATTAAGTAAATACGGATGAGTTCTGAGGGGCTCTATGGGTTTGAAAGATACTGATTCTTATGTAACATGTCTTCGAAATATTTGACAAGACTGGAAAATTCAGATTGTTCGAAATGTTTCATCATTATGATGCTATGTTTTACTCGGTCTTGTGTAGCTTGAGACCAATACGCTGAGAGGAAGGCATGATAAAATTCTCCTTCACTGTGGCAATCGTGAATGACCAATCGCATTCTTACAGCTGGTTCATTCTCTAAGTAGCCACACATAAATTCTAACCTGTGCTCCAATGACCAGTTGGGAGGAAAACAATGAGAGAATTGATGGAGCCATGCTTGTGGTTGAATGTCGTTGCCAGAATTCTTAAATGTTTTAAATTTACGTGTAGTAATGAACAGCTTATAGTAGGGTGACCAAACGTCCCGGAAAACCGGGATTGTCCCGGTTTTCATCCCCGTGTTCCGGTGTCCCGAAAATTTGTTTCGGGACGCTCAAAAGTCCCGGAATTCAGTTTTTAAATACATTTCGTTAAACTTTCTCAAATTTTTGGGATTTCGCTATATTAAAGGAAATACAACACAAGAAATTAATATATTTTAGCTTATTTGTCTAAAACCTCCATTGTCTCATACTAGTAATCACAGTATCAGTATTGATACACTCAGGCAATAATTTACTTTGAGCGGTACTTTGGCCAAGTAGTAAGTTGTATTATTGTAACAGAGCTATGAAACCGTCCGATTGTCGCGCCACTTACACACTCATTGTCAGAACAGTGTAGTAGTTGATGTTTTGTCAGACAAACTGCAATAGTTTTTTCTCATATTAGTGGTATTATTGCTGCAGTACTGTTAAACGCAATGCTGAAACGTGCCTGCAAGTTCAGTGACTGTTATTCCAAGGAATGGAATTTCGTTAAGAAAGGTCATATTGATTACAAAGCAGAGTGTTCCGTACGTAACTGTTTTATTAGTATAAGTCATGATGGACGTTCCGACATAGTTGATCACATCAGGTCAAAGAAACACATTAACAAATACAATGCACCGAGCTGCAGTAAAACTCTACAAAATTATTTTGTGAAACATCAGTCAAGTGAAGTGATGAAAGTTCGAGCAGCCGAGCTTACACTAGCCTACCACACGGTAAAACATCACCAAACTTACATATCTAGTGATTGTACTAATAAGCTTAACAGCATTATGTTTGATGTTTGTTCCATTGCAAAAGAGTTTAGTTCAGCAGGAACTAAAGTGTCAGCCTTAGTGAAAGGCGTTATTGCTCCCAGAGTGTAAAGGAAAGCCTTGAATACATCAAAAAGTCTTCTTTCTACGGGATATCCACTGATGCCAGCAATCATAAGGCCACTAAAAAATATTTCCGTTTGTTGTTCAGTTTTTCGATATTAATCAGGGAATTCAGACCAAACTTTTGAAGGTGACTTCCCTACCTAATGTAACATCTGACGAAATTTCAAGATTTTGTATGAATACTATCGAAATCAAAATATCCACGGGTGTGCTGCCGGTCTATAGTGTCCAACGGGCACAATATTTCGGCGATCATACATGTCGCCATCATCAGGTGAACTGACGGACTGAGCTCCTGTGAACGTGCCGGCACGGAGATCCGTACGCTATGGCTGCTCCGCCCGCGGCGCGCTCCCTCCGCCGTCCGCGCCCCGCGCCACGGTCGCGCGGTGGAACAGATTGCGACGGCGTCTGAGATGACGTCGGTGTGATGGCTCTGTCCGCCGTGGTCGTCACAACTATACGTTTGCTAGATTTACTCTTAATTAACCCGATCGCTGGTTCCCAAGCCTTGCTAAGATTATAGCCACAGTCACGGTTTATGAGGTCGTCATTGGTGCGAATTTCGATGGCCTCTCTAACAACGCCGTCCCAGTATCTCGACGTCTGTACCAGAATCCTCGTGCGGTCATACTCCATGGCGTGATTTTCCGACAAACAATGTTCAGCGACCGCCGACTTGCTCGGATACAGCAGTCGAGTGTGCCTCTGGTGTTCACGGCATCGATCCTCGACGGTACGCATCGTCTGACCAATATACGACTTGCCACATTGACACGGAATCTGGTACACGCCGGCCTTCCTCAAACCGAGGTCATCTTTGGCGCTCCCCACCAGTGCACGAGTTTTATTTGGAGGACAAAACACAGTTCCGACCCGTTGTTTCTTCAGAATGCGGGCGATTTTCCCCGAGAGTGCGCCTGTGTATGGAATAAATGCAGTGCCTACCTCCTCCCTCGTGACTTCATCCATCTCAACAGGTTGTGCTGCAGTGGTTGGGCGGAGAGCACGTTGAATCTGCCACTCTGAGTACCGCGCACTCTCGGGGAAAATCGCCCGCATTCTGAAGAAACACCGGGTCGGAACTGTGTTTTGTCCTCCAAATAAAACTATCGAAATGTTTGATCTTGAGAAAAATAAATGTGTGGCATTTTGTGGAGACAACACCAACACAAACTTTGGTCGTTTAAAAAGACAAGGCAAATGCAACGTATTTACCAAATTAAAGGCAACATTGCATGAAAACATTGAAGGCATAGGGTCCCTGCACATGTTTTACACAATAGCGTGCAGACATCTGCTGACAGTTTAAGCTGTGATGTTGAAACTATCGTCATGAGGGTATACTCACACTTTTACATATATACTGTTAGAACAGAGAGGCTTAAGGAGTTCTGTGATTATGTGGGAACTGAATATATGAATGTAATGTGTCACTCGAAAACTCTCTGGTTATCACTGTTTCCAGCAGCTGAAAGAGTAATCCGCCTGTTTGAACCGTTAAAAAAATTTTTCCTAAATGAAGACAAAGCCCCCAAAATATTGGTTCAGTTTTTCAGTAACCCTTTAAGTGAAGCCTACTTATGGTTCATTCACAGTCAGCTTAGCATTTTGCAGCATGGGATAAAGGAAATTGAGGGAAGCACGAAAAGTGTAATAGAGGTAAATGATGTTTTGAAAAATACTCTGGAAACTGTTACTAAGAGGAGAGAACAGCAGTTCATTTCTTTTAATGTTAAATCTGTCCTTAAAAGAGCAGAAGTATCAGAAAGAGCGGAAAGGAGTTTTAGAGAAGAAGTTAACAAGTTTTATGACACTTGTGTAGAATATCTCAGCTAGTGGAGCGCCTAATATTTACCCTCATCGCCGGTGTTTGATTGGATGTTACTGAAGAGAGTGCCAAAATGGGAAAGTGTTGAAGAGACAGTTTCTTATTTGAAGAGTAAAGAGATTGAAATCGATGATTCCATTCTCTTTGATCAGTTCGGCATACTGCCAATTTTGTTGAAGAAAGTCTTCACAAGTGGAATGATGAAAAAAAACACCATTGGAATGTCATGAGAAGTGGGTGAGTTTTTTTAAAAGCTGTGACTGTCTTCAGCATTACTCCGAGTTGATAATAAGTGCAAGGTATTTATTTGCAATCCCAGCCCATAATGCCAATGTGGAAAGAATACTTTTGTTGACGAATATCCAGTGGACTGATGAAAGAAACGGAATGGAGGTGGACTCTCTTTAAGCAATCCTGCAGATCCTGTACAACTACAAAATGGATTGTGCCGAGTTTTATCACTGTGTCTCAACGAACAAAGACATGATCAAGAAGGCTGGAGGCAGTGAAAAATACCCTTTTCTCCAAGGACAGTCAATTCCATCTGCAAGTGCTCAGTAATATTAAAGGTCATGTTAATATTAATTCATTAAACGTTGAATGGCTGTAAAATTTTGTAAAATCGTAATACATTTCTTTATTACTGTATACGTTTATTAAATGTCATTAATTATACAGATATGTAGATTATATCAATCTTTTGTATCCTCTTATTAGTTATAATAAATGGGTTAACAAAATGTATCAAGAAAACATTAATATTTAAAATTAAGAAACCTGGGTACATGTGGAATGAGGTGTCCATTGGCACACGGGTGAATGTCTCCCGGTTTTCACCGAAAATAATTTGGTCACCCTATGTTACTTGTGCCAACTGATCTTGTACTTCCCGGATTTCTCTTTTGTGTTGCGTATTAATTTGATTCTGATTTTGTTTATATTTCTTAATTTGTTCATACTCTTCTGTGTCAGTGAAGGCTACAGGTCTTGTGTCATTCAGATCATTATCCACCTTTGTAGATAAGTTAGTGAACTGATCCGAAAGTTCGGCTACTTTCTCCGATAGTGAACTTATTTCCTCAGTGTGTTTTTCTGAACCAAGTTTCAGAGTGTCCATTTGTGTTGAAATCGTATCTACTGTGTCCTTTAAGTTTTCCTGAGTTTTTGCAAGTTGCGTAACCGCATCAGTAGATGCAACTGAGTCAATTTTAGCTTGCAAGGTGTCGTGATTTTCATGAACAACAGTTTGCGGTTCCTTTATGGCTGCTTCGTGATTCTGTAATGCATTTTCATGACGCGAAAAAATAGGTTGGAAATGCTCACAAATTTGTGTTTTTACGTCATTACAGACTTTTTGACATTTAGATTCGATTTTAAGTAACTCAGCAGTTAAACCTTCACGTGTTTGTTCAAGCGTGTAGTCTAACTTTTGAAGCTGTTGCTGTGACTGTTTTTTGATTTTGTTCCATTGCCTCTAACTTTTGCTGTGTTTGTCTCTGATTTTGTTCCATTGTGTCTAACTTTTGAAGATTTTGTTCCATTATATCTAACTTTTGAAGCTTTTGTCCCATTTGTTGCATTAATTGTAATAACAATGCACTGGTGTCTGAAACATGTTCCACAGTGCTGGCAATATTCGCATTTTGAAAAGCAGAAAATGTGTCTCGATTTATTTGAGAAAACGGTGAGGACGAAAAACCTGAATCTACAGTATTTGCAAGATTGTGTCCTGTCATTTCGGAATCCTGAGGCGAGCTGTTGCCGACCGATAATGCTTCCCTGTTCACTATTTGTTTCACTGTCTACGCCATTATTTGCCGCCCGCTCCATTTCCCTATGCACAGTTACCAAATTACTACTTTGAATGTCTATTAATTCATTACACAGTGGCGCTGATAAGCTACGCTCGTCGTCATTATTATTTCTCAGTTTACTTTGGACCCTAGTGTTACGTTTTCCACACGCCATTATTGTCACAATATTTCACACGATAACACAGAAAAGCACAATTTGAAGAGCAAAATAAGAAAACACATTAACATAGCACTGAAAATAATATCTAGTTAATTGCAAGCGCAGCTGCGAAATACTTGGTGCAAATCTACATGCATGCCACAACTCTTTTACTGTACAACAATGAAAAACTACAACTACAAAGGAAATTCTCTCTATAATTACGCGCTAGCAATAAACAATAGCTACACTAATTACACAAACTACAAGAAAAAATCAGAAGATTCCAGTGAGGTATCCTCGGCTAAGAGTCGACGTATGAAACGTCCCCTTAGAAAAATTAATGAAATGACTGTGCTGATAAACCTCTTACGTTATTTGATTTTCAAACAGCTGAGCAGAGCTGAACGTACTCAGACATTTCTCACTTTACTTATTCTGATCATCACTAAGTTGACACACAATATTTTTAGCGCAACACAATCTGACTTTGAAAAATCCCTACAAAAGAATGGCCCTGACTAACAATAACCTATATCTTTCATGAACCACTTACCTCACAAAAATCTTCGTTACTCGAACTACTGCAATACAGCCAGTGTTGCCAACTCTAAAAAAACCCGAGTCGCTAGATTCAATATCAAAAGTCGCTAGAAAGTCGCTAAAACTGATTTTACTAAGGGTGTACTGAAAATTTCGTGCTGTGAATGGTGCAATAAGCCAGTGGGGGGGGGGGGGGGGTAATAAAATATTAATAAAAATTGTCTCATACGTAATTGCTATATTGTCTTAATTAAATGACGCATCGCTTGGAACAACATACATATAAAATACGCTAACGTTTAATTAAACATGTTATCATAATTGACGCAACACATAAATTTTTGTTTCAATCACAGTTGTCAAATATGCTAGAAATATACAACTATATTTGTAACAAACGAAAGCAAGAACTCAGGTTACAAAATATATACATACCGGTATGTGAGCTATTCAACGTCGTCACTCAGAAGATCGAATAACTCTTCTGTTTCATGCTCTGACGGAACTGTAGTTGATGTAGAGGGTTGAACGTCGCTCAAAAGATGATGTTGCAGTTCGACTGGTTTTGTCGCAAAAGAGTAACTTTTGTTCGTTCCAATAAGCTCCAATACGTTTGACGGTATGTCAAAAGATGCACAATCTTTATTTTGTTTCTTCAGCTGGTCTCTCAACATGATCAAAGCATTAATTGTCTTTAACGATAATCTGTTACGTTGTTTAGTTTTTATAATGTTCATAGAACTGAATATTCTTTCCACTTCTGCATTTGAATGCGGTAGGCATAGAACAGTCATTGCTAGCTGTGAAATCAAAGAAAAAGGATTCTCCCTGCGGCATTTTTATACTGCAAAACCTCACTCCAAAATCGAACAGTGTTAATAGTGTTAATCCACCTAATGAAGTTGATATTATACCATTCTTGCAGCATACCGTCTATGAAGTCGCCACTGAAACCCAATTCTTTTGCTACATCCGCTACAGCACTATTTTTAGTGTTTCTTCAACATTCAGCATCGACTTTTTTTCAGGATCGTAACGTTACTTGGCAGTCTTTGTTGAATTTCTTTTATGAGTTTCAGACTAAACTGAATTCATCTCTTCTTCAAATAAACTTTATTTTCCGCAGACAAATGAAATGATCGTATGGCATTGTTGGCCGGGAGGCCCTTGCGGGGAAGTTCTGCCGCCGTATCGCAAGTTCTTTTTAGTTGACGCCACTTCGGCGACTTGCACGTCAATGATGATGAAATGATGATGATGAACACACATCACCCATTCATCACGAGGTAGAGAATCGAACCCGGGACCCCGTGCGCAGGAAGCGAGAACGCTACCGCAAGACCACGAGAAACTTGACTCAGACAATTTCTGTTCAAATATAAAACCAAGGTTCGGATTTGTGTACATACATTCGCTTGGAACTGGTGTTGTCAACAAATCAACAGTTGGAAAAACTATGTTTTGTCCGAGTGACTGCATTAGAAATACAAGTGTATCTAGTAATTTAGTGGGGTCATTGTCTTCTCCTTCAAAAGCTTTTATTGCTATTTGTACGTCTTTTAAAGCATGTTTAAGGTAAAACGTGTGAAGATGATTTGAGTCGTCACAATACATCTTGTACAAAAGATCGGCAGTGTAACAATTGTCTTGAACCATGGCAAGTGAAAAATGTAGCTTTAGTTCTTCCCACTGCTCCAGAATTCTTCGTATTGCTGGTTCAATTAAAAGCCAACGTGTTGCACAGACCTTCAAAAGTTTTAGTGGCTGTTTTCCTCAATTTATTGTCTCATAAACCTTTTTATATTCCTCTTGTCTTTTGGGTGAAATGGAGAACCAATTGTAGGTTTCCCGTACAAGAAACTCTACGTTTCTAGGTATGGTATTAACTGAGGCGTGCGAAACTGCAAGCTGAAGAGAGTGACAAATGCAACTGATCAATACCAAATGCTTCAAAACATATTCTCTATTGAGTAAGCCCATTGTTTATTACAACCATTGCAGGAGCATTATCTGTGCCAATTCCTACCATATTAGCGATTGGAAGTTTGAGATCATTCAAAGAATTCACAAGAACAGCAGCCAGATTTCTTGCATCTTCAGTTTCTACTACAGCGAGTTTGATAAATGCTGATCTAATGGTTTGGTTGTTAACACTATAGTACTGTATAACGATACCTAGCATTTTAGATATTGATACATCTGTGGATTCATCTATTAGTACACTGTATTTTTGGTTACCTATATCTTCAACCAATGATTGTGTAAAATATAGAGCCAAAACTTCAGTTATAATGTTAGGGCACTTTGTACGATGTAATTGCATGTTTTTAGCGCTCTCATCACCGGAAAACACCTCCTTGCACAGTATTCCTAAATGATCTACAGCTAAAATAGAACAATGTTCAGCAATAATAAAGAAAGGGCGCCTTCCGCTCTGCTTGCGATTCTACGTGTAGTTTTCGGAACAATTTTCGCAGTTAAGGTGGTTTGTGTTTTTCTAAATCAATTTTTTGTTTACGCTTAACAGTTTTCGAATGCTTTCTAATATCACACAATTTAGCATAAAACTCTGTTGCACATACTTGACATCTTGCCTTGGATAAGTCTCCAACGACTGGTTTCAGCCACCCATTGAATTCAAGTTCTGCCTCCCACGCATCCCGATATTTTTGAGCGTACTGCTTCTTCTTCTGCGGTAAATCCATTATGTAAGCCACCACAACATAAGTTTCACCAATTTATAATCACTGAGAAAACATTAAAACTCAGGCGAACTAGAGGTCATGAAACAATCTACTCACTCGGTAACTCGATATCAGTCCTATTGTTCATTGTATAAAACGTAATAACGTCTGAGATACCCCCACCGAATTGTTCTCGCGTTACCACTGTGCATGTGGTAATAATTTGACTGCGAATTAACATTTCGAAAAATTAGAGGTTGCTGGACAGAAATGTATTTTATTGTACTTAATATTACGTATGTTATTTGTCAATTCAAAAAATAAAGGGAGGTCAAAAGTTGAAGAATTATAGATCGATACGCTATCGACGATAACAGGTTAGTGGGTAATACTAATGAATTATTCTATAGTTAAGGTTTTCTTACTCTGTAGGCAATTCCCACGTTCAGGTTTACTAAATGGTGAACAATGCTACATGATCTGCTAAGAACTTAATTTAACTTAGTAAATCTAGAACAAAGTTAGTGTAGTACCCATTCTATAGTTAAAATCTTAGTTTTGTTAATGAAAATACTGGCCCAAAATAGTTTTGATTTGTACTTCAAAAGTCGTCAGTACTCCAGAAGTCACCAGATAAGTCGCTAAATAATTTTTGTCACTAAAAAGTTTTTTTTGTCGCTAAGACGAAGGCAAAAGTCGCCATTTCTAGCGACAAAGTAGCTAAATTTGCAACACTGAATACAGCGAGCGCCACTACTGCCAGCTAAATAAAAGATTCTAGCTACAATGAGACAGCCTTTTCTGTAGCACAACAATACGTTACAGTACAGTACTTACTTCATCACGGCAATAAGCGTAACAACTACGATATCTATACACATAGCAATTCACTTTGTTTATTATGAGGTAAGTGCATTGACTTCTACAGAACTTTGCTTACGGACGACGATAATTACGACACTTGGCACATTTTTTACCCGTAAGTGATGACCGAGATTGTCTTACAACAAGACGCACAGTTTAGCACTTCAGTACACGTATTTGAATGATTTATTTTGTACTTAAAACATTTATGTTTAAATATTTTTGAATTACAATGATACAAAGGTTTTCTGTGATACATTTCATTCCATTGATGTAATCTGTAACATCAGAGGGTATAATTACATTAATCCTCAGGGGGGTACATGCTTACTTTGTGTACCATGTGTTGGGCAAGCACAAGGAGCCCTAGCTAATATGGTATTTGCTTATACAACTTTACACATCGGTACCATATTTCTCTAACACATAAATTACACAGCTATCTGATCATTTAACTGAGAGAGACAAACATTTCTTTTTACTACGTCAGTGACACATGTTTACGCAATTACACAGTTGGATAACTTCATGCTTATGAAATTGTATTTTCTCTGCACTTTGTGAACTGTTCATATTTTTTTTGGAACCATTGTGATACTATGAGAGCTTTGAATGATGTATTTGGTAAAGGATCATGATTTTTAAAGTACATTAGAGGTAGATGACACTATTGAAATGAACAGAGAATTTTTTTTTAGGTTTTGACATTATTGCAGAAAGCTACGACGTTTTTGAGATTTGACTGAGGTGTTATGATGTTATTTTTACGACGACGATGTGTATTAAGCTGCTGAGGTATGTTTATGGTCAATAAGCTGGTGCTATATGAGGAATTTGATTATGCTACTTATCTGTTATGATGAAATATTGAAGAAGTGTCGACGAATATTTATATGTGTAATAAGGTAAGGAATAATGAGTAGTGGTAAGGGACTCTGATTTGTGAAAAAGGATGTTGGAAATCAAGAATCGTACTTTAAGAGTTATGAAATGTGTGTAAATGCGTGAATATATCACAATGTCGGCGAAAATTTTTTGGACACTGTTATATTTATAGGATTTTGTTTCTACACATTTGTAACGCAAATTTTCGACCTGTGAAAATTTTTATATGAGACTGTCACTGTAGCGGAAACTGCAGTCGTAAATATTTCGGTAAGAAAGCTAAGTAACCTTCACGTAATGCGTTGTGGACGCCCACCTGTGCCAATCGCCTGAAAAAAGAAAGCCCTTAGGTGGAAAAAAAAGAGACCATTATCCTCGTTATTGACATTTCTTTGTAGAAAGCATCGCAAATACGACACGCTCAAACTTGAAAACATATGATTACACTGTGGAGCTCTTAATTTACTAAAATGCCTAATGAAATGATGAGAAACATTTTACATCTATTGTCTTTCCGGTTGAGAGATTTTTTTACTGCCTTTGGAGACGCCATTTGACTAGTGAATGATGTTTCACACATTGCTTTGTATATATTTGTTCATTTCGATTAATATCTAGTTTCTAGTTGCACTGCAGCATTGGATAAAATAAAATTTAATAGATGTACTAATATAGTCATTTTATGCCTACAGATCCAGTAAATAATAATTTTATGATCTACTTTCAAGAAAACGAGGTAACATAAATAGACATTTCCCTTCCCAGGAATTGCATAAATAATTTTTTTACAATTTGGTAACTTGTCTGCTAGAGTAAGTTCTCGTGATGCCTCACTCTATAGTGTTAAGATGTGACATAGGTATTAAACATGCCCATTTTTATTGTAATATTTTTTCTGCTTGACCTTTGTAATGTTTAGGTATAACTTATTGCATTTCCTGCTGCTGCTTGCCAGGCATAGTACTATTAAATTTCACTTTGTATTACTCTGTTAAGGCAGTTTGACTACTGATTTATTTTTCTTTTTGCTGCACATTGGCTCATATTAGTGATAATGTTGCATTTGCTTTGCTAATTTATATATATTGCTGCTTGCTTTGCCAATTTGCTTTTTTTGTCATTGCTGTTTGTGTTAATTGTTTTGTGCTGCTACATTGCCTCATCCCTTAGATTAGCACCTGAGCTCAGTAGATTTAAGTTAGCTTAAGGGGGGGTAGGCTATACAAGAGAATGAGTTGTGATGAATTGGAAGTAATGCATTGACAAGGTATAAAAAAAGGTGAAATAAGAGGAAACATCTATGAAATGAAGTTTTGGGTTGGACTGCAGTACCAAATGTCACACTGAAAACAAACCCTGTCCTGTCCTTTTGTGTCATTCCACTATGTGTCCATGTACCATGTGTATTTGTGTTCTTCCTGTCTTTATGTGTTTATCTGATAAGACTTATGTCGCAGAATTTTTCTAATACTCAGCTACATTCACTATGATGAGGAATACTGTTACCCTCAAATATAATTTGCATTTATAATATGTTACTTACTTTGTAAAGATGTTTAGACACTATTTATTCTGTTTTGTTTCTATGTTCATGTGTGAAGTTGATGTTGCGAAAGTTATTCTGACCTTTTATGTATTTGCTTATGTCATAATTCCTGTAACACTGATGTACAAGTTATTTCGATTCTTTTGTAAGGCCTGTATTACTACAAATGTTATCTGAATGTTTATGTTTTTAATGATGTTTTCTGTACCTTTGTAATTGTATTCTCATGTTATAAAATTGTAATTGACACCAGTTCATCAAATTAAGTAACTTGTAAGCATACATTTCACCACACACGTATCTGTTGATCATAGTATATGAACAATATTTGAGAAGTTGGGACTGTTAGTGTTTGCACGTGTGTTGATAATTCAGCAAGGGACTGGTTAACAGCATTGCTGGTTCTAAGGACAATTCCAAAAACTTTGTGAGTGCACAAGTGGTGGTTTATGAACTTGCTATTGCTGGTTTTAAGGAAAATTCCAAAAACTTTATGAGTGCACAAGTGGTGGTTTATGGACTTGCTATATTTTCCGCAAGACTCGTCGAAGGTGATTGTGCACTTGCACAGTCGCAACAGATGGCTGCTGGCCGTCTCTACAAGGACTGCAGTGGGTCTGCACCTTTGATGGCCCACCAATACCATTATTTCTACAAGGACTGCCGTGGGTCTGCACCTCTGGTGGCCCACCAATACCATAATCTCTACCAGGACTACAGTGGGTCTGCTCTGTGATGACCTACCTACCAACATTCTTCAAAACTTCGACTGACTCTGCTCTGGGTTTGCTCTGTTGTGGCCCATTACCTGACTGCATGTCAAGAGTCAGCACCATCTTTCCGTTGGAAGGACAACACTACTTGTTCAAGACTGCATGGAAATCCACTACTTCTGTGTGCATTTTCTTTTACTCCTCAGACTTTGAAAAAAAAGAAAAAAAAACACTGCAATTTTACTGTGATGAATGATCGGGACTGTCTTTATGGACTGTGAGAAAATTTTAGCTTTTGACCAACATTGTATCAATAAGTGTGTGCATTTGATATCTTTGTTATTGCAATTATGAAAAAAAATTTCAAATCTGTATTGGCCAATTTTACAAATTGTTTTAATTTGTAAAATTTTTTGAGGGGAGCATGGGGGCTATGTAAGTAGGCTGTTTAGGTTTTTATGTTGTTAACGCCTCGTAGCGCTCTGTATGAAAATCACTTGCTGTGCTGTGCGCAGTCTGAGGCTGGTCGGCATTGTTGCAGTAGTCGCTATTGTAGTGTTGGGCAGCTGGATGTTAACAGCGCGTAGCGTTGCGCTGTTGGAGGTGAGCCGTCAGCAGTGGTGGATGTGGGGAGAGAGATGGCGGAGTTTTGAGAGTGGATGATCTGGACGTGTGTCCATCAGAGAGAGTAAATTTGCAAGACTGGATGTCATGAACAGATATATATATATATTATGACTTTTGAACACTATTAAGGTAAATACATTGTTTGTTCTTTATCAAAATCTTTCATTTGCTAACTATGCCTATCAGTAGTTAGTCCCTTCAGTAGTTAGAATCTTTTATTTAGCTGGCAGTAGTGGCGCACGCTGTATTGCAGTAGTTCGAGTAACGAAGATTTTTGTGAGGTAAGTGGTTCATGAAAGATATAGGTTATTGTTAGTCAGGGCCTTTCTTTTGTAGGGATTTTTCAAAGTCAGATTGCGTTGCGCTGAAAATATTGTGTGTCAATTTAGTGATGATCAGAATAAGTAAAGTGAGAAATGTCTGAGTACGTTCAGCTCTGCTCAGCTGTTTGAAAATCAAATAATGTAAGAGGTTTACCAGCACAGCCAGTCAATAATTACAATTATGAGCAACTTAAATTGGAAAGACCACATAGATAATATCGTGGGGAAGGCGAAACAAAGACTGCGCTTTGTTGGCAGAATACTTAGAAGATGCGACAAACCCACTAAAGAGAGCCTACATTACACTTGTCCGTCCTCTGCTGGAATATTACTGCGCAGTATGTGATCATTACCGGGTATGTTCGACGGAGGACATCTAATAAGTGCAAAGAAGGGCAGCTCGTTTCGTGTTATCGCGCAATAGGGGTGAGGGTGTCACTGATACGATACGCGAGTTGGGGTGGCAGTCACTGAAACAAAGGCGGTTTTCTTTGCGGCAATATCTATTTACGAAATTTCAATAACCAACTTTCTCTTCCGAATGCGAAAATATTTTGTTAACAGCCACATACGTAGGGAGAAATGATCATTATAATAAAATAAGAGAAATCAGAGCTCAAACGCAAAGATTTAGGTGTTCCTTTTTCCCACGCGCCATTCGAGAGTGGAATGACAGAGAAGTAGTATGAAAATGATTCGATGAACCCTCTGCCAGGCACGTAAGTGATTGCAGAGTAACTATGTAGATGTAGATGCTTCTACGCCTGGCAAAAAAGCAGAAGCACTACTTGTCCGTATAACCCGCCGTTCGATACTAACCGACCTTCCCCTACACTGTCCAAAGCTGCTTAACAACTTACATTGCAACAAAGTCTGCAAGTAAATGATTATTGGGATTCGTCACACCTAAAGTCAAGAGATGGATAATGTGATTGCTGAGATGATTGCCCTCTAAACCTTGCCGTTTAATTTTGACGTGTGTACTGGCTTTCGTGGCGAAGTAATGGATGCTGCTCCTCCAAAGTATAAGTTGAAAGGTCGTGATTTTTTTACTTTGTATTTATGCAATAACTTGTACCACAAGCTGGCAAGAAAAATCAAAAATTTACTTGAAGAATTTGAGAAAAATGTCTTTCACAACTAACATATTGTCAGACCTACATTCTGCAACTTCATTCGGAGATTTTCACAAGATGTCTGTAATTTTGAAATGTGAAGTCATGACTGGGCGTTATAAGGTTGAGGCAATATCGACAAAATTTGAAACGATACTTCAAGAATGGGGCATAAATCACCAAGCAGTGCGTTGAATTGTTCGTGATCGTGGATCTAACATGATCAAAGCATTGTAGTTGTCTGCTTTGATTATGTGAATTGTGCAGTACATCAGATACCACATTGTATACGAGCTGCTGTAGAATCACAGGAGTGGCTCCTACAACTTATTGCTAGATCGAAAAAAATTGCCACCCATTTCAATCATTCCTTGTTTCGTCAAACTGAGCTGGCAAAAATTCAAAGGGAACACCTTAATCAACCTCCCTCCTTTGTCTGTCATTCAGGATTGCCCAAAACGGTAAATATTGCTAAATATATATAAATTAATTTTAATTTTATAGTACATCTTTAGTGTAAGTATTGTGTGTTTTTATGAAAATCCTATCTGTTAATTTAATTCCTTCTATTTATAGATGGAATAGCATGTTCTATATGATGGAACGATTTTCATACTCAAGGATTCGCTACTTTTGTACATACGTTCAAATTGAATTACGATAATGTGCACTGCAGACTGGGTAAATGCTCAAACATTTGTAGAAGTAATGAAACCATTCGAAGAAACTACTAGAAACTTAAGCAGTTCTCAAACGAGCATTTTATCAGTCATACCGCTAATTCATGTTCTTGTAACCACTTTACACCAAGAAGAAACAAAAACTGACACTTCAGAGCAAGTCCAAAATTTTCCAAGAGAATTACGTGAAGAATTGAATTCAAGCACGAGATTTGGAAGAACTGACCAAAAACGATAAATATACAATTGCGACTTCTTTAGGGCCGCGAGACAAGTCAAAGTTTTTCAATGGCATCGTCACAGAGCAACTTGAATCCCAAAACTTAATTTGATAATAATGAAAGCCAGAGAT
This sequence comes from Schistocerca nitens, assembly GCF_023898315.1. Classification (NCBI taxonomy): domain Eukaryota; kingdom Metazoa; phylum Arthropoda; class Insecta; order Orthoptera; family Acrididae; genus Schistocerca; species Schistocerca nitens. Next base: position 280,175,369 of record NC_064618.1, on the reverse strand, counting down.
CCAAACTCACCTCAAGATGACTGCATACCTGCTAGCTCTAAAAGATGCTGATTTGAAATTGAAAATCAATCTTCAACAAGTTGTGGCACATTCATAGAATCTCAATTGGAAACATCGTTACAAACGTTAAAATTCGTGTTAAATATGGACGAAGATGAGCAAGACCCTACTACGACTAACGAAAGCGACAATCTGCTTTTTGATACCACAAGCAAACCTACTGGAGTACAAAAAGGAAAAAAGACTTCCTCTAAATGATGATCCGCGAATGCGGTGGAAATCAAGTGGACACAAGTACCACCATCTACTGCCACTAGCTCGCCAGTATTTGTCAGCTCCTCCGTGTAGCGTAGCCAATGTGGAGCTGGCCTCATACTCGACGAACGTCGAATAGATTGCAGGGTGAAAATTACTTTTTGTTAAGTGTAATCTGCCAGTGGTAAATTTTGAATATTAATATAATAAAAATTAGTTTTTGATAAATAATTGTTACTTTTATCTTAATATATACACTTCTGCATCTGCTTCCGTTTAAATTGGCTTTTGACATCTGTTTCCGCTTGTGTTTGTGTTATCACACTTCCGTCGCATCACTACTGGGTACCTACTAAGACTCTCTGCTCCATTCTTACAAGGGAACCTCCCCATCGCACCCCCCTCAGATTTAGTTATAAGTTGGCACAGTGGATAGGCCTTGATAAACTGAACACAGATCAGTTGAGAAAACAGGAAGAAGTTGTGTGGAACTGTGAAAAAATAAGCAAAACATACAAACTGAGTAGTTCATGGCCCACATAGTCAACATCATGGACGTCGTAAGCTCAGTGGTGCCGTGGTCTTGTGGTAGCGTGAGCAGCTGTAGAACGAGAGGTCCTTGGTTCAAGTCTTCCCTCGAGTAAAAATTTTACTTTCTTCATTTTTGCATAGTTATTATCTGTCCGTTCGTTCATTGACGTCTCTGTTCACTGTAATAAGTTTAGTGTCTGTGTTTTGCGACCGCATCACAAAACCGTGCGATTAGTATACGAAAGGACGTGCCTCTCCAATGGGAACCGAAAACATTTGATCGCAAGGTCATAGGTCAACCGATTCCTCCAAATGAAAACTCATCTGATATATTCTATACGACACTGGTGACGGCATGTGCGTCACATGACAGGAATGTGTTGTCGACCCACCTAACTTGTACACTTGGCGAATGGGTAAAAAGATTCTTCTACCTTGCCCGATTTAGGTTTTCTTGTGGATGTGACAATCACTCCCAAAAAAGATGAAAACATAAGCGTTTGTCACATACACTGAAAATAAAAAATTAAACTTTTCACTCGATGGAAGATTTGAACCTACGACCTTTCGTTCCGCAGCTGCTCACGTTACGAGACCACAACGGTCCTGCGTTCCCAATGTCCTTGATATTGCATATCTTCCCATGAACTACTCAGTTTGTATATTTTGCTTATTTTTTCACAGTTCCACACAACTTCTTCCAGTTTTCTCAATTCATCTGTGTTCAGTTTTTCAAGGCCTATCCACTGTGCCAACTTATAACTAAATCTGAGGGGGGTGCGATGGGGAGGTTCCCTTGTTAGCAGTTGGGCTGCGGTGCTGTGCGGCGTTGCACACCCGATGACTACTCGCCTTTAGGTGCTCACATTGCGTGACATGATAATAATGTCTGAAAACACTTAATTCTCTTATTCGGTACCCTAGTGTTGTGTTCTTTAATAAAACGACAAAACCTGACTCCTACCTAAAACCTAATCTGTAAGATAAGATACAAGAAACATGAAAACATTTCCCGCTTCCTTATGCTGATATTGCAATCTTCAATGATCCAGCCACAATATCGAATGTCAGCTCTTGACTTGGCCCTCTGCTACGATAGTATTACAGTAGACCTATTTATTATTTCGAGTCATTGTCGTGCCTTTCGTTTATGGATTTACAGTCCGATTGTCAACAGCATTAATCGTCAGCCACTGCACGGCGGGCACGAGTGGTGTTGTTCAGTTTTTTAAATTTTTTTTTTTCGGTGAATTTCTAGGTGTTGTGTTGTAGCGAACAGCTCTGTTGACTCCTTCGGTTCTACGTATTACTTTGTCGTTTTAAAGCCTGGCGTATTATATATATATATATATATATATATATATATATAATCTGTGCTAGTAATTGAAAGATGTAATTTTTCAGTATGAAACACCGTATAGAAGATTATTCCAGTAAATCTAGTTCCCGGATTTCAGTACACAAGATGGTCCGTGTGGTTCGGAAAAAAAGTGAAGCTGATAATGGTCCATCAACTTCATATACGAATAGTAGCACTGGAACAGGCATTGTTGAAGATAAAAGCCAATCATGTGAAGTAATTTCTTCTTATTTGGATTCCCAAAATATATCTAATCCTCCTGTTTTTTTGGAACGATAGTACATGGAGATAGAATTGAAGACAAAGTATAAGTGGTTAGTGTGTAGGAAAGGCAGGTCGGGTTGCTCAGTGTGTAAAGATATGCAGAATATGGAGAGAGTGAATCACAGGTAGCGTACATTTTTGAAGAATGGAGTAGAATTTCGGTGGGTTCAGTTTATGGAAGTAAACAAGCTCAGTTAACATCATTGAGAAAAAATTTATAAACATAGGAATTCTGAAGCTCATTTAACTGCTTGCAGGCAACGAAAAGAAAGATAAGACAATGTCCTAAAAACCTTGTAGTTGAACAGCAGAAAGATGTTTTTGAAAGTAGAAGGAAAGTGTTTCGCACAGCATATTCTGTGGCGAAAAATAACAAACTATCTTTAGACTTTCACAAGCTTGTGGATTTCCAAATTTAAATTGGTCTCCACATGACAAAACACTGCATAGTAAACTCAGTTTGGGTATACGATAAATCACATAAATCTAAGACTGCATTGCGGACATCACGAGGAAGAATCTCTGTTCATTCATAATATCGAAGAATTCCAAGGTCTCTGTGCTCATTGATGAGTCTACATCTGTTGCTCCACAATCAATTTTAATAGTGTATTTAAGGTCTGAAATCATTGACGGTTGTGTAAATACCTTCTTCCTGGATATTATTGAACTTAAAAGAACAGATGCAGAAACAATAGAAGCAGAGCTACCTAAATGTCTCCCGAAGCATGTTTTTTTTTTTCATTTTATTTGAATCACTGTTTGATTGTAGCATGCATTCCTGGTACTAGTGTAATGATACGTAGGAACTCAAGTGCTTTAGAACGACGTAAGAACAAGTACAACAAACATTTCAAATGGCATTGTTTGTAGCATCGAATTGAATTAGAAGTTGCTGATGTAATCGAAGAGGTTCCTGGTGTGAATTATATTATCATTTTTTGAACAAGTTGTATGCGTTGTACCATCAATCTCCAAAGAATCACCATGAACAGTCAGCTATTGCACAAGAGTTAGGTGCAGAACTTAAGAAGATTTGTAAAGTATTCTCAGTGCGTTGGGTAGCCTCAAGCGTTAGAGCAGTACAAGCAGTATGGAAGTCCTACCAGGCTCTGAATGTTTATTTCAATAGATGTTCGAATGACATGACTAGAAAATCAATTGTGAGGGAGGAGTTCAAGGGACCGTAGGAAACACTATCAAGCCCTGAGTTTGTGAGCAACATTGCACTGTTTACTGATGTTCTTGAAGAGTTTAGTATCCTCTCACAGTACCTTCAAAAGGACAGTGTTAATTTTCCCTCATTATATAGGGCAATCACGAGGTCAATAAGAGCCAATGAACAACTAAAGGAAATGCCAGGTGCTTGCATGAAGGAAACAGAGAAAGCTATTCCTGAAGGGTGATTCAAAGACGTTTCACTGGTTCCCAGAAGAGAATCAGGCCGAATTACTATAAGAAACAATTCTGCCAGAGCCTTAGCGACAATTTAAGGCAAAGGCTAACTACGAATGACAATGAAGAATTCAAATCCCTCATGAAAGAGATCGATATTTTGGACAGTAAAAAATGGCCCTATGACATTTGAAGCCCATGGCTAGTAGAGGAAGAAAATCTAAGAAAATTGTGTGACCGTTTTCTTCTTTCTTATTCAAATGTAACAGAAGGTTTCAGAGAGAGAACATTCCCGTAAACCTAAAACCAGTTGTGTTGATACACCTCTAGTTAGCACATCGGACTGCGGAAGAGGCTTCAGTATAATCAACTTAGTTATGACAGCAGTGCGGAATTCGCCTTCTGTTTGCCGTCTCTTATCATTAACGTTCAGTTCAATTGTGCGACCTCCGCTACATCTTTGGAACTCCGAGGATAACATCAAGGTATGGATCTAAACCCATAGAGCACGTAACATTTAGAAAGCTGTCAAGCATCTGCTGAAAATATCTTCTTTCCCATCTGTAGAAAGGGGTGGAAGGGGAGGGAGGGGGGGGGGGAATGAAATCCCTTGCTTAGATGTTAGGGAAATATTAAAATCTGGAACGGCTGACAGGAATTTGAGGCGCCGTCCTCCCGAATGCAAAACCCGGTGTCTTATTCCTGCGCCACCTCGATTGGTGCCCAAAAGGAAAGGATTTCTAATTCTGCGTCACCTCGCTCGATGTAATCTGAAAGAATGATACTTCTGTGACTCACAAGGCCACACCCTGTTAGCGTACTCTCCTATGAGAGGAACCATAGTGGCTCCTATGATATCACCACGCGCGGTAGGTGAGTAATCGGGGAGCGTCGCCACAACGACGGAAGCAATACTGCGTTCCCAGTTATCAGTTAGTATGCACAGGGCAGTAAACATGCAATGACTGACAGCAGCCAGATGGCTGTATCATTTCAGCCTAAGGGATCGCATACTGCATACTCAAATGATTATCGTAAAGCGGCAGGCAACCGTCGATAAATTCGGCGACAATTTATAATAAGCATTTCTCCCCTTTCTGCTAGATTCCAGGATTTTCGTTTAGCACTTACGAACGATTTACCTCCGTCTTCAATCGCAACATTACTAGTAGTGCAACAATATACTAGATGGTATTATTATCTTTCTATACACTGCTGAAACAAGTTCACCAGGCATAATATATGTCACCTCCTCACGACAGCACATTGGATATTTTAGAGCGCTGTAGATAGTGAAGAAATGGGAACACCGTCATTTAACCCCCTCTTCCCCAAGTACATTTTTGAATAGATCGCATTTACTTTTGTTAACATTTTTTTTATTTCACAGTAACGTTGTCTTCTGTTCTTTCAGTCCCTATTCATCTTCGATATAAACCGACACACAGATATGCTGATGATGGGAAATTGCTTCCTGAGCAAGATATTTCACGTATGTTGATGAAGAGAATAAGATGATATTAGGGAAAGTCAGGTTCTTTTCAGAGTATGCTGTTGCAATAGCTCCATACTTAACAATCATATTCGACCGCTCGCTCTTGGAAAGATCCGTACCTAAAAACTGGGAAATTGCACAAGTCTCACCAGTATACAAGAACGGAAATCCGCTGAATTACAGACCCAGGATTTTGGAACATATACTGTGTTCGAACGTTATGAATTGCCTCAAAGAAAGCGATTTATTGACCAATAGTCAGCACGGAGTCAGAAAATAATTGTTCTTGTGTAACACAACTACCTCTTTATTCTCACGAAGTAGTGTGTGCTGTCTACAGGGGACGTCAAATTGCTTCCATGTTTTTCGGTTTCCAGAAGGCTGTTCACATAGTTCCTCACAAGTGTCTTCTGCTCAAATTTCGAGCCTATACAGTTTCGATCGCCTCAGCTGTGTGGCTAGATTCGTGATTTCACGGTGATCTCAGAAATGTCGCGGTGCGTAATAACTGACAAAGTCAGCGAGTACAACAGAAGTACTATCTGGTGTTCCCCAAGGAAGTGCTATACGCCCTATGCTGTTCCTGAACTACGTAAACGACGTAGGAGAAAATCTGATTAGCCCCCTCAGATTGTTTGCAGATGATGCAGTCATTTATCGTCTTGTAAAGTCAACAATCAAAAAGAACTTCAAAAATCATGTAGTCAAGATACCTGTATGGTGCGAAAAGTGGCAGTTGAGTCCATATAATCCCATAGTGTGAGGTGATCCACACGAATACTAAAGAAAACTCACTAAATTTTGATTACACGATACATCATACAAATCTAAACACTGTAAGTTCATTTAATACCTAGGAATTACAATAAAGAATAACTTAAATTGGAACGATCACGTAGATAATGGTTTGGGCAAAGCAAACCAACGACTCCAATTTATTGGCAGAACACTTACAAAGTGCAACAGGTCAACTAAAGAGACTGCTTGAATCACACCCCCGCCCTCTTCTGGAGTATTACTGTGCCGTGTGGGGATCCGCAAACGATGGGAGTTATGGAGGACATCGAAAACGTTCAAGGACGGCGGCTTGTTTTTTATTACCGTCAAAAAGGGGAAAGAGTGCCACGAACTTCATACGTGAAGTGGAATGGCAATCATTAAAACGGAAGCGTTTTTCTTTGCGGCAGGATGTTGTGAAATTTCAGTCACCAACTTTCTCACCCGATTGCTAAAATATTCTTTTCGCACCCACGTACATAGGGAAAAATGATCATCATGATAAAATAAGAGAAATCAGAGCTCGTACAGAAAGATTTAATTGCTCGTTTTCCCGCGCATCGTTTGAGAGTGGAATGGTAGAAAAATATCTTGAAGGTGGTTCGATGAACCCTCTGCCAAGCACTTAACTGTGAATTGCAGAGTGATCATGCAGATGTGACCGTATCAAGGCTTACAGCCATTTTATTCCGTCTGCGAATTGAGTAAGTCTGGAAGTTGCGAATATTCGTACGATTTACCTTTCGAACGCTACAGTTGGTGGGATCTGGTACCAGGCGATCGCCTGAGCCTCCACCACTGACGCAGATGATGGAAACTGTACGTGTTAGCCGGTTGTACGGAATAACCGTAGTACGTGACAGGGACGTAAAGAACAGCAGAATAGAGCCATTGTGTTTGGACGCGCGCACGATCACCCCTTGAGTAAAGGTGCCTGATTTGTTGGTGTATCAACGAGGACACTCCATCGTGTCTACAAAGAATGGTGTACCACTCGTAGCCATGAGCAGTAACACATTGTAAGAAATGTTCGTAGAAAGATTCAAGCTGGCCGGGACCGTAGAAATGTATCAAGCCTTGTCCGTGATAATCGATTTCAAGCCCGACAGGTACTGCTGCTGTAAATGAACGCAGTCCATCTGAACCATTTTTCAAGCGAACGTTAAGAAGTAAACTGCATGCAGATGACATTCGGAGTAGAGTACCACCGAAAGGCAGTTGCTTGTGGCGGTACTTGCAGCAGCACGCATTCAGTGGGCCAAACAACGAAGAAAGGGGGTGGTGGCTGACTGGAGATCTATATTGCGGTCGAATCAGTCGCAGTTTTACCTCTTCTTAAATGATGCACTGACAGCCGAATGAGGCGTGATGTTATGCTGCAAGGAATTTGTCGGGAAGGCTTCTTTAGCTTGGATCTATTGATTAATGACACGAGACAGGAAAAAGACGTTGTATTTCATCACAAAATTCGTTGTTATTTTTTGTCGAATTCAGCGTTATTTCTTGCCAAATTCGGTGTAAAAAAATTTTTTGTGTTCTGCCTTACGGCAGGTCTTGTCATGGGGGTAGCCTCGTCAGCGAGGTCCACCGCATGAGCGTCTAGGGAAGTGATTCCCGTTACCTTCCACAGGTGATGAAATGATAATGAGGACAACACCCAGTCCCTGAGCGTAGAAAGTCTTCGACCCGGCCGAGAATCGAACCCGGGCCCCTTGGCGTGACAGGCCGCCGCGCTGACCACTCAGGTATCGGGGCGGACAAATTGGGTTCTAGGTTATGCTTTTTGGCAAAGTCTGTGTTATTTTTTTGTCTAATTTAATGTCGTTTTTTCTCCTTATTAGGTGTTGTTTCTTGCCAAATTTTATGTTTCTTACTAAAATCCATGTTGTTTTTTTTGCCAAATTATGTGCTTGTTTTTTATAATTTTTTGTCATGTTTAGTGTTGCTTGGGTTTTGCAAAATTCGGTGTCTTTTTTCCCAAATTCGGAGTTTTTTTATTTTTTGTCCAGTTTTTCGCTTTGTGAAATTCTGTGTTTTTCTACCAAATTCGCTGTTGTTTTCTGCCAAATTCGGAGTATTTTTTTACCAAATTCGGTGTTTTTGCCAAAATAGTTTTTTCGTCAAATTCGGTGATGGGGTTTGTTTACAAAATTCGGCGTTGTTTTTTTATCGAGTTCGGTGGTTTCTTGACAAATTCGGTGGTATTTTTGCCAGATTTAGTGGAGCTTTTTTGCCAAATTCAGTGGTGCTTTTTCGTCCAATTCGATGGTGCTTTTTGCCAAATTCAGTAGTGTTCTTTTGCCAAATATGGTGGTGTTTCTTGCTAATTTCGGGGTTTTTTGCGTCGTCAAATCAAAGTTCGTTACGCAGGAAATCAACTGTAATTTTAAGATCGTACACGAACCCCTAGCCTTGAGGAAACTGGAAGATGGTTCAAATGGTTCAAATGGCTCGGAGCACTATGCGACTTAACTTCTGCGGTCATGAGTCGCCCAGAACTTAGAAATAATTAAACCTAACTAAACTAAGGACATCACACACATCCATGCCCGAGGCAGGATTCGAATCTGCGACCGTAGAAACTGGAAGACAAACATAATTTTAACATCAGTAACTTCCAGTTACGAATATGAGTAAAATGCCGTCCTTGTTTTTTATAACAGTTTTATACGTTGCGAAATTACAGATTTCGCAATATTTAGTAAAAATAGCTGATTTTTCGTTATTTCGGTAAAAACCGTTAATTTCGCGCTATTTACCGCGAAATTTTTCTGTCCTTACGAATGACAATTCGGTGACATTCGACTTTTCAATAACATTTTACCTTCTTATGAACACTTATCTGGGCTGCTTGCGGACAATCGGAGAGATTTGCAGTTCTGACTGCTTTACAGCCTAATCAACGCTTGCTGCTACTCCTGTCTCATAACACACCTAACACTCCTACCAGAACAGCAGAAATACTCATACGAGTTCGGGCGGACTTCTTGCTTCCTCTGTCATCCTTACCTGTAGCAGGGAACACTTGCCTGGAATGATTTCCCCTCACAATATCAGTGAACTGATGCAGATCTTTGTGTTAATAATAGAGCTGTCTACAAACACTGCAATGTAGGTTTACCTCGGTTTCGCACACGTTATTTAACCCCTTATTTGGCAATGTTGCTCTGAAGCAACATAGAAATCAAGGGTTATTTGGAAAAATGAATACACTCTCTGACCTTACAAGCAACGTTTACTTTGTGTGATCTGGAGATAGTACTAATAGTTGAAAAAAATTTTTTTTGTCAGCAACAAGCTTTTGAGCTAAAGTCTTTGAAAGCCTATCTGTATAAGTGATAGCATGTGTTAGAGATCGTACTTTTTTACTATATGTTTCTTTTTGTATACAGCAACTTGTGCGTTTATTTAGTAGTAGGAGCTCCAAAGGTGAGTTATAGTGCTAAATATATTACGGCTGTACAGTCTGGGGTATATAAATTTGGTCATAAAAAATATTTGCTTGTGGTCACAAAAAGCATGTTGCTTCTAGACAATATTGCCAGTCTATAGTCATTTTTTACAGGGGGGAAATTGATGCACAATCCTTCTATGAAACAAGGAAACGGTTGTATGCTGTAATGTTTCCTGGAACTTTATATGTACCTGATGGTGATCCAGAGGCAGACTGTGTCTTAAAGTCTAGCAGATGCTGTGACAATGATCCTAACTATGCGTGGACTATTCCTTCTAGGGAAAAAGATGTGGTGATAAAAGAATCGGATATAGAATCAACAAGTGATAGCGTTAATTTGATGAAACTAATCGCGCGGAGTTGGGAGCTTTCCCTTTTATGTTGAATAATGACAAAGCCAGGGGATGAGAAATCAATCCACATCCTACAAATAGACGGAAGAAGTCATTTCTTGACACTCAACAACAAATTTTCCTGTTACATTAAACTGTGTTAGCTCCGCGCCATTGTGGTACTTCAAGTAGTTCTTCGACTCTCCAATAATTGACACAGTACTGAAGGAAACAAGTGGTTTGATTGCACGAAGGGACTGAAAGGTTGGTAGACCATTCATGGATGCAATACAACCTGTTGAGGAGGAGGAGGAGGAGAGAAGAAGAAAAAGAATAAGAAGAAGAAGAAAGCAGTAGCTCCTTTACCTGGTAAGGCCACAACTGGCCTGAATCTAGAGCTAAAGTGGGGGGGGGGGGGGGGGGGGGAGAAATTATAAAACACACTGTTGTCCAAAATTAAAGCAACAAACCACTATTTCCCCATCCTGTGTCTAATTCACGATATAATCATACAAACTGTCAACAGCTGTCTGTACGATCGTGTTCTGCACGGAATATAGCATTCCGGTCAACGAACAACCACTCCAACGATGACGTCAGGGCACCTATCAAACAGGGTGGTACTTGTCGAGTAGTCTAAATCCACAATCGCTGTGTACACAGTCACAGACGATGCCGTATGGCACAGTGAAGACGCCTACCAGACTCTCTGCAGTGGAGGGACATAGGAAAAATGGAAGCAGGACAGTCGCAAAGTGATGCGTCCCGATGGCTTAATGGCAACTGGTATCTGACCTCGCAGAACCCACTAGACGTGTTGTATCGAGTCGAAAGATGTACAGAAGGCTTTTGCAGAGCGATCTTTACTGCTGGAGACCTGCTGTATGTATACCTCTGACACCTCTATATACCTCTCCAAACAAGAGAACGTCCACAGTGGAGTCGTCAACATGCCACCTGACTGTCGAACAGTGGGCGAATGTTTATTCTAAAGACGAGTCTCAATTTGGTCTGGAGAGCGATTCTCGACGGATTCGCATCTAGAGGAAGCATGGAGCACGATTTCGTGACCCAAACATTGTGGAAAGAGACCGATATCGAGGAGTGTCCCTAATGATGTGAGCAGGGATAATGTTGACCACTCAAACACCTCCTTCCTGTTTTCATGCTTGATCTGTATTCAGTTTCTGGCAGGCTGCCCACTGGGCCATCTTACCACTAGATCTGAGGGGATGCAATGGGAAGTTTCCCTTGTTATTAAACATTGTCTGCGGTTCGAAGATGGTTACCAATGTTTGCACTTGGGTCAGTGGGTCTTCAGTTAGTCCCAGGAAGATTGGTTCTTATAGTTCTAATTAATTTCCAGAGCAGCTACATATCCCTGCCACTACGTACAGGACTCCTGTAGCGATGTCATTGGGGAATGAAACATTCTTATACCTATTTACGAGTCGCAAATAGCCAACAAAAACATGGGAAATACAGCGTACGATATTTTTTCGAATACAGTGTTCATTATCTTAGTTGAACACGGCACCTCAAGACGAAAAACGACTGACCACTCACTTTCAGTCTATCGCAGCGCCATCTACTGAGTGTATTGTGTACCTGAAGAGCCAGCCAGTGGGAAATTGCAGCTTGTCTCAGCTTTAAGCCGGCTGGAGTGGCCGAGCGGTTCTAGGCGCTACTGTCTGGAACCGCGCGACCGCTACGGTCGCAGGTTCGAATCCTGCCTCGGGCATGGATTTGTGTGATGTCCTTAGATTAGTTAGGTTTAAGTAGTTCTAAGTTCTAGGGGACTGATGACCTCAGAAGTTAAGTCCCATAGTGCTCAGAGCCATTTGAACCATTTTTTCAGCTTTAAGTCGCAGTGCCACTACCTGTCGCCGACTCGTCAGAGCGGCCTGAGCTAGCAAAGTGTACGCATCGCTGCCGCTGCGCGCTACGCTTACTCGGCCGTTGTGAGCTCGTGAAGAAGTTCTGTACTGTGGTCGCCGCGGGAAGCAAATTGTCGTGTGTTGTTTTCACAACGCCAGCAGATTGTCGTGTTCTGCGCCCCACAGCATGGGAAGGAAGTACGCGCAGAGGAAACCTGCTGCTACGAGGGGTCCTTCGGTTGTGGAACTCACCGAGTCTGCCGAACAAACAAGGAAGTCCCGAGAAGGCGATTCAAATGGTTCAAATGGCACATTGTCGACGCGCCACCGGCGCGTGAGAAGGCACCTTCCGCTGGAAGGAAGAAGACGACCAAGGCCCTCCTAAGGGGGTTGGTTACCTTGGTGCTGTGACGAGGCAGCGGTACGGGAAGGGCTGCTGCGAGCCGGGTTTGGTAATGCAACCGCAAGGTTGCACAAGCGGACGAACAAGAAGAGGGCGCAGCTCTATGCCGTGACCGTGCAAACGGCTGACGTCGAGAGCGACATCTTCGACTTGCGGAAGTTGCTGGGCTTCCCGGTTACGACGGAAGCTCTCCCGACCGCCACGGATCCCCCCGGCCCCAGTGCTTCAGGTGCCAGGGCGAGGTCCAGGTCGCGAAGTATTGCCGCAACCCGGCGCGGTGCGTCAAGTGCTCCGGCGAGCACGACAGCCGCGCATGCGACCGCGGTAGTAACGTTCTGCCGACTTGCGTCCGGTGTGGCAGCCCGCACGCCGCCAGCTGGCGCGGTTGCCCGGCTTTCTCAAGCTGCAGCCGTGCCGAAGCAACACCGACGCAAAGGAAGGCCTCGGCGCTTGTTGGTGACGTCACGTCAGCTAGGCACGGAGAACGCCAGGTCTGTTGCAGGCAGAAACGCCTGGGCGTGCTTATCACTATAAATCTCTTATTTTTGGACAAAATGTTTGGTATTGTTTTGAATTCTGCAGTTTTATTTAGATGAAAGATTTTCTTACTATCGTAAAGCTACACATGAAGATCATAGTTCTGTATTACTGAATCCTGTCGAAACAAACGTAGATCAATATGAGAAGATGCTTTGCCCCATTGCAAGCTTCGAAAATTTTACATTCAAGTAACTATATTTACTTGATCCTTTTTGCTATCGAAACTTACCCCAACCTCCTTACAATTAACTCGTTTCTTTTATTCATTTATTTATTTTCGTTTGACATCGTCATTGGAAATGTGAACTACACTCCTGGAAATTGAAATAAGAACACCGTGAATTCATTGTCCCAGGAAGGGGAAACTTTATTGACACATTCCTGGGGTCAGATACATCACATGATCACACTGACAGAACCACAGGCACATAGACACAGGCAACAGAGCATGCACAATGTCGGCACTAGTACAGTGTATATCCACCTTTCGCAGCAATGCAGGCTGCTATTCTCCCATGGAGACGATCGTAGAGATGCTGGATGTAGTCCTGTGGAACGGCTTGCCATGCCATTTCCACCTGGCGCCTCAGTTGGACCAGCGTTCGTGCTGGACGTGCAGACCGCGTGAGACGACGCTTCATCCAGTCCCAAACATGCTCAATGGGGGACAGATCTGGAGATCTTGCTGGCCAGGGTAGTTGACTTACACCTTCTAGAGCACGTTGGGTGGCACGGGATACATGCGGACGTGCATTGTCCTGTTGGAACAGCAAGTTCCCTTGCCGGTCTAGGAATGGTAGAACGATGGGTTCGATGACGGTTTGGATGTACCGTGCACGATTCAGTGTACCCTCGACGATCACCAGTGGTGTACGGCCAGTGTAGGAGATCGCTCCCCACACCATGATGCCGGGTGTTGGCCCTGTGTGCCTCGGTCGTATGCAGTCCTGATTGTGGCGCTCACCTGCACGGCGCCAAACACGCATACGACCATCATTGGCACCAAGGCAGAAGCGACTCTCATCACTGAATACGACACGTCTCCATTCGTCCCTCCATTCACGCCTGTCGCGACACCACTGGAGGCGGGCTGCACGATGTTGGGGCGTGAGCGGAAGACGGCCTAACGGTGTGCGGGACCGTAGCCCAGCTTCATGGAGACGGTTGCGAATGGTCCTCGCCGATACCCCAGGAGCAACAGTGTCCCTAATTTGCTGGGAAGTGGCGGTGCGGTCCCCTACGGCACTGCGTAGGATCCTACGGTCTTGGCGTGCATCCGTGCGTCGCTGCGGTCCGGTCCCAGGCCGACGGGCACGTGCACCTTCCGCCGACCACTGGCGACAACATCGATGTAGTGTGGAGACCTCACGCCCCACGTGTTGAGCAATTCGGCGGTACGTCCACCCGGCCTCCCGCATGCCCACTATACGCCCTCGCTCAAAGTCCGTCAACTGCACATACGGTTCACGTCCACGCTGTCGCGGCATGCTACCAGTGTTAAAGACTGCGATGGAGCTCCGTATGCCACGGCAAACTGGCTGACACTGACGGCGGCGGTGCACAAATGCTGCGCAGCTAGCGCCATTCGACGGCCAACACCGCGGTTCCTGGTGTGTCCGCTGTGCCGTGCGTGTGATCATTGCTTGTACAGCCCTCTCGCAGTGTCCGGAGCAAGTATGGTGGGTCTGACACACCGGTGTCAATGTGTTCTTTTTTCCATTTCCAGGAGTGTAATTTACATGTGTAAATGTCCAATTGTCGCCAGTCATTAGATTACTGTCGTTTTCAACGAAAGAAATTCTAAACAGGAAACAAAATAGCTTCATACATCGAAAATACTGCTGAGCTTAAACTTTTTTAAACATGGACATTAGAAAAGATAAATATTCCCCTCTTGCAACTGAAAGGAGAAACTTTATAACATAAAAAAATTTTGTTTGATAAAACAAGTATCTCTCTTTTGCCTCTTCTTCTGTCCCCAACCCCCTCCCCCAACGTGTACAATCGCAAGATATTTCATTAACATTCAATGCTCGTCACCCCATAGTCAACCAAGATACCTAAAGAAGAGCACCAATATGTTCACAGTTTCTTGTAAAAGCAACCCAGTACAAACGTAACTTCCTCAGATTTACAAATAAGGTAAAGAAGCACGAATTCTGTTGCTGCTGGACCATGAAGTTGTTTTTGTATGTCAATCCTTAAAACAGGTGGAAATTTAAGTTCAGGAGTACACTATTTGTTAAGAAGTGTAATGAATTGCACAATTAATTGATTGCAGAAATCTCTCAGAACAATGTGTGTTGGTCAACTACCGCCAATAGTTTCACATTTTCCTGTGTCAGAGTGAGAGACACCACCATTATGAGTATGCCTGCAACAGACCTGGCGTTCGCCGTGCCTAGCTGACGTGACGTCACGAACAAGCGCCGAGGCCTTCCTTTGAGTCGGTGTTGGCCGAAGGCGGCGAGGCGGCCGCAGCCACACCGATGCAGCGGAAGAAGAGAAGACGACATCGGCAACGACGTAGGGCGCAGACCAGCCAGGCCCAGCTGAGGGACAGCGCAGAAGCACCTCCACCTGCCAGGAGTGGGGACGTCCGCCCGGAGGCGGTCGGTCGGGATGCAGCTCGCGCCGCGTGGCCTCGAAATGGTTCAAATGGCTCTGAGCACTATGGGACTTAACATCTATGGTTATCAGTCCCCTAGAACTTAGAACTACTTAAACCTAACTAACCTAAGGACATCAAACAACACCCAGCCATCACGAGGCAGAGAAAATCCCTGACCCCTTCGGGAATCGAACCCGGGAACCCGGGCGTGGGAAGCGAGAACGCTACCGCACGACCACGAGATGCGGGCCGTGGCCTCGACCTCGGCACCGCCGTGAAGGAGGCCACTGCAGTCTTCACAGCCGTCATGGCGGCAGAGAGGACTGCCTTCGTAGCCGCCGTGGCTGCAGAGAAGGAAGAGGCCTTGAGGCAACTGCGTGCAGTCTTCGCCCGAGACCTCCGTGCAGCAGAAGGGGTTCTAACCCCTGCGAACACTCCTGCGACCACGCAGAAGGACGTTCGCGTGCCTGCACCAGCGGCCGCCCCAGCAGCAGCGCAGGTGAAAGGTGTAAAGAAGACAACCGCCGCCCCAGCGGTATCGGCGGCGACGCCAACCGCCTTGGGGGCAACCCCCGCAAGGAACCGAGAAGCCAAGCAGGCAGCCATCTTGGAGTGCCCTTGATGATGCCTCCCAACAGCCTTAAATGCAGCCATCATAGCGCAAACGCGAGCGAACGGCGTGCATTTCTCCGACGCTGATGCGGCGCAGCTCACCGTGCGAGCAGACCTGCTCGAGGCTCAGCGGCGGTAGAGCTGCAGCATACAGTAGCGGAGGACGCCGAACGGCGGCGGGCTGCCGCCATTCAGCACCAGCCTGATGTAGCTCTGCCAAGTCACTGACGACACGGCACAGTAGAGGGCGTAATGGCAACGAATGCGTTGCCGCACTGAATTCCTTTGTTACAGGGGCGAAGTCACTGCAGCAGGCCCAGGAGAAACCACAAGAGCCCAGCCGCAGCACCCGGACTGACCCAGCGATAACGAACACGCAGCGACATAGGTAATAATGCATGATACATCACACTAACATAACATCACCTTGCATGCACTGTCGCAGCTAGCAATCCGCTACTGCCCTTACTACCCGTCCTACTGTCGCAGAGGTTTCTTTTCCCTTGGCGCTTTTTTTCCTCTGCCCTTACGACTGCTACTCTTCGATCGCTTTCGTCCACTTTCTATCTCCTGATGGACCATGTAAATGAGTAATCTTACCCAGACGCATGGATAACGTCACAGCCCGCATGCTGTGTCTCCTGATTCAAAAACTAACATGTTATACGGAGGTGACAGTAGAACTTTTGGTTTGGTCACCACGTCGGTGTGGGCGTGGGGGTGCCCCATCCTCGAAAAAAAGCCGACTCCTCGTGACCACTCCAGCTGCTGGCCGTGTCCCATTGCGAGAGAGGCAGGCACGACTTGATTAACTGCACTTCCACCCCTGACATCGACTCTTGAGTTTAAGAAATCCACTTACCCATTCCGAAATTGGGATGTTGTTTTATCAATACACCTCGAATATCTGACGTAAAATGTAGACTCATCCCTTTTGCACACGGTATTTTCTAAGACAAACGAAATCGAACCATACACGCGTTTTCACGTCGCTGAAGTATCGCTACTTCTTGTGAAAATCCTGTACAACACTATGGCATAGGGTATTTCCTCTAAGTATATTCTCATCAGGCAAAAAAGAATATATTTATTCTTATCAGCTTAATACCTAGTACGTCCTGCATTACAGGACTAGAGTATTAAAATCATTTTTGGCTCACGATGGAGTGCTAAGAACATACTCTACCTCTATCGCATGATGTCTCCTCACTTTCGAACTCTCTTAAAGTAAGCAAATGCCTGTCCAATATGAAATCTCTCAATTTAACGCCACAGAGAAGTTGTAAATACACTACTGGCCATTAAAATTGCTACACCAAGAAGAAATGCAGATTATAAACGGCTATTCATTGGACAAATTTATCATACTAGAACTGACATGTGATTACATTTTCACACAATTTGGGTGAATAGATCCTGAGAAATCAGTACCCAGAACAACCACCTCTGGCCGTAATAACGACCTTGATACGCCTGGGCATTGCGTCAAACAGAGCTTGGATGGCGTGTACAGGTACAGCTGCCGATGCAGCTTCAACACGATACAACAGTTCATCAAGAGTAGTGACTGGCGTATTGTGACGAGCCAGTTGCTCGGCCACCATTGACCAGACGTTTTCAATTGGTGAGAGATGTGGTGAATGTGCTGGCCAGGGCAGCAGTCAAACATTTTCTGTATCCAGAAAGGTCCGTAAGGACCTGCAACATGCGGTCGTGCGTTATCCTGCTGAAATGCAGGGTTTCGCAGGGATCGAATGAAGGGTAAAGCCACGGGTCGTAACACATCTGAAATGTAACGTCCACTGTTCAAAGTGGCGTCAATGTGAACAAGAAGTGAACGAGACGTGTGACCAATGGCACCCCATAACATCACGCCAGGTGATACGCCAGTATGGCGATGACGAATACACGCTTCCAATGAGCGTTCACCGCGATGTCGCCAAACACGGATGCGACCATCATGATGCTGTGAACAGAACCTGGATTCATCCGAAAGAATAACGTTTAGCCGTTCGTGCACCCAGGTTCGTCGTTGAGTACACCATCGCAGGTGTTCCTGTCTGTGATGCAGCGTCAAGGGTAACCGCAGCCATGGTCTCTGAGCTGATAGTCCATGCTGCTGCAAACGTCGTCGAACTGTTCGTGCAGATGGTTGTTGTCTTGCAAACGTCCCCATCTGTTGACTCAGGGATCGAGACGTGGCTGCACGATCCGTTACAGCCATGCGGATAAGATGCCTGTCATCTCGACTGCTAGTGATACGAGGCCGTTGGGATCCAGCACGGCGTTCCGTATTACACTCCCGAACCCACCGATTCCATATTCTGCTAATAGTCATCGGATCTCGACCAACGCGAGCAGCAATGTCGCGATACGATAAACCGCAATCGCGATAAGCTACAATCCGACCTTTATCAAAGTCGGAAACGTGATGATACGCATTTTCCTCCTCCTTACACGAGGCATCACAACGTTTCACAAGGAAACGCCTGCCAACTGCTGTTTGTGTATGGGAAATCGGTTGGAAATTTTCGTCATGTCAGCACGTTGTAGCTGTCGCCACCGGCGCCAACCTTGTGTGAATGCTCTGAAAAGCTTATCTATTGCATATTACAGTATCTTCTTCCTGTGGGTTAAATTTCGTGTCTGTAGCACGTCATCTGCGTGGTATACCAATTTTAATAGCCAGTAGCGTAGCTGTTTTATATTGCATATCAGTTTATAAATTCGGTAATACATCTGATTTTGTTACGATGGCCATCTCACTCTCTGCAGGTGGGAGATTGAAATTTCGTGAAAAGATCTCCCCGCAACGTAAATACGCCTGTTTTCCGCTCTAACTCTCGAATAATATCCATCGTACTCTCACTCTCGCTTCCACCTCGGTGCACCCGCCGAAGGAAACTCCACAGATCAACATCGAAATCGTAATCTGTGCCACCTTCTCTTATAGGGATGTTGGATTGGCTAGACGAGGTGGAGCAACCCTCCAGTGCTAGACTAATAGCGAGAATATTCTCTCCACATCTGGCAGTTATTGACGAAACTAAGATGGAGATACTATCTAGTGCTCAGTCAATGTGGCAACTACCCCTCCCCAACTCAAATTGTTTAAATAAACAATATTTCACACTGCCTTCGCTACTACAAATTCTTTAAATAAACAATATCCCAGAAATTGTCTGAACAATATTCCATACACTCTCATCAATTTGATCACATATTTCACGCGAATGGGAGGAAGGAAGTTAGACTGCACCAGTATTCTGTGTCGGCCATCTTGGATTGTGATAATTAGACTGCGTCAGTATTCTTAAGATAATATGCAAAATAAATTTCTATAAATGATGAATATATTATTGTTATGTCCTCTGCAATAAAATGTAATTAGCATTTGAATTTCTCACCAAAATTTGAATTTCTTGTCGTTTTTTCTGGGTGTGGGGAGGGGGTTTACCAAAGGAATGGTGGTGAAATGGGGCACGTTCTGCCGGGGTAAACACATGACGTCATCCAGGGGGTGGGGGTAATTAATTGATCAATGTAATTAATTTGCATAATTAATTTGATATCAAAACTGTCCTCATAGTTGCTTTATCCTACTATTATCAACATTTTGTATTTTCGAAAAAAAAGTTAAAATTAAAAAAAAAATCTATAACATTGCTGATATGGCTATATGCAAAGAAAATAATGATCTAAATGATTTTTCCTGCAGATACTTCTGGGTTTGCCAAACATAGCGTAAACCCCTTTGCCACCAAACCTCTAGCAGAGAAATGTACATGTAATTAGAATAAAATATTTGCCTTAATCTACAGACCCACTTTTATTTTGTCTACTGACTACCTGGTCAGGCGCAAGTAACTTCATTAGGCCATTACCTGGCTCGCAGCCATCAAAGTCGCTTACCCAGCTAGGCATGTCACACACTCAAGTATTTTTTATCTGATCGTGTTGATCATTGTTCCAACCGTCAGCATGTCGGGACTGAGCAACATATAATTTCTTTCCGTGTCACTTATAATGCAATAACAATCTACGTGCTGTATCCCCTTCATGTTTACTTTAGCACGTATGCAGTTGCCGTTATTATTAGTGGTATTAGTAAAGTTACTATTAATATCATTTTGTTATTCCAAAAAGCACTAATAGTGAAATCACTGAATTTTTTTCTGTCTTAGATGTGCCTAAAACAAGTTCAAAACATCTTTTCACCAACGTGATCGTCATATCATCATAGTCATAATAATAATAATAATAATTATTATTATTATTGTTATTATTATAGAACAATTTCATGTAATTTAAGCACGTTGATGCTTGTTTAACAAAATTCTGGAAAACTTGTTTGTGCTGGAAACAACCTTTAGCACTAGAAATTTTCAAAAAAATTAGGTCCTTCTCCACATTGTCTAAGAATCTTATTCTTAATCGTCTTGGTTCTGTCTTCCTTGTAGAGACTCTTCTACCATAGTCTTGATGAATCTGTCTTCTTGGGACCTCATTGCATGACCAACCCACTTAATCATTCTAGCTTTTATCTTTGCTACAATGTCAGGTTATTTAAATAGGAGAAATAGTTCTATGGTTTTAAATCCTCTATGCACGTCCTTTGCTGATCCAAAAATCAAACCTGGGTTAGAGCAAGTTGTATAAGGGACTTGTAAATGCATATATTGGGTTTGCTAAAGCTATTCCTGCTCTTAAAAAATATCTGGCGGGGCATATACTTTCAGAATTGTCATTTTGTTTGATATTTTAATACTATTTACTGTACTGAATAAAGCTAACAGGTATTTAAGTTCTTTTACGTGTTATAAGGGACATTCAAATGAAAACGAGGCAGAAGCAAAAAAAGTAAGTAAACTCTTCAGTATTTCGAAAGTAATCATCATAACTAGTAATACATTTATTCCACTATGAGACAAGACAATCATTGCCTTCATGGAAAAATATTGGCGGTTGCCTAGAAAACCATGATTGTATTCGAGTGTGGACCTCTTCGTCGGAATCAAATCAACGACCACTAATGTCTTCCTTCAGGGCTCAAAATATATGGAATACGGAAATAAGGAAATCGGGATTGCATCGAGAATGTATAAGGGCTTCCGAGCAACACTTCTGAAGTGTAGTTGAAACATAAAGTTCCCATCTCTATTCACGCGATTTCCATATTTTTGGTGCCATAAAGAAAGGCAATACTGACCCTACGACTTATCTTATAAGCTAGATTAAGGAAAGGCAAACCTACGTTTCTAGCATTTGTAGACTTAGAGAAAGCTTTTGACAATGTTGACTGGAATACTCTCTTTCAAATTCTGAATGTGGCAGGGGTAAAATACAGGGAGCGAAAGGCTATTTACAATTTGTACAGAAACCAGATGGCAGTTATAAGAGTCGAGGGGCACGAATGGGAAGCAGTGGTCGGAAAGGGAGTGAGACAGGGTTGTAGCCTATCCCCGGTGTTATTCAATCTGTATATTGAGCAAGCAGTGAAGGAAACAAGAGAAAAATTCGGAGTAGGTATTAAAATCCATAGAGAAGAAATAAAAACTTTGAGGTTCGCCGATGACATTGTAATTCTGTCAGAGACAGCAAAGGACTTGGAAGAGCAGTTGAACGGAATGGACAGTGTCTTGAAAGGAGGGTATAAGATGAACATCAACAAAAGCAAAACGAGGATAATGGAATGTAGTCGAATTAAATCGGGTGATGCTGAGGGAATTAGATTAGGAAATGAGACACTTAAAGTAGTAAAGGAGTTTTGCTATTTGGGGAGCAAAAGAACTGATGATGGCTGAAGTAGAGAGGATATAAAATGTAGACTGGCAATGGGAAGGAAAGCGTTTCTGAAGAAGAGAAATTTGTTAACATCAAGTATAGATTTAAGTGTCAGGAAGTCGTTTCTGAAAGTATTTGTATGGAGCGTAGCCATGTATGGAAGTGAAACATGGACGATAACTAGTTTGGACAAGAAGAGAATAGAAGCTTTCGAAATGTGGTGCTACAGAAGAATGCTGAAGATTAGATGGGTAGATCACATAACTAATGAGGAGGTATTGAATAGGATTGGGGAGAAGAGAAGTTTGTGGCACAACTTGACTAGAAGAAGGGATCGGTTGGCAGGACTTGTTCTGAGGCATCAAGGGATCACCAATTTAGTACTGGAGGGCAGCGTGGAGGGTAAAAATCGTAGAGGGAGACCAAGAGATGAATACACTAAACATATTCAGAAGGATGTAGGTTGCAGTAGGTACTGGGAGATGAAGAAGCTTGCACAGGATAGAGTAGCATGGAGAGCTGCATCAAACCATTCTCAGGACTGAAGACCACAACAACAACAAAGAAAGACATTCGTGGACATCGATTTGCTTTGGATGAGGATGTGCACGTCTGGATACGGTTGTGGTTCCATAGGCAACCCCAAACATTTTTCCTTGAAGACATTGATTGTCTTGTCTCACAGTGGCTAATTCTATTAACAGTTACGAAGATTACTTTTAAAATAATAAACAGTCTACTTACTTTTTACTTCCATCCGTCTCGTTTTCATTCCACTGCCCCTTATACAAAGCTTCAGTTTGAATTTTCTAGTTAGTATATTTTAGCAGATTAGGTGATCAATAAACGTTTAGTTCTGTTCACATTTAATTGAAAATCATAGGGATAGAATTAACTGAAGCAAGAGAGTTAAAAGTTTTCTTTTACTGTCAGCTAAAATAACTGTCATCATTATAAGCCAACACAGGAATTTTATTTCTTTTAATTTTTTATCCTCATTTAACTGATTGATGTCCAATATAATTATTTCTATTTTTTGACTCAAATGAAACTACATGGTTCCAAAGATCTGGTAAAGTCAGAAACATCTATGACGTACATATGCAGATTGAAGCGACAAATGAAAAATTGTACCAAACCTGGGAATTGAACCAATGTCTCCCCCTCTGCAATTATGTTCAAGTTTAGGGGGAAATACAAAGTGAGCTGAGGCGTGACTAGGAATCTGCATTGAAGAGTGTGACTTGCTATGGTAGTCCATGCAATTGTGCAGAACCACGTGGTAGGGTGGCTTAGTGGTCATGCCCGCGAAAGGCAAAGGTCCCGAGTTCGAGTCTCGGTCCGGCACACAGTTTTAATCTTTCTCTGCCTCGTGATGACTGGGTATTATGTGCTGTCCTTAGGTTAGTTAGGTTTAAGTAGTTCTAAGTTCTAGGGGACTGATGACCATAGATGTTAAGTCCCATAGTGCTCAGAGCCATTTGAACCATTTTAAAAAAGCCGCCACGGTAGCTCAGCGTGTTCGGTCAGAGAGCTGGTTGGCCTCTATAATAAAAAACTGAGTGGAAGGATCAACAAACGAACTTGGCCGGATGTCATGTGACGTCCGCAACGACCAAACACAACGATCAACAACGAACAAAATGGAAAAAAAAAAATGAAAAAAAAAAGAAAGTGGTTCGTGCATCGGCGTAGTAAGCAGGAGACCTTGGGTTCGAATCCTGGCCTAGGTACAAATTTTCATTCGTCCCTTCAGTTTGCATGCTTATATTATAGATGTTTGAAACTTGAAAAGGTCTCTGTAAGCATATTGTTTCATTTGATTAAAGTACCTAAGCTTGGGTTTCAGGCAGGATCCTCCGTTTCGTTCGATTCTGAAGTGCTATTCAATCCTGCTGGAGAGCTTCTGCAATGCTGTTGGGACGGGGGGAGAGTACCTAGAAGGCTGAGGCTTAAATGACAATTTGGATTGAGGACGGAGGCATGCTAGAATAGTCTGTACAGTTGTGCAAAGTCACTTGTCAGGGTGGCGAAATAATTAGTGCATCTGCCTAGTGAGTAGGAAACCTGGGTTCGAATCCAGGCCTAGGTACAAATTTTCATTAATCGCTTCAGTTTACTTGTATTCTCATAGATGTTTGAGACTCTGTAACCATACAGTTTCATTTCATTAAAGCACCTCAGCTTGGGTTTCAGGCAGGATCCTCCATTTCGTTCAGTTTTGAGATGGTATTCCAATACTGCAGGAGTTTCAAAATACTGGCCTTGGCACACATTTTCATCCGTCGCTTCAGTTTACATGTATATAACATAGATGTTTGAGACCCGAAAAGGTCCCTGGAACCATATAATTTCATTTCATTAAAGCACTTCTGCTTAGGATTCAGTCGGGATCCCCTGCTTCGTTCGATTCTGAGCTGCTATTCCAGTACAGCTGGGGAGCCTCCGCAATGCTGTTCGAGTATAGGGGGGAATGCTAAGTGGGCTTAGGCGTGAGTGGAAATTTGAATTGAGGAGGGAGGCTAGGGTAGTCCGTACAATTGTGCAAAGCCATTGTGTCAGGGTGGCGTAGTCGTTAGCGCATCTCCCTGGTGCACAAGAGATTGGGTTTGAACATTGAACTTGATACAAATTTTCGTTCATCGCTTCAGTATGCATATACACATTCTACTGCTTGACTGAAGAAGACAACAGGTGGTAGAGTCTGCCTGTTTGACAAGAAAGACATAAAGAAAATATTAATTTTTGTTACTGTCCTAGTGGGATTCCGAACTGACTCATAGTCTGCCAAAAGTAGACTGTTGGCTATTAAAATTGGAACGCCATGAGGACGGCTAACAACAAACGTCAAATTGACATAGATCGCTTGTTACGCTCTTGGATATGCAAATGATTAGCATTTCTAAGAAAGCGCGCAGCATAGTTAAGAGTAAAACCTTTTACATTCTGTACTTCAGGAAAAAGTACACAGATGGTTTCTCATTACGAAATCGCTTATGAATGTTGTTTTTTTAGATAATGCTTTGCCTCGTGTAAGGAGAAATGTCCGGCAGCACGCATCGGAATTTAATAGCTGATCGTGGCCTGTCGACAGAGCGGATCACTGCTCCGCGATATTGCTGCTCACGTTGGTCGGGATTCCACGATTGACGTGCGCATTTGGATACGACAAGTTCAGGACGGACTTAACTCCATGTACGATCTCGACGTCCCCGTGCGACTTGCTGCCGAGAGGATAGACATAATGTTTATTCGACTGTGCAGGATCGTTGACCTATGTAACGACCCTTAGGTCAGGAAATGTGCTTGTCTGTGGCAAGACAAGTGTCCATATGGACGTCTGGAACACCGCGGACTGTCAGCAGGGTGAACATTGTACAGCCTTTCTTTGGGTGGCAGCAAAGAGAGGTGAGCCGACAGTGGTGCTCCCAACTACACTGGTGTGGAAAACTTAAGGACGAAAGTAGCTTTCACGTGATTTGTCACTGCCAAGTAACATATCTCAACGAAACTTCGAACACAGAAAGAACTGCAACAGTTTAATACAGAAGGTAACTGAAAGAAATACGCAATGAAACCGACAGAAATGATGGTTTTATATCAAAGACCATATTTATACTGACTTCACCGTGGTTTATGTCCGCCCCGATAGCTGAGTGGTAAGAGTGACGGATTGCCGTCCTACGGGTCCGGGTTCGATTCCCGGCTGGGACGGGGACTTTCTCCGCTCAGGGACTGGGTGTTGTGCAGTCTTCATCATCATTTCATCCCCATCCGGCGCGCAGGTCGCCCAATGTGGTGTCGAATGTAAGAAGACCTGCACCAAGGCGGCCGGACCTGCCCCCGCAAGGGGCCTCCCGGCCAATGATGCCAAACGCTCATTTCCATTTACCGTGGTTTATGATGGTCTCCTGGACATTGTAAAAATTGGGACATGGTTCTCAACAGGGTGTATGATCACCATGGAAGGCAACGCATGCTCTGCAACATGCTGGCATGCTGGCCATAACGTTAATAATGAATACCTGAGGGAGGGCCTCCAATGCGATTAATAACTGCTTGATGTGGGTTGTGGTGAGGAGACGTCCACATGTGCTCGAAGGGTTTTAAGTTAGGGGACTGGACTGGCAGTCGAGTCGCTGAATATCTCCTCTCATTCCAAGAGCTTCTACTCCGGTCTTCGGTGCGGTCGCGCATTGTCATCCATAAAGTGAAGTCAGGGCCGATTGCACCCATGGAAAGACCCACAATGGTGAAGGAGTACAGCGTCCCAATATTGTTCAATTGTGAGCATACCGTGTTCAGTACCCCATGAAGTGAAAAAGAATTACATGATCTGCTGAACGGCGTGAACAATCTAATGAGTACACAGTACAGATTGAGAGTAAATCGAAAAAAGACGAAGGTAATGAGAAGTAGTAGAAATGAGAACAGCGAGAAACTCAACATCAGGATTGAAGGTCACGAAGTAGATGAAGTTAAGGAATTCCGCTACCTAGGCAGTAAAATAACCAATGACGGACGCAGCAACGAGGACATCAAAAGCAGACTAGCTATGGCAAAAAAGGCATTCCTGGCCAAGAGAAGCCTACTAATATCAAGTATCGGCCTGAATTTGAGGCAGAAATTTCTGAGAATGTACGTCTGGAGTACAGCATTGTACGGTAGTGGAACATGGTCTGTGGGATAACCAGAACAGAAATGAATCGAAGCAGTTGAGATGTGGTGCTACAGACGAATGTTGTAAATTAGGTGGACTGATAAGGTAAGAAATGAGGAGGTTCTACGCAGAATCCGAGAGGAAAGGAATATGTGGAAAACATTGAGAAGGAGAAGGGACAGAATGATAGGACATCTGTTTAGACATGAAGCAATGACTTGCATGGTACTAGAGGGAGCTGTAGAGGGCAAAAACTGTAGAGGAAGACAGAGATTGGAATACATCCAGCAAATAATTGAGGTCGTAGGTTGCAAGTACTACTCTGAGATGAAGAGGTTAGCAAAGAAGAGTAATTCGTGGCGGCCGTATCAAACCAGTCAGAAGACTGATGACAAAAAACAAAACAAAAAATGCCACATTATGCCTCCCCACACTGTAACACCTGGACCACCAAAGCAATCATGTTGGACAACTCTGGACATACCCTCGAACACATAATGCATCCAGGAATATTGTCGAACACGATTGTTTTGTTGGTCCAGAAGTAATGGTGTGGGGAGGCATAATGTTGCACGGGGATACTGATCTCCAAACCTTTGAGCACGGGGCACTCAGCTGTCAATGTTGTGACACTGGGGCTGAAGGCTTGCGTAATTGAACAGAATAGAAACAATTTCCTGGATCGTCCTGTTGTAGCTACGAGAACGTTAATCAAGCAGCCAAAGGGAACCAAAGCCACCCATTTGGCATCTGTTTGAGCAATTGTTGAAAATGAGGCATCAGGATATGAGTAGCTAATCCGTAATCCATTCGTGAGCTAAAAATCAGGAATTCAATAGCAATACCGAAATTGATCTGATAAAATCTCACGTCTCAGAATGGACAAGTCTTGATCAGGTCTAACACACAAGTTTCAGAGCTGCACTTACTTACCTCGAAGAAGTTAGTGCTTCTTGCTAACTCAGCACTGTCGCTCATTAGTGAAGATATCCGTAGAAATTATAAACCATATCTTTAAAAATTATCAGCGGTGTCCGTTAAAATTCCGCGAACAATAAATGATTTTGAGAGATTGTGAATTGTGGTAAGCAGGAGATGAGGTTCTAGCGGAAGTAAAACTGTGACGAGGGGTTCTGAGCCTTTCTTGGTTATGTCAGTCTGAAGAGCACTTTACCGCGAGAGACAAAGATCCCGAGATCGAGTCACGGTGCGGCACACAGTTTTGATCTGCCAGGAAGTTTCAATAAATAATTTTAATTTGCTACACAGAGGATAAGACCCTCTCGTCACATGAATGTGTGGACTCTGTTCTCAGTCAGACAATCGATCTGTTCGTAGGCAATTTACTATATAAAATTGAAATTTTACTTAACGAGCAATTAAATAAATAGGCCTGTATGAATTGCACATGGGACAAACGCAGTAGAATGTATCCTATGACACGTAGATTAGAATACGTGAGATAAAATATTAATAGTGAAATTTAATATATGTTGCTCTGGACATTTTATATAACAAAATTAGAAAAGCACTACGCATTTATATAAAAACAATAAAAACATAACAGTTGCTGATAATCACGTGAGTGCAACAAATAATCAGATGCCTTGCCTGATGGGCTTGTAAATCATTAGGCCCTCATAAAATAGCAAGTATAGAACAAGAACTGGAAACCGACAAGCTAAAGGCTTGTTAGATTTTCAAATACGTGGCCCTAGCCACATAAAGCCAGACCAAGAAAGGATATATAAATTTCAAAAAGTAGGTTAAATTGTGGATAACCCATACAAGTACATTATCGCGGAATAATTGCAAGATGAAAAAGATTCCTAGAACCGCAGGTTCTCCAAAACAACGACGAACACGTGGGATTGAACAAAGAAAGGCACACGCACAAACGGATGGAAATTACGGTACACCGAGGAAACTAACAAAAGAGAGGAATAAATAATATAAGAAAGACAAGCACATGCACATTCACACAGGAAAACAAATTCTAACTGATAGTGAGACTAAGAAGAGTTCGCACACCACGCTTCCACATTTATAAGTTCCAGGTGAATAAAGTATCTACCAGTAAAAATCTAACAATTAGTTCGCACACCACGCTTCCACATTTATAAGTTCCGTGTGAACAAAGTATCTACTAGTAAAAATCTAACAATTATTTCGCACACCACGCTTCCACATTTAAAAGTTCTGTGTGAACAAAGTATCTACCAGTAAAAACCTAACAATTAGAATAACTCTGCCACTCCCACTTCTCCATGTTTATAACGGTCCGAAATGAGAAAACAGAAGAATTAAAACTTCAACTAGTCTGAAACTTATACAGACTCAGTTACAATACTCACTGCTGCAAATGAGATGCGACGAGCAACCTCTCTCTTAAAAATCCCTGGACCGAGTGACCAGCGCACTCACCGCCGTAGTCACCAAATCGTTTTCTACATACAGAGAGCGGGAGTTGTTAGAGTACACCCTTACCACTTCAGCACAACAGTGCTTCGACCAGAGAGGAACGAAACCTTTATGACCCTTTCTTAGCTTACACAAAAGGTGGCTAAA
This sequence comes from Schistocerca nitens, assembly GCF_023898315.1. NCBI lineage: Eukaryota > Metazoa > Arthropoda > Insecta > Orthoptera > Acrididae > Schistocerca > Schistocerca nitens. Next base: position 280,146,451 of record NC_064618.1, on the reverse strand, counting down.
CTGCCAAATTAGCAGACAAGAAACTTACCGCCGGCAGACATTCAATAACTCTGTCGTTCTAAGATGGTGGGAATGGGAATGAAGGATAGCGGTACAATAAAAAAACATTGTAATTAAGTGTGAGGAAGGTATAGCAAGCACAGACTCGTGATAAATCAATACATAGTTATAAAATAGACATAAAATGAATATGAATTCAGCGAATGTATGCAGTTGTGGCTGATTGGAGCGCACTCAGGAGCCACTTCCTTCCCCTGGCGTGTTTATTGAATGTACCGAAGGTATAAAGTGCTAAAGGACATATAAAATGCCGTTGAACTTTATTGACGAACTTCCATCATGTTGGAGTAACTTGAGTCAGCAACTTCTGTTGATCAATAGAACGAAAAACCAGTCCAAGTTGCAAATATTTTATTTCATTCGATGACTAGTTCCGGGCCATTTTCAAATCAACAAAACAAAGTCGAAAATGCCATTTCCGAATACGTCGAAAAATGAGTAATGTACATTCCAGCGCCATTTTCGACTTTGTTATGTTGATTTGAAAACGAGTCTCGGCCAGAAAATAGTCATCGAATCAAAAACAAATATTTTCAACTTGGTTTTTCGTTCTATTGAAACATTATGATGAGGCTCATGTAGAGATCATTCATCGGGAGCTAATTTTCTTCAAGCCCAATGGCAATGGTCGCTTTGCTGGTAACATCAGATCCCTGCGTCCTCTTCCTTCAAACAGCCGAAAGTCTTCTACTTCGAATCTAAAACTCAAATGAAACTGCTACTACGTTTCCGATATCTACTTAAGAGCTGTGTAAGAAAAGGTGTAAGCTAGTTTGCTAGCCCATGACATACAAACAACAATTGATTCGCCAGTAAGTTGAAAGACTATTTTCAGTTCATATCCAGTCCACGTTAAATTTCAGACTCTAGCCAAGGGGACAGAAGGAAGCCGACTTTCTGTCATCCACTCCTAACGAGATCGAGTGGAAATTTTGCATCGCCGATTACTAAAGAGAGAAAAAGACAAGGAGCAAGACAAAAAGTGCATGTCTGCGGACGCTACTCCTTTGGCACCAGCTTAAGTGCGTCTCTTTCCGCTATCCAAAGCGAGCAATTACCGACAAGAAACACGCGTTCAGCCACTGCTCTCCTAGCACCACAAGGTCGGTCCGTCTAAAAGAACCCATTCTAGGACAAGCGGAAGGGGTGTACCAAAGTTCGCATCTAGTCTCGACAACGCCATATAACCCGGCGCCTGCAAGATTCTTCACACCACCGGAAAAAAACACGTTACTATCTCCTATTAGCGTAGGCCACTGCCGTGGCCTAACTCATCCGAAAGCCAAGAATAAGTTACGACGTCATTCTGTTATACTGAGTAATACAAACTACACACACTACGCCTAGGCAAGGACTCCATCTACATTAAAATCAGAGGATTTGGATTAGAGAAGTCTCATGCATTGATCTTCCGCAATTGCTTCTGATAACTGTCATTGCCTTCCTATCAGATGCGGTGGAAGTTAAACACGCGTCGTTAAGTACAGATTGACAGATTGATGTCAGTGTAACGAGCTGGACCTCTTCAATACAGAATTTGCTTGGACATAATGGTTGGGTCATCCCACGATGTGAGTTCAGCCGCTTGTCGGAAATGCTGTTGTTCCTCTGCGCACGTTGGCTGCTTTCCTTGCAGGTATGTGAGAGTTGTGTCCTACGTGTATTTGTAGATAATACGTAATGGATGCGTGTATAATGTAGAGCTTTGTTTGCTTTGTGTTATAACGATGCTACATTCTTCTTGATCGTTACTTAAAATTACTTAACTTTTCCCTGGAGTTCATTTTGATGAAAGAACTTAAATTTGCCACTTATCATTATTTATTGACAACAGAACTGCATTCTCGACTCCTTTAAACAAAGCACTTCACAGACATCACTGATCTCTTTTAGAAACAGACTCTCAAGCATAGTCAACAACAACAACAACTGACTCGCAGTCTCGCTGCATCGATTTATATAGGATTTTAACAATAGCTTCCAAAATAAAGCATTATTAAATTTGTACAATTTTAATGTTGCAATTAAAATTTACAAAACGTACAGAAACTGATGTTACAGCCGAATAAGGTATAAAATCCAATACTTGAATAACAATCTTTTCTAGTAATATCTTTAGTTTTGCATTAGAAAATCATTCTGAACTTTAATTACAATAATGTCTCTCGTATTATTTTAGTTACGTAATTAATTACTGTTTGGATTTGGTTACTAATATGTAATGGTAGTACAGAGCTCGTGCTATATCCGATTAAATACATAGAACATACAAATAAGGCCTCAAATTCCGTAAATTGCAAAACTGTGAGATGTAAACAACTGGAGAGTCAATTAGAAATGTAATTACAAGGACTATTAATTGCAGAAGAAGACATAAAAATAAATACCAAATGAAAATACATCGCTTGGTAATGACTTTTAAGCTGTTTCTTAAGATAAAGGTGTTTTCAGTGTTAACTCGTTACTCGATTGTAATTGTGGTAATTAGAGGCGCCGGCCACCTATGCCAACATTTACACAGCATTTTAATATTTTCCGCCAAATATTTATCCCTTCAATTTCCTTATTACACATTCAATCCAGCAATTGTACGTAATTTTGTTAATGAAAATCTCTTGGTAATGATGACAACGATCTTCTAGAACATTTCATACTCCTTCGCAATGAATATCAAGTTTTTTTCCAAATATATAAAGATATACATACAAGGCCTTAGGAAGCACTGAATTGTCCCATAACTATCCGGATGCATATAAAAAGAAGGTGGGATCAGACATTTCATATGAATTTTGGGGAAGGCTATATCGTGTGATGATGAGAGAAGGGAGAGGGGAAACACGGTGCCGGGACATAGCCTGTTCCTCTCGAATATTTATGTGGATAGTATGTGGTGGTAGTCGGCCGCGACGGTGAACAAACGAGAACTTGACTGCCAAGAGGCTAGGAGCGCTGCGAAGGAATAAGCTCCGCCTCCCTCTCGAAGGACTGCCATCGTACGTCCGCGTTCTGTGTTTCCACGAAAACAGAACTGGCGTAACGGTCATAGGGATCGCTCATTCCTTTTCTTGTGGTGGAAGTCTCATTCCTACCCGTTTATACATCGGGATTAGTCTCTTCGCTCACTTCAAAATTAGAGAGAGAGAAAGCAATTAAGCAAAGAAGCCATCCACAATGAAAGCAGACTGGAGTACATAACGCATGTGGTAGTGGCTACAGCGCAGTTGTTTGCCGCGGCTGGCAGTGGTAGTTCAGACGCGACCTCTACCTATCTTACGCAACCGTAGTTGAAAACGCTCCCAGCCTGAAACTGCCACGATATAATGTCCACATAATATCGCCAAAGTGGCCATCGAGTTTAACGTCCCCATCCAACGGACGGATTAACATCAACAGTGTCGCAAGACCTCACGTCATAAGACACTAAAGAGGAGTTTGGTGTTTAACCCAAGACAGTGGCGCAAAGGTGGTGATCAGGAACTTCACGCCGCCACCTCTCCTCCCCTTCTAGGCCAAGTACTGTGAATGAAAATTTCATCCACCACCAGGATTCGAACCGAACTACCTCCGATTCGAACACTATTCCACAGGGGTGCATTAGTGATGCTGGCTAGGGAGGGGGTGCGGGGAGGGGGCGTGTGTGTAGAGAAAATCCCATAAGAAGGAAATGAAACTGTAGTATGATACTAAGTTGCCGACTCCGTTATTAAAAAGTGTTTAACATTTATTTCATATTTCGTAATATTTTCCCTCTTTGTAGGAAAACACCAAGAACTGAATAAATCAGCACAGGACAAACGTCTTTCTAAAACTAAACATTTTAGTTTTATTTTGGTTGGGATTTTCATTAAAACGTAGGAAAAATGTATCTCTAAGCTGGTAAATGTGCTTGTTCTGTGCTATGTTCACCTCCACCAAACATAGTTTGAAGTTTGATGACCAGAAAGTGCACAGCCTCATTTCTATTTTCTTTCTTACAAAATGTTCACCATGAAAACATGTGTACTTCCAGTATTTGAATACATTAATGTTTAGTTGGTTTTGTAGTGTCAGACATGCGTACATAGTTTGCAAGCTGTAGTTCTCTCCTTGGCTGGTGCGTAATACCCAAATTTTTTCTCGTTATTAATTTCTATGAATGTTTTCTTTTCCTCATCAGTAATTATGAATTTTTACATTGCCGCAGAAGACGGCGAAGAGAGGCTTTTAATATTATCTTTGTAACAAAAGAACAATGTCCGGAGAATATTCAATTTTTAACAACTTTTGTTTCACTCTCGCTTGAGAGTACTTATGCTTTAGATCTCACACAAAAGGGGCATGTAATTTTATTCGTGCATCAACAATATGTCTAGTAAATGATATGTGTGATAAAAAATGGGAGAAAATACATCTGTTAAGAGTTATCATAGACGCAAGAATAATTTTATTTATTACGCCAATATTCGTTCACAAGCATGACTTCCGCCTGCAATCATAAGTAAAGGCAGTAACTTCTTCCATCCTGCAATATATATATATATATATATATATATATATATATATATATATATATATATATATATATATATATATGCTAATCATGAAGATTTAATGGATGGACTGTATGGTCGGCAACCACAGAAAATTAGAGGTAAATTAATGATGTCAGAGTAGCTTAATAGTGACCTCTATTAAACATTTATATGTGTAATAATCGAACAATTGACTTTTTGTCAAGCACCAAGTTCGTGCAAAATATGGTTTGTGTGATTTCAGTATTGGTACATTGCGTTGTATTTTTCTTACGTTGCGAGGAAGACTATTCATGGCACCAATTTAGTTTCAACAAGAATTGATGCTTTAATTCCAGAACTGCAAGTAGTAATTATCTCTCATTACGTAAATTTCGTGCCGATTCGTACTCTTTTTTTTTTAGCTGTGGGCTACCTCCCAGCACAGTTATTCCTAAATCCACCAACAGACCTAATACACTCGCCAGCACTTGCAGTCAGGCACCGTTGCGAAACTATCGCCTAGAAATTCTGTTTCCGTGTCAGTTTTGTTCATCGTAGCTACAACTCCCCTGGTAACATAACGCACATAAGCAGAACGATATAGGTCGCACCGTCTGCCGTGGAGTATCGACACGATGAATAAGGCAAGAGTGCTACGGCGACAGCAGCACCTGCTGGGAGGGCGACGGAAGGTCAGATAACGGCGAAGTAGGCTGCACATCAAAGACGTGTCAGAAACATAAAGTGAGTCGTTTTTATTGCGTTTGGAAGGTTGGAGGTGAAATTATATAGCCAGCATTCTTCAGATACTCCATAACTGTCCGCTTATGTGCAAATTAAAGAGTTATAGGTGACACGGAACAAATCTAATAGTTTATAGTTCCGAATATGACAGTCAGACGTGGCACAACGATTGAGGTCACGTAGCGGACCGCGTATAACTAGTCAGAAGACTGAAAACCGAAAAAAAAATTAAAAGTGGTTGATCGTCATTACTTGGCACGCTCGAGTGCTGTTTTGTCATCGTTAGCAGTGCAGAACCGAAATGATGGCCTACACATGTTTTCCAGTCTCCAATTTTCATTATAATAGGCTCACACTAGTGATAACAGTCAATATGCCTGCAAAAATGCCGCATGTAATACCCAGAATTGTTTCAGCTCCAGTAATTGTCACGATATCACTGCTCATTTAACATAGTCATTTCTTCGAAGCTCACGAAGGACCTGTTGGAAGACAGACAATTTCACGAAATATATTTCACGAGTACAATCTGAAACTCATAATAACAAAGGAATATTAGTTCCTTTACATAAAACCGGAATAATACCAACAATTTTCGGACATGACAAATGGAGTTTTTCTATTTGCCATAGTTTGCTTTTATCTCAGTCTTCGTATGAATAACAATATAAGGTCAGAGCCTGCAGAGGAGCTGATATGCGAATAAGCGTACAAGCTAGGTATCAAAGTCTCCAACCAGTTGCCAAAATCTCCAATTCAGTGCCCTTTATGAAACTTCCCATTGTGTTGTAAACTGTCAAGACACTGAACCCTTGAACGGCTACCTTGCGAGGGAAACTATATTGTGGCTTAAAAGTCCCTGATATATGTCGCATGTACACTACATGAATAGAGGCTGCTGGATATGTGGTGGTCCATTGATAGTGACCGGGCCAAATATCTCACGAAATAAGCATGCATCAAACGAAAAAACTACAAAGAACGAAACTCGTCTAGCTTGACGGGGGAAACCAGATAGCGCTATGGTTGGCCCGCTATATGGCTCTGCCATAGGTCAAACGGATATCAAATGCGTTTTTTTGAACAGGAACCCCCCATTTTTATTACATATTCGTGTAGTATGTAAAGAAATATGAATGTTTTAGTTGGACCACTTTTTTTCGCTTTGTGATAGATGGCGCTGTAATAGTTACAAACGTATAAGTACGTGGTATCACATAACATTCCCCCAGTGCGGACGGTACTTGCTTCGTGATATATTACCCGTGTTAAAATGGACCGATGATCTTCGGCGGTAATCCGGAAGGATACCGCCCTTCGATTGACCTTTCGGTTCTAATCGAAGCGTTAGGTGTATTGCAGGTGCCAGCCAGCCAGCCAGCAGTCCAGCAGTCCAGCAGCAGCAGCGGTCCCGGGCTGCAGCGGCGGTCCAGCCGGCAGCAGCCAGCCAGTCCTCCTGCAGCAACAGCAGCAGCAGCGGTCCAGCCAGCCAGCCAGCCAGCAGCAGCAGCAGCCCCGGCCCCGACCGCGGCAGCAGCAGCAGCAGCAGCAACTGCGGCGTTCCTGCCACCCGCCATCACCGTCGCCGTCGCCGTCCCTGGTTTTCGTCCGTCTTCGTCCGTCTTCGTCTTCGTCTGTCCCCAGTTTGTGTCCTTTCTTTTTCGTCCTGTGCGTTTTTGTTTCTCCCTGTCGTCATGTCCGCCCCCACCCCCACCACCAACGCCATCACTACCACCACAGCCATAGTTTATACTTCCACTTCCGCTGCCACCACCACTATAACATGGTGTGCCCAGTCACACCCCCCTCCTTCCATCCCACCTCTTCTCGCTCTCCCTTCGCCTTCGCTCTTTGTCGCCCCCTCTCCAGCTTCTTCCTCCCGCTCCTCTCGATCTGATCCTTTCCCCCCACTCCCCCAGCCTGTCACTGCCGCTCCAGCTAGGGTGGTGGCCCGTCGGGCCACTGTCCATGCCCAGCTCTCCCCATCGCCTTCGCCATCGCCGTCGCCGTCGCCGTCGCCGTCGCCGTCGCCGTCGCCGTCACCATCTCCGGCACCGACTGCTGCGTCCACGCCGGGACCTGTCCCTTCCCACCACCTCCCTATAGCTCCCGTCCCTCATATCACCACCCGCCCTTCTGCCGCCATAAAACGCCCTAGTGGCACCACCACCTCCTCCGCTCCCAAAAGGGCCCCGCCCTGTCCTCCTTCCCCCCCCCCGAGGGTGCCATGGATGTCTCCCCGCCTGGCCCTGCTCCCTCCGCCTCCGCCTCCTCCTCCTCCTCCTCCTCCTCCCCCCCTCTTTATACAAATACCTCCTCTCCCGTCCCAATCCTTCCCTTCTCGAGGCCTGGAATCTCTCCCTCCTCCTCCGCCAACACTTCCCTGGTGCCCCCATCTCTCTCCTCACTCCCAGACGGGATTCTGTTCTCATCTACTCCCCCAGCCCAACCCTTCATACTGACATCCTCTCCCGCCTCCCCATCACCCGTTTTGGCCCCAACGCCTCCCTCACCCCTGCTCCTTCTCCATCTCCTACCCGCCAACCCCAACCCCCGCGTCGCCCGCCAACCCTCACCGCCGTGATCACTCGGCTCAGTCCGTCGATCACGGAGGAGGAGGTGTTGGCGGAGCTCAAGGCGCATCCCACGCTGGAGGTGCGGGCGGTCCGCCGCATTTTCAACTCGGCTGGCCCCACTCGCCTTATGCGGGTTTTCTCCGAGGACGCCCCTCCATTGACCGTCTCCTGAAGGAGGGTGCCCTCGTCTTCAACCAGCGCTACAAGGTCGACCCCTCCCGTTCCCCTCCTCAATCCCTGCGCTGCCAGAGGTGTCTGCGCTATAACGCACACCCAACAGCTGAGTGCCGCGAGGCCCCCACCTGCCCGCATTGTAGGCAAGCGCACTTCCTCTGGCAGTGCCCTAACCTTCAATCCCCTCCCTCCTGCAATACCTGCAATCTCCCCCATCCCACCTACTCCCAAAAGTGTAAAGCCCGACCCCCTCCGACCACTCCTGAACTCACCGTCCCTGTCCGTCCTCTGGACGCCCCCACCCCTCCTGGCAATTCCCTTCGTCCCCCCCTCCCCACCGCTGAGGACATCATCAGGTTCCTCACCATCATCCTTCAGAATGTTCATCCCTTTCAGCGCCCCCACACCCTCCAACAGATCTCCCTCGCCGCCCGTTCCATTTTCCAACTCAAAATGTACGCCACCTACTCCAACAACCAGGCCCATTTCACCTTCTCCCGTCTTGACACCCTTGTCTAAATCCCTGTCATGGCGCGACAGCAACGTATCCTTTTCAACAATATCCGCTCCCTTCCCGCCAACAGGAACCTCTTCCTGCACACCCTTGCCACCCACCGCGTGGATGCCTTCCTCCTCAATGAAACCTTCCTCCAACCCCACCACTCCATCCACACCTCACCCTATCTCCTCCACCGCTCCGATAATCCCCTCCCAATTGCGCGTGGCGGAGTTGCCATTGGTCACCACCGCCAGATCCCCGTTTGGCTCCAACCTCTCCTTCCCGACCCCACCGAACACCTGATCCTTAGTCCCTTCTTCCCCGGCCTTACCATTACCTGCGCCACCATCTATGTCCGCCCCAATGCCCCTATTCCTTTCCACTTCCTCTCCCACATCGACCGTACCTTCTCCTCCTACGTGATCGCCGCCGACCTCAACATCCATAGTCATTCCGCTGCACAGTTACGGCGGTGGCATCGGTTCCTCTCCTCCCTTCAAGGCGACCTCATCCCCATCCCCCAGCACACCCGTCCCGAATCCAATTCCACTCCTGATGTTATCCTCTCCTCCCCTAACCTCCTTGGCCACATAACGGTGGATGTCCTGGAGCCTATTGGTAGCGACCATCTCCCTGTCCTCCTCACCGTTTCAGACGGTCGTCGCCCCCGCCCCGACCCTCGTAATGACCCTCCCCCTAAGTACGTCCATGACTATTCCCGTGCCAACTGGAATGCCTACCGGGATACCCTTTCCACCCAGGTCGATAGCCACCCCTTCACCTACCACCACCCTGACGATGTCACCCATGCCACCTCCTTTCTCCAGCAGATCTTGTCTGAGGCTGTGGAGGCCCACGTCCCTACTGTCGCCGTCCACCCCCACCGTCCTACCTTACCCCCACAGGCCGTCCTCCTCCTCCGTGAATCCCGTCGTCTCTACCGTGCCTTCCTCCGCACGCATGACCCGGACACACTACGACACCACCGGCAACTCCAGTGAAACATTCGTAATTTGCTCGCGGCTAAGAAACGCCGGGACTGGCGACAGACATGCACCCGTTTAAATGCTACCCTACCAATCAACTCGTCCAAGTTCTGGTCGGCCTTCCATCGCCTTACCGGAACTAAACCCTCCCCCTATTATCCTCTTCTCCTTGATGATCACCCTTTCCCTGACACCCTTAGTAAGGCCAATCACTTTGCCTCCTACCTCTCCGATGTATTTTCCATCCCCGATGATCCCCAGTTCGATTACTCCCTCTTCCCGGATATCCGTGATCGAACTGACACCTCTGTCCCTCCCCTCACTCCATGTTTCCAGTACTTGGACAACATTGCACACACGGAACTCAATGCCCCTATCACTACACAGGATCTCATTGATACACTCCGCACAAAACGCAACACCGCTCCTGGTCACGATCGTGTCACCTACTGTCACCTTCGTGAAGCTCCTGTCTCTTTCCTCTCCACCCTGGCCAGGCTCTACAACGTAGGCCTGTCCACCGGTTACTACCCCGACCTGTGGAAAACCTCCCGTATCTTCATGTTCCTTAAACCTGGCAAACTGCCGTCCGCCGTCTCCTCCTACTGTCCCATCAGCCTTACCTCGGTCTTCAGCAAGGTCCTGGAATCTATCCTCACCCGACGCATCCACCAGCATCTCCGCCAGCACCGCCTCCTTCCCGTTACCCAGTGTGGCTTTCGGCTGTCCTTCTCTTCCGACGACCTTCTCCTTCACATCACTCATCTCCTTTCCGAACAGCTTAATTCCCGTCGCTCCGCAATCTTCCTCTCCCTGGACCTCGAACGTGCTTATAACCGCGTATGGCATTCCGGTCTCCTCTTCAAGCTCCAAACCTTCACCCTTCCCATTAACTACGTCCATCTGATCGGCTCCTTTCTCTCCCGCCGTCCTTCCTATGTCACCATCCGTAACACAGATTCCTACACCTTTTTCCCCTCTGCCGGTGTGCCCCAAGGCTCCGTCCTCTCCCCCCTTCTGTACCTTTTGTACACGGCGAACATGCCGCCGCCGTCAGCCCCCGTCCACCTTCTCCAGTTTGCCGACGACACCGCCTTCCTTGGCCTTGCCCCCACCCTACAGTGCTCCCAACACCTTCTCCAATCCCATCTTGACCGGTTCACCACTTGGTGCAACCAGTGGTTGCTCAAGGTCAATCCCTCCAAAACCCAGGCGATCATTGTAGGCAAAACCACCCCTTCCTTCCGCCTCCTTGATTTCTATCTCACCATCTATGGCCGTCCTATCGCCCTCACTCCCACCCTTAAGTACCTTGGCGTCACCCTCGACCGTCGCCTCTCCTGAACTCCCACCTCCGGACAATCCAAGCCAAAGCACGCTCCCGACTCAGTCTCCTCAAGCTCCTCTCCGGCCGTACATGGGGTCTGGACCCCTCCACCATCCTCCACACCTATAAGTCCCTCATCCGCCCTATCCTTTGTTATGCCCATCCGGCTTGGATCTCCGCCCCCCCTACCTTTTATAAATCCCTCCAAATCCTTGAACATCATGCTCTCCGCCTCGCCTATCGCATCCGTCTCCCCTCCCCCACGTGGATCCTGTACGATCTCATCCCCTTCCCCCACCTCCTCCTTTTCCTTGAAAGGATACGGACCCTGTACACCTCCCGCAAACTCGATCCTCCTCACCCGCTCATCTCCCTGATCCTCTCCCACCCCCACCCGCTGCCGCGCCTGTATTCGCACGTCCCACCCGGTCTCCATCTCTCCACCCTCCTTACCCTCTCCCAAGGTGGCTTCCGCCAGCTCCCCCTCCCTGATGATGCCCTCCTCCCCTCCATCTACCCCTCCTAACAACTTTGATCCTCCCGCCCTCCTCCTGTGCTTGCTCCTCTGGGCACCCTCCCTCCCTTCTCTCCCTTTTCCCTCCCTCCTCCATTTCTCCCCCCTCCTCCCCCGGGCTTCCCCTCCCCTGTCACTCTCCTCCTGCCCCCGTCTCCTCAGCTATTGGCATCATTTTTCTCCCCTCTCCCCCACCTCACCCCTGTTCCCCTCTTGGCAGGTCCCCGGACTCGCGCGCCAGAGATCACCGCCGTCAGTGTTTCGTGTGTGCCGTCATGTTTAGTGTTCAGTGTTCACCGTCACACTCCATCGTTCACCAGTGCCATCGTCTTCTTCAGTGCTTCTGCGTCGTATCAACAGTTTGCAGTGTGGATTATCGTCGAGTGTGAACGGCTCCGTGTTTGTCTTTATGTGTCTACTGTTTTATTGCCCACTGTTCTGTAACTTATGTGTCTTCTCAGTGTTTCTTCTCTTCGTGTATCCTCTGGCTGAAGAGCGGCGTAGAATGCTGCTGACAGCCTGCCTGTTGTACAGGTTTAAAATAACAATAAAGAAAAAAAATGGACCGATTACCAATTGCGGAAAAGGTCGATATCGTGTTGATGTATAGCTATTGTGATCAAAATGCCCAACGGGCGTGTGCTATGTATGCTGCTCGGTATCCTGAATGAGTCATCCAAGTGTCCAGACCGATCGCCGGATAGTTACGTTATTTAAGGAAACAGGAAGTGTTCAGCCACATGTGCAACGTCAACCACGACCTGCAACAAATGATGATGATGCCCAAGTACGTGTTTTAGCTGCTGTCATGGCTAATCAGCACATCAATAACAGACAAATTGCGCGAGAATCGGGAATCTTAAAAACGTCGGTGTTGAGAATGCTACATCAACATCGACTGCACCCGTACCATATTTCTATGCACCAGGAATTGCATAGTGACGACTTTGAACGTCGTGTACAGTTCTGCCACTGGGCACAAGAGAAATTAAGGGACGATGACAGATTATTTGCACGCGTTCTATTTAGCGACGAAGCGTCATTTACCAACAGCGATAACGTATGAGGTGCATTCAAGTTCTAAGGCCTTCGATTTTTTTCCTAATTAACTACTTACCCAAAGTCGATGAAACTGGCGTTACTTCTCGACGTAATCGCCCTGCAGACGTACACATTTTTCACAACGCTGACGCCATGATTCCATGGCAGCGGCGAAGGCTTCTTTAGGAGTCTGTTTTGCCCACTGGAAAATCGCTGAGGCAATAGCAGCACGGCTGGTGAATGTGCGGCCACGGAGAGTGTCCTTCATTGTTGGAAAAAGCCAAAAGTCACTAGTAGCCAGGTCAGATGAGTAGGGAGCACGAGGAATCACTTCGAAGTTGTTATCACGAAGAAACTGTTGCGTAACGTTAGCTCGATGTGCGGGTGCGTTTTCTTGGTGAAACAGCACCGCGCAGCCCTTCCCGGACATTTTTGTTGCAGTGCAGGAAGGAATTTGTTCTTCAAAACATTTTCGTAGGATGCACCTGTTACCGTAGTGCCCTTTGGAACGCAATGGGTAAGGATTACGCTCTCGCTGTCCCAGAACATGGACACCATTATTTTTTCAGCACTGGCGGTTACCCGAAATTTTTTTTGGTGGCGGTGAATCTGTGTGCTTCCATTGAGCTGACTGGCGCTTTGTTTCTGGATTGAAAAATGGCATCCACGTCTCATCCATTGTCACAACCGACGAAAAGAGAGTCCCATTCGTGCTGTCGTTGCGCGTCAACATTGCTTGGCAACATGCCACACAGGCAGCCGTGTGGTCGTCCATCAGCATTGGTGGCACCCACCTGGATGGCACTTTTCGCATTTTCAGGTCGTCATGCAGGATTGTGTGCACAGAACTCACAGAAATGCCAACTCTGGAGGCGATCTGTTCAACAGTCATTCGGCGATCCCCCAAAACAATTCTCTCCACTTTCTCGATCGTGTCGTCAGACCGGCTTGTGCAAGCCCGAGGTTGTTTCGGTTTGTTGTCACACGATGTTCTGCCTTCATTAAACTGTCGCACCCACAAACGCACTTTCGACACATCCATAACTCCATCACCACATGTCGATGAATTTCAATTGGTTTCACACCACGCAAATTCAGAAAACGAATGATTGCACGCTGTTCAAGTAAGGAAAACGTCGCCATTTTAAGTATTTAAAACAGTTCTCATTCTCGCCGCTGGCGGTAAAATTCCATGTGCCGTATGGTGCTGCCATCTCTGGGACGTATTGACAATGAACGCGGCCTCATTTTAAAACAATGCGCATGTTTCTATCTCTTTCCAGTCCGGAGAAAAAAAAATCGGAGGCCTTAGAACTTGAATGCACCTCATAAACCGGCATAATATGCACTATTGGGCAACGGAAAATCCACGATGGCTGCGACAAGTGGAACACCAGTGATTCAAATGGTTCAAATGGCTCTGAGCACTATGGGACTCAACATCTTAGGTCATAAGTCCCCTAGAACTTAGAACTACTTAAACCTAACTAACCTAAGGACATCACACACCCATGCCCGAGGCAGGATTCGAACCTGCGACCGTAGCAGTCTCGCGGTTCCGGACTGCAGCGCCAGAACCGCTAGACTACCGCGGCTGGCTGTGAACACCAGTGACCTTGGCGGGTTAATGTATGGTGCGGCATTATGGGAGGAAGGATAATTGGCCCCCATTTTATCGATGGCAATCTAAATGGTGCAATGTATGTTGATTTCCTACGTAATATTCTACCTATGTTACTACAAGATGTTTCGCTGCATGACAGAATGACGACGTACTTCCAACATGATGGATGTCCGGCACATAGCTCGGTTGAAGCGGTATTGAATAGCATATTTCATGACAGGTGGATTGGTCCTCGAAGCACCATACCATGGCCTGCACGTTCACCGGATCCGACGTCCCCGGATTTCTTTCTGTGGAGTAAGTTGAAGGATATTTGCTATCATGATCCACCTACAACGCCTGACAACATGCGTCAGCGCATAGTCAATGCATGTGCGAAATTTACGGAAGGCGAACTACTCGCTGTTGAGAGGAATGTCGTTGCACGTATTGCCAAAAGCATTGAGACTGACGGACATCCGGACATCATTTTGAGCATTTATTGCATTAATGTGGTATTTACAGGTAATCACGCTGTAACCGCATGCGTTCTCAGAAATGATAAGTTCACAAAGGTACATGTATTACATTAGATCAATCGAAATAAAATGTTCAAACGTACCTACGTTCTGTATTTTAATTTAAAAAACCTACCTGTTACCAACTGTTCGTCTAAAATTATGAGCCATATGTTTGTGACCATTACGGCGCCATCTATCACAAAGCGAAAAAAGTGGTCCAACTAAAACATTCATATTTCTTTACGTACTACACGAATATGTAATAAAAATGGGGGTTCCTATTTGAAAAAAAAAACGCAGTTGATATCCGTTTGCCCTATGGCAGCGCCATCTAGCGGGCCAACCATAGCGCCATCTGGTTTCCCCCTTCAAGCTAGACGAGTTTCGTTCTTTGTAGTTTTTTCGTTTGACGCTTATTTCGTGAGATATTTGGACCGGTCACGATCAGTGGACCACCCTATATATATACACTCCTGGAAATTGAAATAAGAACACCGTGAATTCATTGTCCCAGGAAGGGGAAACTTTATTGACACATTCCTGGGGTCAGATACATCACATGATCACACTGACAGAACCACAGGCACATAGACACAGGCAACAGAGCATGCACAATGTCGGCACTAGTACAGTGTATATCCACCTTTCGCAGCAATGCAGGCTGCTATTCTCCCATGGAGACGATCGTAGAGATGCTGGATGTAGTCCTGTGGAACGGCTTGCCATGCCATTTCCACCTGGCGCCTCAGTTGGACCAGCGTTCGTGCTGGACGTGCAGACCGCGTGAGACGACGCTTCATCCAGTCCCAAACATGCTCAATGGGGGACAGATCCGGAGATCTTGCTGGCCAGGGTAGTTGACGTACACCTTCTAGAGCACGTTGGGTGGCACGGGATGCATGCGGACGTGCATTGTCCTGTTGGAACAGCAAGTTCCCTTGCCGGTCTAGGAATGGTAGAACGATGGGTTCGATGACGGTTTGGATGTACCGTGCACTATTCAGTGTCCCCTCGACGATCACCAGTGGTGTACGGCCAGTGTAGGAGATCGCTCCCCACACCATGATGCCGGGTGTTGGCCCTGTGTGCCTCGGTCGTATGCAGTCCTGATTGTGGCGCTCACCTGCACGGCGCCAAACACGCATACGACCATCATTGGCACCAAGGCAGAAGCGACTCTCATCGCTGAAGACGACACGTCTCCATTCGTCCCTCCATTCACGCCTGTCGCGACACCACTGGAGGCGGGCTGCACGATGTTGGGGCGTGAGCGGAAGACGGCCTAACGGTGTGCGGGACCGTAGCCCAGCTTCATGGAGACGGTTGCGAATGGTCCTCGCCGATACCCCAGGAGCAACAGTGTCCCTAATTTGCTGGGAAGTGGCGGTGCGGTCCCCTACGGCACTGCGTAGGATCCTACGGTCTTGGCGTGCATCCGTGCGTCGCTGCGGTCCGGTCCCAGGCCGACGGGCACGTGCACCTTCCGCCGACCACTGGCGACAACATCGATGTACTGTGGAGACCTCACGCCCCACGTGTTGAGCAATTCGGCGGTACGTCCACCCGGCCTCCCGCATGCCCACTATACGCCCTCGCTCAAAGTCCGTCAACTGCACATACGGTTCACGTCTACGCTGTCGCGGCATGTTACCAGTGTTAAAGACTGCGATGGAGCTCCGTATGCCGCGGCAAACTGGCTGACACTGACGGCGGCGGTGCACAAACGCTGCGCAGCTAGCGCCATTCGACGGCCAACACCGCGGTTCCTGGTGTGTCCGCTGTGCCGTGCGTGTGATCATTGCTTGTACAGCCCTCTCGCAGTGTCCGGAGCAAGTATGGTGGGTCTGACACACCGGTGTCAATGTGTTCTTTTTTCCATTTCCAGGAGTATATATATATATATATATATATATATATATATATATATATATATATATATATATACGTTACAGAGCAATGATGTGAAAAATGGACTGTGACATTAGGAAGCTTATTAGGTGGCTGGTAGATTAGCCTTTGCATGTGGTTGTAACTGTCCATACCAAAGCGAAAGTCGAGGATTCGTCCCCGAATACTGTTAGCATTTAATAAAAGACACTGTGGCAGAGGTAGAAATATCACTATTATCATCATCATTTGCGTTCATGAAATAGGTTCGAGGAATCTGTTCTGGCTTTAGCTCTATCCTTTCCTGGGCCGACCCACGTCCCTTATCCCTATGGATTACAGGGTGATTCAGCGGCCCCTACCGCTGTGTTTTATGCAACACTCAATGCCTTCAAACGCAATGTGCAAGATTTTCAAATTTCTCGTTCGCTATGCGCAAGCGATTAGCCCTGCAGAAGAAAATCAACAGGGTGTTTTTGTAGAAAATGTAATGTGGTTAAAATCTTTTATTAGGATACATTTTCGCTGCAGGCCACAATATTCGCATTATTCAAGAAAAAGGCATCTGCAGGTCACTTTTGTTCGTTTTTCTCGAATAATTCGAAGACTGCAGCCTCTAGCGGAAACGAGTTCTAGTACAAAATTTAATCACATTAAATTTCCTACAAACTGGTTCTGTTCATTTTTTCTACAAGACTAATAGCGAGAAAAGATGAAAATCTTGCGCATGGTATTTGAAGGCGTTGTGGGCTGCATAAAACCTCTAGGCATGGGCAGCTGAATCGCCCTGTGTAATGCAAAGCTTTATTGGGATATTCATCTTTTAGATCTGCAGTTTTTCTTCTTTCTTCCGCATTTGCAGTAAAATAGTAGAATATAGGTTCTGCCTTTTTGCAAATACACTGTCAATTTCTTTTTACCCAAATAAGTTTCAGCATTTCTCTGCCAGCGTCAGTGGGTTTTTGTTTATTGAAAAATGTAAAAAGTGAACTTATTTCAGGTTGTAACTGATCTAACAAAGTGAGGCCTAAAGAAAGTTTTTGTTCGATTTGCTTCTTACCGTGATTTTACATTATATGGTTTGGCAGGACTAACTGTATGTCGACCTGCACTGATAGCTTGTCATCTGCAAACCAAACCATGCAAATGGGAATTTAAAGAAAAATGGTTCAAATGGCTCTGAGCACTATGGGACTCAACATCTGAGGTCATCAGTCCCCTAGAACTTAGAACTACTTAAACCTAACTAACCTAAGGACATCACACACATCCATGCCCTAAGCAGGATTCGAACCTGCGACCGTAGCAGTCACGCGGTTCCGGACTGAAGTGCCTAGAACCGCACGGCCACCACGGCCGGCAAACGTGAATTTCATCGGCGAGTTAACACATTCCTCGATTTAAAAAAAAAAAAACGTGATTTTGGGGTTAGGAAACACAACATAGTGCTCACCATGTTTTGCGACGTAAAAAGGCGTTTATAAAAAAAAAAAACAAAATTACACAAAGTACATTGAAATCGGTGTGCAGTGCACCCAGAACGCAACAAAACGTTAGTAGTAACAAATATAAACGCACAAAATTCTGAAACCCCAAAATCACGTTTTTTTTCAAAAGTCAAGGGATGTGTTAACTCGCCGATGAAACATTTGCATAGTTTGGTTTGCAGATGACAAGCTATCAATGCATGACACCATACTGTTCGTCGCGCAAAACCATATAGTGTACACTCAAACGCCAAAGAAACTAGTATAGACATGCGTATTCAAATGCAGAGATAAGTACACAGGCAGAATACGGTGCTGAGGTTGGCAACGCCTTTATAAGACAAGTGTCTGGCGCAGTTGTTAGACCGATTACTGCTACTACAATGGCAAGTTATCAAGATTTCAGTGAGTTTGAACATGGCGTTGTAGCCGGCGCACATGCAATGGGACACAGCACCTCCGAGGTAGTGATGAAGTGGGGATTTTCCCGTATTACCATTATACGAGTGTACCGTGGATATCAGGAATACGGTAAAACTTCAAATCTCCGACATTGCTGCGGCCGCAAAAAGATCCTGCGAGAAAGGGACCAACGGTCGACTGAAGAGAATCGTTCAGCGTGACAGAAGTGCAACCCTTCCGCAGATTGCTGCAGATTTCAGTGCTCGGCCATCAACAAGTGTTAGCGTGCGAACCATTCGACGAAACATGATCGATATGGGCTTTCGAAGCCGAAGGGCCACTCGTATACCCTTGATGACTGCACGACACAGAGCTTTACGCCTTGCCTGGGCCTGTCAACACCGACATTGGACTGTTGATGACGGGAAACATGTTGCCTGGTCGGACGAGTCTCGTTTCAAATTGTATCGACCGGATGGACGTGTACGGGTATGGAGACAACGTCATGAATCCATCTACATCTACATGGATACTCTGCAAATCACATTTAAGTGCCTGGCAGAGGTTTCATAGAACCACCTTCACAATTCTCTGTTATTCCAATCTCGTATAGTGCGCGGAAAGAACGAACACCTATATCTTTCCGTACACGCTCTGATTTCCCTTATTTTATCGTGGTGATCGTTTCTCCCTATGTAGGTCGGTGTCAACAAAATATTTTCACATTGGAAGAGAAAGTTGATGATTGGAATTTCGTGAGAAGATTCCTCCGCAACGAAAAACGCCTATGTTTTAATGATGCCCATCCCAAATCTTGTATCATATTCGTGACACTCTCCCCCCTATTTCACGATAATACAAAACGTGCTACCCTTGTCTGACCTTTTTCGATGTACTCCGCCACTCCTATATGGTAAGGATCCCACACTGCGCAGCAGTATTCTAAAAGAGGACGGACAAGCGTAATGTAGGCAGTCTCCTTAGTAGATCTGTTACATTTTCTGCCAATAAAACGCCTTACCCACAACATTTTGTATGTGTTCCTTCCAATTTAAGTTGCATGTCAGCAAGGGATCCTTCAAGCTGTTGGAGGCTCTGTAATGGTGTGGGGCGTTTGCATAGGAGTGATATGGGACTCCTGATACGTCTAGAAACGACTCTGACAGGTGACACATACGTAAACATCCTGTCTGATCACCAGCATCCATTCATGTCCATTGTCTATTCCGACAGACTTGGGCAGTTCCAACAGGACAATGCGACGTCCCACACTTCTAGAGTTGCTACAGAGTGGCTCCAGGAATACTATTGTAAGTTTAAATGCTTCCGCTGGCCACCATACTCCCCAAACATGAATATTATTGAGCATATTTGGAATTCCTTGCGACGTGCTAGTCATAAAAGATCTCCACTCCCTCGTACTCTTACGAATCTATGGACAGCACTACAGGATTCATGGCGTCAGTTCCCTTCACCACTACTTCATACATTAGTCGAGTTCGTGCCATGTGCAATCAATTAATGCCCAAATTTTGGATTTTTACAGTTTCTCTTCTTTGAGTCCGTTTTAACGTGAACTTACTTCGATGTAGTCGAGATCTACACACTCCTGTTAGGTGCTTCTTCTTCCGATGCCGCAAAACTTCTTCTAGATCGTGTAGGTAATGTAATTTTCAAGTTATCGGACTTGTTCCTTATATAAAGGCAGCACTCGTGACATGACATTTACGTATTGCGCGGAAGGTAACTGAATAGCTTCTTGGTTTTGTTCCAATAATTATTATTATTAATTAGATAACACAAATGGCTACCACACACATCTTATAAAAAATACGTCTTCTTCACTCGAGAACTAACGACAGAGTCTCTCTAATGAATGACAAAAAAATTGAATGAGGTTTCCCTCACTTGGTACCGCCTTCCGTCATAGTAAAATACATCTTTTGCTGACGCCTACAGCGGTCGCGCTAATGTTTTTTGTCAGTGCTTTTCTTACGTACCAATAGTCACGTCGTGTTGCGGCACTTCTGCGGGCTCGCAGGGGTCCTGCACGATATTAGGCAGGTGTACCGATTTCTTTGACTCTTCAGTGAAATATCACGGAAGAAGCAAAACGAACAAAAACTTTCTTTAGGTCTAATTCTGCTAGATCAATTATAACGTAGAATATGTTCAGTTTACACAGATTTCAATAAAGAAAAACTCACTAATGATGGCACAGAGATGCTGAAACATGTGTGGGTAAAAACACGGTGTTTGCAAAAAGGTGGAACCTATAGTCTATACTTTATTGCGATATGTGCCCTATTGCATTGTGTCGCGATTACTGTTATTAATAACTTTAATGGACAAGTCAGTAATGGGTAAGCTTCTGACAAACGTAGATGTACATGTGAACCTGTCGTTAGTGGTCGACACTAAAAAATTCTCTTTTACTCGTAGCGGGTGCCACGTGTTAACTCCTATGACGATGCGTCCCTGTGTTGGTGATGCAGCGGTTTTCTGCTTTGTCAGTGTGGCAGCACTACAACGGTGACAGAGCTCGTGACTGTTGGCCGTGAGCTGCAGCTGCTGCTCTAGGATCCGGCTGACGCCAGCAGTCACGCGACGCTGAACACCCAGCACCGGTCACTCGCCACTCCCACCGACTGGTCTCTGCGATCTTGACTGCAGTCAGGGCAACACGCCTCGTGCGTACCATTCGCAGTTCCCGTCTGACAAT
Organism: Schistocerca nitens; assembly: GCF_023898315.1. Lineage (NCBI taxonomy): Eukaryota > Metazoa > Arthropoda > Insecta > Orthoptera > Acrididae > Schistocerca > Schistocerca nitens. Next base: position 280,125,415 of record NC_064618.1, on the reverse strand, counting down.
AAGGCGGCGATACGAGCAGCATAACAGTGTGCACATACACATTGTACACCGATTATCACCTAATTCCTCCGCCTTTTCAGAACATTGTACAGAGTGGGTGAAAGTTTACAGAATTTTCGCGGTTGTTCATTAATGTTTTCTGAGTTTATTCGAAAACCATGATCTATAATGGCTAGTTACCGAGTAATTAATCAGTTTTTAAAATTTTGTTAAGTGTGTACGAAGTGTGTTCAGAAAGTAACGAATATTTGATAATTTAACATGTTGTTGTAGTCCGATTCGCTCGGTTTTTTCGTTGTTATGTTCTGCCGGCCGCGGTGGCCGAGCGTTTCTAGGCGCTTCAGTCCGGAACCGTGCAACTGCTACGGTCGCAGGTTCGAACCCTGCCTCGGGCATGGATGTGTGTGGTGTTCTTAGGTTAGTTAGGTTTAAGTAGTTCTACGTTCTAGGGGACTGATGACCTCATATGTTACGTCCCATAGTGCTCAGAGCCATTTGAACCATTTTGGGCTATTTCATAATTTTTTTCCTAATGGAAGTTATTATTGAATTGTGTAGGCCCTAAAATTTCCAAAGGTGATACCTCTTTTAAGAGAATTGTACCTCCAGCAGAAAATTAATTGTCGAAATACTATTTGCTCGAAGGTCGTGTACGTGAGTCTTATCACGATCTTTTTGGCTTTAAGAAAGGTCATCGTTGACATGAGGGACAGGGAGAATCATACCGGCGGATCGCCTATTGAAAATTGAAATCTGTGCAGGATCGAAGTCGAAATGAAAGTGGCAATGTTTTGCTTTGAAAATATCTCTTCTCCTTTCTAAATTCATAACATCCTTATTTCATCCATTATCTAGATTATCCAATTACTGCAGCTTTGCTTTTCAACGTTTTTAATATTCAATTTCATATTGATCTTGATTTGTTGATTCTTGCTACTCTATTATTAGTTGCTGTAATTAACTTCCCCTATTTTTTAAAAAATGAACTTTAATTTTACATAACATTGAACATATCTGATTTGTGCAATGGTTAAGCTTGTGCTCGACCAGCTGCTTTGTAAGAATTCACTCCCGTCACTGTACGTAAGATCACTTCAGATTTCCAAGACACTTATTCTGTCGTATACAACGTCAGAACTGAATGTTATCAAGCGTAGGAAGTAGAATTCCAAGAAAAGTAAACTCATCTTCACCATAACTTTGCAATGTATCAACGTGAAATCCGAGGTCTAGAGTTTTTTTTTTTTTGGATTAAGTCCCCTTCCGGCATTATTCGTAATGACAGAGTCAATCTTCTCTCTAAGGAAGCCACAAAATTGTTTCCCCAGTCGACCTCTGACTGTATTGTTTCGTCACCCAGAACGCCTTGTAAAGATGGAAAAGGGGCTGGAATGCCTCGAAACTAGTCAGGGGTAGGCCTTACTCGTACATTCAGTCTGTTATCCCTTGCAGAACGTGATTTCACGACGTTCGTCAACCTAGATGGTTGATATCATCCAATTGCCGCATGAAGTTTAACCATGGGTTTTCGCCGGCTCACCTACTCCACACAGTAATCAATCTTTCTGGGTAACGCAGTTACAAAACTCTACTAAATAAGTCATTAACCATTTCTATTTGCATGCAAAGAATGAAAAGGAATAGAAGACCATTTTTGTAACAGCTAAACTGCCTGAAAATAGAATTTCCCATTAGAGTTCCCATTCTGTTTTCTTTGAGCAACCCTGGTACTAACCACGAGATCTTTTAAAATTTTTACAATCGGGCAAGATATTCTTGTAGATATGACACATCGTTCACTACACTCAGCTGGCGGCTACACGGGTAGCGGAGGCTGTGTGGCGTGGACTGGGCGGTTTTTTAGGTTAGAAGGCCTCAGGAAAGTACGGCGTGGGCTGCAATCTCAAAGGGTGCATGGCAAATACAGGACGTGCTTGGATCAAGGAACAGTCGGAATTGTAGTTGTAAATTGTTGTAGTTGTGCTGGGAAAGTCCCTGAGCTTCAAGCGCTAATAGAAAGCACAGAAGCTGAAATCGTTATAGGTACAGAAAGCTGGCTAAAGCCTGAAATAAGTTCTGCAGAAATTTTTACGAAGTCTCAGACGGTGTTCAGGAAAGATAGATTAGGCAGAATTGGTGGTGGAGTGTTTGTGTCTGTCAGTAATGGTTTATCTTGTAGTGAAGTCGAAGTAGATACTCCGTGCGAATTGGTATGGGTAGAGGTTATACTTAACAGCCGAACTAAGTTAATTATTGGCTCCTTCTACCGACCCCCAGACTCCGATGATATAGTTGCGGAACAGTTCAGAGAAAATTTGCGTCTCGTAACAAATAAATACCCCACTCATACGGTTATAGTTGGTGGGGACTTCAACCTTCCCTCGATATGTTGGCAAAAATACTTGTTCAAAACCGGTGGTAGGCAGAAAACATCTTCCGAGATTGTCCTAAATGCTTTCTCCGAAAATTATTTCGAGCAGTTAGTCCACGAACCCACGCGAATTGTAAATGGTTGCGAAAACACACTTGACCTCTTAGCCACAAACAATCCAGAGCTGAAAAAAAATTGTTCAAATGGCTCTGAGCACTATGGGACTTAACATCTGAGGTCATCAGTCCCCTAGAACTTACAACTACTTAAACCTAACTAACCTAAGGACATCACACACATCCATGCCCGAGGCAGGATTCGAACCTGCGACCGTAGCAGTCGCGCGGTTCCGGACTGCGCGCCTAGAACCGCTAGACCACCGCGGCCGGCAATCCAGAGCTGATAGAGAGCATCATGACTGATACAGGGATTAGTGATCACAAGGTCGTTGTAGCTAGGCTCAATACCGTTTCTTCCAAATCCACCAGAAACAAACGCAAAATAATTTTATTTAAAAAGCGGATAAAGTGTCACTAGAAACCTTCCTAAGAGACAATCTCCATTCCTTCCGAACTGCTATGCAAATGTAGACGAGATGTGGCTCGAATTCAAAGATATAGTAGCAACAGCAATTGAGAGATTCATACTTCATAAATTGGTAAGAGATGGAACTGATCCCCCGTGGTACACAAAACAGGTCCGAACTCTGTTGCAGAGGCAACGGAAAAAGCATGCGAAGTTCAGAAGAACGCGAAATCCCGAAAATTGGCTAAAATTTACAGACGCGCGAAATTTGGCACGTACTTCAATGCGAGATGCCTTTAATAGATTCCACAACGAACCATTGTCTCGAAATTTGGTAGAAAATCCGAAGAAATTCTGGTCGTATGTAAAGTACACAAGCGGCAAGACGCAGTCAATACCTTCGCTGCGCAGTACTGTTACCGACGACTGTGCCGCTAAAGCGGAGTTATTGAACGCAGTTTTCCGAAATTCCTTCACCAGGGAAGATGAATGGAATATTCCAGAATTTGAAACACGAACAGCTGCTAGCATGAGTTTCTTAGAAGTAGATACCTTAGGGGTTGCGAAGCAACTCAAATCGCTTGATAGGGGCAAGTCTTCAGGTCCAGATTGTATACCGATTAGGTTCCTTTCAGATTATGCTGATACAATAGCTCCCTACTTAGCACTCATATACAACCGCTCGCTCACCGATAGATCTGTACCTACAGATTGGAAAATTGCGCAGGTCGCACCAGTGTTTAAGAAGGGTAGTAGGAGTAATCCATCTAACTACAGACCTATATCATTGACGTCGGTTTGCAGTAGGGTTTTGGAGCATATACTGTATTCAAACATTATGAATCACCTCGAAGGGAACGATCTATTGATACGTAATCAGCATGGTTTCAGAAAACATCGTTCTTGTGCAACGCAGCTAGCTCTTTATTCGCACGAAGTAATGGCCGCTATCGGCAGGGGATCTCAAGTTGATTCCGTATTTCTAGATTTCCGGAAAGCTTTTGACACCGTTCCTCACAAGCGACTTCTAATCAAGCTGCGGGCCTATGGGGTATCGTCTCAGTTGTGCGACTGGATTCGTGATTTCCTGTCAGGAAGGTCGCAGTTCGTAGTAATAAACGGCAAATCATCGAGTAAAATTGAAGTGATATCAGGTGTTCCCCAGGGAAGCGTCCTGGGACCTCTGCTGTTCAGGATCTATATAAATGACCTGGGTGACAATCTGAGCAGTTCTCTTAGGTTGTTCGCAGATAATGCTGTAATTTACCGTCTAGTAAGGTCATCCGAAGACCAGTATCAGTTGCAAAGCGATTTAGAAAAGATTGCTGTATGGCGTGGCAGGTGGCAGTTGATGCTAAATAACGAAAAGTGTGAGGTGATCCACATGAGTCCCAAAAGAAATCCGTTGGAATTCGATTACTCGATAAATAGTACAATTCTCAAGGCTGTCAATTCAACTAAGTACCTGGGTGTTAAAATTACGAACAACTTCAGTTGGAAAGACCACTTAGATAATATTGTGGGGAAGGCGAGCCAAAGGTTGCGTTTCATTGGCAGGACACTTAGAAGATGCAACAATTCCACTAAAGAGACAGCTTACACTACACTCGTTCGTCCTCTGTTAGAATATTGCTGCGCGGTGTGGGATCCTTACCACGTGGGATTGACGGAGGACATCGAAAGGGTGCAAAAAAGAGCAGCTCGTTTTGTATTATCACGTAGTAGGGGAGAGAGTGTGGCAGATATGATACGCGAATTGGGATGGAAGTCATTACAGCAAAGACGTTTTTCGTCGCGGCGAGATCTATTTACGAAATTTCAGTCACCAACTTTCTCTTCCGAATGCGAAAATATTTTGTTGAGCCCAACCTACATAGGTAGGAATGATCATCAAAATAAAATAAGAGAAATCAGAGCTCTAAGATAAAGGTTTAGGTGTTCGTTTTTCCCGCGCGCTGTTCCGGAGTGGAATGGTAGAGAGATAGTATGATTGTGGTTCGACGAACCCTCTGCCAAGCACTTAAATGTGAATTGCAGAGTAGTCATGTAGATGTAGATCGCTCGGTGTTATATTAACAGTCTTTGTGCAGAGTGTGTGTAATCATTGTGAGTAAATAGTAGGATGCAACTTCATCGCTATTACGTGCTAATGCTGCTGTGTCTTCACCTTTTTCTGTTTATGATAGATCTGCATTTCCATACTCTGCTTATGATTCACCTACTGTTTTCATATTATTTCAATACAGATATATACACTGACGGAAAAAATCAGAACACCAAAAAATAATTGATGTGGAATAATGAAATTTCGGGAATACATTTGTCGAGGTAACATATTTAAGCGATTAACAGTATAAGATCGCATGTTAATGTAAGCGCAAGATAATCCAATCCAAATGCGAATTGTTGGCTCATTAACAACCGCTGTAACCGCCAGAACGTTGGCTGCACGCCTGCAGACGTGCATGCATTGTGTTGTACAGGTGTCTGATGTCGGTTTTTGGATACTAAAATAAATCCGATAAATTTGGTGTATACGATAAAATAGCACAAATCTAAGGGCTATCAATTCGACTAAATACCTAGGAATTACAATAACGAAAAACTTAAATTGGAAAGACCACATAGATAATATTGTCGGGTAAGGCGAAACAAAGACTGCGCTTTGTTGGCAGAACACTTACAAGATGCGACAAACCCTCTAAACAGACAGTCTTCATTACACTTGTCCGTCCTCTGCTGGAGGTGTGGGATCCTTACCAGGTAGGATTGTCGGAGGACATCGAAAAAGTGCAAATAAGAGCAGCTCGTTTCGTGTTATCGCGCAATAGGGGAGAGAGTTTCACTGATATGATACGCGAGTTGGGGTGGCAGTCACTGAAACAAAGGCCGTTTCCTTTGCGGCGAGATCTATTTACGAAATTTTGATCACCAATTTTCTCTTCCAAATGCGAAAATATTTTGTTGACACCCACCTACGTAGGGAGAAATGATCCTCATAATAAAATAAGAGAAATCAGAGCTCGAAGGGAAAGATTTAGGTGTTCGTTTTCCCACGCGCCATTCGAGAGTGGAATGGTAGAGAAGTAGTATGCCGGCCGGAGTGGCCGTGCTGTTCTAGGCGCTACAGTCTGGAACCGAGCGACCGCTACGGTCGCAGGTTCGAATCCTGCCTCAGGCATAGATGTGTGTGATGTCCTTAGGTTAGTCAGGTTTAATTAGTTCTATGTTCTAGGCGTCTGATGACCTCAGAAGTTAAGTCGTATAGTGCTCAGAGCCATTTGAACCATTTTTTGAAGTAGTATGAAAATGGTTCGATGAATCCTCTGCCAGGCACTTAAGTGTGAATTGCAGAGTAACCATGTAGATGTAGATGGAATTCCATGCCTGTTGCATATGGTCAGCCAATACAGGGACAGTTAATGCTGGTTGTGGATGACGCTGGGGTTGGCGCCCGATGATGTCCTATATGAGCTCGATTGGAGACGGATCTGCCGATCGAGCAGGCCAAGGCAACATGTCAACACTCTTTAGAACACGTTGCGTTACAACAGCGTATGCGGGCAAGCGTTATCCTTTTGGAAAAGACCCCTGGGAATGCTGTTAACGAATGTCAGTACAAAAGGTCGGATCACCAGACTGCTCTACCAATTTTGCAGACAGGGTGCGTGGGACAGCAACGAGAGTGCTCCTGCTGGCATACGAAATCGCATCCCAGACTGTACCTCTAGGTGTAGGTCCAGTGTGTCTTGCACGCAGACACGTTGGTTGCAGGACCTCAATTACCTCCTTCTAACAAACACACGGCCGTCACTAGGAAACGCAACATACCCTCACCCGGCCCTACAATGAGCTCTCGCTTGACACCACTGTAGTCGCAAATGGTGGCTGTTTGGGGTCAGTGGAATGGACGCTACGGAGCTGTCCTTGAAGTAACCGATTTGTAACAGGTAATTGTGTCACTGTGGTTGCAAATGCTGCTCAAATTGCTGCTGCAGATGCAGTACGATGCACTAGAACCATACCCCAAACATTATGGCCTCCCCTCCTTGGTAGCGTCTTGTGGGAGTCCGGAGCCCGGTCTTCTTGCGACGTACGAGGGGCGTTTGAAAATTCCGAGCGAAGTCCGAGAGATGGCACCACCGGCGCGCATCGAGGTCATGTTTAGTTAGTAGCATCTTTGGAAAGTTTCAGCCATATTGGTCTATTTCTTTGTGTTTGGCATTCGTGTTAATCAAGGAAGTCGAGTGATTGTCAAAAAATGGACGAAAAAGAATTTCGTGTGGTGATTAAAAATTATTTTATGAAAGGCATAACGCCTCAGGAGACTAACGTGAAGCTTGATAAACACTATGATTAGAACAGTTTATAAGTGGTAAAATTTGCGGAGTGGGCATATGGGCACAAGTGATGCTGAAAGTTCTGGAGGTCCTGTGGAGGTTACGACTCCAGAAATCATTGATAAAATCCATGATATGGTGATATGACAGAAGAGTTAAGGTGCATGAGATTGCTAGTGCTGTGGGCATCTCGAATGAACGGGTACATAATATTTTGCATAAACATTTGGACATGAGAAAGCTATCTGCAAGATGGGTCCCGCGCTTCCTCACGCTTGGCCAAAACCGGAATCGTGTGAAGTGTTGCAAGGATGGTTTGCAGCTGTTCAGGAAGAATCCGCAAGACTTCAAGCGTCGTTTCATCACTGTGAATGAAACATGTTTTCATTACTATACTCCTGAGACCGAACAACAAGGGAGAATCTGCACCAAAAAAGGCAAAGACGAGTCCTTCGGCCGGAAAGGTTATGCCGACTGTCTTTTGGGATTCGCAAGGGATAATCCTCATCGACTATCTGGAAAAGGGTAAAACTATTACAGGTGCATATTATTCATCGTTACTGGACCGTTTGAAAACCGAGCTGCAAGAAAAACGCCGGCGATTGTACCGCAAGAAGTCCTTTTCCATCACGACAGTGCACCAGCACACACCTCAGCAGTTGTGGTCGCAAAATTAATGGAAACAGGATTCCAACTCGTTTCACATCCCCCCTAGTCTCCAGACTTGGCTCCCTTGGACAACTATTTGTTTCCCAGTTTGAAGAAATGGCTGGTGGGACAAAGATTTTATTCAAATGAAGAAGTAATTGTAGCAACTAATAGCTATTTTGCAGACTTGGACAATTCCTATTATTCATAAGGGATCAACAAATTAGAACAGCGTTGGACGAAGTATGTAAGTCTAAAAGTTGACTATGTCGAAAAATAAAAAAGGTTTACCCCAAACACGTAAGTAGTTTGTATTTTTGCATCGACTTTTCAAACGCCCCTCGCATTATCGCGTCCACCACTGCCGGCAATCACGTACAGTGGCTACATTCCTGCCAAATCTTTCTGCAATATCGCAGCAGAAACGTCCAGCTTCTAGTAGCCCTATTACACGACCACGTTCAAACTCAGTGAGGTGTTGGTAAAGGTGTCTTTGTAGCCTTAGAGACATTCCTGACTAACATTAACTCACCATGTCCAATATCAAAGGCAACTAACACTCACGACCATTACAACGTATATTTAAAGCAAATCTGACATGCATCCTCATAGTGGCGCTACTAGTGCCACTCTTATGCGACTGGCGCGCAACAGACATCATCTTTCAAATGTAGGAACACACCTACCAACTTTCGTTTATGTCGCTCAACTCCTTCTTGGTGTTGCGATTATTTTCGTCAGTGTATTTGGGTTCCAAATGGGCACTTTCGTGCCTGTATACTCAAACTGAGTCATCATTCATATGAAGTCTGTCAATTCACGTATCAATAAGAAGTGGAGATGGAATGGCCCATTTTATTTTGGGTTCTTTAATGGAGTGCTACGATACTGTGGCGCGCGGGATTTTCAGTCTGTACCAGGACTGCGCACATATATCTGCAGAACAAGCCATAAAATTAACTGCAGTAATTTTTTGAAAGCTGATAGTTAAGACTTCACGATACCCACCATGTCAAGCGCATGGCTCATCAAATAGACATTGGCCTGTGGGGAGACAGTTTGGTGTCAAATTTCGTCGTGGCGAGACTGTTGCTTGAGGACATGTCAGAACCTTTCCTGACGTTAACGATAATTACTCTCACATTTTCATCAGTTACAGAACGAGATGCGGGCTGCTCCCATTTATCTGGAAAACTTTATTGGGACTATTACGAGTGTAACCTCTTAAAGGTCTCCCATGAAAATAAGCTAAATTTTTTGTGTGAACTCTGTGACTGATTGTGAGAATGGAGGTTGTTCTCTGTGTCTTTCACAACTCATTAAAGTGGTAAACAGATACTACCACACACACTGAATTCATTATTGTCATATAATTAATACAAGCTACCTAGAAGTGTAGAATTCCTACTCTGTGTGAGCAGCTGATAACTTTTAGTTGTTGGTTGCGTCTTCCTCTATTACAACCTCTCTGTAATGTGCGTCCAGTCTCTGACCACTTTATCGTCTCCTTTGATAAAACTACATTTCACAGCAATGGATTTGCAAACGGATAACTCGACATATAGTACGCTGGTGGAAAGATAATGTTTATTTCATTGAAAGTAATACTAAATTTCCTCTGTTAGATGTTTGTGTCAGTAGCATCTTTTTTCGCAAAAATATGAAAATGAGCTATGTTTCCACTCAGGTTGTATATTATTCGAATACAACGCTTTATGAACTACGATTGAGCAATTTCAACCTAATGAATGTACGTATGACCATACACGTGCTACCAGAATAGAGTAAATGAAGTTTTTTTTTTAAAAAAAAAAAAGAGGGAATGCCGAAACTTCTTCCAGATGCATCAACGATCCAACTGAATATAAATCATATTACAGATCAGGTAACTGTGCTCGCACCAGTTGTCAAACGAACTACACAGCACAAATTTATTGTCCTGGACACGTGTGAGACGAGGCCAATAATCTAAATCTGATTTACAAAACCACCTTATTCAAATAATATACGGCACTAGTGGAATCGATACTCATTGTAATAGATGTTCGATGGTTCAGAGCCTAAGAATCAGAACACACGTATCACAAAAAATAGCTGTAGGCTAACTCGGTTTCTGCTCCACCAGCGTAGGCTAACACGGTTTCTGTTCCGCCAGCATAACTTCCTGCGATTCCGTGCCACGAATCAACCTTAGCTGGTGCTCACCTGCGTCATCTTGTCCCGCTCAAGGCCACCAGGCCAAGCGAGAAAGCAAATAGTCCAGTCGCTAGGACTCGGTCCAAGCTCCAGAGAAATATTTTGTTCAGTCTCAATGTGACTCAGCTGTATACTAACAACTCTTTAAATTATATGAGTTCGAAAGTACGAGATAGTACAAGCATATGGAGTGACTCTCCTAAGAATAGTCAGGTGCATTTTTTCTGGCGTTTCGGCAGTCAATCGCAGTTTGGTTTTTGTGATGTGTAAATGCAGTCAGCCCAAACAAATTCAGCTCACCGGAAGTTTCATACGATTTTTAAAGCGCAATTTCGAGTACCCATTCGATGGAGCTGTAACAAATCCGCCCAATGCGGCATTTGTTTTATCAGCGTGTATTAACTGGGAGAGTACAGCATGAGGAATAACCAGTACTCTAGTGGCGACAGCACCGCCTTGCTCCACACTGACTGCTACTGCCACGCAGCGGCACTACTCAGTACTAATTATTCTTCGTGTTTTACTGTCCCTGTTAATTCACATCGATAAAACGAATATTGAAGAAATTTCGCTTTAATTGTATTTTGTTTGTAATGGGAAACAAACCGACGCTTTCCATTGATGCTGCGTGTCAGATGGAAGATGCGATGAGCACTATTCGTTTGGGCAAACTCCAGCAACACAACGCAAAAAGTAGATTTCAGCTGCCTACCGAAACACCAGATAGAAAAATTGTCTGAGGGACACCCGGTATATACATACTAGCCCCGTACATGATGAAAAGTTTCAAATAATGTATGATGAGCTAAAATATTAAGAGAGTTGAGTAAAACTAAAATCTGCTTGTGGGGTGGCGAGAGAAGGAACAATGGAAGAAATGGACTGTTGGCAGGGAGTGAAGGGGGAAGCTCCTCAAGGACTGTACAAAGGTTGTCGAGTACATCAAGAGGAGCTTTAGGCAACGATTGACTGAGATATGTGAAAGGAACACAGTAGAAGAATGAGAGAAGGTATAGTGAAGGCAGGAGACAAACAAATAGGCAAAAACAACAATACACTGTACAAATAACTGGATAACACACGACATAGTGAATTTAAATGGCGGTAGGGAAAAATATAACAATTTTGCGTATGCAACAGGTAAGAGGGAACAGAGACGTTTAAAAATGAGATTAACAGAAAGTGCAGAATGACTAAGCAGTAATGGACAGAGGAGAAATGTAAGGCTATTAGAAGCATGGCAGAAAATGAGAAAGTCAGATACTGCGAGTAGGAAAATTAAACGAACTTCTGGAGAACAGAGTACCGGCTGTAGAAATATCGAACCTCAGATAGCAAGTCCGTACTAGAATAAAGACTATCACGTGGAGGGAACACATAGACGGATAAAAGCAGATAGATTGACACGTGGAGGGAATATATAAAGGAGCTATACGAAGAAAACGAACTCGAATACAATATTGTGGAAAGGGAAACGGAAGTGGATGAAGATGAGATAGGATATATGATACTACGAGAAGGATTCGACGGAGCACTAAAAGACCTAAGTCGAAACATGACACCTGGAGCAGATGACATTCCCACAAAATTATTGAGATCTTTAGCAGAACATATCATGAAAAAACTATTTCAGTAGATATGTAAGATGTATGAGACATACGAAATACTCTCATTTTTCGCTTCAAGGCGAATGTAGTATTTACAGCAACAAAGGAGGAAGGAATATTATCGGACCAACTATAAATACGTCATGTTTGCTAAATTGTCACATGGTTTATTTACAGAATAATGGAAAAACTAGCAGAAGCCGACATCAGAGAAGATCAGTTACGATTCCGGAGAAATTAAGGAACACGAGGAACAATACCGACCCTACGACTTACCATAAAAGATAGGTCAAGGAAAGGCAAAACCAATGTTTATTGCATCTGTGTATTTAGAGAAAGGAAAACACTTTCTATAGTCAAGATGGAAAAAAATTCTTCATTTTCGACAACCTGTTTCGACAGACTTTGCTGTCATCTTCTGGTCTCCAAAAATTTTTGTTACAAAACATGTTCATTGTGAGTTAGAACCTCATGCCATATTGCCGTACTAGTGGATAAAATGTAATACATCATACAAAAGTTTGTCAGAAATAAAACATTTACAATGAAAAAGCACATTGTGCTCATGGTCATGTCCGTATATTTAGCGCTCACAGATGATTGTTAAGTCGTAAAAATCACAATTCACAATAAATGCGCATTTGCACATACGTTTATGTTTCTTTTACATGCTCCATTTCTTGATGATATACCTTATACGAGGATCATAAATCGATACATTGTATCCACTAATATGGCAACATGGTATGAGGTTCTAATTCACAATGAGTACGTTTTGTAACAAAAATTCTTGAAGACCAGAAGATGACAGCAAAGTCTGTCGAAACCAGTTGACGAAAATAAAGAACAAGTTTTGCGTTCTTGGCTATAGAAAGTAGAAAGTAAAACAGGTCGCTTCTTCTAATTCCTCAACATGGGAAATTCGATTTAGAGAAAGCTTTCGACAATGTTGATTAGACTACGCTTTTCGAAATCCCGAAAGCAGCGGAGGGAATGTACAGGGAGTGAATGGTTATCTGTGAAGTATACAGAAGCCAAACTGCAGGTATTAAGAGAGGAAGAAAACGAAAGAGAAAGAGTTGTCGAGAACTGATTGAAACGGGGTTGAAGCCAATCTCTAGTGTAATTCCATCTGCGCATTGAGCAGTCGATAAAAAAAGCAGAAATTTGGCTAGTAAGTTAAAGATTAAGGAGAGAAAATGAAGCCTTTGTATTTTGCCGATGTCACTGCAGTTCTGTCGGAGACGTCAAAAAACGCGGAAGATCAGTAGGGTGGAATGGATAGTGTCTTGAAAAGAGGTTATAAGAAGAATATTGACAAATGTAAAGCAAGGACGAAGTAATGTATCCGAATTAAATGCTGCGGGAATTATGTTACTACAGTAGACGAATTTTGCTACTTGGGCAGCAGAAAACTATCGATGGAAAAGTAGCAGGGATATAAAGCAAGAAAAACGCTTCTGAAAAAGAGGTATTTGGTAACACAGAATATAAATTTAAGTTTTAGAAAATATTTTATGAAGGTTTTTATCTGGAATGTAGACTTGTACGAACGTGAAACTTGTCGACAAATAGTTTAGTCAAGAAAAGAGTAGAGGCTTTTGATATGTGGTGCTACAAATGATATTGAAGATTAGATGGCTAGATCGTATAGCTGGGAACGAGTTGCTGAATCGAAATGGAAAGAAAAGGAATCCATGGTGTAACTTGTTCAAAAGGAGGGATCGGTAGATACGACATATTCTAAGGCAGAAAGGAGTATCAAATCCAATCTAAATCCCGTAGAATTACTTGACATAATCATTGCTACTGAAATGTATATAAAAACGCAATTTTCCAGTTTCAGAATACATGCTACAGTCAGCCTGATGGTCCAGCTACATGCTCCTCTCTTAGTTCTATGCTATCTGAAATCTTCACGTACAATTTCGAACAAATTTCTCAGAGAAAGAGCCAATGAACTGTCATACAAGTACTGGTTCACATATGTGGATGATGTGCTGTGTTTACGGACTGGCCACTAGACAGTCAGATATATTATTACAACATTAAATTATTAAAATAGAACTGGGTGTCTTTTCTATAAAACTACTATACCTTAAAATAGATATTAGTACAAAGGGAAACTTATTTAGCATCTACAGATATGGTAATACCTGCAAGCTCCCAGCGTCCAAACAGCTACAAACATGCAGCTTTCCATTCCATGATGCAGCGGCTCGTATCTGCACCATTATCTGAACCTACAGATCGTAAAAGATATCGCTACCAGCAATGGCTGTAGCACCGCCATGATTGATAATGTATTAAGAACAAAGAAAATGCGTAAAATTGCACCACTTCTGTATTCTTGCCAAAAAGAACCACTTAGTAATTACAAAAACTGGTGCATCACCCATATATTTATAACATTTCAGATAACTTCCCAAAAAAAGTTAAAGTCTCGCAACTGCAGAGTTGCATTTGGCAATACGAACAGCATATCAAATTTTTTTTATTCAGTAGTAAAGAGAAACTGCAACCTCTTGCACAGAGTGGCCTGTATAACAACACAAGCAAGCACTGTGGAATAATATGTGCTGGTCAGGCAGGTAGAACTGTGGCAGTTAGATTATATGAACATAAAAGAAGCTGCAGATTAAGAAAGAAAGGTTCAACCTTTGCCGATTTTCTTTTAACAGAAAACCACTCATATGACGGAGAATGTGAATTATTACGTACTTTTAAGAAAACCAGAAAGATAATCCTATTGGAAATGTACAATTTACGTTCCAGTGGACCCGCAGCTTGCATGAGGTCGAATAACGACATACTTTATTTTAAATACAAGTTTTTGTTGCACCATTTATTTATTTACAACTACATGGCACAGAATGTCAGCTTAGTATTGAATGAAAAAACCTCCGTTAACTTAACTTTTACTAACAAAAACTACATTGAAATTGTAAATTCAGCTTTATGTTTCATCAACTGTAAAACGTATCCCCACATAAAAATCTTTTGTCTCCTTTTTTTAGTTAATGTATCTATTTCTGTGGGTGAAGAAGGGGTTACGTTTCCCTTTGTAAACACTCTTACATGTCATCATTTTTGTATCTTTGTGTCTTATGCGTAAATAATTGCTGTGTAAGTCGCAAGTAATTTCTCTGTATTTGCGACATTCAGTTGTCATCCAAAAAACAGCTTACGAAACCGGAAGCCGGTTTTTTCGTGACCAAATAAATATAATTTTGCAACCAGGTAGTGTTTCCTATGTAATATTATTATAAGGTCCCCCCCCCCCCCCCCCCCCCCAAGAACCATGGACCTTGCCGTTGGTGTGGAGGCTTGCATGCCTCAGCGATACAAATAGCCGTACCGTAGGTGCAACCACAACGGAGGGGTGTCTGTTGAGAGGCCAGACAAACGTGTGGTTCCTGAAGAGGGGCAGCAGCCTTTTAAGTAGTTGCAGGGGCAACAGTCTGGATGATTAACTGATCTGACCTTGTAACACTAACCAAAACGGCCTTGCTGTGCTGGTACTGCGAACGGCTGAAAGCAAGGGGAAACTACAGCCGTAATTTTTCCCGAGGGCATGCAGCTTTACTGTATGGTTAAATGATGACGGCGTCCCCTTGGGTAAAATATTCCGGAGGTAAAATAGTCCCCCATTCGGATCTCCGGACGGGGACTTCTCAAGAGGACGTCGTCATCACGAGAAAGGAAACCGGCGTTCTACGGATCGGAGCGTGGAATGTCAGATCCCTTAATCGAGCAGGTAGGTTAGAAAATTTAAAATGGGAAATGGATAGGTTAAAGTTAGATATAGTAGGAATTAGTGAAGTTCGCTGGCAGGAGGAACAAGACTTTTGGTCAGGCGAATACAGGGTTATAAATACAAAATCAAATAGGGGTAATGCAGGAGTCGGTTTAATAATGAATAACAAAATAGGAGTGCGGGTAAGCTACTACAAACAGCATAGTGAACGCATTATTGTGGCCAAGATAGACACGAAGCCCATGCCTACTACAGTAGTACAAGTTTATATGCCAACTAGCTCTGCAGATGCCGAAGAAATTGAAAAAAATGTATGATGAAATAAAAAATGGCTCTGAGCACTATGGGACTCAACTGCTGAGGTTATTAGTCCCCTAGAACTTAGAACTAGTCAAACCTAACTAACCTAAGGACATCACAAACATCCATGCCCGAGGCAGGATTCGAACCTGCGACCGTAGCGGTCTTGCGGTTCCAGACTGCAGTGCCTTTAACCGCACGGCCACTTCGGCCGGCTATGATGAAATAAAAGAAATTATTCAGATAGTGAAGGGAGACGAAAATTTAATAGTTATGGGTGACTGGAATTCGGTAGAAGGAAAAGGGAGAGAAGGAAACGTAATAGGTCAATATGGATTGGGGCTAAGAAATGAAAGAGGAAGCCGCCTGGTAGAATTTTGCACACAGCATAACTTAATCATAGCTAGAACTTGGTTCAAGAATCATAAAAGAAGGTTGTATACATGGAAGAAGCCTGGAGATACTGACAAGTTTCAGATAGACTATATACTGGTAAGACAGAGATTTAGGAACAAGGTTTTAAATTGTAAGACATTTCCAAGGGCAGATGTGGACCTTGACCACAATCTATTGGTTATGAACTGTAGATTAAAACTGAAGAAACTGCAAAAAGGTGGGAATTAAAGGAGATGGGACCCGGATAAACTGAAAGAACCAGAGGTTGTACAGAGTTTCAGGGAGAGCATAAGGCAATAATTGACAGGAATGGGGGAAAGAAATACAGTAGAAGAAGAATGGGTAGCTTTGCGGAATGAAATAGTGAAGGCAGCAGAGGATCAAGTAGGTAAAAAGACGAGGGCTAGTAGAAATCCTTGGGTAACAGCAGAGATACTGAATTTAATTGATGAAAGGAGAAAATACAAAAATGCAGCAAGTGAAGCAGGCAAAACGGAATACAAACGTCTCAAAAATGAGATCGACAGGAAGTGCAAAATGGCTAAGCAGGGATGGCTAGAGGACAAATGTAAGGATATAGAGGCTTATCTCACGATGGGTAAGATAGATACTGCCTACAGGAAAATTAAAGAGACCTTTGGAGATAAGAGAACCACTTGTATGAATATCAAGAGCTCAGATGGAAACCCAGTTCTAAGCAAAGAAGGGAAAGCAGAAACGTGGAAGGAGTATTTAGAGGGTTTATGCAAGGGCGACGTACTTGAGGACAATATTATGGAAATGGAAGAGGATGTAGATGAAGATGAAATGGGAGATACGATACTGCGGGAAGAGTTTGACAGAGCACTGAAAGATCTGAGTCGAAAGAAGGCTCCGGGAGTAGACAACATTCCATTAGAACTACTGACAGCAGCCTTGGGAGAGCCAGTCATGACAAAACTCTACCATCTGGTGAGGAAGATGTATGAGACAGGCGAAATATCCACAGCCTTCAAGAAGAATATAATAATTCCAATCCCAAAGAAAGCAGGTGCTGACAGATGTGAAAATTACCGAAGAATCAGTTTAATAAATCACGGATGCAAAATACTAACACGAATTTTTTACAGACGAATGGAAAAACTGGTAGAAGCCGACCTCGGAGAAGATTAGTTTGGATTCCATAGGAATGTAGGAACACGTGAGGCAACACTGACCCTACGACTTATCTTAGAAGCTAGATCAAGAAAAGGCAAACCTACGTTTCTAGCATTTGTAGACTAAGAGAAAGCTTTTGACAATGTTGACTGGAATACTCTCTTTCAAATTCTGAAGGTGGCAGGGGTAAAACACAGGGAGCGAAAGGCTATTTACAATTTGTACAGAAACCAGATGGCAGTTATACGAGTCGAGGGACATGAAAGGGAAGCAGTGGTTGGGAAGGGAGTGAGACAGGGCTGTAGCCTCTCCCCGATGTTATTCAAAAAAATGGTTCAAATGGTTCTGAGCACTATGGGACTTAACATCTGCGGTCATCAGTCCCCTAGAACTTAGAACTACGTAAACCTAACTAACCTAAGGACATCACACACATCCATGCCTGAGGCAGGATTCGAACCTGCGATCGTAGCAGTCGCGCGGTTCCGGACTGCGCGCCTAGAACCGCTAGACCACCGCGGCCGGCCCGATGTTATTCAATCTGTATACTGAGCAAGTATTGAAGGAAAGAAAAGAAAAATTCGGAGTAGGTATTATAATCCATGGAGAAGAATTAAAAACTTTGAGGTTCGCCGATGACATTGTAATTCTGTCAGAGACAGCAAAGGACTTACAAGAGCAGTTGAACGGAATGGATAGTGTCTTGAAAGGAGGATATAAGATGAACATCAACAAAAGCAAAACGAGGATAATGGAATGTAGTCGAATTAAGTCGGGTGATGCTGAGGGAATTAGATTAGGAAATGAGACACTTAAAGTAGTAAAGGAGTTTTGCTATTTGGGGAGCAAAATAACTGATGATGGTCGAAGTAGAGAGGATATAAAATGTAGACTGGCAATGACAAGGAAAGCGTTTCTGAAGAAGAGAAATTTGTTAACATCGAGTATAGATTTAAGTGTCAGGAAGTCGTTTCTGAAAGTATTTGTATGGAGCGTAGCCATGTATGGAAGTGAAACATGGACGATAAATAGTTTGGAGAAGAAGAGAATAGAAGCTTTCGAAATGTGGTGCTACAGAAGAATGCTGAAGATTAGATGGGTAGATCATATAACTAATGAGGAGGTATTGAATGGGATTGGGGAGAAGAGAAGTTTGTGGCACAACTTGGCTAGAAGAAGGGATCGGTTGGTAGGACATGTTCTGAGGCATCAAGGGATCACCAATTTAGTATTGGAGGGAAGCGTGGAGGGTAACAATCGTAGAGGGAGACCAAGAGATGAACACACTAAACAGATTCAGAAGGATGTAGGTTGCAGTAGGTACTGGGAGATGAAGAAGCTTGCACACGATAGAGTAGCATGGAGAGCTGCATCAAACCAGTCTCAGGACTAAACACCACAACAACAACATCATGTTCCGCAAGCACCTACGGAAAATTCAGTTAAAAACATTACTGCTCACCGCGTTTCGCGAAGTAAAAAGACGTTTATAAAGACAGAAATTACACAGAGTACGTTAATATGTATGGGCAGTGTCCTCGGCGCCCAAAAGAAGAAGGACCAGTCACAACAAAGCATGACAAGCTATCATTGCACGACACCATACAGATGGTCCTGCAAAACCATATAACGTAAAAATCACGTTTTCGATAAACAAAAACCCATTGATGATGACACAGAGGTGCTGAGACATGTTTGGGTAAAAGGAAAAAACAGTATGTTTGCAAAAAGACGGAACTCATATCCAATAATTTAACTGCAAATGTGAAAAGAAAGGACAACGGCTGCAGATCCAAAAGATGAATATAGGAGTAATTAATTTGCTAATGGAAGTATGTGGGGAGTAAAAACCCCATGCATGGTTACAGTAAGCGGGTCAATTGGCTTTAGGGTATAAAAGATTCCAGTTTAGTCCACGTCCGAATTTCCAGGAGGGGACTGCTTCGGAGGAAGTAGCCATGAGAGAAATATTGAATAACCATCAAAAGGTTAATTTTCTACGAGTCGGAGCGTGGAATGTCAGAAGTTTGACTGTGGTAGGAATCTATAAAATCTGAAAAGGAAAACACAGAAGCTCATTTTACATACAGTGTAGGTGAGTGAAGAGAAATGCAAAGCAAATGATTTCTCACACATACACTGTAACATCAATATGAGGGTCAAGAGTTCGATCCCCGGTCAGTGCTATGAATTTTCCCGTCATTTATCACTTGTTTCACCTTACGTAATGTTTGTTGATATTGTATAGCATTGAACCGTGTTTTGGAATTCGCAGTAAACTGTTGGTCCCCCTAAAACAGGCTGGATTGTCGGCTCGAAGGTTCGAGGAAGGGAATGGTATACCATATCCTACAGTAGGACCATGAATAATACAGAACTATGGTCTTCAACCTTCTCGTTGATGACAGTTTTACCATTTTGCTTTAGTAATGAAATAAGTACGAAGTGCAAATAACATAAAGCGAATGGCTGCAGGAAAAATATGAAGAAATCGAAAAAGAAATGGTTGTCGTTTTAACAACATCTTGTAAAATTAGAAAGACTGGCGTCAGGATTAAGAGTGAATGAGGAATTCCATTGTTAAGCGCACAAGAGAGAGCGGATAGGTGGAAAGAGTAAACTGAATGCCTTTAAGAGGAGGATGAGCTTTTTGTTGACATGTTATAAGAAAAAATGGGAGTCGATTTAAAAGATATAGGTGATTCAGTATTATAGTCAGAGTTTAAGAGATTTTTAGGAAACTTGCGATCACACACACAAAAAAAGCTTTATGTTGTACCTTACAGCAGGCCTTGTCACGGGGGAAGCCTCGTCAGAGAGGTCCACCGCATGAGCATCTAGGGAAGTGATTCCAGTAGTGGTTTCCCGTTGCCTTCCACTGATGATGATGAAATGATAATGAGGACAACACAACCCTCAGTCCCTGAGCGGAGAAAATCTCCGACCCAGCCGGGAATCGAACCCGGGCGGGCCCCTTGTCTTGGCAGACCGCCTCGCTGACCACTCAGCTATCTTTTTTTTTCTTTTTTTTGTAACCAAATATATTTATTTAAATTATTAACAATGATGTATTTTTAAAAACATTCTTTCTATTAATCCAATATATTCCTACAGTTGGTTAACATTACAGTCGTTTTATAGGTTTTCGTTTTTATATTCTTTTTTTTTGGTTTTTCTCTTATTGTTGTTCCTCGAACCCTTTTCCTGGCGATTTGTCGTCTTTTCTTTGGGTAAAAACATTGCAGGACAGGCATAATAATTTATATCTATCGTCAACACACTGATTTTGAGTTCTAATTTGTGTACGTCATGCACTTGTGGTGCCACAGGCATATTGTGCATGCTGGTTTGATCTCTTCCTCTAGTTAGCACTAATAGGTGGGACAGTATGAGGGGAAACATCAGCATGACAGATGGAGCAGGACTGGATAAAATTTTTTTTACATATACTACAAATTATACATAAACTGAAGAAGAAAGAAAAATTATGTCATATTATATAAGAGAAGCAGAGAGGAAAGTGTGAGTAAACAATATAAAAGTAAAGGAAATCATTCAAAAAAATTATGAGTAGTTGGCACTTTTCACTAAGTAATGCTTGTATCCTAGACAATATAGCACAAATAATGAGAAACACTGTTTTGACTGATTTGGCTGTGAGCATGACAGATGTTTAGTGAGAAGCACATTGTAGCACTGATTTCACTAAGAGGAAACACCTTAGAATACCATACTTCACTATTTGAGGCGAGAGGAGAAAACACTTTATCTTTTTTGTTGCACTTATTCACTTTCACTTCACACGTTATTCTTGTGGTGAGTGTGGTGAGGTGGCTGGTGGCGGTGATGAGGGTCACAGGCTGGGCAGGACTCTGGCGATCGCTGTCTGCAGTGGAATCTGCAGAAAGTTTCTGAAGTTCGATTCCCCGCGGGGTCAGGGATTTTCTCTGCCTCGTGATGGCTGGGTGTTGTGTGATGTCCTTAGGTTAGTTAGGTTTAAGTAGTTCTAAGTTCTAGGGGACTGATGACCATAGATGTTAAGTCCCATAGTGCTCAGAGCCATTTGAACCATTTTTTTTTCTGAAGTTCTCGCGGTAGCGCCTGTGCTTCTGGGCCGTCTTGCTCTCCTCCCAGAGGTCCATCAGGAAGGCCAGCTGTTCGGTCTGCATCCTCGCTACGATGGCGTGTGCCGTCATGGCGAGGATCCAGAGAGTCGCCAGTCGCTTGGTTCGTGGAAATGGGTTGCAGTCTGGGGCGGTGATTGCTTCCACTGTGATGCTTCCCAGCGCTCTTCTGTGGCATGCGTGCGTTCAGTCAGGTGGTGGGAGATTTCGTGGGGAATGGCTGCCCATCCTTCACGGAGTGCTGCACTGAGGAGAAGTATCGATATCGGTCGGCGAGGCCTGGCACGAAGTCGGCGTTCCAAAACATCCCAGAGGATAGGATTCAGGTCAAGACTCTGTGCAGGCCAGTCCATTACAGGAATGTTATAGTCGTGTAACCACTCCACCACAGGCTGTGCATTATGAACAAGTGCTCGATCATGTTGAAAGATACAATCCCCATCCCCGAATTGCTCTTCAACAGTGGGAAGCAAGAAGGTGCTTAAAACGTCAATGTAGGCCTGTTCTGTGATAGTGCCACGCAAAACAACAAGGGGTGCAAGCCCCCTCTATGAAAAACACGACAACACCGCCTCCGAATTTTACTGTTGGCACTACATACGGTGGCAGATGACGTTCACCGGACACTCGCCATACTCACCCTTTGCCATCAGATCGCCACATTGTGTACCGTGATTTGTCACACCATACAACGTTTTTCCACTATTCAATCGTCCAATGTTTACTCTCCTTGCACCAAGCGAGGTATAGTTTGACATTTACGGCGTGATGTGTGGCTTATGAGCAGCCGCTTGGCCATGAAATCGAAGTTTTCCCACCTCCCGCATAACTATCGTAATAGTTGCAGTGGATCCTGATGCAGTTTGGAATTCATGTGTGCTGATCTGGATAGATGTCTGCCTATTACACATTACGACCCTTTTCAACTATAGGCGGTCTCTGTCAGTCAACAGACGAGGTCGGCCTGTACGCTTTTGTGCTGTACGTGTCCCTTTACGTTTCCACTTCACTATCACATCGGAATCAGTGGACCTAGGGATGTTTAGGTGAGTGGAAATCTCGCGTACAGACTTACGACACACGTGACACTCAATCACCTGAACACGTTCGAAGTCCGTGGGTTCTGCGGAGCTCCTCATTCTGCTCTTTCACGATATCTAATGACTGCTGAGGTCGCTGACATGGAGTACCTGGTAGTAGGTGGCGGCCCAATGCACCTAATATGAATAACGTATGTTTTTGGGATGTCCGGATACTTTTGATCACGTAGTGTACCACCTGTATCACCACTTGCCGCCACTGCCATCTATTGCAAAATGGAGGAAGCAAAGTTCTAGACCTAATAGTTTTCATTCACATTCCAATAGTAGATTACGCTGTTCCCAGTGACTTTTATTACTCAGCTTAAATACGTTTCGTCAATCTATCTCAAAACCAAAGAAGCCGTTGGTCTGCTCACTTTTTCCTACTACTCGCAATATACTTCTTTTAATGTATGGATTCAATTGAACAGATTTTCATAAAGACATATGAAAATAACATTCTTCATGTATGTATCGGGTGACATGCAAAACTCAGATAACAGTCTGTACCTATAACATGGTGGTCTGTTTCACACCATTGCTTAGACAGAATTACGGGTTTTTGTAGGTTAAATGTTTCATAATTAGACACATAAAAAAAAGTTTTGCCTCACCTCGGTTCCGAGAGTTCCGGAACTTGTACAGAAATTTGGAATAGAGGTCAACGTAAACATCATTTCCGTCCTTTTTATTGCTCGTGAAAACCACGCATTACATGTTGTACCACCATACAGCGAGACCTTCAGGGGTGGTGGTCCAGATTGTTGTACACACCGGTACCTATAATACCCAGTAGCACGTCCTCTTGCATTGACGCATGCCTGTATTCGTCGTGACATACTATCCATAAGTTCATCAAGGCATTGTTGGTCCCGATTGTCGCACTCCTCAACGGCGATTCGTCGTCGATCCCTCAGAGTGGTTGGTGGGTCACGTCGTCCGTAAACAGCCCTTTTCAATCGATCCCAGACATGTCCGATAGTGTTCACGTCTGGAGAACACGCTGGCCACTCTAGTCGAGCGATGTCGTTATCCTGAAAGTAGTCATTCACAAGATGTGCACGATGGGGACGCGAATTGTCGTCCATGAAGACGAATGCCTCGCCAGTATGCTGCCGATATAGTTACACTATCGGTCGGAGGATGGCATTATGTATCGTACAGCCGTTACGGCGCCTTTCATGACCACCAGCGGCGTACGCCGGCCCCACATAATGCCACCCCAAAACTGTAGGAAACCTCCATCTTGCCACACTCGCTGGAAAGTGAGTCTAATTCTCCGATGATTGTCTGGTTGAAGGCATATGCGACACTCAAGAGAAAGTGATGCCAATCCTGAGCGGTATATTCGGCATGTTTCTGGGCCCATCTGTACCTCACTGCATGGTGTTGTGGTTGGTTGCAAAGACAGACCTCACCATGGACGTCGGGAGTGAAGGTGCGCATCATGCAGCCTATTGCGCACGGTTTGTCATAACTCGACGTCCTGGGGCTGCACGGAAAGCATTAATCAACATGGTGGCGTTGCTGTCAGAGTTCCTCCGAGCCATAATCCGTAGGTAGCGGTCATAAGCTGCAGTAGTAGCCCTTGGGCGGCCTGAGCGAGGCATATCATCGACAATTCCTGTCTCTCTACATCTCCTCCATGTCCGAACAACATCGCTTTGGTTCACTCCGAGACGCCTGGACACTTCCCTTGTTGAGAGCCCTTCCTGGCACAAAGTAACAATGCGGACGCGATCGGACCGCGGTATTGACCGTCTAGGCATGGTTGAACTACAGACAACACGGGCCGTGTACCTCCTTCCTGGTGGAATGACCGGACCTGATCGGCTGTCGGTTCCCCTCTGTCTAATAGACGCTGCTCATGCATGTTTGTTTACATCATTGTGCGGGTTTAGTGAGATCTCTGAACAGTGAAAGGGACTGTGTCTGTGATACAGTATGCGCAGTCAACGTCTATATGCAGGAGTTCTGGGAACCGGGGTGATACAAAACTTTTTTTGACGTGTGTATTATTGTTTCAGTAAAATGATACTGTCCAGCTATCTACATGCTTAGCATACACAGCTTTGCTTGAAGAACTTCTGGTAGAACTCCCTGCTTGTTACCAGTCTGGGGAGGGACTTTGTTGGCTTCTCTACCAACTATCACAAAATTATATAATATCGGCCCTTTCCTGCCCAATTGAAGACACGTTGACTCTCAGATCTACTGCCTATTCATGTGACATCCCGACGTATCGCCCCTCCCAAGTGAAGCCTTCGGACCCGCTTAGCTCGCGAAACTCTCGGTACTCTCGTACCCACTTTCTCATTTAGCTTCAGTAATTAGTAAATACTACTGGCCTCACACATAAGGTCGTAGATCCGTCGGTCTATTAACTCAGCGTCATCTACTTCGGTATTCTGCTTTACAACTAAGAAATCTGCAAATTATAGACTCTTAAGACAAAATAAATAAAAAAAATACATACCACGCAGGTGTTATCAGAATGTTACGACAGTCGGTAGATGTGACGTACATGTACAGACAAACAAAATTTTAGAAAAATTGATGATTTATTCAAGAGAAACACAAACTGAGCAAATCAATAAAGCGTTGGTCGATCTCTGGGCCCTTATGCAAGCAGTTATTCGGTTTGCCATTGATCAACAGGGTTGTTGGATGTTCTCCTGAGGGATATCGTGGCACATTCTTTTCAATTGGTGTGTTATATCGGCAGAGTCCCGAGCTGGTTGGAGGACTCGGCGATGTTGTTGCCCAAGGTAGGGTTTGGCAGGTACAAAGACCGAAACCCTTGCCTTATGCGGGAGGGCATTATCTTGCTGAAAGTGAAGCCCAAGATGGCTTGCCATGTTGGCAACAGAACGGGACATAGAATATCGTCGACGTAGCGCTGTGCTGTAAGGGTGCCGTGGATGACAAGCAAAGAAGTCATGTTATGAAAAGAAATGGCACATCATACCATCACTCTTGGTTGTCGGGCCATATGGCAGGCGAGTGACAGTCAGGTTGGTATCCACTGCTGTCCGGGGCGTCGCCAGACACGGTTTCGCTGGTCATTGGGCACAGCTCTTCTCCAGGCCGAAGACGTGTCTGGAGAGGTCCCAGACAGCAGCAGGATATGAACCTTTCTGTCGCCCGCCACATGGGCCGACAACCAGTGATTGTCTGGAGTGCCGTTTCTTTTCATGGCAGGACCCTATTGGTTGTCATCCGTGACCCCCTTACGGCACAGCATTAGGTTGACGATATTCTACGACCCGTTTTGTTGCCCTTCACAACAAGCCATCTTGGGTTTACATTTCGACCTTCGGGCTTACCAAATCCTATCTTAGCCAGGAATGTCGCCGGATCTCTCCCCAATTGAGAACGTTTGCACCATTATGGGCAGGGTCTTTCAACCAGCTTGGGATTTTGACGATCTGGCACCAATTGGATAGAATTTGGCACTATATCTTCAGGGCGACATCCAACAATTAATACCTGGTCGAGTGACTGCTTGCAAAAGGGCCAGAAGTAGACCAACACGTTATTGTTCAAATGTTCAAATGTGTGTGAAATCTTATGGGACTTAACTGCTAAGGTCATCAGTCCCTAAGCTTACCCACTACTTAACCTAAATCATCCTAAGGACAAACACACACACCCATGCCCAAGGGAGGACTCGAACCTCCGCCACGACCAGCCACACAATCACTGACTGCAGCGCCTTAGACCGCTTGGTTAATCCCGTGCGGCACTTGTTATAGTCTTCCTCAATTTGTCAATCTCTTTCTCTAGAATAAATAATGCAATTTTTCTGAAATTGTAATTATTTGTGTTTCCGTATATGTACACTCAAACAGCAAAAAAAATGGGTCACGCCTGAATTCCAACGTGTAGGCTGCACCTGAATGTATGCAACCAACATAGCATATCAGTGTTGCATATAGTCGCAACCCTCCACAGTACAGTCGTTGTAAGATACACAATGGGTACCGCTAGAGACTACTAGAGAACACCGGTCTTTATGACAGTCCGTCCAGATGTAAAGTAACACCACGATAGTACAGAAGAATTCAGACAGTCCTTAACGTTTGTAAACTAAACTTAATTACAATAAGTGACATTTCAAATGTTATGGGACAACTAGTTTTGTCACATAAATCGTTCAGTAATCCTTATGCACAATTAAATATTTGAGACAGTATATGGATTTATAAAGTTGTATGGCAATTGGAAACAAGTTCTTTGCTGTCTAAAAGGTTTACCCAACACATGCTGAACGTCGTTCAATGTTCAACGGCGAGTGGTTTCACATCAACTTTATGTAATACTAAGCAGTTAAAAGAAAACGTGATTAACGGCGGCGCGGTGGTCTCGCGGTTCTAGGCGCGCAGTCCGGAACCGCGCGACTGCTACGGTCGCAGGTTCGAATCTTGCCTCGGGCATGGATGTGTGTGATGTCCTTAGATTACTTAGGTTTAAGTAGTTCTAAGTTCTAGGGGACTTATGACCACAGCTGTTGAGTCCCATAGTGCTCAGAGCCATTTTTGATTAACGGCGGCAAGCACTCTACGGAAATCCCAACATTAACAGCGAATCACAAGTAATATCATTGTTCACATTACTCATCAACAGTTACTTGTACACGAAGTTGTACTTTAAATTACATTACCAACGTCTTCGCTCTGGATCCGGATGCAAACCCAGAACGTAAAGCCATTGTTAACCAAGCAAAGCTTTGTGCCTTATCGAGACTCGATCACTAGGCAGAAAGAGACGTCAAATATTGACGTTTGCACCAGTATCAGTTATCAATTCTCAACTTGAACGTAAATGACGATAATGTTTGTACGAAAGCAGGAACCCTAACATGACAATTACCTTCTTGGTAGTTAACCTCGAAAGACGTTGTATAGTGTTGCATTGTCAAGGAATAAAGGATGCACATGTTTAAAATTGAAATGCCATCATGTAATGCTGGGGACAAGGATGCGAACCCAGCACCTAATCGGATTGTTGAATAAGTACGTAAAATGAGAATGTAGATATCACAGTTTGTCACCAGTAGTGGTGTTGGAACCTTAAATGACGACTGAAGTTGTATTACCAGACCGGGATTCGAACCCGGCGCCTACCGCCGTCGTTGTCTAACCAGGAACAGACGAGAAATGTCCAATGTTGGTCTACCATCAGCGAGATGTGCACACGTTTAACTAGAAATAAGGTGACGAAAACGTCTATGCTGACTGAGAGTCGAACGCCGCACACATGGTTATGGAGACACGTTAATAATCAACTTCATATTCAGTAGTAGCTAGGAGTAGCATGTTTAGTTGCAAACGTTAAGGTCTTCCTCATCTCTAGTGTGCCTAATATCTGCGATATCATGATGTTAATTTACAGCCGGCCGCGGTGGTCTAGCGGTTCTGGCGCTGCAGTCCGGAACCGCGGGACTGCTACGGTCGCAGGTTCGAATCCTGCCTCGGGCATGGGTGTGTGTGATGTCCTTAGGTTAGTTAGGTTTAATTAGTTCTAAGTTCTAGGGGACTTATGACCACAGATGTTGAGTCCCATAGTGCTCAGAGCCATTTTGTTAATTTACAAGTGGATTGACTGCCGTAAAGAGCAATGTTCTCTAGTAGTTGTGTATCATGGAGATGTAAATGAAGTGCCTCAGCGTCCGCAGCTCGTGGTCGTGCGGTAGCGTTCTCGCTTCCCGCAGTCGGGGTCCCGGGTTCGATTCCCGGTGGGGTCAGGGATTTTCTCTGCCTCTAGATGACTGGGTGTTGTGTGATGTACTTAGGTTAGTTATGTTTAAGTAGTTCTAGGGGACTGATGACCACAGATGTTGAGTCTCATAGTGCTCAGAACCATTTTTTGAAGTGCTTCAGCAGAAAGTAATTTCCGTCGTGCAGCACGTATTGTTTCAGAGACACTGAGTACATGTTATAAGTGCACAAAACGTGTATTATATACTAAGTATATACTATTATTTGGAGAAGCTGCCGCCAAACCTGTTTACTTTTACATTCCGCTTAGTTGTAGTGGTTGAATACAGATTTTCTTAAGGCTACATCTAATGCACAGCGCTTACAAGAAAGTATAGTTTCCTACGTCATGCTATTGCTAGCTAGGTGATATATTTTGTGGTAGCTATGTTTAAAATGAATTTATTTTTGAAAGTATTGTTCGTCAAATATTTGAATAAATCGTCAACTGTAGGTGTGCCTGCACATGTTATAGCATAATAGCTGTAGCTGCGTTAGTTTGTACTACAGACTTGGGTAGGTTAGGTGTAACTTTTGATCCTTCAAGGGGTGATCGTGGCCATGCGGCCCGGGTCTGTACTAGCCGCGGCTCGCGAGCTACGGGCCAGCCAGGCTGGCCGAGGCAAGACGCAAGTGAGCGAGCTGGCGGTGGCGTTGGTGGGCCAACAGCCCGGGACGAGCGAGCACGGCTGCGCCGCATGCCTCTGCCTCTGCCGTTCCGTTTGACGTAAATATGTTTACCTCCTCTCCTGGAATCAGTATAAGAGCGACAAGCAGAAATACACATGAGGCTATCTGCCGTAATGGCTCACTGGGAGAGGTCTATTCGAGGTAGAGTCAAAAAATGGTTCAAATGGCTCTGAGCACTATGGGACGTAACATCTGAGGTCATCAGTCCCCTAGAACTTAGAACTACTTAAACCTAACTAACCTAAGGACATCACACACATCAATGCCCGAGGCAGGATTCGAACCTGCGACCGTAGCGGTCGCGCGGTTCCAGACTGAAGCGCCTAGAACCGATCGGCCACTCCGGCCGGCCGAGGTAGAGTCGTCGCTCTCATTGAGGAAGGAGGATGTTCCAGCAGAGAAGCTGGCAGGCGGTATGGCGTACCACATACCACTGCAACGAGATGGTAGAGGATCTGCCTTGAAAGAGGCACCACCAACAGGGCTCCTGGCTCAGGCAGGAAGGGAGTGATCTCACAGCAGGAAGACAGGGACCTAGTGTCTTGGAGCAGAGAAAATCCCTTTCTGAACTCGAAGCAGTTGCGGCGGGAGACCAACTTCCCCGGCTCCAGTGACACGATTCGCTGAAGGCTGAGGGACGCTAGACTGCATGCACGACGATCCGCCGTGAAACAAGAGCTCAGCGAAGACAACGTTTTATACCGGCTAGCATTTGCGGAGCTCCATCTGAGGGCGTCGTGGGACAACGTCATTTTCACTGATGAGACGGTGTTTTCCACCAATAACGACGGTCCACGAATGGTTTACAGGCTGCAAGGGACTCGCCATCGCTGCGAATATGTAACCACGACGAGAATAAGTATCCGGCTGTCTGTTACCTGCTGGGGTTGGAATTCTGCGAGAGGGGCGGGAATTCTTCACAGGATAGAAGGAAATCTGGACAGCGCGCAGTATGCCCACATATTGGAAAATGTGATGCTTCCGTCAGTGCGAATGCTGTACGCAGAAGGGGACGTCACATTGGAAGAGGACCATTCTCCCATTCACAAGTCTGCATTTGTTCAGCAGCGGCTCTCCACGATTGGCGTCAACGTCATGGACTGGCCACCACGGGCGGCTGATATGAACTCCATGGAAAACATGTGGGCTGAGGTCGCCAGAACATTAAAAGAGAACTGGCCACGAAACCAACCAACTACCGCGGACGCTCTTTGGGACTGCGTCCTGGAAGCCTGGGAGGAAGTTGTTTCTTCAGGCTGTTACGTCCCACGGCTTATACATTCTATGCCAAGACGCGTGATAGAAGTACAAAATGATGAAGGATTCTGGATAAAATATTAGAGTTCTTAAAATGTTTTGTTATGTCTTCTTTTTCGTCAGTTTTCCTCATTGGGAGCTAGTGGAAGATCGCGTGGCAACAGGAAAGATACAATATGGGTTAGCTTTCCTTTGAGTTGCTCTTTCAATTCAAGTGGGTTTCTTTTGAATATACAGTTTGTTAAGTATTCTATTTTGATTTCATTTATACCCCGTCTACATACTTACAAACTAATCAGCGTAGATGGACTCCGTCACAGTAGTTTTTGTTATTTCAAATACGTCTCTCTCTTCCCCTCCATCCATAAATACTCCCTCCGTCCTCCACACAATACGCCAACGATTTCATATTATGTTTAATAGCCACGCGGGATTAGCCGAGCGGTCTGAGGCGCTGCAGTCATGGACTGTGAGGCTGGTCCCGGCGGAGGTTCGAGACCTCCCTCGGGATGGGTGTGTATGTTTGTCCTTAGGATAATTTAGGTTAAGTAGTGTGTAAGATTAGGGACTGATGACCTTAGCAGTTAAGTTCCATAAGATTTCACACACATTTGAACATTTATGTTTACTCGTTGTTAATATCTCTTCTATTCTCTCTCACACTCTCTCTCTCTGACACTATCGCCGCAAGTGACCTATTACACTCCCCCAAAACTGTGTAAACAAATCTAGCGGTTTCCGGTGACGCTACAGTTTTTCTTTTAATTGCTGCTGTCTTTACTCTCTATCATTCCTCTCACCACCTCTGAAACCGTATTCTTTGATCTCCCCTTCCCTATAACCCATTCTTCGTTCTGAGAACAGTACTTCCTTATCTCTCGGTCCTAAGCTAAAACGAACTGTGGCACACATCTAAGTAAGCAATACTTTGCAAGCATTTCACGCTTATGTTTTGCACTTCTGCACTTCTATCCATTCCCAGATCCCGCCCACCTTCCTGTTACGCTTCCCTTGACATCTGCATCTACATCTAAATGAATACTATGCAATTCATAATTATGTGCTTGTCAGGGGATTCTGTGGTCTGGTGGATTAATCTTGTATTGATGTGTAAAACGTGTAGGTTCACATCTCACATCAGGCGTAGATTTTTAACACACACAAGTAGCTCTCCTTCACCCCTAGTAACGCCAAGTGCAGAACGCCAGTAAGCTCCGTAGTTCAATATCCGCAGTAAAGATAACATCCCTTCGCCGCCGACTGGGCATTCGTTTGAGCTGTGACAGATGGAGAAACCCCGAGAGGCAGAGACTCTGTCACCAGCAAGCCGTCGTAAACTAGAAAACATTTTTCATTTAATGAACCAATGGCCATGTAAGTTCACAAGGCTCTTACTTTATTTGAAACTGAGACGTTGAAAATTGTGGTGCTGGACTGAGATTCTAATTCGATTTCACTGTGTTCCCCAAGATTGCAAACACTTCTAGGCCTCCTCGAAAGGCACCTATCTGGTTTCGAATTCTGATCAGCACCAAATATTCATTATCTCATTTCCATCCCTAGCATGTGCACTCAGAACTACTGGTGAAAAATAGTTGCATTTTCAACGTCTCTTCCTGCGTTGCCCGCATCTCGTGGTCGTGCGGTAGCGTTCTCGCTTCCCACGCCCGGGTTCCCGGGTTCGATTCCCGGCGGGGTCAGGGATTTTCTCTGCCTCGTGATGGCTGGGTGTTGTGTGCTGTCCTTAGGTTAGTTAGGTTTAAGTAGTTCTAAGTTCTAGGGGACTTATGACCACAGCAGTTGAGTCCCATAGTGCTCAGAGCCATTCTTCCTGCGTTGTCAGCTGTAACGTGTTCGTTTCAACTCACAGCCACATGATGAGCTTTTTATCACAACATTACAAGATCAAACGTTTCCTTACATCTTCTCAAGTTCAAACATTCCTCTCCATCCTACTTGTGAAAACGGATTTGGGTTTGACGTTGTGATCACTAACGACGACATGTTGTGGATTCAACTTCTAGCCAGCAGAGTATTTTCCATCGCATCACTGAAAGTACAAACATGTCATTCCTAGCTATTATTGGAAAAGAATTTGATAGTTAAAGTTTCTTCAGGATCACGTGTGCGGGGTTTGAATTCCATTCGGCACAGAACTTTTCGTCGCCTGATGTCTAGCTAAACATGCGCCCATTTCGCTACTGGTGAACCAACAATAGCTATTTATCGTCTGTTCCTGGCTAGAAAACGACGGTGTTAGATGCTGGGTTCGAATCCCAGTCAGGCAAAAACAATTCTATCGTCAATTAAGGTTCCAGCATTTCGCTATTGGTGAAAACATTTGATATTTAACTTCTGATTTTATGTACAGTCGTGTTCAAAAGTATCCGAACGACCTGAATTGCATTTCACCTGATTCCCATGCGACCTACATAACGCAGCTGTCTAACAGGTCCTCTAATCGCTCCTTGGTACAGTCGTTTGACTATTGAAAATGGTCCAACAAATCACCACTAGAAAACACTGCTCTGTATCGCAATAACTCAAGAAGTAAAGTAATACCACGATCCTACAAATATCAGGGAACACCTCATCACAGATAAGACAGTCCTTAAGGCTTGTAAGCTCACATTTATTGTAATAAATGACATACCTGAAATGTTAGCACTCTCATTATTACGTCAGATAGGTAATGCACGTAGGAAGTTCGTCGCATTCATGACTTCCTCTTCAAAGTAACATACCATACATGTTATTTAACACAAAACGTCATTAAAATTTACGTTATTCACGAGCAGCTAGTTGAGAATATGTATGAACTTCAAATGACACGACGAACCGCCTCGTTCTGCATATGGATTCAAACCCAGGTCATGCAGGCTAGGCCGCGGTAGCCGTGCGGTTCTAGGCACTTCAGTCCGGAACCGCGTGACTGCTACGGTCGCAGGTTCGAATCCTGCCTCGGACATGGATGTGTATGATGTCCTTAGGTTAGTTAGGTTTAAGTAGTTCTAGGTTCTAGGGGACTGATGACCTCAGATGTTGAGTCCCATAGTGCTCAGAGCCATTTGAACCAATCATGCAGGCTAAGATTTCGTGGCTGGCGGAAATTAACAGTCATTCCTGTCTAGGCATAAAGAGAGTGATATACCTCATTTTTGGACAGTATTAGTTAGCAAATATCAACTTTAAATTACATAACGTAACATTTTTTAACGGACGCGAATTCCTGCCCAGCATCTATTGTCCCTGTTAACGAACTACGAGAGATGTTAAATACTGCTTCTTCACAAGTAACTTACTTGAAATGCAGTGAGGTAAAGCTTTGTGTTGGACAGGGATTCGAAACCAGAACCTAATCGGATTGTTATCGAAGCACAATCAACTTCGACATATCGGATTTTCTCGGCAGTAGCTAGATGTATTAAATGAAATGACGAGACGAAACATTAATTTTTCCTTCCCAGGACTCCAACCCGGCACGTATCGCTTTTATATTCTAAGGAACGTTAAGTATGGCTTTGTTACACCAGCAGCGACATGTGAGCGTTTGAACTAGAAATAATATGACAAAGAGTTCAGTGCTGACTAGGAATCGAATCCCACACATATCGTTGTTGACTACACACAAAGAGACGTCAGCTACCGAATTTTTCTCTACCAGCAGCTCGGAATAACATCCTTGAACTTACAGTGACCTCGCAAATAGTTCTGTGTCTCACTGGGAGTCAAAAACGTCAGATACCGTTAGTGTTGACAACGATTGAAAATGCATTAAAAATAAAAATTATTATCCACCAGCAGATAGGTGTTCTCATGCTAGAGCTTGATAATACATAGTGAAAAGTTTAGTGCTGGGCCAGGATTCCAACCCATTCATGCGCAATATGTGGAGATGTTGAGGAATCTGCAGTTTTGAACAAACAACAAGTTGTAGTCGAGCTGCATTGTCACGAAGGGATCAAATTCCGCGTTAAGGGCAGTATGAGTTGCATTCCCAGTTCAGAACCAATTTTCTCGACATACAGAAGCACAAATAAAAGATGGAATAAGTGTCCTGTGACCATACAAGTATTGGAACAAGGCCAGTCCCATTCCATTGCCGGTACCATTCCAAAGTACCGTTATCCATGATGGCGGCCATGGCGTCAGAGAAACACACACCCGCCTACATATACGCGCTAGGCATGAAATGTTTTCATAATACCGCCACCATTCCAAAGCACCGTTATTCGACAACAACAAGGTCGCGCCCAGTGTATCCACCAAGTGGTGCGTGTCTAGTCCCTATTGCCGTGGCGCGGTGCGAGAGAGAGAGAGATAGCGTCATCTCTCTATGTCACAACCCCGCGCCTACATACACGCGCTAGGCAGGACCTATATAAATCAGTGCACGGTCCACCTCACTCTCACACTGCTCGCATACTTCGTTCGTCCAGTACTTGTCACGTCTTCGTAATTAAACGTGCAAAAATGAAGCGTTCACGATCCGCCAGTGGCAGCAGCAGCAAACGTGCTCATGTGGACGAAGTTCCCTCGTGGTTCTCGTCTGCTGTCCCGTTCGTCGTCAGCTGGCCAGCCACCGCCACAAAGTGTAACTGCACTCACTAAGGATACGATATTTTATACATGATTACTTATTGCTTAAGCCACTTCCTCTTACGTCATCACGTACAATACATTACAATTATTTTACAGAAATACATTTCTTAAACAAAATTTTCAAAACAAAATTATAAAAACAATCATGATGGTCTGTTCCTGTGGATAAAACAAACGTTTATTAATTTAGTCATCCCATCACCACATGGTCTCTAACTACTAATTTCTCTATTTCTACTTTCTACAGTTGACGTCAACATGCTACTACTACATGCCGTGACCTTTTATAGTAAACTCCTTTCCCTGGCGTCGCTCAGTTGCTGCTATTATCTGTGAACAATTAAAATCATTTGTTGCACATTATTGTAGGTTACTGTAACTCCGAATTTCTCCGATACCCCTTTGATGTTGTGCTTGTTTGACTGGTTATGGCATTGGTCTTCCGCTCCTAGTCTGCTTCTGTCTGTAACGGTAGGCTCAATTCAACGTCATGCTTATCTATTGAACAAAACAAGAGTTAGTTTTGCACGTTACAGCAAGTAAAAATCAGTGATAGTGGTCAAGGTTCATGGCTGGACTTGAGAGCATCTATCTTTTGTGGTGACCTTCATTATCATCCTTTAAACTGACTGGCGTGTTGTTTTAGCGTCTCTGCTTAACTCAAATAGTTAAGCCCAGACTCGGCTAGCGTCGCTAATACGTCTCTACAACACTCCTACGGCCCAAATCATCAATAAGCTCTGTCGATCACGCTATTGCGTGCGACCAGCCACCTGATTTACGTCTTTCTATGACGGCTCAAAACTCGCCTTTTCACACAACATCCTCATCGCACCCATTACGAATTATCCATGTTTGGTGCGTCCCTATCGCCTAATTTCGATTGACTGGCCACCGGATAATCGTTTTGATCACCGTACTCACACTATCAACACAATTGAGATAACAGGTGCGTCTCGAACACCACTGCGTCGGTCAGACCACCTCACAATTATCACCCGAAACACCCACAATCGCCATACGCCGATAATGCAACGGGTGGGTCCTGAACACTACCGCGTCGGACATCATACCCTGCACTCGTCTCAAGAAACGCAACACATTCGGTGGGACGCAACATCCACCTACCACATCACAACACGCTCAACACACCCCAAATCCATCCACCACAGATCCAGATTTTGTCCTGAAAGTTCTCCTGTCCAATAGCCTTGCCATAAAATTTTGTATAGGAAGTTATCTACATAAGATAATCCCTTCTATAATTAATCTAATACTTCTAAATATTGTTTGTGTCATAGCTGAAGCAAATTTTCTATACTAAGCGACCCAGTGGTCCCCATACAACAAAATTTAACATCAAACACATAATATACACACAATCCATACCAAAATAAGACAAGCACATGAAAAATAGGAAAATAAATACACACAACATAAAACAAATAATCACAAAACACAAATAGAACATTGCCTATACTAATACAAATAAACATCGCCAACAAATCACAAAAATCTAATCTAATTATACACTACTTTGTTCCCGGCCGCGTTCTTCCGCTGCCGAGTGTGCCGCCATAGTCATTCTTGTCTGTTTTGCGCAGTTTGCGTACGGCCAGGGTTCGCCGGACGTATTTCGATTATTTGTGCAGGTTCTGGATTGCGGTCTTCACTCGCTCTCCAGTTCTGCACTGGTTGATCCCTTCCATTTTGACTGGCTGGGTTCCAGTTGTTATTATCCTGGTTCCACCTACGTTCCTGTGGCGGAAAATTTTTGTCCTCTATTATCGCGCCACTGTGGGTTGTTTCCCCTTTTGTTACTGTTACCGGCATAGTTATTCCTCATCTGGTTTCTGTTTCTCTCTATATTCGCGTCTTGGCCTTCCTCATGCGGTTCCCTTTGCTTCTTCTCCTCACGCACCTGCTGCTCGTTATAGGCAAACTCCAGTTCCCTAAGAATGCCCTTAAATGCTTCTACTTCATTTCCGCATCTGCCAGCTAGCGTCTGCTGATATGTAAGTGGCAACTTCATATAGCACACGAGTATAATCTCCCCAGGGCTGCACGGTTCGTCCAGATACTGATTCTTTTTCAGCATGTTCTATAAAAATTTCACAACACTTCGGAAACCTGAGCTCTCGAAGTCGCGTGTCATAAGGATTTCTTGTTTAATTCTGCTTTGGGTCTCCTTTGACCAATATCTGCTCATAAATGCGTCGCGGAACTCTTGGTATGTTCTGCAACCTTTAGCAACACTACGCATACTTTCCACTGATGCACCTTCCAAGTGCGCACACACAAAGTCAAGGTTGTACATTAACGGGCACTGTGGTGGTAACGTTAGATCAAACTGTCCAATGAACGTTTTTGGATGTAACATATTATTATCATTCTTATAGTGCTGGAACTTGTGTACCGACAGAAAGTGTTTATAATCAAACTGCCTAGTTTCATCTTTCTGCGGTGGCGTTTCGATGTTTTCATAATCTACCTCCGTGTGCGCGTCCTGGATATCCTGTGGCTCTTGCAAGTGCGAGGTGGATCGCCTAAGCGGGTAGCAATTGCTTGCGCCAGTTGTTCTGCTACTGAACTCCGCCTCCAGCAAATCACTTACTACACGTGGTACCTCCGTACGTGTGACTCGCGGTTCATAGCTGCCCTGACGTTCTAACGGTCTGGTTTCCAGCATGCGTGCTTCATTATCACGTCGGTTCACAACTCCTGTGACAGATAATGTGTCCCCTTGCCGTACTTCCGAGGTTACCTCTTCCGTGGATACCGCCTGAATATCGGCTCCAGTTTGTCCTGTATTTGTAGAAGTTCTGTCGACTGACAGTGCCTCTACCCTGCTCTCGATTTGTCGTTTAAATTCGGCAAATTCTGCCATCAGTGGTGCCTCTCCGGCTTCCTCCTTCCTGCTCGACACGGTTTCTTCAATCTTTTTCACTCGTGTCTGCAGCTTATTTATAACAGTTTTGCCGACCTTGGTCTTGTTCTCTGTGAGTCCTTCGTTTCTCTCGCTATTCTCTTGGCTCTCCGCGCAGTTAATTTCGCCTCATTGGCGGTTCTTTTCGCTTCGGCTATCTCTCGCTCTAACTTCTCGCGCAACGCTTTTACTTCATCCTTCACACCGCATGTTTCACGCTTTATGATGGAAAGCTGCGCCCGGGTTTCCTTTCTACACTCCTGTATGCTGCTTTGTGTTTCTTCGCTGATTCTTTCCAGACTAGCTTGCCTCTCCTTTCTACACGTTTAAATTCTTTCCTGCATCACTTTCGTACTAGCGTCTATCTTCTGCATCATACGCTCCAAGAATCCAGCGATACCTGAACCGTCTACCGCCAAGTCTCCCCTTTCCGCATGATAACTACTGTCATGACTTGCAGGTGATCCCCTGCTCATTCTTCCGTCTCCTGTCGAGTAAGGTCCAAACCCTGCTCGGTACGACAGTGTCGGACTATTCCGTTCCGATCCTCCTGTACATAACCCATTCATGCTTCTCGTGGGCGACGTTTGCCCCCGCGGTGACACAATGCCGAACTCGCGCGCGAGTATCACCAGTTCAATGGGCCTGATTGCACCTCTTGGACTCGCCAATGGCCCACCAATCCCTGCATCATGCTCCATGTTGTCCGGTGACGTCATGCGCTCTGTTCGTTCCCGAAAATAGCTGCTTTCTCTTTCGAATTCCGCTGCCGCTAATTCGTGTAAGCTGTCGCTGCTTCCTCTCATGACTGCCATTCTGTCAACCCCTGTTGCGCCCTGAACTGTCTCTATTAAGCGCGCCTTAGCCCTCGTAATCATCTATGTTTCCTTACCCACTAACGCTATACACTAACAAAACTTTACACACAAAATACACACTATAATCATTAACTCCCAACACCTCTACAATATTCACAAACAGGTTACCCAACAAATCCCACAAATCTTCCCGATCTCTGCGGATCCTATTCCTAACCAATTACTCTCATTATTTCCCTAATCCAAAATATTTATTCAATCTGTGACAAAACAAAGAACACGAAACAACACATTTGTAACATCCCCTTAGAAAAATTTATGAATTACTGTGCTGATAAACCTCTTACATTATTTGCTTTTCAAACAACTGAGCAAAACTGAACGTACTTAGACATTTACTAAAGTGACACACAATATTTTTAGCGCAACGCAATCTGACTTTCAGTAATCCCTACAAAAGAATGGCCCTGACTAACATTAACCTATACCTTTCACAAATCACTTACCTCACAAAAATCTTCTTTACTCGAACTACTGCAATACAACAAGCGCCACTACTGCTAGCTAAATAATTCAAACTACTGAAGACACTAACTACTGATAGGCATAGTTAGCAAATGAAAGATTTTGATAGAGAATAAACAATGTATTAACCTTAGCAGTGTTCAAAAGTCATAATATGTATAGCAGTTCATGACATCCAGTCTTACAAATGCGACTCACTCTGACGATGGTCGGACGATACGCATCCGAAATATGAGTGAAAGTAATTTTATTTGCATGGTTATGT
The DNA here is from genome assembly GCF_023898315.1 of Schistocerca nitens. Taxonomy (NCBI): domain Eukaryota; kingdom Metazoa; phylum Arthropoda; class Insecta; order Orthoptera; family Acrididae; genus Schistocerca; species Schistocerca nitens. The sequence continues at coordinate 280,086,090 of NC_064618.1, read as the reverse complement.
GCCCGAAATTTAATGGACTGTGTTGACTTTTGTCTATTGGGGATTCTTATTGGCACACGTTACTACCCAACAAACTAAATTATACGTTATTACCTTGACAAGGGCACCTGTAAGAAAAGAGAGGTACAAGTGTACACTATCGGCACTACGCTGAAGTGATTACCAAATTTGCAAAAGTGAAATGTAGGAAGAGAGAGGAAAGGAAAAGGATGGGTGGGAAATCGTAGCGGCAAACCACACAGGGCACTGTGGTATTGTAAGGTAGCAGTATTTTGCACCTTACTGTTATATAATAATTGTTACAAAGACGAGTTAGATACCGGTTATAATGTTATTTATCAGGCAGTCAGCCTATTGAAACTAATATAGGGAGTATCAGACGGCATAAGATGCGTACTAACTTCAAGAAATTCGCATGTTGCATGAAGTTGGGGTTCAGGTAATATTTTCACGGAGTTTGGCTGGAGCGGACGAGCGGCATTGCTCAAAGGCAGGGCAGAGGGGTGCGGAAGTTTACAACCGACCATTACGAGTCGGCATGCGAAAGCGTCCCACTGGGGCAGACGCGCCGCCGTAGCAGGTAGGCACCCATTGCGCGGACAACACAGGCAGGGCTTCGAGGGACGGCGCCTCGCTGGGACTGGACGTCACGCCGACGCCACTATGTCGAGATGATAACCAGTCAAACAAGCACAACATCAAACGGGTATCGAAGAAATTCGGAGCTACAGTAACCTACAATAATGTGCAACAAATGATTTTAATTGTTCACAGATAATAGCAGCAACTGAGCGACGCCAGGGAAAGGAGTTTACTATAAAAGGTCACGGCATGTAGTAGTAGCATGTTGACGTCAACTGTAGAAAGTAGAAATAGAGAAATTAGTAGTTAGAGACCATGTGGTGATGGGATGACTAAATTAATAAACGTTTGTTTTATCCACAGGAACAGACCATCATGATTGTTTTTATAATTTTGTTTTGAAAATTTTGTTTAAGAAATGTATTTCTGTAAAATAATTGTAATGTATTGTACGTGATGACGTAAGAGGAAGTGGCTTAAGCAATAAGTAATCATGTATAAAATATCGTATCCTTAGTGAGTGCAGTTACACTTTGTGGCGGTGGCTGGCCAGCTGACGACGAACGGGACAGCAGACGAGAACCACGAGGGAACTTCGTCCACATGAGCACGTTTGCTGCTGCTGCCACTGGCGGATCGTGAACGCTTCATTTTTGCACGTTTAATTACGAAGACGTGACAAGTACTGGACGAACGAAGTATGCGAGCAGTGTGAGAGTGAGGTGGACCGTGCACTGATTTATATAGGTCCTGCCTAGCGCGTGTATGTAGGCGCGGGGTTGTGACATAGAGAGATGACGCTATCTCTCTCTCTCTCGCACCGCGCCACGGCAATAGGGACTAGACACGCACCACTTGGTGGATACACTGGGCGCGACCTTGTTGTTGTCGAATAACGGTGCTTTGGAATGGTGGCGGTATTATGAAAACATTTCATGCCTAGCGCGTATATGTAGGCGGGTGTGTGTTTCTCTGACGCCATGGCCGCCATCATGGATAACGGTACTTTGGAATGGTACCGGCAATGGAATGGGACTGGCCTTGTTCCAATACTCATAAACAGGGTTTGTTTCGTCACTAGAAATAAATAATCCAAGTGGCTCTGAGCACTATGAGACTCAACTGCTGTGGTCATCAGTCCCCTAGAACTTAGAACTACTTAAACCTAAGTAACCTAAGGACATCACACACACCCATGCCTGAGGCAGGATTCGAACCTGCGGCCGTAGCAGCAGCGCGGCTCCGGACTGGAGCGCCTAGAACCGCACGGCCCCCGTGGCTGGCAATAAATAACTAGTATAAGAAAGGTTACTGGTGATAGAGTTTCTACATGTCGCCACGCCTTACTTTATTGTGGTTCCACCTAACGTCTACTTAGTAGAGAAGGAATATCATGTTTAATGTGATTTTCAGACCACAATGCCATTATACCTTCTTCACTTGGCGTAGCCAGAAGAGAATAGAATCTGCCTCTCACCGAGACCGACATCATATGAAACTATCAGCAGTCCAACAGACCACCACACCCTCTTCTCTAAGACTCATTTCTCAATCATAACACCATTGCGGCACACATGATGAGAATTCTGACACACAGGCTCCCTGCAGTGGTTTGCATGATGTTCAGTACATTCATTTACTTGGTTGACCGAATCGCCATGAACTAGCTGCCTTGGCTACCCAGTGCATACATTCGACTCTATTTTGTAATCACCGAAATAAAATAACGTAACTGACACCTACACATAACTGCCAACAGTGTAGGATGCAGAAAATTAAATAGGAAGTGTTCCTTTCCATTTGAGCTACTCTATTTCGCTATCTGTTTGTTGAAACCATCGCGCAGTGTAAAAGATAGATAACATCAGAGAATTCGCATATATCGTTGATGATTAATTTCTCTCTCATGTTTAGTATTGTTTTAACAACACTAAAAGAAACCTTACAAAAACTGTGCACTGTATTGCAAGAAATGAAATAAAACTACCCACGATAACCTTACGACGAAAGTAAGTCTGTTTTAACAAAACAAGCGTGCCTCTATCTGCAGGAATTAGTAAAATACTACTCACTTAGTTTTCGACCCGGCCTCGGTGGCCGTGCGGTTCTGGCGCTGCAGTCCGGAACCGCGAGACCGCTACGGTCGCAGGTTCGAATCCTGCCTCGGGCATGGGTGTGTGTGATGTCCTTAGGTTAGTTAGGTTTAAGTAGTTCTAAGTTCTAGGGGACTTATGACCTAAGATGTTGAGTCCCATAGTGCTCAGAGCCATTTGAACCATTTTTGAACTTAGATTTCGATTGGGTCTGTGTTTAAATGGTATGCTGTGTCATACTCAATAGGTATGAAAATGTGGCATTTCATAAATAAAGTTAAGTATTCCTAGAAACCCAAATATCGCTTGTCAGCAGCGGAAAGAGGCGCTACCTGTTGTGCAGCATTGTAAGTTTTTCAGCATTGCACTTTGAGCTGAAAGTATTTTCTTGCGATTTGCTAATCAATTTATTCCCTTCATAATTATCACTCTGGCATGGGAGTCTTAAATGAAGAACATTATTGAATTTCGTATCGTTGATGTTCGATTCGAATTTCTTCAGAGACGCTTGTATTGTATAGCATCTTGGCAGTCAGAAAGCCGAGATCTACGACCATTAACACAACTTACTGAGTCGAGGTGCGAAGAGGATTTGATGTGTAAAGGTTTTCTTCTGATTTTGTTACAGAATTTTTTCTGGGAATTCGCAGCTCCATGAAATAATACACAACAGAATCTCGCACGTGTTGCCCCTACCACGGTTAGAACTGACGATTTTCTTAACCGTTGGAACACCTGACACGGGCGTTACCACGGACACACTGCTGCCAGCACGCCACTCTCGTCATGGTATTGGTCGCTCAGCCTCATAACGCATCGTGAAAGATATTAAAAGTTGTCACTTATGTAAAGAATAGCATTTCTGAAGCCAAAAAATTGAAATTTCTGTCTCAGTGTCTTAGTTTACGTGAGGATTATATACCACGAGTCGTTCAAATGGAAAGCGAATATCAAGTGAATTTAGCGAGTCAGTTCAGTACCATTCGCGGAAGTGATTGCACTGTCACAGTGTTGCCAAATGTTTGTGACGATGTTGCCAATTCTCAGCTGTGCTAGGAACAGCTCTGTAGCGTTATAGAAGGAGAATCCTGTGCTCGTGTCATAGGAGGATACGGAGAGGAGGCGCGGGGTTTGGTTAATATGCAGCGTTTTCTCCTACCAGCTGTGTCAAACATTCAGGTGTGTAATCTTCCATCACGATTACAGTTTTCCACAATATATATACGAATAAAACACTTACCTTGTTACTTTGTTACAAAAGATTATTTCAGTACAATAAAAAGTCTTTGGAAATCAACTTTGCCAACCTGTCACGAAAAGTAAGATTACAAACACTTTGCACCTCGAAATCAATTGCATCTATCTGCAGTCTTGTGATCATACAAGTAGAATTTCATGAATTGCACGAGAATGTAGAAAAATGTTGGTGCGAATGGAAGCTGTAAGAAACACAGTTACCTAAGTATTCTGTACGACGTAATAATCAATTCATTTGATAATTCAGAAGAGAAGAAACTAAAAATTATGCCCATTAAGACAGAAACTAAAGTGCAGATGCGGGCACTATGCAGATCTGCGCTTTTTCATCTTCAGATCTATACAAATAATTTATACTAACCAGCATATTCATTGCTTTCGTAATGTTTTCCTCTTGTTTAGTCTTCTTATGATGAACTGGATCCACACCCATGAATCTGATTTTTTCTTTGTATCCTTCCATATACTATCTTTGTATGTTATTGTTCGGTGTTCAAAAAGCAAAATATTATGCCTGCTCCCACGAGGTATTAAAATGAGGTCCCAAAAGGCTAACGAATTATAATCAAAATACAGTGAGACGCCAATTTGTCTGTCGTCATGGTGTTAAGTGGACAGAAATAGTTGGGTGTTATTGTCGTCTTTTCTTATTGAGATTTTCATATTACCCTTACACAAGACGCCGAGATAAATGTGTATATTCTCCGTGACGAAACATCCCACATTCCATTCATCCTGATCCATTCGTTACGGGCATCGGCGGCAATGAGTGATACGAAAGCTGTTGTGGGGTGACGAATAACAATAACAATGGTAGTAATTACAAATCAATAATCAAGGATGTTTACTGCATTACAGCCGATTAACAAAATAACCAAGAATGGCTGAGTGTTTAATTGGCGCACTGAGTAGGTGTTCTTACCACTTTGTTACTGAATTCTGTTCTAGCTGCTTGCAGAGAGAAAACAAAGAACCCTGTAACCATACATATCGCTAGTACAACGAGATATTACATATCAACTATCCTTGCTTTACATCACAAGACGAACATGGCCTCACTGAGCTGATATTTGAAATACATTTCTGTTTTCTCTCTCTGTCTCTCTCTCTCTTTTTATTTTTATTTTAATTTTTTGAGAAAAGCATCGAGAAGCGCGATAATACGCAAGTAGGCATATAACCTGTTTACAGTTATTTTCATCGGGATACATAATGCAAAAATACAACTTTTAAGTGTGTTATTGCGTAATTCCAGTTATTGACAGTCTATTCGTGAGCTTGCTCGCATTCAGTGGGGTGAAACCTATCACAGAAGCAAGCAAAACACAAATATTTCTTGCACCATGCGCAACACATAAACGAAATCTCGCTGCACTGACGTGTTGTCCGACATATTACACGGAAAACATATCTGATTCGTGTTGCTAAATACAGCTCTATCAGATATCAATTTGGAAGCGTACCAAGTGTATAAAAGTATATCTTGAAATACGCAGAAAGGCGCATAGAGGTATTCGACTGAAACATAGCCATGACCAAAATTGTAACTCGGGTCGACAGCATCGTCGTCTACCACCTTGACAACTCGAACTGTGACATTGCTCGGCCGGTTACTTACGTTTACTAGTATCAAAGCTACAGCATGAAAACACAAAAATGTTAATAATCTGAAGATCATTAGTTTTGGAACCCATAGAAAGTAAAGCAGACATCAGTCGCAAGAGTGGTTTGAACACCACAGTGCTTTAATAGGGACGGACTTGGAGGTGGTATGCCGTTGCTTTCATCCGACCTTTGAGTTGACTTAACCTAGCCAGTTAATAGGGGAACCTACAGTTTTACGTGGCTTTCGGACCACAGTGCAACTCGGCATTTTTCACGTCAACAAACACTGCCCCAGGGGAAATATGTGTAAAACCGCACATAGAAATCGTGGGACTGGTGAGGGATCGAACCTGAGACCTTCGTATCCATAGTCTTGCTCTTTATCACCTTGCCACCATGCAGCCAACACTGTGGTTTCTGCTTGCCATTAAAATTAAGGATCTCTCATTTGTGCCTGCGTTGGCACTTGCGTGTCCCTTAGGAGACCTTACCTTTGGGATTACCCTCGTATACGTGTGTGTAAACGCCTTCCAATGCCCATTCAAGGAAGACAAGGATACCTAGTCTAGCTTCAATATTACAAATACGCCTCTGTTTGTGGATGAACGCAGACTTAGGTTGATAATCATTTTGAATATTTATCAGTACTGTACCCATTGGTGTGAAACTCGTTTTCTACCAATGATTCCCACAGCTACAGGAACACTACTTTAATACCTCTTACACAAAATATTTACGCAGTGCTATCAGACGAAAAGATCAACCTGACACAAACTGTGGGAAGTTTGTTTTACAACCTTCGTACCTGGATAAAGAGTTTTTCCTATTTGAGATATCTATGAACGTTGCTGCACAAGACGATTTAAGAAGAAACTAAATTCCTTCAGCTACGACAATGTTTAAAGAAATCATGTTAACGGCACTAAATCGTGGTTTGTAAATCGTTTACCAGCCGTACTCTGCCGCATTTCGCTGGTTCGAAGGCAAAAAGCTTACTGACAAATTTCACAGAAGGAAAAGGGGGACGAAATGTCTCCCACTCGAAGGTCATGTTGATTTACTTAAATGATTACAAAATCGGGTAAAACGAACAATGAGGTTACCAGTATAAGCACATTACTGTTGTCAATATGATGTTGCACCGCCCAGGGCCTGTAATGATAAAGGGCCCGTTCAGGTCAGACATATTGTACACAGAAGTTGAAGAGAGAGCACCACTAAATTCTACAATCCGTATACATTGCATACACACAGAAAATACTGTTAGAGTGTACTCATGGAGCCCAATGAGTGAATTGCTTATTTTCCGGTGAGAAAGAGCACTGGGAAACAGTCTTCGCTACATTAGGTTACTTAAACTGGCGTCACTTTGAGCTAGAATTTATGGCCAGCGACTAAGTGTAAGGTCAGTGAGTCAGATGCGGGTTTTGCAACTGTGAAATACTTTCCTTACATTATGGAAGCGAATATTAAATTTGAACTAATATTGCGAAAATTTTGGACTTGGATAGCTTAGAATGAAAATCTTTCTGTTTATTGCAAAGGAAAACAATTGATTTTCTAAAACATTCTGTGTCATACACAACTTGAAACAGGTCACGTCGACCAAATCATATGGAAGAACCGACAGCGACGTATATTGGAAGGCAGTAAGATCCCTTGACTTTTGGTTTGGCAGTATTCGACAGCCATTTCTAGGTGCAAGTAAATGAAGAAAGGCAGCGCGTTTTCGTTATCAAGTAACGTCTTCATCAATTACTTTAGTTTTAATGTGATCTACGAGTAATTGCTGATGTTTGATATTAACATGAAAAGGATTCCGTAGACAGGGAAAGAACTTGTTCTTGGGCAACTACTTCTATAATGACCAAAAGGACTTAAATGATCTTCAAGTACATGTGTTCCAGCAGCGGTATGAAGAAAATGATAGTAATAATGACGGTGATATTCGAATTATCCGGTAACTTCGGCCGGCCGGAGTGGCCGTGCGGTTCTAGGCGCTACAGTCTGGAACCGCGTGACCGCTACGGTCGCAGGTTCGAATCCTGCCTCGGGCATGGATGTGTGTGATGTCAAATGGCTCTGAGCACTATGGGACTTAACTTCTGAGGTCATGAGTCCCCTAGAACTTAGAACTAATTAAACCTAACTAACCTACGGACATCACACACATCCATGCCCAAGGCAGGATTCGAACCTGCGACCGTAGCGGTCACGCGGTTCCAGACTGTAGCGCCTAGAACCGCACGGCCACTTCGGCCGGCTGTGTGATGTCCTTAGGTTAGTTAGGTTTAAGTAGTTCTAAGTTCTAGGGGACTGATGACCACAGCAGTTAAGTCCCAAAGTGCTCAGAGCCATTTGAGCCATTTTGAGCCGGTAACTTCACACTTCACAGTGGATTTTCTCGAACTAAGAAATTTCCTGAATTAGTGAAAATTTCAAAATGGCTTCAAATCGAGGCTACGACGCCTAGAAGAGTCTTTACATCCTGCTGACATGAGAATAGCATAATCTCCACGTCGAAAGCTTGCTTCTACGTAACCATTTAATAGACTCGCGTTTTTTTTCCACCGTGACTAGTTTAGTAAGCTAAGCACATCATCCATTAGGCCTACAGCACACTCTTGGGGCTGGGAAATGTGGCCATAATGGCCTGGTGGAACGAACTATCACAAGTGCAATGCGTGGGTTCAGGCATTTACTTTTAAGAGGCACAAACAGATTTACTTTACATCTGGTAACCTCAAGAGAAAGCTGTTATAATCCAGAATCCGCATTAAACATCACGTTCCTTCATTCCAAACTGGGCAGAGCCGGTTTACGTTGGAAAATGACATAGGTGGAGGTCAGGGTAAACAGAAATACTGTCACCAGTAAACTTACTTACATTAGAAAATTTTATTTTATTTGATGAACTGATAGCCGTCTAAAGAAACAGGGCTCTTATTTTACTTGTACTTGATTGAACTAGAGACGTTGAAAAATTTGGTGCTGGACTGTGATTCGAATTCGTATCTCCTCTTTCGAGGATCTGAATCTCTCGGAACAGTATAGTTCAATCATTTCATTCCTTTTCCCAAGACTGCAGTCTTCTCTAGGTCTCCTCCAAAGGTAAATATATGTGGGTCCCAATCCTGATCCAGTACAAAAATATTCATAATTTCATTTCAAGCCCTATCACGTGCACACCGGCCTGCTAGTGAAAATTAACGTGCATTTTTAATGTCTGTTCATGTTGCCAACAATTTCTGGACAAACACGCACACATCTTACTGTTGGTGAGTAAGCAATACTTAAGCTATATTCGTGGACAATAAAGAAGAACGATAGGAGTGCGGTTCGATTGTCGCTCAGGCACAAAAATTTGTGTCCTTATTTTAAACACCTAGCAGCTGGCAAGAAAAACCGATACGTAACATTTGATTTTACTTAGTTAACAATCCGATTACGTCTTGGGTTCGTATCTCCGTCGCAGAACTTCACATCATGCGCTTCATCTTTAAATTCATACAGACTTCGTTACTTCTGAATTGAGGTATATCAGACATTTTTCATGGTTAGTTAACAGGGATGAAAGGGTCTTGGTAGGAGTCCCGGTTTATTACAAAAGCTGTCGACTTTTATTTTCAAGTTTAGATTTGGTTACTGATATAGGCGAAAATTTCGGCACGTCATGACTCTTCATGGATAGTCAGCAATATGTTATGATTAGATTAGATTAGATTAATACTTGTTCCATTAATCATGAATACGACATTTCGTAATGATGTGGAACGAGTCATTTTAATGAAAGATTTCTTTACATACCAGTATTCAATTTCTTTACAACAATTTTTACCGTCTCTCCCTCTCTCTCTCTCTCACACACACACACACACACACACACACATTCTCTTTTTATTTTTATTTGTTTGTTGTGCTCGACTATCGGCGAGGCACGAAAACGTCCGTGAATGAGTTTCTTAGTTTTGAGTACAGTTACGAAAGAAATATAAAAACAACTATGAGAGTTACTGATTTATGATTCTTAGTAGCAGTCAGTTCTGAGTATTATTAGCAACTAAGCTCCAGTCCCTAAACCTAGTTACAGAAATGCGAATCAGACACATTACGTATTCCAGGCCGTAGCAGCCGCGTCTTTGAGGCGCCAGCTATGGTCACTTCCCAGCCCGCTGTAGGATCACGTCGGTTCGTCTTCTTCCTGCTGGTAACTGAGATTTGGCAACAACGCAAGGTATGTTTGGCAACTCTGTGATCGACGAGTTACTTCCTGGTGTGCATGGAATTAAGCCTCAAAGTTCACTTGATTTCTCGTGTCATTTCCATTGAATAACCTGAGTTGTTATCGCTTGAGGTGTAACAGAAGATTGTAAATTTACGGTTTTCAGCCCAGCAAAGTCATTGAACGTGGCAATCGCAACTAATCTCGTCCTGTAAATAGCGGTTTACGAGTTCTAGCCACTGTTGGCCTCGTAAGAGGAAGGCGCAAATCATATCTATTCGCTAGCTCTGTGTTGACGTGCTGACCTGTGGAAATGCGACTGTTATGGTTCGTGGTTCCAGCCTCGTTGAATGTAACGTTTTTTTTCCCTTCTGTGTAAGAGCTGCAAGCAGTCAGATCAAACATCGATAAGCAAATCGTAAGAAAATACTTTCAGCTCATATTGCAATTGTGAAAAACTTACAATGTTGCACAACAGGTAAAGCCTCTTTCCGCTGCTGACAAGCGAATTTTGGGTTTCTAGGAATACTTAACTTTATTTATGAAATGCCACGTTTGCATACCTGTTGAGTATGAAACAGCATACCATTTAAACACAGACCCCCATCGAAATCTAAGTGAATAGTGTTTTACTAATTCGTGCAGATAGAGGCACCCTTGTGTACAGATACTCAGTTTTGTTAAAACAGACATTCGTCGTGAGGTTATCGTGGGTAGTTTTATTTCATTTCTTACAATACAGTGCACAGTTTTCGTAAGGTTTCTTTTAGTGTTGTTGAAACAATACTAAACATGAGAGAGAAATTAATCATCAACGATATATGCAAATTCTCTGATGTTATCTATAACAGTCTGACAATGCACATGCAGTTTATTGATTACATGCATATAGAAAACTTGTTCTGAGTTAAAGCTGTCAAACAAGGTTTGAAGAAGAATAAAATGCAACTACCAGATGACAGCTAATGTAGAAAATTCTTTTCTGACTATTTTGACGCATCTGCTGCCTGGCCGTCTATTAAACCTGAAAAGAACAAAATGATGCAGAAGTTAGCCTTTTTTCCACTTGCGACTATTTTGGGTTGAGAAGTGAAAAGAATTATGTTCAAAGTTCCATTAAATTGATAACTTCAGCAACAGCAGAATTGCGTTTTAAAAAAATGTAGTAGCGAATGTAATAGAACACGCGACGTCTTATCAACAGTGCGCGACGCTTACCGTTACGCTACTAGCCATGACGTAGCTACAGCACCTCTGGAAGTGAACAACAGTTCCTCCAGAACTTCGGCATTCCACAGTGCTGTGAGATAATGCATATGGCGGGATATAGACTTCTGAGAGACAGACAGTTACAGCATTTCTTTTGCACTGCACGATGGTTTCAACAAACAGATAGCGAAATAGAGTAGCTCAAATGGAAAGGAACACTTCCTATTTAAATTTCTGCATCCTACACTGTTGGCAGTTCTGTGTAGGTGGCAGTTACGTTATTTTATTTCGGTGATTACAAAATAGAGTCGAATGTATGCACTGGGTAGCCAAGGCAGCTAGTTCATGGCGATTCGGTCAACCAAGTAAATGAATGTACTAAACATCCTGCAAACCACTACAGGGAGCCTGTGTGTCAGAATTCTCATCTTGTGTGCCGCAACGGTGTTATGATTGAGAAATGAGGCGTAGAGAAGAGGGTGTGGTGGTCTGTTGGACTGCTGATAGTTTCATATGATGTTGGTCTCTGTTCGGTTCCAACTTCTGCCGATGTTTTTTGATAGGGAGAGGCAGATTCTATTCTCTTCTGGCTACGCCAAGTGAAGAAGGTATAATGGCATTGTGGTCTGAAAATCACATTAAACATGATATTCCTTCCCTGCATAACACTGTGTGTGTATTGTATGAGTGTCAGTTTCACTGTCCTTTATGCCCCAACTGATCGTTACATGAAAAACTAAAAACTAATATTTGGATAAGCTATGTGACTGCGTACTTGAATAAAAATTTTCAAGTGATACAGAATCTGATTTATGCAACAGAATCTAATGGACTAAAGTACATGACATGTTTGGTGTGTCAGGGTCACTGTTTCGGCCCTAAGTTTTGCACTCACCTCTTTAGATGGCTGCCTTCTTCTATGTGGTTTACAGCAATGCGCAGCAGCATGCATTAACATTTAGTATCCACAGCATATTATTTAGATGTGTAGAATAATAATTATTATTTGTAGGATAAGGAGGCTTCTTTCACGGACAAGCAAAACATGGGATTATTGCAAACTCGGACAAACAATCACGAACCTAACCCTGCAATTACTTTTGCGCTATGCGCTATGCTTGCGAAGCCTCCTAAATAATATGCTGTGGTTAGTAAATGTTAATGCAATTTTGAAATTGAAATAATTTGTTAATCTGGCACTCAGCCATTACTGACACATATGACATTTGTCATTGTCATTATTAATATTTGTTCATGATGATTCTGAAGTTTTAAATAGACTTATTTAATGAAATCCCTTCTCAAAAGTTATTCAGTAGTTAACAGGAAGCCGGCCGCTGTGGCCGAGCGGTTCTATGCGCTTCAGTCCGGAATCGCGCTGCTGCTACGGTCGCAGGTTCGAATCCTGCCTCGGCCATGGATGTGTATGATGTCCTTATGCTAGTTAGGTTTACATAATTCTAAGTCTAGGGGACTGATGACCTCAGATGTTAAGTCCCATAGTGCTTAGAGCCATTTGAACCATTTTAGTTAACAGGACCCAAGCAAGCTCGTTTTTATTAAATTCATTCTTAGTAACAATAAGCTTTAGCCGTTGCTGCTGCGCATTTCTGTAAACCACATGAAAAAAGGCAGTCATCTAAAGAGGTGAGTGCAAAACTTAGGGCCAAAACAGAGACACTGACACGCCACAACATGTCATAGTCCAGTAGATTCCGTTGCATAAGTCAGATTCTGTATCACTTGAAAGTTCTTACTCAAATACGCAGTCAGATAGCTTACCCGAATGTTAGTTTTAAGTTTTTCATGTAACGATCTTTTGAGGACTTAAATGACAGTGACACACACTGACACTCATACAAAACACACAGTGTTATGCAGGTTAGATTCCGTTTACTGATAGCTCAGGTTACTTATCGGGCAGTTTCACAGACGACATAGGCATATTAGTTGCATATGCTTTGCAACCTTTGAAAGTGCACTAATTCACGGAATAATGTAGGCAGCGATGTAATACTTTACAGACATGCCTGAAATGACATGGGTTTTTATTTAAACCGAAAACGGGTGCAAAAACCAGCCAACAGATGGTGCTGGACAGCAGCACGTCAGTGACGCGGCATGAAAATCGTGTATAAAATGAGTTGCAGTGAGAGAGGGAGTCTCCGGCCGTACGTGGGGTCTGGACCCCTCCACCATCCTCCACACCTATAAGTCCCTGATCCGCCCTATCCTTTGTTATGCCCATCTGGCTTGTATCTCCGCCCCCCCCCCCTACCTTTTATAAATCCCTCCAAATCCTCGAACGTCATGCTCTCCGCCTCGCCTATCGCATCCGTCTCCCCTCCCCCACGCGGATCCTGTACGATCTCATCCCCTTCCCCCACCTCCTCCTTTTCCTTGAAAGGATACGGATCCTGTACACCTCCCGCAAACTCGATCCTCCTCACCCGCTCGTCTCCCCGATCCTCTTCCACCCCCGCCCGCTGCCGCGCCTGTATTCGCACGTCCCACCCAGTCTCCATCTCTCCACCCTCCTTACCCTCTCCCAAGGTGGCTTCCGCCAGTTCCCCCTCCCTCATGATGCCCTCCTCCCCTCCGTCTACCCCTCCTACCAACTTTGATCCTCCCGCCCTCCTCCTGTGCTTGCTCCTCTGGGCACCCTCCCTCCCTTCTCTCCCTTTTCCCTCCCTCCTCCTTTTCTCCCCCCTCCTCCCCCGGGCCTCCACACCCCTGTCCCTCTCCTCCTGCCCCCGTCTCCTCAGCCATTGGCATCCTTTTTCTCCCCTCTCCCCCACCTCACCCCTGTTCCCCTCTTGGCAGGTCCCCGGACTCGCACACGCTAAGTGGACATTCGCGCGCCGGAGATCACCGCCGTCAGTGTTTCGTGTGTGCCGTCATGTTTAGTGTTCAGTGTTCACCGTCACACTCCATCGTTCACCAGTGCCATCGACATCTTCAGTGTTTGTGCCTCGTGGCAACAATTTGTAGTGTGCATTGTCTTCGAGTGTGAACGGCCTCATGTTTTTTATGTTCATGTGTCTACTGTTTTTTCTCCCGCCGTTTTGTTCCAACCCATGTGTCTTCTCTGTTTTATCATTGTACTATCTTTGGCTGAAGAGCGGCGTATTGTGCTGCTGCCAGCCTACCTGTTATACTGGTATTAAAATCACAATAAAGAAAAAAAAAAGAGAGGGAGTCAGTGCACCAGTAATCGCAGCATGTTGACTTCACCAGAAAATGCACTGTTAGTGGAACTTTGCTACCGGAATGCAGAATCCGCTACTGGAGCTTTACGTTCCTATCACTGTAAGGAAGATATCGAATCGGTTAACGACCTAGTTAAGTGTCACTGTGAATAAAATGATCACGAAGTTCGAAGCTATGGGTTGTTTAGACGAGCGGCTCTATAGTGGGCGACCAGATTAAGCGCTACTGCTGCTCGGACGGTTCAGGAAGAATTGGAGACTTTAGTGGATTCATCTCCGCATGGTGAAGTCAGTGCTCATGAAGTCGCACGTCGCACTGGAATTCCACGAGCTACTGTTTAGAGGGCACTGAGATGTGCCCTCCAATGCTATCTGTACAAAATCCAGCGTCGTCATGAACTATTAGCAACAGATTTTGTGACGTGGAATGCATTTGCAGTGTCGGCCTTTCAAAACATTGGGGGAAGATGACAATTGGTTGTCTAACCTGTCGTGGACTGGCGTAGGCCATTTCACATTCTGAGGATCAGTCAGTATCCATAACTGGGCTACCGAAAATCCTAGAAATATGTGAAACCCCATTGCATGTCGAGAATATTACGGTGTGGTGTGGATTTACTATATGAATAGTGATCAGACCCTTATTCTTCGACGAAATGGAGGGTGCTGCTTTCCAAAATGTCAGCGTAAAAGTGCGAGGTACGCCAGTGTATTACAGAATCGCATCATCCATAACCTTGTAAGTAGGCTGTTTAGGTTTTTTTTTATTGGTAACGCCATCTCTGTATAGAAAATCACTGGCTGTGCGGTGTGCAGTCTGTGGCTGCTTTGCATTGTTGTAATACTCGCCATTGTAGTGTTAGGCAGCTGCCTGTGAACAGCGCATAGCGTTGGGCAGTTGGAGGTGAGCCGCCAGCAGTGGTGGATGTGGGGAGAGAGATGGCGGAGTTTTGTAATTTGTCATGAACTGCTATATATATGATGATATCAAGGTAAATACATTGTTTGTTCTCTATTAATATCTTTCATTTGTTAACTATCCCTATCAGTAGTTAGTGCCTTCCATAGTTTGTATCTTTTATTTAGCTGGCAGTAGTGGCGCTCGCTGTATTGCAGTAGCTTGAGCAGCGAAGATTTTTGTGAGGTAAGTGATTTGTGAAAGGTATAGTTTAATGTTAGTCAGGGCCATTCTTTTGTAGGGAATTTTGAAAGTCAGATTGCGTTGCGCTATAAATATTGTGCGTCAGGTTAAGCACAGTCTAGTAAAATTGTTCAAAGGGGAAGTTTCATATGGCGACCCTTAGCCGAGGATACCTCACTGGAATCTTCTGATTTTTTTTCTTGTAGTTTGTGTAATTAGTGTAGCTTTTGTTTATTGCTAGCGCGTAATTGTAGAGGAAATCTCCTTTGTAGTTGTAGTCTTTCATTGTTGTACAGTAGAACAGTTGTGGTATGCATGTAGATTTGCACCAAGTATTTCGCAGCTGCAATTAACTAGATATTATTTTCAGTGCTATGTTAATGTGTTCCCCTATTTTTGCTCTTCAAATTGTGTTTTTCTGTGTTGTCGTGTGAAATATTGTGATAATGGCGTGTGAAAAACGTAATACTAGGCTCCAAAGTAAACTGAGAAATGACAGTGAAGACGAAAGCAGTGTGTTAGCGCCGCAGAGTAATGAATTAACTAATGTTCAAAGTAATAATTTGGTAATTGTGCATAGGGAAATGGAGCGGGCGGCAAACAATGGCGTAGACAGTGAAACAATTAGTGAGCAGGGAAGCATTATCGATCGGTCGGTCGGCAACAGCTCGCCTCAGGAATTCGAAATGACAGGACACAATTTCGCAAATACTGTAGATTCAGGTTTTGGGTCATCACCGTTTTCTCAAATAAGTCAAAACACATTTTCTGCTTGTCAAAATGTGAATGTTGCCGGTGCAAATCCACTGCCGAAAAGCGTAGAGAATCAGATTCCAGACACTAATACATTATTATTGGAATTAATGCAACAAATGGAACAAAATCAGAAACAAATGGGACAAAAGCTTCAAAAGTTAGACATAATGGAACAAAATCTTCAAAAGTTAGACACAGTGGAACAAAATCTTAAAAAGTTAGACACCACTCTTGAACAAACACGTGAGGATTTAACTAATGAGTTACATCACATTGAATCGAAATGTCAAAAAGTCTGTAACGACGTAAAAACACAAATTTGTGAGCATTTCCAACCTATTTTTTCGCGTCATGAAAATGCACTACAGAATCACGAAGCAGCCATAAAAGAACTGCAAACTACTGTTCATGAAAATCATGAGACCTTACAAGCTAAATTTGACTCAGTTGCATCTACCGATTCGGTTACGCAACTTGCAAAAACTCAGGAAAACTTGAAGGACACAGTAGATTCGATTTCAACACAAATAGACAATCTGAAACTTGGTTCAGAAAAACACACTGAGGAAATGTGTTCACTATCGGTGAAAGTAGCCGAACTTTCGGATCAGTTCACTAACTTATCTACGAAGGTAGATGACAATCTGAACGACACAAAACCGGTAGTCTTTAATGACACAGAAGAGAGCGAACAAATTAGGAAACTGAAACAAAATCTGAATCAAATTAATACGCAACACCAAAGAGAAATCCGCGAAGTACAAGATCAGCTGACACAGGTAATACAAGAATTACGTATTTCAGAGGACACTCGCGCCCCAATATGGGAAGAGGGACTTAGAAATACGGATCAACCACAAAATAATAACACAGGACACTTCGGAAATTATGAAAGAAATTGGCAAGGTGCACCGAATTTTGAGATAGAACCGCCGACACGAGGTAACAATGACCGATATGCTACTCACCGACACGATGATTTTTACTATAAGCTGTTCATGAAAAAAAAAATAAAAAAAAGGGAGGCAGAATAACTTCAGACGCAACAGTTCGGCGCACAGTGACGATTCAGGGAGAAATTCTCCAACACGTGACGGACAAGGAAGAAATTATGAAATCTACCGACATACCGACAGACCTGAATTTCTTCAGAACTGGTGGGATTCTAACAGAGCTGGGCCCTCTCGGCGAGGCGAATTTGTAGAAGTTCGGTCTCCAAACCCCAATAACGACGCGCGCCAACAAAGAGACAGACATTGACTCGCACAGCAGGCAGCTGCGTGCGCCGGCTGGCTCAGAGAAAAATAACATAGACGCTAACCTTAAAAAAAAAAAATTTAGCATTCCTCACCGACGTATACCGCATGATAATTCTGTTCAAGTTGAACCTCTGCATACTAGGAAGAGTAAAGGTTTACACCACATTTCACATGTAAAACCGTTTATTGAAAGATAATCTGCTTTTTTTAATGCAACATTTTGGTTTACTTGCAAATACATTATGGATTCAAGGTGCTTTCTGAGAGATACCAGGTGACACAGTGGTTAGTTTATTTGACAGCTACACGACTATATCACGACGCTACTAATGTGTGACACAATTCACCTTGTTGCTTTTGCGGTGTATCTGTTTTACATCTGCACAGTTTTTCTGAATTCTTCTGGAAAGTAAAACATGTTTTAGTAGTAACTTTTGTGGTATAGCTACAATGAGACAGCCTTTTTCGTAGCACAATAATACGTTACATTATAGTACCTTCTTGATCACGGTAAGGTATGTAATAACTAAGATATCTATTCGCAAAGCTTTTCACTTTTGTTTATCATGAGGTAAGTACATTGACTTCTGCAGAACTTAGCTTTCGGAGGACGATAACTACGACACTTCCACAGAGATTATGTTGCAACAAGACGCACATTTAGCGCTACAGGACACGTATTTGAGTGATTGATTTTGTACTTCAAATATTTATTTTTAAAGATTTTTGAAGTGCAATGATACAAGGGTTTTCCGTCATACATTTCATTCCATTGCTGTAATCTGTAATACCTGAGGGTATAATTACATTAATCCTCAGAGGGGTACACGCTTACTTTGTGTACCATGTGTGTGGCAACCACAAGGAACCCTAGCTAATATGGTATTTGCTTATACAACTTTACACATCGGTACCATATTTCTCTAACACACAAATTACACAGCTATCTGATCATGTAACTGAGAGATAAACATTTTTTTACTACATTAGTGACAGATGTTTACGTAATTACACAGTTGAATAACTTCACACTTATGAAATTGCATTTTGTCTGTACTTTGTGAAATGCTCGTATTTTTTCGGAACCATTGTGATACTATGAGAGCTTTGAACGATGGATTTGGTATGGGATCATGATTTTTAAAGTACGTTTGAGGTGGATGAAACTTTTGACATGAGCAGAGAATTTTTTTAGGTTTTGAAATTATTGGAGGAAGCTACGACGATTTTGAGAGTTGACTGAGGTGTTATGATGTTATTTTTACGATGACGATGTGTATTATGCTGCTGAGGTATGTTTATGGTCAAGAAGCTGATGCTATATGAGGAATTTGATTATGCTACATATTTCATATAATGAAATATTAAAGAAGCGTCGACGAATATATATATGTGTAATAAGGTAAGGAGTAATGAGTAGCGGTTAGGGACTCTGCTTTGTGGAAAAGGATGTTGGAAACCAAGAATCGTACTTTAAGAGTTATGAAATGTGTGTAAATGCGTGAATGTATCACAATGACGGCGAAAATTTCTTGGACACTGTTATATTCATAGGATTTTGTTTTTACACATTTGCAACGTAAATTCTCGACCTGTGAAATTTTTATATGAGACTGTCACTGTAGCGGAAACTGCTGTCGTAAATATTTCCGTAAGAAAGTTAAGTGACCACCTGCACGTGCGTCGTGGGCACACAGCTGTGTCAGACACCTGGAGAACAAGCCATTAGGGTGTGCCTTTCCGGAAGCACAGGTAGAGAGAGAAAAAAAAAAGGGAGGCCATTATCCTCGCTATTGACATTCGTTTGTAGAAAGCATCGTAAATACGACACGCTAATAATAACTTGGAAACATTCTTACATCTGCACACCTGATTAGGACAAGTGCCTATCTACGAGAATTGAGAGAAATGCCATATGGCTTGCTTTATGTATTTATTTACTCATTTTGTTTAATATCTAGTTTCTAGCTGCACTGGTTAAAATAAAATTTTATAGATGTACTAATATAAATATTTTCTGTCTCCAGATCCAGTAAATAATAGTTTTGTGATATATTTCCAAAAAATGAGGGAGCATAAAAAGACATTTCCCTTCACAGGAATTGCATAAACAATTTCTTTACGATTTGGTAACTTATCTGCTAGTGTAAGTTCTCGTGATGCATCACTCTAGTGTTACGATGTGACGTAAGTTTTAAACATGGCCATTTTTACTGTAATATTTTTTCTGCTTGAGCTATGTCATGTTTAGGTATAAGTTGCTGCTGTTTGCCAGGCATAATGTTACTGAATTTGACTTTGTATTACGCTGTTCAGCCAGTTTTACTACTGATTTATTTTTCTTGTTTGCTGCGCATTGTCTCATATTAGTTGTAATGTTGAATTGCTTGGTAATTTAGATTTACTGTAGCTTGCTTTGCCAGCTTGAAATTTTTGTCATTGATGTTTGTGTTACTTGATTTGTTCTGCTGCATTGCCTCGTCCCTTAGTTTAGCATCTGAGCTCAGTAGATTTAAGTTAGCTTAAGAGGGGGTAGACTATATAAGAAACTAGTTGTGATGAATGGAAAGAAATGCATTCAAGGTATATGAAAACGTTTTGGGCCAAAATGAGTATTGTACAATGATCCGTAATTATTTTGAAAGAAATATGAACAGAGTAGAGAAAGCAGGTATTGATAGGACTTTTTGGAAATAATGAGGAACGAAGGGAGATCTCCAAGAAGTAAAGAAAGTTTTGTTTGCAAAATACTGCAGTAAAACAAACCCTGTCCTTTCCTTGTATTATTCCGCTATGTGTTTGTGTACCCTTGCGTATTTGTTTTCTTCCTGTCTCTGTGTAGTTTCATAGAATTTTTTTTCTAATACTATTCACTATGATGAGGAATACTGTTATCCTCAAATATAATTTGCATTAATAATATGTTATTTTCTTTGTAAAGATGTTTAGACATTATTTATTCTGTTTTGTTTTAATGCTCATGTGTGAAGTCGATGTTTCAAAAGTTATTCTGATCTTTTATGTATTTACTTATGTCATAATTCCTGTAACACTGTTGTATATGTTATTTTGATTCTTTTGTAAAGCCTGTTTTATTACAAATGTTATCTGTATTGTTATGTTCTTTAATGATGTTTTCTGTATTTTTGTTATTGTATTCTCATGTTATAAAATTGTAATTGACACCAGTTCATCAAATTAAGTAACTTGTAAGTTACATCAAACTGCACACGTTTCTGTTGGTCATAGTATATGGACAATATGTGAGAAGTAGGGACTGTTAGTGTTTGCACGTGTGTTAATAATTCAGCAAGGGACTGGATAACAGCATTGCTGGTTCTAAGGACAATTAAAAAACTTTGTGAGTGCACAAGTGGTGGTTTATAGACTTGCTATATTCTCCGCAAGACTCTTTGATGGTGATTGTGCACCTGCACAGTCACAACAGATGGCTGCTGGCCATCTCTACAAGGACTGCAGTGGGTCTGCACTTCTGGTGGCCCACCAGTACCGTAATCTCTACAAGGACTACAGTGGGTCTACATCTTTGATGATCCATCAGTACCATTATTTCTACAAGGACTGCAGTGGGTCTGCACCTCTGGTGGCCCACCAATACCACAATCTCTACCAGGACTACAGTGGGTCTGCTCTGTGATGACCTACCCACCAATACTCTTCAAAACTTCGACTGACTCTGCTGTGGGTTTGCTCTGTTGTGGCCCATTACCTGTCTGCATGTCGAGTCAGCACTGTCTTTCCGTTGGAAGGACAACACTACTTCTTCAAGACTGCATGGAAATCCACTACGTCTGTGTGCATTGTCTTTTACTGCTCAGACTTTGAGAAAATAAACGGCAGTTTTACAATAAACGATTAGGACTGTCTTTATGGACTGTGAGAAAATTTTAGCTTTTGACCAACATTGTATCAATAAGTGTGTGCATTTGATTTCTTTGTTATTGTAATTGTGAAAAAAATTTTAACAAATATATATTGGCCAGTGCCCAAAAAAATTTTGTAAAATTTTTTGTGGGTAGCATGTGGGGCTATGTAAGTAGGCTGTTTAGGTTTTTTTATTGGTAACGCCACCTCTGTATAGAAAATCACTGGCTGTGCGGTGTGCAGTCTGTGGCTGCTTTGCATTGTTGTAATACTCGCCATTGTAGTGTTAGGCAGCTGCCTGTGAACAGCGCATAGCGTTGGGCAGTTGGAGGTGAGCCGCCAGCAGTGGTGGATGTGGGGAGAGAGATGGCGGAGTTTTGTAATTTGTCATGAACTGCTATATATATGATGATATCAAGGTAAATACATTGTTTGTTCTCTTTTAATATCTTTCATTTGCTAACTATCCCTATCAGTAGTTAGTGCCTTCCATAGTTTGTATCTTTTATTTAGCTGGCAGTAGTGGCGCTCGCTGTATTGCAGTAGCTTGAGCAGCGAAGATTTTTGTGAGGTAAGTGATTTGTGAAAGGTATAGTTTAATGTTAGTCAGGGCCATTCTTTTGTAGGGAATTTTGAAAGTCAGATTGCGTTTCGCTATAAATATTGTGCATCAGGTTAAGCACAGTCTAGTAAAATTGATAAAAAGAGGACGTTTCAACCTGATTGATAAACACGTGCTAGAAGGTACGACTTTTATGCAGGATGGCGCTCCACCCCATATTACTGCCCGTGTGAAAGATCCCTTGCACACACCGTCTGGTGAGGATCGCATGCTGAGCTGCTACTTACGTCATGATTAGCCTCCCAGGTTCCTATACCTCAAGCCGTGCGATTATTGGTCGTGGGATTATCTGAAGTCGCAAGTCTACTGCGATCATTTGATCTTACTAGGGATGCTAAAAGACGACATTCGACTGCAGTTTCTCACTATACCTACTGATATGCTGTATAGTACTGTTCGCAACATTGTCCCCCGGCTACAGGTATTGTTGATGAATGACGGCCGACATGTTGGGCATTTGTTCAGATTGCTTTTGTTATCTTATGAAACGCTATCTGTCGGTCATTTTGTGAACTTTTCTTAGGTTTCCATAAGAGCTGCATGCCATTTAAAGCGTGTGTGTCAATGTTTAATTCTCTACCTACGTTATTGTATTGAATTTTCAAATGTTAACGGACTTTTTGGTCCCCCTTGTACTTGACGTTGGCTCGGCCCATCTTTCAGTATGCGGCAGTTGCCTGGGGCAACGCGGCGAAGACTCACATCGACCCTCTGCAGAGGCTTCAGAATCATGCTGTTTGCTTGGCCCTTCGCCTGCCGCAATGCTTCCCAATTGATGAGCTTTGCGAGGAGTACGGCCAGGCCGCGCGCCTCTTCTACAGGAATATAACGCAGTCCACAATCCCACACATCCGCGCACTTGGCACGCGGCTGCAGCGATTGCACAACACTCGTTGGCCACATCCATTGCGTCGTTTAGTCATCAGTACGAGAAGGCAACAAAAAAACTCCAGTCACCACCTAGGACAACCGAAACGTCAGGACACCCCACACACCGCAGATTGGGGGCACAACTCTCATAGTTGAAGCACAGTCTCCGACTAACAGTCTCGAAACTCTACAGTCCAAAGAAATGCAATCTTCTGAGTGAAGTTGCTGCATGCTAAACGCTTGGAGCGCCAGCATCGCTTCAGCTGTCAAAAGTTTTGCCAAGTGAAGCGATGCCAGCGCTCCAAGCGCTAGCAGAAGAATGGACTACTACAAACGGAGAACTCGTTATTTTTAATGTGTTACTACCGTATCTCCGAGTCACTAAATGTGGTGCTGACTTTTCCAGTACGAAAAGGAAAAAGTAACTAAAGCAATATTCCATCTCCTCTTAAGCTCAATACATAATAATGAAATCTCAGTGCAGGGTAATACACTCCTGGAAATGGAAAAAAGAACACATTGACACCGGTGTGTCAGACCCACCATACTTGCTCCGGACACTGCGAGAGGGCTGTACAAGCAATGATCACACGCACGGCACAGCGGACACACCAGGAACCGCGGTGTTGGCCGTCGAATGGCGCTAGCTGCGCAGCATTTGTGCACCGCCGCCGTCAGTGTCAGCCAGTTTGCCGTGGCATACGGAGCTCCATCGCAGTCTTTAACACTGGTAGCATGCCGCGACAGCGTGGACGTGAACCGTATGTGCAGTTGACGGACTTTGAGCGAGGGCGTATAGTGGGCATGCGGGAGGCCGGGTGGACGTACCGCCGAATTGCTCAACACGTGGGGCGTGAGGTCTCCACAGTACATCGATGTTGTCGCCAGTGGTCGGCGGAAGGTGCACGTGCCCGTCGACCTGGGACCGGACCGCAGCGACGCACGGATGCACGCCAAGACCGTAGGATCCTACGCAGTGCCGTAGGGGACCGCACCGCCACTTCCCAGCAAATTAGGGACACTGTTGCTCCTGGGGTATCGGCGAGGACCATTCGCAACCGTCTCCATGAAGCTGGGCTACGGTCCCGCACACCGTTAGGCCGTCTTCCGCTCACGCCCCAACATCGTGCAGCCCGCCTCCAGTGGTGTCGCGACAGGCGTGAATGGAGGGACGAATGGAGACGTGTCGTCTTCAACGATGAGAGTCGCTTCTGCCTTGGTGCCAATGATGGTCGTATGCGTGTTTGGCGCCGTGCAGGTGAGCGCCACAATCAGGACTGCATACGACCGAGGCACACAGGGCCAACACCCGGCATCATGGTGTGGGGAGCGATCTCCTACACTGGCCGTACACCACTGGTGATCGTCGAGGGGACACTGAATAGTGCACGGTACATCCAAACCGTCATCGAACCCATCGTTCTACCATTCCTAGACCGGCAAGGGAACTTGCTGTTCCAACAGGACAATGCACGTCCGCATGTACCCCTTGCCACCCAACGTGCTCTAGAAGGCGTAAGTCAACTACCCTGGCCAGCAAGATCTCCGGATCTGTCCCCCATTGAGCATGTTTGGGACTGGATGAAGCGTCGTCTCACGCGGTCTGCACGTCCAGCACGAACGCTGGTCCAACTGAGGCGCCAGGTGGAAATGGCATGGCAAGCCGTTCCACAGGACTACATCCAGCATCTCTACGATCGTCTCCATGGGAGAATAGCAGCCTGCATTGCTGCGAAAGGTGGATATACACTGTACTAGTGCCGACATTGTGCATGCTCTGTTGCCTGTGTCTATGTGCCTGTGGTTCTGTCAGTGTGATCATGTGATGTATCTGACCCCAGGAATGTGTCAATAAAGTTTCCCCTTCCTGAGACAATGAATTCACGGTGTTCTTATTTCAATTTCCAGGAGTGTATATACGGTTCAAAGTAGCAGACTCGTAATCGCATCATCTGCAATCGTTTAAGAGGGGAAATGAATTGTGACCTGATGTGTTTAAGTTCAAAAAGAACTGATTACGAATATATTTTTATGGTTGGCTCGTACTTCCTGATGCTTTGCGACAATTTCTAGTTCGTTTCAGGAGTTTCTTGGCAGATTTCAGACTCATTTTAAAACATCCAGAACTAGGCACGATTTTCACAATCTTGGGGATATTTTTTATAGCTGCTACAATTTATAGTGGCACAATTAGCTTCGAAATATGACCTCATTTGCGTTTGAAATGTGCTTCTTCACTCCATATACATTGACCAGCCATGACACTATGACCACCGACCTACTGTACATATAAGCCCTTCCAGACGATAGCAGCGTCATCTGGCGAGGAATGACTGCTAATCAGACACACGCTCAGTGCATGCAGTATCAGTGAGCATGCTGACCGTGTGTAGAAGGAGAAGGCGAGCGATGTATCTCAGTTTGACAGAGGGCAGTTTGGCAGATTGTGATGGCCCAGAGGCTCGGCACGAGCATTTCGGGTGATCGAGGAGTGGTGTGGTGAATGTCTTCAACACGTGGCGAAACCAAGGTGAAACTACGTCCAGACGTCGTGGATTGAGCGGCCACCCCTCATTACAGATGTCAGACGCCGTAGGGTGGGCAGGCTGGGCTGCAGTACAGGTGTCAAGGAGCTGTTCCCCTGTAAGACGACGGGTTGGCATCCTCCCATAGATATGATGAAGAAGGTATCAGGGTTCGTGAGACAATACAACACTCTGCCACTGCACCAATGTCCATTGCCGATAGACGGCCGGGGTGGCCAAGCGGTTCTAGGCACTACAGTCTGGAACCGCGTGGCCGCTACGGTCGCAGGTTCGAATCCTGCCTCGGGCATGGATGTGTGTGATGTCCTTAGGTTAGTTAGGTTTAAGTAGTTCTAAGTTCTAGGGGACTGATGACCTCAGATGTTAAGTCCCATAGTGCTCAGAGCCATTTGAGCCAACACCTTCGAGGACATCACTTTGATAGCGGTGAAGTGATGCAAGCAGAGGTGAGGTTGTGGCTCTGTCAACAGAATCGAACGTATCAACAAAATTAGACCGTCGGGGAGAAATCTGTCCGTCGTCAGGGTGACTATGTTAAGAAATACATTTCTAGACACGAAGAATAAAGATGTAGAGTGTTAATAATGTTTGTTTTATTTAAAAAGCTTTGAAAATTTTCACATAAAAATTTCGAAGGCATTACTTCTCAGCATGCCTTCGAACGTTTGTAGTACAGCATTAAATGGCAATGTCGGCCGGTGTGGCCGAGCGGTTCTAGGCGCTTCAGTCTGGAACCGCGCGACCGCTACGGTCGCAGGTTCGAATCCTGCCTCGGGCATGGATGTGTGTGATGTCCTTAGGTTAGTTAGGTTTAAGTAATTTTAAGTTCTAGGAGACTGATGACCTCAGATGTTAAGTCCCATAGTGCTCAGAGCCATTTGAACCATTTTTAAATGGCAATGCATCATGGACTGGGGAAAACTAAAATATAAAAAATCGAACCGTTTGAGTTATTGTGCAATAGAAGGATATTAAAAATTAGGTTTTGTGGCAAGAATTAGGGAGGTTTTTCGCAGTACTAGCGAAGAAAGTGGTATGTGGAAAACATTGATAAGAAGAAGTAATGTGACGATAGGGCACGTGTTAAGACATCAGGTACAACTCCTATGCTGCTAGGAGGAGCTGTAGCCAATATTATGGGAGCGATACGCAGGCGCTTGTGATATCTGCCTGGATCACCACTTAATGTTGGTTCCAGAAACTTTATAAACAGCTCTTCACGGGATAGTTTGCGTTTATCTTCAAGCGTATTCCAATTCATCTTCGTAACACTGTCCCATGAGTCAAATAAACATGTGTCCATTCGTGTTGCCCGTCCCCGTATATGTTCAAAATGCCCAACTTGTCATATGTGGTATGGGTCCTACACACTTGAACAAAATTCCAAGATGGATCGCACGCGTGTTTTGTACACTGCCTACTTTCTAGATTGGTTGCATTATCCCTACTATTCTACCAATGAATCACATCCTGCCACCTGCTTTATCCAGAACTGAGCCTTTGTGATCTCCCTATTTCGCATACCCACAAATTGTTGTACCCACTTATTTGTATAAGTGGACCGATTCCAGCCTGTGACTCGCTGTTGTTATAGTCGTAGAATACTGTTTTTTTTTCGTTTTGTTAAGTACACAATTTTACATTTCTAAACATTTAAAGCAAGTTGCCAATCTTTACAATCTTTGAAATCTAATCAAGATCTGATTGAATATTTGCACAGCTTTTTCAGACAGTATTTCATCATAAATAATAAAATCTAAGGTTACTACTATTATTGTCTGCAGTGTCATTAATATATAACTTTAACAGAAAGGATCCTTACACCCTTCTCTGGGACAACACTTGAAGTTAGTTCTACATCTGTCGATGATTCTCCGTCTAAGACAACTTGTTGTGTCCTCCTTACCAAAATATCCTCAGTCCAGTCACAAATTTCGTTAATACCCCATTTGATAGTTCTTTTGGTAATAAGCACTGATGTGGAACTGAGTCAAATGGTTTTTGGAAATCGAGGACTACTGCATCTACCAAGCTCCTTTTAGCCAAAGTTTTCAGTATGTCACGTATGAAAAGTGCGAGCTGGGTTCCACATGATCGATGTTTTCGAAACCCATACTGGTTGGCATGGAGGAGGTCATTCTGTTCAAGGTACCTCATTATGTTTGAACTCAGAATATGTTCTAAGATTCTGCAACAAATCAATGTCAAAGATATTGGACAGTAGTTTTCTGGATCACTTCTACTACCCTTCTTGCAGAGACGGGTGTGACTTGTGCTTTTTTCCAACTACTGGGCACTGCTTTTTTGTCCAATAGACTTGCGGTGGATTACAGTTAGAAGAGGGGATAACTCAGTCTCAAGTTCAGTACAGAATCTGATAGTGGTTCTATCGACCCTATTGCTTCGTTCAATTTTAACAAGTTCAGATGTTTCGCAACGCCACTGACACTAATATCTATTATATCCATCGTTTGAGTGGTACGAGTATTAAATTGGGGCAATTCTCCTGGAATTTTCTTTGCAAAGGAACATTTGAAAACGGGGTTAAACATTTCTGCCATAGCTTTGTTACCCTCCATTTAAGTTCTTCTTTAAGCCGTGAATGACTGGACACTAACGTTGGTGCCAGTAACAGTCTTTACATATGACCAAAATTACTTTGGATTTTCTGAAAGATTTTTCGGCTATATTCTGGTACGAGCTCCGCCATTGCAGTTTGGTCAGAAGACTCGTTTCCGATTGTGCTACTGTCTAGAGCTGCTGAAGGTTTTTTCATTTTAAAATGCCGGTTTGCGTTGTTTGCGTTGTTTACGGGTGTACTAACCGTTGGAATAGTGCTACCAAGTTAAAAGGAATCACGTTCCATGCGTAAGTGGCCCCGTTCGTAAAATATTGTCGTTTATATTCGTGAGATGTGCGGTCTTGTTTACGTTTTGTGAAACTGTTTTCTTCTTATTTTATTTCAGATTTCCGATCAATGAAGCTCGTAGGGCTCTGTGGGTTCATATGCTTATTTTTCGTGACAAAGCACAAACGATGTTTGTATTTACAAATGAAATTTTGTATAGGTGTGTAAACGAGTAAGAAATATCATCCGGTATGTAAACTAGCATAGCTTTCGGGTTCTGCTTTCAGTTTACATCGACACAAATACAGTAAAAGGTGATTTGAGTTTGAAAAGAGCTTTGTACACTGTTATTTTTCATCATTCGAAGTTGGTATCCAAAAGAAACACTTAAGTTAACGAGACCAAATCAGTTGTATTGCTGAGGCAAAAACGCATTAAAAACAAAACGAAAACACCTGAAAAAGCTATTCTGACGTTGTGTTATGCATGTAAACATTGTAACACTCATCATCTGAAATTATTTCGCAGACATAACGTTAACTATGAAGAACACGCAATTCTAACAAGAGCTCTGTCACTGTTTTGACCAATCAAACATGGCGGCCCACCGGCTTCAAACAGACGTACAGCAGACGGCCATAGTGCCATCTCCCCTCCTTATACCTCCATGGTGTTTTCAGAGATTTCTATTTCAATAGCTTCTTTTATGACGCTATCCCAAAATCCCTTCGTTCTCATAACGACAGATGTTTAGTCGAATAGAAATCGGTGTCCATTTTCTAAGGCGTTTTCTGCCACGGCTGATTTTTCTGGATAGCGTAGGCGTAAGCACGTCTCATGTTCCATACGGCTTCGCTCCACAGTGCGTACTGTTTGGTATAGCCGGCACGGTAGCTCAGCGTTTTCGGTCAGAGGGCTAGCTGCCCTCTGTAATAAAAAAAACTGAGTTAATGGATCAACAACGAACTGAAACGGGTGTCTTTCGACGTCCACCCAGAGCAGATACAACGAACGAAAACGAACAAAATGAGATTAAAAAAAAAAAAAGCCCTACATCGTCCTTCACAGGACTCATAAGCTGTCGAATTTTTGCTGGGGGCCTGAACACTGATGAAATGTTATATCTCTTCAGGAGCCGGCTAATCTTTCCCGATACTGTACCACAGGAAGGCAAAAACACAAGTTTCTTGCTTTCTTCTTCGATGGTGTTCTCCTCTCTGTTGGTGTGTTTCTTGCGTGTCACACCAGATATAGCCTGTGACACCTGTCTGTGGCTGTACTCGTTTTCCCAGAAGACTTTTCGGAGGTGGCTCAGTTCTAGTGGCAGACTTTCAGCGTCTGAGACGACTTTAGCACGATGGACGAGGGTGTGCAGAACGCCACATTTTCGTGCCGGATGGTGGTGGCTGAGAGCGTGCAGATACCGATCTATGTGTGTCGGTTTCCTGTAGACACTGTGGTTGAGGTGCCCATTGGTTTTCCGTCGAACGAGGACGCCAAGGAAGGGCAGCGCACCATCTGTCTCGACTTCCATCGTAAACTTGATGTGGCCGTGAATACTGTGGCTGGGGCCAGGCCATCGCGAGGTTAAAACGGGTGCGACGGACGCGGGATGAAAACATTACCATATATGGCGAGGAAGAGAGCACTAGTGACGTCACAGTCAGGTGTGACTATATAATGGTTCAGATGGCTCTGAGCACTATGGGACTTAACTTCTGAGTCATCAGTCCCCTAGAACTTAGAACTACTTAAAACTAACTAACCTAAGGACATCACACACACCCATTCCCGAGGCAGGATTCGAACCTGTGACCGTAGTGGTCGCGCGGTTCGAGATGTAGCGCCTAGAACCGCTCGGTCACCCCGGCCGGCGACTATATAATGACGCGGCCACGGCGACACAGCAGTCATTCTTACCACTTGACAATGGCTGAGGAGAGCTCGGTCGAAATCTTGTGGGATTTTAACCACCTGACGCGGCTGAAGCCCGAGAAAATTTTATTAATTCATATCGCCGCGAAACCATGCATTCATGCACACGTATTACGCAGTTGTCACCGATTCTTTAGCACTTTCTTTACAGTGACTGTATACCTTGTAGCCTTCCTCGCACCACAGTCTGTTCTACTGGGTACAGATCTATCCAGTTCAAGGTCAACTATTCTTCTAAAATTCAACCATTATTCTATACATGCTCCTGTACTGAGCTATAAGTTTCAAGACATTTAATGATGTGTGACAGTACTACTTTACAGAACATATAAATCTTTCTATCTGTTTGAAATTCCCTTTGTAATTTGGTTATAATTATTGCTATAACTGTCTGGAGGTCACTGATACTAGCTTCGATGCGGACATCGTCAAAAAGGTCAGGTCTTTTTGTTACCATTTCCATCATGTGTGGGTTTCCAAGCAAGTGTTCTAGGTAGCTTTCAGAGAAGGCATTCAGTGATGTTCCACAGACTGTCTTTCCACAAAGCCGTAATTATTCAGTTTGGTTGTTGGAAACTTAAAGTCTCTTCCGATGGTGCAGAGGGCGCTGTAGTAGACTACGATGGTGGATGGTGGAGGCAGGTTGGCAGAGGTCAGGAGGCCTACGCCTCGGCAGGGCAGCAGTGGAGCTGTGTGTGGCTGCCTGGAAATTGCTCGATGTGTTGTCATAAAAACATCATTGTTAAAAAATCCATTTATCGTTCATCAGCTACTTCAATTGTGATGATACTCGGAGAAGCCAATGGCCGTCACCGGGAGGCTTGACAGTATGCAGCCTCGGACGGCTGATGGTAACGACGGCAGCAGTTCTTCACGGATGCAGACTGCGGGATGAGTAGCGTCTCGTAACGCAGAATCACGTCGTAGACTCGGGGTGAATGAGATGGCTCACAGCAGCAGCAGTTGCAGCCCATACGAACGGAGGAAGGCACCAAGGGGTTTCCTACACGGACGATGGCGGTTAAATTGCTGCACGGCCCCGAGATCAGTTGTAGATCTCTAGGGTAGGAGGTCGGTGGCGGCTGAAGTAGGGTTGCTCGCCAGCACCAGGGACGCAGGTGGTGAGTGACTGAGCCATGTAGACTCATAGACTCGTAGACTGACGTAGGTACCGCCTTGGGACTGGTGGCTAGCAGAGCGCGACACCTATTCAATATTCCCAGTTTTCCAAAAAGCATTTGCCACTATGTCCCGCTACAGACTGATAACGAAGATACGAGCATGCAGAAAAAGTTCCCAGATATGTGAGTGGCTGGAAGACTTCTGAAGCAACATAAAGCAGTACGATGTCCTCAATGAGGAGTGTTCAACAGAGACAAGGGTATCGTCAGGCGTGTCCGAGGAAAGTGTGATAAGACCGCTGCAATTTTCTATATACATAAATGATCTGGCAGACAGGGTGAGCAGCAAGCTGCGGCTGTTTGCTGATGATACTATGGCGTACGGGAAGACGTTGTCGTTGAGCGACTGTAGGAGGAAACAAGATGACCTAGATAAAATGTCTAGTTGATATGATGAACGGCAGCAAGCTCTAAATGTAGAAAAATGTAAGTTAAGGCAGATGAGTTGGAGAAACAAACCTGAAATGTTCTAATGCAGCATTAGTAGTCACAGTCACGTCGATAAACTGTCTATGCATAACGTTGCAAAGCTATATAAAATAGAACGAGCAAATAAGGATTACAGTAGGCAAGGTAAATGGTCGACTTCGGTTTATTGGAAGACATGTAGGACAGTGTGGTTCACCTGTAAAGGAACTGCATATAGGAAACTAATGCGACCCATCCTTGAGTATTGTTTGGGTGTTTGGGATCCGCTCCTGGTCTGATTAAAGGTAGACATCGAAGCAATTCAAAGGCGAGCTGCTAGATTTGTTATCAGTAGGTTCGATCAACAGGCAAGTACTATGGAGGTGCTAAAGGAACTCAAATCGGATTCGCTGGAGAGAAGGGACGTTCCTTTCGAGGAACACTTTTGAGAAAATTTAGAAAACCAACATTTGAAAAATGGTTCAAATGGCTCTAAGCACTATGGGACTTAACATCTGAGGTCATCAGTCCCCTAGACTTAGAACTACGTAAACCTAACTAACCTAAGGACATCACACACACCCATGCCCGAGGCAGGATTCGGCATTTGAAGCTGACTGCAGAACGATACTAGCGCCGCCAACATACATTCCGCGTAAGTACCACAGTGATAGATATGAGACACTAGGGATCATACAGAGGCATATAGCCAGTCGTTTTTGCTGCTGGAACAGGAAACGAAATGACTAGTAGTGGTACAGGGTACCCTCCGTCACGCATCGTAGAATGGCTTTTGGAGTATTTAGTAGACGTAGATATTACTAAAAATAACTTCTTTATACAGAGCTGCCCCATCCTTGTCTTGATACAGCATCAGTTTCTGTCATGTATGCAAAAAAAAAAAAAAAAAAAAAAAGGACTATGGCTTTGGATGTGAAGAGTCAGACCACCAAAACTGCAGTGGCCCTGACTTTCTACTCTGTCGTTGATATTCCAACTCCGGTCCCTCAGCCGTCCAGCGATGTAATAACTGCCAGGCGTCTTAGTGGCAGTTCTTGTTGTATCAGCAGGCAGTCCCTGATGAAACAGCTTCGATCTGACATACTTCCATGTCTTCTTGCATTAGTCACGGCAGTTGTCCCAATATTACTCAATCGTGCCCAGTAAATTATTTTGCGGCGCAAAACACCTCCCTCCTTCAGAAGATCCTGCCCACAATTACTGCAATGGCTCGATATGTATTATACAGGTTCACAACTATATACAGTACTGTCAGTTTCCTTTCTTACACTGGTTTAATTTGAACCACAATGTTCATTCACATTTCCCTAATTTTGAAAGGTACTTTCTGTAATTATTCCACTGGGCTTTTCTTTATTTCCCTACAGTAACATGGTTCCATTGAACCATCACTTATAGACTAGAATGATAGCATCATCAGATTTGTTGAATCCTGCCAGTCGTCGAATATGGGGTGTCTAGGAAACTTACTTTCTCGGATCGCCAGACAAACAATTCAAATATATCCTGTTAATGAGTTGTATTACGTAAAGTAAATGACAATACTTTACTTTGAGAATTACATTGTGTCACAAGCAAAGGGTGACATTCAAAATAATAAATGTTCTTGAGTATAACAATTCCAAGATTGAGCTACATACAATGCATTAACAAGTAATGAGCTTTGACGCTACTGTTCAAGGTCGCTGGCCTTGAAGCTTCTCGTAGAATTGGGCCACGACCAGTCGGGCGCGGCGCTTATGTCCTCTTCGCATAGAGGCCGCTCTTGTGGTGTTGTCGTCTTGGAGAGGGGTCGGTCAGCGTGCAATTGGCTGACGTCTTTTTCACAGCCCTCTCTGCTCTAACGTTCCCGACTGGCTCGCCGGCGCTTCACTTTACGCCGTAACAAGATTTTCTCTCTTGGATCATTTTCTCAAGAGTCACTTAAAATCGCTATCGCTATCGCTTGCGCCTTTGTCCCGCATTTTGCGCGGGGTTGGCGTGGTTAAATCGGATTTGGCATGTTAAGGTGAAGGAGTGGCCAGATGCCCTTCCTGCTGCCACCCCGTACCCCCCCAGGACGGAATCAGAGTACCCCATCTGTCTGCGTCCAGTGGAAATCACGGAAAAGTGCGGATGTGTTTCAAATGGTTGGCTCTGAGCACTATGCGACTTAACTTCTGAGGTCATCAGTCGCCTAGAACTTAGAACTAATTAAACCAAACTAACCTAAGGACATCACATACATCCATGCCCGAGGCAGGATTCGAACCTGCAACCGTAGCGGTCGCTCGGCTCCAGACTGTAGCGCCTAGAACCGCACGGCCACTCCGGCCGGCGTGTTTCAAATGTCTGTGAGTCGTGTAACTGAGGCGGGACGTGGGGACCAGCCCGGCATTCACCTAGAGACATGTGGAAAACCGCCTAAAATCCACATCCAGGCTGGCCAGCATACTGGCCCTCGTCGTTAATCCGGCGGGCGGATTCGATCCGGGGCCGTCGTGCTTACCCGAGTCCAGGAAGCAGTGCATTAGGGCTCTTGGCTAACCTGGCGGGTTCAAGAGTCACTTAACATACCCCCGCTCAATTCCTTGTCATGCCTAGCTTTATCAGGTGGCTTGTTATTCAATTTTTACTAAACTAATTATTGCCAACGGCCTTGACGCGATGGTAACACTGGTTCCCATGAGGTAACGGGAGTTAAGCGCTGTCAGTTTTTGCTGGCACCTGTACCGTCTGAGTCTGTCGAGCACTGTTGGCAAGCGGGGAACACTCAGCAGCTCTGGTTCTGGTCACGAAAACAAACACAGGCTGGAGAGTGATGTACTGACTGACCTTATGACCTTCCATATTCGCACCCAGTGACGCCTTTCGGCTGAGGATGACATGGCGATCGATCGGTACCGTTGGGCCTTCCAAGGCCTATTCGTACGGAGTAACTAAGTATTACTTGCTGCAGATAACCCAGTCCAGTGGTAGCCAATGTACAGGAAGTTCACTGGTGTGGGTAGTTTTCCACCTGAGGCAGAGGCAAGTTATGCGAAGCAAAAGCAGACCCACAACAGAGCCCAATAGCGAGACGCTGATGGTGATAATGTTGTCGCGGTGCTTATCATGATGTTGCCACACAGTCCGAGACATTCGCTCTTTTGTGAAGCTTAAGCTCATCCAGTGCATGAAAGAGGCCTGGTTTTAGAGTGCTATTTAAATGTGTCAGGTCGTAAGTTGTCAACAGCTCTAAGGGTTTTTGCGGCAAATACCATCAAAGTTGTGTCGGCTTTGTTATAATTGCTCCATTGATGGTAGATGGGAGAAGGAAGTCATACCAGTGACTGTTTTGCAACTCCAACTTCATCATTCCCTTCAACCGTCTTTGTTCATTACACTTCTCTGTCAC
The DNA here is from genome assembly GCF_023898315.1 of Schistocerca nitens. Classification (NCBI taxonomy): domain Eukaryota; kingdom Metazoa; phylum Arthropoda; class Insecta; order Orthoptera; family Acrididae; genus Schistocerca; species Schistocerca nitens. The sequence continues at coordinate 280,051,065 of NC_064618.1, read as the reverse complement.
TACCTATGAGACAAACACAGAGTAAACCCAATGCATGTCGATCCTCCGAAAGTATGGGTGTGGTGTCAGAACATCCCTCTGGTATTCTACCACTTCTGCTTTACCGAGGAATAACTGCATTTCACATACACCTGAGCCGGTCTGAATCATCCTGGTTGGACATATCACAGTCCTCTATCTTTATCACAAACGGAGGTCATCTGTTGACATCAACTCATAATTACCTGCCCCCCTTGGAGATAAGCAGTACATCCTGAGTTCTTTCATGTCAGAAAGAACCGATACCACACATGTAATTTTATAGATACACCTCGACAGGCATCGACTATTTCAGTGGGGATGAATACTATCATTTGCCCCCTTGCGAGAGATCACTGAAGCTGCGAGCAACATGAACAATGAACGGGTCACAACATCAGTGGCGAGGAGAAATTGGGAATTTGAGTCGGACGGAAGGTGTATCTGCGTGGTCCACGCGGTTAAGGCAATCATTCCAGAGAAACGGAGCATCCGGGTTCGAGTATCGGTCCAGTCACAAATTTTCAAGTACAGCTGTTGAATTATTTCAAGGTCCAAAGCAGCTACGTCGCATAAATTTCCCTATAGACATGTAAATTTAGTTGTTGCGGTGACAATTGGGAAGTGCTCGCAGGATTTTATTTCGCAGCTCAAATCGTTACTAGTGTACTTTTCTTCTTTGTCTCGCAGTATTAATAATATAGTGTTTTCTAAACCACGAATGAATTAACTCAATAGCCCTCACTTGGCACAATCATAAATACGTCAGTACAAAACTAAGATTGAAAAATAAATTAAGATTTTTTATTTCGGCACTGCAACAGCGAGTTGTCTCTGTGCTGTTTGGGCCATTTCTCCTCGCCTCCACTACATATTCATCAGTCTTCCAGGTACTGCATTTCCCACAACTCGAAGCTGGGTGGAGGCTCAGAGGTTCTTAGTTGACAACCGGCCGCTGTGACCGAGCGGTTCTAGGCGCTTCAGTCCGGAACCGCGTTGCTGCTACGGTCGCAGGTTCGAACCTGCCTCGAGCATGGATGTGTGTGATGTCCTTAGGTTAGTTAGGTTTAAGTAGTTCTAACTCAAGGGGACTGATGACCTCAGATGTTAAGTCCCATAGTGCTTAGAGCCATTTGAACCATCTTACTTGACAACTTAAAATAGATTTTCTCTAACAATATTAATTCAAGACTTTTTCCCCACTTGCCGCCCTTCAGCTATCACTCAGCAAAATTTTTCCTCTTCCCCAAGAACCACGGACCCTGTCAAGATGGGGTGGCTTGCATTAGCGGTACCGTAGTTGTAACGATAACTGAGGGGTCTCTGTGGAGAGACCAGACTAAAATGTGGTTCTTGAAGTCGGTCAGCAGGCTTTTTAGTAGTTGTAACGCAACAGTCTGGGCCATTGACTTGTAACATCAGCTGTGATGGCCGTGCACTGCTGCTACCGCGGATCGCTAATGTTGGGCGAAACTACAGCCGTTACCTTCTCAAAAGTCATACAGCTCTACTGTATAGTTAAATGATGATTGCATCTTCTTGAATAAAATATTCCAGAGGTAAAACAATCACCCATTGTGGTTTCTGCGCGGGGACTACTCAGAAGGATGTCGTCATCAGGAAAAGCGAACCTGACATTCTATCTGACGGAGCGTGGAATTTAGTCTCCTAATCGGACAGGTACGTTAGAAAAAAGGAAGTGGATATAGTTAATTAGTGTAGATAGGGCGGATTCGATCCGGGGCCGGCGCGCCTACCCGAGTTCAGGAAGCAGCGCATTAGCACTCTCGGCTAACCTGGAGGATAAACAGAATTTCTGGTCAGGAGACTACAGAGCTGTAAATGCGAGTACAAAATCAAATATGTCTAATAACGGATAATAAAATAGGAATGCGGTTAAGTTACTATGAACAGCGTAGTGAACAGATTATTATAGCCAAGAAAAATACGAAACCAACAGCCAGTACGGCAATAAAGGTTTATATGCTGTAAGAGGTATGCGCTGCCTGCGATATGTAAGCTATAAGAGAATCTGAGACCAAAGAGCTGTGTTGTATGCAGTAGGAACTGTGTAGCAGTGGGAGTAACTGGTTGCTAGCGAGCAGTCTGGTGTATCGCGTTGGCTGGGCCGGTCGTGGTGCACCGATGGCGGAGCCTGAGCGTATAGTATAAGGTAAAAGCAGCCTCGCGCATATCTAGTAATGTTATGTGAACTCCCATGTAAATCTTTAAAAAAAAAGTCCTAATAATAATTCTTGTCATATAAAGTAATTTCCAACAAGCATTCATTTCAATTTCAAGAATTTACTAATTTCTCCAATCCTTAATCATTCCGATTGTTGCAAAAGAAAAATCAGTTGCTTCCTTTCATAAATGACAAATGTATAGGCCAGCATTGCACAGAGCTGTGCCGGAAAAAGCTATTGTAAGAGCAGATAGTTGCCGACAATTATCGAGTTAAGAATTTTTGCTTTTTATTCAGAATGACCTTACAGGGCCCTGACGCAGCACTGCTGTCGTCCAAAATTTACCAGGTTACTGAATTTATTTTTTATTATGAGGTTTAAGAATTTTTCTGTTTAGAGCTTACATTAAATGAGAAAAGAATTTTGTGGGTACATTAAATGTGAATGGATTTCTGTACGGAGATTATAAATGGGAACCAATTTTGTTCTGAGCTTACACTAAAATTAGAATCATTATCAAAATAATATTTATTAAATTTTTGTGGGGAGGTTACACTTGGCGACAACCGGCCAGGATCGTATTTCTTTGTGAATCTCTGAGAAGTAGTCATATATCTGCTCTTACTTACTTAAATGTAGTTTGGATCTGGCGCAACGCATTTACTAATTTGTCACTCTTTCTTTCACAGATCATCGGCAATTTCTTGCTCTTTGTTGTAATTGTGTTTGTTCCATTTTTGCTTTGTCTTTGTTTCATTTTTGTGCTTAATTTTGATTTGTGAAAAATGCCGCGAAAAACTGTTAACAGTACATCGCGATGTGCAATGAGTGAAATAGCCGACTCGAATAATTTGACCGATAATACTTGCGACACTCAGGGTAATAATGATAATCCTCCATTTACAGACAATCAGTGCGTACCGATCACTAATATTGATTTTGATCCTAATGATGCGCAAACAAATGCAATTATGTCCAGAGTAAATGTAACAATTGATGACGCGGCACGTACCGATACAATGAATGCTGCCCAGTTTGACACACCCGGTTTGCAAAATTTGAATTGTGAACAGATAAATTCTTCTCACGAAGATGAACAATGTAGTCAAAATACGTCAGATTTATTTGATTCCGAGGTAGTGACCCACAGTGCACACCCGATTGGCAAACCTTTTCAAGAATTACAGAATGACCAAATGGTTACAGAAAACGTGACAAATGCAGATACACGAACACAAAGCATAGAAAATAGAGTCGCTAATTTTGGCTGGGATCAAGTTATGGCAGTATTGCTACAACTTAATAAAAAAATAGACAACAATTCCAAACAGTCGAAGAAAGAACAAGACGACAATTACAAACGACTCAATGAATCGAACAAACAGTTTAATGAAAATCTCAAACAAAAAATTAATGAAAGTCTCAAACAGTCGAATGATAAGCAAGATAACAATTTCAAACAACTTAATGAACTGAACAAACAACTTAATGAACAGAACAAACAACTTAATGAACAGATTACAGCCGTTGCCGCGCAATGTCATGATACTAAAGAACAATTATGCGAGGAAATTAAGGCTTGTGCTAGGAGCAGTAGTGAAGAAATTAGATCTGTGGCCTAAGAATTAAGGAATACGCAAGCAGCTACAACGAAATTACTTAGAGATGAAATTAGTGCAGTCGCTAAACAATGCTCTGAAAACGCAACACAGTTACGCGACGAGTTTAAATTAATGTCAGCAGAACTTTCACGTACACTGGATGCGGAAGTAGACGCGAAATTTGACCAACAGAACAGCCAAACTGACGAACGTTTTAATCACCACCTACAAAACAGTGAAACGCGTTACCGTAAATTTATACAGGAACAGAATAAAGTAAAGCGACAAGTCATGGAAACAATTACTGCACAGAGACAGGAAGATAAGCGTAAATTGTTTACGAAAGCAAAAACATACGTAGACAACAATATTACTACTGTATCAGACGAAATCAAACAGTTGAACGCCGAATTGCATGATGAAATCTCCGATCTTAAAACAAAAACAGACACACACACATTAGACTTTCAGACAATGACCAACGGACTTGAAAAGTTGGAACTAATACAGGATGCCGATGCCATCAAAGCAGACGTTAAAAAATTGAACGAAACCACACGTAACATACAAAAACAAATTAATGCTTGTGATAATAAAAACGATGATCAGGTAAAAGCACTGACTGAAAAATATGATGAATTGGCCAGTCGTATTGACGTTATCGAAAGTAATAATGACACCAAATAAGACGATACGTCACCTGTTTCGTTTAATCAAACACCCGAATTTCAAAATTTACAGCAGACGATCAGTGAGATAGGTTCGTCCAATAATACATTACGTAGAAAATTGTCATCTTTACAGCACGAAGTGACGGAGATGAAAAATATTTCAGCCTTTAACACATCACAGCATACGCCACTTTGCGAACATTTATCAGACTCACACAGCCAGTATAAGTTAGGTAATTTACAGAGAGTACGTGAGTTAGATTCCGAACAGTCACAGACAAATAGATTCTCATACAATCCCGAACCTGTTCAGACATACAGAGACGATAATTTTGATTACAAGCATTTTCTATCCGTGAGAAAATTTAAAGTATTTAAAAATGACAGAACACAGATTCACCCCTTGGATTGGATACAACAATTTAGCTTTGCTTTTCCACCAACTTGGCCCGTAACACACAAACTTGAATTTATTTGCAGTTTTTTGAAAGGCGAACCGGCAACTCGTATGAGACCGATCGCGAGACAATGCTATTCGGTAGAAGAATTTCAGAATGCTTTTCTGTCAGCGTATTGGTCGAAGACGACACAGCGCGGAATCAAGGATCAACTAATTAGTTTACCGAATTATGAGAATTCAAATTTTTCCACTGTCACGCAATTTTTTGAACACATGGTCCAACAAAACCAGTACTTAAGTGAACCATACAGTGAATCTGCACTTATTAAATTATGTATTTCTAAATTACCACGATCATTAAGAGTATCACTTTTAACAGGTCAGCAGAAAGAAATATACACTCCTGGAAATAAATATAAGAACACCGTGAATTCATTGTCCCAGGAAGGGGAAACTTTATTGACACATTCCTGGGGTCAGATACATCACATGATCACACTGACAGAACCACAGGCACATAGACACAGGCAACAGAGCATGCACAATGTCGGCACTAGTACAGTGTATATCCACCTTTCGCAGCAATGCAGGCTGCTATTCTCCCATGGAGACGATCGTAGAGATGCTGGATGTAGTCCTGTGGAACGGCTTGCCATGCCATTTCCACCTGGCGCCTCAGTTGGACCAGCGTTCGTGCTGGACGTGCAGACCGCGTGAGACGACGCTTCATCCAGTCCCAAACATGCTCAATGGGGGACAGATCCGGAGATCTTGCTGGCCAGGGTAGTTGACTTACACCTTCTAGAGCACCTTGGGTGGCACGGGATACATGCGGACGTGCATTGTCCTGTTGGAACAGCAAGTTCCCTTGCCGGTCTAGGAATGGTAGAACGATGGGTTCGATGACGGTTTGGATGTACCGTGCACTATTCCGTGTCCCCTCGACGATCACCAGTGGTGTACGGCCAGTGTAGGAGATCGCTCCCCACACCATGATGCCGGGTGTTGGCCCTGTGTGCCTCGGTCGTATGCAGTCCTGATTGTGGCGCTCACCTGCACGGCGCCAAACACGCATACGACCATCATTGGCACCAAGGCAGAAGCGACTCTCATCGCTGTGAAGACGACACGTCTCCATTCGTCCCTCCATTCACGCCTGTCGCGACACCACTGGAGGCGGGCTGCACGATGTTGGGGCGTGAGCGGAAGACGGCCTAACGGTGTGCGGGCCCGTAGCCCAGCTTCATGGAGACGGTTGCGAATGGTCCTCGCCGATACCCCAGGAGCAACAGTGTCCCTAATTTGCTGGGAAGTGGCGGTGCGGTCCCCTACGGCACTGCGTAGGATCCTACGGTCTTGGCGTGCATCCGTGCGTCGCTGCGGTCCGGTCCCAGGTCGACGGGCACGTGCACCTTCCGCCGACCACTGGCGACAACATCGATGTACTGTGGAGACCTCACGCCCCACGTGTTGAGCAATTCGGCGGTACGTCCACCCGGCCTCCCGCATGCCCACTATACGCCCTCGCTCAAAGTCCGTCAACTGCACATACGGTTCACGTCCACGCTGTCGCGGCATGCTACCAGTGTTAGATTGCGATGGAGCTCCGTATGCCACGGCAAACTGGCTGACACTGACGGCGGCGGTGCACAAATGTTGCGCAGCTAGCGCCATTCGACGGCCAACACCGCGGTTCCTGGTGTGTCCGCTGTGCCGTGCGTGTGATCATTGCTTGTACAGCCCTCTCGCAGTGTCCGGAGCAAGTATGGTGGGTCTGACACACCGGTGTCAATGTGTTCTTTTTTCCATTTCCAGGAGTGTACTTCGGCATTCAGAGATCTGTTACAGCTTTTGGAAGTTCAGCAATCAGATTAGTCCTTCATAAACAAAAATTTTTCATATAATAACCAAGGTCAACAAGCATACAGCAAGTACGATCAGCCACGCTATTTCAATAGCAAAGGTAATAGACGCTTCAGGAACGACAACCACCAGAACTTTAATAACAGACAAAATTTAAATTATCAGTATCGTGAAAATTATCAGCAACAGGAACCACATTATGGTAACAATAGACGCTTTTCACCGCAACAGCATCAAAGCCAGCCGGTTAGCATACCTAACCAACAATGTAATGTACAAGGTCAACCAAGCTTTAATGTTTCGCCGCCTACACGTATAGCGTCGGGTCCGCCAAATAGTAATGCACAGCAACAAGGAAATCAGTACGTGCAGAAAACACACCATTTCAACTCATATCGCAATGCACCGTATAGAAATGACTATCATGACAGACGTAAAAGTAATGAGCACAATTTTCAGCGTACGTTTAATAACAGTCGGTCTTACCAGCAGCAAAATCATTCGCAACAGCAGATTGTCATGAATGAGACAGACAGTAGATATCATCCCGAACGTAATACGTCAGGACGAAATAACAGAACAGTTCCAATAGTCGAAATGCCACAGCATCCTCCCACAAATAATAGCACGTCAGATAGAATTTGACTAGATACAGTACAGCTTGCATCTTTCAGCAACGCAAGCAATGCTTTTGACACGCAGAATCTTGTTCACGAAAATGTTATTACTTTTGACGACATCCGAGACACTCTTTTGCAGGAAAGACCAGTTATTAAAAAAAAACCATTTCACACCCTGTCATTGAAGTAAAGATTGGATCATCCAAATTTTCAGCAGTAATCGATTCTGGATTACCTATGTCAGATATAAATGAGGAAACTTTCAACGAATGTAACAAAGAGAATACCTATCCTACGTTACCATTAGGCAAAACTAAAGTAAAAGGAGCAGTATCTTGTAAAGGAGTAGATGTAAAATTACAGACACATTTATCATTTTGCATTGCAGGTCATACATTTCATTCAAATTTTTGGATCGTTCCCTTATTGACAACAGACGTTATTTTAGGTACGAATTTTCTGTACAACACGACGCAATTATTGACTTTCAAAACTCCTATTTAATGTTAAAGGCTGAAAATGTACAACTGGCTTTAGAATTTCAGCACTCTTTATCTGCAGAAGAACAAACAATTAATCGTACAGAGGTCATTTCCGCATCACGTAACATAGACTGCCATTCCACATTGTTCACAGATACGTACGTACACAACTATAATACTCCAGACGAAGCCGACTATGACGTTATGCAAATGATTTCTGATAAAGTTAAACAGAGCAGTGCAAATACAGACGACGAACGCACGCAACTACGCAATATTCTTTTACAGCAAGTTCCAGGTTTTGACAACGTGCCTGGTACTATGTCCGGTTTTATGTATGAATTTCAAGTTAAACAGCACGACACATTTAAAGCCAAACATTATCCCATTCCGTATATTCACAGAGAACAAGTTAAGAAAGAATTGCAAGCTATGCTTGACCAAGGAATTATTGAACCGGCAGTTAGTCCGTACATAAACCCACTCCATATTTTTAAGAAAAAGGATGGTTCACTTCGCCTCGTACTTGATTCGCGTCACATCAATGACATTATTATTAATGAAACAGATCGCCCTCAAACACTAGAAGAACTTCTACAGAAATTTCATGGTACTGCTATTTATTCCACATTAGATTTGAAATCGGGATTTTGCCAAATTCAACTCCATCCGGACTGCAGAAAGTACATGGCTTTTCTCTGTTTTGGTGACTGTTATCAATTTTGCAAATTACCGTTCGGTTTAACAATTTCTTCAGCAGCATTTATTCGCGGTTTGAATACTATACTTCCGACAGAACTTAAAGACAGAATCACAATGTATGTAGACGACATTCTTATTGCAGAAGCTAACTGGTCTGAACACAATCTGATTCTTGAACAACTGTTACGAACTTTTCGTGCACAAGGACTCACAGTTAATCTCAGTAAATCGCACTTTGGCAAGACTTCTATAAAATTTCTTGGATATGTAATTTCAGCAGAAGGCATTGCGCCTGACCCGGAAAAACTTCAAGCTTTACGTGACATTACTGTACCTACGACGAAGAAGCAACTACGCAGCTTTTTGGGTTTAATTAACTTTTTTCGTAAATTTATTCATTACTCTGCTTTAGACACCCCTAGATTATGTCAATTGACGGGTAAAAACACTATTTGGTCCTGGGATAGCCAAGCACATTCTGAATTTGTGAACCTGAAAGAAGCTTTGTTGAATGCACCACTTTTATCACATCCAGATCTTACTAGAAATTTTTCCATTGCCACCGACAGTTCTAACACCGCTTTAGGCGTACACATTTTTCAGGAAATTGAAGAAGATGGTACTACAGTAATTAAAAAACATCGCCTTTGCGAGTCGCATTCTGTCACCTGCTGAACGCAATTATCCTGTCACAGAACTTGAAACATTATGTGTTGTATGGGCATTTGCGAGATTTAGGCATTTTCTTTATGGAAGACACACTACCGTTTACACAGATCATAGAGCTATACAGCTTTTACTTTCCCCTAAATTTACACACGACAGATTAAGCAGATGGAAACTTTATTTACAGGAATTTAATTTTACAATTGTTCACATTCCCGGTACACAAAATATTGTAGCAGACACACTATCCCGTTCTCTCAGCAACAATCAGCAAGAGATCGCAACCAACTTCTGCAAAGCAAATTTCAGCATCATGTATATTCAACAAGTTGCATTTGAAAATTTCATTTCGTCTTCATTACGAGACATCGCGCAAGAGCAGAGTAAAGAGAACGTGTGGAAAGAAATTAAACACCTTTGGCAAGATAGGAATAATGTTACCATTAGAAACCATTACACTGTACGCAATAATATTCTGTTTCGCCGCTCTCACCCTGACAGCAAAAATTGGTTATTATGTATTCCTGACGAGCTTGTTAACAAATTAATTTGGTATACTCATTTAAGTTACGCACATTACGGAGCCAGAAAATGTTTTCTTATACTGAGACAGAACTGTTATTTTGCCAACATGGAGAAACGTATTCGACGAGTTTTAGCGTCATGCAAAATCTGCCACAAAGCTAAGTCAGATACGACTTCACATATTCCTCCATTACATCCCATTGTACCTGTTAAATTGAGACATATGGCCGCTGTAGACATTTTTGATCCGATTCCCAGAACTAATAGAGGTTTTTGCTACATCTTTGTCGCTGTTGAACTCGCTTCAAAATTTGTTACCTTCACTCCGTTACGCAAAGCTACTGCTAAAACTGTTTCGAAAGCATTTGTAAAACATTTTCTATCCCATGTAGGACATGTATTGAAAGTAATTTCCGACAATGGACCACAGTTTCAATCTGCTATATGGACACGTATGTTACGAGCTAGAAACATTTCTCCGATCTATATATCCAGGTATCATACTTCTTCGAACCCTTGTGAACGACTAATGAAAGAAATTGGTAAACTATGTAGAATATACTGCCATAAAAAACATATTGATTGGGATACACACATACTGTCATTCCAGGATGTAATTAACTCGATACCAAATGAATCTACTATGCTATCTCCGACTGTTATACTGAAAAATGTTGAACCACCTAACAAAATTAAAGAATTAGTATATTTTCCTACATCTCGTCGACTACGACACCATGAAATAATTGACATTGCGCTGAACAACATCAAACGTGCCGCAGAGGGCCGGAGAAGACAGCAAAAACAGGTTTGTACACGCCGTGACTTTCACATTGGACAGAAGATATTAGTACGTACACACTATCTATCCAACAGAGGAAAGAATAGATGCAATAAATTTGAGCTTCTATATGCAGGTCCATATCGAATTCGCAGCATTCCTCACCCCAATGTAGTACACGTCGAAACTTTGAGAACCAGAAAAAGTAAAGGCAATCACCATGTCTCCAATATTAAACCCTTTATTGAATGAACATACTTTATGATTTATCACACTGTAATGCCATTTCCTGATTTTTATATGTCCAATGATGCAATTATATTTATGTGACTACTTACTGATGATAATCATATTTTTTCTTGGCAAGTGCCCAGCAAGGTAAGGTTAGCAGGTCGCTTTTCTTGTCGTTACACATCAGACCGTGCACATTTTTCTAGATAAACTTACACATTTTACGACCAATTATGCAATTCTATTTAGTGACATATTAATTTTATCAAATTCTTTCTTCATTAAAGTCTTCAACTCTCGCCTCTATCAACTACACAACATACACGCTGAACACAAAGAAAGTCATTTCTTGTCGTTATATATCAGACCGTGTACATTTTTCATTTTTTCATGTATGTATGATTGATTTCCTGTTTGTTTATATGCACTATGAAATGTTTAAGATGTAACAAACACCAGTTGACTTTGACATTTTGCCTTATGATATCTCAACATCGTGACTATTTTACATTTTTTTTTGCTACTACATTATGATACTCTGTGTACATTTTTTGCACTTGAAAACTGTCTATGTTTTTGACATAATACGTTTTCTGTCATGCTATGATGTATGCTTAATTATATCACCAGAAACCAGTTTTTATTTAATGGGTATATGATTTAAATGCAAGATTTTAATCCTAATTCAACATTTTCAGAAAGCAATAATGTGTAAAAGAAATAAATTAAACAAACCACAGTGGATTACTATGAAATGGGAATTTCACCTTCGGAATGAACGAAAGAAGATGCAATACCTCGTCAGGAAGAGTAAATGGATCAGAATTAACAAACACTGACAAGAATATACTATACACATCGTATGATAGCAGTCTTAACTAATTTTTTCTTTCAGTATACGAGGCGATTGATGCAGGCTGTCAGACAGAACTACACATCTTAGTTTTAGTGATGAAATATGCTAGAAATAAGAAACTCTATACTATGAATAGTTGTATGAAGTAAATTGTAATATGAATAATGAAGTGTCTTTTTGCAGATGATAATGAATGATGATGAATAGTTATATGAAGAATATGGTAATATGAATAATGAAGTTTTTCTTTGCAGGTGATGATAGTAATGAAGTTATGGTGATATGGTATATGAATAATGAAGTTTTTCTTTGCAGGTGATGATAGTGATAAATTTTATATGGCCACTTAACGCACCACTTTTAAGTTTTTCTTTGCAGATGAGAATAATGATGAAGTTTATATATTTACTGTTAGTTAAGAAATGCTATGTAGTTATTTAAGTATTTGTTGCAGTTCATTTTGACAGTATGTCTTATATCGCACGGTATAATGACTGAATGTTTTGGAAAGGACAGCTAGAGTACATACATATTGAGTACACATTTCATTACCTGTTAATTCGAAGTTCACTACTTTTCAGCATAATATGCGTTTCTTCTTTCAGCTTAATAATCCATTTTGAATTTTTTCTAGGAGAAGCTATTCATGAAATTAATGTTCTATAAGCAGTTAGTCATTAAACCTGTTCTAGTAATTGCACTTTTTTTTACCCATTTGTGTGTGTCATTCATGAATGTGATCACATATACTCTACTTGTTTCATAACTTTGCTACAGGTGACTCATGACGAATGACATTACCTATCCTTATTTGCAGCAATAAGTCAAAAGCAAATATTGTTATGCCCCAGCAATTAATTGTCGATCCCAACGCAATGCATTGCTAGCACAAAAAAAATGTATTACCAGTCCCAAATAATGCTACCAGTTTAAGAGTGTTCTGAGTAATACTGAATGATGTTTTCTAATCACAGACCTTGAGCAATGGTTACAGTGTGTTACATTTTAAATATGTCATATGTCACTTGAATGATGAGTTCTGAGTAATAGTGAATGATATTTTGTAATAATGATACATGCTATGCCAATAATTTCTGTAAATAATATTTGTGTTATACTCTATAAATGCTATGCTAATAATTAACTCTCATTTTGAATGATGACTTCTGATGGTTTTTAACTGGCCAATGAGTGCCAATAATTATTTTAAATATGTCGTATGTCACTTGAATGATGAAAAATGTTTTGTAATATTCAATACTTGCTATATGTTTAGTAACTGGCCAATGAATGCCAATGTTTCTTATATTTTAAATTTGTATTATGTCAATTACATGCTATTAAATATGAATACCAGTAGCTTGATGCTACACTCATTAGCTCCTGTTTTGAATGATGACTTCTGATGGTTTGTAACTGGTCAATGAGTGCCAATGTTCACTGTAATCAGATAACTTATGAACATTATTCTGTAATACTTCATACATAGTACAGAAATGTTTAGTAACTAGGCGATGAGTGCCACCAATTACTCAAGTCAGTTGATAGACTAGGGTAATTCTCAATGATGACTAGCAAAAGACTTAATATCCTTCACCTTCTGACCTAATTACCAGAAATTACTGCAATATCCGTTTGTCCTGTCCAACCTTATGATCATGGAGCACCATATTTGGTTTTTGCACTAATTCTACGTTGATGAAAGAGTGTGGTGTTGACACATTATGCTGTCCACCACCTTGAACAATGGAGATGTTATTATGGTTATACTATTTGGTGTAACTAATGTACTACCAAAATGATAACATACAATATAAATACAACATTTCAGTGTCTTGGCTATACTGATAAATACTTGAGGGAAGAGAACTTCAGATTGTCTCACTTGGTGTTGTGCTTCTGTGGAAAGATATGGACTTTCAGTGCAGCTACGTGCAAACTACTGTGCTACAACCATGATGCAATACTTCCCATTCCTTTCCTAGTTCTTATAAAATGGTAAAGGCTTATACAGTGCGTTTAAATTCTTGTAAAAATGCTAAAGACTTCTACAGTGCGTGTGCACTTTATTTCACTCCATGATATGTTATGTAAGAATGCTAAAGACTTCTACAGTGCGTGTGCACTTTATTTCACTCCATGATATGTTATGTAATAATGCTAAAGACTTTTACAGGGTGTGTGCACTTTATGTCATTTGTTAATATGTTTTGTACTCATTGCGTGTCGTAGTTCTTGTAAAATGGTAGAGATATATACAGTGTGTGTGCACTTTATGTCATTTGTTAATATGTTTTGTACTCATTGCGTATACATTTTGTCATTGCTTGATGTGTTCTGTACTCAGTGCATGTGCACTATACTTCATTTCATGTTCTGCACTTATATATATGTATATACTCTGTGACTGTCAACTTAGTTAATTAAGTAGATTTAAAAAAAATTTGTTGCTCATGGCAAGTCCAATTGACTCACCATCGCTGCCAAATTTTTGCCCCCCCAGTGGAGGGTTATGTAAGAGGTATGCGGTGCCTGCGATATGTAAGCTATAAGAGAATCTGAGACCAAAGAGCTGTGTTGTATGCAGTAGGAACTGTGTAGCAGTGGGAGTAACTGGTTGCTAGCGAGCAGTCTGGTGTATCGTGTTGGCTGGGCCGGTCGTGGTGCACGGATGGCGGAGCCTGAGCGTTATAGTATAAGGTAAAAGCAACCTCGTGCATATCTAGTAATGTTATGTGAACTCCCATGTAAATCTTTAAAAAAAAGTCCTAATAATAATTTTTGTCATATAAAGTAATTTCCAACAAGCATTCATTTCAATTTCAAGAATTTACTAATTTCTCCAATCCTTAATCATTCCGATTGTTGCAAAAGAAAAATCAGTTGCTTCCTTTCATAAATGACAAATGTATAGGCCAGCATTGCACAGAGCTGTGCCGGAAAAAGCTATTGTAAGAGCAGATAGTTGCCGACTTTATCGAGGTAAGAATTTTTGCTTGCTATTGTAAGAGCAGATAGTTGCCGACAATTATCGAGTTAAGAATTTTTGCTTTTTATTCAGAATGACCTTACAGGGCCCTGACGCAGCACTGCTGTCGTCCAAAATTTACCAGGTTACTGAATTTATTTTTTATTATGAGGTTTAAGAATTTTTCTGTTTAGAGCTTACATTAAATGAGAAAAGAATTTTGTGGGTACATTAAATGTGAATGGATTTCTGTACGGAGATTGTAAATGGGAACCAATTTTGTTCTGAGCTTACACTAAAATTAGGATCATTATCAAAATAATATTTATTAAATTTTTGTGGGGAGGTTACAATGCCAACTATCAAAGCAGATCAAGAGCTTGAAAGACTGAGTGAGATGAAAGTAACTACTCAGATACTAGCAGTTAAGGGAGAGGCAAATTTGATTGTGATGGGTCATTGGAAAGGAATTTGGTAACAGGAAAAGGAAGAAAAGGAAAAATAGTACAAGAATATGTTCTGAGGGAAAGGAATGAAAGATGAAGCGGCCTGATAGAATTTTGCACAGAGCATAATTTAAGCTTCCCGCAAACTTGCTTTTAGAATCTTGAAGGAAGGTTGTATATCTGTAAGAGACCTGGAGACACTCCAAGGTTTCATAGTGACTAACCGAGAGAGGTGGCGTAGTGGTTAACACGCTGGACTCTAATTCGGGAGGACGACGGTTCAAACCCGCGTCCGGCCATCCTGACTTAGGTTTTCCATGATTTCCTTAAATAGCTTTAGGCAAATGCCGGGATTGTTCCTTTGAAAGGGCACGACCGACTTCCTTCCCCATCCTTTCCTAATCCGATTCCGATTGGGCCGATGACCTTGCTGTTTGCCCCCCCCCCCCCCCCACCTCCCCTGAAAATCAACCATCCACCAACCAACTAACCATACTGACTATACAATCGTAAGACAGCGATTTCGGAATCAGATTTTACACTGTAAGACATTTCCAGGGGCACATGCGTCTCTGACCGTAATTTATTGGATATGAACTGTGAACTGAAGCTGAAGAATTTGCAAAAATGTAGGAAATTAAGGAGATGGACCGGTCTAACTTGGAAGAACCAGAGGTTGTTGAAAGATTCAGAGGAAGAATTAGGCAACGATTGACTGAAAAAGGAGAAAAAAATACAGTAGAAGACGGATGGGTAACCTTGAGAGACGAAATTGTGAAGGCAGCAGAGGACCACATACTTAAAAATGTAGGGCCTAGTAGAAATCCTTGGATACCACAGGAGGCACTGAATTTAACTGATGAAAAGAGAAAATATAAAAATGCAGCAAATGAAGCCGGCGAAAAGAGATTCCCGGGTTCGATTCCCGGCGGGGTCAGGGATTTTCTCTGCCTTGTGACGACTGGGTGTTGTGTGATGTCCTTAGGTTAGTTAGGTTTAATTAGTTCTAAGTTCTAGGGGACTGATGACCATAGATGTTAAGTCCCATAGTGCTCAGAGCCTAAAAAAAGAGTTTGACGGGTAGTGCGAAATGGTTAAGCAGGAAAATGCAGGCCAAATGCAAAGCTATAGAAGCATATGTAACTAGGAGAAAGATGTCGCCTATAGGAATATTAAAAAGACTTTCGGAGAAAAGAAAAGCATGAATATCAAGAGCTCAAACGGAAAACCACTACTAAGCAAAGCAGGGTAAGCTGAAGTGGAAGGGATATATAGAGAGTTTATAGAAGGGAAATGAACTTGAGGGCAATATTACACTGAGCATAGCGTACACAGAGTATGAAAGGGCAGTGAATTGGCGGAGCTGTTATTTATACTCAGGTGATTCACGTGAAAAGGTTTTCGAAGTGATTACGGTCCAACGACTGGTAATAACAGACTCTGAATGCGGAAGGGTAGTTGGAGCTAGTTGCATGGGACAGTCCATTTCGGAAATCGTTAGGGAATTAAATGTTCTGAGCTCCACAGTGTGAAGAATGTGCCGAGAATACAAAATTTTAGGCATTACCACTCACCACGGCCAACCAAGTGGCCAACGACCTTCAGTTAACGCATTTGCGCAGAGTTGTCAATGCTAACGCACAAACAACTCTGCATGAAACAACCGCAGAAATCAATGCGGGACGTACGACGAATGTATCCGTTAGGACAGTGCGGGGAAATTTGCTGTTAATGGGCTATGGCATCAGACGACCGATGCGGATGGCTTTGTTAACAGCACGACATCGCCTGCAGCGCCGCTCATGGGCTCGTGACCCTATCGGTTGGACCCTAGACGGCTGGAAAATCGTAGTCTGGTCAGATGAGTCCCGATTTCAGTTGGTAAGAGCTGAGGGTAGGGTTCGAGTATAGCGCAGACCTCTCGAAGCCTTGGACCTAGGTTGTCGACAAGGCACTGTGCACGCTGGTGTTGGCTTCATAATGGTGTGGGCTGTGTTTACATGGAGTGGATTGAGACCTCTAGTCCAGCTGAACCGGTTATTGGCTGGAAATAGGTAAGCTCGGCTGCTTGGAACCATTTCTAGCCGGCCTCGGTGGCCGAGTGGTTCTAGGTGCTTCGGTCCAGAACCGCGCGACTGCTACGGTCGCAGGTTCGAATCCTGCCTCGGGCATGGATGTGTGTGGTGTCCTTAGGTTAGTTAGGTTTAAGTAGTTCTAAGTTCTAGGGTACTGATGACCTCAGAAGTTAAGTTCCATAGTGCTCAGAGCAATTTTGAACCATTTCTACCCATTCATGGACTTCATGTTCCCAAGCAACTATGGAATTTTTATGGATGACAATGCGCCATTTTTTTTAAACATCGTGTTTATGCCAGTGACTGTTTAACTTTTTATTTCCACTATTGTAATTTCAGTGCAGATGTTTTGGCTTTAAGCCATGTCAACTTTATACACGCTGACACATTTATATGTCGTTGTCATTTGCTGTATATACATTCGTAACGATGTTAAGTAGTGCAAGCACATGTGTCCATATATCATAAAACAGCACAGTTTGTACATACACATGTTTGTTTCACCAACACTAGTAACTTTTGCACTAAACCACAGCAGCGAACGACTGTTTACACGCTACTGATCAACGCTTTTTTTGTATTTCACGGTTTCTAAGCTATTCCCTTTAAATCTAATATGCCATGTTACCTTTCGAGGTGTGTTTTACCCCTTAAAAGTGAAATTGGATGCAAACAAAAAATATATATTGCATTATGTTGTCCCCTCGAAACACCTGCCAAGTTTAATCAAGATAGTTCATTGACACTTCGGAATATTCTCTTGTAAATCACAATGCGGGCGGAAGTGATCGCGTCGGACGGGCATTGAAGAAGACTGTGACGAAAAATAAGAGGACGACAGGTGCAAAAGTCACTGCAGAAATAAGTGTCGCACTCGTGAATTCAGTCAGCATCAACATAACACGAAGGGAACTCCATAAGCAGGCAATTTCAGGGTGAGCTGGAATTCCAAAACCACACATTAGTGATGCCACTGCCCGTGACAGGAAAACATGGTGCCAAAGCCATAAAACCCGGAATATAGAGCGATGGAAGAAAGTTATTCGATCGGATAAATGTTGTTTCACACTGTTTCCAACTTCTGATTGAGTTGATGTCTCGAGACTGAAACATGGCAGGGGTTGGGCGAAGATCTGGACAGCCGTCTCGTGGTATTCCGTTCTGCAAGGTCGAATTACTGCCAAGGATTAAGTGATCACTTTGATAAGTCCACCCGTGGTACAATGTTTGTTCCTTAATGGGGATTCTGTGCTCCAAGACGACGTGGCTCCTGTTCAGTGTGCGATTTGTAGGGGGTGGGGGGTGGGGGGGATTTCGCCCCCTCTGCATCAGACTATCCCTTCCTCTGGTTTTAGTTCATGCATCCCAACCTGGGATGTTTATTTCCCACGCACTGGAGTAAAACTTTACATATAATTTAAATTTGTGGAGCCGAACTCTGAAAGTTTTTAATACAGTCTCACTATTAATACTATTAATGTGTTTGCTTATTAATTTTGAAAAAGTGTTACGTAGTAGTTAAGCATTTCAAAACATTTAGAACTAAATCATCATTCTCATGTTGTCATTGTTGCTTTCGTCTAAGGTGCGTCATCCGTTTACTTGCAAGCTTGCGAGGGAAGTAGTGTGTCAGTCATACCGCAGCAGTCGTACCGCAGAGTTGGATGAGCTGGGGGCTGAAATTCCCACCCCGGGCCCTGACACAGGGTGGTGACCGGCCTGGTACCTGTGCGAACATTTACCGTTAGGCCACCTTTTGGCAACGGTATGGCGCGGAGTAACGCGCCTGGGACGAAAGCACACATTACTAAATAACGCACCATCGCCTGCTTCTAGTTCCTAGGATACTACTTCGTGGACCTTCTTTAAATACTCTTCTACCATCGTTTTCTTTTCCTTTGGTTTTCATTTCCGTTGTTAGCTGCATGTTCTAGTACCAAGTAGGCCGCCGCTGCGATACTTTACAACCCTTTATACCGCAAGACCGACACACGTGTGGCACAAATTCTGTTGCTTTGGTATAAATTAACCTGCCGCATGCAACATACGCCGCAAGATGTTGCCTGTTGTAGCATGCTACAAGATAACACACACCACATTTCCGTAGCATGCCATAATGTTGCAAGACGTCGCCCCAGCGTAAACGTGGCTTTAGACCCAGGTCTGTATTGTATGGTGGATGTGATGTGTTGCATACGAAACTAAAACCTGCCATCAGATCCAAACGTCGTGGAAAACTGTGAAGAGGTGTCATCCTGCAACAAGATAACGCTCGCCCACATTCTGCCAAACGGACAGCCGACGCAATAAAGGAGTTGAGATTCGAGGTGCTGGCTCCAAGCGATTTTCACATGTTTGGACCCTTAACGGAAGCACTATAGGGAAGAAGATTTGAATGTGATGAAGACATCATTGTTGCGGTGCAAAATTGGTTACAGATTCAACCGAAAAACGTATTTTCTGATGAAATTAAAAAAAAAAACTCGTAAAGCGTCGGGAAAACTGCATTGAAGTCCAGGGAGGTTACGTAGAAAAATAACGCACGTTTAAGTTTTCTATCATCAGAATAAGTACAGCTTTTCACAAATGTGCCTTTACTTTTTGAATTCCCGTCGTATACCTGTACGTAGATGATTCCGTTGTTCATGCAGTAAAATTCTGCATGAAGTATGACGTCATAATTTATCACTTCTTCACTACTGACTGTATTCGCGACACATTTTACAGACGGTATGCACACATACCACTGAATGTAAGTGCAAAATTATATCATTGTGCAACACATAGTTCAGGAGATATGACGTCATAAACAATAAGGTGCTTATAACCTGCCGCGTCATGCATGTCATTTAAATTTATTACTTCTTTGGTACTCACTCTATTCGCAATAAATTTCGCAGACAATATCCACATATGCCGCTGAATCTACCTACACAGTTATATCGTCATACGACACATAGTTCAGGAGTTATGACCTCATAAACATTAAGTACAGAGGTGCATGGTACGCAGTGGACACAGCTATACATAACTACCTGGATAACGCCGTGTTTCTCCCCTCTGAAGCATTGTACGAGGACATGCCAAAAAGTAACGCCTCCGATTTTTTTATATGAAAAGTCTTAAAGCTTTTTAAGCGAAACAAACGTTATTAACATTCTACATTTATATTCTTTGTGTCTACATAGTTATTTCCCAAAATAGTCACGCTGGCAACAAACACATTTCTCCCAATGAGAGACCAGTTTGTTGATGTCGCCACTGTACAAAGTTTCACTTTGTTGACGGAGCCACAACCTCACCTCTGCATGCACCGCTCCATTGCTGTCAATATGGCTGGAGTCCTCGAAGGCGTTCTGTAAGTTCTGGAAGCAGATGAAAACCGGATGGGCCAAGTCGGAACTGTATTGAGGACGGTCGATGACAGTAAACCCAAGACGTGGTGTGTGGCCCGGCTCTGTCACGCTGAAGGAGCGGGTGCAATAAATGTGTGGGCGAATTCGAAACCCGATTGCAGTACGCTATTTCTAACGCACTGTCATGTTACACGCCACAATTCGAAGCCCTCCAGCGGCAGAGGACTGTAAATATGTAGACACGAAGAATAAAGGGGTACAGTGTTAACAACGTTTGTTTTATTTAAAAAGCTTCGAGAGTTTTAACATAAGAATTCAGTGGCATTACTTTTCAACACGCCCTCCTATCTTATAACTGATACTGGATGTGTAAGACCTGGTTTAGAATTCGTGGCAATAAACTGAATTGAATTTTATAGGTTTATAATTTATATAAAAAACAGCTACCAGCCACATGTATGGTTTAAAAAGGTTTATTATCTTCAGACCATGACCGGTTTCGGATTTTCCTTTACAAATCCATCTTCAGATGGCAGATTACACGCATTCTTAGTTGGACCTAGTTTTGTTTGTGTTATTCGTTTGCTGCAGAGCTGTGTAGTTCTGCCTGACGAAATATTCGTGCGTTTATGTTTTCGAACGCAAGCTTCATACACTTTTCAATATGCACTATGTGAGTACTATTCCAGTCAATGGGCGTCACTTTTAACCTCATCATTTTAATTACACACGCAGCACACACGAATAACGTTTACAAAACGTGGCCCAGTTTCACATTACAACTGTAATGTGAAGCTGGGCCACGTTTTGTAAACGTTATTCGTGTGTGCTGCGTGTGTAATTAAAATGATGAGGTTAAAAGTGACGCCCATTGACTGGAATAGTACTCACATAGTGCATATTGAAAAGTGTATGAAGCTTGCGTTCGAAAACATAAACGCACGAATATTTCGTCAGGCAGAACTACACAGCTCTGCAGCAAACGAATAACACAAACAAAACTAGGTCCAACTAAGAATGCGTGTAATCTGCCATCTGAAGATGGATTTGTAAAGGAAAATCCGAAACCGGTCATGGTCTGAAGATAATAAACCTTTTTAAACCATACATGTGGCTGGTAGCTGTTTTTTATATAAATTATAAACCTTAAGTACAACAGCCACGTTTCTCAACATGTCGTCTTTCGACAAAATAGCGCTGAATTTTATAGGCTTGAACTGACTTGCAAATTACAGATTTCAGCGATCGGAAGTCCTTTTTAAATTTTATTGGCAGATCTAGATTTCAGCTAGAAGCTAGCCATTCTCAATGCACTATAATTTTTTCTCAATGTTTGTAATGCCTGTTGGTCAGGCTTCATCCACAGTTCATTGAATTTCGTAAAAACTGTGGATGACGCCCAAACAACAGGCATTACATGCATTGAGCATAAATAATAGTGCATTAAGAATGGCTAGCTTCTATCTGAAATCTAGATATGCCAATAAAATTTAAAAAGGACGACTGATCGCTGAAATCTATAATTTACAAGTCAATACAACAGTCGCTGAGTGCAACAGCTTTCCCAATGGAAGGTAACCTGATGAGGATTGAATTGGTTCACTATAACATTGTAGTAGAATGTAACCTCAACACTGAACACTAAACCTAAAAGGAAATTGTTATCCTCCATATTCGCGCCCCGAATGAATTTTCAAAAGTGTACACGTTGTTATCGCCATCATGAAGGACTTGTAACAACAGAATCCGCTATGATTTGAAATACTAACCTCGCCGCAAGACACGCCAAACACACGAGAAATGGCTTACTCTCGACTGGCGCGACGAGTAGACTTCTGTGGACTCCGTGCAAAACTCTTGCTAGATGCACTCCACGTCTTGAACAAGCCCACTGGGGCGACCTGTGAATTTCCCCTAACACAAACAACCAGTACCTTGAAACGCCAGCCGGGCGGCATGGCCGAGCTGTTCTAGGCGCTACAGTCTGGAACCGAGCGACCGCTACGGTCGGAGGTTCGAATCCTGCCTCGGGCATGGATGTGTGTGATGTCTTTAGGTTAGTTAGGTTTAAGTAGTTCTAAGTTCTAGGGGATTGATGACCTTAGGAGTTAAGTCCCATAGTGCTCAGAGCCATTATTATTATTATTATTATTTAAACCCCATTCCCATTATCGATGCAGCAGGTACAGGATTCCCTGAAGCATCTCTGCAGTACTTGCGTGTTGTTAGAACCTACCGGTAACAAATCTAGCAATCCTCCTCTGAACTGCTTCAATGTCTTCTTTTAATCCGACCTTGTGGGAATCCCAAACACTAAAGCAGTACTCACGAATGTGTCTCGCTGGTGTTCTATAAACGGTCTCATTCACAAATGAGCCACAATTTCGTAAAATTCTCCATTGAACCGAAATCGACCATTCACAGTCCCTATTACCATGTCACTTTGCAATGTTACATCTAGATATTTAATCGACGTGACTGCGTCAAGCAGCACAATATACTAATGCTGTAATCGAAGATTACGGGACCGCTTTTCCTACTCATCTGCATTAACTTACATTTTCCCACGTTTAGAGCCAGCTGCCATTCATCGCACCAGCTAGAAATGTTGTCAAAGTCATCTTGTATCCTCCTACAGTCACTCAAAGATGACGCCGTCCTGTACACTGCAGCATCATTAGCAAACAGATTGCTGCCAGACCATTTCTGTATAAAGAGATTAACAGCGGTCCTACAACACCTACCTGGGGCACTCCTGACGATATCTCGTCTGTTATGATCACGTTGTCGTCGAGGAAAACGTACTGGGTTGCGTTAGTTAAGAAGTCTTAGAGCAACTCACTTGTCTGGGAACCTGTCTCGTATGCTTGTACCTTCGTTAACAGACTGCAGTGCGGCACTGTGTCATAAGCTTTTGGGAAATCCAGGAATATGGACGTTAGTACTTTGATAATAATCACTGCTTCATACTATTACTAAAAAAGTTAAATTCGTCCTTAATATTGTAATGTGAAGAAAGAATGAAATTCTCAGAATAAGTATCGAAAGATCTATCAGCTTGTTCATCCATCCGAGTATAGGCCTGATTGTCATAGCTACATGCCTATGTCGAATCCATTTGCGACGCGGCAACGACACTTCTGCATCACCCTTCTCATCCGGCAGTATGCATTAACGAGGAAGTTCAATGTCGGAACGTATCTTTGATGTGTCTATCTCCTACTTAATCTTAGATAGTATGAGGTGGAATTCAGAATTTTTCGAGACTGGTGGTGTCATCTGGAAAGTAGGAGTAGTAGATCTTTGCACCGCTAGATGGCAAGAGCTGCATATCTGATGAGCCAGTGTGTGGAGTGGCATTCAGCTGAGAGGATGTGTTGTGTGTCCACTGTGATTTCCATAATACTCTGTGTTTGGTGTGTGGCGATTTTACGATGGATCCACGAGCAGAACAGCGCGTGTGTATCAAATTCTGTGCGAATCTCGGGAATAGTGCTACGGAGACCGTTGCAATGATTCAACAAGTGATTGGGGGACAGAGCATAAGCCCAACGTGTGTGTTTGAGTGGCATGCTTGGTTCAGGGCCGGCCGTACAGACGTCGAAGATCATGCTCACACTGGAAGGCCCGTTCACTGCACAACACCAGACATTGCTGCCAAACTTCAACAATTGGTTCGTGCGGATCGACGTCAAACCGTTCAAGACCTTGCGGATGAAGTGGGTATTGGTTATGAGACATGTCAACGAATGTTGACTGATGAATTGGGCATGCATCGTGTCTCCGCAAAACTTGTGTCAAGGATCTTGATTGCCGATCAGAAGGCACAACGTGTTGAAGTGTGCACGGACCTTCATCAGACGCATCTCATGATCCAACCTTCTAGTCACGGGTTATCACTGGCGACGAGAGCTGGATTTACAGTTATGACCCACAGACAAAGCAACATTCGTCCCAGTGGAAGAGCCCGGGCTCTCCAAGACCCAAAAATGCGAGACAGGTGAACAGCAAAGTGAAGAGCATTATACCAAGGGAATTGTGCACAAGGAATTCGTCCCACCCAACCAAACAGTGAATTTTGCGTACTACTGTGACGTTTTGCGATGGCTCCATGAAAATGTGCGGTGACGACGGCCCGAACTTTGGCGTCAAGGGAACTGGCTACTGTATCACGACAAAGTACCCTGTCACACGTCATTGCTCACCAGGACCTTTTTGGCAACAAACAATATGGCGGTTGTACCTCACCCACCATACTCGCCAGATCTGGCACCTTGCGACTTCGCGCTATTCCCAAAACTGAAACTCAAGTTGAAAGGCCGTCGGTTCGACACTCTAGAGAGGATTCAAGAAGCATCGCTGGCAGTGATAAAAACCCTCAAAGAACAGGACTTCCAGAACATGTTTGACCAGTGGCAGAATTGCTGGGACTGGTGTGTACGTGCAGATGGGAACTACTTCGAGGGTCATGGTGACTATTAGTCCAAAGGTAAGGTTTTCAACAGATGGCAGCACCAGTCCCGAAAATTTTGGATGGAAACTCGTATTCTCAAATCGAATGCATCTTTTTGAAACACCTTCTATTTTGCGTCTTCATCTGCGAGTTCTTTTAGAAGCGTATTGGACGCCTCGTACACATCTCTTCGGTTGAACCGTTTTTGCACGCATTTCTCATTCTCTATATATTCAATCACTTCTTGCTGTTAGAGATACCCCTTGATTCGACCTCACTCTTCGAGTCATGTTGCAAAGGACACTATACAGCAGCTGATTCCTGACCGTGTGCAAGCGCGCTTTTGGCTGGTTAATCACTCGCCACTTCACTGAATTACGAACCTAGTGGAAAGCAGCCTTACGGGTGAGGGTCATCTGTCTCTGTGGCGTAGACCAGAAAATGGATATTAACAGGCAACTAAGTGCATCACCAAACTGAAGCCGTCATAGGGTTACCATAGCCATAGTAGTTCACAAGGGCGGAGGGGAGAGGGCACTGCGGCTCAGCAGCTCACGATGGAATTCTGGGCCAGATGTTGTTTGAGGTCCACATACACTGGAAGTCGCCTAACGGAACGGAAGATCAAATCATTCCACAGTGCATTTCAAATTGCAGCAGTCACACAAACCCTCGATGAAACGTCAGCGTCGAGTTATGACTTTGACGATGGTTGTGGAAAGGAGGGTGGGGAGAGGGGGTGTCTGTGGCGTCGTCTGCTAACATTGGAAGCTAACCTGTTCTTGCAGTACTCACCCATGTTGTAATACTGGACTTTGTGCTTCTGTGTATTATTAATCTTTAGTTGATTGTATGCTTTGTGTTAATGATACATTGCGGATGTTACCTGACAACTTCAGCATAAACTGCTGGAAAAAACATTAGTACAACCATCCAGAGGTTGCCAAACCACTCAAGATTTATTGTTGCAGCAGTGTATATGTAGTACATGAAATGATTAAATTTACAAATCAATAGCACAAGTGGTTCCGAAGACCTAGGTCTTGACCCATGCTCAAACACCTGTATTAGTACATAGTTAGGTTCCACAGGTGCCAATGTAGGCGCTGAACTGGCATCCAGTTGATCGTACAGATGTCAAGTACTGTCCTAGGATAAGTATGCCATACTTGCTTGACCTGTTGTGGAAAGGGGTCACTGTGGCAGCGTTAGTAGCTGGACGAATCTAACAGCTGGCAGAGTCCTTCCACCTGGTAATTCTCGCTGTTCAAACCGACTGTGTCAGTGTCAGCAGGTAGGCTTATAAGGTTGGGATCAGTTTCTAGGTGGTGGATTGTGGGTCTTTCAGCGGATGTAAGGTTTGCATGTTGAGGGGATTGGGGAATGATGGTGAGGCAAGGTTTGAGGATAAGAAATTCTGTAAAGTTAATAAAGGGTGATTTAGGGGCAGTAGGGGTGGATCACGGTTGGATGGAGGAGTGCACATTAACCTGGACCCTATCTGGCGCAGTTCAGCTGCCAGATACGTCCACCTACAAACTCTGCTACAGGGACCCCATTCCAGAAATCCTACAGGATCTCCAGTTTATCCTCAAATCCTTAGATCCATCCCAGAACCTCTCCTTTGAATCTGCCTCTATCCTCATCCCTACCAATCCCCAAACTTCTAGTTTCTAGATAATTCCTAAAGCCCATAAACCCAACCACCAAGGACACCCCATTGTAGCTGGCTACTGTGCCTCCACTGAGGGAATCTCTGCTTTCATAGACCAACACCTTCAGCCCATTACCTGCAACCTACCCTCCTATATACAAGACACCAATAATTTCCTTCACTGCTCTCCACAGTTCCTGTTCCTTTACCAGGCAGTGTCCTGCTCATCACTATTGATGCCACCTTCCTTTACACTAATATCCCTAATGCCCACCACCTTGCCACCACTGAATACTACCATTCCCAATGCCCCACAGATTCCAAACCTCTTTCCTGGTCACCATGACCAACTATGTACTCACCAACAATAACTTCACATTTTAAGGCAGCAATGGTCACCTGCACCTTATGCCACCCTGTTCATTTTCCATCTAGAGGAATCCTTCCTAACCACCCTAACTCACAAGCTTCTCACCTGAAATATTCGTTATTTTGATTGAGGCTGCAGACATCCTATCAACATTCCTCCAGAACCTCAACACTTTTTTCCCCATTCGCTTCACCTGATCCTCCAAAACCCAAGAATCCACCTTCCTTGATGTTGACCTTCACCTCAAAGGCGGCTACATCAGTACCACCGTCCACCACCAACTGCCACCAATAAGTCCACTTTGACAGCTGCCACCCACTTCATACCAAGAAGTCCCTTCAGTACAGCCTAGCCACCTGCAGCTGTCACAGCTGTAGTGATGAGCAGTCTCTCTCAAAATATACCAGAGGTCTCACTGAGGCCTTCACAAACAGAAATTACCCTTCCAGCCTCTTACAGAAACAGGTCTCCTGAGCCTTATGTCTGCAGTCACCCACCACTTCCCAAAGTCCCACTGTCTGACCACAAAGGATCATTACCCTAATCATGCAGTACACCTAGAACTGGAGCAATTGAATCACATTCTCCACCATGGTTTTGACTATCTCTCGTCGTGCCCTGAAATGAGGAATGTCTTACCCATTATCCTTCCCACCCCTCCTACAATGGTATTCCGCTGCCCACAGAACCTACACAGCAAGCTCATCCATCCCTATTCCACCCTTGCTACCAACCCTTTGCTTTATGGTTCACAACCTGTCATAGGCCCAGATGCAAGACCTGTCCCATCATGCACAGCTGCTTTCAGCTAGAGACATTGGTCACGTGTGTGTGAGTTGTGTTTGTGCGAATGTGTGTGCGTGTGTTTGTTTGTTTTGTTCTCTGCGACTCAACATCTCCACTGCATGGTGGCAAAGCCAGGGAGCTGAACCCATGAAGAAGGAATGAAGCTCAAAGTACAAGTATATCTACAAGGGAGCAGAGAGTCCAAAGGCAGTGTAGAGACGATCATAGAGATAAAGACAAAACATGAGCAATGCAGACAACTGAACAACTAAGAACACAGAAACAGAGCATGGCATGAGGCGACAGCCAGGTCTGAGGTAGTTGAAATCACCCTAGGAACTTACAGCCTTGGCCTATCACTGGCAACATATAAGAACCTGGGTAAATGTTATCACCCACACAGTGCTTCACACACATCTTCCATGACAGCTTGCTGCAATATTCTGCCATGAGATCCATGCCAACTCATCTGCATGCATATCAATATATTCTAGCAGGGATACTAAATCCTTCCCCACTGAAAACGCCAAGTAGGGGCAAAAATGACCAGTCTCGTGATGCAACCTGCATCGCCAAACAGGAGAGGGTGCAAGATTCCATGACCATAACAGATGGTCCTCTTGAATCGGTGGTGGCAAAGACTCATCCATGGGCAAGTGGGGAAAAGAGGATGCCAAGTCTGTGGGCTCTGAAGCAGGGGTCACAGGAGCAGTCACTGCTGGCATCCTGTTCTGTGGGCGGAAGTAGGATTGCAGAGGACATGGTGGAGATGGCAACAGGTGTGCATACTGACACAATCAGGAGATGCCTATTGGGAAAATGCAGCAACCAGCCCATCAACCGGCTCGTGCAGAACTGGCGGCATTGTGGGTCAAACAGATCATGGACCCAACTAATTGGAATGATGGATCAACTGCTCCCAATTGACATCCATCGCAAAAACATGCAGTGCAAACATCACCACTCAGCATCTGTTAGCTGGCATCACCCAGTATGTGGAGAGAAACAAGACAGTGCATCAGGATGGGAAAAGACAGATATGGACTTTTTCGTTTGGGTCTCAAACATTCACACGAGGTACTCCACCTCAGAGATAGAAGCTGATTGGAATGGGTAGTAGTCATATTATGGATACTGTTACGAATGCAAAAATCCTCAAACTCCTGTGACACAAATTGGTGATCATATCGAATATGAGGATCCAGGGGGAAAGTTCTTGACAGCAAAAATGATGGACAACACATGAAGACAGTTTAGCAGCATACAGAAAATTACATTAACCTGTTCCAGGAGTGTTCTGAGACTGGCCAAGGGCAAAACTGATGCAGAGGCATGGCCTAATTCTGTGAACAGGCCAGACAGACAAGCCTGTACGAGATGTCCAATACTGTGATTGAACGTTGGCTAATAGATGTGACACCATGTCAAAGCCTTCATAGGTGATATAATGTAGTGTGATGCATAAAGCATACTTTTCTGAAAGTATTTGTATGGAGTGTAGCCATATATGGAAGTGAAACATGGGCGATAAACAGTTTAGACAAAAAGAGATTAGAAGCTTTCGAAATGTAGTGCTACAGAAGAATGCTGAAGATTAGATGGGTAGATCACATAACTAATGAGGAGGCAGTGAATAGAATTGGGGAGAAGAGGAGTTTGTGGCACAACTTGACTAGAAGAAGGGACCGGTTGGTAGGACACATTCTGAGGCATCAAGGGATCACCAATTTAATATTGAAGGCAGCGCGGAGGGTAAAAATTGTAGAGGGAGACCAAGAGATGAATATACTAAGCAGATTCAGAAGGATGTAGGTTGCAGTAGGTACTGGGAGATGAAATGGCTTGCACAGGATAAAGTAGCATGGAGAGCTGCATCAAACCAGTCTGTGGACTGAAGACCACAACAACAACAACAAAAATTTGAGCTGGCAGGCACACATTGAATATCTGGCAAAGAAACTTAGCAGCTTTGCATTTGCAATGCAAATATTATCAACTGTGACTGACATGGACACACGATAAGTAGCATACACAAGCTACTCCGAATCCATTACTAGGTGTGGTATTGTTTTTTGGGGTAACTTGACATACATAGTGCGGATACTAAAAATACAGAAAAAAATCATACAAAATATGTGCACTGCAAATCACAAAGTACCATGTCGACCATTATTTAGAAAACTTAAAATATTAACTCTGCCATCCTTATACATATATGAGATTATTATATTCTTGTACACCACACATGAATTATTTGAGGGAAACCTTTTTGTCCATTCACATGATAGTAGAAACAAAGAAAATTTTATGCTCCCCACCCACCGCCGCAGACTGTATGCCCAGGGACCTCAATACCTGTGAATGAAAATTTGTAATAAATTAAAAAGGAACAAGTAGATGCATATGAATTTAGGTTTACTTAAAATAAAGCCATATGAGGTACTGACACTGAGGTGTTATTACTCAGTGAATGAATCCATGCGGGCCAATGACAAAATGGAAATTTGAGCTGGATACAATGTTTTACACATTCCAAGAAATATTCTTATAGTGTTATTATTTATTGTAGTGCTATTATTTATTAATGTAAAAATCATTGTAACTGTTTTATAAATTTTTGACTTGTCTTCTGTATGCAAACCAAATGGATTGCAAATGTACATCATGAGATGAATCAAACACAATTAATAATGTAGTATTTTTGTTCTTGCTGAATATACAACAGCTGCCACTGCTTCTATTGGAGGAGTTGCTGCTACTGATTTTGTTGCTGCTACTGCTCTAGCAGCTCATACTACCCAGTATGCCACTGGTTGTGCCGATAGAGCTGATATGTTCTTGCTCTGAGTCTGATACCTTGTCACTACCAAAGCTGATTCATTTCCAGAAGAGCCTCCAAAAGAGTGTTGGTAGCTTACAATAATCGTTACTACTAACTCACTGATGCTCTGCTTTCTTGTGTTTTCAATAAATAATAGATTATTTTACACAGCCATGAGTTGCCTCTTCTATTTAGATACATGCCATGATTTCTACAGCTGTGTCTCTTATCAACTCTACACCGAGGTGTCTTGTATTTGGATGCACTTCACTGTTTGGAACTCGTTGTTTGTTTCCTTAATTTTGGCATTTACACATGAAGTACACGTAAGGTCATGCCTATGTGATATTGCAATACAGCTGCTATTTGCCTCTAACCCAAATACAGTGCACTTTTCAGGTTGAGAGCAGCGTTTGGTAACTTGTTCCAATGTACATCATTTATGCCTCCAATTAAAATGATATGATGATTTTTGTTTTTTCATTTGTCAACTAAAACAGCCTTGGCAATTTCCCTAATTGGCGCAACTGGTTTCACATTGCTAAATGCTTTTAGATCATAACAGTGAACCCAGCGATTCTTTGCTTGCTGAATTTGTCTGGAATGGGATATATGTTCTAATCTCCATCTGCCCCTTTCTCTGTCCCTCTCCTCCTCCTACTTCTCTTTGTCTGTAAGCTTCTCCCCCATATCTCTCTCCATTTCCTCACCTTTTCTCTCTGACCGTCTCCTCCTTTGTGTCTCTATTTTCTCCTCACCCCTCCTATCCCTTCTGTCCATTTCCTCTTCCACTCTCCCACTGAACTTGAGCCTTGTGTATTGTTATTGCAAATGAAACCTTGATTGCATTTTGAATTTGCTTAAAATGAATGAGAAAATGGTTGGTATTCTTGGTAAGGCTTTTCCAGCTGCTGGATCTGTGAGAGCAGTAGCTTCAGTAAGAGTATTTTGCACAGTTTTAACCTGTGAATGGATCAGATTACAATGTTCTGGATGATACAGATAACACTTCTGTAGTGAACAATGACTACTATAATATTAGTTGTACAACACATACAGTACATTTTGTCTCTGGCCAGCTAGTTGAGAGGTATTTCTGCGGGCAGTCCAGTATGCCCTTACAATTGTAAGTGGTATCTTATGTTACTGCTGTTACAGTAGCACTCAGCAGCAGGTTGTCAGTTTTAAAGGCCATAATGTGTCTTGCCTATTGGCAGGTTCCTGACACCATTGGTATCTCCATCTTATCCTTTTCCAGGCCAACTGTTCTGTAGAAAGGTAGCTTCCTCTTTTCATTTCTTCTAGCATT
This sequence comes from Schistocerca nitens, assembly GCF_023898315.1. Lineage (NCBI taxonomy): Eukaryota > Metazoa > Arthropoda > Insecta > Orthoptera > Acrididae > Schistocerca > Schistocerca nitens. Next base: position 280,019,225 of record NC_064618.1, on the reverse strand, counting down.
TCATTCTTCTCCCTCCTATTTTCTTCTGTCCCCTCTCTTTACCTTCAATAGCTGTAGTCAGAATTCCTTTCCCTGGCAGTATATGTAGCATCTAGTCTGCTTTCCTTTCCTTAATCAAGTTTAGTACCATTCTTCGCTCCTTTATCCTTTCCAATACTTCACTCTTAGTCATTTTATCCAACCACTTTATTTTCTCTATTCTCCAAAACACTGGAGTTTCAGATGCTTCAGCTTGTCTTTTTCTCTCTTACTCAATTTCCAGCTATCACGGCTGTACAGAAAAATACCCCACATAAAGCTTTTAAGCAACCTTTTTCTTAACACCAATTCCAATTTGCTGCATGGTAAGCATTTCTTTTTCTGGAAGGCTTGCTTTATCACTACAATTCTTATTTCTATTTTATCTGCTGAGTTACCAGTTAACATGCTCCCCAAATATCTGTAATGTGCAACAGGTTCAGTTTGAACTTATGTTATTTTAACTTTCTTTGTTATCTATTCGTATCACCTTAGTTTTCTTTGTGTTGACTTTCATTCCATACTCTCATAATCCTTATCGAAGTCTGAATAGTGTTCTTTGAAGAGTTATCATTTTATCTGTAAGTGGTACTATGTCATCAGCAAACCTAATTCAGTTTACCTTTCGGCTTCCTTTGTTTACTCCTTCCTTCTCTACTAACAGTGTCTTCTTTCTCAAGTCTTCAATATACACCGAAGAGTCAAAGAAATTGGTAAGCCTGCCAAATATTGTGCGCAGCCCCCGCAAGCACACAGAAGTGCCGCAATACAACATGGCATGGACTCGACTAATGTCTGAAGTAGTGCTGAAGGGAAATGACACCATGAATCCTGCAGGGCCGTCCATAAATCCGTAAGAGTATGAGAGAGTGGAGATGTCTTCTGAACAGTACGTTGCAAGGCATCCCAGATATGCTCAATAATGTTCATGTCTGGGGAGTCTGGTGGCCAGTGGAAGTGTTTAAACTCAGAAGAGTGTCCTGGAGTCACACTGTAGTGATTCTGGACAGGTGGGGTGTCGCATTGTCCCCCTGCTGGAATTGCCCAAGTCCGTCGGAATGCACAATGGACATGAATCGATGCAGGTGATCACACAGGATCCTTACATGCATGTCACGTATCAGAGTCATATCTAGACATATCATGGGTCCCATATCACTCCAACTGCACAAGCCCCGCACCAATACAGAGCTTCCATCAACTTGAACAGTCTCCTGGTGTCCATACCCATACATGTCCATCTGTTCAATACAATTTGGAATGAGACTCGTCTGACCAGTCATCATGTTTCCAGTCAGCAACGATCCATTGTCAATGTTGATGGGTTCAGGCAAAGCGAGGAGCTTTGTTTCGTGCAGTCATCAAAGTACAAGTGGGCCTTCGGCTCCGAAAGCCCATATTGATGATGTTTCATTGAATGGTTTGCACACTGACACTTGTTGATAGCCCAGCATTGAAATCTGCAGTTTGTGTAAGGGTTGCACTTTTGTCACATTGAACGATTCTCTTCAGTCGTCGGTGGTCCTTTTCTTCAGGATCTTTTTCCAGCTGCAGTGATGTTGGAGATTTGATGTTTTGCCAGATTCCTGATATTCATGCTACATGCTTGAAATGGTCATACAGGAAAATTCCCATTTCACCACTGTCTCGGAGATGCTGTGCCTCATTGCTCAGGTGCCAATTATAACACCACATTCAAACTCACTTAAATCTTGATAACCTGTCATTGATGCAGCACTAACCAATGCAACAACTGCGCCAGACAATTGTTATGTTATATAGGCATTGCTGATTGCAGCACCATATTTGAATATGCATGCCTGTACCAGTTTCTTTGGGGCTTCAGCGTATATGGTAAACAGAGTTGGAGAAAGACAGCAACTCTTTCTTACTCCACTTCTGATGTCAAACCAGTGTATCGTACAATTTCTTAACCATGGTTGCTTTCTGCCTTGTGTCTAACTCCTTAATTAGTCTCCTGTCCTTCCCATTCACCTTCTTCAGTTATAAAATTTCTATCATCTTGTCTGATTTCATGCAGTCAAAGGCCTTTTCCAGATCTATGAAGCACAAACACATTCTGTTATAACGTCAAGTTGAACAATTATATTTCAAGGCTGACACAATACATGTAAGTCACAGATCAAGTAAACAAAGTAAGACGTGTGTACACTTTAACAGTCAAATCAGAACTGAGTCCGAGTCTAGCGGCTGCTGGCTGGCTGGTCGCTTCGGTGGTGCTGCTGCTGCATGGCTGGCAGACAGCGCCACATGTACAGGACATGAGTAACTGCGCGGCGGCACTTTGAAAGATCTGCGAGTCACAACACTTTTCCCCCCTTTTGAAGTTTTTGCACATGTCTTGATGGAGGTGGCCTGTAGATTGGTAACGTCCATAGATGTTATTTTGACTGGCCGTAAAGTCTCGAGGAGGAGGCTTCCCGTACGGACGGAAGTGTCCCCGATGATTACGGGTCGAAATGACGGGAGACGTGGGGTTCGCATCTGCTGGGGCCCTGTGCACCAATCTGCCCATTGCGGCAAGTCCGGTTGTTATAACAGGAGACATGGGTGATGTGTCCACGTCCGTAGGAGGAGGCGAGTAGAGTTGTTCTGACAGATGGTGGTCATCTGGCTCCTGCATGGGCACATCTCCTGTTGGCGTCAGTTCTTGTGCTGGCACCGAGATGAAGGTGAGAAGACTGCGTTGTGAGTAATGAGAGATTCCAGGATCCCGAGTGTCAGGTAGAGCCGAAGGTGGTGTAGCGGCATCTGGAACAGGCGTTGCGAGCACACGAGGAGGAAGTTGGTCCGAATGACGCACTGCAACACCCGTGTCCGTCTGGATTTCATACAGGCGTCGGCCACAGTGTCGTAAGATGCGGCCAGAACTCCATTTTCGCCGCCTGCCATATCCCCGTACCCATACAAGGTCTCCAGCAGTGAACTGGCCAAGCAAAGGCACCCGCGGCCGTGAAGTGGAAGGCCGCAGAAGATGAAGTAGCCTACGGGGCTGTCGGCCACGTAAGAGCTCAGCTGGGCTGTGGTTGCCCATGGGGCTGAAACGATAAGAAGCCAGAAATTGGAGAAGCGCATCATCAGCAGCAGAAGAAGTAAGGGGTTTGCTCATCTGAGCCTTAAATGTGCGGACCAGTCGTTCAGCTTCGCCGTTTGACTGTGGATGGAACGGAGGGGCCGTGACGTGCATGACACCGTGACGGGCACAAAAATCCGCAAAAATCGGAAGAGGCAAATTGCGGACCATTATCTGTAACAAGAGTAGAGGGAAGGCCTTCCAAAGAAAATACGAGCTAGAGCATTTGTGGTTGCCGCGGTGGTAGGCGACGTGCAATGGACAATGAAAGGAAAGTTAGAGTAGGCGTCAATAACGAGAAGCCAATAAGTACCTAAAAAAGGTCCCGTGAATTCAGCATGAATATGCTCCCAGGGCTTCTCAGGTGAAGGCCATGGTGACAAAGATGACTTTGGGGTGGCGGCCTGTGACGCACAAGGGCCGCAGGCAGCGACCATGTGTGCGATTTCAGAGTCGTTGCCGGGCCAGTACACATGACGGCGCGCCACAGATTTTATGCGAGAGACACCCCAGTGCCCTTGGTGAAGGAGGCGCAAGACCGAAGCACGCAAAGACACAGGTACCACAACACGCGGCGAAGCATTGTCAGTGGAAAGGAGGATAAAATCCATCCATAGCCGTGGGGCAGTAACGCAAAGTATAGTAGTTCCGCAACGGATCAGAAGTCTTAGCGGACGGATGTTCTGGACAACCCTTCTGCATACAGCATAAAACCTGGGAGAGGGTAGGATCAGAAGACTAGAAATCTACTCTGTAGGAATCAGCATGGGTTTCAAAAAAGACGATCGTGTGAAACCCAGCTCGTGCTATTCGTCCACGAGACTCAGAGGGTCATAGACATGGGTTCCCAGGTAGATGCTGTGTTTCTTGACTTCCGCAAGGCATTCGATACAGTTCCCCATAGTCGTTTAATGAACAAAGTAAGAGCATATGGACTATCAGACCAATTGTGTGACTGGATTGAAGAGTTCCTAGATAACAGAATGCAACATGTCATTCTCAATGGAGAGAAGTCTTCCGAAGTAAGAGTGATTTCAGGTGTGCTGCAGGGGAGTGTCGTAGGACCATTGCTATTCACAATATACATAAATGACCTTGTGGATGACATTGGAAGTTCACTGAGGCTTTTTGCGGATGATGCTGTGGTATATCAAGAGGTTGTAACAATGGAAAATTGTACTGCAATGCAGGAGGATCTGCAGCAAATTGACTTATGGTGCAGGGAATGGCAATTAAATCTCAATGTAGACAAGTGTAATGTGCTGCGAATACATAGAAAGAAAGATCTGTTATCATTTAGCTACAATATAGCAGGTCAGCAACTGGAAGCAGTTAATTCCATAAATTATCTGGGAGTACACATTAGGAGTGATATAAAATGGAATGATCATATAAAGCATATGATCGGTAAAGCAGATGCTAGACTGAGATTCATTGGAAGAATCCTAAGGAAATGCAATCCGAAAACAAAGGAAGTAGGTTACAGTACGCTTGTTCGCCCACTGCTTGAATACTGCTCAGCAGTGGGGGGTCCGTACCAGACAGTGTTGATAGAAGAGATAGAGAAGATGCAATGGAGAGGATCATTTAGTAATTGCGAAAGCGTTACGGAGATGATAGATAAACTCCAGTGGAAGACTCTGCAGGAGAGACGCTCAGTAGCTCGGTACGGCCTTTTGTTGAAATTTCCAGAACATACATTCACCGAGGAGTCATGCAGTATATTGCTCCCTCCCACATATATCTCGCGAAGAGACCATGAGGATAAAATCAGACAGATTAGAGCCCACACAGAGGCATACCGACAATCCTCCTTTCCACACACCGTCAGGTGGCTTGCAGAGTATGGATGTAGATGTAGATGTAGATCACAACCCATAGCAGCCGCCAGCCGGTCCCCGGTGATGGGGAACCCGTCCACAACCTGCTGCTCGGCAACATCTAGGTGGAAACACAAAAGTTTGTCCCTATCAAATGCTGGATCAGGACCCATGGGAAGGCGAGACAGTGCATCAGCATTCGCATGTTGAGCAATCGGCCGGAAATGAATCTCATAATTGAAACGAGACAAGTAAAGAGCCCAACGCTGGAGGCAATATGCAGCCTTGTCAGGAATTGACGTTGATGGATGAAACAAGGAAACAAGTGGTTTGTGATCCGTAACAAGATGAAATTTGGAGCCATAGAGAAAAACACCAAACTTATGAAGAGCATAAATAATGGCCAAAGCTACTTTTTCAATTTGAGAATACTTTCGTTGGGCATCCGTGAGCGTTTTGGAGGCATAAGCAATAGGTTGTTCAGAACCGTCATAAAAATGGTGCGCAAGGACTGCACCAACCCCGTATTGAGAGGCGTCTGTGGCAAGAACAAGATGTTGGCCAGGTCACTAAGTAGCCATGCACAGGGCCTGTTTCAGCATAGTCTTCAATTTCTGGAAAGCCACATCACATGATGCGGACTAGTGAAAAGGCACGTTTTTATGCAACAGGCGATGCAACGGCTGAGCCACAGAAGCAGCAGACGGTAAAAACCTATGATAGTATGCTATTTTCCCCAAGAAGGCCTGCAGTTCCTTAACAGATGTAGGGTGAGGAAGGGCTTCGATCGCAGCGACAGTTTGCTGAAGCGGACGAATACCATCTCGAGAGAGTTGAAACCCCAAGTACGTGATAGATGCCTGAAAAAATTTTGATTTCTGAAGATTACACTTAAGACCGGCAGTCTGTATGACATGAAAAAGTGTGCGGAGATTCTGAAGATGTTCTTCAGTGGTGGAGCCAGTGACAACAATGTCGTCCATGTAATTTATATACCCAGGGACAGGGAGCAATAATTGTTCCAAGAATCGCTGAAAGAGAGCAGGGGCGCTGGCAACCTCAAATGGCAATCGTTAGTATTGATAGACGCTGAAAGGCTTGTAAAGGACCAGAAACTGCCGGGAAGCAGCGTTGAGAGGAAGTTGATGATAAGCTTCTGACAGGTCAGGTTTAGAAAAATACTGGCCTCCAGCAAGTTTACTGAACAATTCTTCAGATCGAGGCATAGGGTAAGTGTCAATGAGGCATTGAGCATTTACAGTGGCTTTGAAATCGCCACAGAGACGAATATCACCATTGGGCTTAGCAACGACAACGACAGGAGAGGACCACTCACTGGAAGTGACAGGAAGCAAGACCCCTGAAGCAGTGAGATGATCCAGCTCCCATTTGACCCGATCATGAAGGGCCGCAGGAATGGGCCGAGCCCAAAAAAACTTCGGCCAAGCAATGGGTTTGAGAGTGATATGAGCTTCAAAGTCGTTTGCACGGCCTAACCCAGGAGAAAAAAAAGAGACAAAAATGTCATCGACAAGGAATCCAATGGAGTATAAGGAATAGCATCAGAGACGATACTGACAGAGTCATCTATGGAGAAACCAAAAATGCGAAAGGCATTGAAACCAAAAAGATTCTCCGCGTAACTATGGTTGACCACAAATATGGGAACAGTGTGAACGACAGATTTGTAAGATACCTCAGCATCAAATTGTCCCAAGAGAGAAATCTTCTGTTTATTGTAAGTCCGTAATTGCCTAGTGACAGGTGACAGGATTGGAGAACCCAACTGAAGATACGTCTGAGAATTGATGATAGTGGCAGCGGAACCAGTATCCACCTGCATACGAACATCCCACCCAAGTATTTGGACAGTAAGGAATAACTTCCCTGAAAGGGAAGAAGTACAATTGACAGATGACACAGAAGCAGAATCAGCGCCATGTGCATGAACATCAGGTATGCGGTCGGATTTGCAAATGGATGACACATGACCCTTCTTTTTGCATTTGTGACACATGGCCCAACGTTGGGGACAATCCTCTTGTGAATGTTTCGTAAAACACCGCGCACATGAAGGAAGTTGCCGTGGGGTTTGCTGCAGTTTCTTAGAGGTTTGTTGACGGTTAGGCTGAGGCTGTGCTTGGGAGCGTATTGCGGCCACGTTGGCCGGCGGGGACACGTTGCACGCTTCGTCAACAGTGCACAGAGGTTGTACGTCCCCGACGTCACCCCCCCACCTCTATTTGCGCTCCAGTGGCGCGAGAAATTTCAAAAGACTGAGCGATGGATAGGACGTCATCTAGAGTCAGATTTGCCAACTGAAGGGCACATTGCCTAACTTCTTTGTCGGGCGCCGACTGGATAATAGCATCCCATACCATGGAATCAGCATAGGATTCTTTGTGAACGTCAGTAACAAATTGATACTTTCGACTGAGGCCGTGAAGTTCAGCAGCCAAAGCACGATAGTATTGATTCGGTTGTTTTTGAAAATGATAAAAGGCTACACGAGAAGCTACCACATGCGTATGCTTTTGAAAATATACGGACAGAAGGGAGCACATTTCAGCAAAGGACAAAGACGCAGGATCTTTCAAAGGAGCCAATTGCAACAACAACCAATACATTTGAGGTGAAATCCATGAAAGGATCAGAGACTTACATGTTTCGTTGTCCATGACATGAAATGCCAAGAAGTGCTGTCGAAGACATTTTTCATAATCAGACCAGTCCTCCGCCGTCTCATCGTAAGGAGGAAAAAGAGGGATAGACAATGACGAGAGATGCCCCGCATTGGAGCCTTGCTGTTCAATGAGACCTTGCAATAGTTGCTCTAAAGTAGCTATGGAAACCCGTGGGTCAACGATGAAAAAGAAAAATTCACTACCTCGTCGCCAATTGTTATAACATCACGTTGAACAATTATATTTCAAGGACAACACAATACATGTAAGTCACAGATCAAGTAAACAAAGTAAGACGTGAGTACACTTTAACAGTCAAATCAGAACTGAGTCCGAGTCTAGCGGCTGCTGGCTGGCTGGTCGCTTAGGTGGCGCTGCTGCTGCATGGCTGGCAGACAGAGCCACATGTACAGGACACGAGTAACTGCGCGGTGGCACTTTGAAAGATCGGCGAGTCACAACACATTCCTTCTCCACTATCCAGTAATGTGGTAAAATGTATTGTATTATAATGTTCTTTGTTATTACATTCCTACTACATTTTAATTCCACTTGTGTCTAATTTCTTGCATGCGTTACTATACTTTTTATTCTTTTGTATACACAACTAATAGTTGTTTCATGTTTCTATTTTAAGTATACTCCATGTGAGAAAAGTTTCAGATACACCCGAAAATGATGTCACAGCTACAGCTGCACAGTAATGGGGAAGCCAGATTAAAAGAATATTTTAGTCAAATGACAGCGAGAGTAACAGACATTGTCACTCAGGAAATATGTTTTGGCTATGGTCTGCACTGCAACTGAAATATGGACACTGTTCTACTAATAACAATGCAATTATGCAGTAAATATATTGGAAAATGAGTGTAAGAAATCTAAGATCATTGAGAAGGCATCAGGAAAACCTGCAGTTTTCTAATTTACACAATATTCTCATTGCTTGCTTTCACTAGGTATACACACATCAAAAGAAGTTTTGCATCACCCCGGTTCCCAGAACTCCTCAAGATAGATGCTGACTGTGGATAGTGTAGTCCCTTTGACTGTTCAGAGATGTCACTAAACCTGCCCAAAGATGTAAAGTACCACGCATGAGCAGTGCCTACTAGAAGGAGTGGGTCTGACAGCCGATCAGTTCCAGTCATTCTACCATGAAGGACGTACACAGCTCGTGTTGTCTGTAGTTCAAACATGCCTAGACAGTCAATACCGCAGTTTGATTGCGTCCGAATTGTTACTTTGGCCAGGAAGGGCTCTCAACAAAGGAAGTGTACAGGCGTCTCGTGAACCAAAGCGATGTTGTTTGGACATGGAGGAGATACAGAGAGACAGGAACGCTTGATGACATGCCTCACTCAGGCCACCCAAGGGCTACTGCTGCAGTGGATGACTGCTACCTATGGATTATGGCATGGAGAAACCCTGACAGCAATGCCACCATGTTGAATAATGCTTTTTGTGCAGCCACAGGGCGTCGTGTTATGACTCAAACTGTGCGCAATAGGCTGCATGATGCGCAACTTCACTCCCGATGTTCGTGGGGAGGTCCATCTTTGCAATCTCAACACCATGCAGTGCGGTTCAGATGGGCCCAACAACATGCTGTATGGATCACTCAGGATTGGCATCACATTCCCTTCACCAATGAGTGTCGCATATGCCTTCAACTAGACATGAACCCTATCGAACATACTTGGGATGGGTTGAAAAGAGCTGTTTATGGACATCATGACTCACCAACGACTTTGAGGGATCTGCCACTTTGAGGGATCTACGCCGAATCGCCATTGGGGAGTGGGACAATCTGGCCAACAGTGCCTTGATGAACTTGTGGGTAGTAGGCCACGATGAATATAGGCATGCATCAATGCAAGAGGATGTGCTACTGGGTATCAGAAGTACCGGAGTGTACAGCAGTCTGGACCACCACCTTTAAAGATCTCACTATATGGTGGTACAACATGCAATGTGTGGTTTTCATGAGCAATAAAAAGGGTGGAAATGATGTTTATGTTGATCTCTATTCCAATTTTCTGTACAGGTTCCGGAACTCTCAGAACCAAGGTGATGCAAAACATTTTTTGATATGTGTGTATTTATTTATTAATTTATCTGCAGTGCTTCAGAAGATAATCCTACAAGTCAGCAGGAAATTGAAGTATGCAAAATACACAACCCCCTAAATCTCCAAGTCAGAATAATGAGAGATATTTTCAAGTGTAAAATATGCTAAGCTGTGCTCCTACATTAGTTTTTCTTTATGCTGATTTGATTTTAACCTTTTATCCAACTGAATGCTATGGAATATTACATATAAATTTTCATTTAATTTAAGACTATTAGCTACTATTTCTAGACTAGCAGACTGCTGTTGCTTGTTTGAAATGGCATAATACTTGTCTTCCTATATGTGTTTATATGTTTCACATTTGTACAATACTGAATAAAAGTGATGTATTATTCTGCTGCTGGTATCTGTACAACCAACTTCACTCCCTGATTTTTTAGTACACTCCAAGACATATATCTATAGAAATCAAATGTAAGACATTACTTTCATATTGTAAAGCAGGGTCAGAAATTTCCAGGGAGAGGAAAGGAGATCAAATATTAGTAACTCCATTTTTGATTCAAGTTATTATTCCAGTTGCATAGGTAGTTCGTTGCAGTCACATAAACAAAAATTACTTAGGTGTAAGTACTTAATACTCAGGTACAGAAAAATTTCTGACATGTAACATTAATTCCTTACTTCTTGTAGTAATCATGAAGCTTCACAATGTTGCAAATAAATATTACAACTAGTAAAAAATCTAAATTACAAATTTATCAAAACAGGACATGTTTGAATACAGATTCATAAAGATTTACTTTTTACCCTGATCTGATAAATCTATTGGACAATACAGCTTATGTATTTGGCATTTTCAATATAAACAAAATGCCTAAAATTTGATTGCAATGGAATTTTAACATAATGGATTACATCACTAATACACTGGAGTCCTTTTTGCAGAAGTAAGTTGGTGAAATGATTTCAAGAATAACCGCACTTTTCTCAGAGTTAATGTCAACATCATCTAGTGCCATGGGTAAACTATAATGGCACTATACCGATATGTGTCAGTCTCTTCTATCATACAGCCTTGACCAGGAATAGGACATCTTTATTTCCTCCAAAAGCAGGGACTGGATCTTTTATTTGCCAGCTCAGCCCAGCCATATGGGCAAAGAATTCTTCTTTCTCAACTTGGACACAAAAGTGATGGATTCCAGTTTCTTTCAGTATGGAACAAGCCTGTGAAAATTTCAATCAGTTTGTCTGTAACATTGTAAACACCACATACAGTAAATATAGTCCCATACTGTACTGTACTTGCCTCCTGTATGATGTTCTGCTCACTGGCATCTGGAGCAGCTTGAATGTGCAATGTTCCAACGTTGGTGTCTGAGGAATGTTGCCAGAAGTGTTGTTTCCTTATAGTCTGTACACCATCAATGGCAGTAACCTATACAAAGTATATTTTATGGACATAAACATTTACAGTATGCCTTTAACTATAAACCTGATCAATGTCTCTATATTAATTTAATAGCTACCAACATAATGTATAATATTTTTCTGTATGCACAGAACTCTTTGCATAATATTGTCAACAAGAATCAGCTATGTGCAGTGGGAAAAACTATAGGTTGTCTCTGTGAACATGTTAGTTGTCCAGTGCTTACTGATTTCCTGTTTTTTTAAATTTCCTCATAAAGTCTTTCTTTCTGTTTACTAATATCAAATGGAAAAGTAAGGGAAGAAATGATACTGGTACAATATACATCCCTGCCATGGACTGTATGGTGGCTACAGAGTACAGATATAGATGTAAAAGAGCAATGTGTTTAGCCACAAGAGGAGGGACTATGCATGTTGAGCATCAAAATATTCACATTGACAGTACAGTAAAACCCTGACAAGTTCCTAAATGTTTGGTAAAAGAACCTCTTTCCCTCGCAAACAAGGAAAACATGTAAGACAAGAAACACATATGACACTACAAAATACAGTAACAAGATGAATATTAAATCTGAAAGTTATTAACAATTTCATTTTCATGTCAACTTCGCATCCAAATACACCATGAAAGTGTGAGGTTCGGTGCATTCTATTCACAATAACAATAATTAGATAAAATTCAAATTAAATTATCTAACTATTATAAATATTTATAATGCTTTATAGCTTATACCATACCTGCTGCAGAGCTGCCAGCAATTTGTCACCCTCTTTGACAGGGCTGCGCAGCAATAACACATACGCTGAGTGCTTGAGAAGTGGAATTATACTAAGAAAAATTAGCACTGCAATAAACATGGAACAGATTGGATCTGCTATGTACCAACCAAACTGCTGTATTAGCAGAGAAGAAACAATCACTCCAACACTACCAAGTGTATCAGCCATTATGTGGAGGAAAACTCCTGAAAACAAAAATCAGCAAATAACTATAAACTTGTGGACACGTTAGATATGGTACCTAACAACAAAGCATCCGAATAAACTGCTACAGAAAGAGGTTTGCACCAACATTCTGAAGACGACGCTCATAGTAGCATCAAAACCTGGTCAATTTTGACTTAATATTTGTGACCGAGGGCTTATGTGTTCTAATATAATTCTGACACAGTCACTGAACCTTAGCAGCTATGTTCAAAGTTTTATGATAAGTATATGATTTGTCTGACACCTGATGATCATTGTAAAATTGTATGGAGGTAGATATGTACCAATACACAGGGTGGTGGGCCACTCATGTTTTAGGACAAATCAATGTACAGATGTCACTGCTTCTCATCACTATTGAGTGTAACTCAAGGGTTATGCAGTATAGAGAGAGTATCCTCCAACCTACTGTCCAGAATCAGCCAACCTTACATTGATGGGTCTGTGTTCCAAGAAAATAATGCACTGGCACACTATGCCCAAAGGGTGTGACAGGCTTGAGCAGCAATTTATCAACCACCTTGTCGACAGCATGGGCTGGAGAAACTTGACACTGTGTGTTACCCATAAGTGGATTCTGGTTTTCACAGATACACACTTTCGAACAACCTGCCTTTATTTTGATTATTGTTTTGTTTTTATTCCTGGCTTGCTGTGACCCTAAGCCCACTTAAGTCCATAGATTTGCAAATGGTGCAAAGCTTTTTTTGAGCAGTTTACATGGCTGCTAAAGACATATCCTTATTTGTATAATGAAGAAATTTGAGAGTCATATGAATTTGTTTAAAGTATATGTGCTATTCATGTAACAATTGTTCAGCAATTCAACACACTAAACACCTCACAGCTCTGCAAAATATGTGGTTCCCTAGATTTTTGTACTGTGGATTATTTTCACCAGGAGAAAAATGAGTACACGTTAACCAGCCTAGATGAGGTATTATCATATTGGCGTTGTGTGGTGGGAAAGAAGGGAGGAGGGGATGAGCAACAAGGAAGGAATCTGTATGTGTGGTGTCTGTTCTTTTGGACATGCCTGAAAGAACAGACACCATTTTTAATTCAGTGGACGTTATATATATGTGACATAAGAAAAACTAAGACCTCAGGCGCAATTGGGCACTGAAACAAAACCAATGTTGCCAAGTGGATATTTGTGGCGAATGAGACTCGAACCCAGATTCCCACTTTATGCAAATGGTCATCGTAATCACTTTGGCTGTCTGACCGCACTTTCTGTTCAACCTAATTCTCAACTTGTCATACACTGAATTTGAAGTATCCCTGCCCATTATCCTACACACACTACACACGTATGTGCAACAAGTTGAGAATTTAGGCTTGACGGAAAGGGTATTGGGGTAGCCAAAGCAGTTAAGACAAACACTCAAGTACAGTGGATTCCCAGCACAAATTTTCCCTTATTGCCAATGGATTATTTCAATGCCCAATTGTGGCTGACATCTGAGTAACTGTTCTGTCATTTATACATATGGCCACTGAATCAAAAATGATATCTATTCTTTCAGACATGTCTGTGTCTCTCTTACATCCAGGAAGGAATACTTGGGTTTAATTCTCCACCAATGATGAGCTTGGGCTGGACGGGGCAGGGGAAATAATCAATGCTGTCCTTTGCACAGGCACCATCCCAAAATTTACCTAAATCAATTTACAGAACCCACAGAAAACATAATTATGATGATCAGACTCTCGTTCCTCTGAAATGTGATTTCACTGCCTTAACTATTGTGGCATGCTACTCATTGTGTGTGTGTGTGTGTGTGTGTGTGTGTGTGGGTGGGTGGGTGGGTCGATGGGTGTGGCAAGGTGGGAGGCAGGGGGGATTCTCTAGGCACAGAGCTAGGATAATATTGAGAAACCAGAACATTGCTGGTTTTTGGACAAATCCTTCCTCACAGCTAATAGAATATACACTGAAGAGCCAAAGAAACTGGCGCACCTGCCTGATACTGTTTAGGGCCTCTGCAAGCACACAGAACTGCCACAACACGACATTGCATGGACTCGACTAATTTCTGTAATAGTGCTGGAGTTTATTGACACCATGAATCCTGCAGGGCTGCCCCCTAAATCTGTAAGAGTAAGAGGGCATGGAGATCTCTTCTGAATAGCACGTTGCAAGGCATCACAGATATGCTCAATAATGTTCATGTCTGGGGAGTTTGGTGGCCAGTGGAACTGTTTAAATTCAGAAGAGTGTCCTGGAGCCACACTGTAGCAATTCTGGACATGTGGGGTGTCGCATTGTCCTGATGGAATTGTCCAAAGGACATGAATTGATGCAGGTGGCCAGACAGGATGCTTACTTACATGTCACTTGTCAGAGCTGTATCTGGACGTATCATTGGTCCCATATCACTCCAACTACACATGCCCCACACCATTACAGAGCCTCCACCAGCTTGAAAAGTCCCCTGCTGACATGCAGAGTCCATGGATTCATGAGGTTGTCTCCATACCTGTACACATCCATCAACTCGATACAATTTGAAATGAAACCAAGCAACATGTCTCCATTCATCAACAGTCCAATGTCAATGTTAACAGGCCCAGGCAAGGCATAAAGCTTTGTGTCATGCACACGAGTGGGCCTTTGGCTCCTTAAGTCCATATTGACAGTGTTTTGTTGTATGGTTCGCAAGCTGACACTTGTTGACAACCCAGCATCGAAATCTGCAGCAATCTGCGGAAGGGTTGCACTTTTGTCACACTGAATGATTCTCTTCAGTCGTCATTGATCCTTTTCTTGCAGGACCTTTTTCTGGCCATGGCAATGTTGGAGATTTGATGTTTTATTGCATTCCTGATATTCATGGCACACTTGTGAAATGGTCATACAGGATAATCCCCACTTCATCGCTACCTCAGAGATGCAGTGCCCATTGCTTGTCCACTGACTATAACACCACATTCAAACACACTTAAATCTTGATAACCTGCCATTGTAGCAGCAGTAACAGATCTAAAAACTGTGCCAGACACTTGTTGTCTTATGTAGGCATTGCCGACCGCAGAGCCATGTTCTGCCTGTTTACATATCTCTGTATTTGAATATGCATACCTGTACCAGTTTCTTTGGCACTTCAGTGTACATAAACCTGGACAACTACAACGTCCTTGCTGACTACACTGTGCCAGCACTTGATGTTGGCTGGGTTGGGGAAAGGTGACTATCACTGGAAGGATGTGGCAGCAGGCACACAGGATATGAATAAGGCACAGATGAGCTTTTTCTGGCTCCAAGCAAAGGGAGTTGTATGTGGCACACAGTGATGTGAAGAAGTGGATTGGGTGTGAAAACAGAATAGAGGAATATGGGGACTGTAGAGAGGAGGGTGTGGGTGCAGGATTTGTGAAGTTCAGGTCACAGGTCAGGATTGGAGATGGGTGTGAGGCAGGAACTAGCAGAGACTGAGGAGGGATTATGGGATTGGAGGATGTGTTGTCAGATCTATTCCAATCCACATAGCTAAAATAGGCTGGCATTGTGGGAGCAGGAACCAGACAGTACATATTGTGAAGCAGCATTTGAAGTTGAACATGTCATGCTCAGCAGTATGTTTTGCCTCTTGGCCACAGGCTGGCAGTGGCCACTCATTCAGAGGACAGATAGTTGTCCACCTAAAGTTAAAGCTTCCTTGTATGACCCTGTCCGTAACAGCTCTTGCACATGGATCTTCCACAGGGATATGACCTATGTTTCAAGGACTTGGTAGTAGATTTGGTGTAAGGATGGAAAGGGCATTTCATAAACTGAGTAGATGGTGGAATATCAATTTCAGAGGGGTGGAAAGGATTGTGTATACAATGTTCCACTTTTCTGAGCACACTGTTAAACAATTGAATTCCAGTGAAGGATACCATCACATTATTCCTATCTGGGTGGTACTGGATGTTGAGGGGAGGCAGTGCTCCTTTGCAGTTGGTTCACTGGGATCATACAATGATGTAGGGGAAATCTGTCTGCACGTTAGATCTGGGAGGTATTAACTGTATGTGAAAGGCATAGTAAGAGCTTTATCATTCTGGGCAAGTGACTTCTCAGATGCAGCATCCATGTGTGGCCAACTGTTTGGGAAAGAGGTTTTAGTGTGCAGGAAATGGAAGCTATAGTAATGCAAGTGCCATTGATGGTTAGTGGACTTGACACTGACAGAAGTTTGTATGGAGTCACTGGAAAGGCAGAGGGCTGGGCTGTGGCTGTGGATGACAAGGTGAAGTATATGGGAGAGAAGTTGCTGAGGCTGTGGAGAAATGAGAATAGAGTGTCTTGGCCCTCGGTACATATCATGAAGATATCACAATGAACCTGAACCTATCAAGCGGTTTGGAATTGTCAGTGTCTAGGAAGATATACTCCAGATAGCCTATAAATAGGTTTGCATAGACTGTCATTTAGGTACCTAGGGCTGTGGTGTGAATTTTTTATTTTAATCTTTCCTTAAAAGGAGAAGTAGTAATGCTTAGGGATGTAGTTTGTTAAGTGTATGAGGAATGATGTGGTAGACATAGAGTCTGTACGGCATTAGGAGAGGTAGTTTTCGACATCATCAAGGCCATGGACATGACAGATGTTAGTATAGAGAGACGAGGCATCAACACTGATGAGCGGAGACCCAAACGATAATGTATTCTTGTGTCTGTCCCAATACTATAACAATAACATTTATGGAATATCCCATTGCTGCTTGAAGGAATATGGACCTATTAAAACTGAAATACATGAATACTGTGTATTTCAGTTTTTTTTAACTGTAACAATATTTTCAGATTGAAATGTTATGACCAACTCCCCTACATTGGTAATGTTCACATGTCAGCTCTGACTGAATACCATTTGAAAGTAAAGCAGTGATTTTACAGCCATACACTTTGCAGTTGTTGATGAATCATTCACTGGTGACAACTGAAATTTCACTGTATGTATAGCCTTCCACAGCCATTGTCACTGTCAGTAATTTTTTAAGGGTATGTGACTCATTGTCAAAATATAAAATTCTCCGAAGTTTTGGTCACTGTTGCAAATGGCTGTAACATCAGAGAATTTTACATATTGGTAATGCAGTCACATACTCTGAAAGATTTACTTACTTGCTCAATAAGCAAAACATCCTGACGAAGGTCATTTGCAATGGTAACTGAAATGTTGGAGAATTTTAGATATTGACAATGCTGTCAGATATCCTGAAAAATTTTATTGAGTCTGAAATTTCATTAACATCCTTTTAGATTGTGGTTTGTGAGTTGAGATACTGTAATTAATTACAAAACATTATTTTATATGGTATATGACATGAGTCTAAGTGCTAGTCTGAAATTAAGAGATTAGTACAGGAGAGGAAATTGGGACTGACTGCATCAAACAGTTCAGAAAACTGATGGGTGAAAAAAAGGATCATCATAGTTTACAATTGGAAGGTTTAAAAATAATCAATACCAAACAGTGTGAAAGATTATTTGTAACTGCTGTAGATATTGTGGGAATTCTGGAATTAACAAATGCATCTCCACAGTTTCATTTGGTTTTAATTTTAATGCAAATTTAGCTTTATTTCATCACTACACTTCATTTGCAGATAATACTGCATTTAATTTCAGTGAACTGGTGGCATATCTCGCTTTACAGTCATTGTTTATCTTGTTGCTACCAGAAAAAACAATCAACTGTTTAATATCAGAAATTAGTACTGTACTCATTCAACAGTAAAGATTACAACATTAAATATTATCTGTTCTGTTAACAAATTTGGTTGCTCCAATAAATTTTAAATTTGTTTTTTTGTATTAAAAACTTCAGATGAAGACTTTGTGCAATATTTCCTACATATCCATCTTTACCTGTTTTCTTTCTCTCTCCTTCCTCTCTGAAAGGCAATTTGTAGAAGCTGGATATTTAACTTTTTTGTGTGTGTGCTGATGTCAATAATCATTTTTAATACTCGTTTGTAAGTTTGGATTTTGAACTTACACTAGTATGATAGATAGTCAGATATGCAGAATTCTTGAGAGGATTCAGGAGGAGAAATCTTATTTAGCTTCTGCCCCATGTCAAGCTAATTCCATCAAACCAAATTTTACTAAAAATATTTAATACAATCTTTTTTGCTTTACATTCTATACCAAATGGTATAGGGCCCTATTATCGAAACTGAAGAGCACATACATGAAGAAGAGATGGGAGATATGATGCTGCCTGAAAAATGTGACAGAGCACTGGAAGTCCTACGTCGAAACAAGGCCCCTTGAGTAGACAACATTCCATTAGGACTACTGATAGCCTTGGGAGAGCTAGCCATGACAAATTCTTCCTTCTGGCGAGCAAGATGTATGAGACAAACGCAATACCCTCAGACTTCAAGAAGAATATAATAATTCCAATTCCAAAGAAAGCAGGTAGTGACTGGTGTGAAAATTACTGAACTATCAGTTTAATAAGTCACGACTGCAAAATACTAACACAAATTCTTTATAGAAGAATGGAAAAACTGGTAGAAGCTGACTTTGGGGAAAATCAGTTTGGATTCCAGAGAAATGTAGGAACACGTGAGGCAATACTGAGCCTACAACTTTTCACAGAAGATAGGACGAGGAAAGGTAAACCTATGTTTCTAGCATTTGTAGACTTAGAGACAGCTTTTGACAATGTTGACTGGAATACTCTCTTTCAAATTCTGAAAGTAGCAGGGGTGAAATACAGGGAGCGAAAGGCTATTTACAATTTGTACAGAAACCAGATGGCAGTTATAAGAGTTGAGGGGTATGAAATGGAAGCAGTGGTTGAAAAGAGATCGAGACAAAGTTGTAGCGTGTCCCCAATGTTATTCAATCTATATACTGAGCAAGCAGTAAAGGGAACAAAAGAAAAAATTGGGATAGGAATTTAAGTCCGGGGAGAAGAAACAAAAACTCTGAGGTTTGCTGATGACATTGTAATTCTGTCAGAGACAGCAAAGGACTTGGAAGAGCAGTTGAATGAAATCGACAGTGTCTTGAAAGGAGGATACACAATGAACATCAGCAAAAGCAAAACAAGGATAATGGACTGTAGTTGAATTAAACCAGGTGACGCTGAGTGAATTAGATTAGGAAACGAAACACTTAAAGTAGTAGATGAGATTTGCTATTTGAGCAGCAAAATACCTGATGATGGTCAAAGTAGAGTGGATATAAAAGGTAGACTGGCAATGGCAAGAAAAGCATTTCTAAAGAAGAGAAATCTGTTAACACTGAATATAGATTTAAGTGTAAGGAAGTCTTTTTTGAAAGTATTTTTATGGAGTTCAGCCATGTATGGAAGTGAAACATGGATGATAAACAGTTTAGACAAGAAGAGAATAGAAGCTTTCTAAATGTCGTGCTACAGAAGAGTGCTAAAGATTAGATGGGTAGATAATGTAACTAATGAGGAAGTACTGAACAGAACTAGGGAGAAAAGAAATTTTTGGCACAACCTGACTAGAAGAAGGGATCCACTGGTAGGACTCTTTCTGAGACATCAAGGGATCACCAATTTAGTAGTGGAGGGAAGCGTAGGGGTTGGGAGGTAAAAATCGTAGAGGGAGACCAAGAGATGAATACACTAAGCAGATTCAGAAGGATGTAGGTTGCAGTAGTTACTCGGAAGTGAGGAGGCTTGCACAGGATAGACTAGCATGGAGAGCTGCATCAAACCAGTCTTCGGACTGAAGACCACACGAACACCAAATGGAGTCTGGTTCCAAATTGTATCACAAGATGCAAAAAATGTACATCCAGTATCCCATAAAAAGAAGAATCTTTTGTTCGTCTCCTGATTTTTTGCATGTGAAATCTCACAGTCCTTTCGATCCTGAAATTTTGTACCCTACTTGCAGATGCATTATACAGGATAAATGTAACATGCCATGTGTTAGCATATACCACCAGTGGAAGATAACATCATTGCAGATGATAGCAGATCAGTGACTGGTGCATGGTTCCCACATTTTCATAAGCGATGTGCAGTGATAACTGAATTAATCATCCCTAACCATTATCTTCTCCAGAGTCTCTTAATGGACCTTCAGATTTTGCCACTGTGATACAAGAGTCTGCACAGTTCTCCACTGATATTTAGCATGTAAGTATGCATATTAATGCCATTTTGTCTATTGTTATATGATGTTAATCATTTCACGACTTGAGAGATTGCTTTATAAGCTAACCAGTGGGTTCAGCGGATCAAGCTAATAATCTGGTATAATATACAGATGTTGGCCTTAATCATGTGTTCTACATCTACATCCACATCTACATCATTACTGTGCAATTCACACTTAAATGCCTAACAGAGGGTTCCTCGAACCACCTACAGACTATTTCTCTACTGTTCCACTCTCTAACAACATGTGGGAAAAATGTACACTGAAATCTTCATGTACAAACTCTGATTTCCCTTATTTTATTACAATGATTATTTTTCCCTATATAAACTGGCAGCTGTAAAAGTGTTTTCGCATTCAGAGGAGAAAGTTGGTGATTGAAATTTCATGAAAAGATCTTGTTGCAACAAAAAATGTCTTTGTTTTAATGATTGCCACCCAAACTCACTTATTAAATGTGTGATACTCTCCCTTATTACATGATAGCACAAAACAAGCCACCCTTCTTTGGATTTTTTTGATGTGCTCTGTCAATTCTATCTGGTAAGAATCCCAAATTGGACAGCAATACTCTAGCAGAGGACAGACAAGCATAGTGTAAGCAGTCTTTTTAGTGGAACTGTTCCATCTTTTACAGTAAGTGTTCTATCAATAAAATGCCATCTTTGGTTTGCGTCCCCCATAATATTAGCTATGTGATAGTTCCAAAATAAGTTGTTCGTAATTGTAATTTCTAATTTTTCAGTTGAACTGCTAGCCTTTAAGTTTGTGTGATTTATTGTGTAATCAAAATTTAAAGGATTCCTAGGTATTTAGTTGAATTGATAGCCTTTGAGTTTCTGTAATTGAAATTTAAAGCATTTACCTTATTCAGAGTCAATTGCCACTTTTTGCACCATACAGATATCATGTCTAAGTCATTTTGCAATTAGTTTTGATCTTCTGATGGTTTTACCAGATAGTAAATGACAGTGTCACCTGCAGACAATCTAAGAGGGCTGCTCAGATTGTCTCCTAAATCATTTATACAGGTTAGAGACAGCAGAGGACTGGAAACATTTCCTTGGGAAACACCACATATCACTTCTGTTTTTCTCAATGAATACATACTGTGACTTTTCTCAGAGGAAATCATGAATCCAGCTGCACAACTGAAATGATGCTCTATACACACGCAATTTTATTAGAGGTCTCTTGTGAGGAATGGTATTAAAAGCCTTCTAGAAATCAAGAAATATGGACTCAATTTGAGATTCCCTGTTGATAGCAAATAAAGAGCTATTGCATTTCATGGGAAAGATACTTTTTGAATCTGTGCTGAATATGTGCAACAGACCATTATCTCAAGGTGTTTCAAAATGTCTGGGCACCGTATGTGTTCCAAAATCCTATTGCAACTTGATGTAAGTGATACAGTTATGTAATTCATCAGATTACTTATATTGCCTTTCTTGAGAGCTGGTCTGGCTTGTGCAACTTTCCAGTCTTCAGGCCAAGATCTTCTGTCAATCAAGCAGTTATATAGATATACTAAGTATGGTGCTATCTGCTTACTTTGAAAGGAACATAACTGGTATACTATCTGGACCAGAAGACTTGCCTTTACCAAGTGATTTAAGCTACTTCACTAATCTGAAGACATTTACTTCTTACTCATGTGGGCATCATAAATCTTTGTCAGCATACAATGGACAACCTAGGCAGTGCCTGGAGTGTGCAGTTTACCCGTGACATTCTGTGGTACTACCAAAACAGTGTTATTTCAAATGTTGTGCTCTCACAAGTCTATCAATAGTTTTGGCTTGGATAGCTTTGACCTTTTGGGGTTGTCAATTCACGGTAAGTTGTTACAAATTGATGTGAGTTTCTGGCCAATATTAATGCATAATGTGACAAGTACAGTTCTCTGTTCCATGGTAGTTTAGGCAGGGCCCAAGGGTTCAAGGCCCATGCGGTACTGAAAGATACTCCCAAGTTTTTTCATGCTTGTCCTGTCCCTTCTGCATTATGGGACCGCGTTGCCACAGAGTTTCAGGACAGTGACATTATCAAACCAGTGTCAGCCAATCTGCCTGGGAGATTCTGCCACCCCCTACCCCTTTTTGTTTACAGATTCAGCATGCAGCAGCCCCACTGTCATTGTTTGCAGATGTCACCTCTAGCAGCATGTTTGTCTCCACAGGGGAGACACCTGTGGGTGTCGACCTGGTGCTGCCACCAGTGCCGCAGTCATGCTGTGTCCAACTCTATGTCCCACAGTTGGTCAGGTGTGTATGGGGCCAGTGGTGGCTGGTATAATTTCATGTGATGCTTCATTTTGGCGCATACATTTTTCAATGGGGTTCAAGTCTGGCGCTTGATCAGGCTAGTTGATCACACCAGTGGCAGCCTATTGTGAAAACCAATGCTGAATGATTCAACTGCTAAGCAAACCAGTGTGTGGTCCTGCTGGAATTGGCTCATTCCACTGGGGTAGTGCATCCTCATAATTGGCACCATAGTATGTTTCATGATGTGTACACACTGACCTGTGGCGTGATGACTATAAATTTAATGAAGTATCCCTGCCCCATCACTGTTCATCATACACCTGTCTGTGGTGCAGTGTATTATCTTGTTCAGTATATCTCAGCTACATTTGTGTTATACTTGCAACACATCAACAAACAGTATAATGTAAAGAGAATATGGTATTGAGGGGATGCAAAGCCAAATTAATTTAGTGTAATTCCAGAGTATTTAATCACTGCCATGCACCCACCACATAACTATACAGATTTACCCTTATTGAATTATTTTAAATCAAAGAGGAGCAAACTTTTCCAAATATCTAAGGGGCAACAGCCCCCTGAAAAATAGATATTTTGATTGGGTGGGGTTTAAACTGAAGTCACACATTATCAAATCACTGTATATGGGCCTTACACACTACAAAATGGCAACCCTTCTCACAGCAATAGTGTACCAGTGGCCAAGTCTCAAAGAGGTTACATCAGGAGACAGCAGAGCTGCCCAAGCCAACAGACCACCAGAGGTCACTAGCCCCACAGACCTGTTTGCCTCCATTTCAACATGATCGCATATAGTTCCTCTAGTAACTGTATGAGGCCAGGGTAAATAGGACAGTGCAAAGCTGCTCTGAGGCATCTTCTGTCGAGCTCTGGGCCAGATGCCGGGTGTGTCCACAGCTCTTCAATCAGAATCTTGATTAGGACCTTTACTACATATGACGCCATGCCACACCAGCTGCCATGGACTGAGGGAGCTGCCAGTGTCAGCCTTCACCATCACTAGGACTTGGCCTCTGCATCGGAGACAACCAGGAACTTTTTATTGGCCATCAACATTCACAGCATTATTTTGTTCTATTTTCAGGTGAATATTAACATTGACTGTTTCATCATTATGGCCTTCAGCCTAAGTTTGGACTTGGGAAAAATCAGTGCTAATCATGAACTTTCTCAAACTATTGTAGTGCTAAACTTTTCTCCAAAGGAGGAGTATTTTGGTTTATGTACTTCCCAATAAAACTGCTCTACATAGTTTTCCTGGTCTGTGTTCTCATTTCACCTCAACTGTCAGAAGACATAGCACAAATAGCGCTTCTAAACTTTCTATTAATGAAATCAGATAACAAACAGTATCATGTCCACATTCCATTTGCTGTAACTCTGGTAGAGGACTCATAAAAAAAATCTTCTTTGCCATCCTTAATAAGTTACAAGCTGATACTTTCCCATGATGAATGACACTCAGTGTAATTTTATGTTTCAAATAGTAGGTGCCATGTTGTATCTACACTCCTGGAAATGGAAAAAAGAACACATTGACACCGGTGTGTCAGACCCACCATACTTGCTCCGGACACTGCGAGAGGGCTGTACAAGCAATGATCACACGCACGGCACAGCGGACACACCAGGAACCGCGGTGTTGGCCGTCGAATGGCGCTAGCTGCGCAGCATTTGTGCACCGCCGCCGTCAGTGTCAGCCAGTTTGCCGTGGCATACGGAGCTCCATCGCAGTCTTTAACACTGGTAGCATGCCGCGACAGCGTGGACGTGAACCATATGTGCAGTTGACGGACTTTGAGCGAGGGCGTATAGTGGGCATGCGGGAGGCCGGGTGGACGTACCGCCGAATTGCTCAACACGTGGGGCGTGAGGTCTCCACAGTACATCGATGTTGTCGCCAGTGGTCGGCGGAAGGTGCACGTGCCCGTCGACCTGGGATCGGACCGCAGCGACGCACGGATGCACGCCAAGACCGTAGGATCCTACGCAGTGCCGTAGGGGACCGCACCGCCACTTCCCAGCAAATTAGGGACACTGTTGCTCCTGGGGTATCGGCGAGGACCATTCGCAACCGTCTCCATGAAGCTGGGCTACGGGCCCACACAGCCTTAGGCCGTCTTCCGCTCACGCCCCAACATCGTGCAGCCCGCCTCCAGTGGTGTCGCGACAGGCGTGAATGGAGGGACGAATGGGGACGTTTCGTCTTCAGCGATGAGAGTCGCTTCTGCCTTGGTGCCAATGATGGTCGTATGCGTGTTTGGCGCCGTGCAGGTGAGCGCCACAATCAGGACTGCATACGACCGAGGCACACAGGGCCAACACCCGGCATCATGGTGTGGGGAGCGATCTCCTACACTGGCCGTACACCACTGGTGATCGTCGAGGGGACACTGAATAGTGCACGGTACATCCAAACCGTCATCGAACCCATCGTTCTACCATTCCTAGATCGGCAAGGGAACTTGCTGTTCCAACAGGACATTGCACGTCCGCATGTATCCCGTGCCACCCAACGTGCTCTAGAAGGTGTAAGTCAACTACCCTGGCCAGCAAGATCTCCGGATCTGTCCCCCATTGAGCATGTTTGGGACTGGATGAAGCGTCGTCTCACGCGGTCTGCACGTCCAGCACGAACGCTGGTCCAACTGAGGCGCCAGGTGGAAATGGCATGGCAAGCCGTTCCACAGGACTACATCCAGCATCTCTACGATCGTCTCCATGGGAGAATAGCAGCCTGCATTGCTGCGAAAGGTGGATATACACTGTACTAGTGCCGACATTGTGCATGCTCTGTTGCCTGTGTCTATGTGCCTGTGGTTCTGTCAGTGTGATCATGTGATGTATCTGACCCCAGGAATGTGTCAATAAAGTTTCCCCTTCCTGGGACAATGAATTCACGGTGTTCTTATTTCAATTTCCAGGAGTGTATGAACAGCTAGAAACATATCCAGGGAGATTTTATTTACTCAAGTAATTGCAACGCATATGAGTTAAGCAGTAACATCAGGGAGGGTCTACTAGCATGTATTTCTCCCTAACTACAATTTAACTCCTACAAGAACTTCATTTTGTGAGTGAAGACTTTTTAGAAATGAAACTACAGTCTTCACTCTCTGTAAGATCTCACATAAAAAAGAAAAGAATTTCCTAAATTATGTGAATTGCTAATTTAGAGGTTATTAAAACTTAATTTCGTATGAAGCAATCATCAGCACTGAACTGAAAAACCACAGTTTAGACAAAGGGGCTTAAAATGATCTTAAAGATAAAACATTAAATCAAAAAATCTTGAATATTTACTTGCCTTCCATGTTAGCATTATGTGAATGACTGTGGAAACCTGCTGCATGACTATGTTTGTGACCATGCTGATGATCATGAGAATGTGAAGATCCATGTCTGTGAGAAGTTTTAAATGTGTTGTAACAAATAAAAATAAAGCTGTAACTCTTAACTAAAATTAAAGAGTTTGGCGGAAGAAAGTATTAGCCCTCAGTTTAGTGAGGATTAGTCTGATCACACTATACAGTGAGGTGACAAAAGTCATGGGACATGTCCTGATATGATGTTGGATCTCCTTTTGCCAGGTGTAGTGCACTAACTTGACACAGCATAGAATCAATAAGTTGGAAGTCTCCCGCAGAAATACTGAGCCATGCTGCCTCATAGCTGTCCACAGTTGTGAAAGTGTTTCCTGTGCAGGACTTTATGCGTGAACTGACCTGTTGATTATGTCCCATTAATGTCTGGTGGGATTCATATTAGGCAATCTGGGTGGCTAAATCATTCAGTCAAATCGTCCAGAATGTTCTTCAAACCAACTGTGGACAACTGTGGCCCAGTAACAACTCCATCCTTGTTTGTGAACATGAAGTCCATGAATGGCTGCAAATGGTCTCCAAGTAGCTGAACATAACCATTTCCAGTCAATGATCAGTTCAGCTGGACCAGAGGATTGGGACCATTCCATGTAAACACAGCTCACACCACAGTGGAGCCACACCAGCTTTCACAGTGCCTTGTTGACAATGTGGGTCCACAGGATCCTGGAGTCTGCACCATACTGAAACCCTGCCATCAGCTTTTACCAACTGAAGCCATGAATCATCTGACCAGCTCATGGTTTTCCAGTCATGTAGGATCCAACTGATATGGTCACAAGCTCAGAAGAGGTGCTGCAGGTCATGTCATGTTGTCGGCAA
Source organism: Schistocerca nitens (assembly GCF_023898315.1). Taxonomy (NCBI): domain Eukaryota; kingdom Metazoa; phylum Arthropoda; class Insecta; order Orthoptera; family Acrididae; genus Schistocerca; species Schistocerca nitens. Next base: position 279,992,474 of record NC_064618.1, on the reverse strand, counting down.
AGGCACTCATGTTGGTTGCCTGCTGCCATAGCTAATTAACACCAAATTTCACTGCACTGTCCTAATGGATATGTTTGTCGCATGTCCCACATTGATTTCTGTGGTTATTTCATGCAGTGGTGCTTGTCTGTTAGCACTGACTACTATACACAAACGCCTCTGCCCTCGGTTGTTAAGTTAAGGCCGTTGGCCCCTGCATTGTCCATGTTGAGAGGTAATGCTGAAATTTGGTATTCTAGGCACACTCTTGACACTTTGGATCTCAGACTACTGAATTCCCAAATGATTTCTGAAATGGAATGTTCTTTGTGCCTAGCTCCAACTACCATTCTGCTTTCAAAGTCTGTTAATTCCTGTCATGCAGCCATAATCATGATGGATACTTTTTCACGTGAATCACCTGAGTACAAATGACATTTGTGCCAACACACTGCCCTTTTATACCTTGTGCACATGATACTACTGCCATTTGTATATGTGTATCGCTATCCCATGCCTTTTGTCACCTCAATGTATGTTGTGTTTTCAAGTGAACTACATGCTGGGAACAAGTTTTTTGAATATGTATAGCTAGAGAGAGCTGTCTGCTGTATCATTTGTTCAATCTTACTGTATTCAGGCTCTTGTCTTATAATTTAATCAGACATAATTATAACATGTAGCAACTCAAAATGTGCTCTTGTGGTTTAGCACTTTCTTCCACTGACCCCTTTAATTTCTCTACAGAGACATAGATAAAAATCACCAAAAATAAAACACAGAAGCATTATTCTCCAAGCCTTCAAACACTTTAACAAATAATTATTTCCAGTAATATATTTTTTTACATTTTTATCACTCATATAACTTACAATAATTACACAGTGTGAGAGAAACAAGTATGAATGCAAGCGAATGTTGAGATGTTTATATCAATCACTAATTGTTTTTGATTAAACACTGGTTTTTTGCACTGTACCACTCACTAAATATTGGTAAGGTGCATCCAAAATACACATCCTTGTTTCCTGCTTGGTATTAAAATGAAATAAACAATAAAGCATCATTAAGAAAGATATTGTGAAACTCACATTCAGTATAATGAGAGATGGTGTACATCATCGCTATAGACTACTGAAGAAAATTAGTCATTACTTAATGATATCACAAAAAAGTTACTTACCTCCAGACTACTTTTGTAGAGAAATGTCAACTATCATGACTTCACTTTTCATAACAATATTCTTTGACATCACTGTCAGAACCACCACAGAAGTAGTAAAACAGTGACAGTGTACACCCAACCCAAGGTCACTACTGTACAGTATTTGAACAAGCACAGGTACTAACCAGCTGACCACTTACATGAGTGGCCCCACAGTATTATGGCCAAGTACAGTTTTCACCAGTCAGTGTCAAAGCATGGCACCTATATACTGGACACCCCACTGCCCCCCCCCCCCCCCCCACACACACACATACACAAACATAACAACATTCATAAGCATATACATATTCCCATGACACACAACAACAGTGTAAATTACTTTTGCATTTTCATTTTCCAAACCCTCAAATTGTGTTCCACAGATCAATCTCCACCCATGTCATGTATTTATTTTTCTATGTCCACCTCTATTTTTTTTAATTTATGAATTTGACCAGCTATGGACCGCATACAACTTAAGACTTATGGTATTTCTTTTTCTTCCTGACTTATGGTATTTCTTTTTCTTCCTTTCTTCCCAGTACTTCTTCATTTTCTCTCCAACTGCTCTCTGCACATCTGTCCACACACTCCTGGGTCGAGGTTTTGGCTCATCTTCTTCATAGTTTGCTTCTTCATAGTTTGCGTTTTCTATCAGTAGCCTGAAGTGGTTCCTGTCGTGTATTATTTCTTCTGTAACACCTATTTTGTTGGCATCTTTCTTTACTGCTTCTATCCATCCTACAGTTTTTTTTTTTCAGTTTACTAACGTAATTAAAAATTTTCTTTATAATCTGTGTTTCTTCCAGTCTTTTTAAATGTCCATAAAATTTTAGCCATCCCTTCCTCATTGTATCTGTGGTCTTTTCTGTATTTTTGTATAAATCTTCATTTATCCTTTTAATCCAACTTTTTTCATTGTTTTCTCAGGACCTAGAATTTTTCTTAGTGTTTCATCTAAACCCAAGTTAAAGAGAATTGGAGACAGTCCATCTCTTTATCAAACTCCTGTTTTGATTTTGAATGGTTCATAAATTTCGCTTTGAAACTTAATTCTTGATGTTGTATCTGTAAGTGTTCGTTCAACAAGTCTTCTTGTGTTTTCGTCTATACCTGATTCATAAAGTATCTGGAATAGTGTTTGTCTGTCAACTGAGTCATATACCTTCTTGAAGTCTGCAAAAGTAATTACTGTATTTTTATTTTGTGTAGCTCTCACTCTCAAAATTGTTTTTAAATTAAGAATCTGTTCTACTCATGATCTACCTTTTCTAAATCCTGCTTGATAATCTCCTAGATCAGGTCCTGCTTGTTCCTCCATTCTATTTAAAAGTGCTTTAGACAGTATTTTGTATGTTACTGGTAACAAGGATATAGCCCTGTAGTTGTTGGTGTCTGTTTTATCTCCTTTTTTTATGGAGAAGATGGATCAGTGCTTGTTTCCCGTCACTGGTTATCATTCCTTTTGTCCAAATGTCTTTAAATACTTTGTGAATTTTCTGCCATGTGGATAAGTCCCCTAGTTTCCACATTTCTGCTACTATCCCATACTCTCCTGGTGCTTTGTTATTCTTCAATGCTTTGATAATCTTTTCTATTTCTTCTAATGTAGGTGGTTCCAGTGAAGAATTTTTCATGTTGTGGTTTTTGAAATTGTAATCTGTCATCAGGCTCTTCACAATTTTATACATTTTCAAAGTATTCAGCTAAAATTTGGCAGTTCTCTTTATTGCTTAAAATCATTTTTCCATTTTTATCTTTAAAATGTAAACTTGGTGACTGAAATCTTGTTAAAACTTCTTTGAAAGTCTTATAGAAGTCTCTTGTGTTGTTCCTTTCAAAGTCTGAATCCATTTCTTCTAATCTGTCTTTGTCATATTTTCTTTTCATTGATCTGATGATTTGTGCTGTCTTTTTCCTTTCCTTTTTAAACTCTTCCCAGTATTCATGCATCTCATTACTGTTCCATTTTTTCCATGCTTTTAGTCAATTGTCTATTGCTTCATCACACAGGCTCATGTCTTGGTATTCTTCATGGTTGTCCCATTTCTTTAACTGACTCTAGCATTGTTTCTTTAATTTCTTCCCAATCATCCATTTTTCTTGTGTTTAGTATATCACAGAATTTGTCCTGATTTTGCATGAGAAATTTAGTGTTTACTGTTGGGAAACTTCTTGGTTTTGGTTTAAGTTTGTTCGGTTGGAACATGATCTTTATTTCAGTTAGATTATGGTCTGAGTCTATGTTTAGGTCCTTCCCCACTCTGACATCCAAGAATTCCCTGTAGTTCAAGTCATTATTGCCACATGGTCCAATTGATATTCACCTTGATTTGGATTAAGTGATACCCCTTTTTTTCTTTCTTGCAAGTTTCCTGAAAAATGTCGATATTAGCTTTAGGTAAAATTGTTTACAAAAATCTATCAGTCTTTCCCCATTTCTGTTGGTTCTTTCATTTGCTGGATAATCTCCAACTATTGATTTAAATTTTATTTCTTTGCCAGCTTGCGCATTAAAGTCCTCCACTAAAATTTTGATATGCTCTTTTGGTAATTTGTATGTTTCATGTTCTTGCATTTCCCAAAAATCTTCCACTTTGTCAACATTTGTTCTGTTACGTTGGTTGATAAGTGCATGTGCATTTATAATGGTGTAATGTTTATTGCCTGACTTGAACATCAGAAATGAAATTCTTACTGAAATTAGTTCTAAAATTAGTTATTGATTCTGTAAGTTGCTGTTTGACCATAAATGCTGTCCCTAATATAGTCGTATTATGGGAATTTTTAATGGCTGATTTTCATTTGTAGATCCTGTATCCACCTGCATTTTCATCCAGGTACCTTGTTTCTTGAAGTGCTAGTATAAGTATGTTGCACTGATGGAGTGTGTCCATTAGGTGTTTTAGTTTTCCAACTTTCATAATTGTGTTGATGTTCAGAGTTCCCAGTAGGTGTTTTTTCTTGGGTCTTATCTTTGAAGAAGTACTAGGAAGCTCCGACTCTTCCTTACATGATGTTCTAGGTTCTCCAGAATTCAAAGGCCTAGTTGCACTGCCATGAACAGTGATGGAAGATTGATTACTTCCTGGAGTAGTTTTCCTTTTGAAATTTACCATGATGTCTTAGGTTAAAGTTTAGTTTGGGGAAAGGTAGTTGAACCTTTCCATGATAAAAATTCAAGCATTTAGCTTAGAATTATAAGTGTGGCCACCACTAACAGTGGGACAGATGCCTTTTGTAGCTGCCCACTGTGGGAACAGATGCTACAGTCTTGTGCTTTTGTACAAAAGCCTGCCTCTTCAGCAGTTCTGCCTTTCTGATGATCTTCATCACCGCCTTCACTGCCATTGAGGTCTTCACCATTTTCCTGGAAAGGGACCCTCACAAGGTACTATCACCCGGGCCAGGTGAACCAAGGTTTTTTAATGAGGTGTAACTCCTCCCCCTCCTCCACCACTATTTTATATGTTTATATGTTTATTCTTCTTTTATCTCTTTTCCTTTCAGCACACATCACTCAGTTTCATATTCAGTATAATATGTATCACTTTCTGTAGTCATTTATATTCCTTTCCCTATAGTGACTTCCCATTCTACATGGATCCCTAGTCCATCTACCTACGTAAGTTCAGAATAGCACCTCTATTCCTAGCTAAACTGTCTCCCACATACTGTTTTTTGTCCAAACTATGAAATCTCCTCTCCACCTTCCCAATGGCCTAACCATAAAAATTCCCTTCTCTGGATATTACCCCTCCTTTCACAATGACTTCCAAATCTTTGAATTCTATCAATCCCCATCCCTCACAAACACAATGCTAGAGGAATGCATCACCATGGCACAGGGATCTGTGAACCATCTTGCTCCCTCTGCAAAATGCTGTTACTATGGAACTCCAGTTAAGTACACCCCATCTCCCAAAATGAAACCTTTCCAATTTATTGGCATCCTACTCTCCCTCTGAGCACTGCTGTCATTCAATACCTGTCCTCCCTCAGTGAACTGCCATCAACCAACAAAACTCAGCTGTCAACATATCTTTCAAAAACCTCAATGCCAAAGGAGTTTCAGTCCTCTCCAAAGGCCTCATCTTTAACCCCACAACAAAATACACTAATTCTGGGCTTGCCAAAGATCTACACTCCTCTTCTTGATACTTTAAAATGAACACAATTTTTGCTACTAACTCCTCTGGCCAAAAACCAACATGGAACATTGCCTCTTCCATCTCATACTTCACAAAACTGTGACTTTCCCCATTCCTAAATAAACTCCCACCCCAATTTCATGACTTCCTTACCTCCAACCCTACTTTTCTCCTAATAACACTAACTCTTCATTGAACAGAATGGCTCTCCAAAACCTTAAGACAGACCCCAAATTGATCACCCTCCCTACAGACTTCACCACTGTCATGATAAACTGCAGTGATTATTCAATTTATGTATCTGCTAATTATTTGACACTTCCATAGTGATCCATCCAAGATGTCTAGCACAACCACAAGCCCATGCTAAAATTTATTTATTCCTCATACCAGCTACTCCACATAAACAAAGCTTCTTCCAGCCACAAACCTCACCATCCTTGAAGTCCCATTGTAGCTGCTTCATGTGCTCCAATAGAAAGGACCTCGACTCTTGTTGATCATCACTTCCAAACCCTTAGCCACAACCTAGGAGCCCCTATCAAGGACACAACTCACTTCCTTCACTGGCTCTCAACCACGTCAACACCATTACCACCTGGATCAATATTTGTCAATGTTGACACTATGTCTCTATAAAGCAACATCCCAGTGTCTCTAGCCTTGTCACAGTCAAACACTACCCCTCTAAATATTCTACTGACTCCAAACCCACAACCTCACACCTTACACACCTGGTAAACTACAACCTTACGGATAACTAGGTCTTCTCTGAGGGGAGGATTTAAAAACAAATCCATGGCATGACCATGAGTGTCCACACGGCACCCTCCTACACCAACACAGTCATTTAGAGGAAAGAACAGAAGCCCTATCAAACCCCCTTGCTTGGTTCAGGTTTGTGGATGACATCTTTACAATCTGGATCCAGGGCATAGGGACTCTACCTTCATTTCTCCACAGCTTCAACACTGTCTCTTATATGTAAATCTCCTAGTTCTCATCAGCCCAAGCTGCTGCCTTCCTAGATAGTGACCTCCATCTCTCTAATGGTTCTAACAAATCTCTGTCTATATCAGGGCTTAACAACTGGCCAGTTTTGAGCGTGAGTACTCGCGTTTGCTCAGGCACGTGCTCGCGAGCAGGTGCAAGGTCGCGGAGTAGGGAGGGAGGGGAAATGCGCGCGCACGTTTGAATGTGATCTCGCGTTCTTAGCAGATTTAACTAGCCATCTGAATGCTTTGAACATTTTATTACAAGGTAAAGATCTGCTAATTACTCATTTCATAGATCGAATACGAGCTTTTAAAATGAAATTGACACTTTCGGTGAGTCAGCTGGAAACAGGAGACCTAGCTCATTTTCCTAAATTATCATCCATGCAAGATGTTCACAAAGACTGTGAACGTTATTCACATAGTTCAGTTGATCAGCGCTTTCAAGATCTGACAGCACTAGGCAGTGATTTTGATCTGTTCTCTCCATATTCAGCGAATATTTAAGAGATTCGTCCTGAGCTGCAGCAGGAAATTATTGACCTGCAGTGAGACAGAGAATACAGAGACAAATTTCAGAACGAGAAAAACATTTTGGAATTCTACAGACACTTCCCTCAGGATAGATTTCCTCGTTTGCACAAACTGGCGGCTACAATAATATCAATGTTCGGTTCCACGTATGTTTGTGAAAACTGTTCTCTGCAATGAAATGTAACAAGACGCACCTGAGAAACGCATTGTCTCATCGAAATTTAAACTGCACGCTGCGCCTAAAATGCACAAGAACAATTACTCCGAACATAGACGCAATTGCAAAGGGCAAAAAGTACAAGATAACCGAGAATCCCACACTTCAGTGACACCTTTTATTTTGTAACAGTTCACAAATTAATGCGAATGTAGAGGCATACACTAAGCTAATAAAATTATGTGGCATGTGTACATTCTCCTTTATTTGTTTCATTTGTCGCAGTAATAATTCGTCAGTGATATCCCTGCAGGTGAGCGCGGATTTACATTGACTGGCGGCAGCTGTTGTGTGCCCCACGTGACTTTCCCCACTCTCCGCTCTGGTCCGTTAGTGGGGGTAGCGTGCTCGCGCTGCTCCGTACTCGCGCATTGCTGCTCACAGCTTGCTCCGCGAGCACGTATGTTGTGAAGCCCTTGTCTATATCAAGCCCACTAACGATCAACAATACATCTATTTAGATTACTGACATCCCTTCCACATTGAAAAGTCTCTTCCATAGAGTCTGACCTAGCTGACAACCCGAATGAAAAGCCAATGGCAACCTGTGGCAGGAGCAGAGTCGGCTACCAAGTAATAGAACATGTTGCTGAGCTCAACATGCTCAATTTCAATGGCTACTGCATGAGCTATTCCATCTGGATCCCACTCTCACAATACCAGCTTCTCTGAGTTATGTTGCTCTCTCTACAGCTTCCCCCTCCTGTGTTCTATCTCCCCGTCATTGTGTGCCACATGTAACCTCCCCTGCCAGCAGCAGAGCAAGGTCACAAAAACTGCATTCCTATTCTCTTCCCTTGATGCATCAACCTTTCAGCCATCAGCCACCTTTCCCCTCTAACCCCTTTCCCACTTTGTGTCTCCTTTCTCCCATAGACCACTTCTCCTGATACAAATGTCCTCACTCTAAATGTAGTACAATGAGGTCAGCAGGATGATGTAGTCAGCAGGCATGCAGGTGTGTGTGTGTGGTTTTTTTTTTTTTTTTTTTTTTTTTTTTTTTTTTTTTTTTTTTTTTTTTGAGAGCGAGAGAGAGAGAGAGAGAGAGAGAGAGAGAGATGTGTCTATTGCCCATTCAATACCTCAACTATGTGGTAGGTTGGTTACACTAACTTTTTCCATTAAGTATATTCCACCAAGAACTTTTAATTACCATATATATTAAGAATAGGTATTGTGCAGGGAAGGAAAAGTTGCACTATCTTATACCAATGTTTATACATGAGGTACTTGTATGGAGAGGGGGTAAGAACCAACCCAACAAGACAAATTTTGTGACAAACATGAAAGTTATTGACAGTTCAGATCAATAACAGGCTAGCCGTAAAATTTTTTGTTTCACCTATTACTCAAACCAGATATTGACCATGATGAAACACAAGGTAAGTTTTTTTATGCACTTATAAGAAAGTTAATATGAAGTGAAAGGTTGGCGAAGGAAATGAGCTATGATCTCTTGAAAGCATTTGTCTTTAAGATTGAGGACTGGTTCATATTAGATTGTCTACCTGTGTGCAGCGTGATTGTGCTCAGTGTTGATACTCATATAGCAGCTTGTGCTCTTGTTTTTGTGAAAATATTTAGTGTTACTATCATCAGCAACATCACTTTTTTATTATTTATTTATCTTCACTCTTTGCTGGCCATAATTTTAGAACTGTAGCTTTGTATTGTCTGCAGTGCAACAATCACATAGTGCAATCTATTGTTGCTACAGTTTGGTCACAGCTTTTCACTTAGTGTCTGACTCCCTGGGTTAGTTTATTATTATTATTATTATTATTTATTTATTTTATGGCCTTCATTGGACCACTCTAGTCAAAAATACAAAGTTCTAAACAAGTTGTTACACAGGGATACAATTTGGTTCAACAATAACTTAATATGATATTTAGGTAATATAATTATTAGAGTCTATTCCTATATGAAAGGTGTTTTGCTCTTCTGTCTGCCCAATATTTCTTCATTCTTTCAGATATTTTCTTTCTTTCTTCATCTGAGACAACTCTTCCTGTACTCCTTTTATTGATTTTCATTTGAAGTCTGGTTTGCGGGTCTTGCAGTATCCTGGGTTTCTCTGTCTTGTTTTTTAGGTCATCTACTGTAATTTGAAGTTCTTTTATATCTTCCTTAATTTCTGTGATCCATTTAATGTCGCTCTTGCTATTCCACAGTTTTTGTATTATTTTTTACTAATTCTGTTTTCTGGAGTTCTCATCAGATGTCAAAAGAATGAGATGCATTTCTTCCTGATTGTGCTCATGACTGGTTCTATTTTCTTATATACTGTTTCATTTGATGCTATTCTCCAATGTCCATTTATTTTATACTGTTTATTTATACATGTCCTAATTATTCTTCTTTCTATTTTTAGTATTCTGTCAATTTCTGCTGTATTAGTTGTTTTGAAGATAGTTTCAGCTGCATACGTTATTTCTGGTTGTGTAACTGTTTTATAGTGTTTTAATTTTGCATCTATAGATAGGCTTTTTTTGTTGTATGTAGTTTTGGTAATGCAATTTGCATAGTTCAGTTTTTTTATTCTATTCTGCCATGATGGCTTCTCATTTAGATTGTATGTTATTATTTCGCCTAAATATTTAAATTTATCAACAATTTTGATTTCCTGTTCTCCTATTGTAATTTTGTTTGCATGTGGTGGATCAGTTAGCATAATCTCCGTTTTTTCAAATGATATTCTAAGGCCTACTTTCTCTGCTATTTCTTGTAGTGATTTCACTTGCTGCCTGGCTTCTTGAATGGTGTTGGCTAGGAGAGCAAGATCATCAGCAAATCCCAAGCAGTTTAAGCTAATATCACCTTCTGCACTTCCAATTCTTATCCTCTTTGGATTGTCCTTGTACCATTCTCTCATTATGTATTCCAGTGCACAGTTGAACAGTAATGGTGATAGGCAGTCACCTTGTCTTAAGCCGGTTTTTATGGGGAATGGTTCCGAAATTTCTCCTCTAAACTTCACTTTTGATTTGGTGTTGGTTAGAGTGAGTTGTATTATTTGAATTAGTTTTGGATGGAGTCCTAGATTTCTTAAAATTTTTAATACTGAAGGTCTGTGGAGACAGTTATATGCCTTCTTAAAATCTACAAATGTTATTGCCAGAGGTTTGTTCCGTTTCTTGTAGTATGCCATAATAAATTTTAAACTAATTATCTGCTCTGCACAGCTTCTCCATGGTCTGAAACCTCCCTGATATTCTCCTAACTCCTGTTCTAATTGCTCCTTGATTCTTTCATATAGGTCAGTACATTCATTCATAATATTAAATAGATATGCACACCAAGAAATGGATACAAACTTTGCTTGTTATATGTGGACATGAGGGAAACTGGCCACTATCCATGAACAGCTACGAGTTGCTGACGCCACTGAAGACTCTGACATTAGGCAGATGATGGAGCCTCTTGAGAAAAAACACAGCAGGTAGCAAAGGAAGGTTCAATTCTGCCTTTCTGGAACCCAAACTGATCTTCCACAAGGGGGGATGCTTCTACCAATTTTCCTATTCTTCTGCATATGATTCATGTCAGTATTCTACAGGCATGCTTTATTAAATGATGGTTCAGTAATATTCACACCATTTAATACCTGACCTCTTTCGAATTGGCATTATTACATTCTTCTTGGTGTGGGGATATTTTGCCTGTATCATTTATCTTGCGCACCAGGTGGACTAGTCTCATCATGATCTGCTCTCCTAAGCATCTCAATAAGTCTGAAGCAATGTTGTCTACTCCAGGGGCCTTGTTTTGATTGATCTTTCAGTGATCTGTCAAATTCTTTGTACTCCTCTTACAGCATCATCTTTCCCATCTAATTTTCATCTACTTCCTCTTTCCTTTCTGTAGTATTGTGTACATTTTGCCTGTATAGCCTTTCCATATACTTCCACTTTTCAACTTCCACTTCTTTGCTCAATACTGACTTCTTGTCTGCATTCTTAATATTAATACAGGTGCTTCTCTTTTCTCCAGAGGTTTTCTTTAATTTTCCTATAGGCGGCACCTATCTTTCCCACAGTGATCTATATTTCTACAGTTTTGTATTTCTCCTCCAGCCATTCCAGTTTTTTAAGTTCTGCACTTCCAGTCAATATCAATTTTTAGATGTCTATTTTCTTTGGTTTGTTTCATTTGTGACATTTTTATATTTTCCCCTTTCATCTATTAGAATCAATATCTCAAACAATGGAAAACCCAGGATGGAATGTAACAATACTAGAGAAGGAAAGTTGCTATTCACCATATAGTGGAGATGCTGAGTCATGATAGGCACAACAAAAAGATTCACACAACTATAGCTTTCAGCCATTAAGGCCTTTGTCAGCAGTAGACACACATATACACACACGAACACACACACTCATACAAACACAACTTGCACACACATCTGCAGTCTCATTGTGGTTTCAGTTCCCTGAGACTGCAGATGTGTGTGCAAGTTGCATTTGTGAGAGAGTGTGTGTGTATGTGTGCCTACTGCTGACAAAGGCCTTAATGGCCGACAGCTATAATTGTGTGAATCTTTTTGCTGTGCCTATTGCGACTCAGCATCTCCACTATATGGTGAGTAGCAACTTTCCTTCTCTAGAATCAATAACTCTTGTGTTATCCAAGGATTATACTGGGCTTGGACTTTTTCCCTATTTGATCCTCTGCTGCCTTTACTATTTCACCTCTCGAGGCTACCCATTCATCTTGTACCATATTCTCTTCCCCCATTTCAGTCAACTGCTGCCTCATGTTCTGTTTGAAACTCTCAGCACATTTGATTATTTCAATTTCTCCATGTCCCATATCCTTAATTTTATACTTTTCTTCGGTTTTAACTGAAGTTCATATCCCATAATGTATGCTCAGAGTACACATATGCCTCTGGTAATGTTTTGGGGTTTAGAGTCTGTTCTCAAAATCTCTGTCTTACCCCATTATGGAACCTGTTTGAAAGCTTCCACTGTCACCTGGTCTATGTCACACATACAACCTTCTTTCATGATGTGTGTGCCAAGTGTTACCAATGATAAAATTTTGCTTTTCTTCCTTTTTCTCTACTACCAAATTCCAGTTTCACATTACAATCAAATTTTTGTCTCAATAAACTGAATAATTTCATTTGACTCTTCACACAGTCTTTCAACTTTGTCATTATTTGCAGAGCCACTACGCATATAACATTGTACTACTTTAGTGTGTGTAAATTGTTTCATATATCTTGGCTACATTAATGAGGTCACAGTGCTGTTCATAATAATGAAAATGTCCTTTTTTTAAGTGGGCAGTGGGGGGAGGGAGGGAAGGAAGAAAGGTTGGGTTTACACATCCCATTGATGATGTCATTAGAGACAGTGCATTTTCCTTAAGCCATTTCCAGGAATCTGGATGGGGATTTGAACTGACAACCTCCCTAGTGCGATTAATAATTGTGCTACCTTGCACAGTAATAGTGCTGAGACTGAAAACTTATTCGTTGAGTTCTGGGAGGCATTCAGTACTACTGTACTACTGAACACAGTTACTCTGTGAAAAAAAATAGGCTTATGAAATATTGGACCAGCTCTGTGATTGGATTGACAACTTCCTAGGAGATAGAACAATATATGTGGTTCTCAACTGGGTGAAGTTATTAAGTGTAAAGGTAAAGTTAGGAATACCTCAAGGAAGTGTTGTATGCTATTTACTATTCACTATATACAAAGTGTGTCAAAGTGTTTGCATCAAACATCTGGGGATCATAGATGATGTGACGGAGAAAAACTTTCCTTGGAGACAAAATCTTCACTGACAGTTCTCAGTGATGCTAGGCCTTCTTTTGTATTGTTTATGCATCTGAGAGGTGGTAGGATGTAGACACTCTGTGGCATGCATAAGCCTTGTTTATTACTTATAATCCAGTAATCTGTTCCGTGTGAAAGGGGGTACATTGAACAAAATTAAAGTTCCTACTTCACTTCCAAAATATCTTTCTTCATTTACAGGCTCTCACTCTTAAGGTTTTCTTGTTGAAAATCACTCTATAAATTTACTGGGATAGGTAGTAAGCAGTACACCTGATTAGCAGACCCTGCTAGTTTGATGAAATCTCATCTCCCAGGGATGGTCAATGTTACAGGACATGTAATGCCACCAGGAAGCACCAGTGAACATTTTGTCTCTAACAAAAATTGTTCCGCATGACATGAACTGTCACCCCTAGACATTTGAAACACCCTTTATATATGGGGTGGGGTAAATAAAAGCGGCTCAGAGAACAGAGTTTCAGGGTACAATAAAACACAGCAACAGATAGGAAATACAGCATTAACCCTGACTGCAGCAGATATTAAAAGTGACCACCATTCATCTCTTGGAACTTTTGGTCTCTGGTCAGCAAGCAATGGAAGTTGCAACATCAGAAAACTGTAGCAAACTGCAGAAATACCAGCAGAGCATCAGCAAAAGAAAGAAAAAACAATTTCTGGGCTATAGGACTTTTCAAAATCTGCTATGCTTGCTGATGCCACAATTATACTGATAAAAAACACAAACACATCCATACCATACACAGCCAAAAGAATAATGGAATAGGCTCACAATGGTTTCACCCTTAATCTTACAAAATCTCATATTACACAATTCCAAACAAATAAAAGTGACTTACAGATACCAGAATTACAGATTAATAAGCATACACTAGATGAGACACCATGAGCAAATCTTATGGATAATAAACTAAAGTAGCTCTGCACACAGATATGTCATCCAAAAAGTTCAGTTTTGCCTGCTTTGCACTCCCAGAAATCTCTCTCAATGTATTTATCTGCAGATAGGATTGCTTTCACACTCTGCATACTTTCACTTGGTTTTGCCCTATGGCATAATCTTCTGAAGCATTGTAACTAATGTTATTCTACAGAAGTGTGCAATATATATACATATGGAAAGTTGCTAAACAAACATATAGCAGAAACCTAGTGATTCTTACATTTACATGTCAATACATATGCTCTCTTAATGTATCTTTGGTCAATAACAAGTATTGTCATCATAACTTTACTCAGCAATTCGCAATAATACAATGTAGAAATGACATATTGAAACACGTGAAGCTGCCACATAATTTATTTTTAATTGTACGGATGGCTTCAGTCGGAGACCATTTCCCAGTACAAATTTTTGTTAATTGCCGGTGTCACATATATCATAAAACAAATGTCAAAATATAACAGCTGTATATAATATTTTGTTATACAAAAGTGGTCATACACTCAGAAATAAAATCTTTTTTTTTATTTTTATTTTTATTTTTATTTTTTTATTTTTTATTTATTTTGAGTCATCAGTATCCTGACTGGCTTGATGTGGCTCGTCTCAACTTCCCCTTCTGGACCAACCTCTTCATCTCAGAGTAGCAATTGCAACCTACATCCTCAATTATTTGCTGGATGTATTCCAATCTCTGTCTTCCTCTGCAATTTTTTCCCTCTAGTACCATGGAAGTCATTCCCTCACGTCTTAACAGATGTCCTATCATCCGATCCCTTCTCTTTGTCAGTATTTTCCACATATTCCTTTGCTCTCCAATTATGCCCAGAATCTCCTCATTCCTTACTGTATAAGTCCACCCAATTTTCAATATTAATCTATATCACCACATCTCAAATGCTTCAATTCTCTTCTGTTACGGTCTTTTCACAGTCCCTGTTTCATTACCATACAATTCTGTGCTCCAAACGTACATTCTTAGAAATTTCTTCCTCAAATTAGGGCCTATGTTTGATACAAGTAGATTTATCTTGGCCAGAAATGCCCTTTTTGCCAGTGCTAGTCTGCTTTTGATGTCGTCCTTGCTGTGTACATCATTGGTTATTTTGCTGCCTAGATAGTAAAATTCTTAACTTCATCTACTTCGTGACCATCAAACCTGCTGTTAAGTTTCTCGCTACTCTCATTTCTGCAATTTCTTATTACTTTAGCCTTTCTTTGATTTACTCTCAGTGCACTCATTTGACTGTTCATTCCATTCAATTTAATTCTTCTTCACTTTCACTCAGGATAGCAATGTCACCAGCAAATTGTATCATCGATATCCTTTCACCTTACATTTAAATTCCACTTCTGAAACTTTCTTTTAATTCTGTCATTGCCTCTTCAGTGCACAGATTGAACAGTGGGATGAAAGACTACATCCCTGTTTTACACCGTTTTTAATCTAAGGACTTTGTTCTTGGTTGTCCACTCTTATTATTCCTTCTTCGCTCTTGTACATATTGTATGTTACCTGTCTCTCCCTGTAGCTTACCTCTATTTTTCCCAGAACTTTGAACACTTTGCACCATTTTACATTGTCAAATTTTTTTTCCAGTCAACAAATTCTATGAATGTATCTTTATTTTTCTTTAGTCTTGCTTCCATTATCAACCGGAGAGTCAGAATTGCCTCTCTAGTGCCTTTACCTTTCCTAATGCTAAACTGATTGTCATATAACACATCCTCAATTTTCTTTTCCATTCTTCTGTAGATTAGTCTTGTCAGCAACTTGGATGCATGACCTGTTAAGCTGATTGTGGAATAATTCTCGCCTCTGTCAGCTCTTGCAGTCTTCCGAACTGTGTGGATGATATTTTTCTGAAAGTCAGATGGTATGTTGCCAGACTCATACATTCAGCACACCAGCTTGAATAGTCGTTTTGTTGCCCCCAATAACTGTAGAAATTCTGATGTAATGTTGTCTATCCCTTCTGCCTTATTTGATCTCAGGTCCTCCAAAGCTCTCTTAAATTCTGATTCTAACATTTGATCCCTTATCTCTTCTAAAATGATTCCTGTTTCTTCTTCTATCACATCAGACAAATCTTGCCCCTCATAGAGATCTTCAATGTACTCTTTCTACCTGTCTGC
Organism: Schistocerca nitens; assembly: GCF_023898315.1. Classification (NCBI taxonomy): domain Eukaryota; kingdom Metazoa; phylum Arthropoda; class Insecta; order Orthoptera; family Acrididae; genus Schistocerca; species Schistocerca nitens. The sequence goes on along the minus strand of NC_064618.1, from coordinate 279,976,496 downwards.
TCTCTCCGCTGCATTTAACAGTGAAATTCCCATTGCTCTCTTAATGTTACCAACCCTGCTTTTAATTTCACTGAATGTTGTTCCAACTTTCCTATATACTGAGTCAGTCCTTCTGACAATCATTTCGTTTTTGATTTCTTCACATTTTTCATGCAACCATTTCATCTTAGCTTCCCTGCACTTCATATTTGGTTCAAATGGCTCTGAGCACTATGGGACTTAACACCTGAGGTCATCAGTCCCCTAGAACTTAGAACTACTTAAACCTAACTAACCTAAGGACAACACACACATCCATGCCTGTGGCAGGATTCGAACCTGCAACTGTAGCGATCGCGCGGTTCCAGACTGAAGCGCCTAGAACCGCTTGGCCACACTGGCCAGCGCACTTCATATTTACTTCATGCCTCAGCGACTTTGTATTTCTGTATTCCTGAACCTTCTTTCATTGATCAGCTGAAGTATTTCTTCTGTTACCCATGGTTTCTTCACAGTTGCCGTCTTTGTACCTATGTTTTTCTTTCCAACTTCTGTGATTGGCCTTTTTAGAAATGTCCATTCCTCTTCAACTGTATTGCACACTGAGCTATTCCTTATCGCTGTATCTATTCCTCACTAATCTTTTAAACTTCAGTCTACTCTTCGTCACTATTACATTGTGATCTGAATCTATATATGCTCCTGGGTACACTTTACAATACAGTACCTGATTTTGAAATCTCTGTCTGACCATGATATAATCTAACTGAATTCTTCCTGTATCACCTGGCCTTTTCCAAGTATACCCCCTCCACTTATGATTCTTGAATCAGCTATTGCTACCTGAAATTTATTAAAGAACTCAATTAGACTTTCTCCTCTCTCATTTCTTGTCCCAAGCTGATATTCTCCTGTAATCTTTCCTTCTACTCCTTCCCCTACAACTGCATTCCAGTCCCCATCACTATTAGATTTTCATCTCCCTTTACGTATTGTATTATCCTATCAATATCCTCATATACTTTCTCTACCTCTTCATATTCAACTTGTGATATCAGCATGTATGCCTGAACTATTTTTGTCAGTGTTGGTTTGCTGATGATTCTGAAAAGAACAATCCTATCACTGTACTGTTCACAGTAACACACTCTCTCCATTACAATCCATTTCATAATGAATCCTATTCCCATTATACCATTTTCTGCTGCTGTTGATATTACCTTATACTCATCTGACCAGAAATCTTTGTCTTCTTTCCATTTCAGTTCACTGACCCCTACTATATTTCGACTGAGTCTTTGCATTTCACTTTTCAGATTCTCCAGCTTCCCAACCACACAGTCTTTTTCTCATGGTCACCTCCCCCTTGACAGTCCCTTCCCAGAGATCTGAATGGAGGACTATTCCAGAATGTTTTGCCAATGGAGAGATCATCATGACCCTTTTCAATTACAGGCCACATGTCCTGTGGATAAACATTATGTGTCTTTAATGCAATGGTATCCATTGCTTTCTGCATCCTCATGCCATTGATCATTGCTGATTTTTCCACCTTTAGGGACAGTTTCCCACCCCAACAACAAGAGAGTGCACTGAACCTCTGTCTGCTCCTCTGCCCTCTTTGACAAGTCTGTTGGCAGAATGAGGGTGACTTCTTATGCCAGAAGTCTTTGGCCGCCAATGCTCATTATTAATCAAAATTTAAGCAATGGCAGATTTTGAATCCAGGACTGAGGACATTTTGATTACTAATCAATATGTCATTTCTTTGATTCATCAAAGCTACGGAAAACAACTAACAAAAGCTAATTTTCATTACTAGAAGCAGAAATAATTTCCATATAGATTATGTATATCTTCCTAGGGTTCAGAATGAGTTTTATATTCTGGTGGCAGCTTGCCAATAAACACCAGGCAAAAAGTCAGAAATCTCCAAATATTGAAAGACAAAGTAAAAGAATACCTCCTCAGCCACCATTCTACAATTTAGCAGCATACGTTGACTTAAAAATGCACATCCTGCCTAATTCCAGTATTTGTATTAGATAAATCGTTATTTTCCAGAATACATTGACCAGTCAGAACACTATGATCACCAACCTAATAGCTGGTATGTCCACCTATGGGCATGGATAACAGGGGTATAGAAGCATTGAAACTTCGGTAGGTCGATGGAGGGAGTGGGCACCACATCCGTACACACGTCATCTAATTCCCATAAACTCTGGGAATGGAGGCGATGAGCTCTGGCACCAAGTTCAATCACATCCTACATGTGTTCAATTGAGTTCAGATTTGATGAGATGGGGGCCAGCACATCAATGGAAACTTGCCTCTGTGTTCCTCAAACCACTACATCACACTCCTGTCCTTGTGACGTGGCTCATTATTTTGCTGAAAAATATGCTGCTGCCAGGAAACAATTTTCATGAAGGGGTATATGTGGTCTGCAACCAGTGTATGATACTCCTTGGCAATCATGGTGCCTTGCATGAGCTCCAGTGGACCCATGGATGCCCATGTGAAAGTACCACAGAGCATAATGTAGTTGCCACCAGCTTGTCTCCATCCCACAGTACAGATGTCAAGGTGCTGTTCCCCTGGACGAGAATGGATTCACGCCCTCCCATCGTCACAATGAAAAAGGTATCAGGATTCATCAGAACGTGCAATGGTCTGCCACTGTGCCAACATTAAGTGCAGATAGTCATGTGCCCATTTCAGTCATAGTTGTTGATAAAACGTTGGCTCACGTATGAGTCGTTGGTTGCGGAGGCCAATCATTAGGGGTATTCACTGCACTGTGTGTTCAGACACACTTGTACTCTGTCCAGCATTAAAGTCTGTTGTTATTTCTGAAACAGTTCGCCACCTGGCCTGTTTTACCAGTCTGCCCAGCCTATGGCATCTGTTATGAGGGGTGACCATGCAACCTCACGACATCTGGACGTGGTTTCACCTTGGTTTTGCCACGTGTTGAAGACATCCATCACAACACTCCATGAACACCCGACAAGTCGTGCAGTTTCTGAAATGTTGGTGCTAAGCCTCTGGGTCATTACAATCTGCCCTCGATCAAACTTGGACAGATTGCACGTCTTCTCCATTGTACACACGGACAGCACACTCACTGATACTAGATGCACCATGCGTGTGTCTGACTACCAGTTGTTCCTTGCTAGGTGATGCTGCTCTTGCCTGTACAGGTTTATATTGATAGGTCAGTGATCGTAATGTTCTGGCTGATCAGTGTATAAACCGTGGTATGGGTAAAGCTGCATAAATCCTTTATTTAAAGTATTATATGAACTCAGAAGCTGAGAAGAGTAATTCTGTTTTCCAAGGCAATTGTTTTTCAACATATACCTATAAAGTAGTCTGAAAGTAATTACAATAATTATCAGTTTGGGTAGATTAGAGCTAGTCATAATTTGTTGTTATAATGAATAAACTGCAATTTGAATAGTAACTGATAATATGTAGAATAAAAAGTTTACAATTAAGTTACAAAGTTTTACTAACCTGAACACTAAAATTCCAACAAGGTTGACAATAAGTCCAGCTACTGACACAGCAAGCAATCGTTGTGTGTTAATAGCTGGAGGATCCACAAGTCTACTCACACCTTTAGAAAATACAAGAACTGAAATTACCAACAAGAATAGCCCATTTACGAAACCTGACAGGTCCTCCACACGACTGTAGCTGAAAATAGAAAATTCATCAGTCACGTATACTCATTTCACATTGTTTCTTTATCACATATATAAGACTTTAATACGCAAAAGCCTCATACACAGCATACCAAACATTTGATTTTTCATTTGTTAATCACACTCCCTTCAGTACTCTTCTCTTATGTGTTCATTTAAAATATTATTTTTAAGTATTCCTTTTGTGGTATACACTTTAAGATTAAAGGAGACCACTCACCAAAAATCAGAAGCATTGAGTTGTCGATAGGCATACACAAAAGGAAGACTACTTGCTGGTTTTCAGATTTACCTGTTGATGAGCTAGAGTAGAAAAAACAAAAACACACACTCTCTCTCTCTCTCTCTCTCTCTATGCCTACCTTGTAGGAGAGAGAGAGAGAGGGAGTGTGTGTGTGTGTGTGTGTGTGTGTGTGTGTGTGTGTGTGTGTGTGTGTGTTTTCTACTCTAGTTTGTCAAAGGATAACTCCAAAAGCTAGTATGTTCTCTTTCTTTAGTGTGGGCCTATCAACAACTCATTGCTTCTGCTTTCTTGTGAATGATCTCCTTCAATCCTAAAGTATTTACATTCTACAAGAACTTCCCTACAACATTTTGTGGTATACTTTTATATCACATGCAGGTTTCTGGAATCTTTCAAACCTGTACATGATTGTAATACCTGTCATCCTCCCAGTTAGTTCCTTTTCCCTTTTTACTCAATCACACTAACACTTCATAGCTTCCATTCCATCATCAGTGTTTTGTAATTACAGTCATTACCCGGTTTGTCTAATACATCCTTTTAATTCATATTCTTAGATATCTCATGTATGTCTCCTAATAACTTTATATGTATAAATAATGTGGCAAACAATGATGAAACACACATGACTGTTACAATGGCTAATGAAACTTGTGTAATCAATTTATTGCTCCATAAATCAACAGATGGTATACATTTTGCAAAAGTTATGACTGAAAATTTTGACTGATGCGTTTATTGATTTGCACTGCTAAGCACAAGGACCTTGTTGTGTTATTCACGAGATATTCAAGAGATACCTGTCAGTACATGGCTGTGATTACCATATTTCACACCTCTACATTTGGATTTTTTGTTCCATAAGCCATTACTAACTACACACCAGTAAACATTTTTAATTGTATCAGGACACTTGTATGTTATCTGTAATCTAAGCATAGAAATAGCTGAGAAATGAGGGGCTTGGTGCTATTAATGTTACAGTTAACTCTTATGAGCTTTCAGGCATGACTTGCAATCACTCTCTTTGTAGGTGAAATCACAAATGATGAATGAAGCTCCATGACGGAACTGAAAAGTTTTCCAAAATGAGCAGTTACATCTCCAAAGAGCACAAAGGAGGAAGGAAGGGAGGAAGGAAGGAAGGAAGGAAGGAAGAGAGAGAGAGAGAGAGAGAGAGAGAGAGAGAGAGAGAGAGAGAGACTCTGAACCTCGTAATCACTTCTGGTACCAAACTGTCATTCACTATCTGAACATGCTGTAGAACAGCTGTGGTATGCTCTTATTTAACATATCAGCATATAATTAAGTAAAAGATTGTCCTCTCTAAAAGATTATAAAACAAAGATGTAAAGCATGCTTTGGAGTTCACTGCTTTATTTAAATCAATTGAAGTTAACAAGAATCCTATGTCTCTTGAAAGGTCCCAGTGGTGATTTGTTTCAATCTTGGTATGGCATTACTGTTTACTGCAACTCCTTGAATAATGAAAATTCTCTGCACAAATACTAGAAGGTAACATCTCTTCTGAATAATGTTGATGAACCACCACAATATAATATTCCTGGCATGCAGGGGTTGGTATTAGTTGCATACCAACAATACCATTGCAGAGGCAACTAGAAATATGAAAACGGAAGCAATGCATATTCCAACATTCCATCAACATAAAGGTTATTAGAGATGGAGCCGAAAACAGATCTGTCAAATGTGATCCTGTGACCTGTCCCATTTACTAACTGCAAGCTGCAGTTATTTTTGTAAGGAATAATACTATTTCAGGTTCATACAATGTGGAAAAAACCATGCTTATCATGAAATGGGAGATTCACATGTCTATAAAATTTAGATTTTCTGTAACTTGTTCCAAAACTGTATTAACTGAAAACTGAATTTAGTCAATGAGAAAGGACACATATATTCATTAGTAAAAAATATAAAACCGGAGATGTATCTGTAAACTCCTAGATCCTTCTGTGATATGTAACTGACAGTCAGCAAGAAATCACCATATGTTTAGAAATATATAACTGGTGCAAATAATATTTGACTGATTAAATTCAGCACATTACACTGAATGGAAACCATTCAATAAATTTTGTAATCATCTATTACTCTTCAATTTAAGAAGCTATTTTAAACAAGTAGAAGGAATTGTTTTGCCTTCCATATTCAAGTTTCACATTCTGAAGATATGCATGGTACAATGTTTAAAAAAAGAAATTCCATGACATTTTGTGGTCCATTTTTCAAGTCTAATGCAAGTTGCTTATTAACAACAAATCCATTAAACAGGTCAGCCAATTTACTTTCCTTCACTGCACAGACTCACCTTTTGAAGAATTTAATAATGGAAAGAAAACTGAAAAATTTATCAGATCATGTGGCATTGTAAGCTCAATGCTGAGAAACAAAAGTATGGAAGAAAGCAATTCTGAGGTTCTATAAGGCTATGGCAACATCCACAGGTTTACACAAGGCTGAAGGACGAGTCCTTAGTAGCAAAAATATAAAATATTATTATGTCCTGCACTGTTTGCATAACACAGACAATGTAGAGCCCTCCCCTAATGAAAACAAGGCAGGTGAGGCTATATTGCAGGTAGAAATGATATAAACAGCACCATTCTTTATTACTGCATAATGAATTAAAATCTCAAATCATAGTTGATAATAACAAAAATTACAATAAAATATTCTGACACAATATGGGCTGTGTCATCTGGGGTAGTTGGAGACATTTGTTACTGTTTTTAACAGAATCTGTGAACCTGCTTATTATACAAAAATCCTTCTGAAGATTACTAATACAGATTTGGAGGAGTTATTTACAACCCTCACGAACTGTTGACTTGAAGGTTAGCTTCATATAAATGGCATGAAAATGTTCTGCAAACATAATCTAGAAGTTGCGGGGTTCTGTGAAATTAACTTGCACCTTGACTTTCTATCAGTAATAAAAGACAGCATTTCTCAGTTCACCACTGAACTGGTTGCCTTTGGAGTTAATCTGAATGGTGCATCAATAGCATGGAAAATTATGCCCATACTGTGATACCCTCATATTCAAATCACTTAGAGTCTTGGTGTTCAAATGCAGGCAGTTGACTGTACAGCACCTAGGCAGTATTTCCGAGTATCCATCTCAGTAATTTAAATTAAGTGCTGCTTTCTCAGACATGTGAAATCAAATCAGGAAGGGGTCACTGAAGTGCGGATGCTTTAACCAATCCCCACTGAACTTATCTGCAAGCACAAGAGATCATACTGACAGATCAATGAGTTAGTGCAGCACTGAGGCAGTGTTGAAGAGCATCCTCATGCTAAGAATATATCACTCTTGCACAGATTGTAGTAGTATCCAACAACAAAAACTGCATTGGTATCACAAAGAACAAGGAATGCTAATAGTAGCTATGGAATGAGATTTGTGAGTGTGTACAATTCTGTGAGATAAGACATATACAGATTGTACCTGCTGTTGAATTTGCAGTATACATAACAAGGAGGATAATAATATTAGTTAGTGAGAGCAGATCTTAGGAAACGTGTGTATCTGACAAAGATTGTCATTCTAATGAATTAGGAGACAGAGCAGCTGACCAGTACTTACCTTCAGGATGTGAAATGTATAGTACTGGCGATACACATATAATAGTAAAAGGGGCACACTGTCTAAATTTCACAACTAATAGTTACTTTGATGGGGAGGAGACAGAAATGTGTTGGGAAATGTTAAAAAGAAAGGACAGGCCAAGACTCATTTTTTCCATAATTCTTAACTGCACTATTCACTCCTCTTCCCTCTAATACATCTTAGTTTTTCATTTTGCCCATATCAGTTCTGGAGAGATGCTGGCACAATGCTTACCAAAACACCATATCTGACCTACTCTCTTTGACACCTCTCACTTCGCCTTCGTCTACCCTCTCCCTCAATATCAGCGGACTCCTCTCATTCTGGTGTCTGGAAGTGTATCACTTTTACATGTGTCTGTTGGCAGTACACCACATTTCAATTCCTAAATCTAAGTACTGACCAGCAACTCTGTCTCTCATAATTTATTACTTTCTTTACTGAAATTTCCTTTTATGTAAAGAACTGAAATTTCTCTGAATTAAATCACTCAGATTGATGACCTAATTTTCCATTTTTGACTGACATTAAAAAACATTTAAATCTGTTAAATGCATGACTTCAGTACAAAGAGAAATTTATTACTCCGCTTCATGGCCACATCTTTTTACTGTAAATTAAATCTGTTTCAAATACAACTGAATTTTTACAAGAAAGTGTCTGGAAAGTTACATGCTAACTTTAAAGAATACAAACAATGAAAAAATTGGAAAATTGAAGCAGTACATTGACAAAGAAACTTACATATAATCCAATCACATGGATACCTCATCCATTTCTTTGTCAGAAATTAAGAAGGTTATTTATTCTCTCACACATAAAAACTCATATCGATTTCTTGCTGTTGCCACCATAGTACTAAAGACTTGTTCTGATATAACAAGTGATGTCTTTTCTGAAATATGTAATATGAGGCATGTTTTTTAAGGCACTTTTCATGTCATACAACAGCTCTGAATAGCATCCTCATAGAAATATGCTGCCTGAGCAAAAATTTCAATAATTTACATGTTCTGTAACAATAGCATACAGCAAACGTTTTGACATCTATGAGCACTGGGGTGGTAAGGAAGTAGATGAGTGCTTTTAAAGATGACCATACAAATGTGCATTATGGGGAACGAAGCAGGTGACCTTCAATCATTACAGACAATTTGGTGGGGAAAGTTGATGAACAAGTGAGAGAGAACAGATGCTTTCGATTTCACCATTATGTAATGAGTTCCCTCAAGTGTCAAGAAGTGTGCTTTACAGAATGGTTACAGAATGTTAAATTATTGAAAGTTATGCTCAGACAGAATATTTCTGCGAGGATGATGTTCAAAGCTGGTTGTGCAATATAATAAATACCTTAACATTGGTGGTTAAAGTACGGGCTTTCATGTAAAAATAAAATTGCTAAGAAAAGTCCATTTGTTTTATTTTTATTTCCAAACAGTACTTAGTTAAAAAAATAAGCCTTGTACATCGTTGACACAGAGAATTTTTACTGGAAAATAGAATGCCACTGTGAAATCCCTGTATAAGAAATGAGACAAGATAGACGTCAATAGCTACCAACCCATTTCACTACTGATACACTTTTCCAAATTTTTTTGCTAATGTGATGTATTCTAGAATAATATACTGCTTGAATAACAATGAAATCCTTAATAAATTACAGTATGGATTTAAAAAATGTGGTCAATTGAGAATGCCATTTTATAAATCCACTCACCAAATTTTACAAGCATTAAAAAACAAAAGAGGGCAGTCAGTATTTTAAATGAATTGCCAAAGGCATTTGACTATGTGAATGACAATATTTGTCTAGTAAAAACGTTTTATGGAATTGATAGTGTAGCCAGCCAGCGGATAATGTCATACAAAATAATTTCAAAGTTTTACTGACATTCAAAGTAGTCACCGGCATTGTGTATAACCCATAGCCAGCAATTTGGAAGTTGTAGGATACTCTTAGCAGTGCCAATTGTGTTGACAGTTCGAGTGGCATAGTTTATTGCCTGATGAATTTGTAGCAGTTCTGAAGCAAATCCCGTGAAATGTTTCCTTCAGTTTAGAAATTGAGTTGAACTCACAAGGGCTTAAGTCAGGGGAGTGCAGTAGGTGGTATAGCACTTAGCAGCCCCATTAGCCAAACAAATCAGTAACAGCTTGCACTGTATGTTTGTGAGCATTGTCCTGGAAAATGATGGTAAGGTCTTGCAGAAAGTGTCATCGCTTCCGTCTCTAAGATAGTCGTAGGTTGCCTTCCAACAATGAACAGCATAGAGACAGAAGTGATGACACTTTCTGCAGTACCTGACCATCATTTTGCAGGACAACGCTCAAGCACGTACAGTGCAAGCTGTTACTGATTTATTTGACTGATGGAGCTGCTAAGTGCTATACCACCTACTGCACTCCCCTGACTTATGCCCTAATGAGATCAATTCGATTTATAAACTGAATGAAAAACTTCACGGCATTTGCTTCAGAACTGCTACAAATTCATCGGGCAATAGACCGCGCCACTCGAACTGTCAACACAACTGGCACTGTTAAGAGTATCCTACAACTTCCACATTGCTGGCAATGGGTTATACAGAATGCTGGTGACTACTTTGAAGGTCAGTAAAACTTTGAAACACGTATCTATTTTGTACAAGCTGTAAATAAATAGTTGCCACTATTAAAGTTCCAACCATCGTAACTAGCCTCAGCATAGTCTTGGTCTGGGGCTGGTTCTAAAGGCCCTAGTAGTCAGCTGAATTCCTTCAAGGGGCACCACATCAAACATTTTTAAATAAGAGGGCTGTGCAGATCCGCAGATCCCTACACAGTGCACACATAATCAGACTGAAATAAGTTTAGTCCGATCCCGATGAACTGCGGCTGATACATTTTAAAATAATGGATGCTTTGAGGGACCATCTTTCCAGGTCCCTAAGGTGTGGCCCCAATGTAAGCTTAGGGGCAAATGTGACAACCCCTCTTCTCTGTCCATTCCTCCAACCATTGAACAGTCAGTTGCAACTGATGAGTTATCCATGCAAGGCTTGAGGAGGAACAAAAGACAGACACATCATCAACCAACAAAGAATGTTGGACAGGAGGTTTAACTATTGACATTTTATTATTAATAGTTACTGCAAAGACAGTCACACTTTAAATACTATCTTGAGGGACACTGTTCTCTTGCTCAAAGCCATCAGGGAGGTTGTCAATGACTTGATATCTAAAATATTATGGCCAGAGGAAAGACCATATATAAAAATGAGAAGACATCCTAAAAATCTCCATTCATTGAGCTACCAGAGGATATTGTGTCTCCAAGACATATCACAGGCCTTCTTGATACAAAAAAGAATTACTCACTATGTGATGCCAACACAGGGAAGCTTGTCGTATAGCTGCTTACAGGAGGACCAGGTTACCAGTAAACCTATACTGAAAATGACTAGGGAGCTGTCTGGATTTAAGATCCACACAAGGTGGTGGTAGACCATTGGCTCCAAGGTCTTCCCCATACAGTTAGTGAGGGCAACACTACAACAGCAACTCAGGCATGAATGGCTTTTTCCACGTTTCAAGAGTAGAATTAAAACTGCCTCTCACCAATGAGTCAGGAAAGTACCCTAATATCCAAATGAGGTTAAAAAATGGCAAGGAGGATTCCTTTGTTTCACCCAGTGAGGTGCCATAACATACTATAATGGACCCTATCATGACCAGGTGATGTGTCACGATCACGAGCTGTGGATACTGCAGAATCCAGCTCCCACATGGAAAAGGGGCAGTTGTGTTCTCTATCAGTGGTGGAACAGAAGTCCTAGCTGCCCCTCTCAGCAGGCACTTTGTAGTCTTACAAAGCTGAATCCTGACTGACAGGACAATAACTGTGGAAAAATAGAGTGTCATAGTCTGGGAAATGTCTCATGGGTTGGTGAGGAGACTACTATTCCCCATTACAGCAGCCACTGTGCATCTCCCCCACTCCCATAAATCCTCCTGCTGGTCTCCCATGTGACTGTACTTTAAGTAGATTGGGTTACAGTGGCCAGGAAATGTGGCCACAGAATCTTCTTGAGCTCTCTAACAATGAGCCAATATTTTGCCCTCACTACTGCAAGGTTCTCTACAGTTCGCCTGCATCTGAACGTTTGCAGAGCTGCCTGCCTGGTCCTGGTTGCTGAGTGGTATTTGTTACTCCACCAAGGGACAGGTTAGCCTGAGGATTCTTGAATGGATACCTCTGGAGTGTGTTGGATCAGTTTGGTAATATGATCCAGCCATACCTGGATGCTGTCTTGGTGTTCAAACAACAGAAGTTGGCTGTAATGTATCCAGCCTGCCCCATTGTGCACCCATTCTAGCAGCTTCCTTTTGAGCACTATTTTGTCTGGCACACAAATTTCAATTGGGAAGTTATCAATTAAATACAACATATCGACTGCTTCTCAGCAAACTGTGCATGTCAGATCCCAAGAGCAAACAAAGAGACTGATAGCAGTAAATGACCCTTTTGCAGAGCTGAAGTGCATGCTCCACCCTATGTTCAATAAACATGCCCATCAGGACATCAGATGGCTCCTAATTGCTTTATCCCTGGGGCAGGTGGTCGCAGAGCCCAAAAGCATAGAGTATATGCTAAATTCATCACAATGGATGGAGGGAAGGAGGAGCTGAGTGATGGGGTCACAGAGGGCCTCTTTGTCTAGCGCCTCATAGCGACGATACAGCGACTGCTTGAAGGCTGGTTGTGAAGGAGAGAAGCGAGGAGTTGTAGGTGTTGTTTACAGAAACTGCCATTACTCTCTCAGCTCTCTCTCCAATAAGATCATCCTTTTTGTGAAGAATGTAGCCATGTAGCTCAGGGCCTCAGAAAATTTAAAATGTGTCTTCTGAAGACAGATAAACATTAGTCTATCCTGAGCTAATAGTCGTAGATCTCCCTCATGTATCCTGAACATATTCAAGTTCCACTCAAGTATAGAAGCCATCTCAATGGTGGGGACATTGCAGAGGAGGGAGATTACTTGACGGACTTGCTTGTTCCCTCAGGCATATGATAACATCCTTACAATGGATAACATGTTCATCTTCTGACCATCAGAGAGGACCAAATGACAGCTTTGGACCTGATCATTTTCGCCTGTTACTTTTTGTTACCAGCCTTGTAATGGTTTGCTAACAGGAATATGTTTTTGGTTCTCTTCTTCAATCTGCTATGAGGGTCCGTTATTCTTTCAACATTAAGCTTTCTTGCCACCATTATTTTCGATGAAGGAAAGCGTGGGTATTGAACTTGCTATGCAGATTAGCAATTACATTTAAAATTGCAGGTAGATATGCTGTGCTCAGCTGTTAACGGCTGGGTGCCAATACAAGTTTTCTGTATATACTGCTACAGTGCCATGGCAAATGACTTCATGAATGTGTGTGGCTCTGAGAGCTTAAGCGTCTTCTTCCTTGCAATGTGAGATGCACTGTGTCTGTTTAATCTCCTGGATTTTCCTCTCTCTGCAATACAGGACATTCTATATTTCACAACTGATGGGTTCGGTAGCAACCGACAAATGTGGGTGAGGGAGTACATTGAATACCTGGTTCATTGGCAGTGGAACTACACCTTCCACACATAGCCTGACCACTGCAACCCATGTGGTGTGACAGAAGTGTTGACACTTAAAGTAGTGCATTGGATTAGGTATATAGTGCCTAAGTTTAAGATGGAGACAGCCTGCCACAATATATTCAGGTGAAGTGAGTGTCAGGACAATAGATGCTGACTTCTCGAGCTCATAAGCAACAATTTTCATGACATTCTGAACTTTTGTGTCTGTTTTGCTTTCCCATTCCCACTGGAGTTCTTTGGTATCTATTTACATAATGTCCTGGTACATTACAACTCCTTTATGGCAATTTTTTCCAGTATGCAGATCATTGTAAACAGTGTACACTCCAAATAGTTTGTTATTTAATGCAGTCTGTCATGAAATTAACCAATGTGTGGTTGTTATGTGAAGAAAAGTATTTCAGTGTTTTAAGTTCTGAAGGTAATTGAACAGAAAAAGATATCATGAATATTTAAAGGAAGATTAAATGCTATCGGAAAGTTCTTGTAGAATATAAAGGAGGCCACTCACCAAAAAGCAGAAGTGTTGAGTCATTGGTAGGCACACACAACAGAAGGAAAACTTGCTAGCTTTTGGAGTTATCTTTTGATGAGATAGAGTACACACACACACACACACACACACACACACACACACACACACACACACACACACGCACAGAGAGAGAGAGAGAGAGAGAGAGAGAGAGAGAGAGAGAGAGAGAGAGATACATACAAATGCCTATGCCCCTACATAATGCTGGCTAGACTGACACTGCCAATGTTATTTTGCGGCAGGTGAGCTGGGTGGTGGTGGGGTAGAGACTGATGGTGTGTGTAGAGGGAGAGGGAGACGGGAGATAAGGAGGAAGACTGAGGGTGGGTAGCTAGTGGCTCAGAGGGAGGCCAATTTACTGGCTAGGAATGAGGGAGGGAGGGGTGGCAGGTATAGTTGTAGCTACCAGTGAGAAGTGGCACATACTGAAGGCTATGTGGAGATGTCAAATGGAAGGGGGTGACACAATGGAGAAAGTGGAAAGTATTGGATGGAGGGTTCAGGGACAGTGGGTTACCTGAGATTGAGGCCAGGAGTGGGGGATGGGTTGTAAAGATAACTTCCATCTGCACAGTTCAGAGGAGCTATTGGTGGAGGGACGGCTCCAGATGGCTCAGGCTGTGAAGTAGCCATTGAAGTTGATCATGTTGTGTTCAGCTGCAGGTTGTGCCACCGGGTGGTGAACTTTGTTCTTGACAACAGTTTGGTGAGAGCCAATCATACTGATGTGCAGCTGATTGATAGTCATACCAACATAAATGGCTGTTCAGTGTTTGCAGCAGAGTCAGTACATGATGTGGCTGCTTGCATAAGTGGCCCAGCCTCTGATGGGCTAGGATACGCCTGTGACAGGACTGAAGTAGGAGTTGCTGGGTGGCTGGATGGAGCAGGTCTTGCACCTCGGTCTGTCACAGGGAACATATCCCTGTGGCAAGGGGTTGGGAGATGGACTAGGATGCTGTGTAGGTTGGGTGGGCAATGGGATACCACTTTAGGACACGTGGGAAGGATCTTGAGTGGGATGCCCTCATTTCAGGGTAGGATGAGTGGTAAATCAAGGCCTTGGTGGAGGATATCAGTTGTTCCAGCCCAGGGTGATGTTGGGTGACAAGGGGAATGCTCCTTTGTAGCTGATTCTTGGGAGTGCAAGAGGATTGGAGATATGTGAGGATATGGCATTGCAAATTGTTTGTGGACTAGGTTTGGGGGTACTGCCCATCTGTCATGGCCTTTGAGGCCTTAAGAAAAATGGGCAAGGGAGTTCTAATCACCACAGATATGTGATCCACAGATGGCTAGGCTGTATGGGAGGGATTTTTTTTGGTGTGGAAAGGATGGCAGCTGTTGAAATGCAGGTATTGTTGGTGATTAGTTGGTTTAATGTAGACAGAGGTGTGGATGGAGCCATCAGTGATGTGGAGGTCTACGTCCAGGAAGGTGGCACATTGGGTAGAGGGGGACCAGGTGAAGCAGATAGTAGAAAATCTGTTGAAGTTGTGAAGGAATGTGGACAGGGTGTCTTGGCCCTGAGTCCAGATCATGAAGACATTATCAATGAACTTGAAACTGACAAGGGGTTTGCCATTTTGGGAGTCTAGTCCTCTAGACGGCCCATTAACAGGTTGGCATAGCAGGGTGTCATGTGGGTGCCCATGGCTGTGCTGCGGATTTGTTTGTATACCTTCTCTTCAGAGGAGAAGTAGTTGTGAGTTACAATAAAGTTAGTAAGGTGTATGTGGAGTGATGTAGCTGGTTTGGAGTCTGAAGGATGTTGGGGTGAGGAGGGAGATGGACTCAGGTTAGGGGGTTCTGGGAAGAGCCTATGGATTTCAGAGTGGATTGGAGATTATGTTGGACTTCTGGGATGCGATCACACTTGCAGAGCTTGTAGGTGGAGTAGTCAGAGTTGGCAAAGGTCTTCTGGCAGGTAGCCACTGTGACTAATCACAACAGTAGTGAAGCCTACCAACCAACTGTCCACCAGGATGAATGGCTACCGCCAAACTGTTGCCAAGAACAAAAGCAGCTGAACACAACATGCTCAATTTCAATGGCTGCTTCACAACTCGGATCATCTGGATCCTTCCCTCCACCACCGGCCTCTGAACTACGCAGATAGGAGTTGTCCTTACAACACATCCTCCATTCCTGTAATTGTCCTGGTCTCAAACCCAGGTAATGTACTGTCTCCACATCCTCCACCTACACTTTCCCTCCCTATGTCCTGTCACCTCATTCCAATTCACATCCCCAAGAAGCTTGCAGCATGTGCTGCTTCCTACTGATCACTACAACTGTACCTGCCATCCTTCCCTCCCACATTCCTAGCTGGCAAACCGCCATCCCTCTGAGCCGCTAGCCACCCAACCCCAGTCCTTCTCCTTTCTTTACCTCCTGCCTCCTTCTTCTTCTTCTTCAAACCCCATCCCCCCTCCTGACTCTGCCCACTGTCACAATATAGCACTGGCATTGCCAATATAGCTGGCACATCTCTCTCTGTGTGTGTGTGATTAGTTTGTTAAAGGATAACACTGAATCTAGCAACTTTTCCTTGAGTTGTGTGTGCCTATCAACACTCAACATTTCTGGTTTTCGGTAAAGGAAGAACACCTCTTTCAGAAAGAAAAGTGATTGGAATAATGGAGTCTATATAAAAGACAAAGCTAATGAACTCTTTGGTCTGGCTATACTCTGATGAAGTAAATTTCACAGCAGAGTATTTGATATTTTATGAAAAAGATGCTATAAGTGATCTTCTCTTGAAAAGTATAATGCTTATTATGATTAAAAGGGCTCAGAGTGAAAACAGTTTCCATAATAATAACTTCAATGTATTTGAGGTTTACTAGTCTGAATTCAGGGAGTAACACTAGTACCAGTGTGGCAGTATTGATTCTCTCTGCTTGACAATATAGCAACAAAAAATAAACATTGTTTAGAGGCTGTTATCTTACATCTTGTTCAAATTACAAAAACTGTCTTGATACTAACAATAAATATTCCCAACAACAACTTGCATACAATGAGAGATCATACTTATGTGCAGCTATCCAATTAAAACGTACAAGGAAGAAGAAATATGGTACACCAGCTCCTGGTCACATAAAAAGAGGTGTATAATGGCATTGTAGCATCCATTACAAAAGGACCAGTACTTGTGGCTATGAAAAATAGGATCAGAATAGTATCCAGAGTCCATCATTCCAAGAAGAAGAAGAAGAAGAAAAAGAAGAAGAAGAAAGCATTTGAGTACTAACTCTCAATCGTGTTACTAAAATGGCCTTTTCTGTAATTTTATGCATCTCATCTATAGCTTCTTTTAAGTTTCCAGTCTCAGTCAAAAACTGTTATAGAAGAATTTCTAAAAGCAAGAAAATGTTAATGTAACAAAATGAAAATATAATAGCTTAAATCATTATTTCCCATTAGTGACCACAACAGTATTTAAGAAAAAACACCTAATTAATTAATTGCAAATCCATCTCCCCATTTGAAGTTCAATAGTCTTTGATCACTATGCAATTTAAAAATTGTAAGCTTCCAGGCACATTAATGACATTTTATGATATATGGTAATTTTTTCACAAACAAACATAACATAAGTTTATATCTACAGTTTCAAAGATAAAAAAACCATACAAGGTGGTGAAAAAGTGACATTTACCCAAATGAGAAGGTTTTTGTTGGCTTCCAGTGTGCCATTACTGAAGCAAGTAGTCCCATGACAAGTGCTGAGCAATCAAATAACATGTGAAAACCATCAGAAATGAGCCCCAGGCTATTAGTCCATATACCATATAAAAATTCCACGAATGTAAAACCTGGATGAATTAAAACACATAGATGGATTAAGTACAGAAAGAATAAATTGAGAGAAAATTAGCAGTAATTAGAATTAGAATGTTTATTCTCAGTCATTCAATACGTTTTCTTACATATTCCCGTTATTACACCAAAAACTATTTCACCCGAACACCTAGAGCAAGAAGTAATTTTAAGTAAAATGAATATGCCGTGTCTCACATGATGAAGAATCACACAACAGCAGTACCACATATTTTGGAAACAAACGACATTGACAAAATAGTAGATGCTACAGTGTATGATATCACTTCTCAGTAAGCTTTTGGGACATTTTTTAACTGTCGGACACCAAAGGCCAGACGATTATGAATTAATAACATCATCTCAATATTATTACGATTGACAAATGTCTGCTTGTGTCTGTGTGTGTGCGGATGGATATGTGTGTGTGTGCGAGTGTATACCTGTCCTTTTTTCCGCCAAGGTAAGTCTTTCCGCTCCCGGGATTGGAATGACTCCTTACCCTCTCCCTTAAAAACCCACATCCTTTCGTCTTTCCCTCTCCTTCCCTCTTTCCTGATGAAGCAACAGTTTGTTGCGAAAGCTTGAATTTCGTGTGTATGTTTGCGTTTGTTTGTGTGTCTATCGACCTGCCAGCACTTTCGTTCGGTAAGTCACATCATCTTTGTTTTTAGATATATTTTTCCCACGTGGAATGTTTCCCTCTGTTATATTCGTATTATTATGATTTCAGTTATAACAAAATATCGTAAGAATCGGAAAAAGATATTTTTTACTCCCCTTTTTATTTTAACAACACGAGCCTAGGTACCTGCATTCAATGCCATTAAGTGGAAGTTTATAGCAATATGCTGATCCAGCATTGTGTCATGGTATTCACCAAGTGTTGGTATCCGCCTGCAGATCAGTGCCTGGATGATTACCAAAACTGTGCTCTGGTCAACATTAGAGTTTTAAACTTTCCTTGCTTTATTGCTGTCCAGTTAATGAGTCTTTGACACAGATAGTTGTTTTCTTAGCATCTTAAATAAATCCTTTAGGGCAAAGACCATGTTACACTATCTTCTTACTACAGTGTCATACTTACAATGTTTCTACATAATTTTGCACAGAAAAAATATAAATTTTCTTCAGAATTTATAATTTTGTAAGAAAAGTCCTAGTATCAATAAATGCCAACTATAATAAATGTAGCATATAAAGTTCTGGCAGAATGTAAATAATTTAAGAGTAAAGGAAACTGTTCTTAAAATATACACACACACACACACACACACACACACACACACACACACACACACACACACACACACACACGGGTGCAATGGCTCGGAGGGATGCAGCAGGTGTGTGGGGATGACAGGCAGCGGGAATTCTATGTGTGTGATAATGATGACATGGGGGAGTGGGTTAAGAGGAGCTGACAGAACAAGGAAGGGAAGACTACAGGGAAGAGGATGTGCACAAAGTCAGAGAACATTGAGGCCTAGCAGTACAGTTTCCAGAAGAATGCAATTACAGATCTGAATACATATTTACTTACTTGCTTGCTTGCTTTTAGTAAAACAGTCAAGCATATATGCATATATATGTGTGCATATGTCCATCTCCACAATAGTTACTTTTGCAGTGAGTTTTAATTGAGATACAAAAACATTCAGATGATGGAGGAGTGCACAAAAGTAATGAAATAAGAAACAGAGATTGAACTAGCCCAGTCCAAAGTCGATTGTCAATAACTATAAGGAAGTGTCACTTATCAAGATGAAAAGGGCTAAAAAATATCCTTATGACTTCTACTGCTGAATGTCCCTGTTGAAATTCATGTTACCATGGATAAACACTTGCAGTGTAGCTCCATTAAGGCATTATCCTGTTTTTGTGATGGAAGACATGCTCAAATTGTCACACAATGCTAAAATAGTATTCACAAAAAGATATAATGAAAATAGCTTCAAAATATGTCAGATACTAAGAGCATTCCATACTTATCTCAATCCAAAATCCATCAACTTTCGATGAAATATCAATGTGAATAAAGAAAAGTGTGAGGACCACATTTATGAACAGCTACTTAAGGAAATTTTGTACTCATTCACATATTGCATTCTATAAATTACGTCACAAAGGGGAGCCTTCATGGTCTCCCACAGATCTTAACATTCTAAGAATGTGTTGTACACTGTAAGTGCCTAATTTCATCTTAAGTCTTGCAGTGATAAATCACATTATTCTCACAGAATAAAATACTGTGTATGCATGAGTCGGAGTGTTCCTGTTAGTATTTATGAATGCACAAGATTATGCCGATGGAGAATGCTGTTATCATCCATTGCTTCTTAATTTAATGTTTAAATAAAACCATCTAGATTAAACTAGTTTCAGATTTTTTCTCCACTGCAGTTGTTCTTGAGCTGGAATCTGAAAATTTTGAAGCTGTTATATCTATATTGCATCTTCAGTTACAATCTGTGGATATGAAGGAACAATGCATATACACTTATAGTATGCACACTCATCATGAAATTGTATGAACTCTATCTGATAGTAACAATTGACAGTTCCATCAGATCAGACTGGTAATGAGACTCTTTCTTGTTTTTGTGATGTGTTCATTGTTAGGGTGTGCTCTTTATCTGATGGTGCATCCCTTCTTCAAGCTAGGACACCAACTACTGAGCCAACAGATACTACAATGCATAGTAAACTGCCAGCATCATCCCACCTTGAAGCTGTGCAGCATCTATGTCTACCAGTACACATGTGCGAACAATAACAAGACTTCCAAACAAGATTCTAAACTATTTAATCAACAAAACTGCTTACACCTGGTTCGTTTGTTTGGGGAGGGGAAGGGAGGGAGGGAGGGAGGGAGGGAGGGAGGGAGGGTGGGAGGGAGAGACTTCTTGAAGTCTGATGATATTTACAGTTCTCAAATTCTCATATATCATGCACACCAGGTGGTGTAGTTTTGTCATGACTAGCTCTCCAAGGATCTCAATAATTCTGTGGAAATGCCATTTACTCCAGGGGTTTTGTTTGGATTTAAGTCTTTCAGTGCTTTGTCAAATTCTTCTCTCATTATCATATCTTCCACTCCATCATCATTTGCTCCCACTTCCATTTCTGTAATGATTGTCTTCAAGTATATCAGTTAGAATCTCATACCAAGATGTATACAAAAATCAAGGAGACGTAAGAAACATTACAAATTTCATTCTCGCATTCTGTTTCTTTCCGATACCTTCTGTAACACACTTATTTTTGATTGCCATTTGCTTAAATGTGATGCTCATAGTAAACAACAATTTGTTTTGTTCCTTCCTCATTTAGGTTGTAGTATGAATTCATTCTCTCTCCATCAACATTACCATGAGTGTTTGTTGTATACAAGTCACTGTAAGCTTATAATCATAGTACTACTTGCTTTGGTAAACACCGACACTCACATCTTATCCAGTTTGAGTTCTTCTCCTTTTTTGTTGAAGTTGATTTCATGATTTTGAACTTCTATTGCTTTATAACATAGTGACATTTGTATCTGGATAAAATTCTATTTTTAAGGAACAGTATTTGGTGGTCCCTGATGTTGTGAATGGTCAACTACTGCTGCTTTATCTGTGATGCCTGCTTGAAATTCACTCCTGAGTGTGTCAACAAGGTAATAAATCTTGTTATCCTGGTTCAAAAGTATACCTGACTGTATGTGCCAGTTATTCTGTATGTTCCTCCCATGGCTAGCATAAAATGGTGATCTTTTAAAAATTCAAGAATTTATGCACATCTTTTTTTTTTTATTAATTTGATTACAGTGTCAGCACCATGTTTCCTTAAAACCCTTCTAATGCAGTAAGTGATTGATAATACACGTGATGAGAGAATTGTAAACATTTATTTTTTGCCAACAGTTCCAGATCATCTAGGATGCAGTTCTCTGTTTATTACTTTGACAGTGTAACCGTTTACTCTGAAGGCAACTTTTAAATTGTATGGTTCTCTCTCCAAGTACTAGGTCTGATAGATTCTTTAAGTCCACTCCATCAATGGCTGGATTGCTCTTGCCTTTTGCTTGGGATAGTGATTGGGTCAGTTCATGATTTATTTATTTGTGGTCTGTAAGTTCCACAGCTGCAAAATACTAACACAAATTCTTTATAGACGAATGGAAAAACTAGTAGAAGCCGACCTCGGGGAAGATCAGTTTGGATTCCGTAGAAATACTGGAACACGTGAGGCAATACTGACCTTACGACTTATCTTAGAAGAAAGATTAAGGAAAGGCAAACCTACGTTTCTAGCATTTGTAGACTTAGAGAAAGCTTTTGACAATGTTGACTGGAATACTCTCTTTCAAATTCTAAAGGTGGCAGGGGTAAAATACAGGGAGCGAAAGGCTATTTACAATTTGTACAGAAACCAGATGGCAGTTATAAGAGTTGAGGGACATGAAAGGGAAGCAGTAGTTGGGAAGGGAGTAAGACAGGGTTGTAGTCTCTCCCCGATGTTATTCAATCTGTATATTGAGCAAGCAGTAAAGGAAACAAAAGAAAAATTCGGAGTAGGTATTAAAATTCATGGAGAAGAAATAAAAACTTTGAGGTTCGCCGATGACATTGTAATTCTGTCAGAGACAGCAAAGGACTTGGAAGAGCAGTTGAACGGAATGGATGGTGTCTTGAAGGGAGGATATAAGATGAACGTCAACAAAAGCAAAACAAGGATAATGGAATGTAGTCGAATTAAATTGGGTGATGTTGAGGGTATTAGATTAGGAAATGAGACACTTAAAGTAGTAGAGTTTTGCTATTTGGGGAGCAAAATAACTGATGATGGTCAAAGTAGAGAGGATATAAAATGTAGACTGGCAATGGCAAGGAAAGCGCTTCTGAAGAAGAGAAATTTATTAACATCGAGTATAGATTTGAGTGTCAGGAAGTCATTTCTGAAAGTATTTGTATGGAGTGTAGCCATGTATGGAAGTGAAACATGGATGGTAAATAGTTTGGACAAGAAGAGAATAGAAGCTTTCGAAATGTGGTGCTACAGAAGAATGCTGAAGATTAGATGGGTAGATCACATAACTAATGAGGAGGTACTGAATAGGATTGGGGAGAAGAGGAGTTTGTGGCACAACTTGACCAGAAGAAGGGATCGGTTGGTAGGACATGTTCTGAGGCATCAAGGGATCACCAATTTAGTATTGGAGGGCAGCGTGGAGGGTAAAAATCGTAGGGGGAGGCCAAGAGATGAATACACTAAGCAGATTCAGAAGGTGTAGGTTGCAGTAGGTACTGGGAGATGAAGAAGCTTGCACAGGATAGAATAGCATGGAGAGCTGCATCAAACCAGTCTCAGGATTGAAGACCACAACAACAACAACAACAAGTTCCACATCAATCCAGAACGTAATTGTAACATTAATATACCAAACTACTGAAACAGTTTTGTGCTTTTTAAATTCCACCTAATGCAAAATTCAATGTATTTCCTTTCCTATTTACCCAAACATGTTTCGACATCTATGTGTCACCTTCTGAGTTCTTTTATGTAAAATTGATTACAAAGGTCACAGTTGTTGTTCTATTTTAGTCCTAAAAATGATAACATATGCATTTTGTTTGTTTTGACCGCTCATCTGAATCTAAATTACATGTGTAAATGGACTGCTACAGGTTGGCTTGTTTCTATGCCTTTCATCATTTTGTCAGCATGGCAAAGAAATTTGCTAATTTCTGGAATTAATTTTTCATGGATAGTTTTTATGATGTCACTGTACTTATTTTCTGCTCAACAGTGCATCTTTGGTGTGTACCTTTCCTATTGCAATTATGAGGGTAAGTCAATTATAATCTGCAATTTAGTTATATTTTTGTTTATTTTGGTAGTACTGTCATTTTGCATTGCTTTGTTTATCTGTTGTTATATCTTTGCAATTTTCAAGTTGCTACGTTACTTTCATTATCACTGCCATGCTGTTAATCATGGCTGCTCCATTGTCTATTTGCATCAGCTCCATTGTCTATTTTCACCAAAGAAGAGCAAAGTTCAGTGATCTGTTTTTTATGATCATATGGCGTATCAGGGGCTGAGATTCATCGAAGACTTTCGGTACAGTAAGAGAACAGTGTTTTGCCACAACGGAGTGTCTACTAATGGATTGAAAAATTCCGAAATGGTCGCACAAGTGTTATGCACGATGAAGGAGCCGGACAACCGTTTACCGCCACAAATGAAGAAACCATTGAGTGTTCCCGTGAAATGATTCCCTTAGACAGACAATTAACTATTGACAAACTGGCACATCATCTGCGAATTAGTCACAGTTCTGCCTACAAAATCATCCACAACAGACTTGGGTTTCATAAAGTTTGTGCAAGATGGGTCCCTAAACAACTCACATAGTTGCATAAACAAATGCACTTGGACATCTGCAAAAATCATTTGGATCGCTATGGTAATGAAGGGGACAACTTCTTAGACAGGATCATTACTGGCGATGAAACAGGGATCCATCATTACAAGCCGGAGAGTAAATGGCAGAGTATGGAATGAAAACATCCAAATTCGCCATGCAAGAAAAAGTTCAAGACCCAACCGTCTGCAGGAAAACTGATGGTTACGATTTTTTGGGGCGCACAGGATCTAGTAATGGAGCATTATGGGGAAAGTGGCACAACAATAAACAGTGTATGTTACAGTGAGATGCTTACTGCCAGGCTAAAGCTTGTAATTCATAGCAAACACTGAGGATTGCTGTCAAAAGGTGTTGTGTTGTTGCACGACAATGCCTGTCCACATACTGCTGCCCACACTGCTGAAACACTCCAGAAACTCAAATTTGAAGTACTGCATCATCCTCCATATATACTCGATCTTGCCCCTTCTGACTATCACTTGTTTGGTCCACTCAAACAGGCATTAAGGGCCCGTCGATTTGCCTCGGACGAAACAGTGAAAGAAGCGGTGCATTCCAGGCTCGCAGCTCAACTAAGAACCTTCTTTTATGAGGGCATCAGGAAACTTGTACAATGATGGACCAAGTGTGTTGAAATGTAAGGGGACTATGTCAAAAAATGATGTTCTTGTAAGTTTCATATTTGATTACAATAAAATTTACAACTACTTTGTGGATAGTAATTGCCTTACCCCCATACATACACTGATTTCCGCATCTTTCTGTGCTTCACTCTCGACTGTCTTCAGATGATTTTTACACAAAAATGGGATACAGGCAAACACTTATGTCGCCATACTTATAGAGAGGCACTATGTTATTGTGCTGCTTGTCTGTTCACTATATGGTGCTAATTTTGAATGTTTAGTGAAAACATTTTTGTTCTGCTGCTGGGGGAGAACTTTTGTTGTGGTTTTTCCTGTGTGTGCATATGTGTGTGTTCAACGTGGTTCAGAAATACATTAGCAAGTAGACCACTGATACTTGAGACCAGTGCTGGGCATTCTATATGTAAACAGAACTCCTTGTTGAAACTGAAATAGTTATATTCTGTTACAATCTTTCGAGTCTCAGTCCGGCACACAGTTTTAATCTGTCAGGAAGTTTCAATCTTTAGAAAAGCTTTAATTTTATATTATGTGTATTTGCTGCATTCCATTGTTTTTGCAGTTGTTCTTTAATAAAAATTCTCACTGTTACTCCTATTTGCACATTTGTGCACATGGATGAGATGTCAAAAGATATAAGCTTTGCTGTTGGTGTATATTTATGCCTTTTATCTTTGCCATCAATTCACTGGTGTTTTGTAGGTTCCTACTGTTTGAAGGAGCATGCAATTTCTGTAGTAATTTCTGTGCAAAGATGGTACATTTTTGAAGTTACTTATTGGTCTAATCAGATAACTGTGTTTGTTTATTTTATTTTTGGTAGACCATTTAGATTGGGTGCTTTGGGGTCCTTTTGTGTTGGACTTTGTGTTGGTAATTTTGAAGTTGTTGTAAGTTTCTGTACCAGGCTGTACACATGGACGAGCAGAAAAAAAAACCACCTGTGGGCGAACTGTGTTTTGTTGTTGTAAATGGCACATTTCCACTGCAACCTCAATTCTATTTTGCTGTTTTTCTCTTGTTTATGTTTCTTTGCCACAATATTATTTTGCACTGGCATTAGTCTTCATTAGACTATCGGTTCTTACCAGTAAACATTACAAAAATTTAACCAAAAACAAAAACAATAAAAAATTCCCACTTTTTACTGGTTTGCTTCCAAATGAAAAAAAATTTCTGGGTGTTTCCCAGATTTCCCATTTGTGCTGGGGCATATACAGTCTGTGTATGCTTCATTAGTGCCTCCTGGTGGGATAAATGATTAATTTAATGAAATTGTTGTATGAAGTTTTCTGCTTTGCTAATGTACCGTTTCACTCATAAGGGCATTTCTTTTATGTGCTATGGTGATGGCTGCTTTATATTCTTTTACTTTTGTGCACTTTTCTGGAAATGTTTTGTTCTGCTGTTTATATTTTTGAGTTGATGTGGATCTTGAGTATGTGTTTTATCTGTTCTACTACCAGTTCCCTTGTCAGGTTGGCAATGAATTTGGGTTTTCCAACTTTTCTTCCTGTTTTATTATGTGTTCTGTTTCTGTGATCAGGTTTTCTATTGTTTCGAATGCTGTGTTTGTATTTATATTGATTCTGGGCCCCTATTCAAGCAATTCTCCTTCTTGTTTTGTTAGTACTACATCATCTAGATTGATAAGTCAGTCATGGAATGTGTGTTGGGCACCCATCATGTATTCTTAACTCTCGGGTTTATGGATTTCATGACGTGATCCAGTTTCTTGTCTTGTGTTTCATTCCTCAATCGCATTAGTGTTTCTGTGCATGACTTGATACCTTGTGTGATGTCATTAAAATAAGCTGATATTTTTTATGAGATTAGCTAATTCAAGGTGTGGTTTCCGTAACTGAACAGTAAGTTGCTATTTTCTAGCATATACGAAACAAATTTCTTGTTTTAACCACAGAATTTCTGCTTTCTTTTGGTTACTTGTGCAGCAGGTTACTTGACTGTTTACACTGACTTCTATAAAACCAGGAATTATAATAGTACTCTGACAGAATTTGTTAAAAATAATGTTGATGATAGTTTTGTGCACCTCTACGGTTGCAGTTTTGAATTTGTGTAGCGTTTTGTGGGAAATGCTTACCATGGCTTTGAGAGTATGAATGTTCTGGGGTTGGAAGCTCCTGTTGATGTTTTGTCTGTGTTTTTGAATTAAATTTGGGTTTATTTATACTCCACTTTATTTAAAATACTATGTACAGAAACTTATAAAAACTTACAAAATTTATTATCACAAAAGTTCAAGCTAAATATATGACACAAAACAACTCCAAACCATCCTTTCTAAATTGTCTACCAAATCTAAATAAACAAAAATGTCTAATTAGACTAGAAATTAACTTCAAAAATGCACCATTTCATCTAGCTAGACAAATGCACACATTATTACAGAAATTGTACACTTCCACAAACTATAGAACCTCCAAACACCCATGAACTGACAGAAAAGATAAAATACATAAATGTACTACCAACAGCAAAGCTTCCATCTTTTGACATCTCATCCATCTACACAAACGTGGCAACAGGGCAAACAATGAGCATTATTAAAGAACAATTGCACAATCATGCATATGTAGAAAATGCACACTTGGATGAAATTAAAGCCACTCTAAGGATTTTAACAGAATAGAAATACTTCACTTTCAACAAGGTGATCTATTTACAGAAAGAAAGCCTAGCAATGGGCTCACCTACGGTCTCTACACGCATTTTTCTGAACCACACTAAAAACAAAATATTCCTGAAATTAGACATCCAAAACAATACAGTGTAATATACTGGTACAATTATGTGAAAACATCATGGTTTTGTTCATCCCCTGACACATAGAAATTCAAGTTTCAGATACAAACTACACAGATTTAACAGAACTTCACTGGGCAAACTCATCGATAGACATGAAGTAAACACAATACACCAGATAGCCAGAGAGAAAAGATTCAGAACACAAATAATAAATAAACTGAAAAATAAAATAAAAAAGCAAACAAAAATATCAAGAGGTTGGGAAACATTCCAAGGAAACAAGGATTGGAAATATCATTCCACACAAACAGTGAAGTACAGGGAAAGCTATACACTAATTTCACTTCATTGATGCTTGTTAGGAGGGATGTTAGGGTGACAGCCAATAAATAAACCAACAGCTGTATTTTCATCTCTGGTTTATTCCAGAGGCAACCAGTTTCAACTTATCTTATATATGTCGTAAACAATGTGAGCAACACTGCTCAGAATGTTTATGAGTGTACAGCCATGTTGCATATACTGATGCGGATCCTGATTCACTTTTGCGTGATATTTTATCTGGCAATATAAACTCAGCCACTATGTTACCATAGATGGCCTGTGATGGCAATGGCATAATGAAATGACAAAACCAATTGCTGCTGGAATAAATTAGAGATGAAAAATACAGCTGTTCATTTATTTAGTGCTGGTTATAAAATCTATAAACTACGACCACCTCCACAGAAAATTTTTCCAGAAATTAATCAAGAGCCATAGAAGGTGACACATAGATGTTGAGACATGTCTAGGTAAAGAGAAAAAGAAACACATTGTCAAAGATGGAGTTTAAGAAAACCCAAATTATGCAAACATGGAAAAAATGTCAACAGTAGCTTCCAATCACAGTGAAGTAATTCTCTTTCAAAATAGATTCTGGTATATTAGCTGGAAGGCAAATGGAAATGTTTGATACTCTGCACAATGAGAGAGTGACTTCCTACCTTCAGCAACAGATTGTATTGTTATTATCAGATAGGGGTGATACAGCTGTGCTTGCATTGCGGGGAATCTATGTAACTACAAGGCTGCATTGTCTACAATTTTTACAAAAGATATGTGGCTTATAACAAAACAGGTATCAGTGTTATATCTAAACCAGCTGCAGATGAGAAACACATGGAACTTGCCAGGATTCTGCTTAGAAGCAATTCACATGGTACTGACTTAATTAAGGGCAAAAAGAAAATTTTCAGTTTTTGAAATATAGATTAAAATATCCTACTTATCTCAGTAGTTTTATGGTGATAATGTGGAAAGAGCACTATTTTAGAAAACTCCAGGACATATTTGACACACATATATAAAGAGAGCTTAAGAGAGATGCCACAACTTCAGTG
Source organism: Schistocerca nitens (assembly GCF_023898315.1). Taxonomy (NCBI): domain Eukaryota; kingdom Metazoa; phylum Arthropoda; class Insecta; order Orthoptera; family Acrididae; genus Schistocerca; species Schistocerca nitens. The sequence goes on along the minus strand of NC_064618.1, from coordinate 279,947,733 downwards.
CTGTCATGAGGATCCTTCAGTTTGTTTTGATGAGAAGAAGCATTTCATCAGGACAGAAGTGTTGCTGCTGATACAGTTTGGTTCGCCAAAGATTTATGACACAGTCATGTCATTGTGAGTGACAGTGAGACTGACTGAGAGTTTAACATAAAGATTAATGTAAACTTCACTGTACTTACTCAAATTGAGACACAGGAAGTAGAATATTCTGCGGCTATTATTGCTGCCAAGTACCTGCCGAAGCATTGAACTGGCAATTATGAGGGCTGATCGAGACTTGTCATGGAGAGCACTACTAGTAAAAGTGTACAGTGGTAGCCCTGATGATGAATATCCAACTAGTGATCCTTTAGCACCCGGTTTGTTAACAGATGTCAAGCTCAGGGAGGCTGTAACAGACAAAATTCAGTATTATGTTTTACAGAAAAAAACAGAGGTACTGCACTGCTAATAATAGGTAGTATTTTTCCTTGACCTCAACAAGTGTAATGTATTATAGAAGAAACTGATTTATCACAATATTAGTAATTTGTAATACATTTACTCAACTTATACAAGTATAGCTTTCTGCCTGGAAATTGGAAATATATCCATAAATCAACCCAGTAAAGTAATTTTAAACAAGGACTGAAGACATAAACACTTCAGTATAGAGCATTGAGTTTCTAATAATAAACAGTACATACAATACAGACCTACTTTCTCCACTACAATGTTTTGTGGAAACAGAAAAGAGTTAGAACACTTAAACAGCATTGGTTCACAATGAGATTTCCATAATTTTGTTGCTTCCTCTAGTGTGGTTGAATCAAAATACATTTTATTTTTCAATTAAGAAGTTCCGTAAGAAGTTTGCTAAATGAGAATGATAAAATTCTGATGTGTGTGTAATTGTATGTGATGATTACAACCTTCATTTAATCTCAGGTATTACTCAATGCAGGCATTTAGAGTTACAGATGTCCAGAATTGGTTTGCTCTCACATTAACATTCTCAATAAGAATAGAAAGAAAGAGTGCAACAGTGATTTATTCCTAAATCCAACATTATTTCATGAAATAGATACAAGATCCCACAATAAATCGTTTGCCTGACCATGATCGCTGAATAGCTACAATAAAGCATTCCCATCAATTAGATTTAGTCAGGAAGAAAAATGTACAGTTTTGCAGATGCTGGTTCAATAACACTTTTGGGAATGTATTTACTGGGTGAACAGTGGGGAGATGTTTACCAAGGACACACAGTAGATGAGAAATTTAATTTCTTCTTTAAAATATTCTTTTACTACTACAAGTCTGGTTTTTTATTACAGTGGTACAGGGATGATTGCAGTTTAGAGAAAGGGTGGCTAAATGCTGGGAGGAAAGAACCTTCTGCCACAAAGAGAGATTTATTTAATTTAAAAGAGTACTACCCAGCCATGTTTTTATTGCACTTGGCCTCCAGTGGCCATTATCAGAAACATGTGGTTGCGTTACAGTAAACAAGTACAGTGTTGACTAAAGAAAGTGCATCACACTGTGAATATTTCTAGGCAGTTGTGCATGTACTATCAAGTGGTTCAGCACGTCTTTGTGAAATATCATGATAAAAACTCATGATAAGCCGACCAGAGCACCCCCACTCCCAGGTGCAAAAATACAATGGTCAACTACTATCTTTTATCAATACTTAAAGGTTCACAATGAGCAATATTGTAAAATTTACCACTGTGTCATCAAACACTCAGAGCCATAGAGTACACACAAAAAACTCAAAATTCTAAAACAAAGTGAAGGTAGGTTGGACCATTATTAAGAATGATATGATCAAACTATATACAGTAGTTATTTAGTCAGTTTCATCTACATCTACATCTACATGATTACTCTGCAATTCACATTTAAGTGCTTGGCAGAGGGTTCATTGAACCACAATCATACTATCTCTCTACCATTCCACTTCCGAACAGCGCGCAGGAAAAATGAACACCTAAACCTTTCTGTTCGAGCTCTGATTTCTCTTATTTTATTTTGATGATCATTCCTACCTATGTAGGTTGGGCTCAACAAAATATTTTCGCATTCGGAAGAGAAAGTTAGTGACTGAAATTTCCTAAATAGATCTCGCCGCAGCGAAAAACGTCTTTGCTTTAATGACTTCCATCCCAGCTCATGTATCATATCTGCCACACTCTCTCCCCTATTACATGATAATACAAAACAAGCTGCCCTTTTTTGCACCATTTCGATGTCCTCCGTCAATCATGATCAATTATATGATGACAGTAGCAGATGCATAGATGATGATAAATAAAAATAACTGGATGCTACCTTCAGCAGCTGAAAACACAGTGTGAAAAAAAAAGGACCATCAAAGGCAGATCCATTAGAACTACTTTGACAGATATCGCATAACCCACCAGCAGACAACAGTTTTGTCAAATCAACTGTTATAGAGATCACAAAAATCATTAAATCATCGAAATGTAGTAACTCTTGTGGCTATGGCAGTGCTTCACCTAAAGTACTGAAATCTTGAGCAGGTTTAACAGTACTCCTCTAGAGATATCTTTGTCACCAGTAAATATGTCAAGGTGTACTTCCTGAAAGACTGAAATATGCACCAGTAACACTTATTTATAAAAGTGAAGGTAAATAAATGACCACTAATTATAGGCATGTCTTCCTCCATCCTTTCAACAATAACTCAATTTGGCTTCTGTAAAGGCTTCTCTACAAAGAAAGCAGTTTGACCTCACAATTTCAGTTCTGGCATAACTAAACAACAAGAATCATCTTGTAAATATGACCTCACAATGTCTTTGATTGTACAGATAAAAAAATTATGCTAGTGAATCTAAAAATTATGGCATTAAAAGCATTAGAGCCACAATCACAAATGAAAACAACAGGAATAAAACTAAATTTGGAGTTAGGAAACATTAAACATGGTGTCTCACAAGATTCTGCCCTTAGTCTGCTCCTGGCCTTGACTTCCATAAATGATTTACCCCAAAGACATTGGAGGACTCTTCAAAACCTGCAGTGCCTGCTGATGATACAACTACAATGATAAAAGGTTCAAATTGACAACACCAGACACACCCGCGAGAATATAGCAACACACTTACAACTGGTTCACAACAAACAAATTGACTCTTAGTTACCTAAAAACCTTTCTTTGTGTCCAAAACAAGGCTGCAGTTTACAAGTGCTGCTTATGAAAATAATTTTCGTAATTTTTCCAGTGTTTTGAAGTAAAATGAAGAATGGTTAAAACAAATGTTAGTTAATGAATACAAAGCAAAGTACCTACCAAACATGTACAAAATGCAAGCAAGTATTCCTCCTCCTGAAAGCCTGTGGTCTTCAGAAAGGGAAGTGACTGAGGGATCATTAGTATCACCTGGACTTGAAGCCAGTTTACTCCATAGTACTGCTCCCAATAATGCCCACAGGAAACTTGACACTGAGCCAATTCTTGCTACACGAGGCATATCAAACCTGTAAAGGAATATTTTTAGGTATCATGATGAGGAATTTGCATTGCCATTTAATACATCACTGACCATTAAAATACAACAGAAACACCACAAAGGTGACATGCAACAAACGTCAAACTGGCATGGAGTGTACGAGGGTGGTTTGAAAAGTTCTCGGAATGGAATAGAAAAAAAGTACGTCCAACGATGTTCCAGTACCTTCATTCCATCTCGAAAATGAGTTTCCTCCAGGCCTGCAAAATAGTTGTCAACTTCGGCTATCAATTCTTCATCTGAAGTGAATCTTCATCCAGCAAGAAAAATTTTCAGTTTTGGGAAGAGATGGAAGTCTGAGGGAGTTATATCAGGTGAATAAGGTGGGTGTGCCAACAATTCATACCTTAGTTCATGTAATTTTGCCACAGTAATGGCACATGTGTGCGTTGCATCGCGTCAAGAGTCGTGACACCCATCTTGCAAATATTTTTTTAATTTCTAATTCTTCAGATAAAATGTGATATACCCTTTCATATGACATCTCGCAAGTGTAAGCAATTTTACACACTTTCAATTGGCGATCCTAAATGACCATTTTGTGCACTTTTGCAATGATTTCTAGAGTTGTGACACATCTTGGCCGACCACTGCACGCACCATCATCTAAGCTCTCCCAACCAAATTTAAATTAATTTGTCCACTTGCCAACAGTTGAATATGAAGGATCAGAGTCCCCCAGCATGTTCTGGAAGTCGGCATGAATGTCCTTTGCTTTCATACCTTTCTTTACGAAGTACTTAATTACAGCTCGACCCTCGATTTTTTCCATCTTTGCAAATCACTACCCAGGAACAATAACAGAGCCATGTCACCGCCACAGCTCTCCTCCAAGAGCACTGATGTGGCAAGTATTTACAGGCAACAGTCCAATGACTATCACGTGAACAACTCATTGCGCTAGTGGTGACTTCTCACGGTGATTCTGAGAACTTTTCAAACCACCCTCATACATGCTTGGATACACAGATGAGTTGGATTTTAGCACAACTGCACACAGTAGATATGAGTGATGCCATCTACAGTATTTATACAAGAAAAGATTATGTAACAGGTTTTTCATTCCCAAATTGAATCTGAATGTTGTTTGTGTGTGATAAGATCATATTACGCTTTATTTGAGAGGGAGAACATCTTCAGCATACGCCAAAATGTGACAGTGGCAGGACTATGGACTATCGAGATTGAAGTTTATCCCTCCACTATGTTGCTACTCAAGCTGGTCAGGATACGATGACTGTCATGCAAATAAGGAACTGATGAGTTAAGGAGGGCCATAGTCAAGACCTTGCAGGATTTCAATAGGCATGTTAACCACAACCCTAGAGAACAGAGATATTGTTTACTTGGCCATGCAGTATCATACAGCCACATCATGTGCCTTCAGTCATAAAATGGGCCTATTTGCAGCAATACAGGCGTCCACATAGACAGTGCACCAAGGACTGTCGGCAGAGTGCCCACTGTTGCAGCATTCCTCGACAGGACAGCAGAAAAAGGCATGCTGACAATGATGTGGCCAACAATAACAGAGACACAGGAATGGCAACATTTCATCCTTCCAGATAAGTCCCAGTTCTGCATACAAATGATGGATATATCCAAACATGCAAGCTCCAAGGGGTATGAACATTGCAATATTGCTTGTATCATCAGCATATTATGGGCTCAGCACCTAGTGTATGGTATGTGGTGGCACTGAGTACACTACATGATCACCTCTGGTTCACAAAGCTGGTAATTTGGACACTATAGAATGAATTTTCATTGTACAGTAGAATGTGCACTGATTTGAAACTGTCTAGCGGATAAAAACTGTGTGCTGGACCAGGACTCTAATCTGGGACTTCTGCCTTTTGCTGGAAACTGCTCACAGACTTAGCTATCCAAGTATGACTCTCAACCTGTCCTCAAAGCTTTACTTCTGCCAGTACATCATTTCTTAACTTCCAAACTTTTGAGAAGTTCTGTGTGACTTGTACCCCTAGAAGCAAGGATATTGTGAAAGCATGGCTTAGCCACAACCTCAAGGATTATTTTCAGAATGAAAATTCACTCAGGAGTGAAGTGTGCATTGTGATGTAAGCTCTTATCTGATTCTTTCTTACAGAACTGCTCTTCCTGCAAGGTATGCAGGAGAAATTCTGTGATGTTTAGAAGGTAGGAGATGAGGTACTGGCAGAAGTTCAGCAGTGGGGGCAGATTGTGAGTCATCCTTGGATAGCTCAGCCCTTAAGTGTTTGCCTGCAAAAGGGAAAGGTCTCAGGTTCGAGTCCCAGTCTGGCACACAGTTTTAATCTGGCACAAAGTTTCAGCCTTTACATTTCTGACATGTTATGGGCATTGGCTATGCCTTATCTTTAAGATCTCTGTTATGTTACCTTTCAGCCATATAATGCTAGACCATTTGTTGCCTGTGCTACCCTGACTTACCTTGATACAGAAAGTGTTGGATACTTACTCCAGCTAGCAAATTCACCAGATATCTCAACCCCTCAAAACATGTGGTCAGAGGTGACTGGGCTGAGAGATTGGCATGGCACTACTCAGCTGATGAACTCTGGCATAGAGCTGAAGCAACATGCCGTGATGTAACCACTACATTAATGAAAGCTTTACTCTATGCCTAGCCAGGTTAGTCACTGTTGCTGCCAGAGGAAGCAGCTCTATGTTCTAAATTTCACATCCTGCATACCCTAAAGACACCTGCAAATTTAATCACATATTCTTCCTACTATACTATGAGAGATGCTACCCAAAATATCCAAGAATTTCACTGTAGCAGTAAAACCAGTAGCAGTACAAAATTCCACCACTAGATGTCTCAGGGTACAAATTGTAGCTACTGTGGCACAAAGTTGCATCATCTTTGGTGCATGTAGTTGTGAGTAGCAGTAGTAGGTGTCCGGGAACAGATTTGCATAAAATTCTGTTCAAAGTTGAAGAAAACTGCAGCTGAAACCCACAGCATGCTGACAGAGGGATTTGGTGAGAGTGCACTGAGTCCGGCAAGAATATTTGTGTGGTTCAAGTACTTCAAGGAAGGCTGAGAATCTGTGGAAGATGACAAAAATTCTGCTCAACCGTCAATATGCACAACACCACAAATGATCATGAAAATCCATGACGTTATTCGGACCGAAGGCAGACAATTCATGATTTTTGTAACAGACTTGAGCTGTCATATAGTACATGTCAATGAATTCTAGCCAATGAACTCAACATCAGATGAATTGTAGCAAAGTTTGTTCCTTGCCTTCTCAGCAGCAACCAGCAAAACCTCAGGATTCACATGTGCACTGAGCTGTAAAAAAGTTTTCGAGAGTGACCAAAATTCTTATCTAGAATCATAACAGGTGATGAATCTTGAGTTACTGGTTATTACTCTGAAACAAAGCATCAATTCCAGCAATGGCAAATGCCATCTTCTCCAATGCCAAAAAACCTTGAAAAGTTCTCAGCAACATGAGGTCAATGCTGATATTTTTTTCAACATTCAAGGAATAGTGCGAAAGGAGATTGTTCCACCTGGTCAGACTGTCAATAGGCAGCTTTACTGTCAGGTTTTGAGGTGACTGAGGGAAAAATGTTTGGTGCAAATGGCCAGAGTTGTGGAAAAAGAAAGACTGGTTGGTGCAACATGACAACACACCCACACATACCTCACTCATTATTGTGGTAGACAACGTGCATGGTCTTTCCTGCCAGAAATTTGGAGATGGTATGAAGCAACTGATCACCTAATGTGTTGCGATTGCAGATCTGGAGGTGGTGCAAAATATAGTAGTCATCCAAGAATAGGGATCAATATTGCTTCCATTACCATAGTTACTATCCCTTTGATTATGATGACAAATTTGGTGATGCTGAATAGTCATGCATTTTGTGTAAGATTCTCTTAACAGCTTTGTACTTGAAATACTGATACCACATTAATGACTGGACAAATGAAGGAAGGCTTCCCTGGATATGCAATAGGTAGAGCTGCCTAATGATGTTAAACCTCTAAGAGGTACCTTAGGCTTCTCAAGATTGAAAAAAATATGTCTACTACATTTTGCTTACAAAACAAAGCCTGGCATATAGTGACCTTGGCTGTCATACAGTAACCTCTGGCAGGGTCAGTTTATCAATGAGATGGAAATCTCTCTTGAAACTACTCTAGAAGTGAGTGAGGAGTCATCTGGATTCAAGAACTCAGGCAAGGGAGCAGTTCATGTGTGCTCTAAGGTGTTTTCCACATAGTTGGAAATGTTAATGCAGTGATAAACACCCTGATGTGGACACTCATTCCCTTGTTTCAACAAGGGTATAACAAATGCAGCCCAACAAGTATCAGAGTGGTCTCCTTTTCCCCAAATGCAGTTGAAAAGGGAGAATGATTTCCCATTAGGTGCTGCAACATGGTGTAATGGATTTGGTCAAGGCTAGCATTCTATTAGAAGCCTCATACAATACTCAATGCAGCATCCACATGGCCAAAGGAGAGTTGTATAGTTCAGTGTAGTTGCAATAGACTCCTTATGTTTCCTCGCACAAATACACTCCTGGAAATGGAAAAAAGAACACATTGACACCGGTGTGTCAGACCCACCATACTTGCTCCGGACACTGCGAGAGGGCTGTACAAGCAATGATCACACACACGGCACAGCGGACACACCAGGAATGGAGGGACGAATGGAGACGTGTCGTCTTCAGCGATGAGAGTCGCTTCTGCCTTGGTGCCAATGATGGTCGTATGCGTGTTTGGCGCCGTGCAGGTGAGCGCCACAATCAGGACTGCATACGACCGAGGCACACAGGGCCAACACCCGCCATCATGGTGTGGGGAGCGATCTCCTACACTGGCCGTACACCACTGGTGATCATCGAGGGGACACTGAATAGTGCACGGTACATCCAAACCGTCATCGAACCCATCGTTCTACCATTCCTAGACCGGCAAGGGAACTTGCTGTTCCAACAGGACAATGCACGTCCGCATGCATCCCGTGCCACCCAACGTGCTCTAGAAGGTGTACGTCAACTACCCTGGCCAGCAAGATCTCCGGATCTGTCCCCCATTGAGCATGTTTGGGACTGAATGAAGCGTCGTCTCACGCGGTCTGCACGTCCAGCACGAACGCTGGTCCAACTGAGGCGCCAGGTGGAAATGGCATGGCAAGCCGTTCCACAGGACTACATCCAGCATCTCTACGATCATCTCCATGGGAGAATAGCAGCCTGCATTGCTGCGAAAGGTGGATATACACTGTACTAGTGCCGACATTGTGCATGCTCTGTTGCCTGTGTCTATGTGCCTGTGGTTCTGTCAGTGTGATCATGTGATGTATCTGACCCCAGGAATGTGTCAATAAAGTTTCCCCTTCCTGGGACAATGAATTCACGGTGTTCTTATTTCAATTTCCAGGAGTGTATTTGCTTGATTTTATAGGTTTTGGTTCCTTCAGTTTTCTTTAATTGTGGCCTATTACTTCTCTTGTGAGGATAACATTAGTTATGTTCAGGGTCTCTGAACTGTATGTCTCTCCCCCCCCCCCCCCCCCCCCCTCCACTCCACTCCCTTCCCCACGCCCCTTGGAGAAGTGACTGACCATACTAATTTTTGCTCTGTTAATATCTTGGCAGATTTTGCAGTGGCAGATGGCATAGTATCAGTTTCTCAAAAATATTTACAAGGAGAAGTATAATTATTGCTATGATTCATACTATCCAAGTCTGCATGGCTGTTATATCCAGGGATGGACCCAAAAATATGGCAAATACTGAGAGCTGTTGTTTCTTGTAGATCATTTTTGCCGCAGCATGACATATGTCTCTTTACTTTCAGCTCTTGCATTCTTTTTTACTGTAGGAAAACACCACATTGTCTACTCCTTGCATGATGGTTGCCTGAGTAATTCTCATATCAACCCAAATCTGAAATCAGGGTTCCAGCTCAAGTATAGCAGTTCAATATCTTCCACACACCACTGCCCTTTCTATCTCAGCATGATATGACCATACTGGGAGAATTTGTAAAAGGAAATTGGTGTGGATTTTATGCTCTAACTCCTAGACCAGTTACAGTCAGCCTTTATACATTCATCAAAAATTTATGACATAAATATGAGTACAATGGTGGGTGTTTTCTGAAGTTCATTGTTGATCATTTCCATGATGTTCTGATGCAACACAGATTACCTAACTCACAGGATTTCTGTAAACCCAGTGCCAAAATCATCACAAAATCTCTGCACATGGTTAAACCTTATTGATGTTGAGAATGGTGTGTAATCCTGTGCTAATTTGATGTGCACCCAGTTTATTACTATGGTTGTTGATTCCTTAAAAAGTAAAATTATATACAAACCTTTCATTGTTCCTGTGCCTCACAAGCCTTCCAATCCTTCCTGTATTCAAAAGAAAGAGACTATTTCAAATGCCTACTTCTTTCATTACAACAAAAGGCACTACATCATATGCTTTATTCTCTGTTACTGATGTTAACTGATTTACTTTCCTTGTGACAGATACATATACCACTGTACAAAAGGTTATGAAGCATACTCAAAGCTTACAGCTATGAAAGGTGTGGTGGCACTCATCAGTTTCCAGCTCAGAGGACAGAGGTTTAACAAATCAATAGTGTGACAAGACTGGTTAAAGTCGCTGAGATGGTCGTGATTTGGCAGAACTTCGAGAACATATAACTTATTAGCATCATGGCTGTAGTGGGCTTTAGAGGGGTTGAACAAAAATACAGAAACATCAATGCAGATGCTAGCCACGCCTGCAGATGGTGCTGTCATATCTGACAATGAATGACACCTATGCAATGCTCTCAATATGTTGCAAATGTCAGTCATGATCAGAACAGGATTCTGTGTAGTTGTGAGTGATCTATGTTGGAGCTAAGTGAATTCCAACATGGGCAAATTGTTGGTGCTCATCTGGTGCTTCTGTAATCAAGGTAGCCAAGATGTAGGATCATGTTGAAGATTTACACTGCTTACGGAGGACTGTCATGAAAAATAAGAAGGTGACAATTGGAAAAGTCATTGTAGAACTGAATGTCACCCTCACAAATCCTGCCAGCATCACAACAATGCGAAGAGAGCTCCATAAGCAGGGAATTGCAGGGTGAGCTAGAATATCAAAACCACTCATCGGTGATGAAAATGCCCATAATAGGAAATGTGGTGCCGAAGCCATAAAAACTGGAATCTGAAGCAATGTAAGAAAGTCAATTACTTGGATGAGTCTTGTTGCAAACTGCTTCCATCTTCTGGCTGAGTTTACTTCCCAAGAATAAAAAAGTGACGTAAGCCAAGAATGAATGTCTCAAACCACTATTTCAAAGTTTGCTGAAAAAATATATGTTGAAGTTTCACATGATACCTCTCCAAAACTACAATATTTTGATTTTCTGATGATCTGTTAAAATGCTACACACCTCTCTAAATGAGACTATTTGTGGAAATGTCATAACCAAAGTGAAAATTGAAAAATTGTAATAAAGAAACCAAAAGTGACAGATCTGAATTTATTTTCAATAAATCCTTTGTTCGCAATACTATGAGACATGATTAATACAAACAAACTTCTGAGCATTTTTTCATTGTCTGTTTTTTTTTTTTAAAAAATAAACTACGTAAAATTTGTAATTTTTTTTGTGAATTCCAAAATTATGCTTTGAAACTGTGAATAGTCACAGGATGTTAACTGTCTTGAGAAATGATAATGTGGAAGGACTGCTAACTTCCAGCTATGAAATTAATGCATGAAATTCTAAAACTGTCAAAATATTTGTACATAAAGCTTAAAGAATCTGATTTTTTTTTTATTTTTTAGAAATTATTTTCTCCAAAGCCCCCATCCTAAATGTTCTAAAAATTTCATGGAATGTTAGTTGGTCATTGTAATTAGCAAATGTACACTCAGAAGGGGCAGTACTTGTCTATACAAAATGTAAAAAAAAGTTTTTTGGTAGACCTAGCTCTACTCTCAAGATCAGAAATTCATGGACAATTAAATATTTAAATTGATCACTGATTTTAAGTAAGTGTCATACAAAACTGGTATTTCTGCATCAAAATAATTACTTTACAATGTTATAAGTGAGTGGAAAAACAATTTACAACAAAAATGAGATATATATAAGATTTATACCCATTTTCTTTTTATAATATTATTCACATATTATTATTGTCTTCTCTCATGATTTTACTTCTTCATGACCTCTTTTCATGAATTAATATTGCCTACAATGTAACAATCAACACTGCACTATTGAAAAGAGTTCATTTGTTTTCTTCATCTGCTTCTCGTTGAACTTGTATAGCTGACCTGGATTAGCACACTGACAAGGATGGTCCAACAAGAGCAGTACTTGGGAAATGGGAACTGCACCCTGGTCTTTTGATGATGGCCATTTGAAAGCATTAGCAGGACCATGAGGTATCGTAAAGGAGACTGTTATATCTTGCAGCTCATGAGACACTTATTACCTTTCGCACCCACTACTGATTGTCATTCACACAAGAAATGAAATGGTTAACTAAAATGCCTTCTTATATATACTGTGGTCTCTCTATTTTGCACACAATAAAAAGCTACATTTTGTGGAGAAACATTCTTGCAATGTATGTGCTACTCAGGGATGCAACCCAGTAGTGTCTTGTTTGAATCCAGTAGCATCTCTTATAGCATCAACAGCTCCTGCTGGAGATTAAATTTTGTTGCAAGATGTTTACAGAGACCTCCAACCACATCACATGCACTTTTTCCATTACCTGTTACTGAAAATATCTATTTTTTGTCTTAATTCCTGTATTACAGTGTTGAACAAGCTCACAAAGCTGAAAGTATTTTCTAAAATGAGATGCTGCACCATCAGTCTGTTGTGACTCGCCGATCATTTAAAGTGCCGCCGTGCAATTACGCACGTCCTCTACGTGCGGCGCTGTCTGCCTGCCAGCCATGCAGCAGCGGCGCCACCTAAGCGGCCAGCCGAGCAGCGGCCGCTAGACTGAGACTCAGTGCTTATCTGAATGCTAACGTGTACACTTGTCAACTTACTCTGTGACATATATGTGTTGTTGTGTCGTTCCTAAATATACTTGTTAAACTAGAAGTTCTAACAATTGGCGACGAGGTAGTGGATTTTTCCTTTTCACCGTTGACTCACAGGGTTCCATGGCTACTCTCGAGCAACTCTTGCAAAATCTCCTTGAACAGCAAACGCTTCTAACGGCGGCGATTCGCGATTTCGTCGCGGCGTCAAATGCGGGCCGTTTCTCGTCGTTGGCTGTACCCCCTTTTCCTCCTTACGACGAGACGGCAGAAGACTGGTCGGATTATGAAAAACGTCTTCGACAGCACTTCTTGGCATTTTATGTCTCGGACGAACAAGCATGTAAGTCTCTGTTCCTTTCCTGGATTTCGCCTCAAATGTATCGGTTGTTGTCGCAATTGGCCCCTTTGAAGGATCCTGCGTCTTTGTCCTTTGCTGAAATGTGTTCCCTTCTGTCGGTCTATTTTCAAAAGCAAACGCATGTGGTAGCCTCTCGTGTTGCCTTTTATCGTTGTCACAAACAACCCAATCAATCTTATCGCGCTTGGGCTGCTGAACTTCACGGCCTCAGTCGAAAGTGTCACTTTGTTACTGATGTTCACAAAGAATCCTATGCCGATTCCATGGTACGGGATGCTATTATCCGGTCGGCGCCCGACAAAGAAGTTCGGCAACGTGCCCTTCAGTTGGCGAATCCGACTTTAGATTAAGTTCTCTCCATTGTGCAGTCTTTTGAAATTTCTCGCGCCGCTGGGGCACAAATAGAAGCGTGGGGTGACGTCGGGGAAATACAACCTCTGTGCGCTGTTGACGACGCGCGCGGCGCGTCCCCGCCGGCCGATGTGGCCGCAGTGCGCTCCCACGCGCAGCCTCGGCCAAGCCGTAAACAAGCCCCTAAGAAACTGCAGCAAAATCCCCGGCAACTTCCTTCATGTCCACGGTGTTTTACGAAACATTCACGCGAGGATTGTCCACAACGTTGGGCTGTGTGTCACAATTGCAAAAAGAAAGGTCATGTGTCTTCCGTTTGTAAATCCGACCGCATATATGACGTTCATGAACATGACGCTGATTCTGATTCTGTGTTGTCTGTCAATTGCACTTCTTCCCTTTCAGGGAAGTTATTCCTCACTGTCCAAATCCTTGGTCGAGATGTTCGCATGCAAGTGGATACCGGTTCTGCCGCCACTATAATTAATTCTCAGACGTATCTTCAGCTGGGTTCTCCACACCTGTCCCCTGTCACTCGGCAATTACGGACGTACAATAAACAGAAGATTTCTCTCTTGGGACAATTTAATGCTGAGGTATCTTACAAATCCGTCGTTCGCACTGTTCCCATATTTGTGGTCGACCAGGGCAATGCAGAAAATCTTTTTGGTTTCGATGCCTTCCGCGTTTTTGGGTTCTCCATAGATGACGCTGTCAATATTGTCTCTGACGCTATTCCTTATGCTCAACTGGATTCTTTGTCGACGACCTTTTCGTCCATTTTTTCTCCTGGGTTAGGCCGTGCACACGACTTTGAAGCTCATATCACGCTCAAACCCACTGCTCGGCCTAAGTTTTTTCGGGCTCGGCCCATTCCTGTGGCCCTTCGTGATCGGGTCAAACAGGAGTTGGATCGTCTCACTACTTCAGGGGTCTTGCTTCCTGTCACTTCCAGTGAGTGGTCCTCTCCTGTCGTTGTAGTTGCCAAGCCCAATGGTGCTATTCGTCTCTGTGGCGATTTCAAAGCCACGGTAAATGCTCAATGCCTCATCGACACTTACCCTATGCCCCGTCCTGAAGAACTGTTCACTAAACTCGCTGGAGGGCAGTATTTTTCTAAAATTGACCTGTCAGAAGCTTATCATCAACTTCCTCTCGACGCTGCTTCCCGGCAGTTTCTGGTTCTTAACACGCCTTTCGGCCTCTATCAATACCAACGCTTGCCATTCGGGGTTGCTAGCGCCCCTGCTCTCTTTCAGCGATTCTTGGAACAATTATTGCTCCCTGTCCCTGGGTGTATCAATTACATGGACGACATTGTTGTCACGGGCTCCACCACTGACGAACATCTTCAAAATCTCCACACACTTTTTAATGTCTTACAGACTGCAGGTCTTAAGTGTAATCTTCAGAAATCACAATTTTTTCAGGCATCTATCACGTACTTGGGGTTTCAACTCTCTCGGGATGGTATTCGTCCGCTTCAACAAACTGTCGCTGCGATCGATGCCCTTCCTCGCCCTACGTCTGTTAAGGAACTGCAGGCCTTCTTGGGGAAAATCGCCTACTATCACAAGTTTTTACCGTCTGCAGCGTCGGTGGCTCAGCCGTTGCATCGCCTGTTGCATAAAAACGTGCCTTTTCACTGGTCCGCGTCATGTGACGCGGCTTTCCAGAAATTGAAGACTATGCTGATACAGGCCCCGTGCCTAGCTACTTATCGACCTGGCCAACATCTTGTCCTTGCTACAGACGCCTCTCAATACGGGGTTGGGGCAGTCCTTGCGCACCGTTTTTCTGACGGTTCGGAACAACCCATTGCTTATGCCTCCAAAACGCTCACGGATGCCCAACAAAAGTATTCTCAGATTGAGAAAGAAGCTTTGGCCATCATTTATGCTCTTCATAAGTTTGGTGTTTTTCTCTATGGCACAAAATTTCATCTTGTTACGGATCACAAACCGCTTGTTTCCTCGTTTCACCCATCGACGTCACTTCCCGACAAGGCTGCACACCGCCTCCAGCGTTGGGCTCTTTACTTGTCCCGTTTCAACTATGAGATTCATTTCCGGCCAACGGCTCAACATGCGAATGCTGATGCTTTGTCTCGCCTCCCCATGGGCCCTGATCAGGCATTCGATCGGGATGAACTTTTGTGTTTCCACCTGGATGTTGCCGAGCAGCGGGTTGTGGACGGGTTCCCCATCACTGCGGACAGGCTGGCGGCTGCTACGGGTTCTGACCCTACCCTCTCCCGGGTTTTACGCTGTATTCAGACGGGTTGGCCTGATCGCCCGTCCACTAAGACTTCTGATCCGTTGCGGAACTACTACACTTTGCGCTACCGCCTCACGGCTAGGGATGGTGTTATCCTCCTCTCCACTGACAATGTTTCGCCGCGTGTTGTGGTCCCCGCGTCTTTGCGTGCTTCGGTCTTGCGCCTCCTTCACCAGGGGCACTGGGGTGTGTCGCGCACCAAATCTCTGGCGCGCCGTCATGTGTACTGGCCTGGCATCGACTCTGAAATCGTACACATGGTCGCTGCCTGCGGCCCTTGTGCGTCACAGGCCGCTGCCCCGAAGTCATCTTTGTCACCGTGGCCTTCGCCTGAGAAGCCCTGGGAGCGCATTCATGCTGATTTTGCGGGACCCTTTTTAGGTACTTATTGGCTCCTCGTAATTGACGCCTACTCTAACTTTCCTTTCATTGTCCGTTGCACGTCACCTACCACCGCGGCAACCACCAGTGCTCTCGCCCGCATTTTTTCTTTGGAAGGCCTCCCCTCTACTCTTGTTACTGATAATGGTCCGCAATTTGCCTCTTCTGACTTTGCGGATTTTTGTGCTCGTCACGGTGTTATGCATGTCACGGCCCCGCCGTTCCATCCACACTCCAACGGTGAGGCTGAACGACTGGTCCGCACGTTTAAGGCTCAAATGCGGCCGCGGGTGCCGTCACTTGGCCGGTTCACCGCCGACGACCTCGTCTGGGTACGGGGATATGGCAGGCGGCCAAAATGGAGCCCGGGCCGCATCTTAAGACACCGTGGCAGACGCCTGTATGAAATCCAGACGGTCACAGGTGTTGCAGTGCGTCATTCGGACCAGCTTCGGCCTCGGGTGCCAGCAACACCTGTTCCGAATGCCGCCACACCACCCTTGACTCTTCCTGATGCTCGGGATCTTGGCACATCTCCATACTCACAACGCCGCCCTCTACCCGTCATCGCGACGCCAGCACCAGAACGGATGCCACTAGACGACGTGCCCATGCGGGAACCGGAGGACCAACCAGTGTCAGAGTACATCTACTCGCCTCCTCCTCCAACAGACGCTGACGCATCGCCCATGTCTCCTGTCATATCAACTGGACTTGCCGCAACGGGCAGATTGGTGCGTGGGGCCCCAGCAGATTCGACCCCTACGTCTCCTGTCATCTCGACCCGTTATCATCGGGGACACTTCCGTCCGTACGGGAAGCCTCCTCCTCGAGACTTTACGTCGAGTCACACAACGCCTATGGACATCAGTCATCTCCAGGACACATCCATCAAGACCAGTGCAACAATTTCAAAGGGGGGAAAAGTGTTGTGACTCGCCGATCATTTAAAGTGCCGCCGCGCAATTACGCACGTCCTCTACGTGCGGCGCTGTCTGCCTGCCAGCCATGCAGCAGCGGCGCCACCTAAGCGGCCAGCCGAGCAGCGGCCGCTAGACTGAGACTCAGTGCTTATCTGAACGCTAACATGTACACTTGTCAACTTACTCTGTGACATATATGTGTTGTTGTGTCGTTCCTAAATATACTTGTTAAACTAGAAGTTCTAACACAGTCACATACACATGTTCAGGAAATATAAGGCCTCTAGATGTTATATCATCAATTATCATGCTGGCAGTGTAGCATGCATGTGGACTGTCATGAATGAGATCGCCACTGGTAATAGCAAGATAGTGTGATGTTCCAAGGAAGTGAGTGACACATGTGAATATTGATACCTGTAATGTGTGCCAGTGGTAATTTTGAATTTCATTCTCCAAAGCAACAGACCAGTTCTCAGCAAAGTTGAAATGAAGAACTAGTATGTCAGTATTTTAGGATGTGACTGATTTTACTTCTGCTATGGCCTGCCTCTCAATCCTCCAGATACGACAGTGAGCTATTCCTTTCATGACCCAATGCGTAATCTCTGTAACAAACTTCTCTAGCTCTACTGTCTTCTTCACCAACTCTTCTCCTTCCCACAATGCATTGGTTACGTCACTGTCAGTATCCTGAAGGTGTAATGCTTCCACAGCCATCACTTCAGCACCAGCACACATTGCACACTCCTGTCCATCATTCTAGCAGTTAATTGGCTTGGCATTGATTGATAGAGATGTCTTCCTGAGCGATATAATGCCAAATTCTGTTTAAATGGCACTTTTGATCATCGAAATTGGCAATCAAGGACGGCTTGCCATAAGGGGCAACAATTTTTTTTTATTTATTTATTTATTGACATATCTAGTTCTGTAGGACCAAATGGAGGAGCAAATCTCCAAGGTCGTGGAACATGTCAGAACATGAAATTACAACATAAAAGTAATAATAGATAAAATGAAATGTTTATGAACCCAAAAAAGGTCAAGCTATAAGTTTACGTAAACGCAATCAACAATATAACATAAGAATCAGCTTAATTTTTCAAGGAACTCCTCAACAGAATAGAAGGAGTGACCCATGAGGAAACTCTTTAGTTTCAATTTGAAACCGCATGGATTACTGCTAACATTTTTGAATTCTTGTGGTAGCTTATTGAATATGGATGCAGCAATATACTGCACACCTTTCTGCAGAAGAGTTACGGAAGTGCGATCCAAATGCAGATTGGATTTCTTCAAGTATTAACTGAGTGAAAGCTGCTAATTCTTCGGAATAAGATGATATTGTTAACAAGCAATGACAGTAAATAATATATATATATTGAGAGGTAATGTCAAAATATCCAGACTAGTGAACATGGGTCAACAAGAGGTTTGTGAATTTACACCACTTATTGCCCAAACTGCCCATTTCTGAGCCAAAACTATCCTTATAGATTGGGAAGAGTTACCCCAAAATACGATACCGTATGACATAAGCAAATGAAAATAAGCAAAGTAGACTATTTTTTGTGTTGAATGATCACTTACTCCAGATACCATTTGAATAGTAAAAATTGCAGCACTAAGTCTTTGAAAAAGATCCTGAACGTGGGCATTCCATGACAGTTTACTGTCTATCTGAACAGCTAGAAATTTGAACTGTTCAGTTTCACTAATCATACACCCATTCTGTGAAATTAAAATGTCAGGTTTTGTTGAATTGTGTGTTAGAAACTGTAAAAAGTGAGTATTACTGTGATTTAGCATTAGTTTATTTTCTACAAGCCATGAACTTAAGTCATGAACTACAAAATTTTAAACTGAGCCAGTGTTGCACACAACATCCTTTACTACCAAGCTAGTATCATCAGGAAACAGAAATATTTCAGAATTGCCCACAATACTAGAGGAGATATCATTTATACAGTATAAATAAGGGACAGGAGTGGCTCCATCACTGATCCCTGGGGCACCCCCCATTTGACCATACCCCAGTTAGAACCCACATCACAGCCATTCTCAACACTGTGAATAGTGACCTTTTGCTGTCTGTTGTTAAAGTAAGACATGGACCAATTGTAAGCTACTCCTGGAATTCCATAATGGTCCAACTTCTGGAGCAATATTTTGTGATTGACGCAATCAAACGTCTTAGTTAAATCAAAAAATTTGTTTAATCCAACCAGTACCTCAGAATATAGCATTTTCAATTGTTAAAATACTTCTAAAGCTGAGCTGTACATTTGACAGCAAATTATGTGATATAGAATGATCAATTATCTTTACATAACCCGCCAGGTTAGCCGAGGGCACTAATGCACAGCTTCCTGGACTTGGGTAGGATTGGCGGCCCTGGATCGAATCCACCTTGTGGATTAGGATGAGGGCCGATGTGCTGGCCAGCCTGGATGTGGTTTTCCACATTCCACTAGGTGAATACTGGGCTGGTCCCAACATCCCACCACAGTTACACGACTTGCAGACATTTGAAAATGTTTGCGCTATTTCATGGCTTACACTTGACGCAGACAGCTGGGGTACACTAATTTTGTCCTGGGGGGTATGGTGCGATGACGGGAAGGGCATCTGGCATCTGGCCACCCTATGACACATTGTCAAATCCATAGCAACAAGGCCGACCCTGAGTTGAAGTAAGACAAAAGGTCACAAAAAGGGACAACAGGTCAAAGATCATCTTTGCCTCTGCACTTCCGCCTCGACTGACATCTCTGCCCAAACTCTTTGCCTCTGTATATGTCTGCTTGTGTCTGTATATGTGTGGATGGATATGTGTGTGTGTGCGAGTGTATACCCGTCCTTTTTTCCCCCTAAGGTAAGTCTTTCCGCTCCCGGGATTGGAATTACTCCCTACCCTCTCCCTTAAAACCCAAATCCTTTCGTCTTTCCCTCTCCTTCCCTCTTTCCTGACGAGGCAACCGTTGGTTGCAAAAGCTAGAATTTTGTGTGTATGTTTGTGTTTGTCTGTGTATCTATCGAAGTGCCAGCGCTTTCGTTTGGTAAATCACATCATCTTTGTTTTTAGATATATTTTTTCCCACGTGGAATGTTTCCCTCTATCGACTGACATCTCTGCCCAAACTCTTTGTCTTTAAATATGTCTGCTTGTGAGATGTCTGCTTGTGCCTGTATATGTGTGGATGGATATGTGTGTGTGTGCGAGTGTATACCCATCCTTTTTTCCCCCTAAGGTAAGTCTTTCTGCTCCCGGGATTGGAATGACTCCTTACCTTCTCCCTTAAAACCCACATCCTTTCGTCTTTCCCTCTCCTTCCCTCTTTCCTGATGAGGCAACAGTTTGTTGCGAAAGCTTGAATTTTGTGTGTGTGTTTGTGTTCGTTTGTGTGTCTGTCGACCTGCCAGCACTTTCATTTGGTAAGTCACATCATCTTTGTTTATATATATATATATATATATATATATATATATATATATATATATATATATATATATATATATATAAAGATGATGAGACTTACCAAACAAAAGCGCTGGCAGGTCGATAGACACACAAACAAACACAAATATACACACAAAATTCAAGCTTTCGCAACAAACTGTTGCCTCATCAGGAAAGAGGGAAGGAGAGGGAAAGACGAAAGGATGTGGGTTTTAAGGGAGAGGGTAAGGAGTCATTCCAATCCCGGGAGCGGAAAGACTTACCTTAGGGGGAAAAAAGGACAGGTATACACTCGCACACACACACATATCCATCCACACATACAGACACAATGGCTTGTGTCTGTATGTGTGGATGGATATGTGTGTGTGTGCGAGTGTATACCTGTCCTTTTTTCCCCCTAAGGTAAATCTTTCCGCTCCCGGGATTGGAATGACTCCTTACCCTCTCCCTTAAAACCCACATCCTTTCGTCTTTCCCTCTCCTTCCCTCTTTCCTGATGAGGCAACAGTTTGTTGCGAAAGCTTGAATTTTGTGTGTATATTTGTGTTTGTTTGTGTGTCTATCGACCTGCCAGCGCTTTTGTTTGGTAAGTCTCATCATCTTTCTTTTTAGATATATATTTTTTCCACGTGGAATGTTTCCCTCTGTTATATATATATATATATATATATATATATATATATATATATATATATATATATATATATATATATATATATATCACAAAATTCTAGCTTTCGCAACAAACGATTGCTGCGTCAGGAAAGAGGGAAGGAGAGGGAAAGACAAAAGGGAGTGGGTTTTAAGGGAGAGGGTAAGGAGTCATTCCAATCCCGGGAGCGGAAAGACTTACCTTAGGGGGAAAAAAGGACGGGTATACACTCGCGCACACACACACACACATATCCATCCACACATATACAGACACAAGCAGACATATTTAAAGACCAATATATATATATATATATATATATATATATATATATATATATATATATGGAGCTAGCTGGATTCATGGCTGAAACATTACAGAAATAAGGAGTAAAGTAATGTTACATATTTACACAGCTGTAGGACAATTCTGTCCTTTAAAACGTGCAGGAGCAGCAGTAGGAGAAAATAGCAGGAGCTTCCATGAGGGCGAGACACATACTAAGTCTGTGAATATAGTTGGATGCAGTCAGACACCCCCATAATTATAATTTTTTGCAGGATTCGTACTTACTATACAGTCTGAGAATTACTGGTAAATAATATATTGAGCTAGTGGCTTGCATTGTACACTGATAATTTATTAAGTTTCAACAACATTCTGAAATAGAGAATACTCGCAGTCCCCTATACTTGCCTAATTGCTTGCAGTCACAGATACCTGTCTAATAGCACTATTTCTCTAAAATCAAATACCCCGTGAGCTCTCTTCTCAGTGGTACTGGCGACTTATAAGTGTTATATGCAATGATATTTAGTTACAAATGTAACAATAATGAATACTTTGAATATGGTACGTGTTTTGATGGAATTAAATACACATGATTCAAAATGTATTCATTACTTTACCACACTAGTTGTCACATAGTTATTACACTGGCTACAGAAAATGAATGGCAGATGTTTAATGTACTGATGTAATGGCAGTCTTTTAAAAAGTGGTGGAATTCTCATTAATTTTACTAAAATAAATTCAGCTTGAAGAAGCACAAATAGTTTGTGGGAGATTAGTAGCAGTTCTTTATTAATGGATTTTCTAACAGGTGTTTCACTTTGTCAGCGTATAGCTCAACTTGTTTCACATCTTTCAACATTGTGCTTCATGGTGACATCTATGGAACACAGTGGATTTATGAATTGATAAGTACCGTTGGTGTGTATGTCGAGAAGAAACTTTTTTGCTCAAAACTATAGCTATTTCAGTATTGTATGTGTTTCAGTCTCAGCTTTTGACTTTCACTGCAACTGCATAAATTGCACCCTAAGTGGCTCTAAAAACCCTTACATGAATACAAATACCATTC
Organism: Schistocerca nitens; assembly: GCF_023898315.1. Taxonomy (NCBI): domain Eukaryota; kingdom Metazoa; phylum Arthropoda; class Insecta; order Orthoptera; family Acrididae; genus Schistocerca; species Schistocerca nitens. The sequence goes on along the minus strand of NC_064618.1, from coordinate 279,925,381 downwards.
TCAGTGCCTGTAAAAATTTAGGTCAAACAAGCAAGAATGAATAACATTCAGTCTAAACAGTTAAAGAGAGCTCCAGACACTTAATTTTCCGATCACGACACTTCCTCATTCCACATAAAAAATAAACTCATCTCACCTTCGTATGCATGCTGAATCAGCAAAGTGTGGCACAACAAGAGTGAAGGCTGAAATAAGGAAAACTGACAGAACTGCTGATGTAAGTGATACTCCTTGGCTCTCCTGCAACAGAAACATGTGAATACATAAATAACCATGTTTACAGAAATTACTGACAAAGCTGCACATTCAACCTGCACTATTAAACACTCTGTTTACTTGTGAGATTACAAGGCACTAATACTGGCACGTGCTATGCACCATCCATCATGGTGTAGCAGTAATAGTCAGTTGCTGGTAATTTGCAGATCACTGATTCGATTTCCACCCTCAGAAACTACTTGTCATTCAAACTGACTATCCCTCACAGTGGATGGCGAGAACACAGCCAAATATGATTAACAATCATAAACAAAATACCCCTGGCTGCAAGGATGATTTTATAATTTTTTTTTTTTTTACATGGTCGATTTTGGGACTTCTAATTTCCATCTGCAGATGCCCACAGCTAAACTTTCCAAACTTTGTGTTATATCAATGCATATACAACATGACTGCATTTCTCATAAAGTGTATGTTACAATTTGTTAAGCCTACCACTCATTAGATCGGATTAAAGTTCTTGTGCTTCAGTGAGACAGTGCACGACATCTCCATTACTACATGACATTACAATTCTGGCCCGTGCTGCTGGAGTTTGAGGTGATGTGTGCATGAGGTGTGCTTGGCTGTGTGTATGAATGGTGTATGTTCTCTTTTGCTGAAGAAGGCTGTGGCTGAAAGCTTTGTGTGTCTCTTAATTGTGCCTTTCTGCAACTTAACATGTCTTTTTTATGGTAAGTAGCAATCTTTCTTTTCTTACGTTGTTGACATTACAATTACTCATAGCCATGACCAAATAATAAGCCAATAATATTTTCTATCTTTGGAATGTTAATGTCATAACACATTATGATAACCAGTTGAATGTTGAATTAAGACCTGTTATAGTGGGAATGTATAACCACGCTCTAAAATCAATTAACATTTATGGCATTGACAACAAAAATAGACAGAAAATATTATTGACTTAATATTTGGTCTTGGCCATGAATAATTGTAATTTCATGTACAATCTGACCTTAATGCAATCCTAAGACTGGTGGGCTTAACAACTTGTAACACATACATTACAAGAAATGGTGTTATATTGTATATGTGTTGATGTAATGTAATTTTTGGAAAATTTTGCTGTGTGCACAGGTGTGTCTGAAGTCTCAAAATCAAACATGTAAAAAAAAGCTATTAAACCATTCTTGGAGCCAGAAGCTATTTTATTTATTATTATTTATCATTTTACATTTCTGATTTCTTGAAGGTTCTGGAACTTACATATTTATGGATTACTGGATTTCACTACAACGTTCTATGTATGTATGAATAGGAGAACTCTCTGATGAGAAGGTTTCGATATGTACTTTTGTGTGTGTTTGCCCTAAACATGTTTCCAGTGTAAAGTGTTAGTTCTGGTTGATGAGCATGACCTAATAAATAGTATTTGATTTTGAATTCTATGTGACAGTTTGATGAAGATACTGGACACCTGAAACATCAACACTGTCATGAGTCCAATAAGGGTACACAAAAGCCATTGCCTTCATGGGCAGAAGCCTGAGTATGAACAGTACCTTCCTCCTGTAGTCCACATTGGTAGCATCAGGGTTCCAGTGCAAACAAACAGGCAGTCAAATGCACATAAGGCAGCCAGCAGTCTTCTCAGCAGATGCTGCCCACGAACCAGCAAAATGTCTAAAGAAATTTGATCATGTCACCAAACAAAAGCGATGAGATAACATGATATGCCTGGCCAGTGATGACACTTACTTGGGTGGTATCGTCCTGCAGTCATTTGAGAACAACAAGGTAAATTTCAAGATCTGGGACAAATTTCGGGAGGTAATTAAGAAAATAGCGAAAGAATCAGTGAAGAATAGAACCTAACACCTACAGGAGGTGACACAGCCATATATACAGTGTTTTGGTACTATGTTCACAATGAACCCAGATACACTGGAAACTGCCAAAGTTCTACACCTAATGAAGGATGTAACACAGGACATCAATCAAGTGCTTCGTTTTAAAGATATCACTACAACAGCAGACTTCTTCAAGTGGTACTAGCACAATGAGACAACACAGCCGCAAAACATTATGCTGAAATGCGTATGACTGACTTCTGAATGTATCATAGTACCGACGGTAGTCATGGAAGTAAATCATGACCTAGCATCACAAATACAGCAAACAGTAAGAGAAGACATACAAGGGTTCACGATGTTAGTTAATGTTGAACCCTGAGGGTCGGATGTAGCATTGTTGTATGCCACATCTGGCCAGGAAGAAGTAGCATCACTAACTCAAGAAGTTTGTTGTTCATTGGCACCAGTCTCTATATGGCAGACCAATACTGAGGAATGGAGTAGGAAACCCCAGATATATGCTTTAACTGTTATACATCCATCAGAAGTTCTTGACAACACAGGAACAACTGACTTCCTCACCAGTTTTATTGTCACGCACAAAAATGGACATTTGGAGAATGGGGGACATGTCAGTGTGTTTCTAGTGTGGAACCCTTGAGGATGAGGTACATTACTGTAAGAAACAGAGATTGTTCAACAACTATTATGCCACAAGACATCAAACAACAGGGCAATTCTATGCATGGCAGGAACCTGCAAATCACTACAACCAACTTTCAGATTTAAGCCAACCACCATAGCCTGAGTGAGGTTGTTCTTCAACGTGCTGCAGTTGTTTACCCTTTTCATACAGAGATACAGACCATTCACTCAGCTTTTGAAATCAGGAAAACTAGATGAGGCAGCCATCAACAGATGTGAAGAGAGCACAGTGGTAAATCCTCTATGGACAACAGCTATCAAGATGTTGGAGAAATACATCAATCTTATCATCAATGATGAACATGTCGAGGTATTAGTCTAGTGTGTCATTTTCTGTGATTCTGGGTGCTTATTGTTGTCATCTGAAGAAGATTATGTTCTGAGATAAAAACCATGCTGTTGAAGGTTGCACACTGAAAACACATCCAAATGATAGGTATCTGTACTTTGAGATTAACTATCAATGATAGTACACAATGTTTCAAATGTGTTGTTTTACCAGAGTGCAGTCATAAGGACAAAGCTACTCCAAAAGTTCACATAACTATGACTACTGTGGGCAACCGTCTACCACACTTACCCCATTTGCATCAACAACACAAGTTCTAGTCAACACTTTGGATGCTCAGTTAAACTGTGAAGCTACATATGAGTGCAAAATGCCACTCAGCTTTACCAAAAAATTCTATGAAGCACTGAGAATCATAACCACTACAAATAGATAGGGATAGCTCTAGGCCACCAGTTTCCATAAACAGCCACAAATCATCGTGAATGGTAACAGCACATGGGCAAGATCTTTCTGTATTCCTAAGGAGGTGTTGCCATCTTCACCAGTTCCGGCCTATTTAATGCTGCTGATACAGAGCTATACATTGATGATAGTGTTTTGGGATAAGTGCAGCTCTCGAGCAAACCCAGGAAGGTCCTGAAAGACTAATTGCTTTTGTATCCAGATTACTCAGCCCAAAAAGAATTACTGTAAGACTGATATAGAATGCCTTACTATTGTTTGGATAGTTGTAAGTTCTGACTGTATTTATATGACAGCAGATTATTCACCTTTGTGACTGATCACCAACTTTATTATGACTGAAAAGCCTGAAGGGTCCATAATTGCAACTGACAAGTAGGGCTTTCAGTTTCACGAATATGAATCATGTTACAATAGCATACAAAAATAGACGAAAAAGTAAAAGTTCTGACTGCCTTTCATAGAATCCATTGGAAGAACATTACTGTGCTGGTTATATCCCAGTTATTGTTGAAATAATGAACATTGTATCTTAACAAAGGGAAGATCCAGTGTTGCTGAAGACCATATAAAATTTATTAGGGTCATTGCAAATTTTGGCGATATACATCTCAGTAAATTAGCTTACCAGCCTATTTTCATTCTCTGCTGTCGTATGGCATCATATTCTGGGGTAACTCATCATTGAGTAAAAGAGTGTTCATTGCACAAAAGCGTGTAATCAGAATAATTGCTGGAGCTCATCCAAGATCATCCTGCAGACACTTATTTAAAGAGCTAAAGATCTTCACCGTAGCCTCACAATATATATATTCTTATGAAATTTGTTATTAACAATCTGAATGAATTCAAAAATAATAACAGTGTACATGGCTGCAACACTAGGAGAAAGGATGATCTTCACTACTCAAGGTTAAATCTAACTTTGGCTCACACAAAAGTCTTTGGTCACTTACCTAATAGCATCAAAAGTCTGACAGATAGCAACATAGCATTTAAAAGGAAATTAAAAGAATTTCTTAATGGCAACTCCTTCTACTCATTAGATGAATTTTTGGCTATAGTAAGTGGGTAATTTCCCCAACCCCACCAAAAAAAAAAAAAAAAAAAAGTGTCATGTAATATTTTGTGTAATATAATATCTTGTATAGACACCTTTTATTAACCTGACATGCTCCACATCATTACGAAGTGTCGTATTCATAATCTATGGAACAAGTACTAATCTAATCTAACCTAATCTAACAGCAAATGAAGAATTTGTCAAAGGAGAATTTAAATCAATAGCTGGAATGTTGCACAACAGAATTGTGACCAAATGGGAGAGAATTCATTGTTCATCATTCCAGTTCATTTATCGCCAGACAAACTGATGTATTTTTCATATCACTCAGGTCATCTGGAATTCGTGAAGACCCTTGATAGAATCAGATTCAGGTATCACTGGCCGGTCTCTACTGATGTGCCAGACATTACGTAAGCCACTGTTGGAAATGACAATGATGGAAGCATGTGCCTCATTTACCCACAGGATGCCTGGTACCACTTTCTCCTACAGTTGCTCCATTTCACCAGACTGGAACTGACCTTTCAGGGAGGTTTCCCAAATCAGCAAATAGGAATAAATGGTTTACAGAGTACACTGACTACCTAGTCTGACAGGCTTTGACCAAGACTGTACTGGCTGTCAAATCTGTAGGTCCCCCCCCCCCCCCCCCCCTTCAAAATACGCAATTTTGAAGCATGGGCCACCACATGTCATAATCTCTGATTACAGAAAAGAGTTTCAGTCAAGACAGATGGCAGATGTAATTTCACAAAGGAACATCATCCACCGGATGACAATTGCCCAGCATTTGCAAGTGAATGGCCTCAAAGAGCATTATAAAAGACCTCGGCAGATATGTTCTCGATGTATAATGATACCGAACAGAGACTGGTTCTGAGTAGTGCCTGTTGTGACATTCGCATACAACACAGCAAAGCAAGAAACTTCCAGTTTGATGGCATTTTGCTTGCTCCACAGTTGATAAGCTGAAACAACAATAGATACTTTTTTTCCTGTTTTAACCTCATGATGTTCATTATGATTATAACACAGAGTTCATCGGCAAAATTGTAAAATTAAGGCAGATGCAATACATAAGGAGCTTAGAGGCACAGATAAGAATCATGAATGTCATGGCACCAAAGACATGTTTCAGTTACAACTGTGCCAGGTCATCAAAATATTAATGCACTACTTTGACCCATGCCAAACACTATGCTGCTTTCAGATGTCACCTATGAAATTGAGGATTATAATCCTATATCGGCAAGAGAAAAGCAAGGAATCATCCATAATCTCCATGAAACCCTATCAAAGTCCTGAGGCACAGATGAATAGCAGGGGCTTTCAATATAAGCAACATTAAGATCCAATGATCGTAATGTCTCAATAGGTAACTAACTTAATTTCAATATTGCAGTTACAAGGAAGATGTGACAATACAAGTTGAGTATGAGGATCCGTCAGTGCCACTACACAAAAGACCACAACCAATATCCAGATTCAGCCTTGGTGTAATAGTTACCCCTGATTCTTTAAAGAATCGAGCATCCATGTATAAAATAGTCTCAACCTTCTCATTACTTTACAAATGAGTCAGTCTGTTAAATATTTGATGTTAAGCATACAAGCAGAAGAAACAAGTTAAAACATAATGCCTGTTGTAGCAATTTTACTGAATGAACAGTGAAAATGTAGTAAGTGATAAACTTTTTTTCTTTCATCATTACATGGGGAGAGGGGGGTGTGGGGGTTGTCAGCAAGAACAAGTTTCGCAAAGGTTTGAAATTACATGTAATGTTCATTGTAAGTCATTAACTGCTCCCATTCTCAAATATTGCATGAACGTAGTCTGGGTATTTGTGTGTGGTTAATTACCCGACCTCAAGATATATACACAGTTTATAACTGTAATACTTCCTTACAATGTTGAACCTTTCATATACGATTGTGTCAGCATTTTAAATTTTTTAATTCAGTCACTATTTGTGTGAAATACTGAAAATAAAATTTTTATTGCTCCTGGAAACCATTACGTAGACAACCTGCAACTGTAGCTTCTGGAAGGTTTTGGGACTGCCTTATAGAAGTACATATGGAATGATGGAATTTGTTAGAACATTCTCAGCAGAGACAGATACCATGTGTACTTTTATGTATGCTCAACTACACCAACAACTGATATGGCAAATGTTGTTGTAGATATAATACCCCAGGAACAACATAATAATAATAGAGTGAAACTTTACATTTACGAACTCTAACTTCATTTTCTTTGGTAGGGATGTAACAAGGGAACTGTTATCTGCAATTTAGCAATGTTTTAGACTTAAATAAAGATACACAACAATACAAAGCTTCCCTTGATGAAAAATCCTCAAAACCCACTAGCTACTTGTTGCTGCTGATAATTGTTCGTAGACTGACAGATAGTTCATAATCATTCTGCAGTGTGTTCTGCATCTCAGATCGGCCAAAGTAAGCTCCAGTGGTCCTGTGGGGAGCAGGCTGGCAGTAGTGGCAACAGCACTGAATACCAAATATCAGAAACAAGCTATCAATGCTTTAGTTATACCATGCAAGGAAATACACTACTGGCTATTAAAATTGCTACACCAAGAAGAAATGCAGATGATAAACGGGTATTCATTGGACAAATATGTTATACTAGAGCTGACATGTGATTACATTTCCACACAATTTGGGTGCATAGATCCTGAGAAATTAGTACCCAGAACAACCACCTCTGGCCGTAATAACGGCCTTGAGACGCCTGGGCACTGAGTCAAACAGAGATTGGATGGCATGTACAGGTACAGCTGCCCATGCAGCTTCAACACAATGCCACAGTTCATCACAAGTAGTGACTGGCGTATTGTGACGAGCCAGTTGCTAGGCCACCATTGACCAGATGTTTTCAATTGGTTAGAGATCTGGAGAACGTGCTGGACGGGGCAGCAGTCGAACATTTTCTGTATTCAGAAAGGCCTGTACAGGACCTGCAACATGCGGTCGTGCATTATGCTGCTGAAATGTAGGGTTTTGCAGGGATCGAATGAAGGATAGAGCCATGGGTCGTAACACATCTGAAATGTAACGTCCACTGTTCAAAGTGCCGTCAATGCGAACAAGAGGTGACTGAGACGTGTAAACAATGGCACCCCATACCATCATGCTGGGTGATACACCAATATCGTGATGACAAATACACGCTTCCAATGTGCGTTCTCCACGATGTCGCCAAACACGGATGCAACCATCATGATGCTGCAAACAGAAAATGGATTCATCCAAAAAAATGACGTTTTGCCATTCATGCACCCAGTTTCATCATTGAGTACACCATCACAGGTGCTCCTGTCTGTGATGTAGTGTCAAGGGTAACCGCAGCCATGGTCTCTGAGCTGATAGTCCAAGCTGCTGCAAACGTCGTCGAACTGTTTGTGCAGATGGTTGTTGTCTTGCAAACGTCCCCATCTGTTGACTCAGGGATCAAGACGTAGCTGCACGATCCGTTACAGCAATGCAGATAAGATGCCTGTCATCTTGACTGCTAGTGACACGAGGCAATTGGGATCCAGCACAGCATTCCGTATTACCTTCATGAACCCACCGATTCCATATTCTGGTAAAAGTCATTGGATCTCGACCAACGCGAGCAGCAGTGTCGCGATATGATAAACTGCAATTGTGATAGGCTACAATCTGACCTTTATCAAAGTCGGAAATGTGATGGTACGCATTTCTCCTCCTTACACGAGGCATCACAACAACATTTCACCAGGCAACAATGGTCAACTGCTGTTTGTATATGAGAAATTAGTTGGAAATTTTCCTTATGTCAGCACGCTGTATGTGTCGCCACCGGCACCAACCTTGTGTGAATGCTCTGAAAAGCTAATCATTTGGATATCACAGCATCTTCTTCCTGTCGGTTACATTTCGCGTCTGTAGCACGTCATCTTCGTGGTGTAGCAATTTTAATGGCCAGTAGTGTATATGATTTTGTCAACAGCTTCTGGTCTAGCGGTTAGCACTGCAAAGTCTAGATTGCAGGGTCCTGTGCTCAATTCAAGGCTGTGTCAGAGATTTTGTTTGCTCGGGGACTGGGTGTTTGTGTTGTTATAATAATTTCAACTAATTCTTACCAGACACACCAGTCTCCGAAATGGTGTCAAATAGAAAGACTTGCATTGCCCAGCTGAACAACCCCAGAAGGGGTTTCCTGGCCAATAATATCATACAGTCATTTCTATCTAATGTTTTTGAATGATTACACTCTCTGCTAACAACTTCCCTACAACAATGTCAGTTCTTAATTCCTTGCAGTTTCATACTCCATCTAGTAACATGTAATTAGAAGTCTACTATAAAACACTTTGGATAATACTATAAAACTAGACTACTTTAGGGAATAAAGTACTCTGTATTTATACCACAGCAGGTGCTGCTTTCCACAGCAAAGTTCGCAAGTTAAATACTCTCATAAAGTAAGCGCGATTGTGCGCATTTCTCAGAAAGGGTCGAGGAATGAAAGAGGCGTGTTTGAGGGATTTTTTATTTTTGTTTTTCTGTAAAAAAAATAACTGAAGTTTATACCAAATATACTGCAAATCATCTCCACAGATCACCAAAATACTCTGTTCTGTAAGAGACAATAAAGCACAGGCAGGCTATATGAAAAATTGGCCAAAATTTCATAAACTTCATGAATGAAGTAGTTCTGTTATCACAGTATGTCACAGAGCATGAAGAAATTGGTTTCTGCATTTTGGAGATTAATGTTATTTCTTATCTAGGTTACAAAGAACAGCATATCACTTTTGGACAATGAAATAATAAGTCGGTTGTCTATGTATGCCATTGCAATGAACAGCATTGAAGATACAACAGATCTTCAGTTCATGTAGTACACTTACTAATTTCTGACAAGTATCTGCAAGATTAACTTAAAAGAGAAACATAATCTAGAGTTGTCAAAATTTTCAAGTTGGCAGATAACAGTATCACCAACACAATACCACTGTACAGAATTCTGAGAAGATCTGAACATTCACTACTTAACAATTTTCAGCCATGCCTCATGACCTGGACCAAAACTATACTCTCCCACATTGCTGTTACACACACTATCATCCTCCCGCCCCCTCCACCCCCCCCCACCCCCCTCATGTTTCTCCACAAATGCCAGCAGGGTTCTTTCTAGGAGACTAAATGGGCTAGAAACACTAATGGGAACTATAAACACAAATGGAAACTAGAAACACAAATCGAAACAGAGAGGTAGAATACAACTGTACTGGGGACACAAATGAAATGCAGTAACAAAAAGAGGTAGAATACAACTGTACAATACAATCAGAATTCAATCAGGAAGCTATGTGTAATAGGAAAAGTGTAATGAAACTATGCGAGTCACCTTGCTTTAAGACTTCTGAGAAGTATCACCAAATAGTCCAAGCAAGCTATCTGACAAATCAGATCTAATTTACTTTGAGCAAAATAAGTTAATTTTACCATTTTTGTGTCTGTATGTCAAGAAAAAATGTTAACAAGAAAATCAAGGAATAACCAACAGTAAAAGCCAAACATCACATTTCTTATAAAAAATAACTTTACAATAATTTACCTGCAGAAATAATGATACAATTGTCCACGGGAGAAGCACAACACCCTCTGTCAGTGTTGACAGAGCATGAAGACGTTGTTCACCACCAACATCTTGCGAAGCACGCTTGCTCAACATTTCTGCACCAGCACGGATCGGTAGGACACTCGAAAGCAGTACAACGCCCAACTGAAACAAAAATTGATGTTCCATTATTTGCAAGCCTTGAACTTCAACACTATCTTATTGAATAACATGATTCTATAACATTCACGTTACACTATTTCTATGTTTTAATACCTGTCATTCTTCTAATATTTTCATTGCAATGGGGTGCACAGCCATGATAAACTTTTTGAAAGAAATAAGTTTCCTGAACTGGCTGCTTTTTATATCCATTTTATTTTTATTTTGTATACTATGATGTTTCGGCTCTGCAGCGATTTTCAAGCAAAATGTCTTTCAGTCATATGATATCATAATTAATGCACAGCTGATCGGGCTTCAATGTGTGCTACTGTTTGTACAGTACTGGATATCATGGCTACAGCTCTAAAGCGAAGCTAACCACAAACTGCCCATGATATTATATGACTGTAACCTAAAACACATGTGTTTAATGTATTAAGAAATTGCTTGAAAAGGCTACACAATGTCACAGCATATAAAATAAAAATAAGTGAGATATAAAAAAACAGTCACTTCAAGAAACTAATTTCTTTCAAGGAGTATATGAGACTTTTCTGAAAGTACTGGAGAGACCAAGAAATGCTATCAATGTCTAATGCCCTTATGATTGAGGAATTTTTTTATGTTCATCTTGTAACAGTGGAGAGGAGGCAACATCTGCTCAGTATAAGTGAGATGAACACAAGGGCTAAATGTTTCCCTGGCTAAGAGGATCATGGCCTTTGGAGAACAGGTAAGTGGGTGATGGGACAGGGCTCCATCTTGTTTACTGTGTTGAGAAACAGTTCCTAACAGTGGATGAACCAATCAATGACACAGAATGGCGGAGAAATTAAAAACCACTCAAGTAAAGACCCATAAGCTTATCTATTGTTCAAAAATGATGGAAATTATGAACCAGTCTCACGTTAGAGATACCAGAATAGTCTTCCATATGGACCTCTGAGAGGAGAAGTATAGAGCTACAACAAAGGATAAAACTGGGATAAATGTAGAATAGCAATGCAAAATGCAAAATCAATGAGGAAAATGACAGACTGGAAAACATAACTACAGTTGGACACATTATTGTTGAATGAATTAAAGATGAGCAAACGCAGATGGGCACACAATGTTTCAGCAACTAGGAATATACTACAATTCTCTACCTATCATTCCATAGGGACTGCAAAGACCAAATTATTTTAAGCACAAAGGCATCTAAGCAATCATTCTTCTCAGGCTCAATATGCAAATGGAATGAGGATAAAGTCCTAATAAGTGGTGCAATGGAAAGTACCCACTGTCATCCACTTCACTGTGGTCTGTGGAGTACAGATGTAGATGTAGGAAAAGTGTCTGGCAGCATTATTGATACTGCAACACTGGAGATAGCTATGCAGCTGGGAGCAGTCACTCATATGGAAGCAGCATGTTGCTGCACAGGACAAGGTGAAGGTTTCATGGGCTGTGTTGCATCAAATGAGCACGGGCAATTGCCTTGTACTGCAGATAAAAGAATACCACCACAGTACTGGTCACTTGTGGTATTATGGCTACAAAGCTACCAACCTACGAGATCTATCACACCAGGTCAATTATGCCAATGCTACTGAGCTATTCGGACTGCACTTGTGAACTCTACTTGGACTGTTGGTGACTTTGCCACTGACTTCTTTTGACTACGAACTGATTTTTGAAGTTAAGAGACCCTTGTTGCTCTCCCAAGAGACCATCGGTGCTCATTCTTGTAATTTATTTGAATTTTATCCTTGCACAATAAAGTGCAGCAGCTGACAAACATTAAAACTTCAAGAAACCAAGTTCTTTCACATAATCTATATAAAATAGTATTACAATGTATTTCAGTATCTGGTATTTTGGAATTTGTGTGACATTGAAAGGAAGGAAATGTGATAAGAGAGACAGACAGAGAGAGAGAGAGAGAGAGAGAGAGAGAGAGAGAGAGAGAGAGGAGGGAGGAGAGAAATATTCATACAACAACAAATAAACTTTTATACCTTATGATCTGCAAGTCCAAGCCAAGAACCAATGCCAGAAAACAAATGACTATGTCCAGAATTTTGCTCATTTTCGTCATGATCAAGAAATATTAAGGTTAACATTGCAGCAAGGAAAAGTACACCACCACGAATAACTGCTGGTTTTGCACTGCCACCTGTAACATAAAAAGGAAACTGAATATAAGACCAAAATGTAGTAATGAAAAAACCTGTTTACTTATACACATTCATTAAACAGAACATACTAATTACAGAAGAAATTAAAAGTAGTGCTAATTGTGTATTTCCCTTAGCTAGAAAGGAAAAAATCACTTTCACAAGTTAAGATAATCAATTTATTATATATTCCCTGCAGAGAGGTGAGTGCTGAAATATAATGTAAATATAATAATTACAGTTTTAATAAATAAGTAAATGCCCTAAACGAAATAGAGTTACAAGAAGTATTTAAAATGTAAACAAAAAGGAAGACAGTTACAAAACTGCAGAGACTGGAAAAATGAAAATCTGTTAAATAGTTTTAATCTGTCAGATAGGTCAACATCAGCTACCACATTGCCAAAGAATTAAAAGTTTCATTTCAGTACCGCAGAACACTAAATATACATAAAAAGCAACATCTATGTAAATATAGTGTTTAGAGATAAGAAACTTGGTGGTGCACAGGAAGGTACCAACAATTTACATGCATCAAAAAAAGTTTTGCATCACCTCGGTTAAAAGAGTTCCGGAACCTGTACAGAAAATTGGAATAGAAATCAACATAAACATCATTTCCGCCCTTTTTATTGCTCATTGCTCATGAAAACCACACACTGCATGTTGTACCACCATAGAGTGAGACCTTCAGAGATGCTGGTCCAGATTGCTGTACACACTGGTACCTCTAATACCCAGTAGCACGTCCTCTTGCATTGATGCATGCCTGTATTCATCGTGGCATACTATCCATAAGTTCATCAGGGCACTGTTGGTTCAGATTGTCCCACTCCTCAATGGCGATTTGGCGTAGATCCCTCAGAGTGGTTGGTGGGTCACGTCGTCCATAAACAGCCCTTTTCAATCTATACCAGGCATATTCAATAGGGTTCATGTCTGGAGAACATACTGGCCACTCTGGTCAAGCGATGTCGTTATCCTCAAGGAAGACATTCACACAAGATGTGCATGATGGAGGTGCAAATCGTCATCCATGAAGATGAATGCCTCGCCAATATGCTGCAAATACGGTTCCACTATTGGTTGGAGGATGGCATTCACATATCTTACAGTCATTATGGCGCTTTCCTTGACCACCAGTGGCATATGTCAGTGCCACATAGTGCCACCCCAATACAGAAAGGAACCTCCACCTTGCTGCACTCGCTGGACAGTGTGTCTAAGGCGTTCAGCATGAATGAAATACTATTATTAATATAAATAAGTGCTCTGGGTGATTTTAGATTCAAGGTTTGTCTCCAATTCCTCTAAGACCTGATGCACCCCTTTAAGTAAGTAGGATTTTTGGAAAAATGTTGTGTCTACATCTTGTCTCCCCAGAAGTTGTCCTCTGGCAGCAGTTTCTCCCTTACTGTGCAGCAGGTTTATTCACAAAACTTCCAACCACCAGCTTGCTGCCATGTGGAATAAACTGGGATCAAAGACCCAGGAACATGTAGTGGATATGTACAACTGTAATAAGATCGATGATAAATTATGGGGGGAAAGTAGAACAGAGGGTGACTGCTAAGAAGCTTGAGAAGATTCAGAGAATGGCCTGCCTAGCCGTAACAGAGGGAAGTAGCAGCACACACACTGCTGGGATGGAGAAGATGATGGACATGCCCAGTTACATCCTTGGATTACAATGGAGGTAGTGGCAGGGGTATGCAGGTTAAAAACGGGAAAAAAATGGAAATCTTTAGGATATCCAGAATACCATATGAATGTAATGAATGTGGCAAATATAGGAACGGTTAGCGAAATGCTGGCTGACTACACAATAGTGACATAAGTCTGATTGTTGAAAACAGACAAAGGTGCTGGTGCTGGGGTAAGTGAGGTAGAGCTAAGATTAAAGAACACAGTCTCTCTATGGGAGCTCACCACATTTAGTCTCCAGTGCAAAGCATTGGAGGCCAAAAAGACACAAAATATTTGGGTCCTTAATTCCTGAAGAGACTGTCTGACAAAGGCCTTATAAAGGAACTAATACTACCCTTCAAGAGTACCAGCTGGCTTTACTAGCATGACGGGTAAAGATACCATAGAACAAACTTGGTTTTGGAGTGGGCAACAGGGGACTTGGAACACTATTGTTTTGTGTTCCTGATTAAATCAAATCAAAGACATCTGAGGCAGAGTTAAATGCTAGAGACAGCAGAAGCTAACATCTAATAATGCAAAAACCTAAGGGTAATGACAGTGTCAATAAATGAAGAAAACACAAAGTGGAGCAGTGAGCTCTAGTCGCATTTCTGAGGGGATTATCCATTTAAGTTACACAATGACTCAGAAAATAGTTTCCAAGAACATTACAGGAAGTGATAATCTCATTCACAACACTGGGACAGATTGATGATAAAACTGACCTACAAATTAGAAAAGGATCTTCAGAATGGAGGTAGTATCTTATAACTGCACCTTCGCATTTGCAATGAATATGTGGGGAACCACTAAGCAAGGGCTGTCATCAAACAGACACTAGCAGGTACCTGCACAAAGTACAGCAACATGGAATAGTTTCCATGGAAATACCAAGGGTTAAATAGAGACAGCAGTGCTGCTGCCACTGGACATCTTTCCCTGTCACTGTGACTGGGGACAGTGACAGATTTCTGTTATTCAGCATAACCACGGGGCAAAGAGGAAAATATTTACTCTTCACCAGCTCATAACATGTCAACTTTGTGAGAATCAAATGTATTAATGTGTGTTTCGAGCAGTTCGTTTCAAATAAAAACACTGTATGAAATACTGCATGGTGCATGAAAACCACATCTGGCTGCACCTACTGGAAGCTCTGTTTCCTCCCCGATCTATTTATGGTGGCACTGACGGTCTCCTATGGGAACAATACATCATGGGTTTTGAGACCTTCAAGAATTTAGCAATATTCCAGGTAAAATATCAGCATTATGTTGCAACATATTACAATGGATCTATCCTGAAAAAGTTTGTGTAATGATTATTCATGAACAAACCTCCAAAATGAAAACATCTTGTACAGTAATACAAAATCCGTTAATTCGGTCATGCGGGACAATGCATGATACCAACAGATTCCAAAAAACCACGCGAAAAAGTGGAATTTTTCAGGGGGTCATATCTCAGGTTCTACTGATCACAGAGATAAGCAGTCAAGTGTTTTGGATAGCCCTTAACCTAGTAGACATTTGCATACCTTTCAAAATAACAGGCAAATTGTAGCTATACTACAATACAGGGACAAAATTTAAACACTATACGCTTTCCAGCTACACAAACTGAGCAAACTGGATGGTTCTTTTGCATTAGATATGGTTGGTTGGTTGGTTGGTTGTTTTGGGGAAGGAGACCAGACAGCGAGGTCGTCGGTCTCATCGGATTAGGGAAGGATGGGGAAGGAAACCGGCCGTGCCCTTTGAAAGGAACCATTCCAGCATTTGCCTGGAGCGATTTAGGGAAATCACGGAAAACCTAAATCAGGATGGCCAGACGCGGGATTGAACCGTCGTCCTCCCGAATGCGAGTCCAGTGTCTAACCACTGCGCCACCTCGCTCGGTGCATTAGATATGGTCTAGAGTGGGCCTTACACAGCTGAGAAAACCCCGAAAAAATCATGATTTTTGGGTATAAAAAGTACCAATTGGGTGGATGGCCACTTCTATAATTTCTATTCATGGGAATACGGTGTTCACAGGGAACATGGAAACTTTTTATCTTTTTCAGTATCATTATCCACTGCCAAGATAAGAGATTACATTATATGGAAAACCACAAAGTCAGTTTTTAGTCACTTTTGCACCTTGGGTCGCAGTTATCTAAATAACAAACCATAGAAAACAGATCAAATTTCCACTGTATATTCTTTAGTCATTTATCTAGGAACACCACTTTCCTGTTAGTGAAAATCTTTACACTTTATCAAGACACATGCAAACAACCATGATTTTTGGGTACCAAAAGTACCATTTGTGCGGATGGCCACTTCTATAATTTCTATTCATGACGAATCTTTAAAATTTTTACCATATGCTGTTAGGATGATGTTTTTGGGGAACTTTGAAACTTTTCTGATATCATTATCTGTTACCTAGATCCAGAGATTCAAAGTTACCAAACTTATGCACATAAAATACACATTTAATATCCAGCCTGAGGTGTAAATGGAATTTTAACTGACATAATGAACACATGGCGAGGGCTCTGCAGTAATTGCTGGAATTCTAAGATCATCATTTCTTCATCAATAAAACTTTATGGCATGCTTCCTTTGTATAATGTGCACTTCATGCCTATACAGGCTGTTTTGACCTGGAAATTATTCACACCTGGTAGCTTAAGCAACAACAAAAAATTACTGTTTCAAATGAAATTCTCTGTACTTGCTAACCAAACACCAAATTTCTTGGTATACCGTAGGTATAGTCTGAGAATATTGTGCATTTTTATGTAAATTAATGTAAAGTGAACTTGTGTTGATGGGATTAAATTTTGTTTTAACCTTGCATTATGCATACTTATTTTTTGTTTAGATATCTCAAAGTATGTACATGTTTCGAAGAAAATAAATAAATTATCAAAACATCACTGACCTACAGAATTCGTTTTCATAAGTAGCACACCCTGCTGTAACAGGGAAGAGAAGGGAACCAGCTGAAAAATCCTCCCATCAGAGCACAAAAAAGCAAACATGCTCTTCTTGAAAATATTCTGACAGAAAAGTGGATAACCAGCCGCCTAAATCCTCATTTCACCATTCTAAACAAAAATTTTGTCATGTGAACATATTCACACTTTTTGTGTTGAGAGTAGCAAAGAGATAGCGACAGTCAAAGAGAGAGGCAGGAATGAAGGTGGGAGAGAGAAAGTGGCAGTGAAACAAAAAGATAGAGGGATAAAGATGACAGCAGTGGGAGCCAAAGAGGGGAGACAGTGATGGTCGGTGAGAGACATGGCAGTAAAAGAGAAAGAGAAATGGCTGGAGATAGTAGCAGTGGGAGAGACAGAGAGATGGATGGAGATAGTAGCAGTGGGAGCAAAAAAGAGAGAAGACAGTGGAAATGAAAAACAGAGATTAATGCAGACCATACAGAGGCTTGGGGGATCTGGAACCACCCACACCCACCCACCCACCCACCCACACACACACACACACACACACACACACACACACACACAAAACCCCAAGCAAAGTGTCCCCAAGAACATGAGTAGAGAGGAGACAGTGGCCATTGAAGAGAAAGACTGCAGACTATACATGAGGAAGAAAGACAGTGACAATGAGAGAGAAAAAGAATGGGTCAAAGACAATGGCAAGGGGATGGAGAGACAGTGAAAGTGGCAGAGAAGGAGAAAGTGATAAGGAGAAGCAAGAGAAAGGGAACAAGATACTGACAGTGAGACAGACAGACAGGAGAGAGCGCCAATGAGAGAAAAAGGAGACAGTGGGAAAGAGACAAACACAGACAGAGACACTGAGAGGGAGATGGTTAGTATGAGGCTTCATTACAAAGAGAGACTGGATAAAAGAAGTATTGTTCTACGTTCAAGGTGTGCAAACATGTTCTCATGCCAAGATTTTTGGTGAGGAAGGTGAAATGAGGATTGAGGTGAATGGTTCCGTACTTTTTATACCTCTGGTGAGTCAAGCAAGGAAAAATTATAACACTTCAGAAAAGGAATCACTAAGGGTAATCTATGGAGTAGCCTATTTTCACTGTTATTTGTATGACAGATAGGTCTCAATAGTGACTGACCACGCCATATTAAAGTGGCTCCTCAATTTGAAAGACTCCAACAGTCACCTCAGGAGATGTACATTATGGCTCATTGAATTTGATTACTAAATGTTACATCATCCAAGTAAGAAGAATAGTAATGCTGATGGAATAAGTCAGAAACAGTTGGCAGTGGACTAGTCAGCTTTTCCACAGCAACTGGCTTGGGACACAGAAGAATGGCCTTGACTGTTAACATTTTGCATTGCTTAAAGTTAGGAAGAAAATACAAAAATTTAAAAGTAAGTAGTCAACAGACATAGATGAGGTTCAGTCTCTGTTCTGAAGGCATGCATAGGTGGCATACAAGCCCCATTAAAAAACATAATAAATGAGTCCTTCAGTACAGCTATTTTTTTTGGAGTACCTTAAGCATGTAAGCATTGTACTTTTATTGAAGAAAACAGAAAGTATGGAAAACTACAGGCCTGTATCCTCAAAAATAAATGAATCATCATGATGTGAATATAATAGAGGGAAACATTCCATGTGGGAAAAATATATGTAAAAACAAAGATGATGTGACTTACCAAACGAAAGCGCTGGCAGGTCGATAGACACACAAACAAACACAAACATACACACAAAATTCTAGCTTTCGCAACCAACGGTTCCCCCTTAGGGGGGAAAAAGGACGGGTATACACTCGCGCACACACACACATATCCATCCACACATATACAGACACAAGCAGACATATTCTAAGACAAAGAGTTTGGGCAGAGATGTCAGTCGAGGTGGAAGTGCAGAGGCAAAGATGTTGTTGAATGACAGGTGAGGTATGAGTGGCGTCAACTTGAAATTAGCGGAGATTGAGGCCTGGTGGGTAACGGGAAGAGAGGATATATTGAAGAGCAAGTTCCCATCTCCGGAGTTCGGATAGGTTGGTGTTAGTGGGAAGTATCCAGATAACCCGGACGGTGTAACACTGTGCCAAGATGTGCTGGCCGTGCACCAAGGCATGTTCAGCCACAGGGTGATCCTCATTACCAACAAACACTGTCTGCCTGTGTCCATTCATGCGAATGGACAGTTTGTTGCTGGTCATTCCCACATAGAATGCGTCACAGTGTAGGCAGGGCAGTTGGTAAATCACGTGGGTGCTTTCACACGTGGCTCTGCCTTTGATCGTGCACACCTTCTGGGTTACAGGACTGGAGTAGGTGGTGGTGGGAGGGTGCATGGGACAGGTTTTACACCAGGGGCGGTTACAAGGGTAGGAGCCAGAGGGTAGGGAAGGTGGTTTGGGGATTTCATAGGGATGAACTAACAGGTTACGAAGGTTAGGTGGATGGCGGAAAGACACTCTTGGTGGAGTGGGGAGGATTTCATGAAGCATGGATCTCATTTCAGGGCAGGATTTGAGGAAGTCGTATCCCTGCTGGAGAGCCACATTCAGAGTCTGGTCCAGTCCCGGAAAGTATCCTGTCACAAGTGGGGCACTTTTGCGGTTCTTCTGTGGGAGGTTCTGGGTTTGAGGGGATGAGGAAGTGGCTCTGTTCATTTGCTTCTGTACCAGGTCGGCAGGGTAGTTGCGGGATGCGAAAGCTGTTGTCAGGTTGTTGGTGTAATGGTTCAGGGATTCGGGACTGGAGCAGATTCGTTTGCCACGAAGACCTAGGCTGTAGGGAAGGGACCGTTTGATGTGGAATGGGTGGCAACTGTCATAATGGAGGTACTGTTGCTTGTTGGTGGGTTTGATGTGGACAGACATGTGAAGCTGGCCATTGGACAGATGGAGGTCAAAGTCAAGGAAAGTGGCGTGGGATTTGGAGTAGGACCAGGTGAATCTGATGGAACCAAAGGAGTTGAGGTTGGAGAGGAAATTCTGGAGTTCTTCTTCACTGTGAGTCCAGATCATGAAGATGTCATCAATAAATCTGTACCAAACTTTGGGTTTGCAGGCCTGGGTAACCAAGAAGGCTTCCTTTAAGTGACCCATGAATAGGTTGGCGTACGAGGGGGCCATCCTGGTACCCATGGCTGTTCCCTTTAATTGTTGGTATGTCTGGCCTTCAAAAGTGAAGAAGTTGTGGGTCAGGATGAAGCTGGCTAAGGTAATGAGGAAAGAGGTTTTAGGTAGGGTGGCAGGTGATTGGCGTGAAAGGAAGTGCTCCATCGCAGCGAGGCCCTGGACGTGCGGAATATTTGTGTATAAGGAAGTGGCATCAATGGTTACAAGGATGGTTTCCGGGGGTAACAGATTGGGTAAGGATTCCAGGCATTCGAGAAAGTGGTTGGTGTCTTTGATGAAGGATGGGAGACTGCATGTAATGGGTTGAAGGTGTTGATCTACATAGGCAGAGATACGCTCTGTGCGGGCTTGGTAACCAGCTACAATGGGGCGGCCGGGATGGTTGGGTTTATGAATTTTGGGAAGAAGGTAGAAGGTAGGGGTGCGGGGTGTCGGTGGGGTCAGGAGGTTGATGGAGTCAGGTGAAAGGTTTTGTAGGGGGCCTAAGGTTCTGAGGATTCCTTGAAGCTCCGCCTGGACATCAGGAATGGGATTACCTTGGTAAACTTTGTATGTGGTGTTGTCTGAAAGCTGACGCAGTCCCTCAGCCACATACTCCCGACGATCACGTACCACGGTCGTGGAACCCTTGTCCGCCGGAAGAATGACGATGGATCGGTCAGCCTTCAGATCACGGATAGCTTGGGCTTCAGCAGAGGTGATGTTGTGAGTAGGATTAAGGTCTTTAAGAAGGATTGAGAGGCAAGGCTGGAAGTCAGAAATTCCTGGAAGGTTTGGAGAGTGTGGTTTTGAGGAAGAGGAGGTGGGTCCCGCTGTGACGGAGGACGGAACTGTTCCAGGCAGGGTTCAATTTGGATAGTGTCTTGGGGAGTTGGACCATTAGGAGTAAGATTAGGATAATTTTTCTTCATGACAAAGTGATATTTCCAGCAGAGAGTACGGGTGTAGGACAATAAATCTTTGACGAGGGCTGTTTGGTTGAATCTGGGAGTGGGGCTGAAGGTGAGGCCTTTGGATAGGACAGAGGTTTCGGATTGGGAGAGAGGTTTGGAGGTAAGGTTAAGTACTGAACTAGGGTGTTGTGGTTCTAAATTGCGTTGTTTGGAATTTTGAGGTTTTGGAGGGAGTGGAGCTGGAAGTGGGAGATTGAGTAGATGGGAGAGACTGGGTTTGTGTGCAATGAGAGGAGGTTGAGGTTTGCTGGAAAGGTTGTGAAGGGTGAGTGAGTTGCCTTTCCGGAGGTGGGAAACCAGGTGATTGGATAGTTTTTTGAGGTGGAGGGTGGCATGTTGTTCTAATTTGCGGTTGGCCTGTAGGAGGATGCTCTGAACAGCCGGTGTGGATATGGGAGAGGAAAGATTGAGGACTTTTATTAAGGATAGGAGTTGACGGGTGTGTTCGTTGGCTGAGTTGATGTGTAGGTGAAGGATTAGGTGGGTGAGGGCAATGGATTGTTCAGTTTGGAACTGGTATAGGGACTGATGGAAAGAAGGGTTGCAGCCAGAGATGGGAACTTTAAGTGTGAGGCCTTTGGGGGTAATGCCAAATGTCAGACAAGCCTGAGAAAATAAAATATGGGAGCGTAATCTGGCTAGGGCGAAGGCATGTTTGCAGAGGGAATGTAAATAAAACTTAATGGGGTCGTTGTGGGGGTGTTGTGAGGGTGACATGGTATTAGAAGGTGGGAAGTGTAACATGAAGTTGAAATGAAAATGAAAAATAAAAATATATGGGGAGAGATAAAGGTGAAATAGAAAGCAACTGGAGATCTGGTATGAAAAAAGGCGAAAAAGTGTTGGTTAAGTTGATAATGTAAGTTTTTTATGTCGATAAATCCCCTTCCTCCTTCCTTTCTGCTTAATGTGAATCTTTCTGTTGCTGAATGTATGTGATGTATTCTATATTTGTGGCATTGTGATCGTGTAAGTGTATTGAGTGCTTCTAGGTCTGTGTTACTCCATTTCACTACTCCAAATGAGTAGGTCAGTATTGGTATAGCATAAGTATTTATAGCTTTTGTCTTGTTTCTTGCTGTCAATTCTGTTTTCAGTATTTTGGTTAGTCTTTGTCTATATTTTTCTTCCAGTTCTTCTTTAATATTTGTATTATCTATTCCTATTTTTTGTCTGTATCCTAGTTATTTATAGGCATCTGTTTTTTCCATCGCTTCTATGCAGTCACTGTGGTTATCCAATATGTAATCTTCTTGTTTAGTGCGTTTTTCCTTGACTATGCTATTTTTCTTACATTTGTCTGTTCCAAAAGCCATATTTATATCATTGCTGAATACTTCTGTTATCTTTAGTAAATGGCTGAGTTGTTGATTTGTTGCTGCCAGTAGTTTTAGATCATCCATGTATAGCAAATGTGTGATTTTGTGTTGGTATGTTCCAGTAATATTATCGCCATAATTTGTATTATTTAGCATGTTGGATAGTGGGTTCACAGCAAGGCAGAACCAGAAAGGACTTAATGAGTCTCCTTGGTATATTCCACGCTTAATCTGTGTTGGCTGTGATGTGATATTATTTGAATTTGTTTGGATATTAAGTGTGGTTTTCCAATTTTCCATTACTAAGTTTAGGAACTGTATCAATTTAGGATCTACTTTGTATATTTCCAATATTTGTAGTAACCATGAGTGGGGTACACTATCAAAAGCTTTTTGGTAATCAATGTATGCGTAGTGTAGCGACCTTTGTTTAGTTTTAGCTTGATATGTCACCTCTGCATCTATTATCGGTTGCTCTTTACAACCTCGTGCTCCTTTGCAACAGCCTTTTTGTTCTTCATTTATAATTTTGTTCTGTGTTGTATGTGTCATTAATTTCTGTGTAATGACTGAAGTTAATATTTTGTATATTGTTGGCAGGCATGTTATGGGGTGATATTTAGCTGGGTTTGCTGTGTCTGCTTGAGCTTTAGGTTTCAGATAAGTTATTCCATGTGTAAGGGTATCAGGGTGTATGGGCCTGCAATGTAACTGTTAAATAATTTAGTTAGATGTGAATGTGTTGAGGTGAACTTCTTTAGCCAGAAATTTGCTATTTTATCTTTTCCAGGGGCTTTCCAATTGTGCGTAGAATTAATTGCTCGGGTAACTTCATGTTGCAAAATTATCACTTCAGGCATTTGTGGTGTCATCTTGTATGTGTGTGTTTCTGCTTGTATCCACCATGCATGCCTGTTATTCTGTACAGGTTTTGACCATATGTTGCTCCAGAAGTGTTCCATTATTGTTCCATTACATGTTGTTGTTGTTATTATTATTATTATTATTATTATTATTATTATTATTATTATTTTACTATCTGCATATGGGGCCGCACCTTTCTGCAACACATACTAACAGCCAAATTGTGACTTTGACAATTGATGACATAAAATCATAACAAGAGTCTTCCGTCATAGTAGTACTAATTAATATAATTTTTCTTCTTAATTGATTTTTCTATTCGCAGCATACACAGCTTGAATGAACATTAGCCTGAGTCATTCCAGAAACTATCAGGTAAAAAAGAAGCAAATGAGAAGTTGTTTTATGAGCATCATACATTTTAATACACAGTATCTCATCAATATTCCTATGCAAAAGAATGTATTATGAACGTCCGCTCGTAGTTTGGTGAGGTGGCCTGCCTTATAAGCTGAGGTGATAAAAGTCATGGAATAGCGATATGCACATATACAGATGGCAGTACTATCACATACATAAGGTAAAAAAGGTCAGTGAATTGGCGGATCTGTCATTTGCACTTAGTTGATACTTGTGAAAAGGTGTCAGACGAAATTATAGCCACATGGCATGAATCTACAGATATATGGCTCCAACTACATACATGGGACATTCCATTTTGGAAATCATTATGGAATTCAATATGCTTGGACTCACAGTGTCAAGAGTGTGCCAATAATACCAAATTTCAGGCAACCAAAAAGCAACACTGCATGACATAACCACAGAAATCAATGTGGGATGTATGATGAACGTATCCATTAGGACACCACAATGAAATTTCGCATTAAAGGGCTATGGCAACAGATGATCTACATGAGTGCCTTTCCTAACAGCATGACATCGCCTGCAGTGCCTTTGCTGAGTCTGTGACCGTATCAGTTGGATGACTGGAAAACCATGGCCTAGTCAGGTAAGTTTCAATTTCAGTTGCTAAAAGCTTATGGTAGGGTTCGAGCGTGGGACAAACCCCATGAAGTCATGGACCCAAGTTGTCTACCAGGGACTGTACAGGCTGGTGGTGGTACCACAATGGTGTGGGACTGATGACCGTAGCAGTCTGGTCCCTTTAATCCCACAAACCAACCAACCAACCACAATGGTGTGGGTGGTGTTTACATGGAATGGACTGGGTCCTCTGGACCAACTGAACTCATCATTGACTGGAAATGGTTATATTCTGCCACTTGGAGACAATTTGCTGCCATTCATGGACTCAATGTTCCCAGACAACCAAGAAATTTTTATGGATGACAATGCACCATGTCACTGGCCCACAATTGTTTATAATTCATTTGAAGAGCACTCTGGAGAATATAAGCAAATGATTTGGCCACCCAGATCACCTGGCATGGGACATATGTGAGAGATCAGTTCATGCACAAAATCCTGCACTAGCCACAGTTTCAGAATTATGGACAGCTATAGAGGCAGCATGGCTCACTATTTCTGTAGAGCACTTCCAGTGAATTGGGGAATGCATTCCACATCAAGCTGCTGCACTATGCTGAGCAAAAGGAGGTCTGACATGATATTAGGAGATGTCCCATGACTTCTGGCACCTCAGTGTATAAAACACTGAGGCAGGTAGATGGGGCTAGTGCAATATTTTCACATTAAAGTTTCAATATAACATCTATATAAAATATGTTATTAGACAAGCAGACATAAATAAAATGACATAAATAAAATCTGTAAAACTATAAAATGTACTATGGACTACGGAATCAATTTGGCATATGCTGCAATAATGAAAGTCATTTTAAATTATTTTCCTTCCCATCATTGTTAAAATAAGTAAGAACTATGTTGCAACACTTACTTTTAAGAAAGGGATTATAAAGCATCATGTTCTTGTGGTCTATAGTGTAAAGGATGGTCCGATGCAGCTCTTCACACTAATGTGCAAGCCTCATCGTCTTTGTATAACTACTGCAACCAAGATCGATTTGAACCTGCTTACTGTATTTCAATCCTGGTTTCCTCTACAATTTTTACCCCTCACACTTCCCATCATAAACAAAATGATTCCTTGATTCCTCAGGATGTGTCCTATCAACTGACCCTTCTTTTCATCAGTTTGTGCCATAATTTTTTCCCCCAATTTGATTCAGAACCTCCTCATTAGTTATTCAAAGTAACCAATCAATCTTCAGCATTCTCACTCTCCTAGTCTGCATTTTATATCCTATCTACTTCCAACATCATCATTTATTTTGCTGCCAACAGCAAAACTCAAATGTTAGTATTAGTGTCTCATTCTCTAATCTAATTTCATCAGCTCTTCCTGATTTAATCTGACTACACTCAATTACCTTTGTCTTCCATTTGTTGACATTAATTTTCTAACCCCTTTTAAAGACAATATTTATTCCATTCAACAGATATTCCAAATTCTTTGCAATTTCTGGCAAAAATACAATGTTATTGCCAAGCAACAAGGTTTTATTCATTGTGCCTGAACTTTAATTCCCTTTCCAAGCTTCTCCTTAGTTTCCCACAATGTTTGCTAAATGTAGAACCTGAATAACATCGAAGATTGGCTACAATACAATACTGTCTCACTCCCTATCCAACTGTTAGATTCTTTTCCAGTCCTTCAACTCCTGTAACTTCAGTTTGGTTTCTGTATACATAAAGTATATAACATTTTTCTCTCTGTGCTTATCCCTCCTACTTTCAGAATTTTCAAGACTGTATCTCAAAACCAACAAACGCTATAAATGTAGGTTTGTCTTTTCCTCAACCTATCTTTGTAAATCTAAATGGCAGTATTGCCATCCATGTTCCTACATTTCTCCAGAACACAAATTGATCTTCCACGAGGTCAGTGTCTACTAGCTTTCTCTAAATAATTTAGGTCAGTATTTTTCAACTATGACAAATGGTTCAAATGGCTCTGAGCACTATGCGACTTAACTTCTGAGGTCATCAGTCGCCTAGAACTTAGAACTAATTAAACCTAACTAACCTAAGGACATCACACACATCCATGCCCGAGGCAGGATTCGAACCTGCGACCGTAGCGGTCACGCGGTTCCAGACTGAAGCGCCTTTAACCGCACAGCCACACCGGCCGGCTCAACTATGACTTATTAAACAGATAAGTCAATAAAGTTCACACTGTCAGCACCTGCCTTCTTAGGAATTGGTATTATTACATTCTTCCTGAGGTCTGATGGTACTTTTACAGTCTCACATATATTGTACATCAGGCAGAATAGTTTTGCCAATACTGGCTCTTCCAAGGACCTCAGTAACTCTGAGGGAATGGCATCTACTCCAGGGGCATTGTTTCAAATTAGGTCTTTACTTGCTGTATGAAATTCTTCTCGCAATGTCATGTCTCCCATCTCATTTTCATCTAATTCCTCTTCCATTTCTATTACACTGTCTCCATCTTCATCTCCCTTGTATAAACCTTCTATACATTCCTTCCAACTTAAAGTTCTCTTCTTTGCATAGCTCTGGCTTCACAACTGAGCTCTTGATATTCATTTAGTGGTGCCATCTGGCATCACTATGGAAACTGAATAGCTGGCACAAAAATACTGCTGACCGCTATGGAACCTCCACCCAGAGGGCATTTGTCATCAAGAGTGCCCTCTGATGACACCAAGCCAAGGTCTGATATATAAGGTGGCCCACGGCCGGTCTGAGACTTTTGTGATGCAATCTGTGAAGTGCACAATGAGCGTGCTATCAGTTTGGCTAAGGCATTTATGTTGTGGGCTCTATATGACATTAGAATGACACTGATGTCGTATCGGCTGGACTTTGCTTTGGAATATGGACTTAGATAACTTTCGATGTGTCCATGGAGCATCCTGTGTAATCTCTTATTGTGAATAAACCACAGTGAGTTAACACTAGTTTTGTGTGTAACTGGTCTTTTACAAAAGTGGCAACGAGGAGGGATCTGTGATCTTTGCAAATCAGAATCTGAATTTCTTCCTAGTTATGCAATAGTGTGTGTTTTCAACCTCAACTACTAACACAAACTGTGCAGGGTTATCTGGAGCTACTGACTTCTACGTTACGAGTGATGGAAGTGTTAGAAAATGCAGTAGGAATGTCTCCTAAACCACCTATGTTTACGAGTTTTCCTCCATTTAATAAAAAGAGTGAAAAATGGGATGCTTACCATTGATGACTACAATTATATTTTTCAGCTTATCAAATTTCCAACTTCAAAAAGACAAATGGCAATGATCTTGTTAGGAAATCTCAAACTGGATCGCCTAATACAGAAACTGGAGCCATTAATGAATCTGGTGAAACTTGTCTACAATATTTTCTTTACTACAAGAACATTTTTTGAGGGAAAAAGGGGAGGGGGCATGTTATTACATCCAGGTAAAATTTTTGTAAGCAGAAACAGGGCCTCAATCAATCTTATGAGAACTGGGCCAAAAATCTACATGGACTAAGTAGGAACTGTGATGACAAATGTTTGTGTGGGCAGAACTACATGGACTGTTTAATCAGGGACATTATAATGTGATTTACGCCAAACTCAGAAGTAAGACACCACATATTGAGGAAATTGGAACCTTCTCAGGTAGAATTAATGTAAATATCTCAGGTTAACAAAACTGCCCACACACCACCAATTTTGTTTATGATGGAAGAAGATGTCTGGGCAGTCAGCTCTCCAACATCAGTCTTACGGAATGTCACTCTAACTCCAGCAGGGTCCTCACCTGCTCGACAGTCCGGACAGGGGGGGCAGGGTGGAGAGAGGGGGGGGGGGGGGGGAGGACAGCACTATAGAAACCACATGGCTGGTGCAACATTACTGTTGATTCCTGTGGTAACATTGCCCAGGGGGCACTTGTCTTCAGGAGTGTCCTCTAAGCACCAAAATCCAGTATATAAGCTAGCCATGGGCTGGTCTGAGTAAGCTGTTATGTGATCTGTGGAGTGGGTGGCAAGTGTGCTATTGGTTTGGCTAAGGTGTTTATACTGTGGGCTCTATTCATCATAGGTGGAATTTTGCTGTGGTGTGGACTGGACTTTGTTTTGGAATACAGCCTTAACATAATTTGCACTGTTTCCATGGAGCATCCTGTGTATATACCTTGTTGTGAATAAACTGATAGGAGTTCCCCCTAGTTTCATGTGTGGCTCAACTTTTACAAAAGTTCATACAGATGCTTCTTCTTCTTCCAAAGTTCTCTTTAAATTGTTCTATACATGGCATCTATGTTACCCACTGTCATGCATCCTTTTAAAACACTTTATTTCTCCTCCATCTATTCCTTCTTTGCCAGTTTTGCACTTGCTGTCAATCTAATTTTTTAGAAGTCTGTATTCCCTTTCGCCTGCTTCATCTGCTGTATTTTTTATATTTTCTCCTTTCATCAAATCAATTCAGCATCTCCAACAGCATCGAAGAATTTCTCATAGCCTTGTGTTTTTGCTCATTTGAACTTCTGCTGTCTTCAATACTTCATCTCTCAAAAGTACCCACTCATCTTCTATTGCATTCCTATCCCGTTTCAGATAATCGATGCGCAATGCTCCTTTTGAAACCCACAACAATTTTTGGTTCTATTAATTTATTCAGGTGTCATTTCATTATCTCCTATCTTTCTGCAATTCCTACAGTTCATAACTATAACCAATAAACAGGTGCCCCTTGGAAATATTTTGCAGTTTAAAATCTGGTTTTGGTATGTTTTTCTTAGTGTTTTATAATCTATCAGATACAATTCAGTGTATATAACTTTCTGTGTACACACAGTGTATATAACCTCCTTTCATGTTTCTTAGCCCAAGTGATAGGAACAATTCAATTATGCTGTGTGCAAAATATTACCAGGTGCTTCCCCTATCATTCCTCTTATTATCCATTCCTCATTCCCCTCCTGTTTCCCCTTTGCTTCCTTTTTATTCTATCAAATGTAAGTCTCCCATCACAACTACATTTCTGTCTCTCTTAATTCTCTAATAATTTCTTTTATCTCATCGTACTTTGTTTCAATTTCTTCATCAACTCCGGGGCAAGGAGGTATATAAACATGTACAAGTGTGGTTGGCGTTGGCTTACATGCTTATACTGACTAGTATAATTTGTTCACTATGCAGCTCATTGTTGCTTAGCTGCATTCGTATTTTCTTGTCCATTATTAGATCTATCCTGCATTACCCCTATTTGATTTTGTGTTTATAACCCTGCACTCATCTAACCAGAGGTCCCATTCTTCCTGGGACCAAACCTCACTTACTTCACTACATCGAACTTCAATCTAATCATTTCCTTTTTAAAATTCTCTAACTATCTACCCAATTAACAAATCTAACATCCCATACTCAGGCCTGAAGAAGACTAGTTTTGCTTTTTCCTGATGACAGCATTCTTCTGCAAAGCCCTATCCAGAGATCATGAAGACTTTAATAATATGACATACAGCAAGGGCATAAAATATTAAAATTAAACCGAAAGTACCAATGATCACCATTCCAGTTTAAATTTAATATTTTAATACTGTGGTATTTCATTATTTCAATTTTATTATCTATGTATTTATAGTGACAATGTTAAAATTTTTGAATTAATCTGGAGATACCAATGTCCACTACTCTAGCTTAACTTTTCTATTTTAATACCCCATGTATATAGTGTAATGATAATAATAATAATGTCATCATGATATCTTATAATCTGTATTTTAACTAATGTTGGAAAACAGCTTTTTCACACTTTTACACTGGTAGCAAGGAGAGAGATGTTATGCTCTCTATTGTATTATTATGGTATATATGAAATATGTAGGGTGATTCAAAAAAATGTTTACAAACTGACATGGCACATGGAGCATACAACCAGGATCATTAATCACATAGGAAATGGAGGTCACAGAGGCTATCTGGGGCTACTAAATGGAACTGCAGTTATTTGGTCACAGGCTATAAATGGATGCCCACTGCAGGAGCTGCTCAAAGGTATCTGGTTTATCTTGAAGACACCCTGTTGCTGCAACAATCATGCCCACTAGGTCCTCCAGTGATGTAACAAGTGTTTCATATACAAGGTCCTTCACGTACATCCACAGGAAAAAATCAATTGGAGACATGTTGGGTGATTGTGACAGCCGTGTGACTAGCCCATTGTGACCAATCCAGCAACAGGAAAAGGTTGCCTGCCAATGTGTCCTCACTTTGCTGAAATGTGCAGGGGCTCCATCATGGTGAAATCAAATGCAGCAACGAATAGGTGTGGGAACATCACTCACCATGTCTGGCATAACCTCTCACAGGATTACGAGGTACATCCAACAATCAAGTTGGTCCGGGAGAATCTATGGCCCACTTAAACAGCTCCCATGATGCCAGCCCACAAGTTAAGGGTAAATTTGCAATGTGAGCCACACCTACATGTAGCATGTGGGTTCACATGTGAATGTTCATCACACCCTCGAGTGATAATGCAGCCAAATTGGTGAAAAGAACACTCACTGTGAAGCTTTGGTCTGCTGCAGATTCCTGTTGAAACCACAAAGCAAATCCAATGCTCTTCTTGTAGTCCTTGGTTTGCAATATCAGGACATGTTCAGAATGAAATGGATGCAGTCCATCATGTTCTGTGCACCAGATGGATAATTGGGGAATATCAGCGGCATGAGATATGCCTCATGTACTTGGTAACATTGCATCCTTTTGAGAACGCTTCTCTTGCCGCAACTGTCCATGTTGTTCTTTGGTAACCAGCAGCCAGCTTGTGGACATGGAATGAGCCAGTTCCACACTATCGGTGAAGCAGGGTGGCGAATATTGTGTGGTACGGCATCTTTCTATCAGGAAAGTAAGAGATTACTTTAATTATTATTATTATTATTATCATTATTATAAAACATCAGAACAGCAAACAAATGTCATGTAAGTGCATGATACAAGAGTAAAAAGTATGCCTATTTCTATTAAATAACTCTTCCTTCCATCTAAATAGTTTTATGGTTGTTGTTGCAGCAATGTGGGTTAGGGTGTGTAAAAGTCTATTTTGGAAGGTAAAAAATTGCTGTTGGCCATGACATTTGTTTGCTGTTCTGATGTTTTATTATTATTATTATTATTATTATTATTATTATTATTATTATTAAAGTAATCTCTTACTTTCCTATAGAAAGATGTCATACCACACATTATTCGCCACCGTGCTTCACTGATAGTGTGAAACTGGCTCATTCCATGTCCACAAGCAGGCTGCTGGTTACCAAAGAACAACATTGCAGTTGGCTGTGCCTTAAATCAAATGAATTTCAGCCATTTTACAGTATGTGTAGTTAGCCATGTTAACTTCCAAAACTTCCACAGTGTGATTGGTGACAGTCTCCATGCACACCACCCATGCTTGTATAGGAACATCATCTTGTGACCGTAGCGCCCTCTTGTGGTTTTTGCCACCGCCAGTTACTGATCCTTGTTGTATGCCCGATGTGCCATGTCCATTTGTAAATGTTCCAAATTAACCTGTATATGCTTTATATACTTCATGTAAAAGTACTTCTCATTTGTTTCTCTCTTATCAGATTGATTTCTGATGATGGGTTAATCCAAAATGCATTAAATTTGTAAAGACTGTGGAAAGAAAAAGAAATCAAGATAGAACATTATATTAACTACCCATAATTTTTTGCAAAATTCTTGTTAAGAGAATAAATTTATTGCTGCAGCTCAAATTAGGTGAAGGCACGTATCTTAAATTTATGGAGTAATGCAAGCACCGTATTGTATTTTCACACACTAACTGCCTGCCCCATAGTTGTTGCTGATGTCTGGCTACTTACGCCACAACTAACGATACAGTGTATCAGATGTTGATATGTTTGGGGACACCAGATGTTGCCAACAATGTAAACAAGTAGCAGTAACACCATATTTAGGCAAGGTTTCAACAGTGATGAGGCAGACACAGCCAGGCCCTCCTCTGAATACATGGCCTATGCTGCCAGTTACCAGTTCAACCCTGGGCACAGTCAGAGTGTCTACAGCAGTGTTGGAGCCATGTCTTACAAAGTCACCTCAGTACAAGTCACAGCAAGCAGATCTACCAATTGGAAAACTAAATAAAATGTTTTGTCTTCATTACAGTGACTTACTCCACATCCGCCAAACCCTTTCCTAGATGTTGATACCATGGTACTAATATTTAGGGGACTAAACCCCCTTATCTGAAACATTTGCTTTTCTCTCAGAAACTGCCTCAATGACTGGTTCTTAAAGAGTAACACCTTCTGGACCTCTTCAATACACTGCAGGATATATACATCAAAGCTTTCTCTTATACTGCTTCATGACAGTTGGAAAACAGGAATTTACATAAGAATCTGACAGGAATGTTCATTATCAACAGAACTATTCTCAGCAGTGCTAGATAAAGTTCTTTTGTTCAGACTGGGAATATGACCACTTTTGTTTCGTGGATGACAGATAAAGTACTGCTTGACACAAGTGCAAATAATCTTCAACAGAAATGGAGGAAGTAGTCTGAAATGTCTTTGTAAGAAAATAGTACAAATTAATAATGAAGTTACTGGACCAGATAAGTTTTTATATTAGGGCAGCTGAAACAGTGATTTGGTGTAGAGAAGTGGCAATAAACAGGAGAGACATGCTGAGCTAAAGTGCTTTTGATAAAGTAAATAGTGTTTCTAAACCAAGTTTTTGATGTGTCAGAAAATGAAATTTTACAACTAGTAGGTATGTTTAGTTTTAACTCTGGGCACTGAGACAAGGACTTTTATATAAAAAGTGGTGGAGAGATACATGTTGGAATTACCAAGATGGGCAGGAAAACAAACATATAAGATGAATGGACCATGGGAGAAGAAGACATAATTATCACTCCAATAAGAAAAGAAGTGAAGGTGGTTGGGACATGAGGCCATACAAACAGGTGTTAAATGAACAGAGAAAATTCTTGCTAGATTTCAAGAGATTAGAAAAAAACAACATAATAACCTAATGGAAAGGGGTAGAAGACATTATGAAACAAGAAGGAACAACATGAATGTCTCCACTGAAGACCATAATGGAAGGAAATGTCTACAGAATGCTTTTTCCCAACAGTGGTATGTGCTTGTAAGGTGGCCAATTCCTCTTCTTGTTGATTTTGTAATTATCTATCTTTTTATGCAGATTTGATTAAAAATGATTGGTTGCACATTTTAGTGTTGTGGTTACAGTGTTCGGTGCATACATATTAATGAAGAACTCAGTCATTAATTTCAATGAACAGATACAAAATTCACACATACTAACAATAACAGCAATGATATAGGTATACCACCTATGGCAACTTTCAACAGATATCACTCATACAGGCATCAGTTATAATCATTATCATATTGTGGAAGATAGTAAAGAAATTACTGAAAGGCTACTATCTGAAGTGACTGCATTACTGCTACACATCTTATACATACCGGAGAAGAGAGCTCCAAGAGCTGTCAGAACAGCAAAATCATAATTATGTAGGATGAGAATGGAACGGAATGGGCCACACATCGTCATGCCGTAGTATATGAGGATAGTGATGCCCACTTTCAGGAGCACAACCTGTGCAATGCGGCATACTTGAGCTTGTGACAGTGAGTGTCCCAGATGCAAAGGCTTCTGAAGATACAGAAAGCAGCAACCAGCACTGTAATCATAGTAAAAAAATCATCATTTAGACATATTAAACACTGTTTACAAGACCAAATGTATGATGGCTTAGTCCTGATGCAAAATAAAAGCTAACATATAAATACTTATATGGACTGGGACAGTGTTTATTGTTCAGTTTTAGAAACAGAAGCAATATGGTAGGTCTATATGACACGTAAGTAAATGTTCAGGAGTTGAACGGGACTTAAGAGCTTTATTTTAAATCCAGAGTAGTGGTAATATGGCAATTAAAAAGCGAAGGATAGGAGTTAAACTACAAGAGAAACCAATGTGTAGACAGGAGTGAAAGATGAACAGAAGTTTTTAAGGGAGGGAGAGTGGGATAGGAAAGAATTTTTTTGTTTACTACACATCCCCAGTTTTTTCTGTGCAATTTTCTTTAGTTTGTTTATCTCTGGATTACAGTATTGATCTTTTCTGAAAATATTTCTCATTTTATACGATTGCAGTTTATTTACATCTTCATAACAATTTTTCTCAATCCAGTGCTACCAAACCATTTACAATCCTTTACTGCTGTTTACCAACCCTACTTTGTTTCATTTATTGCTGTTTTTCTCCCATACATCTGCACTGTTTCTCTCACTGTCCTTCATACTATGTTGTTGTGATTGTTCTTTATTAATTTCCTATTTATTTCTGAACCTTCATTCATATCTTTTCATTGGTTATCTTCAACATATGTTAGTTTTCTGTTATTCACTTGGTACACCCCTCTGTTGCTGAACAGTTGTCCCCCATCCTTTTTTATCTTTGCATCATTTTACAATAATTTCTCCTGAAAATGGAGACAATTTTTTTACCTTCCAAAATAGACTTTTACACATCCTAACCCACATTGCTGCGACAACAACCATAAAACTATTTAGATGGCAGGAAGAGTTATTTAATAGAAATAGGCATACTTTTTACTCTTGTATCATGCACTTACATGACATTTGTTTGCTGTTCTGATGTTTTATTATTATTATTATTATTATTATTATTATTATTAATCTCTTACTTTTACAAAAATGAGAGCAGGCTCGTAAGTAATCTGGTAGAAAATTGATATATCAACCACTGATTTATTAACTTGAAAAATACCACAGTAGTTATAAGTCACACTTCACCACATCTGTGGAAAGCAGTCAATAAACTACACATTTTGATTCCTCACAACAAAATAATTACTTTTTACCAATTGCCTGGCCACTTTTCATTCAACAGCTGCATAACCCTCCAGAAGATGCAGTAGCTAACTCCCTAGCAACATAATACTCTTTTACTCAACCAGCATTAGACAGACTGATACTTTTATCGACACCAGACTCAGCTCTTGATATAACTGAAAACTTAAGAGAAAACCTAAGTTCACCAGTACATAAGTTACACAATCATACTGTAATCATCGGGAGAGACTCTAATCATCCAGCAAATCAAATGGGATAATTACATTTTTCTTAGTGGTGGGCATGATAAAACATCCTGTGAAACATTACTAAGCAACTTATCTGAAAACTACCTATGACAAATGATTCAGAAACCCACTCATGATGGAAATATATCAGATCTAATGGAAGCCAATAGACCTGACCTCTTTGTGTATGTCCACATCAAAACTGGTATCAATGAACATGAGGTAACTATAACAACAACGATTATCAAAATACAAAGGGCAACTAAAATACATTTTAAAACAAATAGAAAGATTTATATGCTCGGTAAACTATATAAACAAGCAATACTGTCATGTCTAAAGGAGTAACTTGAAAATTTTAGGTCAGAACAGCAGCATGTAGAAAAACTATGGCTCAGATTTAAAAGAATAGTTGAGCATGCACTGGATAGATAAGCACCCAATAGAAAAATTCGTGGTGGGAAGGATCTTCCATGATATGTAGTCACTGTAAAGAAACTCCTAAAGATCACCTCGATATACAGTCACTGTAAACAAACTCGTAGAAAAAACAAAGACTACTGCATCATAGGTGTAAAATAAAACATAGTGTTCTACAACATAAGGAGATGGTGAATGAAACATGTTTGGTTGTCAAGTGAGTAATTCGTGAAGCCTTCAATGACTACCATAGCAGAATATTGTCAAACGATCTTTCACAAAAGCCAAAGAAATTCTGTTCACATGTAAAGGCTGTTAGTGGCACCAAAATTATTGTCCAGCCACTCACAGACAAAACAGGAACTGAAATTTAAGGTAAAAGAAAAAGCAGAAATACTTAACTCCATTTTCAAATTTTCCTTTACAAAGGAAAACCCAGGAGAATTGCCCCAGTTTAACACTCATACCACAGAAAAGTGAGCTCACATGTAATGAGGTATCTCTAACAGAATCAGCTCCTTCATGCTAAACAGAACAAAACTCAAAAACATCAACCATGTGAAACCCATTTGGCACTTTTCTCACATAACATCCTGAAAGCTATGGATCAAGGCAATTCAGAAGATACAGTGTTTCTTAACTTCCAAAAGGCATTTGACTCAGTACCACACATATGCTTATTATCAAAAGTATGATCATATGCGGCATCAAACAAGATTTGTGACTGAACTGAAGATTTATTAGTGAGAAAGACACATATTCTCTCGGATGGAGACTCATCAACAGGGAAGTGTGTTGGGACACTTGCTGTTCATGTTACATATTAACAACTTCGCAGACAATATTAGTAGTAACCTTAGACTTCTCACAGACAGTGCGGTTACCTGTAATGGAACACTGTCTGAAAGAAGCTGTGCAAATATCCAGTCAGAACAAGCACATTTCACATGCGAAAAAACATAGTATCCTATGACTATAACATCTGTGTCACAGTTGGAATTGGTAAACTCATATAAATATCTGGATGTAACAATTTGCAGGGATATGAAATGAAATGATCACATTGCATCAGCTATACATAAAGCAGGTGGCACACTGATTGTGATTCATTGGCAGAATACTAGGAAAATACAACCAGTCAACAAATGAGACTGCATACAAAACACTCATGTGACCCAACCTAGACTCTGTTGTTCAAGTGTGTAGGACCCATAATAAAGAGGGCTACCAGGGTATACTGAACAGATAAAAAGGAAGGTAGCATGAATACTGGACTGGAAGATGCTTGAAGATAGATGCAAACTACACTTCGAAAACCTACCCTGAAAGATTCTAGGACCAGGTTTAATAACTGATGAATGTGAGAATATATTTCAACCTCCTACAGATCACTCCCATAGGGATTGCGAAGACAATATTAGACTAAGTATAGTAAGAACAGAGGCATTTAAGTAAACAATCTTCCTGCAGTCCATATGTGAACGGAATGGGAGAAAGCCCTAATAATTGCCACAAAGGGATGTACCCTCTACCATGCATACCATGGTCTGCAAAGTATAGATGTACGAGGGTTGACTGAAAAGTAATGCCTCCACCTTTGTAACTCTTCAACAGTTCGCAGCATTGGTATGTGGCAGGTATTGGCTTGCTCCATAGCCTTTTCTCTACAGCTCCAGTTGACGGGAAGCCTTAGCATTGAACAATTGTGTTGTTACAGTGTAACGTATGGAACCCTTTTGATTTAAGCAATGCACAGTCATTGAATTCTTGACAGCAGAAGGTGTCACCGCAAAGGAGATTCATCAGAGAATGACAGCGGTTTATGGTGATTGTGTTGATGTGAGTACTGTGCATTGTTTTTCAAGTAAGTTTAAAGATGTTGAGATGGGAACATCTGACCTGCATGAAAAACAGAGTTGGATGTCCTTTGACAGCAACCACCGAGTTTCACAAGCAAAATGTTGAGAGATTCATTCAGGACGATCATTGTATCACTCAGAGAAAAATTTGCTTGGCTATCAGAAGATCTGTGCACGATGGGTACCTCAGATGCTGACTCCTGAAATGAAAGCATACAGACTTGAACTCCTCTCGCATTATGAGAATGAAGGTGATGCCTTTCTCCAGTCAATTGTGACAGGAGGCAAAACGTGGGTACACCATTAAAACCTGAAGACGAAACGTCAGCCTATGGAATATTGTCACAAAGACTCATCCCAGAAAAAGAAATTCAAGATGAAGCCCTCAGCTGGAAAAATCACGGCCACAGTGTTCTGGGAAGCAGATGGTGTTATCCATGTTGATTTCCTTTATCATGAAACAACAATACATCACAACCCTATGAACTCTGAAATGACAGCTAACAAGGGTCCAAAAGGAAAAGGGAAATGTTCTCCTGCAGCATGACAATGCCAAGCCACACACTTCACATGCCATCACAGCAGAACTTCAGAGGCTGAATCTCACCACCATACGGCATCCTCCATACAGTCCAGATGTAACACCATCAGACTTCCATCTGTTCCCGATAATGAAAGATGACCTGCGGGAACATCATTATGCTTCTGATGAAGATGTTGAGAGAACTGTGAGACTGTGGTTGTGGAAACAGAGTGTCGACTTCTTCCGTGATGGCTTCAGAAAACTTGTTCATCGTTGGCAGAAATGTATCCACTTGGCTGGTGATTATGTGGAAAAGTGAATATTGGTAATTAAAGATCACATTCTAAGGATTATTTCTGCATTTGATTTATTAAAATATTCCCAACCAAACCCAAGTAACGAAGGTGGAGGAATTACTTTTCATTCAACCCTCATAGATGTAGATGTATATTAAAGACAACCAATGCCACAAAAAAATACACATTTTCATAGGCTCACTATTTCCTGTAGCTTGGGTATGGTGTTATCAAAAATACTAGCTAGTGTAGGATTCAACATTCAAAAAGATATGGAAGGTTTATACTAGTACCCTTACAAACTTCATGCATCTATTGCACCACATGAAACACCTAACTTCTCATAATGAAACCCTCGCCACAATATCCCTATTCTTATAACAGACATGTCTTCAGTTGTGTCAGAGCGCTTTCACTTATGTTATTTTTTAAAAACAGTTTTATTTTGGAACTGTCTCATGAGGTTTGACTATAAAAAAATACATCTGAGGTTGCAATGCTGCCTTAACCCAGCATTTTCTGTAAGTCTAATACATAAAGCTGCTTGGTCTCAGCTAGACAATTGGTTCTTTTCTAGCACATATCTTCAGCCTGTTTTCAAACTAATCATAATGTTTTTTGAAACCCTTATTATTCTCTGTGCAACGTGTAATTCGCACATGTCACAGTATTATCCAGGAACTCAATGATATGCTTGAGTGGCTGACTACACACTGACATTCCACTAATCCAGCAGGATCTCCAGTCACAACTCAAATCCTTAGGCCCATCCCAGAACCTCTCCCCAGAGTCCATCTCTCTATTCACTCCTACCACTCCCCGCATTCCTACCGTCTAGATGCTTCCTAAAGTCCATAAATCTAACCACCCAGGACGCCCCATTGTGTCCGGTTACTGTGCCCCCACTGAGAGAATCTCTGCCTTCGCAGACCAACACCTTCAACCTATTACCCAGAACCTACCATCCTATATAAAACATACCAACCATTTCCTTCACTGACTCTCCACGGTTCCTGTCCCTTTACTACATGGTGCCCTGCTCATCACTATTGATGCCACCTCCCTGTACACTAACATTTCTGATGTCCATGGCCTTACCGCTATTTCACACTACCTTTCCCAATGCTTGACGGATTCCAAACCAACAACCTCCTTCCTAGTCGCCACGACCAACTATATCCTCACCCCCAATTAATTCTTTGAAGGCATTACCTACAAACAAATCCAGGGTATGGCTATAGGCACCTGCAAGGCACCATCCTATGTCAACCTATTCATGGGCCATCTAGAGAAATCCTTCCT
Source organism: Schistocerca nitens (assembly GCF_023898315.1). Taxonomy (NCBI): domain Eukaryota; kingdom Metazoa; phylum Arthropoda; class Insecta; order Orthoptera; family Acrididae; genus Schistocerca; species Schistocerca nitens. The sequence continues at coordinate 279,885,358 of NC_064618.1, read as the reverse complement.
AAACACCCAGAATCGTAAACCCCTCACCTGGTTCAGATTCACTGATGACATCTTTACTATCTGGATCGATGGTGAAGACACCCTGTCCACATTCGTCCTGAACCTCAACAACTTCTCCCCCATTTGCTTCACCTGGTCCTACTCAACCCAACAAGCCACCTTCCCAGATGTTGACCTCCACCTCTAAGATGGCTACATCAGTACCTCCATCCATATCAAACCTACTAACAACCAGCAATACCTCCACTTCAACAGCTGCCATCCATTCTATACCAAGGAGTCCCTTCCATACAGCCCAGCCACCCGTGGCCATCACATCTGCAGTGACGAGCAGTCCCTCTCGAAATGTACCAAGGGTCATGTCTGAAGCCTTCACTGACCGTAATTATCCTCCCAACCTTGGACGGAAACCAATCTCCCGCGCCCTATCTTTCCAGTATCCCACCATCTCTCAAAGCCCCAATGTCTGGCCACAGAGGAGCATTCACCCATAACTCAGTACCACCCAGGACTGGAGCAACTGAATTACATTCTCCGCCAGGGTTTCGATTATGTCTCGTCATGCCCTGAAATGAGAAATATCCTGCCCACTATCCTTCCCACCCCCCTGTCACAACGATATTCCGCCGTCCGCTGAACTTGCACAATATACTCGTCCATCCTCACACAACCCCTGCTCCCAATCCCTTATCTCATGGTTCATACCCTTCTAATACACCTAGATGCAAGACCTGTCCCATACATCCTCCCACCACAACCTATTCCAGTCCTGTCACCAACATCACCTATCCCATCAAGGGCAGGGCTACCTGTGACACCAGTCATGTGGTCTACAAGCTAAGTTGCAAACACTGTGCTGCATTCTATGTAGGCTTGACAACCAACAAGCTGTCTGTCTGCATGAATGGCCACCGACAAACTGCGGCCAAGAAACCAGTGGAGCACAATGTTGCTGAACACGCTGCCAAACATGATATCCTTCATTTCAATGACTGCTTCCCTGCAATACATCCTACGTTCCTGTAACCCTCCTGGCCTCAACCTTCACTAGTCACTGTCCTCACCCATCCAGCCTCTTCCCTGCTCCCATTCCAGAACTACACAGCCGTCATTCCATCATTCCACCACTGCATCGAGTCTTTTTCCACACTCCCCCCCCCCCCCCCCTACACGTCCCCACCACTCCGCTGTCTGACGCCCAACCTGCAGCACTTCACTGTCCACCATACTATCCCTCCCTCTCCCCACTCCAGCCTCCTCCTTTCCCCCACCCAGTTGCCACTCCCATCATGCATTAGTGTTACTGCTCACAGTGTGATTTCAGTAGCCTGAGACTGCAGTCGTGTGTGTGAGTTGCGTTTGCGTGAATGTGTGTGTCCGTATGTGTGTGTATTGTTAACCAAGGCCATTGGCTGAAAGCTTTAAGTGTGAAAATCTTTTTGTTGTGCCTATCTGTGACTCAGCATCTCTGCTACATGGAAAGCAGCAACTTTCCTTCTCATAATATTGTTACATTCCATCCTGGATTTTCCACTGTTTGATGTTTATGTTTTGGTTCACATGCTAAGTCCATGGCATCATTCTTATACTAATTCGAATGCCATTCTGACAGTGTCCTTGATTCCATTTCAATATATTGCCTTCTAGTTTTGGCCATTTTGCATTCAGTCCTCCATCTGCACATCTAGTCGACCTAATTTTTTTTCCAGTTCTTCTTCACTGGCCTGCCAATCACGAATCGTTTTTTTCTGTTGGTGGAGGGTTGAAACGCCAATTAGTTGCTCTATTTCCATGTTCTTCTGCATATGCTATTACTTTTAATTTATAATCCGCGTAATATGAATACCTTTTATTTTTTCCGTTAGAAACTAGCTAGCAACAAACATACTTTAATTACCGATAACACAAATCACTTTCAGTTCAAGTTCAGTGCCACCATAGACTGCAATGAAGCTTCATGGGCTACACAGTGTTCTGGGTTTGTGATGGCATGGCAGGAGGGAGACAGTGTTGGCAAGCTTGTGAATCCCTACAACTCATATTTGTGAAATTGGTGCTCTGCTGCTGTCAGTTGAATCCAACGTTGACAGATAGAGATAGGTTTCCCGCAGCATCGAATATATGGCCATTTTTAAGACTGGTGGGAATTTCAAATCAAACAGTGGACATTTTTATATTAATTTTGAGTATAAGATGCACCTGACTTTTAGAGGCACTATTCAAAGAAATGTGTTATATAGTGCATAAAATATGGTATATGTTGTAAATGTGTAAGTTTGTATGTGAGTATGTTCGTTACTGATTCATACTGAAATGACATGATGGATTTGGAAGAAATTTGGAATGGAAGTGGTTATGCCATGAATTAACACTAACACCTAGGCTACTTTTAAAAGTGAGAAGTACAAGATATTTATTGACTTGAAGAATATAACACAAAATGTGGAACAATAATTACTCTTAGAAAAATAATAGCTCTTAGAAAAAGCATAATGCATACAATGCTTATACAATCCCCAAGGTGTTTAATCCCTACTTCCAAACAAGGCCACTGCATTGTAGTTGCTGAATGTCAGGTGTATCTCATTGCTTTTGAGACACTTAAGGACTCACAATGACGGTCTCATTTAAAAGCTGTACAACAGTGAGATGTCGTGCCTTTACATGTAGAACATGGTAGGCTTTTAATAAGGCTGAAATTGATTGTGATATGCAAGTGTATCTGCTGGTAACAGACTCACATGATGGCAGATGATATACAAATAATACAAAATTTGCTCTGCACCAAGCTAGAAACTGCTAATTTTCTTTCTTTGTCAAGTCAATGTGCTTGTTAATCCTTCATGCCGAAGCTTCTGATCAGATTAGGATGAACTTTGAAGTGGAGACAGCCTATATCCTGAGTTAACATGCAGGCTACTTTTTATTTTTAAAAATCACTGTTGCTGTGGGATGGTCAATGTGACTACTGTTCCCATGGGATAGGTAACATAACAAAAGTCCTTCATGAAAGATAGTGTTGAGATTAGTTTTTAACTGCTTTGACAAATGAAATAAGAACATACTTAAGTCTAGGACAGCAGAAACATTCCTCTAGCATAAAATCACCACTAAACTCTATAACAATGTCACATATGCACATTAAAATATTTCACAGCACATAGAATGCTGGAAGGTATTGGGTTGGGATATTATTGGGATTCTTAAACAATGATTTGGTTTTTCTATACCACAAAATTATTTACTCTGTTTCCTCACATATTTTTAATTCACTGCTTGGTCAAGTTAATTTTTTTTTCTTAAGTAAACAAGTGAGTTGTGAGTACAATGTATTCTGTCAGCTTCTCCAACTGTCTCAAAATTTGGTGTTCCCGAACCCACCTTACATCACACAGGGTTTGCTGAGCCACAAGTGGCTCATGTCTCAAAACCTCCAAGAGATAACTTTTGTGATTGTGCATACATGTGGATAGTGAGTTTGGCATTAACATTTCTTTATAAGTAATTGTTTTAGCATGGGTAACACCACAGGGAGTAGCTAGTATCTTAATAAATGACTTCCTTTCACAAAAACTTAAATTTTGCATTAACAAATTTCTCTTTTTCAGAAATGCTTTTACCATTATTGCCAGTCTGCATTTTATATCATCTCTGCTTCTGCCATCATCAGTTATTTTTCTGCCCAAATAACAAGACTCATCTGCTACTTTTAGTGTTTTATTTCCTAATCGAAATCACTGAGCACCATCTGATATAATTCCACTACATTCCATCTGATGGAATTACAATGTCACTGGGAAACCTTACGTTTTTACTTCTTCTCCCTTTTCGAATTTCTCCCCGATTTTCGTCAAAGCTTGTTCAATGTATAGACTGAATAGCATCAAGGATAGGTTACAATCTTGTCTCACTCCCTTCTCAACTGCTGCTTCCTTTTAATGCCCTTCGACTCAGATAACTGAAGTCTGTATTCTGCACAAGTTGTAGATAACCTTTCACTCCATGTATTTTATTCTGCTACCTTCTGCATTTCAAAGTGCACGTTCCATTCAACACTGCCAAAAGTTTTCTCTAAATCTACATATGCTGCAAACATAAGTATATATTTCTTCAGTCTATCTTCTATGGTAAGTCGTAGGGTTGATATTGTCTTGAATGTTCCTGCATTTTTATAGAAAAGTAACTGATGTTCACTGAGGTCAACTTCTGTCAATTTTTCATTTCCTCAGTAGACAATTCATGTCAACATTTTGCAACACTGACTTACTCAACTGACTGTTTGGGAATATTCTCAGCTGTCACCTGTCTCTTTTGGAATTGGAATTTTCACATCCTTCTTTCAGTATATGAATTTCAATGTCTTGCACACACTGTCCAGTCACTTTAATGTGACTAACTGTCAAAAGCCTGAATTACCACTTTTTGTGATATAGACTACAGTGAGACATGCAGGTAAAGATTCAGTGAGGTTCTGGAAGGTACTGACAGGGATGTGGAGCCATGCTGATTCCAGTGTCGTGTGCTAAGTTTCTCAGGTGAGAATCCATGGTGTGAAGAGCCCTATCACGATGGTCCCACAGACTGCTGACTGGGTTTAAATCCAGGGAGTTTTGGGGCCAAGGGAGTATGGTAAACTCATCCTGATGCTCTATGAACCAAGCACGTTCACTGCGAGCTGTGTGACATGTTGCATTGTTCTGCCGGTTGATGTCACTGTGTCAAGCAAAAACAAACTGGATGCTGTGGTCAATACATTCCCCAAGGATAGATGCATACTTATGTTGATCCAATGTGCCTTCCAGAATAACGAGATCACCCAGGGAATGCCCTACAGACGACCCTTTTGAAGATGGTTGTAGGGTGTTTGCTTTCACACATTTCATGCCATATATGCCAATGAACATCTGTCTGATGGAGTATAAAACATGTTTCATCTGAAAAGGCTACATGTGACCACTCAGTAGACATCCAGATGTGGTATTAGGGTGCAGATTCCAGTCTTTGTTGCTGATGAACAGCAGTCAGCATGGGTGCAAGAACCAGATGCCTGCTGCAGAGGCCCATGTGCAGCAACATTTGCTAAATGGTCACTAAGGAGACACTGTTGATAGTCCCTTGGTTCATCTGGGCAGTCAATTGCTCAACAGTTGCACTTCTGTTCACCCATAAACATCTCCGCAGCAATCATTCACCCTGTCATCTTTGGCCTGTGGTGTACCAGTTGTCTTGGCACCAGTTATGAATAGTACCATTTTGCCGTGCATGGTATACTTTAACCACAGTGGCACATGAAAAATTTACTGTCTTAGCCATTTCAGAAATGCTTCTACCTTTTGTCATAAAATTGATGATCATACCCTTTTTGATGTCAGAGAAATCACTCTGTTTCTGCATTATGACAATCACTGAACTATTTCCTGCAACCCCCCCCCCCCCCCTCCCAATGTGGTTTGTATACCCTCCACTGCTAGTGCTGCCACCTGTCGTCTTATTATTACATAGTATTCTCCCTAATGGCACAGAATTTCCAACACCAATGTTTCTTGTCTTCAGCTTCTTCCTTCAATCTGCCATATCTCCTTCCATCTTTCACGTCATCCAGATGTTGAGTTCTTCTTCTTCCTCATACTGTAGTTCCTTTGATCTCCCTTCAATGACATTGTGAATGAGCTCCTTGTGTCCAAGTATGTATCCGATCCAGTTCGGTATTTTTTCTCCATTTTTCTCATGATCCATGTAACTGCTCCGTACAGAGCAATGCTCACTTCACCAGTTTCTAACATAATTCCACGCAAAACTTGCTAGTCAGCAGAGTCCTCTTCTTGCTGATTGCTGCTTTGGCCAAGACAGTTCTTGCTCAAATTTAATTTGTGCAGTGAGCACTCTTTGCCAGAAAGCTTCCCAAGTACTTGATATGTGTCACATTCTTCAGTTTTTGATTGCCAACAGTTATCCTCAAACGTTTCTCTCATTTTGACATATGCATCACTTCCAATTTCTCAATTTTGATTGCTGACCTATATTTCTTTCCAGTTTCCACCAACTGATTCACCATACATTGCAGCTCTCTTTCACTTTTGGTGAGTACTAACAGGTCATTTGCATACTTGATGGAGTTAATGAGTTGTCATCCTAGCCTGAAGTTTTTGTATCATTTCAAAGCTTCTCTCACCAGCCTTTATCTATACAGGTTGAAGGGACTTTGCAACAGATAACACCCTTGTCTGACTCCTCTTCCTATTTCCACATTACTTGTCTCTCCATAATTCAGTTGCCCCTTTACTCTTAGTCCCAAGTGCAAGTCGAGAATTAGTCCCCATCTTTCCAGTTGACTTCTATCTCCTTCAGGATGTTCATCAGTTTTGTCCAGTTGACTCTGCCACCTCTGAGTGGTTATTACATGTTGACATTTAACATAGGCAGTGATCACCAGGTGGAAAAGTTTTGTCATGGTTTGATCACCCAAAGATCTCAATAACTCTGAGGGAAGGTTGACAATTCCAAGTGCATTGTTTCGACATAAGTCTTTCAGTACTGCATCAACTTCTTCTCACGACAGTTTGTCTACATCCTCTTCCCCTTCCACAATATAGTCTTCAAGTTAGTTCCTTTCTATAGTCCTTCTACATATCCCTTCAACCTTTCAAGATCCCCTTCTTTTCCCAGTACTGGATTTCCACCTGACCTCTTGATACTCTCCTGTTTTCTCCATATGTTTCTTTAATATTCCATAGTCAAGCAAGCTTCTATACATTTTCATTTCTCTTCAAGTCATTGCTCCAACGTAACCTAGCAATGTCTGTTACTTTCACTTTTTTTAGAAATCTTTAGACCATCTTGCCCGCTTCTTGCTGCATTTAACATTTTCACTATTTACTGGTTAAATTAAATATGTCATTTTGTATACCATGATTTGTACTGGATATTGTCATTTTGCCTTGTGTTGCTATGTTGTCCTTGTAACACCTACATTGATTAGAAGTGGGTTTATCTTATGTAACTGTGTATCTGCAGTTATGAAGTGTGTATTCTGTGTTACTTAAACTCCTTGATCTGTGGCAAGAAAATCAGAACTTTGTAATGTGTATATGAAAGAAACATAAGGATATGTTAAAATGATGAATTATTATAATATGTGCATGTTCAAAAAAAGAAAATATTTATTGAAAGTTGGTTCATGCTTAGGGCACTTGTATTCGTAACACGTAAAAGCTGTAGGGAAGTTCTCTCCCTCCCTCCCTGTCTTAGAATACTATATAAACTATCTTTCTGGTCTCTCCAGATGCCTTCCATGTATACATCCTCCTTTCATGGTTCTGAAACCAAATGTTAGGAATTGTTAAATTGTGCTACTTGCATTCTATTCCAGTCCCTGTTCTTCTACTATTTTTCATTTTCTTCTTTTTCCTACTACTGAGTTCCTGCCACCCCCCCCCCCCCCCAAAAAAAAAATCACAATTAAATATTCATCTCCCTAAACAAACTGAATAATTTCTTATATCTGATCATATGTTCTTTCAATATCTTCATCATTTACAGTGCTAGTAGACACATATACTTGTAGCACTGTGGAGGGATTTTGCTTTGTATCTACCTCATTTACGATAATGTGTTCACTATGCTTCTCATAGAAGTTCTCTTGCAGTCTTATTTTCTTATTCATTATTAGTTCTACTTCTAGATTGCCTTTATTTTATTTTGCATTGGTTACCCTGTATTTGTCTCACAAGAAATCATGTTATTCTAGCCACCACACTACATTAATTCTTACTGTATCTACCTTCCAGCTATCTATTTCTCTTTTTTACATTCTAGTTTAACCTACGTACCTGGTCAAGGGAACTTGCATTCCACACTCTGAGTAGTCGATTTCAAGATCTACTTTTTCAAATTACAACATCCTCCAGAATAGTCTCCACCCAGAGATCAAATGGGGAGACTATTTTACTTCCAGAATATTTTACCCAAGGGAACGCCATCATCACAAAAACATAAAATAGACATGCATGTCCTTGTTCTGACTCCAGACACAATAAAAGCGTCTTTTATTTCTATAAGCAACCCACAATTTAGGTCACAGTGTGACAGTGTAACCATAAGTAGCACAATACAGGTAGCAGGTAGAGACTGCCAGCTGGAGCCAGTGCGCGGCAATATAAAGGACGTATGCCCACCAGGGCAGCTGAATGATGTGCTACTCACCACCAGCGCAACTAAATGGTGTGCTACTCAAACTACGTGACGCACACAGTGGTAACGGCAATCAAGGTGTAAGAAGTAATGCATTACTACAGCTCTCCTTCCTCGGAGGGGAGGAGTGGACAGGTGCCCATTCCTCCACAATGTGCCAATAGTGTATGCCGCAGCTGTTCTAAATCAAATGGTTCAAATGGCTCTGAGCACTATGGGACTCAACATCTTAGGTCATAAGTCCCCTAGAACTTAGAGCTACTTAAACCTAACTAACCTAAGGACATCACACACACCCATGCCCGAGGCAGGATTCGAACCTGCGACCGTAGCAGTCCCGCGGTTCCGGACTGCAGCGCCAGAACCGCTAGACCACCGCGGCCGGCGCAGCTGTTCTGGGTGTGAACAGTTCCAAGTCCACACAGTTCAGGAAACAAGGATGGCAATAGAGGGAGTAGAGACCTGCACCTTCCTACACTCCAGGAGACCATGCAGAGGACCCCAGAATACCATACGCAGAACCAGGACATCGGTATACCTGTTTGAGCTGGGGAAACGTGAGGTCCGGAGGGATGGCAGGTGGTGCCAGAAAGAAGGTGGCAGGTGCCGGCATCAGTGCCTGCATCAGAGTGGAGGTGCCATGTCAGTGTGGAGGCACCTCTGTCAGTGTAGAAGGTGCCTGCATCATTACAGGAGGCATCCAAAGGCATCCGCACTGGTGCAGGAGGTGCCCGCATCAATACAGGAGGCACCTGTATCAGTGCAGAAGGCACATGGAGGTAGGTAGGAGGGCCCACATTGGTGCAACAGGCACCTGCAGGCATGTTGAAGAAACACAGTGTCTCCCAAAAGAAGGCATCACAGGAGAGTCGAGAGGCTGAACCGCATCATCCGTGCAGGGGTGGGCTGCCGGTGGGCAGACACAGCCTGGGCAGCATGCCAAAAACTGAGAACGTTTGTCCAAAACCATTGTACAAGGTAGGCCTTCAGCAGAAAAATTCTTTGACAGTGCTGTGACAGTTATATCTACTGCGGTAGATAGGCAACAAACAGCATAAAGAAACATGATAAAGACATCAGTAACCAACAATCAAAAAGGTACCAGGATAGTGTGGGAACTGGCTGAGAGGGGGGGGGGGGGGGGGGGGAGTGCGTGGTGTGGTGCCGCCTGTTGATTTGAACACTTGAGCAGGCTGCAACCGTGTTCCACCTCACAATCAATGTGTGTAAGTGCTGGGTATGTAGCTGCTGGGGATGTAATCCTGAGCAGGCAATGGGGAAACCATCAGTTGTCTGTCATGTTTCCATGGCAATTGGAGAACACTACAATACATCCTGAGCAAACAATGGATCAGGCTCCAAGGATAACTGAGATAATGCATACACATTTGGCAGCTAGAGGCAAATAATACGTTGCAATAACACAAAATACAAAAGCAACAAAAGCATCACACTCAAGCAAATTCTCAGTATGACGATTGTTAACAACCAAATAAGTGCTATGACGGACTACATACTTGTAAGCCACAGCGGCAGTAAATTGACAAAGAACTGGAATATGCTGCTTATTGTAGTTTACCAAACATTTGACAGAAGCCAATGGTGTGGAGCCCAGCCATGCGTACATCTGAGAACTGAGGAGCAAAACAGCTGCTCCAGTCTCCATATGAAGCTCTCTCATGTCGCACAAGTGAGAGGGGCATCACAGAAGTGCTGCACAGTGCCCTTGTTGTTGAACAGTGTCGCCCACTGCGGCTAGGTTTCCTAGTGTGAACAACTCCAACTTCTCTTCACTCGGTGAGCCTCTTGCTACACAGCAATGTGGTTCACTAATAATAAAGCCCCCTCCCTGCTTTAATCTGAAGGACAGTAGTGCAGGAAACTGCATTCCAAGGATGGATCCTCAGAGCCCACAGTGAAAGATGCACTGAACGAACTTGCTCAACAGGTGCTAGGAGAAGGATTGCATTCCTGAACATGGAGATGACATAGGATTCAATGAGAACATGAGAAATAATTTATATGGAGACTGCTGTGGCGGATTGGGACACTAGAAAAAGGACAATAGAAACAGCAATGACATAAGTGTGCGAGTGATGATAAGAAGATTACAAACTACACACGACATCAGAGGAGAGTGATGCCAGAGGAAAGTGATGCCAGTCCTGATATAGGGGCTGTTCAACACAACAACTAGTATATGCAAGGAGGAATCCATGACAAAACCAATGCCATACAAGTGCCCATGTCCGTAACCCGAAATGCAACAAAGTGCTGGTGGAGTCCTTAGAGCTTGCCCATCTGCAGCACAGTTGTCAGATGGCAGAACACTGCAGTGATACATGGAGAGAAGTTGAAACCTGTATTGTCAATATAGCCATGAGGTGGTCTAAGATGGTCATAAGAAGTTGCCATTTTCGTAGCATCATCAATGAAAGTACCGCATTCATGGAGAAGCAAATGAAAAAACAGTTACTGAAGTTGCACACATGACAGTTCTGACGTTGAGGACACAAAAGTTCTACTCATCGTGACTTTCGCTCGGACTCTGAACACAATAAAAGGCATGGTTATAAGCAATCCACAGTTTAGGTAACAGTGTGACAGTGTCAAAATAAGTAGCACAATGCAGCATAGTGACAATCATGAGACAGGTATAGAATGCTTGGTAACAGACAGAGACTCCTGGGCAGAGCCAGTGCATGGCAATATAAAGAGAATTTGCCCACCAGCAGGTGCTAGCTATTGGCTGCAAGTGATTGACGCACCGGATACAATCAGTGGCTTCTGGTGAGATCTAGAGCGGCTGAATCGTGTGCTACTCAAACTGTGTGACATGCGCAGCAGTAATGGCAGCGAAGGTTAGTAGTGTCTGGATTACTGCAGTCCTCAGAAACAGTAACAGCTGCAGTTCCCCATTGCTTTCAGCCATTAACAGAACCAGCATAGCAAGATCATATTCATTAATGTTATGAGGTCAAAACAGTCACCAGAGTGCTACCTCTTCAGGAGCTATATGTTAGTCGTACTCTGGTCTCTCCACAGATATCGCTCCAATGTGGTCACATGTACAGCATGACTATCCATATCATTGAGACATGCAAGCCACCCCATTGTGACTGTGGTTTGTGCAAAGTGTCCTAACTACAGGGTGTACAACACAGGACTCCCTGATATTAAAAGTGAATAACATGAAAACAAAGACCAATAGAACAATGCAACAAAGGGTACCTTTACTGTGAAAGCCTTACAGACTGTATATAGAAGTTTCAAGATATTAGTCACAAAAGCTTCTGTAATCACAATACCCACTGTTTATGAATAGTACTTTGAAGCCCAAGGTGCTCAGTTCCACTGCTGAAACATGTAAGGATGTTTGTGTACTAAAGGAGAAAGTTAAAATCATGTATTCTGTTGAACAACATGTGTTTCTGTAGTGAAATTTCACAGATTAGAATATGGTATTATGGTAACAAGGCACAGATTGTGAACACGGTTCAATGTTTCAAAAAGACCTGATATAACAACCATTCGTAAGCTCTTTATCATCATCAAATGGACATGCAGTGTAACTGATGATCTAGTGGGGCATGTTGGCGCTAGGCCAACTGTAGGTACTCCTGCAAATGTCGCCACAGTTTCTGGAATTATTCACCAATATCTGAGGAAATCTGCAACACTGCCACAGAGACCCATCTGAAGCACTACAGCATATATACAGTACTGAGAAACAACCCACACGTGTTTCCATTCAAAATCCAAAGTTACCAGGTTGTACCTCTGTCCACTGCACAAAAAAGTGCATACTTTGGGAACCAAACCCTCACTATGACTCATAATGAAGGATTTGATGTTTGTTGCATTTCATTCACAGATGAAGCACACTTACACTTAAATGGATTTGCCTACAAACAAAACTGGCAATTCTGGGGTTCCAAAAATCTGCATTTGAGCGAAACAAAACCAGAGAATTCTCCCAAAGTCATTGTTTGGGACGCATTATGGAGCAGAGGTATTATTGGCCCTTTTTTTCATGTGAGTATCAATGACTAGCATATTTTACTGAACAATATGCTGTTACACAGGAAGAGGTAGAGGATCAGCATTGAATGGTTCATTGAAGATGGGCCTGACCACATTGCAGGAAGCAGGTGTTTTGTTTCTTGATGATTACTTCAGATATAGAGTCATTGCTTTTGATTGCCCCAAATTTATTGGTGCAGGCACAGATGATCACCAAATTCAGCCAATCTGACTTCTTGAGACTAATTTTTTGTGTGGCACATTGAAGTACACTTTCTACCACAACTATTCCACAACGCACAATGAGTTCGAATCATCAATTTTTATGGCAACTGAATCCAATTCCGTTGAGACACAACAAAATGTAATGAAAAATTTCACTGCTTGTGTGCACCACTTCTATCATATCTATGTCTACGTATCAACTGAATGCATTTCCATTGAGACACTACAACATACTGTTTGTTGCATTCTTCTGTTGATCTCCGTCTTTGTGTTTTTTTTTTTATTTTTAAAACCAGGGGGACCTTTTTTGGGCACCCACATATTATCCAATAATTTTAACACAGGTGGAACCCTTCATTTAAGATTGTATCTACTCCAGCATAACAACAGGAGGGGGGAGGGGGGAGAAAGAGGAGGAGGAGGAGGAGGAGGAGGAGGAGGAGGAGGAGGAGGAGGAGGAGGAGAAAGAAAAAATGTCAAAGGGAGAATGACAAATGTTTTTTTAACCTGACCAGTAGCCTCTAGTCGGTGTATTAGGTTACAGTGGCCACCACAAAACTCTTTTTCTGTATGACAGCAGATGAATCGCCATCAATAACATCCCAGACCTGTGCATGCTGCAGAATGTAACAGCTGTAGGATGGCAATTTGGAACCTCCTTTCACTCCAAAAACCATTTCTTCTAAGCTCTGGAGATGAAAGCTGTATTTCCCACATGCACTTGGCTCTTGCCATCTATTATTAATTTATATGACATATTTCTCTTCCTTACTCTTCTCTATCCTCTGATGTTGACCGATATACACTATTATATATATAATTTAATTGCAGTAAGAAGAATGCTTTCATTTCTGAGATGTTTACTTTGATTTCATACAAACTATTCAATATCTTGAAACTTCCTGGCAGGTTAAAACTGTGTGCCCGACCGAGACTCGAACTCGGGACCTTTGCCTTCGCGGGCAAGTGCTCTACCGAAGCACGACTCACGCCCGGTCCTCACAGCTTTACTTCTGCCAGTATCTCGTCTCCTACATTCCAAACTTTACAGAAGCTCTTCTGCGAATATCTTCATTCACCTTATTAAAGAAAAGGCACACATGCCTTCAAGCATTGGCAGGCTATACGCTAACATTTAAGTTTAGCCGATTCTGGCACAGATATAAGGAGGAGGAGGTGGATGCAGGAGTGGGTGACATAAATGGTTCTCAGCAGAAGTGGTAAAATATGAAATACCTAGAGGAGAAATATGATGTCACTCATACATTTATAGCTGTGTGTCTATGTCCGTACTAAAAAGGCCTTGTGCTTAATGTTTATAATGTCATATCTCCTGAACTACGTGTTGTACAATGACATAATTTTGTAGGTACATTCAGTCGCATAAGTAGATACTGTCTACAAAATGTGTCGCGAATGTGGTTAGTAGCAATGAAGTAATAAATTTAAATGCACAATGTGGCACTTTTGACGCATCTCATTGTTTATGATGCCATATCTCCTGAACTATGCAAATGTACAATGACAATCATGCAGTTTCATTCAGTGGTGTATGTGCGTACCATCTGTAAAATGTGTTGCGAATATAGTTGATAACAACAAAGTAATAAATTATATCGTCATGCCTCATGCAGTACTTTTATTGCATGAACAGCGAAAAAGTAGTAAGTGATAAACATTTTTCCTTCCATCATTTTGTAAAAACTTGAAATTAAGTATAAAGTTTGTTGCAAGTCCCTAAGTGTTTTCATTCTCAAATACTGGACGGATAAAGTCAGGGAGTACACACATCGCAGGCTACATTTCTTTTTCACCCCAAAAGCCACCCCTTTGGTAGGCAGATGGTCCTTACCCCCACAGCGATGGTCACATGACAGTAAGGTATATGTGTCCAAGGTGGTCAGTGCCTAAGGGCAATATAAGAATGTTCTATATTCTGACAACCTTTTAATGAGAGTGAAGCATATCTCTCAATGTTTACAGCCCTCGAGCCAAAGTGTGGCTTGGGAGTACTGGAGAAGAAAGAATAGCTGAGGCCTGATTATTGTTTTTTGCAGTACTGGGACATCTCACTACCAGTTAGTCACTACCATTACAGAAAAGTCAGGCTTTGGAAGCCTTGAAGAATCAAACAAAGACTAAAGCAGAATTTACTTTCCAAGACCTGCAAATAACAGAACTATATGAAATACATCTGCAAATCATGTCACTCATGAGCCAAAGTTTACAGCAATCAAACAATGGAAAATCCAGGATCTGTACATGTGTGTGTATTGTTGACAAAGGCATTAATGGCCAAAAGCTATAATTGTGTGAATATTTTTGTTGTGCCTATCACAACTCAGCATATCTGCTATAAAGTTTACAGCAAGTTTTCCTTCACTTCGACACCAGTATGTTCTACCTTTTTCTTCTAATTTTCTACCTTTCTCTGGATCTTTGAGTAAGGAATAAAATTTGATGGCTACAGATTCAAGAGTATTTCTAAAGTTTGCTTATCAGCTCCAGTCTAGTTAGTGTTTTTCAGAGACTGGTAAGAAGATACCAGCTGCTGTTATACGTATTCATTTTCAACAAGTTAACTGCTGCAAGACTATCGGCAGATGCAGCAGAGGTTCTTCCTGATGTCCTCTGTGTGCCAGTGGCCACACTCTTCACTCTGTTTAGTATAGCGTACCTTTTGATGGTGTGTTATGTTCAAAAAACAGAGTTCAAAATGGTGAACAAGATATTGTACCCAATTTCCTATATACTCAGTCAAGGAATACAAATTAATGCATAATACTACACTATATACTATCCTAAACATAGTGAACTTGTGGCCACTGGTGGGCACACAGCATCAGGTGTGAACCTCTGCTGTGTCCACTGGCATCCTTGTGGCAGTCTATGTTTTAATAGTGTTTTATCATGTTATAATACTGTACACAGATGATTTTACTTCTAGTTCTAGACTGGTAAAAGTGTTTACTACAGAAGTGACAATAGGTACATGTATCAGTTGTTTCTTCCTCTTATTTCTTAATTTTCTTCTTTCTCTTTTAGGAACTATTACACTAAAAATGAGTACATTATATTCAATCTAAATGACTTAAGCATATAATCATTGTGTGTGTGTGTATTTTTCTCCATCTGGTGAAGGGCTTCATCCAATAGCTAAAATCTAAAAGTCTACTATTAAATGTGCTTGTCTGCTGTTCAACGCATCCTTTATAGAGTGAGCAGCAATCTCTCCTATTACATATTGATGTTATTCCATCACAGATTTTCCACTGTTTAATATATTTTATATCTACACACCAACAAGCTAATGCAAAACAATAAATAGGCACATAGCTAACATTAGCCTTTAAATCAGAAAAATATAATAGAAGTTCTAAGTATTTGTCCTTCAACTACTTGAATAAACTTCCTAAAAGGCGAATAAAGTGTTTATGTTAATAAATTCAAAGTTAGACTCAAATAGACTGTTGGGGGGAGGGGGGGCTGGAGAGGAGGGGGGGCTGGAGAGGAGGGGGGGAGGGTGCCCATGTCCAAACTTCCTCAGGTATTCTGTTACTATCCATATGCCTCAGATTACTATATGATTCTAATTCTAGTTGTTTCCTTTCTAACCACTACACAAATGTTGCATTTGTTTTCATCATTTGATATCATAATTCTTTATCTTGTCCAATTTTGAGGCTTTGTAACACCATCTACAGTACATCATTTCTGTTGTGTTGAGTCTTTCTACATCTACAGCTACAAGGATTGTACCAAAAGTAAGGTTCCCATATTTTTTACAAATAGAAAACATTGTTTATTGTTATTAATTTTTACATCATTCAAAAGCTTACACTTTTGTCTATTTTTCAACATAATCTCCATTTTTTTTTTCAACACACTTCTGAAGACAGTGCTCTAGCTTTTGTGTTCCTAAGTCGAAGAAGTCTCCCGCCAACCCATTGAGAAAGCATGTGACCTATGCTCGGACTTCATGGTCGCTCTTGAAGTGTTTGCCACCTAAGTGTTTCTTTAGCTTGGGGAAGAGGTGATAATCACTGCGAGCCAAGTCAAGGCCATAAAGGCCATAAGGCGAGGGGGGGGGGGGGTGGTATATTCAAAACCTCCTGTGTTTGACGAGCAATGTGGAGCCAAGCATTGTCGTGAAGAAGCACTACTCCCTCTGTCAGTCATCCTCTCCAGCAATTCTGGGTTGCTCGCTGGAGTTTGGTCAATGTTTCACAATATCTGTCTAAGTTTATTGTCATCCCAGGTTGCACGAAAATGAGAAGTACCCTCTCCCGATCCCAAAACACAGTCGCCATAACCTTTCACTTTCCTGCCGACTGCATTTTTTTCAAATTTCTTTGGTGGTTGTGACCCAGAGTGACGCCAGTGACGAGATTGTTGTTTTGTTTGGGGGGTATAATGAAACACCCAAATTTCATCTCCCGTGACAACAGAGTCCAACAACTTCTCCTTGTTGCCTCCGCCCTCACATTATTGAAGAAACTTGCAAGCACAGTCAAGGTGTTGTTCCTTGTGTCCGTCAGTCAGCATCCGGGGGACCCAGCGAGCACACACCTTGTGATAACCCAACATTTCTGTTAAAGTTTTCAACTGTGCCATGGAAAGCTTCAGGAATGTGTTCAACAAGTTCACGGACAGTGACCCCTCTGATCTTTGGGCAGCTCACTGTTGATCTTCTGGACAATCCCATCTGAAACCAGGGGTCTTCCACTCCATTCTTCATCATGAACTTACGTGTGACCCTCAGCAAAAGACCTGCACCATTTGTGGACATGCTGAATGGACATGCACTCTTCACCATAAACCTCAGTCAGTTGATGAATCTCCATGGGCAGTAACTTCCTTACATGGAGAAACTGGATTACTGCTCGAACCTCACAATTGGTGGGAGCTGCAATCAACACTTCCATCTCTGACGGCTGCCAAGCCAACACTGAGTGATGTAGAGAATCATGCATGGGCGGGCTCGAGACTGGGGGAACACTGTGCATGGCACTGTTGTCGTATGTAGCCTAGCACCTTCCCTCAATGCTGTAGCTCATTGGGAACCTTACTTTTGGTACAACCCTCGTACATCTACAACTATACTCTGCAAACCACCATCAGATGCATGGTAGATGGTATGTTCCATTTTACCAGTTATTCAGATTTCTTCCTATTCCATACACATATGGAGCAAGGGCAGAATGATTGTTTGAATGCCTGTGTGTGTGCATTAATTATGCCAATCTTATCCTCAGGATCCCTGTGAGGGTGATACATTAGGGATATACTACAACCCCTTGAGTAATCATTTAAAGCTGTTTCTTGAAACTTTGTTAATAGATTTTCTCAGGATAGTTTATGCCTGTCTTCAAGAGTCTGCCATTTCAGTTCCTTCAGCATCTCTGTGACTCTCTCCCACAGATTAAACAAACTTGTGACCATTCGTGCTGCCCACCTCTGTATAAGTTCAATATCTCCCGCTAGCCCTGTCTGGTACATGTCCCATACACTTAAACAATATTCTAGAACCAGTCACATGAGAGATTGTAGACAGATTGCACTCCTCCAGTATTCTACCAATAAACCAAAGTCTACCACCCGCTTTACCCATGACTGTACCTATTTGATCATTCCATTCCATATCCCTACAAAGTATTGCACCCAGGTACTTGTACGAGTTGGCCAATTCCAATAGTGACTCACTGATTCTATAGCCACAGGATACAACTTTTTTTCCATTTCGTGAAGTGCACAATTTTACTTTTCTGAACATTTACAGCAAGTTGCCAATCTCTGCACCATGTTGAAATCTTATCAAGATCTGACAGAATATTTACGCAGCTTCTCTCACATAGTACTTCATTATAGATAACTGCATCATCTGCAAAAAGCTTGATTTTACTGTTAATATTATCTGCAAGGTCATTAATATACAACATGAACAGCAAGGACCCTAACCCACTTACCTGAGGAACACCCAAAGTTACTTCTACATCTGATGATTACTCTCCATCCAAGATAACACGCTGTGTCGTCCCTAACAAGAAGTCCTCAATCCAGTCACAAATTTCACTCGATACCTCATATGATTGTACTTTTGACAACAAGTGTAGGTGTGGTACTGAATCAAATGCTTTTCGGAAATCAAGAAACACCGAATCTACCTAGTTGCCTTGATCCAAAGCTTTCAGCATGTCATATGAGAAAATTAAATTATTCGGCATTTGAAAACATTCTTGAAAATTTAAAGCCTATTTTTTTTTTCAAAATTTTGTAACTGTACATCTTTACAATTTATGAATTTAGGATTGTTACATACAATATTACACTTTTTTGCACATAGTACGATCTAATAAAAACTGGTTGTCGCTACCTATGATATAAATGTTACTGATCTGTATTTTCTGCATAATCTTCACAAAACACTACAGAATTGGACAGACATGGCCATTTTCCACAACTTGTTTTACTGTCTTTGCATTTATGACAACCACCTTGTTTGCTATCTGGAATCACTTTCTTCTCAGTTGTAATTGCAGACAATCATTCTGCCAGCTGGAAAACGTCCTCATGAGATTCTTCTGGCTAGCTCTTTGTACCACGTGTGGTTTTATCCATTCCAAATCCAGTTGCTTGAGGAACAGCCATCTAAAAATACCCAGTCTGGTGTTTTCTTTGTGCACTACAAATACATTCAACCTGTCAATGTTCAAAATGGCATAAAACATGCACAATGACCAGTGTCTTGCTTGACTCCCAACATCATATTACAAACACTCACATCCGCTCCATTCTTTGTTGAATTATAGAACATAATAATCTGTAGCTTCTTTAAATCATCTGTTTCCTCATAGATTTTATTGTTAAAATGTAAATGTCATGTGACTAGAGCCTCCTGTTGGGTAGACCATTCGCAAGGTGCAAGTCTTTCGATTTGATGCCACTTGGGCGACTTGGCGTTGATGCGGATGAAATGATGAAGATGAGGACGACACAACACCCAGTCCCTGAGCAAAGAAAATCTCCGACCCAGACAGGAATTGAACCCGGGCCCTTAGGATCGACATTTGGTTGCTCTGACAACTCAACTACTGTGGGTGGACGATTTTATTGTTGATACATAATAACAATCAGTATGCATGACACCAAAGTGAAATTGTCATGAAATCCGAATACGCATGCAAGTATTTCTCTATTTTTCTGAGGCAGGAATTACAAAGGAATTTTTCCATTGTTCATGCACAATGTTTCCATGAGTGTAAACTTAAAATCAGTGTAAAGTTTTCTAGCAAGACTGTAACTTGTGAACCAACTGGCTCTACAAGTCTGAGCACAAACTCATCAGCTGCATTATTTACTTGGAGAAAACTTGCACACTGTTGTCCCAGATATATTTCCCAATTTTTGTTACATACGATGTTTTCACATATGCCAAAATAAATATTTTGATCCCAAACTTTTCAGATTTCGAAGGAATGCACATACTGAAAGAACAATGCTCCTGAGAAGATAGTAATATTTAATTCGCTGTACAGTGTTCACTTTTTGGTGAAGCCTTCTGCAGTTTTTTACCCTATCACATATAGGGGCCAACTTACCACTTTTTAGTTTTCTCTTGTGGTATATTATCTACTCTGAAGTTGGGTTTAGCAGGCATTAATTACTTACTGGAGCATTCCCCCACCACTCACGTAAATCAGCTTACATGTGGAAACTCCCTACTTGAACACTTTCATGCAAACTTGCATGGAAATTACAAAGTTGAAAGCCATTTAACTTTCTTACACAGCATTGCTCCTCCCACCAACTGCCACTAGTTGGATCTTACTCTGCTCTCATTAGTTGGACTGTGCATGCCTGTATTTATGCAAGTGAATGATTAGCATCATGACAAAATACTGGGCTTTATCTTCAATTAAATAAATAAATACACTGTAAAACGGCATAATTTTCTAAAACTGTGAGACAGGGGTCTCACTACAGTATTCCACAATCCTTATAATCACTTAGTTGTAATAAAGTAACACAGTATCATTTGACAAAAAATGTTGTATCTGATTGTGAACTTGCTGAGGTCCAATTACTATTGTAAAGATACCTTTTATTTCAGTAAAATGATGATAATTTTTTGCTTTAGATATCGAATGTAAATATTATGGTGAAGTAGAAATACGAAAGTTATTTGTGCCCTTAAGGATTTAATTCAAGCTACTTTTGATCCTAATTAAAATCCTATGTAAATACAACAGCATCCTTATTGGTGCAGATGGTTATGCAACTGTGGAAGGAAGTCTGCGTCAGGGAACCAAGAAGACCCTTAATCACCTACTCCCCCCCCCTCCCCCCCCCCCCAATCCACTTTTAGAAACTCATTTAGTAAGTGGAAGAGAATTTGGAGACAATCTTCAGTGATTAAATGATGGTTGTTTATCTTGAAGCAACTCTTTTCAGAGACATTGACACACCCGTATTAGGTTGTGACGGTGTCCATAAAAAGAACATCAGTGGGCTGATGGCTAACGGTAGAGTAGCTGTACTGTTCAAGTAAGAATACTACCATTCCATGAAATTTTGGGCAAACTGCTGAATGTTAATAATTTTCTCCAATGATATTCTGATGCAGAGTCTTCAGGTGTGTACAGGTGAAAGTATACTGATCCTCAATAGCACTGTAACTGCATGTACAGGTGCAGCACATTTAGAAATAGTATTTTGCAAGAAGACTTTCTTACAAGAAACAGAAGAGGAAGAGGAAGAAGAAGAAGAAGAAGAAGAAGAAGGTCCAAATATGCTCTTGGCCTAAAACTGCACAACCATATTAACTCCCATACAGTATAGGATTGTGGGTCCAACTTTATGCAAAACACTTTTTGTTTACAGAGAGAGGCTACTTTTGCCTGAAGTTTATTGCTAAACTGTGGATGTCACTATTTCTTCTTATGAAAAACTTCATTCATAACAATAAAGTTCATTAATAATAATAATAATAATAATAATAAAACAATTTTAATGTGTATGCAGAGGGGTTGCTTTATCTTCTATTTCTGGTTACAAAATTAAGTACTGTACTGGTAAACGAATTTACAGCACAAGGAAAATTTTAGAAATAGGACTCTTTGGAATGCAATATGTGTATGGCTGTAATGAAAATGATTTTCATACCTGGCAGGTAGCTCCTTTGTTATTAATGTACTGGATGTCTTCAAATCATTTCTACAAGATACCTATTTATGTAGCCAGTGCCTGTGGGTCAGTTTTTTTTTTTTTTTTTTTTTTTTTTTTTTTTTTTTTTTTTTTTTGGCCCCTCTCTCTCTCTTTGTCAACACACACGAAGAACCAAGAGTAACATAGTGACAGATAAAAATGAGAAACTGCTATTTGACATAGAAGATTAAAACAACAGACAGAAAGGGTACAGTTAAGTCCTGTACAAAATGGTAGTGACAACATCAGAACTACATTATTTACTGTGGTACCTGAATGTTATGAAGCAGTATCACACCACCTGACTTTACAAAAAGTAGAAACAAAATGTTACCCAAGAGGGAAAATGCAAAGGATTGTACAAATTATAAAACACTAGCCTTTCTGTCACTTGCATCAAAGAAATTATGTCAATAGCTAAAGAGAGAATTAAAAAGAAGATTGACTGGAACTTAGCCAATGATCAGTTTGAACTTCCAAACAGGGAAAGAAATGAGAGAAGCAATATTAGCACTATGTCAACTTTGGAAAGACAATTAGAAGTAAAGAGAAAATATATATAACATTTATTGACCTAGAAAAAGCATTTGACATGGTTGACTGGAAGGACAGGTGATTAATTTTGAATATATGCAAAATTCAAAGTACTGAACTGGATATTAATGGAAGCATGAAAGAAGCATACCACGAAGATAAAAATCATGGTTATAGACAAGAAAGGAGGGAATGTAAGGCAAAAAATTACCCAGTGAGCAACCTGAGGTTGTAACCAATTTCACTATCTTATAAACACTGTGGAGGAAAACAACTGAGGTCTAAAGGAAATCAAGAGAAGAATTACAAGAACTAGCTGGACTGACAGAAAAACAAATGTGTCGATTCTACAGGAAATAAGAGATAAGAACAAACTACTGATAGTTATAGGCCAACGCAAAGCAAAACTCATTGGACACTTCATGAAATAGGATATTCTGCTACAAAACATAAAAGGCAAGGTCATAGGAATGAAACCAAGGGTATGGCAGACAACATCCTATTTAAAATATGATCAGTGAGATGCTATGTTCTTTGTACATGAAGATGAAGATGACTGCTGAGGAGAGAAAGCTGTGGCTGCAGGGTCAAGACTTAGCCTTTTGAAAGAAGATGGTATGGTGTATATAGGACACACAACTGCGAAGTCATCAACACCTACCCTCAACTAATGGGAGATGATGTGGTTTTCTTTTGTGAAAAGTAAACAACACTCGATAAGATATAAAATGTAATCCTCAAAGCACAATGGGACACACTTACTCACACACATACTTCCACACACACCACCAAAAGATGCACACCTCAAGGTAATTGGTGATTAAAATACACAGACTATAACTACACAACTTCTCAAATAACGTAACAGCAAACTGTGCCTGGTTGACCAATTGGAAAATAAATGGTAAGGCAACGACTCTGCAAACACATTAAAATTTTCTGCCCAAGATACCATTGAGAAGACCCAAACATCTTAAAACACAGACTACATTTGATTCAATAGCTCCTAAAATAGAGGGCAGGTCAGCTGATAGCTCGGTTGCAGCTCTCATTGCAATAAAATACATTCTGTTAAAATGTGGTGCTCAGACAAATGTATGTGACAAGCACTGCGTAATGGCAGATCCTCTTTCTGGAGGACGACTCCATGTGGCAGGGACCGAGGCCCTACCCAGAGGCATGTTACGAGTAATTCCTACAGCCAAAGTGACCGGAAGAAGGAACAGCACGGCTGTGTAATTGGTTTCAGTGGCCACAGCTTATCCTTCCTCAACCCTAACCACTCTTCCTCCCACAGGTGCATAGCCCACTGCCTCAATAGCAATATAACTGTATGTACAGGGGCAGCACATTTAGTAGTAGTATTTTCCAAGCAGATGTTCTTACAAGAAGAAAAGAAGAAGAAGAAGAAGAAGAAGAAGAAGAAGGTCCTAATAAGCTCTTGGCCTAAAACTGCGCTACCATATTAATTCCCATACAATACAGGACTGTGGGTCCAATTTGATACAAAACACTTTTTATTTACGGAGAGAGGTGACTTTCACTTTCGCAGGCAAGTGCTCTACCAACTGAGCTACCCAAGCATGACTCACGACCCGTCCTAACAATTTTACTTCCACCAGCACCTCGTCTCCTACCTTCCAAACTTCACAGAAGTTCTCCTTCTGTGCAGCTTGGAAGATAGGAGACGAGGTCCTGGCGGAAGTAAAATTGTGAGGATGGGTTGTGGGTCACGCTTGGGTAGCTCAGTTGGTAGAGCACTTGCCCGCGAAAGGCAAAGGTCTCGAGTTCGAGTCTCAGTCTGGCACACAGTTTTAATCTGCCAGGAAGTTTCAAAATAAGCGCACACTCCACTGCAGAGTGAAAATTTCATTTATCTGGTGCTCAGCCAGCTACAGAAGGGGGAACCTTGTTGCCAAAAATGATTTTAAATAATATTGAAGTAACTATTGTCTGTGATCTATTCCTGTACACTCTGCTTTTAAGATACCACAACAAGGAAAAAATCGGCAGTTATGTCACGTGACTGAGGGAGGTTGGGGCACCAGTTTCTTGAGATTATTCGGTCAACAAAGAAACTGGTTACAAGTAGCACGGAAGCATTAGACATGTGACACATCGCGCCATCTTGTTGAAAATTACCTTCCATAAGTTCAACATCATCCAGCTGCTCCACAAATGTACTGAAGATGCCCGTATAAACTGTAGTATCTACAATCATATCAAAGAAAATGGGGCCAAAAATCCAGGAAGCTGACACTGCACACAAAACTCCAACCTTTTCACAATGCAATGATGTTTCGTGGATGGTATGGGGTTTACACCAGCCCACTGTCTGCTGTTTTGTGTGTTGTTGTAACCTAACAATGGAACCATGACTCACTTGTGAACCAAGTTACGGAGAGAACGTCTGAGCATTGAATAAGAAACTCCTGAAACCATCAACAGTAACACATTCTTTTCTCATGATCTGTTTCTTGCAATGCTTTCTTCATATGCACTTTGTATGGTGACAATGCTGATTTTTTGTAGCTCTCTGACACATGCCATACAAAATCCCTGTGTCATGGCTGAACCAGCGCAATGCATTCCTTGGGGGTTTCTCCAAGCGTCTTTGAACATTATCAATAACCTCTGCATTCGGTGATGATCTATGTTTACAGTTGTCACTGTTTAGTCAACAAGCTATCTCTAGCTTCCTAACAATTGATAAAATTGTTGCTTTTGTTGGAACATCATGTACACTGTATTCTCTCCATTGTGGTGCAACCAATGGATCTCTCTTCCACTATCTTTTCACAGTAAAAACCTGCTCTTGAAGTGTTTACTGCATGTTTTTGCCAGCTGAAGATTGAGAACAAATCACTAATTTGGTTGGTATTGTCACGCAGCCCGAACTACACACTCACAAACTGCAACTGACCAGACTATGAACAAACTAACATGAGCCAAGCAAGTGCAGCATTATACTGGAATAAGGACCTCATGGGCAGAAACAACAATCAGCTTCCCAACAATGTATGGTACTTCTGATTCTCCCAGAGTTACTGAGATCACAAAAAAACTTTCTCATTTAAATGAACTTTCGGAGGGAAATTATGACCCATTGGCATAATTCATGTTTATATGGATCACCCTGTACTACCTGCATGTAGAACTGTGATATCTGAGCACATAACTTAAACGTGCCTGCAGATTCCTATGTCCAACGTCTACATGGTGTAGTCGGCAAAAAGTTTAGTTCATTCTGTATGTAATAATGGATTATTTATTCATCATTAGGTTTTGTTACTATTGCATTTGTCGATTCTGCAGATAAAAATGAGTGGATACAAGGTCCGCCTGTTATGTACAACATTTTTTTTTTTTTTTTTTCCCCATGAGGACCCAAGCATATTTTGGCATCTTTGTGCCATACTCAGTGGATTTTGCTTATTTAAATCAAAATTTTGCATTATAGGGTTATGCAACACCCCCTGTACATTATCACGCATTGGTAGCTTGTCATCTGCAAATTTAGTTCTGCAAAAATGTGTGTACAGGGTGTTACAAACTTTCGAAATTACAATAGTTACAATTGTCAACAACAGATGGGGCTGCGGTCTGGGAAACTCTATAGTACGATATTTTCCACATATCCACCATGCGTAGCAATAATATGGCGTAGTCTCTGAATGAAATTACCCGAAACCTTTGACAACGTGTCTGGCGGAATGGCTTCACATGCAGATGAGATGTACTGCTTCAGCTGTTCAATTGTTTCTGGATTCTGGCGGTACACCTGGTCTTTCAAGTGTCCCCACAGAAAGAAGTCACAGGGGTTCATGTCTGGCGAATAGGGAGGCCAATCCACGCCGCCTCCTGTATGTTTCGGATAGCCCAAAGCAATCACACAATCATCGAAATATTCATTCAGGAAATTAAAGACGTCGGCCGTGCGATGTGGCCAGGCACCATCTTGCATAAACCACGAGGTGTTCGCAGTGTCGTCTAAGGCAGTTTGTACCGCCACAAATTCACGAAGAATGTCCAGATAGCGTGATGCAGTAATCGTTTCGGATCTGAAAAATGGGCCAATGATTCCTTTGGAAGAAATGGCGGCCCAGACCAGTACTTTTTGAGGATGCAGGGACGATGGGACTGCAACATGGGGCTTTTCAGTTCCCCATATGCGCCAGTTCTGTTTATTGACGAAGCCGTCCAGGTAAAAATAAGCTTCGTCAGTAAACCAAATGCTGCCCACATGCATATCGCCGTCATCAATCCTGTGCACTATATAGTTAGCGAATGTCTCTCGTGCAGCAATGGTAGCGGCGCTGAGGGGTTGTCGCGTTTGAATTTTGTATGGATAGAGGTGTAAACTCTGGCGCATGAGACGATACGTGGACGTTGGCGTCATTTGGACCGCAGCTGCAACACGGCGAACAGAAACCCGAGGCCGCTGTTGGATCACCTGCTGCACTAGCTGCGCGTTGCCCTCTGTGGTTGCCGTACGCGGTCGCCCTACCTTTCCAGCACGTTCATCTGTCACGTTCCCAGTCCGTTGAAATTTTTCAAACAGATCCTTTATTGTATCGCTTTTCGGTCCTTTGGTTACATTAAACCTCTGTTGAAAACTTTGTCTTGTTGCAACAACACTGCGTTCTAGGCGGTGGAATTCCAACACCAGAAAAATCCTCTGTTCTAAGGAATAAACCATGCTGTCCACAGCACACTTGCACGTTGTGAACAGCACACGCTTACAGCAGAAAGACGACGTACAGAATGGCGCACCCACAGACTGCGTTGTCTTCTATATCTTTCACATCACTTGCAGCGCCATCTGTTGTTGAAAATTGTAACTACTGTAATTTCGAAAGTTTGTCCGCCTGAAAATGTACTGTTGTCCCAAGCATATTGCAACAAACGGTGTATTTCTATCGTTGCTCGTTTAGTTTTTATTGCCGTTTCAAATATACCGGTCATTTTTGAAACACCCTGTAGTTTTCATGTATGTTTCACAAAAAACCTCAAGCCAAAGTGGATGAAAAATGATTTGCAACAATAAGTTTGCAGATAAGCTACCAGCACAACAGATGTTCCTGCATAATTCTATAATGTAAAATTAAGGTTGAAATAAAGTAAACCTACTGAGCATGGCACAAAGGTGCTGAAACATGGTTGGGTAAAAAAAAATTGCATGACAGGGAGACCTTGTGTCCAGTAAGGATTATTTGCTTTTTTTCATTATAAACATTAGGTTATTGACTAACTGCATCTGATGCAGGGACTATCAGATCAGCACTAGATTTCAGCCCTTCATTAGATGATGTCCATGTGAACATAATAATTCCGTACTTTACATAAGCTAAAAATTTTACAATTTCTGCTGTACTTTTGTTCATAGAAATGCCAACAGAAAATTTAGTGTTCCATAACTATTTCATGTGATTATTGTATTTCCTGTGTATAGCCTACACGAAACTGACAAGCATGTGCAACACTATCTTTCACTTTGTACAAGTTCCCCTGTAGTAAAAGTAGATCTCACGTAGACCCTAGAAGTGGATAATCTTCTTTAAAATGTTAGTTTAACATACTGTTGAGAGTAATACATGACAATTTACAGTGTACATGTGTATGATACTGAGTGGGGCCAAATGCTAGCGGGCAATGAATTACTTCAGGTACCATCCAAGAAATAATGTATTTTGTATTTTCCATTTTCAAACAATGGAAAGTCCAGGTTGGAATATAACAATATTGAGATGGATAGATCGCTACTCCCTGTAAAGATGACATGTTGAGTTGCAGGCAGGCATAACAAAAAAGACTGTTACACACTGAGCATGTGAGATGTGCCTGCTTGTATGAATGAGTGCATGTTTTCCTTTCTGAAGAAGGCTTTGGCCAAACGTTCAATGTGAACCAGTCTTTGCATTGCACCTGTCTGCAACTCAAAATATCTTCTCAACAGTGAGTAGAAATCTATTCATTTCAACTATTTTGTATTAGATTGAGAAGTAGATGTCCTTGCACATGTTAATAGAACAACAGGAGTACTTGCATAGCTCATTAATATTTTTTTTTATTATCAGCATTCATGTTTTTAAGCAAACAAGTCAACTTTGTTCAAGAGTCCTCTAATATTATTATCTGATATTAAGGTGAGTTGGAACACCCTATTCCTACAATGTCAAATTTAGTGACTTGGTTTCCCTGTATTTCCGGAACTACTGTAGCCATTAACATGAAACTCTTACAGGACATTAAACTGTATGTTTTGAGTCTACTGAACTACAATAATTGCATTTCAGCCACTGCTTTCATAAATACAATTTTTTAATGACATGGTTAAAATTTTGTGTACTTTCTTTGTACATTATCCTAAATAATTTTAATTATACATAACAGTATGTTCATATTTTAGTTCAGTAGACTCAGGATATGTATGTTATTACTCCCTGAAAATTTGAATACTCTACTCAAAGTTGTTTCTGAGATTTAGGGAAAAATGCTATAGAAAATGTAAATTTTCAGGAATGGCATCTAAAGTTTCAAAAGACTATAACTCACTCAATATATGCTTGATTTTTTATTTTTAGTCACTCAGAAGTACCCTGCACCATACTGTATATCATCCTCTTAATCTTTTTTCAAGTTGTTTCTTCTTTTCTTCTTTCTGGATTCCGTAAGTGGCCAACTGTGCTGCATACTCTGCTTTATCAGTGCGAATCTTGTCAGTCCACTCAAGTTCTCTGGTACAATTTGCGCCAGGATTAATTCCCCTATGCTGTAGCACTTTCACCCAACCACTGTTGCCATCATTAAAAGCAATAAAAGCATCACTGACCCCCCCCCCCCCCCCACCTTCTCCACCACCACCACGACCACTTTAGTGTCTTCATTCCAACAAAAACATTTTTTGGTAAGCGAGTCCATATAAGATTATTGAATGACTCATTGGGATTTTGAGTCTAACCATGCAGACACTTCTTCAGTAATTCAGGATTTGCTAGATCTCTGTAAATAGGTTTTATGATATCCATGACTTCTGCTGGGATGGAATGTTTATTATTGTATGAACTGTTTGAGTACTGGGCATTGCAGTAATTGCACCATGAATCAGGTCCAGGGAGGCAAAGGTGGTGTACTGATTTCTCATCAGTTGACAGTCTGTGGAAGAAGGTAGCCCTTACTGCCTGCTTCATCTTCAACAAATCCTCAGTATTAATTATCATGGCCATCCCATAATACTGCTGTAGTTCATCAAATCATTTTGCCTGT
The DNA here is from genome assembly GCF_023898315.1 of Schistocerca nitens. NCBI lineage: Eukaryota > Metazoa > Arthropoda > Insecta > Orthoptera > Acrididae > Schistocerca > Schistocerca nitens. Next base: position 279,855,916 of record NC_064618.1, on the reverse strand, counting down.
CAGCCTGCCTCTTATGGTTTTACCATCAGAAAGTTTCTTGTCTCTCAAACTTTGTTTCAACTTCCTCAACCTGGTGCCCATCCTCTCCTGGACATGACCAACACATTCCAGTTTTTGTGATAATCTTCTCGCCATAAGGCTGAGCGGCTACTACACTGTTATATGCTTTTGTGTCTCCATCACCTAAGAACTTAATGTAACACATTCCCCTTTTGTTCACAGATCGACTGAAAGTTCCAATAGCTGCAGAGGCCTCCATACCACCAGTTGTTCCTTCATAATTTCTGTCACAGATGTTCCCTTCTTCATTCCCTTATTTCACTTATAACAATGTTTGGTTAAAATCTGGAAATCTATTACCTTTCCAGTATCCACACTAGTCACTGCAGCAACAGAATGCTTAGAACTGTAGCCACACTTCTGCCAAGTGCCATCAAAAGCTATTGGTATGTCAGTCATACCATCATTTATTTCAACACCTTTGACTCACGTGCAACAGATTCCACAGAACCTCCAATAAATCCTGCAAACTTGTCGTTTTTCCAAGGTGGGTGTGGCATATTCATCACGGCACACATTGTTCCTGTTGCAGTGTGTCCTTTGCCAATAGCTCTCAATCCATAAAACCACCTAACATTTACTTCAAAACAATTATCTTTACACTTATCGGAATTCTAGAATGTATGAGTATATTTACAACTGGCTCAATTAATGATAAGTTTCCTGGCTAGTCCATTTGATACTTCACTGTCTTCATGTAAACTAACTGGCCCTGCACATATTTTACAACACACACACACATTCACCTAACACCCTTGTTAGAACATGTAAATCTATCAGAATATAACATAACTTACCATTTATATCACTTTTGTGTATCACAACATTTTTTTTCTCTAGATACTGATGAGTTTGCCTTTATTTCATTGTCTGTGACTTCGCACGCCACATGTTGAACAAAATGTTTCCCTTTATTCAAAAATCTATAACCATGAAACCTGCATTTCTTAAAAACACTTCGTTTTGGCATCATACTTTACTTTTTAAGAGTTTTACCAATATATTTGTCACTTTTCCAGAGAAAAATGTTAACACTTCGACAGACAATGTGTGTTTATATTATGAAATGAATGATACTGTTTTTGACAGTGCTACCGATATAAACATGTAATTTAACCTTTATAACACAGCAATCCACAGCCATCTATATAAAAAATTACCGATTTTATTATATCTAGAAGTAATGCATGTAAAAATTTTAATTTTTTCAACCTGTGTAGATTATATTTATAAAAATAAAATAAAATACTTCCCATGTGAGTTTATAAGTGATATATATAATAGAGGGAAACATTCCACGTGGGAAAAATATATCTAAAAACAAAGATGATGTGACTTACCACATCAAAGTGCTGGCAGGTCGATACACACACAAACAAACACAAACATACACACAAAATTCAAGCTTTCGCAACCAACGGTTGCTTCGTCAGGAAAGAGGGAAGGAGAGAGAAAGACGAAAGGATGTGGGTTTTAAGGGAGAGGGTAAGGAGTCATTCCAATCCCGGGAGCGGAAAGACTTACGTTAGGGGGAAAAAAGGATGGGTATACACTCGCGCGCACACACACACATATCCATCCACACATATACAGACACAAGCAGACATATTCAAAGGCAAAGAGTTTGGGCAGAGATGTCAGTCGAGGCGGAAGTGCAGAGGCAAAGATGTTGTTGAATGACAGGTGAGGTATGAGTGGCGGCAACTTGAAATCAGCGGAGATTGAGGCCTGGTGGATAACGAGAAGAGAGGATATATTGAAGGGCAAGTTCCCATCTCCAGAGTTCAGATAGGTTGGTGTTAGTGTGAAGTATCCAGATAACCCGGATGGTGTAACACTGTGCCAAGATGTGCTGGCCGTGCACCAAGGCATGTTTAGCCACAGGGTGATCCTCATTACCAACAAACACTGTCTGCCTGTGTCCATTCATGCGAATGGACAGTTTGTTGCTGGCCATTCCCACATAGAATGGGTCACAGTGTAGGCAGGTCAGTTGGTAAATCACGTGGGTGCTTTCACACGTGGCTCTGCCTTTGATCGTGTATTCCTTTCCGGGTTACAGGACTGGAGTAGGTGGTGGTGGTGGGAGGGTGCATGGAGCTGGTTTTACACCGGGGGTGGTTACAAGGGTAGGAGCCAGAGGGTAGGGAAGGTGGTTTGGGGATTTCATAGGGATGAACCAAGAGGTAGGGAAGGTTAGATTGACGGCGTGAAGACACTCTTGGTGCAGTGGGGAGGATATCATGAAGGATGGATCTCATTTCAGGGCAGGATTTGAGGAATTTGTATCCCTGCTGGAGATCCACATTCAGACTCTGATCCAGTCCCGGAAAGTATCCCGTCACAAGTGGGGCACTTTTGTGGTTCTTCTGTGGGAGGTTCTGGGTTTGAGGGGACAAGGAAGTGGCTCTGGTTAATTGCTTCTGTACCAGGTCGGGAGGGTGATTGATGACATCTTCATGATCTGGACTCACAGTGAAGAAGAACTCCGGAATTTCCTCTCCAACCTCAACTCCTTTGGTTCCATCAGATTCACCTGGTCCTACTCCAAATCCCATGCCACTTTCCTTGACGTTGACCTCTATCTGTCCAATGGCCAGCTTCACACGTCTGTCCACATCAAACCCACCAACAAGCAACAGTACTGCCATTATGACAGCTGCCACCCATTCCACATCAAACGATCCCTTCCCTACAGCCTAGGTCTTCGTGGGAAACGAATCTGCTCCAGTCCGGAATCCCTGAACCATTACACCAACAACCTGACAACAGCTTTCGCATCCCGCAACTACCCTCCCGACCTGGTACAGAAGCAAATAACCAGAGCCACTTCCTCGTCCCCTCAAACCCAGAACCTCCCACAGAAGAACCACAAAAGTGCCCCACTTGTGACGGGATACTTTCCGGGACTGGATCAGAGTCTGAATGTGGATCTCCAGTAGGGATACAAATTCCTCAAATCCTGCCCTGAAATGAGATCCATCCTTCATGATATCCTCCCCACTGCACCAAGAGTGTCTTTACGCCGTCAATCTAACCTTCCCTACCTCTTGGTTCATCCCTATGAAATCCCCAAACCACCTTCCCTACCCTCTGGCTCCTACCCTTGTAACCACCCCCGGTGTAAAACCAGCTCCATGCACCCTCCCACCACCACCACCTACTCCAGTCCTGTAACCCGGAAAGGAATACACGATCAAAGGCAGAGCCACGTGTGAAAGCACCCACGTGATTTACCAACTGACCTGCCTACACTGTGACCCATTCTATGTGGGAATGGCCAGCAACAAACTGTCCATTCGCATGAATGGACACAGGCAGACAGTGTTTGTTGGTAATGAGGATCACCCTGTGGCTAAACATGCCTTGGTGCACGGCCAGCACATCTTGGCACAGTGTTACACCATCCGGGTTATCTGGATACTTCACACTAACACCAACCTATCTGAACTCTGGAGATGGGAACTTGCCCTTCAATATATCCTCTCTTCTCGTTATCCACCAGGCCTCAATCTCCGCTGATTTCAAGTTGCCGCCACTCATACCTCACCTGTCATTCAACAACATCTTTGCCTCTGCACTTCCGCCTCGACTGACATCTCTGCCCAAACTCTTTGCCTTTGAATATGTCTGCTTGTGTCTGTATATGTGTGGATGGATATGTGTGTGTGTGCGCGCGAGTGTATACCCATCCTTTTTTCCCCCTAACGTAAGTCTTTCCGCTCCCGGGATTGGAATGACTCCTTACCCTCTCCCTTAAAACCCACATCCTTTATATATATATCTCATTTTATTCAGAAAATTGCAAATTTTATAATGAGATAAAAATCCGAAAATGTGAAAAACAAAATTTTTCCGTTCTAACTCCCCTTAACATGTTTTTTAATTACACGCAGTGAAAGATTTGGGACTGATTTTTATTGCCTCTCAATCTGTTGTTTTGCACAACAGTGAAATGTATGAGTAATTGCTTAACATGGCAATAGAATGTTACAAGTGAAGCGAAGCAGTCAATTTGCTGATCAGTATGTTAATGACCAGCTCACACTAAGTTTTGACATGCCACCGCAGAATTGGTAGAAACAGTTCATTTTGTTGTACTCCATAAATCCAAATCAATCAATCTAATATCCTCATGTAGGCACAGACTTGAGCAGTGACTTCTTTTTGTGTTCAAGTGGCACTTCATGGCCTCCAAGTTGTAGCTAGGCAAGAAACAAAATATGAGGGCCCTTGGCTGGCACACTCAGACAGCTGTAGCAGAACAGAGATCATTATTGATGTTCACAGGGTAGGAATATCTGTGGAATAAGCATTCAATGTTCAGAACAGAATTTCTGTCACCAACACACACAGCCTACAAAATCACATGACTCTGTGGTAAGAAAAATAAGTATTCCTGTCCTGCAGTGTGAAAAGTAACTTGCTCTTTTCACGTACTTTGGTTTGGATTTGTAACAGTAACAATTATTCACAATTGCTGTTACTGACAAATAGATGCGTAAAATAGTTTGTGAGTTATATGAAAGTTTCAATCATAGCACAATACATAAACAAAGAGCATTGTACCAAAAGTCATATATGATAGTTACAAATTGATGCTGGCAACACGTGCAGAGCACTATGCACACTCCGCAAATATTCACACAATATGGTGCTGCTACTGCGGAGGCATAATAAGTCGAAAAGCTGCTGCAGACCTACACAGTACAACACTTTGAAACTGGATCCACCATGTGGAATAATCGGGTCTACTGCCGGACATTTGCATCGCTCTGGCATAACATTTTGGCCATGTAACTCATTGCCTTCAAGGTAACGAGTTACGTGGCCGAAATATTGTGCCAGAGTGACACAACATCCGGCAGTAGACCCGATTATTCCACATGTCAAGATCGAGTTGGGAAAGCCTGAAGAGTTGGATCCACTGTGTTAAAAAAGATGCTTCAAAACACAAGCAGACTATGGTTTATGATTTCTTCCTGTTTTTCATTTCTGTTGTGTGCACAGAACAGTTGTTTTAAATAGAAAATGTTACAGTCGTCTTTTTAATAACACAAGATCAGGAAGGCATTTTCAGTTTTCTGGTCTTAAATGCTCATTTAACACACACACACACACACACACACACACACACACACACACACACACATTTTTCATGTTGTAAAAATATTCCAACTTTAAAAACGTATGTTCATTGCAACATATGTGATCTTGCAACAGAGAAAGTGATTTATTAATATTATTATTATTTTTTTTTTCAATTGATGTTTTGAGTTATGTTTTCAGTTTCAGTCCTAAGTGATGACTGACCAATTACTGGCTACCTATAGTTTATCCTAAAATGGAGTTGCACTATCATCACTTTCATGGCTATTTTCAAACACTTTTATTCATTTTGAGCTTACTTTTAACATTTTTGTTGCTTTAGTCATAAAATTTCCACATAGTGAGGGTCCAGCAGTGAATTCCGTCTCCACCTGAGCCTATCCTTTCAACCACCACCGTTGAAACCACTCTACTAATTTTCTATGCAATGTAATTTTTCGTCCACATGTTGAAACATGCAATACCTCTATTTTTGGCCAACAGTCCACATCAGTTAACTGAAAGTGTTTTAATTTTCTGGATATACTTTCTTTCATATTTATATAATATCTCATTTCTTATGTTGTTAATAACCTTGCTTGACACACACACTTGATAATGAACACACCATCTGTAAGTCAGGAAAATGAACTATGGCATGTGTTGTGTGTCAGCTATGTTGATGCCCGGGACCTATACAAATCTTTCAAATGCAAACTCATAGCACTGTTATCAGATTCCTTTATTTGTAGATGACTGCATGTCAGAAATGGATACACTAATTCATTTATCCAGTATTTTGTTTTCCACGGGCAGTTGGTGCTGTGGGAGTAACAAAATTAAGGGTAAGAGAGATAATCAACTTGGTAATTGGAGGACTGGAGACAGAATTTATACAATAATAAATTAAACTCAGATTACAGTGATCACAGCACAAAATGTAATTTGTCCCTTTGGTAACCCACTGGGCTACTACCTAGATGTCAGACACAGCCGACATCTCTGTCATTGGCCATTGTCTCATGAATGGCACATATGATGTGACAGATATTCTGTGCCCACTACTGCAAAACGTGACCACCACCAGGCACACACACCATGACTGATGACTGTGCAGGTGACCCCCCCCCCCCCCCCCCCCCGTATGTAACAGTTTTGTGCAAACTGGTCCCACTCACAGATGTGCCATATCTGACCTCTGATGAAATGTATGCTCTATTAACTACTTACTGTCATGGACACTGCCTTGTCAGTGCTCCCATAAGGAATTTTATCAGTGTCATAAACAGCCTCATTCGTCACACTGTGTTTGGGAGGCTGATCTGCAAGAAATCAGTAGGAAATTCCATTTTGTGGCTCCAGTAAATAAGAACTCATATGCATATGTGATGATTAGGGATGTGATTATTCTGGCGGCTCCAGAATAGGATGTGTGTCAGAAAGCTCTACAATTTGAGGACACTACTTTAGAGGACATTTTAAGATGGCCCCAACCCTTCAAAGTTTTCTAGGCTGCAGGCTGTTGGTTAGAATTTTTGGGCGAGATAGTGGCCATCATGTAAGACCCAGGGGAGGGATCCAACTTTGCTGATACAGCAAGTGCTGCAACAGTACAGCACAAACACTGCCACACTCGCACTTTGTCTTGTAAGCAACGAAAAAAGTCTCAGCCCCTAACCGGCACTTATGTCAGACAAGACTGCCCCAACAGGTGGGTACAAAGCAAGGCATGCTGAAACATCTCACGTCCATCTGCCATGCTCTGAACAAAACACACTTGCTTCAGCAGGAAATAACGGACATTAATGTTATTTCTTCGGAGTTTCACACCACCTAAGAAGCTGTTGATCATGCTCACTTTGTGCAATACACAAGTTCAGCTACAGCCTGACACTAGTGCCTCTGCTTCCCTGCTAAACTATCAAACATATCTCCCACTGGGAGTGCCAACCCCTTCAATCCCCACTTGCTGGAATAAAACAAACAACACATTCCACTCAAAGAACAACTCACAACCATGGCAAAACTCAAACAAAGCTCGATGACACCTCACCTTCCTTGTCGTACACAGCACAGATATGGAGAATATATTTGGCCTGGATGCTCTTTCGGCTTTCAGATTTGTCTTCAATGGCTCTGTCCACATGGTCTCGGATCAAGTACAGTTTCAGAAATTGGAAACCCTCAGTAAGGATTATCCTGTCATTTTCTCTGGGGTTCTAGGGAAAGCAAATAACTTTATGATGCCCATTACACTAAAGAAACCAGTACACCCTTGCTGCTTTTGTGCACAATCCATGCCTCTTGCACCGTGGGATGCCATGAAGAATGAGCTAGATAGATTGACAGCATTGGATATCATTGACCCTCTGTCTGCAAGTGAATGGGCAATGCCTTTGGCTACAGTGGGAAAACCTGTGTAGAGACTTAAAGGTTATAGTCAATTCCCAGTCCAATATCGACATATATCCCATTTTAAAACCAGATGAGATTTTCTGTGCACTTTTGGGAGGCCAGTATTTTTCAAAGGTTGATCTCTCTTAAGCTTGCTTACAACTACCTATGGATGAGGAATCACGGTCAATCATATTTCACAGGTTCCTTGAGCAACTGTTGGAGGATGTTCTGGGCTGCATAAATTATCTAAATGACAGTCTGGTGACAATGGCCACAATGGAAAAACACTGAGTAAAACTACAGTGGCTGTTGCATGTCAAGTACACAGGCCTCAAATGTAATCTCGAAAAATCTCTCTCTATCTCTCTTTTTTTTTCTTTTTCAACTGATGATTGAATATCACTGTTCGACATGGGTTCTATTTCTGATATTAAAGTTTGTGCTTCTAGACCATTTTACCATGGGAAATTCAAATATGTAAACAAAATATCGTTGTCAGGGATACTTTTTATGTAATATGTATATTCACAATTTAAGGCATACACAGAGACGTTGTAGAGAAATACGGGTATGTTGCCGTATCCAGTAGTGATAGAACGTGATAATTTCTTGTGCAACAGCAGGTGGGAAGAATCAGACATCATTGGGTTATCCCCCGCCACACCTATGTCATTAAGACCACCTGAAACATCTCATTAACTCGAACGGCGACAGCCGGTCGCTGCCTCGGCAGTAAAGCTTCACGCCTCCTAGGGGCAGGTGCATCGAGTTTACAACAGTGGTGTTAGCCGCAGTTTGTGTCAGTCTTAACGAGTGGGTGTTTTGGCTGACAAGTAACTGTGTGTCATATTTCCGAGCACTGTTGAATCTTTTAGTTCCTGTGTGTAAACTGATTGAGCCTGGTGCTGAAGGTAAAACGACTGCTTGTTTTTACACATCAGCGTTCCTCTAGTTCCCTACTATTAATTTAATACAGGCCGGACAACTTCTGCTACATCTGTGGGAAGTTCACTTTTGCCAGAAATAGGAAGAAAATTTCTTCAGTCATAAAGAAAGCATACAAAAATTACTTTGGAGTAGAGGTAGGAGACCAGGATAAAGAATGGGCACCACATTTCTGTTGTGCTACATGTTACTGCAAACTAATTCAGTGGTGGAAAGGTAAAGAGAATGTGGCGTTGTTTGCTGTTCCCAAGGTGTGGAGGGAGCCTAAGGACCATGTTACTGATTGTTATTTCTGTCTAACAAAAATTCAGGGTTTTACAAACAAAAAGTCGAAGAGGCACATTGTTTACCCAGATCTGCCTTCAGTGAGAATGCCAGTGCAGCATTCCGACAACCTTCCAGTACCTTCAAGAGCCCGAGGTCAAATTCCGAGTGACAGTGAAATAAGTAGTACTGAAGAAATCACAGATGATGATTCTTTATATCACTGCACAAGTGAGTCATCGCCACATTTGTTAACACAGGCAGATTTAAATGATTTAGTACGTGATCTAGGACTAAGTAAACAAAAGGTGCAGCTGCTTGGTTCAAGATTACAAGAGTATAATCTACTGCACCAAAGTACTAAAATCAGTGTGTTCAGGCACAGAGAACATGCCTTTATTTCTTATTTTTCAACTGATGAAGCACTGACATTTTGCAAAGACGTTGCTGGCCTGATGAAAGTGCTGAACTTCACTTATATTTCACAGGAGTGGAGACTTTTCATAGATGCACCGAAAACAAGTCTGAAGGGTGTTTTGCTCCACAACGGAAATAAAATACCCTCTGTTCCAGTAGCTTACGCTAGTTTGACAAAAGAGAATTACGAATTCGTACAAAGGAGCTAAATTCATTAAAATACAATGAACACAAATGGAAAATATGTGCAGATTTCAAGGTAATTGCTATGGTACTGGGAATGCAACAAGGCTACACAAAGTATGCCTGTTTTCTTTGCGAGTGAGATAGTCGAGACCGAAATTCTGACTACGTGAAAACAAAATGGCCTAGGCGAAGATGGAAAGTTGGCGAAAAGAATGTACAACGTGAAAGTATGGTAGCTCCTGAATCTATACTACTTCTACCACTTCACATCAAACTTCGCCTGATGAAACAATTCGTGAAGGCCATGGATCCAACAGGCTGTGGGTTTGCATATCTAGCTACCAAATTCCCCCATCTTTCAGCTGCAAAAATAAAGGAAGATTTATGTGTGGGCCCACAAATCAGGGAGCTGCAGAAAGATGCAAATTTTGAAGCATGTTTAACTGATAAAGAAAAAACCGTATGGGACTGTTTCAAGATGGTGTCGGAAAACTTCCTTGGAAGAAGAAGAGCTCCTAACTACAAAGAAATGGTGAGGGATATGATCAAAGCACATCAGGATTTGGGGTGCAATATGTCTTTGATGGTACATATGATGGACTCTCATCTGGACTACTTCACAGAGAGTTGTAGTGACGTATCGGATGAACATGGGGAAAGATTCCATAAAGACATTTCTACCACAGAAAGGCGCTATGAAGGTAAGTGGTTACCTTCTATGTTAGCAGATTATTGCTGGAATATCATTCGAGAGAAGAAAGATTCACAATACAAGAGAAAAAAGTGATGTGCATTACAATGCAGTGGCTCATTTTTTGTCAATTTTCTGTAATTTCTCATGTCAAATAAATGCTTTATGTGTATACACAAAGGTTACTGTGTTATATGTTAGATCCCACCCTCAATTAATGTGATGAACTTATAACATCATAAAGATGTGCATTTGTTTGTCGAATTTCACCTCACGTTTGCTGCACTATATCAGGAACTGAAAAGAGAAATAAAATTGCGATTACTCATAAACTATCCCTGACAGAAAAAAACCAAAAACAGTTTTCAATTCAACACTCAAAATACAACTAGGATCACAATATTTTTTATCAGAAATAGAAAAAAAGGTTTTTTTTGTAGAACAGTGATATCTAGGACACATCATTTCTCGCAGAGGTCTTAAGCCTACACAGAAGCTGGTTGAAGCTGTCATTGTGCCACCTTGAATTTAAAGGAGCTCCAGTCCTTCTTGGGAAAAGTGATGTGGTGCAGAAAATTTATCCCAGGCATTGCATAGAATGTGCACTCACTCAACAACCTGCGGAAGAAGGGTGTACCTTTTGTATGGTCTGAAAACAGGCATTGAAGACTCTGAAGCACGCTCTCCTATTGACACCATTTTTTTCCCATTTCAACTGGGCAAACACCTTGTGGTGGCGGTGCACAGCTCTGAACAGTGCCTGGGTGCCATGCTGGCACATAGAGATGCTGACAGGTCTAAAGATCCAATCACATTTGCATCAAATATACTTAATGCCACACTGAAAAGGTTCTTGGAAATTCAAAAAGAGGTCCTTACAATCATCTTTGCACTAAATAAATTGCATGTATTTCTATACGGAGCGGAGTTTCACCTTGTTACAGATCTCTCTCTCTCTCTCTCTCTCTCTCTCTCTCTCTCTCTCTTCAGCCCCGTAGCAAAGCTACCTGAAAGGACTGATCACCGACTCCTGCGCTGGGTACTCTTCCTCTGGAAGTAAAATCATGAAATTCACTTTCTCAATACCTCTAAGCATGCCACCATGGATGCCCTATTCTGTCTTCTGATAGACTCCAACTTCGAGTTAGATCAAGATGAGATCTTTTGCTTCCAGCTGGACGAAGAGGCTCAACAGATGGCAGACATGTTTCCTGTCATGGGGGCCTGTGTGGTTGTGGCGACGGCCAAGGTCACCATTTTACAACACATACGGTGCTACACTAAACAGGACTGGCTGGACTGCATTCCTAGTCAGGACTCAAACCTGTAGCAGCATTATTTCCACCTCTGCCACCAGCTAATCCTGTGGACGGAGTTATCCTACTAACCACAGATCATGGCCTTCCCCCCTCCCCATGAACCTCTGCGTCTGATAATCTTATGGCTCTTGCACTGCGATCATAGGGGTGTCTCGTGAACTAAACTGCTCACCTGGTGCCGTGTGTACTGGCCAGGCATAGACTGGCAGGTTGAACAACTTGTCTGCAACTGTCGTCAATGTGAACAGCACCAAGTAGCTCCCCACAGAACATTCTCACCCTGGCTGATGCCCTCATGCCCATGAGAGTGGGTTTTGTTGACTTTGTGAGCCCCTCCCTGGATACTACCTGGATGGTTGTCCTCAATGTGTACTCCAACTCTCCATACATGGTCAACTACCAGTCCATGAGTAAGGAGGCTATGGTTGCAGTGTTCAGTAGAATTTTCACTACTGATGGACTTCCCCTTATGATGGTGTCGGACAATGGACTGCAATTTTCTTCCAAAGTTTTTGGCAGGTCCTGCCACAGAAATGGCATTCAACAGAAGCTGTCTCCATCGTTCTGCCCCTAATGACATGGTGAGGCAAAAGACTTGTATGAACATTTCAAAACACAGGTGAAGAAATATGTGGCCAAAAGTCCTATGGGTGAAACACTAACACTTTTTTTTTAGTTCCTACAGATTGATAGGGGAGAAGAATCCAGTAGAAGTTATTCCTGTTCTTCAGCCCCGCATACTGCTCCAGCTCAAGCTGTTAACACCTGTGAGGCCATCTGCAGTGCTGTCTCCATGCTTCCAGCTGGGCAAATGTGTGTGGGTCCAGGGCTTTAGACACCAGGACGAGTGATGTCTGGTGGTTGCCCAGCAGCAGTGGTAACACCACACACTCATTCGGCCATGGGGGACTGGACAGTGACATGCCATCACAATCAGCTCCGCATGTGTCCCGGGATCCAGCCACCATGGCTTCTGGGCTCCTCCAGTGCACAGACACTACCTTTAGTTTCTCTTCTGCCAAACCCTCAACTATCTCTCTTGCCCTATGGTCCTAAGCCCTGTTTGTCAATCATGGTCATGCTCTGATCTCCATCTCTTTATAGGCTGCCTGAGACAGACCGGATGTTGGCATGATATCAGACTGCAGTACCAATCCTGTCCCCACTACTGCAGCAGCTCCATTCTGTGCCAGGACCTACAGTGGACATGGAGATGCCTCCACTATCAGCATTGGAGACACCAAGACATTGACTGCACTGCTAAGTAGGGCCTCCTGACCATATACTCCTGTCCATATCAATTGGGAGCTGGTAAAACTGAGTAGGCCGTCCACTGCTCCCAAAAAAATCAGCCTGGTTCCAAGTACTGCCGGGGTGCCACCCCAGATGGAAGTCAATGCACCGAGACACCTTGTTGCTTTCCCATGAAAGGAGAGATGTGGTAACCCACTGGGGGTAGCATCTAGACATTAAGCACCAACCAACATCTCCAACATTGGCCATTGGTACATGACTGGCAAATACAACATCAGCTGCTGCTGCTGCTGCTGCTGCTGCACAACTGGCACATAAATGTGACACCAGTTCTATATCCCTTATATAATCTCTTTCACTTTTACAAGTATAAATTTCTAACTGGTCTTGAGTAAAAACTAAAATCTGGCAAGGCACATCAAAAGGCTGCTGCCTTTCAGAAGCACTGTAAGCAGGAGCAGGGGAATGGTCAATGGCAATGCCGATGTTCTATTCCTGCCTCTGATTGGCTGAAAGGCCTATATTTTAAACAATTTCATGAAGCAGTGGGGAGGTCGCAAAGTCTGAGGTTGGCCTTCAGCCCTCGTGAGGTTGAGGTGACAAGCTGTAGGCCCTCTGCAGTGGAGTTCACGGTTTTAATGTAGTTATCATTTCACAGTTCTCCCGTGTTGGGCTGACTGTTCCTGGTACTAACTTGGGTCCCAATTCTCTAAACAGAAATATCGCAGAGATGAACTAATGCCAATGCTGCCTGCCAACTTTTCTTAATTGAGAACTAGAAAATATTATGTATCGATATCATGTCATTTTGGTGTATCTGAAAAGGCTTCATAAACAGTAAAAAAAGTTTAACTATGTACACACAACATTTAATGAAATTTATACATGCCTAAAATATTGCACTTTCTTCTCTGTGTTTACATTTGCAGTAACTTTCTAAATAATATATACACCAAGCAAATAAACAATGAACATAATACTGGGAGGCAAAATTAACAGTTTGCAAAATACATTCTGCTAAGACAAATAACATATATAAAAAAAGTCTTAACTTATGTTTCAGTAAAATAGTTGTAGAAATAACACAGATGCACACATCATTAGCTACTTAAATACACCAACAGTGTTCCAGAAGGAAAAAGTCAACTATAAGCACAGCTCCACGTCATTTCATAATTTGTTTCACAATGCAACTTCGTATCCTGCCAGGGCTCTGAATTACGTTTACATAAGCTACTAAGCAACAAAAAGAAGTACAAAAGAAAGTTCTCCTTTTACTATAAAAACTACCAAACACTTTGTAAGTTCATCTTAATCACACAGCTCGTTGTAGTATAGCTGTTATGAATCTAACTTTTTTTTTTGTTTTACATACAAACTATTTCCAATGCTCAGTCTCACTTAGCTTAATGTGTCTGACTTTACAAACAGGCAGTCTCTCTCAAATCCATTCAACAACCACAGCTCTGCCACACAAACTGGCAAATATTTAATCAAAATAATTAGGTACTTTTTTCAATAAATGAATAGCATCAGGTGTTAGCAGCTCTACAGCTCGAAATTTTTTCATTGTCACACTGACAAAAAACTTCCAATCACTATCTTTTAAATATAAACAAAAATAATGCGTCAATAAATTATAGGTCTAAAAATGTGCATCAAACCAGCAAGCCTCGAGAGAACACCCTTATCAAGAAGCTTCTACAGTTGAATGTTTTTGGCTTCCCTTTCCCCCAGCAGCCAGCAAAGCTTCAACAAAATTTTGAACATTGGTTTCTTTCTCCAAATTCTCTGTTAGCATTACACCATACACTTTGGATACTTCACCATTAACATCATCTGCGTATTCCATAATTCTGACATTCTCCTCACCAATAGAGACAACCAGTTTATCTGCTACACTGCCGTCAGAACACTGTTCATTTACTATGTATTGTCCTGTGGGATCACTATGCATGAATTCCAAAACATCACTTGTGTTAATGTGAAATAAATTCTGTATTTTTATTGATTCTGCTTTTACAGTTTTTGTTGGTTCTAAAGACTCTGTACTCACTCCATTTCCATCCAACTGGATCACTACTGTACCCATTGCGTCACTATCAGTGTGGTGTTCATTTGGGACAAAGGAATGCCTGTCACTGACTGAAGGTATACTGATGACACCTGGAGCAATATTTTTGTATACTGTACTCTTTCTTTCAGTTCCTACAGTAATCTTGGCAACAGTAGCAGTCCTATCATTTTTAACAAACAACTTTTGATTTTGATTATTGTTATGTTCCACAGATTCAGCACGCAAATTCTCTTCAGTGGGATCATCTACAGAATTCTCACTTTCTGCAAGCAGCGCACCAGTTAAAGCATGGAGTTGCTCATTTTCATCCTCACCATTGTTATTATCTGGAGTGCATTTCTCAGGTTTCTGGTTTGCATGATTTGGATGAATGATGCGCACATGGTTCTCCCAGTATTCACGTTTCCCAAATTTAAATCCACATACTTCACAAGCATAAAACAACCTCTTATCATGATTCATCAGATGCCAACGCAGATTTTTCTTGTCTCCAAAGCATCTGTGACATTTGCTACATTTGTAGGGCTTTTGTTTATTGTGCACTATCCTGACATGACGTTCTACATCACCCTTCCGTGTAAACTTAGCATCACACATATCACAGCTGAAAGGTTTAACACCTGTATGAGTTCTTACATGTTGCCTATAAGATGAGGGCTTAAGTAATTTATGACATTCCTCACATTCAATCTTGTCATCTGAACCTAGCTGACTTAATTTCTGAATTGTTTCTTCAGTCAACTGGCCCCGCCTGTATCTTCTCTTAACCTTCTGGGACACTAACCTCTTTTCTATTTCATCAATGTCTACTAAATCTCCAGTATCTCCTGTCATTTGCACCACAAGTGTTTCATGGTCAGACTCCATATGTGCAGGGTCCCCAGCTAAATTCTCCTTTTCCATTTCAGGTGCTGAAGTAACTTCTTCTTCCTGTAGACAACTGATTTGTTCCGATGACAATATGGCTTCCAGTTTCACATGCTTTCCTCCATGCTCTTCTTCACACTTTTCAACAACACTTAGTGGCAAGATTACTTGATCTTTGCAAATATCTCCACTGGTGCTACCACAAGGAGTAAACTCTTTTGAACAACTGACAATTTCTTCTTTGAACTCACTTTCTGTAATGCTTCCATCAGAAACTACAATATTCATATCGAGATCTAATACCTCCACCTTCCTAGGTCTCCCACGGGACCGTTTACCTTGTAAAATATTATGTCTTGAGCCACTTATATTACAAAGCTTATCAGTTCTGTCAAAAAGCAAAATGTCATTCTGAGTTTCAGCTTTTCCAGCCTCAATTTCTTGTCCGTGTACATTTGGTTCCAAAGGTACACCTATTTTTGAAAAGTAATACTCAAAATCTTCATCCCATCTCTTCTTAGCCACTTTTCTACGAAGGTCATAGCCACCACTTGATCTTTTCTGTCTCCCACTCATGGTTGCAGCAGCACTTCACAACCTACAAAGAAAGAGAGTTGATTCAGTGATTGTTACGAACAAGTTATCTCAGTTTGAAGCAAATGCTCAGAGCAACAGTGAAGAAGACTAATGACACTACTAGTATAACAATATGTTAATATGTTAATGTCAATAAAAAAGCAGGCACACAAAAACCACAATCATTCCTAAAAACTGAATCAACTCCCTTTCTACAACAGTTTTAGGGTAACAGAGGAAACGAATGTGTAAGCACAAAGTATGCAATAATCATAAAAAAAACCAGCTAAAATAACTATTTAAATGGAACTTCTAAAAATACACTTAAATGCAATTGCAAGAGGTGCAGAGCTCAACTTACTTTAGAGATAAAGTAATGAAAATTTAATACCATACACCATACAAAGACAACAATTATTTTGGATTCTAGATTGGATAGTAAAATTAATGTGTGTGTGTGTGTGTGTGTGTGTGTGTGTGTGTGCGCGCGCGCGCGCGCACCGAGGGAAAGCTAAGGCGTCACTTCTGGGATAAATGTTGTCTTTACCCCAATACTTTTCGCACTTTATGCTTAAGCCCTAGGGGGAATTGTCAGAAAATGTACAATATGCTAAAGGTATTTGTATTTTTGTGTCAACCATCAACTTCTATCAACAATGAATGATCCATCAAAGGCAACGGATAGATTGGATTCTACAGAAAAATCTGTAATGAGTGTGCAGCTTTCCTGAAATGAAGTGTCACTATAATCACAGGCAAGATTTCTAGAAGTTATATCTGATTTATGATTGAGCTCAGCCCTTCATATAAAGAGTTTTGTTATTGCATGTGAGAAAGCATTGAACCAGTGACAACAGTACAGAAGGAAGCTAATCCAAACATTTTTGTCAATTTATACTACACACTCATTTGGTTGCACATATACCTAAAATCACAGACCGACTGCACTACAAAAGTCTTTGCCTTGGAGCTATTACATCTCCTTCCTTCCTCCTCTGCAATACCCCCCCCCCCTTTCTCCTCCTAAAGCCTGAATGGATGTGTTAAGGATCCACATACACTGCTAATAAAGAGAGCATTAACTTTCAATGCCCTACTTATCACGATATTGCAGTTACTAATTACATGCTGAAGTAATCTTCAACATGCAATGCAGCAGCAACAGACATGAGATTTACTGCACATACACTAGGGATAAAATGTAACTGTTTCTTACTTCAGCTAAATGTCAGGTACATTCAAATACAAATGACAGTTAATACTCAGGATCCAAATACAAATTATGCATATGGAAGGTTAACACCTGTAATTATCAAAGTAAACAACATTAAAAATATTACTACAAAAATGAACCAATAATAAAAAATAAAACCTTGCAATACAAAAACTTAAGAGGTGTCCAATTCTGACATTGGTAAATAACAGAATGAAAATCTTTTAAAAGCTATGCAAACTTAAATTATTTGAGTTCAAACAGGTGGAGAAAAAGCAATGAATTTCATAACAAGTGTTTTCTATTCAGGTAAAAAGTAATGAGAAAGAAATAAGGAGAGAGCGAGAGACTAGGAAATTATGATGTAATGTGGAATCAGTTGGGTCAAAAGCACATGATAGTCCCCGCTGACCGCACATCCACACAAATGTTGAAAATCAGAACTCATAGTAAATCAGCATTTGTGATTTTCTGCTATTGTAGCATATATTACAACTAACGATTGTTACAATTCATTTTCCCTTTCAACAACAGTGTACACTACCTGCATTTATTGTAAATTAAAGGTATTTTTGGTTCACTAGTGACCATAATCACAAAAAGTTTAAGGAGATCAGTAACTTGTATCCCATGTTTTTTGATGCCTTGACAGGAATATCTTTTTGGTGTTAATTGCTTCAGATCTTAAAGAGAACTTGTACTTTAGCAGATCGAGAAATAAAAGAGATCAGTAAGCTTGGTTTAAGTTATTTTGATAGTATTCTGTTGGAAACACTGAAACAGCCACAACGCAGCTCCACTGTTTACACTGTTCTCAAACACGGCATGAGTACTTATAAGCAGCTGAAAATCCCCCAAATAATGTCAAACAAAAAAGGGCTGCTGTGAATGTGTGTGTTGGGGGGCTACCAAGACTAATGTAACAGAGATATCAAAGGTACCTCAAGTGTTATCCTCCCCTGAGGATCTGATCTACTCTGCAGGAAGTATGGAATTTATCACCAACTGTTCACTTGATAATGAACGGTGAGCCAGTAGTAGGGCTAGACACCCTGGACAGGGACCACGGAGACATTAACGTGTTACACCCAACCCATAATCAACACGTTCAAGGTGCTGTCTTCCACTGAAACTGAACTAGTGAGACTTATCTTCACCAGTTGAGAAACATATTGTGTCTCATGCAGAGGGGAGGTAAACACAAAAGCATCTTGGTCTATTAATTTTAAGTAGTTCAAAGGTGCAGTGAATAATGATATCCCTTAGGGAAACTGCAGCAAATCAAGGGAGGGAACACTAGGTGCACTCAATGTGTATGTCTGAGGGTCTCAGTCAACATATGGAGGGGCTGTTCCCACGGCCACTGACGCAACAGGATGGCACCAACTCCACTCTGTAGTGCACGTTGGAATAAACAATGTCTGTCACCTTGAATCCAAGGTCATATTTGGATCATTCCGGTCATTTGCAAAATAGTTGAGAAGACCAGCTCTGCTCATGAAGTTTCAACAAAGCTCACAATGTGCAGAGATGTTTCCAGCACTGATCATGGCCCTCTCGTTCTAAGTCAAGTAGAAGTCATTGATCAGAGACTTCGAAGGTTCTGTGACATGCTACGATGTTACTTCTTAGACACGTGTCATAGTACTGAAAACTGTAGGTTTCACCTAGATGGGTCCAGAGTGCACTATATGTTAGAGGCTGCTATCCAGGTAGCTGACTGTGTGTGTAGAGTGTACCCATGGGTTTTTAGATTAGGCACCCTAAATTCAATCTATATAACAATGGCTGTAGGAGGCCACAAAATATCACCCGTGGATCCAAAGAAATGCCGTCTGCAATAGAGGGGCATTTGAAAAGTCCCTGCAAAAATAAAACTACTTACATGTTTGAGGTAAACCTTTTTTATTTTTTGATATAGTCTCCTTTTCGACTTATACACTTTGTCCAACGCTGTTCTAATTTGTTGATCCCTTTTGAATAATAGGAATTGTCCAAGTCTGCAAAATAGCTATTAGTTGCTGCAATCACCTCCTCCTTTGAATAAAATCTTTGTCCTGCCAGCCATTTCTTCAAATTGGGGAACAAATAGTAGTCTGAGGGAGCCAAGTCTGGAGACTAGGGAGGATGTGAAACGAGTTGGAATCCTATTTCCATTAAATTTGCGACCTCAACTGCTGAGTTGTGTGCTGGTGCATTGTCGTGATGGAAAAGGACTTTTTTGCGGTCCAATCGCTGGCGTTTTTCTCGCAGCTCGGTTTTCAAACGGTCCAATAACAATGAATAATATTCACCTGTAATATTTTTACCCTTTTCCAGATAGTCGATGAGGATTATCAATTGCGAATCCCAAAAGACAGTCGCCATAACATTTCCGGCCAAAGGAATGGTCTTCACCTTTTTTTGTGCAGTCTTCCTTGGTAACCCATTGTTTAGATTGTTATTTGGTCTCAGGAGTATAGTCAAGTATCCATGTTTCAACCACAGTGATGAAACGACACTTAAAGTCCTGCGGATTCTTCCTGAACAGCTGCAAACCATCCTTGCAACAATTCACATGACACCATTTTTGGTCAAGCGTGAGCAATCACGGAACCCACCTTGCGGATGGCTCTCTCATACCCAAATGTTTATGCAAAATATTATGTACCCATTCATTCGAGATGCCCACAGCACTAGTAATCTCATACGCCTTAACTCTTCTGTCTTCCATTACCATATCATGGATTTTATCAACGATTTCTGGAGTTGTAACCTCCTCAGGGCATCCAGAACGTTCAGTATCACTTGTGTCCATATGGCCACTCCAAAAATTTTGAAATCACTTATAAACTGTTCTAATTGAAGGTGCAGAGTCACCGTAATGTTTATCAAGCTTCTCTTTAGTTTCCTGAGGCGTTTTGGTTTTCATAAAGTAATGTTTAATCACCACACAAAATTCTTTCTCGCCCATTTTTAGACAATCACTCGACTTTCTTGATTCACACGAATGCCAAACACAAAGAAATAGACCAATATGGCTGAAACTTGGTGTGCGTTATTTGACAAGATGCTACTAACTAAACATGACATTGATACGCGCCGGTGGTGCCATCTCTCGGACTTTGCAGTGAGTTTTCAAACGCCCCTCGTAGTGTGTTAAAACCTTACTGGTAAACTGCTGAAACATTTGTAATGAATTGCCATTTGAAGAGCTGCTAAAAGGCAGTGGAGGTCATATAATACTAGATACAAACAGTTAGTTAAAACTCCAATTGACTGCAGGATAATAGGAAAAGAAGATGGTGTTTATGTTGCACTAAACAAGGAACACAAATCCACCTAGGCAGAGATTGTTTGGACAAGACTCAGTATAAAGTATGGGTATAAACTTATAACTGAATTTCTCTTTCGACCACCACACTTGCCAGCACATGTAATCAAAAGCTTTAATGAAAACTTAAGTTTGTTAGTATGTCAGTTCCCCAGTCATATTGTCATCCTCAGAGGAGACTTCGATCATCCATCAACCAACCAGAATAATTACCATTCTGAAAATGGTGGGCAAGACAAGACATCATGAGAAACATTGCTAATTGCATTCTATGAAAACTAACTTGAAGCCCACTCATGATGGAAATATATGGCATCTAATGAGAACAAATAAACCTGGCCCCTTGAGAATATCCACACTGAAACTTGTATCAATGATCATGAGGCAGTTGGACACTGATTATCACAGTACATAGAGATGAAAATGGGATGGAGCCAAGACGGGACTGTGTGGAGGATGATCAATGACAGTGAACCCAATGCGCCGGACTATCGTGGAGGTCGCAGTGCTCATATATGGCTTTACATTACACACCACCAGAGGGCTGCAAATATGTGGACATGAAGAATAAACATGTAGATGTTAATAAATTTGTTTTTATTTACAACACTTTAAGAGTTTTCATGAAAAGATGTTACTTGTCAGCATATCCTCATAGATAAAGAGATAGTAATGTTATGTCTCATCATGTATTGATCTGATATGTATCAAGTAGAACAGCTTATGATGGGAAGGAGTCTTCATGGTGTACAGTCACTATAAACCAACCTCTACAGGAAACAGTGGCCACTGCATAGTAGGTGCACAACAAAGCATGGGGCTATAGATAGAAAGACCATGCAATGTGTTTGGCTCTCAAGAGGGCGATGTATGAAACCTTTAATGACTATCACAGCAGAATATTATCAAAACTCAAAGAAAATCTGATGATATGTAAAGTCCAGACACTCGTGGCTGAGGCAGGAACTGAATGAGAGGATAGCAAAGCAAAGGCAGAAATTCCTTTATAACGGAAACTCCAGGAGTACTGCTCTAGCTTAATTCTTGCACCACAGCAAAGATGGCTGATACAGATATAAGTATAAAAAATGCTGAAACACAGCTGAAACTGCTAAAACTGAATGAAGTTCTAGGGCCCAATGAACTGCCTACCAGATTTTATACCGAAATTGTGACTGCTGTAGCCCCTCTACTTCAACGTAATATATCACAGAGCCCATAAACAAAACGTCACGCACAGTAGTTGGAAGAAAGGACAGCTCACCCCGTCTACAACAAAGGTAGCAGAAGTGCTTCACAAAACAAGCATACAATATCCCTGAGATCTGTTTGTTGTACAATCTTCAATATATTCTGAGCTTGAACATAATGAGGCGCCTTGAACAGAATACCTTCCTCCATACTAATCAGTTTAGATTCCAAAAATATCGGTCATGTGAAACTCAATTCACACTTTTCACACATTAAACACATTACATCTTGAAAGCTATGGATCAAGGCAGTCAGGTAGGTACATATTTCTTGATTTCCAAAAATTGTTTAACCCAGTATCACCCCTAAATTCTAAAAGTACAATTTTAAGGGGTATCAAGCAAAGATTTCTTCACAGAAAGTTCATAGGATGTTATTTTGCATGGAATATCATTGACAGAACTACAAGTAATTTTGTTTATGCCACAGTCGGGCCTTGATAAGATTTCAAAGTGTGTCACAGCTTACAAACTTACTTTATATGTTCACAAATGAAAAATTGTGCTTTTCATTGAAACAAAAAAAGACTACTGTATCAAGGTGTCACAACTGAAATAGGTCAACTCATACAAGTACCTGGTGGAACAATTTGTAGTATATGAAATAGAATGATCACTGAGGCTCAGTAACAGGGAAATCAGGTGCAAGACAAGTAGAATACTAGCAAAACTGATACAGCAACAAAGGAGATTGTTTACAAATTACTCACGTGACCCATATTGTTCAAGTGTATGGGCTCCTTCCAAATAGGGCTAGCACGTACATCAAACATATACAAAGAGGAGTAGCAAAAGTGTTTGCGCTGGCAAAACTGAACAGGCAGATGCATCACGACACATACATACTATTCCAAGAAAGTCTACTTAATAAAGTTTCACAAGAGGGATCTGGGAATATACTCATGCACGCGAACGTGCACGTGCACACAACTTGGAACTGCAAATCCAAGGTCTGTTCAAAAAATTACCGAACTTTGTTCGCAAAATTTTTCTATGCTCACGTTTTACTTATTGTGCATGGTCTTCTTTGAAATACTCTCCTCCACAATTCATACACCGCTCTCAACACCGTTTCCACTTCCAGAAGCAGTCTTGGTACACCTCTTGCTGGGTCCACAGGGGCCAGGTCTGGAGAGTTCAGAGGATGAGACAGCACAGTGATTTCATTTTTTGTGTAATAGTCACGCACCAACAGAGATGAATATGTGGGTGCATTATCTTGATGCAAGAGCCATGAACTGTTTCACCACTTTTCATGCTGTTTCCTTCTCACATTTTCTTGCAGGCATTACAACAGGTCCCGATAGTACCAACGATTAACAGTTCATCTCTGTGGCATGAATTCATCATGAACTAATCCTTCAAAGTAAAAGCACTTTCCTGACCCATCATGGAGACTGAACCCTGGTCTTAACATCATAACTGTAAACCCACATCTCATCATCAGTTATGCTTCTCTTAAGGAACATCTCATTCTTATTTGTGCGATCCAAAAGCTTTTCACAGATTGTAAGGCGAAGATCTTTCTGGTCTTTACTCACGAACCGTGGATCGAACCTGGCATCAGCGCGATGCATTCCAAGATGGTGAGTCAGGATTTCATGACATGATCCAACTGAAATGTTACGTTCTCCTGCAATCACTCGGACAGTCAGTCTTCGATCGGCATGCACAATTTCACTGACATCCCTGAGATGAGTGTTGCTGGTAGACGTCGAAGGGCACCCTGAATGAGGGTCATCTTTAACTTCTTTCTGGTCATTTTTAAACCATGTGAATCATTCCTAAAACTGAGTACGGCTTAAGCACACATAACTGTAGGCTTCCTGCATTATTTGGTGTGTCTCTGTAGTGGTGTTCTTGAGTTTCACACAAAATTTAATGCAGACACGTTGCTCCTCTAACTCTGCCATCTCAAAATTCGCTAACTATGTGACACAGCATTCTACTCAATATAGCACTGAACAATAACAAACAAGCATACAACAACGAAACTTCCGGCAGTTGCACATTGAACACAGGTATGTGCAGGAATGCCAGCTGCATTTCATTCCAACACACCATTGGGGCAAAATTACGAATGTTCCAGAATTTTTTGAACAGACTTCATATAGCACCTGTCTTATTAAATAATACTATCAAAACACAAACAGAAAGGACAAACCATGTGAACACTTGGATAAAACATGAATGTACTTCAAAAGCAATTCTTCTGGAACCAGATGAATATTTCACAGATAAAAAATTAAATGTTTACTCCAACAAACAAAACGGAGAACTTGCTGGCTACTGTCATAGTACAAAGTGTATGAGACTCCATGGTAGACTGAATTCCTAATATTAGCCAGAGCTATCATACAGAGCAAGACCAAAATAACAAATATTGCAACATCACATCATGTATGAGAAAATCTAGGTAATATCTCAGTTTTTACTTTCTAGCTGCATCATAAAGGAGAAAATAATAGTGGAGGATTCATACAGCAACCAGTTGTTGTTTGGCTAATCGCCAAAGTTATACTCAGCAGCAGCATGTAGCCACCCTCTATCGGTCTGCTGTTGTCGACTTCTCTGACATAAGATATTGATGTTGTTCTCTATTGTATATGCCCGACTTTCCGTTGTATTTACATATCAGAGGCAGCAGCCACAAACATCTTCACTGTAACCGTGACTAAATCTGGGGTTTTCAGAATAATAAGTAATGTTGACTTTTTGCACAGTCGATCACTCTTAATTTGTTGCTGCATTATCGAAGACTAAATAGTTAATAACGTCTTCAGATGATAGTTATTATTTCAACTTCCTATTTCCAATGTTACTACTTATCCACACTGTTTCTGATTTTGTATTATTTCTGTCTGATTGGAAATTAAATGTTAAATAGCTTTAAAGTCACTATTTACACTTTGTAATATTTCTCATCGTCCCCTACATTCCTCGGAGTATGGGACATCGGCATCGGCATCATCATCATCATCATCAAAATTTCATAATCGAACCTTCCGTAATCCAGAGATACAGTTTGCAGCTTGACTATGATTATCATTGATTAATACATGCACTATTGTGGAAATCACTTTACTTTTTTATTAACATCATTTAATAATAATTAAATGATAGGAATGATTGCATTTTGTATATAAGAAAAAGGAGGGTTGACTCTACAATTACTCTCAGCAATTATGACAGCTAAAATGTCTATGATTTTTATAGTTTGTCACTCAAAGATATTGTAGCAAGAACTATGGTCCATTACTATACTTCGATAGAGTCATTAAAAATTTGTATGCTTTTACTTTCACAAAGCTAAGTGTCCGATTCTATTTTTATATTCCATATAACGTCCCTTCGTATAGTGCACAGATCCTATTACCGGTTATTCGGCATGTAATAGAGTTCAATATTGAGCACTACTTTCTCTTGTGCACAGGGAAATGCTAGTTATATCGCACACCACAGCTGCATAGACTTATTCAGAGCACAGAAAAAAAGACAACTAGTAATACCCGTGCATGGCTTATATAACAGAATTTTGAAACAAAAGTAGCCACGTTAAACCCTCTTTGATTTTCCTGAAGGGCTACTTTGCTGCGGGTATTATTCTGATGAGAGATTATACATCATTAATTTTAATTACAACTTTCTCAATGCTATTAATCATTTCTGATATTATCAATCACCTGTCCCCTATGTAACAATAAGCCTGATAATATTGTTCTGAATTAAAAGACTGGTTTTCTGCACTCTGAATAAGTCTACATAGCTGCGGCATGTGACTTAACTGGTGTTACCGTGTGCACGAGAGAAAGTAGTGCTAAGCATTAAACTATGTTACGTGCCGAACAACCGATAATAGGATCTGTAGACTATACAAAGGGACGTTAAATTGAATATAAAAATGGAGTCGGACACTTAGCTTTCTAAAATTAAAAGCGAACGAAGTTTGAATGACTGTATCAAAGTATAGTAATGGGCCATATTTCTGTTGCCGTAATTGCTGAGGGTAATCGTAGGATCAACCCTCCCTTCTCTATATACAAAACACAATCATTCATGATCACTTAATTACTGTTAAATGTTGTTAATAAAAAACTAAAGTGATTTCCACAATAGTGTGTGTATTAGTCAAAGATAAAATATTACGAAGCGTAAATTATGACTTAAAATCTATTTAAAATTTCATTTCCAATCAGAGAGAGATGATAAAAAATCAGAAACAGTGCAGATAAGTAGAAATGTCAGAAATAGGAAGTTGAAATAATATCTAATGTGCACAGAAGTTATTTACTATCTTGTCTTTGGTAACGCAGCAACAAATGAAGGGTGATCGATTGTGCAAAAAGTCAACAGTAATAATAATAATAATTATTATTATTTCTTTCCTTTCTCAGACATTATGTCTGGTTAAAAATGGAAAGTGACACGGACCTTGATCAAGCGTGACTTCCTTTTAACTGTACGGTATATTTTACACTGCATTTAGGAACTTTCGGGTAATTGAACATGTATATAATTACAGATTTCTGTAGTTGTATATATACGTTTGGATGTAGCTGTATTATGTTGATGTACTGATGGATATTGTGTGGTATGACTGCTGTAGTTGATAGTATAATTGGTATAATGTCACCTTTATCCTGATGCCACATGTCCTTGACTTCCTCAGCCAGTTGGATGTATTTTTCAATTTTTTTTCCTGTTTTCTTCTGTATATTTGTTGTATTGGGTATGGATATTTCGATTAGGTGTGTTAATTTCTTCTTTTTATTGGTGAGTATGATGTCAGGTTTGTTATGTGGTGGTGTTTTATCTCTTAAAATGGTTCTGTTCCAGTATAATTTGTATTCTTCATTCTCCAGTACATTTTGTGGTGCATACTTGTATGTGGCAACGTATTGTTTTATTAGTTTATATTGTATGGCAAGTTGTTGACGTATTATTTTTGCTACAGTGTCATGTCTTCTGGTGTATTCTGTATTTGCTAGTATTGTACATCCGCTTGTGATGTGATCTACTGTTTCTGTTTGTTGTTTGCAAAGTCTGCATTTATCTGTTGTGGTATTGGGATCTTTAATAATATGCTTGCTTTAATATCTGGTGTTTATTGTTTGATCCTGTATTGCAATCGTGAATCCTTCCGTCTCACTGTATATATTGCCTTTTCTTAGCCATGTGTTGGAAGCGTCTTGATCGATGTGTGGCTGTGTTACATGATACAGGTGCTTGCCACGTAGTGTTTTCTTTTTCCAATTTACTTTCTTTGTATCTGTTGATGTTATGTGATCTAAAGGGTTGTAGAAGTGGTTATGAAATTGCAATGGTGTAGCCGATGTATTTATATGAGTGATTGCTTTGTGTATTTTGCTAGTTTCTGCTCGTTCTATAAAGAATTTTCTTAAATTGTCTACCTGTCCATAATGTAAGTTTTTTATGTCGATAAATCCCCTTCCTCCTTCCTTTCTGCTTAATGTGAATCTTTCTGTTGCTGAATGTATGTGATGTATTCTATATTTGTGGCATTGTGATCGTGTAAGTGTATTGAGTGCTTCTAGTTCTGTGTTACTCCATTTCACAACTCCAAATGAATAGGTCAATATCGGTATATCTATATTTTTCTTTTAGTTCTTCTTTAATATTTGTATTATCTATTCCTATTTTTTGCCTGTATCCTAGATATTTATAGGCATCTGTTTTTTTCCATCGCTTCTATGCAGTCACTGTGGTTATCCAATATGTAAACTTCTTGTTCAGTGTGTTTTCCCTTGATTATGCTATTTTTCTTACATTTGTCTGTTCTGAAAGCCATATTTATATCATTGCTGAATATTTCTGTTATCTTTAGTAATTGGTTGAGTTGTTGATTTGTTGCTGCCAGTAGTTTTAGATCATCCATGTATAGCAAATGTGTGACTTTGTGTTGGTATGGTCCAGTAATATTATCGCCATAATTTGTATTATTTAGCATGTTGGATAGTGGGTTCACAGCAAGGCAGAACCAGAAAGGACTTAATGAGTCTCCTTGGTATATTCCATGTTTGATCTGTATTGGCTGTGATGTTATATTATTTGAATGTGTTTGGATATTAAGTGTGGTTTTCCAATTTTTCATTACTATGTTTAGGAACTGTATCAATTTAGGATATACTTTGTATATTTCCAATATCTGTAGTAACCATGAGTGGGGTACACTATCAAAAGCTTTTTGGTAATCAATGTATGCGTAGTGTAGTGACCTTTGTTTCGTTTTAGCTTGATATGTCACCTCTGCATCTATTATCAGTTGCTCTTTACATCCTCGTGCTCCTTTGCAGCAGGCTTTTTGTTCTTCATTTATAATTTTGTTCTGTGTTGTATGTGTCATTAATTTCTGTGTAATGACTGAAGTTAATATTTTGTATTTTGTTGGTAGGCATGTTATGGAGCGATATTTTGCTAGGTTTGCTGTGTCTGGTTGATCTTTAGGTTTCATATAAGTTATTCCTTGTGTAAATGTATCGGGGACTGTGTATGGGCCTGCAATGTAAATGTTAAATAATTTAGTTAGATGTGAATGTGTTGAGGTGAACTTCTTTAGCCAGAAATTTGCTATTTTATCTTTTCCAGGGGCTTTCCAATTGTGCGTAGAATTAATTGCTCGGGTGACTTCATGTTGCAAAATTATCACTTCAGGCATTTGTGGTATCATCTTGTATGTGTCTGTTTCTGCTTGTATCCACCGTACATGTCTGTTATGTTATACCGGGTTTGACCATATGTTGCTCCAGAAGTGTTCCATGTTTGTTATGTTTGGTGGATTGTCTATTTTAATTTGAGTGTTATCTATTGTCTGATAAAATTTGTTCTGGTTTGTGTTGAATATTTGGTTTTGTTTCCTTCTATTTTCACTTTTTTTGTATCTTCTAAGTCGTTTGGCCAACGCTTGTAATTTCTGCTTCTTTTCATCTAATTGCTCTATCGCTTCTTGTTGTGAGATTTTACCTAACCTTTTTCGTTTTTTGTCTGATTTTTCATTTCTTATAAATTGTTATAGTGGTCCAATGTCTTTTCTCAGTTTTTCTATTCTGATCTGTAGCCTGTGTTGCCATGCTGGTTTTGTGGGTTTCTTCTGTGTGTTGGTTGGTTCTGATCTCTGCCTAGTGTGTATATTTAGTGTAGTGAGTGCTCCTATATAAACCAGTAGTTGTAACTCTTCCATAGTTGTGTTTTCATTTATTTTGTTGTGTATGATTGTGTTGATAGTTGTTATTGTTGTTTCGACTGGTGGGTTATTTGGTGGTCTATCCTAGAATGGTCTAATGTCTGTTTTTGTGTCTTTGTATTCTATATATGTCAGCTGAAATTTTTCTTCTATATCTAACATGTGTGTCACTTCGTGTTCTTTTTGTGCTTGTTCTGGTGGCTGTCTTAAGATTTCGTTTTACTCTGATTGTTTAATTGATGCATGTTGTTCTTAGTTTGTTTGCTCTGGGATGTTTTGAGTCCATTACTGTATTTTCTTCTTCTTCTTCTTCTTCTGATTGCACATTATTTTGTTCCAGTATTTGTTGTACTTGTTGTTTGATGTTTTCTAATTCTGACTGGGGTATCCTGTCATTTTTGATTATTACACAGATCTGATCAGCTAGTCGTTGTTCTTTTAAAAATTTTAATTCTGGTTATCTGGTAATAAATGTTGTGTATACTTGTGATCTGTATACAGTTGTGTTGGTTCCTAGGTTTGTTGCTTGGTAATAACAGAACATGAGGTGTCGATTAACTTCATCTGACCATCTCATCCTCTGCCTTTGTTTTCCTTCTAGGGTGGTTGCAGGAAGCATATCCTGCAAAACACCTCTATTTGAATTTAAATCAGTTTCCAGTTGGCTAGCAGTGTTGTTACCACTGTGGGCAGGCATAGGGTTCAAGCGTTGTCCCCGACCATGACGGCGCTTGTCCGAGGCTTCTTTAGTTCTGTCCTGAACCAACTCATCACACTAAAAGGGGGGTTAGCCCTATTAGTGGTTTGTTCTTTTCGTCGCCTTTTACGACTGGCAGAACATACCGGAGGCCTATTCTTTTCCCGGGCCTCCACGGGATTTATTATTATTATTATTATTATTATTATTAGGAAAACCCAAAACTTAGTCGCCACTACAGTGAAGATGTTTGTGGCTGTTCCATCCGATGTGTAGATACAACAAAAAAGTAGGGCATACACAGTAGATAACAACATTAACATCTTACGTCAGAGAAGTCGACAACAGCAAACTGACAGAGGGCAGCTAAAACCACCACCACCACCACCACCACTACCACCCAAGAACACCTGCAGAAGGCAAGCCACACCTCAGTGTCCAATAAGAGGCTCTCGGCACACTAACTGCTACTTATTGGCAGTAATCAGCAGCTGAAGATGTTGAACACATGTTCAGTGAAATATTGTTGAATTTATGCAATGTAATCAAGCAGCAAACCAAAACCCATATGTGATCGTAGGGCATTGTGTATTAGGCTCTTTAAAGGTCCTTACTAAAATATGTGGAGGTGAGTGTGGTTAAAAAAGGGGTTAAAATTTTCTTTGTAAAGCTCAATCAGTCAAGTGTATGCACACACAATCTGCATGATAAAAGATAGACTATGTTAGATATTTAAAAAAACTGATATATCAATAACCTACAACAGAAATGTGTGCCTGTGAAATCACTTATGAAAAAATGAAAGAGTGACCCACTGTGCTACACATGAGATTTATAACCTAACATAGACTAACAACAATGGCAGAAAGTGCAAAATTTCT
The DNA here is from genome assembly GCF_023898315.1 of Schistocerca nitens. Taxonomy (NCBI): domain Eukaryota; kingdom Metazoa; phylum Arthropoda; class Insecta; order Orthoptera; family Acrididae; genus Schistocerca; species Schistocerca nitens. Next base: position 279,825,220 of record NC_064618.1, on the reverse strand, counting down.
AAGCAGGCAAGGTTTTATCACAAACAGAAGGCTGTAGAAGCATGCATGACTAGAGAAGGATACATGCTGTCTGTAAAAAAAATAATGGGACTACTGGAGAAAAGAGAAGCATCTGTATGAATAGAAAGAGCTCAGATAAAAGCAAATACTAAGCAAAGAAAAGACTATTGAAAAGTGGACAGAATACATAGAAGGTATGTACCAGGAAATGAACTTACCGTATTTATTCGAATCTAAGCCGCACTTTTTTTCTGGTTTTTGTAATCCTAAAAACTGCCTGAGGCTTAGAATCGAGTTAAAAGTAAGCGGAAGTTCTGAAAAATGTTGGTAGGTGCTGCTACAACTAACTTCTGCCATCGAATATATGTAGCGCTACACAGGCGTGCTTTGCACGCACTAAGATAAATACTGGCGCCAAAACCTCTGCGTCAGTAAATAAATTAAAAGAAAAGGTAGAAGAATGTAAACATTATGCCATGTATGCTATGGTGTTTGCTGCTATCTCATTTAAATCCTGTCTGCCTAATAAACTACGAAAACAGAGTGAGACAACAGCAAATGCGGAAGACTATACCGTACATGTCATGTCATGTTTATATTCGTATTATTCTTATGCTGAACAGTGATACAGTCAGAAATGAAGAACAGCAACTGACTAGATTTTTAAATCTAAGATGAATCTAATTTCTGTGCAGAATGTAATGTACTAAAGAGGCGTCTGCAAAGATTTTCAAACACAGAAAAATTTTTGCTCAACTTTCGTTCAGAACATCTATCTTCTATTGTATGCAGTCTATTATTTGGTTCTTGTTGACCATTATCAAAGAAAGCTGCAGTGTAAGTAACAACAAATAGCAGTCTTTCGGCATTGTTTCGCTTATGAGACAATTCCTCTCTTTTTTTTATTGTAAGCCGTGGTAGTGTGCACAGAAGAAATCCACAGGCTGTAAACACTCATTATCAGAGTGCGACAAACAATGCATAACACAGTACAATAATGCATTTTCAGCTTAGAGTGACGTAAACACCTATAACAAAGAGAACGGCACTCATCAGATCAAAGCAAAATAAGCAATTGATTCAAACCCGACGAAGCACGTGAAAAAGGAAGGGTACCCGTATAAATACTGACGGAGCGCCTGACACATAGCAATGGCTACTTGGTAAAGCTTAACTGTTAAGCTTACAACTCGAACCTAACTACTGTAGCTGTATCTTCATCCATTCGACCTCAATTGTGTATCATGTTACAATGGACCAACTTTATTTCGATTTGGAGTTGCGGTCTAAAACTTTTCTGTCCCCTTGAATTTCGAGTCTCAAATTTCAGGTGCGGCTTAGGTTCGGGAAAATTTTTTTTTCCTTAATTTCGAGTCTCATTTTTCAGGTACGGCTTAGATTTGAGTAGATATGGTAATATATTATACAAAGGGAAAAGGAGCACATGATGATGAGATGAAAAGTGTGGTGCTGTGAGAACAATTGAACGTAGCACTGAAAGACCCAATCCAAAATAAGGCCCCTCCAGTGGATGACATACACTCTGTTACTGAGATCTTGAGAGAGCTAGCCAGGGAAAAACTATTCCATTTAATGTGCAAGATATGTGTGACTGGCAAAATTCCCACAGACTTCATGAAGAATGTAATAATTCTAGTTACAAGGAATGCAGGTGCTGACATTAGTGAATATTACTAAACTATCAGTTTTATGTCATGGTTGCAAAATACTGACACAATTTTTACTGTTAATCAAACAGCTATTATTCAAAGCAAAGGCACACACTGTAGATCATAGTGTAAGTGCATAGTTTAAGTCTTAAATTAATTGCATATTTCCGTATTTAAGAGGTGTATAATTGTGTTTTAGTAACAGTAACATGTACAATTGTGCCACATGAACAACTGGTCAAACCAGCACTCCACAGATGTTATTCTATGCACTAAGCTATGGCTCACTAGCCACAGATGTGGGGATCGACACCAGAGGTCCCACCATCAGCCACCAGCACAAGTCTACAGCATTGGCTGTGCAAATCAACTCAAAACTAGCACTACTGACACCAGTGCTGTCTACACTTGTCTGTATCTAGGCAGATGCGAGACTCCCGATCTCAGTTTGCACCTTGCTGTCAACTATTAATTACTGTCAAGATCTGAATGTTGCTATGCTACCGACTTTGTGAGGTCTTCAGGCAGTTTCATGTTATTGTATACTCTGCCATTATGTGCTGTACCAAATTCAAAAACCATTGTTCACTTGTGTTGTGTGCCCCAGCAGTATAGTACAACTTTTAGTAATGGTAACATATACACAGTCTGTAGTGCAGTAGTCATTTATTTGTTTGTTTGTTTGTTTTGGATGGTCGGTAACTGGGATGACTACAGTTCAGTCAGTGGCCAGCCGCTGTTGGTGAATCACCAGGAGACAAACAAGTCACACATCCAGCTCTTTGTGTGTGTTTTCATAGTTTAATTATCAAGTTGGTAGTAGTAGGATGGATAGGGTGTGTGCTTGCTGTATGCAGACACATGTGGAGCTTGTCGCAGTCCACAAACAGTTGAAGACACTTATGGCCATGGTCAGCTGTCTGCAAGCTGCTGCCTTTGAGTGTAGCAGCAGTGTAGAAACTGGTGCATTGCATGGGTCTCCTCAGGGGTCGCTTGTTTCGCAGAAGATCCACACTCAATGCAGGGTGAGTGACGGGTTATTATGTAGTAGACTGCATCAGGGTGGAGGGTCAATGTGGAGGCTGGCTGTCTGGCCACATCCATTCACTCTCTGAAAGGAGAAATGGCCACTTCTTCAGTAGGATCCGAGCAGGCACATGAGGGTGACAGGTTAACTAGCTATCGGAAGTACCAATGTTAGATGCTTCATGAAGCCCTGTAGGGTAATAGTGCCACGGCAGAAAGTATTCCAACGTACACTCAGTGTGTCTGTTGTGGGGCCTCAACCAAGATGTGAGGGGGCCCTGCCTGCAAGTTGCAATAGTCTGCAAGGTGTTGCTCATGTCGGCACCAATTACACCTGTTACATGGATTCTGAGAACATCCTCAATTCCTATGTGCTGCTGGCAGAAAAGGTGAAGAATGTTGGCTTCTCTAATGTGGTACAAGCAGAACACAATTTGCAGCATAATACCAATAGTCGATAGGGATCCTTTTATTTGGAGTCGTGTGGAGGGTCTCCACCAGAGGCTCCGTTGATTCTGTGACACTCATGGCTGCAGGTTTCTCAACCTGCATTATGGATTGGAAAGTAGTAGGTTGAAAGGTCAGGGGTGCACTACGCACAGGAAGCAGCTACTTGGGTAGTGGAGTACTTGTGTAGCAAGTATGGGGTTGTTTTAGATTAGGCAGTAGTTTGAGGTCCTCTGATGAATGCTTGCCAGTTGATATGCACATTGCAAAATTAAATCCATACAAAGTAGAGATACTTTGACTGTCAAAGTTGTAAAAATAAACTGTCAAAATTTTTGTAATAACTTTCCTGAACTTACTGCGCCCTCCAGGTAAGTTAACACACTCAAATTATTCTCAGGGCCAAGAGCTGGCTGAAACTTGAAGTAGAAAGCTCTGAAATACACTCCTGGAAATGGAAAAAAGAACACATTGACACCGGTGTGTCAGACCCACCATACTTGCTCCGGACACTGCGAGAGGGCTGTACAAGCAATGATCACACGCACGGCACAGCGGACACACCAGGAACCGCGGTGTTGGCCGTCGAATGGCGCTAGCTGCGCAGCATTTGTGCACCGCCGCCGTCAGTGTCAGCCAGTTTGCCGTGGCATACGGAGCTCCATCGCAGTCTTTAACACTGGTAGCATGCCGCGACAGCGTGGACGTGAACCGTATGTGCAGTTGACGGACTTTGAGCGAGGGCGTATAGTGGGCATGCGGGAGGCCGGGTGGACGTACCGCCGAATTGCTCAACACGTGGGGCGTGAGGTCTCCACAGTACATCGATGTTGTCGCCAGTGGTCGGCGGAAGGTGCACGTGCCCGTCGAGCTGGGACCGGACCGCAGCGACGCACAGATGCACGCCAAGACCGTAGGATCCTATGCAGTGCCGTAGGGGACCGCACCGCCACTTCCCAGCAAATTAGGGACACTGTTGCTCCTGGGGTATCGGCGAGGACCATTCGCAACCGTCTCCATGAAGCTGGGCTACGGTCCCGCACACCGTTAGGCCGTCTTCCGCTCACGCCCCAACATCGTGCAGCCCGCTTCCAGTGGTGTCGCGACAGGCGTGAATGGAGGGACGAATGGAGACGTGTCGTCTTCAGCGATGAGAGTCGCTTCCGCCTTGGTGCCAATGATGGTCGTATGCGTGTTTGGCGCCGTGCAGGTGAGCGCCACAATCAGGACTGCATACGACCGAGGCACACAGGGCCAACACCCGGCATCATGTTGTGGGGAGCGATCTCCTACACTGGCCGTACACCACTGGTGATCGTCGAGGGGACACTGAATAGTGCACGGTACATCCAAACCGTCATCGAACCCATCGTTCTACCATTCCTAGACCGGCAAGGGAACTTGCTGTTCCAACAGGACAATGCACGTCCGCATGTATCCCGTGCCACCCAACGTGCTCTAGAAGGTGTAAGTCAACTACCCTGGCCAGCAAGATCTCCGGATCTGTCCCCCATTGAGCATGTTTGGGACTGGATGAAGCGTCGTCTCACGCGGTCTGCACGTCCAGCACGAACGCTGGTCCAACTGAGGCGCCAGGTGGAAATGGCATGGCAAGCCGTTCCACAGGACTACATCCAGCATCTCTACGATCGTCTCCATGGGAGAATAGCAGCCTGCATTGCTGCGAAAGGTGGATATACACTGTACTAATGCCGACATTGTGCATGCTCTGTTGCCTGTGTCTATGTGCCTGTGGTTCTGTCAGTGTGATCATTTGATGTATCTGACCCCAGGAATGTGTCAATAAAGTTTCCCCTTCCTGGGACAATGAATTCACGGTGTTCTTATTTCAATTTCCAGGAGTGTATTTAGTGAGGCAAGCAACATATATCAAAATGACAGATGAGACGCCACAAGGAGGAGTAGTCTTCATTGTTGTTGAGCAAAATATAGTGTCTATTGGGATCAAAATTTTGCCTGACAGTGAAGTTATCTGGACATGAGTAACAAGCATAGGTGAAATCAAGTTAATAATAATATGTTTTTACACCAGCCACCTGATTCTGCCACAATAGTTGTAGAATCATTCAAGGAAAGTAAGGTTCAGTAGTGTGGAAATACCCAGATCATGCAGTGTTAGTTGGAGGTGATTTTAATCTACTGAGCATAGACTGGGACGTCTATATAGATTCACTGCAGGTGGTACAGGCAGTCATTCTTGTGAAGTACTTCTAAATACATTTTCTGAAAACTGCCTTGAACAATTAGACAACCCACACACAAAAGCAATATTTTAGACCTTCTAGCTACAAACAGTCCTGACCTTATCAACAGTGTTGGTATAGAGACATGGATTAGTGATGATCATGTCATCACAGTGATGATGGTTACTAAAGCTAATGAATCCATCCAGAAGGCTACAAGAGTATTTATGCTCGAAAAGGCAGGTAAGTAGTAGTTAGTATCCAATTTAGACAATAAATGAAATCACTTAGCACCAATATGATAGACATAGAGGAATTATTGGCAAAGTTTAATCTGACTGTAAATCACGCTCTGGAGACGTATGTGCCAAATAAATGGATTACGGATGAAAAGGACCCTTCATGGTTTAATAATGCAGTTTGCAGAATTCTGAGGAAAAAGAGATTGTTGCGCTCTCGGTTCAAAACACAATGCGCAAATGTTGACAGCCTAAAGGTAGTAGCAATTCGTGAGACCGTAAGAATATCAATGCCTGAAGCATGCGACATCTTTTACTGTCATACCTTAGCGAAAAAGCTTGCCAAGAATCTGACAAAATTCTTGTCATTTGTAAAATCACTAAGGGAGTCAAACACTTCTATCCAGCAACTTGTCAATCAGTCTGGGGTGGCAACAGCAGACAGCAAAAGGAAAGCTGAAGTTTTAAATTTCAAGTTTAAGAAATCTTTCACACAGGTGGATTGTACAAACACACTGTTGTTTGACTTTAATATAGACACTCACATAGAGCAATGGCCAAGAAAAACACCTGAAAGAGGAGAAAATAGATAAGTCACCAGGTCCAGACAGATTCCCAATTTGATTCTACAGAGAGTGCTCTGTGCTATTAGCCCCCTGTTTAGCCAGCCTTTATCGCAAATCTCTCACTCAGAGAAAACTGCCAAGCAACTGGAAAAAAAAGCACAGGTGACTCCTACGTATAAGAAACGTAAAAGAATGGACCCACTTAATTACAGACCTATATCCTTAACCTTGGTTTGCTGCAGAATTCCCGTACACATTCCAAGTTCGAAAATAATAAATTTCCTTGAGACAGAAAAGCTTCTGCCCACAAATCAGCAGAGATTTAGAAAGCATCACTCTTGCGACACTCACTCAGATTGCCCTTTTCTCATACAATATCCTAAGAACCATGGAAGGAGAGTGGCAGGCAGATTCTACATTCCCAGATTTCTAGAAATGTTTGACACAGTACTCCATAGCACACTGTTGATAAGGGTCCAAGCATATGGATTAGGTACCCAGATTCACAAGTGGCCTGATGACTTTTTAAGTAATGGAACCCAATACATTGTTCTTGATGGCGAATGTTCCTAACAGACAAGGGGGCCAACATCAGATGTGCTCTTGAATAGTGTTATAGGACTACTCTTGTTCTCTATATACATAAATGATCTGAATGATCTAGCAGAAAGGATGACCTGTAATTTACAACTGTTTGCTGATGATTCTGTGGTGTACAGGCAGGTGTTGTCCTTGAGCGACTGTAAGGAGATACAAGATGCTGGTGTGATGAATGTCAGCTTGCTCTAACTATAGGAAAATGTACATCAGTGGGGATACATAGGACAAACAATCCTGTATTGCTCGAATACAGCAATAGTAGGGTGCGTTTCGTCACAAGGTTATTTGGTAACCGTGATAGCGTTACGGAGATGTTTAGCAAACTCAAGTGGCAGACTCTGCAAGAGAGGCGCTCTGCATCACGGTGTAGCTTGCTAACCAGGTTTCGAGAGGGTGCATTTCTGGATGAGGTATTGAATATATTGCTTCCCCCTACTTATACCTCCCGAGGAGATCACGAATGTAAAATTAGAGAGATTTGAGCGTGCATGGAGGCTTTCAGACAGTCGTTCTTCCCACGAACCATACGCGACTGGAACAGAAAAGGGAGGCAATGACAGTGGCACGTAAAGTGCCCTCTGCCACACACCGTTGGATGGCTTGCGGAGTATAAATGTAGGTGTAGGTGTAGATGTAGATGCTTCAGAGTCACAATGATTAAATATCTAGTATGCCTAGAAATGTAAAATGGAATCAGCATGTCATGTTGGTAGGTGGGAAGGCAAATGCTTGACTATATTTTATTGGGAGAATCTTGAAAAAGTGTAGTTCATCCATAAAGGAGAAGGTGTACAGAACTCTAGTGTGATCCATTCTTGAGTACTGTTCACATGTTTGGGATCCCCACCAGTTTGGATTAAAAGAAAACACTGAAGCAATTCAGAGGCACACTGCTAGATTTATTACGGGTATGTTCAATCAGCATGCAAGCAAGATACTTCACGATATCAAATGGGAATCCCTGGCAGGAAGGACGACAATGCTCTTTTTGCAAGGCACTATTACTATTGTGGAAATTTAACTGATGCTAACATACGTTTTGCATAAGGACCACAAAGATAAGATGCAAGAAATTAGGTCTTGTATGGACGCTTTTAGTGTGTCTTTCTCCCCTTGTTGTATTTGCGTGTGGAACAGGAAAGGAAATGGGTATGTGGTACCCTCCACCATGCACCTTATGGAGGCTTGCAGAGTATGTATGTATACGAAGCTGCAGACAGGCACAAGCTGTCTTTCTTTGACCTATTTGTATGTAGGGAAGATTGGAAAGTCTAGCCACACTTTTTTTAACAGTTCTTCATTCAAATGTACCCAGTTACTTCAGCATCATACAATAACAAAATGAGCTCTTAATGTGAAACACGCCTTCAGTCAATCTCAGAATTAATGCAAAATAAGTGTAGCTTGTCAAACATACAGGGTTGTAACAATGGAAGAAAATTTAACTGCAGAGTTACAGTCCTCCTCCATGGACAAAGTATCTAAACTTCAACTAATTTAGTGTACATGTAGTAAAAGAAGGTTTTTATTTATATTTACAACCAATGCCACAAGAAGTAAATTAAAACTAATACTTACATGCATTTAACAAAACACACCAGCGGAATAACACTGAGTTTCTTCAACAGATCACATCCTAAGAACACGCCAAAGCAGCCGAGTCCTTTGCTAAGAACAAGAAACGATGTGAACCAGCTGTCCTTAGATGATGGATAAATAGCTCGTGACTCAGGTGTTTCACTGATGTATCTCCCAGGTATGCCTTTCATAGTACTACTCCAGGAGCGAATCCACTGCCACAATATTACTTGTTCTTTTGTTGAGGAACACCCTGAAATAAATAAGTAAATAATTAAAAACAATGTTCATCTACTTTTACATGACTGTTACAGGACGTAATAACAAAACTATAAAACAGATATGTTAATACTTATAACCTGTAAAATACTTGTGACATTTCTAGTAAACTTTGTAGCAAGAAGTGAATATGTTAAACTTAAATGCAATGCTCTCAATAAAAATGCACAATATAGAGGCACAGAGCGGCTGGTATGCCACATTAGTTCCAAAATATTTTCTTTTTGTACTATTCAGTAAACAACATTCCGTGATCCAAGTGATGAACATAAACCTTCTTGAAATCTAACATTATGGCTTGCCAGTAGCAACGCACCTGACCTAACATACTGGAACTTTATATATCTGCTTGTGTCTGTATATGTGTGGATGGATATGTGTGTGTGCGCGCGAGTGTATACCCATCCTTTTTTCCCCCTAAGGTAAGTCTTTCCGCTCCCGGGATTGGAATGACTCCTTACCCTCTTCCCTTAAAACCCAAATCCTTTCGTCTTTCCCTCTCCTTCCCTCTTTCCTGATGAGGCAACCATTGGTTGCGAAAGCTAGAATTTTGTGTGTATGTTTGTGTGTCTATTGACGTGCCAGCGCTTTCGTTTGGTAAGTCACATCATCTTTGTTTTTAGATATATTTTTTCCCGGAATCTCTCTCTCTCTCTCTCTCTCTCTCTCTCTCTATATATATATATATATATATATAGAGAGAGAGAGAGAGAGAGAGAGAGAGAGAGAGAGAGAAATAAAAATTTTCTAAAAGGAATGAGATGGACAGCCGAGATGACCATCATCATGTTCATCTGAGAGAAAAAGTAAAAGATGAGGATTAAACCAGCTATAAAGGTAAGGTAAGGTAAGGTAAGGTATCATAATGGATGAAGTATTCCAGCCGAAAACGTCCTAAGGTCCTCTGGGGATAACGAAAAGTGGCACACCTTCTGTGCCTGATTATAAGGTCTCTGATCACTATAAAAGACCAGTGAGACAGGCAGCTCAATGAAACTGTAAGAGCAAATAATGTTAACACACTTAGACTAAAACAATAACGGATGTAAAATAATAAGAAAATTAGAACATGGGTTCAAAGACCAAGCTACTAGCCAAGAACAGCCAGAGGTCTCCCAAGGTAGACTGCACCTGCAAGGCAACCGACCACCCCCTGCCCAAGGGCTGGCAAGACAATACTGTCTGATCTTCAAATAACATTATAAACGCTGCATCATCAGATAAATTCTAAGATTAGATGCACTGGTTGGTTTTCATCGGCTAAAATTGAGAATAGTGAGTCAGGTAGCATCAATGTCTATCTTTAATGAAGTTGAAGTGTGTAATCACAGCTGTAGTAAGGTGGTGCAGCTTATTTAAGAAAAGGGGAGCCTAATGAGATCGATCTGGAGTCAGTGAAGAATTTTAGATTCTTGTCAAGACATGAATCTTTTATGAAACATAGCTAGTTAGGTGTAGCTACAGAATACCACTATCCATTCCATGACACTAGAAGTTGTCGGTATAGTGCCCTCCATATCCTGAGGTCCATTACCTTTAACTTTAGGTCATTCTTTTTGATAACATCCTTTGAAAATGATCCATAAATTCATTTCCTGGGATTTCGACATGCCACAGGGTCCACAGAAAAATAACTGACCTTCCAGGGTTTTGGAACTCAGAGAGAAGGTGATGAATAGACAATACCAGTGGATGTTGGCGGCAGGAAAGAGTTGCTATGGCTTGTAAAATGCTCAGAATAACTGCAGATTAGAAAAACTTGTGTGAGGAGTAGCTGTAGAGGCATCTAAAAGCTCACACAATCGTTACCGGTCCTGCAATAAAGATGCTATATTCCTGCAGTATAGAGTGTTGCTCACTGTGTCAGAGGCGCAACCCGTTTGGTCATTGTCACAGGAACCATTGGTATAAATTATTTCCAAACTCTGGAATTTGTTCACCACTGCCTAAAACAGTCACTGAAGAAGAGATAGGTCTGTTACGTTTTCTGGCCTGAAGGATATACCTAGACGAAGTTCTGTACCTAGATCCATATGATTACTCTGCAATTCAAATTAAACATCTGACGTAGGGTTCATCAAGCCATCCTCATTTGTCTACCACTCCACACTCAAACAGCGTGTAGGAAAAGTGAACACTTAAATGTTTTAATGAAAGCGGTGATTTCTGTTATTTTATCATGATGATCGTATCTCCCTATATAGGTGGGCACCAACAAAATATTTTCACAATCGGAGGAGGGAGTCTGTGACCGAAATTTCAAGAGGAAATCGTGCTGCAACAAAAAACACATTTTTATGATTCCCACCTCAATTCGCTTATCATATTTGTGGCACTCTCTCTCCTATTTTGCAATAATAGAAAATGACCTGCCCTTCTTTGAACTTTGTCAATGTCCTCTGTCAATCCTACCTGGTGCATGTTATACAACGTGCAACAATACTCCACAAGAGGACCGACATGTAGTGCAGACAGTTGCTTTAGTAGACCTGTTGCATATTCTAAGTGTTCTGCCAATAAATCAAAGTCTTTGGTTTGCTTCACCACAACATTGTCTATAAGTTCAATTTAAGATATTCATAACTGTAATCCATTAGTTGGGTTGGGTTGTTTAGGGGAAGAGACCAGACAGCGAGGTCATCGGTCTCATCAGATTAGGGAAGGACAGCGAAGGAAGTTGGCTGTGCCCTTTCAAAGGAACCAACCAGGCATTTGCCTGGAGCAATTTAGGGAAATCACGGAAAACCTAAATCAGGATGGTCGCACATGGGATTGAACCATCGCCCTCCCAAATGTGAGTCCAGTGTGCTAGCCACTGCGCCACTTCGCTCTAACCCCTTAGTACCTAGTTGCATTCACAGCCTTTAGATTTGTGTGATTACTGTGTAAACGAGGTTTAGCAGATTCCTTTTATTACTCAGGTGGGTAACTTCACACTTTTCGTTACTAAATTACTCAGATTCAACTGTCACTTTTTGCGCCATACAGCTATCTTTCCTAAATCATTTTGCAATCATCTGATGATTTTACAAGATGGTAAATGACAGTATCATCTGCAAACAATCTAAGAGGGCTGTTCAGACTCTCCTAAATCATTTATACAGATTAGGAACAGCAGAGGGCCTATAACACTTCCTTGAGGGACACCAGATAGCACTTCTGTTTTACTCAATGTCTTCCCATCGATTACTATGAACTGTGACCTTTCTGACAGGAAATCTTGAATCCATCCATGCAACTGAGATGGTACTCTGTAGGCATCCAATGTGATTAGAACTTGCTTGTGAGGAACTGTGTTGTGGAAATCTAGAAATATGGAACCAATTTGCTGTCGATAGCACTCGTTACTTCACGAGAATAAAGAGCTAGTTGTGTTTTCCAAGAATGATATTTTCTGAATAAGTGTTGCCAATAAATTGTTTTCTTTTAGGTAATTCATAATGTTGGAACACACAACATGTTCCAAACTCCTACTCCAAATCGACGTTAGTGATAAGGATCTGTAATTCAGCAGATTACTCTTATTTCCTTTCTTGAGTATTGGTGTGACCTGTGCAACTTTCCACTCTTCAGGTGTGGATCTTTTGATTAGCGAGTGGTTGTATATGATTGCTAAGTATGGAGCTATTATATCCACATCCACTGAAAGGAACATAACTGGTATAAATCCAGACCACAGGTCTTGCTTTTATTAAGTGATTAAAGCTGCTTCACTACAGTGAGGATATCTACATCTGAGTTACTCATGTTAGCTGTTGTTCTTGATTCGAATTCTGGTATATTTAATTTGTCTTCTTTGGTGAAGGAATTTGAGAAAACCATGTTTAGTGTCTCTGCTGTAGTGGCACTGTCACGAGTAACAGTACCATTGCTATTGTGAAATTAAGGTATTGCTTGCGTCTTGCCACTGGTGTATTTTACACATGACCAAAATCTCTTTGGGTTTCCCATCACATTTCAAGACAGAGTATCACTGTAAAAACTATTGAAAGCATCTCACACTGAAGATCACACTAAATTTCAAGCTTCTACAAAACTTAGGCAATCTTGGGGATTTTGCATTCTTTAAAATTTGACATGCTTCTTTTTTGTTGCTTCAGTGACAGTGTTATAATCTGTTTTGTGTGCCAAGGGGGTTATGTAATGTCTTCTATTAATTTATTTAATATATATCTTTCATAAACTGTTGATATATTTCTTTGAATTCACACCACATGTGGTCTACACTTACATAGTCAAATTGGAAGGAGTGGAGACTGTGTCTTCGGAAGGCATTGAGAGAATTTTTACTTGCTTTTTTAACAGACATATTTCGCATTTATTTTTGGTGGATTTGTATTTTACGTTATTCAATCTCCCAATACCTGTCATGATACTCCATAGCAAGCAAGCCTCCACGAAGGTGTCTGCAAGAATGATTGTGAGAAAAGCTTAAGGAAGATCATGCTTATTTGAAAAAGGGTAGAGTATAAACATGCTGCTATCAGGACACCAGACCAAGGTCGTTCCTGTAAAGGTTCTGTCCTTTTATCCAAGAAGAAAATATGGCGGTTCGCAATTATGTATGTGGATAGTGTAGTGAAGTAACGCCGAAGTTGTCAAATCAGGAAGTGGGCTATCTGGGGGCTTTAAATTTTGACAGGCTGTAGCTGCTGTTCTGTGATAATTATGTTTTAAGAATTGTAATAAATACATGTGTCATCAATACACAGGGAAGGTTAATTTCTATTATAGGAAACTAATATCCTCAAGATAGATGTCTATAACCAATGGTGTAGAATTTGTTGTCATTTGAACAGAATGTGGCATTCATATTCTTCTGAGCCTCAAAGCGTGTTAGTCGGTGGTGGGATTCCCCCGCCCCCTTGTATTTTGCATTCTTTTTGTAAGATATGTAAGGCAGTGATCAGGGAGAATGATCTTCAACACAGTTAACACAAAAGTGTTGTTTTCCACACGGTGAATTCTCGTGTAATGTTCAACCACAGTCTACCAAATTAGGGCATTCATATAGCATGACAACATATACAAAGGGAACACATTTAAAACATGCAAGCATGTCACACTGATCAACCATTATTTTCATTTACCTACGAGAGAGCAAACTTCAAAATCAACACTGAATGCTCCATAGGTTGTTCTTTTATCTCTTGTGCCTTGCTGGCTACGATAGACAATGTGGACTCCACAGCCTAGAGCCTGCAGATCTTCATCTTTCTATGGTGTAAGGTCAAAAAGAAAAATTGATTGTAACTGGCATATCACCGAGCTTGTTACATGAGAGCAGGGCCTGTGATTAGTTGAGAGACAACATTTTCATTAATACTAATCTGTTTCTCAATTTATTTATTGAGGCAACTGTACCATACCTTTGTTCAGTTTTATGTACAAAAAGGATTAACCATTTGTTCTGGAACAAATCAAGTATTGGGGAGCACATTTTTCACCTTGAATTGTAAATCAGTTTTCCTCGTATTGAGTAGTTAAGGGAGAACATGTCTTGGGACTGCATCTCTCACACTGTAGCTATCAGGTCTTAACTGTATCACAGGAAACTTTAGTCAGGAAAGCTAATATACAGGGTAATTATAATTAAACCTAAACTTTCAAAACACTGTAGAAATAACACCATTGGTCAGAATGAAGTAAAACTGCAACGAAATATTATCAGAGACGGGCAAAACCAATGGCAGAAGAAAAGAAATGGTGTGAAAAATTGATCAATAGATGGCGCTGTGTCAGAATACGTAAATGAAAACACCTGTCATGCGCATGAGCCTTTGAAGTTGGTATAAATACACCAGGTACACGGCATTCCCTCCTTTCGTGTCTGCGACGTTCGCCTTGACTGTCTCAATGCAGGATCGCGCTCTGCTTGTAAAGCTGTATTACAAGAATGACGACTGAGCACACATCGCTCTGCAGAGGTTCTGGACACTGAAGGGTTTGAAAAAAGGTGTTGATCCAATGACTGCCGTGGGTCTGGAGAAAATGATTCGGAAATTTGAAAAGACAGAAACTTTTGGTGTGCAACCTGGTAGAGGGAGAAAACGAATTGATTCGATGTTAGTGGAAATAGTGGCCACAGCAATGCAGGAGGAGAGAAGTGGTGGTGTGCAAACGTGTAGTGCATGGAAAATTGCCTGAACATTGCACATACCAGTGAGCACAGTGCGTAAAATCCTACGAAACACCCTTCTTTGCTACCCATTCAAAATTACCCATGTGCACTAGTTGCTTCCAGTTGACCTGCCAGCAAGAGAGACCTTCGCTTTAGAATTTCTTGCTCACATGGAAGTGGACAGTGATTGGCCGTGGAAGATTTTGTGGACAGACGAAGCCCACTTCCACCTGACAGGGTATGTCACTACACAGAATTGTCAAATATGGGCAACGGAAAATCCACATGCAAATCAACCAGTATCACTTCATCCTGAAAAGGTCACTGTGTGGTGTGGGTTTACGGCATCATATATCATAGGGCCATTTTTTTGAGGCGGCAGGTGCTTCCAGTCCTGTTAGTTGTACCGTCACTGGTAAGCCCTATGAGTGGCTTTTGCACAACCACATCATTCCAGCTCTCCAACAGTGTGGATATGTGGATGGGATCATTTTTATGCAAGATGGCACACCTTCGCACATTGCAAATCCAGTTAACCAGCTGCTGAAGTGCCACTTCTGAAATGCTAGAATCATCAGCCGCGTTTCCCTAAAGCCTGGCCACCCCGTTCACCTGATCTTAAGCTGTGTGACTTCTGGCTGTGGGGCTATCTGAAAGATGATGTGTTCAGTGTTCTGACTGGAAACTTAGCTGTATTGAAGGCACGCACTGCACAACACATTCTAACAGGACCCTGGAAACACTTGGATCAGTTGTGGAACATGCTGTTTCTAGATTTCAACTTGAAAACGGTGACCAGCACATTAAATATGTTTTGCGCCAGTCACATGGAAATTAATAATCAGATTTGATTTTAATTGAAGCTTTTTATGTGGTTTTTGGCCTCAGGACAATTAAAACCCCCCCATGAACCATAGACCTTGTCGTTGGTGGGGAGGCTTGCATGCCTCAGCGATACAGATAGCCGTACCATAGGTGCAACCACAACGGAGGGGTATCTGTTGAGAGGCCAGACAAACGTGTGGTTCCTGAAGAGGGGCAGCAGCCTTTTCAGTAGTTGCAGGGGCAACAGTCTGGATGATTGACTGATCTGGCCTTGTAACACTAACCAAAACGGCCTTGCTGTGCTGGTACTGCGAACGGCTGAAAGCAAGGGGAAACTAGAGGCCATAATTTTTCCCGAGGGCATGCAGCTTTACTGTATGGTTAAATGATGATGGCGTCCTCTTGAGTAAAATATTCCGGAGGTAAAATAGTCCCCCATTCGGATATCCACGCGGGGACTACTCAGGAGGACGTCGTTATCAGGAGAAAGAATACTGGCGTTCTACGGACAGGAGTGTGGAATGTCAGATCCCTTAATCGGTCAGGTAGGTTAGAAAATTTAAAAAGGGAAATGGATAGGTTAAAGTTGGATATGGTGGGAATTAGTGAAGTTCGGTGGCAGGAGGAACAAGACTTTTGGTCAGGTGAATACATGGTCATAAATACAAAATCAACTAGTGGAATTGCAGGAGTAGGTTTAATAATGAATAAAAAAATAGGAATGCAGGTAAGCTACTACAAACAGCACAGCGAACGCATTGTTGTGGCCAAGATAGACACGAAGCCCACACCTACGACAGTAGTACAAGTGTATATGCCAACTAGCTCTGCAGATGACGAAGAAATTGAAGAAATGTATAATGAAATAAAAGAAATTATTCAGATAGTGAAGGGAGACGAAAATTTAATAGTCATGGGTGACTGGAATTCGGTAGTAGGAAAAGGGAGAGAAGGAAACGTAGTAGGTGAATATGTATTGGGGGTAGAAAATGAAAGAGGAAGCCGCCTGGTAGAATTTTGCGCAGGGCATAACTTAATCATAGCTAACACTTGGTTCAAGAATCATCAAAGAAGGTTGTATACATGGAAGAACCCGGGACATACTAAATGGTATCAGATAGATTATATAATGGTAAGACAGAGATTTAGGAACTAGGTTTTAAATTTTAAGACATTTCCAGGGGCAGATGTGGACTCTGACCACAATCTATTGGTTATGAACTGTAGATTAAAACTGAAGAAACTGCAAAAAGGTAGGAATTTAAGGAGATGGGACCTGGATAAACTGAAAGAACCAGACGTTGTACAGAGTTTCAGGGAGAGCATAAGGGAACAATTGACAGGAATGGGGGAAAGAAATACAGTAGAAGAAGAATGGGTAGCTTTAAGGGATGAAGTAGTGAAGGCAGCAGAGGATCAAGTAGGTAAAGAGACGAGGGCTAATAGAAATCCTTGGGTGACAGAAGAAATATTGAATTTAATTGACGAAAGGAGAAAATATAAAAATGCAGTAAACGAAGCAGGCAAAAAGGAATACAAACGTTTCAAAAATGAGATCAACAGGAAGTGCAAAATGGCTAAGCAGGCATGGCTAGAGGACAAATGTAATGATGTAGAGGCTTATTACACAAGGGGGTTAGATAGATACTGCCTACAGGAAAATTAAAGAGACCTTTGGAGAAAAGATAACGACTTGTATGAATATCAAGAGCTCAGATGGAAACCCAATTCTAAGCAAAGAAGGGAAAGCAGAAAGGTGGAAAAAGTATATAGAGTGTCTATACAAGGACGATGTACTTGAGGACAATATCATGGAAATGGAAGAGGATGTAGATGAAGATGAAATGGGAGATATGATACTGCGTGAAGAGTTTGACAGAGCACTGAAAGACCTGAGTCGAAACAAGGCCCCAGGAGTAGACAACATTCCATTAGAATTACCGACAGCCTTGGGAGAGCCAGTCCTGACAAAACTCTACCATCTGGTGAGCAAAATGTGTGAGACAGGCAAAATACACTCAGACTTCAAGAAGAACATAATAATTCCAATCCCAAAGAAAACAGGTGTTGACAGATGTGAAAATTACCGAACTATCAGTTTAATAAGTCACGGCTGCAAAATACTAACGCGAATTCTTTACAGACGAATGGAAAAATTGGTAGAAGCCGACCTTGGGGAAGATCAGTTTGGATTCCGTAGAAATATGGGGACACGTGAGGCAATACTGACCCTACGACTTATTTTAGAAGCTAGATTGAGAAAAGGCAAACCTACGTTTCTAGAATTTGTAGACTTAGAGAAAGCTTTGGACAATGTTGACTGGAATACTCTCTTTCAAATTCTGAAGGTGGCAGGAGTAAAATACAGGCAGCGAAAGGCTATTTACAATTTGTACAGAAACCAGATAGCAGTTATAAGAGTAGAGGGGTATGAAAGCGAAGCAGTGGTTGCGAAGGGAGTGAGACAGGGTTGTAGCCTCTCCCCGATGTTATTCAATCTGTATATTGAGCAAGCAGTAAAGGAAACAAAAGAAAAATTTGGAGTAGGAATTAAAATCCATGGAGAAGAAATAAAAACTGAGGTTCGCCGATGACATTGTAATTCTGTCAGAGACAGCAAAGGACTTGGAAGAGCAGTTGAACGGAATGGACAGTGTCTTAAAAGGAGGATATAAGATGAACATCAACAAAAGCAAAACCAGGATAATGGAATGTAGTCGAATTAAGTCGGGTGATGCTGAGGGAATTAGATTGGGAAATGAGACACTTAAAGTAGTAAAGGAGTTTTGCTATTTGGGGAGCAAAATAACCGATGATGGTTGAAGTAGAGAGGATATAAAATGTAGACTGGCAATGGCAAGGAAAGCGTTTCTGAAGAAGAGAAATTTGTTAACATTGGGTATAGATTTAAGCGTCAGGAAGTCGTTTCTGAAAGTATATGTATGGAGTGTAGCCATGTATGGAAGTGAAACATGGACGATAACTAGTTTGGACAAGAAGAGAATAGAGGCTTTCGAAATGTGGTGCTACAGAAGAATGCTGAAGATTAGATGGGTAGATCACATAACTAATGAGGAGGTACTGAATAGGATTGGGGAGAAGAGGAGTTTGTAGCACAGCTTGACTGGAAGAAGGGATTGGTTGGTAGGACATGTTCTGAGGCATCAAGGGATCACAAATTTAGTGGACGGTAAAAATCGTAGTGGGAGACCAAGAGATGAATACACTAAGCAGATTCAGAAGGATGTAGGTTGCAGTAGGCACTGGGAGATGAAGAAGCTTGCACAGAATAGAGTAGCGTGGAGAGCTGCATCAAACCAGTCTCAGGACTGAAGACCACAACAACAACAACAACAACGACAATTAAAAACCGATTTTTCCCATCTGATGTGATATGACCTTGACATGTTGGATGGGCTTACATAACTAACAGTATCACACCTGTACACCCATGCACTCTGAGTAGTCGAGTTTGTTTAACATCAAACTTACACCTTAGGCACTGTTGAATGATTCATTTGTCATTTGTAGTCAACTACTATTAAATTATGATGCTTACAGCCCAATCTATTGCTACATTTTGTAACTATTTATTTTTCTTCTGCCATACGTTTTCCCCCTTCTCCGATAATACTCCGTTGCAATTTGATGTCATTCTGGCCAGTGGTGTTATTTCTACAGCAGTTTGGAAGTTTAACTTTAATTATAATCATCCTGTATTACAAGAAAGAACTGCTGTTCAGTACTTAACCTTCAAGAAGTGAAATATATAATACTGCCAACAGATAAAGTCAAAAGGAAACACTACACAACTTTCGTAACTAAAACTCGCTTCATCAGAGAGTCAGAGAAGAGAGAGGGATATATTGCGGAAGGCTAAAAAGAAAGGGCAAGTCACTCAGACCCAGAATGATAGTGATCCACCTGTAATACGAAAGATGGTGGACAAAGATGACTAGATACTTGGAAGCATAGATCACAAGTTTGGGATTGTTTATGTCTTTTCACTGTGTGTGCCTTGGTTCCTTCCCCACTAACCAACAGCTTTTCTCATCTTGTGTGCCACTCACCACAATAATGGGTATATGACATAGGTGGATGAAATCCCTGTGTCTCAAATACAATACACACATACCCCTACGCATACATGGGCACATACACAGGAACCAACAGTGGGACAGCGTCAGCCATACAGGTACTTGACAACCCCACTACAGAGGTTGTCTACTGTGAATGGGCAATTTTCATGTAACACACACACACATAAGGTGGAATTTCACATTTCTTGGCATACACGCCACACTGGCCAACCTTCCCTGCACAGCCCACACTACTGAGAAACTTTTGAAAAACGGAGGACCAAAGGTGCTAATTGGACACCATAACTGATTTGCTAAAAAAGGAGATATCAGGAGGGTGGAAGAAAGAAGGCCACAATCAGAATCCTTCACATCAAAGAAGCCTTCATGGTTTATGAGTCAGAGGCTGCAATGGCTTGGGATCCATACTTACCATGAATGTGCTCGCAGAACAGTTGGACCACCAGGGAAGTTATGTTCTTATACACATCATAAAAAAATTTGCATCACCCCGGTTCCCAGAACTCCTGAAGAAAGACGTTGACTGTGGATATTGTACCACAGACACAGTCCCTTTGACTGTTCAGAGATGTCACTAAACCCGCCCAAAGATGTAAGCAACCATGCATGAGCAGTGCCTATTAGATGGAGGGGGTCCAACAGCCGATCAGTTCCAGTCACTGCACCAGGAAGGAGGTACATGGCTTGTGTTACCTGAAGTTCAACCATGCCTAGATGGTCAATACCGTGGTTTGATCGCATCCACATTGTTACTTTGTGCCAAGAAGGGCTCTCACCAAGGGAAGTGTCCAGGCATCTGGAGTGAATCAAAGCGATGTTGTTTGGACATGGAGGAGATACAGAGAGACAGGAACTGTGGATGACATGCCTAGATCAGGCCACCCAAGGGCTACTACTGCAGTGGATGACTGCTACCTATGGATTATGGTTTGGAGAAACCCTGACAGCAACACCACCATGTTGAATAATGCTTTTCGTGCAGCCACAGGACGTCGTGTTATGACTCAAACTGTGTACAATACTTGAATGCCATCCTCCGACCAACAGTGTACCCATATAGGCAGCATATTGGCAAGGAATTCGTCTTCATGGGTGACAATTTTCATCCCCATCGTGCACATCTTGTGAATGACTTCCTTCAGGATGACGACATCGCTCGACTAGAGTGGCCAGCATGTTCTCTAGACATTAACCCTATCAAACATGCCTGGGATACATAGAAAAGGGCTGTTTATGGATGACATGACCCACCAACCACTCTGAAGGATCTACGCCGAATTTCCATTGGGGAGTGGGACAATCTGGACCAACAGTGCCTTGATGAACTTGTGGATAGTATGCCACAACGAATACAGGCATGCATCAATGCAAGAGGGCATGTTACTGGGAATTACAGCTACCGGTGTGTAAAGTAATCTGGACCACCACCTCTGAAGATCTCGATGTATGGTGGTACAACACGCAATGTGTGGTTTTCATGAGCAATAAAAAGGACGGAAATTATGTTTATGTTGATCTCTCTTCCAATTTCCTGTACAGCTTCCAGAACTCTCGGAACAGAGGTGATGCAAAACTCTTTTTGATGTGTGTATTTATATTCCCTGATTTCTTATCTGGAAAATCACAATGTAATTTACTGTTTATGGAAAATGGAAAACGTATTTGTCTTTTCCATTTCACAATTGGTGCAGCAACTGGTTTGATCTACTAGAGCAGAAAAAAAATGTTCCCATCACCAACAACATTTCTTTCAATTCACTAATAACTTTTTTTTTCTAATAGTGCATTAGCACTCCTTGGGAAGAAGACAATTTTAATTATCTGGCAGCAATTTTATTTTGTTGTGAAATGTTCAGCGAAAATATTGACATGAGGCCATAAAGCATCTACTGACAACAGAAAAGTACTATGGGCACCAAGAGCGAATAAGAGTAAATTAAAGTGACCAGAAAGTTACAGTACAGTGATTTTCTGTATAAAGAGAGCCAGAATTCAATCAAATGGCAGGCTGCTCTAGTTATGTTTGATATCTGAAATAATTCTCAGGTATACAGGTTGTATGTTACACCACCTGAGGGACATAATCAAAACAGCTTTCTCCATTTTCATATCTTAAATTTATGCTTGTAGCACAACTAAACTCTGCAACTGTACAAACCAAGTTTTATATTTTCAGCTTGTCATCAACCTTTCTGTAATATTCCTATGATCAGAAACATCTTCGCCTATTTATTCCACATTTTTAATTTCCCAGTTCACAACAGAGTTGAGTTTCTGTAATATACATCCTTAAATGTTGCCCCCAATGTCAAGCATGAAATGTGGTAAATATGTGACATTCTATGCTACAAATCTTTGTTTAACAGTTTTAATAAATGTCTGCAATGCTTTCTTCTCTGCCTCAACATTAACAGGGTGTAAATTATGATGTATGAAACAGTTACTACTTATTTTAGTCTCTTCATTAGCTGATGTCAGGTCCACCATGCACAATGTTACTGGTGAAAGCACCATAGTAACATGACTTGGAAAAGCTGGATAAATAAACAAAGATTTCTGACCCTCCCCCCTTTCTCTCTCAGATTTCTAATCCCCCTCCCTGATTCCCCCCTCCTCTCTCTACCTAAGGTTGTCACCTCAACTATGACAGTCTCTTGATCCATTGTAAAAATATAGTTTTTCATTACTGTAACAGAGAAAAGCACTTTCTAATATCCCCACCTCATGAACAACGGATCGTAATATGGTGGGGTGGTTTGCTTGCCTCAGTGGTACAAGCCATACCATAGATGCAACCACAATCGAAGGTTATCTCTAGAGATGCCAGATTGACTCGTGGTTCCTGAAGAGGGGCAACAAACTTTTCAGTAGTTGCAGGGGAAATAGCTGGGCGATTGACTGATCTGGCCTTGTAACATTAGCCAACATGGCCTTTCTGTGCTGGTACTGCATACAGCTGAAAGCAATGGGGGAAACTATATCCATAACTTTTTCCCTGAGTGTATGTAGATCTGTATGGCTTAATGATGATGGCATCCTCCTGGGTTATATATTCTGGGGATAAAGTAATCTCCCAAGCATATCTCCAGGCATGGACTTCTCAGGAGGATGACATCATTAGGGAAAACAAAACTGGAGTTCTAAAATGGGAAAAAGATGAATTGAAGTTAGATATAGTGGTAATTAGTGAAGTGAGATGGCAGGATGAACAGGAGTATTTCTAGGGGATATGCAAACTCTGACTATAATTTACTGGTTATTACTTGCAGACAAAAACTGAAAAAAATTGCCAAAGGCAGGAAATTAAGGAGATGGGGACCTGGATAAATTGTAGGGATCAGATATTCTGAAGAGTTCAGTGGGAGCATTAGCCAATGTTAGACTGAAAAAGGGAAAAGGAATATAACAGAAGACGAATGGACAGCATTGCGAGATGAAATCAGTAAGGCAGCAGAGGATCATATAAGTAAAAAGACAAGGCCTAATAGAAATCCCTGGATATCACAGGAGGTATTAAATTTAACTAACTGAAGGAGAATATATAAAATACAAGAAATGAAGTCAGCAAATGGACATCTAGAGGTCTAAAAATTGAGACTGAGAGAAAGTGCAAAATAGCTAAGCAAGAATGGCTGGACAGCAAATGCCAAAGCTGCAAAGGCATGAATAACTAGAGGAAAAACACATGAGAAATTGAAGAGGCATTTGGAGGAAAGACAAGCAGCTGTATGAATATCAAGAGTGTGATAGCAAGCCAGCATTAAGCAAAGAAGGGAATGCTGAAAGGTGAAAGGAATATATAGAGGGTCTATATAAAGAAAACAAACTTGAGATCAATATTATAGAAAGATATGAGGAAGTAAGTGAAAATAACATGGGAGATATGACACTGTGAGAAGTATCTGACAGAGCACTGAAAACCAAAGTGGAAACGAGGCCCCTGAATTAGATGACATTGCCTAAAAACTATTGAGAGTCTAGAGGGAACCAGCCATGACAAGATTACTCCACCTCTTGTGCAACATATACAAAATATGTGAAATACCCTCAGATTTAAAGAAGAATGTAATAAATGTGAGTACTACAAGACCATCAGTTAAATAAGTAATGGTTATATACAGAAGAATGGAAGAAATGGTACATGTCTATCTTGGGGAAGATCAGTTTGGGTTCCAGCGAAATGTAAGAACACAAGAGACAATGCTGTCTCTACGACATATCTTGGAAGACCGGTTGAAGAAAGGCAAACCTACATTTATAGCATTCGTAACTATAGAGAAAGCTTTTGACACTGCGGATTGGATTACACTTTTTGAAATTTTGAAGGTAGTAGGGATAAAATACAGGGACTGATAGATTATTTACAGCTTGTTCAGAAACCAGACTGCAGTCACAAAAGTCTAAGGACATGAAAGGGCAGCCATTCTTAAGAAGGGAATTAAGAAAGGATTGTAGCCTATTCCCAATGTTATTCAGTCTGCACACTGAGCAAGTTGTGAAGGAAGCCAAAAAGAAATATGGAACATGAATTAATGTTCAGGGAGAAGAAATAAAAACTTTGAGATCAGCCAATGACATTGTAATTCTGTCACGAAACAGCACAGTATATGGAAGAGCAGATGAGCAGAACAGTTAATGCCTTGAAAAAAGGTGATATACTCAACATAAACAAAAATAAAACAAAGGCAGTGGAATGTTGTTCAATTAATTCAGGTGATGCTGAGGGAATCAGATTAAGAAATGAGACATTAAAAGTAATATATGAGTTTTGCTATGTGGGCATCAAAATAAATGATGGTGGCTGCAGTGCAGAAGATGTAAAAAAGCAGACTGGCAATATCAGCAATAAAAGCATTTCTGGAAAAAAGGAATTTGTTGACAACTAGGCAATCTATTCCAAAGGGCACAAAATTGGGATTGGAGGAAGTATAGAGAAAAAAATCAACGATATTCTTTTCAAAGGAACCATCCAAGGATTTGCCTTAAGAAACCATGGAAAGAAAACCATAATGTGGGTTGCAGGACTGGTAATTGAACTGCCATCCTCCTAAATGCAAATTCAATGTCAAGAAATGCACCATCTCCCTCAGTGCTATCATCAGAAAAATTGTTAAACGGTATAGAACATACAGTAAATTTAAGGGAAAGAATTTTAGTAGCAGTTTGAAGTTAAAACGCAACAGAGACGAGATAACACACTCTTTCCATTAGTTTTCAACTGTATTGTAGAAAAAGTAATCTTAAGAGTTGTTGTTGTTGTTGTGGTCTTCAGTCCTGAGACTGGTTTGATGCAGCTCTCCCTGATACTCTATCCTGTGCAAGTTTCTTCATCTCACAGTACCTACTGCAGCCTACATCCTTCTGAATCTACTTAGTGTATTCATCTCTTGGTCTCCCTGTACGATTTTTACCCTCCACGCTGCCCTCCAGTACTAAATTGGTGATCCCTTGATGCCTCAGAACATGTCCTACCAACTGATCCATTCTTCTAGTCAAGTTGTGCCACAAACTCCTCTTCTCCCCAATTCTATTCAATACCTCCTCATTAGTTATATGATCTACCCATCTAATCTTCAGCATTCTTCCATAGCACCACATTTCAAAAGCTTCTATTCTCTTCTTGTCTAAACTATTTATCGTCCATGTTTCACTTCCATACATGGCCACACTCCATACACATACTTTCAGAAATGACTTCCTGACACTTAAATCTATACCCGATGTTAACAAATTTCTCTTCTTCAGAAACGCTTTCCTTGCCATTACCAGTCTACATTTTATACCCTCTCTACTTCGACCATCATCAGTTATTTTGCTTCCCAAATAGCAAAACTCCTTTACTACTTTAAGCCTCTCATTTCCTAATCTAATTCCTGCAGCATCACCCGACTTAATTTGACTAGATTCCATTATCCTTGTTTTGCTTTTGTTGATGTTCATCTTATACCCTCCTTTCAAGACACTATTCATTCTGTTCAACTGCTCTTCCAAGTCCTTTGCTGTCTCTGACAGAATTACAATGTCATCTCTTATTTCTTCTCCATGGATTTTAATACCTACTCCGAACTTTTCTTTTGTTTCCTTTGCTGCTTGCTCAATATACAGATTGAATAACATCGGGGAGAGGCTACAACCCTGTCTCACTCCCTTCCCAACCATTGCTTCCCTTTCATGCCCCTTGACTCTTATAACTGCCATCTGCTTTCTGTACAAATTATAAATAGCCTTTTGCTTCCTGCATTTTACCCCTGCCACCTTCAGAATTTGAAAGAGAGTATTCCAGTCAACATTGTCCAAAGCTTTCTCTAAGTCTACAAATTCTAGAAACGTAGGTTTGCCTTTTCTCAATCTAGCTTCTAAAATAAGTCGTAGGGTCAGTATTGCCTCACGTGTCCCCATATTTCTACGGAATCCAAACTGATCTTCCCCAAGGTCGGCTTCTATCAGTTTTTCCATTCGTCTGTACAGAATTCGCATTAGTACTTTGCAGCTGTGACTTATTAAACTGATAGTTCAGTAATTTTCACATCTGTCAACACCTGCTTTCTTTGGGATTGGAATTATTATATTCTTCTTGAAGTCTGAGGGAATTTCACCTGTCTCATACATCTTGCTCACCAGATGGTAGAGTTTTGTCAGGACTGGCTCTACCGAGGCTGTCAGTAGTTCTAATGGAATTTTGTCTACTCCCGGGGCCTTGTTTCGACTTAGGTCTTTCAGTGCTCTGTCAAACTCTTCATGCAGTTTCATATCTCCCATTTCATCTTCATCTACCTCCTCATTCATTTCCACAATATTGTCCTCAAGAACATCGCCCTTGTATAGACCCTCTATATACTCCTTCCACCTTTCTGCTTTCCCTTCTTTGCTTAGAATTGGGTTTCCATCTGAGCTCTTGATATTCATGCAAGTGGTTGTCTTTTCTCCAAAGGTCTCTTTAATTTTCCTGTAGGCAGTATCTATCTTACCCCTTGTGTGATAAGCCTCTACATCCTTACATTTGTCCTCTAGCCATTTTGCACTTCCTGTCGATCTCATTTTTGAGACGTTTGTATTCCTTTTTGCCTGTTTCACTTACTGCATTTTTGTATTTTCTCCTTTCATCAATTAAATTCAGTACCTCTTCTGTTACCCAAGGATTTCTACTAGCCCTTGCCTTTTTACCTACTTGATCCTCTGCTGCCTTCACTACTTCATCCCTTAAAGCTACCCATTCTTCTTCTACTGTATTTCTTTCCCCCATTCCTGTCAATTGTTCCCTTATGCTCTCCCTGAAACTCTGTACAATATCTGGTTTAGTCACTTTATCCAGGTCCCACCTCCTTTAATTCCCACCTTTTTGTAGTTTCTTCAGTTTTAATCTACAGTTCCTAACCAACAAATTGTGGTCAGAGTCCACATCTGCCCCTGGAAATGTCTGACAATTTAAAATCTGGTTCCTAAATCTCTGTTTTACCATTATATAATCTATCTGAAACCTTCTAGTACGCCCAGGGTTCTTCCATGTATACAATCTTCTTTCATGATTCTTGAACCAAGTATTAGCTATGATTAAGTTATGCTCTGTGCAAAATTCTACCACAGGGCTTCCTCTTGCATTTCTTAGCCCCAATCCATATTCGTCTACTATGATTCCGTCTCTTCCTTTTCTTACTGTCGAATTCCAGTCACCCATGACTATTAAATTTTCGTCTCCCTTCACTACCTGAATAATTTCTTTTATCTCATCATACATTTCATCAATTTCTTCATCATCTGCAGAGCTAGTTGGCATATAAACTTGTACTACTGTAGTAGGTTTGGGCTTCGTGTCTATCTTGGCCACAATAAAGCGTTCACTATGCTGTTTGTAGTAGCTTACCCGCACTCCTATTTTTTCATTCATTATTAAACCTACTCCTGCATTACCCCTATTTGATTTTGTATTTATAACCCTGTATTCACCTGACCAATAGTCTTGTTCCTCGTGCCACCGAACTTCACTAATTCCCACTGTATCTAACTTTAACCTATCCATTTCCCTTTTTAAATTTTCTAATCTACCTGCCCGATTAAGGGATCTGACATTCCACGCTCCGATCTGTAGAACACCAGTTTTCTTTCTTCTGATAATGACATCCTCTTGAGTAGTCCCTGCCCAGAGATCCGAATGAGGGACTATTTTACCACCGGAATATTTTGCCCAAGAGGACGCCATCATCATTTAATCATACAGTAAAGCTGCATGCCTTTGGGAAATATTACGGCTGTAGTTTCCCCTTGCTTTCAGCTGTTCGCAGTACCAGCACAGCAAGGCCGTTTTGGTTAGTGTTACAAGGCCAGATCAGTCAATCATCCAGACTGTTGCCCCTGCAACTACTGAAAAGGCTGCTGCCCCTCTTCAGGAACCACACGTTTGTCTGGCCTCTCAACAGATACCCCTCCGTTGTGGTTGCACCTATGGTACAGCTATCTGTATCGTTGAGGCACGCAAGCCTCCCCACCAACAGCAAGGACCATGGTTCATGGGAGGGGTCTTAAGAGTTGTGAAAACTAAAATAAAAGCTTAAAATTGACCAATCAATTAAATCAGGAATAACTAATATTAGGAAAGGTTGCTAGGTTTTTGCAGGTGAACAAGCAGTTCTTTGTCAGGACATTCACATAGCACAAAACAAACAAATTATTAAAGAAACAACAGAAAGGACAAGTTTCCAAATCTCGAAGTATAAACTGACACCCAAAATTCTAGAAACTAAATATGAAAAAATTAAAATCTTCTCAATTCAAATTTTTACCATTCAAGAGGCCACCCTAGAAAAGAGTTTTTATGAAATTCACTGCCATAAAATGAAAACAGCCTTCGGAGTTACAAGAATATCTACAACAACATGTGTTTCCCAAAATACACAAAACTGTTTTGAGACACGACAGCGGTCATCAAACCAGATTGCTTTATGGCACCCAAACACACATTGTAAACACATGGGCAAATAAAAAATTCATAAAAAGGACAGAAAAATGATCAGAAAATTTAGGTCCAAAATACATTGAAGAAGGAAGTGTGCCCAAATACAGAAATTCAAAAGTATACCAACATTCATTCAGCTATTTTTTTTTAATGCAGGTTAAAAATCCATTGTCATATTAAAAGAATTGAACCAACTAAGTCAAGCAGAAAAGTTTCGGTATTCCACGAAACTTTCAGTAAAGCTCTAAAATAAGGAAA
Source organism: Schistocerca nitens (assembly GCF_023898315.1). Taxonomy (NCBI): domain Eukaryota; kingdom Metazoa; phylum Arthropoda; class Insecta; order Orthoptera; family Acrididae; genus Schistocerca; species Schistocerca nitens. The sequence goes on along the minus strand of NC_064618.1, from coordinate 279,796,357 downwards.
TAATGGTTTGCACAGACAAAAGCAAACCTGAATGATTTTTTTTAAGGCACATTAACAGGCAAGGGATTATAAGAAAACAGCATAATCGAATGCCCTTAGACAGGTTTGTCAAGTGGATAAAACGAAGAATGCGAGCAGCTGCTCCTGGGTCATCCGCTAAAATTTCATCCAGAGTACATGGCACGCCAAGATCAATGCACAGTGTATTAAAATTCGGACAGGATGTTAAAATGTGGCACACCGTCAGCAATTGCCCATGTGGCAGAACGACGCCGGCGTAGCCGTCAGCAGATGGAGGTGGCTGAACCGGCAGTGTCCAATCCGTAACCAGGCCAAAACGGCCTCCTCCCGCTGAGAAGGGCGTGGGGAGAGGTTTCAACGCCTGAAACTTGTTTTCAGTAAGTGTAGACCAATCGGCATGGCATGCCACAGCGATAAAATGTGCTGACAAATGACCCTGCTAAAATCAGATGAAGGCACACAACAAGAAGCTGTCCAAGGCTGGAGGACCGCAGCGTTGGCCGCGGCATCTGTAGCTTCGTTCCCAGGGATACTGACATGGCCTGGAACCCACATAAAGGTAACTGGAGAACCGTCGTCCGCCAGCTGCTGAAGAGAACGTTGGATCCGGTGCACAAAAGGGTGAACCGGATACAGATCACTGAGGCTCTGGATGACACGCAGGGAATCAGAGCAGATGACATAAGCAGAATGTCGGTGGTGGCGGATGTAAAGAACAGCCTGATAGAGGGCAAATAGCTCAGCTGTGAAGACTGTACAATGGCCTTGGAGCCGGTATTCGAAACTGTGTGCCCCGACAATAAAAGAACACCCGACATCGTCATTGGTCTTAGAGCCATCTGTATTAATGAAGATCGTATTAATGAACTTCGAACAAAGTTCGACAAACTGCGAGCGGTATACTGAAGCTGGGGTAACCTCCTTTGGGAGCGAGCTGAGGTGAAGGTGAACGCGAACCTCAGCCCGGAGCCAAGGTGGCGTTTTGCTCTCGCCCACTCTAAAGGTTGCAGGGAGTGGAAAATCGAGTCGCTGAAGGAGGCGACGAAAGCAAACTCCAGGAGATAGAAGGGCAGATACATACAACCCGTATTGATGGTAGAGAGAGTCGTCAAAAAAGAGACGATAAGACGGGTGGTCGGGCATTGATAATAGCCGACAGGCATACCGACAAAGCAGTATATCGCGCCGGTAGGTTAGTGGCAATTCACTGGCTTCAGCATGAAGGCTCTCGACGGGACTAGTATAGAACGCTCCGATCGCAAGATGTAACCCCCAATGTTGTATAGAGTTGAGGCAGCGTAAGATGGACAGCCGTGCAGAGGAGTATACAAAGCTTCCATAATCCAGCTTTGAGCGGACGATCGATCGATATAGGCGAAGTAGGACGGTTCGATCCGCTCCCCACGACGTACAGCTGAGAACACGGAGGACATTTAGGGAACAGGTACAACGGGCAGCCAAATATGACACAGGTGGAGACCAGCTTAGTTTCCTGTCAACTGTAAGACCTAAAAATTTTGTTGTCTCCACAAATAGGAGAACAACGGGACCGAGATGTAAGGACGGTGGGAGAAACTCTTTGTAGCGCCAGAAGTTAATACAGACTGTCTTCTCGGCAGAAAAATGGAAGCCATTGGTGACACTCCAGGAGTAAAGACGGTCAAGACAACACTGAAGACAGCGCTCCAGGAAACATACACGCTGCAAGCTGCAGTAGATGGTAAAATCGTCCACGAAAAGGGAGCCTGATACATCAGCTGGGAGGCAATCCATTATTGGATTGATCGCTATGGCAAAGAGAGCGACGCCCAAAACTGAGCCCGTGGCACCCCATTCTCCTGGCGAAAGATGTCGGACAGGACAGAACCCACACGTACCCTGAACTGTCGATCCATTAAAAATGCATGAATAAAAAGAGGGAGGCGAGTGCGAAGGCCCCATGTATGCATGATGTGGAGAATGCCCGCCCTCCAACAGGTGTTGTAAGCCTTCTCCAAATCAAAGAACACAGCCACTGTCTGGCACTTCCGCAAGAAGTTACTCAGAATGAAGGTCGACAAGGTAACCAGATGATAACAGCAGAGCGGCACCTACAAAATCCACATTGTACATTGGTAAGTAGGCTTCGAGATTCGAGCAGCCAAACCAAACGAGAGTTAACCATTCGTTCCATCACCTTACAGACACAGCTGGTAAGGGAAATGGGGCGATAACCGGAAGGCAAGTGCTTGTCCTTCCCTGGCTTAGGAATCGGGACAACAATAGATTCGCGCCAGCATGAGGGAACATGACCCTCAATCCAGATGCGATTATAAGTACAAAGAAGAAAATCTTTACCCGCAGGGGAAAGGTTCTTCAGCATCTGAATATGAATAGAATCAGGCCCCGGAGCGGAGGACCCTGACCGGGCAAGTGCACTTTCGAGTTCCCGCATGGTGAATGGGGCATTATAACTTTCATGATTCGAGGAGCAGAAGTTAGGTGGCCTTGCCTCCTCTGCCTGTTTTTGGGGGATGAAGGCGCGGTGGTAATGAGCAGAGCTTGAAACCTCTGCGAAAAATCGGCCGAAGGCATTGGAGACATCCTCAGGGGCCACAAGGACGTCATTCGCGACTGTCAAGCCAGAAACTGGTGAGTGGACCTTAGTAACAGATAGCCGTCGCAGGCTACCCCAGACAACAGAAGGAGTAAAACTGTTGAAGGAGCTTGTGAAAGCAGCCCAGCTGGCTTTCTTGCTTTCTTTAATAACACGACGACACTGCGCACGTAATCGTTTATAATTAATACAATTCGCGTGGCGTTTAAAGGTGCGTAAAGCACGTCGACGAGCACATATAGCATCTCTACATGCTGCGGTCCACCAGGGGACCGGTACGCGACGTGAAGAAGAGGTAGTATGAGGGATGGAATATTCAGCAGCAGTGAGAATGACTTCCGTGAGGTGTGCGACCTGTCTATCGCAGCTTGTGAAGTTTTGATCCTGAAATGTCGCCCTGGAAGAGAAGAGCCCCCAGTCTGCTTTGGAGATGTTCCAACTAGTTGAACATGGAGATGGGGTATGATGCAGGAGATGGATAACACAAGGGAAGTGGTCGCTCGAATACGTATCAGAAAGAGCGTACCACTCAAACCGACATGCAAGTTGGGTAGTACATATAGAAAGGTCTAAATGGGAATAGGTGTGAGTTGTGTCCGAAAGAAAAGTAGGGGCACCAGTATTGAGGCAGACAAGATTGAGGTGGTTGAAAAAGTCTGCTAACAGGGAGCCTCTCAGGCAGGATGCTGGAGATTCCCAAAGGGGATGGTGGGCATTGAAGTCTCCAGTCAACAAAAACGGTGCAGCTAGCTGAGCAATAATTTGCATCATGTCTGCCCTAGTAACAGCAAGCGACGATGGAGTGTAAACAGTACAAATGGAAAATGTGAAAGTGGGGACAGTAATTCAGATGGCAACTGCCTGCAGATCGGTGTGCAATGTGATGGGATCGCAGTAGTTATCACCCTGGACCAGCAACATAACCCCTCTATGAGCCGGAATACCTGCCACAGGGGGTAGGTCAAAACGCACAGAGGTAGTGTGCCAAGTAAATATGATCGCATAGGCGTAGCTTCATTTCCTGGAGAGCTACTACGAGCGGACAGTGCAAGCGTAGCAGCAACTTTAAGTCCTCTTGGTTGGAGCAAATGCCGCGAATATTCCAATGAAGAAGTGCCATCGTGAGAAGAAAAAGAAAAAGGAGAAGCAAGAAGGGGTCACCTCCAAGCCCGCTGAGGGCCTGGCTTCGAGGGAGCACTGCTGCCGCTATCAATAGGCGGAGAGTCATCGTCCATTTTTTCAATAGGTTCGTCGGCCACCATGTTAAGATGATGGGAGGGGGAGCTTCCTCCGCCGGTGAACAGCCAGATGTTCGGCTGCAAGCGGTGTGGCCAGGCGAAACAGATGATGGCCTGGGGCAGCAACTGCTGGGTGGCGCAGGAGAAGAAACATGCCGTGGTGGAGAAGGAGAACTTTTCTTCCTATGAGCCTTCTTGGAAGGTCGTTTAGTCGAAGTACTGGTCGATGGCTGGGAGTTCGGGGTACGTAAGAAGTCTTCACGGGATGGTTCCTTCTTGAAAGCCCAAGCATCTGACTTCTGGGTCTTAGGTACTGTATTTCCCCGCTGGGAGCAGCATGGGCTTCCTACTAGCAAAAAGCTTGCGAGCAGCCGAGGTGGACACTTTCTCTTTCACCCGAATTTCCTGTATACAGCGTTCATCCTTGTAAATGGGGCAGTCGCGAGCGGACGCTGCACGGTCACCCTGGCAAATCACGCAACAAGGAGACGGAGGTGGACAGTCACCCTCATGGGCGTCCCTGCCACAAGTGACGCATTTAGCCACATTAGAACAAGACTGGCGGGTGTGGTTAAAACGCTGCCACTGGTAGCAGCGTGTAGGTGTCGGGACATAGGGGCGAACAGAAAGAACCTCAGAGCCTGCTTTGATGCACGACGGCAGCTGAACACTATCAAAGATCAAGAAAAGTGTCCGAGTCGGTACGAGGTCATTGTCGACCTTTTCCATGACCCTTTGGACAGCCGTCACGCCCGGCTCATTGAGGAAAGACCGAACCTCCTCGTCAGTCAATCCATCGAGTTATCTAGTATATACCACACCATGCGACGAATTCAAAGTGCGGTGAGCCTCCACCCATATAGGGAATGTGTACAGGAGTGTGGTCCGAAGGAGTTTTTGTGCCTGAAAGGCGCTCTCAGTTTCCAACAACAAGGTACCATTACGCATCCTGGTACAAGACTTGACAGGTCCAGCTAGGGCATCTACGCCCTTCTGAATAACAAAATGGTTAACAGATGAAAAATCCTTTCCATCCTCAGATCTATAAACTACGAGAAACTTTGGGGCAGGCGGTAATACTTTTGTCACTGGTGGCTCGTCAAGTTTCCGGTTTTGGGCAAAAGTCGAGAGAGAAGAAGAAGAGAAATTCATTGCAGATGAATCCCCCATGATTGCCAGCATCTCCGATGGCGTGCTCCTTCCTTGTGGGGACCCTCTCAGAGGGCGCTTCCGCCTTAAGTGAATGTTTACACCTCAGGTCACACCTCGCGAGAAACGGACGGAGGGACCAGTCGGCATGGTCGGTAGGTGTCAGGTCGGGCAGTCACCCCTCCCCGGGCCTGGCCTTTACCAGGGGGTACGCACGGGCCCTACTTGTCTACCCAGGGTGGGGAATCAAGCTTTACCCCGTCACCGGCTACGCGTGGGTCGGCCTTCAGGCACGCAGAGAGAGGAAAGAAGATAGGAAAAAAAGGGAGAGAGGGAGAGAAGGACAGACTGTCTCAAACGCCGAGGCGGAGACCATAGGGTGGACAAGAAGGCAAGGAGAAGAAGGCAAGGTAAAAAGTAAGGAAGACAGTGAGAGAGGAAGAAAGACAAAGAAAGGAAACAAACAAAGGAAGGAAGAAACCAGAATAAGCGAAAAACCAAAATGACCACAAATGTAAGTTGTTGAACCGTCAGTCTCTGGACGCAGGCGCAAAGTACCCCCTTAAAGGGGAGGGACTCCTTTTAGTCGCCACTTACGACAGGCAGGAATAACTTGCGCTTATTCTATCCCCCGGACCCACAGGGTGGAAACCTGAATGAAGCAGGGATAACATAATACTTTTGTGTAGAAGATTCATGACTGGACCGTGCCCAAGCAGAAAACTGTACAAAAACTGGAGCTCTGAGGATAGAAGAACAGCTTTCTAATAGAATGAAAGTACTATGGACACAAGAAAGGCTTAAAGAAAACTCTGAAATGTCCTTTGCAGTACATCAAAACAGCCCAATATGGACCAGAAGTGATAAGTTCATAAAAATGCATAGTTCACTCACTCTAACTTTGAGAATGACTTGGCTCTGTTCAACCAAAACACTTTTTGAAAGATCACTATGTGAGAGCAACATCCACTAGGCACATCATTGCATTCACAATACAGTGTACCTGTCAGAATCAATGGAAGGGAGTCTGCTACTTTTGTTGCACAGAGGATACAGCCACCATGTTGACACAAGTAAATTACTGTGTATTTTTCCCTGATGTCAAGTGGGTTTTAGGGACCATCAGTGCCTTGAGGAATTTCATTCAGAACTTGAGTTTCCACAATATTTCTGTGGTTCCAAGAAATCACTTCAAAAAGACACTAAAAAAAACACCAGACCAGATACACAACAAAGCCCCAACTGAAAAATATTTGTTTTGTGGGAAAAGACAGACTGAATAAAATAGTTGGTATATGACCTGACACAGTCAGTGTATTTATGGCATTAGAATGTAGGCTGTCTTACATGATCATCTAACAAAAAGTTTGCAGTGGTGGTAAATAGTTACATGTTCTATAGATCACACTCTCAGTAACTGTTATGAAGTGGAACATGTCAATTAAATACATTACTCTATCCACAATTTTAAAACAATAATAATAATAATAATAATAATAACAATAATCTACTTTTGCCTTTTCCCATTACTTCTATAGGGTCAGCATTGTTATCAAGTTGAAGCAACGTTAGTGGTAGTGGGTGGCAGGTGCCCTTGTAACCACCACTCCGCCCAGGACAGAATCTGTCTGTGATAAGAGTAAATCGATGATTAAGTGTGCGAATGTTTTTCTAACTGTATGTGCAGCATGTATTTGGTGCAGACTGTGGGTACCAAAACAGTATTTACATAGCTGGACGTGGGAAACCGCAAGAAACCACATCCAGCTCACCAGCCCTCATAGTTAATCTCCAAGGTGCCTCCCAATAGCCTGGTAGTGGCACTTTAACACACTTGACTACCTGGCTGTGTGAATAATAATAATAATAATAATAATAATAATAATAATAATAATAATAATAGACACCTCATGTTCTGTTATTACCAAGCAACAAACCTAGGAACCAACACAACTGGATACAGATCACAAGTATACACAACATTTATTACCAGATACCCAGAATTAAAATTTTTAACAGAACAACGACTAGCTGATCAGATCCGTGTAATAATCAAAAATAACAGGATACCCCAGTCAGAATTAGAAAACATCAAACAACAAGTACAACAAATACTAGAACAAAATAATGTGCAATCAGAAGAAGAAGAAAATACAGTAATGGACTCAAACATCCAAGAGCAAACAAACAAAGAACAACACACATCAATTAAACAATCAGAGGAAAACGACATCTTAAGACAGCCACCAGAACAAGCACAAATAGAACACGAAGTAACACACATGTTAGATATAGAAGAGAAATTTCAGCTGACATATATAGAATACAAAGACACAAATACAGACATTAGACCATTCTTGCATAGACCACCAAATAACCCACAAGTCGAAACAACAATAACAACTATCAACACAATCATACACAACAAAATAAATGAAAATACAACAATGGAAGAGTTACAACTACTGGTTTATGTAGGAGCACTCACTACAGTAAATATACACACTAGGCAGAGATCAGAACCAACCAACACACAGAAGAAACACACACAACCAGCATGGCAACACAGGCTACAGATCAGAATAGAAAAACTGAGAAAAGACATCGGACAGCTAACACAATTTATAAGAAATGAAATCTCGGAAAAAAAACGAAAAAGGTTAGGTAAAATCTCACAACAAGAAGCAATAGAGCAATTAGATGAAAAGAAGCAAAAATTACAAGCTTTGGCGAAACGACTTAGAAGATACAAAAAAAGTGAAAATAGAAGGAAACAAAACCAAACATTCAACACAAACCAAAAGAAATTTTACCAAACAATAGATAACACACACATAAAAATAGACAATCCACCAAACATAAGAGACATGGAACACTTCTGGAGCAGCATATGGTCAAACCCGGTACAACATAACAGGCATGCACGGTGGATTCAAGCAGAAACAGATACATACAAGATGATACCACAAATGCCTGAAGTGATAATTTTGCAACATGAAGTCACCCGAGCAATTAATTCTACGCACAATTGGAAAGCCCCTGGAAATGATAAAATAGCAAATTTCTGGCTAAAGAAGTTCACCTCAACACATTCACATCTAACTAAATTATTTAACAGTTACATTGCAGACCCATACATATTCCCTGATACACTTACACATGGAATAACTTATCTGAAACCTAAAGATCAAGCAGACACAGTGAACCCAGCTAAATATCGCCCCATAACATGCCTACCAACAATCTACAAAATATTAACTTCAGTCATTACACAGAAATTAATGACACATACAACACAGAACAAAATTATAAATGAAGAACAAAAAGGCTGCTGCAAAGGAGCGCGAGGATGTAAAGAGCAACTGATAATAGATGCAGAGGTGACATATCAAGCTAAAACTAAACAAAGGTCTCTACACTACGCATACATTGATTACCAAAAAGCTTTTGATAGTGTACCCCACTCATGGTTACTACAAATATTGGAAATATACAAAGTAGATCCTAAATTGATACAGTTCCTAAACATAGTAATGAAAAACTGGAAAACCACACTTAATATCCAAACAAATTCAGATAATATCACATCACAGCCAATACAGATTAAGCGTGGAATATACCAAGGAGACTCATTAAGTCCTTTCTGGTTCTGCCTTGCTCTGAACCCACTATCCAACATGCTAAATAATACAAATTATGGATACAATATTACTGGAACATACCCACACAAAATCACACATTTGCTATACATGGATGATCTAAAATTACTGGCAGCAACAAATCAACAACTCAACCAATTACTAAAGATAACAGAAGTATTCAGCAATGATATAAGTATGGCGTTTGGAACAGACAAATGTAAGAAAAATAGCATAGTCAAGGGAAAACACACTAAACAAGAAGATTACATATTGGATAACCACAGCGACTGCATAGAAGCGATGGAAAAAACGGATGCCTATAAATATCTAGGATACAGACAAAAACTAGGAATAGATAATACAAATATTAAAGAAGAACTAAAAGAAAAATATAAACAAAGACTAACAAAAATACTGAAAACAGAATTGACAGCAAGAAACAAGACCAAAGCTATAAATACTTATGCCATACCAATATTGACCTACTCATTTGGAGTAGTGAAATGGAGTAACACAGACCTAGAAGCACTCAATACACTTACACGATCACAATGCCATAAATATAGAATACATCACATACATTCAGCAACAGAAAGATTCACATTAAGCAGAAAGGAAGGAGGAAGGGGATTTATCGATATAAAAAACCTACATTATGGACAGGTAGACAATTTAAGAAAATTCTTTATAGAACGAGCAGAAACTAGCAAAATACACAAAGCAATCACTCATATAAATACATCGGCTACACCACTACAATTTCATAACCACCTCTACAACCCGTTAGACCACATAACATCAACAGATACGAAGAAAGTAAATTGGAAAAAGAAAACACTTCATGGCAAGCACCCGTTTCATCTAACACAGCCACACATCGATCAAGACGCATCCAACACATGGCTAAGAAAAGGCAATATATACAGTGAGACAGAAGGATTCATGATTGCAATACAGGATCAAACAATAAACACCAGGTATTACAGCAAGCATATTATTAAAGATCCCAATACCACAACAGATAAATGCAGACTTTGTAAACAACAAATAGAAACAGTAGATCACATCACAAGCGGATGTACAATACTAGCAAATACAGAATACCCCAGAAGACATGACAATGTCGCAAAAATAATACATCAACAGCTTGCCTTACAACATAAACTTTTAAAACAACAAGTTCCTACATACAAGTATGCACCACAAAATGTACTGGAGAATGATGAATACAAATTATACTGGAACAGAACCATTATAACAGATAAAACAACGCCACATAACAAACCTGACATCATACTCACCAATAAAAAGAAGAAATTAACACAACTAATCGAAATATCCATACCCAATACAACAAATATACAAAAGAAAACAGGAGAAAAAATTGAAAAATACATCCAACTGGCTGAGGAAGTCAAAGACATGTGGCATCAGGATAAAGTTGACATCATACCAATTATACTATCAACTACAGGAGTCATACCACACAATATCCACCAGTACATCAATGCAATAGAGCTACATCCAAACGTATATATACAACTACAGAAATCAGTAATTATTGATACATGTTCAATTACCCGAAAGTTCCTAAATGCAATATAACACATACCATACAGTTAAAAGGAAGTGACGCCTGATCAAGGTCCGCGTCACTTTTCATTTTTAACCAGACTTAACGTCTGAGAAAGTAAAGAATAATAATAATAATTGGAACTTTCGGGTGATTGAACATGTATCAATAATTACGGATTTCTGTAGTGGTATATATAAGTTTGGATGTAGCTGTATTACATTGATGTACTGCTGGATATTGTGTGGTATGACTCCTGTAGTTGATAGTATAATTGGTATAATGTCAACTTTATACTGATGCCACATGTCCTTGACTTCCTCAGACAGTTGGATGTATTTTTCAATTTTTTCTCCTGTTTTCTTTTGTATATTTGTTGTATTGGATATGGATATTTCGATTAGTTGTGTTAATTTCTTCTTTTCATTGGTGAGTATGATGTCAGGTTTGTTATTTGGTGTTGTTTTATCTGTTATAATGGTTCTGTTCCAGTATAATTTGTATTCATCATTCTCCAGTACATTTTGTGGTGCATGGACCTTGCCGTTGGTGGGGATCCCAAAGAAAGCAGGTGTTGACAGACGTGAAAATTACCGAACTATCAGTTTAATAAGCCACAGCTGCAAAATACTAACACGAATTCTTTACAGACGAATGGAAAAACTAGTAGAAGCCGACCTCGGGGAAGATCAGTTTGGATTCCGTAGAAATACTGGAACACATGAGGCAATACTGACCTTACGACTTATCTTAGAAGAAAGATTAAGGAAAGGCAAACCTACATTTCTAGCATTTGTAGACTTAGAGAAAGCTTTTGACAATGTTGACTGGAATACTCTCTTTCAAATTCTAAAGGTGGCAGGGGCAAAATTCAGAAACCAGATGGCAGTTATAAGAGTCGAGGGGCATGAAAGGGGAGCAGTGGTTGCGAAGGGAGTGAGACAGGGTTGTAGTCTCTCCCCGATGTTATTCAATCTGTATATTGAGCAAGCAGTAAAGGAAACAAAAGAAAAATTCGGAGTAGGTATTAAAATCCATGGAGAAGAAATAAAAACTTTGAGGTTCGCCGATGACATTGTAATTCTGTCAGAGACAGCAAAGGACTTGGAAGAGCAGTTGAACGGAATGGATGGTGTCTTGAAGGGAGGATATAAGATGAACATCAACAAAAGCAAAACGAGGATAATGGAATGTAGTCGAAATAAGTCGGGTGATGTCGAGGGTATTAGATTAGGAAATGAGACACTTAAAGTAGTAAAGGAGTTTTGCTATTTGGGGAGCAAAATAACTGATGATGGTTGAAGTAGAGAGGATATAAAATGTAGACTGGCAATGGCAAGGAAAGCGTTTCTGAAGAAGAGAAATTTGTTAACATCGAGTATAGATTTAAGTGTCAGGAAGTCATTTCTGTAAGTATTTGTATGGAGTGTAGCCATGTATGGAAGTGAAACATGGACGGTAAATAGTTTGGACAAGAAGAGAATAGAAGCTTTCGAAATGTGGTGCTACAGAAGAATGCTGAAGATTAGATGGGTAGATCACATAACTAATGAGGAGGTACTGAATAGGATTGGGGAGAAGAGGAGTTTGTGGCACAACTTGACCAGAAGAAGGGATCAGTTGGTAGGACATGTTCTGAGGCATCAAGGGATCACCAATTTAGTATTGGAGGGCAGCGTGGAGGGTAAAAATCGTAGGGGGAGACCAAGAGATGAATACACTAAGCAGATTCAGAAGGATGTAGGTTGCAGTAGGTACTGGGAGATGAAGAAGCTAGCACAGGATAGAGTAGCATGGAGAGCTGCATAAAACCAGTCTCAGGACTGAAGACTACAACAACAACACAACTTGTATGTGGGAACGTGTTGTTTTATAAGTTTATGTTGTAAGGCAAGCTGTTGATGTATTATTTTTGCTACATTGTCGTGTCTTCTGGGGTATTCTTTATTTGCCAGTATTGTAAACCCTCTTGTGATGTGATCTACTGTTGCTTGCAAAGCCTGCATTTATCTGTTGTGGTATTGGGATCTTTAATAATATGCTTGCTGTAATATCTGGTGTTTATTGTTTGATCCTGTATTGCAATCATGAATCCTTCTTCAATAAAATTCTTCAGGGTATCAGACCGCATCGTCATAATTTAAAATGCGCTTACATGAATCCTTCTGTTTCACTGTATATATTGCCTTTTCTTAGCCATGTGTTGGATGCGTCTTGATCAATGTGTGGCTGTGTTAGATGATACGGGTGCTTGCCATGTAGTGTTTTCTTTTTCCAATTTACTTTCTTTGTATCTGTTGATGTTATGTGATCTAAAGGGTTGTAGAAGTGGTTATGAAATTGCAATGGTGTAGCCGATGTATTTATATGAGTGATTGCTTTGTGTATTTTGCTAGTTTCTGCTCGTTCTATAAAGAATTTTCTTAAATTGTCTACCTGTCCATAATGTAAGTTTTTTATGTCGATAAATCCCCTTCCTCCTTCCTTTCTGCTTAATGTGAATCTTCCTGTTCCTGAATGTATGTGATGTATTCGATATTTGTGGCATTGTGATCGTGTAAGTGTATTGAGTGCTTCTAGGTCTGTGTTACTCCATTTCACAACTCCAAATGAATAGGTCAATATCGGCATAGCATAAGTATTTATATAGCTTTTGTCTTGTTTCTTGTTGTCAATTCTGTTTTCAGTATTTTTGTTAGTCTTTGTCTATATTTTTCTTTTAGTTCTTCTTTAATATTTGTATTATTTATTCCTATTTTTTGTCTGTATCCTAGATATTTATAGGCATCTGTTTTTTTCCATCGCTTCTATGCAGTCACTGTGGTTATCCAATATGTAAACTTCTTGTTCAGTGTGTTTTCCCTTGATTATGCTATTTTTCTTACATTTGTCTGTTCTGAAAGCCATATTTTATCATTGCTGAATATTTCTGTTATCTTTAGTAATTGGTTGTGTTGTTGATTTGTTGCTGCCAGTAGTTTTAGATCATCCATGTATAGCAAATGTGTGACTTTGTGTTGGTATGGTCCAGTAATATTATCGCCATAATTTGTATTATTTAGCATGTTGGATAGTGGGTTCACAGCAAGGCAGAACCAGAAAGGACTTAATGAGTCTCCTTGGTATATTCCATGTTTGATCTGTATTGGCTGTGATGTTATATTATTTGAATGTGTTTGGATATTAAGTGTGGTTTTCCAATTTTTCATTACTATGTTTAGGAACTGTATCAATTTAGGATATACTTTGTATATTTCCAATATCTGTAGTAACCATGAGTGGGGTACACTATCAAAAGCTTTTTGGTAATCAATGTATGTGTAGTGTAGTGACCTTTGTTTAGTTTTAGCTTGATATGTCACCTCTGCATCTATTATCAGTTGCTCTTTACATCCTCGTGCTCCTTTGCAGCAGGCTTTTTGTTCTTCATTTATAATTTTGTTCTGTGTTGTATGTGTCATTAATTTCTGTGTAATGACTGAAGTTAATATTTTGTATTTTGTTGGTAGGCATGTTATGGAGCGATATTTTGCTGGGTTTGCTGTGTCTGGTTGATCTTTAGGTTTCATATAAGTTATTCCTTGTGTAAATGTATCGGGGACTGTGTATGGGCCTGCAATGTAAATGTTAAATAATTTAGTTAGATGTGAATGTGTTGAGGTGAACTTCTTTAGCCAGAAATTTGCTATTTTATCTTTTCCAGGGGCTTTCCAATTGTGCGTAGAATTAATTGCTCGGGTGACTTCATGTTGCAAAATTATCACTTCAGGCATTTGTGGTATCATCTTGTATGTGTCTGTTTCTGCTTGTATCCACCGTACATGTCTGTTATGTTATACCGGGTTTGACCATATGTTGCTCCAGAAGTGTTCCATGTTTGTTATGTTTGGTGGATTGTCTATTTTAATTTGAGTGTTATCTATTGTCTGATAAAATTTGTTCTGGTTTGTGTTGAATATTTGGTTTTGTTTCCTTCTATTTTCACTTTTTTTGTATCTTCTAAGTCGTTTGGCCAACGCTTGTAATTTCTGCTTCTTTTCATCTAATTGCTCTATCGCTTCTTGTTGTGAGATTTTACCTAACCTTTTTCGTTTTTTGTCTGATTTTTCATTTATTACAAATTGTTATAGTGGTCCAATGTCTTTTCTCAGTTTTTCTATTCTGATCTGTAGCCTGTGTTGCCATGCTGGTTTTGTGGGTTTCTTCTGTGTGTTGGTTGGTTCTGATCTCCGCCTAGTGTGTATATTTAGTGTAGTGAGTGCTCCTACATAAACCAGTAGTTGTAACTCTTCGATAGTTGTGTATTCATTTATTTTGTTGTGTATGATTGTGTTGATAGTTTTTATTGTTGTTTCGACTTGTGGGTTATTTGGTGGTCTATGCAAGAATGGTCTAATGTCTGTATTTGTGTCTTTGTATTCTATATATGTCAACTGAAATTTTTCTTCTACATCTAACATGTGTGTCACTTCATGTTCTATTTGTGCTTGTCCTTGTGGCTGTCTTAAGATTTCGTTTTACTCTGATTGTTTAATTGATGCGTGTTGTTCTTTGTTTGCTCTGGGATGTTTGAGTCCATTACTGTATTTTCTTCTTCTTCTGATTGCACATTATTTTGTTCCAGTATTTGTTGTACTTGTTGTTTGATGTTTTCTGATTCTGACTGGGGTATCCTGTCATTTTTGATTATTACACGGATCTGATCAGCTAGTCGTTGTTCTTTTAAAAATTTTAATTCTGGTTATCTGGTAATAAATGTTGTGTATACTTGTGATCTGTATACAGTTGTGTTGGTTCCTAGGTTTGTTGCTTGGTAATAACAGAACATGAGGTGTTGATTAACTTCATCTGACCATCTCATCCTCTGCCTTTGTTTTCCTTCTAGGGTGGTTGCAGGAAGCGTATCCTGCAAAACACCTCTATTTGGATTTAAATCATTTTCCAGTTGGTTAGCAGTGTCGTTACCATTGTGGGCGGGCATAGGGTTCAAGCGTCGTCCCAGACCATGACGGCGCTTGTCCGAGGCTTCTTTAGTTCTGTCCTGAACCAACTAATCACACTAAAAGGGGGGTTAGCCCTATTAGTGGTTTGTTCTTTTCGTCGCCTTTTACGACTGGCAGAACATACCGGAGGCCTATTCTTTTCCCGGGCCTCCATTATTATTATTATAATATATTTCATGTCGGCCATTTATACGTTTGTTATTGACTTTTTCTATTCAAAAGCACTCTATGGTATAGATGTAACTGTGAAGAAACAACTTTACCCTAAATGCATAGGCTACTGCAGCTAGTGTCAATTTCATTAAAATTCTTCTTTGTGTACTACCACATCACCTTACAAAATACTTAGAATACCGAAATATTGGACATTTTGCAGCAGCTTTCCTCAGTGCAAAAATTATGAGTTGGGAAGTGGGTGCTTCAATCAATCGCTCTTCTAATTATGTTGCTAGACCACAGACTTCACATTTGTTAGACAACTACTGCAGGTCTTTGCCCTGAGAAATGACACCACAACATGGCTGAAAGGTCTGTTTATTCTGGTATTATGGGATTTTAAATACAGGGTATCCAAGATTACAGTTACAGTTCGAATAACATCAAATTTCAACTGCATATTATTGATGCAGGGGAAAACATCAAGGGGTGGGGGGTGGGGGGGGGGGGGCAATAGATGATGCTGTAAACATCAGAATATGCACACCAACAGACGCGCAGCACACAGCCTTTCTTCAGTTTGCATCCAAGGGGCCCAACATGACTCTCTCCATATAGGATCATGCTCTGCTGGTAAAGCTTTTTCACAAAAATGGTTACTGTGCACCAGTACCCCTACAGAAGTTACAGACACACAAGGGATGAACAAAGGTGACTTAATGGTCTGGAGAAAATTATTACAGAAGTCCAAAAGAGAGGTTCTTTACAAGTACATTGCAGCAGAGTGAGGAAAGTACTCGATCCAAGGTCTGTCAAAGATATGGCCACAGCAGTGCAGGAGGGTTAGAATGGTTGTGTGCAAACATGCAGTGCATGGGGAATTGCCCAAACATAGGACTTGCATGTGAGCATGCTGCATAAAATCCTATGAAACATCCTGCATTGCTATTCATACAAAATCATCAATGTTTTGGAGCTGCTTCTTGATGACGTTCCAGTAATATACTCATTCTCTCTGGAATTCCTTTCTCACATGCAAGTGGGCGACGAATGGCCGTGGATCATTCTGTAGACAGACGAAGCCCTTTTCCACCTCCAAGGCCATGTCAATGCACAGAATTGGAGAATAAGGGCAATGGAAAATCTATACATGCTTCAACCAGCACCACTTTATTCTGCAGATTGACTGTATCGTTATGGAGGCGTCACATTTTTTCATGAAGGTTAGCCCTGTGGGTAGTGTTACCAGCACAGTCACTGGTAAACACTAAGAGTCTTTCGTGGACAAATGTAATTCCAACCCTTCAACAGTGTGGATGCGTCTGTAGGATCATTTTTATGCAAGACTGCACTCCTCCGCACACTGCACAGCCAGTGAAGCGGTCGCTGCAGAGGCATTTCACAAATGCTAGAATTATTTGCCGTCTTTTCCCCATAGCCTGGTTATCCAGATCACCTGATCTGTGTTGAGTTCTGCCTGTGGGTTATCTTAAAGATGAAGTGTTCAGTGCTCCAGCTGAACTGAAGGTATGCATTGTGCAACACATTCTGTAATGTGACTCCCAAAATGTTCAAACCTGTTGTGGAACATGCTGTTTCTTATTTCAACTTCTTGCAGAAAACTGTGGACAGCATATTGAACATGTCTTGCATCAGTCACAACAACAATTAAAAAAGGTGTCATTTTGTTCTTTATGCAGGTTTTTGGCCCAGGACAGTTAAAAATCTATGTAATTTTATGTTTTGGTGGTTTTTGACCCTAGGTCATTTAGAAACCATTTTTCCCGTCTAATGTGGTACAACCTTGCCATGGTGGATGGAGTTACCTAACAGGTCTACAACAATTGACTACCGAACTTCTGCATTCATGCAAGCAATAGTATGGATGGTGTATGTGAAAATCAAACCATACACCCCCCCCCCCCCCAACATCAATAATATGCTGCTCAAATTTAACATCATTCTGAGCAGTAGTCCTCTTTCTACATAGTTTTAAAACTGGAACTTCAATTATGAACACCCTGAATTTTACAAGATATTTACACTAGAACAGTGACCTTTATGACAGGTAGTTCTTGCTAATACACAAAAGTTGGAACTATCAAGTAAGAGAAAAGAACAGCAAATGCTGGGGATGGGGGTGAGGAAGACTTTCAATCTGTGTATAAACTGAAGAGCAAGCAGCAC
Organism: Schistocerca nitens; assembly: GCF_023898315.1. NCBI lineage: Eukaryota > Metazoa > Arthropoda > Insecta > Orthoptera > Acrididae > Schistocerca > Schistocerca nitens. Next base: position 279,778,793 of record NC_064618.1, on the reverse strand, counting down.
TTTTGGTGGGAGGAATGGCCTTTTCCAGAAGCATGCCACAACTATTGTACAAGAAGAACATAAATCAATTTTCTGTCTAACAGTGCAAAGTATTGTGCAGAGATTTATGTTGATCTGTTTTTAAGGGTAGTGTTATAAGTAACAAATATCTATATTCCGTGTGGTATTAATACATTTTGTAGAAAATAAATGCTTCCCAGGGATGTCTGTGAATAACGCATTTTGTGGAAGATGAACACTCTCCAGGCATGTCTGCATATTGCACTGCCAGTGATTTACTGCAAAATAGTTGGTGCAACTGAGGAACATCCTGTAGTTGTTTCATGTTAACAGTACAGTAGAGAGAGTAGGGAATCATCTGCTTGTTCTTCCAGCAACCCACCTTCCCTCACACCCTTCCAGCCACCCCCCCTCCCCAAATCAAATCCGAAAAAAAAAAATAAATAAAATAAAATAAAATAAAATAAATAAATAAAAAATTATCACTTAATGTGATTCTATTGCACTTAAATGTGGTACAGACATTTAACATTTGGCCTTAACCCACTTCACTTCAGAATAAATATTAATTTTATACTATTAAACTGATTTTTCCAACCCCTGCAATGCAGAAATTATTAGTCATTGAGAAAATAATTGTTTAAACGTATTCTGTGGGAGACATGTCACAGTGTATGTAAAGCCCTCTATTGGTTAAGTTCTTACGATCGGTGTGCACCTACATAAAATCCTAGCGGCAGACCCAACAGAGGGTGCTGATCATTGATCTGTCTCTCTTTCAGCTTTCATATAGACACTTTGTCTTCCATAAGCAATTTATAGGTTGCCACAGGCAATGTATTACGCTATATTAATTGTTGACCATAAATTCACCATGAAAAAGTCGGACCCATACTCTTCATATATTTCCTTTTAATAATTTTACATGGGTAACTGCATTCATCACAATTGGTTTCTATGATGGTCATCAATTTCAAAAAGTCTGCTACATGCACTTTATCTAATGAGCTTTTATCGGATTATGTTTTTGCGTAAATGATGACTACATATAAGCAAGCCCACAGCAGCGACATCTAGGGAGGGTGTAGGAAAACAGGTGGCTGGTTGCTACTGCACTTCAGTAGCTAGTTGCAATAATCACTATGTGGACAATGTGGTCTATACTACACCTTATTTTAGATCTGTGACGATGCCATTATGGCTGTATCACTTTAGGACATGGTGTAAAAAAGGTACATTATACCATATTTTATCTGTACATTTCCCTGGTTGTATGACAGTATATTGTGATACATATTGCTTTTTTATGTTAAATGACACACTGCTCACTATATGTATATATTTATATATTTTAGATCTGAGGAGGGTCATTACAGACTGAAGCCGGTCATCGTGTAAAGAATTCATATTGTGATCAGAGACTGGAAGAAAAAAGCATTGAGAAAAACGTGAATAAGACCTTTATGTAGGAAATATAATGTAGTTCAATTTTTTAAAGGTAGGTAGGTTGGTTGGTTTAAAAATGGGGGAAAAGGGACCAAAGTGCGAAGTCATTGGTCCCTTGTTGCCCGCAGAACAATTACCCAAGGGAAAGAAGAAAACAAAGAAGACATATGGCACAATAACAGGAGAAAGGAAGTACCAGAAGAACTAGAAGAACAGAAGGACAACAAACACTAGAATGAACAAAATAGGACAAGAAAACCACAGAGATGCAAGAAACGGGGAGAAGAGGTTAAAAGCAAGAAAGCAGATTACCATGGTTGGTTGACCATGAGAATAAAAAAGGAGAAGCCAGCCACCCTGCAACACATTAAAACCTCCACCCTAAAAGCCCTAGTGTGGAGGACACAGGGACAAAGGACATGCACTAAAAATCAGATCAAATGATAAAACCCACCCTCATGAATAAAACATAAAACTAAAGCTGATGTTACGGCATTGTAGCCCAACACTGAAGGTAGGGTGAGTGGAAAAGTTAAAGTTTGCCACAGTGCGGATAAAAGTGAGCAGTGCAGCAAGAGTTGGACAACTGTCATTTGGGAGCCACAGCGACACTGAGGTGGGTCCTCGCGACGGAGGAGGTAACCATGTGTGAGCTGTATATGGCTAATGCGGAGCTGTCAAAACACAACTCATTCCCTGCGAGAAGCTCGCAAGGAAGACTTCCACACATTCACAGTCTCCTTAATGACACACAGTTTGTTTTGCATAGAACGTAGGTCAGTTTCAGAGATACCCATCTCCAGGAATGGTTTCTGCACAGCCCATTTAGCCAGCCTGTCAGCAAGTTCACTGCCTGGGATTCTGACGTGATCGGGGGTCCACACAAACACCAGTGAATGACTGGACCGTTCCAGAGCATAGATGGACTCCTGGATGTTCGCTACCAAAGAATGGCGAGGGTAGCACTGGTAGATAACTTGGAAGCTGCTCAGCGAGTCAGAACAGAGAAGAAACAACTCACCAGAACAGGACTGGATGTACTGATGCGCACGAGATATGGCCACAAGCTCTGCAGTTAATACACTGCAGCCAGCGGGCAAGGAATGCTGTTCAATATGGCCTGTGTGGACACAGGCAAAGCCAACATTACAATCAGCCATCGAGCCGTCGTCTTAAACAACTTCAGAGCCCCGGAACACATAAAGAATCAAGAGGAAGTGACAGTGGAGAGCGGCAGGATTAACAGAGTCCTTAGGGCCGTGCAAAACGTCCAGACGGAGCATCGGCTGAGGTGTACAGCATAGAGGTGTACGTGAATGGACCTCAAGTAGAAGTGGTAAAGGGAAGCACACCAGTTCGGAGAGAAGGGATCGCATGCGAACCGCAATCGGGAGCCCCGATCTGGGCCGACGGTGCGGGAGATGAACTGCCGTGGGTGGGAAAAGGAGACGCTAATTCAGATGCTCAGGAGAACTACAAATATGTGCAACATAACTGGTGAGCAGTTGTCCACAACAGATCAGCAATGGAGGGACTCTGGCCTCCACCAGGACACTGGTCACCGGACTCGTTCTAAATGCTCCCGTTGCTAGGCGAACACCGCAGTGGTGCACTGGGTCGAGTAAACGTAATGCTGAGGGCGCCGAACCATAAACTAGACTCCCATAGTCAAGGCGGGATCGAACAAGGGCTCTGTAGAGCTGCAGCAGTGTAGAGTTATCTGCACACCAGTTGGTGTTGCTTAGGGAGCAGAGGGCATTGAGGTACTGCCAGCACTCTCGCTTAAGCTGACGAAGGTGAGGTAGCCAATTCAATCGGGTGTCTAAAACCAGTCCTAAGAATCGATACGTCTCACTACAGTGAGTGGATTGTCATTAAGATAAAGTTCAGGTTCCGGATGAATGGTACAACACCAACTGAAATGCGTGACATACGACTTCGCGGCTGAAAACTGGAAGCCGTGGGCTAGAGCCCATGACTGTGCCTTGTGAATGGCTCCCTGTAGGTGCAACTCAGCAACACCAGTACCAGAGGAGCAATACGACATGCAGAAGTCATCCACATACAGAGAAGGGGAGACCGACGGTCCTACAACTGCTGCTAGGCTGTTAATGGCCACTAAAAATAGAAAGACACTCAATACAGAGCCCTGTGGAATGCCATTCTCCTGAATATGGGGGAAATATGGGAGGCACCAACTTAGACATGGAAAGTACGGAGCGACAGGAATTTTTGGATAAAAATCGGGAGCAGGCCCCAGAGACCCCACTCATATAATGTGGCAAGGATACGATATCGCCAGGTCATGTCATATGCTTTACGTAAGTCAAAAAAGATGGCAACCAAATGTTGGCATCTGGAAAAGGCTGTTTTGATGGAATACTTGAGGGACACAAGATTATCAGTGGTAGAGCGACCCTGACGGAAGCCATCCGGACATTGAGCCAGTAGGCCACGTGACTCCAGACCCCAACCCAACCCAACCGCCAACAAACCATACATTCCTTACAGAGAATGTTAGTGAGGCTGAGGGGCCGGTAGCTATCCACATCAAGCGAATTTTTACCAGGTTTTAGCACCGGAATGATAGTGCTCTTCCCGCCATTGCAATGGAAAGATGCCATCGCACCAGATCTGGTTGAAGATGACGTGGAGATAGCGCTTGTATTCAGGTGCGAGATCATCTGACTGTTGATCCAATCCGGCCCAGGAGCTGTGTCAGGGCAATGTGCAAGGGTGCCAAGAAGCTCCCACTCTGTAAATGGGGCATTATAGGATTCACTTTGGCGTGTAGTGAACGAGAGGACTTTCCTTTCCATCCGCTGATTGAGGGTGCGAAAGGCTGGAGGGTAGTTCTCCAATGCAGAGGCTCAAGCATAGTGCTAAGCAAAGTGCTCGGCAATCACGTTTGCATCGGTAGAGAGCATACCATTGATGTTAACAACAGGGACACCTGTTGGTGTCCAGACTTGGGAAGGTGACATATGGCACCAAATGGTCGACTTGTACCTCTCCCAACACTCCTGTTTCCGTCGTTTTATAAGCAGGCGAACGCAGGTACGGAGCCACTTCAAGTCTATTAGGTGCTCTAAGGAAGGGTGCTGTTTATGTCGCTGTAGAGCTCGCCGACACTCTTTAATTGCCTCAGCGCCCACCAAGGGACTGCCTTTTGCCAGGGGACCCTAGAGAACAAGGGATCACGTTTTCCGCCACAGAAATTATCGTTGTAGTGACCTGCTCAATCACAACATCGATGGCACAGCATAGGTGAAGGCTACCCAGTCTGCCTTTTTTAACGCCCATCTGGGTGGGAGTCCGTAGTCATAATGCCGGGGAGTGACAGGAAGATGGGGAAGTGGTCACTCCCACACAGGTCGTTTTGTGCTCTCCAGTGTATAGATGGGAGGAGTCCCGGGCTGCAAACTGATAAATCGATAGCCGAGTAACTACCATGAGCCAAGCTGAAATGTGCGGCAGTCCCAGTATTTAAGAGGCAGAGGTCGTGTTAGGACAGTAAACTTTCGAGATATCTGCCATGGCCAGTAAGCACGGTGCTACCCCACAAGGAGTTATGGGCGTTAGAATCGCCCAAAAGTAGGAGAGGATTAGGGAGCTGATTAATAAGTGTAGCCAATCATTCAGGGGTACTGCACCATCTGGAGGGAGATATATGTGCAGACAGTTATTTCCTGCGTCGTCTGTATCCTGACAGCCACAGCTTCAAGATGAGTTTGAAGGGGCACAGGTTCACTACATTCTGAGTTCAGGACATAGACGCAAATTTCACCTGTTATATTCACTACGGTTCTTGTAATATTCCCTACAGCCATGAAGGGAAGAGGTCCGCATTGCCAGGAACCAGGTTTCCTGGAGGGCAATGCAGAAAGCAGGTGTAAAGCTTAACAGTTGCCATAGCTCAGCCAGGTGGTGGAAAAAACCACCGCAATTCCACTGGAGGATTACGTGATCGTGGGACTGGGAAGGTGGGAAGGCATAAAACACTTAATGAGGCAGTCTACGCCTCAGGGTCGCCTACTGCCACCGACTTATTTCCTGAACAGGCTATATCCATTGTCTCTGAGGGTCTGGCGAGATGTAGGTCCTCAGTGGACACCAGAATCTTCACCTCATCCTCAGACACACAGCTTGTAAGCAGAAGTAGTGTGGGTGCCACCGCTTCTTTCTGAATTTCTCTTGCTGATCCTTGGGTTTCTCTGGCTGGGAGGGCTTCACTGAGTCAGTCTCTGGGACTGAGGGTGATCCTGAAGCCCTACGACCAGCTGCTTTTGGGCACTTCAGCCACTGGCAAGTGTCATATTTCCCACTAGCAGAAGCCTGGGAAGGGAATGACCCAAGGGACCCCTTCCTAGAGAGAGGAGCCGAAGAAGACTTACGCTTCTCCGGCTGAGAAGAGGGAAGTGGTGTCCCCGATAGTTGGGGGGACAGTTGGTTGTTTTGGGGAAGGAGACCAGACAGCAAGGTCATCGGTCTCATCGGATTAGGGAAGGACGGGGAAGGAAGTCGGCCGTGCCCTTTGAAAGGAACCATCCCGGCATTTGCCTGGAGAGATTTAGGGAAATCACAGAAAACCTAAATCAGGACAGCCGGACGCGGGATTGAACCGTCGTCCTCCCGAATGAGAGTCCAGTGTCTAACCACTGCGCCACCTCGCTCGGTGGTGGTGGCGGGAGGGGTGGGGGGTGGGGGGTGGACAGTGCTCCTGAGGTAGGTGGTGCGGGAGCAACAGGGAGAGAAGTGTCCCCCACCATCAAGAAGGCAGGTATAGTCTTCCCGCTCTGAGAGCCGACTGGAACTTGTGGAACTGATGGGGCTACAACGTTCTCGTGGCGGCGGCATAAGAGGTGGTCATAGCCACAGGATGTAGGTATTCAAATTTCCTCTTGGCCTCAGTGTAGGTCAGTCAGTCCAGTGTCTTGTATTCCATGAGTTTACTTTCGCGCTGTAAAATCCTGCAGTCTGGTGAGCAAGGGGAATGATCCTCTCCGCAGTTGACACAGATGGGAGGGGGGCACATTGGGGATGGGATGGACATCCACAATCTTGAACATGTGATGCTGGAAGTACAGTGGGAAGAAATATGGCCGAAATTCCAGCACCGCATTGGGGGGAGGGATATATGGCTTGACATCACAGTGGTAGACCATCACCTTGACCTTCTCGGGTAATGTATCACCCTCAAAGACGAAGATGAAGGCACCGGTGGCAACCTGATTATCCCTTGGACCCCAATGGACACGCTGGACGAAATTAACTCCTTGTCGCTCTAAGTTGGCGCACAGCTCGTCGTCAGACTGCTAATATAGGTCCCTGTGGAACATCATACCCTGGACCGTATTTAAGCTCTTATGAGGCATGATGGTGATGGAAAGATCCTCATGCTTGTCACAAGTGAGTAATGCCCGTGACTGAGCAGAGGATGCCGTTTTTATCAAGACTGACCCTTACCGCATTTTGGACAAGCCCTCCACCTCCCAAAACTTGTCCTCTAAATGCTCTACAAGAAACTGAGGCCTCATTGAGACAAATGAGGCCCCATCAGCTCTCGTACATACGAGGTATCGGGGCAAATAAGGTTCACTGCCATCCTTAGCCTGGTGTTCCTACCATGGTGTGGCCAGGGAGGAGAATGATTTAGGATAATACTTCCTTGCATTGTACTGAGACTTGGAACACTTACAGACTGCTGGTGTTTGATCACCAGCAAGTGATGACGTGGTACACTTCATCGCACGTCCTCTGCCCTGTGTGACCCACTCCAACCACGGGGCCTCCACACGGGCGCCACCCAGCCGCAGCAAAGGCCACCTGGCAGGATGGCCATTGCCAGGAGTCCCAATGCCCCAGGGTGACAGGCATCTACACCTTGGCATACGTGGGGAGTTAACGGATCAGGCATCAGCAGAGCAAGAGCAATCCCTGTGTAGTTAGGGGGCTACAACCAAAAAGGTATATGGCAGCCCCACCACAATGGACTGGCTACCATGCTGAATATGAGATGCAAAAAATTCCATGGTCATTGTCAGCGCAGAAAACGACACTGCATAGTGGGTGGAGAAAAATGCACCCAGGAAGGTGTCTTCGCCCAAGAGAGAGAGGATGAGTGAGACTGCAATGCCTCAATGAGAAAGTGGGCTAAAGATCACAATGCACGATGGACACTATGCACCATGTAAGGCACCCTTCCCCAATTGGGTCACTCTTCGGGAAAATTTTGAAAAATGGAGGCCAAACCTTGCAGAGGACTATCACACAAAGGTCAAAAGATGAGAGACTCTTTTTAGTAACCTTTTACGACAGGCAGGAATACCTCGGGCCTATTCTAACCCACGGGCCAGAGGGGGTGTTTTAAAGGTAATCATTTGCATTACAAGTCACAGTTTTTGAGTTGCTTGAGAAAACAAAAAAATAACCTATCCCCCCACCACCACACCAGTGCAGATTTTTTAGTATGTTGCTCTGGATACTCCCTCCTAGCACTGTGCAAAAATTTGTAGCTATACAATCCCCCTCCCCCCCACCCACCCCCCCCCCCCCCCGTCAATCTCCTTTGGCTTGGCTGTATCATAAACAGCCGGAAACGATGACAGCCATTATTTTTCACTTGAGCATTTGCTGTGCTAATCGAGATGCATATTTAGCCAATGAAATGAAAAGTTTCTTACAACAAAAAGAAATATTCTCTTGTTGATGGTTAATATTTCAGGAAAGGTAAAAAGTAATCAAATACTAAATAAAAAAAAAGGGAAGTAGGTACACAATGAAGTGTAAATTATGATAGATCTGGTGTTACTTTTTTGGCGGGAGGGGGGGGGGGGCTGATAAAAGTCAGAAAAGGGTAATTAGGGACTGAATTGTTCGTTCAGAAACCCTCTTGAAAACATACACTTGAATGAGTAAAAGTCAATTACTAGGTCCCTGGAGTTTAATTTAATGTAATAAAGGGATTGAGTGGGACTGTGTTTTCTGTATTTAAGCTAAATGGTAATGTAAGGTGATTAGAAAATAAAAGTACAGTAGCATTTTCTATTACAGAGGCAGAATCTGTATCTCTTGCATTATATTCTGCAGAATATTTGTTGCAGTATTAGATACTATTGCACTGAGTTGAAAATTTTGAAATTTAAAAAACTTATGAAGCTAGTGAGTATTTTGCTGTGCCTGTGTGTAATTGTGAATATGAAAGATTAAACATGTACATGTTAAATACATATTTAGCCAGATGGCTACAGAGGAAAATAAGTGTAGGGCATGATGCTACAAAGACTCAATATCTTTGCAAAATCCTAACCCACAAAAAAGTAAAAAAAACTGGGCGATTAGGAATACGCAAAATTACAAATGGAATTAAATCAGTGTGTTGGAAATTACAAATATGCGCCTCTCAACAGTATGTGTTGTGGTATGTAGGGTTGTTTGCTGATTATCCCTTACCTCACGAAGTGTGGTCTCTCAGACCGCGCCAGAATTTTCCAAGTAGCTCTCTCTCAGTCAATTATGACGGAATGCTTTTATACACCACCTACTCTCTTTTAATCACCAACCCTACAAATTATTATTATCAGTTGCATTATAGCCTTATATGATGTGTTGCTGACATGTGATGTAGTCTCCCAGACCACACCTCGTGAACTGTCCATCTGCTTTCATCAGTTCAGTACGAAATGCGTTAGCAAGAATGTGACAATTTTAAGCACTTAAGTTCAATGAAATTTTTAGCCAGTGGATGGAGAATGAAGTCAATAATATAGAACAAGAAGTAGACAAAGAAGACAATGATTTTTCAATAGCCAGAGATCACAATTCTGCTAGTGAACAAGAGGACCATTCAGAGGCTGAACTTAAGGACAATGATGATGAGGACCTTTCTGTTTCTTCAACAAAATACTTGGTGTTAGTTAAAATTAAATGTGTTCCGAGTGGTGGTAAAGAAAGATGTAGATCTCGGTACTGAATATTAATTTTGCAGTTCAGTTTTTATACACAAGTTTTAACCCCAGAAAATTCGCTTTCTACAGTGATACCATAATTTTTCAGAAGATAATATTCAGTTCTCTAACAGTTCGTTTTGTGCACTATTGAAAAAGGTTCACAAAAGTGTTATTTTTGCTTGATACAAAATAAAATACTGCTGGCTTTATTTGGTGCAATAAATTCAACACGCAGTATTTAAACACCACTTATATGGTTGTAACCATAAATCTTGTATAACAAATTAAATTTTCAAATGATTTACAGCTTAAATCTTGGTTTAAAGATAGGGGTCACAGAGACTACACCTCATAGTGTCCGTTACAGAAAAGTCACCTCATGAGTTAAGGGTTATTATTCTTTGATTTGTTCATACTGCTAGTGTCTGTGTTAAATAACTCAATCTGAAGACGTCAAGTAGTTATTCATTTCTACCTTTGTGAAAATAAATACATGACATGGTGTATTTAGCTTTAAACCACCTCTACAAAACCAGAAGACAATAAATGTCTCAAACTTTCATTGTTTATCATCTTTAGTACAAATATTTGGCGGTTGTAACTGCAGTAAATAGCACACTCTTGAGAACACGTGTAAATATCTCGATAATTTACTACTACAACGTAGTAGACTGTTTGTTAAGAAATCACCTCTTTAAATCAACGCTTTAAAGACGAACATAAAATATTTTCAAATATAATGGGTTAGCTGGGGACGACAACAACTGAATATATTACCCATTGGCTCCACAAAAACTGCGATATAAATGTTATACTCAACAAAAATTGCGAATTTTAACCATCTTGTGACACTTTAAATGTGAATTTCTACTGGGTCTGAAAGTAACGAAGAAAGGTAGGCACTCGCAGAAGTCCCATGATGAACTGTGTTTACTTTGCCCAAACTGACAGGAATACAATGCCATGTCAAACTTCTAAAATAGCAAATCGTAATCCTAATGATTACATACTATCATTCACGTATCTAAAAGATTTAACATTAACTTTAATTATTATTTTTGATATTAACAATGCCCTTGTATAACTGTGGCTCGCCAAAGAAACCAAGGTAGCAATGTCACTGCTTCGTGAGACTGTACCTTTCAAGACTTCTTTACCGCCTCCGCAAATCTCTTTCCTCCATGTTAACAACAAACAAAGATATTATTAATACTGAAGGGTCAGTGATCACAACCTAACTACAGAGATCACTGTATACTCCGTTGATTGGAACAGCGCTTCTAAATATCAAGTACTCTCTGGCCTGAAACAAAGTCGTTCTACCGAAACTTCTATGCAGAATATAACAACAGATTTTGCTAAGAGGCTTTCAAACGCTCAATATTTATGCGCAATACCGAGTATAGCAATATTATTACATCGTGTAATATATTGAGCGAGAGTCTACATTTTTTCAGATGTGCAGTCTCCATCAATGTATTGCACACATCGTCAATTCCACTCTCCAGACGACCATCTGAGAGCGGATTTGACGGTTTGCGTAACATATTGATGGAGACTGCAGATCAGAAAAAATGCAGACTCTCAATAAATATATTACGCAATAAATTCGACCATATAATTAACATATTGTGCAATACATGGCAGTTCCTACCGAGACTTCCTGATTTGTGGACGTGCAAACAACTGAGATGAGGCTTCGCTATATGAATATGAATGCATCAGGAAATACACATGAAAGGAATCAACTGTTGAAGTGGGGAGAACGAGACCACCGGCTGTGTGACCGAGCGGTTCTAGGCGCTTCAGTACGGAACCGCGCTGCTGCTGCGGTCGCAGGTTCGAATCCTGCGTCGGGCATGGATGTGTGTGATGTACTTAGGTTAGTTAGGTTTAAGTAAATCTAATTCTAGTGGACTGATGACCTCAGATGTTAAGTCCCGTAGTGCTTAGAGCCAATTGAACCATTTTGAGAACGAGACCAACCTACAGGGTCATCAGTACCTTTTGCCTCATTCAGACGGGGCTCAGAGGCACAACCGTTACCCAGAAGAGTCTGGCAAAGAAAAAAAAGGCGTAAAACTAACTGGGAGCCAGACTGCAAGAGAAAACGAAATAAGCAAACCAAAATGGGACAAGCTACACTAAAAGCGGAAAAAAGCGTTGAAAGTAGGCCTATTAAAATAATACAGCAGATGGCCTGGGCTGGCTGATTGAAGAATAAAAGAGGATAAGCCAGCCACTCTGCAACACACTAAAATCTCCAGCCTAAAAACACAAGGCTAGGGAAACACAGATAGGGAAAATATTCACACCAAGGCGAACAAAAGGCAAAGAAAGAACGAGGAAGAGTTAAAATGGAAGGAAGGTGAAGACCTGGGAAAGAAGGCAAGGCACCCACCCATACATAGATTGAGTGATAAAAAAAAACCTCATGAATAAAACGAAAACTAGATCAGCTGTTGAGGCATTGTATCCCAACACCACAGGCAGTATGATGGAAAAGTTAAAAGTCCACCTCAGGGCAGCTAAAATGGGCAATCCAACAAGATGCAGACCACAGTCAAGTGGGAACCACAGCAACACTGAGGTGGGTCCTCATGACAGAGGAGATGACCATGAGTCAGCCAAGTACAGCCCATGCACTGCCAGCAAAAGATAATGGGGTCCATACGAGTGGATCACACAGATGACCTCCACATATTCATTGTTTCCTTGATAACACATAGTTTATTTGATGTACTGAGGGTGCACCATTCGGTATCCCAGATCCAGAAAACTTTATGGCATAACACCGATCAGAGATCAGTCTTTGGTATGCCAATCTCTAGGGCCAGTTTAGTGGAAGCAGAAATTCATAACAGCACTACCTACTACACCAATCCTCCACAATAATGTGTTTAGCATTTTCAGGTTTATAGATAGCTTCCAGGAAGGTGGAAAAGGAAATCTGTCAATTATGTGAACAGAACCTTTATCTGTGTACATAAATTGTAAAAAAGTTCACTAATTTGTTGAAGCATTGACCATTCATCCTTAAAAAATTCTGATAGTCGTCGGCCTCTATGGCAGTTTCTCATAGCTCGTAGCATGTTAGTATAGACCCATACAGGGCGACTTCAAAGGCACTTTTTCACTCATCTCCACTTCTGCTTGTTTTTATTTTTGCAGCACTTAGTGATTGCAGTTGCTACAAAGGCTAGTTCTGATGACAGTGTGTGTGTGTCACCAGAAACTAAGCTTCATGTCTCACACACGTAAGTAAAAATAGTTTAAATGTTGTTCATAAATGAAACTGAAATTGTCTTAGTTGTGGACATGTTTCATAAAGATCCAAACTGCAGCAACTACTTAGTATACTTATCACAAGAACAAAAGGAAAAACAGTGAAGCACCACAAAGTTACACAGCAGACAGCAATGGCTACATCACAGTGTTCTGTTGGCTGGCTAATGGCGGCTGCAGCCAAAAACAAACGACTAATGGCCAAAGACTTCTGAGTTTTCCCAATTTCTACTGATTCAGGACTGGGGAGTGGAGAGACAGTGCAACAATCTGATGGCCAGCATAAAGTCAACACCCTCCATAAGCCAAATAGTTGAGTGCATACATTGCCATGAATGTCGTGAAGCAACTGAAAGGTCAGGTAACAAAAATTTATTCAGAAAATAAGTAATTAATTTACTAAAAATATCAATTTCTTTTCAAGAGGTAGAACCCTCCTTGAGTATCGACATACGAATGGTAAATCATCCAGCAGATCTTTTGAAGTCAAATCTCACCCATGACCACCAAAACAGTAGTTTATTACAGTACCTACAGTTAGCTGAATTTTGAATGGGCAAGAAGATGAAACCGGAACAATAAAAGCAACTCTCCCGAGTATAACAAACAAGCGTGTAGACATACCATGCAGGAAATAAGGTATGATCCAAGAGGATTAACTGGTTCTTATATTGAGCATAGGCCTAATCAATATTGCTGTATCCTACAACTCCGTCTACCCACAATCCAGACGCGAACAGTAGGTTGCCGTAGCTCATGTTCCCCACAGGCTGAATGGTACTGTAAAACAGGGTTTTGGACACTTTTCCAAACAAAATCACATAATGCATAGTAGTTTTGTAAAATGACTTTTGAAAATGGAGTCAGTCTATTCTAAAACAATGTAAAACTGTCTAATGACATTTTCAGTGTAATAAGATTTATCCCAAGCTGAATCAAGTTTAAAACAAAGTACCAGTAATCAAAATCCTGTGCAGCTAATTTGATCCACTTTTTTAGTGATGCAAGTCGCCTCACTTGTCCCAGAAAATTGTTGCTTTTGATCATACAGTGATAAATAAGGTGCTGATTACAATTTTTTGGGTATGAGCTAGACAATAACTAATTTCTACATGAAAAAAGTCACTCACCTTCTGTTTAAGTAATTTTTTGATAGCAAAATATCAAATCACTTTTTCTTGACAAAAAATATCTCAAAAATACAGTAGTACAGATTTTGTTAGGAGAAAATATTCAAGATAGCGAATGGCAGAATAACTCAAACTTAAGAGGTAGTAGAAACTCTCGACTGTTAGACAGAATCAAAACTGTTCCAAAATGTTTGTTAAAATAAATGCTTAGCAACACTGCATCCTTTTTCAGAGTTGTAAGTGCCACTTTACAGTATATCAACACAACCTTGACACCCACATCACTTGGATTGCTACTGGTAATGCTACATTTGCCTCCACTGATAGCATGCCTGCAGGAACACTAAGAAAATATCAATCTGCCAAGCCTGTGCTTAAGTGGTAGCCAGCCACAAAGCAACTAGTTACAACCATAGCACCTAGCAAGGAGGATCACCACAGCAGTACTGCAATGAGCAATAGCAGGCGCAGGCTAGGCCATCACCTCCACCAACCTTGGTCACAATTGAATGTTGTGCTCCTGGGATGGTGTACGCTGGTTGTCTTTGATTTCTGATAATATCAAATAACTGTCATCAGTGTTATATATCTGGCCAGACTTTGAAAGATTTCAGTGGTTGGTTACCACCAACAAAATAGTAACCTCTGAGGCTTATAATTCCTTTTGTAAAACCAAATCAGGAAGATTACCATTTGTGTGCCTTCAGACTTCATGGAATTGTGTCCTCAAGGACACTGTTTCTGAATGATTTCATTTTATTAGTACTGCCCAGTGTTGTTTTTCTGGGGAAAAGTGTTGGTACTCACAAAGAATATATTATTCTGGCAACTTCCACAATTTCAACATATCCTCCAATGTACACTCATTGTTTCCAAGCTGCTTCTCGCTTTTGCTGTCAGCTGCACAATTATGACCTTGGAGCAGCCATGAATCTCCATATTTGTTAGGTTTGAACTGAGAGGAGGCCCTAACATCCTGTTAAACAGCATTGCAGAAGTAGTCCCTAGAAGCATAGGGGACCTAGATGAAGTAATCATAAAATTCATTTGAGAGAAACCCCTTTCACATTTGTTGGAAGATATTGAAATTGTGTCCAAAATTCGTTTCAGATAAAGTAGTACTGTATACCTGGGAATTTATTTTCTTGGGGATATTCATGGAAACCTCAAATTGCTGCTCTTTCATTTAAGTGAAATTTGTAGGCTAACTACCAAATTTCAGAACCAGGATTTTCTAGATGATACTTTGAATCTAAAACCTGGGTGCATTCAGTCATTTTGAAGCAGATGCTTTCTAAAAGCTTCTTTCATACTTTTATAGACCTCAGATGAACTACATGCAGCATACCAATGTACAACACAAAAAAGTGTGGTGTCAGATTACAAGGAAAAAAATAGGAAGACAGTTCTATCTGCTGGGATGTTCGTAAGACATTTTGCTCTAAATAAATCAAACACTTTTTTAAAACATAAAAGAAAAAGTGCCAGTATTGTGTATGACCAGAAAAAAGCACTGGTATTACCTAGGAATCTTATTTGTGTGTGGGGAGCACTCTCATCACCATAGCCAGTGGCTAAACTGAAGTCTACCATCTGCTTTACCACAACGGAGCCTGTTTGATCATTCCATTTCAAATCCTTCAAATTGTTACATCCACGTGTCTGTATGAGTAAGCTGATTCCAAATTGATGCTATATTCATAGAATATTATGTTTTTTTTTTTTTTCATTTAGTGAAGTGCCCAGTTTTATATTTTTGAACATTTAAAGCAAGTTGCCAATCTTTGATACCTTATGAAGATCTGACTGAATATTTGTGCAGCTTCTTTAAGATAGCACTGCATTCCAGATAACTGTGATACGCCTGCTAAACCCGCTGGGCAGAACAGGTAATTAGGATTGTGAAAAGGGCCCAATAAGGTTGGGGGCAGTTTCACCTTCTTATTGTAACTTAATAACACTTTTACAACCAAAGTGGCTCATAGCCGGACGTTTACCGAATGCAACTCTTTCATGGCTGAAGGCCTCCAAACAAGAAATCTTAACAAATCAACAATATAAAAAAAATCCAATTAAGATAGCAATAAAATAATTACCAAAAACATCACAGCAAAGTAGATAGAACAAACATATGCAAGGTGCAATGCCAATGACTGAAGGCTAACATTAAGTTTCAAAATTTTAGAATATATTACCATAGACTTTTAAAGGCAGAAGGCTGCAGTGTTTAAGAATTAATTTTGAAAAATTTTTAAGAAAAAGGAAAAATAACCATAAGCTTTAAATTTTAAGCAGCTGAAAACAGATAATTAAACACCGGAGGAACTCAGAAGCCTCCAGGGAGATTGGTCTGCCCTTGTTCACTTAGGCAAGATAGGTGGTGAGCCCAACTACACTTGATCCATCTAAACCCAACCAGGGGACAGCCACGGACTGAACGACAAACAACTTGCTTGCCACCAATCGTGTTGGACAGCGACAACCGGTGAGAAAAGGACACTGCCTGAAATTACGTTAATGGCCAAGGCAGGTAACCAGAACACCAAAGGCCACAAGGCAGAAAATTCCGCTGGTGCACTTGAATTGTAGTCAACCACCGCTTGGTGGCTAAATTTCAGCAATACAAGACTCGGTGTTGCTCACAGGAAAACCTCCCCGACAGCAAACCACTGAAATGAACCACCACAACATGAATGGATGTGGCTTGGGTAGTTGAAACCACTACTCAACTTTGATGTCCTGGGTTGGTGAACCACGAAGCTCATAGTGATCGGACAGCTCCACACACACACACACTCCGGCACTGTTCATTGGCTGCCATCAGACCCAGCCGACTGCACTGCATGGAGCTAACTTCCCTCGTCCGCAGAAACTGACCGACTTCCCGCAGAATGCCAACAACATCTAAAATAGTTGTCAGTGAAAATAACACCAACTACACACACAACCTGACAAACATTGCACGAAGACCTGAACGATTCCCAACAGTAACTAAGCACCTGCAAAGACAAATCGGGAGTCGATGCACACATACACAGCCGACTCATGAGCGAGCCAAAACACGTCGTCCGGTAGGATGACTGACTGATGATCCACCAACACCATGGCCTGGCTCAAGCGACGTGTGGCGGCAATGGTCGGGCGAGCCATGTTGACGCGGACCTCACTGCTGCTCCAACCCGTCTGCACTAGTGCCGCATTGCAACTCCCTGACTGGCAGTTCTGGACTGCGCTCCAGACGCGTTCCAACTGCTTGCAGCCCGAACTCATGACCCAACTCCAGATGCGAACTGGCTACGACAGACAATGACCGGGAAGTAATAGCAGTTGAGCAAAGATACTACAAGAGGGTATATATCGATACGCGCTGCTAGCACCAGTAACGGTCAGACAAAGCAGCAACTCAGTGACAGTAGTAATTTAATTAATGTAGTGAGGTGGAAGTACATTAAAAACAGGGTGTAAAATAGATGATGGCAGGAACACGAGCCACACACAGCTCAAACTGCATCCTCTGCAAAAAGTCTTAGGTGACTATTAATTTGACCATAAGGTCATTAATTTACAATATGAACAGCAAGTGTTCCAATATGCTTCATTGAGTTGCACATGAAGTTATTTCTACATCTGATGATGACTCTCCATCCAAGATAACATTCTGTGTCCTCTCAACCAAAAAGTCCTTAATCCAGTCATAAATTTCACTTGATACCCCATGCGATCGAACTTTGACAATAAGTGTTGGAGTGGTACTGAGTCAAATGCTTTTCAGAAATCAAAAAATACTAAATCTACCTGACTACCATGATCCAAAGCCTCCAGTACAGCATGTGAGAAGAGTGAGAGTATGGTTTACATTTTTACATGATCAGTTTCAGTATGGCCACAACCAATGGGGACATGACCCCTCAAGGACTTTTGTTCTTGCATATCATGCAGCAGGCACAGGAATGGCTTTTCTAGAAGATCCCAGAAGTATCCAATAGCCTCTACAGGATTGCCTTCATTGTCAGAGGCTTCCAATTGTCACTGCCACCTTTCCACAGCTTTAACAAGGAAGTGGAACCATGGATGGACTACATAGCACTGCTTCAGCAGCATTTCATTACCCATCATATCATGCACAGCAAGGGCCTTTTTTACTAGCTGACACCAGTGCTACAGTGCACAGACTGCTGCAACAATATACCCAGAAGTGGAATTCCATGATTTAACTTATAAGTAACTTAAAATCAAGTTAGCAGACTATTTTGTCCCTCATATTCATGTGGCTGCAGCTCCCTATAAGTTTTTTAGTTGTCATAAAAAGAATGGCCAAAGCTATCGTGAGTGGAATGCTGAGTTACTATCTAGGAACTGAGAACACTGTTCTTCCAATAATGTTTACAAGAGTAATTAAGTGATGATAGCCCATCCAACTTGGTGCAAAATGTATGTATCACACAACTCTGCTTTATTTTATTGGTTGTATGACCCAATTAACTTAATCATCTGAGTTCTTTTTTTTTCACATACAGCTGCAGAAGCCCACTTCTATCAGAGCAGCAAGGGGCTTGTGTTGAATATGACTATTTATATAATTATGGCACATCCACAGTAGCATGAAAATTAAAGATCACTTAATTTTTGTTCTAATTTCTGGTGGCTATATGATTAAAACTGAAGAGTTTGCAAAAAGGTAGCATATTAAGGACATGGGGCCTGGATAAGTTGAATGAACCAGAGGTTGTTGAGAGTTTTAGAGATATCATTAGGCATTGAATAACTGAAACAGGGAAAAGGAATACAGTAAAAGATGAATGGGTAGCTTTGAGAGATGAAACAGTGAAGCCAGTAGAGGATCACTTAGTTAAAAAGACGAAGTCTATACATAATCCTTGCACATGACAGGAGGCATTGAATTTAATTGATGAAATGGTAAAATATAAAAATGCAGTAAATGAAGCAGGCAAAGAGGAATACAAATGTCTCAATGGCTAAGCAGTAATGGCTAAAGGACAAATGTAGGAATATAGTAACATTTATCACTTGGGCAAAGATAGATACTGAGGTTTGCCAATGACGCTGTAATTGTGTCAGGGACAGCAAAGAATCTGGAAGAGCAGTTGAATGGAATGGATGGCATCTTGAAAGATTGACATAAGATGGGAGATGAAAGCAAAACAAGAATAATGCAATGTGGCCAAATGAAATCAGATGAAGCTGAGGGAATTAGATTCAGTAATGAGACACTTGCAGCAGTAGATGAGTTTTCCTATTTGTGCAGTAAAGTAATGGATGATAGCCAAAGTAGATAGGATATAAAATGTAGGCTGGCAATAGCAAGAAAAGTGTTTCTGAATAAGATAAATTTGTTAGCATTGAACATAGATTTAAGTTTTAGGGAGTCTTTTATGAAAGTACTTGTATGGAGTGTAGCCATGCATGGAAGTGAAACATGGACAATAAACATTTTAGATAAGAAGAGAATAGAGGCTTTTGAAATGTGGTGCTACAGAAGAATGCTGAAGATTATATGGGTAGATCACATTACTAATGTGGAGGTACTGAACGGGACTGGGGAGAAAAGAAATTTGTGACACAACCTGACTAGAAGAAGGGATCAACTGATAGGACACATTCTGAGAAATCAAAGTATCATCAACTTAGTGTTGGAGGGAAGTGTGGGAGGTAAAAATCATATAGGGAGACCAAGAGATGAATACGATAAGCAGATTCAGAAGGATGTAAGTTGCGGTAGTTATTTGGAGATGAAGAGGCTTGCACAGGATTGAGTAGCGTAGAGAGCTGCATCAAACCAGTCTTTGGACTGAAGACCACAACAATAACAACAACAAATTAATTATTAGATCTTGCTAAAACCACACTGTCTGAGAAACAGGTTTGGTGGTTTCCAGATTCAGGTGCATGATGTGTTTTTTCTGATTTAACTGTCTTGCCCAGGTGGCAATCGCTAGTATTCTTAAGACAGGTGTAGATGTTTTATCTTTTATCTTTTAATTACTATGCTAGAGGCCATATAAATGCAAAAGCATAAAAACCATTTTGACAGTCAAGAAGAAGGATTGAAATTAGGCAAGTTGTGGGCCTAAATAAGAAAAACAGCACTGACTTTTCCCCACTAGCTCCACAGAATACATCTGCATGACAGTCTTGGGCTGCAGTCTGATGATACCATAAACTGACCTGTATGGATATGTATAAACAGTTCAGCTTGCTGAGCTTGATTGATTCTGTAACAGCTTTCTGAGTCATTAAAGCCACCAATGATGTCTCCAGCATTGAAAGATGAAACATTAGTCAAAGAATTATGCCTTTGACAACAGTGTAATGCCCATAAACAAATATCTGCAATATCTAAAGGTATTTACTACCTATTAACAGTTGTATGTTTAATTAAACTTTTAATGTGTTTAGCTTCCAAGTACATTATTAAATCTGAGGCCTACAGAAACTTTTAATTGGTATCGTCATGAAGAGAACCATTTTAATGGCCAAAGTAGAAACTTTTCACATGTACATTTCACCTTTTGTTGTCCAACATGGCAGGGCAGGCCAAGTGCAAAGGGGACAAGATGACGATTTCAAGGTAAGTTGAAGATCCTGGGCCTCCAGGTGGAGGGATACAAGCTGGAGAGAAAAATACTGCATTTTTCTGGTTGGTTGGTTGGTTGGTTTGGGGAAGGAGACCAGACAGCGTGGTCATCGGTCTCATCGAATTAGCGAAGGAATGGGGAAGGAAGTCGGCCGTGCCCTTTCAGAGGAACCATCCCGGCATTTGCCTGGAGTGATTTAGGGAAATCACGGAAAACCTAAATCAGGATGGCCGGACACGGGATTGAACCGTCGTCCTCCCGAATGCGAGTCCAGTGTCTAACCACTGCGCCACCTCGCTCGGTGCTGCATTTTTCTGTGCCAGGTCACTCACTGGGAAGGATATGGCTGCTCAGTGACCACAAATAGTGCTATCTGTTTCCCTTAGGGACCAGGCAATAGACCTAGAAAATGAAGTATTGCTTGGGCTATAAAACACAACTACTATGAGTAGATTTTGGGCCATTATGGAATATTAGAAAAATATGGCATGGAAAGAAATATAAATGTGACAAAGTGCCAAGAAGACTATATAAATATCCACCCACACACCTGGAGTGAGAGAACGTAGTTGACAATCAACGACAAGCGTTGCCAGTGTCACATTTACTCACTTTGCTATCATTGTCCCACACCCACCACCCATAGATGTGGCGATGGCAGAACATAATGTTGACTTCACTACTAGTTGGTGAGAAACTGCTTTTGCACTTTTATCTCTTACAAAGTGTTCTTTCTGTAGTTGTGTGACAGCCAACTGGCAAGAACCAAGGGCCACAAACTCTTTGTATAAGAGGCAGGGCCAATTTAAGATCCAAGCAATGCAACTAGCTACTTGGGGCACCAATCTGAGAGGGTGCAAGAGAGATGAGATGACATTAGATTAGATTCAGGTTTTTTCATAGACCCAAAAAATGAGATGATTCTCATGGATGTGGAACATATCAGGAAGTATAACATACAAAAAAATAAAACATTTGAGTATAATACTTTCTACTCTGGTCATTTGCCAGGAGATTGTCAAAACACGTGAAACTGGAACTGCTTTACAGAATTAATATGCTGTCAGAATTAAACATCGTTATGCACATTTAATAAATTTGTCATACTCAAAATACCTAATCTTGACTGTTGTGGCCAAGCACTGTCAAAACTGAAATCTAACAGACATTTTTACTTAAGCTGGTCTAACATTCCTTGTTAAGATATTCATCTATAGAGTAGGAGGAGTTGCCTATCAAAAAGTCTTTCAGACTCTGTTTAAACTGTGCTTTATCTGAAACCAAGTTTTTAATGGTTGCTGGCACTTTATTGAAAATCTATGTTCCTGAATATTGGACCCTTGACCAAGGTAAGTGATTTTAGTCTTTATGTAGATTGTTCTTATTCCTAGTATTGATATTATGTATTGATCTGTTGGTTGTAAATAGAGATATATTACTTGCAACAAATTTCATTAAGGAATAAATATACTGAGAAGCAGTGGTTAGAGTACAAAGTTCCTTGAGCAGGTTTATACATGATGTTCTTGAATTTGTACCACAAATGATTCTTATTACATGCTTTTGCATGCTGAAATCTTTTGCTGCTGCTGTTACTGCTGCTGCTGCCGCTGGTGAGTTATCCCAGAAAATGATCCTGTATGACATAATAAAATGAAAGTAAGTGAAGTATGCAACTACATCTGACATCATTCTCACTGCAAATACAGACTTGTTTAGGCGGTAAGCAATTCTGTGGTATGCCCTTACCAACTGAATTTATTATTGAGTTGTAATCCCAGAAATTTAACACTGTCAACCTCTTCGATCTGCATGTCTTCATATGTTATACACATGCTGGAAGGAAGGTTGTGAACTGCATATAGTGGGTCTTTTCAAAGTTTAATGACAGTGAATTAGCTTTAAACCATTTATTAAGGTCAGTGAAAATTTTATTAGCAGCTATTTCTAAATCTGTACTTGACTTGCTACTTATTTCAATGTTTGTATCATCTGCAAACAAAACAAATTTAGCACCTGGAAATATAACAGACAAGAGGTCATTTAAGTATACAAGAAAAGCAATGCACCCAAGATGGAACCTTGAGGAATACCATATGTAATTAATTCCCAGTCAGAAGAAGACTAACTGCTTACTGCACAGGTATTTTGCAACTACATCCTTTGTTTTTTGTTAGTTAGATAAGACTCAAACCATTTTGCAGCATGCCAGTGACACCATAATATTATAATTTACTTAAGAGAATGGTGTGGTTTACTTGTTATAACGTCAAGTTTAACAAATATATTTCAGAACGACACAACACATAAGTCACAGAGTAAGTTGACAAGCAAGACATGTGTACACATTAGCATTTGAATGAGCACTGAGTCCCAGTCTAGCGGCCGCTGCTTGGCTGGCCACTTAGGTGGTGCAGCTGCTGCATGGCTGGCAGACAGAGCCGCACGTAGAGGACGCGCGTAATTGTGCGGCGGCGCTTTGAATGATTGGCGAGTCACAACACTTTTCCCCCCTTTGAAATTGTTGCACTGGTCTTGATAGAGGTGTCCTGGAGATGGCTAACATCCATAGGCGTTGTTTGACTCGCTGTAAAGTCTCGAGGAGGAGGCTTCCCGTACGGACAGAAGTGTCCCCGATGATAACGGGTCGAGATGACAGGAGACATAGGGGTCGAAGCTGCTGGGGCCCCCTGCACCAATCTGCCCATTGCGGCAAGTCCAGTTGATATGACAGGAGACATGGGCGATGTGTCGGCGTCCATTTGAGGAGGAGGCGAGTAGATTTGCTCTGACAGAGGATGGTCATCCGGTTCCTGCATGGGCACGTCTCCTGGTGGTGTCCGTTCTTGTGCTGGCATCGCGATGATGGTGAGAGGGCTGCGTTGAGAGTATTGAGAGATGCCAAGATCCCAAGCGTCAGGTAGGGCCAAAAGTGGTGTAGCAGCATTCGGAACAGGCGTTGCCGGCACACGAGGCCGAAGCTGGTCCGAATGATGCACTGCAACACCAGTGTCTGTCTGGATTTCATACAGGCGTCTGCCACGGTGTCTTAAGATGTGGCTCGGGCTCCATTTTGGCCGCCTGCCACATCCCTGTACCCAGACGAGGTTGTCGGTGGTGAACCGGCCAAGGGAAGGCACCCGCGGCCGTGAGGCGGGAGGCCGCAGAAGATGAAGTAGCATGCGGGGCTGTCGGCCATGTAAGAGCTCAGCCGGGCTGTGGTCACCCATGGGGGTGAAACGGTAAGACGCCAGAAACTGGAGAAGCGCATCATCAGCAGCAGAAGAAGAAGTCAGAAATTTCCGCATCTGAGCCTTAAATGTGCGGACCAGTTGTTCAGCCTCACCGTTGGATTGTGGATGGAACGGCGGGGCCGTGACATGCATAACGCTGTGACGAGCACAAAAACCCGCAAATTTGGAAGAGGCAAATTGCGGACCATTATCAGTAACAAGAGTAGAGGGGATGCCTTCCAAAGAAAAAATGCAGGTGAGAGCATTGGTGCTTGCCGCAGTGGTAGGGGACGTGCAACGGACAATGAAAGGAAAGTTAGAGTAGGCGTCAATTACGAGGAGCGAATAAGTACCTAAAGAGGGTCCCGCAAAGTCAGCATGAATGCGCTCCAGGGATTCTCAGGCGAAGGCCACGGTGACAAAGATGACTTCGGGGCAGCGGCCTGTGACGCACAAGGGCCACAGGCAGCGACCATGTGTGCTATTTCAGAGTCAATGCCAGGACAGTACACATGACGGCGCGCCAGAGATTTTGTGCAAGACACACCCCAGTGCCCTTGGTGAAGGAGGCGCAAGACCGAAGCACGCAAAGACGCAGGTACCACGACACGCGGCGAAGCATTGTCAGTGGAGAGGTGGATAGCAACATCCCTAGCTGTGAGGCGGTAGCGCAATGGATCAGAAGTCTTAGCGGACGGGCGATCTGGCCAACCCTTCTGAATACAGCGTAAAACCCAGGAGAGGTTAGGGTCAGAACTCGTAGCAGCCGCCAGCCTGTCCCCAGTGATGGGGAACCCGTCCACAACCCGCTGCTCAGCAACATCCAGGTGGAAACACAAAAGTTCGTCACTATCGAATGCCTGATCAGGACCCATGGGAAGGCGAGACAGAGCATCAGCATTTGCATGTTGAGCCGTTGGCCAGAAATGAATCTCATAATTGAAACGAGACAAGTAAAGAGCCCAACGCTGGAGACGGTGTGCAGCCTTGTCAGGAAGTGACGTTGATGGATGAAACAAGGAAACAAGTGGTTTGTGATCCGTAACAAGATGAAATTTTGAGTCGTAGAGAAAAACACCAAACCTATGAAGAGCATAAATAATGGCCACAGCTTCTTTTTCAATTTGAGAATACTTTTGTTGGGCATCCGTGAGCGTTTTGGAGGCATAAGCAATGGGTTGTTCTGAACCGTCAGAAAAACGGTGCACAAGGACTGCACCGACCCCATATTAAGAGGCGTCTGTGGCAAGAACAAGATGTTGGCCAGGTCGATAAGTAGCCAGGCACGGGGCCTCTTTCAGCATAGTCTTCAATTTCTGGAAAGCCGCATCGCATGACGCGGACCAGTGAAAAGGCACGTTTTTATGCAATAGGCGATGCAACGGCTGAGCCACCGAAGCTGCAGATGGTAAAAACTTGTGATAGTATGCTATTTTCCCCAAGAAAGCCTGCAGTTCCTTAACAGATGTAGGGCGAGGAAGGGCATCGATCGCAGCAACAGTTTGCTGAAGCGGACGAATACCATCCCGAGAGAGTTGAAACCGCAAGTACGTGATAGATGCTTGAAAAAATTGTGATTTCTGAAGATTACACTTAAGACCGGCAGTCTGTAAGACATGAAAAAGTGTGCAGAGATTTTGAAGATGTTCTTCAGTGGTGGAGCCAGTGACAACAATGTCGTCCATGTAATTGATACACCCAGGGACAGGGAGCAACAATTGTTCCAAGAATCGCTGAAAGAGAGCAGGGGCACTAGCAACCCTGAATGGCAAGCGTTGGTACTGATAGAGGCCGAAAGGCGTGTTAAGGACCAGAAACTGCCGGGAAGCAGCGTTGAGAGGAAGTTGATGATAAGCTTCTGACAGGTCAATTTTAGAAAAATACTGGCCTCCAGCAAGTTTAGTGAACAGTTCTTCAGGACAGGGCATAGAGTAAGTGTCAATGAGGCATTGAGGATTTACAGTGGCTTTGAAATTGCCACAGAGACGATTATCACCATTTGGCTTAGCAACGACAACGACAGGAGAGGACCACTCACTGGAAGTGACAGGAAGCAAGACCCCTGAAGTAGTGAGACGATCCAACTCCTGTTTTACCTGATCACGAAGGGCCACAGGAATGGGCCGAGCCCGAAAAAACTTAGGCCGAGCAGTGGGTTTGAGCGTGATATGAGCTTCAAAGTCGTTTGCACGGCCTAACCCAGGAGAAAAAAGGGACGAAAATGTCGTCGACAAGGAATCCAGTTGAGCATAAGGAATAGCATCAGAGACAATATTGACAGAGTCATCTATGGAGAACCCAAAAACGCGAAAGGCATCGAAACCAAAAAGATTTTCTTCGTTGCTCTGGTCGACCACAAATATGGGAACAGTGCGAACGACGGATTTGTAAGATACCTCAGCATTAAACTGTCCCAAGAGAGAAATGATCTGCTTATTGTACATCCGTAATTGCCAAGTGACAGATGACAGGAGTGGAGAACCCAACTGAAGATATGTCTGAGAATTAATTATAGTGGCAGCAGAACCGGTATCCACTTGCATGCGAACATCTCGACCAAGGATTTGGACAGTGAGGAATAACTTTCCTGAAAGGGAAGAATTGCAATCGACAGACAACACAGAATCAGAATCAGCGTCATGTTCATGAACATCATGTATGTGGTCAGATTTGCAAACGGAAGACACATGACCTTTCTTTTTGTAATTGTGACACACAGCCCAACGTTGGGGACAATCCTCGCGTGAATGTTTCGTAAAACACCGCGGACATGAAGGAAGTTGCCGGGGGTTTTGCTGCAGTTTCTTAGCGGGTTGTTTACGGCTAGGCTGAGGCTGCACGTGGGAGTGCACTGAGGCCACGTCGGCCGGCGGGGACACGCCGCATGCGTCGTCAACAGCACACAGAGGTTGTATTTCCCCGACATCACCCCACGCCTCTATTTGCGCCCCAGCGGCGCGAGAAATTTCAAATGACTGCACAATGGAGAGAACTTCATCTAGAGTCAGATTCGCCAACTGAAGGGCACGTTGCCGAACTTCTTTGTCAGGCGCCGACCGGATAATAGCATCCCGTACCATGGAATCAGCATAGGATTCTTTGTGAACGTCAGTAACAAATTGACACTTTCGACTAAGGCCGTGAAGTTCAGCAGCCCAAGCGCGATAGGATTGATGTGGCTGTTTTTGACAACGATAAAAGGCAACACGAGAGGCTACCACATGCGTTTGCTTTTGAAAATAGACAGACAGAAGTGAGCACATTTCAGCAAAGGACAAAGATGCAGGATCCTTCAAAGGAGCCAATTGCAACAACAACCGATACATTTGAGGTGAAATCCAGGAAAGGAATAGAGACTTACATGGTTGTTCGTCCGTGACATGAAATGCCAAGAAGTGCTGTCGAAGACGATTTTCATAATCAGACCAGTCTTCCGCCGTCTCGTCGTAAGGAGGAAAAGGAGGTACAGGCAACGACGAGAAACGCCCCGCATTTGACGCCGCGGCGAAATCGTGAATCGCCGCTGTTAGAAGCGTTTGCTGTTCAAGGAGATTTTGCAATAGTTACTCGACATTAGCCACAGAACCCTGTGGGTCAACGGTGAAAAGGAAAAATCCACTACCTCGTCGCCAATTGTTATAACGTCAAGTTTAACAAATATATTTCAGAACGACACAACACATATAAGTCACAGAGTAAGTTGACAAGCAAGACATGTGTACACGTTAGCATTCGAATGAGCACTGAGTCCCAGTCTAGCGGCCACTGCTTGGCTGGCCGCTTAGGTGGCGCAGCTGCTGCATGGCTGGCAGACAGTGCCGCACGTAGAGGACGCGCGTAATTGCGCGGCGGCGCTTTGAATGATCGGCGAGTCACAACATTACTCAGTCAAAAGATTTTGACAGGTCACAGAAAATGCCAGTAGCGTCTCATTTATTATCTCTTTTGTAGTGCAAAATTTGTATACAGGGTGTAACAGAGAGACTTTCAGGGATGTTGAGAGTATGCAGCAAAGTCCAATTAGCTGTCTAGCCCAGTCCCGTGGAAGAGAGAGAGAGAGAGAGAGAGAGAGAGAGAGAGAGAGAGAGAGAGAGAGAGAGAACTAAAATTAAAACTGTGTTTCCAACCAAGCGATTTTCCCAAGCCAACTGAAGCCACCGATAGCTTGTCTAAGTAGAGGACTATCGAATAGTGAAGGTGGGGCAATTTTCATGATCACCAATCATTTATTTCTTAAAATACTCAAGAAGGTATAAATCTGCTGAAGTCCCAGTGGCTATTAGTTCCAAATCAAGCCGAGGCAATGGCTGCATGGAGGGACACTAACCTGCCCTGTGGGCAGAGTGCTGGAACCACCCCCAGGAATACCTGATGGTTTGTAGGTAGGCCAAAGTGACCTTCCACAGAAAGGATAAGTAACCATGGGCTTGTCTACCTCCTGTTGACTCCAGGATCCCTTGTGCTCTCTGAGGAAGCACATTTTGTGTGAGAACCTGAGGTTACAAAACTGCTAACAGGAATCCTCTTGGCCTCAGTTTGTTGCAGTGCTTGATAAGCTTACTTCATGACCAGCAGTGGTGCAGTAGTTGCCACAATATTTGTGATACTAATGTTTGTTTTCATCATCTTTGAAGCAACCACATGCTGTTATGCTCAGTTTTAGCCAAGAAATTCACAGTAGAATGTAACACTTCTGTCTGTGATTAAGCTGTTAATACACTTTTTTTAAAAAAAAGTTGTTCTGGCTGGCCCCCACAGCAAGCCTGAGGATCACCTGTGTAGCCCCGATTATTGGACTGTCAGGTTTTCACTTTCTTTTTGTATAATGAGATAGTCCTGTATTTCTATGTGTTTTCAAGAATATAGCCAGTTTTACTTGAGCTGTATGACAGTTATTGCTCCAGTCTCCCCCTGTTCCCTTCATTAATTGATTAATTTTGAAAGATGATTGAACTCCCTATTAGACAAGAAGCAGCCTGATGCCAGAATGGTCCAGGGAGCAGGTGAGCATAAAGTCAAGTATTTTAAATCATCATATTAGGGAAGATGTTAACATGCAGAAAACAACCTTTTACAGACCCTTTGAAGCCCACCAGTCTACAAGGGTGAGTCATAATTAGTTGTGAAAACAAGTTATTTCCACACCAATAGGTTTAGATTTGTTTTTAAAGGAATGGCAGCTAATATCTATGAGGGAGGAAGGAAAGGAGGGTGGGGAGGGGGCAGAGGGGCACAAAATATAAAATTGTTTGTACGGAATAATGGAGGAGGTGGGTGACAAATGATAGGCCTCTGTTGCTTCTAAGAGAACCTCCTCTGCAGTCCTTTAGTGGATACAGGAGTGAGGAACATTCTTTTCATGAACAGAGAATTCAGATATTAATTTATTCTATGTCTAATATCTTCAACTCACAAACACTCAAAATAGGCTAAGAGCATTAATGAACTTAAGTACAGCCACTACTGGAGCTCTGGAGAGATGATACTTGCATCACATTGGTAGTGGTGTAATCGTTCGTGGCAATGCCTTCATGCTATGGTGGCAGCTGTAGGAAACATGATGGCTAATTGGCAGTGCACATATCTAAAAGTGCATCTGACTGGATAGGGGTGAATACCGCCTGCTTAACTGAGTGATAATGTTCTTAACATGCAGCGGACCTGGGTTCAATTCCCGACCGGGTTGGAAATTTTCTCCGCTTGTGGACTGGATGTTGTGTTGTCCTCATCATCACCAACATGGAAGTCACCCAATGTGGCATCACCTGAAATAAGACTTGCACCCGGCAGCCGAACTTCCCCAAATGTAGCCTCCCAGACAACAATGCCACATAATCATTTCATTTTTTTTTACCGCAGAACCGACCCTGATAAGTGGGTACACTCTGGTCTAGGCTAGCATTTCTTGCTACAGTAACATGGGCTCGTTTTAGTAATCTATCTATGAGTTCTTGGTGGTCTGCTGGTGCTTGGTTAGACATGGAGATTACACTGAGAGTAATGTCAATATACATTATCACGGTATAGAGGCAGACAAAAAAAATCCTGCATTTCATGGTTAAAAATACACTGTTTTCTGAGTGAAAATGCATTACACCTTGAGTGAAAGTGTGCTGGCATAAGCTGTTGCCAGCTTGCCGGTTGGCAAAGATGAAGCACAAAGATGTTTCCTATCATGAGAGAGGCCAGAGACACATCGACAAGCAATACCCTACCAACGACCTCTCAGCACCGAATATTTAGGCCACTGCTGACTGGAGGGCCTCACTCACTCACTTTACCAGTCTGGTGTCTGTCAGTATAATAGTGGAGTGGGTTTAGTTCATCCCAGACTATGAGAGTACATAGCAACCAGATTAGTGACTATAGCAGAACTTGTACATTACCAGCAGTGAGACTAAAGTTTGTGATGGCAATATTACCGATATTGTCTGCAAGAGCACTATTACTGATGAGTTTGTACCACAACACATGGACTCTATTCGAGTTAAGTAAATGTTCATGTAAATAAAGAACCTTATTAATCCATGTGTGCATTTGTGTTGTAAAAAGAGGTTACCAACCACCAATAACAGCATCCTCTCTCTTGCATCCTTGTGGTACAAGACTCTACAGTGACGGTGAGGATACTACAGTGGTGAACGAGGATAATTAAGTGGAGATTGAAGATAATTGACTTGGCCAAAAATTTTGCTCACTTCTCTTGTGTTTGATCATGCAGGGGAGAGTGTGTTCAAGTGTTTCTATTTGCTAATTTGTTGTTGTTCTGTTCTTGCATGTATTCCAGAAGAGGAGCCACAGAAGTAATCAAATTTCTCTTTTCAGATGCTTTGCTTGCTTTTTGATATAATTATTTGTGTAAACCATGAGTTCCTCACTCCCTCCACCCCTGCCCCTGCACCTCAGCTGCAGATGGCCAGTGTGATGGATCTAACACAAGTTTTTCAGTTTCAGAACCAACAAATCGCTTCCTTACTGATGACAGTACAACAACTGCTGGCTCCACAAGCTGCATTGGCCACGCAAGCACAACTGACAAACCAACCAGCCGACCAGTATACCAATGCTGCGACAATTTAAGGAAACAGAGGGGGACTGGACTGAATACCAGACTCAGTTCCAAGCACACTGTCAGGTTCATTGTGTTCAAGGTACTGTAAAGTTACAATACTTCCTTTCGATTGTGGGGTCCCCAGTATTCAGGTTAATACAAAAACAATTCCCAACCACACCTCCCGGTGAACTCATCTATGACCAAGTAATTGCTGCATTAACTTGGTACTATGACCAGGAAGTCCAAGTAGCTGCAACTACATATCAGATCTTTTGTTAAAGAAAACACCGGAACAGACATACCATCAGTGGTACACAGAATTAACAGGCATACTAGGAAGTTTAAATTTAAGTGTAGTTGTGGCAACTTCTACAAAGATTTAATGATACTTGATGCAATAACATTCAGTGTCCCAGATAGTAGAATATGGGAACAGATTTTAAAGTACTCTGATCCATCACTTTCCCAAGTATTGCAAAAATTAGAGCAATACGATTCAGGTGACATAGTGGCTGATAAGTTTGACCAGGCTGCGATTTGTTGGATCATGTCATCCCTTATTTGCGACCACCCTAAGCAGCCACAACAACGAGCGCATACACAGACAGGTAAACAGCCATGTAGACAAGTAAACAGGCCTGTGGATTTAGTGAAGTCTTGTCCTAGATGTTTTGCTTGATGTAAAAGAGAGGAGTGCCCATCTTGTAACACAACATCTTACAAGTGTGGAAAAAAAGGCAATGTCCAAGCAGTTTGTTTGCAACAGCACAAAAATGCCAATTTTGCCTGCTCTCAGAAGCAATAGTCTTGTGCACATGCAGTGAACGCTATATTTTTAAAGCTTACAGCAGGTTCTGACAAAAGTAAGATTAAGGTTGTGCCTCCTACTCACCCTAGTGCTATGCAACGACATTCTAACAAACTATTTGTCTCATTACGAGTTGCTGGCTGTCATGTGAAAAGACACAGGTGCCTACATAACTTTGCTTAATTGTGCCATGTACAAACAGTTTGGCTCACTGAACCTTTCTAACTCTAACAAGCACCTTACTGCATACAACAGACAGAACATTCCAGTGCTTGGACTGTGTAGTCTGCCTGTCACTTACAAATCTCTCATTAGGACAGTGAATTTTACTGTGTTGAAATCAAGAGATGGTGCGAACATATTCAGTTTAGATGCCTTTGATTTGTTTGGACTTTTACACTATGTGATCAAAACTATCCAGACACCTGGCTGAAAATGAAAAAAGTTCGGGGCGTCCTCCATTGGTAATGCTGGAATTCAATATGGTGTTGTCCCACCCTTAGCCTTGATGACAGCTTCCACTCTCGCAGCCATATGTTCAATCAAGTGATCGAAAGTTTCTTGGGGAATGCCAGCCCATTCTTCATAGACTGCTGCACTGAGGAGAGGTATCAATGTCAGTCGATGGGGCCTGGCAGAAAGTTGGTGTTCCAAAACATCCCAATGATGTTCTATAGGACTCAGGTCAGGACTCTGTACAGACCGGTCCATTACAAGGATGTTATTGTCATGTAACCACTCTGCCACAGACTGAGCATTATGAACAGGTGCTCAATCATGTTGAAAGATACAATCGCCATTCCCGGATTGCTTTTCAACAGTGGGAACCACGAAGGTGCTTAAAACATCAATGTAGGCCTGTGCTGTGATAGTGCAATGCAAAAAAACAAGTGGTGTAAACCCCCTCCATGAAAAACATGACCACACCACAGCCTCCAAATTTTACTGTTGGCTTATGAGCAGCCGCTTGACCATGAAATCCAAGTTTTCTCACCTCCTGCCTAACTGTCATAGTACTTGCAGTGGATCCTGATGCAGTTTGGAATTCCTGTGTGATGGTCTGGATAGATGTCTGCCTATTACACATTAACACCCTCTTCAACTGTTGGTGGTCTCTATCAGTCAATTTGGATGTATGCTTTTGTGATGTACAAGTCCCTTCGCGTTTCCACCTCACTATCACATCGGAAATAGTGGACATAGGGATGTTTAGGAGTGTGGAAATTTCACATACAGACATATGACACTAGTGACACCCAATCACCTGACTACATTCGAAGTCCATGAGTTCCGTGAAGCACCCCACTCTGCTCTCTCATGATGTCTAATGACTACTGAGGTCGCTGATAGGGAGTACCTGGCAGTAGGTGTCAGCACAATGCATCTAATATGGAAAATGTTTGTTTTTGGGTGTGTCCGGATACTTCTGATCACATAGTGTAGCATCCACTTTTGCTTTTGAACCAAAAGACAGTGTTGCTTAAAGAGTTTCCTGAACAATTTTCAAAAGGAATGGGAAAAGCTAATAATTTTGCGGCACATTTTACTTGCACTGTACTTGGCAGGGCATGGACGGTCATATTGAACAGATGACATTCAGTGTCTCGCACATGCAGAAAACCAATCCACTCTGCCACAGACATTCTCAGCTTGGCCTAAGACTCAACACCCATGGTAACACATGCACATAGACTTTGCAGGACCATTTTGGAACACTCATTGGCTCATAGTGGTAGACTCTTTTAGAAAGTTCCCATTTGTGGTGCCTATGGCTTCTATAACATCACGTAGCAGCATTCAAGCATTGTCCTCCATATTTTGCATAGAAGGTTTACCAGAAAAACTTGTTTTGGACGACAAACCACATGTTCCTTCACGTGATTTTAAACATTTTTGTAAACGAAATGGCATTCATCATGTAACAAGTGCTTAGTTTCACCCCCAGTCCACTGGAGAAGCAGAATGCTTCATATGCACTGTTAAACAACAGATGGCCAAGCTTTGTACCACCCACACATGGGAATAGGTGCGCATGAGACAGACCCTCACCAGTGGAACTTCTATCAGACGCTGCTACACCTGCTACACCCAATGCAGCATCCAGCACCGCCCATGGTCTACAAATATCGCTTTGCATCACATGATCTTGTTCTTTTCACGGTTTATTGCAACTGTGGGCACTGGGGAAAGATGCGTGATCCAGGAACGTATTGGCTCTTTCATGTACTTGATTGCAGGTCCCGATAGTTTGCAGCAGCACCACCAGAACCAAATTTGGGCATGTCATCTGCCCATGATTCTGCTGTTTTTCTTCCCCCTGATCCACAGCCTAATGGGACCGCATGGCCTTTGCAGCCACCTGCTCGTGCCACCAGGGCACCCAAGGAGGAGTAGATGGATGATGCGATCCCGCCCCTGCTTGCTGACTCAGTGGACGTGGACTCACTGTCACTGTTCCTATCACTGCCCCAGGACATGACCTCAGGCCTGGCAGCAGTTTTTTGGAAGATGTTCCTGTTGCCTTGCAAGCCTGATGGTGGGGTACTGTCGGGAGTATGCCATCCTCCACAGTCACGGCTCCTGACTCATCCCCATATCTAGTTTCTTGCCTCCTCCCCCCTCCCGTTGTCATTCACATCCTGTCTACATGACAACAGTGTGGCATTTCGGGAGGGGGGGGGGGGGCAGGAGGTGGGAGGAATGTGCTGGCGTAAGTGGTCCCCAGCACACTGGTCAGTAGAGATGAAGTGCATGAGAGAGGCCAGACATACTCTGACAAGCAATATGCCACCAACACCCTCTCAACAGCAAGTATTTAGGCTGCCACCACTGACCTTTGGGCCTCACTCACTAACTCTTCCAGTCAGGCGGCTGCCAGTAAACTCGCCGAGCGTTTTCAGTTCATCCCAGACTATGACAGTACATAGCAACCAGATTAGTGACTATAGTGGGACTTGTAAATTACTAGCAGTGAGACTAAAGTTTGTAATAGCAACATTACTGATATTATCTGCAAGAGGACTGTTACTGGTGAGCTTGTACCACAACACATGGACTCTATTCAAGTTAAATAAATGTTCATGCAAATAAAAAAAAAACATATTAATCCACATGTGCATTTATGTTGTAGAAAGAGTATACTGACCAGCCATAACAACATCCTCTCCCTTGCTCCCTTGTGGTACAAGGCTCTACAGAAAGTAATTTTTTTCCTAGTTAAGTGGCAATATACTTTCCCTCAGAACTGTAAAACATACCTATGAATGGTAAAGGTTTTATACACCAGCATAGAACTTCCCATCACTCCAACCAAAAAACAAATATATTGGAAAGATCTTTAGTGCACAGCAAGATGTACATTGCAAAGTTTGGTATCACGAAAGTATAAATACAAATTCACCAAATTCAGCACAGTAGACTTTTTTCCCCTTCTTTTATTTTCCCTGCAGATTGTGGTTAGGCAGGATTCTACGGGCACAGCTTACAGTGCAGCAGCTGAACATTTTTGACAAGCATGACTGTAAATTTCACTGCTGTGCACTGAACATTTCATGGGTTCCATGGCTGAATACATGTTCCATCCAACACTTCGACTTTTCCATAGAAAAGCCTATTAAATGTGAAATTGTTCAAGAACACACCTTGTACTTTTTTATTGAAGGATAATTAACTTTTTGCACCATTATCACAAAGTTTGTAATATGTCGAGAAACTCAAATAAATATGCAAAACTGACCTAAGCATGTATTACCCTTTAAGATATATCAAACACAAAAGTGCCAATAAAATTTTAAATGATGGTATAGACGGTTGGCTCTCTGGGCCTGAAATTTTTTGAAGTGGCCGATCCATGTTATGTTTCAAACAAGAGTCAATTACTCCATGATTTAACAAATTAGTCACACATTCTCACACGTAACACAATTTGTCTTGCGTATAAGGAAATTAACTCTGAAAGTACTGCTTCTCAAACAACAATCCACAATAATCAAAATATCCACGGGTGTACTGCCGGTCTACAGTGTCCAAAGGGCACAATATTTCGGCGATCATACATGTCGCCATCATCAGGTGAACTGATGGACTGAGCTCCTGAGAACGTGCCGGCACGGAGATCCGTACACTATGGCTGCTCAGGGGGAACTGGGTTCGGTCGCGGCGGCGGCCGATTTAAATACCCTCCGCCCGCGGCGCGCTCACTCCACCATCTGCACCCCGCGCCACGGTCGCGCGGTGGAACAGATTGCGACGGCGTCTGATATGACATCGGTGTGATGGCTCTGTCCGCCGTGGTCGTCACAACTATACATTTGCTTGATTTACTCTTGATTAACACAATCGCTGGTTCCCAAGCCTTGCTAAGATTATAGCCACAGTCACGGTTTATGAGGTCGTCATTGGTGTGAATTTCGATGGCCTCTCTAACAACGCTATCCCAGTATCTCGACGTCTGTACCAGAATCCTCGTGCGTTCATACTCCATAGCGTGATTTTCCGACAAACAATGTTCAGCGACCGCCGACTTGCTCGGATACATCAGCCGAGTGTGCCTCTGGTGTTCACGGCATCGATCCTCAACGGTACGCATCGTCTGACCAATATACGACTTGCCACATTGACACGGAATCTGGTACATGCCGGCCTTCCTCAAACCGAGGTCATCTTTGACACTCCCCACCAGTGCACGAGTTTTATTCGGAGGGCAAAACACAGTTCCGACCCGGTGTTTCTTCAAAATGTGGGCGATTTTCCCCGAGAGTGCGCCTGTATATGGGATAAACACAGTGCCTACCTCCTCCCTCGTGATTTCATCCATCTCCACAGGTTGTGCTGTAGTGGGTGGGCGCTGAGTACCCATTTTTTCGAAATACAGTTCTCAGATGTTCCAATTCCTGGGGTAGACTCTCTGCGTCAGAGATAGTGCGCACCCTATGTACTAGAGTTTTAAGCACCCCATTCCTCTGTGAAGGGTGGTGGCAGCTGTCTGCGTGCAAATACAGATCAGTGTGCATTGTCTTCCGATACACCCTATGGCCTAGGGTGCCGTCAGGCCTTCTCTTGACCAAGACGTCAAGGAAAGGTAGTTTACCCTCCGTTTCAGTCTCCATAGTGAATTTGATGTTGGGGTGTATGGAGTTTAGATGTGTAAGGAAGTCAAGGAGTTTATCCATACCATGTGGCCACATGACGAACGTGTCGTCCACATAACGGAAAAAGCACGTAGGTTCCATTCGGATGACGACAGGGCTTCCTCCTCGCAGTTCTCCATGTACAAATTCGCTACCACCGGTGAGAGTGGGCTACCCATGGCGACTCCCTCCGTTTGTTCGTAGTATTCTCCATTAAAAATAAAATACATGGAAGTCAAGACATGCCTAAAAAGTCAGTGGTCTTCTCGTCAAACTTCTGACTAATCAATTCTAGTGACTCTCGCGGGGGTACCCTCGTGAACAAGGAAACGATGTCAAAACTCACCATGATATCTTGACTGACGGCACCCTAGGCCATGGGGTGTATCGGAAGACAATGCACACTGATCTGTATTTGCACGCAGACAGCTGCCACCACCCTTCACAGAGGAATGGGGTGCTTAAAACTCTAGTACATAGGGGGCGCACTATCTCTGACGCAGAGAGTCTACCCCAGGAATTGGAACATCTGAGAACTGTATTTCGAAAAAGTGGGTACTCAGAGTGGCAGATTCAACGTGCTCTCCGCCCACCCACTACAGCACAACCTGTGGAGATGGATGAAATCACGAGGGAGGAGGTAGGCACTGCGTTTATCCCATATACAGGCGCACTCTTGGGGAAAATCGCCCGCATTTTGAAGAAACACCGGGTCGGAACTGTGTTTTGTCCTCCGAATAAAACTCATGCACTGGTGGGGAGCGCCAAAGATGACCTCGGTTTGAGGAAGGCCGGCGTGTACCAGATTCCGTGTCAATGTGGCAAGTCGTATATTGGTCAGACGATGCGTACCGTCGAGGATCGATGCCGTGAACACCAGAGGCACACTCGACTGATGTATCCGAGCAAGTCAGCGGTCGATGAACATTGTTTGTCGGAAAATCACGCTATGGAGTATGAACGCACGAGGATTCTGGTACAGACGTCGAGATACTGGGACAGCGTTGTTAGAGAGGCCATCGAAATTCACACCAATGACGACCTCATAAACCGTGACTGTGGCTATAATCTTAGCAAGGCTTGAGAACCAGCGATTTGGTTAATCAAGAGTAAATTGAGCAAATGTATAGTTGTGACGACCACGGCGGACAGAGCCATCACACCGACGTCATATCAGACGCCGTCGCAATCCGTTCCACCGCGCGACCGTGGCGCGGGGTGCGGACGGCGGAGTGAGCGCACCGCGGGCAGAGGGTATTTAAATTGGCCGCCGCCGTGACCGAACCCAGTTCCCCCTGAGCAGCCATAGTGTACGGATCTCTGTGCCAGCACGTTCACAGGAGCTCAGTCCGTCAGTTCACCTGATGATGGCGACATGTATGATCGCCGAAATATTGTGCCCGTTGGACACTGTAGACCAGCAGTACACCCGCGGATATTTTGATTATCAAATACGCCGGGAGAAATGCAAGAATCACAACAATCAACAATATTTTCTCACAACCCATTAGAAATGTAATCACACTGTTGACTGAAGATCTTTAGTTGGCTGTGATGTAAGCACACAGTCAGTTAGTCAACCATGATGTAAACAGTTAAGGTGTCATGCTCATCGAAAGCAGTTGGTTGTTACAAAGTATTGCATAATCTTTGTCCTATATTCTTTGACACATGTCGGTGTTGGCACATGCTTGTATGTAAAGAGCGAATTTCCTTTGCAATTTGCAACTAAAGTTTTATTTTGGTGTTATTATTTCATTTATGCTTTATTGCTGCAGTATTATTCTGCAGTAGCAGGCTAAAGCCAGATTCTATGTTAAAGTATCAGTTCTTACCAGTCAAAATTACAGAAGTTTAACTGACAACTAAAATAATGAAAAATTCCCAGGTATTTCTCAGATGAAAAAATTCCCATGTTTTTCCCAGTTTGTATATACCCTGATTAATGTTGCATCCTGCACTAAAGTGTAATAAATAATACTTACGGCTCGAAAAAGCATTTCTTTCTTTTTTAAAAACTGAAATGGGTAGTTGCCACTTGCCCAATAGAGGAGGCCTTGAGTCACAGACAGGCACAGTGAAAGAAGATTGCTAGATATTGTCAGCTATCAGGATAAGCCCTTTGCCAGGTACATAAAAAACATAAAACACATCACACATGGATATCTGGTACATACATGGCTACTGTCACCTGAAGACACTTAAGTCTCAATGGAACTCAATGGGCAGCAACCTCAGCTAGGGCAGTTAGTTAGGGTACAGTCAGGGAGGGGGGAGGATAGTAGTGTTAAGGGCTAGAATGATGAAAAAGATGCAGCATACTGCTTGTGAGACAGTGCAGGAGTGTGGTGGGTACAGGGTAATGGGCTGCTCGATGCATTTTCAGGAGGCTGGGCTGCGGGCATAAAAGATGGACAGGAGAGAAGCAGAGAAGGGAGAGAACTATGCAGGTGCACTGGTCGAGATAGAAGGAGTGTGTGAGCCTGGGGTGGGAGTAGAGAAATAGGTAGAAGAAGGTAAAGGCAAGGGGGATTGCAGGAATGAAGGGCATGTTGCAGGGGGAGTAACCACCTCTCAGTTCAGAAAAGCTGGTGTTGTTGGGAAAAATCCAAATAACACAGGCATAAAGCAGTCATTGAAGTGTTGGATGGTATGGGTGGCAGCTAGATGCTCCATCTGTCTCTTGGCCACAGTTTGAAAGTGGCCGTCCATCCGGCCAGACAGTATATTAGTGTTCATGCCCACATAGAATGTTGCACAGTTGTTGCAGCAAAGTTGGTAGGCTAGGCCATGTCTGTGACAGGACTGGATTAGGTGGTAGTGGGAAGGTGTATGGGATAGGTGTTGTGTTTAGTTCTATCACAGGCATATGAACAATGGGGCGACGCTGGGAGCAAGGTTGCAGTCGAGATGGACAAGGATATTGTGTAGCTTGGTTAGGTGGCAGAATACTACTGTGGGAGGGTTGGGGAGGATATTTCTATAACGGGGGTAGTTTGTGTCATTGCCCCAGATGATGATTACATGAATATTTTGTCAGGATTTGTAAGCAGTGGGTTCTTGAGGTACAGCAATACACAAACATGACAAGTAAGTTAAAATAGTTTTATTAACAAAGGTGGATTATAAAATACACATGCTACATGCACCCATCATCACTGTGTCTGACATCCTAACACTGACTAATTACGGTCATATCGAAAGGCTCCATGGTGAGCTAAGAAAAGAGACATATTCATACCCAAGACCGCGCTAGTTAATACTGCGTGCTGTGGACAGTGGCCAGTGGCATACTCTGCATCGCAGTGTGGTCGGACGCACATCTAATGACCAAGCAAATTGTCAGCATTCCAAACAGGTCGGCTGGTGAGCACGTGTTACATATCATTCAGCTGTGCACAATCCATAGACCCTTACATCACTCTCCCCAGAGAAAAAGAGCAACCATAGGTGGCTCAAAACAATCTCCTGGGTGTTATGAATCTATTTCATCATTTGTGGCATCAGAAGGCATTGCAACGTGTATTTCATTTGCAGGCGCAGTAATGTTCGGTACAGAGAAGTGTGCCTTCAGGATGACAATTTCGTACATGACAAATGCTGTTTACAAAAGACAAATTAATAAAAGCAGTAAAAACACAATACTGACAATCAAGTATGCATTAAAATTACTGGATGAATTGGAGGACTTAATTGTATTCGCTGCTTCAATGTAGTTTAACCCATTATTGGAAGAAATTACATTTTCATGGATGACCTTAATTAAATCATTGTCTTCAGAAAAACTTGATAAGGAATGCTTTCCATATGTTGATATGTATGAATCATTGTAATAAACAGATAACATTCTCATTAATGGCAAATGTCCAGTTGCATGAAATGTAGTTGGCAATACACTAGGCATATCAAATAGTTCACATGATAAATCACAACGTGTGGCATTCAAGATTACTCCAATATTATTCAATCTGAGTGTAACAGGTAGTTCAGGTGTATCATAATTTTTACATGTAAATGTGACATCAAGCGTGGAGTTAGGTGAGAAAATTATACCTTCAGAACATCGTTTAAGAAATGTATGATAAAGATGGGTTAAAATTCTAGGGCAATCATCTCTTGGGGGATGATTCATAAACAATTCTTTCTCACAGCTATACACTCTTCTGTCTAAGAATACTGCCGATTCAGGGAAAATTAACTTATGACTATGTTTACATGTATGCAAATCATTTTCATTTAGGGACACAAAATATATTCGATCCTTGATGATCAGTAGATAATCATTCAGTACATACTGTACATGAATACCTGCCTGTCTCCACTTCACAGGGTAAGTATATATCTTATACATTTCAAAATTATGCTTTGATCTAGCAATGGGTATAGAAACATTAACAGTTAATTCATCTTCAATCATTAAAGGGTGTGTGAGGGTTAACTTGTAGCAAGCACATAAATTGTAGGAGTTAACAGGGTAAATCATAGTATATGTTGCATCTAGCTTCCGTTCAATTGATAGTAGGATCTGTAAAAATTGTTCTGCATGTAGTAGTACACTGCTCAAATAATCATTTGAACTACTTTCTAAGACTGTTCCTAAGTTAAGAGCATCAATTCTAGCATTTGATAAACTATCATTAATCCTTAACAAAAAGAGTGTTTAAAGCTAAGTGTGCACTCACAGAATTTAATCCTTGGAATAGTTCTTGGATATTTGCACTCGTTTCATTACGAATTATGTGGAAATGTGACATAAATTGCTGTACAATCTGTTCAATGAAACTGTGTGGTTAGTAATGGTTCTTTGGATATTCTTTAATACGATAATTTCATTAGAGAGTTAGTTGAATATGTACTGCATTGTTGTTCAAGAGCTAATATTTTGCCTTTAACTTCCAGTAGATCTCGACTAGTTAAAGTACCAAATACAGTACAAAAGATACTCCCTCCAAAATCAAACCAGGCATGTTTATGCCTAATTAAAGTTTTGTGTGGCAAAACTTTAAAAAACAGTACATCTCTTGTTCATAACTAGCAAATGTAGACTCTACCTGCATTTTGACTGTAATCCAGTTATTATGCCAAGATGTACCCATTTCCAAAATTGTATCATTACCCTTAACAGAATGAATTAGATGAATTTGCTTCTTTACAGAATTGAACTGTTGCTGGATTTAACTCAAACTGCACTTGAGGACAAGTTTTGCATTACTTGTTGAAACTAACATGTCTGATCGTGGTTCAAACAAAACACCTGTACTCTGTGGTACTATTACTACAGCATTAGTAGAATACGCTATCATAGCAAACATTAGAATAAAAATGAACATGGTTAATTAGTTCTAAATACTAGAGTTAACAATGAACATAAAATAAGTGAGTTTCTTGTGGTAACCTGTGGAATAAAAGGTTTAGTTTCACTGTGTACTCGTGCAATAGCTTCAATACTAAATTTTCACAACACATTCACATAAGCACATGGCTGAAATAAACACACACGCATTGCACTCTCACACATTACACACGTTTATGCAGATTGTAGGGGTGTTTGGAACAGGATCACTTGGAACGTGGTGATGCCTCGGCCTCGAAGTCTGGACTGTGAGCTTGCGATTCTCGCTTCCTGGGTTTGAGAACAGCAGGTCTGCCTCTCAGTCGGTCCTCATTGTCTTGTGATACTACAGGAAATCTACCCAGAAATGGGTTTACACGATTAACATGAATGACAATCGAATGAAAGGGCAGTTGGAGCTTAAGAGTGATTGGTCACAAATACCTCCAAGATTGGATATGGTCCTTTCCAAAACTTCTTAAACTTTTTGACTTGACTCTTCATTAACACCATGTTGCTCAGATACACAAGATCTCCAACTCGATACTGTGGCACTGCTGCTTGGCGGTTGTGCTGTCTTGCTTGCTGAAGAAAGGATTGATGATTTTGCTGTTTCACTCCCCTCCTTGCTTTCTTTAGCTTGTGTGCTAGACCCTTACGTGTTCATTATTATTCCGGCAGTCGATCATGCAAAGTCCAAGGGCAAATGCATTCTTCTTCCATAGACGATCTCATATGGACTTAGGCCAGTTGAGCTGTGCATTTTGGCATTGTAAGAACTTACCAAGTACGGTAAAGACATCCCAATTGTCGTGTTTGCTGCTCACATAATGGTTAAAAATTTTATAATTGTTCTGTGGACTCACTCGACTCTTCCATTTCCTTCAGGGTGTGCTGGCGTAGTCCTTAACTGAGTTATTTGCGTGAGCTTACAACTCTGTTTAAGTTCACTCATAAAATTCATTCCTTGATCACTAATTATACTTAATGGTGATCCAAACTTAAGAATCCATTATTTTACAAAAACTTTAGCTATAGTCTCAGTGTTCTGATCAGGTATTGTATCATGAGAAGATATCTGGAGAAATGATCTAACATTGTCCATATGTATTTGCTTCCATCTTTAGTCTTAGGCAACAGTCCTCCAACATCTGGTCCTACTTGTTCAAATGGCTCACTTGTCTCTGGCAGTTCTTGCAATAGTTCTCTACTTTTTCCTACTTTATTCTGTATGTTACAGGAATCACATTGTGAAACAAACTTGAAAACATCAGCTTTGCGGCTTGGCCACCAAAACATTTGAGCTATTTTAATGTTTGTTGCTTTTTTACCGCAATGTTCTGATAATAAAGAATCATGTTTTTCTCTCATGATTTGCTCTTTCATACTTTCTGGAAGAACTAGGCAGTTTTCTTTACTAGTCATTTTGTACAATAATTCATCTATTTCGACAAAACTTTGATCATTTTTCCATAATTTGCATTGTGGATCTTCTTCTTGAGCTGCCTTTAACTCTTCTTCTCAACTTATTGTAACACAAACATTGACTTGTTGACTCATTGCATCAGCATTCACATGCTGTTTACCAGGTCGGTGAATAACCTTAAATTGGTACTCCCTCAGTCTTAATGCCCATCTTGTTAATCTGGAACATGGATCCTTTAAGTTCAATAACCAGTTAAGTGCAGCATGATCTGTAATAACTGTAAATTCTCTTCATGTTAGGAAACATCTGTTATGTTTTATACCAAAAACCAAAGCACAAAGCTCCTTCTCAGTAGTAGTATAATTACATTCTGCTTTGTTTGTCTGGAAGCAAATGAGATTGGATATTCATGACCATCAACTTCTTGAGACAAAACTGCACCTATAGCAAAATTGGATGCATCTGTTGAAAGAATAAAAGGTTTACTGAAATCTGGATAGGCTAACACTGGGGCTGTGGTTAGAGCAGTTTTAAGTTCTTCCACTGCCTTTTTGCACTCTGTTGACCAGTTAAATGT
Organism: Schistocerca nitens; assembly: GCF_023898315.1. NCBI lineage: Eukaryota > Metazoa > Arthropoda > Insecta > Orthoptera > Acrididae > Schistocerca > Schistocerca nitens. The sequence continues at coordinate 279,734,828 of NC_064618.1, read as the reverse complement.
GGCTCCTTTCTTCAGTAGCTGTGTCATTGGATGTGCTATATTCGCATAACTGGCTATAAATCGTCTGTAGAAATTTGACAATCCCAAGAAAGATTGTAGTTGTTTCAAATTCTGTGGTTCAGGAAAATTCTTTGCAGGTTGGTCGGCTGCATCATCCGTAGACCCTTACATTCCTTATTTTAGGTCACAACGAGACAAAGTGGAAACCTTAGTGGAGAATGTGCTTTAGTTTTTCCAACCCTAAGTGATACAAGTCACAAGAGTAACATTCGATTGTGGCCAGTTGGTGGGTATGTGGGGGATGGTAGGTGACTGGGAAAATATGTTTTTGGATAAGATGGGGGAGGCTAATTTTGGTCTGTGAAACCTTTCGCATATTTGGAGAGGGACTGCTCATCACTGCAGGTGTGAAAACCACATGTGGCTAGGCTATATGGAAGGATCTTTTTGGTGTACAATGGATGGCAGCTGTGCAAATGGAGGCACTGTTGGTGGTTAGTATGTTTGATGTGGATGGACATACTGATGTAGACATTTGTAAAGTGGTGGTCAACATTGAGGTGGGGGTGGGGGTGGGTGGCGTGGCTTGTTGGGCTGAGGAGGACAGGTGAAGTGAATGGGGGAGAAGATGATGAGATCTGAAGGACTGTGGAAAGGGTGTTGCAATGGACAAACAAGAGAATAACGTAAGAAGTACAAAAGTCCTGCACAACCTTCCTTACAAGTAAATGTTAGGCTGAGTACTAATGAACATTTTACTGTCTAAATGATGCAACCTGTGGTTTTTATGCATTGTGAATTAATGTGGAATTTCTTTGTAATATTATAGATGTTTAAGTGGGAGGATGAAGTTCTCAACTTGAGAAATGTTGGAGTACACAGAACAAGGGCTACAGAATGTCTACAACGACAAAGCTGGCCGTACATTTATGGATAGCAATATAATATAGTCAAGTATTGTTAAAAAATGCAAACAACACTGTGAACACTGTGCCTTTGCTTTTTTATAGTTCATACTGATGATCACAATGGTTTTTTGTGTCAGTTAAGCTTTGAGTTTGAAGTCAACTGGGTGTTTTGGTCAGCAGAGGATAATAATCTGGTTGGTAACAGGAAAGCAATTATCTTTGGAATGAATTGGGTAAATCTTGCTGTTTTCGATCACTGAACTTCAGTTAAGATTTAACTCAGTACTAGGGTACCATGTTGGAGAGGAGGCAATGATCATTAGTTGATTTTGAGGTAAATTACATCTCAAACGGGTTTTGAGATATGAAGTAATGCTCTGGAACCATTACCTATATTAATCATTATCCAGAATTCATAGCTGATCCATATACAGCACCATGTCTAGTGAAAATGGTGACTGTTTTTCTCTGTTGGTATTGTGATGGTATGTGATTTTTGAGTTCTAAAGTAGTTGCAATGGTAACTGTAGAGTGAAAGGGATGCTGCTACAAATGGTTTCCAAATAGCTTGAGGTATCATAGGACATGGATAATACTGAACCCTATGTATAATGTTTCCTTATTGATACCCAATCTGGAAGCAGGTATTTTGAAAGAATAGGAAGCAAGCACCAGATTTATATGCTACTTAAATAGGCTACTTAAAATATCCACCACATTTTTGCAGCCATTTATTTTGAACGCTCTTTTTTTTTATGCATTCGGAAATAGGGCAAAAGTGGTGGTGGTGGTGGTGGTGGTGGTGGCAACTGGTTTGTGTGTGAGTGTGTTTTTTTTTTTTTTTTCAAGAAAGGTGAAGGTTAGTAAAAGGTGGGGAATACTGTGGTTTTTGAAGACAGCAAGTGAGTACACTACAGTTTGACATTCAATACTGTAAGACAACAATTGAGAGAAAGAATGCAAAATATATTTGCTTTCTATTTAAAACACTTAGGGAATCCATAATACTCAACTAAAGAATTGTAGAGCGAATAATTTAATTCAAGTGCTGTGGAAAATTTAAATAATCAGCCAGACATATTATGAAAATTGTTACGTAAAAGAATCCTGTTTATAAGAAAAGGGTAATTATCTAATTAATTAACAAAGAAAATTACTGAACAGGACTTGGTACTGAACAAGTTATCTCTGGACGAGATAACATCACTGAATCACTGATTTGTTGCTAAAATTTAAATGACAAAAGAAAGGTGATAAACAGAAATACAAACTTCCTCCCTAACTTATGGACAAGTGAAAATTTAATTAACCAATTCATTAATTTGAAAATAACAAGTAGAAGCCTTTTCTTTAGAACCTGAATACATGATTGGATGAAGTAGAGAAACTTGGATTGTTTCATAGTCATCAGAAAATATGCTAAGGGTTTCAATTTATTAGTTATTGAGAAAGAGTAATATTGTTTCTTTTACTAGCCATAAGTTAAAAAAGACTTGTGTATTAACACAAGTGTAGACACTGCTTGTACTGTCAATAAGTGTGTTCCCAGAATGAATTTTCACTCTGCAGCAGATTGCGTGCTGGTCTGAAACTTCTTGGCAGATTAAAAATGCGTGCCAGACTGAGCATCAAACCTGAACATCAAACCTGCTCTTTTCAACAATCTATACAAGGATTACTCATGACCCACCCTCATAACTGGTACTGGTTGAAGTAAAACTGTGAGGGTGGGTTATGAGTTGTGCACGGACAGATCAGTCAGTACAACCACAGAAGACAAAAGGTCCCAGATTCCATTCCTAGTTCAGCACACTGTTTTAATCTGCCAGAAGTTCCTGCTTAGAACGGCTGAGATCATAAAGAACCAGAGAATACCAACGAAGAATCAAAATATCCTGACCTTCGGTCCAGATTATTAAGATGTCATAAATGAATCTAGGATTCCAGGTGGCTAGTTGCAGCTGGACCTTAGCATCCAGAGAAAACAATGGCCATGGGTGTGACATATTCATGGGTGAATGTTTGTGTGTTTTGTTAATATCATCCAAAGGATTTAGTCCAATGGCTGATAATATCTAGCAGTTTTCTTTCAATGGTGTGACTGTGAATCAATGCCTGCTGTGTGTGATGAGTAGCAATCTATTCATTTCAATTGTTGTTATTCCATCCTATATTTCCCAATGTTTTATCTTTTTAAGCCATTTAAATTTATTTTGCACCTCATTTTGTTTGTTCTTTGTTCACAATGGGTCAGCTTCTTGATATAACTAGAACAGTGGTTTATTTATAAAGTTCTGATGTATCATTTGTTATTCATACCAAAATTTCAATACATTAACTAGTTGAGTATTTTAAGCATGTAAATATACTTTTATGTGACTTAGCATTATCTAAAGAATATACTGAAGGTATGGAGTGGTTCATTTGTTGGATGTATTAGTCTCTTAAATTTGTTGTTGTTGTTTTGGAAAGCTGCTTCATCTCAGTGCAACTATTGCAACCACATCAATTTGAACTTGCTTACTGCTTGGTTTCTCTCAACATTTTTTACTCCTGGGGCCTATCTATACACTTCCTTCCATTACCAAATTGATGGTTTCTCGATGGCTCAGGACAAGTCCCATCAATTGATCCCTTCAGTTTGTCAAGTTGTGCCACAATTTATTTTGTTCCTTGATGCAATTTAGTACATCCTCATTAGATATTCTATCTACCCATCTCATCTTCAGCATTCTTCTGTAGTGCTACATTTTAAAAGCTTCTTTTCCTCGTTTCTCTGAGGTGCTTATGATCCATGTTTCACATGCATACAAGGCTACACTTCAGATCACATAAATTCTTTCAGAAAAGACTTCCTAACACTTAAATTTATACTTGATGTTAACAGATTTCTCTTTTTCAAAAATACTTTTCGTGCTATGGCCAGTCTGCATTTTATATACTCTCTGCTTTGGCAATCATGAGTTATTTTTCTGCATAAAAAGTAAACCTCATCTATTACTCTTACTGTCCCATTTTCTAATTTAATTGCCTGAGCATAGCTGATTTAATTTTACTGTATTCCAAGTGTTTTATTGTTGTTCACGTTTACCTTAGATTAGATTAGATTAGTTTTTCGTTCCATAGATCCGTGCTGAGGAGATCCTCCTTTTTTTTAAAAGCTGAAATAACAATATTAATAGTATGAATATATACAATACATAATTTGTTTCTATTAAAAAATTCGTCAATGGAGAAGGAAGAGTTGGCCACTAGTAAGTCTTTCAGGCTCCTTTTAAAATAATCTTTATTTGTAACTAAATTTTTTATATTTGATGGCAAATTATTGAAGATGAGTGTTCCTGAGTAGTGTACCCCTTTTTGAACTGCAGTAAGAAGTGCTTTTAAGTTCTTGTGCAGATCATTTTTGTTCCTGGTATAGTATGTATGAACTGAGCTGTTCATTGGAAAAAGAGAGATATTATTTAGGACAAATTTCATTAAGGAGTAAATATACTGAGAGGCAGTAGTTAGTATACCCAGTTCTTTGAAAAGGTTTCTACAGGACATCCATGAATGTACTCCAAAAATAATACGTATTACACGCTTTTGGACTCTGAAAACTTTTGTTTGACTTGAAGAGTTACCCCAAAATATTATACCACAAGACATTATGGAATGAAAGTAGGCAAAGTATGCAAACTTTTTCATTTTTATGTCACCTATGTCAGCTAACACTCGAACTGCAAATACAGATTTGTTAAGGCATTTCTGCAGTTCTGTGGTGTGCTCCTCCCAACTGAATTTATTATCAAGTTGTAATCCCAGGAATTTAAGACTGTCAACCTCTTCTATCTGCTCTTCTTCATACTTTATGCATATGCTGGGTGGAAACCTCTTACAGGTTCTGAATTGCATGTAGTGAGTCTTTTTGAAGTTTAATGTCAATGAGTTGGCTTTAAACCATTTATTAATATCCATGAAAATATCATTAGCAGATCTTTCTAGAACTACACTCAACACACTATTTATTGCAATACTTGTGTCATCTGCAAACAAAATGAACTATGCTTCTGGCTGTGTAACTGATGACAGATTATTAATGTACACAAGAAAAAGCAATGGCCCTAACATGAATCCTTGTGGGACACCACATGTAATTTCTTCCCATTCTGATGATGACTTAATTCACTAGTCCCTTGCACTGACACCCTTTGTTTCCTGTTAGCGAGGTATGACTTGAACCATTTTGCAGCACGGCCCGTGACACCATAGAATTCTAATTTATTTAAAAGGATGTTGTGGTTCACTCTATCAAATGCCTTTGACAAATCACAGAAAATACCTGTTGCTTCTAATTTGTTATTTAATTAATTCAGTACACTTTCACTTTAGGTGTAAATAGCCTTCTCGATATCAGAACCCTTCAGAAATCCAAATTGTGTTCTTGATAATATGTTATTTGTGGTCAGATGGTTGAGAAGCTGCCTGTACATTACATTTTCTAAAATTTTTTAGAATGCTGGCAAAAGTGAAATCGGTCTGTAGTTTGATGGTACCTCTTTATCCCCTTTCTTGAATAGAGGCTTAACATCTGCATATTTTAGCCAGTCAGGAAATGTCCCAGTTATAATTGACTGGTTACACAAGTAACTTAGAATTGTACTAAGCTCACAAGAACATGCCTTAATTAACTTTGTTGATATTTCATCATAACCACTAGAATGCATTGTTTTTAAAGATTTTATTATGGAAGTTATTTCTTTTGGTGAAGTGAGTGACATATTCATGTACCTGAAGCTATTTGTAAAGGCTAGTTTCAGATATTCAAGGGCATTATTTACTGATCCTGAGAATCCCATCCTATCAGTAACGGATATACGGTACTTGGTAAATAGATTTGCCACACTATGCCCATCAGTTACTAATGTGTCATCTACCCTTAATGCTATTTGCTCCTGTTCTTTTCTGGTTCTACCAGTCTCCTCTTTCATTATATCCCATATTGTTTTTATTTTGTTCCCTGACATTGCTATCTTCTTCTCGTAATGCATTTGTTTAGATGTCTGAATTACTTTTTTTAAATATTTTACAGTATTGCTTGTATTTAGTTAAATCATCAGCATTGGACATATTCTTGGTCGACAGATACATTTTCCTTTTTGTCTTACAGGAAATCTTTATTCCTTGTGTAATCCGTGGTTTTATTATAGACTTCCGTTTAATTTGAGTAACTTTTAGAGGAAAACAGTTTTCAAACATGGTACTGACATTGTTCATGAATGTGTTGTATTTTTCATTCATGTCATGAGCACTATAAACATCTTTCCAGTTCATATCTTTGAGCAGTTTTCTAAAACACTCAATTTTTGGTTGATTGACTACTCTCCTGTACTCAGATTTAGCAGTCTTTATAATCAGCTTAGAATTTACATCTAAAACAAGGAGCTGCATGTCATGATCTGATAGTCCATTTATTACAGATTTTATGATATGATTTTGTTCCTTTGATTTGTCTATAAAAATGTTATCAATGGCTGTCCTTGAGGATTTAGTGATCCTAGTTGGAAAGTTTACAGTGTGAGTTAGATTGAAAGATGACGTTACTAAATGCAGTAAATGTTTACTGGAAGATTGCATTAGAAAATCTGTATTAAAGTCACCAGCAATCAAAATTTCTTTGTTTCCTCCTGTTAAATAACCCAAAAGAGCTTCTAGATGATTTATGAATAGATTATAATTTGCTGCAGGTGCTCGGTAAATAGTTAATATTATATAGGATCTCTTATGGAACTCTACTTCTGTTGCACATGCTTCTAGATACTGCTCTAAACAGAATTTATTAATGTCAATGTTCTTGAATTTATGGCAGTTTTTAATAAATGTGGCAACTCCTCCTCCATCCATATCTACTCTGCAGAAGTAGGAAGCTAGCTTAAATCCTGAAATGTCTAACATATCTATACCAGTGGTCACCTGATGTTCAGAAAGGCAGATTATGTCAATTTGGTTAGATAAACTCATTTCATCAATACAAATGAGTAGTTCATCAACTTTATTTCTGAGTCCCGAAATGTTCAGGTGTAATAAAGATAACTGATACTGCATACTAATGGGATTGTAACTGCTTTGGTGAACATGAACTGGCAGTTTCTGATTACTTTCTGTTAAACATTGTTTAAATGGAGGCTGTATGCTAAAATCCGACTCCTGTTCATCTGTTTTCTCAAACTGAGTGTGTCTGCCAATCTCTCTTAAAACTCGTTTTCTTTCCCCCTTCCCTATCCTAAAAAAGGCATTCCTCTGACACCTGTGACCACTGGTGTTTTACCACTTGTACAGTGTCCCCCCCCCCCCCCTTTAAGTTTTCTGCAATCAATCCAGACAGTTTTCCCTTCCCTTTCCAAGTGAAGGCCATGCCTAGTGTAGTCTCACCTATCGATAGCATCCACAGGAATCAAACCAATATGGGACTCTATATCCGTCCTAAGCAGCCACTCCAACTCCCAAGTTCACCCTCCCGACAGAAGAGTCCAAATGAGGCCGATCATGGCATCTCAACATAAACACAAATCCCACACTCGTATGCTTCGTTGCTGATGCTATCTTCACTAGGTCACTCTCTATGGAATATTCAGTCTCCGCCAATGCTATTTCCCAGACCACCCGCTATAATCACGGCATCCTCCTTTGTGAAATCCTTGCATAAAGAACCTACATCCTCTGTTACCGGACCCAGATCTGCACTAGGCTTGAAAAAGTTTGTGACCTGGTACTCTGGACCTAGATTTTCCTGCAGTAGTTGGCCAACACCTCTACAATGGGAGCTACCTAACAACAGAACTTTCTTTCTCTTTACAAATTTCCCTACCTTTTTCAAGTCCTTGGAAAGCTTGTTGTGCCCTTTCTACAGCTTCAATTACATGAGGCTCATCCGATTCTGACTGAGGCAACAAGTCAAATCTATACCCACTTTTCAAGACACTGTCTGTTCCATTCAGCAGCTGTTCCAAGTCCTATGCTGTCACTGACAGAATTACACTGACATAGAAAACCTCAAAGGTTTTATCTCGTTCTTAAACTTTAATCCCCTCCCAAAATTTCTACTTTGTTTCCTTTACTGCAAGCTTACTGTAAAGATTGAATACCATCGGAAATAGGCTATAACCCTTACGCCATTCTCATCCATTCCATTCCATCCCTTCCCTGGTCTTTAACTCTTATACTGCAGTCTGGTTTGTGCACTAATCATAAATAACTTTTCTTTCCCTGTATTGTTTTCTGCTACCTTCATAATTCCAACGATTGTATTTCAACACTGTCAAAAGCTTTTTCTAAATTTGCGAAGGTAGGTTTGCTTTCTTTGCCCCTTCTTCTAAGATAAGATATAGGATCAGTATTGCCTCACGTGTTCCTATATGTCTCTGGAACCCAAGCTGATCTTCACCGAGACTGGTTTCTGCCAGTTTCTCCAGTAAATAATTCATGTCAGTATTGTGCATCCACGAGTTAACAAATTGAGCGTTTGATAGTTTCTGCATCTGTCATTACGTGCTTTCTTGGGATTGGAATTATTACATTCATCTTGAAGTTTGGTTGTACTTACCATCTCTCATATATCTTGCATACCTGGTGGAACAGTTTTGTCATGGCTGACTCTCCCAAGTATCTCAATAGTAAAGAAGGAATGTCACATACTCCTGGGACATTGTTTCCCCTGAGGTCTTTCAGTGTTCTACTTTTCACAATATCACATCTCCTAATTCATCTTCACCTGCTTCCTATTCCCTTCCTGTATTATTTTTCTCAGGTTTGCTTCCCTTATAGAGATCCTTTACATATGTACTGGCTTGACATTTCAGCTCTTTTCTCAAAACATCTTTCTAATTCTCCTATAGGTGACCTCTATCTTTCTCCTAGTCATGCATCCTTTAAGGCCTTGTAATTGTCCTACAGCCATTCCTGCTTAGTAATTCTGCATTCTATGTCAACATAATTTTTTAAGCCTCTGTTTTCCCTTTCATCTGCTTCATGTTTATATTTTCTCTTTTCATCAGTTAAATTCAATATTTCCTGTACTTTCCAGGTATTTCTGCGTCCCCTCACCTATGTGATGCTGTGTTGCTTTCACTATTTCATCTCTCAAAGATACCCGTTCGTCTTCTGTTTTATTCCTTTCTCCCGTTTCAGTCCATCATTGCATAATGCTGTTTCTGAAACTCTCGACAACTTCTGATTTCCTCAATTTACTCAGGTCTCATCTCCTTAATTCAATACTTTTGACAATTTTAGTCAAATACCACATCTGCCTCTGGCAATGGCTTACAGTTTAAATGTATTGCCATTATACAAGTAATCTGAAGCTTTCACTGTCCTCTGGTCTCTTCCAAGCATATAAACTTCTTTTATAATTCTTATAGCAAGTATTAGCGATGATTATATTAGGCTTTATGCAGAATTCTACCAAGACCTCCTGTTTCATTCATATCCCCCAGCCCATGTTGTTCTACTATTTTTCCTTATCTTCTTTTTCCTACGGCTGCGACTCAGCATGTTCGCTATATAGTGAGCAGCAACTATCCTTTCATAATACTGTTTTTTCCTACTCTAGTCACTCTTCCTTTTATCTTATCATAGATTCTCAGATACTTCAACGACAGATGTTCTACATGATTAAAATGCTTAAGAGTGACATAAAATCTAATGTGGAAGTGAACCTCATCCCTTTACCTAAATGGTTGCAATAAGCATTATACAAAATAATAAAGACCCAGGAGAAGATTCAATCAATCTACAGCAGTTTAAATACACAAGCAAGCCATCTATAAGACAGATGCCTGAACTTCGTACATATGATCTGGAGCTGGACTGACATGGAGAGGTGCCCAGGGGTGGGACTTGAGTTTTTGGAACCATCTATACAGTCATGCAAATTAAGACCCCAGGTAACTCATCCTGTAGCCATTCATGCTGGTGGGCCTTTGTTTGTGAGTAATTAACAAAAAGAAATTCCATAGCACAATGTGCAGAAGATAATGAGTTCAAATCTCGTCAGGTCTACAATACTTTTTGTTGTCAAAATGCCTTTGATTATTATTTTTATTCAATTAATTGGTTTAAATGTATTTTTTTTATTTCTAATCCTTTGTCACATCACTTCAATCATCAAATTAACTTTTTCATTTGGTCTTTTTTTTATTTGGAATGTTTGTGCAAGTGATTTTAATTATTTTTATTTATCTGTCACAATATTTACGTGTTTAAAAATTCCCACCTATCAGTTAAAAAACAAAAGGCAAAATAATCCATTTTTATTTACTGTGCAATGCTGTCAAAACTATTTTTCTTTACGTACAAGATGTACATTTTTCTCATTGGCAGTCCTCATACAAACATTGAAAACATTAATTCCTGTTGCACTATGTAAAAAATAGCACAGCTGAAAATTTAAACAAAAGGATTATAAATAAATGCACAATATGATGAATAGCAGTAATAAATGTAATAACATGGGCATATATATAATTAATACAAGATTAAAAATGACTTGAAAAAGGTTAGAAATTTACATAAAAAATACATTTAAACAAATTGATTGAATAAAAATAATGATCAAAGGCATTTCAATAAAGATTTAAAAACTAAAAAATTTTGAAGCATCTGATGAAATTTGAACCCACAACCTACTGCTTGCCATGCTCATATGCAAACCACTATGCTAGAACTCCTCAGTATGTAAAACTGTCTATTTTAGACTATAGAAAAAGTTCTGAAACATTTTTTCATTGATTACTTGTAAATGAGGACCTACCAGGGTGAATGGCAGAAGGGTGTGATACTTGGGACCTTAACCTGCGTCATCATATAGATGGTTTCAAAAACGTGATCCAACCCCTGGGGATCTCTCCTTTTAAGTCAATTGTCATTCCCGACACCTAAAAATATTGTCAACTATTGACAAATAAGCTTACTGAATTATGTATACAAAATTTTTGCCAATATCAACTAAAATAAATTATACAGTCACTATGAACCTGTCATGGTGAGAAGCAAAACAGCTTTCAAAAAGGAAAACGAAATGAAATGTTTGTATGGCACCGCTGGCCGGGAAGTCCTGCCTGGGGATGTTCAGTTGCCAGATGCAAGTCTTATTTCAGGTGATGTTACAATGGATGACTTGCATGTCAGTGATGATTATGATGATGATGACACGGCACCCAGTCCACGGGTGGAGAAAATCTCCATCCTGTCCAGCAATCGAGCCCGGGCCTGCTGCATGGTAGGCAAGCACGTTACCATTCAGCTAAGCAGGCAAACTTTGAAAAGGAAGATCATGATGTATGGCTATTTGTCACTGGAACTGCTAATAGAAAAACCCAGACAATTTAATCTAGGAACACAGATTACCTTCATCAACTCCAAAAAAGCTTGTCAAAAATAGTCAACAGAAACAAATTACTACAGATTCTGGCAGAGGATAACATTCTGCAGCAGATTAACGAAAACATATGCAGCATTCATAGAATGAATTTATTCTTATAAAGAAAGAGGACGTTTATCAGAGTGGAGTAAAATGCAGGCTGGAGTGCAACAGGGATGTGGCCTTTCAATACTCTTTGTTTATTATGTGAATAAAATCATTCAAGAGTGGAGGCAAATGCCACACAGCTTCATTCAAAACCAACAGAAACATAAAGCTAGATGTTCTACTCTTTACAGATGATTTAACTCTCATAACATCTTCATCTTCAGAAGATAGCCTGCAGCATTCTGTACACAATTAACAGATTATATCCATGAATACACAATGGACATCAGTACCGAAAAATCTTCCTCTGGGGAAGATACCTGGTACAAAGTTAAAATTTATTTGATAACTAAAATTCTAGAAAGACTGAACACATTCACATATTTTGGTTATTATTTATCCTTTACGGAAGAAGCAGAGATAGCCGGAAAAGCCACCAGGTAGACAAACACAATGGGAGTCATTAACAATGTAATGAAACCCTTCCTAGCCCAGAAGTACACCAGAATACACAGTTATGGTAGTGAAGTCTGGACAATAAAAGCAAATGATGCAAAAAAAGTAAAAGCCTGTGAAATAAGATTATTGAGCCAAATATCTGGTTACACCAAATGTGATCACAAAAGGAATGATGGGGTGAAGGAATTTAAAATGGAACACAGAATACAGTATACATAGAACTACCAAATAACTGGAGAAAACCTACAATGGGAGAGCTCAAAGAGAATCCCAAAATCCATATTACACCACCTCCTCAATAGTGTAAGATTTCTAAGCTGACCAATGAAAAGATGGCTGGAGACTTCTCAATGAGATCATAACAGGCTACGAAGGAAGACAAAGATGCAGGTAATTGGTATCATGTCTATCTTGGTTAAGATAATGCGTTCACTATGCTGTGCATAGCAGTTTGCCCACATTCCCATCTTCTCAATCATTAGAAGTACCCATGCATTACCACTATTTGATCGTGTGTTGATAACCCTGTACGAAAATGAGCAGAAGTTCTGTTCTTCCTGCCACCAAATGTTACTAATTTCCACTACATCCAACTTCAACCAATCTACTTCCTCTTTTTCTAACCTACCTACCTACTAATTACGGAATCTCATATTTCATGCTCCGACACACAGAATGCCAGTTTTGTTTTTCCTGATGACATCCCTCTGAAGCGGGTGGTATGACTGAGGCACTATTTTACCTATGGGATATTTTACCTAAGAGGATGCCATCATCATCATCATCATCATCATCATCATCATTAAGTCATACAGCAGAGCTCATAGGGAAAAATAAATGCTGTGATTTCCACTTGCTTTCAGCTGTTTCCATTATCAGCACAGCAAGGCTATTTTACAAGGCCAGATCAGTTAATTATCCAGAATGCTGCACTCGCAACTACCAAAAAGACTGTTGCCCCTCTTCAGGAACCAATGGTTACTTTGGCCTCTCCAACATCCCTCTGTTGTGGTTGCATCTGTGGTATGGCTATATGTATCACTGAGAGAGACAAGCCATCCCAGCTCAGCAAGGTCCACAGTTCATGGGGAATGGTATCCAATGGCAGCTCAATATGAAACAAAGTAAATGCAACACAATTCACTGCATGCAAACAATAAAAGCTGGACAAATTGTATGTAGTCACACCGACTACCGGTGTTAATTACTGACAGCTGCTCATACACAGACAGCTGCTGATCATACTGTTATGGACATATAAAACTGATTTGCAAAGTGAGGAATCAAGGTACATAAAAATGTTTTAAACAGTAGAAACTTTTATGCGAAAACAAATTAAAGGCACTAAAGCTTCAGCATGTCTCTTCTACCTTCTTAGTAATGAAAAAATGTAAAATTAATCTTTTATCTTTAGACTCCCATATTCCTGATAACAGAACATTAAAACCCTCTTAAAAAGCAAGTTGAAGAGTTTACTCTCCCACTGACATTGAGGTATGCAATACTTACTGTTACACATTAAGTACTGGACAAGCAAACATATTCCCTAAACTTTTCGGGTTTCTGTTACGTATCACACCAAATATCCACAGATTTCCAGCTGATATTAATTTATTCCAATGGAAGGCAATTTTCTTACAGCAGTGTTTTTATTTTACATTGATAAATTGGTGAAGGTCTCATGTACGCACAGTTGATTTTAGGAGAATACTATCCCATCTTTTAAGAACCTACACAACAAAAGGTACATATGTTCATCTGCATTACATTCATCATGTACCTACAGATATTAATTATTTATTCATCAATTGACATATATACATAACATAAGCAGGAAAAAAAGAGCTGTGAGACTCGTGTAAAATATTGTTAATTGCATAAAATGCTACTTATGGTATTTCTGTGTGCCAACATTTCTCTGACAAGCACATCTGAGAGAGTGGCAAGTTAGAATCCCTCCTCATAATTCTATATACTCTTATAAGTGTTTGTTGGAGATATATCAACTCTTATACATACAGGAAGTAAGATTTTATACAACTGACAATATTTTATGCAAATCCTGCACCTATTGCCACCCGTAATTTATCTGACTCCAACTGTGTGTCAGGTTGTACACATATATATCTTAGCTGACACCCACTTGACTGATATACATAGAAACATGATTAACATAGTGCAGGTGATCACGTGTGTGCTTTGTGTAGTATAGCATTGGTACCTCAATATGAGACAATATTGTCTCGAAATCGATAGTAAACACTTTACAAGGATTGAAATAAAAATCTAGTTGTCAGAACGTTTCCTTTCATTGGAATAAAAAAAATTCCCTATAAAAGTTCTGAACACAGTAACTTTGAAATGATATTCCAAATGCGAATATTGTTTTGAATTATAATATGGATATGGGCGACAGAAGAACAGCAATACAAAAACACCATTTTAAAATTCACTCACAAATGTGATGTTTTATACAACATTTTATTGATTTTTATATTACACAACTGAGTTCCTACACTGATGCTCACCCTTAAAAGGGTTTCCAGTCTGCCTTTTTCTCCTTTTTTGTATGAAAATGCTTCATGGTACACATTTTGGTTATGAAAATATGAAATACACAAATTATTCTACAGCTTACAAATCATCAATCCTTTAACATGTTTTTCCTTACAACTATTTTAAATAAAATACTTGTACAAGTAAAACATCACTGATGTAATAACAATATATATTTTATTAGAGTTCTTAGTTGTGTTTTACTGTGCACATAGTACTTATATCTGAATTAAAATACTGTAAAAATGTTTAGAATAGTTTAAAGAGAAATGTGTAAACTGCAAGCACTTGAACCAAATGCTGTGACTATTTTATATATAAAAAAACTATCATACAAAATTCTTGATATTCTGCTGCAGTAATGGAAGCAAGACAGATCACCACATTATTATGTTCACATCACTTCCAAACATATTTCTTAAATAATATTACACATAATGAAAGACTTTAAGGGTACACTATTACCTTCACTGCAGATCTATCTTTGTGAATCTACTAAAAAGCACCCAAAATATATAATTCAAATTGTGGGAAAGAAAGTTAAATAATAAAGGATGAGTGGTACTTCCAAAATCATATAATAGGTGAATCATAGAAATTGATTCAAATGTTATTTTTCACATTTCCCAAATGTGAACTCATGAAATACCTATATAACAACCTACAAATATTTTCAAATATGAATAGACAAATCAAAGGGCAATATTCACCAACAGCAGAACCCACAATCAAGAGCATTATATAAAGGAAAAATTAAATAGTTACTCAACATCTCTTTAACCAAAGAAGCATTTGTTTATATACTAAGGAGATGAAGATAGAAGGCTCAAATTACAGACAGTATGAGAACAAAACATCAGATTCTGCCTGATTATCTGTCATCTCTTCTCTGTCCTTTAACCCTTAACTACAGTAAAAATAACTATGCTTTTAGGAGTTCAACATACATCTCTGCAACTTCTGCACAAGTAAAATGTAAATGTCATGTGACTAGGGCCTCCCATCGGGTAGACCATTTGCCGGGTGCAAGTTTTTCGATTTGACGCCACTACGGTGACTTGTGCATCAAGGGGGATGAAATGATGATGATTAGAACAACACAACACTCAGTCCCTGAGCGGAGAAAATCTCCAACCCAGGTGGGAATCGAACCCGGTCCCTTAGGATTGAAATTCTGTCGCGCTGACCACTCAAGTACCGGGAGTGGAGTCTACACAAGTGACCATGGTTTATACTATTGGTGAACATTACATTTATGAATATTTATATGTTTATTCAAATTTGAATTTTCATTTTTTAATGTTGTTCTGATTTTATGCCTACAAATATTTTCAGTTTCAGTCTGACAAACTGTGGGAAGAAAAGGAAATGTCCCACGTGAAAAGTATTGACAGACAGTGGGACATATAAACATATTATTTGACCACACATTCACATATATTACGCAGTCACAACATGTAAAAACACTGCACACTGACCAATTCACTTTCCAAAAAAGAAAATGTCAGTGAGAGTGGCATTGTATAAACTGTGCCATTAAGCGTTTGGCTAAGGCATGGTATCATCCATGTCACTGAATGTCCAAGTGGGAGTCAATGACTTCAAAAACATCACTCCTCACTCCCTATCTCAGCAATGAATGGAATCACTTTATAGTGCCATATACACCACAAATACAAAACAAAGTATTTCTTTCACATTTCTTCTAGGTGCTGTGTGTCACACAATAATATATTCTTTTGCAATATGCTCAAATTTCTACAGCCTCTGGTGTACCATTTACCTCACAGAATGTTTACTGTTCTATGGGAAACAGTCTGTTATTTAGTTAAAAAGGCAAAAAAATGTTTAACCAAAATACCCACTTAAGTGTAAATTATGAACTTCCTTACATTATTTGTAACATGTAACAAGGGTACGCAATAAACAATTACTCTTACAGCCAATAACTTTCTGTGACTAATTTGAACTTACAGAAGTTGTAATGAAGCAATCCTGACAAATTCTGATGGCATTTAAATTGGTGGCATCATTTACTAATAACATTTCAAATGACAAGCGAACATGAGGAAATTGGAATGATCATTCAACAAAGTTTGAATGAAGTATCTTGCAAGTAAGAATATTTTGCAATCAAACAGTAACTGATGAACTGTAACAATGAATAAAATTTTAAACATAAGGTCCAAGGAATCACATTTCAACAAACCTGTCACAAACTGCTCACTGAATGTACCCTAAAACATAGTTTGATAATGGTAGTATTTATGGAACACAGAACAAAATCTTGATTATAGTTTTTACTCCACGCAATCTGCTGTAAAATCAGTCCTTTGAAATGACAGGCAGATCTGTTTATGGTGGAAAAGACGATGAGGAATGATTTTCTATCTAGTAAAAAATAATAAACTGATAATATATAAAAGCATAAAGATCACATACTGTACAAATCATAAATATTACTATACAGCATTTTTCTCTACTCAGTTACAATGTTTAGTGGAAGAGAAAGATATATTTACATATTGAAACATACTATGTATTAACACTGCAGGAATCTAATAAAATGTATAATTATTTTTGTAATGAACAGTGGCTAATCAAAGGTCACATGCAAAATTAAAATAGACAGCACTATTTTCTTTCCATGGGAAGTTATGAAAGAATTAATATGATACTGAGGTATACCACAACATACTTCACTCACAGGACTCAAAATATAGGCACTGATTGTTCCAGGTGTAAAGAGGTGACTGCAGCAGTGTGTTTGAGTCATAAAATGCATGAAAATGTATGTTACACTAACATTTGAATAATTCAAAATAATCAGTCTATATTCCTTCCATTTCACATTAGCCTTTATTGCTTGAACTGTGTTGATTATATTCTTGAGCACTTCTGGTTGTACAATTTTGCAAAAAGCTGGCTCCAACATATATGAGTAATGACAAATAACTGAATACTGTAGCACGACTATCTCCAGCAACAAGTAATTTCTGCCTATAATGGAAACTTAACTGAACCTTTAACACACTATAATAATTATGAGCATGAAATAATTTCCATGTTCTTAACAATAATAGTTTTATATTACAGTCCTCTAATAGATAAGTTTTCATTTTGAATGCCCTTTCTTAGTTACAATCAGAGCAGATGAAATAGTTGCAATGTGGTGGAAATGTCTTTAATATGTACTGGAAGGAGGTCTCATATACCATCAACTTAATACTCTTTCCCTGATTAAATCATGGATAATGTCATTTAGTTGGAATTTCCCTTAAAGATATATAACAACAATGACACTAGCAATGTGGAATACAGTGAAAGTATGTGACTTAAATTTATTGTTTCAAATTTGCAAAACAAAATAATACCAAAAATTTCTGAATTACAAAAATGTAGTTCTCAGATTCTTGCTTCAGAACATTCCACTTGGTATTATGGAGTGTAAACATTTACAAACACACAGCACAAAGTTTCACAAATAAAGGACAATTAGTACCTGACATCTACAGCATGTCTACATTAAGTACACTTCTGAAGTACTTTATATATTTTTTCCAGATATCCAGTTTGAGATGAGAAACACATCCAGTTTTGTGCAATATGTCACAATGGTTATGCCAAAGATTGGCAATGCTATAAATGAATGAGCTTGGTCTATGTCCTTTATAAATGCTTACACTGTAAATGTTGACACTATCTGTCATTTTCATAAAGCAAACCAGATATGTTTACATCAAAAGTAAACTAACTTACAAACAAAGTGATCATTAATTTTTTTAAGACAGCAATATCATTGAACACAAAAATATTGTGGCCTCATAAGTAAGCGTAAAAAGGAAATTAAACTTTGATAACTAGAAATGTATCTCAGCACTTCCTTGGAAAGATTGCCACTTGAAAATCTACCATCATGTTAACTAGGCATCTGTAGTCGTAAAGGCAATTCTATAGTTGTAACGAGATGACAGATTTAAAACTGCTGAATTCATAAAAGCTGCAATTAAATAACTACTTTTCTACATTTTAATTATATCCCAAACTGCAACAATTTCTGACCACATCATTTGAGGGTCAATGCTATCATACAAATATTTTATATCACTCAGAAAGCTGCAGGTATTTAGTGATTGCAATATGGTGCAATTAAAACCATAAGGCATTCATCCAGACTGAGTGAGCTGTTGACAGATGAATGCACCAATCTAAAGGCAACCATAAATAATCAGTACCAATCCGGCTTAAAAATTTTAGCATAGGAGGCTACAGCCATTATTCTCTCCCAAAACGAAAACCACTAGAGGTGAAAGAAGACATTAAAGACATTACATAAGAAATGTTATTGGAAATAATACCCATGTGAAAACTAAGATAGTAATAATTCATTTGCTGTCCATTGTAAGATAATGTAAAATTTTTTACACCAACAAATTTCTATTCAGCATACTTTCTGCTGGCATAAGAACCCGACAAATTTTATTTACACAGCATCTAATTATTCAAGAATGAAATTAAATGTGGAACTATGTAATGACAAAAAAGACCACGTAAATTGAGACTATTAAATCTTAAAAACATAATGAATTTAAAATGGCTACTCTAACGTGTCCCTCCGTAGTTGAGTGGTCAGCATGGCAGCCTGCCATGCAGAGGGCCCAGTTTCGATTCCTGATACTGCCAGGGATTTTTCCTTGATTGGAGGACTGGTACAAGATTCACTCAGTCTCTTAAGGACAACTGTGGAGTTACTAAGCCAATCAGTAGCATTTCCAAGATCAAGAAACCAACAATGACCAGGAGAGTAGCAAGCTGACCATGTCCCTCCACATTGCATCCAACATCACCACTGGCAGAGGATGAGACGGTGGTCAGTCAGTCGGGCACGATTCGCCCATTTAGGTAACTTTGATGTGCCACCAGTGGTTTTAAACTAAAGAAATATGCAAAACAATCCTTTTTGGTGAAAAATAGTATTATTCTGAATCCAGCTCCATCCAAACAAGATTATGACAACAAAATTTTCTGAAATGGAATGTTTATCAAGCAATGACGTTTAACATTTTATTACTACAGAGGTGTGGGAGCATGTAAGCCACATTATGTAATTAATTACTGAAAATCATAGTGTGTGAGAGTTGTGAACTTCTGCATCTATACACAAGAGACCGAGGAGGAGTGGTGGCAAGGCTGAAGGAGGCGACAAACTGTGTGTGTGTGTGTGTGTGTGTGTGTGTGGGAGGGAGAGGGAGGGAGGGAGAGAGAGAGAGAGAGAGAGAGAGAGAGAGTACTTTGGCAGATGAACAGATAAACATACAAAACCAAACAGGGGCAAACTTCTCTGGATTCCTTTTTCTTTGAATAGTGCATTATATATTTCATAAAGCATGAACTCATTCACAAGATTATCAAAAGTTAATCAGTCAATAACTAATTATGTGTCACACACACACACACACACACACACACACACACACACACACACACAGAGAGAGAGAGAGAGAGAGAGAGAGAGAGAGAGAGAGAGAGAGAGAGAGAGAGACGAAAACCAATTAATAAAAGTTTATATTTGTATTTCATGATACAACAGTTTGAAGTCCTTTTTATCTCATACTTATTCCATAAGAGGAAAAGGAAACTTGTCAGCTCATTTCCCTAATACTATCTACATCACCTCTGAAGAAGACACTGTTAAGTGTTAATAAGTACATGATGGTCAACATTTTTGAGAAAACAATGGAACATCAGAAATTATAGGTGCAAACAATTCAAGCTTACAGGTAATGCGCAAACCATTCTTGCTCTAGTACCAACCACAACCTGCACAGATTTACAATTGTCTCCCTGTCTTTAAATACAGTTGCTTTTAAGTCTGAAGTGAGATCTTTTACAATGGATGTTTCTGATATTGTACTTTACGGTATCCAATTGTCTTGGTCAATTTTTGACATGTAATCTCTATAAATTGAGAATTTTATACGATTTATTGTAAAAAGTTCACCAATGATCTGTTGTATAACAAATACATCATGAAAACCTCAAAGTTTTATGCCTTGTCCGCGCCTTACTTCTCTTTCATTTTGTTATCATATATAATAAATTTTTTGTTGCCTTTTTTCCGAACACCACCTCCACCCACTCCCCTCAATCTGTTCAATAGTTAAAGATTTTTCTTACCACAACCACCATCATTTCTAGGACACTGATTTATACACCTCCCACTCATGCACTTCACTTTCGTATGCATTACGCAGAGTACTAACGTTTTTATTTGGAATGCAATTCTAAGTGACTTATCTTTTTTTGTATCCACAATATTGATACAGATACTTTCATCATTCTCCAGCCTTTACCTTCATAAATGTAAGCTTTTAGTTTTGAGAATGTTAGTTCACTACTATCTACCTTCAGGTAGCTCACATAGACAATTAAAGACAAATGAATTTACTTCTAATATTAACAGAAAGCGAATCTTTTACTCTCTAATAATATGTATCTATAAAATCTTCAAATGGAAGACTGCTTAACTGGAAGCGACTGTATGATTCTTAACAGCAGACACCATAAGGGATATTGCGGAGAAGAAAAACCAGCTAACACCAAACAAAATCCATTGAAAAATTGTTACTGAATAAGGGAAGGTATGAATCCATTAAGTCACCTTTTCATTAACACGGTACAAGATTAACTTAAGAACTGCAACAATAAAAGTCAAACAATTATCAAACATCCACTCTCTACCTTGCTGCAAATATGGATGACACGATTGGTCCCTGTGTAGCTGATTTCTATGTGGGCTAAAGATGACACAATTTTAAGTACATTGGAATATGATTTATTGACCAAAAAGAATTCATACTATTTTAAAAGAATTCTGTCTCTAGATACTTTTGAATAATAATGATACTAATAACCAGAGGCACAATAAGTTCAATACTACCAAACAAAAATCATTCTCTGCTTTTCTTCCTTTCTCTCCACATTGCACTTAGCCTGATACCTAATTCAAAAGTAATTATAGCAGAATGCATTCCTGCTCAAATTTCAAACTCTTGTCTACGACGCTAATAATATATATGATCTCAACAAATGTAATTGAAACCTAATTCGTTATTAAGTGCATCTTTGAGATGCAAGTCCAGAACCTACAAAGCAACTGCATTTAACACATGAATTCACATGACAAGAATCCACATATGAACTTTGGCAGTTGCTAGAATGTGGTAGTGAAATAATGAAAATTAAATGATTGATTTGATTGTCAGATTTTGCACAAAATACATTGCAAAGTGAGGCACTTACTTAGGTAAATATAACAAAAAATTCACTGAAATAATGTGTTCCTTTTATTTTGGGTGTTAAAAGATAAAGAATTTTTCAGAATATAGTGTATTAAATTCAGCATTGTCCACATTACATATTACTGGTTGTAATACACAAATGCTGGTCCACTTATGAGGCCTCAAAGAAATAGTTGCATTCGATAAAGTATATACACTAAGCATCTCATTTACATCATTCATCCCTCTCACCGCTTACATCTGAACCACTTGCTGACCTTTCTTTTATGAATATATTCCAAAGGAAACTATACATCACATTTTGTTCCGTCAATCTATCCACATTATTGATTGTGCTAAATGACAATGACTCAGTTCACTAAGAAAAAGGAAACTCTGTAAAACAATTACCATATTTTGCAAAATTACACCTAATAACTTCACAGGTTTTTTTGGCCTAATTTGTTCATACAGCATTTGTGCAACTACAGAACTTATTTATTATTTAATTGGTGTATTATTATTTTGATTTCAAAGATGAAGTTTCATGTTGAACAATGGCAATGTAAGCTGGAGGACATTTGACATAACTGGTTTACATCAGCAAAACATTCTAAAACTTCTTTTTTCTTTTTGAAGAGTAACAATATTTAAATGGGACTGTTCATGTGACAAAGGTTCTTTAAACTGAGTATTACATTGTCATCACAAAGTTTCAACTGAATAAAATAAAAGGTTTTGCAGAATCATGGAAAAATTTTCCTCCTCACAGTAACTATCTGTTTTTAGAACTGCAAATGCAGTGAGAGGTGACTTTCCTTGCATTAACTGTAAATATAAATTCCCAGCATTACTATTCCACAACTAGCACAGTGTTCAAAAATAAAACAAAATCTGACAGAAAACTATGTTAGAAGATGAACACTTCAGCTGCTGAAGGTTCTCAATTTTTCATGCTAATTAAAACCAATTTGATAACATGACTGTAAAGTGATATTTTAAGATAAGTTTTGTATCATAGCAGAAAAACCACACACAACCAGAAGAAGAAATCAATGAAACCACAAATGACAACAGGTTTTTTTTAAAGAAATAAAACATTTTGCATATACATGTGACAACAAGATGTACAACCAGAGAGACCAACTTCTTCTGAATCACTTCATTACATGAAATGTAGTGTAACACAATGTAGTTCCTTTAGTGGCATCAAACATGGCAACATAAAATGAAATGTCTGTGTATGACAGATTACCTTTCATATGACCAATAAACACAAGAATATCTTTAAAAAAAAGAGAGAGAGAGAGAGAGAGAGAGAGAGTCTAAGAAATTTTGTATCCAGTTCTTTACATGAACTTACAATAATATATAAATTAAACAAATTATCAGGACTGATAAAAAAACAACACTTGGAAATCTGGTTTCACATTTCAATTCTGAATGTTTTGGCAGTTAGGGCTGGAATACATACGTCAATATCAACCCTCAAAAAGTGTGTTTATTACACAGGCACAAATCTGCAACTGGAAGAACAATTAATTTTGCACAACATCCAATAGAAATGAGCACAAATCAAATCAACTTCATTTATCCCACTTCTTGTCAGGCTTCTGAGGAAATACAGTTATGGTCTTGCTAGCAAAAGTTCAATAATGCTCAAAAATTTCCAAAAGATAACATTCTTAAAGAATTAGAACAACAACATTATCTGTGATTTACATTTAAAATCCATGCATTATTTAAGCCAACATAACAAATCTCACAAACCAAAATATGAAGAATAGAACACACTGGGCAAAAAACAACTTGTAAACTACAACTAAATAGACTCAGTTTACTTGGGTCTTAAGTAAAGAGAACAAAGCTGTCTTCTGTATCTTTAGTTCAGGTCTAACTATTGTCATGATAAATCAGAAGGAATAGTTATTAATAACAGATACAAATATTTTTTTGGAAGGTGTTTACTGTTTTAATAATAAACATCTTGAGTGTGAAATCTCCTTGGTGAACTCACACAAGACAATAAATTATAATATGAATATTTCCTCATAAAAACTGAGCACCACACTATATGACACACACACACACACACACACACACACACACACACACACACACAAATATATATAAAATTATGGAGAACTTCTCACGATACGAATATTCAAAAGTAAATTCATCGAGTGATTTTTCTTCTTCTTTTGTTATACTCTAATGAAGTGACTACATCACTCATTCACACACTTGGTATTTTGTCATCCTTACAGTAACAAAAATTGCACATGAGCATATCATCAGTATAAACAAGTACAGCTCTAAAATATAGCAAATTCTGAGAATGATTTCACTATTATTTCTTGTATCACACTTTGATAACTTATGTAATTTCTTGCCTGGATTATGTCCGTGTACACAATACACTGCTTAATTAAACGCACAATTTTTTTACCGATACAAAAGATGTAACAAATGTTTGTACACAAAAATGAATATATATATATATATATCTTTTTATATACATATATATTCTGTAATATTGCAATATTGGTAAAACAATAACATTTTCCCTGCCATAATGATACATCACTGGGGAATTTTTGGAAACTATTAACCTCTTCTTAACCCATATTTTTATTAAGCACTAGGATTCACTTCATATGTAACGTTATCAGGCAATCAATATGTGATAGGCAATTTATTCTTCATTATCAGCACAACTGCCCAAGGCTGAATATGTACAGTTCATCAGACACACACAAAATAATACCAACTTTTAGCAAGTAGTCTCTCTGGGCAGTTCATAAGGAGCATTTATGACTGCTGTTGTACTAACTGTTTCTGCTGTGGTTGCCTTTGCAGTTGGTACTGATGACTTACAAGAAGATTTCTCTGGTTGACCAGCTGGTTTACTGGTTGAAGGCTCACTCTCAGATTTTTCGTCTTGAGGACTGGTGGGACTATTAGTTAGTTCGCCAACTGTCTGATTTGTCAGTGTGTCGGTTAGCTAGAGAAGCTTTTCAGTCACTGAACTAGTGGTTGCAGAGCTGACAGTTGACGTTGCATTATGTTCTGATTCCTCACCAGGTGGCAGTAGTTGTCAGTTGAGCAGTTCTACAGAGACAAACTGCTTCAGGCGTTCCAAGTACTGAGAGTACAGTTCAACATCATTGTGGCCAGCACCCTGAAGAATATGAATTGGTTATTAAAATCTCCATTAAAATAGATTTTACACGTGAGAAATGCCTGAAATATGTAAGGAATTCATTTTTCTAAAAGGCACTGACTAATAACTACATATCACACAAATGAGGTGCAATCTTATGAGGCAGGCTAAAATGAACACTTTCCATTCCACTGAAAGTTGTTCCAGGTCAATAAACATAAATTTAACAATAAAAATGTTGAAGAAATCTCTCAGCAGCAAACGAACCACAAACTTAGAGAAACTGCATCATATCTACCAGCATACATGTAACCCTTGTTATTAACTGGAGACTACATATTAATGACAGAGTTGCAAGAATTTTTACCACCACACATAATTTACTGATTAAATTTCTATACCAAATTCTTCACAACAGTCAGAAACATGAACAAAAACAGGTTATCATCTTACTAACCATCAGATCATTAGATGATCATGATAACAATTACATGATAATATCTTATCAAAGAAACTTCCAACAAATACAATATGTTTGTAATCTTACAGCACTGTTGTTATCACAACTACTTGTGCCACTTTTTACTTCTGGTTACTTTTGAGTACATTTTGTGTTGAACATCTCCTGAAATTCTGGAAAGTCTTCTCAGCCCCACATAACACATTTTTATCTATGTAGCACTCCCCAATGCTGATGTTTTGCAGTATAACTTTCAGTCACAAGTAAGTGTATTTAGATACTTTACTTTACTTTCAGATCTATCTACATAAAATGTGCAGTAAGAGTCGGTGATTCCTAAGCTATAAAATCTCACTTTTCTATGTACAACATTCTGACTTGATAGCAACACCTACACAAACACTAGAGGAAATAACACAGCCAAAGATGGTGTTCATACTCTTTACTCTTCTATGAAGTTTGCCATAGCAGTCATTTAAAAGAAAATGGCGAAAAACCATATATATAACACCAAGAATGAGAAAATTATGTACTACAACCTCGATCAATACAAAGTGGCAAATTATGAAAAAAAGAAAAAGACTGCCTCTCCAATGAACTAAAAATGCCGATACACAGCAGAACAATTTAAAGACTTACATTGATATCATTTCTGACTTAACTACTTTTACTTCATAGATGAACTTAAAAATATGTCTATTAAAATGTTTCAGGGAATAAATAATACAAATTTAGTAAAATTTGGGATACACATAACAACCTATCGCACAAGTCTTAATTTAAGCAACACAAATGACAAACAAAATATGTCGTGAAAACTTAAATATGAGGGTTGGAACTTTAATAGTGGCAACTATTTATTTACAGCTCATACAAAATAGATACATGTTTCAAAGTTTTACTGACCTTCAAAGTAGTCACCAGCATTGTGTATAACCAGTTGCCAGCGATGTGGAAGTCGTAGGATACTCTTACCAGTGCCAGTTGTGGTGACAACTCGAGCGGCGTGGTCTATCGCCCGACGAATTTGTAGCAGGTCTGAAGCGAATGCCGTGAAGTGTTTCCTTCGGTTTAGAAATCGTGTTGAACTCATGAGGGCTTAAGTCAGGGGAGTGTAGTAGGTGGTATAGCACTTAGCAGCCCCATCAGTCAAACAAATCAGTAACAGCTTGCACTGTATGTGTTTGAGCATTGTTCTGCAAAATGATGGTCAGGTCCTGCAGAAAGTGTCATCACTTCTGTCTCTATGCTGTTCATTTCTGGAACACGACATTCGCTACAGAACTGCTACAAATTCGTGGGACAATAGAGCA
Source organism: Schistocerca nitens (assembly GCF_023898315.1). NCBI lineage: Eukaryota > Metazoa > Arthropoda > Insecta > Orthoptera > Acrididae > Schistocerca > Schistocerca nitens. The sequence goes on along the minus strand of NC_064618.1, from coordinate 279,708,182 downwards.
TGCTGCTCGAACTGTCAACACAACTGTCGCTGCTAAGAGGATCCTGCGACTTCCACATCGCTGGCAATGGGTTATACACAATGCTGGTGACTACTTTGAAGGTCAGTAAAACTTTGAAACATGTATCTATTTTGTATGAGCTGTAAATAAATAGTTGCCACTATTAAAGTTCCAACCCTCGTACTATCAGTCACAAGGAAGTGCCAGATAAAATATTGTTCTTAAGAGTAAAAAAAGCTGATGGGTGAAACAGAATCCCCATCACTTTACAGAAGGCTGTATATATGACACTAAAATATTTCACATCTGTTCCCTTAGATTACTGATGATGGATAAAACATCAAACTCTTCTCTTTTTACGAAAGTATTTCAAGTGATAAAACAAATTAAGATAATGCTTAAGGAAATAAAGCAAAATTATAGGACTAAAGGTGGTCGGTTGGATGATTAAAGGGACTAAACTACTATGTCATCAGTCCCTTTTTCCTCGAACACACAGGTCTATGTGACTGTAGATTAGAGGCAGCCTACCGCACAAACCCCAGGGGAAGAAAACTCCAAGGTCTATAAAAGGTCAATGAAGGTGAGATAAGGGACAAAAAGATGAAAGGGAGACAGAGGAAGAAAGGCTGGCAGGGAGCAGCCAGAATTCCCCGAAAGCAGACTGCAATGAGGGGATATACGACCGCCCCTCCCACCCGCCCCCGCTTACCAGAGGTACTCCGCTCAGAAACTGCCAAGGAAAAACTAGCCATATGGACAGGAAAAGAGAAGCACAGAGAGACAAAAGACGAACAAGCCTAATGGGCCACACAAGAGGGGAGATGAAGAGTAAAAATGCAGGTAGGGTGAGGACCGCTGCAGACAACTGCAGCCTGGTCTGGACAGAGAAGACAACAGAGTTCTCCTAACCCCTGAATGGACCAATAGGATTAAGTGGCCTTCTCTTCAAAAGAGTGGGAAAAACCTCCTTCATAAATAAAACATAAAACTAAGTCAGCCGCTAAGGCATCTTCTCCTAACACCAGGGGTAGTGAGATTAAGTATCTGCCAAAAAGCGGACCACTGTCAAACGGCAACCACAATGACCATAGGGCGGGTCCTCGCGATGGAGGAGATGACCATGAATCAGCCAAGTATGGCCAATGTGGAGCTGGCAAAGGATGGTAGAGTTCTTGTGAGAGGTTTGCACAGAGGACTTCCACAGATTTGTAGTCTCCTTTATCAATTGTAGTTTGTATGGTGAAGTCAGAGTGAGCCATTCCACATTCCAGAACCTTAAAACTTGATAGCATAATATCAATCTGAGTTCTGTTCCCAGAACACCAATCTCAAGGGTCAGTTTACTGGTAGCCATTCTCTGGGGTCCAGATGTGGCCTGGGGTCCAGACGAAGGTCACTGAGCATACATACTGTTCAAGGCTGTACAGGGAATCCTGGATAGCAATGACCACTGGCTGTCGAGAGTAACACTTGCTGAGAGGAGCTTGCAAACTGTTCAAGGAGTCGCTGCAGTTGAAAAAGGATCCCTACTGGTGCAAGAACGGATATGCTCAAGAGCATGAGATATGGCTACCAACTCCACAGTGAAAACACTCCAGCGATCTGGCAAGGAGCGCAGTTCAGTATGTCCCGTGTGAGTAATAAGCAAAGCCTATGGGACCAGCAATCATTAAGCCATCAGATAGACTACTTCTGAACCCTGGGATGCATCAAAAATGAAGAAAAATTAGTGGTGGAGAGCCTCGGAAGGAACCAAGTCTTTTATAACTCGTGATAGGTCAAGACAAAGATGTGGCTGAGGGATGCACAACGGAGGTGCACATAAAATGAGCCCAGAGGAGAGGTGGAAGAAGAAACAACTGGAGTTCAGAGAGGACGGACCAGATGCAGATTGAGAGCATAATCTGCAATTTGGGCTGCCATTGCAAGAGATGGATTTGTGTGTTTGAAAAGAGAGGACGGTATTTCGGGTGCTTAGAGGAGCTGCGAATGTGGGCAGCATAATTGATAAGCTGCTGTTTGTGCCTGATCCGCAATGGAGGGACCCCAGCCTCCACAAGTAAGCTGTTCACTGGGCTAATTTGAATGGCTCCTGCCACAAGTCAACCCCCCACCCCCAGGATGTATCAGATCCAGCACCCACAATGCTAAGGGTGATGCCAAACTATATACCAGATTCCCATACTCAAGACACGATTGTATCAGCGTTGCAGTATGATCTGCACCCAAACTGGTGTTACTCAGGCATTAAGCGTATTAAGGTGCAACCAGCACTTTTGCTTAAGCATGAAAGATGGGGAATCCACATCAACCAAGAAATGAAGCCAAGTCCTAAAAAGGGATAAGTCTCCATCACAGCTGTAAGGTGTTGATTTACAGCAAGGTGTTTGAATGGCAGACTCCAGGTAAATCAGATTAATTATCAGTAATGGAACTGCCTTGATGAAAACGACCCTGGGACCGAGTCAGAAGACCACATGACTCAAGGAGCCAACATAGCCACCAACTCAGTGTGCATTTAAGCAACTTACAGAGCACATCTGTGAAGATACTTGGGCAGTAACTGTCCATCTCTAGAGGGCGCTTACCCAGTTTCAGTGCTGGGACATAGATGCTTTATCACCACTGCGATGGGAACTCGCCCTCGCTCCACACGTCATTAAAGATGGCAAGGATATGACGTTGACACCCAGCGATAGGTGCTTGATCATTTGGTTGTGGATGTGGTCCGGTCCAGCGGCTGTATCGCCCCTGTGGGCTAGGACATGACAATTTCCCACTTGCTGAATGGAGCATTATATGGCTCCAAGTGGCATACAGTAAAAGATAATTGCTTCTGCTCCACCTGCTGTTTCAAGACATGAATGACAGGTTGATGATTCTCACTCGCAGAGGCTTGTGCGTAATGCAGAGCAAAGCGTTCAGCAATGGCATTTGGGTCAGTGCAGATAGCACCATTCAAGGTAATACTAGGTACACCCACAGGTGTTTGGTATCCCTAGAGACATCTGATCTTTGCCTGAACCTGTGAAGGGGAGGTATGGTTGAAATGCACCTTTCCCAGCATTGTTGTTTCCGTCATTTTATTAGGTGGTGGACTTGGGCACAAAACCACTTAGAGGCAATGAGGTGCCCATTGATGGGTGTCACTATGGTGTTGGAGAGCCTGCCTATGATCTCTAACAGCCTCTGCAATTTCTGAAGACCGTCAAGGTACTGTCTTCCATCAGGGTGGGCCCAAGGAACGGGATCACCTAATCAGCTGCCGAAACAATGGCTGTACTTGTATTTTGGGCAGTCTCATTGATATCTCCATGCGGCAGGGAGCCAAGGGTGACACAGAGGCAAAAGCACCCTAGTCAACACTACTGAGAGCCCATCTGGACAGGTGTCCATGGGAATGATGCTGAAGGAGGGACAAGATCAGGAAGTGGTGAATACCACACAGGTCATCGTAGACTCCAGTGGATGGATGGGAGAAGAAGATGGCTGCAAATGGAAAAGTCAATTGTCGAGAAAATTCCAATGCACCACACTGAAGTGTATGGGGACACCAGTATTCAAGAGGTAGAATTCCAAGTTGTGGCAGCAAGTTATTGATGTCTTTACCACAACCAGTGATCATGGTTCCAACTAAAAAAGGGTTACAGGCATTTAAATCACCCAAGATTAGGAAAGGTGGGGGCAGCTGAGAAATCCATGCAAACAATATGTTCTGAGACGCTTTATCATAGGGAGGGAGGTAAATGCTGCAGATGATAATATCCTGAAATGCTTTTACCTGAACAACCACAGCCTCCAAAGGTGGATTAAGAGGCACAAGTTCACTAAATAGTGTGTACAGAACACATGTGCACATCCTGTCATAGGTAGCACAATTCTTACAATATCCCTGGAATCCATGAAGGGCCAGGGTCTGTACTGCTGGAAACCAAGTCTACTGAAGGGCACAGCAGAATATGGGGGAGTGCTTCAATGATACTGTAGCTCAGCCAGGTGGTAGAAAAAAATCACTACAATTCCACTGGAAAATAATGTTGTTATGTACCATGAGGCAGGTTATACTCTAGGGTCATCTAATGCCACTGACTGAGGGGTTATGGCATCAATAGACACACATTCTGGATTCCACTGTGTAGTGCACCCTGGGGCCTTTGGGGCTGCCACAATCTCTGCATCATCCACAGGAATGGAACAGGTTAATCTGGTAGTTTAGGGACCACTGGAAAGTCCTTCTTAGAGGATTTTTTCTTAACCTTCCTCTCCTTAGAGGATTTTCATGATTGCAAGGGCTTCTCTAAATTAGTTTCAGGTAAAGATGATGATCGTGGGTCCTGCGACCAGCAGCCTGTGGTTCCTTCAACCACTGGTTGGTGTCTGCTTGTACGAGGTGTAAAAATAAAGTAATGAGACAGATTTTCTTTGCAAGATGTGGCAACCCTGCAGGCTTGCGTAGGCACAATATCTTTGACCTTGGTCTATAAGCTGCTTCTAGTCCAAGCGGCACATCGACGCATCTGCTCAGTCGTGAGTTGTGCTGTAATAAGTTAACACCTGTTTGTGTCTCTAGTCACGGAAATGGAACCGCATAATACTGCGCAATGGTATGCCATTTCTTTTTGCATTAAATTGGGTGAAAACATGACAACAACTTACGGTAAGCTTCAGAAGGCTTTTGGAAAGGAGGTTATGTCAAGAGCTCAAGTTTTTTGTTGGCATGAAATGTTTAGTGAAGGCAGAAAGAATGTTGAAGATGAAGACCGCAGTGGATGATAATCAACCTCACGGATGGATGTCAACTTGTCCAGGGTGTGTGAACTCATACGATCTGATCAAAGATTATCCGTGAAAATGATTGCAGAAGAACTGAACATCAATTGACAAATGGTTCGTCTAATAATAACTAAAGATCTTGGTATGAGAAAGATTTGTGCAAAAATGGTCCCCAAAGATCCCACACCACAACAGCGAGAAACACGGAAAAATGTGGCAGCCAATCTGTTAGAGCAAACGGAAATCAATCCAGAATTGTTGAGCCGTGTTATCACTGGTGATGAAAGTTGGTTTTTTCAGTACGATCAAGAGACAAAACGCCAAAGTTCGCAATGGTGCTCAAAGAGATCACCCAGACCAAAAGAAGCTCGCATGTCAAAATCAAAAGTGAAATGCATGCTTGTGTGCTTCTTTGATTCCAAGGGAATTGTTCATAAAGAGTGGGTGCCTCCTGGACAAACAGTTAACCTATATTACTACAAAGAAATTTTAGAAAGACTTCACTAGTTCTTCGTGTCCTTGCAAACATTGCTGATAATCGGATTCTGCATCACAATAATGCGCCATCCGATACTGCTCTGTCAGTACAGCAATTTTTAACCGCAAAACAAATTTCAGAACTACCACAGCCACCTTAGTCACCAGATATCGCTCTGTACGACTTTTCTATTTCCAAGAGTCAAAACGGCAGTCAAGGGACACCATTTTCAAACAACACTAGATGTCCAAAAAGCTGTGACGAGGGTCTTGGAGGATATTACAGAAGATGAGTTCCAGAAATGTTACCATCAATGGCAGAAGCGCTGGAAGAAGTGTGTGCAATCAGAAGGGAACTACTTTGAAGGAGACACCACTAAACTTGACTAAAATGGTAAGCAACATTTTTTTCACATCAATTCATTACTTTATTGTTGCACCTCGTAGACTGGTGGAAACTTTGGAAGGATGTGTCCCGAGGGACGCTTCCTGGCGAGAGGCACCGAAGGAAGATTATCTGTCTCTGGCTGGTAGCTTGGGACCGATGTGTTTGGTGGGTGGGAGGCCATCGATCCCAAAGGAGGTGTGGGGGAAAGCAGCAAGAAGGGAGCTCCCAACCAAACTGGGAGACATCGTCATAGCTGTATGACACTGTTTTACATATTCGTTCAACCACTCATACTATTTCATGACCTACTCAGAAGTTAGTTTGTACAGCACAAAGACGTGCCTGAATTTCAAGCATTCGAAGCACCGTGCTGGTGTGTGTGTGTGTTTAACGGATTGCATTGGTATACCACCAACACCTTGATCTTTTCAGGCAATGATTCGCTTTAAAAGGCCTAGATGAAGGCACAGTTAGCAACCCTATTGTCCTTGGGCCTCTATGTACATGACAGGCAAAGTGTATACCATGTTGTTCCACCTTAGTGCATTGACCATCATCAGACTGCAAGAGCAGGTCTCGGCGAAAAATGATGCTCTGAACCAAATTTAGTCTATTATGGGGAGTGACAGTCTCCGGTATATTACCCAGCTTGTTACATGCGAGCACCACCCGTGACAGCATAGGTGACACTGTTTTGGTCAAAACTGACCCACTTTTCATTTTAGTAATGGCTGCCACTTCCACAAACTTCCTTTCTAAGTTCTCCACAACGAATGAGGGCTTTGCGGCCAAGAAGGATTCCCATCAGCCCTTGTATAAATTAAGTATTGGGAGGAATATTTCTCTACTTGCTGCATAATTCCATGTTCCTCACACAGAGCAGCAAGGGAAGGGAATATTTTAGGGTAATACGAGTATGTCTCTGCATTGAAAAAGGATTTTTCTTCTGTAGAGACTGCTGGCACCGTACAGCCACCAGCGGAACATAACTTCATTTGTGACTCATCCGCCACAGCTTCACACACTTCGAATTGGGAGCTCTCCCCATGGGCACAACCCAGCCTCAGCAATGGCTACCTGGCCAATTATCCATCGCACACATGCTCCTTGGCGTACATGCAGAGTTTCCAGCTCAAGTACCAACAGGACATTCCCTACGTGGTCGGGGGACTACCACCATGCAGGTACTTGATGACCACTCCTTCCCCCACAATAGGATGGCTACTATGCTTGGTCTTGGGTGTATTACCTTATTAAAGAGAAGGGCACAAAGATGGAAATGCACAAAGGTGGAGCATACACTGCAATGGGCGACCTTCCCTCCACGATCCACACTTCTGGAGAATTTTGAAAATTGGTGGCAGGTCAACCCCAACAATGTATTTATTTAATGAAAAGCTGTAGAAAATGCCAGAAGTGGGAACTCACGTCCCAATCATAAACCAGGTCCAAGCAGGGCCTGCAACAAGAAAAACATCTGATGGAGATGCAAAGAGGGGAAAAAGGATTGTGGAAGTAAGCTTGCTGCACAGAACGGAAGTAACACTGCAAAAGCTGAGCCCCTTGGTAGCCAAGCATGTACTCACAAACTAGTACATTGGGTTTGGAGGGGTTATGCGGTGATGGGGAGGGGGAAGCACTAAAAGACAATCACTTACATCTGTGTAGAAACAATATTCACCACTGCATGTTTGTGTGTTCCGAAGATGCAGCTGCTCATCATCTTCAGGTGCAACTGTAGGGAGTTGAAGTGGTGTGTCAAATATATAAGCTAGCTCATCAGTAAAGCACAGGTGCCCAGAAGGTAAGTGCTATGCTTCACAGAGAAAGTAAAGAATATATGCTTACAGAAAAAGTAAAGAATACCTTTTTCTTCTTTGGTGCTTGGCACACTTTTATGAACTTACAATTCTAGCAGCATGTTTTCAGATTTCTTTTATTTACTCTTCTAATTTCATATGGTAATGATTTCCAAAATTCTTGCAGTACTCTATTCCAGAATAAATCACTTAAGGAGATACCATTGCAGATGCACAAACTTTCCAAACATTCTTCTAGTAAATAAACATAATCCAATCCATTTTCCCTTCAAAATGTTTGACTCACATTATACTGACCTTTCACATTATTGTTAGATATTTACTAGATGTGATTTGAGGCCAATAGTATATCAATAATGTTGCATTCTAAGGCTAGTCACTTTTCTTCCACTAGTGCACATTAAATTACTTTTATTCAAATTTAAAGCCAGCTACCACTCATTATATACTTAAAATAATAGAAAGTCCAGGATGTAATATCAATAAAATTATAAAAAGGACTTATTGCTACTCAATGTAAAGCTGACACATCAAGTTGCAAATTGGCACAACAAAAAGACCGTTACACCCTGAGCTTTCGGTGCAAGCTTTCTTCAGAAAAGAAAACAAGTGTGCAGATTGCTGCTCCACTTGACATTACACCATTGCATTCTGGCCACAGTGGCTGGAGAGGGGTGTGTGTGTGTGTGTGTGTGTGTGTGTGTGTGTGTGTGTGTGTACGCACACGCACACAAATGCAAGCACACTTCTCTCCAGCCACTGTGGCCAGAATGCAATGGTGTAATGTCAAGTGGAGCAGCAATCTGCAGTGGAATAGGGATGGAGGAGAGGGAGGGATAGTACACTACAGATGGCAGGAGTCAGCACTGCCTGATGGAGCATGCAGGGAATAGATGGTGGCCAAACGAGCCTGTCTAGTGCGGCATGGAGAGGCTGTGGGGGAGGGAGGGTGGGGGAGGGAGTGGAAAAGAGAGCAGCACAGAGGGGTGAAAAGACAAGTGACATTGGCTGAGAGCAGAGCACAGAGAGGGAAAGGGACATGAACTGGGAGAAGATGATAAGATAGAGGGGGTGGAAACTGTTGGGTGGATGGTGTGAGGACACAGGTTACCTTAAGTTGAGAGCAGGATGATTTCAAGAGTGGAGATGCGCCATCTGCCCAGTTCAGAGAAGCTGGTGGTTGTGGGAGAATCCAGATGGCCTGGGTTGGGGAGCAGCCATTGAAATCAAGCACATTATGTTCATCAGCATGTTGTATTAGTTACAGGGGGGTCTACTCTGCTCTTGGCCATAGTTTTGCAGTGGCCATTCAGCCTGATAGGCAGCTGGTTGGTAGTCACATCTACATGAAAAGCTGTGGAAGGATTGCAGCAGAGCTAGTACGAGGGTGGTTTGAAAAGTTCGTGGAACGGAATAGAAAAAAAGAACTTACATCACAAACTTTTTTTATTTTTCAACGTAGTCTCCTTGTACATTAATGCACTTGGTCCAACAATGATCCAGTGCCTTGATCCCATCTCGAAAATTAGTTTCCTCCACGCCTGTTGTCAACTCCGGCTATGAATTCTTTGAAGTGAATCTTTGTCCACCAAGAAAAATTTTCAGTTTTGGGAAGAGATGGAAGTGTTACGGAGCCACATCAGGTGAATAAGGCAGGTGTGGCAACAATTTATACCTTAGTTCGTGTAATTTTGCCATGGCAACGGCACATGTGCACGAGTGCGTGTCAAGAGTCGCTGCATACATCTTGCAGATAAGCTTTTAATTTCTAATTCTCCAGTTAAAATGTGATATATCCTTTCAGATGACATGTGGCAAGTGTGAGCAATTTCATGCACTTGCAATCAGCGATCCTCCATGACCATTCTGTGCACTTTTGCAATGATTTCTGGAGTAGTGACCCATCTCGGCCGACCACTGCGCGGATCATCATCTAAGCTCTTCTGACCAAATTTAAATTAATTTGTCCACTTGGCAACAGTTGAATATGAAGGAGCAGAGTCCCCCAGTGTATTCTGAAAGTCGGCATGAATGTCTCTTGCTTTCATACCTTTCTTTACAAAGTACTTAATCACTGCTCGTATTTCGATTTTTTCCATCTTTGCAAATCACTATGCGGGAACAACATCACACCCACGTTACCGCCACAAATCTCTTCCAAGAGCACTGATGTGTCACGTGTTCACAGGCAACAACTTGTTGCGCTAGCGCTGACCTCTCATGGTGATTCCGAGAACTTTTCAAACCACCCTCGAACATGACATGGCTGCTTTCAGGAGGTGGCCCAGCCTCTGACGGAGTAGGATAAACCTATGACAGGAAGTGCTCTGTGGGTGGATTGGTCAGGTCTTGCACCTGGTTCTTCCACAAAGATATGATCCCTGTGCAAGGGGTTGAGATAGGAAGTGGCACAGGGATGGATTAGGCTGTTGTAAATGTTGGGTGGGCATTAGGACGCCACTACAGGAGGGGTGGGAAGAATCTGGTAGGATAAACCTCATTTCAGGGCATGATGATAGACGTAGCTCTGGTGAAGGATGTGGTTTAGTTGTTCCATTCCAGGGTGGTATGTGATAACAAAGGTGGTGCTCCTTTGAAGCTGGTTCCTGTGAGTGGTGGGAGAATTGAGGGTGTTTGGGCATGTGGCATGGGAAATCTGTTTGTGAACTAGTTCTGGGATATAGTTCCTATCTGTGAAGGCCTGTGCCATATCTCCACACTCCCCTGTCCTCCCACCACCCCCAATAATTGGCGACAAAGGAGCATCCCCTATGTTACTCAGTACCAGTTTTGACTGCCTCGATGCTCTGTCAGGAAGCAATGACTCTTCTTCCTCCTAGCGATAACCTTCTATCCCTTCCCCTTCCCACTCCAGATTGCAACATCCGCTCGACTTGACACCATTGCATTCTGGCCATATCGGCCAGAGGTAGCAGTCATGTATGCATGAGGTGTGCTTGCCTGTGTGAATATCTGTATGTTTTCTTTTCTTTTCTGAAGAAGGCCTTGGCTGAAAACTTAAGTGTGCAACAGTCTCTACATTGTGCCTGTCTGCAACCCAATATGTCATTTCCAAGATGAACTTCATCTGTATTGTTCTTAATTTCCCACAGCTGTTTTTAACTACCCACAGCTCTCAAGAAATACAGTTTTTTGCACCTAACTATGTCAGAACACAATTTGAATGTGTTGTTCTCATTGCATGACACCTTTTTGGAGGGTTCTATTTGTTTCTAACGAATGCAACTTTTGTTCGTTAAGATAAAACTCAGTATTTACACATTATTCCCTGTACACTTGATAATTTGTCTATGCTACTATTTTTCTCATAGCTGTATTTTCTAAGTATTATGCCTCAGAAACCCAACTACCTACACACCAAACACAATGACCAAGATTTTTCTGTAGCTGCCGATAATTAACTTCTACCTCACAGCCTGAAAGCAGTATGTTGTTAAAAAATGTCCCATGTAATACAGTGTTGCACAGCTGTAAGTAATCATCAAATACCCAGTGGCAGGTAAGTTTTTACAGGAATAAAAAAAAGGAGGATGAAACACTGTACAAAACATGAAACACTGTACAAAATTATAAATTTAAATGAAAACTGCAAAATTTTTCCAGCAAAATGTATTCACGAGATTCAAGCTCTATCACGTTTATGACTTACATGCTAGTCTTATCAGGAAATGGAATCAAAAGTAAATCTAACAGATAAGTTCTAAGGCCACAGCAATAGAATACTGGTTACTGACCATCTCGGGTGTTGTCATTGCCACCCATAAATGCATATTAGAAGTTTTATCGACACCATTAAAAGTGACTGTTGGTGCAAGACTCAATCCAGTCCCTAACTGTTGTGGTAAAATGTGAGTAAAGCAGTAATCATCTAGCTCTGGCAGCCTGATAATGGTGATTCTGTTCACGAGATGTTAAAATAGTCTGTTGAGTGGGCTTTTGTACCAAAGAAAGGTCAGTGAGTGACAAATATATCTACAAACTAAATTATGCTGTCAAAGAACAACGTGATCGTCTTGTGGCAGCTTTCATATATCGAAACAAATTTCCATGCTAAAACTTGCTTGGCAAGGATGGCACGCATTTAAAATGATTAGCATCTGTAACACTCAGCAGAATATTTACAGATGTCTGTAAAATAATCAGAGGCATGCGAAACTAATATGGCCTGATGGGAATGAAAAATCAATTGTTGCATCTGAGAAAGCAAAATACAAGCACCACACACAAAAAAAGAGATTACAGAATATGCTCTCAGAACACAGCCCACAACATATAAGAAGAAGTGGAATCTACTACTAGATTCTTAGGTATTACCGTGGATAACAATCTGAAGTGGTAGCAACATATCAATTGTGCCTGAAAGAAACTCAGCTCCATCATATTCATAATGAGGCAGCTATTATAGTATGTAGACAGCTTCTGTGCATGGTGTACCCGCAGTATGGAGTGAGTGTGGGGAAACTAACATTCAAGAAATAAAAAGGGTGCTCACAAAAAAAGCAATCAGGATCATACTAAGAAGAAAGAGTCCTGAAACATGTAGAACCTGCTTCAAAAGACTAGACATCTTAGCTTTTACATCGTTGCACATATATGTAAAACTATAATATACGTCATGAAAGATAGTGCAGAGTGGACTACAAATGCTAGTGTACACCAACAATACACAGAGGAAGAATGACATAAGAAGCATACCCTGTCAACTGACAATGCTTGAAAAAAGATTCTAGTACTCAGGTATCAAATTACTAAGAAGTCTGTCTCAAAAACTGCATGGCTATGTACATGACAAGTTTTCAAAGAATGACAAAGACTATCCGGTTTACAGTGTCGAAGAGTACTTATCACTTTAAATTTGTATATATTGTTACTTATAATCAATATGTGAGATTGTAAGAAAAATGGTTATGAAGTATGTGATGATAAATTTCTATTTTTGACGTGTCCTGTATTATATGTACATTCACTGTACACCATGTAATCCTACATGACCAAATAAAATTCAATTCAATTCCATTAAATTCAATAAGTTTCCACACCAGTGTGGAAAATCTTAGTTTGGTCCACTTGCTGCATTACTGAAGACAAATGTTACTATAGTTATATGGCCAGAGGAGATCTACGACAGTTGAAGATGGCTTGGCACAGTTGCTTCCTGTGCCTGCCACAACAAGCAATGGAATTGTTTCAGTTTACATGACAAAGCCTCAATGTTGGTTTCTGCAGTTCTAGGTAGCTATCACAAAGTTAGTATTGTAGTTAGTTTTTGCACTTTGCAGCTGAAAGCAGCAAAGTTGCCAGCTGTCAGGGATCTTCTCTTGCCAAATGAAGCATAATACTGTTGGCAGACATGGTTTAGGTGTGTGGTAAAATTAATAATTGCTCAATGCTGTTCGGATATGAAACACACGATGGACTTGAAAAACATAAAGATACTCGCCACAACTTGCTTCTGGGATTGTGGTATTGACGTGACTGTTCAAACCACACAAAGCCTTCAACTGTTCAAACCACACAAAGCCTTCAGTGAGCTGTACGATCCAGTGCTGGCGGTACTACAATTTTGTCCACAACAGAGAATGACACAAAAATAGAATTAAGAAGCCACCACTCGCAGCCTCCAAATAGCCTATTATCATAGCTTGTCTGGAGTTTGTGCTGTTGTCAGGGTAGTGGAAATGAAGACAGTAGCTTGTTATAAGCACACCCTCCTTTAGCTACAAGTGACAAACTGATGTCTGTCTTCTAGCAACAGTTTGTTGTTACTTGAAGATGACTAGCAGCTTCTTTGTCAAATTCTACAAATTTTTAATCACACTATTTAACTTGATGCCCAAAAGCCTCAAAAACATTTGTAATATATAAAAAAAAATCGCATATACCACAATAAAACACTTGGCCAGGTTGACAAAGGGTAGCCTTTCAGCAATATTAGAGCAGCTGCTTGGTTAGAACACAACTGTGAGTTAACAAAGAACCCAAAACAGAGTATCAAAAACATTTAGACAAGGTTTTCCAGATGAGCTATATGTTCCTCAACAGGCTTCTATCTAGAAGCCAACCACGTAAATAAAAAATACATAAAGACTCAATTAACATATAAAAAATGCTTCAAAGGAATTTTCCACTGGTTCCCACGCATACGGAATCTACAAATAATCACTGAGCTATTAAGAACACCATATACAAAGTATGTGTATCACACTAAGCCAGCATTCAAGTGACCCATTTCTACAACACTTCATTTACTGTTTGTTCAATATACAGACTGAACAATGTCAGGGAAAGGCTGAAACCTTGTCTCACTCCTTTCTCAACTACTCCCTCATGCCATTAGGCTCTTACAGCTGTCGTCTACAGTTTCTGTACAAGTTGTAGACAACTTTTTGCTCCCTTAAAAATTTTGAATGTATCTCAGTCAATATTACAAATCCTATAAATCTACGTTTGCCTTTCTTCAGTCTATTTTAGGATAAACCACAGTGTCAATATTGCTCTGTTTTTCTACCTTCTTCAGAATCGCAAACTGACATTCCTTGAACTTGGCTTCAACCAGTTTGTCCTTTCTTCTGTATATAATGCATGTCACTATTTTCCAAACATGACTTGATGGATCAGTAATATCCACACACCTATCAACCCTTTTGGATTTATCCTCTAGTTATTCCTTATTAACCATTTTGCACTTCCTGTGACTTATTTTTAAGGCAGCTGTATACTATTTTGCAGCATTTTTACATCTTCTGCTTTCATCAATTGAATTCAATATCCCTTGTATTACCCAAGGATTTCTACTGGCCCTTATCTTTCTGCCTATTTGATCCTCTGCTGCCTTCACTTTTTCGTCTTGCAAAGTTAATTATTCGTCTTCTATTGTATTTCTTTGTGATGTTTCAGTGAATATTTGTTTGCTCCTTTTTCAATGCTCAATGACCTCAATTTGCTTAATTTTATCTTTCAGCAATTACTTCAATTTTAATCTGCAGGCAACATCTGCTCTCGAAATGTTTTGCAGTTTAAAATCTGGCTCCTACACCTCAACTTTATCACTATACAATCAATCTGAAACCTTCCAGTGGCTCCAAATCTTTCTTGTATACAACCTTCCTTCATGACTCCTACACCGAAGTGTTAACAATGGTTATATTGTATTCCGTGGAAAATTCTAACAGGTGGCCCTTTAATTCTTTTCATTGAGTCCATGTTCCACAATTATTCCTTCTCATTCTTCTTCTTGTATAAATTTCCTGTCCCTCAACAATGAAAAGTTCATCTCCCTTAATGAACTGAATAATTTCTTTTCTCTCAATACATATTCTTTCACTCTCTTCTTCATCTGCACAGGTATTAGGCTCAAACTTTACTTCTAAGGGTGGTTGTAGCTTCATATTCGTTGGCTACGAGCTACAATAATGCATTCACTACAGTGTTCATTGCAGCTTAGCTGCATTTCTATTTTCCTCTTCATTATTACGCCACTCCTGCGTTATCGCTATTTCAGTACTCACCAAACCAGAAGTCCAGTTCTTCCTGCCACCACACTTTACTAACTCCCTGTAACTTCAACCTACACATTTCTCTTTTTAACTGTTAAACAGTATACCTGATCAAGGGATAAACAAAAGACACTCTGAACTGTAGCACACCAGTTCTGTTTTTATTTATGACATCTTTCTGAGTAGTCCCAGCACAGAGATCTGAATCCAGCAGAGCTACACGTCCTCCAGAAACATAGCTGTTGTACATTCTTGTTGGTTTCAGTCATTCGTAGTACCAATATAGCAAAGCCATGCTGATTAATGTTACAAGGTCTCATCAGTCGATCATCGATCATCCATTGCAGCAAGGTTCATGGCTTGTTTATCATGTATTGTTTTGCATTAAGTAGTTGTACAATCTAAGTAATAAAGATCAACTGATCACTTGTTACAAGGGAACAGCAGAGGGATCAGCAGAGGGATCAGTAGGAATTGATGTGTCGACAGAAGTGCCGACACAGTGTGATTTGAGGGGACCGCAATGCACGCTATAAACACACGAAGGATGGCGTGAGGTCTGAAACAGGATACATAATGAATGCTCTAAAGAAAAGTACGTAGCTTTTAGAATACTTAACTTTAATCCATCCTTGTTGTGTACATCGTTCTTGATGAGACATGCTTTATACGATAAGTATCAATTGCTATGTAAGGCTAATGGCGCCTTGCTAGGTCGTAGCCATGGACTTAGCTGAAGGCTATTCTAACTATCTGCTCGGCAAAGGAGCGCGGCTTCGTCAGTCTAGTCGCTAGCCAAGTCGTCCGTACAACTGGGGCGAGTGCTAGTCAGTCTCTCGAGACCTGCCGTGTGGTGGCGCTCGGTCTGCGATCACTGACAGTGGCGACACGCGGGTCCGACATGTACTAATGGACCGCGGCCGATTTAAAGCTACCACCTAGCAAGTGTGGTGTCTTGCGGTGACACCACAGGAATCTTGATTTTCATGCAGTACTAATCCTTTAAAGAGAGATGCTTCATCCACACAAAAAACCAATGCATTCACAATGGAAAATCCAGGATGGAATGTAACAATATTATGAAAAGGATACTTGCTACTCCTCATATAGCAGAGATGCTGACTCACAGATAGACACTACAAAGACACTGTCAGAAAAAGAGGTTTAGGCCAACAAGGTTACAGTCTCGTGTGTGTGTGTGTGTGTGTGTGTGTGTGTGTGTGTGTGTGTTTTTTTTTTTATCTCCGACAAAGGTGATGTTGGGCAAAAGTTTATTTTCTGGCAGCTTTTTGTTGTGCCTATCTGCCACTCAGCATCTCTACTGTATGGTGAGTAGCAACTATCCTTCTCATAATAACGTATTCACAAGAACTATATATTGAATACACTTACAGGAAGAAAAAAGAGAATTTCCAATTTATTTGTAGCATCAAAACAAATTTCCAAATTACTTAAATACCTTGAATGAGACGTGTGTAAGGAAACCCATACATATTATGAAAATGTATGTATGTATGTATGTATGTATGTATTTATTTATTAAACAATATAATGAAAAGGATAGTTGCTACTCACTATATAGTGGAGATGCTGAGTCACAGAAAGGAGCAACAAAAAGATTGTCACACAATTAGATTTTGGCCAACAAGGACTTTGTCAAAATTAGACATAAACATTGTGTGTTTGAGGTGTGCTTGCACGTATGTGTGTATGTTGTCTAATTTTGACAAAGGCCTTGTTGGCCAAAAGCTTATTGTGTGATAGTCTTTTTGTTGTGCCTCTCTGTGACTCAGCGTCTCCGCTATATGGTGAGTAGTGACTATCCTTTTCATTATATTGCTACATTCCATTCTGGATTTTCCATATGTAAGTAAGGATGTATGTACATATGTATGTTCCATATCTCTTCCTAAACCACCGAACTGATTTCAATCAAACTTTGTACACATATCACTAGCTGTGTGGAAGGAAACACTTTGAGGATAAGAACCACATACCTATAAAAGGGGCAGGGGTGGGAGTGAAAAGTAGTGTAGCGTACAATGCTCGAATTTGCAAATTTCATTCACCCAGTATTTGATAATGAGAACACATAGCGACTTCCAACGAACTTTACATGTAATTTCGAGCCTTTACAAAACTCTTTCTCAGTGAAAACCACCATAAAATGATCAAAGGGAAAAAGTTGATCACTTACTACAATTTCACTTTTAATAATTTTCACTTTTAATAATATGAAACTGCTGCATCACGTGTGATATTTAAAATTATTATTTCTCTGCCACTAATTCAAATTACAACAAATACCACATATACCACTAAATGTACCTACAAAATTGTATCATTGTATGACATAGTTCAGGTGATATGACGTAAACCTGGAGATCCATGAGAAACTGTCGCATCATGCACGACATTCTAATTTATTATGAATTTACTACTAACAGCATACAAGACATGTTTCGCCGACAGTGTTCACCTATATTACTGAATGTACCTACAAAATTATATCACCCTATCTCCCTATCAGGAGATGTGACACCATACACACTGAGATTCGTGAAAAACTGCCACATCTTGCTTGATATTTTAATTTATTGCTTCTTTACTACTAACTTGACTCACGACACATTTTGTGGACAGCATTCACCTGCATCACAAATGTACCTGCAAAAATATAGTATGTGACATAGTTCAGGACGTATGATGTACACACTGTGATGCGTAAAAACTTGCCGCATTATGCATGACATTTCAATTTATTATTTCTTTACTACTAGCTCTATTCACAATGCATTTTACAGACAGTATCTACATATACAACCAATGAAATTCAGTTTAAGAGAAGCCTAAAGGATTTATTGGTGGCCAACTCCTTCTACCCCATTGATGAATTTCTTAGTAAAACCAACTGATTTGTATATAAGTACAACATAACTTCTGCACAATTTCAGTGCAGTAATGTGTTCATTGAAAATGTGTGTGTGTGTGTGTGTGTGTGTGTGTGTGTGTGTGTGTGTGTGTGTGTGTTAGTATAATCTAACTTCTGCACCATTTCAGTGCAGTAATGTGTTCATTGTAAATAAGTATTACAGTAGTTGTATTACCTTATAAATAAATAAAAAACTTTTTTATTTTAAATTCAGTGCATTAGTATTTGTAAAATGACTCTTAGTGTTCATTAAAAAATGACGATCATTCCACTTGGGACCTGTGGAATGGTACATTAGCTTATTTGTTTTAGTTGTAAATAGTTGTCATGTATTGTTGTTTTTCTGACATGTTCCACATCCTGGAGGACCTCCTCACTACGGATCAATTGGAATGAAAGTAAATCAAATCTAATATAATACCACTGGCTGTACCTCCATGTATGACACCTAATTAAAGAAATAAAGATTGAGATGAATGAAAACAAACCTGAAAGTTACATTAGCTACAGATACATGTGAAATCTGTGTAAATTTTTTTAAAAATTAACTGAAATGTGTGCGACTTGTGCGTACTCTGGTGAAGCCTTCAGTAAAAAGCTCATTCTAAAACCCTTGGATTGATTTTGACCGAACTTGTTATACATTACTTACTTTATGGAAAGAAGTACTGTGGAGTAAAAACCAGCAGCCTCCTATTGGGGTGGGGGCGATGGTGTGAAGAGGATGGAGGAGGGAGGGAGGGGAGGGGGGGGGCGCAGCGTGCAGACATAGATAGTAGGAATAAAAACATACACAGATAGAGGGAAAGGACAAGATGGACAGAGAGGAGGGGAAGAGGACATGGGCACAGATAGTGGGTTCAAGCAGATGGACACAGAGAGGGACCTAAAAGAGATAGGCACATGGGCAGAGAGCTGGCTCGGGCGGGGAGACGGACACAGAGCTGGCTCGGGCGGGGAGACGGACACAGAGCTGGCTCGGGCGGGGAGACGGACACAGAGCTGGCTCGGGCGGGGAGACGGACACAGAGCTGGCTCGGGCGGGGAGACGGACAGAGAGCTGGCTCGGGCGGGGAGACGGACAGAGAGCTGGCTCGGGCGGGGAGACGGACAGAGAGCTGGCTCGGGCGGGGAGACGGACAGAGAGCTGGCTCGGGCGGGGAGACGGACAGAGAGCTGGCTCGGGCGGGGAGACGGACAGAGAGCTGGCTCGGGCGGGGAGACGGACAGAGAGCTGGCTCGAGCGGGGAGACGGACAGAGAGCTGGCTCGAGCGGGGAGACGGACAGAGAGCTGGCTCGAGCGGGGAGACGGACAGCCTCAAATTATTCTTGGGACTGAGAGTTGGCTAAAATCCATAGTAAAAAGCTTTCAGTTATTTAGCAAGTCTTGGAATGTTTATCGGAAAGACGGATTAGAGAATGGGGATGTTTTTACCGACCACCCAGCTCCCCTGTGACAGTTCTAGAGTCATTCAAAAAATTCATGGTCAATTGTGCATAAATACCCAGCTCATGCAATACTAGTTGGTGGTGACAGGAAGGTGTTGAAGGTAAGTGACTGTAGATTGATACAAGAATACTTACAAAAATTTTGTAGTTGGTGTGATGAATGGCAGTTGGCTTTTAACGTAGAAAAAATTAAGATAATGCACATGAGTAGGAAAAATATTAACTGGTTAGGTGCATGTGGGCATTGTTTTCAATGTGTGACAACACTGTTCTTGGGAACAGGTGAGCTTAAATTCAAGGGACCTTGTGAATGAACTCATTCATGCTGCAACTTGACCTTGAAGACACACTTTCTTTACTCAACCTCGACATGTTCCCAGAGGCCTTTGGTGCATTCAGTGAAATGCACTGTGAGTGTTTCCACCAGCATATTTCTCTCATGGAACAGCAGTACATAGGATGATGGACTAAGGCTTTGCTGGCCGATTTCACAATACAGGATGCCAGGTACAGTGGTTTAGTTTTGTGTTATACAGTCATTATCAATAAATGTCACAATGAAATAATTTTAAGTTTCACAGCTGATTCTGAACATCAAACTACATTTTTCTACTACTTCTTTTTATTATGACCACTCATTATAGCACATTAAATAGTGTCCGGATTGGGACACGAACTCAGAGCGTTGCTTTATGTAGGCAATGCTCTTACTGACTGAACTATCCAGCAGCTACATTGCCCAGGAAAGTATAGGCTGCAGGTTGCAGGTTTGAGTTTTAGTCCAGCAAACAGCTGCATGTCAGGAAGTTTCAAAACAGTTCATTCAGAAATGTCAGAGAAATAAGAATACACCAGACAGAATGGCTGGAGGCCATTACTTACCTTCACAAGGCATCACGCACAACCCAGATTGAGTGGGACCCAACAGTGAGTGAGTGAGTGAGTGAGTGAGTGAGTGAGTGTGTGTGTGTGTGTGTGAGAGAGAGAGAGAGAGAGAGAGAGAGAGAGAGAGAGAGAGACCAACTCTGGTTTATATACCATATTTACCTGGTCACAAGACAAAGTACATTTTACATTCACAATTTAAACAATTGCTGCCGAGGTCAACATTTCTGTTATACTGGGGGGGGGGGGGGGGGGGTTTGTGTCACATTTACAGATGATGGCTGTAGCAACTGAGGTCATGCACAGAATACATTTTGAAGAATTTGGAAGGGTTGAAGGAGTCAGTGACATACTTACATGTTTTGTGCAGCAACATTGTTAATACTCACCATAAGGTACGGTGAAAACAAAAGATCATTTGTCGGCTGCTGGTTCTATGCAGGCAATGAGAGCAGTGAACTGACATGTTTGGAAACAAGAGATGAAGTAATATTGTCACATTCTCACATCAATATAGATGCAAAATCTGCCTTTTTTTTGGGGGGGGGGGGCAGCTGTGTTTTCAGGTCCCACTGTAGCTACAATCTCAGAAATCACGAAGTATTTGGAAGAAACAGCCAGAATGATTAAAGATTCATCTGTGAAAGTGCGCAGAAAATATTAACCTTTGGTGAATCCCATTTCTGCGCCACAAATGAGGATGTTCAGTACCACACAAACTCACTTTGTGGCTGTTAACCTCTCCGAAAAAAATGCAATAACAGATAAGTATCTCGCATATTCCAACACAAAGACTCTTCTTGCTTTTTTGCCATTTTCTCAAGGCACTGCACTCTTTATGCCAACTGCTGGGTACAATACAAGCACTATGAGTTTACAGTTCTGTTAGTGCATCAATCACATTTTTACATGCAATACTTCAGAAAATATAGAACTCAAAAGACAAATGAATCATTCATAAAAGCCTTGTATACTGGAGGAAAAAAAAAACTGGCTTAGATAGTGAGCAAAACAGGAAGTGAAGACTAAAAATTAATGTAAGCCATTTACTTTATTTCTCCTTTTATTATGAAAATGTAGACAACCAATAATGGGACAAGTTTCTAAGTGAGTCTATTAAAAGACTCGTGATGAGGGTTTTAAACTCTTTACTTTTCAGGAGAAATTCCCATCCAATGAATTTCATTACAGGATAAAAGCTATCAGGAGGCAAGAAATAACTTAATACTAGCATACTGTTGTTAAAGTGGCTAGTAAATGCTGGGCTGTAGGTTTGTTTTGTTCTGTTTTAGGGCGCATAAGCACCCATGTCAAAACTGTAGAACTCGAAGATCAAGAGAGGAGTTAAAAGCAACTACACGTCAATCCCAGTTGACAGAAGAGAAGATAGCTAAAAACCGGGACTTGAAGATAGGTCTACCAAATACGCCATAGAGAAATGGAGGTCCAGAACAAAAAATTAAATGTCCTTTACCATGTTTCTATGATAGATAAAAAGTAAAACACAGCCAACAGCCCACGCATTGCTGGTTAAAACAGCCAATAATTCAGATGTGAAACACAAACGGGAACTTAAGAGGTTGAAAAAAGAGCATTCCGTCAGGAAATGGTGGACAGCCCAAAGTTAAGCGCAGTGTGCATAAAGTGATGGAGGAGCACGACTTAACAAATGGCAATGGCTAAAGAGACAATGCCCAATATGCAACATAGTTAAAATGATCTCCTCATGGCAAGAGTGCCAAAGGGAGGTCACCCAAGCCACTGGGGGAGGCTTAATAAACTGGAGCTCGTTCCCATAAAGGGAGGAACAGTGGTGATGCCGCAGGCTGAGGTACAAGGACTGCAGCCTTGGCAGCAATGTCAGTGGCCTCATTTCCTGTCAGATCATGACCAGGAACCCACATAAACATCACAGTGGCTCCATCAAGAGAGAACAAGTGACAGCTTCCATGGACCCATTGCACTAAGGGATGGATGGTGTGCAGCACACAGAGTGAGAGCGTATGAGCAGACGACACAAATGAAAGCCTGTGTCACCGGATATACCGCGTGACCCGATACAGGACAAAGAGCTCTGCTGTAAATACTGAGCAGTGGATAGTATTATACGATTATGGATAGTATTGAGACTGCATAAGAAGGACAGACATGAAAGAGTGTGTGTGTGTGTGTGTGTGTGTGTGTGTGTGTGTGTGTGTGTGAGGTGCCCAATGGCGAGGTCATCAGCACCCTTTACACTTACAAAAACAAATGAATGTGGAGATGGACTAAAAGTGTTGTACACGCTTGCACTCTAAATTACCACACAGTCACTCTGTATCACACACTCTCACATGCACTAAAACCAATTAGGAGGGAAGAGAGATAGTTAAGAATTTAAAACACAGAGAAAACAAAACACAGGCGAACTAAAAGAAAAGTGCCAGGAAATGTGACTGGCTGACCACTTACAAAAAACTAGGGTGAGCCAGCCACCCTTTGTCACACTAAGAACATCGCCCTAAAATCTTGTTAAAAACGTTGGACAACTCATGAAACTTTAAAACCCTAACCACATTTTTTAATCATTACATAAATTAGACAAGAGAATCCGCTGGCAAATCTGCCACAGTCCGCTGATTGGCAAATAAAATACAGTTTAATAAAATGTGGCACACTGTGGTCTGCATGTAACAAGCACCACACAATGGAGGGTCCTCTTGCTGGGGTAAGAATCCCTGTGTCATAGGGCTGTGGCCTATGCGAAGACGAATAAGAATGACCTCGTTCCGCTGACGTGGCTGGAAGGAAGTTCTCCATAGCAGAGTTGTGAGCTTGATGACACAGAGCTTGTTATTGGTCACTGCAGCGACTCGTCTTCCCATCGACACATGACTGTGTACCCCAACAGCAAGGTGATAGCATGCAGAGGGACAGCACACCGAAATACCAGAGGATCACGACGCGCCTCCTTGGCTGCTCGATCTGCCCTTTCATTCCCTGCAATTCCAATGTGCCCAGGTACCCAGCAGAAAGACATTTCCTTCCCCAGTCGTCGTAGTTGGAGGAGGGCATCCTGAATATTCTGGGTTACTGTATCTGCTGGGTACAAACGGCGAGAGTAAAAGGGCGCTCAAAGAATGAGCAGACAAGAAATCTAACACTGGAAGAACGTCTCATCTGCTCCAGTGCTCACAAGATCACATATAATTGTGCGCCGAAGGTGGTAAATTCCAGAGGCAGTTTGACCTTCAGGACACAATCCAGGAAAATGACAGAGCAACCAACAAAGTCATCCTAGTTAGACCCATCCGTAAAAACAACTACAAGTTCGCAGTACTCGCATAAAAAAATCAGAACATCGCATTAAAATCAGAAGCAGGAGTGCTAAATCTCTTGTACCACACCAAATCTAAAATCACTCTGGGTCTCTCCAGTAACCAGAACGGCAGGCGGTAAAAACCCTGGATTTGGGGTTGGATGGGCTCCACACCTAGCAACTCTAGCACACGCTACACGCAGATCCCAAATGGCATCGCAGCTTGTAGACGGTTGGAAAAAAGGCGTTCCACAGGTGGACGAGCAACAGTATGGTATGTGGGTGAAGTTGGAGTTGCAAGGAACTTATGCGCCCGACATACCATGAAGAGCTGGTGTCGGTTGGTAATTGGCGGTTCCCCACCTGAGCATAGATGCTTGGTATGGGACTGGTCTGATAAGCACACATGGACAACTGAATCCCCTCATGACGGACAGTGTCAATGATCTGAAAGTAAGAGGGCTTTGCTGACCCATACACCGCGCAACCATAGTCCAGCCGCCAACGCACAAAAGCCCGATAAAACTGAAGGAGCAGCCCTGTCCACTCCCAAAGAACTGTGGCTAAGCCTCTTGATGATGTTCAGAGCCTTCAGGGTTCTAGCTTTCAGGTCTCGCAAGTCTGGTAGCCATGACAACTAGAAGTAAAAAATGAGACCCAGAAACCGCCCTGTGTGTCTAAAATGTAGGATGGTGTCCCCCATATTCAAGACAGGCAAATTAAAAAAGACAACAAGAACGATTAAGATGAAACACACACACACACACACACACACACACACACACACACACACACACACTTATCTGCAGAAAACTGGAAACCCATCTTTGCAGCCCACTCCTCTAACCTCCGCACAGTTGGAACTGACGGCTCGCCATTGCAACACTGGAGGAGGAACAGAAACCAGCAAAATCATCTACAAATAAGAAGCACTGTACAAGACTCCTTACTATAGATGTGATACTGTTGATGGCTACAGCAAAGAGGGTATCACTTAAAACACTGCCTTGAGGAACACTATTCTCCAGCTCAAATCGATCAGACAGCATGTCACCAAATCGGGTCCTAAAAAACCACTGAGACTGGAAACACTGGATGAAGATGAGGAGGTGGCCATGAAAGCCCCATTGATGCAGTTGTGTCAGAATACAGTGTCTCCAAGTAGTATCGTATGCCTTACTTAAATCTAAGAATATGCCGATACAGTGATGCTTAAGGAGGAAAGCCTGCTGAACAGCTGTCTCTAGGAAGGTCAGATTGTCAACAGTGGACAGAACTCTTCAGAATCCACACTGAGAGCGGCCAAGGAGTTGCCTGGTCTTTAACTAGACCAGATGATGGTTAAACATTCGCTCCAGGGTCTTTCCTACACAGCTCATTAAGGCAATACTCCCATAACTACTAGGACAGTGCAGTCGTTTCCTGGTTTGAGGAGAGGGATCAGAATTGCCTGCTTCCACGAGTTGGGAAAGTTTCCTATCTGCCATATTAGATTAAAACATTCGAGAAGGGTTTCCTTTGATGGCACTGGCAAATTTCTAAGTATGCAGTACAGGATTTGGTCGTGACCGGGTGCAGTGTCACCGACCTCAGTGCCGATTCGAGCTCCCACATAGAGAAAGGGGAGTTGTAGGCCTCAGAACTGTCGGACCTGAAGTCCAACTTTCCCCTTTCTACAGTTGCATGACAGAAACAAAATCCGGATCCTGACTTGCACTGGCAGTAGTAGTTCATGCAAAATGTTTGGCCAACATCTGAGCAATGTTCTGGATGTTGTTTGAAGGCACCCCTGCTTCAGCACTGCTGCTATCAGTAAATGGCTGCATTTACTGGAAATCCTCCGGATGGCTTCCCATACTTTTATGGAAGAAGTGAACAACTGATGGAGTCCAGGAACGCTTGCCATGACCTTTTCTTACTCTCCCTAATGATGCATTGAGCCTTGGACCTCGCAACTCGAAAGGCCCTAAGGTTTTCTGCTGTCGGCCAGCATTTAAAATGTTGAAGAGCCACACACCTTTCCTGGATTATGGAACAGCACTCATCTGTCCACCAAGGTACTGGTCGCCTCCTAAGAAGACCTGAGAACTGTGGGATGGAGAGGTCAGCTGCACGATGGATCACTTGTGTGATGTAGTCCACTCATCCTAGGACACTGTTGCAGTGTTCAAACACAGCCAGCTGGGTGAAACACATCCAGGTAGCCCTGCTGACTATCCATTTTGGGGGCTTAACTTCAGGTGGTGAGCCATTTAGTAGGTGAAGGCGGATTGGGAAGTGGTCACAGGAGTGAAGATCGTCAATGACCTCTCACTGAACAGAGTCAGTGAGGGCGGGAGAAGAGAAAGAGAGATGATGGCTGAGAATGATCCAGTAGCAGTACAGAAATTTGTGTGAGTACCCATGATGAGGATGCACAGCTCATGAGAAGTCATGAGGCTCTCCAAAATCCAACCCCGAGGGCAAGTACTGATCGAGCCCCATCGAACACGATGGGCATTGAAATCTCCTAGGATGAGGAATGGTCCCGGGAGTTCCGCAAAAAGATCCACGAGAAACTCAGTCTAGTGCATCTTTCGGAGGTAAACAGAATGAGCAAACAGAGATCCTGCAACACACACGAATTTGAACTGCAAGTGCTTGCACGTCAGTAGCCAAGGGGAGAGCAGAGGAGTGGTGCCCATTAGTGACAAACTTTGTGACACCTCCCTTGGCCCTTTCCCCCCGATAGGTCATCCTTGTGGTATACCATATATCCCTGTAGCACAGGGACATCTATATGTTTAAAAGGCATTTCTTGTAAACAAAAGCACAAGGGACGTGACTATGCGAGGAGTTTCAGTTCCTCCACATGAGTCCTGAACCCATTAAAGTTCCACTGTAGTATGGGCGCCATGTCATTGGCGCAGTTTTAATTTACCCCTACCTTTGCACAGGAGAGGTGAAGCACTTTAAGAGCAAGGGGGAGTGGAAGGGATGCCTCGAACCAAGGCATCTAACTCCATGATAGCCTCTTCATCAGTCAGATGGGAAATAATGACATCTGACGGTGCTCGGGACAGCTTTTGACCCAAGCGTCATGAACCTTTCCCTGCATCCTGTCCCTTCGATGATGCGGGGGAAAGGAGGTGTTGAGAGGCACTCTGCTTATCTTGCACCTTCTGGATGCTCGCTGTGGAACTTGTAATGGTACTTGAATTATGCAACCATTATGGCACCTCACCTGAACCTCTCGATACCAGCTATATTCTACTGTGTTTCTGTGAAGTAGTTAACATATTCCCGAGACAACATTCAGATTTGATTTCATTTGTGATACATCAATATGTTTATGTTGCAATGATATTATTCTTATGTGTATTCTTTCTTTTGTCACAATGATCTTTGACGTACTTGTAACTCTGATTTTTGGGCGCGTAAGCGATAGTTAGTTTAGTTGTTGAGTTGTTAGAGAGTCGGACCTTGAGAAAGTCAAGTTGTTGGACGTCATGTTGGAAAGATGCATATTGTAGTTGGCTTATAAAATGTGAGGAAGATATTTTCAAGTATGTTTTGTACTGTAAAGTGATGTTTTGTACTGTAAAGTGATGTTTTGTGTGTTACGTGATATTGCAATAAAAGCAATTAAAAGGAAGTGTAACTTAAATTCGGAGTGCTGATTATTTTTTTACATCACCATTGTGCTAAACTTTGAAAGGTTTAATCTTGAAGAATGTTTTGTGAAGCGCATCTACAAAACTTTTGAATGAAGCAGGGTAAAACCTAGCCCTCTTTGCATCCGAGCTTGGAATCATAACCACCTAGATTTTCAACAATTGAGCCATGATTTTACGACGAGACCAGCGTGGGAAACACAAAAAGATGAGTGCCTAGTTTTTTTCATTATTACATGAAATGACTATTAACTGTGCTCTAATGACACCTGCCACATAATGACTGTTGTTGCCCGAAAATGCAGTATTTAGCAGCATGAGCAACACCACAATCGTTATTAAAATTTTGACCTTTGTTGTGGTAGGGTTGTTAGAAACTGTTGTTGGTCTTTCTTGGTACAGCTGCCTGGATTGCTTTGTCCTTACTCTCTTTCCCTTGTCATGTATACGTGCAAGTACAGGTGCTCATGCTGGATACATACACACTAGGCATCGTGTATCGAAGCGTCCGCCTTGGGAACAGGTTTCTGCACCATGGAGGAATACGAGGCGGTAAAGACAGGCTTTCGTCGCCTTATACTCTTTTTTGTCTTCGTCATAGAGGATCTGCTTGGTCACTTATCTCCGGTATTTTGCTTCCTTCAGCAAAAACAGGGCAGTCTCGGCTCCAGACTGGGTGGTTCCCTGAGCAGTTCACGCAGATCACCGGAGACGGGCAGTCAGTTCCAGCATCATGAGCTGCATCCGCAGTTCCAGCAGATTGCTTCATCTCCACAACTCATGGCCGTATGGCCGAAATGTTGGAATTTCTAGCGCCACACAGGGTTTGGAACGTTAGGTCGAACTTTAAGTCGAACAAACCCTGTCATAAGATGTTCAGACGGTGTCGGAAAATTGAATGTGACAATGAAAGTGGTAGTCATTTCAGTTACTCCGCGATTCTTGTGCATCTGTTGCTCCATATCTACTATTCCATGGGATGCCCATTCTTGCTTCAGTTCTGCTATGTACATGTCCATGATATCTCCTTACTGGAGTTGAGAGAGGTGTGCATCTCAACAATTATAGTCACCCGGTTTCTGCGAATTCTTAAGGTCTGCCTGCTTTGTCAGTTAGTTTCGACCAACAACGAGCGATTATGCAATTGTTTTATGGATTTTAATGTTCCTGCAAGGCCTTCCAAATCCTTATGGATATAAAAGAAGGACACTTTTTCAAATGTCCCCTCCTTCCTCTTTATCACCAGAAAGATTTTATTATTCATGACTCCATGAGCCTCATTCTTGCAGTTCAAAGTATTTTTAGTATCAGGGGAACTAGCCTCTCTCATTCTTTCGGGTGAATAGGTGTGAATACTCCCAGGCGGTACACCCTTCCCGCAGGGAGGAGAAGATGATGATTTCGAGGGTTCCATCTTGGTCTGACGAGCAGCTAGGGAAATAAGGGTCCACTCAGTCAGAGCACACATGCCGGAGTAAGCCTTATACAACTGAGGTGCAGCGGGTTCCCCAGAGGTTGTCCGCTAACAACTATTCCACCCCAACAGCCATGCATCCCCTCAGCGTGCAGCACACCTCAAGATTGAGGGATTTTTATAGTGGTTTATCCCATCCTCACGATCCGGGCAGTCTAGCCAAGATCCCCGTTCCCTGAGACACACATCGTTCCACCGCCACGCAGTGGTCGCTGAAGCATGCCGAGAGCTTATGGCGACAGGGGATTGGCGGTGCTTACCAGTCCCCAGCTCAGAAATACTGGGGTCACCAAGCCCATACCCAGCAAAACAATGCTGAGTCTCTTAGGGCACAGACGTGCAGATGCATAAACAAGACACCTATAGTCTAGTTTCAACCAGACAACGGACCAGTACAAACTGAGGAGGGTGGTTCGATCTTCACCCCCAGGAAGTACCATTGAGGACACACAGGTCATTGAGGGACTGTATACAGCGAGCTGCCAAGTAAGACACATGGGAGGACCAAGACACATGGGAGGACCTATCGAGCATGAGCCCCAGGAATTTTTTTGTTTCAATGAACAGAAGAGCAACAGGCCCGAGATGTAAAGATGGTGGGAGAAACTAATTGCGCCACAAGAAATCATACAAATGTTTTTATCAATGGAAAAACAAAAGCTATTGTCGATGCTCCATAAATAAAGATGATCGCAACATCGCTGAAGATGCTGCTCAATGAGACATCCTTGGAGAAATGCAACAGATGGCAAAATCGTCAACGAAAAGGGAGCTGGAAATGCCCAGCAGGAGACAGGCCGTTATAGGGTTAATGGTGATAGCAAAGAGGACGACACTCAAGACAGAACCCTGAGATACACCATTTTCTTGGATAAATGTGTCCGACAAGACAGAGCCCACAAGTACCTTGAAAACTCTTGTCTTTTAAAAATTCTTGAAGGAAACAGGGCAGACAGCCATGGATGCCCAACATATAGGGAGTACATGAGGGGTACCAGTCCTCCAGTAGGTGTTGTAGGCTTTCTCCAAATTGAAAAACATGGCCACAGTGTGGGATTTCCATAGAAAACCATTCATGACACAGGTGGACAAAGTAACGAGATGGTCAACTGCAGAATGCCGTGCTCGAAATCCACAACGTGCAGTGGTTAGTAAATTGCAAGATTCGAGCATTAATTGTACATTCCATTACCTTGCAAACAGCGTGTCAGAAATGGGGCAATAGCTAGAAGGAAGGTATTTGTCCTTACCAGGCTTACGTATGGATATAACAATAGCTTCACACTAGTGTCTGGAAAACGTGCCCTCTGCCCAAATGCAGTTGTACATATTAAACAAAAAGTGTCTGCCCAGAGAATGGTGCTGCAACATCTGAATGTGGATGCTGTGTGGCCCTGGAGTGGAGGACCGGGATGAACTGAGAACATGATCTAGCTCCCTCATAGTAAAGGTGGCATTGTGGCACTCACAATTTGGAGAAGAGAAGGATATCGCACTGTGCATGCAACTGTTTATAATGACTGCAGTTTCCCATTGTAGAATGGCAGTTAAAAACACGGAGAGCATGTTTCTGAGAGCGAATTGAATTGTGGCACGGCATGCCTTAGTCCACCAAGGGACCAGTACACATTTAAGTAAAGAGGTAATTTGAGGAACGGAACATTCTGCAGCGGTAAGGAAAATGTTTGTAAGTTTTTTTTTTTTGGCCGCAGGACACCTAGACTGCGCAGCTACCCTGCACGACCCTGTAAGATATTCTGGGAAATGGTTTCGTCGAAGGTCGCCAGGGAGGAATAAAACCTGCAGTAGGCCTTAGTAAGCTGCCATAGGAGTGTCCACAGAGGTGGGGTAGGAGTCAGCAAACGGATAGCACACGGGAAAAGGTCGCTCGGGTATGTGTCAGAGAGAATGTACCAATCGAGATGATTGGCCAGCTGGGCAGTGCTGACGGATGGTTCCAAATGGGAATATGTGTCCGTGGAGTCTGAAAGTAATGTGGGTGCACCTGCGTTAAGGCAGACGACATTAAGTTGATTAAGGTGGTCAGCCAAGAGGATGCCTCTCGGAAAGGTTCTGGGAGAACCCTTAAGGGAATGGTGCACATTACAGTCACAGAGCAGCCAAAAGGGGTGAGGTAGCTGCCCAACAAGCTGGAGAAAGTCTGCTCTGGTGACAGTGTATGACAGAGGAATGTAAACAATACAAAGGGGAAAGGTCAAGTGGGGAAGGAAAAGCTGAACTGCAAGAGCTTGGAGGTGGGTAGTCAGGGAGATGAGTTGACAATGAATGAGCAGCATGACTCCCCCCTGAGACAGAATGTCAACCTTGGGGAAAGGTCAAAACAAACCGGGAAGAAATGCGAGAGCTCAAAGCAGTCATGAGGATGCAATTTTGTTTACTGAAGGTAGAGAACAAGCGGACACAGTGATTCTAAGAGCAGCCGTAAATCCCCTTTGTTGGATTTAAGGCCACAAACATTCCATTAGAAGAGTGTCATGACAACGAAAAAGTGGAGGAGGTCACCTTGGCAGTTGCCTAGTGCCAGAGGCAGGAAGATCTAGTTCCATGAGGTCTACCGAAGCGTCAGCATTTTTCTGCTGTCAGCCTGCGGAGTCTGGGGCAGAAAAACAGTTTGTGGTGTGCACTGACGACACAGTATCTTCGAGTCAGTGAAGCAGAAGACTTTTTGCCTTTGTTTGACTTCTTGGAGCCTTTCCAGTTAGCAGAAGAAGACTCAGGTATTGGTCGACTCAAGGGACATAGGAAGTCTTCACAGGAGTACTCCTTTTGGCCTGCCAGGTGTGTAGCTGGTGACTTCGCCTCGTGAGGCAAGAGTTTGGTGGTTTGTTGCGCAGGTGGAGGAGGAGATGGGGACACTGTCATGACACTGGGAAATTTCCCAACCGTTGCGCTAAATTTGAGGACTCATGCTTGCATGGCCATATCCTTCATGGAGTGAGATGTAGCAAAAACAGTACTGTAGGTGCCAGATGGTAGAACACACGGTTTCCAGCTAGCCGACAACTTGGGAGCAACTGGGTAAGGCACTTTCACCCGGATCTCCTGGACAGCCCACTCAATGAGATACATGGGACAATTTTAGGAGGTGGCAGCATGGCCGCCATTGCAGTCGATGTCAACAGGACTCTAGGGTGTGGTCATAATAACGGCAATGGTAACAGCACATCAGGTTCAGAACATACGCTCCAACTGTAATAACTTCATAACCTGCTTTCATCTTTGATGGAAGAACCACTCTTCCAGCCTACTGTAAATAACACCATGGAAACAATTCAGCATGGGCTTTGACACGACCCGGATAGCAATGGAGAAGCAAAGCTGCAAGCAGTTGTTGTGCTTGAGAATCAGAAGTAGTCACCCCTCCCTAGGCCTGGCCCTTACCAGGGGATAGGTGCAAACCCTACCTGTCGACCCGGGGCTGGGAACTATGCTTTACCCAGTCATCTGTTTAATGTCAGATGCAAGGGCTGGCCTTCAGGAGTGCACAGGGAGGAAGAAGAAGAGGAACCTCAATCTCCAAAGCAGATGAAAGACAGGAGAAGGTGAACAAAGAAAGAAAAAAGGAACAGTGGAAATACTGACTACCGAAAATGCAGACTACATTTCCATAAACAGCCAAGGCATGTTCCCCAAGAAAAAAGAACAGCAAGAGGATCGACATGCAGCATGGAAGAGAGATAATGCTGCAAAGGCTGGGGCCCTGTGGTAGCCAAGCAAGAACCCGTCAAAGAGAAGCGAGCCCCCGTGGGGGACGGAGGTAGGTTCTGTGATGCACCCTTCTTGAAAAAATACAATACTAGAAACTTTTCTTCACTGCCTACCTGGACATATTTCTCAGAGATTAAAGGAATTATAATATTGAAGAAATAAGCATATAAAGAATAGTTAAAACTTTATGGCATTGCAAGAACTGGGGAAGAATTGGAAGGTATAGCATAGCCAAGCATCTTGAAGTGTCTGAAAAACTGCATGCAAAACAAATTTCAATTTGTCAGTACTCCTCCTCCATTGTTTCTTGATAGAAGCTAAAATGCAGAATCGCCATTTGATTTACTATAATGCACAGTGTCTAGAAACATTTTTTGCTACTAAGTCAATATCTGAATACCAAATCTTTCTAACTAATTTGAATTACTGTCTTAATATATATAAAACATGAATTTTAATTTTCAAAGACTTCATGGTAAATTTAACAATATTTCTAGCTAAAAGGGTCACTCAAATCCATATTCATAAAAAATTAAATAAATTATAAACAATTACAATTTCAAGTCAAAATTATAGCTCAATACTTCACAGGTAAATGTGTGACTGACACAGACACACACACACACACACACACACACACACACACACACACACACACACACACACACACACACACACACACACACACACGTCATTTAAATATCAATGAACATTTTTTTTATTTTGATAAAACATTCAGGAACCACTTTGCAACTCTTTCAAAATTTTGATGGCCTGTACATGCACATGCACTTAATGTGGTGTAGGGAAAGAATTTTGAGGGTAATTAATAATTCTAAGTGCAACACTTTCAGATAAATATATGATAGACTACATAAAACCAGCAGTACTGAGAATACATACATCAACCCATAAAGGTTCAACTGCTCGCGGACATCTTTCGTAAATAGCAAGGCCATGTGAAAAGTCTATGACTTCGTCTTCTGTACCGTGTATCACTAGTACCGGGGATGTGACTTTTGGAACCTTGTCAATGCTGTAAAACAAACAAAACATTCATTATTCAAAAAGTACTCTGTGCATACAAAAGACAAAGTGAACAAAACACGTTTTGTTACAAGCAGAAAACAAGAATTTTATTTCAGCCATATGTGTTATCTTACCACTTTAAAATCATGACTTTAAAGTCACAGTGAATAATTTCCTTGGCACTATGAAGGAATATTAACTTTATTTTTGTAGTAATATTACACTATTTACTTTTTTGCCATAGAGTTAAGGTGATAAGTGAAGGTGGTTTGGTGACACAGATTATGAAAGACTGCTCTAAATGAAGAAAACTACATGAAACTGTTACACAAGAGACCATATACACTGTGTAAAGAACAGGATGATACCACTGGTGAGAGAATGTATGTCAGCATGAAAATCTACTTGTCACATTTGGAAACTTTTGACCGGCTATTTAACCAAAAATGTCACATTGTATATGTAAACACAAACTGCAGTTTAGATAGAACAATGACAAATATCTATAAATTTGTAAACTGACAGTATTAGGATGGTTTTGTTTTATTTAAGGGCACAAAAACTAGGATGACACGTGCCCACGTCAGAACTGTCTAACAATAATGGAAAAAAAAAGGAGTTAAAAATGACTACATGTTAAGCCCAATCAATGGAAGGAAAGACAGCTAATTAGGGACTCTGAGAAAGGTCCATAAAACATGTCACAGAGAAATGGAGGTCCTGAACTGGGATGTCCTTAACTGAAGATTAAATGTTCTTCACCCTACCGTTATGATGGATAAAAAATAAAACATGATGATGTCTGTCACCGCCAGAGGTTGAGGTCAATGGGCACATGGTGGAGAGGGAGCACCACTTAAGAAATGGTGATCGCTAAAAAGACAGTGCCCAATACGCATCCTAGATCTCCTTGCAATTAGAGGGGCAACAGGAGGTCGTCCAAGATGTTGGGAGAGGCTTAATTCCCTGGAGCTTGTTCCCATGCAGGAAGGACCGGTGGTGATGCCAAAGTGACATCACCTGCAGACAGACGGCAATACAGAGATCATCAGAGGGAAAAGAACTAGTGGGCCTATGTATGAGGACTGCAACCCTGTGTTAGGGTGGTAGTTTCATAATGCTTCAATATATTTCATTGTTCAGTGATGACAAAAAAATTGTGCTACATTGTGTACCAGACATAAGGTATGAAAGTATAGATATTTGCAACATTGTGCACATGATGACCTTGAAATAGCCTTTATGGAGTGTTCCTTCACAGTGGTTAATTGTTTGCTATTTATTTATTTATTTATCATTTGGAATAGAGACTTAGGCACATATGGCACTTTGAACATTTAAATTATTTTATGTGAGGAGGTAAGACAACAAGTACATCCAATTTTATGTACATTTGTTATAAAATAGACATAAAATACGTAGTAAAATGAACAGCACAGTGTGTTATGCAGTGGACTGTGAAATTTTAAGTAAAAATAGGCTGTGAGAGGAGCGAACACAAGCAACAATTAATTTTAAACTGAGATGAGTAGTTGAACGAACATAAAAATCAGCTATAAAGAGAACATTAAAATAATATAAGTAATAAAAAGAATAATGAAAGGAACACTAATTTTACACTAATAAAGTTTACTGGATTAAGGATCATGGGCAGCAAGCATAACCATTACATATCAAGGTTTAAGTCACCCATCCAGGAAACTGCAGCATCCTTCAGTTTGTATAGATCTGTTTTTGGTTCTAGGTACACTCTGATGTTGTTGTCACTTGCAATATCATCAAATTGTCTGACACAGAGCATCACAGTCATGCTGAGGGCTTGAAAATTTTCCGCATTTGTACAGAAGTCCTGGCAGACTCCGTGTGATGTTCGAATCGTGTTGAGAGCTTTCCACTGCTGGTAAGGATTTTCACACCCAGTCGATCTGAGTGCGGAATCAGAAATGGGCTAATGAATCATCAAGTTGTCGGTGCTCCAGTCAGTCTGCCACTGTGCCACTATGCTGAAGTCTGTGGCTACTAGTTGCTCTGATAATATTATAGGGGGTTTCCTGGACCTCAGTGATAATGAAGAATGTCCTAATGCACTGACAATTCTGGCTCACTGTGAATCCTCTTTAACTGATAGACCAAGAAGCCTTTTCGGTACAGTGGAGGTCGAACAATATTGCTCCGTACAGGTAATCATTGAAGCGGTGTACTTTTGATGCATCCACTGATATGCACCATTTTTCGTAGTTTGACTTTTAGTTTCCTTACATGGCTGCTACGTAATCACACAGAGAATAGTATTTAGAGACAGAGCGTACAAATCCTAGGGCAGAACCTCTTAGTGTGAAAGCATATGCTCCCCACTGGTTGCCACAAAATTTATGCAGGATATTGTTGTGTGTGTTGACTTTAGCTGCCATAGCTTCTGGATGTTTCCTGAAAAGGCAGGTTGTGATCCAGTATGACACCAAGGAACGTAGGTAACTATGGGGAAGCAATTTACTGCTGAAGCACACTTTGGAATATTTTAAGGCTTCCCTATTATTCAGATTTAAACACTATTTCCATTTTGCTTGTGTTGACAGTCAGTCTCCAGTCAGTGTAGAATTTCCCAACTTTAAGATCTTGGGAAAGGCTACTGTCAGCACCAGCCATCTGCTTGGCTTGGACAACAATGGCCAGGTCATCAGCGTAACCAAATTTACATCCTTTTGTTTCTGGCATGTCTGATATGTACAGCAGCAATCCTTGAATGACACTGTTGTTTATTTTTTGGATGCTACTTATAATGGCACCCATTATTATTATTATTATTATTATTATTATTATTATTATTATTATTTGGTAGGTTCTGTCAAGTAGCACATAATTGACGAGGTATAAGAGTTTCTGGCATGGGATGGTGTGGCCCAATTTATATAGTAGATCATCTTCCCACACACCTTCACAGTATGGGATAAGATCCACGAAAACAACCATCATCATGCATCTTGAGTGCTTCTTGGGATACTGTTTTGATGTGGCTAGTTGAGCTGAGTACCTGATCTTCACAGCTTCTGTTATGGCGAAATCGAGCCTGTTCCATTGGTAGGTGTTCTTCCAGTATTGGCTCAATCCAGTTAAACCATGTGTTTCCAACAGTTTACAGGTATTGCTTAGGAGAGAAATCTGATGGTAGCTTTCCGATTTGTCCCTTGGTTTGCCCGACTTCAGCAAAGATATTATTTCAGCTTCCTTGAACTCAGATGGTACATGAACAGTCTGCATAATACGCAGAAAGAAATATACGAGGCATGTTTTTTAAGTAAGTACTGTTTTGAAATTAAAAAAAGATGTGCTAATACATCTCAATAATTTTATTTTTACATGAAAGCCTGTACCTTAATCTACTTTTCTACATAATTTCCATCAATATTGAGGCACTTGTCATAACGTTGTACCAGTTTTTGAATACCCTCCTCATAGAAGTATGCCACCTGACTTGTTAACCACTGCATCACCACTGTTGAAAAGCTACCGCAATGGCCTTTCACTTACATGTATAGTGGGGCAAAAGGGTTGTTCAGTGCACATATCCAAAGACAACTGAAACTATCTGGTGAGTATGAAGTCATCCTCCCACAGTTATTTTGAGTGTTGAAAGATATCATTACTAAAAGCTTGAAAATGGGTGTACACAGAATGCTGGAAAGGAAGCAGATCCAAGCATTTGAGTCTTGATGTTACCAAAGAGGGCTGAAAATTAGATGGGCTGGCAAGATGGGAAATAAGGTGACTGGCTGCAGAATCAGTGATGAAAGGAATATTTAGAAAAAACTAACAGAGGATGGAACAGGATAATAGAACATCCACTAAAACATCAGAGAATAAGCTTTGTGGCACTAGTGGGAGCTGGAGAGTGGGGAGGGGGGGGGGGGGGGGAGGCACGCAGGGAAAAACAGAAATTAGCATATACGCTACAAATAGCTGCGGATGTTGATGTAGGGGTTGTTCTGTCATTAAAAGATTGGCACAGAAGAGGAAATTGTAGTGGGCTGCATTGAACCAGTCACAAGACTGAAAGGCAGTGCTGTTATGGCCTTGGCAATGATAAAACTTGTTTGTCAATTTGCTGTTTTCCATTGATGGGCTTATCAAACAAGTGTGCAGACACACAACCAAAATTTTTTAACTGCACTTCTGAAGCAGTTGTCACACTGTGCATGTGTGTTGTGAAGTATTCTGACACTAGCGGGAAGGGTTGCCAATGCAGATCAAGCATTTCTTGCATTGACTTTAATGCTGTGTATAAAGAAGAAAATGAAAACAAGGTCCTGGGAACGGCTGCAACTGTGATAAACATACCCTTGAAAAACTGTTACAGAAAATATTACTCTCAGAACTTGATAATTACATCAATTTTATCTTTTTTTTTTTGTTTTATTGCATTCTGCTTCTGTTGTGCATACAATATTTATTTTCTTCTTAATGCTTTCCCATAAATAGGTGGCTGGCAAAGATGCAACGCCTCTACCATTTTGCCAATTTTAGACTGTAATTCCAAACATATAACACTTGGTCCACTTTTGGAAGGTAGAATCCTCTGACATCTGAAGCAGGTACGACACTGGTTACAATCCCAGTACTGTTGTTTGTGCCACAAGGTTTCATTTCAAGGCTTTGGCAGAAGCATTGGTACATTGTGTGTGTGTGTGTGTGTGTGTGTGTGTGTGTGTGTGTGTGAATTAGTTAGCATCCTAATCCAGATGGTATACTGATGGCAAGAAATTGATGACAACTTAGGGAGCAAATTCTGACACTACATAGGACAGCATGCACACCTAATGTTCCAAAACACCGCACATAAAAATGGGATTTTACAGTGCTCATACCTTGTATTCTACTGGTAATAAAAAGGTAGGGTCAAGTGTTTTGGATAGGCCTTGGGCTAGGGACCATTTGTATACCCAGCAGAAGGATTGTCTTAGTTTCACTATCCCACAGTACAGCAATTATACACTTCCTCCTGCTTAGACAAATCTTGCAAATTTGTTGGTTCTTTTTGGATCTGATCAGCTCGAGGTCTTGTGGTAGCGTTCTCGCTTCCAGTGCACGGGATCCCGGGTTCGATTCCCGGCGGGGTCAGGGATTTTCCCTGCCTCGAGATGACTGGGTGGTGTTGTGTCATCTGCATCATCATCATTCATCCCCATTACGGTCGGAGGAGGGCAATGGCAAACCACCTTCACTAGGACCTCACCTAGTACGGTGGTGTGGGTCTACCGCATCGTCCCCTACGCTCCTCGGAGTATGGGACACCATCATCATCATCATCATCATCATCATCATCATCATCATCATCATCATCATCATCATGGTCTATGGTGGGCTTGATGTGACTTCATGGGCAGTTCATTAGAACCCCCCCACCCCCCCCCCCCCCAATGATATTTTTTACTATATTTTTGCCATCACCAACATATCGAAACCCAGCCAAGGATACTAAGACAGCTATAGGCAGCAAATTGTTGATATTTTTACAAT
This sequence comes from Schistocerca nitens, assembly GCF_023898315.1. Lineage (NCBI taxonomy): Eukaryota > Metazoa > Arthropoda > Insecta > Orthoptera > Acrididae > Schistocerca > Schistocerca nitens. Next base: position 279,669,240 of record NC_064618.1, on the reverse strand, counting down.
ATATTCCTACATCCCGATCTCGAAAAACCTTTAAACACTTCTCAATATCTTTATCCATTTCCTAGATACAGATGTTCAAAGTTGCCCCACGTCTACATGTAAAATTCAGTAAGAGGCGAAATCTGAGCAACAAATAACAAACTGCTCAAATTTTAATGGTATATTCTCTAAGCATTTGTCTAGAAGCGCCACATCCCCATTTTCAAAAATCTTTAACCGCTATCAAAAATCCCACTATGGATTCTGAGACTGTTATGGACAGCAAATGGTAGTTATTTTTGCAATGTATGCCTATGATCTCAGTCTCAAACAAGCTTGAAAATTTTCTTCATATTCTTATCCATTACCAACATACAGAGGTTCAACATTACCCCACTCGTATAGGTAAAACATGCACATAAAATCTGGTGCAAGATGAAAATGTAGTTCATAAAATGATTCAGCATGGAGAAATATGCTCTGAAGTATCCTCATTATTATCTGGGAAACCCATGTTGCAGTACTGAAGCACATACTTCGATTTCAAGTAAGTGAACTATCTAAATTTTACTGATCAATAAATTTCTTTTCATAAGAGTTACATCTCTGCTGCTGTAGGAAGAGAAGGGAAGCAACGAAAAAATGCCCTATGGGAGCACAAAAAATGTGACTATGTTCCTGTTTATTTAAAAGTCTCTGACTGAAAGGTGGGGTACCAGTTGCCTCATTCTATCTTCCTCAGCACTTTTAAAAATTTCCCCCAAATTTTTGTACTTTTTTATGCTGAGAGAGAGGAGAAGGCAGAGGCAAAGAAACAGGTGGAAGATAGACACTGATTGCGTTATAGAAAGAGCGACGGAGACAATGGCAGTGCAAGAGAAAAAGAGGGACATAGTGGCAGTGGAACATAGTTCACAATGTAGAACAGTGCTAGGAAAAGAGTGAAGGATACAACGCATGTGGGAGAGGAATAAGGAGAAGGAAACAGTGGAAGTGGGTGGGAGCCAGTGATAATGAGAGGCAGATATTATGACAATGACAACAAGAGAGTGTTAGTGATATTGAGAAGAGACAGCAGTAGTGAGAAGAATGAATGAGACAGTATGCGTAAGAGAGAGCAAAATGGTGACAGTGACATTGAGAGGAGACAGTAGTAGCAGGTCAGAACAAAGGGATCTGGGCTGTGACAAAGGAGGCAATGACAGAGAGACACAATGAGATAATGACAATGAGTTGGCTGAATGAGTGAGAGAGAAAGGACCACTGGGAGTAGATGGGTATGAGTGACTAACAGCAATGGAGTAGTGGGTGTGAAGGAATTGCAGTTAGGGGAGCTTACAGGAGTATGAGATGAGCTGCATGTTAAAAAAAAGCATAAATATGTTTGCATGCTAAAATTTTTGGAGAAAGTTTTGAAGATACTGAGGAAGGTAGAATAAGGCAGCTGATACCCCACTTCTCAGTCAGTCTTTTAAATAAACAGGAACACATTCATATTTTTTTGTGGTCCAATAGGAGCCGTTTTCCACTGGTTTCAATATTGTTTTATTTGACACACTTACTTGGGAAGCATGGGAAACAAGTGTGACAACTGCATGCCAGGGGATGGCCTGAGGATGGTACTGCACACTGAAACTGGTAGCCATTAGGGGAAAGAAAAAGTATAGCGTTAACCACATCTTGTTTGTAAAGCGTATTGTTTGCTGCTCCAATTGACTGTCAAACACTTCTAAAGGCTGATCATATTACTCTACGTGAGGGTTGATTTGGGCGCTCCTGTTCATTCCAATTTAAAACCAAAGATATTAAGAACATCTGGATGCAAATTGTGTAAGAGGAGCATAATTCTTGTTTCACTAAATAAATGTAACAGTCAGAAATTTCAATAGAATAATCTGTAATCCACCCAATCAAGACAAGGCCTCATCTTTCCAGTTAGCCCCATTCACCTTTGCATCGAACTATGAGCATGTAATTATTTGAGAGCCACAAACAAAGAATAAGTATTATGCTTCTGTGCCCAAACCATCAAATGCCACACTTGAAGAGGGCAATAAGTAATTTGCACCAATCAGACTTTTGTCCATGATGTGATATTCCTAATTTACTCCATGTATAAACTGCAAGAGAGAGAAAGTCAACCGTGAACCCTTGCAAAATAACTGTTTAGACATCACATGGTAAAACGTAAGTAATGAGTTGATATTACATGGCAAAGTTCAGAAATTTGATTGCAACCTTAGTGCATTGTATGACGAACATGCCCCTCAATGAACAGTCGAAGTTAGAGAACTACCTCTTCAGCAATGACTAAGGAACTATGCTATATAAAGAATAAGTAGTGTTGCACATACAATATTCAAGCTGAGCTGTTTGAAGTATGCATGCCCATTCAACTGAACAGAGCTAGTCCAATCATGCAGCAACGTAGAACAACTGTGCGGCTTCAGCATAGGAAAGACAAAATCTAATCAAGCTTCTGCAGATGAATTAAATTAAGAACTGTAGTCAGTTCCCAAGTTGTGATAAATTATCAACCTCAAGATGGTAGCAGCAGCAGTTACAGTAGATGAATTTTTCTCAAAATCTGTCTCTGAATGTACAATTCAGAAAGCAATCATGATAATCTCCAGGGCTACAGGTAATTATGACATGAGTACAGATATGATTAAAAATGTAGCTGATATTATTATTTCTTTACTTTCTCAGACGTTAAGTCTGGTTAAAAATGGAAAGTGACGCGGACCTTGATCAAGCGTCACTTCCTTTTAACTGTACGGTATATGTTATATTGCATTTAGGAACTTTCGGGTAATTGAACATGTATCAATAATTACAGATTTCTGTAGTTGTATGTATAAGTTTGGATGTAGCTGTATTGCATTGATGTACTGGTGGATATTGTGTGGTATGACTCCTGTAGTTGATAGTATAATTGGTATAATGTCAACTTTATCCTGATGCCACATGTCCTTGACTTCCTCAGCCAGTTGGATGTATTTTTCAATTTTTTCTCCTGTTTTCTTTCGTATATTTGTTGTATTGGGTATGGATATTTAGATTAGTTGTGTTAATTTCTTCTTTTTATTGATGAGTATGATGTCAGGTTTATTATGTGGTGTTGTTTTATCTGTTATAATGGTTCTGTTCCAGTATAATTTCTATTCGTCATTCTCCAGTACATTTTGTGGTGCATACTTATACGTGGGAACGTGTTGTTTTATAAGTTTATGTTGTAAGGCAAGCTGTTGATGTATTATTTTTGCTACATTGTCATGTCTTCTGGGGTATTCTGTATTTGCTAGTATTGTACATCCGCTTGTGATGTGATCTACTGTTTCTATTTGTTGTTTGCAAAGTCTGCATTTATCTGTTGTGGTATTGGGATCTTTAATAATATGCTTGCTGTAATATCTGGTGTTTATTGCTTGATCCTGTATTGCAATCATGAATCCCTCCGTCTCACTGTATATATTGCCTTTTCTTAGCCATGTGTTGGATGCATCTTGATCGATGTGTGGCTGTGCTAGATGATACGGGTGCTTGCCATGTAGTGCCTTCCCCTTCCAATTTACTTTCTTCGTATCTGTTGATGTTATGTGGTCTAAAGGGTTGTAGAAGTGGTTATGAAATTGCAGTGGTGTAGCCGATGTATTTATATGAGTGATTGCTTTGTGTATTTTGCTAGTTTCTGCGCGTTCTAGAAAGAATTTTCTTAAATTGTCTACCTGTCCATAATGTAGGTTTTTTATGTCGATGAATCCCCTTCCTCCTTCCTTTCTGCTTAATGTGAATCTTTCTGTTGCTGAATGTATGTGATGTATTCTATATTTGTGGCATTGTGATCGTGTAAGTGTATTGAGTGCTTCTAGGTCTGTGTTACTCCATTTCACTACTCCAAATGAGTAGGTCAATATTGGTATAGCATAAGTATTTATAGCTTTTGTCTTGTTTCTTGTTGTCAATTCTGTTTTCAGTATTTTTGTTAGTCTTTGTCTATATTTTTCTTTTAGTTCTTCTTTAATATTTGTATTATTTATTCCTATTTTTTGTCTGTATCCTAGGTATTTATAGGCATCTGTTTTTTCCATCGCTTCTATGGAGTCACTGTGGTTATTCAATATGTAATCTTCTTGTTTAGTGTGTTTTCCCTTGACCATGCTATTTTTCTTACATTTGTCTGTTCCAAAAGCCATATTTATATCACTGCTGAATACTTCTGTTATCTTTAGTAATTGGTTGAGTTGTTGATTGGTTGCTGCCAGTAGTTTTAGATCATCCATGTATAGCAAATGTGTGATTTTGTGTGGGTATGTTCCAGTAATATTATATCCATAATTTGTATTATTTAGCATGTTGGATAGTGGGTTCAGAGCAAGACAGAACCAGAAAGGACTTAATGAGTCTCCTTGGTATATTCCACGCTTAATCTGTATTGGCTGTGATGTGATATTATCTGAATCTGTTTGGATATTAAGTGTGGTTTTCCAGTTTTTCATTACTATGTTTAGAAACTGTATCAATTTAGGATCTACTTTGTATATTTCCAATATCTGTAGTAACCATGAGTGGGGTACACTATTCAAAGCTTTTTGGTAATCAATGTATGCGTATTGTAGCGACCTTTGTTTAGTTTTAGCTTGATATGTCACCTCTGCATCTATTATCAGTTGCTCTTTACATCCTCGTGCTCCTTTGCAGCAGCCTTTTTGTTCTTCGTTTATAATTTTGTTCTGTGTTGTATGTGTCATTAGTTTCTGTGTAATGACTGAAGTTAATATTTTGTACATTGTTGGAAGGCATGTTATGGGGCGATATTTAGCTGCGTTTGCTGTGTCTGCTTGATCTTTAGGTTTCAGATAAGTTATTCCATGTGTAAGTGTATCAGGGAATATGTATGGGTCTGCAATGTAACTGTTAAATAATTTAGTTAGATGTGAATGTGTTGAGGTGAACTTCTTTAGCCAGAAATTGGCTATTTTATCATTTCCAGGGGCTTTCCAACTGTGCGTAGAATTAATTGCTCGGGTGACTTCATGTCGCAAAATTATCACTTCAGGCATTTGTGGTATCATCTTGTATGAGTCTGTTTCTGCTTGTATCCACCGTGCATGCCTGTTATGTTGTACCGGGTTTGACCATATGTTGCTCCACAAGTGTTCCATGTCTGTTATGTTTGGTGGATTGTCTATTTTTATGTGTGTGTTATCTATTGTTTGGTAAAATTTCTTTTGGTTTGTGTTGAATGTTTGGTTTTGTTTCCTTCTATTTTCACTTTTTTTGTATCTTCTAAGTCGTTTGGCCAATGCTTGTAATTTCTGCTTCTTTTCATCTAATTGCTCTATTGCTTCTTGTTGTGAGATTTTACCTAACCTTTTTCGTTTTTTGTCTGATATTTCATTTCTTATAAATTGTGTTAGCTGTCCGATGTCTTTTCTCAGTTTTTCTATTCTGATCTGTAGCCTGTGTTGCCATGCTGGTTTTGTGGGTTTCTTCTGTGTGTTGGTTGGTTCTGATCTCTGCCTAGTGTGTATATTTAGTGTAGTGAGTGCTCCTACATAAACCAGTAGTTGTAACTCTTCCATAGTTGTTTTTTCATTTATTTTGTTGTGTATGATTGTGTTGATAGTTTTTATTGTTGTTTCGACTTGTGGGTTATTTGGTGGTCTATGCAAGAATGGTCTAATGTCTGTATTTGTGTCTTTGTATTGTATATATGTCAACTGAAATTTTTCTTCTACATCTAACATGTGTGTCACTTCATGTTCTATTTGTGCTTGTGCTTGTGGCTGTCTTAAGATTTCGTTTTCCTCTGATTGTTTAATTGATGCGTGTTGTTCTTTGTTTGTTTGCTCTGGGATGTTTGAGTCCATTACTGTATTTTCTTCTTCTTCTGATTGCACATTATTTTATTCCAGTATTTGTTGTACTTCTTGTTTGATGTTTTCTAATTCTGACTGGGGTATCCTGTTATTTTTTATTATTACACGGATCTGATCAGCTAGTCGTTGTTCTGTTAAAAATTTTAATTCCGAGTATCTGGTAATAAATGTTGTGTATACTTGTTATCTGTATCCAGTTGTGTTGGTTCCTAGGTTTGTTGCTTGGTAATAACAGAACATGAGGTGTCGATTAACTTCCTCTGACCATCTCCTCCTCTGTCTTTGTTTTCCTTCTAGGGTGGTTGCAGGAAGCATATCCTGCAAAACACCTCTATTTGGATTTAAATCATTTTCCAGTTGGCTAGCAGTGTCGTTACCATTGTGGGCGGGCATAGGGTTCAAGCGTCGTCCCCGACCATGACGGCGCTTGTCCGAGGCTTCTTTAGTTCTGTCCTGAACCAACTAATCACACTAAAAGGGGGGTTAGCCCTATTAGTGGTTTGTTCTTTTCGTCGCCTTTTATGACTGGCAGAACATACCGGAGGCCTATTCTTTTCCCGGGCCTCCACGGGGTTTATTATTATTACCACAGTTCTTTCTTCTCTTGCTAATGCTGCAAGCATTACAGACTGGAACAAGGATTAATTTGATCAATACTCAGAAATGATCATTTAAAATCACCAGGCAACTATCGGCCAATTAGCATACCACTTGTTGTACCTGAAACCTTGCTCATGAACATCTGGTTGGTTGGTTTAATGATTGAAGGGATCAAAACTACAAGGTCATAATTTCCTCTTACCTGCAACAGGTAAGTCAACAAAACTACAAACCAAAGCAGGGCCTAGTGCATAAAACCCAAGAAAAGGAAAGCACATGGCCCATCGAAGGTCAACAAAGCCTAGAGAAAAGAACAAGAAAGAAGAAAAGGGAGGAAAGGAAGAAGGGTGGGTGAGGTGTCCCACCCAGGGAGCAGCTGGAGGTCGCCAAAAGCAGAAAGTGCGATGGGGGCATACCTCCTGTCACTTACCAGAGGCACCCCACCCAAATATATGCAGAAAAGACTGGTGACACAGACAGGGCAAGAGAAGCACAGGAAAACAAAGGAAGAACACTAAGTCAAACATAACAGGCAAGAAGGGGGAAGAAAAGCAAACTAGAGGCTAGTGCGGGGGCAGAGGTGGGCCACCAAGCCAGATGCTGTTGCTTGTTTGGGGCAGAGGCAGCCACAGGGCAGCCTGCCAAGCTCTCAATGGACTACCAAGGGTGAGGTGCCCTCACTCAGTGTGTGGTAAAAACCCCTTTCATGAATAAATCGTAATAGCTGGTCAGCTACTGATGCATCGTCTGCTAACACCAAGGGTAGTGAGACAGGAAGATTAAGTCGGTTGCAAGGCAGCAACGTTAGGACAGTCCTGTAAACTGTGGACCACCATTAAAGAGACACCATAACGACTGTGGGAAGAATCCTCACGATGGACGAGATGACTATGAATCAGCCATGAATGACCAATGTGGAGCCAGTAAAGGATGATGGAGTCCTTGCGATAGGCCCGCATGGAGGACCTCCATAAATTCGTGTTGTTCTTTATTGGCCATAGTTTGTTCAGCGAAGACAGAGTATGCCATTCCGTATTCCAAATCCTTAAAACCTGATGCATAATTTCAATAGAAGGTCCAATTCTAGAATATTGATCTCAAGAGGTGGTTTGCTGGTGGCCAGTTTGGCAAGTCTGTCAGCGAGTTAATCCCTTGGAATCACAACATGACACTGGGATCATAGTGTCAACACTGTTCACGGACAGAAAGGGAATCCTGGTTAGTCTGGACCAAGGGATGGCAAGGGTAACACTGGTCAAGAGTTTGTAAACTGCTCGAAGAGTCACTCCAGATGAGGAAGGACTCACTGGTGCAGAAACGAATATGCTAAAGAGCACGAGAGATGGCTGCCAATTTTGCAGTGAAAACACTGCAGCTATCTGGCATGGAGCGGAGTTCATTAGGTCACACATGAGCATGAGCAAAGCCAGCATGTCTGGCAACCGCTGAGCCACTGGGTTGGACCTTGTGACAGATCTAGACAGAGCTGTGGATGCGGAATGCACCACGGAGGTGTATGTAAGTGGACCCAGAGAAGAAGTGGGTGAGGGGTAAGCTGGAGTTCAGAAAAAAGGGAACTGGATATGAAAGGCAATCACAACCCCAGACCTGGGCCACTGTAGTGAGATATGGATCTCCACATCTGGAAATAGGAGATTGTAATTTAGACGCTCTGGGGAGCAGAAGATGCGTAACGTGTAAGTGATCAACTGTTTGTGGCACAGAACCTGCACTGGTGAAACCCCTACCACCACTAGCAGGCAGATCACAGGGCTAGTCCTAAGGGCATTAGTTGCCAGTCGTATCTCACAATGGCATATCGGGCCCAGCATCTGTAATGTTGAAAATGGTGCCAAGGCGTATGCGAGACTTCTAATCTAGACGACACTGGACCAATGCTTTGTACAGGTGTATGACCATAAAGTGGCCCATGCCCCAGATGATGTTGCTGGTGTAGCGAAGAGTACTGTGTTGCAATCAACATGTCCTCTTTAGTTAATGAAGATGGGGAAGTCATGTCAACAGGGCATCAAAGACCAGTCCCAAAAGAATGATGAGAGTCCACCATGCATAATGAGGGACTGGCCATCAAGGTGCAGATCTGGATGGGGATGGGCTGTATGGTGACCTTAGAAATGCATAACGCAGGTCTTGGCAGCTCAAAAATGGATGGCAGCCCGAGATTGCACTCTGTGCATTGCTCCCTGCAGTCGGCTTTCATCAGCGCCCATCACGGACAAACAAAAATAAATGCAAAAATCTACAGCATACAAGGAGGAGGGAGGGGGGGGGGGCATCATAGGCACTGCAGCTGCCACCAGACCACTGGCAGCCACTAAAAACAGAGGAATACTCAAAACATAACCCTGGGGAACCCCATTTTCCTACAGATGAGAGGTGCCAACTTGTATGTGAAAAATGTGACATGAAAGAAGGTTCTGGATAAAAATTGAGAGTTGGTCAAAGAAGTCCCCCTCCTCATGTAAGGTGGCAAGGATGTGTTGGTCCCATGTGTTACCACAGGCTTTATGCAGATCAAAGAAGACGCAACACGATGTTGACTCTGGGGAAAAGACATAAGGATACCAGATTCCAGGTGGGCTGCACTATCTGCAGTAGCACGTCTATGGCAAAAATTACACCGAGTCAAAGCCAAAATATTCCAGGATTCAAGGATCAAATACAGCCTTTGACTCACCACATATTGGACATTGGTTATATTGATCGGAAAATAGCTGTCCACCTGAAAGTGTGTTTTATCCAATTTCTAAAATAGATAAACAATGCTTTCTCACCATTGGGAAGGGAATTCGGTCTCACTCCACAGATGGCTAGAAACAAATACCTGACTTTGGCTAGCCACTGATTTGGTTGTGCACCTAGTCTAGTCCAGTCCAGGAGCTGTGTCAGGGCAGAGAGCATGGGTGCTGGCGAATTCCCACTCATTAAACAGAGTGTTAAGGCTCCGGTAGCAGAGAATGAAAAGTAAGGGGAGTCGTTCCAGATGGTGTTTGAGAAGACAGAACTTAGGAGGATAGCAGACCGATGCTGAGGCCTGGGCGAAATGCCAAGCAAGATGCTCAGAGACAGAGTCTCGGTTGGTGAGGATAACACTATTCATGGCAATTCCCTGACGCCTGTAAGAGGAAGGCAGCCAAAAATGTCAATGATCCTTACCCATTCCTGCAAAGAGGTAGTATGCAGCCCTATGGCAGCAATATATTGCTCCCAATATATATGTTTCTGGCATTTAAGAAGATAATGGGCCCGTGCACAAAGCCATTTAAAGACCGGGAGGTGGTTGAAAAGTGGATGTTGTTCATAGCACTGGAGGGCACAACAGCATCTTTAATATAGCTGCAACAATTTTGGGGGTTCACCAAGAAACAATCTTCCGCCGGGAAAAACCCGCAGACAAAGGAATCCGTGAAGCACCTGCCAAAAGAATGGCGTCACTCAACTCCATATGGATTCATCAATACCATCTTGTGGTGGAGCTGAGGAAAAGGCATCCCAATCCACATTACTAAAGGCCCACCTGGGATGAAGTCTAAGTGAGCTATGCTGAAGAAATGATAAGATGACCAAAAAATGATAGCCATCCCACAAATTGTCATGTACTCTACACTGAATGGAGGGGAGGAAACCAGGGCTACAGATGGAAAGAGCAATCGCAAAGAAAGTGTTGCGTGCCACACTAGAGTGTGTGGGTGCTCAAGTGTTGAGCAGGCTGAGATCAAGCCTAGGCAGCAGGTCTTCAACACTCTTGCCCAGTCAATAGTCACATTACCACCACACAGTGAGTTATGGACATCAAAATCCCCAAGGAGACTGAAAGGGGGGGAGGGGGGCTGTCGAAGGAGGGCAAGAAAAGCAGGAAGGACAGAAGGCCAGTATGAGGGGAGATAATGATTGCAATCATCACTGCAAAATGTAAATGGGTCTGAAAGGCCATTGCTTCCAGTGCAGTAAGAAGAGGAACCAAGGAATCAACAATGTCCACGTGGATCAAGGTACAGACACCACCAGAGGCTCGCAATGGACCAACACGGTTATGTCAGAAGGTTTAGAAACCACAGAGTCGGCAATGGGATATCCACAAAACAAGATTCCTGCAATACAACACAATCTACAGAGGAGAGAGAAAGAAGATATTGCAATTCCAGAAGGTGATTATAGAAACCATTACAGGTCCAATACAAGAGACCGGATGGACATGGAATGGGCTAGAATCAGTCATTATGATGAGTCAATGTCCATCACCAGTAAGGAAAGAGTGACACATATGAATGTAAGATCAGATCCTGATCGAGAGAGAGTGGGCCTTAGGATGTCAGTGGGCAGGCCTTGTCCAGAGACTTATGCATCTTCTTCTTCTCCTTCAGATGGTGAGATATGGAATGGTGGGGAAGAAAGCAAGTCACAGCAATATCAGGATCTGAAAGAGAAGAAGTGGTCTTGAGGCCCACAGAACGTGAGTCCCAAGCCCGACTCTGAGTAACAGTCTTCTTGGTCTGTAGATGCTAGGTGAGGGGCTCCTAGTGGGAGACCCATCTTCGACAGGTGCCAGAGAAGGAAATTTCTTCTCCAACGACAAGGAGCACTTCTGTGAGGGAAGGGAGCGGGAACTGTCATGGAGGAGTAAAGGGAAGGGGGACAGGATAGAGGTAAGGAGGAGGGGGGAAGATCACAATAGAAGCAAAGGTAAATGTTAGGGATATCGTGTGGAGATGGTTGAATTTCTGTTCAGGCCTCAGAGTGGGATAGAAGGTCCAGAGTTTTGAAATCTTAAATCTTTCCTTCTTTTCACAGACTGGGCAATCCAGCGAACAATGCCGCACCATTCCAGATTAGTCCTAAGTTCCTCATCTTATTGAAGGAGGAGGTTCCTGTGGAAAATAATGCCCCAGGTAGGACTGGTAAGGAGTAATGCTCACTGGGATTTCTCCTAAGTGCTCACAAGCACAGTGAAAAGCTGGCCACTGGCACAAGAAGTTTTAATCAATAGGGAAGCAGATCACATCGTACAAAGTGAGTAAATTTCATCACACTTACATTGGTACATTCTATAAAAAAGAAAGTCTGGCACCCAAAAAAGCCTCCCCGTCTGTCCTGGAACAAATCAAGTATTGAGGAAAGGATTTCACCTCAAGCTGGTGAACCTGGTCTTCTTCCCAAGGATGGCCAGGGAGGGGAAGGAAAAGGATGCAAAAGTACAAAAAGGGAGGGAACAATTCCTGCCTGAAGAGAGAGCTGCAGAACAGTGGCCAGAAGTACGGAGCGAAGCACACTTCACTCCATACTTCTGGACACTGTTCTGCAGCTGTCTCTTTAGGCAGGCGTTCGCCCTGGTAACATCCCCCGCCCACTTTGATCAAGGGTTCACCCCACAGGTGCCACCCAGCTATGAAAAGGGCCGCCTGGCTTAGTGACTGTTACCAGGAATTCCATTGCCCCTACAAGACGAGCAGTGACAGCTCCGGTACTGGACGTGTGATCTCTGTGTTGTCAGAGGGCTCAGCCAGATGCAGACATAACAGTCCCAACACAGGCACTGGCTACACACACTGGTGACCTAATGTGTGAGGGGGGGAGGGGCTATGGCAGGGAAGGAAATGGGAGAGGAGGAACCTCACGTCAGAGATGCTAGGGAGGTTCTTCCCCAATGGGGAGGGAGAGAGAGAAGGGGAGAGTGGAAACTGAGACAAGGCCAAAGAGGAATAGCAGAACCGAGGTAATAGTTGGGTCATTCTAAAGGAAACACAGAGGAAGGATGGGGGGTGGGGGACAGGAAGGGGAGTAGCTAGGGTGGGAAGGAGTGCATATAGGCAGTGAATTGCAGCCTGGAAGAGAAGAAAGGCTGCAATATCTCAGGGCCCCACAAGTGCCACACAGGAGTTTGGGGGCGGGGGTGTTTCATGAACATCTGACAGACTTAAAACATCCATGATAAATATCAGGCACATTTCCAGCAGCACCACAGCAACTATATTAATCAAAGTGCCTGTCCATATCAAATATGCCATGGGCAGTAATGAAGCAACCATTTTAACACTGATCAATTTCAGCAGTGTTTTGATTTCTGTCAATTTTAATATAGTACTTAATGACATGAAATGGCTGAATTTCTTTAATAGTTTAATAATGTGGTTTGACAGCTACCTTAAGAATATACAACAACAAGTCATCTGTGGGTCGGAGAAGTAATTATGTAAGCATTCTCTCAAAAGCCCACACAGTTCAGTCCTCAGTCGACTGCTTTTCTCGCTGTGACATTTCAACTGGACTACGTTCTTGTGGCTACCACTTATATGCTAATGATGTTCAGTTATATGTGTGCACAAGTCCTAAGTAGCTATAAATGACAACCGTTGTTCAGTATCAGAATGGGCAGAAAACATGTATCTTAAATTTGACACTAAAAGGCCACATTTTATCCTTGTAACCCACCGAACACTTTCGTAAAATTCCTCCTGTATTCCCTAATAGTATCTGACCGCTTTATCAGATAACAGCACAAGATCTCAGCACAATCTTGGACAGGAATTTAAACTGGAATGAACAAAGTATTACACCATGTAAAAAATCTCGACTACATGCCTCCCAAAAAATTAAAAAAGAACTGCACCCCCCCCCCTCTCTCCAAAAAAAAGTATAATCTTTAGTCCTGTTGCATCTCTACTATTTTGATGTAGTTCAGCATGCTGCAAACAGTGATATGTCTATACAATTCGAGGTAGCCATGAATGCTTGTGTAAGACGTGTGTGTAACAATCGGTTGTTTAATCACGTCAGTCCTTCCTATGCTTGGTTACAGTTGATTAAACTGGATATGCAATGTGATTTACACTTTCTCTTGACCCTTCTTCATTGGGGTCTTAGTCAATGGAGTCCTCAACATGTTTTCTCACATTTGAAATACCAACCAGCATCACGATTCCATAACAGCAATACTAGATCTGATACATTTAGCATCTTGGCTGTACTTATGCATAATACAAAATCTTTCTCCATCTCTCCTTTCGTTTCAGTCATATGACTGGTGAAACACACTACCTAGTAACCGGAGTCTTACTCAAAACTACTGTGCATTCAAAAGGAGGTTGAATCTCTAGCTATTACGTTGTAGGCGCCTGTAGGAATATCTCAGTCATTGTCCTTCTATTCAACACTGAACAAATACTTCTATCACAGTGGCAAAACAATCCACACATTTCCCCATCGCCAACTGTTTGTGTTTTATTTCCTCCATCTCATCTTCTAACCTTACCCTATTATTTCTTGGTCTTTTATAAACCAATCAAATCTTTCCTTTTATGATGTTGCCATATATTTATGTTAGATATTACAAATGTAAAAGGAAATAACTTGACACATTGTTAACTAGACTGCCATTTGTGAAATATATTTTAATTAATAATAGACTAGGGGGCTTTCAATAAGTAACACAACACCTTTTTTTCTCAGCCAATTGCGTTTGAGGAAAAAATGCAGAATTTAATTTGTTGTTGGAGATTGTGGAATATTCCCACTTCAACCCCCCACAGCCCCAAAGTTTTGACAGGTGGTAGTGCTAAATGTAACCTTCAAAATTACACCTTTAATGCAGGTGGGTTACAAGCAGGAAGCTGTCACCGAGTTTCTTTTGGCAGAAAACCAGAGCATTGCACAGATTCATAGCTGCTTGCAGAATATCTATGGAGACTTGAAAATGAACAAAAGCAAATGAGTCAATGGGCAAGGCACCTGTCATCACCACAACAAGGTTGTGCAAATCTGATCGATATGCCGTGTGCTGGCCGGCTGCAATGTTGGAATGCCAGGACGCACTCATTGAGCATGATTGGCAGATCACACTCGAAACACCCCACTGCTCAGTTGGATGTCGCTGTTGTTAGTGCTGACACACTCATCCACCAATTAGGGTACTCAGAGGTGTGTGCTCACTGGGATCCACCCTACAGCCTGGATCTCGCACTTCCGACTTCCATCTGTTCAGCCCAATGAAGGACGTACTCAGCAGGAAGCAGTACACGGATGATAGGGAGTTTACTGATGCAGCAAGATGTTGGCTCCAATGTCGACCAGTACAGTGGTACCATGTGGGTATACAGGCCCTCCTATTAAGGTGTCATAAGGCCGTTGCATTGAATGGATATTATGTTGAAAAATAGGGTTTTGTACCCAAAAGAATGGGGAATAATGCGGTGTATCGGAATCTTGAATAAAACCAACCTGCTTTCAGAAAAAGTGTTGCATTACTTATTGAATGCCCCTTGCATATAATTTACTGGCCAGGTAATATGTATATTGTAATGATTACTATATGCATTATCATTATTATTCCTATTATTATTATTATTATTATTATTAGTAGTAGTAGTAGTAGTAGTAGTAGTAGTAGTAGTAGTAGTAGTATTAACTGCTCATGTACTACAAATATTGCACGCCATCTCACTATGGATATCCGGTTAGATATAAGAGAGGACTGAAGGTCCTAATCTTGCAAGGTGAAATAAATAAATTAGCTTCTGTTTGTAACTCCACCAGTCAGAAGGAAAGCTACAACAGAACCTGAAGGTAAACAGGGATAAATGAAAAATAAATTTGCGTAAACCTTATCACCCAACTACAATGAAGGAAAGTGTCAGAAAGTATGCAGGTGTATGTTTTGAAATCCCTTCTTGCTGCCAATGACAAAGTTATTTTGATGGCCAATTTTTTTTCTTTATTCTGATGATCTCTAACATTGCTCAGACTGTTGTGTTTCAGATCCATTTTGTTAGGGAAAGGAAGGTGCATTTCAAGTTTAACATCGTTGTTGATGTCATAGTAATTGCAAACTTGGCTGGAATGTGAGAAGGTGGTACTCAGGGCCACTTTAAGAAATGATTGAGGTATTTGTCTACGGCAATTACACAATGCACAAACAGTCAGACAATGATTTTAATGTCACTCTTTCTAAATACAATTGAAATGTCAAGAACTATGCCACCTCACCTTGTTTTAATTTTGAGATATCAGTTCTGGATGAATTCTTGTTATTTTGGCAACTGCTACAACACCACTATTCTACACCTGTTTCTGGCTTTGTTCTCTATATCTTAAACGACTACCTCTAGCTCTGAAAGATACGCAAGATTAGTATATTGCAGTCAACCGAATGACAATTCTCCAGATTTTATGCGAGTTTTCAACCATCGTGCTTCCAAATGCAGACCCTGTGTGCTAACCACTACACCACATTGCTTGGTAACAGTAACAGGTAACTAACATGGACTTGCATTGCAGAAAAGAAAAATGTGTGATAAATGGGTACAGTTGTTTCGTCAAACATTTAGCAGGGGTTCAGCTTACATAATTCAGAAGTGGTCTGGTAAGTCATCTCACCATCTATTTGGAAGAGAGAAGAAAGAATGACTCATCATCAAATAAAAAAATATGAAACTAGATCAGATTTAACAACTGCCCTATTCAAATTGTCTTAAATGAATTTCAACAATGATACAAATATGTTGCAGCACACCTGTTACACAAGAAAAACCTTTTGCATACAAAAAGCTTCATTAAACGTGCCTAGTCGTACAAATGATGTGAAATATGGAGTTCACCAATGCAAAATAATAACAATATAAAAAACATGTCATGCTAAAGTCACATGTGAGGGGGAGGGGGGGGGGGACGACCATAGACACAGCTAGCAAAGAAACAGAACCATCACAAGCATCACCACAGCATAGTACTACAATTTGATAGCATTGCTGGCACCAAAATGGTGCAATTTTCTGATTAAAATTTGATTTCAGTGTGTTCTGTAGTAAAAAATTCAGTACACAGATAAAAGATAAATATAAGGGTTATCTTAACAACAGAAAGCTAAGGGTCACATTTACAATAATACAAGAGAAATGAAACTGAATTCAGTGTGCAAAAACATTAAATTTGGTGATCCACATGGTTCGATGCTTGGCCTGCTTCTGTTCTGATTTACCCAGGACATTGGGAGGCTATAGCTGTAAAAAAAAAAAAAAAAATCTCAATAGCATTTATTTAATGAAACTATTGTTACTGTTTTCAGTCACAGACAAACGCTGACTGACTGACAGACAGTGTCCACAACATTAGCATTACATGGAACTGTTGATAAAAGCCAGTAATTTATTTACACAACCGAGATCTGAATGCACATTAAAGTATGATTACACATACACATTAAAGTATGATTACACATGCACATTAAAGTATCAGTACCACAGCTGAAGACAAGCAAAACACAAAAGCTCCCAGCAATAAAATGGAAATTCATCACGGCAGTTACTAAGGTGAGTTTCTACCGGCCACAGATAGTGGAAGCAAGCTTGTATTAGACACACTGCAAATTATTCAGAACTGAAGTTTCTACAAGTAGTTATACTTTGTTACTGACTGACCGAGCAAAGCTTTCACTATTTTGATCGTCTAATTACTTCTACAACTGCACACTACCAACGTGAAGGCGCAAATCAAGAAGGGGAAAAGAGAATATTTGATACTAGATATTGACTTTCACAAGTGATGTAGGAAACGTGCGACAAATGTAAAAAACACGGAGACTACGGAATGATACCAATGATGGATTTTCTCAAATGAGTTATGCTACAAATTGGCCTACCACCACATCCAGGTTGTTTTGGTTTCACATTTGTTGGCTTTGCCAACTCACAACCAAACTATCGCCTTCCAATGCAACCTAGACCTTGGGTTACGTTAAAGATCGGTGTCAGCATAAACAAGTTTTTCTATTTAACATGCACTAGCTTTAGAAACTAATAACTAAACTGTGAACTTATTCACCAAAGGTGACTTGGCACAGATGATAGCTACTGGCACATTTTGTGATTTACAAACACGAATGTCACATGACAGTATTTGCAACTGTTTGTATACAAATATTTTACGAACATTTTCCAAAAATTCTGTACATATCAAAATATTTTATGTTTATTGAATTCAAGTGGTTACCCTAGCATTATTGTTTGACAATGTGAGAAAAGGAATGAGCAAGTGTGCTATTCTGTTATGGAACTGTACTTTTGACTGAACTTAAACCTGTACTGCCAATAATTTCATGAGGAACAAGGGCACTTCACTTCAAGAACCTAAATCACCTTATTGACTGAACACATGTACAATACTGGAAAGCTACTTATTTCTGTGTGTACAAAAATGACTTGGCAAAGCATACCTTACTTGATGCAGCATGTTTTCAGCAAGATAATTTTAAGTCTTAGCTAATTATGAGCTTAATAATTCACTGCATTTAATTACCCACCCATCACAGACACAAGATACACTTTTGAGGTAAAGTACTTTTTTGTTGATTTATCCAGTTTTTGTCTATAAGCAAACTTGCAGCACAAATTGCACACAATTTGTGCAAGCCTAAAACTGAAATTAACAGATCACTACATGAAACTCCCTATCATGACCTGGTATCTTAACTTTCTGAACAGAAGGTGTCATTGCAACTATTCACATATGTAGCCCCTTTGAAATAGTGGTCATCACTGTGGGCAACAAAATAATTTTCTTCAGTTTACAATTCAAAGGCAGTAGTTCTCTAAGCCAAACACACATCACTGTTGACAAAAGTTTTAATAGAAGGCAAGAGAAACACTACACTGCCCTTTTGTCATATTTTTACATGAGCTGATACTTTATACACACATACTTTTATTTTTGAATGTCATTTATCTTTTGGAAAGTAATTATTTGTATTCATATGCTGGCCATCCATAATTCTAGTAAGAATGTGTGTGTGTATATATATATAATTGAAATAGAAGTTTTATACTTCACAAACTACTTCCTGTATAGTTAGTGGCACTAACCATCATTCTTATATTGCATCCAGTGTCACTCAAAAAGAATAATGGAAGAAGAATGTTTCTGAATATTAGGTGATGAAATTCCTTCTGGTGTCAACAGTACTGATTGAGTTAGTTTCTTGTTGTGTGAATCATTTGCATGATAAATAATAAGTATGTGGAACGAGTCATTTTACATTCACAACACGAATTAATTTGTAAATATGGCTACATGTTGAAAATTTATGTATGTGTCTGTGCGTGTTTTTTGTATATACAGGCTTGAGTTAGTAATTCCTTCCCACTACAATTTACAAGTAATAGCAGAACTATTATATGGAATAGAAGCAGTTTTCAAGGAAAAGCTTTTTCAGTTTGTTTCCAAATTTTACTTCGCTATCTGCTGAGACAGTGATGAAAATAAATGATAACACGACATTCACTACCAGTAGCACAAAGACTAGCCTTGTTTACAGCTGTGTCTCCTGCACTATTGGGATGTGGCTAGCTGTGGTGATCATCATTTCATGCAATTTTTCTGTTATTGTTTGGATGAACTTTACAAATCTATAGTAGAACACATGTCAAAACAACACCTAAACTGAATTTGAAATACATAAATTACTGTTCACGTCCCTGTAGATGGAATTTTGGATATTTTTAACTGCCCCTCCAAGAGGAAACAGTGATATCCTGTAACATTTGGCATACTAAATCAGACATATTGTTAAATATGACACTATTAAAAATTAAAAGATTATGCGTAAATTCAGCAAATACTATTGGATTTAATACACTGGACACTTAATTTGCTGCTGAATTTAATATCTTTGGGAAATCTGATAATAGTCTCGGTGTATGATAAAGTATATATTTAAGACGAACCACAAAAGCAAAGAAACTCATTTAACTACTCTGCACGACCCACTAAGCTTATCCTCTAAAACTACAATTAACACGTCTAACAAATAAATGAATCTGCACAGAAACGTTCACAGCAACAGACGAAGAAAACTTATCAAAACAAAGATCTGCTTCATGACACGCAAAAATGAGCTGTATTATTTGTTGATAACATCTGAACAACAAAAACAGATTATCAGAACACTTTAGTGTAAACACTCGTTCATTGAAATCTCTGAAAAACAAAATCAGAACACTTCTGCGTGCTGATGGAACCATTTGCAACTAAAGAAATAATTCTACATATCTTATACTTACAAGAACTGTGGCACAAATCTGGAAAGTCAACCACATTTCTCTCTCTGCCCTGGAATGATGTTTCGTTTTAACTTCATGTAATACACTATAGCTTGTAGAAAATAAACAGTAATCACCTAGGAAAGGCGTCAAAAAACCACGTCCTCTTGGTATTGGGGAATGCGACTCTCATTCCAGACATAAGCGGCGAATGGAGAATGACAGCTCCCACTTCATAACGCGATGCCAGGTCCACTGTTGGCACAGTCCCAATACTCTGGCCATATAATATAATATTTTCGGGTGATATACCATACCTAGTTCGTAAGGCGTGCCATGCTGCATCTATATCTGCATACAGATTCTTTTCCGATGGCTTTCCAGTACTGACCCCGTAGCCTGAGTAATCGTAACTAAATATATTACAGTTTATCCGTGAACCTAACCCTAGATAGAAACTGCTCATTTGTCCTAAGTCTACGGCATTACCGTGTGAAAACAATATTGTAAACCGAGCTGTTGTACTACACCTCACAAACAAACAGGCTATTCGATTTCCTCTGGAAGTTCTTGTGAAAAAACCTTCAATATTTTCCTTTTCTCTCTCGGAGTATTGCCACTCGGCTCTTTCTGTCAAATTCAAACTAAATTTCGAACCCGTTTCATCCGCTTGAAAGTTGTAGGTAGGTTCTGGTGGCAAGAATGCCAGTTTGGCAGCAATCCTCGTTGGGCAAGGAGGACAACAAAACAAACAACACAGCTCACTGAGACTTAAGCCGTTCATTTTCTTGCAGGCAGCACTGGTGATAAAAACTTCGTAAATTAGACACAGTTCGGAGATATCTCCAATTCAATTTTCAATGCACTTCACTTCGTATTGACTCATCTTCCGTTTTAGACAGCCATACCAGATTTTCAGACTACACACAGCCTTCTTTGTGATGGATTCGCCATTGCCTGGAAAGAAAACAATCGAAATACACGATTAATAAAATAAGGTCTTTGGGTTTCACAGATACACACATGCCACTTTTAATTGCTTATGAAATATCAAGGCTTTTACTAATGAAACTATTTCAATCATTTAGTTTTTGAAACGTCAAACTGTGAATATAAAAGCATTATCAAGATTTTTGATTTAGTGCATAGCGCTATAGGCACCGATACTGAATCTACATAACTGTATAAATATACAGTGTATATGGTAAAAATTGAAGAATTGCGCCGTCTCGTGGAAGAGAGATAATCCAGTGCGACGTGGTAGCTGGAAGCTTTCAAAAGCCATTGTGAAATTCAGCGTTTAATGCTTTTATTTTCATATTTAGAAATCACTCTAGAATAGCTAAAGAAATGTATAACTACGTCAAACCTTGTATAAATTGTATTAGGATGGGCAGGAAACATAGTGATTGAGCATTTAGAAATGCATAACATAAACTTACACCTCGACAAATCATCTAAGTAATATTTAAGAGAAAATCGAAAAAGCTCTTCAGGAAAAGTGTAGTATGTAAGGTTGAGGTTATCAGAAGCCATATGTTTCAATCAAGTATAGACTTCCTTTGATAATTTGCGAATTTCATCAACCACAACTGTTACATTCAGAATTTTTCAATAATCCTTCCTATATTTTATTTTTTAAACTTTCTTGCGCTAAGGCAATTCTAAAGCAAAGTCTACATCAGGCTTTTCACTACATTTTAGTGGGGTATTGTCTTATATAATTTGTCTCTTCAAGTTTATCTTCAGAGCGAATGTTTTCTCCTTGACTTATGCATAGCTACTAATTAGAATAGCAGTTTTCCTTTCCTCTCAGACAAAATATTAGTTTAATCAATAAATCATTTTACTGTCATTTGCCTTCTATTGTTCGTCTTTCGAGCAGTAAAGTATTTGTTCACCTCTTTCATTACTCCCACAGATCATGAGTTAAACAGTGTTACTGATAAACTAAATCTTGTTCTTGCTATACTTCCAAACCTCCTTACCATAATTTACCCATCAGACTCTTACACAATTTTAGACTTCTTCCTTTAGAGCCCATTGAGAACAGACAACATTTCCAATTTGTGTTAACTGTAGTTTGTTCTCTTGTATACACATCTGCCAATTTTGTTTTATTGTAAACTCGCATATAAGAACATGATACTACCTGTTTACTGGTAAGTTTATGCATAATATGGATACAAGCTTTCTATTGTACTTGTATGTTCTACACATTAACCAATACATCACAAAAGGTTTTTAATACAGACACATACTTCACTGCACAAGTTTGAAGTGTTCCAAGCGTTTGTATGATGTATATAAATTACAGTTGGCAAAATTCTTCAATAAGACATTTAATTACCTCATGTCAATGTATATATTTTTTGTTGATACTAGGTGGGAAAGTAGCTTTTAAACTGTGCAAGTTCACATATTTTTCGATGATGATTTATCAGTCTCAGTTCAGAATTTTATGCCATCACAACCTTAAACTAGCTTAATCAATATATGATACATACAAGGGGCAGTTATAAAATTGTAATTACTATCTCGAAAAATTATGCTGTGACCATAGAACTTAGTGATGCTGTTAGTCCTTCTCTGCAGACTCACTATTCAGGGCAACACAGTTTTGTCTAAAGTGGCTGACTTTGCACAGACTTTGGTCCTAGCATATTCAGTGTTCAGGAAACACTCCAACTCGAAAATCAGTTACTCATCATTATGGAACAACCTGCATACAATGTTTTCTTCACCAAAGGAAAGAGGAAGACATAACTGAGTCTATATCAGGAAAAACTGGTAGCCCAGCAGCGTGTGTGACTGATTCCAGTACAGAATCAGCTGTAGAACTGTTGTGTGAAAATAACAGTTCTTGCCCGAGTGTGGTCAGGCCTTTGCCTGCCTCAGTGGGGGTGAATCCACATGCTTCTATGGCTTGCTTTGCTCCTTTGTCTCAGAGTTATAGTGACACATCCACCACTCGTCAGTGTTGGTTAGCTAGCTAAAAAAATAACCTAGACTGGACTGACATAACTGTAACATTTCTACCACTGTTTCAGTTTGGCAGGTTTTTGAGTGGTTATTAGAAGTGCAAAGTCAGTAAGTGGTGATCTTTGTCATGTTCAAAATGTTGTGAAAGGTACTTAAAACTGATTCATGACTAACCTTCACTTTTTCCACTGTTGTCTCTATTGTGATATGCCAGTCTTTGTGGACCACGTCTTTCACTTCTTTCGTGATTCCTTGTTGTTCACAGAGAGATGGTCTGTGACTTTGTTCATCATTTAGACTTAACTGATCACAACGGAAGCACCTGCACCATCTAACCACTTACAGTGTTTCAACATTGGGGTCACGCCACTTTCATGATATATGGTGAAGTAAGTTACATAGTTTATTTCAATGTATGCCACCTAATTTTGTTATATCAAATATTCCTTGCAAAACTCTACAAAATGTTTATATTTTCAATATTTGTTTCATGTTAGAACATATAAGCTCTCGGTCACAAATATTAAGTCAAAATTGACCAGGTTTCGACGCTACTATGAGCGTCGTCTTCAGAATTAAACTAGCTGTTCTAAAACATAATAGGTATATAAGACAATAATAAACTAAAGTGTGTACTGACTGGAAAGAGATGCAGTACTTATACAAGTCACATTCTAAAAAATCTAAGCCAGAAAGGCGATGTCATGAAAAGTTGTAAATAAGATAAGATGGCGAGTCGCTAAGGGCTGCTCGTACCTGAGTGAACATGGGTTGCAACAAAACTGCTGTTAGTTTTGTTGCAAGCTGTGTTCACTCAGGTACGAGCACAGTTTTGTTGCAACCCATGTTCACTCAGGTACGAGCAGCCCTTAGCAGCTCGCCATCTTATCTTATTTACAACTTTTCAGACGTCGCCTTTCTGGCTTAGACTTTTTAGAATGTGACTTGTAAGTACGGCATTTCTTTCCAGTCAGTACCTATTATGTTTTAGAACAGCTAGTTTAAATCTGAAGACGACGCTCATAGTAGCGTCAAAACCTGGTCAATTTTGATTTAATATTTGTGACCGGGGGCTTATATGTTCTAATAGAATTCTGACACAGTCACTGAACCTCAGCAGCTATGTTCAAAGTTTTATTTGTTTCATGTTAGACATTGAGTCTTGGCATCAGTGAATGGATCTTTTGAGGCAGTTTGCAGATTTTGAGGTGCTGGAGAAGACTAAAGCCAATCTGACAGCCATTTCTCGGAAGAAGATGGGCTTCGATGTGTTAAGGTGCCAAAATAGTTATTAAAACTCAAAAAAGAAAAATATCAAGTAAGTGTTGATGTCACAGGTGCTCCCGGAATTCAGAGAAGCGCTGAGCAGAGCGAAGGGTGTGGCGGATCGCCCTTCGCCCGAGCGTACTCGGTCGACAGCCCCATCCAGCTCCCACTTACGACGATTGGAGATGCTGGTATGGCAAAATGCCGTTCAGAGGAGCTTGCTCACCCGACAGCCCTATCTGCCCACTGCCTAGAACGACCCTGCCACCGTCCATGGACTTCGACATGGACGACGATGCTGGCGAAGACGATATTATAGTTCATGATGCACCTTTCATGTCGCTCCTGGCCGACGAGAGGGTGCACAGGAAGACGGCCAGCTTGCTGCAGCGCGTAGATGGCGAGAGGTGCAAACGGTCTATCCCCTCCGCACCAACCAGCGCCAAAAAGGTGCCCAAGAAGATGAGGCAGCTTGCTATCTCTATCGTCGTCGGCAGAAGCTAACCTGGAATACCGTCACGTCTCAGCATGCAGCTCGACCCAGGACGACACCTTCCCCGCCACCCACATCGACTGCCAACCGTTATGGTGCGCCTGAAGATGAGGAGATGTCGGAGCAGCCAACACACAAGCAGATGGAGGCTACGACTGCTTGCCCAAGCTGACCACTCAGAAGAAGAAGACGCGACCACCTCCCGATCAGACATTACCACCGCTCAGTCGCAGCGATAGCTGCCCCCCCCCCCCCCCCATAGTCTTTGAGGTGGCAAAAGACTATAAAGGCTTCCTGCAGCTCGTAACACAGTGAATGACTGCAGACTTCACAGTGCGAACTGCAGCAGGAAACCTTGTGCGACTGCAAGTCGCCAACAAGGAAGATTTTATAAATGTAACAAACGAGGCATCTAACTGGGGCATGCACTGGTACACATATGGCGCCGTCTCCGAGAAGTTGCTGAAAATCGTCGACAAGGGCTTCACCAGAATATCTACGAGATGAGCTGGCACAGCTTGACTTTGGCTTGTGCAATGTAACGTGCAACAAGTCGCACATCACCTGCAAGGAGTCGCTTTCTTTTGGTTACGGCCACCGACACACCAGAGAATAGGCGGCTTTCTCAGCTGAGACAAGTGGTCAACACCACGGTCACCGAGGAGAATTTAAAACAGAAGAGGGGCACAGTGCAGTGCCTCTGCTGCCAGGGGATGGGCCATGTGGCTCGCCACTGCTCCCCCAAGGTTTGTGTGAAGTGCTCAGGGGTCCATGCAAGTAGCAACTGCCCACTACAGAGGACAGACACACCCAAGTGTGCGAACTGTGGTGGCCCACACGTGGCGAGTTTCCGCAGCTGCAAAGTCATCAAGGCCACAGTTGCCTACCAACATGGACAACACACAGAGAAGACTGCCGACCGCTCCCTCCACCATTCGTATCCTGACACACAGGCGACGAGGAGGCTGGTAAACACACAGGCGACGCCGGCAGTCGATACTGCCACCACCGCCTCCATGCTCCATGGAAGGGAGTAGCAGAGGACGACGCGTTTGCGCCGGGAAACCTGCTCAAGAGGACACACCAGAAGACCTACGCGCTGATTCCCTCAGGAGGAAAACGCCTAAAGAAGACGCCACCTTGTCGTGAGGCGGCAGAAGTGGAAACACCGCAGCCGCCACCTGCAACCCAGCTGCACCCAGCCAAAGCACACCAACTGCTGTGCAAGAAGGGAAGCTGTTTGCAGTCGTATCTACACTCCCTGCAGTAATGGAAAAAGTCTCGCACCTGACAGAAACGCTGCAGAGAATTGCCGAGGCAATGCTGACCGCCATGCCGCTGCCTGCCCAGTAGGCAAAGTATGTACAGCCTATTAGGACTCTTCCTGTCCAGGGGTCGCGGAGCCTCTGATGAAGCCCGTCTCAATAGTTTGTTTTTCTCTCTTGCAAGTCACATAGTAAGAGAGGAGATATATCAGTGTATGGCAGCCAGAATAGTGGGACCAAATATACAAGAGATAGCACCCAAAAAGTCGACCCCATATGTCAGGAGATAATAGATAATGTCAAAGAAGAGGGTTATCGATCGTTGGCACACGGCTCCACCACTATTCGAAGACACCATGAAGAATGGATCCAGCCAACTCCAACTTCAACCATCAAACTACAACCCAGTATCCAATTACAGCAGGTACAATCAATTCATCTGCCTAATACAACACTCCACAGGAAGACAGACTTTGGAGGACAGAGAACAACGCTCTGGTATGTTTTCATTGTGAACACCTTGGACATGTTGTATGTTACTGCAGAGCCAGAAGAAGTGTGTTTGATGACTATTACGCCTTTCCGCGCCAGTCGACTTCAGACGATTACAGTCGACCTGTAGGATGAAACTCATCATCATACCCTGAATGTGGTCATTGTCCACCTCTCCATAGGCATTTCCCATCATCATATGGAGGTACCAGCCACCACTCCCCTAGGAAAACAAAGTGAGGCGACCAACTATGCAGACGAGGACGCCATGGATTAAAATTCTCTTGGATGAGTCACCAAGATGTCACGAAACCTCAGGCCAGCCAACAAGAACATGTTTTGCAAGAATAACCATCAATGAGACAAGGCAGCATTTCGAATTTGTCGATTCAGCAGAAAGCACTCATATTGTTTATCTTGGATGGCACTTCTTGCAAGTATTGCAAACAGTTATTGACTATGGAGAATCAGAATCCTGACTGATAAAGTTATTCCAACAAGCACATATAACAAAGATTGCCTTGGGCGATTGTTTGCCATTGAAGACATTATCCTGCCATTATCAATAACATGAGTTCCAGCTGCCAGTCGATATGCTCAGTTAAGCTGTGATACTTTTGTTTGTTGTGGAAAGCTACTCAGACTCACAAAGAAATCTACATTTTATTTGTGCTCAATAAGCATTGTAGGTGGTCAAGGAGAATTTTGGATCACTAATTGTCATGAGTTTCCACAACTCATCCCTAAAGATGAGGACATGGGAACTGCCAAACCAGTCCAGGAAGGGCAGCTCAGTGTCATCGTGAGAATTGTGCTCCACTATCATAACAGACAGTGCAGGGGAGGTAGCTACTATCAAACTGCTAAGAGGATACTTTCAAATCAGGAGTGGTGAAAAGACATGTAAAGTGCCCCAAGGGCAAACACCATACCAATTAGCCAGCATTTGTAAAGGGTGTTGCCTGGTGAATGACAAATAACCCATGAGGAACTGGTGAAAAAGCTGCAGGACGAGATCACTGAACTTTCAAAGAGTTCTTGGCCCTTCCCTGTGGTTCTTGTGAGGAATAAGGATGGAACATGACGTTTCTGTGTCAACTAACAATGACTGAAAACCGTCACGAAGAAAGATATCTATCCATTGTCATGTATTGATGACACCCCAGATTGCCTAAAAGGAGCAAAGTATTCCTCAACTCTGGACATGTAACCAGGCTACAGGCAAACAGAGGTTAATGAGGCTGTCTAGGAAAAGTTGGTGTTCGTAACTCCCGACGACTTCTATAGGTTTTAAAGTTATCTGTTTTGGACTTTGTGATGATGTAGCTGCCTGCTATCATATGACAGACATCCTGCTTTGGCACCTTAAAGGGACGACTTGTCTTTGCTGTCTGGACGATTTTGTCGTTTTTTCAAAGCCATTTGAAGTATATCTAAGCCACCTGACAACTATGTCAATATGTGTTCAGACTGCAGGACTCCCCCTGAATCCGAAAAATGTCTCTTCATCACCCAAAAAATAAAAATCCTGGGGCACCTAGTGGATGACGATGGAGTTCATCCTGATTAGAGGAAATAGGAGCAGTCATAAGTTTTCTGACTCCTCAGCACATTTGTGGTGCGTGAAGTTTTCTTGGAAGTTCTCTTACTGTCACTGATTCATAAAGGACTTATGTACTAAGGCATGTACATTACAAGAATTAATGCAGGGAGATGTCAAATTTTCCTGGAATGATGCACAAGGAAGATATTTCCTTGTCCTTAAGGAGGTGCTGTCATCTTCTGCAGCTCTAGGATTTTATGATGAGAAACATGAGACAGAACTTCACACCGATACTAGAGGTTTTGGAATGAGGGTAGTTCAAGTGCAAATTCAGGAATGTTCTGAAAAGGTGATAACTTTAATTTCCAGAGTATTCTCCAGGTCTACTCAGCAACCAAGAAAGTGTGCTTGCAGTTATTTGGGCTATCAACAACTTAAAGTCGCATCTTTCTGGCAAACCATTCACTATTGTGACGACTCACCATTCTCTGCTGAGGTACTAGTCTGAAGGATCTATCATTTTGGTTGGTGAGATGGGCAATGAGGCTTCAGCCGTAAAATGCCACACTGTTATACAAAAGTGGACGAAAGCACAAGGACGTCAATTGTCTTTCAAGGACTCCTATGGCGGAACATAGCAGTATCAATGAAATCTTAGTCGCCACTGCATTAAATGACATTGCCGCTGAACAGAGGCAACATCCAGCACTTCTGAAAAACATAGAAGTCTTAAAGAAGGAGAAACCAATCAAAGGGGAATTCCTATTGTATAAGGGAACTATGATCAAATGGGGCAGAATTGGTTGCTCATCATGCCAGCTAATCTATGGCTAGCTATCCTCAAGCTTTACAGGACACTCCAACATCTGGACACCTGTGATTTGTGAAGATTCCACACAGAATCAGACAGTGGTATCACTGGCCAGGTCACTACCGATCTGTTACACACTATGTGAGGCGCTGTAAGGAATGCCAGCGACAGTAGTATGTGCCACATTAGCTTATGGGGCATCATGTGCCAATACTGTCTGCAGCTGAGCCACTCCACCGAACTGGATGACAGGAATTGATGGGTAATAGTCTGCACTGACTGTCTCACCCACTATGCTGTCACTAAAGCTGTGCCAACTGTTGAAGCTCCAGGAACTGCAAAGTTCCTTGTAGACGACATCATTTTCAAGCATGGGGAACCCTGCTTGAAATGATCTCTGATCATGGATTAGATTTTTAGTCGAGAATAGTATCAGAAGTAATTTCACATTGCGACGTCACCCACAGAATGGCAACTGCCTATTATCCACAAATGAATAGCCTCACAGAACGCTTTAATAATATACTGGCAGATATTCTTTCGATGTATGATGCTGTTAAATAGAGAGTCTGGTATACAACGCTGTCTGTCGTTACTTTGGCATGCAACACAGCAATGCAATACACTACAGGCTTCACGCCATCCTCTCTGCTCCACAGTTGTGAGGCCGAAACGGCAATGAATACACTGCCCACATTTCACCTGGACGATACTTATGATGACTATTTATGAGATAACACATCACCAGGACTGAAGAAGATAGACGACTGGCTCGTATACAGACCCAGGACGCCTAGAAGAACAGAGAGCGTTACAGTACCAAGCATCGATCACAAAGGTACATGCCAGGGACTTTGTTTGAATTTTTATCCCTGGAGAACTATCAGAAAAGTTACTAAAGCGTTACCTCGGGCCGTATTGTGTCCTCGGTCGCTCGTCAGACACCACATATGAAGTTGACGGTTCACTCTCCATCTAGAAGACAAAAGGACAGAGATATAGTCCATGTCTCCCTATGAAATCCTACCACAGTTCAGAAGTGCAGATCGGCGGAACTAGGTTCCAGGAAACTGAAGTCCCAGTTGAAGCTACCTTCCATAATCGTCATAGTGAAGATGACGTAATAGCACGTCGAGATCCGTCAGCACCGCCGTACAAATGACCACTGAAAAGACCTCGATTCAGGCTGCTGTATTCGGCTCAAATAAATGGCTCTAAGCACTGTGGGAGTTATCATCTGAGGTCATCAGTCCCCTAGATCTTAGAACTACTTAAACCTAACTAACCTAAGGACATCACACACATCCATGCCCGAGGCAGGATTCGAACCTGCAACCGTAGCGGTCGCGCGGTTTCAGACTGAAGCGGCTATAACCGCTCGGCCACACCGGCCGGCGTATTCGGCTACAATGAGAAGATCTGAAACAGTGGACTGCAGTTTAGCCAGGCAACGCCACGATCTATGGCGTCCACAGTG
Source organism: Schistocerca nitens (assembly GCF_023898315.1). Classification (NCBI taxonomy): domain Eukaryota; kingdom Metazoa; phylum Arthropoda; class Insecta; order Orthoptera; family Acrididae; genus Schistocerca; species Schistocerca nitens. Next base: position 279,639,404 of record NC_064618.1, on the reverse strand, counting down.
CGGCGCAGTAGTTAGCCTCGTCAGTTATTTGTTATTTGGTACACTACTGGCCATTAAAATTGCTACACCACGAAGATGACGTGCTACAGACCTGAAATTTAACCGACAGGAAGAAGATGCCGTGATATGCAAATGATTAGCTTTTCAGAGCATTCACACAAGGTTGGCGCCGGTGGCGACACCTACAACGTGCTGACATGAGGAAAGTTTCCAACAGATTTCTCATACACAAACAGCACTTGACCGGCGTTGCCTGGTGAAACGTTATTTTGAAGCCTCGTGTAAGGAGGAGAAATGCGTACCATCACGCTTCCGACTTTGATAAAGGTCGGATTGTAGCCTATCGCGATTGCGGTTTATCGTATCACGACATTGCTGCTCGCGTTGGTCGAGATCCAATGACTGTTAGCAGAATATGGAATCGGTGAGTTCAGGAGGGTAATATGGAACGCCGTGCTGGATCCCAACGGCCTCGTATCAGTAGCAGTCGAGATGACAGGCATCTTATCCGCATGGCTGTAACGGATCGTGCAGCCACGTCTCGATCCCTGAGTCAACAGATGGGGACGTTTGCAAGACAACAACCATCTGCACAAACAGTCCGACGTCGTCTGCAGCAGCATGGACTGTCAGCTCGGAGAGCATGGCTGAGGTTACCCTTGATGCTGCATCACAGACAGGAGCGCCTCGATGGTGTACTCAACGACGAACCTGGGTGCATGAATGGTAAAACGTCGTTTTTTCGGATGAATCCAGGTTCTGTTTACAGAAACATGATGGTCGCATGCGTGTTTGGCGTCATCGCGGTGGACGCACATTGGAAGCATGTATTCGTCATCGCCATGCTAGCGTATCACCCGGCGTGATGGTAGCGGGTGCCATTGGTTACACGTCTCGGTCACCTCTTGTTCGCATTGATTGCACTTTGAACAGTGGACGTTACGTTGCAGATGTGTTAGACCTGTGGCTCTACCCTTCATTTGATCCCTGCGAAATCCTACAATTCAGCAGGATAATGCACGACCGCATGTTGCAGGTCCTGTACGGGCCTTTCTGGATACAGAAAATGTTCGACTGCTGCCCTGGTCAGCACATTCTCCAGACCTCTCACCAATTGAAAACGTCTGGTCAATGGCAGCCGAGCAACTGGCTCGTCACAATACGCCAGTCCCTACTCTTGATGAACTGTGGTATCGTGTTGAAGCTGCATGGGCAGCTGTACCTGCACATGCCATCCAAGCTCTGTTTGACTCAATGCCCAGGCGTATCAAGGCCATTATTACGGCGAGAGGTGGTTGTTATGGGTACTGATTTCTCAGGATGTATGCACCCAAATTGTGTGAAAATGTAATCACATGTTAGTTCTAGTATTATATATTTGTCCAATGAATATCCGTTTATCATCTGCATTTCTTCTTGGTGTAGTAATTTTAATGGCCAGTAGTGTATTTATCGTTTCTCGAGCGTTCTTGAAATATCTTATATTTGTAATGTTCGTATATTCTGGAATATTCGATATTTTTATAAATACCAGCATTCTGGAATATTCGATGTTTGTGCACATTGCGATCAAGAGTTTAGTTCTGTTCTGGCTATATGCTGATGTCAGTAATAAATGTACTTTCAGTCCCAGGTATTGTACTTCATTGATGACCCTGCCTTCGGATTTGGACTTCATAGTAATTCGATGTGACAACAGTACTGATAAGGAACCCCTAGAGTAGGAGGACGCATGTTCAGTCCTCGGTAAGGCTTGTTTGAAAGTGTTGTGTTAACAACTATGTCAGGAAAAATATTAGCTGCTGATGGGTCACTATGAGGATCAGGAAGGCGATAGAAAATGAATGTCCGGGAGGTGCACATATCAATTTTCTATTGGATGTATGTATCACAGAAAATGGACATTTTCAACATTCAAAAAAAGTCCAAAACAAACCATTAACATGAACGCCCAATGAAAAATGGCGTGCCACAGTGATCACACAAGTTCACAACATCAAAATCGAAGGTGAACTCATTGGGAGTTACAAACTGTGCAGGACATTAAGCTATGTATCCATCCCTAAATAATGTATACAGAACCGTATTGGTATAACAGGGTGATGAAAACTGATGCAATGTGATGGAATGCAACTGAATGCAAAACAGTTTGCCGTGGAGCTTATTGTGAAACTGGCTACTCTTTAAGGCATAGCTGTAGATAATGTGATAATATGTTTTATCGGCATGGAAGAAACGAACATCCAGAGGTTGAACTTGTCAGTTGGTTTCAGGTGGTATGAATTGCAATGTCACACACTTTTCAGGAGGGATAGTTTGCTCTAAAGGCATATAATTTTTATACGCAGACAAGGAATCAAGCAAAAATAAGTCATTTTGACCACCAAGTGCCCAAAAGTAGTGCTCATATCATAGTTGTACTTCTCTTATCCCATTTTCCCTCTCTTGCTTGCTGTGATGTAAATATTCCCTACTGCCCTAGCAAGATCACACACATGAGAAAGAACCATAGGGGACAGGGCACCTCCAAATTCTAAAAGCACAATAAATAATTTTACAGCCAATTTACCAACCAGATTAACAGTCGGCAAAATTGTATATAAATGCATTAAGGCATTGATGTTAGTTGATCTTGATACAACTCTCTTGGTACCTCTAATTTCTAAGCTTCGTTTCATATGCGTTTCCTCTTCAAATCCCGATTGGTTGAAATTGAAAACAAATTCCTTGCTGAACGATGGGATACATTTATTTCATTTACAAATTTTCAGGCTGATTCCACAGTTTGCTGAGCACTGTCAAATTGATGCTTTGCTTGAAATTTCGTTATCTTATGTCCTCCAATTCTGTAGCACTATCTGAAGTTATGCAACCATCCACTGCTTCTCTTGAAATCACTGTATTCTTTGTCTGTTTCTTTTAACGTAGTAAATTACTATCATGACATCCTGTAAATTGTATCGAGCATTCTTGAATTGCACTAACACCAGTTTTTATAACAAGTGTTTCTTGTCCTCCCTTGATTATCCTTAGTTTTTCTTATGCAATAATACATGGTCATATTGCTGTGGACTTATTTGAAATCTGTTTATAACTTTTTTTTTTACTTTACTGTGGATGGTCTTTCATCTATGCAATTATGTTTAGTTCTCACTCCTTGGACAATGATTGTTCTTTATTGCATTTCGCTGGAGACAGGATTCGTGGCTCCCTATCTAATAAGGATGATTTTCTACATGGCTCAGTGCCTCTTTCAGTATCACTCTCACTTGTTAAGCATGTATCGTCATCATTGTTTTCTTCATGTACATTGTCTGTACAGTTGAGCATATAAAGGATGATTCATCTGAAGTTTCGGATGAGATTATCTCGAAAACTATACATTGGGTAAAAATAGTGGGTAAGACAAGTTCGTAAGCTCAAAGGGGGTCATCAAACGATACTACACATGACCCCCCAGCCCCTGCCCCCTTGGGTGGGGTGGAGAGCAACTTTTAAATCTTAAATGGACACACCCATTTCTTATTGCAGATTCGGATTCATCATAAAAAAGGAATCAAGTTTTATCTGAAACATTCTTTTAAACCATTGACAGATGGTGCTGAAATCGAGAAAAAAGTAATATTTGGGAATACCTCTGATTTATTTAGAATTATCAGAGAAAGACGCATCAAATCGATAAAAAATTTGCACCAATTGTTTTGTTACGCCAAGTTAAGCTATTTTTGCACAAAACGTACTCTATCCTACTTTAGCGTTACCCAGGAACAACGACATGGACATAGTAGAATGATGTTCCCATAGGGTGCTTCATTAGCGTGAGTCCCCTTGCCTCTCACATGTTGGGGTGCTTCTTTAGTGTGAGTCCCCTTGCCTCTCACATGTTGGGGTGCTTCATTAGTGTGAGTCCCCTTGCCTCTCACAATTTGGGATCGTTAATTAATTAAATTAGCCACGAAGAAATTGTTCAAAATTATCCCCATTTGCTTCAATGCATAAAGTCAATTGTCCGCAAAAGTTGTCCATAGTTTTGAGCAGCACATCCCACGGTATGGCTGCACATGCTCTTCGAATGCATTGCTCCATATCGTTTAGGGTTGTGGGCTGTCTTTCATAAACAATATTTTTTAACTAACTCCACAAGAAAAAATTAGGAGATGTTAGGTCTGGTGAACGTGGAGGCCACTAAATTGGTCCGGCGCGTCTTATCCAGTGACCAGGGTACCATAAATTTAAAATGTTCCGCACATTTTTAGCGTAATGAGGAGCTGCTCCATCCTGTTGGAACCACATTCGTTGCCTAGTTTCTAAATCAACATCTTCCATTAGCTCCAACAAATCGTCATAGAGAAGTTGTAAATAAGATTCCCCAGTAAAATTTCGGTCAAAAAAATACGTTCCTGTCAAGTAACCATTTAAAATTCCACACCAGACAATTAACGACCATTTGTGTTGATTGTCAGTGTGTCTGTGCCAGTGTGGATTGACAGCGGACCGATAATGACGATCATGACGATTTAATTAGCCATTGTTTTTGAATGTAGCTTCATTAGTGAACATAACGTATCTAAAAAAATCATTGTCACCTCTTATCATTTACAAGGCCCATTGGCATAAATGCACACGTATTTGCATATCTTTCGGCATTAATGCCTGTGTCAGTGTGATATGATACATACGATATTTACGTGCCTTCAAAATTCTCAAAACAGTTGATTTCGGTATTCCAGTTTGTCTCTGAATGGCATGATTACTCATTTCGGGATCCAGTTGAACACAGGTGAGAACAGTAAGGGTATGAGCGTTATCTTCATTGTATTCGTGATGATGAGGTGGATGGAGCATGTATCCATTTCGAGCTCATTGAGTGCAATTTCGAATAATGCTTTTGCTTGGATGTCGTCTGTTTGGGAAATGATCCGCATAAAATTGCGCAGCTGCAGTGTAATTGTTATGGCATTCACCTAAAATTAACATCATATCAACAATCTCTGTAGGAGGATAGTGAGCCATGTTTCGATAAAGAATAATTTACTTTCGTCGGTTGATGTTTACGGTTCACAATCGTAAAGTGAAGTGACGTCTGATCGCATTGCACCGACCTTTATACTGAGCCATAGTTCGCAGTTTGGCCACCGTAGCGCCACAGTCGGGTGAGTAATGCAATTGTGAAGAGTTGCCTAACGAGATTTTAATTCCAATCCGCCCCCCTGCATCAAAAACTGTGGTGGGTAGGATACATTTTGTAAAAAAAGTTTAATTTGGCGTAATGAAAGAATTGGTGCACATTTTCTATCGATTTGATGCATCCTTCTTGGATCATTCTAAATAAATCGGAGTTCTTCCCCAATTTTAATTTTTCTCGATTTCGGCGCCATCTGTCAATGGTTTAAAAAAAAATTTAAGACAAATCTTGATTCCTTTTTATGGAGAACCCGAATTTCCAATAAAAATGAGGGTTTCCATTTAAGGTTTAAAAGTTGCCCCCTGCCCCACCCAAGTGGGCCGGGGTTGGGGATCATGTGTAGTATCATTTGATGCTCCCCTTTGAGCTTATGAACTTGTCTTACCCACTGTTTTTACCCAAAACTTCATTTTGATCACCCTGCATATAAGCAATGATAATCGCATGCCATCAAATGAATAGGATAAGTTTATTTTTGTGCTTGTATTTTTTATGTGTGTAGTAGTATGTGGAAAGGACACTATTGAAACTTTGTGTAATGAAACTGTATGAAATACGCTCAAGCCGGCCGAAGTGGCCGTGCGGTTAAAGGCGCTGCAGTCTGGAACCGCAAGACCGCTACGGTCGCAGGTTCGAATCCTGCCTCGGGCATGGATGTGTGTGATGTCCTTAGGTTAGTTAGGTTTAACTAGTTCTAAGTTCTAGGGGACTAATGACCTCAGCAGTTGAGTCCCATAGTGCTCAGAGCCAAATACGCTCAAAAACAAAGCGCAATAACATAAAAAAACCTGCCTGCAAAGTATTAAGTGTGCGTGTGATATACGTGGGTGTGCGCGTGATACGTGTGATAAAATAAAGATGACAATGTGTTCGTAAAAACATAAATATTCTGTGCTCGACAACGTCTTAAAAACAAGAATTTTCTATGCTCAACAACGTCGTAAAAACATGAATTTTTTGTGCTCGACAATGTCGTAAAAGCGGCAAGAAACTTACCTTGTCGACGGATGTCATATGTACTGTTGGTGTCCCCACTGAATAAGTGAGAGCGACGAGGTGAAATGAATTCCTCAGGCCGCTGATATGGAAACCAGTTGTCACTGCATAGAAGATTTCACAAAGGATCGTGCCACTGGACACAACCTTCAGGAATTTGTGCAGTGAAGGCTACTGTGAACGCACAGCACGGTCACTCTGACATTGCATTAAACATGTGAGAGTGAGCTAGGACAGTAACAGACATCGAGCTGGACGCGCATGCTTTGCAAGCTAAATGCTGGGCAGATACTGAATGACAATTATGGGACTATGCGGTTACAGCATTCACTTTGTTATGAAAGAAAACTTCTGTATCATGTGTTAAAAGAAGCTGGCTTGCAAGTACCAATTGATGACCATATAGGATAACTTCAATGGCCGAAAATAAAGGCTGTGCCCATACCAGCCAGGGTTATCAACCACCAAAGAGAGAGATAAGCTCAGACCAGAGCACCTCCATATGACGTCAGTGCAAACTGGGGGGGGGGGGGGGAGGGGGGCATTATAATGGATAATATTATTTTTTCCATCATCCTTTCCTTTTTTATACATATAAGTTATTTTGTGGCAAAGATAATATTTTTAAAGAGTAGATATACGCTCCTCAATTGATTAATTTCTGTATCTTCACCTGTTTTTCTCTATAAGTGATGTGTGACAAGTTCCGCCGTGTTAGTATTGTTCAAAAATGTGCATTTTTGAACAATACTAACACAGCAGAACTTATCAAACGTGCATCTGTTCATCATTTCGCCCGCGCCGAGAATCCTGCAACAAGAGGATCCAAGCAGAGAAGGAGATTTTGCATGAACCGCAGAGGGGCGATCCGGAAACAGCATTTTGATAAACAACTTTGTGCACAATAGAACTATTTCAAAAGAAGTATGTAAACTTAAATGACGAATGTTGATCTAAAAATCTATTGATTTTTAAGGTCTGTTGACATTAGGGGCAGTTCAAGTTCACCCAGGATATATGTACCTTCCAATTTCTTTCAATTATTCTTTCCAATTATTTTTTAAATTATTCAAGCAGAAATTACTAATCAGTTTTCATTCCATTATATTATTTATTCGCCCCCTGTTCTGCCACTATTCGTGCACTATAGAAATCTTTTTCAGTGCTTTCAGATACTGTTTATGATAGTATCACAGAATAACACAGGATGCATTCTTCCTAGCGATGCTAATGGGACCCTTCCCAGAAATCGTAACGTCCTGCTTTCAACTTATGTCTCAGAAAGGTAAGCGTTCGCCCTCGTTCTCACCGCTAAAAGCCTTCATCATGTCTGTACATGCTTGTGAAAACACCGTTCATCACAAAAGCATTCTTGTTGTTGGAAAGAGGGCACTGTCTAAGCACAATCGGGAAAATCGGAACAATTATGCAAACAGAATTCGAAGCACTGACCTACAGAAGGGAAAAATGGCTGGAATTTTCGGTGTCCAACAGCTGCCGGTCTGGAGATGTCCTAATGCCACAGTGGCCGATGAGGGACAGCATCGCACCAGGGCTGGATGGTCTGTTTCAACTTGTCTTCGAACACTTGAACAAAGAACACATCACGTTACTCTCAGAACTTTCCATAGATACTTTGCCCCCATCTTGTTCAAACCAGTCCGTAGAGGCTCCTATGCCCCAGTACAATGGATATCTTGTGAATGAATGGAGCATTCTGATTGATTCTTACTGAATTTACCTGCCAAACTGCTGCTACTGCCAGGGTTGGAGCACTGTCCGCCATTTTTCACTTTCAGTGGCAATACTATTTTGTGGAGATCGCCATACTGCACTGACAGTTAAACCCTGCAAAAGCTGTCTATAGATCGTCAAATACCCAAAGACACTTCCTCAATTACACTGCTCTGCTGCTAAGCAAAGCTTGAAGTTTTTAGTGTGAAACCCACCAAACTACGGCTGCTGGTCTGGGAGCACTGTGCGCCTATTTCTGCAGACAAGACTTTCAGCAGCAAAACTATTTTGCACAGATTGGCTTATTGCACTGACAGTTAAACCTTGCAAAAGTGGTCTACAGATAATGAAATACAGAAAGACGCTTCCTCGATTACATTGTTCTGCAACTGTCGAGGGAAGCTTGAATACTCGTATTTAAGCAAGGATCCGATCTCCAACCCGGCTGTATCACCACATCGATGTAGTAAACAGACAATTCGTATTCTGCACCATACAAAATCACCACTTCTGCATCCTGCTTATAGCTATCGAAAACCAGACACTCGTACATATACCACCAAGACATATAGCAAAAGCACATGCACCGTATATACTCCTTGCAGCACTAGATATTTCCCGCGAGGTCAGGCAGTCATCCACTGCAGCCGACGATCACAAGTCATCTGCCCCCACACATACGCTAGCCTGACGCGTCACCAGAGCACCCTCAGCGGACCGAGGTCACTCACCAAACTGTTGTACAAAGGCTGGATCGGTTCCCCTTGGCACAAGGGCATTACGGTTTCTGACCCCGGCCTGCTTGCTTTCTATACCCATCTCCATATATTTTCACATGGTTTACCAGAATATCATACCATTTACACGATACTATTCGATATCAAGCATATAGCAACAGCACTTACTTAGCAGTATCGCTTGCACAATTCCGAAGATATAGTCTGGAAATTAATTCTCTAGAAACCCGAAACCTTAGTGAGGTGGAGCAAGGAGGAACATGCTGTAAACCACGGAGAACGAGAAACTTATCTCGTCTGCGAAGGCCTTTTCCTGAAAACTCGAAAAAAGTAGACGAAACTCATAATTCCATTCGCGAATACCGATGTCGATGATATAATAGATTCCAAATCATCCTTATAATTTACAAAGTCAACAATGGTGTTTCTCATGTCTAGAGAACCAGGAAACGTGCCTTCCACCCGTGTTTCACCTGCTAGATACACACAACACACACCACAATCGATGTTCTCTCAATCAAATAACGACGGAAAATGTGCACAAACAGTCATCCGGACAAATTACATGGGAGGTAATAATGATCCAGCGCAAACACATGTCCCTATTGAATCTCCTCATATTTCCACGGACAGCACAAGCGATCACGAAGGCTGTCCAACACATACTGAATTTTAGTTCGCTATTCAGCCATCCACAGGGCGACACGGTTAGATAAGCTACATTGCTGTACCCCAGCCGGTCTTTCCATTCATGTGGCCTCAGCTATAAGCTAGAAACGTTAATCGTTCCCGCCTCAGGTCATCACCACCATGTGCCACGCACCCCCTGACAGAATCGTCCTAGCAAACCGGCCACATATATTTATCACTGTACTTGCACTTAAATATTACCATTGCGGCCTCATTCGGATGACATTCGACAATGATCGAAGTTCGGAAATTCCCGATGCTGACAGCTGTGGCTCTGGAAAAAGAAATATCTGTACCATTCTTATGAATGGACATTATTTTCTAAGTACAAAAGTCTTTCATTCCCTTTGTGGATACTTCAGTTTTCCATGTCAAATCAAGACCTTCCGTACAACAGGACATAGTCATTTTATTTGCACATGCCAGAGCACACACATACTTTACAAGCCTGCTGCTCAAGGCATCCCCTACTACTAAGTATAATACCTCACCAATAACTGAATGCTGGCGATACGAAACAATACAGAGCGAAAATCAGGGATGGGTGGACATGTCCCATAACGTTTTTTTGCAAGTGGTACCATTGTGTTTTAAATAGAGATACGTAATCGTCTTTAAAGCCACCAGATTTTATAAACACTATCGCATATGACTATGTTACTGTCACATTTGGTATTGGTTGTACCAGCGCACACAAGTACCCATGTTAAAAACAATACCGGCTTTCCCGTTTCTATGCGTTTGGGCGCTGATGACCATGCTGTTTAGCGCCCGAAAACCTCAAACCACACACACACACACACACACACACACACAATACCGGCTTTGTAAAATTCAAATGGCTCTGAGCACTATGGGACTTAACTTCTAAGGTCATCAGTCCCCTAGAACTTAGAACTACCTAAACTTAACTAACCTAAGGACATCACACACATCCATGCCCGAGGCAGGATTCGAACCTGCGGCCGCAGCGGTCGCGCGGTTCCAGACTATAGCGCCTAGAACCGCTCGGGCACCCCGGCTGGCACCGGCTTTATAAATCAGGGTATGGTATTGCTTCCGAATGAAGTAATTATTCCCACAAATACCACGACACTGAATACAGTCGGTGATCACTGGGGTGTGTATTAACAGACCGACAGTGTGGTTACACGTCGCCGACGGTGTAAGCTCGTAATAAAATCGCCGAATTTAGAAAGTAATTCGACTAAGGAACGTGGTATGAAGCCGGTGTTTGCAACTCCCTCGTGCCGCCGCTAGATATTTCTCCAGTATTCGCAACGCATTCTGCTTCGATGCCACTTCAGAGGTTCTGTGCTTTGTCAATTGGGTTATAGCGATGGTTGATTGAGATTGATCACATACAGTAGATGGAATGCTGATTGAGGTAGTAAGAAATGCACACTGGCCTTTCAGATCTATTATGTTACGCTTCCTGGTAGAAATGCTGTCTGTGATTTGGACTCAAGTCCTTCCATTCAACCACATATTTGCTTTGGATCATATGGAGAAGTCTTTTAACGATTACAGTCACTAGTGTATCATATTTGTGGCATTCTCATATCCCGAAGAAACGAGTCACATTTATCGAACCTGTCTGTTACAGTAAAATTCCAGTGTGGATTTAGACAGTCCCTGTGCATCTTGTAACTTCTCCTCAGACTCTGTGCAATAGATCAATATCTGTATATTTAATAGGATCGCCGATAATGCTCGACGCCAACACGCATACGGAATTCGTTTTCGATATATCGGAATAGAGAGATATGGTAAAAATCTTATCGAGTTCTCTATCAGGTGAAGTTAGTCGAGCTTTTATAGTTCATAAGTTTTCTCATTTTGATGGTACAGAATAACGATGATAGATTGTTGGGATGACAGACGTGAATGGATCCTGAGGGACACGGATCTGCTTTGGACTGCAGTACCTGTATGCTGTTGAGTCTTCCTAATTTTCCCGATAAGAAACACCACCGCAACTATTCGTGCTGTCTTTTATACTACCTTGCATTGCAGGAGCAGGCATCGTTTGGCGTTGACCTTACACATCATCCACAGCTGGCGGAGCTACGAGAACATGAACTCCTTTCCATTGAATGGTCAAAACACGGTCCTGTCACACTAACTCAGCTTACCCTGTTCCGACAAGGGTTACAGGATGTGGTAGATACAACTCTCTCCGACTTCTGCTCAGTTCTGACTTAAATTTGAACGATCACATACGGAAAGCTGCAGGGATGGCAGGGCGGAGTCTGAGGAGCAGTTACAAGATGCATAGGGACTGTCTAAAACCACATTGGAATGTTACTGTAACAGATAGGTTCGATAAATTTGACTCGTTTCAGGATATGATAATGCCATGAATATGGTTCACTAGTGACTGTAATCGTCAAAAGACTTCTCCATAGGATTCAAAGCAAGTATGTGGTTGAATGGAAGGACTTGAGTCCAAATCGCAGACAGCATTTCTACCAGAAAGCATTATGCTAGAGATCAGAAAAGCCAGTCTACTTTTGTTATGACCACAATCAGCACATCATCTACTGTATGTGATCATTCTCAATCGACCATCACATATAACTCAGTGGACATATCGCAGAACTTCTGAAGTGTCATCGAGTCAGGATGCGTTACAAATACTAAAGAAAATCTAGCGACGACATGAGGGAGTTGCAAATGCCAGCTTCATACCACGCTCCATAGCCGAATTACTTTCTAAAATCTGTGGTTTTACTGCGAGTTTACACCTTCGGCGACGTGTAACCACACTGCCGGTCTGTTAATACACACCCCAGCAATTCTCTTTCTAAGACACACTGGTAGCACTCGCAAAAAAAAAGTCATGTCCACTCATTGCTGATTTTCGCTCAGTATTGTTTGGTACGGCCGGCATTCAGTTATTGGTGAAGTATTATACTTAGTAGTAGGGGCTGCGTGATGGATTCGCCTTGAGGAGAGCAGGCTTATAAAGTAAGTGTGTGTTCGGGATGTGCAGTGAAAATAATTATGTCCTGTCATAAGGGAGGTATGGATTTGACGTCGAAAACTGAGATCTCTGCAAAGCGAATGAAAGATTTTTGTACTTGGAAAATAATGTCCAGCCATAAGAATGGTACAGATATTTCTATTTCCAGAGCCACAGCTGTCAGCATCGGGTATTTCCAAACTTCGCTCATTGTCGAATGTCATCCGACTGAGGCCGCAATGGTAATATTTATGTACAGTGATCAAATATATGTGGCCGGTTTGCTAGGACGATTCTGTAGGGGGTGCATGGCACATAGTGGCGGTGACCTGAGGCAGGAACGATTAACGTTTCTAGCTTATGGCTGGAGCCACATGAATGGAAAGACCAGCTGGGGTACAGCAATGTAGCTGATCTAACCGTGTCGTCCTGTAGATGGCTGAATAGCGAACTAAAATTCAGTATGTGTTGGACAGCCTTCGTGATCGTTTGTGCTGTCCCTGTAAATATGAGGAGATTCAATATGGACATGTGTTTGCGCTGGACCATTATTCCCTCCCATGTAATTTGTCCGGATCACTGCGTGTGCACCGCTTGCAGCTCACAGCTGCTAGCGGCGCTGACTTCGGTCGCGCAGCTTGAGGCTGTTGCCAATGGGCACCACTGTGGGGAGCCGGACTTGGGTATCACGGGGATATCAACCTCGTCCCGTCTGTCCTCAGATCGGTCTGCCGCTGTGGTTGTCCCGGTTGCTGCCCGCAGTGGGGCTGAGCCCTCGCCTGTGGTTGATTGGGAGGTAGTTCCAAGGCGTGGCAGGCAGCGAAAGACGTCCCCAGAGGCTGATCAGAAAGCCTCCCCGGTGCGTCTGACAAACAGGTTTCAGGCACTGTCTCTGGCTGAGCCAGATGCAGCTGCCTGCCCTGTTTCAGAGGATGATTCTCAGTCTTCAAGGTCCGGGCAATCACAGAGGGTGGGGTTATTGGTAGTTGGGAGCTCCAATGTTAGGCGCGTAATGGGGCCCCTTAGGGATATGGCGGCTAAGGAGGGGAAGAAATCCAGTGTGCACTCCGTGTGCATTCCGGGTGGAGTCATTCCTGATGTGGAAAGGGTACTTCCGGATGCCATGAATAGCACAGGGTGCAGCCAGCTGCAGGTGGTGGCACATGTCGGCACTAATGACGTGTGTCGCTTTGGATCTGAGGAAATTCTCTCTGGGTTCCAGCGGCTATCTGATTTGGTGAAGGCTGCCGGTCTTGTTAACGAGATGAAGGCAGAGCTCACCATCTGCAGCATCGTTGACAGAACCGACTGCGGACCTTTGGTGCAGAGCCGGATGGAGGGTCTGAATCAGAGGCTCAGACGGTTTTGCGACCGTGTTGGCTGCAGATTCCTTGACTTGCGCCATAGGGTGGTGGGGTTTCGGGTTCCGCTGAATAGGTCAGGAGTTAACTACACTCAGCTGGCGGCTACACGGGTAGCGGAGGCTGTGTGGCGTGGACTGGGCGGTTTTTTAGGTTAGAAGGCCTCGGGAAAGTACGGGGTGGGCTGCAATCTCAAAGGGTGCATGGCAAATACAGGACGTGCTTGGATCAAGGAAGAGTCGGAATTGTAGTTGTAAATTGTTGTAGTTGTGCTGGGAAAGTCCCTGAGCTTCAAGCGCTAATAGAAAGCACAGAAGTTGAAATCGTTATAGGTACAGAAAGCTGGCTAAAGCCTGAAATAAGTTCTGCAGAAATTTTTACGAAGTCTCTGACGGTGTTCAGGAAAGATAGAGTAGGCAGAATTGGTGGAGGAGTGTTTGTGTCTGTCAGTAGTGGTTTATCTTGTAGTGAAGTCGAAGTAGATACTCCGTGCGAATTGGTATGGGTGGAGGTTATACTTAACAGCCGAACTAAGTTAATAATTGGCTCCTTCTACCGACCTCCAGACTCCGATGATATAGTTGCGGAACAGTTCAGAGAAAATTTGAGTCTCGTAACAAATAAATACCCCACTCATACGGTTATAGGTGGTGGGGACTTCAACCTTCCCTCGATAAAATGGCAAAAATACTTGTTCAAAACCGGTGATAGGCAGAAAACATCTTCCGAAATTGTCCTAAATGCTTTCTCCGAAAATTATTTCGAGCAGTTAGTCCACGAACCCACGCGAATTGTAAATGGTTGCGAAAACACACTTGACCTCTTAGCCACAAACAATCCAGAGCTGATAGAGAGCATCATGACTGATACAGGGACTAGTGATCACAAGGTCGTTGTAGCTAGTCTCAATACCGTTTCTTCCAAATCCACCAGAAACAAACGCAAAATAATTTTATTTAAAAAAGCGGATAAAGTTTCACTAGAAGCCTTCCTAAGAGACAATCTCCATTCCTTCCGAACTGACTATGCAAATGTAGACGAGATGTGGCTCAAATTCAAAGATATAGTAGTAACAGCAATTGAGAGATTCATACCTCATAAATTGGTAAGAGATGGAATTGATCCCCCGTGGTACACAAAACAGGTCCGAACTCTGCTGCAGAGGCAACGGAAAAAGCACGCGAAGTTCAGAAGAACGTGAAATCCCGAAGATTGGCTAAAATTTACAGACGCGCGGAATTTGGCACGGACTTCAATGCGAGATGCCTTTAATAGGTTCCACAACGAAACATTGTCTCGAAATTTGGTAGAAAATCCGAAGAAATTCTGGTCGTATGTAAAGTACACAAGCGGCAAGACGCAGTCAATACCTTCGCTGCGCAGTGCCGATGGTACTGTTACCGACGACTATGCGGCTAAAGCGGGGTTATTGAACGCAGTTTTCCGAAATTCCTTCACCAAGGCAGATGAATGGAATATTCCAGAATTTGAAACACGAACAGCTGCTAGCATGAGTTTCTTAGAAGTAGATACCTTAGGGGTTGCGAAGCAACTCAAATCGCTTGATACGGGCAAGTCTTCAGGTCCAGATTGTATACCGATTAGGTTCCTTTCAGATTACGCTGATACAATAGCTCCCTGCTTAGCACTCATATGCAACCTCTCGCTCACCGATAGATCTGTACCTACAGATTGGAAAATTGCGCAGGTCGCACCAGTGTTTAAGAAGGGTAGTAGGAGTAATCCATCTAACTACAGACCTATATCATTGACGTCGGTTTGTAGTAGGGTTTTGGAGCATATACTGTATTCAAACATTATGAATCACCTCGAAGGGAACGATCTATTGATACGTAATCAGCATGGTTTCAGAAAACATCGTTCTTGTGCAACGCAGCTAGCTCTTTATTCGCACGAAGTAATGGCCGCTATCGACAGGGGATCTCAAGTTGATTCCGTATTTCTAGATTTCCGGAAAGTTTTTGACACCGTTCCTCACAAGCGACTTCTAATCAAGCTGAGGGCCTATGGGGCGTCTCAGTTGTGCGACTGGATTCGTGATTTCAAGGTCGCAGTTCGTAGTAATAGACGGCAAATCATCGAGAAAAACTGAAGTGATATCAGGTGTTCCCCAGGGAAGCGTCCTGGGACCTCTGCTGTTCCTGATCTATATAAATGACCTGGGTGACAATCTGAGCAGTTCTCTTAGGTTGTTCGCAGATGACGCTGTAATTTACCGTCTAGTAAGGTCATCCGAAGACCAGTATCAGTTGCAAAGCGATTTAGAAAAGATTGCTGTATGGTGTGGCAGGTGGCAGTTGACGCTAAATAACGAAAAGTGTGAGGTGATCCACATGAGTTCCAAAAGAAATCCGTCGGAATTCGATTACTCGATAAATAGTACAATTCTCAAGGCTGTCAATTCAATTAAGTATCTGGGTGTTAAAATTACGAACAACTTCAGTTGGAAAGACCACATAGATAATATTGTGGGGAAGGCGAGCCAAAGGTTGCGTTTCATTGGCAGGACACTTAGAAGATGCAACAAGGCCACTAAAGAGACAGCTTACACTACACGCGTTCGCCCTCTGTTAGAATATTGCTGCGCGGTGTGGGATCCTAACCAGGTGGGATTGACGGAAGACATCGAAAGGGTGCAAAAAAGGGCAGCTCGTTTTGTATTATCACGTAGTAGGGGAGAGAGTGTGGCAGATATGATACGCGAATTGGAATGGAAGTCATTACAGCAAAGACGTTTTTCGTCGCGGCGAGATCTATTTACGAAATTTCAGTCACCAACTTTCTCTTCCAAATGCGAAAATATTTTGTTGAGCCCAACCTACATAGGTAGGAATGATCATCAAAATAAAATAAGAGAAATCAGAGCTCGAACAGAAAGGTTTAGGTGTTCGTTTTTCCCGCGCGCTGTTCGGGAGTGGAATGGTGGAGAGATAGTATGATTGTGGTTCGACGAACCCTCTGCCAAGCACTTAAATGTGAATTGCAGAGTAGTCATGTAGATGTAGATGTATTTGATTGAGAGAACATCGATTGTGGTGTGTGTCGTGTGCATCTAGCAGGTGAAAGACGGGTGGAAGGCACGTTTCCTGGTTCTCTAGACATGAGAAACACCATAGTTGACTTTGTAAATTATAAGGATGATTTGGAATCTATTATATCACCGACATCGGTATTCGCGAATGGAATTATCAGTTTCGCCTACTTTTTTCGAGTTTTCAGGAAAAGGCCTTCGCAGACGAGATAAGTTTCTCGTTCTCCGTGGTTTACAGCATGTTCCTCCTTGCTCCACCTCGCTAAGGTTTCGGGTTTCTAGAGAAATAATTTCCAGTCTATATTTTCATAATTACACTGTGCAAACGATACTGCTAAGCAGGCGACATTGCTATGTGCTTGTTATCGAAAAGTATCGTGTAAACGGTATGATATTCTGGTGAACCATGTGAAAATATATATGTTCTCGTAATCCCATTGTGTGGAGTGGGTGTAGGAAGCAAGCAAGCAAGCAGGTCGAGGTCAGAAACAGTAACGCCTTTGTGCCAAGGGGAAGCGATCCAGCCTTTGTTCAACAGTTTGGTGAGTGACCTCGGTCCGCTGAGGGTGCTCTGGTGACGTGTCAGGCTAGCGTGTGTGCGGGGGCAGATGACTTGTGATCGTCGCCTGCAGTGGATGACTGCCTGACATCGCAGGAAATATCTAGTGCTGCGAGGAGTATATACAGTGCATGTGCTTTTGCTATCTGTCTTGGTTTGAATCCTGCCTCGGGCATGGATGTGTGTGCTGTCCTTAGGTTAGTTAGGTTTAAGTAGTTCTAAGTTCTAGGGGACTGATGACCACAGCAGTTGAGTCCCATAGTGCTCAGAGCCATTTGAACCATTTATCTGTCTTGGTGGTATATGTACGAGTGTCTGGCTGTCGATAGCTATATGCAAGATGCAGAAGTGGTGATTTTGTATGGTGCAGGATACGAATTGTCTGTTTACTACATCGATATGGTATTTGGTGATACATCTGGGTTGGAGATAGGATCCTTGCTGAAATATTTTAGCTTTCCTCGACAGCAGCAGAACAGTGTAATTGAGGAAGTGTCTTTCCATATTTCATGATCTGAGACCACTTTTGCGTGGTTTAACTGTCAGTACAATCCGGCGATCTTCGCAAAACACTTTTGTCATTGAAAGTCTCGTTCGAAGAAAAAAAAATGGCGGACAGTGCTCTCACACTGGCAGCAGCAGCAGTTTGGCAGGTAAATTCAGTAAGAGTCAATCAGAATGCCCCATTCATTCACAAGACATCCTTTGTGTGGGGGCATAGGAGTCTGTACAGATAGGTTTGAACAAGATATGGCAAGGTATCTCTGTGGCATTAGAACATCTCCAGGCTAGCAGCTGTCGGACACCGACAATTCCAGCCATTTTTCTCTTCTGTAGGACAGTGCTTCGAACTCTGTTTGCATAATTGGTCTGATTTTCCCGTCTGCGATTTGACTGTGCTCTCTTTCCAAACAACAAGAATGCTTTTGTGGTGAATGGTGTTTTCGCAAGCTTGTACAGACATGACACACACGTCACACACGGGCTGTCCCGTTAGGATCGCTAGGAAGAAATGCATCCTGTGTTATTCTGGGATATTTTCGTAAAGAGTTTCTGAAAGCATTGAAAGAGATCTCTATTTCGCATCCAGAGGGAGATTGGCTGTTATTTACGTAGGTATGAGATGTCAGTATTACACTGACAACCTTTTAGCTGTGCCTATGAGGTTGGGCCGCTAGGCAAACATCTCGCTTGGCAAGTAAGCCAGCGCTGGACCCACAAATATGAGAGCAATGCGTCAGCGCACCAACCACGGTGGCGGCCAGGTAAACACCTGTGCTGGCAGAGGTGTCTTGCATGTGGGACAGGCTGGCCTGATGTGCACGCCTGACACACCTGATCATCATTCCGCCTTGGACCTCTGTAGGGAACAGTTCACTGATATTTTGCGGTCGAATTTCTTAGTGATAATCCGAATCCGCTTTTACATGCAATGAGTGTTTGTGCACTGTGTTATTCGGCTGTTTAAGCGTCGTGAGCACATCTGAAGAGCGCTATACATGCCTTATTTTGATAATTTTAGGTGTAGTGAATGTGTCTGTACGTTAGTGTACTGCATTATTTTGTGAATATATCTGTAGCCTATGCAGTGCATTATTTCGCCAGTTTACAATTAGTAATCACGTTTTGCAGTTCGTTTTACATGCATTATTTTGACAATTTATGAGTTGTTTGCATGTCTGTACATCAATGTAACGCATTATTTCGGTAATTTACGAGTAGTTTGCAGATCTGTAGGCCCCAAGCACGTCAGGGCGAGTGTTTCATATCACTGCAATAAATAATCTATGTTAAGTCCATCCCTAAATAAATTGTTCCAACTTCTCACTGAAAATAAATAATGTATACTTCTTCCACTCCAGCTGCCAGACACAGACTGAGTCCTTTTCCTGGAATTTTCTCCCCACACCACCATCTTGGATTATGTCATGGGAGATACGACAGTGCCCTACATTGGCGGTACTGTGTACTAGGTCAGTTGGACTCCAGACCTCACAGTGAAGCCTATGACAACTCAAATTGTTTAAATAAACAATGCATGCAAAATAAAGATTTATGTCCATCCTATCCAGCAGCCCAGCATACACTGAATCTTTTCCTGCCAATTCCAAGACAGAGGTGGTTGTTGGATGACTTAGGTTAGTGGAGGTAGCCCAAGTGACCTCTTTTCCTGCCAAAATTTGAACTTCATGCGAAAATTTTCCCACCATTTTCTTGGTGAGTGGAGGGAAGAGGGGTGGGGAGGGGGTTAGGTTAGTGGAGGTAGCCCAATTGATCTATTTTCCTGCCAAAATTTGATGTTCCCACTATGATGTCATTGTAATGTTGCCACATCTATGGCAGCCATCTTGGATCCACCATCTTGAATAAATTTGGCAACAATGCAGATGGGATGACTCTCTCTTTGTCCCATTACAATGTGTACAATATCTTGGCTTTAGCTTGAATTGCCGGTCCCAAGAGATGCATGCACTGTTGGGTTGTGGTGCTCAGTCCAATGACTTAGAATGTTTTCCATTCTTTCCATCGCCTCTGAACGAGGTTTGGTCACCCTAGTCGCACTTAAGTTAATTGAAAACTGAGCGATTTTTCGAATTGCTTCCGCATTGTCACGAATAGTCCTCACAGTGGATTCACTATGTACCAAAGCACGCTTAATGTCACAACGAAACAAAACTTCTAACTTTGTTCTTACTGAATATGACCTTCTTAAGCACTTCTTCCCCCGACAGACACACTGTTTTCCCTTTTACTAGACATTTTAAGCAAAGATTCTGTTAAGTGCAACTTCACAGCTGTACTGGCTTGGTTCAAATGGCTCTGAGCACTATGGGACTCAACTGCTGTGGTCATAAGTCCCCTAGAACCTAGAACTACTTAAACCTAACTAACCTAAGGACAGCACACAACACCCAGCCATCACGAGGCAGAGAAAATCCCTGACCCCGCCGGGAATCGAACCCGGGAACCCGGGCGTGGGAAGCGAGAACGCTACCGCACGACCACGAGATGTGGGCGCTGTACTGGCCTGAACTAACTATTCACGTCTCGACAGATATGACAGAAGATATGCTTTGAGATGCGCTAAAGCATTACCGTTTCCGCGTACTGTTAACAAACAGCACAGTGGGACTTAAAACTAAAATCACGTATGCGGGAAAACGCGGATAACGAATCCGCGTTTGTGGGATATACCTGTATTTTTTACCATAACCCTTCTTCAGGCCCCATCCACAACCATTTTCATGTGCAGTGAACAGAATCGTATGCAGTGGGGCAAAAATAATTGGAACCGTACCTTCCTCAGCAATAACAAGCCCAACATAGTCAGATGACAACTGCATATGTTTATGCAATGGTTGACAGATTACGATTTGGGCCTGAAGATGACTCCATTTTGCGTCGAAACTAGTACCATGCCTTAGGAGTGTATGTGTTTATGTTCTCTCTTTACCAATACCTCCTTGGTACTGACCATAGACACTAGAACAATACTTTAGAATTGATAGCACAGTTGATTTACATAAAATGCTTCAAACTCCGTCAATCTGCACAAAAGCCACCCGTTTCTTCTTCTTGTTAACTGTCTGTTATATCATCACAGCAGTTTCATACCTACTATTCACCAAAAAGGGGTGCTAACCTCTCCGGCATTTGCACATCTGGAGAAATCTTGTGCTCTCTGATGAGTGCAGGACAGCAGTTACAGACTCGGTTCGCACTTTCCTTCACGAAACGTGGAATGTAGCGGTCTACTTCTGGTCAACTGCAGGTTAAATCGGGGCAATGCTGAAGGGAGCGTTGGTCAAAGACAATGTGAGGGGATCTTTTGATCTCTTACTTCATCCTAAAAATGCGAGAATGACCTTTGACTCCCATCCACATAGAGAAAGATCGTAAAATACGCACTTTGAATGAAGTGCTTGAGATACGTAGATCGCTGTCTGGTATACTTTGGTGTATATGTCCGAGAATTAACAATGAATGGACGAGTATTCTATCTCCAGTCCCAATGGTACTCGCAAAGTAGTGGAGGGGCTGTTGAGCGATGATAGAGAAATTGGTGAGCATGCTGTCACATCACTCATTGGAGTTGAAATTAGAGTAGAATTTGTGGTGTCACCGCCAGACACCACACTTGCTAGGTGGTAGCTTAAATCGGCCGCGGTCCATTAGTACATGTCGGACCCGCGTGTCGCCACTGTCAGGATCGCAGATCGAGCGCCACCACACGGCAGGTCTCGAGAGACTGACTAGCACTCGCCCCAGTTGTACGACGACTTTGCTAGCGACTACACTGACGAAGCCTTTCTCTCATTTGCCGAGAGACAGTTAGAATAGCCTTCAGCTAAGTTAATGGCTACGACCTAGCAAGGGGCCATTAGTAACTTCATGTATCTACAGAGTAGCATTTGTATCTTCAAGAGCGATGTACAACTATGATGGAATAAAGTTAAGTATTACTGCAGCTACGTACTTTTCTTTATAGCATTCATTACGTATCCTGTTTCAGACTTCACGCCATCCTTCGTGCGCTTATAGCGTGCATTTCGGCCCCCTAAAACACACTGTATCGGCTCCTCTGTCGACACAACAGAATTACTAAAATTGAGTGCACTACCAACTGTGATGATTATTATTACAGTACATCGACGGTGTCTTTTCCATCCCATCCATCCACTGGTACACTGTTGATTAGCACATGATGACTGACAGACATCGCTTGTTTGAGATGGAGAAAGAATCTTGGTGGAGGGGCAACACCTTCTAGGGTTGGCAAGCACCGAAACAGTGATCGTGTATGTGACTGCAGTATGAGGAATCAAACTATCGAAACAGGACACTGAGCCATCAGCTATCCCATCACTGTGAAGAATGAGTTTAAATGTAGAGCTTGTCAGTTACCTTTGGACAGCAGTTTGGAAACGCTCTACAATGTCTCAAAACTCTTCCAGTTTCCTTATGTTGAGACTGTCTTCTATTTCAATCACCCAGTGTTATGGGAGCAGCAGTAACATGATTTACAGCATGCAGTGTCTAGTTTTAGATTATATTAGATTAGTAATTGTTCCATAGATCATGAATACAACACTTCGTAATGATGTGGAATGTGTCAGGTTAATAAAAGGTATCTATACAAGATATTACATTAGACAAAATATTACATGACACTCAATATTTTTTATTTATTTTTATTTTTTTGTGGGGTTGGGAAATTATCCACTTACAATATCCAAAAATTCGTCTAATGAGTAGAAGGAGTTGCCATTAAGAAATTCTTTTAATTTCCTTTTAAATGCTATATGGCTATCTGTCAGACTTTTGATGCTATTGGGTAAGTGACCAAAGACTTTTGTGGCAGCATAATTTACCCCCTTCTAAGCCAAAGTTAGATTTAACCTTGAGTAGTGAAGATCATCCTTTCTTCTAGTGTTGTAGCCATGTACACAGCTATTACTTTTGAATTCATTCGGATTGTTAATAACAAATTTCATGAGTGAATATATATATTGTGAGGCTACAGTGAAGATTTCTAGCTCTTTAAATAAGTGTCTGCAGGATGATCTTGGATGAGCTCCAGCGATTATTCTGATTACACGCTTTTGTGCAATGAACACTCTTTTACTCAATGCTGAGTTACCCCAGAATATCATGCCATATGAAAGCAGAGAATGAAAATAGGCGTGGTAAGCTAATTTACTCAGATGTATATCGCCAAAATTTGCAATGGCCCTAATAGCATAAGCAGCTGAACTCAAACGTTTCAGCAGATCCTCAGTGTGTTTTTTCCAGTTCAACCCTTCATCAATGCATACACCTATAAATTTTGAATATTCTACCTTAGCTACCGATTTCTGATCGTAGTCTATATTTATTAATGGGGTCATTCCATTTACTGTGTGGAACTGTATATACTGTGTTTTGTCAAAGTTTAATGAGAGCCCATTTGCAGAGAACCACTTAATGATTTTCTGAAAAACATCATTTACAATTTCACCAGTTAATTCTTGTCTGTCGGGTGTGATAGCTATACTTGTATCATTGGCAAAAAGTACCAGCTTTGCATCTTCGTGAATATAGAATGGCAAGTCATTAATATATGTTAAGAACAGCAGAGGACCCAACACCAAACCTTGCGGCACCCCATTCTTGATTGTTCCCCAGTTTGAGAAATCACCAGTTTTTTGCATATTACGTGAACTGTTGATTTCAACTTTCTGCGCTCTTCCAGTTAGGTATGATTTAAACCATTTGAGCTCTGTCCCATTATACCACAGTACTTGAGCTTATCTAGAAGTATTCTATGATTTACACAATCAAAAGCCATGTGAGAGCCAATGGATCGAAACGTGTTAATGTCAGTTTCGAACCTGACACAGATCTGGAAGTCATGATGGAAAAAACAAAATGTATGGTGGCGTACAAAGCTGTGTCATACACTGCTGACAGCAGAAAAAAAAAACCGTGTTTGAATCACACATGGGCAAAGGGAGCCTCCCTTGTGAGTGATAGTCTGTGGGATGTGGTCCTCCTCCTACAGTGCACGCAGTGACCTGTACACTGGTCTGTGCAGGTGACTGAGTGGATCAACAACTGTATATTTAATGGGGTCGGCGCATATGCTCGATGCTGGCACATAGGTGGTATTTGTTTTCTGTTCTCTGTCAGATGAAGTTAGGTATGTTTTTTATGGTTCATTGTCTTTTATTCTCTCTAGGGTGGTACATGGTAGAGAGAATATTTGGGTGACAGACGTGGATGCACCCTGAGAGATGCAGATCTTCTTCGCACTGCAGTAGGCATGAGAAACACCTTAGTTGACTTTTTAAGTTAGAAGGTTGATTCGGAATCTGTTATATCATTGTGGATGGAAATAACAATTTCCTCTATTTTCTCGAGTTTTCAGGTAAAGATCTTCGCAGACAAGATAAGTTTCTAGTTACTCAGTGGTTTGCAGTGCGCTCCACCTCGTTGCACATCACTAAAGTTTCATATTTCTAGAGACATAATTTCCAATCTTTATCTTCGTAATTATACTGTGCAAGCAATCGGTAGCATACTGTTATGTGCTTGATATCGAGAAGTACCCCATAAATGGTATGATATTCTGGCAAACCATGTGAAAATACATGTATTCTTATAATCCAAGAGCCTTGATGTGTGTGTGTAGAAAGAAAGCAAACAAATAGGTTGGGGAATCAGTCCAGCCTTTGAACAACAGTTCAGAGAGTTACCGAGGTCCACTGAAAGCAATGTATTTGCACATTGGGCCAGTGCGTGTGCAGGGGCAGATGACTTGTGACCGCCATAGTGGATGACTACTCGACCTGGCAGGAAATATCTAGTGCTGAGTGCATTTGCATGTGCTTATGCATCTGTCTTCGTAGTGTATGTACGAGTGTCTGGTGGTTGATAGCTATTTGCAGGATGCAGAAATGGTGTGCAGGATACAAATTGTGTGTTTATTACATCAATATGACATGAGGTGATATAGCCAGGTTGGAGATCGGCTTCGCACTGAAATATTCAAGCTTTCCTCAACAGTAACAGAGCAGTGTAATTAAGAAAGTGTCTTTTAGTATTTGACAACCCGTAGACCACTTTTGCAGGGTTTAACTCTCAGTCCGATACAGCGAGCTGTAAAAATATTTTTGCCATGGAAAGCCTTGTCTGCAGAGAAAAATGGCGGACCATGCTCCCACACTGGCACAGTAGCATCTTGGCAGGTAAATTCGGCAAGAGCCAATCAGAATGCTCCATTCATTCACAAGACATCTTTTGTGCTGGGGCATAGAGCCTCTACAGGCTGGTTTAAACAAGAAAGGGCAAGATATCTATGGAACATGATGTTTTCTTTGTTCAAGTGTTCAAAGACAAGTTGAAGCAGACCATCCATATCTGTCCCTTATTGGCCATTGTGACATTAGGTCATCTCCAGACCAGCAGCTGTAGGACACCCATAATTCCAGCCATTTTTCTCATCTGTAGGACAGTGCTTCCAATTCTGTTTGTGTTATTGTTCTGATTTTTCCATTTGTGCTTAGACTGCGCTCTCTTTTCAAACAACAAGAATGCCTTTATGATTAATGGTGTTTTCGTAAGCATGCATAGACATGATGAAGGCTTTTAGCAGTGAGAACAACAGCGAACGTTTACCGTTTCTGGGACGTTTGTTGAAAGCAGGATGTTACGATTTCCGGGAAGGGTAATACGTTATGGATGGGGTGCCTTATTAGTACAATCAGAAAGAATTAGGTGTTATTCTGAGATATTTTCGTAAACAATTTCTGAAAGCAATGCAAAAGATTTCTATAGTATGCGTCTGTCCAGAGGGAGATATGGCTGTCAACTACACCGACATGAGACCTCTGCCTAACACTAACAACCCTATAGCTGTGTCATGCTTTTGTACCTCAAGGCAGGTCGCCACAGACGCTAATAACTTGTGCTGACCTATGTTTTGAACAGGCTGTCCTGTTAGGAAAGAATTTCCACGCAGATAAGCTGAGACATCACGAAAGTTCCTATAACAAAAGCGATCATCAACTATTTCGGTGGCACTTCACGATTTACAGGTAGAGGTAATATGTAATGAACGAGCTGTCTCGTTAGTATCGCTAGGAAGAATGCATCCTGTGTTATTCTGGCATATTTCCGCAAACAGTTTCTGAAAGTAGGGCAAAATATTTCTACAGCATGTCCAGAGGGAGACTTGGCTGTTATTTAAATATACATGAGACATCAGTTTAACACTGACAACCTTTTAGCTGTGCCTGCGATGGTGTGTTGCTAGGAAAGCATCTCACTCAGCAATTAGGCCAGCCCTGGACTCAAAGGTACAAAGATGATGTGTCAGCACACCAGCCACAGTGGCCAGGTAAACACGTACTGCCCTCTCCAGGCGTGCACGCCCAGATGCATCTTGTCTGTGTGACAGCCATGTGCACCCGACACAGTTGGTCTTCATTCGGCCTCAGATCTCTGTAGAAACAGATTACTGATATTTTCTGATCGAATTTCGTAACAATAATTCGAAAGCGTTTTTACATGCAATGAGTGTTTGTGCACTGCATTATTTCGGCCGTTTAAGCATAGTGAGCATGTTTGCATAGCGTTATACATGGATTATTTTGACAATTTTACGCATAATGAACGTGTCTGTACATCAGTGTACTGCATTGTTTTCTGAACATGAATATAGGCTGTGCCATGCAGTATTTCAACAGCAGTAGGACAGAGACTAACGGTTTCCCGCCAATTCCAAGGAAGAGGTGGTAGTTGGATGAGTTAGGTTAGTCGAGGGGGCCCATTTTTACCCGCCAAAATTTTCCCGCCATTTTCCTAGGTTAGTGGAGGTAGCCCAATTGAACTTTTTTCCCACCAAAATTTGAACTTCCCGCCAAGACGTCCTTGCGACGCTGCCACATCTATGGTCGCCATCTTGAATCCGCCCTCTTCAATAAATTTGGTAACAATGCAGAGTGGGACCATGTCCTTGTTAACCTACTACTTACAGCCATGTTCCAAGAAACTTTTAGTCTCTGACATTTTGTCCAGTGTCGTACTGTGCATTTCTTTACAGGTGCTCCTGGCGAGGCTGTCTTGCCAACTATTGTGCAACGGAGCTAAGGGATACTAACATGTACATAATGAACGTGTCTGTACATCAGTGTACTGCATTGTTTTCTGAACATGAATGTAGGATGTGCCATGCAGTATTTCAACAGCAGTAGGACAGAGACTAACGGTTTCCCGCCAATTCCAAGGAAGAGGTGGTGGTTGGATGAGTTAGGTTAGTCGAGGGGGCCCATGCACATGCAGGAATAGTTGGCAAGACTCAGCGTCCTCAGGAGCACATGTGAAGCTGTCCAGCACAACTCTGGACGAAATCTCAGGGACCAAAAAGTTTCTTGCAACATGGCCACACAACCTGGAAGACTCGCCAGCAACTAATAGTAACACAGCTGTGTTACTGTGGTGGCGCTGTGGTTAGCACACTGGACTCCCCTTTGGGAGGACGGCGGTTCAAACCCGCGTCGGGCCATCCTGATTTCGATTTTCCGTGATTTCCCTGAACTGATTCAGGCAAATGGTGGGTTGGTTTCTTGGAACTAATCTGACACGAATTTTTCATGTTTTCTAAATTATTTATAGTGTCTCTAAGTTGACCTTAATGTAGCTTGGCGTGGAGTATTCTAGTGCTGAATTCTAATTTCGAATGCAAAATTGTTTCATGTTTTATTGCGAAAAGCGGTTTTAATAGTTTTGGTCAGATTAGACAGCGCAAACTTGGAGCTGTTAGGTACGATTGTGTAGTGAAGCATTTGCATCATTGTGCGTCTGGTACTTGTCTCACGTCAGTTACAGAGCAAATTAGAGTACTAGCATTCTTTTTTTTTTCAAAATTCGGCAGGAAATGTGTTTCCTTAAAACAAAGCAATTTAATTTTTTATTGAACAGAAAATTGTCCCTATGCACTTGCGATGCATGCACGTTATACTAAATGCACATGTCTGCCCAAATTACGAAAACTATTGTCAAAACACCTAATTAGTTATGCAACAAGATTGTCTATAATGGACTACGACTATATTGTGTTGTAATAATTATTTTGATATTATATTTTTGAGGAATATTGCACACCGTTTAAGCCTCATTGATATTTGAATTACAGTCATCAACATTACCAAGTATGAAACTTCCAGTCAGATTAAAACTGTGTGCCGGACTTGGTCTGGCACACAATTTTAATCTGCCAGGAAGTTTCACATCAGCGGACACTCCTCTGCAGAGTGAAAATCTCATTCTGGATTACCAGGTATCTTTAGACACAGTAATTTTCAGCGTTAGATATAGATATCTCCAACTCGCTGCTGTTGTGATTCGGAAAAGGATGCCTTATTTCGGACCTAGAATTATGACTGCATGATCACTGTGATTTAATCGATCAGGATGTGGGTTTGTTACACATGTCACAGCGTGACAGGACAGTAACAGAAAGAACTGAATTCTTCAGTGCTCTGAAAGGATGTGATTTAATGGCTCTGTAATGACGACATCTAAAATGTTTTAAAAAGTTTCCTTATTAATATCGTGCAACAGAGCTAAGGGATACCTAAAATGAACATGTTAACATCTTCTGTCGAGAATATGCAGGAATAGTGGGAAAAATTTCACTTAAAACCAAAGAAAAATCCTGAGATTTGTGGAAACCCTAGGAGGTAAAGTCAAACTCGAGATGTCTTTTATTGTGTTGAGCCTTTAAACTATTAGTAATTATAAATAGATAACCTAGCAATGATTTATTTAGTTAAAAAATAACATTCACATTTTTGTAATAAGCTGAACCATGCAAGAATTAATGCATTTAAGTGAAAGATTAATATGAAGGACCACCAATCAGAACGTTTCTCTGTGGGGGCAGAACGGTAGAAGAGACGCTACGGAACGCCTCTTTGTGAGAAGAAGGCGAAGACCGTCAGCGTGAGTGGTCGCAACGAATAGCTACTGGAGGCAGCAGCGGGGACGGCGAGGCATTGGAGCAGCCGAGTGATGCTGCAGCACCAGATGATACATCCTCATGCAGACGCTGGCTTGCCAAGCCATCTTCTCGGTGTCTACAACTCAGCTAGGAGTTATTCCAGCTCGTAACACCCGAGGCTACAATAATTACGCCAGTGTTAGTCTCTGGGATAAAGATGGCTATCATTTGTTACGTTGCATAGAGGAAGAAGGTCCATCACAATTTTGGATAACTGGTGAAATATATTCAAAGCCTTTCCGGTGGGCGTTTTTAACCGCTCATTGAATTGTAGAGATGGTTCAAGTTCCATTTAATACTTTGTCCTGTATATTAAATAGTTACATTCACTGAAAATTCATGGAAGATAATTTTACTGACACGTTCTCCAATGACACTGTTAATTTCGCAAATTTCACTCCTTAGGAACTTTCAACACCATAGACTTAGTGGGAAGCAATTACAGCATAAGTAGGGACCTTGTTAGAGTTGGTTCGCTGGACTCATTGGCAAGAAGACGTAAAATACGAGTACTAAGAGATTTTTAACCTCTATGTGGGGGAAGGGGGGTAGCACAGCTTATCGAAGAATTGATCTTGTGGGCAGAGAGGATTGTATACTTGTGTAAAGCTCACGGCTATGTCGACTATAGGAAACTCCCTGGCAGGGTTTTTCCAGCCAGTCAGGCCTCAGTGGATGAACTAGACGAAGAATGTCCCACAACGTCATCTCCCCCCACATTTATTCCCCTAGTACTTCCCCAACTCCTCAGGTACCCAACCCAAGATGTGGTGTGGTCTGTGCTGTAGCTCTGCGTAACACATGGGAAGTTGTGTCATGAGTGTAGCCTTAGGTATACAAAGAGGCCTCCCTGAGTATTTAGGCTTGCACCACGTGGGTCTCCATGGGCCTAACAAATCTCCAGTTCTCTTTGGACCAAAATGGAGATCATGGAGCAAAACAAAACAGAACCTGAGCGATTTGATGAGACCTCAAACACACAAGCATCGAGGCTGAAACCGATATAAGCTGTTTCTGCAACTGGATCAGGTGACAGACCAGTCCAAGAAGCGGAATCGTCACCGAGAACTTGGACCAGTACAAGATCAAATCCTTGTCTGAGGCTCAGAGTAGAAAATTTCTCAAAGGACACAAAGAAAAGGAAAGCAAAGATTGGCTTCATGAATATAAATGGAGGGAATTAAAAGGTGTAGAACATACAATCTCAAACAAAAAAACTTTATCAGAGTGACAGGGACAAACAGACCCTGTCTACCTTCAACACAGCGAACAAGAGGACGAAGGAGGAGTCTAATACTCCCTTTTGCCAGGACAATTAGACCTAAAAAAATCGAGGCAGAAAGTAGGGAAACAGACCTATAGTATTGAAGACTCGGTTTTCAGGATGGCGGTTATCCAACAGGGCTATCCACTGGTCAACATCACCTCGCAGCAGATGGAGCTTGTTCAGATGGCTCCCGGTGGTCTAGCGGTTCAGGCGCTCAGTCCGGAACCGCGGGACTGCTACGGTCGCAGGTTCGAATCCTGCCTCGGGCATGGATGTGTGTGACGTCCTTAGGTTAGTTAGGTTTAAGTAGTTCTAAGTTCTAGGGGACTGATGACAACAGATGTTAAGTCCCATAGTGCTCAGAGCCAGATGGCTCTCTTTGAAAACACCTTGTGGGGTATGCAAGTCCAGGCCCCAAATTCAGGAGGATCTATGTAGACAAAGGTGCTCTAATTTTTGTCCATGGGGGGATGGAACAATGTATTGGCTTGAGGAGATGGTGTCCATGATAGCGGCATGGGAGGAGGTGAAGCTATTGGTCAAGACAGTGCCTGAGCTCTTACAAATCGAAAATATAATCTGGGTACCGAAATTCTTATGGATACGCATCCAAATCCTCTGTTCGAGAAAGTAAAGTTTCAGAACCAGGAGGTCTCTCAGAGGACTGGAGGGTAATCAACTGAAAGGTTGTATCAAATGCGCAAACCCTTGTGGTGAAGGCTAGTGAAAAATCTGTGAGGGCAATATAGGAACAGAGCCTATTATTGTACTTAGGGTACTCGCAGATTATGATCAGGATAATGGATGACATTGTAAGTACCCATGGCACCAAGTTGGAGCCTGCAAGTTTTGCAGATAAACCTGCAACACAGTAAGGGAGCAACTGTCGCCCTGAGTTGTCTACTGGGAAGAGAGAAGGTGGATATGACCCTGACCCAGTAACTACGTTTATATAAAGGGGATGTTTCAGTCCTCGTAGTAACTGGAGATAAGTTGATTTACACTAGAAATCTAAGATCTCCATGACATACATTTATGTCAAGAATGGAATTTTATACACAACCTGTGGCGGACTTCTTTACAGGGACTTAGTGACTATCAGGATGAAGTAGAAAGGGAGCACAAGGGAAGCTGCACTGGCCTCAACTTATCTTCCTTACGTGAACGATGATATATACAAACAAGTGTGCAGACTGATGGATAATTGTTCGAAGTTGAATGAACAACTATTGGTTGGTTGTGATGCCAATGCCCGCAACCTGGTTTGGGGATTGTTAAGTAGCAGAATAGGACTCTATTTAACCAAAACTGTGATTCCAACCATTTTTATGAGTCTGATACTTGCGAAGTCTACACAAAATTATGTAGATAAATGAGCAAACATTGTATCGTTATTAGTTTCCTGAACTGATGAAATTAAGTCATCTGATATTTTTAGACTAATTAAGATGAAATATAATTAATTTTTAAAGATATGTATTCACTAACAAAATTAAACAAAAGTCCAGTCTACTTCACAAAATTCATATGTAGAACACGGACAGTAATTGTTATTCAGCTAAATGTAAAGATTCAGGATTTATGTTAGGAACGAAACCAAAACTGTAATTTATTATGAAGTTAGCAATGAAAATAATTAGTACATTATTGTGAATACATATTTGATATAATTTGGTCATGATAAGGGTGATTTTGACGTGTACAGTATTTCAGAAACATTGTAACAATTTGCGAAGTTAAATTCCATAACCAGTTCTGTGAACACAATGAAATCAATTGTAAAGTCATTTAACTTCAATCCAATCAATGCAGAATGTAACTTTGGCATTGTTACAAGCTATATAACGGGCAGTGGTATTAGCTGTGAGGGGTTGTCTTAGGTCATCTGTTACACACTAAACCTCTGTCAATCTGTGCCGGTTTGTGATGCAATAAACAAGTTTAAAAAGTATTTGGGCTGTTTCGGCTTCATCATTTATTTCATTAACTAGACACACAGTGCCTGACATACGTTGAACGAACCCAGGTTATATTAGAAGTGGAAGAAATTGAACAAAGCACTGTTACACAATTCACTGAGGATCAACGATAATCAACAACGTAAGTAGCTAAATTTCAGCCATGAAAGCTGGTTACGTTTTAATTTGGTTGGAGTAGCTGGTATAATACAGACATGTGTTAGAAAGCAGAGACACCAACAGCAGACGTGAGTACCTTTTTCGAATATTTACTCGAAAGAAACCTGGAGATCCTGAACGGGGTAGGGAACCTACCTTCAGGGACATAAGAAGGGAAAAAGTAATAGACATAACATTTGGCTCCATCTTAATGGGTAATTATGTAAAAAAGTAACATATGACGTTGCAGCAGTCTTTATTAACCACATATATAACAAGTCTGATATTGAAGAGGGTGCTAAAGAGATCATGGCCTGTAGAAATTCTACGAAAACAGATTGGGACTCATACAGGAAAGACCTACACTCACTCCTACCTGTAGTCAGGAGTTCAATAAGGAGTCCAGTAGATCTTGAAGAAACGTCAGACGAAGTGACGTCTGCCATTATGACCTTGCTCTTAAAAAATTAGTTTACCACCAAGAGGTGCACAAACAGGAATGGACCTTGATGGAACAATGGCCTGGAATTCCAAAGAAAGCAGGCAAGAAGACTGTTTAACGCTGCAAGAAGGAAAGTACAATGGGAAAAATATCGGGAGGCCCTTGCCAGACATAAACTTGCGATTAAGCAAGAGAAACTAACAACCAGAAACGTATTCTGTGAGGACGTAAAAATCCTCTCCAGAATACTAACCAATTCAAGAGGAACTCTAAGGAGGGAGGGTGAATGGTATATGAGGACAGCATGTGAGATGCTAGAGGTGCTTCACAAAACACACTTTCTTCAGTGGATTCTGGCAGATAATACTGATTAAGATTCAGACCCTGGGTGGTCCTGATTCACAGGAAAGCAAAGGGGGAACTGGGAATCTACCAGGTAACGTATATATATATATATATATATATATATATATATATATATATATATATATATATATATATATATATATATATATATATATATAGAAAAGAAACGAGTTTCAAACGTTCAAGAATGTTTCCTGCTCTGCTGCAACAAGCAGAAGAGCAACTAATCTGATTTCTATACATACTGGTTTTAAAATCACCCTAGCAACAGGAGTAATTCTTAATTCTTGGAGGACAGTGAAGGTTGTTTTCATTCTGAAGCAAAGTAGATAGATTATACCAAGGCTAAGGTTATGAGAGCGATCAGTCTGTCCTCCTTTCTTCTAAAGACAATAGAAAAACTGGTTAATGTACATGTTAGGGAAGGGAGCTTAACTGAGTTTCCTCTACATGTAAACCAGCATGGGTATCAACCAGCCACATCATGCGAAACAGGACTTCACCAGCTTGTTGAGGAGGTGGAAAAAGCGCAACACGTCAGAAAATTGTGCTCTGCATCTTTATGGTTCTTGAAGGGGCTTTTAGCAGTACGACTTTCGAATCTATGGTTACAACAGCAGAAGAACATGGTGTTAAGTCCACCATATGTAGATGGATTAACACCATTCTGAGTAAATGAAAGATAGAAGCCATCATGTTGAATGAGAAAATGATGATCAGCACCACCAGAGGGTGGCAAGGAGCCGTTATGTTCCCACTACTGTGGAACTAGTGGCGAATAGACTCATCTAAGAGTGTTGTAGTACCATTCACGAGGAAGTGCGTCTAGAATACTTACTGGAAGCTCAAGCTCCTCGACAAAATTCTACAGTGCAAGTGGCACTGAAGTCTCTAGGGATAA
Organism: Schistocerca nitens; assembly: GCF_023898315.1. Classification (NCBI taxonomy): domain Eukaryota; kingdom Metazoa; phylum Arthropoda; class Insecta; order Orthoptera; family Acrididae; genus Schistocerca; species Schistocerca nitens. Next base: position 279,605,490 of record NC_064618.1, on the reverse strand, counting down.
ACCTAGATGCGATACTTCCTTGAACCCCACATATAAAGAATGTGCGTTCTGTGGTGAAAGATGCCCTTATTTGCGCTAGGATAGTTTGTGGTAAAAACTGTGGTCTAAGCCACAGAAGCCTACACTGGATGTACACACTGTAATAAGACCTATAAGACCTATAATAAGCTACTGTGGAACAAAATACAACAGAAGGTCGCTGCTAAGGAGTTTGGCAAGGTGCAGAGATCAGCCTGCTTAGCCATAACAGAAGGAATTACAGCACATCCAGTGTTGGGATGTAGACCATGCTGGACAGGCCCCATTACACATTTGGGTTGTAATGGAGGAAGCAGCAGGGGCATACAGGTTAACTACTGGTAATAACTGGAAACTTTTAGGAAATCCAGAATCTCTTGCATTATATGAGTGTGGTAAACATAGGAAAGGCCAGGGACATGCTGGTTGACTATGTAACAACTACCAGCTGCTTAAAAAAACCTTTCAAGGTATTAATCAGAAAAAGAAAGCAGTGGAAGAACGGACGTCGATACTGCTCAAGACACATAACCTGTTTACTGATGGGCCAAAAACAGATGCTTGGACTGGGACACAGCCTAGACTAGAGAGAGCAGCCTCTCTAGGGAAGAAGCTGTTCACGGTAATGCACGTGGAAATACTGCATCTGCTAGCAGAGTGTGCGCTGAGGAGGATCTACATAAGTGCTACAAGGATCATGGTCTCTACAGTCATTCAGGCAGCCACACGGCTCTCAAATATCAGCCTTTAAACGAGGTCAAAGATCGTTGCAGAATTCCATGTCACCCTTGTGAGGTTAGGGCAAAGCAACAGGGTAAACTTTATGTGAGTCCATGGTTGCTCAGGAATCAATGGCAATTAATAAACTGATAGGCTGTCTAGGAAAGGTCTGATGATTCCATTTGTTGATCGAGAACCTGTCATAACCATCACTAAGGTGATGGCAATAACACTCCTACGTAGGTGGATTAGGAAGCAGCATGCAGAATGTTGGACCAACATCCAAAAACAATATGGCAAGCTAATAATATCGAAGCCATGTTTCAAGAGAAATTCTGTAATTATAGGCTTAAACAGAAGATAGATTAAACTCATGGTAAGACTGATGATTGGCTAAGGGTACTTTAAGGGACAGCTACAAACAGTGTGTATAGAGAAAGAAGTCACTAAGTGCAGTATATGCGTCAAGGTGGATAAAACTGCACCATATTTAATCTCCCAGTGAGAAGTGCTGAAGGTCGAAAGATGCAGGATACTGGGGTTATTAAGACCTGAAGAAATTGTGCATAATAAAGAACTCGTAAAAGGCCTCCTACTATTCTACAAAAGGTACCAGCTGACTTTACTAGAATTTCAGAGAGAGAAATCGTGGAATAAACTCAGTTTCGGTGCGGCCAACGGTGGGCTAAGACCATTGTTTCTTTTGCCTCCCTGTGTAAATGGGTTGGTATTGCAAGGCTAAATGGAGATTGTCAATTTTCCTGCAGCAATTTGACCTTGACACCAATTACATTAAGAGAAAAGATTGAAAATGTGATTACATGCTCTCATCTACCTGAAGACGTTAGTGAATTTGCCAGGTAAAATGATTGTGATGGAACATTCAAACTCCTGTATTTCAAGACGGCAAGAGAGAAAAAGCAATGGAGTCCATCTGTAAGAATGTCATACATCACCAGAACGAAGATGACTGCCTAAAGACAGTCAAAATCAAATACGGCAATGAAGACTCTGAAAAATTGAGACAATACACTAAGAGCTACAGTGGTGTTCTGTTACAAGGATAAATATAAATTGAGAGGATTGGTGATCATGATGGGTGCAATACATAGCAGAAATAACTGATTGTTGTCATTTGGATTATGATCATTTTGGACCAAACAAGTTTGTGGCCAAAACATTGGAAACCATAACTTTGTATAATATGACACATAAAGTCATTGAGAGGATTAGATCTTATGACAGATGGCAGAAGGTTAAAATTTCAGATTGTACCACAGATGTACGATGTAAAGCATCAGACGTAATGATGCCTTATAATTATTGTGCGTGGATTTTTCTGGCCCTTTACCGAAAAAGTTCTGGAATTTTATATATATTGTGGTTGCACATTAAATTGTGTCCTCCATGAAAAGCTACAGCTAAGACTGTGTTTCATAAGTTAACTAATGACTATTCTGCAAAGACAGGTGAATGAAAATGAACATATTGTCTGACAGAGAACCACACTTTAGTTCCAACATCTGGAATAATGGGATGCAGGAGAACAACATAGATGCTATCCATACATGTACTGATTAACAGACAGGCTGCAAGAAACTATTACCTTGTGTAAACAGTAAAGCTAGCCGGCCGAAGTGGCCGTGCGGTTAAAGGCGCTGCAGTCTGGAACCGCAAGACCGCTACGGTCGCAGGTTCGAATCCTGCCTCGGGCATGGATGTTTGTGATGTCCTTAGGTTAGTTAGGTTTAACTAGTTCTAAGTTCTAGGGGACTAATGACCTCAGCAGTTGAGTCCCATAGCGCTCAGAGCCAAACAGTAAAGCTAGACATAGCAGTTATCAAGAGCTAAGTAAACTGTCTGCGACTCAAAGCATCATCAGTGGATTCTGCAGTTCTTACTTCAATTTTAGTTATTTTACAGTTTAGTCAGATATGTAACACCCCAAGATTTGTTGATAAATATAGCAAAGATTGTCATCTTCTACAAACGTCTTGCATATTAGTCTAGTCAGTACCATGTAGAGACAAATAGAGACAAAAGCATGTGTACACATGTGTGTGTGTGTGTGTGTGTGTATTCTACTTCATCAACGGATAACTCCAATAGCTAGCATTTTTCCTTCTTTAGCGTGTGCTTGTTGACAACTCAACACTTGTACTTTTTGTGAGTGGTCTCCTTTAATCCTAAAGTATTAATATATGAGTCAGGCTGACTTGACCTGGTTATCTGGATTCTTGCTGCACTGAGGGCGATACCTTAATTTTATTCAGCCACGTCAAGTACATTATTTTGTGGCGCAAAAGTACTGTTCTCACGGTTAACGATTACTTACATAGGGAAGTTTACTAACAGTCGACAGCAGAGGCTTTCACTTTCTTAAAACACAGGCGTGCGGGGTAGCCACGCGGTTTCGGGCACGCTGTCACGGTTCGCGCGGCTGCCCCCCTCCCCCTCCCACCCCGTCAGAGGTTCGAGTCCTCCCCAGTCATGGGTGTGTGTGTTGTCCTTAGCGTAAATTAGTTTAAGTTAGGTTAAGTAGTGTGTAAGCCTACGAACCAATGACTTCAGCAGTTTGGTCCCATAGGAAATTCCCACAAATTTCTTAAAATACACACACACAGAAACTGAAGATAGGGAATTCTAAACTGAGTCTTTTGAGATATACACTCCTGGAAATGGAAAAAAGAACACATTGACACCGGTGTGTCAGACCCACCATACTTGCTCCGGACACTGCGAGAGGGCTGTACAAGCAATGATCACACGCACGGCACAGCGGACACACCAGGACCCGCGCTGTTGGCCGTCGAATGGCGCTAGCTGCGCAGCATTTGTGCACCGCCGCCGTCAGTGTCAGCCAGTTTGCCGTGGCATACGGAGCTCCATCGCAGTCTTTAACACTGGTAGCATGCCGCGACAGCGTGGACGTGAACCGTATGTGCATTTGACGGACTTTGAGCGAGGGCGTATAGTGGGCATGCGGGAGGCCGGGTGGACGTACCGCCGAATTGCTCAACACGTGGGGCGTGAGGTCTCCACAGTACATCGATGTTGTCGCCAGTGGTCGGCGGAAGGTGCACGTGCCCGTCGACCTGGGACCGGGCCGCAGCGACGCACGGATGCACGCCAAGACCGTAGGATCCTACGCAGTGCCGTAGGGGACCGCACCGCCACTTCCCAGCAAATTAGGGACACTGTTGCTCCTGGGGTATCGGCCAGGACCATTCGCAACCGTCTCCATGAAGCTGGGCTACGGTCCCGCACACCGTTAGGCCGTCTTCCGCTCACGCCCCAACATCGTGCAGCCCACCTCCAGTGGTGTCGCGACAGGCGTGAATGGAGGGACGAATGGAGACGTGTCGTCTTCAGCGATGAGAGTCGCTTCTGCCTTGGTGCCAATGATGGTCGTATGCGTGTTTGGCGCCGTGCAGGTGAGCGCCACAATCAGGACTGCATACGACCGAGGCACACAGGGCCAACACCCGGCATCATGGTGTGGGGAGCGATCTCCTACACTGGCCGTACACCACTGGTGATCGTCGAGGGGACACTGAATAGTGCACGGTACATCCAAACCGTCATCGAACCCATCGTTCTACCATTCCTAGACCGGCAAGGGAACTTGCTGTTCCAACAGGACAATGCACGTCCGCATGTATCCCGTGCCACCCAACGTGCTCTAGAAGGTGTAAGTCAACTACCATGGCCAGCAAGATCTCCGGATCTGTCCCCCATTGAGCATGTTTGGGACTGGATGAAGCGTCGTCTCACGCGGTCTGCACGTCCAGCACGAACGCTGGTCCAACTGAGGCGCCAGGTGGAAATGGCATGGCAAGCCGTTCCACAGGACTACATCCAGCATCTCTACGATCGTCTCCATGGGAGAATAGCAGCCTGCATTGCTGCGAAAGGTGGATATACACCGTACTAGTGCCGACATTGTGCATGCTCTGTTGCCTGTGTCTATGTGCCTGTGGTTCTGTCAGTGTGATCATGTGATGTATCTGACCCCAGGAATGTGTCAATAAAGTTTCCCCTTCCTGGGACAATGAATTCACGGTGTTCTTATTTCAATTTCCAGGAGTGTAGAATTAGTGACCGTAAAGAGAGTCAGATGGTACAATGTAATGAATTAGCAATATGTGTGAAGCATGGCTCAATCATAAGCTGTTTACTTTTCGTATCAAGGAACTACCTTCCTTGACGCCATCTTCAATGCCGACGTCATCATAGGCGGCAACGCTGAAGTCTCCTTTGATGGTAAATGTGCGTCCTATTTCCGGCGAGGCAAATCACGAGACGCGCATTGGACAGCACCATCTGCCACAGTCATCAGTCCAACTCTATCATATCCATCACACCACAGGCTTTTCCCACACTGTTATCCGCACCCACGCCACACGATGACGATGTGCAAGTGTTTCCTACTGTGGTGAAAGATGACAATATTGTCTTTCCAGTCTTACATCTCAGTCACAGCTTAGGAAATTAATTCAAGATGAAAGTTCTTGTCACAAAGATACCTTCAGTTTATGAAAGCGATTATTCCGCCATAGCATACTAGTTACCTAGAAGCTTGATGAAACGTGGAAACAACTGCTACAGTACAGTACAGAAGGTAACTGAAAAAAATATGCAATGATGCGAACAGAAATGGCACTTGTATTCAAGGATAATAATTAAATTGAAGTCATCGTGACTCACAATGGTCCTCATGACATGACAAAAGGTGGGGCATGGTTCTTAATTGGGTGTGTGATCACCACAGATGGCGATGCATTCTCTGAAACGTGCCCCCCTGCTAGCGAAAAGATAGGTATGGAGTTGTAATGGTTGGGCGTTGTATCCCTCTACCAGCGAGACTGAAAACTGCTGGTTGGCATATGTGGACATACTGCAGTATGTCACTCCACTGCATCCCACACCTGCTTGGTTGGATTTAAGTGTGGAGAAAGGGAGACCAGTTCATTCGCCGAATATCCTCTTGTTCCAAGAGCTTCTCCAGATGCGCAGTTTAATGCGATCGCCCATTGTCTTGAAAAAAAGAAATCTGGGCTAATTCACCCTTGAAAAGAAACGCACGGGGAAGGAGTACAATTTCACAATAACACTGGCTGGCGAGTGTACATGTTCAAAGATCTTACGGTCAGCATGTCCATGCAACATTTTGCCTCCCTGCACTTTAACACCTAGACCATCAAAACAGCCATATTCGACAAAACTGTAGATTCCCTCAAATGACTCGAGGTACGACCACGTAATGCACCCAAGGGCACTGTTGAACATGATCGTTTTGGTACGCCAGATGTTATGGAGAGGAATAATGTTGCATGAGTACACAGGCCTCCAGATCTTTGAACATGTCACACTCACAGGTCAGTGTTATTGTGGCTCTTACTTCTTCACCACCGTGCGTCTTTCAAGTGTGAATTTGGCCCTGACTTCATTTTTATGGATGACAACGCATGACTGCATGAAACTGTGCAGATGAGGAGCTCTTTAATAAGAGGCCATTCATGCAAAATCATTGGCTTGCCTGTTCCCCCAACTTAAACCTCATCGAGCATGTATGAGATGCGTTGGGGAGAGCGTATTGCAGCATGTCTATGTGCACTAATGACCATCCAACAGTTATGAACCGTGCTGGCGGAGGAATGGAACGCCTTGCCATAAGAACTCCTTGCCAACTTTGTCGCCAGCACGGCAGCACGTTGCAGAGCATACATTGTCATCCAAGGCGATGATACACTCTATTATGAACGATGTCCCGCCTTTTGTAATGTCAAGGGGACCACTATGAATCGCGGCGACTTCAGTATAATTATTGTCTTTGAATAAAAGTGTAATTTCTGTTCATCCCACTGCATATTTGTTTCTGTTAATGTTTGTACTGCACTGTACCAGTTCTTTCTATAAAGGATGTAATGAGTACATGTGCAGATATTTTTGTATGTGCTACCTTCATAGGTAGACATATCAGTGTGTTGATTTTCTTTTCTCTGCATCAAACACTCTTCCTGCAAACGCATCACATAGTTTACTACCTGATCTTTTCTCCACAGGTGTATCTGCATCAATAAGTGGACTACACTTGTCAGTAAAGGCTAACCGTTTTGTGTATATGCATCCACACCAACACCTGACCTGCTGCCCAGAGGAAAATAAGCGTTAATGGCTTGTTCTTGCCACATTTACTTGGAAATTCTAACTAACCTAAAAACAAACTACTCCTAATAGTTATAATTATTAGCCTGCAAATAAAGTAAATACTGCTGTAGGCCTAATGTTGTTCAGTACACCATCCTCAGTCACCAATAGAAATATGTGCACTCATGTGTGTTACACACTGTATATTGTCCAAATTTCATCGAGCTTTTCGTCCTTAAGTTTTGCACACCAGAGTACTTGTGAGGAAAGCAGTATGAAGAAAGGCAGCTTTAGATATAAAGTTAGCTCACAGAGAAATCTATAAATTAATTCTATCCCATACTAAACCACTTTTACAAGAAGACTGGAACATACTCAGGCAATTACAAGGCAGTTATTAAGAAGTAGTTTTCAGCAGTCTTCCATTGAAAATTTGGCTCTTCAAAAACGAATACAGCAGAAAGATTTGTAGCTTAAAAACTAGGGTTTTGTGGGTATACCTGCAAATAAAGTTAGCATGTCTTGCTTACTAACAAACGTTCAAAAGAACAGATATGAAAACATTAACCAATTGTACACAATATTCAAGTTAAAAGTGAGATAAACTAACTGTTGACACACTCCTTGTGGAACAAACAGCGTCTTGCATTTTGTTAAGTGAGGCTACATGCTAAAGCAAAAAACATCTCTCCGGTTCTGGTACACTTAACATTCAAAAACCTTTCCCCAATGTCGTCCAAGTTAAGAGAACGACATGTTTCATGTCCAGTGTTAGAACTGCTAAAGCTCTTAATCTTGCTTCATACATCAGGTTTTTAGGAAGCGTTTGGATTAGTTTCAGCTTATAAAATGATCTTTCTGCCGTTTGAGAAGTCACTGTCAAGGTCAAGTACAGCTGAAGAGCTGTGCATACATCATGGAGTCTACTTGCCAACATAAGTATTTTCAACAAGCATAAATTTTGCGAGATCAACATTTGACATGTTTTCTTTGCTTCCAAATTCTTTACACATGCTTTTTATGTTAATATGTTCATGTGAAAGATTTATGGTTAAATCTGATCTGTACTTTCTATGCAGATTTCAGCTATAGTATGAATATCTCCATTTACTAACTTAAAAAGATGAACAGGATGTAAGAAAGATAAATAATCATTAACATACCGTAGGCTGGTAAAACGTTTGTTTAATTGTTGGATTAAAAATCAACAGAAACATTGATGAGAGTGACTTGAAAAGACTTTAGTGTATCCACCATTCTATGATCTGCAGATACTCATCAAACATTTTCTTCACTTTGTGGGTACATTTTGAGGTCAACTTGGATCAATGCTCCAGATGTTCGCTAGAACTTTTGCTTGTTTTTCTACAGCTTCAAAATTGTTTCTTATGGTTACTGTTTTTTTCTTTCAATTTGAAGAAGTCGAAAGGCATTCTGTATGTGAGCATTAAGGAATTGCAAGAGTTTGGAAACTAGGTTAATATTTTACTAAATTTTACTTTGAAATAGGATAGGTTGGAAAAAATCTAAAGCTGACATTTTTTATCAAATTAGAAGCTTGTTTCCACTTTGATTTCTTCTTATCCTTTTAAATGGTATGACATAGACACTGCAAAATTTTTACGAAATCCTGTTTGATTTATAACATTAAATCAAATCTGTAAGTCCATCTAGTTGGACGCAGCTTCTTTGGAGTCATTGTAACATGTATTTCAGTTGCAACAGTTTTATTTATTTGTTGCCATTGAATCACAAAAGCACTAAAAAAAGTGCAAATGTGTTGCATTTTCTCATAATACCATTGCAGTTCCATTACATGCATGATGGAATCATTTAGAACCAAATTTAAATTATATATTGAACAACACATAAACACAGAATTTTAGACCTTTGCTTTAATTATGGAATGCAAACATGAATATTTACCACTCATAAATGCAGCACCTTTTTATCCTTGACATCTGCACTTAAGCAGTTGCAATTTCATCTTCTCTAAATCGGTTATTAGTCTTTTTCAAAACTTTCAGCACCATGGCCTCCAACCTCTAAAAACGATTCCTTTACTTCCAAATCCTTTAAAACTTGATTGCTTAAAACTAAATGCAAAAAGATTGTTTTATTGTTTTAAGTAGTCAGTCTTCTAACTGGTCTGATGTGGCCCACCACGAATTCCTCTCCTATGCCAACCATCTCAAAATAGCACTTTGCAAACCTACGTGCTCAATTATCTGTTATTTGCTGGATGTATTCCAATCTCTATCTTCCTCTACATTTTTTAGCCTCTACACCTCCCTCTACTACCACAGAGGTTATTCCCTGATGTCTTAACGAATGTGCTATAATCTTGTCCCTTCTTCTTCTTACTGTTTTACATATATTACTTTCCTCGCAAATTCTGTGGAGTACCTCTTCATTTCTTACGTTATTACCCCACCTAATTTTCAACATTCTTCTGTAGCACCACATCCCAAACGCTTCGATTTTCTTCTGTTTGAGTTCTTCCATGGTACATGTTTCAGTACCATTGAATGCTCTGCACCAAACATACGTTCTTAGAAATTTCTTACTCAAGTCAAGGTCTATGATTGATACTAGTAGACTTCTCTTGGCCAGGAATACCACTTTCGTCAGTGCTAGTCTGCTTTTTATGGCCTCCTTGCTCCGTCCATCATGGGTTATTTTGCTGCCTATGTAATAGAATTCCTTAACTTCGTTTACTTCGTGATCCCAAGTTCTGATGTTAAGTTTCTAGCTTGTCTGATTTCTACTACTTCTTACTCTCGCCTTTCTTCGATTTACTCTCAGTCCATATTTTGTACTCATTAGACTGTTCATTCCACCAAACACATCCTGTAATTCTTCTTCAGTTTCATTGAGGATAGCAATATCGTCAGCGAATCTTATCATTGATATCCTTTCATCTTGATTTTAATCGCAAACTTGAACCATTTTTTAAAAAAAATTCCATCATTTCTTCTTCGACATATAAATACATATATACATGTATATACACATTATATACATACATAAATACATATAAATGAAACAGTAGGGTCGAAAGACTACATCCCTGTCTTACACCCTTTTAATCCGAGCACTTCGTTCTTGGTCTTCCAGTCTTATTGTTCCCTCTTGATTCTTGTTGTATTGTAGATTACACGTCTTTCCCTAAAGTTTACACCCATTTTTCTCAGAATTTCGAACGTCTTACATTGTTTTAAATTGTCGAATGCTTTTTCAGATCGAAAAATCTTAGTCTTGATTTTTCTTCAGTCTTGCTTCAGTTATCAACCGCAACGCCAGAACTACTTCTCTGGCGCCTTTACCTTTACTAAAACCAAACTGATCGTCATCTAACCGATCCTCATTTTTTTTTAATATTCTTCTGTATATTATTCTTGTCAGCAAATTGTATTCATGAGCTGGTAAGCTGATCGTGCGATAATTCTCGCACTTGTCGGCTCTTGCTATCTTCGGAACTGGGTGGACGACATTTTTCCGAAAGTCTGGTATTCCGCCAGTCTCATACAATCCACATACCAAGGTGAATAGTCGTTTTGCAGCCACTTCCACCAATGATTTCAGAAATTCTGATGAAATGTGATCTATTCCTTCTGCCATATTTGATCTTAAGTCGTCAAAAGCTCTTTCATATTCTGAATCTAATACTGGATCCATTATGCCTTCCCTGTCGAGTCCTGTTTCTTGTGCTGTCACGGCATAAGAGGAGTGCTCCCCCTCACAGAGGTCTTCAGTGTACTCTTTCCACCTGTCCGCTCTCTCCTCTGCATTTAAAAGTGGGATTCCCACTGCACTCTTAATGTTTCTACCCTCGTTCTTCATTTCAAAGGACGCTGTTCTGACTTTTCTACATGCTGGGTCAAACCTGCTGACAATAATTTCTTTTCCGATTTCTTCACTTTCTCATGCAGTTTTCATGCAGCTTTCCTGTACTTTCTATTTGTTTCATTCCTGAATACATGTAGCTTTGTATTCCTGAGTGTACCTGATCATTTCTGTACTTTCTTCTTTCATTGATCAAATGAAGTCTTTCTTCTCTTACCCACGGTTACTTCAGAATTAACTTGCTTGCACTTATGCTTCTCTTTTCAAATTCGGTGCTTTCCCTGTTTAGGGATGTCCATTTCTCTTCAGCAGAACTGCCTACTGAGCTATTCATTATTGCAATATATACAGCCTGAGAGAACTGCAAGCATATCTCTACATTTTCGTATCCCTTTTCTTTGTGCATTGATTTAGTTATGACTTAGTCTCTTAAATTTCAGCCTACTCTTCATCACTTTTAAATTGTGATCTGGGTCTGTATCTGCTCCTGGGTACGCTTTACAAACCCATATTTGTTTTCAGAATCTCTGTCTGACCATGATGTAGTCTAATTGGAATCTTTCTGAATCTCACGATCTTTTCCAAGCATATCGCCTCCTCTTGTCAATTTTTGAACACACTATTCGCTATTATTAACTGAAATGTATTGCGGAATTCAACTAGACTTTCTCATCTCTCATCCCACAACAACACTAAGTTGGTCATTTCCAGACACACAGTTAGTTGTGTCTACAATAAGTGAAAAGAGTAACTCGACGTATAATTTCGTTCATGATCCGCTCTAAAACACGAGAATTTAACACTTGTATCACCTCATTTTGAATTTGTAAGGTCAAATATTTTGTCTTAAGTGTTTTTACTTGAAAGATGTACGGTACCTTTAGAGGAGCAACGCATCTCTTTCCTTATTTCAGGTTCATGATGGCTGCGAAAAGCAATTTGACAGGGAGCTAATGTTATTGTTACATTCAGTATTCTAGAAATTATAGCTTTCATTTGGTCATACTCTTCATTGAAAAGTGTGTTAATAATTTTGTCATGTTTCCAATTTCTATAAGTAATAAGTACATTTAAATGTGTGGCGCAAGTTTCATGTACTTTGATTTTCTTTCTTAGACCTTTCCAGTTATTTGTTTGTCTGTCATGCTGCTTATATAGTCATCCACAATTACGTGAGTGTTGCCAGTGCGGGGTTTCCAGCACAAACTGACCTTTCGATTATATTCTATAAATGTTCAATGAGATTCATGTTGCGCGATCTGGGTGGCCAAATCATTTGCTTCAAATGTTCAGAATGTTTTTCAAACTAGTGGCGAACAACTGTGTCCAAGTGACAAGGAACACTGTCATCCATAAAAATTCCATCACTGTTTGGGAACATAAAGTCTATGAATGGCTGTAAATGTCTCCATATAGCCGAATAAGCATTTTCAGTCAATGACCAGTTCAGTTGGACCAGACGACCCAGTCCATTCCATGTAAACACAGTCCACACCATTATTGAGCCACCACCAGCTTGCTCAGTGCCTTGACAATTTGTGCCCATGGCTTCACGGTGTCTGCGCCACTCTCGAAGCCTACCTTCAGCTCTTACCAACTAAAATCGAGACTCAGCTGATGAGGTTACGGTTTTTCAGTGGTCCACAGTCCAACCGATATGCTCATGCGCTCAGAACAGGTGCTGTAAGTGATTTCATGCTCTTAGCAAAGGTACTTGCCAAATTTCGCAGTGCTGTCCTAACGGATACGCTCAACGTACGTCCCACATTGGTTTCTGTGGTTATTACACTAACAAGGGGAGGCCGCCAATTGTGAAATTCAGATTCGATTCATACTGCGCATAATAAAAGCTCATGGCCAGACGTGTAATGTGGCAAAGCACCAAGATGCACTTCTCAGCCGTTGTCGAGAAAATCGACAGTTAAAAGAAACCTTTGCGGTGAAATACTCTCTACGATTACTAATTTTCTACAGCGTCGTGGCGCAGCGGTAAACACTCGGGTTCGTAATCCGAAAGTTGCGGGATCGAATCTCGCACCATGCAACCTTTTCTTTTTTTAGTATTTGTTTTTTGTAATTCAAATATATATATATATTTGAATTACAGTGCCCATACTGTATGGGCACTTCAATACAAGCCATTTTTTTAACTCGTTTTTAAAAATTCTACCAGAAAGCTGTTTCAGGTTGTTTGGCAGAGAAGTATATATATATATATATATATATATATATATATATATATAATTCCCTTCCCGGCAATCAGTTGCAACAATTATGCATATAATAAGTTGTTGAAAGTCGTTTGTCGTGGAAAAACTGGCGACTTCGAACATCATTATGTTTTCCGCAAACAAAATTGTATTTCACAAATGTTATTAATTGTCTTCATAATGTTAACCACGTATAGTTAACGGAAGACGTAGAAACGATATTCCGAAACGAATACGTATAGCGTAAGTCAAACGTTCGAATTACAATAGAGACCCCACGAACACAAATTTGCTGCGGCAGGTATGAAATATAAACTCCGTTACTCGCTCGTTACACTTGAAGGACAGATGTTGAATGGGCCGAAACGAGCCGCCGCATAACAGCGTAGTTGCCTGCTAACTTCGAAAGAAGGTAGATGCGGTCCCTAGCGCAACTTATAACATCGTCGAAAATCTGTGCGGACGGGAGAGCTTTGGTACACCCTGTTAAAAAAACGGAAAAATGGAGGCGGTACAATTGGAGAGCGATCCGCCTTCACCAACATGCATAAGCAATTCATTAATAGGTCACCGGATCGAATCTCGCGCCATGCAATTTTTTTTATTATTAGTTTTTTGTAATTAAAATATATATATATATATATATATATATATATATATATATATATATATATATATATATATATATATATATATATATATATATATTTGAATTACAAAAAAACTAATAATAAAAAAAATTGTATGGCGCGAGATTCGATCCAGTGACCTTCGCATCACGGACCCGAGCACTTACCGCTGCGCCACGACGCTGTACAAAAATCGTTGCTCGTACAGAGTATTTCACCGCAACGGTTTCTTTTAACTGTCGATTTTCTCGACAACGTCTGAGAAGTGCATCTTGGTGCTTTGCCACATTACACCTCTGGCCATTAGCTTTTATTATGCGCAGTATGAATCGAATCTGAATTTCACAATTGGCGGCCTCCCCTTGTAAGTGTTGCTTGTCTGTTAGCACTGACAACACTTCGCAATCGCAGCTGCTCTCTGTCGTTAAATGAAGGCAATCGGCCACTGATATGTGTGGTATTCTGGGCTTACTCCATTATGGAATATCCCATGTGTTTAATTCCAACTGCGACTGCTCATTGAAAGTCTGTTAATTCTTGTTGTTAGGCCATAATCACATCGGAAACCTTTTCACATGAATCACCTGAGTATTAATGACAACTCCGCCAATGCACTGCCCTTTTATACCTTTTATACCATCTGTATACATGCATGTCACTATCTCATGAGTCGTATCACCTCAGTCTACTCTCCCTAAGTTTTTTCTTCCACAAACTTTCAATATAAATTCATCATTTCGTATATAAAATAAACTTGAGATGCAGGTGTGTAGGCACATTTTATGTGGTAAAACAATTAGGACACTATTAATGAAATGTAAATGTGTCCATTCTTATAGAAATGGTGCATGTAACACAGTTGTAACAGCAGTTTGTGTAGTCTAACAATTTCATTATGAAAACAATTAATTATGTGGCAGGGATGAGGTATAAAGAAAGAAAATGGTGACTAGAGTTTTACAAAGTAGATTTATTTCTTCTGTGTTTGTTTCCCGGATATATTTTTTACTTTCTTCTTTTGTGTGATCATTTTGTCTGAAGCTGCTTTACAATTTCTGAGGGTATTTTCCTTCTGTCGTTACAACTACAAGAAAATGCTTGTTTTTCTCATCAGTCGCATTTCACTTTATTGATGTAAAGCGTCATCAGGGGTCTTTAATTAAAGATATTTACAATGTTTTACACTTTACGTTTCAGATAATATGTTTTTCGAATGATATCCCACAAGATGGTATAGTTCAACACTTTAAATTTCAGATCCCCCCCATGAACCATGGACCTTGCCGTTGGTGGGGAGGCTTGCGTGCCTCAGCGATACAGATGGCCGTACCGTAGGTGCAACCACAACGGAGGGGTATCTGTTGAGAGGCCAGACAAACATGTGGTTCCTGAAGAGGGGCAGCAGCCTTTTCAGTAGTTGCAGGGGCAACAGTCTGGATGATTGACTGATCTGGCCTTGTAACATTAACCAAAACGGCCTTGCTGTGCTGGTACTGCGAACGGCTGAAAGCAAGGGGAAACTACAGCCGTAATTTTTCCCGAGGACATGCAGCTCTACTGTATGATTAAATGATGATGGCGTCCTCTTGGGTAAAATATTCCGGAGGTAAAATAGTCCCCCATTCGGATCTCCGGGCGGGGACTACTCAAGAGGACGTCGTTATCAGGAGAAAGAAAACTGGCGTTCTACGGATCGGAGTGTGGAATGTCAGATCACTTAATCGGGCAGGTAGGTTAGAAAATTTGAAAAGGGAAATGGATAGGTTAAAGTTAGATATAGTGGGAATTAGTGAAGTTCGGTGGCAGGAGGAACAAGACTTTTGGTCAGGTGATTACAGGGTTATAAATACAAAATCAAATAGGGGTAATGCAGGAGTAGGTTTAATAATGAGTAAAAAAATAGGAGTGCGGGTTAGCTACTACAAACAGCATAGTGAACGCATTATTGTGGCCAAGATAGACACAAAGCCCATGCCTACTACAGTAGTGCAAGTTTATATGCCAACTAGCTCTGCAGATGATGAAGAAATAGATGAAATGTATGACGAGATAAAAGAAATTATTCAGGTAGTGAAGGGAGACGAAAATTTAATAGTCATGGGTGACTGGAATTCGTCAGTAGGAAAAGGGAGAGAAGGAAACATAGTAGGTGAATATGGATTGGGGGGAAGGAATGAAAGAGGAAGCCGCCTTGTAGAATTTTGCACAGAGCATAACTTAATCATAGCTAACACTTGGTTCAAGAATCATGAAAGGAGGCTGTATACATGGAAGAAGCCTGGAGATACTGACAAGTTTCAGATAGATTATATAATGGTAAGACAGAGATTTAGGAACCAGGTTTTAAATTGTAAGACATTTCCTGGGGCAGATGTGGATTCTGACCACAATCTATTGGTTATGAACTGCAGATTGAAACTGAAGAAACTGCAAAAAGGTGGGAATTTGAGGAGATGGGACCTGGATAAACTGAAAGAACCAGAGGTTGTAGAGAGTTTCAGGGAGAGCATAAGGGAACAATTGACAGGAATGGGGGAAAGAAATACAGTAGAAGAAGAATGGGTAGCTCTGAGGGATGAAGTGGTGAAGGCAGCAGACGATCAAGTAGGTAAAAAGACGAGGGCTAATAGAAATCCTTGGGTAACAGAAGAAATATTGAATTTAATTGATGAAAGGAGAAAATATAAAAATGCAGTAAATGAAGCAGGCAAAAAGGAATACAAACGTCTCAAAAATGAAATCGACAGGAAGTGCAAAATGGCTAAGCAGGGATGGCTAGAGGACAGATGTAAGGATGTAGAGGCTTGTCTCACTAGGGGTAAGATAGATACTGCCTACAGGAAAATTAAAGAGACCTTTGGAGAGAAGAGAACCACATGTATGAATATCAGGAGCTCAGATGGAAACCCAGTTCTAAGCAAAGAAGGGAAGGCAGAAAGGTGGAAGGAGTATATAGAGGGTTTATACAAGGGCGATGTACTTGAGGACAATATTATGGAAATGGAAGAGGATGTAGATGAAGACGAAATGGGAGATAAGATACTGCGTGAAGAGTTTGACAGAGCACTGAAAGACCTGAGTCGAAACAAGGCCCCGGGAGTAGACAACATTCCACTAGAACTACTGATGGCCTCGGGAGAGCCAGTCATGACAAAACTCTACCATCTGGTGAGCAAGATGTATGAGACAGGCGAAATACCCACAGACTTCAAGAAGAATATAATAATTCCAATCCCAAAGAAAGCAGGTGTTGACAGATGTGAAAATTACCGAACTATCAGTTTAATAAGTCACAGCTGCAAAATACTAACGCGAATTCTTTACAGACGAATGGAAAAACTGGTAGAAGCCGACCTCGGAGAAGATCAGTTTGGATTCCGTAGAAATGTTGGAACACGTGAGGCAATACTGACCTTACGACTTATCTTAGAAGAAAGATTAAGAAAAGGCAAACCTACGTTTCTGGTATTTGTAGACTTAGAGAAAGCTTTTGACAATGTTGACTGGAATACTCTCTTTCAAATTCTGAAGGTGGCAGGGGTAAAATACAGGGAGCGAAAGGCTATTTACAATTTGTACAGAAACCAGATGGCAGTTATAAGAGTCGAGGGGCATGAAAGGGAAGCAGTGGTTGGGAAAGGAGTGAGACAGGGTTGTAGCCTCTCCCCGATGTTATTCAATCTGTATATTGAGCAAGCAGTAAAGGAAACAAAAGAAAAATTCGGAGTAGGTATTAAAATTCACGGAGAAGAAGTAAAAACTTTGAGGTTCGCCGATGACATTGTAATTCTGTCAGAGACAGCAAAGGACTTGGAAGAGCAGTTGAACGGAATGGACAGTGTCTTGAAAGGAGGATATAAGATGAACATCAACAATAGCAAAACGAGGATAATGGAATGTAGTCAAATTAAGTCGGGTGATGCTGAGGGAATTAGATTAGGAAATGAGATACTTAAAGTAGTAAAGGAGTTTTGCTATTTAGGGAGTAAAATAACCGATGATGGTCGAAGTAGAGAGGACATAAAATGTAGACTGGCAATGGCAAGGAAAGCGTTTCTGAAGAAGAGAAATTTGTTAACATCGAGTATAGATTTAGGTATCAGGAAGTCGTTTCTGAAAGTATTTGTATGGAGTGTAGCCATGTATGGAAGTGAGACATGGACGATAACTAGTTTGGACAAGAAGAGAATAGAAGCTTTCGAAATGTGGTGCTACAGAAGAATGCTGAAGATAAGGTGGGTAGATCACGTAACTAATGAGGAGGTATTGAATAGGATTGGGGAGAAGAGAAGTTTGTGGCACAACTTGACTAGAAGAAGGGATCGGTTGGTAGGACATGTTTTGAGGCATCAAGGGATCACAAATTTAGCACTGGAGGGCAGCGTGGAGGGTAAAAATCGTAGAGGGAGACCAAGAGATCAATACACTAAGCAGATTCAGAAGGATGTAGGTTGCAGTAGGTACTGGGAGATGAAGAAGCTTGCACAGGATAGAGTAGCATGGAGAGCTGCATCAAACCAGTCTCAAACCAGTCTCAGGACTGAAGACCACAACAACAAATTTCAGATAACAACTTTTCAAAAAATATGTGACCCGAAGTTGGAGCAGTTGATATACTTTACACACAACACCGAGGTACAAAAAAATGTATACAATATTTAAAAAGATAGTTTAATTGCGCACAGAAAATATATACATAATAAGTCTCACTGGTTAATATAGTTTTCATGGACTGAAGCACTTACATGCTTCTTACTGTTTGCAAAATTCGTAGCACAAGTTTTTGCAATTGATGTTGTTATACTTATGTGTTTCGATCACTTTAACCACAATTTCAGTTTACATTAGAACATACATGACTTGGATAATTTACATTTTCCCTGTGGGACATAAGATAAATAAATATGCTCCTGTTTCTTAAGCTTCATTAACGCTCTGCAGTAGTTATACATGCTGATATGAAATTCTATATGTAGCTTGTAGCTTATCAAGAATATCAGAACCTCTGCTGATGCACTTCCTATTATGTGTGTTATGCTATTGTGTTGTTTCAGGCTTGTGAACCCTGTTAAATAGCAAATTACTGACATTCACCCAATTGTTGTGCGATGTCATTGAGCAATGGCTTATTCCCTTATCAATCTATGGCATATGCTATGGGAAAGACATCCAGTTCACTGCTTCTCTGTAATTAGTCAGGTGTAAAAACTACTAGCTATTTCATTACCACTTCTATTCTTCAAGATGTACATTCTAGGGTTTGCTGGCTGAAACTTGGAAACTGCAAATACCTCCGCTGACCAGTTTGATAGGTATGCTTTCTTGAATTCTGTCTTGTATTTTGAAATGTGTACTAAATCACCTACATTAAATTAACGTTTACATGCATAATTTTAATACGATTGTACGTTGTACTTAGAAGCTCACTATCATGAATGCCTATTGGTTTTATTTTCATTGTTCAGTGCCTGATGAAGTTCAACTGACCAATGATTTTTGGAAGTATATGAGTCCTTTTGTAAGAACTATAAATGTTAAAACATGTCCTACATTAATGCTTTTATCGTTTATTTCAAACCTTCCAGCTTCATTTGGGAGAATGTTGAGTACTGGTGTATTCCTTAGTGCTCCTTTATTATCTTGAAGTAGCTATTGTGAAACTCTGCATGTTGGTCTGTTTGAAGGCTGACTGGAATGTGACTGGTACCCATCTGCAGCAATTGATCAATCACTTGTGCAACTACCTTCCATGCCTTTGTTTTCACATGTAAGGCCCAGAAAATTTTTGAGAACATATCAATATATAAAATATATTTGAAACCTTGGTTGTCACTTGAACATTGTCTCATATCTACAAGTTCCACTCTCCATAAGTCGTCTAAACTTCGAATAACATGGGAATGTCTTGCATACTGGTTTGTGGAGCTCTTGAATCCCGTCACCATAATTATTCAGTAATATGTCTTTCTCAAAACTCTGGAATTACTGAATTGAGTGAGTTGTATTCCAAGCTGTGACCGATATAGTGATCAGTTGTAACTGTTCAACTACACTTTTGATGTAGTAAATGTATTGCAAAGATGAGTTATTAATATCTTATTTTGAATGTCGATTATGCTACTGCCAAGTACACCCTCTAAACCCGATTTAATAATGTTTTTGTATTTCTCACTGCTGGGCCTTTCTGTTCCTATTCTGTTGGCTTTTTTATCTACTCCATCACACTTAACGTCTGACCATACATTTCTAAACATTTCAATGGATAGTTGGTGAGTTCTGTAGTTTTGAAGAATATTAGTTTCAGTAACCCAGCCATTCTTTCAGAGTCTCTATCACCAAACTGAATTGCATTATTAAACTTGTAGGTTCAGCACCCAACATATATGGTTTTTCCATGCTTACTCTGTATGTTCTATCTATCTGAATATAACTATGATGTTTCATAAAATCACCAATAGCATCTTCTTCTGCAGAGATTCAGTAATAGACCTAAATGTTTCTCTGAATGAGAGATCTCATTCTAGATACCCTAACTTCAACAATCACAGTTTCTCTGGGGTAGACTTGCGCACTTCAAGGGCTCTATGTTTTGTCAAAATGTTGTTGTATACCAACCATACTTTAGAATACTATACAACTTATATACACTCTCATTTGCTTTATTTTCAATTACATCAATTCCTGTATTCAGTTCATTGATTAAACTCATAATGGCTCAATAATGAGTATTTACTACCCTTTTGCTGAACACTTCAAGTTTAATTGTATGATGTTTGATTGTAGTGTCGAGTGTCTGAATTTTTGTGTCAATGTATTGACGAATGTTCCACCTCCCACACTCAAAATGATTGTTAGTGGGTATGTACACAAATATGTGTATGGTGTAACGTGTAGTTTCACTATTTATCTCCATCTTTTAAAAACCTTCTGAGTGTTGCACCAGTTTTGGCTTTAATTCATTTTCTTTGTTTTATCAATAACAAAAAAAACTGTACTATGAACGATTCTGGCAGTCTCCAGACAAAGTTGGAAATTTCTAGAATGTTATGATGGTTCCTATATATGCCTAATAATGTGTTTTAACTTCATATTGTCTTGTCTGAAAGCAATAATAAAGTTCTCACTATCTCTTATCAATTGTTTTGGGATATTAGAGTATGCCTGCCTTAGGTACAAGATATCAACAATCATATGTCACCCAGAGCGAAATATGTTCGTTTTTGACCTTTATTTTTCCACCAAAATGTCATGAAATATTAACACAGTATTCAGTTTTACTACTTTAGGTGACAGGACACAATCACTTCCATTGAAAGCCTTGGGTGTAATGCCATCAATGCATGCAAGTATTTCCTCCAGTAGCTGGTAGTTTGACTTGAATGGTGTCTTTGAAAATACATATACATGTTTGCAGTGAGCTCCATTGGGATACATTAGCAGAGCCATGAAAAAATTGATATTACTACAATTGCATTGAACTACAGTTCTTGGTCTGATGCTTCTTACCACTAATGTTCGATTCTATTCCTTACTATGTTTTCCTGCAGTATTCTCAGACCAATCAGTTCTTGTGAAGTGTTTTTTTTTCGAACAACTGCTCATGGTGAGGACTGTATGACTACACTAGCATATATGGGATATCATAGGGTGAAAAGAGAAGAGGATAGAGGTCATACACAACTCATTTATTATTTATACGTTCTTACAAATAGCAAAGAATACGTACATACTCAGTTTGTAAGCTCATTCATAATTATGCATATTGATATGCAACACACATTGACACACTGAGCTTCGGAGTGCGTGATGACAGTGCTATTATATTGGTCCACAAATTTTCATAAAATCAATAAAGATAAGGCTGTGTGCTCAGTCTCTGGTGGAGTGCGTGCAGTATGGCTGTACATTACCTTCTTGAAGGTCTGCTCCTACAGGTGACTCGATTATGTTCCATTAAAAAGGTTAATTGTTCATGGGAAATCGCCTGCGCTGATCTTTGTGATCACCAAGTAGCATTGCAAGTGACTGAATATTTCGAGCAAACATTCACACAGTTGCAGTTGAGGTATCACACAACCTACACCACTCTGTAGGTGATAATATCACATTACTGCCACAATAACACTGGTTTTCAAAAATCGCAGCTGGCCTGAATTCATTATCAGCCATCATTCCAATGCTGACATGTTTACTATGGCTTGAACTTAAGATGAACAACGTAATGAAAATTGATATGTGCTCCTATTGAGGCATCTTCATCAATAGGTACTCCACGACATCACCCAAAAATTAAAAAAAAAATGAGTTGAACCATGCATTCACACACTACACATACTGGGCGGTTCTAATTAAAGTGTAGCTATTCACAGAGATCCACTGTGGGCTGTAATTATCATACGTCAGCGAAACTTGGTAGATACGCTAATGCACTAATGCGGAACGGTGATAAACTTAGTTTCAATTTTTGCCAGCAGGTGCACTGTACAGTATCTCAATAACATCTCTAGCGCTGATATTGAACAAATTGTGGAAGTGGCAGTTAATAATAAAATCAACATTATGCCTTTCTCTTTTGTTTGACCTTTTATGTCCACATCCTATTCCTAATCCATTACACACGGAAACATTTCTACACGACTTTCTTGCACGCACAGCGCCAGATTTGCACCTGGTGGCCAAATTGGAACTATTTTTTTTAGTGTAAATCGGTTCTGCATTAATGAATTAGAAAATCTGACACGTTTTGCTGCCATACGATAATTACAGCCTACACTGGACCTCTGTGAGTAGCTGCACTTTAATTATAACCACCCAGCATATACAAACACACTCATTGACAATACTTGCAAGATTGTGGCGATGCAGCTTGACGCTTCTTGGTGATAATGTTAAATCTTTGATGGTACCGTACTAAAGGAAATCATTATTTATTGCCGGTGTTTACATTATTTTCACATTGCAGTGTGGGTAACTTCGTATAAACAGTGGGTGAACAGTGTGTTACTGTTAGCTGGGGGACCTACAGTTTGAATCTATGGAATGAGTCTTCTTCTACTACTAATACTACTATAGATAATAGAACTATGAGTAAACTTAGCACAAGCGACCTACTTGGATTCCCACCGATATAACATTTGCCCATTTTTGAATTTCCTGCAAAGCTGCACTTAGGAAAATTCAACTATGATTTCATAGGAGTGGGGGAAACGCTGTAACATAATCGGGTTATTTTGAATTCCTCACTAATTTTTGAGTTTACCACGATTTAATACATAGGTCAATTCATCTGTGACGTCAGAGAGGTGGGAGGAGGGAGAGGGAGGAAATCTGACAATGTTGCATGATGAAAATATCGATGACATTATTGAAAATCTCTCACCAATGCAGACTGGCCAAGTATACTTTCATGCCTTAGTACTAACACACTGCAGTGTCATGACGGAGATGGTGCTCAACAATAAAGGAAGACAAATTACTCTGAAATGAAACTTTCCTGGCAGATTAAAACTGTGTGGCGAACCGAGACTCGGGACCTTTGCCTTTTGCGGGAAAGTGCTCTACCAACTTTTTTTATCTCATTTTGTTCTATACTGTTCATTGATTTGTTTGTGACGAACGAGCGTTGGCACTCGTTCGGGTTGTTCGTTGTTCCGTGCAATCGGTTTTTTTATTTTTTTTATTTACTACAGAGGGTAGCTATACCTTCTGACCTGCTAACTGAGCTACCCAAGCATGACTTACGCCCCGTCCTCAGAGCTTTACTTCCGCCAGTACCTCGTCTCCTACACAGTTTTAACCTGCCAGGAAAGTTTCATATGAGCGCACACTCCTATGCAGAGTGAAAATCTCATTCTGGTCGTATGTTCCAGTTTGTACTTTTATACGTTGATTTTCTGTTTCTTGTGATGCTTTGAGTCATAAGATGGAAACTTTTACTTCCAAAATGCATTTTGTGTTAATGTAATTAATATTATAAATTTGACTAAATCCAGTTTCCACTGAAATTGTGAAGCATTCAAATTTGTTATTGAAGAAACAGAGAATTGACCTTAGTATCCTGGTGTGCAAAATTACGGGTGGGAAGTAACTTTTAGATGACGTGTCACCGCCAATTAAAGTAGCTCGGTGAGGCTTGAAACCATATATAGAAAGAACTGCTGCAGAATAGTACAGAAGGTAACTGAAAGAAATGTGCAATGAGACGAACAGAAACGAAACTTTTATTCAAAGACAATAACTACAATGACATCACTGCGATTTGTGATAATCCCTGGACGCTACAAAAGGCGCAACATGGTCCTTAATAAGCTGTGTAATTACTGTGGATAACAATGCCTGCTCTGTAACGTGCTCCTATGCTGGCCACGAGGTTGCTAAGGAATTCTTGTGGTAGGGAGCTCCCTTCCTGCACCAGTGCTGTTGGCAGCTATGGATGGTCGTTGGTGTATGTGGACGTGTTGCAATATAACTGTCACCGCATTCCAAATGTGCTCGATGGGATTTAAATCGAGGGAAATAGACAGGCCAGTCCATTCGCCGAAAATCCTGTCGTTCCAGAGCTCCTCCAACTGTGCTGTTAGAAGCGGTCGCGCGTTGTTATCCGCAATAGTTAAGTCAAATCCGATTGCAGCCCTAAAAGACGCACATGAGGTTGGAACATAGTGCCATAATAACGCTGAACAGTGAGTGCAACGTGTTCAAAGATCTGGTGGTCAGTATGCCCATACACCATCGTGCCTCCCAACACCATAATACATGGACCCCAAAACGATCATTTACGATAATGTTCCTAGGTGTATTAGATGTTCTCACCAGTTGCCAGATCCAAGATCACTACTCACACTGAATCTACTCTCAACCGGGAAGAGCACGCGACCACACTCCTCATTGGTCGCGTTCCTATGCTCTGGCGCTATCGAAAACGGATCGAGCGATGTGTGAGTGTCAATGGAACAATACGTGCTAGTCATTGGGAAAAGAGACTACCTCCAAGTAGTCATCGTGCCACTGTGTAGCGCGAGATAGTGCACTGTGCTCTTCTGTTAAATGCGGTTGCAGCTGCGCCTGGGGTTTGAAGTGGGTATCGCTTTGTCTGTTGCATAATTCAGCGGTCATCTGCTGCTGTAGTTGACCATGGTCGACCATCCTCTCTCCTTCGAGCAGCATTGTCTGTGGTCCGGAAACTACCCATGCACGTGAAACAGTGTTATGAGCAGTATCAAACGTCTTGGGCCCTTCTTCCAGTTTCTCGATGATTCTTCCCCGTGTGAAGTCAGCCAGATGTTGTCTTTGGGTCATTTTGTAAAGAAGAACACTATCACACCCAGTAATGCCATCGGTGTTTGCTAAAGTTATCGAGAAGGTTGTATATACAAGGTTACTGGAGCATTTAAATTCACACAATTTCCTGTCAAATGTACAGTTTGGTTTTAGAAATGGTTTAACAACTGAAAATGCTATATTCTCTTTTCTCTGTGAGGTTTTGGACGGATTAAATAAAAGGTTGCGAACGCTAGGTGTTTTCTTTGATTTAACGAAGGCTTTTGACTGTATTGACCACAAAATATTACTGCAGAAATTGGACCATTATGGAGTAAGGGGAGTAGCTTACAATTGGTTCGCCTCTTACTTTAAGAACAGAAAGCAGAACGTAATTCTCCGCAATATTGAGAGTGATAGTGATGTTCAGTCCCAATGGGGCACTGTTAAGTGGGGCGTTCCCCAAGGGTCGGTGCTGGGGCACTGCTGTTTCTTATTTATATAAATCATATGCCTTCTAGTATTACAGGTGATTCAAAAATATTTCTGCTTGCTGATGACACCAGCTTGGTGGTGAAGGATCTTGTGCGTAATATTGAAACATTATCAATTGTGGAAAATAATTTGATGCTAAATCACAGTAAGACTCAGTTTTTACAGTTTCTAACTCACAATTCAACTGGAACCGATATTTTGATCAGACATAATGGGTATATTATAAGCGAGACGGAACAGTTCAAGTTCCTAGGTGTTCGGATAGATAGTACGCTGTTGTGGAAAGCCCATGTTCAGGATCTTGTTCAGAAACTAAATGCTGCTTTATTTACCATTAGAACAATATCTGAAATAAGTGACAGTTCAAAACGAAAAGTAGTCTACTTCGCATATTTTCATACGCTTATGTCATATGGTATTATTTTTTGGGGTAATTCTCCTGATTCAAAAAGGGTATTTTTGGCTCAAAAACGGGCTGTTCGAGCTATATGTGGTGTAAGTTCGAGAACCTCTTGTCGACCCCTATTCAATAGTCTGGGAATTCTGACATTGCCCTCACAGTATATATTTTCTTTAATGTCGTTTGTTGTTAGCAATATTAGCTCATTCCCAAGAGCTAGCAACTTTCACTCAGTTAATACCAGGCAGAAATCAAATCTGCATGTGTAATGCACTTCCTTGACTCTTGTGCAGAAAGGAGTGCACTGTTCTGCTGCATCCATTTTCAATAAGCTACCACAAGAATTCAAAAATCTTAGCAGTAGCCCAAACACTTTTAAGTCTAAACTGAAGAGTTTCCTCATGGCTCACTCCTTTTATTCTGTCGAGGAGCTCCTGGAAGAGCTGAAAAATTAAGCAAATTCCAGTGTTACATTGTTGATTTTCTTTATTTAAACTTACGAATTGTCGCCTGAATACGTTTCTTATATTTCATTTTATCTGTTTCTACTATCGTGTTATAATTTCATGTATTGACTCGTTCCATGACCATGGAGACTTCTCCTTAATTTGGTCCCACGGAACAATAAATAAATAAATAAAAATAAAAAATAAAAATTGCTAGCTAATTGACCCACACTGTCTTTTCCCATTCCTTCAAAGCCTCGTGTTGTGGGGCCAACCTCTTTTGGGGCTACAGTCATGCTTACCTCACACCATGTACGTCCAAATTTCTGTACTCGACAAGGAGACCGCTGGAAAAATTCTTCCTTACCTTCATTCATTTCCATTTAGTAATTACTATGTTACTTTATCTAGCTCAACCTTAAGTTCTGCAGACCAGTGTACTTGACGTATCAGAGAGATTGGGCGTGACACGTAGAATAAGGAGAAGAAAAAGAAGTTTGCGTAATGGTTCAAACTGAACAGTTAGGCGGCAAGAATGAGAAAATTCCTTGGCGCCCTTGTTCAGAATGGACAAGTCATCGTCCACAGGCGTGTGGGCAGCGCTAGCACAGAGTGGCCGATCCGCTCTTAGCTGGAGGGGCCGCTGCCTCCCGGCTCACTTAACGAACGCCTCATTGACCTTCAGTAATCCCATCTCCCGGAGCCGCCGCCTGGCTGTTGAGTAGTGTTCTCCGCAGAAGTATTGCTTAAGAGCGTGACGACAGCGTCTCTTGGAACGTATCCAAAGAATCAGAATTTCCTGCAACACCAGGCCGAGTAAACTTGAATCTGAACTGGGGGGAAAGGACAAACTCAGGTTATTTTCGCGGTAGCGGACAAATGCTTTCACATTTCACAACGAAATTAGTTATTTAGTAATTTTAATGTTCCCTAAATTATAAGTGAAACTTCTCTGTACGATGTAGAACCAGTCAGCTTTATAGTTAGAGTACATCTTTTCAGTGGAAGATATGAACATGGTGACATTTTTCAGGGTTTCTTAAGCTTTTTAAATTTGCATACAATTATTTATATTTAGCTACGTTCAATCTGTCTGTCTCTCTCCTCCTCACTTTTAAACACACATACACATCATAGTAGCATACATTACTCTGTAATTCACGGAGTAGAAGGAGTTTTCAAGCAAATATGATTTCAGAGTGTGTTTGAAGTTAATTTTACCATTCATTAAACTCTTTATATATCAACAACACCAACCAGTGGGATAACTCGCAAGCAATTTGGGTCCAAATTGCGAAAACTAAAGATATATTTTGTAAAATGGCTAATGTTCAACAGCCTCACCTCCCAATCGAAACAAAATTAGAATTTATAAATTGTTAAATATTGCCTTGTTTCCAAGGTGCTGAGAGATGGACATTGGCCCAGACGGCTGGCAAAGAACTTGAGGCGTTTGAGATTTGGCTGTTCAGGAGAATTATGAGAGCGCCATAGTAATATAAAGTGATTAACAACGACGTTTTCCGCAAAAGAAAGAAAGAAAGAAAAAGAGGTTCTAAACACAGTAGAATGTAGGAAACTATAATTTCTCGGCCATGTAACGAGGGATAGAAACAGGTACAACATAACGCACAACATTCTTCAATGAAATGTACCTGGTAAAAGAGGGCTAGTTATAAGAAGAATATCTATGGAAATAGACTTCGCACACGAGTGAGGAATTTTTTCCAACAAGCAAAAATGATATACGAGACAGGCGCTACAAGATTATTGATTTAACCTGAAGCATTAATTCTAATAGTGTGTTCAGGATACCTGTACTACTGAATTGCATTAATTTTGCATAAATTTAATGGTGGTTCATTTGCAGAGAACCAATTATTAATGTTCAAGAAAATATTATTTTACATTTTCAAATTTGTGGTAGGCCTCTGTAGGAACACTTTTATCAGACAATATCCATTGCTAGGTTTTTTTAGAGATATTGAATTCACATATTTGCTTGGTGGCGCAAGACGCATGTAGGGTTTGCAACTTTTTTTTCTAGTGGGGGTGAGGGGAAGTCCAGAAATAACTAATCTTTAACCCTGAAGAGAATAGTTGTGACACCACAGAGCGATGTAGAGCACTGACAGGTCCAGAAAATTTAGCCACATTCAATCATTCCTGCCGCACGATAACGTCATTGGCATACGCTGATCAGTAGAAGTACCCTGACATCCAAATCCCAATTATCAGTTTGTAGTTGACCAGTTCTTGTGATAAACCATCTACGGTCCACTTACATAATTTCAAACTGTGACGTAACAATCAGTCCAATCTAAAGCACTTGGCTGCCGAGGGCTACCTACTGGCGTTTTCTCTTTGCCCTCACTGATGAGAAGAGTTGGGTATCTCCTACCACCACGCCTTCGAACGCCTTGCTGCCAGACTAACATCATACAGGGGGAGCGCAGTAGCTGCAATCCCCGACCTATGTCTACAAGTAGACACTGGCAGCGTTGTCCATTCTCTCGCTGAGAGGCCAACCAGTAACTCTTCGCACCTACAGTCACCTCGCGCAGAGCTATTGGATGCCTTACCAGTGCGGTATCTATGACGCCAATGGGAGTGCTCCAGTTACCTGCTAGCAATGCTCCTGGCCATCGGAACATGAGCACAATGCCCGCACTGCGTGCCGCCAGCAACCTCCTGTGTAGCCCCACCTCTGCGACCACCAAAAGTGCAAGGCGCACTGGCATCAGTGAATACGATGTGGCTAGCGCCCTGCTGCCTGCCCATCTACTGGTAGCTGAGAAGACGATGTGTATCCATCAATAGTAATTGTATATTCTGATAACAGTGTCTTACTAGCAACTCTGGGCATTCGAAAAGTCCTCTCAACAGCACCCTGCTCTTCGCCATGCTGGAAGTCGTCAAAGCCATACCTCTGGCCCTGTTTGTTTGGTTTCAAAAAAATGGTTCAAATGGCTCTGAGCACTATGGGACTTAACTTCTGAGGTCATCAGTCCCCTTGAACTTAGAACTACTTAAACCTAACTAACCTAAAGACATCACACACATCCATGCCCAAGGCAGGATTCGAACCTGCGACCGTAGCGGTCGCGCGGTTCCAGACTGTAGCGCCTAGAACCACTCGGCCACTCCGGCCGGCGTTTGGTATCAGAAGCATGTGTTTGTTGTGGTGATTGGCCACCATTCGCAAAGACGTATAGACCTGGTACCACACCCTCACGCCTACAGTCTCAGCAGTTGACGTCGCCTGTCCAACACCTCCTCGAGCTCGCTGCTACAGTCTGCAGTTCACCCATATGCGGTGCAGTGAGTGACTGCCTGTTGTTGGGCTTTTTTGTTTCTCCTTTGTTTGTGGCCATGTTGAGTCATAGGGACACCCGTAGAAATTGGAAGGTTAGTTTTGTGAAACCGCAGGAGCCAGTATCATGGCAGTTGTAGGGAAGTCTAACTGTTTCCTTATTTTTGAGGTTCCGTATTTCAGTCGGTAAAAAAGGAACCCTTATAGGATCACTTCGTTGTCCGTCTTCCTGTCTGCCCGACTGTTAAAAACCTTTTCTCTCAGGAATGAGGAGACGTATCAAGTTGACATTTATGTTACATTCTAAGGTCTACCGTCCCTTGACGATGTAAAAAAGCAAAGCTTCTAAGTCAATACAATCAAAAGATACGACCACTTACGTCATAAAATTCTGAATTTCGCAAACTCACTCATCAAAAACTGTAGAGTATTTCCCGTTGACCTAGAATCATAAAATTTGACAAGAAGCACGGTTTCACACTACAATCAAAGGAAAAAAATTCGAAAATTGTTAATTTATTATATCACACGAAAAAAATTAATCATTTGTTGTCAAAGGGTCTATCTGACCGCCCGCCTGTTAAGACCCCTTGTTCTCAGGAACGTGTCGACGTATCATGCAGAAATTTATGTCACACACTAAGATGTATGGTCCCTTGGCGATATAATTATCGATAGCTTATATGTCAATGCACTCACAAGACAGGGTCACATATTTTGATGCTCGCAAACTCAGTCATCAAAACCTGCAGGGTACTTCCAGCTGACCTAGAATCATGAAATTTGGCAAGAAGCAAGGTGTCACGACGCAAGTAAAGTAAAAAAAAAATTAGAAAATTATGAATTAGTATCAACGTCGATAAAAAGCAAAAATTATCGAGTCCTCGATTCCCGGAGTGGATGAATGTCTGTATACATAATTATGTTTGCACAGAACCCTCAGTGCGCGAGTCCTGCTCGCACCTGGCCAATTTTTTTTAGTTTTATTGGCAGACGAAAGTTATGCGAATGCCAAAAACACGTGCGGCTACATTGCGTAAGACTGTTGAAATTTTGTAAAGGAAGATAGCCACGGTGTTAGGAACTAACGCTGTACAGAAGGAGATTAATAAAGCATTACAAAGTAAAGTATATGTGTTGCGAGCCACTGGTGGGCAAGTACAGTCTGATTCAGGAGACAAAAAGTTGTTGAGTATACCCATTTCTTCCATTGATCCTGCAGCAGCTAATATAGTTACTCATGTTTCAAAGAGAACAACCCAAGGTGTGTCTACATAAATTGCTGATGTAAAGGCTCCCTCTAAATTGTGCAACTGGTCAGACGAAACTTATTTAAATATGGCTAAGTTACAGTCGTTGAGGCAAAGACATATGAGGGCATGTGGAACACTAATGCCTTCGAATTTTTTATGCGAGAATGAAGAGGATGTCGTTATCAGGAGAAAGAAAACTGGCGTTCTACGGATCGGAGCGTGGAATGTCAGATCCCTTAATCGGGCAGGTAGGTTAGAAAATTTAAAAAGGAAATGGCTAGGTTGAAGTTAGATATAGTGGGAATTAGTGAAGTTCGGTGGCAGGAGGAACAGGACTTCTGGTCAGGTGACTACAGGGCTATAAACACAAAATCAAATAGGGGTAATGCAGGAGTAGGTTTAATAATGAATAGGAAAATAGGAATACGGGTAAGCTACTACAAACAGCATAGTGAACGCATTATTGTGTCCAAGATAGATACGAAGCCCACACCTACTACAGTAGTACAAGTTTATATGCCAACTAGCTCTGCAGATGACGAAGAAATTGAAGAAATGTATGATGAAATAAGAAGAAATTATTCAGATTGTGAAGGGAGACGAAAATTTAATAGTCATGGGTGACTGGAATTCGAGTGTAGGAAAAGGGAGAGAAGGAAACATAGTAGGTGAATATGGATTGGGGGGAAGAAATGAAAGAGGAAGCCGCCTGGTAAAATTTTGCACAGAGCACAACATAATCATAGCTAACACTTGGTTTAAGAATCATGAAAGAAGGTTGTATACATGGAAGAACCCTGGAGATACTAAAAGGTATCAGATAGATTATATAATGGTAAGACAGAGATTTAGGAACCAGGTTTTAAATTGTAAGACATTTCCAGGGGCAGATGTGGACTCTGACCACAATCTATTGGTTATGACCTGTAGATTAAAAATGAAGAAACTGCAAAAAGGTGGGAATTTAAGGAGATGGGACCTGGATAAACTGAAAGAACCAGAGGTTGTTGAGAGTTTCAGGGAGAGCGTAAGGGAACAATTGACAGGAATGGGGGAAAGAAATACAGTAGAAGAAGAATGGGCAGCTCTGAGGGATGAAGTAGTGAAGGCAGCAGACGATCAAGTAGGTAAAAAGACGAGGGCTAGTAGAAATCCTTGGGTAACAGAAGAAATATTGAATTTAATTGATGAAAGGAGAAAATATAAAAATGCAGTAACTGAAGCAGGCAAAAAGGAATACAAACGTCTCAAAAATGAGATCGACAGGAAATGCAAAATGGCTAAGCAGGGATGGCTAGAGGACAAATGTAAGGATGTAGAGGCCTATCTCACTAGGGGTAAGATAGATACTGCCTACAGGAAAATTAAAGAGACTTTTGGAGATAAGAGAACGACTTGTATGAATATCAAGAGCTCAGATGGAAACCCAGTTCTAAGCAAAGAAGGGAAAGCAGAAAGGTGGAAGGAGTATATAGAGGGTCTATACAAGGGCGATGTACTTGAGGACAATATTATGGAAATGGAAGAGGATGTAGATGAAGATGAAATGGGAGATATGATACTACGTGAAGAGTTTGACAGAGCACTAAAAGACCTGAGTCGAAACAAGGCCCCCGGAGTAGACAACATTCCATTGGAACTACTGACGGCCTTGGGAGAGCCAGTCCTGACAAAACTCTACCATCTGGTGAGCAAGATGTATGAAACAGGCGAAATACCCTCAGACTTCAAGAAGAATATAATAATTCCAATCCCAAAGAAAGCAGGTGTTGACAGATGTGAAAATTACCGAACTATCAGTTTAATAAGTCACAGCTGCAAAATACTAACACGAATTCTTTACAGACGAATGGAAAAACTAGTAGAAGCCAACCTCGTGGAAGATCAGTTTGGATTCCGTAGAAACACTGGAACACGTGAGGCAATACTCACCTTACGACTAATCTTAGAAGAAAGATTAAGGAAAGGCAAACCTACGTTTCTAGCATTTGTAGACTTACAGAAAGCTTTTGACAATGTTGACTGGAATACTCTCTTTCAAATTCTAAAGGTGGCAGGGGTAAAATACAGGGAGCTAAAGGCTATTTACAATTTGTACGGAAACCAGATGGCAGTTATAAGAGTCGAGGGACATGAAAGGGAAGCAGTGGTAGGGAAGAGAGTAAGACAGGGTTGTAGCCTCTCCCCGATGTTGTTCAATCTGTATATTGAGCAAGCAGTAAAGGAAACAAAAGAAAAATTCGGAGTAGGTATTAAAATTCATGGAGAAGAAATAAAAATTTTGAGGTTCGCCGATGACATTGTAATTCTGTCAGAGACAGCAAAGGACTTGGAAGAGCAGTTGAATGGAATGGACAGTGTCTTGAATGGAGGATATAAGATGAACATCAACAAAAGCAAAACAAGGATAATGAAATGTAGTCTAATTAAGTTGGGTGATGCTGAGGGCATTAGATTAGGAAATGAGACACTTAAAGTAGTAAAGGAGTTTTGCTATTTGGGGAGTAAAATAACTGATGATGGTCGAAGTAGAGAGGATATAAAATGTAGACTGGCAATGGCAAGGAAATCGTTTCTGAAGAAGAGAAATTTGTTAACATCGAGTATAGATTTAAGTGTCAGGAAGTCATTTCTGAAAGTATTTGTATGGAGTGTAGCCATGTATGGAAGTTGGAAGTGAAACATGGACGATAAATAGTTTGGACAAGAAGAGAATAGAAGCTTTCCAAATGTGGTGCTACAGAAGAATGCTGAAGATTAGATGGGTAGATCACATAACTAATGACGAAGTATTGAATAGGATTGGGGAGAAGAGAAGTTTGTGGCACAACTTGACCAGAAGAAGGGATCGGTTGGTAGGACATGTTCTGAGGCATCAAGGGATCACCAATTTAGTGTTGGAGGGCAGCGTGGAGGGTAAAAATCGTAGAGGGAGACCAAGAGATGAATACACTAAGCAGATTCAGAAGGATGTAGGTTGCAGTAGGTACTGGGAGATGAAAAAACTTGCACAGGATAGAGTAGCATGGAGAGCTGCATCAAACCAGTCTCAGGACTGAAGACCACAACAACAACAACAACATATCTACTTCTCGATGTAGTCACCGTAGGACGAGCAAATTTCACCCAAAGAGTGGCAATGTGTATTTTCAACTTTTCGCGGCGACTTACTCTAAGATAGCCAGACGATACGCGGCCGAAATATCAGTGGAAGATATTTTATTTGTGCGGTTGCATGCCCGGAATTTGACGGACTAACTAATGACTAGTTTGTTGATACCGTCACTGTAGAGTGTTTGACTTTGTTGACTGAGCCAGAATCTCCCTTCTGCTTGTACCGCTTCATGACTATGAAAGTGAAGTCCTCGAAAGTCTTCTATAAGTTTTGGAAACATGAAAATCGGGCCAAGTCAGGACTGTGTGGAGAGCTCATTGACAGTGATCCCAGAGCGTCTGATTGTTGCAGATCTCACTGGAGATGTGTGTGGACTGGGATGGTCGTGCTGAAGGAGATGCTGCCCCATGTGTGAGCGAGCTCGAATTTGTACTTTCCGTTTTCTGAGTGATTGTAGCATGCTGTTTCTCAGACACCGACGTAGCTACGCTACACACCACCATGCTACGCACTGCAATTCGGAGCCCTCTAGCTGTAAAGGTTGCAACTTGCGTCAACGAAGCGGGAAATCGAACGACTAACATGCATCTCATGTAAAACCTCAACCGATATTGAGAACACAACAAAAATTTCGGAGGCATTACTTATCAGGTCGGCCTTTACATTAAACACCACGAGACTCTTAGTAAAGCGCAAGCGTTTGGCCAATTGGCAAACGGACTCGTCCAGTTTTATTGCAAACAGAATAGTGGGAGGTTTTTAGGGAAGAACTCAGTGGGTTGTCTCAAAAGCAGAATGAGTCAATGGAATCGTTCTCTGAGACGATTTAAAACCTTAGTGCACAGAGAGCTAACGCATAATGTACAGACTGACAGAGTCATCCTACATGAGGTAGAAAACAGGACTATATATGTGTTTGTGAGGGGTATTTGCGCTGACATGGCAAGAAGTCAGAATGGAAAATCCAAGTGATTTGTCCGTTATCATTAGGATTTACACACATCTGGAGGAAACTGCACATTGCTATTTAGGGATGAAATGGTCGTACTGTTTTCTCCTCTGAGGTAACGTATTATAGATGTGGGCATATCGACAACGTCAAAAAAGCAATGCCACGAACCAACACGCCATGAGTATGGAGAAGTAAGACATAAGGTGCACTGTAAGGTTTTCAAATATTTTCTGCCAATGTAAATAATTCACCCATACTGTCAGGGACAAAAATAATGAGCGCGCTGCACGAGTAGTGAATATGATCCTTGACTCCGTGTTTAAGTTTATCTGTAGTTCACTTGCTCGCCCGTTAGTTCTGCAGCACTGGGGCATTCTGATTTGAGGCATAGTAGGGAGCAGTTCAGATTTTATAGGAGGAGTCTTCTTATTTGTGAATCTGAAAGAAATTATTTGGAATATTTTATTATGGAGATGGAAACATATTTGCAAAGATATATTATTGATTCTATTGACGGAGAAGATTTTTGAAGCAATTTTTCAAGGTAACCAATGCATGCACTTGAATGAAATGTTTGTTTGTCCCAACTATTAATTGAAGGAAATCTTTGTCCCTAAGAGAACCAATAAAATTCATTATTAGTGTTAATTTTATCTGTATGTTTTTGTTATGTCGCAAATAACGCAACTGGTTGGAATGTCTGTAATTTTGTTGTTGAGAGAGTTTCCTAGCTGTTACGGTCTTCTTAGATTGTACAGTCTTTTTTGACAATAGTCAAAGTTAAATTTTTCAAGAACGACTTTCTTTACAGTAAAACCCTCCTCCATAATCCTTAGTAAACTTTTGAGTATTTTGTAATGTGTGCATTGTACCTTAACCCACACGAAGCCACGGCTTGTTTCTGAGAAGCAAAAAACAACATTTGTACTGAGTGGTTTACTTTTTCTTTAGCTGCTGCATCTGCTGATTTCTGTTTGCTTTCTGGACCGTTAGCAGAGCCGCATGCAAAGCAATATGCTGAGCGTGAGGTAAGTTACTTTTATTTCAGGGCAGGTCTCACTTTGCGTTCTTATGAGGAAACAGTTCGTATTCAGAATTGTCAGATTTTGTGCTAAATAAGCAGATTGATTTACGGCGAACAGAGTAGGTAATCTCAAACAGTCATTTCTTCCTCTGAGTAAGGAGCAGTGTTTTATTTTTGTCCCCATTTCAAGTCACAAATTGCACATCATATCACGCAAGCATCATAAAGGTTTTCACAGACTACACAATTTGTTACTTTTGGAATTTAATTACATTACCTTTCATTATTTTAAATTCAGTACTACACTAAGTTTAAAGTTTTGTTTCACGCCACTATTCACATGTGCAACACAGGGCCAACCAACAATCAGTATTGCTCAGCAGTTGAATACGATGTCTAAAGCGAAAGTAACAAAAGAAGGAAGTTTTTGAAAAAAGAATATTCAGTATTTTTATTTATAGCTGCATTTTTATAGAAAGCATTCACATGTAGACCCTATTCGCCCAGGACGGTTCTCTGGTTTTTCTGTGATAACGTAGTTAGATTGCAACACGGGTTCTCGAAAATAAATCAGAGCTATTCGTATATGTACTAACATTTATATTTTCTCTTTAAGCTATTGTAATATGATTGTCATTTTTCTGTGTAATTTTGTGTGTAATTTTTTTTGGCAAATACGGGGTGTTCAAAAAGTCTCTCCGCAGTGCCGTATGATTGTTAGCCGCGCGTGCCCTATATCGCAGTGAATATACCGAAATGAAACTCAGTGAAATACAAGTTATTAATTTATTGAATATTCATTTTTACTTACAAACTTTCACATTAAATGTTGAAAGTGTCTCACCAGTTGTTGAATACAAAATTCAATTCGTCTAATCATGTTTCCAAACACAAGCTGTAACATTTCTTCTGTAACAGAAGCAGTGAAAGTGGATATTGCAGTTTTCAATTCATCCCTGGATTTTGGACCGTTTCTATAGACAGTTGCTTTTGTGGCACCCCAGAAGAAAAAGTCAGGTGGTGTTAGGTCAGGTGATCGTGGAGGCCAAAGTCCCTGTGAAATATGCCTACAGACATTCATGTTTTGTATATAAGCTTCATCTTACATTTTCTTGCAATGCTCTTGTACTATTTCTCATATTTGCTAGGAATAAGGTCATATTTTTACTGTCTATGAAGGCTTCATATTGTTTTGATTATTTCACACAGATGTTCACAGGTCATTTCTTACAGAGACAATACTGCATGTATCGCTCAGTTTTTGTTATGTATAGAAAAAAACAGAAATTCATTGAAGTTGCCAGGGATTTAACTAATTTTTGCAAGCACTTAAAGGAAATAGTAATACTGAGTGTGAAGATATCTATGAGACTTCAAATTGACATGTGAGTTGTCAGTGGAAAATTATGGCCACACGTCTGCTCATATTTGATTCTCCATTTACTACCAATCTTCAGAGTGTTGTCAGTGATGGACAAACAGTTGCCTTACTGAGTGCACCTTGTTACAGAATACCCTCTGAATATCCATTTAAGCCCCAGATAAACATATCGAATATTGTCAGACATTCAAATACTGCAATTTTATACTAATTACTATGTCAATCACACAGCAGTTAATATGGAAGTTGTGGTTAGAAGCCAAATAGAGAGATCATGACTACAAATTCAGACTCTGTAATTGGTGGGAATATTTTTTGTTTACATTAATGAGTACTAATATTAACTAGAATTTATATTTGCCTCATATTCTGTTCATACAGTATACATTATTTCATTAGAGTTTGCAGTATGATAGGTCAGCAATGTAAAATACTTGCAACATCGCTTGAAATCAAAGAGAAATTTATTATAAATGTAAAAATATATTGATTTTCAGCCCTAGCAAATCATTTTGCACTATGTGGTTACTATTAAATGGAAGTATATTTAATTTGTAACTCCAATTTTTGTTAGTAAAACGACACAACTTATATTTTGCTTATAAGTTAATCACTTGTAATTTGCATTGCTAATTTTTGTATATTACCTAGTTTCACGCTTCTAAATTGTTTATTTCACAAACTACCTATACATACTCATCAGGAAATAATGTACCTAAATTACGCTGCCCACAG
Source organism: Schistocerca nitens (assembly GCF_023898315.1). Lineage (NCBI taxonomy): Eukaryota > Metazoa > Arthropoda > Insecta > Orthoptera > Acrididae > Schistocerca > Schistocerca nitens. Next base: position 279,567,544 of record NC_064618.1, on the reverse strand, counting down.
TTTATCCTAGTGTATTCATTTTCTATTGTAATTTTTGTGGATTTGCATCTTAAACAACACTGTTGATTGTTACTAAAACTGTAAATAGATGTGCGACGCAACTATCATTATACAGAGTGTAGCCAGTCAAGTTATAGTAAGTTTGTAACGCCAATTGCCCATTTCTCCACACCACCTACACAGTAATAAATGAATTCATTGCAGCTCCTGAACTTTCATTGATGATTTCCATGCTGCAGCAAGATTGCTACAGTTTCTTACAGCAATGTATTACAGACAACAGGACATCAACAGCAGAGCAGATATGAAGATCTAAAAATTGAGAATTAAATTTTACCACCGAGTTTACATCACCCAAGAACTTTATTGACGTTTTCATTTTTATTAGTTTCAATCTAAAATTCGGTACAAGCACATATGTTCTGTACCTGGTGGAAGAACCGTTTTATTATTTATTTTTGGTGAAACTACTCAATGATATTTCAGGGTGAACATTACCATTTAGCAGTTTTAAATAACTATATTTACTCATCTTTCTAGCAGTAATGTTACCATCTCTGATATAACTTCTGCAATGTGTCAAGTAACGTGTCAGAGTATTGCTAGTTGCATTCCCTTCCTTAGCCACAGGATAAATACAAGAGACATTGAGCAGAATCTTCGTTGGTCCTAAATGATGCAACATTTTACATTCAATTGTATTGCCACACTAGCCTCACGATTACTGATATGAGCCACTGAAGCAAATCTTTGGTGGTTATAGGTGATGCAATATTTACTTACAAAATACAAAGCTCGGCAAATAGTGTGTATAGTCTCTCCCTATGCAAAGACGATCTTCATACGTAAAACACAAATCAGAGCTTTCACTTGCACGTTTTGTAACCTTAAGTCCTAACACTTGCAATGTTATTGATAACTGTAGCTTATTGTACGCGCTTCCTTGCAATTTTTTTTTAAATTTCTTGCTACTTACCACAGCTAAGACAATCTGTATGGATTTTTTTCTGGGGGACAGTGGATAATGTAAGGTTATCATATGTTTTCTGCCACTGTAAATAATTCATCTTTTCTGTACTGGGATAAAGATGAATGAGCGCACTGCACGGGGCGTGAATAAAATCGTTGACTCTGTATTTAAGTGTCACTGTGGTTCACTTGCTCACCAGTTAGTTGTGCAACGCTGGGGCATTCTTGTTTGAGGTATGGTAATGAGCAGTTGAAGTTGTCAGAGATGGAGGTTTGAAATTTGTGAACCTCAGAGAAAGCATCTGGAATACTTTGTTATGGAGATGAAAAGTTGTTTGTAAATATATGTTATTGATTCTGCTGATGAACAATATTTTTGGAAGAATTTTTCAAGGTAACCAATATGTGCGCAAGAATGAAACGTTCGTTCATCAGAAGTGTTAACTGAAGGAAACCTTTGGCCCTCAGATAACTAATAACATTCATGATTAGTGTTGATCTCTTTGTTTTCATTAATAGAATTGTCAGCTAATGGAACTGAGTTCAATATTTCTGAAAGTCAGCCAAGGTAGGGAATGCTAGAAACTCCTTTAAAACTGGTGGAAATGCGAAGTAGCAAGGTAGACGCGCCAAATTGTATGCAATTACTGTTTTCTAAACTTGAATCACATCGTAAAGAACTGGACAGTAAGACTGAATCTATTGGTAAAGAACTAAAGGATCTTATTAAAGAACTTAACAATAAGATTGAGTCTAGTAATAACTAAATTACATAGTATTTTCCAAAGCAAAATTGGTGAAGTTTGCGAAGATTTCAAAGACGCAGATGATCTTATGGAATTGAGGCTGTCAGAAGGAATAGGCAAAGAATCCAAATTTTGTTCTAATCAATTTGAAGAAGTAACTACTAAAGTATATGCTTGTCAAAAGGATATTAAGAAAATAAAATCTGTGTGAAATTATACGAGGTTGAAAAAAATTTCTGACAGGGAGGAGGCTGTAGAACTACAAGCAGAGGAACTAAATTTGGTATTACTAACACAGAAAATACAGTTACCTCTTGTAGCTCTTGTAATACGACTGTACAGCATTTTGCTTCAGTTGCGCCGCTTTCATCGGATGTTGTCAATTTTTACGTTTTGAACCAGACAAACAAATTCACCTACTATAGTTCTCGAATGATTTTGAGGATATTTTACCAAATGCACGGCCAGAACGAGAGAAAATTTCTTTCATAAGAAGTCATTTGTCAGAGGATGCTTTGCGGTGGACAGCTAACGTAATGATTAGACGCAAAACGCTTTCTGAATTTGAAACTGCTTTTCTTAGCGAGTACTGGTCTCACAACAAACAAAATGATGCTTTGAGAGAATTTTGGAGTGGTACAAAATTTACTCCAGGTCGGGAATCAGTTAAAGAGTTCCCTAGTAGTGGGTCTCACAGCTGTCTCATCTGGCAGAAAAGATGAAGACGGAAATGATTATCACGGGACTAGAACGTTTTCTGGCTCGGTATTGTGAGAAAGAATCCTTTCCGCACCTAGAGATAATGCAGACAGGTTCACTGAGTATCTGGAGCGATTGGAAAAAAATAGCCGCTGTTGTGGAGCAAGTGCAAAATAATACTAGGTCTTGTAACAATTATGTAAACAACTGAAACAAAGGCAGTGGGAACGTGAATGTTAGAAGCATGGAGGTTCGGAATACAAGATCTTATTATCGTGATCAGGGCTGTTGTAGGGGAAGAGAAGGTAGTCAGTCACCGTGCTTTCGCAATAATTATTATGACGAAGACAGAAATGTAAATAACGTGCCCCTGAGGCAAGACGGAGAGCAGACTGATACCCTATCTGATTCTGAATAGAATCAACATAATAGGTCGTGCGTGGGAAACCAAGTCCCGTCTATGATGAAACTGGCGCTCACGAGGCGGAAATAGTAATACAGCCGGTAACAAAAACACAGACACAGTGAATCAGCACGCGCAAACAGATAACAGGGATGATGAAATAGGGACAGACAGTACAAGTGATGTGCTAAGTCAATTTCGTTATACAGTTGGCAGCGTTTTGAACACATTAGAAAAATGGGCCAAGAAGGAAAAGGAAAACGCTACAGATAACAGGGAGGAACACATTTATATGTTTGAATCACTAAAGGATGAAGACGAAGTAAAGGCTTACACCTTCGACAATAATGGTAATTTGAAGTTTCTGTAGAGGAAAAAGAGTCAGGTTTTGCAAGGTTCTGAAAAGGAGAAGTTGTTCAATGAAGGTGATTACAATAATAATGAAGTCAAAGGAGCTATTGGCTGCGTTGACTTGCACAAATTGTAAAATCCGACGACAATGTTATAGATAGCAATGTTACGCAGGGGCGCAGTTGCTCAGAGATAGAGAGTTGTTTAGCTGATGTGCAGCAAACGAAAGCAGAGGAAGTCGTCAGGTGCTTTGATTTAAAATAGGTTGACAGGTTGGAAAGGCAGCTGAGAATGTAGAGATTGATGATCCCATGAATCCGTGTGTAAATGTACTTGCAACAGAGAAAAATTATTTTTGCTGGAAGCAGATGGAAAAGGATTTATTAGAAGACTTTTATGAGGAATCTGTTCAGGCTAGAATAACTCGCCCTATTATAAAAACTAACACTTCAGGAGTAACAGTGCCTTGCCTTCTTGACAGTGCAGTGAAGCAAGTGCTTTGTCACAAGCTTTTTCTGACTCTATTCCTAATAATAACGAACTAACTGTCATGAAAATAAGTGGTTTAAGAATAAAACGTGCTACTTGAAAAGTTTCTAGACCAGTACGGCACGAAGCTTTGATACCAATTGGTATAAGTAACATAATAACAGATCATCCTTGTTTAATAAGGCTCGGTTTAAATTTTGAGATGTTAATTGACATAGATCTTTTAATGAAATATCATGGAAAGACTGCCCTTGATCAGAACCAGATAGCAAAGTATGTTGGCAGCAGTATTGAAGCATGGGAACTGCCTATTAGAGTAATGAGGAATAATGGATATTTGCAGGAAAATACTGAATTTGAGAATAATGTGCAAGATGCTAATGCGAAATAGAACTATATCCACTAAGAAATAAAGGCTAAGGGACAATCAATTGATCAAATTTCTGATAAAAAGGCTTTGGACAGAAGAAGATGGCATGACGTTACATCTACCCTCAACAGTTTTAACAATGTGAACTAGCGTTAGTCAAGACTGAAGAAAAATCTAAGAAAATTTCAGTGGAAGCAAAGAGGTTTATGCATGTTTATCAACGACAATAAGGATAGTAGGTAAGCCACATGCAAACTCATACCGTTTGGAATACCCAGAAAGTAAAAGAAAACTAGCTCTACGAAACACTGCAGATCTGAAGCTTTTCAAAAGTAACAGTAACAAAAATCTGTAGGGAGTCTGCCACTCTTTGGCAGATACACAGTTAGGTGTACTGTGCGGCCCCAGCTGGATGAAACTTTATTTCCTTTTCAAGTTTCATTCTCTTCTTCTGTTCTCTATAGTAAATATGTAATGTGTGTCTTCATGTTGTACGTATGCTATTAGTTTGTAATGTCTGCCTAGTAAATAAGAATGATTCCCAAAAATGACTACACCCAAGTGATGACTTATGAGAGAGTATGAGAATATTCTGAATATTAAAATAACAGTGGATAACTTTTGTGCACCAATGATAGTAAAATAATGGGTGAAGTAAATAAATAATAAATGAGGTCCACAAAAAGAATTAGTAACAGTGAAATACAAGTACTTTGCGATAAGAGAAGTAATTGAAGCTGAAAATGTCTAAAATTTGAAACAATAAACTATGCCAAAAATTAATAATTTTCAGGTGGAAGTAAGATTGTCTGCAGGCAAGAGAGGGTAATAAAATGATGTCACTAGGAGCAAGCCAAAGCATTTTTAATATTAATTAAAGGAGATTTGTGAAAGTGGTGTGAGCTCACGCCAATGATATGTGTAAATAATGAGGTCAGTAGGCTGCCGAAATATGTAGAAAACTGAAAAATAGGAATAAATCAGAAAGGGGAGAAACAGGAGAAATGAAGTCTGTAGACTGACATAATGGTAAAATGGTGGAAAATTGGTGAGTAATTCCCTCATATCTCATAAAAAGGTTGAGAAAAGTATAATCTTGTATAAGGCAGATGGTCATTTAAGAGATAAATATTGACAAATACAGACAAAATACAGATTAATGAATGTGTTGAGAAATGCAGATTGTAGAGTATTGGTATAGTAAAATAAGACAGCTTTTTGATAATGTAGGCGACAAAGTAAAGTAACTGCTGTCAAACAAATGACATCTCTAACATTCTAATCCACACGATAATTGAGCCACACAGACATAGAACATACCAAGGTTACTCAGGTTTCTGAGTAAAGTAATATCTAAGATAATAAAGTAAACTACAAACTATCCAAAAATGTAAATGTTTTAAAAATCTATTATGACTTTCAGCGCATAAGAGCCATGGTTAAAAAAGAATTGCAAAGTTCATGATTGAAGCTTCATAAAGAAGTAAAACATCAAGATTTTATGAAGTGACGTATTGCCAATAACCATTTTGAGAAAGTTAGTAATAGTTTTCAAAAAAATAATTTTTTTTATATGAAAAATTTTCTGATAATTTCTCAATTGTTTACTTCAAGTATAGAAGAAAAATAGAATAAAGAATGTGTTTTGTTAGATGTAGGTTGAGAAGAGAAGCTTAGGCCACGTTACCTCTTTCTCAGAGACATGTAGGCGTCATGAAAGGCAGCCTACAAGCTGTATTTGAGAAGGAACCGAGAAGGACATTTACAACAGTGACTCTTCCCCTTTCCCTTTTGGTAACAGTGTACTGTGAAGAAGCCATATATAATTTCCCACCCTTTACCTTAAATGTTTCAGTGAAAGTGATTTTTAAGGTGGACACAACAGTGCCTACGATTGTGATTGAATGAGTGCGTACTGAAACGCGAAGTGTATTTGATGTGTTTCTCTTTCAGGTGAAGACTGAAAAATCTAAATCACAAAGTTAGTTTTGTAATAATCGAAAATTTTATTTCATGTTTCTATGTTATTCATGTACATGATTTGTAAGAAGTCCACCATTTTATGTTCTCCTATAAGTGTGTGTTTATACACGCACGCACACACACACACACACACACACACCACACACACACACACACGCACACGCACACACACACACACACACATACACATACAGGGTGTCTCACCTGCCACCTCAAATATCTCTGCAAGAACAATAGGTATTCAAAAACGGTTTTCATCAGCATGGACGTACGGCAGAGGCTTAGAAAACCAAATACTACGCGAAATTTTAAAACGTAAACAAACACCATTTTCAACACAAACTTGTGTATTTTTAAGTAGACACCCCCTATTATTTTGAATGCAATCAATAGCATGAAAAATCACAAAAATAATGGCGTTGGTTCCATCGCAATACGTCAATTACATCCAGATAAATGGTGATTCGAAATGTACATTTGAAAGAAATGAAGCCCACAGCTAGCGCACGTCCTGAAACTCAAGCGTGCACCTCACGCTGCCTGTGTCAGGGGCTCACACAATGGGAAGGTATGCACAATCCACAAAAATAAACAAGTAACACGTCCAAAGCAAAGTTAAGTTTTTCAAATTGTAAATGTATGTTTATTCTAGCGAAATGACAACTAGAGCTACAATTAGAGATAAAGCACTTGAATTCACTTTGCTAAACACATTTACTAGTGCCCTGTCGCCCACAGAAACTGTATTGTTGTGCTTAGAAAATACACCCACATCTTGACCAATGAAACTGTGTCACGTCAACATATGTTCGAAGTGCCCTCCATTTACATCAATACACGTTTGCAGACGGGTAAAGAGAGAGTGTTGCACAAATTGTAGACTTTCTACAGATATTGCCGCAAACGCCGCAGTAATACGATGCAGCACATCCTCTATGTTGGGGGGGGGGGGGGGGGGGGTTCTTGATACAATACACTCTGAGTCTCTCACTGTGCTACATAGGAAGAAGTCTAATGGCATCAAGTCGGGGGACCGTGCTGGCCATCGCACGGTACCTTCCCGCCCCATCCACAGATTTGGAAATGTCGCCTCTAGAACGTCTCTGGCAACTTTTGCATTGTGTGCGGGACATCCATCATGTTGGAACCACATTGATAGACGAGTTTCCAACCCTAGATCCTCCATGAGGAGTGCAAGTGTGTGTTGAAGACATGATACATATCGCTGTCCATTCAATGTTCCACGGTAAAAACAGAGACCTGCAATACAGTTAGCAATGATACCACACCAAACATGACACTCCACTGTCGCTGATGGCAGCTTGGCGAATCCAGTGGGGATTTTGCACGGACCGGTAGTGCAGGTTCCGCAGATTCACATTACCATGATTAGTAAATAAAGCCTCGTCCGTAAACAACGCATTGTTACGAATACTAGATTACCTGAGGATTGTGCGCTACAGCAACCAGAACAGCAATTTCGTATCCATTGCCAGTCGCCGGCGTTGTAGGTCGACGTTTTGTGGGAGCCCAGCTTCCTGTTTCCGTGAGTGTCTTGCACATGTTGCCAGTGGTTCGACGTGACTGACACCGCCGATCTAGGCAGCGTTGAGCATACAGTGTCACAGCTGCGGTTGCATTTCTGTGAAATTCGCCATAAATTAAAATAATATCTAGTTTTTCTTCACTACTGAAGGCCGGCATATCGACTAGATGACGGCAAATTTAACAAGCCACAAGAAAACAGGTTTCAATGTGGCAATGTATGTGAATTATGTTATAGTATGAGAGCAGTTCAACGTAACAGATTAGGAGAGACTTGTACATTATAAGTAGAGCGTGCCATGGTGATATTGGTATGTTTATAGCAGGATACAGGCTCCAGTGCAAGCAATCCCTGCTCTGAGCACAGTAGCACATGCGATGCATTAAGTCAGCAACTGTGACGCCGTTGCTGTCCTTTAGAAGCCACATATTTCAGAACCTATGAGGTTTAGAAACGTGAAACCAAATGTGTTACCACTAATTGTAATTCTAGTTGTCATTTTGCAACAATAAACATTATGCAAAGGACATCCATCATTCTGATACCGCATTATTTGACACATTATAAGAGGTGGACCGCTTCAAGTAAGGTAAAGCTCAAGAAGGGGCTAAACTATCCCCCTTTAGGAGTGCCATAAATGAAATTCGGGCCAATGATGTGTTGTCATACAATACCACACCATACAGCATCACTCCACTGAAGTAGTACGTCAATCAGATCACTATTACCGGCCCAGTGAGGTGCATGCATGAGTCTCAGGACGTGCGCTAGCTGTGCGCTTCATTTATTTCAAGCGTCAACTTCGCTTCGCAGTTTCTCGGGATGTTATTGACGTATTGCAATGCAACCAACGCCATTACCTTTTTGATTTTTCATGCTATTGACTGCATACGAAATAATAGGGGATGTCTATTTAAAAATACATAAGTTTGTGTTGAAAATAGTATTTGTTTACGTTTTAAAATTTCTCGTAGTATTTGGTTTCCTAAGCCCCTGCCGTGCGTTCATGCTGGTGAAAATCGTTTATATATATATATATATATATATATATATATATATATATATATATATATATATATATATATATATGTGTGTGTGTGTGTGTGTGTGTTTGTGTGCGCGCGCGCGCGCAAAGGTATGATTACTTTTTTGGGTACAGTGTGAAGGAAAATCTTACAAAATAATTCAATACCTTCTCTTGCTGACATTACGGGTAATGTAACTGCTAATGATAAACAGAAGGCCGAAATCCTAAACCTAGCTTTCAAAAACTCGTTTACGATAGACGACTGCAGCACCATTCCCCTTTTCAACTATCGAGCAAACGAAGGGATAGCTGACATAGTGTTTAGTGTATCTGGGATGGGAAAACAGTTAAGATCTTTAGATGCCAGGAAGGCATCTGGTCCAGACGATATCCCCGTAAGATTTTATGTCGACTATGCTACAGATATAGCACCATTCTTATCCGTCATCTATCAGAAATCGCTGGAACGGCGGAAAGTTCCACGGGACTGGAAGAAGGCACAGGTCATTTAATCTACAAAAAGAGTAGAAAATCGGATGCACATAATTACGGGCCAAGGCCAATTTCACTGAATCGATTTGTTGTAGAATCATGGAACGTATTTTGTGTTCAGACATAATGACCTTTCTAGACTCTGAGAAGCTCATCTGCAGAAACCAGCACGGTTTTAGGAAATAGCGGTCATGCGAGACACAGCTGGCCCTCTTTGTGCGTGATTACAACAGGTTCTAGATACCGGCTCCCAGGCTGTAGCCATATTCCTCGGCTTTCGAAAGCCGTTCGACTTAGTTCCACACTGTCGCTCACTCCAAAACGTGCGCGATTACGGTCTATCCGATGACATATGTGGTTGGATAGAAAGTTTTCTACCAGACAGGGAGCAGTATGTCGTCCTGAACGGGGTAACTTCAACAGAGACAAGCGTAACTTCAGGTGTGCCCCAGGGCAGCGTAATAGATCCTCTGCTTTTTACGATTTACATAAACGATTTGGTTGATGGTACTGGCAGCGGCCTTAGACTGTTTGCCGATGATGCTGTAGTCTACAGGAAAGTAAAATCACACGAAAGTTGTGAACAAATCAATGAGGATTTGCAGAAAATAAATGCGTGGTGTAATGACTGGCAGTTATCTCTCAATATTAGTAAGTGTAACCTACTGCGTAGAACAAGGCGAAAATCCCCATTAATGTACGAATACAAAATAAATGCCCAGTCTTTGGAAGCGGTAACGTCCTTCAAGTATCTGGGTGTGACTATTCGAAATGATCTCAAATGGAATGATCAGATTACACAAGTAACGGGTAAGGCGAACTCTAGATTGCGGTTTATTGGTAGAATCCTGAAGCGATGCAGTCCTTCAACAAAGGAAATAACTTATAATACGTTAGTTCGTCCAGTCTTGGAGTATTGTTCGTCTGTATGGGACCAGTTTGATATGATTCAAGAGATTGAGAAGGTCCAAAGAAGAGCAGCAAGATTCATGAGTGGTACATTTAGCCATCGCGAGAGCGTTACAAATCTCATAGAAAGTTTGAAGTGGGGCACATTTGTAGATAGACGGCGCGCTAAACAGAAGGGGCTGCTCACTAAATTCCGAAATTCGATCTTCACCGAGGATATAGAGCATATATTATTACCACCAACTTTCAAATCGCGCAATGATCACGATTCAAAGATAAAGATAAGGGAAATACGAGCTCGTACTATGGCGTTCAGTCAGTCGTTTTTCCTTCGCGTGAGCCGCGACTGGAACACGGGGGGGGGGATATGACTTTGGCGCGAATTGTGCCCTCCGCCACACACCGCTTGGTGGCTAGCGTAGTATATATGTACATGTAGATGTAGACGGATGTTCGAATGCAGATTGAATGCACATGGTTGACGACATGTGAGTCTGGCCATGAAACGTGCTCCAGTAGCCTAAAAGTAACGTGACCGACCGCTCGAGATTAGCTGGAAATCCGGGTTCGAGTCTCGGTTCAGCACAAATTTTCATTGTAGTCATTCCATCATACAGTTGATGGTTGTCCATACTTGCAACGGCAAATACATTTCATGGTAGATGAGTTTAGATTCCGGAGAACTGTAGGAATACGCGAAACGATATTGCTGGTTCAAATGGCTGTAGACTGTAGGCAGGGCCGGTTTAAGGCCCAAGCTACACATGCCGCCGCTAGGGGCGCCAACTGTAAGATCACAATTAGTAGCGGCCTCTTGGGACGCCAATCTGAAATGGGCACCTAAGTGCAAGCGTATCAAAATCAGTAGCGAAAACTGATTCGAGTGAAGGTGTACACGGGAAAAGATGGGTAGGGTGGAAGGCGGGAAAGTCGTGGGATGGGGGATGGAAGTGGGGTGGGGAGTGCTAAATGATAAGTAGCTTATGTGCAAAATGTTCTCGAACCGTTTCTAATTGCAGTACTTATGACAGAACACAACATCATTTTTCTCAATTGCACTGTGACTGTGCAATCAGTTATTCAGTGGCTTAATTCTTTATTAGAGGCAAGTATTACTAAGGACTGAATGTACTCGAAATTGAATGTAATACATCCAACAATTCTGAGAAGTTCTCTGTAATTTGTGTAGTCATCTCTACACAATACTTCAGTTGATCAGCCGGCCGGAGTGGCCGAGCGATTCTAGGCGCTACAGTCTGGAACCGCGCGACCGCTACGGTCGCAGGTTCGAATCCTGCCTCGGGCATGGATGTGTGTCATGTCCTTAGGTTAGTTAGGTTTAAGTAGTTCTAAGTTCTAGGGGAGTGATGACCACAGCAGTTAAGTCCCATAGTGCTCAGAGCCATTTTTCAGTTGATGAGTTTTGCAGAATAACTACTTTATGGAATTTCGTTTCTCCAGAAATTCATTCTGCAGAACAATTCTAAGTGTAAGTATTAAAAACGAGATAGTATTCTTATTTGCTGGCCAGCTTAAAGACTGACTGTTGAAACATGTTGAGTCAAAGTTTCATCGTTTGGTAACTGTGTTAAATCCATTTTAGTTTCTTATCTTCAAAATTAAGAAAGATAGTAATATATTAATCCTTATAGAGGGTGACCGTATACCAATTGAAGTGTGTGTGAGTAGCTGCCGCGAAAGCGAAGTCAGTTTTATCACAGATTTAAGCTAACAGTAAGTCAAACACTAACGAACAAAAACTGAACAAAATCCAGAGCAGCGTAAAGGGAGCAATGCGAGAAGCATTCAGTGAATTCCAAAGGATCGACCTGACTCAAAGACCTAAAACGTTTTGGTCCTAAGTAAGTTCTGGAAACCTAAACTCTTCTCTGTAGAAATAAACATTGGTTCTGAAAACAACGATTGCTATGTTCGTCTGCGAGACCCAGAAAATAGTACATACCGACCCGCAGGCTGGTGCCGTGGTCCTCCGAAAGGCTCCGATACAGTTCCATGCTACCACTTAGTGTACAAAATTTTAGGTTAGCTTTGTGTAACAGGAATGAAAATTTTCTAGCAAAAAAGAACACAGCTTGTCATTCTCAGAGGAGAGAAATCTTCAGACGTTAAAGTAACTTCTATCGTACCCCAAGGGACTGTAATAGAATCATTACTTTTCACGATGTACGCACTACCCGAAAAAAAGTGAAGCAGCCAGAAGAGAAGGAGGAAACAAAATGAAAATTCACGGGTTTGGAGAGTATATGATGTTATTTATGATTACAAAATCAAGTCAAACTTACAAACAACTTGGCGGTATGAGCCCACTTATTAGAATAACGTTGTACCCTCCCTGGTCTGGACGCATACAGTGGTTCGGTTGGGAAGGGAGTCATCAAGCTATTGTATCCTCTCCTGACTCAGGCTAGCCCACATCCGTTGTAGCTGGTCCTTGATATGCTGACTGCTGCACTGGGACAAAGTTGATGACACATGTTCTATTGGGACAGATCTAGAGATCTCTCCTGGTCATGGGAGTACCTCAACGTCAGGCAGACAGGCCATACAGACACGTGCCATATGTGGACGGGCATTGTCCTGTTGAAAAATGGCACTACAATACTGTCATATGAATGTACGAAGGGCGTTTGAAAACTCCGTGCAAAAATAAAAACTACTTACGTGTTTCAGGTAAACCTTTTTTATTTTTCGACATAGTCTCCTTTTACACTTATACACTTCGTCCAACGCTGTTCTAATTTGTTGATCCCTTCCGAATAATAGGAATTGTCCAAGTCTGCAAAATAGCTATTAGTTGCTGCAATCACCTCCTGGTTTGAATAAAATCTTTGTCCTGCCAGCCATTTCTTCAAATCGGGGAACAAATAGTAGTTTAAGGGCGCCAAGTCTGGAGAATGGGGGGTATGTGAAACGAGTTGGAATCCTATTTCCATTAATTTTGCGACCACAACTGCTGAGGTGTGTGCTGGTGTATTGTCATGATGGAAAACGACTTTTCTGCGGTCCAATCGCCGGCGTTGTTCTTGCATCTCGGTTTTCAAACGGTCCATTAACGATGAATAATATGCACCTGTAATAGTTTTACCCTTTTCCAGATAGTCCATGAGGATTATCCCTTGCGAATCCCAAAAGACCGTTCCCTTAACCTTTCCGGCCGAAGGACTGGTCTTCGCCTTTTTTGGTGCAGATTCTCCCTTGGTAACCCATTGTTTAGATTGTTCTTTGGTCTCAGGAATATAATAATGTATCCATGTTTCATCCACAGTGACGCAACGATGCTTAAAGTCCTGCGGATTCTTCCTGAACAGCTGCAAACCATCCTTGCAACACTTCACACGATTCTGTTTTTGGTGAAGCGTGAGCAATCGCGGAACTCATCTTGCGGATAGCTTTCCCATGTCCAAATGTTTATGCAAAATATTATATACCCGTTCATTAGAGATGCCCACAGCATTAATAATGTCACGCACCTTAACTCTTCTGTCATCCATCACCATATCATGGATTTTATCAATGATTTCTGGAGTCGTAACCTCCGCAGGACGTCCAGAACGTTCAGCATCACTTGTGCCCATATGTCCACTCCGAAAATTTTGAAACCACTTATAAACTGTTATAATCAAAGATGCAGAGTCACTGTAATGTTTATCAAGCTTCCCTTTAGTTTCCTGAGACGTTTTGCCTTTCATAAAGTAATGTTTAATCTGCTATCGCTTGCGCCTTTGTCCCGCATTTTGCGCGGGGTTGGCGTGGTTAAATCGGATTTGGCATGTTAATGTGAAGGGGTGGCCAGATGCCCTTCCTGCTGCCACCCCGTACCCCATGGGACGGAATCAGAGTACCCCATCTGTCTGCATCCAGTGTAAATCTTGGTGAAGTGCGGATGTGTTTCAAATGTCCGTGAGTCGTGTAACTGAGGCGGGAAGTGGGGACCAGCCCGGTATTCACCTAGGGGGATGTGGGAAACCGGCTAAAAACCACATCCGGGTTGGCCGGCACACAGGCTCTCGTCGTTAATCCGGCGGGCGGATTCGATTCGGGGCCGGCGCGCCTACCCGAGTCCAGGAAGCAGCATTAGCGCTCTCGGCTAACCTGGCGGGTTCATAAAGTAATGTTTAATCAGCACGCGAAGTTCTTCTTCGTTCATTTTTTGACAATCACTCGAATTCCTTGATTCACACCAATGCCAAACAGAAAGAAATAGACCAATATGTCTGAAACTTGGTGTGCATTCTTTCCAAAGATGCTACTAACTACAAATGACCTCGATACGCGCCGGTGGTGCCATCTGTCGGACTTTGCACGGTCTTTTCAAACGCCCCTGGTAACATACGAGGACGCAGGATGTCCGTGATGTACAGTTCTGTCGTCAGAGTGTCCACAGTCACTAGCTGTAGTGACTTGAGGTCATGTCGATGGCCCCCCACACCATGACTCCAGGAGTAACACCGCTGTGCCTCCTCAGCACGTTGGAAGAATGAGACCTCTCCACATGCAGACGCCCTACTCGCCAACGATAGTCACCTGGAGTAGTGCAGAATCGCGATTGATCGCTAAACAAAACGCGATGTCATTCGACAGCAGTACATGCTTCCCGTCACAATACCACTCCAAACGCAGCCGTTGGTGTTATGGAAGTAACAGCACAGCATGGGACGCTAACTCCCTAGTCTTGCTTGTTGTTGTATGTTGTGATCTTCAGTCTGGTTTGATCCAGCTCTCCACGCTATCCTGTGCAAGCCTTTTCATCTCCGGATAAATATGGCAACCTACACCCTTCTGAATCTACTTACTCTATTCTTCTCTTGGTCTCCCTCTGCGATTTTTACCCGCCACACTTCCCTCCAATACTAAATAGGTGATCCCTTGATGTCTCAGAATGTGTCCTATCAACTGATCCCTTCCTTTGGTCAAATTGTGCCACATAGTTCTTGTCGCCCCAGTTCTACTCAGTACATACTCACTAGTTACGTGAACTACCTATCCAATCTTCAACATTCTTCTGTAGCACCACATTCCAAAAGCTTTTATTCTCTTTTTGTCCAAACTATTTATTGTCGACGTTTCACTTCCATACATGGCTACACTCCACACAAATACTTTCAAAAAAGACTTCCTAACACTTAGATCTATATTCGATATTAATAAATTGAAGACACGAGCGGAAGAACGGGCCAACCCTCAAATGTAAAAACTTAGAGATTAGTATTGTCATCTGCTGCTGGGTATGGGAACTAACAAAATTGACATTGGTGTCACCCCTAAATATCCTAATGTGATATTTAGGGTAAGACCAATGTAATTTTGATAGTTCCCGTACCCAACAACAGATGGCAACACTTCTCTCTAAGCTTTTACATTTGAAGGTTAGCCAGTTTTTCCTCGCATGTCTTCAATTTTTCTTCTTCAGAAACGCTTTTGTTGCGAATGCCAATCTATATTTTATATCCTCTCTACTTCGGCCATCATCAGTTACTTGCCCAAATGGCAAAACTCATCTACTACATAAGTGCCTCGTTTCTTATCTAATTCCCTCGCCATCACCTGATTTAATTCTACTACATTCCATTTTCCTTGTTTTTCTTTTGTTGATATTCAACTTATATCCTTCTTTCAAGACACTGTTCATTCCGTTCAACTGCTCTGCTGTTTTTCTTTTGTTGATATTCATCTTATATCCTTCTTTCAAGACACTGTTCATTCCGTTCAACTGCTCTTCCTAGTCCTTTGCTATGTCTGACCTCTGCTATCTTCAGAATTTGAAATCGAATATTCCAATCAACATTGTCCAAAGCTGCAAATGTTATAAATATAGGTTTGTCTTTCCTTAACCTAGCTTCTAAGATCACTCGGAGTGTCAGTACTGCCTCACATGTTCGTACATTTCTCCGGAATCCAAATTGATCTTCCTGCTTAGAAATGACAAAAACCGACCAGTTGAACGAAGATCAGGTATTTAGATATGAATAACCGGTATTTTTCGGGATTTGTTGGGTCTCAATTATAACAGATATTCTTATTTTTTACTACTAACCGGTTATAAAACCGATGTATCAATTTTCCATAGCAGTGGTACTAAAATTTTTGGTTTTAAATAATTTTTATTAAAAAATTAGTTTAATAAGAAGTTCTATTGCTTCTGAAAGAATGGTATCGTCTTTGAATGATACTGATGAATGGATTCAACTTACTGATCAACACATAATACAATAAGTATTTATGAATAGATAGTGCCGTAAATATTGGTCGGTGGATTAATTCATTACTGAAATGTTAACTATTGTAATTTAATTATTCCTGGTAAATGCTATATATTGCCTACTATCTAAACTGTTCATATGAATTGTTTGAAAGAGCATTTTTCTTTTTGTCAATAAGAAATCAATTGTACCCAAATTCCCATTAAAAAGTAATTTGTCAATAAGAAATCAATTGTACCCAAATTCCCATTAAAAAGTAAAGATGTGTATATAACAATATACGGGTTTTTCATTCGAAATAATTAAAGAAATGATCGCTATACATTTTAGACCAAAGTTTACTGTCTGTCATTTCTATGAAATAATAAAACAGAAAGGAATTTATTGGAACATTGTAATAAGTTACATCTTCAAAATTCATTCATAGTTCACAATAAGAACAGAAAATAGATGATCTGCTGTTTGTGTCGACGTAATATGTCTTTATTTACTTGTAATCCTTGAAAACAGCAAGCTCAACACGAAAAATATAGTTATCCAAACTCAGTTTCCACTCTTTAGCGCTGACTATTCGTAAAGTGCAAATAGTATCATGGACCTCGATTACAACACGTTTTTTGGGCAGGGACTTAAAAAAATAGAACCAGTAGAAGAATAGTCGAGAATTTTTTGTGTTATTCATGCCTCACTACTCTTCCGGAAAAGGAGCGAACTGTGGAAGGACTAATTTTTGTCATATTTACCTGTTTGGTTTCTGTGTGCCTTGGAAATTATAATGCAAAAGCCTAAACGAGTCTTAGAAATTTTCAGTCTTTGTACGATGTAGACATTTTTTTGGAAATAATGACAGTTTTTGGAAATAATGACAGTAAAAAATCGAAAATCCTTTACTTCAGAAACCGGTTATTTTCAGCGTTTTTAACAGTCAGGTTAAATTGTAGATGGAAAAAACAGTAGAACCTAAAACCGTTTGTTCCAGTGATAACTGCCATCCCTTGTCCTGCCTCTGTTAGCCTCTGACCAACGGTGCGGTCTGACATCGTACGCTGCAGGGAGTCTTACTTTTCGTCGGATGGCAGGCGCAGATGGTTAAGGGTTATCAAGTGACTGGTGGACAATACGCCGATCGTCCCTTATGGTGGTCAGAAGCGTTCGATCTTAACTTGACGATCTGGCCTCACGTTCCCATTGGGCTACTGTCACATCCAAATGCACCACAAATACGGATATTGCACGCTTCGACCAGCCGGCCAAATGGAGACCCATATTGAGGCTCTTTTCGAAATCTATCAGATGCTGACAATGCTCTCTCAGACGAGTGCACGGCATCTTTGTGTCCTTCACACTGTCTTATCAACATCTGACGCTGATGACGCCCGTTATACACTCAACCAGGTTTCGTAACAGCACTAAACGCGAGTGACAGTAATGAATACTGGTGGCCATTCTACCTGTTACACATAATTGCAACTCTAATCATTTACATGCCTGACAATAGTGTGTACATGTACGAAGTTACATTGACATCCCCCATGCCTTCTAGTTGCTTCACCTTTTTTGCCAGTTAGAGTATATAAATGACCTAGTGGTTAATGTCACCGTTCCATGAGGTTATTTGCAGCTGCTGTTGTTGTACACAGAAATCGCAACACTAGCAAGATGTACCAAAATGCTGGAAGTCCTACAGAGAATCGACGCTTCGTGCCGGGATTGGCAGCGGCCTTCAACATAAACGATTATAACGTATTGTGCATACATATATGATTACACGATTGTTGAAGGATCACTGAAAGGTGTTCCAACATAAAATATTTAGCAGTGTACACACTGGGGGAAGGCTACATAAAAGTAATTTCAGGTAAGGCAAATACCAGACTAAGTTTCATTGGAAAAATCCTGAGAAAGTGTTTTGGGCACATATATAGACGACAGTATAAACGGGCAGTGCTTTGGCAGATATGTCATTTGCACTCAGGTGATTCATATGAAAAGACCCCAAAAGGAAACACCTTATAAACCCCTCTTACGACCAAAGCTGGAACATCGCTCGTCAGCCTGAGATCCGTACCAGATAGGATCGATAGTCGAGACTGAGAAGATCCGAAGAAGCATCACGCTTACCCATATCTGTTGAAGGAGATATTTCATGCACATTTGCCAGCCTCTGTAAGATTTAGAATATTATCCCTTATAGCACTTCGAAACCATGTCAGTCATCTAAAGTCAATGTCACTGAAGAACGTTAAAAGTAAGACGAATGCAAAGTTCGGTATGTCTTTAGATATCACACTTTCCGCTCTTCGAATGAATCAGATGCGTTGCAGTTTTGTGACCATCAGAGTGGAATGTACTATGTTGTTGTTGTTGTTGTTGTGGTCTTCAGTCCTGAGACTGGTTTGATGCAGCTCTCCATGCTACTCTATCCTGTGCAAGCTTCTTCATCTCCCAGTACCTACTGCAACCTACATCCTTCTGAATCTGCTTAGTGTATTGATCTCTTGGTCTCCCTCTACGATTTTTACCCTCCACGCTGCCCTCCAATGCTAAATTTGTGATCCCTTGATGCCTCAAAACATGTCCTACCAACCGATCCCTTCTTCTAGTCAAGTTGTGCCACAAACTTCTCTTCTCCCCAATCCTATTCAATACCACCTCATTAGTTACGTGATCTACCCACCTTATCTTCAACATTCTTCTGTAGCACCACATTTCGAAAACTTCTATTCTCTTCTTGTCCAAACTGGTTATCGTCCATGTTTCACTTCCATACATGGCTACACTCCATACAAATACTTTCAGAAACGACTTCCTGACACTTAAATCTATACTCGATGTTAACAAATTTCTCTTCTTCAGAAACGATTTCCTTGCCATTGCCAGTCTACATTTTATATCCTCTCTACTTCGACCATCATCAGTTATTTTACTCCCTAAATAGCAAAACTCCTTTACTACTTTAAGTGTCTCATTTCCTAATCTAATCCCCTCAGCATCACCCGATTTAATTTGACTACATTCCATTATCCTCGTTTTGCTTTTGTTGGTGTTCATCTTATATCCCCCTTTCAAGACACTGTCCATTCCGTTCAACTGCTCTTCCAAGTCCTTTGCTGTCTCTGACAGAATTACAATGTCATCGGCGAACCTCAAAGTTTTTACTTCTTCTCCATGAATTTTAATACCTACTCCGAATTTTTCTTTTGTTTCCTTCACTGCTTGCTCAGTATACAGATTGAATAACATCGGGGAGAGGCTACAACCCTGTCTCACTCCTTTCCCAACCACTGCTTCCCTTTCATGCCCCTCGACTCTTATAACTGCCATCTGGTTTCTGTACAAATTGTAAATAGCCTTTCGCTCCTTGTATTTTACCCCTGCCACCTTCAGAATTTGAAAGAGAGTATTCCAGTTAACGTTGTCAAAAGCTTTCTCTAAGTCTACAAATGCTAGAAACGTAGGTTTGCCTTTTCTTAATCTTTCTTCTAAGATAAGTCGTAAGGTTAGTATTGCCTCACGTGTTCCAACATTTCTACGGAATCCAAACTGATCTTCCCCGACGTCCGCTTCTACCAGTTTTTCCATTCGTCTGTAAAGAATTCGCGTTAGTATTTTGCAGCTGTGACTTATTAAACTGATAGTTCGGTAATTTTCACATCTGTCAACACCTGCTTTCTTTGGGTTTGGAATTATTATATTCTTCTTGAAGTCTGTGGGTATTTCGCCTGTCTCATACATCTTGCTCACCAGATGGTAAAGTTTTGTCATGACTGGCTCTCCCAAGGCCATCAGTAGTTCTAATGGAATGTTGTCTACTCCCGGGGCCTTGTTTCGACTCAGGTCTTTCAGTGCTCTGTCAAACTCTTCACGCAGTATCTTATCTCCCATTTCATCTTCATCTACATCCTCTTCCATTTCCATAATATTGTCCTCAAGTACATCGCCCTTGTATAAACCCTCTATATACTCCTTCCACCTTTCTGCCTTCCCTTCTTTGCATAGAACTGGGTTGCCATCTGAGCTCTTGATATTCATACAAGTGGTTCTCTTCTCTCCAAAGGTCTCTTTAATTTTCCTGTAGGCATTATCTATCTTACCCCTAGTGAGACAAGCCTCTACATCCTTACATTTGTCCTCTAGCCATCCCTGCTTAGCCATTTTGCACTTCCTGTCGATCTCATTTTTGAGACGTTTGTATTCCTTTTTGCCTGCTTCATTTACTGCATTTTTATATTTTCTCCTTTCATCAATTAAATTCAATATTTCTTCTGTTACCCAAGGATTTCTATTAGCCCTCGTCTTTTTACCTACTTGATCCTCTGCTGCCTTCACTACTTCATCCCTCAGAGCTACCCATTCTTCTTCTACTGTATTTCTTTCCCCCATTCCTCTCCCTGAAACTCTCTACAACCTCTGGTTCTTTCAGTTTATCCAGGTCCCATCTCCTTAAATTCCCACCTTTTTGCAGTTTCTTCAGTTTCAATCTGCAGTTCATAACCAATAGATTGTGGTCAGAATCCACATCTGCCCCTGGAAATGTCTTACAATTTAAAACCTGGTTCCTAAATCTCTGTCTTACCATTATATAATCTATCTGATACCTTTTAGTATCTCCAGGATTCTTCCAGGTATACAACCTTCTTTTATGATTCTTGAACCAAGTGTTAGCTATGATTAAGTTATGCTCTGTGCAAAATTCTAGAAGGCGGCTTCCTCTTTCATTTCTTCCCCCCAATCCATATTCACCTACTATGTTTCCTTCTCTCCATTTTCCTACTGACGAATTCCAGTCACCCATGACTATTAAATTTTCGTCTCCCTTCACTATCTGAATAATTTCTTTTATCTCGTCATACATTTCATCAATTTCTTCATCATCTGCAGAGCTAGTTGGCATATAAACTTGTACTACTGTAGTAGGCATGGGCTTTGTGTCTATCTTGGCCACAATAATGCGTTCACTATGCTGTTTGTAGTAGCTAACCCGCACTCCGATTTTTTTATTCATTATTAAACCTACTCCTGCATTACCCCTATTTGATTTTGTATTTATAACCCTGTAATCACCTGACCAAAAGTCTTGTTCCTCCTGCCACCGAACTTCACTAATTCCCACTATATCTAACTTTAACCTATCCATTTCCCTTTTTAAATTTTCTAACCTACCTGCCCGATTAAGGGATCTGACATTCCACGCTCCGATCTGTAGAACGCCAGTTTTCTTTCTCCTGATAACGACGTCCTCTTGAGTAGTCCCCACCCGGAGATCCGAATGGGGGACTATTTTACCTCCGGAATATTTTACCCAAGAGGACGCCATCATCATTTAACCATACAGTAAAGCTGCATGCCCTCGGGAAAAATTACGGCTGTAGTTTCCCATTGCTTTCAGCCGTTCGCAGTACCAGCACAGCAAGGCCGTTTTGGTTAATGTTACAAGGCCAGATCAGTCAATCATCCAGACTGTTGCCCCTGCAACTACTGAAAAGGCTACTGCCCCTCTTCAGGAACCACATGTTTGTCTGGCCTCTCAACAGATACCCCTCCGTTGTGGTTGCACCTACGGTACGGCCATCTGTATCGCTGAGGCACGCAAGCCTCCCCACCAACGGCAAGGTCCATGGTTCATGGGGGAAGGAATGTACTATGAAGAGTTTTATTTGATGACGCCTGGGCAGCAAGTAACACTCACTGCCAAGCCTGCATATAACAGCAGGCTTCCAATTATGGATACCGAACTCAACAATACAATAAAACTTTAATCGAACTATTTGTGTCAGAGTGACGTGTGGTACTACGAATCTATAATACCGGGATCGGACTTGTGTTCCAGAAGTGATGATTATCCTTATCAGATAATGACTCATTTAACTTGGAAGCGATAGAGAATGGTGTAGTATTGCTTCCTATATATCATTTATACGAGGGTTGGAACTTAAGTAGTGGCAACTATTTATTCACAACCAATACAAAAGAGTTACATGTTTGCACATGTTACTGTCCTTCAAAGTAGGCGCCAGCACTGTGTAGAACCCGTGGCCAGCGATGTGGAAGGCGTAGCATACCGTTAGCAGAGCCTGTTCTGTTGATGGTGCGAATGGAGCGGGCTACTGCCTGTCGAATCTCTGGAACAATCCTAAAGCGAATGCCACGAAAGTGGTCCTTCATCTTCGGAATCAATCAAAGTCACAAGGACTTAATTTCGGGGAGTATGGTGGAAGGTAAAGTACTTCCCAGTCCCATCGATCACACAGAGCAGCCACAGCTTGAGCTGTATGCGCCCGCGCATTGTCGTGCAAAATGATGGGTGGGTTGTGCAGAAAGTGTCGCCGCTTCTTTCGCAAAGCTGGAGGCAGGTGATGCTCCATAAACGAACAGTAATAGTGTGGACTGACGGTCTGCCGTGGAGGAACGTAATGCTTTAGGATAACACTATCAGAGTCGTACACGAGAATCACCATAGCTTTAAACCGCTCCATTCGCACCACCAACAGGACGGGCTCTGCTAACGGTATACTACGCCTTCCACATCGCTGGCAACGGGTTCTACACAACGCTGTTGACTACTTTGAAGGACAGTAACAGGTGCAAATATGCAACTCTTTTGTATCGGTTGTGAATAAATAGTTGCCACCCAACCCTCGTATGTACACAAGAATGACAATATTCATGGCAAGAAAACTATGTTAATATAATTTTCAAAAGATTTTCTATAACAATAATTACAATACATTTCTATTAAAGATTTCATATTGTGCGGGCATGCAACACTTATCGACTTGACAGTTCCATTAAAGTAGGTTAAAAAGGCTACATAGCAAATTTTTTCATATTTCGGTGCTAAACAGGGACAAGTTATCCCCTTCTTCCACCGAGGTCATTCTGAATTCAATCGTAGACTAAACGAAATACTTCTAGATACAACTTGTGAATTTACGTCTATCGTTATGGATACAACATCGAAACTGGAACTGATAGAGGCGTATTGTAGGAGATCTTAAAAGCCCGACGTAATGACTGATCGACGTAACACAATGACGAAAGACTTAATTAAAAATGAGAATATTTCCGGAGGCGTTATACACTCAGGTGACTAAAGTCATGGGATAGCGATGGGCACATATACAGACGACGGTATAAACGGGCAGTGCTTTGGTAAGATCTGTCATTTGCACTCAGGTGATTCATATGAAAAGACTTCCGACTTGATTCTGGCCGCAAGACGGAAATTAACAGACTTTGAAAGAGGAATAGTACTTGGAGCTAGACGCATGGAACATTTTATATCGGAAATCGTTAGAGTATTCAATGTTCCGCGATCCACAGTGTCTAGAGTGTGTAGAGAATACAAGATTCCAGGCATTACCTCTCACCACGGGCAGTGGCCGACGGACTTCACTTGACGACGGAAGAGTAGTAGCGTTTGCGTAATGTTGTCAGTGCTAACAAACAGCCAACACTGCGTGGAATAACCGCAGAAATCAATGTGGGACGTACGACGAACGGACCCGTTAGGATAGTGCGGCGAAATTTGGCGTTAACGGGTTATGTCAGCAGGCGACCGACACGAGTGTCTTTTCTAACAGCACGACATTGCCTGCAGCGCTTCTTCTGGGAAAACCGCGGGCTCGTCAGATGAGTCTCGATTTCAGCTGGTAAGAGCTGATGGTAGGGTTCGAATGTGGCGCAGACCCCATAAGCCATGGACGCAAGTTGACAACAAGGCACTGTACAAGCTGGTGGTGGCTGCATAATAGTGTGGTTTTGTGTTTACATGGATTGATCATTGACTGCAAATATTATGTTCGGCTACTTGGAGACCATTTGCAGCCATTCATGGACCTAAATGGTTCAAATGGCTCTGAGCACTATGGGACTTAACGTCTGAGGTCATCAGTCCCCTAGAGCTTACAACTACTTAAACCTAACTAACCTAGGGACTTCACACACATCCATGCCCGAGGCAGGAGACGAACCTGCGACCGTAACGGTCGCGCGGTTCCAGACTGAAGCGCCTAGAACCGCTCGGCCACATCCGCCGGCTTCATGGAGCTCATGTTCCCAAACAACGACGTAACTTTTACGGATGACAACGTGCCACGCCACAGGACCGCAATTGTTCGCGATTGGTTTGAAGAACATTGTGGACAATCCAAGGAATGGTTTGGCCACCCAGATCGGCCGATATGAATCCCACTGAAAATTTATGGGACATACTCGAGAAGTCATTTCGTGCACAAAATCCTGCACCAGTAACACTTCCGTAATTACAGACGGCTATAGATGCAGAATAGCTCAGTATATCTGCAGATGCCCTAACTTTTGTCTCCTCATTGTAGCACGAGGATAGATTTCAGATTCGACAGACAAACAGCTACACTCCTGGAAATTGAAATAAGAACACCGTGAATTCATTGTCCCAGGAAGGGGAAACTTTATTGACACATTCCTGGGGTCAGATACATCACATGATCACACTGACAGAACCACAGGCACATAGACACAGGCAACAGAGCATGCACAATGTCGGCACTAGTACAGTGTATATCCACCTTTCGCAGCAATGCAGGCTGCTATTCTCCCATGGAGACGATGGTAGAGATGCTGGATGTAGTCCTGTGGAACGGCTTGCCATGCCATTTCCACCTGGCGCCTCAGTTGGACCAGCGTTCGTGCTGGACGTGCAGACCGCGTGAGACGACGCTTCATCCAGTCCCAAACGTGCTCAATGGGGGACAGATCCGGAGATCTTGCTGGCCAGGGTAGTTGACTTACACCTTCTAGAGCACGTTGGGTGGCACGGGATACATGCGGACGTGCATTGTCCTGTTGGAACAGCAAGTTCCCTTGCCGGTCTAGGAATGGTAGAACGATGGGTTCGATGACGGTTTGGATGTACCGTGCACTATTCAGTGTCCCCTCGACGATCACCAGTGGTGTACGGCCAGTGTAGGAGATCGCTCCCCACACCATGATGCCGGGTGTTGGCCCTGTGTGCCTCGGTCGTATGCAGTCCTGATTGTGGCGCTCACCTGCACGGCGCCAAACACTCATACGACCATCATTGGCACTGTTGTGTCGATTCCCTAAGGTCTCGACACAATGAGTGGCTAGGTGCACGCGAAACTAACGCAGACGGGCGTAAATTCTGAAACAGGAGACTGGATGAAAACTATAAAGAAAAGAAGAGAGATTTTAATATACTTAACTTTAATGTAGTCTTGTTCTTGTTGAAATACATCTCTTGCATAGTAGTAAGCAATTAGCAATGATACACATGGCGCCTTGCTAGGTAGAAGCGATGGACTAGCTGAAGGCTATTTAATCTGTCTCTCGGCAAATGAGAGGAATACTTGGTAGGTCTAGTCGCAAGCTATGTCGTCCGTACAACTGGGCGAGGTCAAGTCCGTGTCTTGTCACCTGCCATGTGGTGGCGCTAGGATTGCGATTACACAGTGGCGACACGCGGGTCCGACATGTACTACAGGACCGCGGCCGATTTAAGTTACCACCTAGCAAGTGTGGTGTCTAGCGGTGACACCACATTCCTCCCCCGCAAATCGGCGAACGGTCGTGAGATAAGGCTTCCGCCCGCCGTGGGGAGGACCCCATGTTGACGTAGGCGATGAGGTGGGGAGCCTAACAACAGGCGAGGCTGTGCCACCCGCACCCGGCCATTCGGTCCGAGGGGAGCTAGGAAACGCCTGCAAACCTAGTCCAGGGTGCACGTCAACATGAGGTGTATGCGCACGTAATGATAGAGGGTCCGCGGGGTCGACCTCCATGTGGTCGGAGCACCCGACGGGCGAAGACGACATCTGGTCCGGAGCGGGCAAGAGGTCCATGGCGGAGGACGGCTGGTCACGGGAAGCAAGCGGCGGCGCGTGACCCAGGGAGGCGCGAGGCGGCTGCAGCGAAGCGTCCGCTGCTGGCGGCGCCGGCGGCGGCTGCGGCGGCGCGACGCCATGAGGCAAAATGGAAGGCATCGTCGGTAACACCTGGGGATGAGGCGAGCCAGTAGATGGGTCCCCAAGGCGCTGACCGGACGGCTCCGTCGCTGAAAGCAGACGGGGAGCGGCAGAACCCAGGCGACGACAGAGGCGCAGCTGATTGAGATGCCGACGCACCTCACCAGAGGCCCCCAAAACCAAATACATCGCGCGGCCGAGGCAGCGAAGAATGCGCCCTGCGAGCCAACGCTGTGAACCGCGATAGTTGCGATAATAGACAACGTCGCCAGGAGCAAAAGCAGGAGTCTGCCGCTGCACAGGAACCTGATGTGGCGGATGCAACAAAGACATCAGAGTTCGATGAGGACGACCATGGAGCAATTCAGCCGGCGAGCGACCATCGCGAGGCTGAGAGCGATATGAGGACAAAAAGAGCAACAAAGCGTCCTCCCGAGAATGCGACTCTTTCAACTTCAACATCTGCGACTTGAAAGTCCGGACCAATCGTTCCGCGGCACCGTTTGACTGAGGCGAAAACGGCGCGGATGTCAGATGTTGAATACCATTGGCCTTGCAGAACGACTGAAATTCTGCGGACATGAATTGTGGGCCATTGTCGGAAACAATAGTCTGCGGAAGACCTTCAATGCAAAAGATAGCAGACAAGGCTTGGATGGTGGCCGAAGACGTCGTGGAAGACATCCGGACAACAAAAGGAAAATTACTGAAAGCATCGACCACAACCAACCATCGAGCATTCCAGAATGGCCCAGCAAAATCGATGTGCAATCGTTGCCAAGGGGAAGTGGCTTTCGGCCAAGCAAAGAATTTCCGCGGCGGTGCGGATTGTTGTTCGGCACACGCCACGCAAGAGGAGCACATATTCGTAATCGCAGCATCGATTCCGAACCAAGTACAGTGCTGACGAGCAAGTTGTTTCGTGCGCACTATACCCCAATGTCCTTGGTGAAGAAGCTTTAAGACAGAGGACTGTAACGAACGTGGGACCACGACTCGGGATTGATCACTATCGGAACGCAACAACAAAACACCACGTCGTACAAAAAGTCTCTCCTTGTGAGCAAAAAAACGGCGAACCAAAGGATCCTCGATCCGTGACTTTGACAAGGGCCATTGCGTAGCAACAAAACGCAAAACGGGAGCAAGGACAGGGTCAGCAGCTGTGGCTGTAGCTACACGACGAAAATCAATCGGAAACGATGCGACCACGTCATCGGCTTCCGAATCAATGAACATGCAAGCAAGTTCGGAAGAATCGAATGCTTTATCCTCAGCAACAGGCAAACGGGACAACGCATCAGCGTTGCCGTGCTTAGCAGTGGACCGATACAAGATATCGTAGCGGTACTGCGAGAGAAAAAGTGACCAGCGAATGAATTTCTGCGCTGTACGTGGAGGTACAGGCTTGTTCGGATGAAAAAGTGATGTCAAAGGTTTGTGGTCCGTGATGATGGTAAAGTGACGACCATACAAGAAGTCATGGAACTTTGAAACACCAAACACGAGAGCTAAAGCTTCTTTCTCTATTTGTGAATAATTTCTTTGCGCAGATGAAAGCAATTTTGACGCAAAGGCAATAGGGCGATCATGCGAGCCATCTTTGTGCGCAAGCACAGCACCGATCCCGAAATCCGATGCATCAACCATCAACAAAAGGGGTTTTCGGGGATCGAATGGCGTAAGGCAAGTATTTGAAAGTAACGCCGATTTCAACTGGCGAAAGGCGCGTTCGCATTCCGTCGTCCAGACGAACGGAACACCTTTACGGCGTAAGCGATGAAGCGGAGCTGAAATGGAAGAAGCATGGCGCACAAATCGATGATAATAATTTACCTTACCCAGCACACTCTGTAGCTGTTTGAAGTTCTGTGGTGACGGCAAGTCCTGAATGGCACGAAGGTGCTCTGGACTCGGATGTATACCTTGGGCGTTAAGGACATGGCCCAGGTACGGTAAGTCACGAGCAAAAAACACACATTTGTCCTTCCTCAAGCGAAGACCATTCTGACGCAATACCTGAAATAACGTTCGGAGATTTTGCAAATGTTCTGCTTCTGTCTGTCCTGAGATCACAATATCGTCCAGATAGTTCGCAGCAGTAGGGACCGACGCACAAATAGTTTGTAAATATTGCTGAAATAAAGCAGGGGCGGATGCACACCCGAATGGCAGTCTTTTGAAGCGATACAAGCCAAGATGCGTGTTAACCACTAAGACGCGCTGGGATTCTTCGTCCACAGGTAGTTGCAAGTACGCATCTGCCAGGTCCAATTTTGAAAAATATATTCCCGGGCACAGTTTGTCAAAAAGATCTTCCGGGCGGGGCAAAGGAAAAGTAGCAGTCACAAGTTGTGGATTCACAGTTGCCTTGAAGTCCACGCAAAGTCTCAATTTTCCGGAAGGTTTTGGCAAAATTACTAAGGGTGAAGCCCAGAGAGAAGCCTGCACTCGTTCAATGACACCTTGAGATTCTAATTCGGCTAATGTTCGTGCGACCTCATCACGCAATGCGTGGGGAACATTGCGCGCTCTGAAAAATTTCGGTTGCGCGTTGTCTTTCAGTTCCAAATGCGCTTCATAGTTCTTAGCGCAACCAAGGCCCGGTGCAAAAATGTCTGCAAATTCTTCACAAAGACTAGAAACTCTGGCGGAAGGCACAGTCTGTGTTGTGTCGATTCCCTAAGGTCTCGACACAATGAGTGGCTAGGTGCACGCGAAACTAACGCAGACGGGCGTAAATTCTGAAACAGGAGACTGGAGGAAAAACTATAAAGAAAAGAACGTATTGGGTAGATTACTTAACTTTTAATGATGTTCTTCTTGTTGAAATACATCTCGTGAGTAGTAGTAAGCAATTAGCACAGATACACATGGCGCCTTGCTAGGTAGTAGCGATGGACTAGCTGAAGGCTATTTAATCTGTCTCTCGGCAAATGAGAGGAATACGTGGTAGGTCTTGTCGCAAGCTATGTCGTCCGTACAACTGGGGCGAGGTCAAGTCCGTGTCTTGTGACCTGCCATGTGGTGGCGCTAGGATTGCGAGTACACAGTGGCGACACGCGGGTCCGACATGTACTACAGGACCGCGGCCGATTTAAGTTACCACCTAGCAAGTGTGGTGTCTAGCGGTGACACCACAGTCTGATTCACTGATAGGACCTGATTCACTATAGACAAATTAAACAATTGAAACAAATCTAAACCAAACAAGTTCACGGCACTAGAGGAACGAAGAACATAAAATGACACAAGTTTTGTCTGTCCCTTGTATGTTGCAATAAGGCTGCACTGTCCTAACACAGGTATGTGCTGTCCTGAGTAACTAGTTAACGTAACATTTGCGGCACGCAATGGCGGGGCGCCCAGTTGTTTGTACGTGTCGTGATTGAGCAAGGAAACTGCAGCTCCGGTATCGAGCTGGAATGGTATCACTTTTCCTGCAAAGTCTAAGTCCACAAAAAGTTTATTGTCTTGTTGACGACAAGAGCGACTGTCTCGCGCAATTTGAACTGATACAGGTCCAGAAGCACTTGCAACTTTACGGGATTTCCGGCGACGTCGACGCACACGTTGGGTGGGACGAACACAGTCACTGTTAGCTAAAGTGTCACTGGACGGGTGGGAATGAACTACATGAATGTCCATGGGCGAAGGTCCACGAGCCTGATTGTCCTGGGTTCGATTCCGGCGCGAAGCAAAGGGCCTGGAATTTGTGTGATTGTCTGATCTTAACTTTTTCTGGCAAACACTTTGTACATGTCCTTTCTTGTGACAGTAAAAGCAAATAGCTTGGCGTGACGGGCAATGTTCACGCGAATGTCTAGTGGCACACCGCGGGCAAGATTTCACTGCATTTGCTTGCTTACGCGGCGCACGTGGTTGCAAGCTAGGCGGCCGCAGCGAAGTCGGGCGCGAGGGCCGCTTAGCGTCCCGTGCAGCGGGCCCGGCGGGCCGATTAATGTGACACACTGCTGGCGAAGTTTCAAATGATTCCTGAGCAAAGTCAAGCGTGTCTTGCCTGTCCAATATGTCTATCACTTGTTGCAGGGAGGGATTAACGAGTTTCAAAATCTGTTCCCGTATGCGAACATCAGAAACGTTCTGTGCAATTGCATCACGCACCATAGTATCTGAATATGGGAGGCCACATTCACAGGCAAACGCACAGTCTCTAGTAAGGCCTTGCAAAGTTGCTACCCACTCCCTATTAGTCTGACCGGCCGTACGTTTTGTACGAAAAAACGTATACCGTTTTGCAACTACATTTACTGTTTCTTTGAAATAGGCATCTAAAGCCGACAAAATTTCCTCGTAGGTCAGAGTTGCTACGTCGCGTCGGGGAAACAATTTCACTATCACCCGGTAGGTAGACACACCGACACAAGAAAGCAAAAACGGCTGCCGCTCTTTACCTTGAATTCCATAAGCAGTGAGGTGGAAGTTGAACTGATCGGCCCACTCAGTCCAGCTTTCGGTTGTGGCCTCAAAGGGCCTAAATGGCGGTGCGACAGCGTTGTGTGGCTGCGGTAGCGATGAAGCGGCGGGTGCCGCATCGGTTTGCAGCGCACGTTGACCCTGGACGAGCTGTCCAAGGGCTTCCAATAACGCCTGCGTCTGCTGATTCTGCAAGCGAAAAAATTCGGACAGTACATCTGGAGATTGCGGCGAAGCCATGACACAAGCAAATTAGAGCAAGTATAACACAAAGACTGCAACGTGGGCGCGGCATCCCATCCTCGTCGCCAAAATATTGTTGTGTCGATTCCCTAAGGTCTCGACACAATGAGTGGCTAGGTGCACGCGAAACTAACGCAGACGGGCGTAAATTCTGAAACAGGAGACTGGATGAAAACTATAAAGAAAAGAAGAGAGATTTTAATATACTTAACTTTAATGTAGTCTTGTTCTTGTTGAAATACATCTCTTGCATAGTAGTAAGCAATTAGCAATGATACACATGGCGCCTTGCTAGGTAGAAGCGATGGACTAGCTGAAGGCTATTTAATCTGTCTCTCGGCAAATGAGAGGAATACTTGGTAGGTCTAGTCGCAAGCTATGTCGTCCGTACAACTGGGCGAGGTCAAGTCCGTGTCTTGTCACCTGCCATGTGGTGGCGCTAGGATTGCGATTACACAGTGGCGACACGCGGGTCCGACATGTACTACAGGACCGCGGCCGATTTAAGTTACCACCTAGCAAGTGTGGTGTCTAGCGGTGACACCACAGGCACCAAGGCAGAAGCGACCTCATCGCTGAAGACGACACGTCTCCATTCGTCCCTCCATTCACGCCTGTCGCGACACCACTGGAGGCGGGCTGCACGATGTTGGGGCGTGAGCGGAAGACGGCCTAACGGTGTGCGGGACCGTAGCCCAGCTTCATGGAGACGGTTGCGAATGGTCCTCGCCGATACCCCAGGAGCAACAGTGTCCCTAATTTGCTGGGAAGTGGCGGTGCGGTCCCCTACGGCACTGCGTAGGATCCTACGGTCTTGGCGTGCATCCGTGCGTCGCTGCGGTCCGGTCCCAGGTCGACGGGCACGTGCACCTTCCGCCGACCACTGGCGACAACATCGATGTACTGTGGAGACCTCACGCCCCACGTGTTGAGCAATTCGGCGGTACGTCCACCCGGCCTCCCGCATGCCCACTATACGCCCTCGCTCAAAGTCCGTCAACTGCACATACGGTTCACGTCCACGCTGTCGCGGCATGCTACCAGTGTTAAAGACTGCGTTGGAGCTCCGTATGCCACGGCAAACTGGCTGACACTGACGGCGGCGGTGCACAAATGCTGCGCAGCTAGCGCCATTCGACGGCCAACACCGCGGTTCCTGGTGTGTCCGCTGTGCCGTGCGTGTGATCATTGCTTGTACAGCCCTCTCGCAGTGTCCGGAGCAAGTATGGTGGGTCTGACACACCGGTGTCAATGTGTTCTTTTTTCCATTTCCAGGAGTGTATTAGCAGTGAGTCCAGGTTGTTCACATTATTTTATCGAACCGCTGTAGGAACAAATGTAGTTTTCATGCTGCTACCGTTACGGCTTCAATCGTATTTCGTGAACGAAAGATTCTTTCGAACAACGTCCTTCATCTAGCAATAAATGTCATTTGAAACAAAAGGAATATGATGGAAGTTGTCTCCCAGGGCAGAAAAATAACCAGTGGTGTACTGAAAACAAATATGCAGGTTTCGTCAACCAAATTGTTAATCTTGAAAATGTTTTATAACCTTTAAGACATCGGAATAAGATTTCTAAGAAGTCTTAATGTACAAAGAGTATTTTGCTGTAAGGCTGTATCTTTTGAGATATAGAAAAAACTGAAGATTTTAAAAACGAAACTGTGTAGTATTTAAAGTGAATCGAGAGTCGTTAGCGTAAGGAGTCTAATGATAAGACTGTTACCACAGTTATCAATTAAACGTTTCGTATAAAGAGCCAGCGGGAATTGCTAAACGAGAAAAACAAATCTGCAGACGTAATCTGCTTAGCCTCGTAGGAGTTGGGTAACGTGGGACATCTGCTCTATGTTGACAGCCTTCCTCCTCACGCTTATCAGTCTTGTTGCGAAAAGAGAATAATTATGAGCGTCCTTTCGCTGCACTTTTTGTCAAGACTTTTCAACTGCATTAAAAGACGTACATTGTTCTATGAAAATACTGCTGACCTATATAGGTTCACTGGAGAATAGGACAGTAATGCTAGCGAAGACGAAAAAATCGATGTACGTAACATTGACATCCTCTACCTCAGTTGAAGTACGAGAAGCCGAAAATATTTGTATGCTATACTTAAGTTGACCTATATAGACCAACTGAAGTACGAGACACAATATTTTTACGTCTTCGATACTAATAGTAACGAGTGAAAATTATCATAGCAGTACGAGCGACGGCGAGAAAACCTACGACAGTAAAATTTGTATGCCGTACTTCAGTTGAACTATATACGTCAACTGAAGAATAGGATACAAGCGCTGGCGCAGGCGAAAAAAGCGACATACATAAGATTAGTATCCCGAAATACAGCTAACCTACATAGGTCAACTGACGAACATGAAACTACCTTCGTAGTTCAACTGAGGTACAGCATGACAGTATAACATATGTTGCTTTTTTCGTATTTGCTGCCACTAGTATCCTATTCTTCAGTTGACCTATATAGCTCAAGATATAAATTTTTCGTATGTCGGTCTTTTCGCCTTAGTTCCAGTATGGACTGAAAAACTGTGCGACAACTGTAAAATTTGTATTCCGTACTGCAGTTGACGAATTCCTCTTCAAGTATTCCATATTCATAGAAAGAGGTAAATCCGTACCTACAAACGAAAATCAAAAAGAAAAAATTGTCTAGAACGAAAAACAATTCTGCCAAAATATCTCAAACTCTTAATAATGAAACACGTAGAGAATGGATTGGAATGAGCAAATGATTTAAATTAATACGAGCGACAAAAATCGTATACAATGTCTAGCACTGTCTTTTAAAAATATTCAGTTAGTTCAATTTAAAATAATGACGCCTCGCCAAAGAAGGTAACCCATTTATTATCTATGGATCTGAAGAGAGACATTAATATCTTTGAGTAAACTATGACATCAGTGGTGAAATCCGACGGGTTGTATCACGTTCATCAGTTGACCCAGCATTTTTATATTAGAAGGAATTACAAGTCCTGGCTGTCTGAAAAAAGGTTTAGAAATAGTAAACGAAGACCCACGAATTGAAGCGTTGAAGTACACGACCACCTAAGGAAGCTTATGTGTTTACAGTATTTTATTAAGATGCTATTAGGGAACCTTGAAACTTTTTTGGCTATCATTATCCGTTACCGAAATCCAGTGTTTCAAAGTTACCATACTTATGGATGTAAAATATGCACGTAATATCCGGCCTGAGGGGTAAATGTAGTTTTAACTGACGAAGTGAACACATGGAAAGGGTCCTGGGCACACCGCAGGGAGTCTGAGGTCAGCAACCAATACAACTTCATGACACATTGTCTCTGTATAATTAGCACTTCACACCTAGGCTGCCGTCACCTGGAAATTATTCGATGATGCCATCTGGCGGCGTAAGTACTTTACAAAAGTTTACGAAAGTTTTTGTACTTACATACAAACATCGCATTTTTGGGAATACTGTAGGTGTAGCATAAAAATGCTGTGAATTTTTATGTAAAGTAGTGCAAAGTGAACTTGAGGTGAATGGGAGCCCTGCGCTCGCTTTAAACTAGGGAAAGCATCTGTTTTGTGGTCGATTTATGCTGTACGCTTGTAGTATCGCTTTAAAAGCTTTTGTTTTCACTCCTTAAACTGTGGTTTTACATATTTTTATTTAACGTAGGACTCAATTTTGTATTCGAACGCAACGAACGGCGATTCCCATTTGGACGAAAAAAAAAAAAAACGCTTGACCTGCATTAATCTTACATCACGCGTATTTATTTGTTGCTCGTATATGTCAAAATATATAAATGTGTTGAATTACTTAAATAAACTCAGGACTTCACTGACCAACTGAATTCGTTTTACATAAGCAGCACACTATGCTGTAGCAGGGAAAAGATGTGAACCAACGGAAAAATGCTCCTGTTGGAGCACAAAAAGAAGAATATGTTCCTCTTTAAAAGACTGACAGGAAAGTGTGGAACCAGTGACCTCAATCCATATGCTGCCTTCCTCGCCAAAAATTTTAGTATGACAAGGTATTCGCATTTTTTTTTGTGTTGAAAGAGATTAGCAGAGGGAACGTAACGGTGGAGGAGAGAGGAAACATTGCCAGTGGGAGAGAAAAGAGAGGAGACAGTGATGGTAGGAGAGAGAAAGTGGCAGTGAAAGAGAAAGAGAGATGGATGAAGTCAGAAGCAGTGGGAGCCTAAGAGAGAGGAAATATTGATGATCAGTGTGAGACAGCGGCAGTTAAAGAGAGAGATGCATAGAGATAAAAACAGTGGGAGCAAAGGGAGAGGAGACAGTTTAAATGAAAAGTACAGATGAGTGGAGAGCATATGAAGGCTTGAGGGGTGTGGGTTCTCCAAATTGTCGAACATAAACACATAAGTATAATGGAGAGTGCATTTTGGACTGAAATTTTGAACACATGAGTCAATGGGAAAAAAGTTAACCTGACAGAAGTTTTGAGCTTTTGAAGTATGGTGGAGACAGAGGGAGTGGAAAAGAAAGACAAAAGGAGACAGTGTAAGTGAGAGAGAAGACAGTTGCAGTGGGATACACTGTAAACGAATGGGAGAGAAAGAACTTAGTGGGAGAGAGACATAATATATAGACTGTGACAGTGAGAGGCAGGTACTGGGTATGAACGGGTAACTACAAAGAAACTGGGTAAAAGGATTTAGATTGTCCTGTTTTAAAAGAGCGAGCATGCCAACATTTTTGGTGAAGAAGACAGAATGAGGTTTGAGGCAGCAGGTTCCCCACTTCCTGCTAGTGTTTTAAAGAGGAACACATTCGCTTTTAATTCCTCCTACAAGAGCATTTTCCCGCCGATTCGTACTATTTATTTTCCTTTCACTCAAAGGCAGTTTATTACATATCAGTCAATAACCGTGAGGAATTCATTTGCTTTCATGACGAGGAGTTCTAGTATTTCGTTTGTGAATACAGTAATGCAATCATCAGAAAAGAATTTTTCCCCTTATTTATCGTCGTTCAAGTCACTGTTGAATACATGTAGCAAAAGTTGTTCTAGGATGATTCCCTCAAAAACCATATTAATAATTTGCGATTTATAGCTAAAATAAATTGCTTCAGTGATTTGTGTGCTATCAGTACCTTCAATAACGTGCCTGTGTGAGTGCATCAGTATACATATCATCGTGTTGTGAATTAAACTGCAATTTATGTCTCCAGCCCGAATCACAATGATATTCAAAAATAGTTCTGTGGTTTAAAGTCAACGAAATTAAAAGTATTTACATCAACACAGTTATTGTTTTAAAAGTAACGATGTGAATAATTGTTGTCCTTGTTGTTGTGGTCTTCAGTCCAGAGACTTATTTCATGCAGCTCTCCATGCTACTCTATCCTGTGTTAGCTTCTTCACCTCCAAGTATCTACTGCAACCTACATCGTTCTGAATCTGCTTAGTGTATTCATCTCTTGGTCTCCCTCTGCGATTTTTACCCTCCACGCTGCCCTCCAATACTAAATTGGTGACCGAGCGAGGTGGCGCAGTGGTTAGCACACTGGACTCGCATTCGGGAGGACGACGGTTCAATCCCGTCTCCAGCCATCCTGATTTAGGTTTTCCGTGATTTCCCTAAATCGTTTCAGGCAAATGCCGGGATGGTTCCTTTGAAAGGGCACGGCCGATTTCCTTCCCAATCCTTCCCTAACCCGAGCTTGCGCTCCGTCTCTAATGACCTCGTTGTCGACGGGACGTTAAACACTAACCACCACCACCACCACTAAATTGGTGATCCGTTGATGCCTCAGAACATGTCCTACCAACCGATCCCTTCTTCTAGTCAAGTTGTGCCACAGATTCCTCTTCTCCCCAATTATGTTCAGTACTTGCTCTTTAGTTATGTGATCTACCTTTCTAATCTTGAGCACTCTTCTGTGTGTTAATAATTATTGCATTTGAAATCATATGAAAGAGGTTTTTAACTTTACCAGCATTTAGATAGCTGATAGTAGTTTGGTGTTCTTCGTTAAGTTACGAAAACGCTTAGTTTGAAAATCTAGATAAAAACAGTGGTTGAGTAGGATAAAAGGAAGAGTAGTTGATTTTTCTTTTTATATACAGAGGTAAAAAAAAATTAAGTTCCGCGTTTTGGCGCTAGAGGGCCAATCGGGCCCGACCGACCACCGTCGATGCAATATGGAGGAGTATGTGAGCAGCACGCCGCTCTCCCGGTCGTTGTCGTATTTCTTAACCTTTAGTTTTTTTAATCCCATTTTGTTCGTTATTGTTCGTGGTAATTTTTTCGGGGCGGACGTCCCAAGACACCCGTTCAAGTTCATCGTTGAACCATTCACTCAGATTTTTTTTCATTATTACAGAGGGCAGGTAACCCTCTGACCGAACAT
Source organism: Schistocerca nitens (assembly GCF_023898315.1). Classification (NCBI taxonomy): domain Eukaryota; kingdom Metazoa; phylum Arthropoda; class Insecta; order Orthoptera; family Acrididae; genus Schistocerca; species Schistocerca nitens. Next base: position 279,530,317 of record NC_064618.1, on the reverse strand, counting down.
GCTCAGCTACCGTGCCGGCTAACCTTGGAACAGTTACTGACTGGTCGAGTAATACCTCAGTTGGCCTCACGAGGCTGAGTGGACCCTGTATCATTCCTCTCACCAAGGAAATATCCCTGGGAATGGAAACCGAGTCCTCCTCATGGCAGTCAGCCGAGCTGACCACTCAGCTACGGAGGCGGAGTTGTATGTAGAGGTAGCCGGTTCGAATCCTGCTAACGAATAAATAAACTACGTGACCCCCAAACTACTAAAGGTGATGGCGTAAAATTGCTTACTATCAAACTTCGAGCATAAATCCTGGGTTTAAGTCTAAACCTTTCTGCAGTTCTGCAGTGTCTCCTGGTGTTCAACATTATACATAGTGATCATTTCTTAGGATAAACTCGACAGGCTCTTTGGTGTTCTACCTCTCCCCTTCTCTCACCACCAGCACCACCAGCACCAACCACCAACTTCACCACAACAACAATAGGATGCCATGTTAAGCGCGCACTACTGACAGTCACTTTCACTGGACAGATACACTTAGGACACATGTTATGCAATCTGCCCAAAAGTTGTCAACCAGAAAGGCTTGTACCATGCCACAAGACACAACAGTAGAGAAAACGGATCGAGTCAGTTCATTAACACGATTCCTTACACTTACCTCTTAAATATTAATTTAAAGGTCATTAACAAACGGTGAAGTTATCACAATGTAAGAACAGATACAGGAGATGGACAAAATTATGGAAAAAACAAAACACATTAGCATGCCTAATACGGTGTAGTAAAATCGTTGGCATTCTAAGCAACGTAAAGTCGTCAGGTTCTGTATGGTTTTCAAGGCTATATTATACCATCCTCCCTGCTAAACAGTGGCACGTTCAGTTACGATGATGGATACCGATCACGCCTCCTTTTATCGAAAGCAGACCACAAAGTCTTAATGATACCGAGAAATGGTGAACATGGTGGCCAAGAGAGATGGATGCGACAGTTCATCCTTGTGCCCACTACGCCAACCCTGGACGATCCGAGATACGTGAACGGGAGGCCCGTCTTTTTGAAACACTTCATCGCCATTGGGGAACAACTACTGTACCCTGAGAGGGACCTGGTCAACCAAAATGGTCACACAATCTTTGGCAGTAACGCAACTGTGCAGAGTAACGAAGGGCACCATGGAATATCACGATATGACAGTCCAAATCACCACCTTGCCATATTTCACTCTTGGCACGTGAGTTCGCCTATTTGGAAACAGTGTGAAACAAGACTCTTCCAACCTCATGACATCCTTTCATTGCTCCATAGTCCAGGGTTTATGGCTTCTGTATCAAGTGCTTATGGAGCTCCCTTAGTGTTTTTTTTTATTTTTTATTTCTGACAGGGTTCGCGAGTGTGACATCAAATTCTCCAGTGACTTTTGCAACTGTTGTCCTCTTATTTTTCGTCACAGTCCTTTTCAATAACCGTCCGTCACGACTACTCAACAAGGAGTTTCGTCCGCGTTGTGACGGATGATTGTGTTTCGCTTTCGTTTTATGTGGTACAAATCTTCGATATGGTGTCACTTGAAATGCCAAACACTTCGGCTACTTTGATTACGGAAGAACTCATCATACGAGCGCCAACAATTTGCCCATGTTAGAATTCACTTAGCTTCGATACAACGCACTCACAACTACATGCAACCTATTGAGTACATGAGACAGTTGCCGTTGGTGGACAAATACAACAGCGCAACCTGCAGGCTTTTCTAGCATCTGTATTTATGTTCGAGCACACATTTCTCGTGGTGGTTCCATATTTTTCTCCAACCCATGTACAAGTTCAGAAAGATTCTGGGTTTTATTGTTATTTCATTCAAGTATTAATTTTTCATTTATCACTTTGGGTTAAGAAATTATTTTTTACTAGAAAATTTAACTATGGGTATTTGTTGTTCTTGTCCGCCTCCATAGCACAGTGGTCAGAGTAGATGGCTGCCATGCGGAGGACCCCGGTTCACAATGGTTCAGATGGCTCTGAGCACTATGGGACTTAACTAAATGGCTCTGAGCACTATGGGACTCAACTGCTGTGGTCATAAGTCCCCTAGAACTTAGAACTACTTAAACCTAACTAACCTAAGGACAGCACACAACACCCAGCCATCACGAGGCAGAGAAAATCCCTGACCCCGCCGGGAATCGAACCCGGGAACACGGGCGTGGGAAGCGAGAACGCTACCGCACGACCACGAGATGCGGGCTGGGACTTAACTTCCGAGGTCATCAGCCCTCTAGACCTTAGAACTACTTAAACCTAACTAACCCAAGGACATCACACACATCCATGCCCGAGGCAGGATTCGAACCTGCGACCGTAGTGGTCGCACGGTTCCAGACTGTAGCGCCTAGAACCGCTCGTCCACCCCGGCCGCCGGACCCCGGTTCGATTACCGGTACTGCTAACGATTCTTCCTTGGTGTGAGGGTTGGTACGGAATGCAATCAGGTTCGTGATGCGAAACGCCGAGCTACTTGACTGAGCAGAGGCGGCTCCGCGGCTTGGAAAGTTTGCAAAACGGCCAGAAGAGCGGTGTGCCGGCCGGTGTGGCCGAGCGGTTCTAGGCGCTACAGTCTGGAACCGCGCGACCGCTACGGTCGCAGGTTCGAATCCTGCCTCTGGCATGGATGTGTGTGATGTCCTTAGGTTAGTTAGGTTTAAGTAGTTCTAAGTTCTCGGGACTGATGACCTCAGAAGTTAAGTCCCATAGTGCTCAGAGCCATTTGAACCATTTTTTTTAGAAGAGCGGTGTGCTGAACACGTGGCCCTCCGTACCGCATCCGCACGATGCCGCAAGGCAGAGGATGACACGGCGGCAGGTATCACTCGGGCCTTCTCGGCCTGGCGAGAAGCTCATATTTACTGTTTGTATCTCCTATGAACAGTCCAGTTTTCGGAGAATTTTCTGAAAAGTTTCACCAGTGAGCAGCACGAGGTGTTATACAACGGTGAGTCCCAGAGCTCCTAGAACAATCTTCGAATGCCGGATCTGTCTTTTTTGGCGGGAATTGATTTGATGCAAGGCGCCATTGCCAGGAGTAGTACGTTACGGAGTGTTTTGTTTCTTTTGTCACCAGAGTTCGGTTTTGTCACAGTATTATATCCGGTGTTCAGAACGCCACCGTCAAACTTTCAGAATATGGACCAAAACAAGGGAAAAATGTCTAGTTCAAAATGTTCAAATGTGTGCGAAATCTTATGGGACTTGACTGCGAAGGTCATCAGTCCCTAAGCTTACACGCTACTTAACCTAAATTACCCTAAGGACAAACACACACACACCCATGCCCGAGGGAGGACTCGAACCTCCGCCGGGACCAGCCGCACAGTCCATGACTCCAGCACGTTAGACCGCTTTTTTTTCTTTTTTTTTAATCTCACTTTGTTCGCATTTACTCGTTGCATCTGCTCGGCGCGGACGTCGTAAGACATCCGTTTAAGTTCGTTGTTGATCGATTAACTCGTTTTTTTTTTTTTTTTTATTACAAAGGGCAGCTAACCCTCTGACCGAACACGCTGAGCCACCGTGCCGCCTGACCGCTCGGCTAATCCCGCGCGGTGAAAATGTCTAGTACACATAGGCCTAAAATGCGTATTGTAAGAGCTACGAGCACTTGTACATCTTCGATACTCCGATGCACATCTCTTCCATTGCAATGTCTTTGCTTTCCGTATTTTGAAAAGAGATAATATGGACGAAAACAAGAAAAATATACGGTACATATGGGCTCTAAAACGCTTACCTTAAGAGGTGTGCTTAATACACTCCTGGAAATGGAAAAAAGAACACATTGACACCGGTGTTGTGTCAGACCCACCATACTTGCTCCGGACACTGCGAGAGGGCTGTACAAGCAATGATCACACGCACGGCACAGCGGACACACCAGGAACCGCGGTGTTGGCCGTCGAATGGCGCTAGCTGCGCAGCATTTGTGCACCGCCGCCGTCAGTGTCAGCCAGTTTGCCGTGGCATACGGAGCTCCATCGCAGTCTTTAACACTGGTAGCATGCCGCGACAGCGTGGACGTGAACCGTATGTGCAGTTGACGGACTTTGAGCGAGGGCGTATAGTGGGCATGCGGGAGGCCGGGTGGACGTACCGCCGAATTGCTCAACACGTGGGGCGTGAGGTCTCCACAGTACATCGATGTTGTCGCCAGTGGTCGGCGGAAGGTGCACGTGCCCGTCGACCTGGGACCGGACCGCAGCGACGCACGGATGCACGCCAAGACCGTAGGATCCTACGCAGTGCCGTAGGGGACCGCACAGCCACTTCCCAGCAAATTAGGGACACTGTTGCTCCTGGGGTATCGGCGAGGACCATTCGTAACCGTCTCCATGAAGCTGGGCTACGGTCCCGCACACCGTTAGGCCGTCTTCCGCTCACGCCCCAACATCGTGCAGCCCGCCTCCAGTGGTGTCGCGACAGGCGTGAATGGAGGGACGAATGGAGACGTGTCGTCTTCAGCGATGAGAGTCGCTTCTGCCTTGGTGCCAATGATGGTCGTATGCGTGTTTGGCGCCGTGCAGGTGAGCGCCACAATCAGGACTGCATACGACCGAGGCACACAGGGCCAACACCCGGCATCATGGTGTGGGGAGCGATCTCCTACACTGGCCGTACACCACTGGTGATCGTCGAGGGGACACTGAATAGTGCACGGTACATCCAAACCGTCATCGAACCCATCGTTCTACCATTCCTAGACCGGCAAGGGAACTTGCTGTTCCAACAGGACAATGCACGTCCGCATGTATCCCGTGCCACCCAACGTGCTCTAGAAGGTGTAAGTCAACTACCCTGGCCAGCAAGATCTCCGGATCTGTCCCCCATTGAGCATGTTTGCGACTGGATGAAGCGTCGTCTCACGCGGTCTGCACGTCCAGCACGAATGCTGGTCCAACTGAGGCGCCAGGTGGAAATGGCATGGCAAGCCGTTCCACAGGACTACATCCAGCATCTCTACGATCGTCTCCATGGGAGAATAGCAGCCTGCATTGCTGCGAAAGGTGGATATACACTGTACTAGTGCCGACATTGTGCATGCTCTGTTGCCTGTGTCTATGTGCCTGTGGTTCTGTCAGTGTGATCATGTGATGTATCTGACCCCAGGAACGTGTCAATAAAGTTTCCCCTTCCTGGGACAATGAATTCACGGTGTTCTTATTTCAATTTCCAGGAGTGTAGTAACGAAGATGACCAAGTTTTTATAGCTCTTATGGTAAGCACTTTAGAGCCAATGTTTATTAACTCCTCCAAAAATATGGAAAACAAAGAGCTTGTAGTAGAAGAAATGTCTTTCGCATCATCGAAGGTGAACGAGTGCTCATAGCTCTCAGTGTGTGTGTTTAAGAGCCCATGTCTACCAGGCATTTTTTTCTTGTTTTGGTCCATGGGCTATCAGCTGTGAAAGTTTGTTCATGGAGTTATGGTTCACCCTGTATATGCCATGCACGTAGTACAGAATACGTGTTGTATTTGTAAATAAGGCATTTCCATGCACTCATGATCTTCAACTGTTGACAACACAGTTGTCCTGTTGCTCCTTCACCGCCAGGCGTAACCTAAAAACAGCAACAAATAACAAAGACTTTCAAAACAAAGAATGCTGTACAGTAGGTAACATTGCAGACCTGTTCTTTACAATAAGTGTGAAAATTGTGCACCACAGTAAGGTGATCGTCGTAACTAGTCCAACGAGCCACTGCAGGCCAAGGGATCATTAATTGAGAACATTCAGTAAACAATACTAATCAACGTCTAAAAGTTCGTTCGTATAATTCGGACTTACTCCGGATGTTAGCCGTATAAGGGCAGATATTGTGATCACTGGTGGCTTAATATGTACCCACTTCAGGCCGTTAGTCGTTTTTTTCTGCGTCTAACAGTCTTCCGGCACATAGGCTACGTAATTTACAACCAGATTTTCCATCATGGTCGCAACTGCACCACTAAGTAGGTTACGAGTGTCGTGTAGATTACCCTTTTTCCGTCCACACTTCAACGCCTGATCTGCTGCCCAGGGGGAAATAAGCTTGTGCTTTGACGTACTACCCAACCTAAAAACATACTACTCCGAATAGTTACTATTATTATTAGTCTGCAAATGAAGTAAATATTGCTATAATGTACTTCAGTTCACTGTCCTCAGTCTTCAATAAAAATATCTACAGCTATATCCCTAACACTATGAATAATGCAATTTTAGATTCGAAAAGCACTCAATTTGTTACAGTTTTGCAACAAACTTTCATTCAATGCAGGTTTGAATCGTGTTAGTTAGTCGTTGGCACTCGAATTTTCCGCAATACGTTGCTTGGATCTATTTTAAAATAACAGTAACACCAGGGAGCTCATATCGTAAGCTCCCATACAAAGTTGAAGCTTGGAAAAATCACAACTCAACAGTTGAGTGTAACTTTTTAAGGAAGAATCTGCCATGAAAACGTCACTTGAATTATTGATAGTGTAAATTACCTTATAATGGAGAGGAGAAGTGCAAGGACAAGCGACAATTCCTACTTCCGAAAACTAACTGTGGATTATCTTCTAAATACGTAAACTATCGTTAAAATAATAGTTGTTTTGGAAGAAATACTTAAATGAAAGAATAATGTAAAGTTTAACATCGTCTTCGTATCTAGGTAATCGTGGACCGATTACTTTTTATTTAGAATGATGTCATGTTGAAGCATTCAAAGTGAGTGATCTAGCAAAGCAGTGGAAAATAAAAATCAGAATGGTCACGTCGTCTTGGCGACGAAGACTATACCTTAAAAAATGCAGCACCCCGCTCAGAAATAGACCACACAAACATTAATTTAATTCGTGTTTTTATAATTTTTCAACGAAGAATCACGAAGAAATGAATGTATACAGTGTCTTCTTATTCCCTTTCAAGGAATTGTATATCAAATGACCCGTTCTGGCTACCATAATTATCGCGTCTTTCATTTCTTCCAACACTGCTTCGACTACTGGATTGTGAACTATTTTTGGTGCTCTGCTATTTTCCATCCTGTTTAATTCCTCCTGCCACTTCCTTCTGCGACCTTTTATTTTATCACTGATACTAAGAACCGAAAGCTCTTCTCTGACTGGTGTTGCTTCTCTTGTCCAGTAATCATTTAACTGATCAAACGAATTTGTCTCTGCTGCCTCTATATGTTTTTCGTCCTGGCTGGTTATTAACCATGTCTCACTTCCATAAAGAAGTACTGATGCAGCCATATATTATAAAATATGAGTTGAGTTTCTATTCTTCAGACTGCGTTTAATTATACCGCACAAAGCATCTGTTTCTCCTTGGCTTAGATATAACTGCCATCGCAGCATAAACAGCTAAAATGAGGAACTTAATCGACTTGTTTATTAGCAATAGTTGCGTACTTTTTACTTATGTAGGTAATTTCCTACGACTGCTGTTGCTTTAATTCTTTTTTTTTTTTTTTTTTTTTGACGTCTTAAAATTGTAGTCTGAGCAGATTTAATCCAGGTTATGAATAGTGAACAGCAACCTGTGTTCTGTATGGTCTACAGCTGAAAGACCATCAGCAAAAATAAGCATCTATAATGAACTGCTGAGCTCAGTTTTTATTCTCTTGTATTCCAACAGTTTTTCCAACCTTCGGAGAAAGCTCCTAGACATATGTTAAAAACCTGCATTACTGACGGGTATCTCCGTTCATAATTATTTGTTCAGCACTTGATTTTGGCAGATGAGTTACTAATTTGGTACTGTTGTATGAAGCTCTATTGTTGTTTTTATATGTTCCGGATATCGATTTTCTTGAAGAACCAGTCGTAGGAGTTTTCTGTTCACTCGCTATATGAATGCCATGTGGGCAGCTAGATCGATGTCTGTACGAAAAAACGGTTCAAGTGGCTCTGAGCACTATGGGACTTAACATCTGAGGTCATCAGTCCCCTAAAACTTATAACTACTTAAACCTAACTAACCTAAGGACATCACACACTTCCATGCCCGAGGCAGGATTCGAACCTGCGACCGTAGCAGCAGCGCGGTTCAGGACTGAAGCGCCTAGAACCGCTCGGCCACCGCGGCCGGCTGACTTACGTATGTTTTTCAGGTAGTTGTCCGACAGATAAAAAAAAATCTGTACATTAGCGTTCTTTCCTAAAATCATTCCGATAATTTCAATAAGCAGTTTTTGAACTACAATCTGGCTAAGTCAAGACTTTCTTTGGTTCTGCTGTATTAAAGTCGGTGTCAAGGAATGTTCATAAAGAGCACATAAAGCATAGCTAAGGTTGATGAATCAACTAACTGAAAAACATAATTTAAGAAACAAAACACTTGACTAGAGTGTGCGATTTAGGTAGTATTAAGGTGACGTATACAGTCTACAGACATGGCTAGCAGGTAACTACGTGAGACAACACCTCCTAGACAAGGGCTTCCCAAACTTCTCCTCTGACGGAACACTTAGATTACTGATACTTTGATAAAACACCTTGTTTATTTTTAAAGTTGACAAAATTTTTAAAAATGAGAAAAATTGTGTTACTTCAATTCTAAGTCATAACTAACAATACAGAAATGACAATAAAATTCTAAAAAATTGTTAGTATAGTTAAAATATCTGGGAAGAAACGCCATGTTATTAACTGTTTTTCACGGAGCACTTATTCATTTCCTACGGAACACTACTTTTCCGAGGACCACAGTTTGGAAAACCCTGTTCTAGACACACAAGCGTAGTGATCTGGCTTAGCATGTAGGCTGGACACTTACATTCGGCGCTGCAACGCCGTTCGAACGCTGTAGTAGCCTGAGTGTGATGTACGTCGCGGTAAGAACTTCAAATAGCATCAAAACCAGTTACCAACAATACGTATTTCTTTATAGCCTTATGTAAAACACTGTAACAGACCCTTCGAAAAATCATTACGGAGATAATAGCAGCAGTTTAAAATACCATGTTGGAATACAATCCAGGGATAAAATAGAACACTATGGGGGTAAAAGTAACCTTCTCGGTTTCACTCTGCTGTATAAACAACCGACGGTGCACCGTCTCTGGTATGACTGAGCGAGGAATATGCAAGCAGCGATGCCTTAGAAGTTAACCGTCCCATCGATTCGTCCAGAAATTTAGAGGCTTCCGAGACACGAGGGACGCAGCGCAAAAATGGACATCGCTAAAACCATTAACACATACCCTAAGTGCGAGACACACTTCAGGAGCCACGGAAGGCTGCAACAAATCTCAGTTGCGCGATCCTCAAGTTTCTTATCTCTGTCATTGTTTTTTCTGCGTTAGTTCTTCACGAATGAAACAGTAACCAGAGCCACATTACTATTTTTCAGTTTACACATTACTTATTAGAGTTCACTTTCTCCACCAAGTAACAGTTTATTGCGCGCTCATTCTTAGTCTAGGTGGAAATGCTGCAGAGACAGTCTCCCCGCCGACCGGTGTGGCCGAGCGGTTCTAGGCGCTTCAGTCTGGAAACGCGCGACCGCTACGGTCGCAGGTTCGAATCCTGCTTCGGGCATGGATATGTGTGAGGTTAGATAGATTTAAGTAGTTCTAAGTTCTAGGGGACTGATGACCTCAGATGTTAAGTCCCATAGTGCTCAGAGCCATTTGAACCATTTGAACAGTCTCCCCGAACACGGTAGACGGCTCGGCACTACGAGATTTAAAAAAAAAAAAAAAAAAAAAAAAAAAAAAAAAAAAAAAAAACGCAGATTATTCCTCGCAGAAGCAGCACCGAAACTCCCATCCTTAGTAGCGGCGAGTATAGTAAATAAAGGCATCTACAATGTGAAGCCACAAAGGGAAACCTGAGCGCAGAGGTTTTCTGGTATTTTTACGCGGGGTCAGAGGCTAAAATAAACACAGTTTGAAAAAAAAAACTCGGTTCCGAGTTCGAGTCTCAGTCCTGCACTCAGTTTTAATCTGAAAGGAAGTTTCATATCAGCGCACACTCCGCTGCACGGTGAAAAACTTGAAAAACCGTTTCACTGCTGATTGGTGATATACTTTCTCACTGATAATGGGCTCTATCTGAAAGTGGCTTATTCTCGTAGTTTTTAGTGTGCTGAATCCTGAAATGATAACAGAGAACCATATCATCCACCACCTTTTTTTTCTTTGCAGTTAATACTCAAATTTCCAACAAATGAGAAACACCCTCTGGACCACAACTTCTTTTATTAACGGGTATCGGTTTCGATCTAATCTGCAGATCATCTTAAGACCTATGTTGTAACAGGAAACAGAGGCGACAAAATACAAATTTCGGAAGTGTAACATTACCAAGAATACCATCAAAGATAGGACAAATAACTTCAAAACATAATGGACCCTACACGTGCACAACCCACTAAATATGTTTTACGTTGGTGTAGTGTAAAGGAGATTCTTCCATAAAAAAAAAAATTACAAAATTTAAAAAGTACGCAAACCTTAAACATATCAGTGTGTATGATACGTTCTAATGTGAAAGATAAAACACAAATGTTGGATATAACCTCACAGTAAATCGTACACCGTAAATTTTCGTTCTTGTTTATATATCCCGTAAGACAGTGTGAAATTACCAAATACAACTAATTTGCATTTGAGTCCTCATTCTGCTGAAGAAACAGCTTAAAGAACTCTCATCCATTTAATAAATAAAAATACTGAAGATCTAAAAAGTGGGAAAAAGGAATTTAGTTACAAAAACATTTATAGCCTTTACAAACAGCATTAGCAGCTATTAACAAAGGCGTCGCGTGATAGTAGTACAGGGAAATGGAGTCTTTCCAGAGATGGGCTGGTTTATTATAAGAACTGAGATCACGGTTTCCGAGACGTAAATTATTAAATTACATAATATGCATCTTACCAATGTTAATGATATTCATTTAAATTATAATATGGATGAATACAGTTTTGTTCTGCAGATGCACAACCACCCTTCTAAATCAAAAACAGGTGCATAAATAGAAACTGAAAGTAAAGCACTGTGAGACTATGCTGCCAACATAGTAGCAATTTTGGGGGCGCCATCGAGGATACAACTTGTAATTTTCAAATACAAAGGAGGTCATGTGATGTATCAGACAGATACAGAATTACACGAGGAAAACAAAGATGCCTTTGTTTTGAGCATTGCTGTACTCATTCTCGAGCTATCTCGCACGTTGTACAGAACAAGGCAAATGCTGCTGATTACAAGTAAGGGTCAAAGGATGTGTTCGATGTGTTGCCCAGCACGTTATAAGGTTGTTACTCGCTTTGCCCATTCCCCGTGGAGTTTAACCAACCGGAATGCGAGCACAAGCATCAACTGCGAGGTGTGCCATGTTTCTGGCACCATTTTCTCGTCAGTGCGGTCAGTACTGCGCTCTGCACTCCCGCTAACGATGCCAGAACAGCATCCGCAGCCATTATCGATCATACAGCTTTCGGTTTGTCTGTAACAGAGCCAGTTTCACGGAATTTCGCGTTTCAACGCCGCGCAGTGGGTATTGGTTAATGATGCCCAAGCGAAAAAAAAGAATAGAATTTTTTTTTTTGGTGTGGGTCTGGCGTATCACAAGCCATTTAGGTTATCGTAGACTCCAGGTAGCGGTTACCGCAGCAGAAAGAGTACAGAACGAAAGTCCAAGGGTCGCGGTGTCGTTTCCCAATACGTACATTTTTTTTTAATTTTCAGTTTATATGTTAAGTATGCTGCAAATAAAACGAAATGCTCAATATATTGAACTCCTTAATATTTTCCAAAAATGCTTGAAAAGGAAAGGCGTAGGGAAATCTGAGTTTGCAAATATATTTCCGAGTGATTGTACTTATAACGTCCACGAAGATTCTGCAAATAAATTTCCAAGACGGGAATGTAATTAAAGCTTACGGGATTTCGTATTCCATTAATTTATAATTTGATCTTCGAGCAGCGCTACGCGTGGTTTGCTGCAAACAGTGCGGTGACAGAGAACCTTTGATGAATGTAAATCAAGTGTGTTTATCTATAAGGAATTTGTAACACCCATGTAATTGTAGAAATGCAGCGTTTATAAGTTGTGCAAGACAGCGAGAAAATAACCGCTTCCCTTGTTTTCCGATGAGTATAGCCGCAGGACGTGTAAATCGTTAGAATAACAAAACGATCTAATTTTGTATACCAACTTGTGTACGCCTTACAATCCTATCCTGGAAACTTATTTGCAGATTCATCGTGACTGCTGTAGCCATAATCTTTTCTTGGAAATTTATTTGCTATTCTTTTACCATTTCTTTTTTGTGTCTTTTATAAAAATATCAATGAATGTAACATATTGAGCTTTATTTCGTTTTATTTGCGCACTCTCTCTTTCTCTCTCTCAAGTCAGCAGCAGCTCCACATTCCTCCCGCTTGTCCGCCTTCCGTTTCAGCTCGCAGTACGAAGAAAAATGCATACCCTCCATTACTTGTTTTATGTACTCCAGTCTGGGTTTACATCTGTAATTTCTGCCTTTTACTGCTTGCTCAACTATTGTTCTCCGACCATCATGTCGGAGTATATGTCTTATCAGCTGAGCCCTCCTTCTTTTTAGGTGTTTCATGAAGCATCTTTTGTCTGTAACGAAAACATGTCCTCGTTCGTGAACATTTCTCTAAAGCTGATTGCCATCATTCTTCTGTAGCGCCATTTTTCGAATGCTGCGAGTCTGCTCTCCTCTCTCACTCCTATCGTTCAAGCTTCTTTGCCATGTGTTGCAATGCTCCACACGTGCGTCTTCAACTTTTGTTTCTTCTCGTCAAGTCTTATATTCCTTGTAGTGAATCTGTTTTTCTTCTTATTAAAAGCATTTTTGACCTGGGCACCTAAGCATACTCTCTCTTGTAGCTCCTTCACTTCCTTAGTTGTTTTTTTAACGCAGGCTGGAACTGTTGTTTTATGTGCGTTTATTGCCATGTGGAATTCCTGCTCCATTATTCTGCCCATTGTGTTCAGGATTGTTTGAATATCTCCTTCACTTTCTGCAGTTAGAGCTTGCAGGGTATGTAATGCAAACACTGAAAATACAAAAATAAAGTTTCCTCCAGGGAACTCGATCCCACGACCTTCGAATTACCTTTCTGTATTCTTTCTGCTGCTCCAACCGTTGCGTGGAACCTGCTCTAACATAAATGGTTCACTCCTCACCCGACCCGCGCCAAAAATGCTATTTTTTCTAAATTAGTTGCTATCTGGAGCTTCTACATTTGTAACTTTCGTTTCCAGCCAAGCCCTACTCATGACATACATTTGGACGAAATCTATGATGACGAATAGACCCTGTCCCCTTGTGAATGGTGTTAGTTGACATCCCCCTGGATAACACTGGACCTCCGCACTCCTGACATCAAGGATCTAATTGCATTCGGGCTGTGTTGACTCCATCAACTTTCACGTCGCCTGTAACACGTCAGTCATAACTCGAAAATCAATGAAGTTATGCTCAAATGAAAGTCAGCATTACTTATCTCGTTATCTCGTGTAATTCTCTTTCTGTTTGACATGTCACATGACACTGTTTCATGTGAAAGTTACGAGCTGCATCCTAGATGATGGATTCTAAAATGGCTGTCATGTTGGTAACGTAGTCTCACATGTTTACCTGTCCTGTCTCAGTTTATTTGGTTTTAATGTTCTGTTTATATACATGTTTTTGTTTTAGGAAGATGGTTCATCGGCTATTGACCACCCTGCAGTAAACACAATGCTGGACACATCGTTTAATTTCCACAGAAATTTCTGTCCCACATGCACGATTAACTATGTGTTGAATCTTATGGACTCTTAATGGACATAATATTCGAAAAATTACTTGCGGCCACGACGAAGTCACTGTAGATGAAGCCCAAGTTCGGACTGGGAAACAAAATCGACCGAAAGAAACCACCCAGACGTCTACCTTTAAATATTCAGGAAAATAAAGGAAAACCTAAATCTAGATGTCTGGAAGGGCATTTGAACCGCCTTCCTCCTGAATACCAGTGTCTTACCTAGGCGCTGCCTCATTCAGGATGGAAAAATAAGTCTGTTTGTGAGAAGGAGGCTTGGGTGCCATTCAAGGAGTTTATTTAGTAAAAGCACCCACATTATACCAGAGCTGAGAAAAACACGAGTATTTTATATGAAAAAACAACCCAGTAGGTTAATTAGGTTGTTATGGATTTTTTGGGATTTTTTCATATTGTCAAATAAATAGTTCAATTTAAATTCTAAAAATTAATTTGTTCAAAACGCTAACCCATTCTTAAAACTATTTTAATAGTGAAAAATTCATAAATTAAACAGGCAAAAATTGATTAATTAAATTTCTTATTTTGGCAGCCAGAGCCTTGCAGAATTATCGTAATTGTTTGTTTAAGCAAACGGTTTTTAAAGATCATGTAGTTGTGAAAATTCCTGCAAACACTGCAATGTTCAGTTCAGCGGCAAAATTGAAAAAATAAAATGTCATCTGAAAAAGTGCACTAAGGGATAGGACTTTTCAATTTCTCTGGAGTTGGAGATACGTGATTTAGATCCAGCGACACACAAGAACAATAGTCCTATATTAATGGAGTCTCCCTCTAACTGTTCCAGGAGCAGAGGTAATGGTGATACACTAGTCGAAGTCATGACAATCAACATTCAGCTTCTTCACCGCTAAAGAGAAACAGGAGTACCTTTGGTACAGAGCCGAGTGGAGAGTCTCGATCAGAGGCTCAGACGGTTCTGTGACCGTGTAGGCTGCAGATTCCTCGACGTGCGCCTAGGGTGATGGGGTTTCGGGTTCCGCTAAATAAGTCAGGTGTCCACTACACACAGGAGGCTGCTAATGGGAAGCAAGGGCTGCGTGGCGTGGACTGGGCGGATTTTTTAGGTTAGACAGTCTCGGGAAAGATCAAAAAGGGCTCCTGTCTCAAAGGATACAGGGCAAAGAAACGACGAGAACCGACGAAGCAACAGCCGGTATTGTGGTTGTAAATTGTCGTAGCTGTGTTGGAGAAGTACCGGAGCTTCAAGCACTGATAGAAAGCACTGAAGCTGACGTCGTTATAGGAACAGAAAGCTGGCTAAAGCCGGAGATAAATTCTGCCGAAATTCTTACAGAGGCGCAAACCGTGTTCAGAAAGGATAGATTAAATAAATTGGTGGTGGTGTGTTTGTGTCTGTTGGTAGTAGTTTATCTTGTAGTGAAGTTGAAATAGATAGTTCCGGCGAATTACTATGGTTAGAGGTTATACTCAACAGCCGAACCAAATTAATAATTGGCTCCTTCTACCGACCCCCCGACTCAGATGATATAATAGCTGAACGGTTCAAAGAAAACTTGAATCTCATTATAAATAAGTACCCCACTCATACAGTTATAATTGGTGGAAACTTCAATCTACCCTCGATTTGTTGGCGAAAATACATGTTCAAAGCCGGTGGTAGACAGAAAACATCTTCCGAAATTGTACTAAATGCTTTCTCTGAGAATTACTTTGAACAATTAGTTCATGAGCCCACTCGAATTGTAAATGGTTGCGAAAACACACTAGACCTCTTAGCCACAAATAATTCTGATCTAACAGAGTGGGTCATGACGGGTACAGGGACTAGTGAACACAAGGTCATTGTAGCGAGTCCCAAAATCATACCAACCAAAACTACTAAAAATAAACGCAAAGTATATCTATTTAAAACAGCAGATAAAAATTCGCTTGATGCCTTTCTAAGAGAGAGTTTCCATTCCTCCCAAGCTAATTATGTGAGTGCAGACCAGATATGGCTCAAATTCAAAGATAAAGTATCGACAGCAATAGATAGCTTCATACCGCATAACTTAATAAGAGATGAGAATGATCCACCATGGTACACCCCAAACACGTCAGACCACTGTTGCAGAAGCAACGAAAAAAGCATGCCAATTCAGAAGAACGCAAAATTCGCAAGACTGGCTAAGTTTCACGGAAGCTCGAAATTTAGTGCGGACGTCAATACGAGATGCTTTTGATAGTTTCCACAATGAAACATTGTCTCAAAATATGGTAGAAAACCCAAAGAGATTCTGGTCGTATGTAAAGTACACCAGTGGCAAAAAACAGCCAATACCGTCACAGCGCGATAGCGATGGAAATGTTAACGATGATGGTGCCACTAAAGCGGAGTTACTAAATACAGTTTTCCGTAATTTCTTCACGAAAGAAGACGTAAATATTCCAGAATTCGAAACCAGAACAGCTGTTAGCATGAGTGACATAAAAGTAGATATCTTAGGTGTTGCGAAACAACTCAAATTACGTAAGAAAGGCAAGTCTTCCGGTCCAGATGGTATACCAATCAGGTTCCTTTCAGAGTATACAGACACAATAGCGCGTTTCTTAGCAACCATATACAACCGCTCACTTGACGAAAGATTTGTTCCTAAAGACTGGAAAGTAGCACAGGTCACACCAATATTCAAGAAAGGAAATAGGAGTAACCCATTGAATTACAGACCCATATCACTGACCTCAATTTGCAGTAGGATTTTGGAGCATATACTGTGCTCGAACATTATGAATCACCTTGAAGAAAATGACTTATTGATACATAATCAACACGGATTCAGAAAATATTGTTCTTGTGCAACACAGCTATTTATTCCCATGAAGTAATGAGTGCTGTCGACAAGGGATCTCAAATCGATTCCATAATCCTAGATTTCCAGAAGGCTTTTGATAACGTTCCTCACAAGCGACTATTAATCAAATTGTGTGCATATGGAGTATCGTCTCAGTTGTGTGACTGGATTCGTGATTTTCTCTCAGAGGGGTCACAGTTCGTAGTGATACACGGTAAATCATGCAGTAGAACAGAAGTGATATCTGGCGTTCCGCAAGGTAGTGTGATAGGCCCTCTGCTGTTCCCGACTTATACATAAATGATCTAAGTGATAATCTGAGCAGCCCCCTTAGATTGTTTGCAGTTGACACTGTAATTTACCGTCTAGTAAAATCATCAGACGATCAATTGCAATTAGAAAATGATCTAGAGAGAATTTCTGTATGGTGCAAAAAGTGGCACTAAACAAAGAAAAGTGCGAGGTCATCCACTTGGGTACTAAAAGAAATCCGATAAATTTTAGGTATACGATAACTCGCACAAATCTAAGGGCTGTCAATTTGACTAAATACCTGGGAATTACAATTATGAGCAACTTAAATTGGAAAGACCACATAGATAATATTGTAGGGAAGGTCAAAGAAAGATTGCGCTTTGTTGGAGGAACACTTAGAAGATGCGACAAACCCACTAAAGAGAAAGCCTACATTACACTTGTCCGTCCTCTGCTGGAATATTGCTGCGCCGTGTGGGATCCTTACCAGGTAGGATTGACGGAGGACATCGAAAAAGTGCAAAGAAGGGCAGCACGTTTTGTGTCATTGAACTGATACGGTATTTCGGGTGGACATCATTAAAACAAAGGCGATTTTCGATACGCGGAATCTTCTCACGAAATTCCAATCACCAACTTTCTCCTCCGAATGCGAAAATATTTTGTTGACACCTACATAGGGAGAAACGATCACCATGATAAAATAAGGGAAATCAGAACTCGTACGGAAAAATATAGGTATTCATTCTTTCAGCGCACTATACGAGATTTGAATAATAGAGAATTGTGAAGGTGGTTCGATGAACCCTCCGCCAGGCACTTAAATTTGACTTGCAGAGTATCCATGTAGATGTAGATGTGGTAGTATCTCTGGACCCATTCTTTGTAGAATGTTTACTCCATTTATTTTTGTTGTCATCCATTTCTTCTTTCACATTCCAAATTTTCAACACCTTTCGAATATCTTCTTTTAACATTTCATCAATTCTTTTACATCCCTTCACTGTTTTACGAAATCTCATTTCTGTTCCTTTTATTTGTTTTTCTTCTCTATTATTCAACATTTACGTTCAATTCTGTATACTAGGGTTGACAACATTTCTATTTTATGAAATTTCAATGGTTTTTTTTTTGTGTTATATATTTTAAAATCCTATTAACTGTTCCACAGAAACCGCCAAAACTATTCAGCTTAACTTGAGTGAGTGTTCCGGAAACTGTCTTCCAAAACTTCTGAAATATTACTGCCAAACAAACTATTTCCTAATGTAAATTATACTGAATCATATAAAACTTAATACGATTTGCTCATCACTGTCTACAAGTTGAAGCTGTATCTATAAAAATGTAGTGCTACCCTGAATGTAGCCTGACTCCTGAAACAAATGGGCAACTGACCTTACAAAGAAATAGACAAATATTTCAGGAGATTTCTCGAAAGCAGTGCACAGCAAAAAAAAACTACGACTGAAAACTTTGCTAGTGCTTTCAGGCAGAGGCGGTGTAGCAATACAAAGATATTGTTGCAATAGTAAAAGATTATTCAGTTGCATGGTTTTCCTCTTTGTGGGCTATACCTATCGATATTTACATAAGAAATAAAATTTGCAGAGTGACCAAAATAATATGCATACCTCACGGTGTCTCTTTTTTAAACTCTCTCTGCTTTTCAATAAGCTGTCACAAAATAAAAAGTGCATCATTGATTGTCCCTTTCTAAATCTGACATGTTCTTCCACTGATAAAGGTTCTGTTTTGTTTTCAGTCTTGTGTTTACATTATTGCATAAACGTCAAGTAAACTTACCCCTCTGTAGTTGAGACATGTATTTTTTCTCCTTTCTTATATATGGATATTACTTTCCCTTTGTCCGCCCCTGGTAGCTGAGTGGTCAGCGCTACGGAATGTCATACCCAACGGCCCGGGTTCGACTCCCGGCTGGGTCGGAGATTTTCTCCGCTCAGGGACTGGGTGTTGTGTTGTCCTTATCATCATCATTTCATCCCCATCGACACGCAAGTCGCCGACTTGGCATCAACTCGAAAGACTTGCAGCAGGCGAACGGTCTACCCGACGGGAGGCCCTAGCCACACGGCATTTCCATTTACTTTCCCTTTCTTACGATTTTGCTTCCAGTACATATTAAACAAATGTAACAATTTCACATATAGTGATAATCCTCCAGATTTAATTAAGTCTGCATTAATTCCATCTAAACCTGTTGCTTTTCGATTTTTGCTGGCTTTCAAAGCTGCTGTGAGTTCTTTTAGTGTTTGCTTCTATTTCTCGATATTCTTCTTTCTTCTCCTCCATGTCACGATCTTACCATAGGGTTTGACTGTATTTCATCCACTCTTCTTTCGTAATATTATTCAAACGAATTGTATCCTTTTCTGTTTCAAAACTTTATATGCTATTTGCTGAGGGCTACGAATATCATGTTTTATTTTACCTATGTATCTGTCCTTGGCTTGCTGATGTGCAATCTCCACTATTCCTTTTCTGTAATTCCTTTCATATTTATAAATTTGTTTATTCTCCAGGATAAGCTGTGAAAGATAGTTTTTATATGCTTTTTGTTTTACATGTATTGCTTCCACTATTTATGTTGACCAAATTTTTAATCTGTGTCTTCGGCGATATTTCTTAGTCTTTCCTGATACCCCGTTTGCAGCAGTTTTCAATATATTTTGTTCTTTCTTCTTCAATGGTGATCTGAGTCGATAGTTGTTCTAATTCTTTTCTTAATCTATTCTGATATTGTGGAGCAGATACACAACCTCTTCCTGCATCTCTACAGCAAAAGATTTCTTCTGCTTCCATTTAGGGAAAGTGTCAGTTTGCAGTATTATAAGTTAGTAATCAGTCCCAATATCAAAACTTCTGTATATTCTTATTTTATCTTATATTGTCCTTCTCATTATTACATAATGTATAACTGATCTGTGTCCTCTACTGGTCCAAGCAAATTTGTGAATATCCTTATAACCAAACAAGGATTAGTTATTCTACATTATTAAAAGTGGGGTATTGATGGGATGTTGATGTGCATACAGAGGCTCTCTCGCTCAGATGCCAACTCACTTGCTCACGCTATACCCTGCTAGGTTAACAAGGTCCTGGCTACGGAGTATCAGCAATGTAACACTAACATCAAGTGCAGAGGAAATGCTGCACTAACACTCGTTTAAGGAGAGATACTATAGCATTGCCTCTTAAGCTCGAAGATGGTAGTTTTTATTAATTGGTTTTATTTTTATACTGATCGTCTCTGTATATCAGTAATGGAATAATGTGAATTTACGTAACTACGTGCGTGAGAAGATTACATAGAATTTTTATCTCAGGGATTTATCACAGATGAAAAGCATGAGAAACTGATTGTCGTTGAGTCGCGTTGTGTATATTGTATGCAACTGTTAATAATTTCTTTGCTTAGTGTTCTTTCTCTTTAATTCTTCAAAAGGTATTAATAAAACATCGGCGGAGAAGCGGCCTAAAGAAATCACTGAACTGTAGTCCTGGTTGAATTTATTAATATTATTAAAACAATTGTTATTGCTATATTTGAAATTTATTTGCAGAGTGCGTATATGTCGTACTCGCTGCCGTATCTCGTGCAGGAAGCTGTAAAGGATTTTTTTTTTAATTAGTAGTGGCGCGTAATAGCTGCCAACAACGCAGCGCTTAACTCGGCCCAGCTTCCTGAAACCTTCCAAAAATATTTTGTTTTGGAGGAGGGGTAGACCGAATACTTACGTAGATAACATGTAATTAGCATAAAGTTATTAAATAGTTTGCACTTACGTAGGCAATGGCCGACCGTGCGTGCTATTCAGACAAGAGCGCAAGAGAGAGAATCACAGCTATTAGCTGCCACATTTTCTAGACAACGTAATTGCAGATTGTCTTTTTACATTTTTATTGTTATTCGTAGTTATTAATCTTTATTTAAACCACAAGTCCCTTATCAATTGACATTCCCAGGAGCACACGGTATAAGTTCCATCATAAGTCTTATCTGGCCATTTCAGAATACTCCCAGTTCCCAACTTTGTCTCGAAAAGCATCAGATAACCACCTCTGGCATTGATTACTCTTCCATATACTGTGGCTTTAAACGCGTCATTGGGCAGTTGACATTTCACGTCATTTGAAAAGGGGCTAAACAGTCATTCGTCGGGCCACACTACACGCATGCACTCAACTATTGTTCTGTTTCTAAGTTGTTTAGGCCACTGAAGATGCAGAACTTTATGTGCCGCTGTGAGTAATGACCTTTTACGAGGTAGTCGTCTTCAAATGTCTGTTGCAAGCAGTTCCCTTTGAAATGTTCAGAAGAGAACAGGTTCAGATGGACCTCATTTCACTAAAAGCAGCAAGTACTGTCGGATTCGAAACCGATTGCCACTGACAACGCGTGTCGCTCGTCTCCGGATCTCGTCGGTTAGGATCTTACTGAGACCACTATTCTTACATCACGGCTGCTAGTGGTACACCTTTCTTTGTGTACACTTGGGACGGTCCCCGTTAATACACCAAGAAATCGACCAACTATATTCAAGGTGTGGTACTGGGCACGTCCAAACACGATAAGTCCTTACTGCCGGTGTGTCACATCCCAATCGGCAGCCGTGGAGGGCCCCATTACCTCTTCGTAGCAGTTTAGCTTCAAAGTGTAACGTCCCATTTGTTTAACAGAGTTTTTCTGGGGAGAAAACCCTATAGTCTAAGATATTCTCCCCAGGAGCCGTATACATCGAGTAAGTTACAGGAGAAGAGTGAACATTGTTATTGAGTTTATGAGTGTAGTATGTAGATCTTGTAATATGTTTCGTGGTTATTTGGAGAGACACCTCGTGGCCGTGATGAGAATCACAGTCTATTTGACTGCAAAGGTGGCGGTGTCTAGCGGTCAGTATGAAAAGCAACCGATGTCACAGCGCACAGTCGCCGTTGAAAAAAAAAAGAAAAAAAGCGAGAGAGAGAGAGAGAGAGAGAGAGAGAGAGAGAGAGAGAGAGATTGCAAGCTATAAGTTGAAGTAAATTTTAACTACGTTGCAGTGAAGTACATTGTTGTAAGGGGACAAGCGTTGTTCAGTTTGAAGTATTGAGTTCTGTGAGAGTTGGTGTAGGTCTATGGTCGTGGTTTATTGTCTTACGTCTAAAGAAGACGGGGAGCCGGAGAGAGTTGCTATCGTATACGTGTTTGGCGGTAACGTATATAAAAAATATAACGCTTTGTCCATCCTGAATTATTGCGGATAGTTTCTGAGCTGAGTAATATGTGTCGTTAAATACTGGGATGAGACCACGATAGAACGATAGCGCCTGAAGTGGCACATTTTTTGTGTGGTGCGTTGAAGTGGCGTCTTCGAGTAGATGTTTTTTGTGTTTTATTATTTTGTAGGGAACCATAAGGTAAAAACTGCAGGCCTACGTGGGAACGAAGTACTTAAGTCGTTCGGAATGCTATCTGTACCACGACTGTATAAACAGTAATAAATATGTTAGTCGAAAATTAAAAATATCGACTTTTCTACTAGTGATTTTGCCCCTGAATGGTCTATAATTGAATATTTAACAATGGGGAGATAGTTAATTTTGTTTAAGCTCATATGAATAGCTCAATCAAAAGTAAAATAAATAATATTTTACGTTATTACCGCTTCGAGGTAATATAGTATTCAAAGTATTAAGGAAAATAAAGGAAGAAAGCGAATTTTGAATATCCATATTAATGGCTTTAAGTGTAAAACACTTATTAATTAATTGCCAGTTAGCTATTCATGACAAAGAGAGTGTTTGGTGAAGAAGGTCCCTATATTTATCACGTTCTTACCGCAAAATTATGTTTATTCACATGCACGTGAGCTATTTACGAAAACAGTAGTCAGACGCGCAATTCTCAGGCTGAGTAGATTTAGTTTTTTTATAAGTTTCATTGCGTACAAAAATGATAGGTCATGGAGATTCGCTGCTGTGAAATTGCAATAACAAGTGCACAGCGATTTAAAATGTATCAGCCTACATATGGAGCCATGAGTCTATAGCAGACGTAATTTATCACTGGCATGTGCAATATACCTATATTCACAAAATAAAAGTACAGTGGTGAGTAAGGAAGGAATTAACCATTTTCATCATTGATTAGCTCCCCTCGCGTACTTCTGCAGCGAATGCATCAAATGACACATTGGTATTGCTGTCTTGCAATGTCAAGCAGTCACTGCCGGTAATCGACTAAATCCACGAAGCGTACCACCCCCGGGCGTGTTGGTTTTACGTTGCGCTAAATTAAAATAAAACAATCAGAAGAGAAGCCAACAAAAGTAAATAGTGTGTTTTTTGAAAGATGTGGCAGATATTTTGTGTGATTAATCGCAGTCACCTAGGGCTGTATTCTTCAGGAATGGTGACGTGGATCAATTCGTTCGTTTAATCGGTCGGCGGACTAGCAAACAGCACGGCGG
This sequence comes from Schistocerca nitens, assembly GCF_023898315.1. Taxonomy (NCBI): domain Eukaryota; kingdom Metazoa; phylum Arthropoda; class Insecta; order Orthoptera; family Acrididae; genus Schistocerca; species Schistocerca nitens. The sequence goes on along the minus strand of NC_064618.1, from coordinate 279,506,967 downwards.
TGTGAAGCCTGCAGTACCGCCCGCATCGTGTGAAAGTGGCGCAGGTCCTCATTCCCACCTTACCGCTCTAACTCCACTGTAACTGTTCCCTGGGAGCGTGACGAGGAGGCGAAGAGAAAGGCAGATCACTCTAGGCTGCTGTATCACACTGCATCGGTTAGGTTTCGACTACAAAATAAACTTCTGCCGAAAATACAGACATTATCCAGAATGAACTTTTCACTCTTCAGTGGACTTTGCGCTGATACGAAATTTCCTGGGAGATTAAAACTGTGTGCCGGACCGTGACTCGAACTGAAGAACTTTACCTTTCGCGAGCGTGGGCGTTATCGACTTATCCGCCAAGCACGACTCACGACCAGCCTTCAGAGCCAGTACTTCATCTCCTACCTTCCGGACTTCACAGAAGATCTCCTGCTAAATTTGCAGCACTAGCTCCTGGAAGAAAAGATATTGCGGAGACAGTGGTTTTTCCATTGCTCTATCTGCGAGTGCAACAGGAAAGGAAGCGATTAGTTGTGGTACAGGATACCCTCCGTCACTCACCGTACGGTGGCTTGCGAGTGTGTACGTAAATGTAGATGTAGATTCGAGATGGAAAACCGCGAGTCGAGCGACACGGCGCAGACGTGCGTTAGTAACCTCAGTTAGGAGGAGGGTAGTTCAAAAAATGGCTCTGAGCACTATTGGACTTAACATCTTAGGTCATCAGTCCCCTAGAACTTAGAACTACTTAAACCTAAGGACATCACACACATCCATGCCCGAGGCAGGATGCGAACCTGCGACCGTAGCAGCCCCGTGGTTCCAGACTGCAGCGCTAGAACCGCACGGCCACCGCGGCCAGCGGAGGGTAGTTACTCCATAAATGTCCGTGAACGGAAATCAGTGTAGTCACATATCCACCTCAAATTTACTTCTGTACCCTAGTGATTACGTTGGCAGTGGTTAAGGTATTTGTTTGTTTTATGAAACATTCCGCTCCCCCCCTCCCAGGCTGTGGCAAAGTAACACAACTAATCGATTCCTTTCCTCTTGCACTCGCAGATAGAGCAAGGGAAAAACGACTGTCTCTATGCCTCCATATGAGCCCTAATTTCTCGTATCTTATTTTCGTGGTCCCTGTGCGAAGTGAATGTTGGCGGCAGCAGGATCGTTCTGCAGTTGTATACTGATCGAACCTACCAGTAACAAATGTAGCAGCGTGCCTCTGAATTGCTTCGATGTCTTCTTTCAATCCGACTTCGTGTGGATCCCAAACACTGGAGCAGTACTCAAGAATAGGTCGCACTAGCATACTACATACGGTCTCTTTTACAGATACACAACACTTTCTTCCTAAAATTCTGTCAACAAACCGAAGTCGACCATTCACCTTCCCTACCACAATCTGCACACGCTCGTTTCATTTCACATCAAATGGTTCAAATGGCTCTGAGCACTATGGGACTTAACTTCTGTGGTCATCAGTCCCCTAGAACTTAGAACTACTTGCATGGGGGCTTAATTAATATATAATGAAAATAATTTTAATTTTTTGTTTTTAGTAGCTGTTTGTCCGATTACGAAGTCTCGTAACGGTTGGCCCTGACTAGTATTATTACGCTATCTGACTGCATAGAACAATAACAAAGAATGAAATGGAAATTTTCATTAACACAATTAATTAATTAAGTCCACAGCAACTACAAAACCTACGAAACCAAAGCACAAGTGTAACTGTTCTGCGTGTGGAAGTATAACTCAACGTACGCATCTGGCACGGTTCTTCTTCAACAACACAAGAAATTTTAAATATCATTTATCCTGAATTAATTAAAGAAAATAAAAATACCATAATTACTCAAGAGAACCAGAATTACACTCTAATCCAAGAACACAAGCCAGATGCTTTGTTGACTGAACCTGTAATGACGCATTATTTAAAACATGGAAATAATGAAAAATAAATCAAGTTTCGTTACCTTCATATATTGACCAAAATCACTCTAATCATTACAATATATCTCCACACCGACTCGCTATTACCACATCTCAACAAGAACTTTTCAGTATCACATCTCAGCAAGCACTCCCTACTAGCACATCTGAACACGAACTGACTACTACGAGTCCTGGACAAGCACTCCCACTACGACATCTCAATAATCACCGCCAGTGGAGGCGGCGGAACAATGCTCTCTAGCGACCTCTGGCGCTGTGGCTCAGTGTAGCCACCTTTCATATGCCCTTCCTCCACGGCTAGAATTTGATGGTATTTTTGCCAGCATTGGTGGTGAAAATACCACCAAATTCGTCAAAAAAAATACAGACAAAAATAAAAGATAATATTAATACGTAAATATCATATAACTAGATAAAATTTTGGCTTTGCACTGACCTTTCAATAACCTATTATATAGAATACAGTAAGCAATACAAATTCTTTCATACATGTGACTTTACATAATAGTTTACACAAGTATTATGTGGTTAAACAATTCAATCAATAGCGTCAGCAATGACGAATATGTGCAGGTAAGAGTCTCATAACTTTTCACAAACAGTAATACACAAAAAATCAGTTTATACAAATATTCACATAAACGCTTTCCATAGCCCAAGAATAAGCAGTTGACAGTTCCAGCAGTAGCACCCAGCAATGGTCAACAGGTGCAAAAACCAACAAGTGACATTTTTTTAGTAGAAACAGTCCATCAGTGGCACCCAGTAATGTTAAACAGGTGCAGACACCAACAAGTGACATCATTTCAGTAGAAGCAGTCCATCAGTGGCACCCAGTAATGTTGAATAGGTGCAGACACCAACAAGTAACACCATTTCAGTATAAGCAGTTCCATTAGTGGCACCAGCAATGTTGAGCAGGTACAGATATCAACAGGTGACATCTTTTCAGTAGAAACAGTCCATCAGTGGCACCCAGCAATGTTGAGCAGGTGCAGACATCAACAAGTCACATTTCTCAGCAGAAGCAGTTCCATAAAATTCACTAGCACTGATCACACTGTTCATCAGAGTTTATAAGCAGAAATTAAACATGTCCTAGCGGCACCAATCATGTAGAAAAGGTACAAGTAACAGTCCATAATTTTTTACAATCACTGATCACACAGTTCATCAGCAGAAATTAAACATGACTAAATGTCACGCATCATGTTGAAAAGTGCAGCACCATCACTAATCAGACAGTTCAGGCATGAACAATAGTTTGAATACACATACAATGCTTTTACACTAAACATACAAATCATAACAAACACACAAATGATATCAGATAATTGTCCTATTAACTATTACAATACACAAATACCAGTAAACCTATAACATTTATGGGTGTCAGTGCAAGCCACTACCAACAAATAAAATAATATTTAGGAGATAGGTAGGTAGGATTAGGAAAGGAACACACACAAAACACACTCACTCATCTTTCATCCACATTAAGTACTACTGTGTAATTGAATAGTGTTAACTGTGTAAATGTAACTCTGTCCAAGATTTGATGTTCATCATGTGTACCAAGTAGTAGTGGCAGCAATGTATAACAGTCAATAATAGTTAAGTCAACGTCATAGTCATCATGTCAAGACCAATGTTTGCCAAGCCAGATCAAAATGTACGGTTGCTGAACAACTGTCAGTGTACCAAGATATGCAAATGCTTCCTCTCTCAAAAAAAAGTATATACTGCTTTGTGATTTGACAAAGTGTGTGTGTAGACAATCTTCCTTCTACTTGAGTGTTCTAGTCTGCCATCTTCATCCTCCTTGTTCCATATGGACCAACAAAAAAAATATGCTCCTCACTTACTTTACCTCTTATCCACCAAAACTCCAATAATCGTCAGCATAATCTCAATAATTCACTAATACCTCTTCAATACGTCGATACATATAAACCTTATCATCAATATCATTTACCTTACCTCTTGTCCACGAAAACTCCAATAATCATCACTTAATCTTAATACTTCAATAATACCTCTTCACTATGTCGATATATATAAACCTCAGCACCAATATCATTTCACTTCCATAACAACTCTCTCCTCTAGTCAGTCTCCTCGAACAAGTACAGACAAAATCCTAGTGCAACTTCAATTCATCATCCCATACAATCCGAAGACACAGTGTCTACACACAACCTCTGTGTAATCCATCTGACCCAAATTTTCTACTCATTATAAATTATAAGACACATTTTGGTTCCTTGTCCATCATTAAATAAAAGAAATGCATACATGACCTCTAACAGCCTTTAGTTTGAATAACTTTCAGTAATTAAGTACGATTACGGAGTGTGAATGATCATAATATTTCACAGTGTCTACACTACTTCAAAAATTATGGCAAACAGAAGCAAACACATGGAGTATTTCTTGTGTCAAGTGTCACTTCCTATTTCAATTGCTCACGAAGAATGCAGTGTAATAACTGTTAATGGTCTAACCTAGTGTTGGTATGTCATGTCGTTAGCTTCCTTCCTATTAGCATAAATTTATACACCTTCCATAAAACCTCCAGCTCATGTGGCTTCTGTGAAGTTTCTTGTACTAATGTCGTTCGTCGAATTATAGCAGTTCATTTTCTTATCTTAAAATATAAGGCACTGAGCATAAGCAAAACATGCAATAGCGAGTAAATATACCAGTAGAGAACAGAATGTCAACAAGTGGATGCAGCACAATTCTTACAACGAGGCTCTGCCAAGCGAACAATCTATAATTAATACCATAGTGTGACCTAAACTCTATATTTGTACACAGTATATCAGCATTTCTATATACTAAATTGAAGAGTAGTTATGACAACAAAACAGAAATGTGTAAATATCCAATCCATACAAAAAGCAGCAAACATATATCTTACGTAATAAACAAGTCATTAGCATCATATCAGCATAAGCAAATAAATGTTCGTATGTAATCTTAATAAGTAAACATGAAGGCGCAAGCAGATAAATCACAAAGTGTAACCTACATACATAACAGCACAACTAATAGGGTGACAATTATAATTTAAATAAATAAGCACAGCAGGCATATAATAAAAAATATGACATCAGTGAAAAAGCAGTGCAGCCAAGCAATGCATAATATATACAAATAACAACCCTGTTCATTAGTCAATCATTGTCAAAATCAGTTAATGTGCGCAAGCACGTCGCTTCACTAGTAAATTCATAGAACATGAAATTTAGCACAAAGTATGAATCACGTAATCGCGAGCAGCAAATTACGTCTAAAGTACGTACCTAAGTGGAAATATGTTACCTGAAAAATAAACTCAATTAATAGTTACCCTTTTTTTAGTTTATTACTTTTTTTTGAAATTACATTCTTCCTGAAAATTTCTCCATAGCAAGTCGTCTTAACGTCGGACACGCACAGAATTTACCTGAAGGTCTTAAATATTTTACACAACCGTATCCTGAAAAATACTGAACGTTAAAAACATAATTTATAAACTCACCATAGCTTTATACAGAACTTTGTCGGAGAAATTAGACTGTGTATTTGTTTACGTCTGTCAGAGCATTCGCACTGAGCGCTCGATCAGCTGTAGACGCGTGACGTACAAAGTGATTGCGGTCAACGACAGCCTTGTGCGGCGCGCAGACTTCACTGTTGCTTTGAGTACGCGCCGCCGCCGGAACACGGCGCGGTATCCCTGTACTCTCCGCATGTTTACGTATAACTGTCGGATTCTCAAAAGTATGTCATTCCACAAAAATTTTAACGTTAGATATGTGATGTATTCCCTTAGAGCGCCGAGTTTTAAGAGTTTCTACTTCAACAGTGTTATCATGAATAATTTTGCGAATTCTGTATGGACCGTTATAAAGCAGAAAAAATTTGCGACATAAGCCTTTTCCTTTATGAGACAAACGATGGGACTTAATTAATACCTTCTGACCAACTGACAAAGTTTTTAAACGACCAGGACACTTCGCTGATTTTTCTCTTCTAGCAGCCGCAGATGCAATATTTCGTAGAGCCAGGTTGACAACTTCAGAATGCCGCAGTTTCCGTGAAGGCGGAAAAGGAACGATTTCAGAAATGCGATTTGTTGGTACTTTATTTTTTAATATCAATAGAGGCGGTAAAGAGGTTGAGTCATTAGGAAGTTCATTCAGAATGTTTTGAAAAATATGAAGATACTGATCCCAAGTTCTGTGATTCTGATGACAATAAAGACGGCACAATTTATTGATTTCCTTCATCCATCTTTCTGAAGCGTTAGATTGAGGGTGAAAACGTGAAATGAAGATTGGTTTAATTTTACGACGCCGCAGAGTACGAAGCCAAATTTTAGAGCGAAACTGTGATCCATTATCTGATATAACCTTATCAACATGACCCACTTCTTTAAGAAAATGTTTGATGAAAGCATTAGATACTGAACGAGCTGTTGCTTTGCGTAACGGTGTAAAACACACATATTTTGATGTCAATTCCACTGCTACAAAAATGTACGCAAAACCATTAGTAGATCGAACCACTGGACCGAACAAATCAACTGCAGCCATCTCCTTTAATTTCGCTGGAATGATAGGAAACAACGGTGCTCTGTGAGAAATTGTTGGCGGCTTAGCCTTTTGACATAATTTGCATTTGGCAAGAACAGATCGAATACGTTTTTCCATATTACTGAAGTAGCAATTTTCTCGTAATTTATGAAAGCATTTTCTGGGACCAAAGTGCGCATAACTAAAATGTGTGTACCAAATCAATTTATTGACCCACTCATCAGGAATACAAACTAACCAAACAGAGTTGTCGACCGATTTTCGTTTGAAAAGAATATCATTGCGAATTAAATAATACTGTCTGATCGCTACGCTTTCCTTTCTCCTCCACTTCTCCTTAATGTCCTTCCAGATTGGATCCTTATTTTGCTCCTTAGCGATGTCCTGGAGCGAAGATGAAATAAAGTTCTCAAACGCAACACCTTGAATGTACATCAAACAATAATGGTTTTCTTTGCAGTCCTCTTCAGCACTTTGTTTCAAACCCATAGGTGCACGTGATAAAGCATCAGTAACAATATTTGAAGATCCCTGTATGTAAACAATACTAAAATCGAATTCCTGTAGATACAGCGCCCATCGTGACAATCTGCCATGAGTTAATTTTGTCGACATAAGAAATTCCAAAGCTCGATGATCAGTGTAAACCTTAGTATGTCTACCGAACAAAAATGTGCGAAATTTTGTGAAAGCCCAAACAACAGCCAAAGCTTCAAGTTCCGTAATCGAATAATTCTTTTCGGATTTAGAGAGAACACGACTTCCAAATGCAATAGTCTTCTGTACTACAACGCCGTTTTCTTCTATCTCTTGAAATAAATGTGCACCTAGGCCTTTGTATGATGAGTCCGTCGCCAAACAAAAATCTTTAGATAAATCCGGATGTGAAAGAAGTGGAGCAGCAACTAAAGCGTCACGAAGTTGTACAAATTCTGATTGAGCTTCCTCATCCCAACACCAATTAGAATTCTTTCCAGATAGTTCACATAAACGAGGTATGGCCAAATTGTCCAATCTAACAAAGCGTCTAAGAAAATTACAGACACCAAGGAAACTACGAACATCACGTTTTGTGGTAGGAACAGCATAATTACGAATAGCGTCTAGTTTTTCTGGATCAGGAAGAATACCTTCTGTAGAAATAATGTGACCGAGAAATTTCACCTGAGAACGACCAAATTCAGATTTTTCCAAGTTCACTGTCATGCCAACTCGTGCAAAAATACGTAATAATGAATCCAAAATTTTGTTATGCTCACTCCAAGAACGTTTAGCAATAAGAATATCGTCAACATATGAAGTAATATTGTCACGAAGATAAACAGGTAAAATTTCATTTAAGCTACGAATGAATGCTGCTGAAGATACAGTAAGTCCAAACGGTAATTTCCGAAACTGGTAACAGTTACCAAAGGCTAAAAAGGCAGTATATTTTCTACAATCAGCGTGGAGTTCTATTTGCCAAAAACTTGCGCGCATATCAATCGTGGATAAAACTTTAATTCCATGGAAATGTTGAAGAAGTTCATCTAAATTTTGTGGACGGTCAGTTTCAGGAATAATAATATTATTTATCTGTCTGGAATCCAGAACCAAACGAATTGACCCATCCTTTTTAAGAACAACGTGTAATGGGCTGGTATAAGGGCTGACTGCTGGCTCAATAATGCCCTGATCTAACATGTATTGAAGTTCATTCTTAACCTTGTCTCTGTAAGCCAAAGGAATAGCGTACGTTTTCCCGCGAAATGGTGTGTGTTCTTTTACTTTAAATAAATATTGTAAGCCTTGTATAGTTCCTGTGTGATGACTAAACACTGTAGCATGTGAAGTCAAAATATGGTGCAGCTCTTCTCTTGCAACGTCATCTGGCACTTCAGCTTTTTTAACCTTTTCATTAATTAATTCTTCGCTATTAATTACATCCTCCATCGCGTCTCTGTATCTATTGTCATTGTCATGAATAAACACACTGTCGTCATAATGCTCAACGAAAACATCAGAAGTAAGAAACCTTAAACATTTTGTATCTGATTCAGATCTTGCTAAACACTCGAAAAATTTCAAACATTTCGGCATTCCGGCAACAGTCAAATTCACACCTCCTTCTTTAAAGTTCAAAATTGCCTTATGTGTGTTAAGAAACTCCATACCTAATATAATCTGTGTACTGAGTAATGGAACAATAATAAAATTAGCAGACAATTCGTATCCTTGACAAATGAAATTTAGGTTGGTCTGTTGTTTAACTTCCACACCTTTTCCAGAAATCGCTCCTCGAATTGTAGTTTTAGAAATAGGTAACACAGGACAGGCAATAGTTCTTTCACATATACGAAAAACTGATTCACTAATGACGTTCAATGGGCTCCCAGAATCTAAAACTGCAGTGAACTTATTCTTACCCACACATACTTCAATAACAGGATGTAAAAATGCGTCTACATTATTTTCCTTTTCGCCTAGCAAAATGTCTCTCATATCTTCCAGGCGTACGTAGTGTAAAGTTGTAGTGTCATTACTTTCTGAACCGTCTATATTGCTGCCAGAAGCCGAAGCTGCTAGTCATTGTCGATTGTTTGCGTCACGTCTTTGATTATTCCCGACATTTCGCGGATCAATTTCTACTATTTCCACTTGTCTCTCTGAATTTCTGTCACGCGGAGGATGCCAATTAGGTCCTTCCTGTCTGTTAGATGCAAATTCTTGGTTGTGTCTGTTATTAAAATTTCTGTTTTCCTCTCTGTCTGCATAACTACTTCTTGTATAATTTCGACTGTCACTTCTGAAATTATTGTTAGACCTACTACCCTGGTTATTTCTGTAGTAAGAGTTGCTATTATTGTATGAATAATTTCTGTCTTGATGATACCGATTACTGTTTCCGTATGATTGATCATTCCGGTAAGAATTACCGTTATTATAATTGTCTGTGTAATTTCTGTTAGAACGTCTGTTATTGTCATAGGGCTGGTATCTATTGTCCTGTCTGTTACGTCTGTCATTCTCAAAATTACCCATATAACGCCCGTTCCGATCACTATCCCTTTTCTCTGAAAATCTATCGTAATTACTGTTACTGAAAAAGCTACAAGAAGTCCCGTCGTCGTTGTCATACTCAAGTTCTTGCAATAAAGTCTTAAAAGTCTCGATGTCGTCTTTACATCTTCCAGCTAAAGCAATTTGTCTTATGGATTGTGGCAGCTTAGTTAAACAAATGCGAATTAATTCAGTCGGGCTATAAGGGTTGGAAAGGAACTGATTCTTTCGAATCATGTCTTCAAAATATTCCGCTGGCGTGCGGAACTCAGACTGTTTGAAATTACGCTGCATAATAAGACTGTGTTTGACTCTGTCTTGCGTGCTTTCGGACCAATATGCCGATAGAAATGCATGATAAAAATCATTCAGATTATTACAATCTCTAATGAGTGCGCGCATCCGCGTCGCCGGTTCGTTTTCTAAATATCCACACATAAATTCCAGTTTGTGACTTAGTGGCCAATTTGGTGGGAGTGCGTACATAAATTGATCTAACCATGCACATGGATGTATGTCATTCTTAGAATTGCGGAAGATTTTAAATTTCCGAACAGTCAAAAAGTGTTTATAGTCAAAGTTTTCGCCTCGTGGCGACAAAGACCTACCGCGTCTGTCCCAGTTTGAATGTCGATTATTGTCAAGTTCGCGCGCCTGGCGCTCTCTTGTTGCGTCCCGTAAATGAAACAAATTACCTTCTTCAAACCCCTCTGGTATCTCTGATTCTAAATTTCTTTTGCCGTCTTTTCCTACGATTTCGCCTTCAATTTGTTTGACTTGCTTTTTTAATGCCTCAAATTCCCTTTTAACGCGTTCATTAAATTTTCCCTGATTGTCAACATGTTTATTTATGTTCTGGTACTCTTCGGTCTCTGCAAATGGTAATGGAGCTGTATCATCCGAATCTCTGTCCCCATGTAAACTAAGATTTGTCAATTTATCTGAAATCTCCTCAACTCTTTCCGATAAGTCACCTATTTTTTCTTTCTGTTTACTTACGTCTTCCGTAAGTGTCGCGACTCGGGTTTCAGTATTGACACATTTGGTAGTTAACTGTCCATATTGTTGTGTTAGGTTATTTAATCTGTCATTTGGTACGGATTCCTCGATTCTCTCAAATATTTCTTCCTTATCGTGTGCACGTTGTAAATTTAACTCTGAAAATTTTTGTACTATCACGCGATCTCTTTCCTCCTGTTCTCTATCCTGTTCCCTTTGTCTAATCTCTACTGCAATTAATCTATTATTGTGAGCATTCAAAATCGGTTGTATTTCTTCTCTGATTTCTTTCTTTAATTCATCTTTCATATTTTTGAAACATGTCCCTATTCGTGAATCTAACCGTGTTTCCATTGTTCCCATCTCAGTTTTTAATTCAGATCCAAACCGTGTTTCCATTGTTCCCATCCGTGTTTCCATTTGTGAGTCTAACCGTGTTGCCAAAGTTCCCATCTCTGTTTTAAATTCAGATCGTAACTGTGATCCTATTGTTCCCAGCTCAGTTTTAATTGTTCCTATTTGTGATCCCAAATTTAATATTGCACCCATCAACTGCTCCATAATAGCCGGTTCGAAATTCTTTTCGCCCCTAACATTTCCCGCGAAACCAACTTCTTTCGTCATAGCTGTAAAGCTATCTGTGTTCGATACTATTTCAGAATCTTCTGTCGTTAATCTCGGATTCTGTGAATTTTCTGATTGAGAAAAATTTTGAAATGGTTCCGGACTATTTTCCCGACTTATTACATTGTTTTCCACTTCATTATCCATCATACTGTTTTCCTCTGTTGGCGAGTTCGCCATGTTAACAATTTCGTCATTCTCACTATCCATCATTTTCGCCTTTTTCATTGATCGCGTAATCATTTACAAAACATACAAAACTCGTCACTGTACGGAAATTATACACAATGACTCTTTATCTCCAACAATACCATTCACTCGAAATGTTTCCCTCAAACACGATTAACGAACAATTGAAATAATTGCACTAAATCGTCAAACGCGTATACAAGACAACAACCAAATTCAGAGAAAAAAATACCATTAGAAGAATGACAATTACCAAATCTACACATGCAAAATAGACTACATTTACTAAATTACAAATTACTACAACAATATTACTGTCTACTATTTTTACAATCAGAAGAATTCCAAGGGACGATCCGAAGCAGCGGTCGCCACGTGCATGGGGGCTTAATTAATATATAATGAAAATAATTTTAATTTTTTGTTTTTAGTAGCTGTTTGTCCGATTACGAAGTCTCGTAACGGTTGGCCCTGACTAGTATTATTACGCTATCTGACTACATAGAACAATAACAAAGAATGAAATGGAAATTTTCATTAACACAATTAATTAATTAAGTCCCCAGCAACTATAAAACCTACGAAACCAAAGCACAAGTGTAACTGTTCTGCGTGTGGAAGTATAACTCAACGTACGCATCTGGCACGGTTCTTCTTCAACAACACAAGAAATTTTAAATATCATTTATACTGAATTAATTAAAGAAAATAAAAATACCATAATTACTCAAGAGAACCAGAATTACACTCTAATCCAAGAACACAAGCCAGATGCTTTGTTGACTGAACCTGTAATGACGCATTATTTAAAACATGGAAATAATGAAAAATAAATCAAGTTTCGTTACCTTCATATATTGACCAAAATCACTCTAATCATTACAATATATCTCCACACCGACTCGCTATTACCACATCTCAACAAGAACTTTTCAGTATCACATCTCAGCAAGCACTCCCTACTAGCACATCTGAACACGAACTGACTACTACGAGTCCTGGACAAGCACTCCCACTACGACATCTCAATAATCACCGCCAGTGGAGGCGGCGGAACAATGCTCTCTAGCGATCTCTGGCGCTGTGGCTCAGTGTAGCCACCTTTCATACTTAAACCTAACTAACCTAAGGACATCACACACATCCTTGCCCGAGGCAGGATTCGAACCTGCGACCGTAGCAGTCCCGCGGTTCCGGACTGCGCGCCTAGAACCACTAGACCACCGCGGCCGGCCATTTCACATCGCTTCGCAATGCTACACCGAGATATTCAAACGACGTGACTGTGTCAAGTAGGACACTATTAATGCTGTATTCGAACATTACGGTTTTTTTTTCTTCTACTCATCCGTATTAAGAGGGGTAGGACGTCAAACGGGCCGCCTTGGAGCAGAAGAGGCACCACAGGACATTTTTATTTCCACTGTCTATACTTTTACAAGTAAATTCATAAAACTTTGCCAGCATGACGAGGAAGGATTCAGGATTCACACTCGTAGCAGCGGAAGTTCAAAAACATAGCAAAATAATTTTTTTTACATGTGAAATTTCATCATTTTTTCACTTACTATTGGCTGCATTTGTTGCTATAGGTACATTTTTCTTCATAAGTAAGAGTGTTCGATGAATTTTGCACAGCATACAAACCATACTTACAGGTGTCTGAAACTCTAGAATCTATTTAATTTATGAAAAAATGAATGAGTTGTTACGTTTTAAACTTTATGTTTAGAAAAAAAATCAAATTTTGTAGTTAATTATCTCAATTTTTACCACAGTTTTAAATAGATTTGGAAAATTCTAGAGTTTTTTTACACCTGTAAGTATGGTTTGTATGCTGTGCAAAATTCATCAAGAATCTCTCTTACTTGTGAAGAAAAATGTACCTATAGCAACAAATGCAGCCAATAGTAAGTGAAAAAATGATGAAATTTCATATCTAAAAAAAATTTATTTTGTTGTGTTTTTGCACTTCCACTTCTATGAGTGTGAATCCTGAATCCTTCCTGGTCATGCTGACACAGTTTTCATGAATTTATTTGTAAAAGGATAGACAGTAGAAAATAAAATGTCTTGTGGTGCCTCTCCTGCTCCAAGTCGGCCCGTTTGACGTCCTACCCCCGATAACTTACATTTTCCTACATTAGGAGCTAGCTGCCATTCATTACACCAACCAGAAATTTTGTCTAGACCATCTTGAATCAACCAACAGTCACTTATCTTTGACACCTCCTGTACACCACAGCATCAATCCTGGTGATGGAAGGAATTTTCACATCCAATATTTGGCGGACAAGGAGAGAGAGGTGTTGTTGTTAAGTTCCTGATGATCAGACTTTATGCCGATTAACGAGGTGTGGCTTTAAGATAACAGGACGGATGTCGCAGAGGAAGTACCTATGAGCCAAACATGAACGACCAATAGCTGTGAAGCGTGAGGCTTTCCCAGTCGAATGCGGAAACACCATTGCCCTTAGACAAATCAGTGTGGCAGTGGCCTTCGTTTGCGTAAGAGCTTTGTGTCAGAGCAACGAATTGTTGTGAAGTTTCATGTGTACCTTGTAAAAACTGCTACTGAAACCTCTTCGACTTTTGTAGCCGTGTCGTCCTCACCTACGCATACCTTAGTTGCGTATACCATCCTCAGTTGCTTATACTGAAACCTATCTAAAGAATTGTTGGACAGAAACTGTTTTACCAGGAACGCGAGTTTTTGAGTGGTTCAAGCGTTTCCAAGGTGGCCAAGAAGGCGTTGAAGATGACGCACGCCGGGACGCCCTTCAACATTAAAAACGGATGAAAATATCGAAAAAGCAGGTAGTCTGATTCAACCTGACCGTCTGTTGTATATTCAATCGATTGCTGAAACTATAGGAATTGACAAAGAATGTATCAGGCATATTATATATAACCAATTCACCATGAGAAAGGCGTGTGATAAACTGATGCTGAAAATTCGAACAAAAAGAAACTCATGAAAATGTTTCTACTGACGCCTTGAATACAATTAGAAGTAATCCTAATTTCTTGTAAAGAGTGATAACATGTGAAGAATCTTTGTTTTTCACTTATGACACAGAAACTAAACGCCAATCTATGCACTGGAAGGGCCCAACTTAACAGAGAAGGAAAATAGCTCTAAGAAGCAAATCAATACTCAAAACGATGATGATTTTTTTATATCAAAGAATTCTGTATCTTTACTGGATTGCTGAAGGTCAAACTATTAATCAACATTACTACCTTCGGAGTCTTGATCAACTCCGTGAGAAAGTAAAAAAAAATTACCAGAATTGTGAAAGAACAAATAATTGCTTCTGCGTCAAGACAACGCACTAGCCCATACAGCATTGCCTGTTAAGAGATTTCAATCGCCGTCAGCATCCCAGTCTGCCGGCCGAGGTGGCCGAGCGGTTCTAGGCGCTACAGTCTGGAACCGCGCAACCGCTACGGTCGCAGGTTCGAATCTTGCCTCGGGCATGGATGTGTGTGATATCCTTAGGTTAGTTAGGTATAAGTAGTTCTAAGTTCTAGGGGACTGATAACCTTTGAAGTTAAGTCCCATAGTGCTCAGACTTAGTCGGCTGACCTAGCACCATGTGACTTTTATTTATTATCTAAGGTCAAATCTGCATTAAAAGGAACAAGACTTCAGTTCTTTGAAGCAGGGAAGGCAGGCCAGGGTGGTCGAGCGGTTCTGGGCGCTTCAGTCGGGAACCACGCGACCGCTACGGTCGCAGGTTCGAATCCTGCCTCGGGCATGGATGTGTGTGATGTCCTTAGTTAGCTTTAAGTAGTTCTAAGTTCTAGGGGACTGATGACCACAGAAGTTAAGTCCCATAGTGCTCAGAGCCATTTGAACCATTTTTTGAAGCAGGGAAAGAAAAGGAGGCACACGTCATCAAGAAAGACTTCCAAGGAGCATTGTAAGGATAGAGGAGGGAGGTATATTGAGGTTGACCATGACTAAATATGAACGTTTTTTAACTAAAATAGTTTACAGTAATATTCCCGCTATTTTATGGTCGCATCTTCTATTGCCCTAAATTCCGTGGAGTGAAGGAATGTGCCGCTACGGTCGCAGGTTCGAATCCTGCCTCGGGCATGGACGTGTGTGATGTCCTTAGGTTAGTTAGGTTTAAGTAGTTCTAAGTCTATGGGACTGATGATGACCTCAGAAGTTAATTCCCATAGTGCTCAGAGCCATTTCAACCATTTTCTGAAAGCGGCCATTGTCCGCGGAGAAGGAAAACCCTTGCCAATTAGGCGATTGTACACATCCCTCAGAGTCTCCAAGGCAACAATGCCATATGACTCTTGCTTTCCTTGTCGAGTTAAATATCGACTCTAATCGAATACAGAGCCAGCTCCTACATGCCCCGTGCGTGTATGCAGTCACCTCCCTTCAAGATCGAAACGCTGGTGAACTGCTGTCAAAAACTGGTACAACAATGACATAGACTGATGTGCAAAATGGACGAAAGTGACTTTCGTATTATGAGTCATTGCCAAGTTAACTAGCTCTGTGAAGCTTGGACTACCTTAGAAAGAATTGCTACAGTATAGTACAGAACGTAGTTGAAAGAAATATGGAATGAGAAGAAAAGAAATGACACTTTTAATCAAAGCCACTAACTGCACTGAAGTCAACGCGATTCATGATGTCCCCTGAACATTAAAAAAGGCGGGACGTTTTTCTTTATAGGAAGTGTGATCATCTCAGACAGAAATACATGGTGTGTAACGTGTTCCCATGATGGCCAAATGATCGCCACAAGGTAGGTAGGGCGTTCCGTTCCTTCATCATCGCGGTTGACAAGTGCTGGTGGTCGTTGGCGCTTGTGGACGTACTGGAATTCGTCTCTCCAACGCATTCGACATGGGCTCGGTAGGTTTAAGTCGGGGGGATGGACAGAACAGTCCATTCGCCGAACATCGTCTCGTTTTGGCAGAAACTTTGGTGTCCTTCCGTGGGTTACCAACATGGCCAGGAGTAGCGGAGCAGCTAACTGTCGCCAACTGATATCTGCACAAGGCAAATAATTAATGGTTCAAATGGCTCTAAGAACTATGGGAGGTCATCAGTCCCCTAGACTTAGAACTACTTACACCTAACTAACTTAAGGACATCACACACACCCATGCCCGAGGCAGAATTCGAACCTGCGACCGTAGCAGCCGCGTGGTTCCGGACTGAAGCGCCTAGAACCGCTCGGCCACAGCGGCCGGCTCAAATAATTAATCTGCAGCAATTATCGGTAAACGTGTCTTTACTTAACTTTGAGTCAACCCTGAAGTACAATCCACAGTCCAAGGTTCACAGCAAAATAAATCTACACAAATTCTAAAGTCAGCAAGGCAGAACGCGATGTAGTCTGATCTCCAGTCCACGACCAATTGAACTAACCCTCAGCTACCGCGTTGTCCTGCGCGACCGCTACGTATGGCGTCAGCTGAATTCTTGTGTGGATTACCAACTATCACCGGGCTCCGTCTCCGGTGGTGACGATTGCAACGGCAGCACAGAAACGAATATGGTTGAAACGGAGAAATTGCGAGAAAGGAATTAAAAGCAGTTTGTGATAAAATC
Source organism: Schistocerca nitens (assembly GCF_023898315.1). Classification (NCBI taxonomy): domain Eukaryota; kingdom Metazoa; phylum Arthropoda; class Insecta; order Orthoptera; family Acrididae; genus Schistocerca; species Schistocerca nitens. The sequence goes on along the minus strand of NC_064618.1, from coordinate 279,489,999 downwards.
GCACTCACTCCCCCCCAATCTAATCCATAATCACCCACCACACAATCACACTAACTCACATCATGTAAGATAGCGTTAAAATGATTCAGATGTTCTGAAACTGTTAAGTAAACCTAAATGAGAGAAGAGGAGAACTAAAATAGATTCACGGGGATATGTAGCTGCCTTGCTCACAAAAAACACGTAGAGCCAGAGACGTTACAAACGTCGCCCTAAAATTTTAGAGAACAAGTCGGACAATTCACGAAATCTTAAAAGTAGCACTACATCACTTGATTGTCAATTAAGATAGAGGGCAAATCTGTCGGCAAATAACCTGTCCCCCTATGGTCCGAAACTAAAACTCAGTCTAGAAACGTGAGGTCCACTGTGATGTGTACACCTCAAGCACCATACTATATAGGATCCTCTCGCCAGAGCAAGGAGATATCCGTTACTGGGCTCTGACCTATGTAGAGACGAGTAAGGACGACTTCATACCCCGTGTGTGTGGCTGGAAGGAGGTACACCGCTACCGTGTTGTGAAATTTACTAGACGCAGCTTATTGTCCGTCACTTCCAGCCGCACTTTTTCCCATCGACACATAGCTCTGTATCTCAACAGCGAGGCAATAGCATGTAAGTGGATGGCAACTGAAATACCTGAGGATCACGACCTTACTACCCACGTAGCCAACAGCCTTGCCGCAGTGGTAACACCGGTTCCTGTCAGACCACCGAAGTTGAGCAGTGTCGGGCTTGGCACTTCGATGGGTCGCTATCCGGGTCTGCCGAGGGCTGCAGGCAAGCGGGGTGCACTCAGCCTTGGTTCAAATGGCTCTGAGCACTATGGGACTTAACATCGGTGGTCATCAGTCCCCTAGAACTTAGAACTACTTAAACCTAACTAACCTAAGGACATCACACACATCCATGCCCGAGGCAGGATTCGAACCTGCGACCGTAGCAGTCGCGCGGTTCCGGACTGAGCGCCTAGAACCGCGAGACCGCCGCGGCCGGCACACTCAGCCTTGTGAGGCCGACTGAAGAGCTACTCGTTTGAGAAATAGTGGCATCGATCACGAAAGCTGACAGAGGCCGGCGAGAATTGCGCTGACTACGCGCCCCTCCGTATCCATATCTGGTGACGCCTAAAGGCTGAGGATGTCACGCCGGCCGGTAGGTACCATTGGACCTTTAACACTTGTTCGGATGGCTTTCATATTTTTTACTCATGTGCTCTGGTACTCAGCAGAAAGACACATCTTTCCCCATCCTTTGTAGGTGGTGGTGAGCGTCCTGATTATTTCGGATTCCTTTATATGCTGGGTACAAGCGTTATACAGAGTGAAGGGCACTCAATGAGTCGGAACACAGGGAAATGTAGCTCTTTCGACACATCTCCGCGAGTCGAAACACGCGAGGAATTTAATATTTGCAACACATCTCATCTGCTCCAGTGCCCGCAAAATGCGTATAATTCCGCGTCGAAGATAGGTTAGTGTTGAGGCAGTCGGATCTTGAAAACATGATCGGGGAAAAAAAAACAGAGCGACCAACTGAGTTCCCCTCCTTGGACTCTTCCGTACGTATAGCTACAGAGTTGTTGTGCTCACGTAAAAGTCATTGAAAATGAATCAAAAAGATGTGCAGTTGTGCAGTCTCTCCCGTACGGGAGTAAATCTAAAATTACTCTGGGCTTCTGCAGTAACTGAGGTGGCAGGCGGTTAAAACCCTGGAGTTGAGGCCACACCTGCTTCACACCAAATGACTCCAGCACACGCTGCCACACTGATGCAAACGGCCTTGTTGCTCGTGGGCGATTGGAGAAATGGCATTCCTCAGATGGACGAGCAGTATTAACGTATTCTGGCGAATACAGAGCGAGGAATTTACATGCCCAATGTACAATGAGGAGTTACCGCCAATCGGTGAGTGGTGGCTCCCCAGCCTCAGTATACAGGCTGGTCCTGCAAACACTCTTCATCTACGTGGTTAGTCTGCTATTCACAATAAAGTGTCTGGCAGAGGTTCCAATGAACCACCTTCAAGCTGTCTCTCTACCGTTATACTCTTAGACGGCGCGGGGGGAAAATGAGCACTTAAATTTTTATGTGCGAGCCCTGATTTCTCTTATTTTGTCGTGATGATCATTTCTCCCAATGTAGGAGAGTGCCACCAGAGTGTTTTAGCAATCGGAGGAGAAAACTGACGATTGAAATTTCATGAGAAGATCTCGTCGCAACGCAAAACTTCTTTGTTTTAATTATTGCCGCTCCAATTCACGTATCACGTCTGTGGCACTATTTCCCCTACTTCGCGATAGTACAAAACACTTCCAGTATACACTCTTAGCCAGCCTAATCCTCTCATGGTGGATAGCGTCAATAATCTTCAGATAAGAAGGTCTCGCTGACCCACACGCTATGCACCAGTAGTCTAGCCACAATACACGAATGCCCTGTAAAACTTGAACAGACGCCCCTGTCTGGTCTCCAAGACATGTGGCTAAGGCGCTTTAAGATGTTCAGTGCCTTCTGTGTCCTGACTTCCATGTCAGTCAGGTGTGATAATCACGACAGTTTGGAGTCAAAAATGAGACCCAAAAACCGCAATGAGTCTTTAAATGTAGAATGGTGCCTCTCATACGCAAGTCAGGTAAATTAAATATACGACGAGAGCGATCAAAATGAACACACACACACACTTATCTGCAGGAAACTGAAAACCCATCTTTGTAGCACACTCCTCTAACTTCTGCACTGTAAGTTGCAATTGATGCGGAGCTGATGCAACGCTGAAGGAGGAACAGAAAACAGCAAAAATCGCTCAGAAATAAGGAGCACTACACTGGACTCCTCACTGTAGATGTGATACTGTTTATAGCTATGGCAAAGAGGGTAACACTTAAAACACTGGCCTGAGTAACACCATTCTCCTGCTCAAAACGACCTAACAGCGTGTTACCAACTCGGGGCCTAAGAAAACGCTGATACAGGAAATAACGTATGAAGATGGGGAGATGGCCACAGAAGCCCTATTGGTGGAGACCCCTAGAAAACTTTGTCCGTAAGTAGAGTTGCAACGCTTTACTAATTTCAAAGAGTATAGTGGTACAATGATGTTTACACAGGGAAGCCTGCTGCTTAGGCGCCTCTAGCACGGTCGGGTTGTTGGCCGCGAAATCTTCTGAATCCACCCTGACAGCGACTATGGAGTTGCCTGGTCTCTGAAGTTCAGACCATACGATAGTTAACCATTAGCTCCAGTGTCTTTCCTACACAGCTCATTAAGGTTTTCCTCTGGTAACGCCTGGGCACGTTCAGTCCTTTCCTGGTTTGTGTAGAGGTATCAAAATGATCTTTCACCACAAATTGTAAAAGTGACCTGTCTACCATGTAAAATTAAAACATTCAACAAGGATTTTCTTTGATGCTGCTTGCAGATGTTGATGCTTGCTGAACTGATTTTGATCGTCTCCTTAACTACGCTTCAAGCTTTGGCTATCCTGACTCAAAAAATCTGCGAGGCTCTCTGCTTCAGGGTGCCATTTAAACCGACATAGAGCCGCACGCTCGATCCGGATTACCCAGTGATACTCATTGCTCCACCAAGCTACAAGTTACCTCCTATGATGATGTGAGGAATCTGGAATGGGTAAGTCAGCGGCATGGTGGATCACTCGTGCGATGTGGTCCTCCTGCCTCGATGTTCAAACACAGCCGACTGACTGAACAGCATCCAGTTATCTCTGCTGACCATCCATTTCGGCGGCTTCCTTTCAAGCAAAACTCCATCTGACAAGTGGATCCACAGTGGAAAGTGGTCACTGGAACGCAGGTCATCAGTTGCTTCTCAATGAGCAGAGCCTGTGAGAGCTGGAGAGCAAAAAGAGAGGTCAGTGTCTGAGGACAAATAAGTGGTAGCATTGGCCTCTCAATATACACTCCTGGAAATGGAAAAAAGAACACATTGACACCGGTGTGTCAGACCCACCATACTTGCTCCAGACACTGCGAGAGGGCTGTACAAGCAATGATCACACGCACGGCACAGCGGACACACCACGAACAGCGGTTTTGGCCGTCGAATGGCGCTAGCTGCGCAGCATTTGTGCACCGCCGCCGTCAGTGTCAGCCAGTTTGCCGTGGCATACGGAGCTCCATCGCAGTCTTTAACACTGGTAGCATGCCGCGACAGCGTGGACGTGAACCGTATGTGCAGTTGACGGACTTTGAGCGAGGGCGTATAGTGGGCATGCGGGAGGCCGGGTGGACGTACCGCCGAATTGCTCAACACGTGGGACGTGAGGTCTCCACAGTACATCGATGTTGTCGCCAGTGGTCGGCGGAAGGTGCACGTGCCCGTCGACCTGGGACCGGACCGCAGCGACGCACGGATGCACGCCAAGACCGTATGATCCTACGCAGTGCCGTAGGGGACCGCACCGCCACTTCCCAGCAAATTAGGGACACTGTTGCTCCTGGGGTATCGGCGAGGACCATTCGCAACCGTCTCCATGAAGCTGGGCTACGGTCCCGCACACCGTTAGGCCGTCTTCCGCTCACGCCCCAACATCGTGCAGCCCGTCTCCAGTGGTGTCGCGACAGGCGTGAATGGAGGGACGAATGGAGACGTGTCGTCTTCAGCGATGAGAGTCGCTTCTGCCTTGGTGCCAATGATGGTCGTATGCGTGTTTGGCGCCGTGCAGGTGAGCGCCACAATCAGGACTGCATACGACCGAGGCACACAGGGCCAACACCCGGCATCATGGTGTGGGGAGCGATCTCCTATACTGGCCGTACACCACTGGTGATCGTCGAGGGGACACTGTATAGTGCACGGTACATCCAAACCGTCATCGAACCCATCGTTCTACCATTCCTAGACCGGCAAGGGAACTTGCTGTTCCAACAGGACAATGCACGTCCGCATGTATCCCGTGCCACCCAACGTGCTCTAGAAGGTGTAAGTCAACTACCCTGGCCAGCAAGATCTCCGGATCTGTCCCCCATTGAGCATGTTTGGGACTGGATGAAGCGTCGTCTCACGCGGTCAGCACGTCCAGCACGAACGCTGGTCCAACTGAGGCGCCAGGTGGAAATGGCATGGCAAGCCGTTCCACAGGACTACATCCAGCATCTCTACGATCGTCTCCATGGGAGAATAGCAGCCTGCATTGCTGCGAAAGGTGGATATACACTGTACTAGTGCCGACATTGTGCATGCTCTGTTGCCTGTGTCTATGTGCCTGTGGTTCTGTCAGTGTGATCATGTGATGTATCTGACCCCAGGAATGTGTCAATAAAGTTTCCCCTTCCTGGGACAATGAATTCACGGTGTTCTTATTTCAATTTCCAGGAGTGTATATATACAGGGTGAGTCACCTAACGTTACCGCTGGATATATTTCGTAAACCACATCAAATACTGACGAACCGATTCCACAGACCGAACGTGAGGAGAGGGGCTAGTGTAATTAATACAAACCATACAAAAATGCACGGAAGTATGTTTTTTTACACGAACCTACGTTTTTTAAAAAGAATCACGTTAGTTTTGTTAGCACATCTGAACATATAAACAAATACGTAATCAGTGCCGTTTGTTACATTGTAAAATGTTAATTACATCCGGAGATATTGTAACCTAAAGTTGACGCTTGAGTACCACTCCTCCGCTGTTCGATCGTGTGTATCGGAGAGCACCGAATGCAGGGATCCAAAGGGAACGGTGATGGACCTTAGGTACAGAAGAGACTGGAACAGCACATTACGTCCACATGCTAACATCTTTTTATTGATGTTTTTCACTGACGCACATGTACATTACCATGAGGGGTGAGGTACACGTACACACGTGGTTTCCGTTTTCAATTACGGAGTGGAATAGAGTGTGTCCCGACATGTCAGGCCAATAGATGTTCAATGTGCTGGCCATCATTTGCTGCACACAATTGCAATCTCTGGTGTAATGAATGTCGTACACGCCGCAGCACATCTGGTGTAATGTCGCCGCAGGCTGCCACAATACGTTGTTTCATATCCTCTGGGGTTGTAGGCACATCACGGTACACATTCTCCTTTAACGTACCCCACAGAAAGAAGTCCAGAGGTGTAAGATCAGGAGAATGGGCTGGCCAATTTATGCGTCCTCCACGTCCTATGAAACGCCCGTCGAACATCCTGTCAAGGGTCAGCCTAGTGTTAATTGCGGAATGTGCAGGTGCACCAACATGCTGATACCACATACGTCGACGCGTTTCCAGTGGGACATTTTCGAGCAACGTTGGCAGCTCATTCTGTAGAAACGCGATGTATGTTGCAGCTGTTTGGGCCTCTGCAATTAAATGAGGACCAATGAGGTGGTCGCCAATGATTCCGCACCATACATTTACAGTCCACGGTCGCTGTCGCTCTACCTGTCTGAGCCAGCGAGGATTGTCCACGGACCAGTAATGCATGTTCCGTAGATTCACTGCCCCGTGGTTTGTGAAACCCGCTTCATCGGTAAACAGGTAGAACTGCAACGCATTCTCTGTTAATGCCCATTGACAGAATTGCACTCGATGATTGAAGTCACCACCATGTAATTGCTGATGTAGCGACACATGAAACGGGTGAAAGCGGTGACGATGCAGTATGTGCATGACACTACTTTGACTCAGTCCACCGGCTCTCGCAATGTCCCGTGTACTCATGTGTGGGTTCATGGCAACAGCAGCTAACACACCAACTGCACCCGCTTCTCCTGTGACGGGCCTGTTACGGACCAGTTTGCGTGCTACGACCATACCTGTTACATACAGTTGGCGGTAGATGTTTTGCAATGTGCGGCACGTTGGATGCTGTCTGTCCGGGTACCGTTCTGCATACACCCTGCAGGCTTCAACTGCATTTCGTCGACACTCGCCATAGATGAGTATCATCTCCGCCTTTTCAGAGTTCGAATACACCATGGTCACAGTTCCTACAACACTACACTATCACAGACGTCTGGTAACACGGTGTACTACAGTTGGTCTGCGTGCGGAGACGAATGCAGAATAACAATAGCAGCAAAAGGTTTGTGTTAAAAAACATATTTCCGTGGCATTTTTGTATGGTTTGTATTAAACAATTAAACTAGCCCCTCTCCTCACGTTCGGTCTGGGGAATCGGTTCGTCAGTATTTTATGTGGTTTACGAAATATACCCAGCGGTAACGTTAGGTGACTCACCCTGTATATATATTTTTATTCTTTACTGTCGATTCTTGTTAACAATATCAGATTGTTCCCGAGAATAGGCAGTTTTCACCCAGTTAATGCTCGGCAGAAATCCAACCTGCATTTGGATCGTACTCCCTTAACTCTTGTGCAGAAAGGTGTACAGTATACTGCTGCATCCATTTTCAATAAGTTACCACAAAGATTCAAAAATCTTAGAAGTAATCCACGCGCTTTCAAATCGAAACTGAAGTGTTTCCTCATGGGTCACTCCTTCTATTTTGTTGAGGAGTCCCTTGAAAAATTAAGCTGATTCTTATGTTATATTGTTGATTCCGTTTACTTAAACTTATGGCTTGACTTTTTTGGGTTCATAAACATTTTATTTTTATCTGTTATTACCTTTATGTTTTAATTTCCTGTACTGGCACGTTCCATGACCTTGGAAATTTCCTCCTCAATTTAGTCCTACGGAACTTGATGTGTAAATATATACATAAATGAGTGATATTGCCCATGTTGAGGATGCACAGCGCCTGGAACATCAAGATTCTCTCCAAAACTCGAGCCATAGAGCAAGGAGAGTCGAGCCCATAATACATTATGATCAATAAAGTCTCCCAGTGGGAAAAATGGGCGGTGAAGTTGTTCTATAAAGCCTGTGGGAGTATCAGTGTCTCTCAAATCCCATGGAGGTAAATACGTTGCGCAGATAGTTGTCTGCCCCACAGAAACTACAACAACTATTGCTTGCAGGTCAGAGGAGAGGAGTGGTGTGCGTTATTGAGAGAAACAACTACCTCTCCCTTGACTCTTTTCCACATCAGGTCATCCTTGTAGTGGAGGTTATAGCATCGTAGCACAGGAGAGTCAGTAGCTTTAAAATGCTTGTATTGTTTCACTGTAGTATGGGAGACATTTTTCATGGGAGTTGCATTTTTATTCTGTCTCTCTCCTGGGGCGGGGACCTTGCAACATGTCGAGCTTGTCTTGGAGCAAGATGGTTGCCCCGGACAGACTTAACGGTTCACTGGTTCCGAAGCAGAATCGGCAGAATAGTCAGGGTGAATGACGTCAACGTGTCCTGACAGTTTACTATCTGTTTTCAGCTGCAGTTGAAGCTTCGCGTTTGCGTTTCGTGGCTGGGAAGGCTTTATAGGAACTACAGCAGCAGCAATAGTGTCAGTGCTGGACTGTTTACCAGACTGTCTTTGGAAGTGCCAGAAGCTCTACAATGTTGGCGACGTGGTTTCTTCTGACGTTCACTGGGGCACTATGGGCTCTGAAATAACTGCAGCTTTACAACTGCTTTGACAGACGCAGGTAGTAGTGCTGACTTTGGCCACCTCCGTTTGTGTTGAAGCATCAGCTGTCGGAAAGAGCTTTTTAAGAGCTGAAGCTGTGCTGATATTCACTCATATCGACAGCACATCCTGACTCGTGCGGACTTCGGTGTTTGGTGTAAAGACACTGTCTAGTACGAAACATTGTGTTTGTTTGTTTACGTTTTGTCTGTTTCACGGTCGCGAGGAGGAAGACGCAAGGGCGACGGAATTCCCGGCGCAGACGCTGCTAGCTGAGAAACAGGTCATCATTGACACGCAACCGATAGCCATGCGCAGAGACAAGAAGCCGTTGGCCTTGTGGCCGTCTCCTGCGACTGCTATTCAAATATGAACTGACGTTCTATTTAACGAGAAAATGTTATGTATGCTTTATGAAAGTCATTTCATGTTTGTGCTTTGACATGGATACAACAATTACTTATATCAATAATCACATGTAATAGCATATGACTGATGTGCAATGGAGTGTTGTCGGAGAGTTTTTATTGAGAGAGTACTGAACTATGTTGGGAATTATTTAAAACATTGAACATAATGAAAGTACTGGGTGATCTACGAAAGTATTTTGCCTCAAATAGAAGCTTGAATAACACTTCGACAGAAGAAAACTATAACTAGGTACGCTATATCTTCGAAAAAGATAGGTACCCGAAATGCAAGTTTCACTATTCTGTTTGTGAAGATATTTAACACAGAGCCGACCGCGGTGGCCGAGCGGTTCTAGGCGCTTCAGTCCGGAACCGCGCGACTGCTGCGGTCGCAGGTTCGAATCCTGCCTCGGCCATGGATGTGTGTGATGTCCTTAGGTTAGTTAGGCTTAAGTAGTTCTAAGTTCTAGGGGACTGATTACCTCAGATGTTTAGTCCCATAGTGCCCATAGCCATCTGAACCATTTGATTTGACACAGAATCTTTAAACGGTTTAGTGAAAAATATTATTTACAAGTGCTCTCCTCATTGATGTGAATTGTATTTGAAAATATTCTAAATTTACGTATTAACCAGATAGTTTACAATATCAGTTGCAGTCTTCACTGATTTTGACATGGACAGTCTAACAACCGAGAACATTGAATTTATATCACGTAAAATTCATATGAGGTTCTAAAGGAATATTCCTTATTAATGGTATTAGATTGGTTTGTACCCCTGATTCATTAATTATAAGACCTGCAGCGTTAAATTTTCTTGATGGAAGGCAGAAGCCGTTGTGCCCAAAAGTTGAAGGTGTCGGTTGTTGCAGGGGAAATGCTGCCCGGCCCTTGTTTGACGTGTTCTGTACGTAGGAGGAATAAACTTAGGAACAGAAGAACAGATTTTATTAAGTCCGACACGTAAGCCTACTCTCTACTTGTAACTCAAGGATATATCAGTTGAATCGTTAGCCTCTTTACAGAATTACACTTTTTAATCAGAAAGGACGCTGGAAAACTTCGTAGCACAGTGTAAGAGAATAGTCGAATAGAACAATAACAGAAAGTAAATTAAATCTAAGAGTAAACGGGAGGAATGAATAAATGAATCGCACTTGCGATGCATCGCTCCTGGTGGCCAAGCGCGGAACTACTCAATAGCGATTCACTTGCTATGCACTGTCACTGCACGATACTGCATATTTCGCGCGAACGCGTGGAGTTTGACGCGTACAGAGCTACGTCAGCCAGTCTCCCCCCCCCCCCCCCCCCTGTTCCCGCCGTGAGAGCGACCAGAGCGGAGCGGGTCGTCCGCGTCGAAGGTGGTATCGCGGCGATCGGCGGATGCTGTACTGTATGAGGCGGCGGACGCAGCGTGGGGCCCCAATGGGAGGCTTGTCGTGATCTACGCTGGGGCTACTGGCAGTGGCGTCCCATGGAACACGTATGTTGGCTTTACTCGGTTCAGTGAGAGAGGTGTCATCTTCCCATTCACCAGAATGTCTATTGTTCGCACATGTCTCTGGACAACCTTGTATGGGCCGGAACATGGGGCTTAAAGCGGAGGTTTAACGACCTATGCACGGAGGTCTTGGTGCATAAAAAGTTGCTGTGTACCATGTCGCGAAGGCTGTGGAAGCCGGGTTTTTGGACGTATGGTGTCTTAAACTCCATTAAAAATCTGGTTGGTCTTGCGGGGTCGTCTTGATTGTTTCGACAAAATCATCAGGCAGGCGCAATCTTTCGATGTAAACTAATTCTGCTACTGACTCATTGATGTCCGACATGTAAGTTACGCATAAGCCAACTGATACCATGAGGAGTTCCGACGTCCAAAATTCGTCATGGCACGTTAACGCCGCCTTTACAAAACGGTACCAGCTCTCGATCATTCCGTTGCTGGCTGAGTTATAGCTCGTGGTCTTGTCATGGGTGTATCCACAAAATCTGGTCAGCTGAGTGAACAGGTCTGATTCAAACTGGCGTCCACAATCAGGAGTGATATGCAATGGGCACCCAAGTCTCGACAACCATATCGATACGAAAACAGAAGCTAATGTCTCAGCTGTGATATTGTCCATGGGTACCGTTTCAGGCCAGCGGGTCTAAGGATCAGTCATGATTAACAAATACCACTGTCCGTCTGAAAGAGGAAGTGGGCCAACCATGTCCAAATGCACATGAGTGAAAAGTGTGGTGATATTTGGAAAATCGCCAATTGGGGCATGTATATGTAGATAAATCTTGTATCGCTCACACTTGAGACAGGATCTGACCCAATCGCGACAGTTTTTTTGCGTGCCTGGCCACACATAGTGCTGAGATACCAGATGGAAGGTTGGTCGCACACCTTGATGACACAACTCATCAATAATGTTGGAAGCTTACCTTCTGAACGCCAGTGCAGGAATGGACGACGGCGACTAAGTGAAATATCATGGTATTGACGTGTATCTTGTCTTGGTAGACCCATGAGCTGCTGCTTCAATTCTGATGCAGGGTTGTTGACATACTTACCGAGCTCCTTGTCTTCCTGTTGCGCTTGTGCAAGTGCGAAAAAATCTATTGCACTCGAGACGCTGCTGACCCGTGACAGACAGTCTGCAATGACATTGTCAGTTCGAAATACACTCCTGGAAATTGAAATAAGAACACCGTGAATTCATTGTCCCAGGAAGGGGAAACTTTATTGACACATTCCTGGGGTCAGATACATCACATGATCACACTGACAGAACCACAGGCACATAGACACAGGCAACAGAGCATGCACAATGTCGGCACTAGTACAGTGTATATCCACCTTTCGCAGCAATGCAGGCTGCTATTCTCCCATGGAGACGATCGTAGAGATGCTGGATGTAGTCCTGTGGAACGGCTTGCCATACCATTTCCACCTGGCGCCTCAGTTGGACCAGCGTTCGTGCTGGACGTGCAGACCGCGTGAGACGACGCTTCATCCAGTCCCAAACATGCTCAATGGGGGACAGACCCGGAGATCTTGCTGGCCAGGGTAGTTGACTTACACCTTCTAGAGCACGTTGGGTGGCACGGGATACATGCGGACGTGCATTGTCCTGTTGGAACAGCAAGTTCCCTTGCTGGTCTAGGAATGGTAGAACGATGGGTTCGATGACGGTTTGGATGTACCGTGCACTATTCAGTGTCCCCTCGACGATCACCAGTGGTGTACGGCCAGTGTAGGAGATCGCTCCCCACACCATGATGCCGGGTGTTGGCCCTGTGTGCCTCGGTCGTATGCAGTCCTGATTGTGGCGCTCACCTGCACGGCGCCAAACACGCATACGACCATCATTGGCACCAAGGCAGAAGCGACTCTCATCGCTGAAGACGACACGTCTCCATTCGTCCCTCCATTCACGCCTGTCGCGACACCACTGGAGGCGGGCTGCACGATGTTGGGGCGTGAGCGGAAGACGGCCTAACGGTGTGCGGGACCGTAGCCCAGCTTCATGGAGACGGTTGCGAATGGTCCTCGTCGATACCCCAGGAGCAACAGTGTCCCTAATTTGCTGGGAAGTGGCGATGCGGTCCCTTACGGCACTGCGTAGGATCCTACGGTCTTGGCGTGCATCCGTGCGTCGCTGCGGTCCGGTCCCAGGTCGACTGGCACGTGCACCTTCCGCCGACCACTGGCGACAACATCGATGTACTGTGGAGACCTCACGCCCCACGTGTTGCGCAATTCGGCGGTACGTCCACCCGGCCTCCCGCATGCCCACTATACGCCCTCGCTCAAAGTCCGTCAACTGCACATACGGTTCACGTCCACGCTGTCGCGGCATGCTACCAGTGTTAAAACTGCGATGGAGCTCCGTATGCCACGGCAAACTGGCTGACACTGACGGCGGCGGTGCACAAAAGCTGCGCAGCTAGCGCCATTCGACGGCCAACACCGCGGTTCCTGGTGTGTCCGCTGTGCCGTGCGTGTGATCATTGCTTGTACAGCCCTCTCGCAGTGTCCGGAGCAAGTATGGTGGGTCTGACACACCGGTGTCAATGTGTTCTTTTTTCCATTTCCAGGAGTGTATGTGTCTAATGTCTGTCGTGAACTGGGCCACAAATTGATTAAACTGCCCAGGGGGGCAGATGGCACTTTTCGTCCTGAATTCAAATGTCAAGGGCTTGTGGTCCGTATAGATTGTAAAGACTCACGCTTCGACTTGTGGACGAAAATATCTGACTGCCTGTTACACAGCTAGGAGCTCATGGTCGTATGTACTTCATTTCCTTTGTGAAGCCGACAGTTTGTGGGAGTAATACGCCAGTAGCTGCCAGGTGCTAGCCATCCACTGTTGGGGTGCCTCAGCAATGGCCATCTGGTTCACATCCACGACACTGCCTAGTGATGCATCAAACTTCATGTGTGCTAAAAATGCTGCATCAGCCATGCTCTTCTTTGCAGCCTCGAATGCGGAGCACTTATCATCTGTCCAGTGCACAAGAGACTTGCTGTTAACATTAGAACCTGACAATGCCGTCGCCAAAGGTTCCTGTAACTCTGCTGCACGGGAAAGTTGTCACCTGCAGAAATTAAGCATTCCCAAGAAACATCGTAATTCCTTGACTGAAGCTGGCCTGGGTAGCTGTAGCATTGATACTACTTTCTCAGTCAGAGGAAGGAAGCCCATAGCTGAGGTCTTACGACCAAGATACATCACTTCTGGCTGCCCAACAAAGTTGGCTACGTTCACAACTTCTTTCAGGAGTGCTAGTTCTGCAAGGTTCGCAGGAGAGCTTCTGTAAAGTTTGGAAGGTAGGAGACGAGGTACTGGCAGAAGTAAAGCTGTGAGTACCGGGCGTGAGTCGTGCTTCGGTAGCTCAGTTGGTAGAGCACTTGCCCGCGAAGGGCAAAGGTCGCGAGTTCGAGTCTCGGTCGGGCACGCAGTTTTAATCTGCCAGGAAGTTTCATATCAGCGCACACTCCGCTGCAGAGTGAAAATCTCATTCTGGAAACATCCCCCAGGCTGTGGCTAAGCCATGTCTCCGCAATATCCTTTCTTTCGGGAGTGCTAGTTCTGCAAGGTTCGCAGGAGAGCTTCTGTAAAGTTTGGAAGGTAGGAGACGAGGTACTGGCAGAAGTAAAGCTGTGAGTACCGGGCGTGAGTCGTGCTTCGGTAGCTCAGTTGGTAGAGCACTTGCCCGCGAAAGGCAAAGGTCGCGAGTTCGAGTCTCGGTCGGGCACGCAGTTTTAATCTGCCAGGAAGTTTCATATCAGCGCACACTCCGCTGCAGAGTGAAAATCTCATTCTGGAAACATCCCCCAGGCTGTGGCTAAGCCATGTCTCCGCAATATCCTTTCTTTCGGGAGTGCTAGTTCTGCAAGGTTCGCAGGAGAGCTTCTGTAAAGTTTGGAAGGTAGGAGACGAGGTACTGGCAGAAGTAAAGCTGTGAGTACCGGGCGTGAGTCGTGCTTCGGTAGCTCAGTTGGTAGAGCACTTGCCCGCGAAAGGCAAAGGTCCCGAGTTCGAGTCTCGGTCGGGCGCGCAGTTTTAATCTGCCAGGAAGTTTCATATCAGCGCACACTCCGCTGCAGAGTGAAAATCTCATTCTGACTCCATATTGTTCAAGTTGTCTGAAGACCTCTGGCGCTTGCTGACAATGTTGTTCTGGATTGGCAGAGAACGCCAGGACTACGTCGAAGTATGGAAAGCAAAACAGTAATCCTTGAAGAATATAATCTGTAGATCTTAGTCACATCTTAGCTGTGTTGAGTAAGCTGAAGGTCATAAACATGCACTTGTATAAAACAAAAAGCGTGATTATGGCGGTCTTGGGTATGTCTTCTGCAGCTACAGGTTTCTAGGTGTAAGCCTTAGCGCAGTCCAAGATGGTGAAAATAGTGGCACCATGCAGCGCGCAATTAAAGTCCCTTAACAGCGGTACAGGATGCTGTCAAGCTGTTTGAGAATTAAGTGCGCGATAGCCACGCAGGGGCGCCAGGCTCCATTTTTCTTTGGCACCAAGTGCAGTGCCGAGGACCATGGGCTTTTAAAAAATGGTTCAAATGGCTCTGAGCACTATGGGACTTAACATCTGAGGTCATCAGTCCCCTATAACTTAGAACTACTTAAACCTAACTAACCTAAGGACATCACACACATCCATGCCTGAGGCAGAATTCGAACCTGCGGCCGTAGCGGTCGCGACAGGCTTTTAGATGGGCGTATTACACCTTCCCGTAACATCGAATCAAATTCGGCCTTCGCAGTTGCTAAACAGCCTGGATCCAGACACCTAGGCGTGCACCCCACAGGGTATCCATCCGTTGTTTTAATATGGTGCACTGTATCAAGTGGCATGCGTCTTGGGACACCGAGTGGTTGGTCAAATTCGTGTAGTCACACAGCAGTGCAGTGTACTCAGTACCAGGAACCTGCATCAGCTTGGCTTTGTGGACTGCTACCCTGCGGTGGAAGCCAGTGAGAGTGGAGACGGTGACGCTATCCACCAAGCATGTATTCTGCACATCGTGTAGCAGCTGGTAGTGCCCCCGGAGGTCTTCTCCAACGATGGCCTTTGAGATGTCCGCGATGGTGAACTCCCACATGTATGGGCAGCGCAGTCCAAGGTTAAGCTCCAATTGTTGAGTGCCATACGTTGCGATTGAAGAGTTGATAGTGGCTGTCAGACGAACAGCGGTTGGCGGCCGACGCTCAAAACCAGTGTCTACCATGATTTTTATGCCGAACCCTCGATCGGTTATAAAAAAAGCGCTTGGAGGATGTTTAGCAGTCAGTTGCGCCTACTGCCGACGGTCGGTGGCGTTTGGGAACGAACAAGTTGGTGAACACTTCTTCGCCTGATCACCAAATCGGCGTTCATACCAACATATCAGTGTATCGCTCGATTGAGCCGTGGCGTGGATGGCCGACCTACTCATTGAACGTCGTCGGTTTCGTCCTCTACTGTTTCCGGCGCCGTCATGTAATAACTGTGCGCCGCCTAGGTCGCACAGCATTTCGACTTTTGCCACAAGCGAATCATGATCTGCTGTTGACGCGGTTGTCGCACAGTTATTTGGCGCCACGACTGCACGTCTACTTGAGCATTAAGAAAGTAGTGCCAGTAGACATTCACGTTTCGAGCAGCCATTGTATGTAAACATGGAAAAATGTAAGGAAGTGACAGAGTGGCAAAAAGAGCAACTGTGTTTGGCCTTAACAGCGGTCATGCGGTGTGTGAAGTCGTTGGATTTGTTGGTCTTCTGTGGCAGACTGCTCAACTTGTCCACAAGCAGTGGTGTAACACA
This sequence comes from Schistocerca nitens, assembly GCF_023898315.1. NCBI lineage: Eukaryota > Metazoa > Arthropoda > Insecta > Orthoptera > Acrididae > Schistocerca > Schistocerca nitens. The sequence continues at coordinate 279,473,783 of NC_064618.1, read as the reverse complement.
CGTGGCTGCGAAACACGACGTGCGAATTGCGGCCGGTAACATATGCTGACGGAGAGGGATCGGAGGCTCGTTTCACGGCTTGTCAATCAAAATCGATTCCAAGCGCGACAGAAATTGCTGCGGGCAGTGAATGAAGATCCATACCAACCCGTTAGCGAGAGGACATTTCAAGGGAAACTGCATGCAATGAATATTTGCAGTCGGTCACTTCGTAAGAGCCCATCGCTCATACAGGCACATAAAGACGACAATACTAAAACTCATTGGGTTGGACGAATACATGACTGACTGGTTCTCTGAATAATCCCCAACTCTAGTACATCTCAATTGGCCTGCAATATTATTTGCCTTGGACCCCATTTACAAACCTGTGGGAGACGCTGGAACAGCGGGTAAAACGCCGACTTTAGCATCTTCGGAGTTTGGTGGAATTGCAGGATCAAATCCTCAGCGAATGGCTTAACCAGGATGCGACGTTCCTGCTCAACCTTGTGGACTCACTTCCAAACCGAATCCAGGCGGTTACCAAGTCCAGTGGCGGAATTACACGGTATATTCAATGAGTAATGATTCCTCTATGGGTGACCAATTTTTTGTCCGGTGAACTTGTTAATAAAATTTAATTCTTATCACGTTCGCACAATCTGCACAGCAATGTAAGTCAAGCGTAAACTTAATCTACGAATCAGTTTGAACTATATGGCTATTTAGAATAGTCACGTTGCTTCTCCTTCTCTGCGTCTTGAATGGGGTCAGCTAGCTCCGCTACGGCGACGATTGACTTGATCTGTGATGGCAAGCGCCTACTCCATAATGTGAGTAGCAAGTTATCTGGTACCGTGCCTGTGTCAGCTTTACTGCCCAAATTACGCTTATACTGCGACGGCTTCCTATCGATGATCTCTTCCTGTGTTAGCACTTGCGTAATGCGATCTTCCTGGGAGGCAGCCAAACGTTGTATCAATTCTGTCACGAGTTTACTGTACGAGTCCGTCTCGTGCTGCGTGGTAATGATATCTCATATCTCGGCCGCAAATCTGTGTTCAATTGACTTACGACAAGGGCAGTCTTAGTCGTGTCAGCCGTTACTCCCAGGAGTAACAAATCTTTCTTTGCCCATGGCTTCCAGCAGTTCCGCGGCATAACTCAATTCCTTTAAACTTGGTGTGTCAATCAAAGTTTTGTGCGTTCTTTTAAAATCTTTACAATTTGTATTGATGCAAGGATGTACAGTCTTTTGTTATATTCATTCTGCATTTTCGTGTATTAACTATAGCGCTTATTAATTGAATACTAGACGCAATGTAAAATAAAGACTGCAGAACATTTCTGCATTATTTAAAACAGTTAAGTTAGTTGTTGCAAATAGATTTTTTTTCTGGTGGGTCCAATGGGTATTTTTGTTACTGTGGTGGTGGTGGTTAGTGTTTAACGTCCCGTCGACAACGAGGTCATTAGAGACGGAGCGCAAGCTCGGGTTAGGGAAGGATTGGGAAGGAAATCGGCCGTGCCCTTTCAAAGGAACCATCCCGGCATTTGCCTGAAACGATTTAGGGAAATCACGGAAAACCTAAATCAGGATGGCCGGAGACGGGATTGAACCGTCGTCCTCCCGAATGCGAGTCCAGTGTGCTAACCACTGCGCCACCTCGCTCGGTTTTTTGTTACTGTCTTGGGCTACTTACGAGTCAGCTGAGTTCTGTCTTCTGTACTATTCATCTACAGACAGAGGACAGGCCGGTTTGTGTTATTGCAAAATAGGGGAGAGAGTGTTACAGATGTACGCGAGTCGGGTACTCATTCAAACAAAGGCGTTTTTCGTCGCGCCGGCCCGATTGCCGAGCGGTTCTAGGCGCTTCAGTCCGGAACCGCGCGACTGCTACGGTCGCATGTTCGAATCCTGCCTCGGGTATGGATGTGTGTGATGTCCTTAGGTTAGTTCGGTTTAAGTAGTTCTAAGTTCTAGGGGACTGATGACCTGAGATGTTAAGTCCCATAGTGCTCAGAGCCATTTGAGCCATTTTTTTCGTCGCGGCGAAATCTTTTTACGAAATTCCAATCACCAAATTTCTCCTCCGAACTAGAATTTTTTTTTCTACCAGCTACAAAGGGAGAAATAACCAGGATAACAAGAGAAATCTGAGTTCGCACGGAAAGATTTAGGTTTTCATTTCTTCTGCGTGATATTAAAGAATGAAAGGGCAGTGAAATAGTCTGGAAGTGGTTTGATGTACCGTCTGAAAGCACTTAAGTATGAACTTCAGAGTAGTCATGTAGACTAACATGCGTATTGCCGCAGGACTTGGTGAAAGTGAAGCTGTTGCCTTGCATTATATTTACTGACCGTTGCGATTCTGGGCGAGAGTCTAACGAGAATGCCTCTGCTGTACAGTCAGGATAAGAGCCATAAAGGAAAGTCGTGCAGACGCTTGGCGCGCTTAATACGGCTTTGTGAAGCGACTGCGTCGTTAACCCATTGACTGCCGCGTCACTCACAGGAATGAGGCCGTGTGGCAAGCCCTTCGAGTGCCACGTCAGTTGTACGTGGCCGACACCAACATTCTCTGCAGGCTGCATTACAAAGATGTGGGTAGACCCTCTGTCTTAAATCTAAATGTGTAGTCCGCTAACCACCTCCTGGTGTGTAGCGGAGGGTACTTTGAGTATCTCGGTCGCTTCCCCTGTCCTGTTTCAGTCACGAATGATCCGCGTGAAAAACCAGTGGCGGATTTACATATAGGTCCACTAGGCACAGGCCTAGGGGTGGCACCTTAAGGGGGGCGGCATTTTTTGCTGTGTACTCATTTTAACCTTTAACGTTTTAAAACAACTGCGCTTATAAACGACAAAAAATTTTAATATTGTTAAACAAATAACTAGTTTAAATAAGCCTTAAGAACGAAATTCGACAATACAAGCTCGGAAATATACATAGTTAACTTGGTGACTGAATGAAAATTTAACTGTGGGTTTCTGTCTGGTACAGTCTTCCTGATTGTTCAAAATATTTTGAAGTAAGCTGTAAGGACGGCAATCTACAATACAATGTATTTTTTATATTTTATGTTGGTTGGAACAAAAGGTGCATTTGCGTGTAGACATAACAGCAGTGTCCACAAAAATGACAACACACCACATCAAATGCCAACAAGACTACTTAAACTTTGTAGTCTGCCTTCTCTGCCCACAGAAACCGGTAAAATGTTATAAGAATAAGTGGGATAAGAGTAGATCCAGCACACCTCACTGGTAGAAATTGCAAAAACTATTTGTTTTTTAAATTAGAAAGACAGTGTCAAGAATATTCAGAACATATTTGCGTCCCAGCTAGAATTCCGGCGACGCGGAAAACAGAAGCCAAAAGGGGATTGTCCCGTTTTCTTTACGAGACGTATTCCAGCCGGCTGACAACAGAGAAGCAGCTGACAATGAAATTAAATTATTCTGCATTGTCGTTCTTTCATAGCACAGTTATGTTGAGTAATCCGAGTTGGTCAGTTCATCGCTCCGTATTTAAAGGAAACATCTTTGTGCTCGTTTGCCGTTTTAAATTAAAATGCTTTGTGCTCATGTGCGGTGTGGTGCGATTGGAACTGGATACAGTATTTCTTTTTTTCCTTTTACAAATGTTTTCTTTTGTTTTGACTGTTAACATGAATAACAGTGAAAAGAGCAAACGTGCAAAATTAAGTGGGGCATTTCGGAAATTATCGAAAGAAAGGCGAGAACGAGAAGCCGGCCGCGGTGGCCGAGCGGTTCTAGGCGCTTCAGTCCGGAACCGCGCGACTGCTACGGTCGCAGGTTCAAATCCTGCCTCGGGCATGGATATGTGTGATGTCCTTAAGTTAGTTAGGTTTAAGTACTTCTAAGTTCTAGGGGACTGATGACCTCAGATGATAAGTCCCATAGTGCTCAGAGCCATTTGAACCATTTGCGAACGAGAAGCCAATGTTCTAAAAACGCTTGGCAGAGTAGGTAAATTTTCCACAAAAAATGTTGCAGGTTCGACTTCGAGTTCAAGTAGTACGAATGATATGTCTGGCACTGCACCTGTTGTAAAAGAACTAAATACAGACGAATGAAAGTTAAAAATGAAGAAAAGCAAATCGTTCTTGATTTCGAGTTTCACGAAAAACTAAGTGTCGTGTCAGACATTACAAAAAGAAATAACCTCGTTAGTGATGATCATGCAGAATGATGTGTCAATGAATCAACAATCGATGTTCTCTTACATTAATTAAAATTGTAACGGTGATTTTTCTAATTCAAGAAGATCAATAGGCGATAAAATCAGATATTTGAACAAAAATGTATTTTACCGTAAACTTTTAAATGGTGAATAAACTTTGCGTGATTTTCTATTATACTCCTGTAGCAGCGTTGCTGTTTTTGTGCACCATGTAAATTGTTCGGAGGTAAGGCCGCAATTGCTACTAATGGTATTACAGATTGGAAAATATTTTTCTAATATTTTATCTTCTCAGGAGAAACTACTTGAACACAAAAATTCTGAGTTATCACTCTTAACAAGAAAAAAGTCACTTGGGACAATAGATAACCATTTCGAGTCATATGCTGAGACAGAATAAATGTACTCGCGCAGTGTGTTGAAAAGGGTGCAGTAGTGAAGAAGCTGGCAAGTCGTGGACTTGCCCTACGTGGACACGTTGAAAGATTCCATTCATTGTAGAATGGTCAATTTATGATGTCTCTTGAACTTATAGCCGAGTTTGATCCTTTTCTCGCCGGAGCACATTGAACGATATGGAAATCCAGGGCAGGGACATACTGGTTATCTTTCTTCAACAATCTGTGGTGAAATAGTAGAGCTTCTTTCTGAACGAATAAAAAGAATTATCATAAGTCAAATAGAACAGGCCAAATATTTCTCTATAATAGTAGATTCTACTGTGAACATTTCACATATTGATCAATTATCTTTCATATTAAGATACACTGCGACCGCTACGGTCGCAGGTGCGAATCCTGCCTCGGGCATGGATCTATGTGATGTCCTTAGTTGAGTTAGGTTTAAGTAGTTCTAAGTTCTAGGGAACTGATGACCTCAGATGTTAAATCCCAGAGCCATGTGTTTTTACCAAACCGGGGACACAAGTCCGAAAACTTAGCTGAGCCTGTACTATTAAGTCCTGTCTACAAATTCAATTGATATTACTGACTGTAGAGGCCAGTCATATGACAACGCAAGCAATATGTCAGGAACCTACACTGTTTTGCAGTTACACATTAAAGAACGAAATCCGAAAGCGCATTATGTGCCTTGTGCAGCACATTCTTTGAATTTAGTCGACACTAGTGCTGCAAGCTGTTGCCAGGAAGCATGTTCATTTTTCAATGTAGTGCAAAACCTTTATAATTTTTTCTCTGCTTCTACACAGCCCTGGGATAAACTTCTTTTTTTCATGAAACCAGGAAGCAAAACGGTGGGAAGTTCATCGAAAACACGTTGGTCAGCAACAGAGGAAGCGTGTGTAAGTCTATATGAAAACTGGGAAGGCGTGATCAATGCCCTCCCACATATTACCGATAATACGTTTGAAAAACCACTTGTGCGAAATGAGTCTTCAGCTACAGTATCCATGATGGCAATTTGGAAGGACGTACTCCAGAGACGTAATAGTGTAAATATTGATACTAAAATAGTGCATGAGTAAAAGAATCACTTGTAGGATTTATTGCATCTATTCGTGACACGTTTGGCTATTATGACAATAAATCGATGGAGATTGTGACTGATATAGACTATGAGTGCACTTATAAGAGATCACGAAAACGCAGACTTCATGATGACGAAGAAGCGGACTCTTAAGCAGTTTTTCTGATTGGAAGGATAAAATTTAGAGTCGAAACATTTCTGCCAGTATTCTACAACTTCTACGCCGAATTAGTTGGACTCCTTCACAGTTTTCAGTGACCTTAAGAACATATCATCTGGCGATATCGCTGAACGTGCAGCAAAACTCCAAGTGTCATATGACAGATTTAGAGCCTTCCTTGCATAGTGAATGTGTACATTTCGCGAAAATTTTGAAATCTTCTGAGATTAGTTATACACCAGTCGAAATGAGTAAATTTTAACGAAAAGAGAGTTATAGTCCGTGTTTTCGAATGTTGACATTGCTGTTAGAATATTTCTACATGTGACACAAATTCTTCAGCAGAACGCTCGTTTTCGGCTCTGAAGTCGTACCGACGCTCTACGCTGTCTGTGGAGAGATTGAACGCCTTGTCTATTCTTCACATAGAAACCGACCTTCTAACTGATAACCGTCTGAACTATGAAGATGAATATTATCAATGAGTTTTCTGCCGTCAAAGCGAGACGCAAACTTTGCTGACTGGTAAATTCGTTTATTTATTCATAGTATTTTTAAAAATTTACGATTATAATGTGATTTTTATTATAACTTAGAGCACATTCATTGGATTTACAAACTACGTATTACCTGTAATTCTTCATGCTTTCCCGGCGATCTGTTGACATCTTGGATATTCGGGAATCCAGCCGGATGTTCGCGTCGTTCTCGCACGATATTTCAACAGCGTGCCTCGCTGTCTTCTTCAGGTGCTACCTTAGACTGGTCCTTGGGTCGATCGAGTCCAGTATATATGCCTGGGAGGAGCTGGGCGTTCCCTAATCGGTCCGCGCCGGGTCGAGTGTTCCATCTGTGGTCCGCGCCCGCCAGACTCGGCTTCAATGGACCCCTCCAGTCGCGGATGTTCTGACTGCCGTCGGCGCCCGTTCTGGCCGTCATCAACGGATGTGGTTGTCATCTGAGGTGTGTCAGACCCGATCTGAGACGTTGGATAATCTGTCTCCTGACTGTTACTATGATTTCCACTTCATCCGTTGAGGACGGCCAGAACGGGCGCCGACGGCAGTCAGAACATCCGCGACTGGAGGGGTCCATTGAAGCCGAGTCTGGCGGGCGCGGACCACAGATGGAACACTCGACCCGGCGCGGACTGATTAGGGAACGCCCAGCTCCTCCCAGGCATATATACTGGACTCGATCGACCCAAGTAACGGGGGCCCTCCAGGCCCTCACCGTTCCCTCAGCAGCTCACCATGGACAGACAGCAGATCCATGGTCTATCGGTATGCGTATTTAACGCAAACGAACTGGTAAAACAGCAAGATGAGTTTCGCCAATTTATACAGGACGAGGCAGTCGACCTGTGTCTTGTGTGCGAGACTCACCTGAAACCAGGAGTCCATGTAAAGGTAGCGAACTATGCCTGCTACCGCAACGACAGACCAACCGCCGGAGGAGGAACTGCCATCTATATCAGGACCTCCCTACGACACCACCAGATCCATCTCCCAGCCCTGGCAACCCTTGAAGCCACAGGGGCCAATGTCTCCTCCACGGTGGGACAGATCACCTTCGTGGCCGCCTACAGGCCGCCACGCGGTAATCTCTTGGAGGCAGACTTTGACACGCTACTGACGATTGGGGGACGGGTTTTCCTGGCTGCTGACTTTAACGCTAAGCACACGGAGTGGAATTCCCGTCTTATCAACGTCAGCGGTCGTCGACTCCTCCGTGCCGCCCTCCGCAACGGCGCCATCGCGCTCGGACCCCAGGACCACACCATCTATCCACACCGAGGGCAGTCAGATGTTCTCGATATCGCCCTTATTAAGGGCATTGGGAACCACATGACCGCCACCACCCGGTGTGCACTGTCGTCAGACCACCTACCAGTGGTCTACGACATCGACGTAAGGGGGGCCACCCTCCCACCCCGCCGTAGGAACTACCACCGAATGGACAGCGAGAGGTTTCAGGAGAACGTCCTGGAACTTCTTTCGGATGCTCCAGACCCCACGGAAGTGGGGGTAGACAACGTACTACGGTACTTCAACCGCCAGCTGCTACTTGCAGCTGAAGAAGCATCATCTCCTCCCCCGCGCCAGCCAAAGGATTTCGCCCGTAGCCTCCCGTTGCACATACGAGAGACTATACGGGAGAAGAACAGAGTGTTCCGTGAATGGCAACTCACGCGACAACCTGCCAACAAACGCCTCCTAAACAGGATGAGGAGGGAGATCAAGGCGGCGGTTGAGGAACATAGAAACCGCGACTGGGCCGACCTAGTCGCCACCCTCAACACACAGGACGGCAGTGCTTGGCGAGTCGTCAAGTCCTTCCTGCGCCGGCGGCAGCGAGTCCCACCGCTGCAGGCTGGGCAGATGTTCGTCTGCAGTCCAGATGGGAAAGCAGGATTGTTGGCCGACCACTTCGAGTCGTCGTTCACCCCAGTGGATGACAATCTCGATGTGGCCCACATTGGCAGAGTGGAGGAAGAGCTCCCCATCTTCCTAGCAGCGAGGGAAGAAGGGGACAGGATCGACCCCATCTCAGAGGAGGAAGTGGCAGAACAGATACAGACGCTCAACACCAAAAGGGCGGGAGGCGCCGACGGCGTCAACAACCACCTGCTGAAGAACTTGCCGGAAGGGGCCTACCAGCTCCTTACAGGCATCTTCAACCAGGTCCTCCACTCTGGGATCTACCCCTCTGAGTGGAAACACGCGGAGGTGGTAGCCATACCCAAAGCGAATAAGGACGCCCGGCAGGCTGAAAACTACAGGCCAATCAGCCTTCTCCCGTCCCTCTCCAAGGTGTTCGAGCGTCTGTACGCCAAGAGGCTGCTCCGACATGTGACGGTCGTGGGCATCATCCCGGACGAACAGTTCGGATTCAGGAGCAAACATTCCACCACCCACCAGCTTCTGCGGCTGGTGGAAGAGGCCGTGCGCGCCCTGGAGACCAGGGAATACCTTGGGGCGGTGTTCCTTGACGTCTCCAGGGCCTTCTACTCCGTGTGGCACGACGGCCTCGTGTACAAACTCTTTGTGCACGGGGTACCGACATCACACGGAGTCCTCATCTGCTCCTACCTGGACGACCGGACCTTCCACGTCCGACTAGATGATGGCACCTCGACCCACAGGCCGATACGAGCAGGAGTGCCACAGGGGTCCGTCCTTGGCCCCCTGCTGTACTCCATTTTCACCGCAGATGCCCCACGAGTGGCGCCGGTGAAGTTAGCACTCTACGCTGACGACACCGCGCTATTCGTGCGGAACATGAACGTGAGGGAAATGCGACGCCTCCTCCAGATTGGCTGTGACACCCTGGGCGCGTGGTCAACCAAGTGGCGGCTCAAGCAGAACGCCGTAAAGAGCCAGGCAGTAGTATTCACTAGAAGACTTCTGCCTCCCGATTTGCCGCCGGTTACTATCACGGGAAGCCCCGTGCCGTGGAGTAAAACCGGCAAATACCTCGGGGTCACACTCGACCAGAGGCTTACCTGGAGACCACACGTCCAGGACGTTAGGAGCAGGGCTATAGGGCGACTTCACACCCTGTACCCCCTGCTTAACCCCACGTCGACGCTGGCCCCCAGCACGGCATCACCCTGTACCTAGCGCTGGTCAGACCAGTGCTAGAGTATGCAGCCGTGGTGTGGGGCATGGCAGCCGACACTCTTATAGGCACGCTGCAGAGGGTGCAGAACAGAGCCCTAAAGCTCGCCCTGCGCCTTCCAAGAAGATACTCCTCCACTCTGCTACATGAACAGACCGGCATCCTGCAACTGCGGAACCGCTTCAGACAGTCTGCACGACTGTTCTACAGTAAGGCCGAGAATTCAGAAAACCGGCTCATACAGGACCTGGGCCAAAACATACACCACAGGCCAACCACACGTTGGCCTGACCTACTGAGGGACTAACAACCCTCAGCAGGCAGGATGCAACTGCATTCCCATAGGCCGAACCAATAAGTCAGGATCCATAACCAAAACCACAGGAATAGCAGGAACAACAAAACATTGTTTACCCTGCTCCTACGCGAGCAAAGGACAGCTCGTAAGGTAGAAGCGAAGCGAAACCCAAGGACCAGTCTCAGGTAGCACCTGAAGATCACAGCGAGGCACGCTGTTGAAATATCGTGCGAGAACGACGCGAACATCCGGCTGGATTCCCGAATATCCGAGATGTCTACGTATTACCTGTCTATTTTACAGTTGCCGATGGCAGAAACGCGGAACTAAACCTCGTTTACGTGCAAACGTGACCGAAGGCACCCGACAATACTAAACAATACTCGAATGACCCAGGCCGCTCGGCGCTGTACAGTCAAGTCATACTGATACTGTAGTATATTACAACTGATGTGCATTATTAGCGTCTGCTGAAATGTATAGTTAACGTGCAAATAAACGTTATCAGAGAGTACGCTCAGATGAAAAAGTGTTAATAAATAACGTAGTTCAGTTCTGTAGACAAATACGTAAAAGCTTTGCTAATACCGTTAGAAAGAGCTATGGTGAGAGCAGTAGCTGCAGTACAAAACTGTTCAGCCCTTACATGGATTAAAGGTATTGTGTATACTTATTATGCAGCATCTAGCTACACAGACCCTAATGCTTTACACGGTAACTATTAGAATACAAAACAAATTTGATTTTTCCACATTAGTCTGTAAAATTATGTAATAGCAGATCTAGTTCTGTGTTTGTTCGTCTGTATTTAGTTATTAGTTCGTGCACCGAACCTCTATTTCATTTTCATTTCTTACGCTTTCCTATAGATTCACGATGTGAGGTAACGGGCGAGTTGTGGCAACCTGACGATATTCTAAGTTCGGAGTTGGCGCGGCCGCATGGGCTGCTCGGCAAGCCGGGGCTCGTCAGCAACCACGTGGTGCCGAACATTAGCCGGAGCAAGAGGGGTAGCCTCAGTGCGTGGTCCAGGCTGGGAATTCCATGTTGATGCTGTATCCAGGACTGTACTTCGTGTCGATGAAGGAAATTTGTATTTCGGGAGTGCCAAAGATGGCGGAATTTGTGAAACTATAATGGCAGACATATCACAGTTCATGTGTAAATTAACAATAGCCAGAGGAATCATGATACCTTAAAAAGAAACATGTACATTACCACTCTTTGCACGACGATTCTGATGGTGTAATCAAATTTTCAATATCTTTATTAGTTTAAAGTTTAGTATCCGACTGTAAATTATACAAATAACACCCAGCAACGCATTTCCAATATCTAAACGGTTCATCCGATTTTGTCGATCGACGTGTCTTTAGAAAGCTATTAATGTAAACCTAAATTGGTAGCTGGCCGGTTTGGCCGTGCGGTTCTAGGCGCTTCAGTCTGGAACCGCGTGACCGCTACGGTAACAGGTTCGAATCCTGCCTCAGGCATGGATGCGTGTGATGTACTTAGGTTAGTTAGTTTTAATTAATTCTAAGTTCTAGGCGAATGATGACCTCAGAAGTTAAGTCGCATAGTGCTCAGAGCCATTTGAGCCTAAATTGGTATGAATTACAAGCATGTAACTTGAATAGTAATGAGTTATTGGACGTCAAAGTGTCTTCCCAAACCCACCTTACTACTAATTTTATCAGGATCACCTTATTTAATTTGACCACATTCTGTTCCTTTTTTTTTTTAGTTTTGTTGGGATTTATCTTACAAGCTATTTTCAAGACACGGTCCATTCAGTTCAAGCGATCTGAAAAGTCCTTTGCCAAGATCGATAAACCTCAACGTTTTTATTTCTTCTCCCTGAACTTTAATTCCTTTCCCAATTTTTTCAAATGGTTCAAATGGCTCTGAACACTATGGGACTTAATATCTGAGGTCATCAGTCCCCTAGAACTTAGAACTACTTAAACCTAACTAACCTAAAGACATCACACACATCCATGCCCGAGGCAGGATTCGAACCTGCGACCATAGCGGTCGCGCGGTTCCAGACTGAAGCGCCTAGAACCGCTCGGCCACTCCGCCCGGCCCATATTTTTCCTCAGTTTCCTTTAATGCCCGCTCAATGTACAGACTGAATAACATCGGGGTTAGGCTTCAACCCCACCTCACTCCCTTCCATTTCATGTCGTTCAACTCTTACAACTGAGTTTGGTTTCTACACAAGTTGCAGATAACTTTTGACTCCCTGCATTTTACCCCTATTACATTCAGATTTTTAAAGAGCGTATCCTGGTCAATAAATATGCTTCTCTCTATACTACCAACAAGTCTTAGACCAAAAACCAAGTGGCCCCAGGAGAACATGTTTCCAGAACTACTGTGGTCGTCACAGGGCGATGGTTGTTATGATTATCTATCTGACAGGGTAGCAGTTACTTCTGTAAAATATCTGGAAGTATGTGTGCGGAACGATTTGAAGTGGAATGATCATATAAAATTAATTGTTGGTAAGGCGGGTACCAGGTTGAGATTCATTGGGAGAGTCCTTAGAAAATGTAGTCCATCAACAAAGGAGGTGGCTTACAAAACACTCGTTCGACCTATACTTGCGTATTGCTCGTCAGTGTGGGATCCGTACCAGGTCGGGTTGACGGAGGAGATAGAGAAGATCCAAAGAAGAGCGGCGCGTTTCGTCACAGGGTTATTTGGTAAGCGTGACAGCGTTACGGAGATGTTTAGGAAACTCAAGTGGCAGACTCTGCAAGAGAAGCGCTCTGCATCGCGGTGTAGCTTGCTGTCCAGGTTTCGAGAGGGTGCGTTTCTGGATGAGGTATCGAATATATTGCTTCCCCCTACTTATGCCTCCCGAGGAAATCACGAATGTAAAATTAGAGAGATTCGTGCGCGCACGGAGGCTTTCTGGCAGTCGTTCTTCCCGCGAACCATATGCGACTGGAACAGAAAGGGGAGGTAATGGCAGTGGCATGTAAAGTGCCCTCCGCCACACACCTTTGGATGGCTTGCGGAGTATAAATGTAGATGTAGATGCAGCAGGAAAATACTGATGCCAGTTAACATATTACTGACATGGCAGACAATGAGTTAAGGCTCTTTCACACTGAAGGCCGTGGATCCATATACAGGGGGCAGAAGAGATTCGCCTTACGTTGAATAGCAAGCACGCTTTCACACGAGAGGCGCAGAGCTTCGCCTTCAGCTGACTGTAGGCGTCGTGTAGCTTGTCCAGCGAACCGCAGAAACTCACTGTGCGGGTGGGCTGCCTCGAGCCTTCCGCCAGGCAGGCAGCGAGCCGCTCCCCACCCGCCGCGTCCGTCGCTGCTTATCGCCCTTCGCATTGTCAAGTCAGTGGCTCTAGTGCTTCTGTCCACTGCCCACTGCTGATAGTATACACCAGCTTTTCTTAATCTTTTCGATAAGTGGAATCTGCATGTCCACTTTTATCGCGCAAATCATAGTTTATTTCTGTAGTACCGTAAAATGGGGTGACTTTGTGACAAGTTTTGCATGTTTTCACTCGTACACTGATCAATTTTTAACATAAACTGAAACGGATGGCATCATAAGATAGCTACAACCTTCCTTTACAAGATTATGTCTTCAAAAAATTTGTATCTTTTTTATGAACGACTATATAAAGGGAAAACTCTGTCACAAAGTCACCCCACCCTGTGGGGTGACTTTGTGACAACATTGTTTTTGGGTTACAAAGTATGGGAAAAAAATAATGTCACAATTTTGACCAATCAAAAAGTATATTTAATCAATGTACATGTGTTTGATGCTTTGGTAGAGCTACATCATTTTTACAAGTGATGAAAAAGGAGCTCCCTAATCTAGATTTTTCACCTCAAAGAACCCTCGCTTTCCTACCGGTCTTGGGGGGTCGATAGTGTACAAAACTTCTTCTTTGGAGTACAGAATAGCATCTTCTTTAGTAGGCCACTTCCAGAACATCTTGGTCCTCTCCATAACGCTGACAATGTAGCCCTCTTGTTTTTCTTCAGTCACCCTTCCTGGAAAAAGTTTCCCTTCAAAGTTCACCACTACAAAATCATCCACTTTGAAAACGTTTTTTTCAGGAGCCATGCTGTCGATTCCCAAGACGTCTTTATCATTTGGAATCACTTTTGTGGGAGACATTTCAGGTTCTGAATCCTCCAAACAGCTGAAAGATTCATCCAGCACGTCGGGGTCACTGGGATCTTCATCCGTCCAGTTCCTCTCTCTGCTGTTGTCTTCATCTGAAGAGCTTTCTTCAGACATCTCACCTGCCAGTACAGCCTTTTCCTTGGATCCGCTGGGTCTGGAGGAAGTGCAGGCTTTTGTGTTCTTCCCTTTCGGCTGTTCCGCCCTACTGGCTTCGATTTCGGCACTGGAGATACTTCTGCCTGCTGGACAGTGAGCCTTCTCCTTCTCTTGGGGGCCCGGCATCCTGTAACCTCTTCTCTCTTCTTCTGCAGTTCTTCTATGAAGATCTCACCAACCACTCCTGATAAGGACTGTAGGCTCTCTTCCAAGACGGCCTTCGGGAGTCTTTGGAGGACTTCCATTTTGGGTCGTGTGGTAGCGTTCTCGCTTCCCACGCCCGGGTTCCCGGGTTCGATTCCCGGCGGGGTCAGGGATTTTCTCTGCCTCGTGATGGCTGGGTGTTGTGTGATGTCCTTAGGTTAGTTAGGTTTAAGTAGTTCTAAGTTCTAGGGGACTGATGACCATAGATGTTGAGTCCCATAGTGCTCAGAGCCATTTGAACCATTTTTTGAACTTCCATTTTGTTAAGCGGAAAAATCCCAGTCTTCCTAAATCCTGACTGGAGATTTTTTATGATGTTCTCCTGCAGCTTGTCCATCATTTTCTTTAACAGACCAGGCAGTTCATCTTTTGGAACTGATGTGCACCGGCTACCAGATGTCGATTGCTTCCAATCTGACAAAATTTCACGCCAAATCAGTTTTAGAACTCTGAATATGGCAACATCTAGCGGTTGCAGTAGATGTGTCGCATTTGGTGGGAGTGCGATAAATTTTATCCCATACTTTTCGCAGAGTCGAATAACCTCTAGGTTAATATGCGAACTCAAATTATCGCCAATAAGAACTTTTTGGCCATCTTGTTGTTTCAGTATGGGGAGCATAAGATTGATGAACCAGTCCTCAAACACTTGGTGATCAAACCATCCAGATTTAGTACGATTGTAGCGGGCTCCTTCAGGTCCATTTTCGGTCCAGGTCGACCACATGTTCTCGGCCTTGTAATTTACGTATAGTGGAGCCAACTGTCCTGCGGCGTTCCCACAGACCATAATCGAAGTACACGCTTTGGAACAATTTTGTATCCGCTCTGGATATTTTGCTCCTCTTCTGACCAACACTTTTTTGCTTCCCGGATCGTCCTGGACGTTCGTTTCGTCGTAATTCCAATTTTTTTCTGGCGGAATACCCTCTAACTCCTTCTCTAAATGCTCAAAATATGAGTCAATCACTTCAGTATCAGTCGCAGCTCTTGCATATGTGATATTTTTGGCGACACGTTCGGAGAGAACATACTTATGCCGCTTCATAAATGACATGGCCCACTCTCTCCCAGGAAAGTTTCCATTTCCAAACACGGGAACTTTTCTTCCGGTTCGATCTAGATATGATTTGACGACACAGCGCAAATCAAGTAATGTCATTGGGAAACCATAAGATGCCATTGCAATGGAATGAGCAACGAATGTATCCTCTTCTTCTTTTGTAAAAATAGGTTGACCCCCATGCTGTCTTTTAGGTTTGACTGTCTCTGAGTTTGAGGTGGTCGAACGTTTTATCTCTTTGGTTTTGTTCCACAATGTGTTTCGATGAATATTGAACCTAAAAGCAGAGAAAAAGAACGTATAAAACATATATACCAGTATGGTATAATTCAGAAAAAAATACCATACCTTTTAAAAGATGTTTAATAGAAAAAATGCCAAAAATATCAGAATTTTACGAAGGTAGGTTTAAAATTTGCATAAATGCTTCCTTTACAAATGCCAGAAGTTGCAAATTGGTGTAAAAACCCGTTTTATGACAGTAAAGTTTGTAACAAAATAAAGGAATGTAGGTAACTTCCTGGTGTACATAGCTGTATTTTGCTCCCTATTCAAGCAGAAGAATTTGCTTAAAAACGCCAAACAGATGGTCATCTAAACGTCTATTTTAGCCTTACAGTATCCAATAAAACGTTTACTTCCTGTGTGACAGTGTATGAAAAATTAAAGAACTGCCACTAACCTTTCAGATGCTGCTCGCAGGGTCATTTTCCTTGTTAAAACCAATTTAATGGCTTTATCTAACGTCTCTGGAGAGTAATTTCTATAGGCTCTTGCACCCAACTTCCTTTTATAAGACCTCATCTTCTTTTCAGTGCTTGAAAGACAAAAAAACGTGATAAAATATAACCTAAAACCATGGTGGGGTGACTTTGTGACAAGTTGGGGTGTCACAAAGTCGCCACACAAAGTGCGTGCATTTCAGTTATTGTCTCATATGTTCAACAAACATGGCTTGATTTAATCGATATTCTACAATAATTTGCCCAACATATTAACAAACAAATGTACATACCTGTTTTAGTTGCGTCCTTAACATAAACGTTTTCACAATATAAAGTTTCCCTCGTTTTACGAAAACGTAAATAACAGCGTTTCTAAGCAACGGCGTCGGAAGGAAATATGCGTGTGCAGAAGCTTCACCCTGCTGCCGCTACGTGGCGTGGCATGTCTGACAAACGAAATGCGTGGTTCAGCTCTAAGACGAGCGGTCGCGGCGCGAGATTTAAAATACGAAAACTCGATCCCTTGTCACAAAGTCACCCCACCAGTCACAAAGTCGCCCCATTTTACGGTACGTGTTTTGTGCAACGTTCTGTAAATGGATTCTTTATAAAAAATAGAGTGATAATTATATCAAATAATATTTATTAGCTTCCAAAAGTAATTTCAAAATTAACTCGCAAGTACTTGAAGTAGCTTAGAATACAAAATAACCGACGTATTTAAATTTAAATTGCTAGTTTTTTTTTCACAAGTAATTAATATTGGGTTTCATGGATGGAAGCTGAATTGTCATGACAGGTTTGGCGTCAAATCTGTTGCGGTGTTTAGTTTCTTCCATCATACAAGCAGATAACCCTATTTTGCATGTACAGGGTGGTCCATTGATCGTGACCGGGGCAAATATCTCACGAAATAAGCGTCAAACGAAAAAACTGCAAAGAACGAAACTTGTCTAACTTGAAGGGGGAAACCAGATGGCACTATGGTTGGCTCACTAGATGGCGCTGCCATAGGTCAAACGGATATCAACTGCGGTTTTTTAAAATGGTGCAAATGGCTCTGAGCACTATGGGACTTAACATCTATGGTCATCAGTCCCCTAGAACTTAGAACTACTTAAACCTAACTAACCTACGGACAGCACACAACACCCAGTCATCACGAGGTAGAGAAAATCCCTGACCCCGCCGGGAATCGAACCCGGGAACCTGTGCGTGGGAAGCGAGAACGCTACCGCACGACCACGAGCTGCGGACGGTTTTTTAAAATAGGAACCCCCATATTTTATTACATATTCGTGTAGTACATAAAGAAATATGAATGTTTTAGTTGGACCACTTTTTTCGCTTTGTGATAGACGGCGCTGTAACAGTCACAAACGTATAACTACGTGGTATCACGTAACATTCCGCCAGTGCGGACGGTATTTGCTTCGTGATACATTACCCTTGTTAAAAAGGACCGTTTCCCAATTGTGGAAAAGGTCGATATCGTGTAGATGTATGGCTATTGTGATCAAAGTGCCCAACGAGCGTGTGCTATGTATGCTGCTCGGTATCCTGGACGATATCATCCAAGTGTCCGGACCGTTCGCCGGATAGCTGTTTCACAGAGGAAGACTGCACTGTAGTTCCTTCTCTAGATTGTCGCACAGCTGACAAAATGGTAGATATCGAAATAGACGACAGAGGGATAGAGAAACAATTAAAATCGCTCAAAGGGGAAAGGCCGCTGGACCTGATGGGATACCAGTTCTATTTTACAAAGAGTACGCGAAGGAACTTGCCCCCCTTCTTGCAGCGGTGTGCCGTAGGTCTCTAGAAGAGCGTAGCGTTCCAAAGGATTGGAAAAGGGCACAGATCATCCGCGTTTTCAAGAAGGGACGTCGAACAGATGTGCAGAACTGTAGACCTATATCTCTGACGTTGATCAGTTGTAGAATTTTGGAACACGTATTATGTTCGAGTATAATGACTTTCCTGGAGACTAGAAATCTACTCTGTAGGAACCAGCATGGCTTTCGAAAAAGACGGTCGTGTGAAACCCAGCTCGCGCTATTCGTCCACGAGACTCAGAGGGCCATAGACACAGGTTCACAGGTAAATGCCGTTTTTCTTGACTTCCGCAAGGCGTTCGATACAGTTCCCCGCAGTCGTTTAATGAACAAAGTAAGAGCATACGGACTATCAGACCAATTGTGTGATTGGATTGAGGAGTTCCTAGATAACAGAACGCAGCATGTCATTCTCAGTGGAGAGAAGTCTTCCGAAGGTTGGATTAATAGAAGAGATAGACATGATCCAGCGAAAAGCAGCGCGATTCGTCATGGGGACATTTAGTCAGCGCGAGAGCGTTACGGAGATGCTGAACAAGCTCCAGTGGCGGACACTTCAAGAAAGGCGTTACGCAATACGGAGAGGTTTATTATCGAAATTACGAGAGAGCACATTCCGGGAAGAGATGGGCAACATATTACTACCGCCCACATATATCTCGCGTAATGATCACAACGAAAAGATCCGAGAAATTAGAGCAAATACGGAGACTTACAAGCAGTCGTTCTTCCCACGCACAATTCGTGAATGGAACAGGGAAAGGGGGATCAGATAGTGGTACAATAAGTACCCTCCGCCACACACCGTAAGGTGGCTCGCGGAGTATAGATGTAGATGTAGATGTAGAAGTAAGAGTGATTACAGGTGTGCCACAGGGGAGTGTCATGGGACCGTTGCTGTTCACAATAGACATAAATGACCTGGTGGATGACATCGGAAGTTCACCGAGGCTTTTTGCAGATGATGCTGTGGTGTATCGAGAGGTTGTAACTATGGAAAATTGTACTGAAATGCAGGAGGATCTGCAGCGAATTGACGCATGGTGCAGGAAATGGCAATTGAATCTCAATGTAGACAAGTGTAATGTGCTGCGAATACATAGAAAGATAGATACCTTATCATTTAGCTACAAAATAGCAGGTCAGCAACTGGAAGCAGTTAATTCCATAAATTATCTGGGAGTACGCATTAGGAGTGATTTAAAATGGAATGATCATATAAAGTTGATCGTCGGTAAAGCAGATGCCAGACTGAGATTCATTGGAAGAATCCTAAGGAAATGCAATCCGAAAACAAAGGAAGTAGGTTACAGTACGCTTGTTCGCCCACTGCTTGAATACTGCTCAGCGGTGTGGGATCCGTACCAGATAGGGTTGATAGAAGAGATAGAGAAGATCTAACGGAGAGCAGCGCGCTTCTTTACAGGATCAGTTAGTAATCGCGAAAGCGTTACGGAGATGATAGATAAACTCCAGTGGAAGACTCTGCAGGAGAGACGCTCAGTAGCTCGGTACGGGCTTTTGTTAAAGTTTCGAGAACATACCTTCACCGAAGAGTCCAGCAGTATATTGATCCCTCCTTCGTATATCTCGCGAAGAGACCATGAGGATAAAATCAGAGAGATTAGAGCCCACACAGAAGCATACAGACAATCCTTCTTCCACGAACAATACGAGACTGGAATAGAAGGGAGAACCGATAGAGGTACTCAGGGTACCCTCCGCCACATACCGTCAGGTGGCTTGCGGAGTATGGATGTAGATGTAGATGTAGATAGTTCCTTTATTTAAGGAAACAGGAAGAGTTCAGCCACATGAGAAAAGTCAACCACGACCTGCAAGAAGTAATGATGCCCAAGTAGGTGTTTTGGCTGCTGTCGCGGCTAATCCGCACATCAGTAGCAGACAAACTGCGCGAGAATCGGGAATCTCAAAAACGCCGATGTTGAGAATGCTACATCAACATCGATTGCACCCGAACCATATTTCTATGCACCAGGAAATGCATGGTGACGACTTTGAACGTCGTATACAGTTCTGCCATTGGGCACAAGAGAAATTACTGGATGATGACAGATTTTTTGCACGTGTTCTATTTAGCGACGAAGCATCATTCACCAACAGCGGTAACGTAAACCGGCATAATATGCATTATTAGGCAACGGAAAATCCACGATGGCTGCGACAAGTGGAACATCAGCGACCTTGGCGGGTTAATGTCTGATGCGACATTATGGGAGGAAGGATAATTGGCCCCCATGTTATCGATGGCAATCTAAGTGGTGCAATGTATACTGATTTCATACGTAATGTTCTACCTATGTTACTACAAGATGTTTCACTGCATGACAGAATGGCGATGTACTTCCAACAGGATGGATGTCCGGCACATAGCTCGCGTGCGGTTGAAGCGGTATTGAATAGCATATTTCATGGCAGGTGGATTGGTCGTCGAAGCACCATACCATGGCCCGTACGTTCACTAGATCTGACGTCCCCGGATTTCTTTCTGTGGGGAAAAAGTTGAAGGATATCTGCTGTCGTGATCCACCGACAACGCCTGACAACATGCATCAACGCATTGTCCATGCACGTGCGAACATTACGGAAGGCGAACTACTCGCTGTTGAGAGGAATGTCGTTACACTTACTGCCAAATGCATTGAGGTTGACGGACATCATTTTGAGCATTTATTGCATTAATGTGGTATTTACAGGTAATCACGCTGTAACAGCATGCGTTCTCAGAAATGATAAATTCACAAAGATACATGTATCCACATTGGAACAACCGAAATAAAATTTTCAAACGTACCTACGTTCTGTATTTTAATTTAAAAAACCTACCTGTTACCAACTGTTCATCTAACACAAAGCGAAAAAAGTGGTCCAACCAGACATTCATATTTCTTTACGTACTACACGAATATGTAATAGAAATGGGGGTTCCTATTAAAAAAAAACGCAGTTGATATCCGTTTGACCTATGGCAGCGCTATCTAGCGGTCCAACCATAGCGCCATCTGGTTTCCCCCTTCACACTAGACAAGTTTTGTTCTTTGTAGTTTTTTCACTTGACCCTTATTTCGTGAGATATTTGGCCCAGTCAATGGACCACCCTGTATGTGTAGCTGCATATGATAAAGTACCAGAATTGAGCTTTGAAACAATTGAGGATACGTATTTTTTAAATTGCTCTGCGCCAATGGCATTAACTTAAATTATCTTTCAACAGTGGACCAAAAGTCAGCTCAATAAATGTTTCACGTTCTTCTCCTTCATATCCATTTGTTACAGAACCTTAGAACATATTCTGAGCTGAAACGGAGTGAGGTATCCCGAACAGAATAACCTCCTCCGTGACAATCAGCACGGATTTCAAAAACATCATTGTCAATGTCAATGCGAATTTTCAATTTTATCACATCGCATGGATCAAGGCAGTCAGGCAGATACAGTATTTCTCGATTTCAGAAAAGCATTTCACCCGGTATAACATCTACGCTTACTACCACAAGTTTGATCGTATGGAGTATGAAGCGAAATTTGTGGCTGGGCTGAGGAATTTTTGGCAGGGAGGACACAGCGAGTTATCTTAGATGGAGAGTCTTCGACAATTGTAGAAGTAACTTTGGGTGTAGCGCAGGGGAGTGTGTTGGGTCCCTTGCTCTTCGTGTTTATGTTAATAACATCCACATCTACATCTACATCGATACTCTGCAATGCACCTTACGGCGCATGGCGGAGGGTAGCTCGTACCACTACTAGTCACTTTCTTTCCTGTCCCACTCGCAAATAGAATGGGGGAAACAGACTGTCTATATGCCTCGGTATGAGTCCTAATTTCGCTTATCTTCGTGGCCTTTACGCCCAATGTACGTTGGAGACAGCAGAATCGTTATGCTGTCAGCTTCAAATGCCGGTTCTCTAAATTTATTTAGTAGCGTTCCTCGAAAAGAACGTCGCCTTCCGGCCAGGGATTCCCATCTGAGTTCCCGAAGCATCTGTGTAACACATGCACGTTGTTCGAACCTGCCACTAACAAACCTAGCATCTCGCCTCTGAATTTCTTCGACGTCCCCTTTAATCCGACCCGGTACGGATCCTAAACATTCAAACAGTACTCAATCATAGGTCGCACTAGCATCTTATATGCGGTCTCTTTTACAGATGAACCACACCTTCCCAGAATTCTCCCAATAAACCAAAGCCGACCATTCGCCTTCCCTACCACAATCCTCACATGCTCGTCACATTTCATATCGCTTTTCTACGTTACATAAAAATGGCTCTGAGCACTATGGACTTAACATCTGAGGTCATCAGTCCCCTAGAGCTTAGAACTACTTAAACCTAACTAACCTAAGGACAGCACACACATCCATGCCCGAGGCAGGATTCGAACCTGCGACCGTAGCGGTCGCTCGGTTCCAGGCTGTTGTTTCTACGTTACTCCCAGATATTTAAACGACGTGACTGTGTCAAGTAGGACACTACTAATGCTGCATCCGAACAGTACGGATTTGTTTTTTCTACTCACCCACATGAACCTACATTTTCTACATTTGGATCTAGCTACCATTCAGCACACCAACTAGAAATTTTGTCTAAGCCATCTTGTATCCTCTTATAGTCATTCAACTTCGACACCTTACTTCAAGTCAAAGGATCATCAGCAAACAACCGCAGATTGCTGCCCATCCTGTCCGCCAAATCATTTATGTATATTGAGAATAATATCGGTCCAATCACACTTCCCTGAGGCACTCCTGTTGATACCCTTGTCTCTGATGAACACTAGCCCTCGAGGACAGCGAACTGCGTTCTAAAAATTAACAAGTCTTCGAGCCACTCACATATCTGTGAACCTTGAAAGGTGGCTACACTGAGCCACAGCGCCAGAGATCGCTAGAGAGCATTGTTCCGCCGCCTCCACTGGCAGTGATTATTGAGAACTCGTAGTGGGCAGTGCTTGTCGAGGACTCGTAGTAGTCAGTTCGTGTTCAGATGTGCTAGTAGGGAGTGCTTGCTGAGATGTGATACTGAAAAGTTCTTGTTGAGATGTGGAATAGCGAGTCGGTGTGGAGATATATTGTAATGATTAGAGTGATTTTGGTCAATATATGAAGGTAACGAAACTTGATTTATTTTTCATTATTTCCATGTCGTAAATAATGCTTCATTACAGGTTCAGTCAACAAAGCATCTGGCTTGTGTTCTGGGATTAGAGTGTAATTCTGGTTTTCTTGAGTAATTATGGTATTTCTATTTCCTTTAATTAATTCAGTATAAATGATATTTAAAATTTCTTGTGTTGTTGAAGAAGAACCGTGCCAGATGCGTACGTTGAGTCATACTCCCACACACAGAACAGTTACACTTGTGCTTTGGTTTCGTAGGTTTTATAGTTGCTGGGGACTTAATTAATTAATTAATTGTGTTAATGAAAATTTCCATTTCATTCTTTGTTATTGTTCTAAGCAGTCAGATTGCGTAATAATACTAGTCAGGGCCAACCGTTTACGAGACTTCGTAATCGGACAAACAGCTACTAAAGCAGAAATTAAAATTATTTGCATTACATTTTAATTAAGCCCCCATGCACGTGGCGACCGCTGCTTCGGATCGTCCCTTGGAATTCTTCTGATTGTAAAAATAGTAGACAGTAGTATTGTTGTAGTAATTTGTAGTTTAGTAATTGTAGTCTATATTGCATGTGTAGATTTGGTAATTGTCATTCTTCTAATGGTATTCTTTTTTTTTTTTTGCAAAATTTCATTTCTGTTGTCTTGTCTACGGGTTTGACAATTAGTGCAATTATTTCAATTGTTCGATGATCGTGTTTGAGGGAAACATCTCGTGTGAATGATATTGTTGATGATAAAGTGTCATTGTGTGTAATTTTTTTTATAGTGACGAGTTTTGTATATTTTGTAAATGATCACGCGATCAATGAAAAAGGCAAAAATGATGGATAGTGAGAATGACGAAATTGTTAACATGTCGAACTCGCCAACAGAGGAAAACAGTATGATGGATAATGAAGTGGAAAACAATGTAATAAGTCGGGAAAATAGTCCGGAACCATTTCAAAATTTTTCTCAATCAGAAAATTCACAGAATAAGAGATTAACGACAGAAGATTCTGTAATAGTATCGAACACAGATAGCTTTACAGCTATGACGAAGGAAACTGGTTTTGCGAGAAATGTTAGGGGCGAAAAGAATTTCGAACCAGATCATACGGAACAGTTGATGAGTGCAATATTAAATTTGGGATCACAGTTACGATCTGAATTAAAAACAGAGATGGGAACTTTGGCAACACGGTTAGACTCACAAATGGAAACACGGATGGGAACAATGGAAACTCGGTTAGGATCTGAATTAAAAACAGTGGCAACACGTTTAGAAACAGAGTTGGAAACAATGGAAACACGGTTAGACTCACGAATAGGGACATGTTTCAAAAATATGAAAGATGAGTTAAAGAAAGAAATCAGAGAAGAAGTACAACCGATTTTGAATTCTCACAATAATAGATTAATTGCAGTAGAGATTAGACAAAGGGAACAGGATAGAGAACAGGAAGAAAGAGATCGCGTGATAGTACAAAAATTTTCAGAGTTAAATTTACAACGTGCACACGATAAGAAAGAAATATTTGAGAGAATCGAGGAATCCGTACCAAATGACAGAATAAATAATCTAACACAACAATATGAACAGTTAACTACCAAATGTGTCAACACTGAAACCCGAGTCGCGACACTTACGGAAGACGTAAATAAACAGAAAGAAAAAATAGGTGACTTATCGGAAAGAGTTGAGGAGATTTCAGATAAATTGACAAATCTTAGTTTACATGGGGACAGAGATTCAGATGATACAGCACCATTGCCATTTGCAGAAACCGAAGAGTATCAGAACATAAATAAGCATGTTGAAAATCAGGGAAAATTTAATGAACGCGTGAAAAGGGAATTTGAGGCATTAAAAAAGCAAGTCAAACAAATTCAAGGCGAAATCGCAGGAAAAGACGGCAAAGGAAATTTAGAATCGCAGATACCAAGAGGGGTTTGAAGAAAATAATTTGTTTCATTTACGGGACGCAACAAGAGAGCGCCAGGCGCGCGAACTTGACAATAATCGACATTCAAACTGGGACAGACGCGGTAGGTCTTTGTCGCCACGAGGCGAAAACTTTGACTATAAACACTTTTTGACTGTTCGGAAATTTAAGATCTTCCGTAATTCTAAGAATGACATACATCCATGTGCATGGTTAGATCAATTTATGTACGCACTCCCACCAAATTGGCCACTAAGTCACAAACTGGAATTTATGTGTGGATATTTAGAAAACGAACCGGCGACGCGGATGCGCGCACTCATTAGGGATTGTAATAACCTAAATGATTTTTATCATGCATTTCTATCGGCATATTGGTCCGAAAACACGCAAGACAGAGTCAAACACAGTCTTATTATGCAGCGTAATTTCAAACAGTCTGAGTTCCGCACGCCAGCGGAATATTTTGAAGACATGATTCGAAAGAATCAGTTCCTTTCCAACCCTTATAGCCCGACTGAATTAATTCGCATTTGTTTAACTAAGCTGCCACAATCCATAAGACAAATTGCTTTAGCTGGAAGATGTAAAGACGACATCGAGACTTTTAAGACTTTATTGCAAGAACTTGAGTATGACAACGACGACGGGACTTCTTGTAACTTTTTCAGTAACAGTAATTACAATAGATTTTCAGAGAAAAGGGATAGTGATCGGAACGGGCGTTATATGGGTAATTTTGAGAATGACAGACGTAACAGACAGGACAATAGATACCAGCCTTATGACAATAACAGACGTTCTAACAGAGATTACACAGACAATTATAATAACGGTAATTCTTACCGGAATGATCAATCATACGGAAACAGTAATCGGTATCATCAAGACAGAAATTATTCATACAATAATAGAAACTCTTACTACAGAAATAACCAGGGTAGTAGGTCTAACAATAATTTCAGAAGTGACAGTCGAAATTATACAAGAAGTAGTTATGCAGACAGAGAGGAAAACAGAAATTTTAATAACAGACACAACCAAGAATTTGCATCTAACAGACAGGAAGGACCTAATTGGCATCCTCCGCGTGACAGAAATTCAGAGAGACAAATGGAAATAGTAGAAATTGATCCGCGAAATGTCGGGAATAATCAAAGACGTGACGCAAACAATCGACAGTGACTAGCAGCTTCGGCTTCTGGCAGCAATATAGACGGTTCAAAAAGTAATGACACTACAACTTTACACTACGTACGCCTGGAAGATATGAGAGACATTTTGCTAGGCGAAAAGGAGAATAATGTAGACGCATTTTTACATCCTGTTATTGAGGTATGTGTGGGTAAGAATAAGTTCACTGCAGTTTTAGATTCTGGGAGCCCATTGAACGTCATTAGTGAATCAGTTTTTCGTATATGTGAAAGAACTATTGCCTGTCCTGTGTTACCTATTTTTAAAACTACAATTCGAGGAGCGATTTCTGGAAAAGGTGTGGAAGTTAAACAACAGACCAACCTAAATTTCATTTGTCAAGGATACGAATTTTCTGCTAATTTTATTATTGTTCCATTACTCAACACACAAATTATATTAGGTATGGAGTTTCTTAACACACATAAGGCAATTTTGAACTTTAAAGAAGGAAGTGTGAATTTGACTGTTGCCGGAATGCCGAAATGTTTGAAATTTTTCGAGTGTTTAGCAAGATCTGAATCAGATACAAAATGTTTAAGGTTTCTTACTTCTGATGTTTTTGTTGAGCATTATGACGACAGTATGTTTATTCATGACAATGACAATAGATACAGAGACGCGATGGAGGATATAATTAATAGCGAAGAATTAATTAATGAAAAGGTTAAAAAAGCTGAAGTGCCAGATGACGTTGCAAGAGAAGAGCTGCACCATATTTTGACTTCACATGCTACAGTGTTTAGTCATCACACAGGAACTATACAAGGCTTACAATATTTATTTAAAGTAAAAGAACACACACCATTTCGCGGGAAAACGTACGCTATTCCTTTGGCTTACAGAGACAAGGTTAAGAATGAACTTCAATACATGTTAGATCAGGGCATTATTGAGCCAGCAGTCAGCCCTTATACCAGCCCATTACACGTTGTTCTTAAAAAGGATGGGTCAATTCGTTTGGTTCTGGATTCCAGACAGATAAATAATATTATTATTCCTGAAACTGACCGTCCACAAAATTTAGATGAACTTCTTCAACATTTCCATGGAATTAAAGTTTTATCCACGATTGATATGCGCGCAAGTTTTTGGCAAATAGAACTCCACCCTGATTGTAGAAAATATACTGCCTTTTTAGCCTTTGGTAACTGTTACCAGTTTCGGAAATTACCGTTTGGACTTACTGTATCTTCTGCAGCATTCATTCGTAGCTTAAATGAAATTTTACCTGTTTATCTTCGTGACAATATTACTTCATATGTTGACGATATTCTTATTGCTAAACGTTCTTGGAGTGAGCACAACAAAATTTTGGATTCATTATTACGTATTTTTGCACGAGTTGGCATGACAGTGAACTTGGAAAAATCTGAATTTGGTCGTTCTCAGGTGAAATTTCTAGGTCACATTATTTCTACAGAAGGTATTCTCCCTGATCCAGAGAAACTAGACGCTATTCGTAATTATGCTGTTCCTACCACAAAACGTGATGTTCGTAGTTTCCTTGGTGTCTGTAATTTTCTTAGGCGCTTTGTTAGATTGGATGATTTGGCCACACCTCGTTTACATATTTCAGTTATGCACACTTTGGTCCCAGAAAATGCTTTCATAAATTACGAGAAAATTGCTACTTCAGTAATATGGAAAAACGTATTCGATCTGTTCTTGCCAAATGCAAATTATGTCAAAAAGCTAAGCCTCCAACGATTTCTCACAGAGCACCGTTGTTTCCTATCATTCCAGCGAAATTAAAGGACATGGCTGCAGTCGATTTGTTCGGTCCAGTGGTTCGTTCTACTAATGGTTTTGCGTACATTTTCGTAGCAGTGGAATTGACATCAAAATATGTGTGTTTTACACCTTTACGCAAAGCAACAGCTCGTTCAGTATCTAATGCCTTCATCAAACATTTTCTTAAAGAAGTTGGTCATATTGATAAGGTTTATCAGATAATGGATCACAGTTTCGCTCTAAAATTTGGCTTCGTACTCTACGGCGTCGTAAGATTAAACCAATTTTTATTTCACTTTTTCACCCTCAATCTAATGCTTCAGAGAGATGGATGAAAGAAATCAATAAATTGTGCCGTCTTTATTGTCATCAGAATCACAGAACTTGGGATCAGTATCTTCATATTTTTCAAAACATTCTGAATGAACTTCCTAATGACTCAACTTCTTTACCGCCTATACTGATATTAAAAAATAAAGTACCAACAAATCGCATTTCGGAAATCGTTCCTTTTCCGCCTTCACGGAAACTGCGGCATTCTGAAGTTGTCAACCTGGCTCTACGAAATATTGCGTCTGCGGCTGCAAGAAGAGAGAAATCAGCTAAACGTCCTGGTCGTTTAAAAATTTTGTCAGTTGGTCAAAAGGTGTTAATTAAGTCTCATCGTTTGTCTCATAAAGGAAGAGGCTTATGTCGCAAATTTTTTCTGCTTTATAACGGTCCATACAGAATTCGCAAAATTATCCATGATAACACTGTTGAAGTAGAAACTCTTAAATCTCGACGCTCTAAGGGAATACATCACATATCTAACGTTAAAATTTTTGTGGAATGACATACTTTAGAGAAACTAACAGCTACATGTAAACATGCGGAGAATACAAGGATACCGCGCCGTGTTCCGGCGGCGGCGCGTACTCAAAGCAACAGTGAAGTCTGCGCGCCGCACAAGGCTGTCGTTGACCGCAAACAATTGCTTCCTACGTCACGCGCCTACAGCTGATCGAGCGCTCAGTGCGAATGCACTGACAGACGTAAACAAATACTCAGTCTAATTTCTCGGATTAAATTCAGTATAAAGCTATGGTGACTTTATAAATTATGTTATTAACGTTCAGTATTTTTCAGGATACGGTTGTATAAAATATTTAAGAACTTCAGGTAAATTCTGTGTGTGTCTGACGTTAAGAGGACTTGCTATCGAGAAATTTTCAGGAAGAATGTAATTTCAAAAAAAAAAAAAGAAGTAAAAAACCAAAAAGGTAACGATTAATTAAGTTTATTTTTCAGGTAACATATTTCCACTTAGGTACGTACTTTAGACGTAATTTGCTGCTTGCGATTACGTGATTCATACTTTGTGCTAAATCTCATGTTCTATGAATTTACTTGTGAAGTGACGTGCTTGTGTACATTTACTGATTATGACAATTGATTAATGAACAGTGTTATTACTTGTGTATATTATGCATCGCTTGGCTGCTATGCTTTTTCACTGATGTCATATTTTTTAATTATGTGCCTGCTGTGCTTATTTTTTAAAATTATAATTGTCACCTGATTAATTGTGCTGATATGGTTATGTATGTAAGTTATACTTTGTGATTTATCTGCTTGCGCCTTCATGTTTACTTATTAAGATTACATACGAACATTTATTTGCTTATGCTGATATGATGCTAATGACTTGTTTATCACGTAAGATACATGTTTGCTGCTTTTTGTATGGATTGCATATTTACACATTTCTGTTTTGTTGTCATAACTACTCTTCAATTTTGAATATAGCAATGCTGATGTACAGTGTACGAACATAGAGTTTAGGTTACACTGTGGTATTAATTATAGATTGTTCGCTTGGCAGAGCCTCGTTGTAGGAATTGTGCTGCATCCACTTGTTGACATTCAGTTCTCTACTGGTATATTTACTCGCTATTGCATGTTTTGCTTATGCTCAGTGCCTTATATTTTTAAGATAAGAAAATGAACTGCAGTAATTCGACATAAACGACATTAGTACAAGAAACTTCATAGAAGTCACATGAGCTGGAGGTTTTATGAAAGCTGTATAAATGTATGCTAATAGGAAGGAAGCTAACGACATGACATACCAAAACTAGGTTTAGACCATTGACAGTTATTACACTGCGTTTTTCGTGAGCAATTGAAATAGGAAGTGACATTTAACACAAGAAATACTCCACATGTTTGCTTCTGTTTGCCATAAGTCTTGAAGTGGTGTACACACTGTGAAATATTATGATCATTCACACTCCGTAATCGTACTTAATTACTGAGAGTTATTCGAACTAAGTCTGTTAGAGGTCATGTATGCATTTCTTTTATTTAATGATGGACAAGGAACCAAAATGTATCTTACAATTTATAATGAGTAGAAAATTTGGGTCAGATGGATTACACGAGAGGTTGTGTGTTGACATTGTGTCTTTGGATTGTATGAGATGATGAATTGAGGTTTGCATTAGGATTTTGTCTGCACTTGTTCGAGGAGACTGACTAGAGGAAAGAGTTGTTATGGAAGTGAAATGATATTGGCAATAAGGTTTATATGTATCGACGTATTGAAGAAGTATTATTTAGATATTAAGATTATATGATGCTGATGGTTATTGGAGTTTTGGTGGATAAGAGGTAAAGTAAATGAGGAGCATATTGTTTTTGTGGGTTTATATGGAACAAGGAGGATGAAGATGGCAGACTAGAACACTAAAGTGGAAGGAAGATTGTCTACACACACACTTTGTCAAATCACTAAGCAATATATACTTTTTTTTGAGAGAGGAAGCATGTGCATATCTTGGCTCACTGACAGTTGTTCAGCAACCGTACATTTTGATCTGGCTTGGCAAACATTGGTCTTGACATGATGACTATGACGTTGACTTAACTATTATTGACTGTTATACATTGCTGCCACTACTACTTGGTACACATGATGAACATCAAATCTTGGACAGAGTTACATTTACACAGTTAACACTATTCAATTACACAGTAGTACTTAATGTGGATGAAAGATGAGTGAGTGTGTTTTGTGTGTTTTCCTTTCCTAATCCTATCCACCTATCTCCTAAATATTATTTTATTTGTTGGTAGTGGCTTGCACTGACACCCATAAATGTTATAGGTTTACTGGTATTTGTGTATTGTAATAGTTAATAGGACAATTATCTGATATCATTTGTGTGTTTGTTATGATTTGTATGTTTAGTGTAAAAGCATTGTATGTGTATTCAAACTATTGTTCATGCCTGAACTGTCTGATTAGTGATGGTGCTGCACTTTTCAACATGATGTGTGACATTTAGTCACATTTAATTTCTGCTGATGAACTGTGTGATCAGTGATTGTAAAAATTATGGACTGTTACTTGTACCTTTTCTACATGATTGGTGCCACTAGGACATGTTTAATTTCTGCTTATAAACTCTGATGAACAGTGTGATCAGTGATACTGAATTTTATGGAACTGCTTCTGCTGAGAAATGTGACTTGTTGCTGTGTGTACCTGCTCAACATTGCTGGGTACCACTGATGGACTGCTTCTACTGAAATGATGTTGCTTCTTGCTGTCTGCACCTGGTCAACATTACTGGGTGCCACTGATGGACTGCTTCTACTGAAATGGTGTTACTTGTTGGTGTCTGCACCTGCTCAACATTGCTGGGTGCCACTGATGGACTGCTTCTACTGAAAAGATGTCACCTGTTGCTGTGTGCATCTGCTCAACATTGCTGGTGCCACTAATGGAACTGCTTATACTGAAATGGTGTTACTTGTTGGTGTCTGCACCTGCTCAACATTGCTGGGTGCCACTGATGGACTGCTTCTACTGAAAAGATGTCACCTGTTGCTGTGTGCACCTGCTCAACATTGCTGGTGCCACTAATGGAACTGCTTATACTGAAATGGTGTTACTTGTTGGTGTCTGCACCTATTCAACATTACTGGGTGCCACTGATGGACTGTTTCTATTGAAAAAATGTTACTTGTTGGTTTTTGCACCTGTTGACCATTGCTGGGTGCTACTGCTGGAACTGTCAACTGCTTATTCTTGAGCTATGGAAAGCGTTTATGTGAATATTTGTATAAACTGATTTTTTGTGTATTACTGGTTGTGAAAAGTTATGAGACTCTTACCTGCACATATTCGTCATTGCTGACGCTATTGATTGAATTGTTTAACTACATAATACTTGTGTAAACTATTATGTAAAGTCACATGTATGAAAGAATTTGTATTGCTTACTGTATTCTATATAATAGGTTATTGAAAGGTCAGTGCAAAGCCAAAATTTTATCTAGTTATATGATATTTACGTATTAATATTATCTTTTATTTTTGTCTGTATTTTTTTGACGAATTTGGTGGTATTTTCACCACCAATGCTGGCAAAAATACCATCAAATTCTAGCCGTGGAGGAAGGGCATATGAAAGGTGGCTACACTGAGCCACAGCGCCAGAGATCGCTAGAGAGCATTGTTCCGCCGCCTCCACTGGCAGTGATTATTGAGAACTCGTAGTGGGCAGTGCTTGTCGAGGACTCGTAGTAGTCAGTTCGTGTTCAGATGTGCTAGTAGGGAGTGCTTGCTGAGATGTGATACTGAAAAGTTCTTGTTGAGATGTGGAATAGCGAGTCGGTGTGGAGATATATTGTAATGATTAGAGTGATTTTGGTCAATATATGAAGGTAACGAAACTTGATTTATTTTTCATTATTTCCATGTCGTAAATAATGCTTCATTACAGGTTCAGTCAACAAAGCATCTGGCTTGTGTTCTGGGATTAGAGTGTAATTCTGGTTTTCTTGAGTAATTATGGTATTTCTATTTCCTTTAATTAATTCAGTATAAATGATATTTAAAATTTCTTGTGTTGTTGAAGAAGAACCGTGCCAGATGCGTACGTTGAGTCATACTCCCACACACAGAACAGTTACACTTGTGCTTTGGTTTCGTAGGTTTTATAGTTGCTGGGGACTTAATTAATTAATTAATTGTGTTAATGAAATTTTCCATTTCATTCTTTGTTATTGTTCTAAGCAGTCAGATTGCGTAATAATACTAGTCAGGGCCAACCGTTTACGAGACTTCGTAATCGGACAAACAGCTACTAAAGCAGAAATTAAAATTATTTGCATTACATTTTAATTAAGCCCCCATGCAACCTATTTCATATCCTCCTTGTAATTTCTTTAGCAGCCTGCAATGGGCACATTGTCAAACACTTTCCGGAAATCTAGACATATGGAATCCGCCTCTTGCCCTTGCTCATGTCCTTCATCCATAATTCATAATGTATCATGTGAGAAGAGGGCAAGCAGAGTTTCGTAAGAGCGATGCTTTCTAAAACCATGCTCATTCGTGGAGATAAGCGTTTCTGTCTCAAGAAAATTTATTATATACGAATTGAGAATATGTTCAAGAATTCTGCACCAAACCTATGTTAGGTATATTGGTCTCTAAGTTTGTGGGTCCGTTCTTTTGCCCTTCTTATGCATAAGAGTCACCTACGCTTTTTTCCAGTCGCTTGGGACTTTGCGCTGGACGAGAGATTCGTGATAAATGCAAGCTAAGTAAGAGGACAACGCCTTAGAGCGCTCTTTGAAAAACTGAACTGAGATCCATTCGTACCTGGTGACTTATTTGTTTTCAACTCCTTCAGTTGTTGCTCTACGGTATGGATGCTTATTACTAAGTCGTCCACACGGGAGTCTGTTCGATGGTCAAACGACGGTTTATTTGTACGATTCTCCTGTATAAACAATGTCTTGAACGTGAACTTTAAAACGTCTCCTTTCGTGTTGCTATCTTCAGTTGCCACACCAGACTGGTCAACAAGTGACTGGATGGTAGCCTTAGAACCACTTAGAGATTTTTAATAGGATCAGAATTTTCTCGTGTACTCAGGCAGATTTCTTGCTGGGTATGACGGTGGCAATAGTTGTATGCTTGGTACAGACGCACGATCTCTAGTAACCTTTGCTTGTCGTCATTTGTGCTTTGCCTTTTGACCTGATAGTCTAAAAGCCTCTATTTCCTCAGCATTTACCAAATCTTGTTATTAAACCATGGTGGGACTTTTCCGTCCTTAATCCACTTACTAGGCACACAATTCTCCAGACTACGATTTTAAATCTGCTTAGATATAACCCGTAATTCCTCTACGTCCACCTTACTGGAACTAAGTGATGTCAATTCATTGTTTAAGTGAGATGCTAACAACTGCTTTTCTGCTCTTTCTAGCAGAAACATTCTCCTAGCCTTCTTCAATAATTCATTAACTTTAGTAATCGTAGTTCCTATAATGAAATCTTGATCGCAAATCCCCGTTTCTGTATTGACACTGTCGATACCTAAGAGGTCTACGATATGTCCATTTCGTGTGAGCTGCAAAACCAGCTGCTCAACACAGTTTTCAGAAAACGTGTTCAAAAGTGTTTCGCATGACTGTCTGTCTGTGCCCACCGCAATGAATCCATACACTTCCCAGTCTATACTCGGTAAGTTAAAGTCGTCTCCAATCAGTAGTGCAAGATCTAGGTATACTGGGTCTACTGACCAAGACACTCTTTAAATGACTCTAGAATTGTCACAGCAGTTAATATGGTTTCAGCTTGGCCTTTTATAAACGACAAGGTAACTTCGCTGTCACACTCAAATTCGACCTCAATAGGGACAATATTTTTGTCAACTGCAGTGAATGCTCCCAACTCCTATGGCCTGTGATCTGTCTTTCCGATTACCTTGTGGACAATGTTAATAGAATTTCAGAATTTTCGCATATGATACAGTTATTTATAATAAAGTACTATCTGAAAGAAGCTGCAAAAATATTGTCAGACCTTGATAAGATTTCAAAGTGGTGCAAAGATTGGAAACTTCCTTCAAGTTTTCAGAAATGTAAAATTGTGTACTTCACAAAACGAAAAAACCTAGTATCTTATGACAATAACATCAATGAGTAGCTGTTGGAATGGGTAAACTCACACAAATACCTGGGTGTAGCAGTGTGTAGTGACGTGAAACGGAACAATCACATAGGCTGAGTTGTGGGAAAAGCAGGTAGCAGACTTTGGTTTATTCGTAGAATACTAGGGGAAAGCAATCAACCTACAAAGGAGATTGCTTACAGATCTCTCGTAGGACTCGTCCTAGAAAATTGCTCAAATGTGTGGCACCCATACCAAACAGCGGATGGTCACAGCTTTGTTTGAACTATGGGAGAGTGTCACACAGATGTGGATAGGACTGAAATGGCAGACTCTTGAAGATGCTAGAAAATAATACCGAGAAAATCTACTTACAACATTTCAAGAACTGGCCTTAAATGTTGACTCTAGGAACATGCTACAACCCCTACATATTGCTCCCATATGGATCGTGAGGACGAGATTAGATTTATTATAGCATGCATAGAGGCATTTAAACATCCATTATTCACACAGTCTGCATATGAATGTAATGGGAAAATATCCTAACAACTAGTAGAATGGAGCTTACCCTTTGCCATGCGCTCCACAGTTGTTTGGAGAGTATGGATGCAGATTTAGGTGTAAATGTAAATTGTAATGTTGTGTCATATGTTTACATTGACTGATCAGAAGTGTCTGGACACCTGTATGGGGTGTATCAAAACTACACCTTTATGAGGACTTGAACTGTACTAGGGATGCTTTCAGCGAGGTGTCAGACTGTCAGTAGTCGAACAGCAGCCCTTTCTTTCTCAAGAGCCAAAACCAGAGAAAGTGGTGATGTTGGACACTGTAGTTTGAAACGCAGTCGACATTCTAACTCATCCCAAAGGTGTTCCATCGTGTTCAGGTGTGACTCTGGAGAGACCAGTCGATTTCAGGAACGTTATTGTCCACAAAATATTGCCTCACTACTGGATCAACCTGTTACAATTTTTCTGTAATATGGAATAACTTGTTACAGTTCTGCTGTAACGTGGGGCAACTAGTTACTGGCTTGGAGCAACTTGTGGGGCAGTGATGGTCAGTTGACATGATACTGTCATTACACAGTGCATGCATTTATCTTGACTTGGCACAACACGACATGCTTGGAGATTGCGTCAGTGTGCATGTGTAGACATCAGCAAGTGTAATGCGATGTCGAGTTGAGACTAGTTCCAGCAAGCTGCGACTTGTTCCAGCAATGAAAAATAGTGAGCAAGTTGAGCCTTATCAATGCCAACATGTCAAGACCTGTCAGCTACTGGGGTGTGGGAGGGCAGGGGTGTGCCAGTTATACCCCAAAATTGTAACAAATTACCCCACATCTGTAACGTCTTGCACCAAAGGTGTAACAACTTCTCCTGAAACTGTATCAACTTTAAAGGTGCTTGTTGTTGGCTCTTTCATAATTTTCAAGACCTATAATATTTCTTTTACAATCCTCTCTGAGATATTAAGCCACCCAGCTTCAGTAAACATCGATTCTGACATGTTCATAAATTCTTTGCATAACCACTGCATCAGAAAGCTTGTCTTTAGTGAGCAGTTGGCCCTCAGCTGATCATGTGCCTTTTCAGCAGAGTTCCCATGTACCTTCCCTGTTCAAAGCAAGTCAGTCGTCCCATTATGGTTCTATTTACATTACGTTTGATGTACAGTGCTTGGAGTGCTAAGACGTGGCTGATTAGGGGGCTTGGGGTCCGCATCTCGTGGTCGTGCGGTAGCGTTCTCGCTTCCCACGCCCGGGTTCCCGGGTTCGATTCCCTGCGGGGTCGGGGATTTTCTCTGCCTCGTGATGGCTGGGTGTTGTGTGCTGTCCTTAGGTTAGTTAGGTTTAAGTAGTTCTAAGTTCTAGGGGACTGATGACCACAGATGTTAAGTCCCATAGTGCTCAGAGCCATTAGGGGGCTGCATTTGATGGAGCATACTGTTCTGATGAAATTACTTTTGACTGATGGAGAGTTATATTTTGAATAATCTGCATGATACGCAAGATTATTGGTAAATTCATTCCAAGTTAGTTTATTGTATTGAATTTTATCGTTAGTTAGGTCATGACCTGGCATTCGTTCACACACCTGTTTTCGCTCACAAGTATTCTCATGCAGCGATATAGGCTGAGAAATGGTGCAAATTTACCAGGTACTGAGTAGCTGTTTACTGTATCATTTCTAAGTTCATTTCATTCTATTTTGTATTCAGTCCTTCCATCCTAAGTTTTGCGAGAAAGAGATGGTTAGTTTGCTAGATGATATCGGATTGTGCTTCCAATGATATAAGCTTATTTTGTAAGGTTGAATATGCACACGATTCTTACTGTAAGCTTTTAATTGGTATGTCTGTTTTTGAAAAGCAACATATTCGTTATTAACAATAGGTGTTGCACAATCATTTCCAAACAAACCACTGCTTTTATTTATGTTGTTCCTAAATACACTGAACATGTGGCACCACTATCTTGTTGGCCTAATATTAGACAAATAGTGTCAAAAATGAAGTAATTCTGTTTAAGCTATGTACTACGAATGCAAGTGGGAGACTGACGATAAATTTTGGTGCATTATCTCTGCATGGTAGTTACTTACTTTGAGCCATCAAATAAGATAAGGAAGCGTGGGTTGCTGCTGGTAGACACCAGGATGTTACATGTTGTAACGCTATATCAAGTTATTATTTTCATTTTTATGTATGAAAAACGTGGAAGTGCTATTGAATGGCTCGTATTCAGATGCCTAGCTATTGCATTTACTTTGAAAAGATGAGTACACACTTGAGGTAACAGATCCATTGCACTGTGGGTTGCTACAAGCATGAAGCTAACACAAATTGATGGCACCTGTTCCTTTCATGAACCTGTTTACTAACGCAGGCTCATCCAAGAATTGCGCCCGGCAGGCGCGCCCGCGCCCCGCGGCGCAAGACAGTGTAGTTCAGCGCCCCGTCCGCGACCGTCTGTCGCTAGTGTCGCCATAGGAGCAAGAGAGAGAGAGAGAGAGAGAGAGAGAGAGAGAGAGAGAGCTGCAGAGCGAGTGAGACCGCGCAGCACTGCTCTGCGCTGGACTGTCCCGCGGTCAGATCTAACGTAAACGAAATATTCTGTTTTAGAATTCATTTTATGTAAGGGATATAGTCTCATTCTTACTGTTAGTAGTTACAAGTATTTTTTGTTATACTTCATGCTACAATTTTTTGTATTCCTTTTCAGAGTTTAGAAATCGGATCCTTAGTTTGCTGTTTTGTACGTAATAATTTTAACTGACCAAGTTTGAAAACTTATTAAATTGGAATTAAGGTTATGGAGCTATTTAATTCTTACAGTCAACATTGTTAAAGAAGACAATTAACATTTTACACGTTTTTCTTTTTCAAGGAAACGATTTTTTCTATGCTTGGTACAATATTCCGTGAGACTGCTAACCTCAAGGAATTGGTCCAATTTTTACCGCCAAGGAATGAACGGTTCTTAATTTTAGCAAGCTTTAAAAAGAGAGAAAAAGCGCTCACAAATGTACGTGGAACCAATCATTGAGAGAACCTTGGCCACGTGCTTGTGCAAAAGAGGATATTTCTCTCGTGGAAGACAGCTGTAAAAGTCATCCAAAGTTTTACACATAAGAAAGCGGTCCTTCAGGCGGATATGTCACTGTAGGTCAGTCAGTTCTAGTTGAAGTGCTTGTGAGACGTCCTCTGCCCGAACGGAAAACGGGCGAACAAATATACAGGGTGTTTCAAAAATGACCGGTATATTTGAAACGGTAATAAAAACTAAACGAGCAGCGATAGAAATACACCGTTTGTTGCAATATGCTTGGGACAACAGTACATTTTCAGGCGGACAAACTTTCGAAATTACAGTAGTTACAATTTTCAACAACAGATGGCGCTGCAAGTGATGTGAAAGATATAGACGACAACGCAGTCTGTGGGTGCGCCATTCTGTACGTCGTCTTTCTGCTGAAGGCGTGTGCTGTTCACAACATGCAAGTGTGCTGCAGACAACATGGTTTATTCCTTAGAACAGAGGATTTTTCTGGTGTTGGAATTCCACCGCCTAGAACACAGTGTTGTTGCAACAAGACGAAGTTTTCAACGGAGGTTTAATGTAACCAAAGGACCGAAAAGCGATACAATAAAGGATCTGTTTGAAAAATTTCAACGGACTGGGAACGTGACGGATGAACGTGCTGGAAAGGTAGGGCGACCGCGTACGGCAACCACAGAGGGCAACACGCAGCTAGTGCAGCAGGTGATCCAACAGCGGCCTCGGGTTTCCGTTCGCCGTGTTGCAGCTGTGGTCTAAATGACGCCAACGTCCATGTATCGTCTCATGCGCCAGAGTTTACACCTCTATCCATACAAAATTCAAACGCGGCAACCTCTCAGCGCCGCTACCATTGCTGCACGAGAGACATTCGCTAACGATATAGTGCACAGGATTGATGACGGCGATATGCATGTGGGCAGCATTTGGTTTACTGACGAAGCTTATTTTTACCTGGACGGCTTCGTCAATAAACAGAACTGGCGCATATGGGGAACCGAAAAGCCCCATGTTGCAGTCCCATCGTCCCTGCATCCTCAAAAAGTACTGGTCTGGGCCGCCATTTCTTCCAAAGGAATCATTGGCCCATTTTTCAGATCCGAAACGATTACTGCATCACGCTATCTGGACATTCTTCGTGAATTTGTGGCGGTACAAACTGCCTTAGACGACACTGCGAACACCTCGTGGTTTATGCAAGATGGTGCCTGGCCATATCGCACGGCCGACGTCTTTAATTTCCTGAATGAATATTTCGATGATCGTGTGATTGCTTTGGGCTATCCGAAACATACAGGAGGCGGCGTGGATTGGTCTCCCTATTCGCCAGACATGAACCCCTGTGACTTCTTTCTGTGGGGACACTTGAAAGACCAGGTGTACCGCCAGAATCCAGAAACAATTGAACAGCTGAAGCAGTACATCTCATCTGCATGTGAAGCCATTCCGCCAGACACGTTGTCAAAGGTTTCGGGTAATTTCATTCAGAGACTACGCCATATTATTGCTACACATGGTGGATATGTGGAAAATATCGTACTATAGAGTTTCCCAGACCGCAGCGCCATCTGTTGTTGAAAATTGTAACTACTGTAATTTCGAAAGTTTGTCTGCCTGAAAATGTACTGTTGTCCCAAGCATATTGCAACAAACGGTGTATTTCTATCGCTGCTCGTTTAGTTTTTATTGCCGTTTCAAATATACCGGTCATTTTTTAAACACCCTGTATCTATCGGCTGGCGTTCGGGCGGTCCGCACGGCCAGCTAAGCGGCGCGGCTCGGCCAATGCAGCAACATACGAATTCGCCCGGGGCGCTGGTCGCGGGCGATTGCGGGCGCTAGCGCCCCAGGGGCACAGTTTGGACGAGCCTGTACTAACGTATTCTACCCGACACTGAGACAAGCAGGCCCTTTATTACCCACTGCGTGCAATTATATGAAAGTGCGTGGTGTTTAACTGCTTTTGAAACATTTTTTGAGAGATATCGTTACCAATTATTTCATGATCATTATAATTTCGTGTTGGGCAATACTGGTGACGTCGCAGACAGTTATCGACATACTGCCGACGGATTGCCGGTATTTTCCAACAACGATGGAGAACATTTCCTGTTGCAGGGCTATATCTATCGATGTCCTTGTCAGGAAATGCTTCCCTCTCGAAAAATGGCTCTGAGCACTATGGGACTTAACATCTATGGTCATCAGTCCCCTAGAACATAGAACTACTTAAACCTAACTAACCTAAGGACATCACACACATCCATGCCCGAGGCAGGATTCGAACCTGCGACCGTAGCAGTCGCGCGGCCTTCCCTCTCGCTCACACCTTAGTTTCCTGGTTCTCTCACCTAAAGCGCTACTGTCACGTGTCGGAGCGAAAACAATACCTTTCCGCTTTTGTTCGAATGTTTGCATACATACATACATATAGCCACATGTGTTGTAGCCTATACAAAGATCGCAGTCTAAAAAAAAGAAACGTTGGTTAGCTGTTACAGAAGAGCTCAGAATCACACTTGATGAATTATACTAAAAGTTCCAAAGTCTTGCAACTTATGCCAAATGTGAAGCAAAAAATCTGCGTAGGAAGACTGGTAGCACAGGTTGCCCTTCATCCATATGGTTTTCATTCGATGTCAAGCGATTCATACTATCTTGAGGCTTATCTTAAGCAAAAGCTGATAGTATAAATAGTGGTGTGTGCTACTGAAAAAAATAAAAGAAAAACTGTATTCACATTTAAAATTTTCCTTAATTAATTATTTCAGTCCTTCTACTTACATGCTTATCGTCCTTG
Organism: Schistocerca nitens; assembly: GCF_023898315.1. Lineage (NCBI taxonomy): Eukaryota > Metazoa > Arthropoda > Insecta > Orthoptera > Acrididae > Schistocerca > Schistocerca nitens. Next base: position 279,432,552 of record NC_064618.1, on the reverse strand, counting down.
CATACTTCTGGTACCATGGGACTTCCTGGTGAATAGAGAATTTTATACAGTTACATTAAACTTCTGTATGAATCGCTAGTAACTAAAAGCCGAAGGATGATCGTCAGTTGGGTTGTAACTGGTAAGCTCTCTTTGACATTTGTATCAGTTTTAGCAATTCTCGGACAAATTGGTTGTATGAGATATTCGAAATAGTGTTCCAACAGTCTGGTAAAATTCTGGAATAGATATGTATCCATCAAACTTCACTAGTTAAATTTTCTGAAATATTCTGCTTGCTTATAAAGAACACATCCACAAAGCCCAATTTCTCTTGTTCTGTCTAACTTGATTCCTTTTGTAAAGTAAAAGCAGTAGAACTACAGTCACTGGTACTAACTTGTGTTCGTCCTTTTTGTGACAACCGTGTGGCCTCATGCAAAAACATGTTGCCCAGAAATTTACTGCCGCAAACATTGCTCTGCAATAGTGAGTAGGAGGGCAGTAAGCATTCTGGCACAAATCGCTGATGTCAGCCCTTTTTGGTACCAGCATCCCTATAAATCGCTGTCCTCAGCATCAGCATTCTTGGAGTCACAATGTCAGCAGAATTTTTTTTCCCAGAATTCTCTTCTCCTGCCATATTTCCTAGAATTCCCTCCCGTATTCCCCCCCTCCCATCCCCCATCCCACATGGCCAATGACATTACAAGGTGCATTCAAGTTCTAAGGCCTCCGATTTTTTTTCTAATTAACTACTCACCCGAAATCGATGAAACTGGCGTTACTTCTCGACGTAATCGCCCTGCAGACGTACACATTTTTCACAACGCTGACGCCATGATTCCATGGCAGTGGCGAAGGCTTCTTTAGGAGTCTGTTTTGACCACTGGAAAATCGCTGAGGCAATAGCAGCACGGCTGGTGAATGTGCGGCCACGGAGAGTGTCTTTCATTGTTGGAAAAAGCCAAAAGTCACTAGGAGCCAGGTCAGGTCAGTAGGGAGCATGAGGAATCAATTCAAAGTTGTTATCACGAAGAAACTGTTGCGTAACGTTAGCTCGATGTGCGGGTGCGTTGTCTTGGTGAAACAACACACGCGCAGCCCTTCCCGGACGTTTTTGTTTCAGTGCAGGAAGGAATTTGTTCTTCAAAACATTTTCGTAGGATGCACCTGTTACCGTAGTACCCTTTGGAACGCAATGGGTAAGGATTACGCCCTCGCTGTCCCAGAACATGGACACCATCATTTTTTCAGCACTGGCGGTTACCCGAAATTTTTTTGGTGGCGGTGAATCTGTGTGCTTCCATTGAGCTGACTGGCGCTTTGTTTCTGGATAGAAAAATGGCATCCACGTCTCATCCATTGTTACAACCGACGAAAAGAAAGTCCCATTCATGCTGTCATTGCGTGTCAACATTGCTTGGCAACATGCCACACGGGCAGCCATGTGGTCGTCCGTCAGTATTCGTGGCACCCACCTGGATGACAATTTTCGCATTTTTTGGTCGTCATGCAGGATTGTGTGCACAGAACCCACAGAAATGCCAACTCTGTAGGGTATCTGTTCAACAGTCATTCGGCGATCCCCGAAAACAATTCTCTCCACTTTCTCGATCATGTCGTCAGACCGGCTTGTGCGAGCCTGAGATTGTTTCGGTTTGTTGTCACATGATGTTCTGCCTTCATTAAACTGTCACACCCACGAACGCACATTCGACACATCCAAAACTCCATCACCACATGTCTCCTTCAACTGTCGATGAATTTCAATTGGTTTCACACAACACAAATTCAGAAAACGAATGATTGCACGCTGTTGAAGTAAGGAAAACGTCGCCATTTTAAGTATTTAAAACAGTTCTCATTCTCGCCGCTGGCGGTAAAATTCCATCTGCCGTACGGTGCTGCCATCTCTGGGACGTATTGACAATGAACGCGGCCTCATTTTAAAACAATGCACATGTTTCTATCTCTTTCCAGTCCGGAGAAAAAAAATCGGAGGCCTTAGAACTTGAATGCACCTCGTAGATTTCTGCATGAATATCATCATGCTATCTGCCAATCATTTTGAGACCATGCAGAACTGACATTTTGGCCAGTGTTGTGCAAGCACAGCCCCCCCCCCCCACAATTCCTTGAGCATTTTTAATTTTTATAATTTGGTTGTATGGGTGCCATTATTTGCTGTCTGTACTTCATGTTGTTAAGAGGCTGTAGAGGTCCCACTGCTGTTGAGCAATACACTGTCCATTCTAGCTCAGTGCTCTGTAGTGAGGATTTGAGCCTTATATTTTTCATTAAAAAAAATTTTTGTTATTGTTCCAGTTACACAAGTATTGCCATTCGCCATTAAAATGGCGAGGTAAGATACTTTAACAGTATAAAATAATGACATCATTGTATAGTCTGCAGAATGGCGGAAAATTTTAGATGAATGACACCTAATTTGCCAATTGGCAGATTGGTAGAAAACTGCCACTATTGGCTGTACAGTTGGCAAATTGGTAGGACACCAGCTCTGTAAATTGGGATATTGGCTATAAAAATAGCAGATTGATAGGATGCCAAATCCAAAAATTGGTAAAACTGGTAGGATAGGATAAAATGCAGATGCACCAGGAAATAAAGAATTCAATACATTATGCAGAAGTGTATATGCCTACAGTGTAAATGCATTTATTCCTGCAGAAAATGATGCATCGTACATATGTTAGAGTATGACTTTGTAAAATATTTGTTTGGCATAATGACACATGTTGATTAGGTGACAGTAGCCCTGAACTTGAATTTTTGCGAGTGCCAATCTATCCTAAGAGATGCACACATGGATTTTTACCAAGTTGGTGACAGCTAAAAGTATTGACTGACATTAAGTACTTCCGCAAGCCCCAGATTGTCAGGGTATATTAATACGAAATTGCAGATGAACATTCTGTCTACTGGTCGAATCAGACGACAGATGTAAACCAATACCTATGCCTCTGTGCAAGTGTCACATCAAAGCAGCAGGAGAAGCAGATTTTTTTCATCATAATACTGTCAAATAACGATATTACCAAATTATGATTGAGTCCTACAAGCAACGTTACTTTGTAGGTCTTAAGACAAAAGAATCACTGTATCTAACACAAAATATTATTCATCTGTCTATTGTTTTAATTATTGAATGAGGAAATTGAGACACTGTAGCACAGGAGGTGTGATCATGTCTTGCAGCATATGGCTGATCTTCATACATTATTTTGTGTGCTAAGCTTCGATTTATAGCTACAGTGTTTGCCCTACACACACATAGATGACATTACCAATGAATGTTATCCCTGTGGCTGTTTTTTAGACATTGTACTATTACAGTGCGGATACACCAAAAATGATATTAGCATGCCCACATACTGTCTTTATCAAATGTGATCAGCTGTAAAAAGTGGTGGAATAGACCACAATACAAGTGTCAAATTTGGTAGAATTATCTGCTTGACATTAAGATAACACACATTCGTTTGATAATTGCATGGATGTCGTTAACAAAACAGGGGCAGTGAAGCTAGAAAGTATAGAAAACTTTTACTACTTACCAAAGAGACAATGTAATGTATCTACTCTCAACAATGTCCAATGGAACACTCTCCTATGTGAGTACTGAAAACGTTTGGAGTATGTGTAAGGATAATGTAACTGCTGTGCCCATTTTAGTTTTCATAGCAGCTGAAGATGTGAGTACTGCTGCAGCCAGAGTATCTACTAAGTGTGTACTTCCTACACATGGACGTTTTTACACATAACTCCAATATGATGCCAAGTCATCACATTGCCATGCACACACCTATCATATGCCACTCATACACTGTGTATACAATGCACATACACCATGCAATCACCTCATGTACACCATGCATACACCACTCATGTGACACACCTCACATGATGTGAACGCATCACTCTGTACTTTGCCTTTGAGATGTCAAGGTTGATGTTGGGTACATGTAACGCTTCCTGGTAATTGATGCACTTCTTGCTAACAACCGTAGCTGTGCCTTCTGCCGGATATGAATCATGAAATCAGAGTGCAGTTGCACATGAGCCACCTGGAATACCTAAAACTTGAAATGGAGTCTTTCAGTAAAATTTGTAACCATCCAAGTACAAAAAAATGTCATGCAGTTAATGGGAGGATACACTCGCTGCTGTTATGCAGAAAAAAAAACTACTGCCACAGTGCAATTATTGAGAAAAAAAGGAACGATATTACTTACCATGTGTGTGTGAGTTTGCTTTTCAAAGCTTCCTTCTCTTGTGTTTGCAAGGATGAATCATTGTTTTGCATCGCTGCATGATATGAACTGTTTAAGATGATGTGTATGAATTATGCAGAGGCAGTGAAAGTAGAGACTGCCACCTTTACCATGAGACGATTTATAATGGGAAATGTTTTACTGAAATGTAGAGACCAGTTCTATGATGCATTTACACAGATGACAAATGCTCTGAACAATCCTTTTGCTTCTCCCAAAAATTACTATGCATCAAACCACATGTTGATGATAAGCTGAAATATCATTAGTAAAGTACATCTGCCTCCTTTAGGGTATAAACATACAGATAACTCTAGTTGAATCAGCATTAAGTTAATCTCTGACATTTGCAGTGGGCTGGGTACAGCAGTTTCGCACAGCTACCTCAACTGGTAACGTAACACAATTTTGTCACTGTCTGTATGACAACGCCTTTGTTTTGTCGCAGCTCTATAGAAGGCTGTTGTTTATGCCTGCAGCCATTTGTACTTCGCATTTGAAAGCTGGCAACAGTGCTGTGAGCTGTCAGGGATCTTCGTAGCCCTCTCGACTGTAGTTAACATGGTAAGTGTCCTAGCTGCTAGTGTGAGCCTTTGTACACTTTCTGGGAGGATGTTAGTTCGAAGTCACGTACAAGCACAAACGCCGATTGCAGAAGGCCATGTTCCTCCATGTTGCCCTTTTTACTAACAGCTTTCACATCTGGCATCAATCGCACAAGTTTCCTGCTGCTTTCAGTGACTCTTCTTTTTGCCAACACGTCAAAGGCAGGAAGCCTAGTAACATTTTCCGCGCTTTACTAAGTACACCTTGAACATGTATGCTACCTGAGCAAATAATTATTACTTATACTCTCCTAGGACTACAACTGGAAACCAAATGTTACGGGTTTTTACTAAACTCTTAACTTTACGGCACGCTCGCCGCACACCTAAACTGTCTATTCACAAAAAACGAGCCCCATTTGAACTCGCCCCTATAACTGACGCCGACTAAACAATCGAAGTTCTGTAACTTACCATATCTTTGAAACAACCAGGTGGCGACTATGTGAATCGGCCGCAAGCGTGTTCCACCTGTTGGCATCGGAATGGACAAGGGTTAAACCATGCTGTTTTTATTATACAGTGTGGTATGGCGTCAGAGGCGCTATCTAGGTGCTCCATTGTTATATTAAGTCTTGTAATGACCAGCACATTTCAAGGAATACTCACAGTCTGGGAGAAGATCACAACAGAATGTCTACCTGTACAAACAGTATTCAAGACTTGTAACTGTCGCATCCCATTAGTGGTGGTTGTAAGGCAAGCAAACTGCAACACCAGTTCCTGACGTGCTAGTATGATATGTTATAACCAATGGTGCAGCAGCATGGATGTAATGCAGGCCTAGGAACAGGGTGTCTGACAGGGAAAGCGACAGCTTGAAGCAGTATCGACATTGACACCTATACATCTATTTACGGAATGTATACTGAAATTCTAGAGCATAAGACGCTAGCAATATAGTCCTTACGTGTGTACATGAGCTCGATGACAGCTGTTGATAGCTGCTCTAAACGCGTGTCAGAACCCATAACGCGAATGAGATGAGTCACATATGACCATTACATAGACGTTTTTGCTCACAACATAAATTTCATATGTCTATTCAGAAATGGCGATATGAGGATGTAGCACATCCTGTGACTCCCTCGGAAGGCTTGAATATAGTATGCAGGAACGAAAACTAGGAATAAGTACCTAAATATAATTTTTCCTCGTGCTTACAGCAGTATTGGGAATGAAGTTCTTGCTAAGATCATTGTATCCGTACACACTTTTCCAGTCAAAGTAGTACATTTCTTACTTCCCATCTAGCGAGAGATGAGCATTTGAAGCGTAAAGTCATTGTCACTTAATAATGGCAAGTCTCTCGGTTCAGATCACGTACCACTTAGGTTTCTTTCACCGTACACTGATGGAATACAGTGTGCTCATATTTAATAATCTTATACAGCCACTGACTCGACGGAAGATCTGTACCTAAAATCTGAAGAGTGTCTACAAGAAAGGAGACTTCGAATCTGCATTACGGTTTCGGAAATATACAGTGTTCGAACATTATGAAGCACCTCGAAGAAAGCGACACATAATCAGAACGTGACTTATATAGTTGCTGCATGTTCAAATCTTGCTGCCGTAAGTATTGTGCTTTTTCTTTTCTGATGACAGAAAGCTCACATTACGCATCGGTTGAAGGAGTAAACGAGAGAATAGATTGCTTCAAGCTATATTCTCTGGTGAATACATTGCTCAATAAGCGTACAGACCGATTTAAAACTTCGCGTATTTATTTACACGTCGTCTATACTGTCTTCCATTCGTTCGTTTGTGGTTTACACGGGTCTTGAAACATGTGTAATATATTCCTCTTTCGAGGTATGCCGGCGAAAGCAATCGCCCTTTAAAGCACATTGCTACAGAAAGAAAGAAGGATTAGGACAGCCTAGGCGTGTTCGAAGCACATCATTCCGAATGCGAGTCCTGTGTGCTAACCACTGCACCAGCTGCATTGTTACAGACGTGAATTACGTGTGTCAACATAAAAAAAAATTAGCAACAGGTATGTACCTCGAAAAAGCTTATTCTCACTATCTATCCCTTGGGAGACGAACGGTACTATGCTGATTCAGTTTTTTGGCAGAGGCACAAAATACCAAATTCGGTAAAAAAAATTACGAAAAGAAATCCGAAATAAACCGCATGGCGTTTTTGAGTCCACACATTGCCACAAAATGTTTCGGGAACTCTTATCAAGTTTCAAATAAGAAGTGCTTTGCCACTCGCTGTACGGCCCAGATATGGCTTCCATAACGGAAAGAAATATAGTAGCATGTGCGACGTCCAGCAAATATTTAGTCACTAGCGTCAGAGTTCCATGACGAGCGGACGTGTGCAGCAGCTCCACCACCGCTACGATAAGCACCTTAATACCGCGGGAAATCATACTGAGAAGTTACTTAAGATTGCAGATTTGAGACTGAAATTTTATGGTGGGTTACTGTATTCCTCTCTAGTTTTTATTTTAAATGTTTCTAAGAGATGGCAGCACTTTCTGTATGTGCGATTCCAGCTAATATTTTGGATGTAGAGAACTATCAACAAGCAGGTGCAGGTTTGTTTGAAGTAGTTGTGCTTCTTTCACTGGCAGCACTGTTCGGACACCATGTACTCCAGAGTTTAATTGCAAGCATTTCTTCACACGTTTCCGTTACTTTATGCGGCTTTTTATAGCGATATAAACCTGTGCTAGAGTTCCGTACATTATCCAGACAGCCGTGTTTTTAAATTGTCGTGCCACTTGCTGGCTCTACACTTATTATCAGCAGACATCTCATGTGACTGCACACACAGCGCAACAAATAAGCAGGTTAGGCTCACCCTATGCGCTATTAATTGTGACGTATGTAGATAAATATCAGCTTGTAGCTACTACCCAATCAGGTCTTTTTTTTAAATGTTTGCATCTATACTAATATCACTTAACAACACTTGCTTGTCGATGATGAAAAGCTGTCGATGAAGTCGAGGTGTAAGCAACGTTAGATTTTAAATGGTGGTGCAGGTACAGATTATCAGCGACAGAGAACCTGCTAGTTTAGAGCGTAAACAAAATGTTCTACAGTATCGAACGCAGTGTATGACTGTCATGATGAAGCACAGGAGGTTCCGTAGCTGGAAGAATTTAATTCGTTATGGAATCGTATTTTTATATGATCTTGCTATACCATGTAACAATTTGTTAGCTGTCGGTAGCCCTAATCTAGCTGTGCCGCGTAAGAAGGTAAAATATCTTTCCTGGTTTTGTCAGAGGAAACAATTCGAAAGTGTGCGTACAGGCCGGCCGCGGTGGTCTCGCGGTTCTAGGCGCGCAGTCCGGAACCGCGCGATTGCTACGGTCGCAGGTTCGAGTCCTGCCTCGGGCATGGATGTGTGTGATGTCCTTAGGTTAGTTAGGTTTAACTAGTTCTAAGTTCTAGGGGACTGATGACCTAAGATGTTAAGTCCCATAGTGCTCAGAGCCATTTGAACCATTTTTTTTGTGCGTACAGGAACAAAGACATACCCAACATCTATGCCACTAGCTCTGCATAGTGCACCAATGAATGTGTTGTTACTCTATGCAACTCAGAAGAAGTCTGTGTTATGAGTTTCTAAGAGGTTTGGAACTTTAATAGTGGCAACTATTTATTTACAGCTCGCGCAAAATAGATGCGTGTTTCAAAGTTTTATTAACCTTCAAAGTACTCACCAGTATTGTGTATAACCTGTTGCCAGCGATGTGGAAGTCGTAGGATACTCTTAGTAGTGCCAGTTGTGTTGACAGTTTGAGCGCCGCGGTCTGTTGCTCGACGAATTTGTAGCTGTTCTGAAGTGAATCTCGTGAAGTGTTTCCTTCAGTTTAGAAATCGAGTTGAACTCACGAGAGCTTAAGTCACAGTAAGTGGTATAGCACTTAGCAGCCCCATCTGTCAAACAAATCAGTAACATGAAACTTCTGAAATCAGTTACAGCTTGCGCTGTACGTGATTGAGCACTGTCCTGAAAAATGATGGTCAGGTCCTGCAGAAAGCGTCATCACTTCTGTCTCTAAGCTGGTCGTAGGTTGTGTTCCAAAAATGAACAGCATAGAGACAGATGTAGTGACATTTTCTGCAGAACTTGACCATCATTTTGCAGGACAATGCTCAAGCACTATGTTGGCAGACGATGACACTCTCTTCCACCAACGCCAACGTCACAGCTTTCTTCCCGAGGGTTGTTGACTTCGACGTTCCGTTCCGTTGATGGTCTGTGTGAATGCCATCACCTGAAATCCATTGTGATGTTTCGAGGTTTCTTTCCGTTCCCTGACATCTAGTTTGCAAACCTATATTCTGTAGCTACCTCCGTATTCCTGAGCCACTATACGGTGCACACAAGTGGAGCGATGGAAAAACGACTGTTCATATGCTTCCGTACGAGCCCTGACAGGATGACCACAAAGTCTTGCCCTGATTACAACAATTTTTTTTTTTTTAAGACTACTTACGTTAGTAAACCTCAACGTGTGTTCCCTTGCTATCTCGGAGAATTTCTAGGCGGTACTCCAGTTCCCGCCAGGTGTTTCGTGACATGTGTTCTTTCACAGTACCCGCAGCAGCTTTATCCTAGCCTGCAGCTCGTCGACATCAGCAACTGGTGTGACGAAGACTCTGTTCTTGAGATAGCCCCAGAAAAAAAGTCAAAGGGGATGTTGATATTCAGGCTGCTATGGGTTTATTTATCAATTGTCATTTTTATTTGTGCTTCACTGTTGCTATTTGGGTTTACATTTGTCATTTGGAGTTACTGAGTGAATCTGCGGACCCTATAAAATGGAGTACCGAGTAGAGAAATTGGAACATTTCCGACATATTCCTCCATTTGAATTCAATAAAGGGTGACAGCAGCAGAACCAGCCACAAAGATTTGAGTCGCATGTGGGGATAATGCCATTGGACAGAACACGGCAAGGAAAAAAAGTCAAGCGGAGTAATGTCTGGAGAGTGGGGTGGCCAGGGTGTTGGACCGGTCGAACACCCAGGCCACCACGCTCTCCAGTCATTACTCCCCTTGACTTCTTTTTCTGAGGCTCTATCAAGGGCAGGGTCTTCGTCACACCAGTTGCTGGCGTCGACGAACTGAAGGCTAGGAGACAAGCTGCTGTGGGTACTGTGACAGAACACATGTTACGAAACACCTGGCGGGAACTGGAATACCGCCTCGAAATTCTCCGAGCTACGAAGGGAGCACACGTTGAGGTTTACTAACGTATGTAGTCTTAAAAAACTAGTAGCACTAATCTATGTAACGGCATTAAATGTAACTTTGTAAGAGGTCCGAGCAGATGTAATTTCGATGTATTGCTCATGCGCTGCCTGCGATATGCAAGGTCTCTGGCCAGAGAGCAGTGTTGACTGCAGTAGGAACTGTGTAGCTGTAGCAGTAAGTTGTTGCTAGTCTGGAGTCTGCTCTGGTCTGGTCTGGTGTATCGTGTTGGCTGGCCCAGTCGTGGTTCAGCGATGCCGGAGCCTGAGTATTATTGTATAAGGTAAAAAGCAGCCTCGCGCATATGTAGTAATGTTATCTCAAGTCGCATGTAAATGTTTTAAAAATCTCGTAATAATAATCTTCCTCACAAAAAGTAACTTTTAACAACCATTCACTTCAATTTAAAGAATTTACTAATTTCTCCCATCCATGATCATCCCGATTATTGCAATAGAAAAATCAGTTGCTTCCTTTCATAAATGACAGGTAGGTCGGCCAGCATTGCACAGAGCTGTGCCGGACAAATTTATTGTAAGAGCAGATATATCCGGCGACTTCATTGAGGTAAGAATTTTTCCTTTTTTTATTCAGAATGATCTTTCAAGGCCATGACGCAGCACTGCTGTCGTCCAAAATGTACCAGGTTAAATTCACAGTGAATTATTGAAAAGTCATAAGTGAGCGACAATTTAATTGAGAGGTTAGTTACATTGTTTTATTACCAGGTTACTGAATTTTTTTTTTATTGGGACGTTACACTGAATGTGAACGACGTAATTATAATTTTATTGTTGAGAGGTTTAGGAATTTTTCTGTTTTGAGGTTACACTAAATTAGAATCATATTCATATTATTTATTTTATTTTGTGGGGAGGTTACCCTGAATGATGATATTTATTTATATTAATGATTTTAAATTATTGTGGGGAGGTTACACTTGGCGACAACCGGCCATGATCGTATTTCTTTGTGAATTTCTGAGAAGGATTCATATATCTGCTCTTATTTACTTAAATGAAGTTTGCATCTGGCGCAACGCATTTACTAATTTGTCACTCTTTCTTTCAGAGATCATCGGCAATTTATTGCTCTTTGTTGTAATTGTGTTTGTTCCATTTTTGCTTTGTCTTTGTTTCATTTTTGTGCTTAATTTTGATTAGTGAAAATGTCGCGAAAAACTGTTAACAGTACATCGCGATGTGCAATGAGTGAAATAGCCGACTCTAATAATTTGACCGATAATTCTTGCGACACTCAGTGTAATAGTGATAATCCTCTAATTACAGATAATCAGTGCCTGCCGATCACTAGTAATGATTTTAATTCTAATGGTGGGCGAACAAATTCAATTATGTCCACAGTAAATTTAACAATTGATGACGCGGCACGTTCCGATTCAATGAACGCTGCCCAGTTTGACACACCCGGTTTGCAAAATTTGAATTGTGAACAGATGAATTTTTCTCACGAAGACGAACAATGTAGTCAGAATACGTCAGATTTATTTGATTCCGGTGTAGTGACCAACAGTGCACATCCAATTGGCGAACTTTTTCAAGAATCAGAAAATGACCAAATGGTTACACAAAACGCGACAAATGCAGATACATCATCACACATCACAGAGAATAGAGTAGGTAATATTGGCATGGATCAAGTTATGGCATTATTGCTACAAATTAATCAATCGTACAAACAACTTAATGAAAAACTAGACAACAATTCCAAACAGTCGAATGAAAAACAAGACAACCTAAGTGAACAGAACAAACAACTTAGTGAACAGATTACAGCCGTTGCTGTGCAATGTCACGATACTAAAGAACAATTACGTGAGGAAATTAAGGCTTGTGCTAGGAACAGTAGTAAAGAAATTAGATCTGTTGCACAAGAATTAAGTAATACACATGCAGCCACAACGAAATTACTTAGAGATGAAATTAGTGCAGTCGCTAAACAATGTTCTGAAAACGCAACACAGTTACGCGACGGCGAAAATAGATACGAAATTTGAACAACAAAACAGTCAAATTGACGAACGTTTTAATCACCACCTACAAAACAGTGAAACGCGTTACAGTAAATTTATACAGGAACAGAATAAAGTAAAGCAACAAGTCATGGAAACAATTACTGCACAGACACAGGAAGATAAGCGTAAATTGTTTATGAAAGCAAAAACATACGTAGACAACAATATTGCTACAGTATCGGACGAAATCAAACAGTTGAACACCGAATTGCATGATGAAATCTCCGATCTTCAAACAAAAACAGACACACACACATTAGACTTTCAGACAATGACCAACAGACTTGAAAAGTTGGAACTAATACAGGATCCCGATGCCATCAAAGCAGACGTTAAAAAATTGAACAAAACCACACGTAAAATACAAAAACAAATTAATGCTTGTGATACTAAAAACGATGATCAGGTAAAAGTTCTGACTGAAAAATATGATGAATTGGCTAGTCGTATTGACGTTATCTAAAGTAATAATGACCAAATCAGACGATACGTCACCAGTTTCGTTTAATCAAACACCCGAATTCCAAAATTTACAGCAGACGATCAGTGAGATAGGTTCGTCTAATAATACATTACGTAGAAAATTGTCATCTTTACAGCACGAAGTGACGGAGATGAAAAGTATTTCAGCCTCTAACACGGCACAGCATACGCCACATTCGGAACGTTTCTCACACTCACACAGCCAGTATAATTTAGGTAATTTACAGAGAGTACGTGATTCCGAACAGTCACAGACAAACAGACTAGCATACAATCCTGAACCTGTTCAGACATACAGAAACGATAATTTTTATTACAAACACTTTCTATCTATTAGGAAATGTAAAGTGCTTATTAATGACAGAACACAGATTCACGCTTTGGACTGGATACAACAATTTTCTTTCGCATTTCCACCGGCATTTCCTGTAATGCAGAAACTAGAATTGGCCTGGATACGACAATTTGCTTTTGAATTTTCACCGCCATTGCCTGTAACGCAGAAAATAAAATTTATTTGCAGCGCGTAATAGACCTCAGGGGATTCATTACGCTTCGATGAATATGTGCCGTAGCGTGCACAGGCCACCGAGCCGTAGTAGTGCCGTTTCCTCTTTAGTTTTCTGCACTGCTGCCTTCTCCTTTACTATCCTTTATATCAATCAAAACAGCTCTTCAACTATCGATCTATCTAGAATTAGGAATGAGTAAAGAAAACCTGATATGACAAATTTTACCGAAAGTGACAGTTTTCATTAAACACTCCTGAAATGACAAGAACTATCAACGTAATTTTAATATCAGACAAAATTTTAATTATAAGTATCGTCAAAATTATCAGCAACAGGAACCACATTTTGGTAACAATAGAGGTTTTTCCCAACAACAGCAACAAAACCAACCGGTTAGCATACCTAACCAACAATGTAATGTGCAAGGTCAACCAAGCTTTAATGTTTCGCCGCCTACACGTATAGCGTCGGCTCCGCCAAATAGTAACGCACAGCAACAAGGAAATAACTACTTACAGAAAACACACCATTTCAACTCATATCGCAATGCACTGTATAGAAATGACTATCATGACAGACGTAAAAAGTAATGAGCACAATTTTCAGCGTACGTTTAATAACAGTCGGTCTTACCAGCAGCAAAATCATCTGCAACAACAGATTATCATGAATGAACCAGACAGTCGGTATCATCCCGAACCTAATGCGTCAGGACGAAATAACAGAACAGTACAAATAGTCGAAATAACACAGCATCCTCCCGCAAATAATAGCACGTCAGATAGAATTTGACTAGATACAGTACAGGTTGCATCTTCCAGCAACGCAAGCAATACTTTTGACACACAGAACCTTGTTCACGAAAATGTTATTACTTTTGACGACATCCGAGACACACTTTTGCAGGAAAAAACAGTTATTCAAAAAACCATTTCACACCCTGTCATTGAAGTAAAGATTGGATCATCCAAATTTTCAGCAGTAATCGATTCTGGATCACCTATGTCAGTTATAAATGAGGAAATTTTCAACGAATGTAACAAAAAGAATACCTATCCTACGTTACCATTAGGCAAAACTAAAGTAAAAGGAGCAGTATCTGGTAAAGGAGTAGATGTAAAATTACAGACACACTTATCGTTTTGTATTGCAGGTCATACGTTTCACTCAATTTTTTGGATTGTTCCCTTATTGACAACAGACGTTATTTTAGGTACGAATTTTCTAGTACAACACGACGCAACTATTGACTTTCAAAATTCCTATTTAATGTTAAAGGATGAAAATGTACAACTGGCATTAGAATTTCAGCACTCTTTATCTGCAGAAGAACAAACAATTAATCGGATAGAGGTCATTTCTGCATCACGTAACATAGACTGTCATTCCACATTATTCACAGATACGTACGTACACAACTATAATACTCCAGACGAAGCCGACTATGACGTTATACAGATGATTTCTGATAAAGTTAAACAGAGCAATGCAAATACAGACGACGAACGTACTCAACTACACAAAATTCTTTTACAGCAAGCTCCAGTTTTTGACAACGTCCCTGGTACTATGTCCGGTTTTATGTATGAATTTCAAGTTAAACAGCACGACACATTTAAAGCCAAACATTATCCCATTCCTTATATTCACACAGAACAAGTTAAGAAAGAATTGCAAGCTATGCTTGACCAAGGTATTATTGAACCGGCAGTTAGTCCGTACATAAACCGGCTCCATATTGTTAAGAAAAAGGATGGTTCACTTCGCCTCGTACTTGATTCGCGTCACATCAATGACATTATTATTAATGAAACAGATCGCCCTCAAACACTAGAAGAACTTCTACAGAAATTTCATGGTACTGCTATTTATTCCACATTAGATTTGAAATCGGGATTTTGGCAAATTCAGCTCCATCCGAACTGCAGAAAGTTCACGGCTTTTCTCTGTTTTGGTGACTGTTATCAAGTTTGTAAATTACCGTTCGGTTTAACTATTTCTTCAGCAGCATTTATTCGCGGTTTGAATACTATACTTCCGACAGAACTAAAAGACAGAATCACAACGTATGTAGACGACATTCTTATTGCAGAAGCTAACTGGTCTGAACACAATCTGATTCTTGAACAGCTGTTGCAAACTTTTCGCGCACAAAGACTCACAGTTAATCTTAGCAAATCGCACTTTGGCAAAACTTCTAGAAAATTTCTTGGACATGTAATTTCAGCAGAAGGCATTGCGCCTGACCCGGAAAAACTTCAAGCTTTACGTGACATTACTGTTCCTACGACGAAGAAACAACTACGCAGCTTTTTGGGTTTAATTAACTTTTTTCGTAAATTTATTCATTACTCTGCTTTAGACATCCCTAGATTATGTCAATTGACAGGTAAAAACACTATTTGGTCCTGGGATAAGCAAGCACATTCTGAATTTATGAACCTGAAACATGCTTTATTGAATGCACCACTTTTATCACACCCATATCTTACTAGAAATTTTTCCATTGCCACCGATAGTTCTAACACCGCTTTAGGCGTACACATTTTTCAGGAAATTGAAGAAGATGGTTCTACAGCAATTAAAAACATCGCCTTTGCGACTCGCATTCTGTCACCTGCTGAATGCAATTATTCTGTCACAGAACTTGAAACATTATGTGTTGTATGGGCATTTGCGAGATTTAGGCATTTTCTTTATGGAAGACACACTACCGTTTACACGGATCATAGAGCTATACAGTTTTTACTTTCAGCAAAATTTACACATGACAGGTTAAGCAGATGGAAACTCTATTTACAGGAATTTAATTTTACAATTGTTCATATTCCCGGTACGCAAAATATTGTAGCAGACGCACTATCCCGTTCTCTCATCAACAATCTGCAAGACATCGCAACCAACTTCTGCCAAGCAAATTTTAGCGTCATGTATATTCAACAAGTTGCATTTGAAAATTTTATTTCGTCATCATTACGAGACATAGCACAAGAGCAGAGTAAAGACAACGTATGGAAAGAAATTAAACACCTTTTGCAAGATAGGAATAATGTTACCATTAGAAACCATTACACTGTACGCAATAATATTCTGTTTCGCCGCTCTCACCCTGACAGCAACAATTGGTTACTATGCATTCCTGACGAGCTTGTTAACAAATTAATTTGGTATTCTCATTTAAGTTACGCACATTACGGAACCAGAAAATGTTTTCTTATGCTGAGACAGAACTGTTATTTTGCCAACATGGAGAAACGTATTCGACGAGTTTTAGCGTCATGTAAAATCTGCCAGAAAGCTAAGTCAGACACGACCTCACATATTCCTCCGTTACATCCCATTGTACCTGTTAAATTGAGACACATGGCCGCTGTAGACATTTTTGGTCCGATTCCGAGATCTAATAGAGGTTTTTGCTACATCTTTGTCGCTGTTGAACTCACTTCGAAATTTGTTACCTTCACTCCGTTACGCAAAGCTACTGCTAAATCTGTTTCGAAAGCATTTGTAAAACATTTTCTATTTCATGTAGGGCATGTATTGAAAGTAATTTCCGACAATGGACCACAGTTTCGATCTGCTATATGGACACGTATGTTACGAACAAGAAACATTTCTCCGATTTATATATCCAGGTATCACGCTTCTTCGTACCCTTGTGAACGACTAATGAAAGAAATTGGTAAACTATGTAGAATATACTGCTATAAAAAACATATTGATTGGGATGCACACATACTGTCATTCCAGGATGTAATTAACTCCATACCAAATGAATCTACTATGCTATCTCCGACTGTTATATTGAAAAATGTTGAACCACCTAACAAAATTAAAGAATTAGTATCCTTTCCTACATCTCGTCGACTACGACACCATGAAATAATGGACATTGCACTCAACAACATACAACGTGCCGCAGAGCGCCGGAGAAGACAGCAAAAACAGGTTTGTACACGCCGTGACTTTCACATTGGACAGAAGATATTAGTACGCACACATTATTTATCCAACAGAGGAAAGAGTAGATGCAGTAAATTTGAGCTTTTATACGCAGGTCCGTATCGAATTCGCAGCATTCCTCACCCCAATGTAGTACACGTCGAAACTTTGAGAAACAGAAAAAGTAAAGGCAATCACCTTGTCTCCAATATTAAACCCTTTATTGAATGAACATACTTCATGATTTGTCGCACTGTAATGCCATTTGCAGATATTTATATGAACAGTTACTGATTATCGTATTTTTTCCTGGCAAGTGCTCGGCAAGGTAAGGTTAGCAGGTCGCTTTTCTTGTCGTTATATATGAGACCGTGCACATTTTCCATTTTTCGTGTATGTATGATTGTTTTCCTGTTTTGTTTGTATGCACTACGAAATCTTTAACATATAACAAACACCAGTTGACTTTGACATTTTGCCTTATGATATCTCAACATCGTGACTATTTTACATTTGTTTACTACTACATTATGATACTCTGTGTACATTTTTTGCACTTGAAAACTGTCTATGTTTTTGACATAATACGTTTTCTGTCATGCTATGCTGTATGCTTAATTATATCACTAGAAACACGTTTTTATTTAATTGGTATATGATTTAAATGCAAGATATTAATCCTTATTCATCGTTTTCAGAAAGCAATAATGTGTAAAAGAAATAAATTAAACAAACCACAGTGGATTACTATGAAATGGGAATTTCACCTTCGGAATGAACAAAAGAAAATGGAATACCTTGTGATGAAGAGTAAATGGATCAGAATTAACAAGCATTAACAACAATATACTATACACATCGTATGATAGCAGTCTTAACTAATTTTTTTTCTTTCAGAATACGAGGCGATTGATGCAGGCTGTCAGACAGAACTACACATCTTAGTTTTAGTGATGAAATATGCTAGAAATAAGAAACTCTGTACTATGAATAGTTATATGAAGTAAATGGTAATATGAATAATGAATAATGAAGTGTCTTTTTTGCAGATGATAATGAATGATGATGAATAGTTATATGAAGAATATGCTAATATGAATAATGAGGTTTTTCTTTGCAGGTGATGATAGTGATGAAGTTATGGTAATATGAATAATGAAGTTTTTCTTTGCAGATGAGAATAATGATGAAGTTTATATATTTACTGTTAGTTAAGAGATGCTATGTAGTTATTTAAGTATTTCTTGCAGTTCGTTTCGACCTTATGTCTTATATCGCATGGTATAATGACTGAATGTTTTGGAAAGGACAGCTAGAGTACATACATATTGAGTACACGTTTCATTACCTGTTAATTCGAAGTTCACTACTTTTCAGCATAATATGCGATTCTTCTTTCAGCTGAATAATCCATTTTGTATTTTTTCCAGGAGAAGCTATTCATGAAATTAATGTGCTATAAGCAGTTAGTTATTAAACCTGTTCTAGTACTTGCATTTTTTTTACCCATTTGTGTGTGTCACTCATGAATGTGATCACATATACTCTACTTGTTTCATAACCTTGATACAGCTGACTCATGACGAATGACGTTATTAATCGTTATTTGCAGCAATAAGTCAAAAGCAAATATTTTCATGCCCCAGCAATTAATTATCGATCCCAACGCAATGCACTGCTTGCACAAAAAAAATGTATTACCAGTCACAAATAATGCTACTAGTTTAAGAGATATTTATAGTACTAAATATAATGCAGATTTCTCAGATGTATTGAATACATTATGTCTATGTATTATTGGACCACAGACCTTGAGTAATAGTTGCAGTGTGTTACATTTTAAATATGTCTTATGTCACTTGAATGATGAGTTCTGAGTAATACTGAATGATGTTTTCTAACCACAGACCTTGAGTAATAGTTATAGTGTGTTACATTTTAAATATGTCCTATGTCACTTGAATGATGAGTTCTGAGTAATACTGAATGATGTTTTGTAATAATGCATAAATGCTATGCCAATAATTTCTGTAAATATTTTTTTTGTTATACTCATTAAATGATAAATGCTATGCCAATAATTAACTCTCATTTTTAATGATGACTTCTGAATAATACTGAATAATGTTTTATAAAAGTATATGAATACTTTGTAACTGGCCAATGAATGCCACTGTTTTTTTATATTTTTAAATTTGTCTTATATTACTTACATGATATCATATATGAATACCAGTAGCTTAATGCTACACTCATTAACTCCTGTTTTGAATGATGACTTCTGAATAATGCATAAAAATGGTTTGTAACTGGCCAATGAGTGCCAATGATTACTATAATTAGATGAACTATGTTAATGCTATGCCATTAATTAACTCTTGCTTTGAATGATGACTTCTGAACAATGCATAAATATGGTTTGTAACTGGCCAATGAGTGCCAATATTTAGTGTAATCAGATGACTTATGAATAATGTTCTGTAATACTGCATACATAGTACAGAAATGTTTAGTAACTAGGCAATGAGTGCCAACAATTACTCAAATTGGTTGATAGACTAGAGTAATTCTCTATGATGACTAGCATAAGACTTAATGTCCTTCACCTTCTGACCTAATTACCAGAAATTACTGCAATATCCGTTTGTCCTCTCTATCCTCATGATCATGGAGCACTATATTTGGTTTTTGCACTAATTCTACGTTGGTGTACCTTACAAGAATGTGGTGTTGACACATCATGCTGTCCACAACCTTGAACGATGGAGATGTTATTATGGTCCCACTGTTTGGTGTACCTAATATACTACCAAATTGATAACATTGAATATTAATACAACATTTCAGTGTCTTGGCTATACTGATTAATATTTCAGGGAAGAGAACTTCAGATTGTCTCACTTGGTGTTGGTGCTTCTGTAGAAAGATAAGGACTTTCAGTGCAGCTACGTGCAACCTACTGTGCTACAACCATGATGCAATCCTTCCCTTTCCTTTCCTAGTTCTTATAAAAAGGTAACAAATATATATATATATATATACAGTGCGTGTGCACTTTATGTCATTTATTAATATGTTTTGTACTCATTGCGTATCCTAGTTCTTGTAAAATGGTAAAAAATATATACAGTGCGTGTGCACTTTGTCATTTATTAATATGTTTTGTACTCATTGCGTATCCTAGTTCTTGTAAAATGGTAAAAAATATATACAGTGTGTGTGCACTTTATGTCATTTATTAATATGTTTTGTACTCATTGCGTATCCTAGTTCTTGTAAAATGGTAAAAAATATATACAGTGCGTGTGCACTTTATGTCATTTGTTAATGTGTGTACTCATTGCGTATACATTTTGTCATTGCTTGATATGTTCTGTACTCAGTGCATGTGAACTCTATTTCATTTCATGTTCTGCACTTATATATATATATGTATGTGACTGTAAACTTAGTTAACTAAGTAGATTTTAGAAAAATTTGTTGCTCATGGCAAGTCCAATTGACTCACCATCGCTGCCAAATTTTTCCCCCCAGTGGAGGGTTATGTAAGAGGTCCGAGCAGATGTAATTTCGACGTATTGCTCATGCACTGCCTGCGATATGTAAGGTCTCTGGCCAGAGAGCAGTGTTGACTGCAGTAGGAACTGTGAGGCTGTAGCAGTAAGTTGTTGCTAGCCTGGAGTCTGCTCTGGTCTGGTCTGGTGTATCGTGTTGGCTGGCCCGGTCGTGGTGCAGCGATGCCAGAGCCTGAGTATTATTGTATAAGGTAAAAAGCAGCCTCGCGCATATGTAGTAATGTTATCTCAAGTCGCATGTAAATGTTTTAAAAATCTCGTAATAATAATCTTCCTCATAAAAAGTAACTTTTAACAACCATTCATTTCAATTTAAAGAATTTACTAATTTCTCCCATCCATGATCATCCCGATTATTGCAATAGAAAAATCAGTTGCTTCCTTTCATAAATGACAGATAGGTCGGCCAGCATTGCACAGAGCTGTGCCGGAAAAATTTATTGTAAGAGCAGATATATCTGGCGACTTCATTGAGGTAAGAATTTTTCCTTTTTTTATTCAGAATGATCTTTCAGGGCCATGACGCAGCACTGCTGTCGTCCAAAATTTACCAAGTTAAATTCACAGTGAATTATTGAAAAGTCATAAGTGAGCGACAATTTAATTGAGAGGTTAGTTACGTAGTTTTATTACCAGGTTACTGAATTGTTTTTTTTTTTATTGGGACGTTACACTGAATGTGAACGACGTAATTATAATTTTATTGTTGAGAGGTTTAGGAATGTTTCTGTTTTGAGCGTACACTAAACGTGAATATTATTTATGTTAATATTTTCTGTTTTGAGGTTACACTAAATTAGAATCATATTCATATTATTTATTTTATTTTGTGGGGAGGTTACACTGAATGATGATATTTATTTATATTAATGATTTCAAATTATTGTGGGGAGGTTACAACTTATTATGTCATATGGTTATTCTGTTATAAATTTTTATAATCCTGGCAAGACTTTGTGCTCACCCTGTATATTGGTGCCAATAGGATCGCTCTGCAGTCTGTTGCAAACGCCGGTTCTCTGATCTTTGCCAGTAGTGTTTCAGGAAAAGGACGTCTTCTTCAAATTTGAGTTCCATTATAAGCGCATGTTGATCGAAACTGCTGTTAACAAATCTAACACTACGGCTCTGAATTGTTTCGATGCCTTCCTTTAATCTGTCCTGTTGAGGATCCAGAATGTGTAGCAAAAGTGTTCTGTTCATGGTCTTCTTTGTAGATAAGCTACATTTTTCTACTATTCTCCCAATAAATCGAAGTCGACCATTCGCCTCTCCTATATCGCACCTTACGTACACGTTCTAGTTCATGTCGCTCTGCAACGTTACGTCTAGTTATTTAATTGCCTTTACAGTGGTAAGTATTTGACGTTCCTGGATTGTTTTTACTACTATCCACACGAACTTACATTTTCCACATATAGAGCAAGCTGTCACTGATCACACATATTACAAATTCTGTTCAAGTCGTCCTCTAGCTTCCTACAGTCACTTAAAAACGACACTGTCCGGTACAGCATCATCAGCAAAAAGCCGTAGATTGCTGCTCATCCTATCCGTCAGATCGGTTACGTGCACCCCTTACAACACAATTCTTTCTGTTCGAACACTCTGTATCCATGACAAAGTACTGGGTTCTATTTCTTAAAAAGTCTTGGAGCTACTCACCATCTGCCAACCTATTGCTTATTCGCGGACCTACGTTAACATTCTGCAGTGTGCCACTGTCGAGTGCATTCCAGAAATCTAGGAATATGGAGTCTGCCCTTTCCCCTTCACCTGTGGCTCGCAAAATATGATGCGAGAAAAAGACAAGCTGAGTTTTGCATGAGTGATGCTTTCTATATCCATCTTCACTTGTGGATATGGCGTTTTCTCTGTTAATGAAATTTATTATAATCTTTTAGGTTGGTGCATACGTTCGTAGCGTTTTTTGTGTCACATGTTGACATTCAGGCTGCTATGGGTTTATTTATCAGTTGTCATTTTTTATTTGTGGTTCTCTGTTGCTATTTGGGTTTACGTTTTGTCATTTTGTCATTTGGAGTTACTGAGTGAAGAAGCGGACACTAGAAAATGGAGTACCGAGTGGAGGTTTCCGACAAATTCTTCCCTTTGAGTTCAGTAAAGGGTGACAGCAGCAGACGGAGCCACAAAGATTTGAACCGCGTGTGGGGATAATGCCACTAGACAGAACACGGCAAGCAAATTGTTTTCTCGTTTTGAGAAGGATTGTTTTGACATTGGTAACTCCCTACATTCAGAAGGACTTTCCGTGTTTGATAAAGACCATTTAAACGCGTTGATTCACAATGATTCACGTCAGTGTAAACAACAACTGGCAAATGTGGTGAAATGTGGTCATTCTACCATAGAACGATATTTTCATGCAATGGGGAAGGTTCAAAAATCGGGTGTATGGGTATCACATGCTCTAAGCCAAAATCACAAAAATCAGCGAGTGGCCATTTGTGGTTGCTCATCATCAATTGGCTCGTGAAAAACGCCGACCATTTCTATCCTGTATCGTTACTGGTGATGGGGAAAGGTGGCTTTATGCTAATGTAAAATAGAAACACTTTTGAGTCATTCTGTAAAAATGATGGAATCGTTCAGTATATGTGTTCAGTTTGTAAGGTGGCAGAATAAATGAAGGTCAGATTCGCACCTTACATGAGAGCTTTATACATCACAATGGGAAGGCGAATATGACACCTAACTTAATTCGGCGGTAATGAGCAAATTTGCCCAGCAGTATGTAATGCAAAACGGGATGACACTCAATCGACAGTAATTAACACACCGTTCCTATAATGCATGTTTGAGCGGAAGGTGAAACAAGCAGTGAGAGGCATTTTAGTTTGGAATTCAGAGGGATGATGCAGAGGCAAGGCTGCACTACAGGGGGTACCAAGGAAACCACTTAAAGGGGTGTCCCAGACGGAAAGTCAGCGACTGACCAGGTGACTCAGACGGGGAGAGCGAGTGTAATGGCCCATCTGATGGAGGACAGGAAAGAAAGCTTTTAGAAAACTGCGTTTTGGAATTCCAAATGGATATGAAACAAGACCAGTGACGCATTTTCAATCACGTGTCCAATGAGTGGTATACACATGAGAGTCAATGTACACGTTTACGCATCTGGAATGGGCACAAAACGTCCAATTGGCGGAAACGCGCTTGGAAGGAGAAAAGAGACAAAGTTTCGACGCAATTTAATGGTAGGGACCTTGCGATTGGTAAAGATTGTTCCAAAAAATAAGAGGAACGTTCCTATTGGTCGAAAAAAGCTGTGACGTAAAGAACGAAAGAACCCAGGTGGGGAGACAGTTGGGCTATGAGTAAGACAAGACGGAAATTTTCAGGGACTCTTCTATGAACTGGCGTCAAGTGCACAATGGAGTGCATAACACTCTGTACGACGCAGAGGAGTAATTTGTGTGAACACTGCGTTCAGAGCGGCTGATATCCAGCTAGAAATTAGCATGTAGTGCATTATAATATGCACGTTGCTCCAACTATGCACGTGTATATCGCCACATTCTAAGACTAGGGATGAGTATATGTTCTCTTGTGTAACGAGAAACATAAGGAACTGGAAAATTCAGCAAAGGTGTAATTGTTTTATAGGAATTTCAATGGAAGAGAGCAGCCTAGCAGACGACAGTTCATCGCAGCTTAAGGTAAATACCGCATGCAGAGGCATAAACTTGTTGGTTCACCAGCTTGCATCCGCTATTAAGCGACCTCAGGTAATCTTTTGCTCAATTTGTCACATAACTGATCATCCACCATATACTTGATTGTCATCCTAAAAATAGTACCGAACTTTGAACTGGAATCGGACGATTTTCGTAGTACTGACCAACATCATAATTTAAGTGTAGGAACAATTTTGTAAAGAAACTTCTAGTTAAACTTTACTATTGTCTTGTTTAGGATAATTTAACCTTCTGAGAGTTATTATTTAATATTGTTGAGTTTAGGATTATTTCACTTTTTGATGTTGTGGAGATGAGTTATCCTGACAACTGTTTTTTGTTGTCACATTGAAAACTGTGTAAAAGCGTGTATTTTTGAACTAATATTGCGACATTAAACATGTAATTTCAACTTACACAGTTGTCTTCAATCCTAGAATAAGTAAACCAAAAATATTGCATCTTACAAGTTCTCTCATTACACGAATGTGCCATATTTCTTCCCTTTTTTCAACCATCGAGGATGCACCAAACATCATCTTCGCTGCTCAGCATTTACGATCAAGTGCCTCACTATCTTCGTCGGATGAAGACGACACATTCTGATACATTCGTAGCTGGACCGTCCCGCGTCTCTCTGACAGCGCCACTTCAGTGTGGACTGCTCACGTCATGTCCGCACCACGTCCCACGTCCCTAACGCGCCGCTGCCAGGCGTCCGCCCTACGCCATTTCTGTCTGAATAGGAGCTTTAAGCCCCCCGTCGATATTCGAACACTTTGGCCAGCAAGCACCTGAAAGCGAACGCAACATGTTGGGTGTGCTCCATACACCGTCGACTTTCAAACCGAGGTTCAGTAGGTTTTTTAGTACAGCGTCATTTGTGCAACTGATTTTGAATCGGCTATAGCTACACTATGTGATCAAAAGTATCGGGACACCCCCAAAAACATACGTCTTTGATATTAGGTGCATTGTGCTGCCACCTACTGCCAGGTACTCCATATCAGCGACCTCAGTAGTGATTAGACATCGTGAGAGAGCAGAAAGGGGCGCTCTGCGGAACTCACGGACTTCGAACGTGGTCAGGTGACTGGGTGTCACTTGTGTCATACGTCTGTACAGGAGATTTCTACACTCCTAAACATCCCAGGGTCCACTGTTTTCGATGTGATAGTGAAGTGAAAACGTGAAGGGACACGTTCAGCACAAAAGCGTACAGGCCAACCTCGTCTGTTGAATGACAGCAACCGCCGACAGTTGCAGGGGGTCGTAATGTGTAATAGGCCGACATCTATCCAGACAACCACACAGGAATTCCAAACTACATCAGAATCCACTGCAAGTACTGTGACAGTTAGACAGGAGGTGAGAAAACTTGGATTTCATAATCAAGCGGCTTCTCATAAGCTACACATCACGCTGGTAAATGCCAAGCGACGCTTCGCTTGGTATAGGAAGCGTAAACATTGGACGATTGAACAGTGGAAAAACGTTGTGTGGAGTGACGAACCACGGTACACAATGTGGTGATCCGACGGCAGGGTGTGGGTATGGCGAACGCCCGGTGAACATCATCTGCCAACGTGTGTAGTGCCACCAGAAAAATTCGAAGGTGGTGGTAATATGGTGTGATTGTGTTTGTCAAGGAGGGGTCTTGTACCCCTTGCTGCTTTGCGTGGCAGTATCACAACAAAGGCCTACATTGATGTTTTAAGCACCTTCTTGCTTTCCACTGTGGAAGAGCAATTCGAGGATGGACATTGCATCTTTCAACACGACCGAGGATCTGTTCATAACGCACGGCACGTTGCGGAGTGGTTACACGACAAAAACACCCCTGCAATAGACTGGCCTGCACAGCGTCCTGACCTGAATCCTATAGAACACCTTTGCGATGTTTTGGAACGCCGACTTTGCGCCAGGCCTCGGCGACCGACATCGATACATCTTCTCAGTGCAGCGCTCCATGATGAATGGGCTGCAATTTCCCAAGAAACCTTCCAGCATCTGACTGAACGTATGCCTGCGAGAGTAGAAGCTGTCATCAAGGCTAAAAGTGGGACAACACCATACTGAATTCCAGCATTGCCGATGGATGGCGCCACGAACTTGTAAGTCATTTTCAGCCAGGTTTCCGGATACTTTTGATCACATAGTGTATGTGTGCTGTTTGCCACAGTTAAGCGAAAAAAAGAAAACTTAGTTTGTGGGCTAAGAAGTGGCTCTTAGAGCGAAATAAATTTGGTCACATGTCTTTACTGAAACAACTAGTCGCCAATGAGCCATAAGATTATAAAACTATTTACGAATGAACAAGGAGTTTTCTGAAGAACTACTTGAACGAGTTTCCAATCTTATTCAAAAGCAAGATACTAGGATGACGGAATCTATTTCTCTTAGAGGACGGCTTGTTGCCACAGTTCAATTTTTAGCTAGTGGAAGAAGCTATGAGAACCTGTGCAGATGTACAATATCCGCTCAAAGGGTCGGGAGGATTGTACCAGAAATATTGTCAGCTGTTTTTGATGTTCTCAAGGAAGATTTCTCAAAGGTAAGCACACCATGAGTGAACCACCTTCGCATTAACCTGAACTCACTATTCATTATCACCCAATTTTTTTCTTTGTTGCATATTGTAGTGAACAAAGTACTATGCATACAGATCGAAACGAACGGAAATAAGGGAAGGGTGCTCAAATTTTGTAGTGAGACAATTTTAGCACGTTAGAACAACGTATCAGACCAGTACTTGAACCCGGACCCTTGCATTTGGTAGGATACGTTGTTACGATTTTCTACTTTATTTTTTCTAGTTTTTTAAATTCAGATATCGATAGACGCCCTCTTGCGAAACCGTCCAGGGATAGCACGTCAACGAGAAATCATGATGGAGAAATGGCTGTCATCCAGCTTGAGGTTAAAATGCAACAATTGCACTACAGAGCTCTCAAAACAGCAAATACTCCGCTTACAATTTGTAGCCTAACAGCCTAGCCGCGGTGCGTTGACAGCAGTGGGCAAGGACAGTGTAACGTGTTGGGCGGCGTTTGAGGGTCGTACGCACAGGGTACTCGCGTAGCAGGGGTGTGGGGCGGATGTCTGCTCGGCGGCGAAGGTAGGTGGCCCAGGCTGTTGGGGCTAGGACACTAACGGAGACGGCGGTAGTGGGCTGCCCGGAGGCTAACATGGGCGGCGCCTCTGGGTGACGCGGCAGCATGTGGGCTGCACAGCCAGTCGGCAGCAACAGCAGGGTTCGGGACGCGGGCAGCTCGGCCGGTAAAGCCACGTGTTCAAAGAGCCTGAAGAAAATTACTCGATAGTTGACACTTCACGCATTGTAGTTGGATTCCTCCAATCAGAGTACTCAACGTCACACCCGAACCATTCGCCGTTACCAAACTGGCACAACAATTAGTTCACTGCCAATTCCTTGATGGGTTTGGATCCCTCCTGGATCGGCCCTTTTCCGTTTTATTTCGTATTTCTTCACACCTGATAACCACACCGAAACCACCCCCTCCCTCACACGCACACAAAAAATTGTTCAAATGGCTCTGAGCACTATGGGACTTAACATCTGAGGTCATCAGTCCCCTAGAACTTAGAACTACTTAAACCTAACTAACCTATGGACATCACACACATCCATGCCCGAGGCAGGATTCGAACCTGCGACCGTAGCGGTCGCGCGGTTCCAGACTGAAGCGCCTAGAACCGCTTGGCCACACCGGCCGGCCCCCCCCCCCCCCCCCACACACACACACATCGATGCTACTTCCAAACAAGAAGCACTTCATCATCGCATATACAGTTATTATAATCACAGAGATGGGCTTACGTTAGATAAGTTTCGCACGACATTGCTTAAAGCTGAATTATTGAAGGCTGCACTTAATCGTTACAACTGGGACAGCAGGATCATAAGCGCAACAACCTTCTGCGGTGTGCTGGCGTAGCGCAGTGTCTAGTGCATCAACTTGTCGTGTGGTAGGTTCGAATTTTGTCAAAGGATACAATTTTTTAATTTTCTAAACATAAACAAAAGTTTTTCATTATTATTTGTATTCAGTTAATTAGTTTAAAGGTAATTTTTTATTTCTAATACTTTGCCATGTCAGTTTCATAATTGAATCGACTTTTTTATTTTATTCCTATCATCTTCTTGTTTTCGTTTGAAATATGCTTGTGTAGCCTATACTCTGTAGCCAAGAGCCACCCAGGACTGGTCGTCGGTTGGTAAAGCGGCAGCCCGTGTAGGCAGTGGGATTGTTTCTGGTAACTACTGACAGCGAGAAATTGCAGTTTGCTTTTATCGCTTACACTGAATTTTTTCTGCCTTGAGTTTGCTCGTAGAGGATAAAAAGCCGTGAACAAATGGTTCGTGATTTTAGTTCTGCCGCAGATTGAAATCAGCTATCGACAGAGCTTCTGCCATTTCGGTCATACCTCACGGCGGCCACTTCCAACGTTGCTCCGCGTTACACATTAACAACATTTGAGAAGTGACCCACCGTGTTTGTGAGTCGTCTGCAACCAAGCGGTAGCCGACAGCGGATGTGGCAATACTGCAGCGGCAAGTGACAGAGGTTAACTATCAAGTAATTTTAATCGGACTATAGGTGCGAAAATTTATCGCAATGTGCTGCGGAACACGCTTACGTCTTCTGCCGTCCTATGCGCGTCGCAGGAGGTTGCGTGAAACGTTTCCATGGCACGTGGCGGTGCACCTAAAAACGTAAAAAATGGAAGTCCTGTTTCTTTTATAATTTGAGATACCTGTACACGATAGAGTGATACGATAACTACTGCCTGATATTTTTTGTATTTCCATGAAAATTTTTGCTGTAGAAATAAAGACATATTTAAACTTTTAAGAAAAGGTGATTTTTCACTCTACTCAGCATTTACTCCACTATATCTCCTGAACTACTGGTCGTCCAACAACTTAATTTTATAGCTCTCTTCAGTAGAATATGCCGATAACGGCTGCAAACTTCCTGGGGAACAGAGTCGGTAATAGGAAGTAATAAGTTAAAATTTCAGATCTGAAGTAAGTGACGAACTTTCTCCCTTTACATTTTTTGTGGGAGGTGAAAACGACAAAAAGTTTCGGAAAGGTTTAAATTTATCTTTACAGTTTGTTGGAAGTCGGTGGGAGCTACAGTTTCTCCTAGACGAGTGAAGTATTGTGTGGTCCAGTGGCGCTACGCGAGTTCCAGCTTAATGCGAGGAAAATTTTTTGCTCGACGCGATGCAGTGTGGTGCAACAGTAGTAGCGATGGCAGCGAAGGTCAAACATTCAGCGCAGTTCTTGATCTAAAAAACTGTTAATTTTAGCACAAAGTATGTGGACGCTAGGGAACAGGAGGAAGACTGTGTAATATTGGGAAGAGCAATCAGTAAGCGCAAAACAGTCAGACAAATGTTCTTACGTAGTGAAGAGAGGAAACGTATAACATCGTAGTATCATTTGCTCGACGATGCGGAGGAATTCCAGGCCCTACTGAGTCATGAACGCAGACGCTTCAGTAATTAATGAACTGCCCAAGGACTATATGATACCCTTGGTAAGTGTCGGTGACTATGCGAAAACTGAGGGATTCATTGTGAGGAGTGAATTTACTGGCCGAGGTTTAGTCGTCGTTCTGGTCCTGATCACAATAACAATAACATCTACCTCATAAGTATGGTTAAAACCTCAAGACAAATATACACGCATCCAAAAAGGTTTTGCATCACCCCCGTTCCCAGAACTCCTGAAAATAGACGTTGACTGTGGATATTGTATCACAGACACAGCGCCTTTGACTGTTCAGAGATGTAAACAACCATGCATGAGCAGCGCCTATTAGACGGAGGGGCTCCGACAGCCGATCAGTTCCAGTCATTCTACCAGGAAGGAGGTACACGGCTCGTGTTGTCTATGATTCAACCACGCCTAGACGCTCAATACCGCGGTTCGATCGCGTCCGCATTGTTACTTTGTGCCAGGAAGGGCTCTCTACAAGGGAAGCGTCCAGCCGTCTCGGAGTGAACCAAAGTGATGTTGTTCGGACATGGAGAAGATACAGAGAGACAGGAAGTGTCGTTGACATGCCTCGCTCAGGCCGCCCAAGGGCTACTACTGCAGTGGATGATAGCTACCTACGGATTATGGCTCGGAGAAACCCTGACGGCAACGCCACCATGTTGAATAATGCTTTTCGTGCAGCCACAGAACGTCGTGTTACGACTCAAACTGAACGCAATATGCTGCATGATGCGCAACTTCACTCCCGACGTCCATGGCGAGGTCCATCTTTGCAACCACGACACCATGCAGAGCGGTACCAATCGGCTCAACAACATGCCGAATGGACCGTTCAGGATTGGTATCACGTTCTCTTCACCGATGAGTGTCGCATATGCCTTCAACCAGACAATCATCGGAGACGTGTTTGGAGGCAACCCGGTCAGGCTGAACGCCTTCGACACACTGTCCAGCGAGTGCAGCAAGGTGGAGGTTCCCTGCTGTTTTGGGGTGGCATTATGTTGGGCCGGCCGACCGGAGTGGCCGAGCGGTTAAAGGCGCTACAGTCTGGAACCGCACGACCGCTACGGTCGCAGGTTCGAATCCTGCCTCGGGCATGGATGTGTGTGCTGTCCTTAGGTTAGTTAGGTTTAAGTAGTTCTAAGTTCTAGGGGACTTATGACCACAGCAGTTGAGTCCCATAGTGCTCAGAGCCATTTGAACCATTTTTTATGTGGGGCCGACGTACGCCGCTGTTGGTCATGGAAGGCGTCATAACGGCTGTTCGATACGTGAATGCCATCCTCCGACTGATAGTGCTACCATATCGGCAGCATACTGGCTAGGCATTCGTCTTGATGGACGACAATTTGCGCCCCCATCGAGCACTGAAGAAACTGCAAAAAGGTGGGAATTTAAGGAGATGGGACCTGGATAAACTGAAAGAACCAGAGGTTGTAGAGAGTTTCAGGGAGAGCATAAGGGAACAATTGATAGGAATGGGGGAAAGAAATACAGTAGAAGAAGAATGGGTAGCTCTGAGGTACGAAGTAGTGAAGGCAGCAGAGGATCAAGTAGGTAAAAAGACGAGGGCTAATAGAAATCCTTGGGCAACAGAAGAAATATTGAATTTAATTGATGAAAGGAGAAAATATAAAAATGCAGTAAATGAAGCAGGCAAAAAGGAATACAAACGTCTCAAAAATGAGATCGACAGGAAGTGCAAAATGGCTAAGCAGGGATGGCTAGAGGACAAATGTAAGGATGTAGAGGCTTGTCTCACTAGGGGTAAGATAGATACTGCCTACAGGAAAATTAAAGACACCTTTGGAGAGAAGAGAACCACTTGTATGAATATCAAGAGCTCAGATGGCAACCCAGTTCTAAGCAAAGAAGGGAAGGCAGAAAGGTGGAAGGAGTATATAGAGGGTTTATACAAGGGCGATGTACTTCAGGACAGTATTATGGAAATGGGAGAGGATGTAGATGAAGATGAAATGGGAGATAAGATACTGCGTGAAGAGTTTGACAGAGCACTGAAAGACCTGATTAGAAACAAGGCCCCGGGAGTAGACAACATTCCATTAGAACTACTGATGGCCTTGGGAGAGCCAGTCATGACAAAACTCTACCACCTGGTGAGCAAGATGTAATAGACAGGCGAAATACCCACAGACTTCCAGAAGAATATAATAATTCCAATCCCAAAGAAAGCAGGTGTTGACAGATGTGAAAATTACCGAACTATCAGTTTAATAAGTCACAGCTGCAAAATACTAACGCGAATTCTTTACAGACGAATGGAAAAACTGGTAGAGGCGGACCTCGGGGAAGATCAGTTTGGATTACGTAGAAATGTTGGAACACGTGAGGCAATACTAACCTTACGACTTATCTTAGAAGAAAGATTAAGAAAAGGCAAACCTACGTTTATAGCATTTGTAGACTTAGAGAAAGCTTTTGACAACGTTAACTGGAATACTCTCTTTCAAATTCTGAAGGTGGCAGGGGTAAAATACAGGGAGCGAAAGGCTATTTACAATTTGTACAGAAACCAGATGGCAGTTATAAGAGTCGAGGGACATGAAAGGGAAGCAGTGGTTGGGAAGGGAGTAAGACAGGGTTGTAGCCTCTCCCCGATGTTATTCAATCTGTATATTGAGTAAGCAGTAAAGGAAACAAAAGAAAAATTCGGAGTAGGTATTAAAATTCATGGAGAAGAAGTAAAAACTTTGAGGTTCGCCGATGACATTGTAATTTTGTCAGAGACAGCAAAGGACTTGGAAGAGCAGTTGAACGGAATGGACAGTGTCTTGATAGGAGGATATAAGATGAACATCAACAAAAGCAAAACGAGGATAATGGAATGTAGTCAAATTAAATCGGGTGATGCTGAGGGGATTAGATTAGGAAATGAGACACTTAAAGTAGTAAAGGAGTTTTGCTATTTAGGGAGCAAAATAACTGATGATGGTCGAAGTAGAGAGGATATAAAATGTAGACTGGCAATGGCAAGGAAATCGTTTCTGAAGAAGAGAAATTTGTTAACATCGAGTATAGATTTAAGTGTCAGGAAGTCGTTTCTGAAAGTATTTGTATGGAGTGTAGCCATGTATGGAAGTGAAACATGGACGATAACCAGTTTGGACAAGAAGAGAATAGAAGCTTTCGAAATGTGGTGCTACAGAAGAATGCTGAAGATAAGGTGGGTAGATCACGTAACTAATGAGGAGGTATTGAATAGGATTGGGGAGAAGAGAAGTTTGTGGCACAACTTGACTAGAAGAAGGGATCGGTTGGTAGGACATGTTTTGAGGCATCAAGGGATCACAAATTTAGCACTGGAGGGCAGCGTGGAGGGTAAAAATCGTAGAGGGAGACCAAGAGATGAATACACTAAGCAGATTCAGAAGGATGTAGGTTGCAGTAGGTACTGGGAGATGAAGAAGCTTGCACAGGATAGAGTAGCATGGAGAGCTGCATCAAACCAGTCTGAGGACTGAAGACCACAACAACAACAACATCGAGCACATCTTGTGAATGACTTCCTTCAGGATAATGACATCGCTCGACTAGAGTGGCCAGCACGTTCTCCAGACATGAACCCTATCGAACGTGCCTAGAATAGATTGAAATGTCTGTTTATGGACGACGTGACCCACCAAGCACTCTGAGAGATCTACGCCGAATCGCCGTTAACGAGTGGGACAATCTGGACCAACAGTGCCTTGATGAACTTGTGGATAGTATACAGGCATGCATCAATGCAAGAGGACTTGCTACTGGGTATCAGAGGTACCGGCGTGTACAGCAATCTGGACGACCACCTCTTAAGGTCTCGCTGTATGGTGGTACAACATGCAATGTGTGTTTTTCATGAGCAATGAAAAGGGCGGAAATGAAGTTTATGTTGACCTCTATTCCAATTTTCTGTGCAGGTTCCGGAACTCTCGGAACCGAGGTGATGCAAAACTTTTTTTGATGTGTGTATTTACAAATGTATTACATTGGAGTAACTGGACATAACAAAAGCCATTTCTTCTTACCTGTTTCATTCATTTTTGTTCCGATTTCTGTCCAAATTCGTTTTTCAACTCGGCGTCAGCCATGTTCCACAAAATACGCTATTCCGATACCAACTCGATAAGCTGTTTACTCTCTGAGGCGTGGTACCCGTAAGCAGAAATTTATGGTTAATGCTTCAACAACTAGTTTGGAGGAATTAGCTTCTCTGCTGCTGCCCGTGCCCGCTAACAAATACTTAAGCTGTCGCCCAGTGGTTTGCTGCTGCCCAGTTCCACTTCCCCCACTTCTTCAACCAAGCAAATCGCTGCCACGCGCGGGAGAAACTCCACCCGCAGCACACAAGCGTTTCCCACACGTAGATCCCGCAGCAATACTACGTTTCCCGCACACTAGATTGGCTGGTTGGTTGGTTGATTTGGGGGGAGGGGACCAAACAGTGAGGTCATCGATCCCATCGTATTAGGGAAGAATGGGAAAGGAAATCGGCCGTGCCCTTTCAAAGGAACCATTCCGGCATTTGCCTGGAACGTTTTAGTGAAATCACGGAAAACCTAAATCAGGATGATCGGACGCGGGATTGAACCATCGTCCTCCCGAACGCGGCATCTGCAAGATTTTTCCTGCTCTGTTTTGTCTGAATGGGCTGAATTGACTTCGCCTCATTTTTAGTGCCTTTCAATTAGCCTTTTTAGTGTCTCTCAATTAGGCAAGTTGCATGGTTTGTGAAACGTTATTATAGTTTGGTGGACACTGGTGACCTGCACGAGTTCCACTGCTACAATCTGAAATGAAGTTAATGTATGTTATTTTACTGCTTTCCTAGATTCAATCCAACTTCCACGTACGTAATTTTAGGAGTGTCGAAACTAATTACTATTAATTTGCTTTTTATCTAGAATGCTTACAAAAGAAAAGTAAATATTCCCTTTTAGTTCGTGGAATTAATTTCAACGGTAAAAAATGCCTAGAACAGAATTTAGCAGAGATCCTGATGTATGACCAGAATGTTTCCATGAGCTGAGTTATGAAGATCGTGACTGTGATATTGCTATCTCAGAGAACGATGATTGAGTGCACGAAAGCGGTGATGATTCAGGGACTGAACAGACTGTACCAGAAATTATGACTCTGAATCACAAGAAATAGTTCAAGAGGACGCATTTCTTCAAGGAAAGTAATGGAGGAAACAAGATCCTACCAATGTTAGGACAATATCTTGTAATGTTATTATGCATTCAGCTGAACCTTAAAATGAAACTAGTATAACAGACGGAAATAGGTATTCTGAAGTTATTCTCGGATGAAGATATATTAAACATTATTGTAACACGTACTAAGACGTCAGTGAAGTTCGTGTTAAATTTTCTAGAGAAAGGGATGTTAAAGAAGCAGACGTTATACGTAGAGATCAGAGCTGTCAGTGACCTGTAACATCTGATGTAGATCTACGAGATGTTCTGGGAAGAAATTATCGAACTTGTGGGAGAAGTCAGAAGGCAATGGACTTGAATCGTGTTACTTACGCATGAGTGAAGACCGAATCATGTTGCTCTTTAGATGTTTGAGGTTTAATAGTATTCCTGACTTGCGAGACAGATTAAGACTGTGAGGTTGACAAGTTGGCTGCTGTCAGAGAGGTACTGGAGCTATTTACAAACAATTGCTAAAAACATTTGTCACTTAGTGTATGTATATCTTATTGTATAGTGTATTAAATTTATTGTATTTATATGGGCCGTTTAAAACGTCCAATTTTTTATATTTTAATCCATATTTCGCAGCTTCAAACGTGACTGTATTCGATACACTGGAGGTTTGAAAATAAAAAACGCCTTCAGTCACAACTTTTCGTGTTTTGTGTTTTATTAAGTACACGATGCATTTCCGACCCTGTGAGTACATCATCAGGTGTAATTTGTAGTAACACATGCTTTATTTTTTTCTCTTGAATGAGGTGAAATGCATATTCCTGTTACGAAAGAGTTTGATATTACGTTATGAATATCATAAGTCAAACGCGGAAAATATGTGCGAAATAGTGGAAAAGATGAACAGTGTAAACTTACCACACAATTCAAGAGAAGCGTTTTTAACGTTTTTGCACGAGCAAACATTCTTTTCTCCATCGTTTTCGTACATGTCTCTTCATTCAATATGCTCATTTGTATACACATGTTTGTAAACACCTCACATAAGCTTTTGTACATGATGTTGTTAAAGATGAATTTATTCGTGGTGTTAAAGATCTAATTATTAAACAATTGACATATGTGGAAAATAACTTTAGAATAGGTCTTTAAAATTACTAAAATAAATGTCGCTTGCGAAATCAGTTTGTTCATTTAACAGAGATTCTGGTTTTTTGATTTTGTGGAGGTATATCTTCAGTTGTTCTAACAAATTTAGGGTCTTACCATTGGCTTCGTTATGTAGTACTACCAAATTGTTTTCTAGACTGTTGATGACATGTTTCCTTTCCAGTATATGCTGTGCAATGACTGATTTTTCGAAGTGGTTGAGCCTGAGCGTTTACGTGTTCTTGAAAACGGGTTTTGCAGTTTGTGCCTGTTTTCCCCACATAGTAGGCATGACAACTGGGGCAAGATACTTTGTACTCTCCGCTGCTGTATGTTTGCGTGTTTGATTTTATCTTATGGACGAGTAAGTTTCCTAACCCAATATTAGTTGAGAATGCTACTGTTACATTTATTTTTTTTCAAAACGTTAGCGATTTTTTGTGATGTGGGACATAGATAAAGGATATGGCGGATATTTTCTCTTCTTTCACGGTGTGGCCGTTCGTTGCCTTACTTTTGTGTATTTGCCTGTTTAAATTGTCAATTGTTTTGGCTGTGTAGTCATTGCTTATGGCAATGCTCTTTATTGTATCTATCTCATTGTTGAGGGTGTTTTCTTCTAAATCAAGAGAATGTACTCTGTGTAGCGTGGACCTAAATGCAGCATGTTTCTGTGTGGTGAGATGGTATCAAGAGTTGTCCAATGTTATCTCTGTGTATGTGTGTTTTCGGTGTATGCTGAACTTATGTTTTTGTTAGTAGTTGGTAATTTTAAGATCCAGGAAATTTATGCTTTTGTTGTCCTCATGTTCTATTGTGAATTTTGTTTCAGTAGAAAGAAATGAATAATGCTAGTAGTTCTTCGATCTCATCTTTTGTTCCATCAAATAGCAGAAATGTATCATCAAAATATCTCCAGTAATATATTATTTTACTTCTGAATCTGTTGTTTTCATTAAAGAACTTACTTTCCACATGATTGAGAAACACGTCTGCCAGAAAACTTGATATGCTATTGTCCATGGCAAGACCCTCACTCTGTTAGTAAACTTTCCCATTAAATGTAAATTTATTGTGAGACCATATTAGCTGTAACATGTCCTTGACTTCTGATGTTTCTGCAATTGTCAATTTTTCATGTTTTATTAAGTTTTCAAAAATTATGTCTATTGTTTCTTCAGTTGGTACGTTTCTGAATAGGCTAGTTACATCAAAAGAGGCAAACCTGGCACCTGCAGGAATATTTATATCTTTAATTTTAGTTGCTAATTCATTTGTGTTCATAACTAAGTATGATTTATCAAACGTATAGTACCGTTTGAAAATTTTGTTCAGTGATTGGGTGACTTTGAGGCTGGTGTTTTTTTTAGAATTAACAACGGGCCTCTGGGGAACGTGGGGTTCGTGGGTCTTAGGTTGAGCTCTCAGTTTTGGGGCTGTGGGATTCAGTAAAATAGTGTTTTTGCTTGTTTTCTGTGAGGGGGAAATTGTATTTATTAACCATTTTTATGATTTTGTTCTGGAATTTTATAGTTGGATCTTGTTTGAGCTCTGTTACGTTGTTTTCGGAAAAGAATGTTCGTTTTTTAGTGATGTACTCATCTTTGTTCATAATTGAGTACTACAGAATTGCTTTTGTCAGCTTTCAGAATCATAGTATTGTTATTATTGCGTTTCATGTTTATGCTGTTTACTAACTTTCTCTCTTGATAAACTACTTTGGAAGTTTCATTATGGTTACTTATGCTTTTCTCAATAATTTTATTCATGTTGTGTGGTTCTAGGCGTTTCAGTTCGGAACCGCGCGACTGCTACGGTCGCAGGTTCGAATCCTGCCTCGGGCATGGATGTGTGTGATGTCCTTAGGTTAGTTAGGTTAAGTAGTTCTAAGTTCTAGGGGACTGATGACCTCAGATGTTAAGTCCCATAGTGCTCAGAGCCATTTGAACCATTTTTCATGTTGTTTGGTAAGACAGTCTGTTCAGTGTTACTTAGGTCAGCTAAATCAGCTGCTTTTTTTTAGTGTGTATGATGAGGTTTTTTAGGTTATTGTTACTTAATCTAGGTTTTACATTGTTTTTTAGCCCTTTCTTGAGTAGATGTTCTTGTTCACTGAAGGTGATGTCTATTTGGTTAATGACTCTTTCATAAAACTGTATTTTGTTGGATGGTTGGTTGTCTTGTTGCTGATGCAGTTTTAGTTGCATGGCTTTTAATTTCTTTTGGTGCCTGTGTGATTTCAGTTTGCATTTTGTTTACAATACTTTCAACATACTCTTCAACGGCTTTTAGTTCTAATGGATGTAGTGTATTAGCTAATTGTAAATATGTGTTATAACAGCACTTAATGATATCTTCTTTCTTCTTATACTGAGATTTTACTTCTGACTTCATCCACTTTTCCATGTCCTAGCGCCCTGTTCTTAGCCAGCGTGCGGCGACTGTGAAGGTAGGCCAGCTGCGACCGTCAAATGCGGCCGGCGCGCACGCAGCAGGCGTCAAGGCGCTCACAACATGTACGTGTGTCGCTTCTTGCCGCTAACGGTGCAGCTCACTCCTGGCAGCGCACGTGATAGTATAGCCAGCAGCCGCACCTCGCCTTGCGCACGAGCGAAGCCTCTCGTTACCCAACACGCGCACCTCACAGTTGTTTTCGGCGCATTGAATATTCGTCTTACACACGTCACTCTTGGTAGTATTACTTGTAATTACACTACTGGCCATTAAAATTGCTACACCAAGAAGAAATGCAGATGATAAACGGGTATTCATTGGACAAATATATTATACTAGAACTGACATGTGATTACATTTTCACGCAATTTGGGTGCATAGATCCTGAGAAATCAGAACCCAGAACAACCAACTCTGGCCGTAATAACGGCCTTGATACGCCTGGGCATTGAGTCAAACAGATCTTGGGTGGCGTGTACAGGTACAGCTGCCCATGCAGCTTCAACACGATACCACAGTTCATCAAGAGTAGTGACTGGCGTATTGTGACGAGCCAGTTGCTCGGCCACCATTGACCAAACGTTTTCAATTTGTGAGAGAGCTTGAGGAACTATACCAGCAGCCCAACATAGCAGGAGCTGTCAAAGCCAAACGAATGCAGTGGGCCGGCCATGTGGCCCGGATGGAGGATCACAGATGGCCTCGGAAGCTCCTGGATTTCACACCTACAGGAAAGAGACCGCCAGGGAGACCCAAGAAGCGTTGGAGGGATGGACTCCATGAAGATTTAAAACAAATGTCAATAGATGTGGACGAATGGCGGATAGCAGCAATGGACAGAATACAGTGGAGGAGGAAACTTGTAGATGCGTGCGGTCCACTGGGCCTGATCACGTAGTAGTAGTAGTAGTAGAGAGATCTGGAGAATGTGCTGGCCAGGGCAGCAGTCGAACATTTTCTGTATCCAGAAAGGCCCGTACAGGACCTGCAGCATGCGGTCGTACATTATCCTGCTGAAATGTAGGGTTTCGCAGGGATCGAATGAAGGGCAGAGCCACGGGTCGTAACACATCTGAAATGTAACGTCCGCTGTTCAAAGTGCCGTTAATGCGAACGAGAGGTGACCGAGACGTGTAACCAAAGGCACCCCATACCATCACGCCGGGTGATACGCCAGTATGGCGATGACGAATACACGCTTCCAATGTGCGTTCACCGCGATGACACCAAACACGAATGCGACCATAATGGTGCTGTAAACAGAACCTGGATTCATCCGAAAAAATGACGTTTAGCCATTCGTGCACCCAGGTTCGTTGTTGAGTACACCATCGCAGGCGCTCCTGTCTGTGTTGCAGCCATCCGGATAAGATGCCTGTCATCTCGACTGCTAGTGATACGAGGCCGTTGGGATCCAGCACGGCGTTCCGTATTACCCTCCTGAACCCACCGATTCCATATTCTGCTAACAGTCATTGGATCTCGACCAGCGCGAGCAGCAGTGTCGCGATACGACAAACCGCAATCGCGATAGGCTACAATCCGACCTTTATTAAAGTCGGAAACGTGATGGTACGCATTTCTCCTCCTTACATGAGGCATCACAACAACGTTTCACCTGGCAACGCCGGTCATCTGCTGTTTGTGTATGAGAAATCGGTTGGAAACTTTGCTCATGTCAGCACGTTGTAGGTGTCGCCACCGGCACCAACCTTGTGTGAATGCTCTGAAAAGCTAATCATTTGCATATCACAGCATCTTCTTCCTGTCGGTTAAATTTCGCGTCTGTAGCACGTCATCTTCGTTGTGTAGCAATTTTAATGGCCAGTAGTTTAAATGCCAGATCATGACGCAGTGGCGGTAAACGCCTTCAGGAAATCGTACGAGTAAGATGATAATAATACTGTCCCCACTCGCCGTTGTATAGCGTGGTCGTGTGGCTAAAGATGTCAAATTACGGAGCTGAAAGAAGATTTTACCTTCTGCAAGCCAACATTTTTCACTTTCGCGTTTCTAACAGATTCTGGAACCAACAATGGCATTTGTATTCGTACTTCTCACAAATATTTGGCCGCTTTTTTCGAATTTGTAGAGATTTCTGAGAGTATGGTTAGGTAGCAGCCTAAGAGTAATGCAAGGACGCCCAGACGAGGCACCAACAACGGGACATTGCGCCCCCTTGCTCTCATGAAAAGGAAAGAATATAGTGCAATCAGTTGTTTTTCTTTCAAGAAACTGATTTAAAAGCCGGTATAACTAGAGTTTGTAACAGAGTCAGAACTGGCACTTTTTTTACTGTTATTTACAAGCCGCCATTCGTCTTCCAAAACACTAAAAATATTCCGTACCACCAGGTCTAAGGCCCTCCTCCTCCCCTCCCCCCCCCCCCCCCTCCCACACACAAACTATTGTATGGGCGCTCTCTAGTAGTGAAACGAGCAGCAATGACGTTTATAGTTCGTCACATGTCACAATTATTTGGCTGTTTATTTCCGAAAATGTCACTATATCCGAGGGATGGTCAGGCAAGAACCGAAGAAGACACCTTTTATGGTGCGTTATAATTTGACGTATGTAACCACACGCCATGTTCGATATCGGCGCGCCAAAAACAGCGGTCAGGTGCGCTTGCTAGCTACCGGGAGGCTTTTGCGCATGACAAGGCGAGGTGCGTGTGCTTGGCCGGCAGCAGGCTGAACTTCGTCCCCTGCGTCTTGGAATGTGCGAAGACGGTGTCTGGCCGACAGCATAGCGAGCCCGCTGTGACACCGAGGCTTGGCTCGCAATGCACTAACAGCGGCGATACTGACTGGCCATAACATCGAACATAACCGAAAGTAAACGGCTGCCCTATGGACCGAAAGGTCGGGACGTATCTCACTTCTGACGCGAATGTACGGGGTCGAACGGTCAGGACTTGCGAGTAGGCGTCCGGAGGTGATGTTGAGTGACAGAACAGGAAATTAATTATAAGAATAATATGAATTCGTGTTGTCTGTTCCTTCGGACATGCACGAAAGAACAGACACCTGCCGGCCAGAGTTGCCGAGCGGTTCTAAGCGCTTCAGTCTGGAACCGCGCGACCGCTACGGTCGCAGGTTCGAATCCTGCTTCGGGCATGGATGTGTGTGATGGCCTTAGGTTAGTTAGGTTTAAGTAGTTCTAAGTTCTAGGGGACTGATGACCTCAGAAGTTAAGTCCCATAGTGCTCAGAGCCATTTGAACAGACACCACGCGGAATCTGCAGATGTGATGCACTGAGGTGACAGACGTCTTGAGATACCTTCTGGTGTCGTGTCTGACGTCCTTTTGCCCGGCGTAGTGCAGCAACATAGACTCGACAAGTCGCTGGAAATTCAAATGGAGCGCTATGGGACTTAACATCTGAGTTCATCAGTTCCCTAGAACTTAGAACTACTTAAACCTAACTAACCTAAGGACATCACAAACAACCGTGCTCGAGGCAGGATTCGAACCTGCCACCGTAGCGGTCGTGCGGTTCCACACTGAAGCGTCTAGAACCGCTCGGCCACAGCGGCTCTCTCGCTGGAAGTCCCCTGCAGAAATATTGATCCATGCTACCAATATAGTGGAAGTGTTGTTAGTGTGGGATTTTGCGCACGAACTGACCTCTCGATTATGTCCCATAAATTTTAGATGGTATACATGTCGGGCGATCTGGAGGCCAAATCACTCTCTCGAATTGTCCCGAATGTTCTTCAAACCGGTGATATGGCGCATTGTCATCCCTGGAAACTCCGTCGTTGTTTGGGAACAAGATGTCAATGATGACCGCAAATGGTCTCCTAGTAGCCGAACACAACCATTTCCAGGCAATGATCCTTCAGTTGGACCAGAGGAACTAGTCCGTTCTCTGTAAGCACAGCCCACACCATTACGGGGCCACAACCAGCTTGCACAGTGCCTTGTTGACTTGGGTCCATGACTTCGTTGGGTTTCCGCCACTCTCGAAACTTTCCATTAGCATTTTCCAACTGAAAACGGGACCGATATGTTCACGTGCCCAGAAGAGGCACTGCAGGCTATATGCTGTTAGCAAAGGCATTCGCGTCGAACGTCTGCTGCAATAGCCCATGAACACCAAATTTCGCCACGCTGTCCTAACGGATACGTTCGTCGTACGCCCCATATTCATTTCTTCGGTTATTTCCGGTAGTGTCGCTAGTCTGTTAGGACTGACAACTCTGAAAAAAAGACGCTGCACTCGGTCGTAAAGTGAAGGCCATCGGTCACTGCGTTGTCTGTGGTGAGACGTACTGCCTGCAATGTGGTATTCTCCTCACACTCTTGACATTGTCGACCTCGGAATACGGTACTGGATTTCGTAACGATTTCCGAAATGGAACGTTTCATGGATTTAGCTCCGATTCCGCGTTCAACGTGTGTTAATTCCCCGTCGTGAGGCCATAATCACGTGTGAAACTTTTTCACATGAATCGCCTGAGTACAAATTGCAGCTCTGTCAATGCACTGCCGTTTTGTACCTTGTGTACGCGATACTACCCCCATGAGTTTTGTCACCTCAGTGTATTATGCAATTTGAAGGTGGAGGGTGAGGTTGGGAAGAGAAATAAAATGAAAGGGAAGGAATTAATGATGTCAGATGCACTGGGACTTTATGCAGAGTCAAGGGAACGACTGAAAATTTGTACCGGACCGTGGACTCGAGCCCGGGATCTTCCACTTACTATACACTTGTGTTAGCGACTGCGTCACGTGCACAGTGTGTTTATCGCAACTGCACGGACTATCTGGCTACGCCCGTCGCCCGACCCTGTCAATATCCCCCTTGCTTGCTGCTTCGAGTCTCCAGCAGAAGGCCGAACTTGAGTGCACATTCGCACTGAAAATGGTGGAGTCATCGCCCGTCGAGGCGGATCAATTATGTGATTGCGTAGTGTTTTTTCCTTTGAAAATGTCCAAAAGAAGAGATATCACGCGGAATCACCAATGCGATACATATTATGTCAAATAGAGAGAATATATTTCAATGTATTGGGCACACGGAGCGTCCATAAGGTAGGATGTTACCAGGTGTAGGCCAGTCTAAGAGGTCGACCATAAAGAAAATGGGCAGTGGGTGGAGGGGCGGTTCGTGTTAAGTTCTGTTGGTGAACGGTCACTGGTCACAGAGCCAGAGGCTCTGCCTCCCAAGAAACACGTCTGTTCTACTCGAGGTCTGGATAACATAGAAGCTACTGAGATCTGCTCTGCAGAAACCTCCAGCGTCCATACACGTGACTTGTCTCCCACGTGCGCTACTGGCTAAACTGATGACGTAAATTCGCTAGCTACTTCAACAGAGGGTTAATGCATCTCTTGTGAGCATTTTTAACCGGACGGAACTGTCTCTGTTCTGAAAGTAAGGCAACTTGTGTCAAGTAGTTACTTTGGCAGTAAACCTCCGTAGACTTAACTGGGGCCTTAGAAATTTATTTTTTTAAAACCATCTTCATAAATATTCCTTGACTGGCTGGCAAGTTGTACAACTCGTCCACTAGTCTGGGAAGACAACAGAAGATACCAAAAGGAAAGACAAAGTTCCAAATTTCGCTGGAGTATCATACATCTGTCTCTACATCTACATAGATGCTCCGCAAGCCATGGTACAGTGCGTGGCGGAGGGTAGCCCTTTCACTAAAAGTTATTTCCTTTTCAGTTCCACTCGCAAATAGAGCGAAGAAAAGCGATTACTTAAAAAATCGTTCAAATGGCTCTGAGAACTATGCGACTTAACTTCTAAGATCATCAGTCGCCTAGAACTTAGAACTAATTAAACCTAAATAACCTAAGGACATCACACACATCCATGCCCGAGGCACGATTCGAACCTGCGACCGTAGCGGTCGCTCGGTTCCAGACTGTAGTGTCTAGAACCGCACGGCCACTCCAGCCGGCAGCGATTACTTACACGCCTCCGTATGAGCCCTGATTTCCCGTATCTTATCTTCATGGTCCTTACGCGCAGTGTGTGTTGGAGGCAGTAGAATCGTTCGGCAGTCAGCTTTAAATGCCGGTTCTCTAAAT
Organism: Schistocerca nitens; assembly: GCF_023898315.1. Classification (NCBI taxonomy): domain Eukaryota; kingdom Metazoa; phylum Arthropoda; class Insecta; order Orthoptera; family Acrididae; genus Schistocerca; species Schistocerca nitens. The sequence goes on along the minus strand of NC_064618.1, from coordinate 279,387,865 downwards.
GACCTCAATAGTGTTCCTCGTAAAGAACGTCGCCTTCCCTCTGGGATTCCCATTGGAGTTCCTGAAGCTTGCATTTCACTTGCATGTTGTGCGAACCTACCGGTAACAGATTTGGCAGCCGCCTCTGAATGGCTTCGATGTCTTCCTTAAATCCAACCTGGTATGGATACCAGACACTCGAGTAGTGCTCAGAAATATGTCGCATTAGCGTCTCATTTACAGGTGAACCAAACGTTCCTAAAATTCTCTCAACAAGCCGAAGTCGACCATTCGCCTTCCCTACCATAATCTTTACACGTTCGTTCCATTTCACATCACTTTGCAACGTTACGCAGATATTTAAACGACGTGACTGTGTCAGGCAGTTCACTACTGATCCTAAGGCCGTCGGCACACGGACCGTGCATCAGAACGTTGAGCGTTGAGCGCGCCGAGTTTCTGACGTCATAGCGTGGAATAGCGCGTTCGGGAGTCTTAAGAACATGCAGAGCAATATGTAGCATGTCAGATATTCTGAGCGTGCGTCTGAGCGTTGACCAGTGAGATGGCACAACGCCACCGACGCCACGTGCACGCCATCTCCCTTCAGCACAGACCTGTGAGGCGCCATATTGGCACTCAGTTCAAGCCATACATACATATGCAGTTTCTGAGCACCAAAAAATTAAGAATCACTCGAAAACCCGTTATTAACTGTGTGATTCGTTGCAATAAAGTAATGATAAACATCATATTCGTGGCAAAAGAATTATTGTAACTTGTGTATTATGAGAGTATGCCATTTGAAGGCAGCGGCACACTGAGGATCCACCAAAAACACACTGTTCTTGGTACAATTTGTTATAAATTAAATTGCAATTAGTAACATAGCTACGATTAAAGCAAGTGGTAACATGTTGGGTAGGAACAGTGATTAAGTAAGAATGACCTTAGGGTTCTACTAAAATGTGGAAATGATAAAATAATGTTTGTCTTATGTGGAGAAATTGCAAATTTGTGTCGTACTGTTTATAATGGAACTTTTATAAGCCTGTGTCTTTATTGATTGGACATGGATATTGAAGTTTTTATTGTGTGTATTACATATAAAACAACGTGACTAGGATGTGGACAGTGAAGGGACTGTGCGTTTTAATAGAGCTAACGTGGGAATTTTACGCACGCCTGTTGAGTAAACAGTGTGATTTACGAACTAGCAACATCCCACAACTGCCGCTGGAGTGCGTTGCGATCGCGTGTACCACGTTGGGGCCCACGTACCGTATGCACAAGTCGCATCGTTCCTGAGCGTTCAGCAGCACATTGAACTCAGCACGCTCATCGTTGACGTTCATCAGCACGGTCCGTGTGCCGACGGCTTATGAAGCAAACATACAGTCGTACAGACTCCCGTACCGAGGACATAGTAGCAGGCACCCCTGGCCAAGAGAAGCACCTGAAAGGGCTGAAAACGAATAAGTCGTCAGGTCCAGATGGAATTCCAATTCGGTTTAACACAGACTACACTGCGGCATTGGCTACTTTTTTTGTGGGGAGAGGGGGTGGGAGGCGTCATCAGTCTCCTGACTGGTTTGATGCGGCCCGCCACGAGTTCCTCCTCTGTGCCAACCTCTTCATCTCAGAGGGCACTTCCAATCTACGTCCTCGATTATTTGTTGGATCTATTCCAGTCTGTCTTACTTTACAGTTTTTGACCTCTACAGCTCCCTCTAGTACCATGGAAGTCATTCCCTCATGTCTTAATAGATGTTCTCTCATCCTGTCCCTTCTCCTTATCGGTGTTTACCATATATTCCTTTCCTCTCCGAGTCTGCTCCTGGCTCTTATTAGCTCTAATTTACAGCGAATCTCTTCCCCAGCGCATAGGGGATGGAAGAAAAGAACGCAGGTGACTTCTGTATATGAGAAAGATAGAGGATGGACCCACAGAATTACAGACACCCTTAAGATCTACTGTATATGCTGCAGAATTCTTGAACACATTCTGAGTTCGAATGTAATATATTCCTTGATACATAAAAGCTTCTGTTCATAAACCAACATGGATTTTGAAAGCATCAGGCTCACGGATTAGTTTCCCAAATACATGAGTGGCTCGAGGACATTTTAAGTAACAAAACCCAGTACGTTGTCCGCGACGGCGAGTGTCCATCGGAGACCAGGGCATCGTCAGGAGTGTCCAAGGGAAGTTTGATAGAATAACTCTTATTCTCTATGTAAGTAAATGCTCTGATGGACAGGGTGAGCAGCTAGTCACTGCTATTTGCTGATGACGCTGTGATGTACGGCCAAGATTTCCGTCCCCGGTAGCTGAGTGGTCAACGAGACAGAATGTTAACCCTAAGGGCCCGGATTCGATTCCTGGCTGGGTCGGAGATTTTCTCCCCTCAGGGACTGGGTGTTGTGTTGTCCTAATCATCGTTTCATCCCCATCGACACGCAAGTCGCTGAAGTGGCGTCAAATCGAAAGACTTGCACCCGGTGAACGGTCTACCCGATGGGAGGCCCTAGTCACACGACATTATTATTATATACGGCCAAGATGACTTAGATTTTAGTAGGTGTGATCAAAGGCAGCTTGTTCTAAATGTAGTTTCAGATGAGCAGCAAAAACAATCGTCTAACGCTCGAATGCAGCATTAGCAATGTTTTGCTTGACACAGTAACACCGATTAAATATCTGAGAGTAACGTTGCAAATTGATATGAAATGGAATGAACACGTCAGGTTGGTAGTAAGGAAGGCGTGTGATCGACTTTGTTTTAGTAGGAGAATTTTTGGAAACAGTCGCTCATCTATGAAGGAGATGGCGTATAGAGCGCTAGTGCAACCTATTCTTTAGTACTGCTCTAGTGTTTGGGATTCGCACCACGTCGGTTTAAAGGAAGACACTGAGGCAATACAGAGACATGTTGCTAGATTTGTTACTGGGAGGTTCGATCGGCACGCAGGTAGATGCGTCGTGAAGTGAAGTGGGACACCTGGGGAGACGACGACGCTCTTTTCGCGAGGCACTATTTCGAAAGTTGAGAACGGGAATTTCAGAGCCACTGCAGAACGGTTCTACTGCCTCCAATATACATTTCGCGTAAGGACCACGTAGACGAGCTAAATTAGGGCTCATACGGAAACTTTTAACCAGTCATTTTCCCTCGCTCTGTTTACAAGAGAAACGGGAAACGGTATGACTTAAATGGTGGTACGTGGTACGCTCCGCAATACATCGTACGTTGGTTTGCAGAGTACGTATGTAGATGTACAAGCAGGACCTGTGTGAAAGGGACCTTCATGTATACAAAGCAGAAGCGTGCGTATTTGCTCGCAGTGTCGCTCTGCTGGACACGCGCCCGCGTCTTGGGACTCGCCGATGACGTCACCAGCGCTTGTGCTTGGGGGAGGGGAGGAGAGAGTCCCGTTCCGCGCTACGCGCGGACATAATGAGAGCAGAGTCCTCTGGCGCTCCTAAGGCGAATCTTCGCCCGCCTGCCGCCGCGTTCGGCGTGCGCTACCGGGCGTAGCACTCTCTCTCCTGCTCCTAATTAATATGTACCGCTAAGGAGAAGGCGGCGCACTGAACTCCCGTTACAGGGCGGACTCTGCACGATGATATGCACACGGGAGTCAGGTTCTTAGAAAACGGTAAGCAAGTACGCCGACCTTTGCAGGTAATCAGCACTTGGTGCGAAGACTGACAGCTTGCCCGCAATATACGAGGGCCATCTTTTAAGGGGGGAAACACATTAGGAGGCTGTTTGACACTGACTTTTCGGTACTTTTTTGGGTGGGAAGAATTAATTTGACTTTAATCAAATTTTGACATAATTTCATTCATATTTCGAACAGTTTTAGTGAATTTTTTTGAATAATTTCAGCCAAAGATGACAGTTACGCTGTTATGTACGCTGAAGGTTGTGAGTATAGTTCCCCAATTGCGTGCAGTATATCTGAAATGAAAAAGGTTTTAATTTTACATAAATAACATACATTCTAAGAATATGAACCTCAATGCAGGTGAAAATCATGAAAATTAAAAATTTTACAGTCGTTGGAACAATTTACTTCAATTTTCACGATTTTTTCTCTAATTACGCAAAAAAATACCTTAAAAATCGTGATATCATCTCACAAGTTGGTTCATATAATTCGTAATTTTATAAAGAACCATGCTATCAATTTTCATAATGATCTGTTCTATACTTTTTGAGTTAGACTGCACGCAAATGTGAAAAAGTCATTTCGAAATAAACACGTTTGAAAAAAATAAATAAATAAATGCCGGCCTATGTGGCCGAGCGGTTCTAGGCGCTACAGTCTGGAACCGCGCCACCGCTACGGTCGCAGGTTCGAATCCTGCCTCGGGCATGGCTGTGTGATGACCTTAGGTTAGTTAGGTTTAAGTGGTTCTAAGTTCTAGGGGACTGATGACCTCAGAAGTTAAGTCCCATAGTGCTCAGAGCCATTTGAACCTGTTTTTTTTTAAATAAATCGTCGGAATCTAGAAAGTCAAGGGAGTGAACAATTATGTAAAATTCTTACCGATTAATCTGCGATTCCAGCACCATACAGTAATCCTTCTTCTTCCTCATAGGCTTCGTTTTGCGCTTGCAGCAGTGTTTTCCGAGCTTTCCGACCTTCCTTCGATTCCAATGAACTACGTCGATTCTGCCCACTCACGCGCTGATATTCTATTTGTTCGGCATACTTGAAGCTCTGCATGCCTACTACAATTCTTGCCTCGCTCATGACCATCAGAAAGGATGATTTTCCTTCATTGAATAAGCCCACTGCTAAATACGATGCCAATTCAACGACTTTTAGTCCGGTGTGCAAGTGTTTAGGAGCTAATTGCCAAATAGTGGAATTAAAACTTTCATTCGCATATTCTGTCTGGCCACCTAAACATCTCTCCAGTAATTCATGCCTTGATAAATTTTCATATATTGGAATAATTTCCTTCTGTACTTCGGGTGCAATGGAGTAGGATGCGGTTCACGTTCCATTCCAAGGGCTGTTCGTTTCTGCCACTCGCACCAGCTGTCTTCTCCCTCTGCGCAATACTCGTGACGAGGATTTTCATCCGTGGAAATCAGATGATAGTATGTCGCCATAATTGCTTTTTTTCATGTCTCCACACTATCTATATGTCTTCGAATTGCTAGTCCATAATAAGTGCTGCGCTTTTCCACTAATGACTCTGTGAGTTTGCCTTTTAGTTTTTCGAATGTTTCGGATTCGAGCCCCCATTATCTTCCGGACGTGACCTACACATCGCTTTTTAAAACTTTTTAAAATTTAAACGAATGAGAATTTCGCTTTGAAATTTTGTCAGCCTGTTCTTGGATAGTTCCACTAACGATTTATGCAATAAAAAAATCGGATTTTTTGAACCTCCTGATGTGGTTTACCCCCTGAACTCTTTCAACTGACCAAGAAGCAAATTTCTGTAATTTTTTAAAATTAAATTCTGCTTATTTGAGGTTTAGTAATTAACTACTGCGAACATTTCCAAATTTTTAATTTGTAACTCCAAGCTCATTTTGGTGGATGTGTACGTTTGCTATGTGCTTTAAGAGTACATTACGTGCAGAAGTAGCAATATCTTTAAAAAATTGATTTTCTTGGGTTTTCTTTGTTTCCTGTCACTGCCTGTTGTGAAGTTAACAATGTACGTTTAAAGTGAAACACAGATGAACCATGCATTTTTCACAAATATTGTTAAACGAATTTCAGTTGTTTTGGAAGCACAATTAGCACACCTTCTCACATATGACTTGGTCTAGGACGACAAATATTTTCAATTCGATTTTATTTTTATAATGCCTTTCCCATCACACATACAGGCATGTCTAAAGGAACAGACATTGTAAGAATAAAATATTACAGCCTAGACGAGCAAAAATGAAGATACTACTAACGTTGAACACGTTTGCCTCATTAACCACGTTCCGAGAATCCAGGAAAAGCTGTGAGCATTGGGAAGAGGTCGTACACACTGCACTGTGGCGTGTGGAGGTTTGGATCGGTCCTGGAAGCGTGCACAGATAGCCGAGACTGTTAAGGCGACTGCTTGCAATAAGGCGAAAATTCGGGTTCGAGTCCCTCTTCGACTCAAATTTCCTGTGTCAGCAATACGTATTCAGCTGACGTCAAAATTAGCGTACAGCTACTAATAATTCGGAATTTTGAGTTCTCCTCTTGATTTTGATGACTCTAACAGCCCCAAATTAGATGTGGAGCAACACACCACCTGCTCGCTAGTGAATTCATAGGCTTTCCTGGACTCACGTCAGCTTTACACTGTAATTTTTGATAGATGACAAATGAACTGTGCTCATCGACATCCATAGGATAAAAAAAGAGCCTTAAATAGCACTTTACTTTTGTTTTACTATCGATGTTATATGCTACCTTCTTCTGATCTGTGAGTTCAACACGTCCCATGCACTGATTCTCTTGATGTACCATCACTGGACAATAAACATTAATTTTGTGATAAGTACCAGAATAGTTTGTTTTCACTGATTCTGTTGGAAGAGGGGGTATAAAATTACAGGGAAGAAAGAGATCTTTATGGTCTATCCATTTCAAGGCAGTCAGACCACTGCAATTGAGCATGTACACTGAAGAGCCAAAGAAACTGGTACACCTGCCTAATATCGTGTAGGGTACCCGCGAGCACGCAGAAGTGACGCAACACGACGTAGTATGTACTCGACTAATGTCTGAAGTAGTGCTGCAGAGAAATAATACCGTGAATCCTGCAGGGCTGTCCATCAATCCGTAAGAGTACGAGGTGGTGAAATTTTGAAATCGGATTGGACAATGTTTAGGAAGGATAGGACTGATACTATCGGAGGTGGTGTGTTCATTGCAGTTAAAAGCTGTTTAAACGTAGTTGAGATCGATACTGGGTCGGACTGTGAAATAGCTACTAATATTTCGGAATTCTGAATTCTCCTCTTGATTTTAATGACTGTTGTTCAGCTTCGTTTGTCACCTCGAACAGCCCCTGTCAATCATACAAGGAGTGACCTTTGTATTAGGAAGTTTTTATAGACCACCTGCATCCGCAACAAACGTCCCAGAACGTTTCAGGGAAAGTCTTGAGTACATAGGAAATAAATATCCAAATTATCCATTAGTTATAGGTGGAGACTTTAATCTGGCGTACATTGACTGGGAAAATTACACGTTTATCACAGGGGGCAGAAGTAAAGACTCGTGTGAAGTTATTCTATGAGCGCTCTCAACATACAACCTTGAGCAATTGGTTAGAAAACCAACTCGAGATGGGAACATATTGGATATCTTGGCGACAGACAGACCCGATCTTTCAGAGGAAGTCAACCTAAAAGAAGGTGTAAGCGACCATAATGTCGTTGTGGCTTCTTTGTAAGTGGAAGTTGCAAAAAAACCAAAGAAACAGCGTAGAGTTTTCTTGTTTGGGAAAGCAAATAGCCGGCCGGTGTGGCCGTGCGGTTCTAGGCGCTACAGTCTGGAACCGCAAGACCGCTACGGTCGCAGGTTCGAATCCTGCCTCGGGCATGGATGTGTGTGATGTCCTTAGGTTAGTTAATTTTAAGTAGTTCTAAGTTCTAGGGGACTGATGACCACAGATGTTAAGTCCCATAGTGCTCAGAGCCATTTGAACCATTTTGAAAGCAAATAAAAGTGTTATTAATGAATATCTTCATACTCAGCTCCATGTATTCACCGTAGGACACAAAGATATTGAGCATCTTTGGTCGGAATTTAAAGGTATTGTCCGCCACGTGCTTGAGAAATGTGTGCCTAGAAAAATATAGGGGAGGAAAAGGATCCACTTTGGTTCAACAAACAAAGAAGTTGCTGAGAAAGCAGAGAATTTTTCACAGTCGTTTTAAACACAGTCACTGCCCCGCTGACAAACAGAAATGAAAGCAGCTGTCAAAAGGTCAATGAGAAATCCATTTAACGAATTTGAAAGCAATATTTTATCTGCAGATTCTAAAAAAAAGAAAATTTGGTCGTATGTAAAATCTATGAACGCTACAAATAATTCAATATCTTCTCTTGCGGACAGTACGGTAATGTAACAGATGATGATAAACAGAAGGCCGAAATTCTAAACCTAGCTTTCAGAAACTCGTTTACGGTAGAGGACTGCAGTACCATTCCCCCTTTCAACCATCGAACAAACGCAAGGATAGCTGACATAGTGTTTAGTGTATCTGGGATTGTAAAACAGTTAAGGTACTTCGACGCCAGGAAGGCATCTGGCCGAGACGGTATCCCCGTAAGATTTTATGTTGACTATGCTACAAATATAGCACCATTCTTATCCATCATCTATCAGAGATCACTGGAACAGCGGAAAGTTCCACGGGACTGGAAGAAGGCCCAGGTCATAACAATCTATAAAAAGGGTAGAAAATCGGATGCACATAATTACCGGCCAATTTCACTGACATCGATTTGTTGTAAAATCGTGGAGCATATTTTGTGTTCAGACATAATGACCTTTCTAGACTCTGAGAAGCTGATCTGCAGCAACCAGCACGGTTTTAGGAAGCAGCGGTCATGCGAGACACAGCTGGCCCTCTTTGTGCGTGATTACAACAGGTTCTAGATACCGGCTCCCAGGCTGATGCTATATTCCTCGGCTTTCGAAAGGCGTTCGACTCAGTTCCACACTGTCGCTTACTCCAAAAAGTGCGCGCTTACGGTCTATCCGATGTCATATGCGGTTGGATAGTAAGCTTTCTAACAGACAGAGAGCAGTATGTCGTCCTGAATGGGGAGACTTCAACAGAAACAAGCGTAACATCACGTAACATCAGGTGTGCCCCATGGCAGCGTAATAGTTCCGCTGCTTTTTACGATATACATAACCGATCTGGTTGATGGTTTTGACGGCGGCATTAGACTGTTTGCCAATGATGCAGTAGTCTACAGGAAAGTAATATCACACAAAAGTTGTGAACAAATCAATGAGGATTTGCAGAAAATAAATGCGTGGTGTAATGACTGGCAGTTATCTCTCAATATTAGTAAGTGCAACCTACTGCGTATAACAAAGCGAAACGAGTACAAAATAAACGCCCAGTCTTTGGAAGCGGCAACGTCCGTCAAGTATCTGGGTGAGACTATTCGAAATGATCTCAAATGCCCACTGCCACACACCGCTTGGTGGCTAGTGGAATATATATGTAGATGAAGTTGTAGATCTCTTCTGAACAACACGTTACGAGGGATCCCAGATATGCTCAATAATGTTCATGTCTGGGGAGTTTGGAGGGCAACGGAAGTGTTTAAACTCAGAAGAGTGGTATTACAGTCACTCCGTAGAATTTCTGGGCGTGTGGGTGGCGCATGGACATGCTGGAGTTGCCCAAGTCCGTCGGAATGCACAATCGACGTGAATGGATGCAGGTGATCAGACAAGATGCTTACTTACATGTCACCTGTCAGAATCGTACCTAGACGTATCAGGGGTCCCACATAACTCCAACTGCACACGCTCCACACCATTACAGAGCCTCCACCACCTTGAACAGTAAACTACTGACATGCAGTGTCCATGAATTCACGATGTTCTCTCCATATCCGTACGCGTGCATCCGTTCGATACAATTTGAAACGAGACTCGTCTGACCAGGCAACATGTTTCCAGTCATTATGTGGCCGAGCGGTTCTAGGCGCTACAGTCTGTATCCGCGCGACCGCTACGGTCGCAGGTTCGAATCCTGCCTCGGGCATGGATGTGTGTGATGTCCTTAGGTTAGTTAGGTTTAAGTAGTTCTAAGTTCTAGGGGACTGATGACCTCGGAAGTTAAGTCATATAGTGCTCAGAGCCTCTAATGTCGGTGTTCACGGGTCCAGGTAAGGTGTAAAGCTTTGTGTCGTGCAGTCATCAAGGGTACATGAGTAGGCCTTCGGCTCTGAAAACCCATATCGACGATGTTTTGTTGAATGGTTCGCACGATGGCGCTTGTTGATGGCCCAGCATTGAAATCTGCAGCAATTTGTCACGTTGAACGATTCTCTTCAGTCGTCGGTGGTCACGTTCTTGCAGGATCTTTTTCCGGCCACAGCGATGTCGGAGATCTGATGCTTTACCAGATTTCTGATATTCATGGTACGCTCATGAAATGGTCGTACGGGAAAATCCCCACTTCATCGCTACCTCGGAGATGCTGTGCCCAATCGCTCATGCGCCGACTGTAAAGCCACGTTCAAACTCACTTAAATCTTGATAACCTGCCATTTTAGCAGAAGTAATCGATCTAACAACTGCACAAGACACTTGTTGTCTTATATAGATGTTGCCGACCGCAGCGCTATATTCTGCCTGCTTACATATTTCTGTATTTGAATGCGCATGCCTATACCAGTTTCTTTGGCGCTTCATCACGTCATTTCATATCTTTATCGAGAGGAATTTATTTTGGCATAAATTTGCAGTTGATGCGTACTGTTCCACAACATTTGATATTGTTCTCAGCCAAATAAAATTGCACGACCAGAGAATTCAATACGTTATCTATACATATTATATCTGACACAGATTTACTTAGCTGATAATGTTTTAGCATTCGAACCTCGGGGTCTACCCGACACGCTAGCTCGATCTGACCGTCCCACATAATAAAAAAAAACTTACTCAAGTTTTAATCGATGGAGTATGAGAGGTGTGATGCGACATCTGGACAGAATTGCTGACGAAAACAGACGAAGAAACAGAGCGAAAGAAAGTGTTTAGTTTTGCTGCCTCTAGAGCCTGAGGTCCTGGGTTCGATTCTCGGTTGAGTCTGAAATTTTCTCTGCTCGGACACTGGGTATTTGTGTTGTTCTTGTTATTTCAACGTCATCGCAAGTCACAGAAGTGACAGAAAATAAAAGGCTTCCACTAGATGGCCGAACAACGAGTAAACTAGAAGGAGTCTCTCAGCCAAAATGCTATACAATCATTTAATAAGTTTTTAGTTAGATGTAGAGTTACGGACTCAGCTCCACAGACTTTTCTTTCAATGCACAAATCACATTCAAACAAATATTCAACTTCAGAGTTACATCAACAACACATTGTAAAACCCCCATTTGATGGTTTACGTTTTATGAACTGGCGCGTTATATTATACTCTTCGAACATGATCAACAGTTCGTCGACAGACTGAAAGTTTGTGTTATGCAGAGATGCCTGAAAGCTTTTTGTATTGGCGTTTCTTTACAGGTCATCTGCTATATTAGGTTATCTGAAACCGACTGGTTTGCATTGTATGAAAATGTAGGTATTTACGAATCTCCTCAATTCTACGGAGAGACATCACTTGTGCAATATAAGGAATACCTTGTAAGGCATGCAGAATAATCTCTATAATCGTAACATAGTACCACAGGAGAGCATATTCATTTGCGTCTACAATGCAGGACTAATCGGGTGGAAACTGTCGCTGGGTGGCAGCATCACTTATCTTCGTGCTCTCTGGTGTGAACTTTCGTCGACTGCCGTCTGCATGGACACAATACCCGGGGTAAAGGAGAGCTGCGCCCCCCTCCCCCTAGCTCTGAAGTACAGGAAAAATATAGTCAAGTCGGGTGTTTTTCTTTCTAAAGAAAATGATTTAGAAGTCGATATTACGCAAGTTTTTAACGGGGTCGGAAATGGAACTTTTTATACTTGCATTATCATTCTCCACTTTCTTCTAATCTTCTACAGCATTTTCTTTCTGCTCTTCCCTGACTGCTGTGGGGTGTGTTGGATAATAAACTCTGCTTCCCTCTGAGTCACTGGTTTCAAAAGTTTCTTTTCTCTCTCTCTCTCTTTTTTTTTTTTTTTCAATTGGCTCTGAGCACTATGGGACTTAACTTCTGAGGTCATCAGTCCCCTAGAACTTAGAACTACTTAAACCTAACTAACCTACGGACATCACACACATCCATGCCCGAGGCAGGATTCGAACCTGCGACCGTAGCGGTCGCGCGGTTCCAGACTGTAGCGCCTAGAACCGCTCGGCCACTCCGGCCGCCCAAAAGTTTTTTACCAAAATGTTTCCCCACACCAATGTCTTTATATTCTCACTCTGTGTTTCTGCTTTTGAAATTGTACGTTGGGCTATACATTCAACTTTCCTTCTCTTTCATATCGGATTCGAAGTCTTTTCAGTAACTTCTACCACAATATTCTTCTCAAAGGTTTCGGCGCCCTTTTCTAAGGATATGGCATCTTCTTCGTCTGAAAGAACGTTGTCTTCGTGATCACCATCATTTGCACAGATTACTTTACGAAATTTGAAAAAAATGAGAAAGTACTCACTTCTCCTGTAAGGTATTTCATAAAAAGTTATTTTGAAGTGTTCTTTCATACTCTAAATCAGACCTTGGTGACCAACGGGTCTGAGCAACACCGACTCAATGGAAGGCCTCGGCGCTTGTTCGTCACGTCACGTCAGCTAGGCAGGCATACTCATAATGGTGGTGTCTCCCTCTCTGACACAGGAAAATGTGAAACTATTGGCGGTAGTTGACCAACACACATTGTTCTGAGAACTTTCTGCAGTCAGTTAATTGTGCAATTCATTACACTTTTTAACAAATAGTGTGCTCCTGAACTTAAATTTCCACCTGTTTTAAGGATTGACACACAAAATCAACTTCATTGTCCAGCAGCAACAGAATTCGTGCTTCTTTACCTTATTTGTAAATCTGAGGAAGTTACGTTTGTACTGGGTTGCTTTTACAAGAAACTGTGAACATATTGGTGCTCTTCTTTAGGTATCTCGGTTGACTATGGGGTGAGGAGCACTGAATGTTAATGAAATATCTTGCGATTGTACACGTTGGGGGAGGGGGTTGGGGACAGAAGAAGAAGCAAAAGAGAGATACTTGTTTTATCAAACAATTTTTTTTTATCTTATTAAGTTTCTCCTTTCAGTGGCAAGAGTGGAATATTTATATTTTCTAATGCGCATGTTTAAAAAAGTTTAAGCTCAGCAGTATTTTCGATGTATGAAGCTATTTTGTTTCCTGTTTAGAATTCATTTCGTTGAAAACGACTGTAATATAATGACTGGCAACAGTTGGACATTTACACATGTAAATTAGTTCACGTTTCCAGTGACGATGTCAAACGAAAATAAATAAATAAATAAAAGAAACGAGTTCATCGTAAGGGGGATGGGGTAAGTTTCGATAACAAAATGGATCAAGTAAATATAGTTACTTGAATGTAAAATTTCCGAAGCTTGCAATGAGGCAAAGCATCTTCTCATATTGATCTACGTTTGTTTCGACAGGATTCAGTAATACAGAATTATGATCTTCATTTGTAGCTTTACGATAGTAAGAAATCTTTCATCTAAATAAAACTGCAGAATCCAAAACAATACCAAACATTTTGTCCAAAAATAAGAGATTTATAGTGATAAGCACGCCCAGGCGTTTCTGCCTGCAACAGACCTGGCGTTCGCCGTGCCTATCTGACGTGACGTCACCAACAAGCGCCGAGGCCTTCCATCGAGTCGGTGTTGGTCTGAGTCATATACATACGTGGCCTCGCCGACTGCAACGTCACGTGACGCGATTGCAGCACTTCTAGTGAATGAAATCATAATTATAGCGTCCATGACTAGAATGTTTATTGAGTAACGCAATGATATGAATGGTACTCCTATACCGACATGCCGCGCCAACAAATTATGGTTCACAACATGCGTTTTCGAATGTACATTCATTGTATCCTGATATCTTCAGATGTTTACATATATTTGTTTCCAGAATGAAATTTTCAGTCTGCAGCGGAGTATACGCCAATACGAAACTTCATGACAGATTAAAACTGTGAGCCGGACCGAGACTCGAACTCGGGCGCACCCAAACAATGAAACTTCCTGGCAGACTGAAACTGTAGCCAGACTGAGGCTCGAACTCAAGATCTCTGCCTTTCACGGGTAAGTGCTGTACCTGTTGTGTGAAGTTCGGAAGGTAGGTGACGAGATACTGGCGGAAGTGAAGCAGTGAGGACATATCCTGAGTCGTGTTTATGTAGGTCAGTAGGTAGGGAGGGCGCTTGTCCGCGAAAGGCAGAATTCGAGTTTCGGTCCGGCATACAATTTTAATCTGCGAGGAAGTTTCATTGTTTGTCTGGGTGCTCCGTTTTACTATAACTGGCCGAGCGGTTCTAGGCGCTACAGTCTGGAACCGCGCGACCGCTACGGTCGCAGGTTCGAATCCTGCCTTGGGCATGGATGTGTGTGATGTCCTTAGGTTGGTTAGGTTTAAGTAGTTCTAAGTTCTAGGGGACTGATGACCTCAGATGTTAAGTCCCATAGTGCTCAGAGCCATTTGAGCCACTTTTTAGTATAACTGTCTTAAAAATTTTCGTTGGAAAATTCTGCAGCGCCGTTAGTAAAGAAATAATGTTCTCGGTTCGTAAATAAATGTAAACATCTGAAGATGGGAATCCTGGTATCTTGAAATGTCACCACGAAAAAATATACGCCTGTAAAGGCATGTGACTGCAGCCAATTCATTACGAATTATCTTCAGTGTCAACAATTGCAGTGTTCTAATACGGCCACAATGGACAACAACTATTTACTAATGTTAATACGAGAAAGAACAGTAAAACAAAATACGGCAATGAGATAGTCAATTCCAGTCGACAGCCAATTAAGGTATCTTTCGGATTTTTGGCAACAGGCAGGTCATTCGTGTGTTTGAAATGCAATGTCCGCGAACACCACTGGCAAGTATTTTTGTAATAGTTGTCCAAAAATACTCTTGATGACTGATCGCATAGGCATCGGTTGTTTCTGTAACAATAAATATATTAAGCCATCATCTCTTCGTTCAGTTTAAAAAGTCTAGCTGTCTATATCGCTTGAACTTAGCATATATCGACTGTATTACATAGGAGACAAACATCTACCTCTACATCTACATGGTTATTCTGCAATTCACACTTAAGGGCCTGGCAAAGGGTTCATCGAACCTTTTCATACTACTTCTCTACCATTCCACTCTCGAATGGCGCACTTCTCTTTGTTTAGTGCCATTTCGATCTATACAGGAATTCTCTCTAGATCATTTTGTAATTGGAATTGATCGTCTGATAATTTTACTAGACGGTAAATTACAGCGTCATCTGCAAACAGTCTAAGGGTGCTGCTCAGATTATCACCTAGATAATTTATGTAAATCAGGAACAGCAGAGGGTCTATGACACTACCTTTCAGAATGCCAGATATCATTTCTGTACTACTCGATGATATTCCGTCTATCGCTACGAACTGTGACCTCTCTGAGAGGAACTCACGAATCCAGTCACACAACTGAGACTATAATCCATATGCACGCAATTTGATTAATAGTCGCCTGTGAGGAACGGTATCAAAAGCCTTCTGGAATTCTAGGAATATGGAATCGATCTGAGATCCCTTGTCGACAGCACTCATTATTTCATGGGAATGAAGAGCTAGCTGTGTTCACAAGAACGATATTTTCTGAATCCGTGTTGGTTATGTATCAATAAGTCATTTTGTTCAAGGTGATTCATAATGTTCGAGTACAGTATATGCTCCAAAATCCTACTGCAAATTGAGGTCAGTGATATGGGTCTGTAATTCAATGAATTACTCCTATTTGCTTTCTTGAATATTGGTGTGACCTGTGCTACTTTCCAGTCTTTAGGAACAGACCTTTCGTCAAGTCAGCGGTTGTTTATGATTGCTAAGAAAGGCGCCATTGTGTCTGTATACTCTGAAAGGAACCTGATTGGTATACCATCTGGACCGGAAGACTTGCCTTTCTTACGTAATTTGAGTTGTTTCGCAACACCTAAGATATCTACTTTTATGTCACTCATGCTAACAGCTGTTCTGGTTTCGAATTCTGGAACATTTACTTCGTCTTCTTTCGTGAAAGAATTACGGAAAACTGTATTTAGTAACTCCGCTTTAGTGGCACCATCATCGGTAACATTTCCATCGCTATCGCGCAGTGAAAGTATTGACTGTTTTTTTGCCACTGGTGTACTTTACATACGACCAGAATCTCTTTGGGTTTTCTACCATATGTTGAAACAATGTTTCATTGTGGAAACTAACAAAAGCATCTCGCATTGACGTCCGCACTTAAATTTCGAGCTTCAGTGAAACTTAGCCAGTCTTGGGGAAAATGCGAATAGCAGAATGGCGAATTGTCAGACGGATAATACTCATCCTCACAAGCTCAGTAGGTACTGGTAACACAAAGAATATTTTGGTCGGCCCCAATATTGTTCGTCAGTATTTCCAGTATTCACAATGCGACGGTACTCGCCCTCAGAGGACACTAAATTGACGTATTGACAGTAATATTAAACGTGTCAATACCCCTTAAATCTCGTATGACATTTCTACCATTAGAAATGAAATGACACAATTTCAAAGACGTTACTGGTCTCGTAGAGATATGATGAAAAAAAATTGTGCCATTGCAGAAGACATGCGCGCATCATTTATTGTTAGCAGTTTTTGAAATGACCGAAGCCGCTCAAACCCATGACAGCAGCGCTTATTTAACGTTCTAGAGACTGTACGGCCAATAAAATAAAGTAAAATACCCACGTAGCGTCGTGCATCGACAGAAATATTCGAAAATGCGTCACGGGGGGAATGCAAGGCGAGCGCCTCGCTCCTCATGAACTTCCTGCGCAGACCGGGTTGGCCGGCCGCGGTGGCCGAGCAGTTCTAGGCGCTTCAGTCTGGAACCGCGCGACTGCTACGGTCGCAGGTTCGAATTCTGCTTCGGGCATGGATGTGTGTGATGTCCTTAGGTTAGTTAGGTTTAAGTAGTTCTAAGTCCTAGGGGACTGATGCCCTCACATGTTAAGTCCCATAGTGCTCAGAGCCATCTGAACCATTTTGAAGACCGGGTTGAAACTAACCGCAGGCTGCCGGTTGCCCTCCCGTACTCTGAATATTTGGTCGCTCAAATAAATATTAAACCCAAAAGAAATAAAAATATATACAGTTAACATTTTAAACTGTTGATCTACGTAGATACTCCGCAAGTCACCGTACGGTGCGCTGTGGAGGGTATCCCGTACCACTATTAGTCATTTCCTTTCCTGTTCCACTCGGAGACAGAGCGAGAGATAAACGACTGACTATATGCCTATGAGCCCAACTTCTCGAATCTTATCTTCGTGGTCCTTACGCGTAATGTATGTTGGCGGCAGTAGAATGGTTCGGCAGTCAGCTTCAAATGCCGATTCAATAAATTTTCTTAATAACGTTCCTTGAAAACAACGTCGCCTTCCCTCCAGGGATTCCCATTTGGGTTCCCTATGCGTCACCGTCAATGTTATGGAATTGTAAGAGGATGTAGATGAAGATGAAATGGGAGCTACGATACTGCGTGAAGAGTCGGACAGAGCACTGAAAGACTTGAGTCGAAACAAGCCCTCAGGAGTAGACAACATTCCATTAGAACTACTGACAGCCTTGGGAGAGCCAGTCATGACAAAACTCTACCATCTGGCGAACAAAATGTTGAGACAGGCGAAATGGCTCTGAGCACTATGGGACTTAACATCTGTGGTCATCAGTCCCCTAGAACTTAGAACTACTTAAACCTAACTAACCTACGGACATCACACAAATCCATGCCCGAGGCAGGATTCGAACCTGCGACCGTAGCGGTCGCGCGGTTCCAGACTGTAGCGCCTAGAACCGCTCGGCCACTCAGGCCGGCGATGTTATTCTATCTGTATACTGAGCAAGCAGTAAAGGAAACAAAAGAAAAATTTGGAGTAGGGATTAAAATTCATGGAGAGGAAATACAAACTTTGAAGTTCGCCAATGATATTGTAATTCTGTCAGAGACAGCAAAGGACGTGGAAGAGCAGTTGAACGGAATGGACAGTGTCTTGAAAGGAGGATATAAGATGAACATCAAGAAAAGCAAAACGAGGATAATGAAATGTAATCGAATTAAGTCGGGTGACGCTGAGGGAATTAGATTAGGAAATGAGACACTTAAAGTAGTAAAGGAGTTTTGCTATTTAGGGAGCAAAATAACTGATGATGGTCGAAGTAAAGAGGATATAAAATGTAGACTGGCAATGGCAAGGAAAGCGTTTCTGAAGAAGAGAAATTTGTTAACATTGAGTATAGATTTAAGTGTCAGAAAGTCGTTTCTGAAAGTATTTGTATGGGGTGTAGCCACGTATGGAAGTGAAACATGGACGATAAATAGTTTGGATAAGAAGAGAATAGAAACTTTCGAAATGTGGTGCTATAGAAGAATGCTGAAGATTAGATGGGTAGATCACATAACTAATGAGGAGGTATTGAATAGAATTGGGGAGAAGAGGAGTTTGTGGCACAACTTGACAAGAAGAAGGGACCGGTTGGTAGGACATGTTCTGAGGCATCAAGGGATCACCGATTTATTATTGTAGGGCAGCGCGGAGGGTAAAAATTGTAGAGGGAGACCAAGAGATAAATACACTAAGCAGATTCAGAAGGATTTAGGTTGCAGTAGGTACTGGGAGATGAAGAAGCTTGCACAGGATAGAGTAGCATGCAGAGCAGCATCAAACCAGTCTCAGGACTGAAGACCACAACAACAAAAACAATGCGTCACCGTAACACTTACGTGTTTTTCGAACCTATCGCTAACAAATCCAGCATCCCGCCTCTGAATTGCTGCAATGTCTTCCTTCAATCCCACCTGATATGGATCCCAAACATTCTAGCAGTACTCAAAAACCGGTCGCACCAGCGTCCTTTATGGGGCCTCCGTTGCAGGTGAACCGCTCTTTCCTAAATTTTTCCCAATAAACAGAAGGCGACTATTCGCCACCCCTAACACTGTTCTCACATGCTCGTTCCACCTCATATCGCTTTGCAACGTTAAGCCCAGATATTCAAACGGCTTGACTCTGACAAGTAGGACACTAGTAATATTGTATCCGAACATTACAGGTTTGATCTTCCTACTCATTCGCAGTATGTTATATTTTTCCACATTTAGAGATAACTGCCATTCATCACGCGAATAGGAAATTTTGTCTAAGTCATCTTGTGTCTTCCTACAGTCACTCAATTTCGACACCTTACCCCATACCACGGCATCACCAGCACACAACCGTAGATTGCTGCCCACCCTGTCCGCCAAATCATGCACATACGGATATACGCTGGTGTGTGAAATTTAAGGATGATGATAACTTTCACACGATGTTTCAATGCCAAATAACAGCGCTCGATGAACCTTGGACCATGCATATTAAGAACTGGTACAGTGTAGTGCAGAAGGTCACTGACAGAAATACAGAATGAGGTGAACAGAAACGACACTTTTATTCAAAGACAATAATTACACTGAACTCTCCGAGATTCATGATGGTCCCTCAACATATTACAAAAGAAGACACATGGATCTTAATAGGGTGTTTCATCACTACAGACGGCAATGCATGTTCTACGATGTGCTTCCATGCTGGTCGCAAGCTTCATCGGGAGTTCTTGTGATGGGGTTTCATTTCCTCCGCCAGCGCGTTTCACGACTCCTGTATGTCATTGGTGCATGTGGACATGCTGCAATACGTCTCCCCAATGCGTCCCACATGTGCTCGATGGGATTTAAGAGGGGGCGGGGCCAGGAAGGGACGGCCAGTCCATTTGACGAATATCCTCTCATCCCAAGAGCTTCCCACCTGCACGGTTTCATGTGGCCATGCACTGCCATCCATAAAAATGGTCAGAATGCAGCCCTGAAGAGACATGCATAGGGAAGAAGTACATTGTCACAGCAACGTTGACCAGGGAGCAATTCCCATTCAAATATACGGTCGTCAGTACGTCCATGTAACATTTTACCTCCACACGCTATAAAACCTGGACTACCAAAACGACCACGTTCTACAGTATTCCCATCTCTCGGCATGTTCTGTTTCTTGTGATGTATAGAGGACCATTATAAGTCGTGGTGAGTTCAGTGTATTTCTAATCTTTAAATAAAAGTATCATTTCTGTTCCTCTTATTCAATATTCCTTTGAGTAACCTTCTGCACTATTCTGTGGTAGTTCTTCTTCCTGTTGTGTCACATTACAGCTGAGACAACTGCGCATCTTGTATTTCACAGAAGTCAGGATCACCACTTCCTTATCTCTAGGCCTGGGTACCCAGTAGGTTATGAAATGAAGCTATCTTCCCTCTCCCTCACCATGGCCTTGGCAGATGGTCAGATGCGGTTCCTGATATGGCCTTAGAGATAAGGAAGTGCTGACGCTGACTTCTGTGAAATAAAAGATGCGCAGTTGTCTCAGCTGTAATGTGACACCACAGATAAGAAAGTGCTGACGCTGATGTTAGCACTTTTCTTCCCAGAAACCACAGTAACCCACTACTGAAATTTATGACAAGAAGTTGCAGAAATCAGTGAAGACGGCTCACACCAGGGCAGTTCTACAATATAATCAGTTAATGGAAGGAATATATCCTGTTGATTCAGTGAGAGCTTCTACAGGATTCACATATGTTCCAAAAGTTGTAAAAAATGGTTAAAATGGCTCTGAGCACTATGGGATTAACATCTGAGGTCATCAGTCCCCTAGAACTACTTAAATGTAACTAACATAAGGACATCACACACATCCATGCCCAAGGCAGGATTCGAACTTGCGGCCGTAGCAGCCGCGCGGTTCCGGACTTAAGCGCCTAGAACCGCTCGGGCACCACAGCCGGCCCAAAAATTGTACCATAGATAATTTTTTTATGTACTTGATCTGATGATAGTGAGTGCTTGCTTTCTTGACAGAGAGGAAGCACAAGTCGAATGCGAAAAAAAAAAGGAATAAAAAACGCTCGCCTTACCCGAATTCAAGATGTGCATATGTAGAGGCTCGCTGTTCCAGGGGGAAAGTGAGACAAGAATCCAAGGAAGTTCTAGAATTAGTTTTCTGTTGAGAGCTCCTGTACTACAAAGAGAACAAAAAACCATTTGCTGTCCTGGCTGAAAAAGACATGCTACTGGATGGCATAGGACGTTTGTCTGTTGTGGATTTGAAACGATGGTGCAAGGCTCTGTCGTGCTGTCGACTAGTCAGAGCGGAGTGTGTGAAAAGCATAAACAATCTGCGTTTGATTGCAAATAAGAACTGTTTCATTAACAGTTTGATACCTCATATAATCACTCAGGTTGCAATTTCAAGAGTACGACAAAATAGTTTATGAAGATTTGTAGATAAAACAAAAAAACAACTTCCGAATATAAAACTTTTCAGTGGTGTATTTAGAAGCATATTTTTATCTTTCACAAAATAGTTTGCATGCTTAGGTAAATAAAAATATTCAGTGTCTTTTGGGAAGTACGTCGCCATATGATACGGTTGTTTTTATAGCTGGTAAACAGTGAAATCAGTGACATTGAGAGCTCAATAAACAGAACTTCACAATGAAGAAGATTAGAAAAAAGAAAACATGACCAACTGTGAAAGAAAACAGGCACTATAAAAACATAATACCTCAGGAAAACCACACCATGTGGTAAAAAGCCATAAAATAAAAGCCCACTGATGATGCTGCAGCTGCAGTGAAACATGTTTGTGATATAAAACAAAAATGTGTTTTGCTAAAGGCGGGGAGCGGATACACCGGTTCCCGTGAGATCACCGAAGTTAAGCGCTGTCAAGCGTGGTCGGCACTTGGATGGGTGACCATCCAGGCCGCCAAGCGCTGTTGCCATTTTTCGGGGTGCACTCAGCCTCGTGATGCCAATTGAGGAGCTACTCGACCGAATAGTAGCGGCTTCGGCCAAGAATACCATCTTACGACCGGGAGAGCGGTGTGCTGACCCACGCCCCTCCTTTCCGCATCCGGAGTGCTTTTTTAAAGGCGGGCCCCATCCAAAAACATATGTATCATTAAAGCAATCACGGGCAAAAGAACTTCAACCTCAAGATAATCTGATGGACTTATTCTACACAGAAGCTATACTGCTTTGTGCAGCTGAGAACAAGTGGCGAAACTGTGATCCTGTTTGCCTTAACAAGCCGGAGCAGCAACACTAAACCCCTTTCTCGATGTGTAGCGCTGTCCCAGGTGACGGTCTTAGTGCAATCGTCTGCAGAGTAGCGATGTGCGGCACCTGTAATTCCCTATCGTGGACACGAAATGTGCATTGTCTCGGCTGGTGATCTGTTGGGCGGATCGCAATTACACTCCAATGGAGCCGTGGAACCTCGGCAGATCCAGTGTGTGGCACTCCCGTGCGCAGGCCATACAACGGACCAATTTGACTCACTTATGTGGCAGTGCGTACAAGGAGATTTAACGCCAAGGCGACAGACCTGACAGGAACAAGATTGCTCTCGGCACAGCGAGTAGTCCGAGATAACTGAGGTCTAAACTGTCGGCACAGCCAAGTCGTAACCACAGGCTCCCCAGTGAAGACCAATGCCAATGCGAAGTCACGTTCAGAACGAGTGTTGCAAGTGAGACCCACTCATAACAAAGGTCTAGACTGCAATCCTTTCCAGACCGGAGTCTGAATCAGAAGACCAAGTTCTTCCACCCCTCACTTTCCATCAGACCTCGGTAAACTCCACAAAAGCACTCAAGCAACCGCCCACACAAGAATTTCGTACCAATCACAAGACTCCACGAGCACCATGTCTGCCCTCTAGCTTGTCTGCTCTACCCACCGGCCAATCTTAATCAAAGTTAATAATATTCGTCTCTTTTCTGGAGAAGTAGCCAATCTCTGACTCGTAAATTCCCGTGCAGAGAGGGGAAGATGTGCTCTCGACTTGTTCTTTCCCACGGCCACTTTAGGCAGCATGTTTCGAGTTTTTGTCTAGCCTTAAAGTGAACAACACTTTTATCACAGAGATAATTATATGGACAGGCCGAACGTTACAGCGAGTCTGACCAGGGGCCTTTTATGTCCTAACATTGACAATTCAGAGCCACCATAAATGTTGCATTCCATTCTAAAATTCTTTCAAAGGCCTGAGGCTTCCCAAAACACTCGGCAGAGGGGTCGACACCACCTGGCAGCTCCCTTGATAGCGTCTGGTCCACGGTGAACATGGAAACTCGCGAATTTTTAAGGTCATCATCACTGTTCACAAAGGGCGTTTGCGACATTGTCGAAACCCCTTGGCCGGTCGACCTAAATTTCTCTTCCTTCCCTGCCCTCGCCATGACTAGAGGTGCCTAACAGGTAGATGCAGGTAGGCAGTTCTTTGTCTTTTTGGCCGAAAGCATTGTCTGCACACCAGTGCGAGAAATTCTTGGGAACAGCATTCTGTCCCCAGAGCTTCGAAATGTTCCTTTCCCTAATAGCTGCACGTGGCTTCCTATTCCAAATGTTCACTGCAAGATTTATTGTTAAATGATCAAACCGTCTGCTTTTTCTCAGCAAAGACCCCACATGAATTAACTGTCGTCTCACAAAAATGATGTCTTGGGTGTAAAATCAACATTAAAGAGTAGCCTTAAATATGAAAAGTAGAGGGTGACTCATCCTCTCTCAACAAAAGTGATTAGAATACGAGGGGCGTTTGAAAAGTCCGTGCAATGTCGGAGAGATGGCACTGCCGGCGCTTATCGAGGTCACGTTTAGTTAGTAGCATCTTTGGAAAGAACGCACACCAAGTTTCAGCAATATTGGTCTATTTCTTTGTGTTTGGCATTCGTGTGAATCAAGGAAGTCGAGTGATTGTCAAAAAATGGACGAAAAAGAATTTCGCGTGGTGTTTAAACATTACTTTATGCAAGGCAAAACGCCTCAGGAGACCCAAGAGAAGGTTGATAAACACTACGGTGACACTGCACCTTCGCTTACAACACTTTATAAGTGGTTTCAAAATTTTCGGAGTGGCCAAATGGGCACAAGTGATGCTAAACGTTCTGGACGCCGTGTGGAGGTTACGACTCCAGAAATCAGTGGTAAAATGCATGATATGGTGATGGATGACAGAAGAGTTAAGGTGCGTGAGACTGCTAGTGCTGTGGGCATCTCGAATGAACGGATACATAATATTTTGCATAAACATTTGGAGATGAGAAAGCTATCCGCAAGATGGGATCTGTGATTGCTCACGCTTGACCAAAAACGGAATCGTGTGAAGTGTTGCAAGGATGGTTTGCAGCTATTCAGGAAGAATCCGCAGGACTTAAAGCGTCGTTTCGTCACTGTGGACGAAACATGGATACATTACTATACTCCTGAGACCAAACTACAATCTAAACAATGGGTTACCAAGAAAGAATCTGCACCAAAAAAGGCGAAGACCATCCCTTCGGTCGGAAAGGTTATGGCGACGGTCTTTTGGGATTCGCAAGGGATAATCCTCATCGACTATCTGGAAAAGGGTAAAACTATTACAGGTGCATGTTATTCATCGTTATTGGACCGTTTGAAAACCGAGCTGCAAGAAAAACGCCGGCGATTGGACCACAAAAAAGTCCTTTTCCATGAGGACAATTCACCAGCACACACCTCAGCATGGAAATGGATTCCAACTCTTTCTACACCCCCCCCCCCCCCCCTATTCTCCAGACTTGGCTCCCTCGGACTACTGTTTGTTCACCAGTTTGAAGAAATGGCTGGTGGCACAAAGATCTTATTCAAACGAGTAGCTATTTTGCAGACTTGGACAATTCCTATTATTCGGAAGGGATCAACAATTTAGAACAGCGTTGGACGAAGTGTATAAGTTTAAAAGGAGACTATGTCGAAAAATAAAAAAGGTTTACTCCAAACACGTAAGTGGTTTTTATTTTTGCACAGACTTTTCAAACGCCCCTCGTATATGTCAATGCCACTGGCGTATCGTAGGTCCCAAGAACACTGTCAGAGAACATTGCTATTGGAAGAATATAGATAGAGGGACAAAAGAGATGCTGGCCAGATGCCACTTATGGCACCTCTCGGCTCCCCTGCGGTATTATTTTCCTTGGCCGCACGTATCAGGACTCGGATCGTTTCTTCATATAGGTGATGTTGGACCATTTTGGGAAGTTGTTTGCTGATTGCTGTAGATGCATTTCCTAAATTTCCAAGTCTGATACAATGTTGTCTATAATTTCGATGAAACAATCCATGGTTTGTCAAGTATTTTCTGAATTGAGGGTTTCCGAATACAACAATGAGGGCGAATGGCGATCAGTTTTAGTTACGGGGTTCGAATTTTTCTGTGCACAAAATGGGATATCACATTTCGAAACCACATCATTTCAACCTGAAGTCAAATGACTCGCTGAAAGATCTGTAAGAACTTTCAAATCTTATTCGAGTCCATGATAGGCTAATTGGTACAGCAACAGGTTTTCATGTGGTTGTTTTGTTTATATTTTGTGTACACCCACTTTTAAACTTACGGGACCCTTTATTGTTTTTATGGCATCAGTTGATTTTACAATATTCCTACCCTTTATGGTTTTTTTTCATTCCTAAACATTCTCAATGTTTATCCTATGCACTATCTTAAAATATCAGTTAAGGTGCTAACTAACCACTTTTATTTACTGCCTTTAGCTACTTTTTGTAATCTTACGCATATATTAATTTAACTAACCACTTTTATTTACTGCCTTTAGCTACTTTTTGTAGTCTTACGCATATATCAATTTTTACCGACACTAGCGCCTGCTGTTGACGTACCGCCCTATTAACGCGGGAAACATGGCTCACCTCTGCATTCTAGTTTCAACGTGGCCATCTATTAGACCGTTTCACCTGATTTCCAGGTTCATCCGTAGTACGTGTGGCTCTGCTCTGCGCTCCACCTGAGAGGTATGAGTATTTGAAGGCAATTTCCATTATTTTATTTTCCTACGCCCCGCTTTTATTTTTACTTTCAAAAATTTTTCTTCGGTTTTTATCGTTTTAAGTTTATACACTTCATTTGTAACGGTACTACCAATCACCTTAAACGGCACTCGATGCTAACGCTATAACTCTGCGAGGAATTTTTGAGATTTGACCCTGTGATAACCTAATGGGAACAAAGCAACCGAAAAAAATGGCTCTGAGCACTATGGGACTTAACATCTGAGGTCATCAGTCCCCTAGAACTTAGAACTACTTAAACCTAACTAACCTAAGGACATCACACACAGCCATGCCCGGGGCAGGATTCGAACCTGCAACCGTAGCAGTCGCGCGGTTCCGGACTGAAGCACCTAGAACCGCTCAGCCACCGGGGCCGGCAGAGCAATCGAACTGGGATTCATTTCCGAAATGCTCCAGAGTATAAACAATAGCAAACGGTGGGTCAGAAACAAACGCTCTTCCAGCACATAAGTAAGTTGTTACATTACATATTAAAACACGTCGCCAGCCTAATTAGGCATTCTTGTGTCAAGCAAAATGATAAAGTTGAAGGCAGTGCTAAGGCTAACATAACCTTCTTTGACACACACACACTAAACTCTTTCCTTATATCTGTTCACACTACACCACAGTAACCTAACCTTGCAGATTAATGCACTACTAACTAGTAAGTCAGATAATCAAATGGCCAATGAGATGGGAGAGAGCAACATATGCCTCTCAACAACACATACCTTAAATGAACTAGGTGCAACAGTTTATAAAACCAAATACCGACACACATGAAAGTAGTAGCAATACTGAACAGGTAAAAGCTTGAAATGATTCTGAATTTAAATCAGGGGGTCTGCTAATGATCATAATCTATAACGTCATTGCCTAATACAGGGTCTCTGTGCCTATGCATTAACCAAGTTGCATTAGAATAATAACACAGTAAACAGTTCTTTCTTAAACTCGGTCTGAAGCAACTAAACCGAAAGCAAATCTAACTACACTGGCTCTGAAGGAACCTTTATATTGCTTCACTAAATAACTAGGCTGGTCCATGAGGACCCTTACCTTTCATGGTTTGAAGAACCATGCTGATTAACAAAACTACACTAGTATGTATAGGAAAAGATATGTACTATTATCATTAATTATTAGTTAAGTAAAGCACAACAAACTATAACTCTTTAAACAACAAATGCGCTTTCATAAGCAGTCTTTTGATCAACTCAAAATTATAATTGGTTGTGCAAATGACCACACAACGTCAAATTCAAGTTCAGTCACTTTATTATAATAAATTATGATACTCGGAATTAAATTCACGAGGATAGGAATCCTGACCAGGTTCGTGATTTGGGATAATCACGGGTTTAAGATAGAGTTTTTAGTATACCGCGTTTACTATTAAGTCAAGCAATTATCACAAATATCTGGTCCATTTACAGAGTGCCGAATACAAAACTATGTAGTGGAAGGCTGGTGGCACTGGTGGCGGCGATGCAGTCATGGCAGTACTGTTGACCTCGCCCTATTACTGATCTTCTTGGCGTCGAAATAATATTTTTATAGGGCAAAAATCATGCCATGATAACGGTATCACCAAATTCAGCATTCGAGGCCCATAAATACTACCCTTAAGCTCTTCTGGCCTCAAAATCGCAGGAATATGAGCCACAATGATCCGCTGCTGCTGGCGGGGCGTTAATCACAGCACTGTTCAGCCCAGACTCCTTACCCGTCACCGAGGACGAGTTGCCATTTGTGCGCCAACTACACCTTTCCCACTCCGCCAGGCTACTTCCGTAGCTGCGGGGCTTCCCTACACCTTTTACATTTAACCCTACGTTCCCCATTTATGGACCAAGTCATTTATAGTGCATTACATAACAACCATTTCAGTAGTTATTTAAATTAACAAGCATAATTTAAACAACATCTTTCAAAAATTCACATAAACGAAAAATGTATACAAATTCAAAGAATTTCCATGACAGATACATCATACACAAGCAATACTACAAATTGATACAGAAATATCGATACAGATACAAATTAGCTCAAAAATAGGTGTTACTCATTCTGTTCTCTTGGTCGACGGTCCCTCCTTTAGATGATTTGCTACCACCGTTCTAAATTACCACCCCACCAGCCGGTGGAATGCATTGCTTTGATAGCCTTTGGTAATGGTAATTTGCTTTTTGTAAAAGAATTAACAATATTTTTTTAAAATCCAACCCAGATAAAAGTATGCTCCTTAATGTATAATTTTCATATAATTTAATTCTTGCTCTTCCTCTTCTTTTAGAAAAATCTGAGATAGCCTTAACGCTTCACTTGTAATAAAAACAACTTTTCAACAGAGTCTGTCTCTTTATATAACATTCAAATCTCATCCGGCGAAGCTAACGCAGCGGTACTCTTTCACAGTTCAACGCCACTCCACATGATGCAGAACCACCAGGAGAAAAATTGCATGGAAGACTGCACTGTACATTAATGTCTGCCCCAAAGCCACTCCTTCATCCACAGAAATTGCATACACAACAATCAAGAACAAAGATTTTCAGATTTAATGATCAAGTTGTGATAGAAATCGCAGAAATGTAATGTAGAGTGTTCAAACTGGCATTGGTGTCACAATGTGACTCAGTAACCAGATGCAGCCAGGCTGCATACATGCTTATATAGACGGAACTCCCAGGCTTTTTCATGTACAGGCTGGCACAACAGCTGATGTCACTGCGCATCGGCACGAGGCATCGGCAGTTACACTCAGCAGTCACCTTGCTGCTGGCAGCTTGGCCGGGCATCAGCAGAATGACAATGCCCAGCTGGAGGTGGAGTCGCGACTCACACCACAGACGAAGACATGGACTCTCACAAGCAGGTTGGCTTGACCAACCAGTCCCTCACCCAGGTTTTGGGAACGGGTTTCCTCGGATGCACCGGGCAAATGCCAGTGGAAGCAACATTAGAGCACCTACCGTAATTCGCGAATCTTCAAGTCTGGAGAAGCATGAAGATAGTGAAACGAGCTTCATTAGTCCCCCCTCCCACCAAGGAGAGAGATGCTGTATCTTTCAGAAGATACAATACATAGCCAAACACACAGAGGACGCCACACGGCAAGATCAGCGTCCGGAGAGGCGTAACATACGAGGGTTATTCGGAAAGTAAGGAACGATCGGTCGCGAAGTGGAAACCACAGTGAAAATCCCCTGAAGTTCTGCACAGGTGTGTTGGGCAGTGTCTCTAGTATGCCCGTCGATCGCGTTAGATCGTTCTTTTTAGTTCTGAGCACACAGGGAGCACATAAAGATACCTAGAACAATGATGTCTGCCGCCAAGTATGAGGGCCTGATGACAAATTTCGCCTGAAGCTATGCAGTCAACATTACATAGCTGTTGTGTGGTTTATTCTTCAAGACAATTCTCAACCGCATTCTGCGGGGGCAATGAAGATGCTCCTGCAGCGGTTTCAATTGGAAATGTTGGATTACCCACAATACAACCCGTAATTGTCTCCTTCAGAGTTTCATCTCTGCTCACATGAACCGCTGGCTATGAAGACAACATTTTGGCACAGACAACGAGCCGTAGGACAGCGTAGAGAATTGGCGGAAAGCACTGGCGGCTGCCTTCTATAACGAGGGTATTAGAAAGTTGGTACAACGCTACGACAAACGTCTAAGTCGGATCGGCGACTAGGAGATAAGTAGCTGGAAGTTGAAGTTGACTGTTGCAAATAAAACAGTTTTGATTTTCACTGTGGTTTCCATTTCGCGACCTATCGTTCCTTACTTTTCGAATAGCCCTGTTAGCTACGATCAGGCGCCACACAGGGCGCATACAGCACAGATTATGTTACACTTCCGCATAGTGTCACACAAATACACCCCAAGAAAAAAAAAACGACGCACAACGAAGGAATTGGGCGGAAATCGATAGATCTGATGTACATGCAAAAAAAAAAAAAAAAACGAAAGCTTGGATGGTTTATTCAAGCGAAAGGACTTCACAAACTGAGGAAGTCAGTAACGCGTTGGTCCACCTCTGGTCCTTATGGAGCAATTATTCGGCTTGGCATTGACTGATACAGTTGTTGGATACCCTCCTGAGCATATCGTGCTAAATTCTGTTCAATAGGCGGGTTAATTCACCAAAAATCAAAGATGGTTGGAGGGTCTTCCCAAAATGTTCCAAACGTTCTCAATTCCGGAGAGATCCGGCGACCATGCTGGCCAAGTTAGGTTTTGGCAAGCAAGAAGACAACTAGTATAAGCTTTCGCCGTGTGCGTCAGGCCATTATCTTGTTTAAATGTAGGCTGAAGACGGCTTGACATAAAGGGCAACGAAACGGGGCGTAGAATATCGTAAATATATCCCTGTGCTGTAAGGGTGCCGCGGATGACAACAAAAGAGGTCCTTCCATGAAAAAAATGGCGCTTCAGATCATCAAACGTGGTTGTCAGGCTATGCGGGGAGTGACAGTCAGCTTAGTAACCCATCAGTGTCTGGGGCGTCTTCTGACACGTGTTCGCTGGGCATCGGGGTTCATTTCGAAGCGGGACACATCACTGAGGGCAAATCTATTCTAGTTAGAGAGAGTACAGGCTGAAGACGTGTCTGGAGACACCCCAGAGAGCAGTGGGATACCAACCTGACTGTCATACTCCGTATGGCCCGACAATCAAGGGTGATGGTCTGAGGTGCCACGCCTTTTTACAGTAGGACCCCTTTGGTTGTCATCCGTGGCACCTTACAGCACAGCGGTACGTGGATGATATTCTTCGCCTAGTTTTGTTGTCCTTCACGGCAAGCTATCCTGGGCTTTCATTTTAGCAACACAGTGCCCACCAGTACACGGCGAGAGTTTCTACTGCTTGTCTCCGTGCTTGCCAAACTCTATCTCGGCCAGCAAGATTGCTGGATCCCTCTTCAATTGAGAACGTTTCGAACATTATGTTCATGGTCTTCCAACCAGCTCGGGATTCTAACGCTCCAATTTGACAACATTTGGCATGATATCCCTCAGGATAACATCTAACAACTCTGTCAAGTAATGCCAAGCCGAATAACTGGTTGCATAAGGGCCAGAGGTGGATCAACGTGTTATTGTCTTGCTTAGTTTGTGAAGCTATTTCTCTTGAATAAATCATTCAATTTTTGGAAACTTTAATGCTTTTTGTTTGTCTGTACATGTAAGTCACATCTACAGATTTCCGTCCCATTCTGATAATTCCTTCGTGGTGCGTCGATTGTTTTCGTCTTAGCGTGTAGTTCCGAAACTGGTGTTCACACGCTGAACAGAGCTATGAGTGATGATGTTTGGTTTGTGGGGCGATCATCAGCGCCTGTACGAAGTTCCAATTTTTACACAGTCCAATCTAGCCACTGTCACGAATTATGATGATGAAATGCGGAGGACAACACAAACACCCAGTACCCGGGCAGAGAAAATCCTCAACCCGGCCGGGACTCGAACCCAGGACCCTGTGATCCAGAGGCAGCAACGCTAGCCACTAGACCACGAGCTGTGGACTGGAGCTATGAGTGGACACACGGCTCGACTCGTCAGTCTGTATCCACAGAATACCAACAGTACCTCAGGACAAAATCAGTATCGTGTCTGCAGTCGCCACCAAGAAAAGCGAAACTGTACATTATATACTTATCGGAGGACTTATAGTTCACTAGTCTCTGGACAAGTCCAGAATTAGTCCCCTCAGTGCGTTAACTGTTGACACGCACAAGTTTCATATTTAAGTCAAGTAGTGCAAAATTTCTTTTAATAAATTTCTGTAAATTGGTGCTAATCTGTTCTACCATATGTTTTTGTTTAGCTGTTGCCTAACACAGCCCTGTGATGAGGCTGCTGCGTGCAAGCAAGATACCTCGTAACAGCTGTTCTTCCGTGGTGAGGCATCGCTCCCTGCCAGCCATTTATAATTTGACATCAGGTATATTTGGTGAATACAAAAGGACGTAATTGCGTATATATAAATTTTATCCATCTGACACCGAAGTAATATGTGTAAACTCGAAAAAACAATACTCCTCCAGTTAAATATATTGTAGGTTGCAGATAGTACTATTAAATGGTAGCATTAATATGTTTCATTATTAATAAATACAGTTTTCAGTAGATTTGAATTTACCACAAATAAAAGAGAAACATTTTGTGTGAGGTGTAAATATTTTTTTATTTTGACTAAAGTTCAGTCTTGATCACACCATTTATGTTTCAATGAGATAGGTAACCGGTTTCGGTTATTTTTACATAACCATCATCAGACCCATGACTCCCTCAGGATGGTAGGCGGGGCTCTCCTCGCTGCTATGAAGTCAACTTCATAGCAGCGAGGAGAGCTCCGCCTACCATCCTGAGGGAGCCATGGGTCTGATGATGGTTATGTAAAAATAACCGAAACCGGTTACCTATCTCATTGAAACATAAATGGTGTGATCAAGACTGAACTTTAGTCAAAATATAAAAAATTGGTCATTGTATTCCAAAAATGTTTACTAAAATTGTGTAAATATCTGTTGTAAAAGATGACGGGCTCTCGTAAGTCCCTAGGTATGCTGATATTTCCAGCATTTCTGAAGTAGAATGTCTTGCAGGTTGACCTAATTAGTTTGATACAGCCCGCCAAGAATTCCTCTCCTGTGCCAGACTTTTCATCTCAGACTTGCACTTGCAACCTACGTCTTCAATTATTTGCTAGATTTAATCAGATCTCTGTCAACCTCTACAGTTTTTACAATCTGCAGCTCCCTCTAGTACCATGGCAGTTATTCCCCGATGTCTTAATGGAAGCCCTGTCATCCACTCCCTTCTTCTTGTCAGTGTTTTCCATAAGTTCCTTTCCTCGCTGATTCTGCCGAGAACCTCCTCATTTCTCACCTTATCAGTCCACCTAATTTTCAACATTCTTCTGTAGCATCACATCTCAAATACTTGCCACATAGGTAGCAAAAAATATTCAGAAAATACTGTTTACTGACAGCTAGTTTAATCACTGCTTCAGCTTTTCAGAGATATCAAGTTCACTGCTTCAGCCTTCCAGAGACTTTGATTTAATCATGTAGCCTAAACTGCTTACTTGTTGTGTAAATTAATTGGTAGTGTGATCTAAGGCATTCCTTCTGGCATTTTTATTTTGGCAAGAAAATTTTCCTGTAAGCTACTTAGGAAAATACGTGGAATATTACAGTCGGACGTCACGAAACGAGGGAGCAATGTGCCTCATCAGTGAGACACCGGGCTTGTATTTGGGAGGACGGCGGTTCAAAGTCCCATCCAGCCAACAAAATTAGGGTTTCCGTCATTTCCCAAAATCACTTAAGGTGAATGCCGGGATGGTTCCTCGAACCAAGCCTAAGTTACATCTCTAATGACCTTGTCGTCCTCACGAAGTTAAACCCTAATTTTCCTTTCTTCGTCAACAAAAATCTACTTTCCCATCTTTTTCGCACAAGCATAATGGGTTTCCCAGTTTCTAACCGACTTCTCTAAAGAATAAAATGATCGTGTGAAACCTCTAGCACGTGCTTCTTTCTCAAGATCGCAGGCTTAGATACCGATACTCAAGTGGTTCCCATGTTTGCTGACTGCGGCAAGGCCTTTGATACATTTCCAAACTGATACTTACTGAGGTAAATATGTTCTTATGTAATGCCTATCATAATATAAACAGGTCGAAGAAAGTCTCAGCCGCGAGAAGTCGGTCATTTTGGATACTTGTCTCACAAGAACAACACAATACGAAAGGCGTTTGTCATGAGTGAGATGCGATTTCGGAGGATTGTGAATAATAGAAGGTATATTGCCTGATGTCCAAACGACGTAACGAGCCCAATTCACACATAATACACAAACGACTGACCTGGTAGCCTTCGTAATTTTCTAAAAGCGATAATCTTATCGCCCCTCACTGTCTGAACTCAAACTCGCCGCTGTTTAGACCGGAGTTCTGCTCCCGAAACCGGCTATGGCCTTCGATGCTCTAATGTTTTCTAGAATATGTGCCACCGCAGCGTCCCCGTAATCAAATGTTCTTTCTAATTTTCTGAAATGTGACACATCGGGGGACAGACAGCAGCTTAATAACAACAGTAGAAATGCAGATGTGAGAGCGGGTAATGAGTCTGCTTGGATAGCTCAACTGGTAATGATATTGGCCAAGGAAGTTAATATTGTGATTTCGAATCCGGGTCCAGCTTACAGTTCACCAAGGAAGTTTCAAAACAGCTTATAGTCCACTGCACAATGAAAAATTAATTCGGGAGAAATCATAATAAATTTAGTGTCAGACCCCTCACCGTGTTTATTAGATTTTCCGACATCATAAGATAAGTTTCTTAATTATACGACACAGGAAGCACATCAGACTTCTTCGCTCGCACGAAATGAAGATGGTCCCATAGTGATCCATCGAGAAAATGTGAATAAAAATGGCGTCGTCACCTTCCTAGTTGAATGATTCTGTTAGTTCTTTCTGGTAACAATTCTGATGAACTATTCTAGCATTGAGAGTTGTTTGAGATTCCAGTTATCTGAGTTCTTTTGAAAAATGTCGTCAGTTGTAAGATAGAGTGTTGTTCCGTCACTGACTTACGCTGCTAAAAGTCGTAAACACAAAAATTCTTCTGCATGTACACAGCTTTTAAAAATACACTGCAAAGATACGAAACGTACCAGGTTTTTAAAGCTATCCACGAAAGGTTTTAGAAAAGTATGGGTCCTTCGGAGATAGGGAAAATACAGGGTGTTTCAAAGAGATTCATCCGACTTCACAAGAATGTATCTTCCATGTGAATGAAACTTGATCTGAATTTTAATTTATGCATCAAAAGTAAAAGTTTACCGAGGCGCGAGCTATACGTTTCTGGTTCTTTTGATTGTCATTAAGGGTCTCCCTAGACCAGCTAACTGATTCGCTCGCTCATTACCCAAAGTACGTTGACTCGATATTGCGGCAACACATTAACAAAACATGTTTTGTTCCTCAACACTTACAATACCATTATAACTGTACCGCGTGACTCTGGTCCAGAGCACGGTATTAATCTTCCCACACCTCAAGCATTCGACGATAGCACCAGCAATTTATAGCGACCATTGCTGTTTAAGTAAGGCGAAATCCCCTGGTCGTCCCCGTGCGGTCAGGCAAGACGTAGACAATTTTTTTTTTTTTTTAGAAGTTTGTCAAAGATTTCGTCTTTGTGCCTCCCCTTCCAACAATTTTGGGTGAATATGACTCCACATGACAACAGCAATGAATGCAGTAACTCCAGAAAACCTCTCAAAAATGTGGAACCTGTCTGAATCCCTCTGGACATTTGTCGTTGATCCTGTGGAGAACACATTGAATGTTTGTGAAAGATAACTGAAAAATTTGATTTTAAGTGTAATTGTAAGAAGTACTCCAAGGTTGAAAAGCTCCTTCTAGTTTAGAACACGTACTTTTTACAGCTGCAGTTTCTAAACTGTCAGGTGTAATTATTTCTCCAAGAAATTTAAATATATTGGAGAAATAATTACACCTGACGGTTCAGAAAATGCAGCTGTAGAAAGTAAGTGTTCTAAACTAGAAGGTGCTTTTCATCTGTGCAAAGACTTATACGGAAGCAAAAGCCTGTCTTTAAACTTTAAACTTTGTCATTATAACACCGTAATTAGACCGTCAGCTTTGTATGCATCAGAATGTTTAAACATGACGAACAGAAGGGGCCACTACGAACACTTGAAATAAAATACCGGAAAATTTTGAGGAAAATCCTTGGCCCTATCAAAGAAAAAGGAGTATTCCGCCGAAGAAACAACTGTGAATTATACGAACATGCAGAAGACATTGTTACCAGCTTGAGGAAGCGGAAAATGCTGTTTTTTGGTCATCTTGAAAGAATGAACCCACAAAGACTTACTCATCGCATACATTCATCAATTTCAAAAACAATATCGTATTCAAAATGGGCAAGCCAAGTTAAAAAGGATTTACAAGAAGCTGAAATTTCATTTGATGACATTCAGGGTCGAGAAATTTTCAGAAAAAAGTCAAAATTACTAAAAGCCTTATTTCGCTTACTACGCCAGTTCCACGTCCTGCCTGCAAATGGTCAAAACAGAGAAAATAAGCACAGTCAGAGAAAATGAAAATCCACTGGCAAAAGAGGAAAACACAATCAGGGAAGAGATAAAAATCTTCGTGGTCCATAGCAGGCCGAAACGATAGCAAAAAAACTCCAAGGTTGTATGTGCATGCCTGTAGAAGATATACCCTTGTAAAATCTTGTGGTTGTTTTGGAGATATAAACTTCGTAGGCGTGTGTGTGAGCTAAATTGTAATCAAATTTTCTATCTTGAATCATGTAGGATCGGATGAATTTTTTCGAAGCACGCTGTATATTCCTCAGAAAAAGTTTTGATTGTCTGTTTTATTTTTCTGCAAAGTTGCTTCATTTTTCCACATTATCGTCGTTCACTTCTAAGGACTTTCATATTGTTGAACCAGCTTTTTCAGACCTTCTGTATTGAAGTTCTCCTAATGGGAATTGAACGAATTAAATCCTTAGTTTTCAGTTTCTCCTCCAAACCGTTGTCCACCAAGCTATCGTTGCAAGTGTAAGAAGAGGTACGAAGTGAGGACTGTAGGGTAGGTGATCGATAAATTCCAAGTGGAAATGCTTGTTATTGTCCTTGGTTCGGGTAGCGGTGTGCTCGTATATGCACGTTTTCTTTACTCATGCTGTACACATCTCCATTTATATCACTCTCCGCAAGCCACCAAAAGACGTGTGGCAGAGGCTTCTTCTGGTACCTTTCCTGCTTCATTTGCGAATGGCTCGTGGGAGTAATGATTTTCGGTAAGCCTCTGTACTAGCTCTAATTTTTTGAATTTTGTAGTCGTGAGTTTCTCGGGAGATGTATGTGGGAGGAAGTAACATGTTGTCAGACTCTTCCCGGAAAGTGGTCTCTCAAATATCACTAAAATACCTCTCCGTGATGCACAACGCCTTCCTTGCAGCTTCTGCCACTAGAGGTTGTCCAGCATCTCCGTAACGCTCTCGTGCCGGCTAAACGATCCCGTGATGAAAGGCGCAGCTCTTCTTTGGATCTTCTTTATCTCTTCTATCAGTCCTACCTGTTAAGGATCTCAGACTGATTAACAGTACTCAAGAATCCGTCGAACAAGCACTTGAAGCCACTTCCTTAGTTTTTTCTTAAGATTCTTCCTATGAGTCTGTCTGGCACCTGCTTTTCTTTTTATTTGTTTTATATGGTCATTCCACTTAAGATTGCTCTGGATAGTTACTCATAGATATTTATGGCACATACTGTTTCCAGCAGTTTATTATCAGTAGTGTAGTTATAGTCGTACAATTGTGGGTTTCTTTTCCTATGTATGCGCAAAAAATTGTTCAAATGACTCTGAGCACTATGAGACTTAACATCTGAGGTCATCAGTCCCCTAGAACTTAGAACTGCGTAAACATAACTAGCCTAAGACACATCACACACATCCATGCCCGAGGCAGGATTCGAACCTGCGACCGGAGCAGTCGCGCGGTTCCGGACTGAAGCGCCTAGAACCGCTCGGCCACCGCGGCCGGCTGTATGCGCAATATTTTATATTTATATACGTTCAGGGTCAACTGGTAGGACGTGCACCATTCATCAATCCTCTGCTGGTCAATCTGCAAATCGATACTGCTATTTTCTTATAGACAGCCGCATCATCTGCGAACAGTCTCAAAGAGCTTCTGACGCTTTCTGCTAGATCATTTATATACGTTGTAACTGTCCTATCACACTTTCTTGGGGGTACTCCGAAAATTATCTTTGCATCTGTCGATTTTGTTCCGGAATCCAACAGAAATTCTACACCCATACTCGGTGAGCCGTATTCTTTTCACCAAACAGCAGAGCGAGACAGTGTCAAATGCCTTCCTGAATTCAAGGAACACGGCACCAACCTGAGCGCTGATGTCCACAGCGCTATGGATCTCATGGAGGAATAGAGTAAGCAGAATTTCGCAAGATCTCTGCGGAATCCATGTTGATTCTTATAGACGTGATTCTCGTTCTCCAAAAATCTCATAATTCTTGAGCTTAAAACATGTTCCATAATTCTACACGACACGGATGTCAATGATATGGGCCTGTAATTTTCAAACAGGACATGACCTGTGCTTCTTTCCAGTCGCTAGGTACCTTTCGTTGCTCCAATGGTCTACGATAAATTG
The DNA here is from genome assembly GCF_023898315.1 of Schistocerca nitens. Lineage (NCBI taxonomy): Eukaryota > Metazoa > Arthropoda > Insecta > Orthoptera > Acrididae > Schistocerca > Schistocerca nitens. The sequence goes on along the minus strand of NC_064618.1, from coordinate 279,349,812 downwards.
CTGCTCAAAGGGGAGTAAATTCTTTCTCATAATCTTTGTAAAATCTTAAAGGTATCTCATCTGGTACTGATGTTCCTCCACTATTAAGCGATTGTAGCTGTTTTTCTATTCTGCGATCGGTTACCTCAACATCTGCCATTTCGACGTTAGTACGATGAAAAGAGGGACCGTATTATGATCTTCCGCGGTGAAACAATTTCGGAAGACCGAATTCAGTATTTCGGCCTTCTCTCTGTTATCTTTCGTTCCGGTATCCGAGCTTTTCAGTGACCATCGTTTAAACTTCGGTGCGCCCAAAATGAGATAATTCCATCATCCAGATCAAGTCGAACAGGCCGACCTTTTGTTCCATTTTTTGCACGATTTCATCCACGTGGATACAAGGCCCGCCATTTGGCTCTTTATAATAGAAACTTGCACGGCCACTTTTAATGTCTCGATATCAAGGGTCAATCTTTGGTTCAGTAGTTACTGTAGCTCCATCAATCAGGCAAACTACAAATGAATTCGAGGAGCTAGAGATCCCTTGTAACACAAAAATCGAATTAAAGCGCGCACGTATCAGCTGGTGGGAGCAACTATTTTCAGAGCCTTAGTTGTTTGCTATTGTAACGTTCTTTAAAAAAATGAAGTAAAACTTTACGATTACTTTGAACGAAAGTCTGAACCGTAGAATGGATACTAAACCCGAATTATCGTGTAGCGTGTTGTAAGTTGGATTTTCTTAAATGTTCTCGTTCATCAGCCAATTTCATGCGCATTTCAAGTATTACGGCCAGCATTGCACACTGCTGAGCCTGTAGCTAGCTTCTTGTTTTTCATGAGAGACCAGAATATATCGCGTTGCTCCGTTGCTGCTTTAGGGGTAAGACAATTTAATTTATTTGTTGTGCGCACAGGGACCAAAGTTATTAGGTTTGAACAGGGCCTTAGGATTCACTGCTTAGGGGGCTGAATGTATTTTGCAGTGACTGTATTTCTTTATTGGTACTGGGAGTTGTATTGCCTAATCGATTCGTATAAAGTTTTTCTAACAATAACACAGAGTAAGCACATCACTAGCAGTTAAACACGCTATACGATAATTCGAATTCAGTGCCCATTCCACGCTTCAGATATTCATTCAACGTAATCGTGAAGTTTATTATATCATTATATTTAAAGAACGTTACACTATCGACAATGTTGTTATTGTTGTGGTCTTCAGTCCTGAGACTGGTTTGATGCAGCTCTCCATGCTAATCTATCCTGTGCAAGCTTCTTCATCTCCCAGTACCTACTGCAGCCTACACTCTTCTGAATCTGCTTAGTGTAGTCATCTCTTGGTCTCCCTCTACGATTTTTACCCTCCACGCTGCCCTCCAATACTAAATTGGTGATCCCTCGATGTCTCAGAACATGTCCTACCGACCGATCCCTTCTTCTAGTCAAGTTGTGCCACAAGCTCCTCTTCTCTCCAGTTCTATTCAATACCTCCTCATTAGTTATGTGATCTACCCATCTAATCTTAAGCATTCTTCTGCAGCACCACATTTCGAAAGCTTCTATTCTCTTCTTGTCTAAACTATTTATCGTCCACGTTTCACTTCCATACAAATACTTTCAGAAACGACTTCCTGACATTTAAATCTATACTCGATGTTAACAAATTTTTCTTCTTCAGAAACGCTTTCCTTGCCATTGCCAGTCTACATTTTATATCCTCTCTACTTCGACCATCATCAGTTATTTTGCTTCCCAAATAGCAAAACTCCTTTACTACTTTAAGTGTCTCATTTCCTAGTCTAATTCCCTCAGCATCACCCGACTTAATTCGATTACATTCCATTATCCTCGTTTTGCTTTTGTTGATGATCATCTTATAACCTGTTTTCAAGACACTGTCCATTCCGTTCAACTGCTCTTCCAAGTCCTTTGCTGTCTCTGACAGAATTACAATGCCATCGGCGAACCTCAAAGTTTTTATTTCTTCTCCATGGATTTTAATACCTACTCCGAACTTTTCTTTTGTTTCCTTTATTGCTTGCTCAATATACAGATTGAATAACATCGGGGAGAGGCTACAACCCTGTCTCACTCCCTTCCCAACCACTGCTTCCCTTTCATGCCCCTCGACTCTTATAACTGCCATCTGGTTTCTGTACAAATTGTAAATAGCCTTTCGCTCCCTGTATTTTACCTCTGCCACCTTCAGAATTTGAAAGAGAGTATTCCAATCAACGTTTTCAAAAGCTTTCTCTAAGTCTACAAATGCTAGAAACGTAGGTTTGTCTTTCCTTAATCTTTCTTCTAAGGTAAGTCGTAAGGTCAGTATTCCCTCACGTGTTCCAACATTTCTACGGAATCGAAATTGATCTTCCCCGAGGTTGGCTTCTATCAGTTTTTCCGTTCGTCTGTAAAGAATTCGCGTTAGTATTTTGCAGCTGTGACTTATTAAACTGATAGTTCGGTAATTTTCACATCTGTCAACACCTGCTTTCTTTGGGACTGGAATTATTATATTCTTCTTGAAGTATGTGGGTATTTCGCCTGTCTCGTACATCTTGCTCACCAGATGGTAGAGTTTTGTCAGGACTGGCTCTCCCAAGGCTATCAGTAGTTCTAATGGAATGTTGTCTACTCCGGGGGCCTTGTTTTTCGACTCAGGTCTTTCAGTGCTCTGTCAAACTCTTCACGCAGTATCATATCTCCCATTTCATCTTCATCTACATCCTCTTCCATTTCCATAGTATTGTCCTCAAGTACATCGCCCTTGTATAGACCCTCTACATACTCCTTCCACCTTTCTGCTTTCCCTTCTTTGCTTAGAACTGGGTTTCCATCAAAGCTCTTCATATTCATGCAAGTGGTTCTCCTTTCTCCAAAGGTCTCTTTAATTTTCCTGTAGGCAGTATCTATCTTACCCCTAGTGAGATAAGCCTCTACATCCTTACATTAGTCCTCTAGCCATGCCTGCTTAGCCATTTTGCACTTCTTGTCGATCTCATTTTTGAGACGTTTGTATTCCTTTTTGCCTGCTTCATTTACTGCATTTTTATATTTTCTCCTTTCATAAATTAAACTCAATATTTCTTCTGTTACCCAAGGGTTTCTACCAGCCCTCGTCTTTTTACCTATTTGATCCTCCGCTGCCTTCACTATTTCATCCCTCAATGCTACCCATTCCTCTTCTACTGTATTCCTTTCCCCCATTCCTGTCAATTGTTCCCTTATGCTCTCCCTGAGACTCTGTACAACCTCTGGTTCTTTCAGTTTATCCAGGTCCCATCTCCTTAAATTCCCACCTTTTTGCAGTTTCTTCAGTTTTAATCTATAGTTCATAACCAATAGATCGTGGTCAGAGTCCACATCTGCCCCTGGAAATGTCTTACAAATTGAAACCTGGTTCCTAAATCTCCGTATTACCATTATATAATCAATCTGATACCTTTTAGTATCTCCAGGGTTCCTCCATGTATACTACCTTCTTTCATGATTCTTGAACCAAGTGTTAGCTATGATTAAGTTATGCTCTGCACAAAATTCTACCAGGCGGCTTCCTCTTTCATTTCTGTCCCCCAATCCATATTCACCTACTATGTTTCCTTCTCTCCCTTTTCCTACTCTCGAATTCCAGTCACCCATGACTATTAAATTTTCGTCTCCCTTCACTACCTGAATAATTTCTTTTATCTCAACATACATTTCATCAATTTCTTCATCATCTGCAGAGCTAGTTGGCATATAAACTTGTACTACTGTAGTAGGCGTGGGCTTCGTGTCTATCTTGGCCACAATAATGCGTTCATTATGATGCTTGTAGTAGCTTACCCGTACTCCTATTTTTTTGTTCATTATTAAACCTACTCCTGCATTACCCCTATTTGATTTTGTATTTATAACCCTGTATTCACCTGACCAAAAGTCTTGTTCCTCCTGGCACCGAACTTCACTAATTCCCACTATATCTAACTTTAACCTATCCATTTCCCTTTTTAAATTTTCTAACCTACCTGCCCGATTAAGGGATCTGACATTCCACGCTCCGATCCGTAGAATGCCAGTTTTCTTTCTCCTGATAACGACGTCGTCTTGAGTAGTCCCCGCCCGGAGATCCGAATGGGGGACTATTTTACCTCCGGAATATTTTACCCAAGAGGACGCCATCATCATTTAATCATACAGTAAAGCTGCATGCCCTCGGGAAAAATTACGGCTGTAGTTTCCCCTTGCTTTCAGCCGTTCGCAGTACCAGAACAGCAAGGCCATTTTGGTTAGTGTTACAAGGCCAGATCAGTCAATCATCCATACTGTTGCCCCTGCAAGTACTGAAAAGGCTGCTGCCCCTCTTCAGGAACCACACGTTTGTCTGGCCTCTCAACAGATACCCCCCCCCCCCCCCCCCCCCGCCCCCCGTTGTGGTTGCACCTACGGTACGGCTATCTGTATCGTTGAGGCACGCAAGCCTCCCCACCAACGGCAAGGTCCATGGTTCATGGGGGGAGGCTATCGACAATAGTGAAGCGATTATTGAATCAAAATAATGACTTCTTAGCTTTCATATACAATGAATAGATGACACTGCATTCGTGCAACTTTGTTCTTTGCTGCTAATATTCATTTTCGGGTACGCCTTGTATCACATGTGAATAACTAGAAAGCGAGAAATACAACTGTTACTAAAAAATGCGTATGAAACAATTGGAAATGCACTAACAAAAGAAATAAATGTTTTAACACATCTACTACAAGGGAAACAAGGTACACCATTAGAAAACGTGACGAGTAGATACCGACGCCGAGGTTGATGCCGGCTTCCCTGACTTCCGGAAAGAGCTCGATACAGTTCCGTACTGCCGCCTAATGAACAAAATACGAGAGTATGGAATATCAGAGCAGCTGTGTGACTGGAAAGAACAGTTTCAAGCAAACAGGACATCGCATGTCACTCTCAACGGAGAGACATTGTCAGACATACAAGTAACTTCGGACATCCCTTAAGGGAGTGTTGCAGGACCATTAGGTTTCACAGTATGTATAAATGATGAAGTGAATAACGTTGGAAGCTCGGGGCTTTTCGTGGATGATTATGGTGTATATAAGTGAGAAGTCGCAACGCTTGAAACTTACAGCGAAATGCAGGAAGACCTGCAGGGGATCGACGCATGGTGCAGGAATTGGCAATTGAATGTCAACGTAAACAAATGTAACGTTTTACACATAAATAGGCATAAAGACCGACTATTATGGTTACACGATTGCCGAACGATCACTTGAAGCAATCACATCAATTAAGTATCCAGGAGTATGGACACGTAGCGATTTAAAGTGGAACAGCGACAGAGAACTAATCGCAGTTAAGACAGTTTCACCGGAAGAATCCTCAGGAAATGTAGTCGACCCACAAAGGACCAATATTTGAATATTACTGGTCAGTCTGGGATCTGCAACAGATCGGACTGATAGAGCAAATTGTGAAGGTCGAAAGAAGAAAAATGGCTCTGAGCACTATGGAACTTAACTTCTGAGGTCATCAGTCCCCTAGAACTTAGAACTACTTAAACCTAACTAACCTATGGATATCACACACATCCATGCCCGAGGCAGGATTCGAACCTGCGACCGTAGCGGTCGCGCGGTTCCAGTCTGTAGCGCCTAGAACCGCTCAGCCACCCCGGCCGGCGTCGAAAGAACAGCGCATCTTGCTGCAGGTACTTTTAGTAAGGACGAAAGCGTCACGAAGATGCTCAGACAACCCTAGTGGCAGACGATGCAAAAGAGGAGTTCTCCGTCACGGTGCGTTTTACTGTTAAACTTCCGAGCGCGTACTTTCCTAGTAGCGTCGACCGGTATGTTGCTTCTTCCTATGTGTATCTAAGGAAAAGAACATGACTTAAAATTAGATTCGAGCTCACACGGGGCGTTGCCAGCAATCGTTCTTCCCGCGAACCATTCGCGATTGGGACAGGAAAAGGGGGAGTGACAGTGGTATACAAAGTACCCTCCGCCACACACCATAAGGGGACTTGGGGAGTGTAGATGTAGACCAGCCGTAAAATAAATGTTAGATGTAAAACTACAGATACAAGTAACTTACAGCGTCGTGTGAGAATAATAAGTAAAACCTACTGAAGATAACACGAAAAGTGCTGAAAGACGAGTGGGTAAAACAACTAAAACTAAGCTACAACATCCAAAAGACACATGTTTAAAAAACTAAGGTCCATAGAGAAAGGTTGACAGTGACTCGTTTGAGCCCTGTAGCCTTGTACAAAATTCTGTTGAGTGTGGAAGTAATATCTACGGAATTCTCCAGTCGTTCCTCGAGAAATACGCGTTGCTCGGATGCTCAGTCGGTGGTGCAGAGACGCGGAGCAGATTGGCATTCCGCGTGGCTCCGGTCCGGAGCCTGTGATGTCATGAGCACGAAATCCGCCTGCTTAGCTGGATGGTTACGTGCTTGCCTCCCATGCAGCGGCCCCGGGTTCGATTCCCGGCCGGGTTGGAGATTTTCTCCGATCGTTGACTGGGTGTTGTGTTGTCCTCATCATCATTCCATCCTCATCACCGGCGCTCGAGTCGCCCAGTGTGACGTCGACAGAGCCACCCGATCATTTCATTTCGCCTACACGAAAAGCATTGGCATTCGTTTTCTGCCGCGCTCGCTACAAATGACAGAATGTCGACTAGCTTCATGCCAGTAATGAAGTTCTAGTGGTCTCCACAAGAGCAATGACAGCACTATTGTTGTTGTTTACTACGAAGGGATTTGCAATACTGTGGAGTCAGATGGTGCTCTACCCTGGCATCACGTTAGGCAGACGTTGTGGATATAGACAGTACAAAGCCAGGCGCCGGCCGTTGTGACCGAGCGGTTCTAGGCGCTTCAGTCCGGAACCGCGCTGCTGCTACGGTCGCAGGTTCGAATCCTGCCTCGGGCATGGATGTGTGTGATGTCCTTAGGTTAGTTAGGTTTAAGTAGTTCTAAGTCTAGGTGACTGGTGACCTCAGATGTTAAGTCCTATAGTGCTTAGAACCATTTATCTGAACCATTTGAAAGCCAGGCGTGGGCCGTATGAATAAAACTGAAGTACAAGCTTGGAAGATAAAGGTAGAAGCCAGAGCATTTACTTGCATGCAAAAGGAAGACGCAAACCTTTTACTTCAGACTGTATGAACAACCTTTACCATTTCCTCCTACACTTCTAACACAAAAACTAAAGCTTCTAGCAGACTGCTTCGTCTGCATTGTCAGCAGGCATCTGATTTCGCTTTTTCGTTGGCCGTAAGGCTTCCTTTCGCTTTGTTTGTTGTAGGTGTGCACATGTAACTTAAAGATGTCTTCATCTTATTCACATGAAAGCTCGGTATAAGCAGAGAGCACAAAGCACCCGTTGGCGAACTTTCTATTGTCTCCACCACAGATGTTAAGTCCCATAGTGCTCAGAGCCATTTGAACCATTTTTCTCCTTATTTGATTGTCTTGTACTTATCCGGGCCAGCTAACTTTGACGCTAGTGAACTGTTCCTTTATACTGTATGTAGCCTGCACATTTGTACTAACGTAACCGTTTCTATCGACATGTTCGCCGCCATACTTCATATGTATCGGAATTCGCACGTACGTGCAATCAATCACACAAATAGTGCATGGAAATTTACATTTTTCTAGGCGCACGTTTCTTACGGCAGTCACATCAAGTGGTGACGACGGAAATTTGATCCACAAGTCAGCTTTTCCCATTGTCTTTTTAGAAACACTATTAACTGTTTTACTCACTGCAGTTTGACGAATCTCCCTCTGGATCAGCTACATACCGAAGGAAAATCTTCGTCCTCTGTTCTGACGTTAGAGCTCACCTCTTCTTTCCCCCGTGTGCCGGCCGCTGTGGCCGAGCAGTTCTAGGCGCTGCTGTCCGGAACCACACTGCTGCTACGGTCGCAGGTTCGAATCGTACCTAGGGGATGGATGTTTATGATGTCCTTAGGTTAGTTAGGTTTAAATAGTTCTAAGTCTAGGGGACTGATGACCTTGGATGTTAAGCCCCATAGTGCTTAGAGCCACTTCCCCCGTGTGTGGCAGAAAATGATTCGTAATCCATTTAACATTTTCTTCGTTGAAACAATATAGAGTTTTATAATGATCTCCTGGTGAACACCGACATGGTCTGTAGCATTTTTGCCGCGCGGGATTAGCCGAGCGGTCTAGGGAGCTGTGGTCATGGATTGCGCGGCTGGTCCCGGCGGAGGTTCGAGTCCTCCCTAGGGCATGGGTGTGTGTGTTTGTCCTTAGGATAATTTAGGTTAAGTAGTGTGTAAGCTTAGGGACTGATGACCTTAGCAGTTAAGTCCCATAAGATTTCACACACATTTGAACATTTTGTAGCATTTTTCACGGTGTGCACATACTGCTACTTGAGTCATATCTGTATTCTGCAAACGTGAGCCCTCTACTGACTAGGCTTCACATTTTAGCAGATATTTGCTTCCAGAATGACGTCAGAGCTTGTCTTTATCCATACAAGTTACCTAATGCGGAAGCCAGAGCACAAGGTGGAGGAAAAGTTTCTTCCTCCGCTTTGTCCTCACAAGCTACTTACTTCATATTTTATTCATAAATTCCGAAACTTAAGTTTCAAAAATCGAAGGAAAAGCGTTTTGCTTCAGTTTGTTCATACGGCCCAGAGTGAGTTTCGTGCTCCGTTGAAGCTGATTTTGTGCGCAGGACGCAATGGGACTGGGTCTCCTCCACTACTACGGAGTGGAAGAATTTCTGCCAGCCATCGGCGCACGAGTCTTGCGGGAGCACTTGGGGCACAGAGCACGCTCCCGCCGTACGCAGACGGGACGTGCAAAAAAACAGCAGATAAGCCCGCCGCCAAGGTCCAGCGTCGCACTAGCGACCAGCCTAAGGGGCCGCGCCAGACAGCTGAAGAGGGAAATGCAGATATCTAAAAGGATCGACACAGAAGTGGAACTCATATTCCAACTAACAAAAACGCCTTGGCAAGACAACGTGTACGCGTAAAGATAGCACCAACGGACAGAGGCAAAGCAATATCAGACCACCCCGGCCGGCGCTTGAGTGTACACACGAGAACCGAGCAGTCTATTGTAGACTCACTGCTGGAGGGATCACCGAAGAGGAACTTTTCAGTGAAGAGTGGAGACAAAAATATCAAGCGAGCGATCGTGACACTTTATCCTGGAGTATACATAGATCAAAAATTAAATTTCCATGAAAAGCCGAAGTTGACAGCAGACAAAGCAGAAGAATATTACACAAACAGGCGACGCTAAATTCAAGTGCGTAGAGACTGCCTCTACTAATGCGGATGTATCGCTACGCCCAATTCGATTCAGTACTAAGCTTTGCAACAGTGCATGGACACATAGACTAACCTTAGTTACTACTCGTAGTAACGCGTCGGTCGCACAGAGTCTATTGCTCAGACCGTCAGCGGCATTCGTTACCACCTCGGTGACAGCACTGCGCTTGGTGTTCGAAATATAGCCGATCGATATCACCTTCAGATATAGGGATGCAATGTACTGGTTACGGATGAGGAGACTAGAGCAGGTAAACACAATTACCAATGTATCTTTACAAACCAAGCACCAACTTAAATAGTGGCAGATGGATATAAAGAAGCAAGATGAATGGCAGATAAGTGATAAAGGGACGTAGATTATAAACACTGAAGTGACAAGTCATGGTTTAACGATATGCACATATACAGATGGCGGTAGTATCGCGTACTCAAGGTATAAAAGAGTAGAGCATTGGCTCGTAGTTACTTGGCAAGATGAGTGGGACACAAGTGATAAGAGTGTATAATTTCCGCTCCGATACACGGGAGCGGTTAAGAATGAAACACATCGATCCCAGCCGAGGGATGATGCGTTTCTTGACATAGACCATATCCCACGCACGTAAAACACGCGAATCTTAGACAATCACCAACATGTACATCTAGGGACAAAGTTCCCCAGAGCACACTGTCTTTCCCCACTGATGATACAGAAACACTAGAGACACATTAGATCAAGACTATATATACACAATAATCAGAAACGAAGAGCGATGGACCCAATCAGCACACTAACAGACAACATCTTCAAAGCTACATACGAAGACCACAAACAAACACAGGCACACAGACGACAAGCCTATTTGCTACCTCATGACGTGTTCCAAAGGGGAGATGCAGAAGAAGAAGAAGAAAAAGAAGAAGAAAGAGAAGACGAAGAAAGCGATAACAGATGTACAACAATACAATTCTGCATTATTGACAGACTATACCATATCCTAAGTTAGGGCGGTGCACCCCTCTTCAGAACCCTCTATCGGACATAGCGACTACGTGTCCAAGTCATGCTCCACCTTTAAGAGGGTCATTGAAAATAAAGCAGCAACTGATTTGTATAATACAGCCGACCGGTTGCAGCAAGATCTTACTTTAACATGGTTTCGACAACGACTATGGGTATCTTCATTAGAAATCCAAACAATTACGTGTAGTAACAGCTGAACAGATTTAAGAGCAAAATGCCCTCGTCGTAAAAAATACTTCATAAAAAGATAATATTTGAGCATATAAAATTACAGACATTGGAACTGACATAAAATTGGTAACTGTGAGAATAATCATAGCTACAGCTTCTAACATTCTGCGTGGTGTCTGTTGTTCTATAACGTGTCTCCCTACCACTTTCGCGCAACGACGTTCTGAGCGTGTTTTTTAGGGAATTGACTAGTTTGAACCTGGGACCTGTTGCTGGTAAGGAGACGTCAGACCACACATGACATGTAGAGTTCAGAAGAGTTCAGTGAGACTAGCGATGATATAACCGAATACTTAATGATTTCAGCGTCAGCTCCACTGCACTCCCTGTAAAAGAATCTTAATACTAACTAAATTTAGTGGAAGGGGTTCTAGGCTTTCCTATTTTTAGTTAGCTGGTAAAATAACGTCGAAAAAGCAGTTCAGTTTACCATTGGAAATTTTATTCTACTCACAAAACATTGTTTATAAATTGCACTATTAATAAAAGGAAATGTTTTAATACAGGATGGTAAAAACCAACTGCGTTCAACAAAAATGTGAACGAATATTCCCTGAATGGGTTTCCAAGTTTTACAATGGATCGAAGGATGACCTATGCCATATCACATCTATAATCTAGGTTTAAATTAAGTTTCACAAGAGAGAAAACTATCAAAAGTCTACAGTGACCCTCAATTATCTTTAATTACTTATCTAACTTGTCGTAAATTACAGTGCTGATGTGGCTTCTCAATAACTATATAACAGAAAAATCATCGCCCTCAATTATCTTTAATTACTTATCTAACTTGTCGTAAATTACAGTGGCTGATGTGGCTTCTCAATAACTACTATATAACAGAAAAATCATCGCGTTTCAGATTTTTACTGCAAGTGGCAAATGTGAACACCATGAGTTTTAATTGACGATCGACACTAGTATTACGCAAAAAGGGGGTATAACAGATGCGACTTCTGCAGTTCTGAGTGAAGCTTTATGCGCTGTTATGCGGCATCGCGTGCGTTCATTACCTTGTCGGTGTTCGTCAGGGGGCGGCGGGCAGCACAGCTCCGCTCACCTCGCCGTCTCGGAAGCAACTCTCTCCTAACTTCTCCTTACTACAATTTACCGAAGTTGGTTTTAAAAAACTATCTGGCTGTGTTTTCATCTGACCAATCAGGGTCTCAATGTTAACCTTAAGCTCCGTCTACAAAAATTCTGTCTATCCAATGAGAAACGTTATACTTTTCGTGGTGGGGCAATGTTTTTAAAGTTTGCAACGTAACAGAGACGCAAAAAAGTCTCACGCTAAAACTTGCAGCTGGTGTGGTCCTTTTAGTATTATAGTAAGATCTATACTGTTCTTCTGGAGGGCTCTATTTTTTAACATGGGCTGGGGGGTGGTCCTGACGTACCAGAGACGCGAAAAAGTCTCTCGCTAAAACTTGCGGCTGGGGTGGTCCTAGCGGTTAGCTGGTGAAGTGGGTGTCCGTCCCTTATCGTAGGGCCTTCCAGCTTAACACGGTTCTGCTCTTGGCTTCTGTTCTCGTTTCTCCCCTCGGAACTGCGTCTGTCTCACGGTGGGAAGGTATGACATGCATTTAGGCATTCTTGTGTTAGTCTGTGGCATTCCATTTGCTCACTCGTTACTCATATTACTTTGGTTAATTTAATGTCACGATTTATTCGGAGCTATGTGACATACTAGTGGATTTGATTATCATGTCAGGGTTTTCATGGAAGGTGTTGGATTTGCCTGACACCTTACAAGCTATAATTTTACTGACAGTTGTCAGCTTAATGTCAGCTGCAATGTCTGTAATTTTCATGGTTTAAATATTGTCTTCTTATGATGTATTTTACACGACGAGAGCCTATTGCCCTTAAATCTGTTCAGGTGTTACTACACGTAATTATTTGGATTTCTAATGAAGACATCCATAGTCGGTGTCGAAACCACGTTAAAGTAAAATCTTGCTGCAACCGGTTGGCTGTATTATACAAATCGTATTCTTGTACGGTTGCTGTCTCACAGCCAAAGTTAAAATTGAAAGCAGCAAATAAAAAAAGTCTGTTACGGTAAGGTGTGTGATGAACGTAGCAGGAAGTCGTGAGTCAACAGACTTTGAACGAGAGGAACTTATCGCGTGGGTCGTAGCACATCAGTGATGACACAAGAATTCGGTTTTCCGATCTTAACAGCGTCTAAGGCAGGTCTCTAATATCTCTGAGACAAAACCGCCGCACAGGATGATCAGGAAGTGTTGGACGAATGGACATCAAGTCGCCTATGCAGAGCCGTAGGGGGTGGTCGACGCTTTACAGTGAGTCAGCCTATCGCTGATTTGAACGTGGGGCACTAGGAACACGTTTCTACCGGCACTGTACGGTGACAAAGGCAGTGCGTAGGCTTCAGCGTCTATGTTTGCCCACATATGTAATACGTTACAACATTTACCTCTATTTAATTGATTGCACGTATGTTTAAGACCAATGCTTGGACACGTGGACTGTGGTAGGTCTAAGCAAAATAAATGTACGTTTTCGCAATAGAGACAGCAAAGCTCTCATCAATTGCACTAAAAAAACTTTGTGCCAAAAATGGAACTTTACGCTCAGTAGCACGGTTGTGAGATATACTTGGCTTTAAGTTGTCAGCAGAGAAATTAATAGACTGATACAATTTCCTCTGAGTGTGCTCCTAGCCAACGCACACATGAACAAATCTGCTTGTGATATGGTTGCCAATGGCAGTGGAATGAAAACAATTTGTATCTTACACTGAGTCTTCGGCAATGATCACTTCAAGAAACGATTCTACAAGATTGATGTACATACATGTTATTCGCGGCTGTGAGGTATACACACATCAAAAAAAGTTTTGCATCACCCCGGTCCACACAACTCCTGAAGATAGACGTTGACTGTGGATATTGTGTCACAACCAGAGCCCCTTAGACTGTTCAGAGATGTCACTAATCACGGCCAAATACGTAAACAGACATGCATGAGCAGCGCCTATTAGACGGAGGGGGTCCGACAGCCGATCAGTACCAGCATTCTACCAAGAAGGAGATACACGGCTCGTGTTGTCTGTAGTTCAACCATGCCTAGACGGTCAATACCGGGGTTCGATCGCGTCCGCATTCTTACTTTGTGTCAGAAAGGGCTCCCAACAAATGAAGTGTCCACGCGTCTCGGAGTGAACCAATGCGATGTTGTTCGGACATGGAGGAGATACAGAGAGACAGGAACTGTCGATGACATGCCTCGCTCAGGCCGCCCAAGGGCTACTACTGCAGTCGATGACCGCTACCTACAGATTAGGGCTCGCAGGAACCCTGACAGCAAAACAACCACTTTGAATAATGCTTTCCGTGCACCCACAGGACGTCGTGTTACAACTCAAACTGTGTGCAATAGGCTGCATGATGAGCAACTTCACTTCCGATGTCCATGGCGAGGTCCATCTTTGCAACCAGGACACCAAGCAGCGCGATTGAAATGGGCCCAACAACACGCCGAATGGACCGCTCAGGATTGTCATCACGTTCTCTTTACCGATGAGTGTCGCATATGCCTTCAACCGGACAATAGTCGGAGACGTGTTTGGAAGCAACCCGGTCAGGATGAACGCCTTAGACACACTGTGTAGCGAGTGCAGCAAGGTGTAGATTTCCTGCTGTTTTGGGGTGGCATTATGTGGGCACGAGTACGGCGCTGGTGGTCATGGAAGGCGCCGTAACGGCTGTACGATAAGTGAAGCCATCCTCCGACCGATAGTGCAACCATATCGGCAGCATACTGGTAAGGCATTCGTCTTCATGGACGACAATTCGCGTCCCCATCGAACACATCTTGTGAATGACTTCCTTCAGGATAACGGCATCGCTCGACTAGACTGGGCAGCATGTTCTCCAGACATGAACCCTGTCGAACATTCCTGGGATAGGTTGGAAAGGGGTTGTTTATGGACGACGTGACCCACCAACCACTCTGAGAATCGCCGTTCAGGAGTGGGACAATCTGGACCAACATGGCCTTGATGATCTTGTAAATAGTAAGCCACGACGAATACAGGCAGGCATCAATGTAACAGGTCGTGCTACTGGGTATTAGAGGTACCGATGAGTACAGAAATCTGGATCACCACCTCTGAAGGTCTCGCTGTATAGTGATACAACATGCAATGTGTGGTTTTCATAAGCAAAAAAAGGGCCAAATGATGTTTGTGTTGATCTCTATTCCAATTTTCTGGACAGGTTACGGAATTCTCGGAATCGGGGTGATGCAAAACTTTTTTTGATGTGTGTATTTGGCTTTGAGTTGTGAGCAGAGAATTTAATAGACTGAAATACCTTCCTCTCAACAAATCTGCTTGTGTTGTCATTGCCGATGGCAATGGAATGAAAACAATTTGTATCTTACACAGAGTCTTCGACAATGATCACTTCAATAAACGATTCTACAAGACTATGATGCTGTGCTGTGTACCCAGTTCTATTGCATATATTTAATCGACTCTTTACTCAAGACTCTACAAACACTAGTGGAGTGAAATCTAACATTTGTGACACAACTAATTTTTTAGCAAAACATTTCACAGACTATGTATAGTGCGTTTCCTTGCAGCAACTAATGTTATGAAAGCGAACTTGCAAGAACTTATAACAAGAAAAGACAGAATATTATATCTAGCATTTCTATGTCATAAAGATTTTCTCATTTGTTAACTTATGGATATCGATGCTTACTACTACGTTCGTGCGCTGTGCACAATGATTTATTCCTTTTGTAATCGCTATTGTTATTGTATTACTTAGACTTAAGTAATTTTTCATCATGATTGTAGTACTTAGTCAGAAAATTTTAACTTCGTTAACGAATTTTGCTGATTAACCTTTGTCTATTACAGATCTTACTCTGAAAATTTCTGGCTGGAGAGGCAGAGGGGCTGTGATAGAGGGCTGTAGTTAATTTCATGGGTATTTCTCTGATATTTGGATGTCATGAACGAGTTAGCGCCTTTGTACTGTTTGAAACTGTATCATCAGAGATGTCGTGTCACCTGGAGGCTTGCTTGGACCATCTCTGCTTTGCAAAATGCACGGGGGATGATGCGCACAGTTAATCGTGACAAGAGAAGACACAGTAGTCGGCAGTAGTGTGTCAGGAGTTGTTGTACTGCATAGGCCGAGTGTACAGTGGCAGTTATATTCTGAGGAAGTGGAACATGTTGATTTACTGAGCAATTATTTGAAATTAGGAAAGAGTTTGAAGGATTTTGAGAAAAATATTTTATTATGATTATTTTGATGAGAAATAGAAGAGAATTTAATCTGATAGTTTTCAGATTTTGTACTTCACTGCGGTAGCTTGTAATAATACATTATCACATCAAGGCGACCTCTCGTGATTAGTGGGAAATACAGGTTCGAGTCCCGGTGGCATAAACTTTCATTGTCGTCATTCCATTATACAGCTGATGGTAGCCGATATTCGCAACTGATAATACTGTTCATGTATTTCATACGTCTGTATGTTGCGAAAAGTGGTAATTTAACAAGAGTAGTGAAAGGAATCTGTTAAATTTTGATTACACGACAGATCACACAAACCTAAAAGCTGTCGACTCAGTTAACTATCTAGGGATTACAAGGAATGATAACATACATAATGTTGTGGGAAAGGCGAACCAAAGACACGTTTTATTGGCAAAACACTTAGAAGATGCAACGGACCTACTAAAAGAGACTGTCTACACTACGCTGGAGTATTGTTGCGCGGTATGAGAACCGTACCAGATAGGACTGACGGAGAGCGTAGAAAATGTTCACAGAAGAACAGTGCATTTTGTATTATCGCAAATTAGGAGAGAGAGTGTAAAGGATATGATAAGCCAGTTGGGGTGGGAATCATTAAAACAAAGGCGTTTTCGTTGCGGCGAAACCGTTTCAAGAAATTTCAATCGCAAACTTTCTGCCCTAAACATTACAATATTTTTTTGATGCTAGCCTACGTGGGGAAAAATGGTCATCGCTACAAAATAAGAGAAATCACACCTCGCACGGAAAGATTTAATTGTTCCTTTTTCCTGGGAATTGTTAGTGAGTGGAAAGGTAGCGAAATGGTCTGAAGGTGGTTCGAAGAACCCTCTGCCAGGCATTTAGGTGTGAATTGCGAAGTGATCACTTACATGTAGATGAATGAGGCAATGTGTGTGGAGGGTGTATTTCCAGCAGGGGGTGGCTGTGTGATGTTTAGGGGGTGTTTTTCGTACCATGACATGGGCCTGTCCATTCAGGTTACCGTGGACAAGGAGAACGATGATCATTTCCATATGCTCGGCGACAACGTACTGCCCTTGCTTCTACGTCTTCATGTTTCTATGGACACTTTTCGTCTTCCAAATTGTCAACAGCCAGGCGTTCAGTCACACTTCCAACACTGAAACGGGTGGAACTACACTCCTGGAAATGGAAAAAAGAACACATTGACACCGGTGTGTCAGACCCACCATACTTGCTCCGGACACTGCGAGAGGGCTGTACAAGCAATGATCACACGCACGGCACAGCGGACACACCAGGAACCGCGGTGTTGGCCGTCGAATGGCGCTAGCTGCGCAGCATTTGTGCACCGCCGCCGTCAGTGTCAGCCAGTTTGCCGTGGCATACGGAGCTCCATCGCAGTCTTTAACACTGGTAGCATGCCGCGACAGCGTGGACGTGAACCGTATGTGCAGTTGACGGACTTTGAGCGAGGGCGTATAGTGGGCATGCGGGAGGCCGGGTGGACGTACCGCCGAATTGCTCAACACGTGGGGCGTGAGGTCTCCACAGTACATCGATGTTGTCGCCAGTGGTCGGCGGAAGGTGCACGTGCCCGTCGACCTGGGACCGGACCGCAGCGACGCACGGATGCACGCCAAGACCGTAGGATCCTACGCAGTGCCGTAGGGGACCGCACCGCCACTTCCCAGCAAATTAGGGACACTGTTGCTCCTGGGGTATCGGCGAGGACCATTCGCAACCGTCTCCATGAAGCTGGGCTACGGTCCCGCACACCGTTAGGCCGTCTTCCGCTCACGCCCCAACATCGTGCAGTCCGCCTCCAGTGGTGTCGCGACAGGCGTGAATGGAGGGACGAATGGAGACGTGTCGTCTTCAGCGATGAGAGTCGCTTCTGCCTCGGTGCCAATGATGGTCGTATGCGTGTTTGGCGCCGTGCAGGTGGGCGCCACAATCAGGACTGCATACGACCGAGGCACACAGGGCCAACACCCGGCATCATGGTGTGGGGAGCGATCTCCTACACTGGCCGTACACCACTGGTGATCGTCGAGGGGACACTGAATAGTGCACGGTACATCCAAACCGTCATCGAACCCATCGTTCTACCATTCCTAGACCGGCAAGGGAACTTGCTGTTCCAACAGGACAATGCACGTCTGCATGTATCCCGTGACACCCAACGTGCTCTAGAAGGTGTAAGTCAACTACCGTGGCCAGCAAGATCTCCGGATCTGTCCCCCATTGAGCATGTTTGGGACTGGATGAAGCGTCGTCTCACGCGGTCTGCACGTCCAGCACGAACGCTGGTCCAACTGAGGCGCCAGGTGGAAATGGCATGGCAAGCCGTTCCACAGGACTACATCCAGCATCTCTACGATCGTCTCCATGGGAGAATAGCAGCCTGCATTGCTGCGAAAGGTGGATATACACTGTACTAGTGCCGACATTGTGCATGCTCTGTTGCCTGTGTCTATGTGCCTGTGGTTCTGTCAGTGTGATCATGTGATGTATCTGACCCCAGGAATGTGTCAATAAAGTTTCCCCTTCCTGGGACAATGAATTCACGGTGTTCTTATTTCAATTTCCAGGAGTGTATTTGGAAAAGTGGGTGAAAGATAATATAATCGGCGTTCTAGTAATTTGGTAGCTGAACGGGATCTATTGATCAGTAAGTGGCTTCACTCGGATGGGGGATAAGTGAAGAAAATCGTAGGATGTCTTCCTCGTCGGATTGAGAGCGTTATCAAGTACAGACGCTCTGTTATACGGTATTAGCGTGATAAGACAAGAGAATACTTATTCCCACGGTACAATGGTAAACATAACGTACTATGTCCAGAGTATCAGAGAAAAAGGAAGGGGGATTGGGGTCTAACGTCCCGTCAACATCGAGGTCATTAGTGACGATGCATAAGCTCGGGTAGTTTCAGGGGAGGAAACGCTTCAATATAACTGGCATTGTCGTGGAGCGACTAAAGGAAATCATGAAAAGCATAAATCTGGATGGACGGACGCGGATACGAACAGTCGTTCTTCCGAATGGGAGTATGGTCTGCTAATCACTGTGCCATCTCGCTCGGCCCCTGAGTATGAAGTTTCCCGTAAGAGTGTTTGCAGTATAGCTGCGTCTGTGGCGGTTCTGTTTCAGAACACATTTCAATAGTCTGAAAGTCTTTAACACGCACATGCTCTCGAGTTTATGTGTCTGGTCTGCATGTGCGTATGACGAAGTGTGAATGTGGATGTGCGTATCTGTGTGTGTGAGAGCGAGAGAGCGGGGAAATAAATTACGAATCGACTCAGGGGTAATATTGTTCGAATCCTGATGGTGGATAAAATTTACACTGCTAGCCTTTGGCCAACAGGAGGAAGGGGCGAGTGGTCGTAGCGTACAGTTGGGGTTGGGGTTGTTTTTGGGGAAGGAGACCAGACAGCGAGGTCATCGGTCTCATTGGATTAGGGAAGGACGGGGAAGGAAGTCGACCGTGCCCTTTCAAAGGGACCATCCCGGCATTTGCCTGGAGCGATTTAAGGAAATCACGGAAAACCTACATCAGGATGGCCGGACGCGGGACTGAACCGTCGTCCTCCCGAATGCGAGTCCAGTGTAGCGTACAGTTCCTGATCAACAGTCTCTGCATCAATGTTCTGGGTTAAATTCCACATCTCTTCGCAGTGTCTCATGAAGTGAGAGGATGTGACATTGTTAATGCTGATTCGTCTGTCGGATGGAGACGCTAAGCTCATCGTCATCATATAACAAAAACATAACCTTAGATTATACATGCATCCATTACAGTCACCTGCATTAAAAATACACACACATATTCGCAAGGAAGCCAACGATGCCACACGACTTTCTCATTTAGAACTCCATGAAAAATAAATTAGTTTGATAGATCTCAAGTGACTCAAAGAATCAACAGTAAACAGTAAATAAAATAGGAGCAACATATAAATTAGACTGTAATTAAATCATTGAGAATGGCGGCATGTTTACTAACAACATCCAAAATTTACATCCCATTACGGGAAACATGTGCTATCCATTCTTGACTAACTTTTAAAATCGTTAGTTCTCCCTCACAGCTGGTTGCTGGTGGAGAAGGAGTAAATCTGCATGAATCATCATACTGAACTCTATCGGTCCAT
Organism: Schistocerca nitens; assembly: GCF_023898315.1. Taxonomy (NCBI): domain Eukaryota; kingdom Metazoa; phylum Arthropoda; class Insecta; order Orthoptera; family Acrididae; genus Schistocerca; species Schistocerca nitens. Next base: position 279,329,839 of record NC_064618.1, on the reverse strand, counting down.
ACCTTTCAAGAGAGTGTATTAAGTCAGAAGTTTGTAGTGGGAAACTTTCAAAGTTGTGTGCCATCGTCCGCAAGTAGCATTCGTAGAAGCACCTCGAGTGGTCTTCGTCCAGCGTACCAGGAACGGCTTTCTGCGTAGATAATCCAGATAAGATAAGCGAGGACAGAGCCTTACCTTGGTGCCGTTGTTCGCTGCTGAACGAGAAGAATACACATACAGTTCTTTGCCACCCGCCCTAAGCAGTGACTTGCATAAAACACTGCAGCTCTGAGATATTTGTTTGTAGCCGTGGGCCCAAAGCAAAAATTATGAGAACCAAGGCTTAGTATCTTCCATTACTAGTAGACGCTGAACATGCTGAGATTTTATCGAAGGTGGTAAGTTGGTTACTAAGGAGGAAAGTGAAGGGAGGCGCTCACATCCAGATCAATGGCGATCGAGAGGAAAATTGTATCAGGCAAGGATGCGGAGCGAAATGGACAAATGCTTTGTCGGAGGAACCGTCGGGGTATGATGGGCAGCCGTGGAAAACCTAACCCGAAATGGTGTAACAGGGATCTGAACTATGAGGAGCCAATGTCTTAATCACTGAAACACGGTTATCGGTAACTTGACTAGGATTCAAACATGTGTAAAAAGTGCAGATTATGTCGACAGCGTTCCTGGAGCATATAAATTGAGTGGTACGTGTAATTAACACCTGTTCATGGAAAAGGGTCAAATTAAATCTTACAACTGCCTGGTAAATCCAATAACACCAGCCTTATGAATACTCATGGGTAAGTCGTAAAAGACTGAAAGAAGTCTCCATAACGTAACAACATCACAACTGTAACAATATACTGAATAAGACGGTGAGATACAGGTCTCCCAATGGTCTCTGAAGTTTTAAGTGATACGATTTGTTAAAGGAATCGACCTTCTAATACTATACAGGGTGAAGAAAAAATGTCTCACTTATTGGTCAACATACGATTCCTCATCCCACTACAAGACAAAAAGTGTATATAGTAAAACCTAGTGCCTCCAATAGGTTTAATAGAAGTGCGATTTAAAAAGCTAGGCTCTGGCGACGCTGTAACCGCTTGCAGCATAGCAGATAACATGAACTCTGCGCTGTGTTGGAGCTGTCCCATTAACTCACTGAGACGAGTCGTGTTCATGACAAACATTTTTTTTCAGTTAAAGCGTCAATTTGTACCCCATTCACACCTCTTGTGTATTTCGTTCTGTTACTGTTACCTATATACAAACATTAAGACGTAACATAAACTTCTTACAGACATAAACAACCACGTCGTTTCATCCTTGAAACAAATAAAGCCAATAGAAAATAACAGTGGATACGGAAACATCGTCTGTATCCAATAAGGTACAAAAAACAATACATGTATGCTACTCTAGACTGCACATTATACATTATGCTACGCACAATTATTCCATTCTGTACGTTTGACATACAGGCTTATATTCACACAGCCGGTACGTACACGTAAGAGCAACGGTCACTTTAGAAAGAGTGCTCAAAGGGACCAACTAGCATTTGCAAATACTTCGCCACTCGCTGGATCATACGTTGCTGGACCCTACGCAACACACCTGCATCCATCATTGTCCAAGCGGCAGGCACACGAGCTATTGGGTCGTGTACATCCACAGGTGGAGAACTGTGAACTTGCTCCTTTAAATAAAAATGGAGTCGATTGAGGTCTGGGGAACATGGAGACCAGGGCATTGGACCTCTATGAGCAATACATTACCCTGGAAACGCTTCATTTAAACAATTACGCACATTAATTCCAAAGTGTGGCAGCGCAACGTCGTGCTGAAACCTTGGCTGTTGTCGAACATCAAGTGGAACGATTTCTAATGCGTCAGGCAAAGTAGTGCAATGGAACGTACGATAAAGGAGCGCATTCAACTTGTCCAGCAATAGGTGAGGACCCAAAAACACTCCTCCCCCTATTCCAGCCCACAAGTTTATGCCAAAGCGTCCCTGAAAGCCACGTTCACAGGTGGCATGTGTGTTCCGACCAATAACGGCTGTTGCGGAGGTTGCTAAATCCGTCAGTCCATATCACGTTATTTATAAACTATTCATTACCTTCCACTAGGTTCAAAGCCATTCACAAAACTGTATTCGTCGAATGCGGTCTTCTGGCCGCTGGTGTTGAGTTAACGTGTATGAGATGGATGCAGTTCATCGTGCAACATTCCAACAGCTAGTCTCAGAGATATTTGGAACTATATCACGGGTACTTCACCATGGTGATTGATGACCGGTTTGTGGAGTATGTCTAATACTTGGACGACCTCTGGCCCTTACCTGTTCACGGAGATTACCGGCTTCCCGAAGGCGTTGCATTGTTATCGGGCTGGCGCCTTCGAGGGTACCACATATCATACTCACGAACAGCAGCAGCAGCTTGTTATCGGATACACCCAGCACCAAAAGTATTTCGACGTATTCACCATCTGTACTCTATCGGGAACCTCACAGACCCAGTTATGGTTAGTAGACACGTGCATGCGGTTTAATGGATCCCACTGTCATGTGCTAAGCTATTGTCGTTTGACAAATTTATGTCCTGCTTCTAAACGACAAGAACTAGGGAACGGAGGTCTAAAAAGTGAAAAAGGAACATGGCGAGGATTGCAACTATAGCTCCATGGTGGATGTGGGACTGATGTCCCAGCAGTCTACTCAGTGACCTTCGACGGCTGGTACGGTATTGTGGGATGATACATGTTCCTCTGTACATTTCGATGCCCTGCACGATGTGAGACTGTTGCCAGCTCCTCGTTTTCAAACACATGTTTTCAAAATGCAGCTGATCCGATTTTACTAAATAAACGTTTGTCTTGAATCTGGTTGAGGAATCGCATGCCGAGCTCCGTAGAGGTGGAAGTTCGCTGTGAAATAAAAGAGTGTTACACCTATCATCGCACGCCTACCGATGGGCAAATCTTTCACAGAAGAACAATATATAAGCGCCCTACATTATGGCTTGCTACAAACAACAACCACCATCCAACAATGGAACTTACATCAAAATTTCTTTTGATATAGAGTGTATAATGCCAATAAGTCCGCCAGTTTCCATGTAGATAAGCCACATGAATATAATAACTAGGCGAAGCAAAGCAATTGATACAAAACTGAAGGCACAAAATACTACCAGCATGGAGCTACAAACAACTCTGAATTTCGCCTGAACTTGTTTAGAACAGAAACGGAAAAACTACACATGACAAATATAAATAAGTTCACCGCCTCCAGATCTTAGCCATCCCCTTAGAACAAGGCAGTGGTCACTTTGGACTGCTGTAGATAATGCTGAACTGGTAGCAAGCGGTCATCTGAAGAAGTGTGTATTTGGTAGTCGCATGTCCACCTCCATGGGGTAGGCACAGTCGCTCAGAGTGTTGCTTAAGGGGCTGACTGCCCTCTTCAATAAAGAAGATTGAGAGAAGTATTCAACAATGAACTTGAAGACATGCCCTATGACGCCCATCCAGACGACATACAAAAGTGGCTAAGTGGTGAGCGTGGTTGTCTGCCATGCAGGGGCCTGGGTTCGATTTCCAGGCCCCCTGCATAGCGATCAACCACACTGACTACCATGCAGTGGCCTGGGTTCGATTCCCGGGTCCGGGTCGGAGATTTTATCCGCTCGAGGACCGGGTGTTGTGTTGTCCTCATTATATTTACATAACCATTGACGCAAGAGACACCGAAGTGGGGTAAAATAAAAAAATAAAAACTTGCGATAGGGGCCCGAACAATCCTAGACCGGGTCTCCCGGTCAATTATGCCGTGAGATCATTTCGTTTCGTTTGGAATGGAATTATCCCACTAAGATGAGCCGACGTGGAGACGTAACAGAATGGAAGAAAGGAGCTATTGTTTCTTGATGTCTCCGTGACCACACCAATGGAGTTGCTCGATTTATGGTGTATCAACCTGGACTGTTTAACGGGTCTACAGGGAATGGTCTACCACTCGCAGGCATGTAAGAGGGCGTAGGAAGTGTTGTACGAAGATGCTAACCGCCAGCGACCGGAGATGACTGACATGCTTTGGCCGGCCGAAGTGGCCGCGCGGTTCTGGCGCTGCAGTCTGGAACCGCGAGATCGCTACGGTCGCAGGTTCGAATCCTGCCTCGGGCATGGATGTGTGTGATGTCCTTAGGTTAGTTAGGTTTAACTAGTTCTAAGTTCTAGGGGACTAATGACCTCAGCAGTTGAGTCCCATAGTGCTCAGAGCCATTTGAACTGACATGCTTTGCTAATTACAGTCTGGTACAAACCTGACAGAAATTGCTGCTCTCAATGAATAAAGGTCCATCTCAACCTGTTTATGGGAAAACTTCGCGAAGGGAACGGCATGCAATGGACATTTGGTGTCGGGCACATGGCTATTGATGGTTACTCTCAGCAGAATGTACGTCCCCCATGGATCAGACAATCAGATACTGGGCAGCAGCTAACTGGAGGCGTGTAGTGTGGTCCTTCGAGTAGCAGTACCGCCTATTTTCAAATGTCGTAAGTTGTCGACGGCCCGTCTAATCTGCAGTGTCTGTCGGGTATAGATCAGACCAGAGGTAGTTACGTGTTAGTCTTGGTTTCTTTTTCGTGTATTCCAACATTCTCGGCGACCAAGAGTTTCCCTTTGACCTATTCTTGATGATCCTTTCATAATATGCTGACACAATAGCTATGATATACAACCACTCGCTCGTAGAAAGATCCGTACCTAAAGACTGGGCACTTGCACAGGCCACACCAGTATTCATGAAAGGAAATAGGAGTAATCCGTTGAATTACAGACCCATATTACTTACGTCGATTTGTGATAGGATTCAGAAACATCTACATTATGAATCACCATGAAGAAAAGATTTATTGACAAATTGTCAGCACAGATTCAGAAAATATCGATCATGTGAAACACAACTAGCTCTTTAATCTTACCAAGCAGTCAGTGCTATCGACAGTGGATGTTAAATTTCAACAGTTTTGTGAATGCAATGGCATTCGTCACCTAACAAGTGCTCAGTTTCACCCCCCGGTCCAACGGAGAAGCAGAACCCTTCGTACGCACATTCAAGGAATACACGGCCAAGCTTCACACCACCCATACACGGGAACAGGGGCTGCAACTCTTTCTCGCCTCCTATGGGTTCCACACACGAGACGAGCCATCACTGGCGGAACTTCTGCACGGCCGCCGTCATCGGACGCTGGTGCACTTGCTACACCCACCGCAGCATCCGGCACCGCCACTGGTACGCAAGTATTGCTTTGCACTGCGCGATCTTGTTCTTTTTAGGATTTATAATAACCGTGGGTGCTGGGTAAGAGGCTTGACCCAGGAATGCATTGGCTCTTATATGTATTTAATTGCATGTCCCGATGGTTTGCAGCGCCGCCACCAGAACTAAATTTGTGCATGTCATTTGCTCCGTGATTCTGCTGCTTTTCTTCCCCCAGAGTGACAGCTTCACGGTTCCGCGTGGCCTTCGCAGCCGCCAGCTGGTGCCACCAAGGCACCCCAGGAGGAGCGGATGGTCGATGCGCCATCGCCCTCGCCATACCCACTCGCTGGCCTCATGGACCTGGACCCGCCATCGCCTTTGCTGTCGCCGTCATCGCCCCAGCACACACCATCAGCCCTGAACATGTGCCCTGGCAACAGTTTTTCGGACGACGTTCGTGTTGCCTCGTAAGCCAGATGGCGGGGTACGGTCTGGAGTATGCCATCCTCCACAGTCATGGCTCCCGGCCCATCTCTATGTCCAGCGTCCTGCCTCCCTCCCTGCTGTCGTTCGCAGTCTCACTACGCGACAAAGGTGCAGCATTTTTTTAGGGGGGGCGGGGGGGAGGCGGGGGGGAGGCGGGGGGGAGGCGGGGGGGGGGCTGGGGGGGAGGCAGGGGGGCGGGGGGCGGGGGGGGAGGAATTTGCCGCCGTAAGCCGGCGCCAGGCGAGACGATAAATAGAGGCCAACAACAGACTCATAAGTAACGCACCGCCAGCACCCTTTCGGCTGCCAGTATTTAGGATCGCCGCCACGGACCCGAGGACGAGTTGTCACAGTCTGTTCGAGTCTGTCGCATCCAGTGAGTTCCAGTATCATCAGTCGCAGCGCAGTGGGAATCGCAGTAGCAGATAGATCCGCCACTAACTCAGAGACAGGCAGCACATAGCAACCAATAAAGTGTACATAGCGGACTTCGTACTTCACCAGCAGTGAGACTAACATGGACGATACAGAAGAGCTTGTACCACAACGACCATCTTGAGTTAAGTAAACTTTCCATTCTTGTGAATGAAGAATCCAGTTAATCTATGTGTGCAGTTTGTGCAATAGAAAGAGGATACCGGTCACCAAACGACATTCTCTTCTTGCTTCCCACGGTACAGCTCTACAGAGACAACGAAACGACATAAAAAAATTTTATTCCATACTTTTAGATTTCCAGAAGGCTATTGACACCGTTCCTCACAAGCGACTTCTAACCAAATTGCATGCCTTTGGAGTATCGCCTCAGCTCTACGAGTGCATCTTGAGTTCCTGTCAGAAAGGTCGCCGTTCGTAATAATTGACAGACAGTCATCAAATAAAACAGAAATAATTTTTGGCGTCTCCTAAGGAAGTGTTAGAGGCCTTCTGCTGTTCCTGATCTATGTAAACGTCATAGGAGACAATCTGTGCAGCCCTCTCACATTGTTTGCAGATGATGCTGTCATTTACCGTCTTGTAAAGTCATCAGATTGTAGAGATAAATTGTAAAACGATGTAGACACGGTATCTGTATTGTCCGAAAAGTGGCAGTTGACTCTAAAGAATGACAAGTGTAAAGTCATCCACTTGAGTACTAAACGGAATCCGCAAAACTCCGGTTACACGATAAATCACACAAATGTAGATGAGCTAAATACCTAGGGTTTAAAATTACGAATAACTTAAATTGAGACGATCATGTAGATTACGTTTTGGGGAAAGCAAAACCAAAGACTGTGATTTATTGGCAGAACATTTAGAAGTTGCAACAGGTCTACTAAAGAGAATGCCCACAGTACATTTGTGCGTTCTCTTCCGGAGTACTGCTGTGCGGTGTGCGATCCGCATCAGGTGGGACTGGCAGAAGACATAGAAAAAGTTCAAAGGAGGACAGCTCTTTTGTATTATCGCAAAATAGGGGAGATAGTGCAACGGGCATGATACGCGAATTGGGGTAGCAATCATTAAAAACAGGGATTTTTCGTTGTGGCAGAATCTTCTCGTGAAACTTCAGTAACCAACTTTCTCCTCCGATTGCGATTATCTTGTTGGCGCCCACCTACGTAGGCAGAAATCATCATCATAATAAAATGAGAGAAATCATAGCTTGCACAGGAAGATTTTAGTGTTCGTTGTTCCCTCTCGCCGTTCGAGAGTGGATAGTAGAGAAATGGCTTGAAGGTGGTTCGACGAACCCTCTGCCAGGCACTTAATTGTCAACTGCAGAGTAATCATGTAAATGTGGTTTTAGATGCAGAGTGTCCTGTCAGCTGTGTTGACGGGACAGTTCATGCTTTCCTGCTTTGACGAACATCACACACCCTATCGCACCTCAAATGGCCCGCATATTCACACAGCAAACGTTTCGGTCTGTTTGGAACAGAGGCTGAAACGCAGCAGTCAGTATCCCTGAAATCTGGAAACTCTTGGAGCAGAGTAACCGGAAAAATTTGTGGATGCTCTTAACTCCACGAATTGAGGTCATTATCATGCTCGCAGGTGGTCTGTCCTGGGAGCGACTAGTTTTTTGTCTTGTCCGCTTAGCTTAACTATTGGTCTAGTTCGTTACTTTTACAAGGAAGGTTGGCACTATTTTCTTCCCTTTCAATATGCAGCTCAGATGTGGTAGCAGCCGGTGTTCAAGAAATTCAATGTTGAGTTTGTGTCCCTGTAGGCAAGTCTAGGTAAAAAATAACAGTTAAAGTGAAACTATGCATTCCATACAACTTTGTCTCTCACTAAGCACCAAGGCAACTGTCTACATTGTGCATTCGATTTACAGGGAATGTACAAAACTATGAGGGAAAAACCGCGAGATAATCATACTTGAATGTATCGAAGATGCTAACCAAGGCTGAAGGTTGCGCTGTTGTACGAGGCGTGTTTTTTAAGTAAGTACCGTTTTGAACTTTAAAAAATACGTTCTAAGATATCTCAATAATTTTATTTTTACATGAGAGCCTGTACCTTAATCTACTTTTCTACATAATTTCCGTCAATATTGAGGCACTTGTCATAGCGTTGTACCAGTTTTTGAATACCCTCCTCATAGAAGTCTGCTGCCTGACTTGTTAAGCACTGCATCACCACTGTTTTGACTTCGTCATCATCTTGAAGACGCTGACCGCCCAGGTGTTTCTTCAAGTGCAGGAACAGATGGTTGTCACTGGGCGCAAGATCGGGGCTGTACGGAGGATGATCTAGAGTTTCCCATCGAAAAGATGTGATGAGATCTTTGGTCTGATTCGCCACATGCGGACGGGCAATGCCTTGCAGCAAAACGATGCCCATGCTCAGCTTGCCACGTCTTTTATTCTGAACTGAACGGCGCAGATTGCGTAATGTCTTGCAGTAAGCTGCTGCATTGATTGTCTCATTACGAGGCAGAAATTCCACAAGCAATACTCCTTTTCTGTCCCAAAAAAGCTGTGCACGTGATTTTTCGGGCAGTAATTGTTTGCTTAAACTTCAATTTTCTGGGTGAATCTGATTGCCGCCATTCCATGGACTGTTGCTTTGAGTCTGGTGTGACGTAGACCACCCATGTTTCATCGCCTGTAACAATTTGGCTTAAGAAATCATCACCGTCGTTGTGGTACTGCTCAAGGAAAGTCAATGCATTGTCTAAATGTTTGGTTTTGTGCACATCTGTCAACATTTTCGGTACCCAACATACGCACAATTTTCGGTAATTCAAGTGCTCGGTCACAATGCCATACAAAACACTATGAGAAACATTAGGAAAGTTATCCCGCAAGGAGGAAATCGTAAAGCGTCTGTTTGCTCTCACCTTATTGTCCACTTCCTGCACCAAACATTCATTAACGACCGAAGGACGGCCACTCCATTGTTCATCATGCACATTTGTGCGGCCATCTTTAAATGCTCTCACCCACTAATGAGAAACATTAGGAAAGTTATCCCGCAAGGAGGAAATCGTAAAGTGTCTGTTTCCTCTCACCTTATTATCCACTTCCTGCACCAAACTTTCATTAACGACCGAAGGACGGCCACTCCGTTGTTCATCATGCACATTTGTGCGGCCATCTTTAAATGCTCTCACCCACTAATGAGAAAAATTAGGAAAGTTATCCCACAAGGAGGAAATCGTAAAGCGTCTGTTTGCTCTCACCTTATTGTCCACTTCCTGCACCAAACATTCATTAACGACCGAAGGACGGCCGCTCCGTTGTTCATCATGCACATTTGTGCGGCCATCTTTAAATGCTCTGACCCACTTTCTTACCATTCCATCACTCATAATGTTTTCTTTGTAAACTGCACAGATCTCACTATGAATATCGATCGCTTTTAGGTCTTTAGCACTAAGAAGCCCGTACTTCACAGTCGGCGGTACTCACGATTATCGGAGGCATCTTAAACACTCAGTACACAACGTAAACAAGGAACAATGAGACTGTAATGGCGTCAGTGCGTAGACAACACATGTCGGTACCCAGTGCGCATGCGCAGAACGCCGACCGCAGCGCTGCGGCCGCGGTGTGGCAAAACGGTACTTACTTAAAAAAACACGCCTCGTATATGACCATGAACGGCGCCTCAGCGCGTTGCAAGTGTCACTGTGATCAGAAAAGTGTTCTCAGTAGTTCTTGGTGCAATATGTCGGAACTCAGTGCTTTCGAACGTGGGCGAATTGTTGGTGCTCATATGGCTGGTGCTTCCATGACTAACTTAGCCAAAGTATTTGGTGTTTCAAGAGGCACCGTAACGAAGATTTATAATGCATTCAGCGAAAGAGGAAAAACATCATCCGCTAAGTCACAACGCCGACGAAAGTGTCAGTTAAGTGATCATGATGAGCAATCATTGACGAGGCTCGTCATGAAAAATAAGAGCGCTACAGCTGAAAAGTCACTGCAGAACTGAGTGTCGCACTCGTGAACCGTGTCAGCACCAAAACGTCACCATAGGCACGGAATTGCAGAGCGAGCTGGAATTGCAAGCCTACTCATCAGTGATGCAAATGTCCGTAACAGGAAAACTTGGTGCCGAATCCATAAAACGTGGATTATGGAGCAACAGAAGAATGTCACTTGGTCGGATGAGCCTTGAAACTTCCTGACAGATTAAGAATGAGTGCCGGACCGAGACTCGAATTCGGGAGCGTTGGCTTCTGTGAATTTTGGAAGCTAGGAGACGAGATACTGGCAGAACTGAAACTCCAAGGACAGGTCGTGAGTCATGCATAGGAGTTTACCACAAAAGTAAAAATTACGGTCAGAGGGTTAGCTGTCCTCTTCTTCTTCTTCTTCTTCTGCTTTTATGGCCTCATTGGACCACTTCAGTCAATCATTTCTGGTCCTCTTCTTTGGTATTTTCCCCTTCCGAGTGGCCCAGTATCTCTTCATTCGTTCCGATGCTTTTCGTCGTTCCTTATCTGTAAATACCCTTTTCATTGTATGTCGTTTGTCAATTTTTGGTTTAAATCTTATTTCTGTGTCCCTCAACTTCTTTAAATTTGGCGTTTTGTTCTGCAAATCATCCAGAGTTATTTCCAGTTCTTCCATATCCTCTCTTATTTCCTTAAGCCATCCTCCTTGTTGTTTCAAATTCCAGAGTTTCTCAATAATTTTCCTTGATAATCTGGTTTCTGGTGTCCTCAGAATGTGACCACAAAAGGAGATCCTTTTCTTTCGTATAGTATCAGTGATGGGCTCCAGTTCTCTGTATACCACTTCATTTGGAACTATCCGCCATTGCCCAGCATTTTGATATTTCTTATTTATGCATGTTCTAGCAATTCTTCTCTCTACTTTTAAAATTTTGTCAATTCTGTTTTTCTGGGTGACTTTAAAAAGAGTTTCACTTCCGTATGTAACCTCTGGTTGAACCACCGTCTTGTAATGTTTTAATTTTGTTTTAATTGATAGACATTTTTTATTGTACGTAGACCATGTTAGTTTTTGAGCTTTTATCATTTTATTAGTTCTTGCTCGCCATGCAGGTTTCTCGTCCAATTTATGTGTTATAATTTCACCCAGGTATTTAAATTGTTTCACTATTTTAATTTCCCTATTGTTCACTGTGATGTGATCTATTACAAGTGGATCCGTTACCATTATTTCAGTCTTTTCAAATGATATCTGGAGTCCTAATTTTTGTGCTATATTTTGTAAGCTTGTTATTTGTTTCGTGGCTTCCTGAATATTATTAGCTGTCCTCTGTAATTAAAAAAAAAAAAAAAAGAACCGAGTGAATGGGTCAACAATGAACTACAAACGACGTTGCGGGATGTCCACCTGAACAAACGCAACGAACAATAACGAACAAAATGAGGTCAACAAAAAAAAAGGTCGGTAGAGCACTTGCCCTCGAAAGGCATAGGTCCCGAGTTCGAGTCTCGGTCTGGCACATAGTTTTAATCTGCCAAGAAGTTTCATATCAGCGCACACTCCGCTGCAGAGTGAAAACTTAATTTCGAATGAGTCTTGTTTCACACTGCTTCCAACTTCTGGCGGAGTTTACATCCAAGAGTAAAACATGAGGGGGGTTCATTGATGATTTAGGCAGCCATATTGTGGTACTCCATGGGTTCCCTAGCTATTCTGCAAGATCACACTACTGTCAAGTATGCGATCATTTTGGATGGTCAGGCCCATCGCGTGGTACAATGTTTGTTCCCCAATGGTGAAGCTGTGTTCCATGACAACAGAACTCCTGTTCATACAGCTCGCATCGTCCAGGACCAAATGGTTCGAATGGCTCTGAGCACTATGGGACTATATATCTGAGGTCATCAGTCCCCTAGACTTGGAACTTAAACCTAAGAACATCACACACATCCACGCCTGAGGCAGGATTCGAACCTGTGACCGTTGCACCAGTGCGATTCCAAACTGAAGCACCTAGAACCGCTCGGCCACAGTGGCCAGCTTCCAGGACCGGTTATGTGAGCACTCATATTGTAACCTCCCAACAGAAAAATTTCGTAACCTACCAACAGTTTATTATTCCGTAACCTGGCGATAATAACGTGACTAACCTCTCACTACAATTGTGGCTCACTTGTAACCTTTCAATAATTATCTGACTGTGAATCTAACTGATAAATTTGGACGTCAGCACTGCTGCGTCATGGCTCTGAAAGATCATATTGAATAAATTGAAATTTCTTACCTCAATGAAGTCGCCGGATAACGCGTATATATCGGCTCCTATAAGAAATTTTTCTGGCACAGCTCAGTGCAATGCGGGCCGCTAGATTTGTCACGTATACAAAGAAGCAACTGATTTTTCTTTACAATAATCGGGATGACCATGGATTGGAGAAATTAGTAAATTCTTTAAATTGAGATGAATGATTGTTAAAAGTTACTTTTTACAAGAAAGATTATTATTAAGAGATTTTTAAAAAAAACATTTACATGGCACTATATAACAATAGTGTACATGCACGAGGCTGCTTTTACCTTATACTACATCGCTCAGGCACCGCCATCGCTCCCCACGACCGGCCCAGCCAACTCCATACACACGACTGCTCGCTACTACTACAGCTGCTGCACAGTTCCTACAGATGACAACACTGCTCTCTGGTCTGAGATTCTCTTATAGCTTTCATATCGCAGGCAGCTCGTGAGCAGTCCATCGAAATTACATCTGCTCGAGTGCGCTAGCAACAAATTCCTTAATCATGGACCTCTTACAATATGAACTGTCACATCTCCCCTGGCCATCACAGTCACCACATCTCAATATTATTGAGCCTTTATGCTCTACGTAGGAGAGAAGAACACGTAACCGCTATCCACCTCACCATCGTTACTTGAACTTGCCAGTGTTTTACAGGAAGAATGGTATACCATCCCTTGAAAATCATACTGGAGCTGTATTTATACATTCCGAAACGACTGGAATCTGTTCCGAATGCCAACGGTTTCCCTACACCGTATTAGGCATGGTGTCGTGTATTAGGTGTTTCCACATTTTCATCCACCCCCTGTATAAGAGGTGGTAATTAAAACCCCCAGAAAAGTTTGGTATTTAACTCATGACACTGGGAAGTAAGCTGTTGATCAGGAAATATATACCTCTTTATCGTTGCCTAGAAAATGCTGGACGTCAAAATTTCTCAAGTGTAGTCAGTCCCGTGATACTCACTTCATTATTAAATGTGATCGTCGCAGAATGTTGTGTTTCGCTGTGTGAAACTATGGATTTTAAACAAGATATCCGCTGGAAACATTTCCGCTTTTTCCTGTAATGCTACATAATGGCAGCTACCATCTGCGTGGGATAAGCTTCTCGGACTAGTCTGGAGAGCGCTGTCATCGAGATATTGGACATCCCCTGAAGGTATCTGTCACAGGCATCTCGTCTGGCGAGAAATCGAAGATCAGTGGGCTCTTGTGTGCTCCTACCAGCTGCCAGTATAATACGCAGCTGTGGGGGGAATCAACTTTAGACGTTTCCACGATTAGATTTCATTTTTGCGAAATCGATGTGCTAAGATATAAGGCACAATATTATGCTCTCCGACCGTACCAATTTACGTATTTCTATGAACCAGCGGCGTTGTATATTCCGCTAAATATTTTGCCTTACTGACCAGACGTTGTACTTTGCCGTGACCGTTAAGAGTTCTCTCCTTGCAAAAGCAATTAAAAGCCATATGGAAAATTTCTCAATTGAATGTTGTACACATTTAGCATAGAGCAAAGTGCGTCACTGGATTTGTTCTTATTCGAAACTAGTCGTCGAAGAAAGCGGCGGTAAAACGTCGTTGTCGTTTAAAAGTGAAATCTGAAACTAAACTTGGATGCGAGCTGTTAAGCTGAATTTGCGATAGTTCTTGCATTTATCTGTCATTGCTGTCTTGAGAATTGCGAGGATGATTTTCCCCCGAAAGTATGATGGTATGTCTCCAGTTTCACAGTTTATACACCGCATCTTGAATACTCGTTAGGTTGCTACCTCCCTCAAGAATTTTAGAAATTCCGAGCGCGCTTTATCTACTCCTTCGATCTTATTTGATCGGAAGTTTTCCAAAGCAATGTCAAACTCGAATTGTAATAGTGGATCCCCTATATTTTACTTATTGGCTCCCATATCTTCTATCACACCATCACACAGCTCCTTCTCCTCATAGAAACCTTCAGTGTACTCTTTCCACCTATCAGCTCTATCATCTGCGTTTGACAGTGAAATTCTTCTTCTACTCTGATTTTGACTTTTCTGCATGCAGAATCAGTCCTTCCGGCGACCATTTCTTTTTCGATTTCTTCGCATTTATCCTATAGCCATTTCATCTTAATTTCCCTGCACTTCGTGTCTCACTTGTTGTATTCCTGTTTTTCCTGAGAATTTTTGTTCTTCTTTCTTTCTTTGGTCTGTTAAAGTATTTCTTCTGTTACTCAAGATTTCTTCGAAGTTACTTTCTTTGTACCCATATTTGTCTGTCCTATTTCTGAATGCCCTTTTTAGAGATGGCCATTCGTCTTCATCTAAACTGCCAGCTGTAATATTAATTATCGTAGAATCTACATCTTCAGAGCACTTCAGACGCACATTTTCATTCCTAAGTACTTCAGTATCCCACTTCTTTCCGTTTTGTTTCTTCCTGACGATTATTTTATGTTTCAGCCTACTCTTTGTTGTTATTAAATTATGGTCTGAGTCTTCAGTCCAGTACCTGGTGCCAGAATTTCTGTTTGAGCATAATATAATCTGTGGTGTGTCTCCTCGTATTTCCAAGCCTTCTCCGAGTGTATCTTCTCTTCTTATGGTTTCGCTATTACTAGCTGAAACTTATTTCAGAACACTTTTAGCTTTAGTATACAAGACTGGAATTCCTTGTAACAGAAAAGTGTTAGAGTTCGTCTTCTAGTAAATTTGTGAACATCTCTAAGGGTCCAGGGGAAGAAAATTCAAAGTTAAGTTATCCTTCGAAACTGTTAATCTGAATCTTAACAACGATTTTATCTAAGAACTGACCAACATTAATGCTTTCTACTAATGAATAAATATTATTGAACACTGTCCAGATGACACTAAACAAATGTTTCCGATACAAAACTTCCTCACACATACTTTTCGAGAAATGACCGCGACGGAAGTATCAGAGAAACTGAAGCTTTATCAAAATTCCTTCTTCCCACACACCATTCACGACTGGAACCGGGAATGAGGGAAGTGATAGTGATAACCAGAAGTAACCTTCTGGGGTAAGGAGGTGCAAACGAAGCTATAAATTACCACGTAATTACACTGAAAGTGCACTTACAGATAAGGAAGAACCTTCAGTGTTCGTTGAACATGTGTTGTTATTGTGGCCTTCACAATGAAGACCGCTTTGATGCAGCTCTCCCCGCTAGACTATCCCCCACCCCCCCACCCCCCCCACCCTCATTCCACAATTACCAAATAGACAATTCCTTGAGGCCTCAAGATGTGTCCTGTCAATCGATCCCATATTTTAGTTGAGTTGTGCCACAAGTTTCTTTTCTCCCCAACTATTCCGTACTTGAACACTGATTTTCGATGTACCGGTTTCACTTTTGGCATTTTTCTGTAGCATCACATTTCAAAAGCTTTTATTCTCTTCTAGTCTGAACTGTTCATCGTCCACGTTTCACTACCCTGCAAGGCAATACTCTGCACAAATACCTTCAGAAAATACTTGCTAACATTAAAATTTAAATTCTATGTTAACAAAGCTCATAGAACACAGGTGCTGAATAAAATTTTTAAATTAACTTTTCATCTAACTTTTTAGTTAGGGATTCAGTTCGATATTTGAAACTGATCATTATCACCTTCACCAACCTTTGTAAGAATCTGTGGCAGGTATTGCACAAATTTTCACAATTGTAAAGTGACTTCTTGCTTTTCACTGAGCTACTGTGATTAATGCTAGTACCGAATGTTTCTTTCTACTATCATTGTGGTACAGCTTTTGTAAGTTTTGTTACAACAGCAAAATTAATAATTAGTATAAAAATGGAAACTAGGGTATAGATAACACAATGTAACGAATCACAAACTATTTTATATTCCGTGCGAGCGCAGCTGTTGAAAGGCGTGTTGTTAGGAATAATTCCGCTGCCAGCTGGTAAAATTGTTGAAGCTTCCTGGCAGATTAAAACTGTGTGCCCGACCGAGACTCGAACTCGGGACCTTTGCCTTTCGCGGGCAAGTGCTCTACCAACTGAGCTACCGAAGCACGACTCACGCCCGGTACTCACAGCTTTACTTCTGCCAGTACCTCGTCTCCTACCTTCCAAACTTTACAGAAGCTCTCCTGCGAACCTTGCAGAACTAGCACTCCTGAAAGAAAGGATATTGCGGAGACATGGCTTAGCCACAGCCTGGGGGATGTTTCCAGAATGAGAAGAGTGAAAATCTCATTCTGGTAAAATTGTTGTTTATTAAAGCACAATCCGTTTCGCAGCATAAAGTCGGTAAAAGCAAAGCACTGTGTCACCATATTTTGTGGATATTAAAATTAAAAAAGAAATGTCTAAAATAAACTCACAATATTAATAAATAACGAATACTCGAAAAAGGTAATTTCGAAAAAGAAATTGGAGCACCTTGGTTATGAACCCAGAACAACCTACATGTCAAATAGGCACTCCACCACTTTATTTTTCTATAACATTTTATTCATCGAAACAGCTAAGATATAGATAGTTTTTTGAATTTGATTGTGTGTTGCGAATTTGATTGTGTGTTGCGATCACTATTGCAGTTTTTGTGAGTCCCTGTTTGCTACGCGTCGGGAAGTCTTTGATGATTGGTTCTTTGACGTTTCTAATTTTGAAATTGAGTATATTTGCTAAAATAATATCCAGCTCATAATAGGGCGTTGTGGAATGGAACCTGAAATCGACAGCGGTGCATAATATTTGAAAGGCAACTTCTTTCGGAACAAACTTATTTTTGTGTGGAATCCCTGGCAGTCAAAGATAATGGCATAGATATTCCTACAAAAGAGGAAAAAACACAGTAAGGAGCAATGTTACGCTACAAGAAACCTAACTCCCCTCTGAAGCAAGAGAGGCAATTCGTTCACCTTGAGTAACATATCCGCCTTCTCCAATGTGCACACAACTGCAGCGGTAGCATGCAGTGAGAGGTATTGAGCCTTTTACATAGGATGTGTAGCTCTTTTCCACCATAATGGGAGGAGCGTCCGTAAAATACTGACTATAAGACGCAGTTTTTCTTCGAAAAATTGCCTCCAAATTCACGTGCGTCTTTTACTCGAAATTAATATAAAAATGTCCAGCGTTTGATTCAAATTTCCCGCCAGTTTTAAAATGGCCATATATTCGATGCCGCCGGGAAACCTATCTCTGTCTGGCAACAAAGGATTCAACTGGCAGCAGCAGTGCACCGATGCGACGAACGTGAGTTGCGGGGATTCACAAGCTTGCTAGCGCTGTTTCACAACGCAGAACGCCTATGATGCGTCATTTCAGTCTACGGTGCTAGTGAACTTGAACTGAAAATGACTTGTGTTATCGGTATCAGTACAATATTTTTGCTAGTAGCTAGTTTCGTAATGCAAAAAATGAAAGGTATTCGTATAATAATGGCTATAAATTGAAAGTAACAGTATATGCAGAAGAACAAGGGTACAGAGCAGTTGAGCGGAGCTTCGGCCCTCCACCAACAGGAAAATCCATTCGCGATTGGGAGGCTAGTGAAAAAGAACTGAAAAAAATGAGGAAAACTAAATGTGCAAATAACAAACTGATTGCAAAATGGCCAAAACTAGACGATAACATATTGAAAAGGATTCAAGGACACCGTCAAAATGGCAATGGAATTAATACAAAAATGATTCAAATACACACTCGTAAGCTACTGCTTCAGTGGAACTTAACAGACTTCAAGAGCGGGCTTGGTTGGTGCTACAGGTTTATGAAGCGTCATGGACTTAGCATGCGAACCAAAACCAAAACACCTCAGAAAATACCGAAAGAGGATGAAGAGAGAATATTATCTTTCCTTCGCGTTATTATTCAACATCGAAAGAAAACCAGTGTGGAACTAAGACAAGCAGCGAATACAGCCGAAACTCCTCTGATATTTGATGTGTCAAGTAACATAACTGTTGCCCGAAAGGTTCTAAAACTAACTATAAAAACAAGTAGACATGAAAAAATGCACTACGCCTTTCGCATTGCTGACGGGACTACACTTAATCCAATGATCATTTCCAAGCGCAAAATAATGTCAAAACCCACTGAAGTACCGTGAGGTGTTATTGTTCCCGTACATAACAAGGGTTGGATGGACGATGCTGTTATGAAATTATGTATTAACATAGTGTGATAGAGAAGGAAATTTACTACGTTGAAGAAGAGTTCTCTTCTTGTGCTAGATCATTTTAGTAGTGGTTTGAAAAATTATGTGAAAGAGAAATTAACACAGGGAACACGTTTGTCTGCATGGCCATCTTCCGCGGTAGGTGTTAAAATCAGTTATTATTGGTTTTCCTTCTTGAGATTACTGCAACTTATTTAAGGAGAATTACACCAGACGCGTTTCACTTTTATTTATAAAGCATTTTCAGTGGTTATTCTGCAAATTGGCTACATACGTTTGTACATTTTTGGTTGTTTTAGGTCAAAACCGCCTTTTGCTTATAAAGTTGGTGTGCAAGTTACTTACTGTGACTCTTTATGTATTCTCCAAAGCACTGTTTGCTAGCAGCGGTTGACGTCGAAAGACTTCGATTCACATATGCACTTGCAGTATTTCTTGCTCTGCGTTATTTATACTTCACTTTTGTAAACTGAACTGAAGTTACGTGTGTTTCTCATTCAGCACAGAAACAGTATTTATGTCTGTTCGTTTGTTTTCGTTCACGTTGAGTGTTTCCAACTTCTGAAAAAAAATCATGTGTGTGTGTTTGTGTGTGTGTGTGTGTGTGTGTGTGTGTGTGTGCGTGAGAGAGAGAGAGAGAGAGAGAGAGAGAGAGAGAGAGAGAGAGAGAGCTAGTGTAAATTAGTGAAAATGTCTCGTATGTTAGGCAGAGATGTGTGAGGAGACGAGGGCGGGGACGAAATTGATTGCAAGATTTTTTTGTGTTGGGGGCGGGGGGGGGGGGGGGGGGGATGGGACTGCATGAAGAGATGGTAATGGTAAATGGAGCCTGTGGTTAAATGTGTATATTTAATGTATGTTATATTAAGTGGTCAATCAGTTTAAAGAGTGTGTGGTTTGCAAAAAATGGTTCAAATGGTTCTGAGCACTATGGGACTTAACTTCTGAGGTCATCAGTCCCCTAGAACTTAGAACTACTTAAACCTAACCAACCTAAGGACATCACACACATCCATGCCCGAGGCAGGATTCGAACCTGCGACCGTAGCAGTCTTGCGGTTCCAGACTGAAGCGCCTAGAACCGTTCGGCCACACCGGCCGGCTGTGGTTTGCAAAGTTGGTCTGATTATTTATGAGTTGAATATTTTCTGTTATGATTTTTTGAATGTAGTAGTTTTCTTGTGAGGTGAGGAGTTGTTGTTTTGTTGTTTATCCTTATAATGCCCATGTCTGTGTCTTTGGTGATTCTTTTATGTTGGTGTTGGTGTAAGTGTTCTGCAAAAGTTGAATGATTTGTCCTATACTTCCGTACTGTTACATGTTCTTGGTATCTGGTTTCAAATACCCTCCTGGTTCGACCTATGTGTCTTCCATCACATGTATAGCATTTCATTACTGATTTTTAGTATAGGTCAGTTTTTCCTTTTATTTTTGCGAAGTATTTTTGAACTGAATTGTTGGTTTGGTGGGCTAATTTTATGCCTTCTTTTTTGAAAATATTGGATATTCTTGTGGTTGTATGTCATTGTGTATCATCTTTTGTTTTATGTTTCTTTCACACTTTGTGTTTTTCCTGTGCTTCTATTTAGAGTGTTTGTTTGTGTGTGATGCTATCCTTGTGTTAGTGACAGCTGGCTGTTTGTTCATTTCTGTTTCTTGATTTTATTTTTCAGCTTTATTACTGAGTTCTCTTTGTATCCATTGTTTGTGGCTATTTGTATTATGGGAGTAATTTCTTTTTTGTAATTGTCTGTATCTAATGATACTGTGCTTAGTCTGTGGACTATGCATCTAAGTGCTGTCTGCTTTTGAGAACTGGGGTGTTGTGATGTCTCACGTATAATTGTGTCTGTTGTGAGCTTTCGGTATATGTCAAATGTGAGTTGGCTGTCTTGAATCTTAATGGTGATGTCCAAGAAATTTAACTGTCTATTTTGCTCTTTCTCTACTGTAAAATGTATCTTATCACGAATAGAATTTGTCTGTGTGTAACTGGTCAATTTTATTGCTTGGTTCATCTATCAGACACAAGATGTCATCCGTATATCTAATCCAGCACGGGATTATACCTATTTGGCACTACTTTTTAAATAGAATCTGTTGTACATGGTTTGTAAATAAGTTTGCTATAGTTCCAGACACTGGGGCTCCCATGGGTAAAACTTCACTTTGTAAACAGAATTTATTATTGAACTGGAAATGGTTCTGTTATTAGCTCTACAAGCCTAATTGTTTCTTTGATGTATTCATGTGGAAGTGTACTGTATGTCTTAAGTTATGTTCTATAATGTTTATTGTTTCAGCTATTAGTATACTGGATTACATATTCTCTGCATCAAATGACAGGAGGGCGGCTGTGTCTGGATGCTGTATGTCTGTTATGTACTAAATCAATTGTATGGTGTTTCTTATTGCTCTGTGCTCTGGTAATTTCTTGTGCAAATAGCCAACATTGTCTTCATATTCTCAAGACGTGATAACTATTTCAGTGTAAGAATGTAGCACAACCTGGGGCTGAATTCTTATACCTGTACATTTCGTGTGCTGCCCTAAGGTCTTAACAATAAGGCAGTCGATCAAAGTGGTTTGTAGCTAAGTTGAAATGTTCTACACATGACGTGTTGGAGGTTGTGAGTTCAAAATCTGTCGACTGCTTGAATTTGTCTTTAAACTTTATCGAAATAATCTATTGCGGCTATATATCTCACTGATATTTTATCGCTTTTGTCTGTTATTTGTTTGATTAATAATAATGAATTAATGTAGTTGTGTATTAGTTAGTAAATAATTCACAGGAATAGCGAAAGAACATTCATTCCTTAGAGATCTGGAAGTTTTCCACAATGCTGCAAAACAAGAAGTTTGGAAAAATAAAGAAAATGAAAGGAACTCGGCCAGACCTGTCACGAGTTCAGTAAAACAGTGAGTAAGGATTTAGAAGTTAAGAAACTGAGGGCCAAAAATGAATATTTAATAAAACTAAACGCACAGAAAAAACCAGCACTAAAGAGATGTGACTTAGCTTTGTAAAGTAAAAGAAATGCTCTTCGATATCTTTCGTTAAAACAGACAAAAAGTCATCTGACGCGAAAGAAAAGATCCAAATCACTCAGATGAGTGAGCAATATGTTATCAATATGTTTTACACCGGCGCAAGCACGATGTCTGTTGAACGAAAGCGAAAATGGAAAGGTAGAATTCAGAGGATATTGCCCATGCACTGACTTTAAGAGCTCTATCGCTAAAAGAATATGCTTATTTGCGAAGCGAAGAATGCCTTTCTGTGTAGGGCAGCATTCTAGAAATGGACGACGGATATTAGACCGGATATTGTCGAAGATAACCAGAACGGATAAGTCAAAAACTTTTACTGCCTAAGACAGACTAACGGTTTCGATAGCACGCGAAATGAATGTTAGTGTTTGCATTAGTAAAGATTCCATGGAGCCCGTAGTAGTCCGTCCGTATTCCAATATTCAAGTTCGCATGATCCATGGGATGTGTTAGTAGCGGAAGTAACCAGTTTCAGCATAATTATAACTGGTATTTTGCTTCAGATATCATTAAGCAGTTGAGGAATCGGGGATTAATGTTGTAGCTGTGGCATGTGATACGGGTGGAAAAAATATAAAAGTTTAGAAGAAAGTGTGTATCAATAAAGGTAAAACATATTTCGTAAATGCAGCAGGTGATACAAGAAGTACATGGGTTTTCTTCGATGTGCCACATCTGTCAAAGTTGTTGGGGAATCACTTCATTACACTATCTAATAAAGTAAATAACTAAGACAGTTAGACAAGAACTTTTTAAGCATTGCAAATTGACTTAACGATAACAAACCACATTACCAAAGCGCATTTAAATGTAATTGGAAGAGCGCACGCCTATTTTCACGACAAACAGCTTAGGCTCTGAAGTATGTTCTTCATAAAGGCGTCGAAAGTAATTTTATTGAAATCGTTGACGATGTCTTTGATGGCTTGAACTTTAGAGTTCCAAAGGATGAATATTTATGTAATTTTGGAACGAACCTTTACAATTCAGGAGAATACACGAAGAGATTCCTAGACGTTTGTTAAGCAATGCGATTTTGTGATTTTGTCTTTCCAAAAAGGTTTCAATACGTCAATACAATCTCTCCTTGGTCTTTTAGAAATCCTAAAAAGTATGAAAGCCAGCTACATATTAACTTCCAGACCAAATGAAGATAGTTTAAAATTTTTTTCTATGGTATTAAGGAACAAGGTACGTCTCCTTATACTGAAGATAATTCATGTGATATTTCTTTCTCTAGAAACAGACTCTTCTCAGTGTGACGTCGATTCAGATTCTGCGCCCCTAAGCTTCATTACCAGCGACCTCTGTCGTTTTGATGATCCGCCAGTATAAGACATAGCAGAAATTGTGAATGTCAAGGAAAATTTATTAACAAGTGTGGCAAAAGTGTACGATGACTCTAAACCTTGAATTTTCTTCCAGATGTGATGAAATTCACAGATAGATATTTTGCATTTAAGAGCCAAAACACTGATAAATCATAAGGTTGTCCTGCAGCAAAAGATGAAGCAGTAGAGTCTATTGCAGACTGGATATCAATTGTATTGCGCGGTGCTATTTCTTTTGCAGCTGCAGCATAGACAAAACGTACTGCAGTTTGAGGGAGAATTTGCTGCTTTTCATCGAAATGGATTGTGCAAACCCCAGAAATGTAGCCTCAGCCCTCTAATTTGAAGCAAAAGTTTCCTTAGGATCATGACACAGATATTTGCCCTTTATGGAAGAAGAAGAACTTTTATAAGGATTAGGTACCATAATCAAGAAGCAAAGATGGAAGCTGTGAAGAAATGTGCCGTTGGAAGGAGGAAGCAGCTATGGATTGCATCCTTATCTGGTAAAATAGCAATAGAAATCTACATTAACATCTGCCTCTCCATCAAACGAGTCAGTTATTTTTCATATCAATTATCATTTACTTGCTTCTAATGTGTAATATATCTTTTATGCCACTTAATTTGATTTGCCTAATTGTGTACTGAACCACACCGAAACTAAAATGAACGGGTAACGCGCCACAGCGTCTGTAGTGCTGCGCATTTGCCTTTTAGTCACACTGCTGCGCTGCGCTGCGCTACGCAGCCTTATCGTAATGTCAGGGGCCCCCAGCCAATAGCAAGCATTTTTGTCGAATCCCCCCCCCCCCCCCCCCCCCCAGAGAAAAAGGCGTCAAGGCGACTGCTCGCGTCAAGCAGAGAATATGGGTTCGAGTCCCGGCCCGGCAAAAATTTCATTGTCAGTAAAGCGTAGTGAATCCCAACTTTAACCATATTCGCAAATGCGAATATGAATCTCGTATTTCATACGGCTGTCGATCGCTGCAGTGTCTGTTCCTTCAGATATCAGTAGAACAACACAGGTACTGCAATGTAGTACACCAAACTGATGCTGATCAGGTTTGGTGGACGACGTTTCAAATCCCTGTCCAACCATCAGGATTTAGATTTTCTGAGATTTCCCTAAATCGCTTCATACAAATGCTGGGATGGTTCATTTTAAAAGGGTACGGCCAATTTCCTATTGCATTCTTACATAATCCTAGCTTGTGCCCGTCTCTAATGACCACAGTCGGTGGGACGTTGAACTATAAATCTTTCTTTCTTCCTGAAGCAGATCAGTCTGTTGCGTTTATTCGAGCAACATGGATGTGAAAGCTCACGAATGTGAAGTCGCATCTCTTAGACAACACGTTTTCTTATACATCATGAAAGATGGTCATGGAGTCGCATACAATATTGGTGCAAGCGCACAGAATAGAAGCTGTGACCAGAAAATATGAGTCTGGTTGGAAACAGAAGGAAGGTTCTGATCCTCACGTATATGAATTTTTCATGGTTCTCCGCTTCTCTCATATTTTCCCACGCGCTCCAAATTCTTGAGTGATACACAATTCCGCTTTGCTTTCCGCGGCCGACTACCTTCTCCTAACCATATCCTATACGAGTACGTAACGTCCTCTCATCTCCCCAAACATCTATCGCATCTTAGCCTGCCCTACGTCTGTCCCAACACCCTGTTCTATCCTCCATCCTTGAAAACTCCGGCCTGTTGCCACGGCAACATCACCCTTCACACGTCACACTTCCCTTTCATCTTTCAACACTCCGTGTATTTTCCCAGGCCAATTTGAACCACTTCGTTCTCCCAGTTAATGAGATGATATCTCAGAACGATCCATCCTGTCAAATGTCCCTGTTGTATTCACCAAATCTATTTGGCGTCAAACACAAATGCCGAAGGAGGAGATAGTGCTACCACGGAAAGTGGTTGTTATTACTGAGACGGCTTACTTGCACGCTGCGTTAAAGGTAATTTTTCAAAAAATGTCCAAATATGTGTGAAATTTTATCGGACTTAACTGCTAAGGTCATCAGTCTTTAAGCTTACACACTACTTAACCTAAATTATCTTAAGGACAAACACACACACACACACACACACACACACCCATGCCCGAGGGATGACTCGAACCTCCGCGGGGACCAGCCGCACAGTCCATGACTGCAGCGCCTGAGATCACTCGGCTAATCCCGTTTTCCATCCTGTTGCCAGAAAAAGATCAATACTTCACTCAGCAGGTTTTTACTCTTTTCTCTTCTTTGCAAGGCTTTTATATCTTCCTAATCGCCAGATTTTAGTACTGTATCGACTTTAGTCAATACTTGTCGTCAAACGTAAGAGTGGCAGGCAGAGTCCCCAACAACCGATATTAGTTGCTGTTACTGAGCCGGCTAGCTTGAACACAAAAACTGTACAGCTTCGTCCAGGTCCAAGTAGATTTAGGCAAACTACAAGTCGCGTTCAATAAGTAATGCAACACTTTTTTCTGTGCAATTTCTGTTAAAATATGTGAAATTTCTTTAGGGGCATCGTGTAATATTCCTGCTTCATCCCATAGAATTTCATGAAGTACCGATAGCTGGCGGCACTATAATCGTACTTGCCTTTGAAATAATGGTATCTGCAACAGAGATGCGTTGTAGGAAGAGAACTGTCATTGCATTTCTTTTGGCGGAAAACCGGAGCATCGCAGATATTCACAGGAATTTGCAGAATGTCTACGGAGACAGAGTGGTGAACGAAAGCACGGTGAGTAATTGGGCGAGTCGTTTGTCATCATCGCAACAAGGTCGCGCAATCTTGTCAGATTTCCGTGTGTTAGCGGGCCGCTCACAGATGTGCCTCCTGCAGTGTTTAAACGTGGGCTCCTAATTCGAAGTGATCTACGGATCACAAACATCTCGCTGCACAGCTGGACGTCTCTGTTGGTAGTAGTGCCACGCTCGTCCACTAACGGGGACTCAAAGGTGTATGCTCACTCGGTTACTCGCCGCCTAAAAGAAGACCATAAAGAGGAACGAAGGGCCGCCTGTATGGAATTGCTTGCGCGTTACGCGGCCGATCGTGACAATTCTTTGTCGAACATCGTCACAGGCGATGAAATGTGGACTTATCACTTCGAACCAGAAACAAAATGGCAAGCCATGCAGTGGCGCCACATCATCTCTGCTCCAAAGAAAAAGTTCAAAGCCACATCCTCAATCGGTAAGTCATGGCAACGGTGTTCTGGGACTGAATGGTTATTCTGTTTTACGTCCTCCTCCATTGTGCAACGATCAACTCCGAAGAGTATTGTGACACCCACAGTAAATTGAAGAAACGACTTGAGCGTGTTCGTAGCCACAAAAATGCAAACGAACTTCTCCTTCTCCATGACAACGCACGGCGTCACCCAAGTCTTCGCACCCGAGAGGAGCTCACAAAACTTGATTGGAGTGTTCGTCCTCATCCACCCTACAGCCCGAAACTCGCAACTTCCGACATCCATCTGCTTGGGTCAGTGAAGGACGATGGTGAGGTTGCTGATGCGGCAAGACTTTGGCTCCGATGCCGACCAGTAGAGTGCTAACATGGGTGCGTACAGGTCCTCCCAGTAGGGTGGCGTAAGGCGGTCGCATTGAACAGAGATTGTGTTGAAAAATAGGATTTTGTAGGCAAAAGAGTGAGGAATAATATGATGTATTGGAATCCTGAATGAAACCTACCTGCTTTCAGAAAAAAACGTGTTGCTTTACTTATTGAACGCCCCTCGTGTGACAGAAATGATGACAGCACAGATTAGCAACAATTTACGATAGTTTATTAGTATTTATTAGAGCTACATAACGAGTCTAAAGGTGAGATATGGCGCTGTAGTATAATGTTCACTTGAATTGATCTATTGATGAACACTGATCGAGTCCTGGATCAAGTGAAAGGTGACTGATTTAACTGGTAGTGTTCAGTTGGGCTCCTCTGGTTGGCAGCTGTAGATGCTGTCTTGAGATACTGGTTTGACACTGTCGAACTAACTGAGTGATGCTGTGTGTCTGCTTCGTGTCTGATTACATCCACATTTGGCGCATGAATGTCCTCCTCGAAACTATTTGGGTAACGTAAGTCAAATGGCATAACATAGTCCGTGTTGCGCGTGCACTCTGTGGTGTCTGACCACAACCATGTTACGCCTCTCTTCGCGTCTGGTGTCCTACGCGAATGGCTGTGTCTTGTGTCTCGGGAAGACACAGGAGTGACCTATCAAATCAAGGCTCTAACCAACACTCTTCCTCCCTAACTAGATTTCCTAGTGCTTACGCCTCAAGTATCAATACGTTATCCTTATGCACACGACATCCTTATTCATATAATATCCTTTCCAAATCCTTTCCTTACCAGACAATTATCAATTATCAGAACTCCCAACCCTCCTCATTATCAGATCATGTATTTCATCACTATTTCACATAAAAAATTACATTTTATAGATTCATTTTATATTTAAATCAAAGGATTGAATGTATTACACTTCACAAAATTGAGATCGTCGACATTCGAGAAATGTTCAAAACGAACCATTAACTTGCACCAAGAATACGGAATGCGAAATGTCGCTCCATAGGGATCACAAAGATTTGCACCATCCAGACCGAAGTAGAATTCCTTGGGAGTTTAAACCGTGCAGGACGTTCAGTTACGAATCCACTCTTAAAGAATGCGTATAGCATCATATTGTTGTAACGGGGTGATGAAAACTGATAGAACGTGGCATGCAACCGAATGAGAAACAGTCTGTCGTGGAGCTTATCGTGAAACTGGCTGTCCTTTAAAGCGTTATCTGCAGACAGTGCGATAATATGTTTTATAGGCACGGAAAAAACAAACATCCAGAGGCCAATGGTTCCAGGTGGTATGAACTGCAATGTTACACACTTCTTGGGAGGGATAGTTTGCTCTAGAGAAATCAAGAAAAAGCAAGCTATATGGACCAGCTATTGGCCAAAATCATTTCTCATATTATAGTTGTAGTTCTGTTACGCCTATTTTCCCACTCTTGCTCGCTTTGGCATAAATATTCCCTACTGCCCTTGCAAGATCGTGCAGCCGCGAAAGAATTCTAGGGGATAGAGCACCTCCAAATTCTCACAGCATAATAAATAACTTTCCAGCCAATTTATCATCCAGATTAAAAGTCTGCACAATTGTATACGAACGCGTTAAGGTATTGGTGTTAGTTGATCTAGATACAATTCTCCTCGTACCTCTAATTTCCAGGCTTCTTTTCATGTGTATTTCCTCTTCAAATCCAGACTGATCGGAGTTGAAAACAAATTCCTTACTGAACTACGGGATAAGTTTGTTTATCTCATCTACAGATTTTCTGTGCATCGTCAAGTTAATGCTTTGTTTGCAGTTTCGTTACCTTACGTCTTCCAATTCTGTAGCACTGTTTGGAGTTAGACAACCATCCATTCCTTTCCTTGAAATGACTTTAATCTACGCCGCGCGCAGTTTCATGTGCATAACGTATATGTGCATACATCCTGTAAATTGCATCGAGCATCCTTGAAACGCGCAAACACCATTTTTGTAAGAAGTGCGCCATGTCCTCCTTGAATATCCGTAGCTTTTCTTATGCACTACACGATCATATCGCTGCAGAGTTACTCGAAATCATCAGAATGAAATTTTTACTCTGCAGCGGAGTGTGCGCTGATATGAAACTTCCTGGCAGATTAAAACTGTGTAGCGGACCGAGACTTGAACTCGGGACCTTTGCCTTTCGCGGGCAAGCGCTCTACCAAATGAGCTACCCAAGCACGACTCACGACCCGTCCTCACAGCTTCACTTCCGCCAGTACCTCGTCTCCTACCTTACGAACTTCGCAGAAGCTCTCCCGCGAAAGGCAAAGGTCCCGAGTTCGAGTCTCGGTCCGGCAAACAGCTTGAATCTGCCAGGAAGTTTCATATCAGCGCACACTACGCTGCAGGGTGAAAATTTCATTCTGGAAACATCCCCCAGGCTGTGGCAAAGCCAAGTAGTCTCCACAATATCCTTTCTTCCAGGAGTGCTAGTTCTGCAAGTTCCGCAGGAGAGCTATTGTGAAGTTTGGAAGGTAGGAGACGAGGTACTGGCGGAAGTAAAGCTGTGAGGACGGGTAGCTCAGTTGGTAGAGCACTTACCCGCGAAAGGCAAAGGTCTCGAGTTCGAGTCTCGGTCCGACACACAGTTTTAATCCGCCAGGACGTTTCGTATTCGAAATCTGTTCGAAATTGCTTCTCTCCTATGGTCAGCGGCCTTGCCGCAGTGGTAACACCGGTTCCCGTCAGATCATCGACGTTAAGGGCTGTCAGGCTTGGCCAGCACTTGGATTGGTGACCGTCCGGTTTGCCGAGCGCTGTTATCAAGCCAGTTGCACTCAGCACTTGTGAGGAAAATTGGGTTACTCGATCGAGAAGTAGCGGCTTCGGCCATGAAAACTGAATTTTTTTACTATTCTGCGAATGATCTTCCTTGTATATAATTATGTTTAATACCTGCCCCTTGGACAACGACTGTCCTTTATTACGTTTCACTGGAGAGGGGATTTGTCATTCCTTGTTCGACAAAAATGAAGAACTACTTAACGCCTGTTTCAATATCACTTTCACTTATTAAGCACGTATCGTCGTCTTTGTACTCCTCATGTATATTGCCTACACAGTCGAGCTTATACGATTTGTTTTACACAGGCGCTAATATTTCTTGTGCCATTTTTTTCTCGCTCTGCGAAAGTCCTTGAGTTTCTTTCTGACGAGCTATAAACTTTTCAACTTTTGTTGAAGCTATAATGCAATGTTTGCTTTGTTTATAGCTGCCATTGCTCTGCTTTGTATCTACACCACTAGCACTGTAGCACTGTTGTAAGTTACTCGTTGACTAAGCAGTTCTCATTCCGTGCTAACAATTGGATACGTCCAGTCCCGCCACCTGCTGCCATTAGCAGCTAACATTGTGGCTGCAGGGCAGTCAATATGTGGGGCGCTGAATGCTGTAAACATCATCGGCCTTTTGCGACCTCACAATCAAGGGGTCCTTGTTAGCCGTTGCGAACCAGTCCCCATGGAGAAAATTTAACTGACCGATAAGCCAAAATATGTTACACTACTGGCCATTAAAATTGCTACACAACGAAGATGACGTGCTACAGACCCGAAATTTATCCTACAGGGAGAAGATGCTGTGATATGCAAATGATTAGCTTTTCAGAGCTTTCTCACGAGGCTGGCGCCGGTGGCGACACCTACAACGTGCTGACATGAGGAAAGTTTCCAACCGATTTCTCATACACTAACAACAGTTGACCGGCGTTGCCTGGTGAAACGTTGTTGTGATGCCTCATGTAAGGCGGAGAAATGCGTACCATCACGTTTCCGACTTTGATAAAGGTCGGATTGTAGCCTATCACGATTGCGTTTTCTCGTATCGCGACATTGCTGCTCGCGTTGGTCGAGATCCAATAACTGTTAGCAGAATATGGAATCGGTGGGTCTAGGAGGGCAATACGGAACGCCGTGCTGGAACCCAACGGCCTCGTATCACTAGCAGTCGAGATGACAGGCATCTTATCCGCACGGCTGTAACGGCTCGTGCAGCCTCGTCTCGATCCCTGAGTCAACAGATGGGGACCTTTGCAAGACAACAACCATCTGCACGAACAGTTCGACGACGTTTGCAGCAGCATGGACTATCACCTCGGACAGCATGGCTGCGGTTACCCTTGATGCTGCATCACAGACAGGAGCGCCTGTGATGGTGTACTCAACGACGAACCCGGGTGCACGATTGCCAAAACGTCATTTTTTCGGATGAATCCAGGTTGTGTTTACAACATCATGATGGTCGCATCCGTGTTTGGCGACATCGCGGTGAACGCACATTGGAAGCGTGTATTCGTCATCTCCATACTGGCGTATCAACCGGCGTGTTGGTATGCGGTGCCATTGGTTACACGTCTCGGTCACCTCTTTTTCGCATTGACGGCACTTTGAACAGTGGACGTTACAGTTCAGATGTGTTACGACCCGTGGCTCTACCCTTCATTCGATCCGTCCGAAAGCCTACATTTCAGCAGGATAATGCACGACCGCATGTTGCAGGTCCGGTACGGGCCTTTCTGGATACAGAAAATGTTCGACTGCTGCCCTGGCCAGCACATTCTCCAGATCTCTCACCAATTGAAAACGTCTGGTCAATGGTGGCTGAGCAACTGGCTCGTCACAATACGACAGTCACTACTCTTGATGAACTGTGGTATCGTGTTGAAGCTGCATGGGCAGCTGTACCTGTACACGCCATCCAAGCTCTGCTTGACTCAATTCCCAGGCGTATCAAGGCCGTTATCACGGCCAGAGGTGGTTGTTCTGGGTACTGATTTCTCAGGATCTATGTACCCAAATTGCGTGAAAACGTAATCACATGCCTGTTCTAGTATAATATATTTGTCCAATGAAGACCCATTTATCATCTGCATTTCTTCTTGGTGTAGCAATTCTAATGGCCAGTAGTGTATATTCGGTGTCTGGATCGACCATAGCGACAAACAACATCTAGCAATTGCGAAAGATGTCAAAAAAAAAAAATCAGCGAATGTACTCCACCTGATACAAAAAGTTAAGAACCAAGAACGTGATAAGAAAACGAAATGAAGTTTCATGGTCTGAGAGAGAGTGTGTGATGCCGTATCAGTGATTACAAAATAGAGTCAAATTTACAAAGTACTTGGCAGTATGAGTCCACATAGCATGACGTTGCGACCCCTCAGACCTGGAAACATACAGTGAATCGCTCGGAAAGGCTGTCATAAAGTAGTTGTTTCCTCTCCTGAGGCACGCGGCCAACAACTGTTGTTGTAACTGGTCTTCGATGTACTGTATGCTACCACTGGCTCGGAGTTGACGTGCGAGCTGTACGCACACACGGTTTATCGGGCAGAGATGTAGGAATCATGTTGACTGTGGGAGTACCTCAAATCACGCAGACAGTTCATAGAGACACGAGCCATGTATGGACGAACATTGCCGTGCTGAAAACTGGCACCACGATACTGTCACATGGGGCGTAATACAGGAGGATGCAGCATGTCCGTGACACATAGCTGTGCCGTCAGAGTTTCTTCAATCCATACCAGCCGTGATCTGAAGTCATATCCGATTATTCCCCATACTATGACGACAGGAGTAACAACGATGTCGCCAAAACAGTGGAAGAGTTGGATTTGCACTCAGTCGCCACCATACTCGACAGTGACGGTCATACAGGGTAGTGGAGAACCGTGATTCACCGTTGAACACTAAGCGACGCCTTTCTCCAGCAGTCCATGCTGAGCACACGTGGGGCCGTTCCAGATGTAACCTTTTGTAATGTGGTGATAAAGGCTTACTACACACGGGACTCACATCAAGAACTCAGATGGAAACACAGTTCTAAGCAAAGAAGGGAAGGCAGAAAGGTGGAAGGAGTATATAGAGGGTTTATACAAGGGCGATGTGCTTGAGGACAATATTATGGAAATGGAAGAGTATGTAGATGAAGACGAAATGGGAGATAAGATACTGCGTGAAGAGTTTGACAGAGCACTGAAAGACCTGAGTCGAAACAAGGCCCCGGGAGTAGACAACATTCCATTAGAACTACTGACGGCCTTGGGAGAGCCAGTCATGACAAAACTCTACCATCTGGTGAGCAAGATGTATGAGACAGGCGAAATACCCCCAGACTTCAAGAAGAATATAATAATTCCAATCCCAAAGAAAGCAGGTGTTGACAGATGTGAAAATTACCGAACTATCAGTTTAATAAGTCACAGCTGCAAAATACTAACGCGAATTCTTTACAGACGAATGGAAAAACTGGTAGAAGCGGACCTCGGGGAAGATCAGTTTGGATTCCGTAGAAATGTGAGGCAATACTAACCTTACGACTTATCTTAGAAGAAATATTAAGAAAAGGCAAACCTACGTTTCTAGCATTTGTAGACTTAGAGAAAGCTTTTGACAATGTTAACTGGAATACTCTCTTTCAAAGTCTGAAGGTGGTTGGGGTAAAATACAGGGAGCGAAAGGCTATTTACAGTTTGTACAGAAACCAGATGGCAGTTATAAGAGTCGAGGGGCATGAAAGGGAAGCAGTGGTTGGGAAAGGAGTGAGACAGGGTTGTAGCCTCTCCCCGATGTTATTCAATCTGTATATTGAGCAAGCAGTAAAGCAAGCAAAAGAAAAATTCGGAGTAGGTATTAAAATTCATGGAGAAGAAGTAAAAACTTTGAGGTTCGCCGATGACATTGTAATTCTGTCAGATACAGCAAAGGACTTGGAAGAGCAGTTGAACGGAATGGACAGTGTCTTGAAAGGAGGATATAAGATGAACATCAACAAAAGCAAAACGAGGATAATGGAATGTCGTCAAATTAAATCGGGTGATGCTGAGGGTATTAGATTAGGAAATGAGACACTTAAAGTAGTAAAGGAGTTGTGCTATTTAGGGAGTAAAATAACTAATGATGGTCGAAGTAGAGAGGATATAAAATGTAGACTGGCAATGGCAAGGAAAGCGTTTCTGAAGAAGAGAAATTTGTTAACATCGAGTATAGACTTAAGTGTCAGGAAGTCGTTTCTGAAAGTATTTGTATGGAGTGTAGCCATGTACGGAAGTGAAACATGGACGATAAATAGTTTGGACAAGAAGAGAATAGAAGCTTTCGAAATGTGGTGCTACAGAAGAATGCTGAAGATTAGATGGGTAGATCACATAACTAATGAGGAGGTGTTGAATAGGACTGGGGAGAAGAGAAGTTTGTGGCACAACTTGACTATAAGAAGGGATCGGTTGGTAGGACATGTTTTGAGGCATCAAGGGATCACAAATTTAGCATTGGAGGGCAGCGTGGAGGGTAAAAATCGTAGAGGGAGACCAAGAGATGAATACACTAAGCAGATTCAGAAGGATGTAGGTTGCAGTAGGTACTGGGAGATGAAGAAGCTTGCACAGGATAGAGTAGCATGGAGAGCTGCATCAAACCAGTCTCAGGACTGAAGACCACAACAACAACAACAACACACGGGACGGTATTTCCCTAGTCGGGCCGCTCTGCTAGTCTTTGACCAGTGGTATGGGATGACTCAAAACGTTGCAGGGAGTCCATTACTTGATCTTAAATAGCAAGTGCAGATGTGAAGAGATTAGTGCACAATACAGCGATCCAATACAGCTGATCCTCAGTTCACAAAACGGGTTAGAACACAGTTGCAGAAACAACGAAACAAACATGCCAAATTTAAACAGACGCAAAATCCCCAAGATTGGCTTTCTTTTACAGAAGCTCGACTTCAATGCGAGATGCCTATAACAGTTTCCACAACGAAACTTTGTCTCGAAACCTGGCAGAAAATCCAAAGAGATTCTGGTCGTATGTGAAGTAGGTTAGCGGCAAGAAACAATCAATGCCTTCTCTGCGCGATAGCAATGGAGATACTATCGAAGACAGTGCTGCCAAAGCAGAGTTACTAAACACAGCCTTCCGAAATGCCTTCACAAAAGAAGACGAAGTAAATATTCAAGAATTCGAATCGAGAACAGCTGCCAACATGAGTAACGTAGAAGTAAATATCCTAGGAGTAGTGAAGCAACTTAAATCACTTAATAAAAGCAAGTCTTCTGGTCCAAACTGTATACCAATTAGGTTCCTTTCGGAGTATGCTGATGCTTAGCTCCATACTTAACAATTATATACAACCGTTCGCTCGACGAAAGATCAGTACCCAAAGACTGGAAAGTTGCACAGGTCACATCAATATTCAAGAAAGGTAGTAGGAGTTATCCACTAAATTACAGGCCCATATCATTAACGTCGAAATGCAGCAGGATTTTGGATCATATATTGTGCTCGAACATTATGAATTGGTTCAAATGGCTCTGAGCACTATGGGACTTAACTTCTGAGGTCATCGGTCCCCTAGAACTTAGAACTACTTAAACATAACTCACCTAAGGACATCACACACATCCATGCCCGAGGCAGCATTATGAATTACCTAGGAGAAAACGGCCTATTGACACACAGTCAACATGGGTTTAGAAAACGTCGTTCCTGTGAAAAGCAGCTAGCTCTTTATTCACATAACGTGTTGAGTGCTATTGACAAGGGATTTCAGATCGATTCCGTATTTCTGGATTTCCGGATGGCTTTTGATACTGCACCACACAATCGGCATGTAGTAAAATTGCGTGCTTATGGAATAACGTCTCAGTTATGTGACTGCATTTGTGATTTCCTGTCAGAGACGTCACAGTTCGTGGTAATTGACGGAAAGTCATCGAGTAAAAGAGAACCGATTTCAGGCGTTCCCCAAGGTAGTGTTATAGGTCCTTTGCTGTTCGTTATCTAAATAAACGATTTGGGAGACAATCTGAGCAGCCGTCTCCGGTTCTTTGCAGATGACGCTGTCGTTTATCGACTAATAAAGTCATCAGGAGATCAAAACAAGCTGCAAAACAATTTAGAAAAGATATCTGAATGGTGCGGAAAGTGGCAGTTGACCCTAAATAACGAAAAGTGTGAGGTCATCCACATGAGTGCTAAAAGGAATCCGATAAACTTCGGTTACATGATAAATCAGTCAAATATAAAGGCCTTAAATTCAACTAAATACTAGGAATTACATTTACGAACAACTTAAATTGGATGGAACACACAGAAAATGTTGTGGGTAAGGCTAACCAAAGACTGCGTTTTATTGGCAGGACACTTAGAAAATGTAACAGACCTACTAAGGAGACTGCTTACACTACGCTTGTCCATCCTCTTTTAGAATACTGCTGCGCGGCGTGGGATCCTTACCACACAGGACTGACGGAGTGCATCGAAAAGTTCAAAGAAGCTCAGCACGTTTTGTATTATCGCGAAATATGGGAGAGAGTGTCACAGAAATAATACAGGATTTGGGCAGGAAATCAGTAAAAGAAAGGCGTTTGTTGTTGCGACGGAATCTTCTCACGAAATTCCAATCAGCAACTTTCTTCTCCGAATGCGAAAATATTTTGTTGACACCGACCTACATAGGGATGAACGATCATCACGATAAAATAAGGGAAATCAGAACTCGTACGGAGAGATATAGGTGTTCATTCTTTATGCGCGCTATAGGAGATTGGAATGATAGAGAATTGTGACGGTGGTTCAATGAACCCTGTGCCAGGCTCTTAAATGTGGTTTGCAGAGTGTCCATGTCGTATATGTAGATAGATTCTATCTTGTAGTGGTCAGACATGCTCGACGGGAACCATGACGATGATTATGCCTGCCCTCATTTTCCCATGGAGTCCAATGTTTGGCCGCTGCCACATCCGAATGACCCACAAATCTGCATATTGCGCGATTCGACCAGTTGGTCAAATAGAGACCCACAACTAGCCCCTTTCAAACTCAGCTAGGTTCTGATATAACGCTGCCTCAAAAAAGCTCGAGGCATCTCCATGTACTTTAGAGTGGTCACTCAACATAACATACTTTTACACATCCTATCAGGCTTGGTGACAACACCAAACACGAACAAAACTAAAGCGGCCTGGTGGTGGTTCTAGTATCACAGCGAATTCCATCTCTAATCATTTACATACCCGCCGATGGCATGCACGTACACCGAGTTACATTGACATCCGACCATGTCTTCTGGGCACTTCACTTTTTTTATTAGACAGTGTACAAACTCACTTCTTATGACCTCAAGAATGCTTTTCCTTGAAAAAATATTGTAAGCCAGCAATACATATTCGGAGAATCATATAGCGAGTTACAATGAGCAGATAAAACAGTTTCGCGGAAAGTAGCGCCGTCAAATGGCTTATCAGCGACAGCATAAACTTTGGAACTGTTAACAAGCCTCACTGATGGCAGTTTGTAAGGACTGTTCCCGTATAACAATGCCACTGAACGACGGAAAATGGAGTAACACTAAACCACGAAGAATTACACAGCAACATACAAAGATTCCGAGAAGTTCGCTGAATGGTTTCAGAAAATAATTTCAGCTGACAATGTCAACAAAAATCCCTATTCGGCCTCAAACTTAAGCAGATTTGCTAGCATACAGTCAGCGAAGATTTTTTTTGGAAGCCTTCAAGAGACAGTTCACGTGTTTGGATACCCTTCGAAATATGATGCAAATAACTGTATACTGCAACAGTGATTGTTGTCTACCCCATTCGAGGTCGGAGTCGTATCGCATCTCTCAACCAATGTGTCAATAATTTTCAGAAAATAAGGATTTTAGTCAAACATGTCACACAAAGTTTCAGTAATTTTGTGCCCATCTTCCCTTTATGGCGGTTTTTGTGTATCATCATCAACATCGACAAGTGCAATGAATATGGTTTTCTTTTTTAGCAGTTGCATTGATTTGATTTTGTAAATGACACTGAAAATATTATACACATGTATAATGCATTATTCAAACTACATCTTCTCCCGGATAATTATTTTGTTCAAATTGCACAAGAATTCCACCTGACGTAGTGTAATAATGTTGACTGTAAGCTGTGTTCACATCACAAAAATTACAGATCGTACATCAGAGCTTTTATAATTTTTTTTGTCTTCGATGGATTTAATTATTCTTAGCAAATTGATCATGAAAAGGAACCACAGAATACCACCCGCACACAACACTGACGTATGCTAACAGAAATATTTTTCTCCGTGATTCGTGCGTAGTTTAATTTTGGTCACATACATCAGCAATGAAATCCTGTTCAACAATAAATACCATCAGCACTGTTCTCAGAAAATGCAGTCTGATTCGATTAAGCTTTTCTTTTATAAATAGAGTTCAGTACCACCGGTGCACATTTATTTCTTACACATCGGAATATTGAAAGTTTCCAGTTTCAAGTAATTTAAATTTGCCGCTGTGATAAAAGTTAAGATGGCGGGCAACAAAAGATAGAGGATTTCTTTTTTAATTAAGATTTTCCTTTTCCCAATAAATCATTTAAATTGATCCCACCAATAAAAAAATTATTAAATTGTTTTGAAAATTAGTTTAACACAAACCTATGCTATTTTCAACTAGGAGTACAGACGAAGTTGCTATATAATCGCAACTAACAGCGGCTGCGCTTCTGGCAGCTATGATAAAACAATTAATACAAAATTATCATTAAAGCAGGAAGTGAATATTCAATAATTAATCATAAATAGTTTTAACGCATTTGGCTCTATTTGTTTTTAGCAGCAAATGAACATAAAAGTACAATAATTTTACATTAAAGGTTTTTCATTTAACAGACCTCAAATCGATTCGCGTCTGGCGTCGGCGATGTACATCAGATGAAGACGACAAAAGGGTACAAAACAAAAGAAAAGAATGACATAGATTAACAAAGAATGTGAGACAAATTGAGGTGTCACTGCCAGACACCACACTTGCTAGGTGGTAGCTTAAATCGGCCGCGGTCCTTTAGTACATGTCGGACCCGCGTGTCGCCACTGTGTGATCGCAGACCGAGCGCCACCACACGGCAGGTCTCGAGAGACGTACGAGAACTCGCCCCAGTTGTACGGCGACGTTGCTAGCGACTATACTGACGAAGCCTTTGCTCTCATTTGCCGAGAGACAGTTAGAATAGCCTTCAGCTAAGTTAATGGCTACGACTTAGCAAGGCGCCAATTGTATCAGTGCATGTATCATACGAGTCTCATTTGTATCGCCACAATCTCCAGATGTATAATCAAGAACGATGTATACAAGGACGGATTAAAAGTTAAGTAGTCCAGAAGCTACGTACTTTTCTTTATAGCATTCATTAAGTCTCCTGTTTCAGACCTCACTCCATCCTTCGTGAGTTAGCGCGTGCATCTTGGCCGCCTCTTTCAATGAGTGT
The DNA here is from genome assembly GCF_023898315.1 of Schistocerca nitens. Lineage (NCBI taxonomy): Eukaryota > Metazoa > Arthropoda > Insecta > Orthoptera > Acrididae > Schistocerca > Schistocerca nitens. Next base: position 279,290,967 of record NC_064618.1, on the reverse strand, counting down.
GCGTAGTGTTGGCAAGTCTGCCAACACTACACAAATATTGTCTCTGTTTTACATAACTATCATCTTTTTAAGAAATAATTACATAATTGAATGAATATTATCCTCACGTTCATATTCCACTCGTAATAAAAAAATACATATATCATGGATGTTATAGCTTCTGCTCGTCAGAAATTTTGTTATATGAATTACATGTAAGACATTTTGTTGTTGTTGAAACCTAAAGTCCAGAGATTGGTTTGAAAAAGCCCTCCAGACTAGTCCATCCTGTGCAAGTTTCTTCATCTCTGCACTATTATTGCAATCTACATCCATTTGGACCTGCTTATTGTATTGGAGTCTTGGTCTCATAAGACAATTTTTACCATTCACACTTCCCACTGTTAACAAATTAACGATTCCTTAACGCCTCATACAACAGTTCTGCCACATATTTCTTTTCTTGCCAATCCGATTCAGCACCTTCTCATTATCCGATCTTCCCATCTAATCTACAACATTTTCCTGCAGCAAAACAATTCAAAACTTCTATTCTCTTGTCTGAATTATCTATCACAAGCATTTCGCTTCTGTTCTTGGCTATACTGAAGACAAATGCCGCTGGAAAACATTTAAACTTATATCTGATATTAACAAGTTTCTCATTTTCATAAATGTTTTTCTTGCTACTGCCACTCTATTTTATATCTTCTCTATTCGGCCCTCTCGTATTGTTCTTCTGTCCAATTAACAAAACTCTTGACCACCTTTAGTGTCTCATTTCCTAATTTAGTTTCCTCAGCTTCCGAAGTGACATTGGCCCAATGTTGGACTGACTGGGAACGTGAGAGCCTGCATACTCGGCGTCAAGGTTCTGGTCAAGCACGCCTGACCATCACAAGGGAGCACTACTATACTGTGCACAAGCACGACGTAATCCATGCACCTCTGGGCCTGCCATCTAAGAACAAGTAATGGATTCTGAATAACATTCTGTGTCATCCTGTACCATTAGTCAGAGACTAGCAGCAGGCAGACCTTGAAATTACCATCCCATGCATAGGCTATCATTAGCATTGTAAGACAAATGACTGTGACTGGAGTCATGCCATGATCAGGAAGCCTGCAATGTTTGTGACTGGCTTTGCATTCTGCTGTGTGATGAACTGCAGTTCAGCACTACTTTGGATGACCATCGTCAGCCAGTACAATGGCGACTGGGGAGAGACCCCATTCTTCCAGTATCTTGGAGAGACACAGTGGTGTTAATCCTAGCTTCGTGGTGTTGGGAGTCATCGGGTATGGCTTCAGGTCACATCAGTAGTATAGCAGTGTATGTTTTGGCTCAAAAGTCGCTGATGTCAGCACATGTCGGTGCCAGCATTCCAGGAACTGCACATCAGCACTTTCTGGAGTCAACATTCCAAGAATTGCACTCTCAGTGCTGAGGCAATCGCACTTGTTGTATTAAAGGTCACTGTCTTCTCCTTACATCTGTTTTGCTCTCGGCCAACTGTGAAACATCAATATCGTACTCTCAGTCAGTTGCCTCGGGACTCCACCACTCCTGGGCAATTTGCTCTCCATTCTAGGTCTGTATTCTGTAGTGACAGGATCTGAGTTTGTCTTTTTGTTATAAATAACACACTAATTTTATTGTTATTATTATTATTTCAGTTACATGAGTTTGGTCATTCAAAGCCTGTACATTGTAGTGGGAAGACGATTAGCAACAGAGTTAAAAAATGACTGCAGATTTTACGAACTAAGACACTTTGACAGCATAAATTAATGATTTCATAGCATTCTGCGAAAAAGCGAAAAATGTTAGCTCACTGCCACTAAATCCAGAAATTGTTTGGAAGGGCTGTAAAAGTGGTAAAATGGTAAGAAATAGGCTGTAAATTGGCAAATTGGTGATACCAAATCTGGAAATTGATGAAACAGGCAAACAGACCGTAAAAAATTACTATAAAACTGGCAAACTGATAGGATTAGCAAATTGACTATAAAATTTGTGGACTGGCAGGATGGGCTGTGAAATTGGCAGATTGGTAGGACAGGCCAAAATTCAGACGTACTAGCCAAAAAAAAGTTGAACACTTATGAGACTGTGTATCTGCTTACTGTATTGATGTGTAAATGATTCCAATTTTGTAGAAAAAGACATGTGAAATGCAGACAATTAGCTGCATAACGTTAAGTGTAGGTCCTCACCTTACCACTCTTGAGCAAGAGCCAATCACAATGTTGCCAGTGCTCAAAAGTATCCAAACGATCTGAATTATTTATCAATCGTATGCTGTTGCTTTCAGCCATGGCATAATATGGCACACTTGTCGGTTAGACAGCACCAAGCCTCAACTCGCGTTTTTGCAGGCTTCAGCCTGTCCTGAGAGAAGTGCACACGTGTACCTATATGATGGCTGTGAAAGTACTGGCCCACTGACTAAATTGCAGACAGACATGGAGATTCATCAGAGGTAGTGACACAGGGCGATTCTAGAGAGACGAAACTGCAATAGTTCCCCTCCACGTGAACCATAGTGTATCAGCAGTAGGCATATCAGAAAGAAATGGAACAACAAATATACTTCTCCTTCTCACATCCCTCCATTACTGTCTTGGGTGTTTGACGAGTCGTCCATGTACTGAAACACTACGTTGCCCTACATTATTACGTTGTCATAGTGTAGGGAAGCAGCCTACTCACGCCGTAATAAATTCACATCAGTCTTTCCATTGTGTGCCAGCCAGTCCGCTGACGTCATAAATGTTGCCCAATACTTTAAAAATCAAGCAAATAACCTAAAACATTTCTAGCATGTCAGGAGTAATACTAAATCAACATGTGTTGAATGTCAGTTCAATAACTTTAACCATTTTCGAAATTTGGACGTTTATCTGTAAAAATCATTGGAGCAACAGAAAAGAGCTAGAGACTTAAAAATTTATATTTAGATTCCTTTTTCATAATTATTTAATAGAAACAGTACTTTGGATCTCAAAAATTAAAAATTTAGTTGAAATTCATAATTTTCTGGTTTTTGTCTTAAAAATTAAGGAAGCAAGATATATTAAGTAGGCTAATAAATAAGGCTAGGATGTTTATATTTAAGTAGAATGGAGATCCGCTATAACCATAAAGATGTGAGAAGTTTCATTTGAATAACTATAAAACTATAGCGATAGCGTATTTCCAAAGGGCAAGTTCAGAGCTCGTCTACTGCGTGCAGTGTAATTAAATTAATTCTCTCGCCCAAAATATTTAACTTAGCCACGTCAAATTTTTATTATGATTACTTACCTGTGTGATGAATGCACATTTAAATTGAGAGTTTCATCGGCCTTCAGCAAAAGATTATATGATTTATTCAGTAACTTAATGTGGTGCATTACTAGCCCAGCGGCTAATCGGGAGAGCCGATTTGATCAGGCGTTCCCTTAGCCGTCCGCACCGCTGCGCCAGGAAGCAAGGCCCCAGTTCTCTCCAGACGCTGAATAACACACCATCTGTGTCGGGAGTCGCGTCGCGTCGGTATCATTGTTATAAACAGCCTCGGATGCCGTATTAAGTTACTCGGGATACGCGTAACCACGAAATCATTTTCGAGTGAAGTGTTAATTCTGGGATGACTTTAATTATCGATCTTCAGTTTGCGTATGTCGTATTTTCACGTGCCGCCGCGGGACAAACATTCTACCATTATTTAGCGTGGCGTTTGATGAACCTAATCATCAAATTATGGCGAGCATTCACTTAAACATTTAATTTGGACAGTTATAGTTGCATCAGCGCATTAGACTCTGAACGGCTCTGTTAGATTGTGTGGATTTTTTCTTTTTCTTTTCATCTGTGACTTTCAGAATACAGAGAATTTTTAGAAAATCGTTTTTGATTATGAATCCCAGACAAATCTCCTAATTTCTCAGAGCTATAAGCTGCAGCTATAAGTGTATTTCTCAGATGAAGTGGGCACTAGGAATTCTAATTACAGGCTTCACGTTTTGCTAATCACTTTCTGGTTGCCAATACTGTAGTTAGAAAGCCAGTGTTGAGAACGGCAAAAGACAGCATAAATAATAGGAACATTTGTGAGTCTTCAGGTTTTCGCGGCGCAATGACTGCTCCATTAAGTTTCGGGAATGCAGCCGCATGTATTCTGCTTCTTCTTCTAATATTTCGGCTGTATACCTTTCAGCCATCTTCAGAGAGAGCCGTACGACTGACGCTCCAGCGCTCGCTCCATCCTTTTAAACTCGCGGACTGCGCCACTGCGCATGCGGCCACAGATAAACAAGGCGCCAGTGATGTTGATTGGCGGCAAAGACGTACAATATGCATGAGTTACGTCTGTGACTGCGCATTCGATCCATGCTGGGAGGTCGATATATTACTGGGAGCTGAACTGTAGCGACGTCTTTGTAAGTTCAATATTGAAAGTGCCGGATTCCATGATTTATCTAATGTGAAACCGCTGTCTCTATTAATTAAATTCTTCGTCAAGCGGATTTCAATGGCCTCTTTTACTACGGAGTCCCAGAAAGATGAAACAGAAGCCAGAATTTCGACATTTTCATATACCATAGAGTGACCAGAATCAATACAATGCTCTGCCACAGCCGATTTACTGGGTTGTAAGAGCCGAGTGTACCTGCGATGTTCCGTACACCTACCTCTCTTGGACTGTACGATTCGTTTGTCCGATGTATGAAAGGCCACATTCACATGGTATCTTGTAAACTCCAGGCTTGCGGAGTAGTAAGTCATCTTTAACGGAACCCAGGAGTGCAGCCGTCTTCGCCGGTGGACGAAAAATCACTTTTACTTTATGTTTAGTGAGGATCCGTCCTATTTTGGATGAAAGGCTTCCCACATACGGCAGGAAAGCCATGGATTTAAATGTTTCCTCGTCATCTTCTGCATTCCTTATGGACACCTTAGGTTTTATTTGTAGTGCCTTACATATCTGTTGTGGAGAATACCCGTTGTCCTCAAAAACTCTCTTCAGATGTAAAAGTTCGTCTTTTAAACTACTTTCATCAGATATGACGTGTGCTCGGTGTACCAAAGTTCTTAGAACACTACTCGTCTGCGAAGGATGGTGACAGCTATTTGCATGTAAATATAAGTCCGTATGGGTCGGTTTCCGATATACTGCATGACCCAAAGTGCCATCTTCTTTGCGCCGAACCAAGACATCCAAAAATGGAAGACATCCCTCCTTTTCCACTTCCATTGTGAACTGAATTTGTCCATGGATAGAATTCAGATGGTTTAAGAAGTCCTGCAATTTGTCCTCGCCATGGGGCCACACTACAAAGGTATCATCAACGTACCTCCAAAAAACTGTAGGCTTCAAACTAGCAGACTCCAGGGCCTTCTCCTCGAAGTCCTCCATAAATAAATTGGCCACCAAGGGTGACAAAGGACTACCCATGGCAACACCGTCAGTCTGTTCAAAAAAGTCGTTATTAAATAAAAAGTATGTGGAGGTCATCACATGGTGAAACAAAGCTAAAATCTCCTTATCAAAACTTTTTCCAATGAGATCTAAAGATTCAGAAAGAGGTACCTTAGTAAATAGCGACACTACATCAAAGCTGACTAATAGATCAGAGGTGTTCAGTTTCAAAGATTTTAATTTGCCAATGAAATCTGCAGAGTTCCTTATATGATGATCACATTTTCCCACAAGCGGCCTCAATAGTGACGCCAGGTGCTTGGCACAATCATAGTTGGGAGAACCAATATTGCTCACGATAGGACGTAGAGGAACGTCTTTCTTATGGATCTTTGGGAGTCCATAAAGCCTTGGAGGCACTGCACCACTTGGTTTCAGTCTTCGTATGACTTCCGGTGGAAATGGGGAGGCATTCAAAAGCGACGCCGTCTTCCTTACCACCTTGTTGGTGGGGTCCTTACTGATCTTCCGGTACATACTATCATTCAATAAGCTGTATATCTTATCATGATAGTCGTCAAGTGACATTAAGACAGTGGCATTATCAGCAGGCAGAACCACCGAAACGGTGGTTCTGCCTGCTGATAAAGGTAATGCCACTGTCTTAATGTCACTTGACGACTATCATGATAAGATATACAGCTTATTGAATGATAGTATGTACCGGAAGATCAGTAAGGACCCCACCAACAAGGTGGTAAGGAAGACGGCGTCGCTTTTGAATGCCTCCCCATTTCCACCGGAAGTCATACGAAGACTGAAACCAAGTGGTGCAGTGCCTCCAAGGCTTTATGGACTCCCAAAGATCCATAAGAAAGACGTTCCTCTACGTCCTATCGTGAGCAATATTGGTTCTCCCAACTATGATTGTGCCAAGCACCTGGCGTCACTATTGAGGCCGCTTGTGGGAAAATGTGATCATCATATAAGGAACTCTGCAGATTTCATTGGCAAATTAAAATCTTTGAAACTGAACACCTCTGATCTATTAGTCAGCTTTGATGTAGTGTCGCTATTTACTAAGGTACCTCTTTCTGAATCTTTAGATCTCATTGGAAAAAGTTTTGATAAGGAGATTTTAGCTTTGTTTCACCATGTGATGACCTCCACATACTTTTTATTTAATAACGACTTTTTTGAACAGACTGACGGTGTTGCCATGGGTAGTCCTTTGTCACCCTTGGTGGCCAATTTATTTATGGAGGACTTCGAGGAGAAGGCCCTGGAGTCTGCTAGTTTGAAGCCTACAGTTTTTTGGAGGTACGTTGATGATACCTTTGTAGTGTGGCCCCATGGCGAGGACAAATTGCAGGACTTCTTAAACCATCTGAATTCTATCCATGGACAAATTCAGTTCACAATGGAAGTGGAAAAGGAGGGATGTCTTCCATTTTTGGATGTCTTGGTTCGGCGCAAAGAAGATGGCACTTTGGGTCATGCAGTATATCGGAAACCGACCCATACGGACTTATATTTACATGCAAATAGCTGTCACCATCCTTCGCAGACGAGTAGTGTTCTAAGAACTTTGGTACACCGAGCACACGTCATATCTGATGAAAGTAGTTTAAAAGACGAACTTTTACATCTGAAGAGAGTTTTTGAGGACAACGGGTATTCTCCACAACAGATATGTAAGGCACTACAAATAAAACCTAAGGTGTCCATAAGGAATGCAGAAGATGACGAGGAAACATTTAAATCCATGGCTTTCCTGCCGTATGTGGGAAGCCTTTCATCCAAAATAGGACGGATCCTCACTAAACATAAAGTAAAAGTGATTTTTCGTCCACCGGCGAAGACGGCTGCACTCCTGGGTTCCGTTAAAGATGACTTACTACTCCGCAAGCCTGGAGTTTACAAGATACCATGTGAATGTGGCCTTTCATACATCGGACAAACGAATCGTACAGTCCAAGAGAGGTAGGTGTACGGAACATCGCAGGTACACTCGGCTCTTACAACCCAGTAAATCGGCTGTGGCAGAGCATTGTATTGATTCTGGTCACTCTATGGTATATGAAAATGTCGAAATTCTGGCTTCTGTTTCATCTTTCTGGGACTCCGTAGTAAAAGAGGCCATTGAAATCCGCTTGACGAAGAATTTAATTAATAGAGACAGCGGTTTCACATTAGATAAATCATGGAATCCGGCACTTTCAATATTGAACTTACAAAGACGTCGCTACAGTTCAGCTCCCAGTAATATATCGACCTCCCAGCATGGATCGAATGCGCAGTCACAGACGTAACTCATGCATATTGTACGTCTTTGCCGCCAATCAACATCACTGGCGCCTTGTTTATCTGTGGCCGCATGCGCAGTGGCGCAGTCCGCGAGTTTAAAAGGATGGAGCGAGCGCTGGAGCGTCAGTCGTACGGCTCTCTCTGAAGATGGCTGAAAGGTATACAGCCGAAATATTAGAAGAAGAAGCAGAATACATGCGGCTGCATTCCCGAAACTTAATGGAACAATAGGAACATTTATTTTAAACAACATTATTCCACCCGCCGCCCCACATATGGTGCATCGGCCGGGAAATGTTTCTATATTCAAACATTTATACTACAGTAAATTTTCTACCCGCCGCCCCATATATGGTGCATCGGCCGGGAAATGAAGTGTTTCTACATTCAAACATTTTCATTTATATAAACAACAAAATAAATTCCTACCAGCCGCCCCACAATAGTGTGTGTTGAAAAAGCATGCAGTGTTCTATCGACAGAATTAATGATGTTATGGTGCTATCTGTAAGCACTGCAAAGAAAATCTACCTGCCTACTGCAAAACTGAACACCTATATGCAGTTGTACAAAGTCTGCCTGCTCGTTATGCTGCCCCCGTCTGTTACGAGGGTGTGCTGAAAAGTAATGCCTCCGAATTTCTTATTCTGTTCTCTATATTGGTTAAGGTATTACACGTCATGCATATTACTTGGTTGAGTTTCCCGCTTCTCCAACGCAAGTTACAACTCTCTGCCATCCATGACACACACACACACAGAGACAGCCATGCAGAAAACGGAGCAAACGCACTGCCACTGTGGAATATGTGGTTGGAAGTGACTGAGTGCATTAGAGTACAGTGCTACACTATACCGCCCGACCAGAAAACAGTGCATTTGCGCTAGGTGTTGGCAACTGTACTACATTTACAAACAATTTTAGAATATGGAACGTGAAGTGATGTCATGATTGCATGGGCAGAAGTTACATAAAATCGATAAAATTACGAAAAATGACGGAAAATACGTATCAATTGAGGAAAAATACGCCGAAATGCGCGGGAATACTTGCATCTCTTATGTTTAGTGCAGGACAGTTCTTGTACTCGGAAACGAGTATGCGACAGCAAGAGGAATACGAGAAAACGTTGACATGGAAGCACCGAGAACCAGGGAAACAGTCATTCTTTGTCGACAGCAGTAAGGCAGTTGGAATACAATACTCAACGTGGATGACCGCCAGATATAGAGTAATAAATTTATATATGTCGGATCACAAGCCCAGGTGTTAACCCAAAGTTATCGGCAATCGCCTTATAAATTTTTGTAAACTTAGCTAAAGGGCGTTGTGTTCCTGGCTGTGGTGACTGCTGTATACAGCTACAGAATGGATCGCGTGTTTGAACCCATGCAGGACTATTTAGGTGTTTTAAACCCTAACAAACAGTATTTACAATGTGATTCTCTGTACTCTCCGTCAGTCACAAACTTGTGGCGTCATCTAATAAACAGTTGCTGTATGCAATATTCTATTGTATGTCTATTGAAGTAATAGTGATAATGCAAGTCGACTGCTGTCTTTGATGCTTTCCTGGAAAAGAGAGCCATCTGCCTCTAAACTTACATGGATCTGCCTTAAAGGGCAACTGAAAGTAGATGGCGTAATCGGTTGAGAGGGAGAGAGAGAAATGTTGCCGTAAGTCATTATGATGCATTTAACCATTTTTTCCATTGTTCTCTCGGGGTGTATAACCTGCGATCGGCTCTTATACAATAGTGTGTTCTGTGTGCGACTTAGAGTACTAACTACTTGCGATCGTTAACAGCAAACCTCTCCAAACCACAATCATCAAAGGACTTAACAGCTCATGTGTGATAACATGTTCATCGATGGAAAATTTGTTTTGTTACCCTCTTCTAGGCAAACGAAGATGGATGCGAGAATTTCTCTGCCACATTTTGGACGTAAATCAAGTCTTCAGTTTCATATATGTACGAAACGACTACTTTTCATGGTCGTCCTATCCTAAATGCCTGCAAGTGTGTCATTAGGGAGAGGGCAATTCATGCACCTCTGGAAACCTATGTAGTGTTTGTGTTACAAACAATCGATGTTTCCTTTGGTGTGCAAGGTAGTAGACTTACATTTTAAGTTTGTCGCCATAGTTTATTGTAGTGAAACTTGCACGGAGAATGTATGTCATGTATATGGCTATATTTCTTACATTGGAGTATTAACAGCGTTGCATTCCGCATAATTAATAGCTCTGAAGCCGCACCATTCTAGTGTTATAACGTGTTTTAAGTGCAGAACTGTGCAGCCTTAGGAATGTATGTGTTTATGTTCTCTCTTACCAGTACCTTCTTGGTACTGACTTCAGACATTGGAACAATACTTCTGAATTGATAGTACAGAAGATTTATGTAAATTCTTCAAACTACATCCGTCTGGAGTTCCATCATGTATAAACCACACGTTTCTTCTTCATAATAATCATAATCCCCACAACACTTGCATATCTACTATACACCGATAAGGGATGCTAACCTCCTTGACATGCGCGCATCTGGAGAGATCTTGTACACCTTGATGGATGCCGTGTGTAAGACTGGTGCGGAACAGTAGTTACGGACTCGGCTGCTCCTTCACGAGACGTGGAACGTAGCGGTCTACTTCTGGTCATCTATAAAATAATCGGCGATTATCTTAAGGATGCGAGACTGCTCTGAGATTCCCATCCACATAGGGAAAGATAGGCAATCGTAAATTAGTCCTATGATCGATGTACTAGAAATATGTAGCTCGCTATCTGGTACATTTTGGTATATACGTATGTTCGAGAATTAACGATGAATGTATGTACTGCACAGTAACGTCGACATTCGCAATCCAGTACATGGTACTCGCAAAGTAGTGGAGGGGTGGCTTAGCAGTGATGCAGAAACTGGAAAGCATGCTACTGTGTCACTGGTCACCTTAAAAAACCTGGTAAATTTCTAAAATCGATCGCAATTTCAACTATGATGCTTATTATAGGCTGAAATTTTAGCTTATTACAGAACATCGACGGTGTCTTTTCCATCCCATCTGCCCACTGGGACACTGTTGATTACCACATAATGATTGACTGAGATCATTTGTTTGAGATGGAGAAAGAGTCTTGGTGGAGAAGCAACACATTCCGGGGATGGCTGGTACCCAAACAGTGATCGCACATATGACCACAATATGAGGAACCAGTTGAAACGGAGCACTGAGCCGTCTGCTATTCTGTCACTGAAAGATGAGTTTAAATGTACAGGTCATCAGTCGCCTTCAGACAGCTGTTTGGAGGAGCTCCACAATGCCAGAAAACTCTTCCAGGTTCCTTACGTTGTGACTGTCTTTTGTTCCAATCAACCAGTGTGTATGTTGTGGGAGCAGCAGAAACATTATTTACACTGTGCAATGTCCAGTTTTCTGTGAGAACTAACCGATCAAAACATGTTAACCTCAGTTTAGAACATGACACGTAGCTCGAAGTCGTGGTGGAAAAACAAAATGTATGGCTATGCGGAAAGCTGTAGTAATACAGTGCTTATAAGTGGTACAGCAGAAAAAAAACATTGTATTAGACAACAAAAGAGGGACCCTGTCTCGTGACTGATAGACTGCCGAATATGGTCCTCCTACAGTATAGGCGATGAAACTTGACACTGATCTGTGTAAGTGACTTCGATCACTGGTCACCTCCTCCAAAGGATCAATACCTGTATATTTAATAGTATCGCCACATACGCTCAATGCTGACAATAGACAGTATCTGTTTTCAATGTATATATCGGAAGGCAGGGACGAGGAAAAATCTTTTCGAGTTCTCTGTCGGATGACGTTAGTGGAGCTTTTATAGTTTGTAGTCTTTCTCTGTTGGGTGGTACAAAATAACGATGATACAATGTTTGGGTGACAGACGTAATGCCCCTGAGGGACGCAGATTTCCTTTGGAGTGCAGTATATGTATGTAGTTTGGAGACGCACAGCAATGCAGTAGCAAAACCCTCGTCTTTCTTCCAGTCCTCCTTCCAGTTCCTGTACTGTCTTTTATATTACCTCATGTTGCAGGAGAAAGCTTCATTTTGGTGCTGCCCTTACACATCATACACAGTTGGCAGAGCTACAACAAAATGCCTCCATTTCTACCGAGTGGTCAAAACACGGTCCTGTCGCATTAACTCAGCTCACCTTCTACATCTACATCTACATCTACATGGATACTCTGCAAATCACATTTAAGTTCCTGGCAGAGGGTTAATCGAACCACATCTACATCTATATCTACATGGATACTCTGCAAATCACATTTAAGTGCCTGGCAGAGGGTTCATCGAACGACCTTCACAATTCTCTATTATTCCAGTCTCATATATCGCGCGGAATGAAGGAACACCTATATCTTTCCGTATGAGCTCTGATTTCCCTTATTTTATCGTGGTGATCGTTCCTCGCTATGTAGGTCGGTGTCAACAAAATATTTTCGCATTCGGAGGAGAAAGTTGGTGATTGCAATTTCGTGAGAATATTACGTCGCAACTAAAAACGCCTTTCTTTTAATGATTTCCAGCCCAAACCCTGTATAATTTCTATGACACTCTCTCCTATATTTCGCGATAATACAAAACGTGCTGCCTTTCTTTGAACTTTTTCGATGTATTCCGTCAGTCCTATTTAGTAAGGGTCCCACACCGCGCAGCAGTGTTCTACACAGGCTGCAGAAGGCGGTAGATATAGCGCTCTCCTACTTGTGCTCAGTTCCGACTTAAATTGGGACGATCACATTGACAAAGCTGCAGGAAGGATGCGGCAGAGACTGAGAACAGTTACAAGATGCAGAGGGGCTGTCTACAGTCACAATGGCGTTTTGCTGTAGCAGATAGGCTCGAAAAAGGCTACTCGTTTTGGGATATGAGAGTGGCACGAATGTGATCCATCACTGCTTGTAATCGTTAAAAGACATCTCCATAGGATCCATCGCAAGTATGTGGTTGAATGGAGAGGAACGATTCCAAATCGCAGACAGCATTTCCACCAGAAAGCGTTACACAATAAGCGACTCTTGAGTGTGCCTTAGAGTCAAGACCTCTTTTTATGCAGGGTGACAGTAACAGACTCGTTGTGATCGTGTTTTTAATAACGTGAACCGTAGGCGAAATGTATGTTGCCACCGGTAGGGTCCTTCTGTAGTCAGTTTAAATGCCGGTTCTCAGTAGCGTTCCTCAAAAAGAACATCGTCTTCCCTCTAGTGGTTTCCATTTGAACTACGTGGTGAGTGTAGTCCAATTACTGAAAAAAAATTTCTAGCCATGTGAAGTAACTCTCATGAGCAATTTAATTTATTAGCCTATCTATATGATATCAGTGACACGCCGCCTGGTGGCTAGGGAACCACGGATATGATTCTTGACTTAACGCTTTTTTCGTTGGGATGATATCTTTTAACGATATTTGAATCTCTCGCCTGGAGAGAAGACCATCGTAATAAAATCAGATATATTACCGAATTTATAAAGTGATACGTAGTATAAATCTTATATTTACAACTTCCCTGTGCTGTGACCTCAAGAGTGAGTCCCAGCCAGTGTGGATGGGGCTACCCTACAGTTGGCAGGCAGCATGCTTCGTGATCACAAGTTTGTGTGATCGTCAGGATTTTTTTTTTTCACCAGATATGTTTAGTGGAAACATTGTGGTGGAAGAGGATGTTTATGCTCTCAACATCAACGTATACAAAACATCAGATATATTTAGCGCTACGATTTATTTGTGATGGAAATTTCATTTCTTGATTTGCATAACTTTTGCGTGTGATACACGTTGAAAATATGTTTTATTATGAAGAAGGAACATCGTAAGGTGGAAGTGAGTGTTTTAAGCGACCTATTTGACTCCTGTAAATTTTTAAACAATTAATTTGATACAATTTTATATTATTTCACTCTATTTCTCTTTGTCTCCAGCATTAGCTTGAGGAGAGATGAAAACCTCCATCTTCGTGTTTGGAGACGTTGGTTCTCACAGTCTCACAGGCAAGCAGGGAAGACAGGAAGTGAGTCTGGAATTTCCCAATCAACAGAATGCCGCCACCTGATGCGTTGTTTGGGTGCCACGAGATCAAAGGAGGCTGATATCTGGTCTGTGGCATTAGGAGGACACTGGGCTGTTCTGATCTTTGTGGCGACAACCTGACCATGGACACTCACACAGGAGACCCAAAACAGTGACTACTATACCGCACTTCATTCCATTCGCTAGTGTTTACAGTTACTACTTCATGTGGAACAAGGGTTTGGGGTGCAGTCATGATGTCTACCCAAGTGAGCGAACCCTGTCTCCTGCAAACTGATTAAATAAAGAATATGTATCAATATATTATTGACTTCAATTTGAATTTCGTGCCGTGAGATCCTTCCTCTCAAGCACAGACGGCAGCTTAGAACCCTTGGCAGAATGCATTCTTTGTCAGGCATTTGCCTTGGACGAATTTTTCATGTGCATCGGTATTCCACAAGGGTTCACCAGGTAAGTGCTGCTTTATTTGTGGTTTGGTCTGACCATGGCCAACAGCATGTTCAGATCCAGCAGTGGGATGCTACAGAAGGGGAAACAGAGACAGAGAGAGCCCATGTTTTGACAGGAATTTCTTGGGTATCAACTATCAAAGGCTTACCACCACCTGATGCTTTTGTTCGGGGATTAGTGTGACATCCGGACTGGAAGTTGCGTGGCTCAAGCGGACACTCTTGGACTCCAGTGCGTCGTGTGGCCGCTGTCGAATGCGTCACTTTGTGAGACCCTGAGTGACCTGCCATTTGGTGTGGGATGGCAGATGTGCGTGCTTCGTGTAATTATATGTGATGGGTCTTTCATGATGATATTCCTTGCATGATCGGAATGAAAAAGCATCACAAGTCTTTAAGGATTCCATGTATGTCACCTTCTGTCCCATAAATTGTTTAAATAAACAATATTTCACAGTTTTGTCTAAATTGTTTAAACAATATTCCATTCACTGCAATCGATTTACCAACAAATTCTTTAAGTAAATAAATAAACTATATTGTCTAAATAGTTTAAACAATATTCCCTACATTGCAATTGGTTTCCTTCCAAATGGCATAGCAACTGAGTCTTTTTGTCACCAATTTCTGGGAAGGGGAAGGGGAGGGCTGGGGGCATTTCCCAGAGGGGTGATTTAATTAACCAATCGATTTAATTAATTAGTGAATCAAATTGACATCAAAATTGTGCTTTTATCAATGAGGCGAGTTAGCAGAGGGATAGGGGAGAAGGAGTAGGAGGGGAGGGGGAGGGTTAAGGGGGACAGTAGTTTAAGGACCTGTCAATCAAAAGGAAGGACTAACCCCAGGGGGTCATAATCCTCTAAGCAGAACAACAGGTTAAGCACCTGCCAATCAAAAGAGAACAATAGGTTTGCCTCTGAATGCATTCTTGCCCCTGAATGTAGGCAACCTTCACTATCAAAATGCGCCTGAACGAAAATTCCCCTACTACTCATTTTGTTTGTGTTAAGTGGTACAAGCAGAGGTGCGGTTGTGGCTCCATCAACAAGCCAAACATTCTACAGTGACAGTATCACCAAACTGGTCTCTTATTGGGAGAAATGTGTTCTTTACCAGATTGACTATGTCGAGAAATAAATTTGGAGACATGAAGAATAAAGTTGAAGAATGTTAATAATTTTTTAAAAGCTTTAATAGTTTTCATTTAAAAAACTCGTAGGCATTACTTTTCAGCAGGTCCCAATAGTTTATCCCCAAAAACTCAAAACAGTATTCTAGAATAAGGTATAAGTTTGTGTTAAAAAGACAGTTTAAGGTAAATTTGATGTTGAGTGTGGTAGTGTGCAGTCCTTTATGTCTGGATGACAAAGTCAACGATAACATAAGTTGAATGTGCCCCTCTATGCTCCCTTGTTGCAAGACACCATTTGTATACTGTGTGTAACACGTTGAACAGCTATTGCAAAAGTGTATGGACATAATGTGTCGGAACATTGTGTAATTCCTTCAGCTGACTTCAAATCGTAATAATATCCATATCACACATTGATTATAAAGATGATACAGGATTCTAAGATTTATATTGGAGCTTGTTTCCTAAAGGTACAAAATTCAAAAAATGAGCTAGAGACGGCAGCTCCTACCTATTAGCTTGCTGGATCAAACAAGTAAATATTTTCTGGCAAAAAGTACCAAATCTATTATACAGACGTCGTCAAATCCAGCATTTTAAACCAAAACATACCAAATCCCTTTTAGCTTTCATAACAAGAAGCACCAAATCCTCTCGCAATGATCTGCCTGAGTGCTGTGGCGTCACAAGCGCAGTGAACCAGTGAAGTCTCTCTGTGCGATCGCGTGATTACTGTTTCAGTAATGGTTGTGTTATGTTAGATTATGATGAACAATTAAAATGAATTATGATATGTCTGATGAATTTGCTGATCTGTCAGAATTTACAGAAAAGCCAAGGAAACGTAAGATATCTGTAAATATGGGGAAGCGGAGTGTTTGGAAACATAATGCTGTTTCAAGACCTCAGATCACGTGTAAACATAATGATAACTTTTCTCAAACATAAAGCATATCAGAGGATGATATGATACATGAAAATAACAGACGTTGGGTGTCTGTGATTCAGAGAAACATTTTAATGGAGTACATTGATGTAAACTACCCTAAGAAAAAGAAGGCCTAATCAAGTTAAGAAAGATTGTTCAAACAAAATGAAAACTGCGAGTACAAATTGCTCGTCAGAGGAAGGTTCCTGATTGTAGGTCTACATTCTAAGTGTTTGTAACGTTGAGAGAAGGAAGATTGAACATGAAGCTGATGATAAAATGAACAGTTACTGAAACAAGAGGTTTCGCAAGGGTTGGTGATGATATGAAGAAACTACAGGCTGAAATTATAGCTCAGTAACAAATTTTAAATACAGAGAGTAGCACTGGGAAAAAAGTAACATTGAGAAAATACCTGCCTTCAGACTTAACCATATGTAAGATGTGGAATTTGATTTGCGATGAGAGAGCAGCTGGCAGCACAACTTCAGCAGATATATTTACGCAATCTATTACAAGGTGGGCGATAAATTAACTATCTAGTACATAATGAGTAAAAGAGTTAGATTCATATTGTGTGTGTAAGATTTACGTTAAGATCACTGCATACTAAAAGGCAATTTCTAATTACCTTTTTTATTTTTTTCCGATTTTTGTCACCAAATTCAATATGGAGCTTGGAAACATAAAGCAGGACACCTGCCCTGACTCCCTAGCGTATGAAGAAAGTTTTAAAGCTGCAGCTGACGTGTACATCAAGAAACAGCTTGATGTGGAAAGACATATCCACAATCAAAAGGCAAAATCCTTTTTTCCAAACCTTAATAAATTTCCAGATAGCAGTGAAACATTGACTTCCAGAGTATATTATTCACATCAGTTGCAGTATCATGTGTTGGGAATAGTTATTCATGAGAAGGGCAAAATTATTTCAGCAAACATGAAACATTTTTATATTTAACTTGAAAGTGAAGGTGGTAGGGGGTCCAAAGAAAATTAGTTTATGTCTGTGGCATTTTTTCAAGTTAGTCTTAAAACCATGGGGTGACGCAAATAATATTCAGTGCATTCCATTGTTTTGTGATAGCTGTGCAAAATTATTGTATTTTATTTCTGTTCTGTGTGACTGCATGACAATATGGATTTCAGACTGAGTGGTTCCTCCCTGTATGTGGTCATTCACACATGCTTGCAGACAGGTCTTTTGGTATTGTAGAAAAGAAACTCCGAAATCTTGATACTATAATTCTCCCAGAGAAATATAGCAGTGCATCTGAGAGAGTAGGAACATTTCTTTCACTGAATTCTGATTGTTTTCTGGGTCAGCTGGTAAGAAACCAGCCGAATATCAGTTAGAAAATTAAAAAAATCAGAAGTGGGGTAAGGTATGATGATATTTTCCCTCGAGTAAAACATTTATCAAATAGTTGTCATGTACAATAGGCAAAGAAAAATGGCTTGGCCTCCCCACTTTCTGTAGAGGGCTATGAATTGAACCAAACCCCTTTCTACAAAATGTGGTAGAGGGTAGTATGGATGAGGATGGTTCAAAAATGGTTCAGATGGCTCTGAGCACTATGGGACTTAACATCTCAGGTCATCAGTCCCCTAGAACTTGGAACTACTTAAACCTAACTAACCTAAGGACATCACACATCTGTGCCCGAGGCAGGATTCGAACCTGCGACCATAGCAGTCGCGCGATTCCGGACTAAAGCGCCTAGAACCGCTCGGCCACTGCGGCCGGCTATGGATGAGAATGGAGACAATGATAACATAGACGTTTATTATGATACTGATGTTTTGAACTAAATATTGGTAATACTAAAAAAAATTAGTTCCCCTATGTATGATCATCATCACTATAACCTCTCTTAACAACACAAACAAAATAATTCTCTAAGACTTGATACACGTTCCATTCTAGAAGATTCGGTAGAGAATTAATATATGGTAAGTTATGCTCTAAGCAAGAAAAAGCTAATTTATGTACTAAATTTTTGATTGTTAAACATGTCCTCTACAGTCATTTGCAATGTCACAAAATATATTAGTATTGAGTGTTATTTGTTCATTAAGTATAATTTTTACATTTTTAAATAATTTTAATGATAAAAGTACCAAATCCTAAATTAAATTTCTAATAATTGTACAATAGTTATGAGGAATACTTTAAATTTTTCTAAAATATATATCAGAGTCCCAGACAAACCATGTGTCAACTATGGTTTGCGTATGAGAACTATTGTGTTTACAGGGAATTTTTCAGCTCTACTCAACAATTTGTTTTTTGGAAACGATCTCCACTTATATGCAGACTGAAGCGATGAACTAACATTTGCACCAAGGCTGGGATTCGAATCTGGGTCTCCTGCTTTTCACCGGGTAGATGCGCTAGCCACTATGCCACCCAATTCATGAAAACTGTGCCCAGTGAAATTTACGCCCAATCAGAACTCTGTGAAATCTGCGCTCAATACCTGCTCCGTTTGTGTCATGGCTCACCCGCGCTCGAACCGTCGTAATTGCTCTAAACTGCCTGCTCCCAAGTTACGGCCCAACTGTGTCCCCATAGACTTCCTCTGCCGCAGTAGCCGACTGTCCGAACAGACAGCCTAGGTATCTCTCTAGCTGTCGTACAGTTGACATCGTGCGACTTATGTACTTCTGTCAAAATAGTTCCGATATTGAAGTTTCAACGACAATTCGCGGAAGCCATGTTTACACTATAAAGGGTAGAGAGCGAAAGAAGACGGAACTGCGATGTGGCTTTGTTCCAGACAGAAAACAAACCACTGCCGAGGAATGCTTAAAACTAAGGACTCGGCGGTGCTTTTTTCACTCGAGCATCAGTGTGAAGCTCCGGATGACGCTCTGTAGGAAGTAAGGAAGACTGTGAACCAACCAAATGGCATGAGAGGAAGATACTTCTATTTCCAAAATATATTCAGAGGAGTTGGGTTGCCTGCCTAATCGAGGGTATGATTTTGTCACTGAATGCCAGAGCAGCAAGCAACAAAGAGATTTCTATACTAAAAGCGGGCAGAATCGGAGGGTAATGAGAGGGGTTAGCAGACAAGAGAAGAAATTGATCTCAAAGCAGCGTCACTAACTATGAATGATGGCCGCAGTTTTCTGTTGAGCGACGACAAATAAGGAGAAAGAATAGTAGTTTTTATGGATGGTTCGTTCAAGTGCTGTAACAAACAGTTTTCACAAATATACACCATGCACGCCGACTTTGAAAGTACGAATAATGAGACAAACATATATTCAGTTACCTTCACATTATTGCCAAACAAAAGAAAAGACGTACGTCCGTCTTTTCCGAAATTTAATGGAAAATATTCCACAGTGGAAATCTGTAAATGTGATGGTGTATCTCGAATCAGCAGCGATTTCTGCAATTGAAGTACTACCAGCAGCCTGAGTGCACGGATGTTACTTTCACATGAAAAAGTCTGTCTGGAGGAAAGTGCATCTAGAATTTACTCATGAATACAAAGGAAACGAAGAAGTGAGACAACAAATTCGAAAGCGTGCAGAGCTGGCGTTTCTACTGCCTGAAGATGTATATGATGTCTGGCTCGAGATACATTCACGGTCACCAGATATCACTAGGCATTCTGATTTTTTTGAGTATTTTCTAGATAGATTGTTTGAAAATTGAAGAAAACCCTGTCAACCTTTGGAGGTGCTACAAACGGAGTCATTGAATGACCAACGATGTAGAAGGCTCGCTCCACAAAATTAATAACATGCTTGCTAAACCAAAACCTAAAGTCAGTGAGGTAATTAGGTTAATTATATTATGAAAAGCTAAGTAGAAAATTAAACGTGCATGTTAATGAGGGCAGAGCTTACTATGAAAGGTAAACGCGAAAAACAGTCTACTTGAAATGGGATGAAAGGTTGGAAAAAATAGTAAAAAAGTACGAAGAAGATGGTTGAGATAACAGCTTGCTTCAAAGCTATCTCCTACCCACAAAAACTTGACTAAATTTATCAGAAGATATATATAGATAGAAAAATGCACAAAATGTAAATAGCAACTTACAAATAATAAGAAAACACACATTTTATCTGAATATTAAGGAAGCAGAACAAGAAACCGAAGATTTCCTAAGTGACAGGTGACTTGCACATAGGTTAGAATTTCTTCCTTCGTTTTCGGCTGCAAATTTTGAAATTGTATCAGTATTGGTACCTTTAGTTACGTCATTTTTATTGATTAACTGCTAAATTAGTCAGTCATTGTTCATTCTTAGTGGATCCAAGATAATTCTTAACTAATTTGGTTTTTGAAAAAGAGTATTCTCTTACATAACTCTATCGAAAACACAGGCATAGGTGCAATATAGTTCCAGATACCTTTTCAGGTCTGAAACATCTGTGAAGCTACAAATGAAAATTTGAAGAAAGGCCAGGTTTCAAACCCAGGTCTCCCACTCACTAGGCCAATGTGCTAACCACTACGCCACCCTGGCACATGGACTTCGCACAACTGCAAAGATTACCCTTCCACGCCCCCCGCCTCAATCTAAATTCCTATTCACGCGTCAGCCCTCTTGGTATACCCACTAATCTCGAACAGCTAGGCTTCTAAGTTGAAATTTCCAACAAATGTGTATGTTTACATGATGGTATTGACAATACTATACGAGGTGCATTCAAGTACAAAGGCCTCTGATTTTTTTTCTCCGGACTGGAAACAGAAACATGCACATTGTTTTAAAATGAGGCCGCGTTCATTGTCAATACGTCCCAGAGATGGCAGCACCGTACGGCAGATGGAATTTTACCGCCAGTGGCGAGAATGAGAACTGTTTTAAATACTTAAAATGGCGACGTTTTCCTTTCTTGAACAGCGTGCAATCATTCGTTTTCTGAATTTGTGTGGTGTGAAACCAATTGAAATTCATTGACAGTTGAAGGAGGCATGTGGTGATGGAGTTATGGATGTGTCGAAAGTGCATTCGTGGGTGCAACAGTTTAATGAAGGCAGAACATCGTGTGACAACAAACTGAAACAACCTCGGTCTCGCACAAGCCGGTCTGACGACATGATCGAGAAAGTGGAGAGAATTGTTTTGGGGGATCGCCAAATGACTGCTGAACAGATCGCCTCCAGAGTTGGCATTTCTGTGGGTTCTGTGCACACAATCCTGCATGACGACCTGAAAATGCGAAAAGTGTCATCCAGGTTGGTGCCACGAATGCTGACGTACGACCACATGGCTGCCCGTGTGGCATGTTGCCAAGCAATGTTGACGCGCAACGACAGCAGGAATGGGACTTTCTTTTCGTCGGTTGTGACAATGGATGAGACGTGGATGCCATTTTTCAATCCAGAAACAAAGCGCCAGTCAGCTCAATGGAAGCACACAGATTCACCGCCACCAAAACAATTTCGGGTAACCGCCAGTGCTGAAAAAATGATGGTGTCCATGTTCTGGGACAGCGAGGGCGTAATCCTTACCCATTGCGTTCCAAAGGGCACTACGGTAACAGGTGCATCCTACGAAAATGTTTTGAAGAACAAATTCCTTCCTGCACTGCAACAAAAACGTCCAGGAAGGGCTGCGCGTGTGCTGTTTCACCAAGACAACGCACCCGCACATCGAGCTAACGTTACGCAACAGTTTCTTCGTGATAACAACTTTGAAGTGATTCCTCATGCTCCCTACTCACCTGACCTGGCTCCTAGTGACTTTTTGCTTTTTCCAAGAATGAAAGACACTCTCCGTGACCGCACATTCACCAGCCGTGCTGCTGTTGCCTCAGCGATTTTTCAGTGGTCAAAACAGGCTCCTAAAGAAGCCTTCCCCGCTGCCATGGAATCATGGCGTCAGCGTTGTGAAAAATGTGTACGTCTGCAGGGTGATTACGTCGAGAAGTAACGCCAGTTTCATCGATTTCGGGTGAGTAGTTAATTAGAAAAAAAATCGGAGGCCTTAGAACTTGAATGCACCTCGTATATCACAGAATGCCAGCTAAATCATGCACGGAATTGCGAAAGAGCAGCCATCGAAGGAAGCTAGCCTCACATCATACGTTCTACATTCAGGGTGAGATAACTCAGTGTGTCGCACACTTCATAAGTTGAACTGCACGGCGGCATTTATTGAGGAAGTGAATGCAGGTATGTTTCCATTCTGTACAGGGTACAAGTAACGTGCAATGTTTTATTCAACACAGATGTATCTCAGGCATTCATTACGTTAAGGAGTGAATCAATTTCAAAGCTTCTTATAAGTGTACTTTCAGTAAATGGTTGTTACTTGTTTCATATTGCGTTGCCCACATTATCCCTGTTATAGTATTTAAGTGCCCCGTGACGAGCCTAGCTGCGAGTGTGCAAACACGCCACCTTCAGTACAGTGAGTGCTTCTCTGTGCTGTCCTTCACAATGGGAGCCAAATTTACTTGGTGAACAGAACACCGGTAAGGATAAAAATCGTTTTTTAAGTGTAACTAGTTACCAGAATCGATTTATTTTCACCTTCAGCTTCAATTGAAATACATGAATTGCTTCAAAAGGCTTTTATAAAAATAGTGAACATTAAGATGAGCAATGTTCTCATATCAAGCTTTGCGGGGTTCCTTTATGGAATCTATCCTCAAACAAAACCTATTATGTCACTAAAAAATAATAAGAGGTCGTTCTGACTTCCGATAAATGTTAGCACAGCTAGGGATGATTTCTACAAAAGAAAACATGTACGAAAACTTTAAAGTGTAGTAAATACAAGTAAAAAATATGGATGTGGTAAAGAACAGACAATTTTAAGTAATTTTATATAAAGGCCGAAGTGTCTGTTATGTTACCTCAGAACCAACTTTTATTACATGTAAGTTCACGTTATAGTTTAGAAAGCCTGTTTCATCTGAATCGATGGATTTCGAATAGATCAAGTGGTCACAATCGATCTAGGGTTTATGAAAAGCATGGCGAGATTAGTAAAATCATATCTCAACGTTAATTTCTAAATGAAATGGTATCTGGAATACTAGTTAGCGAAAGAATCCACCAGAAACTCCGTTACTACAATTGTTAGCTTAGTGAGACATCTGGCAGGGCGTCCAGGAGTGGTTAATATGCAGTAGGATGGGGCAGTAGAGGGGAAGAAATCAAAGGAGCATGCAATGACTGGAAGACATAAAAATCGTCTTGAAGGATGTCAGCCCAGAATTTATGCGCACAGACGTGAAAGCTTAATACAAGAACTGAAACGACTGGGGATTGTATCAGACTAGTACAAGCTGTGAAAGAGCTTCTCAGTGGAGAAAAGTTGAACAAAAATATGAAAATTACGAGTGGGGGCTTTAGATTTCTGGGGAACACAGTTGTTTTAAATTATGGTGAGATGCTAAACAAATCAGTACTACACGTGAAGAGAGAACCATGAGTCTCATGTGTGGTTGGCCAATGACTGCTGTGAAAGGACTGAGATAACGGCTGATATCGAAAACTTCTGTTTTTAAGCCAGCTGCTACCAGACAGCTGGGTGGGGAATAACGTCATTCAGTTTGTGCAGCGTTTGGGAAATTTCCCCTCATGCAGTATTTACTGTGCCGAGTCTGCGAGAAGCCTCATCTTTTCTATTTTTCTCATCGTATGTGATCCTACACTGTCTTCATTCATCGAACATCTGATTTGCGTTACTTGATTTTCCAGTTATTATATCGCTTGCCGTTAAAAATAATCTGCTCTGCTCAAGAATGTTGCCACTCTCGTTTCAGGCACTTGAACTCTGTCGATAGCATTTATCATGAGTTCGATGTCTTCTATCGAGAAGTAGTTCATGCAAGATCTGATAACCGTAACAATTGGTATTATCTATCTGTTATCAGAATTCACGTTTCCTGTGATACGAGGTCAACCGCACTTGTTCATTATACTACTCTCACAGCGATTGATCGGAAATGAGACGAAGTATATGTAAGCATTGGCTACGAGAGCACACGCACTGCTGACAGCTGCATTGTAGAAACCCGACGATTCTTTTTCAGGCCACTTGGTACTCTCACCTTTGCTCCCCTCCTTCACAATGTATTTGCTTTTCCAAGACTCCAGCTTTGATTAATGTAATTGCACAACTCGTCCCCCGTACGTTATCAGTCTGACTTGTTCGCTGCTGCTAAATTACCATTATACACTATGAGCGTTTACCATTTTCTTCCATTACCAAATAGCTCGATGCCGCAGCTTGTGTCCTGTCAATCAATCCTTGGTTTTAGTCTAATTGTGTCACCTTTTCTAGTTCGGTCCAGTATATCTTCATTAGTTATTAGAAGTAACCATTTAACTTCAGCTTTCTTCTGTAGCACCACATTTAGAAACCTTCTATTGTCTTTCAGTCTGAACTGTTTATCGTCTACGTTTCATTCCCGAACAAGGCTACATGCCATACAAATATCTCCAGGAAATAAAACTGACCGTCTTGTGCTTCATAGCCGGTTCACTTTAATGATAATATACACTGAATGTATTCGTAATTGGGAATATGGACAACCAGTAGTTGTAGAATGGAATGACAACAATTAAAATTTATGCCGGACCGGGACTCGAAACCGGATTCCCCCTCATCGGAGCGGTCGCTTTACCATTTTGCTATCCGTGGACGACTAACGGCTAGATCCAACTTCCATATGTCATCAACCTTGTTCTACAAGCTGTACTCGTACATCCATTATGTACACTATGTGATCAAAAGTATCCGGACACCAGGCTGAAAATGACAAGTTCGTGGCACCCTCCATCGGTAATGCTGGAATTAAATATGGAGCTGGCCCACGCTTAGCCTTAATGACAACTTCCACTCTCGCAGGCTAGCGTTCAATCAGGTGCTGGAAGGTTTCTTGGGGAATGGCTGCCCATTCTTCACGGAGCGCTGCACTGCGGAGAGGTATCGATGTCGGTCGCTGTGGTCTGGCACGAAGTCGACATTCCAAAACATTCCAAAGGTGTTCTACAGGATTCAGGTCAGGACTCTGTGCAGGCCAGTGCATTACAGGGATGTTATTGTCGTGTAACTACCCCGCCACAGGTCGTGCATTATAAATTCTTAAAATAAAAATTATAGTTCTAGAAAAGAACAAAGAAAAAAACTCAAAGAACAAATATGAACAGGTGCTCGATCGTGTTGAAAGATGCAATCGCCATCACCGTATTGCTCTTCAACAGCGGGAAGCAAGAAGGTGCTTAAAACATCAATGTAGACCTGTCCTATGATAGTGCCACGCAAAGCCCCCTCCATGAAAAATACGACCACACCATAACACCACCGCCTCCGAATTTTACTGTTGACACTACACACGCTGACAGACGTTCACCGGGCATTCGCCGTATCTACGAGCGTGGTGTGTGGCTTAAAAGAGCTTCCGCTCGACCGCGAAATCCAAGTTCTCACCTCCCGCCCAACTGTTATAGTACTCGCAGTGGATCCTGATGCAGTTTGGAATTCCTGTGTGATGGTCTGGATAGATGTCTGCCTATTACACATTAAGACCCTCTTCAACTGTCGACGGTCTCTGTCAGTCGGCAGACGAGGTCGGCCTGTACGTTTTAGTGCTATACGTGTCCCTTCACCTTTCCACTTCACTATCACATCGGAAACAGTGGACCTAGGGATGTTTAGGAGTGCAGGAATCTCGCGTACAGACGTATCACACAAGTGACACCGAATTACCTGACCACGTTCGAAGTCCGTGAGTTCCGCAGAGCACCCCATTCTGCTGTCTCACGATGTGTAATCACTAGTGTGGTAGCTGATATGGAGTACCTGGCAGCAGGTGGCATCACAATGCACCTAATATGAAAAACGTATGTTTTTGGGAGTGTCCGGATACTTTTGATCACATAGTGTTTATTCCGGTACAGGTAAGATATTTTATTTGAAAGTCGTTTGGCCGGTGTTGGGGGGAGAAATACGATAGTGCAGTGGCTCTGTTATTCTGAATTACGATGCAAAGGTCGTGATCATCACCACGTGCACTTATGGTCTCCGTAAAAAAAATCTCACACAGAATTGTACCGATCTCATGTATAGCATACGCAGCAATAGGGGACTGTTTGTTGACGATGCTGTAGTGTACGGAAAAGTGTCGTGTTTGAGTGGCTGTAAGATGAATCAAGATCAGTTGTAGAATATTTCTATTTGGTGTGATGAATGACAGCTTGCCATGAATGTCGGAAAATATAAGGAAATGAAGATGAGTAGTTAAAACAATCCTGTAGTGTTCCAATACAATGCTGCTAGACACAGTTGCGTTGTTTTTTTAATAAATGGGAGTAACGTTCCAAGGCATATGAAAAGGAGACTGCGTATATTCAGAGTCATGCATCTAGATCAGTTCCCGTTAGCTTCATCAAGAGGTTAGTATTACGGAAATGCTCCGTAAGTTGACGTGGGAGTCCCTGGAGGGAAGAAGACGTTATTTTTGCGAAGCACACTTGCGACAGGCTGCAGAATGATGCTAGTACGCCACCAATAAACGTCGCGGGCACGGACTGCGACCACGAGAAATCAGGGGTCGTACGGAAAAATATAGATAGTCGCTTTTCCATACCTCCGTCTGCGATTAGAACAGATATTGACCAAGTTTATAGTTATTACTTCTGTTATAACCAGGAATAACACAATAACCTCTTCAGTCTGGTTTATTAAATCACAAATCACTTTTTAACAATTATGTTAGCCAAGCATCTACCCAGGCTCACACTCAGAAGTAATGCAGAATTAAAGTTTGGCTATACCAATGTCCGAATGTGCATGATGGGCGAAGTGGCCGTGCGGTTAAAGGCGCTGCAGTCTGGAACCGCAAGACCGCTACGGTCGCAGGTTCGAATCCTGCCTCGGGCATGGATGTTTGTGATGTCCTTAGGTTAGTTAGGTTTAACTAGTTCTAAGTTCTAGGGGACTAATGACCTCAGCAGTTGAGTCCCATAGTGCTCAGAGCCATTTTTTGCATGATGGGGTGCACGTCCCGTAATTATTCCCAAGTCCAGTGAAGTTCAGTCTCTCCAAGTGAAGTCGCAAGATTTTCCGCCGAGCAGCCAGGTAACCTCGAGTGGTGCGGCGAGTCATCCACAAGCAGCTGGAACACGGCGTACTGCACTTCCCGATGAGAACTGTCGTTTGCACAAAGGATGGGGCCCCTCCACGCCCACACCAACGTGGTGACCAAACCAAAAGTTCTACTGTCACCTCCGTAAACATGTTAGTTTTTGAGTCAGGCGTCACAGGATGCGGGCTGTGATGTTGTCCATGAGTCTGGGTAAGATTACTCATTAACATGGTCCATCAGGAGATAGATGTGGTCGAAAACGATTGAAGGGTAGCGGTTGTAAGGGCAGAGGAAAAAAAGTGCCAAGGCAAGAGCCAAGGGAAAAAAACCTCTGCGACAGTAGGACGGGTAGTAAGGGCAGTAGCGGCTTGCTATCTGCGACAGTGCATGCAAGGTGTGGTTGTGTTAGTTCGAGGTATCGTGCATCGTTACCTTTGTCGTTGTTGGAGCTTGTTGCGGCGCTTGCTGCAGTTGCTGCGTCCCTGCAACAGTTCAAGGTCGTTGTAGATTAGTGGGCGATCGGTCATAGATCGGCTCACAGACGGTGTAGGGGGTGTGTGTGGCTGGTTTGCGTGCTGTGTACAGTACGGTTTCCCTGCGGTTGCCTGTTTTTTGGCTAGTCGCACATCTGGGTTTCCAGTAATAACTGTGTTGCAGGGGCTCGCCAGTACTGTCGTGTTAGCGTTCTATAGACCATAGATGTTCAGTTCCTAGCCAGTAATGTCTTTGGTCTGTTATGCTTCCATCTATGGTTGTGGTCGTAGTTACCCAGAGAAAGGATAAACGGGTTGCGCGAGTGTCTCGTGTTATTGTACAGTCGTGTGGAGAGTTTTTGGAATACCTGCAAGATAGTATCTAGCCGGTATTCCCGGAGAAGGTCCGCGATGCGTGTGTAGCACGGAGCGTTGCTTATGATTTTGAGTACTTTGTTCTGTATGAGCTGCAAACGGCGCAGGCGAGTTGGCGCTGCGTATCCCCAGACAGGGGCTGCGTACGTCATCAGGGGTCTAATAAGTGTCATGTACATGGACCTAGACACCCTCCTGTTCAGTGTGCTACGCCTGTTAAGCATAGGGTAGAGTTGTTTGAGCCTCGCGTTAGCTTTGTTGGTCACGTGTTGAATGTGGTCCCCCCAGAATAGTTTCCTGTCCAGCCAGACACCGAGGTATTTGACCTTCTCGCGGAAACGTATTGGGCGCGTGTGTAGTGTTATTGGGTTGCAGTGCTGATGTTTGTGCAGTTGCTTCGGTCTTCTAGTGAACAGAACGGCCTCGCACTTGTCGACGTTCACTCTAACACGCCATTTCACCAGCCAAGGCTCCGCCGTTCTGAGTGCAGTCTGTAGTCGTGAGTTAATGTTAGACGGCTTCCAATCTTGCGCAAGGATGGCAGTGTCATCCGCGTAGATTGCTACCGTCGTTTTATGTGTAGCTGGGAGGTCGTTAATGTAGATAGGTTAAACAGTAAGGGCCCTAGGATACTTCCTTGGGGTACTCCTGCCTGTATACCATGTCGTGTCGATTGTTTGCCCTGCACGTCGGTGTTGAAACTCCTGTCCGTGAGATATGAGTGTATGAGACGTACGAGCCCGTCGGGGAACCCCGCGTCGCTGAGTTTGCGTATTAGGCCGTTGTGCCATAGACGATCGAAAGCCTTTTCGATGTCCAGGAACACCGCCCCAGTTGCCTTGTTTGTGTAGTATCCGTGTGTTATGTATTCAACGACGCGGAGGAGTTGTTGTGTTGTTGAGTGGTGATTCCTGAAACCGAATAGCTCCGGTCTCAGGGTGTCGTTTGTGATGCAGTTCCTGGTGAGTCGTTTTAATATTACCTTCTCAACGATCTTGCTGAGTGCGCTCAGCAGACTGATGGGTCGGTAATTTTGTGGGAGGGAGTGGTCTTTCCCCGGCTTCCTGAACATCAGGACCTTGGCCGTCTTCCAAAAGGCGGGGAAGTGTTGGTGCTTGAGTATGGCATTCGTGATGTGTGTTAGGTAGTCTACAGCTTTGTCCGTGAACTCCTGGAGTACACGGTTTTGAATGCCATCGTGACCAGGGGCCTTCCTAGCGGTAGTATGCATGATGGCCCATTTGACTTCTGCTGTACTATCTTGTCGGATGTTGTTGCGCGCTGGTTGGGCCAAAATGCGTGTGACCTCCTGGTCCGTAGCAAGTGTGAACGCTGGGTCTGAGGGATCCAGGTTCGGTGTGAATGACGCTGCGAGTGTGAGGGCCATCAGTTCCACTTTTTCTCCCGCAGAATATGCTGGTCCGTCGGGCCCTTGTAACGTGGGGGTGTACAGTTTCTCCCTGGTGAAGTGTCGGGCTAGCTGCCACACGCCAGGTCGCGTGGTGTCCAGCCCTTCGAGTTTCTGGTCCCACTGTTGTGTCTTGAATGTTTGTATTTTTTCCCGGATTATACCCTGGAGCCTGTTAATGTGCTGTTTGAAGTCCTGGCGCCTGGTACGCTGCCAATGTCTCCTGAGGCGGTTCCTCATTGAGATTAGGCCCAGGATTTCCTGGCGTGCGGATTGGTATGGTGTCGGCTATTGCGTCCTGGACGGCGACGGTGAGGGTTTCGACTGCCTCGTCAATTTGGGCTGTCTCGTTAATCGCGTGGGTGGGTGGGATGCGACTGTCAAGCGTTTCCTTGAACTGGGTCCAGTTCGCGCACCTGTAGTCTAGCATCCTGCGTTGTTCCATGTGCTGCAGTGTTTCTTCAATGTACAGTATAACGGGTTGGTGATTTGAGGGCAGATCGTTTTTAAAGGCAACGTTGAGTGTCGTTGTTATGCCCTTGATGAGGGCCATGTCTAACACGTCTGGCCTGTGTCCCCTCCGGTAGGGAATGTGCGTCGGTTCGGTCGGCGCTAGTGTGATGTAGTTTCGTCCTAGTGCGTGTTCGTATAGTTTCTTGCCGTTGGGGTTTCGTATTCGTGAGTTCCAGTCCGGGTGTTTTGCGTTAAGATCTCCAGCGGCTATTACGCGCGGTGATATGTTGAGTATTGTGCTGATGTCGCGTGTTTTAATGTTTTTAGGGCTGTTGTATACTGACACCAGTGTAGTGTAGTCTCCGTTGAACATGACCCTGACGGCGGTTGCCTCTAGTTTTTCAAGTTCAGGGAGCACTATGTTTGTGTGTTCTATGTCTTTGTGTATGATGATGGCTGTTCCGCCGTGACCGGAGCCGTCCGGTCGGTCGGTACGATTGACGCAGTAGCCGGTGAAGTTTAGTTGGTTGCGTGGTTTGAGCTTAGTTTCGCTCAATAGTGCGATTAGGATACCCTTACGCTCCATGAGCGCGGCAAATTCAGCCCTTTTGTTGTTGATCCCGTCTGCATTCCAGAACAGGATCTGTGTCAGTGTCTGGTTGTTTGCGATGAGGACGGGGTGTGGCGTGTTATCCATGTATGGGTGTAATCAGTGTGGTGAGCGCTGTTTGTATGGCAGCCCAGTACTGCCCGGGTTGAGCAGTCATGAGCTGTGTGCAGAGTGTGGCGACGATCGCCAAGATCTTGTTAAAGATCTGAGCGGTCGTGTGACGGAGGAATATTGCTTCCAATAGACCCTCAAATGTTGTGTTGGTGTTGTGTGTGTCGGCCTGTGGCTCGGTTGTGGTGTTGGCGGCCGCTGGTGCGGGTGTTGGCGTTATGTGTGGGCTGGCGCTTGTGATGTTGTTATGTGGAACATTTTGAGGTGCCTGTGTGTCAGACGTGGTGGGGGGTGGAGTAGTGTGTGTGCTGGTGTCGCTGGCTTGCTGACTATGTGTCTGTGTGTCAGTGTTTTGTTGTCGCTGGGTACTTTGTTGTGGTGCACGTGTGTTCCCGCTCCTGTTTCCGCGTGTTCGCCTACGCCTTCTCTGGGTTTTTGGTTCTGGGGTTTGCGGCGGCGGCCGGGTTTATATAAGGCTTGCTAGTTAATGGAGCCGTCGGCTGGAGTCGCTGTTTTCCAGGGAAAACCAATCGCAATGTTTCCTGGCGTAGCCAATTGCTGTGTGCTGACAAACGCTCGCGCGCGAAGGCGGCCAGCGATGGTAACCGCGAGCCGCCCGGAGAAGTGCGGCCAGCGATGTATTTCTTGGCCACGTCAGAGAGCGTGCGTGTGAAGACGGCCAGCGATGGAAGCAGCGGGCCGCCCAGAGAAGTGCGGCCAGCGATGTACAGGGTGATTCAAAAAGAATACCACAACTTTAAAAATGTGTATTTAATGAAAGAAACATAATATAACCTTCTGTTATACATCATTACAAAGAGTATTTAAAAAGGTTTTTTTCACTCAAAAACAAGTTCAGAGATGTTCAATATGGCCCCCTCCAGACACTCGAGCAATATCAACCCGATACTCCAACTCGTTCCACACTCTCTGTAACATATCAGGCGTAACAGTTTGGATAGCTGCTGTTATTTCTCATCAATGGTGGCTGGGAGAGGTGGCCGAAACACCATATCCTTAACATACCCCCATAAGAAAAAATCGCAGGGGGTAAGATCAGGGCTTCTTGGAGGCCAGTGACGAAGTGCTCTGTCACGGGCTGCCTGGCGGCCGATCCATCGCCTCGGGTAGTTGACGTTCAGGTTTATACCAACGCTTAATACACCACATATCAGGAGGTTTAACACCATACTTCGTTCGAAATGCACGCTGAACAACTGTCGTCGATTCACTTCTGCCGTACTCAATAACACAAAAAGCTTTCTGTTGAGCGGTCGCCATCTTAGCATCAACTGACGCTGACGCCTAGTCAACAGCGCCTCAAGCGAACAAATGTACAACTAAATGAAACTTTATAGCTTCCTTAATTCGCCGACAGATAGTGCTTAGCTCTGCCTTTTGTCGTTGCAGAGTTTTAAATTCCTAAAGTTGTGGTATTCTTTTTGAATCACCCTGTATTTGGCGGCCGCGTACTGGAGCGCGTTGTTCGGTGTTCGTTAGGAGTGGTGTATACCACAACTACGAAGTGATAAAATTACGTATTTATTATTTTATGTTTGTTTGCATGTACATGTGTGCACTTCTGATATACATTGAAATCTCTGCGCCACAGAACTGCCGCACGCCACTAGAGCATCCAAAATAAAACGGCGGAGCCCTTTCATAAAGAGTAGAATCATCAGGTAATTCATTTTCAGCATTTGAAAAAGAATAACTCTGCAATAATAAATGTTAAGTTGGTGAAAGTATACGGCAACAATGCACCATCGTATGATTTACGGTTTGAGTCATTCAATAATTAAACACACATTAACTGTAAACATGGGCGTCCGCAGAAATTTTTCCAAAAGGGGCGAGATTCAAACCTTGCCAGTTTTGGTGTAACTGACTCGGTGAGTTTAAAAGCGTATCGCTCCCCAAGAACTATATTTAACAACACGTACACTAAACTTACTGTTATGATTGTCGTCGTCAGTTGTTATGATGAAAGGTGACCAATGCTAAATAGAAACATATATTGTAGGTTTGGCAGTGAAGTCGGTAAGGAGCTGGCTGCATAGTCTGTATCCGCAACGACTGAAATAATTAATAGTTGTTGGTAAAAAATAATATATACTGTACTTAACTTATATTACAGGCTTCTTCATATGCTGCGTACATACAATTACAAACGTATCTAGAGAGGCATTACTTATGCCGTACTTGACTAGGCGCCTTGTTAGAGGTTGCTTGCTATCAGCTGAAGGCTATGCTAAGTTCCCAGTTGACGTCCCGAGCAAGAGTGGACGAGAGCTCGCTAGATACTTGTAACAAGCCGCGGCGCTAGAGGCGGTAGTCGCGACTCGCGGGTCCAGCGATATCTATTACGGACCGCGGTCGATATCTGCAACCCCTAACAAGTGTGGTATCGAACGTTGATACCGCACTTACTGTGTCTCAAAAGACATCGGTTATTGATTTATAGTTAGTATTTTTAAGGTAGATAGCTTCCGTATCTAAACAGGAAGCATACTTCAACAGTGCATTCAAAAGACATCTTATTATATTACTAATGTAAGTATAGGTGCCACTTTTTGATTCATCGATCTAAACGATCTAAACTTACATCCTAGAGTGATTAAAGTCAGAGAATCCAAAGAGTTAAGAAATAATACTAGAAAATGTTCACAAAAATAATTTACTCATATTCCCATAATACTAGGGTGAAGCTGAAAATTAAATATGTGGAACGGGAAAAAAGTCAAAATGACAGAGAAAATTCAGCTTCGTATCTACAAATAATGCCACATTAATACCCCTCGAACTGGAGAAACGGGGAATAAACTTTAAAAAAGGCTCATTCTACTTTGAAGCCACCTGTAACAATTTATTTGCTTATAAAACTTCGCATCTGTTTACATTAATCGATTTGTCGATTGTTTTCGTTATTTATTGTTTTGTTAGTGTCGACTGGCATTACTTAAGTTGAACAAAATGCGATTTGAAAGCTATGTTTTTCTGTTTTGTTAGGTAAATCTAGTCGAATGCCAATATAAACGGTGGGCCGTGTTTAGTATTGAAGTTAGCCAATAAGGCTGTTGCGCGCGTGAATTCAGGCGGCCGGCCAGACACAGTGACGCCAAACATGTGCTTCATTTGGTTTCCTAAAACCGAACAAGAGTGCGCTACAAAATTGAGGAGCTCTTTTAGAAAACTCGCTTTATGCATTTTTAAATAGATTTTTTTCTTAACAAATACTGTTTAGTTTTCACTACAAGCCTATGAAGCCGGCATTTAGCAAAACTTGCTTTACTCCACACTTACACAATAGAGAATACAGCCCGATTTTGCAAAACTTGCCTCATGTATATGAAAGGGTATTTTCAAAACTTACTTTACGCTTTTTAGCTTACCGAAGTCGTCAGATGTATTGTTGAACGTATATAGTCTGAAGACACTGTAAAAGTTGGCGTTGACATACAACAATTCGATCTCTGCCAAAGCTCTCTATTGAAGAAGTCATTTACGCACGACAGATATGTTTCTATAACCCGACTGTGGTGATACATGAACCAAAACAAGGTACCGATAACATTTCTCAATATGCTTGGTGTGAAACAGAAGCTGGAAGAGGTGCAAATGAAATTGCATCCCCACTACAACATTTTCTACCGCCTTATTTGGAAGAGAGATTTAGAGCTTTTGGTAAGAGAGGATTGAAACTTGAGCTTTTTTCAGACTCGTGCACCGACCAGAACAAGAATTCTATAATGCTCTGTGTGCTGGCACATTTTATGGAACGCACTGAAGTTTTCCCCAAACGTACCCACTATTTTCATATTCGCAGACATAGTTTCTTGTTATCGGATGATATATTTGGTACATCTGAGAGGCAATATCGTAAGAAAGAAGAGATCATATCACATTGCGAATACAGAAATATTCTAGCGAAGTTTGGAAAGCTGTTGGTGTGGGGAATTACTGGTTCTCCTACGACTTCTAATGGGTTTCTAAGAAATATTGAGGTACGCCTTTCTTTTCAAAATGTCGGATGTACAAGAAGTAACTCCCAGAGAATGGTAAGATTCAATGTGTTGTTAAAACGACGTTTTTATTTCGATCAGAAGTATAGGTGTGGGGAAATACTGGTTCTCCTACGACTTCTAATGGGTTTCTAAGAAATATTGAGGGACGCCTTTCTTTTCAAAATGTCGGATGTACAAGAAGTAACTCCCAGAGAATGGTAAGATTCAATGTGTTGTTAAAACGACGTTTTTATTTGGATCAGAAGTATGTTCTGATATTTCGAGAAGACCATTCCTTCGTCAAAGCCGTGACACGTACTACGATTATTCCCAAGATAACCACGTGAGTGCAGAAAAGAAGAAGGATTTAATGAAGCTCGTGCGTGTCATTACCGTTCCCAAGGATGTAGCAAATTTCTACGGTGATGTATCCTCTGCAAGTGGTGAGGAGTATAAAGATCATGACAGCTCTCGGAGAATTTGTGAGGATGGAGTTGTTAGAAAGCACTAAAAGAAATATTATTTTAAAACCTTACTGTAGAAAACAGGTATTTAATATTCATGTATAATTAATCTAGTTCGAGCATAAAGCGATTTTTGAAGAAGAAAACTTTTTCTACTCCCAGGAGTTGATAAACTATCAAAAATTTTGTGTGTGTGCAAAGACTATCTTAAATCATATTCAGAACTGTGCAATATTTGCTAATTGTCAAAAAAATTTCCCTCTCAGCTTACTTCTTAACTAAATAAATGTGTCTCCCATAAAATTTTATCTTTTCCATAAAGCGAGTTTTGCCAAAACGGTCCTCAATTGGACGTAGGGCGGTAGCAAGGAACGAAACCGAGCCAAAGGTTGAGTTGTCTCGTGTGCTATCATATACGTTATGAGCACAACTTATACTAATTGTATCAGGCGTGCAACGGTCTGTTTGGCTAACTTCAATGCTCCCAGTCTGTCACATTCATCTTGATTGCAAATTAGCGGCGAAATGGTTTCTAAGGCTGCAGTATTTCTCATCAAGGACGGCAATGTTATGACTGCTAGAATTTCGAGAGAATTCTGTAATGAGTAAAAAGCCTGTTCCAGATTCCAGGAGGGACAATGCCGCCGCCCCCCCCCCTCCCTCCTGTGGATCCTGCGGTGTAACAGCAGTACTGGGGAAAAAAGAACGTTGTCCCAAAAAGAAAATAAATTGAAAATTAATCGTCTTTTCGTAACGTTAATGACAGTTGTAAAAAGAGTTCTTACGATTTGGTGGATGTAACTCCGTATCTTTCAGAATAATAATTAATGTCGTCAGCTTATCTTTTACTTGCATTGCAATTCCTGGAAGTTTGTTA
Source organism: Schistocerca nitens (assembly GCF_023898315.1). Lineage (NCBI taxonomy): Eukaryota > Metazoa > Arthropoda > Insecta > Orthoptera > Acrididae > Schistocerca > Schistocerca nitens. The sequence goes on along the minus strand of NC_064618.1, from coordinate 279,254,832 downwards.
AGAGAAAACGGGCCGGAGAACTGCATGATTCTCAATAATCATGTGAAGACAGTTGTTGCTTCATGTGTACTACTTATTACGTCACAGTCCTCGTCGAAACGTTGCATCTTACTGGCCGCCCCTACTGCCCCTCTTACACTATGTATCTTTTATAACATTCAGTAGGTTGTTACATACTGCAAACTCGCCAATTACAATTATTTACAAAAGTTATCAGCAGTTACAAAGAGTGATACTGTGGTGTCACCGCCAGACACCACACTTGCTAGGTGGTAGCTTTAAATCGGCCGCGGTCCATTAGTACATGTCGGACCCACGTGTCGCCACTGTCAGTGATCGCAGACCGAGCGCCACGACACGGCAGGTCTCGAGAGACTCACTAGCACTCGCCCCAGTTGTACAGCCGACGTTGCTAGGAAAGGTTCACTGAGAATTACGCTCTCATTAGCCGAGACGATAGTTAGCATAGCCTTCAGCTTAGTCAATTGCTACGACCTAGCAAGGCGCCATTTATCATTTGCTATGTATCTAATGAAGCATGTACAGTAACAAGACCAGTGTTCACCAATTGTTGATTAAAGTTAAGTATTCCAGCAGCTACGTACTTTTCTTTATAGCATTCATTAAGTATCCTGTTTCAGACCTCACGCCATCCTGCGTGAGCTTATAGCGAGCATTTCGGCTTCCTCAAACAACACGGTGTTGGCACTTCTGCCGACACATCAGATACCATCCAGTAGTTACAAATGAAGTGCACTGAACGTGATACCAACTTAACCACAATTCTTACGTTTTTAAGGCAGTACCGTCAAATTGCTTTGAATAAACAGTGTGCCGGCCGGAGTGGCCGAGCGGTTAAAGGCGCTACAGTCTGGAACCGCACGACCACTACGGTCGCAGGTTCGAATCCTGCCTCGGGCATGGATGTGTGTGATGTCCTTAGGTTAGTTAGGTTTAAGTAGTTCTAAGTTCTAGGGGACTTATGACCACAGCAGTTGAGTCCCATAGTGCTCAGAGCCATTTGAGCCAATAAACAGTGCAGATTACGTTTTTGTTAATTACACAGAAGTAATTCCATCTATGACTTTCTTAACATGTTTCTGGTTTCAAATATACGTACATTATTTTTTATGTGAACGGTGTTTCAGTAAATATTACAGTAGTCCACGTGGTTCGCTTTTTTTTTCGACCGTGACTGACTCAAGAAATATGTAAAGGTTTTTTAAATTACCGCTACCAGTCACAAACTTTGTATTTAGCGACATGTTTCGAGGGAATACCTCATCTTCAGGCCACGTGGCATTACAAAACAATTTTACAATATGATATGCTTAGGTTAGTTTTCAGTATTTAGTTGTTGATATGGTTAGAAATTACATAGCAAACAGACCATGTTAATCAGAGTAGTATATTTGGTGCGTCTTTCATTATTTGATTGTTCGTAACTGAAGAGTTCTAATTTTAAGCAAACGAATTGATAATAGATGTTCTTAGCAATACATGAATGTAATACTGACGTGTACTTTGACACGATGTTATTGAAAATCACATGTCGGTGTCCAGAAAGTGAAATTACCTAAATGGATCCTACCTAATTATACAGCAGTTAATTACACAGCCTGAATTAGCTTGAGCGCCATGTGAAAGATAAGCCAAATTGGTTCTTGGCATCCTATGAAGAATGAGCTGTTTGCGTTTCAACCCCTGTGGCTGTACAGCAAAAATGGTTTGTTGTATCAGTGCAGCTTTTGTCTATTTCTCCACGAACTCCTGTCGATTTATATACATGTGTTCCAAATTCTCATGCGACTTCTTATTCCCTCAGGAAAGAATTCTTTACCTTGTTCTCGAAGCTTGAAACGTGGCAATGTGCTGTGCATGGATGACCACGCTTCAGATAAGCAATAGTTTTAAGTACTTCATGTGATACCTAAGAATATGAGTGGCCTCAGAAAGGAACAAGGTTGTTGTGCGTTCAATAAAACTAAAGTTCTAGCCTTGTTAATTAAGCGAGCGCCGATTAGAATGCAGTGGTATGGCAGACAGACGGGGACGGCCAGAGCCGAAGGGTTACGGTAAGAGCCGAGTCGGGCGCAGTAGACCAGCACGGTGACTTGCAAGAACGTGAAGGCTAAAGGACACCGAAAAGCCGGGCGTAGCTTGGAAATACGGCGAAGCATCCACAGGCGGGCACCCCTTGGGGACGGAGAAGGTGGACTCGTCCGACCACAAGCTGCCAAAGGGTAAAAAGGGTAGTTCGTTTGTAAAAACTTTAAATTAGAACAGAGGGCCAGAGTGAAATTTGCAGAAGAGTGTAAATCAAAAGTGTATTTGCGCAGAAAGCCACAGGGAAGTATAAGATAAAATGGTCTGTTTTATGGGCCGAAATGGTGGCTGACGTCACAAGCGGGTTAGTGGGGGAGAAGGAGCGCACAGCTCGCCATTGTTGACTACTAGCGGTTTGATAGGGGAGCAGTACGGATGACCGGCAGTTGCGCTCAGGGGGGTGAAACTCATATAGGGATTTCCGGTAACACGACGTTGGTTTGGTCCCAGGCCACTTGGAGCGCTGCAAGTTTAGCAATTTATAGTCTCGTGTTCCTATTGGATGACGTAGTCTTCCATAATTGTTTTGGTATCGTAGCAACGTGATCGTGATTTTTCGTTTAAATTGCAGTGTATGTATGTTGCTATTATTCTGCTTAATTTTTGGATGCATTCGTAATATTTGATGGTGTGATGATTCAGTATTTACTTTTTTACTTTTGTTTCATATAGAACACGAGGTTGTATCATCACATTACGTTCTGTGGACTCTTGTATATTTGTTCCTGCAAAGAAATACAATTTCCGTTGCTCAGTTTACTTAAAGGTAAGTATATTTCTTATTTCTGATCATATTTCCTTGTATTTCATAGAGAATCCCATGCTAGCAGCTTTTGACATAGTTGGTATTCAACTTTCCGAATCCTGTAATGGAATATAATTCTGGCTTTGATTCATCTTCCTCTTTGCCACGAAGTACTCTTAGTGACATAATAAGTACCATTTATTGTGCCGTTTACTACATACCAAATATTGGACATGTTACAATTGATTCGTAATGCCTCGAGTGTGTTCTATTTCCCGTTTTCGACAGTAAATATTCTGTACAGTACATAACACTCTATCCAGGTAAAAAGTGTTTGTTGCTGTTGTATCGACAAAGGTTGTGTTCTCACATAATAAGACATTTGTTTGGAAGTCACACAAAGCAGGTCCTTCAAGCAGTTGGACATTTACACGTATTATTGTGGCAATATCCAATGCAGTAGAAATCTTCTCGCACTTTAATGCTCAACACAATGTAATACAGATTTACAGCTGTAACTGTTACTGATAATGTACAGTTGAATTTGGTATCTACCATGGTATCTAGATGCTGAAATATACTGAAATGACTGCCTGATAGCACTGTTTAACGAAGTAGTGTTGAATATAGAATATAGTGCAACTACGCTCACGCAGTTACATATAGAGTGATGTGCATATCCGTAGTAGAAATGAGAATTTGTTTCGTTTTTTCACTATTTTGTAGCAATACCACATCAGATTACAAGCCATGATAACAGTTATCAATACTTCAGTACAGGATAGCTGCATTTAGACATAAGCTAATATGATTTTTGATAGTGAAATTAATTTCACATTGAGTTTTCTTTAACATTAATCAATGTAAACCATACCTGATCTTTTTTCTCGTTCCTAATTTTTGGTTTGAATAACATTTCAGACACATGAGGATGGATCATACAGGAAGAGAAGAATCCAGTTTGAGATTGAAATTGAAATACTCGTACAAGTTTCCCGGATGCAGGAGTAGTTATTATGTAAAAACAAATTCCAAACACAAGAATAAACATTTCTATAAATTTCCAGCTGCATCAAAAAGTGAGACTTTAAAGAAGTGGAAATTTATCTGTAATATAGATGAAGTTGTCAACTGTAGTTATTATTATGTGTGTGAGGATCATTTTTATGATGCAGATTTTGTGAACTTTACTAGACACAGGCTAAATCCTGGTGTTATACCAAAGCACATGGAATTGGTGTTGTATCACCCTCCCCCCACCCATCTGTGTTACACTGGTGGTGGTGGTGGCGGTTTCACCACATCAGGTGCAAATATAAGTGTGCACGAGACAGGTCACAATGCAAAATCTACAGTAATACAACGAAGCAGTCCCCCTTTACAGAGCACAGATGATGGTGAGTACAGCTTTTTATCCTCACCTGTTTATGATGTTGAAAGTAGTCCAGGTGTAATGGGATCTGGCGTTTCTAAACGTGATTTAACTCCAAGTAAACACAAAATGTATAAACTGCATAGATTTACAGTTTCCAGAGTGTGTAAATTGAAAAAACAACTACAAAGTGAGAGGAATAAATTGAAAATTCTAAAAGAGTTGTTTGATGACAGGAAATTTCAGTTAATTGAAGAAGAGTTGAATGATGTGACTAAAACTTTTATTAATAGTCAGTTAAGAAATGCCAATATGCAGCCCACAGCAGTACGTGGTCTATACAAGATAAGGCATTTGCTTTATCTATTTATAAGCGTAGTCCCCGGTTGTACAGATATTTGGCCATATACTTCTCCCTTCCATCTGTCAGGCTGCTCAAGGGAGTGCTTTCCCACATACCATTTGATACAGGACTTAATCCAGCTTTATTAAACTTTTTAGCAATGGAAGTAAGTAATATGCATGAAAATGACAAGTATTGTGCTCTACTTTTTGATGAAATGTCTCTGGATGATGGTATGTACTATGATGCACACAAACAGCTAATCTATGGGTATCAGGACTTGGGTCATTTAGGACGTTCACCTGTAGCTGCTAGTCAAGCATTGGTTTTTATGCTGAAAGGCATTCAGAGAACTTGGAAACAAGTTCTAGCATATTACTTTACCGCAACCACTTTCCACTACACCCATTTGAAATCACTCATTGTTCACATCATAAGTGAACTACAGAATATTGGGTTCAAAGTGGTTTGTACTGTATGTGACCAGAATGCAACAAACCAAAAGGCCCTTAAGCAACTGTGTGAAGCAAATTTGTTGAAGCCCAGTATATTTCATTTTGTCGTTAATAATCAACCAATTATTACCATTTATGATGTACCACATCTGCTCAAAAACACTAGAAATGCTTTGATAGACAATAAAATTCAATTTGAACCTCACAAAGCAGCAAAGTTTGAGTACATCAGTACAGTGTTCTTTTTGGATAAAAAAAAAACAGTTCAAAACTCTACCCAAATTAAAAGCACAACCTTTTAACTTTTCTGATTCCCATCTCAAAATGAAGGTAAAAGTTGCTGCTGCACAAATGAGCCATACTGTTACAGCTGCAATTGAAACATATGTTTCTACTCACACATTACCATCTGAAACTATACACACAGCTGAGTTTGTAGAAAAGGTAGATAATCTCTTTGATTCGCTCAACAGTAATGAGCAATATCCCAGAGATGGAAAACAATTTAGGTGTGCTTTATCAGGAAATTCGCCACATTTAGAAATATGGCATAGCATGTTGAGGGAAATAGGCAGCTGGCAAATAATAGATTTAAAAACGGGAAGAAACAAGACTAATATGTTTAGCTTCATAAAAGGTTGGCAGATTACATTACAGTCTATTATTTTCTTGTGGAAGACCTTGAAAGTGGTTGGCTTTATGTACTTAAATTTAAAGGCGTTCAATCAAGATGCTATAGAAAATTTCTTTTGTTGTATAAGACAACATGGTATTGCTAATACAAACCCAACTTGTTTTCAGTTTGTACAAGCTCTGAAGACTTGTGTTGTCAATCATATGACTTTGCCTTTCAAAGCAATGAATGTAAGTAACTGTGAAAATGATGATTACACTCCCTTGAGCAGTTTGTGTCACTTTTTGGCAGCTAGTGGTAGAAGTGAACATTTAAGTGAATGTGAGATGAATGACACTGATACACCTGAGCAAATTTATTCTTACTCAGATGGTAACATCGAGTCTGTAGAAGATCAACAATCCTTAGCCTATGTAGCAGGCTACGTACTAAACGCCATAGATGTACCACATGATTGTGAAACATGTAATACCAGTCTCTACTCCTCTGTTGTGACTGAAAATCATTTGTTTACCTCATTTAAAGAGAATAGTGAGGAGCATTCTCATTTGAAATATGCAAGTGAAAGAGTCATGATTTTCCTAAGGGCACTCCATGATCAGCGGTATGAGTATCTAAATAGTCATGGTCACACAATAAGACTACATGATAATTTAAAAAAAAACATTTGTTCTGTCTCATACAACAATTTGTAACAAACATGACATTGAAGAGAGACTTCTGAAGACAAGTATTCCATTTATAATATACAAGTATGTGAAAGAAAAGAAATTTACAAACAAGAGGAAATTGTGTATGCAACAACTTAAAAAGAAGTTCAAATCATGTTAAAAGACTTTGTATTTTGTTTATTATGTGTACAATGAGAGTAAGCTCCCTATACATATACAAATGTTGTGTTAAAAGCAGAGAATTACATGTTCTTGTATCAAAATCATGCCTTTGATTTGTTATGACAAAATCTGGTAATTCAGCAGGAACATAACACTTTCTAGATGTGACGATTTGATTCTAAAAGTATAATGAATAAAGTGCTGTCAAGGGGAATTTGTGTTAATTTTCAGTAGTGTACCAAACAAAGTTTTCAAAGAGGAAGTAAATAAATAAAAATGTTAAAAAGAAATGTTGTACCAGCGTCTTCTTTCATTATTTAAACATGATGGGTGTTGCCAAAATAACAGCCAAGTTGGGGAAAAAAGAAAAAAAATGTTATGTGTTGCAGTTCATTTTCTTTGTATGTCTCATTAGCAAAAACATTTTGGCTACATTCATGGAGTGTCTACCTGCTCTGCTCCCAATTTGTTTTTCAGTTGATGTAAAGTAGTATTTTGTGTGTTTCATAAATTTATTTGAACTGTGCAGAAGTTCAACTTCAGATGACTGAAAATCCATAAATAACAATCAACAGAAAAAATAATAAATCGGATTTTGTAGACTTTACAGTACATCCTTGGTTTGTAGCACAGATTTTTTTGTAAATGACCTCTTGGTTATCCATTAGCTGTGTAGTTATTTATTTGTGTAACCTACTATTCCACTTTCGATCATGCGAGTGAACATAATGTGCTTTAGGATATATGGAAACGTAAAAATCATTTACATATGCATGCAATGTCAGATGATTTTTTAGTCCGACATGTGCTAAAGCTCGTTTATTTCCACATGATAATGGCCACACGGCCAAAATCGCAATATTGAGTTTTACAAAAAAAATTTCACAGTCAAAAGGTGACGTCGTAATTTACGAAAATTTTCACAATGTAAACTGCAGCTACGAGTAGTTAATGTTTGTTTTTGATTGAGATTTCTTTTATATATTACTTTGCAAGATCTCAAAAACCTTTATTACTGCACTATGCTGCCCACATTCAAAGATTAAATGAAAAATATTGTCATCTAATTCACGTATTTAGAAATAAACATAAGAGATTCTCGCGCCATATTTTTTCGTATTGAAGTTCACAGCCAGGCCACAAGTAGCGCTGGTGCGTTCTGTGTTTCCGTATAATAACGTGGTCTTTGCACTTCCAGTATATTGGTGTTCTGTAGTTGCGCTCTCGCAAGATTACCAACTGAGCTTTGCTTTTTGGCTAAATCTGCATGAGGCCGTGACAAAGTAACGTTCGTGTAGGTGGTGAAGTTATTTTGACTGTGAATAAATGTTTATCTCAATATGTGACAATTACTGAGGTATAGTCACAAATAGTTAATGGGGCAAAGCTTAGTGCTGGCAACAACACGACAGTCATTGAACACGGTAGGTCAGCTGCTGTGCTCCCTCCTGCTGTTGCAATTCTGTTTTTGTTTACTGCCAATGATCATTATGGCCAATTGGCTATGGTCATGATTATTTTTATGTGGGGTATCAAGCGAAAGTAAGGACTGAGTTCCGTGGCATCCGGTAATACAAGATCCTTGCCTTGTGCGCTTAAAGACCCGTGTGGCAGCTGAGTCATTTATATTAATACGATGACAATTGGGAATAGCCTGACTGAGACAACAACAAAATGCAACCGGTACCCGACAGTTGTCTTAAACTCACTTAGAGGGGCATATCCGTCTGACCGCTATCTGGCTGGACTCTGGTGTGCAAACTACGATTTTGCAACTTTTTGTAATAAATTGTATCAGAGTATTTTGAGGCCAACGTGTCTCTAGAATATAATTGCTTTTATCAAAGCTGCGTTGCATTATTTAGTAGCATCGGAATTCATCTCCAAATCCTTAGTTCTGTGTATTTGCTAAGTCCAGAATCCACAAGGTGCTAAGTCCAGAATCCACAAGGTGCCGAATAACGTACGAGCGGCTGAACTGCAGGTAAGGGCAGGTAAGATTACACGTTGAGAAAGTGCGGAGCCTGACTACGCTGCCACCGCACAGGTAAGCCACAAAGAGGACCTGCCACCCACCCCTGTAAATCTACTGCTTACCGTACTAGACAGTCCAAGGGGTCCAGAACGTTATAAGTTAGGGTTCGTCATTCCGCAAAGGGGATGTTATAAAGTGGTACATCGGCCTAGGGAATGTTACAAGCTGATTTTGTACTTTTTTGTTTACCTCTTCGTTGTCTCTGAACTTGATGCTACTCAGAGCTTCTTTCATCGAATCATACAGACAAAAATCCTAACGGTCGCGGTAAGAGTAGTTAGAAAGATTACATAGAAGATCACAATCCACTTTGACAATAGTTTCCAGCGTCAGTTGTACCGCGTGAGGTTGAGCGTTGCCTGGAAGATGGGGACGCCATTCCTCCGCCATCCCAGACATTTTCTCTTCAGTGCTGGCTTGACTGCTCTCAAAAATGCCTGAGTAATAACGTTTGTTGATAATGCTTTGCTTCTCCAAAAAATCGTTGAAAATGGGACCATGGGCATTCCAAAAGACGACTGATATGACCTTATCAGCCGATGGTAGTGTTTTGAATATCTCACGGACAAGCGAATTAGAAACATTTCACTGCTTGCCTCGACGTTTGAACTCCAGCTTAAAATGATGTATCCAGTTTTTGCAACATGTTAAATTCCAGTCGAAGAATGCATCGTCCTCGCTACTGAAACTGTTTCTGAGCTCGGTGCAAATGCAAAATCTCTGTTCTTCGTGGAGAATGGTAGTCTCTTTGCGAAACCACTTTGAAAAAGTCTTACAGTAGCTCAGTTTCTTCTGAAACGTGGAATGAGTTGTAGGATCACTTAACTCGACATTTTTCTGCAGCTTGTTCAATTGTAAGTCGTCGGTCTTCTTCGATAAGTGGATCAATACGAACTTGCAACACCAAGGGCAATATTATTGCGGTGCTCATTTAGTCAACTTTTGTGGCTATTTTTGAAGTTTTCCATCCAGGCATAAAAATTCGCATGGTTCACGCAACTACTGTCTTAATGTTTGTTCATCCGAGAGAATATTTCTGACTGTTGTATCCTGTCTGAAAGTATAAAACTGATCACTGAACATTGTTCTTCAGAAGTACTTCCTTTTGATTCGACTCGCCAGTGTGCCCTCAGCCTTTATGTGCACTTCAATATTAATCGAACAGATGGCCAAAGGTCTTCACAAGCTTTCCAATTTCTTGCACTGGGTGACTCCTTCGTTACATGTGTTCGTTACGTTATCGAGGGGCCCTGGTAGTTAGGTGATGCACATACTTCAAGTGTAGTCAGAAAAGTCTGTATGACGAAGAATAAAGTGGCAGCCCATCCTGTAACAAGAAAATCAGAAAATTACAATCGAGGCTATTGTTAAAAATATAAATATCATCGATTCAACTGTGCGATCTTGATAACACATCGTATATCGTACGAAGGCGTGCTGAAAAGTAACTTCCCGAATTTTTTATTCTGTTCTCCATATAGATTGAGGTATTAAATGTTACGCATATTACTTGGTTGACCTTCCCGCTTAGCTGACGTAAGTTGCAAACTTCTGTCGCTAGAGGGCTTCGAATTGTAGTACCTAATGTGACTATGCCGATGCGCGATAAACAGCATGCTGTATTCGAGTTTCTAAGCGCAGAAAACGTGCCTGCAGTGATATCAATAGAAGAATGAAAGCTGTGTACGATGATGTGAGGGTGATGGGTTCATCAACAACATTGTGACATGTAATGGAATCTGGGCCGGCCGTGGTGGTCTAGTGGTCCTAGGCGCTCAGTCCGGGACCGCGCGACTGCTGCGGTCGCAGGTTCGAATCCTGCCTCGGGCATGGATGTGTGTGATGTCCTTAGGTTAGTTAGGTTTAAGTAGTTCTAAGTTATAGGGGACTGATGACCACAGATGTTAAGTCCGATAGTGCTCAGAGCCATTTGAACCAATGGAATCTGGGTTCACTACTTTGATCCCGTAAAGAAGAGAGCATCAATGGAGTTCTGCCGCAAAGGATCACCGACACCAAAACAGGCTCAAAACCGTGTCATCAGTGCGCAAAGTCATGCTCATAGTGTTCTGGAACGTGCAACGTATGTTGCATTTGATATTTGTGCCTAAAGAAACCACCATAAATTGAAAGGTACTGCGAGACCCTCAAAAAAGTTAATGCGTGTATTCGAAGAGTTCGTCTACACACGGAGCACCCTGTCCTTCGGTATGACAATACCAGACTAGACACGAGCTCTGTGACGTCTGCAATAATCCTACGCCTTGGGTTCACTGTCATCGATTATCCTCCATACAGTCCCGACTTGGCCCCATCTGATTTTCATCTGTTTTCAAAACTTAGAGAAGACATTCGACGATTTCACTTTGATAGTGATGAAGCGGTGCAAACAACAAAGCCCAACTTTCTGCAGTGGTGGTATCAACAAACTGGTCTCTCGCTGAGGGAAACGTGTTCGTCGCCAGTGGTGATTATGTTGATAAACATGTAGATATGAAGAGAAACGTCGCTGCGGTTGTGTTCCGTGACGGCCCACACCAGTTCAAAACACCCACCGATGCGAGGAAGCAGTGGAAATAATGTATGTGTGTCAAGCTTCTTTAACAAGGACATGTGCTGGGTTTATCACTATGAACCCGAGGAAAAGGAGCAGAGCAAGTAGTGGAAACATGTGGATTCACGACCACCGAAAAAGGCGAAGACTCGAACGTCGTCGAGCGAGATGACACCGAGTGTTTTTTGGGACTGTTGGAAATTAATGACCTAGCAGACGATATTAATAACCTCAGACTTTTCACAGATACTGAGAAAAGCTAAACCAAATAGTCTTTTAGATCTTGATTAAATTTCAAAGTGGTGCAAAGATTGGCCACTAGCTTTAAATGTTTGGAAATGAGAAGTTGTGCATCTCACAGAACGAAGAAATATACTGTTGAATGACTATAATATCAGTCAGTCACAACTGGCAACTCATGCAAATGCCTCTGTGTAGTAGTTTGTAGGGATCAATCACATTTGTTCAGTTGTAGGTGAAACTGGTGGCAGAGTTTGTTTTATCTGTAAGATATCAGGAAATTACAATCCACCTATAAAGGAGATCGCTTACAGGACACTCGTGCTACCCATTCCAGAACGTCAGTCCGAAGTGTGGGACGTGTGCGAAATAGCACTAAGAAAGGGATACTGAGCAAAGAATAGCAGCGTGAATGGTGACAAGTTTGTTTGAATCATCATAGTCTCCCATATGGAAAACGTCACAGAGGTGAGTCAACTGGCAGAAGTTTGAAAACAGATACTAAAATTCCTGCGAAAGTCTGCTCACAAACTTGCAGGAATCAGCTTTAAGTGAGGAACGGATCGAACAGTGGCGTTCAATCACTCATCCTTCCTGCGCTCCTACATGAATGAAACGGGAAGGAGTCGTAATGCAAGTTTCGTAGTAGAGTGGCACGCTGAGGTCCGAATATATTATGTTTGCAAGGAATAAACCAGTTACAGACACATGCTACCCAAATTTCCCGACTATGTTAGGGAGGCTGTCAAGACGAAGTCACACGGGAAGATATCCAACGGAGTGTTTGTCCTCCTCTATAACCCCTCAGTTCATTCTGCACAGGACAGTCACACGTGTTGCTTCTACGGACTATCATACACACATCAACAACAGTTTTGCATCACCCATTTATTTAGAAATCCATGCCACAGAAGAAAAACTGGCTCTGGGACATTGATATTAATTTGCAGTGTGACCAGATCACCAATTCAAAAGGCAGACATTCGTGTACGGACTATAAGACGCACTTTTTTCTTTGAAAAATTGCCTCCAAACTTCAGGTGCGTCTTATACTCGAAATTGATGTAAAAATGTCCAGTGTTTGTTTTAAAATTTCCGCCAGTCTTAAAAGTGGCTAAGCATTCGATGCCGCGGCAAACCTACCTGTCTATCAACGCTGGATTCAAATGCCAGCAGCGGTGTACCGATGCGACAAACAAAGAGTTGTGGGGATTCATAACCTTGCTAACACTGTTTCCCTCCCGCTCTGCCATCACAGACCAGAACACTGTCTAGCCTATGATGCGTCTTTGCCTGTGAACTTGAATTGAAAGTGACTTGTGTTATCGGTAGCAGCACAAAATTTTTGTCAGTAGTTAGTTTCGTATTGGCAAAAAATAAAAGGTATTCATATGATGCGGACTATAAATTGAAAATAGTAGCATACGCAGATGAACGTGGAAATAGGGCAGCTGAGCTGCATTTCGGCCCTCCAGCAATAGAAAAAAAGCCATTCGCGTTTGGCGAGCTAGGATAGAAGAAATGGAAAAAAAACAAGAAATGAGGAAGACTAAACGTGCAAATAGAGGACTGAATGCAAAATAGCCAGAACTAGAAGATGGCGTATTGAAATGGGTTCAAGGACACCGTCAAAATGGCACTGGAGTTAATACAAAAATGATTCAAATATACGGTCCTAAGCCAGCGCTACAGTGGAACTTAAGGGTGGAGATGTTTGGTGCTATAGGTCTACGAAATGTCACGAACTTAGCATTCGAACGAAAACCAAAATATCTCAGAAAAAGCCACAAGAGTATGAAGAGAAAATATTATCTTTCCAGCACTTTATTATTCAGCATCGAAAGAAAACCAGTGTGGAACAAAGCCAAATAGTGAATATTCCTCTGACGTTTGATATGTCGAGTAACATAACTGTCGGCATGAAAGATGTTAAAACTGTAACTATAAAAAAAAGCGGACATGAAAAAATGCTTTACATTATTCTCCTTTCATGTTATGCTGACGGTACTAAACTTAACCCAATGATTATTTTCAGGCGCTAGATAAGTTTAGCAGTTATTTGAAAAATGCTGTGAAAGAGAAATTGGGACATGGAAATACGGAGCTAGCTGTTACTCCGGGAGGACTTACTTCACAATTGCAATCTCTTGATGTCTCGGTAAATAAAGCGTCTAAAGTGTATATGAGAGTGGGATGGAACAAATGGACGATGGATGAAACTCAACATGAATTCACGCCGAAGGGAGCTTTAAAACTACCTACAATCAAACAAGTGTGTCAGTAGATAAAACTGTCGTGATCTAGAGGGAGATATGACATTATTGTTAAATTTTTCAAAAAGTGCGGCATGAGTAAGGCAGTGAAGACATATTATATATGAACAGAACGACGATGACGACGAAGAGGAGGAGGAAGAAGAAGAACAAAAAGAATATTCAATGACGATTTTCCGGGATTTTAAAGTTAAGTTAAATTTTATAAACAAAGAATTTTTTAAGTCTGGCTTTGCAATTTAACAATAACAATCATAAAAATATTATTTAAAAAAATGGTTAAAAATTAAGATGCGTCTTATAGTGCACAGCGTCTTATAGTACGTAAAATACGGTATCCTGTTTCTCGTGGGATGTTTTTTACGGCACTACTGAGCAATGGCTGTACGTGGTAGAACGCCCCTTGCTCGGATGCATACTTGAATCTGTCGTGGCATGCTGCCAATAAGATCATCAAGCCAGCACTGCACCAAACTGCCCCTTTCTTCAACGGCGATTCTGCATAAGTCGCACTGAGTGCGTAGTCGTTTTCGGCGTCCAAAAAGAGCTCGTTTCAATCAATCCCACACTTGTTCGATTGGGTTCATTTCCGCGGAACAGGCTGGCTGCTCCCTTCTTGTGATCTTAGCAAGCTGTAGGAACGTGTTCACGAGAACAGTACGAGGACCACGTGAGTTATCCATGAAGATGAAATTGTCACCAAAATATTGGTGACACAGCCCCACTGTTGGCTGCAGAATCTCGTCCCTGCAGCGTACTGCAGTGAGATTGCCCTCAATAACAACGAGAGGTGTACGTAATGCCACCGCAGAACATCACCCCACCACTACCTTGTTGCGCTTGTGCGACAGAGTGCTGGAGACGTTGTCTCAAAATACTGGTGGTGGTGGTTAGTGTTTAACGACCCGTCAACAACGAGGTCATTAGAGACGGAGCTCATGCTCGGGTTAGGGAAGGATTGGGAAGGAAATCGGCCGTGCCCTTTCAAAGGAACCATCCCGGCATTTACCTGAAGCGATTTAGGGAAATCACGGAAAACCTAAATCAGGATGGCTGGAGACGGGATTGAACCGTCGTCAAAATACTTTATATGCTATTATCAGGTTACAAACAGATCCGACTTTCGTCCGTAAACAACGACAGACACCAATCCTGGGGCGTTGATTCTGCACGATATCTTGCTTATCTGTAACGGACTCATGGTGTTGTGGTGCACGACTTGGCTCTCGCTGCGGTCTTCGAGAATGGATATTTGCATGATGCAATCTTCTCCTCAGAGTTTGATGCGATACATGACATCCTGTAGTCTTTTCGAACGCCGAATTTAGTTCTGGAGCACACGGCCCACGGTTCCTTTGATGTAAAACTTGTAGATATCGATCATCGTGTGCATCTGCCGAGCGTGGACGGCCTGTGAGGTGAAAGTCCGCAACACTACCCGTCGATAGGAGCCGATTCCATTTCCGCACTCCATCACTTTGACTCCGGTGTACACGTCGCGCAACTGATTGACAATCCTTCTGCGGAGTATTATGATGATGACCCGATCAATGGTAGCGACTGTCCTTCATGGCATGATGCATATTCACTCTTCTGTTCCACCGACGTCTCTAGTGTGCTCCTGCAGGTGCTTTAGTTTCAAGCGAAATGCTGTGATCTATTCGAGTGCGGAGTTGGGTAGCAATCGTGGTAACTGTGTGTATGTTTACAAACTTTGTCGGAGATAACCTTCCGATCGGTACAGGAACAGTCACAATAGAAACACACTTGTATGTTTATATCGGAGAGTAATAATTTTATATGCCATCATTCTGCAACCACCAATGAAACTAAATCCGTTTGAACTGTGATATGTTTTTTGTAATAAAATCCATTTCTGAAACTACACTCATGCTCATAAATTAAGGATAATTGCAGAATGTGGTGCCACACAACGGGTTGACATACTCTGGATCAGGTAGCCGAGCATCTGCCGGGGTATAGCCTCCCGTTCTTGCACCAGTGCCTATCGGAGCTCCTGAAGTGTCGCAGGAGTTTGAAGACGTGCAGCGATACGTCGACCGAAAGCATCCCAGACGTGCTTGATGGGGTTTAGGTCTGGAGAACAGGCAGGCCACTCCATTCGCCTGATATCTTCTGTTTCAAGGTATTCCTCCACGATGGCAGCTCGGTGGGGCCGTGCGTTATCATCCATCAGGAGGAAGCTGGGACCCACTGCATCTCTGGAAAGGTGGACAAACGGGTGCAAAATGACGTCCCGATACACCTGACCTGTTACAGTTCCTCTCTCAAAGACATGCAGGTGTGTACGTGCACCAATCATAATCCCACCCCACACCATCAAATCACTATCTCCATACAGGTCCCTTTCAAGGACATTAAGGGGTTAGTATCTGATTCCTGGTTCACGCCAGATGGAAACCCGGCGAGAATCACTGTTCAGGCTATACCTGGACTTGTCCGTGAACATAAACTTGGACCACTGTTCCAATGACTGTTTACTGTGTTCTAGACAACAGGATTTACGGGCTCTCCTGTGTCCAGGGGTCAGTGGAATGCACCTTGCAGGTATCCGGGCAAATAAACCATGTCTGTTCAGTCGTCTGTAGACTGTGTGTCTGGAGAAAACTGTTCCAGTAGCTGCGGTAAGGTCCCGAGCAAGGCCGTCTGTGGGCACTGATGGTGAGATATCAGTCTTCTTGTGGTGTTGCACACCGTGGACGTCCCGTACTGTAGCGCCTGGACACGTTTCCTGTCTGCTGGAATCGTTTCCATAATCTTGAGATCACACTTTGTGGCACACGGAGGGCCCGTGCTACGACCTGCTGTGTTTGACCAGCCTCCAGTCGCCCTGGTATTCTACCCCTCATAACGTCATCAATATGTGTTCTTTGGGCCATTTTCAACACACAGTCACCATTAGCACGTCTGAAAACGTCTGCACTCTTACTCGCTGCACTGTACTGTGACATGTACAAACACACCTCTGCGTATGTGGACTGCTGCCAGCGCCACCGCTTGGTCATACACCGAGGTGATTTAAACCCGCAAACCGCCCACCAGAGCCTTGTTTAACCATGTATCAGCATTATCCTTAATTTATGAGCATGAGTGTACGTTGTATCCGCATACTAGTTTGCCCATCGCTGCACTGTTGTTTCACCACAGCACAATTTTCAATTGCGCTGGAAAATAGTGTCAATATAAAAACAGAAGCCGCTCGTGAACAAAAATAGGGAACATATTAGGAACTGGTGCGGTTATCTTTCCGCATATGGCGTGTTCTAAAATATTCTCAAAGTCCACCTCCATACGAGAAAAGGCACGAGCCTCCAGGCTGGTGTTTTGTTGTTGTCGTTATGATCTTCAGTCCGAAGACTGGTTTGATGCAGCTCTCCATGCTACTCCATCCTGTGCAAGCCTCTTCATCTCCATATAACTACTACAACTTACATCCTTCTGAATCTGCTTCCTATATTCTTGTCTTGGTCTCCTTGTACAATTTTTACCGCCCACGCTTCCCTCCAGTGCTACATTTGATTCCTTGATGTCTCATAATGTGTTCAGTCAACCGATCCCTTCTTCTAGTCAGGTTGTCCCACAAATTTCTTTTCTCCACAATTTCATTCAGTACTTCCTCATTAGTTACATGATCTGCACACCTAATCTTCAGCATTCTTTTGTATCAGCACATTTCAAAAGCTTCTATTCTCTTCTTGTCATGACTGTTTATCGTCCATATTTGACTTCCATACATGGATATACTCCATCAAATACTTTCAAAAAAATACTTCGTAACCATTAAACTTATGTACGATATTAACAAATCTCTTTTCTTCAGAAACGCTTTTCTTGCCATTGCAATCTACATTATATCCTCTCTAGTTCTGACATGATGCTCGTATCGCACACATTACCGGAGAAACAGTTGACTAATAATAAGCTTGTGCGGATTATCAATAGGAAACTTCATCACTTTCCTTCCTGGAAGCATCTTCGTAAGCTTTATCCACCGATAAATTCTCTTTTCTGCTTCTGGTGGTCACTTAACTTGTCAATGTTAACGATAAATCCTTCCACTCATCTGTATAGATATTTTTTTATGATTTCTGTGCATATATGTAGTCTCACACATTGCGATGGACATGGACGATGACGCAACTTGCATCGGTCAGGACTGCACTTGGATTTGTCCAGTGATGCAAGTTGTTTAAAATTAAACTTTCAGTACTTGAGAGGACCCCCCATAAAAACGAGTGATCGTAGGACTCTGAAGCTTTATGGATACCTCTGTAAGGACTTGCGGAAGACAAGTAATGAATAAAGCACTGAAAGAAAAACATTCCAATTTCCACATGACAGGCTGACCTTTGTTAACTGCGTACCGTCTTAACGTTCCAGGTTATAAAAGTTGCTCAATGTGACGACCGTTGCATCCGTTACAGCCTCGAAACAAACTAGAGATACCATTTCACCACTGTTCGCAGCACTTCTCGAACAGTGGACCATGGAATGTTCAGTTGTCGTGACACAGCTTGTGCGCTGCTTGAATATCGTACATCGTGTCTAGCATTATCAGCCGTGAGAACAGTAACTTCCCTCTCCCAGGAGCAGTTCGCCAATCGCCAGTTAATTCGAACTTCCGAATTATGTCATTCAATCCTGGTGTGGAAAGAGAACCCCTCCGTATTCCTTTAATGCGTCAATACTCGCGAAGAGTAGCAGCACTATTGTTGTTGTTTTAATAAAACGCCGGCCGCGGTGGTCTAGCGGTTCTAGGCGCGCAGTCCGGAACCGCGCGACTGCTACGGTCGCAGGTTCGAATCCTGCCTCGGGCATGGATGTGTGTGATGTCCTTAGGTTAGTTAGGTTTAAGTAGTTCTAAGTTCTAGGGGACTGATGACCACAGATGTTAAGTCCCATAGTGCTCAGAACCATTTGAACCATTTTTTTTTAATAAAACGGCTTTAAGAGTATTGCCCTGCTCACCTTGTCCGGACCCACATGACACTGAACCTTGTATTTCAACTGTATGTCGCCGTACAAGTACAAAGGGTACAAGGAAAATTTTGCCGTACCGCTTTATTTATTTAATTTTTTCGAAGTAATTTCCGCCACATTGAATACACCTCTCCATCCTCCGAAACCAATCCCCAAACAAGTTCTTCCAAGTTTCTGTAGGGAGTAAGCCACACTCCTTGAGCCAAGCCCTCAGGAGGTCCTCATCACTTGAAAACTGCACTCATTTCGGCTTCCTTTTCACACGCGGGAACTGTGAAAAGTCACAAGCAGCAAGGTCTGGACTGTAAGGAGGGTGCTCAAGAAGTTTCAGTCCTGTGCCCTGCAAATATTAAGTGCATGCCTTGACTCGATGAGCTGGAGCATTGTCGTGATGGAGGAACCAAGTGTGCATTCTTGACTTCTGTCACTGGCTCTTCAAAGACTGGACGACTTTAGGCAAGCACTGCTCAGTGTATCAATCAGATGTGACTGTCTTCTGTGTGTCCAAAACAACACACTCCACAATCCCTCTCGATTTGAAAAAAGAAAAAAAAAACAGCTACGAGGGGGAACCCAAAAGAAACCGGACTCCGAGGGCGCTGTCACTCGTAGACGTAATGCAGGGTTCTCACGCTAGACGGTGTTAGTAGAGACCTTCATGAATCAGCTGTGCAGACGGCGTCAGTGTAGAGCTGAACGTGCAAGTGTGGTATTGTGTTTCTCTGACTGTTGGCGGGTTACCTCTGCGAAGTCGTTATGGCACCTTTAAAAGAACAAAGAGTATGTGTGAAATTTTGTTTCCTGCTTAAAAAAACTGCAACGGAGACATACCAAATGCTTCAGGAAGCTTTCCAGGAGGACGCTATGAGCCGCACACAGGTTTTCGAGTGGGTTGGGCGCTTTAAACGTGGTGAGATGTGTGTTGAAGACCAAGCTCGTTCTGGACGCCCTTCAACATAAACCATCCGCATGAATGTGTGTCAGGACTTGAAAACAGAGATTGCACGTGATCCAAACTTGTTGAACAAAGTCATTACAGGGGATGAGTGTGGTGTCACTGCCAGACACCACACTTGCTAGGTGGTAGCTTAAATCGGCCGCGGTCCATTAGTACATGTCGGACCCGCGTGTCGCCACTGTGTGATCGCAGACCGAGCGCCACCACACGGCAGGTCTCGAGAGACGTACGAGAACTCGCCCCAGTTGTACGACGACGTTGCTAGCGACTATACGGACGAAGCCATTTCTCTCATTTGCCGAGAGACAGTTAGAATAGCCTTCAGCTAAGTTAATGGCTATGACTTAGCAAGGCGCCATTAGCCTTAAATAGCTTGTATATAAAGAGTCACTTGTATCGCCACAATCTCCAGATGTCTCATCAAGAACGATGTATACAAGGATGTATTAAAAGTTAAGTATATTCCAAAGATACGTATTTTCTTTATCACATTCATTAAGTCTCCTGTTTCAGACCTCACTCCATCCTTCGTGAGTTAGCGCGTGCATCTTGGCCGCCTCTTTCAATTAGTGTGCGTAGTGTTGGCAAGTCTGCCGACACTACAATGAGAGTTGGTGTTATGGGTATGACCCAGAAACCAAGCAAGCGGCCGGCCGAAGTGGCCGTGCGGTTAAAGGCGCTGCAGTCTGGAACCGCAGGACCGCTACGGTCGCAGGTTCGAATCCTGCCTCGGGCATGGATGTTTGTGATGTCCTTAGGTTAGTTAGGTTTAACTAGTTCTAAGTTCTAGGGGACTAATGACCTCAGCAGTTGAGTCCCATAGTGCTCAGAGCCAGCCAGCCAAGCAAGCGTCAAGCCAGTGGAGGACTCCCAACTCTCTCAGACCAAAAAAAGCAAGGCAAGTGAGGTCAAATGTGAAGACGATGATAATTGTCTTTTTTGATGTTCGTGGAACTGTGCATCGGGAATTCGTACCCCCTGGCCAGACTGTTAACCAGCACTTTTACTTGGATGTTTTAAGCCGTCTGCGAGAGGCTGGGAGGAGGAAACGCCCGGAACTTTGGCGATCAGGTGACTGGTTTCTGCATCACGACAACGCTCCAGCACACACGGCCTTACGAGTGACCCACTATTTGGCGTCTCAGAGGTGGTCTGTCGTTCCCCACGCTCCGTATTCGCCGGACCTAGCCCCGTGTGACTTTTTCCTATTTCCACGAATGAAAAAAATGCTAAAAGGGGAGCGTTATGACGATGTGGAGGCGGTAAAAACAGCTTCGCAAAGGGCACTGGACAATATCCAATTTGAAGAGTTCCAAACATGCTTCCACAAGTGGGAAAAGAGACTTGACAAGTGCATCGCATGTAATGGAGAGTATTTTGAAGGTGACTGAAGTAATTTTGTAAAAAGGTTCATCAATAAATTTTTTATGACAACAATCCGGTTACTTTTGCCCCCCCCCCCGTATAATTTTCTTCTTTACTGGTCGGGATTTTCTGACAGCTACGGGTGTGTCATCACCTTCAAATACCCAGACTTTGTTTCGAGCCTTAGTCGGCACGTCATAACAGTGCAGCCAGGTCTCGTCACCTGTCACTATGTTAGTCACTTATGGGATTAATCCTCAGAAAAACTTCTTTAACATCTCCCTACGCCAAGTCACACGTAGTGTCATTTACTCTTCCGTCAGTCTATGCGGCACCCAGAGACAACAAAATTTCTTTACTTGTAAATGATCATGCAGAATCGAAAGAACTGCCGGGGCACTTGACCCTAAGGTATCTTCCATCTGCTTGTAGGTCCCTCGCCTGCCTTCGTCTAGCATTTTCCTCACAGCATCATTGTTTTCCTCGGTAACTGGTGACTGTGGCCTTCCCATCCTCTCAGCATCCTCCAAAGTGAAATTTCCTCTTTGAACTTCTGTGTACTATCTGAATATACGATGGTTGGAACTTTAATAGTCGCAACTATTTATTTACAGCTCATACAAAATAGATACGTGTTACAAAGTTATACTGACCTTCAAAGTAGTCATCAGCATTGTGTATAACCCGTTGCCAGCGATGTGGAAGTCGTAGGATACTCTTAGCAGTGCCAGTGACAGTTCGACGCCGTGGTCTATTGCACGACGAAACTGTAGCAGTTCTGAAGCGAGTGACGTGAAGTGTTTCCTTCAGTTTAGAAATCGTGTTGAACTCACAAGGGCTTAAGTCGGGGGAGTGCAGTAAGTGGTATAGCACTTAGCAGCCCCATCAGTTAAACAAATCAGTAACAGCTTGCAGGGGGACTGATGACCTTCGCTGTTTAGTCCCCCTTAAACATCCCAACAACCACCACAGCTTGCACTGCACGTGCTTGAGCATTGTCCTGAAAAATGGTGGTCAGGTCCTGCAGGAAGTGTCATTACTTCTGTTTCTATGCTGTTCATTTTTGGAACTCAACCTACGACTAGCTTAGAGACAGAAGAGATGACACTTTCTGCAGGACCTGAACATCATGTTGTAGGACAATGCTCAAGCACATGCAGTGCAAGCTGTTACTGATTTGTTTGAGTGATGGAGCTGCTAAGTGCTATACAACCTACTGCACTCCCCCGACTTAAGCCCTCGTGAGTTCAACTCGACTTCTAAACTGAAGGAAATACTTCAAGGCATTCGCTTCAGAACTGCTAAAAATTCGTCGGGCAATAGATCGCGCCGCTCGAACTGTCAACAGAACTGGCACTGCTAAGAGTCTACGACTTCCACACTCTGGCAACGGGTTATACACCATGCTGGTGACTACTTTGAAGGTCAGTATAACTTAGAACAGTTATCTATTTTGTACGAGCTGTAAATAAATAGTTGCCCCTATTAAAGTTCTAACCCTCGTAGTTGAACGATGTGGACACATCACCGAGTGCAAGAATCATTTCTTCAGAGCACAGGACTAAGATTAAACCACACGCAAAGTTGTACCTCAAAACTGGCCGAATCTCACTTCGTGATCACGATGCCATAGCAAGCAATTCAAACTCACCCTGCTAGAGAACAACTGCATCCACAGACTTGGCACAGCGGCTACAATGCAAGTATGAAGTATTCTCAGAACACAGCAACCTTCAGCGTCCTGGACTTGTTGCTGGGTCGTATTTCAAACCTATCCTGGTACTCTTTGTAAAAGCAAGTCAGGACAGTACAATACGAACGCAAATCCGTATCAGGTTGGACATGATTCCTAATAGTTGGGTGCCTATACGGTAAGTAATTTTCCTTCTACTCAAGGTTTCCTTCTACTCAAGTAGCTAATTTTTAATTATAGCCACTCTGTACGTATTACTTACTTGGAATACTGCGCTAAACACTTTTTTCACCTTTTACTAATGATACAGTTCCATTACAATCGGAAAACTGCAAAAAAAATTGTCAATAATACATCGATACGTCGTGGTAAGGTCAACAAACACGGTGTGTTTTGAGGCTCGTTGTACAAGTGTACTGCAGCTACGGCCGCACAGGACCCGAGCAACGCAGCACGCTGATAGCCGCCGGGTTTTATCGCTTGGCGCCGCCTGCTGCCTGCGGGTGCGAGCTCTGATACAAAGGAAGACACTTCCTCCCGCTGCATCGGCAGACAGCGAACGCCGCCGGACCTGCGTTCAGCCGCTGTTGTAGCGGCCACAGCGTGCTGTTCCTGTCATCGTGCATGTACACTACTGGCCATTAAAATTGCTACACCACGAAGATGACGTGCAACAGACGCGAAATTTAACTGACAGCAACAAGATACTGTGATATGCAAAATGATTTGCTTTTCAGAGCATTCACACAAGGTTGGCGCCGGTGGCGACACTCTACAACGTGCTGCCATGAGGAAAGTTTCCAACTGATTTCTCATACACAAACAGCAGTTGACCGGCGTTGTCTGGTCAAAAGTTGTTGTGATGCCTCGTGTAAGGAGGAGAAATGCGCACCATCACATTTCCGACTTTGATAAAGGTCGGCTTGTAGCCTATCGCGATTGCGGTTTATCGTATCGCGACATTGCTGCCCGCGTTGGTCGAGATACAATGACTGTTAGAAGAATATGGAATCGGTGGATTCAGGAGGGTAATACGGAACACCGTGCTGTAACCCAACGGTCTCGTATCACTAGCAGTCCAGATGACAGGCATCTTATCCGCATGGCTGTAACGGATCGTGCAGCCGCGTCTAGATCTCTGAGTCAGCAGATGGGGACGTTTGAAGACAACAACTATCGGCACGAACAGTTCGACGACGTTTGCAGCAGCATGGACTATCAGCTCGGAGACCATGGCTGCGGTTACCCATTATGTTGCATAACAGACAGGAGCGCCTGCGATGGTGTACTCAACGACGAACCTGGGTGCACGAATGGCAAAATGTCATTTTTTCAGATGGATCCAGGCTCTGTTCACAGCATCGTGATGGTCGCATCCGTGTCTGGCGACATCGCGGTGAACGCTCATTGGAAGCGTGTACTCGTCATCGCCATACTGGCGTATCACCCGGCGTGATCGTATGGGGTGCCATTCGTTACACGTCTCGGTCACCTCTTGTTAGCATTGACGGCACTTTGAACAGTGGACGTTACATTTCAGATGTGTTTCGACCTGTGGCTCTACCTTTCATTCTATCCCTGCGAAACCCTACATTTCAGCAGGATAATGCACGACCGCATGTTGCAGGTCCTGTACGGGCCTTTCTGGATACAGAAAATGTTTGACTGCCTGGCCAGTACATTCTCCAGATCTCTCAGCAATTGAAAACGTCTGGTCAATGGTGGCCGAGCAACTGGCTCGTCACAATACTCCGGTCACTACTCTTGATGAACTGTGGTATTGCGTTGAAGCTGCATGGGCAGCTGTACCTGTACGCGCCATCCAAGCTCTGTTTGACTCAATGCCCAGACGTATCAAGGCCGTTATTACGGCCAGAGGTGGTTGTTCTGGGTACTGATTTCTCAGGATCTATGCACCCAAATAGCGCGAAAATATAATCACATGTCAGTTCTAGTATAATATATTTGTCCAATGAATACCCGTTTATCATCTGCATTTCTTCTTGGTGTAGCAATTTTAATGGCCAGTAGCGTAATTGTGACAACCAGTAAATCCAGCACACCGAGCGAGGTGACTACGGTTCAAACCAGCGTTCGACCATCCTTATTTAGGTTTTCCGTGATTTCCCTTTTCGCTTCATGTAAATGCCAAGATGGTTCCTGTGAAAGCCTTTCCCATCCTTCCCTAATCCGACGGTACCGATGACATTGCTGTTTGGTCCCTTTCCCGGAATCAACCAACCACCAACCAAATCTCCCAACCTCGATTCTTTAAAGAATCTCCCGTGCATACGAGGTGTGGCTGTAAAACAACGGGACTGTTGCTGTCACAAAGTAAGTACGCACGCACCAAAGCTGTGAAGTTTGAAGCCTTCTCGGTCGAATGCGACTTCTCTACTGTCTATAGAAAATTAGTGTAGCCATGTCCTTAGTTTGTGTAAGAGCTGTTATATTGTTTTGCCGGAAAAATGATAAGTGTAGTAATAGAGCAAAGAATTGTCGAGATTTTTCACATGATCTTGGAAAAACTGCTACTGAAACCTATCTTTTACTGAAAGTAGTATATGCTGAAGACTTTATCACGTATGCTAGTTTCTGAATGGTTCAAGCGTTTCCAATATGTTCAAGAAGAAGTTGAAGATGACTCACACCTCGGAGCCCCTCAACATTAAAAACGAATGAAATTATCGAAGGAGAAGGTAATCTGATCTGATTTGACCGTCAGACAAGTATTCGATCGACTGCTGAAACTGTAGGAATTGACAAAGAATGCGTAAGGCAAATTTTGCATAAACGATGTGTGCGAAATTGGTGGCAAAAGTTCTCACGATTGAACAAAAAGAAGCTCCTGAAAATGTTAGAATGGCACTTTAAATACTATTGAAAATGATCCTAATTTCATGCAAACAGTGATAATATGTGACGAACCTTGATTTTTCACTTATCATCCAGAAACGAAGCACCAACCCATGCATTAGAAGGGCCCAACTGCATCAAGAGCGAAAAAGGCTCGAACGAGCAAACCAAGATTCATAGCGATGATGGTTTTATTTTCGATATTCATGGAATGTGTATTTTCACTGGGTTCCGGGAGGTCATACTATTAACCAACGTTACTACGTTGAGAGCCGGCCGAAGTGGCCGTGCGGTTAAAGGCGCTGCAGTCGGAAACCGCAAGACCGCTACGGTCGCAGGTTCGAATCCTGCCTCGGGCATGGTTGTTTGTGATGTCCTTAGGTTAGTTAGGTTTAACTAGTTCTAAGTTCTAGGGGACTAATGACCTCAGCAGTTGAGTCCCATAGTGCTCAGAGCCATTTGAACTACGTTGAGGTGCTCGCTCAGCTCCTCGAGAAATAAGAAAGAAACAACCCGAATTGTGCAAGAACAAGTCATGGTTTGTGCATCAAGACAATGCACCGGTTCATATTGCATTGTCTGCTAACAGGCTTCTAGTGAATTACAGCATCCCAATATTAGACCACGTACCTTATTCGCCTGACCTACCACGATGTGACTTTTATATACTCCCCTAGGTCATATTAGATTAAAAGATACAAGATTTCAGTCCGCTGAAGTAGTGAAAGAAAAAGAGCTCAAGAGAGCAAGGCTTCCGACACTGTTCCCGTCAATGAAAAATTCGCGTGGAGGGTTTTAGGGATAGAGGAGGAAAGTATATTGTGAATGACAATAACTAACCAAGTATTTTTTAAATAAAATGTTTTTCCGCCACAGTTTCGTTATTTTATAACCTCACGTCGTAAAACAACTTCAAACGTCTTATTACTTTACAAATGAGTTAATATGTTAAATATTTCACGTTAAGCACGTAAGGGAGAAAAGTCTTAGAAAAGGTTTGAAATTATATTTAAAGTTTGTTGGAAGTCGCTAAGTGCACGCAATATCAAACACTCGATGAGTATATTCCGGATAATTTGCCCTCCGTTTTAAGCTTAGGCTAGTTTGCCGCGCATCTCAAAGATTATCTCCTGAACTACGTGTCGTACACTGATAAATATGCAGGTACACTCAGTAGTATAGGTGCGTAATGTCTGTAAGACGTATTGCAAATATGATTAGTAGTAAAGATGTAGTCAATTAAAACGTCATGCCTGATGGTGAGGTTTTACTGTATGAACAGCAAAAATGTTATAACCAATTAAGTTTTTCCTTTCATTATTTTGGGGGAAGGGGGGCGGGTGTCCGCTAGAAAAAGTTTCGAAAAGTTTTGAAATTATGTATAAATTTTATTGAAAGTCGCTAAGTGCCCTCGTTCTCAAATCCTGGATGAATAGATTCTGCGTAATTTGCCCATTGCGAGTTCCGCGGTTTGAATGATGATACACAGTTTCTAACGGTAATACTTCTCCTACTGCGTTAAACATTTAATGAAAAATTATGTCTTTACGTGAATCGACTATAACAGAATTTTCAAAATTTTAAATTCGATCAATAATTATATTAAATATTGAACATTATTTTTTTGTTGCCCCTCGAAACCATCAAATTGGCAACCTGCAAATGTGGTTGTGCACTGTGCACTAGCTAAGCTGTTCAGTAATTTAAATAATTAGATTACCTGGAAAACCAAACTGAAGACGTGCATAGGGTGGCAGCAGTGTATTGTTTACACCTTATAAACAGGGTGGTGAGGGTGAGTACTGAGTAGGGTGTACATTTCAGTAGTCTGACAGGCGGAGTGCTGTGACAGGCGGCAGTGCACTGTTTACACCTGAGAAACAGGGTGGTGGAGGATGAGTCAAAGTTTACATTTCAGTAGTCTGCAGGTGGAGTGCTCTGACGGGTAGCAGTATTTTGTTTACACCTAGGAAACAGGATGGTGGAGGCTGAGTAACAGTTTACATTTCAGTAGTTCGACAGGTGGAATGCTGTGACAGGCAGTAGTGTATTGGTATATTGTTTACACCTGGGACACAAGATAGTGCGGGGGCGAGGAGGGGGGGGGACAATAAAGGTTTACATTTCAGTAGCCTGACAAGTGAGCCTTGTGACAGGTAGCAATGTCCTGTTTATACCTGAGAAATAGGGTGCTGGAGGGTGAGTAGAAATTTACATTTCAGTAGTCTGACAGGTGCTGTGCATTGACAGGCAAAAGTCTATTGTTTGCACCTAAGAAACAGGATGGTGGAGAGTGAATAAAAGTTTACAATTCAGTAGTCTGACAGGTGGAGTGTATTGTCAGGCAGCAGTGTACTGTTTACACCTGGGAAACAGGAAGAAGAAAGATACAGGAACCATTGGCATAACAGTTGTAAATTGTAGCAGCTGTGTTGGGAAAGTACCAGAGCTCCACTGATGCTCAAATCGTTATAGGCAATGAAAGCTGGCTAGAACTGGAGATAAATTCAGTCGGAATTTTTGCAATAGAACCTAACGGAGTTACAACAAGATAGGCTAAACACACTTGGCAATGAATTGCTTCTCGCTCTTAGAAGTAATTTACCTTGTAGCAAAATTGTAGATAGTCTCTGTGAGTTAGTATGGACAGAGGTCAGTCTTGGCAACTGGAACAAAATAAGAGTTGGATCATTTTACTGCCGTGCCAACTCAGATGATAGAATTGCTGAAAGGTTCCAAGATAACTTGAATTTAATTTCAAATATATACTCGACCCCCACAATTGAATCAGTCGTTTTGAAAAGGGCATGAGTCCACAAGAGGCAATTTTCGGGAAATCGATTAAAACTTTTCTTTTCAAAAAAGTTTTGATTTATGTTTTGTTAAGAATTTTTAATTAATGTACATATTTAACATTTATTGTGTACCTAAATTGCAATTGATTATCTTTTTTTGTTTTCGTAAAAAAGAAGTTTCAAGTAAGTGGACTTATGCTCTTTTCAAAAAAAAAAAAGTGGTATTTGAGTAATAGCACTTTCTAACAAAATATGTTTTCATTTAATGTTGAGTTTAAATATGTTAACATTTTATCAAAAAATCATTACTTATTTCGATTATCAATAAAATATAACAAAATATGTGCATTTTGAGATCATATTTTATATTCAGTCATCATTGAGTTCTTCGTCTTGTGTCAGCCATTCACATATTTCTTCATAATGGTAAGACAGAGATTTAGGGACCAGGTTTTAAATTGTAAGACATTTCCAGGGGCAGATGTGGATTCTGACCACAATCTATTGGTTATGAACTGTAGATTGAAACTGAAGAAACTGCAAAAAGGTGGGAATTTAAGGAGATGGGACCTGGATAAACTGAAAGAACCAGAGGTTGTAGAGAGTTTCAGGGAGAGCATAAGGGAACAATTGACAGGAATGAGGGAAAGAAATACAGTAGAAGAAGAATGGGTAGCTCTGAGGGATGAAGTAGTGAAGGCAGCAGAGGATCAAGTAGGTAAAAATACGAGGGCTAATAGAAATCCTTGGGTAACAGAAGAAATATTGAATTTAATTGATGAAAGGAGAAAATATAAAAATGCAGTAAATGAAGCAGGCAAAAGGGAATACAAACGTCTCAAAAATGAGATCGACAGAAAGTGCAAAATGGCTAAGCAGGGATGGCTAGAGGATAAATGTAAGGATGTAGAGGCTTGTCTCACTAGGGGTAAGATAGATACTGCCTACAGGAAAATTAAAGAGACCCTTGGAGAGAAGAGAACCACTTGTATGAATATCAAGAGCTCAGATGGCAACCCAGTTCTAAGCAAAGAAGGGAAGGCAGAAAGGTGGAAGGAGTATATAGAGGGTTTATACAAGGGCGATGTACTTGAGGACAGTATTATGGAAATGGAAGAGGATGTAGATGAAGATGAAATGGGAGATAAGATACTGCGTGAAGAGTTTGACAGAGCACTGAAAGACCTGAGTCGAAACAAGGCCCCGGCAGTAGACAACATTCCATTAGAACTACTGATGGCCTTGGGAGAGCCAGTCATGACAAAACTCTACCATCTGGTGAGCAAGATGTATGAGACAGGCGAAATACCCCCAGACTTCAAGAAGAATATAATAATTCCAATCCCAAAGAAAGCAGGTGTTGACAGATGTGAAAATTACCGAACTATCAGTTTAATAAGTCACAGCTGCAAAATACTAACGCGAATTCCTTACAGACGAATGGAAAAACTGGTAGAAGCGGACCTCGGGGAAGATCAGTTTGGATTCCGTAGAAATGTTGGAACACGTGAGGCAATACTAACCTTACGACTTATCTTAGAAGAAAGATTCAGGAAAGGCAAACCTACGTTTCTAGCATTTGTAGACTTAGAGGAAGCTTTTGACAACATTAACTGGAATACTCTCTTTCAAATTCTGAAGGCGGCAGGGGTAAAATACAGAGAGCGAAAGGCTATTTACAATTTGTACAGAAACCAGATGGCAGTCA
This sequence comes from Schistocerca nitens, assembly GCF_023898315.1. Taxonomy (NCBI): domain Eukaryota; kingdom Metazoa; phylum Arthropoda; class Insecta; order Orthoptera; family Acrididae; genus Schistocerca; species Schistocerca nitens. The sequence continues at coordinate 279,224,866 of NC_064618.1, read as the reverse complement.
TAAGAGTCGAGGGGCATGAAAGGGAAGCAGCGGTTGGGAAAGGAGTGAGACAGGGTTGTAGCCTCTCCCCGATGTTATTCAATCTGTATATTGAGCAAGCAGTAAAGGAAACAAAAGAAAAATTCGGAGTAGGTATTAAAATTCACGGAGAAGAAGTAAAAACTTTGAGGTTCGCCGATGACATTGTAATTCTGTCAGAGACAGCAAAGGACTTGGAACAGCAGTTGAACGGAATGGACAGTGTCTTGAAAGGAGGATATAAGATGAACATCAACAAAAGCAAAACGAGGATAATGGAATGTAGTCAAATTAAATCGGGTGATGCTGAGGGGATTTGATTAGGAAATGAGACACTTAAAGTAGTAAAGGAGTTTTGCTATTTAGGGAGTAAAATAACTGATGATGGCCGAAGTAGAGAGGATATAAAATGTAGACTGGCAATGGCAAGGAAGTCGTTTCTGAAGAAGAGAAATTTGTTAACATCGAGTATAGATTTAAGTGTCAGGAAGTCGTTTCTGAAAGTATTTGTATGGAGTGTAGCCATGTATGGAAGTGAAACATGGACTATAACCAGTTTGGACAAGAAGAGAATAGAAGCTTTCGAAATGTGGTGCTACAGAAGAATGCTGAAGATAAGGTGGGTAGATCACGTAACTAATGAGGAGGTATTGAATAGGATTGGGGAGAAGAGAAGTTTGTGGCACAACTTGACTAGAAGAAGGGATCGGTTGGCAGGACATGTTTTGAGGCATCAAGGGATCACAAATTTAGCATTGGAGGGCAGCGTGGAGGGTAAAAATCGTAGAGGGAGACCAAGAGATCAATACACTAAGCAGATTCAGAAGGAGGTAGGTTGCAGTAGGTACTGGGAGATGAAGAAGCTTGCACAGGATAGAGTAGCATGGAGAGCTGCATCAAACCAGTCTCAGGACTGAAGACCACAACAACAACAACAAAAGAGTAGATGCTCCTGTGGAATGTACTTTACCAACTTTTTAATATCTTCAACTTTCTTATGGTTCATTGGGCACTTGTTACAGTAAGCCTCTTCTGTTGGTAAGGAAGTGTTCCCACCTTAGCCAGAGTAAAGTGGTATACTTTTGACCCATCAATATGTTCATAAGCTTTAACACACCCGGATTATATTTTTCACACTGGAACATGAAATACTTTGATATATCAAAATTAGTATTCTCCTTTCTTGGCACCCTATTTCTCAATGATTCAGTCGATTTAGTTGTCTTTTTGTAAAATTTTGCCCACCTACCTTTATAATCTATACTGAACGATTTTTCTTAAGTAGGGTAGAAAATTTACATTTTGAACGTGTTTCAGTTACTTTCATTGCCTACTTTACGAGGTGCGGCTAGAAAAAAACCGGACTGATGCTGGAAAATCATTTATTTACAATTATTTACAATTTCATGTTATCTCCTTCAATGTACTCTCCTCCTCGGTCTCTACACCGCTCCATACGAATTTTCCACTGTTCATAGCAATGCTGCAGATCATTTTCGGTAAGTCCATACATTACTTCCGTCGCTTTTTCTTTTACTGCTTCAACAGTCTCAAATCTAGTTCCTTTCAAAGCTGACTTGACTTTAGGGAAAAGAAAAAAGTCACAGGGGGCCAAATCAGGTGAGTAGGGTGGATGATCTAAGATGGGAATGTTGTGTTTTGCCAAAAACGTCTTCACTGACAACGCACTGTGAGCTGGGGCATTGTCTTGGTGAAGGATCCATGACTTTTTTCTCCACAAATCGTTCCGTTTTCTCCGTACTCGCTCACGTAGGGTAGCCAGGACGCTAATGTAGTAATGCTGATTCACTGTTTGTCCCTCTGGTACCCAATCAATGTGCACAATCCCTTTGATGTCAAAAAAAACAATCATCATTGCCTTGAATTTCGATTTTGACATTCGTGCTTTTTTTTGTCGTGGAGAACCAGGAGTTTTCCAATGCATCGATTGGCGTTTAGTTTCGGGATCGTAAGTAAAAAACCACGATTCATCGCAAGTAATAACATTTTGTAAGAAGGTGGGATCACTTTCAATGTTTTCCAGGATGTCAGAACAAATCATTCTTCGGCGTTCCTTCTGTTCAATTGTGAGACACTTTGGAACCATTTTTGAACACACTTTGTTCATGTTGAAACTTTCATGAAGAATCTGCCTAACACTTTCCTTGTCAACTCCTGTTAACTCAGACACTGCTCTGATTGTTAAACGGCGATCTTGTCGAACAGGTTTACCGATTTTTTCAATGTTTGCATCAGTTTTTGCTGACAATGGTCTGCTAGTGCGAGTGTCATCACTGGTGTCTTCGCGGCCATCTTTAAATCGTTTAAACCACTCAAACACTTGTGTTCGCGATAAACAATCATCGCCGTACACTTGTTGTAACATTACAAACGTTTCACTTGCAGATTTTCCTAGTTTGAAACAAAATTTGATGATAACACGCTGTTCTTTCTGTACACTCAACATTTTCCGTCGCACAGACAAAACGTCAACTACTTAAAACAGACGCCACGGGAGGCAGATGAAACTCGAGCAGTAGGCGGAGCGAGAGTCACGTGACAGGCCACGCGACTTTCAGCCTTATTGCATTCGTTTTATTGTTTCACCAGTACTAGTCCGGTTTTTTTCTAGCCACACCTCGTATAGTCAAGTACGCACGATCACTCCTCTTTATATATCTTTTAATTACCCCAGAGTCACGCTTATAGGGGAAGAAAGAGTACCCCCTTGTAGGATAATATCGTACACTTTTGTCGAATCTTCCTGTTGCAACCAGTCTCATATAAGGCGTGTGACTGTGTGGTTTCGGTTTTGTCCACATCAGGAATCTGAAAATAAATGAAGCTACTTGGTGCTCTCAGGTATGTTATTACATATGTAATGATTAACAAGTGAGCACACCTCATTGGGTTCTTTTCTGCCCAAGCGGTCATGATATAAATGATGTGCTGAGGTTCCCTTTTTCATATCATGGATGCAAAACAAGTACACCCATAATTGTCTCATGTAAAATACCTCTTGCACTGGAATGTGCGGCAAGGGCAAATTCTGCATGTAATCAAAACAAATACATACACTGTCATCTTGTTCAACACAATTTGCTGTTATTTCCTTCATTTTGTTGTAGAACTTTTGTGATCTAGGCTTATGTACCAACAGCTCTGCAGCTGCAACAAGCTTAGCGTTATCATTTAGAAAATTACTTGTAAGTTTATGACCTAGCTCCTCACAAGTAGTGTGGTGTCACCGCCAGACACCACACTTGCTAGGTGGTAGCTTTAAATCGGCCGCGGTCCATTAGTACATGTCGGACCCGCGTGTCGCCACTCTCAGGATCGCAGACCGAGTGCCACCACACGGCAGGTCTCGAGAGACTGACTAGCACTCGCCCCAGTTGTACGACGACGTTGCTAGCGACTACACTGACGAAGCCTTTCTCTCATTTGCCGAGAGACAGTTAGAATAGCCTTCAGCTAAGTCCATGTCTACGACCTAGCAAGGCGCCATTAGCCTTAGATAGCTTGTATCTAAAGAGTCACACTTGTATCGCCACAATCTCCAGATGTCTCATCAAGAACGATGTATACAAGGATGGATTAAAAGTTAAGTATTCAAGAAGCTACGTACTTTTCTTTATAACATTAATTACGTATCCTGTTTCAGACCTCACTCCATCCTTCGTGAGTTAGCGCGTGCATCTTGGCCGCCTCTTTCAATTAGTGTACGTAGTGTTGGCAAGTCTGCCGACACTACAAGTAGCACACACATATTTTTGTGGCCTTTCAAATGCATAGCCGAAGTTCTCCTCGTAATACTTCAAATAAAATGAATAAGTAACTTTAATGTCTGGATACTTTTTGCTAAAGAGTGCATGCATGATTTTTACTGTTAGCTCAGCATTCAAATACTTGATATTTCGATTTGCATAATGTGTTTCCTTTACTGGGAAAGAGGAAATATGTTTATTTATTTTTTTCACAAACTGCTCCTGCTACAGCTTAGTTTCTAGAGTTTTCTGATTTTCCTCTATTTTCTTTTGGAGATTCCCCTGCAGCCAGCAAGCCAACAAGTATTCTCACTCTCTTTTCGGATACTCTATCCAAACTGATGAAAGCTTTCTTTGCAAATATAATGTTTGTTACCTGCAAGAGTAATGCTGTACAAAACATTGGGGAGTCTGGCCTTTGGAGTATCCTTCTGTGGTCTACGGCGAAGAACATAAGATGAAGTCAGCTGACCTTGAAGGAAAATATCTTGCCCTGTTTTAGTTTCAGATTCATGGAATTTTTTCATAATTGTATATTGTCTAGGTCACTGAATTTTGTGGAACACTTCCAACTGCATCTGAAATCAAACAAAAGCTACTACTTTTGTCTTTAGTGTTTTGTAATGGGTATTTAAGCAAACTGTGCAGTCCGCATAAATCCATGGAAATATAAATTTAGTACTGTAGACTTTTAATTTATTTGAGCTTAAATACAGGTGAGACTGTATTTATGCTATGTGGTTGAAGATGAATAATTACAGTAAAATTCATTGATTGGTCCCAGTAAACAGAATAAGTCTACATTAAAATTTTGATATATTTATTTTATAGGTTTTAATTAGTGAAGATGAAGTGAATGTTTACCCCATGAAAATGTGATTTTTACTGTTCTGTTGACCATTATGTTGAAAGCTTATTTTATATTAGATTATATTTTTAATAAGATGTAACCTACATAAAAGTTAGGTTAGAAACATACCTGCAGTCGGGTCCTGTAGATATGGCTGCAATGACATTCAGAGAATAGCTGACATGTTCATTTCCCTTTTCTTTACACCTTTTAATCTTATTCTGTTTATATTCTTCTGGATTTCGTTGGCCATTTTGCATTTTCGAGATGATTCATTAGTATCACTGTCCATGTTTGCACGCAAATCAACTATAGAGCTACACTCAACCAGCTGCTTGAAGAGCTTACTAAAATGGTCACCAGATAGCAGCAGCGTAGTTGTTTTGAAAGGGGCATGAATCCAGGACTAATGCTCTTTTCAAAACATTCAACAAACTCATTGCCTTCCCCTGCCTATGTTATGCATTGGACTGATCCCGTTTTCAAACAAAACGATGTATCCATCTCTATAGATACCGAATCCAAGCATAACTCAGTATGGCAAAAAATGTGACTCGTGCCCTTTTCAAAATAACTGATTCAATTATAGATGGTGGTGACTTTAATTTAATCTCGATATGTTTGAAAAAATACATGTTTATATCCGAGTGTACGCATAAAACATCATCCGAAATTGTGCTAAACGCATTCTCTGAAAATTATTTCGAGCAGTTAGTTCATGAGCCCATGCAATAGTAAACGCTTTTGAAAACACACTTGACTTCTTAGCAACAAATAATCCTGAGCTAATAACGAGCATCAAAACGGATACAGGGATTAGTGAACACAGGGTTGTAGTAGTGACACTGAATATTGTAATCCAGAAATCCTTCAGAAATAAACGAAAAATGTACCTGTTTAATAAAACACGTAAAAATTCACTTGACGCCTTCCTCAGCGACAATTTCCACTCGTTGCAAGTTAACAATGCAAGTGTATTCTAGATGTGGTTTGAATTCAAAGATATAGTATCGACAGCAATTGAGAAATTTTTATCAAATGTATTAAACAACGGAGCTTATCCTCCTTGGTACACAAAACGGGTCGGAACACTGTTGCAGAAACAACAAAAAAAGCATGCCAAATATAAACGATCGCAAAATCCCCAAGATTGGCGATCTCTTACAGAAGCTCGAAATTTAGTGCGAACATCAATGCGAGGTGCTTATAATAATTTCCACAACGAAACTTTGTTTCGAAATCTGGCAGAGAATCCAAAGAGATTCTTTTCGTATGTAAAGTATGCTAGCAGTAAGACATATTCTATGCCTTCTCTGCGAAATAGCAATGGAAATACTATCGACGACAGTGCTGCCAAAGGAGAGTTACTAAACACAGCCTTCCAAAATTCCTTCACCAAAGAAGACGAAATAAATATTCCAGAATTCGAATCAAGAACAATTGATAAAATGACTAACTTAGATAATCTCGGAGTATGAAGCAACTTACATCACTTAATAAAAGCAAGTTTTCCTGTCGACATGGTATACCAATTAGGTTCCTTTCAGAGTATGCTGATGCAATAGCTCCATACTTAACTACCATATACAACTGCTCGCTCGATGGAAGATCTGTACCCAACGACTGGAAAGTTGAACAGGTCACACCAATATATAACAAAGGTAGTAGGAGTAATCCACTGAATTAGAGGCCCATGTCATTAACGTTGATATGCAGCGGGCTTTTGGAACATACAGGGTGTTTCAAAAAGAATATACATATTTCGAATGCATATATTTATTAAACTTTACACACATATTTACGAACCTCTCCAAGTTCAGATTACAGATGTTCAATATGTCCTCCATCAGCGACACGAACATCACACCGATACTCAAATTCCTCCCGTACTCGGGTAAGCATGTCCTTCGCCACTGATGTTATGGCAGTACGGATCCGGTTCTTCAGCCCTTCCAGGTTCTGTGAGAGTGGTGATACATAAACATTGTCTTTAACAAAACCCCACAGAAAGAATTCAGAGGTTGTCAAATCCGTTGCTGTGGAGCCCAGCTGAGACATGCTAAGTCGCCAGCTCCTTGACGACCAAACCAAAGGTCCGGTGGAGTCTCATTCAGATATTCACGCACTTGGCGGCTACAGTGAGGGGGTGCCCCATCTTGCCAAATGAAGTTGTCTTCGTGCAGCCTCGGAAACAACCAGTTTTGTAACATAGCGAGATACTCTGACTGTTAACTATGTTTCCATCAAAGAAGAATGGGCCGTAAACAGATGATCGGGATATCGCACAAAATACATAGACTTGGGCGAATCTTGTACATGTTCAATGGCTGCACGTGGATTCTGTGGGCCCCAAATTCGAACATAGTGTTTGTTTACCTGACCACTAACATGGAAAGTCGCTTCATCACTGAATATGATTCATTGTACGAAAGTGTTGTCATTGTCAATACCATCAAGAATCTCGTTACAAAATGCCACACGTTTGCGTTTGTCATCAGGACGCATAGCTTGTAACAGCTGTAACTTGTACTGCTTCATAACCAACCGATGTCTCAAAACAGGCCAAATTGTTGTTGTAGGCAGTTGTAACTCCCGACTGGCACGACGAGCTGATTTTAAAGGACTACGATGGAAAGCAGTTTGAATTCGTGCAACATTTTCTTCAGGAACACCAGGGCTGCCAGGACTCTTTCCTTTACATACACATTCTGTATCTATAAACTGTCGATACCATCTGTGAACGTTCCACCCATTTTGAGGATCAATTTGGTACCTCAACCTGAAACGTCTTCGCACTGTAATCACGGAATTGCTCTTCGCAAAATCGAGAACACAAATGATTTCTGCTGCGGAGTAGCCATTTTAAACATATGACTGTTACCAAGCGCCGGCCGCGGTGGTCTAGCGGTTCTGGCGCTGCAGTCCGGAACCGCGGGACTGCTACGGTCGCAGGTTCGAATCCTGCCTCGGGCATGGGTGTGTGTGATGTCCTTAGGTTAGTTAGGTTTAAGTAGTTCTAAGTTCTAGGGGACTTATGACCTGAGATGTTGAGTCCCATAGTGCTCAGAGCCATTTGAACCATTTGTTACCAAGCAAAACAGGAGACAACTGACATCTAGCGGCTATTAGTATGAACAAGACTATGTATTCGTTTCTCCAATAGCCAAGCCGAGGCGCAGCGATCGATAGTTTGGACAAAATAGTACTTTGTAATATCTACATTCTTTTTGAAACGCCTTGTATATTGTGTTCGAACATTATGAATTACCTGGAAGAGGGCAGTTTATTGATACACAGTCAACACGGATTTAGAAAACATCGTTCTTGAGAAACACAACTAGCTCTTTACACATACGATGCGTTGAGCGCTATTGACAAGGGATTTCAAATTGATTCCGTATTTCTAGATTTTCAGAAGGCTTTTGACACTGTACCACACAAGCAGCTTGTAGTGAAATTGTGTGCTTATTTAATATCGTCTCAGTTACGTGACTGGATTCGTGACTTCCTGTCAGAGAGGTCACAGTTCATAGTAATTGACGGAAAGTCACTGAGTACAACAGAAATGATTTCTGGCGCTCCCCAAGATAATGTTATAGGCCCTCTGCTGTTCGTTATCTATATAAACGATTTAGGAGACAATCTGAGCAGCCATCTTAGTTTCTTTGCAGATGATGCTGCCGTTCATCGTCTAGTAGTCATCAAAAGGTCAAAACAAGTAGCAAAACGATGTAGAGAAGATATCTGTATGGTGCGAAAATTGGCTATTGACCCTAAATAATGAAAAGTGTGGGTCATCCACATAAGTGCTGAAAGGAATACGTTAAACTTTGGTTACACGATAAATCAGTCAAATCTAAAGGCCGTAAATTCAATTAAATACATAGGAATTACAATTACAAACAACTTAAATTAGAAAGAACAATTCGAAAATTGTGTGGGGAAGGCAAACCAAAGACTGCGTTTTATTGTCAGAGCAATTAGAAAATGATCGGTGAGGGGTCCTTACCAGATAGGATTAACATATTACATCGAGAAAGTTCAAGGAAGAGCAGCACGTTTTGTATAATCGTGAAACAGAGGAGAGAGTGTCACTGATATGCTGTGACAGGTAGCACTGTATGTTTAACCTCTGATAAACAGGGTGGTGGGAGTGAGTAAAGGGTGTATTGCTTATGCCTGATAAACAGGGTGGTGCGTGGTGAGTAAAGGCTTACATTTCAGTAGTTTGACAGGTGGAGGGTTGTGACAGATAGCAGTCTATTGCTTACACTTGAGAAACAGGGTGGTGGGAGGAGAGTAAAGATTTAAATTTCAAAAAGTCTGACAAGTGGAGTACAGCGACAGGCAGCAATAAGGTATTATCTACACCTGAGAAACAGAGTGGGAAGGGGGTTAGTTGATGTTTGCATTTCAGTAGTCTCACAGATGGAGTGCTGTGAAAGGCAGTTGTGTACTGAGAAACAGAGTGGTGGAGGGTGACTAAAGGTTTACATTACAGCCATCTGACAGTCGGATTGTTGTGACAGGAGTCAGTGTACTGTTTACACCTGAGAAACAGGATAGTGGAGCATGAATCAATAATTAAACTTCAGTAGTCTGGCTGGTGGAGTGCTTTGACAGGCAGCAGTTTATTGTTCACACCTGGGAAACAGGATGATGGAGCATGAATCAATAATTAAACTTCAGTAGTCTGGCTGGTGGGGTGCTTTGATAGGCAGCAGTTTGTTGTTTACTCCTGGGAAACAGGATGATGGAGTGTGAGTAAAAGTTTGCATTCTGGTAGTCTGACAGGTGGAGTGCTGCGACAGCCAACAGTGCATTGTTTACCCCTGAGAAATAGGGTGGTGAGGGTGAGTAGAGGTTTACATTTCAGTAGTCTGACAGGCAGAGTACTATGAGAGACAACAGTGTGCTGTGTACACCTGAGAGACAGGATGGTGGAGGGTGAGTAAAGGTTTACATTTCAATAGTCTGACAGGCAGAGCACTATGGGAGACAACAGTGTGCTGTGTACACCTGAGAGACAGGATGGTGGAGGGTGAGTAAAGGTTTACAGTTCAATAGTCTGACAGGCAGAGCACTATGGGAGACAACAGTGTGCTGTGTACACCTGAGAGACAGGATGGTGGAGGGTGAGTAAAGGTTTACAGTTCAATAGTCTGACAGGCAGAGCACTATGGGAGACAACAGTGTGCTGTGTACACCTGAGAGACAGGATGGTGGAGGGTGAGTAAAGGTTTACAGTTCAATAGTCTGACAGGCAGAGCACTATGGGAGACAACAGTGTGCTGTGTACACCTGAGAGACAGGATGGTGGAGGGTGAGTAAAGGTTTACATTTCAATAGTCTGACAGGCAGAGCACTATGAGAGACAACAGTGTGCTGTGTACACCTGAGAGACAGGATGGTGGAGGGTGAGTAAAGGTTTACATTTCAATAGTCTGACAGGCAGAGCACTATGGGAGACAACAGTGTGCTGTGTACACCTGAGAGACAGGATGGTGGAGGGTGAGTAAAGGTTTACATTTCAATAGTCTGACAGGCAGAGTGCTGTCACACGATGCACTTCAACATGCAAATATCTGCATAGCGCAACTGTTAGACATTCAACAGCACTCTTGGTTGACAATACTCGTTGCACTGAGACCATACGAGGATGATGCTGCTCCCATGGTAGAATTGTTTAAGCTGTCCGCTCCCCCTCTTTCCCATTAAACTGCCTTTTTGCGGTTTTTCCCATGCAAATTTAATTTTTTTCGTTTTTTATGTAGGTTTAATAAAAGTAAAGAATTATTGAAAAATTACTTAAATAAACTATATTGATAACATGTATAGTTATAGCAAGTAAATTACAAAATATGTAAACTTGTTAAAAACTGGCAGTTACTGTACATTGGATTTAGTATGGTCTATAATCAGCAAAAGATTCTATTTGCTGCCCACAAAACATTAAGTGTGCATAAATTGTTAATTAGCAATAATGGGAAAAAGGACATTAATTTGGAGTTGAGTAATTGTCCCTTTTACTTTTATTCACACAAACGTTCAATGTTGGTCAACAGACTATAACTCTCCATAGGCACAGCAGCTAACAACTTCAGCAATACTATTAATGAGCCACAGAAGATTTATTCTTGAATTCCTTTTTATTTATCACTTCAAATATTACCTAGCAAAGCTTGGGAGTAGCAAAAGACTGGCTCGAGGGGCAAGTATATTACATATCGCCTCCAACATTTTCTACTGACCTCCTTCCCTGTATAGCGAGGTGGCGCAGTGGTTAGCACACTGGACTCGCTTTCTGAAGGACCACGGTTCAAACCCACGTCCCACCATCTCGATTTAGGTTTTCTGTGATTTTCCTAAATCCCTTCAGGCAAATGCAGGGATAGTTCCTTTGAAAGGGCACAGCCGACTTCCTTCCCTAATCCGATGGGACCAATGACCTCGCAGTTTGGTCCCTCCCCTAAATCAACCAAACAACCTCCACTGTAGCGTCTCGCTTCAGTCCACAAACGACATAAACTGGTAGAAACGGTCGAAAGAATGTTCATCTGTGTATTATTTTACGGATGAAGGGAGTAGTTACTGGTAACAGCGCCCTCCGTGGCGTCAGACGTAACTAGAGGCAGATGGATTGATTACCAAGTATTGGAAACATAGTGTGATATCTGTTTGGTGCGTCATCTATAACAATGTGGCTCCTGTTATAAGGGCAATCTATGTGGCGACTGGCCGTGAACATGTGGCGCCATTATGGGTCTGATGTGGCATGTGGCGTCCTCTGTCAGTCTCACTGCGTACAGTATCAGACGGCAGAGACAGCACGGGAACGGCTCATAGGTTTATGCCTCTAGTAATATCTTGCATATTGTTGATGTGTCTACTTTAGTTGCTATTAATATTATATTAACATTGGTTCAGTTATGTTCGAGCCGGCCGCTGTGGCCGAGCGGTTCTTGGCGCTTCAGTCTGGATCCGCGCGACCTCTATGGTCGCAGGTTCGAATCCTGCCTCGGCATGGAATTGTGTGATGTGTTTAGGTTAATTAGGTTTAGGTAGTTCTAAGTTCTAGGGGACTGATGACCTCAGATGTTAAGTCCCATAGTGCTCAGAGCCATTTGAGTTACGTTTGACCATGTGCAACCGAACAAATGCAAATTTAATGATGCCAGATGTGTATCAGCTCTATTGTTGGATCTTCAGTGGCATGAAATAGGTATATATTTCAATTAAGTGCACCATTTTTAATTCACATATAGTGCCACTGTACTCATAAGCTAGAAACACGAGCAGATAAGCAGTGGGCACTCTGCGTCAGGCAAGTGTTGGGGTGACACATAACTTCAAATGACAAGATAACGCTATAACTGTTAAAAAGTAGATAAGTAATGACAGTTCTGGTCCAGATAACGATCTTGTCCCAAGGTCAGTGTTGAGTGGGTTTCAGGTTACATCTGAGGCAATTGGGAGAGTTATATTCAAGATCACCTCCCCAAGCCTGCCCATGGTACCTTTCGCCCTCAGGCCTCAGGCCTGCCCAGGCACCTGCGGCACTGCCAGTTCTTGACAGCCTTGACCTTCAGTGTCAGGTTACGCATCCTGTCCACTCACCCCAGCCCCATTTCCCAGCGCCCTACCCACTTGGACTAATAAGATTCAAGATTCCCCCCCCCCTTCCCCCATCCTTTTTATAACTAGAGAAAACATTTGGGTTGCATCGTTTGAGGCCTGTGCAATGAAGTGGAAGGATTGTCATGAAGCACCACCCCAAAGCAGAATAAATACCCATGTAAGAACAATTAACCTCTTCATCTCATAATTAATAGCTATTTTACAATTATGACTTAATTTGTTGATATTTACCGATTTTCTAAATATCCACAGCTCTATCTTAAGATATACATTATTTAAGAACAAACATGGTCTTGCAGGGAATTTAAGTGTTAGACAAATTCCACAGCATGATATATAAACAAACTCTCGTTAGATACCAAATTTACACCATCCATCCATTACTAGTTGTGTGTGTGGTGTCATATTGTACGTATTAAAATGCGTACATTGTCCTATAGGCAGAAATAAAGAAATTTAATGATGTCATGGCATAATCTATAAAATGGCGGTAAATATTAACAAAACATATGTTGTATGACACTTTGACAATACATTGACAATACAAATTCAGTAAACACTCTGACCAACCATTAGAATTTTACTGATTTCCTTCCACTTTCCAAGATTGTCAAATTAAGTGGTATTAATAACACCCATATTAGCAAAGTTATCCACTAAAGTAGACACATTTATTATTACATCACCTGTACTAAAAAAACAGTTTGGCATGCTGACAGTTGCAGTGCTTGATGTCATCACAGTACACCTCTCTGGCTAGGGTGCTCAGAACCAACATCCACTTGTGATGGCCGGTGCCACATGCCTCCTTCCTAAGCCTCCAGTTCCAGGCCACTAGCTCCAGGCTGGGGAAACTGTCGACACAGATGCCAGCATTTGTGGACCATGAGACACAGCACACTGTGGTCATCAGCAAATGTTAAATGCATCACATGCACACGTTGGAGAGAGAGCGAGTAGGAAGGAAAATATCTCTCACACTAGGCACCGACCGTCAAGAAGTCTCCTAATGCACAGTGATAGTAGCTGGCAGAGCCATGTCGATCACAACATAAAACCTACGCTGGAGAATACAGACCCAACCTCAATAGCCAGCAAGTCCCCAGAATACAGTTAGTATTAACCGCTCTCACCAAAGTTCGCACTGCCCTGCCAAGCCTTCCATGCCCATCACCTTCGTAAGGTTAGCCTAGAGGAAACCCCTAGCATTTTTCTTCAAACGTGGGTAGGAGTCGCGCAATGCAAGCCGTGCTCGCGACACAACGTCTTTCACAGACCGATTTTGGACTATCTGCAGTTCGATTGCGCTTTCAACTCAGGCACGTAACATTTGTCTGCAACCATTGAGAGCAGAGGTACTGTTCTGTAGAGCTGTGGAGCCCAGTCCTTGCATATAAACAGCACCTTCAGCTCGATGTCTGCAATGACAAATCGGTCACATCATAGTGTGTCAAAAACCAGAGCATACGCAAGCACAACAAATAAACAATTGCTATGAATAACATGTACTATATTAATAAGAATGCACGCCATCAAAGGTTGTTGAGAAACAATGGTTTTAGCGATACAGGTCCTATTGTATTTACAAGTTTGGCCAATTATCTCTTAAGGCACACACGTAAAGAAACGACACTGACAACTTACATCGGTGTGAAATTCAAACAATTTACGTCGACGTCCCGCATTAAGGAATTATGGTAGTGGAAATCAGATAAAGTCAAGGGTACTTGTAGAAAAATTAACGTTGTTGGTTGGAATACTTGCGCACAGTGTGTATGCATTGGCATGAGATCCAGTACATCGATAGATGCAACCAGATGGTATCGTTATTGATGGCAGTAGTACAGATATAAGAAGACATCAGTGATTCAAGTGGCAGAGGGTGGAACTGAATATAAAGGCAGTTGGCTCTGTGTGGTGTTAGTGTGTGTGTACATATCTTTACTGCAGCTAGGAAACAGACACCATAAATTACAATGCATGTTGTGCACAAAAAAACATCGACTTTGACAATACCACACGGAAAACAGTTGTCATTTGAAGAAAAAGCAAATATCGTCGCTTACAAGGAAATGGGACACTCAAATCGTCAAAAGCCAAGTAGTTGAACCATTCAAGTACAGTGTTGTATGGACAGAATGGAAAATGTGGGCAAAGCAGAAAATTATTTGAGGCATGGAAACGGTTACTTTTGGGCAAATGGTTCAAATGGCTCTGAGCACTATGGGACTTAACATCTGAGGTCATCAGTCCCCTAGAACTTAGAACTACTTAAACCTAACTAACCTAAGGACATCACACACATCCATGCCCGAGGCAGGATTCGAACCTGCGACCGTAGCGGTCGCGCGGTTCCAGACTGAAGCGCCTAGAACCGCTCGGCCACACCGACGGCCTACTTTTGGGCAAAGCAAGGGCCACAAACCGTTATTCTTCTCATCTTGTTGCTGATTTATAGCCGGTAGTTATAATTAAGTTTTCCCTATTTAACACGTTATAACACGGAAGCAAATTACCGTACGAGTACCATACTTGGTAGCATTGATGTCCAAAGTGTGGGCTGCATGATTTCCACGCGTCACAGCGCCACCTTCCAATTCCAACTGTGGCCATCAGGTGCCATGATCAGTCGTGATTCATAATGTCACACATCTGACCAGTCGCAGTGTTGGCGTGTCAATATGGGCTTGGATAAAAGGAGCAGGGCATTATTGGTGAAGCTCTGTTATCAAAACAAAGGTAACGCTGCAGCTGCACTTCGAGAATCTCGCTGACTGAAAAGATTACGGAAAAGTCCTCGTTCTCCACCTGCTGTGCTGAGCATGATGAAGAAATTCGAATCAACTGGAGAACTGAGCGTCGGTCTGGGAAGAGGCCGACTTTCGGTTGCACCACAGGTGGTTGATGGAATCGCTGTTGCTATGGCAGACAACGCTGCGCGCAATTCCCGACCGTCAGGCAGTGTGCGTGCCGTGTCACAACAGTTGAACATCCCGCGGTCCGCTGTACGAAACTTGCTTCAAACCATTCTCAAACGGTATCCGTACAAGATCCATACTGTACAGCAGCTTACACCACAGGACGCACAACAACGTGTTGACTTCGATCTCTACTTTCTCGCTAGAATTGAAGTTGATGAGGTCTGGCCCTGGCCCATCCCACGGACAGAAGGAGCTTATTTTTCTCTGACGGGTGAGGTGAACACTCAGAATTGCTAAGTGTGGGGATTTTCAGCTCCAGTCACTGTGCATGAAGTTCCTCTGTGTGGTGAATGTGCCATCATATGGTGTGGTTTCATGGCTACGTTCATCATCGGCTCACTATTTTTTGAACAGGTTGGCGCTCAAGTACCAAAGACGTGCAGTGGACTGGCCAGTGTTACTGCGAAATGCTTCGCCAAAATGTTATACCCGCCTTACAGGAGAGAGACGCATCGAACTCAACAGTTTTCACGCAGGATGGGGCCCCACCGCACATCGCCCGTGAAGTTCCCCTGCTTCCCCGAAACACATTTGGAAACGATCGAATTATCAGCCGATCGTTTCTAAATGCTTGGCCGGCACGATCATCTAATACCACTCCCTGTGATTTCTGGTTGTGGGGCTACCTGAAGGACAGGATTTACCAGGGGAACATTCACGCATGTGCTGATCTGAAACGCAGCATATAAAGAGAGGTAGCCAGCATACCTACAGACATGCTTCGTTCCGCTGTGCAGAGGGGGGCCTTATTGAGTCCCTTTGTAGCAGTAATTGTTCCGGTATGTAATGTAATGGTATGATTACCGTAGCAGCACATTAAAAGTGTTTCAGGTGGACTTATTTTGCATAATTTCTCTTCCCCATGTCCTTGACATTAATGCTACCAAGTTTGGTCCTCATACGATAATTAGTTTCCGTGTTATAACGTGTTAAATAAGAAAAGTTTAATTATAACCACCCTGTAGTTCTTAGTAATCACAAAACATGTACGACAAATTTTGTCACTTGACAAACATCCAGTATTCAAGAAACGACCTACTGCAAAAACCTGCTTTTAACAGCCAAACATAAACAAGATATATTGGAGTTTGATGAAAAACTTACGTCATGTACTTCAGTGATGTGAAGCTGTTTGATTCAGATGGGCTGGTTGGATTTCAGTATTATTGGCATGGTCTGAGAACAGAGTTTCTATCACTTGAGCCTTGTCCCGCAGTTACACAGGGTCAGCCATTGTTAATCGGATTTGGCATGTTAATGGTTAAGGGGTGGGCGGATGCCCTTCCTTCTGCCACCCCGTACCCCCCAGGACGGAATTAGTGTACCCCAACTGTCTGCGTCGAGTGTAATCCATGGAATAATGTGAATGTGTTAAGATGTCTGCGAGCCGTGTAACTGAGGCGGAACATGGGGACCAGCCCGGTATTCACCTAGCGGGATGTGGAAAACCGCCAAAAAACCACATCCAGGCTGGCCGGCAGATCGGCCCTCGTCGTTATTCCGCCAGGCGGATTCGATCCGGGGCCGGCGCGCCTACCCGAGTCGAGGAAGCAGCGCGTTAGCGCTCTTGGCTACCCTGGCGGGTGGTCTGAGAATACAATAGCAGACAAGAATGAGCAGAAATTTTGTTGGTGGACTTGGGCAGCATTATGCGCTAAGAGTAAATTAAGCTTTGCTTGGTTGAACACTAGAACGAACTGTAACATGTACTCTGAGATGCTAGGGACAGAACTGATTATGATACATACATTCCAGGGGATGATAATTTCAAAAGGATGATGCGTCTGTGCATGTTTCTGCTACAACCAAAAAGTGGTTTGAAGATAAAGATATCGATGTCTTGCCCTGGCCTGCACGTAACCCGGATTTGAACCCCGCGGAAAATCTTTCGGGAATACTTCCAAGGAGTGTTTATCACAATGGAAGGCCGTATGTGAGCTGAAAAGAGCGATACGAGAGGAGAGGGCGACAATTTCACGGCAATAACTACAAACCCTAATAAAATCAATGCCAAAGAGAATCTTTGAGGTAATTAGGACGAACAGAGGTTGGAAAAAGTACTAATAATGCAATAAGACAACAGGATAGTGAGTGCCTTTATATTAAATTCCATCCACGAAATGCGAACGCTAAACTTTGTTACTCGTATTACGAAAGAAACTATGTCATTCTCCGTCTTACATGCATCTACTACTATCATAATAAATTCGATACGTGTATGCTTCAGATATTGTACTATTACTTTAGTGGCAACCCTGTCTTTATACTGGTTTCCCATGACTTCATGATATTTTTTAACACGAATTCATACACCTTTAGTTAACATTTTCCACAGTCTTTATTTAACAACAAGTGCACACTTGTTAAGAACCGAGATTACATTTATAATCGCTCGTCCTCTTCATGCAAGTTTTTTTAAATATTATTTGTAAAAAATAAAATAAGTAAAACTCAGAAAGGTGATTATAATTTTAATGGGAGCAGTCAAAATCGGGGAAGCCTATATTGATGGCCCATTTTTAACACGATGATGCGTGACGGTGAAAAGATAATTAAAAGTTTTGTACCGTATTGAACTTGTAACGCGGGCCGGTGTGGCCGTGCGGTTCTAGGCGCGTTAGTCTGGAACCGCGAGACCGCTACGGTCGCAGGTTCGAATCCTGCCTCGGGCTTGGATGTGTGTGATGTACTTAGGTTAATTAGGTTTAAGTAGTTCCAAGTTCTAGGGGACTGATGACCTCAGAAGTTAAGTCCCATAGTGCTCAGAGCCATCTGAACCATTTTTTTGAGTTTGTAACGAAATAATCCTCTAAAAAGGAATCAGACTTCGTAATGGAACTTCTGAGTGAAGATGGGTTCTAACATTGATCGTGCAATATGCACTTAAAGCCGTGACAATCGAGCCGATAAATTTCATGATCGTAATAAGGCAACAATTGCTTCGAGAACCAAATGACAAACGATTAAAGTAAACATTCGTAACATTTTAATTTAAATCAAGTATTACACCATAAAATGACACAACCTTTTATAACCCATCCGTCCAGGAGGAACGGTACCAAGCAAGAGAGTAGAACATGATGCTCAAGCACCAGCATTTGTCTTTAAAACGAGGAACTGATGAAATAGTCAGAAGAAACACTAGTATAAAATTCATGTTACCTTTGAGATGGGGAAGATGTGAGGATGATAGTTAAATGTGGGATTACACAGCTCTGCTGAATGACGTTGGCACAGTTTTTCACAACTAACTTGACGACGCCATCTAACAAATCACTATTTAACATATGTTCATTCCATCATACAGTCTGTCACAAATAATGTGATGTTTAACTTGTTTAGTCTTTGAATTCACATGGTACACGTTACATTGTATCACAGACGTGATTTAACAAATATACTTATTTACAAGGATGGTTGTATACTGCAGCGCCACGAATTAGTACGGGAGTGGATTTGGGGAATTCTTGTAGATTTTGTGCAGATATGGTTGGAAGGCAGTAGGTAAGCGACCGATTGGCACATCGGATGGCAGGCGCAGGCGGTGTTGATATTTTGCAAACGAGTCTGCGAGGCAGATTTACGACGAATTAATCAGGGCAGCAGAAGGCATCGACGCGTTGTGAGGAACCCACACGTTGCAGTTACAACAGCGCCTCGTGAGCTGCGCGTAGGGGCTGAGGAAAGCTGACTTTGTAATTACAAAGAGCACTCCACGTATTCCCTCCAGAGGAACTACGTCAGAGGCGTAATAAAAAGACATATAAATACGCGAGAACTGAGCTTCAAATCGGATAGTCGTGTCGCTATTCTCTCTACGTCCAGAACCAAAGGATAACGATTATTTAGGTAGCAGACCCACCACGACGACGTTTTGGTGATGGATATCGGCCGCCATCCGGCCAGCTGAAGCTACCTCCTCTGCATAGACGCGTCATTGCTGTGGCGGGGTGCGTCGCACCTTGGAGCTACACCGGCGCGGTCAGCGAGAGGGCTGCTAGCCTCCTCTCTCTGGTTGGCATCGTCCGGCAGACTGCAAACTGCCGTCCGCAGGAGCAGCGGCGGGGTGCGAACTCGCGGCCTCCCGGGTGCACAGCTGTCTGCAGACACTGAACGTGCTGCCCTGGGCGGACGCCCGGGCCTGCTAAGCCTCTCTGCAACGACGGTGGTCTCCTGTTTATCTTCAGCGCTCTACGTGGGGTCCGCGCTCGAGGGAGCAGTCAGCCGTCTTCCGGGCCACGGAGTGCAGGTAGCACACGCGGCGGCCACTTCATCGTAGCGAGACTGCGAGCGCTACCTCCGCAAAGCTGAGCAACCGCTACAGATTCCGGCATTTCGCGTTGGCGCTGACCCACGCACGCTGCACAGCGCCGCCGCCGAGTTCAGCGACATCTTCGATGTAAAAAAGTCAGTGACACACTTGAACCTGTGTTTCTCTGCACGCGAGTCATCCCTCTCTTCCAAACCTTACCTCTCGGTCGTTCTGAAATATTACAACTCCTGAGCTCGGGGTGTTGTAACAATACATACGAAAATGTTTTCTTTCTTTTTAGTTTAAGTGGACTGTCGTTTCGATATTTCTCATAGAAGCTTATTATTCTTATACTGGGTGTTACAAAAAGGTACGGCCAAACTTTCAGGAAACATTCCTCATACACAAATAAAGAAAAGATGTTATGTGGACATGTGTCCGGAAACGCTTAATTTCCATGTTAAAGCTCATTTTAGTTTCGTCAGTATGTACTGTACTTCCTCGATTCGCCGCCAGTTGGCCAAATTGAAGGTGGGTCATGTTGACTTCGGTGCTTGTGTTGGCATGCGACTTATTGCTCTACAGTACTAGCGTCAAGCACATCAGTACGTTGCATCAACAGGTTAGTATTCATCATGAACGTGGTTTTGCAGTCAGTGCAATGTTTACAAATGCGGAGTTGGCAGATGCCCATTTGATGTATGGATTAGCACGGGGCAATAGCCGTGGCGCGGTACGTTTGTATCGAGACAGATTTCCAGGACGAAGGTGTCCCGACAGGAAGACGTTCGAAGCAATTGGTCGGCGTCTTAGGGAGCACGGAACATTCCATCCTATGACTCGCGACTGGGGAAGACCTAGAACGACGAGGACACCTGCAATGGACGAGGCAATTCTTCGTGCAGTTGACGATAACCCTAATGTCAGCGTCAGAGAAGTTGCTGTTGTACGAGGTAACGTTGACCACGTCACTGTATGAAGAATGCTACGGGAGAACCGTACCATGTACAACGTTTGCAGGCACTATCAGCAGCTGATTGGCCTCCACGGGTACACTTCTGCGAATGGTTCATCCAACAATGTGTCAATCCTCATTTCAGTGCAAATGTTCTCTTTATGGATGAGGCTTCATTCCAACGTGATCAGATTGTAAATTTTCACAATCAACATGTGTGGGCTGACGAGAATCCGCACGAAATTGTGCAATCACGTCATCAACAGAGATTTTCTGTGAACGTTTGGGCAGACATTGTTGGTGATGTCTTGATTGGGCCCCATGTTCTTCCACCTACGCTCAATGGAGCACGTTATCATGATTTCATACGGGATACTCTACCTGTGCTGCTAGAACATGTGCCTTTACAAGTACGACACAACATGTGGTTCATGCGCGATGGAGCTCCTGCACATTTCAGTCGAAGTGTTCGTACGCTTCTCAACAACAGATTCGGTGACCGATGGATTGGTAGAGGCGGACCAATTCCATGGCCTCCACGCTCTCCTGACCTCAACCCTCTTGACTTTCATTTATGGGGGCATTTGAAAGCTCTTGTCTACGCAACTCCGGTACCAAATGTAGAGACTCTTCGTGCTCGTATTGTGGACGGCTGTGATACAATACGCTATTCTCCAGGGCTGCATCAGCGCATCAGGGATTCCGTGCGACGGAGGGTGGATGCATGTATCCTCGCTAACGGAGGACATTTTGAACATCTCCTGTAACAAAGTGTTTGAAGTCACGCTGGTACGTTCTGTTGCTGTGTGTTTCCATTCCATGATTAATGTGATTTGAAGAGAAGTAATAAAATGAGCTCTAACATGGAAAGTAAGCTTTTCCGGACACATGTCCACATAACATATTTTCTTTCTTTGTGTGTGAGGAATGTTTCCTGCAAGTTTGGCCGTACCTTTTTGTAACACCCTGTATATAGAACAACTGATGAAATCTCTTTTAACACCATCCTTTTAAAAGTAAAGCATATGCCCAAGGATGTCAGTTGAAGAAAACGACAGAGGTTGACGGACAGTTCCACATAGGAGGATAGGTTCCAAGAGATGAGTTTCTTGTTCATACCGTTACTGTGGATCTCGTCTCAACCACGGAGTTATCCAGGTAGTCGTCAAGTCTTCCACAAAGGCCGGAATAAAAAAACCACTATACAGCAGAATCAGAAATGCTTTTGCACAACTCTGTGCTGAAATAAAAGATTTACGTCCAAAAGTACAAAATTTTCAGTCTAGAACAACATGAAAATAAGCACTCTGTCTTCAGGCCACAAGTGGCTCATCGGGACCATCCGACCGCCGTGCCATCCTCATTTGAGGATGCGGATAGGAGGGACGTGTGGTCAGCACATTGCTCTCCCGGTCGTTATGATGGTTTTCGTTGACCAGAGCCCCTACTATTCGGTCGAGTAGCTCCTCAGTTGGTATCACGAGGGTGAGTGCACAACGAAAAATGGCAACAGCGCACGGCCTCCATGGTCACCCATCCAAGTGCCAGCCACGCCCGACAGTGCTTAACTTCGGTGATCTCATGAGAACCGGTGTATCCACTGCGGCAATGCCGTTGCCACATATTTATACATATCCTAACAGATTGGCTCAATCTTATCAAGGGACATGGGTTTCTTATAATCTGTTATATGCACCGTGTCCATAATTAAAGTTCCAGTTTCAAAACGTTATAGAAAGAGAACCACTGCTCAGAATGACGTCGAATTTGAACAGCATATTATTGACACAGGGGGAAACGTCATGGTGCAAAAAATTTAACGAAAATTTGACCAATAAATGGCACGGTAAGCGTCAGAATATGCACATCAACGGACGCGGGGCACACGTCGTTCGTTAGTTTGCGTCCGAGACAACCAACAATGTGTCAAAATGGGGGCCCCCCGCTGCGGGTCCTGTTACCTATACGTCACTGGTAAACGCTATGAGGGCCTTTACATCACCAACGTCATTCCAACCCTCCAAAAGCATGGATGTGTGGGTATGATAATTTAACCATTAGCCCTGCGGAAGTTCCGGACTCTCAAAACTATGAAAAAAGACATTGGTCCAATTTCTGATAAGGATCTGGAGAAAATGATCATAAAATTCCAAAAGACGGGTTCTTTTAAAAAACAATGCGGCAGAGGGAGGAAAGCAGTTGATCTGGAGTGTGTCGAAGACTTGGCCACAGCATTGCAGGAGGGGTCGAACGGTGGTGCGCAAACACGTAGTTCTCGGAGACTCCCGAACATTGGACATATCTGCGAGCATAGTGTATAAAATCCTACGAAGCATTCTGTATTGCTATCCATACAAAATCATCCACATTTAGAAGTTGCTTCCTACTGACCTACCAGCAATACAAACGTTCACTCTGGAATTTCGTGCTCGCATGGAAGTGGGCAATGAATTGCCACGGAACATTTCCATCTCCAGCTACACGTCAAAATGCAGAATTGTAGAATATGGGAAACGGAAAATCCACCACGCACATCAACGGTACCGCTTCCTTCTGCTCACGGCATCGTTCATCGTAGGGCCGTACGTTTTCTAGGAGGTGAGTCCTGCGGGTCCTGTTACCTGTACGTCACTGGTAAACACTATGAGGGCCTTTAGATCACCAACGTCATTCCAACCTTCCAAAAGCGTGGATGTGTGGGTATGATAATTTAATGCAAGATAGCGCAGCTCCTCATATTACACAGCCAGGGAAGCGGCTGCTGCAGGGTCCTTTCGGAAATGCTAGAATTATCATCTGTCATTTTCCTGCAGCCTGGCTGTCCAAATGAACTTATCTTAATTCGTGTGACTTGGTGGCTGTGACGTTATCTCAGAAATAATTGTGTTCAGTGCTGCAAATCCGAAAGTAGCCCAATTGAAGGCAAACATGGTGCAACACATTCTGAACGTGACCCTCGAGACACTCCGATCTGCTGTGGAACATGCTGTTTCTCGATTTCAGATTGTGGCAGAAAACGGTGGACATGATACTGAACGTCTTGCGCCATTCTCACGACAATTACAGACCGATGTGATTTTGCTTTTTATGCGTTTTCTGGCCCCAGGAAAAATAATACCCGATTTTTCCCATCCCATGTTGTACGTCCTTGCCGTGGTGGATGGGCTTACCTAACAAACAGTGCTACAACTATTGACTGCCGAAATTGTGCTGTCGTGCACCACTGAACAGTACGATGGAGATGTCGCAAAGTGCAACTCAAACGATAGCCGTCGTATTGCGATTCACCTGTCATTTTTAGCCGACCCCATTTACGTTAACACGCTTACTGCGCCACCTATTAGTCAAATTGTCGTTAATTTTTTTCCATGACCTTCCCCCTGCATCAACAACACGCAGAACAAATATGACGTCATTCTAAGCAGTGGTTCTCTTTCTACTGTGTTTTGAAACTGTAACTTTAATCATGGACACCCTGTAAATGTAATACAGCGTATTTCTTCATTTATAACAGAACGATTAATTCTTTGAGTGTTGGCAAGAACGAACAACGCACGTGCCTCTAGGTGAGAATGACTAAACGTCCCGGAAAACAGGAAGTGTCCCGCTTTTGCATCATAACGTACGGTGTACCGAAAAATTATTTCGGAACGCTCAAAGTCTCGGAAGTCAGTTTTTAAATATGTTTCATGAAGTTCTATAAGCGTTTAGAGATTCCCATCGATTAAACGGAATACGACACGATAAATTAATATATTTTAGCTTCTTTCTCTAGCCTCCATAGTCCCATAGTAACCACAGTATAATACTGATACACTGAAACAATATTTGAGAGGTACTGTGGCTGAAGTGCAATTATATTGTTGTATCAGTTCAAAAAAAAAAATAGTTCAAATGGCTCTGAGCACTATGGGACTCAACATCTTAGGTCATAAGTCCCCTAGAACTTAGAACTACTTAAACCTAACTAACCTAAGGACATCACACACACCCATGCCCGAGGCAGGATTCGAACCTGCGACCGTAGCAGTCCCGCGGTTCCGGACTGCAGCGCCAGAACCGCTAGACCACCGCGGCCGGCGTTGTATCAGTTCCAGGTACTACAACTTGAAAAGCGTTATGAAAACCGTCCGATTGTCACGCCACTTATCGTAGTCTTGTCAGAGTAGAGTAGTTGTTAATACTATGTCAGACAAGTTGTGCCGGTGCCTTCTCGTAACAGTCGTATTGTTGCCACTGAGTTGCAAAATCCAGTCTGAAATGTGCTTGCAAATTCAGTAACATTGTTTGTAAAGAGTGGAATTTTATCAAGAAAGGTCTATTTCATTACGAAACGAAGTGTTCGGTATGTAACTGTTTTATTAGTCCCAATCATGGTGGGCGCTCTGACATAGTTAATCACATCAAGCCAGAGGAACATATTAACTGACTTAGTGCTTCTAGCCGTGGTGAAACACTGCAAAATTATTTTGTAAACCCTCAGTCAAGTGGAGAAACAAAAGTTCGAGCTATCCAGCTTACAATAGCTTACTACACGGTAAAACATCGTCAAACCTTTAGATCTAGTGACTGTACTAATAATCTTAATAGCGTTATGTTTGATGATTCTTCCACTGCAAAAAAATTTAGTTCAGTAAGGACTAAAGTACCAGCCTTAGAAAAAGGAGTTATTGCTCTCCTGATTTTAAAGAAAAGCCTCGAGAATATCAAAAAAATTTCTATCTACGGGATATCCACTAAAGACACCAATGATAAAGCTGTTAAAATATTTTCGTTTGTTCTTCAGTTTTTCAATAGTAATGATAGAACTCAGCCCAAACTTCAAAGGTGCGCTCACTACCTAATGAAATATCTGACAAAATTTCGACATTTTGTATGAATACTATCGAAATGCTTGATCTCGAAAAAAAAAAAAAATGTGGCATTTTGTGGAGATAAACTTTGGTGTTTACAAAGATAAGGTGAATGTAATGTATTTACCAAACCAAGACAACTATTGTATGAAAACATGGAAGAATGAGGAGGCCCTGTACATGTTTTACACAACTGCGTGCAGATATCTCCTGACAGTTTGAGCTGTGATGTTGAAACTGTCATTGTTAAGGTATTCTCGTACTTCTTCATATATACAGTTAGAACAAGAGGCTTAAGGAATTTTGCGATTATCTAGAGACTGAATATGTGAATGTGTCGCTCGAAAACGCAGGTTATTACTATTTCCAGCAGTTGAAAGAATCGTCTGCTGCTTGAGGCCTTAAAAGATTTTTCCTAACTGAAGACAAAGCCACCAAAATACTAGTTCAAGATTTCAGCAGTCCTTTAAGGGGAAGCCTGCTTATGATTCATTAACAGCCATTTTAGCAATTTGCAGCATGGAATAAAGGAAATTGAGGGAAGCACAAAAAGTGTAATAAAGGTAATGGATGCCCTGAAAAATGCTCTTGACACTGTCACTAAGAGAAAAGAGCAACAATTCAGTTCTTTTAATGTTAAATCTGTTCTTAAAAGAGCAGTAGTAACAGAATCAGTAGAAAAGAAAAGGACTTTAAAGAATGAGGTGACAAATTTTATGATACTTGTATTGTGTATCTGAGCAAGTGGAGCACCTCATATTCACTATTATTGTTGGTATTTGAATGGATGTTATTGAAGAGAGTACAAAAGCGGGAAAGTGTCGTAGAGACAGTTTCTTATTTGAATGTGGAAAAAATCAATGAATCCATTGGCTTTGATCATTTCGGGATATTGACAAATTTCGCTGAAGCAAAACTTAACAAATAAAATGACGAAAACTAAGCACCATTATAGTGTCATGAGAAGTGGTTGAGCTTTTTTAAAAAGCTGTGACGATCTTCAACAGTACTCTGACAAGGTAATAATAGCAAGCTGTTTGTTTGCAATGCCAGCCCACAACGTCAATATAGGAAGAATATTTTCGGTCATGAAATCCAGTGAACTGATGAAAAGAACTGGATCGATCTGGACTTTCTTGAAGCAATCCTACAGATCCTGTACAACTACAAAATCGATTGTGTTGAATTTTACCACTACGTCTCAAAGAACAAAGGTATTATCAAGAGTATATGAAGATAGTAACTATTCTCGAAAGAAAAAATACCATTGACGACCGTACACCTTCTCTAGAACAAATGATAATTATTTGAAACCCTCAGCTGTTGATAGGTATTGTTGATATACCTCAATGGGGACATCTGAATATGCGTGCCCCGAACGGGACTCGAACCCGGGATCTCCAGCTTACGTGGCAGACGCTCTATCCATCTGAGCCACCGAGGACACAGATGAATAGCGCGACTGCAGGGACTTATCCCTTGCACGCTTGCCGTGAGACCCACATTCCCAACTGTCCACAATCTACATAGTAATGTGCCTAGTAGTTATTTGACCACCCACTCATTACTCGCGCCAACTAAGGTGACGATTCCCGTAAGAGTTCGGACAACCTGTGCGCATTCGCACCGACGAAGGTCAATGGCCGGGTAGCCATTTAACTATCTATGAAGATAGTAACTGTCCTCGAAAGAACAGATACCACTGATGACCGTACAGCTTCTCTAGAACAAATGATAATTATTTGAAACCCTCAGCTGCTGACAGGTGTTGTTGATATACCTCAATGGGGACAGCTAAATATGCGTGCCCCGACTGCGACTCGAACCCAGGAACTCCTGCTTACATGGCAGACGCTCTACCCATCTGCGCCACCGAGGACACAGATGAATACGTATGTAGATTGTGGACAGTTGGGAATGTGGGTCTCACGGTAAGCGTGCAAGGGATAAGTCCCTGCAGTCGCGCTGTTCATCTGTGTTCTCGGTGGCTCAGATGGGTAGAGCGTCTGCCATGTAAGCAGGAATCCCGGGTTCGAGTCCCGGCCGGGGCACACATTTTCAGCTGTCCCCATTGAGGTATATCAACAACCCCTGTCGGCAGCTGAGGGTTTCAATCAAGTATCATTTATTATCAAGAAGGCTGGAAGCGGTAAAAAAAACCCTTTTCTCCAAGGGCAATCAACTCCATATACAGACGCTCAGTAATGTTTAAAGCTTAAGTTGATTTGAATTTATGAACCATGGACCTTGCCGTTGGTGGGGAGGCTTGCGTGCCTCAGCGATATAGATGGCCGTACCGTAGGTGCAACCACAACGGAGGGGTATCTGTTGAGAGGCCAGACAAACGTGTGGTTCCTGAAGAGGGGCAGCAGCCTTTCCAGTAGTTGCAGGGGCAACAGTCTGGATGATTGACTGATCTGGCCCTGTAACACTAACCAAAACGGCCTTGCTGTTCTGGTACTGCGAACGGCTGAAAGCAAGGGGAAACTACAGCCGTAATTTTTCCCGAGGGCATGCAGCTTTACTGTATGGTTAAATGACGACGGCGTCCTCTTGGGTAAAATATTCCGGAGGTAAAATAGTCCCCCATTCGGATCTCCGGGCGGGGACTACTCAAGGGGACGTCATTATCAGGAGAAAGAAAACTGGCGTTCTACGGATCGGAGCGTGGAATGTCAGATCCCTTAATCGGGCAGGTAGGTTAGAAAATTTAAAAAGGGAAATGGATAGGTTAAAGTTAGATATAGTGGGGATTAGTGAAGTTCGGTGGCAGGAGGAACAAGACTTCTGGTCAGGTGAATACAGGGTTATAAATACAAAATCAAATAGGGGTAACGCAGGAGTAGGTTTAATAATGAATAAAAAAAAAATAGGAGTGCGAGTAAGCTACTACAAACAGCATAGTGAACGTATTATTGTGGCCAAGATAGACACGAATCCCACGCCTACTACAGTAGTTCAAGTTTATATGCCAACTGGCCCTGCAGATGACGAATAAATTGAAGAAATGTATGATGAGATAAAAGAAATTATTCAGGTAGTGAAGGGAGACGAAAATTTAATAGTCATGGGTAACTGGAATTCGAGAGTAGGAAAAGGGAGAGAAGGAAACATAGTAGGTGAATATGGATTAGGGCTAAGAAATGAAAGAGGAAGCCGCCTGGTAGAATTTTGCACTGACCATAACGTAATCATAGCTAGCACTTGGTTCAAGAATCATAAAAGAAGGTTGTATACATGGAAGAATCCTGGAGGTACTAAAAGGTATCAGATAGATTATATAATGGTAAGACAGAGATTTAGGAACCAGGTTTTAAATTGTAGGACATTTCCAGGTGCAGATGTGGACTCTGTCCACAATCTATTGGTTATGAACTGTAGATTAAAACTGAAGAAATTGCAAAAAGGTGGGAATTTAAGGAGATGGGACCTGGATAAACTGACTAAACCAGAGGTTGTGCAGAGTTTCAGGGAGAGCAT
Source organism: Schistocerca nitens (assembly GCF_023898315.1). Taxonomy (NCBI): domain Eukaryota; kingdom Metazoa; phylum Arthropoda; class Insecta; order Orthoptera; family Acrididae; genus Schistocerca; species Schistocerca nitens. The sequence goes on along the minus strand of NC_064618.1, from coordinate 279,196,072 downwards.
AAGGGAACAATTGACAGGAATGGGGAAAAGAAATACAGTAGAAGACGAATGGGTAGCACTGAGGGATGAAGTATTGAAGGCAGCAGAGGATCAAGTAGGTAAAAAGACGAGGGCTAGTAGAAATCCTTGGGTAACAGAAGAAATATCGAATTTAATTGATGAAAGGAGAAAATATAAAAATGCAGTAAATGAAGCAGGCAAAAAGGAATACAAACGTCTCAAAAATGAGATCGACAGGAAGTGCAAAATGGCTAAGCAGGGATGGATAGAGGACAAATGTAAGGATGTAGAGGCTTATCTCACTAGGGGTAAGATAGATACAGCCTACAGGAAAATTAAAGAGACCTTTGGAGAAAAGAGAACCACTTCTATGAATATCAAGAGCTCAGATGTAAACCCAGTTCTAAGCAAAGAGGGGAAAGCAGAAAGGTGGGTGTATATAGAGGGTTTATATAAGAGCGATGTACTTGAGGACAATATTATGGAAATGGAAGAGGATGTAGATGAAGATGAAATGGGAGATACGATACTGCGTGAGGAGTTTGACAGAGCACTGAAAGACCTGAGTAGACAACATTCCATTAGAACTACTGACAGCCTTGGGAGAGCCAGTCCTGACAAAACTCTACCATCTGGTGAGCAAGATGTATGAGACAGGCGAAATACCCTCAGACTTCAAGAAGAATATAATAATTGCAATCCCAAAGAAAGCAGGTGTTGACAGATGTGAAAATTACCGAACTATCAGTTTAATAAGTCACAGCTGCAATATACTAACGCGAATTATTTACAGACGAATGGAAAAACTGATAGAAGCCGACCTCGGGGAAGATCAGTTTGGATTCCGTAGAAATGTTGGAACACGTGAGGCAATACTGACCTTACGACTCATCTTAGAAGGAAGATTAAGGAAAGGCAAACCTACGTTTCTAGCATTTGTAGACTTAGAGAAAGCTTTTAACAATGTTGACTGGAATCTCTCTTTCAAATTCTGAAGGTGGTAGGGGTAAAATACAGGTAGGAAAGGCTATTTACAATTCGTACAGAAACCAGATGGCAGTTATAAGAGTCGAGGGACATGAAAGGGAAGCAGTGGTTGGGAAGGGAGTGAGACAGGGTTGTAGCCTCTCCCCGATGCTATTCAACCTGTATGTTGTGCAAGCAGTAAAGGAAACGAAAGAAAAGTTCGGAGTAGGTATTAAAATCCATGGAGAAGAAATAAAAACTTTGAGGTTCGCCGATGACATTGTAATTCTGTCAGAGACAGCAAAGGACTTGGAAGAGCAGTTGGACGGAATGAACAGTGTCTTGAATGGAGGATATAAGATGAACATCAACAAAAGCAAAACGAGGATAATGGAATGTAGTCGAATTAAGTCGGGTGATGCTGCGGGAATTAGATTAGGAAATGACACACTTAAAGTAGTAAAGGAGTTTTGTTATTTGGGGAGCAAAATAAGTGATGATGGTCGAAGTAGAGAGGATATCAAATGTAGACTGGCAAGGGCAAGGAAAGCGTTTCTGAAGAAGAGAAATTCGTTAACATCGAGTATAGATTTAAGTGTCAGGAAGTCGTTTCTGAAAGTATTTGTATGGAGTGTAGCCATGTATGGAAGTGAAACATGGACAATAAATAGTTTGGAGAAGAAGAGAATAGAAGCTTTACAGAAGATTAGGTGGGTAGATCACGTTACTAATGAGGAGGTATTAAATAGGATTGGGGAGAAGAGAAGTTTGTGGCTCAACTCGACTAGAAGAAGGGATCGGTTGGTAGGACATGTCCTGAGGCATCAAGGGATCACAAATTTAGCACTGGAGGGCAGCGTGGAGGGTAAAAATCGTAGAGGGAGACCAAGAGATGAATACACTAAGATTCAGAAGGATGTAGGTTGCAGTAGTTACTGGGAGATGAAGTAGCTTGCACAGGATAGATTAGCATGGAGAGCTGCATCAAACCAGTCTCATGACTGAAGACCACAACAAGAACAACAACAAAAATGTCATGGCTGTAAAATTTTGAAAAAATCATAATAATTTTTTTCTTTATTGTGTATATTAAATATCATTAATTAAAAAGATATTGTAGAAATAAATAAGGCTAAATTTGTTTGTATTCTTTTTGCTAATAGTAAATGGGCTATCAATGGGTTAACAATAGTATTAACATTAAATTTTAGTGCACTGGGGTACAGTGCACTGGGGTAAATTGGGGGCGGGGGGTGTCAATGGAGTCCGCTTGTTGGGTCCCGGTTTTCTCCGAAGATGATTTGGTCACCCTACACCAGTGTCGGATACATAGGAGGGAAGGCACGAGGGGCGCGCGAACCCCTCCCCTTGCGAGGCTTCCTGCATTGCCACCCGCGCCGCCCGCGCGTCAGCCCTAAGGCTATTCGTTCTTTGAAGAAGAATCACTCTTTGTGATTAAAAAGAGACTAATGGAAGAGATTCTTCAATACAAGCAAACGAGCATAAACGCCCTTAATGATCGTGATTCTGTTATGCAAGCGTTGTCTGTTTGTCCGAGATCTGACTATCCTACCTTGCACATGCTGTACAAAATACACTCTTGGAAATTGAAATAAGAACACCGTGAATTCATTGTCCCAGGAAGGGGAAACTTTATTGACACATTCCTGGGGTCAGATACATCACATGATCACACTGACAGAACCACAGGCACATAGACACAGGCAACAGAGCATGCACAATGTCGGCACTAGTACAGTGTATATCCACGTTTCGCAGCAATGCAGGCTGCTATTCTCCCATGGAGACGATCGTAGAGATGCTGGATGTAGTCCTGTGGAACGGCTTGCCATGCCATTTCCACCTGGCGCCTCAGTTGGACCAGCGTTCGTGCTGGACGTGCAGACCGCGTGAGACGACGCTTCATCCAGTCCCAAACATGCTCAATGGGGGACAGATCCGGAGATCTTGCTGGCCAGGGTAGTTGACTTACACCTTCTAGAGCACGTTGGGTGGCACGGGATACATGCGGACGTGCATTGTCCTGTTGGAACAGCAAGTTCCCTTGCCGGTCTAGGAATGGTAGAACGATGGGTTCGATGACGGTTTGGATGTACCGTGCACTATTCAGTGTCCCCTCGACGATCACCAGTGGTGTACGGCCAGTGTAGGAGATCGCTCCCCACACCATGATGCCGGGTTTTGGCCCTGTGTGCCTCGGTCGTATGCAGTCCTGATTGTGGCGCTCACCTGCACGGCGCCAAACACGCATACGACCATCATTGGCACCAAGGCAGAAGCGACTCTCATCGCTGAAGACGACACGTCTCCATTCGTCCCTCCATTCACGCCTGTCGCGACACCACTGGAGGCGGGCTGCACGATGTTGGGGCGTGAGCGGAAGACGGCCTAACGGTGTGCGGGACCGTAGCCCAGCTTCATGGAGACGGTTGCGAATTGTCCTCGCCGATACCCCAGGAGCAACAGTGTCCCTAATTTGCTGGGAAGTGGCGGTGCGGTCCCCTACGGCACTGCGTAGGATCCTACGGTCTTGGCGTGCATCCGTGCGTCGCTGCGGTCCGGTCCCAGGTCGACGGGCACGTGCACCTTCCGCCGACCACTGGCGACAACATCGATGTACTGTGGAGACCTCACGCCCCACGTGTTGAGCAATTCGGCGGTACGTCCACCCGGCCTCCCGCATGCCCACTATACGCCCTCGCTCAAAGTCCGTCAACTGCACATACGGTTCACGTCCACGCTGTCGCGGCATGCTACCAGTGTTAAAGACTGCGATGGAGCTCCGTATGCCACGGCAAACTGGCTGACACTGACGGCGGCGGTGCACAAATGCTGCGCAGCTAGCGCCATTCGACGGCCAACACCGCGGTTCCTGGTGTGTCCGCTGTGCCGTGCGTGTGATCATTGCTTGTACGGCCCTCTCGCAGTGTCCGGAGCAAGTATGGTGGGTCTGACACACCGGTGTCAATGTGTTCTTTTTTCCATTTCCAGGAGTGTATTTGCTTGTCTACCTGCATCTATTGCTTCAGTAGAAAGAACTTTCTTAATACTGCGGTGTACAAAGACACGGCTGAGGTCGATAATGAAGGAGGATCGACTTAACGGCTCAGCCCTCTTGAACACTCACCCTGACGTTGATTGTCCTGTTGACGGTGTAATTAACCAATTTGCCAGGAAGAACATGGGCATAGAATTCATCAGTTAAGGAAGAGAACCGCAACTGTAACTTTTTTATATCATAAGATGACATTGTCTTATAAATGTGTATAATCAGTTTAAATAAAAAACTTTGTTAAGCTTTGCCTGTGACTTGATTAATTTTTATAATGGTAAAAGTAAAGGTAGCTCAAGATATGTTTAGCGCCCCCTCGAGGTTTTCTGTATCCGCCACTGCCCTACACAAGGTAAAACGCAACAGTGTTGCACAGGAATGTATTCGTGGATGTTGAAAATAAACTGATGGTTCATCTGCTTTTTGTCATGTCACGTCACTTTTGTCGTGTCACGTCACTTACTATTGTCAGCTTATACCGTACCAGGTATGAGGATTGAAACAAAAATATCGATATTTTGAACCGATATTGCAGCAACGTAATGTCTATATGTGAAATATCGACGTCCGTGTGCCAAATTTTTAGAATCGTTTGTGAAACTAAAGGAAAATGTACACGTGCAGGCTGCGGTTGTTTTGGCAAATGTTGAACAAAGCACACGTTGTTTTGATAGCAAAGAGTCCCCCCACTTTCGAGAACCTCTGCACGGGTGACAGTCATATAAGGCAATAGCTGTAAGAGGTTATAGGACAAACAGAAAACCTCCGATTGTTGAAACTCCCGTGTATAAACCAGTTTCAAAATCTTGATCATTTCACAGATGAGTATATGGTAGGGAGGGCGACGTTTCGAACACGGGTCTGGTCACCCTGATTTATGTTTTCCGTGACATCCCTAAATCGCTTCAGGCTAATGCCGGGAGGGTTCCTTCGAAAGGGTACGGTCGACTTTCTTCCCCATCCTTCCTTAATCCGATGGGACCGATGACCTGGCTATTTGGTCACTTCCCCCAAATGAGCCAACCAGCCAATGAGTTAATGTGTTAAATTAAGCACATAAGTGAGAAAAAGTTTACAAAAGTTTTGAAAGTATGTTTAAATTTTGTTGGAAGTCACTAATTGCTCTCATTATCTGTCCCAATATGACTACAGTGTGGGTAATTTGTGTTCCTTTCTTAAGGAAAAGCTAGCATCTCAATGGTTATGTCGTTATATCTCCTGAAATATGAGTCGGCCAATTATACAGGGTGGTCCACTGATAGTGACCGGGCCAAATATTTTACGAAATAAGCATCAAACGAAAAAACTACAAGGAACGAAACTCGTCTTGCTTGATGGGGGAAACCAGATGGCGCTATGGTTGCCCCGCTGGATGGCGCTGCCATAGGTCAAACGAATATCAATTGCGTTTTTTTAAAATAGGAACGCCCATTTTTAATACATATTCGTGTAGTACGTAAAGAAATATGAATGTTTTAGTTGGACCACTTTTTTGGCTTTATGATAGATGGCGCTGTAATAGTCACAAACAATGGCTCACAATTTTAGACGAACAGTTGGTAACAGGTAGGTTTTTTAAATTAAAATACAGAACGTAGGTACGTTTGATCATTTTATTTCGGTTGTTCCAATGTGATACATGTACCTTTGTGAACTTATCATTTCTGAGAACGCATGCTGTTACAGCGTGATTACCTATAAATACCATATTAATGCAATAAATGCTTAAAATGATGTCCGTCAACCTCAATGCATTTGGCAATACGTGTAACGACATTCCTCTCAACAGCGAGTAGTTCGCCTTCCGTAATGTTCGCACATGCATTGACAATGCGCTGACGCATGTTGTCAGGCGTTGTATGTGGATCACGATAGCAAATATCCTTCAACTTTCCCCACAGAAAGAAATCCGGGGACATCAGATTCGGTGAACGTGCGGGCCATGCTATGGTGCTTTGACGACCAACTCCACCTGTCACGAAATATGCTATTCAATACCGCTTCAACCGTACGCGAGCTATGTGCCGGACATCCATCATGTTGGAAGTACATCGCCATTCTGTCATGCAGTGAAACATCTTGTAGTAACATCGGTAGAACATTACGTAGGAAACAGCATACATTGCACCATTTAGATTGCCATCGATAAAATGGGGGCCAATTATCCTTCCTACCATAATGCCGCACCATACATTAACCCGCCAAGGTCGCTGATGTTCCACTTGTCGCAGCCTTCGTGGATTTTCCGTTGCCCAGTAGTGCATATTATGCCGGTTTACGTTACCGCTGTTGGTGAATGACGCTTCGGCGCTAAATAGAACGCGTGCAAAAAATCTGTCATCGTCCCGTAATTTCTCTTGAGCCCAGTTGCAGAGCTGTACATGACATTCCAAGTCGTCGCCATTCAATTCCTGGTGTATAGAAATATGGTACGGGTGCAATCGATGTTGATGTAGCATTCTCAACACCGATGTTTTTGAGATTCCCGATTCTCGCGCAATTTGTCTGCTACTGATGTGCGGATTAGCCGCGACAGCAGCTTAAACACCTACTTGGGGATCATCATTTGTTGCAGGTCGTGGTTGACGTTTCACATGTGGCTGAACACTTCCTGTTTCCTTAAGTAACGTAACTATCCGGCGAACGGTCCGGACATTTGGATGATGTCGTCCAGGATACCGAGCAGCATACATAGCACACGCCCGTTGGGCATTTTGATCACAATAGCCATACATCAACACGATATCGACCTTTTCCGCAATTGGTAAACGGTCCATTTTAACACGGGTAATGTATCACGAAGCAAATACCGTCCGCACTGGGGAATGTAACGTGATACTACATACTTATACATTTGTGACTATTACAGCGCCATCTATGACAAAGCGAAAAAAGTGGTCCAACTAAAACATTCATATTTCTGTACGTAATACACGAATATGTAATAAAAAATGGGGTTCCTATTTTAAAAAACTCAGTTGATATTCGTTTGACCTATGGCAGCGCCATCCAGCGGAGCAACCATAGCGCCATCTGGTTTCCCCCTTCAAGCTAGACGAGTTTCGTTCCTTGTAGTTTTTTCGTTTGACGCTTATTTCGTAAGATATTTCCCCCGGTCACGATCAGTGGACCACACTGTATAATTTTGCAGTCACATTCAGTGGTATATGTGGATATGTGTTGCAAATAAAGTTGGTAATAAAGAAACTATAAATTAAAACGTCATACGTGATGCAGCAGTTTTGCTGCATGAACAACGAAAACGTAGTAAGCCATAAAGTTGTTTCATTATTTTGTGGCAGTATCAGCGAGAAAAAGTATCGTATGTTTTGAAGTATGTGAGGAATTTGTTGGTAGTCACTGAATGCTCTCATTAGGATGGATATAAACTGTGTATTTGAGCGCGGTGTCTTATGTTGCCTCAAGACATGTAAACATTTCCTAACTGTAGTACTTTTCTTACTGTGTTAAAGCTTTAGCTTAAGTATAAGTTCTTCATTACTCTAGTTCATTTTATAATTATCTTTCCATATCTTTTGTATCATGTTGATATGATTTTATTCGTATTTTCAGGTCATTATAGTAATAATTTTCCAAGCAATAAAAATCCGAGCCCTGCAGTTGCAGTTCGTTTATCATATACGTAGACACGTTGCCGCCCTCGCCCCCCCCCCCCCCCTCCCTCTGCAGCTGTCATCACTGCCGAACCCCTCCAACATCCTTGCATCTTGTCATCTACGAAATTATATTCGGAGTATCCGTTCTCATCTGCGTGCTCCGCTGTTGTCTCTGATGTGGAAGTGCACACAAAAACACGAGCCAAGTGTTTTGAGAAGTGGAAAGAGTATAACTTGCGAGTGGAGTTCCTCAGAAACTTGTCTCGTGTTTCTGTGTGTATTCCCACAAGAGAGCAGCATGCCGTTGAAAACAGATACTTCGAAAATAACTTTGCACATGAGAAGCTGTCGGTACACACTAAAACCCAATGTAGGAACTAACCGAATAAGAGTAACCACCGATGTTGGCACAAAGGTGCCGAACTACATTTGGCCATTATAAACAGCTATTGTTTGCTTAGTCAGCGGGTCTGAATTTCTATTGACAATTTTGGAAGATGGCCATCCTTACGTATTTTTGCGTTCATGCTGGGACGGGAGACTGCGTGTTGCAGCATCGTCGCCCTCGCGAATTTTCTGTGACTGACATGAAATATCGCCGGTGGTTCTAACTTTATATAGTTCCTCAATATTGTGCAGCAATCAGCTTTAATTTCGCTGCGTTTTCCCATAAGCTACACTTTGCTATGCTGAATGTCTTTGAGAGATTGCAGGGCACTCTCACTTCTGACTCGGTGTAGGGAATACGATCTACAGCGATTTGACTTCATACATTGTGATGAAATGGTGGGCAGCAGTTTATGGCCTTGTTTGCGTGCTCTAGGGAAAGAAATATGGTAAGCTTTACCTGCGTTCAAAGGAACAGGGTGCCGACTTAAACGACTGCAGTAAATGCACGGCGCTGGTGGGGCGACAAAGCGCGTTTTTTTCTGGGGAACGATGAAGATACATTTCCAGATGGCCACGTGCAGCGGGCGCATTGTGCAAAACACATTACCTTTGGCGCCAGACGTCCAGGTATATGGCCTAGCGCCGAAAAGTCGCCGACAGCACATTGTATGCCTTGTTAGCGAGCAAGCTACCAAAAGAAATGTAAACGTTCTGCAAATGTCCATGGAAAAGGAAAACTGGCGCCCAGGCATAAAGACTCTGTTTCACAACATCTTTTGTCAATGCGAGTTTATGCCCGTTCCCTGCAAACTTTGAAATGGACGCAACAGGCGAGATAACAAGCTGTTTATGGAGAGCTGTGCTTCCACCCTGTATTGTGTTAGCAAAAGACACGGCAAACGTGTGGGAAAGACGCTGCGAAGCTGAATTTTTTTCTGTTTTCTGCCAATTAACTTTAAGTCTCTGATTGGCCAAATCGGTTTGCAGTGCAAAGACCATTCACCGAGCTTAGAATGCCGGGCTCCAGCTCATGATTGGCTTGTGCGAAATTGGGGGAAGTCAAAAAAGAGAAATGTGCGTTTGGAACCGAGCTGAGGAGGCAACACGGGGAAAGGGAGATCGTCACTCTCTCGTACAAGTCTCTCGTCCTGGCACTTTGCTAGTAAAGAACTGCAGGTGAGACTTGTGTCCTTTGCTAGGGCACGACTTAAAACCTGTGCCAGTCACCTTCTGAACTGTCAGAGGTACTGCTTATATCATCACGGTCACAACAAGTGATGCATGAGTGTACTTATTTGTCTTGAGTCGGCTGTCTAGACATTTGACGTATTCTGACACGCACAGTCATGGCACGGAATCAAATTGGTTTGGCAGACCAGCATACGTGTCCACCTGCTCACTGGGATCTGTCGTGGTTTCAGAGGCTCTTAGGGAAGTACCTGCATTCTGAATTAACCGAACGCGAGACTGCGAACTTGCATTTTTCGGGAACGCGCATTTAATAACAGATTGCCGTCGTCCATGACTTCAGTCGCCGAACGCATCGTAGTGTGCCGCCTTGACCACTAGGATGGTGAAGTATTCGCTGCTGCGAAGTAGGGCTGTAGTATCTATTTCTCAGCACCCTGTTCTTTCGAACCAAATTTTTCCTTTAGTTTGTATGGTAGAATAAAGATGCTTGGTGGTGGCATAATTTGATGCCATAACCTGGATTCACGTGTGTTGCGGCCACATGTAGTAAGCATTGCTTCATGCAGTGGATAATGGCAAAACAGTGGCAGTCAGCTATCAAAGCGTTGCAAAGATAGCCTTGCTGACAGTCGCAGTCTACAAACCGGCTGACACTAGACGCACACAGACCGAGCGCTGAGCGAAGCCTGGAGAGTGCTGAGTAAGGGGAAGTGAGGCCAGCATGCTAAGTTATACTGCAATATACTGCGGGAGTAATAACAAGAAGCTACCACAGAGGGTAAAAAACGTCCTCCTGCCGGATATAAATAGTGGAGTGCAGGCAGCAATGGACAGAAGGCATTAGGAAGCAGTTCGGATCTGAGGACGGACGTGGTCCGTGTCCGAATGTTCAATCTTCATAGGTGTCGATTCCGGAAGTCTGTTCCAGCTCGCAGGAGTCATCCGTTCGCCGCCAGATGTCAACTTCAGCTCTGGGGATCGGCTCGAGTTCGGTCGGCACCATGGCTGACTAACTACAGTGAGAACTTCCAGCAGGACCGGCCACAGCGTGGTATTGGTCACAGGCGTCGCCGGGGAGTGATGCCCGGACTTCACGGCAACCCGGAGCCACGGCGCGTGGTCCAACCATGACGGGACCTCGCAGACATTGCGACTGATGGCTTCCCAGCCGCCGGTGCAGCAGGCATCGGCAGCTGACCTCACTGTGACGCGGCTCCATGGGCGTGCCCGTACTGGGGGCGCCGAGCGGCGACGAGTTCATCTCAACCACAGGGCATCCTGACTTCAGCGGAGCACCGGTGGCCTGGGGCTCCGAGTGCGATCGGCGGCGCGCGTTGCGCACATTGTCGGAGAATCTACGCAGCAGCAGCCAGGTTGGAGGGAACCGCAGGGCTGGGCAGCGACGACGAGGGAGAAATTGTAAAGAAAGTTCAATAAATAATTGTAAAACTCCACGCCGTCTCAGTCTTTGGCGCAGCCACTGTGTATGCTGCTAACAAGTACTGCAGAAGTTGTAACAAGTAGAGAGAAGCTGTAACAAGTGACGTCAGGCGCACCCACGCCACGGCTTTCACTAGCACCGTGCGGAGCAACCGAGAAACACCGAATAGGGTGAGTCCAGCAACTGCCTTCCCTCTATGTCTTCTGTGTAGCTAGACATGTCGAGGGTAACGTTAAGGGATGTGAGAGTGTCATTTGAAAGGCCTAGCAGCCCTGCAGACTTATCGCAGTTTCGTGGGAATGATAGTCACGTTAACTTAGTACCATCTAAATATGTAGTGTAGTGTCATGTCGCTCCTTGCGAGAAATTTGTACCAAGCGCTTGTGATATGTGTGGCTTCTATGGTCATGTAATGGGGAAATGTGGTAAGTCTAGATGGCTTGCCATTAGACATGCTAGGAATTAACTTGCTTCTGGGTAATACAATATTATTTTTGTGAGGTGAGGTATACCACACGGAAAATGCCAGAGACATGTGCAACCGGGACAAGTGACGCCACAGTCGCATTGACAGAGCAAGTTAAGAAACTGATTGCAGAAAATAAGTTGCAAAAGCAGCACATGCAGAGGATGGAGCAACAATTGTTGCAAAATACCCAGTCAGGCTCAGGAAGCTAAATTGTAGAATGCAAGGGTACTGTCTTTTCTGGTGTGGCAGATTGTTCAGCGGCTAATTTGATACCTTCCTTCTCGGGTAAAAAAATCAGAGAATGTGAATGTTATCATTGGTGACGTACATAGTACAGCTAGACTGTGTGGCTGGTCAGATGAAATGTGTTTGCAAATGGCGAGGTTACGGATAGTAAGTGACACAAAGACTTACGTGGCATACCACGAAGGGTTAAAGGATGCTACTATGTTCACAGAGTTGGCTGAGGGATTACTGCAAACGTTTAGGAAACAAAACAGCGCCAGATGTTTTAGGGAAAAATTGGGGAGGATGATGCAAAAAACGGGTGAAATAGTAGAAGAATTTTCAGACAGAATTAGGAGAACGAATGTGCACACGTATGAGTTAACGCAAGATGCGAGTGCAAATGGAGTTCTGTTGAGAGAAGCATAGAATAGAGCTTTAGACGCATTTTTTGCGAGGGGTGTCGCAGGATTTTCAAGGCAGGATACGGATGGAAAATCCAAGTGACTTAGCAGCAGCATTGCGTGTAGCTACATTTTTACAGGAAGTGGATAGCTCCACTAGAAGTCGCAATGACAAGAAAATTTTTTCGTCTTCCAAAGAGTGTTACCGTTGTGGGAAGCAAGGTCATTTTAAGGGACAATGTCGGGAACCGCAATGTTTCAATTGTCAGAAAATAGGGCATAAGGCACGGCAGTGTAAAGCCAAGAAACTGGTTAATGATACAGCAGGTAAAAAACTGTTAAACGAAAAAGGGAGTGTTCCTGCTGTCGGGAGACATTCCCAGTAAAAAGAGGTACTCAGAGAGTGCACGAAGAGGCGGATTGTAGTTTGATGGTTTGGATAAAAGATAAGTGGTGAAGAGTTTTAGTGGATACTGGAGCGCATGTATCAGTTGTCGGTGTGGACCTCGTGGGCAAGGAAGGATTGGAAGCTCCGAGATACAGATTGCGCGCAGTAGGTGATAAAAAATTAGATGCACTAGGGACAGCACAGCTCAAGTTTAAGGTAGGGAACGTGTGGTTCCGGGAGCAAATGGAGGTGTTGTCAACTGTGGGACAGGGATTTTCAGGGATACTTTGGTTGGACTTTCTGATTAAACATCACGCCAAAATTGACCTTTTGCAACATACGCTGGAACTCTATGGGAACTTGTTCTCATTGGGTGTAGCCGTTGCAAATGTTTCAGAGTCGCAAGATGCACCAATAGCTAAGGTGATACCAACTAAACTGCGTGATTTTGTGTGACAAAGTACGAACAGGTACAGGGAAGTTGATCTGGGTACCGGTGGATGTCGATGTGCCACAGCAGGGGTTATTCTTGGTAGAGCCACTACCGAGTAATGAGGTTTTAGACGAAAAGCATTGCTTTATTCGTAGGAGTGTATTATGGGTAATGGACATAAATGGGCAGTTTATGGTTCCGGTGAGTTTAGATAACTTCGGGCGGGATGATGTCGATCTGCCACAGTAGAGTTAATGGATGAAGAGGATATTGATATTTCGAGGCTAGACTATGATGTAAAGCAAACCGTCAGCACGTCTACACTTCATGACAAGGCAAATCATTTGAGAGGAAATGATCGTTCGGGTATGGAAGCATTATTACTAAAGTATAAAGCATTGTTTGAAGCACAGGGTACATTACCTGCTACACAGATAACACAGAATCGTATTCCGACAGGGAATAATGCTCCGGTGTATCGTAAGCCATACAGACTACCCCCATGAACCATGGACCTTGCCGTTGGTGGGGAGGCTTGCGTGCCTCAACGATACAGATAGCCGTACCATAGGTGCAACCACAAAGGAGGGGTATCTGTTGAGAGGCCAGACAAACGTGTGGTTCCTGAAGAGGTGCAGCAGCCTTTTCAGTAGTTGCAGGGGCAACAGTCTTAATGATTGACTGATCTGGCCCTGTAACACTAACCAAAACGGCCTTGCTGTTCTGGTACTGCGAACGGCTGAAAGCAAGGGGAAACTACAACCGTCATTTTTCCAGAGGGCATGCAGCTTAACTGTATGATTAAATGATGGTGGCGTCCTCTTGGGTAAAATATTCCGGAGGTAAAATAGTACCCCATTCAGATCTCCGGGCAGGGACTACTCAACAGGACATCGTCATCAGCAGAAAGAAAACTGGCGTTCTATGGATCGGAGTGTGGAATGTCAGATCCCTTAATAGGGCAGGTAGGTTAGAAAATTTAAAAAGGGAAATGGATAGATTAAAGTTAGATATAGTGGGAATTAGTGACGTTCGGTGGCAGGAGGAACAAGACTTCTGGTCAGGTGAATACAGGGTTATAAATACAAAATCAAATAGGGGTAATGCAGGAGTAGGTTTAATAATGAATAAAAAAATAGGAGTGCGGGTAAGCTACTATAAACAGCATAGTGAACGCATCATTGTGGCCAAGATAGAAATGGCTCTGAGCACTATGCGACTCAACTTCTGAGGTCATGAGTCGCCTAGAACTTAGAACTAATTAAACCTAACTAACCTAAGAACATCACACACACCCATGCCCGAGGCAGGATTCGAACCTGCGACCGTAGCGATCGCTCGGTTCCAGACTGTAGCGCCCAGAACCGCACGGCCACTCTGGCCGGCGCCAAGATAGACACGAAGCCCACGCCTACTACAGTAGTACAAGTTTATATGCCAACTAGCTCTGCAGATGATGCAGAAATTGATGAAATGTGTGATGAGATAGAAGAAATTATTCAGGTAGTGAAGGGAGTTGAAAATTTAATAGTCATGGGTGACTGGAATTCGACAGTAGGAAAAGGAAGAGAAGGAAACGTAGTAGGTGAATATGGATTAGGATTAAGAAATGAAAGAGAAAGCCGCCTGGTAGAATTTTGCACAGAGCATAACTTAATAATAGCTAACACTTGGTTCAAGAATCATGAAAGAAGGTTCCATACATGGAAGAACCCTGGAGATACTAAAAGGTTTCAGATAGATTATACAGTGTGTTACAAAAAGGTACGGCCAAACTTTCAGGAAACATACCTCACACACAATTAAAGAAAAGATGTTATGTGGACATGTGTCCGGAAACGCTTAATTTCCATGTTAGAGCTCATTTTAGTTTCGTCCACCTACGCTCAATGGAGCACGTTATCATGATTTCATAAGGGATACTCTACCTGTGCTGCTAGAACATGTGCCTTTACAAGTACGACACAACATGTGGTTCATGCGCGATGGAGCTCCTGCACATTTCAGTCGAAGTGTTCGTACGCTTCTCAACAACAGATTCGGTGACCGATGGATTGGTAAAGGCGGACCAATTCCATGGCCTCCACGCTCTCCTCACCTCAACCCTCTTGACTTTCATTTATGGGGGCATTTGAAAGCTCTTGTCTACGCAACCCCGGTACCAAATGTGCTCGTGCTCGTATTGTGGACGGCTGTGATACAATACGCTATTCTCCAGGGCTGCATCAGCGCATCAGGGATTCCGTGCGACGGAGGGTGGATGCATGTATCCTCGCTAACGGAGGACATTTTGAACATTTCCTGTAACAAAGTGTTTGAAGTCACGCTGGTACGTTCTGTTGCTGTGTGTTTCCATTCCATGATTAATGTGATTTGAAGAGAAGTAATAAAATGAGCTCTAACATGGAAAGTAAGCGTTTCCAGACACATGTCCACATAACACATTTTCTTTCTTTGCGTGTGAGGAATGCTTCCAGAAAGTTTGGCCGTACCTTTTTGTAACACCCTGTATAATGGTAAGACAGAGATTTAGGAACCAGATTTTAAATTGTAAGACATTTCCAGGGGCAGATGGGGACTCTGACCACAATCTATTGGTTATGAACTGTAGATTAAAACTGAAGAAACTCCAAAAAGGTGGGAATTTAAGGAGATTGGACCTGGATAAACTGACTAAACCAGAGGTTGTACAGAGTTTCAGGGAGAGCATAAGGGAACAATTGACAGGATTGGGAGAAAGAAATACAGTAGAAGAAGAATGGGTAGCTTTGAGGAATGAAATAGTGAAGGCAGCAGAGGATTAAGTAGGTAAAAAGGCGAGGGCTAGTAGAAATCCTTGGGTAACAGAAGAGATACTGAATTTAATTGATGGAAGGAGAAACTACAAAAATGTATCAAGTGAAGCGGGCAAAAAGGAATAGAAACATCTCAAAAATGAGATCGCAGGAAGTGCAAAATGGCTACGCAGGGTTGGTTAGAGGACAAATGTAAGGATGTAGAGGCTTATCTCATGAGGGGTAAGATAGATACTGCCTACAGGAAAATTAAAGAGACCTTTGGAGAAAAGAGAACCACTTGCATGAATATCAAGAGCTCAGATGGAAACCCAGTTCTAAGCAAAGAAGGGAAAGCAGAAAGGTGGAAGGAGTATATAGAGGGCCTATACAGGGGCGATGTACTTGAGGACAATATTATGGAAATGGAGGAGGAGGTAGATGAAGATGAAATGGGAGATATGATACTGCGTGAAGAGTTTGACAGAGCGCTGAAAGACCTAAGTCGAAACAAGGCCCCGGGAGTAGACAACATTCCATTAGAACTACTGACAGCCTTGGGAGAGCCAGTCCTGACAAAACTCTACCATCTGGTGAGCAAGATGTATGAGACAGGCGAAATACCCTCAGACTTCAAGAAGAATATAATAATTGCAATCCCAAAGAAAGCAGGTGTTGACAAATGTGAAAATTACCGAACTATCAGTTTAAAAAGTCAAGCTGCAAAATACTAACGCGAATTCTTTACGGACAAATGGAAAAAACTGGTAGAAGCCAACTTCGGGGAAGATAAGGTTGGATTCCGTAGAAATGTTGGAACACGTGAGGCAATACTGACCCTACGACTTATCTTAGAAGAAAGATTCAGGAATGGCAAATATACGTTTCTAGCATTTGTAGACTTAGAGAAAGCTTTTGACAATGTTGGCTGGAATACTCTCTTTCAAATTCTAAAGGTGGCAGGGGTAAAATACAGGTAGCGAAAGGCTATTTACAATTCGTACAGAAACCAGATGGCAGTTATATGAGTCGAGGGACATGAAAGGGAAGCAGTGGTTGGGAAGGGAGTGAGACAGGGTTGTAGCCTCTCCCCGATGCTATTCAACCTGTATATTGAGCAAGCAGTAAAGGAAACGAAAGAAAAGTTCGGAGTAGGTATTAAAATCCATGGAGAAGAAATAAAAACTTTGAGGTTCGCTGATGACATTGTAATTCTGTCAGAGAAAGCAAAGGACCTGGAAGAGCAGTTGAACGGAATGGACAGTGTCTTGAAAGGAGGGTATAAGATGAACATCAAGACAAACAAAACGATGATAATGGAATGTAGTCGAATTAAGTCGGGTGATGCTGCGGGTATTAGATTAGGAAATGAGACACTTAAAGTAGTAATGGAGTTTTGCTATTTGGGGAGCAAAATAACTGATAATGGTCGAAGTAGAGAGGATATAAAATGTAGACTGGCAATGGCAAGGAAAGCGTTTCTGAAGAAGAGAAATTTGTTAACATCGAGTATAGATTTAAGTGTCAGGAAGTCGTTTCTGAAAGTATTTGATTTGAGTGTATCCATGTATGGAAGTGAAACATAGACGATAAATAGTTTGGACAAGAAGAGAATAGAAGCTTTCGAAATGTGGTGCGACAGGAGAATGCTGAAGATTAGATGGGTAGATCACATAACTAATGAGGAGGTATTGAATAGAATTGGGGAGAAGAGGAGCTTGTGGCACAACATGTCTAGAATGAGGGATCGGTTGGTAGGACATGTTCTGAGGCATGAAGGGATCACCAATTTAGTACTCGAGGGCAGCATGGATGGTAAAAATCGTAGAGGGAGACCAAGAGATGAATACACTAAGCAGATTCAGGAGGATGTAGGCTGCAGTAGGTACTGGGAGATGAAGAGGCTTGCACAGGATAGAGTAGCATGGAGAGCTGCATCAAACCAGTCTCAGGACTGAAGACCACAACAACAACAACAGACTACCGAAACAATTAAAACCAATGGTAGAGCAATTAATAGAGCAACAACTGGAAGATGGGATAATCCAGCACAGTAATAGCCCTTGGTCTACTAGCGTGGTCCTAGTTCCGAAGAAGACACCGGACGGGTTGAAAACATTTCGCTTTTGTTGCGATACAGACATTTGAATGAACGGGCAGTGGTGGACGTATATCCGATTCCCAATATCACAGAAACGTTAGACAACCTAGGGCAGTGTAAATTTTTCTCCACTATGGATTTGCGAAGCGGTTATCACCAGATTGAAGTATGTCCGGAGGACAGGCGAAAAACAGTATTTACGAAGCATTGTGGTCACTTCAAGTATAAAAGAATGCCGTTTGGACTAAAAAACGCTCCTGCAACATTTCAAAGGTTGTTGGATGGAGTCCTTCGCGGGTTGAAACCGAAAAAATGCATAGTGTATCAGGATGACATTATAGTTTTTTCAAGAGATATAGAGCAGCATGTGGAACGGTTAGAGGAGGTGTTTAAAAGATAGAGGCAGCACGGCTAACATTAAGTTTGGACAAATGCCATTTTGTGCAAGCACAAGTAAATTATCTCAGGCAGGGTACCAGTCAGGACGGGGAACGGACAGATCCTCGTCTCACTTCTGCTGTACGAGATTTTCAGGTTCCGCAAACGGTTAAACAACTGCAATCGTATATTAGGCTTGAGAGCTATTATCGAAAAATCGTACAGGGGTTCGCAGAAATAGCTTCCAGTGGACGTCAGAGTGCGAGAAAGCATTTAAAGAGTTGAAACGGATCCAGTTTTGAAGTTTCCAAGCTTTTCGAAAGAGTTTATACTACAATGTGACGTGTCTAATCACGCTCTTGAGGTTGTACTTGGGCAAGAAATTGTTGGCAAAGAACATCCGATTGCGTTCGCGTCTCTTCAACTTAACAAGGCGGAACAAAATTACTCCACGACGGAGAAGGAATTGTTAGCGGTAATATAAGGGGTTTCATACTTTCGATGTTATCTGTGCGGTAGAAGGTTTAAGGTTGTGACGGATCATTCAGCTCTGAAATGGTTATTAGGTCTGAAAGACCCAGCGAGTAGGCTAGTGAGATGGGCGCTGAAACTCAGTCAGTTCGATTATGGGGCAATACACAAGCCAGGTGTGAAACATGCCAATGCTGACGCACTGAGCAGGAAAGTGGCAGTATTACAAGTAACTGGGGTGACTGAAGATGAGTGGAGAAGGTCACAAGCCGTGGATAGTGATTGCCAATTGTTCCGAAAGCAACCGCATTTCCTAGTACAGGACGGGTTACTTTGCAGGTCGACGAAATGCGGCCCGCGCGTCGTCGTACCAGCAGCGTTAAGATCTGAAGTTTTGCAACAGGCGCATGACCATTTTCTTCCAGGACATGGCTAGAGAAGAGCTACGGAGAGGCGGATAGCGGAGAAATTTTGGTGGAGGACACGACGTCAAGACGTGGACGGGTACGTCAGGAATTGTGTGCCATGCGCACAGCGTGCGGACTTGAGCCATCAAAAGGTTCAGCTTCAAAGATTACCAGAGGTAGACAGACCTTTCCAACAAATCGGAATCGATGTATTAGGTCCACTTAATAGGAGTGCATCAGGGAACAAGTATGTGTTAACAGTGATTGACCACTTTTCTAGGTATTTATTCATGGTTGCATTACCAGATCAGAAAGCAAGTACGGTGGCACAAGCTTTAGTTAATAATTGGTTACTCAGGTATGGGATACCTCAGTCCTTAATCTCGGATCAACGTACTAATTTCACGTCTGATCTGATGAAGCAACTGCGTAAGTTACTGAAGGTAAAGAAACTACGGACTAGTCCATTCCATCCGCAAGCAAACGGACGTACGGAGAGAGTGCATCGCACAATCGCTAAGATGTTGAGTCACTATGTAAATAGTCAACACACCGACTGGGATGTGTACTTGCAATTCTTAACCAGTGCATATAATAGTAAGGTACGTACATCGACGGGATCGTCGCCGTATGAAGTGGTGTATGGGCGGAAGATGCCATCACCTTTTGGCATGCTTCGTCCAAGGCTGGGAGCGGAGGGCGAGCATGTAAGGCAATTTGCGAAAACCATTAAGGAAGTATGGCAGAGAGTTAGACGAGCAAACACGAAAGCGTTGGAACGACAAGAACGGATGGGAGGTACAACGAGGAAGTTGCCACAGTACAGAGTAGGCCAATGGGTGCTACTAGCTAATCCGTATGTTCCAAAAGGGAGAACGAAGAAGTTCACAAACAAGTTCCAGGGACCGTACCAGGTAGTGGAAATGACATCACCTGTCAATGTAAAATTACAATTGCCTACGAAGACAATGGTGGTTCACGTTAGTAGAGTTAAGCCGTTCCAGGGGGCAGTAGATCCGTGTATATGTACTTCTCCTTCTGGCAGAAAGCGAAAAGAAGCGCCAGAAGCAGACAGTAAACCGGGTATTAAGTATAAGTTGCGTTCGAGGGATGTGCAGTTAGCAGTAATTATCATGTGTGTATTATTTTTGTGCGCAGGCAGGTGAGTGTGACGTTGATGTCACCAGAAAAATTCAGACAGAGTCTAAAGCAGTCAGAGGGAGAGTTTCCAGAGGGGGTAGAGCAAGTAGTGCTGATAATTGAAGCGAGTATGTCACTTTTTTATCATATGTCTAGGATTAAGGTAACAACGGATCTAGTTAAGATGTATATAGAGATTAGATTTCCAGTAACTAGTGTGGGGAGAAATTATCACTGTTGCACAGTGCATCCTTATCCGGTCAGATGGGAGCGCATGGGGAAGGGCGTACAGATCAGGACACAGGAGGTTTTATTAATTTCTAAGGAGGGGGATACTCATGCTACTACGTCGAGTTTAGAGTTGAGTAGATGTCTAATGGAGTCAGTTTCCATTTGTCCATCACGGATTGTTTTCACAGGCAAGGGGTCGTGTGAGGTCCAATTATTTAGGGCAGAAGCAGAAGCTTCGGAGTGTCAGAGAATAATAGTAAAGCCTACGCCACATTTTAAGCAAGTTGGGAAGCATTGGTTGTATTCTGTATTCGCTATGGAGAGGATATCAGCCAAGTGTTATGACAATGGGAATTGGACAGCAACCACGGAGATGGAATTACGGGACAGTGGTTTGCTAACCAACGGGACAAATTGTGAAGTAGTAGGTGATCGTTTCAGCTTACCAGCGACAGTCACGGGAGTCACCAAGGTTACAGATACTCATCTGACTTTGTACTGGCCAGATGCGTCATTCAGCATCGCTCGAGGAGAAAATTGGACGTATATTAAAAAAACCTTGGATGCTACACTATTGCAAACGATAGATAAACTAGTAGATTCGGAGAAAGGTCAAATTTCAATACAGCAATTATTGAGGCATGTGGAGGAGTACTAGACCAGGCAGAAACATAGCATAGTGACCATTGGTATTTCAACCAGTACTATTACCATGTTGATTGTATTTATCGGTGTGGTATATGTCCTATTAAAACGGAGGATTCATCATGTTAATGCAAGACTGCTCCATGAGATTCCTGTAGAATGGATTACCAGTAGGGCATGAGTCAGGGCAACCTGGATGTATTTAGGGAAGAAGTAGAATATAGGATAGAACTAGAGTCAACGTACGGGGTAAATTCGGGGACGAATTTAATTTTTAGGAGGAGGCAGTGTTGAGGCCACATTTAGTATGCATTACTTCACGCAGTGGAGAATGGCAAAACGGAGGCAGCCAGCAATCAAGGCGTTGCGAAGTAAGCGCGGCACAGATAGCCTTGCTGACAGTCGCAGTCTACCAACCGGCTGACGCAAGGATGCACGCAGACCGAGCGCCGAGTGAAGCCTGGAGAATGCTGAGTAAGGGGAAGTGAGGCCAGCACACTAAGTTACACTGCAATATACTGCGGGAGTAATAACAAGAAGCTACCACCGTGGGTAAAAAACGTCCTCCTGCCAGATATAAATAGCGGAGTGCAGGCAGCAACGGACAGAAGGCATTAGGAAGCAGTTCGGATCTGAGGACGGACGTGGTCCGTGTCCGAATGTTCAGTCTTCGTAGGTGACGATTCCGGAAGCCTGTTCCAGCTCGCAGGAGTTATCCGTTCGCCGCCAGATGTCAACTTCAGCTCTGGGGGTCGGCCCGAGTTCGGTCGGCACCATGGCTGACAACTACAGCGAGAACTTCCAGCAGGACCGGCCACAGCGTGGTCTTGGTCACAGGCGTCACCGGAGAGTGATGCCCGGACTTCACGGCAACCCGGAGCCACGGCGCGTGGTCCAACCATGACGGAACCTCGCAGACATTGCGACTAATGGCTTCCCAGCCGCCGGTGCAGCAGGCATCGGCAGCTGACCTCACTGTGACGCGGCTCCGTGGGCGTGCCCGTACTGGGGGCGCCGAGCGGCGACGAGTTCATCTCAACCACAGGGCATCCTGACTTCAGCGGAGCACCGGTGGCCTGGGGCTCCGAGTGCGATGGGCGGCGCGCGTTGCGCACATTGTCGGAGAATCTACGCAGCAGCAGCCAGGTGGAGGGAACCGCAGGGCTGGGCAGCGACGACGAGGGAGAAATTGTAAAGAAAGTTCAATAAATAATTGTAAAACTCCACGCCGTCTCAGTCTTTGGCGCAGCCACTGTGTATGCTGCTAACAAGTACTGCAGAAGTCATAACAAGTAGCAAACGGCCATAACAACTGCTGTAGAAGTCGTAACAACTCGCCATCTGGCGTAACACATATATGAAGTGAGATAGAGCGAGTAGTGTTCTGGTTAGTGTCGTGTGTTGATCCCCAGCAGGTCACTTTGTCCACCACAGATCCCATTTTAGTAAAGCTTTTGCTAAATAAATATTTTTGTATGATGTTTCTTTAATAATTTTGTTGTCTTGTCTTGTTTAACAATTCGATTATGAATTAGACTACAACTTCTCCCTGAGTTCTGATTAACAATTAGACTACAACTTCTCCCTGAGTTCTGATTAACAGTTACTTCGCATTTTTATGGCAGTTTAGATCAGAAACATAAGGAGTAGCTTTTCCATTTGGTGTCCACTGCGTGGATCTTTACTTCATTAACAATAATCCTTCTTTCATCTTTACTGACAAAATACAGTCCAATGCCCTTCACGTTCGTGTTATTGATATGTCATGGTTCACGATAGTGATGTAGTAGTAAAATCATTACCCACGTGCTAGAAATATCACAGACAACATTGTGGGTTCCTTGATGTGATTTAAAGTTCCGTCGTATTTCATGTGTAAAGTGGCCCCTAGACGGTCAACAATACCGTACAATGACATTGTGCAATATTACCGATGTTCTCCCTAGACTGCTCAATAATTTTGTGCAATAATACTGTTGTTCGGAATGATGGACGATAAAGATGCTGCTGCTATAGTGACATGTTTACTTTGTTGCAAGCAGAATAGAAATGTGGATGAAAAATTTGTTCTAGTAGAGCCAAAGATAGGGATTCCATCTGTCCCGGTATATCGGGAGCGACACCATTATGGACCTTCTTGTTCCGAGATTCCGAGAAGACACATTTTTGTCCACATTTTGCAAAATTATCTTACGAGCTTGGCTCAAGTATTGAAGTAACGTCATCTGTTAGCGCAACATGTAAATGCAGCCTCAGTTTGTTTTATTTATGCCAACAAGTTCATATTGACAAGGTAATCTCACAGACGGCGTTGCACATTGCGTATCCTGTATCGACGATGCAAGCAACTTCTACATCTAGCGCCATCATTCGAGAAAGTACTAGACTTCTCCGATAGCATGGGGCTGCAACTATTTCAGGAACGACACGCGGAAGAATCGGGCAGTTCTCATTTGAATAGCGATCTGATAAGACGTTTCTTTCTAATCGTAATAAGAACAACGAGTGCAAGGTAGCATCGTCTGAAGTGTTTACTGCGGGTATGTGGAGCGTGAAGTGTATAGTGACGTATACTTCGATGACTAAAGTGTTATTGTCGATTGTTTATTGTCTATTAAACTTATCTTATCAAAGCTTACGAAGACGCTTGAGGATGGAAACAGAAAGTGTCACTTTTCGGGTGATTACACATAAGAGGGGTCTTTTGCAAGAAAGGACGTACGGACCAGGAAACGCTGTGTGAGATTTGTAGCTGTTTCATCCCAGTAACTCACGGAGGTAAGCAGATATGAGGCATCACAAACAGATTCATGGTAGCGTCGACATCAAAACCTATTTCTACATTCATGATTAAAGAAGATACCGAAGAAGAACTGCTCGTTGCTGCTGCAAAAATAACAACAGCTTCTAAAGTTGCCAATCATCATCAGACCTTCCGTTCTCTTGGCTGTACCGTAAAACCGAATGCTGCAATGTAACCTGACTCCAAAGTCACCGTAAAGTAGTCTACAGCCAGGACCGAAGCTACAGTGATTGTTAAGAGTATTCTCACAGCACACTCCGTCTCAGAATCCATAAAACAATTGCAAGAAGTTTCATTTTACGACATGGGCGTTGACGCATCAATCCACAAGACTGAAAAGATGTATCCTTTAGTTGTTTAATACTTCACTAAAACAGACGGAATCCATCAGAAGCTGCTGAAGTTTGATTATCTGAATAACGAAACATCGAATTTTCGTCTAGACACTTTGAGACAACAACAAATTCATTTAGATAAATTAATCGCTTTTCGTGGGGACAACACCAATTCCAACTTCGGGGGGTTCATCGACGCGGCCAGCGGAATGTTTCTCAGCAAATTAAAGAAGAAATAGGAAAAAATGTAGAAGGAATTAAATGCCCTACCCATATTCTCCACAATGCTATATCAGACGCTGCTAGAGTCTTATATGTCTACATTGAAATAATAGTCATGAAAATATTTATTTATTTTTCATCATACACGGTAAGGACAGAGAAGCAGAAACAGTTCTACTTTGATGTCAATCATCAGATTCTTCTGTCCGCAGTTGAGAGAATTCTTAAGCTTTGGATTCCATTAAGACAATTTTTTGAGCCGAAGGCGGCACCTAAAATAATTTCAGTTTTTTTCATTAGTCCGATCAGTGAAATTTATCTCATGTTTCTGCAGCCAAACTTGGCTCTGTTTGTAAAAAGTATAAAAAGCATGGAGAAGAATAAAGTCTCGATAATTAGATGTCTGAATGAAAGGAAGATTGCCAATTTTATTGGCTTGCAAACCAGGATGAATGTGAACATATTAAAGACTGAGAACCCTAACCAAGAAATAATATGATTTCAAAATCTGGGGAAGAGACAATGGCTCTCTATACCATACCATTTGATTAGAGAAACGGGCTATCGCTTTTAATAAATGTCAAGTATTTGATTAGATGACTCTATCTGTAACCCCAGACTGGGCGATGATAGAAAAGACTATTATATACCTGACTGAAAATGGTCTGAAGATTTCAGGCGAGAATTGTTTTCAGGAATATAATTTGTAGCCGAAGAGCTTTTTAGAAACTGCGCGTGTCTCAGAAGACCGGAAGTCTAAACTCTCTGTGGAAGAAAGATGGATTTACGTTGTGAAGGAAACCTAAAATCCTGAACGCAAATACCAACTGCTAAAATTATGCGAGTATTTTTTTACTATTCCCGCACACGGCGCCATTGTGGAATGAGTACTTTCGCTGATGTCGGCTCAGTGGGCTGATGAAAGAAATCGACTGCTGCCAGGGACTGTGGAATCAATCTTACAGTGCCAGTTTAACTACAAGCTGATTTACATGGAGTTTCATAAATAAGTAAAAGCGAAAATAGACTTGCTGAAAAAGGTGAAATCCTTCGAAAAATGTGGCGTACCGACTAGCTCTGCCCCATCAAGTTTCGTGTAATTGTGTTCTAAATAAAAAGTAAGTAATGCCGGTTATTCGCGGCTTTCCCGCACGATATTTCAACTGCGTGGCTCGCAGTCGTCTTCAGGTGCTGTCTGATACTGGACAGCACCTGAAAAAGACTGCGAGCCACGCTGTCGAAATATCGTGCAGGAAAGCCGCGAATAACCTGCAGAAACCCGATTTAACAACATGACAACGCCTCGCCGGGAAAGCTTTAAGAATTACAAAAAGTAATAATATTAAATAAATTTTTTACTTAATTTCTGCACCTCAATCTCAAAGTGTCTTGACGAGGTCCCAGCTGGATATGGCAGCCCTAGTGACGATCTCATACAAAAACTTGTTGAGAGAGATAAGGTTAGTGAAAACAAAAGATTATCATAACTCTTTGTGTGTTGACGGTCCAACATTCGATACATTGCTGAAAAACGATCCTCCATATACATTGCCGTTGGCGTCCCCGAACATAAACACCGTCCCTCGTCCGCCCGCGTCAGTGCTAGGACTGTTGACATTTTTAAAAATATCGGGAAACTGATGTATCGTTATTGAGAAAAATGTCATTACCGGCCCTCGATATATCGAAAAAATACATCTATATATCGACGCGGAAAATTACGACTCACTGGGCTACAAAAATATCAACTGCACATTGTAAATATACTACCGGTTTTAGAGCTGTGTATTTAATTATAGATTTATTATCAGATATTCTGTAGGTTAACAAGCTAGCAACCTGCTTATTCACCGTGTAGCAAAAACTGAAAGGAAATCGATGCACGTTCACGCTTGGCGATAATTACTTTGCTAACAATGGTAACTGCATGTAAGTGCCACATTAAAAGGTGTCTGATGGGTCAGCCGTTCGGTTTGGTCAGATATCGCATTTGTCTGGAACACTTCATGCTGACTTCTCCGTTTGTTCATTTCTGAAACGCCAGCGAACTAGCAGTTGTAGTGTTGGCTTAAACAATGCAGTTTCTGCTGGTAGCGCCGATTACATCAGCGTTTCCCTCACACATCTCTGCCCCACCGCAAAGACCAGTCTAGTCCAGAATGAGATTTTCACTCTGCAGCGGAGTGTGCGCTGATATGAAACTTCCTGGCAGATTAAAACTGTCTGCCAGACCGAGACTTGAACTCGGCAGAATTGAAGCTGTGAGGACGGGTCGTGAGTCGTGCTTGGGTACCTCAGATGGTAGAGCACTTGCCCGCGGAAGGCAAAGGTCCCAAGTCCGAGTCTCGGTCCGGCAGACAGTTTTAATCTGCCAGGAAGTTTCACCAGTCTTGTCATTTAGGGTTTTGTTCATAATTTTCAGCAGCTGGTTTTGGAGGAAGCCAATGTGAAGAAATAACACACTATTTGTCTCAAAAACTTTTTTTTTTTAACTCAGCTGTTATGCTATTTCTACACATCGCAAATCTTGTTATTACATTCACACATCCCCCAGCACAATCGGGCTTCTCGTTTATACCACCTATACTAGCTTCACACAAAGAGAAAGACGTGATGAAAACTAAAAAATTAGTAAGTCTCTTTCACACAGTGAAAGCAAAATTGTTTTCTACTGCAGTTTCTAAAGAGGGATGTCAAATATTTACCGGAAATGGCGAAAAAATATAATATAAAATAAAAATATCGGCACTCGATATTGCCATTTCGATATCGGTACATCGATCTGTGGCGAATTAAATTTCGATATATACACTCATGCTCATAAATTAAGGATAATTGCAGAATGTGGTGCCACACAACGTGGCACGACACCAAACTGGCGCTAAAAGCATAGGCACATAGGGAACACACATCACACAGATCTGGAAGTCCACGGTATTGGTGATAAGTTGAGAAAACCGTTCCGAAACACATTTGCTACAAAGCGCCACTGTTTTCTGCGCAGGCACCCCGACATCAGTATGGGATATGATCACCATACACGCGTACACAGGCCGCACAACGGGTTGGCATACACTGGATCAGGTGGCCGAGCATCTGGTGGGGTATAGCCTCCTGTTCTTGTACCAGTGCCTGTCGGAGCTCCTGAAGTGTCGTAGGGGTTTGAAGACGTGAAGCGATACGTCGACCGAGAGCATCCCAGACGTGCTCGATGGGGTTTAGGTCTGGAGAACAGGCAGGCCACTCCATTCGCCTGATATCTTCTGTTTCAAGGTACTCCTCCACGATGGCAGCTCGGTGGGGCCGTGCGTTTTCATCCGTCAGGAGGAAGGTAGGACCCACTGCACCCCTGAAAAGGCGGACATACTGGTGCAAAGTGACGTCCCAATACACCTGACCTGTTACAGTTCCTCAGCTAAAGACATGCAGGGATGTACGTGCACCAACCATAATCCCACACCACACCATCAAACCACGATCTCCATACAGGTCCCTTTCAAGGACATTAAGGGGTTGGTATCTGATTCCTGGTTCACGCCAGATGGAAACCTGGCGAGAATCACTGTTCAGACTATACCTGGACTCGTCCGTGAACGTAACCTGGGACCACTGTTCCAATGACCATGGTTCAAATGGCTCTGAGCACTATGGGACTTAACTTCTAAGGTCATCAGTCCCCTAGAACTTAGAACTACTTAAACCTAACTAACCTAAGGACATCACACACATCCATGCCCGACGCAGGATTCGAACCTGCGACCGTTGCGGTCGCGCGGTACCCGACTGTAGGGCTAGAACCACTCGGCCACCCCAGCCGGCCCAATGACTATGTACTGTGTTCTTGACACCAGGCTTTACGGGCTCTCCTGTGACCAGGGGTCAGTGGAATTCACCTTGCAGGTCTCCGGGCGAATAAACCATATCTGTAGGCTGTGTGTCTGGAGACAACTGTTGCAGTGGCTGCGGTAAGGTCCGAGCAAGGCTACCTGTAGTACTTCGTGGCCGTCTGCGGGCACTGATGGTGAGATATCTGTCTTATTGTGGTGTTGTACACTGTGGACGTCCCGTATTGTAGTGCCTGGACACGTTTCCTGTCTGTCGGAATCGTTGCCATAATTTTGAGATCACACATTGTGGCACACGGAGGGCCCGTGCTACGACCTGCTGTGTCTGACCAGCATCCAGTCGCCCTAGTATTCTACGCCTCATAACGTGATCAATATTTCTTTGAGCCATTTTCAACTCACAGTCACCATTAGCACGCCTGAAAACGTCTGCACACTTACTTGCTGCACCGTACTCTGACATGCATCAACGCACCTCTGCGTATGTGGACTGCTGCCAGCGCCACCGTGCGACGACCGCAGGTCAAATGCACCGCATGGTCATACGCCGAGGTGATTTAAACCCGCAAACCGCCCACCAGAGAGCGTTGTTTCACCATGTATCAGCATTATCCTTAATTTATGAGCATGAGGGTAAATCGGTAGTTTTTGGAGTAAGTATCGATTACCGATTTTTAATCAACATCTCTAGTCAGCGCTTATGTATTACGCTAGTATACCTTGCTACTGGCAATTCTTTTGAAGACTTTAAATTTACAAGTGCAGTTTCAAGGTATCGGATTTGAGACACATTACGTATGAAAACGTATCCTGCCATAACACGTGCCCTAAAGAATTATATTCGGGTAAATAAGGTTTACACGGAGATCAGTATGTGTATATATTCTTATTCATAACTTTGTACTAATTATTTTTTTTAAAAAATATTCTTCCTGTACGTCCCCTATATTTTCTGAGCAACAAATCATGCGATTCATCATTCTCAGCAATTGTTTTTGTACCCAACTGTCCTAACATCCCACAATACCAGCAATGTTTTGTGCAATTCGATTCACTCTAATAATAATACTCTTTTGTCTGGTTTCTAACTGATTTGTCACGCAACAAAAGAAACTAACCTGCCTGGACTGTGTAGCACGCGAGAGACAGTCAAGGATATCGTCAATACTGTTCACAACCGGCGCAATATTTCCAGACAGCGCAGTATATGTCCGAAGTTTGTGATGTTCTCTGTATTACTGCACAATCTCTCAATTTGAAGCATCATCCATACTGTCACACGAAAGATATTTCAGTTTTGTTTGTTTCTACACTGGCAGGAAACATTTTCTTAGTGAACTCGCAGCGTCTGCATCGCTGCTTGCCGTATTGTTTTCGAATTGTCTTCTACTTCACGTCTACAGATGAGGAAACTGCAATGTGTGCTGCTGCCTTATTAATACTCAAAGGTTCACGCAAACAAAATAAAAGGCTTCGTCGTCGATGTTTTTTTCATTTTTTATTTTTTCATCGTGACTTTTGGCCTGAAGGCAATACAGCCACTCTCAGTGTTTGGAGCTTTACAGAAGAAGGTGGTATTTATCAAAGAATTTCATAATTAGTCTGAAAACTACGAAATTATTTTGATGAAGGAGAGAGTTGGTGTAGTTGGTAATGGCTGATGACATCGGATTAGTTTGAAATCGATATGCTAGTTTGCACAGAATCATCGTCATTGGTGAACGAAAACATACTATAGAAGAACTTGTTACGAGAAATGAATATGGGAGACAGCTGTAGTTTCCGTAATTTCACTCGGAAAACATCTACCGATTCTGCATTTTTAGCAAACATGATAGCCTCATCCTTTTTATTTTTTTTTTTTAGACATACATTTTAGGAAAGCAACTACAACCATTCATGCTGTTAATCTTAGCTTTTTGACAACGGGAGGCTCATTTCAGAGCCTTCAGTATTTATTTCACATTTCGAGGCAAGCTGCGACAAACGACTTATTTTCTTTTCTAAGCAGTCTTTGTCAGTATTCCACCAAATGTAGCAATAGTTCTTTGCTGAGTGTCTCGTACCTTATTGCTATTCTCGTTGCTATTCTCGTACTGCTTGCTTCATATATTCCCCGCAGCAGCGACGATAACAACTATAATACATAGTTTGCTGCCTGCTAAATAAACATATACTAGAGCCGTGCAGCGGTGACATGTGGTAGCTGGCCAGAAACATTGTTTCCTTTGATTTGTACCGACACTGCTCCGGATAGATGTTACTCTGTCGACCACATCAAGTAGGCGGAAACATATTTCGAAAATATGTTTCAAGTTAATGGTGTACGCGACTTCACACATCTGGAAAATATTGTCAATATTATTTAGCTACTCCGTGTACGATTCGGTGTGATACGTGCCTTCACAAAACAAGATCTCTGAACAGACGATAGCACACGTTAGTTTCCACTATCTGCAACAGAAAGTCGATAAAGAGTTACGGAATTGTAAAAACGCGCTCTGCGTTAGCGGAAACAGATCGGCGCATGCGTCGCAGTGAATCTAGTTGCTCTCGGAAACCTCAGAGGCCAGCACTGCCCATGCAGGTGTTCTGCTGTCTGAGACATTTCGTCACAGTAACTCACCAATAGCCGGTGTCTGCGGTTGGATCAGAGGCGCGGGAACTTTTGCACTGTACTAACTTTGTGACCTACGTAAGCCTGCCGCGTATTACGTTTCACGCCCGATTTCGCACATTACACCGGTGTTGGCAACAATTCTGCTTCAGCCGTCACGATTCTGTTTTCAGTCGCAATGGATATCGAGAAAGTGGGCGAGAAACTTGGCACTAAAAGACGATGGTTAAAGGAGTTCCTGTCAGAATTGGCGGGATCATTTCTACTAGTGGTAAGAGTTTCATAAATTTGTTCTTTCATATGACAGCTTTAATATTTTGCCTATATATATGTATATATTTTTTTTATT
Source organism: Schistocerca nitens (assembly GCF_023898315.1). Lineage (NCBI taxonomy): Eukaryota > Metazoa > Arthropoda > Insecta > Orthoptera > Acrididae > Schistocerca > Schistocerca nitens. Next base: position 279,165,157 of record NC_064618.1, on the reverse strand, counting down.
CAGCAACATTCAACAAGATTCTATGATTTTGAATTTGCACGATGTCTTCGCAAAGTACAGAGGATTTTATTTTCGCTGTTGCCCATTTATATCAACTGTAAATAGTTTAAAAATTTAGTCGTCTGTCCTTCAGACGTATTACGCAACAATTTACTTAAAAATATTGCACAAAGCAGCTTGCACCGAACACAGTATAAATGAAATAATATTTTGTTTCCATTTTCAAACCTCAAATTTATATATAAGGTACTGCATTCCTTTATTTTAACGTTCGTTTGTCGATTAATTATGTGCTACAGTGAAATGAGCGGCCTGCATACGTAACATCGAAATCTGTGCCTGTATAATTACAAGCCCCTACTTCATTTATGACTGCAAACTCTAACTGAACTTAATCAGAGGATACTTGATTTTACTTGTTTAATTAATTAATTTATTTATGTATTTAATTTTTCTTTGTACTGTTGATTTTCTGCCTACAGCGGCCAGGGCAGCATGTAGAATCTTTCCCGCCAAGTCACAGACAATATAACACAACAGATGATATGATCTAAAGACAGTTCTGTTGTTGCACATACGAAAACTACCTATCTCATCCAATTACTCAGTCTCACGATATAACATTAAATTTATCGTTCTACAGGGCTATAAATTTTAAACTGTATATGTTCTTTTACTCAGTAAATGTGATAGTAATCTCTCTTTCAAACACATATCTATCAGTTAATACGCTTAATTTTATTCATTTTCGACATAATTTGTTCTCGCTAAATTGAATTCAGCATGGTAGTGATCTGTTCTCATCTGGTTAGAGTATAGCTCATTTGACATAATAGAGATTACTCCTATGATTAATTTTCTAATAATGTACGAAAATATTGCCTGGAACAGCCCTTCTGTTTTAGTACTAGCGAATCCAGCAATGTTACGCAATTGCTAAACATTTGTGGGAATTGCATATACATTCTAAATTCCTTGCTCCCCCCCTTTCTTCCCATCTTCTCATCCCCCTTCTCTCTCCATACACCTCCTCCTTTCCCGTTTCTCTGTGCATAACCTCCTCCTTGCTCTCTCTGTCCATCTCCCCCTGCCCACTCTCTACGTCCATAACAGTAGACCTTCTGTAAAAATTTGAAGTAAGCCCATCATGATCTGTTCGAGATTTTTGGTAACAATGTACTCATTTATATATTATATACATAATATTTATATGTGTAATGTAATACAAAAGTATATAGCTTATGTCAGTCCGAATGTTCATTAGAGTATCGTGTAAAAATTGATACAAAATCGATAAAGAATTTTTCGACATTTGTGGTAACAACTCTTCCCCCTTTTTATATTAAATATATAACTATATTAGACATTTTACAAAAATATGTAGCCCATCTGCTTATGTCCGTCCGAATGTTGGTTAAATTATCGTGTAATACTTTAAAGTAAATCGGTCAGGAACTTTTCGAGATTTGTGGTAACAACTCTTCCCCCTTTATATATTAAATATATATCTATATTACATATTTTACAAAAATATGTAGCCTATCTGCTTATGTCCGTCCGAGTGTTGGTTAAAGTATCGTGTAAAAATTTGAAGTAAACCGGTCAAGAACTTTCGAGATTTTCGGTAACAAAGTTTTCCCTTTATATATTATATATAACTATCAAACTGATTTTTTGTTATGAAACCATGTGACAGCCGAACTATCAAATTGAATGCAATTTTTTAATTCTCTTTTTCGTATCAAAAATACCATTACCACCCATAATTACGAACACACAAAAAGCAACCAAATCGGTCGAGCCGTTGTCGAACGATGATGTTTCAAAATCAATTTTAATTTTCTTTCACACAAACCTTATCCTGACATTATGAACGCAATAAAGTCAACAATCAACCAAATCTGTCGAGCCGTTCTTAATTGATGATATTTCTTACATTTCCGACTCTTCCATTGAATTTTCCAAAAAGTATCTTCGTACAAAAAAAAAAAAAAAAAGAGAAAAGATCAACCAAATCCCACAGCCCATTATCAGGTGATGATCTTTCATACACGGGGCAACTGATTGTTATTTATATAGATTTGCAATAGAGTTCTTAGTTTTAGGTATCAGTTTTTCTCGTCACCGCAACAAATGTCAACCCAGCCCACTTTAACGTCTTTATCTTATTCTGATGAGTGTTTTTGCTGTTCCTCGTATCAGTAGGAATCCTAGATTTGCAGAATGTGAGAGAATATGAATTCTAAAGAAATCCCTACATGAGCGACGAATCGCAGCGATCCATCGCAAGGACAGGCGATCGTTTTGTAGATCGTACGTGTGTGGGCAAATCGCAGCAATCGGTCGCTGACTGCATGGAAATCACGGGTAAATTGATGTCTCGTATGTGATGTGTGGTTATATGGCCCCCTGGCTGTGACTCTTTCGTTTAATTATCGAGCGTGGTTGTGCAGTTTGGTTTCGTTTCACTTTGCACAGGTCGAGCAACAATTTATAGTTATTCATGGGTCATGAACCACTCAGAGATGTGAAATTGAGGCCACAGTTGCCGTTTACATTAAGAAGTAATACAAAACACACCCTCCGTTTTTACCGTGATTAACGCTTTGAAGCATGTGCTGTAGAAATAGAATTGATGAGAAGTTCATAGCAAAACTCACGGTACACCAGGCTCCATGTGGTGATTCTTAGTTATTTGAAGCAACTGCACTTTTTATTAGAATTTTTAACTTATTAGCAAAATGGCATACCTTATTATTAATTGGACATTTTAGTTTAAATGGTCAGGGCAAATCTGTTATACAGTTACACTCAAATCCCTTGTCATTTCATATTATCTCTCTTGCCCACAACATTTCTGACACGAGGTACGGTATTTAGCATTGCTCCTATTGATATAGTTACACCAAGATTGTAAAATAAATTCTGTAAACATTTGCAGGTAAACTCTAAGACTAATAAAGAAAAAGTAATTTGGGACTAATAAATGAAAAACGAATTGTGTTAGCACACTAGAAAGACGTACACAGCACATGTGGCGTTACTGAAAAATGTAATACGTATATTCTGTATAGTAACCTACATTTCTGAGGAAAAACTTTCAAAACAAGTGTAACGCGGTGTATACAATACACCCTTTTTTTTGTTGCAAGTATTCGTGGAGATACGGCGATTAACTGCCACTGCTGCTAAACATGGCAGTTCGTTTTCCATAGCAGAACTTCTAGAAACAGTGGTGTTCGTAATACTGGTTGAAATTGCATGGCAATTCGCTCTCCTGGGCGAAGTAGAAGCGATCAACAGATTGCAGCGATTCGCATGAGACGAATCACTGCAATCAAGCGCTCGCTTGTGGGACCCTTAAAATCAATTGCGGAGTTTTGGAGCGTAAGACTTCGTAAGACAACTGCTTAATCTATGGTCGAACGGCTTCAAAGTTTTGTAAGTCTTTCGCTAAATATTAATGAGTCTTAATGTATAATAAGATTTTCGTTAATCACTCGATGTCGCTCCTTTTAAATTTCGTGTTTCAAACAATTGTTTTTGCTGTGGCATAACCATGTAACATTTAGACGTGATGTAATCACTTGACCTAAAAGATTTGTCATGGACGACGTCGCTTTCGTACATAAGTTTTCGACATAAGCTGATAAAATCGCCCGAAGTAAGTACCATTCACTCAAACAGTACCCCACGAGTCTACATTTATTATAACCGTTACCTTTCTGCAATTCGAGAAACACGGATGTTGACACTAGCGCTAAGCAGCGATATTGCTAAACTTAAGTGTCAACACGTTGCAGCTCTCGATGTTTTCGGTATCTGAAGAACTCCACTTCGCTGTACCTATAGGCATATCATCAACACTTTCTTCTTATCCATTTCATCCGTTCGACTGAGGAACAAAGTACCTAGTAACCTGTGCCTTACCCCAACCTCTCTGCATTTAAGATGAGATTAAAGCCTAGCGTCACCATCGTCGCAGCCTCCCTCTCGGCGTCTCCCAGCTTCCTTCTTTCTCTCGAACAGCGAAAAGGTATTCAGTCACATTGTCAACGCTACCTCTGCTTTCCTCATCGATCCCCTAGGGCAACTTCTCCCATTTGTTTCCTTCTCTATTGTTACTATACTTTTCTGTTAGTTGTTCTCACACACATTCGACAAAAACATCAAAAGGGAAATTACTCAACACAATGACAATCAGACTGACATTTCTGAAATACCATAAATTCAATACTGCGTTATTATTATTTTTTATCTTCGTACTGACCAAACAGAATCACTTAACTACAATTTATCTTATCTATTTATTGTCTCTTATTTTTCCACTACTCTTTCATCGTCTCCCCATGTTGTCTTTTCCTTTGTTCTGTCCATGTTGTACCTGATTTCTTATTTCTTCTGTTTTGAAAGCCTTCTAAACTTAGTATTTTATTCTTAAGAGGGTTTCTTTCTGTCATATTCGAATCTTCGGTGTTATTTATTTCTGGTTATTTTCTTATTTCTGTAATCCGTGTTGTGTGATGGGTGCCCATACCCGCCGACAATGGGGCATCCCCCCCCCTCCCCCCTCTCTGCGAGAGCTAAAATATAGTGTAGTCATGCGTTTATTTAAAAGTCGGTATTACGCAGGTTTTTATCAAGGTAGGAACTAGAACTTTTTTATGGCTACTTAAAAGCCTCCACTTGTCTTCCAAAACATTAAAATTACCCCATACCCTCAAGTTTCGGTTCCCCTCCTCACAGACTACTGTATGTGTGCGCTTGATCCATGCTACAGTTGATTTCTTTTTCAAAAATACAGGGATATTTGCTTCATTAGTCTGTTCTCATGTATTCAGTAGAGGTGTCCAAAGATGATTAACCTTCGCATTGCCATTACTTCCTTATATTCTGTATGTCTGGTACACCTCCTCATTATTTCTCATTTTCCAGCCATCTGTAGTTGGTGCTGCTTCCACTATTTTGCTAATAATCCATCTTTCCAGTATCTTTATTCTGTACAGCCTATAGCTCATCGTTAGGTATTAACACGTGCACATATATTCTCATCTTATCATTGTGGTATAGTGTTTCACTTTTGTATTTATAGATATGCGTTTCTTATTGTAGATATTTTTTGCCAAACAATTAGCTCTTTCCACTTTATTAACACTTACATCTATTAAAATTTCTTCTAGTCCAACTGTGTGGTTTCTGTATGGTATTTTTAGTTGCTAACCCATTCTGTTTTACCTATTTCTGTTTCTGTTTATTTTGGTGTATTTATTATATTTGTCACGCATTTTGTTTATTAGCTGAAATGTTCAGACCATTTCTATTAGCTGTTCTTTCCAGCAGATTTAAATGAGTAACTGGTAACGTACGATTTTCTAAAAGTATTGCAAAATCATCTGCAAAAGACAGGCAATGTACTTTAATCCCATTTGATTTCCTTCCCAGGATTATTGGTTGAATTTGTGATTTTTTTAGCTCTAAATTCTAGAGCCTTACAAATTTTCTCAAACCATGAAAATAAAGATGGTAAACAGTCCCCTTGTGGAACATCAGTTTTTATTTCAAATGGATGAGCTATTTCTCCCACAAATTTCTCTTTACATGTCTTATTTGTTAAAATTCTCTAATGATTATATTTATTTTCTCTGTCTATAAAATCAAAACCTTTCACAAAATCAATAAGTGATACTACACTCCTGGAAATGGAAAAAAGAACACATTGACACCGGTGTGTCAGACCCACCATACTTGCTCCGGACACTGCGCGAGGGCTGTACAAGCAATGATCACACGCACGGCACAGCGGACACACCAGGAATCGCGGTGTTGGCCGTCGAATGGCGCTAGCTGCGCAGCATTTGTGCACCGCCGCCGTTAGTGTCAGCCAGTTTGCCGTGGCATACGGAGCTCCATCGCAGTCTTTAACACTGGTAGCATGCCGCGACAGCGTGGACGTGAACCGTATGTGCAGTTGACGGACTTTGAGCGAGGGCGTATAGTGGGCATGCGGGAGGCCGGGTGGACGTACCGCCGAATTGCTCAACACGTGGGGCGTGAGGTCTCCACAGTACATCGATGTTGTCGCCAGTGGTCGGCGGAAGGTGCACGTGCCCGTCGACCTGGGACCGGACCGCAGCGACGCACGGATGCACGCCAAGACCGTAGGATCCTACGCAGTGCCGTAGGGGACCGCACCGCCACTTCCCAGCAAATTAGGGACACTGTTGCTCCTGGGGTATCGGCGAGGACCATTCGCAACCGTCTCCATGAAGCTGGGCTACGGTCCCGCACACCGTTAGGTCGTCTTCCGCTCACGCCCCAACATCGTGCAGCCAGTGGTGTCGCGACAGGCGTGAATGGAGGGACGAATGGAGACGTGTCGTCTTCAGCGATGAGAGTCGCTTCTGCCTTGGTGCCAATGATGGTCGTATGCGTGTTTGGCGCCGTGCAGGTGAGCGCCACAATCAGGACTGCATACGACCGAGGCACACAGGGCCAACACCCGGCATCATGGTGTGGGGAGCGATCTCCTACACTGGCCGTACACCACTGGTGATCGTCGAGGGGACACTGAATAGTGCACGGTACATCCAAACCGTCATCGAACCCATCGTTCTACCATTCCTAGACCGGCAAGGGAACTTGCTGTTCCAACAGGACAATGCACGTCCGCATGTATCCCGTGCCACCCAACGTGCTCTAGAAGGTGTAAGTCAACTACCCTGGCCAGCAAGATCTCCGGATCTGTCCCCCATTGAGCATGTTTGGGACTGGATGAAGCGTCGTCTCACGCGGTCTGCACGTCCAGCACGAACGCTGGTCCAACTGAGGCGCCAGGTGGAAATGGCATGGCAAGCCGTTCCACAGGACTACATCCAGCATCTCTACGATCGTCTCCATGGGAGAATAGCAGCCTGCATTGCTGCGAAAGGTGGATATACACTGTACTAGTGCCGACATTGTGCATGCTCTGTTGCCTGTGTCTATGTGCCTGTGGTTCTGTCAGTGTGATCATGTGATGTATCTGACCCCAGGAATGTGTCAATAAAGTTACCCCTTCCTGGGACAATGAATTCACGGTGTTCTTATTTCAATTTCCAGGAGTGTATTATAGGTTTGATGGTTATCATTCTGTGGCACGCTATGGTTTTTGCGTTAAAAATCTGTTCTGTGCAAAATATTATCTTTTGAAACCCTCCCTGATATTCTCTCATTTGTTTGTATGAAGTTTATTTTAACTCTGTTCATGAGTGCTTTGCTAATATTTTGTATGCCACAGTCAGAAGAGATATACCTCTGTAATTATTGTCGTTTTGATTGTCTCTCTTTTACGTTGTGGGGCAGTTAAGTTTAGTGTTCTGAAATGTTATCTCTTTTCCAATTGTTCTCAAAAGTAGGTGCAGATCTACTCTTTTGTTCTGACCATTTCATCAGTTCTGCTGTAATGGAGTCCCAGCCACTTACTTAGTTATTTGTTGAGTATTGTGATGGCTCCATGAATTTCCAGATCCGTTGGCTGGAAAAGTTGCTCAAGATTTTTTAATATTGTTGAAAATTCTGATGTAACTGTTGGAACTGGACAGTTTAAGAGGCTCTTATAAAATTTTACTAGTCCTCATTTTCTTTTTTTATTGGTCCTGTTTCATCCTATAAACAAACACTTCCTGTTTGATATCCTTAATTAGGTATTTAAAAGCTTGGTAAAAATTTCTTGTATTATTTTTGGTGGAATTTGTTTTTATTTCTGTAAGCTGGGATTTTTCAAAATTTTTTCTTTTTTCACATTACTTTTGATGTTTCTTTTGTATGGATTGTTCTAGGTATTCTTCTATTTTCGAACAACTCCATTTTCAATATTTTTGAGATCTTTATTCGAGTGTTTCTTCACATTTTCCATTCCTCCAGAACTACATTTTATTCCTACAGAGTAGTAATGTCTTCTCTGCTGCTTTGGTAATTTGTGCATGGAGTCCATATAAAACACCTCTTTTGGTTGTCTCAAGTCCTCCTCTAAATTTTTCTAATTTTTTTTAAAATATTGGTTCTGTAGAAGGTATCTATTTTTTGAGACTTCCTTTCTCTTTCAAATGGGAGAAATTGGATTTTAACCTTAAAGAGATAATGATCTGAATGACATCCACCACTTCTGATCACTTTAACATCCATATTGTCCTTGATATTCATTTTGGACATAGTTATGTGATCCAGCTGAAATTCTTTCTACATATGGATTTAGATGTTTTGGCTTTTCATGATAATCTTCGAAAAAGTGGGCCATCAGTTTTAAGTATATGTTCAACGCATACTATTCAACCTTTCACCATTCCTGTTTATTCTCAAGTTCGGTGGATATTTACCTACAATATTCGTAAAATTCTTTTCCTTCTCAACTTGTACTCTGGAGTCGCCTAGAAGTATTTTGAGAAAAATGAACAGCATAGAGACGGAAGTCTGTCTCTATGCTGTTCATTTTTGGAACACAACCTACGTTCAGCCTAGGGACAGAAGGGATGACACTTTTTGTAGGACCTGACCATTATTTTGTAGGACAATGCTCAAGTACGTACAGTGCAAGTTGTTACTGATTTGTTTGACTGATAGGGCTGCTAAGTGCTATACCACTTACTGCATTCCCCTGACTTAAGCCCTCGTGAGTTAAACTCGATTTCCAAACTGAAGGAAACACTTCACTGCATTCGCTTCAGAACTGCTACAAATTCGTCGGGCAATAGACCGCGCCGCTCGAACTGTCAACACAACTGGTACTGCTAAGAGTATCCTACGACTTCCACATCGCTGGCAACGAGTTATACACATGACTAGTTTGAAGGTCAGTAAAACGTTGAAACACGTGTCTGTTTTGTAGAAGCTGTAAATAAATAGTTGCCACTATTAAAGTTCCAACCCTCATAGTTCAGTAATTGTCACTCTGTATAAAGGTAATTTTATTTTTAATTTCAAATTCACAGTCCGTTATGATGGTACAAAAACAAAGTGCAGTTTATTGCACAGCATAATATCACAACCTCTTCACTGAGGGTGTGGCAAGAAGAAGTTAAGTAAAATCGTTAATTTACGACTACAGCTGCAACAGTACAATATTTTTGTAACCTTGCGGATATGAAGATGACGGCTTAGCCCTGCTGAAACGAGTAATCTAGTGTACCCGCCTGCAATCAAGGCAATAAAAACTTTATACCTGAAGCTTTCTCTACACTCTTGTACTCATTCTGGCATAGAAGCAAACCGCCTCCGAATGTCATCTTGAGGACTTTCTTGCAATGCCTGAAGCACCTGCTGTTGACAGTCCATGAAGATTGCTGGCTGGAGGCTGATAAGGAAATACACCGTTTCTCGCCGTATCCTAAGACATGCCACATGGGTGACAAATTAGGGGATTGTGTAGGCCATTCAAGGACACGTATATTCCTCAAGGCATACCCTGCTAGGATATGGTATTTCACATCCTGGTAAGAATTAGGACTGTTGTATTTTTAAGAATATCGAAAATCCAATACATCAATATTTAAAAATATAATTATCTGCACACGATATATAAAAAAAGTATAGCTGTATCGACGAAAAAATATCGATGTACTGGCCTATAAAAATATCGGCTGCACATTGTAAATGTACTGTCAGTTTTAGAGCTGTATATTTAAGTACTGATTATTAGATATCCTGTACATCAACAACCTAGCAGCCTGCCAATCCCCCATGAGCAAGAAATGAAAGGAAAACGATGCACTTCACGCTTGGCGATGACCACTTTGCTAACAATGGTAACTGGATGTGAGTGGCATAGAAAAAGTTGTCTGACGGGTTCATCATTGGGTTTCGTCACATATTGGATTTGTCCAGAACACTAACATGCCAACTTCCCCGTTCTTTCATTTCTGCCAACGCCAGCGCCTTAGCAGTTGCAGTGATAAAACTACATTGTGAAATTAAACGACACAGTTTCTGTTGGTAGCGTTGGGCGCCGATTACGTTAGCATTTCCCCTCATACGTGTCCGCCCACCGCAAAGACCAACCTTGTTATTTATATTTTTGTTCATCATTTACAGCAACGGTTTTTGAAGCATGCCGATGAGGAGAAATAGTACGCTGGCTGCGTTGAAAATTCTATTTCTTCACACCGGAAATCTTGTTATTCCAGTCACCCCCCACCTCCCCACCCTCAAGTGCAATCAGACTTCTTGTTTGTGCCTCCTGTACTTGCTTCACAGTGTCAAAGAAAAAGACTGGACGTGATGAAAGTTCAGAAAGTAGTAAAGCTCTTTCACACAGTGAAAGTAAAATTATTTTCTACTACAAATTCAAATATTTACTAAAAACTGCGAAAAAATATGCTTTAAAACAGAAATAACGGCACTCGATATTGCCATTTCGTTATCAACATATCTTGTCAAAATACCGCCTATATGTATCGATATCTTTTGGAAAAACGTCAATAATCGAGATTTTTTGTGAACAGCCCTAGTAAGAAGGCTATGAGACTATGGTTTACCATTGTTGCCACGTACTGGCGAACATTCAGCTGTCCTATTGTCATATTTAACAGCTCCCTAGGAGTTGGAGAGGTACTGATCTCGAGCATCGCGACTCCTGTGACTTTTCACCATGACGGCGTCGGTCTGACTACCATGAACAGAAGCGAGACTCATCAGTGAACACCAGAGGACGCCACTCTCTGTCCCAGTTCACTCTCGCTCTACAAGAGTTGTCGTCAAACTTTTTTGCAGTAGGCCAACACTGACACTATGGGATGGCATGTCGGGGAGCATATGAGCCGATCTTATTACATATTGGTAACCTACATAAATTAGTACGTTATGTGGTCCCAATAGACTACAGTGAGACTGGTTCAAATGGCTCTGAGCACTATGGGACTTAACTTCTGAGGTCATTAGTCCTCTAGAACTTAGAACTACTTAAATCCAACTAACCTAAGGACACCACACACGTCCATGCCCGAGGCAGGATTCGAACCTGCGACCGTAGTGGCCGCGCGGTTCCAGACTGTAGCGCCTAGAACCGCTCGGCCACTCCGGCCGGCCTACAGTGAGGGCGTGATAATTTGGCCACCCGCCCCAAGTACTTAATGTTAAAAGTCGTCACCATTCAGGACACTTTGTGTCGACCGTTCCCTGTTTCAGACTGTTGCAAAGCTGTCATTGTAATTGGCCGACGAAGTGAGACTCGAACTTGGGACCTTTGCCTTTCGCGGGCAAGTGTTCTACCGACTGAGTTACCCAAGCACGACTCAGGCCCCGCCCTCATCGCTTCAGTTCTGCCAGAACTCATCTCCTACCTTCCAAAGTTCACAGAAGCTGTTAGTTTCTAAATGCATATTACACCCATAAAAAAAAAAAAAAAAATTCTCATCACCTCGGTTCCGAGAGTTCTGGAACCTGTATAAAAAACTGGAATAGAGATCAACATAAACATCATTTCCGCCCTTTTTATTGTTCATGAAAACCACACATTGCTTGTTGTTCCACCATACAGCGAGACCTTCAGAGGTGGTGGTCCAGATTGCTGTACACACCGGTACCTCTAATATCCGGTAGCACGTCCTCTTGCATTGATGCATGCCTGTATTCGTCGTGGCATACTATCCACAAGTTCATCAAGGCAGTGTTGGTCCAGATTGTCCCACTCCTCAACGGCGATTCGGCGTAGATCCCTCAGAGTGGTTGATGGGCCACGTCGTCCATAACCAGCCCTTTTCGGTCTATCCCAGGCATGTTCGATAACTTTCATGCCTGGAGAACATGCTGGCCATTCTAGTCGAGCGATGTTGTTATCCTGAAGGAAGTCATCCATAAGATGTGCACGATGGGGGCGCGAATTGTCGTCCATGAAGACGAATGCCTCGCCAATATGCTGCCGATATGGTTGCACTGTCGGTCGGATGATGGCATTCACGTATCGTACAGCCTTTACGGCGCATTTCATGACCACCAGCGGCGTACGTCGGCCCCACATAATGCCTCCCCAAAACAGCAGGGAACCTCCACCTTGTTGCACTCGCTGGACAGTGTGCCTAAGGCGTTCAGCCTGAAAGGGTTACCTCCAAACACCTCTCCGACGATTGTCTGGTTGAAGGCATGTGCAACACTCATCGGTGAAGAGAACGTGATGCCAATCCTGAGCAGTTCATTCGACATGTTGTTGGGCCCATCTGTACTGCGCTGCATGGTGTCGTGGTTGTAAAGACGGACCTCGCCATAGATGTCGGGAGTGAAGTTGCGCTTCATGCAGCCTATTGCGCACAGTTTGAGTCGTAACACGACGTCCTGTGGCTGCACGAAAAGCATTATTCAACATGGTGGCGTTGCTGTCAGGGTTCCTCCGAGTCATAATTCGTACGTAGCAGTCATCCACTGCAGTAGTAACCCTTGGGCGGCCTGAGTGAGGCATGTTCAAATGGCTCTGAGCACTATGGGACTCAACTGCTGAGGTCATTAGTCCCCTAGAACTTAGAACTAGTTAAACCTAACTAACCTAAGGACAACACAAACATCCATGCCCGAGGCAGTGAGGCATGTCATCGACAGTTTCTGTCTATCTGTATCTCCTCCATGTCCGAACAACATCGCTTTGGTTCACTCCGAGACGCCTGGACACTTCCGTTGTTGAGAGCCGTCCTGACACAAAGTAACAATGCGGTCGCGATCGAACGGGGTATTGACCGACCGTCTGCGCATGGTTGAACTACAGACAACACGAGCCGTGTACCTCCTTCCTGGTGGAATACTGATCGGCTGTCGGACCTCCTCCGTCTAATAGGCGTTGTTCATGCATGGTACCGCACTCCACCCCACTCCACCCCATCAGAATTCGTTCTTCTGTCATTGCACTGTAACCAGCTATCTGTGAGATCTGCCAGTATGATTCTATCACGTTTAGTAACATCTCTAAACAGTCAAAGGGACTGTGTTTGTGATACAATATCCACAGTCTCGTCTATCTTCAGGAGTTCTGGGAAACAGGGTGATGCGAAACGATTTTTGATGTGTGTATTATAAAATACGGCTCCGAATACTTCATTCGGGCCGAATTTTGACGACCACTACTCTACACCATGTAAGTGATTATTGTCTGTGGTATGGTGTCAGATTCCAGTAATCTGTTCATAGTGACACTCTGCTCAAATTTCAGCTGTTGTCATCTGTTTATTCGCCAGAGCCATTCGAAAAATCTTACAGTCTTTTCGCCACACTGTAGTAATGACTCCACTCTTCTGTCATTGCACTGTAACCAGCTATCTGTGAGATCTGCAAGTATGTGCTATCATATCCGTCATGTCAATGATCCAATGTTTCTCAAACTCCAAAAGACGGTGATAAGCTGCACGTATAAATCTTCTGGGTATGCTGTGTTGTGATCTCCATGTGAAAAGTTCCAGTAACGTTAGACACACCCAATAGCCATCATATACTCACATCGTTCTTCTTCAGTAGGAACTGTTCTCTGTTTCTGAAATGAAAATAATGTTGGATGAGATTGAAATTTTAATCAGCATACTCCGCAGGTGTGAAAATACTGGAGTAATAATTTGGTAGCGTTTGGACACTCTCCATTTGCGTCAGTGAACATAAACTATGTACAGTTCACACTATTAAATCAAATCTGTCGTAAGGTGAACTGCTTGTTAAGGGGGTTGATGATCCTCGAGCATAACAGTCGTAAATGAGCAGTTTTTTGGAAACCTGTCGTATCCCAGTTTTATTAAGATAGGTCAGGAACGCTGTACCCGGTCCGAGTTGACCTTTTTCCTAGATCCTCGTTTAGGGGAAATGGCACTGATAAATTTGATAAACGAATTCAGTATCAATACACCACGAGCCTGTGACACCCTGAGTGACATCCCAGAATGCAGTAATGGGATCCACTGTTCGACCATGGGACAGAGCATCCTGGTTCAAATGGCTCTGAGCACTATGGGACTTAACTTCTGAGGTCATCAGTCCCCTAGAACTTAGAACTACTTAAACCTAACTAACCTAAGGACATCACACACATCCATGCCCGAGGCAGGATTCGAACCTGCGACCGTAGCGGTCGCGCTGTTCGAGACTGTAGCCAGAGCATCCTGCCTTGAGTCAAGAGAGCAGCCGCCGCTGGAGCAGAGAGCCGCTCGTTTGCTAGAGGGAGGTCACGGCCGCCTCCATGGCATTGTCAGTTGCGCTGCTACTCTTCCATCACCTTCACAGCCAAAGAAATTGCAGACAGCAGCATTCGAGTGACACTACGCTCGGCCCTGCTCTTTGCACTGTCAGCAATGCCAGACGTCTTTTTGCGGATGATGCTGTAGTATATCGAGAGGTTGTAACAATTGAAAATTGTACTGAAATGCAGGAGGATGTGCAACGAATTGACGCATGGTGCAGGGAATGGCAACTGAATCTCAATGTAGACAAGTGTAATGTGCTGCGAATACATAGAAAGAAAGATCCTTTATCATTTACCTACAATATAGCAGGTCAGCAACTGGAAGCAGTTAATTCCATAAATTACCTGGGAGTAGGCACTACGAGTGATCTAAAATGGAATGACCATATAAAATTAATCGTCGGTAAAGCAGATGCCAGACTGAGATTCATTGGAAGAATCCTAAGGAAATGCAGTCCGAAACCAAAGGAAGTAAGTTACAGTACACTTGTTCGCCCACTGCTTTAATAATGCTCACCTGTGTGGGATCCGTACCAGATAGGGTTGATAGAAGAAATAGAGAACCAACGGAGAGCAGCTCGCTTCGTTACAGTATCATTTAGTAATCGCGAAAGCGTTACGGAGATGATAAATAGACTCCAGTGGAAGACTCTGCAAGAGAGACGCTCAGTAGCTCGGTACGGGCTTTTGTTGATGTTTCGAGAACATACCTCCACAGAGGAGTCAAGCAGTATATTGCTCCCTCCTACGTATATCTCGCGAAGAGACCATGAGGATAAAATCAGAGAGATTAGAGCCTACACAGAGGCATACCGACAATCTTTCTTTCCACGAACAATACGAGAATGGAACAGAAGGGAGAACCGATAGAGGTACTCAAGGTATCCTCCACCACACACCGTCAGGTGGCTTGCAGAGTATAGATGTAGATGTAGATGTAGACGTTATGCATGAGAGGCAACTGGACGCCTCCACCAAGCTGTTCCTGATTTACTGCAGCTGAGGTCCAGAAAGAAGTTAATTAAACAAATATATTGTCATCCTGACATCTCATTTAAATCTCCACGGGTGACTGTCCGTGGGTCATCTAACACTGACGTAGCCTTCTTAGAGCAACCTCTGAACCTACAGCCTCTGGTACAGCGAGCCCCAAAATTTTTTGGTTGTATTTTGATCTTGGAGAAAAGGTTTGACCATCGTGCATTTTGTTAAAGTAGATTTTTTGCGAATAGAGGAGGTTGCAGATCTTTTCAGCAGAAGATAGCAGAATATTGTTGGGGGAATAGATAGACAGACGTAAACCAGTATGTGGGGAATTGCATGCAGTGTGCACAGAGGGTGGGTTTGTGTCGAACAAGAATACCATTGCAGAGGTTACCTGAAACGTTACCAGCATTCGATTTTCTGGGGATTGATGGTTTAGGTCAATTCAGTAAAACACCTGCAGGGAATAAGTATGTACTCACAATATAGATCATTTTTCAACATACATAGAAATGGTTCGCGATGCCAAACTTGCAGGCAGTAACAGTGGCACGAGCACTTGTCAATAATTGGATACTGAAATTTAGAGCGCCTGAAACAATATCAACAAACAAGGGAATGAACTTCATGTCAGATCTTTTCAAGTCATTGTGTAAGTTATTGAATGTGAAGAGGTTAAAGGACGAGTGCTCTCCACAAGCCAGTGGAAGAACTGAAGGAGTGCGTAGGGTAATCGGGAAGATGCTTCGACACTACGTTGACATCACACCAACTGGGATGTCTGTTTGAAGTACGTCGTCTCTGTCTACAACTGAAAACAGCAGACGAATACAGAATTATCGCCATATGAAGTAGTATATAATCGTAAAATGCCATCACCGTTCGAAATATTGGTTGGTTGGTTGATTTGGAGGAGGAGCCCAAACAGCGAGGTCATTGGGCCCATCGGATAAGGGAAGGATGGGGAAGGAAGTCCGCTGTGCCCTTTCAAAGGAACCATCCTGGCATTTGCCTGAAGCGATTTAGGGAAATCACGGAAAACCTAAATCAGGATGGCCGGACACGGGTTTGAACCGTCGTCCTCCAGAATGCGAATCCATTGTGCTAACTACTGGGCCAACTCGCTTGGTTTCGACGTATTGAAAACGAAGAAAAGGATGACTGGAGAGTGTGTTAAGGAATTGGCCAGGGTGATTAGGAAAATTTGGAATAGAGTACAGAGACCAAATACTCAAGCGTTGGAGGAACAGGAAGAAGCAGTGGGACGTACAGCAAGAATGCCACAGTATAAGGTTGGCCAATGGGTGACGCTACCAATCGTATGCATCGAAAGGAAAGACAAATAAGATATCATAATGCAAAAATCTCGGCGGTCCAGTAATCTCACACAAAAAATCGCGACTTTAGACACCTACACCTCTAAAGCATATTACATGGCTCAGATATTCCCGATTCCAAAAATGAATGCTAAAAGGGTAA
This sequence comes from Schistocerca nitens, assembly GCF_023898315.1. Taxonomy (NCBI): domain Eukaryota; kingdom Metazoa; phylum Arthropoda; class Insecta; order Orthoptera; family Acrididae; genus Schistocerca; species Schistocerca nitens. The sequence continues at coordinate 279,148,515 of NC_064618.1, read as the reverse complement.
TGTAACTGTCCAGCAGGTATGAGTGGAAAGGCGACATTTTCAAATTAAAACCGATTATGTTCACAAGACAGCAGGGAGGTTTAGAATTAACAGCAATGAGCAGGAAGGTGAACGCATTATTCATAAGGAGAACCATCATGATCATTATCAAGAAGCCAGATATTGTCACTTCGAAACTATTCAACATTGTACGACCTGCAAGTATGAACCACTAATAAATGTAAGCAAGCTGAATTTAAACTGAAAGATGTCAGAGAGTTTTATCTTGAAGTATATTACTTAGGCGAAAACGTTTTACGAAAGACAGTTTTAAAGAATAAAGCATTGGCCGATGCTGGAGGAGGACAGACAGCCTAAACCAAATTGTGTTGAAGCACCCAAGCATAAAGCGAAAAACTGTTTGGGACGACATTAGCTTTCAAACTCATTCATCGATGTGGCTTGAACGTGGTAAAACATTGTGAACCATACAGCTGCAATAATGATAAATTCTGTCTGATTGGATGAAGCTACACAGACAAATACCTCAAATGTGGTCTAGTAGGTACGCTGCGACATAGACGCACTTGCTGCAGACATTTAATGAGCCGGAAATGCGCCAGGAAGGAATAGCGTTCCTCGCAAGAAGCTCAGAAACCAATTACGACACTGACGTACTCCTCTGGCCTGACTCACGAGTTCTACCCACCGACCGAAAACCAGTACTGTGGTGTACATACTTGTAAACTATGTAAACGGTGAAGACAACATCGTCACATTTCAAGTTTACATGGAAGAAACCAATTGGCGAATGATGCGGTTCCCGAAACTCAAAAAGAATTTCGCAAAGATGCTAACGATTATATTTGAAAAAAGTGGAATCGGGTGAGTTTTTTTTTTCTCTCCACGTACAGAGTTTTGGTTTTTGGACATTCATTAAAAGTTAATCGATAAGGCAAGGTCAGTGCATGAAGTACACCTGATGAATCAAAGATAACTTTGTGGAATTTGATTGAGGGGATAGCTGTCCATTCTGCAGTTTTGAGTTTGTCATGTGCTATCAGAACAGAAATCATCAGAACGGCAGCTTATAGCAACTTAAACAGTTCAATTTATGTACGTAAAATTGATAAATACAATTTAGTTCCGCTTACTGCTCTTGAAGACAAAAGGCTATAGGCCTCACATTAAAGTACATTGGTAAACTTCTGCACAAACCGCCACTACTTAAATGAAATACAAAATGCAGACGGAGATGTGATTTCTTCCCTTGGCGAATATTGAAATGAGCAGGTGCAGAGAGAGATGTGCCCACGTTTTTGTAAAAGATCTGCTCAGTAAAAGGTAAATTTCAAAATAATTACGTTATTTACTACTATGTTTAATGATTTCACCTTTTTGTTGATAGAAGAAAGAGAGTTATTCTAAAAGTAAAGATAATATTTCTTCCGCCAGTAGCCGTTGTTATAATGCTGATCCCGTGGCGAGAAATCATTTCTGATTTTTTTTATTTGACCCAAAGTTTGAGTACACTATTTGGCCATTAACAGTTACACATTTAGCCTTCATCAATTAGAGATAACTGACTTTTAAAAACATGTGTTGTTGTTGTGATCTTCAGTTCGAGGACTGGTTTGTACAGCTCTCCACGCTTCTCTATCCTGTGCGAGCCTCTTTATCTCCGAATAAGTACAGCAACTTACATCCTTCTGAATCTGCTTACTGTATTCATTTCTTGGTATCTCTATAACACATCTACCCCCGCCCCCCCCCCCCCCACTTTCCTCCAATACTAAATTGGTGGTCCCTTGATGTCTCAGAATGTGTCCTATCAACTGATCCCTTCTTCTAGCCAGGTTGCGCCACAAATTTCTTTTCTCCCCAGTTCTATTCCGCACCTCCTCATCTGTTACATGATCCACCCATCCACTCTAAGCATTCTTTTGTAGCACCATATTTCCAAAGCTTCTGTTCTCCTTTTGTCTAAATTGTTAATCGTTCAAGTTTCACTTCCATCCATGACTACACTCCTTACAAATACTTTCAGAAAAGATTTCCTAACAGTTAAATCTATATCCGATGTTAACAAGTTTCTCTTCTCCAGAAACACTTCTCTTGCCATTGCCTGTCTACATTTTATATCCTCTCTACTTCGGTTACCATGAATTATTTCGCTGTCCAGACAGTAAAACTTATCTACTACTTTTAGTGTCTCATTTACTAATATAATTCCCTCAGCATTGCCCGATTTCATTCGAGTATACCCATTATCCTTGTTTTTCTCCTGTTGATGTTCATCTTACAATCAACACATTACTTTAGAATACCGATTTAATATTTCCTCATATTAGCAAAAAATGCAGGAACTTCTTAATTTCTAGACACAGAAGTAACAATATTCTTTACAGAAAATGTTTACCATCCAGTCATGGTCCAAACGTGTTACCACAGTCAAGGAACAACGGAAGGTAGAGTATTTAATCACCTTCCCACCTGACCTCTGTCCGAGAAACGATGCCACCACTACACTAGCAATATTTCCACTGTCTTGTCTCACTCACACAAAACCAATTGACGTCACACACCGTGCGGTTAAAGGCGCTGCAGTCTGGAACCGCAAGACCGCTACGGTCGCAGGTTCGAATCCTGCCTCGGGCATGGATGTTTGTGATGTCCTTAGGTTAGTTAGGTTTAACTAGTTCTAAGTTCTAGGGGACTAATGACCTCAGCAGTTGAGTCCCATAGTGCTCAGAGCCATTTGAACCATTTGACGTCACACACTCAGACATGGTCGGTGAGTGTTATGTACAGATGACTCGAGGAAACTCAGGGGTCGCCGATTAGCACGCACATATGGTAGCCTTGCGGAGAACTACAAAGGTAGCAACACACTTTCTTATCAAATGTTTAATTTTTTGTTACTGCTGTTGTCGTTATTTTTCCTATATTTTGAAAACCTGAGAATAAAAACCACTCATATTTCGAACTGTTGCCATACTTGCAGCTTCCTATAGCCCGTCATGTTCTCCATAAGTGTCGGTCAAGCGTTCAAGGAAGCACTCTGAACACAAATCTCCTCCAGAATAAAAAAAAAATTCTCTTCAGCCGTATTTGAGACAAATTTAAAGCACAGTGAAAACGAAGCGAAGTAATAAAACTGTTTTCTTTATAAAGCGCGTAGCAAAATTAATAGCAAGGGATTATACGAGTAAGGGTATACCATAAGAAAACAAAAACGTTCGAGTAAACAAAAGTCTGAAAAAAGGCCTTCCGTGAGAAAATTTCAGTTGTGTGGTTACGGGCCGCCACTAACTTCCGAAGGGCATATTGCTCTAGTTAATAAAAATTAATTTTAAATGTATGGAATGTGCGTATGTCTTATTTGATCGGGAGTCCAGTTTCAAGGGATTCGGTCGCCTGGTGCAAGTCTTTTTATTTGACGCCACTTCAGCCGCTTGCTTGTCGATGATGATGACACCTAGTTCCAAGCGGAGAAAAATCTCCGATATGGTCGGGAATCGAACCCGGGCGCCCGTGTGCCATTCAGCCGCGCTGATCACTTTTTTCCTTATATACATAGTAAGATTGTCGCGTTACGGATACCTAACAAAGAAACAAAACAGGACTAACCTCAAGGGGCATCGGCGTTTGTGACCCTACCAAACAAAATAAACTGATCCCTCTTCAGGCGTTGCCATCCTAACTACACCTAAACATTCCTCCCCCCCCCCCACCCCCTACCTCCTAACCCCCCTCACCCCCCGCCCCACCCCCACATACGGAAACTAAGATAACTAAAAGGGACTATCGTTCGAGCGCCTGTCCTTAGGGGCAATGAGAATGAATGATAGGAGATCCCAACAATTATGAAATAATGATTTTTTTGTTTCATATCCGTTCCTTTGCGTGTAGGTGTCGGTGCACCGTACCATAGAAGATGATCACAGATGCGCCATGAAATGGAGAGGCGAAGCATACCCTACCTGTGGGGGGCGGGGGGCCACAATGACCTTGCAGAGATACCCTGCGAAATTCTGTTGGTAATGGGGTGACCATGTGAGTGTACTGTGGGCGATTGCAACTCGACTCCAGAAGTCGAGGACCGTATGTGGACTGTTGTGAAAAAGGTGCTGTTAAACCTGTTCTCGAAGCCAGATGAGTGCTTGGTGTTTCGCGAGAGTGTAGTTAGAAGTACGGGCCAACAGCAGGAATTCATGGGTAACGGTCTTTTGCGGGGTGCGAAGGTAACAGCCCATGATGTGTTGGATGAGGAGCCAAACGTCCTTTTCAGGGGGCACGGAATACAACGCTTGTCGGTGTCATCGAATTGGCAGTCAGAGCAAAGTGGCGAAGTAGCCAGTCCTATATGATGAAGTCGACTATTGGTGGGGAATTTACCGTTGATAATGACTTACCAGAGTGCAGACACGTCCGATGCTAAAAAGGATGAATTCGTGCATCCGCAAACCGTCCGCCAGTTTAAGTCTGGGTGCTGTACCTGTTTGGAGTTGTGAGGGATGGCAGTGTAAACAAAGGATAAGAGTCCGTCGGACGGAGCGGGTGGGTGACCGGGAGATCGTTCCGAACCTAGCTGAGTTCGTTCATTATTGTACCATAACGGGGAGATGCGGGCCATATCGATAGGTGGTTGGTGACTAGCTGGTCAGAGGATATCCAAGAGACTACTTGTTAAAGACGGGAAGGACCACTCATCTACGAGGGCAGATATTAGTAAAGTAAACACCCCACCTAATTGTCGTCAAATTTCATCATAGCCTACCTTAACAAGAAACACAATACTTGTTTAGCACGTTGCATGTTACAATCTCGTGCACACTCGTAGCTGTTAAATGAGGCGATCCATGTGCCGTCCTCGCATTTAGATGCCATACTGTCCTCGTCTCTGTAGCAAGTCACGAATTCTTTCAAACGCTTCCTAATCACCTGGCAGAACTTGACAAGAGTAAAACAGTTCACTGCTACAGGTCTTCAATCTAAGCAATAGGCGTATTCTATGCTTAAATTCTGAAATGAACCTAAACAGAATACTCCAGATGGTTGAGGTCAGATGATCTTGGAGGCCAAGGTGTACGCACTGCTGGGTCTTTCCATCGTGGGCGATACTGTGGCACTAGATGCTATCTTACGAGTACATCAGCTTCAGAATACGCCGGTGTCCCTCATGCATGTATCACGTTTCCCAGCGTTGCTCAATCAGACCATCCTCACACAATCCTGGAACAACGCGCTTCATAAATCGAAAGTCATCAGAATGTTTGGTCCAATTACACGATCACATTGTACCACTGATCATACATTCAGTGAGAGACGTGGCGGATATGGTGAACCACGAGCAGCAAGGAAGTTTACGTCACCCCAAAAAAGGGCATTAAAAATACCTTCACATGTGAAACCCCCCTCCTCCCTTTGTCTATAAATAGAACATAACATGTAATCCGAAGGTTCACTCCAGACCGCTGTTGCATGAACCGGCAAAACATTGCTTTAGGACAAAAGTCCTTCCTGTTCACTGAAACTTTGAACTCGTTAGAGACGGTATGGAAGCAGCTATTCTCTAAGTTCCAGGAGAGAGATGCACTGCCTCCACAACTATAGCAAATTCGGTAGTAAAACGTGCGGGCTTCCTTGGTCTCTTATCACTTACGAAGCTTCCCGTTGTCGGAAACTCCTAAGGATATTTATAAATGTTCAACTTTCGTGATGTCTTCGATCGAAGGTTTTTTGTCGGTACAAACATGCAGCTTCCGATAGGTACATAAAATGTGTGTCTGCATACTTTTTGTTGCTGTAAGGCTCCACTGCGACCAGAAATGTCATTCCTCAGACAAGTGACGCGGTTCCAACGACTGTGGACTTATTCATCCTGTCCGTCCCGTACGTAAGATTTCATTACACCTCCATCTCTCGGCATTGTTCAGTTCTGTAAACATCGCACCGCAGATCGCTTTTTGTGTGCAACGAGTAACTCGTAATGATGTTTACAACGAATGAGGTCAGTGGTGGCTCGTGCATTCGCAAACGGCTCGTTGGCAGACCTTTTTTTTTCTTCGTTTTTCCTTCATTACCGTAAACTTTCACCCGTCTCTGTTTTCGCTGTTATTAATGTTCCACCTTTTAGAAAATAGTCTCTTTAACTACTTCGTATCCTGCTCAGGTACAGGTTTAGATTTTCCATGGCTTTCTTCACTGCCTTCGGAAGAGTACACTATGATACATGGTCCACTACGTTCCCAGTCATGTTCGACAGAGCTGGCATTCCCTGTCTAATGGTGTGACTGGAGACTGTGAAAGATGCCCATCCTTTCCAACGTAATCGCAGATGCAACTAACGAACGAACGTTGTGGCGCTGAAGAAAGAGTAGACAACTAAAAATCTGCGCACTTTAGGTGATGTGCTGCTAACATCGACAGCAAACCGTGTCCAACTTATAATACTGTCTGGAAGGACAAGGTTATCCACATAAAAAATATTTGAATTCTTGGCCGACTGTATTGAGAAACTACGGAATCAGTGCAACTGACAATGCAGTGCTTTACAACGCGTACGTAACCTTGTCCTGAAAACCATGCCCGATATAACATTTACGGCGCTTTGATGAATTCAGATTACCATTTCACCGTTGGCTGTCGGTATACGGAAAAATCTGAAATTCGAAGAAGCGGCTGTTCGTGTTGGTAATGTATGCCGGTAACATAAATAGCGAAACATCGCGTGGCAAGCAGCAGAGACGCTTCGAGTATCGCACAAATCTGTGCTTTCGAGTAGAAGAGATTCTCTTGTACCAGACAGTTTTCCTTATAAGCTGCTGTTGCTGATGTTAACGAACATTTCCTTCGTGTGATTACAGTATCTTTCGAGGATTGTGGTATAGAATTTTATTGTTTATTTATTTTATCAATCAACATTTGGTTTGAAGACCCAGATGACAATGCAGTAATAAAGAGCGCGCAAGGAAATTGTGACTACATACGTTCTACGGTAGAGAGTATTATTACATCTTGTTCTAAAATTCGTTGCTTGTTTCAGTCACAGTTGCGATTTAATCCAGGCGATCACCGGCTTGTCTGTTATCGGCCATCTTTAGATCTACAAAAAATGGAACAAAATCGACAAATAGGGTGGTAAAACATTTAACACGAAATATTTTTTCGTGTTCTTCAGTGTTGTAACTGACCTCTAACCATTCATGCTTAGATATTTTACACCTTCTGACAATCTCATTTTTTAGACGTCTGTTTTCCCTTTCCCTACGTCGATTAAATTCAATATCTCCAGTGTTTTCCAACGATTTCTATTAGGCCTTGTCTTATTACGTATATTATCCTCTGCTGCATTCACTATTTCATCTTTTAAAGCTACTTATTCGCCGTCTTTGCATTCCTTTCAGCTGTTTCAGTTCAGAGTTGCAATTATATACAGCTGGTGCAATGAAGTGACAAACAGAAGTCTACTGTACGCTGGGAATAAAACATGCTTTGCATTCATGACTATAAGAGATTTCTGCGTAACATGGTATTCCTTTTGAAAATTCAACTTCGACACAAATATTATAGGATCTAAGCAGACACATGTTTAATACGTATCATTAAGTCACCGTTTCTCGCACATATAACAAATAAAATATTTGTATGACATTCTAACTGGCATTAGGTGCTTAGCAAGAGGAAATTAAAATGTGCTTAGATTCGATACGTTTCTCTACCCGTTTCCTTGGCCCCTGAAAATTAATCCCAAATGGACGTGTTCTATTATACTGCAATCGCAATGTTATCTTAGTCGAGAAATTTGTGTGATCTAGGTGTTATGTCTACGGTAGCTATTTGTGTAAACATGGTCTTAAGGGTCAAATGTACTAACACAAATTCCAACTTGGCGGCCCGAATACATAAGACGCTGCTTTGTTGGCTGGATTTACAAGCATAAAAAATACGAAAAGCTTACCTGGAAGAGGCGAAATCGAGAAAAAAAAACCGCTATGGCTTTTTAATTGCAATTGCACCCTTTAGTCTTCGACAAATATGTAATAACGACGATGTGGCTGAGGGTTTCGCGTTTGGGTAGTGTGAAACGATACTCAGCTGGTGTGAGTGTGGATATACCATAATATTTTTTCGGACGCTATATGTCTATAAATGATAATGGGAAATGTTATGCTGAAGTTACTGTGGCTTATGTTCCGACATGTGCAAAGAAAATGACTATGACCTGTCGTAAGTGAGGTACGGATTTGATGTGGGACATGTGTATTTCAGCGCATCGATAGACGTAAGGGGTATGGCAGATTTTGTGTGGAAAATTACGGCCAGTCGTAAGATATAGATATTGTCATTTCAACGTGAGATTCGTCCCTTTGTCGCAATCGTCAGGAGGACACATTTCCGATGCTTCGCTCATTGTCGAATGTCACCAGATTGGCAATCGTAATATTTAATTGTAATTACAGTGATACATATGTGGCTGGTTTCCTAGGACGACTCTACCTGCCACCCGGGTGAGTGGTGGAGGTAGCCAGTGACCGAAACAAATGGAGATTTCCGGCTTAAGGTGCGAGCTGCCGCTAAGCCCCACGAACTGGTCAGGTTGGGAACAGCCGTGACGCCCTCTAGGCGGGTAAACAGTGAACTAATACTCAGCATGTGTTGAGCAGCCTTCGTGATCACGTGTGTTGTGAGTATTCTCCTATTTTTACGTGGATATTTGAGAAGATACAATATTGATCATCGGCAAGTGTTGGCACTGGAGGTATTGATAAGATTCGAATTCCTACCACTCCAATCATCCTTGGGTGCCCTCCATGGCCGGGGTGGTGCACTTTGGTAGATATGCACATCCATGACAGAGGCTGCGGTCATAGCAGCAGTTTTCTCTGGCCTTTGAGCGTTGGCGCTTGTGGTGTACGAAGGGATGGGCGCGCTGTGTGTGTGACATCTGTGAGGTGAGAGGGCTACACGTACGAGTGTTTTCATCAATCTCAGGCGTCTAGCTATGACAGCTCCTAGGATCGTGGTTTAGTGCTTCTCAATACATTGCAGTGCACTCTGTCTTCCAAAGATATTTTTGTTGTTACTATCCTGCCACGCAGTAGAGCCTTTCCCCCTCCTTCTTCGTCCTGGTGTAGCTGAGAGAATAAACTTACGAATTCTGTAGTGTTTATAAAACACAGTTTGCAGACCTGTAGTTGTCGGGAATTGCACAACCGTGACGGTATACATTCACGCCGAAATCTGAAATTCCAACTATCATTTTATACAGCACTGCTTCCAATCGAGACGTCAAATTGCGGATTGGTCAATTTATTAATTCCAATAATGTTACTGCGAGCACACACATCAATCCAAACCCTCCACAGATTGTTTAAGGACATTTGAGCCTAAATTCGCAGCTGCGTCTGACGTAATGAATCCCCTACCACAAAATGTAACTGTGGCAGTGTCCACCAATAAGAGGCAAGCGAAAAAAATTCAGAAGGCTTCGGAAATTGGGCAGTTTCGGGATCTAATCCCGCTGAAAATACCAGTCCTAGTATCCACTAACAGGATGCAAGGAAAAACTGTGCCACACAGAGGGTATCCATTTAATTAATTAGTCAGCCAATCTAATAGAGGGAGGCACTATTTCTAAGGCATCCACTGCTTTGTTCAAGACAAAAGTGGGGTTAATGTGGCACACGACAGACACTCGCTGTACAGGAAGTAGCCACTTGAGAGAGAGAGAGAGAGAGAGAGAGAGAGAGAGAGAGAGACCATGTGTTTCTACAGGAATTTCTCAGGTACCAGAATCAAAGAGCTGCCGCCACCGCTTTGTTCGGGGATTCGCATGTCTTCCGGCTGTGCGCTGCGTGAGCTGCCCCTGTTGCGGGCCTCTTACCCGCCCTGCGCGTGCAGGAATGCGCGAGGCGACTGAGGCAGCTGCCCTTTGGGTCGGTGCGGAAACGCAATCAGAATATTTTTAACAGTGTAATTACGTGCGGTGAGTTATGTTGACGTCGATATCGTAACGGTATTCCTTGCACGATCGTAAAAAAAGCGATCCATTTAATTACTTCTTTTCGATATATTTTACAAGACCTGCTTTTTCCAAAATAGCAGAGAATGATGAAATTCTCCCAGCAAATAAAAAAGAGATCCGAACCCTGCAATGTAGTTGTATTTCCTACCGATCCACGAGCTCAGTCATTTTTCCCACCAATTTTTTCTGCGTGGTGGGCAGGGAGGGGGAGCGATGCGTGGGGACAACCTCTGCTGGTGGCATTGTGCACTAGCTCACTCGATCCCTGCATCTCAAGGAGAGCATAAACACGAAAATTTTCCAACAACACAACACCTCCAATCTGCAGCAGTGTTATTACGTAATTAGGACATGCAATTTCTGGGCAGGGCAATACCTGCGTCTTGCACACCAACAGCTCTGCACAGACTGAGCGATTTTCTCGCAAATTTTTTTCTGGAAGAGGTGAGGAGTGGGGGAGAGTAGTGCTAGGGGATTATCCAAGAGGGGGAGGGAGTAATTAATTTATCGGCCGGCCGTGGTGGCCGTGCGTTTCTAGGCGCTGCAGTCCGGAACCGCAGGACTGCTACGATCGCAGGTTCGAATCCTGCTTTGGGCATGGATGTGGTCATGTCCTTAGGTTAGTTAGGTTTAAGTAGTTCTAAGTTCTAGGTGACTGATGACCTAAGATGTTAAGTCCCATAGTGCTCAGAGCCATTTGAACCATTTTAAATTAATTTATCAATTTTATTAATTAGTCAATTAATTTGATATCAAAGGTGTGCTTGTATTGGCGAGGTGATTTCCCACAGGGGTGTGAGCGGAGGGGGAGGGGTGGGGGCTTTCTAAGAAGGATGGATTATCCCCAGCGGGTCATAAATCAGTTAACAGAAAAATAGGTTAAGGGGAGGGAGAGAGGTCACAAATTAATCATGTTTGCCCTTGAATGTATGCTTGCCCTTGAATGTATGCAACCTGCACTAACAAAATGCCTCAGAACGAACTTAACTGTACCACTCACATGAAGACTGATATCTGTCCATATTCGCCTTGTGGCGTCTTATAGACGCCACCAACTGCAAGACGATCTCAGAAGGGCCATTGGAGCTGCTGTGTCCAATTAGACCGTAATGAACAGGCTGCCAGAAAGGACCTTACGACCCAGACATCCTGTTCAAGTCCTCTCTTGAGACGACAACATTTTGCAGCTCACCTTCAGTTCTGCTGTTCGCAGGTCAACTGGCAACTTTGCCACAGGCGAAAAATGTTATTCACAGACGATTTCAGATGTCCTCTGAAGCAAGGTGATGGCTATGTTTGTGTGTGGGGACCCGTGGTGAGCAGTAACTGCCAAAAGTTGTCCAGAAAATCGACAGATTTCCAAGGTTCTGTGATGTTGGCAGGCTTCAATGTTGACAGCCAAACAGATCTTGTCGTTTTCAAATGTGTGAATTCCTAAGGGACCAGACTACTGAGGTCATTAGTCCTTAGACTTACAAACTACATAAACTAACTTAAACTAACCTATGTTAAGAACAACACGCACACCCATGCCCGAATGTGGACTCGCACCTCCGGCGGGAGGGACCACGCAATCCGTGACATTGCGCTTCAAACCGCGTGGCTTGTCGTTTTCCATATTCCCCTTGCCGCCAGACGGTACAGTGAACAGATACTGTTGGACCTTGTCGTAGCTTCTGCATAAGCTGGTGGCCCTGAATTCCTTCTAATGCCAGGGCCTGCGTTGCGGCGGGAGGGGATGTGGGGTGGGGTGGGGGGATGGGGGGAGGGGGTTAGTAGAGCTGTCTTGCGAAGTCTGGACGTTGAAGTAATGAAGTTGCAGGCAGTGTGTCCAGACCTAAATCTCATCGTACATATGTGGGACATGCTCAACAAATGTGTCTGTGGTCATATCATTCCACCACAAACTAATGGGAATGGGTACGATAGGGTGACCGTCGCAGACTTGTATGGAGCATGCCACGTAGGTGTCAGGCAGTGATAAACGCTCACAGAGGCCACACACGTTATTGAAGCTCTTGAAGTCCAATGAAAAGCATCCGAGATGACGGGATGAATGATTGTTTCCATTTTGTTTTCGACACCTTTAGGACATCGCAGTTCTTTTTAAGTAAATGTTCGAGGATGTAATGATGTACTTAATTTCTGAAAGATAAAATTATAATTTGGTAACATACCGGGACCTTTATTGCTCAGTGAGGTATGGGAGACACACAGTCAAGTTCCCGTAATTCTTTCGAGCAGTGTAGTATCTACAGGTGGTCGACTTGTCTGGCGGTTCGGTAGTAAATTGTATGCACAAACCATAGCAAAATCCCTACTGTAGTTACTGAGATTAGCCTTCACATATAGGCAGATAAAAGCTGTAATGGTCATTAATTTAGTAATATGTACGATTCTTTTTAACAGATTTCAGCCACCCTGATCTGTATTTCATGCAACAATGAAACACTAAACCAACTAATTGACTGGGTTTCCAACATCGATACCTCCTTGGTCACTTCCAGTATAGGTTCTAGAAATACTCCACAACTAATAACCTGACCGTGTTAGGGGCTGCTGTCCAACACACTTTCCTACGCAACACGCTTTCCTACGCAGGCAAAAGAAGTATTGTGTGCCTCACGGTAGTACCCTCAACATTACCGCTTTATTTTTATTTTTCGACTCAGTAGCATTACGTCCACTGTTAGTAGAGCAGTGTAGTGACAGTTATATGTGGATGATTTCATTGTATTTTGTTTCGTCTCGTACGCTGTGAGAGTGGTGTACCAGTCGCCGATGACGACTGAGAACAATGTACGCATTGCACTGGCTTTCCGTTCTCAACAACGAAAGAAGTATGTATCACTTTCAACGAGTATCGACGCGTTATTAATGTATCTGTTTTTTGACGGAGAGACACCATTACGAGAATTAAATATCCAATCAAAGTCTTTGACCTTTTATGTGTATATAAAAGGACACGGTTACCACACCCAGAGGAATTTAAAATTAATTTCTGAAGCCTTCAAAACGTGTTGAAGTGTCACCGGTCCCGGGTGGCAGACAGGCTACATGTTCTCCAATTTCAAGGGTTTTTCATGCAACCACAGTCGAATGATGCGTGGCAATCGTGTGGATCAGCAAGGCCTTCGCACTGGATCTCTATAGACACTATCCATCATTCCACAATGATGGGATAGCGCTGGCCACGGGCGTTTGCACTGAGGCAGGGTGCGCTGCCCTATTCGTCTAGTGACTACATGGTACATAAAGCATGTAAGCTCATGTCCTGTACACATTCTTCCCTGACTGAGCGGTCAGCCATGAAAACAGGATTCACAAATCTCTCACGATTGAGAAAGTCATTCAGGAAACATGGACTTAATTGCACTCTGGTGTGGACCAAAGTACAGTCCTCGCCTAGGAACGAGGGCAGCTGACAACATGCACTCTCAAGGGACAAGAGATATCTATCAAATGAACTGATATACGATATTACGACAGCATGACAATGATCAACCAATTTACTTTGAGGAGTGTGAGCTCTAGGACAACAATGCCTGCCGTTCACCTTGTTTGTGTCCTAAAATTCCACCTACCAAACAATTTTACTTTCTTTGATACAGATGGCCATGCGATTTTGAGAAGACTGAAGCAGATGAGATGCATCCGAGTCATTTCACATACGTTCAGACTCCTTTAGTGCACTCCAAGACATTTAATGGACAGACGCAGCGGAGAAATCACTCCATACAATCCAGGACACCATTCTATGCCTACAATGTATAGGGAAGGAAAATATTCCGCGGAGCAGCATATCATATGGTATTTTAAAATAATAACGATGCTTAAAAAGACTGACTGTAAAATAAAAGAAATTCGAGGTTGTGTGGCTGCTTACTGTCTTTCTTCCTATGAACCAATCGCTAGAGGAATGGACAAAAGAAGCTGGAGAACGATAATCACAGGATGGATTGCGGAGTAGATTCATATATAGATGCCACCAAATTATTAATGAGAGTAACAACAGATCATTATCAACCATTCCTCTAAGCCCATGATGATATGGGAGGTCATAAGGAAGATCCTTGGGGAGATGGTAAGTGCTCAGTTACTTTTACAGTCCAAAAAGCTAATGTCCAGAACTACTCCAGAGACACAGAATACACAGTGATGGAATTATTCCCTGGTCATACTGCTACTTCCAACCGGTACACCTACCTTTCATCACCAGATAGCCGGCCACGGTGGCCGAGCGGTTCTAGGCGCTTCGGTGCGGAACCGCGTGACTGCTACGGTCGCAGGTTCGAATCCTGCCTCGGGTATGGATGTGTGTGATGTCTTTAGGTTAGTTAGGTTTAAGTAGTTCTAAGTTCTAGGGAACTGATGACCTCCGATGTTGTCCCATAGTGCTCAGAGCCATTTGAACCAATTTGAACCATCACCAGATGTGATGCTGAGCACGGCAGTTGGGACACTTGTTGAAACAACGAGAGACTTCACTACTGGCCCTTCTCGATTTGGGAGCTAAAATCGGCATTTTCTGCAGCTGAGTGCATGTTGTCTGGCTATAGTAAAGTTCGATACACCATGTTGCAGCTACCCTCAGGAATGTCTAAGGACGTCTTCCCCTTTCCGTTCAGTAAAACTTGAGGGATACCGTATATTGCCAATTTTTAGAGAGATGGTTATTGTAGTGGTGCCTCCATAAGCTGCGTGGGAAAGATGGACGGTCAGTAAATGTCACTTTCTCTGGGAATCCAAGTAGCAACTTAGTCACTTTAAATTTCGCTTCAGGAAACATTGTCTCCTTTAAGAACTTGATTCATCTTAAAGGTGACTTAACAGTAGCCTTTTCTACACTGCGAAAGAAAAATATCACTTTTTCAAAACCCCGTAATTGTCTCCTATAAGTATGAAATTTGGTTCAAAAGTGCCCACAACCTTCCACTGCAATGGTGCAAAAACGTGATGTCCTGTGACGTCACCCTTGGGTTCGGCGGCGCTGCAGACAGCATGGTGTCAACACATGTGAGCCGTTGGGTGGGCTAATTATGTCAGTTTGGCACTAAATTTCATTACAATTCTACCCTATGCCATCGTGGATGTGTCAGTCGACAGGAAGGTAGTCACATCCCGTCTTTCCCACATTTCACCCCTTGGTTTGATGCCTGTGCTATTGAGGTCAGAAACGCGACACTCAGTGTTGAAATCACGCGACTTAGTTACACGTGGCCGAGGAAACCATTTTACACACACAACCGATTCTAATCGATACGAAAAGCATAAAGGGCGTCTATGAAACCACCCCTTCGCTTGGGGCGTTGAATGCCATATATTTTGTGGGCGAAAACGACAGTTCGCAGAGTGATGAGTAACAGGACGATGTTATTGACAAAGTTCGATATTGCTAAAATCCCTCCCCCCCCCCTCCCCCTACCATTCAGCCCTATCATAAGGACATCGTGGGGCAACCCCTTCGACGCTCCTTAGGTGGGGTTTCTTACCCTGAGCCGCTAGAGCAGCACTGGAACATCACTCAGCTGAATGGTTGTCGAAGTATCAGAGGGTTACATTTTGAATTTTCTCAACAAAGGTGCGTGGGTGGCACCGAAGGTGTTTCCGAACTGCGGGGTCTTAGAGGGACCCTTTATCGTCTTTTTCACTTACTTGTCAATGTTGAACCTCTCCGTGATCACGTCACAGGAGGGCGCGAATCAGGAGGCACATACACAGTAAACACCAATTACTGCTTCGGATCGTGTTCAAATTTCATTGAACGATTTTGAACGCTTCCTCGTTACATTAACCCACCTCAAAACTCACGTGAACTTCTCAGCTGTGTTTTTTTCGCATGTGTCGACACCTTGCTGTCAGAAACGTCGCTGAACCCGAGAGTGACGTCACAGGGCACGACGCTGTTCACCAATACAGAGAAAGGTTGTACGCACATTTGAGTCAAATTTCAAACTTAGGCGTCTCAACGGGAGGCATTTAGGGGATTTCAAAAAAATTATACTTTTTTGCGAAGTGTATATATGCATCATCTCATAGGTTTGTTTTTCGATATTAATAAGGCTTATGATACCAGTAATGTGCATAATATCCTCAGACACTTATGAGCTTCATATGGTCCTTCGTAACGGATCGTTATGTCATGTACTGCTGTCGAGGAAGTCTTGTTGAACGAGCTGGAAGAGTACAATAAGCGCTCTCTATGGACCTATCCTCATTGCGAGAGTCTTTACCCTTCCTCTTTTCTCTTGCCATTAATACTATGTTGACCGTTAGGAGAGCAGTACAGTATATGTTATATATGGACGATTTGCTGTATTTTGATCCTCCTTCATCAATGCAACAGTGATGTCAGTTGCAGCTGAAGATTAAGAATTCGGAGGAAATGACGTAGTAAACGACTGCTTGAATTGTGTGACTGTTGTGGAACTGTAGTTGGATTACGAAGAGAAGCTAAGGCTAACGACGAGTGATTTCAAGACTAGCTCAACAAAGCAGCACCTATGCTGAGCTAGTGAGCCGACCATCCATCTGGAGTGTACTGTTCATTGTGTGTTAGCATATATATTCTTGTCTGATACACAGTATGCTCTGTTTCATTTGGCTGAACGTTCACTCATGGAAGTAACATTCACTTGGTATGACTATATCGCAGTGGTGGAAATGAGTAACGCATTGGTTCCAAAAGATAGCTACACAGAGTTATCGAACTACTGCTGTATGAGAGAAACTGTACTGTCTTCAAAAGTATATTTACAGATCTTATATTATCATCCTAATTATATACTACCTACAGTTATGGGTCTATGCATGCAAATGATCTTGAGGGCACTGGATCATACAAGACATACTCAACTTAGGAAATTTCTCATTTACTAGGACACACTGAGCGCACTTCCGCCCGTCGCATGCACCCAGCAGAGAAACCAGTTCAGTCCATCCATGGTAGAAACCTTCGCCTATAACATCTAGGAAAAGAGCTGATAGTCTAATAGGGTCAACGGTCTCACAAATTCTGGGCACTGAAATTAATGTAGTGACCATGGTACGCAGGTAAAAGGCTTGCAGGTACGACTTGTAGTGGTCTAAGGATTCAGATATAAGTGCACATTTCAGTTGGAGGATGAAGGGTAAGAGCTGCAACTGGATGAGCAAACTACTGTTCTATAGCGCAGCTCCTTCTGTCTGAGGACTTGACCTCTGTTTAGGGTGACACACAGAGTGTCAGACGCTTACAAATTGTTGTTCTTATTCCTAGCTTTTATGTGAACCACAGTAGACATAGCTTGATGGACCATCCTAATTTCAAGTAACTGCCCAATCTTATTTTGGTTTCCTTAAGGCTGTTACGCATCTTATTGTGCACTTATTATTTTGACGAATTTCAGAGTAATTTACCTCGTATAGTTTGAGCTCAGATGTTAAGAACCCAGCAACAAGAGCAGCTATATATCCAATACTGTCTAATTCGTAACTCACTGTAATACGTTTCTGATCCTTTTCTATTGACGAACCCATCGAATTGTGCTTTCTATCGAAAATACAAATCTCGGTAAATGTGGGAAGAGGGCACTTACTACAGAAGCCTGAGATGATGCTTTGTGACGTTATCCTCGTTTTTGTTCCGATATTTTGCTTTGCACTAGGCAAATTCTATTGCAGAGTCTGATTATAGTAGCATCTTTATAAGATAATCATCATTTGTCAGATATTTTAACGAGCTCAGCGGATTGTTCTGTATCGTTGCATAATTTCATCAGCTACTGCTTCTCTGATGAGTTTTAAAGAAAACGGAGAAAAACCAAAGCGTGGGAAAAATGAGGTATGTCCTGCACGAGACTGCACCCAGAGATATACAGGCACTACATATCTTTTTGGAAAGGCTAAGCCGCTGTTATACGGTCCAGTCACATTGTGACTACCGCCTATGTTTCTACGTCAGCGTGCAACAACCACTCAAAGACGGAAGGTGGCGCACTAGAGGGCGAGCATTTTGTTCAGTGTCCAAAAGAACATGATCATTGGCTTTCGGGCCAGTGATAGAAGCGATTCCAAAACGGCTCAATTTGTAAACATTTGCTTTCGGGCCAGTGGTGGAAGCGGTTCCGAAACGGCTGAGTTTGTAAACTGTTTGCGACCTGGCATGGCAAGTATATCGTGCAAGGCAAAATGGGACTATCCAAAACCCGGCTCCGAGTCAGCTGTGATGTACCAAGGGCCATAGATGACAGGGGTTAATAACGGCTGCGGGGATTTTCCTCAACGACTGTTCACCGCAAGTTGCTGCTTATGGACCTCAGCAGCAGGTGCCAGGTTCATGTACCCGTGCTGACTACTGTTTATTGGCGGCGAAAGGTGAAATTTGCGCACTAGTGTCGCAACTGGACGTCCACCGAGTGACGGGACGTGGCCTTTGCAGATGACTCGTGTTTTATGCTTCACGCTCGACCTGCAACATCCGAAACCAAACACCCTGCTACTATCGTTGGAAATGTCCAGGCCAGAGGAGGGAGCATTCGAATATTTTCGTTGCATTCCCTGGATAAACTAGTCATTCTGGAAGGCACAGTGGATCAACGCAAGTATGAATCTATCTTTGGGGCCATGTACATCCCTAAAGACAGTTTGTTTCTTGTCGTCATGATGGCATCTACCAGCAGAACATTGCGACGTGTCACACAGCTCGCAGTGTATGTGCATGGTTCGGAGAGCACCAGGAAGAGTTTGCCATACTCCTTGGCCATAAACTCCCCACCCAATCCAGAATCTGTGGGATCACCTGGATCGGGCTGTTTGCGTCATTGCTCCTCAACCGAGAAACCTAGCGCAGCTGGCTACCGCATGGCTCCACATCCCTGACGGCACCTTCTAGAACCTCCCTGACTCTCTTTCTGCATGTCCCGCAGCGGTCCGCGCTGCAAAAGGTGGTTATTTAGGCTTTTCAAGGTGATCACGTTAAAGTGACGAGACAGTGCAGTTCAGGCTTTCCACTGAAACACAGACAGCGATATCTGAGTCCATTTCATGCTGCCTGGAAGTCATTATTTTCCTTCATGTTATGTACTGTGCATGCGTCAATTTCTGTAGCTTTGCCACTACGCACTCTGAATGATAAGTGCGAAAATAACAGTCGGATGACTTGTATGATCTTCTCTGAAGGAGGTTTCATGAAATTTGCAAATATTTTCTAACCAGCAGTCTGGTAGAACACTCCCTCCCCACCTTCCTCCCCCCCCCCCTCCCGCCCCAGCCGACGTTTACCAAGCATCTCTGTATGTTATCGTAACATGGAAATGAGTCCAACGTAATGTGATACATCTGCGTACCTCCACAATGATTTTCATTCTGGGGTTTACATTTTCTGGAAAGAGATTAGGTAATTGCCTGTATTTTATACACTTCCGTATCGTCGTACCGTGGCATTCAAACGTTGCTAACACACTCCAGTAATTCCATGCTGATGCTATTCTCAACCAAAGCAGGAGAATTTCGTCTTCTTATACGCGTTAATTTGCATTCCATGGTATTAGAGAACGTTGTCAGTCGATTTACGAAGTGCTATTTGCTCGAAAATCAACCTTAATATCATAATAGTTCTCGTGAGCTATCTCTCATTTGTAAGGAGTATCATCTGGGAACAGTCTTAGACAACTGTCGACAATATTTACTAAGTTATACACGCACAGGGGATAGGCAAAATAATGTGAACAGAGGTAGTAATGGGATGGCTGTGTTTGACGTTCAACAACGCAGGAAAAGCACGTGTCGCGCTGAACGGTGCGTATTCAGAACGGACTAGGCGTCAGTGCAGGTTGTTTACGAGTAGTGCACACTTCGTATTTGCATTCAGAGGCCGAGGTCGACGTGCAGTGAGAGACCTAACAGAGTTCCAAAGAGGGTAGATTCTGGGGGCCCAATTAGCTGGAACATCAGTAACCAAGACAGACAACTTACTGAATGTTTCAAGAGCAACTGTTTCAACAGTCATGACAGCCTACACAAAACATGGAAAGACATCATCGTGTAAACGTAATAGTGGGCGCAAATCAAAACTAAATGACAGAGATCGTCGGACATTAACAAGATCGTTGTACCCTAACACGAATTGTGTCAAAACAAGACTACGGCGGCTAAAGTAACTGCAGAGCTCAATAGCCACTTTCTATCTATCGACACTGTCCGCCGAGAACTCCATAAAGCGAATGTTCATGGACGAGCTGCTATACCGAAACCTTTTGTGACGACAATGAAAGCAAAGAAGTGTAAAACATGGTGTCAGGAGCATAAATCCTGGACGGCTGATCAGTGGAAACACGTCGTATGGTCCGACGAGTCAACGTTTTCGTTATTTCCAACATCGGAATGGGTTTACGTCTGGATAATGCCAAAAGAAGCCTACAATCCTGATTCCTTGATCCCAGCGGTTAAGAATGGAGATGGAAGTGTGGTGGTATGGGCACCCATATCAAGGTATTCTGCTGGTTCTATCATGACTCTGAATGCCTGTGTTACAGCCAACAATTATGTGCACATTTTAGGTGATCAGGTGCAGGCCATGATTCAGATGTTGTTCCCCAACAATTACGCTATATTTAAAGACAATAAAGCACCATTCACACAGCCAGGACAGTACAATCGTGGTATAAGGAGCACGCAACATAACTGCAGCGTCTTCTCTGGCCAGCACCGCCCCTGGACTTGTACATTATCTAACCTTTGTGGGCGGTGTTGGTGCACATACTCCCCAGCAAGCCGGCCAGAGTGGCCGTGCGGTTCTAGGCGCTACAATCTGGAACCGAGAGACCGCTACAGTCGCAGGTTCGAATCCTGCCTCGGGCATGGATGTGTGTGATGTCCTTAGGTTAGCTAGGTTTAATTAGTTCTAAGTTTTAGGTGACTGATGACCTCAGAAGTTAATTCGCATAGTGCTCAGAGCCATTTGAACCATTTTGAACTCCCCAGTAGATTTCCGCCTACCTCTTCACTACAGGAGTTAGAAGAGGTTCTGATTGAAGAGTGGCATGATATTACGGGCAAATGGGGGTCCAACGCCTTATTAATAAACCATTCCCAAGTAAGTGCAGGTGTTCACATTATTTTGCCTATCACCTGTACAATTAATTGCATACAGCAGTGGCCCACTGCCGCACATTTAGTATTACCTTAGCTTGCCTCCGACCTACATTTTAACGCGCTGCGAGACAGTAAAGTGGGCCTAGCCCGGAGGGAATGCGCGTGGTGGAAACGACCGTTGATCTGTTACATCGATCAGCCTGAGTGTGATTTAGGCTGTTTTCAACTCTCGTTTATGCAAAGCCTGGGCTGGTTCCCATTCTGCGCCTCAGAATACACAATCTCTGATCAAAAGTATCAAGATACCCGTGCGTAATGCGGAACTGACCACCAGATGTCACTAGAGGCGACACCGCCAGTATAAAAGGTAGGGAGTGTTGGGTTGTCAGGCGGAGACCCATTTAGGACATCTGCAGTGCTCCCAAAACAGGTCTCATAACGCACCTCGCACGAGACTTTCAATCAGCCGACCTCCCCAGGGTCACAAAGGTGCCTCCACTCTGAGAGAGGTTTCACCAGACCGTGCATTTGTTTTACACACGGGGAGTTTGGTCAAATAACAGATACATCCAAGCTGTGGAAATCAGAGTGGAGTGGTTAAACACTTTGACATGGCCACACTTGCTGCGTGACGCATGGGCAGGCCGCAGACGAGAAAAAGGAAGACAACTGGACACGCAAGGACAATCACCAAGGCAAGGATAACCGAGAACGTCGTACACTGAGTTTGCAGGCATAATTGTGAAGTTTGGACTCCCCAGACAGTTGGGGATTCCTTATCCCTGTCATCCGCAATGGCAGGCTGGCTGTGTTGTCGGCAGAGAAACAGTAACAACAGGATGGGTCGGCCAGGAGAGCTTCGAACGTGGAGCTGAATATCACCTGTGTAGCAAATCCTTCAGGGATATTCCAATGTTTCTAAAACTGCTCAAGTCGACAGTTGGTGATGTGATTGTGAAGTGGAAACGCGAAGGAATAACTAGGGCTAAAACAAACCAAACAGACTTCGTGTAGTGACGGCTAGGGACTGTCGAGCATAGCGGAAGGTGGCTGTAAAAAAATCACGATATCAACGGAAGTCCACAAGAAGCCCACCTAGCACGTTGGCTGTGCGTAGGAACTTAAAAAAAAAAAATTGATTTCAGTGGTCGAGCAGCTCGTCGTCGGCTACATATTTGTGTAGTTTATGGGAAGCATTGCTTTAGATGTTGATTTCAGCGTCGCCACTGCACAGTAAATGACTGGGTTTTGGAGTGATAAATCACACTACACTCTGTGGCAACCACATGGAAGTGTTTAGATTTGACGAACGCCTGAAGAGTATTACCTGCTATCATGCATTGTGTAATTCTGTGAAGTACAGTAAGACGGTGTTTCTCATGGTTAGGGTGAGGTTTCCTTATCATTCGGAAAGATATGAACATATTTTACAGCAGTGTGTACCATGTACAGTAGAGCACCACTTCGAAGACGATGATTGTTTGTAGGCCTATCAGCATGACAATTGGCCCTGTCATAAAGCAGCATGTTGAGGCAATGGTTCGTGGACAGTAACATTCCTGAAATGGACTGGCCTGCTCAGCGTCCCAACCTGAACAGAATGGAACACCTTTGTGATGAGTTAGGATGTCGACTTCGCTCCAGTCCCCAGCCTCCAACCTAACTGCTTTTACTGGTTTCGGCTGTTGAGGAAGGGTACACTGCCATTCCAAGGACATTCAGACACATCATTGACACTTTCCCCGGCAGATTTCAAGCCGTCATAAAGGCAAAGGGTGCTCGGACTCCACATCACCCCATATTAATATCCACTAACAGGTGTCTGGACACTTTTGATCGCAGGGTGTACGATGCACAGGCGGAACAAAGTTTACGCCATTCACAGACGTATGCTGCACACGATTACCCTTCCTTAGATTTAACTACGACTATGGCGACAGACAATGAGCTCGCCCACAATGTTAAAATAGCATAGTTTCGCAAAATCATGGAAAACGGAACAAACGTAAGAAAAGAGTGAGGTTAGCTCTCCTCCATCCGGAATTACAATCCCGTTTTTACCTGATGCAATGTCTTCGATCTGATGTTTGATTCAATATTTTTTAAGTCTATAGCGTATTCGCTAACTGATCGAATGGCACCGTAAGCCAGTAATGTAAACGAGAACAATATCTAACCCGCTGATGATATATTTTAAGGGTTTTTAATGCCATGGTTTTCAACGACCTTCTAGAAAGTCAACTAAATGCTTAGTGAGAGGAACAAAATCCTTCCTCGTAACCAGTACGTCTGGGTCAGTGGCCTATGCACATTTATTAGAGACCTGAAAGACTCTCTGGTAATGGCAACACATATAACGATTGCTTATCAACATATTAGAATGGACAACGTGTCACGCATTGGAGCGTTCGTGTGTACCCGAACATTTATGTGCTTTCCTCACACTTCGGTAAACTTTAATACAGTCGTTCCATGAAACGCTTATTAAAACGAGAATAAGCTCAGAAAAGTGCTAAAAGTTATCGCGGTGCACTTATCAGCACCTTATTTGCTTGAAACATCTACGCACCCGCTGTTCAGAGTATTTCTAAACCTTTTAAAACTCAATAATGCGGAGTTAGCCTTGCGTAACTGTATAAATACACAAACGATCAAGCTGTTGGTCAGAAGACCGTCGTGAGAAAGGCTGATGCAGATAGTGTGTGTGACCTTAGCGGAGAGAGGAGAATGAGCAGGAAGATCTTTGTCCGTGGTCACAATTGGCCGTGTGAACTAGGGCGTGAGCATACGCCCACCGTCCATGAGGAAGCCACACCGCCTTTGTAGTTCAACACTACCTGATTACCCGGCGATGCACGGTCACTTCTCTATCCCCAACTTATATTAGGTAGCGAAAGGTATCTAATCCGTCTATGAGTCAAAATAAACTCAGTTTATGTACATACTTTTTTTTAAAGTACAAAGTTATTTCATGTACAACGTAAACATTGTTTCCGCCATCAGGTACTGTTCTTCGACGGCAGTACTGTAACTGGCTGTTGCAGTCTGTGTATGATAGATTGGTTTATCCTGACTTGCCCTTTTTTTTTTTTTTGATGAAGTGTGGCTGCTTTTATAGTTCTACATGAACTCATAAAAAGTCGACGTTGGAGATCTGAAAGCAAGTTTTTTTTTTTTCGTATGAGAAGCCGGCAAAGTCCTACAAATACCACGTACAAGCAAGAACAGAATAGTTATAGATGTACTAGAGGAAATGGATATCTATAAGCATGCTAAAAGACATCAGGACAATACGTTGAACGGACCGACAGTCTCATATACTCGTAGCCTAAGATTTTTACAGAGTTACAGCTTACAAGTCCGATAAGCTTGTGACAGTTTTTAAATTTCGTGTTTGCAATGTTTTTATGTTGTAGTGTATGGAAGGTAAAAGACGTATACGACATCGTTTAACTCGCCGCAAAACATATACCGGTACAGTAATTAGACACCACGTTCCCGGTGTATATCGATCAATTCGATCAGCTGGGCAGTAGTGATTTTTCTCGGTATTTCTTTAAACTGCTTTTTATTGTAGACCAGACAGTGACAAACCAGTCCGTGGAGAGCAATAGTCTGTGCGATATATCATGACTATTTACGAGGGCATACAAAAAAGTAATGCCTACGATTTTTTATGTGAAAACTCTTAAAGCTTTTTATGTAAAACAAACTTTTTTAACATTCTACGTCTTTATTCTTTATGTGTACATATTTATTTTTCAACATTGACAATCTGACAACGAACACATTTCTTCCAATAAGAGACCAGTTTGTTGTACCGTCACTGTCTTGACTTTGTTGACTGAGCCACAACCCACCTATACTTGCACTACTTCATCACTAGCGTAGCGATAGCGTTACCGTCTACCACGCAGGGGGCCTGGATTCGATTCCCGGCAGGAGACTGGCTGTTGTGTGTCCTTCATCCTTATTTTGTATTATTATTGACCCGCAAGTCGTCGATGTGGCGTCACCTAAAAAGGACTTGCAATACGGAGGCCGAACTCCCCCGAATGGGGCCTCCCGGCTAACAATGCCATACGATCATTTCATTTTTTCCATCAATATCAAAGTTAAGAAGGACTTCTTTAAGTTTTGGAGACGGATGAAGATCGGATGGGGATAAGTCGGGACTTTATGGAGGATTATCGATGACAGAGAACCCTAGGCATCGGATTGTTGCAGAGGTTGCAGCGCTCGTCTGTGGTTCAAATGGCTCTGAGCACTATGGGACTTAACATCTGAGGTCATCAGTCCCCTAGAACTTAGAACTACCTAAACCTAACTAACCTAAGGACATCACACACATCCATGCCCGAGGCAGGATTCGAACCTGCGATCGTAGCGGTCGCGCGGTTCCGGACTGAAGCGCCTAGAACCGCTCGTCTGTGGTCCGGCATTGTCATACTGAAGGAGAGATGCTTCATAGGTGGAGGAACTCTTCGAATTCGTGCTTGCAGTTTTCTGATGGTCGCGCAGAGCCTTGCAGAGTATAGGCATGAATTCCAAATGCACTACACCGCGAAAATTTCAGGTCATTTCGAGCATGACTTTGCCTGCTGATGGCATGATCATGAATTTTTTTGGCGACTGTGATCCTCTGTGGCATAACTCCATTGATGATCCCTTGTTTTTGGGGCTCTAAATGGCACCCAGCTTTCGTCGCCTATCACAATGTTGTTAAGGAGCCCATCACTCTCACGCTCAAAACAAAAAGAAATTGTTGGTAGATGTCCAGTCTGCTCCGTCTCATGTCAAGAGTGAGCATTCGAAGCGACATCGTGCATATACAGTGGCACGCTGTTTCTCACGCACAGAGATAGTTTCACTACTCACCGTCATTTTACACGCTACAGTTCGAAGCCCTCTAGCGGCAGATGGTTGCAACTTGCATCAGGAAAGCGGGAAAATCGACCTAGCAATGTGCATGGCGCGTAATACCTCAACCGATATTGAAAACAGAATATAAAAAATTCGGAGAGATTACTTTTCAGCACGCCCTCGTAGTTTACGAAAGTGTGCCAAACAGCAGTAATGTTATTTAAATAGCTGACGAGCTTGTTTGTGTTACCGCGCCAACATTTGTGTATTTAAGTAACAGACGTACAATGTACACACCCACAAACGGTGACTGTATAAAATTACCAGTATATAAGCAACTGAAAGTTGCGCTTGCCGAAATCAGCTGATGGTTTGTAATAAAGGATTGTCATCACAATGTAACCAGGATGAAAAAAGGAGATGGCTCGTACGTTCTGAGAATCCTCATCTGTTTCATCAAGTGGCTCTGCATGATGGTAAAAGAGGAGGGTGGTTTGAAATGAATGCACCACGAATTACTGGGCTAATATTTTACCACCGAGCCATCTTCCATTGACCTGCATGGAATAACAGTAGAATGTAGACCCCGTTAGGAGTGCGTTCTATGGAAGAAGGTTGCATTATATTGTTTACATACCTATCCAGCCCTAACATGTAAGCTCGACAGTGAAAATCTATTACCGAAATTCGGATTTCGTTTAGCATATGTTGTGTCACATGTAAATAAGTGGCCATAGTGTACTTCACAAAATTACACTACACATGGTAGCAGGTAATATCCTCTCCAGACATTCGTTAAACTTAGCAGTTCCATCGAGTTGTCACAGAGTGTAGTATGATTTATCACTCCAAATCCTAGTCATCTACTCTCCAGTGACAATGCTGAAAACAGCATCTCAAGCGTCGCTTCCCATAGACTACAGAAACACACTAAAAGCCAAAGAAACTTGTACTCATACCTAATATCGTGTAGGACCCACGCGAGCACGCAGAAGTGCCGCAATGCGATGTGGCGTGGACTCGACTAATGTCTGAAGTAGTGTTGGAGGATATTGACACCAGAAGTCCGGCAGGGCTGTCCATAAATCCGTAAGAGGGGGTGGAAATCTCTTCTGAACAGCGCGTTGCAAGGCATCCCAGATATACTCAACTGTTTCTTACTTACTGAAGGGACAATGCCTTAGAAACCTGAAACAACTTCAGAAGAATTTACATTGATGTTAAATTGTAGAAAATAACGAGTTTTGTGACGCCACGGAATTCCGGATAATTGAGCTGAACAGAAAGGCGAACTACACGCACACTTTAAAAAGGGTTACAGCAAAAACTATTCGCCAAATATTTTTTAAAAAAGAAAAGGGTTATTATCCCCTTACAATCTAGAATGAATAAACATAGGCCGATCAAGCATTGAGTCGTTGTACTTCTGCTACAGACCTTATATACTACCAGTCAGGCAGTACCAGCCGGCCGAGACATAAGCAGCAATAAGGAAGTAACTCATTTTGTGACTTTTACGAGTTCCTAGCCAGGAGCGAATTTTGTAATATCATCTGTGTGCTTTAATAGTTTAGTTTCTTGTATTTCTGCGTGTTTATTTAATATCTAATAGCCACAGTTCTCGCGTTTTCGTTTGCGTCGGGAAGTAAACCGATTTTGTGACATATTACAAGTTCCTAATCAGGGGCGAATTATTTAGTTTCACCTATGTGCTTCGGTAGTTAGGTTTCTGAATTTCTGCGTGTTAATCTATTAGACACGTTTCCTGCGTTTTCTTCAGGGTCTACACTAGAGTTGCGCAGCACGTGCCAATAGTCCGTTTATCTGCATAGTTTAGTTTTCCACGGTCCTTAGTATGGTCAGGGACTGCGATTGTTGTGTGCAGATGCGACCCGAATTGGTGACACTTCGCTCTCAGCTTCAGGCTGTGATGGCTTCGGTTACACAGCTTGAGGCTGCAATGGATGGGTATCAATGTTGTGGGCCGGCCGTGGGGGTCCAACGGACGTTCAGCACGGCCGAGTTCTCCGATCGGTCCTCACCGGTGGACAGCCCAGTTACTGCTCGCGCTTAGGTTGACCCCTCACCTGTGGTCGAGTGGGAGGTCGCCCCGGGGCATAGCAGGCGGCGAAAGACTTCCCAGGCAGCCGCACGTGAGGCCTCCCCGGTTTGTCTGACAAACAGGTTCCAGGTGCTGTCTGTGGCTGATGCTGTCGCTGAGCCAGATGCTGTCGCCTGTCCTGTTTCAGAGGAAACCTCTCAGCGTGCGAGATCCGGACAATCACAGAGGGTGGGATTGATGGTAGTTGGAGCTCCAACGTTACACGCAATGGGGTCCCTTAGGAACTTGGCTGACAAGAAGGGTAAGAAAACCAATGTGCACTCCGTGTGCATACCGGGTGGAGTCATTCCAGATGTGGAAAGGGTCCTCCAGGATGTCGTGAAGAGCACAGGGTGCAGCCAACTGCACGTGGTTGCTCACGTCGGCACCAGTGATGTGTGTCACTTTGGATCAGAAGAGATTCTCTCTGGTTTCAAGCGGCTAACAGAAGTGGTAAAGGCCGCAAGTCTTGCGAGATGAAAGCAGAGCTGACCATTTGCAGCATAGTCGACAGGACCAATTGCGGACCTCTGCTACAGAGCCGAGTGGAGGGTCTGAATCAGAGGCTCAGACGGTTCTGCGACTGTGCAAGCTGCATATTCATCGACTTGCGCCAAAGGGTGGTTGGGTTTCGGGAACCGCTAAATAGATCAGGTGTCCACTGTGCGCAGGAGGCGGCCACAGGGATAGCAGGGGCTGTGTGGCGTGGACTAGCTGTTTTTTAGGTTAAGGGTCTCGGGAAAACACAAGAAGGGCTTCAGTCACAAAGGGTACAGGCCGAACACAGGAAGAACGTAGATAAAGGAACCATCAGAATAACAGTTGTAAATTTTCGTAGGTGTGTTGGGAAAGTATCAGAGCTCCAAGCGCTAATAATAGAAAGCACTGATGCTCAAATCGTTATAGGCACTGAAAGCTGGCTAAAGCCAGCCGGAATTTCTGCGAAGAACCTAATGGTGTTCCGAAAGGATAGGCTAATCGCGGTTGGCGGTGGCGTGTTTGTTGCTGTTAGTAGTAGTTTATCTTGTCGCGAAATTGAAGTAGATAGTTCCTGTGAGTTAGTTTGGGCAGAGGTCATTGTTGGCAACCGGAAGAAAATAATAATTGGTTCATTTTAACGACCTCCCAATTCAGATGATACAGTTGCTGAAAGGTTCAAAGAAAACTTGAGTTTGATTTCAAACACGGACCCGACTCATACGATTATAGTTGGTGGTGACTTTAACTTACCCTCGACATGTTGCCGAAAATACATGTTTAATTGCCGGCCGAAGTGGCCGCGCGGTTCTGGCGCTGCAGTCTGGAGCCGCGAGACCGCTACGGTCGCAGGTTCGAATCCTGCCTCGGGCATGGATGTGTGTGATGTCCTTAGGTTAGTTAGGTTTAACTAGTTCTAAGTTCTAGGGGACTAATGACCTCAGCAGTTGAGTCCCATAGTGCTCAGAGCCATTTGAACCATTTTGAACATGTTTAATTCCGGAAGTACGCATAAAACATCATCCGAAATTGTGCTAAACGCATTTTCTGAAAATTATTTCGAGCAGTTAGTTCATGAGCCCACGCGAATAGCAACAAATAATCCTGAGTTAATAACGAGCATCAAAACGGATACAGGGATTAGTGAACACAGGGTTGTCGTAGCGAGATTGAATATTATAATCCCCAAATCCTCCAAAAATAAACGAAAAATATACCTGTTCAAAGAAGCAGATAAAAATTCACTTGACGCATTCCTGAGAGACAATCTTCACTCATTCCAAATTAATAATGTAAGTGTAGACCAGATGTGGCTTGAATTCAGAGAAATAGTATCGGCAGCAATTGAGAGATTTATACCAAATAAATTTACAAACAACGGAGCTGATCCTCCTTGGTACACAAAACGGGTCAGAACACTGTTGCAGAAACAACGAAACAAACATGACAAATTTAAACAGACTCAAAATCCCCAAGATTGGCGATCTTCTGCAGAAGCTCGAAATTTAGCGCGGACTCAATGCGAGGTACTTATAACAGTTTCCACAACGAAACTTTGTCTCGAAACCTGGCAGAAAATCGAAAGAGCTTATGGTCGTATGTGAGATATGTTAGCGGCAAAGAACAATCAATGCCTTCTCTGCGCGATAGCAATGGAGATACTATCGAAGACAGTGCTGCCAAAGCAGAGTTACTAAACACAGCCTTCCGAAATGCCTTTACAAAATAAGATGAAGTAAGTATTCCAGAATTCGAATCGAGAACAGCTGCCAACAGGAGTAACGTACAGTAAATATCCTCGGAGTAGTGAAGCAACTTAAATCACTTAATAAAAGCAAGTCTTTTGGCCCAGACTGTATACCAATTAGGTTCCTTTCGGCGTATATTGATGCATTAGCTCCATACTTGACAATCATATACAACCGTTCGTCAGACGAAAGATCCGTACCCAAAGACTGGAAAGTTGCCTAGGTCACACAAATATTCAAGAAAGGAAGTAGGAGTAATTCACTTAATTACAGGCCCATATCATTAATGCCGATATTCAGCAGGATTCTGGAACATATATTGCGTTATTATGAATTACCTTGAAGAAAACGGTCTATTGACACACAGTCAACATGGGTTTAGAAAACATCGTTCTTGTGAAACACAACTAGCTCTTTATTCGCCTGAAGTGTTGAGTGCTATTGACGAGGAATTTCAGATCGATTCCGTATTTCTGAATTTCCAGATTGCTTTTGACACTGTACCACACAAGCTGCTTATAGTGAAATTGCGTGCTTATGGAATATCGTCTAGTTATATGACTGAATTTGTGACTTCCTGTCAGAGCGGTCACAGTTCGTAGTAATTGACGAAAAGTCATCGAGTAAAACAGAAGTTCCCCAAGGTAGTGTTATAAGCCCTTTGCTGTTCCTTATGTATATAAACGATTTGGAAGACAATCTGAGCAGCCGTCTTAGGTTTTTTTGCAGTTGACGCTGTCGTTTATCGACTAATAAATTCATCAGAAGATCGAAACAAACTGCAAAACGATTTAGAAAAGATATCTGAATGGTGCGAAAATTGACAGTTGACCCTAAATAATGAAAATTGTGAGGTCATCCACATAATTGCTAAAAGGAATCCGTTAAGCTTCGGTTACACGATGAATCAGTCAAATATAAAGGCTGTAAATTCAACTAAATACGTAGGAATTACAATTACGAACAACTTAAATTGGAAGGAGCTCATAGAAAATGCTATGGGGAAAGCTAACCAAAGACTGCGTTTTATTGTCAGGACACTTAGAAAATGTAACAGATCTTCTAAGGAGACTGCCTACGCTACGCTTGTCCGTCCTCTTTCTTGAGAGCAAAGACAAGTCCGTTAATACCAACAAAGCTGATACCGAGCGACCGTCACACACGGGCGCTTACAACGGAAGGCCTCGTCTCTCCGCCGCTGGCCTCCAGGCAAGGCTTGGCTCCCCACCCTCGTAATTCCGAAAACGAATCATATTCCCGAAACCACGGACTATTCTCCCTCTCTACAGATTCGTCTGAACGCCGACCACCCATATTTTAGGTTTTTGTCGTCCAGTGCGGAAAGTTTGCGAGGAAAAACCTATACTCGTACAATGGTACGCTTCTGAGTAAAAATCCTTGGAAATAACCCAGCCTGCATGGTTTCCGAGGTGACGCTTCCTCGTTCCTCTCAGCTGCGACCAAGATTTTCGTAGTTTCCGAAGTACAATCCTTCCCGTCCGGCTACATAACTGGCCGGTCGCGACTCTATTGTGCCCCAGCACTCAGGCGTCACAACGTCCGTCTTCCTACTACCGGTGTTTAAGCAGGACCAACACACCTGTGTGGGTCTTCCACCCAGGGCTTGAGTTCCGCCTGGCATTTCATTTCCACTGTCATTCCAACCTCTACTAGTATGATAATAAAGACACTGTCACCTTTCATGCAATAATCGTTAACAATTATTTACAAGGTGTACGTGACAATGTGTGACTCCTTTAAATATTCAAATATACGATGTACAAACTACCAAATGATATCTAATTGTGGTTGTAGTTCACAGAAAAGTATGTGGATGAGTGCTTGTAAGGTGCGAAATTATAGCCACCTTACACTGTCTCTATATAATGAGCACAGCACACCTGTGTAAATATGGTTCAAATGGCTCTGAGCACTATGGGACTTAACATCTATGGTCATCAGTCCCCTAGAACTTAGAACTAATTAAACCTAAGAACTTCACACAACACCCAGTCATCACGAGGCAGAGAAAATCCCTGACCCCGCCGGGAATCGAACCCGGGATGGTGTAAATATGCCCAAAGCGGTAGTGCAGCAACAAAAATGGACTAAAATGTTTCTTAACACGCCTGGAAGGTACTTAGAATGACCGACAAAAATTATCTAAAATTGAAAACCCTGAAAAATCAGGGAAAAGTTTCTAATAACATTTTTACTCCAACTAGATGTTTTCAATGAACTGTAGCCGACGGACAAAGTAACCAGAAAAAATTTAAAGCAAACGATTTTGTGTTAACCCTATGTTATGCGTACTTATTTATTGTTTATATTTGTCAAAGTATATATGTGTCGAGCTATACAAGTAAACTCAAAAATTTACTGACCTATACAGTTCAGTTTATATAAGCAGCACGCCCTGCTGTAGCAGGGAAATGAAAGGAACAAGCGGACAAATGCTCCAGGAGGAGCACAAGAAGGGCGAATATGTTCCTCTGTAAAATACTCTGACAGAACAGTGGGAAACCGGCTGCTTCAGTCATTATTCCTCTTCCCACACCGAAACTTTCGGGGTGCTAACAGATTCGCCCTTTTTGCGCTGAAAGAGAGCAGCAGAGAGATGACGGCGGTAGAGACAGATACATTGCCAGTGGGAGAGAAAGAGAGACGAGACAGTGGGCGAAAAAAGTGGCAGAGAAAGAGAAAGGTGAGGGATGAAGACAATAGCAGTGCGAGGCAAAGAGAGAGGAGATAGCGATCTTCAGTGAGAGAAGGTGGTAGTAAAAGAGAAAGAGATATGGATGGAGACAGAAACAGTGAGAGCAAAAGAGAGAGAAAACAGGGGAAATGGAAAGTACAGATGTGTGGAGACCATAAGTACCCTTAGGACGGGGGGGAGATACCCTCCGAGACCAGACCGGCGAACTTTGAACCTGAGGCTCTGTAGCAGACGATCCCTGCGTGTTCCTATGTTGACCCAATCATAGCGTTAGTTACGACTGCAGAGGGCACGAGACCATCGAGGTTGCACTGTGGAAATCTTCGCCCGGTCGGATGAATCACGTTTTCTTTCTTTTTCTTTTTTTTCCTTTTTTATTTTATTATTATTATTATTTTTTTTTTTTTGTCCACACCAGGTCGATGGTCGTGTCTTGATACGCAGTCAGGCGACGGCTACTCGAAACATTCTCCGCGTCATGGATACAGGCAGGTGGGGGCAGTATTATGGAATGCAGGACAGTCACCTGGGCTTCCATGGGACATGCGGCAGTAATCAAAGGCACCATGGTGACAGCTGTAAACTATGAGAAAAAATTACGGACGTCCTCCACCCCTTTATTCTCGATATGGCGCGTCCCAGCGGGATAGCTGATCTTTCTCAAGGCCAGAATTGTTTTACGTTAGTTTTAGGAGCATCATAGTGAACTAACGTTAGTGTCTTGGCCTGATCCGAACCCGACGGAATACATCTGGAACGCTATTGGGCACCAGCTTGGCGCTCACAAACCATTGATTCGTGGTTTACGGGAATCACTGTTGTATTGCATTCAAAAAGGTGGGCAAATATGCTATGAAGCAGGTGGTCATAATGTTTCGGATCACCAGTGAATATATAATATGCAAGGCGTTTCCTAAAAGTAAGAGCCGTTCTGTCATAAAAAATACGTATCAGAAAAAGCTTTTGTTGGAGGTTTTAATTACCTACAAACATACTTCACTTCACTATGTAACGCCGTTTAAGTCAAAGAACTTACCGTAATATTGCAGTAGCTTCTTCAACCGCTTGTTTAGAAGTTCTGCGCCCGCGAACTGAACCAGTTGAGCACGATGGTCTTTTGTTTCTCGTCACCTTCAACCACTGCCCGCAGAGCCATCACACAAGATGAGGTAATAATGGGCGGGAGAGAGGACGCGTCTATAGGGCTGTGCGTAGTTTAAAATTTCCCTCTGAATGCTATCCTTGATACAGATGGCATAAACTAGAAGTAGCTGCTGATAATGGTGTGCAACTACAAATCGTTCTGCACGTGCTGTTCTTTTTCACCCCTAGTCAAATGAGTTCTACATCAAATCGTGGCTTCTTTGGCTTCGTAAACAACCAATAGATAATGCTGCATACGTATTTTCGTGTTATTCTGTTCAGAGCTGCCAACTTTTAAATATGAGCAAACCCAGACCTTAGTTTTCGAATACACTCTTCTATCATCGCGCGGGTAAAAAAAAGTTAGTTTTCTTCATAAAGGACCTAACATTTCAAAATGTAAAAAACATTCTATGATGTTAAAAAGGTTAATAAACACTGGTGTGAAACGTCGTGGCAGATTAAAACTCGGTGTCACACGGAGACTCGCACATACTGCGTTTGCCTTTCATGGGCAAATGCTTTTCGACTGAGCTACCCAAGCATGACTCACGACTCTTCCTCACAGCTTTACTTCCTCCAATGCCTCATATTCTACCTCCCAAACTTCACAGAAGCCTTGCGAGAGGTCTGGATAGTTCGGCTGGGAGGTCCCAGATTCCAGGCCGGGTTGAGCACACAATTTTAATCTGCCAGGAAGTTTCAAATTAGCGTACATTCGCTACGGAATGAATATGCAGTCTGAAAAAAGGGAGCAAACTACCACCTAAACCATTTGTGACGAATCAGTGCAAATGAAACCACAGCCATCTAATTTTTTTGCCGTGTTCTTGTAGTATGTAATTTTCACCCCTAGTCAAATGAGTTCTACATCAAATCGTGGCTTCTTTGGCTTCGTAAACAACCAATAGATAATGCTGCATACGTATTTTCGTGTTATTCTGTTCAGAGCTGCCAACTTTTAAATATGAGCAAACCCAGACCTTAGTTTTCGAATACACTCTTCTATCATCGCGCGGGTAAAAAAAAGTTAGTTTTCTTCATAAAGGACCTAACATTTCAAAATGTAAAAAACATTCTATGATGTTAAAAAGGTTAATAAACACTGGTGTGAAACGTCGTGGCAGATTAAAACTCGGTGTCACACGGAGACTCGCACATACTGCGTTTGCCTTTCATGGGCAAATGCTTTTCGACTGAGCTACCCAAGCAT
This sequence comes from Schistocerca nitens, assembly GCF_023898315.1. Taxonomy (NCBI): domain Eukaryota; kingdom Metazoa; phylum Arthropoda; class Insecta; order Orthoptera; family Acrididae; genus Schistocerca; species Schistocerca nitens. The sequence goes on along the minus strand of NC_064618.1, from coordinate 279,113,172 downwards.
GACTCACGACTCTTCCTCACAGCTTTACTTCCTCCAATGCCTCATATTCTACCTCCCAAACTTCACAGAAGCCTTGCGAGAGGTCTGGATAGTTCGGCTGGGAGGTCCCAGATTCCAGGCCGGGTTGAGCACACAATTTTAATCTGCCAGGAAGTTTCAAATTAGCGTACATTCGCTACGGAATGAATATGCAGTCTGAAAAAAGGGAGCAAACTACCACCTAAACCATTTGTGACGAATCAGTGCAAATGAAACCACAGCCATCAAATTTTTTTGCCGTGTTCTTGTAGTATGTAAATTATATTATTATGCAAATAATAATTTTATAGAAATGTTGTAATACCCATTATGAAATTTAATTAATACTTTGTTCCGAATGGCTAAATCATGTACATTGTAGGACTTGTCAGGACACAAAAATGTAAAAGGATTGGTGATCTTACGTGTAAAGTTAATTGGAAACAGAACTAAAGGCTGCGCCAAATTTCGTCCAAAGCTCTTTCGTTGTTGGTTGGGAAGAAATAGACTGGAGACACGAAGCACTCGCTACTGGAAGGGAGGCAAGCTGGAGTAACTGTGGATCAGTCAGTATTTGCGCTAAAAGCCATCTTCATGGACAGCAGCGAGTCGGATGCCGCCTGGAAAAAGCTCCAGGCAGAATAACCGTACTTCACGTGCGCTGAGCGAGAAAAATGCGCACTAGAGCCCGGTAATTATTGAATACGATAATCATCCGACGCCACCGTAATTAAGATTTCGACAGTTTGTAGGGAACATCGTTTAGACTATTCAGAGTGTAAAAGGCTAATCCAGTGCGTATATTGTTTAAATTATAATCATACAGTTGTCTTATTGTAATTGTAAAGTTGTATTTATAGTCCGTCTGTATCCTCATCTCATTACAACCTGGATAAGGCGCTGTACATTTTCCCATTGAAAACAGTGTGTTACTGGGTTAATGAAAGAGCCCACAAAAATATGATGAAATTGAGCCACTACCAGTAATTAAAAATTAACTTTCCTGCTCATAAAACTGGCCCAGTAATTAAGGTATTTACTACCTTTAGTCTTAAAATCAGAAAGTAATCAGTTCTATTAATGTAACTTGCATATTTTCGTTTATTAATAATTCTGATGGAACAGATTTTTTGGCACCCTTAACTATATTTTAGTTTCCTGTTATTTTACAGAATCGATCTTTCCGTGGATATGTATGCATTATTCCGGCATTTACTTTTGGGTGCAGTATTGTTTCCTTTGTCGTTAAGAAAGTTATTATAATGGTTTTGGTCAAATTAGTCAGCTAAAACCTGTGCAAGTAAGCGTTACTGTGTGGCGACGAGTTTAATTGTCGTATGTGTATTATCTGAGCCCAAGTGATCACAGTACAGATTATACACTCCTGGAAATTGAAATAAGAACACCGTGAATTCATTGTCCCAGGAAGGGGAAACTTTATTGACACATTCCTGGGGTCAGATACATCACATGATCACACTGACAGAACCACAGGCACATAGACACAGGCAACAGAGCATGCACAATGTCGGCACTAGTACAGTGTATATCCACCTTTCGCAGCAATGCAGGCTGCTATTCTCCCATGGAGACGATCGTAGAGATGCTGGATGTAGTCCTGTGGAACGGCTTGCCATGCCATTTCCACCTGGCGCCTCAGTTGGACCAGCGTTCGTGCTGGACGTGCAGACCGCGTGAGACGACGCTTCATCCAGTCCCAAACATGCTCAATGGGGGACAGATCCGGAGATCTTGCTGGCCAGGGTAGTTGACTTACACCTTCTAGAGCACGTTGGGTGGCACGGGATACATGCGGACGTGCATTGTCCTGTTGGAACAGCAAGTTCCCTTGCCGGTCTAGGAATGGTAGAACGATGGGTTCGATGACGGTTTGGATGTACCGTACACTATTCAGTGTCCCCTCGACGATCACCAGTGGTGTACGGCCAGTGTAGGAGATCGCTCCCACACCATGATGCCGGGTGTTGGCCCTGTGTGCCTCGGTCGTATGCAGTCCTGATTGTGGCGCTCACCTGCACGGCGCCAAACACGCATACGACCATCATTGGCACCAAGGCAGAAGCGACTCTCATCGCTGAAGACGACACGTCTCCATTCGTCCCTCCATTCACGCCTGTCGCGACACCACTGGAGGCGGGCTGCACGATGTTGGGGCGTGAGCGGAAGACGGCCTAACGGTGTGCGGGACCGTAGCCCAGCTTCATGGAGACGGTTGCGAATGGTCCTCGCCGATACCCCAGAAGCAACAGTGTCCCTAATTTGCTGGGAAGTGGCGGTGCGGTCCCCTACGGCACTGCGTAGGATCCTACGGTCTTGGCGTGCATCCGTGCGTCGCTGCGGTCCGGTCCCAGGTCGACGGGCACGTGCACCTTCCGCCGACCACTGGCGACAACATCGATGTACTGTGGAGACCTCACGCCCCACGTGTTGAGCAATTCGGCGGTACGTCCACCCGGCCTCCCGCATGCCCACTATACGCCCTCGCTCAAAGTCCGTCAACTGCACATACGGTTCACGTCCACGCTGTCGCGGCATGCTACCAGTGTTAAAGACTGCGATGGAGCTCCGTATGCCACGGCAAACTGGCTGACACTGACGGCGGCGGTGCACAAATGCTGCGCAGCTAGCGCCATTCGACGGCCAACACCGCGGTTCCTGGTGTGTCCGCTGTGCCGTGCGTGTGATCATTGCTTGTACAGCCCTCTCGCAGTGTCCGGAGCAAGTATGGTGGGTCTGACACACCGGTGTCAATGTGTTCTTTTTTCCATTTCCAGGAGTGTATTAATGGTTTTCTTTCAAACTTCAACAGGAAATGCTTCGCTCTGAATAAAAAGAATTGTTTTTAATTGAACAGGGTAATTTTCGACTGGTACACGTGATGCATTTACGTAGCAGTAAACGTTTCTAAATTACGAGGACGACTGTTGGTATAACTAATTAGTTACGCAGTAGACTTGCTCATAGTGGACCTACGACCGTATTGTATATCAGGACTTTTTTCTATTTCGGTGAGTAATGAACACTTCTACAATTTCAGATGTAGTAATTTTGTCAAAATCTGCATTAGTATACTACTTACGTGTGAGTAGGTCAGGAGACTCATTTTTGGCGGAAGATGTACTTTTGCTCATTCGTTTCAGCAGTGTTTCGGAAGCGATTTGCCGTTTTTCTGAACTGTTGGGCATACGAAAACACGATAATTGCGCTTTGACTGACAGGGTTTTTTTGGGAATGTTACACACACAGAGAAATTCACATATCTAAATCGGCATCCATACTCTGCACACCATTGAGGCGAAGGATACTTGCGCTGCGTCAGTTATAGAGCTTTTTGCCGTTCATTTCACGTATGGAGAATGGGAACAATAATTTCTTAAACTCTGTATGCACTGTAATTAATGTTAACTTGTCTTTACTATCTCTGCGGGAGCGATACGTAAGGGAATGTAATGAATTCCTAGGTTCATCACCTAAAGTTGGCTCTTGAAACTTTCTAAAAAAAATGGTTCAAATGGCTCTGAGCACTATGGGACTCAACTGCTGAGGTTATTAGTCCCCTAGAACTTAGAACTAGTTAAACCTAACTAACCTAAGGACATCACAAACAGCCATGCCCGAGGCAGGATTCGAACCTGCGACCGTAGCGGTCTTGCGGCTCCAGACTGCAGCGCCTTTAACCGCACGGCCACTTCGGCCGGCCAAAGCAAAACTTTCTAACAAGGGAACCTCCCCATCGCAACCCCCTCAGATTTAGTTATAAGATGGCACAGTGGATAGGTCTTGAAAAACTAAACACAGATCAATCGAGAAAATAGGAAGAATTTGTGTGGAACTATGAAAAAAATAAGCAGAATATACAAACTGAATAGTCCATGTGCAAGATACGCATCATTAAGTGCAATGTTAGCTCAGGAGCGCCGTGGTCCCGTGGTTAGCGTGAGCAGCTGCGGGACGAGAGATACTTGGTTCAAGTCTTCCCTCGAGTGAAAAGTTTAATTTTTTATTTTCAGACAATTATCAAAGTTCAGGCACTCACACATAATCAACTTCGCTCTCCAAAATTCCAAGACATGTTCAGATTTGCTTGGACATGTGCAGGATTTGACGGTCTACAACCGGAAAAATTATAAAACGTTAAAAACGTATGTTTTGACAGAGACCGGGAAAACTGTGCGACTGTGAAACTGTTGCATTCATTTGTTGCAGTTTATGTGACAAACTCTTAAGTTTTCATCACTTTTTGGGAGTGATTATCACATCCACAAGAAAACCTAAATCGGGCAAGGTAGAAGAATCTTTTTACCCATTGCCAAGTGTACAAGTTAGGTGGGTCGACAACATATTCCTGTCATGTGACGCACATGCCGTCACCAGTGTCGTATAGAATATATCAGACGTGTTTTCCTGTGGAGGAATCGGTTGACCTATGACCTTGCGATCAAATGTTTTTGGTTCGTATTGGAGAGGCACGTCCTTTCGTCTACTAATCGCACGGTTTTGCGGTGCGGTCGCAAAACACAGTCACTAAACTTATTACAGTGAATAGAGACGTCAATGAACGAACGGACATATCATAACTTTGCGAAAATAAAGAAAGTAAAACTTTTCACACGAGGTAAGACTTGGACCAAGGACCTCTCGTTCCGTAGCTACTCACGCTAACCACGTGACCAAGGCGCTCCTGGGCTCATGCTCTTCTTGATGTTGCCTATCTGGCACATGCACTACTCAGTTTGTATATTTTGCTTATTTTTTTCATAGTTCCACACAACTTCTTCCTGTTTTCTCGATTAATCTGTGTTTAGTTCTTCAAGGCCTATCCACTGTGCCAACTTATAACTAAATCCGAGGGGCGTGCGATGGGGAGGTTCCCCTGTAAGTACTTATTCGCGGTATAACTTGCGTCTATCTTCAGGCGTCTGCCACTTCAATTTTTTTAGCATCTCCGTGAAGTCTTCCCACGGGTCAGACTATTCTCTGACCATACAATGCAGGCTTTCACGGTCTGTATTTGCGGTTCTGGTAAATTCTTATGGCACGAATGGGTGAGAGACGCCGAAGGACAGGTTCAGCCACCTAACTGGAAAGGTATTTCTTATCCTCCGCGTTCGCAGGCGCCTTTCCTTTGCGAAGTATGAGAGGCGTGTGTGGAAGTCTGTTACGTTATGCACCAAGTAGTAAGAGAGCGGGAAAGAGAGAGTTTTCCAAGTCCCTACAGTCCGGCATTGCTGAAGCACAGGGAAATATCAACACAAGGTAGCCGGCGGGCGTAAACATTTCTACACGGTTAGTCGGTCACCAAGAGTAGTGCGACATCAACACTTCTGGGTGTGAGTGCGCGCATGTTCAGCGGAAAAGTGTAAGAAAAGTGCTGACCAATCTGCCTCTGTTACTCTCGTAACAGTATTTGTGAAGTATCAGGTACGATGCAACACCACCTATCAGACGTTTGGCGAAGCAAATTGCTTAAGCCAATAGAGCAAAACTGAAGGCCACCAGCGACTCGTAATGAGGGAAACCGATTCTGTCATTACAAATGATATCGTAAACGCTCTTCGACGCCATAAATACTCCACCAGACTAGAGGCAGTCGATCAGTAGGATCGATGGCGTTTATGTCGTTCGCACTCGATTCTCTGATTATTGTATCGTAACATCTTGTGGGAACCGCGCGACTGCTACGATCGCAGGTTCGATTCCTGGCCCGGGCATGGATGTGTGTGATGTCTTTAGGTTAGTTAGGTTTAAGTAGTTTTAAGTTCTAGGGGACTGATGACGACAATTGTTAAGTCCCATAGTGCTCAGAGCCATCTGAACCATCTGAACATTTTGTGCGAGTCTGTTCCAGTCCCCGATCATTGTCCTTTGATGGATAGGGGCTGAGGGTATATTACGCAGTGTAACTCATATATCTAAATCTGCATCCATAATCTGCAAACCAAGCTCAAAGTTCAAACTGAAAGCTGTGTGAGCGAGTGTATCTGCTATCTTACACATCAAAATAGTAAGGGAACGGGAGACAGAAAAAGGCCCTACAGCCTTTCATTGCAGCCCGATGCGACGGCCACTGATACGTAGACACGGATGACTAATGAATCCATCACTGGTGGGTAGTCCACGAGTCTACCAGCACCGTTCCAGTTCATGGCACCAACGGCTCTGAAACTTCAGCGTCATTCGGTACAGTCGGCCCACCAAACCAGCGGGCCAGCATCAGCATTCAACACGACATACCGGTATCTGATATTGCAGTTCATCTGATGGGACAACACAGGTAGTGGCCTGTGGGGAATAGAGCGTTTCAGGACGGCGTATGAGCTAACACGGCCGCGGGGGATTAGCCGAGCGGTCTAAGGCGCTGCAGTCATAGACTGTGCGACTGGTCCCGGCGGAGGTTCGAGTCCTCCCTCGGGCATGGGTGTGTGTGTTTTTCCTTACGATAATTTAGGTTAAGTAGTGTGTAAGCTTAGGGACTGATGACCTTAGCAGTTAAGTCCCATAAAATTTCACACACTTTTGAACATTTTTTGAGCTAACACGCATGCGCTGCGTCACTTCCTCATCCATAGCAGTCCAGTCGACAAGAAGTGCCAACGGCTGGACGACCCGCCACACTCCGAGTCACCAACCTGCATTCGGGGTGATGTAGCAGTCTTTGGCCGCCCTGAGTCTGCCTCTGGATACAGCAAATTCCGCTCCACTTTACCAAGCCACCAGCCGCCGTGGAAGACAGAGTGATAAGATGCATTTTGAAGAATAGCAGAAATAATATTTAATCTTTTTTTATTTGGTCTGACGACGTCACACAGGTTCCTCGTCCTCTCTCCTGACTAAACAGTAGGGGTTTTTAGCCCGCAAGTAGCTGACACCTGCAGTTAAGTGTAAGTAATGATTGTAGTGGTGTGTTTGTAATGCAGTGTTATGTTCGAGGTGGTGAGAGAAGGAGAGGGTGAAACGGGAACATGGTGCTGGCAGATAGCCTACAACCCTCTATCAAGACGGCCGCCTAGCTTAACGTCCCCGTGCAAAGGCCAGATCACTATCATAGTCACACGCTCTTACATTACTGGCAATTAAAATTGGTACACCACGAAGATGACGTGCTACAGACGCGAAATTTAACCGACAGGAAGAAGATGCTGTGATATGCAGATGATTAGCTTTCCAGAGCATTCACACAAGGTTGGCGCCGGTGGCGACACCTACAACGTGCTGACATGAGGAAAGTTTCCAACCGATTTCTCATACACAAACGGCAGTTGACCGGCGTTGTCTGGTCAAACGTTGTTGTGATGCCTTGTGTAAGGAGGAGAAATGCGTACCATCACGTTTCCGACTTTGATAAAGGTCGGATTGTAGCATATCGCGATCGCGGTTTATCGTATCGCGACATTGCTGCTCGCGTTGGTCGATATCCAATGCCTGTTACCAGAATATGGAATCAGTGGCTTCAGAGGGGATACCGGAACGCCGTGCTGGATCCCAATGGCCTCGTATCACTAGCAGCCGAGATCACAGGCATCTTATCCGCATGGCTGTAACGGATCGTGCAGCCACGTCTCGATCCCTGAGCCAACAGATGGGGACGTTTGCTAGACAACAACCATCTGCACGAACAGTTCGACGACGTTTGCAGCAGCATGGGCTATCAGCTCGTATACCATGGCTGCAGTTACTCTTGACGCTGCGTCACAGCCAGGAGCGCCTGCGATGGTATACTCAACGACGAACCTGGGTGCACGAATGCCAAAACGTCATTTTTCGGATGAATCCAGGTTGTGTTTACAGCATCATGATGGTCGCATCCGTGTTTGGCGACATCGCGGTCAACGCACATTTTAAGCGTGTATTCGTCATCGCCATACTGGCGTATCAACCAGCGTGATGGTATGGGGTGCCACTGGTTACACGTCTCGGTCACCTCTTGTTCGCAATGACGGCACGTTGAACAGTGGACGTTACATTTAAGATGTGTTACAACCCGTGGCTCTACCCTTCATTCGATCCATGCGAAAGCCTACATTTCAGCAGGATAATGCACGACCGCATGTTGCAGGTCCTGTACGGGCCTTTCTGGATACAGAAAATGTTCGACTGCTGCCCTGGCAGCACATTCTCCAGATCTCTCACCAATTGAAAACATCTGGTCAATGGTGGCTGAGCAACTGGCTCGTCACAATACACCAGTCACTACTCTTGATGAACTGTGGTATCGTGTTGAAGCTGCATGGGCAGCTGTATCTGTACACGTCCTCCAAGCTCTGTTTGACTCAATTGCCCAGACGTATCAAGGCTGTTATTACGGCCAGAGGTGGTTGTTCTGGGTACTGATTTCTCAGGATGTATGCACCCAAATTGTGTGAAAATGTAATCACATGTCAGTTCTAGTATAATATATTTGTCCAATGAAAACCCGTTTATCATCTGCATTTCTTCTTGGTGTAGAAATTTTAATGGCCAGTAGTGTATTTCACGGGACACTGCAGAGAGGTTTGGAATTTAATCCAGGACATAGTTGCAACTGGTGGTGAGGGGCTTAACGCACCCACCACTCCTGTCCCTTCTGCCATAAATGGAAAGGGAAAATTGTCAACAGTACAGTATCCGGTTACCCGTCCAAGTACAGGCGTCGCCCGACGGCGCATAACTTCAATTAACTTATGGTAATCGCAGTATCCACCTCTACATGGCTGTTGACTGCATTTTTGGGCGGTATTTGTTTTATGGTCATTAGGTTGTGGTCCAATGGATAGTCATCTGTCTAAAGTTTCGTCCTCCATTGCTGGAAACATCATCAAAGGCTATAATTCAGAAAGAACTTACAGATTCGAAGAAAGTTTGCTGAGCCTGTTTTAGATTGTAACTGCATTCTGAGTTTTGTAGCATCTGATGATGTCTCCGACATTGGAAGACGAAACGTTACGCACAGAAATGTGCCTTGGATCAAGGCGTAATGCCCTTAAAACAAATAGCACCAGAACCTGTGACCATTTGTTCTGCCCTTATCTATGTACTTTCAAACAGCTGTTGTTAGTTTTATTTCGTATGGGTCACACACACTTAAGCAATATTCTAGCATGGGCCGCACGAATATTTTGTAAGCAATCTTCTTTGTAGAGTGATTGCACTTCCCGAATATTCTACCGATGAATCGAAAGTGCCGCCTGCTTTACCTGCGACTGAACCTGCCTTAGCTTTCCATTTCATATCCCGACATATTCCCATTCCCAGCTATTCGTATGAGTCGGCTGATCTCAACAGTGGCCTAATTGATATTATAGCCATAGGATACTTGGTTTTCTCATTTTTTGAAGTACAGTATTTTACATTTTTGAACATGTAAAGCAAGCTACCTATCTTTGCCCAACTTCGAACTTTTATCGTGATCTGACTGAACATTTGTGTGGTTTCTTTACCACGCAGTACATTATTATACACAGCCGGAAAGAAAAAAAAATGCAACTTCGTCAAGGAGCGTATTCAATGGCAGCAAGGAAAATTGTGGGTCATAGTGTTAGTGATTCACTTGTCATTATCATCGGCGGACATTTAGCGCTCAGGAGGCCTATCTGTGCACCCTCTGTTTTGTCTCTAGAGGCAGTAATTATGCTGAGTTTAGCGATGAACAATGCTTGCAGCATTCGTTCTAGGACACAATCATGTTCCACCGATGAGTATGTGGTAGTTGGTTGGTTGGTTTGTGGGACCGAAGGGACCAGACTACTAGGCCATCGGTCGCTTTTTCCACGAACTTGAAACACCCACAAAGAAGAAAAACAAACAATGGAGATTACAAGAGACGACACAGGACAAGAAAGACACAGACAGAGAGTAGAAAAAAGGAATTAAAATCACACCGAGTGTGACAGCGGTTGGCCGACCATAGAAAAAAAAAAAAAGGACAATCCAACCACCAAGAAACGCACTAAAAACCCCAGTCTAAAATGGTAGGCCAAAGGCCAGACTCAACACAAAAGGACAAACACTTGGATCAAGAGATATGTGGTAGTGTTAACCAGCTTCAGGGGTCTGTAGGAATCTGGATGGACGTATCAATAGGCACACTGCATCAGTGGTGTGTCACTGCTTTCAACAGTGGTCTGTGGAACATTCCGACGTCTGCAGACCGGGCTCTGGACGTTCATGTAGTACAGACAGGATACTCGTATTGTGTGAGCGGTGGTGGACTACCGAACATCATCCAGAGAAGAAATGCGGGTATATTTTGCGCTTGCTGTGTCACCAGCGACAACTGGTAGCCTTCTACTTGCAGCAGCACTAAGATCCCGTGTGCCTCTGGCCGGACTACCACTGACACTACGACACAAGCACGGATAATCTAATGTTGTGAAAGAGTCGACTGGAGAATGGTAGGACGTTCTGTTGTCTTCATTGATGAAGGTAGGTAGTGTCTGTATGTGAGTGTTGGACGTACATGTGTACGGCGAAGACCTGGCAAGCTGCCTGTTCTTGAGTGAATTCGCCCATGACACACAGGTCTCACCCCATGCTTTATGATGTTGGGGCAGTCAGTTACAGCTCACGGCCACGTCTGATGTTTCTGCAGCGTAAAGCAACTAGTGCCCGCTAAATAGCACAGGCGGTTATTCCTGTGTTACTGCCATTTCTTCGATAGGAGAGCGATATTGTCTTTCAGCGGGGCAATACAATGAAGCGCAAAATAAACTGGTATAGGCATGCGTATTCAAATACAGAGATATAAACAGGCAGAAAATGGCGTTGCGGTCGGCAACGCCTATATAATACAACTGTCTGGCGCCATTTTTAGATCGGTTACTGCTGCTTCAATGGCAGGTTATCAAGATTTAAGTGAGTTTGAACGTGGTATTGTAGTCGGCGCACGAGTGATGGGACACAGCATCTCCGCGGCAGCGATGAAGTGGAGGTTTCCCCGTACCACTATTTCACGAGTGTACCGTCAATATCAAGAATCCGCTAAAACATCAAATCTCCGACATCGCTGCGGCCGGAGAAAGATCCTGTAAGAATGGGACCAACGACGACTGAAGAGAATCGTTCAGCGTGACAGAAGTGCAACCCTTCTGCAAATCGCTGCAGATTTCAGTGCTGGCCCGCGAACAAGTGCCAGCTTGCGAACTATTCAACGAAACATCATTGATATGGGCTTTCGGCGCCGAAGACCAACTCGTGCACACTTTATGACTGCACGACACAAAGCTTTACGCCTCGCCTGTGCCCGTCAACACCGAGACTAGACTGTTGATGACTGGAAAGACGTTGCCTGGCCGTACGAGTCTCGTTTCAAATTGTTGGTTGGTTGGTGGGATTAAAGGGACCAGAATTTCAAACTGTATCGAGCGGATGCACGTGTACGGGTATGGAGACAACCTCATGAATCCATGGACCATGCATGTCAGCAAGGGGCTGTTCAAGCCGTGGAGACTCTTTAATGGTGTGGGAGTGTGCACGTGGAGTGATATGGAACCCCTGATACGTCTAGATACGACTCTGACAGGTGAAATGTACGTAAGCATAATGTCTGATCACCTGAAAACCATTCAAGTACATTGTGCATTCCGAGAGACTTGGGAAATTCCAGTAGGACAACGCAGCACCCCACACGTCCTGAATTGCTAAAGAGTGGCTCCTGGAACACAGTTCTGAGTTTAAAAACTTCCGCTGGCCACAAACTTCCCCAGCTTTGAACATTATTGAGCATATCTGGGATGTCTTGCAACGTGATATTCAGAAGAGATCTGCACCCCCTCTTACTCTTACGGACCTATGGACAGTCCTGCAGGATTCAAGGTGTCAATTCCCATCTCGAGTCCGTGCCACGCCGTGTTGCGGCACTTCTGCGTGCTCGCGGGGGCCCTACACGATATTAGTGAGGTGTACCAGTTTCTTTGGCTCTTCAGTGTAGATGACCAAATGCGGCTACTGTGGCGCAATGTACTCTTCGTGGTGTACAGTACAACAGTCCTGGCCAGCAAGATCACCAGATCTCTCGCCAGTTGAACACGTATTGGACATGGTGAAGCAGAAACTTATTCGCTCTTCAGAGCCTGAAAGAAACATTGCCGAATTGCAGCAAGAGGTGCAATATGATTGGATCAATCGATTGCAGGATGTCTTTCAGCACCTTTATGGTCATTTACTTGCGAGCATACACACCTGAATTGCTGGCAGAAGGGGGAACACTGTGTGTTGATGCGACTGTTTGGCCATCCTTTACTTTTGTTCTACTGATACATGTTTTTCATTTGGTCTGAATTTCTCATATACTCCTAGAATGAGGACCTACCTGTCACATCACATGTCCATAGTCAATAAAATGACCTTGCCTTTAGGGTGTTACATTTTTCCGGCAGGATAGATAACTGTATCAACTGCGAAAAGCCTGAGCTTAATGTTAATATTGCCCGCAGGGTCGTAAATATACAACATTGACAGAGTGAACATCCTTCCCTGGGACACAACTCATAGTTCGTGATTGGCCATCCAATCCATCTGCAACCGAATTAGAACCTAGAAACAAAACCCAAGTTATTTGCTTATTATGCCCTTTACTCACAGTTTATTGCACATATAGACGAACTGACGTAGGGGCGCGCTAACGGTATGGCACAAGTGGTGCTCGCTTTTGCCTTTGTATCGACTGCGCGCCGGTCGAGAGGAAGGTCGGGGAGCAGGGGCGACCCGTGCCAGGAACGCTGACACACTTAGCCGGCACGCGACATCCGTGTCCTTCCGTCCGCGCCAGCATCTGCTCCCAGGCCGTACCGTTTGGAGCGAGCGCTATCCTGCCGGCACTGCAATAAAACACAAGAAATAGTTATACATTCAGCATATAGCATCAATAACTGCGAGAAGTTATTGCCTCAGTAGAGTGCATTTTAATGCTCTCGGTTAGTTCTCCTTACATACGAGAATTAAGAAATACAGTCGACTCTTGCTAGGTCGAACTTCGATAAGTCAACTTCCTTCGTAAATCAAACTTGTCGTCGAGTCTCCGAAAAAAACAAAAAACACCTCAATAAATCTAATAAATCCATTAAAAACTCAATAAATCTAAGAAATTCAATGCGTAAGATGGATGGAAGGATTTAAAGTTGTTGGGTGCTAAATAACGTGGTCAGCAGCATCCTTTTTGAGAAATGTGGTACTGCTGTATGATTACTTACGCCCATTAAAACTTAAAGCAAAGGCCATATAAGCAGAGCGACAGTCACAAAAAACTTCACAAATAGTATCCAGTATATCTATTCACACCGTTGTCATTCGTTAATAGTATTTATAAAGCAGAGGACTTCATTAAGATGGCTGGTTGATTAAGGAAATGAGAGGATGAACTGGCCTCCCAAAAATACATTAAAACTGTCGTCCAGTTATGTTTTCATACTGTTGTGAATATACACTGAAGCGCCAAGGATTCAATAAGGCAGACATAATTAACTGAAAGTGCAGAGGTTTGGAGTTTGAAGAGAAGAATAGAAAGCCATACACGGTTGTAGGCTTTTTCCAGGCTGAGAAAGACGAAGATAGTAGATTTACAGATGTTAAGCTGATGAGATATGAGATGGGTGATGTGCAGGAGCTGGTCGTAAAAGGAATAGGTGGGGCAGAAACTACCCTGGTTAATAGGAAGGTGGTGGTGTTGGTTCAGGTGTTGATGGATACATTGGGAGAGGGTGGATTCAAAGATCTTGCTAAATACTGAGGTGGGACAGGTGGGGCAATAGGAGGAGGTATCATTAAGGGGTTTGTGCGGTTTGAGGAAAAGTTGGGTCTTGGACGTTTTCCACAGCTCAGGATAGTAATCTATGGAGAGGACAGTGGTATAACGGGCTGCAATGGTGGCTGGAAAGAAGAGGGGGCTTTCTTTAAAATGTCGATAGATGATGCAGTCATGGCCAGGGAATGTGTTGCGTTTTCTGTGAAGTACTTGTTTTACATCATGTCCTCTGATTAGGTTGTTTAACCCTGTTGTGGTATGCTGTTCAAGTACTCGAAGCTGGGAGTCAGGGGTGGGACAGTGGGATTTGTGCGTTCATGGATGGTAGGGAAGAGGGAGTAATTAAAGTGAAGGTTGTCAGGGTTTGAGAAGATGTCTGAGAGATAGGATGTGAAGTGGTTACCTTTGCTCTGGTTGTCAGGAGAGGGATAGTTGTTGTGGAGGAGTGAGTAGTGAGGGATGGTATGGTCGCCAGTGAGTTGGTGGCACTCTTTCCTGTGCTTGGAAGAGTTAATGGGGAGTGTAGCATTGAGTCTGATGCATGTCTGGCGCCAGTCCCAGCGTTTGTTAGTGTCCAGTAAGTTTCTGACGTACCTCTGTCTGTGCCAGTGGCATGTGAGTGTATCCTGGTCATGAGTCCTTAGGAAGGCGTGTTATTAACAGCAGGATTCTCAGAGAAGTAGGTCTTGAAGGGGTAGAGTGGGATGATGAGGATATTTGGCTTTGATAGGGATGTGTGCAGATATGGCATCCAACAAGGTCTGCTGCAGGAAGGGTCGGTATGGGGAATATTGTCAGATGGCTTCGAATTTGGATGTCTCTTGATTCCCTGTAGGCATTCCAGTTCATGCTAGTGCAGTCATGGACAACGTTTGGTCGCTAACTGTGATGGCGTGCTTGGGGATGAGTTGGTGTGTATGAGATGGTGAGGAAGACAGATAGGTGGTCATTTCCAGTTGGATTGAGGACTTCTACAATAAGGCGTCCAAGAAGGTTGGGAGATGCTAGGATATCTGGGGTGTTATTGTTTTCAGGACAAATGTGGTGTGGGATGGAACAACAGCACCTTGGAGGGAGTCTATAAACTGACACCACCAGTGAAGTTCTGAGGGGGTTCTACTGTAGGTGGAAATGGTAAGATCAATGTGGGTAAGGAACTCGTAGGGGAGAGGATGATTAGGTCAGATATACATAATAGCATAGGTGACCATCAGGATTTTGAAGAAGACTCTAAGGACGAGAAGCTTGATGGAATTATTGGGTAAAGGCTGTGGCTGGAACTGGGATGTATTTGTGGTGCAGCTCAACCTCTGGTGAGGAGAAGAGGATTTTCTGATCTGTGGACGATATAGGGAGAGGTTCAGATGGTGTAATAGGGTTGGAGGAAAGTTTTATTAAGAATGAAGGAACTGACATTGTATTGGGACAGGGTATGCTTTAAAAGGGGCTTGTTGCTTGGTAGGGATCATACATTGTGGTATAGGATGCTGTATTGCTATTGTGCCATGATGAGAGCCTGGGAAGTGGGCTGTGTGGGTGTGGAGAGGTTTAAGCGAGGGTTCAAGATGGATAATGGTGGTTTCGGGAGTAGATGGCTTTGGTATTGAGATAGAAGATGGAGTGAGCGGTAAGGGAAATTTATTGTAGGGTACGCAGTTGTTGGAAGGAGTGGATATTTTGCAGGGTAAAGGTGAGGAATCTGATGATGTCTTTGGCAGTGGGAGTTGGGCAGAGAGAATTATTTGGCTGAATATGATGATCAATAGGATGGATGGGTACAGTTAATTCTGGTTTGATGGGTAGGTGTTTAGCTTTGCTCTCAGCATAGTAGGTAGAGGGGGCATCATTGCAGGTGTTGCAGGTGGGAGGGGGAGATGAGGTTGGGACATTGTTTGAGGAAGTGGGAGTCTTTACAGTTAGGACAGGTATGAAGATTTTTATGATCAGGAATGAGTTGGTGATTGTAAACCAGGCATTTTTGGAAGTTTCGACTTTAACTTGCCAGTTGTATATCAGAGCTGCCTCCCTAAGGAAGTGATCACGATGGGGGTAGACTCTGTGAAGACCTGCATGTGTAAGGTGGGACCCAAATCATTGTGGATACGATAGGCTTTGAGAATTTCTAAAGTGGAACTCTGGAATGGAGTCTGGAGACCACCTCCTCTGCTGTGATCTCAGGACCAGTCTTTGTTATAATGAGAGTAAAGGTGGGTAGACAGCGAGAAGGCTGGGGTCGTTTGAATGTGGAGGCGGTGCTGAAGGGAGTGAGGGAGGCATGAGGACCATAAGTAATGTGCCGAATTTTGAGGAGGAGGTCGGAGAGGAAAATGGGATTCGTGGATTTGATGAGGATGGAATTTTTGTGGGGGATGATTTGAGTGATGGGAATGTGAGGGGTGGATTTCCTGATTTCTGGAGTGAGAGATCTGGCATTTATGAATTTGGGGTCAGAGTGGAAGAGAATGAAAGCGAGAACAGCTGGGAGAGAATGTGCATGGGATGGAGCAGTGTCCATGTTTTTGGTTTTTTGTTTATATGGCTGGTAGGGGGTATCTGCATTAGGGCGCTTCTGTGTTTTTTTGCTGATTGCGGGGCGGCGTGAGGTAGGGGAATTGGAGAAGGTGGGATATGTCGCTGAGCAGGTCCTTCAATTGGGCTGGAATTGGTATAGCTCCTTTTGGACTGTGTGGCGGCTTCTGGGGTTGCCACAGTAGCGTGACAAGACGTTATTTTTGCAGGCATTGCAGGGGATGTGACCAGTGTAGGATGACTTGAAAGTGAGGGATAGGCAACGAAAAAGGTAGGAGGTGAGGCAGAGGTCGTGGGGAGCGTAGTGTAGGCTTTAGAAGTGACTGCAGATGGGGATGAGATTGTGAAAAGGGAGGGTGGACATAGAGTGATGGACCAGAGGAAGTGGTCCACGTAGTGATGGTGGGAGGAGAGGAAGGGGTGAGGTAAATGACAGAGGCGGCTGGAGAGTCCATTATGGATCAAGAAAACAAAGGGCAAAAAATCGGAGAAAATCACTGGCGGCGGAGTCTCGCTGGGATGGTGGAGGATAATGGAAGCGACATCAGATGTAATGACAGCAGATGAGAATGGCGGCGGCGGCGTCGAAGAGAACAAGAGGACCTGCAACGTCGTCTGCTGTTTTATCCATAACAGCCACAGATGAAGGTTTTAACCTCGAACAGATAAACGGACATAACAGCTAAGTGCCAGTTTGAAGAAAGCCTGGACATTTAATGAATACTAACTAGTGGAAGGGCTTGTATAGAACAGTTTATAGCGAAATCCCAAAACTATTTCGTCATTTTATGAGAAACTAACGTAAGTTGCCCTCCTCTCCAGATCAGGTAGTGGGTACGAAATTGCTTGTAGCCAGAAAGACAAATTTTTGAAGCATTCATATGTTTCCAATGCAGTACTGGAAGCGAGAAGGAGAGAAAAATATATGTACCCCTTCTAGCACCCTCGGATACCTATCTCGCAAGCAGTGGGCTGCTGTAGCATTATGTTTTCATAGCATGTTGCAGAGCAAAGAATCTATGTTGGAAATAATTGTTTGTCCGAAAGTGCGGTTCAACAATGCCGTAAAGACTGCCATTCTACTGGACGAGACATGACGAACACTGCAAAAGACTTGACGGTTACTGACAGCTGTGTATGACACTATAACAAGATCAGAGGCAGACAACACCACAGAACTGAGATATCACTGAGATATCAAGTTTACGTAGGGGCAGTGAAGCAGGAAAGCAATTTTTTTTTTTTTTTTTTTTTTTTTGCAGGATACTAATCTGCTATAAAAGCGAAGTGGGTAGTAGGAAACAGTTGACGTGTAAAACGAACCACAGCGCAGCAAACTTTCTAGATTCACAATATAAGGGAGTAGCTCTTGGCACAGATGAGGAAGTGCTAGCAATGGACTACAAAGTAACTCTAATTAATCTGCTTCAGCTTGATTCCGGAATAAGAGGCTAATTTACCGAAATTTCGATCTGTTACTGCTGCTTGTTACGTTCGACCATCGAACTGTTGGCGAGGGCTGTGCAGTAAACAACCTTTATGCATTTTAACATCCATGATTTCAGGTGTACCATCTTCAGATGTGTCTAAGCGCAACTGGTCCTCTCAGTCAGATTCATGCAATAGTCCGAAATAAGGCGGCTCAAATAAGGACAGAAAAAAACGGGGCTCACAGCAGTGGAGCCTCAGATGCATTTCCATTTAAGCATACATTGATGACAGATATAGCCCATTACTTACAAAAAAAGAAAAAGAATGAACTTACTTGAAGAACTTTAAATTTATTATCACAAATGTGCATCCCCAAATAACATCCTAAATGAACAAACAGAGTACTAAACAAAATTTTTCTAAGGAATTTCCATAAGTTACTCATACAACCATACACTAAATAGTATCAAGAAAAATCATAATCCAATGTGAGCCCATCTAGTGCGTAAAATATTTCTACACAATGTAAATCTATTGTTCTGTCTTTATTGTTTACAGACAGCATTCCACCTGTGACGAAAATAATATTACAATATTAATTCTTCTATATAAAATATACTAGATTACTATTATTTTATAACATTTGTATAATTAAACAGTCACCAACGCCCTTAGTTAATAACCATATAGAGTACTCATCACATTCTTGCTAAACAATTGCAGTTCTTTTATAGTCATATAGAACCTGTAAGCAAAAATAACTGACCATAGCAGAACCTCTATGCAAAATATAGACTTTGAACAGAGAACAAAGATGTCAGTCGACAACAAGGCGGATACTGGGCTATGTGCCAAACAGAAGTAGAAAAGGTTCTTTTTAAAAACAGATTTCTTTATTACAATAATAATAATAATTATAGAAACGTAACCCAGTTCCTTAAATGATTAGTGGGTCTTAATTTTATCCAAACATTAATTGCAGGTAGATATAGCTTTGATTAATTTGTGAGATACAACTTTAACTAGATAACAATGGGCAACTAAATTATCTATTTGTTGTTGTTGTCGTTGTCTTCAGTCCTGAGACTGGTTTGATGCAGCTCTCCATGCTACTCTATCCTGTGCAAGCTTCTTCATCTCCCAGTACTTACTGCAACCTACATCCTTCTGAATCTGCTTAGTGTATTCATCTCTTGGTCTCCCTCTACGATTTTTACCATCCACGCTGCCCTCCAATGCTAAATTTGTGATCCCTTGATGGCTCAGAACATGTCCTACCAACCGGTCCCTTCTTGTTGTCAAGTTGTGCCACAAACTCCTCTTCTCCCCAATTCTATTCAATACCTCCTAATTAGTTATGTGATCTACCCATCTAATCTTCAGCATTCTTCTGTAGCACCACATTTCGCAAGCTTCTATTCTCTTCTTGTCCAAACTATTTATCGTCCATGTTTCACTTCCATACATGGCTACACTCCATACAAATACTTTCAGAAACGACTTCCTGACACTTAAATCTATACTCGATGTTAACAATTTCTCTTCTTCAGAAACATCTTCCTTGCCATTGCCAGTCTACATTTTATATCCTCTCTACTTCGACAATCATCAGTTATTTTACTCCCCAAATAGCAAAACTCCTTTACTACTTTAAGTGTCTCATTTCCTAATCTAATTCCCTCAGCATCAACCGACTTAATTCGACTACATTCCATTATCCTCGTTTTGCTTTTGTTGATATTCATCTTATATCCTCCTTTCAAGACACTGTCCATTCCGTTCAACTGCTCTTCCAAGTCCTTTGCTGTCTCTGACAGAATTACAATGTCATCGGCGAACCTCAAAGTTTTTATTTCTTCTCCATGGACTTTAATACCTACTCCGAATTTTTCTTTTGTTTCCTTTACTGCTTGCTAAATATAGAGATTGAATAACATCGGGGACAGGCTACAACCCTGTCTCACTCCCTTGCCAACCGCTGCTTCCCTTTCATGCCCCTCGACTCTTATAACTGCCATCTGGTTTCTGTACAAATTGTAAATAGCCTTTCGCTCCCTGTATTTTACCCCTGCCACCTTTAGAATTTGAAAGAGAGTATTCCAGTCAACATTGTCAAAAGTTTTCTCTAAGTCTACAAATGCTAGAAATGTAGGTTTGCCTTTCCTTAAT
Organism: Schistocerca nitens; assembly: GCF_023898315.1. Lineage (NCBI taxonomy): Eukaryota > Metazoa > Arthropoda > Insecta > Orthoptera > Acrididae > Schistocerca > Schistocerca nitens. The sequence continues at coordinate 279,093,287 of NC_064618.1, read as the reverse complement.
CTATTTTCTAAGATAAGTCGTAGGGTCAGTATTGCTCACGTGTTCCAACATTTCTGCGGAATCCAAACTGATCTTCGCCGAGGTCGGCTTCTACCAGTTTTTCCATTCGTCTGTAAAGAATTCGCGTTAGTATTTTGCAGCTGTGAATTATTAAACTGATAGTTCGGTAATTTTCACATCTGTCAACGCCTGCTTTCTTCATCTACATCCTCCTCCATTTCCATAATATTGTCCTCAAGTACATCGCCCTTGTATAGACCCTCTGTATACTCCTTCCACCTTTCTGCTTTCCCTTCTTTGCTTAGAACTGGTTTTCCAACTGAGCTCTTGATATTCATACAAGTGGATCTCTTTTCTCCAAAGGTCTCTTCAATTTTCCTGTAGGCAGTATCTATATTACTCCTAGTGAGATAAGCCTCTACATCCCTACATTTGTCCCCTAGCCATCCCTGCTTAACCATTTTGCACTTCCTGTCGATCTCATTTTTGAGACGTTTGTATTCCTTTTTGCCTGCTTCATTTACTGCGTTTTTATATTTTCTCCTTTCATCAATTAAATTCAATATTTCTTCTGTTACCCAAGGATTTCTACTAGCCCTCGTCTTTTTACATACTTGATCCTCTGCTGCCTTCACTACTTCATCCCTCAGAGCTACCCATTCTTCTTCTACTGTATTTCTTTCCCCCATTCCTGTCAATTGTTCCCTTATGCTCTCCCTGAAACTCTGTACAACCTCTGGTTCTTTCAGTTTATCCAGGTCCCATTTCCTTAAATTCCCACCTTTTTGCAGTTTCTTCAGTTTTAATCTATAGTTCATAACCAATAGATTGTGGTTAGAGTCCACATCTGCCCCTGGAAATATCTTACAATTTAAAACCTGGTTTCTAAATCTCTGTCTTACCATTATATAATCTATCTGATACCTTTTAGTATCTCCAGGGTTCTTCCATGTATACAACCTTCTATCATGATTCTTAAAACAAGTGTTAGCTATGATTAAGTTGTGCTCTGTGCAAAATTCTACCAGGCGGCTTCCTCTTTCATTTCTTAGCCCCAATCCATATTCACCTACTACGTTTCCTTCTCTCCCTTTTCCTACACTCGAATTCCAGTCACCCATGACTATTAAATTTTCGTCTCCCTTCACTATCTGAATAATTTCTTTTATTTCATCATACATTTCTTCAATTTCTTTGTCATCTGCAGAGCTAGTTGGCATATAAACTTGTACTATTGTAGTAGGTGTGGGCTTCGTATCTATCTTGGCCACAATAATGCGTTCACTATGCTGTTTGTAGTAGCTTACCCGCACTCTTCTTTTTTTATTCATTATTAAACCTACTCCTGCATTACTCCTATTTGATTTTGTGTTTATAACCCTGTAGTCACCTGACCAGAAGTCTTGTTCCTCCTGCCACCGAACTTCACTAATTCCCACTATATCTAACTTTAACCTATCCATTTCCCTTTTCAAATTTTCTAACCTACCTGCCCGATTAAGGGACCTGACATTCCACGCTCCGATCCGTAGAACGCCAGTTTTCCTTCTCCTGATAACGAAATCCTCTTGAGTAGTCCCCGCCCGGAGATCCGAATGGGAGATTATTTTACCTCCGGAATATTTTACCCAAGAGGACGCCATCATCATTTAATCATACAGTAAAGCTGCATGCCCTCGGGAAAAATTACGGCCGTAGTTTCCCCTTGCTTTCAGCCGTTCGCAGTACCAGCACAGCAAGACCGGTTTGGTTATTGTTGCAGGGCCAGATCAGTCAATCATCCAGACTGTTGCCCTTGCAACTACTGAAAAGGCTGCTGCCCCTCTTCAGGAACCACACGTTTGTCTGGCCTCTCAACAGATACCCCTCCGTTGTGGTTGTACCTACGGTACGGCTATCTGTATCGCTGAGGCACGCAAGCCTCCCCACCAACGGCAAGGTCCATGGTTCATGGGGGGGATCGTAAATATACAACTCGCGAATATAGAAGCTAAACAAAATTATTTTGCACGGATCAGCTGCACCATCCAGTTTGCAGTCAGTGTTGAGACTATGTACTGACTGAAGACTCAAATATGTAATACGCTAACTGAAGATGGATGAAAACCTAAAACGTGTATCAGCTTGAATAATAATACACTATAAAGAGGCTGGTTTCTGTATTTATTAAAATAATATAGTTATATAGTTCACAGCCGCGGAACTCAGTAAAATTGGAAAAATTATAAATACACTGACGACAACCCACCGCGATATTGAAAGCCGGCTAGCGGCACTGAGAGTATGCGATGTGGTGAGGAAAGTGTGTAATCAGAGTAGAGACGAAAAAGGAATCATTCTTGCGACGATATGGACCACAAACAGGGAAATGCACTGAGACAAGTAACTTTGACAAAGAATGTAACTCCATCTTCTGGTGGAGTATGGGACTACGGCTGTTCAATGTTCAATAAAAACAATACCAATCGCCGTTACATAGGTTTATTTCTGGGCAACCAGTTTCAACGTTACACTACGTCATCTTCAGGCCAAAACTGCTCCAATCCAGTAACCTTCGTGTTACAAATATAGCAGTGCCTTTAACTTAAATTTGCAGCAGTTTTGGGCAGAAGATGAAGTAGTGTAACGTTGAAACTGGTTGCTTAGAAACAGACCTATATAACGGCGATTGGTATTGTTTTTATTGGACTTTGACAAAGGGTGAAACCACGAGTAGGCGACCAACTGCTAGGCGTCCACGCCTCGTCACAGCACGTGAGGTTAGAGACTTGTCCGCCGTGTAAAGCAGGATCTGTGGTAGATCTGACGACAGAGTCCAGTACTGGTGCAAGCACAAGAGTTTCACTTTGCATTTGTTGAGCATGAGATTTCATACCTGACTACGCCTACATGTTCCATATTGATTCAGCGACATCGTCAGTTACGATCACAGTGGGCACGAGGTCATCGACATTGGACCGTGGATCAATGGAAAGGATCGCACGGTCGGGTGTCTCACGTTTCTTGTTATATTAGGTCGATGGTCGTGTCCGTACATGCCGTCATTCAGACAAACGGCTGCCGCGGTCCCACGGACGCTGGCCATTCGGGGCAATATTATGCTATAATGGTGTTATCTGAATTTCCATGGGGCTTGTGATAGTAATCGAAGGCAGTTGCATACGGCGTGAACATTATTGCGGAGTATTTTACATCCCCGTTGGTGATGCTGTATATGTTGTAGCCAGAATAGTGCTACAGTGGGATGGCTGCCCTTAACAAAAATTAATTTAGTTTACGGATTTGGAAAAAGATCTCTGACTGCAGAGCCCCCATTTTTTATGTCCTGTAATACGTGGGAAAATGTCATTAACATGACCTGAAAATCGACAAAAAAACGTAAAAATGAAATCAAAGTTTATTATAAAATAGAGGCTGGAAACGAAATTACAAAAAGGATAATGAATTTAACATCGTTAAGTTTTTCTGTAAGATATCTCATGCTCTGAAAAAGTGCGAAAATTATAGTACAACCGACTAATGACCTCAGCAGTTGAGTCCCATAGTGCTCAGAGCCATTTTTTTTGTAGTACAACCATCGTAGAGCTATTATAGCGTATGACGGTTGTGATGTTTCTGGATTTATAGCCATCATACGTAGTTACAAGATTCTTTCCTCAGAGTAGTAGAGGCTATAGCACTATGTATATGACGCCATGTCGTTTTTGTATTAAATATTTGTTCTGTGTGATTGTAAAATGGGATTTATACTTGACTTCTCAGCTCATACTCGTGCAAAGTGTGACATGGTGGTCAGGTGAGACTACTGTATTTGGGGATTAGTGCCAATATAGTGACAATACTTTTGGAAACTTATTTGGGAAGAGTGCACATGCTAAATGTGGACACTTGGTACCAGTAGCAGCTGAAACCTTTCTCGAGGGAAAGACCGCCAGGGTTGTAGCTATCAGTGTGATTAGCTGACACAGTCGGAAGCACAGCGCCAAAATGCTAACTTCCTTTCATTAATAATTTAATAATAGTTCATTAAACTTACTTAACATTCTGGTATAAGTATCTCGAAATAGCAAGCTATATTTTGCTTCGATTTACATTCATAACTAAAAACAAATGCTAAACGAAAAGGCAGATGAAGTTCTTCGGATGTCTTTTGAGCTCCGTCTAGAGTGGGCTCCCAAGCCAAGTAGTGGCACTGTCTTATCTCTTGGGAAAGAGCAGTCCTGATGGACAGACGTGTTGCCATACGAGAACAGTTATATATCAGTTTCATACAAAATTCAGTAAAATGTTAATCTTAGGAAGGGACAGTAATGTGGACATATGTGTTGCTTGATGCGGTCGGTTATGTCCTAGTTCCATGTACATACGTTAATCACACCAGTGGAAGAATTCGTAATCTGTAATCAACTACTGGTGTTGCAAGATAAACGTTTTAAATACCTTCATAACATGTGACTTCTTACAAACAGTTTCTCATGTCATGCTAAAATAAATACGAGATGCATCCCTGGAAAAGAAGTGAACGAACTACTTAATAACGCAACTTCAGTTTCTCGCTAGCCGTTGGTATTAGAACCTCAAGACTACTGATCTGAGATCTAAGTGCTGCTCTCTGCGCGGGGGACATATTTAGCAGACTGCAGGTTGGTCAAATTATTAAAAATCTATGCATTTCACTCCGGGCAGTGAAAGCAACTAGCCACCTTGCATGTAATGCATTCCCAGAACAAATGGGATCTGTAACACGTCATCTCTGGTAACACAGTGGTGAGACAGAACAGACTTTGCTAACTTCTGTTCAGTGAAATGACTTCCTAAGTACAAGAAATAACGTAGTCCTACAGTGATGATATAGTGAAGTTTCTCCGTAAGTACCTTGCAGAAACATTATTTACAGTTTTATTATGGAAAAAAGAAAGTTGCACATGAGCAAATGACATGAATACATTTATTTCCGTACATTTTTGCATCGAAATATAAAATGCACATTTGGTTTGGATGAAGCAGAAGTAAACGTAAGTTCCATGGATACAAATTAATGTTTGAATTAACATGTATATTGCTGCATATAATCCGTTTTAATCTCTTAAAAATGCGGGTCTGATTAAACATTACATTTAATTGTTTGTGTTACTGTAATGGTCAGCAGATTCCAAATTAAGAAAGTAAAAATAAATTCATGCTAATCTGTTGCACAGTATAATTATTGCGAAAATAAAACTACACTATAATACACTTTGTTTCATTTCAGCTTTTTCCGGATATCTTTTAGACACATTTTGCTTATTTCGTTTAGGAGAGTTGCAAACACTGGCAATGTCTCATTATGTTTTAAATTGTGTAAGCTCGTGCTGTATAACGAGGAAATGGATCCTCACATGGAAAATGGTAGTGAAAGCGAGCTTTCTGTTTCTTCGAAACTGGGAACTCTTTACTTCTTGATTCTCGTCCTTCGACGCTTCATGGGCCGGAAAGCAGTTTTGCTCGTTGAATACTGATGCCTTCGAGAAGTAGGCTAGGATTGACAGCGATAATGAAGATGAAGATGACTGCTTCCTGTGAAGAAAGGCAAGTTTGCGGAGATATTTCAGTGGTTCAGAAAGGAACTGAATCTCAGCGTTCGTGATTTTCATATAACACATTCATGTGTGAATATTACACTCCCGGAAATCCTAGCGCCCTAAAAGTTTTTCAGGCTTTTTACGTGGAGGAATTAATCACAGTTACTATCGACGAGATTAATAGGTACTACACCGTTCAGAGTACTACTGTTAATGAGAAAATCCGTTTGAAGACCTGGAAAGACACATATGTAGCAGAAATATTTTGTTTCGTGGCAGTAACTCTTCTTATGGCAAGAACTAAAGATGTGAAATATTCTAAATATTGGTCAAATGATCCTCTCATCAAAACTACGATTTTGGGTGAAATAATGGCCCGCAACAGATATTTGTTATTCCAAAAGCTGCATTTCTGCAATAACAGTGTTCTGCTCAAGACGATAGCACAGTCTAATGCATATTAGACCGTGGTGATAGGCTGTACAAAGTAAGATCAGTCGTTGCAAATTCAGAACACCACTCACTCCATCGCAGAAAGTTTATATTGATGAATTCTCCTACTGTTCAAGGCGCGCTTGGCTTTCAAATAATATATTCCATTTAAAACATGTCGTTTTTGTATAAAAATATTTGTTTTGTGTGACTATAAAATGGGATTTGTACTTGACTTCTTAGTTCATACTGATGCTAAGCGTGACATTGTGGTCAGGTGAGACTAATGTATTTGGGAATTAGTGTCAATATTGTGACAATACTTTTGGAAACTTATTTGGGAAGAGTGCACATGCTACATGTGGACAATTGGTACACAGATCCCTCTCTCTTCTACTACTTGCATGGAAGAGGAACAAAAGCTCTGGATACAGGAAAAGTAGGCCAAAATTCGATGCCAAATTACAAAGAGGAGAGTGGAATTTGGTGAACAGGCACTATGATGGCATTAAATTGGCGTGACAAGAGAGACATATGTCGACAAATGCCGTACAGTTGAATTGAAATTGGCTGGAAAAATGGACAGCCAAACTAATATCGAAAAATTTAAACCAAAATGTGTGTTGGATTACAACAAATCTATGTGACATGTATGCAGTTGACAAATGCAACATTCTACTTAACTCAATGGAATGTGTTCACAAAGCACTGAAATGGTACAATAAACTCTTTTCTCGGTCCTTAGACATGTGCATGCAAAATTCCCACGTTATTTATAAGGTTCATTCCAAAAAGAACACTTGGCAACTTCCAAGTATGCTTGCAAGCATTATATATACGATGCGTTACTGTTGTGGAGAAAAGGTACCACGAAATGTGGGGAATAGAGGTGGATTGGGGGTACCATGACACTGAAGATCGAGAAAAGCTTAAAAATTAAAATTATGCTGCTAAATTCCTTTTCTCCCCCCCCCTCCCCCGCCACTGTAAACTGCATGGGTTTACATAACACATACTTCAACAAAGGCGATGTAAGTATAAGTACTATGAAGAAGCGCTTTATTAAAACAGACAAAACATATGTATCCCAGTCAATAACTGTGTTCTCTCACTTGCAGTCGAATATAGATATTACCGAATTACGGTTGCTTCTTACAAACAATGCTATTCCTTAAGTATTAAGGAGAAGAATCAATGCGTTTATCAGATTTAAACCATTCCCAAGAGTGTTCTGTAGGAAAGTGGGCCGATGTCACATATATCACCTTTAATAGAGTAATCGGGGTGTACCTGAGAGATGTGGTGTTAGGACGAAATTACTATGTTACCCTACACGAGAGCAAAACTACTTAACATCAGTCTAGGACTTCTTTGTGCAACATGAATGCTACCAGAGCTGTAGTGATGCTACTGCAAACAGCAGTAAGACTGTTACATCTCCATTGGCTACTGGTCGTGGTGCTTACTCCCTCCTAAGAAGTTGCTGCTTCTTGTGCATTTTCGTGCAACAGAGCGTGGATGGTACCTCAATGTATCAGCTACCGAAAATACTCATTTCGGTTTTTCCTCGCTCTATTTCCTAGTGGGACATCCATCAAAACCAATACCACTACTACTACTACTATTAGTGATAAGCATGACTGACAGAGGAAGTGTGATTGAGGAGAAGTACGTGTCTCACCTAAAAAGATCTATAAACTCCATGAATTTCCTAAGAGGGAGAACAGCAGTCTCCTGACTTCGTTCTAGTTGGTTTATAAACAGCTCGAGCGGCTGATATTCACTGACGATTCCTTCCTATGACACCAAAACAGTGTAGAAGGAAGTATTTTTATCATTTTAAAGTTTTTCACCATAGTGATTGGGGCAGGAAACTTGCAGGGTGGTTGTATTTCTGATGTTGGACTAATAGATCCTTCTTTAGAGTAATAAGAGCGCTGCATTCTACATGACTAATACTTCGGAAACCATTTGGCTTTAACAATATAACATTTTAGCAGTGGCGTAGCGTGAGGGGAGACTTTGAGACTTAGTCTCCCCTGTATTCGTGCTTAAAAAAGATGCAATAACAAAAATATAAACAATTTTCTTCAAAGAGCACTAAATGTGCGAAGACTTCAGTTTTGTAGCCTGCGCCGCCGCACCCTGAGTATTGGTGTATTTGTCTGCTTGAGACTCGACTGCTCCCAGTCTCTGCCTCTCTTCCCTTACCTGGCTGTGTGCGCCTGCGCTTAGTGGCATTCTCGGTTCCCCTCCACTTTCCCTCTTCCACGAAGGCCGGTGCGCTGCACTTGCTAGCAGGTATCGAGACTAGTCTCTGCCGCTTCTATGCTGGCTTTTAACACGGAGGTGAACAGTCGCGCGGTTTGTGTTCATAGTCATTCTTGTGTGATTTTAGTGCATATTTTCGTTGTGTCGCCAACATGAGTGAGCCAGCAACTGAACACCTTTTCTTCATTATCGTACGAAAAAAAGTGCGAATTGAAGGACAAACGACCTACTCGTATACTCAGTGTAGTTTTAAGTGAAGCCAAACAAAAACGCACTTTTCAGACAGCCTGGTACGAAAAGTATGCTTGGCTGGCTGCGAATGCAGTTAATAACAGATAATATTGTTATATATCTCTTCTGTTTGGTGGTGAAAAGGAATGATGCAATGAGGGCATTTGTACAATAAAGAACTTTGAAAGGAAAGCACAAAAGCATCAGATGATAACGTCACCTGCAGAACAAAGAATCATTTCAGTTATTGGGCAAAAGTAGAATTGAACACGCCATTTCTGAAGCCGCTCGTCTGACAACAATAAAATATAAAAAACAAGTTGCATCCAGCAGGAGAGTATTGGCTCGACTTATTCAGGCAATTGTATTTCTTTGTAAACAAGAACTAGCCTTTCGCTGCCATCGAGAAGACGAATCCTCCAACAACAAAGGAATTGGATTTACTAGCTCAAGGAGAGCAGTTAATCCGAGACCAGATGTCATCATCTTCAACCTTTAAAGGGAATTCTCCAGATATACAGAATGATGTAATAGAAATGATAGCTCTGGCAGTTAATGAGAAAATAAAATCTGAAATTCAGAACTACAATTTCATTTCGATTCAGGCTGATGAAACATTAGACGTGTATTTCAAGAGTCAAATGAGTATAATATTCAGTTACTGTATTGCAGACAAAATTGAGGAAAGATTCGTTGGATTTTACGTTTCTGAAGATAAAGCTGCTGAACGTTTGTCAAACATTATTCATGCAGTATTGAAAGAATGGAATGTGAAAGGAAAAGTAGTTAGTCAAACATATGATGGCGTTTCAGTACTGCCGGGCAGAGAAAAATGACTACAACAATTGGTGAAGCAGTTCTGTCCCTATGCGCCGCTTATTCATTGTTACGTACACCAACTGAATTTGGTACTGTTACATGCCTTAAAAATCATACAAGTACACGTGTTTGTAAGTGATCTTACTGCATTCCATTCGTTTTTCAGCAAATCATCAAAACGAACTGTATTGCTAACTGAGAAATGATTTAAACTGCCACATGCGGGCAACACTCGCTGGAACATTCGTTCCAGGGCAGTTTCAACAACATCTAGTCATCTCTCAGGGCTATATAGTGTTTTTAATTATATATTTGATTATACGGACTCTCAGTTGGACCCAGAATCTTTGAGCTGTGCTGTGGGAATGAAACAACGGATGGATGATCCTACGTTTGTCTACTTGCTTTGCTTCTGCCGAGGGTGCTTTGTTTACGTTGATCATCTCTTTAATGTTCTTCAGTCAAACTCTGTCAGTGTAACTGCTTGTCACGACGAAATAAGAACTGTTTTGAGAAACTTACGACAATTAAGAACGGAAACATTCGTTGATGAATGCATTAAATGCAGCTTGTGTTTGAATGGCAACTTATCATTCTGTGACAGTCAAAAGACATCTCTCAGGGCACTAACTTACGAGATACTGTATTTGCAAATTATTCAGATGGAAAGAAGGTTTCAAGACTTTCCCCAAATTCAGTTTGTTGAACTTGTGAACGAAAAGTGTTTCCCGAACTATCAAAAAGAATTCCCAAAGTTGAAACTGCTTCAATTATTAGAACATTACCCTTTTTTCAAACAAGAACAACTTGAAAATGAACCATGTAACACATACGCTGATGAGAAAAAACACTTATCTCCAAGAATCCTCTTAAAGTACATTGTCAACAATGATTTAGACTCCGTTTATGACGAAATAACGAAGTTCCTGCGTTTGGTTTTGACCCTACCCGCAACTACAGCAAGCAGTGAACGAAGCATATGTACTCTTAAACGAGTGAAGAATTATTTAAGGAATTCAATGTCCAACATCCGGCTGTCGTGTTTGAGCACGTTAGCAATAGAAAAGACACTACTTGGAGAGCTATCCAGTGATCAGATCTGTGTAGACCGAGTTGTAGACTTATTCCTGGAAAGAATTGCACTTGTGTACAAGAAAATATAAGTGCTTCTTCTCTTGCTGCTTGAGTTCTACAAATTTGTCATCGTTATTATTATTAGTGGCGGTGGTAGTGGTAGTGGTAGTGGTAGTAGTAGGAGTAATAGTAGTAGTTGTTGTTTTATTTGAAGTATTTTGTTTCATTTGTTTAAATTATTGTTTATTGTACTATTTTGTCTCCCCATAATAACTGCAGAGTCTCCCGAACCTTTACAACCACGCTACGCCACTGCATTTTAGGCACAGAACCATGTAACAATAAGAGTGCGTGTTTATGCTCTGCGATCATTTCTCAAATATGCCAGTACTTTCCTGGTGCTGAGTCTAGACAGTGAAATAATGCTTCAGAATTGATACCATGGTTGATTTACATGAAATGTTTCAAACTCCATCCATATGGAGCTCCATCGTGTATAAACCACATGTTTCTTTGTAATCTTCTGTCATATCACCGCAACACTCTCATGTCTACTGTACACCGATAAGAGGTGCTACCCTCCTCGACAAGCATGCATCTGGAGAGATTTTGTGCATTTGGAAGGGTGGCGTGGGTAATGTTGTGGACTGGCAAGACAACCAATCCACTATGACAGGAAGCCGAAAGGCACGCGTTTAAGCTCACACAGGCTGGCGTGAGGTCTGGAACAGGACAAGGTCTTGAGACTAGCAAAAAAGGTACGTAGCTTCTGGAATACTTAACTTTAATCCATAATTGGTGAACATCGCTCTTGACGGTACATGTTTTACAATCAATAGTGACTGGTAATGGCGCCTTGCTAGGTCGTAGCAAATGACGTAGCTGAAGGCTATGCTAACTATCGTCTCGGCAATTGAGAGCGTAATATGTCAGTGAACCATCGCTAGCAAAGTCGGCTTTACAACTGGGCGAGTGCTAGGACGCCTCTCTAGACCTGCCGTGTGGCGGCGCTCGGTCTGCAATCACTGATAGTGGCGACACGCGGGTCCGACGTATACTACCGGACCGCGGCCGATTTAAAGGCTACCACCTAGCAAGTGTGGTGTCTGGCGGTGACACCACATTCCTCCCCCGCAAATCGGCGTATGGTTGTGTTATAAGTCTTCCGCCCGCCGTGGGGAGGACCCCATGTTGACGTATGCAACGAGGTGGGGAGCCTAACAACAGGCGAGTCTGTGCCACCAGCACCCTGCCATTCGGTCCGAGGGGAGCTAGGAAACGCCTGAAAACCTACTCCAGGATGCACGCCAACATGCGGTGTATGCGCCCGTAGAGAGACAGGAGGGGCCGAAGGGTCGTCCTCCATCGGGTCGGGGCACCTGACGGGCGAAGACGCCATGTGGTCCGGAGCGGGCAAGAAGTCCGTGGCGGAGGACAATGGGTCATGGGAAGCGATCGGCGGCGCGTGAGCCAGGGAGGCGCCCGGCGGTTGCAGCGACGTGTCCACTTCGGGCGTCACCGGCGGGAGAACAGGCGGCGGCGGCGGCGGCGCGTCGCCATGGGGTAAAATGGAAGGCAGCTTCGGTAACACCTGGGGCTGAGGCGAGCCAGTAGATGGGTCCCCAGGGCGCTGACCGGACGGCACCGTCGCTGAAAGCACACGGGGAGCGGCAGAACCCATGCGACGACAGAGGCGCAGCTGATTGAGATGCCGACGCATCTCACCAGAGGCCCCCAAAACCAAATACATAGCGCGGCCGAGGCAGCGAACAATGCGCCCTTCGAGCCAACGCCGTGAACCTCGATAGTCACGATAGGAGACAACGTCGCCTGGAACAAAAGCAGGCGTCTGCCGCTGCACAGGAACCTGACGCGGCAGATGTAGCAAAGACATCAAGGTGCGATGAGAGCGACCGTGAAGCAACTCAACCGGCGAGCGACCATCTCGAGGCTGAGAGCGATACGAGGACAAAAAGAGCAATAACGCGTCCTCCCGAGAATGCGACTCTTTTAACTTCAACATCTGTGATTTGAAAGTCCGGACCAATCGTTCAGCAGCACCGTTTGAGTGTGGCGGAAACGGCGCGGTTGTCAGATGTTGAATACCATTGGCCTTGCAGAATGACTGAAATTCTGCGGACATGAATTGTGGGCCATTGTCGGAAACAATAGTTTGTGGAAGACCTTCAATGCAAAAGATAGCAGATAACGCTTGGATGGTGGCAGAGGACGTCATGGAAGACATCCGGAGAACAAAAGGAAAATTACTGAATGAATCGACCAGAACCAACCATCGAGCATTCCAGAATGGACCAGCAAAATCGATGTGTAAGCGTTGCCAAGGGGAAGTGGCTGTTGGCCATGCAAAGAATTTCCGCGGTGGTGCGGATTGTTGTTCGGCACACGCCATGCAAGAAGAGCACATATTCGTAATCGCAGCATCGATTCCGAACCAAGTACAGTGCTGACGAGCAAGTTGTTTCGTTCTCACTATACCCCAATGTCCTTGGTGGAGAAGCCGTAAGACAGCGGACTGTAACGAACGTGGGACCACGACCCTGGACTGATCATTATCAGAACGCAACAGCAAAACACCACGTCGAACAAAAAGTCTCTCCTTGTGAGCAAAAAATCGGCGAACCAACGGATCCTCGATCCGTGACTTTGGCAAGGGCCATTGCGTGGCAACAAAACGCAGAACGGTAGCAAGGACAGGGTCAGCAGCTGTGGCTGTAGCTACACGACGAAAATCAATCGGAAACGATTCGACCACGTCATCGGTTTCCGCATCAACGAACGTGCAAGCAAGTTCGGAAGAATCGAATGCTCTATCCTCAGCAACAGGCAAACGGGACAACGCATCGGCGTATCCGTGCTTAGCAGTGGACCGATACGAGATATCGTAGCGGTACTGCGAGAGGAAAATAGACCAGCGAATGAATTTCTGCGCTGTACATGGAGGTACAGGCTTGTTCGGATGAAAAAGCGACTTCAAAGGTTTGTGGTCTGTGATGATGGTAAAGTGACGACCATATAAGAAATCATGAAACTTTGTAACACCAAATACGAGAGCCAATGCTTCTTTCTCGATCTGTGAATAATTTCTTTGCGCAGACGAGAGCAATTTGGACGCAAAGGCAATAGGGCGATCGTGCGATCCATCTTTGTGCGCAAGCACAGCACCGATCCCGAAATCCGATGCATCTACCATAAACAAAAGGGGTTTCTGGGGATCGAATGGCGTAAGGCTAGTATTGGAAAGCAACGCCGATTTCAACTGGCGAAAGGCGCGTTCGCATTCCGTCGTCCAGACGAACGGAACACCTTTACGGCGTAAGCGATGAAGCGGAGCTGAAATGGAAGAGGCGTGGTGGCGCACATAGCGATGATAATAATTGATTTTTCCCAGCACACTCTGTAGCTGCTTCAAATTCTGCGGCGAAGGCAAGTCTTGTATGGCACGGAGGTGCTCGGGACTGGGATGTATGCCTTGGGCATTGAGTACATGTCCCAGGTAGGGTAAGTCACGAGCAAAAAACACACATTTGTCCTTCCGCAAGCGAAGACCATTTTGTCGCAAGACCTGAAATAAAGTTCGGAGATTGGCTAAATGTTCTTCTTCCGTCTTTCCGGCGATCACAATATCGTCCAGATAGTTTGCTGCAGTAGGGACTGACGCACAAACAGTTTGCAGATATTGCTGAAACAATGCAGGGGCGTAAGCACACCTGAACGGCAGTCTTTTGAATCGATACAAACCAAGATGCCTGTTAACCACCAAAACGCGCTGGGATTCATCATCCACCGGTATTTGTAAGTACGCATCTGCTAGGTCCAACTTCGAAAAATATTTACCTGGGCACAGTTTGTCAAAAAGATCTTCTGGGCGGGGTAAAGGAAAAGTTGCAATCACTAGTTGTGGATTCACTGTTGCCTTGAAGTCCACACAAAGTCTCAATTTTCCAGAAGGTTTTGGCAAAATTACTAACGGTGATGCCCAGAGAGAAGCCTGCACACGTTCAATCACACCTTGTGATTCCAAATCGTTTAATGTTCTTGCGACCTCATCACGCAATGCGTGGGGAACATTGTGCGCTCTGAAAGATTTCGGTTGCGCGTTGACTTTCAGTTCCAAATGTGCTTTATAGTTCTTTGCGCAACCAAGGCCCGGTGCAAAAATGTCTGCAAACTCTTCACATAGACGAGAAACACTGTCTAAAGACACAGTCTGGTTCACTGATAGGACCTGATTTACTATAGACAAGTTAAACAACTGAAATAAATCTAAACCAAACAAGTTCACTGCAGAAGAAGAACGAAGGATGTTCAGTGACACTAGTTTTGTTTGTCCCTTGTATGTTGCAAGAAGGCTGCACTGTCCTAACACAGGGATTGCCTGTCCAGAATAACTACTTAACATTTGCGGCACGCAACGGAGGTGTGCCCAGCTGTTTGTACGTGTCGTGATTGAGCAGTGAAACTGCAGCTCTGGTATTGAGCTGGAATGGTATCACGTTGCCATTAATGTCCAAGTCTACAAAAAGTTTATTGTCCTGTTGACGACAAGAGCGACTGTCTCGTGCAACGTTAACTGACACTGGTACAAAATCACTTGCGACTTGACGGGATTTCTGTCGATGTCGACGCACACTATTTGTGGGACGAACACAGTCACTGTTAGAGAGAGTGGCACTGGGCGGAGTGGAATGAATGACATGAATTTCCATAGGCGAAGTTTCACGAGCCTGAGTATCTTGGTTCGACTTCGGCGCGAAGCAAAGGGCCTGGAATGGTTGTGAGTGTTCGATCTGAGCTTTTTCTGGCAAACACTTTGAACATGGCCTTTTTTATTACAGAAAAAGCAAATAGCTTGGCGTGATGGACAAGTCTCATGCGAATGTCTAGTAGCACACCGCGGGCATGATTTTAGCACTGCATTTGCTTGCTTGCACGGCACACGTGGCTGAGAGCCAGGCGTCAGCTGTGCGGACGGGCGCGAGGGCTGTTCACGCCCGGCGGGCCGGTTAACGTGACACACGGCTGGTGAAGTTTCAAATGATTCCTGAGCAAAGTCAAGTGTGTCCTGCCGATCCAATATGTCCATCACTTGTTGAAGGGAGGGATTGACTAGTTTCAAAATCTGTTCCCGTATACAAACATCAGAAACGTTCTGTGCAATTACATCACGTACCATAGTATCTGAATAAGGGAGTCCACATTGACACTCAAAAGCACAATCCCTAGTAAGGCCTTGCAAGGTTGCAACCCACTCCCTATTAGTCTGACCTGCCGTACGTTTTGTCCGAAAGAAGGTATACCTTTTTGCAACTACATTGACTGATTCTTTGAAATGTGCATCTAATGCAGACAAAATTTCGTCGTAGGACAGAGTTGCTACGTCGCGTTGGGGAAATAATTTCACTATCACACGGTACGTCTGGACGCCTACGGCGGAAAGGAGAAAAGGCTGCCGCTCATTACCTTGAATTCTGTAGGCGGCGAGATGGAATCCAAATTGGCGTGACCACTCCGTCCAGCTTTCCAGTGCCGCATCAAAAGGACGAAAAGTTGGTGCAACAGCGTGTTGTGGCTGCGGTAGCGGTGGAGCGGCGGCTGCCGCATCGTTTTCCATTGCACGTTTAACCTGGACGAGCTGTCCAAGGGCATCCAGTAAGGCCTGCGTCTGCTGATTCTGTAAGCGATAAAATTCGGACAGTACATCTGGAGATTGTGGCGAAGCCATTACACAAGTAAATCAGGGCAGTATAGTTACGAACGCGATTTGGGCTCGTCGCCAACTGTTGTGGACTGGCAAGACAGCCAATCCACTATGACAGGAAGCCAAAAGCCACCCGTTTAAGCTCACGCAGGCTGGCGTGAGGTCTGGAACAGGACAAGGTCTTGAGACTAGCAAAAAAGGTACGTAGCTTCTGGAATACTTAACTTTAATCCATAATTGGTGAACATCGCTCTTGACGGTACATGTTTTACAATCAATAGTGACTGGTAATGGCGCCCTGCTAGGTCGTAGCAAATGACGTAGCTGAAGGCTATGCTAACTATCGTCTCGGCAATTGAGAGCGTAATTTGTCAGTGAACCATCGCTAGCAAAGTCGGCTTTACAACTTGGCGAGTGCTAGGACGCCTCTCTAGACCTGCCGTGTGGCGGCGCTCGGTCTGCAATCACTGATAGTGGCGACACGCGGGTCCGACGTATACTACCGGACAGCGGCCGATTTAAAGGCTACCACCTAGCAAGTGTGGTGTCTGGCGGTGACACCACAGGGAAGATTGGTGTTGCAAGGAGGATGTCAAGGACAATGTGGGAGGGATCTGTCAATCCCCGACTTTATCCTATGAATGCGAGAATACTCCATGATGCCCATCCACACAGGGAAAGATGGCCAGTCGTAATCATAAATTCTGCACTATGAGCAATGCACTGGAAATATGTAGATAATCTAATTGCATCGATATAGGATGCTGTCTGGTATACTTTGGTGTATATAGCAGAATGGACGTAATGCACAGTCATCTATCTGCATTCACAATCTAGTATATAGTACTTGCGAAGTAGTGGAAGGGTAATTTAATGATGATGCACAAATTGGGAAGTATTCTACTGTCATTGGATGGCGTTGAAATTATGGAACAACTGATATACTTTGATGAATATGATCAAATGGACATACTGCATAGTCGTCTATCTGCAGTCGCAATCTCTTATATCTAGTATACGGTACTTGGAAAGTAGTGAAGGGGTGATTTGGCGGTGATACAGGAACTGGAAAGCATTCTGCTGTGTGTTTTCTGGCGCTGAAATTACGGAACAACTGGTAAGATTGCGGTATCAAGTGCAGTGCTTATTACAGTGCCGGCTGGAGTGGTCGTGCGGTTCTAGGCGCTATGTCTGCCACTAGTTTTGAGGTGTATTGTGAAATTTTTTCCCACTAGGGTAACACCAGTTGTATGGCATCGTCAATTTTTGAGCTTTATTGTGATTTTAGCGCTGTGCTTATAGTTGTGTGATTAGGACCGATCTTTGTGATTAAGTATGTAATTAGGACCTATCTCTACTTCAGCTTCCCAACCCAAATAAATAAAGTACACTAACCAACCTTCGTCTCCTGCATTTGGACAGTTTCCATGTATTGTGGGGTACACTTGAGCTATCTGTCCCGAAGGACAACGTTAGAGTTCCACAAAGGGCACCGCCATTTTTAATTTCCCTCCGATTTCTAGATGGGGGTTGGGGTGGGTTTGTTGGTACAGCTCTGGAATAAAGAAATTCCCACCAAAATTCGGAATTCTCGCCAAATTCGTTATTCCCGCAAATAGGGTAGGTGGAGAAGGGGGAGGGGTAAGGGTGAAACCCACGTGCTGGTTGAGAAAAACACATGACATCATCTGGGGGGGGGGGTGAGAGGGGGTAATTAATTGATCAATTTAATTAATTTGCATATCAATTTGATATCCAAATTGCGGTAGGAGCCTCATTACACTACAAGTGTTACAAACTGTGCAGGACATTCATCTAGGTATCCGCTCTTAAATAATGCGTGTAGCATCATGTTAGTGTAACAGGGTGATGAAAACTGATAGAAAGTGATGGCATGCAAACAAAAGCGAAACAGTTTGTCACAGAGCTTATCTTGGAACTGCCTATTGTTTAAGGCGTAGCTGTAGACGGTGTGATGTTTTGTAGGCATGGAAAAAACAAACATCCAGAAGCAGAAATTGTCCAATGATTCTAGGCAGTATGAATTATAATATAACACTTTTCAGGGGGTATAGTTTGCTCTAAAGGAGTACGATTTTTATATGAGTACATAGATAAGGAATCAAGCAAAAGTAAATTATTTTGACCAGCTATTGGCCAAAAGCAGTGTTCATGCCTTAGTTGTAGTTCTCTTACGCCCATTTTCAACTCTTGGTTGCTGTGACGTATGTATTCTCTACTACCCTTGCAACATCACGTACACGAGAATGAATCTTAGAGGACAGAGCATCGCCAACTTCTTGCAGCATGATAAATAACTTTCCAGACAATTCATGACCCAGATTAACAGGTGGCATAATTGTGTACAAATATGTTAAGACACTGATGTTAGTTGATGTAGATACATCTCTCTATGTACCGGTACCTCTAATTTCCTGACTTCCTTTCATAAACATTTCCTCTTCAAACCACAACTGGTCGAAATTGAAAACAAATTCCTTGCAAAACAATGGGATAAGTCTGTCTGTCTCATTTACAGATTTTTGGACTGCTTCCGCATTTTGCTCTGCATCGTCAAATTGACTCTTTGTTTGAAATTTCGTTATCTTACGTCTTCCAATGCTGTAGAACTGTTTGAAGTTATGCAACCACTAACTGCTTCCCTTGAAATTACTGTAATCTGTGTAGCAAGCAATTTCATGTCCATAACATAGCAGGTCACAATCACGCGCGTCCTGTAAACTATATTGAGCATCCTTGAAACGCATGAACACCAGTTTTTGTAACAAGTGCACGTTGTCCTCCCTCGAATATTTGTAGCTTTTCTTATGTACTGCATGGTCATATAACAGCGGACTTATTCGAAATATGTTCATAACTTTTTTTACTATGCTGCAGATAATCTTATTATTACCGTATTTTACTTTAATATCCACGCCTTGGACAACGATTGCCCTTTGCTACGTCTCATTGAAGACAGGATTTATGGCTCCCTGTCCGATAAGGATGATGAACTACACACCTCGACACCTGTTTCAGTACCACTTTCACTTGTTAAGCATGTGTCGTCGTCATTGTACTCCTCGTGTACATTGCCTGCAAAGTTGAGCGTATACGACACCACACACTCCACTGACCTATCTTGCGGAAACATTAATGTATCACCTGCCATTTCTTTCCCACTCTGCTAAATACCTTGTGTTCCTTTCTCATGAAATGTCAACTGTGGCAACTGTTGTTGTAGGTTAATGCAATGTTTGCTTTATTTTTCGTTGCCATTACTGTACTTTGTATCAACATTACTAGCACTGTAGCGCTGTTGTGAGTTATTCTTGAACTAAACAGTTAATCTACGCTCTGCAGCCTCATGCTGTGCCCACCGTTTGATACCTTCAGCCCCACCACCTGGTGCCTTTGACAGCCAACATTGACGTTCCATGGTAGACAATATGTGAGGTGTCGAATGTTGGGTAGAGAATATCTGAGGCGTCGAATGTTTTAAAGATCAGTGGCCTTTCGCGACCTCACACTCAAGGGGTTCCTTGTAAGCTGTCTAACAGTGCTTGGTGTTCATTGAATAATTGTTGTACAGTAGCCTTCATTTAATTAATTTCATAATCTCTATTGCAGATAAGCACCGCATTTAAGCAAGAATGTCTCTATAACGCGATGTCACGAAACTCAGCTGAACAGTACAGCACAAGAATGTTGTCAGCAGCGAATGAAGTTATTTCTCAATTTTTCCATAGCCAACAACGAGTTGTAAGGGGCAGTGGTGCATGTATATGATACACTTAGATGTTTGTGTATTGTGATGTGTAAAAACATTGCGAATAGAATGAAAAAATAACCGGCATTCGTAGGTTTTCTCTACCTCCAACGAATGAAAACCGAAAATAGAAAGTGAGGGGCTCGAAAAAATACTACCTGCTATGACATATCCCAAGAAAAGGTTGAGCCAAACTCAAATATCTCAGTTACAAATCCCAGTAATTGTACAGATGGGGAAAACACAGACCTAGCTACTGGCTTCAAAGACTTGGATGAAAAGAATAGCCGAGTACGAGTCAGTGTTTCCCGTGTCGCCAATTACCTTGAAAAAACGAGAACGCATATTCCCAAAAGTAAAAGATTTTACTGAATCGATCACAACCGTGACGAAATTATAATTTCAGCAATAACGTAGAATGTATAAACAGAACATTTCGATTGGATTGGCTGTCGTTATATCCATGTTTGGCTTATATTAAAGCAATTACGGGCGCGCTTTGTAAGCTGTGTGCTTTTCCGACAACATATAACTCACGGCAGTCACCATGGCGCATTCATAAGTCACAGATGCAAGATGACGAAATTACATGATTCTAAGATTTTTAAGTGTGGGTATTGTGTGTGTGAATGCTGGCAGCAGACTTTTACGCATATGTTACCGTAACGATATCTGAGCCCAGACTTTCACATACCGGTAGTCGTTGCTCATTTACTTACCAGTCGCAGACTCTACTCAAGACAGTAACGTGGAGATGATAAGAATAGTGCAAGAGGTGGCAAATAGCGGCCCATTGCTCACATGCGGTCCACTAAGGGTTTTTGTGTGACCGCCAGGGCAATCCGAAAAGTCCGCCTTGAACCGAGATTTCCTTCACGTGTGCGACCTAGTGAAGTCACGAACCTCCGAAAAAACCTAAAATCAATGATGATTTTCATGTGTCTAACGAAGAACCGACCTTTTCTGAAATATAAAGTTAACTAAGGAATCTAGACATTTTAAAAGGTGTAGCTCTCGAGCTACAACAATTGCCCACCCTTGGTATAATGAGTTACTTGGTAATAAAGTAAAGTAATATTAGTATAGTAACTGCTGCAGATGGATTAGGTTGGGTGGGAGTACTTTATAAAGACTGCCGTAAGAGCATTTTGTGATTTTGGAAACTACGTAATGGTTTGAAAAACGGTTAGGTAAGACATTACTAATTTGAATTAACTATATGTCACCACAGTAATTTGGTTTAAAAAATATTTAGTAGTTTAGGAAAATACAAAAGATGACACCATTTGATACAACTGTGTTGGGAATAACCCAACTGACTCCGGAAAAAAAAAAAAAAAAAAAAAAAAAAAAAAAAAAAAAACAGGATAACAAAAGTCTTTTGGTAAAATCTGGAATGTGAGAGGCATAATGGTACAAATGGTGAAGGTAGTTTTAGGTACACTAGAATTCGAAATTTGATTATGGTTATTTCTTAAATTCACTGAAACTGAAATATGTTACTCTAAGATCGGAAAGCCACTCTTTATATAAGTGACGTCACTTTCTCAACTCGGCGTATTAACTAAGTCCAAGTCCCCTAACTCATACAGTTGTAAAGTTTTCCTTTGTCAGTAACTTGTAATGAACATGGCTTTCATTAAAAGTAATTATACTAATGAAATCAGCATATTGGAAATCTAAGCCCGAATAATGAATTTAAGTGAGGCAAAGCCTGATAGAAGTTTTAATTCAGGTTCAGGTGCACAGTACACAAGTATGTTGTATATTGCTGAACGAAAAGTAAGAATAAAAAAATTAATTATTAATAGGGGTGCAGTATGGACAGATGGAAGGTTCCAGCTTCCCCTGTTTCAAGTGGTATATATTGTGAATTCCCACAACCTATAATAAGTTGTGGACATAAGTGTGTCACTAGAGAAATTGGGGCTCATATGGAGGGATAGAGATAGTGGTTTTTCCCTCGCTCTGTTTGTGAGTGGAACAAGAAAGGAAATTACTAATGGTGGTACAAACCATGCAATGGCTTGCAGAGTATGAATGTAGATGTAGCTGTAGAGAATTTCACGACATGTTTGCTACAAATGCAGTTTGACATGAGTGTTTAGACTGTTAATTGTGTTAAAGCAGATCATCAGACAGGGAACACTGATTATAAATGCAATTGAAGAGTCTGAAAATTAATTAGTGCAGTTTGGTACATTATTTGATTTAAGTTCATAACAAACTTTCACAACAGGAAGATCATCATCATCATCAAGTGTCAGTGAAGCTACCAAAGGCAGAATACTGGTTGAGGAACTTCCACTACCAAGACAGCAAAAGAAACATTGACTGAGATACCATCAGAACCAGAAAAGTTACTACTACTTTGTGAACTAATGATTTTTCTGATCTCTCTAAAAGGTGAGAGTGTGCAAACATGAGTAGGTTTGTTGGATCTTCTTTAGATTGGAAATTTTTATCTTCATGTTTTCAGCTGCTGTTAAGGAAACTTTATTACATTTAGTACCCAATGATTTTTACTATCATCTGGGAGTTGAGTATCACATACCTTCCTGGGTTTATTCATTCCATGACTAATAATGCTCCACATTGTCCATGCCTTGTTCATAGAATTTTGGATTTTTTGTGCATAGTATGTATTTTTTCCCTTTTAGATGGCACACTGAAGAATTTTGAGATATGCTTATAGCACATTTTTAATTTGTGGTTAGAGCTAGTCCTTTGCATTAAAGAAAGCAATCTTCCCAACACAAGATATTATGATCCCAGATGCTGGCCATCCTTTTTCTTGGCCTTCACTGTAAATGTCCCTGTCCTATTGTAAAATAAAATGGGGAAGCAAATGTTATGAGAATATTTTTAGGAAAGCATTAAATTTCTCAGCTACTTTGTGTCCTTGGCAAACTACTTTCCATTTTTCGTCATGTAAATTAAAGCCAAATAGTGTAACCAAGTCAGTATTTAAAATTATGTGAAAATTTCCCTTTTGTGTTATTAGTTAAATGTGATTGATGGGGATTCTCTATTGTTGTCATTTGGCTATCATGGTTAGATAGACCATTTATTGTGGAGCTCACATTTATTTCATTGAAGCCAGATGGGTTTAGAAATAAATTATTAATTGCTATTGCACTACATCTACATCTACATGATTACTCTGCAATTCACATTTAAGTGCTTGGCAGAGGGTTCATCGAACCACCATCATACTATCTCTCTACCATTCCACTCCCGAACAGCGCGCGGGAAAAATGAACACCTAAAGCTTTCTGTTCGAGCTCTGATTTCTCTTATATTATTTTGATGATCATTCCTACCTATGTAGCTTGGGCTCAACAAAATATTTTCGCATTCGGAAGAGAAAGTTGGTGACTGAAATTTCGTAAATAGATCTCGCCGCGACGAAAAACGTCTTTGCTTTAATGACTTCCATCCCAACTCGCGTATCATATCTGCCACACTCTCTCCCCTATTACGTGATAATACAAAACGAGCTGCCCTTTTTTGCACCCTTTCGATGTCCTCCGTCAATCCCACCTGGTAAGGATCCCACACCACGCAGCAATATTCTAACAGAGGACAAACGAGTGTAGTGTAAGCTGTCTCTTTAGTGGACTTAATTGCATCTTCTAAGTGTCCTGCCAATGAAACACAACCTTTGGCTCGCTTTCCCCACAATATTATCTATGTGGTCTTTCCAACTGAAGTTGTTCGTAATTTTAACACCCAGGTACTTAGTTGAATTGACATCCTTGAGAATTGTACTATTTATCGAGTAATCGAATTCCAACGGATTTCTTTTGGAACTCATGTGGATCACCTCACATTTTTCGTTATTTAGCGTCAACTGCCACCTGCCACACCATACAGCAATCTTTTCTAAATCGCTTTGCAACTGATACTGGTCTTCGGATGACCTTACTAGACGGTAAATTACAGCATCATCTGCGAACAACCTAAGAGAACTGCTCAGATTGTCACCCAGATCATTTATATGGATCAGGAACAGCAGAGGTTCCAGGACGTTTCCCTGTGGAACATCTGATATCACTTCAGTTTTACACGATGATTTGCCGTCTATTACTACGAACTGTGACCTTCCTGACAGGAAATCACGAATCCAGTCGCACAACTGAGACGATAGTACCCTATAGGTTCGCAGCTTGATTAGAAGTCGTTTGTGAGGAGGGGTGTCAAAAGCTTTCCGGAAATCTAGAAATACGGAATCAACTTGAGATCCCCTGTCGATAGCGGCCATTACTTCGTGCGAATAAAGAGCTAGCGCTGCGTTGCACAAGAACGATGTGCATACATCTCTTTTTTTTTTTTTTTTTTTTTTTTTTGAGAATGTCACTCAGGGGGTTAAATTGTATATGGACATCAGTAACGCTACGCGCACTCAATCAGATCTATGAGAGATGAGATATATATTGAAATCTCCACAGACAAAAACTTCACAAATTTTAGTACCCCCTATAACTGCTTAATGAAGCAAACAAATTTTCCTGTTGCTACCCTATAAACCATTACTTTATTACTATATCTTCGTCGTTTACCAGCCATGGCTGGACAGACTGCGTCACAAATACAATGTTTATCAACTAACATTTATACTACACCATATACAAAATTTATATTACAAATAAAGAAAATATTTATGCAGTGCACAAAAACACATAGAACATAGAGAAAATGAAATATAACTAAACAGGAAAGCAAGACTTCATAGCAGCAAATGAAAATACCATAAAGCAAAATTTTTACTAAACCATGTAGATCACACACACATAAAGTTTCGTTTTGGCAAAATATGTACTTTAAGTAAAAAACAAAAATAAATGTGCAGTTAACTGAGAACATAAAAAGAAGATTAAATTTAGGCAAAATTATATATAAAACATAACAATATTTATTATTTTGTCCATTCACTAGAACCACTGTTGAAAAACTCTTCCAAGGAATATAGTGGATTTTGTTTCAAGTCCTGAAGAATTTTTTCCGAAATAATTTAGGTGGCAGGGATTTCACTTCTGGAGGCAGTTGATTGTACAATTTTAGGGCGACTGTTGGAAAGCTGTCTTGTGTACTTGATACGCGACACCTTGGCACTTCAATGTTCCTCTTACAGCGAGTGTCATGATTATGTATTTCTTGTCTTATGCTAAAATTCCTTTGATTTTCTTTTATATAAATGAGGCAGGAAAACGCATACTGGCTAAAAACAGTCATTATGCCTAGCCTGGTGAAAACAGGCTTACAGTGGTCCAGTCTTTTGCTATTTATTTATTTATTTATTCCATGTGATCTGTTGGTACACAGTGTGTTGCAGATGTCGGAAAATGTCATTTAACATTGTTAACATGTATTAATGTAAGCCTATAGTATTCTAATGTATTATATTGCTCAATGTTTTCAATTTAGCACAAACAGCAAGATTACTTGTCTAAGTATTCATTTACAGAGTAAAAACAGTGACACAACAAATATGACTTCACGGCTTTGCTAAATTCTATGTTATCTTCAATGGACTTAATATTAGTGGGAAGATTGTCGAACAGTTGAAGGCCCATGTGGAAAACTCCCTTTTGACACAGTTGAGTATTTGTACGTATAACATGCAGGTTTGCGTTTTTCCTGGTGTTGTGTTCATGTATTTGATTATTTTTTACGACTCTGGGGTCAGTTGGCACTATATGTTTTCTGAAGAATTTTAGAGTCTCAAGAATGTAGAGGCAAGGCAGTGTTAGGATTTCTAACTTTCTGAAGATGGGTTTGCAGGAGTCTCTGGGTTTGCTCCCATTAATAATCCTTAATGCTCTCTTCTGGATTCTGAATGTGCTCAGAGCAGTTGGAGCATTTCCCCAGAATATTACACCATATTTTAGGTGGGCTTGTATATAAGCGTAGTATGCACTGGTTAATGTTTTCAGGCTAGTGCATGTTTTCAGCACACTCAATGCATAACAGCCAGTACAGATCCTGGCATTTACCTTTCCTGTATGTGTATTCCATTTCAAGTTATCTTGAACCCACAGACCTAGGAATTTGAAAACAGTGTTGGTATCTATTGACTGGTTATTTATAGTGACAGATGGCTGAGAGTAATTTGCATTTTGTGTTGTGTGGAAATTCATGGAAGCTGTCTTTTTGGTGTTGATGGTTAATCTGTTGATTTTTGCCCAATTGCTGAGTTGATCAGTAGCCACGTTCACAGCTTTTTGCACCGCCTCTGTATTCTCCCCTTTGAGGAGTACAGTTGTGTCATCAGCAAAAATTATTGTTTTGTGTGCATCAACATTCAGGCTCAAGTCATTAATATACAGGAGGAAAAGTAGGGGTCCCAATACTGAGCCCTGTGGAACACCTTGCTTTACAGTTTTATTACTTGATAGTATTTCGGTTATTGAGTTGCTTTGTCTATTAGTATATTTCATGCTGACTCTCTGCGTCCGATTGGTTAGGAATGTAGCAATCCAGTTGTTTGCAATTCCTCTGATACCGTAGTGTTCTAATTTTTCCAGTAATATTTTGTGGTCAACAGTGTCAAAAGCCTTTGACAGATCCAGAAATATGCCTGTTGTGGGTTGTTTTCTATCTAACAGTTCTAAAAGCGTATTTATGCAATCATATACTGCAGTTTCTGTAGATTTGTTGCTTCTGAACCCATGTTGAGCTAAACTTAGTAAACCTTTTTTTTCAATGAAGTCCATCATTTTTTTGGACATTATTTTTTCAAAAACTTTAGAAAAGCAGGATGAGATTGAGATAGGCCTGTAGTTATTCATATCTTTATTATCACCTTTTTTGAAGACAGGAATTACTTTAGAAAGTTTCAGAGCTTCAGGGAAGATACCTGCCTGGAAAGAACAGTCACAGAGGTGAGTTAATGGTTCAGCAATTGTGTGTTCACAATTTTTGATTACAACTGCTGGGATACCATCAATTCCAGCTGAATATGAATTTTTTAACTCTCTGAGGGCTTTTGCAACATCATTTTCAGTGACTTTGGTAATGAAAATTGACTCTGCACATGTGTGATATTTTTTGTTTGCTGGTTGGTAATTTGTGTTAGGATTATTTTGGACCAGTTTTTCAGCTATGCTTGTAAAGAAATTGTTGAATGAGTTCACCACTACTTCGGGATTAGGTATATATTCATTGTGGAGTTTGATTTCTATGTTCGTATGTGAAGCTTTCATTTCCCCTCTTTCCCTTTTTATGATATTCCACATTGCTATTACTTTATTGCTCGATTTGTCAATGTACTCATCATTCTGCATCCTTTTTGCTTGTCTTATCACTCTTCTTAGGATACATGTGTAGTTTTTATAGTATTCTGTTAGTTGGGGGGACTCACTACTTTGTTTACATAACATGTGGAGTATTCTTTTATGTTTGCAAGAGATTTTTATAGCTGGTGTAATCCAACTCTTGTTTCTATTATTATTTATTCTTACTGGTTTTTGCGGAAAGGCCTCTTCAAAGTGGTGGATCATTTTGTCAAGAAATATGTTGAATTTCGTGTTGACATCTTTGACTGTGTACATCTCTGTCCACTTTTCTTTACTAAGGAGGGCATTTAGCTTGTTAAAGTTCTCTTGGGTGAAAAACCTTCGTAAAGTTTTAGGTGGGGCTGGGTTTGAGGTATCTTTGCTAACATCGACCTTTAGAATGACAGCTTGGTGGTCACTGAATCCTGCATTGTATACTTCTAGAGTTGGGTTAAGTTTATTTCTATTTGCAAAAATTTGATCTAGAGCTGTCTTGGATGTAGGTGTTATTCTAGTGGGCTCATTTACAAGGCCATGCAGATTATAAGTTTTTGCAATGTTAATCAATGTTTCCCTGTTTCTGTTGTGGGTGAGAAAGTCTATATTAAAGTCACCACATATAATCACCTCCTGTTTCCACTGACTTATTTTGGATAAAAACAAGTCCATTTTTAACAGAAAATCATTAATACTACTGGAGGGGGGACGGTAGATTGTAGCTACAATTAGATTTAGATCTGTAAGCTTTATGGCTGCACATTCAAAGATCTTATCTGTTCCTATTTCCTTTAGGGTAGGAAGTGGGCTATATTCAATGTGTTGTTTGATGAAGACGGCAACCCCACCATGTCCATCGTTTGATCTGGAGTAGTGTTCACACAATTTGAAGTTGGGTAGTGAGATTAGCTTAACCACATCAGTGCAGAGCCAATGCTCTGCTAGGCATACTACTGAGATATCACTGAGTTCACTGGTCAGCAAAATGCTTAAGTCATCAGTTTTGTTGCTCAAGGATTGGACATTGTGATAATAGATTTTCAGGTCTGAGTGTGGTTTACTCAGGGGGCTCGAAGTCATATTTACTGTGTCACTGACCTTTAGTTTAAATTGTGCTGTATTCCAGGTATGCAGACTTCTGAGCAGTTGTGCTGGTTCTGTTGGTCGTCCTTGGGTGCCATCTCATCTTCCAGGTGGGCCTGAAAAGTATCCACATGCACTTCACACTGTTGAGGCATCACATTGACGTTTTGGAGGGATGTCTCGATAATGTTCACCATCCCATTTTTGATCCTTTCAGGTTCCTGACCTTTTTGAGGGGTCAGGGGGTTTGTGTTTCGTCTCTGTGACTTCTTGACCCATTTGTCTAGTGTAGTTTGCACAGTATGGCCACTATTACTCTTTTTATTTCTCATCCTGTTTGTCTTTATCCAATTGCTTATTAGCGTCTGTTTATGGTTTCTGACTTTTGGTTTCTTATTGTCACTCATAGTTGTCAAGAAGGCCAGTCTACTGCAGATAATCTCCTTGCCACATTTGTTTAGGTGTAGGCCATGTGTTGTGAAATGGTTTCTGGCTAGTCTCTCTATTTCAAAGTTCACAGCAAGTCTTTTTTTGTACGCGTGTTTAGCTAAATTCAGAGCCTGAATCAGGTGGAGGTTTGCAGTATTAATTTTACTATTTAAATTTTGAACATCATATCTCCTGGGTATAGGATGGATAATGATATTCATTTTGTGACTTAGAGCGATTATTGGATCCAATGGTTCTACCACATGCTTCAACATTAGATCGAGAGGTTTGTCTATGTCGTTAGAACCCCCTATTACAATCAAAGTATCACGTGTACCGAAGCTTCTTGTCAAATATTCTGCGTTTTTTATCACTTCTTTTAGTGGGGCGCCAGGTTTTACTATGCTTTTTACCTGGTATGAGGGCCCTAGTTTGTCTTGCAGTATTTGAGCACAGTCTCTTCCATGACTGTCACTTAATATTAGTACTTTCATTTTTTCCGAGATTTTCTTGCTATGTAACGTTCTGGAATTTCTGTCGTTTTTGTCCTGCACATATATTGGTGCTTGAGAGATTATGTTCGTCGCCGGATTATTCATACACTTTGTGGGGGATAGTTCACTTTGGGTTGATCTTTGCGTAAGATATTGAGCAAAGTTAGACTGCAAATTGACCTTGCTAGCATCTTGGACCCGGCGGTTATCAGTAGTTACACTTTTAAAATCACTTTCTTGATCCATTTCACGTAGGCGTACCCCCACATTAGCTTTGTTTTCAGTTGCAGTTTGTTTACATTCAGATTTTACCGGGCTACGATCACACGTGGCGCTAGACAACACACGATTTCTGAGCATTGCATTCTGAGCACGATTTACGCCTTGACTATTTCTCGTAGTACGTTGTCCCGTCAAACGCCAGTTTTTGTTACCGATATTTACGTTCGGTGTGCGGATAAAGAGTTCATTGTTCGTGGTTTTATTGGTTACTGCCACTTCAAGTTCATTACACTTCACTAATAGTTCATGATACTTCACCAGTAGGCTTTCAAGCTTCAGGTTGAGGTCCATTATGTCTTGTTTCAACGACGTAATTATGTGATCCTGCGTTTTTAGAGTATTTTTTACTTTGGATTCAGCTGCTTGTATGATGCACTGACGGCAAGTCCACTGTTCTTCACTGTTAAAGTATTTCAGGTTAACTTTGACGCATTTTTCGTGATACCAGTAATTACAGTTAATACACAGAATACCTCGTATAACTCTTTTCGAACATATTTTGCACTTATTACGGTCGAAATTCGTGGGAACTGCGGGATCGGCAATTTGTACACTTTTACCCGGCGCCATCTTGCCTGAGGATATGATCCTGATGGCTTTTTTTTGGTAATAGCAACACATCTTTGCAGCCTGAGGAGTGTCCCCACAACAACAGTCCATAGCTAATGTAGCTGTGGAAGAGTGCATGGTAGGCTAGTGTGAGAAACTGGTCAGTTATTACCCTCTTCAGCTTCCTCATGAGGTATATCACACGAGAAAGTTTGGTGCATACATATGCAGTGTGATAATTCATGGAAAGTTTGCTGTCAATCTTGAAGCCCAGTAGTCTGACAGTCTCCATTTTTTCTTGCTCTTCAATATTGGTTGGACTGCATATCAAATGTTGGGTTTTTTCTTCATTGATCTTCATTTTATTTATGATGAACCATTCTTTTATTTCTTCAAACATCAAATTTGATGCACCAAGAGCTTCTGTGGCTGTATGTCCTTTGGCAGTCAGGGTAGTGTCATCTGCAAAGTGCAACATTTGACTATTACAGCTCATATCCTTTACATATATGAGGAATAGGAGAGGTCCTGAGACTGATCCTTGGGGCACTCCATGTTCCAGTTTCTGTTCAAGAGAAGTTGCAAGCCTAGCAACAGATGTGGAGAATCAATCTTTACCAGAAAATTTAAACTGCTACAATGTGATATGTTTTACCCTGCCCATTGAGGAAGTGCCCTCCCCTCCTGACAAAGATTTATTTCATGGATAGGGTGGTGGAGCATGGGGGAAGGGGGGGGGGGAGGATTGCCAAGCAGCATATACACTATATCTGCACTGCAGCTTACAAATATATTTTGATTTTGCAGTGTGCAAATGAATTTTGATTTCTTAAAGGCGAAACTGTTCATTACAAAGGTCACAGATTATATAGAGCATGTCAGTTATACAGGTACATATCAAAAGTTATAAAGTTTCATGGCACATGATGACAATGGCGTTCCACAATTAGCCAATGTGACTCAATAACTTGTGACTAGATGATTGTAATATTGTAGAAAGCAATTGTTGAACGAACTACGGTCATATCCCAGCTTTGTGGCAATTATGTATTCTGTTTTCAAACGTTATATTATAGAGGACAATTCGAAGTGAATGTAGTGATTACAAATGGCTTAACTGTTTAGTATGTAATGGCACAGTGACAAGAGTTACAGAGAATGTAAAAGGAAGTTAAACTTTTTTATATAGAGTACTTTATGTGTGTTCTATATGACTCCCCCTCATCAAACAGACAATGTCTAAACAAAAATCCAATTTACGCCATATATTCTGAAGTATATATGGAGTGACTGATGCAGGTACATCATAAATGTAGATTTTGAGGTCTGGAATTATTTTCAGCAAAGGAGACACATTCACAAGTTTTTTTACATAACACCATAAAATGAAAACTATGGATGTCATGTGCAGAGATATAGATGCCCAAAAGCAGAACACCTAATTTTTTCCAGTATTATCCAATTGCTTGGAAGATGTTAATTAAAAATGTGTTTGTACTTTCCTTTTCGTGGACTACATTCAAACAAAAGACACACTCTTACAATGTGTTTTTCTAATCCACATGGCCAGCCAGAACTTTTTCCTTTGCGCAAATGTCCATTTGTTCAAACAGCCAATGCCACCTGCGCATGTTTTGACCATTTAATTGATTGTCTTGCTGATGAAACTCTGCAGTGTGGTGGCAGAATGATAACTGTCAAATTCTGACATGAAGAATGCCTTTTGTATGGTACAAGTCAGTTTTGCTTGTGGCACTGAATTTTTCAAATATGCGTAGCTGCATACTTGTTGGCTTCTGATACACTGTGCTTCATCTACAAATATGTCTGTCTGACCAGTCTTGAATACCTGGCGGAGGGTTCATCTAACAATTTTCACACAATTTATCTACCGTTCCACTTTCAAAAAGTGTGTGGGAAAAATGTAAAGTTAAATCTTTCTTTGAGAACTCTTATTTTATTACAGTGGTGGGCATCAACAAAATATTTTCACAATTGGAGGAGAAAGTTGATGACTGAAGTTCAGTGAAAAGATCTCGCTGCAATATAAAATGCCTTTTTTATTTTTATTATTTTTTTTTTTTTAATTGCCACGCCAACTTGCATATTATATCCATGACACTATCTCCCCTGTTTTGCATTAGTACCTAACAAGCTGCCCTCCTTTGAACTTGTTTAGTGTCCTCCATCAATCCTATCTCGTAAGGATTTTGCACAGCAATACTATAGTAGAGGACAGACGAGTGTAGTGTAGGCAGCCTCTTTAGTGGAACTATTGCATCTGCTAAGTCATTGCAGTCATTGGTTTGCCTAACCCATAACATCATGTATGTGATTGTACCAGTTTACATTCTTTGTAGTAGTAATCCCTAAGTATGTAGTTGAACTGACAGCTGTTGAATTTTAGTGTTTACTGCATAATCAATGTTTTTGATCTTCTGATAGCGTTATTAGATGGTAAATGACAGCATCATCTGTAAACAGTGTAAGAAGGCTGCTCAGATTGTCTCCTAAATCATTTATATAGATTAGGAGTAGCAGAGAGAATGTAACACTTCCTTGGAGAACACCAGATGTCCCTTCTGTTTTTCTTGATCATTTTCTGTCGGTTACTAGAAACTCTGATCTTTATGACAGAAAATCATGATGTAGTCACACAGCTGAGACAATACTCCAGGGGCATACAATTTGATTAGAAGTCACTTGCTCAATAATCAAAATTTAGAACTTTCTTTCAAATCCTCTGTAATTATTACCAATGTATTGCTATGTATTGAACTGCTATAGCCATTTTAATCACTATATTGATTTTAAATTGCCCTCAATTTTTATTTATGAATCCCTGACTTTGGAAATCTTTCTGCAATAAATACTGTTAGTATTTTTAGTTAATCATTTGGATCTACATCTACAAGGATACTTTGCAAATCACATTTAAGTCCCTGGCAGAGAGATCATTGAACCACCTTCACAATAATCATCAAACCGCCTTCACAGTTAGGCCTACGTAACACAACAAATGAATAAATTTTATAGTGATGCTTTGCAAGCTATCAATCTGGCAATTAGGGACAATATATGGATTACTTTGTATTTTACCTGTGCATTAAAGAATTTAGTAAATCTAGGTATCTAAGAAAATGGATTCTGTATGCTAACTGAACACCACATCATAGGTCCTCTTAGAATGAGTATTCCACTGTTATCTTCTGTTAAATTTTTCTTTTTTCACAGACACCAAAACTAAACTTTTGTTCAGAAAAGCAATTATGACTGGAGATGAATTGTTCCATTTCAAAACTGAATGCTAAATGACACTAACAAGAATCCAGTACAGTGTTAAATTAGAACTTCAAAAGGTACTAGTAGGATGGACTTTCTTTCTTTATTTTCAGTCTACAATCACAAAATATTGCCTTCAAACCAGTGACTTCATTCAGTAATGACCATCCTTGAATGTATCAGAGAAAAGAGAAAAACTGAAGATTTGGACATAGTGTGCATTGCAAAAATGCAAAAGGTTAACTAACATACCTACCACATTTTTAATAAATATGAAAACTGAGGCCAAAATAACATTGTCATAAATATATGCAGACCACCTATGAATCGACGAAAAACCTGACAAATATGGTGAGCCGAACCTACAGTATAAAATTAAGTATGATACGGTCTCAGTGACTAAACACAATAGATGCTGCCTACTTAGCTTTGTACATTCTTTATGATGCTGTGGTTTTGGGCCAGTTAAGAATTTTGCTTGTAAATTATTCCACATCTCTGTATTCAAGCACATCCTTTTTGTTTACAGACTTTGTATTTCAGTTAATTTTTTGAATTTCTGTGATAGACAGTGCTGTCCTCATCTTCATTTGTTTCTTCTCTATTAGCATTAATATCACTGTCCTGATCTGCACTGGTTTTTCTCTATAGCCACTAACATCTGAGGATGGTCATTACAACTGAAATCGATAGTCTCAGGACAATATTTTTGTGATCATAGTCTGGAAATAAAGGGGAAAAAATCCTATATCCATTTATCATCATGTGTATAAAAATAACAATTTAACGATTTGTATAGCTTGTAGAATGTCTAGTAGCAGTGTCTGAAACATAATTTTTATGGGGTTTAGGACTAAATGGAGACCCACTTGTCCATTAAATACCCTCACTTATGAGACACTTATGTGTTCTATACACTTGCTAGAAGTTCCTCCAGTCAACTATTATTTCAACCATTTGGGATCTCTGTTTGGACTAAATTCATGGATCTTTTTAAATTGCACATAATGTGAAGCTTGTGTGAAAGCATCATTTTGGGCACACTACATATGAATGGATCAATGCTTACTCTTTTGTTTGTTGCTGCCAAGCTACAATCATTTAGAATTTCGATACTAATATTACATTTGTGTGTAATGCCATGATACAAACGCTTGTAAAAGTTACTTGTTATCCATGGAACTGAGTGAGTGTTCATCTTCAGACTTTTCATCATTGTTTAGGAAACTGCTACTATGTACCTGTCATTGTGTTCACAGTTCGTCGGCAGTTGCTGTGTAGCACAGAAGGTCCTGCGCTGGGATGTGGGCAATTTCATAACTGCCAACATGGGCTACGGCTTTGGCCTCATGCTGGCTGTGCTCATCTCAGGACCATCTGGTGAGCACCTGCTGCCTGTGTAGGCTTTGCACCCTTCTTCTTGCTCTGTCATCTTGGAACCAAGAACAATCTCGCTCTTGCGGAATTTTGACCAGGGTATGACACTCTATGGATGAACGCTGGTGTTCTAGAAACATGAGCAATCAAACTAGGTCATAGAGCCACATCTCCATCTTCTAATTTTATCAATCTTTGTGTATACTGTCTGTATTGCTGTCTGTGTTTAGAATACTAAATGATCATTCATTATGTAGAACACAGTATTTGTTATTTTATCTGATGATTAGCTTAAATCATCTGAAAGATGCATGGAGTAAAAGTCTGTCTCATTCCACATTCTATAAATGACTATGAAGTGCATTAGATATAGTATTTTTTATAGCATTATATAAATATTAGGAAAATGAAAAATGAGTGCCTCTAAAGATGCAGAAATAATATACTTTTATGGAGCATTGATAGAGAGTTGTAAAGGAATGGATTCAAATTGTCATACTTCGGTCGGAATAGTACATACTCAGCATGAAATCACTGATACTGTAACTGTATTTGGGTTGTTGAAAAATGATCTGAATTTCATACTGAATTACTAAAAGTTGTAACAAATATGCCACTGAGTACAGTTTTCACATTTAGACAAAGATGTGTTATAGGCCTGTGGTGGCTTATTTGTCTTTTCACATCAAGTTGAGCATGTGATGTCAGGTATGTACTATTGCTCATGCAGTTGATTCAAGGAAGCTACACATTCATGGAGTCCTGATGAAGGATGATAACAGCATGTAGGTTCACACATTCAAATCAAACGAGCAGCCATTACTGAACATATGATATCACAAGTAAGGAACAGTGTCATAGACATAGTGTCAGAAAAGACAGATTGCAGCTCACCATAAAGATTACATGACACATTGAGTTGCAGACAGGCACAGTGAAGAGATACTTACACATTAGCTTTCATCCAAAACCTTCTTCAGAAAAGGAAATACACACACACATTCATTCACACAGGCAAGCACACCTCACACACACATGTCCACCATCTCTAGCAGCTCTGACAATGCCACATGACAGGTTTTCTCTTGCACTTCAGCAACATACAGCCACATCAGGCCAAAGGGCTACAGTAATATTGTATGTTTAAGAAGCAGTTCAATTTTCCATCTACACTGTCAGCTTTATTAAATTCTTCCCAGTTTTCTCCCTGGCATTTGTCTCTAAAAACACTGTGACTGACCCTGTGGTTCATGACTGTGGTTCAATAATTTTCTTCCATGATCTGTTGCTAACTGGTCCGTATATTTTATTGTTAACATTTGACAATTGCGGTCAGATAAATCATCAACTATTGATTTTAAAGCTAAGTCACTGCAGGATGTTTGATTTAAGCACTATGTTCTCCAATCCTCATAGAACATTTTGTTGTGAAAAAATGTGAAGCTGATCATCAACAACAATAGGTACGCCTGACCAGTACTGCCTGACAGAAGATCAACATTTAAAGTGACCACAAATGATGAGTCTCTCAGCTTAGCCGTGATGCCAAGCATCATTCTGAGGCCTTTGCATACTGATATTATCCTCATAACCTTCTCCAGAAACAGATCTCCCATGCCTTTTAGGTGTCACTATACTTCATATGTCGAGAGAAGAGATCTGACAGCTGGCAGCACAGTTGCCATTATTCAACATGAACAGGCAGTGAGCCAGCAGTGGTCACCCAGCACTACGGCAATACTAGGATGTTGCCATGTTAATGTAAACAAAAGCTCACAATCTGATGGGCTGTTGCAGATGCGCGAAGCAGGTGCGCCGAGGTGGCGTCAACTGTCAGAGCTCTTCTCTCACTGTGTGCACTGTAACATCCTCTACCCCATGAAAGACAGGGGCACCCATGAGAGCAGCCATGTGATCTACAAACTTACATTCAACCACTGTCACATTTTATGTGGGCATGACAACTAACAAGCTATTTGCCCACGTAATTGCCTACCACCAAACTTTCACCAAGAATCAGATTGGCTGAACAGTCACTGAACATGCTGGCCAACACAACGTGCTTCACTTCAGTGACTTCTTCACAGTCTGTGTCATCTGGATTCTTCCCTCTGACACCAGATTTTCTCAACCACACAGGTGGGAACTCTTTCTACAACATACCCTGCATTCCTGCAATGTCCCTGGCCCCAACCTTCACTAGTCTGTGTCCTCCACCTGATTATCCCCTTCCATGCTACCACTACTGAGACATACACCATCTATCCCAGCAGTGATATCCTACCAAGTCCTTTCTTCTTCTCTATCTCTCTTCCCAAATCCCCCCCCCCCCCCCATCCAGCACAACCCCCTGATGCTGCACCTAGCAGCCGTGTCGTGTCCCCTGCACATTTCCACAAGCAACACTACAGCTCCTACCACCCCTACTCTCTACCCTGCTGTCCCTCACACGATCCCCCCTCACCCCACCCCCTCTCTGTGTGCTTCCTCCTTACCCACAATACAAGAAGTAGTGTATGATAGAAATTACATTTGTGTTATATTACTTATGAGAACCTGAGAGCTGTCACTTAAACCCTAAACTTTGCCTCTCAGGCCACGAGAGCTGTCAGTGTATCATGTTTCATGATTCCACTGATGTATTTAACCACAGACACTTTCCCAGCTACATCCTGCATCCCATAATACCACTCAACAGTATTCCATAATTCCCTAATATCTTATGTGTTCTTTCAGTTTGCCTTGCACTAGTTCAGTCAGTTATCCTGGGTGGATATTCTGCTGTCACTCCTACTGTACTCAAAAGACCTGGAGCTGTATAATGATGATGTCATGCTAACAAACACAAACAACTCATTTCTGTGGAAGCCTGATACCTTGCACTGCTCCACAACAAACCACTTCCTTGATGTTGACCTCTACTTCAAGAATGGCTACGTTAGTACCTCCATCCATATCAAACCTACCAACCACCTACAATACATCAACATCGACAGCTGTCACCTGTTCCATACCAAGAAGAACCTTCCATACAATGTACACACCTGTGGTTGTCACATATGTAGTGAAGAGTAGTTTGTTTCAAATATGCCAAGGTCTCACTGAGGCCTTTGTAGACCGATATTATCATCCCAACCTTGTGCAGAACAAAAACATATCTCACTTGCTTTGTCTATCCAGTCACTTACCACCTACCTCATACCCACTGTCTGGCCACAAAGCAACACATCTGTTGTGACTCAGTACCGCACAGGGCTGGAGAAACCTGGGTTTTAACTATCTCTCATGATGCCCTGAAATGAGGAATACCCTCCACACTATCCTGCCTGCCCCTCCTACAGTGGTATTCTGTCACCCACTGTACCTCTAAAATATCCTTTTCCATCCCTACTCCCATACTTGTGCCTCATGTTTCATATTCCTGCAATAGATTTAAATACAAGATGTGTCACATATATCCTCCCACTACCACCTACTGCAATCTTGTCATCTGTCAACGGTGGGGCTACTTGTGAAAGTGGTCATGTGATCTACAAAGTAAGCTGCAACCAATGTGCCACTTTCTGCCATTTCCTACATGGGCATGACAACTAATAAGATGACAGTCTGTATGAATGGTCACTGCCAAACTGTGGCCAAAAGACAGCTGATATGTTGCTGAACATGGTGCCTAACATCATGTGCTTCATTTCAATGACTGTTTCACAGCTTGTGCAATCTAGATTCTTCTTATCAACAACAGCTTTTCTGAACTGCACAGGTGGGAGCTCTCCCTACAACATATCTTTTGTTCCTGTAACACCATGGCCTCAACCTAGGCTGGTCCCTATCCCCTTTCCTGGTTCCACTCCAGCATTATACATGCCTTCTATCCAACCAATGCCCTACTAGTCATTTTCCCTTCTCTACTTCTCTCCTCTCCCCTCTCCCATCATGTCCCTGCATGCTCCCATAGGCAGAACAGTATCATCCCCTACCTTTCCCTGCTATCTCACCTTCTCCCCACCCCATGCCATGCCTCCTCCTTATCTCCACCACCCTCCCCAGCAGATTGCTGCTCACATCAGATGCAGTCACAATCCACAGTCGGGCCCCAGTACCTGGCGACAGTAGCCATGTCTGTGTGAGTTGCGCTTGTGTGAATTGGTGTGTGTTTTCTATTTCAGAAGAAGGATGTTTTTGTCTCAAAGCTTACATGTTAAGCAGTCTTTTTCATTGTGCCTGACTGTGACTTAATGCCTCCTCTTTGTGGTGAGAAGGAATCTCTATCATTATCATGTTGTTGAATAATATTATGTTCATCTCGTAAAGCAAACTCAAATTATTCTGTCATGTTAGGATGTTTTTTGATAGTAATTATGAAACATTAAAAATAATTAATACTTTCAGTAATGACTAAGTAAGGATTGTGCCATTCTTTGCTATCTTTATATCTTTACAGTCTCAGTAATGGTACTCAGCCTCTGACACTGACAGTGATACTGGTCTTGTCAGGATCAGTAAAATATCCTTGGCCTCAGTGTTATGTCAGACTAAGGCTACTCAATCAATTAGGCACATAAAATGATACTTTTAACAACTTATTGTAGTCAAAATTAGTTTTCTGTTTACACTGGTTGTGGAATACAGTAATGGACAAGAAGTCTTTGCTTTGGCTAGAGACAGACAGAGAGAAAGAGACTATGTATGTGTGTGTACATACATACTTTCATCAATAACTTACATAGTTGCCCTGGACACCAGAGTACATTTAGTCATCAGTGAAGATTAATCCTTTTTTTATTGAAAAGTAATTTATGTTAATATATGCAACATTTAATTGTATGCTGAAGATTTTTCATTGACTAACATTTTGATTTATTCACCTTTGTGCATTTTACATGCAAGATGTTTCACCCAATACAAAATTTGGTAAACAGCAATAACTACAACAATATTTGCGAAAATATACTGGTGTGCAAACTTTAAGGACAAAAGTAACGTTCACATGATGTGTCACACTCAAGTAACATAGGTCACTGAAACAATATAATGAAAAGGTTAGTTGCTGCTCACCATACAGCAGAGATGATGAATCACAGAAAGGCACAACAATCAGAAAGTTAGTGTTTGGCCAGGAAGGCCTTTGTCAATAATAAACACACACACACACACACACACACACACACACACATGACCATAGTCTCTGGCAGCTGAAGCCAGACTGCGAGCAGGCAGCACATTATAAGAGAGACAACTGGGTGGGGGTAAGGAGGATGCTGAGAAGGGGAGGGAGAGGGATACAAGATAAACTGCAACCACTGTGCTGCATTCTATGTGGACATGAGAACCAACAATTGTCTGTTTCCATGAATCACCACCGACAAACACTGGCCAAGAAACATCTGGACCACTCTGTTGCTGAGCACGTCGCCCAACACGATGTCCTTCATTTCAGTGAGTGCTTCACAGCCTGTTCCATCTGCATCCTTCACACCAACACCAGCTTTTCTGAACTGCGCAGGTTGGAACTCTCCCTGCAATGTATCCTATGTTCCTGTAACCCTCCTGGCCTCAACATTCATAGTCATTGTCCTCGCCCACCCAGCCCTTTCCCTATTCTCATTCCACCACTACACAGCCCTCTATTTCACCAATGTATGCCGTCTTTTTACTTCTCTCTTTGTGTGCTTCTCCCTACCTCTCTCTCCCCTGACCTTTGTCTAACCTCCTGACTGAACATAGCTGCCCTACTATCCCGTCGACATTTTGCCACGATATTTCGGCCCAGAGACGTCCAGCCATCATCAGGTGAGTACACAACTACTGAAGAGCCCAGTTTCAGTCACGGAATTTATGCCGAATCTCTCGCATGCGAAATGTACTGGCATCCTACAGCGCATGCGTCAGGTGTTGACATGCGTGGCATAGCTGAGTTGTACGTGCTGCCCTCAGTGGTGGAAATAAAAGATCATCTAGTCATTGAGTGTCGAATGACGCTGTTGATTCCGCTGTGATTGTATAATTTTAATAACAGGATTCCAATTTTTATCCAGCTAAAGCCGTTGTCACGATTTATAAGATTATCGGCAAGACATATTTCCACTGATTCCTTGATTACGGAATCCCAAAATCCGGAAACCGGAGCTAAAATTTTTGTTCCATTGTATTCCATTGAATGTCCCAATGAAATACAGTGCTCTGATACTGCTGATTTTGACGGTTGTCGCAGACAGGTGTATCTTTCATGTTCTGTACATCGTTCATGGACAGTTCTTGTCATCTGGCCAATATATGCAGAGCCACATTCACAGGGAATTTTGTAGACACCTGCTTTCTTCAGTTGTAAATCATCTTTAATGGATCCAACCAGGACCCGGTTCTTTGCTGGTGGACGGAAGATAACCTTAATTTTATTTTTCTTCAGTAATCGGCCTAGTTTCGACAACACATTCCCAGCGTATGGAAGGAACGCAGTTGATTTAAAGTCGCCATCAGTGTCCTCAGTGCGTTGCTTCTTGTTATGACAGTTGCGCATGGCCTTCCTTATTTGGCGTGAAGTGTAGCCATTCTCTTTAAAAACCTTCTCCAAGTGTTCTAATTCTGCATGGAGGTTCTCATCATCCGATATTACATGCACTCGATGTATTAAGGTACTGAGAACAGCGGCTGTTTGTGCTGGGTGATGGCAGCTTGACGCCTGGAGATACAAATCTGTGAGAGTCAGTTTCCTGTACACAGAATGTCCTAATGACCCATCATTTTTATGGCGTACTAGCACGTCTAGGAATGGTAAAGTGCCATCTTTTTCAATCTCCATCGTGAATTTGATGTTCTCATGTAATGAGTTTAAGTGATGAAGGAATTTTTCCAGTTCCTGTCTGCCATGAGGCCATACAACAAAAGTATCATCTACGTACCACCAGTAGACCATAGGCTTTAAAACAGCAGACTCAAGTGCTTTCTCCTCAAAGTCCTCCATAAAGAGATTAGCTACCACAGGGGACAAAGGGCTCCCCATGGCAATGCCGTCTGTTTGTTCGAAGTATTCGTCATTGAATAAAATGTATGTTGAGGAGAGTATATGTTCAAACAAGGCCATCATTTCTGCACTGAATAATTTACCAGTAAGATGTAACGATTCCATTAAAGGCACTTTGGTAAAAAGTGAGACCACATCAAAGCTGACTAATAAATCCGAGCTGCTAAGCTTAACAACCCTTAAAGCGACTGACAAAAACTTCGGAATTATGTATATGGTAGCAACACTTACCCACATTCGGCTTTAGTAGTGAGGCCAGATATTTTGCTGTAGAGTAGGTCGCAGCACCAATATTACTCACTATTAATTGTAGTGGGGCGCCATCCTTGTGTATCTTAGGAAGACCGTAGAGTCTTGGTGGTACTGCAATGTGTGGTCTCAATCTCTTGATAACTTGTTCAGGTAGAGAACAGTCGTTCAAAAGGGTAGTAGTTTTCGTTGATATTCGGCTTGTTGGGTCCTTTTCAATTCTGCGGTACATAGAATCATTTAGCTGACAATATATCTTCTCGTTGTAGGCTCCTCTTGTCAGAAGAACTGTGGCGTTACCCTTATCCGCAGGCAGTATAACTGTGCTAGTATCTTCTCTGAGGCTGTGGAGAGCAGCTCTTTCAGCTGGCGAGATGTTACTCCGTTGTGGCGCACATTTCAACAACGTTCGGCAAGATTCATGTCGAATTTCGTCTGCAGAATCCACAGGGAGACGTCTAATGGCTTCCTCAATGGAACTGATGAAATCCGTTAAAGGCAGTGAAGCAGGTGTAGGAGCAAAGTTTAAACCTTTCGCAAGCACTGACATCGTCAAAAGATTTCTCCGTGAGGTTCACCACAGATCGTCCAGAGATAGCTTCTTGCGGCTTTCGTGTTACGAGTTGGCTAAACTTCGCACTTTGCCTGTTCGTATTGTTCCTGTGAGCCCAGTCTGTCTTGGCTCAGGATACACCATCAATACAGTCCCAGCTAAGGGAAGAACATCTTGCTACAATCTTCAGATGTAAATAATATAAATTCCTGGCAACAGCGTATAACTCACGACACGTAAAACGGATTCGTTCCCTTACTAAAGCCAGACTTGCCTTGCGTTTTATATTGTTGGCGGCCACACTATTAATAAAATGAACAACTCTGGCGAAAGTTGGAATCAGGTTATTGTCTCTACATTTCAGTAAAAAATTTAGTGAACACAGCAACCTGGCTCTTTTCTCACATAATTTATCCAGTACGTGGATATCCTGAACCATCTCCTCCCCATAAAGGTATTTGATTTGACTTCTGAAATTTCAGAAGTCACATAGCC
This sequence comes from Schistocerca nitens, assembly GCF_023898315.1. NCBI lineage: Eukaryota > Metazoa > Arthropoda > Insecta > Orthoptera > Acrididae > Schistocerca > Schistocerca nitens. The sequence continues at coordinate 279,050,323 of NC_064618.1, read as the reverse complement.
GCCCTACTCCACAGCTTGTCCCTTCAAACTGCCAGCAGCATTTAACCATCCCCCACCCCTACCCTGATATCCCTCCATCTCCCCACCCCAGCCTCCTCCTTACCACCACCCGGTTGCCGCACTATAATGCGCTGCTGCTCACAGTCTGTCTTCAGCTGCCAAAGACTGGGGTCATATGTGTGTAAGTTGCATTTGCGTGTGTGCGTATGTGAGCATGCGTGTATGTTATCTGGTTTTGACAAAGGCTAATTTTCCAACAGTCATTTTGTTATGCCTTTATGCGACTTGGCATCTCCATCATATGGTGAGTAGCAACTATCCTTTTCATTAGATTCTTACATTCCATCCTGGATTTTCCATTGTCTGATAGGTCAATCAAACTTGGATCATACATAGAAAGAACTGCTACAGTAGGGCACAGAAGGCAACTTAAAGAAATGTGCAATGAGATGAGTGGAACTGACACTTTTATTCAAAGACAATAATTACACTGAAGTCACCATGATTTATGATAGTGGTTTGTGATAGGGTATGTGATCACCAAGGACAGCAGTGCATACTCTGCAATGTGTTCCCATGCTGGGCACCAGGTTAGTAAGTTCTTCGGGTAGGGCATTTCATTCCTCCACCAGCATGATTGACAACTGCTTGTCAGTCATTGGTGCACGTGGACACGCCTCAATACATCTCCGCAATGCATCCCACATGTGCTTGATGGGGTTTAATTGAGGGGAACAGGCAGGCAAGTCCATTCACTGAATATCTTCTTGTTCCGAGGACTCCACCTGCCTAGTTCGATGTAGTCATGCATTGTCATCCATAAAAATGAAGTCAGGGCTGAATGCACCACTGGAAAGAGGAAGGAATACAGTGTCACAATAATGTTGGCTGGTGAGTGTATCTTGTTCAATGATTTGGAGGTCATTACACCCATACAACATTATGCCTCCCCACACAATAACACTTGGGCTATCAAAATGATCACATTTGACAGTGTTCCTGGGTGCATTATTTGCTCCCACCTCTCACCATATGGGACAGAGTTACAGAATAAGTTGTATATACAGAACTTTCCCAGCATTTTAACTGAATAAGTTCAATTCAGAGTTATCTCCATCTCCTGCATTTAAAGTTGACTAATTTGTTGTGATATATTAGATCCAGGTCCAAATTGACAACCTCATTTTGTGGTAGACACAGATTTTGCATTGTGGTCATCTTGTGCAGTATATTGTTTGTGACAGCCAACAACAATTTTTGTCTATTTATAGATATTTTTCACTTTTATACTGTGCGTATTCTACCCTTACATTATAACTGTCCAAACACAGTATTTATACATACATGAATACATGTCACAGACATATATAACAGGAATAACAACAGACATGTAATATAGACTCTTTGGCTGACCTCTCAATTCCACACTTAGATTGTAAGACAGATGTGTCCAGTGTGAGCAAGAAATGTCACCATTTAATATTTTACAGCAGTAACATACATGACAACCTGTCTACTGTGATGTATGCCAGATTTCATATTACATCATATTAACATAAACATTCATATAATTAGATTTTAATCATCATTATTTTTGTATGCTTTCTAGCTGAACATCAATTTGAACATCACAAAGAATTTATAGTTAACATGCATGTCATTGAGATATACGTAATATGCAAGTAAACTTTTGTTTATGCTCTCATGAATACATTGTTATACACACTGGACTCACATTTGGGAGGATGACAGTTCAATCCCGCATCCAGCCATCCTGATGATTTAGGTTTTCCAGGAATTCCCTAAATTGCTCCAGGCAAATGCCAGGATGGTTCCTTTGAAAGGGCACGGCCGACTTCCTTCTCCATCCTTCCCTAAACCGATGAGATCGATGACCTCGCTGTCTGGTCTCCTCCCCCAACAACCCAACCCCAATCCCAACATTGTTATAGGGCAGATATCAATATGCATACGACAGTTTGTTGTCCTCTGTGTCAGATGCCACTGACAGTGGGTTGCCCTTTAACAAATATTTACAAGCTACAGAATGCCAAGCATTCAAGATTTTTAATAAGAATTTGTTACTGATGCAGCTTCTCAGCTTGTACAGCAGGCAGATGATACATGGTACTACACTGTCCAGTCATGTTACTGTGACCTCCGTCAAAAATTTGAATAACCATCTTTCGCAGTGCAGGCCACCGCAAGATGTGCAGGAAGAGAGTCAGTGAGGTTCTGGAAGGCACCAACAGGGATGTGGAGCCATCCAAATCCAGTGCCATGGCCAGCTGCACTGATTTCTCAGCAGAGGATCCACAGCATGAACAACTTGACTGAGGTGGTCCCACAACTTCATGACTGGGTTTAAATCTGGGGAGTTTGGTGGTCAGGAGAGTACAGTAAACTCATCCTGGTGGTCTTTGAACCACACACGTACACTGTGAGCTGTTCGACATGTTGCATTGTCCTGTGATAGATACTGTATACAGGGGTGGACATGGTCCCCAAGGATAGATGCATACTCGTATTGATCCATTATGCCTTCTGGAATGACAAGATCACTCAGGGAATGCCATGAAACAATCCCCAGACCATAGTGTTCTCTCCCTGGAACCTCCTGACTATTGTTTTAGGGTAATTTCTTTCAGTCCAATGGAGTGTAAAATGTAATTCATCTGAAAAGGCCATGCATGTGTCATCACTCAGTGAACATCCAGTTGCAGTATTGTCATGAAAATTCCAGTCTTCATCACCAATGAACAACAATCAGCATGAGTGCATGAATTAGGCAGCTGCTGAGGAGGCCCAAAAGCAGCAGTGTTCACTGAACAGTCATAGAGGGGTCACTGTTGGTAGCCCTTGGCTCATCTGGGCAGTCAGTTGCTCAATTGCTGCATGTCTATTTGCCCATGCACGTCTTCGCAACCATCTTTCACTCCTGTCATCTGTGGCTCATGGTGCACCACAGTTGCCTCAGTACCAGTTTTGGACAGCACCATTTTGCCATGCATGGCATGCTTTAAGCATGACAGCACACAAACAGTTTACAACCTTAGCCATTTAGGAAATACTTCCACCCTTATTCTGAAAACCTCTTGGATGTTAGATAAATCACTCCGTTTCTGCAGTACAGCAATGTATGTTTTTCACCTTTGTCAACATGCTTAATATATACTCAATTATTAGTGCTGCCATCTACCATCTGTGAATGGTTATGGCAAGTTGATGCTGTACATTAATGTGACTGGACCATATATGTCACACAAATGTTTGACCTATGTAAAATCATTATAGTTTTGCTATTCTATTATTGTAACTGGCAACATTTAGATGGAATGTAATATCTTCATTTTTAATCTCACTCCAGGCAGTCAATAGTTTTACTCCTGGTGATGACAGCAGAGCTAGCCATTGAAAACTTGAGAATTTTATTAGAATTGATGTGGCTTGAAGACAAGATGATTTTATCCAGTCATGCCACCACAAAAGATTCCGAGGGCACATCTCACTTTTCTGTAGTACATTTGCCTGAAACCAAGTGGTACACCTCTCCATCATCACTCTACATTATATTGCACATTTTCAACGTTGATACCAGTTACAATGATTGTTGTGTCATCCTTGTATAACACTGTGTCATGTGAAATAATTCTGAATAAGTCATTTATATAAATGATGAATAGAAAAGATCCAAGAATAGGTTTCGTAAGCATGCCCATTGTACCTTGAAGAAAGTCTGACTTTTGAGTATTTGTATTCACTAATTGTTTCCTGTTGTTTAAGTGAGATTGCATTGGGCACAGAGCATTCTATCATATCTGGAGAGGTGGATTTTCCTTGTAAAAAAGGTGTGGGACATCATATCAAATGCATTTGCAAGACAAAACAATACTGGACAAATGTTTCCCTTTATTTCCAAAACAGTTGTACACCTTTTTGCCATGTACAACTTGACTGTAGAAATTCTGAAACCTAAACTCATACTGAGAGAAGCTAAGTATATTATTATAATGTATGGAAGGTTCTGATGGAGAATAATGAATTATTTAGGGACAAAGGAGATTACTCACCTAAAGGCAGAAGCACTGTGTCGCGACATGCACACACACACACACACACACACACACACGCACGCACGCACGCACGCACGCACGCACACTCACTCACTCACTCACGTGCACATGCCTGTCTCTCTACTTTGTGCTCATTTGACTGCCATCTCTCCAGCTCTTTCCTGGGCCATGGTGAGTGTACTGGGGTGAGGTGGGGTTGCAGTGTGGGGTGGGGTGAGGGATGGAGAGAAGCAGGAGGCAGGGAGGGATTTGGGGGGGAAGGGGCTCAGGGCAGAGTGGGGAGCCGTCTGTGGGCTAACTAGAAGTGCAGGTAGAGGAAGCACGTGGCAGATGACTGAGCACTGGATTTCACAGACTGGGGATTGGTGGGGGGTGGAAGGCCAGTGTTACCTTAGGTTTAGGCCAGGGAGGTTACAGGAGCAAAGGATGTGCTATAAGGATAGCTCTCATCCGCACAGCTCAGAAAAGCTGGTGATGGTGGGGAAGATCCAGATGGCATGGGTTATGAAGGAGCCATTAAAACCTCGCATGTTGTGCTCTGCTGCATGTCGTGCCACTGGGTGGTCTACCTTGTTTTGGCAATAGTTTGAGAGACCCAACCACAAAGAAGCATCCCTCTTGTGGCCCAATTCCACCCGGGAGTGGAATGACTGAACCATGTTCTTCATCAGGGCTTTGATTATCTATCATCATGCTCTGAAATGAGGGACATCCTACCCATGATACTTCCATCCCCTCCCAAAGTGGTGTTCCACCACCCGCCCAACCTCCACATCATCCTAGTCCATCCCTATGCCACTCTCACCATCAATCCCCTGCCCCAGGTATCATACCCTTGTGGACGACCCAGTTGCAGGACCAGCCCTATCTACCCATCCAGCACCTCCTACTGCAGTCCCATCACAGTCTTATACTACCTCATCAGAGGCTGAGGCACCTGTTAAAGCGGTCATGTTATATACCATCTCTGCTGCAACCACTACACAGCATTTTACATTGGTATGGCAACCAACCAGCTGTCAACCAGAATGAACGGCCACTGGCAAACTGTTACCAAAACACTGTGGGCCACCTAGTGGCACAACATGCAGCAGAGCACAACATGCAAGATTACAGCTCAGTCTTCACTCTGGTAACCTCCCTGGCCTAAACCTAAGGTAACTCGTCTTTTTTTGTGTGTGTGTGTGTGTACACCACCCCTTTCCCAGAACCCTCACCCAGTATGTGTCAGGTAGTTGTGGTCTGCCATCTCACACCCCAGTCTTCGTAATCAAGTTCTCAGCCATCTTCCATGTGTCCCTTCTACCTGCACCCGTAACTATGCCACTGACAGCTCCCCACTCTCCCACAACCACTAGGCACTGCCTCCCACCTCTCTCCATCCCTCACCTCACCTCACCCCACCCCACACTGCACCTCCCACCTCAACCCAGTACAGTCATCGTGGGCCAAGAAAGAGCTAGCAATCGAATGAGTAGAATTTAGGGAGACAGGCATGTGCTTATGAGTGTGTGTGTGTGTGTGTGTGTGTGTGTGCGCGCGCGCGCGCGCGCGCCTGTGCATGCATGTTTCTCCTACAGTTGGGAAAGGAATTCCATTCCGAAAGCAAAGCTCTGTACCTTTTGTGTGTGTGTATCTGTTGACGAATCATTGCTTCTGCCTTTAGATGAGTCATCTCCTTTATTCTAAATGATAAGTATATTATTAGATTCAAAATAAACTTATCTTTTTTTGTATGCAGTATTCTGTTTTTATTATATTATAGATAAAGTGTAGTATAGTAATGTAACAAAAAGCCCACACGGTTGGCCGTGCGGTCTAACGCATGGCTTTCCAGGCGGTAAGGAGCGCCTGGTCCCTGGCACAAATCCGCCTGGCCGATTTGTGTCGAGGTCCGGTGAACTGGCCAGTCTGTGGATGGTTTTAGGCGGTTTTCCATCTGCCTCGGCGAATGCGGGCTGGTTCTCCTTATTCCGCCTCAGTTACACTATGTCGGCGATTGCTGCACAAACAAGTTCTCCACGTATGCGTACACCACTATTACTCTACCATGCAAACATAGAGGTTACACTCGTCTGGTGTGAGATGTTTCCTGGGGTGTCCACCGGGGGCTGAACCACACAATAACCCTGGGTTCGGTGTGGGGTGGCGGAGGTGTGAAGTAGACTGCGGTAGTCGTTGTGGGGTTGTGGACCACTGCGGCTGCACTGGGGACGGAGCCTCTCTGTCGTTTCTAGGTCCCCGGTTAACGTACAATACAATACAATACAATGTAACAAAATGAAAAGGATAGATTGCTTCTCACCACATGGAGGATGCATTGAGTCACAGATAGACACAATGAGAAAGAACTGTTATATGTCTGTGACTCAACATCTCTTCTGTGTGGTGAGTAGCAACCTATGCTTTCCAGATTACTGTTATCCCACCCTTTTTTCTTATGAAGTGATTTGACTTCAGGTATTTTCAAACATTCATATTAATCAGTTATTCCTTACAGATATGAGCATATACACAGTATCACACATTAAAAATAACTTTCTAAATGGGAACTGGGATTTTGGCGTATCTCCTATCCATAGGCTATAACTTATTCTCAGCGAGTAGCTCTATAGTTCATTGACAGCCCATGCAAACTTGGACACATCTATCTAGAGTCATCAGTCCAAGGAGATTCCACACAAAGGGGTCTAAAATACATCCCTTAGTAGTTGCTAACTATGTCAGTTAACAAGTGCTGGACATCCTTGCAGTTATCTGACTTCATGCTCAGTGTGGAGAAAAGTTGGAACTATAATGATCACAAAATTTGCAACTTTCACAGAGCATCTAGCCTCTTGTAAGAGTAAGTAAACTGTCTTATCCTCGTAAAGATTCTAAATAGCAAATGAATGAGGACTACTCAGCCCTAAACTTCTACACATCATACACAATAATAAAGCCACTCCAATAAAAGCAATGTACCAATCGCAAGTCACAAATTATAAATATAACACAGTGACATATTTTCTTCCAATTCTATACATGTCTAGTGTCATCTGTGTCTGAGCTGTCATAAAGTCATGTAAGTACATTGAAGACAACATGAATGAAAACTGGCTAGGTTCTGATTAGTTTGCAGTACAGTACAGAACTCAGAATATAATTAATCTATCAGCACCTTGTGCCACTGCTATTATTAGAATTCTGATGCATTATTGTCACACTGTCAGCTGCTCACTACCAGTGGCTGCCTCCTCAGTCCACAGCTGTGTCAGTGGCAGCAGTGCCCAGTTAGTTAGATTATTCATTCTTCAACATTTTTTTAACTCCATTAATACATAGAAAATGCCCCAAGCTGGATGGCTGTTGTTCTCTCAGTAGTCTTTTTATTCAGCATTTCCAGGGAACTAGATTGTGTGGTTGGATATTAAAATAAATAGGACTGTTACAATAGGTGAACCTTCAAATGCTGTAGGATTTTATTTCACTTGAAAGTTCATTAACCTTTCTGTTCATACTGTTGTTATATGCAGTATTAACAGTAACTTCAGAATTTTTGTAGATAATTCAGTTATCTATAGTGAAATGTCTGGAAAAATACTGCACAAATATCTACGATGATAATATTTCAAAATGACACAAAGATTAGCAATCAAGTGAACAGAATGTAAAATTGTGCATTTCGAGAAAAATTGTAGAAAAGTCATATATTATAACTTCAATTTCAGTTAGCTAATTACTCATCTCACACAAATACCTGGGTGTAAAGATCATTCCAACAGTTGTTCAGTAAAATATTCATTAACTTTTAACCACAGCCCATTTCTTCTTATTGGCTCTATAGTAATACAATATTAGCTTATAACAGTCAAGGTGAATCTCTTAAATTTCAGTGATTTCCATCTGATGTTCAGATATGCACAACAATTCTGCAAAAATTCCATCTATCTTCTCATTTTCCTGAACAGACATGCGAAATTCATCCTTCTTATGTATGATGATTTTGATATTTAGATGGAAGACACTAAATGCATTTCCTTGAAAATTTGTAGTTTTTTTCATAGATGCAGTATTTTGTTTTTCTGCTAGATGTTTCAACTGTTACTATAATTATTCTGCAGTTCTGTTTTTCAATTAATTTACTCTGAAAACTGTGTAGGGGAGGTAGGAAATCACTATGCTACAAAGGATACTACTTCACTGCTCAAAAAAAGAGCTGTAAGAATAATATGTGGTGCTCATCCATGATCATCTTGTATGTATCTGTTTAAAGAGTTAGGCATTGTGACTACTGCTTCACAGCATATTTATTCCCAGGTGAAGTTCGTAGTAAATAATCTACTACATTTCAAAAAGAACAATACTGTACATAATTACAACATCAAAAGAAAAAATGACATTCATTACTCCATTGTCTTTAGCACAAAAAGGTGCACAATGCTGCCACCACAATTTTTGATCATGTGTCCAGTGATATAAAATGTCTGTCAGACAACAAAGTTAAATCTTAAAAAAATGATGAAGTTTCTCCTTGACAATACTTTCTATTCCATAGAAGAATTTCTAATTTTGTAATGTGTAAATTGTCATGGGTGGGAATTATTAACTCACAACAGTGCTAAAACAAACATAAATTTAGTTTGTAGATCGCCATCTAGCCATATTTTCTTATGAATGTGTAATGTAAATGTAAAATGACTTGTCCCACATCATTTCAATTGATTGTACAAATGATCCACAGAATATGAAACTAACTATCTAACTTGGGTCAGATTGCCTCTGACAATCAGGCATGCAAGTAGCCTCTAACTAAAATCATGCTGTGCAAGATGTAGCCAAATGATGGGGAAGGTATCAATCAAATCTCAAATCTATGTCTGACCAACCCCCCTCCCCTCCTCCCCCCTCTCCTTTTTTTTCAACCTGTGTGTTAACACATTCCATAGAAAACTTCATCAAGAGTTTATCATGCCACTAAAAGAATGGCACAGTATTCACACTAGTGTTTTTCCTTCTCATATCATTCAGTAAGTCTGCCCTGTCCCAGGGTTCTGGGTGACTTTTCTACAACTCGTCCCATTTCCTAAGCCTCACCTCCTTTTCCTGCATCCCTCTTCCTTTACTTTCAACCCTTCCACCAGAAGTAGGAGCCTCTGGCTCTGAAAGCTTGTACATTTCCATAACTTTTATGTGTGTTTTCTCTTGCCATCTTTTGGTGAGTATTTTTTTTTTTTCTATCCACTAATATAACACTAATGTGTGTAGCATTTACAGCAGTGTGAATGATGTCCACCTAAGCTGCATAAATAAGGTTACAGTCAAAACTATTAGAGTTAACCCCTACTATTACACTATCTTCTTTTCCAAAATAATTTGCTAAAGAACTTAAATCACAGGTGACATTGTTGAGCCCTGAATTTCACATAAAAACACTAGTTAGTTGTTAATCATTTCCCACAGAGCTCTGTATCAATTTCTGACAGTCCCTTTGCCATGGGTGTCATCCAGTCTGATGTAGCAATTAGGTGTCATTATCTAGTAATTTGTAGGTCTGAGATCCAGTTCTCCATCTTGTCAGTACCTGAACTAAATATTTGTGACTACTGAAAAATTCACAATTTGAGGAGTCCTTCCTAATGAAATATTGCATTATTCAAGAAACTTTGATATTCAATCCATGATTAAGTTTAATTCCATAAGTGGTTTTGTTGTATTCATTTAATAAAGTCATTTTTTGGTGTTAATTGGTGTTGTTCATTAACTACACTCTTAATTTCAGTACAGGGTTTTACAACTTATATGACAAACTTATTTGCCATAATTTTCAAATATCAATCACAAACAAATTCTAATTAATTTTAAAAGCTTCAAAATTATGTTTTAAGGTTATAGTAGACACATCATTTCATTAAATTTCATTTCATTTCATTCCGATATATGTTAATGTCCAATTAATGTGTAGTAAGAATAACACTTTTTTTTTTATTATTTTTCAGGTTCACATCTGAATCCAGCAGTGACACTAGCATTTTGTGTCATTGGTAAAAAGCCATGGAAGGATTGTCTACATTATTTTCCAGCACAGTACCTTGGTTGCTTTTTAGGTGCAGCATTTGCATATATTGTGTACCTGGGTAAACGAATATTGGATTTATATTTATTAGATAATAAATTGACCAGTAGCTTCAGACAGTACATATTGCATGAATCTGTAAATTTTACATCATAATTCAAACAAATTTGAACTTTTTAACTACTGAAAAAACAAGTACTTAGAATGTATTACACACTTGTAACTTCAGTAGATGATCCTGAGATGTAAATGTAAGAGACAGCTTGTTGATATCCAATCCACAACAATATCTGTATCATTATAACACTGATTTAATATAATATATTACATATTTTAGTACCAGTCATGGGCAGTTAGCTTTTTAGTAGTAAATAACAAGAGTAGCAGGTACTAGTGAGAGTGCCAATGGGTAATATATTTGTCAGTTCTAGGCCTATATGAGTGTGAAGACCCACACTATAATATACCGGGTGATCAAAAAGTCAGTATAAATTTGAAAACTTAATAAACCAAGGAATAATGTAGATAGAGACGTAAAAATTGACACACATGCTTCGAATGACATGGGGTTTTATTAGAACAAAAAAAAAAAAAAAAAAAAAAAAAAAAAAAAAAAAAAAAAAAAAAAAAAAAAAAACAAAGCTCACAAAATGTCCGACAGGTGGCGCTGGAAAGCAAAACGTCAGTAACTGCTACCGTGATGGGTGAGAGGTATGCCGATACGTTACAGAATCACATCATCCCCAGTCTGGCTGATAAACACCTTCTGGAACGTACGATGTTTATGCAGGATGGCGCTCCACTCCATATTGCTAGACGCGTAAAAGATCTCTTGCACGTGTCGTTTGGTGATGATCGTGTGCTCAGCCGCCACTTTCGTCATGCTTGGCCTCCCAGGTCCCCAGACCTCAGTCCGTGCAATTATTGGCTTTGGGGTTACCTGAAGTCGCAAGTGTATCGTGATCGACCGACATTTCTAGGGATGCTGAAAGACAACATCCGACGCCAATGCCTCACCATAACTCCGGACAAGCTTTACACTGCTGTTCACAACATTATTCCTTGACTACAGCTATTGTTGAGGAATGATGGTGGACATATTGAGCATTTCCTGTAAAGAACATCATCTTTGCTTTGTCTTACTTTGTTATGCTAATTATTGCTACTCTGATCAGATGAAGCGCCATCTGTCGGACATTTTTTGAACTTTTGTATTTTTTTGGTTCTAATAAAACCCCATTTCATTCAAAGCATGTGTGTCAATTTGTACCTCTCTATCTACATTATTCCATGATTTATTCAGTTTTCTAATTTATACTGACTTTTTGATCACCCGGTACATGCTGCTTAAACATACAGAACAATAAATATTGTAAAACTTGATATGAAAAATTTGTAACTGCTCATACATTAAATGAGTAATACAGAAACAGATATATGGCACTTATATGCAAAATTTTAGACACAATGAAGCAGTGTTCAAGGGGTGTCATGGGGGTAGAAGGCTCTTTGACATATTCATACTGCTGATACAACATGGTACACATTGGTATTTTTTCCATTTCATATATAATATGTATGAAGTTAAATAATAAGCAAAGTCATTCCTCTAAATTACAAATGTTTCTCTATAGAATTACATATAAAAACAAGCAGTTTCTTTATATCAATAATTGATTTTTTATGTTGGAAGACAATGTCTCTCCACCCCTCCCCCAACCCCCTTCCAAAAAATGCGAGCTGGAACAAAACTTTAAATGGATGTTAATGGAAGTTCACCACACCTTGCAGTTTTTAACGAAGTGCAGAGAGTAAATGCAATTCTTTTATTTATTTATCCAGCCTCAGGCCTCACAGTCATACCTCTTAGTTCTGAATGGAAGGATATTTTAGTTTTATGTTTGTGTACACATTAGTTAAACATGAAATACCATTGAAAGTATTGGATATCAATGTTCTAAGTTGTTTTGCTGAGTAGATTAAAGCCAGGATGAAAGCAGTATTTATGTGAAAGAAAATTTACAGTATGAGGTATTGACATGTGTTTGCTAGTTAAGTAGTGAAAGAGTGTCCACAGTCTCACCAGTTGAATCAGTATGATATCTGAAAAATACTGTGACCTTTCAGTTTTACAGATCTCAGAGTATACATAACTATCTTTTCAGACCTCAGCTGTAGGACAACCCAACACCATTGGGAAATCATTGGTACTCTGTGGAAATTTTAATGCTGATTTTTTTAATAGAAAATTTAATAATGCCATCCATATACTGTCTTTTCAACAGCATATTTAGGTACATTGGTAAAGTAATTACACTATTTAAAAGGCAGTGCATGGACATTATTGAAAGTTTTACATTCATTTTATTATTTTGATTTTTCTGTGAATAGCCACTAAACTTACAAGGCAAATTGATCTTTTAAGTCGTAGCATTCAGTTCATCATGCATCATGCATCATGTTCATTAAACCCTATCTTGCAAGGGTGTGCACAGAGGTGTGGAATGAGTCATGTTATAAATAATTGGCAGAAGTGACCATTGCAGGCTGCTCTAGTAAAGTATTTTAAGAACAAATCATGATTAGCACAAATCCAGTCAAACTCATAATCACACATGTTTGGATCTTGTTTTATCATCCACTTACAAAAATTTTAAAATGACAGTGCTGTAAAACCTCTTACGTTATTTGATTTTCAAACAGCTGAGCAGAACTCAACGTACTCAGACATTTCTCTCTTTACTTATTCCGATCAACACTAAACTGACACATAATATTTTTAGCCCAACGCAAGCTGACTTTCAATAATCCCTACAAAAGAATGGCCCTGACTAACAATAATGTATACCTTTCATGAATCACTTACCTCACAAAAATCTTCATTACTCGAACTACTGCAATACAGTGAGCGCCAATACTGCCAGCTAAATAAAGGATTCTAACTACTGAAGGCACTAACTAATAGTTAGCAAATGAAAGATTTTGATAGAGAACAAACCATGTATTTACCTTAATAATGTTCAAAGGTGATCATATATATGTCAGTTCATGATATCCAGTATTACAAATTTACTCTTTCTGATGGACACATGTCCAGATCGTCCGCTCTCAAAATTCTGCCATCTCTCTCCCCACATCCACCACTGCTGGCGGTTCACCTCCAACTGCGCAATGCTACACACTGTTCACATCCAACTGCCCAACACTAAAATAGCAAATATTCCAACAATGCAAACCAGCCACAGACTTCACACAGCACAGTCAGTGATTTTCATATAGAGCACTACATGACATTGCCAACATAAAAACCTACTGATGGACACACGTCCAGATCATCTGCTCTCAGAATTCTGCCATCTCTCTTCCCACATCCACCACTGCTCGTGGCTTACCACCACCTGTGCAACCCTACGCGCTGTTCACATCCAACTACCCAACACTACAATAGCAAATATTCCAACAATGCAAACCAGCCACAGACTGCACACAGCACAGTCAGTGATTTCCATACAGAGCACTACATGGCGTTACCAACATAGAAACCTAAGCAGCCTACTTACATAGCCCCCATGCTCCCCACAAAATATTTTACAAATTGTTTTGGGCAGTGGCCAATAATGATTTGATAAAATTTTTCATAATTACAATAACAAAGGTATCAAATGCACATACTTATTGATGCAATGTTGGTCAAAAGCATTAATTGTTCTCATAAAGACAGTCCTGATCATTCATCACAATAGTAATGGATTTCCCTGCAGTCTTGAAGAAGTAGTGGTGTCCTTCCAACGGAAAGACAGTGCTGACTCTTGACATGCAGACAGGTAATGGGCCACAACAGAGTCAGTTTAAGTTTTGAAGAATATTGGTAGGTAGGTCATCACAGAGCAGACCCACTGCAGTCCTGGTAGAGAGTATGGTATTGGTGGGCCATCAAAGGTGCAGACCCACTGCAGTCCTTGTAGAGATGGCCAGCAGCCATCTGTTGTGACTGTGCAGGTGCACAATCACCATCAAAGAGTCTTGCGGACAATATAGCAAGTCCATAAACCACCACTTGTGCACTCACAAAGTTTTTGGAATTGTCCTTAGAACCAGCAATGCTGTTAACCAGTCCCTTGCTGAATTATTAACACATGTGCAAAAACTAACAGTCCCAACTTCTCACATATTGTGCATATACTATGACCAACAGAAACATGTGCAGTGAAATGAAACTTAATTTGAAGAACTGGTATCTATACAATTATAAATTTACAACGTAACAATACAATTACAAAGGTACAAAATACATAATAGTACAGATAACATTTGTAGTAATACGGGCTTTACAAAAGAATAGAAATAAACATATACATAGTGTTACAGGAATTATGACATAAGTAAATACATAAAAGATCAGAATAGCTTTCGAAAATAGTGTCTAAACATCTTTACAAAGTAAATAACATATTATTAATGCAAATTATATTTGAGGATAACAGTACTCCTCATCATAGTGAATGTAGCTTAGTATTAGAACAATTCTACAACATAAATGTTATTAGCTAAAGACATAAAGACAGGAAAAAACACAAATACACAAGAGTACACAAACACATAGTGGAATAACACAAAAGGAAAAGACAGGGTTTGTTTTCAGTGTAACATTTGGTACTGCAGTCCAACCCAAAACTTCACTTCATAGATCTTTCCTCTTATTTCAACATCTGTTCCCACAAAAAAATCCTGTCCAAACCTGTTGTCCCTAAAGCCTAACGTTTTGTTCCTATCTTCTTTCAAAATAATTATTTCTCATTGTACAATACTCATTTAGGCCCAAATCTTTTTCATATAACTTCTCAATGCATTCTTTTCCTATTCATCATAACTCATTCTCTTATATAGCCTACCCCCTCTTAAGTTACCTTAAATCTACTGAGCTCAGATATATATACTAAAGGACGACGCAATGCAGCAGCAAAAAAAAATAACACAAACAGCAATGAAAAAAAAAAAAAAATGCAAATTGGCAAAGCAAGCAGAAGTATATCTAAATTAGCTAAGCAAATGCAACATTACAACTAATATGAGGCAATGTGCAGCAAACAAGAAAAATAAATCAGTAGTAAAACTGGCTTAACAGAGTAATACAAAATGAATTTCAGTAGCACTATGCCTGGCAAACAGCAGTAGCAAATGCAATAACTTATATCTAAACATGACAAACCCACAAGCAGAAAAAATAGTACACTAAAGACAACAATGCAGATAAGGGAAATGTCTATTCAAATCTTAATGTCTATGTCATTAAAGTGGTGCACCACAACAACTTATTCTACAAAAAAAATTACCAAGTACTTGAAAAGAAAATTATGTATGCAGTTACCGTTATTAGTCCCTTCTTATTGTTCTTTCCTTTCCAAGTGCTCCTTTTTTGAAGAATGTGGATCATAAAATTGTTATTTAACAGATCTGTTGAAAGAAAGTGTTCACATTAGCAAATGCATTTAATTTTATTTTATAAAACCAATGCTGCAACACAGCTGGAAACCAGATATCAAATGAAATAAGCAACTATGTACAAAGCAAAGCATAAAAACATCATTCAATAGCCATGTGGCATTTCATAAGTCAGTAGAAATTCTCTCAACTCTCGTAGAAAGACACTTGTCATAATCAGGTGTGCAGATGTAAGAATATTTCCCATCAATTCATAAGCATTTCATTAAGTAGCACAAAACACGAGCTCCAAAGTGTAATCATATGTTTCCAAGTAATGAGCGTGTCGTATTTGCGGTTCTTTCTACAAAGGAATGTCAATAGCGAGGTTAATGGCCACTTTTTTCTCCACCTAATGGCTTTTTCTCCAGGCGACTGGTGCAGCTGGGCGCTCACAATACATAAGGTCACTTCGCTTTCTTACCGAAATATTTACGACAGCAGTTTGCGCTAGTTATCTTCCTCCGTAAGCTAAGCTCTGCAGAAGTCAATGTACTTCCCTCATCATAAACAAAAGTGAAATGCTTTGCGTATAGATATCGTAGTTATTACGTACATTACCATGATCAAGAAAGTACTATACTGTAATGTATTGTTGTGCTACGAAAAGGGCTGTCTCATTGTAGCTATACCCCAAAAGTTACTACTAAAACATGTTTTACTTTCCAGAATAATACAGAAAAACTGTGCAGATATAAAACAGATACACCGTGAAAGCAACAATGTAAATTATGTCACACATTAGTAGCGTTGTGATATAATCGTGTAGCTGTCAAAGAAACCAAATACTAAGTCATCTTTAATCCCACAGAAAGTACTTCAAATAAAGAATGTCTTTTCAAGTAAACCAAAATGTTGCATTAAAGTCTCATTAGCAGTATATGTTCTAAGTATGTAAGCCTTATAGTCATTATGTAATCGTGCAACTAACAAACAAGAAGGTACAAACAACAACATTGTGTCGTCTGTTCACTAGAACAATGCATTCATAATTACTGTTAAAATAAGTTCTCTTGGTTCTTGAGTGGATAGTTAACTTCAAACATTGTTAAATGTTAACAGTTTCTAAGTGTGACAAAGCGTACTAGTAACATGAAGTGAAAAATGTCAAAGACTAAGTTGAAAAGCAGATTATCTTTCAATAAACAGTTTTACATGTGAAATGTGGTGTAAACCTTTACTCTTCCTACTAAGCAGAGTTTCAACTTCAACCCAATTATCATGTGGTATACGTCGGATTCTGTAAGTTCCATTGTAAACCAGAAAGAATTTGTGACTCAAGTGTTTCTTCTTATGTGACAACGAATGAGCTTTAACGAGAACTTTCTGACCAATATATAGTTTCTTTGCATTTGCTTTACCATGTAGTTTTCTCCTTTTGTCTGCAGCAGAATTTATATTTTTAATAGCCAAATCAATTATGTCTTTGTGTCGAAGTTTATGTGTATTCGGAAAAGGTACAAGCTCTCTGATTCTGTTCGGTGGTTCTTCATTCTTCAGTACAAGAATAGGTGGTAAAGCAGTGGAGTCATGAGGCATTTAATTCAGCACATTTTGAAATAAGTGTAAATATCTGTCCCAATGCTGATGCTTTCTGTGACAATAAAGTCTGCAAAGCTTATTGATTTCTTTCATAATCCGTTCAGACGGGTTACAATGTGGTGAGCACAATGAAGTAAAAACAGGTTTGATTTTATGATTCTGAAGCATGCATGACCAAACAGCAGATCTGAATTGTGGTCTGTTATCTGAAATTACTTTACTAACATGTCCAACATCACATAAGAAATTTTTAACAAAGGCTTTGGATACAGACCATCCAGTGGCTTTACGTAATGGTGTGAAAGAAACAAATTTAGAAGTAAATTCAATAGCAACTAAAACATACGAAAATCCATTCGATGTTCTGACAAGGGGTCCCAAGAGACCAACAGCAGCAAATTCTTTTAATTTAGAAGGAATGATAGGAAACAATGGAGCACGATGTGAGATAGTAGATGGTTTAGCCTTTTGACAAAGTTTACAAATAGACAGGACTCTTCGAATTCTCTTTTCCATATTGTTAAAATAACAAGCCATCTGAAGAATATGATAACATTTTCATGGACCAAAATGTGCGTAGCTGAAATGAATGTACCAAATGGGCTTATTAACAAAATTGTCAGGAATGCAAAGTACCCAAAGCTTGTCATCAACAGTGCAGCATTTGAAGAGTATGTTGTTTCTAACCAGATAATAATGCCAAATCTGTGTGTGTGTTTTCATGCCATTTACTTTTGATGTCTTTCCAAATCGGATCTTTATCTTGTTCATGAGCAATGTCCTTTAAAGATTTGGTGATGAAGTTTTCAAAGGCGACTTTCTGAATGTAAAGAATACTGAAATATTTTTGAGGTTGCCGCCTTCTGTGTTGCTTTTCTCAAGCCTAGCCAGTGCACGTGACAGTGCATCCACAACAATGTTCTCCTTGCCGGGAATGTAGACTATTGTGAAGTGGAATTCTTGCAGAAACAATGCCCAACGTTTTAACCTGTCATGATTTAATTTTGAAGACATAAGAAATTGTAATGCACGATGATCACTGTATACTTTTACGTGCTTACCAGAAAGAAAAATGGCTCTGAGCCCTATGGGACTTAACTTCTGAGGTCATCAGTCCCCCAGAACTTAGAACTACTTAAACCTAACTAACCTAAGGACATCACACACATCCATGCTCGAGGTAGGATTCGAACCTGTGACCGTAGCGGTCGTGCGGCTCCAGAGTGTAGCGCCTAGAACCACTCGGCCACTCCGGCTGGCACCAGAAAGAAAGAAACAGAACTTGTTAAATGCCCAAACGATAGCTAAAGCTTCTAATTCAGTAATGGAATAATTTTTTTCAGATCTTGTTAGCACTTGGCTAGCAAAAGCAATGGTTTTCTGAACAGTAGTGTCATTTTCTATGGCTTCTTGAAATAAATGGGCACCAAGACCGAATTTAGAAGAATCCATGCTAAGGCAGAAATCTTGTGACAGATCTGGATGAGCTAGTATTGGCGCGTTAAGTAGCACTTCTTTCAAAGAATTGAATTCCAACTGTGCCTGTTCATCCCAGTTCCAAATAGTATTTTTTCCAGTGAGAGAACAAAGTTTTGGTGTAACTAGAATTTGCATATTCAGAAAATGACGGTAAAAATTTACGAGACCTAGAAAACTGTGGACTTGTTTTTTTTGTGGATGGAACTGGAATAGTTCTGATTGCTTCTAACTTTTCAGGATCCAGCTGAATGCCTTCAGAAGAAATAATGTGTCCCAAAAACTTCACCTTTGTCCTACCGAATTCAGACTTTTCCAAGTTAACTGTAACTCGAGATTCTGCAGAAATATGTAACACACTTGTAGAGCACTTGCCCGCGAAAGGCAAAGGTCCCGAGTTCGAGTCTCAGTCGGGCACACAGTTTTAATCTGCCAGGAAGTTTCAAGTAACACACTGTTGAGGATGTGATTATGTTGTTCCCATGAGGCTTCTGCTATCAGAATATCATCCACATATAAGGTGATGTGATGTTTTAAGAACTCAGGTAATATGGAATTTAACCCATGAATGAATGCTGCTGAAGAAATGTTCAAACCAAAGGAAGTTTCCGAAATTGTTAACTAATGCCGAAACAAAGAAAAGCTGTGTATTTTCTACATTCTGGATGAAGTTCGATCTGATAAAAGCTGGATCTGAGATCAATAGAAGACAAACCTTTTACACCATTAAAATTTTGAAGAAGTTCTTCCAACATTTGCGGCCTGTCTATTTCAGGAATGATGATAGTACTGATTTGTCTCGAATCTAAGACAAGCCTGATCAATCCTTTTTTCTTCTCAACAACATGTAATGGATTGTTTTATGAGCTTACTGCAGGCTCAATAATTCCCTCGTCAAGCACAGATTGTATTTCTGTTCTAACAAGGTCCCTATAATGTGCCGGAATTACGTATGGTCTAACACAAAATTTAGTATGCTCACAAACACGAAATTGGTATTGAAATCCCTTGATTGTTCCTGTTTTGTGAGTAAAAACTGTGGAATGTGCTTGTAAAATCCCAATAAGGTCCTGCCTATCAGTGTCATTACAATTCTCAATTGTTTGAATTTTATTATGAAGTAACTAATTAGTATCAAATACGCCATCAATATCATCCCTGTCAACATTTGCAGAGTGATTGTTAGTGTCAAGTTCCATCGAAAATTCCGAACTGTTTTCTAGCATAAGGTAAAGCCAATTAATTTCCTTGTCATGGTTTGAGAGCCAATCTTCAAATTTCAAAGCTATTGACTTACCTTCTTTCTCTAAACTTATTTCAGCATCGTGAAAGTTTAAGATTGCTTGGGATTCATTCAAAAAGTCTACTCCCAATATAATTTCCATCGACAGTAATGGAACGATAAGAAAGTTCATAGAGAAACTGTGGCTTTGTTAAAAGAATTCTAAGTTGGTTTGTTGACATAAATCTACAATTTTTCCAAAGATTGCAGCTTGTAATTTAATCTTACGTAACGGAAGTGTGGAGCAATTGTTCAATTGGTTGCATTTGCTGAAGGCTGTTTCACTAATTACTGAAATGGGACTGCCAGAGTCAAGTACTGCCCTAAATTTTACGTCATTTACTGTAATGTGAATTACGGGTTATGCAATGTTTTTCTGTTTTACATTGTGTTGCTGGAGTAAGATGTCCCTAATGTTTCCCATTTTTACGTAATTACTAGCCATGGCAGCTATGTCTTCAGCTTCAAAAGTACATTTTGTGGCTGCCAGCGGTGTGAGTCATTGCCTACTGTCACTTTGTTGGCGCACCTCATTATTGGGATTTGGAGGTCTAACTTCTCCCAGTTCACCTTGTTAAGAGGGCCCAACCCTGTTTGAATCCCGCCAGTTCTGATGAAATTCAGGTCTGTCGTTACGATTATGTCGTCTGTCGTCATGTCGGTAGATTCCATAGTTTCTTTCTTGTCGGTCACATGGTGGAGAATTTCTCCCTGAATCATAACTGTGTGGTGGACTGTTGCATCTGAAGTTATTCTGTCTCCCTTGATAATAATTGTTTTGGTTCTCATATTGTCTATGGTTATCTCTGTCATATTCATTACTACGGAAATGCGATCTTTCTCTGTAAATATTATTCTGCCAACGGTTGTCATACGGGTGGTGTCTGTTTTGGCCACGATTTGCATTGTAAGAATAGCCTTGCCATGTCCAGTTATATTTTCTTTCATTGCGGAATTGTGACGGATGTGACCTGTAATTGTTGTGTTCCTGTTTTTGTGTCCCGTGATTGTCAGTGTCAATTTCCAATTCTTGTAACAGTCCCTGAAAAGCTTCAATGTCATCTTTGCAACGTCCTGCCAAAATAATATGTCTTAAATGTTCAGGCAATTTGAGTAAGCAAATGTGGATGAGTTCTGAGGGGTTGTATGGATTTGACAGGTACTGATTCTTGTGAAACATGTCTTCAAAATATTTGACAAGACTGGAAAATTCAGATTGTTCAAAGTGTTTCATCATCATGATGCTATGTTTTACGTGATCTTGAGTAGCTTGTCACCAATATGCTGAGAGGAAGGCATGATAAAATTCTCCTTGACTGTGACAATCGTTAATGACCGATTGCATTCTTACAGCTGGTTCATTCTCTGACAAGGGAACCTCCCCATCGCACCCCCCTCAGATTTAGTTATAAGTTGGCACAGTGGATACGCCTTGAAAAACTGAACACAGATCAATCGAGAAAACAGGAAGAAGTTGTGTGGAACTATGAAAAAAATAAGCAAAATATACAATCTGAGTAGTTCATGTGCAACATAGGCAACATCTAGGACAACGTGAGCTTCGGAGTGCCATGGTCCCGTGGTTATCATGAGCAGCTGCAAAATGAGAGGTCCTTGGTTCAAGTCTTCCCTTGAGTGAAAACTTTAATTTTTTATACAATCAACTTCGCTCTCCAAAATTCCAGGACATGTTCAGATTTGCTTGGACATATGCAGGATTTGACGGTCTACACAAGGAAAAATCTGAAAACGTTAAAAACATATGTTTTGACAATATGTTTTGACAGAGCACAGGGAAAACTGTGCGACTGTGAAACTGTTGCATTCATTTGTTGCAGTTTATGTGACAAACCCTTATGTTTTCATCACTTTTTTGGGAGTGATTATCACATCCACAAGAAAACCAAAATTGGGCAAGGTAGAAGAATCTTTTTACCCATTCAAGAAGTGTACAAGTTAGGTGGGTTGACAACATATTCCTGTCATGTGATGCACATGCCATCACCAGTGTCGTATAGAATATATCAGCCGTGTTTTCCTGTGGAGGAATCGGTTGACCTAAGACTTTGCGATCAAATGTTTTTGGTTCCCATTGGAGAGGCATGTCCTTTCGTCTACTAATCGCACGGTTTTGCGGTGCAGTCGCAAAACACAGACACTAAACTTCTTACAGTGAACAGAGACATCAATGAACGAACGGACAGATCATAACTTTGCAAAAATAAAGGAAATAAACTTTTCACTCGAGGGAAGACTTGAACCAAGGACCTCTCGTTCCGCAGCTGCTCATGCTAACCACAAGCCCACGGCGCTTCTGATCATATACTATCCTTGATGTTGCCTATATTACACATGGACTACTCAGTTTGTATATTTTGCTTATTTTTTCATAGTTCCACACAACTTCTTCCTGTTTTCTTGACTGATCTGTGTTCAGTTTTTCAAGGCCTATCCACTGTGCCAACTTATAACTAAATCTGAGGGGGGTGCAATGGGGAGGTTCCCTTGTAAGTAGCCACACATAAATTCTAATCTGTGCTCCAATGACCAGTTGGGAGGAAAACAATGAGAGAACTGATGAAGCCACACTTGCGGATCAATGTCGTTGCCAGAGTTCTTAAATGTTTTGAATTTACGTGTAGTAATGAACAGCTTATAGTCAAAGTCATCGTGTCGGCGAGTCGCATATCGGTCATTGTTGTCGTGTCGGCGGTTCCATCTCAAAATTTGGTGCACCTTGCCAATTTCTTTCATAATTTCCAAAATGCCCTGTGTTATTATTTTGTGGCTTTTCCGTATTTCTAAGTCCCTCTTCCTGTGTTGGAGTGCGAGTCTCCTCTGAATTATGTAATTCTTGTATTACTTGTGCCAACTGATCTTGCACTTCCTGGATTTCTCTTTTGTGTTGCGTATTAATTTGATTCTGGTTTTGTTTGAATTTCCTAATTTGTTCGTACTCTTCTGTGTCATTAAAGGCTATTGGTTTTGTGTCATTCAGATTATCATCTACCTTCATGGATAAATTGTTTAGCTGATCTGAAGGTTCGACTACTTTCTCTGATAATGAACTAATTTCCTCCATGTGCCTTTCTGAACCAATTTTCAGAGTATCTACTGTGTCCTTTAAGTTTTCATGAGTTTTTGCAAGTTGCGTAACCGAATTCGTAGATGCAACTGAGGCAATTTTAGCCCGCAAGGTCTCGTGATTTTCATGAACAATAGTTTGTAGTTCTTTTATGGCTGCTTTGTGATTCTGTAATGCATTTTCATGCTGTGAAAAAATAGGTTGAAAATGCTCACAAATTTGTGTTTTTACATCATTACAGACTTTTAGACATTTCGATTCGATATTATGTAACTCAGTAGTTAAATCTTCACATGTTTGTTGAAGTGTTCCTTTAATTTGTTTCTGATTTTGTTCCATTTGTTGCTGTGACTGTTTTTGATTTTGTTCCATTGTGCCTAACTGTTCCTGCGTTTGTCTCTGATTTTGTTTCATTTATTGCATTAATTGCAATAATAATGTATTAGTGTCTGGAATCTGTTCCTTTATGCTTTTCAGCAGTGCATTTGCACTGGCAACATTCGCATTTTGAAAATCAGAAAATGTGTCTTGACTTAATTGAGAAAAAGGTGAGGATGTAAAACCTGAATCAATGGTATTTACAAAATTCTGTCCTGTCATTTCGAGTTCCTGGGGTGAGCTGTTGCTCACCGATCGATCGACAGTACTACCCTGTTCACTAGCTGTTTCACTGTCTACACCATTATTTGCCGCCTGGTTCATTTCCCTATGAATAATTACCAAATTACTATGTTGAACATTAGTTAATTCATTACACTGTGGCACTAACACACTACTCTCGTCTTCATTGTCCTTTCTCAGTTTACTTTGGAGCCTAGTATTATGTTTTTCACATGCCATAATTATCACAATATTTCACACGATAACACATAAAAGCACAATTTGAAAAGCAAAAAGAGAAAACACATTAAAATAGCATTGAAAAAAATATCCAATTAATTGGAAGCGTGGCGGCGAAATACTTGGTGCAAATATAGATGCATGCCACAACTGTTTTACACTACAACAATGAAAAACTACACCTACAAAGAAAATTCTCTCTACAATTATGCGCTAGCAATAAACAATAACTACACTAATTACTGAAACTACAAGAAAAAAATCAGAAGATTCCAGTGAGGTATCCTCGGCTAAGGGTCGACATATGCAACATCCCCTTAGAAAAATTAATGAATTACTGTGCTGGTAAACCCCTTACGTTATTTGATTTTCAAACAGCTGAGCAGAACTCAACGTACTCAGACATTTCTCTCTTTACTTATTCTGATCAACACTAAACTGACACACAATATTTTTAGCACAACGCAATCTGATTTTCAATAATCCCTACAAAAGAATAGCTCTGACTAACAACAACATATACCTTTCATGAGTCACTTACCTCACAAAAATCTTCGTTACTCGAACTACTGCAATACAGGAAGTGCCAATATTGCCAGCTAAATAAAGGATTCTAACTACTGAAGGCACTAACTACTGATAGCCACAGACTTCACACAGCACAGTCAGTGATTTTCATATAGAGCGCTACGTGGCGTTACCAACATAAGAACCTACTGATGGACACACGTCCAGATCATCCGCTCTCAAAATTCTGCCATCTCTCTCCCCACATCCACCACTGCTGGCGGCTCACCTCCACCTGCACAATGCTGCGCGCTGTTCACGTCCAACTGCCCAACACTACAATAGCAAATATTCCAACAATGCAAACCAGCCACAGACTGCACACAGCACATTCAGTGATTTTCATACAGAGCGCTACGTGGCATTACCAACATAAAAACTGAAACAGCCTGCTTACAGTTTGTTTTCAGGTAATATTAGGGAGACTTAATTGAATTTGATGGCCAGTGAGTTGAAGTTTGTTTCATCTGTATCACTGTCACTGTAGTCAGGGAGTTGAGCATCATGTGACTTTTTGGGTTTATTCATTTTGTACCTTATAATGCTCCAGATTGTCTATCTTTCTTCTCAGAAATTTTAAATTTCCCAGCAAAATACGTGATTATTGCCATTTTGGTGACAGAATGAAGAATTTTCCAACACTACATGTAGTGCATCTTTAAGTCTTGATTAGAGCTATTCTTCTGATTAAAACAGGCTCTCTCTCTCTTCCTAGCACTAGACGCTTTGATTCGAGACAACACATTGCAAAGCAAAATTAGGTATAGTGGTGTAAGCGTATTATATAAAATAAGGGAAAGGCGATCACTTACCTATAGAGGACTGGTCCAGGGTGCACAGAAACACATAATAGAAAACAGTTATCACTAGCTTTAGAGCTCTTGCTCTTTTTCTAGTACGAATACACATATTCACACACCCTCACACTACCCTGCTACTCCTCCTTGCCTCATGCGTCCTTCTCCACACCCTCCCCATCTCCATCTACCCAGACAACTACTTTTGATGACTGATATCCATAATCAGTCTCATTGCACTGAGCATGTAAATGAATGTGTTGTGTGTGTGTGTGTGTGTGTGTGTGTGAGTGTGTGTGTGTGTGTGTGTGTGTGTGTGTGTATGTTTGTGTGTATACTCTTGCTAGAAAAAGAGCAAGAGCTCAAAAGCTAACGTTAACTGTATTCTAGTATGTGTTTCTGTACGCCACTCACCAATCCTCTATAGGCAAGTGGCTGTCTGTACTTTGTTTTGTCTATTATTCCATCCAGGAAATTCCATTATGGCTATACACTGTAAGCAGATTTTTAGAAAAGAATTAAATTTCTTTATATCCTTGGTAAACTTATTCCTATTTTTCATCCTGTAAATTCTCCATGAATAGTGTAACTGAGGTAACATGTACAATTATGTGAATTTTTATATTTCTTTTCGTAGATAAACCTGGTTGATGGGAAATTCTGCTGCTGCCATTTGATCATTATGGTCAGATAAACCATTTCTTATAGAGTTTGCAATTATATTATGAATGACAGTTCAATTTAGAAATAAATGAGGAATCACTGTTGCAGTTTGTTTGTCTGTTTTCATTGGGAATGTTATTGTAGGGATCAAACCAAAGTTGGACATCTGTAACTCTAGGTGACCTCAATCAGAACTGTCTGAGGTCAAATCAGAATTGAAATCCCTTCATGCAGTTACATCTCTTGCTATTTCTTCTAAGTCTTATCCTTATCATCAGTAATTGATGGTTACCTGTATAAGACTGTAAGAACTGCTATCTTCTAGCTGGCCTGCGTGGCCGAGGCCGAGGCCGAGCGGTTCTAGGCACTTCAGTCTGGGATCGCGTGACCGCTACGGTCGCAGGGTACTCATTAAGATCTGTTGCTGGTGACATTCCACTCTTTGTGTGTGTAAGCACTCCCATAGTGATCTACTGCATTCCTAACGGTACTGCTGCCAACTGCAGCTCTCAACTGTTCTAATTCTGCTTGTGATACTACCATACCATCTTCAAGTTTTAAGAACAGCTGCTCTTTCTTCATAATCATGGACTGATTGCACAACTATTACAGTGCCAAAGACTCGTTCGTCAATGAAAACTTGTGATAATGTGAGTACTGCTTTATTTAATCAAAAATGACTGAGTTATGATACGTATTTCATGGAAGGAACATATGTTTGTGAAACATAAATGATACCGAATTAGATACATGTTAGTAAATATTTTTCTATTGCTGTGGCACTACCCTGTATTTTAGTTAAAAGTTTTAAATCTCTAGTGTAAGTGACTGAAAGTAACAGGGACTGAAAGTAGCATCAACAGGTCATCAGGGGTATCAGAGTCGAACTGCACATTTACATCGAAATTCAAGTGTCTTAACTGTGGTCAAATGGAACATGTACAAAGACAGTGTTGCCAATTATGGAACCCACAGCCCAACTGGGGTGACAGGAGTCACCAACTATTTGGTAGAAATGGCAGTAGAGGAGGTTTTGGTGTACGGCAAGGTCACAGGGATAATGGTAGAGGTTGTCCAGGGAATAGGAAGGGCCTGTTAAACTAAGAAGGGAGCTGCAGGGCCACTGACAGGAGTGCCCGGTAGGAATAAGTTCAGTTAGAATGAGTGCAGAGGCAGAATGTGCCATAATGGATGTTGTGGATGGAAGAGAGAGTAGAGTATTGCTGGACACAGGAGCATATGTATCAGTACCCTTGAGAGGATTAGTAGGTATGAGCCACTGGAACCTACCACAATATGATTTATGTGAGGTACAGGATAATAATATACAACCATTGTGGTAAGTAGTGGTGAATATTTCAGTTGGGACAGTCAAGTTAAGGCAATGTGTGGAAGTGGTGTGTCATGCAAGCTAGGAGTATGGTGTGATTATAGGGTTAGATTTTCTGCATCAACGTCATGCCATAACTGACCTTCAATGATGTATAGTGGAAGTGAGTGGGAATACATTCCAAGTGAGGGAAACTGTTGCCAATGTTAATCTGCTGCAAGGAGTGTCTAGTATACAGGACAGTCCAGTTAAACTGTGAGCAATAGCAATAAGGCTTGATTTACATGACCTTGTGTCGAAAGGCATCGGAAAATCACTAAGGGTGAATGTGGAACCAAGCTTAACAGTATGTGTGGTATGTGTAATAGAACCATTGGGAGAACAGGGGGGTGGGGGTTGGGAGGGGGGGGGGGGAGGTTTTGAAGTACTAGACACAGCATGTTGTTTGGTGAAACTTAGTATTGTACACATACAGGCAAGGAATGGAGGAAAACTGGTACCCGTCAGTGTGGATAATTTTGGTTCCAAAGATGGAAAGTTGTTGAAGGGAACTTTATTACTTACACTAAAGATTCCAGATGAGAAAGATTGCCACACAGGAGGTGTGAGTTATAAGGGAGCACAGGATGCTGCTAGGACAGCATTTCATGACAAGTTGAAGCATCTGAAAGGAGCAGAAAGAGCACAGTTGGAGGACCTGTTGCTAGAATTCCAGGATCTGTTTTTTCTGAGAGGGCTGTTGCTTGTCATGCCAGTAACACAACACAGGATTCCAACAGGAAATGAAGCACTGGTATACCAAAAATCATATAGAATGCCAAGGTCATTGCAACCAGTTCTAGAAGAATTAATAGATCAATAATTATCAGACAGAATAATAGAAAAAGTAATAGTGCCTGGCAGGCAGGAATTGTAATTGTACCTAAGAAGTCTATGGACAGTTTGCAGAAGTATCAGTTTTGTTTCAATTATTTCTATTTGAATAACAAGACTACAACAGATGCATACCCTATTCTGAATATCATGGAGACCATAGATAATCTAGGCAAAAGCAAGTGTTTCTCGACATTGGACGGAAAGAGCAGATACCATAAGTGAGAAGCGGCTCCTGAAGATAAACCAAAAACAGCTTTTTCAGCAAATGGGTGTCATTACCAATATAGGAGGATGCCTATTGGGTTCAAAAATGTGCCAACGACATTTTCAACAGTTGCTGAATGGAGTAATGAGAGAATTGAAATCACATCAGTGCTTAGTATGTCTTGATGAGATAATCATCCATTCAATAGATAACATCTAAAAGAAGTATTCAGCAGACTACAGGTAGCACGTCTCACACTCAACACTGAAAAATGTCACTTTGTGCTGGAGGAATTTAACTATTTGGGCCACATCATAAGTAAGGGTGGTGTAATGACTGATCCAAGGTTGCTGCAAGCAGTGCAAGATTTTCCAGTATCACAAACTACTAGGGAGTTACAATCTTTCCTCAGTCTCGCAAATTATTGTAGGAGGTTCATGAAGCTATTTGCACGTTACAAGATTGCTTACACAATTGATGAAGAAAAGGGTTAAGTTTGTGTGGTTGTCGGTATGTCAGGGAGCATTTGGCAAATTAAAGAATATGTTGACATCCAGTCCAGTTTGGTGTTTCCAGACTTCCAGACAGAATTTATATTGTCATGTGAAGCATAAAACTATGCCCTTTTCAGCTGGGAGGTTGATGGACAAGAAAATTCTGTTGCCTTTGCATCAGGACAATTGAGTGCCACAGAAAGAAATTACTCTACGAGAGAGAGAGAGAGAGAGAGAGAGAGAGAGAGAGAGAGATGCTTAATCTGGTATTCAGAGTAACATACTTTTGATGTTATTGGTATGGGAGAAAGTTTAAGGTGATAACAGACCATGCAAATTTAAAGTTGTTACTAGGTATGAAGGACCTATCTAGTAGATTAATGAAATGGGCATTGAAACTCTGTGAATTTAACTATGAAGTAATCCACAAGCTGGGAAGTAGACACAGAAATGCAGACAGGCTAAGCAGAAAGACAGCTACAGCTGTAATACAAGCATTGGCTCATGATCTTGTACAAAGGTGAGCAGCACATAACACTGTTGAGTAATGTATGCAGTATAAGAAACGGCAGAAATTTGGAATGTATGGCAGGGTATTGTGCAGAGTGACAAAATTAGGAGCAAGAGTGGTGGTGCTGGCCAAGCTAAAACTGGAAGCATTACTTGGGATGCATGATATTTTCTGAAGCCATGGTGGATGCAGGACTGCAAATAGAAGGGTGGCAGAAAGGTATTGGTGGAAAGGAAGGGAAGGTGAAGTGGATCACTATGTCAAGAATTGTGAGGATTGTGCACAGAGGGCCAATTTTAGTCAGAAGCAGGTATTTTTACAAAGATTGCCAGAAGCAACAGAACCTTTAAGTTTCTTTGGGGTTGACATGGTAAGACCATTCAGCTGAACACCAGTGGGGTATCATTTTGTGCTGACGACAACAGATCATTTTTCTTGTTATGTCGAGATGATGCCAATGCCCGGTCAACAGGCAATCACAGTCAGTCAGGCATTAGTTAATAGGGGATACTGAAATTCAGAGTGCCACAGATGATGATAATGGACAGGTGACGGACTTCATGTGAGACCTGATGAAGGAATTGTGTTAGTTGCTGAGAGTGAAGTAGTTGATTACTAGCGTGCTACATCTGTAGGCTAATGGAAAGACAGAGAAAGTTCATAGAACAGTTGGGAAAATGCTTAGTTACTACATGGATTCAAATCATTCAACCTGAGACACATACCTAGCTTTTGTCAAAAATGCATATAACTCTAAAGTACATACTAGCTTCGCGTTCTCAGCATTTGAGGTAGTGTATGGCAAAAAGATGTCACCTTTTGACGTGACTGATGAGAAGAGTGGCATAAAGGAAGAAGCAGTCAGCGATTTTACAAGAAAAGAAAGGAAGTGTGGAACAGGGTACAGAGAGCAAATATGAAGTCTTTGGGGGAACAGAAAGAGGTAGTGAGGCATATGGGTATGTTACCACAGTATAAGGTGGGCCAATGAGGGCAGTTTTTAACTCAGTACCAGGGCCCATACCAGATGTGTGCAACCATTCTAAGGTGTGCCAGAGGTGATTTCACAAGAAGTGCTAGAAAAGGCAAGGAAGGTTATTAAGAGGAAAAAGCAAAATTATGAGCAACAGGAGAGGGAAGTCCGTATACATCAAACTCGTTATACATTTTGGTCAAGAGAGTTGTTGTGTATATAAATTTTGTGTAGTTTATTTGTATGTGTAATGTAAGATATAATGTTGATACTAGTAGGGGTAGACCTATACATTTATTTGTATAATTGTGCTAGTATAATCAATAGAACAATAAGCTGACTGATGTTTTGAGACAGCATGCATCTTGAGGGAGGGGAGGTGATATGGATCCCTGTCCTCAGGTTGCCAGGTTTAGGAGAAGAAGAATATTAGCCTTGGCATTACTGCACCTCTTCACTGGAGTTAGAGTAATGGGGCTACAGGGACTACAAGTGCATCATCTGGACAGTGGAATACTGTTTCCCAGACAGTCAGGTGTGATATTTTCTAACCATAAATGGTCTTGAAGCATAATATTTAATGTATGGGAGTTACAAAATGAAATCAGTAGGCTGGAAGAAGTATTTTCAGGGGTGCAAGAATTGGCAATTAGTTGTGGGAAGCAGAGAGAGGTCTTAAAGGAATACAGAAACATGCTTGGGTTATGTGCATGGTTAAAGGAGCATGTGCAAGAGGTGATTGAAGCAGTTCCACGTGGGCACTCGAGAGTTAAAAGGGGATGGATAGATGTTGGGGTAGAAGATTGAAGACAATCTTTGGGACAGCAGGTGCAAATGATGTGAGCAAATTTAATGAAAAGGCAGGAGCTGCAGGAGGTTTAGCCAAAGTGAATAAGGTGACTGTAGAGTTGCATTTCACATAAATAACAAACTTGGAGAGCGGTGTGCTGAACAACGCATGCATGCTCTGCCAACTGACTAAGGAAGTCATGGACTATGCCAGGACCTCAGCTAGTGCCCTGAACTGGGATTTAGAGGCAGTGCAAGCATGTATGCAGGTATTAGATGCAGGGTTAACTTCTGGGACACAAGGATCAAGCTAACAAATTTGCAGGAGGCAGTTCATCAGGTGCTACAGAGTCAATTAAATCCTGTCTTGCTATCACCTGAGCAATTTCTGAATGGGTTGAGGAAGATGCAAGGAAAGTTGCTATCAGAATTACAACTAGTAGAGGAACTGAGACGTCAGAACTTACCATTTTACTACCATAAGTGCAGCAGTGCATGTAGTAACAGATAGAATGTGATTGTGCATATCACTATAAGTATCAGTAGCTGGGAAACATGCAGTATTTAGATGTTACATAGTTCACACTTACCCAGTGAAACTAGTGGCAGTTGGGAAATGTATCCAAGTAAGAAAAGAAGGTGTGTTACTACTAGCAGAAAACAGGGATTGACATGTGCAGGTGAGCACAGGTTAACTCCAAAGGAATGTCAGAACGGGGTGGTCAGCATATGCCCAACTCACAAGGTTATAATGAGCAGGAATACATGCATCCTGCAACTATAATGCTGTGACCAATAAATTTCAAGTTTTTGACTGTGAATTTGCACTTTTCCAACTTTAATGACACGCCTCCTCTTAAATTTTTGCCTGCTTCTCTTAATAGTTCTAGGTTCTCTTCCCAACTATTACCAGTAACTAAAATATCTTGTATATATGTTATCAAACTAGCAAGTAATTCCTACTCTGAAACAAACATTTAACATAGTACATATAAGATCAGCCACTGTATGGAAAAGCATGGTGCTTTCTAAACTTGGGTTCCACTAATACCTGGTGAAAACTTGATTGAGAACAAGATTAGTCAAATAGGTTATATCTTTAAATTTGTACAATAGTTCATCGATATTTTTAGGGTAGCCAGTTTCTCCCTCTCATATCTAATTTAAGTGTCTGGAATCTAATACAAGTCTTATCCCTCCATCTTGTTTGCACCTGCAAGTGTGTTATTACATTGACTGCAACTTCTCTCTATAAGCCCCCAACTTTCCATCTTTCGTAATTCCTTTTCTACAGTGTCTCTTCTACACATTGGTATTCCATAAGATTTAGTGAGGATGGTTCATGTGCTGTTAGCTGAAGTTTACACTGTTAACTCTCCACTCTTTTTGGTTCCTCATTAAAATGTCACAATATTCTCATAAATTTTTCTTAAATCCTCTTTCTGCCTCTCATAAGATTTCTCAGCATTTTCTACTTGGCTTTGAACTAACTTACACATACCACTCTCAATGTTTGTTTTGCTGTACTGTCACTACTTTGTATCTCTTTGCATATTCTCCAACTGTAATGAATGTTTGGGCTACTTGTAATGTCAGCACCGACACATCTGGTTGATCAAATCAAAATCGTGTGGCTGAAATGGAAGTGTACTGAATAATGTGTTTATTCTAATCACAAACATGACATAACATTGACCCAACAAAAACTGAGACAATAATGGCCATATCACAGGTGTTGCCGCTGGTCCTTACATATGTTTTAAAAAATCAAAATACACTCCTGGAAATGGAAAAAAGAACACATTCACACCGGTGTGTCAGACCCACCATACTTGCTCTGGACACTGCGAGAGGGCTGTACAAGCAATGATCACACACACGGCACAGCGGACACACCAGGAACCGCGGTGTTGGCCGTCGAATGGCGCTAGCTGCGCAGCATTTGTGCACCGTCAGTGTCAGCCAGTTTGCCGTGGCATACGGAGCTCCATCGCAGTCTTTAACACTCGTAGCATGCCGCGACAACGTGGACGTGAACCGTATGTGCAGTTGACGGACTTTGAGCGAGGGCGTATAGTGGGCATGCGGGAGGCCGGGTGGATTTACCGCCGAATTGCTCAACACGTGGGGCGTGAGGTCTCCACAGTACATCGATGTTATCGCCAGTGGTCGGCGGAAGTTGCACGTGCCCGTCGACCTGGGACCGGACCGCAGCGACGCACGGATGCACGCCAAGACCGTAGGATCCTACGCAGTGGCGTAGGGGACCGCACCGCCACTTCCCAGCAAATTAGGGACACTGTTGCTCCTGGGGTATCGGCGAGGACCATTCGCAACCGTCTCCATGAAGCTGGGCTACGGTCCCGCACACCGTTAGGCCGTCTTCCGCTCACGCCCCAACATCGTGCAGCCCGCCTCCAGTGGTGTCGCGACAGGCGTGAATGGAGGGACGAATGGAGACGTGTCGTCTTCAGCGATGAGAGTCGCTTCTGCCTTGGTGCCAATGATGGTCGTATGCGTGTTTGGCGCCGTGCAGGTGAGCGCCACAATCAGGACTGCATATGACCGAGGCACACAGGGCCAACACCCGGCATCATGGTGTGGGGAGCGATCTCCTACACTGGCCGTACACCACTGGTGATCGTCGAGGGGACACTGAATAGTGCACGGTACATCCAAACCGTCATCGAACCCATCGTTCTACCATTCCTAGACCGGCAAGGGAACTTGCTGTTCCAACAGGACAATGCACGTCCGCATGTATCCCGTGCCACCCAACGTGCTCTAGAGGGTGTAAGTCAACTACCCTGGCCAGCAAGATCTCCGGATCTGTCCCCCATTGAGCATGTTTGGGACTGGATGAAGCGTCGTCTCACGCGGTCTGCACGTCCAGCACGAACGCTGGTCCAACTGAGGCGCCAGGTGGAAATGGCATGGCAAGCCGTTCCACAGGACTACATCCAGCATCTCTACGATCGTCTCCATGGGAGAATAGCAGCCTGCATTGCTGCGAAAGGTGGATATAGACTGTACTAGTGCCGACATTGTGCATGCTCTGTTGCCTGTGTCTATGTGCCTGTGGTTCTGTCAGTGTGATCATGTGATGTATCTGACCCCAGGAATGTATCAATAAAGTTTCCCCTTCCTGGGACAATGAATTCACGGTGTTCTTATTTCAATTTCCAGGAGTGTATGAAGGCATTCATTGCTTCAGAATAATATTTGAAATTTTAAGTATTGAAAGATGTTTGGTTTCTAAAACAAGTTACAGAATTCTGGCCATATTTGTTACAATCTTCCCAGAATAATTAACATGCCAAAATATTACAATTAACATCACCAGATAACATAAAAACCTTTTCACAGTAATGTTTGATTTATAATTCTTAATAACCTTTTAAAAACAGGTTTGGTTTTGATACTAAAAGGAATCCTGCATCTTTACGCTTAGCTGAACAATACTTACAATCAGGTTTCTGTGTACAAATTTTATTAATGCTAGATTTAAGATTTGTTTGCATTTGTTGCACATATTTTCGAATATCAGCTATGCTTCATCACATTTTTATTATGTTTCATCAGAATTGTGTTCCATGTGCTCTAATTACATTAATATTAATATTTAATTTATGGTATTACTATGCATGCTCATGTCTTATGTTCTTTGGGGCCCACAGTACAAAATATGTCTTTTAATGACATGATTATTGTGAATAATAGTCAGCTGCACTGCTCTGTAAATTGTTTTTATTTTATATAATTCACAGTGAGCCCATTTTGGCATATTGCCATTGTCAGGTGCTCTGTAAATACACACGCAATTGATGATCTTAATATGAAGGTCTTTAACTATTATCAGAAAAGCTATAATACAGTGTCAGGTGTTTTTACCTTACATGTAACATCATTACTGTCATGTCCTGTCTTTCTTAGAACCATTACTTTCTCCTAAGTGTACACTGGAGATGTATATCTGATTTTAGTTGGTTTCCATGTATACTAAGTAACACGTATCCATAGTAGCAGTGATAACAACATGAACAGCATAAAAGAAACATGTAACATCAACATAGATCATAGACAATAATAAAATTATTACAAAAAAATTAAAAATGTAAAATAAAAATCTCAAGTAAAATTAAAACATACTTCAGGCAAAAATATAATTACAACCAACCTTGTAAAAATAATTTTAAAAAAACTGAATTTCACACATCACTTATTTTAATGATAACTATGTAAACATGTACGAGGGCGGTTCAGAAAGTAACCTCCGATTGGTCACAGTGCGGGTTGTGGGGGGAGTAGCGACGCCATCTGTGCGTTCACGCACTCAACAGGTCAGTTGGCATCAAGCCGTGGTTGAGTGAACGTCGTACCTGCGCTAGTTTAGTTTTTGTGGCAGTTTGAAATGTGTGCTGCAATAGAAAAGCCCGCCAAATGTGAAGTGCGTGCTGTCATAAGGTTTTTTACAGCCAAAGGATATTCTGCAGCAGCTATTCATCATGAGCTTTGTGCCGTGTACGGACCAAGAGTTATGAGTGAAGGAGTTGTCCGTGAATGGGTACGTTTATTTAAAAGTGGACGAGAAAACGTTCATGATGAAGAGAGGAGTGGTAGACCATCATTGGTGACTGACGAACTCGTTCAGACAGTTGATGCAAAAGTTCATGAAAATCGATGTTTCTCAATGTCGGAGTTGTCTACTGGTTTTCCACAGATTTCTAAGACCCTCTTGTACAAGATAGTGACAGCAAGATGGGTTACCGTAAGTTCTGTGCACGATGGGTGCCCAGAATTCTTACCGACCACCACAAAACTCAAAGAATGGCCTCTGCATTAGACTTTCTGTCACGTTATGAGGACGAAGGAGAACCATTGTTAAACAGAATCGTGACCGGTGACGAAACCTGGATTAAGTACGTGAACCCTGAGACAAAAGAACAATCAAAGATGTGGGCACATTCAAATTCGCCTACCAAACCAAGAAAAGCCTCGCAAGATTTTTCTGCCAGAAAACTGATGGCAACGGTGTTTTGGGATGCCAAAGGGGTGTTGTTGGTTGAATTCATGGAACGTGGTACAACTATTAATCAAGACGTGTACTGTGAAACAATAAAAAAGTTACGACGGGCTATACAGAACAAACGCCGTGGTATGCTGACTTCCGGTATCGTTTTTTTGCACGATAACGCCCGTCCTCACTCTGCTCGCAGAGCAACGGCCCTTCTTGAGTCCTTCAAGTGGGATGTTATCAACCATCCACCTTACAGCCCAGACCTGGCGCCAAGTGATTATCACCTCTTCATGCATTTGAAGAAATGGCTCGGGTCACAGCGGTTTGATGACGACGAAGAGCTCAAAGATGCGGTCACAGGCTGGCTCCAGGCACAAGCGGGTGATTTTTATGCAGAAGGAATTTCAAAGCTTGTGAAGAGATACGATAAGTGCCT
Source organism: Schistocerca nitens (assembly GCF_023898315.1). Taxonomy (NCBI): domain Eukaryota; kingdom Metazoa; phylum Arthropoda; class Insecta; order Orthoptera; family Acrididae; genus Schistocerca; species Schistocerca nitens. The sequence continues at coordinate 279,013,831 of NC_064618.1, read as the reverse complement.
CAATTGCTATGGAGACTATGTAGAAAAATAGTGCAAAGATGTAGTTGTAAGATGTATATATTAAAATATTTTTATTTAACTTGGTGTATTTTTTTAAATCAACCGGAGGTTACTTTCTGAACGGCCCTCGTAATATCGCTGGTCCTCTGTCATCCAAACTATCAGGAAAGTGCCATACGTGGAAACCAACTAAAATCAGATATACATCTCCAGTGTACACTTAGTAGAAAGTAATGGTTTTAAAAAAGACAGGACATGACAGCAAGGTAAAAACACCCAATGATGTATCACAGCTTTTTTTATTGTAGTTACAGGCCATTATATTAAGACCATCGTCTACTTATGTATTTACAGATCTCTTGAAGGTGGCAGTATGCCGAAATGGGCTCATCAAGAATGATATAAAATAAAAACAATTTACAGAGCAATGTAGCTCACTATTATTTCTAATAAGCATGCTCAAGTGTTTGTACTACTCCTTATAATCATTACAAGGTAGTTTTAGGTACTTCAGTATAGTCAGAATTGCAGTTTTCTTCAAGAGTCATTCAATTCTGCTACTCCACAAGCCACAAACAAATATGATCAACATAATACACGTTCTGGAAAAAGGTTGACACTTTCTTAAAGGTTTTCCCAAAAAAGAGGGAAAAAATGACTGCAGGAAAATTGCTCACTACACTATGCTGTGGCGTACCAAGAGATCCATTCTCATGACCCACAGCCACATCAGAAACCAATGCTTATGCTTCTTCCAACTGTTCCTGGAGCTGAAAATTCATAAGGGAAAGTGCCATTATCTGATCCTTTAAGGCTCTGCAAGGATCCACACTATAAGCTTCTACTCCACCCTCCAACTGCAAGCACATGGTAGGCATTTTTTCAATAAAAATAGACACCAGACTTATGACTAAATAAAGTGTTTCAAAACAAAACAAAGATCTGCACTGTTCTGGAATACCGCAGTTGAGAAGGAAGATAGCTCTCTTCTTTGGTGGCCATGGTGTTCTCAATATCCTCCACTGGCATATTGTAGGCTGCAATGCATTGCTGTGGTGACACTTACACTGGATGCAAAAGGTAGAGACAGTGGCATGACTTGACAGTGATGGCAAAGAATCCAAGCCCTCATGGTTGTGATGATGGCACAGCAGTGACAGCAGTGGGGCAAAAGCAGCCCAGCAGTGAATCCAGGATCCTCAGTATGGTGACAGCAAAACTCACACCCATGTGCTGAGTGACATGTCCAGAATGAGATGGTTGCACTTCAGCAAAGGCTGCATACTAACAGTGGCGTGCAAACTCATTGGCCTCATGCATGCTAGCTACAGGTGTCTGGCAGGTGCCAGGCTTTCTCACTTATCAGCAGGTGCCAACAGTGGACTGTGCCAGACAGGTAGGTATGGATCTCCACACTGGCAGCTGACAAAGAACTGCCACCAGTTGGACAGTGCTCTGGCCTGCTTCACTCTTAAGCCACATTTGTATTCAAATCACAACATTTTGCCATGTGGACTCCCTTATGGACTGAAAGTTGGGAGAGCCCAACTTCTGACACCAGACTGTAACTGATGTCATGTGTGTGGGTCAGTATTTGTGGGCACCAAGACATGTTCATAAGAGGAAAAATGGGTTTAAGAGGTATAGTCAGTATGTATTCTGAAATCACGGGTTAGAATCATAAAATTAAAGGAAGATATGAAGGAGTTATATATTCTTTTTAGAGACACCAAACTGCAGTATTTCCAATCTAAATACAAAGCCTATAGAAAAACATACAGGGAAGCACTTAAGACATTAAAAGCACAGATGTATGCTGAACAGATGAGGCAATCTAGTAATGTTACCAAAACAGTGTAGAGTACAGTAAGGAAAGAGGAGGGAGTGACAATGCGGTGTAGAATAACATAATAAGTGACAATGAAAAATTTCTGAGTGACCAAAAGGAAGTGAGAGATTCAAAGACCAGTTTAGTAAGATGAATACGGAGGATGTGATTGACCCGCCACAGGTGCTAAATCCCAGTAATGGCAGTAATTCATTCTTCCTGAGGTTTTTTGCAGAATTGGAAATCCTGAAAGCCATTTAAAGTTAAAAGCAAATACATCCAGTGGCTGGGATGACATCTCAGTGAAATTTCTGAAAGAATGTAGTAATGAATTAATAAAGCCACTGCAACATTTAATAAACAGCTCTGTCAGATAGGTGTCATTTTGTAACCTGTTAAGTCATTGAAATAAGACTGGAGCATAAAAAGAGAATAACTACAGATATACAAAATTATAGGCCTATTTCATTGACATTAATACTTAGTGAGCTATTGGAAAGGCTACTTCTTGATCAACTTGAATCATTTTTTCTGTAAGTACAATCTATTAAAAAACTGTCAGCATGGTTTTAGGAAGGGTCAGTCTACAATAACAGCTGTAGCTACATTTTTGCAAGTGGTATTGAATAAACTGGATGATGGAAACAAACTTATTGGCACCTTTTTAGACCTATCCAGGGTTTTGGACTCTGTAAATCATTCTGTTCTTCTACATAAATTAGAAACTTATGGAGTCAGGGGACTAACAGTAGATCTGTTAAGATCCCACCATGCTGACAGGTGACAACTTGTTAAGTTGTGTTATACAACTGTGAGACATACACAAACAGTAAAACCATTTTATAGAATTATTAACTGTGGAATCGCTCAGGGAAGCACTATCAGCCCTTTTTTTGTTTATTGTGTACAACAATGATATAATAATTCCACAACATTCAAACCTAGTAAATTATGCTAATGATGCACCCTTCATAAGTTGGGGCTCTACGAAACAGTTAGCAGTGCAAAATAATGCAGAGAACATTAGCCTCATCAATATCACTAAAAACAAATTGGCACTAAATATGGACAAGATAATTCTGATGGAGATTCTGCTAAGTTATAAATTAGACAAGTGGATACAGAACCGGAGCTATCAGATGAAACAATTGATAAACATAAATTCCTGGGTACTATAGTAGACAAACATCTTACATGGAAGGAGCACATCAGCTACACATGTAAAAAAAATCTGCTGTAACACCTACCTGCTAAAATGCCTTCTAGCATAATAGTGCAATCTGTTATAAGACAAATCTATTTTGGAATTATACACTCCTCCCTGCAATATGGTATTGAGATTGGGGTGGAGCACCAACGGTATAGATGGATAGGGCTTTTAGAGCACAGAAAAGAGCAATTAGAATAATAGCTAATATTAGTAAGTGTCAGTCCTGTAGAGAATATTTCATTAAGTATAGCATACTAACAGTGTATTCATTGTATGTTCTCATACTAGAGTGCTTGTAAAAGAAAATATGGAGTATAGGAAAATCAATAGTGAAATCCATAATTATAATACAAGAAAAAGAGAGGATTACCACATAAAATTTAATAATAAAAGAGCAACAGACCATAGTTCATTTTCTGCTGGAAGACATTTTTATAACAGATTGCCAAATAATATAAAATTGTTAAAAGGAAACATATTTAAGACAAAATTAAAGCAACTGTTTATTGATAAATGTTTGTACTCCATCAAAAATTTCTAATGTTATTGTGTATAATTTATCTTTACTTTTAAACGTTTTTTAATGTTCTTGTGTATGTAAACTGACTATGTCCATGACAGATAAGTTATTATGGACAAATAAACCAATTATTATTATTATTATTATTGGCACACACTAGGGTCAGCGTACCAGCTACCAGTCACTCAGAAGAGTCATAGTGACTTCTGTTGGGGATGGACAAGAATCAAAAAGCCAGTAGAAAAGGTCAAGGAATGAGAAACCTTAGAGCTGAGAGTAGAGATAGAGAGGTGCTTCTCAACAGCTGCTTCTGGCCATGTCTCTGACTGGCATGTGATTTCTGTCCCACACATCCCATTGGGTAGTTATATGTGATGCAGAAAAATTCTGCCTGTCAGCATCTGCCTGTTGCTGAAGTGGTGCTTCAGGTTGAGTACTGGCAGTGAGAGTTGAAATGGAAAAAAATTTGAGTGAATAATAATCAAGCATTAATAATAATAATAATAATAAAATATTCCCAATAGCCCCTGAGTGGCGGTGGCCTGCAAACTGTTCTGTTAGTTACACATCTGTCCATGCTTGGCCAAGAATACTTTTAAACCTGACATACAGGTGCTTTATATGCTCCTGCTCAAAGAAAAATGTTCCTCCTTGAGGCATGACACTACTGTCTCTTTATCTAGTTTACTGAAGATGTAACTCTTTCAACTGGTTTCAGTGTCCCCTTTGTGTTTTTGTAAACATTGTTACTACAAGCATTTAATGATGCTGGTACCAGTTTCTATGAAAATGTCTTGAAACAGGTCAGGTCTATTTATTGCCACTAGATCTAACATATTGCTGTCATAACTCATCACCTGAACTATCTGTTCTAAGTAGCTTTCAAAGAAGGCTAGTGCACTTCACAAAATGAAAACAACATAGTATCCTCTGACTACAGTGTCAGTCTCAAATGGAATTGGTCAATTTGAACACACATCTGAGCATAACACTTCCAGGGATATGAAATGGAGTGATCACATAAGGTTGAGTCATAAGTAAAGCAGATGGTAGACTTCAGTTCATTGATAGAAAACTAGGGAAATTCAGTCAGTCAACAAAGGAGATGGCTTGCAAATAACTTGTGTAACCTATCCCAGAGTATTTTCCAAGTGTGTGTGAGAACTTTTGTCGAATAGAACTAATAGTGGATACTGAACATATACAAAGAAGGATTGTACAAATGGTTACAGGTTTGTTTGAATCACTGTATTATTATAAGTACTCTGTGCTGTGCACTTCAGTGTTTTGCAAAGTGTGTGTGAAGCTGTAGATATGTAATACAATGAATATGCGACTTTCCAGAATGAGACTCTCACTCTGCAATGGAGTGTGCGCTGATATGAAACTTCCTGGCATATTAAAACGGTTTGCCAGATCGAGACTTGAATTCAGGACCTTTACCTTTCGCAGGCAAGTGCTCTACCACCTGAGCTACCCAAGCACAACTCACATCCCATCCTTACAGCTTTACTTCTGCCAGTACCTCGTCTTCTACCTTCCAAACTTTACAGAAGCTCTCCTGCGAACCTTGCATAACTAGCACACCTGCAAGGTTCGCAAAAGAGCTTCTGTAAAGTTTGTAAGGTAGGAGACAAGGTACTGACATAATTAAAGCTGTGATGATGGGGCATGAGTCGTGCTTGGGTAGCTCAGATGGTAGAGCACTTGACTGTGAAAGGCAAAGGTCCCGAGTTTGAGTCTTGGTCTGGCAAACAGTTTTAATCTGCCATGAAGTTTCAATATGTGAATTATTTGGATATCTACAGTTTCTGGCTTTGAAGCTTCTCTCAGATGAATTACTACACAAACTCAGAGTTGCTAAAATTGTTTTCTTGACTATGTAGATTTTAAATATTTTTTTTTAAATTTTCATTTAGTTTTAGAGAAGTAACAGTGTAATTTAATTTTTGCTGTGCAGTTATTAGTGGCCCTAATTTTGTACATCATATGCATAGAAATATTGTGCAGCTCACAGTGTTACACTGCATGTTCTGTATTCATATCTGCTTTCTTGGCACACATTCTGTTTCAAGCAGACTGCATGTCTATGCACTGGTGCACCTTTTTTTTTAGTGTTTTCCCCCAGAAATGTTTGAAAAATGCCTCCCAGTAAATCACAGTTCATTCTCATCATCAGATTATATTCCTCTGCTAGTCCTACAGTTGTGGTCTGTTGCCCGTACCCCTACTAGAAGTATCAGTGTGGTGTTCCCATGGTTATAAAGGGAGAGGAACAGGTCTGGGTCAAAATATGAATCATTAGTATAAAAAGTGTGTCCCCATCACAGAGATGACTGCACAGTTGTCGCCAGTTTGTTGCCTTTTCCCTATTGTTGTGCCTCTACAATGGAACCCAGAGCATATTAATTTTGACTGTCATGCAGCACAAATATTTATATTCCAAACCCACTGTATTAGGACTGAATACACTGATGAAAGATAATTGTATCTTTCAACTACAATAGGCATTTGTCAGTACTAAGCTTTTGATATTCATGAAATGGGATATGGAATGTTATATGAACTTAGTCAAGAATATTTCTGATTTTGAGTAACACCTCTCCTTCGGTACTACAGGGTGTTACAAAAAGGTACGGCCAAACTTTCAGGAAACATTCCTCACACACAAATAAAGAAAAGATGTTATGTGGACATGTGTCTGGAAACACTTAATTTCCATGTTAGAGCTCATTTTAGTTTCGTCAGTATGTACTGTACTTCCTTGATTCACCACCAGTTGGCCCCATTGAAGGAAGGTAATGTTGACTTTGGTGCTTGTGTTGACATGCGACTCATTGCTCTACAGTACTAGCATCAAGCACATCAGTATGTAGCATCAACAGGTTAGTGTTCATCACGAACGTGGTTTTGCAGTCAGTGCAGTGTTTACAAATGCGGAGTTGGCAGATGCCCATTTGATGTATGGATTAACATGGGGCAATAGCCGTGGCACGGTACGTTTGTATCGAGACAGATTTCCAGAATGAAGGTGTCCCAACAGGAAGACGTTCGAAGCAATTGATTGGCGTCTTAGGGAGCACAGAACATTCCAGCCTATTACTCGCAACTGGAGAAGACCTAGAACGACGAGGACACCTGCAATGGATGAGGCAATTCTACGTGCAGTTGACGATAACCCTAATGTCAGCGTCAGAGAAGTTGCTGCTGTACAAGGTAATGTTGACCACGTCACTGTATGGAGAGTGCTACGGGAGAACCAGTTGTTTCCGTACCATGTACAGCGTGTGCAGGCACTATCAGCAGCTGATTGGCCTCCACGGGTACACTTCTGCGAATAGTTCATCCAACAATGTGTCAATCCTCATTTCAGTGCAAATGTTCTCTTTACGGATGAGGCTTCATTCCAACGTGATCAAATTATAAATTTTCACAATCAACATGTGTGGGCTGACAAGAATCCACACACAATTGTGCAATCACGTCATCAACACAGATTTTCTGTGAATGTTTGGGCAGGCATTGTTGGTGATGTCTTGATTGGGCCCCATGTTCTTCCACCTACGCTCAATGGAGCACATTATCATGATTTCATACGGGATACTCTACCTGTGCTGCTAGAGCATGTGCCTTTACAAGTACGACACAACATGTGGTTCATGCATGATGGAGCTCCTGCACATTTCAGTCGAAGTGTTCATATGCTTCTCAACAACAGATTCAGTGACTGATGCATTGGTAGAGGCGGACCAATTCCATGGCCTCCACGCTCTCCTGACCTCAACCCTCTTGTCTTTCATTTATGGGGGCATTTGAAAGCTCTTGTCTACGCAACCCCGGTACCAAATGTAGAGACTCTTCGTGCTCGTATTGTGAACAGCTGTGATACAATACGCCATTCTCCAGGGCTGCATCAGCGCATCAGGGATTCTATGCGACGGAGGGTGGATGCATGTATCCTCACTAACAGAGGACATTTTGTACATTTCCTGTAACAAAGTGTTTGAAGTCACGCTGGTATATTCTGTTGCTGTGTGTTTCCATTCCATGATTAATGTGATTTGAAGAGAAGTAATAAAATGAGCTCTAACATGGAAAGTAAACGTTTCCGGACACATGTCCACATAACATATTTTCTTTCTTTGTGTGTGAGGAATGTTTCCTGAAAGTTTGGCCATACCTTTTTGTAACACCCTGTATAAAATTTGTCACTAAAGTGAAGCATTCTGAGAAAACAGTGTTTGGATGTAATTTCACTGAAAACTAAAGTGTTAAAGGCTATATCTCTGGACTGGTCATCACTAATTTTCATCTTTTTAATGTAAGTTAAAAGCAGACAAATAGCAATAAAGAAATATAGTTCCTCAAATAGCATTTCTTTCTATGTTGACAACTGAGAATGAACTGTTCCTGGTTCTTGGTATATAACAAAATACATTAGCTTTCACTGTGACATATTTCATCAGATCTTATGTCACGAGTATTTGTAAAAATGAAGGCATTCTTGAATCTTGGTAGATCCACACTCCTGTTGTGTAGCTGAATCATTAAAAACATGCCCAAATTGTTGAAAATATCTTTTCGTTTGTCAAACATGTTGTCAAAGTGTATTATTTTCCCAAATATTTCACTGTCACTTTCAGACACTTAAGGGAGGAAGATTAGTGTTTAGTGTCCAGTCAATGATGAAGTCATTAGAGACAGAGCAGAAACTTTAGATTCTGAAGTATTTTCTTGTCATGTAGAAACAAATGGATGTGTTGGAGGGGTGATGCGCGCAGCCCATTTCTGTTGTTCTGATGCTCTGTTGAAGAGTCATCACCATCATTGCAATAGAACAGCTCATTTTCAAAGTGTAACAATGAAAATAATCAATTCTTGATGATATAATGTAAATGGATAGATAAAAAATCTACTCACCAAGTGGCAGCAGGGGAACACACAGTCACAAAAGGATTTAACGTTTACAAGTTTTTGGAGCCAGTGACTCCTTCTTCTGGCAGAATAGTTGAAGGGGAAGGAAGATGGGTGAAGGAAAAGGACAGGAGAGGTTTAGGGAATGGGGAACAGTTCAGATAAGTCACCCTGGGTTAGGGGAGATTTACTGGACGGGATGAGAAAGAAAGACTGATTGTCGGGGACTGTACCAAAAGGAGTGGGAATTTGCAAGACTTGTTTCTCTGTATAATCACAGCAGCATGATATTTTCTTAACAAAATGGTGTTTAACACAATTGCCAGTATCTAAACATAAAGATAAGCATCACAAGACCACAGCAGTTAATGCATTCAAGGAATCCAACTCAGCAGGCTTAACTCAGAAAAGGTATTCAGTCTACAACTATGGCTCTGTATGCTAAACGTGTCCAATGTACACATGAATTTTAACAATGCTGGAGTACATGAGAGCCAGCAAGACACTGTATATCAACACATTTGGGCCACGTTTCGAGATGTCAAAGGATTGTAGTTCTGGTTTCTTCAATTTTGTAAATTTTCAAACCCATATATTGGGGAGGTGGGGGGTGGGGTGAAGGAATCTGGGAATATAATTTTAATTGGTAAACAGGAAGTAGAAACAAAGCTCCATTTTGTCTATAGTGTGAACAAGAAAATTAATCTTATTTGAATAATTATTTAAATATAAAGATTTCTTGGATGTGTATGAAGGAGACTGATTAAAGTTCCAGGATTTGGATGATTTGATGATTTCTTCTGGAGGTTCTGTATGCACAATACATTAACAAGCTATCCCAAAATCTATGCCCTCCTATATTACTCATATAAAACAGCTGTTGTATGCTGCTTTACACATGTATGTGCCATTGTTACTATGTGATGTTTGCATTTCAAATGGAAGGTTGCATAATTTCACTACTAGCTACTGAAGATGAGCAGTATTACAGTTAAACTTCTTACTTGAATTCACCCTTAGAAATTTAAGTGTTCAGCTCTTCCATATTTTGTAATTTAAGCGTCATTTGATGTCATATGGATTTTTTTTATTTCATTTGGATTCTTTAGATGTTAACAGTCAAATAATTTAAGTTTCTTAGCAAAAGAGAATACCACTTGTGTTTAACATGATTAAATCACTAGAACAGGGTCTACTCTGATATAGATTAAATAGCTGTTTGTTACATTCAATTAGTAGACTGAAAATCTACATGGTCACACAGATCTATATCACAGTACATTGAATACCTTTGTATAATAACAAAAAGGGCATGTTTACAGTCATAATTGCTTCTTGTTACATAGCTTATAGGAAGCTTCCTTTTTTTAAATCTAAATAATAACATAATCTGTAGACATAGTGGCTAATAAGATATGCTTTTAATTTTTGTTTTAATTTGTAGGAATTCTCATGCTCTTGCTTTGTCATATGAGAGCTTATTGATGACCTTTGCCCAAGAATATAGAACCCAAGTCAGAACATGGGATAAAAAGAGGTAAAATCCACATGAAAATTATTTTTGTGTCTTGTATTTTGGTTGTGTGAATCACAATTCATCTGGAACTGTTTTTTATTATTAGTAAAAAATACTGTTAGGATGCACATGTCAGTGTTACAATTCCAAGACCTTTAATTTATGTCTATTTGTTTATCCGTATTCAAAAATTTGCATGGAATTCATGTTATAATTTTATCTACATGGTGTAACTGCATCATAGGCCATGTGAGAATTCAGACAATGTGTGTGTTCCAAATAACCTACACATCTGCCTTATTGTAGTCATCAAACAGCAAACTAGACGAAATCTTAAATCTTGATTCACCCAATGTCTACTAAATCAGTATTCCGGCAACTAAGAGTTAAAATTGGACTTTATATTAGATGTTGAATGTACATCAGACTAGAGATTAGTCATTGGCATGTGTCGGATTCCATGTAGACTGGCATTATTGTAGTACATTATGTTCTCATTGTTGCTATTCCTTGGAGCCTCATATGGTGCAGCGGTCTCTTTGCTACACCTGTAATCCCATCAGGCACATTGCTAAAGTTCTCCTGACCACACAGAGTCCATAAGGAATACCCCAGGCAAATAAATAAAACAGACACAACAGAATGTGCTCTGTAACAAATCTTCAAACATAAGAAAGATAGAACTAACTCTCAGAATGATCTTTCTACTCATCTGCCTTAGTATATAGCTGTTAGAATATCATGTAAAAAAAAAAAAAAAAAAAAACTGGAAGTTGGGATAGTCATGACTGTTTTTTTTTTTATTTTTTTTTCATTCAGTTTGAGATACTTTGTTATTGCTGTTTTCTCAAATAATGACATTATTAGAGAACCGGTGCTCTTAGTTATACAGTATGTTGATGCTATACAACAGGACATTTAAATTGTGGCTGGTTGCTGCCAGGTGCTATCAACATTCTGTACCTCATTTCACACGAGATCAGAATAAGTTATAAGGGTCTACAACTGATGGATTGTGGATCACTGCTTGATAAATTTAGAGAACTGTGGGAATTCCTAAGGCGCCAAATAATCAGTTTACTTGTAATAATAATGATTTATTTGATGAACTGCAGATAACTTGTATTTACTTCTCAATAATCACAAGAAAATGTCACACGTAGCAACTACATATCAACAAAAAAATAAAAGATATTAGTGCAGACTGGCCATCAAAAAGGAAAGAGCAACATACTGAAAAAAAAGTAAAAAGAAATATGTTGAGACATGTGAATTGAAACCCTCAACATTCCTCCTCAATTCGAACAACTCTGAATCCATGCTGACAACATTTAAATGCCCTTGCAACATCTCAAATTGTTCATTGGGTAATGTCTTCGTCAACAAGTCAGCCAGTTGTTCCTTCACATTTATATAACTTACATCAATAATTCCTTTGGTCACATAGTCTCTTGACAAAATTATATTCAATATTTTGTGTTTCATCCTTCGATGATCCCATTTCTCAAGCAAATGAATACAAGATTGGTTGTCTTCAAGAATTCATACAGGATAGTTGACCTTGAGGCCCACATCAGTCACCAGTTGAATTAGCCACATAAGTGCAGCTACTACCATGGTGAACGCTACATATTCAGCTTCTGTTGAAGAAAAGGACACACAGCTTTGATGTTTTACTGTCCAAGAAACAGTATTTCCATGTAATTGCAAAAGGAATCCTGGCGTAGACTTCTTATCTTCTGCATTGCCAAAATCTTCATCTGCTTAACATACAACCAACTCACCTCCTGCTCTTCCAAAGTGCAAACCAAGATTCAGTGTTCCTTAAATGTATCTTAGTACTCTTTTAAGCCCCTTCCAATGGCTGTCCTTTGATTACTTTACTGCTATGCTCAGGTCTGGTCTTGTAAGCATGGCATACATCAAACAAACTATCAACCAACAGAATGGTTTAGATTCACATATGTAACCTTGATCATTATTCACCTGTGATCTGGTTTCTGTTGTGGTTTTGTTCGCTGTTGCTGTCTTAACTGGGCTACACTTATTCATGTCAAAATGTTCCAATTCTTTTCAGAAGTATGTAGGTTGTCTTCTAATCATTCTGTAATCTGACTTTTTTAAATCAGTACCAAGAAATGATTTACGTTTCTCCATATCTCACATTAAAAATATTTTTTCCAAGGCTCTTTTAATCTCATCACAATTACTTGCAGCAATTATAATATCATCTATGTATATTAAAAGATACTCTCTACTGTCTCCAAAATTAATGACATATAAACACCTGTCAATGTTTGCCTGTTTAATTTCAATACTTTTGACAAAAGTGTCAAATGTTGCCTTCCATGTACAAGGAGCCTGTTTCAGTCTAAACAAGGCCTGTTTTAATTTGAAGATTTGATTCTTTTGACCTGTGACACATTAAGATATCTTCTTATAGCCTCCTATGCAGAAAGGTTTTTTGACATCCATTTGTCATGTAAATAGGTTCTCTTCAATGATGATGGACACTAGGGTTCTCAATACAGCCAAATGTGCAAGAGGAACATATGTTCCATCATAATCATAACTCTTCCTCTGACCACAGACCTTGACTACAAGCCATGTCTTATATCTTTTAAAATCTCCATCTTGATTTCATATACCTAATTTTTAAGACCCATTTGCTATCAATTGGTATCTTCTCTGGGTAGCACTCAGTCAACTCCCGTATCTCAATGATTTTATTTCTTCATTGATCGCTTTCCTTGATTAATGTTCATCATGTCTCCCTTATATGTCTTCATAGCATTCAGGAACACCATCAACAAATGATTCAGCATGCGAGGCCAGTACTGCATAATCATCAAATCATGCAGGCATCCTTCATTCCTTGTTACTTCATCGAAGTGTTTGTACCTTTTCAGGAGTCTTGACTAGTCCTCTCAAATCTCCCATCTTATTTTCTTCTTTCTTGTTTTCATCTGTCTTGTATTCTTTTGTTCCATTTTTAACTGTTTTGTATTCTTCTGTTCTTTTTTTGCCATTCTCCCGAAAGCTACTGTTCACTAGTTGCCCCATCGAAAGTGAATTTTGTTTCAGCAAAAATTGTGTCCTAGTGGCGGCAGCACCGTCCAACGCACGAAGGGCTGCACTACGGCACTGCCGACACAAGTAGGGGCAGCTGTACCGTTACGCAGAATTTCGGCAACGGTGCGTGGCACACCGGACCGCACGGGAACAAAGCAGGGACCAGTGCGAGCTAGTCGACGCGACGCGACACATGTCTCCCAGTTCTTCTGCCGCGGACCACATGCGTCGAGTCAACGTGACTCCGCCGTAAATGTGTACGCGCGGTCGTAAACGCAGTCGCCGTTAAATTGTCTTTCGCTTCTTCGCGGACGTTACGGCGCCTCCGGTCGCGCCAAGAGCAGAACATTCAGTGACGTGGCCTTTTGTCTCGCTCGGTCCACGCGGTCGCGCCACGGCTCGTCACCGGAGTGTATACCCTCCGGGATCGGTGACCGAGCCGTGCCGCCAGTGCAACGCGCCTGTATAGACGGACATTAGTGAAGTATATTATTTGTCATTTTGTAACGGTAGGAAAAATAAATGTGTCCTGTCCAGAAACCGCTTTAGTCGTTTATTGCCACAAAGCCTCTCCCATGAGCATAGTGCGTGGGCGTGGCGATAAATGCCGGTTCACTGCACATGAGCGACTGTAAGCGGAGATACAACACGATCCCGCTTCATCCTTTCTTGAAATTACCTTCTTCAACTCTGACCACCAACATTGGTATCCATGTGGACAATAACCTATAAAAATACATCTAAGTGAATGAGAATCAAATTTTTGAACTACAAATTCCTTTGAAATTTTTAAAAAGGCAATACAAGCAAAAAGCTTCTTCTTCTCCAAGTTGGGTTTTCTCCCATATCACAGATCTGCTGGTACTTTTCCCTCCAGCACTATAGTTGGACTTCTATTTTTAATATAAACAGCAGCCATCATTGCTTCTGTACAGAAACTCTTGTCAAGTTTTGATTTGATAAGTATGCAACATGCTTTATCCAAATTAGTCATATTTAGGCATTCAGAAACTCCATTCTACTGCAGGCATATCACACTGTGAATTCAAACTGAAAGTCCAAGTCTTCACAGAAAATCTTCAGCTCATTACATATATTCTATTGCCCGTTATCACAATGAAGAAGATGTATTTTTCTAATTAAAATGAGCTGTAGACATTGCTTCAAAATTTTTGAAAAATTTTGGCACTTGTGGCTTTGCATCTAGAGAATATACACAAGGAAAATGAGCAAAATCGTCAATAGATGTTAAAACATATCTTTTATTATCATATTAGTTTGGAGTAATTGGTCCAATTAGATCACTATAAATAAGTTCTAATTGTCTGGTTGTTTTGTCTTCTTGTTTTGTGGGGATGCGATGTCTGTTTCCCTGCAATACATGTATTACCAAAATCCTAACCTGACTTGTTAGATCTGAAGTTCATTCTGTTAACTTGCAATCCTAATTCAGATGAGCCAATCTTTTGTGCGATAGTTCAGTCATCTCTGTTGGTGAAGCTACATGACACTAAATAAAATTTAGTGTGTACATGTCTTTTCTCATTCCTTTGTGCAATGGAAAGACTCACATTGTTTCTTTGAATAATACCTTTACAGGTCTCAAAAACTACTTGCAGACCTGGTGATTCTAGTTTATACACTGGTACCGGTAGCAGGTTATAGCTGAGGTGAAACTGACAAAATATTTGTAATCAAAATTGGAGTTCCCTTGCCATTTACGCAACTTATACCTACAATTTCACTAACACACTTAGCATATAGAAATGTTCCAGACCTTGCAACATTGATTTTAATTGGCCCTGGCAACATTTTCACATTTTTCAATTTTATGTTACTACACTCCTGGAAATTGAAATAAGAACACCGTGAATTCATTGTCCCAGGAAGGGGAAACTTTATTGACACATTCCTGGGGTCAGATACATCACATGATCACACTGACAGAACCACAGGCACATAGACACAGGCAACAGAGCATGCACAATGTCGGCACTAGTACAGTCTATATCCACCTTTCGCAGCAATGCAGGCTGCTATTCTCCTATGGAGACGATCGTAGAGATGCTGGATGTAGTCCTGTGGAATGGCTTGCCATGCCATTTCCACCTGGCACCTCAGTTGGACCAGCGTTCGTGCTGGACGTGCAGACCGCGTGAGACGACGCTTCATCCAGTCCCAAACATGCTCAATGGGGGACAGATCCGGAGATCTTGCTGGCCAGGGTAGTTGACTTACACCTTCTAGAGCACGTTGGGTGGCACGGGATACATGCGGACGTGCATTGTCCTGTTGGAACAGCAAGTTCCCTTGCCGGTCTAGGAATGGTAGAACGATGGGTTCGATGACGGTTTGGATGTACCGTGCACTATTCAGTGTCCCCTCGACGATCACCAGTGGTGTACGGCCAGTGTAGGAGATCGCTCCCCACACCATGATGCCGGGTGTTGGCCCTGTGTGCCTCGGTCGTATGCAGTCCTGATTGTGGCACTCACCTGCACGGCGCCAAACACGCATACGACCATCATTGGCACCAAGGCAGAAGCGACTCTCATCGCTGAAGACGACATGTCTCCATTCGTCCCTCCATTCACGCCTGGCGCGACACCACTGGAGGCGGGCTGCACGATGTTGGGGCGTGAGCGGAAGACGGCCTAACGGTGTGCGGGACCGTAGCGCAGCTTCATGGAGACGGTATGAATGGTCCTCGCCGATACCCCAGGAGCAACAGTGTCCCTAATTTGCTGGGAAGTGGCGGTGCGGTCCCCTACGGCACTGCGTAGGATCCTACGGTCTTGGCGTGCATCCGTGCGTCGCTGCGGTCCGGTCCCAGGTCGACGGGCACGTGCACCTTCCGCCGACCACTGGCGACAACATCCATGTACTGTGGAGACCTCACGCCCCACGTGTTGAGCAATTCGGCGGTACGTCCACCCGGCCTCTCGCATGCCCACTATACGCCCTCGCTCAAAGTCCGTCAACTGCACATACGGTTCACGTCCACGCTGTCGCGGCATGCTACCAGTGTTAAAGACTGCGATGGAGCTCCGTATGCCACGGCAAACTGGCTGACACTGACGGCGGCGGTGCACAAATGCTGCGCAGCTAGCGCCATTCGACGGCCAACACCGCAGTTCCTGGTGTGTCCGCTGTGCCATGCGTGTGATCATTGCTTGTACAGCCCTCTCGCAGTGTCCGGAGCAAGTATGGTGGGTCTGACACACCGGTGTCAATGTGTTCTTTTTTCCATTTCCAGGAGTGTATTTATTAAATGATCTGTAACTCGAGAATCTAAATGCCATTTAATTTCAGTTGTTGTTGTTGTGGTCTTCAGTCATGAGACTGGTTTGATGCAGCTCTCCATGCTACTCTATCCTGTGCAAGCTTCTTCAACTCCCAGTACTTACTGCAACCTACATCCTTCTGAATCTGCTTGGTGTATTCATCTCTTGGTCTCCCTCTACGATTTTTACCCTCCACACTGCCCTCCAATGCTAAATTTGTGATCCCTTGATACCTCAGAACATGTCCTACTAACCAATCCCTTCTTTTTGTCAAGTTGTGCCACAAACTCCTCTTCTCCCCAATTCTATTCAATACTTCATCATTAGTTATGTGATCTACCCATCTAATCTTCAGCATTTTTCTGTAGCACCACATTTCGAAAGCTTCTATTCTCTTCTTGTCCAAATTATTTATCGTCCATGTTTCACTTCCGTACATCGCTACACTCCATACAAATACTTTCATAAACGACTTCCTGACACTTAAATCTATACTCGATTTTAACAAATTTCTCTTCTTCAGAAATGCTTTCCTTGCCATTGCCAGTCTACATTTTATATCTTCTCTACTTCGACCATGATCAGTTATTTTGCTTCCCAAATAGCAAAACTCCTTTACTACTTTAAGTGTCTCATTTCCTAATCTAATTCCCTCAGTATTGCCCAACTTAATTCGACTACATTCCATTATCCTTATTTTGGTTTTGTTGATGTTCATCTTATATCCTCCTTTCAAGACACTGTCCATTCCGTTCAACTTCTCTTCCAACTCCTTTGCTGTCTCTGATAGAATTACAATGTCATCAGCAAACCTCAAAGTTTTTATTTCTTCTCCATGGATTTTAATACCTAGTCCGAACTTTTCTTTTTTTTCCTATACTACTTGCTCAATATACAGATTGAATAACATCGGGCGTAGGCTACAACCCTGTCTCACTCCCATCCCAACCACTGCTTCCCTTTCATGTCCCTCGACTCTTATAACTGCCATTAGGTTTCTGTACAAATTGTAAATAGCCTTTCGCTTCCTGTATTTTACCCCTGCCACCTTTAGAATTTGAAAGAGAGTATTCCAGTCAACATTGTCAAAAGCTTTCTCTAAGTCGACAAATGCTAGAAATGTAGGTTTGTCTTTCCTTAATCTTTCTTCCAAAATAAGTCATAAGGTCAGTATTGCCTCACGTGTTCCAATATTTCTACGGAATCCAAAGTGATCTTCCTCGAGGTCGGCTTCTACCAGTTTTTCCATTCGTCTGAAAAGAAATCGTGTCAGTATTTAGCAGCTGTGACTTATTAAACTGATAGTTCGGTAATTTTCACATCTGTCAACACCTGCTTTCTTTGGGACTGGAATTATTACATTCTTCTTGAAGTCTGAGGGTATTTCGAATGTCTCATACATCTTGCTCACCAGATGGTAGAGTTTTGTCAGGACTGGCTCTCCCAAGGCCATCAGTAGTTCTAATGGAATGTTGTCTACTCCCGGGGCCTTGTTTCGACTCAGGTCTTTCAGTGCTCTGTCAAACTCTTCACGCAGTATCGTATCTCCCATTTCATCTTCATCTACATCCTCTTCCATTTCCATAATATTGTCCTGAAGTGCATTGCTCTTGCATAGACTCTCTATATACTCCTTCCACCTCTGCTTTCCCTTCTTTGCTTAGAACAGGGTTTCCATCTGGGCTCTTGATATTCATACAAGTGGTTCTCTTTTCTCCAAAGGTCTCTTTAATTTTCCTGTAGGCAATATCTATCTTATCCCTAGTGAGATAAGCCTCTACATCCTTACATTTGTCCTCTAGCCATCCCTGCTTACCCATTTTGCACTTCCTGTCAATCTCATTTTTGAGACGTTTGTATTCCTTTTTGCCTGCTTCATTTACTGCATTTTTATATTTTCTCCTTTCATCAATTAAACTCAATATTCCTTCTGTTACCCAAGGATTTCTACTAGCCCTCGTCTTTTTACCTACTTGATCCTCTGCTGCCTTCACTACTTCATCCCTCAGAGCTACCCATTCTTCTTCTACTGTACTTCTTTCCCCAATTCCTGTCAATTGTTGGCTTATGCTCTCCCTGAAACTCTGTACAACCTATGGTTTAGTCAGTTTATCCAGGTCCCATCTCCTTAAATTCCCATTTTTTTTGCAGTTTCTTCAGTTTAAATCTGCAGTTCATAACCAATAGATTGTGGTCAGAGTCCACATCTGCCCCTGGAAATGTCTTACAATTTAAAACCTGGTTCCTAAATCTCTGTCTTACCATTATATAACCTATCTGAAACCTTTTAGTATCTCCAGGATTCCTCCATGTATACAACCTTCTTTCAGTTAATGTGGACAAATTTTTATAACTAGCTGTAGTGAAGCAGTAATTATTCTCTTTTCCATCTTAATCATCAGAGGTGGCCACTACAGAGTTTTGTTTCGGTTTCTGTTCATCATTTTTCTTTGATTTTCAACAATCTGATATTTTCGTTCTTTCAACTCTTATATATATATATATATATATATATATATATATATATATATATATATAATATATATATATATATATATATATATATATATATATATAAAACGAGCGAGGTGGCGCAGTGGTTAGCACACTGGACTCGCATTCGGGAGGACGATGGTTCAATCCCGTCTCCAGCCATCATGATTTAGGTTTTCCGTGATTTCCCTAAATCGTTTCAGGTAAATGCCGGGATGGTTCCTTTGAAAGGGCACGGCCGATTTCCTTCCCCATCCTTCCCTAACCCGAGCTTGCACTCCGTCTCTAATGACCTCGCTGTCGACGGGACGTTAAACAACACTAACCTAACCTAACCCAAAAAATAAAACAATTAGTAGGTCTGACATCTGATTTAATACTGTTACAAAACCTCAATTTCTGACCTGACAGTGATAAAAATACATTGATGATTTAATTTGGCCTTTCTTGACTACTTTTCTCTCCATATCTTCATTCAAAAGATGGTTCTTCATGAAATATAGAGTTAGATTACCAAAATCTAGCACCATTGTCAACAATAGATGGTTTCTTCTAGTATTGCTCCAGATGATCATAACTCTTGAATTAATTTGTCGAACCACAGAAAATGATCAGTAAGCAAGGTTTTTTTTTAATCAAATTTCGTTATTAGTTTTTCAAATTAACAACTGACTTGCCATTCCTCTTTGCTCGGAAACATTGCACAGTGACAACCACAGATCAAATGAGGTATTATGTCTTTGAAATACTCCAGATAATTATCTGCAATTCTCTGTGTAATTTGTGACTTATGATTGCTGTTACATAATTGTGTGTGTTTCTTTACACGTGCTTCTATGGTACCGTATTTACTCGAATCTAAGCCGCACTTTTTTTACGGTTTTTGTAATCCAAAAAACCGCCTGCGGCTTAAAATCAAGTGCAAAGCAAGCGGAAGTTCTGAAAAATGTTGGTAGGTGCCGCCACAACTAACTTCTGCTGTCGAATATATGTAGTGCTACACAGGCATGCTTTGTAGGCACAAAGATAAATACTGGCACCAAAACCTTTGCGTCAGTAAATAAATTTAAAAAAAAGTAGAAAATGAGCTTTTTTTTTCTCCGCCCCGAGTTTCGACCACTGCATTTTCAGACATTATCCAACGAAGTAAATACAAATTCCGTATTGTTCATCTTCGAATGTAGCAGAATTTCAATGTACTATGAAAATCCGACTGGCAAGACTGTTTGGGATGTTCG
Source organism: Schistocerca nitens (assembly GCF_023898315.1). NCBI lineage: Eukaryota > Metazoa > Arthropoda > Insecta > Orthoptera > Acrididae > Schistocerca > Schistocerca nitens. The sequence continues at coordinate 278,993,756 of NC_064618.1, read as the reverse complement.
TCAATATGGCCAACTCTACGTTATGAATTTTTTCGTACCTGTGAGAAGAGATGGTTGCTAATAGGAACCTGATGAAATGTGAATCACATACAGTATTCTCTTCACCATAAGAATAATACGAATATAAACATTTTTCCAAGTATTCTTTCGTGTTTGCTGCTATCTCATTTAAATCCTGTCTGCCTAATAAACTACGAAACTAGAGTGAGACAACAGCAAACGCGGAAGAATATACGTATCGTGTCATGTTTATATTCGTATTATTCTTATGCCTAATAGTGATACAGTCAGAAATGAAGCACGGCAACTGACTAGATTTTTAAATCTAAGATGACTCTAATTTCTGTGCAGAATTTGATGTACTAAAGAAGCGGCCGCAAAGATTTTCAAACTGAGAAAAATTTTCGCCTAACTCTCGTTCAGAACATGTTCTATCATACGCAGTCTATTATTTGGTTCTTGATGATCATTATCAAAGAAAGCAGCAGTGTAAATAACAACAAATAGCAGTCTCTTGCCATTGTTTCGCTAATGAGACGATTCCTCTCTTTTTTTTTTAATTGTAAGCGGCGGTAGCGCACACAAAAGCAAGCCATGCCGCGAGCGGCGACAAGCCGTAAACACGCACTATCAGAATGCGACAAACAATGCATGACACATTACAGTAATGCATTTTCAGCTTAGAGTGACGTAAACACCTATAACAAACAAAACGGCACGTATCAGATCAAAGCAAAATAAGCAATCGATTCAAACCAGACGAAGCACGTGAAAAAGGAAGGGTACCCGTATAAATCGAACTACTGTAAGTGTATCATCATTCATTCAACCTAAATTGTGTCTCATATTACAATGGATCAACTTTGTTTCGATTTGGAGGTGCTGCGTAAAACTCTTCTCTCTCCTTGAATTTCGAGTCTCAAATTTCAGGTGCGGCTTAGATTCGGGAATTTTTTTTTCCTTTATTTCGAGCCTCATTTTTCAGGTGCAGCTTAGATTCGAGTGCGGCTTAGATTCGAGAACGGCTTAGATTCGAGTAAATACGGTATTTTTCTCTTCATATATGACCAATGCAGAATATTTCATATGAATAATTTCCAGCAGATCAGTCTCATTTAACAGTAGCTCAATTCAGAATTTCCAATTACTCAGTTTGCTTCCATCAATAGCAAGATTTTACATTGCCTTATCAACCATGATCTATAGTGAGATCACATTCCTGGTATTATACAATCAAATTGTGTGTCCTGTAAATCATCACAGCTCTGAGCCCATAACCTGATAAATTTAGAGACTCGTGAGATTCCTCTGGCTCACGAATTATCAGTTTACTTGCAATAATAATGATTTATTTAATGAACTTCAAATAACTTTTATTTACTTCTCAGTAATCACGAGAAACTATAACACTTAGCAGCCACATATTAAAAACAGAATAAAAGATAATAGCACAGAGTTGCCATCAAAAAGGAAAAAGGAACATACTGCAAAATAATAACAATAATGATTCCGTTGAGTGAATTGCAATGTTAAAAACTTCTGCTACCCTTATTGTAAATGGGTATAACCTGTGGCTTCTTCCAACTATTGGGAACAGTTTTTTGTTTAAGTGATCCACAGTATATTATACTTAAAGCAAGAGATATCTTGGCCACAAATTCTGTACAGAATCTGATAGAAATTCCATTGGGGCCTGGATCTTTTTCAATTTTAGCGATTTCAGTGGATTCTCAATCCCATTCACACTAATATCCTTATCTTCACCTTTGCATTTGCATTGATGTGAGAATTAAACTTTGTAAAGGAGCATTTTAAAATAAAGTTCAGCACTTCTGCTTTTGCTTTGCTGCCTTCATTTTATTTCTTGTGTCATATACAAGTGTCTGGATATTAATACGATGATCCAAATTTTCTTATCTTTTGTGAGAGGTCTTTCGATAAGTCTCTCCTGTGGTAGTCACTGAAGACTTCACACACTTCTTTCATATTGTACATATCTATTCATACTCCTATGCTTTGTTTCACACCTGTTGTCGAGGAGTTACTGTTTCTTTAGAAGTTCACTCAGAGAGATTATATACCATGCAGGATTCCTTCCTGAAGCAATGCCCTCTTGAATTTACTACAAGAAAAAGCCTGAGATATTTTAAATGAAATTTTTCCCAGTATGTCATGGCAAGAATGCAATATCATTATTAAAGTTCTGATTATAATGTAATACCATTTTGGCCCGCCCGGTTGGCTGTGGGGTCTAACGCACTGCTTTCTGGGTGGAAAGGAGTGCTGGTCCCCGGCACAAATGTACCTGGTGGATTTGTGTTGAGGTCCAGTGATCAGCCAGTCTGTGGGATGGTTTTTAGGTGGTTTTCCATCTGCCTCGGCAAATGCAGGCTGGATTCCTTTATTCCGCCTCAGCTACACTATGTCGGTGATTGCTGTGCAAACAAGTTCTCCACGTATGCGTACACCACCATTACTCGACCACGCAACGTTCCCAGGGGGGTCCACCGGGGGCCGAACCGCACAATAACTCTGGGTTCGGCGTGGGGCGGCGGACGGGTAAAGTGGACTGCGATAGTCATCGTGGGGTTGTGGACCACTGCTGCTGCAGCGGGGACGGAGCCTCTCCATCGTTTCTAGATCCCCAGTTAACATAACATAACATAACATAACATAATACCATTTTAGCACAGATGTGTGTTATCGCCACTTACAGTCCTAGATGTGCAGTAAACTGGCTTTGCTGCAACGTTTATGCGCTATGTCCACAGAAGGGGCTTGGTGATGGGAACATGACAGGAACTGATGAGAGGTGTTTTGTCAGTGACATACACCTAGATGTTACAAACAAACTCTTATTGTTAATGTCCATACTGGCATGGTTCACTGGTGGTACAGCTCAATTACTGATCCTGGTGATTCCACACATTGCACGACCATGTGAACCATGCAAAACAAAAGTCATGTCTGTGAATGGTTGGTTTCCGGTGTGACCTGCAGAGCATTATTCTTTCATAGGTAGATGATAGCCACCACAAAGTGAACAAATGAACAAAACTTCATGTACGCGTATGTGGGGAGTTGCTTTCACTCGACCCACATGGTCTGCGGTGAGAAGATCGGAGGTGTGTGTTGCATTGTTTTGTCCAGCTCACACTGACTGCATGCTTTGTCTCATGTGGGGCAGTGTGCATTGCACCATTGCCAAAATTTGGTGTAATGGTAAACCTGCATGTGTGGGCCAGCAAATGACAGGCACTATTTGATTGTGTCGCCTGTGACTGCAGTTCCACCATTCACACAGACCCCACCTTGGAGAGCAGAGCTCTATAGCTGTGAGAAAGGACAGCAATCACTCTGTGGCACAGCTGTGTTTGAATTCGTGCACTGAATGGTGATATGAGTGCAAGCGCAGTGGTGGCGGATCAGGCAGCGGTGGAAGGACAGCTGCCCATGAAGTCAGCAGACAGGGCTGGCAAGCATGCAGTTGGTGTGCCCTCATGTGGTCAACTACTGACAGCAGTGGCAGTTATCACTATCTATGAATTGTCCATAGCAATGTACGACATAGCCCTGCAGCTTTGAGTCACGTGAAAAGACATTTTGAAGGCTGATGCACTGATAGCTTAATAATGATACAGAGTGTTCACTAGTACTAAAATTAATACACTACAGTAGAATGAAGTTCACTATTTGTATTGTTCAGAATGACATCCAGAATGACAAATCCAAGATTCATGAGTTGCACTGTCCCACATGTTCACTGACGGACTCAGTCACAGAAGCACAGCACGGCACTCTACCTGGCCTCAACACTCAAGGTAGCAGAGGTACGGAGACTGCACGCTAAATATGAACTTGTGTGAGCATGGTGTCACTGTGACTCAAATGCAGGTCCCAGAGCTGTGACAGACAAGCCTAGCAGCACAGAGGCTGATGTCCAGAGTTTGATGCGGACACGAATACAAAAACTGGTATTGACGCTAATCCAGCCTTTATGCCCAACATGGCAGAGGCCACAGGGACGTGGAAGTGAGTCCAGGAGCTATGACAGACAAGCAGCGATTGACACAGGAGGCGATGTCCAGAGCTCAACCAGACATATTGGCTGCAGGAGGGGTCAGCTGGAGACAGAGTCTCTAAGAAGACAGCAGATGGGGCGGCACCGATTCTAATGATGTATGGTGGCTGTGACAGAGAAGCCCAGCAGTACAAGGGTGATGTTCAGAGTTCGATGGGGATATGAGTACAAAAACTGGCATGGATACCAATCCAGTCTTTACGCCCAACATTTTTACAAAGGAGCAAGGGCATTTGAAGTGGACATGGTGGCTGGCATGCAAGACATAGTCAGCTGGCAGCTGTGGTGGGGTTTGACCATAAACAAGGTCGGCAGATAACGTGTTGATCTCCTCCTTTGGTATTACTTGCAGGCCCAGTGGCACTAGTGGGAGTGCCTCCATCTAGGCAGTGTCATGGCACTTGAGGGTGGTTTTCCAAGTCCTAGGAGCCATTCGAGCATGCCAGTTGATGCCGGATGGCAGCTTTTGGTTCTGTGTATTTGGATGCCACAGAGTGTGGCAATGTGTGTGAATAATGCACAGTCAAACTGGCAACTGTGGTCTGTTGCCACATGACTGGGGCATCCAAAGCATGCCACCCAGGTTTCGAGGAAGGTGCAGTGGTCTTGGCGTTGGTGTCCATGATGGGCATTGCCTCTGGCCAGTGAGTGAAGCGGTCCAACATAGTTAGTAGATATGACTTGTCTTGAGAGAGAGGCAGGAGGCTGATAATGCCCACATGTATTTGAACAAATTGGTCTGTCATGTCAGGTTGCATGGATGTGCCTCCTGACTTGGGCACACTGATGTATAGTGCAAGTGGGTGGCCATTCACAGCAGTCCTTCTGAAATCCTGGCCAGATGAAACACACAGCCACAAGTGTTACAGTGGTGTTGGTGTCAGGGTGTGACAGTCTGTGGACTCAGTCCAAGGGTTTCTCTGGAAGGAACAGTTGGTGTGTGCCAGTGGAAATGTTGCACCAGTTCCTCCATGTAGAGCTGGGGACAGGCACAAACACCAGTTGTAGGCCACTGCAGGTGTCATGATGGAAACTGTGCTGTACTTCGTCACTCTCCTCAAAGATCAAAGGGGCGACACAATGGTACACACTGAGGACAAGTAATCGGGCGTTATATTGACTCTGGAAATAAGGCAGATATCTGTCATAAATTGTGACACATATTCTAATTTGCTAGAGCTGGTGCAGTGAACATTTGAAGTGATTGTTTCAAAATGCATGAGTTATCGGTTTATGGTCAATGAAAATGAAAAATTGTTGGGCTTCTACTAACAGGCAAAAATATTTCACCACAGTGTATACCATAAGCAACTCCCAGTCAAGCATGTTGTGATTTCAATAGCTTCTTCAAGAAAAAACCAAATGGGAGCCAGCTGCCACCAAAGTGCTGTTGTAATGCGGCCCTGATGATGGTCTGGCTGGTGTCCACCACTATGGCTAAGTCCATGTCGTGTAGCTGGTGCGTGAGCAGCATCACTTGTACAAAGTTTCATGTTGACTCTGCGAACCTCTGCTCCAGTGCATACGTCAAGTTTCTCAGGATTTTTCTCTTTCGAGCTGGGACTGTGTAAATCCTTAGTCATAGGTTCTTGCATGGCAGCGGTATTGGGGAGATGGCAGAAGATAAAGTTCAACATTCTGAGGTAATGGTGTAATTCTTTGTGTGTCTGGGGACACGGCATGTTCAGAATTGCTTATACTTTCTCCAGCAGTGGTGTCTATCTGGTGGGAGTGATTTAATGGACAACAAACTCGATTTCTGCCACACCAAATGCACACTTCACTGGGTTGATAATGGCTCTGGCTTCACTCAGGCGCTGAAAAATGATCATTAGATAGTGATTTCAAGAACTCCAGGGTGTTGTAAAGATATGCAAAACAACAAGGCAAGCCTCGCAAAATGCCATCCAGGAACCGCTGTCAGGTCTGGGCAGCATTCTGAAGACCGACCGTCATAAACAGACTTTCTGCAATCCCAAAGGGCATGACAATAGCCATTTTCTGAAAGTCTTTAGGTACCACTGAAATTTGTCTGTATGCCTTTGCACAATCAATCTTACTAAATATGACACAGCCTGCCAGAGCATGGCTAAAATCTTGAAGCTGCAGTACTGGATATCTATCTGGCACTGTTCATGAATTAAGGGCATGATAGTGCCCACACTGGCACTACAGATTGCCTTTTTTATGGAACTAAATGCAGTGCAGATGACTGTGGGCTGCTTGATGGCCAAACAATGCCTTACCTCAGCATGACCTCAAACTTGGCCTTTGCTACCATGAGCCTGCCAGGCAAGTTGGGTGGCACAGTGTGGGTGAGTTAGGTGTAGTTATTATGTGGTGCACCATTGAATGCTTGATGTCCTTCCGTGCAGCAGCCAGGTGAGTGAGTTCAGGAAATTTTTCCAGAGTGTCATCATAAGGTCCATGGCAGTTGACAGGTTTTATGCTTAGAATGCGGCCTTCCAGCACTGTCTTGCTACCTTTAAAATTGTTGTCACGTCAATGAGCTTGGCATTTGCGATGTCTGCTAACAGTCTGCAGTGACCAAGATAGTCCACCCTCATGATTGACTCATAAACGTTAGTCACAATAAATGTCCATGAGAATGTGCAGTGTAGTCTGAGATCTAAATTGCGGTTGTGTGTGCTGTACATTTTAATGGCTGAATTGTTCACCGCAGTGAAAAGGAGTTGCATTTAGGCCTGGTTGCAGCTGGTGTTTGCGTGCGCGCAGGAAGGATGACACTTTGTCACTTCATTGCCAAAGCATGCATGGTACTAGCAGAAGCCACTCAGTGGCTGGTCTGCTGTCAGTGGAGTACTGTTAGAATGGCTGGAGCTGCACTGCCAGTTCCATGAGCCAGTTTTCTGGTGGTTGGATCGGTCAGCACTGCCCTCTGCATATGAATGCACCTACCAGTTGACCTGCATCGTGAGAGCTGCTACTTGTGCGGCCAAGTTGTGAACTAGCTGGTGCAGGTTGGCATCCGTGGTGGAATCTGCAGAGGGCGGGTGCCACCGCAGAGGTGGCGGAATGGTGTTCGAAGCTGCCGTAGCTGTAGTGCCAGGCATCACTGCCAGCATGTTGTGCACCTTGTCAGCCAGGTATGCAACAATATCCAGCTGCACCTCTGTCTGCACTGCTATTACCACCTGCATCTGAGCAGGGAGGCTGTGCATCCAGATGATGTGTAACAGCAAGTCCAGTACCATGTCAGACTGCATGAGGCCCACAAGTCGTGCAGGAACTGAGAAGGTCTCCAGTCGCTGCATTCCTCTTGGTACAGCAATTGTTGCACTCGTTGTTCTTCAGACAATGAGATCTGATGAATCAGTTTTTCCTTCAGTCATTTGTAAGAGGACTGCATCACCAGGATGGTGGTTAAGGCCCCCACTTTGGCCATGTAGGTTTGGTTGAGCTGGCTCACATTGTGCCCAAATTTTGCAAGGTCATTGGTTGTGTTGTTACTCATGAAGACCGCCTCCACTTGGCTGAACCACATGACTGGGTTGCAGGGCCAAGAAGCATCAGATCATGTTGGGGTCATCAGTGAAGTGTGGACTTGTGTTATCACTGCTTATGGCCCTAGATGTGCAGTGATCTGGCTTTCTTAATGCAGCCGTGCACTATGTCAAAGTAAGAGGCTTGGTGATAGGAACATGATGGGAATTGATGAGAGTTGTTCTGTTAGTGACATACATTTATCCTGCCATATCTTGCAAGATTTTACAAACAAACTTTTATTTTTAATGTCCATACTGGTCTGTTGCACTTATGGTACAGCTCAATCACTGATCCTGGAGGATACACACCCCAGTGATAAGCATGCTGCGTGACCATGTGAACCACATGAAACTAAAGTCATGTCTCTGAATGGTCATTTTCTGGCATGACACATGGAGCAGCATGTCTTTCTCAGATGGCTGATATACACTGTGAAACAAACAAATGAGCAAAACTTCGCATACGTGTTTTTGGGGAGTCACATTCACTTGACCCACATGGGGCGCCAAGATGATCAGAGGAGTGTGTCACGTTGTGTTGTCCAGCTTGCACTGACTGCCTGTTTTGACTCATGTGGTCCAGTACACATTGCATCATTACCAAAATTTGGCTTAACAGTAATTAATTGCCCTTTTAATGGCAGTCCTGGCAGCTTTACATTTATTTTTAGAATTTAAAATATATTCATCATTTGCACAGCACTTAGCATTTTTTATTTCTAATCTGTAAAGGTTTCTCATTTTAGTGTAATTTTCCTTGTCCCTATCACTTGTTGTGACTCGCCGATCATTCAAAGTGCCTTACTTTACTTTACTTTTTCGTGTCCGGAAACTACAATTTGTTTGCCCAATATTGTGCAATGTCCAATGCTTCTTGTTTAGCCAGCCATAGATCGTCGAGGGTGCATCTGTGCGGGCAGGCTGGGCATTGTAGGAGATGTTCCATGTCCTGTCGAGTGCTGCAGTCGCATTTGTCATCATTTTCGTCCAACAAACCCCATTTGATCAGATTAGATTTCACAGGAGCCACCCCAGTTCTGATGCGATTAAGCATTCTCCAGGTTTTCCAATCACCAGAAACGCCACTTGGTGGGTCCTCCCTTAGTGGATAGTAGATGGGGGGCTCATCTAAGGCGCAACTTAGGAAACGGCGTCTGGATTTGAGTCTGCTGGGGCCACACTCTAGGCCAAATATTGGGTGACGAACATCAAAGGTTTGTTTTAGCTTCTCGGTATGTTCATGGGCTTTCCTACGTGAGTCAGGGTTTGTGAAACCTGCGGCCATGTAAAGATTTTCTATGGGGGTAGGTTTCATGCTATCCTGAATGTTTCATTCAAGCTAATATCTACCTTTTTTGCGTGGGCGGATCTGCACCATACTGGGCCGGCATATTCGGCAGTTGAGAAGCACAAAGCTTGGGCTGAAGTTCTGACCACGGTAGGTTTGGCACCCCATTTACTGTTGGACAGCTTTCTTATTAGGGAATTTCGTGCTTCTACTTTTTTGCGTGTTTTTTCGCAATGATATTTGTATGTCAATGTTCTGTCCAGCACGACGCCAAGGTAGGTGGGAGTATCTGTGTGTTCTAGTAATGTCCCATCCCAGGTAACATTGAGCCTGTACTTTGCCTGCCTCGAGTTCAGATGGAATGCACTCACATGAGTTTTAGAGGGGTTGGGTTTTAGAGAATTCTTTTTGTAGTAGGTTGACATTATAGAAAGGGCGGTTTCTAGTTTCTCCTCGATGGCTTCAAACCTGTTGCCTTGAACTGTTATTGCCAGGTCGTCTGCATATACAAAAGTTTTGGTTTTATCTGGAGTTGGTTGGTCATTTGTATATATGTTGAATAGGATTGGCGCCAACACGCTCCCTTGGGCGAGCCCATTTTTCTGATTCCGCCATCGACTCTTTTTCCCCTCAAGCATTACGAAGAACTGTCTATTTTGGAGCAGGGATTCGATTATCTTGACTAGGAGGTAGTCTTTCAGGGTCTCGTAGATTTTATGCAATTGTGTCCGGTGATGTACTGTATCATAGGCGGAACTTAGGTCGACTAGTGCCAGCCCGGTGATTAGTTTATTCTCAAACCCATCCTCGATATGTTCCGTCAATGCTAGAATTTGACTGGTACAGGACTTTCCAGGTCTAAAACCTGCTTGGTGTGGAATTAGCTTCGAGTCAACGATCTTCTCTTTTCTGTTGAGGATCAATCTTTCATAGAGCTTAAACAGATGGCAGAGAAGGGTTATGGGTCGATAGCTCTTTGGAGACTCTGGGTCCTTCCCGGGTTTAAGGAGAGCCACCACTTTTGACTTCCTCCACAGTTTCGGGATTTGAAAGGTTTCACGGCACACGTTAAAAAGTCCAAGTATCCAGTCCTTGGCACCAAGGCCGAAGTTTTTAATCTGTTCCACGCAAATATCATCAAACCCAGCGGCTTTCCCATTCTTCATGGTATTTATGCCATTGTTCAACTCTCTCATGCTACTTGGTTTCTGGAAGTTGGTGTTTTCCGTTGGCAGTAGGCGTGTGATTTTAGTTTTCTGACGTTTGGAGTTGAACTTGCCGTTTAGAAGGAGTTGGTTGGCCACCTGGTTTGGAGTTACTTTGGCCGGGGCCTTGCTTAGTCTTGGGTCACCATCCAGTTTCTTAATCATGTTCCAGGCTATTTTGCTACTGTGGGACATATCCATTCTTTCTAGGGTTGCTATCCGCTTCTTCTCGCGTGCCTCGCTGAGGGCTGACACTAAAGGTGTGCCACAGGTGATGGTTTCGTCGCTGAATGGGTCTTCCGCGAACAATACTTGATACTTCTCCAGAATGTCCTTTGAGGCATTTGAGAACCCTGGGATATAGTGTTGTCTGCAACCCCTAGGAATATATTGTCTAGAGACCTTTCGCAAAGTCTCAACAAAGGTAAGGTAATTATTTGGTGTTGGGGTCAGACTGGCTAGTTCCTCATCCAGCGCTTGGGAATATTCTGACCACCTAGCCTTTTTCAAGTTGAATCTCCTACGGAAAGGTATTTTGGTTGTTTTGATTGTTGAGTAGACTTGGATTCCAATAGGTCGATGTTGTGTCTTTGGGATTGCATCATATACTCTTTTGCAGCAGGTGTCATAGATGTTCCGGCTGATGAAGCAAATATCGGGATTGTAACCTCGCTTCCAAATTTTGCTGTTGAAGGAGCAGGGGAGCTTGGGGTCGTGGAGAAGTGAGAGGTTATTTGCCTCAGCCCATTGTTCTAGCAGCTGACCATTGGCGTCTGTCTCGTCGTAGCCCCTGGTGGTGCTGTGGCTGTTAAAGTCGCCCACAACGAAGTGTGTCCTTTGGCTGTTGAAGCTTTCTGGCGTTGAAGTGTGTAAGTTCTGGCCAGGGGGTTTATATACGGAGCATATTGTAAATGATCCACTCTCTATCGCTAACACTTCAATGTTGTTGGTGGTTGTCTTACTCGTGAAGAGAGCAGCATCTCGGGTCTAGTAAATATTGCGCTCCCATACCTTCTGTGAGGTACTTCTACTGCCAAGCGCATTCCTTTGATATTGGGTCTGTTTGCTGTTTCACCTCTATGCGTTTCCTGCAGGCACAGTACGTCCCACTTTTCTGATCGGCATAGTTGCGATATTACATCCTCCTTATTCTTGGTGATTCCCTCGACGTTCAGGCTGACGATCGTCAGGGTTGGCCCTGAAGAGGACCTGTTTTTGTTTTTGGCTTTTGATTGCATTGGTTTCCGGTGGTGGAAGGTTTGGCTGTTGTCCCATTGGGCAACGTTTCCGGGGAGCGCCGGCATTTTACTTTCTTCTATGTAGCATGTAAGTAAAATGCACACGTGGAGGCATCTTCCTTGCTCCCCATTCAAAGTGCCGCCGCGCAATTACGCGCGTCCTCTACGTGCGGCGCTGTCTGCCAGCCATGCAGCAGCTGCGCCACCTAAGCGGCCAGCCGAGCAGCGGCCGCTAGACTGGGACTCAGTGCTCATTCGAATGCTAACGTGTACACATGTCTTGCTTGTCAACTTACTCTGTGACTTATATGTGTTGTTGTGTCGTTCCAAAATATATGTGTTAAACTTGACGTTATAACAATTGGCGACGAGGTAGTGGATTTTTCCTTTTCACCGTTGACTCACAGGGTTCCATGGCTACTGTCGAGCAACTATTGCAAAATCTCCTTGAACAGCAAAAGCTTCTCACAGCGGCGATTCGCGATTTCGTCGCGGCATCATATGCGGGGTGTTTCTCGTCGTTGGCTATACCTCCTTTTCCTCCTTACGACGAGACGGCGGTAGACTGGTCTGATTATGAAAAGCGTCTTTGACAGCACTTCTTGGCATTTCATGTCACGGACGAACAACCATGTAAGTCTCTGTTCCTTTCCTGGATTTCACCTCAAATGTATCGGTTGTTGTCGCAATTGGCCCCTTTGAAGGATCCTGCGTCTTTATCCTTTGCTGAAATGTGCTCACTTCTATTTTCAAAAGCAAACGCATGTGGTAGCCTCTCGTGTTGCCTTTTATCGTTATCAAAAACAACCGCATCAATCCTATCGCGCTTGGGCTGCTGAACTTCACGGCCTCAGTCGAAAGTGTCAATTTGTTACTGACGTTCACAAAGAATCCTATGCCGATTCCATGGTACGGGATGCTATTATCCGGTCGGCGCCCGACAAAGAAGTTCGGCAACGTGCCCTTCAGTTGGCGAATCCGACTCTAGATGAAGTTCTTTCCATTGCGCAGTCTTTTGAAATTTCTCGCGCCGCTTGGGGCACAAATAGAAGCGTGGGGTGATGTCGGGGAAATACAACCTCTGTGCGCTGTTGACGACGCGCGCGGCGCGTGCCCGCCGGCCGACGTGGCCGCAGTGCGCTCCCACGCGCAGCCTCGGCCTAGCCGTAAACAACGCGCTAAGAAACTGCAGCAAAATCCCCGGCAACTTCCTTCATGTCCGCGGTGTTTTACGAAACATTCACGCGAGGATTGTCCCCAACGTTGGGCTGTGTGTCACAACTGCAAAAAGAAAGGTCATGTGTCTTCCATTTGCAAATCCGACCGCATACATGATGTTCATGAACATACGCTGATTCTGATTCTGTGTTGTCTGTCAATTGCACTTCTTCCCTTTCAGGGAAGTTATTCCTCACTGTCCAAATCCTTGGTCGAGATGTTAGCATGCAAGTGGATACCGGTTCTGCTGCCACTATAATTAATTCTCAGACGTATCTTCAGCTGGGTTCTCCACTCCTGTCCCCTGTCACTCGGCAATTACGGACGTACAATAAACCCAAGATTTCTCTCTTGGGACAGTTTAATGCTGAGGTATCTTACAAATCCGTCGTTCGCACTGTTCCCATATTTGTGGTCGACCAGAGCAACGCAGAAAATCTTTTTGGTTTCGATGCCTTTCGCGTTTTTGGGTTCTCCATAGATGACTCTGTCAATATTGTCTCTGATGCTATTCCTTATGCTCAACTGGATTCCTTGTCGACATTTTCGTCCTTTTTTTCTCCTGGGTGAGACCGTGCAAACGGCATTGAAGCTCATATCACGCTCAAACCCACTGCTCGGCCTAAGTTTTTTCGGGCTCGGCCCATTCCTGTGGCCCTTCGTGATCGGGTAAAACGGGAGTTGGATCGTCTCACTGCTTCAGGGGTCTTGGTTCCTGTCACTTCCAGTGAGTGGTCCTCTCCTGTCGTTGTATTTGCTAAGCCAAATGGTGATATTCGTCTCTGTGGCGATTTCAAAGCCACTGTAAATGCTCAATGCCTCATAGACACTTACCCTATGCCCCGTCCTGAAGAACTGTTCACTAAACTTGCTGGAGGCCAGTATTTTTCTAAAATTGATCTGTCAGAAGCTTATCATCAACTTCCTCTCGACGCTGCTTCCCGGCAGTTTCTGGTCCGTAACACGCCTTTCGGTCTCTATCAATACCAACGCTTGCCATTCGGGGTTGCTAGCGCCCCTGCTCTCTTTCAGCGATTCTTGGAACAATTATTGCTCCCTGTCCCTGGGTGTATCAATTACATGGACGACATTGTTGTCACTGGCTCCACCACTGAAGAACATCTTCAAAATCTCCGCACACTTTTTCATGTCTTACAGACTGCCGGTCTTAAGTGTAATCTTCAGAAATCACAATTTTTTCAAGCATCTATCACGTACTTGAGGTTTCAACTCTCTCGGGATGGTATTCGTCCGCTTCAACAAACTGTTGCTGCGATCAATGCCCTTCCTCGCCCTACATCTGTTAAGGAACTGCAGGCCTTCTTGGGGAAAATAGCATACTATCACAAGTTTTTACCGTCTGCAGCTTCGGTGGCTCAGCCATTGCATCGCCTGTTGCATAAAAACGTGCCTTTTCACTGGTCCGCGTCATGCGATGCGGCTTTCCAGAAATTGAAGACTATGCTGAAACAAGCCCGTGCCTGGCTACTTATCGACCTGGCCAACATCTTGTTCTTGCCACAGACGCCTCTCAATACGAGGTTGGTGCAGTCCTTGTGCACCGTTTTTCTGATGGTTCGGAACAACCCATTGCTTATGCCTCCAAAACGCTCACGGATGCCCAACAAAAGTATTCTCAAACTGAGAAAGAAGCTTTGGCCATCATTTATGCTCGTCATAAGTTTGGTGTTTTTCTCTATGGCTCAAAATTTCATCTTGTTACGGATCACAAACCACTTGTTTCCTTGTTTCATCCATCGACGTCACTTCCCAACAAGGCTGCACACCGCCTCCAGCGTTGGGCTCTTTACTTGTCCCGTTTCAATTATGAGATTCATTTCCGGCTAATGGCTCAACATGCGAATGCTGATGCTCTGTCTCGCCTTCCCATGGGTCCTGATCAGGCATTCAATAGGGACGAACTTTTGTGTTTCCACCTGGATGTTGCCGAGCAGCGGGTTGTGGACGGGTTCCCCATCACTGGGGACAAGCTGACGGCTACTACGGGTTCTGACCCTACCCTCTCCCGGGTTTTACGCTGTATTCAGAAGGGTTGGCCAGATCGCCCATCCGCTAAGACTTCTGATCCGTTGCAGAACTACTACACTTTGCGCTACCGCCTCACGGCTAGGGATGGTGTTATCCTCCTCTCCACTGACAATGCTTCGCCGCGTGTTGTGGTACCTGCGTCTTTGCGTGCTTAGGTCTTGCACCTCCTTCACCATTGGCACTGGGGTGTGTCTCGCACAAAATCTCTGGTGCGCCGTCATGTGTACTGGCCTGGCATCGACTCTGAAATAGCACACATGGTCGCTGCCTGCGGCCCTTGTGCGTCACAGGCCGCTGCCCCGAAGTCATCTTTGTCACTGTGTCCTTCTCCTAAGAAGCCCTGGGAGCGCATTCATGCTGACTTTGCGGGACCCTTTTTAGGTACTTATTGGCTCCTCGTAATTGACGCCTACTCTAACTTTCCTTTCATTGTCCGTTGCACGTCACCTACCACCGCGGCAACCACCAGTGCTCTCGCCCGCATTTAAGGCTCAGATGCGGAAATTTCTGACTTCTTCTGCTGCTGATGATGCGCTTCTCCAGTTTCTGGCGTCTTACCATTTCACCCCCATGGGCAACCACAGCCCGGCTGAGCTCTTACATGGCCGACAGCCCTGCACGCTACTTCATCTTCTGCGGCCTCCCACCTCACGGCCGCGGGTGCCTTCACTTGGCCGGTTCACCGCCGACGACCTTGTCTGTGTACGGGGATATGGCAGGCGGCCAAAATGGAGCCTGGGCCGCATTTTATGACACCGTGGCAGACACCTGTATGAAATCCAGATGGACACGGGTGTTGCAGTGCGTCATTCGGACCAGCTTCGGCCTCGGGTGCCAGCAACGCCTGTTCCGAATGCCGCCACACCACCTTTGGCTCTACCTGACGCTCGGGATCTTGGCATCTCTCAATACTCACAACGCAGCCCTCTCACTGTCATTGCGATGCCAGCACCAGAACGGACGCCACCAGTAGACGTGCCCATGCAGGAACTGGAGGACCATCCTCTGTCAGAGCAAATCTACTCGCCTCCTCCTCCAACGGACGCCGACACATCGCCCGTGTCTCCTGTCATATCAACTCGACTTGTCGCAATGGGCCGATTGGTGCATGGGGCCCCAGCAGATTCGACCCCTATGTCTCCTGTCATCTCGACCCGTTATCATCGGGGACACTTCCGTCCGTACGGGAAGCCTCCTCCTTGAGACTTTACAGTGAGTCAACCAACGCCTATGGACGTTAGACATCTCCAGAACACCTCCATCAAGACCAGTGCAACAATTTCAAAGGGGTGAAAAGTGTTGTGACTCGCCGATCATTCAAAGTGCCGCTGCGCAATTACGTGCGTCCTCTACGTGTGGCGCTGTCTGCCAGCCATGCAGCAGCTGCGGCACCTAAGCGGCCAGCGAGCAGCGGCCACTAGACTGGGACTCAGTGCTCATTCGAATGCTAACGTGTACACATGTCTTGCTTGTCAACTTACTGTGTGACTTATATGTGTTGTTGTGTCGTTCCGAAATATGTGTTAAACTTGAAGTTCTAACATCACTGTTATGAGATTTGTCTTAATAATTATCAGTAGTATTCTGAGTTTATGTTGTGGGGTGTACCACTTGTTAGTATTTTGTTGCTTATGAGTAATATTACTCTGGTGCCTTTTGGTTACCAAGGGGCATGTCATTTCTACTATATGCTTGATCTGTCAGGAAAATGGAAAAACATTTATTAACCTTTTTCTTGTTATCCATTACATGAGTCCAATCCATTTCTTTTAACTGGTTTATCATTTTGTTTACGTTGGATTCACCTAGAATTCTATATGTCACTTTTCTCTCTGTAGAACTGAAGGCTGACTTTTCTATTTGAAGCCATAGCCTTGCATGATCTGATATTCCTAATTCTATTACATCATATTGTATGGAGTATCTTTGTACATTGCTAATTATGTTATCACAGCATGCGTTCAGTCTAGTGGGTTTTTCATTGAGACAGTAATAGTTTAATGACTTCAGAGTGTTAATCATATGAATTACATTTTTTCTCTTTGCCCTTATATCTATGTTAATATCACCTACAATAACAATTCTATGCTGTTTATCTTTTGACAACAACAATATTAAAGTATTAATTTTTTCTATAAATACTATCTCATCAGAGCCTGGTATTCGATAGATTGAGACAATTACAGTTTTCTGTTCGTGCATTACCACACCTGCCACTTCTATTGTAGCTTCAAGGCATATTCTACTAAGGTCTATAACTGAGTAACGCAATTCAAGGTTACTTTTGACATATATTGAGACCCCACCATGTGCAATACTTTTTCTGCAGTAGCTTGTAACTAACGAATATCCAAGAGGAACACACAAGTCTATTTCAGTGTCTTTCATCCCTTGTTCATTGATGCATAGAACACTGCAGTTGATTTTATTGAGCCAGTATTGTAATTCATTGATTTTACACCTAAGAGATTGTACATTTATATGAAGGAGGAGGAAACTGTCACTGATACATAATGGTATTCTACTTTCACAGAACCTTCTGTATTCATTTATTTTCGCTACATGATCTAGGGTTGCACAATTATCTGAATGAATTAGACTGCTGCAGTTTCCACTTAATGTGGTTTCTAACTGTCCTTCGTCTGTAATGTCGTTTTCTCTAAAAAAGATGTACAGTCATGCTCTGTGGGACTGTCTTTTAAGACAGTATTTCACAAAGAAAAACAAAACAGAAATCAATGTAACAGTACAGTAGTAATATGGTTTTGTTGATATACCTGTATGTTATTCTTTATACATTTACATAGTTTCGTAGAGGGACACATTAATACAAGATAGGGGAAAATAAAAGTGGCCTGGACAAGTGGATACAATTGATTGTGAATATATGCATGCAGCCACATATAACCTCATATGCATATAACCACATATAACTGCCCATACAGCTGGCCAAACCTTGAAGCACATTTACACACGTTTCATACCTGATGCAGTTGCTGAGATGAGTCTGGTTGCTGCCCTAATTAGCCACCCAGTTCTCCTGATCTGTCAGTGTGTGAGTACTTTGTGTATGAAGCCCTCAAGTCTAAGGTGTATCACAAAAACCCTCATACTCTTCAAGAACTGCAGCAGAACATTTTGGATGAGATTGCAGCAATTCCAGCAGTCCGGCTTCCATCCACCTTCAGCAACTTGCTGACCATGGCCCAAAAGTGCCAAGAGATGAATGATGGGCTCTGTTCTCCAAGCCACTGCTAGCATGTATAATATTATATCCCAACATGAACTGTTCTATTAGGCACATTTCTACCTGGTCCTAGGTTAACTGTTCTTCTTACCTGCAGTCACAGTTTGTGTACATGCACCTGTCTAGAGTTAAAAATATTGAGTTCCCCATTGAAATATGAGACTACTGCCTCTTCAGCTAGGTTACTGAACTTTCAGTCTACTCATTTTCTTCTGGGTGAGCATAATAGCCTCAATAATTCTGAAGAATGGCATTATTCCAGCGCACTGTGCTTCCGCTTGAAAATGGACCATGCCTGAAACTAGTTATATGGAATAAAGTAGTGTAGAATACAGCTCAATGGAGTAATGTCTTTCTTCAAATTTAATTCTTTCTACCTATTTTCACTGCTATGTCTACTTTAGTAATCATAGTTGCTACAACTGCCTCATTTGCCACTGATACCAGTTTCAATGTGGACATTCTCAAAGAGGTTAGATCTGTTTATTACTGTTATATTAAATATATTCTTCTGAGTGATCTGTGCTATGTATTTTGTATTGATCAGTAGGATTTCCTGTCAAATGCACTATTTACAAATTTGTAATTATCACCCTTGACTTTTGGATGATAGTCTCCTCTAAAAATGACAGTATAATTGAGGAACATATACACTTGTGAGCAGAGGTTTTTTCTAAAGTTTTTGTTTATATCTGGGACTGAGTCTGGTGCTCAACAGAAAGCCCACACTTGATACTGTATTTTGTCCATGTGATCTCCCATGCAGCCCCAATGTCTGTTTCAATATATTTACATTTCTTGTCTGTGGAAAAAAGAACACCTCTTCCTTTTCAGATTAGTGCAGACTTTCACTATACACTCAGACTTACCCAAAAACTCTCACTGCTGTCAATTTTGAATTTAACCAGCTTTCTGTACTTAATATCATACATGCTTCAGTGGTTTTTGGGAGTGATGCTAATAGCATGATCTGTGTGACAGCCTCAGATCTGAACAGCAGCCCTGAACCATTTAAAGGGATACTGCAATTATCAACCCTCTTGCTCAAATCTTAAGAAATAGCAGCCTAGTTTGTCACAGAACTTCTGAAATAACTAGAGCAAATTTTGCTCTCAAGTCAGAACAGGTGTTACTTGATCCAGTTTCTACCGCTGCCTGCAGTTGGTTTTACCCTTTTCCCTCAGTCAAGTTGAATGGGGCTTCCACGCATACACAATGAGTTTGTAGGATGATCCTCAATTCCATTTTGTGAAGGGGTATTATTATTCATCATGCATGCTGATGATTATCAGACCCTTACCTTTTGCATTCAATTCGTCATGACATGAAATTTATCAGGCTTCCCAACAAATGAAGTGTGTCTCACTTGTTCAAGGAGTGCATGAAATATCCTGAGTTCTCTGTGGTCCCTGTGTCTCCTATACAGTGCGCTGGTCAGTCAAGTGGACAAGTTGTGATAGATCTTTTATTTCCTGTAGAGGAGACAGTATCCATGGGTGAAATACCTTTTGTACCAGTGGTACACATCTCTTGGAAGTACTCCCAACAAATTGATATGTAGTAGCTTCCAATCACTTGACAGCAGTCAGGACAATTTTCAGTTCCATGCAGATAGAATCTAACTCATTTTGTCCCTGAGAACAATATCTGCAGTGGCACTGCAATGTTTTACTGAACAGCAAACAAATTATTTTAATTATTGTAATTATTTTTATCTTCATGATTCTCTTTTAATTTCTTATGCTACAAGGGTTACAGGTTCCCTTAAGAAGTGCATTCATTAACACTGAGCAAAGAGAAAAACCATGAATAAAATTTACAGAGTCCCAGAAGGTAATCAGGAGTTTGAGTTTCAATGTGTTTTCTGCTTTTTTCTCAAAGTTATGATCACCAACAAACTCAAAAATAGTGAAAATGGACAACAAATACAGACACTCTACAACATCGATCTACAACATGGTAATGTAATACAAAGTGACTGTTATAGAAGGCACAGAGCACATAACAATTGATTTTATGAGAGCTATCTTTACATCATGGTTGCATAGTTTGACACTTCCATAGAACAAACAGTGTTTATCTGTAACACCAGTGTGTTACCATGTGTAAATTTATTTATGATGAGTCATTGCAACTGGAATAAGAATGCACTGAAGATAGATACACAGTAGCTGAAATTGTTCCACAAAAACCAAGCTAAAAATTTATGATCAATGCTGCCCTTCCTCCTACCTTAGAAGTTTTACTGGTCGTTTAACTGAGGCAATGGTAATATTTTAGACAAAAAACTGCTTAATTATGTTGCGGTCGTGTTGAGCAAAAGCCCAAGAAATTTAAATTTGATACCATAAATTATGTTTGTCATTGAGGAATGCTGTTAGAGCCAATGATCTTGTTGTGAAGTACATCCCAGAGACTAAGAATAGTATCTTTTAACAGGTGTAAATAATATTCAGCTTCATTGGTGGTTGAATAGTAGGTTGAATGACTTTTCTGCCATGAACCCTGCATATTTTCTGGATATAGTCGCACAGAAAAGAAGTGCAGTAAACAGATCATCTCAAGATGGTTGAACATCTGTCTTTTCGTTTATTAGAGAGTGACTTTGTCTGTCTTTAACCATAGCCAATCTTTCAGAAAATGTTCTTTTCATGTTTCATCTGAGATTTCAAATGGTCCTTTTTAGATAAGCCTAAGTTAGTAGGTGCAAAAATTCAACTTGCTCTCCCCCATAATTTTTCAGTGATTTAGAATATGTAGTACTGCGTAGCACAATATTTTTATTGGTAAATATACAATCTTGGATTGACCAGTAATGTGTGGAGGTATGCAGTGCATAATTTCATTGTATGATAGTAGTTGCTTCACTTTCATGGGTGCCCCCCCATAGCATGTTTGTGTAGTGAAATTTATGAGAAAGAGCAAAGTGTTGGATATCTGGTTACTTCCAGCTGTCATTCATTTTTGGTTGCCTTGTAGATCATTTATGTGTATTGATTATAACACTGCTGCACAAACTACCCAAGTTGAGTACCTTCCCCAACACAAACTTCAAATCATATCTTCTGCTTATTTTCCCTTACATTGTCACTATTGCCAGGGCTCTCCAGCATTGGAATATCACCCCAGCACTGGATGTAACGGGAGAGTTCTGTACCATAGTGCTGGGGTGCTATTCCAATGCCAGAGAGCCCTGGCAATAGTGACAATGTAAGGGAAAATAAGCAGAAGATATGATTTGAAGTTTGATTATAGCATTAATTAGATATAAGGCATTAGAAAATAGTGAATGGTAGCATTTCATAGTTGTCTACCAAAATCAATTAACATTACAATTAATGGACTGATAAGATAAATAATACCACAATGAAAATGTTCACTGATCTGAATTACAGCTCATCAGCCTTAACTATTACATATTAGTAATCCTATGTGATTATCAATCAAGGCAATGCAGCTTATATTGATGTAGTATTTATTTATCCAAAGTGATCAGTTCAATAATAATATTCTTAAATTGTATAAATCTTACACTTTGGAGTGGAGTGTGTGCTGTTTTTAAACTCCCTAACAGTTTAAAAATGCACAATAGTCGTGATTTTGAACTGAGACCCTTGCCTTTCATAGGCTGGACTTTTACTGACAAAGTTATCCAAGCACAACTCAGAATGTACCCTGTAGCCTTTTTCAAAGGAGCCATCCTGCCATTTGCATTTAGCTATTTAGGGAAATCACGGAAAATGTAAATATGGATGGCTAGATGGGGATTTGATACATCATCCTCCCAAATGTGAGACCAGTGTACTAAACACAATGCCACCTCACTTGATGCTCTTCAGTTCAGCTTTGGCGAAGTTTGTAAAGTGGGACAGAGGTATTACTAGAACTCAGGCTGTGAAATCAGATCATGGGTTGTGTGATAGTTCATTCAGTGAGAGCATTGCCCACAAACACAAGGTTTTCTTTTAGGCTCTGCCTCCTTGTCTTATTAGAAATCCTTTTCCCTTCCTTGGCTGGTCAGAAATCCCTTTCACCAGTTACCAAATGAGTTCAAGACTTGTTAACCCAATGGACTTGCATTTGGGAAGACAGTGATCCAAATACCTATCTGACCAATCAGATTTAGATATTTCAGTAGTTTTCCTGAATTGCTGAAGGCACATCCTGTGTCATCCCTTAGAAAAGAACATGTTTATTTCCCTCCCCATTCTTATCCCAATTTGAAGTTTTGTTCCATCTTTAATGATCTCACTGATGACAGGATGTTAAACCCGGATGTTCTTTCCTACTTCCTACCAGTTATCTGATTATTCAGACCAAAGACTGAAAACTTCTGATAGCAACATTGAAAGTAACAATATCCACAGAAAATGTACTTCTCTTCCTACAGAATGAAAATAACTTTCTGCAGTCATAAGTGGAGTCATGTAAATATTTTGTAATCTGTATCCTATTTCAAATTGCTAACTTTCTTGCCAATTTTAGTACTTTAATTTACAGCTAGTGTAAGTGGACATTTTATACCACTGTACTTTAAGTTAACTGTCAGTATAATTTTCAGCATAACTATTTAACAAGTTGTTTATGTGATTTTATTTCTTTTGAAGGCTATTGTTTAATGTGGAACCCACAAACAAAACTAAAATGCTTAGGTTTCAGTCATAACCTTTTGTCAGAGCAAACAAACACATAGAACTCACACATGAACACCCACTATTGTTCCCTTAGCCTGCCACCAATGGATTAACTATGTACAATGTAAAAACAATATGACTGAAATTATAGTTAGGCTTTCAAACTTGCATTCATCTTCAGAGCAAACGAGGCCCACCTAGTCAAAAATTATATATTCAGATTTGCTAAGAAATCTGCACTGAGTTCCAAAGAATATAAAAAGACAGTTTTATCCTGCCCATGAGCTGCCATTTCAGTAATAATTATGCATTTTCTGAAAGAGTGAAATACAGCATAATGTTACCCAAAATATGAAATTTAAGATAGTCAATTGGTCTTTGTTTATGGATCCATGATATTTTATTTCATCTTTGTGATATACACAGAACACAGTGTGTGTCTGAATGGATATGGATTAAAGTACATGACTTTCTAGATAGTGTGTGTCTGAATGAAGGTACAAACTAAATTATGCAATTTTCTAGTTTTGTATATAAATTGTGTAACTTATTTTTGAGTCCTGTGTTTTAATTCAACCATCAAATTGAAATATGTCGTATTCTACATACTGTACCATCTTCCCTTACCTTTTAATGTCAAGGAATAAACCTGTTGTCCATTTTATGTTTGGGAATGAGAATTTTAAAATCTACCTGGAAATTTATTTGCCTCAAACTGAGGGTATCTCACATTCATGTTCATTATTGAACAGTGCATTCTGATACTCAAAGAACATGAATAAAAACAGTTATAGTAGCAAAACATGCATAAGAAGCTTCTTTAACAGCAACCACTGCAACATCTGCATTAAATTCAGCAGTATTACTTGATTTCCAATATCTCCTATCACATTCATTCATTTGTGTATCGTGTTCCATAAACCCCAGAAGAATATTTAAAGATGTGGAAATAGTCAAGTTGTACATTAACAGGGACAAGCAGCCACTGTTTCTGCTTCTACAAGTAAATTAAAGTATATGTATGACAAATTATGACCAGTGATAATCTATTCAAGCTGATAATAATAGGTATTACTTTATAATGGAATAAAAGCAGCTACTTTGAGAAGAGCCATTATCTCTCTTATACTATTCAGCAGCTGTTGTTATCTTACATTTCAAACAAAGCATTTGATTACACACACACACACACACGAGAAAGAGAGAGAGAGAGAGAGAGAGAGAGAGAGAGAGAGAGAGAGAGAGAGAGAGAGAGAGAGAGAGAGAGAGCGCGCACATGCGCACGCACTTGCAACTACAGTCTCAGGCAACTGAAACAAACCACACTGTGAGTGGCAGCACCACTGCATGATGGGAGTGGCAGCTGGGTGGGGGTAAGGAGGAGCTATGGTGGGGAGAGAGGGGGAGGGATAGTATGTTGGGGGTGGCAGACAATGAAGTGCTGCAGGTTAGACAGAGGAGTGGAGAGGTGGGAAGGGGGGAGGGGAAGTAGCAGAAAAGGAGAGAAATAAAGACTGGGGGAGGTGGTGGAATGACAGCTATGTAGTGCTGGAATGGGAACAAGGAAGGGGCTGGATGGATGAGGACAGCGACTAGTGAAGTTATGCAGAATTTTGTATCTCTGAGTCCAAATATTGTTATAAGTTGGGGGACTTACAAATGAGATATTCTTTTATCCTAATTTTGTATATATGCCTGACATCTGCCAGTAATCTCTTAAGACATTTTGCACCAGAATATAAAACTCCATTTTTACCCATTTATAGACATTAAAATGTTGTATGGACATTTTTATGATTTTGGTTGAGAGTTGTGCAGTTATTCTAGTTATTATTAACCAAAAGTACCATTAGGGAATATATGCATTGTCATACAATGGTAAGAATGCCTAGGTCCCTGAAAAGGTCCTTGATTAAGTGTGACAGGTGAGGTGGTGGTTGGGAACTGCCAGCTGGTAAGAAGGCTAGAGGAGGAGACTGCAGTCTGATAACATTATTGTGTCATATCTGTAACAGGTTAGAGCTTCCAGAGTTGAGGGGAGAGGAGTCTTGAGATAGTGTAGGAGTAGAAAATGTGCAGCAGACACTAACCGTGAATTGACAGGCTAGGAATAATACAAATGTTAGGAAGAAGTGAGTATTGCTGCTAGCAGTCATAGCAGAGATGTAGGACCACAATTGAAGGAGAAGTTAAAGGAAGAGTATCAGGTCACTAGCATTTTCAAGCCAAGTGCTCAGCTGAATCAGATGACAGAGCATTTAGGACCTTTGTGTAATGATTTCATGAAAAATGATCAAATAGTGATAGTGAGTGTGGAAGGGAACTGATTGTATAGAGTCAGGTTGGACAACATAGGTAGTGACCTGAGCAAGATAGCTTATCTAACTGGTAATACAAATGTGAACATAGTTGAGCTGTTCTGGTGACATATCCACCTCATCTTGGCAATCTTGTATGGTGAGTCACTTTGGAGCACACATTGCACTGGTGCTGCAGGTAACACTCAGGAAACAGAGCTGCACTAACAATGGCTTCAATTTCTATCTTGGTGGATTTGAGTTTCTTGTCCACTGTGACAAATACACCTCCTCCATTTCCTGTTAGTCTACCCTTTTGATATGCACTTACATTTTCCACAAAAATCTAACTCTTACCAAAGTCAAGTTTCAACCAAATTTCTGTGCCTAATATTATGTGAGCTTCACTGCTTTTCAGGAGCACTTTAAACTCTGGTGTGAACGCTTTGGCAGTTAACCTCTAGGATTTTAATACTTTCATATGTGGGAGGCATTTCTTGTTCTCTTACACTGCTACTTATGGGTTTCCAATAGCAATCGTTACTGGACTGGATGGAAAGTTGCCTAATATAAAAACCCCTGTGTGCACTCCACACACAGTCAGCTACCTGGGTTAAAATTAAAATTTAAAACAGTCTTGATCACAATCTTGTTAAAATATTTTGTTATTGGAGCGAGTGACCGGTTTCGGATCTATGAAAGAGTCATCTTCAGACTCTGTAAAGATATATTGCCAAAGTAGTATAGACATTATAATAAGCATATAAAAATATAAAAATAAGATAAACGGTAATAAATTATAGCCAGAGCAGTGGATGGACACTGCTACATGAGTTCCATTGACCCTCAATGCTTGTGTAACTGCTGACTGTGCATGGAGGGAATGGGGCTGGTCACACCCACCGTTCTGAGTATGACATCATAAGTAGCCAATCAGAAAACATGTTGATGATTAGATAACTTAATACATAACTACGAAGGAACAGTTACAGTTAGAATACACCATAATGTCAATTACTGATCATTATTTGTCAATGAATGTAAATTATCTATTAAAATGGTTCATTGGTATGAAATAAGGCTTAGAGTATGCTGCGCTCTAAACTCAGAACTACAAAATCTGCACCAAAGATTGTCATTGCCTCAGCATTTACATGGATAATCAAGGGTTGCCATGGACATGACGTCCTGTTCCACTGTGGACGTTAGTGGTGCTGTCAAAGATTGTACTAGGTGGAGATATGTCGTATGTTACGGTTATGTGATGCTGTAGAAATACAGTTAATTTTGCTCTCTTCTGATGTCAGCGCCATGGAAAATAACTGTACTATGGTGGAACCACACCAACATTTCTGTAATATCAGTTACTAAAGTGCATCGATAGTTGCCGTGGGAAGGGCGTCCTAGCCCAGTGAGGCAGGCATCAGACGATCAGAGATTATTGTGTACTGCGAAAGATGTCTCAAGGGTTGACATTCAACCACGAAAACAGGGTTTGCATAGGTATGTCAGCAGTTGCCATAGATTATTTACACCACTGGTAATTTTGTGTATAGTAAAAGGACAGATCAGTCGGAAGCATAAGAGATCTTTTTCTCAAAGTAGTCAAGAAACTCACATCTATTGAAATAGAAATTGAAGCTCCATCCCACCTGTAGGTTGTTTCGTCAAGACTCACTATCAGGTGTGGAGGCTCACCAGATATACAGTTCACTGGTGCTTATGTTCCTCAATCATACTGTTATTGTCAGAGGAGACTTCAGTCATTTAACAATCAATTGGAAAATTTACACCTTTGTAAGTGGTGAACATGACAAGGCATTAAAATTGGTATCGGTGACAATGAGGCAGTTGCAGCAACAACAATTATCAAAGTACAAATGCCAACTAAAATAAGTAGAAATGTTTATATGTTCCAAAACCTAAAAATAGAGGCTGTTGAGTCATATCTCATTGAAGAACTTGAAACTTGGACAGGAGCATGTAGAATAACTGTAGTTCAAGTTTAAATGAATAATTGACCATGCACTGGATAGATATGTACCTGGAAGAACAGTTCATGATGGGAGGGACCCTCCTTGGTAAAAATTCACAGTAAATAAACATCTCACTATGCAGAGACTACTGCATAATAGTTATAAAACAAACCATAAGGCTATAGCTAGAGATATGATAAATAAAATGCATTTGGCTGTCAAGAGGACAATACATGAACCCTTCAGTGACCACCACAGCACAATATTATTGAAAGAGCTCTCAAAAAATCCAAAGGAATTCTGGTCATATGTAATGGCTGTTAGTGAAAATACAAATAGTGGCCAGACACTCATTGATGACAAGGGAACTCAGATTAAGGGTATCAATGGAAAAGGCGAAATACTGAACTCTGTTTTCAAATCTTCCTTCACAAAGGAAAATCTATTAGGATTGACACAGTTTCATTCTCACCTCACTGCAGAAATGACTCATAAAGATATTATTGGCAGTGATGTTAAGAAACATCTCAACAAAGTTCAAGGGCCCAATAGATTCCTAGCAGATCCTATTGAGCCCTTATAGCTGTGTTAGCCACTTTTTTAACCATGATATACCAGAGATGCTTCTAATAATATTGTGTCCGGTAGTTGGAAGAAAGCACCGGTCTCACATGCCTGCAAGGAAAGCAGCATAAGTGACCCACAAAACTATACCTGAATATCATTTACATCCATTTGTAATAGAATCTTAGAATGTATTCTGAACCAAACATAATGAGACATCTGCAACAAAATAGCATCCCCCACACCAACATCAATCATGTGATACCCAACTCATGCTTTTTTTTGCAGGCCATCCTGAAAGACGTGGATCAAGGTAGTCAGAAATATGCATTATTTCTTAACTTCTCAAAAGCTTCTTTCTCATTACCACACCAATACCTTTATCAGAAGTATGTTTCTATATGGGTATCAAACAAAACTTGTGACTGGATTGTCTTCTTGGTATGAAGGATGCAACATATTATCTTGGATGGAGAGTCATAGACAGGTGTAGAAGTAACTTCCAGAGTCCCCAGGGATGTGTGTTGCACCCTTGCTGGTCAAGTTGTATGTTAATGACTTTGCAGGAAATATTAATACACTCCTGGAAATTGAAATAAGAACACCGTGAATTCATTGTCCCAGGAAGGGGAAACTTTATTGATACATTCCTGGGGTCAGATACATCACATGATCACACTGACAGAACCACAGGCACATAGACACAGGCAACAGAGCATGCACAATGTCGGCACTAGTACAGTGTATATCCACCTTTCGCAGCAATGCAGGCTGCTATTCTCCCATGGAGATGATCGTAGAGATGCTGGATGTAGTCCTGTGGAACGGCTTGCCATGCCATTTCCACCTGGCACCTCAGTTGGACCAGCGTTCGTGCTGGACGTGCAGACCGCGTGAGACGACGCTTCATCCAGTCCCAAACATGCTCAATGGGGGACAGATCTGGAGATCTTGCTGGCCAGGGTAGTTGACTTACTCCTTCTAGAGCACGTTGGGTGGCACGGGATACATGCGGACGTGCATTGTCCTGTTGGAACAGCAAGTTCCCTTGCCGGTCTAGGAATGGTAGAACGATGGGTTCGATGATGGTTTGGATGTACCGTGCACTATTCAGTGTCCCCTCGATGATCACCAGTGGTGTACGGCCAGTGTAGGAGATCGCTCCCCACACCATGATGCCGAGTGTTGGCCCTGTGTGCCTCGGTCGTATGCAGTCCTGATTGTGGCGCTCACCTGCACGGCGCCAAACACGCATACGACCATCATTGGCACCAAGGCAGAAGCGACTCTCATCGCTGAAGACGACACGTCTCCATTCGTCCCTCCATTCATGCCTGTCGCGACACCACTGGAGGCGGGCTGCACGATGTTGGGGCGTGAGCGGAAGACGGCCTAACGGTGTGCGGGACCGTAGCCCAGATTCATGGAGACGGTTGCGAATGGTCCTCGCCGATACCCCAGGAGCAACAGTGTCCCTAATTTGCTGGGAAGTGGCGGTGCGGTCCCCTACGGCACTGCGTAGGATCCTACGGTCTTGGCGTGCATCCGTGCGTCGCTGCGGTCCGGTCCCAGGTCGACGGGCACGTGCACCTTCCGCCGACCACTGGCGACAACATCGATGTACTGTGGAGACCTCACGCCCCACGTGTTGAGCAATTCGGCGGTACGTCCACCCGGCCTCCCGCATGCCCACTATACGCCCTCGCTCAAAGTCCGTCAACTGCACATACGGTTCACATCTACGCTGTCGCGGCATGCTACCAGTGTTAAAGACTGCGATGGAGCTCCGTATGCCACGGCAAACTGGCTGACACTGACAGCGGCGGTGCACAAATGCTGCGCAGCTAGCGCCATTCGACGGCCAACACCGCGGTTCCTGGTGTGTCCGCTGTGCCGTGCGTGTGATCATTGCTTGTACAGCCCTCTCGCAGTGTCCGGAGCAAGTATGGTGGGTCTGACACACCGGTGTCAATGTGTTCTTTTTTCCATTTCCAGGAGTGTAGTAACTTCTGACTTTTCATCAATGAAGCAGTTATCTATTATGAATAACAGTCTAAAAATGGCCATGTGTCAAAGCCATTTCAACATGGTGCAGATATGGACAACTTGCTGCATTAAGCTCCAAAATATAAAATTTAACAAAGGAAACAATCAATTTTTGACAAAATGATTTTATTGGATAGATAAAAAATCTACTCACCAAGTGGCAGCAGAACACACACATAAATGAAGGTTGTAATAATGCAAGCTTTCGGAGCCAGTGGCTCCTTTTTCAGGCAGAAGGGTTGAAGGGGAAGGAAGAGGGTTGAAGGAAAAGGATTGGAGAGGTCTAGGAAAAGGGATAGATTTTGGGGACGTCACCCACAACCATGGGTCAGAGGAGACCCCTGACTCTCGGTTCTGGGTGACTTGCCCAAAATTTACCCTTTTTTTAGACCTTTCCAGTCCTTTTTGTTCACTCCTCTTCCTTCCCCTTCAACCCTTTTGCCTGAATAAATAGCCACTGGCTCCAAAAGCTTGCCCAACTACAACCTTCTTTTGTGTGTGTGTGTTCTGCCACCGCTTCATGAACAGGTAAAATATAAAATTTGTATTACAGCATCAATGAATCACAATCGGAATTGGTCAAATAATACAAATACCTTGGTGTAACAATTTGTAGGACTCTGTAATGGAACAATCACATAGGCTCAGTCATAGATAGAAAGTCGGCTACAGACTTCAGTTTCATTGGTAGGATACTAAGAAAATGCAATCAGTCTACTATGGAAATTGCTCTCAAAACAATTGTATAATTCATCCTACACCTATGCTTCTGAGTGTGGGACCTGTACCAGATAGGACTATGAAGGCAGCACAAATGGTCTCACGTTTGTTTGGCCTATGGTAGAGCAACACAGAAACACTGAAAAAACGGAACTGGCAGATGTTTGAAGACAGATGCGACCTGTTCCATGAGCCTTTTTACATTGTTTCAAGAAGTACTGTTAAGTGATAAATCTAGAATATACTACAAATTCATACATATTGCTTGCATAGGGATGAAGAAGTCAAAATTAGATTAATTAAATCTTGCTCAGATGCATTGAAGCAAACATTCTTTCCATGCTCCACACTCAGATGGAACAGGAAGAAGCTGTATAAATTGGCTCATTAGAAAATAGCATCCACCATGCACTCACAGTGGTTTGAAGAGAACTGATGTAAATGTAGATGCAGAGAATACAAATGTGAGGTGGGGGATATGATACTGTGAAATAATTGTGATGGAGCCCTGAAAGTCCTAAGCCAAAGAAAGGCACTTCAAGAAGATGGCATTCCCTCAGAATTATTGACATCTTTGGGAGAGCCAGCTATGATGGTATTACATTTGGTGTGCAAAGTATGAGGCAGGAAAAATACCATCAGCTCCAAGAAGACTGTGACAATTCAAATTCCAAAGAGGGGTGCTGACACATTTGAATACTGCCGAACCATCACTTTTGTAAATCATAAGTGCAAAATACTGACACAAATTATTTACAGAAGAAAGGAAAAGCTTGTAGAAATTGAATACGAGGGTGGTTTGAAAAGTTCTCGGAATCACCACGAGAGGTCAGTGCTAGCACAACAAGTTGTACACGTAATATTCACTGGACAGTTGCCCGTAAACATGTGCCACATCAGTGATCTTGGAAGAGAGCTGTGATGGTGATGTGGCTCTGTTTTGCTACCACCTAGTAATTTGCGAGATGGAAAAAATTGAGATTTGAGCAGTGATTAAGTACGTCATAAAGAAAGGTATGAAAGCAAAGGACATTCATTCTGATTTTCAGAATACACTGGGGGACTCTGCTCCTTCTTATTCAACTGTTGCCAAGTGGACAAATGAATTTAAATTTGGTCAGCAGAGCTTAGATGATGATCCATGCAGTGGTCGGCCAAGGTGTATGACTGCTCCATAAATCATTGCAGAAGTTCACAAAATGGTCATGGAGGATTGCTGGTTGAAAGTGTGTGAAATTTCTCATGCTTGCCAGATGTCATCCAAAAGGGTATATCACATTTTAACTGAAGAATTAGAAATGAGAAAATTATCTGTAAGATGGGTGCCACGACTCCTGATGCTGGATCAAAAACACATGAGAATGGACATATTGGAACAATGTTTGGCCCATTTTTGGAGAAACAAACAAGATTTTTTGCATTGGTTTGTGACCACAGATGAAACTTGGGTGCACTACTATACCCCAGAGACTAAACAACAATCAGAGCTTTGGAAACATGCAGATTCTCTGCCACCAAAGAAAGCTAAGACAATTCCTTCGACAGGAAAGGTCATGTCATCACCGGGCAAAAAATTGATGGAGAATACTATGATAACCTTCTGGACAAATTGAGACAAAAGATATGTGAAAAAAGGCCAGGTTTAGCAAGGAAGAAAGACATTTTCCATCAAGACAATGCGCGCCTGCACACATGCGCTGTCGCCATGGCAAAATTACATGAACTATGGTATGAATTGTTGTCACACCCACCTTATTCACCTCATCCCAAAACTGAAAATTTTTCTTGGTGGACAATGAGTCACTTCAAACGAAGAATTGATAGCCAGAGTTGACAACTATTTTGCAGGCCTGGAGGAAACTAATTTTCAAGATGGGATCAAGGCACTGGAAGGTTGTTGGACCAAGAGCACTAACCTACAAGGAGACTACACTGAAAAATAGAAAAAGTTTCAGTGATGTAAGTACCTTTTTAATATTCCACTCTGGGAACTTTTCAAACCACCCTTCTATTAGTCTTGGTTCCAGAGAAATGAAGACACACAGAAGGCAATACTGACCCTGTTACTAATCACGGGAGGTATGTTACCATAGAGCAAACTTTGTGTTTGACATTTTTATTTTTAGTAAAGGCTTTTGAAAAATTTGACTGAAGCAAACTTTGTGAAATTCTGAAGGTATTGCATATAAAATATAGGGATAAAAAGGGTATCTACAGAAACCATACTGGATTTATGAGTTGGAGGATATGAAAGGGAAGCAGTGGTTGAGTAGGTAGTGAGACAAGGCTATAACCCATCCCCATTGTTATTCTATCTGTACATTGAGCAAGCTGTGTTGGAAATGGAGAATTTTGGAAATGAAATTTAAGTTCAGAGAGGAGAAATTATAACTTTCATATTTGCCAATGACATCTTAATTTTGTCAGGGACAGCTAGGACTTCGTAGATCAACTGAAAAGAATAGATGTCTTTGAAAGAAGTTATAACAAGCTTTTGAAATATGGCACTGCAGGATAATCTTGACGATTAGATGAATGTATTGGATAACTAAAGAAGAGGTAATAAACTGAATCAGGAAAAAAAGAAATGTAGGGCACATTATGCCTAAAAGAAGGAACTGGTTGATTGTGAATTCAGCACTGGGGTGGAGAGAGAGAGATGAGAGTGAGAGAGAGAGAGAGAGAGAGAGAGAGAGAGAGAGAGAGAGAGAGAGAGAGTCAGTAATCAAATTCAAATGGATCTTGATTGCCGTAGTTTTGCATAGATGAAGATGCATAGGAGAGATTAGCAAGAAGAGGTGCATCAGGCAAGTCTTTGGGCTGAAGGCCACAGTAATAAGCACCAAAATCACCTTTCCTTAAAAGATGACTTTCTGGCCACATCATAAAAGCTTGGTGTATCATAAAACGACTTATCCCCATGTACAGGCTGCAGTTAAAGAACAGCATTCTACAATGTAACAGCTATGTTAAAAACTTTAATAATTTGTATCATAATGATAAGTCATTATTATACTACCACTCTATTGTTTTATTTTTTAACACATTACATATCTCTTTAATTGTTTTCTTGAGTAATTTTGTAGCCCTGCAAGCTAAAATAATTAGTGAGGTATCCTGAATATGCATATGTGCATTTAAATCTGGCAAAACATTGGCTGTTCCTCATAATTGTTTCTGTTAGTGTAGTCTGTATTAAAATCAAATGTTGTTGTTTCCTTTGAATTACAATGGTCACACAGCTATATTTTTTTCAGATGCTTTGTACAATTTTGATCATGGAGATCGTCAGGTGACTGGTCCCCTTGGTACTGCTGGTATTTTTACTACTTACCCAGCACCTTACTTATCACTTGTTGGAGCATTTATAAATGAGGTGAGTGCTAACACAAATTTATGAAGTTAAGTGAAAGTTATTAGGATTTTCAAATGACTTACAGGAATGCAGGAGGACAATGTTGTTGATTGTCACCAATATTTCAACATTTGGACATTCCATCATTTTCAAATCACAAATACTATGAGAGAATTTATTTATTTATTTTATTTTGATCCAACATCAACTGATTACAAAAAAATTTTTTTTTTGTTCCAGTCTTCTGGATAAGTCAGAGCCTTACTTACTAGGGTTACATGTTATTGGCTGGCACTTTTCTCTACAAAACTTTTTCTAAATTTAGTTGAGAGAACAGAGTTACATATATGGACTGTACAGAAAAAAAAGTTGTTATTGCCATACTTAGATTAAGGAGTCTACAGTTTGTAACAGTATTCATATCTGACATTCAAATATTTACAGTTTGTGACACAGTCTAAGACCTGAGATTACATATATTTTTAGATAGATGGTCTTCCATCATACGAATGTACTAAATCTAGAAACTCATCTATTGAATATACAGGATTGTTTAGGAGCCATAATTTTAATTTCATTTTTAGTTTTGTAATGGGCAATTTGGAGATATTAGGATGGAAGCAATTCAGTAGTTTTATGCCTGCATAGTGAGGGCTTTTCTCATAATGTGTTGTTCTATGAGAGATGATGTGGGGTCTCTCTCTACCTCTAGTGTTGTGATCGTGTATTTCTTTATTAAGTGTTTTGTTACTGTTTACTGCCATAATGATTATCTTCAGCACATACAGGTTATGAACAGTTAGTATTTTAAATTCTTTAAACAAATTTCTGCAGGACTCCCTGGCACATTTCTTTCCCATAATTCTAAGTGACTTCTTTTGTAAGGTAAGTACACTTTTCATATTACCTTTACTGTTGGATCCCCATACCTCTATCCCATAACTTAGATGAGATTCAAATAGTGCAAAATATATTTGCCTCAGAGTGGTGATGTTGCAAAAAGGTGTCAGTTTTCTTAGGACATATATGGTAGTACATAGCTTTCTGCAAATATAATTCACATGATCAGACCAGTTTAACTCTGCATCTAGTGTCAGGCCAAGAAATTTGGTCGAGTATTGTTTTTTAATGTATTCGTCACCAATTAAGATTTGGTTTTCATGAGTTTTTTGCCTCCCAAGATCAAATTCAATATAGACAGATTTATTTGTGTTTAATTTTAGTTTGTTTTCATTAAAATACTGCAGAATTAAGCCTGCTGCAGTATTGGATTCCACTTCGAGCTGTGAATAGCTTGGATTGCTGCATATTAATGTGGTATCATCTGCATATAAGATAGCTGTTGCATGGTTTGTTATGGACTGAATATCATTTACATAGATAATAAAAAGAAGTTGTCCTAATATTGACCCCTGTGGGATACCAAAATTTATGTCAGTGGTGTTTGATTTGTATGTTCCCTCTGTAGTGCTAATAGACACAAACTGCTTCCTATTTGTCAAGTAGGACCTCATCAGATTATGGGCTGTGCCTCAAATGCCATAGTTCCACAGTTTGTCCAGCAATATGGTCGTATCAACACAGTCAAACGCTTTTTGTAAGTCTAGAAAGATGCCACATACATGTTCTTTGTTATCTATTGCTTGAGTGACACCTTCGATTAAGTTTGATGCTGCTGTAATGGTGGATGACCCCTTGACAAACCCATACTGCCCCTTAGAAATCACTTTTTTGCATACCAGGAAGTTCCAGATTCTTATGTATATTACTTTCTCAAAGATTTTGGATATTATTGGAAGAACAGAAATGGGTCGAAAGTTTTCTACTAAATTCCTGTTTCCTTTTTTGAAAATAGGCACAACTCGGGCAATTTTCAACTCATCTGGAAATAGACCATCTTCCATATGAGAATTGATAACTGTTGATCAAGGTGATGCAATTTTATGTATACATTTCTTAAGAGTGTCCAGACTAAGACCATCATATCCTGCTGCATGGGAGTTCTTTAAGCTACTCACTACTTCAATTATTTCTTCTTTACTTGTTGGCATCAAAAATATACTTCCTGACACTGGTGTTCCTCTGAATTTGTATTTATGATTTT
Source organism: Schistocerca nitens (assembly GCF_023898315.1). Classification (NCBI taxonomy): domain Eukaryota; kingdom Metazoa; phylum Arthropoda; class Insecta; order Orthoptera; family Acrididae; genus Schistocerca; species Schistocerca nitens. The sequence goes on along the minus strand of NC_064618.1, from coordinate 278,958,228 downwards.
TAAGCTGATTGTTTATGCTGGAGCCAACAGAAGCAAAGTAATTGTTAAATAGATCTGCTATCTTATTCTGATCAGTTTCTATTGTGCCGTTTATCAGCAAGTGATTTTCAGTAGTATGGTTCCCAGATTTACCTATTTCTCTATTTACTAGTGACCATGATGTTTTGGAGATATTATTTGAGTTCTGAATGACACTTTTAAAATGTTTCTGTTTTTCTGAAATTTGGAGGTCTACATAGTATTTCTGGTACTTTTTGAATTCTTCTTTTAATTTTTTATTGCTCAAGTCATTTAACATAGCATACTCATACCATCTTAGTTTTTCTCTAGCCTCAGTGACTGAACTTGATATCCAGTTTCGGGTTACAGCATGTGACTGAATTCTCTTTTTTATTAATGGGCAGGCTTGGTTAAGAATGTAGAATAGTTCACTTGAGAATTTGCCATAACTATGAAGTGTCATTAGAACACTGTTCCAATCCACATTCCTTAGCATATTATTCAACTGAGTTATATTTTGGTCTGTATTCACCCTAATATATCTATAGCAACTGTGTGTAGGAACCTTTTTTATGTGCACACTTAGTTCTACTGCATGGTGGTCTGACAAAGCACTTATAATAACAGAAGATGTAAGATCATAAAGATGAATACCAGTGATTATGTTATCCATTGCAGACTGGCATGTCTCAGTCTCCCTGGTTGCAGTGTTTATCAGGTATCTTACATTATATTCAAGCAGAGTATTCTTGAATAGTCTAGTGTGTAACTTATCTGCTAATACATTTATGTTGAAATCTCCTATAATTACTAACTTGTTCAGGTGTGATATAAAAACATTCTCTATCATGTCACAAAACATTGTTAAGAAAACTTCGAAGTTTCCACCTGGTGGTCTATATAAACATATAACATAAATTTCATCATTTGGTATTTTTATACATGCTTCACATAATTCAGTTGTCCCTTCTAATGAATATTTACTTACATTTACAGAATTAAAATCAAATGTGCTCTTAACATACATTGATACACCCCCACCTCTGATAGTAGATCTGCAAATCTTATTAGCTAGTACCATGTTTAGAGGTTTACAAAGTTCTAATTTGGCATCAGATAGCCAGTGTTCACTAATACGAAGCACATCAGGCATAGTTTCATTTACAAACACGTCTAATTGTTCATATTTCTTGCCCAAGCCCTGTACATTCTGGTGGATTATTTTAAAGTTGTAAATACCTTGTTGTAGATTTCTCTGCTTTACTGACTTAAAGAAGGTATTTTGTGGTGTCATACTCCGTTCCTTGCCCTGGGGAGGTACCAAAAATCCTCCAGAAGGACAGGTTTTCTGCACAGCTATGCATAGTGTTTTAAACCCCTGGTGGGTGGTGCTGCATTGATGTGGAAACAAAAAGGTCATGTATACAAAAAGACAACACACATAGTAAACAACTAGTGCCACCATGCAACTAAAGATGACTAACAGCAGACTTTATTGATTGTGAAACATTGACCAACAGCAGATGAACATGTATTTCTAACTCTGTCCCACTGTTGTTTAACTGGTGAGGGAGTAGAATTCCAAGCTGAATTTAGGCAAAATCTTCTGTATCTATTCATAAGGTCATATGCTAGTGCAATCTCAAAGCCATCCCAGTAACTGGAATTGCACACTAGAATCTCTGTGTTGTTATGGTCCATAGGCTGACCAGTACTAAGGCAGTGTCTTGGAATGTCAGTTTTTTCTAGATTTTGTAAATGTGTATGCTTCATATAATACTCCTTCGAAGTCCTATTGGTCTGACCAATATATGGCATGCCAGAACTGCAGGGAATAAGGTAGACACTCACCTAATACAAATGAAGATTAATCATCCTTTACAGATCCTAAGAAGGGCTTTAATCATAGACAGTGATCAAAAAACTCACTTCACTCCATATTTCTTCAGAATATAACCAGTTCTGTTAAAAATACTACCTGCAAAAGGCAAAATAGCTTTTGGCTTAGACACTGCCTCATTCTCATTGCCCACCCAATTCAAAGTTACTTTGTAATGCTATGTATGTCTGTTCTGTCTCTCAATATCCCCATTCTGAAAAAAGGTAACTGAAGGCTGGATATCTCAGTTGGCACTTTCAGGGTCTAAAATTACATGTTTCCTATGAACTATGGTAGAAAGTACATCATCACACTGAGACATGGTTATTACAGTGAGCCTGAAGATACGAAATCAGTATTAAATGGCTTCCTATCAATGACATGGCCAAAATACCATCATCCTCCCTCCTGACCAACACATCAATGAAGGGCAAGCAGCCATCCTTTTCTATATTCCCAATGAAGCAAATGTTTGGTAGGATTGAATTTAGATTTTCTAAATAGCTTTACAAAATCTCACTGCCATGAGACTCAATGAGAGAAGTGTTATCTACACATGGAAAAAAGCTGATAGGTTTTTATGTTGCCAATTCCAGGGCATCTTTCTCAAAATCTTACAAAAAATATTAGCAGCAGTGACAAAGGTCTCCCCATCACAGTGTCACCTGTCTGCTTATAAAACTGGTCACTGAATAAAAATCCATATAGATACAAAAAGTGTGGTGTCACCGCCAGACACCACACTTGCTAGGTGGTAGCTTAAATCGGCCGCGGTCCATTAGTACATGTTGGACCCGCGTGTCGCCACTGAGTGATCGCAGACCGAGCGCCACCACAAGGCAGGTCTCGAGAGATGGACTAGCACTCGTCCCTAGTTGTACGACGACATTGCTAGCGACTACACGTACGAAGCCTTGCTCTCATTTGCCGAGAGACAGTTAGAATAGCCTTCAGCTAAGTTAATGGCTACGACCTAGCAAGGCGCCATTAACCATTTGTAACGTTGCATGTACCTCAAGATAGAGTCTCACTTCTATCATCCAGAATGCTGTATACCAAAGGACAATATAAAAGTTAAGTGTTCTAGTAGCTACGTTCTTTTCTTTATCACATTCATTATGAATCTTGTTCCAGACTTAACGCCAGAAGGCGTGAGTTGACGCGTGCCCTTTCGGCTACTTCACTGTGGACTGGCTGCCTTAACAGTCCACTGCAAAAAGGACTTGTGCTCTGAGGGTTCCATACAAACTTCATTATGTATGTAGGTGGACCATCATTACTGGGAACTGAGAAACTGGATGATCTTCACCTGTTATCAGTATCACATCCTGAGAATTCCAGAACTTTCAAGAGTTTTTTAATTTTAAGTTTAAATATTTTTGTGTAATTTCACATTTGCTATTGTAATTTTTTCATATTTTATTTTATTAATTTTGAAGATATATTAACATGCTATGCTAACTGGCAATTGCAGACATATCAACTCCATCTGCTTTCATCACTTTTGCAATTACTGGTAAAATTTGATGGAAGTCTCCAGAGAAGAAAACAGTACAGCTAGCCATAAAGCTACCGTTGTTAGGCAAATATCAAATTGTTATGGGATACTGGAACCTCATCTCAAACTATGGAAATGCTGTCCTGCATCATTACCAGTATTACTTTCCTTTGAAACATTATGGATGCCGTATGTGTCACAGACATACACTGTCAGTATGATAATTGGGTGGCCTTATGCCTGTCACTACTAGATGGCAAAGGTATCATTTTCACAACAGCAGGGGATTTCATTTCATCATAACTTGGCCATTTAGCATGAAATATTTATAAATTATGTACACAAACCTTCCTCATGGGTCACTGTACCTGTTACTGAGAACCAGATCAAAATCCTTACAATATTTCCTGAGATTTTTGACAAATTATGAGTGCAATGTGATTTTGTAATGGCGAAAACAATTTTTTATGTGGTGTAATTACAGTTTACTAATTTTTGGATTTATCATTCACTTGTACTGTGTCACCTTGTTTCTTGTTAATTTTTGTGGTTTTAGGGTAACAGATAGTACCCTATAAGTTTTGATGAGTGAATTTGTGAGTATCAATGTATGTGACATAACTAGTCATATCTTTTGATTGCACTGATTTGAAACTTAAATTTTTTATGCCATCAGGAGACTATAGGCGTTAGTATACGAGATAGATTTCAACTTCATATGCCCACCCATTCATGAGAAGAATATGTCTTAACAGACGGACAAACAGACAGACAAATGAACAAAAATTGATCCTATAAAGATTCAGTTTTTCTTGATTTATGTATGGATCTCAAAAAAGTAAGTTAAAGCAAACATGTGTCAAAACAAGTTGGTTCATTCAACACCAAACCTAATCTCAGTTAACCATAATGAATATGATAGAGAAATATGAGTGAAGGAAGGGACCATGTCAAAACTTATTAAAATGTCAAGAATCACTCAAACTTGTGGACTCAACAGTGAAGTGAGGTGTTTTGTTACACAGCACGTTGGAGCACCTATGTTCCTGGCAGTAGGCCTAAGATGAACTGCTTCCCCAGAGGATCATATAATCTAGAGCAGGATAACACAATAAAAGCTAAAATTCTTGATAGTATCTTATGACATGGAACTTTTTTTGTGGAGTCTCCCTCTTCACCCATTCTGGCAGGTCAGGGGTCGACAAGAGGTTCGTGAACTTACCCCACTTATTGCCCGAACTGCCCATTCCTGAGCCAAAAATATCCTTTTAGAATGGGAAGAGTTACCCTAAAATATAATACCATATGACATAATCGAATGAAAATAAGCAAAGTAGACTAATTTTTGTGTTGAACGATCACTCACTTCAGATACCAATAGAATAGTAAAAATAGCAGCATTAAGTCTTTGAACAAGATCCTGAACGTGGGCTTTTCACGACAGTCTATCTGAGCACCTAGAAATTTGAACTGTTCAGCTTCACTAATCGTATGCGCATTCTGTGAAATTAAAATGTCAGGTTTTGTTGAATTTTGTGTTAGAAACTGTAAAAACTGAGTCTTACCGTGGTTTAGCATTATTTATTTTCTACAAGCCATGAACTAGGTCATGAACTGCACTGTTTGAAACTGAACCAATGTTACATACGACATCCTTTACTACCAAGCTAGTCTCATCAGCAAACAGAAATATTTTAGAGTTACTCGTGATACTAGTGGGCATATCACTTATATAAAAAGGAACAGGAGTGGTCCCATCACTGATCCCTGGGACATTCTCCCCCCCCCCTCCCCCCCTCCTCCCACTTGACCATATCCCACCATACCCCACGTCACAGACATCACAGCCATTCTCAACATTTTCTATCTGTTGCTAAAGTAAGAAGTGAACCAATTGGGAGATACTCCCCATATTACATAGTTGTTCAACTTCTGGAGCAATATTTTGTGGTCAACACAATCAAACACCTTAGTTAAATCAAAAATTATACCTAGCATTCAAAACCTTTTGTTTAACCCATCCAGTACCTCACAGAAAAAAGTGAATATAGCATTTTCAATTGTTAAACAACTTCTAAAGCCAAATTGTACATTTGATAGCAAATCGTTGATATAAAATGATCAATTATCCTTACATCACAGCCCTTTCAATAACTTTAGAAAACACTGATGACATAGAAATAGGTCTAAAATTATCTTCATTATCCATTTCTCTCTTTTTATAAAGCAGCTCTACTACTCAGTACTTTAATCGTTCAGGAAACTGACCATTTGTAAAGGTAAAATTACAAATATGGCTAAATACAGGACTAACATGTGCAGCACAGTACTTTAATATTCTGCTAGGCACTCCATCACAACCATGAGAGTCCTTAGTCTTCAGTGATTTAATTGTTGACTCAATCTCCCCATCATCTGTATCACAGAGGAGTGTTTCAGACATCTATCTTGGAAAGGCATTTGCCAAGAAAGTTATATGATTCCCTGTAGAAACTAAATTTTTATTTAATTCACCAGCAATGCTCAGAAAATGATTGTTAAATGTGGTACATATATCTGATTTGTCAGTAACAGAAATATTTTTACTATGAACTGACTTTATATCAGCGACCTTGTGCTGCCAGCCAGACACTTCCTTCACAACTGACCATATGGTTTTAATTTTATCCTGCGAATTAGCTATTCTATTTGCATACCACATATTCTTTGCCTTCCTAATGACATTTTTAAGCACCTCACAATACTGTCTGTAATGGGCTACTGTAGCTCGATTGTGACTACTTCTAACATTTTGATATAATTCCCGCTTTGTTCTACGCTCTATCCTTATCTCACTAGTCAGCCACCCGGGCTGCCTATTACTGCTAGTACCCTGTTTAGTGTGTTCTAATGGAAAGCTACTCTCAAACAGCATGAGATTATTTCTCTACTGCTCCACTCTCAAATAGTACATTGGAAAAATGAACAATTAAATCTTCCTGAGTGAGAGTCTCTTATTTTAGTATGATGGTCATTTTTCCCAATGTAGGTGGGAGTCAATAAAATGTTTTTAATTCGAAGGAGAAAGTGGATGACTTAAATTTTGTGAAAAGACCTCACTGCCACAATAAATGCCTCTGTTTTAATGATTAAGCTGTATCCTGCTGCTTGTGTGGGTGAGTGTGAGTGCACCGAGTATAGTGTTACTGCATGTATATATTTGAATCAATCACCAACTGTAACAGCATAGACCGGCCACTAGAGGCTGCCTATTGGAAGTGTGCATGTGACATGGCCTCTGCTGCACCATCTGCTGGCGACTCACATGTATATATGCACAGAGCACTGCTCACTTACTCTCGCTATGTTCTTGTAGTTTGTACCACTCATGTCAGTTGTTATGTGTATCACTTACGTTGCACCTTCTGTATGATTCTTTTGTCTTTTTACATTTGGAATCACATGAGGCTCATTTCCATTATTGTTCAGAGGTTTATGAATAAAGCCTATTTGTATTACTTGGACCGGTTTCATGTATTATTTGGTTAATACAGATGCACGTCTTTGAACTTTTCCAATGTCCTCCATCAACTCTATCTGGTAAGAATCCCATACTGCACATCGTTATTCCAGAATAGTACACAAAAGGGTAAAAAACTAGACTAAACTCTGTCTGTACAGGTCTCGGCAGATCGTAATGGTACTGAGCGACTGCCATGATATCCTCAGCCTCAGGCAACACTGGGATGCAAATATGGAGGGGCATGTGGTCAGCACACTGCTCTCCTGGCCTTTTTCAGTTTTTGTGAATGGAGCAGCTACTTCTTAGTCAAGTAGCTCCTCAATTTGCTTCACAAGTGCTGAATGCAACCTGCTTGCCAACAGCACTCAGCAGACCAGACGGTCTTCCATCCTTGTGTTAGCTGAGCCCGACAGCACTTCAAACTTACAGGAACTGGTGTTACTGTTCAATGATCTGACAGGAACTGATGTTATTGCTGTGCCAAGGCTGTTGGTAGACAGAAGAGTATTGTAAGCAATCTCTTTAGTGGATATATTGGAGTTTCTAAGTGCTCTGCCTATAAAACCCAATCTTCAGTACTCCTATGGATGACTTCACACATTTTATTGTTACTATACAGTCAATGTAGCATCATCTGCAGACTCTTCAGAGGGCTGCTCAAAATGTCTCATAACTTGTTTATATGTGAGATCTGTTCGAAAAATTCCAGAACTTCGTCCACACAATTTTTCTATACTAACCTTTTTATTGTGCATTATCACCTTCAAAATACTCTCCTCCACAATTGGTACATTGCTCCCAACACCATTTCCATTTCCAGAAGTAGTATTGGTATGCCTCTTGCTGGACTGTGTGAAGTGCTGTCTGAAAGTTTTCTTTTATATCATCTATCATTGCAAATCTCCCTCCTTTCAATGGGATTTCAACTTTGGAAATAAAAAAAAGTCCACAAGGCCCAGGTCTGGAGAGTGTGGAGTAGGAGGCAGCACAGTTATTTTGTTTCTTGTGCAATAGTTGTTCACCAACAGGGATGAAAGTGCAGGTGCATTATTCAGGCCCTTCCCTTCTAACATTTTCTCACAGATATCACAACACATTCCAATAGTGCCATCAGTTTGTCCCTGCAGCACAAATTCATGATGAACTACTTCTTCAAAGTCAAAGCAAACTATCAGCATGGCTTTGACATTTGACCTGACCTGATGAGCATTTTTTGGTCTTGGAGAACCTCTCCTGACCTATTGTGAAGATTCTGTTAAGGAACATCTAGTTCTAATTTGCATGATCCAAAAGGTCTACACAGATTGTGAGGTGAAGGTCTTTCTGGTCTTGACTTTCGAGCTGTGGACTGAACTTGACAGCAACGTGATGCATTCCCAGATGCTGTGTCAGGATGTTATGACATGATTCAACTAAAATGTTACATTCTTCTACAATCTCTGGAACAGTCAGTCTGCAATTGACATGCACAATTTCATTGATGTACCCGATAATGAGCAACATAGCTAGACATCGAAGGGCATCCTGTACGAGGGCCATCTTTAACTTCCATCTGGCCATTTTTAAACCATGTGAACCATTTGTAACACCAAGTACAGCTTAAGCATTCATCATCATATGCCTCCTGCATAATTTTATGTGTCTCTGTAAAGGTTTCCTTGAGTTTCACACAAAATTTAATGCAGATGCAATGCCCCTCTAACTCTACCATTTCAAAATTCGCAAACTGTACTCAGTACAGCACTGAACAATAACCAACAGACATACAGCAGTGAAACTTCTGGCAGTCACACATTAAACACAGGCATGTGCAGGGATGCCAACTGCATTTCACTCCAATGCACCACTGGTGTGAAATTACAAATGTTCTGGGATTTTTTGAGCAGACCTCATACATTAGGAGCAGCAGAGGATGTATAACACTTCATTGGTGAACACCAGATATCACTTCTGTCTTACTTGATGAACTTCCATTAGTTGCAATAAAATGTGACCATTCTGATAGGAAATCATGATACTAGTCACACAATTGTGATAATACTCAATAGGCACACGATTTGATTAGAAGCTGCTTGTGAGGAACAATGTCAAAGTGTTCTGGAAATGTAGAAATATGGAATCAATTTTAGATCCTCTGTCCAAAGCACTCATTTCTTCTTATGAATAAATAGCCAGTTGTGTTTCATAAGAATGTTGTTTTCTGAATCCATACTGACTGTTTGTCAATATTGCTTTCTGTTAGGCGATTCATAATGTTCAAATCTGTCTGTCCACAACAGTACACAATACCAACATGTTCCAAAAATCCACATGAAAATGCTATTTTTGAGAGGGTCAGAGATAAGGGATCAAGTGTTATGGGTAGATCTTGCCTTATCAAACATTTGTATACTGTTGGAAGAATGAGCATACTGTAGCTATCCTACAGTACTGGATCAAAATTCAAGCTTTACACACTTCCTCCAGCCCAGACAAATTGAGCAAATTACTTGGTTTGGTTCTTGTGCATTAGGTGTGATCTAGGGTTAACCTTAGGCGGTTTATAAGAGCACCATGAAAAGTACCAATTGCTGTGATTCCCACTTCTATAATTTCTGTTCATGAGAGATCAGCAGAATCCTTAGTGTATGTGCTTAAGATGACCTTCTCAGGGAATGTCAAAACTTTTTTCAGTATCATTATCCGTTTCCGAGATGGAGGCTTTCAAATTTACCCTTCTTTTTCAGAAAATTGCAAAAAAAAAGGTTACAATTATCTAAGTGACTAACCATAGCAAATACCTCAAATTTTAACTGTACATTCTTTAGACATTCATCAAGAAATTCTATTTTTCCATTTTTGAAAAATCTTATCTATTATCAAGATACACTTGAAAAACCATGATTTTTGGGTGTTAAAAGTACCAATTGTGGGAAAGGGTACTTCTATAATTTCTATTCATGGCATACAGTCAAAATTTTTATCATATGCTGTTAAGACGATGTTTTCAGGGAACCCTGAAACCTTTTTTTTATATCACTATCCTTTACTGAGGTCCAGAGATTCAAAATTACTGTACTTACGCACATGTTATCAAGTCTGAGGTGTAAATGCAGTTTTTAACTGACATAGTGGACTCATTGCAAGGATTCTGGGATCTGTGCAAGGATCCTGTTTTCAGTCGTCATTTTTTCACAAATAAAAATTTATGATGTGTTGACTCTGCTCAGTGGGCACTTCATGCCTGTACTGTTCTTCAGCTCATGTGGCCACTGATTGTGTGTTGGTGATTGTGTCTGCAGCCTCCACTGATTCAGTGTAGCTGCAGCTTCTTCCTTTTTGTCTGAGGCTGAGGTCTCATGTATACTCTCATGCTGGTGGGCCTTGACTGTAAGTGACTGGATCATACTTGATCTCTCCACATGTGCCATTTTGTGGCGTTCAATTGACACTGCCTCATCTTTGCCATTCTGTTCCATTTTGACGGTGTGTACATCTCTCTAGAGAACATTGTAGGGTCCAGTGTACAGTAGCCTTAGGAAAGACCATTTGCTGTTGTATCTCAGACAGACTTGCAATGTCTGGTTGGTTGGTTAATTTGGGGAAGGGGACCAAACAGCGAGGTCATCAAAGAAGGAAATTGGCCATGCCCTTTCAAAGGAATCATACCAGAATTTGCTTGCAGTGATTTAGGTAAATCATGGAAAACCTAAATAAGGAAGTCTGAGCACAGGTTTGAACTGTCATCCTTCCTGAATGCAAGTACAGTGTGCTAACCACTGTGTGACCTCGCTCTGTCTTGCAATGTCTGAAGTATCTTGTGTATGAAGACCTCATTGTCTCTGTGATTCTACAGTGCCATGGGACATGCTTGTGGCATTCTTCTTTGTAGTTGCTGATTGATCTCAGTTGTGGCCTTTGCAATTGGAAGATATTGCGGTTAACAGAAAGGAGTTCGGCAGGAAGTTGTAATTGTTCCCCATACAACAGTTATGCTGTGGAGCAGTGCAGGTCATTTTTAACCTAACCACATCTAACAGCAGTGATTCAGCCCAATGGAATTTGCTGCACATCGGAGCCCATTTTAAGATTCTGTGTTGCTTGTGGGATGGTAGTTGGTGGACCTGACACAATTGCAGACGCGTTGACATAGGAGTTTGTGGAAAAACTGAGACTGAAATTTCCTCCCACAATAAGTTGTTATACTTCGGTGAATCTAAATTTTCGTGATCAAGTTCATTATCAGGCCTCTGGAACAGTTCCTGCTCCCATGGCTGTGATGGGAAAGGCACATGAATCTTTCTGTGATGGTCAGTAAGTGGTTGTATTGGCTGGAGCTTGAAAGCAGTCCTGCCTGGTCCACATGCACATGCAAAAAATGTGCTATTCATGTGATGATGATACCTAACAGTGCTGAGAGATGCCTGCCAATCTTGCTCCACTGACAGCTCTCACAGGATTACACTCACTGACAGCAATCCTTCTTGATGCCTGGCTGAATAACCTCCTTGGTGACCAGTTTGACTGTCACCTGGACACCAGGATGTGTCATTTTATGGAAGACCTTGAATGTCTGATGCTGAAACTCTTGTAGTATGTATGGGTGCAGCATGTTGTGGGCCATGTTGCACCACAACATTTCTTGTAGTTCAGTTGTGTGAACTAGTATTAGGTTGAGTGTGGAATTTTGCTGCTCAGTGAATTGTTGCAGGTTACTGTCTGCCTGTTGTTGCTCTGCAACTTGTTTCCATGGAACAGCTTGCACATTACCAGAACAGCATGAGTAGAAGTCCACCACTATGTTTTGTTTGCCACTAGTGTGCCTCACGTCAGTGGTCAACTGCAAGATGTGTTCCACCTGTTGCAGACATGAAAGTTAGTTTGGGCATGCCCGAGGAGAGTGTTATAGGACAATTACTTTCTATGATATATATTAATGACCTAGTAAGTAATGTTGGAAGTTCCATGAGGCTTTTCGTGGATGAGGCCACTGTATACAGAGAAGATGTGATGTGGGAAAATTGTACCAAAATACAGGAAGACCAGCAGAGGATTGACACTTGGTGCAAGGACTGGCAGTTGACCTGAACATAAACAAACGTAATGTTTTGCAAATTCGTAGACAGAAAGACACTTTGTTCTCTGATCACACAGTTGCAGAATAATCACTGGAAGCAATTATTTCCATAAAATATCTGGGATCATACATACAAAGCAATTTGAAATGGAAGAACCACTTGAAATTAACTGCAAGCAGGACAGATGCCAGATTGTGATTTCTTCAAAGAATCATCAAGAAGTGTAGTCCATCAACAAATGAAGCAACTTACAAATCACTTGTCCAACAAGTACTTGTATATTGCTTGTCAGTATAGCATCCATGTCAAATATGACTGATACAGGCAATAGAGAAGATACAAATAAAAGCAGTGAGTTTCATTACAGTTTCATTTAGTAAGCACAGAAGAGTCACATAGACGATCAACCAACTCCAGTGGAAAATGCTGCACAAGAGGCATTCTGCATCATGTAGTGGTTTACTGTTAAAGTTCTAAAAATGTTCGTTCCTAGAAGAGTCAACAAATACACTCAAAAATGAACAGTACACTACAACAGAATTATCCAAATGGAATGGAAATCAAGATGTGATGTGCATATACAAACAAACAAGTGATTCCAATTTCAGAAAAATTGGATAATTTATTCAAGATAAAGAGTTTCACATATTGAGCAAGTCAATAATGTGCTGGTCCACCTCTAGTCAATATAAAAGTAGTTAGAATGAGATTTTCACTCTGCAACGGAGTGGTAGAGCACTTGCCCGCAAAAGGCAAAGGTCCCAAGTTGGAGTCTCGGTCTGGCACACAGTTTTAATCTGCCAGGAAGTTTCGTATCAGCGCACACTCCGCTGCAGAGTGAAAATCTCATTCTGGAAACATCCCCCAGGCTGTGGCTAAGCCAAGTCTCCACAATATCCTTTCTTTCAGAAGTGCTAGTTCTGCAAGGTTTGCAGGATGGCTTCTGTAAAGTTTGGAAGGTAGGGGACAAGGTACTGGCAGAAGTAAAGCTGTGATGAGCTTGGGTAGCTCAGATGGTAGAGCACTTGCCCATGAAAGGCAAGGGTCCCAAGTTCAAGTCTCGGTCGGGCACACAGTTTTAATCTGCCAGGAAGTTTCATGAAAGGAGTTATTCAGTTTGACACTGATTCAAAAAGTTCTATGATGTCCTCCTGAGTAACATCATGTCAAATTCTATCCAATAAGTGCATCAAATTGGTTCTATCCAATACGTGCATTAAACTGTCAGAATCCCAAGTTGGTTGGAGAACACTGCCCATAATGCTCCAGACATTCTCTATTGGGGAAAGATCCAATGACCTTGCTGGCCAAAGTAGGGTTTGACAAGCATGAAGACAAGCAGTAGAAACTCTTGCTGTGTTTCGGTGGGCACTGTCTTGCTGAAATGTAAGCCCAGGATGGTTGTCCTCGAAGGAAAAGAAAATGGTGCATAGTGTATTGTCAACATAGCATTGTGCTGTAAGGGTGCTGCAGATCACAACCAAAAGGGTCCTGCTATGAAAAGAAATGGCACCCCAGACTCTGACGGTTAGGCCATATGGTGGGTAACAGTCAGGTTGGTATCCCATTGCTGTCCAGGGCATCTCCAGATATGTCTTTGGATTGGTATCTCATTGACTGGAGTAGAATTGTCTTTGAAATGAGTCACATTTCAAACTGAGCCCAAGTGACCACCAGTGAAGACATGTTGGAGATGCCCCGGACAATGAAGGGAAACCAACCTGACTCACCCACCATATGGCCCAACAACCATAAGTGATGGTCTGGGGTGCCATTTCTTTATATAGCAGGATCCATTTATCATCCATGGCATCCTCACAACACAGTAGTATGTCAGTGATATTCTATGCTCAGTTTTGTTGCCTTTCATGGCAAGCCATCCTGGACTTACTTTTCAACAAAATAATGCCCTTGCATAAGGGCCACAGATGGACCAATGCATTAATGGCCTGTTTTCTTTGTGTAGCTCTTTCTCTTGAATAAATCATCCAGATTTTCTGAAATTGTAATCATTTGTTTGTCTGTACATGTACATTACATTTATTGATTTCCATCCCATTCAAATAAGTCCTTGGTGGTTTATCGGGTGGTTTATCGGGTGGTTTATTTCTTCTCTCTCTCTCTCTCTCTCTCTCTCTCTCTCTCTCTCTCTCTCTCTCTCTTTCTCTTTCTCTTTCTTTCTCTTTCATTTTCTTCTTCTTAGAGTGTATAAACACTTCATATAATCCTCATTATTCACAAAATAATATTGGACAAAATACTTCTTCCTCATCAAAACATAACATAGCAAAAGAGCTCAGAAAGACAGTACAATATTTGAAACAACTAACAAACATATTGTGTGTTTGATATCTTCTAAAAAACTGATATACATTTGGACACAGCTATGGTTTTGACATGAGAATGTCCCAGAAAAACAGTTTTCTGGAATTAGAAACAATTTTCTAAACAATAAGAATCTTTTATGAATATAAATATATATTTAGAGTGGCTAACTAAATGTAGCAAAAAATACGTATATTTTTATTTTCTCAGAGTATATTTTCAGTTAAAATGGCATGTTTGTGAAATACATAGTTTGTTTACATTTTCTTGTCAAGACCTCCTCTTTACATGTATCTAATGAACAATAAATTACCATTTTTAACTTTCAAATAGAGTTTTGTTAATTTCCAACTCTTCAGCCTGTACTTAATAGACAAGAGAAAATGAAAACCAATGCTAATTAACACAGTTATAACCTATTTCTTGCTGTTGTTGTTTATTTAGTCAAAAATTTGATAATATAATGATGGAATTTAACAATGAAATATTGTGATTATGTACATTGAAAAAATTGCCCTCAAATTGAAGTGAGTGGTGATTTTTTAATGATCCAAATGTATTGCACAATTCATCACTAAAAATGTATCACAAACTACAGGCCTGCAACTTAAGCAAATCGTACACGTAGTCTGTTTGGCCTATCTCCTGTTATCTTGCAAGCCTCTGATGTGTAGAGCAAATCTGACCCATTTAGGGATACCCTATAGTTCTGAACCCTATGGCCCAACTCCAGGAAGTCACAGCCTAGCTTCTCACAGAACCTTCAAAATCTAGAATTCAGTGCTTCCACATGGCTCAGAACCAGGAGACCACAATTTAGTACTGGGGCAATGCTGCAAATTGTGAGCTTTCTTGGAACTATGTGTGCAAAGATGCTCTTGTCAACCTTCTCTGCTAGTTGCTGGAATGATCCAAGTATAACCTTGGAGACCATTGACAGGCATCACTTGTTCCAATGTGCACCAGTCTGCAGTTGCTTGTACGCTGGCAGAATAGCCTTTTTAACATTTTGAACGAGGTCCATGGCCACACACACTGAGTGCACCTGCTGCTCCTTCCCACCCCTTCTGCCATTTCCTAGGGGGTATGATTATTCACCACTGGTTTGAACTGCCAAAAGTTAAAAGCCCCCTACCATTTTGTGTTTCTCTCATCTTGACACAGGATACAATAGGTTTTACAACATGTGCAATTTCAGTAGTAAAACTTAACAATATTATAGAGGAAAGTTGCTACTCACCATATAGTGGAGATGCTCAGTCACAATTGGCACAACAAAAATATTCACACAATTATAGCTTTTGGCCATTAAGACCTTTGTCAGCAATAGACACATAGGCACACACACACTCATGCAAACCCAACTTGCACAAACGCCTGCAGTCTCAAGACAACTGAAACCACACTGCGAGTAGCAGCACCAGTGCATGATGGGAGTGGAAACTGGGTGGGTGTAAGGAGGAGGCTGCAGTGGGGAGGGAGAGAGATAGTATGGTGGGGTTGGTGGACAGTGAAGTGCTGCAGTTTAGGTGGAGGGCAGGAGAGAACGTCGGGAGGCGGGAGTAACAGAAAGGAGATAAATATAAAGAAATTAAAAGACTGGGTGTGGCGGTGAAATTATGACTGTGTAGTGCTGGAATGGGAACAGGGAGGGAGCTGGATCAGTGAGGACAGTGACTAATGAAGGTTAGGGCCAGGAGGGTTACAGGAACGTAGTATGTATTGCAGGGAATGTTCCCACGTGTAAAATTCATAAAAGCTGGTGTTGGTGGGAAGGATCCATATGGCACATGCTGTGAAGTAGTCGTTGAGATGAGGGATATCATGTTCGGCAGTGTGTTCAGCAACAGAGTGGTCCACTTGTTTCTTGGCCACAGTTTGTTGGTGGCCATTCATGTGGACAGACAGCTTGTTGGTTGTCATGACTACATAGAATGCAGCACAGTGGTTGCAGCTTATTTGATGAATCACATGACTGGTTTCACAGGTACCCCTGCCTTTGATGGGATAGGTGATGTTAGTGACCAGACTGGAATAGGTGGTGGTAGGAGGATGTAGGGGACAGGTCTTGCATCTAGGTCTATTACAGGGATATGAGGCATGAGGTAAGGGATTGGGAGCAGGGGTTGTGTAGGGATGGACGAGTATTTGTGTAGGTTGGTGGAATACCACTGTAGGAGTGGTGGGAAGGATAATGGGCAGGACATTTCTCCTTTCAGGGCACAACAAGAGGTAATCGAAACCCTGGCGGAGAATGTAATTCAGTTGCTCCAGTCTCGGATGGTAC
The DNA here is from genome assembly GCF_023898315.1 of Schistocerca nitens. Lineage (NCBI taxonomy): Eukaryota > Metazoa > Arthropoda > Insecta > Orthoptera > Acrididae > Schistocerca > Schistocerca nitens. The sequence continues at coordinate 278,941,680 of NC_064618.1, read as the reverse complement.
TGAGTTACGAGGGGAATGCTCCTCTGTGGCTGGACTGTGGGACTTTGGGAGGTGGTGGGAGACCTGCTGCCCACAGTAATGTACATATATTTTTTTAGTTATTGGTTATTCTCTACTTTGATCCTTGTGACTACTCACCAATTTTAGTGAGTTTTCGCCTTCCGCTATTGTCGTCTTATGCAGATTTCATCTCGTTTTTACCCCTTTTGCATCCATTTCGACCTTTACATGATTTTTCACACATATTTGGGTGTATTTTTGCGTAATTTTTCAGATGTAATTCCACTTTTTACGCAATTTTTCACATTTTTTGCACCACCTGGATCCTTGCTCCTTCCATCTGCATCAGTACAGAAAAGTTTCCTTGTCATTAGCCAGATCCCAGTCCCACATACTGTTCCTGCATTTTTGCATGGTTCATGAAATCCCTCCTAATGGGCTTACCATTAAATTACCCATCTCTGGTTGCCACCCGTCCTTCCACAGTGACCTCCACCTGTTCAGATTCCACCAATCCTTAGCCCTTACCAACATAGTCCTGCAAAACCATATCAACCACGCCCAATCCTTCTTGCAGTACTTTCTCTCCATCCCCAAAATTCTGCTGCTATGTAATTCCAAATTCATGGAACCCGTAACACATTGAAACTCTTGCCCTGCAGGAACTTGAGCAATGTATACAACTGCACCTCAAAAAGCTCTCCATCCTTCTCATTTCCTACTCCCACCTCCTCTACAACAACCTCCAAACCTCCCCCACGTCCCCTCATAGCTGACAAACCCTGTCTCGCAGATCTACTACACTTACCCCACCCTCCAAAACTCCCTCCCACCACCACACATAACCCAGAACCTAAACAGACCCACAACACAATCATGAACCTTTCCTCCAGAAGCCTTAGTTCCACAGAAATATCAGTCCTTTCCAAAGGCCTCACCTTTTGCCCCACTCCCAAATTCAATCTTGCAGGACTTGTTAAAGACCTTCTCTCCTTCTCCCAGTACCTACTGTGGAATCACTGTTTCGCCACCAACCTGACCAATCAGACTCAACCAAAGACCAATATTGAACCTTGCCTATCTCAGTTCACTCCTCTATTCAACTGTGATCCACCCCCAGTGCCCCCAAACCACTCCTTGTTAACTTTCCAGAATTTCTTAACCTCAAACCTTGCCTCACCATCATTCCCCAAAACCCTCAACGTGCAAACTAACTTTACATCCACAGAAAGAACTGCAGTGTACTATCTAAAATCTGATCCCAACATTATGATCCACCTGTAGACAAAGGCTCCACCACCGTTGTTTTGAACCACAAGGATTACCTGGTGGAAGGACTCTGTTAGCTGTCAGATACTTTCATCTACAAACCTTGCCACACTGATCCAGCAGGATCTCCAGTCATTATTAAAATCCTTAGGCACATCCCAGAACCTCTCCCCAGAGTCCATCTCTCTACTTACACCTACCACTTCCTGCACTCCTACCTTCTACATGCTTCCTAATGTCCATAAACCCAACCACCCAGGATGAACCAATGTGGACAGTTACTGTGCCCCCACTGAGTGTATCTCTGCTCTCGTAGACCAACACCTTCAACCTATTACCCAGAACCTACCCTCCTGTAGAGAAGATGCCAACCATTTCCTCCACTGACTCTCCTTAGTTCCTCTCCCTTTAAAACACAGTGCCCTGCTCGTCACTATTGATGCCACCTCCCTGTACACTAACATTCCTAATGCCCATGGCCTTACTGCTATTGAACACTACCTTTCCAGATGCCCTATGGGTTCCAAACTAACAACCTCCTTCCTAGTCACCATGACCAACTATATCCTCGCCGACAATTACTTCTCCTTTGAAGGCATTACCTATAATCAAATCCGGGTTACAGCTACGGGCACCCACAAGGCACCATCCTACCTATTCATGGGCCATCTAGAGGAATCCTTCCTAAACATCCAGAATCCTAAACCCCTCACCTGGTTCAGATTCATTGATGACATCTTTGCTATCTGGATTGAAGGTGAGGACACCCTATCCACATCCCTCCAGAACCTCAACAACTTCTCCTCCATTTGCTTCACCTGGTCCTACTCCACCCAGCAAGCCATCTTCCTAGATGTTGACCTCCACCTCATAGATGGCTACATCAGTACCTCCATCCATATCAAACTTACTAACCAGCAGAAATACCTCCACTTCAACAGCTGTCACCCATTCCATACCAAGAAGTCCCTTCCATACAGCCCAGCCACCCATGGTTGTCACACCTGAAGTGACGAGCAGTCCCTCTCAAAATATACTGAGGGTCTCACTGAAGCAGTCACTGACTGTAATTATCCTCCCAACATTGTACAAAAACAAATCTTCCGTGCCTTATCTTTCCAGTCTCCCAAAGTCCCACTGCCCGGTCACAGAGGAGCATTCCCATCATAACTCAGTACCATCTGGGACTGGAGAAACTGAATTACATTCTCCACCAAGCTATCAATTACCTCTCATTGTGCCCTGAAAGGAGAAATGTCCTGCCTGCTATCCTTCCCACCCCTTCTAAAGTGGTATTCCGCCATCCACCGAACCTACACAAATACTTGTCCATCCCTACACAACCCCTGCTCCCAATCCCTTACCTCATGCCTCATACCTCTGTAATAGACCTAGGTGCAAGACCTGTCCCATATGTCCTCCTACCACCACCTACTCCAGTCTGGTCACTAACATCACCTATCCCATCAAAGGCAGGGGTACCTGTGAAATCAGTCATGTGATTCATCAGATAAGCTGTAACCACTGTGCTGCACTCTATGTAGTCATGACAACCAACAAGCTGTCTGTCCACGTGAATGGCCACCAACGAACTGTTGCCAAGAAACAAGTGGACCATCCTGTTGCTGAACACACTGCCGAACATGATATCCCTCATTTCAATGACTACTTCACAGCATGTGCCATATGGATCCTTCCCACCAACACTAGCTTTTATGAAGTGTGCAGGTGGGAACATTCCCTGCAATACATCCTATGTTCCCATAACACTCCTGGCCCCAACCTTCATTAGTCACTGTCCTCACCAATCCAGCCCCTTCCCTGTTCCCATTCCAGCACTACACAGCCATCATTTCACCGCCACACCCAGTCTTTTAATTTCTTTATATTTTTATATTTATCTTCTTTCTGTTACTTACCCCCCCCCCCCCCCTTTCCCCACGTTCTCTCCTGCCCTCCATCTAAACTAACTGCAGCACTTCACGGTCCACCAACACCACCATACTATCTCTCCCCCTCCCTGCCCCAGCCTCCACCTTACACCCATCCAGTTTTCACTCCCATCATGCACTGGTGCTGCTGCTCGCAGTGTGGTTTCAGTTGTCTTGAGACTGAAGATCTTTGTGCAAGTTGGATTTGCCTGAGTGTTTATGTGTGTGTGTGTCTATTGCTGACAAAGGCCTTAATGGCTGAAAGCTATAATTGTGTGAATATTTTTGTTGTGCCAATTGCGTCTCAGCATCTCCACTATATGGTGAGTAGCAACTTTCCTCTCTAATATTGTTAGATTCGATCCTGGATTTTCCATTAATAAAACCTAAAATTTCTTATTGCTTCTCCTTGAAAAAAGAATTCACCAACAAAATAAAAGAATTAATGAAAAATAGTATTGGTAAAATAGGGTTAATACTGAATCAGAATGGAACAAAAAAATTCTTTGTAACATTAAATGATGAACGGAAGCTATTTCACTCTAAAAACAGCCCAATCTAGGTCAGAAGTGGTATCATCATAAGAAAAGAGAAAGGACACTGGAATGATGGTGTAAGCAGTTTGACAAATTAATTCTAGACTCAAACAGTACAGTATGTGTTCAGAAAGTAAAAGGATTTTTTTTCTTAAAGAATCATTATTTATTCATAAACTTCAGTTTTGTCCTCTTCAAAGTGATCCCCAACAGATATAATACACTTGTGCCATTGCTTTTTTCAATCTTGGAAGCAATTCTGAACCTCACTTTTCATTATGGTGTTCAGCTGCTTCAGTGATTCTTTTTTTATCTCATCAATTGAGGCAAAACCATGTCCTTTCACAGTACTCTTCAGCCTTGGAAGTAGATTGAAGTCACAGGGGGCCATGTTTGGTAAATAAGGTGTTTGAGGCAACGTAGCAGTTCTGTTTTTTGCCAAAAACATCATGAACAAACATTGAGGTGTGAATGGGAGCAGTGTCATAATGCAATTTCATGAGTGATTTTGCCACAATTCTGGCCATGTTTTTGGACTGCACCAGGAAAATGCTGCATAACTTTCACATAGTATTCCTTATTGACTGTATGACCATAAAGCAGAAACTCATGATGCACTATCCCAGTGTAATCGAAGGAAACAATGATCACATGTGATCAAACTTGTCGAATTTTTTTCAGTCTTGGCTCTTCAGGCAGTTTCCATTAGGACAATAGATTTCAGTGTCATACGAGTTGACCTAAGTTTTGTCATCCATTACAACCTTCTTTAGAACCTCTGAATCATTGTTGACTTCTTTCAGCAGTTCATGAGCAATGCGTATGTGATGTGGCTGAAATTCAACAATTGCAGAACAAACTTTGCTGCTATATGTTTCTTGTATGTCCCCCCCCCCCCCCCTCCCCCCAAAAAAAGTGCTTCGCATGAGACAAAGAATATGCTAATATTGTCAGCAATCTCTGTGATGGTGATTCAGTGATTTTCCAATACCATTTTCTTTTCTTCCACTCTGTCATCAGTAACTGATGTGCCAAGTCAGCCAGGTTGGTCATCATCCTCAGCATCTTCTCGACTCTCTTTGAAATGTTTATGCCACTTGGAAACTTTTGTTGTCCTCATAACAGATTCACCAAAAATCACAGTCAGTGTTACAGATGTGGTACCGCACTTTATTCCATTTTTCCAAACAAAACTTAATGCAATTTCTTTGATCCATCTTTTGAAAGCAAAAATTTGCTGAGCACCCAAAATCACATATAACTTTTTCAAATGTCAACAATAAACTAAATATTCAAAACAACTAAAAATGCAACATCTGTAACACATGTACCGATGAGATAAAAAATGGGAAAATCGAACATGTATAAAACTCACAAAACTAAAAAATTGCTGTTACTTTCTGGTCACATCTCATATGTTTCCATGGATGAACAAGGACAAGCAAATGAAGAGATCTGGGCCTCTCCTAAAGTTGGAGAAGTAAAAACTACACTGAAATGATTCAGAACAATAAGGCAGTTGGATCAGACAAATTGTCTTCAGAATTACTAAAACTGGATGGCTAGAAATTTGAACACCACCTCTTAAAAATAGTAACATTGATCTGGGAAGAAGAAGAATACTACACAATGGAAGGAAAAAATTATACACACACTGTACAAGAAAGAAAGTCAAATAGCATGTGCAAATTACTGAGGAATGACATTCCTAAACTTGGGCTATATGATGTACTCAAACCTCCTGTTCCATCATTTCCTCCCAATAAAGCAGAGTGAAATAGGCTCTTATCAATGTGGAGTTCTTCCTGGATAGTCAGTGGTGGACCAGATTTTTACCCAGAGATAAATGTTAGAAAGGACATTGAGAAGCTTTTTTTCAAACATTGATAAATGCTCAGTTTTTAAAAATTCACATTTTTGTAGTTACAAATTGAGCTTGCCACCACACATGAACTATTGAAATGGTTTGGTAAAAATCCAGTGTTTAATGTTGTTGTAGCGTGTTGAAAACTATGAGCTTTTGCAGAACTCTATATTTACTCTCAGCCAGTTAAAGGAAATGTAGGTAACCACAGACTGTGCTTGTAAGAGACCCAAAGGGAGAATAACAATGTAGGATGTCCTTGTCAATGATAATGTGAGAGAGTTTTCTGCAGTGACAGAAAGTATTGATTTACACAACAACATTAACTCTTGATTATTGCTCAGTTCAATATAGCTTTGTCAGGGAAAAGTTTGCAGTAAAAGAGTAGGCTGTTAAACTATAAAATGGAGGCTAATACAAGTGATTCAGAAACTGGAACTCATTAGCTGAGTGCTCAGGTGGTAGGAAATGGTGACATTTGCAAGAAGCTGACTAGACTGCCACAGGGTGCTTTGATTCTGACAGGACGACTATAGGCCAGCATCAATGTTTGTTTGAGTAGTGAGCTGTCTGCTGGACTGCAGGCAACCGTGCTGAGATGGTCGGAGTGCTAAGCATAGGGATAGGGTTGGCCAGCAAGTAAGGGGGGGGGGGGGCAGATGTTACCCAGGTCGTTGGCATAACCCATGTGAAAAGAGGTGTGTGTGAGTTCCAGTGGCAAGGTTGCAGGATGAGCTGAAATTGAGGAACCCTGTGACTTGAAGTATTAACATTAAATGTGGTATTACTGAAAATACATAAATGACTTACAGAAATAATAAAAAAACTAATGACAGCTTTGTAACTGTGGCAATTGGTTGAGCTCAATGAAAATTAAACATCTAAGCCCATTACATACTGTGTATTTGTGATACACTGAATGAAAGTGGATGATGCCAACAACTGGATGAACAGACCACTTTTCTAATTAAACTAACATACAAAATGTTATCAACAATTTAGTTAATTTTATGTAAATAGTTCAGTAGCTGTGAGCTCCTCCACATATGCACAAATAACAGTATCAGTATGCATATCTCTTTTAATAATCCAGCAGCATTTGATGTATATTCATTTATATTTGCGAGCGAAAAAAATGTGTTAAGTTAGTGTTTTGTCTAGAGTTCTGGATGTGGCAAATGTTAGCTTAAGATTTAGTTGAAATTCTTTAAATAATTCATAAGTGTTTTATTAAGAGTTTACAAGCTGACCGCAAAGATTTGCTGAATATTTTTATCGTATGTATCTATGTTAAATTATTGTATAAATTCTGAATGGCAGTCAAAGTAAAAAGTTTTACACTGAGTCAATTAGTGGTTATGTGAATGAGCCTTTAAAGTAGTGTGCACAGCAGAGTATGCAATCTTTCGTCTTCAGTGTGTAATCTATGCACAAGTTTTGAAAGCTTTGTGAGGTGTAAGATATACAAAAGAAAATCTTTTACTTATATTCATTTTCTTTTGTTGCTGGCACCACTTCTTGCATCTGGGGATACATTCTTGCAGCTGAAATTTTGATTTATAACTTTGTGGGTTCATGATTAGTAAATAACTGATGAAGATTTGCCTGTATATTTCTTGAATTTTATTCTTTGTCACATTATTAAATATCACACTGTTTTTACAATTTACATTTAATATTCCAAATTACATTGTTAGTGTTGATCGTATAAAAACATCTGTCTCCATCAGAGGAATGCCAACTACTACTTACATTCTGCAACACTCACAGTATTTCAAATAGTTTACAATGCAAAAGAGTTTACAAACATTCTTGACAAAAGAAGAATCTTTGCTAAAATACAGCATTATTTTGTAAATGAGTCCAGAAATAAATTTAATAATTTGAGTCAGATTGTGCAATTAGTAATAGGAATTTTAAGTATGCCAGATATTTTGTAATTTCAAATATTTCAAAAAGAAGAGTAATTTTAACTGTACGTACAGAGCACTAACAAACTGATTTCTTTTTATATATTTTAGCCTGAAATATAATGCATTGTACACAGAATCGTATGAAATTATTTTATTTAAACAACTGAGATAATGTTCACCTATAAAAGCATCAATTGCATAAATAGTATCAGTTATTTCTACATAAAAAAAGGTAATGTTAGAGGAGGGTGTCCCATTACAGGTGGTTCATCATGTACTTTTCATCTGCAGTCAGTCAGCAATGTGGTAAAATTCTGTGTGGTGTGTGTACCACATGTTTCACTCTGTGAGCACGGGGACACTAAAGTATTTAGAGGTCACAAGTGAAGACTTTTAAGTATTAGTGTATTCTGATTTCTGCTGAAACATAGAACTTTTCAAGCCATTTCAGGGAATGACCAGTTTTCATATGTGCAGTCTTTAATCTCACTTTAATCAGTCTTGTTAGCTATGAACTTGTAGGAATTTAGCTGTGCTTCAATTATTTGTGTATGTGATGGACTTGGATGAAAAGCACTGAGATAGTGTTGTGGACTACTGAGTTCAGATTCACAGAGGATAACATAGCTCATTTGAATGAACATTAAGAAGTCATTACAGTTTTTTGTGAGTCGGTGTTTAAAAGTGTGTAATTATTTAGTGATCTAAATGATTAATGGAAAATCTCATATAAAGATGTGAACAAATACTAACAAAGAGATAGAGGGGCTGCCCAGTACTTACCTCAGCTCAGTACAGCTGATAGATACACAAAACAGAACAGAAAATTTACAATCCTAGCTTTCGGAACTTTGTTCCTTCATCAGGGAGGAGAGATGGGAAAAAAAGGGAAGAAGGGAAAGTGGATTCAGTTACTCACAACCCAGGTTATGAAGCAACAGGGAAAGGTAAACAGGGAGGGTAGCAAGGATGGAGGCATGGTTGTCAGAGGGAAGCCAAAGATATTCTACTGTTAAGTACTGTGCCAGCTTCAAACCAAAGAGGATGCATACAGAAGTAAAGAGGTATGTAGTATAAAGATAAACACAACTATGTAGGATGAAAAGATGCATGAATGGCTAAAGAGGAGAGGGAAAAAGGAGAAGACTGAAGAGTAAATGGGAGTGAGGTTGGTTAATGTAGGTTCAGTCCAGGGGGATGGCGGGATGAAGGGATGTGTTGGAGTGCAAGTTCCCATCCCGCAGTTGTGAGGGACTGGTGTTGGGTGGGAGAAGCCAAATGGCACGTATGTTGTAGCAGGTTCCTAGGTCCCTAGAATTATGCTGGATGGCATGCTCCGCTACTGGGTATTGAACATCTCCTAGGCGGGCAGTTCGTCTGTGCCCGTTCGTGTGCTCAGCCAGTTTAGTTGTTGTCATACCGATGTAAAAGGCTGTGCAGTGCAGGCATGTCAGCTGATAAATGACCTGTGTTGTTTCACATGGGGCCCTGCCTTGAATTGTGTATGTTTTACCACTATCGGGGCTGGAGTAGGTGGTTGTGGGGGGATGCATAGGGCAGGTTTTGCAGCGGGGTCGGTTACAGGGGTAGGAACCGCTTTGTAGAGAAGGTGGTCTGGGAATATCGTACGGTTTGACAAGGATGTTACGGAGGTTAGGGGGCAATGAAAGGCAACTTTGGGTGCTGTGGGGAGAATATTGTCAAGGGATGATCTCATTTCAGGGCTTGACTTGAGAAAGTCATATCCCTGGCGCAGTAATTTGTTGATGTATTCGAGGCCAGGATAATATTGGGTGACAAGGGGGATGCTTCTGTGTGGTATGGGGGTAGGAACATTGTTGTTGGATGGGGAGGAATGTATTGCTCAGGAGATCTGTTTGTGGACAAGGTCTGCACGATAGTTGCGGGAGAGGAAAGCACTGGTCAGGTTATTGGTGTAATTGTTGAGGGATTCATCACTGGAGCAGATACGTTTGCCACGAATACCTAGGCTGTAGGGAAGGGAGCATTTGATGTGGAATGGATGGCAGCTATGAAAGTGAAGGTACTGTTGTTTGTCTGTGGGTTTGATGTGGACAGAGGTGTGGATGTGAGCTTCAACAAGATGAAGGTCAACATCCAGGAAGGTGGCTTGGGTTTTGGAGAAGGACCAAGTGAAATTCAGATTCGAAAAGGAGTTGAGGTTGTGGAGGAAAGTAAGGAGTGTTTCTTCACCATGAGTCCAGACCACAAAGATGTCATCTATAAACCTATACCAGGCCAGGGGAAGCAGCTGTTGGGTCTTCAGGAAAGCCTCCTCCATGTGGCCCATGAAGAGGTTGGCATAGGACAAAGCCATGCTGGTTCCCATGGCCGTTCCCCTGATTTGTGTGCAGGTCTGGCCTTCAAAAGTGAAGTAATTATGGGTGAGGATGAAGTTGGTAAGTGTGATAAGGAACAAGGATTTTTGGAAGATCTTCGGGTGGGCGTTGGGAGAGGTAGTGTTCAAGGGTGGAGAGACCATGGGTATGAGGGATGTTTGTGTAAAGGGATGCAGCATCTATGGTGACAAGAAAGGTTTCAGGTGGGAGGGGAGTGGGAATGGATTTGAGGCATTCTAGGAAGTGGTTTGTGTCTTTGATGTAGGATGGGAGCCTGCAGGTGATAGGTTGGAGGTGTTGGTCTACCAGAGCTGAGATACTTTGTGTTGGGGCTTTGAAGCCTGCCACAATTGGATGGCCAGGATGGTTCTCTTTATGGATTTTGGGTAATAGGTAGAAGGTGGAGTGAGTAGGTCTATGGAAGCCGTTGTGGGGCCTTGTGAGGGACCTTGGATTTTTAATATTTTCTGCAGCTCAGTCGGGATGGAGGGAATGGGATCCTGGGTAACGGCTTTGTAGGTTGAGGTGTCAGAGAGTTGACACAGTCCTTCTGCCACATACTCCACATGGTCAAGTACCACAGTTGTGGAGCCTTTATCCACCGGGAGGATGACAATAGAGCGGTCTGTTTTCAGCTCCTAAATGGCACGGGATTCAACTGTGGTGATGTTGGGAGTTGGCGGGATGTTCTTCAAGAAGGACTGGGAGGCAACACTGGATGTGAGGAATCCTGAAATGTCTGCAAGGGATGGTTTTTGGGGAGGGGAGGAGGATACCTTTGGGAAGGCGGTAAGAACTGTTCTAGACAGGGTTCAACACTGGGTTTAGTGTTGGGGGCTGTGTTTGGGTGGTGAAGTGATATATCCAGTTAAGGTTCCGGGTGAATGAGAGGAGATCTTTAACGAGAGCAGTGTGATTGGATTTAGGCATGGGGCCAAAGGTTAAGTCTTTTGATAGAACAGATGTCTCTGGAGGAGAAAGGGATCTGGATGAGAGGTTTAGAACTGAATTGGAACTAGTGATACATGGCATTTGATTGTGGTTATAGTTGAGATTTGGTCTGTGTGGGGTATGTGCTGGGATTGGGAGATTGTGTAATCATGCCTCCAAAAGCAGTGCAAATGTTAAATTATCTCATTTATGTAATTAGTATTTTGATATGATATTGAAAAAACACATTTCCTCTCAAATTTATCCTTTTACATTTATTGAGTTATGAAAAAAAAAAAACTCGTTAACTCAATTTGGTATTGGCACACACCATCTATTCATTGACTTCAAAGCTATATATGATAATGTGGTTAGATAGAAATTATATGCAGCCCTGAGGGAAATGGGAATGACTGAGAAGTTAGTGATGATGACAGTGAGCACTATGAGGAACAGAGTCAAGGTTCAAAGAGTATTGTCTGAGCCACTGGATATTCACAAAGGTGTTCACCAATAGGCTGTGTTGTTGTTGGATTTTTAATTTAAGTCTGTAACATGTGATGAGAGAAGGAGACAGTCTCCTACAATTCAGCACAAGTATTAGGCTCTGATGATAATATAGACATAACTGCAAGATCTAGGGAAGGACAGGGTGGAGGGGATTTACAGAGGAGTTGTTCATTGCATTAGAACAAGTTAATAAGGGTATGTTACTGGCAATCAATGAGTGTAAAAGTAAATATATGGCTTGTGGAAGAGCACATGTATGAAACAAATCGATAATCAATTCTCATTGTGAAACGGAGAAGGTCTAAGAGTTTAAATACTTGGGATCTATCAGTTTAATGTATGTACTTCCAAAATATAATCCTGTAAGGTGTTTGAAAAGTACCAGGTGTTTCAAAATGATTATTACTGTTTTAAGGATCTGTAGCATTTTTTACATCCAATGTACAATTAATCAAAAATCCAGGATGGAATAATGACAATATTATCAAAAGGATAGTTGCTGCTCATCATGTATTGGAGATGCTGAGTCACAGAAAGGCCCAACAAAAATACTGTCAAACAAAGCTTTTGGCCAAACAGACCTTAATCAGAATTAGAAAGAACACACACACACACACACACACACACACACACACACACACACTTGTGACCATAGTCTGGCTGCCAGGTCCTCATGTTATATATATATATATATATATATATATATATATATATATATAGGGAAACATTCCGCCTCTTTGTCTTTAAATATGTCTGCTTGTGTCTGTATATGTGTGGATGGATGATATGTGTGTGTGTGCGAGTGTATACCCGTCCTTTTTTCCCCTAAGGTAAGTCTTTCCGCTCCCGGGATTGGAATGACTTACCTTAGGGGGAAAAAAAGGACGGGTATACACTCGCACACACACACATATCCATCTACTCATATACAGATACAAGCAGACATATTTTTTCCCACGTGTAATGTTTCCTTATATATGTGTGTGTGTGTGTTGTCTAATTCTGATGAAGGCCAGTTTGGCCAATAGCTTCGTTTGACAGTCTGTTTTTCTGCACCTGTCTGTGACTCACCATTTAAATTTACAATTAAATACATCAGATGAAAGAGAAACTCAAACAGTTCTTTTTTTTGTATACCTGTGCTCATTTTCATGCACTTACTCCCATGCTTTCCATTACCAAGCACTAGTAGCAAAGATGGTGACCAGTTATCAGCAAACTTTTCATGTTTTACTGTTTGCAAGGACTGAATCTATTAATGTATTGAAATTAGTATTCCATATTGAGTTCCATTGTAACCCTTCAAGTTATAGTAATAACTATAGATGGTATCCTCAGTTTGAAGACAACAGCTGTCTTTACAAAAGAAAGATTATGGGACAACCAAGAGTGAGTGAAGAATGTGTTGAACAAGTGAGAGATTCTTTCATGCTTAGCCCCAGGAAATCAGTTCAGAAGGCTAATCATGAATTAGCAGTTCCAGTGATATCTTCCTGGAGACTTTTAAGGAGACACTTATGACTATGCCTTATCATTTGCTGTTGTTACAGGCTTTAAGTCCTACAGACTACAGTTTATGTGTCAATTTTGCAAATGAAATGTTGCTGCATGATGATGAAGATTTTCTGGAGCATGTTGTCTTCAGTGATAAACCAACATTTCACTTAAAGGGAAATATGAACACACATAATATGTGCATCTGAGGGTCATAAAATCCCCACGAGATGGTGTAGTTGGAATGAGACTATCCTAAATTGAATGTTTTTGGGCCTTATCCTGGCAGAAACTTGCAGAAACTTTATAGGCAGTTTTTCAGTGAAGCAACTGTTGTTTTTGTTTCTCATCTTGATGTACTATAACTGTGGCTGTCTCTTCAGTTGGAAGAAGCTGAACCACACAACTTTATTTGGCAGCAAGATGTTGTGCTGCTGAACTGGCATAACTCAGTACACAACTGCTTAAATGATGTTGTACCCAAACACTGGATTGGCTGCAAGGGTTGGATGACACAGAGGTTGTTATGCATGGTCACCATACTCACCCAGTCTGACACTATGTGATTTTTGCATTTGGTGTTCATAAAGGATCATGGGTGTGTTCCTCCACTACCAGTTGATCTACCCAACTTAAGAAACACGATTGAAGCAGTTATTGCAACAATTACTCCAGCCACACTGATCAATGTCTGGGAAGAAGTCACTTATCAACCCAATGTGTGCTGTTTGATGAATGGTGTCCACATTGAACATATTAAAGAAAAACTTTTGAGTTGCTGTTTCAGACAATGTATTATTTATAATTGTAAGTTGATTGTAATTGTTGTGGACTGGCAAGACAACCAATCCAGTATGACAGGAAGCCGAAAGGCATGCGTTTAAGCTCACGCAGGCTGGCGTGAGGTCTGCAACAGGACAAGGTCTTAAGACTAGCAAAAAAGGTACGTAGCTTCCGGAATACTTAACTTTAATCCATAATTGGTGAACATCGGTCTGACGCTACATGCATCACAAGATAAATAACAAATGATAATGGCGCCTTGCTAGGTCGTAACAAATGACGTAGCTGAACGCTATGCTAACTATCGTCTCGGCAAATGAGAGCGTAATTTGTCAGTGAACCATCGCTAGCAAAGTCGGCTGTACAACTGGGGCGAGTGCTAGGAAGTCTCTCTAGACCTGCCGTGTGGCGGCGCTAGGTCTGCAATCACTGATAGTGGTGACACGCGGGTCCGACGTATACTACCGGACCGTGGCCGATTTAAAAGCTACCACCTAGCAAGTGTGGTGTCTGGCGGTGACACCACATTCCTCCCCCACAAATCGGCATACGGTTGTGTTATAAGGCTTCCGCCCACCGTGGGGAGGACCCCATGTTGACGTATGCGACGAGGTGGGGAGCCTAACAACAGGCGAGGCTGTGCCACCCGCACAGGAGGGGCCGAAGGGTCGACCTCCATCGGGTCGGGGCACCCAACGGGCGAAGACGCCATGTGGTCCGGAGCGGGCAAGAAGTCCATGGCGGAGGACAATGGGTCACAGGAAGCGATCGGCGGTGCGTGACCCAGGGAGGCGCCCGGCGGTTGCAGCGACGCGTCCACGGCGGGCGTCAATGGCAGGAGAACAGGCAGTGGCGGCGTCGTGTCGCCATGGGGCAAAATGGAAGGCAGCGTTGGTAACACCTGGGGCTGAGGCGAGCCAGTAGATGGGTCCCCAGGGCGCTGACTGGACAGCACCGTCGCTGAAAGCAGACGGTGAGCGACAGAACCCATGCGACGACAGAGGCACAGCTGAGTGAGATGCCGGCGCACCTCACCAGAGGCTCCCAAAACCAGATACATAGCACGGCCGAGGCAGCGAAGAATACGCCCTTTGAGCCAACGCCGTGAACTGCGATAGTGACGATAGTAGACAACGTCGCCTGGAGCAAAAGCAGGTGTCTGCCGCTGCACAGGAACCTGATGCGGCAGATGTAGCAAAGACATCAAGGTTCGATGAGGACGACCATGGAGCAACTCAGCCGGCGAGCGACCATTTCTGGGCTGAGAGCGATATGAGGACAAAACGAGCAACAACGCGTCCTCCCGAGAATGCGACTCTTTCAACTTCAACATCTGTGACTTGAAAGTCCGGACCAATCGTTCAGCGGCACCGTTTGACTGAGGCGAAAACGGTGCAGATGTCAGATGTTGAATACCATTGGCGTTGCAGAATGACTGAAATTCTGCGGACCTGAATTGTGGGCCATTGTCGGAAACAATAGACTGTGGAAGACCATCAATGCAAAAGATAGCAGATAACGCTTGGATGGTGGCAGAGGACGTCGTGGAAGACATCCTGACAACAAAAGGAAAATTACTGAATGAATCTACCACAACCAACCATCGAGCATTCCAGAATGGACCAGCAAAATCGATGTGTAAGCGTTGCCAAGGGGAAGTGGCTTTTGGCCATGCAAAGAATTTGTGCGGTGGCGCGGATTGTTGTTCGGCACATGCCCTGCAAGAAGAGCACATATTCGTAATCGCAGCATCGATTCCGAACCAAGTATAGTGCTGACGAGCAAGTTGTTTCGTTCTCACTATACCCCTATGTCCTTGGTGGAGAAGCTGCAAGACAGAGGACTGTAACGAACGTGGGACCAGGACCCTGGACTGATCATTATCGGAATGCAACAGCAAAACACCACGTCGTACAAAAAGTCTCTCCTTGTGAGCAAAAAATCGGCGAACCAACGGATCCTCGATCTGTGACTTTGACAAGGGCCATTGCGTGGCAACAAAACGCAAAATGGTAGCAAGGACAGGGTCAGCAGCTGTGGCTGTAGCTACATGACGAAAATCAATCGGAAACGATTCGACCACGTTTCCGCACCAATGAACATGCAAGCAAGTTCGGAGGTATCGAATGCTCTATCCTCAGCAACAGGCAAACGGGACAATGCATTGGCGTTTCTGTGCTTAGCAGTGGACCGATACAAGATATCGTAGCAGTACTGCGAAGGGAAAATAGACCAGCGAATGAATTTCTGTGCTGTACGTGGAGGTACAGGCTTGTTCGGATGAAAAAGCGATTGCAAAGGTTTGTGGTCCGTGATGATGGTAAAGTGACGACCATACAAGAAATCATGAACCTTAGTAACACCAAATACGAGAGCCAAAGCTTCTTTCTCGATATGTGAATAATTTCTTTGTGCAGACGAGAGCAATTTGGACACAAATGCAATAGGGCGATCGTGCGATCTATCTTTGTGCGCAAGCACAGCACCGACCCTGAAATCCGATGCATCCACCACCAACAAAAGGGGTTTCTGCGGATCGAATGGTGTAAGGCAAGTATTGGAAAGCAATGCCGATTTCAACTGGCGAAAGGCGCGTTCGCATTCCGTCGTCCAGACGAACGGAACACCTTTATGTCATAAGCGATGAAGCGGAGCTGAAATGGAAGAGATGTGGCGCACATAGCGATGATAATAATTGATTTTTCCCAGCACACTCTGTAGCTGCTTCAAATTCTGCGGCGAAGGCAAGTCTTGTATGGCACGGAGGTGCTCGGGACTGGGATGTATGCCTTGGGCATTGAGTACATGTCCCAGGTAGGGTAAGTCACGAGCAAAAAACACACATTTGTCCTTCAGCAAGCGAAGACCATTATGTCGCAAGACCTGAAATAATGTTCAGAGATTGGCTAAATGTTCTTCTTCCATCTTTCTGGAGATCACAATATCGTCCAGATAGTTTGCTGCAGTAGGGACCGACGCACAAACAGTTTGTAGATATTACTGAAACAATGCAGGGGCGGATGCACACCCGAATGGCATTCATTTGAATCAATACAAACCAAGATGCGTGTTAACCACCAAAACGCGCTGGGATTCTTCGTCCACCGGTATTTGCAAGTATGCATCTGCTAGGTCCAACTTCGAAAAATATTTACCCGGACACAGTTTGTCAAAAAGATCTTCCGGGCAGGGTAAAGGAAAAGTTGCAGTCACTAGTTGTGGATTCACTGTTGCCTTGAAGTCCACACAAAGTCTCAATTTTCCAGAAATTTTTGGCAAAATTACTAAGGGTGATGCCCAGAGAGAAGCCTGCACATGTTCAATCACACCTTGTGATTCCAAATCGTTTAAAGTTCTGTCTCAGGCTGATACTGATCTTCGGCCTGACATGGCTGCTTGTCCTGTTCCAGAGGTTGCCCCTCAGTCTGCAAGATCCGGGCGGTCGCAGAGGGTGGGCTTACTGGTAGTTGGGAGCTCCAACGTCAGGCGCGTAATGGGGCCCCTTAGAGAAATGGCAGCAAGAGAGGGGAAGAAAACCAATGTGCACTCCGTGTGCATACCGGGGGGAGTCATTCCAGATGTGGAAAGGGTCCTTCCGGATGCCATGAAGGGTACAGCGTGCACCCATCTGCAGGTGGTCGCTCATGTCGGCACCAATGATGTGTGTCGCTATGGATCGGAGGAAATCCTCTCTGGCTTTCGACGGCTATCTGATTTGGTGAAGACTGCCAGTCTCGCTAGTGGGATGAAAGCAGAGTTCACCATCTGCAGCATCGTCGACAGGACTGACTGTGGACCTTTGGTACAGAGCCGAGTGGAGGGTCTGAATCAGAGGCTGAGACGGTTCTGCGACCATGTGGGCTGCAGATTCCTCGACTTGCACCATAGGGTGGTGGGGTTTCGGGTTCCGCTGGATAGGTCAGGAGTCCACTACACGCAGCAAGCGGCTACACGGGTAGCAGGGGTTGTGTGGCGTGGACTGGGCGGTTTTTTAGGTTAGATGGCCTCGGGCAAGTACAGAAAGGGCAACAGCCCCAAAGGGTGCGGAGCAAAGTCAGGACATGCGAGGACCAAGCAGCAATCGGTATTGTAATTGTAAACTGTCGAAGCTGCGTTGGTAAAGTACCGGAACTTCAAGCGCTGATAGAAAGCACCGAAGCTGAAATCGTTATAGGTACAGAGAGCTGGCTTAAGCCAGAGATAAATTCTGCCGAAATTTTTACAGAGGTACAGACGGTGTTTAGGAAGGATAGATTGCATGCAACCGGTGGTGGAGTGTTTGTCGCTGTTAGTAGTAGTTTATCCTGTAGTGAAGTAGAAGTGGATAGTTCCTGTGAATTATTATGGGTGGAGGTTACACTCAACAACCGAGCTGGGTTAATAATTGGCTCCTTTTACCGACCTCCCGACTCAGCAGCGTTAGTGGCAGAACAACTGAGAGAAAATTTGGAATACATTTCGCATAAATTTCCTCAGCATGTTATAGTCTTAGGTGGAGATTTCAATTTACCAGATATAGACTGGGACACTCAGATGTTTAGGACGGGTGGTAGGGACAGAGCATCGAGTGACATTATACTGAGTGCACTATCCGAAAATTACCTCGAGCAATTAAACAGAGAACTGACTCGTGGAGATAACATCTTGGACCTACTGATAACAAACAGACCCGAACTTTTCGACTCTGTAAGTGCAGAACAGGGAATCAGTGATCATAAGGCCGTTGTAGCATCCCTGAATATGGAAGTTAATAGGAACATAAAAAAAGGGAGGAAGGTTTATCTGTTTAGCAAGAGTAATAGAAGGCAGATTTCAGACCACCTAACAGAACAAAACGAAAATTTCTGTTCCGACACTGACAATGTTGAGTGTTTATGGAAAAAGTTCAAGGCAATCGTAAAATGCGTTTTAGACAGGTACGTGCCGAGTAAAACTGTGAGGGACGGGAAAAACCCACCGTGGTACAACAACAAAGTTAGGAAACTACTGCGAAAGCAAAGAGAGCTTCACTCCAAGTTTAAACGCAGCCAAAACCTCTCAGACAAACAGAAGCTAAGCGATGTCAAAGTTAGCGTAAGGAGGGCTATGCGAGAAGCGTTCAGTGAATTCGAAAGTAAAATTCTATGTACAGATTTGACAGAAAATCCTAGGAAGTTCTGGTCTTACGTTAAATCAGTAAGTGGCTCGAAACAGCATATCCAGACACTCCGGGATGATGATGGCATTGAAACAGAGGATGACGCGCGTAAAGCTGAAATACTAAACACCTTTTTCCAAAGCTGTTTCACAGAGGAAGACCGCACTGCAGTTCCTTCTCTAAATCCTCGCACAAACGAAAAAATGGCTGACATCGAAATAAGTGTCCAAGGAATAGAAAAGCAACTGGAATCACTCAACAGAGGAAAGTCCACTGGACCTGACAGGATACCAATTCGATTCTATACAGAGTACGCAAAAGAACTTGCCCCCCTTCTAACAGCCGTGTACCGCAAGTCTCTAGAGGAACGGAGGGTTCCAAATGATTGGAAAAGAGCACAGGTAGTCCCAGTCTTCAAGAAGGGTCGTCGAGCAGATGTGCAAAACTATAGACCTATATCTCTGACGTCGATCTGTTGTAGAATTTTAGAACATGTTTTTTGCTCGAGTATCATGTCATTTTTGGAAACCCAGAATCTACTATGTAGGAATCAACATGGATTCCGGAAACAGCGATTGTGTGAGACCCAACTCGCGTTATTTGTTCATGAGACCCAGAAAATATTAGATACAGGCTCCCAGGTAGATGCTATTTTTCTTGACTTCCGGAAGGCATTCGATACAGTTCCACACTGTCGCCTGATAAACAAAGTAAGAGCCTACGGAATATCAGACCAGCTGTGTGGCTGGATTGAAGATTTTTTAGCAAACAGAACACAGCATGTTGTTATCAATGGAGAGACGTCTACAGACGTTAAGGTAACCTCTGGCGTGCCACAGGGGAGTGTTATGGGACCATTGCTTTTCACAATATATATAAAGGACCTAGTAGATAGTGTTGGAAGTTCCATGCGGCTTTTCGCGGATGATGCTGTAGTATACAGAGAAGTTGCAGCATTAGAAAATTGTAGCGAAATGCAGGAAGATCTGCAGCGGATAGGCACTTGGTGCAGGGAGTGGCAACTGTCCCTTAACATAGACAAATGTAATATATTGCGAATACATAGAAAGAAGGATCCTTTATGGTATGATTATATGATAGCGGAACAAACACTGGTAGCAGTTACTTCTGTAAAATATCTGGGAGTATGCGTGCGGAACGATTTAAGTGGAATGATCATATAAAATTAATTGTTGGTAAGGCGGGTACCAGGTTGAGATTCATTGGGAGAGTGCTTAGAAGATGTTGTCCAGCAACAAAGGAGGTGGCTTACAAAACACTCGTTCGACCTATACTTGAGTATTGCTCATCAGTGTGGGATCTGTACCAGATTGGGTTGACGGAGGAGATAGAGAAGATCCAAAGAAGAGCGGCGCGTTTCGTCACAGGGTTATTTGGTAACCGTGATAGCGTTACGGAGATGTTTAATAAACTCAAGTGGCAGACTCTGCAAGAGAGGCGCTCTGCATCGCGGTGTAGCTTGCTCGCCAGGTTTCGAGAGGGTGCGTTTCTGGATGAGGTATCGAGTATATTGCTTCCCCCTACTTATACCTCCCGAGGAGATCACGAATGTAAAATTAGAGAGATTAGAGCGCGCACTTTATGTGCCACTGTCATTACCTCCGTTTCCTGTTCCAGTCGCGTATGGTTCGCGGGAAGAACGACTGTCTGAAAGCCTCCGTGCGTGCAGTGCTGTGAATGTCCAAGTCAACAAAAAGTTTATTGTCCTGCTGACGACAAGAGCGACTGTCTCGTGCAACGTGAACTGACACTGGTACAGAATCACTTGCGACTTGACGGGATTTCCGGCGATGTCGACGCACACTGTTTGTTAGACGAACTCTGTCACTGTTAGAGAAAGTGGCACTGGGCGGAGTGGAATGAACTGCATGAATTTCCATGGGCGAAGGTTCATGAGCCTGAGTATTCTTGGTTCGATTCCAGCGTGAAGCAAGGGGCCTGGAATGGTTGTGAGTGTCCGATCTGAGCTTATTCTGGCAAACACTCTGAACATGTCCTTTTTTGTTACAGAAAAAGCAAATAGCCTGGCGTGACGGGCAGTTCTCACGCAAATGTTGAGTAGCACACCGCGGGCATGATTTCACTGCATTTGCTTGCTTGCGCAGCACACGTGGCGGAGAGCTTGGCGGCAGCTGTGCGGACGGGCGCGAGGGCTGTTTACTGTTCCATGCAGCGTGCCCGGCGGGCCGGTTAATGTGACACACGGCTGGTGAATTTTCAAATGATTCCTGAGCAAAGTCAAGTGTGTCCTGTCGATCCAATATGTCTATCACTTGTTGAAGGGAGGGATTGACTAGTTTCAAAATCTGTTCTCTTATACGAACATCAGAAACGTTCTGTGCAATTGCATCACGTACCATAGTATCTGAATAAGGGAGTCCACATTGACACTCAAAAGCACAATCCCTAGTAAGGCCTTGCAAGGTTGCAACCCACTCCCGATTAGTTTGACCGTCCGTATGTTTTGTACGAAAGAAGGTATACCTTTTTGCAACTACATTGATGGATTCTTTGAAATATGCATCTAATGCAGACAAAATTTCGTCGTAGGACAGAGTTGCTACGTCGCGTCGGGGAAATAATTTCACTATCACTCGGTACGTCTGGACGCCTACGGATGCTAACAAAAAAGGCTACCGCTCGTTACCTTGAATTCTGTAGGCGGTGAGATGGAATCCAAATTGGCGTGACCTCTCCGTCCAGCTTTCCAGTGCAGCATCAAAACGACGAAAAGTTGGTGCCACAGCGTGTTGTGGCTGCAGTAGCTGTGGAGCGGCGGCCACTGCATCATTGTGCGTTGCTCGTTGACCCTGGACGAGCTGTCCAAGGGCATCCAATAAGGCCTGCGTCTGCTGATTCTGCAAGCGATAAAATTCGGACAGTACATCTGGAGATTGTGGCGAAGCCATGACACAAGTAAATCAGGGCAATACAGTTACAAACGCAGATTTCTCATCGCCAACTGTTGTGGACTGGCAAGACAGCCAATCCACTATGACGGGAAGCCGAAAGGCATGCGTTTAAGCTCACGCAGGCTGGCGTGAGGTCTGGAACAGGACAAGGTCTTAAGACTAGCAAAAAAGGTACGTAGCTTCTGGAATACTTAACTTTAATCCATAATTGGTGAACATCGGTCTGACGGTACATGCATCACAAGATAAATAGCAAATGATAATGGCACCTTGCTAGGTCGTAGCAAATGATGTAGCTGAAGGCTATGCTAACTATCACCTCGGCAAATGAGAGCGTAATTTGTCAGTGAACCATCGCTAGCAAAGTCGGCTGTACAACTGGGGCGAGTGCTAGGAAGTCTCTCTAGACCTGCCGTGTGGCGGTGCTAGGTCTGCAATCACTGATAGTGGCGACACGCGGGTCCGACGTATACTACTGGACCGTGGCCGATTTAAAAGCTACCACCTAGCAAGTGTGGTGTCTGGCGGTGACACCACAGTAATAGATGCTACAAATCCTTAAAACCCCAATATTCATTTTGAAAAACCCATTAAATAAATACAACAGACACTTTTTATTGGCTGTAACCTACAACACTGATACCTTGTGCTAGAGGCAACTGATAGAGCTTACTTTGCCCTAACAAAACTGCTTTCATCATTGCTCTTATCCTGCATGACTAAATTAATCATCTGCAAAACCCAGATCAATGCCCACATACACTTCAGAAACTAGGAAACTAACTGTAAGAGATGCCAACATGCTGGATGCTTGTGAGAGATAAGTACTGTGCAGAATAATTGGCCCTGATTCAGAATGGTCAGTGGGGAAGACAGTATAACAATGATATTTATGTCATATACACTACTGGATCAAAAGTATCTGGACACACCTGTGTAATGCACAAATGACAACTAGATGCCAGGGAAGATAGACATGCCAGTATAAAAAGAGGTTGGAGTTTTTGTGTTGCCTGTAGAGAAACAGTAACAGCAGAATTGGTTGGTCATGTGAGCTGAGTAACTTCTAACATGGAATAGTCATTGGATGTCACCTGAATAACAAATCCAACAGGGACATTTCAACTCTTCTAAAGTTACTCAGGTTGACTGTTTGTAATGTGACTGTGAAGTGGAAATGCCAAAGAACAACCACATCTAAACCAATAGCAGGTATGCCTAATGTACTGATTGACAGGAACCATTGAGCATTGTGGATGGTTATTGAAGAAATCACATGAAATCAGTGGAAAGAATCACTCTGAGTTCCAAAGTGCTAACAGCAGTCCAGCTAGCACAATCTCTGCATGCAGTAAGTTAAAAAGAATTGAAGAAAAACCATTACCATGTGCAGAATCTGTATTTTTACTGTGTAAATTATCCGCTTAATGTAAATACAACAGATAACAGAGAGAAACATGTGGGTATCGCAAAACAATATGTTAAGCACCTGAAGATGGGCTTCAGGGCTTCACATACATCATGCTTTTTAATAAAAATCATGCTCTGTGACTGAAAGCATTTTTCTTCCTTTTTCATTTTAGGAAAGTAAGTCATTCATGGCCCAATAAAAGAAATATGGGTAAAATCGAGCTCATATCATGATTATTTTATTGACTTTATTTTTACATCTACATCCACGCTCTGCAAACTGCTGTGAAATGCATGGCAGAGGGTAAGCCCCATTATGTCAGTTATTAGGGCTTTTTCCCATTCCATTCACATATGGAGCATAGGAATAATGATTGTTTAAAAGCCACTTTGCTTACTGTAATTGGTCTGATCTGATATGTAGTGGGTTGTAGTTTAACCATAGTCATCAGTTAAAGCCAGTTCCTGAAAGTAGGCTATCTCATAATAGTTTACATCTGTCTTCAAGAGTTTACCAGTTCAGTTCTTTCCACATCTCCATGACACTCTCCCGTATGTCAGACAAACCAGTGACCATTCATGTTGCATTTCTCTGTACACTTTAAGTACCCTCTGTCATCCTACCTGGTGCAGGTTCCACATGTGTTTGCAATATTCTAGGATGGGTGACAGGACTGATTTCTAAGCAATCTCTTTTGTAGACAGATTTCATTTCCCCAGTATAAAATGAGGTCTGTTACCTGCTGTACCCATGAATGCATCTATGAGATCATTCCACTTCATGTCTGTACAAAGTGTTACACCCAGAGGTTTGTAATTAGTAACTAAACCATTCATTTCCTTCTATTCTATCTGCTGTTTATAGTTATATGACTCAGTCATTCATGTACTTTTCTGAATTTGCTAGTCATAGCTCCCATATTATGATTGATGAAACAGGTAATGCTAGATTCTGTCATCATTTTGTTATTGTCTTAAGACATTTATACACATACTAGCTATTTTCTTGTGTCTGTAATCTCCCCCCTCCTTCCTAATTCCAATTATTGTCCACAATAAGCAAAGTATTTTATGAAAAATTTGAGAGGAGCAAAGATTACAATAAACTTTCTAGTTTACTTAGCTTTTCCTGTAGAGTTGGCCCCAGTTCTTCTTGTCGAGGAGTCTGATTCTTGAAGCTGAAATTCTCACATTTTAGGCCCTCATGGTTGAAAAGTTCAAAATAAATTTGAAGATCGTTGTTGCAGAATTTTTGTTGTTACGTTAATATATTTTATCACATTTTAGTATATCATACAGTCCTTGCAATTGCCAAAATTACATTG
Organism: Schistocerca nitens; assembly: GCF_023898315.1. Taxonomy (NCBI): domain Eukaryota; kingdom Metazoa; phylum Arthropoda; class Insecta; order Orthoptera; family Acrididae; genus Schistocerca; species Schistocerca nitens. Next base: position 278,917,285 of record NC_064618.1, on the reverse strand, counting down.
TTTGCCCAAAATACAAAAAATACACCCGATCACATCAGGTGTATGCTTACTACTCTTCACTCTGTGGTAATAACCATATTCCAAAGGGTTTACAATTTTTTTTGACAAATGGATTTCTATTAATTTTGATTATTATTTCATAAATGAATCCAGAAATAAACATAGCAAACAGTACTAGATTGTATAATTAACAATAGAAATTTTAAGTGTACCACATAATTTGTAATTTAAAATGTTCCTAAAAAATAATTTTAACTGTATATTCAGAGCTAATACTTACCAGTTGTAATATCTAAAATAAAGTAATTCCTTTTCATAAATTTTAACTTGAAATATAAAGTATTGTGTATAAAATTATATGGAAGTTTTCAGAAAAGCAGCTGAGATAATACTGACCTGTTCAAAATTTGAAAAATAATACTGGCATCAACGACTACTGTTGAGGAAAAGTAATGCTAGTAGAGAAGGATGTCCTGTGATATGTTTCATAATGAAAGTTACAGAAGAGATTTTACATACCACTGCTTTTTTATGGGAATTTTCTGCTGGATTAAAATTGGCTGGTGAATCATGAATAGACAGTGAGAAAAGATATACGTATTTGTGTGCAGTTTTATGCAAAAAGCAAGTGTAAAAATTAGAGAATTTCAAATACTGGTAACCATTTATTAACACCTCTTCTGTTAATGATACTACAGCTTCATAGCTGATGGTTTAAGTTTTCTGACAATCAGGAAGAAGATTCAGTTGAAGGTACTGCTTTATTACTATATGTAGGTATCACTGTGCATGTTAGCCTTTTCAAAATTCAGCTAAAACAAGATGTGACTGCTTTAATGCTTAAGAATGTAATGTACTATCTGGTGCTGATCTAATTGTGTATTTATTAATGATTCAGCATATGATAGTCCACAACGACATATAAACTTGCATTTTCTACTAATTTCTTGTAAATCTGTGATCTATGATGTACTATTCTCAAAAAAATTCATGTTTCTGCAACCAGTGGTCCAGGCTGGGTGTTGATTTAGCAAAAAAACTTTTAATCTCTCAATTAGAAAAATAAATAAATAAAATAAAAAATCCTCTCTTAGCAACTGGCTACATCACACAAAATACATTACCAACAAATTTCATGTTTTTAGAACCAGTAGATTAAGCTGTTTGTTGTTATCTCAGTACTCAGTTTCTCCAATACACAAGATGTTCATTTTAATTGAAAACATTGAAATATCTAAAAAAGTTATAATTCCAATTTTTTTGTCTCAGAGGACACCATCAATGGTATCACACTCGACCTGCCACCCAACCCCATGTGCGGGTGGCAGGGGGCAACTTTGAAGTTTTCAACGGAAACTCCATGTTTTTATGCAGATTATGTTTCTAAAGCAAAATCTACTTACATTTTGTTTGAAACTTTTTCTTTATTTTGTCACAGATTGCACTGTAATCAGAGGAATAGAAATGGGTACACGATCATAATTTACGACTTGCTAGTCAATTGTCCTTGAATATCCAGTGACACATGGGACCCTACCTCCATGCTGCAGGTATAGGACAGGCCAGTATTTCATAACTTTCAAAACACCATTCAGAATGTTGAGTTCTTTTGACGTGTTGAACAGGGGACATCTCGATACATCACCGTGGTCATGAAGCGAAGTATGACATATCACAACAGGCAGTACACTGTGACTGGAGCTCGTGTATCATGCAGATTTAGAACAGGTAGCAGCTCTAAACACCACAATACTTGTGCTGTGTTTATTGTCTGTACACTTACGTATCATTTGGTGAACAGATGTGCATGTTGACAGTGAATGTTGCAACCACAGAAGAAAAACTGAAATGACCCTGATTTATGGAGAATGTAGAGGAAGTGTTGAGCCTGCTGTTGCTTTGTATTTTTCCAGAGAAAGCTCAGTGTCATTCTTTCTTTTACAAGACTATGAACATCTTTATGTCTGATGGCAGAATACAGATCGGCAGAAGGAAATGAAGCAAATGCGTTACAGGAGAAGCTAATGAAGTAGCTGTACTAGTGGCAGTGTACCATACCCTACAGATAAGTGCCCAGCAATTATACCAAGATTCCGATACATCCATAGGTATTATTGTCACAATACTGCATCATCATAGGTATCATCCACACTACAGGTCACTGCATCAAAAACTTCATGGCGCCAATTTCCATAACTAGGTAGTGTTTCGTGGATGGGCACATCAACAAATGCAAATGATCCCCACATTCTTTGCTGAGGCACTATTTTCTGATGAGTCCTCATTCACAAACCAATGTAATGTTGACCAGCATAACATGCATTACTGTAATGCACACAACCCCACTGGGTATGGCAAGTTGACCATGAATATCCATGGTCAGTTTACGTAGTTATGGTGTGGCATCACGGGGAACAGACTCATTAGTGAATATTTTATCAATGGCACATTGAATTTATTTCCACTGAGGGAGGAAATTCACCTATCTTAGCTGCAATGGAAAGGTATTTACTATTTTCTATTCTGGTACATGTTGGTAGTAATATTTTGTAAACTATAGTACTAATATTACCAACATTTTTGTCACAGGTGATGGCTACATTTGTATTATTGCTAGTGATTTGTGCAATAATAGATGAAAATAACTGTGGAATAACTCCAGCTCTGATACCTCTATACATTGGAATACTTATTGTAACAATTGGTAATGGTTTCTCTGCAAACACTGGCTCTGCTTTAAACCCAGCTCGTGATCTTGGTCCTCGAATTTTTGTTACTATTGCTGGCTGGGGCACAGAAGCATTTGTGTAAGTAAAAACACAAAAACAAGACAACTGTACTGCTGTAAGCTACACACCATCACTTTATTTTAATGTGTCAGATTCATTTTAGTTCTTGTAGCACTTTCTCAATATCATGAATAATAACTTTCAACTGAAGACTGAGATAACATTTACATTATGTTTAATTGTTGACGGTAATTTTATCAGTTCTGTATTGGTTACTAATGATAAATCTTAATTGCTTGCTAATACAGTAGATCACTTTTTTGAATTACTAGCTAGCTTTTCCACTTGCTAGTGTACATGTATCTCATTTAGTGTAATCTTCCTAATGATATTTTAATTTCAGGTGCTTTAAGTTCCATTGTATTCATGTCAGTTAAATTTTATGTGCCTAAAGAGTCACTTTAAATATTATAAGATGTATTGCAAACTATGTTTGTTACAGTCACGGTATTGCAGAGTTACAACAAATTCAAGGAAAATACAGAATGTACGTTTTATTACAGAGATGCAGAGCAAGCAGGAAATTCAGGTGTAGACTTTAATGTAAATAATGAAATTGAGTACAGTATTATGAATACTGAAGAAATCTCAATCTGAGTAGTAGGACTTTTATTATTATTATCATAAAAATTTTAATTCCCATTTTAAATCCAATGGGTTATTTAAAAAAGATTACTGGCAAGCAATTTCTGTTGATGGACTTTTGTCCTTAGTGTGTTAAGAGGTAAAACAGCAGTGGCTAACAGATTTTCCAATCAAATTCCTATGTACAGTGCAGTCCCGTGATTATTAAAATGGTATTTCTCATTGATGTTATTGTTTGTATATGTCTGGCCAGTAAATCTGCTAGTAATATATAGACATTTATAACAATTAAAACATTGGAAGGTCTGAACTAGGACCATGAAGATTCTGTGATAAGCTAGGCTATGATTTCCTAGACTTGTGCGATAGGGTTGAGAATTGTAAGGTCTCCTTCAGTGGGTCAGGTGTGCACTGTACATCAGAGGCTACTACTCAGGTAGCTAACTATTTAGGGGGATGTCCACTAGGGCTTTTTAGGTTATGTGACTCTACATCCAATCCAGAGAATGACATCTGTAGGAAGCCCAAAAGTACAGGGCGTTTCAAAAAGAAAGAGCAGATTTCAAACATTTATTTCTCAAAAACTACAAATGATAGAAACACAATTCAAACGTTTCTTGTCAGAGAAAGGTTCAAAGTTTTTCAATGGTCTGCGCAGAAGTTCCATGCAAATCCGCAGTGGCGCTGGCGTTTGTTTGTAGGAAAATGGCGACGACACCACAGGAACGATCATTTTGTGTGCTGCAATTTGCAAAGTTAGAGTCCATTGTTGGTGTGCAACGTGCATTCCGCCGTCAATTCAACAAACAGCCGCCTCGTCATAAGCAAATTTATGAGTGGCATCACAGATTCGTAGAAGATGGTTGCATCTGCAAGCGAAAAAGCACGGGTCGTCCACGCACATCGGATGAAAATGTCGAGCGTGTCCGTGCAGCTTACGAAAGGAGCCCTAGAAAATCCACGGCACGGGCAAGTCACGAACTAAACATGTCTAAAACAACGGTATGGCGCGTTCTGAGTAACCGTCTGCACATGAAGCCGTACAAACTGCAGTTATTGCAAGCATTGCGTCCTGACGACCACAACAAAAGGTTCGAATTTTCAACTGCAATTCTACAGGACATGGAAGAGGACAATTTTGCCGAACGATTAATTTTTTCAGATGAATCAACGTTTCACATTTCTGGTAAAGTTAATCGGCATAACGTACGAATTTGGGCGAGTGAAACTCCGAGGGACGTTATTCAACATGAAAGAGACTCACCAAAGGTTAACGTCTTTTGTGCAATTTCGGTAAACAAAGTTTATGGACCTTTCTTTTTCATGGAGAAAACTATCACAGGAACCATTTACCTGGACATGTTAGAAAACTGGCTATTTCCTCAACTTTAGGAAGATTCAAATCACTTCATCTTCATGCAAGATGGCGCCCCACCACACTTCTCTGAACCTGTACGACGGTACCTAAATAACACCATTCCAGGACGGTGGATTGGAAGAGCAGGAGCACAAGATCAATGTCATCGTCTGTGGCCTCCCAGGTCACCAGACCTTACTCCCTGCGATTTTTATTTGTGGGGGTACATAAAGGACTGTGTTTATGTCCCACCTATGCCCGCTACTCTTCAAGAGGTACGACATCGAATTGTTGCGGCCGTGAATTCGGTAACTAAAGACCAGTTGCGTCGTGTGTGGCAAGAAATGAGATACCGGTTTGATATTTGTCGTGTAACAAATGGTGCTCATATTGAGGTACAGTTTTGATATTTGTTGTGTAACATTTGGTACTCATATTGAGTGAAGGACCGTTGGAATTGTGTTTCTATCATTTGTAGTTTTTGAGAAATAAATGTTTGAAATCTGCTCTTTCTTTTTGAAACGCCCTGTATTAGTGTAAGATCGAAAGGAATGCCCATCATAGGTCATAGTATTAAAATCCTAGTAGTTAACTGTTGAAACATTCACAACAAACTGCAAGAATTTGAAGCACTTGTAAAAAGCAGTGAAGCTCATGTAATGCAATGTACAGAAAGCTGGTTGAAAACTGAAGTTGACAGCAGTGAGATTTTTAGGGAAAATTTAGACTTATACTTAGAGGATAAGTCAGTGGGAACTGGAGGTGGTGTATTTATTACAGTAGACAAGAAACTCTAATTCACCAAAATAGAAATCAAAACTGCATGTTACATCATTCTGGTATGGCTCATTATCAAGGGTGGCATAAAATTGTAATTGGATGCTTTTAACAACCACCAGACTCACCTCCTGATTGTTAACCAACAATGTTACACAATACAGCTGTTCATTTGTATATAAGTTCCCCAATGATACTGTAATCACTTAAACAGACTTTAATCATGTAGCAGGCAATACAGATAATTACAGTTCTGTTAGTGGTGGGTGTTGTGAAAAAACATCCTGTGAAACATTACTAAATATATTCTCGGAAAATTACCTAGAATGGATAGTTCAGAATCCCCCTCCCCAAATGATGGAAATATATTAGACCTAATGGCAACAAATACACCTCACACCCATGATGATGCCCACAATGAAACTGGTACCATTGACCATGAGGTAGTTGTAGTTACAATGATTACCAAACTACAAATGGTAACTAAAACAATTAGAAAGATTTATACGTTCATTAAAGTAGATAAAGAAGCAGTAGTGTCATATCTCAGTGAGGAACCTGAAATCTTTAGAACTGGACAGGAGCATGTAGTGGAAATAAGGCTCAAGTTCATAAGAACAGTTGAAAATTCCCTGGACCCCAATGTATACATTCACTGTGAAAAAACTTCTAAAGAAACAGAGACTACTGCGCAATAGAAGTAAAACAAAGTGTACAGCTATAGAAAGAGAGATTTTGAATGTAACATGTCGGCTGTGAAGACAGCAACGTGTGAAGCCTTCAGCAATTACCTTAGCAGACTGTTGTTAAATAATCTTTCACAAAACACAAAGTAATTCTGCTTGTATGTAAAGGCTGTTAGTGGCACCATTGTTAGTGTCCAGATGCTCATGGATGAAATAAACTGAAATTGAGACTATCAATGCGAAAGCAGAAATGCTGAATTCCATCTTCACATATTTCTTGACAGAGGAAAACCCAGTTTAATCCTCACACCACCAAAATGTTGAGTGGAACAAGTGTTAGTGTTAGTAACATTGAGAAACAACTGAAATAATTAAAACTGAATAAAGCTCTAGGATTTTAGGGAATCCCTATCATGCTCTACACTGAATTTGTGGCATAGTTAGTGACTCTTTATGATAATATATCATATCCCTCGAGCAAAAAATGATGCAGAGTAATTGGAAGAAAATACAGGTCACTTCTGTGCACAAGAAGGGTAGTATGAATGATCCATAAAATTACTGTCCAGTATGGTACCCTCAACATCAGTTTGTTGTAGAATCTTAAAACATATTTTGAGCTGAAACATAATGAGGTATCTTGAACAGAGGGACCTCCTCCATGCTAGCTAGCATGGATTTCAAAACACTGATCATGTGAAAATCAACTCACACTTTGTAACACTGCTGCACTACAACTACTTAAAAGCCATTGTTACATAGTTTGATGGTAATGAATTGCAGTTCTTCAGCTGATCGTATAGCTGTGTAAATGCATAATTTAGAACATGGGAAACAGTGTTGCAATGATCGAAATATTTTAACACTCATATTGTTTTGTGGATGTATTTGTGGCTCCAAATATTGTCTTCTCTAGGGGATGATGCAAAGGTTCAGGTTTGTCAAACATTAGTGAAAATATTGATGCACATTTTCATCACATTTTGGTTTCTTTCCGATCCAGACATGGCAAACAATGAAATTTGTGAACATTGCTCAAGAGAGGTTTCTTTCAAGCATAAACAGATTTCATACTAATCACTGCCCTCACTTAAAAGCTCATAACACATTTCAAATGGATTTTTAATACAAATTACAGTTTACAACATAAAAGTCATACATGGTGCACATTCTGTCCACAGCACAAAGACTAAATTACAGCTCTGCATCTGCACAAAGACTCTCCCACATGAGCTTGAAAAAAAGTCTAACAAAGGCTAATTAACTTTAGGTATGTATAACATTCTGGATTGTTCCAGAACCAGAAACTGTTCAAATTAACTGTTATACATACTTTTCATACAGACATGAGTGAACACTTACAAAGAAAACACACCTCTTGAGTTTAGTAAATTTTATAAAGTTAAAACTAATGAAATATTATTGCACATAATTCTGAAATAAGTTCTGTAAAAAAAGACAGGATATGTCACATTGCCAAAACAATTAACGTGTTATCTTTTCTTTATATCACCAATTTTTATGAAAAATTGTAACCTTTCTTGATTTAATAGAAAACAGAAGTTTCATAACCAAAATATTTTAAAGTGATATATACCATTTGTGGTCAAATTGAACAAATGGGATTTGTAGGATAATTAACTTCTTTTCAACTCAAAAATAAAAAAGCTCCAAAGCATTTTGGAAAACCTTGGAAAAGTGAGAAATTTAAATGAATATTTACATACAATGCACTAATCCCACAGGTTCCCCTTTTGTACTTCATGCATGCAATTTTAGGTAAAACATTGCTGAAAAAAGAATGGAATTGCAAACTTCAAAACATTATTGTAATCTACTGTTGATCAAATGTTTTTGTAGTTCTCATTTGTTACTACTTTTCTCACATGGCATATAGAAAGTATCACAACTACAGTTATTATCAATAGATCCATCGCATGGTGTATCATTTGAAATTTGTGACTGAGTTGGGGATATTTTACTATGAAGTATGCAGCAAGTTATTTTGGATGCAGAATCATTGATAGATGTAATGGTAATTTTGAGTGTGCCCTAGGGAAGTATATTGGGACCTGTGCTGTTCATGTAGGTTGTTGATGACCTTGCAGGCAATATTAATAGTAACCTCAGGATTTTCACTGATGATGGAGTTTACTGCAATGAAGTACTGTCTGAAAGAATCTGCACAAATATTCAGTCAGATCTTGATACAATTTCAAAGTAGTGAAAAGATTAGCAACTAGCTTTCAGAAATGTAAAACTGTGTATTTCATGAAACAAAACAGTAGTATCCTATGACTGTAGTCAGTGTCACAGTTGGAACTGGTTATATCACAGAAATACCTGGGTGTAACAACTTTGTAGGGGTATGGAATGGAATGATCACCTAGGCTCATTCATGAGTAAAGTAGGTGACAAACTTCAGTTTATTGATAGAATATTATGTAAATACAATCAGATTACAAAGGAGATTGTTTGCAAATCAATCTTGTGACCTATCCTAGAATATTAAGCAAGTTTTTTTGTACCAGCACCTTTGTACCCATATCAAAATCAGACTAACAAGGGATATTGAATGAAAACATATAATGGCAGCACAAATGGTCATAGATTTGTTTGATCTGTAAATAAATTAAATGTCATGTGACTAGGGCCTCCCGCCGGGCAGACCGTTCGCCTGGTGCAAGTCTTTCGATTTTACACCACTTCGGTGACTTGCGCGTGGATGGGGATGAAATGATGGTGATTGGGACAACACAACACCCAGTCCCTGAGCAGAGAAAATCTCCGACCCAGCCGGGAATCGAACCCGGGCTCTTAGACTTTGATATCCTGTCACACTGACCACTCGGCTACCGGGGGCGGACATTTTATCTGTGGGAGAATGTCACGGAGATGCTGAAGTAACTCAACTGGGAGACTCTTGAAGATAGACATAAACTATCCCAAAAAAGCCTACTTAGAAAGTTTCAGGAATGGCTTTAAATGATGACTCTAGGAATATACTACAACCTGCTATGCTCACTCCCAAAGGTATCATGAGAACAAGATTAAATTGCACAGAGGCATTTCAACAATAATTTTTCCTTGCTGCATGAGTGAACAGGACATGGGAAAAAACATAACAACTGGTGCAGTGGGACATACTCTCTACCACGAGCTTCTCAGTGGTTTGCAGAGAATAGATGTAGGAGTCAAGTTTGGAAGAAAAATGTTGAAACATCTATTTATAGGACAGTAACTAACTTTCATTTGTTCCTTCAGTTTCTGACTTTCCTTATTTTATTAGCAATTCACCAGGCATATGTACCTGGGAACAACATTTAACCCTTTTTTCAGCCAACACTCATTTTATTTGCTGCTTTATGTCATGACCATATTACAATTTTACTAAAGGTTGAGGCAGGGGCATGAAGATACATGTAAACATGTTTGATTTCATGAGTGATTTTTACTATCCAGTTTACTATTACAAAAGACCACCATTAAAATCAAAACTTGTGCCATTAGACATTCCAATGAAAGATCTGGAAGAAAAAATGGAAAACATATATAGCTTGTAAAGACATACTAACTCTAAGTTATATATAGAAAGCTACAAGCAATACAGATATCAGCTACATGAAAAATTCAGGAGATTAAAAGTAGAAAGAGTTAGTCAACAGATATGAAGCTCAGATAATGTTTCAAGGTGGTCCTGGTTAGTTGTAAATAAAATGAGAAACAATGGAACAGAAACTAAAGTTTATAATGTATAATTACCTGAAACACTGATGTCATTTCTGTACCCCTTCCAGTCAGCAATATTTTAATTACTGTATAGATACAATTGAAAATGGTGTCTGCATGAAACTAGATACAAAGCATACATGTGAGTGAGTTGATTAACAAACGGTACTGCAGTATACTACATGCAGTATGCACAGATGACATTCTGCAGCTTATTCATAGCCTCAGCAACAACAGCTTAGCAGGATTAGAACTAATTTCTCCATATCTGTTCAACAAATGCAGACATGAGCTACTGAAACCATTAGTTCATCTAATAAACTGTGTCTCAAAGATGATGAAGTCCCTGGCAAGTTGAAACTAAGTGTAAAAAAGGGGAAATTAAGCATGTTCTGATCTACCCAGTATCTCAACACTCAGAAAACTGACTGAAAAATAGTGTTAAAAAGGAATCTCGGAACATTGCAACAAGGCTGACATATTAGGTGATTTCAAGCTTGGCTTAAGAAGAAGTTGAAGTACTGCATCATCGGCAGTACAATTTTTCTGCTATGTGCTTGAAAAAATAAGTGAATACTCCTAAGCAGTGAGGGTATTCCATTACTGGACCTCCCAAAAGAGTTTGTTAGAGTAATTCATGTTGCATTCTAATGAAAAATTGTGATGTGTGATGTCGCTGTAAAAACTCATACAATATATTTAAAAGAGAGGCAGTAGTGTACAGAAATTATATATGACAATGGAGAGATACTGGAGAGGGCATGGTCAAGAAATTTTCACCAAATCTCAATTCTTCAATACTAAAAACTGTATAGTTTTGATTAGTATACCTTTTTTGCCTTATGGAATATTACTGTGGGATGGGACTTGCCACACTAATATAGAAAAGGTTTCCATATTATGGAAGAGATTCTGGAGGATTCTAGAGAAAGTGAAACTAGAAACAACTTGTAGGAGCCCACTTAATAGATTCAGTATTCCCATGTTTATGCCACCTCTTTTCTTTCAAAGATATCTGAAAGAACAGATACCATTTTGATCCTGCAGCAATTACGAATGACATTACCTGCCAATGAGCATTGATTTAAGTCAGTGGGGAAAGATGATCGCTACAGTGTGGATGCACACCACATTTGAACTCTTATAGGAATTGGCAGAATTCCATGAGTAATGAGGATAATAGGCAAGGGGCACTACAGTTTTAGTGTGTGGATAAGTTGAGAATTTGGGTCTGGCAGGAGGTGTGCTAGGGTAGTCTGTGCAGTTGTGATGACCTCTCTGTTCGTATGGTGCTGTGGTCACTGCACCTGCCTTAGTAAGCAGGAGACCCGAGTTCAAAGCCTGATCTGGCACAAATTTTCAACTTTCCCCATTGATTTAAATCAGTTCCCACTAGCAGCTAATGTCATTAATTCCTCTGTGACTTAAGACATTAAGGCCACAAATAGGAACATGGAAATTTACAATCATGGCAGAAGGTATAAAAGACTTTCATATTGTTAATAGAAGGTTAATTTCAACAGCAAAAACTCCCTATGTCAAAGGAGCTGTTTTTCATAACATGTTACCAAATGATGATAAGAAGAGATACCTTTAATAAGGGACTCATGCAGTGGCTTGTTCATTAATGCCCATGTCATTTTGATTTAACATCAATAATAATTTATATGAATGTGTGTGAGAGCTGCATCAAACCAGTCTCAGGACTGAAGACCACAACAACAATGAATGTGTGTTGTCTGTTATTTTGGACATATCCAAAAGAACAAATTCACCTAGATGGGCAATGGATCTACCTTCTTCAGTGCAGATGCACAAATATGTCCAATCACCTGTGGGAATCTTAGAGTAGTGAGCATGGAGGAAATGGACAGGGTCTGCAGATGGGTCACTTCTGCTATATATGCTGTACATACCAAATAATTTGCCCTGAATCCATATCTGATTTCAGAATTTCTGTACTGGCCTTTATGTAATAATGGGTTTTGTAAGTGCTTACAGCTGCCTAAGCTGATATGTATCTAGCAGGCAATCAGTAGCATAAGAGTAAAGGAAAGTAAAGAATCATACTTAAAAATATTTCCTTCTTGATTTCCTGCAATACTTTGCCTCAGGAACATCACTTTGTAATAACCAGCAGTAGTCAGACAACATTACAACACTTTGTTTGACACAATAATGCCTTTCCATTTGAGAAATGTCCTTGTGGAACCCTTCTCCACATCCCTCGCTAGCAGTGCCCACATCATCTGGGAAGAAGCCCAGATGATAATTCGAGAATTGTAGTTTAAGTGACATGTAACATCCTCCTGTACAATATTCCAGACATAGAGAAAACACTGAAAGAGGTGAAAACAAATAAGTCATCAAGTTCGGACTGAATCCCAGTTTGCTTTTACAAAGGGTACTCTGTGGCATTGCCCCCTTACTTATCTTGCATTTATCACAAATCTCTCACCCAGCGCAAAGTCCCAAGTGTCCGGACAAAAGCAAAGCTTTCTCCTGTACATGAGATGGGTAAAATAAAGGATCCACAAAATTACAGGCCAATATCCTTAAGATTGGTTTGTTGCAGAATTCTTGAACATATTCTTAGTTTTAATATAATAAATTTCCTTGAGACAGAAAAGCTTCTGTCCATAAAACAGCATGGTTTTAGAAGGCATTGCTCATCCAGAACTCAGCTTGTCCTTTGCTCACATGATATCCTGTGAACTATGGATGAAGAGCAACAGGCAGATTTGATATTTCTAGATTTCTGAAAAGCATTTGGCATGGTGTCCAATGAGAGCCAGTTTAGTTTCCCAGATATGTGAATGGTTGATGACCTCTTAAGTAACAGAACCCAGTACATTGTTCTTGATGGCAAGTGTTCATCACTGACAAGGATATCATTATGAGAGCTGCAGAGAAGTGTGATAGGACTGCTATTATTTTTCATATAAATAAATGATCTGGAGGATGGGGTGAGCGGCAATCTGTGACTGTTTGCTGAGGATGCTGTGGTACGATGAAAGGTGTCTTCATTGAGTGATTGTATGAGGATAAAAAATATTTAGACAAAATTTCTAGTTCACGCGATAAATGTAGAAAAAATATAAGTTAATGCATATGAGTAGAAAAAAAACATAATATCTGAATACAGCTGCTTGATGCAGTCACATCAATTAAATACTGGGATTAACAATGCAAAGCAATATGAAATGGAATGAGTATGTAAGGATTGGCCGGCCGGTGTGGCCGAGTGGTTCTAGGCGCTTCAGTCTGGAACTGCACGACCGATATGATCGCAGGTTCAAATCCTGCCTCGGGCATGGATGTGTGTGATGTCCTTAGGTTAGTTAGGTTTAAGTAGTTCTACGTTCTAGGGGACTGATGACCTCAGATGTTAAGTCCCATAGTACTCAGAGCCATTTGAACCATTTTTGTAAGGATTGCAGTAGGGAAGGTGAACAGTTGACTTCAGTTTGTTGGGAGAATTTTAGGAAAGTATGGTTCATCTGTAAAGGAGATCACATATGGGATGCTAATGTGACCTATTCTTGAGTACTGATCAAGGGCTTAGGATCCACACCAGGTCAGATTAAAAGAAGATATCAAAGCTGTTAGAACTTCAAGTTTAACACATATATTTTGGAACGACACAACAACACATATAAGTCACAGAGTAAGTTGACAAGTAAGACATGCGTACACATTAGCATTTTAATGAGCACTGAGTCCCAGTCTAGCGGCCGCTGCTCGGGTGGCCGCTTAGGTGGCGCAGCTGCTGCATGGCTGGCAGACAGCGCCGCACGTAGAGGACGCGCGTAATTGCGCAGCGGCACTTTGAATGATCAGCGAGTCACAACACTTTTCCCCCTTTTGACATTGTTGCACTGGTCTTGATGGAGGTGTCCTGGAGATGGCTAACGTCCATAGGCGTTGTTTGACTCGCCGTAAAGTCTCGAGGAGGAGGCTTCCCGTACGGACGGAAGTGTCCCTGATGATAACGGGTCGAGATGACCGGAGACGTAGGGGTCGAATCTGCTGGGGCCCCATGCACCAATCTGCCTGTTGCGGCAAGTCCAGTTGATATGACAGGAGACATGGGCGATGTGTCGGCGTCCGTTGGAGGAGGAGGCGAGTAGATTTGCTCTGACAGAGGATGGTCCTCCAGTTCCTGCATGGGCACGTCTCCTGGTGGCGTCCATTCTGGTGCTGGCATCGCGATGACGGTGAGAGGGCTGCGTTGTGAGTATTGAAAGATGCCAAGATCCCGAGCGTCAGGTAGAGCAAAAGGTGGTGTGGCGCCATTCGGAACAGGTGTTGTTGGCACCCGAGGCCGAAGCTGGTCCGAATGACGCACTGCAACACCCGTATCCGTCTGGATTTCATACAGGCGTCTGCCACGGTCTCTTAAGATGCGGCCCAGGCTCCATTTTGGCCGCCTGCCACATCGCTGTACCCAGACGAGGTCGTCGGTGGTGAACCGGCCAAGTGAAGGCACCCGCGGCCGTGAGGTGGGAGGCCGCAGAAGATGAAGTAGCGTGCGGGGCTGTCAGCCATGTAAGAGCTCAGCCGGGCTGTGGTCGCCCATGGGGGTGAAACGGTAAGACGCCAGAAACTGGAGAAGTGCATCATCAGCAGCAGAAGAAGTCAGAAGTTTCCGCATCTGAGCCTTAAATGTGTGGACCAGTCGTTCAGCTTCACCATTGGATTGTGGATGGAACGGCGGGGCCGTGACTTGCGTAACGCCGTGATGAGCACAAAAATCCGCAAATTTGGAAGAGGCAAATTGCGGACCATTATCAGTAACAAGAGTAGAGGGGAGGCCTTCCAAAGAAAAAATGCGGGCGATAGCACTGGTGGTTGCCGCGGTGGTAGGTGACGTGCAACGGACAATGAAAGGAAAGTTAGAGTAGGCGTCAATTACGAGGAGTCAATAAATACCTAAAAAAGGGTCCCCCAAAGTCAGCATGAATGCGCTCCCAGGGCTTCTCAGGCGAAGGCCATGGTGACAAAGATGACTTCGGGGCAGCGGCCGGTGACGCACAAGGGCCGCAGGCAGCGACCATGTGTGCTATTTCAGAGTCGATGCCAGGCCAGTACACATGACGGCGCACCAGAGATTTTGTGCGAGACACACCCCAGTGCCCTTGGTGAAGGAGGTGCAAAACCGAAGCACGCAAAGATGCAGGTACCACAACACGCGGCGAAGCATTGTCAGTGGAGAGGAGGATAACACCATCCCTAGCCGTGAGGCGGTAGCGCAAAGTGTAGTAGTTCCGCAACAGATCAGAAGTCTTAGCGGACGGGCGATCTGGCCAACCCTTCTGAATACAGCGTAAAACCCGGGAGAGGGTAGGGTCAGAACCCGTAGCAGCCGCCAGCCTGTCCCCAGTGATGGGGAACCCGTCCACAACCCGCTGCTCGGCAACATCCAGGTGGAAACACAAAAGTTCGTCCCTATCAAATGCCTGATCAGGACCCATGGGAAGGCGAGACAGAGCATCAGCATTCGCATGTTGAGCCATTGGCCGGAAATGAATCTCACAATTGAAACGGGACAAGTAAAGAGCCCAACGCTGGAGGCGGTGTGCAGCCTTGTTGGGAAGTGACGTCGATGGATGAAACAAGGAAACAAGTGGTTTGTGATCCGTAACAAGATGAAATTTTGAGCCATAGAGAAAAACACCAAACTTATGAAGAGCATAAATGATGGCCAAAGCTTCTTTCTCAATTTGAGAATACTTTTGTTGGGCCTCCGTGAGCATTTTGGAGGCATAAGCAATGGGTTGTTCCGAACCGTCAGAAAAACGGTGCGCAAGGACTGCACCGACCCCGTACTGAGAGGCGTCTGTGGCAAGAACAAGATGTTGGCCAGGTCGATAAGTAGCCAGGCACGGGGCCTGTTTCAGCATAGTCTTCAACTTCTGGAAAGCTGCTTCACATGATGCGGACCAGTGAAAAGGCACGTTTTTATGCAACAGGCGATGCAATGGCTGAGCCAGCGAAGCTGCAGACGGTAAAAACTTGTGATAGTATGCTATTTTCCCCAAGAAGGCCTGCAGTTCCTTAACAGATGTAGGGCGAGGAAGGGCATTGATCGCAGCGACAGTTTGTTGAAGTGGACGAATACCATCCTGAGAGAGTTGAAACCCCAAGTACGTGATAGATGCCTGAAAAAATTGTGATTTCTGAAGATTACACTTAAGACCGGCAGTCTGTAAGACATGAAAAAGTGTGCGGAGATTTTGAAGATGTTCTTCAGTGGCGGAGCCAGTGACAACAATGTCGTCCATGTAATTGATACACCCAGGGACAGGGAGCAATAATTGTTCCAAGAATCGCTGAAAGAGAGCAGGGATGCTGGCAACCCCAAATGGCAATCGTTGGTAATGACAGAGACCGAAAGACATGTTAAGGATCAGAAAATGCTGGGAAGCTGCATCGAGAGGAAGTTGATGATAAGCTTCTGACAGGTCAATTTTAGAAAAATACTGGCCTCCAGCAAGTTTAGTGAACAGTTCTTCAGGACGGGGCATAGGGTAAGCGTCGATGAGGCATTGAGCATTTACAGTGGCTTTGAAATCGCCACAGAGACGAATATCACCATTTGGTTTAGCAACTACAACGATAGGAGAGGACCACTCACTGGAAGTGACAGGAACCAAGACCCCTGAAGCAGTGAGACGATCCAACTCCCGTTTTACCCGATCACGAAGGGCCACAGGAATGGGCCGAGCCTGAAAAAACTTAGGCCGAGCAGTGGGTTTGAGCGTGATATGAGCTTCAAAGTCATTTGCACGGTCTAACCCAGGAGAAAAAAGGGACGAAAATGTCGTCGACAAGGAATCCAGTTGAGCATAAGGAATAGCATCAGAGACAATATTGACAGAGTCATCTATGGAGAACCCAAAAACGCGAAAGGCATCGAAACCAAAAAGATTTTCTGCGTTGCTTTGGTCAACAACAAATATGGGAACAGTGCGAACGATGGATTTGTAAGATACCTCAGCATTAAACTGTCCCAAGAGAGAAATCTTCTGTTTATTGTACGTCCGTAATTGCCGAGTGACAGGGGACAGGAGTGGAGAACCCAGCTGAAGATGCGTCTGAGAATTAATTATAGTGGCAGCAGAACCGGTATCCACTTGCATGCTAACATCTCGACCAAGGATTTGGACAGTGAGGAATAACTTCCCTGAAAGGGAAGAAGTGCAATTGACAGACAACACAGAATCAGAATCAGCGTCATGTTCATGAACATCATGTATGCGGTCGGATTTGCAAATGGAAGACACATGACCTTTCTTTTTGCAGTTGTGACACAGAGCCCAACAGGGACAATCCTCACGTGAATGTTTCGTAAAACACCGCGGACATGAAGGAAGTTGCCGGGGGCTTTGCTGCAGTTTCTTATCGCGTTGTTTACGGCTAGGCCAAGGCTGCGCATGGGAGCGCACTGCGGCCACGTCGGCTGGCGGGGACGCGCCGCACGCGTCGTCAACAGCGCACAGAGGTTGTATTTCCCCAACATCACCCCACACCTCTATTTACGCCCCAGCGGCGCGAGAAATTTCAAAAGACTGCGCAATGGAGAGAAGTTCATCTAGAGTCGGATTCGCCAACTGAAGGGCACGTTGCCGAACTTCTTTGTCGGGTGCCGACTGGATAATAGCATCCCGTACCATGGAATCGGCATAGGATTCTTTGTGAACGTCAGTAACAAATTGACACTTTCGACTGAGGTTGTGAAGTTCAGCAGCCCAAGCGCGATAGGATTGATTTGGTTGTTTTTGACAATAATAAAAGGCAACACGAGAGGCTACCACATGCATTTGCTTTTGAAAATAGACAGACAGATGTGAGCACATTTCAGGAAAGGACAAAGACGCAGGATCCTTCAAAGGGGCCAATTGCGACAACAACCGATATATTTGAGGTGAAATCTAGGAAAGGAACAGAGACTTACATGGTTGTTCGTCCGTGACATGAAATGCCAAGAAGTGCTGTCGAATATGTTTTTCATAATCAGACCAGTCTTCCGCCGTCTCGTCGTAAGGAGGAAAAGGAGGTATAGCCAACGACGAGAAACGCCCCGCATTTGACGCCACGACGAAATCGCGAATCGCCGCTGTGAGAAGCGTTTGCTGTTCAAGAAGATTTTGCAATAGTTGCTCGACAGTAGCCATGGAACCCTGTGAGTCAACGGTGAAAAGGAAAAATCCACTACCTCATCGCCAATTGTTAGAACTTCAAGTTTAACACATATATTTTGGAACGACACAACAACACATATAAGTCACAGAGTAAGTTGACAAGTAAGACGTGCGTACACGTTAGCATTCGAATGAGCACTGAGTCCCAGTCTAGCGGCCGCTGCTCGGCTGGCCGCTTAGGTGGCGCAGCTGCTGCATGGCTGGCAGACAACGCCACACATAGAGGACGCGCGTAATTGCGCGGTGGCACTTTGAATGATCGGCGAGTCACAACAATAGCAATTCAGAGGTGGGCTGCCAGATTTGTTACCAGTGAGTTTGAACAACACACAAGTATTACAAAGATACTTTGCGATTTCAGATGTGAATTTTTGGGGAGAAGGCAATTTTGTTTTCAAGGAACACTACTGAGAAAACTTAGTGAAACATAATTTGAAGCTGACTGCAGAACAAGTCTACTGAAATCAGGGCTTATACAGAGGCATATAGATAATCATTTTTCCTTAGCTTTGTTTGCCAGTGGAGCAGGAAACGAAATGACTAGTAGCAGTACAGGGTACCCTCTGCCATGCACAGTATGGTTATTTGTGAAGTATGTAGATGTAGATCGTATTAGTTCTTTGTCCTTCAGTTTCCTAAATATTTCTTGCTTGTGAAAGATATCATTTGAAAAAGTAAGGAAAAGTTCATGACATATTAATTAATTAATTTCAGGTCCAATAAATATTTCTTCCCTTATTTTTGCTTCATTGTAAATTTCTTTTGCTTGTATGTTAATCTATGCTCAGTTTTATTCATTGCTGTTAGAAGGTGTATGATGAGACCCAATTTGATGTGCTGAATATCAAGAAGAATCGGAATTTAGCTGCAGTTTCCACACATATACCATATGTATGTCTCTTACTAGATAAGTGTGAGTAGCAGCTTATGTTTCTCACATGTCTTTTTCAGATTAACTGCATGAGTTATCAGAATTGAAGGAAATATGTTCTCATTGTGGAGAAGTTCTGCTTTCAAACTAACTTTACTGGAATCTGAGAAATAGCAAATTGGACTTACACCATCTGTTATGGTGTCCACTAATGATAATAACTGAATTTTTTGTTCTTCCTCTAATCTTCATCCTGCATGCATACAATTACTTAGGTAATTGATGTATATGTGTAGTTTTCATGAAAGTGTTGCTAATCAAAAAATGCAGATAATTAAACATTGTACTACAGTGTGGCTCAGCAGATATCATTCGAGCTAACATTTATTTGTAGACTTAGTGTGATCACTAATTATGAGGACTGGCATTTTGACTTTTCAGTGATATAGTTCAAATTCTGTGAAACTAATTGACTTACAAAATAATTAACAGTAAAGTTCAGAAGGAGTTACATTTTCAGTTTGAGATTTTGCCTCTTTGCTTGTTAGATTCTGACTTTTGCCATTATATTTTTGTTGACCTGATTTCTATGCACTTCATTAATTGATTAAGCCATTTATTAATATTTTTCCTTAATTTACTGTAAATTTCAATATGCTGCTTGTACTCACAAAAAGGGTATTCCGAAAGGGAAACATAAAATAGTTCCCAAACTTTTCCAAATTGCTAGAGCACCACATATTTCACAAACCAAATTTTTAACTATACTAAAAGTCCATCCTGAGTAGCAAAATCCAAAAATAGCAGTTTTTCAAATGGTAGTGTGATTTCTGAAATAACAATTTGTTCATACATCAGTCTTTATATAGTGGGACATCACTCAAATTAGTTACTTCCAGCTGAGTGAGCAAACGACCAACAAGTATGGCTAGTATGCTTCTAGCAATTACTTACAGAACAACAATGTGCAACCAGTCTGTGAAATCATGAGTATAGAATCCATGGAAACTCAGTAATGTCAGTGCCTAGGACTTTAATTCAGACTGGAGAATATTTTTGCTGAATTGTGTTGTTGTTGGGGGGGGGGGGGGGGGGAGAGCCTGACCTCCATTGGCTGTGGGACAAGTGTTTGCTGCATGTGATAACTTTCATTAAGAACTGGACTAAATGAATGTTACTATGCACTTTCCTCTGATAAATTACTGCAAGGCAGTATGTGAACTGTGACATATAGAGTAAATATGGACTGCACCTTGTGTCACACATAGACATTTTGTTTTAGTGTCTTGTTAGTGCTACTATTGATTCTTGGAGAGTTTTTCTAAAAAAGTGTGCTTCAGTAACATTGTAATTTATTTTCTTTGCAATTTATTTTTTGTATTCTGCCACTGGACTGTTGTTTGTTTGTGAGTGCTGACCTGGCTTGAGTGCTATTGATCTTATGAAGTTGAGAAGCTGGTCATTAAGCCATTAATAGAAAATTGAGGATAATAAATGCATGGAAAATTGAAATCAATACTGTGGCATTGTGTACAGCCCAGTGCTCCTTAAGGCCTTTTAGCTTTATGACTGCAGAGCGGTATGCTACCAAAGAAGCAATGAGAAGAGACTATGGAAACCAGGTTAGTCAACTTACAAATCTATGAACAAACAATATATGAACAGTACTGCAGAAGAAGGCAGCTGGCAGGGGAGAGGGGGGGGGGGGGAGCAGATTACAGGGAACTAGTTGCTATTGTTTATTTACATTCATCAGTCTTTGATGCCACTAGTGTTGATCCCTGGCAAGCATGACAAATACACCAACATGACATCTTCCTGTGTGTTGATCTCCCAGTGGTCATGGAACTGTTGTGTCAACGGAAGTCCCGTGTTATCCAGTCTACATCGAGACAGCTGGCATCAGCTGATGTCACCTAGAATATGGAAGACTGTGTCTCATCCCCAGGAAAAAGGAATCCTGTGTAAAACTTCAGATGATGTGGGGGTGGCTGCACCCCAATGTTGTAGCCTGTGAAGGTGGCAGAGTGCAGAGCTGTCCAAGCACTCAGGTGGTCAGGCAATGGACAGAGGTTCAGAACCCAGTGATGGCTGTGGTGACTGCATCATTGCCGCTGCACTGTCCAGCACAGGCTGGATGTTAAACTATTGCCCAGCTGCTTGATGGTGATGGGTTGACACCATGTGGGTTTAAAGGCAGCTGTCTGGGGCTTACTATGTGAAAGCCATTGTATTTCTCTGTGAAGCAGCAATGTGTCAAACAGGGACCACTGACAAAGGCATGGTGTCATCACACAGTAGTGGGTCAAACTGCAGAAACTTCCTGGAGGTTGGTGAGTGACACAGCCATTGAGTCATGGAAGCTCAGTGTGGAAACTCTCATTACTGCTGATCAGGCTGGTCATTGTCCATGGCTCCACCCTAGTTATGCCTCTGCACTGTGACATTGACTTCATGCTGTTGCACTCCATAATAAACTCAATATCATTACAAAATATCATATCACCTTCATTAGAGAAATAGTCAGACAAAACTACATATTGGTCATGCTAAACACTCACTTTCATGCAGCAAAGAAAAATATTGTGAAGCTAAATGCTCATCCAGTTTCTTCAACAAATTTAAATCACAAACAAGATCATTGAGGTCCCTTCAGGAGAAAAGTATAGCTTCCTTGTTTTTGAGGTGATTCTATTTATTTTTCTCAAACAAAAATATGTCCATGGGAACAACAAAGAACACATGATGTGATCAGTTAAACCTGCCTGTCAGGAGCATAGTACATGAAAAAAATATATGTTAGGGGTGGGAGAGTGGAGAGTTACGATATCTGCCACATGACTTTCTTAACATTTTAGCACAAATGAAAAAAATTGTAACTTCTATATTGTTGTACTTACAATGTTCAAATTTGGTGAATTAATTGTGATTAGTAATCTATAGAAGTATCTAGAATAATATAAGTGTTGAAGCCATTGTTACCAAGAATTCTGTGTATTTTATTTGCATGTTGTCAGTTTTGAGACTCAAATTGAAAGGAACAGTGAAAATGTGTTGTAGTGTTATTTAGAACAAGTATAACCTTCATATTTAATAACATAATGCTTTCTGTGTCTACATGAACATCTGTACTCTGCAAGCCACCTCATGGTGTGTGGCAGAGGGTACTTAGTGTACAAATGTCACTTTCCCCTTTACTTGTTCCAGTTGCATGTGGTTTGTGAGAAGAACAATTGCTGGTAAGCCTTCATTGGGCTCGTATGTCTATTTTTATCTTGATTGTCTTTTTGTGAGATGTACACAGGAGGAAGCAACACAGTGGTTGATTCATGTAGAAATGTACACTCTTGGAACTTTAACAGTAGACTGTGTTGTGATGCAGAACACCTCTCTTGCAGCATCTTCACTGTAGTTGACTGAGCATCTCTGTGACACTTTATGTTTACTAAATGAAAAATACTGCTCCTCTTTGGATATTCTCTATTTCCTCTATCAGTTCTATCTGGTACAGATACTATACTGGTTAACAATATTCAGGTGTTGGTCAAACAAGTATTTGGTAAGCTACCTCCTTTGTTGATGGAGTATATTTCTTGATGGTTCTTCCAAAGAATCAACTTAAAACCAACTGATATGCATACTCCTAGATATTCTGTGGAAGTAACTGCTTCCATTCACTCTCCTGCAAATGTGGAATCATACAGTATAGGGTCTTTCTGTCTATGTGTTCACAATGTATTACATTTGTTTGTGTTGTGGGTCAATTGCCACTTTCTGCACCAAGTATAGATCCTCTGTAGATCTTCCTTTTGCTACAACTCTCTAGTGTTGCAACATCTCTGTATACAACAACATCATCTGTGAAAAGGCTCATGGAACTTCCAACATAATCTGTGAGGTCATGTATACATATTGTGAAAAGGTATGGTTGTATAACACTGCCATGTGGCATGTCTGAAGTTACTTTCACATCGTAAGACTTTTCTCCATTCAGAATAATATGCTGTTTTCTGTTTGCTAGAAATTCTTGAATCCAGTCATACAGTTGATCTGATATTTAATACATTCACATTTGTAAAATAGCCAACAGTGCAGAACTGTATCAAATGCCTCCCAGAAGTCCAGGTCTCACTGACAAACAGAGTGAGCTGTGTTTTACATCATTGTTGTTTTCAAAACCTATGCCGGTTCCTACAAAGGAGATTTTCAGTCTTCAGAAATGTCATACACAAGAATGTTCCACAATTCTACAACAGATTGCAATCGGAGATATAGGCCTATAGTTTTGTGCATCTGTTCAACAACCCTTCGTGAAAATAGGAATGACCTGCAGTCTCTTCCAGTTATAAGGAACACTTCACTCCTCCAGTGACTAATAGTACACTGCTACTAGTAGAATGACAAGTTTTTTCACATACTCTATGTGGAATCATGTTGGCTTTATTGTATCCTCTGAATTAAAAATGTGAAAATATAGGAGGTTATACAAGCTTAGGCATTAACATAATGGCATTTTTTTTATACACAAATTGACACATATCTGATAATGACAAGAATGAGAAAGGAATCTGATTTGCTCATACTTCCGGTATACAAAGGCACCACCACGGCCATGTTGTGATGAATCAGTGATTACCTGGCAGAATGTCCGTTTGATCCTTTAACTTACAAGTCTAAGCAAAGTGATACCATCTCATGAGTCCATCATAGCCACCAAGCTGTACTCATGTATCCAGGCTCATCCCAAACCTTTCCCTTGAATCTATCTTCTCCCACATCTCAAACACCTCCAATTCAGCCACCTTCAAAAATGCTTCCTAAAACTGCAAAATGCCCCATTACAATTGATCACTATTGTGGCGCCATTGAAATCAACACCAACATCGATATGCATTCATCTTTGGACTCTAAGCTTTATCTTTGGCTGTTCCACCATGTTCTGTTCAGTTCTTTGTGATCGTTGTATGTGTTAAGGTTAATAAATGGACTATTACTAAATGGGTGTGATTATTGGTGCAACCAACCCGGTAATCCTCCACACTGCTGACCCCAAGTTGTAACGTCTTCCGTTTTTGCTGTTTTACTGTGTCCGCAATCTCGGCGTCAGTTATTTTCACGTGTATTACATTGACACAGCATTCGAACAATAACTTCGGCGCAGCGCCTAACGCCGGATTTTGTGATCGACATGCATCGTGATGCGGGTGATGTACACCCACCAGGACTGCAACACGATGCCTCTCACTCAATGATTCCGCTGATTTTGCCAGACGTTTTCGAGCCTGTAACAATAATTGAGGTTAGGAGTGCGCATGACTCCGGCTATCAAACGCCTTTGTTCCCGCCACATGTGCCCTCCCTCATCGATTGTGCAGTTACCTCTTACGGATCTCTGTGAAGTGCGGGACCAATGCCGATTTCTGCAAATCCTTCCTTGGACAATCTAACACCGCCAGGACAACGACTTGCCACGCCGCAATCTGTGCAGTACCACACGGATACCGCCACATCGCCAGAAGTGCTTCGTTCACAGGTCTACCTCCTCAGCATCCGACCACACCCGCACCTGCCTCAGTTCAGCATCAGCATATGCCTTCCTACTTTGATACCTCAGCCTGCAACAGGAGCAATAACTTGTTATCTGTGCCTGACCTCCACCTCCATCCCACTGCTACACCTCAGTGTTTTGTGCCACGACATCCACCTTATCCGCACACAGTTTTGAGTCGAGTGACTATGAACAGTGAACATTCACACATTCCATCCCACGTTTGACATCATTTTCCACACTGTGCTTCTGGACAGCCCACACCTCTGCAGCCTCCCTGCAACACAGGTGGCCCCGGCTCTGATCATACGTCGAGCTTACCGCAGACTAACTTGCGTTTTCAAACTTTGAATCTTTTCTCACCTGTCGCATTGCACCGGCTCCAGTCGAGCTTCCACTACCGTTCTCGGCACATCTCGGTGCTTCATCCACGTCGGTCTTCCGTAACACATCAATCTGAACACACCCGCAATGTGTTGAGCTTCCGCACCCGCAATCGATACATTATGGTGTCTCGCCCGCATCAGCATTCCGCGTTGTGATGGATCGCGCTCAACCGCAACGTGTCACCTTCACACTGCCACCCAAATAGCCATCGTTGCCACATCCCTTGGAGGCACACTCTCCTTGAATACTACAGCAACAACAGCTCGATTCAGGCAGTGCCCCGACAAACTCAAATCAACCTGTTCTGCCGAACATTCTACAATGCTTACCGATACTGCCGCCATTTAATCCTGACAGAGCAACAACCTGGTTCAAAATTGTGGACGATGTGTTCGACCATTACAAACTCGATGAGTCAACCAGGTTTCTGTGCCTCATCACCCACCTGCATGACCAGGAGGACTTATCTGCTGACCTGGTTGGTGCCCCAGACTCATCTACCCAGTACACTCTAGCCAAAAAGATAGTTCTACATCGGCTTGCACGATCAACTGAGGCAGCAATATGGCAAGCACTCCATGTTGAGCAACTATGCAATGACAGACTTTCCCAGCTCTGGAGATGGCTACGTGCCCTGGTCAGTGCCGATCTACTCTCTGACACAGCTCTCCTTGCCATCTGGTCAGATAAGCTATCTCCTCACATCCACTTTTCTCTGGCTCAAAGGTCTCCTGAACCTGTCGAGAAAAGAATGACAATTGCTGACAAGCTACACGATGCATCACTGCTCTATTTCACCAGCCACTGCCTACCTGACAAGTCTCAGGTTCAAGCTCATCGCCCTGCGTCCGGACGTGGCCAGGGCCGTATTGTGCCAACCATTCCGCTCGCTCCGGGAAGCAGTAAACAAGCAACTGAGACGTCACCGGCTCTGCCCACGGTCATGTCCCCTCCTGCAACTGAACCTGCTGCGGTCACTGAACCTCGGCCACCACCACTGGCAACGAACCTTACGCAGGAAATGCAACCGCACTACCCGTACTGTTACTTCCACACACGGTTTGGTGAGGTGGCACAGAACTGCAGACCACCCTGCTACTTCCCAAACGCCAATCACAGGTAGGTTCGGGTGCCACCTCCTGCGCACAACATGACAGGCACCCCCAAATACTCCATTCTGTCCGGGAACGACCGGATAATTGCAGACGACTTTACATTAAAGACATTTCATCGGGATACCTTTTCCTAGTGGACACAGGCGCCGATGTTTCACTGCCTATGTCCTTAGCATTTTGAACATCCGCTCTCATCATACTTCACTGCAAGCCATGAATTCAACTAAACTACAATGCTCGGGTTCAACTTCCCACGTTGTCTCACTCTCCACAAACTGCAAACTCGAGTGGACTTTTTTTAGTGTGTGAAATTGATGAACCTATACTAGGCATTGACTTCTTGTGACACCACAAACTTTCACCGGACCTAGTGCAAAACACTGTGTTTCATCATCCGTCCAAGACTCACTTCCCCTGTGCTCCGTCGAGCAATCCCCCCCCCCCTCCCCACTCCCACGTGACACATCGGTCCGGGCTCATCTCATCCATGCTCATCTCTGTCAACAATGTTACAAGAAACCACGCACAAGTGCTATGTCAAGCTTGAACACGTCACTTGCCTACGCAAGGAAAACTTTGAGCTCTCCTTCCGACTCCACGAAACACAGCTCCAGCTTGGCAAACTTGAACACTTCACTCGCCTACGCAAGGAAAACTTCGAGCTCTCCCTCTGACTTCATGAAACACAGCTCCAGCTCTCTGATGCAGCAAAGAAATTACAGACACTACAGCAAGGACAAAGCAAGGTCAGTAAGTGCGCCGAACCTGCTTGCAATCCCAGCAATTGAGCCTCTGTGTGTTTACCTCCCACCATGCCTCGCAACTGTGCTACAAAGACTGCCATAACATGTATTGACAGTTCTGCAGGGCCACACCCTCCTAACATGGCAGCGTTTGACACTCGGCCGGATGCAAGTGCACATGCACGATGAGCGCCATGCGTTGCCGAACTGACGGCTCCTACCCCGCCCCTCACGGACAGCACCTCAAACTATGCAACTTCGGCTCCTACGTGCTGCCGTGCGACCACCACTGACAACACAAACAGTGCACTTGCGCCAAGCATTTTGCCCGCAACCGTGCTGCCAGAGGCTGTGCCCTAGGACAATGGGCTTACTAACGGCTCACGAGCTCTACTGAGCTCACCTGACCATGGTGCCACTGCTTCGGGCCAGCAGCCATCTTGTCGTGTTGACTCCTGGTACACTTCACAACCCTGGCTCCTGTTGGATCTGCCGAGTGGCTCTGAACACCCCGAACACACCTTGCCTGCCCTGCCCGCTACATATTGTAAACAAACCACCTTCCATGCCGCCGGCAACATTTCCGTCGTCACCAATGGCACAGTTCACAAGCTTCGCCTCATGCCAGATCCCCCCATCTCCAGTCAACTTTGTCCCAAGCGCCTCTCCAACCTCAAAATCAGATTTCCTAACTACTAAGCTCCAGTGCCATTGAACC
Source organism: Schistocerca nitens (assembly GCF_023898315.1). Taxonomy (NCBI): domain Eukaryota; kingdom Metazoa; phylum Arthropoda; class Insecta; order Orthoptera; family Acrididae; genus Schistocerca; species Schistocerca nitens. The sequence continues at coordinate 278,889,776 of NC_064618.1, read as the reverse complement.
CTTTGCCAGTAGCTGGTCTATGCCATACATATGACACACAGAAAAGACGGGTCCTGGCACATGTGCGGAGACTACCGTCGACTAAACGCACAAACAATTATGGACACTTACCCCATACCCAACATTGCCGACTTTACCAGTTCCCTCACAGGTGCGACCACACTCTCTGTCACTGATTGCAAACGGGCCTACCACCAGATACCCATGGCACCAGAAGACCTCGAGAAGACAGCAATCACCACTCTGATCGGGTTATTTCAGTTTCGATTCATGCCCTTCAGTCTTTAAAACGCAACCCAGACCTGGCAACGCTTCATCAACGGAGTGCTATTCAGCCTAAAATTCTGCTTTGCATATCTTGATGACATTCTTGTGTTCAGCTCCTCCATCAAGGACAACATTCGACATGTGCAAACTGTTATGAACACTCTCACAGCAGCAGGCATTGAGACCAACCAGGACAAATTGCAGCTACATCAACCCGCTGTCACTTTTCTTTGTTTTCGGGTCTCTGCCAATGGCATTTCACTGCCCCCTGAGAAAGTACAAACAATACTAAACCTACCCAGACCTTCGTCATTCAAAGAGCTCTGGTGCTTTCTGGGGATGGTTAATTATTATCGTCAACATCTACCTCGGGCTGCAGAGATTCAGGCTCCACTTACGAACGCCTTGGCAGGCACCAACACTTCTGGATCTCAGCCCATTCCATGGACCCCTGCTATGACAAACTCTTTCACTGCCCTCAAAAATCTTCTTGCTGAGGCCTGCACCATCGCGCATCCTCATCCCAATGCGCAGCTTTTCATCATCACAGATGTGAGCGATACTGCCATTGGCACTGTCCTTAGCCAGACAATCGACGGCCAAACTTCGCCTGTGCAGTTCTTCTCGCGCTAGCTCACCAATGCACAACGGAAATATTCCACGTTTGACAGGGAATTGCTTGTGATCTATGAAACGATTAAGCATTTTAAGACTGACGTTGAGGGATGCCCTCTCTATGCTTTAACGGACCACAAACCCTTGACTGTGGCCATTACAAACTCGCCTCCTCGCCGTTTCCGATACATGGACTTCATATCTCAGTTCATCACCAATGTCAGACACATAAAGGGTGCTGACAATATAGTTGCTGATTTCATTTCACGAGTCGATGCCGTCCATTCGCTGTTAGACCTCCCTGAACTGCCTAACCCCAACCCGCCGATGAGGAAAAACATAACCTGATTTCAGACTATACTTCTTCACTACACTTCATCCGCACCACCTTCCCTGGCATTTCAGGTGTGATCTGGTGTGATCACATTACAGGCACGTTATGCCCCCTCGTGCCAACCACGTTCCGTTGAGCTGTTTTCAACGCATTGCATAATTTAGCCCACCCTGGTGTTTGTGCGTCCGCCTGCCTCGTAGCGGAGTGCTTTGTGTGGACAAATGTCAACAAGGACTGCCAGCAATGGGCACGCTCCTGCATCACATGCCAACGCTGCAAAGTACACAAGCACTCTTCACTCCCCCTCGGCGCCTTTTCAATCCCTCCCAGGCATTTCCAGCATATTCACATTGACATTGTCGGCCCTCTCTTCCCCTCTAACGGCTTTCGTTATGATCTGTTGTCTATCGACCAAACAACTCGCTGGGTCGAGGCTGTCCCCCTCCCCAATATTACATCAGAAACTGTTGCTTGAGCTTTCGTCGAGTAATGGGTATCACGTTTTGGATGTCTAGCTATCATCACGACTGACCAGGGCAGACAATTTGAGTCAGCCCTGTACAATGGGATTTGTAACATTTGCAGCATCTGGCATATCCGTACCACAGCATATCGCCCGCAGAGTAACGGGCTAGTCGAGCGCTGGCACCACACTTTCAAGGCGGCTCTTTGATGCCACGACTCTCTATGCACAGAGGCTCTTCCCCTTGTGCTACTTGGCATTCGTGCGATCTATAAGGAAGACCTCAAAGGCACAATAGCTGACTTCGTATACGGCCAGAACATTGTTCTCCCTGGTGAACTTGTGAGCTCTTCTGCTTCTCTCCCTCAGTCCGACTTACCTTCCTTCGTGGACAGTGTCAGACGCCACTTCATCAACCTCCATATCCCTCCACCCGCCATCCATTCCCGCCCTGAGGTTCACGTCCCGAGATCTCTGGACAATTGCGAGTACGTCATGCTCCGAGATGACACTGTGCATGCTCCCCTCCAACCTCCATATACTGGCCTGTACTGAGTTCTCCAGCCCTCAGCCAACACCTATGACATTCAGATCAAAGATTCAGCTGCTACAGTCTCTCCGAACAGACGTAAGCCTGCTCATGTCAAGCCTTCTCCTACTCCCCTTCAGGCCACAACCATGCCACTCACTGTCGTGTCTCACGACGCTCCGACCACTCCCTCCACATCGGATTTACACACTCGATCGAGTGACTTCCAACTCCAATCGTCAAGCTCTCCTCCGACCTCGGCCTCTATTCCGGTCTCACGCACTCTGTCGAGTGACCACATGCTCCCCACATTGAGCTTACCTACGATCACATCCTCACCGCCGGGCCCTTCGCTGGTCCCTTCGACCTCTCCACTGTCGCCTGCCTCACCCTGTCTCGGTTTCTCACACCCCCCTGTCTTGAATGTGCCCTCGCTCAAGGTGTTTGTGCCTGTCCCCCAAGACATAATCCACGACATCTCAATAATACTGCGTGATTATACACTGTTTGTTGTGTGTTTCTCTTCATCAAGTGCTCATGACACAACCTCCGCCATTCCCTGCCACCTGGTGAAATGTGTTCCCCTCCCACCCGACGTCAACTTGGACATGCTTCGTGTGTTCGCCACACCCACCGGAGACATCGTTGTCGTCGCTCTGCTTCACCCACAAACCGCTGGCCTATCTGCCGCCGCACGACCAGCACAGCCAGTACAACGCCCGGCTCGCTTTAACGACTTCCAGGTTCGGTGGCCAAACCTTCCTTCACGACATCTACCCACACAGCTCCCCAACGACACTGTCGAGCTGACCGTGACCATGGTCGGGAGGGGGGGCGGGGGGGAAGGAGCTATTTTGCACTGTTGAAATTGACACCAACATCGATATGCATTCATCTTTGGACTCTAAGCTTTATCTTTGGCTGTTCCACCATGTTCAGTTAAGTTCTTTGTGATCCTTGTATGTGTTAAGGTTAATAAATGAATTGACCAATACCTGCAACTCATTTCCCAAAACCTAGTATCCTGTGTCAAGGGCACCAACTACTTGCTTCATCACCCTTCCACCATCTCAACCCCACTACTACCTGGCTCTTTTGCTGTCATTCTTAATGCCGCCTCCCTGTACACAGACACCCATCATGTTTATGGCCTTACTGTACTCAAGCACTACTTAACATTTTTGCAAAGGTAATCTCTATGTTTCTGGCATGATACTTGACAGGGATTTCTTTGTCTTTTGGTATTTTTCTTAATATTTCATTCAGGTGGATACGCTTTGTTGGAACAGAAAAAAAACTTTCTCTATATTATATAATTTATTTTTGTCACTGGCACAGATGCTTATGTATTTTCTGTAAACGTGTATGAATTGAATGTGGATTAAAACATATGTGAGTATTAAACTGTGACCTACTACATTACAGATGCATAAATTCATTCATTTTCTTTAAATTTTTACAGTGCGTTTGTCCCATCCACAAGAGTCAGAGGTTACCAACAGTGAATGGCAGGAGCTTCTTGTGATTGCTGACTGTTGTGTAAACTGTGACAGTGGGGCTGCAACAATGAATATTCTGTCATTAGCATATTGCATCACTTGCACTGCTAACATAAAATAGAAAAAAAACAAAGGCATTTATGAAATATGCTTTCCAATAATATTATTTTATACAAATAATATCATTTGGACTCACATCAATTCTTTAACATATATTAAATTACTATGCCTTGTCACCTTTATTTGCTAAGGACTGAAGTACAGCAGTATGAAAGCTCCAATTCTGATACACTACATTGGCCATAAACAATTCCTTTACCACTACAGACTACCAGGTCTCTATCACTTATCCTCAATTACAGGGCTGTTAAAGCATACACAACATAACTTTCTGATTATTTCAACTTCAGAACAGTAATAATTAACCTTTTTAAGAGTTTGAAGAAACATATTTTTGAACCAGGTTTGTACATTATTTATTTATGCAAGCAAAGTACAATCAGTGTAATGTGATACACATGGACTGCACCTGCAGATTGCTTAATGTGTTGAGCAGGATATTTAATGATTTTTCAAGATAAAAACCACATCTGGAAATTAAGTGTTTTGATAGTATCTGGGATCCGAGTTTGTCAACTGATCATGTAGAGTAATAGGTCAGTATTTCTCATTTTAGTAAGAAATACAAAAACAGCTTCACAACACACATTACATTACAAAAGGAGTTAAAAATTAGGCTTCCAACTCCAGTACAGAGTGTTCATCAGCAGTGTGAAGACTGTCACATGCATGTTACACGAGTAGCTTTTAATAATCTTCATAGCATCAACAGAATACAGTCAAGAGGTGTAAGATAATGTTTGATAATGATGGTAATGCAACAGTTTTTTTTTGTCAGTCATTGGAAGGTAAGAAGGCTTGAAAAAGATTGATTCATGGTCCTTGATCTTTAACTTAAAACAATACCTTCTAAACATACCAGACTTCTATGAAAAATACTTTTCACTGATTTGATTGATTTTTTTATTTGGTCCTATTGGATTACATTTTGTACAAAGTGTGTACTTGTAATATAGGATAAGTCAACTTAAACCTATTTTCTTGCCATATTTAACCTATTTATTACAATTTAATACATCAAAGTGGGGATACTTATAATTATGTTGCATACATTTTTCACTCATTTTTTAAGTCCTGAAAGTTATTTACATACTACATTACACTCACATTTACATTTTTCTCTCAGTATTCATGTTCTCATGTTATTTACATATCATAATATGTTCAATTTAATGATATGAATATAATAGAGGGAATCATTCCCCGTGGGAAAAATATATCTAAAAACAAAGATGATGTGCCTTACCAAACGAAAGTGCTGGCAGGTCGATAGACACACAAACAAACACAAATGTACACACAAAATTCAAGCTTTCGCAACCAACGGTTGCTTCATCAAGAAAGAGGGAAGGAGAGGGAAAGACAAAAGGATGTGGGTTTTAAGGGAGAGGGTAAGGAGTCATTCCAATCCCGGGAGCGGAAAGACTTACCTTAGGGGGAAAAAAGGACAGGTATACACTCGCACACACACACATATCCATCCGCACATACACAGACACAAGCAGACATTTGTAAAGGCAAAGAGTTTGGCCAGAGATGTCAGTTGAGGCGGAAGTACAGAGGCAAAGATGTTGTTGAAAGACAGGTGAGGTATGAGCGGCAGCAACTTGAAATTAGCGGATAACGAGAGGAGGGGATATACTGAAGGGCAAGTTCCCATCTCCGGAGTTCTGACAGGTTGGTGTTACTGGGAAGTATCCAGATAACCCGGACGGTGTAACACTGTGCCAAGATGTGCTGGCTGTGTACCAAGGCATGTTTAGCCACAGGGTGATCCTCCTTACCAACAAACACTGTCTGCCTGTGTCCATTCATGCAAATGGACAGTTTGTTGCTGGTCATTCCCACATAGAATGCGTCACAGTGTAGGCAGGTCAGTTGGTAAGTCACATGGGTGCTTTCACACGTGGCTCTGCTTTGATCGTGTACACCTTCCGGGTTACAGGACTGGAGTAGGTGGTGGTGGGAGGGTGCATGGGACAGGTTTTACACCGGGGGCGGTTACAAGGGTAGGAGCCAGAGGGTAGGGAAGGTGGTTTGGGAATTTCATAGGGATGAACTAAGAGGTTACGAAGGTTAGGTGGACGGCGGAAAGACACTCTTGGTGGAGTGGGGAGGATTTCATGAAGGATGGATCTCATTTGAGGGCAGGATTTGAGGAAGTCGTATCCCTGCTGGAGAGCCACATTCAGAGTCTGATCCAGTCCCGGAAAGTATCCTGTCACAAGTGGGGCACTTTTGTGGTTCTTCTGTGGGAGGTTCTGGGTTTGAGGGGATGAGGAAGTGGCTCTGGTTATTTGCTTCTGTACCAGGTCAGGAGGGTAGTTGCAGGATGCGAAAGCTGTTTTCAGGTTGTTGGTGTAATGGTTCAGGGATTCCGGACTGGAGCAGATTCGTTTGCCACGAAGACCTAGGCTGTAGGGAAGGGACCGTATGATGTGGAATGGGTGGCAGCTGTCATAATGGAGGTACTGTTGCTTGTTGGTGGGTTTGATGTGGACGGACGTGTGAAGATGTCCAATGGCCAAACCCCTTATCTTAATCAATAATGATGTCATCTGCTCTCTTTCTTCTTGTATGAACATTGTACACCTGATGCTAACTTGCTTAACATCCTTGACTAGATGTTCTTCCATGTTTTTACCTCAGCAGTATCCTCCTCCTCCCCCACCCCACTCACTAACCTCCAGTATCCGCTCGTTTGAACTGCTAAAACCATTAAGTCAACTCACACTGTTTTATCCAAGGCCTCTCTTCCTGCCTTGTATCCTGCTCCACCATCCCCATAACTACTTATTTTCTATATTTTTACCAGAATGAAATATGTGCACACAAACATATTCATAAATGCACAACTCACACATTCATGACCACTGTTGTCTCAGGGTGCTGATGCCTGACTGCCTGATTGAGCTCTGGGAATGAATGTGGCCACATGTATGTGAGTTGCATGTGTATGAATGTGTGTGTCTGTGTGTTTTTCAATGTCTGAGGAAGACTTTTTCCATTAGCTTAGTCTACTTTTGAATGTACCTTAAATATGATCGAGCGAGGTGGCGCATTGGCTAGCACACTGGACTCACATTTGGGAGGACAATGGTTCAATCCCATGTCTGGCCATCCTGATTTAGGTTTTCTGCTATTTCCCCAAATCACTCCAGGCAAATGCTGGGATGGTTCCTTTGAAAGAGCATGGCCGACTTCCTTCCCCATCCTTCCCTAACCCGATGAGACCGATGGCCTCACTGTCTGGTCTCCTCCCCCAAACAACCCAACCCAACCCAACTCTTAAATATGCCTGTCTGCTGCTCAGTGCCTCCTCTTTGTGATGAGTAGAATCTATCCTATTTAATTGTTGTTATACCATACCGTGTTTCCCATTGTTTTATTTTGCCTAATGGTTTTTGTATTTTGTTTGATAATGTAATCTATATTAAAATTAATGACATTTTGAGGAAAAGGAGAGAGGGACTAAACAACAGACATGCACAGAGCAGCAGAAAAAAACTTACTAGTTGTGCATGAAAGAATACTATGCTAAAAGAAAGGCCAATGAATGTTGATTTTGTGATCTGTTCACATAAGAAGAAGAATAGATGAAAGACACATACATAATGCCTAACAAAAATACAGTAAGTGGAGAAAAGAGTCAGAAGGAGAAATATAATTAAATACAGTTAAATTGATCTCTTTGATCCAGAGGTTAACCTACCAGATTAGCAGTAAGAGAATAAAAATTCTGTGAAAACCAATGCAAGTAATGACAGGCACAACAAATTCCTATCTTTGAACCTGATTATCTTTTTTTTGCAATAATCTCATTCCTGTTCTTTCTTTTACTGTGGTTATTATTGCCCATAGTCTGATCACTGATTTTTGAGCTGAGAATTCAATTTCTTTTTTTACGAGACAACGACGCTTCGTGACTGACAACCCGTGAAGACTTCATATATGAAATTCGCCAAGAAAGCTTGCACATGCATGTAATATGTACTAATTTATTCATTTCAAGGTCAAAGCATTTGTGTTCATGTTAACTTACAAGCAAATTTATTTTTGGATGGGCTCCACCTTGAGCAAACATGGCACTGTCAGAGTAATACTTTAAAAAGTGCAGTTTTCCATAATGAAGTTAATGGGGAAGGCAGAAAAAAATGACAAATTGTGAAGGAAAAATAATTAACACACAAAACATAGAAAACCACAAAAAGCACAGCATGTAGTAATAACAAAAAAAAATAAAAATAACACTGATAATGCTGTAACTTCAGTAAAACATGTCTGTGCAAAAGAAGAAAAAATGGTGTTTTCTGCAGGTGGATCCCAACCAAAAACAAATTTGCACTAATCTGTTTTATGTTTATGGCTGTCTATGTATTTTTTACACAGATGGATGGATAAATATGCATAAGCTTTTATAACTGTTGATTACATTTGCTGTTTTGGGAGATCATGAATTAGCTGAATGTTTTTTTTTTTTTTTTTTTTTTTTTTAAGGTATGCTAATTACTGGTGGGTACCAATTGCTGGTCCCCACCTTGGAGGTATTTTAGGAGCACTTTTTTATGTATTCTTTGTGGAAATGCATCACAACAAGAGTTAATAGGATCATTAAAGGTTAGTTAAGTGATGTGTTTTGATTATTCTGTAGAAAGCATGTTAATCTGTAATATACTGAGTAACATGTGTTTTAACATATGCTTATAGGTCCAGGCACTATAAACAGCAGTAGATCTGGCTCCTGATTTGAAAATACACCAGCATAATTTTGTGTGTGCACCTGCACTTGTGAATACACAAATGACAAATTTTGTGAGAAGTCAATCAAAGAGCATATACTGCAGCACTGAATCTCACAGAAAGTGTTCAACTTCTCAGGAATATATTTATATACTACTGAAATCTTATTTCATATAATATAACTAGCCAATAGAATGAAATGTACAACTTCTAAGACAGGTTATATATGCAAACTTCTTCTGAGAATTTTGCTTATGAACTAATAGGAAACATTAGACATTTCAAATATTTAATGATTTTAATGTTACATTCAAGGGAAATATATGTAAATAAACAATGTATTTTTCATATTAAATTGATTTTTACAAAAAAAAAATCTGCTGAGCATTATAAAATTTCTCTTTTCATATTATTCAGACTTTCATGATTGTAAACTGAACAGAATAGATTTTTCTGATTTTAGCTCAGTGTATGTTACTCAGATTTGCTGGTGGCAGTAACCATCAATCTCAAATGGTAGTGACTTCCTTTCACGGTTAGTTTATGTCAACAGACAGGAGGTATTTTCATAGAAAGAAGCTGTATTGGTGCACAGGTTGATCATTAATGTATTTCATATTTACAATTTTTTCATTGGGATGCAGCAGAGGATGGCCTATCTGAGATATTTAAATTAATAAATTATGACATATTCTCAACATACTGTTTTGCACACTGGCTACCATTTTTAGTGCACAGAACAATCCTTTTCAGTACACAGAACAATTCTCAGACCAACTGCTGACATGCAGTCATCATGCTCACTTCCCAAGTATAGTAGGAGTGTTAAATATGAAACACCTACCTCGGAAGTGAACATGACACCTGTGCACTAGGGAATGGCCTGAGGATGGTTCTGTGTACTTAAACTGGTAGCCAGTTGGCAAAATAAAAGAACTGTGGCTATAGACTAAAAGATATACTATTTCTAATAAATTACGAGACATAATAACTGGCCAGCACTTACATTCAGGATGTGAAAAGTGTATTAGTAATGACGAACACGTTGTAACGGAACATATTAAAGGCTTTACTTTAATGAAGTATGCGATCCTTTCCAAATTCAACCAGTTTAACGAGTATTTATGATTATAGAAAAGTTATTGTGTATGTTAACAATGATTGCACAACATGTCTCCATAAACAGTCAACCCATTAAATTATACTGAATAACTGACCCATACAAAAGTTAATATCACTTGATCACTGATACAGCAAATGTCATCATGTAAAAACACTAAGTTCATCTTAAATAATTAATATGAAGTACGAAAAATAGTGGCCAACATAGGTATTTTGGATCTCCTTAAATAAAAATCACCCAGTGAAACCTATTTGTTCACTAGGAGCGTTTTCACTCAGTATTCACGTAATCAATCCTATTTTAGACGAAAACCAATGTAATTCTTCATAATTCATGTTACTTACTTATTTATGCAAATTAGAGAAGTCAATTGACAAACTTCTAAAAAACTACCTTTTTATAACAAAGAATTATTCTGTCAAGTCAACAAATCTGTCTGTCATTTTAATAACATGTTAAATTATGTCACTCGATGCAATTTAATAACTTTTCTGCACAAATTATGATAACAGATGTACATGTGACTCATAAACTATATCTCTTTTTAGTAGTTCTTTGACAATGTTATAAATACAGAGCAGTCGGAGGCAGGGGGGCAGTCGGAATGTCACTTTGGTGAAGTGTGTTTCTGTGTTATTGTTTGGCAAAACAAGTCAAAGAACATGTAAAGGAAGTACTACTTTGTGTTGTGTTATGGTCTTTGGTGGACAGTGGAATTAATATGGCCACTAAAGGAATAAATGTTTGATGTTTACATATGTGTTGGTTTCGCTCGTTCTTTATCATCAAAAGCACATGAAAAACACGGAACCTCATGTGTTTACCCTAGACAACACAAATTTAGAGCCAGCATCAGCAACGAGACACCGCAGCGATCCAGCAAGCAGCAGCGATTACTACAATACAATATTTTGTAATGGCGCCAACCTAACATCAAGTGCTAACAAGCTCCGTAAATGGGAGTGAAATAGTGCGATTACAGCAATTAGCAAAAGATATCTACGACGACTTGAGGTGGACCATTTACAAAAGTGGGGGCTCATCCGGGATCTTTAAGTGCATCGATGATAATAGTGCAGCGATAAATTTCGTAAGTGCTTAGCACTCCAAAAAAATTTTATTTGTGCATTGTGGCAACAGTGAAAATATGTCAAAAATAAATAAATAAAGTGTGTTTGTGCGACTACGAAAAACTATCATCACACCGCTCGGAAGATTAACGTCTGGATTATGTCAATGGAATTCATCAATCAAGACTTCAGCTTCAATAAAACCGAATATAAGTGAAGAAAGCCAACAAGAACACCGACCACGACATCATAGCATAGCCATAAAGCAATGTATTTTGTTGTTGTTGTCATTTACAAAATTATTAGTGAACATGTCTCTACCTAAGAGTGATGAGATCGTAGGAAATGTAAAAATTGAACCAGGGGGTGGTGAACAATTAAACTTAACAGAGTGGCTAGCAGAGTTTGCAACTCAAATAAGCTCGCAACTCAAACAATCAAGTGAAGAAAGCACAGATAGACTGGATAAGTTACGTTTGGATTTTAAACAATCAAATGAACAAGTAAGTTTGAAACTTAAAGAAAACACAGATAGACTGGATAAGTTAAGTTTGGATTTTGATCTATTAAGTACTCATCTCAATGAGAAGTGTGAGGAAATTAAAACTACCCTCAGTAAGAACACTAGCGAACAGTTGATACACTTCAGAAAAGAATTTCAAGTTAAAGTTGAAAATTTAAATGAAAACATACAAGCGAACACAGACAGCATTGCTGTCATCTACAACAGAGTAGATACTGAAGTTGAAAGATTAGATCAGAGAATAGACAAAACATCAGAAAACCTTAAACAAGAATACAACCTGTACACCACTAATGTAGATACAAAAGTAGAAAATATACACACTAAATATACACAATTGGAAGATGCATTAATGTCAAAACAAATGTTTTACAATCAAAATACAATGTATGGGCACATCCAAGTGAAATGCTTTCCTGGTGAAAATCTGCACCCTATTGACTTTATTCACCAATGTAAGGATATGTTTGTTGTAGGAATGTCAGACAACATAAAAATTAAGTTAGTAAAACGGTTTCTAGAAGGGGAGGCCCTATCCTGGGCAAATGAGAATAATGATTCTTGGAATACGTTTGAAGAGTTTGAAGCCAAATTTATTTGTAAATTTTGGTCACAGTCCATACAAGCCAGATTAAAGTCAGAATTTCTAAATGGACCAGTGTATAGAGGGAAAGTAGGGGGAATGCAAAAATTTTGCAGAGATCAACTGAAAAAACTTGCTCATTTAAATAACTCTTTTGATATTATGACACAAATTGATGTTTTAAAAAGAAGATTACCAGAGAGACTGCAGTGGGAATTGGTCCATGGACCAGACGATTCAATGGAAGAGTTCCTGAAATTTGTAGATAGATTAGATAGGGCCTTGGAAAGAGAAAATAACCAAAGTTTTGGCTCTGGCAACAACCAGTATGGGGGGTGGAACAGGAATGTAAATAGAGATTATTATTGGAGGAGAGACTTTGAAAATTCTGGAAATAATGCTCCAAATAGGGGAGATAGGAGATATGAAAATGATTTCAGAAACAATACGCAGGAGGGAGGATGGAGGAGAGATAACAGGAATGATAGAAATAGGTATTGGGGAAGAGAACAAGATAGAAGGGGGTTTGTTGAAACTAGTGAACAAAACGACAGCTACAAACGGACAGACCGAGGAAACCAGCCGGGAAACGGTGGACAGTCCCACTAGATGTCCGTAGTTTTGGGGCTAGACAATATTATGACAGGACAACACATAACCGAAACTGGAAAAGGAGAGGATACAATGTAAAGAGTAAATACCATGAAAATACTGATGTTGTTAGAATGAATAAATTAGAATTTAATAAAAGGTTTTGGGATACTATGAGTAAAAGTGATACAGTTAATAAAAACTGTGTTCAAGCACAGGTAGATAGTGAAAGTGCAGAAGTTGAAGGTATTGCAGAGTTCCATAGTTGGGTTGAAAAAGATACTGGTGTGAATAACAAGTCAGACACACCACAAATAGAATCTATTTTGGGGGGTTTATTTGATATGAAGGGGGATGACGAAGTGTTTAATGGAGCCAAAGACTCAATTGCTGAGATTCAGATACATAGGGGGGAAACTGAAGATGAGATTGTTGTGGAGGAGGAGGAAGAAGTAATAGAGGGACATTTAAATAATGATCCTAAATCAAGTGATGTTATTGATGAGAGTGTAGAGGAAGAAATAAAAGTATTTGTAGAATTGAAAAGTGATGATGAGATAAAGGTAAGTGATGTGACGAACATGGGTAATAATGAGGTTAATTTAAGTGAAATGCAGACTAGGGAATGTGTATCTGAGGACAAGCTATTGCCTATTGGGAACTATGAAATGCTAATCTATGAGAATGGTAATAAGAGTAATATTAAAGAAAATATAAAGGGATGGAATGTAAATGTGTGTTTTCAAGAAAAAGGGGAAAAGTTTTTAGAAGTTTTGTGGAACAACTATGGAAACTGTATAAACAAAGATGTCTTTTGGAAAGAATTAGCAAAGGTAAGTGCAACCTTGTATCCTACATGGTGGACAAGAATCCGTAGTGGACTTTATAAAAAAGGGGGTGAAAACAGTAGGTTGTTAAGTGACAACACAGTGTTAAAAGGAACAGATGAAAACAAAGGTTTATGTTTAAATGTCAATGCTTTGCAAACAGAGAGGGATGTGTCTAAGCGTAGGAAAAAGACATTAGACTTAGGAACTAAAGGAATTGAAAATGATCTATTGTTTGAAAATACTGAAATAGACAAAGATGTTGAGCTAGGTTGTCTATATGTTAAAGTAAACATTGACATTAGTCCATTTGAAATAAAAGAAAGCCCACATCCAAATGCGTATAGACTTATCTTTCCCAGATCAAGAAGGTTATTTGGATTAAGAAACATCACTGAATTGAAACCATATAAACATGATTAAGCACATTTCCCTGTTTAAATACAGTTACTTACCCATTTTCCATAAAGCATGTGATCAGCAAAGATTTTTACTGGATGTGTCAAGTAGCAACTACCACTCATGCTACAGACCCTGGATCTCTGAGAGAATGTTTTTATATTTTTATTGTCACTATTGAATATTAAATATTGTGATATCCTCTTTACTTGCAATGGGCAAGAAGGTGACAAACATTTATTACTTTCTTGTTGTATTGTTGAATATGGGACATACTTGCACCAAATATAAAAGACAATGTAAAAATTGTTGTGCAAGACCCATCATTTTGTTACTATTCTTTTCTTAGGCATAAGATTTGTGTACAATTTTCTACAGCCAATCAGATGTTTACCAAGTTTGATGTTTGTGTTATGTTGTGACCAAATTAAGTGTGCAATTTTGGTATTAATATGTTCTTGTACTATCTTGACTGTGTCTCAATGGGAGACAAGTTTTTTTTATATTTTCTTTTTTTTTTAATGCATATTATATTCATACATGTGACTTCTCTAGTGTTTGTGTTTATATATCATGTCCATACTTATAATTATGTTCTTTGTTTTCATTTCCTTTATGTGGCTCAAAACGAGCAGACAGTTGCAAAATTTTGCTATGGACATCTGACCTGTCCATCTATGTAATATATTTATGTTCCTTCTATTATCTTGACTAATCTGTGACTCAATGAGAGCTGACTTTGAAATAATTTACATATATATTTTTTATATATCTTAAAATCGCATGTGATATATTTGTGTCTGTTTTTTGATCATTTTCCATGTGGCTCACTGGGAGCAAAGATTAACATTTTTTTTTTTTACTTTCATGTATTACTAAATATTTTTATTATGCTGTCATACTGATTGACATAACACAAAGTGCATTTGAAACAACACAACTAAAATATTTTCAGGAAAAAGTCATTTTGAAACGGTGTAACGGTTGTTGTATACATACACATTATGCATAGTAATTGACACATTTGTACTAGTCGGCTAATATCATTAACATTCTGTAAATGATATTACCCGAGGGGGGTATTGTAACGGAACATATTAAAGGCTTTACTTTAATGAAGTATGCGATCCTTTCCAAATTCAACCAGTTTAACGAGTATTTATGATTATAGAAAAGTTATTGTGTATGTTAACAATGATTGCACAACATGTCTCCATAAACAGTCAACCCATTAAATTATACTGAATAACTGACCCATACAAAAGTTAATATCACTTGATCACTGATACAGCAAATGTCATCATGTAAAAACACTAAGTTCATCTTAAATAATTAATATGAAGTACGAAAAATAGTGGCCAACATAGGTATTTTGGATCTCCTTAAATAAAAATCACCCAGTGAAACCTATTTGTTCACTAGGAGCGTTTTCACTCAGTATTCACGTAATCAATCCTATTTTAGACGAAAACCAATGTAATTCTTCATAATTCATGTTACTTACTTATTTATGCAAATTAGAGAAGTCAATTGACAAACTTCTAAAAAACTACCTTTTTATAACAAAGAATTATTCTGTCAAGTCAACAAATCTGTCTGTCATTTTAATAACATGTTAAATTATGTCACTCGATGCAATTTAATAACTTTTCTGCACAAATTATGATAACAGATGTACATGTGACTCATAAACTATATCTCTTTTTAGTAGTTCTTTGACAATGTTATAAATACAGAGCAGTCGGAGGCAGGGGGGCAGTCGGAATGTCACTTTGGTGAAGTGTGTTTCTGTGTTATTGTTTGGCAAAACAAGTCAAAGAACATGTAAAGGAAGTACTACTTTGTGTTGTGTTATGGTCTTTGGTGGACAGTGGAATTAATATGGCCACTAAAGGAATAAATGTTTGATGTTTACATATGTGTTGGTTTCGCTCGTTCTTTATCATCAAAAGCACATGAAAAACACGGAACCTCATGTGTTTACCCTAGACAACACAAATTTAGAGCCAGCATCAGCAACGAGACACCGCAGCGATCCAGCAAGCAGCAGCGATTACTACAATACAATATTTTGTAATGGCGCCAACCTAACATCAAGTGCTAACAAGCTCCGTAAATGGGAGTGAAATAGTGCGATTACAGCAATTAGCAAAAGATATCTACGACGACTTTTGGCGGTCCATTTACAACGTATAAAAGTATGCTACACTAGCCTAGCTTTTGGAACTAATAGTGCATCCCTCAGTGGGAAGACAGTTGGTTGAAGAAGCTTAAAAAGAAAGGGCAGCTCTCTAAGACCACAGCATGAGTGCGAGCCATCTGTAGACAAAGTTTTGTCTCCTCTAGTCCCCTCAATATGCAGGTTCCTTTCATCCTGAAGTCTGAGTGAGTTGTCCTTTGTTTTTTACCTCCCTTTTTATCCTCCTTGAGGAATGAAGTAATAGTTCCAAAAGTTAGTATAACTTCATGTATATTTTAGTAAGTCTCTTAGGAGTACTAAAAATTACATCTTGCAAAGATAAATACTGCCCAGCAATTATTTAATGTATGGTCAGGTACATCAGAATTCTCCATGCACGAACTTACTACACATTCCAGTATTCTAATTTTTAAAGACTGTCACATCATCAAAATATCTACACCTCTAATGGGAACACACCAAGTGAGGCAGCACAGTGGTAAGACTCAACTCACATTCAGGAGTGCATCCCTCAGTGGGAAGACAGTTGGTTGAAGAAGCTTAAAAAGAAAGGGCAGCTCTCTAAGACCACAGCATGAGTGCGAGCCATCTGTAGACAAAGTTTTGTCTCCTCTAGTCCCCTCAATATGCAGGTTCCTTTCATCCTGAAGTCTGAGTGAGTTGTCCTTTGTTTTTTACCTCCCTTTTTATCCTCCTTGAGGAATGAAGTAATAGTTCCAAAAGTTAGTATAACTTCATGTATATTTTAGTAAGTCTCTTAGGAGTACTAAAAATTACATCTTGCAAAGATAAATACTGCCCAGCAATTATTTAATGTATGGTCAGGTACATCAGAATTCTCCATGCACGAACTTACTACACATTCCAGTATTCTAATTTTTAAAGACTGTCACATCATCAAAATATCTACACCTCTAATGGGAACACACCAAGTGAGGCAGCACAGTGGTAAGACTCAACTCACATTCAGGAAGGTGGTGGATCAAATCCGAGTTTGGCCCTCTAGTTTTGTTTTCTGTGGTTTCCCAAAATTTCTTATGGTAGATGTTGGAATGGTTTCTTTGAAAAGAACATGAAAAATTACCTCCCCTATTCTCCCCCAGTCTGATCTTGTGCACTTTTAGCCACTGTGGTACACTCAGTAAGGTTTCTGAATTCATTTGTATACAGCATACTATTGCAGTCTGGCTAGGGTGGCTGGAGATAGCAGCCATATGTGCATAAGGCATGTCTGCTTGTGTGTGTGTGCGTGTGTGTGTGTGTGTGTGTGTGTTTTCCTTTCTTTTCTGAAGAAGGCTTTGGCCAAAAGCTTAGTGTATAACAGTGTTTTCATTGTGCCAGTCTGCAACTCACATGTCATCTTTATGGTGAATTCCAACCTATCCTTTTCATAACAGTTGACTTTCCAACATGGACTTTCCATTGTTTGAAGTATAAATTCTCAATGGCACTGAGAAACAGCTGAAACCGAACATAGTTCCAGGGCCCAGTGGAACCCATATTAGTTCTACATAGAGATTGTGGCTGAGTTAGTCTCTTTTAATGATACACCTTAGAGCCCTCAAATATAAAAGTGTGGTCAATTGTTGGAAGAAAGTATAAATCACAGCCATCTACAAGAAGGGTAGTAGAAGAGATCCACAAAACTACCACCCAGCATTGCAGACATTTACCTTTTGTGGAATCCTAGAGCATATTCTGAGCTGAAAAATAATTAGGTGTCTACATGCCATCCTGGATGAATTAAAAACTCTTCGATCCTGTGAAACCCAAGTCATGCTTTTCTCAGATGATATCCTGGAAGCCAGGGTTCTAGGCAGTCAGGTAGGTGCAATATTTACTGAATTCCATACAGCATTTGACTCATTACCACATCTATAGTAGAAAGTATGATCATCTAGTGCATCGAGTGAAATTTGTAATTTGGTTGAAGAGTTCTTAGTAGGGAGGACACAGCATTTTATCTTGGCTGGAGAGTCATTCACAGATGTAGTAATGTTATGTGTTGCTTCAGGAAAGTGTTTTGGGCCCCTGTTATTCATACTGTATATTAATGACTATGTAGCAAATATTTGCAGTAATCTCAGGCTTTTTGAAGATGATGCAGTTACCTACAAGGAAGTACTCTCTGAAGGGGCTGCACAAATATTCCATCAGATCTTGGTACGATTTTCAAGTGATGGAAATATTGGCAACCTGCTTTAAATGTTTAACACATGTTAAATTGTGAATTTAACAAAATTAAACAAAGTACCCTACAACTAAACTATCAATGAGCCAATTGGAATCAGGCAGTTTGTTTAAATACCTGATCATAACAATCTGTAGGGTTATGAAAAGGAACAATCATATATATTCAGTCATAGTTAGGATACTAGACAAATGAACCCTTCTACAAAGGAAATTGCATACAAAATACTTGTTCTACCCAGCCTAGAAAATAGCTCAATAATGAGGCACTTGTACCAAAGAAGACTAACTTGGGACTTCGAAGGCATAGAAAGAAGTGCAGTATGAGTGATCACAGATTTGTTGCACCCATGGTGAAAGCGACATTGGAATTCTGAGAAACTAAAATGGGAGATGACTGAACATAGAAGCAAACCAGGTGAAAGCTTACATACAAAATTTCAAGAAATAGGGTTTAAATGTTGAATTTGGTAACACACTTCAACTCCCCCCCCCCCTCCCGCCCCCCTGCACATTTTTCTTGCACTTGTGACTTCCCAAAGTTGAGTGGTTGGTAGCATAAGGAAAACAGTTGCACAAGCTTAGTCACTAGTGAACAGTCAGTGCCTAACAATATGAAAATGTGATAATGGATTTTGATATAAATCTTTTGTATACAATATGTTATAGATGTAGAAAAAGGAGAGAGAAGCTGTAAGAATGCCGATGCTGATAGAAGCCACATATGAGGAAGTTCCATGGCTGCAAAGGGACAATGGCAGCAACAAAGCTGTCTGCTCTATGATTTTCTGACACCCAGTGACTGCAATTTAACTACTATTAAAAAGCGCCAGTAACACTGTTCACTTGTTGATCTTTACTGGTTCCTGTGTTTTTGGTACTGGCTTTAACAACAGATGTGTGAAGATTTTGGTCAAGAACTGACCAAATAATTGAGTATCAGATGGGCAAGTCGACTTTATATGAGTACTTTTGCTTAAATTTGTAATAGAGCAATGACCAAGTCAAACCAAGGGAGTACATGAGACTATACATTTTATTTTGTTCTAATAATCAGTTTGTTCAGTTAATTTACAGAGCTATAAATGAACCAATTTCAAATAATACACTCCTGGAAATGGAAAAAAGAACACATTGACACCGGTGTGTCAGACCCACCATACTTGTTCCGGACACTGCGAGAGGGCTGTACAAGCAATGATCACACGCACGGCACAGCGGACACTCCAGGAACCGCGGTGTTGGCCGTCGAATGGCGCTAGCTGCGCAGCATTTGTGCACCGCCGCCGTCAGTGTCAGCCAGTTGGCCGTGGCATACGGGGCTCCATCGCAGTCTTTAACACTGGTAGCATGCCGCGACAGCGTGGACGTGAACCGTATGTGCAGTTGACGGACTTTGAGCGAGGGCGTATAGTGGGCATGCGGGAGGCCGGGTGGACGTACCGCCGAATTGCTCAACACGTGGGGCGTGAGGTCTCCACAGTACATCGATGTTGTCGCCAGTGGTCGGCGGAAGGTGCACGTGCCCGTCGACCTGGGACCGGACCGCAGCGACGCACGGATGCACGCCAAGACCGTAGGATCCTACGCAGTGCCGTAGGGGACCGCACCGCCACTTCCCAGCAAATTAGGGACACTGTTGCTCCTGGGGTATCGGCGAGGACCATTCGCAACCGTCTCCATGAAGCTGGGCTACGGTCCCGCACACCGTTAGGCCGTCTTCCGCTCACGCCCCAACATCGTGCAGCCCGCCCCCAGTGGTGTCGCGACAGGCGTGAATGGAGGGACGAATGGAGATGTGTCGTCTTCAGCGATGAGAGTCGCTTCTGCCTTGGTGCCAATGATGGTCGTATGCGTGTTTGGCGCCGTGCAGGTGAGCGCCACAATCAGGACTGCATACGACCGAGGCACACAGGGCCAACACCCGGCATCATGGTGTGGGCAGCGATCTCCTACACTGGCCGTACACCACTGGTGATCGTCAAGGGGACGCTGAATAGTGCATGGTACATCCAAACCGTCATCGAACCCATCGTTCTACCATTCCTAGACCGGCAAGGGAACTTGCTGTTCCAACAGGACAATGCACGTCCACATGTATCCAGTGCCACCCAACGTGCTCTAGAAGGTGTAAGTCAACTACCCTGGCCAGCAAGATCTCCGGATCTGTCCCCCATTGAGCATGTTTGGGACTGGATGAAGCGTCGTCTCACGCGGTCTGCATGTCCAGCACGAACGCTGGTCCAACTGAGGCGCCAGGTGGAAATGGCATGGCAAGCCGTTCCACAGGACTATATCCAGCATCTCTACGATCGTCTCCATGGGAGAATAGCAGCCTGCATTGCTGCGAAAGGTGGATATACACTGTACTAGTGCCGACATTGTGCATGCTCTGTTGCCTGTGTCTATGTGCCTGTGGTTCTGTCAGTGTGATCATGTGATGTATCTGACCCCAGGAATGTGTCAATAAAGTTTCCCCTTCCTGGGACAATGAATTCACGGTGTTCTTATTTCAATTTCCAGGAGTGTATGACACTTTAACACTTTAACTACCATGAGGCCATGGCAGACACAGTAGAGGTTCAACCCTGATCTCGTGCACCCCCCAACAGCCACAAGCTCTACTCTGTTTAGTACAGTATAAAGTGCAGTGCTGCACATTTATTTGCCTTTTTTGATTGAGTTGACACTACTGTACAGGAAATTAGGTTCAATATCTTGATCAACATTTTGAAAGTTTTTTGCAACTTTGCATACAACCTGAAGATATCCTGTACTAAACAGAGCAAAGTATGTGGCTGCTGGTAGGCACATGGTAGCAGCTATGAACTCCTGCCACATTCACCAGCGATACCGTAGCAGTCAGAGTGTTAAGGGTCCAATGCAAGGAAGGGGCATTTAGGTTGAGAAAACCTTCAGAATCATAGACTGATGATTTCATCCAGAGCGACTCGTATCTGAATTAATAGTGGAATATAGAAGAGGGAGTTTGGCTGAAAGGATCTCCGATTGCTTGCTGGTGTGAAGCAGTTTTGCCTGTGCAGAGCTGCCTCTATTGAGAGTGGTGGTCTGCTAGCTAATAATTTGATAAGTTGCCTTGGCTGCTGGTGACAGACTGAAGTCCATACCTGACGTTGAAGCAGTGATTACTTTTGAGTCACCAGACAGTCTGAACTGCTGATGGAAAATTTATCCCTCAACCAAAATAATAACTGCATTGAATTCTCCACCTAGATATATGGTCTTATGGAGCCACTAAAACTCAGAGTACAATGTTATTATTATTCACTTGTTTCATAAGCTGAATCAAATTTGTAACTATTCCTGTAACCTAAAACTGGGACAAGTAATTTAGCTATAGGCCACTGGCTGAAGAGGATGAGAACTGTGTCATATATATTAACTGGTGGGAATTAAGTGGCAATGACATTAATGTTTTCTACATGTTAGGCCAAGTTAGGATTGGGAGTACAATGGAACTCAATTACAGCAGCTATAGTGAATTAAAAAGAAAAAAAACTGGAACTACCTTAAAGAACAAAAACAAAAAGTTCTGGTTTGTAGTTAAAAAATAATAATTCTAGAAAAAGAAAATGAAAGTACTTCACAAAGAAATATATTATGAAAAGATTAGTAAGAACCAAAGAGATAACACCTATTTCAACGATAAAAATTGATCAGTTACAAATGAGATTTTGAAGTGCTGGGATAATGGTCAATTTATCACAGTGAACCTCTACACTACCTGCATGTAGATCTCTGAGCTCAAAGCATGGAACTTCGACATGCCTGCAAATTCCTGTAATCTGAATTGTAGTCTGCCATGTTATAGTTAGGCAAACAAATTTCTACCAGTTTGCAGGTGATAAAGTATTCTTTGGTTATTTCTGGCATTGAACCTTGTATTAATATATGATGGGGTGACATGGAAAAAGAATATAACAGGATTTTCATTTTGCATTCTTGTGACATTTCGTGTTATAATTAGGCAATAAACAAAATATGAGCATTTTGGCCAGCAAGTTCAGACAATTGGAGTATGACTCATTTATTATGATACTCCACTGACATTGACCATTATCCTAGCACTGGTATCCCTGGGAGAGTTATTACATCTCTATCTTACTACAGCAATAACAACTGAAAGAGGATTACAAAAATCTTTATGTAAAATTTCTACTTAATCATTACACATTTCTTTTGTAAGGAAACATTGTTTTGTATTTTTCTGGAAACCATTTGTTTGATTGATTATAAATTTACAGTATAATTTTCATATTTCCAGTAATAATATAGTCTCAACTTTACTATCACTTGATTATTCTCAATGGATTTTTATTCTGATTATTAATCCACTGCAAATAATCATTTATCTATTAGTAATATAATTTTAGATATACTGCTATTCTGTTGTATTTACTGTTTCCTTTTATGTTATTACTTTCATAAAAGCCTTGTAGATTCATTACTGTTATGTCCTTTTGGTGGAATGTTCTGCCACTGTGATAACTCCTAGGGTTGCCCAGGCTGTGCCCAATCGTCTGTGATGGCATATATCAGTGGAATGATCTTTGGGAGGACCTTTCTTGCACCACTAGGCTACAGCCGAGAAAGAGCTTACTTTGAATAACTGAAGCAATTACATCATCACCTTCTGCTCACTGAGTAGAGCTGTAATGAGACAAGGCAACTGGAAGTAGCAGCCAAGACCTAAATGAAGAGCCTGCTGTGGGTTTACAACTACCCTACCAGATGTGGAAGACTCTGAACAGACTGTGAACTGGATTGACACATGCAAAGTAAGCTTGAAGAGGTGGTGCTACATTACTGGAGATACAGCATATGAATTCAGAGAACTTCAAGATGCTGAACTGCTCGTGGTCCGCCCAAAGTTTCCTGAAGCCTTCACACTGGATGACCTGGTTTTACCAGATGATCCAGCAATCATGGCATCTGAATTCTGGGCCTCAAAATAAATTTTAAGTTTATGAAGTCTTGTATATATATTTGTTTTTGTAAATGACTGTACTGTACCATCCAGAATATGAAAATAATACTAATAATTATTACCTTCATTCTTGTTTCAGTATCACTATTTTACTAGCATTTTCTCACATTTTTATATACTGCACACATTGTTGCCATGTTTTATCAATTGTATCGAAGTATCTTTCTCTCTGCTACGTTCACACACCTTCGATTTCCACACTTTCTGTCAGGTAAGCATAGCCGATCGAAGACATAAAGTCAAGTATACCTTCCAGCTCTGTATATATTAATAGCTATGTTTTTCTGCGACATGACAGATCTAAAAGACAAGGCAGCACAGTGTGGCAAGATATTTCCTACATGCAAACTTATTACCTAATGTTGTGCTCACATCCAAAAATAAGGACAAACAACCTAAATATAGGCTCATCAAAATCAAATCTCACAACATAAAGTGTCTTATCTGTGCAATATACAAGCCACTCAAAGTTAGACAAGTCTTGAATCTTTGTATAATCACACAACTATAGTCAGATGTACGAACACAATTTTGCTAAACAACAGTTCTTCCACAACAATACTCAGCCCTGTTCTTTCCTGCTCGAATCTTCCACTGCTTCCACTTGGGTCAACTCACCATACAGCAGACACTTCTACATTTATCAATATATTCACAGCCAAATCTCTAAATAGCATAATTTTCACTGATCACATCTCTGCACCTGGCTTGTCTGCTCATAGTTTAATATTCATGACTTACTCATTGCAATGTCCAAAGAAGAAACCACAAGAGGCAACTTTTAGAGATTTTAACAGCACAAATGTGTCTGAGCTATGATATTTCTTGGCTGGCAATTATGACATAAATTATAAAGTATATAATTTCACAGTGAGACTCTATAATTTATACATTAAATATGCTCCATAAAAAACTGTAAGAATACAGAGAAAACCTGCACCAGGCTTACTGATGACCTCCAACACATTATGAGCAACATGGACGCAGCATACAGGACATTTAAACAGCACAGACCTCTGATGATCACCTTGCCTACCAACTACTGCCCAAAAGAAGTTAGTCAGTCTGTGAGAAATGGAAAACTGAGGTACATCCAGCCATTAATTGGGAACTTTCACAGGCCCTCTGACTTGTGGAAAAATCTACTACAACTGAACCTCTAGTTCCTAATGAGTATCCAAAAGTGTATTTCATCTTGCCAATATCTTCAGTTGAGCAAGACACAAAAGTGCAAACCACTGATTACCTTGAAGAATCCGTGGTTCGTATAAACTAGAAATTTTTTCTGCAGCTGGTAAGGATTGATACAGTCAAGAAGTCAACTGCAGGAATTCATTTGGCAGCTACACAATGCTATAATAGTACAGTACAAATGATACGTTTCCTCCTCAGCCCACTACTGTCCAAAATAACAGACATATTTAACCATTCTCTGACCTCTCAATAGTCTTGAAGAAGGAGCTCTTAAAACCATTACCCACTCACGAATCTGCTAAGAACCCTCTGACTACACATCTATTTGCATTCTACCAGCATTATCTAATGCTTTGGAATACATAGTTCATGGCCAGCTTACTATTTACTTAACATCAAATAACCTTATATTTTTAACCAGTGTGGTTTCCAGCACGGTGAACTGAGACAAGCTAGGGACAAACAAAATGTGACTTTTATAGGCTTTTTGAATTTCAGAAAAGGTTTAGTCATTATTGACTTTTGACATTCTATGTACTAAACTCAAAATTTTTCTTCAAGTGTTGTACAACGGTTCAACTCATGCCTTACATCCCACCAACAGAGGGCAATGAGTGGAACAAAAAGGTCACAAAGGAGAGATGTAGTGTCATGCGTCCCACAAAGATCAGTATTCAGTCCATTACTTTTCTCATTGTATGTTAATAATGTGTTGACCATTCTCTCTGAATGCAAATATCTTTTATACGCTGACCACCTTCAGTTATACCTAAATGCATGTCCAACAAATCTGTACACAGTCATCCAATATGTGAATACGGAATTACTTGCTTGCTCGCTTTATCAGAGTAGGCGCAGATCATAACCCATCTAAAACACTAGCAATCTTAGTCCTTCACAAAAGACTTATCACCCTTCAGTTCAGAAAATATCTTCCACCTTTAATCCTAAATGGCACTGAACTGACCTTCTCTTCTTCTGCAAAGAACGTGGGCATAATTCTGGACACTCACTTAAACTGGACTTAGCACACAACTGCAATACATAAGAAAATGTCAGCATCAATTCATTAATTACAGAAATATAAAAAAGTATTTTCTTTTGAGGTTAAAAAGAAAGTCTTAAGAGTCACTAATACTACCCATTCTTGATTACAGCAATCTTACTCTCCAAGGGCTTTTGTAAGAGATCTCAAGGCAGCTGGAGCTATCAAACACTCGTGTACAATACATTTGTGATATATGCTATTTTTGCCATATCTCTCCTGCCTGCTCACAATCATCATGTCTGTGTGTTTATAAGCATAGAGATTATCATACCCTGAATTTGCTCTACCACCTACTCTATCATTGTATCAAGCTTTACACAAGTCTCTGAAAACCGCAGCAGAATTACTCATTCTGTACCACTATGTAACACTGCCAAGTTCCCTATATAAGTTCTCTATCAGGAACCCAAGTTTGGAACAATCTTCCTCAAAATATCAGAGAAATTAAAATCCTTTCAAACTTCAGAAGACAGCTAATGGCCTACGTATCACAATTGCTATGTCTTTCATATACCGGGTGCTTATAATTAAAGTGCATCTACTCAAGAGGGTCCAATGTGAACTGTAATTACCATATGGGAATGATACATGGTAGATATGCAAATGTAGTAATGCAGTACTGATTCATGCTGGAAAACAAAGTTCCAACTTTAGCTACCAGGTGCAAGTCTAGCAACTGTAACTCATATGCATGATGGTATGACATTCACATTGTCATTTGACAAGACATAAAATTAATGAACAATATGGCTACCAAGAAGAAAGCCCATGTGCTGCTAGTGAAACTGTTTCATGTGAACAGCAACAATTACAGTGCTGTGTTGAGAGAGTATTGCCAACTGAAAGGTCTGAGAAGCTCGAGGTCTTTAATGGTTTAAAGAAGATAATGAAATTTGAAAACACAGGTGAGCTTAGAGTGACATCCAGAAATGGAAGGCATCCTATCCTGGTTGAAGTTATTGAAGATGTTGCTGTTGCTGTAACTGACCATGCAGCACACACCCTGTGTTAGAGCTCGTGCAATGCTATGAGACTTGTCCATCCGATGGTCAATGGTATCGAAAGTTTTGTGGTCTATATTACATTCGGACTTGTACAAGTTCCAGACAGTGCAGCAATTGAAACCTCATGACCCGCAGTAATGTTCTGAATTTGCTCTTTGTTTTCTGGTATGGATCAAAACTGATGATGTGGCTGGGCAATGCTCTACGGAGGGACAAGGCACATTTTACGCTACAGGGTGCAGTGAATACACAGAACTGATGAATTTGGGGTACTGTTAAACTGTGTATCACACATAAAGAGTATTTGCACTCGCTGTACGTGACTGTGTAGTGTTGATTCACAAACACCTTTATTCTCGGTCCATTAATCTTTGAAGAGAATACAACCAGAGGGCTTGTCAAGTGTACCGAGACATCTGCACATTATCGAGACCTCCTTGTACGGCACGATTCCTGCTTTTGGAGAACACAATCATGTGCAAACTGCTGTTTTCATGCAATATGGGTCAATGCCTCATGTCGTTTACCCAGTGAAAGATATGCTTAATGCATCTTTTCACGAACATGTTATCTCCAGAGATTTTCCAGATGCAGGGTTTGCAAGATCACCTGATCTGAATCCGTGTGACGTTTGTCTCTGGAGACATCTAAAAGAACACATTTCCCACATTTCTGTCTGTACCTGATCTGAAGGCCTATATACAGGAACACGTTACTCATATTCCACCGGAACTGTTGATCATGTCGTTTTATAGAAGCAGCATCTTGCCAAAACCTCTGTTGCTCATACTGAATGATTTGTGTATGTGGTGGTTAATAATAAAATCAACATTATGGCTTTCTCACTTGTTTGACCGTTTCTGTCCATGTCCCTTTTATAATCCGTTATATATGGCAACATATAGATATGTCTTTCTTGCATTCACAGTGCCAGATTTGCACCTGGTGGCCAAAATTGGAACTAATTATTTTCCAGTGTAAATTGGTTCCACATCACCACGTTAGCATACCTACCTAGTTTCACTCCAGTATCATTAGTACATCCCACATCTGACCTCTGTGAGTTGCTGCACTTTAATTGTAACCACCCAGCACTTTCGTTTACAGTTCATTCTCACCAACTGTCCCTCCCCCACACATTTCCTTTCCATCTTATCTACAGAGTTCCCAATTATGTTCCGTTCTTTCTCACCAGCCACTGTTGGCTTCACTTCAGTCTTCTCCTCTTTCATTATCCCTTCCACTTCTGATAATACCACGCATAACCTCAAATGTGTTAAACCAATCAATACCACTCTTAATACCATTTATTATTATGATTATTATTATTAATACAAGTTGTTGTTATTATTGTAATTGTTACATAATTTTTTGGGGGGTGTATATTTCCCAGTCTAATGTACCAGAAGGTCTTAAGCTCCAACTACATAAGCAATAAATAAATAGCCATGTAGTATACAAAATACCTTCAAAATGGGGTAAATTAAAGCTGCAAACCAATGGATCAGGGATTACTAGTATGTTGCCACAATTACAAGTGATCTAAATTTAATTTTGTACAGTGCACTGAAATTTCATGCTTGTCAGATTAATTTTTTTATTTATATGTATGAGTACAAAGTGAATAATTAGGAAAGCTTGAAGTGGGTCAATTTAAATTATGATAGTATAATCATTTTTACATAAAAGATAACTGAACTTTCACATTACAAGCAAATGATTACTACATACAGAATGATTGTACCAAAAGATTAATTGTGTAGTGTCACAAAAGTAAAACTAAACAAGAAAGCAGCAGGCCATTCTTTGAGGCAGTACATGCTCCATATGTGAATGAAATATGAAAATAACTGATACAATGGAAAGTATCCTCTGCGACAGTCTTCACACTGGTGTGCAGAGTATAGATGTAGATTTGCTTGCTTTTAATTCTGTTTAACACATTAACTGCCATGTGGCCACTGGTGGCTGAAATAGATCTAAGTGCCTGAGACTGTGTGGCCACTGCTGGCTGCAGCAGAGCCTGACATCTAATGCCGTTTGCCTGGCCTGGTGGTGAAACATCCATCACTAAACATAGGGCAGTTCACGTGTTAATTAGCTTGTTCTATAAGTTTTGGAAAACTTCCAACTGAAATCAAATTACAGTAGCTAAATAACATTTCTATATTATTTCTTTGGTCATAACACTTTAGCAAATTTACACTAAATTCCAATGCAGATTTAAGTGTTTCTTCCTCTCCAACAGCAGAGTCTTGTTGCATCAAGATGCATATAGTTCACAATTTCT
This sequence comes from Schistocerca nitens, assembly GCF_023898315.1. Lineage (NCBI taxonomy): Eukaryota > Metazoa > Arthropoda > Insecta > Orthoptera > Acrididae > Schistocerca > Schistocerca nitens. The sequence continues at coordinate 278,861,159 of NC_064618.1, read as the reverse complement.
CAATGACCATCTGTGCCAAGTTAAAATAAGAAGAGATGTTCTCAGGAGCAACTCTTAAACCTTGGCATTTGTGGTATCAATGTAAGGAAAATCGGCCCACTTCGATACTTCTTAATTTGTATCCTACCTTCAGCAGAAAACCCAAGTTCTGCACATTTACTCTGCTCAGATGTGCTCAAGAACAACATCTAACATGAAACTTTCTGAAACTTAGTGTTACATGGAGTTGGTTTCCAGAAATCTGATTCTCTGCTAAAAGATATTAAACTGGCATTTGGCAGAGTCTTACTGGTTTATACCTTTGGACAGCCACTATGTAGATGCATAAAACTGTTTTAAGTTAAACATCACACACAACTGTTACATTCAAATGTAAGTACAGGAGAGTAGGATTTTTAAAGCCTCATCGATGACGGAGACATGGTACGTACGAGGCACGTTTTTTTAAGTAATGTCCGTTTTGTTGCAGACACTAGTAGTTCGTGCACATGCCACAACGAGCGCGTGCGTCTTATACCGGCATGCCTCAGGAACAACTGTGCTGTTTCAGCTCTGTAGCTTACCTGTACAGTTCTGTTCTGTGCTTTCAAAATGTTTAAGACTATCAACTTGCCTGCCGTGTGTGAGGTTCGCTCAGTGATACGGTTTCTGTCAGCAAGGAACCTGTCTGCTGCAGAAATTCGACAGATTTGCGAAGTGTACGATGATACTGTTATGAGTGAAAGCACAGTGCATAAGTGGGTATAAGAATTCAAAGATGGCCGTGACAATGTCCATGATAAGGACCACTCCAGTCACCCTTCTTTGATTACAGATGATTTGGTGGCTTCAGTTGAAGCGAGGGTTCATGAGAACAGGCATTTCACAAATTTCCTGATGTGTAGAGATCAGTGTTTTACAACATTTTTCCTGAACACCTAATGTTTAGGAAACTGTGTTCTCATTGGGTCACGAAACTCCTAACAGAGGACCACAAAAACCAAAGATTAGAGAGTGCGATGAAGTTCTTGACTCATTACCATGAAGAAGGTGATGGCTTCTTGGGTCAGATCATAACTGGAGATGAAACATGGGTTTTGCATATCACACCTGAATTGAAGCACCAGAGCATGGAATAGAGATACACACAATCGCCTGTAAAGGCGAAGGCCAAACACTCTGTCCTAGCGCAAAATCATGGCGTCGGTGTTTTGGGATAGGCATGGTGTTTTTGTTGGTCAACTTCATGCAATGAGGAACTAATATCAAGGCAGAAGCATACTGCCAAACCCTGATAAAGCTACGCAGAGCAATTCAAAACAAAAGACGCGGCATGCTGACAAAGGGAATTGCCCTTCTCCATGACAATGCAAGACCTCACACTGCAGGTCAGACCCGCGATTTATTGGACAGTTCTGACTGGGAAGTTTTAGACCACCCACCCTACAGTCCTGATCTTGTGCTGAGCAATTACCATCTGTTCCTCACCTCAAACAACACCTCAGTGGCAGCCATTACAATGACGACGACGACGACCTGAAAATGGCAGTGAACTCTTGCTCATCGAAGCAGGTGGCTAGTTTTTATGAATGGGGTGTTTTAAAATTGGTTGAGAGGTATGATACGTGTTTCAACAAACTTGGCAACTATGTCAGAAAATAGAGTGAAGTATGTACTTTCTGAAAATAAATTTACTTTTTTTAAATAACCTTTCGTTGTGTACTTATGTTCAAATGGACCTCACTTAAACGCGCCTTGTAAGTTGAAGGAAATCTGCCAGGTCTTTTACAAGGAACCATTCTGGTATTTGCTTTAATTTACCTAAACCACAAGTGGGCAAACAAGATTTCAATGATCTTCTCACAAGTGCAATTCCAGTGTGCTTATCACCGTGCCACTTCATTTGCTATGAGATTACACTGACATAGGGGTAAAAACAGTATGGGAAGTTGATGAAATGCAGTATGGGTTGAACTGCTGGAAACTTAGCTTCTATGGACATGAGAGTAAGATAATACAGGGGAGAACTTTTCAGCCTGCTCTTCATAACAAAGTTTTAGTGCTGCTTCTTGTACATGCAGTTCAATTTTTGATGCCCTCAGCTGACATACAATATTTCTCATCCATTCTCATGGGAGTACAACATACAAAAACTGAAAAATTACAAACGTTTTGAGAAATGATTTTAAATTTTATTTTCATAAAATACTGTGCTGAATAAATATAAATGATTCACATAAATAAACTTCTGCAGGTTATAAAATATAATTTATCACATTGTGCTAATTAAATCTCTCTCTTTGTGCTCTTTAAAAAATGTGTTACCTTATAACACACTAATTCTTCCGTATCACCTCAAACATAGTACCTTGACAACATTCACAATAGTGCTTTTAAAAATATACAAGAGGCAATGATTTGTGATCCATAAATAAAAACAACAAGCTATGAAAACAATGTCTTGGTCTCACAATTTTAGTAAGTAAAGGATACACAAAAAACAGTTTTCAAGAAACCTTCTTATTACATAGTAATACAAAACTGAGTACTTATACTTCTGACAGGATAACTTAAAGTAACATTTCTACAAATAATTTCTGAGTGAGTATTTGCAACATATTCAAGTGTTTATGCTGAAAGAGCCAGCAGTAAGAGCTGAAAAATACACATTTTTCAGGTACACAATGTTATTCATTGATATCTGTAGGAATCAATGGAAAAAACAGGGAAACAGAATTTTGTCTTAAAGACTAATATTATATTTCTGGAAGGGATCATTGTCACAGGACAATACCTGAAGCTGGAACTAAAGTAAACTCAAAACCAAAAATGAAATGCATGTGGATATATAGCCTTTATCTCATCAAAGCTGACTACAAAACACAAATAATCAGAGAAAATCTATAACTGTGACTTATAGGAGATTCAAGGAGTAGGAACATTTATTTTCAGCAGATTCAGTTTCTTAATTTGATTAATACAGAATACATTTCACAAATCCTACCAATATCAATGTTGGCATTAAAATATTAAGTACAAAATCTTCAAACCATGAATGTGGTTAGGCAGAAACTGGTCAGCATCTGAGCTGTTATTAGAAGACTAACAAGAATTATCATATAGGGTAATGCCTGTTACATTTGGTGCTAAAAGAGATTAATTCATTTAGTGACACACAATATTATAACCTTCAATGGAGGGCAAAACACATATATAGAGAGAGGATAACCCACATTCAGCATAGTAATGACATACTTTCGCGTAAGTGTCATTATATTTGAGGTACAAATAATTAACAAAACGATTATTCAGGAAGTCTAAGTCATAATAATTTAAGACAAACACAGCTGAAACCATGCAACTTAAAAGTGCAAAATGGTATTCAGATTATTCACTCTTACATGTAATAGGAGTTTCACATTCAACTGAAAAAGTTACAAAAATAAATCTTTGAAACATTACTTTTTCCAAGTCAAAATTATCACAAATTTGTGATAAAGTGTGGCAGCAATAAGTTATAAAAAGTAGAGGATTTTACAGGGGAAAATACCTTATTGGACGGAAATATCAAATAAGAATTCGTTGTCACATATACAATTATATGAAAGCTTTAAGTAAAGCAGCATTTCTCTTGGCCCTATTTATGAACACGTTTGAACTAGGGCCCACAATTACAGAGAGGACATATCAAATATCACTTGCAAGCTTATAGGCAATTCTAATTTTTTCAGGTTGTTTTTGTTCTACATTCCGTGAGCTGCAACTATGTGGTCTGACTGATACTGTAATATACAATGTTTCCATAATAAACTCAATGAGGTGCTTCCATAAAAATTAAACATAAGGTAATCCTTCACTACATCGACTCAGAATGTTAAGTTTTAAGACATGTCGAAGCAAAAAAATTCTTGAACTATTATATAGTATTCAAAATTTAGCAAAAAATCCGCAATTTGGATTTGAACATTTTCCTTCAGGTTCTGATATGATTAGTTTTACACATTTAGCACCAATAAAACTATGTAAGGAAAAATATTCTGTAGGCAGGGATAACTACTCAAGTTCGTTTATATACAAATGCACCTAACAATAGATCTTAATAACCTGAGTGGTGGTGGTGGTGGTGGTAAAACTCAATTCTACAGAGTAATGGAGGCTTAACCTGTAAGACTTTTCAACACAGTTGTCAACTACGGTTTTTCTAGCTTTTTTAAAACCACACTTGGCCATATCAAGCTTTATGGACCCTTAAAATTGTGTCAGACGATAATATTTGACTATGATTCAATAATATTATACAATTATTCCTATAAAACAGAACATTGCTAATAGATTTTTTATGTTTCTCCTGTTCCGTAGTTTTTATGCTAATTCTTTTAACCTGTACACTTAGTGAGCAAGGTGATTCAAATCTGATGTTTGAAACATTTTTATTCCACCTGTCTACCCTGGGTCTTTTAACACAATATTGTTAATATTTGCTTCCCAAATGGCTACACATTAAGCATCTTTCTTTACTTTAACCCTGCACATCAGTAGATCAATACTACTCATAAAACATTCTGTTTCAGTTTTATAAGAACTGAACATTGTGCACACGCACACGCGCACACACACACACACACACGCGCACACACACCTTAATTTCATTTTCTATGTTTAAACTTGATCAGATTTCTGAGAAAAGAATTATAAAGCCTAATGACATAGCTATGCAACACAACATGGCTGAACAAAAATTTTCAATTGAAGACACATTCAGAATAATTTTTTGACATTCACTATGCAAGATGTATTCCTGTACAGAAATTAGGTGACAAAAATTAAGATGTGCACCGCCACTGAAGTGATAATGAGGCTTTCATTGTTGTACTTGTGCAGACTGTAAGTGCTCTCCTTGCATTGTCTTGTGGGATACTATATGACATTTTGCAGAAAAGTATCATCAGTACTCTTAGTCCAGATGAGCATGTGAGCCACAGCACCTCAGACACATGGAGCAGTGCAGTTAACATCACGAGTGCCAGGAGCATCACTAAGACCAAGCCTGAGATACACCACAAGAGGAAATATCAGGAATTCCAATGCAAGCGTAGCATAAAGATGGTACACAAACTGACAAAAAGATAGAACTACTCACAGCATAGGGAGTTTGAGGAATACCACATAACTGTGGAAAATTACAATTCAATGACAGGTTTGCTGAAATAATCGGCACTGGTGGCTGTGATTCAGCATGACATATCATTATAAAAAGAATTGATGGCACACGTAAGATATGCCGTCAAGAGCTATCAAACCTTCTATACAGAGTATCTATTGAGACACACAAGCTTGGCAACAGCTCTGCAAAGAAAGAGGACTTGCTGATAAAAGCAAGAAAGAGGACTTGCTGATAAAAGCAAGAAACCACACCAGCAACAGCCAGGAAAGGACCTACAGTCAATGATGCTGTGGCTACATGTAACCGATGGGTACAGGATCAATTCCAGTCTGCTACCTGTAGGGTAGAAGGAATGTTTAAATACTGCCACAGTGTAAAATTCAATCTCTAAATATCGCCAGACATTTGCCATGCTGCATGCTGCTACAATACCACTGCATGATATGGTGAGACACTCATCTGCAACGCAAATGTGTGAGCATAAGTTTTATGTAAATATTTTAAATTTTCTGTATACTAAGTACAAACACATACAAGAGGCCTCAGTGAAATGAAATTTGGCAATTCAGACTTCGCAGGTGGAAATTTGAAGGTGAATATAAGATACAAAAGATGATAACGTTATGCAATCTTAAGTTATTTGTGGACAGCTTAATGGGTTAACATTAAAAAAGAAACAAATAACTTATATGAAGCGTGAAGTGCACTTAATTCAATGATTTGAACACTAAAACTATGTCACCTTTCTCGAACATGCTATTAAAGAATTCAGAGGTCAACATGAAAATCAGTTACAATTGTCAACTATTAGTTTCTTATGGTATATGAATGGAATCTAAGAGTGAACTATCTCAAAGATCATGTCTATCAAAGAAATGTGCCTGCACTCAAATTCAGAAATGGTGCTAATTTGCTCATAAAATATTCGTACAAGATGTCTAGTTAATGAATGGTTCTTATCAATGGCTTTAACTACCCATAAACCTATACCTCCAGCTTTCAAGTTCACATAAATAACAAATAAAAAAGTCCGTTTTGGAAATAGTTTCAATTATGTTACTTTGAATGTCTACTCCTGTTGGTGACTAGCTACAATATGCCTTTCCTATAAGACACTCCCAGAACAGAGGAAATGAAAGAAGAGAGAATATGTGTAAGAGTAAAATCTGAAGTACTTTTGCAGAAGATACAAGAAAGCTAATATGGAATTAGATCTGGTTACATTGGCCTTTAAGAGTACTGTATGGCATATTGGCAACATCTTTCCTTTTTTTGGAAATTGATAACTGAAATAAAGTATTAACCACAGCATAAAAGATCACATTCAGTTGGATTACAAAAATGAAAACAAAAGCTCATATTGTTCTCCAATGTAGTGTAAACTAATATCATAATATCAAAAGTGGTCATCTAAACTGTTTGCAACAATTGTGCATATTTGAAACTTAGTCCAATATAAAATTTCCTATTTGTATTACATTTAACAAGAAGTTTTACAAAGTGTTTTGTAGCATTATCAAATTATGTACATAGTACAAAAGATCAGGTAACTACTAGCTGTTTGCTAAAACAGAGTTTCAGGTTGTCAGCCATAAATGGAGTGTAAAATACAAATACCTCTTATTATGATTACATATGGGAATTCTTGAAAGTCAAACACACATACTATGAATAAAATTTGTTCACAGAAACTCCGTATTAAAGTTGTGCACTGTTAGCAACAAATAATCTTGTTAATACACTACAGTTTCCACCTGGAGATGAAAGCATAGAATGAAATTCTTTAGCAATAGAGCAAGCAATATTAAAAATAAATAAATAAATAAAATAAAACTGTACTACTTGTAATCTTTTTTTAAAAAATGCATTGTCTAGGAAGCAACATCACAAAACTTTTGAAGTATAATTTCAAAAGTCTCCTGCCAGTTATCTTCCATGTAGTGTGTGTGCAAAACATTTTTAAACTACACTCATTAAACAACAAATAAATAAATACAACATTTGCTAAAGCAATCATTGCACACATACTTGATGATGAATATATATATATATATATATATAAACAAACAAGGAAACCATTTTTTTGAAACAGTAGGTACAATAAAAATTCACACACAACAACAAATTATAAGTGACTAAGTTTATGAGTCAGTACCATTTACAAAATATATCACAGTCAACAGTCATATAGTAACAACAATTATACATTAAGATATCAGGCCAGCTTGATTTTCATTTTGGATGCTGGTATTAACAAAGCCATCTGTTTGTTCTTCAGAAGTCAGTGAACTGTATGGTGGTGCTGCACCTGAAATGACAAGTTCTTTTGTCAGAACAGGTTTTTTTTTTTTTTTTAATTAATCACTACCTTGGTAACACTCCCTCAATATAGAACAACATGAGTGACAACTTAATAATACTGATAACAAATAAGTAAAATAAATAAAATGTTCTCTGCCTCCAGAAAAAACAGCAAATCTGATGATTCAATACCATATGGTAACAATGTGTAATTCCATTGAATAGGCTTACCAGATGAATAGCAAATATGAGAGAAAGCAATAACTTTATGAGGGAATATATTACTAAGAATTCAAACTAGATGAATTGTATTGTGGACCTTTTAAATTCATGATATTAGCTACAAGAACAACAGACAACTGCTGTGACTTAAAAACAGTAAATTTGGCACTTGTTTCCAGTTTTTGTAATCCAAAAAACCGCCTGCAGCTTAGAATCGAGTGCAAAGTAAGCGGAAGTTCTGAAAAATGTTGGTAGGTGCCGCCACAACTAACTTCTGCCGACGAATATATGTAGCGCTACACAGGCATGCTTTGCAGGCACAAAGCTAAATACTGGCCCCAAAACCTCTGCGTCAGTAAATAAAAAAAAGGTGGAAAACGAGCTTTTTTTCTTCGCCCCGAGTTTCGACCACTGCATTTTCATACATTATCCAACGAAGTAAATACAAATTCCGTATTGTTCATCTTAGAACGTAGCAGAACTTTCAATGTACTATGAAAATCCGACTGGCAAGACTGTTTGGGATGTTTGTCAATATGGCCAACTCTAAGTTCTGAATTTTTTCCTACCTGTGAGAAGAGATGGTTGCTAATAGGAACTTTTATGAATTGTGAATCACATGCAGTATTCTCTTCGCCATAAGAATAATACGAATATAAACATTTTGCCATGTATTCTTTCGTCTTTGCTGCTATCTCATTTAAATCTGGTCTGCCTAATAAACTACGAAACTAGAGTGAGACAACAGCAAATGCGGAAGAATATACATATCATGTCATGTTTATATCCGTATTATTCTTATGCCTAATAGTGATACAGTCAGAAATGAAGCACGGCAATTGCCTAGATTTTTAAATCTAAGATGACTAATTTCTGTGCAGAATGTAATGAACTAAAGAGGCGTCTGCAAAGATTTTCAAACGGAGAAAAATTTTCGCTAAACTCTCATTCAGAACATCATCTATCATACACAGTCTATTATATGGTTCTTGTTGATCATTATCAAAGAAAGCAGCAGTGTAAGTAACAACAAATAGCAGTCTCTTGCCATTGTTTCACTAATGAGACAATTCCTCTTTTCTTAATTGTAAGCAGCGGTAGCGTGCACAAAAGCAAGCCATGCAAAAAGTGGCGACAGGTCGCAAACACTCATTATCAGAATGTGACAAACAATGCATGACACACTACAGTAATGCATTTTCAGCTTAGAGTGATGTAAACACCTATAACAAAGAGAACGGCACTTAACAGATCAAAGAAAAATAAGCAATCAATACAAACCAGACGAAGCACGTGAAAAAGGAAGGGCACCCGTATAAATATGGACGGAGCACCTGACGCATAGCAATGGTTACCTGGTAAAGCTTAACTGCTCAGCTTACGACTCGAACCAAACTACTGTAGCTGTATCGTCATTCATTCGACCTAAATTGTGTCTCATATTACAATGGCCCAACTTTGTTTCGATTTGGAGGAGCGGCCTAAAACTTTTCTCTCCCCTTGAATTTTGAGTCTCAAATTTCAGGTGCGGAGTAGATTCGAGTAAATACGGTAACCAGTTCTGCATATTTTATTTTACCTATATTCAACAGTATGTCAGCTAGAGATAAATTTTCACTCTAATTAAACAGTTATGGGACTGTGCTAGATTCAGTGCTGATATCCACAAGCTCTTGCAGTTGCGATTCAGGATAAGCATGCAGGTTAGGTCTGCCTTCCAATAAGCTCTTTATTGTCAAATGCTTGTTCACCTTGGAAAGGAGAAAAAGAGCTTCGCAGTTTTACTTGCTTCAGATTATAGAAGAAATAGTAACAAGCATGCCTTTCTCAGACAGCTCACTGCAACCTCCTTTTTGCTGAGAAAACTACAATTTATTGAGAAAGACAAATGACTGCCACACTGCATCTCAGTAACACACAAAAAACTAGTGTCATTTGTACAGAGACCTTATTTCTGTGGTGCATTAAACTGACTGACTTGTCAGTCAGACTCTCATATTACAATCACCATCGTATAATACAGAAATCAGATCCACAGTACTCCTGGCAGCACAACAAGGGTCCATCTCTACTGGATTATGTTTCTTGCTCTCTGCTGCCCACCATTCTGTATGCAAAATTGCAGGATATACCATTGGAGATTATCCTCCTGTATTTTCTTACTTTATTAGTTATTTGCATGTTCCATGGGTTGAAACTGTAATCTCTTGTTGTGATGGAATGAATCAGTTTGCAATTATAAAACATTATGCCACATAAAAATATGAGAACATGGTGACCATTAAATGACCGACTTCTACATTATTTATTTATTTATTTATTGTACAATGATTTATGAAGGTCATTTAATAAGATTTTAGAAAATACAAGACATGAAGCTCGCAGTATCGAAACAGTTTGCTGTTAGTGAGAATCACATCGCTAGAAGGCAGGTCAAGCTGCGGCCATATCCATCACATGGTTTCATTGTCCCAGTCAATTTAAATAGCAAGCTCCTGCTTATTTTGCAACTTGGAAAAAACTGAGTTTCAAGTGGTGACTAAACACTTCTATTTAAAAGGCATAACACTGAAACAGATCAAATGTGAGTTGAGTAAAGTTCAAAGCATATCTGCTCCTGTTTTTGCAGGTAAATAAGTTTAAACAAGGTCATACATTCACAAAAGATGAACAGCATTGGAGACATCCAGTGGAAATTACCACCCCTGAAATGATTGATAAAATTAACAATACTGTTTCAAGTGACCAACAGATGAAAGTGTGAGAAATAATAGAGGCAACATGCATATGGCAAAGTACAGTGTATTCAATTTTGGAGCTGAACTGAGTGTGGAAAAAAAATCTCGGCAAGATGGATACTGCATTTGATCTCCGTGGAGAATAAATGAAACACTGGTTGATGCTGAGACTGTTTGGCACTTTTCCACCAAAATCCTACCAGGTTTCTGTGTTGATGCCAAACTGTGGATGAAACAATGATACACTACTACAGTCCAGAGACTAAGGAACAATCAAAACAGTGGGTTTTTGAAGGCAAACGGGCTCTGAAGTAGGCAAAGACAGTGAAATCAGCTGGCAAGTTGATGGCCAAGATTTTTTGGAATGCACATGAAACCATCTACAGCAATTACTTGAAAAACGAACAAACAGTAACTGGAGGGTATTAAGTGTCATTACTGCACCAGAAGAGAGAAGAAATTATGGAAAAAGTCTTCATTTCATAAAGGAAAAAATCCTGTTCCATCATGAAAATGCATGAATGCACATCTGTGCAATTCTGAGGGCCAAAATCATGGAATTTTGGAAGGCCAATTCAAGTCACAGTTCATTCCATAATCCTGGATGATCACATGATAACTGCTAAACAGACAGTAGAGACCCTGGGCATGCCCCAAGGAAGTGTGGCCATCTTATTCATGACATTTTGGACATGAGAAAGCTCTCAACCAAATGGGTTCTCAGATGTGTCTATGCAGACCAAAAGCATGAATGTCTGATTCCTCTGCAGTCCATTGTGGTCCAGTTTCACCAGGATCCTGTGGGAGTTTTGGATTATCATCACCATGGATGAAACACAGATATACACTTATGATCCAGATACCAAAGAACTTTGCAAAGAATGGAGACACAACAGTTTTCCAAATTTTGAGAACTCCAAACCACAAAAGTAAGCAGACAAGTTGCTCGCATCCATCTTTTGGGATCAAGATGGAATCCTACTTACTGACCACTTGCAACGTGGTAAAACCATCGCGGCAAAGTACTACGTTAAACTTCTTAACTGAAGCAACAACAACTGGGCTCCACAAATATCGAAGAAAGCTGAAAAAAGGAATCTTGTTTCTGCAAGACAATGCTGCTCCTCACAAGGTGGCCATCATGCACAAAAAACTGGCAGATACTCACTTTTAAATCCTAAAATATCCACCCCACTAATTTGACTTTGCCTCCTCAGACTATTATGTTTCCCAAACCTCAAGAAACATCAAAGGCAGATGATTTCAGAACATTGAGGAAGCCTGAAAGGCTGCTGACGAGTGGTTTGCAGCAGCATCAATTTTTTAAATAGATAGATTAAAGAATCTGGAACAAAGATGCCTATATTTTTTGAGCTCAAGGGGGAAATGCTGAATAAACAAATTTCTTCAAATCCAAAACAGCATTTTTTCTTTATAAAATCAGAAATTTATCAGTAATCCTCATGTTTCTCATCAGAAGTGAACAGTAGCTAGTTATTTAAGTGTTTTTTAGTAGTGTTATATATTTTTGGTGTACGAGTTTGCATACTTTTCAGTTTTTTTGTGTTGAGTGAGTTCAATTTCCTGGGTGGGGGTAATGTTATCTATGGTTCAGACAATACCTGATTAATGATGGATAGGGACAGCACCTGTTATGTGCAGATATTGGGGAAATTGGCCACTGTCTGAACAGCCAGAGGCTGAGCTGGCCATGGTTGATAGGCTTCACATTGCTGCCCTGGGCTACAGTAGTGTTGGGGCATCCAAGACTAATGCTTTGGCACCTCTGTGGACTGTAGCGTCACCTGGGATCCCTGATGCTGCCGCATGTTCCAATCCACATGCGAAATGACACGTGATGGTGACTGGCAAACAGTGGCAGGGTCATGAATCTCTGGGCAGTGTGTAAAATTGTGAATCAGCTGCAGGCTGTCCCCATATGTCTTAAAATCAGGTTTGAGGTACAGCTGCTGCTGAAACTATGCTGGAACCAGCATGAAATGCCTCACCTGTTGGGACTGTGGCTGATCTCCCCGAGAAGTCCAGATAAGTGAGGAGGGTGGGAAGTGAGAGCTCCAACGTTAGGTGAGAGATAGTACGGAGGTCGGAAATGAAGGCCAATGCCCACTGTTTGCCTCCCGAGTGGTCTCAATCAAGATGTGAAGGAAGCTCTGCTAGCAGTGACTATGCACATTTGGTGCACTTGGCTGCAAACTGTGGCTCGTCTAGGCACAAATGATGCACGAGAGCTGCTGCCTGGGTTCAGAGGCCATTCTCAGTTCCTACAGGCTGCTGGCTGATTTGGTGAACAGCTAGCAACAACCGCAGGATGGACACAGAGCTATTGTTTTGCAGAATCATTCCCACAACCTATTGTGGTCATCTGGTTTGGAGCAGAGTGGAAGTATAACATATAGACTCACACGATTCTTTGACTATCAGATACAAATTCCTCAACCTCCACTAGTAGCTGGAGGAATTTAGGGTTCCCCTTCTTGGTCAGGCATATGCTACACACAGCAGCTATTAGGGTACTGGAGTACATGAATAGGCCCTATAAGATGTCTTCCAAATTGAGACAGAGTAGCATTTGTCAAAGCAGATTGGAGAATGAAAATGTTAATATAATACTACTGAGTCGCAGACAGGCACAACAACAAGACTGTCACAATACACGTGCACCCGCATGTGCATAGTGGAAGTATGTAATACAGACTCAGACGATTCTTTGTGCACGCGCGCACATAGAACTGCAGTCTCAGGCAACTAAAAACCACACTGCCAGTTGCCTGAGACTACAGTTGTGTATGTGAGTTGCGTGTGTGTGTGTGTGTGTGTGTGTGTGTGTGTGTGTGTGTGTGTGTGTGTGTGTGTGTGTGTATTGACAAAGGCCAATGGCCAAAAGTGCTTTAATTGTGAGAGTCTTTTTGTTGTGCCTATCTGCGACTACATCTCCACTATATGGTGAATAGCAACTTTCCTTTTCATAATATTGTTACAATCCATCCTGGATTTTCCATTGTTTGATTAATTTAGTATTAATTAATTGCCAGAGCCTCTTTGGAAAGGTCTCAAAACTAATCTTTCATAAATGGTAGCAATGCCCCAATGTATAAGGACAGAAAGCTGGCTGAAACCACTTGTCAATAGCAATGAAATTCTAAATTCTGGTTGGAAAGTATAACGAAAATATAGGTTGAACACTGATGGTGGTGGTGTGTTTATAGCCATAAAAAATACGATAATGTATAGTGAGATTAGTTCAGATCCCGAATGAGAATAATTTGGGTGAACAAATGTTGAAGGCGGCACAAACACGGTCATTGGATGCTTTTATAGGCACCCATCTCAGCAGTAGTAGCGGCAGAAAAGTCACGAAGTAACTTTGTTAAGATTTTGAGTGAATTTCCTAGTCACGTTATAGTTTTGGGTGGACATTTTAACTTGCCTGTTACAGACTGGGAGACTTAAATGGTTAGGATGGCTAGCAGGGACAAAGAATCATGTAAAATTGGCTTAAGTGCTTTATCTGAAAACTATCTTTAGCAGATAAGCAGGGAACTTACTTATAAAAGTAACATCTTAGACTGCTGGTGACAGGACGAGAGCTTTTCGAGCCAGTTAGTGTAGAACAGGGAATCTGTGACCATTAGGCCATCATATCATCAGTGAATATGACTGTAAATATAAATCAAAGAAAGGCAGAAAGATCTTTCTAGTTAGCTAGAGCAACAAGAAACATTTCAGATTAATTGAGCGATCAGCACAAAAATTTCATCTCCAGCACTAACAGCATTGAATATCAATAGACAAAGACCAAGCGCATCATAAAATATGCTTTATGACAGGTATGTGCCAACCAAAGGTGTGAGGGATGGGAAAGAACTGCCATGGTTTGACAGCCATGTTAGAAAACTGCTACGAAAGCAAAAAGAGTGTCACTGCAGTTTTAAACACAACCAAAGCCTCAAACACAAACGAAAATTAAATAAAGCCAAAATTAGCATAAGGAGAGCAAAGTGTGAAGTGTTCAATGACTTTGAAGGTAAAATTCTGTCTACTGACTTGACAGAAAATCCTACAAAATTTTAGCCATATGTTAAATCAGAAAACAGACTGAAGCAATCTGTCCAGACACCATAATGGCACTGAAACTGTGGACAACAGGAAAGATTAAAAAAAAAAAAAAAAACTTTTTGCTTAACAGAGGAAGATCACACAGCAGTGCCTCTAGATCCTCACATGAATGACGAAATGGCTGCTATCAAAATAAGTGACCTTGAATAGAAAAGCAACTGCAATCACTCAGAGTGCAGGCCAACAGACCTGAAAAGATACCAGTATGATTCTACACAGAGTATGCGAAAGAACTTTCCCCTCTTTTAGCAGCAGTGTATCATAGGTCTCTGGAGGAACAAGTATTCCTGATGATTGAACAAAAGCATGTTATTCCATTTTTCAAGAAGGGTCGTCATAAGGACACTCAAAATTATAGGCCTATATCTCCAACGTCGGTTATTTGAAGAATTTTCGAACAAGTTTTATACTCATATTACGAGACATGGAGGTCCAAAAATCTCCTCTCCAGGAACTAACATGTGTTCTGAAAATAACAATCAAGTGAAACCCAGCTCAATTTGTTAGTCCACAAAATCCAGCAGATACAACACCCATGTTGATGCCATGTTCCTTGACTTCTGTAAGGCATTTATACAGCCCTGCACTGCTGCCTAATGAACAAAATATGAGTCTATGGAATATCAAATTGCCTGTGTGATTGGACTGAAGACTTTCTAGCAAACGGAAAACAGCATGTCATTCTGAACAGAGAGGAAGCTTCAGTCATAAAATGAATTTTGAGATGCCCCAAGTGAGCATTATAGGACCAATACTTCTCACAATACAAATAAAAGGCATAGTAGATAATGTCGGAAGATCCATGAGGCTTTACACGCATGACGCTGTAGGATATAGACAAGTCATGACAGTAGAAAATTGTAGGAAGACCTGCAAAGGGTCAATGCTCTGTGCAGGGAGTGGCAACTGACCTTAAATATTAACAAATTTAATGTATTGCAAACACATAGGAAGAAAGACCCTTTACTGTACAATTACACATTTTCAGAACAATGACTGGAACCAGGTGCTTCCACAAAATATTTTGGAACTACTTTAACATCTAAGAGCGACTAGAAATGGAACAACCACATACATTTATATCACAAGTAAGGCAGATGGCAGAAGATTCAAAGTCCTCAAGAAATGCAGTCCATCAATCGAGGAAGTAGCTTGCAAAACTCTCTCTCAATCGATATGTGAATATCGCTCATGGGTATGGGATCTGCACCAGATAGGACTGATATAGGAAATTGAGAAGATCCAAAGAAGAGTACCACGTCTTGTTACAGGTTCTCTTAGTAAGCACGAAAGAATCACAGGGATGATCAACCACCACCAATGGCAGACACTGCAAGATACTTGTTCTGCATCATTGTGTGGTTTATTGTTGAAGTTCCAGGAGTACGTTCCTCGAAGAGTCAACAAATATATTGCTTCCTTTTACATATATCTTGCGAAATGACCATGAGGAAAAAGTTAGAGATAGATGAGCCCACTTTGAGGCTTACCAGCAATCTTTCTTCCCACAAACTATTCGGGAATGTAACATGAAAGTGGGGAAGTGACAATGGTACAGAGAGTACCCTCTGTAACAGACTTGTTGAGTATGGGTGGGGATTTAGATGCAGAATTGTGCACATTCAATAGAAGACTCCCAAATTAGTTTAGTCCAATATTCATTTTATCAAAATGTATTAATGGGGTCAGTGAAACAGGAACAATAACTAATAATCTGGCAGCAGCTGAGTAGCACTAATGCCTGGACGAAGCAGATAGCATGGGGCATGGTGGTATGTGAGTCACTGCTGAAGTATTGGTTATTCTTTATGTTTTACTGTCCCTGTTAATACATATTGATAAAACTAATATTGCACCAGAATAATTCGGGACTGCTCTATCAAATGGGGATATATAATTCCTCTTTAAAACACATTTTAAGTATAATAGGAAACAAACCGACACACTCTGCTGAGAGTAGGTGTTACATAAAATGTGGTGAGCTGTATTTGTTTGGACTGATGCCATCTACACACTGCAAAAACAAAATTGCCAACTTTTCTTGAAACACCAGAGAAAATGTGCATAGGGACTTAGGAGAGAGACCCTGTGCATTCAATTATTATACAAATATGAATACAATAAAAAGCCACTATTTTTTCTGACAAGTGTTAACCCTTATTTTAAATTCTGTTTTTAAATTACTTATGATGACATAGGCTGCATGTTAGTGATGGGTGCATAAATAAAAACAATTAAATACTCCAGTTAGCATATAAAGGCAACATCACGGGGGATTAACAACCTTCAAATAAATTATAAAGTTTTAAAAGTTTTTGGAAAGAACACACAATGGACAAATATAGTAACAGCTGTTTGCAGCAAATATGCTCATTTTACCTCTGCCTGACCTGATTTATCCACTAAAAATTCACTCCTATGTACTCAAATCCAGATTTTTTTAATTGGATCAGCTGAAAGCGATATGTGGATAGTGTGTACCACCTCCATCTTCTTAATCTTTGCTAATAATATTCTGTCCATTCCATTCACAAGAAGACTGATCCTGCTCCCTGCACTTTCTATGGTCTTGCTCATTTGTACTGGTTATGTCACTGACCTGGATAATATGCCTGTATCGGCATGTGCCAACTGAGTGACATTCTTATTCTCCATTTAAAACTCACTGATATTATTGTGGAACATTTCCCTCATTTTCTTATCTAGCAGAAACTGAAATAAATCTTGTGATAAAACAACATCCTAGCCTCTGTTCAACGATGTTACCAAAGCTATCCCCAAGATTCACTTTGTCCACTTTTTTACACAGATATAGTAGCTAGATTCATTACAACAACAAAAATAATCAGTTTTTGAAAATGTAATATAAGTGGATAGATAAAAGATCTACTCATCACCTGCCGCCAGTTGGTGAGTAGATTTTTACTTATCCAATTACATTATAACTTCTCAGATATTTTGAATTGAGTCCGACAGTTCAGTGGGCCCTCCTGATGACTAATCATAAATCACCTTTAATCTTGCCAAAGGCCCACAAATTTTTGTCGAGTTTGCAAGACATTTTGGTGAGTTATCTAATATGATAGATGCTACACATTGTGGATAATTGTTTCCAGAAACCACTATGAGTTTTACCGATACTTTCTTCCTTCACAGATTGCATTTTATAAAATATACAGTTGGGCATCATCTTATAGTGGGTTTTGACAAGAGCTGTTCCTCAACAGTAAGTGCAGTCCATTTTACTGTCATCTTTGTAAATCAGGTAATTACACCTTTTTCCCTGTTCAATAATTATCTATTAATTGAGCATCTGTCCTCAGTCTTGAATAACCAATTACTCATAATGACATCAAAAAATATACATACTTTAATCTTCTTGATCACTAGTCTGTTCCTTATAATAATATTAGCTACAAATTTAACAATGATATATTTTTAGATGTCTATAACACTTATTCCAAAATTAGTACTTGTGTATTTCTCAGTTTAAATAGCTTTTTAATTGTACACATCTGCAATAGCAAAAGTAAAAAAAAAATCTTACACCTCTTGAGTATACAAAAAAGAGTGTTACCAAAATTAAAAAAAAAGAAAAAATGTAATAAGAACACTCATAGCAATAATATCAGTAGAAACAGTGACAAAATTTTGTTCCAGCAGTGGTCATTGCTTAACTTACCATCCTTTCTTCTCCCTATCTGGAATGGCATCAGGGTCACTAAAGCAACAACACCAAATAAAGCTGCACCACCACACACATATGTCATTACATCTCGGTAGTAGCCAACACACAGTGTGCCACATTTCCTGAAACAAATTATATTTTTTCTATCTGGTAGATTCCTTAAAAACATTCAAAACAATCAAGTTCATTTAAGATATAAAATACATTAAAATTGTAGGACTACACTTTTAACCTAGACATCACAATAGGAAACATTTAGATCAATGCAATTTTTTCTAATATTATTCCAGTCAGTAGAAACCACCGGTAAATGTGTAAAATGTGATTTCTTAAGTCTCATTACATACTTTGTACAGATCATCCAAACAATGATTCTCAAAGGTTTGCAAAATCAAATACTACAGTATAAAGTTATTTATTGCTATCTAAATGTCTTCTATCCTCAAATTCCTAGGTGGAAATCAAGGAGAGGCGTGTGGTATGGAGGGGGTGCCGTATCGTAAGTTTTATCGTTCCTGAACCATCTTTGTGGTTAACTGTTCAGTTCTGATAATAAAAAGGACATTTTCCATCTTTTTCAGCCCTTGCACACTTTCACCCAGCTGATGATGCCATTCATTGTTATATCCTCTGAAGGCTGATAAAAAACAAATACCTGTTTTGCATCTCGGCAAACATTGTCCAGACGCCTTTCCAGCAGACTTAAGTGTCCTTGCCTTTTGTTACAGAAGTACTTCTACCACTGCTTTGATTACTATTAAGTTTTAACCATGAAGAGGTACTAACTCTTCTGACCTACAGTACAAGCCAGTACACAAATTATGTTATTTTTTAGCATTTCTATTGAGCAGGCACAAAAGTGCTCTTATTTACACATAGATGGAATGTTCCAGCAAACTGCAGTATTCCATTAATAACCAAGTCTCAGAAATTACCAATAATAGATAAATGCAAATGATGGGAATCCAATCAGTGATCCATATATTGCTATTCAGTGACAAACTACTACACCACAGAATACATACAGTATATGGCAATACTGCAACAGGGATCTTCTCCTACTTGAAGGAATCTGGTTGTGACACAAACAACATTCTGAGAAGAATGTTACGTTTCCAGATACATGGTTCAGTACATGCCTCATTTAGTTGATGGAAGGGACAGAATGTGGAAAATTAAGATATAGCTACCCCCCCCCCCCCCAAAAAAAAAAAAGTATTTTGAGTTTTGCTGTTAATTACTTCTCTCATGAATTCCTCTGTCCTATTGAAGCTGTTATGGAGAAACAAAAGATCTTTCATTTGAAAATCCATCTGCTACGAGTCAGAAATTTTATTTCAATGAGCAAAAAGTATTAGTTTAACGAGTGTTTCACTCTATGTTCTGTTCCAAAGTTAGATTCATTAGGGGGTAGTGTAGATCAGTTTTCCCTCCTGTGCTTGTGAATATTTATGGTTGTGAAATGGACAGCTAGCAGCAAATTTCATGAGGGAATAAATGTATTGATGCTTGAAAGATGTACATGTGATTCAATGTGTAATGCAAAGTTACCAAACTTGACAATTATTCTTATGACCGAAGCTGGCACTAAACATCTTACTTTGTTTAGAGAGAGAGAGAGAGAGAGAGAGAGAGAGAGAGAGAGAGACCAGCATGTAACTTATTGCTGTGGGTGTACAGGCTTACTAACTGAATATGAGTATGTGAATAAGCAGTATTGCACCAATCATCATACATTCTGATTAGTGTATATATCCTATGCACCTTGCTGGCACTATGGTATTTGTCCCATCCCCTCCTACACACTTTAGCAGTACTCACAGATGGTGTACACAAGTATTTAGCATGTAATCACTCATAACACAGTTTACCAGTACCTTTCTGAAGAATAAAAACCTACCCTTTGCTTTACTCACAACTGTACCTATGTGCTTGGTCCACTTTGTAACTCTACATATTGCTACTCCCAATAATTTGCAAGATGTGGCTGACTGGTTGTGATTAATTAATCTCACAGTCTAAGTAAACCACAGATTTCAGGAACAGCACATGATGATGATGATGATGATCATCATCATCATCGGTTTGTGTGTGGGGCTCTCAAATGCACGGTCATTAGTGACTGTACAAAGTCCCAAGCTTTGTTGTTGTTGTGGTCTTCAGTCCAGAGACTGGTTTAATGCAGCTCTCCATGCTACTCTATCCTGTGCAAGATTCATCTTCCAGCACTTACTGCAACCTACATCCTTCTGAATCTGCTTAGTGTATTCATCTCTTGGTCTTCCTCTACAATTTTTACCCCCCGCGCTGCCCTCCAATACTAAATTGGTGATCCCTTGATGCCTCAGAACATGTCCTACCAACCGATCCCTTCTTCTAGTTAAGTTGGGCCACAAATTTCTCTTCTCACCAATTCTATTCAATACCTCCTCATTAGTTATGTGATCTACCCATCTAATCTTCAGCACTCTTCTGTAGCACCACATTTTGAAAGCTTCTATTCTCTTCTTGTCCAGACTATTTATTGTCCATGTTTCACTTCCGTACTTGGCTACACTCCACACAAATACTTTCAGGAACGTCTTCCTGACACTTAAATCTATACTTGATGTTAACAAATTTCTCTTTCTTCAGAAATGCTTTCCTTGCCATTGCCAGTCTACATTTGATATCCTCTCTACTTCGACCATCATCAGTTATTTTGCTACCCAAATAGTAAAACTCCTTTACTACTTTAAGCGTCTCATTTCTTAAACTACTTCCCTCAGCATCACCCGACTTAATTTGACAACATTCCATTATCCTCGTTTTGCTTTTGTTGATGTTCATCTTATACCCTCCTTTCAAGACACTATCCATTCCATTCAATTGCTCTTCCAAGTCCTTTGCTGTCTCTGACAGAATTACAACGTCATCGGCGAACCTCAAAGTTTTTATTTCTTTTCCATGTATTTTAATTCCTACTCTGAATTTTTCTTCTGTTTCCTTTACTGCTTGCTCAATATACAGATTGAATAATGTTGGGGATAGGCTACAACCCTGTCTCATTCCCTTCCCAACCACTGCTTCCCTTTCATGCCCTTCGATTATTACAACTGCCATCTGGTTTCTGTACAAATTGTAAATAGTCTTTCGCTCCCTGTATTTGACCCCTGCCACCCTCAGAATTTGAAAGAGAGTATTCCTGTCAACATTGTCAAAAGCTTTCTTCAAGTCTACAAATGCTAGAAACGTAGGTTTGCCTTTCCTGTCCCAAGCTTTAAACAGTCTAATCTAGCCACTTTCACGGATGACGATGAAATGCTGAGGACAACACAAACACCCAGTCCCCAGGCAGAGAAAATCTCCAACCTGGCTGTGGATCGAACCCAGGACCCCATGATCCAGAGGCAGCAACGCTAGCCAATAGACCACAAGCTGCGGACAGTAACAGCACAGATAGCACTTCTCTACAACAGAAGGTAGTTAGCAATCTTTGCATCGGACACCTATTTTATTGAGAAATAACTGATTGTTTCTACAATTGCATCTTATACTACTGAGTACATCATTACAGTACAATGGGGACAGTAATAGACATATTATTCTTCACTTATGAACACTAGATATTATTACAATATCTACCAAGAAGTTTTTGATCCATTTGTAGATCTAGTTAGGTTATACCAAAGGAACATGTTTGCCTTTAAAAGTATTCAATATGGTACCAAATCAGAAGCTTTTCAACATTTCGGAAATGCTGAAACAATTAGGTTTCCTCCATTAATGGCACTGATGATAATGGATGTGAAGATTGCGAGTTGGGTTTCGTTAGATCAAAGTTTTTGGAGTCCTGCCTGATTTCCATTGACATTATTTGTTCCAGGCAGGTTATTACATTCGAAGTCAGAATGTGTTCCAGTATTCTGCTACACAAGCAGGTGTAAGTAATGTATGATGATAGTAGTTCTATGACTGTGTATACATCCTTTTAACACATAGGTATGACTTTTTCTTTTCCAAGCATTGAGACAATATTTCTGCTCCAACAGATTTCTGGTTTGTTAATGTCAATATTCAAGCTAAATCACACACATCCTGCAAAGTCTAGGATGTTAGTGAGCAGTTGTGTTCAAGCTGTTTTTCAACACTACTAGAACAGCCTACTTTGTCACATGTTCCTATTACATAGATGTTTTTCTACAGCTTGGTGGGTCATTCATATAAACTTTAACCACATACCCTCTAAATCTTCCAGCTGTAATCAAAACTGATTCTAGTTCTGCTTAACAGATGAGATAACCCACTTATTAATTTTACTGACTATACAGAATTTTTTGCTGATTTTTTCCTATCCCTTTACACTTCCCTGCTACAACTGTTCACCACCATGGATCTTATTCTGTATGTGAACATCCTCAATGAGATTGGGTCGGCCTGTTAAGTTTAGAATGTTTTGAGCATGATTATGGTACTACACTCCCTCTGAGGAATTTAAGAGGAATTTTTTATAACTACTTCACAGGAAGTTCTCTCTCATCCATTACACCTGAAGTAGTTATTTTCCCAATCAGCTGTGGTGTGGCTAATATCTCCAACTATCATAGCACGACTTGGAAACACACATACTACTGAACAGAGTGAACAGTTACTTCTGTAGAAGGATCTGTAGGTTGATATAAGAATTTACTAACAACTTTTATTCCACTCATGCTGGCTTTCCTTGCCTAAACCATTTTACACAAAGACTCATTTTCTACATAATCCGATTTCAGGTGCTTGGTTGCTGCTACTTATCATTGCACAGAGACTGTTTTCAGTACACATGTACGTTTGCATCAAAGATCTCTTAGCTATTGAATTCCAGAGTTCAACTCTCAGAAACAATAATGAAAACCCTAGCACATCTTTGATGCAATGCCTAGTGTCAACAAAAAGTGTTGGTTTGTTTCCCTCTACAAACAAAATTACTTTTAAATTTGAGTTGTGTGTGTCCATTTGATACAACACTCCCAAATTGGTCTAGTCTGATGTTTGTTTTATCGTTATGTATTAATGGGGATGTGGTATCAGCTACTATGTGGCCATCAGCACTTTCAAATATGTACACCACCAGTTGCACTGTCACATTTCCTACAGCCGCCACCACAGTACGAGGGCACTGCCACAAGCAATTACACTGGTGACAATGACATGCAAGCATCCCCTCTCTGGAGGTCCAGCGATGGGAGTACTTAAGTTCGAACATTCACGCACAGAGCCCCATTTTGTCTGTTTAGCTGTTGAACAACATTTACAGACTTTCATGTACAACAGGGCTCATGATCTACTGCGTAGTTACTGCATTAAAGAAAGAATGACTTGTAAATCTCATCATATAGTGGAGATTCTGAGTTGCAGATAGGCACAATAATTTAATAAGTTTTAGTGATTACAGCACCTCAAATTAAAGAATTTTTTAATTGAACTGTGCTGAGAGTAGTAAGAGTAGGGAATGTTATTGTTATCTTAAATAGTGATTGTTGGACAAGGGTGACGACTTATTATGGACAGACCTAACTGACCAACCAAAGTGCAGTCTTCTCAAACAAATTACTATAGGAGAGCACCAAGTGTATACTGTGACTTTTTCTGTAAATATGAACTGTTTTTCTGTGTAAATAGAAAATTAACTTCCCCACTGTAGCTGTAGATGCTAATCTTGTTCTGTGTGCTAGTAAGTTTTTATAATTGATAAACTGGTCCCTTTCTTGATCTATAAGTAATGAATAAATGATTGTGTGTGTGTGTGTGTGTGTGTGTGTGTGTGTGTGTGTGTGTGTGTGTGTGTGTGTGTGTGAATGCAGTCTAAATTGTGATGGTGTTGGTGTGTACATTTTTGGCGGAACATTTTTTAGTTAACACCATTCCATGCTCACTTAGATTTTCAGCTTCACAGTGATCAAGAATGATGCCACTGAGGAAGAGACAATGAAAACTGGGTCACTACCACTAAACATCGATGGCAGTGTTTGCTCCAAGACTGGCTCAGAGATGCACAATCATAAGAGAATGTTTAAAAACTGTGTCTGCAATTTTAAAAAATCCTCACCCATCATAAAATTCTCAAACTCCAGACATTGGTGCAATTACAGACAGCACTAAAAAACCAGGACTCTCCAGGCTAATGCCGGACATATAGTAGGCCAAATCCTGCACATGGTTCTCCTTACCATCACTTCCTACCATTTTTCCAAGTGGACCACTTTCTCCATAAGTTCAAGTTTCCAACAATAAATAGAACCCTTCCCTCCAGCAGGATGTAGACAGCTTTCCAATGTAACAAGTGTATCACACTGCTTCAGATACACTGTCAGTTTCACACAACACGTCATACTTGCTGGTCAAAGAAATGGGTGTAACTTCATTCTCTCCTCATATCCTGCTTCCCCTGAACAGAATGTGTAGTCCTGAAATAAGCCAGCTACAGTCAAAAGGACAAACACTTTTCAGGACAGTCTTTTCTTTAGAGTAGACTTTAGAAAAAGATGGTAACGCCTCAGATAATGGGTTCTTTTCTAATAAATAACCCAACACATTCACTTGCAATGGTTTCCAATTTCTGGATCACAGTAGTCTGCTATCATGCACAAATTTCAGCCTGGAAAAATCTTGTGCAGTGTGGTTCTATTTTAATTACGATCATGATGGAGTGCCTAGCAGAATGTTAAAGTACTGTGCTGCACATGTTAGCCCTGCATCTAGCCATATTTGTATTTTTTTCCTTTAGGAATGGTCAGTTTCCTGAACAATTAAAAGTACCCTGTAGTAAAACCGCTTTATAAAAAGGGAGAAAGGAATAATGTAGACAATTTTAGACCAATTTCTATGCCATCAGTGTTTGCTAAGGTTATTGAAAAGGCTGTGTATGTAAGGATAATTGATCAATTTACATCGCACAATTTCCTATAAAATTTACAGTTCGGCTTTAGAAGTCATTAACAACTGAAAATGCTATCTTTTCTCTGTGAGGTACTGGATGGGTTAAACAAAAGGTTTCAAATGCTAGGCATATTTTTTGACTTAACTAAGGCGTCTGATTGTGTTGATTACAAAATATTTCTCCAGAAGTTGGACCATTATGGAATACAGGGGAGTTGCTCACAACTGGTTCACCTCTTACTTCAGCAACAGACAGCAGATCATTATTCACAGTATTGAGAATGGCTATGATGTGGGGTCTGAGTGGGGTACAGTCAAGTGGGGGGGAGTGCCCAAGGGATCAGTGTTGGAGCCACTCCTGTTCCTTATTTGTATAAATGATGTGTCCTCTAATATTACGGGTAACTCTAAAATATTTGTTTGCTGATGACACTAGCTTGGTAGTATAGGATGCAACATTGGCTTGGTTTCAAATAGTGCAGTTCATGACCTAAGTTCATGGCTTGTAGAAAATAAACTAACACTAAATCTCAGTAGGACTCAGTTTTTACAGTTTCTAACACACAATTCAACAAAACCTGACATTTTAATTTCACAGAAAAAGCATGATTAGTGAAACTGAACAGTTCAAATTTCTAGGTGTTCAGATAGATAGTAAACTGTCGTGGAAAGCACACATTCAGGATCTTGTTCGAAGACTTAGTGCTGCAATTTTTACTATTTGAATGGTATTTGGAGTAAGTGATCATTCAACATGAAAATTAGTCTACTTTGCTTATTTTCATTCGTTTATGTCATATGGTATTATATTTTGGGGTAACTCTTTCCATTGTAAAAGAATATTTTTGGCTAAGAAACAGGCAGTTCGGGCAATAAGTGGTGTAAGTTCATGAACTACTTCAACCCCTGTTCACTAGTCGGGTATTTTGACATTGCCCTCTCAGTATATATACTCCTTACTGCCATTTCTTGTTAACAATGTTAGCTTATTTCCAAAAATAAGCAGTGTTCACTCAGTTAATACTCAGCAGAAATCAAACCTGCATTTGGATCAGACTTCCTTAACTCTTGTGCAGAAAGATGTGCAGTATACTGCTACATCCATTTTCAGTAAGCTACTACTAGATTCAAAAATCTTAACAGTAATCCACATGCTTTCAAATCTAAACTGAAGAGTTTCCTCATGTGTCACTCCTTCTCTTCTGTCAAGGAGTTACTTGCAAAATTAAGCTGATTATTGTTGTATTGGTGATTGCATTTACTTAAACTTATGACAACTTTTTTCAGGTTCATTAACATTTTATTTTTAGGTGTTATTACTTTTATGTTGTAATTTCCTGTACTGACACATTCCATGAGAATGGAGATTTGCTCCTCAATTTGGTCCTACAGAACTTGACGTGCAAATAAATAAAATAATCAGCAAATCTATACTGTAAAGTTATATTCCATAAGGAGACTCATGTAAAAAATCTGACTGATAAAACCAGATTATAGCTACAGAAACAGAAGAAGAAGAAGAAGAAGAAGATGATGATGATGATTATTATGTAGTTGAGTAACTTGCACTGAATGGAGAGATATTTCAGGGAAACAAGTTATAAACATTACGCAAACAATAGTTGTACACGACATCCATACTCTGAACTCTATGTAAAATATTTGACACATTTTGCAGTTGAGACCCAACAGTGCTAAAATATTTAAAAAATATAATACAAATCATATAAATATATACTAACATTAAGGAAAAACAATTTTTGAAGCAATATATCACTACAATGAATATTAAAACATACAAATGTATCAAAGGTGTTGATTTAATGTGAAATGTGTTGTGACTTCATACTCAAATTAACCACATGTAAGCATGAAATTTGGCTATGCATTTTATCTATCTATTTTATAATCATGAGTGTTGACTACATGACTTCCTGCTCATTCTTTACAATTCCTGCAATCAGTATTTCATATCAGGCAGTAGCCCTGAAATAAAATGGTTTCTCACTTACACTACTACCTGTCAGATTTCTTTCTGGGTTTCTTTTCTGTTCAGCAAACAAGTAAAGTTTTCAGTATTATTAAGGAACCAAAAAAAAAAAAAAAAATACTGATAAATTTAAAAATGTTTTCAACACTAGAGATAATGCTGGGAAAAGTGCATTGCATGTAATGAATAATATTCTGAACTTTATTAAAGGTGCTTTAAGTCTCATCAAGTGTAACTATGATGATTTGTGTTCCTTGTCAGCCGAGTTGCACTAATCACTTACAGCAAACCTATGGGATGGTTACTGTTATAAATATTAATATTCTAATCATATTGCATGAAAGTGATCATGAAATCACATTTTTCATATCGAAAAGAAACACTTACAATGTCTGTATTATAGTTACAGCAACTCCATTTGACAATTTGTCAGTGAAACTCATTGCCCCATATACAAATGCACCACTTTCAGTGTTATGCCCAATAAAGTCAGCTGTGATACCAAGACTTGTCACCAACATTATGGAACCTCCAGCACCTGCAGTCAAAAAGAAAAAAGAATGTGGCTAATCAACAATATTTTACTAGACAAACTGACACAAATGATCAGATGTTAACTGTAAATTGTGCAGTCCACGTAAACAGCATATGCTAACTACACAAACATCAATGAATGATATTCTATGACACTGAAATGCAGACTACCAAAATTCATTAAATCTTTTACATCTGTATAGGTACAAAATACTACCGGAATTCTAAAAGTTTAAATATTAAACATCAGCTGCTAACTGTATGTTGTTAACTATGATCAGTTGTGATCAGGAATTATTAACCATAACTCTCAGTACTGCCACAGAAAACTTGGGATACTGCTCCCTATCTGCTTAAGAAACAGTGGGAAACTAGAGCAGAGTTTCAAGGGCAGATAACAGCTCAAACTATGTGACAAAGTAATACTGAGGATAACAACAGCACGCACAGTGCAACACTGAGGCATTAACATAGAAGGGAAAGCCTGACTCACCAACAGCACCTTCAGGTAAGTAGCTGTTTCAGCCTCCTGGCTTCAGTCCATCAGCATGTCTCATAACTCACTCCGCTGTCAAAATACTGTGCATGTCCAATACGATAACAAGAACAATTTTTTGTCAATAAACAAACTGATTATCAAGCACAACACATAGTGCAACAAGCTGCAAGTATTGGCACTTGTTGGCACAAAATTATGCCAGCCACTTGGGTGCAGTGGCTGTCCTCAGCTCCTTTTGGCACATGTGGGGTACAGGCTAAACTGTGTATTTATAGAATCACACCTGGGTCGATTGCAGTCCTCTGCTTAGAAACAGATCGGGAAGTCTGAACCAGAGGATCAGATGACTCCGCGATGGTATCGGATGCGAATTTCTCTAACTCCACTATCAGGTGGAGAACTGTAGGGTTCCCCTTAATAGGTCACGCATACACTACACACATAAAGCAGCTACTAGGTTAGCGGAGTACACGTAGTGTGCACTCTTTTTTAAATTTAGACAAACCCCTCTTAGGACCTTAGTCTAACTGCCTGCCAAAATCGAAGTTACACCAGCCACAATGTTCTCAGAGAAAGCTTGTCCTCACAAACCGGATGCAGAAAAGGTTGATAAGATATTAATAAACTGCAGAAACATCAAAGGAAATGTCCCAGAATTAGTATCACTTATTGAAGGTTATAATGGTCTGACAGTATTAGGGTCAGAAAACTGGTTGAACCTAAAGTGAATAGCAATGAAGTCCTAAGTTCCGACTGAAATATTTATGGTAAGGATAGGTTAGTCACCAATGGTACTGGGGTATTTGACACTTAAATTCACGCTGATTAAATTCACAATCAGGATCCATAACAGCCTTGCTAGACATCATCGAGTAAAGAACTTGATAGTATCTAGCAAGGCTGTTCTGGATCCTGAATGTGAATTAATCAGGGTGAAGTTAAGCATCAAAGGTCATTCAAAATGGTAATCTGATGCTTTTATAGACCACCTAGGTCAGCAGCTGTAGTAGCACAGCATCTCAGAGATAACTTACAGAATACTGTTCATGATTTTCCTCATCACGCTGCTGTAATGGGTGGGACTTCAATTTCCCAGGTATAGATTGGGAGAGTTGTGCTATCAAAACTGGTGCCAGAGACAGGGAGTTATCTGACAGTATTCCAAATACTGTGTCTAAAAATTACTTTGAGCAGATAGTTAGAGAACCAAAAAGAACAAACAGACTTGAACTTATTGAATCAGTTAATGTAGAGGACAATATCAGTGACCTTCAGACTGTGATACCAACGATGACTGGGTTTCACAAGGAATATTGAGGAAGGTAGGAAAATATTTTTGTTTTTCAAGAGTGACACGATACAAATTGCAGAGTATCAGCATCAAATATTCAGTGATGAGGACAAAGACGTGAAGCACAAATTGAAAAAATTCAAAAGCATTATTCAATATGCCTTAGATAAGTTAGTTTGAGCAAGGTCTTAAGGGAAGGGAAAGACCCACCATGGTTTGATAGCCATGTTAGAAAACTGTTACATAAACAAATAGAGCATCTCAGATTCTAGAGAAGTCAAAACCTAGATGACAACCATGATGAACAAAGCAAAAAGGGCAATGAGAAGTATTCAATGCCAAAGTAATATTTTGTCAACTGATCTCAGTAAAAAACCTAAGAGGTTTAGGTCTTATGTAAAATCAGTAAGCAGTTCGCAATCATATGTTCATTCACTCAGAGACCATACTGCCACCAAAATGGAAGATAACAGAGAGAAGGCCAAAATATCGAATTTGGTCTAACAAAATTGTTTCACTGCAGAAGATCTTAACACAGTCCCACCTTTCAATCACCATACAATAGTCAAAACTGAGATAACCAATCACTGAATAGAAAAGCCAACTACAATTGCTTAGTAGTGTAAATGCATCAGGACCAGATGAAATACCGATAAGATTCTACAAAGATTATGCAAAAAGAGGTTGCTTCCCTTCTAGCACCAGTTTATTTTAGATCACTGGGGCAACAAAGAGTACTTCGTGAATGGAAAAAAACCGCAGGTCATCCCGTTTTCAAGAAGGGCTGCAGGAAAGATGCACACAAATATAGACCTATATCAATGACGGCACTCTGTCTAGAGTTATTGGACATGTTTTATGTTCAAATATTTTGATGTTTCCGGGGAACAAAAATCTCCCTTATAAAAATTAACATGAATTCTGCAAACAGAGATCTTGCGAAACTCAGCTTGCTCTGTGCTCTGTTCCTCCATGAGATCCACAGCACTGTAGACAATAGCACTCAGGTTGATGCTGTGTTCTTTGGCTTCAGGGAGGCATTTGACACTGTTCCGCATTTCTTTTTCGTGAAACTTATTGAGTATCAGACCAGATTTGTGAGTGGATTCAAAACTTCCTTGCAGGCAGAATTCAACACGTCACTCTTAACGGAACAAAATCAATAGATGTGAAGATAATTTAGACAGTACCCCACAGAAGTATCATAGGACTGTTGTTGTTTACAATGTATATAAATGATCTATTAGAAAGCTTCGGATACTCTTAAGGATGGTTTGCAGACAATGTAGTTGTCTGTTATACAGTAGCAATGGCAGAAGACTGCTCTGATTTGCAAAATGACCTGCAGTGGACTGATGAGTCACAGGTGAGTGAGTGAGTGAGTGAGTGAGTGAGTGGGCGCAAGAGCATTACCAAAATGCTCAATGAACTCCACTGGCAGTCATTGTAAAATAAGTGTTGTGCATCACGGAGAGGTTTACTAATGAAATTTCAAGAGAGCTTCCTTCCACATACATCTTGCATTATGATACTCCAAGAAAATTTGAGAAATGGGACAGGATAGTGGGTATCAGTTAGTGGTACCAGAAGTACCCTCCACCACACGCCATTAGGTGGCTTGTGGAGAATAATGTAGATGTAGGTTTCAAGATGATATCCAATTCAGAAAGATTAAAAAAAAATAGAGAAATACAAATCATCTATCAATATGGTGTAATAGGATTGTTCAGTTTTCTTGAATAATTCAGGGTACGGAAGCTTACAAATCTTTAATAATCTTTAAACAATCATTAAAATGAAACACACAATGTTGGGAGGGGGAGGGGGAAGGAAACTTACAATAAAACAGCAGTGGACACACTAATCCAAATTCAGAAGTCTCATGCAGGAACACTATAAGTGAGAGACTTTCCAGAGTGTTATTTTATGACATACTAAAAGATTACTTTGTCTGAATTTTAGGCTGTATTTCTGGTTTTTCATACAAAGTGCTCTATCTGAACTACTTGAGCACTGAACACAATCTAATGTAATCATGCCTCTTTCTTTTTTCAATATTCCGCTTCTTGCTTCTACATATGGAAGATTGCTACCTGTAATGGGACATTGTTTAGTACAAACTTAGATAAAAACAGCAGGAGACACTTCCACTGGTGGAAGGATAAAGCAAGTGAGATACGTAAATGAATGTAAGAAAATAGAACCGCAGGGAAAAAAAACATTTTTTAAACGCATATGAAGTTTGGTTGCGAAAGATGACTCTACAAGGAACTGGTTTTGGGGTGATGAAGGAAAAGAGAAAAGCCCTTAATTACATTAGGGAATCAGTCCAGCTAAATTCCACTGCCCATTCCAGACATTCCTACCATGCAGCTGTTGGTTACCACCTTGTTGGTTCACATTATGGGAAACAAATATACTAACCAGCCCACTATGCACATAAAGATGCAACTCTAAGTGTATCTCTCTTTCATTTAACTGGTTTAATGATACTAGCCTTTCAAGACATTTCTCGTTAATGTTTGTACTGCTGATCGATGATCAGTGTGACTCATGATGGATAGAGTAAAACTGAAAAGGAGGAAGTTAATAGATATGTTTATGTGGTTACATGTCAATTATGTGATATTCAATTGTATTTATGCATGTTCTAAATGATTTCTTTCATGTAAACATATTGCGATGATGGGTCACCCATAACATGCTCAGTGCCGTACCACTATACTCCGAGTCGCCTGCCAAATCCTTTTATGCACACATGTAAACCATCTAACAAGTACAGACAGGAAAATTTCACATAACGAATAACACGGAAAAGACACAAAATCTATTATTTTTAGTGACCATGTGAAATTGGAGGTTCTTATGAAATGTGGAAAACTGTACTGTTTTCACCATTCCCGTGTAAAAATATAGTACATCTGAAGGCAGCAATTTACTAACATTTATAACCGAGTGTTATTGGATATTGAAATTGGACTTTTCCTTTTTCCTCCCACATAGGTCCATGTACAACTGTAAAATGACTGTTCAATTCCCTCCAAGAACTGTTGCTCTATATTTAATGCCAAACAAGAAATACATTACTCATACAGGTCTGCATGGGTGTGGAGCTGTGGAAGTCTGCAGTAATATTTACTTTGCTGATAAACACTTGTGCAAATGAAGATATCAATGGGTATTTCTGCAGACACCCCCAGTAAAATTACTTTGTGACAAAGTTTACATTATCAATATCATGATTTTTCTGTTTTTGTACCACAATTCATAACAATTATTATTATTATTATTATTATTATTATTTCTTTCTTTTCTCAGATGTTATGTCTGGTCGAAAATGGAAAGTGACGCGGACCTTGATCAAGTGTGACTTCCTTTTAACTGTACGGTATATGTTATATTGCATTTAGGAACTTTCGGGTAATTGAACATGTATCAATAACTACGGATTTCTGTAGTTGTATATATAAGTTTGGATGTACTGGTGGATATTGTGTGGTATGACTCCTGTAGTTGATAGCATAATTGGTAAATGGCAACTTTATCCTGATGCCACATGTCCTTGGCTTCCTCAGCCAGTTGGATGTATTTTTCAATTTTTTCTCCTGTTTTCTTTTGTATATTTGTCTCACTGTATATATTGCCTTTTCTTAGCCATGTGTTGGATGCGTCTTCATCGATGTGTGGCTGTGTTAGATGATACGGGTGCTTGCCATGTAGTGTTTTCTTTTTCCAATTTACTTTCTTCGTATCTGTTGATGTTATGTGATCTAAAGGGTTGTAGAAGTGGTTATGAAATTGCAGTGGTGTAGCCGATGTATTTATATGAGTGATTGCTTTGTGTATTTTGCTAGTTTCTGCTCGTTCTAGAAAGAATTTTCTTAAACTGTCTACCTGTCCATAATGTAGGTTTTTTATGTCGATAAATCCCCTTCCTCCTTCCTTTCTGCTCAATGTGAATCTTTCTGTTGCTGAATGTATGTGATGTATTCCATATTTGTGGCATTGTGATCGTGTAAGTGTATTGAGTGCTTCTAGGTCTGTGTTACTCCATTTCACTACTCCAAATGAGTAGGACAATATTGGTATAGCATAAGTATTTATAGCTTTTGTCTTGTTTCTTGCTGCCAATTCTGTTTTCAGTATTTTTGATAGTCTTTGTCTATATTTTTCTTTTAGTTCTTCTTTAATATTTGTATTAACTATTCCTATTTTTTGTCTGTATCCTAGATATTTAAAGGCATCTGTTTTTTCCATCGCTTCTATGCAGTTGCTGTGGTTATCCAATATGTAATCTTCCTGTTTAGTGTGTTTCCCCTTGACTATGCTATTTTTCTTACATTTGTCTGTTCCAAAAGCCATATTTATATCATTGCTGAATACTTCTGTTATCTTTAGTAATTGGTTGAGTTGTTGATTTGTTGCTGCCAGTAGTTTTAGATCATCCATGTATAGCAAATGTGTGATTTTGTGTGGGTATGTTCCAGTAATATTGTATCCATAATTTGTATTATTTAGCATGTTGGATAGTGGGTTCAGAGCAAGGCAGAACCAGAAAGGACTTAATGAATCTCCTTGGTATATTCCACACTTAATCTGTATTGGCTGTGATATGATATTATTTGAATTTGTTTGGATATTAAGTGTGGTTTTCCAATTTTTCATTACTATGTTTAGGAACTGTATCAATTTAGGATCTACTTTGTATATTTCCAATATTTGTAGTAACCATGAGTGCGGTGCACTATCAAAAGGCCAATATTTGTAATAACCATGAGTGGGGTACACTATCAAAAGCTTTTTGGTAATCAATGTATGCGTAGTGTAGCGACCTTTGTTTAGTTTTAGCTTGATATGTCACCTCTGCATCTATTATCAGTTGCTCTTTACATCCTCGTGCTCCTTTGCAACAGGCTTTTTGTTCTTCATTTATAATTTTGTTCTGTGTTGTATGTGTCATTAATTTCTGTGTAATGACTGAAGTTAATATTTTGTATATTGTTGGTAGGCATGTTATGGGGCGATATTTTGCTGGGTTTGCTGTGTCTGCTTGATCTTTAGGTTTCAGATAAGTTATTCCATGTGTAAGTGTATCAGGGAATGTGTATGGGTCTGCAATGTAACTGTTAAATAATTTATATGTAAAAACAAAGATGATGTGACTTACCGAACGAAAGCGCTGGCAGGTCGATAGACACACAAACAAACACAAACACACACAAAATTCAAGCTTTCGCAACAAACTGTTGCCTCATCAGGAAAGAGGGGAAGGAGAGGGAAAGACGAAAGGATGTGGGTTTTAAGGGAGAGGGTAAGGAGTCATTCCAATCCCGGGAGCGGAAAGACTTACCTTAGGGGGAAAAAAGGACAGGTATACACTCGCACACACGATAATATCCATCCACACATATACAGACACAAGCAGACACATTTAAAGACAAATATATGTCTGCTTGTGTCTGTATATGTGTGGATGGATATTATCGTGTGTGCGCGAGTGTATACCTGTCCTTTTTTCCCCCTAAGGTAAGTCTTTCCGCTCCCGGGATTGGAATGACTCCTTACCCTCTCCCTTAAAACCCACATCCTTTCGTCTTTCCCTCTCCTTCCCCTCTTTCCTGATGAGGCAACAGTTTGTTGCGAAAGCTTGAATTTTGTGTGTTTATTTGTGTTTGTTTGTGTGTCTATCGACCTGCCAGCGCTTTCGTTCGGTAAGTCACATCATCTTTGTTTTTACATATATTTTTCCCACGTGGAATGTTTCCCTCTATTATATTGTTAAATAATTTAGTTAGATGTGAATGTGTTGAGGTGAATTTCTTTAGCCATAAATTTGCTATTTTATCTTTTCTAGGGGCTTTCCAATTGTCAGTAGAATTAATTGCTTGGGTGACTTCATGTTGCAAAATTATCACTTCAGGCATTTGTGGTAACATCTTGTATGTGTCTGTTTCTGCTTGTATCCACCGTGCATGCCTGTTATGTTGTACCGGGTTTGACCATATGTTGCTCCAGAAGTGTTCCATGTCTGTTATGTTTGGTGGATTGTCTATTTTAATGTGTGTTATCTATTGTCTGATAAAATTTGTTTTGGTTTGTGTTGAATATTTGGTTTTGTTCCCTTCTATTTCCACTTTTTTTGTATCTTCTAAGTCGTTTGGCCAACTCTTGTAATTTCTGCTTCTTTTCATCTAATTGCTCTATTGTTTCTTCTTGTGAGATTTTACCTAACCTTTTTCGTTTTTTGTCTGATATTTCATTTCTTATAAATTGTGTTAGCTGTCTGATGTCCTTTCTCAGTTTTTCTATTCTGATCTGTAGCCTGTGTTGCCATGCTGGTTTTGTGGGTTTCTTCCGTGTGTTGGCTGGTTCTGATCTCTGCCTAGTGTGTATATTTAGTGTAGTGAGTGCTCCTATATAAACCAGTAGTTGTAACTCTTCCATAGTTGTTTTTTCATTTATTTTGTTGTGTATGATTGTGTTGCTAGTTTTTATTGTATTATTATTATTATTATTATTATTATTATTATTATTAATGTTGTTGTTGTTTTACACCAACCATTTGAATGCATAGTATACTGAAAATAGACATGTTGTTAACACCTCCAAGAATTAAAGGCAGCAACAAATCTATCTTCCATGTTTTCTGCACAATTACACCCACATCCTACTTTCATCATACTACCTGCTGCCTTAAATTCGAGTCACGCCTGTTTCATCTGCATAAACAGATATCATTTATGTAATTACCAAAAGCTGTCAAAGTGACAACACGGCACACTGATTTTTGTAATTTTTAAGGTTTCGTGCCATTCAGCAATACTAAACTGCAAAATTCTAAGATAGAAAAATGGCTTAGTGGTGTTGGAAGAGTAATTAAATAACCAAGTGGAATGTAGTAGGGTTATAAATAGTATTCTGAATGAATAAGATCAAGGCCTAAGAAAATGAAATGAAAAATGAAAATCAGAAACTATGTTTACTACAGTGTAACAAAGCAGGAAGAAAAATTCAACAGTAATCAATGCAAACAAGATCATGAAAATCAGTTTTACAGATACTTGAGGAATACAGGAAAGAACAGTAAGAGTTCTTTTCAAAAAAACACATAGGTATTCCACTTAAATTATGTAAGTCGATACACCAATATGGTCATATTCTGATGAGGAGGACACCTCAATAAACTGACAAATGACAGCAAATCTCAATACAATGCAATAACTGAGAATTTTAATGTGGAATTAAAACTAATATTAAAGAATGGATTAATTGGTACCTTTGGATACAAAAAATGACAAGCCTGTATTATTGTCCAGACAAAGAATATGTCCGAAATACATATTTATAGAAGGAGAAAACATAAACCCTTTGCATGATCCACTTAACTAAAATTGACCCCAACTATGCTGGCAAGAACAATATAGAAACATCGCAGGATGTGATGGTCCTACACCACTTAAGAATGTCAAGTTGCAGAGCAAAAATGCATAAAGATAGAGAGAAATAGACTTATTGGACAAGAAGTCAGAAAAACCTGCGTCTTAAAAAACTAACGTTATACAAAAACATATGAAACACAAAATAATGTAATAACTGTGGAAGACATTGTAGGTATGAGCAAAGCAGAAGACAACTATTAAACAAAAGGGAAAAATATCTAGCAAACGATAATAGAAACACAGTAGAATTTACTAAATGCAACAAAATTATGAAAATGGCCAAGCAAAGCATAAACTTATGTTGAATGACCTTCTGGCCAGAGAAAGGCAACTCAATGCGTCGTCTTTACAGTGAATAGCTATTTGTTCTTTCTGACATTGTAGAAACTTACGTTGGGTGGATGTCACATTTCGCCAGCTAATATGGCAGATGGCAAAGTATGTCACAACAGAGAGAAAACTGTACACGATTTTCTAGACTTATTTAAACCTTCATATAACAAAACTGATATCAGAAACATAGAGAACTAGAATGAAAATTACAAGATTCTGGAAGTAATGTCAGATGACATTTATGAAAACACCCATTCAAGCTATAAAGATAGGAAAGGCCTAGAAATTGTTCAAGCTGGCAGCTAAACACCACAAAAGGAACTTGCTTACGGAAGGCATGCAGAGAAATTCAATTCCCGGTGTTGAAATTATTTTGCTTCATTTGAAAGGAAATACATGATGCATACACTATAGCACTTCAGCCTGCTCTCCATAACATGAAAGATATTCATTTGAATATGGACTACTTTGAGGTTTGTAAACAAGTACAGAATGAACAATGAGTATTAATTACTGATTTAGCTAGGAGTGACACATTCTGAGAAAACTTGACTCTGTTTCATAAAAATCTATACCTACAGCCACTGCAGAACAGTGTACCAATTCATCCTATGCCATTATTATGAAGAACACGCACAGCAATGCTACAGCTTCCCTTAGCTCTGCTGAACGAGCTATCTAAGCACAACTCACAACCTGCCATCATAACTTCATTCTGGAAACAATCCCCTGGAATTGTTTCTC
Organism: Schistocerca nitens; assembly: GCF_023898315.1. Classification (NCBI taxonomy): domain Eukaryota; kingdom Metazoa; phylum Arthropoda; class Insecta; order Orthoptera; family Acrididae; genus Schistocerca; species Schistocerca nitens. Next base: position 278,823,200 of record NC_064618.1, on the reverse strand, counting down.
ATTCTTAATTCTGCTATTCTTCTTTCTTCCCTTAATCTATCTTTATTTCTCACTCTGTCCTTATCTCTGTATAAGAGGTAGTACTGTGCTTACCAACATACCATCTCTGACACCTCTCCCTTCATCTTGGTTGACTTTCATCCTCTCTCTCTCTCTCTCTCTCTCTCTCTCTCTCTCTCTCTCTCTCTCTCTGATGCAAGTGCACGCGCACACGCATGCCCCTACACCCTTGGGTCTGAGTGCCCTGCCCTTCATTTTTAATCTACCCAAACCATTCCATTTCTCAACTCTGATGGAGTAATTTACCAGAGCAAATTTTCACCTTGCAGCTGAGTATGCCCCAATTTGAAATTTACCTGGCTGATTCGAACTGTGTGCTGAACAGTGGCTTGAACCTGAGACCTTTGCCTTTCCTGGGCAAGAGCTCTACTGACAGCTTCACAAGTATGATTCACTACCTACCCTCACAGCTTTGCTTCATCAGTATCAACTCCTACTTTCCAAATACCATTGAAGTTCTCCTGCATGTCTTGCAGGAATAGCAGTCCTGGAAGAAAGAATATTATGGAGACATGGAAGAGATGTGGTACTGGAGGAAATAAAGCTTTTAGGGCAAATTGAGAGTCGTGCCTGAATGGTTCAGTCAGTAGAGCAAAGTATGCAAAGTTCCCAGTTTTAAGTCCCTTGTGAGGACACAGTGGTGTTTTTTTTTTTTTTTGCTTAGTAAAATTTGGGATTTTTCCTTGAAAGACAGAAGTGCAAAGTTTTCGTACACTTATATATATATATATAACAGAGGGAAACATTCCACGTGGAAAAAATATATCTAAAAAGAAAGATGATGAGACTTACCAAACAAAAGCGCTGGCAGGTCGATAGACACACAATCAAACACAAATATACACACAAAATTCAAGCTTTCGCAACAAACTGTTGCCTCATCAGGAAAGAGGGAAGGAGAGGGAAAGACGAAAGGATGTGGGTTTTAAGGGAGAGGGTAAGGAGTCATTCCAATCCCGGGAGCGGAAAGACTTACCTTCGGGGGAAAAAAGGACAGGTATACACTCGCACACACACACATATCCATCCACACATACAGACACAAGCTTGTGTCTGTATGTGTGGATGGATATGTGTGTGTGTGCGAGTGTATACCTGTCCTTTTTTCCCCCGAAGGTAAGTCTTTCCGCTCCCGGGATTGGAATGACTCCTTACCCTCTCCCTTAAAACCCACATCCTTTCGTCTTTCCCTCTCCTTCCCTCTTTCCTGATGAGGCAACAGTTTGTTGCGAAAGCTTGAATTTTGTGTGTATATTTGTGTTTGATTGTGTGTCTATCGACCTGCCAGCGCTTTTGTTTGGTAAGTCTCATCATCTTTCTTTTTATATATATATATATATATATATATATATATATATATATATATATATATATATATATATATAAATAAGAGTAATCATGTCATTTACCAATGATAGACGAAAAGGGTATTTTGCAGATACTGCACAGGTCCACATTCTTGCATAGGATATGCTGCATTGGTACGGATACTTGTCTGTGTTTGGATTGCATGTGGCAGTGAAGTTCACCAGCAGATTACTTTTCAATATAACGAGTATGTCATAAAGCTCCCAACACCACATGGATGCTGAAGGGGGCCTTTCAGACCATATAACAACAATAATTACCTTGGAAGATTGTTTATACGACGTGCATCCAGAAAGTACATTTCCCGAAGTTTCCTTTAAAGCAGACATATTTAGCCAGGAAAAATGCACATGTGCAACAGACCTACGACATGACAATCAAATGCCAGCCTGACACACCCCACATGGTGCTAGTACTGTGGCAGCAGTACCCCGAAATGGTGCCTCTTATTCGTTTTCCTGTAGCTTGTGAGGTTTGGCCAGTGGTAAGGTCCCTCAATGCACAAAACATAGTGCCCATCGAAATTAATTGTCAGCTCTGTTAGGTCTACAGGCAGAACATCACGAGCAAACAGATGGTGCATCATTAGTGTAGGCTTTTCTCCGAAGGTCATCAAAGTGTCCCTGAGAAGAGTGCAGTGGGTGAACATCTCTCAACAATGATCATCTGGGTGAGCAGTAGTGCACCCAGGAGACTCATACCTTCACAATTAAGGAGCTCAGCAGTCATTTTCCACAGATATTGAGATTCTTGTAGCATGAAATTGTCACTAAGCAGCTGCTGTTCAAGAAATTGTGTGCCAGGTGTGTGCAGAAAAACCTGACACCCAAGTACAAAACAAAATGCTTTGGAGCAGCACTGACATTTCTGCAGCAGTATCATCATGGTTGTGATGAGTTCCTTGACAGAATTGTCACAAATGATTTCCATCTTTTCTTGCACCTCACAAAATTCCTGTCCTCCATGATGATGATGAAGAGCTGAAGATGACTGTCATATACTGATTCCATTCACAGGTGGCAGACTTCTACGACAAAGGAATACAAAAGTTGATCCCACGACATCACAAGTGTCTCAATTCTTTTGGAGACTATGTCGAAAAGTACCTCAAACATTGCTGTACCTGTTGCCGATAAAATTTTTTATGTAAATATGTTGTCTTTGTTTTAATAAAATACGGAACTTACTTTATGGATGTGCCTCATACACGAAAACCCCATAGCTGCAAAATTTAGTTTGTTTCATACGCACTCTGATATTAACACTGTAAGCAAGATTTTATGTAATCATTTAATAAACAGTCACTGTTATTTAATCTTGAGGATAATTATTTCCAATATTACGAAAAGGGAAGTTTGCTACTCACCATATAACGGAAGCACTGTGTCGCGGACAGGCACAACAAAAAAGACTGTCTCAAAATAAGCTTTTGGCCAACAAGGCCTTTGTCAAACACACACACACACACACACACACACACACACGAGAGAGAGAGAGAGAGAGAGAGAGAGAGAGAGAGAGAGAGAGAGAGAGTGAGTATTTTTGATGAAGGCCTTAATTTGCTTTATTTGTGACAGTCTTTTTGTTCTTCCTATCCACGACTCAGCATCTCCACTATATGGTGAGTAGCAACTTTTCTTTTCAATACTGATACTTTAGGAATAGTAATTGTTTATGATTTAGCCACCTAGAACCCTCTCACTCTTACTTTTTTTTGTGTTTAACATTAGTACCACACCCACCACCTCCTGAAGGTACCTGTATGTAATGGCCGTCAAATCTGTCTCACAGTTTATTAATTTTTCCAGCTGAATTTTCCTTTGATACTAATATTATTAAGTATGATGATAATGATGAAAGATAAACAGGTTTACTTGTGCAATAATTCAAATAGTTTTAGGAATGACAATACCTGAACATACCCAATAAAGCTGCAACACCATAGATTTCGTATCTAACAAATGCACTGCCATATCCAAATTGGATCCATAAGCACCCAGCAAACCCCACAGCAGCCCCAACTAAATATGCTACCTGAAAATCAAAAGTCATAAAATAAGAATGTAATGAAGACTACATACACTAACTTTTTTTAATTACAATGTTAAACTAGTCAAACCTTTCTGCCAAGTTTCTTGTTTAACAGTTTGATCAGCAATGATGTTCCGAAACTGGACAGAAGCATGACAAGTGGAACTATTGCCAAGCTTTCTGCATTCATACTCAGTGACTCATGCAGGTACAGAGGGATGTAAACCTGGCTGAGATTGACAAAGAGCCTAGTTGCCATATACACTCCTGCAACCTGAAATTGTGTGCACATATAAGAGAGAGTTCAAATTTGCAACTATTCATATATTAATAAAATAGAGAACTAAAGCAAACATTCACTTGAGTACTAGCGACTAACCCTATTATGATATGTATCTTACCTCACTTAAGTAGTGCCATTAATATTTTTTAAATAATTTCTATCCTTATAATAGATTAACCACAATCGGAGATGTACGCACTTGCTAGTACCACGGGCCACAAATCCCTCACTGTGACTATGAAAGAACTGTAAGAAATTTTTCACGAAAATTCATTTTTTGGTGTGGCTCAAAGGAACAATGTTCTGCAAGGGCTCATCCTCTCCTCCTTAGGAAAAGGTAAAAAATGAGTAAAAAAATTATAAGAATGGACAATGAGGGGTGGGCTGCCATCAGATCAATGCTGGGCCACATGAAGCTCATGGGCCATCAACTGTACATCCCTGCCCAAGATGATCTGTGCCACCTAGGTAATGTTACCTTTCCATAAGAAGGTTACTTTAATTCATATGAGAATATGCATTTTTATTTTAAGAGATTACTGACAGTACAAGCACATAATAGCATGCGAGTTTATACAAAAAGCTGTCTTTCAAAGGGAGAGGGAAGCTGAAGCTGTCCTTTATATATCCTAACTGTTGTGCACCTCATTCTTTGCTTCAAGTTGTATGGCAAAATGAAATAGTCTCCTTATGTTATTGATAGCTTTCACTGTGTAGCACCATCTGTCTGTCTTTGCAGAAAGGCAATACCACAAAATTTTATGATCACTGAGCTGTAGATTTTCAGCACACACTGTTTCCTGTTAACTAAAGATAACAATTATATAACCCAATGCAGCATGCTGTAGGGTGACAACATATTAAAAATAATTTACTGGTAATACATGCTAAAGTGATTTAATCTATACTCAAAAGGTGTTTTGGTTGTCATGCTATGTGAAACACGTGTTTAAAAACTGTTTTTATTTCTATTTACTTAGAGCGCATAAGTGCCTTTACATTCTGATGGTCGTACCGTCGTTACAGCAACCATATGTGCTCAGACAGCCACTGCCACAACTTAAGCGACAGCAAGAAGATTCTGCCGTTCAGAGTTACAGAACTCTGACTTCAGTGAGATTCTTAACACTCTGTAGAACACACTCGAGCACAGCTCAAGCCACAACTCAGTGTTAAAAAAGACTACACCTGAGTATATATTGGGCTGCAGTTTTCCAGATGCACAAGCCACCCACTGCTCGGAAACGATGTATGGATGTATTGCTACATGTCCCTTGTCTGGTGCTACCTTGTGTTGTTAACTTCTGGAATTATTTCAAAAGAAACATTGGCAAATGTAACAGCTGCTGTAGTGAATGGATGAGCCAATAGGATCACACTGACTTAATTTTGTGTGTGTGTTTGTTAGATTTCATAGTTTGCTGTAATTCTGCTACAAATACATTTCGTTTGTTGAGCAAGCATGAAATCTTGAAAGCTCAAGAGGACTTTTTTTTGGAATCTATAAAAAACAAAAGTACATATGAAGAATAAATCTTGAAGCTTTGTCTTTTTTAATATGCATTACTCTTTAAGATACATCAATTATATACACTGATCAGCCAGAACATTACGACCGCAGACCTACTATCGGCATAAACCCATCCAGGTGATAGCAACGTCACATCCTGAGGAATGACAGCTAGTCAGATACACACACAATACATGTAGCATCACTGTGCGTGCTGCCTGTGAGTAGAATGGGGAAGGTATGTGATCTATCTGAGTTTGACTGAGGACAAATCACGATGGCCCAGAGGCTCGGCACAAGCCTTTCGGAAACTGCATGACTTGTCAGGTGTTCTAGGAGTGCTGTGGTGAGCATCTTCAACATGTGGTGAAACCAATGTGACAACATCCAAACTTCGTGGGATTGGGCAGCCAGTCCTCATTACACATGGCTGACGTCGCAGGCTGGGCAGACTGGTACAACACGACAGGCAACAAACTGCAGCAGGACTAACATCAGACTTTAATGCTGGGCAGAATACAAGTGTGTCTCAACACACAGTACGCCAAACACTCCTAAAGATGGGCCTCAGCAGCTGATGACCCATGTGTGTGCCAATGTTAACACCACGATATTGGCAACTATGAGTGAAATGGGCATATGACCATCAGCACAGATCATTGCCGCAGTGGCAGAGTGGTGAATGGTCTGATGAATACCAATACCTTATTCATCATTCTGACGGGAGGGCGTGAATCCATAGTCTTCCAGGGCGAACAGCTCCTTTACACCTGTACAGCGGGATGGAGTTCAAGTTGGCAGTGGCTCTATTATGCTCTGGGGAACATTCACATGGGTATCTGTCCGTTAGAGCTTGTGCAAAGCATCATGACAGTCAAGGAGTATAACACACTGGTTGTAGATCATGTACACCCCTTCATGAGGATCATGTTTCCCAACAGCAGTGGCATTTTTCAACAAGGTAATGCACCATTTTGCAAGGCCTGAAGGGTGATGCAGTGGTTCGAGGTACAGTGATGAGTTCCTATTGATGTACTAGTCCCTCAATTCCCCAGGTCTGAACCCAATCAAACACATCTAGGATGTGATTGAACGTGGCATCAGAGCTCATCGGCCCCCCTCCCTGGAATTTACAGGAATCAGATGACTTGTGTGTGCAGATGTGGTGCCAACACCCTCCAGTGCCCTACCAAGGCCTCATTGCTTCCATGCTATGACACGTCACCACTGTTATCTACGCCCAAGATGGTCATACTGGCTATTAGGTAGGTGATCATAATATTCTGGCAGATCAGTGTACATGCCAGTATCGCTTTAAATAATGGCATAGGTGGCCTGTTTCCTAGGTCCTATATTCTTCTAAGTGGCTGGTTGCCAAAGCAATACAATTCACTTGTAAAAATTAAAATAAGTGAATGAGTATCGTACCATGTCATTTCGAACTTTTTCCATTTCCTTGTCTGTGTTCGTCATGAACAGACCAACTTATTTCATATGTGCAAATATATATTTGTCTACAGGAAGTTAAAAACAATTTTGCACTGGGAATAATTACATGCAAATGATATTAAACTGCACTGGAAGACATGAACTAATTTTATGGTACAAAAATACCACATTGCAAGACAGGCCTAAAAAAATATTACATTAAATACTGTGAAAAGCAGTCTCAAGAAGTAAAAGGGAATCATTGGGTTATATACAGTGGCGGTCGAAATAATAGATCCACCTCTATTGACGAGATTAAGAACTAGGATATCTATTAGTTCGCGAAATCGCCACGAGTGCCGTGTTGTCAGTCCCTTGTAGACAACATCAGGAAAGACGTTGCTGCTATCTTTAGTCGTCCGAAAGGAAGCGTTTGAGCTAGACGTGTGAAAAGAGGCATAAAGGTAAGAATCTTATGGGTCAAAATAATAGAGCCGCTTTACACATGTGCCTTTAAATTGATTTTTATGCAGTTGTTTTGTATGTAAATTGACGTGTGGTTTTGTTTACATTCGTCTAGATGGGCAGAGCAAAGCATACCAGTGAAGATGAGCGTATAGTAATGTTCCGGATGTTCAAAAGTGGGATGTCCATGAATAAAATAGCCAATGTCTTGCACGTTTCGCGAAAACGAGTCCAGAACGCCATGAGACGGTCAAAACAAACAAAGCCGCAGGTGGAGAACAGGGGGCGACCTCGTGTAACTACTCCTCGCGTAGACAGACTCATCACTAGGGAAGTGAAGAAAGACCCATTTTTGTCAACACCACGACTGAAAGCCATTTTGTTTAGCGACGAACATGATGTTCAACCATCAACCTCAACGATTCAAAGACGACTGAGATCTGCAAAATTGAATGGGCGCATTGCAAGAAAGAAGCCACATGTTTCACAAGCTAATGTTCGGAAAAGGTTAGCCTTTGCCCGGAGAAATGAACAAAAACCTAATACTTGGTGGAGGAACATCCTTTGGTCCGATGAATCCAAGTTTAATAGGTTTGCCTCAGACGGAAAAGTCTATGTGCGCCGCCCACCAAACCAGGAATTTAATCCCAAGTACACTTTAAAAACTGTGAAATACGGTGGCGGAAGTGTTATGGTATGGGGATGTTTTTCGTGGTATGGCATTGGTCCAATACACCGTATCAACGGCATAATGAACGCAGAAATGTACAAAGACATCTTGGCAAATGTGATGCTGCCTTATGCTGAAGAGGAAATGCCGCTGAAATGGAAATTTCAGCACGATAATGATCCAAAGCATACTGCAAGGATCATAAGGCAGTTTGTTCAAGAGCACAATATCGAAGTATTAGAGTGGCCACCTCAGTCCCCTGACGCATCACCCATTGAGAACTTATGGGAGATCTTAGACAAGAGAATTGACCGCTCAAAAGCTACATCTTCAGAAAAACTGTGGGAAGAAATCCAGAGAGCCTGGTATGCGATCAGTAGTGACGAATGCAGGCGTTTAGTAGACTCTATGGGTAAGAGGTGCAGGGCAATCCTCAAAAATAAGGGTTACCCCACGAAGTACTAATGCAGTCCTATGCAAAAAAGACTGTTCCTGTACGTTTCATAAGACTGAGATCAAGTACAATATACATTTGTTTCAATTGGCTCTATTTTTTTGACCCTGTGGTCTGGTATTCTTTTGAATATTATTGATTATTACTGATTATTTTGTGTTGTGTTATCTATATAACTGACTATAGTACAATGTGACTCGGTTGTAATGGTTTCCATCATAGTTCAAACATGTCTAGTAATAAATGTGCACTTTATTCCAAACCTTTGCCAGGTGGCTCTATTATTTTGACCGCCACTGTATATAACAGATTAAAAAGGATCTTCTTCGCTTTTCCAAAGATTTGACAAACTAATAAGGATTATTATGGTTATGTTCAGGAGGAAGTTTATTCTGAGCACTTTTATAACAAGAAAATGAAATCACTGGTAATCTAGACATAGCATCAGAATGTGCAACGAGTCAAGTTTCACAACCATAATGATGACAATTTGGTCCAGAGAATCAAGGTGTTGGGTGGGTGGTTGTTGAGTTAAACAGACCAACTTGTGAGGTCATCAGCCCTTTTTTCCTATCAGTATGGAACCAAGAATAGCCCTCAGAAGAAGGATGCAAAATGGCAGATCCTGGTAAGCCCGACTGTAAGCAAAATACAATAACACAGAGATGAAATCAAGGAGAAGTAGACAGGCAGTGAGAGGAGGTAAAGTGAGTGAGCCACTCTGCCCTGGATGCAGTTGGAGGTTTCCAGAGCATGGTGGGAGATGCATCCTCTGCATCCCACATCAACAACGGTGTGCACAACACCAAGATAGTGCACGCTGCTGACTTGCTGTTGATAACATAAGTTAATGAGGAAACTTTAAGCATCACATGGTGTGGAAGGGAAGGAGCTGATGATTTTCTGAGGAGCATTGGAGACGAGATTCTTTAATAGTTGTGTCTGCAATACGTAGAGTAAACTATTAACTCATGATGGGGGATAGGGCGTACTGTTGGCAATTCTGAGGTTACAATGTCAGACAATACATCATTCTATACTGGATTTCCTTAAAGCAAATGACACAAAATAGCTACAGGTGAAACAACTTTTTGTTACACAGCAAGCATACAGACATACTGTTATGCCTTTAATATCAGTATTCCACGTGAAAATTTGCACTACTTTCATTTTTCATTCTATGAAATTTATACTCTGAAATCAGAAAACAAAATGTGCTCTGTATTAGATTGTTATCAAAGAAGTTAACAAAAGTGAATACATGCTTAAAACTTTTATTGGACTACATCCTTCATATTAAATGCAAAATTCACTTAATCACACCAAATATACAAAGAAAAAGAAATTAAGATATGTGTCATAATTCATAGCACATGAGAGATAGTTCATTACATGTCCAATTAAATCCCACATGTAAATATGGGATATTACAAAAGCAATAAAACAAGGAATTAATAATCACCAAAATTCTGTGAAGCATGTCAAGAGATAATGTTTGATGACTGCAATATTAAGCATTAAGACTGTGGACACATCTGGCAGCCCAGGATTCAAATACCCAGTTGGCTATCCAGATTTAGGTTTCCCATAGCTTATCCAGGACTGATCAAGACAAAGTGAGAGACAATGCCTTTAAAAAGATCATCATCAATTCCCTTCCCAAATCTAAATTTGTATTTCCTTTTTAATAACTACTTCAGTGATGGGATGTTGAAGCCCAAGTTTCTTTCCATTTTCTTCATCAAAAATTAAATTAAAAACAGAGCACACCACACACAACTTTCTTCAAGTAATGGGAGCTTACGAACAGTGCTTCTGCTGCGAGTGTCAAGGCCCTTAAACTCAGCTTTCCCTACACAAGCATCAAACAAATATAAATACCTGCTATTGTTACACAAGAATGTTTCAAATTGAAACTTATCAGTGAAAGATGTTGGGGATAAGCGAGTGTGAAGGAGAAGATAAAGGTTTCTTAGCAAAACATAACACCAAACATCTGATGGTATATGCATTCTTACCTGATAAAGCTGGATATCTTTCAGCATGTGTAATGCTGTGCGTCTGCCACCTGGACCATGCATTAAGCCATCACTGCGTGGTGGTGCTTCCTTGACACCCAGATGAAATATCAGAGATGCAAATGCACCAACTCCAATCCCAATCAGTGATACATTCTATTGCAGTAAGACACAGCACAATATGTTACATAAATAGGAATTTCCAACTGTGTATCATGTAAATTACATCAGGTTCAGTGTTTAAAATAAGATAAATGACAAAGGAAATGTAAAACTATGCTGCTTGTGAAATTATAGTAATTTGTCCATTATTAATTTGTACTTGCCTGAAATTTTGTTAAATCTTTTGGGCCTATTTGTGCTTCTGAATTTTCACTTGTGAAGTGCAAAATTGCCCATGTAATAATGTACACAAATACATTGGAACAGACTGTAAAACTATACCTATAAATAACAAAACACATTTCACTAACAACAGACACATGCCAACAAATTAAATGCTACTTTAAATATCAAGAACCTTTGAAGTTTTATATTTAACAAATGAAATGAAAAATGACACACAAACACACGCATTACTAAAAGCAAGATGAACTTTCAATTATTAATCCAAGCTTGAGAAAATATATTAATACATTCAGTGAAATGAATTATAAGCATGAGGGCAGATTATAGCTATTTACACTGAAAGAATACCTTCTCCAAAAGTCAATTTGGGTTTTGTGCTAGTCTTTGCAATCAACAAGCAATATTCTCTTCACAATCAAGTTTTGGAAGCCACTTAAAAAATGTCTGCAACAGGTATTTTGTGTGTGTGTGTGTGTGTCTGTGTGTGTGTGTGTGTGTGTGTGTGTGTGTCGGGGTGAGGGTGGGGGAGACAGAGGGGAGGGGGGTGGAAGAGACACCTTACATTGCCGTGTGTCACAAGGCACTGTTCTAGGAATGTTGCTATTTTCTTCATTGTGATATAGAGTAAATTTAACCTTTTTGCAGGTGATACTACAATTCTCATTGACAAATTGTCAGATAATCTTGAATAAACTAAGTTTTCAGTAATATTTTAAATTGGTTTTCTTCAAATGGTATCTCACAAAGCAGATAAAACCCATTATATGAAGTTCCATACACTACAAAGAAATCTTGAAGAAATTAACTTAAAGTGTGGAGACCAACCAAAACAAAATGTTGAGGATACAAAATTCCTGGCTACATATATAGACAGCTTATGTAATTGGTCAACACACATTCTTCATCTTTATAGAAGACTTAGCTCAGCAATATTTGCACTATGAATTATTGTTTCAGTGGCTGAAGTAGATACCATTAAAGACTTCCTAATTCAGCTACTTTCATTAATTAATGTCCTATGCTTTTATATTCTGGGAGAACCAACATTTCTCAAAAACACTAAAAGCCATCACAATAATGAGTGGTGCCTGCTGTACACAACTTGCAGGTACTTGATTCGAAAGATGTGGATCCTCACCACCTCCTCAGTATATTTTTTCCTTGTGGACCTTTGTCAGTAATAGCTTTTCTCTGTGCAAAGATAACAGCGAATATCATGACTATAACGCAAGAACCAAAAACAGTATGCACACTGAATTGAAAAGTCTAAATTTGGCTGAAAAAGAAGTTTATTACTCTAGCATTAAGCTCTATAATGCACTCCCACTAAATAACGAAGTCTTCATAAGCAGTTACTGAAATTCAAACGAATTCTGAAAGAGTACTTAACAGAAATCTTTTTATATGGTTAATGAATTTATAAGAAAAAATGGAAACCATCCCTAAACTTACAATTGTTTTAGAAATACTATTAATTACTTTTATTTGTAACACTACCACAGACACAAAAATTTGGTGTTTGGTATTCATGTATTTATTTATTGTGATATTTAGCTTAACTCTACATCATGTACATACAAAATTTTTTGTTAACTGGGTATATTTTTATTTGATAACTTATTTAAATTGTATCTTTTATTGTATTTAGGTAAGTTATGTCTGAATTGTGTACAATTTGATACATTCCATATCCTTGTGATTCACTCATTCATTCATTACCTTGATCTTGCAAAAGATAAACAAGTATATAGAACTGCATCAAACCTACTTTTGGACTGAAGACAGCAGTATAAAAGCGAAACACACTTGACCAGGAAAATTTTATGTAAACTGTAACACAAACTCTGCAGTTTTTGTTGACATAGAGCAAAACATGCTGTTTTACAAAGTGATGTAAAATAGGGTATTTTCCCCACTCCAATTTAGAAATGTCTGAAATCTGACTAACAGTGTACTAAACTGGTAACTAACAGTTATTTTTGCAAATGGATTCTGACATTTTTTTCTCCAATCTGATAGTCAGGATAATCTTGGGGTGTCAGTTCATTTTCCCTGTAAGGAACATGACTAGATGTCACATCAAACAAAATAGCCCTATTTCCAATTTATTCCATTCCAGTAACAGATTTAGTTGCCAAGGTCACACTTCCTACACTTTTACATAACAAACTGCACCAACATCCATGTCGTGCTGTCTAAGTGGATGCCGTGATTTCTGGTCCTACACTCCCATGCATTTGTTTAATGTGGGAGTTGTAATGGATCTGGGAGATGTGTTATTTTCTACTGGATTTGTTGATACCAAATCTAATGAGGGAGGTTGTAAATGTTTTCTTATATTTTTGTCACAATATTTTTTGTGAATTGTATTTTGCCTTATTTTATGTTAATTTGCTTATATGTTCGAGAGTGACAGCTTATTGATTAATATTAGTAGATGTGACAAATATTATCAAAGAGACTGGTTACAAGTGGAAGCTTGTGTGTTGTGTGAAATGTCTTTGATGCTGGAGTCGTCTTTGACCGTAGTCAGTCGGCAGTGAACACTCGGTGTGTGACGGTGGAACAAAGTACAGGTCCCCGTTATAATAATTTGCAAGTGACCAACAAAAATGAGTTGTTCTACTACTTTTTTATATAAACATCAAGAAGGAAGCACATTCAGAAAAATGGTATTTGAAGCACCAAAAATGAGGCAAACGCATTGTACCAGAACATTTCTGCAGCCGACGAAACAGCATTATGGAATCATACTTTCACTAGACGACTGAAGCCAACACAAAAAAGTCAATCATCATCTTATAAACATCCATGGAAAAGTGAGTACTGTCACGAAATATGCTAAATTCAAGTATATAAAAATAGTGAGCATATTTCAGAGTGACAGGCCAAGACTGATGGGCCCTACTGCCACACATGTATGTTTCCCTAATTATTTGGTGGCACCTGAAGATGAAGCTTTAGGCCTTGGAACTCGTCGTGAAATAAATAAGAAATTACTGACAACTGAAGTGGATTTTTTATTTTATTAATATGTACCAAAAATGGTGCACTTTTGGGAGATCCGTAATGCAGTGTATTTATTAAAGAGCATGTCTTTGTAGTCAGCACGTTTAGATATGAAAACCACAGCAGTTTAGTTTTGCAATCTGGTAAACCAATATGGTGTTGGCTCAGCATGCATGTATCTCCCACTTGTAGTATAGGATGTGTGACATACACAATAGTAGCTGTTGAAAACAGTTTTGCTTTGTGAGCTCCTAACCAAATTATTACCTTTCAACCAGACCTAGAGCTTGTGTTACACAACAATTCAGTTAGTGACCACAAGATTTAGCCATGAAATAGTAAAATTAATATTCAACAAATACTGAAATAAACATTTTCGGTGTGCTGTTTTACCACCAGGCACATGTTTACATGATGACACACATCCTGTGCTGTGACAGGGTGATGAGAGAAGCCAAACAGGTACCATGTTTATTTACATGTTTGTGAAGTTAAAGTGACATATTTGGTGGTTTTCATATTTATAAATACATACCACAAAAATATACAGTTTAACTGATGCCCCCACACTAACGATTTTCCAAACTGTATTATTTCTGATACAACTTATTGTGCACAAATATTGGGCAATGTGATATCACTGGTGTTACCTATATTACAAGTTAAGAATTTGAAGATTGCTTCATTACTGCGATAAAGGGGATTTTCAACAATGAAATCAGCAAGCTTTAGAGAAACATGAATGAACAAATATTTCAGGAAGAGGTGAAGGAAACACAAACACATGACCAGCAACAAACTGTCCATTCGCATGAATGGACACAGGCAGACGGTGTTTGTTGGTAATGAGGATCACCCTGTAGCTAAACATGCCTTGGTGCACGGCCAGCACATCTTGGCACAGTGTTACACCGTCCGGGTTATCTGGATACTTCCCACTGACACCAACCTATCAGAACTCTGGAGATGGGAACCTGCCCTTCAATATATCCTCTCTTCCCGTTACCCACCTGGCCTCGAGCTCCGCTAATTTCAAGTTGCCGTCCCTCGTACATCACTTGGCACTCAACAAAATCTTTGCCTCTGTACTTCCACCTCGACTGACATCTCTGCCCAAACTCTTTGCCTTTACATATGTCTGCTTGTGTCTGTATATGTGCGGATGGATATATATAGAGTGTGTGTGTGTGTGTGTGTGTGTGTGTGTGTGTGTGTGTGTGTGTGCGCGCGCGCGCGTGCGCGTGCGCGAGAGTGTATACCTGTCCCTTTTCCCCCCCTAAGGTAAGTCTTTCCGCTCCCGGGATTGGAATGACTCCTTACCCTCTCCCTTAACCCCCACATCCTTTCGTCTTTCCCTCTCCTTCCCTCTTTCCTGATGAAGCAACCGTGAGTTGCGAAAGTTTGATATTTGTGTGTGTGTTTGTGTGTTTTTTATTGTGGCTATCTACCAGCACTTTCCTGTTTGGTAAGTCACAGCATCCTTTTTTTTTTTTTTTTTTTCTTTTGAGGAGGATGAACTCTGTTAATGCTGACTTATAATGAGCCTGTTCTGTTCTACCTGTAATGCCAGGATTCAGCTGCACAAATATTCCCATGGATTACAAATCCATTCAAATCATGTCTCAGAATTGCTTCAATGTCTTCCTTTAATCTGACTTGGTGGGGATCCGAAACACAATAGCAGTACTCAAGAATGGATCACAGAATATACAACTGTCTGTTGATGACATTTTACTGTGCGGTAAAGTATCCTCATGCGACTACAGGAGGGTAAAGGATGATTTACACAAAGTTTCTGATTGGTGTAATGAATGGCAGACCAGGTTGAATTAAAGGGAGACATCAAAGCAATTCAGAGGCAGGCTGCTAGATTCATTACCAGTAGTCTCAGTCAACAGGCAAGTATTAGGTAGATGCTTTGTGAGCTCAAATGTGAATCCCTGGAGAAAGGTGACATGAAATACTGACAAAATTTAGAGAACGGGCATTTGTGGCTGACCACAGAACAATTCTAGTGGCACCAACATAAATTTTGCATAAACACAGTGGAAAAAAGATAAGATAATCTAGAGGTTATAAGGAGGCATATAGATGGTCTTCCCCCCCCCCCCCCCCCCACTCCATTTGCAAGCGACACAGAAAAGGTAATGCTAGTAGTGGTACAAGGTACCCTCTGCCATGCACTGTGTAATAGGTTGGGAGGGAGGGGGGGGGGGTTATTATGTAGATGTAGATTATTTAGTGGAAAAGCAACTTTATATGTCAGGAGGAAAAGTAGACATTGTCAAATATCTGGTGGTGTGCTGAATGCAGTTTGTCTTCCATGTTCAAATATAGACTTCAGGCAGCTATTTTGTTCTGACAGATCGGCAGTATAATGTCTGCAATTTTGTTTGAAAACTTTCCAATAATTTATGGCTGCAGAGCTATTTGTCATAAGTGACTAGATTTAATTGCTCTAGTGCAATCTTTTTAATGATGTAAATAAATGTAATGTAATTGACAGACATAATGTCATTTTCAACACACACACACACACACACACACACACACACACACACACACAGACAGAGAGAGAGAGAGAGAGAATATGCCTCCAGCAGATGCTTCACAGTCCTATGTAAAAGACAATGTCATGCAACTACTTTGGCTTCTAATACTACAGCTGTTATGATCTCACCTTATAGCTGTCAATTCTGTGCGTTCATGCTCACTTGGAGTGAGATCAGGAATTAGTGAAAGATGTGAAATCTGTACGGATGCCCAACCCAGCTGGAAGATGATTACAAATGCAGAATAATATATAAGCTGAGCCCACTGATGGCTATGTTCGCAGTTCAAGCACGGTGAGAATATCAGAGGAAAGCTGAATAGTACACACACTGTACCTGTGGAATGAAAAGGATTACTCTTAGTGTTGTGAATCAACTTTTATCAAGTAACTACAGTCACATTAAAACTATTATAATTTATAAACAGGGAAAATTAAAACAAAATAGCTGAAAGATGACTATAAGAATTTGTCTTAAATGAAGAACAGAACAAGCGAAAGTCAAATTATCATTATGTGCTCTAACACTGTACAACTGCAAGGACTTTGAACAGTGCAAAGGGCTTTCAGTAGAAGAGACCTGCTTCCAGTATCTAAGGTGAAGTGCTCATAGTTCCTAAGATATGCATTTTACAGCCCTGTTTATTATACTTTTTGCTTCAAATGGGACCGAAAATTGTTATATCATGTATTTTATCATAAGGTAAAAATGGGACAGTCCCCCATTTGTGCTAATCATCATCATTTGATTTTCTTAAAATTTGGCAAAGACTATTTTTCAAACAGCTATGTTTATTGAATTCTGTGTTGGTGCAGAAAGAGTTCAAAACAGGTAGTTCCATTACTTAATGCACACAATTCAATTTAATGTAGACAAAAGGGAATTTTGAAAAAATTTAAAGGTCAACACTGGTTTGCCACTATCTGGAAACATGTTGTATTATACAGTGAACAACTTTAAGATAATCTGCACCACTTTGTATGTGTAACAGCAGAGCCTCTGTAATTGATGTAGGACAAATCGAGATGTCACCAGCATCACCACAAGGTTCAGCAAATGAAATGGCACTTTTAGATTAAAAATACATACAGAAAATGACAAAAATATCCCATAAACTGTACAGAGTAACTTACAAGAGGTAACCAGTAAAAAACTAGTAATGGTCAACAAAAAGGACTGAAATTTTCATTTTTCTTCATTAACTTTAATATCCTTACACATCCATTACTGAATTGTGCATTTCATACTGGACAGTACATTCAGAAACCAGCTGTGCATTAACAGATGAGACAAAAAATGTAACTATACTCGATTCATCATAACAATAAACCTGACACAAACAGTACACGCTGTATTCTTCCACATTTGCTTGAATGTCATTGTTGTTAATTTCATGCGGGGTGGAAGCGGAGCCATGTCCAGTACAGTCAGATACTATCATAAGGATATATTTTATGCTGTGTTGCATGCACGTAGATTGAGCACTAATGTGTGTGACAGCTTTATTGGTGCTTTAAACTTTGATAGCACTGATTAGATTAGATTATATTAGATTAATACTTGTTCCATAGATCATGAATACGACACTTCGTAATGATGTGGAACGTGTCGGTAGAGGAAAACTGACCAGTCAGTTGGTCCAACTAACCTACACTAATGCAAGCAGTTTCAGTTCAGATGTAAAAAGGAATGGGCAAAGAAAATATAACTTCATATGTGATTTAATTTTTGAAGAGAATGAATAATATTTGGCAAAACTCCATCACTACCGCATGCTTCTTAGATAATCAGACGGAAAGCATAAAATGCTCTTGTTCCTATCTAAAATAGTATTCTAATTACAAACAAGAATAATGAAAATTCCTAACTTAAACATAGGGTAATTTTTCTGAGCAAGCTAAGTGTGATGCAAAAGCATACTGCAGGGATTTCATCGTATTGTTGAATACTGAAGGCACTGAAGGTATTAATTATAGTCAGTCATCTGATAATCTCCTAGCTCCTTCCTTTTCAAAATGGAGATATACATTTCAGTTCTGGGACTGTGACCTGCTATGCTGATAATGAGTCAATCATCAACCGAATCCATGAAGCCACCCAGGCATTGCATTTTCTTCTCTTTTTTTATGACACGCCAGCATTCGGCATTGACATGTGAAAAATCTGCATGCGTTAGTTTCGGTGTGTCTGGTAGCTTAACAGTTTTGTTATTTTTTGGGACAAATCCCTTAACTTGGCTCCAGATCAGTTTTGTTGGGTTTTCATTGTAATGGTACGGTGGCACATGTAAAAATGCAGCAATTATATGGTGTGCTCGATGCTTTGAAAATGATTGTTTTTCATGTTTTTATGACACTTGACACTCCGGTTCATGTGAGACTACATCTGTAGTGTAAAACAATGGACATAGTCCAAATAAAGAGTATCTGGTTTTTCAGTTTTGCCCTAAAAATTAAATTGTGATGTTTTCTTAATTTAAGCAACCTTTATTAACTATCTTTCACAAAATATCAATAATTAAGAATTTATATTTGAAACAAAAACAGGAATTTTAAGTGCAATGTGTAAATTGAAACAAGAATAAGTGCATTATTCATAAAAAATGATGATGAATTTTACAATTATGAGATGTAGGTATTTAAAATTGAATGAAAAATAAATAAATAAAGATTAAGGCGAGACTTGGACCAGAGACCCATAAACTGCACTAGGTTATTGATCTACTACGCTGATGATTCTGCTATACGTCCAATGTGTATTTCTTTCTCAACTGTATCAAATATGGTCCACTGGAAAACTTCAAAGCCAATTTTTCTGTAAATCTATGAAAAACATTAAGAACAACCTATTTCTCAACACTTTTTAACCATGTTTCACAGGCATGTTTCACTACAGAGCAGGAAGCAGCCTCAACCATTTTCATACTGCGTATTAACAGTGAGACAATCAGAGCACAACAGTACAGAGACAGTGACTGTACACATTTTTTAAACAAAAACTAGGAAGCTAAAGCGTGTATGAGAAAACCGTTTATGGCTGTTTATACATTAGAATATCTTAAAGTCTCATTAAATATAACTTATTACTAAAATATCTAATACATAAGTAGCACCTACTTCCAAAAGCATAACACCACACGTGTGTGTGTGTGTGTGTGTGTGTGTGTGTGTGTGTGTGTGTGTGTGTGTGTGTGTGTGCGCACACACGCTCTACAGCCTCTGACCAATCATCACATTTGTGTTTGTTTATATCATGTTTTCCCATATGTTCAAGTTTACACAGCTGGGGACTCAAATAGTAGACAATCACAATGAAAAATTTCATAATATTTTTTTGCCTGCTGAGGTAGAAAGCATCCCTACATTAAATACTGGAGATCCAAAGTTTTCAGACTACTTATAATACAAGCTAGGGAGTTACAAAACCCTTTCAAAGTGTGTGTATTGTAGTTTGCAAATTTACACCATACAGATCTCTCCATAGCATAGCAAACAAAATACAGCGAGCTGCACTATATATTCCTCACTCAGTACAATGTGACATAGGCATCTCCAATTCATGCCTCTCATGAAACATTCTACATTTGGAGAGTAGAAACATCTTAAATGAAATTGTAACGCAATGAGTATGATCACCAAGTGCTTAAGGCAGTCCAGAAATTGTATTTTGGTAGCAAGCATGGGTATCATAATGGTGCATTACACCCTGTAAATGATCAGTTGCTGTTGTATATCTTCCTGTCATATACGCCAAGCATAATTTAATGTTTAAGTGTGTCCAGGTTCTGGATGATGTTACTTCACTTATATACAATTGAAGTTCTGTAATGGTTATTGCAAAATTGTTGATAGTAGAAAGTGTTAGACTACCCATTGTTTACAGGCTTAACAGATGTGCACAACAGATTATTTCTTTTGGGTTCTTTCTATCTGTCAGTTTTAGTACAGTATCTTTACATTCAATTTTTTTAGTAATTTTACATATTTTGATGAAAAAAATAAAAACAATAAAACACTCACCAAACAAATGCCATGTTTTGCGTCTTCCGTACTTGCAGAGCCAAAAGTTGTCATCTCTATCCGACTGATATCCTACAAATGGTGTGGCTACTGCATCTGCTATTTGTCCAATTAACAGCACTAGGCCAGCTAAAAAACTGTTGAACTGTAGCACCAAATGAAAAAATACTAGAAGGTACGTAAACCACATAGACGCACATATATCATTCAAAACATGGCCAACACCATAGGCTAAACGGTGTTTTAGTGGAAGACGGCTAATTATTTCAGTATAGTCACTACTCGGTCTTCTTTCAGTTGACTCCATCATCAGGGTTGAAGTAGGACAGCTGAAATTAGGAAACATTTGTTTACAATGCAACTAAAAAAAAGCACGAATAGTATTTATTTTAAAAGTAAACTACAAGATGAAATGTACTTAGCTGGGTGTTTAAAACGGTAGTTGGAAAATAACAACAGCATAGATGCTGCACATTGTGACCTGCTCATCCCATTCTCTTTCTTCCATTCGTTTACTCTTTTCTTACCCCTTTTGAGTAACACATACAGGTAAAACCACATCCATTTCATATTCAAGAAAACTGCTTATTACAGTTAAAAAAAAAAAAAATTGTCCTTTCTGTGCCATTCCCATTACTCTGTCACTTCTGTAAATAATTTAAATTTAGTAGTTCCTTATCACACCAAAGTAACACTGGCATGAGAAGTAAAGCTACTACTCACCATATAGCAAAGATGCTGAGTTGCAGATGGCAGTGTGGTTTCAGTTACCTCAGACTGCAGTCGTGTGTGTGTGTGTGTGTGTGTGTGTGTGTGTGTGTGTGTGGTGCTGACGAAGGCCTTAACAGCTAAAAGCTATAATTGCGAGTGTCTTTTTGATGTGCTTATCTGCGACTCAATATTACGCTATATGGTGAGTAGCAACTTTCCTTCTCATAATATTCTTACATTCCATTGTGGATTTTCCATTGTTTGATCAAAGTAATACTGCTGTTACATGACAAACTTTAAAAAGAAAAACAAGGAAGATTAGGATGTGACATCTCATCAACATCAAGGTCATTAGAGACTGAGCACAAGCTCTGGTTCAAGGTTTGGGAGGGGGGGGGGGGGGGGGAAATCGGCCATGCCTTTTCAAAGAAATTAGCATTTGCTGGGACCAATTTAGGGAAATTGTGGTAGTTCTAAATCAGGATGGCCAGATGCAGATTTGAACCACTGCCATCCTAAATATGAGTCCAGTGTGCTAACCACTGCCCCAGCTCGCTCGGTGGCAAAATTTATAATGGAAGATGTACATATGGAGAAGAAAGAGGGTGTGATGTGCATCTAGATGTCTACTCTATAATTCACACTTAAGTGCCTGGGAAAGAGTTCATCGAATGACTTTCGGGCTATTTTCCACTGTTCCATTCTCGAATAGCAGATGGGAAAAGTAAAACACTTAAATCTTTCTGTAAAGCCTCTAAATTCCCTTATTTTATTATTATGATCATTTCTTCCTATGTAAGATGGCATCAACAAAATATTTTCACATTTAGGAGAAAGTCTGTGATTGAAATTTAATGAAAAGATCTTGCTACAAAGAAAAATACCTTTGTTTTAAGGATAGTCACACTAACTTGTGTATACACCTGCGACACACTCTCCCCTATTTCATGATAATATCAAATGTGCTGCCCGTCTGTGAACTTTACAATGTCTCATCAATCCTGTCTAGTACAGATTCCATACCATGCAACAATATTCTAGTAAATGGCAGACAAGTGTAGTGTAGGTAGTCTCTTTAGCACACCTGCTGCATCTTTTAAATGCTCTGCTAATAAAATGCAATCTTTGTTCCACCTTCGTCACAGAATTTTCTATGAGATCATAATGCTTTAAGTTGTTAATAATTTTAATACCTGAGTATTTAGTGGGAATTGATAGCCTTTAAATTCTTGCAATTTATCATGTAACCAAAATTTAATGGAATCCTTTTAGTACTCATGTGGATGACTTTGCACTTTTCATTATTTAGGGTGGATTGCCACTTTTTACACCATACAAATCACCATATCTAAATCATTTTGCAATTGGTTTTGATCTTCTGATAAGTTTATTAGGCAGCAGATGACAGGACAATCAATTTATGACAGCTGCTCAGATTGTCTCTCAAATCTTTTATATAGATTAGGAACAGCAGAGGATCTCTAACACTTCCCCTTGGGGAACATCAGCCAGCCACACAACTGAGATGACAGGCACACAATTTGACTGTAAGTAATTTGAAAAACAGTGTCACATCATTATGAAAATCTAGGTATATGGAATCAATTTGAGCCCTGCCAGTAGCACTCATTACTTTGTGTTAATAAAGAGCTAGTTGTGTTTTAGAAGAACACTGTGTTCTGAATCCTTGCTGATTACAAGTCAATAAATCTTTCTTCAAGGCAATTCATAATGCTTGAACACAGTATATGTTCAAAAATCCCCACTGCAAATCAACTTCGGTGATACGGATCTGTAATTGAACGGATTGTTTGTCCTTCCTTTCTTGATTATTGGTGTAACGTGTGCAACTTTCCAGTCTTTGGGTACGGATTGTTCATCGAGCAAGAAGTTTTATATAACTGCTAAATATGAGGCTATTATATCAGCATACTCTGAAAGGAATGTAACTAGTATACAATCTAGACTGGAAGAATATTTCTTTGAATTTAAGCCCTATCTGGTCTATGCTTACATAGTTTGGAAGGGGTGTAGACAGTCTCTCGAGAAGGCGTCAAGGAAATGTGTTCCTGCTTTTTTAAATACAAAGGTCGTTAAATAAGTAATGCAACACATTTTTTTCAACCAGTTTCAGTTGAAAAAACGTGAAATTGTTTTTGTGGAATATTCCCATTTCAGCCCCTACAGTCTCATGAAATTCTGATACGTGGCGCACTATATACAGCCTTGAAAATAGTGTCCGTATCAGAGGTGCGTTCCAGGTAGATAGCTGTCACTGAATTTCTTTTGGTGGCAAACCAGAGCATCATAGATTTTCATAGGCACCTGCAGAATGTTTACAGACACCTGCCAGCGAACAAGAGCACGGCGAGTCATTGGGCGAGGTGTTTCACAGCGAACAAGAGCATGGCGAGTCATTGGGTGAGGTGTATCATCAATGCAATAAGGTTCCACAAACCTGTCTGCTCTCCTGCATACCACCTGGACACACACAGCTATGACCCTTGCAATGTTGAAGTGTGCAGACACACTCGTAGGAGGTGATCAACAAATCACAATCAAACACCTCACTACTTAACTGGACATCTCTGATGCTAGTGAAGACACACCCGCCCACCATTTGGGGTACTCAAAACTGTGTGCCCACTGTGTTCCTCGCCATCTACCAGAAGACTGTAAAGAGCAACGAAGAACCATCTGTGCAGAACTGCTTCCTTGTTACAAGGCTGATATGCCAATTTTTTGTCGAACACGATCGCAGGCAATGAAACGTGTTCATTACTTTGAACCAGAAACAAAATGGCAATCCATGGAGTGGCTGGCACACCACCTTCGAAGAACAGTTCAAAGCCAGCTGGTAAAGTCATGGCAACTGTCCTGGGACAATGAAGGGGTTATTCTGTATGAGATCCTCTTTCATGGTGCAACAATCAATTGTTAAGTTTAGTGTGCTATCTGAAACTGAAAAAACAAGAAATAACTTCAATGTGTCGGTCACCACAAGAATGCAAATGAACTACCCCTTCTCCATGATAATGCAAGGCGCACACAACAGGAACTAACAAAACTTCATTGGAGTGTTCTTCCTCATCCACCCCATGGGCCAGATCTTGCACCTTCCAACTTTATTTGTTTGGCCCAATGAAGGATGCACTCCACAGGAAGATGTACACGGGTGATGGGGAGGTTATTGATGCAGCAAAAAGTTGGCTCTGACATCTACTAGTAGAATGGTACTATGCAGGCATACAGGCCCTCACAGTAAAGTGGCATAAAGCCAACGCACTGAACGGACATTATGCTGTAAAACAGGACTTTGCAGCCAAGCGACTGAGAAACAACATGGTGTACTGGAAACCTAAACAACAACAACAACTGCAGCCAGGAAAAAATGAGCTGCATTACTTAATGAACGCCCCTCACAGATATTTTTGCATTATTTTGGTGGATTTGGATGTTACAGCATTCAGTCTCAGTACAACCACCTTGTTGCCATTAATCCCTTTGTCTCTTGGCTCAGGATTATTTGTTGCTGAGAGGTCAAGTATGTTTTTGCAATCATTTACACATCAAGTGGGCTCCTGAAATAGTTTTTCAAAATAATTTTCAGAGAGAGCATTTAGTACAGTTTTGGACCATGTTTTCTGCCTGTCACAGACTTTAAACCTGTATTTTCACCAACATATTGATGATAGATTGAGATCACCACCAAGTATAATAATTGTGTGAGTGGGGTACCAACTTGAAATGAGACAAGGTTTCTTTGAATGGTTCAGCAACTGTAACAACTGAGTAAGGATGGGGTGGGGTTATTAAAAGAAATCAATTATTAATTTTTTCCAGGTGTTAAGTATAAACTTTGCCCAAACAGATGATTCCATCACAAGTTTGATTACAGCAGTGGATTGGTGTTAGGTTTTATATCTACACTATTTCAACTCTTAACAGCCAACACTGAATTGACTCCTTTTTATTTAAGTGGTTTTGATTAAATTTTTGGAATTTCCAGCACTTTAAAAAAGAAAAGGAAAATGGTTACCCCTCGAGGTCTGATGTGAAAATATTGATTTTTACACTTATGAATGTCAAGCGCTGCATTTCAGAATCAATTTTAAGTTATTTGGATTCTATTCAATGTAATGCACACATGCCCGCCCGGTTGGCCGTGCGGTCTAACACACAGCTTACCGGGCGGGAAGGAACGCCTGGTCCCTGGTACGAATCCACCCAGCAGATTTGTGTCTAGGTCCGGTAAACGGGCCAGTCTGTGGATGGTTTTTGGGTGGTTTTCCATCTGCCTCAGTGAACGCAGGCTGGTTCCCCTTATTCTGCCTCATTTTTTTGGGGGGGTTTTAGGGCACACAACTTCAATGGTCATTAGCGCCCAGACTACGTTAGGAATGCACCGCGATGCACAAGTTTAAAACAGCAACTAAAAGGGAAAACACGATAAAAGACAGACTGACAGGCACAGGATTAAAAAAAAACAAAAACAGCATAATCAAATGTCCTTAGAGAGGTTTGTCAAGTTGATAAAACGAAGAACGCGAGCAGCTGCTCGTGGGTCATCCGCTAAAATGGCATCTAGAGTACATGGCAGGCCAAGATCAAGACGCAGTGTGTTAAAATCCGGACAGGACGTTAAAATGTGGCGGACTGTCAGCAATTGCCCACATGGGCAGAATGGCGCCGGCGCAGCCGTCAGCAGATGGCGATGGCTGCACCGGCAGTGTCCAATTCGTAACCAGGCCAAAACGACCTCCTCCCACCGAGAAGGGTGGGAGGAGGACGTCCAAGCCGCGGGATGAGGTTTCAAGGCCCGAAGCTTGTTGTCCGTAAGTGCAGCCCAATCGGCATGCCACAGTGATAAAATGCGCCGACAAATTACCCTGCTACAATCTGACGAAGGGACACAACAAGAAGCTGTCCGAGGCTGGAGGACCGCAGCATTGGCCGCGGCATCTGCAGCTTCGTTCCCAGGGATACCGACATGGCCAGGAACCCACATAAAGCTAACCGGAGAACCGACGTCCACCAGCTGCTGAAGAGAGCGTTGGATCCGGTGTACGAAAGGGTGAACCGGATACGGATCACTGAGGCTCTGGATGGCGCTCAGGGAATCGGAGCAGATGACATAAGCAGAATGTCTGTGGCGGCAGATGTAAAGAACAGCCTGGTAGAGGGCAAAGAGCTCAGCTGTGAAGACCGAACAATGGCCATGGAGCCGGTATTTGAAACTTTGTGCCCCGACAATAAAGGAACACCTGACCCCGTCATTGGTCTTTGAGCCATCTGTATAAATAAAGGTCATATTAATGAACTTCGAACGAAGTTCGACAAAACGGGAGTGGTAGACCGAACCGGGGGTAACCTCCTTTGGGAGCGAGCTGAGGTCAAGGTGAACGGGAACCTGAGACTGGAGCCAAGGTGGCGTGTGGCTCTCGCCCACTCGAAAGGTTGCAGGGAGTGAAAAATTAAGGTGTTGAAGGAGGCGACGAAAGCGAACTCCAGGGGGTAGCAGGGCAGAGACATACAACCTGTATTGACAGTCGAGAGAGTCGTCAAGAAAGGAATGATAAGACGGGTGGTCGGGCATTGACAGTAGCCGACAGGCATACAGACAAAGCAGTATATCGCGCCGGTAAGTGAGTGGCAATTCACCAGCGTCAGCATGAAGACTCTCGACGGGACTAGTATAAAACGCTCCGATCGCAAGTCGTAAACCCCGATGTTGTATGGAGTTGAGGCGGCGTAAGATGGATGGCCGTGCAGAGGAGTATACGAAGCTCCCATAATCCAGCTTGGAGCGGACGATCAACCGATATAGATGAAGTAGGACGGTTCGATCCGCTCCCCACGACATACCACTGAGAACACAGAGGACATTTAGAGAACGGGTACAACGGGCAGCCAAATATGACACATGTGGAGACCAGCTAAGTTTCCTGTCAAATGTAAGACCTAAAAATTTTGTTGTCTCCACGAATGGGAGAGCAACGGGACCGAGTCATAAGGACGGTGGGAGAAACTCTTTGTAGCGCCAGAAGTTAATACAGACCGTCTTCTCGGCAGAAAAACGGAAGCCATTGGCGACACCCCAGGAGTAAAGACGGTCAAGAGAATGCTGAAGACAGCGCTCCAGGAAACATGTACACTGCGCGCTGCAATAGATGGTATAATCGTCCACGAAAAGGGAGCCTGATACATCAGCTGGGAGGCAATCCATTATTGGATTGATCGCTATGGCGAAGAGAGCAACGCTCAAAACTGAGCCCTGTGGCACCCCATTCTCCTGGCGAAAGGTGTCTGACAGGACAGAACCCACACATACCATGAACTGTCGATCCATTAAAAAGGAACGAATAAAAAGAGGGAGGTGACCGCGAAGGCCCCATGTATGCATGGTGCGGAGAATGCCCGCCCTCCAACAGGTGTCGTAAGCCTTCTCCAAATCAAAGAACACAGCCGCGGTCGGGCGCTTCCGCAAGAAGTTATTCATAATGAAGGTCAACAAGGTAACCAGATGGTCAACAGCAGAGTGGCGCCTACGAAATCCACATTGTACATTGGTAAGTAGGCGTCGAGACTCGAGCAGCCAAACCAAACGAGAGTTAACCATTCGCTCAATCACTTTACAGACACAGCTGGTAAGCGAGATGGGTCGATAACTGGAAGGCAAGTGCTTGTCCTTCCCCAGCTTAGGAATCAGGACAACAATAGACTCGCGCCAGCATGCGGGAACATGGCCCTCAATCCAGATGCGATTGTAAGTACGAAGAAGAAAACCTTTACCCGCAGGAGAAAGGTTCTTCAGCATCTGAATATGAATAGAATCAGGCCCTGGAGCGGAGGACTGTGACCGGGCAAGTGCGTTTTCGACTTCCCGCATGGTGAATGGGGCATTATAACTTTCACGATTCGAGGAGCGGAAGTTAGGTGGCCTAGCCTCCTCTGCCTGTTTGCGGGGGAGAAAGGCAGGGTGGTAATGAGCGGAGCTCGAAACCTCTGCGAAAAAGCGGCCGAAGGCATTGGAGACATCCTCAGGGGCCACAACGACGTCATTCGCGACCATCAAGCCAGAAACTGGTGAGTGGACCTTAGTGCCAGATAGCCGGCGCAGGCTACCCCAGACAACAGAAGAAGGAGTAAAACTGTTGAAGGAGCTTGTGAAAGCAGCCCAGCTGGCTTTCTTGCTTTCTTTAATAATACGACGACACTGCACGTAATCGTTTATAAGTGATACAATTCGCCACTGTAGGGTGGCATTTAAAGGTGCGTAAAGCACGTCGACGAGCACGTAAAGCGTCTCTACATGCTGCGGTCCACCAGGGGACCGGTACGCGACGTGGAGAAGAAGTAGGGTGAGGGATGGAATAGTCAGCAGCAGTGAGAATGACTTCCGTGAGGGGTGCGACCTGACGATCGCAGCCTGTGAAGGTTTGATGCTGGTTGGTTGGTTGGTTTGTGGGATTTAAAGGGACCAGACTGCGATGGTCATCGGTCCCTTTTTCCAAAAAATTAAAACCGCCCTAAGAGAATAAAAAACGAACAGCAGGAAAGACGTCAGACGACACAGGACGAGAAAGACTCCGACAGAGATCAGACAAAACAAAGTAAAACACACAGAGTGTGACGGTGGTTGGCCGACCATAGAGAAAAAAAGAGGAAAAGCCAACCACCAAGAATACATTAAAAACTCAGTTTAAAATCAGAGGCTAGAAGCCAGAATCAACGCTAAAAAAAAAAAAAACACTCAGATTAAACTATAAAAACCCCCTGCCCGAATAAAACGCAAAACTAAGTCCACCATGGCAGAGTCATCTAGTAAAAGGGCAGGGAGCGTGTCAGGCAGTGCGAACGTCTGCCTGAGCACAGCTAAAAACGGACACTCCAATAAAATATGGACCACAGATAAAACGGAGCCGCAGCGACACAGAGGCGGGTCCTCACGGCGCAATAAGTGGCTGTGTGTCAGCCGAGTGTGCACAATGTGCAGCCGGCAGAGGACAACAGACTCCTTGCGAGAGACCCGCAAGGAGGAGCGCCACACACCGGTAGCCCCTTTGATGGCCCGAAGGTTGTTGCGTGAAGGCAGGGCGCGCCATTCAGTGTCCCAAAGGTCCAGAATTTTGCGGCGTAGGAGTGCTCGCAAATCTGTCTCTGGGAGGCCAACGTCCAGAGATGGTGCACTAGTCGCCTCTTTCGCCAGCCGGTCAACATTCTCGTTGCCGGGGATCCCAACATGGCCTGGGGTCCACACGAAGACCGCAGAGCGGCCGCAACGCGCAAGAGTATGCAGGGACTCATGGATAGCCATCACCAGACGGGAACGAGGAAAACACTGGTCGAGAGCTCGTAAACTGCTCAGGGAATCGCTACAGATAACGAAGGACTCACCTGAGCAGGAGCGGATATACTCTAGGGCTCGCAAGATGGCGACCAGCTCAGCAGTGTAAACGCTGCAGCCAGCCGGCAAGGAACGCTGTTCGGAATGGTCCCCTAGAGTGAGCGCATAACCGACTCGACCAGCATCCATCGAGCCGTCGGTGTAAACAATGCCAGAGCCCTGATACGTGGCCAGGATGGAATAAAAGCGGCGGCGGAAGGCCTCTGGAGGGACTGAGTCCTTCGAGCCCTGTGCCAAGTCTAGCCGAAGGCAAGGGCGAGGAACGCACCACGGGGGTGTACGCAGAGGTGCCCGGAAAGGAGGTGGAACAGGGACAAGCCCAAGCCGGGAGAGAAGCTCCTTGACGCGTACGGCGATCGGACAACCCGACCGCGGCCGACGTTCCGGCAGATGGACGACTGACTGCGGGAACAGGACACGGTAATTTGGATGCCCAGGCGAGCTAAAAACATGGGCAGCATAAGCAGCCAGTAATTGTTGGCGTCGGAACCGCAGTGGAGGTACACCTGCCTCCACTAGTACGCTGTCCACAGGGCTGGTGCGGAAAGCACCAGTGGCAAGGCGTATCCCGCTGTGGAGAATTGGGTCCAGCACCCGTAACGCAGATGGGGATGCTGAGCCATAAGCCAGGCTCCCATAATCCAGGCGGGACTGGATTAACGCCTGGTAGAGCCGTAACAGGGTAGAGCGGTCGGCGCCCCAGCGGGTGTGGCTCAAACATCGCAGAGCATTGAGATGCCGCCAACACGCCTGTTTGAGCTGCCGGATATGAGGCAGCCAAGTCAACCGGGCATCAAAAACCACCCCCAAAAACCTGTGGGTCTCCACCACAGCAAGCAGTTCGTCGGCAAGATAAAGCCGCGGCTCAGGATGGACTGTTCGGCGCCGGCAGAAATGCATAACGCGGGTCTTGGCTGCCGAAAACTGAAACCCATGCGCTACAGCCCAAGACTGCGCCTTACGGATAGTGCCCTGTAGCTGACGTTCAACAGCTGCAATGCCAGTAGAGCTGTAGTAAAGGCAAAAGTCGTCAGCATACAGGGAAGCGGAGACAGAAGTTCCCACGGCCGCAGCAAGCCCGTTAATGGTTAGTAAAAACAGACAGACACTTAAAACAGAACCCTGTGGCACACCGTTCTCCTGGACGTGGGAGGAACTATACGAGGCCGCGACTTGCACGCGGAAGGTACGACACGACAGAAAATTGCGGATAAAAATTGGCACAGGACCACGAAGACCCCATCCATGAAGCGTAGAAAGGATGTGATGACGCCATGTCGTATCGTACGCCTTCCGCATGTCGAAAAAGACAGCGACCAGGTGCTGACGGCGGGCAAAGGCAGTACGGATGGCCGACACCAGGCTCACCAGATTGTCAGTGGCGGAGCGGCCTTTACGGAACCCACCCTGGGACGGAGCCAGAAGGCCCCGAGACTCCAGTA
Organism: Schistocerca nitens; assembly: GCF_023898315.1. Taxonomy (NCBI): domain Eukaryota; kingdom Metazoa; phylum Arthropoda; class Insecta; order Orthoptera; family Acrididae; genus Schistocerca; species Schistocerca nitens. The sequence goes on along the minus strand of NC_064618.1, from coordinate 278,792,425 downwards.
CCCAATGCAAGCGCCGGCTCACCATCCGTTCAAGCAACTTGCAAAGAACGTTGGTGAGGCTAATGGGACAGTAGCTGTCCACCTCCAGAGGGTTCTTTCCAGGTTTCAAAACGGGGATGACAATGCCTTCCCGCCATTGCGACGGAAACTCCCCCTCGACCCAAAGACGGTTGTAAAGATTGAGAAGGCGCCGCTGGCAGTCCACTGAAAGGTGTTTCAGCATCTGACAGGGGATGCCATCTGGCCCAGGAGCGGTATCAGGGCAAGCAGCTAGGGCACTGCGAAATTCCCACTCACTAAATGGAGCATTGTAAGATTCTAGGTGGTTGGTGCGAAACGAAAGGCTCCGACGTTCCATCCGCTCTTTAATGGAGCGGAAGGCCTGGGGGTAATTCGCAGAAGCGGAACTCATAGCAAAATGCTCTGCTAAGCGATTTGCAATGACGTCGGAGTCAGTACAAACTGCTCCATTCAGTGAGAGCGCAGGGACGCTGACTGGTGGCCGATAGCCGTAGACGCGTCGAATCTTGGCCCAGACCTGCGATGGAGTGACATGGAGGCCAATGGTGGACACATACCGTTCCCAGCAGTCCTCCTTGCCTTGGCGGATAAGGAGGCGGGCCCACGCACGCAGCCGTTTGAAGGCGATAAGGTGGTCTATGGAGGGATGTCGCTTGTGACGCTGGAGCGCCCGCCGGCGATCTTTAATCGCTTCAGCGATCTCAGGCGACCACCAAGGCACAGCCCTCCGCCGAGGGGACCCAGAAGAACGGGGAATGGCAGATTCGGCGGCAGTAACGATGCCGGTGGTGACCGATTGAACCACCGCATCAATGTCATCAGTAGAGAGAGGCTCAAAAGCGGCAGTGGAGGAGAACAAGTCCCAGTCAGCCTTATTCATAGCCCATCTGCTAGGGCGCCCAGAAGAGTGACGCTGTGGTAGTGACAAAAAGATCGGAAAGTGGTCACTACCACACAGGTCGTCATGCACACTCCATTGGACAGACAGTAAGAGGCTATGGCTACAGATTGAAAGGTCAATGGCGGAGTAGGTGCCATGCGCCACACTGAAGTGTGTGAAGGCACCATCATTTAACAGCGAGAGATCGAGCTGCGACAATAAATGCTCAACGATGGCGCCTCGACCTGTTGCCACTGACCCACCCCACAGAGGGTTATGGGCGTTGAAGTCGCCCAATAGCAAGAAAGGTGGCGGCAATTGGGCGACCAGTGCAGCCAGGACATGCTGCGAGACATCACCGTCCGGTGGAATGTAAAGACTGCAGACGGTAACAGCCTGTGGCGTCCACACGCGTACAGCGACAGCCTCTAAAGGCGTCTGGAGAGGGACAGACTCGCTGTGCAGAGTGTGAAGGTCATATATGCAGACGCCACCAGACACCCTTTCATAAGCTGCTCGGTTCTTATAATAACCCCGATAGCCACGGAGGGCGGGGGTTCGCATTGCTGGAAACCAAGTTTCCTGGAGAGCAATGCAGAAGAAGGGGTGAAGGCTGATAAGTTGGCCGAGCTCAGCTAGATGGTGGAAGAAACCGCTGCAGTTCCACTGGAGGATGGTATTGGCCATGGCTGGGAAAGGCGTGACGGGACTGGGAAGGCAGATTACGCCGCCGGGTCACCTGCTGCCTCCGATTGAGCACCCGCGCTAGTGCTATTCATGGCGTCTGAGTGACCGGCGAGATCGAGGTCCTCAGCGGACGCCAGAATCTCCACCTCGTCCTCAGACGCAGAGCTGGAAGGTTGCGCTGGGGTGGCTGCCACCGCGAATTCCTTGCGCTTAGAGCTCTTCTTCTTTGGTTTCTCGCGCTGCTCCTTGGGTTTAACTGGCTGGGAGGGCTTCACCGATTCAGTCTCCGGGACTGAGGAGGATCGTGAAGCCCTTCGACCAGCTGATTGTGGGCACTTACGCCACTGTCTGTCGTCAGCCTTCCCGCTGGTGGAAACCTGGGAAGGGAGGGACCCAAGGGACCCCTTGCGAGTGTCAGAAGCCGAAGAAGTTGGACACTTCTCCGGCTTAGAAGCAGGGACGGACGTCCCTGATGGGGGGGATGGTGTTACCCCTGAGGGAGGTGGCGCAGGAGCAACCCGGTGGGTAGAGCCCCCCACTGGCAAGGGGGCAGGAGGAGTTGTACCACTTAGCGATCCGGCCAGAAGTCGCGAAACTGATGGGGCGAGCACAGGTGTTGTAGCAGCGGCATAGCAAGATGTCATTCTCACTGGATGTAATCGGTCGTATTTCCTTTTGGCCTCAGTATAAGTCAGTCTGTCCAGGGTCTTATATTCCATGATTTTGCGCTCTTTCTGGAATATGCTGCAGTCTGGTGAGCAAGGTGAATGGTGCTCCCCGCAGTTGACGCAGATGGGAGGCGGGGCACATGGAGTATCGGGATGAGATGGGCGTCCGCAATCTCGACATGTGAGGCTGGAAGTGCAGCGGGAAGACATATGGCCGAGCTTCCAGCACTTGAAGCACCGCATCGGGGGAGGGATATAGGGCTTGACGTCACATCGGTAGACCATCACCTTGACCTTTTCGGGTAACGTATCACCCTCGAAGGCCAAGATGAAGGCACCGGTAGCAACCTGATTGTCCCTCGGACCCCGATGAACGCGCCGGACGAAATGAACACCTCTACATTCTAAGTTGGCGCGCAGCTCGTCATCAGACTGCAAAAGGAGGTCCCTATGGAAAATAACACCCTGGACCATATTTAAACTCTTATGTGGTGTGATCGTAACAGCAACATCCCCCAACTTGTCACAAGCAAGTAACTGCCGTGACTGGGCAGAGGATTCCGTTTGTATCAGGACCGATCCAGAGCGCATTTTTGACAAACCCTCCACCTCCCCAAACTTGTCCTCTAAATGCTCGACGAAGAACTGAGGCTTTGTGGAGAGAAAAGACTCCCCATCAGCTCTCGTACAAATTAAGAATTGGGGCGAATATCTGCTACTGCCATCCTGAGATTTATGTTCCTCCCACGGCGTGGCCAGAGAGGGGAACGTTTTCGGATTGTACTTTTCAGCATTAAATTGAGCCTGAGAACGCTTAGAGACTGCTGGCGGCTGGCCGCCAGCGAGAGATGATGTACCACGCTTCATTGCGGGTCATCCGCCCTGATGCCACCTACTCCGACCAAGGGCCCTCCCCACGGGCGCCACCCAGCCGCAGCAATAGCCACCTGGCAGGATGGCCATTGCCGGGAGTCCTGATGCCCCAAGGAGATGGGCATCTACTCCTTGGCATACGTGGGGAGTTAACGGCACAGGCATCAGTAGAGCGATCCCTGTGTTGTCAGGGGGCTACAACCAAGAGGGTACATGGCGGCCCCACCACAACGGGCTGGCTACCGTGCTGGATCTTAGGTGCAAAACTGTCCAAGGTCGTCGTCGCAGTTAAAAGAAACACTGCAGAGTGCAGCGTGGGAATCGCACCCAGGGACGTATCCTCGCCCAAGAGATGGAAAACGAGCGGGACACCAGTGGAACGACGAAAAAGCCGGCTAAAGGTCTCAACGCACAGCGGATGCAGTGCACCATGTAAGGCGCCCTTCCCCAATTGGCTCGCTCTTCGGAATAATTTAGAAAGATGGAGGTCAAACCCGAAAGGGGACCATCACATAAGGCCGAAACATTTGAGACTCCTTTTAGTCGCCTCTTACGACAGGCAGGAATACCGCAGGCCTATTCTAATCCCCGAACCCGCAGGGGGGGTTTGATCCTGAAAGGTCGCCCTGGAAGAGAAGAACCCCCAGTCTGCTTTGGAGATGGTCCAACTAGATGAGCACGGAGAGGGGGTATGCTGCAGGAGATGGATAACACACGGGAAGTGGTCGCTCGAATACGTATCAGAAAGAGCGTACCACTCAAACCGACATGTAAGTTGGGTAGTACATATAGAGAGGTCTAAATGGGAATAGGTGTGCGATGTGTCCGAAAGAAAAGTAGGGGCGCCAGTATTGAGGCAGACAAGATTGAGCTGGTTGAAAAGGTCTGCTAACAGGGAGCCCCTCGGGCAGGATGCTGGAGAGCCCCAAAGGGGATGGTGGGCATTGAAGTCTCCAGTTAACAAAAATGGTGCAGGTAGCTGAGCAATAAGGTGCATCATGTCTGCCCTGGTAACGGCAGATGACGATGGAGTGTAAACGGTACAAATGGAAAATGTAAAAGTGGGGAGAGTAATTCGGATGGCAACTGCCTGCAGGCCGGTGTGCAATGTGATGGGATCGTAGTAAATATCATCCCGGACCAGCAACATAACCCCTCCATGAGCCGGAATACCTACCACAGGGGGTAGGTCAAAACGCACAGAGGTGTAGTGTGCGAAGGCAATTTGATCGCATGGGCGTAGCTTCGTTTCCTGGAGGGCTACGACGAGCGGACAGTGCAAGCGGAGCAGCAACATCAAGTCCTCTCGGTTGGAGCGAATGCTGCGAATATTCCAGTGATTAAGTGCCATTGTAAGCAGAAAAGAAAGATGAAAGAAGGGGTCACCTCGAAGGCCGCTGAGGGCCTGGCTTCGAGCGAGCACTGCCACCACTATCAGTAGGCGGACAGTCATCATCCATTGGTTCTATAGGTTCATCGGCCATCTTGGTAAGATGGCCGGGAGGGGGAGCTTCCTCCGCCGGTGAACAGCCAGATGTTCGGCTACCAGCGGTGCGGCCAGGCGAAACGGATGACGGCCTGGGGCGGCAACTGCTGGGTGCCGCAGGAGAAGAAATGCGCCGTGGCGGAGAAGGAGAACTGTGCTTCCTATGAGCCTTCTTGGAAGGTCATTTGGTGGAAGTACTGGTCGATGGCTGGGAGGTCGAGGTACATAGGAAGTCTGCACGGGACAGTTCCTTCTTGAAGGCCCGTGCATCTGACTTCTGGGTCTTCGTCTTAGCAGAAGCTGATGAAGGGGCTTGTGTCTGTGGGATGATGGGAGGAAGAGGGGACGTCGACCGCGCAATCTTAGCACTGGCCGAACGGACGACCGTGGTGCTGAAGGTCAGATCGCATGTCTGGGTTGCCACCTCCCTGGTACTCCGAGGAGAGGCGAGGACAGTACTGTATTTCCCCGCTGGGAGCAGCGTGGGCTTCCTACTAGCAAACAGCTTGCGAGCAGCCGAGGTGGACACTTTCCCTTTGACCCGAATTTCTTGGATACAGCGTTCTTCCTTATAGATGGGACAGTCGCGGGAGGACGCTGCATGGTCACCCTGACAGTTCACACAACAAGGAGACGGAGGTGGACAGCCGCCCTCATGGGCATCCCTGCCACAAGTGACACATTTAGCCGCATTGGAACAAGACTGGCGAGTGTGATTAAAACGCTGACACTGGTAGCAGCGCGTAGGTGTCGGGACATAGGGGCGAACAGAAATAACCTCGTAGCCCGCTTTGATGTGCGATGGCAGCTGAACACTATCAAAGGTCAAGAAAAGTGTCCGGGTCAGTACAACGTCATTGTTGACCTTTTTCATGACCCTATGGACAGCCGTCATGCCCTGCTCAGCGAGGAAAGACTGAATCTCCTCGTCAGTCAATCCGTCGAGGGATCTAGTATAGACCACACCACGAGACGAATTCAAAGTTCGGTGAGCCTCCACCCGGACAGGGAACGTGTACAGGAGTGTGGCTCGAAGCAGTTTCTGTGCCTGAAAGGCGCTCTCAGTTTCTAGTAACAACGTACCATTACGCAACCTGGTACACGACTTGACAGATCCGGCTATGGCATCGACGCCCTTCTGGATAACGAAAGGATTGACAGAGGAGAAATCCTTTCCGTCCTCAGATCGAGAAACGACGAGGAACTGTGGGGCAGGTGGTAGTGCTTTTGTCACTGGTGGCTGGTCATGTTTCCGTTTGTGGGCTGAAGTCGAGAGAGATAAAGAGAAATCTATTGCGGAGGAATCCCCCATGATTGCCAGCGTCTCCGGTGGCGCGCTCCTTCCTTATGGGGACCCTCTCAGAGGTGAATGTTTACACCTCAGGTCACACCTCCCGAGAAACAGACGGAGGGACCAATCGGCATGGTCAGAAGGTATCAGCTCAGACAATCACCCCTCCCCGGGCCTGGCCTTTACCAGGGGGTACGTGCGTGCCTTACTTGTCTACCCAGGGCGGGGAATTACGCGTTACCCCGTCACCGGCTATGCATGCGAACGCGTGGGTCGGCCTTCAGGCGCGCACAGGGAGGAAGGAAGAAGAGGAAAAGGAAGAGAGAGAGGACAGACTGTCTCAAACGCCGAGGCGGAGACCAGAGAAGGCAAGGAGAAGAAGGCAAGGAGAAGAAGGCAAGGAGAAGAAGGCAAGGAGAAGAAGGCAAGGGAAAGAGTAAGGAAGACAGTGAGATGGAGAAGAACAAAGAAAGGAACCAAAGAAAGGAACCAACCAAAGGAACCAACCAAAGGAAGGAAGAAACGAGAAGTGAAAAACCAAAAAGACCACAAATATAGGTCGTGGAACCGTCCGTCTCCGGACGCAGGCGCTAACTACCCCCTTGAGGGGGATGGACTCCTTTTAGTCACCTCTTACGACAGGCAGGAATACCTCGGGCCTCTTCTAACCCCCGGACCCGCAGGGGGGATTCTGCCTCAGTTACACTATGTTGGCGATTGCTGCACAAACAGGTTCTCCACGCATGCTTACATCACCATTAATCTACCACACAAACAAAGGGGTTACACTCATCTGGTGTAAGATATTCCCTGGGGGGTCCACCGGGGGCCAAACCACACAATAACCCTGGGTTTGGTGTGGGGTGGCGGAGGGGTGAAGTGGACTGCGGTAGTCATCGTGGGGTTGTAGACCACTGCAGCTGCGGTGGGGACGGAGCCTCTCCGTTGTTTCTACGTCCCCAGTTAACATACAATACAATACAATATGCACATCTTAAAATTCTACACCTTTTCTTTGGTGAAATCATGTAAAATGATTCCTCCACAGCAAACATTTTTACTGCCACCACAAGTGGGCTACGAGTTACACTTCTGATTCATACTTTAACTAAATTTCTTAGGACTTTAAAATTTACTAAAAGAAATGTTACAAAAATTTTATTTCTACTTCTAAAATTAAAGCTGTCAGTATACTTCAAATCTCTCTATTTTTTATATTATTAAACATCAGTCACTAGATTTATCAGTACTGTTTTATTTACTACCAGAATAGTGTCTTAGATGTTTTACTTTAATTTCTTGAAAGTATTCTCAGCAATCTGATGATATATTTTTAACTAAGGGTGACATTTCATCATCTCTTGTATTTCCTCCGGAATACACCCAGGGGCTTTTCAAAGAGTGAAAGAATTGCCCAAGACCTTTAACAATAATAAATTGAAGTTGCAAGCTGCCCCCACTTACCATGAAAGGTGATCTTTCTGGCTGTTAAGTTTGTCGCACAACTCCACATGACACTGTCCCAAGAGAGCAAGGTCTCAAAATGATTACATTCCAAATAAGAGTCTTCAGCTATAAGACTATATTGTTCACTGACAACCATACAGGAGAAATGTGTGATCTGAGGTTTTCCCGGCGTACAGAAATCTTGAAAATTTCTCGGGTATTCAGCCAGGCAGCGTCGTCCAAAAGGCGCGATATTTCGGCAAGAAGTTGTCTTGCTGAAATATCATGCCTTTAGGACAACACTACCTGGTTGAATACCCAAGAAATTTTCAAGATACAGGAGAAATGTTTCCTACAGTCATTTGGCAACATTTTGAGGTACATTCTTCCTAATCACATTTCTTTTTAACTATATTGTGGATTTAGTGTAAGCAATGCACTTCCAATCAGGAGGGAATGTGTACAAGAAGTTTATCTACAACATATTCTGTGCAGACTAAATGAAACAAATCTATTTTGCTGCAATTTCATAAAATGTAGTGATGATCTAGATACAGGAAGAGAGAATAATTTCTTGTTAGTTTCAAGCAACAGGAAAATAATTAAAATGTGATAAATATTTAATTTTTGACCTTTGCTTGGGTGTAGTAGGGTGTATAAATGATACAGGTTGGAGTGAGTAAAATCAAACAAGTGAATGTCACATAGACTTTGTGCTTATGAAACTTGCTCCCTGGTGACATGCTGCTCACACACGGCAACAATTGGAGACACACTGTAGTTTTACTCCTGAATTATCATTAACGTACTAATGTTTACTGCTCGTCTGGTATTGTCACCTGTGATTAATACTATCATGCCACTTTCATTCCACAGGGTATTTGAATACAATGCAATCTCCTAGCAACAAAATTCAAGAAATCAAAACTGCAAATGAACAATCTGAAAAAGTACCAACAAGAACGTTTGAAAATCAGTGAAATGTAGGTCATTTGATGACATTACAATGTCAAATGAAATTGTGTAAAAATAACATTCACTGTCAACCACAGATTAAAATAGTTTGCCTGTTCTGAAATAAATTAATTTTAACTGAAAGAGAAGTGACTAGCATACTGGTCCCCAACTTTGTAAAAAATCAACGATCTCAAAACTGTCAAAAGTCTCATCTAACATCCCTGTAACACTACATCAATACCTAATACCAGCATCAGACATGAAATTAAAGACATTTTTGTATTGATAATTTATATTTATTTAATATGCATGTCTAGAATTATCATTCTATTTCTGGACTCATTACTGTCAACTACGAATCAACACACTCCAATACTTTTATCTGTATACTTCACATGTTGTAATTTCTCATCAACAGTCTCTCACAATAAAGTTCTTTGGAAATATTCATGTGCATAAGATAAATTTTAATAGCAGGTCTAATGAGTATCTCAATGAATTTCAGTTGAACTGCTACAATTATCACTACTTATATTTATGAATTTAATCACTTATTTAGCAGCATAAACAGCTTTGGGTATTCCAGTAAACAAACAAAATTCCTAAAATCAATCTGTTCAAGAATGATTTTGCATTACTGTAAAAGGAAATATGAAACACTTAGTGACTCTTCGACAATGTCACTATACATTATTAGTCATTACAAAATCTTTTCTGAAAGAATTAACCCCTAATTTCATAAAGAAGCTTATGGGCACTCAACAGTGAGATTATCAGCATTAATTTCATCGAATTAGTCCTTTAATAAAGGTGAGGTGAATTTTCCCATCTACTGTCACCTTTATATTAACTTACTGTAAACCCTGATCCCATTAAATCACAACAAACCTTACACCTGTTACATTTCCTCATGGAAATACCAAAGTTTCTCTTTACACATCTGCATCATTGTGTGTGATTAGTGGATCTTTCATGTATGCATCTGCTACACAGGAGTGTCATTCCAGTGACATGCAAGAATGAATCAAATTTTTTAATAGTTTGTAGTGCACATTCTCACACTTATTCTCCTGAGCAATTATTATGAAATATATGGTGCAGCTAAGATCTAGTTTCAAAACATTAAAAGGATTTTTTTAAACAGCTTTCATGAAAATTATTTGCAAGGGCACCAAATATGATGAGGACATGCCCTTTAAATACATAAGGGATTCCAATAAAAAATAAAATAGTGTCAATACAAAATAATTTTCATTCACACCAAAAGGGATAGTTTACAGCATGTTACACCACTAATCTACAACTTATATGGAAACAGACTGAGAGAGAGGGTGGTGGTGAATGACAGTTATGATGATCAAGAGAATGACAAATACAGCTTTCTATGTAACAAACAAAACACACACACACACACACACACACACACACACACACACACACACACCGTGTTTCATAAGTAATGGTTAATATTCAGGGATTTGACAGGAATGATCATTCAAAACAAAAAAAAGTCAAGTAAACACAGGCTCTAAAATGCATACCTTAAGAGCTATTTGCAATTCTGGATCTTCAATACTGTGAAACAAATTTCTTCTACTGCCAGCTCTTTGCTTTCCATATCTTGGAAAGTGGTAATACATAATAAATCAAGACAAAAGTGTCCAGTAAATGTGTGCTCTAAAACTCCTACCTCAAGAGCTATGAGCACTTGCTCATCTTTGTTACTTTGAAACAACTCATCTAATGAAGAAGTGCTCATAACTTTTAAAGTATGGATTTTAGAGCACATGTTTCCTAGACACCTATTTCTTGTTTTGGTCCATATTACCACTTACCAAAATATGGAAAGCGGAGAGCCTGCAGTAGAAGAGATCTGTTTCACAGTATCCACGATCAAGACTTGCTCATAGCTCTTAAGGTACACATTTAAGAGCCCATGTTTACTAAACTTTTTATTTCCAATGATCATTCCTGTCATTTCCCTGACTATTGACCATCACTTCTGAAACACCCTGTGTACTATACTAGTTTCAGAAGCAGAACAGACTATACCAACCTGTAGGCTAATAGGTGACGTCAGCTATCCCCTGATCTGCAAAAGCTACACGTTTCAAATGGAGAGCTGCTCATTACAAGTTTCTCCACATCCCACTTCCATCTATTGTATGTTGAGATTACGCATGCATAATGACGTGCTCATTACAAGTTTCTCCACATCCCACTTCCATCTATTGTATGTTGAGATTACGCATGCATAATGACATCTCTGATGGTCACAACATGATTTGAATTTCTAAGCTCCCAGTTTCCAAATTAAAGCACTGCATGAAAGAAAGGCCAACTGAACACTCATTACCAACTTGTTATTTAAATGGAATCACATGGTATGGATGACCAATTGTATATCAGAAGGACACTGCAGATGATCAGTCATACAGCAAAAGGGATAATACCTCATAAGACAATTGTCTTCTGGCATAGCTACCTTTAATAGAAATGGCTCTCACTGACATACATGTCCAGTCATGCTCAGAGACTATTTCCTATACTTCAGAAAGTGATAGCAGATGTTTAATGGCCTTCTTTGCTAGCATCACTCACATGTGGTTTTGGTTACCAGACTTATGGTTGAACTTATTAATATCTCCATTCCTGTTGCTTGCCTACTGTACTCTTTATTTCAGCACAATTGTTGCATCACTTGTCAACAATCTGTATTATACACTCTTAACTAGATCTACCATTTGATTATTTCCTTCTATCATACCTTCAACTGCTGTTAGCTCCTACCTCTCATTTTCATACCGAGCACACATTTACGATAAGAAGCAATGTCGCAACACAATACATTGCATTTTTTCTTTCCTGTATTTGCACATACTCTTGTTCAGTCAAATGATGCTTCTTTAATTTTTTTGACAGGGAAGGAAGTGTTGCATTTCCTGGAATATTATTATGTGTCAGACACGAAAATAGTGTCATGAAGGATGTAGGAAAATTCTTTAGATTCAAAATTTAGTCTTACTATCGGCAGTGTGTTATCATTTAAATACAGGACCTTATCAGACATCCTTGCTGACTGTAAAGACACCCTACATCATTACTTTCTATGGTTGTTAAAGCACCATTTAGTGAATGGTAAGAGCAAGATAAAAACTATCATTCCCAATTATCCTCCTCTATTAATTCTAAGCTGCTGTTGATGCTGTGGCATGATTTATGGACTTCAAAAACTACAAAAAGTACTGGGAAAGTTTTGCAATACTATTCAACAAGAAGTCACAGGAGGCCAATCATGTTGTGTTCTGAGAATACTTCATACCTGCAGTGTAGCCTCTGCGCAAAGTTTGTGGGTGTAGTCACTCACAAGCACAGTTAGTTTTAAGTGCTCGGTATGGCATTGTGTTAACGAAGTGAGATTCGGGAAGTTTTGTGGTACAACTTTGCGCGTGGTTTAAACCTAGACCTGTGCTTTGAAGAAATCACTCTTGTGTTATGTGATGTGTGTCCACATCATACGACTATATTCACGTACCAAATATTGCAGGGTACAGTGCTGAAACTTCTTGACCACCCTCCTTCCAATCCAGACATAGCTCCTTGTGATTTTGCACTGTTCCTGGATGTGAAAATGAAGCTGAAAGGAGTGCAGTTTTAAAGTGATGAGGACTTCAATGAGCATGCCTTTCTCCCTACAGTAACTTGGGAGAACTGGCTTAGGCCGGTATTACACTATCAAATTTCTTTGTCCAATATCTTTGACCAATATCTTTGTCAAAGATATTTGATAGTGTAATAGGGACTTTGTCAAATGTCGTCCAATATTTGATCAAATCTAAGGCCTCGCTGTATATTTGATCAAAGAAACCGCTTGTCTTCTGTTCACTGCAATGTGACATGTTACCACATGGAGCGCTAGCATTGCTGCAGCGTTCTGTCGTCTGTAGTGTTTTTATAACCATTGCCGGTAAATACAATTGGTGTGTGCCGACAACTACAAAATTAATAGATGTCTGAAGCTGATGAGGCACTTTACAACGTGAGGCACCCTGAATACAAAATAGATTAAGAAGATTGGAGACCTGACCTGACCTAACCTAACCTAACATAACATAACCCTCTCCTGTGTCAAGGAATCGGAGTGTTACAGTGAGCCTGTCTTCTGAAGATGTAGCAGTTCTTAAGTGAATATTGTGCTTTGTGATATGAGGATACACTTCATTGAGCACATACAGAAATGTATGCTCATCTATTCTTGAGTAATTGATGTACGACTTGACGTCTTCCACTGTAAGCTCACGTAACAAGTTTTGTTGAATGCTTTTATCGTGTCGTCGTAAAACCCACGGCTTCACCCAGATTATATTAGTTTTTCGTTCCATAGATCCGTGCTGAGGAGATCCTCGTGGATGTGGAACATGTTGATTTTTTTTTTAAGCTGAAATAACAATACTATGAATAAATACAATACATCATTTGTTTCTATTAAAAATTTCGACAATGGAGTAGAAGGAGCTGGCCAGTAGTAAGTCTTTCAGGCTCCTTTTAAACTGATCTTTATTTCTAACTAAATTTTTTATGTTTCCTGGCAAATTATTGAAGATGAGTGTTCCTGAGTAGTGGACCCCTTTTTGAACTAAAGTAGGTGCTTTTAAGTCCTTGTGCAGATCATTTTTGTTCCTGGTATTGCATGTATGAACTGAGTTGTTTGTTGGAAAAAGAGATATATTATTTACAACAAATTTCATTAAGAAATAAATATACTAGAGGCAGTAGTTAGTATACCCAGTTCTTTGAAGAGGTTTCTGCAGGACGTCCGTGAATTTACTCCACAAATAATACGTATTACACGCTTTTGGACTCTGAAAACTTTTGTTTGACTTCAAGATTTATCCCAAAATATTATCCCATATGACATTATGGAATGAAAGTAGGCAAAGTATGCAAGCTTTTTCATTTTTATGTTGCCTATGTCTGCTAACACTCGAATTGCAAATACAGATTTGTTAAGGTCTTTCTGCAGTAGTGTGGTGTGCTCCTCCCAACTGAATTTATTATCAAGTTGTAATCCCAGGACTTTTAAGACTGTCAACCTCATATGTATGGTTCCATTTTTTCCCCCACTTCTTTTCCGCATGTGCACACAATGCAATTGGGGTACGTACAACTGCTGTGGTTAATAACAAGTTGTTGTCGGCCATCTTGAACTTTGACGAAAAATTTGATGACAGTGTAATACCCCTTCTAGCACTACGTCAAAGATCTTTGTCAAATATATTGGACGGAATATTGGATCACATCTTTGATCAAATCTTTGACAAAGAATTTGATAGTGTAATACCGGCCTTAGGGACTGGTTTCAGAGGATGGGGAGGTGTATTCCACATGGTGGAAATTACTTCAAAAAAATTAAAGCTGTATTGCAAAACTTTTCTAGCATCCTTTGTACAATCGTTTTCTCTTTGGTTGTTCACCTAGCTACAGTAGGCCCTCACAATGTGAGAAGATGTTTGATTACCTGCAGTCTCTCTCTCTCTCTCTCTCTCCCCTCCCCCCCCCCACCAGCCCACCAGCTCAACTGTCATTCTTGACTACTTGACTATTGAGATCACTGGTATGTCAGATTAAATGAAGACATCAGAACAGTTGAGGCGGGTACTGTTACATTTGTTACCAGTCAATTAGTATGAGGGGATAATTTTTCTCACAACATCCTTTCTATTGGCAAACTTTTTCTAGATAACTAGGACACCCAAGCTTTTTCTTACACCATAGTTGCTGGTTTTGTCAACTTACAACCAAACAATTTCCTTTTAACTAAACCTAGATCTCTCATGTTATTTTGCTGATCAGTGACTATACAACCTTACTCCAAAATGAAAAATGTAAAAATACTGAAGCAGTGATGATGACATCAATTTAGGGCAACCTTTCAAGATTGAGTGTAACACAATGTTCAATAGTTCCAATTTTGGCACTCCAAATAGATCATTTCTTTTCTAGTCTGTTACTGGTGCAGATGACTTATGCATTGTCTATGGTAAGTGTGCTGGCTGGCACTGCCACTGTTATACAAATTAGCCTAAGATTTGAACCACAATTACAAATAAAATTTTGTGGGACAAGAACATTGCCAAAGTTACAATTCATAGTAATGTCAGGTATGAAACTTCCTGGAAGATTAAAACTACATGTCACACTGGGACTTTGACTAACATCAGGTGGGACCAATGGCCTTTGGATCTCAAGAGATCACATTTCACAGCTTCAACAGCTTCCAAACTATCATCTTACAATGTGCTACAAATCAGTACTGCACCACAACTTTACTTCCAATAGCTAGTACAAATAATATTAAATCCATTGCGTAAAAAAAAAAAATTGCGTTGTTTGTCACGTTTCTGTTTCTTTATGATAAAAACTCTGAAATCTATGCCTATTATTATGTTGTAATTGGGCTGTAAATTACTCAAAGTGCTTCATTTTAATGGGAGATTGGCAATGCTCCGAATAAATGGAAAACTGCATAACAAAGCACACCAAACCCCCAAACTGAATATTACTGAATGATTTCAATTTCTGCATCCTCACTGGTACCTCACATAATTCTCTCACTGGTCTTACAAAACTAATGTCTTGCAAACCTACATACTATAGATGAAAAAAAGTCCCCATGCAGTTGCACTGTTACTGCTCACAGGCTACTTCATGTTAAATCAAACTCACAACACCACAGACAATACTGGGAAACAGGAAATTCTAGTAAGGGGAAAAAAAAAAAAAAAAACATTTTAATTTACTCCTGGTTTGCAAACTGAAGAAATAACTGCTTTCTATCTCAAAGAAGTTGTTCTTTTAATCAACCACTGGTATGCATGTTTAAATGGAGCCAAAGAAATGAGAAACATTTTTAATACCGGAGCTTATTGTTGTAAATAATTCTCTAATGGGATTACATCTGTTACATTAATACTTATTTGAGAACTTTGATGTAGCTCCAACCATTCAATTTAACATCTAAAACAGAACAGACTACTCAAGTCACTGCAGCTGCTGCCTGACTACATATACAGTCTTGACACCGCAACTACTACTTTATGAACTTGTCTTGACTGCTTAATAGGATGTGGTGTGAGAGCAAAAGGAAGAAGCATTGCCCAAAATATTGCTGCCAAGTGGAGAAGAGCAGAGCAGCAAAAACAAGTTACGTCCTCCGCATGCAGTATTGGTAGCATTCCATCAGCGTTTTGTTTTGAGCAACAACTAAATTAGAATTTAAACAAGGTAATAACAAATGGTAACACATTAACATGAGGATACGAAGGGGGTAGATGGGAACTGCATCACTTCATAGACCCAATGGTTACTACAATGCTACAAACATTATTGCTACTGTTACACCTGTAAGGCTGTTAGTGGCTGGATACAGTTCTTTAAGCCTAAAAACTTCAGACTTATTTAGACTCTGAACTAGGAAGGTCAATCATCAACAATGATACAATTCATTTTTAGTTGTGTTCAGAATTCGTTGTGCTTATTTACAATGCAGTCAACAGTTTAATGTGATGAACGAGTTTTGAGTAGTCCATCTGTAGACTACAGAGTGCATTGAAAAAGAAACATTGGTAGGAATTAATATTTATAATATGCTTTTTTGTATCAGTTTGTTCAGTATCACAATGGGCACAAAACCTGGGTCTTGAACTACACCCTAATAAATCACAAGCGACCCTTGTACAGGGTGTTTGGATATTCCCATTACAAACTTCTAGGACCCCTAGTGGGGAGTGAGTACATAATATTCTGAATAGGAACCCATGTCCAGAAATGTACCATTTCGAAGGCAGTTTCAATTTAGGTGTTTAACTCATCCACTTCTGCTTTAGGAATTGAACTAGGTGTGATGCAGTAAAATCGTTAGGTAACAATTCAAAAGAAAATGTAAGAAAACATCCATTTATCACTTAAGCATATCATTTTACATTGACACTGAAGCATTACATGTTTACATTATTCCAAAGCAAAAAAGAACCCAGCATACTGTATGTACAGAATAGTACCGGTGCATTACAACAATGCCTCAATGTGGCAACCACCAAGTTTGTAAGAGACAGTGTACCTACAAATCATGATCACGTGTACAGGCACACACGCACACGCACACACAACACAACATCCCACCTGGTGTCTCTCCAATTTCTAGTGCAGTGGATTGAATTCCTACCATCAGAGCTTCCTCTGTGTTTATACAAGTGTTTCATAAATTAAACTTTGTAAATGATCCTACAAGAAGTATTCCATAGGAGTTAAATCTGGCAATCACAGTAATCATGTGGTTGGACTACCTCTAATTATCGGTCTTTCACCATATCCATTTGTTGATATGTCTCCGATCCGCACATGACAAGTGAGGTGGTGCACCATCATGCTGAAACCACACTTCCTGACAGACATTCGGTTGCAAATCTTCCAAGAACAGGTCCAATACATTTTGTAGGAAAGTCAAGTATGCAGGACCAGTTAGGTTGAATGGAACAAGGTATGCCTAATCACATGACCGTCCAGAATACCTGCCCACACTTTAATACCAAACCTGTACTAAAATCCCTGAATGTGTGTGACAAAGGTTTTCGTCTGCCAAGACATGTCTGTTCCAGTGCAGGAACCACATGCAGTAGGCAATGCATTTTAGAAAATCAGCTGGGCCCATAGCATGTTCCCATTGTAAGTGGTACGGATGTAACTGTAGCTCATACAGAATGTGCCAGATAATACTGTGACTAACAACCAATGCACATGTAACTGCTTTAGCACTCCAAAGGTTCTCTTCAATGTGATTCAGTATATCATCTTCAAATTCGAGCATGCAGTGCAGCCGTGGAACATCACAGCCTTGTCTCCTCACAGTGCGGGTACTTATTTCTCAGAGCCACTGCGTAACTTGGACAAAAAGTTTGTGCAACAGCATACTATACAGGGGAAAAGCTCATGATACATTGAACTAGCAGATCTATCCTTACCTCAAGCTTCACCACACACAAGAATCAAGTATTTCAAAAAATGTACTGAACCATGTTTACTGTATCGGAAATGCACAGGCATTGAATAGCTTTCACGTCGGTGACATCAGGCAATCACCTGACGTAATTCTGTCTACTCTACCACATAGCAAGACAAGTAACTCAGACTTTTCTGTTTCCTTCACCAGATCTGGATACATTACACATCTGAATTGAAACCATCTTAAAACAGAAAATGTACACTTCTGAACAGCATGCAAGAAACCTCATGCCAAAATTTTACTAAAAAAAATTTAGGAAAATATTTCCATTAAAAATAAAACAAAAACAGTCCTATCATTTATTACATCTACAGCTACATTTATACTCCGCAAGCCACCCAATGGTGTGTGGTGGAGGGCACTTTACGTGCCACTGTCATTACCTCCCTTTCCTGTTCCACTCACGTATGGTTCAAAGGAAGAATTACTGCCAGAAAGCCTCCGTGCACGCTCGAATCTCTCTCAGGAGGTATAAGTAGGGGGAAGCAATATATTCGATACCTCATCCAGAAATGCGCCCTCTCGAAGCCTGGACAGCAAGCTACACCGTGATGCAGAGTGCCTCTCTCGAAGAGTGAATGCCACTTGAGTTTGCTATACATCTCTGTAATGCTATCACGCTTATCAAATAACCCTGTGACGAAACGCACCACTCTTCTTTGGATCTTCTCTATCTCCTCTGTCAACCGGACCTGGTACGGATCTCACACCGATGAGCAATAATCAAGTATAGGCCGAACGAGTGTTTTGTAAGCCACCTCCTTTGTTGATGGACTACATCTTCTAAGGACTCTTCCAATGAATCTCAACCTGGCACCCGCCTTACCAACAATTAATTTTATATGATCATTCCACTTCAAATCGTTCCGTACACATACTCCCAGATATTTTACAGAAGTAACTGCGACCAGTGTTTGTTCCGCTATCATATAATCATACAATAAAGGATCCTTCTTTCTATGTATTCGTAATACATTACGTTTGTCTATGTTAAGGGTCAGTTGCCACTCCCTGCACCAAATGCCTATCCGCTGCAGATCTTCCTGCATTTCGCTGCAATTTTCTAATGCTGCAACTTCTCTGTATACTACAGCATCATCCCCGAAAAGCCGCATGGAACTTCTGACACTGTCTACCAGGCCACTTACATATATTGTGAAAAGCAATGGTCCCATAACACTCCCCTATGGTACAACAGAGGTTACTTTAACGTCTGTAGACATCTCTCCATTGAGAACAACATGCTGTGTACTAGAATGAGATTTTCACTCTGCAGCGGATTGTGCGCTGATATGAAACTTCCTGGCAGATTAAAACTGTGCCCGACTGAGACTCGAACTTGGGACCTTTGCCTTTCGCGGGCAAGTGCTCTACCATCTGAGCTACCGAAGCACAACTCACGCCCGGTCCTCACAGCTTTACTTCTGCCAGTATCTCGTCTCCTACCTTCCAAACTTCACAGAAGCTCTCCTGCGAACCTTGCAGAACTAGCACCCCTGAAAGAAAGGATACTGCGGAGATATGGCTTAGCCACAGCCTGGGGGATGTTTCCAGAATGAGATTTTCACTCTGCAGCGCAGTGTGCGCTGATATGAAACTTCCTGGCAGATTAAAACTGTGTGCCCGACCGAGACTCGAACTCGGGACCTCTGCCAGGAAGTTTCATATTAGCGCACACTCCGCTGCAGAGATACAGGCAGAAGTAAAGCTGTGAGAACCGGGCGTGAGTCGTGCTTCGGCAGCTCAGATGGTAGAGCACTTGCCCACGAAAGGCAAAGGTCCCGAGTTCGAGTATCGGTCGGGCACACAGTTTTAATCTGCCAGGAAGTTTCATGCTGTGTACTGTTTGCTAAAAGCTCTTCAATCCAGCCACACAGCTGGTCTGATGTTCCGTAGGCTCTTACTCTGTTTATCAGGCAACAGTGCGGAACTGTATCGAACGCCTTCCGGAAGTCAAGGAAAATGGCATCTACATGGGAGCCTGTATCTAATATTTTCTGGGTCTCATGAACAAATAAAACGAGTTGGGTCTCAAACGTCGCTGTTTCGGGAATCCATGTTGATTCCTACAGAGTAGATTCTGGGTTTCCAGAAATGACATGGTACGCGAGCAAAAAACATGTTCTAAAATTCTACAACAGATCGATGTCAGAGATATAGGCCTATAGTTTTGCGCATCTGCTCGACGACCCTTCTTGAAGACTGGGACTACCTGTGATCTTTTCCAATCATTTGGAACCTTCCATTCCCCTAGAGACTTGCGGTACACGGCTGTTAGAAGGGGGACAAGTTCTTTCGCGTACGCTGTGTAGAATCGAATTGGTATCCCGTCAGGTCCAGTGGACTTTCCTCTGTTGAGTGATTTCAGTTGCTTTTCTATTCCTTGGACACTTATTACGATGTCAGCCATTTTTTCGTTCATGTGAGGATTTAGAGAAGGAACTGCAGTGCGGTCTTCCTCTGTGAAACAGCTTTGGAAAAAGGTGTTTAGTATTTCAGCTTTACGCGTGTCATCCTCTGTTTCAATGCCATCATAATCCCAGAGAGAGTGGATATGCTGTTTTGATCCAGTTACTGATTTAACATAAGACCAGAACTTCCTAGGATTTTCTGTCAAGTCGGTACATAGAATTTTACTTTCAAATTCACTGAACGCTTCACGCATAGCCCTCCTTACGCTAACTTTGACATTGTTTAGCTTCTGTTTGAGTGGGTTTGGCTGCGTTTAAACTTGCAGTGAAGTTCTCTTTGCTTTTGCAGTAGTTTCCTAACTTTGTTGTTGAACCACGGTGGGTTTTTCCCACCCCTCACAGTATTAGTCGGCACGTACCTGTCTAAAACACATTTTACGATTGCCTTTAACTTATTCCATAAAGGCTCAACATTGTCAGTGTCGGAACAGTAATTTTCATTTTGATCTGTTAGGTAATCTGAAATCTGCCTCCTATTGCTCTTGCTAAACAGATAAACCTTCCTTTTTTTATATTCCTATTTACTTCCATATTCAGGGATGCTGCAACGGCCTTATGATCACTGATTCCCTGTTCTGTGCTTACAGAGTCGAAAAGTTTGGGTCTGTTTGTTATCAGTAGGTCCAAGATGTTATCTCCACAAGTCAGTTCTCTGTTTATTAACACAGCTCAACATGGTACATACAGCAAAACTTCAGACAGTCCAAGTCGGTCATGAAGTTGACAACACCAGTTATTTGTAGGCTCCGCCAGGGCATATTCAAAGAGAGGCAACATGATTTTCACAGTTTCTGTTTTCTCCGTATCTTAACTGGTGTCCTCAATACCTCCCCTTGAACACCAAATACATATCACTTCGTAACTGTAATACAAGATCTGATATACCCAAAATCTTGGCTGTATTTATGCTTAACACTAAATAAATCTCTTCCCTTCTCCATTTCAACTGATGGACTCTGGAACGATCATACCAGTAACCTGACACTTCCTGCCCGGTTGACCGTGCGGTCTAACGCACAGGTTTCTGGGCAGTAAGGAGCACCTGGTCCCCAGCACAAATCCGCCCAGCGGACTTGTGACTAGGTCCGCTGAACCGGCCAGCCTGTGGATGGTTTTTAGGTGGTTTTCCATCTGCCACGGCCAATGCGCGCTGGTTCCCCTTATTCCGCCTTAGTTACACAATGTTGGCAATTGCTGCAAAAACAAGTTCTCCACGTACACCACCATTACTCAACCACGCAAACATAGGGGTTACACTCGTCTGGTGTGAGACGTTCCCTGTGGGGTCCACGGGGGGCCGAACCACATAATAACCCTGGGTTCAACGTAGGGTGGTGGAGGGGTAAAGTGGACTGCGGTAGTCACCGTGGGGTTGTGGACCACTGCGGCTGCGGCAGGGATGGAGCCTCTCCGTCGTTTCTAGGTCCCCGGTTAACACACAATACAATACATACAACCTGACACTGATCCAAAATCACGCTGTATTCAAGAAGACATTACACCTCTGTTCTTTATCATCATAGCTTCCCCCTCCACTTATCCCAGCTGCCTCCCTTCTGTTCATGTGAACCAGTGTTTCTGTCAACAGCTTTACCTTATGTTACGATCAGGGTCAACGGCAGTCAAGGTGGTGTTTCTCTACTACTCACAGGTTGACAACATATAAGTTTTGCCAGAAAATAGAAACTATTCCTTTTTTCACTATGATCACAAATATTTCACTTTTTTCAAATATGTCACAAATTATGGCAGCACAGTTTCAATTAATAAACTTGGTTGTTAAAATATTTTCTGTTGTTTGCAAATGTGTACAAGACTTCAGAGGTTGTGGTATATTGGCATGAGAATGTAATAATACTCTCATGTCTCTTACTTCAAAACAAGTCATCTGTCCGTTGCTCTCTCATTGGTTGCATAGACCCAGCAGATGGCACACCCACTTTCCTTCACATTATGCCTCCTGGTGAGCACTTAAAAATGTTATGACACTCCTGGGAACAGTTTTGAATACATAACTCTCGTATATGCCTTTTGTCAGATGGGTGATGCAGCTCTTCAAATATAATCACCCTAATTTTTTTAAATATGCCTGATATCCACATCTAGCATTATGAAGACAGTTTTTGTGGTACACAAATTATCAAACGATGTACCCAACTAATTGCATTTCATCTTTCACCTATTTATTTCTACGAAGATACACCAATTTATCATCAGAAAACCCCATCCAGGACTAACTTAAGACCAGTCTAAAACTGATGGAAGACTAACACAGTACTGACTGAATCTATGTGGCCACTGCTAGTGTGACCTATTACGGAGTACTGCTCAAATGTTTGGGGTACCCATCAGGTTGGATTAAAGAAAGAGACAAGCAATTCAGGGGCAGGCTGCTAGATTTGTTACCAGTAGGTTCGAACCACAAGTATTAGAGAAATGCTTCAGGGATTCGCTACCCTTTGTAGTCACATTTCTGTCACGATATTATTCCCATTCAACAGGAATGTTGTGTTATTAATTAAATTAATGTTAACAACACTGCAGTTATTGTAATAACTACATGAATGGTGACACACTGACCTGTAGCACAGGTTAGAAGGTTACAGTTTGAGAGATGGCAATGTCAACAAAAATGAGTACAATCCAAAGGTTGTGGTAACACTGATCTGTTGCATAGGCTGAGGTCCATACATAATGTACTTTTAACTACAAAATAAATTTAGAAAAACTGTAATACATAATTAACAAGTCTCCCACAAGTATTATAGTAAATACATTGTACAGTCGTCATAAAAAGTATGAGGATAAACCACTATGTGATTCATATAACAGTACTATAGTGTTTTGCTTCAACATTAAATTTGTAGAACAAAAACAAGCCAGAAAGGCAATGGTCCATAATAAAAACTATGTGGGGTGGCACACTAGTTAAGAGACTGGACCCATCTGGGAGAGCCATGGTTCAAACCCATATCTTTTGTTGAGATCTAAAATTTCTGTATTTCATCGTCAGCTGCTGAAGGGAAATAAAGGTAAGGTTACTTTTATAAGGATACAACTGAATTCCTTCCACATCCTTCCTAAATCTGTATCTGCTCTGTCTCTTATGACATTGTTGACTGAACATTGAATCCTATTCTTAATTCCTTTCTGTTGTGACAATGTTTCCTAGTATTACGGTAATTGTATAATACCTATTAATAGTCAATGAATTTAAGTGACAGAAGCCATATCCACCACTTTAATTGGTTTCTCCAGTACACAGATCTGTGAGAAAATTAAGACTATTACCCTAATTTAATGAAGTAATTAAATCGCACAACATTGTACAAATGAATAAAAGTGTGTCTTCATTGATACTTGTTCCAAACACCATGAATGCAACATTTTGTAATGATGTTAAATGCTTCTGTTTACCGTAAGTTTTCTTTAAATGATATATATTTTTTTTTATTTGCAGTTACTATTCCATATCTAAAAATTCACCTATTGAGGAGAAGGAGTTGTATTCAGAAATTCTTTTAACTTGTTTTTAAATGTTGGTTGGCTATCTGTCACACTTTTAAAGCTATTTGGTAAATGACTAAAGATTTTTGTGGCAGCATAATACACCCGTTTCTGTGCCAAAGTCAGATTTATCAACCCAGAATAGTGAAGATCATTCTTTCTTCTAGTGTTGTAGCTATGCACTTTGCTATTATTTTTGAACTGGGATGGATTATTAATAACAAATTTGATAAGTGAATATATGTATTGTGAAGGTACTGTAAATATCCCAAGATCCTTAAATATATGTCTGCAAGGTGATCTCGGGAGGGCTCTAACTATTATTCTCATTATACACTTTTGTACAATGAATATTTCTTCTCTTACTGATGAATTACCCCAAAACATGCCATGTGAAAGAAGCGAATGAAAATAGGCATAGTAGGTTAATACGTTTATCACCAAAATTTTCAAATAACCCTTATAGCATTAGTATCTGAACTTAACCATTTCAGCACTTTATCAATGCGTTTTTTCACGTTCAATTTCTCATTAACACACACATTCAGAAATTTTGAATATTCTGTCTTAGCAACAGACTTCTGTTAAATGTCTATGTTTATCAATGTTGTTATGCCATTCAATGTACAGAAATGTATATACTGTGTTTTCTCAAAACTTAGTGAGAATCTATTTGCAGATAACCGCTTAATAATTTTCTGAAAGACATTGTTTACAATTGCCGCAGGTCATTCTTGTTTGTTGGGTGTAATTGCTGTACCTGTATCATTAGCAAAATGAATTATCTTTGCATCTTCATGAACATAGAGATGTATGTCATTAATATATATGGCAGTCATACATGTGGTTTACAGCATAGTTAATTACACAAAAAATGACTATTTGGCAATTTTTTTTTTTGAATTATTATTTCTCTTTGTTCGGGTAATGTGGAATACCATCATTTACATGTTTTACAATACCGGTATATAAATAAAATTACTATAGCAGAAACATACCTCGGATCAAGTAGAGAATTCTTTAATACTATGGCGTCAAATTAGTGCTGAACTGCATGTAAAAATCTGCAGATTCATAATTATGACAGCAGCAACCCTGCAAAATAAGATTATATTTTATAATGATGTTAAGTTTTTATGTTTCTACAGTAATTGTTGTTCAAGGGGCATGCATAAGCCTCTAGTGTTAACAGTTCTGGTACATGTACTTAAACTTATCTGATGTTTCAATATATGAATCTCGAGAGTGCCACTGTATCACATTTTGAAAATTCAACAACCTGCCAGCAGTAACCAGCAGCCACTACCTGACAGAGACATTGGGGATTTTACAGAACTTAATCCAGAGGCGGAACAGAGAGCCATATATTGAACAGATTCGCAAGAAAGTCTAAGAGAATCATCAGTCTGTTTCACTGCAATTTAAAAGTCTACAGTTTAGAAATTAGGAGCGATTCCTGCTGATTAGAACGTTCAGAACATTAACTGTTTTAATGAATCGTGTTTCCTATTGATACTGCGAATACTCTCCAAAGGAATAAGTTCGAAAACTTTCAGCTGCAGCGCATCGGTAACAAAACACATTACTCTGAAGGCATCGAATGTAACACCCACAATCTCCGGAATTTCTTATAGGCCTAATACAGCGATAAGGTATAATAGTATTAATCAAGAAGAGTGATTTGTTAGTACACTTGCTCCCGCTACAACACCAAGGCAGATATATCTCTTATTCAAATTTATGCCGCCGTAACCAAATTAAAAATTCGATACGTACATAAGGGGTTAACATCTGAACACAGCTCGCAAAATTTCCAGCCTGATGCAACACGTTTGTCCTTGGTGGCGCACGCTATTACCAAGAACGATGATAACATGCATGCAGTTATCAATTCCATTCTTGTCCTTTCGACCTAGTAACCTAATTAATATTCCGATTCTGTAAACAATGCATTTAGAAGCGAAAAAAGTAAAATAACTAAAATAACTTACGAAACTTACGGATACAGCGCTCAAACAAAAACATGTTCACGTCAGTTGTTTCTACCTAGTTTCCGCGTTTAAAATACTGTCATTGTGCTACCGATCAAATACCGTGAACAAATGGTCACTAGCACTATTCACACGCGGTGATGAAAGAGTTGAAGTGACATTAGTCACAGGATTTCTTATCAGACAACAAACACCGGCTGGGAAATTAGTCATCCCTGTCACAAGGAACTTGAGCTGCAGCTGTCATTGGGACCAAGGATGTTTTATTCTGCGTAAACTGCGCTGGAGTGGACCACTAGCGATATGGTATAGCGTCTTTGGCTAGCCATATAGTGTGGAAAAATCTTTTTCTACTTCATGATTACGTTGAGGCAGTAGGGATAGCGAAACAACAGCTGTGATAACAAAAATTGGGCTTTTTTCCCTCAATGATTTGTTTCAGTCACTACAACCCAACTGTAGAAGCTGCAACGTAAAATCCATCTGCTTTACTAGTATCCTGGTTGATGGGTGATACTGTTAAAACGGCGACTGCAAAGTTATGTAATACAAGAAAATCTCTGTAATTATTACCTCGCAGGAAGGCATCACTATATTCAGAATTAAGAGTTTATTTTCCTGCCTCAGTGCACCCACTACATCATTCATTGTTATTCGCTTTTGTCACACCATTGAAGTGCCCCTAAATGCTATTAAAATAAAAAGAAAGGAACACTTGCCCAGTTGCCTACGAAATTTGTTTAGATTATTAGGCTACTGTTTTATTACCACATCAAGTCATTACTGGACAAATAGCGTCAATATTACAGTGCAGGCATAATAGAGTAATGCAACTGCATACAACAAAAGAGAAGTACCGTACGTGAATTAAACATAGGGATGAATAAAGTGGGGCAAGATTCAAACAAAATAATTTTGATGAACAAAACTTTGAAATTTTTGCATGCTCATGACGGTAGTTCCTCGGTATATAGAAAAACAAGCGCACACAATTTGGTGCTTGCCCGAGTATTGTTGCATTTTAGTCCTTTCGCCTTCGGTTTTTGTGGTAAACAAATTTCAAGATTAGTCCAAAATGTTATTACCAAAAATTTCAGAAGATGTGTCTGATGAATGTATGAACAGTGGGCTAACTTCTTGTCATGTATCGTTTCATCTAAATACTATACATTCCCAACAATTTTGGTTTCATGTCGATAGTAGGAAAAGGAATACAAGGAAACGTGGTAGGTGAATACGGATTAGGGGTAAGAAATGAAAGAGGAAGCTGCGTGGTAGAATTTTGCGCAGAGCATAACAATCATAGCTAACACATGGTTCGAGAATCATGAAAGAAGGTTGTAAACATGGAAGAAGCCTGGAGATGTTAGAAGATATCAGATAGATTATATAATGGTAAGACAGAGATTTAGGAACCAGGTTTTAAATTGTAAGACATTTTCAGGGACAGATGCGGACTCTGACCACAATCTATTAGTTATGAACTGTAGATTAAAACTGAAGAAACTGCAAAAAGGTGGGAATTTAAGGAGCTGGGACCTGGATAAACCGACTAAACTAGAGGTTGTACAGGGAGAGCGAAAGGGAACAATTGACAGGAATGAGGGAAAGAAATACAGTAGAAGAAGAATGGGTAGCTTTGAGGGATGAAGTAGTGAAGGCAACAGAGGATCATGGAGGGTAAAAAGACGAGGCAGGCAAAAAGGAATAGAAACGTCTCAAAAATGAGATTGACAGGAAGTGAAAAATGGCTAAGCGGGGATGGCTAGAGGACAAATGTAAGGATGTAGAGGCCTGCCTCACTAGATGTAAGATAGATGTTGCCTACAGGAAAATTAAAGAGACCTTTGGAGAAAAGAGAACCACTTGTATGAATATCAAGAGCTCAGATGGAAAACCAGTTCTAAGCAAAGAAGGGAAAGCAGAAAGGTGGAAGGAGTATGTAGAGGGTCTATACAAGGGTGATGTACTTGAGGACAATATTATGGAAATGGAAGAGAATATAGATGAAGATGAAATGGGAGATATGATACTGCCTGAAGAGTGTGACGGTGAACCGAAAGACCTAAATCGAAACAAGTCTCCATGAGTGGACAACATTCCATTAGAACTACTGACAGCCTTTGGAGAGCCAGTCCTGACAAAACTCTACCATCTGGTGAGCAAGATGTATGAGACAGGCGAAATACCCTCAGACTTCAAGAAGTCCAATCCCAAAGAAAGCAGGTGTTGACAGATGTGAAAATTACCAAACTATCAGTGTAATAAGTCACTGCTGCAAAATACTAACTACTACAGACGAATGGAAAAACTGGTAGAAACCAACCTTGGGGAAGATCAGTTTGGATTCCATAGAAATATTGGAACATGAGAGGCAGTACTGACCCTATGACTTATCTTAGAAGATAGATGAAGAAAAGGCAAACCTACATTTCTAGCATCTGTAGACTTAGAGAAATCTTTTGACAATTTTGACTGGAACACTCTCTTTCAAATTCTGAAGGTGGCAGGGGCAAAATACAGGGAGTGAAAGGCTATTTACAATTTGTACAGAAACCAGATGGCAGTTACAAGAGTCCAGGGGTTGGGAAGGGAGTGAGACAGGGTTGTAGCCTCTCCCTGATGTTATTCAATCTGTATATTGAGTAAGCAGTAAAAGAAACAAAAGAAAAATTCGGAGTAGGTATTAAAATCCATGGAGAAGAAATAAAAACTTTGAGGTTCGCCGATGGCATTGTAATTCTGTCAGAGACAGCAAAGGACTTGGAAGAGCAGTTGTACGGAATGGACAGCGTCTTGAAAGGAGGATATAAGATGAACACCAACAAAAGCAAAACAAGGATAATGGAATGTAGTCGAATTAAGTCGTTTGATGCTGAGAAATTAGATTAGGTAATGAGACACTTAAAGTAGTAAAGGCGTTTTGCTCTTTGTGGAGCAAAATAACTAATAGTGGTTGAAGTAGAGAGGATATAAAATGTAGACTTGCAATGGCAAGGAAAGCGTTTCTGAAGAAGAGAAATTTGTTAATATCAACTCTAGATTTAAGTGTCAGGAAGTCGTTTCTAAAAGTATTTGTGTGGAGTGTAGCATTGTATGGAAGTGAAATGTGGACGATAAATAGTTTGGACAAAAAGAGAATGAAAGCTTTCGAAATGTGGTGCTTCAGAACAATGCTGAAGATTAGATGGGTAGATCACATAACTAATGAGGAAGTATTGAATAGGACTGGGGAGAAGAGTAGTTTGTGGAACATCTTGACTAGAAGAAGGGATCGGTTGGTAGGACATGTTCTGAGGCATCAAGGGATCACCAATTTAGTGTTGGAGGTCAGTGTGGAGGGTAAAAATCGTAGAGGGAGACCAAGAGATGGATACACTAAACAGATTCAGAAGGATGTAGGTTGCAGTAGGTACTGGGAGATGAAGAATCTTGCAAGGATAGAGTAGCATGGAGAGCTGCATCAAACCAGTCTCAGGACTGAAGACCGCAACAACAACAACATCAAAAATGGCCCCATGGCCTTTGGGGCAATTATGGACAGTTGAAGAGGGATGAGAGTGGAGAGTGCTTACTGTTAACCCAGTCCTGTTGTAAAACAGACTCTAACTTTCAGTTAGATAACTTCACTTTTATAAATGATTTTAAGTAAATTATCTATATTGTACGTGATGAGGAAAACATACCCACAAAACTGACATGACTAATATTAATGAAGAAAAAGTTCAGAGAGCGGTGAAAGAAGTTTTCTTCAAAAATAGGAGTAGGGCCTAGCTAAGCAGATGTATTGTACAAAAGATAATTGCCTCCTCATACTTCTGGACAACAATGCGATTCACATCAGCATTGATATTAACAATATGAGCAGGGATACTGGACTCACTGTACCAACATTGTTCTCATAGGCTACAGCCACTAAATATTATGGTATTTGGTCTGTTTAAGGGATCCCTAAGAATAGCAATAGCTGACTGGATGAGAATGTGTTCTGGTCGCCCAGTCACTATTTCAGAGATCACTATGTTTGATGGGACACAGTAGCATTTCCACTCTCCTTTATCCCCCTGCCCTAACTCTAACCAAAAATGTCACATCTGGCTTCAGTGTGCCTGTATTGTGGCCAATCAATAAATTGATATTCAATGAAGATTATTTTAGGCCATCAGAAGTAACTGAGCAGCCAGGTGCCTCTACACTGACTTGTGATACACTTCCTACTGTGGAACCTGTAACTTTGTGTGATGTTGTACCATCCACTTCAGGTCCAAACCTAACTGAAATGCTGATTCTTGGAGACTGTAGACCATTCCTAAGAGCTGTAAGGCTATAAGCAAAATCAAGGCAAAATAAATCTTCAGTTTACACTAGTGCTCCAGTCAAAGATGAATTGGAAGCAGCAGTCGGTGGCAAAACATGACCAGCTTTATAGAAAACCTCATTCCTGAGCAAGAAGTAATTAAAAGTTTCAGCAGAAAATAAAACCAGTGATGATATAGATAGTGAATCAGACACCCTTTCATTCAGTACACTGGAATCCGAGGATGAGAGCTGCTGCGAAAGAAAATACAGTTGGGAAAGGGGAAACATATGTTACCAATCTGCAGAAAAAGGTTCTGGATTTATATTCACTATTGAGCCATTTAAGTCAGTAGTGAGAATGTCTGATATTATTTGTTGCTTAGCTTCCACAAAAACACCTCTCACACAAAGGGGAGGGAGGATCCTGCAGTTTAGAGTTAATTTTGAAATGTGCAATATTTGTAAAGAAACAAAAAAATTAGGGTAATTTTGATATGTAGGAGGATGCATGGTTGACAACCGTGGAACATGTCAGCTGGACTCCGATCCCCCACCAGTGTAAATCTGTAGGAACTCAAGAAGCTTGTTAAGGCATCGTCTGAGGAGGACCCCATGATATACTTCTTCATTTGGACTTTGAATGTGCATACAAGACGTTCTACCTCACAATTAAATTGGGGGCGAAAAGGAGGAGCAGTCATATGATGAATGCCTTACTCTGCCCAAAAATAATGGAAAGCTTGAGAGACAAACTGTGAACCATTATCCACCACATTCGTATAAGGCAATCCTTCAATATAAAAAAAAATTGGAGTGGGCATGAACCATAGCCAGTGGCTGAAATGAAATACATAAAATAATCATATGTCATTGATGGCCAGGAGTCCCCACATGGAGAAGTTTGACCACTGAGTTGCAAGTCTTTTCAGTTGATGCCACATTGGGCAACTTGCATGTTGATGATTATGAAATAATGATGAGAACAATGCAACACCCAGGCCCCGAGTCTAGAAAATATCCAGCCCTGCCAGGAATAAAACCCAGGCCCACTGCATGGTAGGCAGACATGCTGGCCACTCAACTAAAGAGGCGGACATAGCCACAGCTGAGGTCAAAAGAGAGTGGATAATGTATGGAAATTTAATCAATATGGATGCATTACCACAGATGCTGTCGTGCAGGCCATAGAGAGAGCATCACCTATGAGACTGACTGAAGGGAAGCACACTTTAGCTAAGAAATACAGAAAGGTGGTGACTGAGGGCAAAATAGTTATGCAAAGGATTTGCAAGATTTGTCTCAGTAGACAAGAAATTCAAATCCACAGAGATAGAAACTGAAGCTTCATGTGAGATTGTTTGGGCAAGACTCAGTGCCAGGGGTGGGCATAAAATGATAACTAGATCCTTCTATCACTCAACCCCCTCTACATCTACATACATACTCCGCAATCCACCATACGGTGCATGGCGGAGGGTACCTTGTACCACAACTAGCATCTTCTCTCCCTGTTCCATTCCCAAACAGAATGAGGGAAAAATGACTGCCTATATGCCTCTGTACAAGCCCTAATCTCTCTTATCTTATCTTCGTGGTCTTTCCGCAAAATATAAGTTGGCGGCAGTAAAATTGTACTGCAGTCAGCCTCAAATGCTGTTTCTCTAAATTTCCTCAGTAACGATTCACGAAAAGAACGCCTCCTTTCCTCCAGAGACTCACACCCAAGTTCCTGAAGCATTTCCGTAACACTCGCGTGATGGACAAACCTACCAGCAACAAATCTAGCAGCCCGCCTCTGAATTGCTTCTATGTCCTCCCTCAATCCAACCTGATAGGGATCCCAAACGATCGAGCTGTACTCAAGAGTAGGTCGTATTAGTGTTTTATAAGCGGTCTCCTTTACAGATGAACCACATCTTCCCAAAATTCTACCAATGAACCAAACACGACTATCCACCTTCCCCACAACTGCCATTACATGCTTGTCCCACTTCATATTGCTCTACAGTGTTATGCCCAAATATTTAATCGATGTGACTGTGTCAAGCGTTACACTACTAATGGAGTATTCAAACATTACAGGATTCTTTTTCCTATTCATCTGCATTAATTTACATTTATCTATATTTAGAGTTAGCTGCCATTCTTTACACCAATCACAAATTCTGTCCAAGTCATCTTGTATCCTCCTACAGTCACTCAATGACGACACCTTCCTGTACACCACAGCATCATCAGCAAACAGCCACATATTGCTATCCACCCTATCCAAAAGATCATTTATGTAGATAGAAAACAACAGAGGACCTACCACACTTCCCTGGGGCACTCCAGATGGTACCCTCCCCTCCGATGAACACTCACCATCGAGAACAACGTACTGGGTTCTATTACTTAAGAAGTCTTCGAGCCACTCACATATTTGGGAACCAATCCCATATGCTCGTACCTTAATTAGGAGTCTGCAGTGGCGCACCGAGTCAAATGCTTTCTGGAAGTCAAGGAATATGGCATCTGTCTGTTACCCTGCATCCATGGTTCGCAAGATATCATGTGAAAAAAGGGCGAGTTGCATTTTGCAGGAGCAATGCTATCTAAAGCCATGCTGATGCATGGACAGCAACTTCTCTGTCTCAAGGAAATTCATTAAATTTGAACTGAGAATATATTCAAGAATCCTGCAACGAACCGATGTTAAGAATATTGGTCTGTAATTTTGATGATCCGTCCTTCTACCCTTCTTATATACAGGTGTCACCTGCGCTTTTTTCCAATTAATCGGGACTTTACGTTGGGCAAGAGATTCGCGATAAATGCAAGCTAAGTAAGGAACAAATGCAGTAGAGTACTTTCTGTAAAACTGAATTGGAATCCCATCAGGACCTGGCGATTTATTTATTTTCAACCCATTCAGCTGCTTCACAACCCCAGGGATGTCTATCACTATGTCCTCCATACAGGAATTTCTACGAGACTCAAACGGCGGTATGTTTGTACGATCCTCCTGCGTGAAAGATTTCTCAAATGCTAAATTTAAAATTTCAGCTTTCATTTGGCTGTCCTCCGTTTGCCAGGCCAGACTGATCAGTGACTGACTGAAAGGAAGCCTTTGACCCGCTTACCGATTTTACGTAAGATCAGAATTTTCTTGGGTTTTCAGCAAGATCTTTTGCTAAGGTATGATGGTGGTAGTGGTTGTATGCTTCGCACATCACTCTTTTTACAGCAGCACGAATCTCTACTAACTTTTGCCTGTCCTCATTCTCCCGTCTTTCTTGTACTGCGAGTGCAACTGTCTTTGCTTCCTGAGCATTCTCCGAATTACGCTGTTAAACCACGGTGGGTCTTTTCCGTCCGTAACCCACTTTTTTGGCACATACTTCTCCAATGCGTGATTTACAATGTGTTTAAAATTTGTCCATAATTCTTCCACGTCCATCGTACCGGAAGTAAATGAAGTCGATTCATTTACTAAGTGGGATGCTAACAAATGCTTATCTGCTGTTTCTAGTAAGAATACTCTCCTAGCCTTCTTGACCGACTTTTTAACTTTCGTAACCATAGTCGTAATGACAACATCATGATCACTAATCCCTGTCTCAACACTGACACCATTGATGAGGTCTGGTCTGTTCGTGGCTACCAGATCTAAAATATTTCCATTACACATTGGCTGTCGATTTAGCTGCTCAAGACAGTTTTTGGATAATGTGTTCAAAAGTAATTCACACGACGGCTTGTCTGTACCACCTGTCATGAATCCATAGACATCCCAGTCTATACTAGGTAGGTTGAAGTCGCCTCCGACTAATATAGCATGATCTGGGTACTTCTGCGATACAGAGTGTAGACTCCCTTTGAATGATTCTAGTACTGTGACGGTGGAACCTGGTGGCCAGTAATAACACCCAACAATTAACTTTATTTCTCCTAGCCCTGTTAAACGTGTCCAGATAACTTCACAGTCACACTCTACTTCGACCTCAGTAGACACAATATTTTTGTCAACTGAAATGAAGACACCACCTCCTATGGTGTGTAAT
Source organism: Schistocerca nitens (assembly GCF_023898315.1). Lineage (NCBI taxonomy): Eukaryota > Metazoa > Arthropoda > Insecta > Orthoptera > Acrididae > Schistocerca > Schistocerca nitens. The sequence continues at coordinate 278,758,744 of NC_064618.1, read as the reverse complement.
CTGTCTTTCCGATACACGTTCCAACCCTCACTAAATATTTCAGAACTTCCTATACAGGGTTCAGCCACATCTCAGTCCCAAGAATAATTTGCGTGCCACATGCTTCCTGGAGGGCAGTAAATTCAGGAACTTTATTCCAAACACTCTGAAACTTTACTGCTAATATCTTGATAGCTGAAGTGTCTTTACACTGAGCGCGTCCTGATTTCCCTGCCTGCACGTCGACTGGTGAGTGTTCATCAGGACACCTCGCACTACTGCCTAGCCTAAAAAACCCCCATGTGCACGCCACAAGTACTCTGCTACCCAAGTAGCTGCTTCCTTTGTGTAATGCACCCCTGACCTATCAAGGGGCATCCTACAATTCCCCTCCCAATAGCGCAAGTCTAGAAATCTGCAGCCAAGACCATCACAGAGTTGACGAAGCCTCTGGTTGAGACCCTCCACTCGGCTCCAAACCAAAGGACCCCGATCCACTCTGGGAACAATGCTGCAAATAGAGAGCTCTGCTTGCACCCCGCATGCGAGGCCAGCGGTCTTCACCAAATATGCCAGCCACCTGTACGAACTGACGATTGCCTCAGAACCCAAACGACAGGCATCATTGGTGCCGACGTGAGCAACTACTTGCAGACGACTGCACCCTGTACACTCGATAGCCGCAGGCAAGGCCGCCTCCACATCTCGGATGAGGCCCCCCGGCAGACAAACCGAGTGCACATTGGAATTCTTTCCAGCCCTGTACGCTATTTCCCTAAGGGGCTCCATCACCCGCCTAACGTTGAAGCTCCCAATACCCAGCAAGCCTTGCCCCCATGTGCCTGCTCGGGCCCTGCTGAAGGAGCGGCCACCTGCCCACTGACAGGATGAACGGGCGTGGCCATCCGGCCAGCCTCCACATTGACCCTCCGCCTCGAGCGATGCGAAAGCGTTGCAGTCCGCCACTCATCCTGAGGTGAGGGTGGCCCCAACGCACTGGGTACACTAGAAGGTGCTTCGGCGGCTGAGTCAGCGGACACAGCAAGTGACACCTGGAGTGTCTCAAGCGATGCGCCAGATCCCCCGCCATTGCTGCACCTCGAGGCAGCAGTCTGAAGGTGGCTGACCATGGCCAACAACACACTCAGCTGCTCGCGAACCGCGGCCCGTTCCTCTGCGCCCGCACACAGCACGCACACACCCTATCCATCCTACTGCTAATATCTGAACATATAGAGTTGGGACAAATAAAACAGCAATATGCAACTGCACAGTTGTGTCACCAACTCCAGATTGAGCTGCGATATATGAACAATTACTTACGAACTAAGCAAGCAAATGACCATGACTACACCACTATACAGATGTTACAATGTGATCCTACCCCTGTCTTAGAACAAATGACAACCGCCTACACTCTACCGGTATTAAAATTTGATACTACCCCTTTCTAATTCGAAAATATGCAAAGATCCAAAAAATTTCACCACGCAAGCGCACAAACACACAAAGTAATTTGAATTAAACCTGTGGAACTAATACTAATTTAAGACTTTAGAGAAAACCTCAATTCCCTTGTACATTACGTCCCCCAGTCATACTGTAATCATCAGTAGAGACTTTAATCATCCAATAATTAATTGGAGAAATTACAGTTTTATTAGTGGTGGGCATGATAAGACATCCTGTTACTAAATGCCTTCTCTGAAAACTACCTAGAACAGATAGTTAGTAACCCCATTCATGATAGAACTATATTGGATCAACAAATAGACCTGACCTCTTAGAGGATGTCCACATTGAAATTGGGATCAGTGAATACAATGTAGTTGTGGCAACAATGATTAACAAAGGACGAATAAAACAAGCAGAAATATATATATGTTCAGTAAACTAGAAAAAAAAGTACTGTTATATACCAATGAGGAATCTGAAACTTTCAGCACAGGGCAGGAGCATGTAGAGGAATGGGAGGGAACCTCCATGATATACATTCACTGTAAAGGAACTTCTAAAGAAACAGAGATTACTGCATAATAGATGTAAAACAAACCCTAGGACTACAGATAGAGAGATGCTGAATGAAATGCGTTTGGTTGTCAAGAGAGCAATGCATGATGTCTTCAATGAATACCGTAACAGGACATTGGCCAATGAGCTTTCACATAACACCATGAAATTCTGTTATATGTAAAGGCACCAAAGTTAATATCCAGACCATAGCAAATGAGGCAGGACTGAAATTGAGGGTAGGAAAGCAAAAGCTGAAATGCTTAACTCCATTTTCAAATGTTCCTTTACAAAGAAAAACCCAGGAGAATTGGCCCAATTCAATCCTCATACCACTGAAAAGATGAATGAATTAAGTATTAGTGTCAGTGGTATTGAGAAACAACTGAAATCGTTAAAACTGAACAAAGCTCCAGGGCCTGATGCAGTCCCTGTCAGATTTTATACTGACTTTGTGGCTGATTTAGCTCCTTTTCTAACATTTATCATAGATCCCTCAAATAAAGAACCATGATCATTTCATGGAAAAAAGCAAAGGTCAAACCTGTCTGCAAGAATGGTAGTAGAAATGATCCACAAAACAAATGTCCAGCATCATTGGCATCAGTTTGTTGTAGAATCTTATAACATATTCTGAGCTCAAATATAATGGGATAGCTTGAACAGAATGACCTCCTGAATGCCAACCAGCTTGGATTTCAAAAACATCCATCATAAGAAATGCAAAGCGCACTTCTCTCATGTAACATACTGAAAGTTTTAGCTCAAAGCAATCAGGTAGATGCTATATTTCTTGGCGTAAGAAAATCATTTAACTCAGTACCATACCTACGCTTATGTCAAAAGTCTGCTGATGGAAATTTGTGACTGGATTGAGGACTTTTTGGTGGGGAGGGCACTGCGGGAGTGGAGCGTCATCGTCAGATGAAGAAGTAATTTCGGGTGTGCCCTAGGTAAGTGTGTCGGACCCGTGCTGTTCATGCTGTGTGTTAATGATCCTGCAGACAATATTAATTGTAAAATGAGGCTTTTTGCGGATGGTGCGGTTAAGTTACCTGTAATGAAGTGCTATGTGAAAGAATCTGCATAAATATTCAGTCAGATCTTGATAAGATTTCAAAGTGGTGCAGAGATTGGCAACTTGCTTTAAATCTCCAGAAATGTAAAATTTTGCACTTCATAAAAACATAAATAAATGTAGTGTCCTGTGACCATAATATCAATGAGTCACTGTTGGAATCGGTGAACTCATACACTTTATAGGAATATAATATGGAATGGTCACATAGGTTCAGTCATGGATAAAGCAGGTGATAGATTTCAGTTTATTGGTAGGAATCTGGAGAAGTACAATCAGTTTACAAAGGGAATTACTTACAAATCACTTTTGCAACCAGCTCTAGAATACTGGTCAAATGTGTGGGACCCATCCAGACAGGACTAACAGGAAATTTTGAACATGTACAGAGAAGGGCAGTACAAATCGTCACAGGTTTGTTTAATCTGTGTGAGAGTGTCACAGAGATAGTGAAGGACCTGAACAGGAAGACTCTTGAAGATAGACATTAACTATCCCAAAGTCTACTAAAAAAGTTTCCTGAACCAGCTTTAAATGATTACTCTAGGAATATACTACAACCTTATTTGTATTGCTCACGTGGGTATAGTGATGATAAGATTAGAATAATTACTGCAAACACAGAAGCATTCAGATAATCATTCTTCTCACACTTCACATGTGAATAGAACAGGAAGAAGCCCTAATACCTGGTACAATGGGATGTACCCTCTGCTATGCACCTCATGGTGCTTTGTAGAGTATATATGTAGATATAGATGAAACCCTGCCCAGAGACCTGTCCAGTCAATCTTACTGAAGGAGGTGACTAACTTGATGCAAAACTGGGTCGGAGCTCTGGCATAGCAAGTTACTCCATTGAGCAAATTGTCATGTAAGCAAACTGTCATGTTTCCACATACAAAGCTCACTATGCCAGACAATAAGAGGCCTGGAAAACACCTATGCAAGCTGCAGGCCAAGACGTCCACAGACCAGGTGGACCTGCATGGTTGTCTCCAGTGATGACATTGCCACTACCTGCAACACTGCCTTGAAAGAACCCACCAACTCTGATAACGCCACACCTCCTATCCTACATGTGTAATACACATGGGATTGTATGCCGACCGATTTGGAAGCTGCCATCTCCTTGGTGACATGTGGAAATTACTGTGCAATGGAGGGGGGTGATGGGTCACAGCAGTTTACTTCATTGTGCTTTGTCTCCCAAAAAGCTCATGATGTGGCCAAGCAGCCTTTGCCTGAACACCTAGTCACCAAGAATGCACTCAAGAGCCTCAGATGATGCGAGACTGTGAGGGCGGCCATACATGGCCTTCCCTGACTTGTGTCAAAAGGGAGGTCACTGGGGCTCGGGTTCTACAGCATGACTGACCTCCATCAGGTCGCAAAGAGGAAATGGGTGCCAGCCTACCTATTTGTAGGCCCCGTCTGGCACAAGAAGAACAAAGACATCTTCCAAGTCTGGATGCTGATGCAGTTTGAAGTCAAAATTGCGTCAGACATGGAAAAGTGTAATAGACTAAGCAGTGTTTCCACTGCCAGCAACTGGGCTATATAGCGAAGTATTGCCACAACGCTGAGGCATGCACAAATGCATGTGAGGGCACGACATGCGTGCCGTGCCTGCTCCCAGCCACACACAGCCCCACTGATATGTACATCAACTGCGATGCCAAACATGTGGCCAGCTTTCACAGCTCCTGTCCATAATGGGTCGTGGAAAGAAGCTCAGACAAAGGCACAGAAAGAAGGCCCTCACAACCAGACCTCCTTCCCCTGCTCTACCACCAAGACCATGAGCACTTGCCCCACAAGAGGTCGATGCCAACATGACAACAAAGCATTCGGCGATCCGTTAAAGGATGGTGGGGACTACCAGATGGCTATTGGAGCAGTACATAGCTGCCTTGATGACATCACAGAAGAAATCCTCCAGCTGGTGAATGCTGCTGCCACCAGATCCGGGCTGCATGCTGCTCCCTTGATGAAGAAGCCGAAAAACACAGATTAAAGAAGACTGCAGCCAGCACCCCCGGCACTTGCATGTCTGCAGAGTGGCCGCAAAGCTGTGCAAAGTAACCAACAGATGTGTCAACACCTGTCTGCCCCAAAAGTCAGACAGAACAGTTGCTGCCAGGTGCTCTCGACACCATCCGCACCACTGAGCAACAGCTCGCCTCACATGCCACAGGACCCAGGACGGTGGCCATGAAGAGACAAGCCAAGCAGACACCACCCATGTCACCTGAACAGCAGGGAAATGGCGGGGTGCCATTCACCTTCAGCACCAGTTCGGTGTCGCATCAGGATAGGGTGGAGGCTGCCACACAAGATATGCTTGCCTTCCCAGCCACACCACACTGGGCATCTGGGAGCCCATAATGAGAAATTCTTCAACTGCATGTTGCGCCTCCATATCTAAGTGAAAACTGGGATCACAACCCGAAGTGACCACCCACCTGTGGTTAGGAGAACACCACCATCAAATATTGAAAGGTAGTGACACAGGGTGAAATAATTTTGCAATGTATCAGACATGCTGGCAAGAGGCCTGTCTGACCAATAATGCTGAATGAAATGAATAACTTGGTGTAAAACCAGATTGGCAGCGACAGTAGCTGCATTCCAGGAGCTTGTAATCAGAAATCCTTCGACAGTATGTTGCACCTCAACATCTGAATGAAAACAAAGCAATTCATCCTCATCAAAATTAGGATCTGGCTCCACTGGAAGCCAGGACACAGCATCTGAACTGGAATGCTGCATGGTAGAGTGAAAATGTATTTCAAAGCTTTAGTGAGTCAGAAGCAAGGCCCAACAATGGAAGGAATATGCCGTTTTGTCAAGCAAGTAGTAGTAGAAGTATTAAACAATGAAACCAAGGGCATGTGGTCAGTAAAGGGGTGGAACTTAGACACTTACAAGAACACATGAAACTTTTTTGGGGACATGGATTATAGCAAGTGCTTCATTTTCAACTAGGAGTAGCACTGCTGAGTGGAGTTGAGCTGTTTTGACACTGGATGTTTGGAACCATTCTCATATCGATGTGCAAGAATGGCCATAAATCCATACTGAGAGGCATCTGCAGCCAAAACCAAGTGGTTGCCAGTATGAAAAGGAGCCAAACAAGGAGCAAAATGCAGTTTAGACTTCAAAAGTGTGAACACATGGTTGCAGGCCAGCATCCACAGAAAATGAATGTTGTTGTGGAGCAACTTGTGGAGGGGATTGGCCAATGTGGCTGCGCCCAGAATAAATTTATGGTGGTAAGCAATTTTACCTAAAAATGTTTAGAGTTGTTTGACATTTGCAGGGTGAGGCAGAGCTGTGACCATGGTGAAATGATGACATAAAAGGCTTAACACCATTCTAACAAATGTCACATCCCAAATACACAATGAATGACTGGAAAAAGTGTGACTTGGCCAAGTTTCATTTCAGCCCTGCACTATGAAGACCATGAACAAGGAAAATAAGTTACGTAAATGATCTTCCGTGGATGCACCTATCATGACAATCTCAATTAGGTAGTTGATGCACCCTGAAATGGACATCCGTTGTTTCAAAAACACAATGAAAAATTGCTGGAGCACTAGCCACATGGAACAGGAGACACTGACATTGGTACAATCCAAAGGGTGCAGTAATCACAAAGAACTGTTTAGAATGCACATCCAACAGAACGCACAAGTAGCCTTCAGATAAATCAGTTTTGGAGAAAAATTGGTCCCCTGCAAATTTAGCCAATAAATCGTCCATATGAGGCAAAGTTTTGGTGTCAATGATAAATTGAGCATTAAGTGAAACTTTAAAGTTGCCACAGATGGGAAGAGGACCATTCAGTTTTTTTTTTTATATAATGAGAAGGGATAGACTACTCACTTGATGTAATATGTTGTGTGACCCCCAATGACGTCAGCCTGTCAAGTTCTGTTTTTACTTGATCATGCAAAGCCACTGGACTAGGATGGATCAAGCAAGGTGGTGCAGTGGTTAGCACACTGCACTCACATTCGGGAGGATGATGGCTCAAACCCGTTTCCAGTCATCCTGATTTAGGTTTTCCATGATTTCCCTAAATTGTTTCAGGCAGATGCCAGGATGGTTCCTTTGAAATGGCATGGCTGACTTCCTTCCCCACCCTTGCCTAATCCGATGGGACTGATGACCTTGATGTTTCGTCCCCTCCCCCAAATCGATCAACCAACCAACTAGGATGGACACAGAAAAAGCACAGCCACACCATAGGTTTTTCAGTGAAATGTGGGCTACAAATTTAGTCGAACAACCTAACATATCTGAGAAAAGAGACAATAACTCAGAACATAGAGAATATAACTGTCTTTAATGGACCTGGTCAGAAACGAGGTGCACCATATTTGAAATGGAAAAACCAAAAGCATTGAAAGCATCCAGACTGAACAAATTAGTGGTGCCAGCATTGTCCAATACCAAAAAGTCAAGGAAAGAACCACAGATTTATACACAGTGGGAGCCTTAAATTGCCCCAAAATTGGGATATGCTGCTTGTTGTTACTCACCAGACATTGAGTAACTGCAGGCAATGACAGAGTTCCCAAATCCACATAAGTTTGTGAGTCCAGTGAAGTCATGACTGCACACATGTCCACTTGTAGTCTGAGCACATTGTACATCACTCACACTTTGATAAACAGCTTGCTATGATTCATAATGGGAAGTGGAGGCAGTGTATTTGTCACAGAAGATAAGAAACTCTTATCCACTGGGATAGAAACTGAAGCTGCGTGCAAGATTGCTTGAGCAAGACTCAGTGTCAGGGGTGGACATTAGAGAAAACCTCACTTCACTTGTACATAAGTTCCCCAGTCATACTGTAATCATTGGTGGAGACTTATATCATCTAACAAATAATTGGAAAAATTACAGTTTTGTTAGTGGTGGCATTGATAAGACATACTGTGAAACTTCACTAAATACTTTCTTTGAAAATTACAAAGAACAGATAGTTAGGAACCCCACTCATGATGGAAATATATTGGATCTAAAGGAAACAAATAGACGTGACCTCTTTGAGAATATTCACATCGAAATTGGTATTAGTGAACATGACACAGTTGCGGCAACAATGATTACCAAAGTACAAGGGTCAAATAAAGCAAGCAGAAAGATATATATGTTCAGTAAACTAGATAAAAAATCAGTAGTGTCATATTTCAGTGAGGAACTTGAAACTTCCAGCACAGGGTAGGAGGATGTAGATGAACTCTGGTTCAAGTTTAAAAGAATAGTTGACCATTCACTGGATAGATATGTACCCAGTAGAACTGTTCATAATTGGAGGGAACCTCAATGGTATACAGTCACTGTAAAGAAACTTCTAAAGAAACAGAGATTACTGCATAATGCATGTAAAACAAAGCATAGAACTATAGATAGAGAGATGCTAAATGAAATGCACTTGGCTCTCAAGAGAGCTATGCATGATGCTTTCAATGACTACTGTAGCAGAATGTTGCCAAGTGAGCTTTCACAGAACACAAAGAAATTCTGGACATATGTAAAGGTTGTTAGTGGCACCAAAGTTAGTTTCCAGTCCCTAGCAAATGAGATGGAACTGAAATTGAGGGAAGCAAAACAAAATCTTAAATGCTTAACTCCATTTTCAAGCATTCCTTTACAAAGGAAAACCCAGGAGAATTGTTCCAGTTTAATCCTCATACCACTGAAAAGATGAATGAAACAAGTATTCATGTCAGTGGTATTGAGAAACAGCTGAAATCATTAAAACTGAACCAAGCTCCAGGGCCCGATGGAATCCCTGTCTGATTTTATACTGAATTTGTGGCTCATTTAAGCCATCTTCTAACTATAATATATCATAGATCCCTCAGACCAAAAAACCGTGTCCATTTCTTGGAAAAAGGCACATGTCACACCTGTCTACAAAAAGGGTAGTAGAGGTGATCCACAAAACTAACGTCTAATATCCTTGACATTGACTTGTAGAATCTTAGAACATATTCTAAGCTAAAATGTAATGAGATAGCTTGAACAGAATGACCTCCTGGATGCCAACCGGCATGGATTTCAAAAACATCAATCATAAGTAACCCAACTTGCACTTTTCTGACATGACGAACTGAAAGCTTTGGACCAAGGCAACCAGATAGTTGCAGTATTTCTTGAGTTCCAAGAGGCATTTGACTCAATACTGCACCTATGCTTATTATCAAAAGCATGATCATATGGGGTATCAAGTGAAATTTGTGATTGGAATGGGGACATTTTTGTAGGGAGGACACAGCATGTTTTGTTGATGGAGAGTCATCGTCAAATCTAGAAGTAACTTCAGGTATGCCCCAGGGAAGTGTGTTGGGATTCATGCTTTCTTGTTGTATACTAATGTCCTTACAGACAATATTAATAGTAAAATGAGGCTTTTTGCAGATGATGCAGTTATCTATAATGAAGTCTTTTGTGAAAGAATCTGCGTAAATGTTCAATCAGATTTCGATAAGATTTCAAAGTGGTGCAGAGATGGGCAACTTGCTTTAAATCTTCAGAAATGTAAAATTTTGCACAGCAAAAAATGATAAAAACATAGTATCCCACCACTATAATATCACTGAGTCACTGTTGGAATCGGCCAACTCATAAAAATACCCGGGTGTAGCACTTTGTAATAATATGTAATGGAATGATCACATAGGTACCATCATTGGAAGTGCAATCAGCCTACAAAGGAGATTGCTTACAAGTCACTCTTGGGACCAGTTCTAGAATATTGCTGAAGTGTGTGGGACCAGCACCAGATAGGACTAACAGGGGATACTGAACATATACAGAGAAGGGTAACACAATGGTCACAGGTTTGTTTAATTTGTGGGAGAGTGTCACAGAGATAGTGAAGGAACTGAACTGGAAGGCTCTTGGAAATAGACATAAACTATCCTGCGAAAGTTTATTAACAAAGTGATGTGTCGGCAGCTGGGCCAACACCTTGTAGAATGAAGTGGCTGAAAGTGCACGCTAAACTAACGCAGACGGGCGTGAAGTACTGGAACATGAGACTTATTAATGAATAAGAAGAAAAGTACGTAGCTGGAATAATATACTTAACTTTATTCTCTTGTTGGAATACATCTCTTGAATAGTAGTAAGCTATAAGCACTGATACAAATGGCGCCTTGCTAGGTAGTAGCTATGGAATAAGCTGAAGGCTATTCTATCAGTCTCTCGGCAAATGAGAGGAAGACTTGGTAGGTCTGGTCGCAAGCTATGTCGTCCGTACAACTGGGGCGAGGTCTGTCCGTGTATTGTGACCTGCCATGTGGTGGCGCTAGGATTGCGATTACACCGTGGCGACACGCGGGTCCGACATGTACTACAGGACCGCGGCCGATTTAAGTTACCACCTAGCAAGTGTGGTGTCTAGCGGTGACACCACACAAAGTTTCAGAAGCAGGTTTTAAATAATTATTCTAGGAATATAATACAACCCCCTACATATTGCTCACATAGAAATTGTGAGGATCAAATTAGAATAATTACTGCACGCACAGAGGAATCCAAAGAATCATTCTTCCCGTGCTCCATACATGAATGGAACAGGAAGAAGCCCTAATAACTGGTATAATGGGATGTACCCTCTGCTATGCACCCCATGGTACTTTGCAAATTATAGACGTAGATATGGATGTAGATGTAAGCACTGGAGACACAAAATTAACATCCATGTCCACGTTTGCAGGAGGTTGGTTGGTTGGATTAAAAGAGGGGGGAAAGGGACCAAACTACAAGGTCATCAGACCCTTGTTCCAAATAAAACAATGCCACAAGTGTGAGAATAAAATAAATGAGACTGACAACTCAAAACGGAATGAAAGGAAAAATCACAACAACAATGAAGAGCGACAAACATGTAAATGGACAAAAGGGGACAAGAAAACCACAGAAACACAAAAAACAGGGTGAAGAGATTAAAACAACAAAGCAGATTACCATGGCTGGCTGACCACGAGAATAAAAAAGGAGCAGCCAGCCACTCTGCAACACATTGAAACCTCCACCCTAGAAGCACTAGGGGGAAGGACACACAGGGACAAAAGACATGGGCTAAAACTTAGATCAAAAGATAAAACCCACCCTCATGAATAAAATGTAAAACTAAGTCAGCCGATGAGGTGTGGCAACAAGTCCAGTAAACAAAGATTTCATCGCTGGGCAGTCATTGTGGGACAGTGCACCAGAATATGAGCCACTGTCAACCGGGCACCGCACCGACACTCAGGTGGGTCTTCATGGTGCAGGAGGTAACCGTGGGTCACCCAAGTGTGGCCAATGTGGAGCCGGCAGAGGACAACTGATTCCCTGCAGGAGGCCCGCATGGAAGTCTTCCACACATTCATAGTCTCCTTAATGACATGCAGTTTGTTCTGTGTACCATTATTCCATTCCATCTCCCAAAGCTGAAAAACCCTATGACATAAGTCAGAATGCAGGTCAGGTTCAGAGATGCCCATCTCCAGAAGCAACTTCAGCATAGCCTGTTTGGCCAGCCTGTCAGCAAGTTCATTGCCTGGTATGCCAACATTCCCTGGGGTCCACGCAAACACCACTGAATGATGGTACTGTCCAGGGCATAGATGGACTCCTGGATGGATGCTACCAAAGGATGGTAAGGGTAGCACTGGTCGATAGCTTGAAGGCTGCTCAAGGAGTCAGTACAAAGAACAAACGATTCCCCAGGGCATAAACGGGTATACTGAAGTGCAGGAGAGATGGCCACCAGCTCTGCAGTGAATACACTGCAGCCATCAGGCAAGGAATGCTGTTCAAAATGGCCTCTGTGGAGGTAGGTGAAGCCAACATGACCATCAGCCATCAAACCATTGGTATAAATCACTTCAGAGCTGTAGAAGATGTCAAGAATCAAGAGGAAGTGACAGCGGAGAGCGGCAGTAGTAACTGAGTCCTTAGGGTCATGCGAAAGGTCCAGAGGAATCTGCAGCCTAGGTGTACACCATGGAGGTGTACATGGACAGACCTGGATGGGAGGTAGTAAAGGGAAGTACTCCAGTTCAGTCGCTACGGTTCCTGTAATATCCCTTATAGCTGTGGAGGGCAGGGGTCCGCATTGCTGGGAACCAGGTTTCCTGGAGGGCAATGTAGAAAGCAGGTGTAAAGCTTAAAAGTTGCTGTAGCTCAGCCAGGCAGTGGAAAAAACCGCCACAATTCAACTGGAGGATGACATCATTGTGTGACTGGGAAGGCATGCAACATTCAATGAGGCACCTGCTTCCACCGACATTTACCTGAGCAGTCTATATCCATTGTGTCTGAGGGTCCACCAGCAGACGCCAGAATCTCCACCCCATCCTCAGACACAGAGCTTTTAGGTAGTGGTGGTGTGGGTGCCACCGCAAGTTCTTTGTTCTTGGGGGTCTTCTTTTTCGATTTCTTGCACTGTTCCTTGAGTTTCCCTGGCTGGGAGGACTTCACTGAATCAGTCTCTGGGACTGAGGATGAGCGTGAAGCCCTACAACCAGCTGCTTTTGGGCTCTTAAGCCACTGGCGGGTACTAGCAGAAACCTGGGAAGGGAATGACCCAAGGGACACTTTCCTAGCAAGAGGAACTGAAGAAGCGTTATGCTTCTCTGGCTCAGAAGTGGGGACTGTGGTCCCCGATGGTTGGGGGATGTTGCTCCTGAAGTAGGTGGTGCAGGGGCAACAGGGAGGGAAGTGTCCCCCACCACCAAGAGGGCAGGTGTAGTCTCCCAGTTCTGAGAGGCAACAGGAATTCAAGGAACTGATGAGGCAACAACTGATCTCATAGCAGCGGCATATGAGGAGGTCATAGCTACAGGATACAGGCGCTCAAATTTCCTCTTAGCCTCAGTGTAGGTCAGTCGGTCCAGGGTCTTATATTCCATGATTTTCCTCTCTTTCTGTAAAGTCCTGCAGTCTGGCAAGCAAGGTGTATGATGCTGTCCAAAGTTGACACAGATGGGAGATGGACCACATGGAGTATTGGGATGTGATGGACATCCACAATCTCATCAGGTGTGGCTGGAAGTACAGTGGGAAGACATATGGCCAAACTTCCAGCAATTAAATCACCGCATCGGAGGAGGGATATATGACTTGACATCACAGTGGTAGACTGTCACCTTGACATGTGTCACCCTCGAAGGCCAAGATGAAGGCAGCAGTGGCAATCTGGTTATCCCTCGGATCCCTATGGATGCACCGGATAAAATGAACACCTCGCCGCTCAAAATTGGTGCACAGTTTGTCGTCAGACTGCAAATGAAGGTCCCTGTGGAATATAATACTCTGGGCCATATTTAAGCTCTTATGAGGAGTGATGGTAACAGAAACATCCCCCTACTTGCCACAAGCGAGTAATGCCCGTTCTAATGTTTTTGATGAGAAGAATGTGTGGAGTTGGATTGCTACCTCCTCACTTCTTTTACACACATAGACTCACTTAGTATGCACAGCCGATCTTCTTCTCTGGATGGCCAGCTACGTCAGTCTCCAAAGCTTCTCCGAAGAATGATGCTAGTTAAAGGAATATATACGACTCACACACCCTTACTCTACTCGTGAAATAAGTAGGTACTCAAAGAATACTTTTAGTCCACTGTCGATGTATTTCAACTTCCATAAAGAACAAAATTATCATTTCCCACATAAACATTAGACTTCCTGTAAGTCACCTGTGTCGTCTCACGTTAGACACAAATTGAGATACATTTACACATAGTTGATTGAACAACCACGGAAATCATGAACAAGTCTTGCCTGTAGCACATCTGTGTTAAAAGTTACTAAAAATCTTTTTTCAACTCAGCTGTTTATTTAATCACTACAATAGTCAAAGTTATAAAACAGCACAGAATAACACAGAAGTTCCTTGGGGCTGCCGTGTTCTTTCATTGTGACTTCCTTGGCGTGACCGACAAGTACTTGTCGGTGCCATTCGAACACCATGTCTACAGTCTCCTCACTACGCACTTCGGACCTGCACACACAGACAGGTGTCACGCAGTAGATAGGCTCTCTCACACTTATATTTGAAATATCGGGTGTTCAAGACAGTAGGAGTCTGAGTGGTTCTAGAATTTACGCGATAATTCTTGCGACACTACACCATGACTGGGCAGAGGACGCTGTTTTTATCAAAACTGACCCAGAGCGCATTTCGGACAAGCTCTCCACCTCCACAAACTTGTCCTCCAAATGCTCCACAAAAAACTGAGGCTTTATGGACATGAAAGATTCCCCATCAACTCTCGTATGTACAAGGTACCAGGGTGAATAAGCTTCACTGCCATCCTTAGCCTGACATTACTCAAATGGTGTGGCCAGGGAGGGGAACGACTTGGACTCATATTTCTTAGTTTTGTAGTCAGACTTTGCCCGCTTAGAGACTGCTGGCAGTGCACCACCAGCAAGAGATGATGTACTATGCTTCATGGCATGTCATTCACCCTGATGCCACCCGCTCCGACCAGGTACCCTTCCCATGGGTGCCACCCAGCCGCAGCAAAGGCCACATGGCAGGATGACCTTTGCCAGGAGTCCCAGTGCCCCAGGGTGACAGACATCTACTCCTTGGCATACATGGGGACTTAACAGCGGTGCAAAGAAGTCCATGGTCATCGTGGGCAAAGAAAGTGACATAGCATAATGCATGGTGGAAATGCACGCAGGAAGGTGTCCTCACCCAAGAGATGGAGAATGGGCAGGACTGCAGTGCAACAACAAGAAAGTGGGTTAAGATCTCAATGCATGATGGACATGATGAACCATGTAAGGCGCCCTTCCCCAATTGGCTCACTCTTCAGGAAAATTTTGAAAAATGGAAATCAAACCCTACAGGGGGCCATCACAGAAAGGCTGAAATGTGTGAGACTCCTTTTAGTTGCCTCTAATGACAGGCTGGAATACCTCGGGCTTATTCCAATCCCCAGACCCGCACAGGGGTCTGCAGGAGGGGGCTGGGAACAATGTACAGGTGTTATATGTACTTTTTTCCTGTAGTTGTTATAAGTCACCCAGTACTTATGGCACATGGCCCTGTCATGTTGCACAACAGTGTGGGCAAGATGGAAGCATGGAATGCTGATGTTGCTGTGGTTGTTGTTGTTGTTTGGCACTTTGCTGGCCAGTGTGGTGCAGAGGCCACATTTGTATGGCTGCCACATTGTCCTCCTCCCAAGAACTGACTGATGACCTGGAATAGGAGCAACCATGGTGATGTCATGCCTCAATCTGAACCAGCAACATGCAGTACCTTGAAAGATTGAGTAATATTTAACACTTGAGCCAAAGTTTGTTTCTCAAGGTTGTAGTGCACATTGACACATCTTCTTGTCAGGAGCCAACTAGATGATGGTGTCACAGACCACAGTATCAGCATAGTAATGAGATGAGCATTGGTTACAAACTGACATTTGCCACTGAGGCCATGGCATTCAGCCACCCAAGCTCGGTAGGACTGGTGGGGCTGTTTACGGCAATGATAGAACAGTACACACTGCAGTAACATTTGTGTATTTGCGGTGATGATTTGACAACAACTTACACATTGCATTGGATGAAAATTATCCAGGTTCCTGAAGTGGAGCTAACTGGCACAGCAATTGGTAGATCCGATGAGAAATACAAGAAAGCAACAAAGCCTTACACATGTTTGCCTCAATGACACCAAAAGCAAGAAAGTGTTGTTGATGCTGTTTCTTGTAAGCCTCCCAATCTTTGGTTGCATTATTGGTAGGGGGAAAGGACATTGAAGCCCGCAAAGTCAATGTGACTGACAAGCTGGTGATAGCAAAGGTAAGAGTGTGCTATTGCTCGAGGAGAGGTTGGAGCACAACCTCCATGAGCAGAAGAACTGAAGGAACAACCAAATAAACTGAGCACTTGAATGTGAACACCACACTCATTGCTAATTGTGTCATACTGTAAGAAACAAATGGGAGCATGGCCACAATGAACCACAGTTTATTCTTCTTGGCATATAAGCAATTAACAGTTGAGAATACAGACACAAACATAGAAACAACCCAGGTACTGGCACAAGCAGTTGCTGACAACAATTATGAACACAATACGAGAGCGAGTATTGGCTGCACTGTGCTTATAAAGAGAAGGGCTATGGTAAGTGGCACAGCTCACTGCGTGTGAAGCTGGTAGCAGTTCCACGTGGATGCTGTTGGTGGAATATTAAAACTTTAGTGCACTGGTAGCCTGGTGCTGCAGTGTATATCTGAATATTATGTACAGGGTTATAGCACATTGTATTACTTTTTCATACAAATTCCTTATAAAAACAAATAATTTGTAAAGTTTTATGTTTAGATAAATATTTACATATTTTGATTCCGGTAATTTTAATATGAAATTCAAAAAATAAGCATAATTCTTTTGACACCATTGCCTCTAGTGCTACTATTTTTCTAAGAAATTTGCATAATTCTACAAATTTTAATTATTTTGACATTATTATGAATAAGATATATTGTTACTCAGCACATAGTGGAAATGTTGTTAGTTGTGGAAAAGACAGCAAAAAGTCTGCTAATCAAGTGAGCTTTTGACCAGAAAGCCTTCTTCTGAATTAGACAAAACACACACACACACACACACACACACACATTCACACAAATGCGTCTCTCACACATGCCAGGCTGACAAAGCCAGATAGTGAGCCACTACACATGTTGGGAGAAGCGGCCTGGGTGGTGGGAGTAAGAAGAAGGCTGGGTGGGAAGGGGAAGGGATAGCAAGGTAGGGGTGGGGGATGGTAAAGTGCTGCTTGTGGTAGCATAAATGAATGAGGTGGAGAGAGGGTAGGGCAGATAGGTGAAGTTGGGAGGTAGATGTAGGGCAGGGAGGAGGGGAGGAGTGGGAAAGGAGAGAAGTAAACAGACTGTGAGTGTGTTGGTGGAATAGAAGGCTGTGTAGTGCTGGGATGGGAACAGGTAAGGGGATAGGTTGGTACTGAATAATGAAGGTCAAGGCCAGGTGGGATACGGGAATGTAGGATATATTGCAGGGAAAGTTCCCACCTGCCCATTTCAGAAAAGCTGGTGCTGGTAGGAAGAATCTGGATGGCACAAGCTGTGAATCAGTCATTGAAATGAAAAAGATCCTGTTGGGCTGGGTGCTCAGCAACTGCGCAATCCAGCAGTTCCTTGGCCACAGTTTGTCAGTGGCCATTCATGCAAACAGACAGCTTGTTGGTTGTCATGTCCACGTAGAATGCAGCACAGTGGTTACAGCTTAGCTTGTAGATCACATGACTGGTTTCACAGGTAGCCCTGCCTTTGAGGGAGTAAGTGATGCTTGTGACTGGGCTAGAGTAGGTCGTGGGGTAGGGAGCAGGAGATGTGCAGGGATGGACAAGGATATTGTGTAGGTTTGATTGGCAGTGTAATACCACTGTGGGAAGGGTGGGAAAGATAGTGGGTAGGACATCCTCATTTCAGGGCCTGACGAGAGGTAGTCAAAACCCTCCCAAAGAATTTGATTCAATTTCTCCAATCCTGGGTGGTACTAAGTCACCAGGGAATGCTCATCTGTGGCTGTATGGTGGGACTTTGGGAGGTGGTAGGTGACTGGAGAGATAAGGCACAGGAGATCTGGTTCTGTACAATGTTAGGAGGGTAATTATGGTCTGCGAAGGCCTCAGTAAGATCCTTGGTATATTTCAAGAGGGACTGCTCATTACTACGGATGTGCTGGTCACAGGTGGTTAGGCTGTATGTAAGGGACTTCTTGATATGGAATGGATGGCAGCTGTTGAAGTGGAAGTATTGGTGGTGGTTGGTAGGTTTGATATGGATGGAGGTACTTATGTAGCCATCTGTAAGATGGAGGTCAACGTCAAGGAAGGTGGCTTGTTGGGTTGAGGAGAACAAGGTGAATCTGTTAGGCATTGGGAGTGGTAGTAGTCAATAGCACGAAGGCCATTGGCATTAGGGATGTTAGTGTAAAGGCAGATTGTATCAATAGTTATGAGCAGGCACTATGTGATAAAGGAACAGGAACTGTGGAATTTTTTTTTTTGCAAGCAGTCACTAGTCATAATATCTTTCAAGGCATATAAAAACAATAGTATAATATATATTGGATTAATTTGCCAAATTAATCTGTTTTGAAATATATGATAAATTTACAGTTGAGATCTAATTTCTGAATAATACAAAATATCAAATCAATTTGGATACAAAAGAAAATAAATACTAATGCTCAGTTCATGCAAAATGGTTACGCAGATCAAGGCAAAGATGGAGAGATTTCAGTATTGCTGGTTCCAAGTGACAGTTGTGGTACATGCATAAATGGACTTTGCACTTGAAGAAAGGATGTATCCTGTGAATCATGTCTCTCAAATGCATATGTAGAATTTTTTCGCTTATCTCCATCGTCAGCCATGACAACTCATACCAATTAGAATAAAAATTCACTAAAAATCACACTACAATGTTCACGGCAGAGTGCTCAGAACACTACTGACTGCTCATTGTATTGGGAAGAATGTGTGTCATCAGCTGCACAGAACCAGTGTAAACTCGAATACTGTCATTTGTGATGGCAATGTTGCAGGGTGTCGTTGGTTGAACCTGAGATTCCAGATGGCCAAGCTGAATCTGGGACCCATGGCGCCACTTTTCATCAGGGGGCCGATCAAGTTCAATAGCATCAAGGGGCAGTGCAGAGAGATACAGCGGTATTTGGAAGCATTGCTTTATTCACATAATTTACAGTACTACGATGGGTGCAGTGTAGTTTCACCGTGCCACCTGCAGCATTGTTGTGTGAGTCCAGCTGGCTCAGCAACTCCTGGTATGCCAACGCCATTGCTCTGTCATCAAGGCCACTCAGCTGGGAGTCGGCTGCGCTCTGCCTGGTAGTCGCCTTGCCAAGGAGAAGCGGTAGGCACTGCTCTACTGCCTGTGGTTCCGGAGACTGTTACAGTCCCTGGTCCCCGCTGCCCTCTGCCCCATTTGGCCTGCTGTGTCCGACCATGGGACGAAGGTGGTTGTACTGGTCACCCGTGGCCCTCAACTGCCGCTGCTCCCAGGGCAGGCCCGGACTTGAACCCGCACCATCTTGGTGCGGTGCCGCAACTTGCCGCTAGTGGTGCTTGCCGGATTGCAACATCCGCCGCCGCCTCTGACGATGCTGCACCTCCCGTAGCATACGCCTGGCCCAGACCCCGGTACACCAGGTGTGAAGTGAACGTGGCCAGTTCTGGATCTACTGTAGACCGCTGTCACTGCCCTCCTTCAGGCAGACCATGCAATCTCCAAGTACCCGGCTGCTGTTCCGTCCCACCCCGGTGTTGTGTCCTCGAAGGTGGAATACAGCCCGAACAAGTACATAGAAATAAAGTAGTGTAGTGTCAGAGAGAGACAGAAACTATGGCAGGGGTAAATTCCCATACATCAGCCACTTACACATCATCATTCCCAGCTCTGACCTACTGCCTCGCCTCATACATCACATAACTTACAGCAATGCTGCAGTTCCCTGCCTCATGGTTGCTCCAGTCCAAACAGTATGTGCAATATGCCACTATAGCTCCACACATTGTTTACTCTGCCTGGCCCACTGGCTGCTGACTATTACCACAGCCTGCCATTGGCCCCAGACTTCACACTCAACCGTGCCTTTACTGAATTTTTAACAAAATTCCCCTTTTCTATGACTAAGACTAATACTAGTGCAGCACACCTTCCCCCTCTCAACAAGATTCGTCCCAAATTGAATTATAACAGCCATGGCCTGTGGCTGCGTAACATACCTTTTTCACAAAACTTATATGCTACAGACTAAAACTAACGAGAACATAAAAACATTAATGCTATCCCTATACACTGTTTACACTGGTTACCCATTCCATAGGCAACTGATGTGTTGGCACCTCCTCTACTGGTGCACGTTTCCACGCTCTCCACAAGGCTATACTCAAGAAAAATAGAAAAACGGCACACCCTGTGGCTGAAATGCTCACTGTCATTATCCTGTTGTTTCTATGCTGTTGTAACGTTCAAACGTGTTGCAATACTTTATTAACCATGACAGATCCTTCCTGTGCATTAATAAAGGAATGCAACATTTCCAAAAACTCTGGATTTAATGTGGAGTTTAAATATGTCAGATTCTGCAGTGGTAATATCTCCAGAACCCCTTCCGGATGAAACAACATCCCCTGTGTCAAAGTTAAAGCTGTTTCACCCATACATGATGCTGGAAGATGGAAATCCTTCCCCACAATTTCACAAGCCATACTATTTGTAATTATTTCAATCTCCCGCAGTTGCAACCTCCTTATTTTATTCGCTCTCTGATTGGTATAACAAGTGACCATCACCCATATCGGCATAAATACCAAATATAACCAATGCCTCCCTACCTTCTGGAAGTAGGAATGTGTCGATAACACCTCTTTCTCACAATCTGAAGCATACTTCGCATGTACTACTGTCCAAAAAAACAGGTTGATTAGGGCAAATCATCACTCGTCCTTTTGTAGAAAAGGAACAAACTATGCCTGTACCACTCCTTTCCACTACAAGTTACTACAACATCATACAACATCCTCAAAAATTCCCAATAGTACACTCCGCCCCTATCGAACTCTCTGAAAATAGTCTCCCCCATACAATGACAAAAAAACTAAAACAACAAACAAGAAAAATGCAACTATTATCTGGCCCACCAAAACACACAAAAAAAATGCAAATTATCCCTTGATACAAAAACACAAAATGTAAACATGCCATACAATATTACACAGATAATAATTTACTCCCTCCGTGACCATAATGCATACGGAACATTATGCATATGCTGTTGTCCCTCTGCTGCGAACTTCTTCTTCAATTTGGGTCACTTCTTTGTAGTTGAGGTAATCCATCCAACATTCCTTTAAAAGGCTTTACTCTATGTACATCGATAACAGATGTTTTTGTTGACAGCTACAGCTGCACTTTAACATTTACAGGGAAGGTCATCTCCACGATTTCGTCTTTCCCTTAGGAGTATATGGATTCATGGATTCATGATCAGTACCCATTGATCTACCCTGTACTGTGGTAAAGGTCCCAACCACTTTTCTGTTCTTCCTGCCTTTCCAATGCTTTTGTATTGGCCTTCTGTACCCTCTTCCAGACTTCCTGTATTGTCCGTGCAAATTTCCTCACTTCGTCCCCTTTAGCTCCTGATTTCAGACATAGAACGTCAAACAGTGATGCCATCTTTCTTCCTTAGACCACCTCGAACAGTGACATTCTGACTCCCGAATGTATTTTGATGCTATAACTCGATACCATGTACGAAAGATAAACATCCCAGTTATCATGGTTTCCATTCACATAATAACTTAGCATTTTTGAAATTGTCTTATGTACTCACTCCATTCTCCCATCCACCTGTGGATGAAATGGACTGGACTGTAATTTTTCAATAACCAACACAACTGTGACATTAATTCGGACATGAAGTTTGTTCCCTGATCCGTAATTATGGTATCAGGCACCCCAAACTTCAATAACCAGTTATTGACTAAAGCCTGTGCTACCACACTTGCCTCTTGGTCTGGTATTGTGACCATGGCTAGAAGCCTTGAAAAGTGATCAATTATAGTTGAAATGTAATGATTCCCTTCCAGTGTTTTGTTATGTGGCCTGCAGATATCTAGCCCAATAAACTTGAAAGTTTTCAAAGCCTCTGGTAATCGTTGCAATGGAATCCTTGCATGCATCACATCCACTCACTGCACACATGGCACACAATTTGCTATGTATTGTTCCACATCCCTTCTCCGAGTGCACCACCAAAATCATTCTGCTACTCGTCATTCCATTACTCTATGACTCCCAAGCCCTGAAAGCACATGATCATGGGCCTGCTTCAAGACTTCCTCTCTCAAACTCTTTGGTACCACTACCCATGGTCCACATCTGGTAACTCTACACAACAAATTTCCTCCACAATGAAATGTGATTGTGTTCTAAAACCCTGGCACTCCTCATCCTCTGCTTGTGCTCTTTACCATTCCGCGACACTCTTACCCATTACTACTAATGCATCTAACCTGTGACTTAATGCATCTGCATTCCCATGTTTCTTCCCTGGCTTATGAATTACTTCAAGTAAAACTCATTTAATTTTAGAGCCCACTGTGTTAAGCAACTAGAAGGATCCTTGATTCCCAGTAACTATCTCAACACCGCATGATCTGTCATGACGTTAAACTTCCTACCATAAAGGTAATGACAAAAATACGTTACTCCAGATATTACAGCCAACATCTCCTTTTCCATTGTGAAATAATTCTTCTCTGCCCTATGTAACTGTCTGGAAGTATATGCCACCGGATGCTCCTGTCCCTTTACCATTTGCGTACGCCTCGCCCGGACCCCGGTACACCAGGTAGGAAGCACACGTGGCCCATCCTGCACCCACTGCAGACCACTGTCACTGCCCTCCTTCAGGTAGACCATGCAATCTCCAAGTACCCGGCTGCCATTCCGTCCTGCCCCAGTGTTGTGTCCCTGGAGGCGGAATACAGCCCGAACAAGTACATAGAAAAAAAGTAGAGGTTTACGTAGAATATTTACAACATCGTTGCCAGACTGGCCCCTATAAGCGTAGACCAGCACAGGTCCAACCCGACTCTCAACTGACCTGGCACACCCCCTCAAGCGAAAAGTGTCTGACTATTTATACTGCTTTTCCCCTCACTTCTGATGTAGTGTCAAATAGAGACAGAAACTATGGCAGGGGTAAAGTCCCTCAGCCACTTACACATCGCCACTCCTGGCTCTACTGCCTCTCCTCATACATCGCAATAACTTAAAGCAATGCTGCAGTTCCCTGCCTCACGGTTGCTCCACTCCAAACAGTACGTGCAGTTAGCCACAGCAGCTCCGCACCATGTTTACTCTGCGTGGCCTACTGGCTGCCAGCGGCCCCTGACTTCATCACCCAACCGCGCCTTTACTGAATTTTTAACAAAATTCCCCTTTTCTATGACTAAGATTAATACTAGCGCAGCAGCAACTTTAGGACATCCGGATTTAAGTGGCGTCTAAATTTTGAAAAACAAAAATGTTTTATTTGAAAAAATATATGCAAAAAGTTGTGATCTATGTGATATGAAAGCATTGTTTACATGGTAGAGGGTGTTACAGTATTCAGATATTGTGGACACATTACTCAACCCTAACTTGGCAAATCGTATTCATCATTAAAATGGTGCATCTTATTCATCATTAAAATCAATGTGATACTATGTTCAGTTTCAGTACAACATGTGTGTGTGTGTGTAGTCTGTATTAGTTATCTGTGAAGAAGAACGTCATTTGAAAGCTTTGCAAAGTTTTCAGTCTTGATTACACACCCATTCAGCACCTCAGCTTTACAGTGAATTGTTACTTCTGTTCCATCCATTACTTATTGTTGCACAATTTTGAGAAGCTATCTTGAATCATTTGCATACATCACCAAATCACAAGGCAATATTGATGGCAAAATATCTATATATAAAATGAACAGAAATACTACAAGAGAGAGCCTTGCAGCACAACTTTTTTGACTGATAACAAACTTGATCCAGAATGAGATTTTCACTCTGCAGCGGAGTGCTGCAGAGTGAAAATCTCATTCTGGAAACATTCCCCAGACTGTGGCTAAGCCATGTCTCCGCAATATCCTTTCTTTCAGGAGTGCTAGTTCTGCAAGGTTCGCAGGAGAGCTTCTGTATAGTTTGGAAGGTAGGAGACGAGGTACTGGCAGAAGTAAAGCTGTGAGTACCGGGCGCGAGTCGTGCTTCGGTAGCTCAGATGGTAGAGCACTTGCCCGCGAAAGGCAAAGGTCCCGAGTTCGAGTCTCGGTCGGGCACACAGTTTTAATCTGCCAGGAAGTTTCTTAACAAACTTGATCTTTGATTATTTGTATACATAAGTTATTTTCCTGTTTCTTAGGTGTGGTTGCAAAAAGGTGTTACACTCTCTCATGTTACTCAGTGTTATAGGTTTTTACAGTATTTAGGCTATTGAAGGATACAGTAAAGGAGGTTTTCCGTTCAGTAGAGTTGTCAAATTTACAGATATATTCTCAGAGCAATTCTGTACTATCATTAGAATTCTCTAGACTGTTATCATGATAGAGAGCTCACATCTGAAGCTATATAGTCCCTGTTACTGTTGATTATTACATTCAAATTATTTGTTCAGCTGATGGTGCAAACCACACTTAATTGTTTTAAAAATTATTAGTGAAAGTGAAATGGGTTAGTAATAGACTTATAAAAAAGTATGATTATAAATATTTTTAATAATTTTCATTCAATATGTTTTTGAAAGAATTTTAATTTCTTTTCTTGTGTTTTTAATTATAAAATTAGAATGGACTTGTTCTGTATTATTTTCTGTTTTTAGGTTATTCATATTTAGAAGCTAAACTTTTTTGTATTCACTACAGATATGTCACTATTAAACTGTGTTATTCCTCTGTTGAAGCGAGAGCAGCTGAGGAGGTCATGATTTAGGATAGGTAGGAAAAGGAAAAATAGTTTTTTTTTTTTTTTTTTTTTTTTAATGGTCAATTTCAATGTTATTTTTTGCCAAATTCAATGTATTTTCTTATTGCCAATTTTAATGTTATTTCCTTATGACTTATTTTTCAAGGATACTCTTTATTTATCTCCTTATAAGCATTCTGAATATAGTGTCACATCTCCTTATAAAATACTTAAAAACACTGAAATATACTGCCAATTTGACTGACCTGCAATGGTTTTCCTCAGAACAAAGACACACATCTGATAAATGTAACAGAGGCAGTCTTGTGACACCATTAGAAAAATCATATATTGATACTCCCACATCCCTGCTAATCAGTCTTTATCCAGAGGAAGTCCAGTAAACTCGCCTGAAAAATCAGTACATTTTTGTATTTTATAATATGATGCAGCAATACACCCAGAATGAATTTTAATGAGATTGACTTTGTCTGCAGAATCCTGCACATTCTTTATGTTCATCTTACTTACTGTTTTTCAGTGATATGTTGAAAATGAAAGTATAACTATTAATTGTTGAAAATGAAAGTATAACTGTTAATTGCATTACATTTACTGACATCCTACACCAAATTTATTTCCATTATTGAAAAAAATGAACATTAATATTAAACCTATAAAATCTTATTGATTTAAGAAAACCCTGTTGAAAGTTTTTCAAAAGAAACCACTGTCACAATAACTAAGTCCTCTTCTAAAAGATTTTTCACTGATCAGTCAACACTTCACTATTATGTGAAAATAGCTTCTTGGAGTCTATACTTTGCAAACCACTGTAAAGTGTGTGGTGGAGGGTACTTTCCATTGTACTACTTATTAGAGCTTCTTCCCAATCCATTTTTGCTCATATGCTTTCCAGAAGTCAAGAAATACTTCATGTACCTGATTTCCTTGATCCATGGCTTTCAAGATATCATGTGAGAAAAGTGCAAGTTGGGTTGTGTATGATCACTGTTTTCAGGATCACTGCTGGCATGGAGGAGGTCATTCTGCTTGATATACCGCATCATGTTTGAGTGCAGAGCATGTTCTAGGATTTAACAATAGATGGATATAAATGAGATAGGACAATAGTTTTGTGAATCACTTACGTTATCCTTCTTGCAGGTAGGTGTCACCTATGTTATTTTCCAATAAGTGGCCACAGTCTTTTGTTCAAGAGGTCTGTGTATATTGCGGTTAAAATGTGAGTTGCCTCAGTTGCAAACCCTGTATAGACCCTGACACAGTTTACATCAAGGCCCGTAGCCATGTTTAATTTTAATATTTCTCAATATCACTGACACTAATACCTATCACTCACCTTAGCAACAGTGTGAAAAGTACAGTGGGACAGTATATCTGTATCATCCTCAGTAAACGAATATTTGAAAACAGTTAAACATTTCTGCTTTCTCTTTGAAATCCTCAATCTCAATTCCTTTGCCATCTTGGAGCTGTGGTTTATCTAATGCAACTAAATGAAAGGCTTCTGGTATTGTGCCATACATGTTTCACTTCTTTTTATTTGTGAAGCATATAAGTTTTGATTAAACACCTCACTTCCAGTGTTCACTGTGTTTTGGTTTGGTGTGTATACTGTATGTAGTGTTGCTAATTGTCACTCTGTGGTTTTTTGTTTATCATTTGTTTGTGTTTTGGTTACTGTAATTAGTTAGATATTTCTTTGTTATACATTTGGATCGATCTTTTTTTTGAGAGAAGGTGGGGTTGGTGTTGTGTTATTATTTAGTCTGGTTATGTCCTACATCTGTGTTTGTTATTGTTTTAGTGGCTAACATGATCAATAAGCTGTTACTTGTCTTGATTTGGTCATTTAATACTTTTGTGTTCATTGCATAGACTCTTTGTATGTGAAAGTTTTCCTACAATGTTGTGATTGTTCATCCTAATAATTTTCATATACCAGTACTTTCTATGTCAGATGCTTCATGTCCATGTTTATTAGGTTTTCAGTAAAGGTAAAATGGACTTTCCGTATTTCCAGCCTCTTATGTGTTCTTTAT
Organism: Schistocerca nitens; assembly: GCF_023898315.1. Classification (NCBI taxonomy): domain Eukaryota; kingdom Metazoa; phylum Arthropoda; class Insecta; order Orthoptera; family Acrididae; genus Schistocerca; species Schistocerca nitens. The sequence goes on along the minus strand of NC_064618.1, from coordinate 278,732,076 downwards.
ATGTAGTTTTGAAATTTCTGGTGTAATTCCCAAATACACTGATCCACAGTTTTGACATTCTAACTGGTATATGTGAGCTCCTTGATAGTCACCCTAGTTTCCTCTATTTGTATCTGTAAATGCAACTGGAATGTGTTTCTTGCTCTGTATCCCATGTGTAATCCTTGTTTCTTTGTATACTTACTATTCTGTGTACTTGTTTGTGTTTCTATGTTAAAAAGTCCCTCTTCTTCTTGTTATTCATGTCAAGGTATTCCCATTCTGTGTTTTTGTGTCTTTTGTAGTGCCTGTGTTGTTCATGGAGTTTTGTGGTGTTTGTTCCCTCTGTTTATTCTCATTTTTCTTTAGTTTTGTTTCAGTTTTGTTGTTGAGTTTTTGTATTATTTGGGTGCCATTGTTTTCGCCTATGAGCTTGAAGTGTTATAGAGATCAAGTTAGTGTGTTGTAACTGAATGAAAAACGTAAAAATTTGTCACCTTGACTTTGTTCATGAGCACTTTTACGTTACTGAAGATTTACAGTCAGTTTCTTTTGTTTTCTCAATCCAGAGGACATGCTACCAGTATGCCATGCCACTAATTGTGCCATGGGACTTCTTCACTATCTGTGGTGGCTCAAGGGTGGTAAGGAAGCTCATATCTACACTAACTCTTCTGCATTTGGCTGTTCCCATATTTAACATTTACAATGTTAGATGACAAATATCTTATTACTCAGGAAAATATATCTGAAATGAATCTTAGAACAGAACATAAAATGGCTTATCTCCTCAGCTTCTTTCAACTGCTTTTTCTGATGTTTACATTATCAGCAGAGGTGCTTGTTCTGTGTCTTCCAAAATACTGCCAAGCTGCGACACCGAAGTATAAACGCCATCCCATAGCAGGTGGAGACTCTTGACAGCATTGTGCCTTTTTAATGTTCTGGGCTTACACTTTTCTCATCGTCCCTGCACACACCAAAATCAAAGAGTGCACAGTGGGAATTCTCTACATGCTAATTATCCAAACAATAGTTTTACATGAACATCTTTCATATAAGTGTGAGGAAAAGGTGGAACAACCTGTTATACCATGAGATATATTGTTTCCACTATTTTTCATAGTTCTCTCTGCTGAGAGAGTTTTATTCAGACTGTGTATTGTGTTGGAAAGCTGCTATAAGTGGTTTTTTGGATGGTTTGTTGTGGTATGAATAATGGTATCTGTCACTGCTGGCTTTTTGTTAATGTCAAATTTTTGCTTATTTTCATCTCCCTTTATTGTTACTGGTACAGCAAAGAAATGTATTTGTGTTTGTGTTTCTTTGTCTATGGTGACTTGGATATTTCTGTTTTTATTGTTTTAACTGATTCAACAGTGGGTTCTTGGTGGAATATTTTATATTGTATTAACTAAATAAAACACTTTCTTAGCCTTGTTTCATAAACTTTATTATTATTGTACAATGTTGGTTTGGGGTTATAAGCTCATTTGCTAGTGCACATCGGGATCTGATAGGTTTCAGGTTATAAACGCATTTTCTAGTATACATCTGCATCAGATAAGTACTAGAAAAAAGGCTTGTAACCTAAACCTAGGTTGTTCAATAATAATAATAAAGTCTGTAAAACATGGATATTTTCACGCATAATGTTTATGTTTGCATTAGATGATCCACCTCTCCATCAATATAGAAGCAACAAAGGAATGACAGAAAACATAGAAAATGACAGTAGTAAGTAGTCTGTGATAATTCATTGTTAGTGCAGTGTACATATTAAATTTCTGCAAATTTACTCTCTTTTGTTAATTATACTTTGCCCCATTCCAAATCCCTAAAGAATTTTCTTATTGATGGGATCTATGGAACATGATGAATGAACAAATCAATGGATGAATGAAACAGTAGTAATGGTAGTAGTAGTGGTAGATGGAGGAGGAGGAGGAGGAGGAGAAGGAGGAGGAGGAGAAGGAGGACAGTTCTCAGTAAAAGTAGATGGCAGTAGTTTGTAATCCAAGTGGCTGAAAAAGTACAGGTTTCTCCTGTACATAAGAAGAGAAAAAGAATGCTTACGCAAAATCAGAGACCAATATCCATAATGCTAGTCTACTGAAAGAGCTCCAGAAAAAATTTAACTGTGTGCTGTACTGTAGACTGTTAACAGAGGTCCAAGCATACAAAATAGGTTCTCAAATAAATTTTTGGCTTGAGACCTTTTTGAGTTATAAAATGCAGTACATCAATGTGAATGGTGAGTATTTATCAGAAGCAGAGGTTAACATCAGGAGTGTCCAGGGAAGTGTGGTAGGGCTAACATAAACAATTTGTGGGCACCAATATGAGCCTCTTTACTGATGACACTGTCTTGTTTGGGGAAGTTTTATCATCAATGGACTGTAGAGGAAAGAAAAGTTGACTTAGAATTTCTGTATAATGCAATATAGGTATCTTGCTAAAAATGCATATAAATGTAAGATTATACAGACAAGTAAGAGAAACATCCCTATAATATTTGAATAGGCAAATGTTATTAATGCTATACTACTTTTCTCAATTGTGTTGATTAAGTAGCTAGGTATGACACTGTGGAACGAGTTGGGATGGATCAAACACTTCAGGTCTCTTGTAGGGATGACAGATGGATACCTCTGATGGTTTGGGAGAATTCTGGGACATTGTGAAAGATGGCGGTGCCTTCTGGGCAGGCCACTGTTGTGGTAATAGCCATCAGGCACTTCCCCTTTCATTTTGTTTTGGTGATTATTATAAAATTTCATTCACCTTTGGTGTATCTAAATTTTCCCTGATTGATATTAATCTGATGGGATATTAGGGTTAGGGTAAACCACTGATTGATCTCACAGTACTTGCATGACTTGAGAAGTGGTAGTAGAATTAAACTTGGCTACAGAGACAGATTTTTGGATGCTGGAGGTGACCATTGTATTAGGGGCAGATTTAGAACTTTCCCTGAGCAGCAGGCAAGTTCTCACAACCTTCTCATTGCTAACCTTCCTTTGTAGTCAACAGAACTGGCTGTGGGCCTTGCAGGGCAGTGGTTTATGGGCCACCATTCTGGCAGTCAGCCTTGTTCCGCTAGCAGCCAAAGCAAGAGGGTGGGAACACCATGGCTGAATGCGAAATGACACTTCTTTAGAAACTGGCAGCGCTGGGCATCCTGGCGCCAGCCTATGCTTTGTTAATGAGTCGATGTGGTGTGGGTGTCTGGTCTCCTTATCCCGCATGTGGATCCAGGTAAAGCAGCATCAGGCTGGTGCTCAACTAATGTGTTTATTACAAGAACAGCATACCTTGTGAGACAGGATGACGAATTTCTCTGGATGTCGTGTTTCTTAGATGCCACCACACCTTTCCAAAATGGCACCCACTAAATCGTTTTACAGATGAGATGCAGCTTGTTTGCCCTACGAAGCTTTCTTCATCTTGTATAATGCACTGGGGTTGAAGAAGATTGGGTCTCCTTGCTAGAAAACATGAATGGCACAGTAACCATTGCTGTGCCATGATAGGCTTATTCAAGAACATCAGTGGGAATCACCATACTTTGGAAGGTTTTGAGCAATGTTAGAGGCTGGGACTTGCTTCTCGACCATCACGGAGTACAGATGCTAGAGCTCTTCTGTTTCTATGGAGAGGACAGTTAGTTGTAAACTCAACCAGACCCCCGGGCAAAACTTTAATATTTTTGCAGACATGAGACATTCACCAGTGGACATGGGGTCATCTCCCACAGTATGATGTGCCACTGAACCTTGCAGTGCCCACACACAGACGGCAGCATCTTGCATCTTGTCTTTCACCAGCTATATCGGTAACGTTGCACCGCTTCGGCGATTCAGAAGCTTATCAGTCGTTTTCATGGCCATCTATTTTGTAGTAGCCTTGTATTCGCAGTACTTACTCCCAGTGTCCATTGCATGCTTAATTACATTTTGACGTGAGAGACCAATCAATGGAACTATACTGCAGAGTGTGCTTGCCTACATTGGCATTCTTCCTCTCACAGTAGCCAGTCTCATCTACACATAAATTCCAATTACATTCCCCAATCTATTGCCAACCAACCTGATTTTGTGTTAATGAAATGTTATACACTTGAAATTTCTGTTTATATGTTTGTTCTTTCTTGACCTCAGTATTAGTTAATAAATCTCTCTGTGAAACCATAGGTTGTTGTTATTGATTTTTCAATAACACCCACTCTCATTCCCTATGGTGTTTATTTTGTTGTGGGGTTGAATTTTATGTCAAATTAGTCAACTGATTAGATGATGCATACAGGGGATACTATTCAATGAATGTCAGATTTCCTTGCGCTATTGATAAACATGGCACCTCTTGAGTGTAGTGGTTACAACTTTTTAGTTGTTTGGCGGATGAAGAACTGCCACCACCATAGGCCAGCTTGCAAGTGTGGCACACGTATAAAAGAGACAAATTATAGAAGTTTGTATGGCCCATTCTTGAATAATAATTGACTGTCTGGGAAAACCACTATGTCATACTAGGGGAAGACAATGAATCAACTTAGAGGTGAGCTATTAGTTTTGCTACTGGTCAGTCCCATCAGTACAAGGGCAGTATGTAAATGTTCAATGTGCTTAAATGGGAGTCCTTGGGGGAAAGATGACAATCTTTTAAAGAAACACTACTGAGGAGACTAGAGAACCATTTTGTGACCAACTGCACAATGATTCTACTATTGCTAATGTTAATTTCACAGAGGACACTATAAAGAAGGTTCACGCAGAGATACATAAGCATCCTTTTTGCCTCACATCATTTGTGAGAAAAACAGTATGTGGAATTACTAGCAATGGTACAAGGTACCTGCCCCCTTCAACTGCCAATTGTTTGTTAAGGTGGGTGTAGATATGGAAGGTCAATAAGTGTTCCACACATAGCGTCACAAGGCTCCACTTTTTGTGCATACGTAAGGGACTTCTTTTTCTTTGGTGATTTGTGAAAATTGGTCTTATGGCAGAGTAAACAATTTTGCATCTCCTGCCATCCTCACAAAAGATTGGTTCATCTCATTCTGAGTGACGCATCCTTCCTTTACAAACTTCCCCACTCTATTCTGCTCTTATTCCTGAGAGTGGCACTATTACTTTTCAAAGCTTTTATACTACAGTTCCAACATTTCTCCTGATGAAAAGCAATGGCCAGATGTCGCATAATTTTATGAAGAATGGTTCAGAATTCTAGTGATACTGGAATGGCCAAGAATCCGTATGAATGACACTCAATGAGGGGTTGCTGCAAAACAAGAAGCTATAATTCTCCAACCTCTTTCATACTCTGCAAATTGGTGTGGAGAATCTGACAGATGATGCTTCCCATTGTCCCTCATATCAAGGTTTCTTCCAATTCCAGTAGGGTTTGGACTGCAAGAAGAAAGATTGCATAAAGGCCTTTATAATAAGTCTAATACTGTCTTTGTGAACCCTACAGAAGTGGAATGAAGTACAATATAGTATATTCACAGTTTCTTCATTTACAATTGGTTCTTCAAACTTTGTCTGTAGGCCTACATGGCATAGTTGGCAACTATCTGCAAACATCACCCAGTTTGTGTGTTTCAGAGTTTTCATAATGCTTACTGCTGCACACACAGTCACATGATACACAGTGATGTATATATCACCACAGAGTGCCACTAACGAGGCACTCTCCACACCAGGCCACACTCAGCTCCAATCTGTCTGCATGAAGATGGTGTCGATAAACTTCAGCTTCCACTATGAGACCTTCAAATTGTCTGCTCTATCTTATAGCAGAATACTGAGCCATTAGGATAAAAGAATGGAGCAAGTGATGACCACATTTATTGAAAACTGTAATAAAATTTGCATGACCATAAAACAACATAATAAAATTCAATTCAACATGGACTCACAGCTCACTATAAGGAAGTATTAACTTAAATAACAGTCAGTGTTCCAATCACAACAGTGGTTATTTAAGAAACATTAATACTTCAGATATTTCAATAGGTTTATAATTAACACTCAATTGAGAACACATTAATCTCTAGTTGTTTGACAGCTTGGCAAGTAACATTCTAGCAAGGTAGCATTAGCTAATATTCCTTTCTAATATCTAAACAGGTTTTCCGGCAACACTTAATTTAGGAAACAATTATGCTTTTAGTTATTTAATATATGCTGGCACTTAATAATTAAAAACAACAGCCAAAATATCCTGCAGTTGTTCCAGCAGCACATACTTGAGGAAATGGTTATACTTAAGTTATTTAAAATAGACTGGCAAGAAATATTTAATTAAAATGTATCAGGCTATTTATCCTTTACTTATTCCAACAGGTTTGGCAGCACTTAATTAAGGAAACAGTATACATTAGTTAATTGAAATAAAATGGCAAGTGAGATTTAATTGGAAAAGGTTACTTCAAATATCAGCCAATATTGAACATACAGTTATGATCAATAAGGAAAAACTTTTTATTAATTAGTTCCCTTCAGTACAACAATTAAGATAACATAGGGGATGAAACTACTTTGTGGCTGTTAAGGTAATCATAAAAAAAACTATCTTACTAACATGTCCAAGTAACATGAGCAAAATACAGTAAATTTAAATTAATGTAAAGATACAAACAACATTAGCTTCCCCTGTGCACTGCATGCTACACTTGTATAGCCCTCCTTCCCACATGTGGCAGGCATGTAGCACTTTCATTCATTCAAGTAACATGTGTACAAAGGAATCAAACTTGCAACAAACTATAATTAATAACCAGCAATCACTTTTTTTAATTATCAAGACTATTCAGTACTTCTCCTGTTCACTAAAAATGTGGGCTCATGGTTATACCAGCACACATCCAAGTAACTGATTGTCAGTTACATGAGCCCAACTTGGATTCAGAAAATAGCATGTAGAAATGCCAGTGTAGTCACAAGTCTGTGGGTTGCTAGACTTGCGAACTTGATATTATGTCCTAGTCACAACCATAATTAGATACGAAGAAATGTGTGGCTTGCAGTTACATTTTGTTTTCTTAAATAGCATGCCTTCTTATTCAACATGATAACTGGAAAATGTGATGTGCTCACTAATGCAAAAGTGTAAACAGTTAAGTTGTCTAGGTAATGAAGTGAACAAATAAGCAAGCAGAAAACACTGACAATATTAAAGTCTTTGCAACTCCACACTGCAGCAAGGAGAAGGCATTTTACATTGGTTGTGGTAGCCAGTGCGTGAACCCTATTGACATCTACCAAAACATCGGCTGATCATCATCAGTTGTCTACAGTGGCTATCACTTGTCGTCCATACGTAGCCCCCTTTCAGGAAACTGGAGTGTCATCCTCAATTGATGCCCAGAGTGCAGTCCATGAATTGTGCTGGGTAGAGTACCCATCATTCAAAATAGGTTTAACGCTGAGTCAGAGTTGGCAAAGGATCCAGGGGAGGTGGCTTGGTGACAGGTGGAGGTCTTGTCTGATTGTGTGAGAGATGCTGGTATAAAGATTCTTGTCTTATGAACACTGGCTTCAACCTGTCAATGGATCCAGTTTTCCTCTCACTGTTTATGAGGATTTCAAACGTCAGTCACCTCTGTTACTGATGTGATGGGGACTGGTATAAGGTGGCATCAGTGGAGTTTTATGCTGTCTCTTAGGAGCATTACATGCATTCACTGTTATAACTCTTGATGTACACTACGTGGTCAAAAGTATCCAGACACCCCCAAAACATACACATATGTTCTGGTTTGCACCAATAAAGTTTACTAATTTTAGTTTTTTAAAAAGTATTCTCCCTTTTGTTCTTCCAATTTTGGATGTTTAGGAAGCCTATTGGAACATAGTTTTCACTGTAGTCGACATCTCTTAGGCGCTGACACGAAATTAATAGAAACTATTTTCACTTATATGTAATTATTTTTCATGTACCTTTGCAATTCCTTTGCTGTTTGAATGAGTTTTCATTAACATGTTGTAATAAGGGTTCTGATACAGCACTTGAATATGTATCTCATAACTGCATTACAATATTTTTATTACGTGAACACTGTTTTCACCTACTAGGTAATATGTGTGAATCAGATAGCTGAACCACATTACCCACACTATTCACTAGCCAACATATTTTAATGTACAGCAATTTTTTGAGGTTTTTTATTGAGATTGTTAATTGGCTTGTACTTTTAGCACTGGTTTTGTAATAACCTCTGTCAGCTGTTGGTCAGGTTACATAACTGACAGTCATAATAGACCTTTAACAAAATCCATGCGCACTACACATTAAGCGTTCAATTATGATAATTTATATGTTTTCCCAATAGACAAGAAATTTAAATCCTCATCACTTTCATGTGATTATTTTACGTTGCTAGTTTGTCACTACATTTTAATTGCTTTAGTGAGTAATTGTGGAAAAATGTGTATAATCTGGTTCTAATTTGTCTATAGTATGATGTATATTTTGGAAATAATTTGTACTGTTACCTTGCCTAAGTTATGATGCTTTTTTCTGGATGTACAATGTATATTACTACTTATCCACACCTTGCATTTTAGATTAATTGTTATGGCATACTTTGGATATATGGGTATTTTCAAAATCAGCTTTTATGTTATAGGGGGTCCCATTGCTGCTATATGACATGTAATAAAATTATCTCCTTCATACGAGTATCCAAAACCATTTGCTTGACAGTTTTCATTTGTGTTGTATCACCTGTAAATGCATGAATGATGAGTTCTGACCCAGTGCTTGTGCAAAAGTGCATAACCAGAGTGCAATGTATTTTTTTTGGGACAAAGCTTTTATACTTTAAAGAGAACACTGTTTCCTTATACCCAAGTTCTGTTTGTATCATATGAGGAATTTTTTTTTATAAATAATAGGTGTGGTAGTGGGGGTTTCTACTAGGCTACCGTATGTCATACACTTGTATCTCTAGCCAACATTCTTTGCAATTTGTAACAGTAGTTCTTCCTTATGAGTGCGCTAAATGATCTCTGCATCCACAATGTGTTTTTATATCATTCTGCTTTTCATAATTACAATGAATTTTTGTAATTAAGCCTCCGAAATAGTTGTAATGTGTTAACACGTCCCATAGGGATGAATGAGATGTGTGTATCATCATGTCGTTAAATACGATAAAAAATTGTTAGTCTGCACCCTAAAAATTTTTGCATAAAGCATAATGTTTTTATGACATTTTGACCTGTTAAATCATGACATATATTGTACAATTACCATTATTTATGCATTTGACTTCCTGGTTTCAACGTAATATTTTCGTAAATTAAGAACTTTGCACCTCTGACTTCCCACACCAGATGGCGGTTACTGTGCTATAACAAATTCTGTTATATTTGATGTCATGTTATTTGTATCTTTTTCTTTTTTACTAATCTTGTAATTTTACCTGTTGATTTTTATTCTTGCATGTTTTTCTAGTTGTTTTGAAAATAACACACCAGTGTATGTTGGCAAGATGTGCATTTCCCCCTTCCTTTTTGCTATGTGTTTTTAATGTACAATTTTAAATTTGGAATATTCAATTAATGAGCAAAGTCAATGAAATTGCATGTTCTGGAGGCGGAGAGTAGACTATGTTACATATACACACCTTAATAGTGGAGAGACGAGGCATTCTAGAGATGTGGCGTCAAGGTGAAACAGCAATATTATCCTGTACATGAGCAACACAACCTAACATCGCGCCATCACTTCTGTGTGTAAGGGGAAGGTTACCAGGGGCGGTGGTAAACTGCGATAAGACTGTTACATCTCCTCTGGCTACTGATCGTAACGTTTATTTCTTCGTTTGCATTTATGGCTGTCGACAATCATTTTATAGGGCTATTGTGAGCGTATATAATTTCTGAAAATAATCGGGCTTCAGCTTCGAAACCTCTGGAAACCTATGTGGTGGTTTTTTTTTTTTTTTTTTTTTTTTTTTTTTTTTTTTTTTGTACAGCGATTGATGTTTTCTTTGTTGTGCAAGATAGTAGCTTTATACTTTACCGTTTGTCACCATAGTTTATCATATGGAGCTTGCAGAGAGAAAGTATGTCATGCACTGAGAATATATTTCTTTTCACATTCGATTATGAACAGCGTCGTATTACACACGACTAATAGGTTGGAAGCTGTGCCGCTCTAGCAATACAGTGTGTTTTAAGTACAGAACCATGTAGCCTTAGGAGTGTATGTGTTTATGTTCCACGATTATTTCTCTTACCAATACCTTCTTGGTACTGCCTCCAGACACTAGGACAGTACTTCTGAATTGATAGCACAGTTGCTTTATGTGAAATGCTTCAAACTACGTCCATTTGGAGCTCCATCATGCATAAACCACATGTCTCTTCTTCATAACCGCCTGTTATATCATCACAACACTCTCATATCAGCTATACACCAATAAAGGGTGTTAACCTCCTCATCATACGCGCATCTGGAGAAATCCTTTACATTTGGGTGGGCGCTGTGAGTAAGATTAGCCAACGGCCTTGCCACAGTAGTAACACCGGTTCCCGTCAGATCACCGAAGCTAAACGCTCGGATGAGTGGCCATCCGGTCTGCCGAGCGCTCTTGGCAAGCGGGGTGCACTCAGCCCTTGTGAAGCAAACTGAGGAGCTACTTGATTGAGAAGTAGTGACTCCGGTCTCAGAAACTGATCTACGGACGGGAGAGCGGTGTGCTGCCCACATGCCCCTCCATATCCGCATAGTCATGCCTGTGAGCTGAGGATAACTCAGCAGCCAGTCGGTACCTTTGGGCTTTCATAGCTGTGCGGGAGGAGTTAGTTAGTTGTGAGTAATATTAGTGCAGAACACTCTTCACTGAACAGCAGTTACAGGCTCAGTTCACTCTGCTGCATAATGTGCATATAGTAGCCTCCTACTTATGGTCAACCGCAAGTTAAATCAGTGACAGAGTTTCAGGGAGGGTTGGCCAAAGACAGTGCAGGGATATCTCTCAAGCTACAACTTTATCCTCAGAATGCGAGAATTCTCTGTGGCTGTCAGCCGCGTATGGAAAGATGGGCAATCGTAAGTGCAGATAACACATTATGATAAAAGTACTAGAAATATGTAGATCAGTATAGTACTCTGTCTGGTATACTTTGGTACATAAATGTGAGAGAATTAACAATGAATGGACATACTGCACAGTCATCTATCTACATTCACAATATTCTATAGGGTACTCGCAAAGTAGTGGAGGGGTGGTCCAGCAATGATACAGGAATTGGGAGGCACACTGCCGCCTCATTGCTTGGTGTTGAAATTACAGAAAAATGTACAAAATTGCTGAAATCGATGGCACTATCAACTGCGGTTCTTATTACAGTAAATCGACCTCATCTTTTCTATCTCATCCGTACATTGGTACACTGTTGATCACCACAAGATTATTGACTAACATCACTAGTTTGAGATGGAGAGAGAGTCTCAGTGGGAGCAACAAACTCTGCAGGTGGCCTGCACCAAAAAAGTGATCGCGTACGTGACTGTGATATGCTGGATCAGTAGAAATAGGATACTAGATATCTGCTACCATGTAACTGAGAAAGATGGCTTTAAATGTAGGGGTAATCAATCACCCTCAAACAGCTGTTTGGAAATGCCCCACAATGCCGCAAAATTCTACCAGTTTCCATATGTTTTGATGTCTTCCACATTTTTTTGTCAATAAGAACCACCACCTCTGTCTTTTATTTCAATTATGCTGCGTGTATTTTGGAAGTGGCATCTGCATGATTTACGCCATGTGATGTCCAGCTTTCTGTGAGGGGCAGTGGATCAAGACATGTTAACGTCAGTTTAGCACTTGACACATACCTTTAAGTCATGGTGGACAAAACAAATTCATGGCTATGTATATAACCGTATTCATGCACTGCTTAGATGTGTTACAGCAGAAAAAACACTGTATAAGACAACAACACAGGAACCTTCTCTTGCAATTGATAGCCTGTGGGGTATCGTCCTCCTACAGTACAGGTGATGAAACTTTACACTGGTCTGTGGAAGCAACTGTGACCATGAACCACCTGATCCAATGAACCAATACCTGTATATTTAATAGGATCACCACATATGGTCAATGCCGGCCCACAGACAGTATTTGTTTCCGATTCATTGGAAGACAGACGAGGGGTAATACCTTACTCTCTCTAAAAGATGATGTTAGCAGAGTTTTTATAGTGCATAGTTTTTCTCTGTTGGGTGGTACAAAATACCAAGGTGGGAGGGAACATTTGGGTGACAGACAAGAATGCACCCTGAGAGACGCAGATCTCCTTCAGACTGTGGTACCTGTACGTAATCTGGAGATGTACCTCAATGCAGTATCAATATCCTTGTTCTTCTTCCATGCCCTGTATGATGTGGAGTTTTCCTAATTTAGCGACGAAGCGTCATTCACCAACAGCGGTAACGTAAACCAGCATAATGTGCACTATTGGACAATGGAAAATCCACGATGGCTGCGACAAGTGGAACATCAGCGACCTTGGCGGGTTAATGTATGGTGTGGCATTATGGGAGGAAGGATAATTAGCCCCCATTTTATCGATGGCAATCTAAATGGTGCAATGTATGCTGATTTCCTACATAATGTTCTACCGATGTTACTACAAGATGTTTCACTGCATGACAGAATGGCGATGTACTTCCAACATGATGGATGTCCGGCACATAGCTCGCGTGCAGTTGAAGCAGTATTGAATAGCATATTTCATGACAGGTGGATTGGTCATCGAAGCACCATACAATGGCCCGCAAGCTCACCAGATCAGACGTCCTCGGATTTCTTTCTGTGGGGAAAGTTGAAGGATATTTTCTATCATGATCCACTGAGAACGACTGACAACATGCGTCAGCGCATTGTCAATGCATGTGTGAACATTACGGAAGGTGAACTACTCACTGTTGAGAGGAATGTCGTTACACGTATTGCCAAATGCATTGAGGTTGCCGGACATCATTTTGAGCATTTATTGCATTAATGTGGTATGTACAGGTAATCACGCTGTAACAGCATGCGTTCTCAGAAATGATAAGTTTACAAAGGTACATGTATCACCTTGGAACAACCGAAATAAAATGTTCAAACATACCTACGTTCTGTATTTTAATTTAAAAGACCTACCTGTTACCAACTGTTCGTCTAAAATTGTGAGCCATATGTTTGTGACTATCACAGCGACATCTATCACAAAGCAAAAAAAGTGATCCAATTAAAACATTCATATTTCTTTATGTACTACACGAATATGTAATAAAAAATGGGGGTTCCTATTTTTAAAAAAACGCAGTTGATATCCGTTTGACCTATGGCAGCGCCATCTAGGGGCCAACCATAGCGCCATCTGGCTTCCCCGTTCAAGCTAGACAAGTTTCGTTGTTTGTAGTTTTTTCGTTTGACGGTTATTTCGTGAGATATTTGGCCCGGTCACGGTCAATGGACCACCCTTTATATACAGTGTTGTCAGAAAATGTCTGAAGCGCTTGTAGGGATGTTGCAGGGCAGGTTGTACTGAGATATGAATGTTACAAAAAAAATTCGATACGTTGCGCAGTTTCCGGGTTATTTAGCATTGAAGTTAGCCAATCAGATCGTCGCGCGCGTAAATTCAAGTTTCAGCTAACGAGACAAAGCACTCGTTGGGCAACACCGCCCCTGGCAGGCCGCTTGAGTGTGAGCGCGCAACGCCCCGATTGGCAAAATTCTACGCTAAACAACTCGGAAACGGAGCAACGTATCGAATTTTTTTCTTAACATTTGTGTCTCAGTACAACCTGCCCTGTAACATCCCTACAAGCATTTCACACATTTTCTGACCACCCTGTATATAATTTAAAAATATTAAATGTCATGTAATATTTTGTGTAATGTAATATCTTGTATAGACACCTTTTATTAACCTGACACGTTCCACATCATTACGAAGTGTCGTATTCATAGTCTGTGGAACAAGTACTAATCTAATCTAATCTCTATACACGTGAGTTTATTTACAGACACTGAATGCAAGAGGCCGGCCGGAGTGGCCGAGCGGTTCTAGGCGCTACAGTCTGGAACCGCGCGATCGCTACGGTTGCAGGTTCGAATCCTGCCTCGGGCATGGATGTGTGTGATGTCCTTAGGTTAGCTAGGTTTAAGTAGTTCTAAGTTCTAGGGGACTGATGACCACAGCAGTTAAGTCCCATAGTGCTCCGAGCCATTTGAACCATTTTGAATGCAAGAGACGCTCTCAGGTTATGTAATTTGTCCATCAAGTTGAAAGGAATTGCTTCATATGGATGTTTTTTTCTCTGGAGTTTAAATTCTCGCTTTTTCTTTACTCCAATCACAGTTTCGAGATAAAGAGGACATTCTATGGTGATTGGTAATTTTTGCAGCAAAATAGTCGATTTTATGCAGGGTGGACACATCTCTGCCGATCATTTGTGATCCGTGACGGTGCACTTCGTTGACCATCACAAAATAATGAGATGCGAATTGTATCCTGCAATCGAAAGTAATAAACTATATCGATTTTGCTGATAAAACTAAAAGTAAATGAACTATATATATATTTCCGTGGAAAGAGGACATTTATTATTGTCGCTATTATGTTCCCTGTTCCCCTTTTCTAGAAGGTGATCCATTGTAAGAGATGCATTGATGTTAAATTGCAGAACAACAGACTGCTGGGGGCATGGGAGGCAAGTCTACTGTGGGTAGTCGCCGGACATAGCAGTGCTCCGACTACGGTGCTGTTAAATTTCCCTTTTGTGTTGGCGAAGGACTGTCACTTCAAGGTAGGCCGTGTACCGCAAGCGGCCGCTGAGGATTGCGGAGGGCCTGGTGAGGCCAGCGGCCACAGAGGGGTGGCAGTGGGACCACAGAAAAACAGGGAAGCACTCAGCGAAGCAGCTAGCCATTTGAAAAAGCGATCTGGAGCGTTCTCCAGAATTTTGTCGTTGTTCTAGAGGGGTCCAGTCTTTCTAAGAAATACATTTAATAGATGTTAAGAAAGAGTTACATTGGTGTTAAATAAAAGTGTTCTCCATCACAGAACGATAGGCCTATTGGAGACATCAGGAGTGTGCTTAGACCGTGTGAGGTCGCCAACGCAGTTGCGCCCCATAACCATTAGCTGCAACGTGTGGGTGTGGGGCTGTGTTGCTATATTTTAGATGAGGAAGTTGCACTTGGGGCAGCCGTCCTTTTATCTCCTATTGTTTAGTTTGACTATACATGCTATTGTGTTAGCAAAGGAGCATCACCTCAAGGCAGTTAGCGACTGTGGCAAAGGTGGTAGGGCAGTAGAGCGCAAAGCACAGAAGAGCGGCTGATCATTTGAAAAAGCCTGTGTCCCCCTCATAAGTGAATGGATTAAGGGAGAGGAGGGATGAGGGAAGGTAAGAGGGTTTTGAATTTCGGCAGCTTGTGAGCACCTATCGAGGAGAATGCACGTTCAACTGCTGCACCCTCTGCAGCCTTTCGGGACGAAGATTTTCCCCAGTACATATGTTGTATTATGACCCGTTCATTATGAGTGCTGTTTTTTTCATGACAATTTCGAAGTGTAGTTAGAACTGTGATGCATTTTTTCATCAGTTGTGGTAGCATGTATTGGCTTCAATTACCGGGGCTATGGAATGGTTTTTGAGCAGGCGTCTGTAGCGAACTCTGACAACAAACAATGATGAATACTGTCCTCATTTGTATGCTTACAGGTATTATACTTATTAAACAACATCTCGTCAATTGAACGTATTTCCCGCCAGAAAGAATAAAGATAGTACGTTACACCCCAGCCTCCTTCCTGCCAGCTTGTAGGTGAAGTGT
This sequence comes from Schistocerca nitens, assembly GCF_023898315.1. Taxonomy (NCBI): domain Eukaryota; kingdom Metazoa; phylum Arthropoda; class Insecta; order Orthoptera; family Acrididae; genus Schistocerca; species Schistocerca nitens. Next base: position 278,716,238 of record NC_064618.1, on the reverse strand, counting down.
AGAGTTTGAGTGTGTCTGTCACTTGTTTTGAGTGGTATTGTGAAATTTTTTCTGGCATGATAACACCAGTTGTATGATATTGTCAATTTTTGAAGTTTGATTCGATTTTAGGCAGTCCTTGTAAAGGCTATGCATATAGTTGTGTAATTAGGCTCAATCTTTATGATTAATTATGTAATTGGAACCGATCTTTACATCAATTTCCCAAACAAAATAAATAAAGTACACTAACCTAACCTTCCTTTCCTGCATCAGGACAATTTCCATGTATTGGGGGGAGCACGTGGGCTTTCCATCCAGAAGGATAAGGTTTCGAGTCCTGGAAAGAGTACCACATTTTTAATTTCCAGCCTATTCCAGACACCTCCAGTGGTAAAATTATGTTGAGGGGGGGGGGGGGGGGGGGACCTGCACTTGGGCTTTCTGTCCATGGAGAGAAGTGTTTGAGTTCCAGAAAGGGCACCGCCAATTTTAATTTCCTGCCAATTCTCGGGTTGGAGGTGAGGTGTTATGTCAGCACAGCCCATGGACAAAGAAATTCCCACAAAAATTCGAAATTGCCGCCAAATTTGAAATTCCCGGCAATAGGGATGGGTGGGGGAGGGGGGAGGGGGGAGGGGTCTGTGGCCCACGTGCAGGATGAGAAAAACACATGATGTCATCTGGGGGTGGGGTGGGCATGGTCGGGGGGATTAATTGATAAAATTTAATTAATTTGCATACCAATTCTATATCATAATTATGCTCGTAACCCTATCTCCCTACTACTGCTGGTTTGTCTCTGCCGCTCCCCCCATCGAAGGCTTGACATTCCTGTCAGCCACGGACTTTTCCATTTTCTGGAACTGTAGGTCTATTGGTCTGTACCCTGTACTGAATTCACGTCTTCTTTAAAGTACCTCTCTATTTTCGGTAGGTACTGGACCCAGGCATCGTGTCTGTCAGGAACCAATATTCTAAAGAACATTCCCAGCTGGTGCATGTATCGTTCTGAGGGATTGGATTGAGGGTTTCTAATCGAGGAAGAATGTCACTTTGATCCCTTCCTTTTTTAATCCTGCCTTCAATTTTGGAGATGTGAAAATTGTAACATGCTCTGAGAGAATTTTGTTGGGCCTTCCACATGTGCGCACATAATCTTCCATCAAAATTTTTACACAGCTTTTCGTTGTGGTGCGGTTCGTGGCATAAAGCCTGACATGCTTAGTAAACGAGTCCACAACAACGAAAATAAATTGCCACCTGATATGTCCTTTCAGCATAGGACTGTAGTGATCAACACACAACACGTCATTCGGTGCTTCTGGTGAAGGCATGCATTTCATCTCCCACAATTGCGTTTGGATGTTTCACACGCTGGTACATGTTGCATTTCCTCTGTATCTCCGCCACCTTCCGTCTGAGAACGGCATGTTACCGTTCCTTGGCAATTGTAGTATACAACTTTGTCACTCTGCGGTGACAAGGCGCTGGTGATAGCGCTCGACTAAATCTTCCAAAAGTGCATGAGGAACCACATTTTCCTTTGTTCTTTCACATTCCACCGGAAACATGCCTTCTGCTCGATCGTGCACAGTAGAGGAGTACTTCTAATTCGCACATCCTCGCCACCAATGTCGTACGTCAGAAAGTCGTTTACTCTCTGGATTTCTGGCTGTTGGTCTTGTGCTGTGGCTAACTCTGTCCTGTATTGTTGGATGCACTCCTGGTCCCATTGTTGTATCTTTGCTATTACAACCTCATTATTTTCTCCTGCGAGGTTTTCGTCGCTGTCCTACCGCAAAGGATTTCTCTTAACCAGTCGGCAAATTAGTTGTGTTTACACTGACAAGACGCGATTTCCAGATCGAGTTCCTGCATCGTCAGGGCGCCACGCATCACTCTGTTACTTGTGTATCTGACAGTTCTTAGGAACGTTAGAGCATGGTATATAAACGAGTTTTCCAGCCGAGCAGGTAACACCTGAACTGTTTTGTCGCATTAGCAGCATTTCTAGTTCTATAGTGAAATACTGTGTCTCTGCATCCAGTAGCTTCCGGCTACATGTGGACACAATGCCCACGGTCCCATCCTTGACTTCCTGTTGTAGATCTCCCCCAACGCCTTGTGAACTTGCGACTGTGAAGAGTTGGAAAGATGCCGAGAAGTCAGGATGCACCAAACAAATACTGTCATGAAATGCAATCTTAGCCTTCTCGAACGCATTTTCCTACTCTTTCTGCATCTCCACTACTTACCCTTCCTCAATAGCGCATTAAGAGGACTCAGCATCTGCGAGAAGTTGAAAATGTGCCCCATGTAAAATGAAATCAGCCGCAAGAACTGCCTTAATTCTCGCACGCAGGATGGCCGTTTCATGTTCGTGGTTTCTACCAATTACACCTTTCTGGACGGATACCTTCTGGCGAGATCTCGAACCCGAGACATACCACCCCGTTTGTGCAAAGGTTCGCTTTGCAGGCCTGAGCGTTACATCATATCTCTGGAGTAATGCCAGCAGCTGCTTTATATGGCACGTGTTCTTCAAATGTAGCGAACGCGACAGCTATGTCGTCGGTGTAGGCAGCCCAAAATTCCCTCATCTCTGGTGTGATTATTATAGGGCCCTAACAATGCCGAATGCGAGAACAGTAGTTACAAGGCTTTTTGCACTTATGTCTGGCAACGTACTGGCAAATGCAAAGATGAACATATGTCAGGGCAGTGTGCGTCACAGTCATGCCAGTCCATGGCAACATACGCTGCTCACTTCCTTGTTCTTGCGGGATACTTGGTCGACAAAATGACAGCAATGGGCGGCACATGCTAACGCAATTAGGACAGAAAATAGGGCGCTACAAGGGTTCGTGCAGCACAATGACTGGCAGAATTGGTGCAATAACGGACGAAGGAAAGAAGAAGGGAGTAGACGAGAGCGAGATAGACGCCATGATTCAGACTAGGGAGAGCAGAGTAGGAACGAAGTACCACACCACAGACACCACGTGAACTGCGTTCAAGCCTAGCATAATTGGAGAGATCTGAGAATAATGAGGATTCACCACCTCTGGCCCCTCCTGGTGCAGAGGAGCATGAGATCACACGAGTGAATGACCAAAGACAATGAGATATTACAGGGGACGCCAGAGAAGAGAAGGGCTATCACATATGTACTGTGTGGTACTGGCAATCACTAGCACTGTCATGACCCAGAGTTGCCGAAAAAAGTGGTCAATCGATGTCCTCTCATTGAAATAACCGTGGAAGGAATTAGGACGAGAGCATGTCTGGATTCTGGGTTGGAAGTAACAGCAAATTCGACGTCTTTTTACGAAAAACTGGTACAAAGTGGTAGTAAAAAAAAAAAAGTCGTGTGACTAGGACTTTACGTCGGGTAGACCGTTCACCGGGTGCAAGCCTTTCGATCTGACGCCAAGTCGGCGACTTGCCCGTCGATGGGGTTGAAATGATGACGATTAGGACAACACAACACCCAGTCCCTGAGCGGAGAAAATCTCCGACCAACCCGGGAATCGAACCCGGGCCCTTAGGATTGACATTCTGTCGCGCTGACCACTCAGCTACGGGGGACGGAGAAAGTGGTAGTAAATTAGGTAAGATGCCCTTAAAAGGAATCTCACTAATTCCTGTTTTTGGGGAGAAAAGGAAGATGGTAGAAAAACAGGTCCTGTTGTCGCTAAGTGACGGAAGACGTAGTTTCCAGGTGAATGCAGCAGTCACCTGTGGGTTGTCACTCGATTTTATAATCGGCAATGTCATGCTCTCGAGTACTGATCATGGATCGTCCGGAAGTTGTCATGCGAACTCCATGCACACAGCCCGTGAAACAGCATCTGACAGACACGAAGCGATTGGTCGTGGGTTAGAGGCCTTCGCACATGTATTGTTCATTTAGAGAACCAGAGGCCGTAAACGAGTGCGCTCCCATGACTCCTCCAAGCCGCCCATGCTAGTATAGATGACACTCTCAAAACGGAACTTAATGATACACTCCTGGAAATTGAAATAAGAACACCGTGAATTCATTGTCCCAGGAAGGGGAAACTTTATTGACACATTCCTGGAGTCAGATACATCACATGATCACACTGACAGAACCACAGGCACATAGACACAGGCAACAGAGCATGCACAATGTCGGCACTAGTACAGTGTATATCCACCTTTCGCAGCAATGCAGGCTGCTATTCTCCCATGGAGACGATCGTAGAGATGCTGGATGTAGTCCTGTGGAACGGCTTGCCATGCCATTTCCACCTGGCGCCTCAGTTGGACCAGCGTTCGTGCTGGACGTGCAGACCGCGTGAGACGACGCTTCATCCAGTCCCAAACATGCTCAATGGGGGACAGATCCGGAGATCTTGCTGGCCAGGGTAGTTGACTTACAGCTTCTAGAGCACGTTGGGTGGCACGGGATACATGCGGACGTGCATTGTCCTGTTGGAACAGCAAGTTCCCTTGCCGGTCTAGGAATGGTAGAACGATGGGTTCGATGACGGTTTGGATGTACCGTGCACTATTCAGTGTCCCCTCGACGATCACCAGTGGTGTACGGCCAGTGTAGGAGATCGCTCCCCACACCATGATGCCGGGTGTTGGCCCTGTGTGCCTCGGTCGTATGCAGTCCTGATTGTGGCGCTCACCTGCACGGCGCCAAACACGCATACGACCATCATTGGCACCAAGGCAGAAGCGACTCTCATCGCTGAAGACGACACGTCTCCATTCGTCCCTCCATTCACGCCTGTCGCGACACCACTGGAAGCGGGCTGCACGATGTTGGGGCGTGAGCGGAAGACGGCCTAACGGTGTACGGGACCGTAGCCCAGCTTCATGGAGACGGTTGCGAATGGTCCTCGCCGATACCCCAGGAGCAACAGTGTCCCTAATTTGCTGGGAAGTGGCGGTGCGGTCCCCTACGGCACTGCGTAGGATCCTACGGTCTTGGCGTGCATCCGTGCGTCGCTGCGGTCCGGTCCCAGGTCGACGGGCACGTGCACCTTCCGCCGACCACTGGCGACAACATCGATGTACTGTGGAGACCTCACGCCCCACGTGTTGAGCAATTCGGCGGTACGTCCACCCGGCCTCCCGCATGCCCACTATACGCCCTCGCTCAAAGTCCGTCAACTGCACATACGGTTCATGTCCACGCTGTCGCGGCATGCTACCAGTGTTAAAGACTGCGATGGAGCTCCGTATGCCACGGCAAAGTGGCTGACACTGACGGCGGCGGTGCACAAATGCTGCGCAGCTAGCGCCATTCGACGGCCAACACCGCGGTTCCTGGTGTGTCCGCTGTGCCGTGCGTGTGATCATTGCTTGTACAGCCCTCTCGCAGTGTCCGGAGCAAGTATGGTGGGTCTGACACACCGGTGTCAATGTGTTCTTTTTTCCATTTCCAGGAGTGTATACAGAGAGAGACCACAATCAAATGCCGTGACGACAAGAGTGCTGAGAAAATGAGAACCTCTGAAGGTCAAGTCCCCACAGCAACAGAGAAGTTCATGTGGAGTGTCGAATGCGAAAATGATTGCATAGTGGCAGAGGAGCACTGTGCAGTGAGCCGTAGAAGTACTAACGCCCATTCGCCAGCAGTAGAAGGCAATGTTGTTCCCTCTGCGGTCGCAAAATATGCAAAGATACGACGGTTTTTGGAGGACTGCAGGGTTTTCATGCGTCGAAGTGGCGAGATAAATTGATCACGTCTCACTCTGAAACAAGGGATACGGTAGATCGCACCCTGTGTACAGGTGAAAAGCTGATCCCTGGTGGAGCCTACAGCAGAAACAGGAGGTGAAAAAACAATCATGGAATTCGCGGATACATTCTCGTTCCTACCTGGAAGATTTTACGGAGCGGTCCCCAAGTTTACAGTAACGTGTGACCGTCCGCCGACAAGGAAAGGGTTCTCAGTGGCCTGGAAGTACAGTAAAACTACCAGGGAAGCGATACAGGCGATAGAGGCAGCCAGAGTCATATCGCGGGCCACGTCGGAAAATGTGAATCTTCTTGCAGTTGTGGCTAAGAAAGACGGATCGGTCCGTTGTTACCTCAACACGAGTGTGTTAAATGATCACATTGAGGCACACGGAACAAGGCCGGAACATATCGAGGACATACTGCGCCAATTCCCGGGAAAAATTTTGTCATCTTTTTCTATCAAGTAGAGCTCGATCCATCCTGCCGAAAATACAGTACCTCCCTATCCAAAGGGGAACAGTACGTGTACAACCAAGTAGCATTCGGGTTTAAGGACTCAACTTGAGCAGTGGTATTTGTGCCTCGTGCATCGGGAACACGCCCTGCAAATTCTATGGCGTGTCCCGCGTTACAGGGACATTACCTTGCCGCATTGCAGACACTTGAACTCGCCTTTCTGTTTCCTTGGATGATTTTCTTTCCTCGTCTATTCGCACAGAGATATCAGTCATCTTCGCGTTTACCCGCGTTTCACACTCTTTTCTCACCTCGTCCACGCTGATGGCGACCTCGGTCAGTATCTTTTCTGTTTCGGTCTCCATCTCGTGCCTAACTTCAGAGGTCTGCCGATCAAGCTTTTGACTCCAAAGTTTTAACTCAGTTTCCAGTCTTTCAAACTGTGTTTTATTCTCCTCTCTCATGGCTGTTAACTGTGATGTGTGGTTTTCTAATATCGCGAGAATTCGTGCTAGTGGACTTTGACTTTGCATACCCCGCACAAAAATGCGTTGAGTTTCCTCTCTTGCCACCGATCTTTCCTCAACTGGCCTGACTGTTTCCATATTTATAAGTCCCCCAGACCTCAGTTGCATAGAAAAACGAATCTAAAACTAAAAGCACTCCACAGAACAACCAGACAGACAATACGACGCTGATGACGACGCTGGTATCAACAAAGAGAACTATGAAATCGTGGAACAGAATAATCACAACAACAAACTATACGTTCTATAACTACATCACAAAATACGGGGAAAGCTGCGGGAACCGAAGCTAAATACACCGACTACCACAATATTTACTTTATTGTTCATTAACACACCCTTCTCACACACAAACACACTAACCATGCGCCTGATGTCACACACAGGTTAACATTTGCTAATGAAGGAATGGGAATTTTTCCTGAGTCAGGGCTCAAAATTTAAAAGTTCTCACACTAACAACAACGTGAGAATGAAGTCAAGTTGTGCCCCTCAAAAATGGTTCAAATGGCTCTGAGCACTATGGGACTTAACGTCTGAGGTCATCAGTCCCCTAGAACTTAGAACTACTTAAACCTAACTAACCTAAGGATATCACACACATCCATGCCCGAGGCAGGATTCGAACCTGCGACCGTAGTGGTCGCGCGGTTCCAGACTGTACCGCCCAGAACCGCTCGGCCACCTCGGCCGGCTTGTGCCCCTCGTTGGGTGCCATAAAACGTGATGAACTGTGAATTCTTCTCTGATGTCGGACATGAAATGACGAGTATATGACTAATGAGATTGCCCCAAACTGGGCGCCATAAAATATGGTTATCTGGGAATGCTTGTCTGCTGTCAGACATGAAATGATGAGTACATGACAAATGAGATTGCCGCACGTTGGGAGCCAACAATTAATTGATATCAATGATTCAACGAAATCGAACACAAAGGGCACAAAATTAAGAGGTTCATGTATGAATTATAAGATTGCTTATATTATCAAAACATACAAGAAACGTGTTATTTCAGTGCCATTTACACAAACCAAAACAAAATTACAAATCTCATGGCCGATTTGACTGAGCGTGGACACGACTTGGTTATGAAGGGGAAAGAGGGGAGGATGAATCGTCTCACCATTATTCATTATCATTCGATGTGTGTTGCTGACGGCGGCAGGCGCTGCGTCGGTACTGTGCGTCATCTCGGAGATGTGCGGCGTGAGTTATCTGCCCTCATCAGCAGTCGTGGCTTTGCGGCGGCGCCCAGGTACAATCTCCACGTTGACTGCCGTTGTCAGTTGCGTGTGTTGGAAGGCAGACGTTAACAATAATTAGAAGAGAGCTCATGTCCTCTCGTTTCCACGCCATCTCATCGACTCCTCATCCACATCTCAGTTCACCTCCTCTCTGACATTTTATTCCTTTCGGCGTTGTCACTGGTGGGCAAAATGTTCAGTCCAATGACAGGTCGCCGTTTCATGGCCACGCCTCTCCATGCAGGGTGGAAATTTCCTATTTGACGGCAGGCTGGCGTGTGCCTCGTGAATTGGCATCTTTCTCAGAATTTCACATTCTTATGATTTTTTTGTGCATTCCGACGCTATTGTGAGAGCAGCTACGCAACACTTCTTTGTAACCACTCTCTCTGCGTGAGGCCTGGACAGACTCATGACTGGGCTTCACTAAGAGTCGGCTGGCATCCGTGATTTATAGGGAACATCATTACTGTCGAGAAAAACATCGTCTTGAGAATGCTGACTTCTTTCACACACCTCCTTGTGCGATTTCTCCGCGCTTTGTGTACGCTTCTCCATGTAACCGTGGGTTGTTGGAATTGTCGGCACAGTCCTGTTTTCTAAGCCAGGTAAAATGACTGCCTCCTGGCCAGAAGAACTCGCTTGCTTTCGCACGTATATTCTTCCCCATGAACCATGGACCTTGCCGTTGGTGGGGAGGCTTGCGTGCCTCAGCGATATAGATGGCCGTACCGTAGGTGCAACCACAACGGAGGGGTATCTGTTGAGAGGCCAGACAAACGTGTGGTTCCTGAAGAGGGGCAGCAGCCTTTTCAGTAGTTGCAGGGGCAACAGTCTGGATGATTGACTCACCTGGCCTTGCAACATTAACCAAAACGGCTTTGCTGTGCTGGTACTGAGAACGGCTGAAAGCAAGGGGAAACTACGGCCGTAATTTTTCCAGAGGACATGCAGCTTTACTGTATGGATAAATGATGATGGCGTCCTCTTGGGTAAAATATTCCGGAGGTAAAATAGTCCCCCATTCGGAGCTCCGGGCGGGGACTACTCAAGAGGACGTCGGTATCAGGAGAAGGAAAACTGGTGTTCTACGGATCGGAGTGTGGAATGTCAGATCCCTTAATCGGGTAGGTAGGTTAGAAAATTTAAAAAGGGAAATGGATAGGTTAAAGTTAGATACAGTGGGAATTAGTGAAGTTCGGTGGCAGGAGGAACAAGACTTTTGGTCAGGTGAATGCAGGGTTATAAACACAAAATCAAATAGGAGTAATGCAGGAGTAGGTTTAATAATGAATAAAAAAAAAAGAAGAGTGCGGGTAAGCTACTACAAACAGCATAGTGAACGCATTATTGTGGCCAAGATAGACACGAAGCCCACGCTTACTACAGTAGTATAAGTTTATATGCCAACTAGCTCCGCAGATGATGAAGAAATTGAAGAAATGAATGATGAGATAAAAGAAATTATTCAGGTAGTGAAGGGAGACGAAAATTTAATAGTCATGGGTGACTGGAATTCGAGTGTAGGAAAAGGGAGAGAAGGAAACGTAGTAGGTGAATATGGATTGGAGCTAAGAAATGAAAGAGGAAGCCGCCTGGTAGAATTCTGCACAGAGCACAACTTAATCATAGCTAACACTTGGTTCAAGAATCATGAAAGAAGGTTGTATACATGGAAGAATCCTGGAGATACTAGAAGGTATCAGATAGATTATATAATTGTAAGACATTTCCAGTGGCAGATGTGGACTCTGACCACAATCTATTGGTTATGAACTGTAGATTGAAACTGAAGAAAGTGCAAAAAGGTGGGAATTTAAGGAGATGGGACCTGGATAAACTGAAAGAACCAGAGGTTGAACAGAGTTTTAGGGAAAGCATAAGGGAACAATTGACAGGAATGGGGGAAAGAAGTACAGTAGAATAGGAATGGGTAGCTCTGAGGGATGAAGTAGTGAAGGCAGCAGAGGATCAAGTAGGTAAAAAAACGAGGGCTAGTAGAACTCCCTGGGTAACAGAAGAAATATTGAACTTAATTGACGAAAGGAGAAAATATAAAAATGCAGTAAACGAAGCAGGCAAAAAGGAATACAGACGTCTCAAAAACGAGATCGACAGGAAGTGCAAAATGGCTAAGCAGGGATGGCTAGAGGACAAATGTAAGGATGTAGAGGCTTATCTCACTAGGGGTAAGATAGATACTGCCTACAGGAAAATTAAAGAGACCTTTGGAGAAAAGAGAACCACTTGTATGAATATCAAGAGCTCAGATGGAAACCCAGTTCTAAGCAAAGAAGGGAAAGCAGAAAGGTGGAAGGAGTATATAGAGGGCCTGTACAAGGGCGATGTACTCGAGGACAATATTATGGAAATGGAAGAGGATGCAGATGAAGATGAAATGGGAGATACGATACTGCGTGAAGAGTTTGACAGAGCACTGAAAGAATTGAGTCGAAACAAAGCCCCGGGAGCAGACAACATTCCATTAGAACTACTGATGGCCTTGGGAGAGCCAGTCCTGACAAAACTCTACCATCTGGTGAGCAAGATGTATGAGACAGGCGAAATACCCTCAGACTTCAAGAATAATATAATAATTCCAATCCCAAAAAAACAGGTGTTGACAGATATGAAAATTACCGAACTATCAGTTTAATATGTCACAGCTGCAAAATACTAACGCGAATTCTTTACAGACGAATGGAGAAACTGGTAGAAGCCGACCTCGGGGAAGATCAGTTTGGATTCCGTAGAAATATTGGAACACGTGAGGCAATACTGGCCTTACGACTTATCTTAGAAGAAAGATTAAGGAAGCATTTGTAGACTTAGAGAAAGCTTTTGACAATGTTGGCTGGAATACTCTCTTTCAAATTCTAAAGGTGGCAGGGGTAAAATCCAGGGAGCGAAAGGCTATTTACAATTTGTACAGAAACCAAATGGCAGTTATAAGAGTCGAAGGGCATGAAAGGGAAGCATTGGTTGGGAAGGGAGTGAAACAGGGTTGTAGCCTCTCCCCGATGTTATTCAATCTGTATATTGAGCAAGCAGTAAAGGAAACAAAAGAAAAATTCGGAATAGGTATTAAAATCCATGGAGAAGAAATAAAAACTTTTAGGTACGCTGATGACATTGTAATTCTGTCAGAGACAGCAAAGGACTTGGAAGAGCAATTGAACGGAATGGATAGTGTCTTGAAAGGAGGGTATAAGAAGAACATCAACAAAAGCAAAACGAGGATAATGGAATGTAGTCGAATTAACTCAGGCGATGCTAAGGGAATTAGATTAGGAAATGAGCCACTTAAAGTAGTAAATGAGTTTTGCTATTTGGGGAGCAAAATAACTGATGATGGTCGAAGTAGAGAAGATATAAAATGTAGACTGGCAATGGCAAGGAAAGAGTTTCTGAAGAAGAGAAATTTGTTAACATCGAGTATAGATTTAAGTGTCAGGAAGTCGTTTCTGAAAGTATTTGTATGGAGTGTAGCCATGTATGGAAGTGAAACATGGACGATAAATAGTTTGGACAAGAAGAGAATAGAAGCTTTCGAAATGTGGTGCTACAGAAGAATGCTGAAGATTAGATGGGTAGATCACATAACTAATGATGAAGTATTGAATAGAATTGGGGAGAAGAGGAGTGTGTGGCACAACTTGACAAAAAGAAGGGACCGGTTAGTAGGACATGTTCGGAGGCATCAAGGGATCACAAATTTCGCATTGGAGGGCATCGTGGAGGGTAAAAATCGTAGAGGGAGACCAAGAGATGAATACAGTAAGCAGATTCAGAAGGATGTGGGTTGCAGTAAGTACTGGGAGATGAAGAAGCTTGCACAGGATAGGGTAGCATGGAGAACTGCATCAAACCAGTCTCAGGACTGAAGACCACAACAACAACATTCTTGACATTCCGTCCTAATGGCCGCAGGTGCCCATCAGTTCTTGGCATGCTTCTCATTGTCAGACAAGCCCTTTGCAACGTGTCCCTTCTTGAGCGAGGCGAGGGCATCCGCCTGGCTTCCCGTTGTGTGCGTCCACAGTTGCTGCAGTTGCCTTTCCTGTCCCTGAGTGCAGTGTCCTGTCCGACAAGGGAACCTCCCCATCGCACCCCCCTCAGATTTAGTTACAAGTCGGCACAGTGGATAGGCCTTGAAAAACTGAACACAGATCAATCGAGAAAACAGGAAAAAGTTGTGTGGAACTATGAAAAAAATAAGCAGAATATGCAAACTGAGTAATCCATGCGCAAGAAAGGCAACAACAAGCAAAAGGAGAGGTCAGGGGCACCGTGGTCCCGTGGTTAGCGTGAGCAGTTGCGGAATGAGAGGTCCCTTATTTCAAGTCTTCCTTCGAGTGAGAAGTTTAATTTTTTATTTTCAGACAATTATTATCTGTCCGTCCGTCCGATGCGAGGTAACTGCGCCGTAGTATGGGGACGCTACACCTAAACAAACATCGAAACACCCGACGTCAGTCGACTACAGCGCACGGAAGAGAGAGTATTCCTGCTAACGAGGTTCCCTGGCTGTCAGTTGACTGTTCGCTACTTTGGACGAGAGTGCATTAAGTACGTGAGATGTATTCCGTGGGCAATATGAATCCAGCAAATATAGCTCGCGACTTCAATAATAAGGTCAATGGATATTTTCCGAACTGTAAGAAATCGGAAAGTTCCTTAAGGAATCGAACGATTGTCGATCATTTGTATCATTATTTCCTACATTTGATGATAAACAGTACGTGTGGTGATGACGATACCTTGTGCGGGGCTGTATGTACCAGATGATGAGATTGTTGACGATCCGTACGAAGAACACGAAGAGGAAATACTGCGTCTTCAATCTGATGGTATTTATTTGGGTTACATGAAGGAAATCTTCTAATACACGTTACCGTCCAAACCAATTAAAAGGCGCAAATATAGATTATCGAGTGAAGTAACAAAAAAAGTTAAGAAATTTAAAGGGATGGAGGAAAAAATCACAATTAAATATTGCAAAGAAGTCGTGGAACGAGGTGGAACCCGGAGACAGAAGTTCAGTGAACTAGAAAACCATGTATACCGACAATTTATTAAAGCCAGAAATGAATTAAGTGCAGTGCATGCTACAGGCCTACAGATTTGGGGATTGCATTACGCTAAACAAATCGGCCTGGACTTCTCAACACTTCATCTCATTGGCTTGTCATGCGTTCAAAAGAAAATACAAAATTACGAGCAGGAAGATTACGAAATATGTAAGCAAGAACTACGAGAATAAACTGGAAGAACTTTTAGAATATTCCAAGACGTTTGTTACAGAAACTAACGTCAGATTCCAACAGTATGAAGACGCATATATAATCAACACAGATCAGTCAGGTTTTAACTATGAAATGAAATCGATCCGCACGTTATCGTTAGTTGGCGAAGGCGACACGGAATGTACTGTAGACCAGCTGCATGCCACTTCACATAGTTATACCATACAATATCCTCTGAACAAAGCAGGATTTCTTTTACCTACATTTTATTTATGTTTGCAGGAAAAAATGGTGTATTTGGACCGCAAGTTCAGCAACAGGTGAATAGGGTACTTGCGCAAACGCCGAATGTCATTGTGAATTGCAGTGCGTCAGGAAAAATTGAGAAAAGACTAGTGAAAGACTTTAATGAACGTGTGATTGCTCCTTACGCGGACAAAGATTTTGCCTTTCTCCTTGACAGCTACACAGGACAGAAGGATCAGGCATTGTACAATTTTAGTGTCGGAGTAGACGTGATTACCATTCCTCTAGGTTGTACACCTCTTGTGCAACCGTTAGATGTGTTTGATTTTCGGCAAGTGAAATACTTTGTGTAAAGATTCTATGATTTTGCGAAGCTGCACAGGTACACAGAGCAAGTTTTGTTTACGTGATCGTGTGTCAATTATAAAAGTTCAGGCACTCACACATAATCAACTTCGCTCCCCAAAATTCCAGGACATGTTCAGATATGCTTGGACATATGCAGGATTTGACGGTCTACACACGGAAAAATTTGAAAACGTTAAAAACATATGTTTGGACAGAGCACAGGGAAAACTGTGCGACTGTGAAACTGTTGCATTCATTTGTTGCAGTTTATGTGACAAACTCTTATGTTTTCATCACTTTTTTGGGAGTGATTATCACATTCAAAAGAAAACCTAAATCTGGCAAGGTAGAATAATCTTTCTACCCATTCGCGAAGTGTACAAGTTAGGTGGGTCGACAACATATCCCTGTCATGTGACGCACATGCCGTCACCAGTGTCGTGCAGAATACATCAGAGGTGTTTTCCTATGGAGGAATCGGTTGACCTATGACCTTGCGATCAAATGTTTTCGGTTCCCATTGGAGAGGCACGTCCTTTCGTCTACTAATCGCACGGTTTTGCGGTGCAGTCCAAAACACAGACACTAAAATTATTACAGTTAACAGAGACGTCAATGAACGAACGGACAGATCATAACTTTGAAAAAATAAACTTTTCACTCTACGGAAGACTTGAACCAAGGACCTCTCGTTCCGCAGCTGCACACGCTAACCACGGGACCACGGCGCTTCTGAGCTCATATTATCCTTGATGTTGCCTATCTTGGGCATGGACTACTCAGTTTGTATATTTTGCTTATTTTTTTCATAGTTCCACACAACTTCTTCCTGTTTTCTCGATTGATCTGTGTTCAGTTTTTCAAGGCCTATCCACTGTGCCAACTTATAACTAAATCTGAGGGGGGTGCGATGGGGCGGTTCCCTTCTGAGTATCCAGCTCCCTCCTCTTTCTCGGCCACTCGCTGCGAGTTGGCGAAAGTGGTCACGGTCGGAGATACAATATGGCTGCCATCCCCCATTTTGACGAAGGTTTTTGGGGGGTTTCCCTTAGTTGTAAGGCATATGCCGGAACCAGTATGCCTCTTCCATTTATTCTCAATTGGGATCTCTCATCTGCCCCCGTATCAGCTTGTCTGATACTTGGCTGAAGAAACAGTGACTCTCCAAGGGACCGGATATCGAACAGCCTGCTCCAGTCCTAGGAGTGGATAGTGAGAGAGAGAGAGAAACTCCCTTCCTTTCCTCTTGTGTTTCCAGCAGAATTGTCAATTGGCTTATTTCGATTGCTGTGGCAGGTTAAACAATATCAGAGTGACGGTACATTGCCTTTTAGTTTCTTTTTTTGTATCTTTCTTTTTTTAATGATACGCTAAATTTCGCATTTTGATTGAGCTCGGTTTGTATCCCTGTCAAGCTGCATTAGTTTAACTTTGCCCCTGATTTCCAAACTCGGACCCTCTACATCTGCACATTACAGACTTCTGTAAAGAAAATAACAGGTTATATGTTTCATTATACCATGTAAATCGTGCTTTTTCCCAAGTCGCTCATGAACGGACTGCAAGAAAAATAACTGTAATTCAGGTTCGGGTGGCAGCTTGATATTTTCAGTATGGTCATATCTAATTTCTTCTTATCTATGACACTCATTCACTCAGGTTTAATGCTTCGTCTCTAATTGATATTGAATCATGGAGTCCTTACAAGGAAATACACTACAAACAATACATTCACATAGCTGTGCGTGAAAGTTCAAGAATGGGTCGGCTAGTCAAGTGTGAGGTTTCACATGCAGTATGGTGTTACAATAGTACCATACTAGAACTTACAGTCAGGAGTTTTCAGCGCTAATTTCTGTTGCAGCCAACTTCGGGAAACGGCTCAATGGTTAACAGACTGAATTCCTTTTCTGAAAAAGCAGGTTCATATGCTGGGCAGGTCATCCAACTTCAGGCTTTCTGTTGTTTACCTAAATCAATTTAAACGAATCTTGGGTGAGTTATTAAACAATGACGTGGTCAATTTTTTTCCAGTATTGTCCATTTCGAACTTACGCGCAATCTGGAGGTAAGCTCACGTCAATTCTTAACCCTCGTTCAGCGTAGTGTAACCAGAGAAGAAACTTTGTAATGTATTATTAAACTCGATAAGTCACATCGAAGTGTTTGGTAAAATGCCGCATATCATACTGTAGGCCTATTGTACTGCACCAGTATATGCAAGGCATACCAACCAACGTTAAAGTTTGGTTTTACTGGTGTTGCACATGCAGTAGGCCCTAGATTGGTAAAACGATCTGCTAGTAGTTATGCAGTTGAACAATACGTAAATGCTGGGAATACAAAATTATTAAGCACAAGCAATCCGCACTCGTGAGCTTTCTGAGCAAAGGAGAAATAAATCCTAGCATAGCTTTACAGGGGACGTAATTGATCTAACCTTGCCTTACCACCCCCAAAGTACCTAAGTCAGTGAAAAATTTTCTCCTAAAAGTGACCAGTCGGCCGCTCTGTAAATGACAGGAAAATACACGCAAATACCTTACTGACAAACGGTGTTCTGAGGGCGGGAGAAATGAATAGGGTCTGTATGTACGGCTACAGATGATGCCGTTGATCTTGCCTTACCGATTGCCAAATTATATAGGTCAGTGTAAAGTAGTTTCCGGTTTCTCTTTTAGACTTTTTAAACAGCTACCTATTTACGAAAAAGTAAGTCTTTTATCTTTGAAGGTCTTGCAGATTTCTCACGAATAAATTTTGCGTACGGAAAGTAAGTTCAGTGATTCACGCAGAATTCCTTTTCTCTTTTCGACGGATTGGTATTTTAACTGAAATGACTAAGCTGAATGTCACAAGAAACCTCACAGCCCTCCAGCGCTTGCCGCAGTTTTTGTTTTTCCTCTCTCTCGCTTCGAGTTCGCGGCGATCACCTTGAAGAAACTTGTTCTCAGTGGGCGTGACCGCTCCGTGCCGAAGAGAAAAACAGACAAATAAGTTCCTAACTGCTGCGAGAAATGTGTTTTCGCGATCACTTCGTGTAATCGCGTGAAAGACAAAAAAACGTAGCAGAATTTCTCGATTCAGATGGCTCTCTCCTTTGCATAGCATTGTGATTTCAGTTATACGTGCACAGTAGTATCGGTGACATCGTAGCAATAAAGTACTTTATGTTTTTGATGAGTTTATATACTGCGTGACTGTACCTCAGGAGTCCTGCTCCACTGCGCTCGGACAACAATAATTCCGTTGCAGATCCTCGGAGCGTGCTACTCATATGTAGCACCACTGTCTTCCTGAAGACGATAGAATGACGGTTCTGGCGGCAGCTAAGTCGTTTAAATGCTGTAAGTGCTGATTTTTTGTCCAACAAACGTAATTTGAACTGGAGCTTCTCTTTTATTTCCAGACAGTAGTGAAGTCAATAGGGATGTCCATGGTTCACAACGATGATGAAAACAACACTGAATTTTGTCCTGTTTATAATAAGGCATTGAAGACTAACAAAATTACGAGCTTATGTTTCACTACGCTAGATTCATCTCTCATCGTCGTAGTGCGCCTTTCCTTTTTTTTAGGATTAGACCCTAATATTAGTCTTACTATTTTGATGGGTATGCTGCTGTTATTATCTCTACATATTTCAGGATCGTCTGTATAACTAAAAATAAACGTTCAGTTTCTAAAAATTTTGTTTAGACGATGTCAGTTGATGGCGTGACAGCCACCTGTTGAACTCAGAGTGCGGTGCAGTTTCTAACGGCCGTAAGACGCTGGCTTAGTTACTCTAAACTCTAGCAGATTGTCCTCGAACACTTATAATGTGTCTTTCAAATTCTAGGTAACATATACACAATGCAAGCAAATTTCGGATTTCTCAAAAAGTTTGACGAGTCAAAAATACCAGTCCGTGCTTCTCTTAAATAACAATTAGGCTACACAATTGCGATATTACGGTATATTTTACTTTATTTACATTTTTTTTTCCGGGGAGGGTTTGTAGAAGGTATCTGTTCTCATAACCCAAAGGCGGGAATATTTTGATATTACAAGAGACATTGGCGAATCCTTTTTTCAGTTAGCCAAACTGTTATTATCATTGTCATTCTGTTACCAGCTTTCGCATTTGTTGGAAATTACATTTGTTGAAATACACAGTCAACATATACTTTCTTACTGCAATAGAATAAACTGCCCGACGTTTGAATGGCGTAGGATCTTCAGTGACACACCTGTACAGTTCATATTAAAACTACACTAGTTTAACTTTTATTCAGATCCTTTCCTCACTCTCTCATCTGTAAGTCCAAAATAGAGAAATTAACTAGAAGCAATCAGTAAATAATATGTTCAGATATATTAAAGAAAATAAAACGTCCTGATTCAGTGTTAACCTCGTCTATAACTCCCATCTGACTGATCTTTGTTTCACAAATAGCTTTAGCAGTGAGAAATCCAACAGAAACAAATAATTTGTCACATGAATGTTTGGAGAGCAAATGCAAGGCTGTATGCAGAAATGCATGACCAGGGGAATGCTACATGCCACCTATTAGAAAATTAAAGAGATCTGTATGAATATCAAAAGCTTAGATGGTGCCTAGCCAGTACTAAGCAAAGAAGGGAAATCTGAAAGGTGGAAGGAATATATTGAAGGGCTACAAGTTAAATGAACTTCAACACAATATTATAGAGCCAGAAAAAGGGACAGGTGAATATTGAATGGGAAATTAGATACTGTGAGTAGAATTTGACAGAGCACTGAAAGACCTAAGCCTAAAAATAACCACTGGAGTAGACAACTGAGATATTGTTGGGAGAGCCATCTATAATTAAATTACTCCACCTCATGTGGAAGGTTAATGAGACAGATGAAATACCTTCAGACTTCAGGAAGAATATAATAATTCCAATTACATAAAAGGCAAATGCTGTAGGAGCATGTAAGGCAATACTCATCCTACAGTTTATCTTACATACTAGAGTAAAGAAAGGCAAACTTATGTTTACAGCATTTATAGATTCAGAGAAAGCTTTAGACAAAGGTGATTGGAATGCATTGTTTTAAATTCTGAAGGCAGCAGGCAATAAATTAGAAAAAGGTTATTCACAATTTGTGCAGAAAACAAATAGCAGATATACGAGTCAAACAACATGACAGAAAGCAGGAGTTAAGAAGGGAATGAAATAGGCATGTTGCGCACCCTTGATATAATTCAATATGCACACTGAGCAAATTGTGGAGGAAAGCAAGGACAAATTTGTTAAGGGAATTAAAATTGAGGGAAAAGAAATAAAAACTTTAACATTTGCTCATGACACCATAACTCTTCTACAAATGGCAAAGTACTGGAAATGAATGGAATCGACTGAGTCTTGAAAAGAGGTTATGAAATGAATGTCAACAAAGTAAACAGCAAAAGAATTGTAATCCTATTAAATAAAATGATGCTGAGGTTATCAGAGGAGGTAACAAGACACTAAAAGCTTTTAATGCGTTTTGCTATTTGGGCAGCAGAATTATTGATTATGTCCAGTGTGAAGAGGATTTAAAATGTGGATGGCAATAGCAAGGAAAGCAGTTGCAAAAAAGAGAAATTTTTTAATACTGAATATAAATTTAATAATTAAGAAATCTGTTCTGAAGATTTGTGTCTGGAGTGCAGCCTCGTGTGGAAGTGTAATGTGGACGATACACAGTTCAGGGAAGGAGAGAATATAATCTTTTTAAATATGGTGCTGTAGAGGAATGCTAAATTTTAGATGGGTAGTTCACTTAATTAATGAGGAGGTGTTGAGTCAAACTGGGGTGAAAAGTAATTTATGGCATAATAGGACTATAAACTGAAATCCTGTTATTCAGAGCAGTATTACAAATGTCAAACTCTCTACAGAAATGAGCCTTGTCCATCCTGATCTGACACTGTTCAATGTTCAACCTTAACAGCCATATTCTCTGATTGAATCTGACTACTTAGATCATCCGTAACACAGAGGTGTGTTTTTCTAATAATACTGTGACAAAAAAACTGTACCTGTCCCCTGAAAATGAAATGAGGTAAAGTATTCTTTATTATCCCCTGTTGACTGATCACATCCTAAGGAATCGAGGATTGTCAGTTCAGTTATGGAAGAAAGTTTGTGTGTGTGTGTGGGGGGGGGGGGGGGGGGGAGAGGGGGTTGTAAAATCATAGAGGAAGACCAAAACTTGACTGCAGTAAGAAGTTTCAAACAGATATAGTTTGCAGTAGTTATGCAGAGGTGAAGAGACTTGCACATGGTAGACTAGCATGGAGATTTGCATAAAACCAGAAAACCAGCCTTTGGACTGAAGACCACAAAAATAACAAATGCAACTGTGGAAGTGCATGACAGAACTTGTAAATCATATATTTGGAGTGACGGATGCCTTAGTTAAATTGCATTCAGATAAAGTAGAAATAACTTCTACTTGACACACAACATACAACACACACAAAATACAATGGAAACTGCTGTCTAAATTAGTCCATTGGTACCAGTAGTTGTCATTGTAATGTGGTAGAATACACAAATGTGAGCATACTCCTCAACAGCAAACTATATGCGTTCAACAGGAAGAAACATCAGATACCAACAAATGCCACATGTTCTCTTAAATTATAGGAGGAATGGCTAATGAGATATCCTTTTATATCATTTTTGAATAAGTGGAGATTTTTAATTTCCTGCCTGATTTCTATCAATACCCTATCAAACATTTTTTTCAACTGAGTATATCATTCCATTTTGAACCCTAGAGAGAGGTGTATAATCTAAGTGAAAATAAATTTTAATTGTAGTAATGTGACTAAGAATTGCAGAGTTTGTCCTAAATTTAATCTTGTTATTAATCACAAATACTATTAGGGAGCAGACGTAGTGACATATTGGAGTAAAATTTCCCAGGACCCTGGAGAGACTTCTATGAGATGTTCAGCTTTTACCCAATATTCTAATTGCACACCTCAGTAAATTAAATCCATTTTCATTTTATGTAAAATGCTCCACAGAATTATATCATAGGACACTATTTACAGAAAGTATGTGAAGTATTCTATACTAGTAATCCTGCCTGTAGGTCAACACAATTGGAGGACAGGGTGAGAGTCCGTTGTGTTTCGTGATGTAAGCTGGTTCTGCCTCAGTACCATTGATGGCATGTGTTGGTCAGAAGGAGGCCAGGTGACGCCCTGAAACCACCCTTGTTGTGTGCTTGACACATCAGACCTACCCCTAGAGTTATTTTCTGTAGTGTGATTTCATATGACAGCAGGAGCACTGCCATGGTTATCCCACACACCCTGACTGCAAATTTGTGCATCAGTCTGATGTTTCAACCTGTTATGCTGCCATTCAAGAACAGAACACTAGGAGCTGTTTTCTGACAGGATAATGCTTGCCCACATACATCTACAAAGTATCAACAAGTTGCCTTGGCCTGCTCAATCACCAGATCTGTCTCCAATTGAGCACATGTGGGACATCATCAGAACACAACTCCAGCATCATGCATCAACCAGCATTAACGATCCCTGTATTGATTGACCAAGTGCAACAGGCATGGAATTCCATCCTACAAACTGACATCTGCCACCTGTACAATAAAATGCATGCATGTTTGCATGCTTGTATTCAATGTTCTAGTGGTTATAGTGGTTATTAATGTATCAGCACTTCACATTTGCAGTGGCTTATCTCACATTTACATTAATTGTGATCTTGCAATGTTAATCAATTACGTATGTTACCTAGACAAATGCATTCCCAAAATCTCATCACTCTATATTAATTATTTTTTGGTGTTGCAATTTTTTTCCTTCAGTGTATTTAAAAAAAAAATTATATCCATTACAGGAAATAAAGTCACATTATGACCTGGACCTCAGAATTCATAATAAAGAAACTGAGATGGTAGCTGTCACACAATTTTCAGGTGTGCACATAAATGACAATTTAGACTGGATATCCCACATCCTCAGTATTGTTAGTAATCAGTATTGTGTGCAGTAGACAGTCTAGTTGAATTGTCTACTTTGAGTACATTCGTTCTGCTATTACCTATGGCCTCACCTCCTTGGGTCATAATAAGACAAATCTGGAACAAACTTCACTCTACAAATCAATTTATTAGAATAATTACCAACAGTTCAAGGCTAACACCCTCCCAGTAGCTATTTCAGCAGCTAAATACTGCATCCTTACTGTGCCTCTGTATACAGAAACTGTAATTGATATAAAAAGGTACATTGACAATTCGAAAATTAAGTCAGATCTTCACTCTTACAGTACAAGAATGTGAAGTGTTATTCATATAAACGGAGTAAACATGGCTTTAGCACAAAAACATAGAAACATTCAAGGTACTAGATTGCATAACAAACTTCCAGTACAGATAAAAGAAATAAAAAATTGTCCTCATTTAAGAAAGCAGAGTTCAATTTTTAACGACCATCTGTTATTACAATGTAAATGAATACCTGTAATAATCTTGTAGCAAATAATAATATTCATATGCTGTATCAACAGTATTTTTAATCCAGTAGCAGCTATAGTGTGAAATAATATTTGAACAAAAGTGTTGGAACTATTATGTGTTTCTATGAAAATATCAGTTATGTATTCAGTGTAAAATATCTTTACATACGTTTAAGTAACTAACCAAATTTGTGTTATACATTTTTATGTTACGTACTTTCTGACAAAATCCATGCAATATACACTCCTGGAAATGGAAAAAAGAACACATTGACACCGGTGTGTCAGACCCACCATACTTGCTCCGGACACTGCGAGAGGGCTGTACAAGCAATGATCACACGCACGGCACAGCGGACACTCCAGGAACCGCGGTGTTGGCCGTCGAATGGCGCTAGCTGCGCAGCATTTGTGCACCGCCGCCGTCAGTGTCAGCCAGTTGGCCGTGGCATACGGGGCTCCATCGCAGTCTTTAACACTGGTAGCATTTCGCGACAGCGTGGACGTGAACCGTATGTGCAGTTGACGGACTTTGAGCGAGGGCGTATAGTGGGCATGCGGGAGGCCGGGTGGACGTACCGCCGAATTGCTCAACACGTGGGGTGTGAGGTCTCCACAGTACATCGATGTTGTCGCCAGTGGTCGGCGGAAGGTGCACGTGCCCGTCGACCTGGGACCGGACCGCAGCGACGCACGGATGCACGCCAAGACCGTAGGATCCTACGCAGTGCCGTAGGGGACCGCACCGCCACTTCCCAGCAAATTAGGGACACTGTTGCTCCTGGGGTATCGGCGAGGACCATTTGCAACTGTCTCCATGAAGCTGGGCTACGGTTCCGCACACCGTTAGGCCGTCTTCCGCTCACGCCCCAACATCGTGCAGCCCGCCTCCAGTGGTGTCGTGACAGGCGTGAATGGAGGGACGAATGGAGATGTGTCGTCTTCAGCGATGAGAGTCGCTTCTGCCTTGGTGCCAATGATGGTCGTATGCGTGTTTGGCGCCGTGCAGGTGAGCGCCACAATCAGGACTGCATACGACCGAGGCACACAGAGCCAACACCCGGCATCATGGTGTGGGGAGCGATCTCCTACACTGGCCATACACCACTGGTGATCGTCGAGGGGACACTGAGTAGTGCACGGTACATCCAAACCGTCATCAAACCCATCGTTCTACCATTCCTAGACCGGCAAGGGAACTTGCTGTTCCAACAGGACAATGCACGTCCACATGTATCCAGTGCCACCCAACGTGCTCTAGAAGGTGTAAGTCAACTACCCTGGCCAGCAAGATCTCCGGATCTGTCCCCCATTGAGCATGTTTGGGACTGGATGAAGCGTCGTCTCACGCGGTCTGCACGTCCAGCACGAACGCTGGTCCAACTGAGGCGCCAGGTGGAAATGGCATGGCAAGCCGTTCCACAGGTCTACATCCAGCATCTCTACGATCGTCTCCATGGGAGAATAGCAGCCTGCATTGCTGCAAAAGGTGGATATACACTGTACTAGTGCCGACATTGTGCATGCTCTGTTGCCTGTGTCTATGTGCCTGTGGTTCTGTCAGTGTGATCATGTGATGTATCTGACCCCAGGAATGTGTCAATAAAGTTTCCCCTTCCTGGGACAATGAATTCACGGTGTTCTTATTTCAATTTCCAGGAGTGTACATTGTCTCTGGATGAATAAACTGCTTTTGCTGCTACTACTGCTACTACTACTACTACTATATGATCCTCTGTACCTTCACTATTTCATTTCTCTTCTGTTGTATTACCTTCATCTGTTGTATTCCTTTCTGCTGTTTCAGTCAATAATTGCCTAATACTCCTTCTGAAATTCTCAACTACCTGTGGTAGGTCCCATATCCATGATTTTCTAACTTTTTGCAATTTCTTGAGTTAAAATTTGCAGTGCATAATAAATAACAAATAAATTAATATCACACTTCACATTTGCCTCAGGAAATATCTTAGAGTTTAAAACTTGTTTTGACATCTGTGTCTTACCCAACTTAAAACCTCCAGATCTCTTCCATGTATAACATTTTCCTAGTGGATTCTTAAACTAAGTGATAGTGATGATTAAATTATGGTCTGTACAAATTTCTAGCCGGCAGCTTCCTCTTTCATTCATTTCCCCAGGTGTTGTTCTCCTATCTTTCCTTCTCTTCCTTTTCTTACTACTGAATCCTGCTCTCCAATTACAATTAAATTTTTGTCTGCCTTAACTATCTGAATAATTTGTTTTATCTCTTCACAAATTCTTTCATTCTCTTGATCATTTGTAGAGCTAGTTGGCATATAAACTTGCACTAATACATAGGGTGTTGGCTTGTTGTTTATTTTTGGTTCAATGATGTTTTCACAATGCTGCTCTTAGTGGCTTACCTACATTCCTATTTTCTTATTCATTATAAAATCAATGGCAACGGCCTTGCCACAGTGGATACACCGTTCATGTGAGATCACCGAAGTTAAGAGCTGTCGGGCATGGTCAGCACTTGGATGGGTGACCCTCCAGGCCGCCATGCGCTGTTGCCATTTTTCGGGGTGCACTCAGCCTCATGATGCCAATTGAGGAGCTACTCGACCGAATAGTAGCTGCTTCGGTCAAGAGTACCATTATAACGACCGGGAGAGCGGTGTGCTGACCCCATGCCCCTCTTATCCGCATCCTCCACTGAGGATGAGACAGCGGTTGGATGGTCCTGGTAGGCCACTCGTGGCCTGAAGGCAGAGTGATTATAAAATCTATTCCTGCATTACTCCTATTTGATTTTTTATTTATTTGTTGGTACCCACCTCACCAGAAATCTGGTGTTCCTGCTACCACTCTTCAGTTATTCCCACTGCACCTAACTTCAGTCTATCCATTTCACTTTTCAACTTCTCTAACCCACCTCAACAATTAAAGAATCTGTATTCCATGCTCTGGCATATAAACACCATTTTGTTTCTCCTGCAGACAATATCCTCATAAGTAGTTCTCATATGCAGATCTCAAAGGGGGACTGCTTTACCTCCATAATATTTTACTCAAGAGCTTCATGCCTCTGGAAAAAACAACAGCTATAGTTTTCTTTTGCTTTCAGCAGTTCACAGTACTGGCAAAGCAAGGCCATTCTAGTTGATGTTAGAAGACCCGATCAGTCAATCATCCCTACTGGCTTTTCTGTAGATATCCATTTGTTGTGGTTGCACCTACAGTACATTTATTTATGTTGTTGAGGCATAAAAGTTGCCCCACACTGGCAAGCTCTTGGTTCATGAGATACATTACCAGCTCACTCAACATGCCAATGCTGTAAAATTTGTCTCTGGAGACAACTCTCACCATGGGACTGATGCATGCTGACCTGAAAAGCTTTTTCAGAGGAGCTATATGGTTACTTGTAGTGGATGCTGTCTCTAACTTAACTATGTTGCTCAGAAATTGTCAGTGGCTTCACCTGCTACAAACTGAGTACTGATGAAAATATGTGTCATGTTGTTGTTGTTGTGGTCTTCAGTGTGAAGAATGGTTTGGTGCAGGTCTCCCCACTCCTCTATCCTGTGTGAGGTGCTTCATCTCTGAACAACTGTTGTCACCCACATGCTTATGAATATACCTACTGTATGCATCTCTTGGTCTCTCTTTATGATTTTTGCACCCCACCCCCTACACTTCCCTCCAATACTAAATTGATGATTTCTTGATGTCTCATAATGTGTTCCATCAACTATTCCTTTTTTTTGGTCAAGTTGTGACACAAATTTCTTGTTTCCCTATTTCTATTCAGTATCTTCTCATTATTTATATGATCTACCCTTTTGATCTTCAAAATATTTGTCTCTGACATCACATTTAGAAAGCTTCTATTCTCTTCTTGTCTAAACTGTTTATCATTCATATTTCACTTCCATACATTGCTACACTCCATACAAATACCTTCATCAATGACTTCCTAACACTTAACTCTATTTTTGATGTTAAAAAGTTCTCTTCTTCAGAAATACTTTTACATTTTATATCTTCTTTACTTCAACCATCATCAGTTATTTTGCTGCCCAAATAGCAAAACTCATCTACTTCTTTAAGTGTCTCATTTCCTGATCTAATTCCCTTAGCATCACTTGATTTAATTCAACTACATTCCATTATCCTTGTTTCACTGTTGTTGATGTTCATCTTATACCCTCCTTTCAAGACACTGTCCATTATGTTCAACTGCACTTCCAAGTCCTTTGCTGTATCTGACAGAATTACAGTGTCATTGGCAAACAGAGTATTTATTTCTTCTACCTGAACTTTAATCCCTACTCCAAATTTTCTTTGGTTCTCTATACTACTTGTTCAATGTACAGACTGAATGACATCAGAGACAGGCTACAATCCTGTCTCACTCCCTTCTCAACCACTGCTTGCCTTTCATGCCCACTGACTCATAACTGCCATCTGGTTTCTGTACAAGTTGTAAATAGTCTTTTGCTCCCTGTATTTCACCCCTGCACCTCCAAAATTTCAAAGAGAGTATTCCCATCAACATTGTCAAAAGCTTTTTCTAAGTCTACAAATGCTATAAACATAGGTTTGCCATTCCTTAAACTATCTTCTAAGGTAAGTCATAGGGTCAGTATTACCTTGCATGTTTCTACATTTCTCTGGAATCCAAACCAATCTTCCCCAAAGTCAGCTCCTACCAGTTTTTTCCATTTGTCTGTAAAAATTTCGTATTAGCACACACATCAAAAAAAGTTTGGCATCACCACGGTTCCCAGAACTCCTGAAGATAGATGTTGACTGTGGATATTGTATCACAGACATAGTCCCTGTGACTATTCAGAGATGTAACTAAACCCACCCAAAGATGTAAACAACCATGCATGAGCAGCACCTATTAGACAGAGGGAGTCTGACAGCCGATCACCAGGAAGGAGGTACACGGCTCGTGTTATTTGTAGTTCAACCATGCCTAGACAGTCAATACTGTGGTTCAGTTATGTCTGCATTGTTACTTTGTGCCAGGAAGGGCTCTCAACAAGGGAAGTGTCCAGGTGTTTCGGAGTGAACCAAAGCGATATTGTCTGGACGTGGAGGAGATACAGAGAGACAGGAACTGTGGATGACATGCTTTGCTCAGGCTGCCCAAGGGCTACTACTGCAGTGGATGACCACATGGCTTGGAGGAACCCTGACAGCAATGCCACCATCTCGAATAATCCTTTTCGTGCAGCCATGTTACGACTCAAACTGTGTGCAATAGGCTGCATTATGCGCAACTTCACTGCCAACGTCCATGGCGAGGTCCATCCTTGCAACCATGACACCATGCAGTGCAGTACAGATGGGCACAAAAACATGCTGAATGGACTGCTCAGGATTGGCATCATGTTCTCTTCAGTGATGAGTGTCACATATGCCTTCAACCAGACAATTGTCGGAGATGTGTGTGGAGGCAATCTGGTCAGTCTGAACGCCTTAGAGACACTGTCCAGTGACTGCAGCAAGGTGGAGGTTCCCTGCTGTTTTGGGGTGGCATTATGTGTGGCCAGCATACGCTGCTGGTGGTCACGGAAGGCACCGTAATGGCTGTATAATATGTAAATTCCATCCTCCAACTGATAGTGCAACCATATTGGCAGCATATTGGCGAAGCATTAGTCCTCATGGATGACAACTTGTGCCCGCATGATGCACATCTTGTGAATGACTTCCTACAGGATAAAGACACCACTCGACTTGAGTGGCCAGCATGTTCTCCAGACATGAATCCTATTCAACATGCCTGGGATAGAATGAAAAGGGCTGTTTACGGATGACGTGACCCACCAATCACTCTGAAGGATCTACACAGAATTGCCATTGAGGAGTGGGACAATCTGGACCAACAGTGCCTTGATGAACTTGTGAATAGTATGTCATGATGATTACAGGCATGCATCAATGCAAGAGGATGTGCTACTGGGTATTAGACGTACCAGAGTGTACCGCAGTCTGGACCACCACTTCTGAAGGTCTCGCAACATGCAATGTGTGGTTTTCATGAGCAATAAAAAGGTCGGAAATGATGTTAATGTTGATCTCTGTTTCAATTTTCTGTACAGATTCCAGAACTCTTGGAACCGAGATGATGCAAAACTATTTTTGATTTGTGTATTTTGTAACCGTGAGTTATTAAACTGATAGTTCGATAATTTTCAGACCTCTCAGCACAGCTTTCTTTGGAATTGGAATTATTATATTCTTCTTGAATTCTGAGGGTAATTTGCCTGTCTCATACATCTTGCACACCAGGTGAATGAGTTTTGTCATGGCTGGCTCACCCAAGGCTATCAGTGCTGCTGATGGAATATCATCTACTCCTAGGACCTTGTTTTGACTTTCAGAGGTCTGTCAAGTTCTCATACTTTCAGAACCCTGTCAAATTCTTCTCACAGTATCATATCTCTCATCTCATCTTCATCTATGTCCTCTTCCCTTTCTCTGATATTGCCTTCAGGTTCATCTCCCTTATATATTCCTTCCATCTTTTAGCTTTCCCTCTTTTGCTTAGGAATGGTTTTTCATTTGAGCTCTTGATATTCATATAGCTGCTTCTCTTTTTCCCCAAAGGCATCCTTAATTTTCATATAGGTGGTATCTATCTTTCACCTAGTGAAATAAGCTTCTGAAGCTTTACATTTGTCTGCTAACCATTCCTGCTTACCCATCTCACACTTCCTGTCAATCTCATTTTATAAAAGTTTGAATTCCCTTTCTCCTGCTTCATTTACTGCATTTTTGTATTTTCTCCTTTCATCAGTTAATTTCAATATCCCTTGTGTTATCCAACGATTTCTACTAGGCCTTGACTTTTTACCTATTTGTCCTCTGCTGCATTCACTATTTCATCTCTTAAAGCTGCCCTTTCATCTGCTACTGTATTCCTTTCTCCTCTTCTAGTCAACTGTTGTGTAATACTGCATCTGAAAGACTCAGCAACCTCTGATTCTTCCAACTTATCCAGGTCCCATCTCTTTAATTTCTTACCTTTTTGTAGTTTCTGCAGTTTTAATCTACAGTTCATAATCAATAAATTGTGGTCATAGCCCACATCTGCCCCTGAAAAGTCTTACAGCTAAAAATCTGGTTCCAAAATCTCTGTCTCATGATTATATAATCAATCTATTACCTTCCAGCTTCTCCAGGTCTCTTCTGCATATACAACCTTCTTCCAGATTGTTAAACCAAGTGTTGTTGTTGTTGTTGTTGTTGTTGTCTTCAGTCCTGAGACTGGTTTGATGCAGCTCTCCATGCTACCCTATCCTGTGCAAGCTTCCTCATCTCCCAGTACTTACTGCAACCTACATCCTTCTGAATCTGATTAGTGTATTCATCTCTTGGTCTCCCTCTATGACTTTTACCCTCCACGCTGCCCTCCAAAGCTAAATTTGTGATCCCTTGATGCCTCAGAACATGATCTACCAACCAGTCCCTTCTTCTTGTCAAGTTGTGCCACAAACTCCTCTTCTCCCCAATTCTATTCAATACTTCCTCATTAGTTATGTGATCTACCCATCTAATCTTCAGCATTCTTCTGTAGCACCACATTTTGAAAGCTTCTATTCTCTTCTTGTCCAAACTAGTTATCGTCACTTCCATACATGGCTACACTCCATACAAATACTTTCAGAAACGACTTCCTGACACTTAAACCAAGTGTTAGTGATTATTAAATTATGCTCTGTGCAAAATTCTATCAGGTGGGTTCCTCTTTTGTTCCTTTCCCCCAGCCCTTATTCACCTACTAATTTCCCTCATCTAACATGCCATGCTTCGAACTGCAGAATGGATATTTGTCATAAAGGGCCACATACTATTGTATCTGCTATTGTATCAGCAAAAATAATGCATAATGATGAAATCATTTATAATTCAGCTAATAAATCAAAGGCTATGTGGAGTGTTATAAAAAAAGAATGTGGAGAATACAGACAACCTTGCAAAAATATAACACTATCACATAAAAATAAAAAAGTAACAAACCCCTTAGAAGTAGCCAACACATTTAACAACTTTTTCACAGGTGTTGCTGAAAATATGTCACAATCAAACTTTAAGAGCACCCAGGCAAATGAATATAAAATAAGTGCATGTAGAGGATCAATGTACATCAGTTCTGTTTCACAAGATGAAGTAGCTAAAGCAATAAAAGGACTAAAAAGTTCCAAATCGGTAGGTATTGATGGTATACCTGCAACAATGTTAAAGAAGAGCGCATCAAACCTAATTGAAGTACTCACACATTTATGCGACTGCTCACTTCAGGCAGGCACTTTCCCTGATGTGTTGAAAACATCAAAAGTTATTCCTGTATATAAAAAGGGGGATAAAGACAGTGTAAATAACTACAGACCCATCACAATTTCCTCCTGCATCTCTAAAGTACTGGAAAAAGTTATGTATGAGAAACTTATGAAATTTATAAATAAAAACAGCATCCTATGTAATGAACAACATGGATTCAGAAATAAGAGGTCAACGACAACTGCAGTCTATGAGTGCATCAATTCCATCCTAAACCTGATGGACAAAAAACAGGAAACAATAGGAGTCGTTATTGACTTGTCAAAAGCTTTTGACATGGTGGACCATAAAATTCTGCTTTCAAAGTTAGAAAGATATGGTATTTGAGGTCTGTCCAACAAGCGGATTAGTTCCTTCCTGACTAATCGTATGCGGGCAGTGTGCGTCAAGCACACAAATATTGAACTAAAAACTGTATCTAATCACTTATCTGACTATAAA
This sequence comes from Schistocerca nitens, assembly GCF_023898315.1. NCBI lineage: Eukaryota > Metazoa > Arthropoda > Insecta > Orthoptera > Acrididae > Schistocerca > Schistocerca nitens. Next base: position 278,685,204 of record NC_064618.1, on the reverse strand, counting down.
CAAATAAAATGTGGTGTACCCCAAGGATCATTATTGGGGCCCCTTCTGTTTCTTCTGTACATAAATGATCTAAGCTTAAATACTGATGCACACAAAACAATCATATTTGCAGATGACACCTAAAAGTAGACGATGATGAACAGTTACAGCAGACAGTAAACATGGTCACCAAACAACTTAGCAGCTGGGCATGGAGTAATCAGCTTGTAATAAACAGTAAGAAAACCGTTGCTCTAAAATTCCACAATGTTCCTAACAAGGACATGTTTATCCCATCAGTCTCTATCAATGACGAACCAGTTGGAAACAGTACTGAAACCAAATTCTTAGGACTTTGGCTGCAGAGTAACATCAGATGGAATAAGCATATTGAATATCTCAATGCAGAACTGAGCAAAACATGTTACCTTCTTTGTTCATTAAAATCATGCTGTAGTGAGAAAACAGTATTGAATGCATATCATGCGTACTTTCATTCTCGTCTTAGATATTGGGTCACCTTCTGGGGAAACTCTAAAACAACTAATAGCACTTTTAAACTACAAAAAAGGGCCATTAGAATATTGTTTGGGTGCAAGCCTAGAGACTCTTGTAAACCCCTGTTTAAGAAATCTGGTATTCCTCCATTACCATGTGTATACATTATGGAAACCCTTTTGTTCTTTAAATTAAATGTAATAGGCAAGGACCGGAGACTGCAAAAAAACTGTGATATACATGAGCACTTTACCAGACAAAACAGAAACTTACATATGACTCAAATCAGCACAGCACTGTGCCAAAAAGGTACTTTTCACGTGGGAGTTCAGCTTTGTAACAAACTTCCTGAAAACATAAAGGTTATCACTGAGGTCAATACATTTGGAAAATCTCTAAAGTCATATTTACAGCATCACTGCTTTTACTCCATTCAAGAATATTTAAATCTATGAAATGTGTTATATAAATACTTACGTGTAAAGTGTATTATTGTAAGCTTAAATATGTATGCCTTGAAATGACTTTCAGCATGTATATTTATAACTTGACTTGTCCAATGTCTTATGCATAAGCTGCTATGTAGACAGCAGGACCAATAAAATACAATCTACAATCTGCAATCTGACAATGGCCTACATTTCACATCTGATGAGTTCCATTGTTTTTGTCATAAGAAAAGCAGAGTGGTTGATCAAAATGTCCAAGACTCAAAGTAACACAATGATGATGATAGTGACTTCTGATGTATTCATGGCATGCCTTCTTGCTTTATATAGATCCATTCCTGTACAGAACCATATACCAGCAGAGGCACCATACCCATTTGACCTTCTGCCCCTATCAAGCAATCCCATTCCTTGCAGCCATGGAGGTACTACTGTATTGGTTCTCTAGTTTGGGGTTATTCTGGGTTGGACTCAAGGAGTTGTCACTGGCCACATGTTAAATGAAGTATCAGCCAAACAAGAACATTTCCTCAGTCATAAGAATCATCTCCATTCATGAGAACTAAATATTACACCCCAAAATACAATCCTGTCAGGCCATAGTAACTTCTCAAGACTACCACCAGTGCCAGCTATGCCATACACCTGGTCCAGATGCATACTGTCACTTTATCTATTTGCAAGTTTCTTGTATCCATCCCCCGTGTGTCATGGGTATGGCCTCCATCCATGCCATGGGCCCATTATGTCGAGATCATAGGAAATGGACTATGAGGAGCCTATGGAGATAAAGCCACTACCACCAGTTGTGGAACTTTCATCTCCACTGGACGAAAAATTCCCTGAGGCTCTTCACATGCAGCCAGTTATGATTAATAGAGCCTCTGGCAGCAATTCTGACCTCCCCTGTGCTCCTTGTATCATCAGCTCCAGTTATATCATGGGCAATACCATTCTTAAGGTCTGTTTAAAAGGTGGAAGTGATCAAATATCCTGCCACTCCAGCAATATCTTGGCAAACTCATAGAGATATTATTTGTATGGCTCAAAGTTACGATTTTGGTAGCCATGACTCATGAGATCTGGCAGACATGCCACTTGTGGATGTTTGTTAAATCACACCAGTTTGAGTTCATGTTGCTTGCAGTCACATCATTCACTCTCTACTACATTTACAGCCATAGTGTTAGCATGAACTTTGGTTTCCACTTATTATGAAGATTTTGAACTAGATTACAGCACAAAAGGGCATTGTCCTTAGCCGGCCGCTGTGGTCTAGCGGTTCTAGGCGCTCAGTCCGGAACCGCGCGACTGCTACGGTCGCAGGTTCGAATCCTGCCTCGGGCATGGATGTGTGTGATGTCCTTAGGTTAGTTAGGTTTAAGTAGTTCTAAGTTCTAGGGGACTGATGACCACAGATGTCAAGTCCCATAGTGCTCAGTGCCATTGTCCTTACATCACATTCCTCAATCCAGCAACACTCCTAGCCTCAATCTGCCTAGGCCCTATCTTGACCTCACAGTCCATGTGTGCCTGGATCTTGCAATGAAGTTCAGACCAACTTTTATCCTTACACTTCATTCATTTCACACTTGTTCTTTTCAATGGTCAGATCAATGTCTCAATGATTCAATGGTCTGTAAGAGTAACCTTTCTTTGTGTGAGCACAGTGGGCTATATCATCTTGGAATTGCCTGCTGAGGTTCTCCCCCCACTCCCACCCTCAACCCCCCTCTCCCCCCCCCCCTAGACAACCACATCTTCAGAGTTTTATTCAGTTGACTTAGTAGGCAGAACTGCAGTAGGCCCCCTCATCTTGCCTGTGTCTATTCACTGCCATTTGCATTCAGGAGGGCGACAGTTCAAACCCGTGTCTGGCAATCCTGGTTTAGGTTTTCCATGATTCCCCTAAATCACTTATGGCAAATGCTGGGATAGTTCCTTCGAAAGGGCATGGATGATTTTCTTCTCCATCCTTCCCTAATTTGAGCATGTGCCTGTCTCTAATGACCTTATCATCAACAGGATGTTAAACACTAATCTCTTACTCCCCCTATTCTCTGTCAAGCTGCATTTCAACAATGACAATTTTGCTTTTGCTGTTAAAATAGCAAGCATGAAAATTGTTGAGGGCACACAGAACACACCAAATTGTGCTGTGATCTTCAGGTGAAATAATGATGCCAGGGGGATAAATTATATCCCTAAAATACCCCCACTGGAAAGAGCTGATGGACTGATTTCAGGAGACTGGGCCAGCCATTCAATCAGATTGTGTTGTCTGATCCACTTTCTGAGAATTTCTGGTGCAACTAATTCCATACTGTCCCAGTGTTGAGGGGGTGATCCATACTGCTGCTACCGCAACTGATCAGAGTAACTTCACTCTTGTAGTAAAGGTTGACAGTGTCCCTTATGTGGTTCAGGTAATTGTCACTGTTGACACTGTCTCCAAAGATTAGAAGGCCAATGACACTTAGGTATATGACATTTCATAAGAACTTTTCTTGCCATATTCAATAACCACCTTTGGAATCAACTCTGCCAGCAAACACAATATTATGTTGGTTCATATTACCAGACAGGTAAACTATTACTTTATCAGTCCTCTCAACACCATATTCTAACCATGGATCCTATTGGCAAGCCAGTCTTAAGAAAACTGAAGGAAATGATAAGGATCATATTCATTCAACCTGTTGACACCTGTCAGATGATGTAACTTCAATTTAGTATCTCTGAGCATTCACTGTATTGACATTTTATGAATTGTCGGCATTTCCGACAGATGGAGTGTTGATATTTTAGTTAGATCATAATGATGTGGAATGAGCCATTTTACATCCACATTGCAAATTAAATGGTACATATACTTATCTTCTGAACATTCTAAGTTTTTGTCCACCATTTACTCATTACAGCAATAGAAATTCTTCAATGGAATAGAAGGAGTTGTCAGGAAGAAGCTTTGCTAGTTGTAGCATAGCAAGCTGGGACCCATTCCTTTTCGGTTTTGTTATTTGCATTCTTAAACAATATTTTTTTACCTTCTTAATTATCATTATTGTTAGTGAGAATTATGCCATAAGATAAAGCTGTCATTTTGTAGTTCTGGGTATAAGACCAAGCCCAACTCTGATAATTAAATTTGTCAGAATAATTTCCTAATTTATTTGAACCATTTCATGTTACTAGTTTTGCTAAAGCTCTGTTCAATTAACTAACAGTAATCTTTTCCTATTTCAGTCACATTGTTGACATGTAGACAGATGTAATTACTATATTACTGATAAAGTTTCTATCTACATCTGTACTTTGCAAACCACTGCGAGTTTGCATGGCAGAGGGTATGTCCCATTGTACCAGTTATTAGGGTTTCTTCATTTTTTCATTTTGTGAAATGCACCATTTTACATTTCTGAACATTTAGAGTAAGTTTCCAATCTCTGCACCAGGTTGAAATCTTATCAAGATTTGACAGTATTTATGCAGCTGCTTTCAGCAGTACTTCATTATAGATAACTGCATCATCTGCAGAAAACCTGAGATTATTAGTAATATTGTCTACAAGGCCACTGATATACAACATGAAGAGCAAGGATCCCAACACACTTCACTAGGGTACACCCAAAGTTAGGTCTGCATCTGACAGTAACTCTCCATCCAAGATAACAAGCTGTGTCCTCACTACCAAAAAGTCCTCAGTCCAGTTACCCCATATGATCAAACTTTTGACAATAAGCATATGTGCTTTTTGGAACTCAAGAAATACTGCATGTACTTGTTTACCTTGATTCAAAGCTTTCAGTATGCCATGAGAGAAAAGTGCAAGTCAGGTTTCACATGATCAATCTTTTCAAACTCCATGCTGGATGGCATTAAGCAGATCATTCTGTTCAAGATACTTCATTACATCTGACCTCAGAATATGTTCTAAGACTCTACAACAAATCAGTTTCAAGGATATTGGATGGTAGTTTTGTGGATCACTTCTACTACCATTCTTGTAGATGGTTGTGACCTGTGCCATTTTCCAAGAAATGGGCATAGTTTTTTCGTTTGAGGGATCTACAATATAGTATAGTTAGAAGAGGGGCTAACGCAGCAACAAATTCAGAATAAAATCTGATATGGACTCCATTGGGACCTGGAGCTCCATTCAGTTTTAACGATTTCAGCTGTTTCTCAGCACCACTGACACTAATACTTATTTCATTCATCTTTTCAGTGGTATGAGGATTAAATTGGGGCAATTCTCTTGGGTTTTCCTGTGTAAAGCAATGTTTGAAAATGGAGTTAAGGATTTCAGCTTTTGCTTTGCTACCCTCAATTTCTAGTCTTGTGTCATTCGTTGCCAAACAATATCACATGCAGCTTCAGTTTCTATCACAGTGGATTTGAGTTTCTTCTGTCGTGAAACAAATACACCAGCGCCATTTCCCATTTGCCTTTCCTTTTGATATACACTTAAATTCTCCCCAAAAATCTCACTGCTGTCAATTTTTTATTTCAGCCAGCTTTCTGTACCTAGAATTAAGTGAGCTTCACTAATTTCATGAGTACTTCAGAAGTTAGTTCAAAAGTCAGGATAATAACCCTTAGAAATCCTTAAAGTATTCATGTAGCTAATTTCCAAAATATGATATGAACATCAGCACTTAATTAGTTTCCATGTAATTAACACTTTTATGTGTGGTTTTGTTTAAATAGCTATTTTTGTGGTTTTCATCATCAGGAAGGCTTACCTTAGTCAAAATTCTTATCAAACATAAAGTTCAGATCAAAATCAATCTTCCTGCACTGTTCAGTTAATTTGGGATGTAAAATTTTGATTATAAATTATTGAAATTTCGTATTTAACAATGTGAAACTTTAGTAGCCATTTTTGAGAAACTAGGTAAGCACTGGGCCTGAAGCCATTTTTAGGTCAGTCTGTTGAGAAATGTAACTTATGTTGAACAGAACTGTAATAATGGTGCAACGATGTGTTGTTGTGAATAAGAAGACAGACAGTGAAGTAGGGCAGTTAATAAATATTACTGATTAACTTTAATATAAATGTGCCACATATATTGTTCATCTGAGTGAGACTGTTGTACGCTAGTTAGGTTATACTGCCTGGTGACCATTGTTGTATGATTAGAAGGTACTGTATGTGCATACATGGTAAATGGAACTTAATTAAATAATTAAGACACGGACTGGCCACAACTAATTCAGTGAGGGGAATCTGTTTTTTGTGGGAGTGAAACCTGTGAAACCAAGTGTGTGTGTGTGTGTGTGTGTGTGTGTGTGTGTGTCAGCCACATTATTGGATATAGATAGCGCTGTACCCACCCACATCTACAGCCAATTTTTCACTGCGATCGCTACCACTGAGGAACTACAAGCTAATTTATGACCAAGTATGTCACAAGTCTGTTTTCAAATTTTGGTTTGCTGTCTGTCAGATGTTTTGTATCACTGGGTAAGTGATAAAAATGTTTGTTATAGCAATGTACATCCATTTTTGTGCTAAAGACAATCTTAATGTTGAGTTATGAATGTCAGTTTTCATTCAACGCACACAACTGCCAACTACAGCATCTTGGGCCAGCATTCTGGCTCATGATGCTGGAGCTAGCAGTCATGCATGCATGAGGTGTGCTTGCTTGTGTTTATGAATGGTGTTTGTCTTTCTTTTCGTGGTGAGGGTTGTGGCCAAAAGCTTTATGTAAGGGTCTTTTAATTGTGCATGTCTGCAATTTAATGTGTCTTCTTTATGGTAATTCGCGATCTGTCTTTTCCTTCATTGTTGATATTCCTACCTGGAGTTTCCATTGTTTGATTTCATTTTTCCTTTTTTTATTGTAGTTACTTACTGCAGTGTTCCTTTTGAACTGTAGTGGATTATTTACAACAAATTTCATGAGGAAATAAATATACTGTGAAACAGCAACCAGAATGCCCAACTCCTTCAACACATGTCTACAAGATGATCATGGGTGACCATCACACATTATCCTTACAGCATGTTTTCGAAAACGAAGATTTTCTTTCTTAAAGATGAGTTGTATTTGTGGGGATGGCAATACTAACACCTGCTTCTTGTTCTTGGATGTGTTGACAGTTTATTACCTCCCCAAATATGGTGTGCCCAGTAAAGTGGCAGTCACATCTAAATTTTTGTTTAAACATGGAATGGTCTTCATCTTTGGTCCATCCAATGCATTTTCATGGTACACTACTGGCCATTAAAATTGCTACACCAAGAAGAAATGCAGATGATAAACGGGTATTCATTCAACAAATATATTATAGTAGAACTGATATGTGATTACATTTTCACGCAATTTGGGTGCATAGATCCTGAGAAATCAGTACCCAGAACAACCACCTCTGGCCATAATAAAGGCCTTGATATGCCTGGGCATTGAGTCAAACAGAGCTTGGATGGCGTGTACAGCTTCAACACGATACCACAGTTCATCAAGAGTAGTGACTGGCATATTGTGATGAGCCAGTTGCTCAGCCACGAATGACCAGATGTTTTCAATTGGTGAGAGATCTGGAGAATATGCTTGCCAGAGCGGCAGTCAAACATTTTCTGTATCCAGAAAGACCCGTACAGGACCTGCAACATGTGGTCATGCATTATCCTGCTGAAATGTAGGGTTTCACAGGGATCGAATGAAGGGTAGAGCCACGGGTCATAACACATCTGAAATCTAACGTCCACTGTTCAAAGTGCCGTCAATGTGAACAAGATGTGACCAAGACGTGTAACCAATGGCACCCCATACCATCACGCCAGGTGATACTCCAGTATGGCGATGATGAATACACGCTTCCGATGTGCGTTCACCGTGATGTCGCCAAACACGTATGCGACCATCATGATGCTGTAAACAGAACCTGGATTCATCCGAAAAAATGACGTTTTGCCATTCTTGGACCCAGGTTCGTTGTTGAGTACACCATTGCAGGCACTCCTGTCTGTGATGCAGCATCAAGGGTAACCGCAGCCATTGTCTCTGAGCTGATAGTCCATGTTGCTGCAAACATCATCGAACTGTTCATGCAGATGGTTGTTGTCTTGCAAACATCCCCATCTGTTGACTCAGGGATCGAGATGTGGCTGCACAATCCCCTACAGCCATGTGGATAAGATGCTTATCATCTCGACTGCTAGTGATACGAGGCCATTGGGATCCAGCAAGGCATTCCGTATTACCCTCCTGAACCCACCGATTCCATATTATGCTAACAGTCATTGGATCTTGACCAACGCAAAAAGCAATGTTGCGATACAATAAACTGCAATCACAACAGGCTACAATCCAACCTTTATCGAAGTTGGAAATGTGATGGTACGCATTTCTGCTCCTTGCACAAGGCATCACAATAACGTTTCACCAGGCAATGCTGGTCAACTGCTGTTTGTGTATGAGAAATCGGTTGGAAACTTTCCTCATGTCAGCACATTGTAGGTGTCGCCACTGGTGCCAACCTTGTGTGAATGCTCTGAAAAGCTAATGATTTGCATATCACAGCATCTTCTTCCTGTCGGTTAAATTTCGCATCTGTAGCACATCATCTTCGTGGTGTAGCAATTTTAATGGCCAGTATGTATATATGGTGATGAACTTCCCACGAGTTTTCAGTTGTTGATCACAGGCATACACAATACTCATTGTGCCAGAGGAATACTGCTAGTTGCCACTTCAGAAGTTCTATCTGCAACCTTTAAGAAATGAGCACTTTAGAAGATTGTAATATGACACTCTGCTAAATGTTCAAAGTAAAGCTAGTCACATATGTTCTTCTGCTACACATTATTGTGATTCAACCTTCAGTCCACTACTTATGGGACATTGGTATGTTACAACAAATGAAAATTACTATCAAACTTCGACTCAAACCTGGATCTCTTGCTTGTCATGATCCATATTTAAGTGCAAGTTGTACATAAAGATTCATTTGCTAAGACAAATTTTTTATACCTCTCTCCAGCACATTTATTCCTTGATGATATTTGTTGCTAATAATAGAAATCAGTTTCAGTTAAATTATACTTTAGACAACCAAAATACAAGAACAAAAAGTTATTCCCATGTGCAGTAGGCCTATGCCTTCTCTTCTTGATTTCATGGTGGGTTCTTGCACTTCACTTTGAAATTCTTCAACAAACTCTCTTCTGATGTAAATCAAGACATTGAGAATTCTAATAAATTCAAAAGAAAACTAAAAAATATCTTTATAGTCAGTTCTTGTATAATTTTGAGGGTTGAAGATTTCTTGTAGCCAAATGACTTATAGAAATATTGTTTCTACATAGCCCTTTATTTATAGTTTATCAATAACTGTTGTTCAATGATAAATATTAATATTGACATTTAGATATTAAACTACTAACAGAAGATAAACAGCAGGTTTTTAATACAAGATCTAGTAGAATGAACAGTATGATCTGAGTCACACAATATGGTGTTTGTCTTGCAGCTGCATGAAACATACATGCACACTGCATATTGAGGAAAGACGGCCATTTGTAATTATGGCCCCAAGGAGTTCAGAGCATCAAGCATTTACCTCGAGCATATTTCAAAAGTAATGAGTCTCCAATCACAGTTCAGTGACTCTTTTGTCACTGTGCAATTTGAAACAACATGATAAGGTCCTGGATCTTTCAATAACTGTACAATTGGTGCAACAATTCAAGAGTACTACAGCTTGAGCAAGGAAGGAAAGTCCAGGGAAATGGAAGACAGTGGACTGCAGAGCGAGCGAAGGAGGCGCATCAAGCACTCATCTAAAATCCTCACCATTCTGCTGCCAGATATGCTTTGGCACTAACAACAGTGCAATGTTACCTGCCATCATCCATGATAACCTGCACATTTACCCATACAAATTGTAGGTCATACAGAAACTAAATAAACAAGATAAAATTGCCTGGTAAATCTTCAGCTTACATTTCCTTGAATTTTTAGCAGAAAACCTGCAGATATGAAAATATAAATTGATCTCAGGTGACACCCATTTTTATCTAGATAGTGGTGTAAGTAAACAGCATTACAGATACTGGGCATCACACAGGCGAGATAAATCTCCTCAGTTGTGAGAGAAGCCCCTGCACTGTGAACATGTGACTGTGTAGTGCAACATGGTTTTGTGTGGCATCATTGGTCCATATTCTTTTGAGGATCTTTATTTACATTCAGTAACAGTTACTAGGGATCACCACATCCTAATGTTAAATGACTATCTCCTTCCAAAGTTGAACAGCGACATATGTTTCCAACAGGATTGTGAAAGATCTCATACAGCCCATCAGTTGATGTACATCTTGGGGTATCATTTTTCTGGTTGATTTTTTTCCAGATTTTGAGACATTGATAGGCCAGAACAATCACCCAATTTTACTGCCCTGACTTCTTCTTGTGGGTGTGTCTGAAGAGTCAAATGTATGCTACACAACATCATATCATGGCTGAAATCCAGGAAAGGACTCACACAGCTGTGGAGTAGATCTCATTGAACTGAGTGAGTGCAGCACTTTATTTATGTGTATATTGATGAGTTCCCTAGGAACAAGGCAGTGCAGCGGCCAGCACACTCCACTCAAATTAAGCAGGAGCGATGTTCTCTCCCTTTTTAATCCATTCCACATCTTTGCAATTTCTATTTCATCACATCTTTGCAGTTTTTCCTTCATAGTGGGATCTATAGGCTATGATGAATGAATAAATGCATAAAACAGTCTGTACCGAAGGATGGCGAGTTCAGTCTTGCTCATACCAATATCTGTCCTATCTGAGTTTTGCAGCAGACACTATATAGGGAAGGAAAAATAAAACTGGCCCAGAAAATTATATTTAATTGACCCTTGTTAATGAACAGAAGAACTGCACTCCCATAAAATGCTGGAAACCATGTTTTCAGTGCACCAATTGGTTGTTGCTGCATGTATGCTCATACACATCTCTCACATGCTCTGTTCTGAGTACTTGGTTGTGTCATTATTTTTGAGTTTGTGAGAGGAGCACAAAACGGCGCTCATGATAAAACAGTGTCTGTTCATTGCTGAGTGTTATACAAAGTACAGTTAATGGAAAATGTGTTTGGAACTGTTTGTATAAAAGCTTAAAACTGGAAGTGTTTTGGCAAAACCTCCAGCAAAGTCTGCAATGCAAAACTTAATGGCAAAAGGCACAAAACAGACCCTGTAGTGAATAAAAACCACAACTTCAGTAACATAGGTTAGCCCTGCATCAGTCTTGCTGTAAGTATAAATACTTTACAGGCCTGTTTTATTTGGCCACTCTGACCTAACAAGGCATTGTACTCTAATGACCTGTATAAAATCACAAACTTTGTATGTAATAAAAGAAACAGTCAATTGCCAATGTTCTACTAAGCACAAAATTAGGTACAGCTAACATGAAACAAACAGTTTCAAGACATTTGACAACTGCAAAGGGAAGCAAAATGACCAAAATATAGCAAGCATGGTTTTAATGAGATAACATATTGTTTGTAGAGATGAGAGTTTCTTTTTGGGTGCAGGGGTATGAGAGAGAACATGAGCAAAAGAACAAATGCTAAAGCTGATGGCTCTTAGAAAACACTGTATGCTGTGAAATGCACGTTAAATTTTATTAAAAATCATTGAACTTCTTTGATAAAATTTCTTGTTTTAAGGGAGCACTTGTCTTTGTGAATAAAGCACGCACTCTTCACACACACACACACACACACACACACACACACACACACACATCTATGCAAACATGCACAGATGCATGCAACAGAAGGAGAAAATGCTAGTCTTAATGTTTCAATATATGTGTTTTCCATGCTCACAGTGACATCACGTTTTCTGATACAGTCCAAGGATGTAGCACTGTATCGGGGTGTGCAGTCAAATGCAAGTGAACACCTTAAAAGCATTTTACGTGAGGAAATAAATAACATAAAAGCAGCTGGTACATGGAAGGAGGAAAGGATTATCACATCAAGCCAAAGCACTTTGATCAGTGTTGCTGGTCAAAACACTAAGATACTGAATTTCTGTGCCAATAATTATCTTGGTTTATCAGTAAGTATAGTGCAGTTGCATACAAATTATCTATGGATTTTATAACAATGCAATCTATGCTTTCATACTTTTATTTTATTACTTCAGCTGTAACAGTACACTCATTAATAATAGTTATTTTTTACTTATTCTTGTATAGTAGTTCTGTCATACAGCAATACTTCAGGTACATTCAAACTAAACAAAATCATCTTCACAGTCAGCAGTGATTCATGGTTTCCTGAGAGGTACCACAAAATTATAAATATTGTTGTTGTTGTGGTATTCTGACCAAATACTGGTTTGATGCAGCTCTCCATGCTATTCTATCCTGTGCAAGCCTCTTCATCTATGTTACAACTCTGTCTCACTCCCTTCTCAACCACTGCTTCCCTCTCATGCCCCTCGACTCTTACAAGTGCCTTCTGGTTTCTGTACAAATTGTAAATAGACTTTCATTTCCGTTATTTTACACCTGCCACCTTCAGAATTTGAAAGAGAGTATTCCAAACAAATTGTCAAAATTTCGTTAAGTATACAAATGCTAGAAACGTAGATTTGCCTTTCCTTAACCTAGCTTCTAAGAAAGGTCATATGTTAGTATTGCCTCACATGTTCCTACATTTCTATGGAATCCAAATTGATCTTTCCTAAGGTCAGCTTCCACCAGTTTTTCCATTCATCTCTAAACAATTCTTGTTAGTATTTTGCAACCATGACTTATTAAACTGATAGTTCAGTAATTTTCACACCTCTCAGCACCTGCCTTCTTAGGAGTTGAGATTATTATATTCTTCTTGAAGTCTGAGAGTATTTCCCCTGTCTCCTATATCTTGCCCACCAAGTGGAAGAGTTTGGTCATGGCTGGCTCTCCCAAGGCTGTCAGTAGTTCTAACGTAATGTCGTCTACTCCCGGGGCCTTGTATCTACTTAGGTCTTTCAGTGCTCTGGAAAATTCTTCACTCGTAATCATATCTCCCATCTCATCTTCATCTACATCCTCTTCCATTTCCGTAATATTGCCCTCAAGTACATCGCCCTTATATAGACCCTCTATATACTCCTTCCATCTTCCAGCTTTCCCTTCTTTGCTTAGGACTAGTTTACCATCTGAGCTCTTGATATTCATACAGTATGTTCTTTTATGCTCCAAAGCTCTATTTGATTATGCTGTAGGTGGCATCTACCATATCATCCCCTGTATTTGTAATCTAGTATATATAGTATATAACAGAGGGAAACATTCTACGTGGAAAAAATATATCTAAAAAGAAAGATGATGAGACTTACCAAACAAAAGCGCTGGCAGGTCGATAGACACACAAACAAACACAAATATACACACACAAAATTTTGTGTGTATATTTGTGTTTGTTTGTGTGTCTATCGACCTGCCAGCGCTTTTGTTTGGTAAGTCTCATCATCTTTCTTTTTAGATATATTTTTTCCTAGTATATATAGTGTATTAATTAATTACAGATGTAGCTCAGACACAATTAAATAAATAAACCATATCACTAGTGATGTATGCTTCTACATCCTTACATTTGTCCTCTAGCCATTCCTGCTTAACCATTTTGCACTTTCTGTTATCTCATTTTTGAGACATTTGTATTCCTTTTTGCCTACTTCATTTACTGAATTTTTATATTTTCTCCTTTCATCAATTAAATTCAGTATTTCTTATGTTACCCAAGGATTTCTACTAGCTCTCATCTTTTTACCCACTTGATCCACTGCTGCCTTCAGTATTTCATCACTCAGAATTACACATTCTTCTTCTACTCTATTCCTGTTCCCTATTCTTGTCAATTGTTCCCTAATGCTCCCTCTGAAACTCTCTACAACCTCTAGTTCCTTCAGTTTATCCAGGTCCCTTCTTCTTAAATTCCTACCTTTTTGCAGTTTCTTCAGTTTTAATCTCCAGTTTATAACCAATAAATTGTGGTCAGAGCCCACATCTGGCCTTCAAAATGTCTTACAATTTAAAACCTGGTTCCTAAATCTCTGTCTTACCATTATATAATCAATCTGAAACCTTCTGGTGTCTCCAGATCTCTTCCACATATACAACCTTGTTTCATGAGTCTTAAACCAAGTGTTAGTGGTGATTAAATTATGCTCTGTGCAAAATTCTTCCAGGCAGCTTCCTATTTCATTCCTGTCCCCCATTCCATATTCACCTACTACTTTTCCTTCTCTTCCTTTTCCGACTTCGAATTCCAGTTCCCCATGACTATTAAATTTTCATCTCCCTTAACTATTTGAATAATTTCTTTTGTCTAATCATAGATGAAGAAGCTTGCACAGGATAGAGTAGCATGGAGAGCTGCATCAAACCAGTCTTAGGACTGAAGACCACAACAACAACAACAATCATACATTTCTTTCCCTTTCCTACTATCAAATTCCAGTCCTCCATAACTATTAAATTTTTGTCTCCCTTAACTATTTGAATAATTTATATTGTCTCATCATATATTTCTTCAATCTCTTCATCATCTGCAGAGCTAGTTGGCATATAAACTTGTACTACTGTGGTAGGGGTGGGCTTTGTGTATATCTTGGCTACAATAATGTGTTCACTAGGCTGTGTGTGGTATCTTGTCCATGTTCCTATTTTTTATTCATTGTTATACATACTCCTGCATTACTCCTATTTGATTTTCTATTTATAACCCTGTATTCACCTGATCAGAAGTACTGTTCCTCCTGCCATCGAACTTCGTTAATTCCCACTATATATAACTTTAACCCTTTCGTGGTTGATGGGTCATATATGTCCCACTAACTTTGAGCGCCAGTTTGAGTGTCGGGATATATGTTACCCAGCTCTGCATGGTGCTGCCATCTAGGGACAACTGTACTGAACCTAAGAAAATAATCGGGACTGCACTGCAAAGGCAATAGAGAAGCGGTGACTACTTTTGTTGACTGGCGTGTATATATGGCCACTGTAACGCCACTTATTTGTGTCATTCTTCACTTTCCAGTGATGTCTGAAGTAAGTAATTCATCTTATTATTAACTTAATAATCATTTTTTAGTACAAATACAGCGTGGAATGTACTTCTCAGCGACTGTACTATCTTATAATCGAAATAAAATTAGTGGGACACATGTGTCCCAGCAGACATTATTTGTAAAGATTAGCAAGACAATTGATTAATGGGTATTCATCCAGAAAAAAGAGGGGATCAATGCCCACTTTCTTCCCAGCAAAGAGAGGATTCTCTAGTGTGCCAGATGACGTCCGGCTCGTGAACATAGGCAAACATGTACCGAAAGACAGTGGCACTAGGAAGCGATGCAGATTCTGCAGCACAAACTCTAAAGAGAAGAGAACAAAAGTTGTTTGCTGCTTGTACCACTCCATGCCACACCATGTTTTTCCAAGTTTCATGGCATGTAAAGTTTTGTAAGTATTGATCATGTATCATGAAAACTGAAATGTAATGAATATTTTTTACACTGGCTCTACACAAATAAAAAGATTACATGCATGTATAATTTGTAGTTATTTTACTATCTGCAAAATCCTGTTTATGGCTAAAAAATTAAAATTACAAAATCAGTCGGTTAGCAGAAGAGGTATCTTGCATTGGTTCATGGGACATGTGTGTCCCACTTCCTGTTGTGAAAAAATGGAGAACTTAAAAAATATTTTGTTGGTGAAAATATAATAATGGGGCTGAAAAGAAACTGTTATCACCTTAATATTTTAAAAATCAGTAAAAAATGAATTTTATCCATGAAAGGGTTAACCTATCCATTTCCCTTTTTAAATTTTCTATCCACTTGCCCCATTAAGGGATCTGACATTCCACACTCTGATCTGTAGAACACTAGTTTTGTTTCTCCTGACAATAGTGTCCTTCTCAATAGTCCCCACCCAGAGATCCAAATGGGGGACTATTTTACCTCAGGAATATTTTACCCAAGAGGACACCATCATCATTTAACCATACAGGAAAGCTGCATGCCCTCAGGAAAAATTATGGCTGTAATTTCCCCTTGCTTTCAGCTGTTTGCAGTACCAGCATAGCAATGCTGTTTTGGCTGATATTACAAAGCCAGTTCAGTTAATCATCCAGACTGTTGCCCTTGCAACTACTGAATAGGCTGCTGCTCCTGTTTAGGAATCACACATTTGTCTGGCCTCTCAACAAATACCCCTCCATTGTGGTTGCACCTACGGTATGGCTATCTCTATTGCTGAGGCATGCAAGCCTCCCCACCACTGGCAAGGGGGATATTAAGCATTCATTATATGATAACAAGTACAGTTAATTTAATAGAGATAATGTAATTTGTTTTCTTTCAGAATCATCCAGAAGTAGTCCATGCAGCAAAAACAGCTCTTGAAAAATATGGTGCTGGACTGAGTTCAGTTCGTTTCATTTGTGGAACACAAAGTATACATAAGGTAAAAAAATAATATTGTTATTATCATCATCATAATCATTATTATAGTCCAACTTATTTAATCATGAGTGGAGTTGTGTTTCTTCATTGCTAAATTAATGTCTAAGATGTGATATGTGCATTGTGCTGCATACTAAGGAAATTTTCAAATCTTGCAGGAACTAGAAAAGAAAATTGCAGACTTCCATTGTAAGGAAGACACTATATTGTATCCCAGTTGTTTTGATGCAAATGGTGGCTTTTTTGAGTCAGTGCTTACACCAAAAGATGCAGTTATTTCTGATGAACTGAACCATGCTTCCATCATTGATGGTATACGTCTCTGCAAGGCACAGAAGTTCAGATACAAACACAGAGATATGGCAGGTACTCGGGTGCTATATGTGTAATCAAACAGTTTGTAACAAGTGAAATTTATTGAATCTGATGATGCCTTTTCTCAGCAGTTGTTAGAATATTTAAGACATTAGAGAATACTGGCTCTCAGGCAACAGTGTATTGAATACATGTTCACACTTGATGAATCAAATAGCAATCAGTTAGATAACTTACCACACTGTAAGTAAGAAAGAGATTGTTATTTGCATTTATAGTGATAGAGAGGTATCACAAATACTGAAGTACATTGGAAAAAAATTAACAGGCTGCCAAATTATGAGACAGGGTATTGGAATCTCAGATACATTTAAAAAAATAAATTGTAGTGTCTCTCCATCCAAACTGCTCACTTGTGAAATCCTTGAATCTGGAGCTGAAAATGTCTGATAGTTTTCTCTTATGTAGTGTACCTTGAGTAGTATAATTATATAGATTTATAAATAAATGTCAATTTTATTCTTTTACTTTGTCATATGGATATACACATGGTTGTATAGCAGCTTACTTTGGTGGACAACAAATAGCTTGAGGGAAACAAGTGCTTATGTGTTTGCAGAAGGATACATTTGTTTATTGTCCTGCAAATAGGAAAGCTTGTTTATTGTTTCACATGAATGAAACAGCTGAAATCAGCAGTATTTGTTATCCTAGATATATAAAAAGTATTAAATAATGGAGAGATATCAGCCATCCAGCCTATGCTTCAGTAGACAACATGGCTTAAAAGAAGATAGTCCAAAAAAGAGCTGCCAAATCATTGTAGATTATAAAGATTCAGGAGAAGAGTTTGAGAACTCTAGAACTTAAATAGTAAAAAAATTAAATAATAAACAATATCATGACAGAAATCTGGAAAACTAAACAAATACCGTTTGAATGGTGATGAGCACTCATCCATCCACTTCACAAGCAGGGGAACAAAACAGACCCAAATAATTACAGAAGAGTATCTCTCTTGCTTCTCACCTACAAAGTTCTGTCAAAATTACTCTTAAAAAGATTGGTAAAACAGGCAGACCCAAAGATAGAAGATTTGTTGTAGAATCATAGAAAATATTCTGAGCTCAAACATAATGAAGTATCTTGAACATAATGACCTCCTCAATGCCAGTGAGCAAGGATTCCAAAAACATCTTTCATGTGAAACCCAACTCACACTATTCTCACAAGACATACTGAAAGCTTTGGATCAAGGCCATCAGGTAGATGCAGTATTTCTTGATTTCTAAAAAGAATTTGACTCAGTATCACACCTATGCTTATTATCAAAAGTATCATCATAGAGGCTATTGAGTGAAATTTGTGATTGGACTGAGGACTTTCTGGTAGGGCGGATACAGAATGTTATTTTGGATGGAGTGTCATTGTCAGATGTAGAAATAATTTCAGGAGTGCCCCAGGGAAGTGTGTTGGGACGCTTGCTGTGCATGTTGTATATCAATGATGTTGTAGACAATATTAATAGTAAACTCAGACTTCCTGCAGATGATGCAGTTATCTATGATGAAGTACTGTCTGAAAGAAGCTGCATAAATATTCAGTCAGGTCTTGCTAAGATTTCAGCATGGTGCAAAGATTGGCAACTTGCTTTAAATGTTCAGAAATGTAAAACTGTGCACTTCACAAAATGAAAAAATGTAGTATCTTATGACTATAATACCAATGAGTGACTGGTGGAATTGGCCAACTCATACAAATATCTGGGTGTAACACCTTGGAGGGGTGTGAAATGGAATGATCACATAGGTTTAGTAGTGGGTAAAGAAGGGTATAGACTTCAGTTTATTGGTAGAATATTTTGGGAGTGCAATCAGCATACAAAGGAGATTGCTTAGAGATCTCTCATGCGACCAATTCTAGAATATTGCTCAAGTGTGTGGGACCATATCGGATAGGTTTAACGGGGGATACTGAATGTATTTAGAGAAGGGCAATGCAAATGGTCACATATTTGTTTGATCCATGGGAGAGTGTCACAGAGATACTGAAGGAACTGAACTGGAAGTCTCTTGAAGATAGATGTAAGCTATCCCGAGAAAGTCTATTAACAAAGTTTCAAGAACCAGCTGTACATGACGACTCTAGGAATAACTACAATCCCCTACATATTGCTCATATAGAGATCAGGAAGATAAGATTAGAATAATTACTGCAAGCACAGAGGCATTCAAACACTCATTCTTCTGATGCTCCTTATGTGAGTGGAATGGGAAGAAACCCTAATAACTGGTGCAATGGGACCTACCCTCCGCCATGCACTTCATGGTTGTTTGCAGAGTATAAATGTAGATGTAGTCTGCCAGAGAAGTTGTCACAGGGGATGCTCCTGCATAAAACATATCAAGAATCTTAAGTTGAATGTTCATATAAGGATCATGAGAAATACTGGGGTCACCTCAGTATATTTCAAAAAGTGGCATGACTTCAAAGCAAACAGGCCAAAGACTGTAAAATTAAATTTGTGAGTTGAATTTCTGAGACATTTTAAGTCACAAACAGAGTGACACATGATGACAGGCTTTTGCCACCACTCATCATCATTGTTTAAATACACTCCTGGAAATGGAAAAAAGAACACATTGACACCGGTGTGTCAGACCCACCATACTTGCTCCGGACACTGCGAGAGGGCTGTACAAGCAATGATCACACGCACGGCACAGCGGACACACCAGGAACCGCGGTGTTGGCCGTCGAATGGCGCTAGCTGCGCAGCATTTGTGCACCGCCGCCGTCAGTGTCAGCCAGTTTGCCATGGCATACGGAGCTCCATCGCAGTCTTTAACACTGGTAGCATGCCGCGACAGCGTGGACGTGAACCGTATGTGCAGTTGACGGACTTTGAGCGAGGGCGTATAGTGGGCAT
Source organism: Schistocerca nitens (assembly GCF_023898315.1). NCBI lineage: Eukaryota > Metazoa > Arthropoda > Insecta > Orthoptera > Acrididae > Schistocerca > Schistocerca nitens. Next base: position 278,665,550 of record NC_064618.1, on the reverse strand, counting down.
GCGGGAGGCCGGGTGGACGTACCGCCGAATTGCTCAACACGTGGGGCGTGAGGTCTCCACAGTACATCGATGTTGTCGCCAGTGGTCGGCGGAAGGTGCACGTGCCCGTTGACCTGGGACCGGACCGAAGCGACGCACGGATGCACGCCAAGACCGTAGGATCCTACGCAGTGCCGTAGGGGACCGCACCGCCACTTCCCAGCAAATTAGGGACACTGTTGCTCCTGGGGTATCGGCGAGGACCATTCGCAACCGTCTCCATGAAGCTGGGCTACGGTCCCGCACACCGTTAGGCCATCTTCCGCTCACGCCCCGACATCGTGCAGCCCGCCTCCAGTGGTGTCGCGACAGGCGTGAATGGAGGGACGAATGGAGACGTGTCGTCTTCAGCGATGAGAGTCACTTCTGCCTTGGTGCCAATGATGGTCGTATGCGTGTTTGGCGCCGTGCAGGTGAGTGCCACAATCAGGACTGCATACGACCGAGGCACACAGGGCCAACACCCGGCATCATGGTGTGGGGAGCGATCTCCTACACTGGCCATACACCACTGGTGATCGTCGAGGGGACACTGAATAGTGCACGGTACATCCAAACCGTCATCAAACCCATCGTTCTACCATTCCTAGACCGGCAAGGGAACTTGCTGTTCCAACAGGACAATGCACGTCGGCATGTATCCCGTGCCATCCAACGTGCTCTAGAAGGTGTAAGTCAACTACCCTGGCCAGCAAGATCTCCGGATCTGTCCCCCATTGAGCATGTTTGGGACTGGATGAAGCGTCGTCTCACGCGGTCTGCACGTCCAGCACGAACGCTGGTCCAACTGAGGCGCCAGGTGGAAATGGCATGGCAAGCCGTTCCACAGGACTACATCCAGCATCTCTACAATCGTCTCCATGGGAGAATAGCAGCCTGCATTGCTGCGAAAGGTGGATATACACTGTACTAGTGCTGACATTGTGCATGCTCTGTTGCCTGTGTCTATGTGCCTGTGGTTCTGTCAGTGTGATCATGTGATGTATCTGACCCCAGGAATGTGTCAATAAAGTTTCCCCTTCCTGGGACAATGAATTCACGGTGTTCTTATTTCAATTTCCAGGAGTGTATTTATCAAGAATTGGAAAAAGAAGCAGAAGGAATCCTAAATGTCATAATAAAACAAATTCAACATGAAATGTCTGGCATTTGCATATAATCTCATAAACATAATGAGCCATGGAGAGGAAGCCAAAGACATCAAGAAATTGCCACATTGAGAAACTTCCATACTCTTGGCAATAGCAAACCAAAGGAAAATTGCACAGCCTCATCCTCTCAGGTATTTTAGGAAAAGTGATTCATCCATCAGGAATTAATGTAGAGGCCAATCACAAAGGAATCAAAAATTCCAAAAATCATACATGCTCATGTGGAATTACGACAGCAAAACTCCATATTAATGAATGAAAATTTAAAGGACTACAACACAGTCATATTTCCAGAAGTACTTTACATATACAAATGACACAGATTGGTGATCAAACAAAAATTAAAGAAATGGGAACAGAAAATACTTAGAAAAAAATTTCAGTCCAATAAATAGAGAAGGAATTTGAATGAAGAGACCAACATCAGAAATGTAGAAACACACAGATAATCATGGGAATGTTCAGGACAAGAAGGATCAAATTTTATTGAGAGATTTTCCAGGATGAGTGAGAACCTAATCAAAAGAAAAATTCTTGATGTCATGCATTCAGCCAAGCAAAAACAAAATTGGCAAAGAAAGTTAAAGATGAACTTAAACAACTAAGCATGGCAGCAGATGATAAGAAAGACAGCAAAAGTTCAGGAACACCAACAACAAACACAAATTTGAAACTACAATAGTAAATAAGACGACATGATGCAAGTACACATAAGAGTGAATGAAGCAAAACTGAAAGAACCAGAGGTTGTACAGAGTTTCAGGGAGAGGTCAGGAATGGGGGAAACAAATACAGTAGAAGAAGAATGGGTAGCTTTGAGGGATGAAATAGTGAAGGCAGCAGAGGATCAAGTAGGTAAAAAGATGAGGGCTAGTAGAACTCCTTGGGTAACAGAAGAGATACTGAATTTAATTGATGAAAGGAGAAAATACAAAAATGCAGAAAATGAAGCAGGCAAAAAGGAATACAAACGTCTCAAAAATGAGATCGACAGGAAGTGCCAAATGGCTAAGCAGGGATGGCTAGAGAACAAATGTAAGGATGTAGAGGCTTATCTCATGAGGGGTAAGATAGATACTGCCTACAGGAAAATTTAAAGAGACCTTTGGGGAAAAGAGAACCACTTGCATGAATATCAAGAGCTCAGATGGAAACCCAGTTCTAAGCAAATAAGGGAAAGCAGTAAGGTGGAAGGAGTATATAGAGGGTCTATACAGGGGCGATGTTCTTGAGGACAATAATATGGAAATGGAAGAGGATGTAGATGAAGATGAAATGGGAGATATGACACTGCGTGAAGAGTTTGACAGAGCACTGAAAGACCTAAGTCGAAACAAAGCCCCAGGAGTAGACATTCCAGTAAAACTGCTGACAGCCATGGGAGAGCCAAACCTGACAAAACTCTACCATCTGGTGAGCAAGATGTATGAGACAGGTGAAATTCCCTCAGACTTCAAGAAGAATATAATAATTCCAATCCCAAAGAAAATGAAAATTACCGAACTATCAGTTTAATAAGTCACAGCTGCAAAATACTAATGCGAATTCTTTACAGACGAATGGAAAAACTAGTACAAGCTGACCTCAGGGAAGATCAGTTTGGATTCCGTAGAAATGTTGGAACACATGAGGCAATACTGACCCTATGACTTATCTTAGAAGAAAGATTAAGGAAAGGCAAACCTATGTTTCTAGCATTTGTAGACTTAGAGAAAGCTTTTGACAATGTTGACTGGAATACTCTCTTTCAAATTCTGAAGGTGGCAGGGGTAAAATACAGAGAGCAAAAGGCTATTTACAATTTGTACAGAAAGCAGATGGCAGTTATAAGAGTCAAGGGGTATGAAAGGGAAGCAGTGGTTGCGAAGGGAGTGAGACAGGGTTGTAGCCTCTCCCTGATGCTATTCAATCTGTATTTTGAGCAAGCAGTAAAGAAAACAAAAGAAAAGTTTGGAGTAGGCATTAAAATCCATGAGGAAGAAATAAAAACTTTGAGGTTCACCAATAACATTGTAATTCTGTCAGAGACAGCAAAGGACTTGAAAGAGCAGTTGAACGGAATGGACAGTGTCTTGAAAGGAGGATATAAGATGAACATCAACAAAATCAAAACAAGGATAATAGAAGGTAGTCTAATTAAGTCAGGTGATGCTGAGGGAATTGGATTAGGAAATGAGACACTTAAAGTAGTAATGGAGTTTTGCTATTTGGAGATCAAAATAACTGATGATGGTTGAAGTAGAGAGGATATAAAATGTAGACTGGCAATGGCAAGGAAAACATTTCTGAGGAAGAGAAATTTGTTAACATCGACTATTGATTTAAGTGTTAGGAAGTTGTTTCTGAAAGTATTTGTATGGAGTGTGGCCATGTATGGAAGTGAAATATGGACGATAAATAGTTTGGACAAGAAGAGAATAGAAGCTTTCGAAATGTGGTGCTACAAAAGAATGCTGAAGATCAGGTGGATAGATCACATAACTAATGAGGAGGTATGGAATAGAATTGGGGAGAAGAGGAGTTTGTGGCACAACTTGACTAGACGAAGAGATCGGTTGGTAGGACATTTCTGAGGCATCAAAGGATCACCAATTTAGTACTGGAGGGCAGTGTGGAGGTTAAAAATTGTAAAGGGAGAACAAGAGATGAATACACTGAGCAGATTCAGAAGGATGTAGGCTTCAACAGATACTGGGAGATGAAGAAGCTTGCACAGGGTAGGTTAGCATGGAGAACTGCATCAAACCAGTCTCAGGACTGAAAACCACAATAATAGTAATAATAATAATGAGAGAAAATATACAATAAAACTTCTCACATTTCATGGAAAAGTCTCATCAAATGGCAACAAATGGAAACACATAGAGAGAAATGAAATAGATGTCTAATGGGATCAGAGGCTGTTTTTTACCCCAGAAGAGAGGAAAGGTTGGAGAAAACAAAGGATGTTTGATTTTAAGAATATCATAAAAATCACACCAGGACCATGGATCAAGGGACACTTACCAGGCAGTATGAAGCAGAAGAAAAGATTGTTGGTACCAAAATATATCTGAAATCCAGAGAACTTACATATCATAGACAGGATAGTAGGACAGTAAACAAGTCAGTATAAAGAGGAATGAAAATCTCTCTCTCTCTCTCTCTCTCTCTCTCTCTCTCTTTCTCTCTTTTTCTCACCCACGCACGCATGTGCACTCACACGCACACACACACGCACACATACATACACACACACACACACACACACACACACACACACACACACACACAAAATTATGAAGAATGAACACAGTGTCTAACTTATTTAAACATTTTAGCTACCAATAACATGAACCCTAACAAGTTAAAGAGACATCTTGAATTAAGGGGAAAATCAAAAGAATTTTTTGTCAGAAAACTATATGTTTGAAACTTCCTGGCAGATTAAAACTGTGTGCTGGACCAAGACTCAAACTTGGGACCTTTGCCTTTTGCAGGCAAGTGCTCTAGCATCTGACCTACCCAAGCACGACTCCCGCCCCCTCCCCCCCCCCCCCCCTTCACAGCTTTACTTCTGTCAGCACATCATCTCCCACCTTCCAAACTTTACATAAGCTCTCCTGCGAACCTTGCTGGACTAGCACTCCTGAAAGAAAGGATATTGGGGAGACACAGCTTAGCCACAGCCTGGGGGATGTTTACAGAATGAGATTTTCATTCTGAAGTGGAGTGTGCGCTGATATGAAATGGAATATCCTTTCTTTCAGCAGTGCTAGTCCTGCAAGGTTCGCAGGAGAGCTTCTGTGAAGTTTGGTAGTTAGGAGACGAGGTACTGGCAAAAGTAAAGCTGTGAGGAGGGGGCGTGAGTCATGCTTGGGTAGCTCAGATGGTAGAGCACTTGCCCGTGAAAGGTGAAGGTGCCGAGTTCGAGTATTGGTCCAGCACACAGTTTTAATCTGCCAGGAAGATTCATATCAGTGCACACTATGCTGCAGAGTGAAAAATCTCATTCTGGGAATTAAATGTTTTATTGTCTATCCAGAAGAACTTTGCTAAAACAACAAATGTGAATTCTAAAGCCCTTTTAGTCCCTTACCTCATTTTGCATATGATTTGCAGACACTCTAGTTTTACCAGCAGTGACTGATATAGTATCAACAGTGTGTGGTGACTCATTTGCTCAGCTGTTGAAAAATATTTCTATCTCTAATGACACAGTACATAGGAGAACTTTAGACATTTCTGATAATTTACTCAAGCAGTTAATCAGTATATTCCATAACAACTGTTTTGCACTTCAAGTGGATGAAGCTACTGATATTCATAAAGATGCTTCTTTCATTGCTTATGTTTATTTCATTGATGAGTTTAAGTGATGAGTTGAAGCACTGGAAATTGTTTCACAAACTTTTAAAATTATTAAAGCAAAATCTATAAATTCATAGCTTTTTGGTGTGTTATGTGAGGATATGGGTACTGAACACACTCAGTTGTTCTTTTATAACAATGCACAATGGCTTTCAAGAGGTAAAGTACTAAATATAGTGTTTGATCTGTATTCTGTTTGGTGAAGGATCAAAGTCACTTTCTGGCATGCTGTTTCAGTAATGGAGATCTTTGTTGAAAGTGGCTTATCTCACTGTCCTTTTTGAGGAACTAAATAGTCTTAACAATGCAACGTAATGAGGCAACTCTATTATCTTGAAAATGAAAAAGTGAAGGCATTCATAAAGAAATTATTGCTGTGGAAAAACTGAATGAAAAATGGCATGCTACTTGTAGATATGTTCCCTGCTCTACTGTCAATTTTAGAGAACACAGATAATCTGATACTTCCAATGGAGATAAAAGCCCGTCATTTTCCTCATCTTCCAATGTTAAAAGTTCACTTCAAGAAATATTTCAGTAATGATTTTGATATATTTAATTGGATTAAAAATTCATTCAAAATGTTCCTGGAACATTGTTTTTAAATATAAAAATGCAAGAACAACTTACTGATCTCACTTGTGATACTTCACCGAAGAGTAAAGTTAATGAAGTATCATTCTTGGAGTTTTGGATACATAATAGCAAGGAATTTCCAACTCTGAGCCAAAATGCAATGAAGGCCTTTATTTCTTTTGCAACAATACACTTCTGTGAGACTGGCTTTTCAGCTTTGGCAGCTGTTCAAAGCTAAATGCAAGCAAAAAACTTTGAATGTCTGTTTCTGCTATTACACCACTTCTCGATGAACTTTCTTCTCAAAGGCAAATTCATTCACCACACTGAAGTTTGTAATTTAAATTTGTAATGATCTTGGAATCTTGGTTTGCTGAATGGTAAATATTGTTCATTTCATAGTTTCTGAATAAATGAAAAGTGATAAAAATAAACAATTTGTTCCACATTTTAATTATAATAATTCATATAGTTTTTGACTGTGTTGCATATATTCCCTCTAAACTGAATTTTGTATAACAGAGAATAAGGAAAAGAAATATAAAAAATGACTGTTTTTGTTAATAAAATTCGCTGATGGGGGGCTGATTCTATTTTTCCTCGTGATAAGTGGCACAAAGGAAAGAAGTTTGAGACCCACTGACCTAAACTATTATTAATTTTATATATTTATGATTATGATTACAGCAGTTGTGCAATTATCAGTTAATAGCTGTTACAACATACAGTTACTAAAAAAATTAAATTTTAGGTACATATTCTGTTATAAAGTTTTTGCAAACCACAAATTACATTTCAAAAACTTCCACCAATTCCTACCTCACTATGAAGTGTACCCGAGTTATTCATTAATATTAAGAGGACACTATCCTCATGTTGTTTGTGTGTGTGACAGTCCCTCACGTCAAAGTTATTAGCACCCTTACACATATTCAAAGAAATGATTGTGGATAAAATGACAAAAACTTGCTGTCACACATTGAGAAAGAAACTCATTCACTCATTCCCACCACACTCACATTGTCCAACACAATCACACTGTCTCACAGGCCTAATACAATGGAGGAAGGTAAAAGGTGCTATACATGGGATTAAAACATAAGTAAAACCACAGAAGAGCTAGAAGAAAGGCACAGGGAAATGTGACTGGCTGACCACCAGTGAAAAAGAATATGGTGTTAACACATTAAGAACATCTTCCTAAAATTTTAAAAAATAGGTTGAACAGATTACAAAACCATAAAACTTTCATCTACATCTTTAACCACATTCATTTCTATGACGCTTAAAATAGAGGACAGATGTGCGAACAAATCTGCCACTGCCCTCTGATCTGAAAATAAACCACACTCTAATAAAATGTGGTGCATGGTGATCTATATGCCACAAGCATCACACTCTGGAGGGTCCTCTTGCTGGAGCAAGAAGCCATGTGTCATTGAGCTGTGGCCTATGTGAAGACAATTAAAAAGGACCTCATCCCATCTTCATGGCTGAAGTATGCCATGGCCACATAGAGGGCTTTGCTAGATGCAGCTTATTATCAGTCACTTCCAGTCGTTCATCTTACCATCAACATATGACTCTGTAATTCAACAGTAAGGTGATAGCATGCAGGGGGATAGTGTACCGTAATAACTGAAGATTCCTACACACCTCCTTGGCTGCTACAACCACCCTTTCATTCCTTGCAATACCCATGTGCCCTGGTACTCAACAGAAAGACACCTCCTTCCCCAGCTACTATAGTTGAAGGAGGGCATCCTGGATATTCTAAACTATTTCATCTGCCATGTACAAATGTATATCTTGCAGGGGGACTGCAGGGCACTCAGAAAATCAGAACAGACAAGGAATTATGCACTTGAAGCATGCCTCATCTGCTCCAGTGTCCACAAGATTGCACACAGTTCTGCATCGAATACAGTAAAGTCTCAAGGCAATATCAGACCTTGAGGACATGATCAGCAAAAATAACAGAGCAACCAACTGAGTCCCCCTGTTTCAATCCATCCATAAAGACAGTTGTAAAATTGTAGTGCTCTGTTAAAATGGCAGAAAATAAAGTATTAAAAACATTTTCAGGAGTGGAATCTCTCCTGTACTGTACTAAATCTGAAATTACCATGGGCCTCTGCAGTAACCATGGTGGCAGGTGGTTAAAACCCTGGATTTGGGGCTGTACATGCTCCACATCAAGTGACTCCAGCTCATGCTACACATGGATCGCAAATGGCATTGTTGCTCATGGACAATTGGAGAAAAGGCACTCCAGAGGTGGACAAGCAACAGTATGGTATGCAGGTGAAGTCAGAACCATGAGGAACTTACAAGCCTGTTTCACTATGAGGAGCTTGTGCCAGAAGGTAAGGGTCAGTTCCCCAGCCTCAGCACAGAGACTGGGCAAGGGGCGGGTGCAGTAAGCACCTGTGGCTAGCCGAAAGGCCTCTCAGGAGTGGTAACCACGACAGTTTGGAGTAAAAAATGAGGCCCATAAACCTCACCAAGTCTTTAAAATGTAGAATTGTATCCCTCTTATGCAAGTCAGATAAATTAAAAATACAATAAGAATGATTAAAATGAACATACACACACTTGTCTGCAGAAAACTAGAAACTTTTCTTTGCAGCCCAATTCTCTAACCTCCGCAAAACTGATGGGTTGCTGTTGAAACACTGGAGGAGTAACAGAAAAATGATCCACAAGTAAGGAACACTGTGCAGGACTGCTTTTCGTACATGTTAAGCTGCTTGTGGCTATGGCAAAGAGGGTAGAACTTAAAATACTGCCTTGAGCAATGGCATTCTCCTGCTCAAAATAATCTGACACCTTGTCACCAACTCGAGACCTAAGAAAGCACTTAGGCTGGAAAGACTGTATGAAGTTGGAGAGGTGGCCACAAAAGCCCCATAGAGGGAGTTGCATGAGAATGTTGTGCCTCTAAGAAGTGTTGTATGCATTGCTGATATTAAATAATACACCAAGACAGTGATGTTTATGTAGGAAACCTGCTGAATAGCTGCCTCTAGCAGGGACAGGTTATCAACAGTGGACCAAAATCTCCAGAATCCACATTAACAGCAGCTAAGGAGATGACTGGTCTGTAACAACCAGACCAGATGAGGGTTAACCATTCACTCCACAGCCTTTCCTACACACCTCTTGAAGGTGACACTCTGTTAACTGCTATGACATGTGCTGCCCTTTCCTGGTTTGAGGACAGATATCAGAATTTCCTCTTTCCATGAGTTGAGAAAGTTACCTGCCTGCCATAAAAGATTAAAAACATTCAAGAAATAATTCCTTTGGCACTGCTGGCAAATGCCAAAGCATGCAGTACTGGATTTGGTCATGATGGGGTACAGTATCAAGAGTCTCAGACAATGGTGATTCCACCTCCCATGTGGAGAAAGGGCAGTTGTATGACTCAGAATTGTGGGATCTGAAGTCCAACTTGCCCCTCTCTGCAGTCGCACAGCAGGGGCAAAATGTCAGATCTTGGTTGGCATTGGCAGTAGTTGCTACAAAATGCTCTGCCACCGTCTGAGCAGTGTTTCCAGGCATTGTTGGGGGAGACACCCCTGTTTCAGCACTGTTTTTTCCAGAAATCCTCCATGTGGTTTCCCACATGTTTGTTGAACATGTTTAATGCTTGATGGAGTCTAGGAATGTTTTCCATGCCTGTTTTGTGCTCTTCTTAATGACATGTTGAGCCTTGGCTCTAATGACTTGAAAGGTTTTGAGGTTGTTTGCTACTGAGTGACATTTAAACTGTCAATGAGCTGCACACCTGCCCTGATTGTTGAATGGCACTCATCAGTCCACCAAGGTACAGGTCACCTCCTAAGATGACCTGAAGCTGGGATAAATAAGTGGCATAATGGATCAGTCATGTGATGTGGTCCACCCTTTCCTGGATGCTGTTGCAGTGCTCCAACACAGCCAGTTGGCAGAACATCATCCAGTTTGTCCTCCTGGCCACCCATTTTGGTGGCTTCTGTTCAAGCAATTCTCCATCCTGTATGTGGACCCACAGTGGGAAGTGGTTACTGGAATGAAGGTCATCAGTTGCTTCCCAAGGTGCTGAGCCTGCTGGAAAGCAAAAAGAGAGGTCAAGGCTGAGGATGGCATATTAGCAGCTGAGAAATGAGAGGGACTGCCTGTGTTGAGGATGCACAGCTCCTGAGACATTGAGGTTCTTCAAGTCTAAATCCCTGGGACAAGTATAAGTCGAAACCCATAATGCGTTATGGACACTGAAATCAACCAGTAGGAGAAACGGGAGTGGGAGTTGTACTATAAGGCCTGCTAGAGCCTCACAGTCTGTCGCATCCTGTGGAGGTAAATACAGGAAGCAGATAGTGATCATCTGACCCACATGAACATCAACAGCTACTGCCTGAAGGTCAGAAACCACGGAAAGAGCAAAGGAGTGGTGTGTGTGGGTTTGAAATGTGTTTCCTGTAAACAGAAGGATAGGGGGTGTGTCTGTGCCAGAAGTTTCAGTCCCTCCACATGAATCCAGAACCCATTTATGTTCCACTGTAATATGGGAGCCATTTATGACAAGGGTTGCACTTTCACACTGTCTTTCTGCTGGGGTGGGGAGCCCGCAACAGTTGGACATTCAGCCTTGGGGATAGGTGGTTGTCACAGACAGACTTTGCAGTCCACTGGCTCTGAAGCAGAACCATTAAGTCAAATGACATCAACATGGTCTGATGGTTTACCACCTGTTTTCACCTACCTTTTTGGCCTGGAAGGGATTTTTTACCACCTTTTACAGCCTTTGGGTGTACCGGGAGGTCCACAATGGCGGCAACTGTTGCTTTATCTGAAGTTCTTGGGAGGGCTATGAGCTCTGAAACAACTGCACTTAACAAGTGCACTGAAAAACACAGGTACTAGTGCTGATACTAACAACCTCCATTTGCATAGAAGCATTGGCTGTCAAAATAGGCTTTTTAATGGCTGATGCAAAAGACATAGTGAACATGGGTGGCTTATAGATCTTCTTGGCCTCATCTTCTGAAATGTGTTTATAAATGTTAATCTCCTGTATCTTCCTTTTTTCAAGCAAGACACTGCAGTCCCTACTCCAGACAAGGTGATCCCCAGAGCAATTTACACACATTGGAGGGGAGGATAAGTCAACTCCGTCCTGGGTGGCCTTGCCACATTTGCCACATCCTAAGGTAGGATGCGCAAAGTACTGGCATTTAAAACAGGACATTGGGTTGGGAACATATGGTCATATGCTTAGGCAAAGGAAACCTGCCTTGATATGTTCTGGGAGTTTCATGCTATTGAAGATAAGGATGAATGAGTCAGATTTTATGAGCTCCCCTTCCACCATTTTCAGTATTTTTTACACATCAATAATCCTTTGCTGAGCCCACTCTTCATTTCCTCCTTGGGAATGTCAACTGGATCTCTACATGACACAATACCTTTGCTAAAGTTCAAGGTGTTATGGAGCTTCATTTCTATGGCATATTCCCCAAGGCATTTAGCTTTCTGGAAGTTGGTAACTTATTGGGTTCTAGCAGTTTCAACCAGTAGTGCCATTATGCAATCAGCTGACTGATTTCAGTGTACCTGGGATGTCCTCTAAACCTTTTTGAATGTAAAAAAGTGAAACCTTGTCATAGCTGCCCTTTTTTTGCTTCACAGTCAAAAACACCTGACCGGCAGCATGCAATCTGTTACTATTCAATGACAAATTCTGTGTAACCCCTGAATCCAGAGGACTGGCTACAGAAGCCCTCATATTTGATTTGGTGTTAGTACCTACCAGTGGCCCACCCTTTCTCATGGAAGGAGAAGGAGATTGTTTTGAAGGCTCCATTTTGGTCTCACAAGCAGCTGGGGTAAATAAAAAGTCCACCTAGACAGAGCACTGCATACCTAGGTAAGCCTTATACAGCTGAGGTGCAGCAGGATCCCTAGAGACTGCCTGCTAATGACTGTTCCACCTGAAGAGTCAAGAATCTTGTCAACATAAAGCACACATTGAAATTGAGGGTTTTGTTTATAGAGATTTTTACCATCATCGGTATGTTAACACAAGAACAATGTCATCTGAATATTAATGAATAACTATATGCTTTGATGCTTTTCATACAGAGCCAGAATGCGGTAGAAACATTTTACAATATAATTTATGTAAATAGTATTTTAGCAACTGTAAATTGTTGCAGCTGTTATTTGAGAGTGGCACAATACCCAAAAATTATAATTGTAAACAATTACATTTAATAATAAACTAAGTGGAATGCATTATTGTTTCAAAAAAAGTGATTCTTTCTTTGCATATGTTCTAATAGAGAGAATGTTGCTGAAAAAGCAATGTCTAATAATAATTTTAAAAAAACAGTTGAAAAAATCACAAGTTTGTGAAGAGAAACCTTTTTGGCAGTATGGCATTCCACATTTAAATGTCTTGATGTGGTTGACACTAATACTTTTCTAAACCTTTATAATGCTTAAAATTTCGATGATGAAATTGAGACGACAAATGCATATGCAACTTCAACAAGATTAAGAGTTAGTATATAAAAATTGGATCTTGTAGCTTGTATCAGATCATACAAAATTCGTCATGTTTTTTTTGACACATCACACCAAAAAATATTTCCTACAATTCAGACATTGTTCCAGATGATTTAATTGAAACATCGATTCCAACTTGTAGAATACTAAATATCTAACAAGGAGCTCAGAAAACTTTCACACAAGTATGAAGAATGCGTTCTTTATCTGGTTATTCTACATCTACATCTATATCTGTACCCTGCAAACCACTGTGTGGTGCATGACAGAGGGTACATACATTCCATTGTACCACTTATTATGGTTTCATCCTATTCCATTCACATATGAGGCACATGAAGAATGATTATTTTAATGCCTCTGTACATGCAGTGATTATTCTAATCTTATATTCATGATCCCTATGTGTGTGATATGTAGGGGATTGTAGTATACTCCTAGAGTCATCATGTACAGCTGGTTCTTGAAACTTTGTAAATAGACTTTCTCGGGATAGTCTTTCAGTTCAGATTCTTCAGTAACTCTGGGACACTCTCCTACAGATCAAACAAACCTGTAACCATTTGTGCTGTCCTTCTCTATATAAATTTAATATCCCCTGATAGACCTATCAGATATGGTCCCACACACTGGAGCAATATTCTAGAACCAGTTGCACAAGAGATTTGTAAGCAATCACCTTTGTAGGCTGATTGCACTTCCCAAATATTTTACCAATAAACTGAAGTCAACCACCTGCATTACCCATGATTGAACCTATGTGATCATTCCATTTCAAAATTGTTACAACCAGGTATTTTTATCAGTTGGCCAATTCCAACAGTGTCTCATTGATATTATAGTCATAAGCTACTAAATTTTTTTCATTTTTTGATGTGCACAGTTTTACATTTCTGAACACTTAAACCAAGTAGACAATCTTTGTACCATGCTGAATGTTATCAAAATCTGAATGAATATTTATGCAGCTTCTTTCAGAAAGTAGTTCAGCATAAATAACTATACCACCTGCAGAAAGTCTGAGGTTACAATTAATATGGTCTGCAGTGTCATTATTATATACGACATTCACAGCAAGAGTACCAACACACTTCCCTGGGGCACACCTGAATTTATTTCTAAATCCAACGATGACTCTCTATCCAAGATAACATGCTGCATCCTCTCTACCAAAAAGTCCCCAGTCCAGTTGCAAATTGCACTTGATACCCCTTATGATCAAACTTATGACAATAAACATAAATGTGGTACTGAGTCAAATGCTTTTCGGAACTCAAGAAGTACTGCATTGCTTTGATTCAAAGCTTTCAGTATGCCATGTGAGAAAAGTGTGGATTGGGTTTCACATGATCAATGTTTTCAAAACCAATGCTGGTTGGGATCAAGGAGGTCATTCTGTTCAAGACATTTCATTACATCTGAGCTCGGAATATGTTCTAAGAGTCTACAACAAACTGAAGTCAAGAATATTGGATGGTAGTTTTGTGGATCAGTTCTACTACCCTTCTTGTTGATGGTTGTGACCTGTGCCTTTTTCCAAGAAATAGGCATGGTTCTTTTGTTTGAGGGATCTACAATAGAGTATAGTTAGAAGAGGGGCTACCTCAGACACAAATTCAGTATAGAATCTGACATGGATTCCATCAGGACCTGGAGCTTCATTCGGTTTTAACAATTTCAGCTGTTTCTCAGCACCAGTGACATTAATACTTATTTCACTCGTCTTTTCGGTGATACAAGGATTAAATTGGGGCATTTCTCCTGGGTTTTACTTTGTAAAGCAATGTTTGAAAATTGAGTTAAGCATTTCAGCTTTTGCTTCGTTATCCTCAATTTCAGTTCCTGTCTCGTTCCCTAGGGACTGGACACTAACTTTGGTGTCAATAACAGCCTTTAAATATGACCAGAATTTCTTTGGGTCCTGTGAAAGCACATTTGGCAATATTCTGCTATGGTAATCATTGAAGGCATCAAGCATTGCCCTCTTGATGGCCAAATGTGTTTCATTCAGCATCTCTCTGTCTATTGCCCTACATTTTGTTTTACACCTATTATGCAGTAGTCTCTGTTTCCTTAGAAGTCTCTTTACTGTGACTGTATACAGTGGAGGTTACCTCCATTATGGATTGTTCTACTGGGTACATATCTATCCAGTATGTGATCAACTATTCTTTTAAACTTCATCCATAGTTCCTCTACATGCTCCTGCCCTGTGCTGAAAGTCTCAGGTTCCTCATTGAGATATAACACTACTGTGTTCTTTTTTTTTCCCTAGTTGACTGACCATATATATCTTGTACTTTAGTAATCATTGTCGCCACAACTGCGTCATGCTCACTGATACCAGTTTCGATGTGGACATTCTCAAAGAGGCCAGGTCTATTTTTTCCCATTGTATACAATATCTTTCCATCATGAGTGGTTTCCTAACTATCTGTTCTATGAAGCTTTCAGAGAAGGCATTTAGTAAAGTTTCACAGGGTGTCTTATCATGCTCACCATTAACAAAACTGTAACTTTCCCAATTAATTGTTGGATGCTTAAAGTCTGGAGATGAGTCTGGTGGGTGATAGAAGGATCCAGTTATCATTTTATACCCATTCCTGCTACTAAGTGTTGCCCAAACAATCTCACATGCAGCTTCAATTTCCATCTTGATGGATTTGAATTTCTTGTGTCCTGCAACAAACACACCACCTCCATTGTCCATTTGCCTAGCCTTTCAATATACACTTAAATTCCTTAAATTCTCCCCAAAATCTCACTGCTGCCGATTTTGGGTTTCAGTTAGCTTTCTGTACCAAGTATTTAGTGAGCTTCACAGCTTTTCAGTAGCACATCGAACTCCAGCACTTTGTTGCAAAAGCTTTGGCAGTTTACCTTTAGGATTTTAATACTTTTGCCTGTGGGAGGCATTTCTTTTGATCTTACTCAGATACTTCTGGTTTTCCTACAGCTATTGTTATCTGGATTGGATGGAGAGCCACCAAATCTAAAAACCCTTGTGTGCACACCACACACAGTCAGCTAACTGAGCAGCAGCCTCTCATATGTAGTGCACATCTGACCTATTTAGGGGGACCCTAAGGTTCTCAACTCTATGGCAAGTCCAGGAAGTCGCAGCCTATCTTGTCTCAGAACGTTCGAAGTCTCTGATGGAGTCATTCCACTCGACTCAGAACCAGAACCATTATATGCCATGTTCATTCTTTGCACCACATTTTACAGCACTATTTGGTATGAATCTTATTTCATGAGTTACAGCTGCTCATGGTGACAAATTTATTTAATTTTATTGTATTAATTCATATTTTTTCCTCTCATACTCTTGCACAATACTGTAAGACATGCCAATAATATAGGAAACAACGATCGTATTGCCAACAGCAGGCATTGTGGAAATATGGAACAATCTGAAGTTGTTATAGCATGAATAAAGTAAGTTAATCATGAAGGAATTTAGGAGTACCTAATGAACATTGTTATTTATGTGCTACTGTTAAATTACAATGGTTTTAGGAAAGGTTAATAGGAATAAACTAACAGCTTTAAATTGGTAAATATATCAAATACTTCTTGCAGTCTCAAAGTATTTCTTTATGCCAGATTTGGAAGAACATCTGAAGAAAGTCGGTGATGCTAGACTGAAAGTGATTGCCACTGATGGTGTATTTTCAATGGATGGCAATGTTGCTCCTTTGCCAGATATATGCAAACTGGCACAAAAGTATGGGGCTCTCACATTTGTGGATGAGTGTCATGCAACAGGATTTTTTGGGAAAACAGGAAGGTATAGTGTAATATATTTACTACATTTTAAACTGTACTGTCTCGCATTAACATTAATGGTAATTATCTTTTTTGTCTACTTCTAAAAATGCAAATCTTCAATAGAAAAGCTTTTTGATCATAATATCATTTTGTTGTTTCCACTTTAGTTTATTATCCATGTGAACAATGACAACTTTTATACACTGGATTTCTCTTAGTGTGTGACCATTAATGTCTACTTATGGTTCTTGAAGATCCTTGATATTTTTTTAGGATTCCATAATATGTATTAAATGGTTTGTCATTGGATTGGTTATAGTCCTGTTCCATTAACATTTTGGTTTAGTTAACTGAATTGGGCCCTGATTAATACACTACTGTTAATACCTAGCATTGAAGGTGGTTCACATCATGAATAATAGCATATCAAATAACAAGTTTTAAGTTTTGTTTCCCTGGTGCAGTCTATTAATGTGCTCCTGTGCATTCTGTAAGGAAAAAACATGAGATTAACACCCTCCTATAAAAAAGTGTGATGTTATTCTAACACAGACCACTTAAAAAATACTGGGTTCACATAAGTAACAATTCCAGTCTTATTTTAAATTATGTCACAGTTGGTAGCATATTTGTTAGGAAAAAGAATTAAGTGATTGCAAGAAGTGAAGGAGTTGTTCTTCATCATGAATTCAGAACACAAAGTTTCTGGCTGTTGAGGAACATCTCTTCCATGTGACCCCTGGAAAGGATGACACAGACATAACTATCCTTGTCTGTTCATAGGTTTGGCCCTCTAAAGTGAAGCAGTTATGGGAAGAATGAAGTTGACTAGTGTGACAATTATAATTTTTTTGGGGAGACTTTCAAGTGTGCTTTGGGAGAGGTTTATACTTTTAAATGTCCCTGCTGGAAGCATTTGGGATTTTACTTCTCTCAAGTAAGTTCTGGTCAGGTATTTTTTCCCCATTCTAATTCTAAAGATAACCACAAACCAGATCGAAGTGAATTTTTTGCTCGGAACCCTTGGAATTTGAGAAATGTTTGCCTAGTGTTCAAATGAGGGTTCTAGTTTTTGTTATAATGCTATTTAACAAGTTACAGACAGATATAAATGAAGAAACTGAAATTTTTACAGTTCTAAGGGAAAATTTAAAAATATATTATCACACACTTCTTTTGTAAGTGATCACACTGTCTAGATCCAAGAATTGCAGTTTACTATTAGCTGTGTGATAGGTAACAATGTCAAATGTAAGCTGGTCTTTATTTTCATAACATGTAGGAAACTGGTGTTACGCGTTTAGTCAGATAAACATTAAGTAAGCAGTAGTTGCTATTACTTAGTGTCGCTGAGTAAGTAATAACTTCTTTCCCTGTTAGTTTTACTCTGTTCAATGAAGCCTGGGTAAGCACAAAGTGTATAAAACAGATTGGTGATGATTAATTGTTAATATAGTATTTATCTGCAATATTTTTTTCTTCTGATGGTCAATCTGTTTCTGGACTTTTTCCTCTTCATGAAGGATCTCCTTCATGTTGGATTACACAAAACGCAAATAAATAAATAAAAGGATGAAAGATCCACTTCTGAAAAGATCTAATAGTCAATCCATTCCTGGCCTCTTACCTCTCTGTGAAGGATCAGCTTCATGTTGGGTTATACAAAACACAAATAAATAAATGAAAGGACGAAAGGTCCACTTCTGAAAAGACCTACAGCAGCAGTTGGAGTACCAGAAGCAGCAACATTCAGCTTATGTGTAAACTCATTTATAAGCAACCTTCTTCCTTCATTGATGAGTCTCTCATGGCTGTACTTATGGAATGATACAGTTGATTAAATCTGTTTGTTTCTCCCTAAGAATTAGTGATACAGCAGAAGTGTCTTGCAGGACTATAACTTGCGGTTGTGGTTACAAGAATTCTGTACAAGTGGAAGTTATGAGTGTGAAAACATAAGACAGAGGTAAACAGAAGTGAGTTTTTGGAGTCTCTAAAATAGTGGGTAATATTTTAGTTTGTAAACACCATGATGATGGCAAGGTGAGTCTTGAATATGTAAAGTTACTGACCTTGTTATACTGTGCTGTTCTTCAGTAATGCTGAAATTTTGAAGTCTCATTATCTGAAACTGGTTGGAGTTGTAACTCAATAGTTAACAATGGACGTGCCACTTCTGATTTAAAATTGAGATTATTTCACATTTATCAGTGCAAAAATGCGTAATGATGATGGTCAGCTTCTTCTATCAGCTATTTTTATAGTTCAAATGAACCAAGTTATCAGCTACACTGGATGAACTCTAAACAGTGGTAGATTCATTAGTACACATTCCCACAGTGAAGTCATCGCTCTTGTCTCTACAAATGTTGAAATAAGTTCTGAGAACATTTACATTTACTGACTGTAACATAAAGGTCTCCACATATTAGTGATCTTAACATTAAAATGTTGATTGACGAGTGCAAACCATCAATTTTTACCCTGAGACACTAACATAAAGATTGCTAATAGTGGACTCTGACACAGAGATTTTAGGAGGATTATTGTTAGGTGCAGACTGCCAGACTTATTACCCAATTGTTGTACTTAAAGACAGGTGCATCAAATTTAGTGAAATCTATAAAAACGTAGTTCTATAAAGGGAATAATGTCAAAATTAGTGGCAATGACATTACAGAAAACAAAGTAATAATTTCTTTTATCCATATGATAGATAAGTGGACAATTAACCTAGTGATTATACAATTTTATTCATACCTTGTGCAGTACTGCAGGGATTTATTGAGCTTCATGCAATTTTTCAGGTTTGTAATTCTCTTACTTTGCATAATTTTTTTAATTAACACATTATTTTCATAACCAAAGGTATTTTCTAGTTCAGAAAAATGAGGGAAGCAAAATTATAACATCAGTTCTCAGAATTAAACATGCCTAGAGGCCCAATCAACAAAAATATTTTGTGCATGTTGGAAACTTAATTATGAATAACTTTTTAATAAATGACTTTTCATGTAAAGAAGAATGTTTACTGAAAGAGTGAAATCAGGACTTTCAAATAAGCTATGTCCTTTTGAAAACAAATAATTATTAGCTCATAATATTTTTCTGAGCACTGTTTTCTGAACATGTTAAGTTAAAGATTTCTTTTAAAAGAATATATTTACTGAAAATAATAATATTTACTGAAAATAATTATACTAGTGGCATTAGCAGAATTAAAATAAACTCATGAATAATGAACTTTACTGAAATATCAGATAGACTAGATATTTGATACTATTTTATGTAAATGTTGTACATACACTACAAGTATAAAATTTTCTTCTCTTCTTAGGTCTTCAACCATCAGGTTGGTTAGCCATAGCTCACCATGCTTTTCTGTCTTCTGCATGCCTCATGTGTGTGGTATAGGTGATGTAGCTGGTATCTCCATGATATCATTGAATTATTCCTCTTTCTTGTGTTCTGCCCTTGAGTAATACTTTTAATGACACCATCATATCTCAGCAGATGGCTGACCCTTGTGTTCCCTCTGTATTGGATGAGCTTCAAGAGACATGGGATCTCTTTGTCCACTCTGTGGAGCACCTCTTCATTTAATATCTTGTCTACCCTAGCATTCTGTGGCAGCAGCACATCTTGGAAGCTATTATTTTGAATTTCCCTGCTTCTCCAAGCATCCAAGTTCCACTTTAAAGCACCAACACACTCCAAATGAACATCTTTATGAGGTTTATCCTGAGATGTTTGTCTATGCAGTTGGACATATAAAGGTTTCTTCTCTTGTTAAAAGCAGATATTTCCTGGTGGATTTGGCTAATAATATCCTTCTTCAACCATCCATCTGACATATATTGTCCAGTCATATTAATGTGACTGACTGTCTAAAGCCTGATTAACCATCTTTGGCAGCATGAGGCATGCTGCAAGAGAGTCAGTAAGGTTCTGGAAGGTATTGACAGGAATGTGGAGTGCCATGAAAAGTTGTATTACATTTCTCAGATAAGCATCCATGGTGGGAACAGCCTGATTGAAGAGTTCTCACAGATTCTTGTTTGGATCTAAATGTGGGGAGTATGGTGGCTAGGGGAGTACAGTAAACTCCTCCTAGTACTCTTCAAACCATGCACATACACTGCAGGCTGTGTGATGTATTACACTGTCCTGCTGGTAGTTGCAACTGTGCCGAGGAAAAAAAAAACTGCATGGAGGGGTGGAAATGGTTCCCAAGATAGATGTAAACTGGTATTGATCCACTGTGCTTTCCAGAATGATGAGATCATCCATCAATCCCATGAAAGCAAATTTCGAGACAATAAAACTCCTTCCTCCGTGTCATTTGAGCCAACACCAAGGTGTCCAGTGGAGCATAACATGTGGTTCATCAGAAAAGGCCACCTGTCGCCACTCTGTGGATATCCAATTATGATATGCAAAGTTCAGCCTTCATCCCCAATGAACAGTAGCCACTAAAGGGGCAAAAACCAGGCATATGCTGTGAAAGGCCACATGCCGACATTGTTGGTAGCTGCTTGGTTCATCTAGGCAGTCAGTTACTCAACAGTTGCACATCTATTTGCTTATACACATCCCTGCAGCCATAGTTCAACCTTGTCATCTATGTCCCATGGTGCATCACAGTTGCCTCAGTTTTTGTTTACTACACACTAAGATTTTTGTTATAGATTTATTGATTTTCTTGTTATAGGAAGATCTGAAGGTTGTTGGCCACCATCTCTTCAAGTTCTTCTGTATCTTCACTTAACACTGCGATATCATCAGCAAATCTCAGCAAGTCTATTTTCTTACCATGGATTTTAGTTCCTCCTATGTCTCCTAGCTCTCTCTGATTTCATCTATTGCCCTCTGAATGTATTTACTGAACAAGACCGGAGAGAGTGTGAAGCTCTGTCTTACAACCTGCTCAATAGTAGCTTCTTCTTTATGTTCTCCACATCTTACTAGAGCCACGTCTTCTCTATACAGTCTCTGCATTAGTCATGCGTCATTATGCCACTGTCTCTCAGCATATCAAAAAGCTGCCACCAGTCTACCCCTTCAAATGCTTTTCTAAATCAACTAAGTTAATGTGTATGTCCTGGGTCTTCTTTTGTCTTTTCTCAATTATCAGTCATAAACTGAGTACTGGCTACCATGTGCCAACACATTGCTTAAATCCAAATTCATTGTCCATGATTATCACTTCCATCCCACCTTCAGTCCTCCTTAGAATGATAAAGGCCAAGATCTTGGAGGCATGTGTTACCAAACTGAGAGTCCTGTATCATTCACATCTGTTTGCAGATGCTTTCTCTGGTATTGGTACTGTTACAAATCTTTTAAAATCTGTAGGGAGCTCCTCATTTTCATATACAACCTATATTAGAGGGAAGAGTTCTTCCTGTAGCTGTTCAAGAATAGTACTAATATAGAATAGAAAAGAAAAAAATAAGTTATCTGAGGAGTAAAATTACAGCAAATAGTTTTATTACACTCCGCTGTGTTTCAAGTCCCAGTGTGAATGTGGAGCTTAGGTTTGGTAGAGTGAAAATTTGAGAAGTTGCTGGAGAGAGTATTTCATATGTGTGTGACTAATTTTCTATGGATATACCAAATTGCTGATTTGTTTTAGAGGGAAGTGAGTGAAAGGATTCTTATAAAACAAATTTAGTGTTCATTTCTGACTTTTCAGAGGGAAAAAAGGTACTCAAATGTTTTCACAGTAATTACATCCTAAATTTTGCAATTGTCAGTTGGGACAATAGTCTGACCTGGCATATTTTAGTGTGGTGTTTTTCTCATAATTTTTTGCAACTGTAGGCCTTTTTGAGCTTTTATTGGGGCTGCAAAATAGTATTAGTATTGAAGACCTTAGTTTGATCTGCTGGTTGATCTAAATGTCTGATCAAATGTAGATACCTGGAAAATTTCCCTCAAATCAGAGAAGTCACATCTCGGCTGAAAAGTTGCAGAAAGAGGGAATGTGAGTGCATAACAATTATTTTATTTTAACTTTATCTGTAGTGTTCATTTTGTTTCAATATTGATTATTGGGAGTTTTGCCTCATTATTGTTGCCTGTTTAAAATTTTTTGGCCTTTTATTTTTTTTATATGCCTATTTAACAGAGAGAAAGGAAATAATGAAGCAAACACCTCATGTCTATAAATATGTATGGTTAGTATGGTTTATTTTACAACAGCAAATCTTAAACACTATTTAACTTGAGCAGTAAAAGCTCTTCTTCAAGTAACATTACATTAATCCTCATATAATGTCATAATTATCAATCATATTTTCAATTTTATCTGAAATTAAATAAAAAGTCTTCCTTTCAGGGGGACTGAGGAATTCTACGGCATGATGGGAGCAATTGACATTATCACATCTACACTGGGAAAGGCAGTAGGTGGAGCTGCAGGAGGATACACAACAGGTCCTAAGGAGTTGATTGATCTCCTAAGACAGCGTAGCCGGCCATACCTTTTTTCCAACTCAATGCCGCCAGCTGTTGTCGGAGCTGCAATTAAGGTAATTAATGTTTCTGTATACACATTAGATAACTACAGGACTGATTCTTGTTAATGTGATAGACACACCAGGTAATAACATACACAACTATGACAATATCAAATAGGTGGGGGAGAGAGAGGTCATTATGGGTTGCTCACAACTGTATCATTCAATAAGCTATGTGTGTCTCCCAATCTCTGCTACATTGTGAGCTTCTCAGGAAACTTATCCAGCATTAGTCAGGTTCTTAAGCTGAGTCCTTTGTGACTGTCAGCTCTGTGCATAATTCATTGACCACAGTTGGGCATCATGTTGGAACAACAGAAAATAGAAGCCCTCAATTTCAAAGTATGCTATGAGCGTATGGAGTGGATCATACATGTTGGGGTAATGTGTGAATCACCATCTGTCCTTCCATTGTACAAGGTGGTGCACAAAAAGCCAGCCCTGAGTACTACACTGCTCATTGTCACCTGCCAATTGTCATCTATTGTTTAGAAGCTGTTGCTTGCATTAACTTACTTGTTATTTTTTTATCTGTTTGCTGTTTGGCGGGCAACAATTTATGTGTAATTGGTGAGCAGTTTCTACTGAGGAAGGGTTGTTCAGTTCTGTAGGATTTTATCTAAGTCAACTTTTCATTCCATAGTTGCTTGTGGGAATGCAATATTTTCCAATACAGCAAATAAAAACACTTCTAACATCATTGCTGTTCTGTATGAGAGAAACACCATTCTCTCAACAAGCTCACAAAGAGCATCTGTCCAAAGGTGTATTATTAACAGTAACAGAAAACCAAGAGTATACAAAAGTGTATATGAAATAGTAAAAACAGTAGAGGACTCATTTGAAAAAGTGTTTTTAGTCCATATGCAAAAAGATATCCAATGTACATTATGTATCTTGCTATTGGCAAAGCATTTCAGAAATGTGATACTGTTATTTGAGAGAGCTATTTCCCATCAGGCTATACAAATCCCAAATGCAAAAGCTCTGACCAAGAAATATAACTTCATCAGACCCTCAAGTTCAGTAAGTATATTGCCTTGTGCAGAGACTTAGTGCCCATTGACATTTAAGAAGTAAAAGAATAATAACAAAGTGGTAGAATGTTGTAAAGAAAATGAAAGGGTAACTGGTGAACTTAAGAAAAAACTTTTACATTGATACTTAATTCAGCAAATTCGTTTGAATACATAATTGATTTCATTTGCCTCAAGGCGACTGTGCCAATATAATGCTTTTAAAGGATTTGCTAAGATACTTGTAAATCAGAAAATAGTTTATGAAATAGACTGTGTTTCATGTTCCTATTCTGCCATCACTCTGCAAATATAAATAAAGGCTGGAGTATTTCTACTTATAACTGAGACATTTGTAATAACAAGAAATATGGAAATTATGTGGGTAGTAATTAGTTACTGAATATTTTCTAATCTTGCCTCAATCAATCCTCCTCAATTTTCCTGGAGACATGTGAGTCTCAACTTTATGGTGGTGGTATGTAGTGGCTAGTGCACCTGCCTAGTAAGCAGGAGGCCCAGGCTGAAGTCCCAGCCACGGCACAAATTTTAATTCATTGCTTCAGCTTCTATCCTTATTGAAGATGAAGTTGATGAGACTCATATGTCTGCAGGAAAATGTAATTCTATCAGATCAATAGATCATCTATACTGAAGAGCTGAAGAAGCTGGTACACCTGTCTAAAATCGTGTAGGGTCCCCGTGAGCATGCAGAAGTGATGCAATATGACATGGAATGGACTCAATTAATGTCTGAAGTAGATTTGGAGGGAACTGACACCACGAATCCTGCAGGGCTGTCCATAAATCCATAAGAGTATGAGGCGGTGAAGATTTATTCTGAACAGCGCATTGCATGGCTTCCCAAATATGCCCAATAATGTTCATGTCCGGGGGGTTTGGTGGCCAGCAGAAGTGTTTAAATTCAGAAGAGTGCTTGTGGAGCCACTCTGTAGCAATTCTGATATGTGAGATGTTGCATTGTCCTGTTGTAATTGCCCAAGTCCATCGGAATGCACAATGGACATGAAAGGATGCAGGTGATCAGACAGGATGCTTATGTACATGTCACCTATCAGAGTCATATCTAGACATATCAGGGGTCCCATATCACTCCTACTGCATATGCTCCACACCATTACAGAGCCTGCTTTAACATTCCACTGCTGACATGCATGGATTCATGGGGTTGTCTACATACCCGTACATGTCCATCCACTTGATACAAGTTGAAACAAGACTCATCTGACCTGGCAATATGTTTTCAGTCATCAACAGTCCAATGTCAGTGTTGACGGACCCAGGCAAGGCATAAAGCTATAACACCACGTTAAAACTCATTTAAATCTTGATAACCTGCCACTGTAGCTGCAGTAACTGATCTAACGGCTGCGCCAGCACCTGTTGTCTTATATAGCCGCTTCTGACCACAGCACCGTATTCTGCCTGTTTACATATCTCTGTATTTGAATATGCAGGCCTATACCAGTTTCTTTGGTGTTTCAGTGTTTGCCTGATGTAGAGGCAATATTTCACCATTACATACAAAGCTGGGGTGCTATTCCAGTGTCAGAGAGCCTCAGCAATACTAGTGATTCAAAGAATGGGAAAATGGGCTCAAGGTGTGAATTGGAGTTTGTGTCCGGGAGGGCAATGGACTAGGGTAGTCTGTACAGGTGTGGTGGCCATAATGCTACAGTGGTGCAGTTGTCAGAATATCTATCTAGTAAGCAAAAGATCTGGGTCAAGTCCCAGCTGCTGCACAAATTTTAATTCACTGCTTCAGCTTTCACCCAATTTTTCTTTGTAACATATCTATTGTCAGTTTTAATTTTCTTTCGTTTCTGACTTTATCTGCTGCCTTCATATATTCCATAAATTTCAGATTATGAAGAAGAAAACATTATGTAGAACATTCATAAGGAATGAATAATACATTCATAATTTGATAGCAATTTAGTGAAAAAGTACTTTTTGCATGATCTGATTCAATGTTCTCAATGAGCTTTTGTAACACAGGCCAACGAAAAAATTTCTTTGAAAACCTTTTTTTACTTTGATAGCTGATGTTTATAGATTTTTATAAGCTGAATCCAAATCTAGCCTTAGTTTCTTTGTATCACCCATAGTTTTGCAATATGCTTTTTATTATATAGTGCAAAAATCCTATGCTATACGGTAAGTGGGGAAATTAATGAAATGCTTTGTTACAACATAAGCATAGTTTGTATTTACAGAAAGCTACTTAAAACAATGATATGTGTTAATAGTGGTTTTACTTGTCACTTGGGATTGGTTTATATTTTCTTTCTGTTTTTTTTTTTTTTTTTTTTTTTTCTTTGAAGCTTCTTTTTCTATGATGAGTCACTTGCTGACCTTGTCGGTGAAGTGACCAACAGTAGTCTCCCATCACATTGGTATTCCAGCAGCCTTGGTAGCATTTTTCCATCACTTTAATGTCCTGGTGAAAACATTCTCCTTGCTCCTGACTAACATATCCCATATTGCCTGGGAATTAATCAAGGTGGCTGTTTAAAAAGTGAACTTCCAGGCTCATTAAACATCCTAAAGTTTTAAACTTCTTTAACATTGTAGCTATAATAGAAACATATCCTGGGTCTTTTTCATGTCCTAAGAACTTTGTAATGACTTGCCTGAATGATACCCATGCTTCTTTCTCATTTAAGGTCATTGTGAATTCAGAGTTAATATCAAACATCAGTTTTCTAATGTCAGGTCTGACAAAGATGCCTTCTTTTAGTTTATCTTCTGAAAGGTGTGGAAACTTTTGGCAGAGATACTTAAAACATGGTCCATCTTTAGGCGAAGCCTTTACAAACTGTTTCATTAGGCCTGACTTTATATGTAGAGGTGGTAGGAGTATGTTTTTTGGATCTACAAGGTTTTTGCGTAGGATGTTCTTCTCACCAGGTTTTAAAGACTCCCTCACAGGCCAGTTCTTTCTGCACAAGTGTTGATCCCTAGCCCCACTGTCCCATTCACACAAGAAACATGGAAATTTGCTGAAGCCACCTTGCTGGCCAAGGAGCAAGCATGTTATTTTTAGATCGCCACGTATCATCCAACCATGAGCAGAATATCCTATTTTATTTAGTACTATTTATAGGTTTTCATAGCTTTCTTTCATATGTACAGAATTTCCAACAGGTATAGACACATACATGTTACCATTGTGTAATAAAATAGCCTTTAAACTAGTTTAGGATGAATCAATAAACAGCCTCCAATCTTCCTTTTTGTATTCAATACCAAACTCATTCATCAGACCGGGAATGTCTGAGCAGTACACTAAATCACCTTCTTGTTGAAAAAACTTTGAAAATTGATGCTCTCTCTTTCTATAAATGTATATGCTGGTTCCAACTGTCAATAAGTTCTTTTCTTTTAATCTAGAGCCAAGCAATTCAGCTTTTTCTTTGGTTAAGCCCAGATCCCTAACCAAATCATTAAGCTCGGTCTGAGTAAACAATTTGGGCTCTAGACTTTCTGTATTACAATGGAATGCATCATCATCTACATCTACATCTACATACATACTCCACAATCCACCAAACGGTGCAGGGCGGAGGGTACCTTGTACCACAACTAGCATCTTCTCTCCCTGTTCCACTCCCAAACAGAACAAGGGAAAAATGACTGCCTATATGCCTCTGTACAAGCCCTAATCTCTCTTATCTTATCTTTGTGGTCTTTCCGCGAAATGTAAGTTGGTGGCAGTAAAATTGTACTTCAGTCAGCCTCAAATGCTGGTTCTCTAATTTCCTCAGTAGCAATTCACGAAAAGAATGCCTCATTTCCTCTAGAGACTCCCACCTGAGTTCCTGAAGCATTTCCGTAACACTCACGTGATGATCAAACCTACCAGTCACAAACCTAGCAGCCCGCCTCTGAATTGCTTCTATGTCCTCCCTCAATCTGACCTGATAGGGATCCCAAACGCTTGAGCAGTACTCAGGAATAGGTCGTATTAGTGTTTTATAATTGGTCTCCTTCACAGATGAACCACATCTTCCCAAAATTCTACCAACGAACCGAAGACGACTAACCGCCTTCCCCACAATTGCCATTACATGCTTGTCCCACTTCATATCGCTCTGCGATGTTACGCCCAAATATTTAATCGACGTGACTGTGTCAAGCGCTACACTACTAATGGAGTATTCAAACGTTACAGGATTCTTTTTCCTATTCATGTGCATTAATTTACAATTTACAATTATCTATATTTAGAGTTAGCTGCCATTCTTTACACCAATCACAAATCCTGTCCAAGTCATCTTGTATCCTCTTACAGTCACTCAATGACGACACCTTCCCGTACACCACAGCATCATCAGCAAACAGCCGCATATTGCTATCCACCCTATCCAAAAGATCATTTATGTAGGTAGAAAACAACAGCGAACCTACCACACTTCCCTGGGGTACTCCAGGTGATACCCTCACCTCCGATGAACACTCACCATCGAGGACAACATACTGGGTTCTATTACTTAAGAAGTCAAAGTCTGGTTCATCTAATTCACATTGTACATCAGAAAATACGAGGGCGGTTCAGAAAGTAACCTCCGATTGGTCACAGTGCGGGTTGTGGGGGGAGTAGCGACGCCATCTGTGCGTTCACGCACTCAACAGGTCAGTCGGCATCAAGCCGTGGTCGAGTGAACGTCGTACCTGTGCTAGTTTAGTTTTTGTGGCAGTTTGAAATGTGTGCTGCAATAG
The DNA here is from genome assembly GCF_023898315.1 of Schistocerca nitens. Lineage (NCBI taxonomy): Eukaryota > Metazoa > Arthropoda > Insecta > Orthoptera > Acrididae > Schistocerca > Schistocerca nitens. The sequence goes on along the minus strand of NC_064618.1, from coordinate 278,636,831 downwards.
AAAACCCCGCCAAATGTGAAGTGCGTGCTGTCATAAGGTTTTTTACAGCCAAAGGATATTCTGCAGCAGCTATTCATCGTGAGCTTTGTGCCGTGTACGGACCAAGAGTTATGAGTGAAGGAGTTGTCCGTGAATGGGTACGTTTATTTAAAAGTGGACGAGAAAACATTCATGATGAAGAGAGGAGTGGTAGACCATCATTGGTGACTAACGAACTCGTTCAGACAGTTGATGCAAAGGTTCGTGAAAATCGACGTTTCTCAATGTCGGAGTTGTCTACTGGTTTTCCACAGATTTCTAAGACTCTCTTGTACGAGATAGTGACAGCAAGATTGGGTTACCGTAAGTTCTGTGCACGATGGGTGCCCAAAATTCTTACCGACCACCACAAAACTCAAAGAATGGCCTCTGCATTAGACTTTCTGTCACATTATGAGGACGAAGGAGAACCATTGTTAAACAGAATCGTGACCGGTGACGAAACCTGGATTAAGTACGTGAACCCTGAGACAAAAGAACAATCAAAGATGTGGGCACATTCAAATTCGCCTACCAAACCAAGAAAAGCCTCGCAAGATTTTTCTGCCAGAAAACTGATGGCAACGGTGTTTTGGGATGCCAAAGGGGTGTTGTTGGTTGAATTCATGGAATGTGGTACGACCATTAATCAAGACGTGTACTGTGAAACAATAAAAAAGTTACGACGGGCTATACAGAACAAACGCCGTGGTATGCTGACTTCCGGTATCGTTTTTTTGCACGATAACGCCCGTCCTCACTCTGCTCGCAGAACCAACGGCCCTTCTTGAGTCCTTCAAGTGGGACGTTATCAACCATCCACCTTACAGCCCAGACCTGGCGCCAAGTGATTATCACCTCTTCATGCATTTGAAGAAATGGCTCGGGGTCACAGCGGTTTGATGACGACGAAGAGCTCAAAGATGCGGTCACAGGCTGGCTCCAGGCACAAGCGGGTGATTTTTATGCAGAAGGAATTTCAAAGCTTGTGAAGAGATACGATAAGTGCCTCAATCGCTATGAAGACTATGTAGAAAAATAGTGCAAAGATGTAGTTGTAAGATGTATATATTAAAATATTTTTATTTAACTTGGTGTATTTTTTTTAAATCAACCGGAGGTTACTTTCTGAACGGCCCTCGTACTTCTGTTGGAATAGAATTTAAAAATCATCTGGTGGTTCAGGAACCAGCAAATCTACATCATGCCCTACTGGTCGGATGACGGACAAAAGTTTAGAATAGCTTATTACCTCCTTGTTTTTCAAATTATGACCAGTAATATCAACACTGCAAAAGTAGCAATCATCAGAATGATTTCTTGGCTCCATCCATATCATAGGAAAAGCAAATCTAAAGGCTTTTTTCTTCTTTTTGGACCATTTCCTCAGATCTTCAACACACACATAACATACCTTATGCGGCACGTGAGATTTATCTTGATCACCAATTTTATATCTAAAGTATGATACATAAACCTTTTTCACAAAGTCTGTGATGTTTCTTTGGTGTTTTTAAATCACAAATTCACCACAAATATAGCAAAACCTGTCAGCAGAGTTTTTACAACCATGATTAGACATTGTACTGAGCACATGTACAGGAAATGGGAAAGTGAGGTTAGGGTGACAGTAAACAAAACACTATCTGTTAACAAAAAAATAGAATTGACCTGTTTTTGCCAGCAAATGTTTTTCAGCAGTGCTACCAATGTTATCAACATTCATTACACTTAATTTTTAAATTATTTTAACTATATAAAAGGTATTAAATTCTTTAAAAATCGCTTAATTTAATAAATTTAACTGTAAAATGTGAAGAAATGGCGGGTGATACAGTTTATTAAGTATCATATTTGGATTTCCCACCCTAAAAAACATAAGAATAAGGTATTTTCAGCAAAAAAGTTTTTCCATCGTTGGCCTGTGTAATCCTCAGATACCCACAAAGTGCTGCATGGTTATGTGTTTCCTGCATGTGGATGCATGTATTTTCTTAAGAGCTAAAAACAAATAAAACAATGTTTTATGCAAGGTGAACCATTTCAACAACACTTTGTTACTGAAAATAGCACAAATCACCAAAAGGCTCTTGTGTAATACAAGTTGAACAGTTTTTCTGGCTACACAAAAGTAACTACACAGTGAAATTATTTCAGATTTCAGTTCAGAAAATAAGGGAATGCCAACCACTCACCTAGAGCAGATTGATGCATGGAACATAGAAACACATAAAAGAAAACAGTGTTCACACTAGCTTTCAAGAACTAGCCTTTTTTCCTAGGAAAAGTGTACATTTGCATACACAACCATACAGACACCCAAATGCATACTTCTATTTCCGCAAGTGAGTGGTTACCTATTTCTTATTTTACATACTGCTCCATCTAGGAATTTCCATTATTGTTATTTCAGCTTCTTTTCTTCCTAAATTTTCTAGTATGTTTGTATTAATTTCCTTCTGACAACAATTAATAGCAATATTCGAATAATTTATTGTGTGCTGAATTATCTCACAGTTCATAGAACACTATGATGTAGCTAAAAATTAAATTCATTAGTTATCAATAACAATTGTAATACAGCAAAACCATCACTACGTTACTCAAATGTCAATGAGTCTGTGGCAATTTGTTATATATGAAACTGAACAAAACCTTTATTTCATAATGATATTAAGCTTTGAATGACAGCAGAAATAATCAAGGGCTTTTTATGTTTCAGGCACTGGATTTGCTTATCAATGACAGCTCATTTACTGAACGTATTCAGAAGAATACAGAGAGATTCCGTTCTGCAATGACTAAAGCAGGATTCACTATTGCTGGGGAGGATCATCCTATCTGCCCTGTCATGTTAGGTGATGCTAAACTTGCAACTAGTTTTGCAGAACAAATGTTGTGTACGTATTTTTATTATCAATAACACAATATATGCATATTTCCACAAATTCACTTTTGAAGCAAAACATTTTGGAAAATAAGCAGTACATCTAAAAGTGCAGCATATATAAATTGTTCTTTCACCTTTTCAGTTAGTCTATGTGAGGATCTTTCAAATCTACCTTCAATTTTTTGATTTCTTTTATGCTTGATAGCTTAAAATCAGAAGGTAAAGTCATAAGTAAGACAGAGATTTACTGAAAAACATTGTGCAGTAGCTAACAAGTGTGGAAAGCTAAGTGCATTATAGTTGTTAGAAGTGGGGCAAGGGGGAAATGAAACATGTTAGAAGATAAAAGATATAGAAAACTAAAAGGGAATGAAAAAAGAAATGGTTACTAAGAATAAATGCTGGGACCAAAGAATTTAAAGAACATTATTAACATATATTAACACCAGGGGGCAGTGAGAAACAAGGACATGTTGAAACACCTGTTCCCACTTGTGGAGTTCTGAGAAACTGTAATCTGGGGGAATAATCCAGATGGCACATGTGGTGAGGCAGGCACTGAGGTCATAACTGTCGTGTTGTAGACCATGCTCAATAATAGGATGTGTGTTACCAGTAAACACCCTCTGTCTGTGTCCGTTCATCCTAGTTATTCTTTAATCTTTACTCCTCCCCCCCCCCTCCCCCACCACCACCAAAACCACCCCCCTTCCCCCCTCCCCCCCCTCTCTCTCTCTCATTCTCTCTGTATGGGGGGGGGGAGAGAGGGAGAGAGAGAGAGAGAGAGAGAGAGAGAGAGAGAGAGATTTCCTTAAAATAAGCCAGGAAAGTGTGTTTTAAGTGAAAGGCTTTACAAATTATAATATACGACATTTTTTTATATGATGAAAATAGGAATATCTCCTAATTATAGTTGAGTATATACAAAAAGGAAAGTGCACAAAGTAATAAAGCAGTGAAACTGCAGTCAGTTCTGTACTTTCACATGTTGCACAGCACTTATTTAACTGGTAATTGCTAAATGTGGGGGCTACTTTTGGATAACAGGTGATAAAGTATCTTTGCTAAATTGCCAAAGTTTAAACGTGATAATAAGACTGTGACATAAATACTCACTCACAGTGTTCTAGTCATTAAAATTTACAAGAATGGCAAATTTTGCTGTTTATGTTTCATCACATGCACATAAAACTAATACTATAAAATGTGACAAAGTGTTAATTATTTATGTCATCTGTTCATCTAGATTCTTTCAGTTGTGTATATAAACAGCTTTTGCCAAACGGCACTTCAAAGCATCAGTTTCTTAATTTTTGTGTTTGGGTTTTGTCCACTATTTCTGCTGAGAAGCAATAGATTTTTTTTACGTAAAGCAATAGTAAACATATGAGAGGAAGAAGACGTAGAAGATGACTGGAAATTAACCTTCATTTATCTTCTGTATAGAAATGGAAATACTACAGAGGTGAATAATCATTGTGGTATCTCTCTATTCTCAGCAACATAAATAATTCTAACATGTCTATGAAAACAAGACAGGCATAAACAGGGAAAAATTAAAGAATAATTTTGAGCAGGATGATCAACAATGAACACATACTGAATGTGGAAACAACGTTATTTACACTGAGAGAAGACAATATGCATTTATATAGAATGAATTTTAATTCTGCAGTGGATTGTACACAGATCTGAAAGTTACTTGCAGATTAAAAGTGTGTTCTGGACAGAGACTGGAACCTGAGACCTCTACCTTTCACAAACAAGTGCTCTTCTGACTGAGCTATCCAAGCACATCTCACAATCATCCATCAAAGCCCTACTTAAAGCAGGAGATGGAGGATTGGAGGAAGTAGGACTGTGAGAGTGGCTTGTGAGTTGTGCTTGGATAGCTCAGTCAGTAGAACACTTGTCTTATAGGCAAAGGTCCCAGGTTTGAGTACCAGTCTGGCACACAGTTTCAATCTGCCAGCAAGTTTCAATATGTATTTGTATTTGAAAATTTTAAAAGGGCATATGACTCCATTGGATATGATTTACTACTTTCAACATAATGGAAGAAAATGGGAGACAAGTAACTACGACAGTATATGAGGGTAACATTGACTAACATCAAGTCCAAGATTAAAGTTTTTTCTAATCCCTTTGAAATTAAAAGATGAGTTTGTCACAGATACAGAATCTTGGCACTTTTTCTCAGCCATGTACTGGAAAAAATAAGACATGAGTACCAAAAGGAACAGGACTAAGGAGGATGGTGTGGAAACAGATTGTTTACTTTTGCAGATTATATAGCCATAATGACGGCACCTTTAAATACCTAATAAAATGGTTTATAGCAAATGGGCTAGATAAAGGAGCATTGACAATAAGAGTCATAGCATTGGAGGTAGTTTTGCAAACCACACAAAACATTTACAGTATGAAGTTCTTTTCCATGAAAACTATAATTTATTATTACAATTTTGTCACAAAAACCAGCTTGTCTATTTGTAGTTGTGTCTCTTAGCCTCTTGATAGATGTTTATTAGAGACATTTTAATGAAAAGCAATGGAAGATCTTGTACAATAGACTATGCCAAAATAATAAAAAAGGTACCTACACAAAAAATATCAAAAATAATAATATTAAAAAATAAATAGAATTATGAACACTATGTGTTAACACAGACTTTGATTTTACAGCCACTTACAAAAAATGGATGACCACAAATGTGTGGAATACTTCTTCAATGTCTTTGACTCACAACTGAAAACAAGAATTGGTAATTCCCCTAACTTAAAAAAAATCCACACACAGAGGAATTGGACATACACCCACAAGACATCAAAACTAAAACGTATTCAGAACAGCTATATAGTTTTTCTTCACCACATAGACCAGTGGTACCCATCTGATCATCTTCAGTCTGAATGAAACTTTCCATAGATATTCCTTTTGATGAATTAAAACTAATTTGTGCAAAATTTGAGCTCAAGATAGAAAAAAATTCGAGGTTTTAGGATGATTCTAGAATGAAACTTTCACTCTGCAGTGGAGTGTGCCTTGATATGAAACTTCCTGGCAGATTAAAACTGTCTGCCAGACTGAGACTCAAACTTGGGATCTTTGCCTTTCGCGGGCAAGTGCTCTACCAACTTGCCCACAAAAGGCAAAGGTCCCGAGTTCAAGTCTCGGTCCGGCACAAAGTTTTAATCTGCCAGGAAGTTTTAGGATGATTTCAGTCACGAGCTGCAATAGGTCTTGCAAGTTTCGTGACAGGTTAGACCAAATTTATGATGGCTTACAATTGAAACTAGTAGTAACTTAATCAAGATTTTTTGATAAGAAGCACAACTTTTAATGCTATTCACACTGTTAAAATTTCAAAGCTGGGTCATTCACAATTTTCTTACTACTTGATGTAAATGTTTGGAGAAATCAATCACGAGAATTATTCAATCATTTTTGAACAAGCAAAGAATTCTCAGTGCTTTTAAGCAGTTCTCCAGAAAATTAGTTGCTATCACTTCTGTGAAACTGTAGCAGTTATCTGTAAATATTTGAAAAATTTTTGTTTTTTTGGTTTTCAATCCAAAGACTGGTTTGATGCACCTCCCCATGTTAGTCCATCTTGTGCAAGCCTCTTCATCTCTGCATAAGTACTACAATGTCCATCCATTTGAGCTTGCTTACTTTATTCAAGTCTTGGTCTCTCTCTACAAATTTTACTCCTCACACTTCCTTCCATCATAAAATTGACATTTTCTTGATGATGGCACAGGATGTGTCCTTTCAACTGATCATGTCATTTAGCCAAACTGTGCCATAAATTTCATTTTTCCTTAGTCAAATTCAGTACCTCTGCATTTTTACTCAATTTATCCAACTTATTTTCAGCATTTTTCTATAGGACCACATTTCAGTAGCTCCTGTTCTCTTCTTGTCAGAAGTGCTTATTGTCCATGTTTCACTTCCATACAAGGCTACACTCCTGACAAATATCTTCAAAAATAACTTCCTAACACCTAAATAGATATTAAATGTTACAGAATTTTCTTTTTCAGAAATGCTTATCTTGCTATTGCCAGTCTGAATTTTACATGCTCTCCACTTTGGCCATCGTCAGTTATTTTGCTGCCCAAATAGCACAGTTCATCTACTACTTTTAGTGTTTCATTTCCTAATCCAAGTCCCTCGGCACTGCCTGGTTGAATTCAACTACGTTCCAGATCCTAATTTTACTTTTGTTGATGTTCTGCTATTTTCCCTTCCTCTGCTATCCAATTCTAGCCCCCATCACAATTAGATTTTCATCTGCCTTAACTCTCTCAATAACTTCTTTTATCTCTTCACACATTATTTCAGTCGCTTCATTATCTGTGTAGCTTGTCAACATTTGAACTTGCACTAAAGTGCTGGGCATTGGTTTTGTGTATTTGCTGTGATAATGCATTCACTATGCTGTTCATAGTAGCTTAACTGCATTCATTGTTTGTTATTAGACCTACTCCTTCAGTTCTCATATTTGATTTTGTATTTGTAAATCAGTGCTCGCTTGACTAGAAGTCTTGTCCTTTCAGTAATTCTCATTGTATCTAACTTCAGCCATTCCATTTCCCCTTTTTAAATTCTTTATCCTACCTACCCAAATAACGTACATAATATTCCATGCTCTGACCTGAAGAAAGCCAGTTTTGTTTCTTCTGATGTGGCATCCTCCTGAGTAGTTCATACCCAGAGATCTGCATGGGTACTATTTTAACTGTAGAATATTTTATCCAAGAGGATGCTCTCATCATTTATCTATATAGTAGATCTGCTTACCCTTGGAAAATTTCCCTTTTGCTTTCAGCTGTTCGCAGTACCAACATAGTAACTGATATAGTAGCTGATATAACAAGTCCAAATCAGTGAACCATCCAGACCGTTGCCCCTTCAACTACTGAAAAGCCTGATGCCCCTCTCCAGTACCCATGGGTTAGTCTGGCCTTTCCATACAGGTTGCACATGTCATTAAGCTACCTGTATCATTGAGTAATGAGAGTCACTTCAACCTTGGCAAGGTCCATGGTCCATGGTCCATGGGGGAATAAGTAAAAATGCCATCAAAATTTTTTCATCAAATTTGAGCATAGTTTATGTCCTATTGCTAAATGTTATCACCTCCCATTCTGTTTACTTTTATTCAGTACAAAGAACACCTGTTTTGTACTATATGTTTATTTGTTTGTTTGTTTGTTTTGGAGACCCTCAGAGTAAGATTTAAACAGTGCATTTGAAAGGCCTCAAAACCTTCTGGATCAGACAGCAGGTCTTCAGAGAAATTCTACTAACCACTGATAAATTACCTTTGCCTCTGCACTGCAGCACTGTTACAATAACATTATGAATTTCTGTATCTCTTAATGTAAAGATACACAATTTGTTTTCAGGGATTAATTATTAGCACAAAAGAAAGCTTTCATTTTACTGTTTATAATGAGACTGTAGAGTCCTGGTAGGAGCAAATTTTAACAGAGTACATGGAAGTAAACTGTAGATTAGTACGTATGTGGCATGTATTAAGTTTTAGAAGATGAAAATTGGTCAAGTATGCCCTACATCACTAAAAGCAACAAGGCTCATTGGTTAATGGTCACATTAAATTTTTAGGGAAAAAATTTTGGTGTTTGAGCACAAAATTTTAAAATTTGATCCAGACTAACATACAAAGATCACTGTATCTTAAGCTATTGCAGCTTCATCTTATATTAACATCATGCCTGTAAGATCTGGATCACTAGCTACAAATCTAGGACACTGTTTTAGTGTCAGCAAGTGTTCTCAGAGCTAGGTAGCAAGACACGGCTTCAATTATTCCTGAAAGTAGACATTTTTAATTATTTTATGTTTGTAAGCTGTAGCTGGATTACTTATCTATAATTTCTAATCACTATGCTTGTTTGCAGGTAGAGGCATTTATGTGATTGGCTTCAGTTATCCTGTGGTGCCCAAAGACAAAGCCAGGATTCGGGTGCAGATATCTGCAGCACATACAAATGATGAAATTGACAAAGCTGTGAATGCATTTGTTGACATTGGCAAGAAGATGAATGTGATAAAATAAAATACTTCTCATAACATGATAAATATTAAATATGTATAACAGACATGCCTCACTTTTAAATTTGCAACACTGTGTGAACAATGATCTGTTTTCATTTAAAGCACAGCCAGTCATTTTACAAAATTCACACTCTTAACAAACTTTGTTTCCATGAGATTATGCAGTTTTATAGTGGAATAAACATAATACATATCAGCACTCATTATTGCAGTTATTGTATTTGGCCATGAGTGGAAACTGTGGAAGTGATTATAAATATGTCTTGGGGATGAAATGAGTTCATAAACATTTTGAAGACTTTGTGCATGGCACAAATGGTAAACACAACTAAAAGAGCACCAAAAAGGTAAACATCAGTCTTAGACCATGTACTTACAGATACAGACAGGGAAAATTGTAATGTATTTATAAAAGGCTAGTGAAACAGGCAATGCTTCACAACTGCTGAATATGTATGGGAATTGGATATACATCTTAATCTCCTTCTGTCCCATCTCTCTGTCCATTTTCTCCTCCCCCTGTCTTTGACCATCCCTTCCTGCCCACCTTCTTTCTGTCCATAACCTCCTTCCCCTATCTCTCCATTTCCGCCTCTCTTTCTCTGTGTCCATCTCCTATTCCACTCTCTTTCTCTGACCTTGAGCCTTGTTTATTGTTATTGCAAACTAAACAATGATTGGGAAATGAAGCCGCTTAAAATTAATGTGAAAATGGTTGGTGTCATTGGTATACAGAATATAAGAGAGACCATACTAGCTGCTGGATATGTGTGGGTAGTAGCTTCAGTGATAGTATTTTGCATAGCTTTAATCTGCACATAGGCATGTAACGTTACAAGCAGCTGGTTTGCCTGCCACAAGATGGACTTTATCTGACAGGTTGGCTGTGGGCTGGTATGAATGTTTGTTGGGGCAGCCAGCTGTCAGACAGGTGTGACAGGTGAGCTGAACAGAAGGAAGCCATGAGGCCCAGTGGTCATCAGGATTTTTCCAGGCAGGATGAGGGTTGTGTACCAGTGACATTGCCATGGAGTGATCTAATATATGGAAGGACCTGTGACTTGAAATGTTTTCACTAATATGATTTTAGTGTAAATACATTAAAATTAATTATGAGTAGGGTAAAGAAAAACCAATGACTGTGTTGAAACTGTGACAGTGGGATGATATCTTAGAACAGAAATCTGTGTCTAAAGCTTTAATAGTTGAAACGTTATTGACATTATTACCAACACTGTTATAGTAAATTGTAACAAATGAATCCATCTCAGAAGTCACACTTGTGATATACCAGAGGTAAGAGAATAATGCCGGCAATGTAATGAACACATTGTTTTTCTAATTAAACAACTATAAAAATGTTCTAAACAATGTAGATTATTTACATAAATAGTGCCACAACTATGATCTCCTCCACAGAGATACAAATGATCTTATCAGCATTAGGTTCTTTCCTTAATATTCCAATAACATTCAACGTGTGTTGAATTGTGGTTCTGATTTATGAAGTAGGTGAGGTTCATGTTTTGACTAGAGTGGTGAATGTGGTGATTTATGTGTTTGTGATTTGTCTAAAATTGTTTAAAAAAATGTGTAAATGAGCTTGTTAAAAGATTGGAAAATGACTTCAAAGATTTTCATACATTTTATTATAAGTAATTATATGAAGTTGTTCTGAAAATTATGAATGGTGTTTGAGATGAAAGAATTTGCATTAAATGAGGATGCAAGGCAGAGCTTGTGGCATTTCACCTGTAGTTTGTGTGTGGAGTGTTGGTGAGGCATTTCATCTGGAGCTATAAAAAAAAAAGTTGAATTCTTTTATCTTGGCGGCTCGCGCATGCCCGCCCAGACGCGGGAGATTGCTGCGTTGCCAGTTGCACACGACGCACGCGCCTAGAGAAACAGCGCCATAGTACAGTATAGTTCGCAAGCTTACGTTTAGGGGGGAGCGCGCAGTTTATGAAGTAAAGCCACCACGTCCGCATTAACCCTTTCGCTGCTACAGAGACGTGCTCCCCGCATTCCGCGCTGTGCGCGATTTTGTCACTGCACTGATCGCCTGTGCTGACACATGGTGTTTCCGACTGCTTTGACACACTTATCATTCGATTCCACAACAACTATTTGGCCCAAAAATTAGATTTTTACACATCTTCTTGACTGATACCTTCCCCCCACTTCCTTTGACTGACTGAAGTGCTTTAAAATAAAGCCAAACGCGCCCGGGGTATATAAAACTTTTATTACAGTCGCGAAAGACGGAATATTTCTCAATATTACATACGACACCTATGTGGTACTTAAATTAAATGAGATATTGTTATACAGTAAATTTTATATGAAATTTAGGTACCTTGTCCACATTTCATTCTCAACATTGTGGCAACTAAAATCGACCATACGGAAAGTATACGCTATGGACTTTTACCTCTGCAAACTCTTCAAAATTTCGTGCAATGGTTTACTACATTTAATGCTGCACAATAACTGGGTTGAACATCGAAACAAAATTAAGTTATTTATGGGGGGAAGGTATCAGTCAAAAAGATGTGTAAAAATCTAATTTTTGGGCCAAATAGTTTTTGTGAAATCGAATGATAAAGTGTGTCAAAGCAGTGGAAACACCATGTGTCTGCACAGGCGAGCAGTGCAGTGATGACAAAATCGCGCACAGCGCGGAATGCGGGGAGCACGTGACTGCAGCAGCGAAAGAGTTAATGAAGAGACAAAGCACTAGAAATTTCAAAAAACTGCATTCAAACGAATAAAATTCGTGAAGTAAGACACTTCGATATTGTTTTAAAATAAAAAAAAAATATTTAGCATCGCACAAGGTTTGAACTCAGCACCTATCACCTTCAAATCCAACGCCTTAACCGTTGCGCTAACGCAGCTCGACGTGTAATATCACTCCATAAGGACTCTTAACACGTCACGCAAAATTCTGACGAACACTGTTGGTATGCCTATGAATTACTCGCACTTCGTCGAAGTACAATAGGAAATAAACAATTACCGCTGTTCTTTATTGCGAAAAAGCGGTTCGTGAAATTGATACAAACACCTTTCCATGCTATCGCCTGAATTAAGAGTCTTATTGCTTGTTTGGTTTAATTAATTAATAGAAAATGAAGCAATTGGCATAAAGAATGGTTTTTCCAAACTTTCAAAAAACAAAGTCTGCTATCAAGACATTGCTTTTGTTCTATTACTTTATTTATGACTGAACGTTTCTAAAACTGAAGACACTCGTCCGTGCTCTGTACTACAGTCGAGATCTGGCAACGTCGTTCTCTGTTCATTGGCTGACTGTATGTTTTGACGTCAGATGCGCAGAACGAACCTAAACTCGGCCGCCAAGATATATGACGCGCACTTTAGTAATGCTACTGGCGGTGTGTATGCCGTGAATGTTATTTTTGTGCACTGGGACTTGTGTGTTGGAATTTAACACATGTTGCTGGGTATAATGCTGCATCTGCACAAAGTAATACCAAAATTTGCACTGGCAATAGACACTGTTCAGTTATTCAATGAGTTACTAGTTTGTGGCCATCATTTGCATACTTTGTACTCTTCTAAAAAATAATTAAAAGGATTTATATAAAACTTAAAATCATTCTGTTTCAAGCAATGTCATTATCCTTTGAGATTTCGATCAACAGATTGAACCTCATTACATCTTTTATTAAATTATTTGTTAATGTCTTACTGCTAATGTAAGGCTTTGGTATTAACATTATGATGTTGTGTTGAGATAATGAGTGATGGTGTTGGCTACCTCCTATTGATGTTAGCCTGCCATACTCCAAGTTAATGGCCATACATTGCCTGCACCATGGGGAACAGGAGAAAGCATCATAATTGGATTGGCTCATCCTGGAATTGACTGTATTTTCATTCTGTTGATATTTCAGATTGGTTGTCCCAGTATCCCAGCTATAGTAATGAGCAGTTAGCGTACAGACTCGCAAGTTTCTGTATAGTGCGGCAGTGGTAAAAGCAGCAACAGCAATAATAGAGCACTTAGTGCAGACAATATGCATAATAGCATGTGTTAGTAACAGCAGCGGTAGACAACAGCAACACAGTACTTCTCCATGCAGCAGCCCATGAGGACAGTCACCAAGCAACATAGGCAGTGGCTGCATGGGTCGCATGTTGGCTACATAACATTGGCACCCATCAGCAGAAGCGGTGTCTCACACAGGTGGCATCGCATCGACACTGAGTTGCAGATGCAGCATCTTCACATTGCATCACACGTGAGCAACATCACATCGCCACCAAGCAGCAGAAGTGGCGTCACATGTGGGTGGCATCGCATCAGCACCAAACAGCAGAAGCAGTGGCTTCACACATCACATGAGGCAAACGGTGGTCTGCGTTGTGGGATATATTGCATCAATGTCGGACAAAACAAAGGGCACCAGTGGCTGCATATGTCGGTGGAGAAATGCAAGTTAAGTACAGTCAGCGGCCATATTGAAAATTCTTCTTGTAGGCAGTCATAGTCAATGTTGCAAAGTGATTGCAGGTCAGAATATGCAGGAAGTGGTATTATTAGTGACAGCATGAAAGGGAGAAGGGAAGAACTAGTTTGGATGCCAGGAAGTGATCTGAATGCGTCGTTTGAAACATTGAGCAAGAAATTGGAAAAAATAGATTTACAAATGGGGAGTATAAAATCTGAAATAGTTGAAAATATAGATTACAAAATGGAGAGTAAAACAGGGAGTATAAAAATTGAAATAGTTGGGTATATAGATCTAAAACTGGAGGAAATGGAATCAAAGCTCGTTGATAAGTGCAGTGAGTGGAAAATTTGATCATCTGGATAGTAAATTCTCTGAGATTACAAATAAAGTTGAAAATACTGTTAAAATGGTCAAGTGTGTTATTCTCAGAATTGATGAGATAGTTAAGGGATTGGTAGATCTGTGGAAGATCATCTTGTGAAACAAATTGAGGCACAAGAAAAGGAATGAAATACAAAAAAATGCATAGTTTAAATCAGTGAATGGGGCAGTGCCAATTGTTATAAAAGTATAGGTAAAAAGCTGTAAGGGGAAGTTAGCAAAAGAGAGAAACAGATTAATGAACTCAAGGAATCAATAAGTAATGTAGCAGTTGGCCAAGGGAATTTAATGCATCACACGTGAGCAACATCACATCGCCACCAAGCAGCAGAAGTGGCATCACATGTGGGTGGCATCGCATCAGCACCAAACAGCAGAAGCAGTGGCTTCACACATCACATGAGGCAAACGGTGGTCTGCGTTGTGGGATATATTGCATCAATGTCGGACAAAACAAAGGGCACCAGTGGCTGCATATGTCGGTGGAGAAATGCAAGTTAAGTACAGTCAGCGGCCATATTGAAAAGTATTGTGTACAAAATCATTCAGTGGAGAGGTTAAGTACCATGCAGTGGGCTTCTTGGCTGTATGTAAAGATAATTTTGTTGATGGCTTGAGTAAGAGGACTAAAACTAAAATTGTAAAGAGGCAGTTAGGAGGGGGGGGTGGGGGGGGGCCTCAGACATGGGGTAATCAGCATGCAGAGCAATTTGTTGACTTCAAGACTTTTGAAGTGGTGTTCTTAAATAAATACTGTGGAGGGGGGGGGAGGCAAGCTAAACAATTAAGATTACAAAATTAATTTTTGAATGGGCAAGGATATAAGAGTGGTAAAAACAGAACAAGGGAATTTTGTGCAAGAGAATTAAATAAATTAATACATTTGGATAGGCCATTAGGGGTACTTACAGAAATCTATACATTAAAGAGGAGACTTTGAACAGGGGCAGGGGGACTAAAATGTAATATATATGTTGGAAACTGAATAAAAATTTGCTGCTTATTAATTAAAAGGAGAATTTTGAAAGAATGATTGAAAAACAAATTGGAAGGTACAACTATCCTGAGTGAACTTTAACTGGCTCTAATATAAACAGACCTTCAATATTCAACCCATATATTCAGCATTTAACATTTATAAATTTATGTACTTCATTTTCTTGTTACCGCTATTGTGCATGGAGACTGGTATGACAATACTGGTTCTGGATCACCCCTCCTCTGCTCACGCAAATTCCTCTTGTTAGCTTCAGTCCTCTTGATGCAGCATTCTCGGCACATCGCAGAACGATGAACAGACGGGTATCATTGCCGTGAAAATATGAATAAACTCTGCTATCTTGATAACACTTTTTAATATACGATTGGAATACAGACATTTTAACAATATTAACACACCCTTTTGACTTTCGCAGCAACCCTTAACGATGCCATTCGTTGGATTGGTCATTGCGTCAGAGCCCCAGTATGGTTAAAGTTATGGTGATTCTCGTGTACAACTGTGATGGTGTTATCCTAAAGCATTACATTCCTCCATGGCAGACCGTCAGAGCACAGAATTACTGTTCATTTTTGGAGCATTACCTGCGACCACCTTTGAGAAAGAAGCGGTAACACTTTGTGCACAACCCACCCATCATTTTGCATGACAATGCGTGGGTGCATACAGCGCAAGGTGTGGCTGCTCTGTTTGGTCGATGGGACTGGGAAGTACTGTACCATCTACTATCCTCCCCGGACTTAAGTCCTTGTGACTTTGATTTGATTCTGAAGATGAAGGAATCACTTCATGGCATTCGCTTCAGAACTGTTCCAGAGATTCCAGAATCACTGTGCAGTGGGAACTCACCCACATCCCAACTGTTTCTGTACAAAAGTTTCTGGATTTCATAGTAAACATGGATAGAGCTCTGTGTTACAGAGCAAAATTTGTTGAGCAGAGGGATAGTAACAGAAGTCATGGCAGAGGTAATTACAATAATAATTTAAATGTAAATCATAGGAAAGGGGGGAGAGGTTATAGGAGTGTACATAATAATCACAGTAGGAATTGAAGAGAGAGACAGCAGGGAGATAATGGGAATTACAATGAAAGAAGAGAGAATTTTGAACAAAAGAGAGAGGAAGTAAGGTGAGGGCCAAGGCATGAGAGTGCACAGGGTGCAAGGTTTCAGGTCAGACCACCAGAAAACTAATGAGAGCCTCACTCAAGATCCACTGGGGGGCTAATGGATTTGCAAAGAATAGGACAAGACAAGGTTACAATAGGGAAGAGAATTGTAGTGCGAAACAAAGCAGAGAGATTGCTGTATGCAAGGATGCAATAACAGGTAATGAAAATATGTGGGAATGGTTTAATAACTACAGTAATTGGAACAGGAGGAAGAATACTAATAATACATGAAATATGAATAAATGGAACAATGATGATTCTAGCTATTATTTTTGGGAATTGTTTGCTAGAAATAAAATGGTTGAACTGGAAGATAATTAAGATTACAGAGAATTTTCAAACAGAGGCAGTCGCTCTGCTGGAAGTAGAAACAGGTGTTGATGTGAAAATGAGGGGCAAAGCAAAAAATAAAGAAGTTATTTGTAGGCTGGTTGTGCACATGGACATGGATATGAGGAATGAGGGAAGTTCTTCAGATGTGAATGTCTGTGAGCCTGATCAGAGTGGAGCATGTTCTATTAGGGTCAATATTGATATTGTGCCTTTACCAGTGGGTGCACATGGTGCAACAGTAGCTAATGATGTATATGAAAATGCAGTGACTTTAGCAATGGGTGCACTTGATAGTACTGTAGGTGGTAATGATGGTTTAGTGAGTGAAGTGAGGTCGATTTCAGTAATGAAAATGTTGAGTTTTGTCCTGAGAAAGAAGTTGAGACACATGTTTTTATGCAAGGTAGTCAGATGGTTCTGAATAAGAATATTAGCACTGATTAAATGGGAAAAGAGGAAGCTGAGTATGGTGTTAATGACTGGGTATCTTATGGTAAGATCCACAAAATGTTAATACCTGAGGAATGGGATGAGTTAAAATTTAAAGTGGCAAGGAAAATTGTAGAATTAATGGGTGAACAGGATATATGGGAAGTAGTTCAGGATTTGTTTAAGGAAGATGCAGATATAGAATAATATGGGGATATGTATAAGAGTGTTCATATAATGGATAGAGAGAGCAGGGAAGACACTGAAGCAGATCTGTTGGAATAGACTGAATTAAAGAGGGTAATTATTGAAAAAGTTCAACCAATTATTAATGTCAAATGTAGAAAGCATTGGATTATTAGATTCTGGGTCTAGTGTGTCAGCTGTATCTCAATCATTCTGGCAACAGATAAGTATCAGAGATGTGGTGGAGTTGACTGTAATTGGGCTTAAAATACAGACTGCAACTGGGGGATGTAGCAAGCCAGTAAAGATCGAGATTCTACTAGATTTTAAGATTGAGGATCAGTATTTCAATGTAGTTTGCTTTGTGGTGCATGACCTTGCTATGAACATTATTCTTGGGATGAATTTTCTAAGTGAATATGGTTCCAGTATTTTTGTAACAGACAGAGTTCTGAAATTTAATGAGGGAGGTGGAAGAAAAAGAGTTAAATTTAGAAATGAATTGACAGGAGGTAAAGTGACAGCTCACCTAAAAATGGAGAATGAGTATAGTAGGGAGGCATGTTCTCTAGAGCAAATAAATGATAAAATAAAAGAGATCAAACATTTGTCAAAGGATCAAAGCTCACAGCTCAATAGGCTATTGAGTAAATATAAAGATGTGTTTTCAGATAAGCCTGGGGAAGTAGTTAATTTTAAATATCAATTGAAGGTAACACCCAATGAAGTAATTAGGGTTAAACATTCACTACTGCTGTGACAGACAAGGAAGCAGTAAGGGGCAGAATAAAGAAACTGCTAGACAGGAAGGTTACTGTGTTGGGCAGGAATGAGTATGCTAACCCAGTTGTTATAGTTAAAAAGAAAGATGTTTCTGTGAGGATTTTGTTAGATGTGAGGAGACTAAACAAAATAATTGTAAAAGAGAATGACCAATCAGAAAACATGAATGAACTTTTGCAAAAATTTAACAATATACATCTGATGTTTAGTGTATATTTAACATCTGGTTTCTGGCAGGTGAGGTTAGCTGAACACAGTAGGAAGCATACTGCTATCGTATTTGAAGGGTGAACATATATGTTTAGAGTGGTTCTATTTAGATTATGTATATCAGTGGCTGTGTTCATCAGGGCATTGAATCGTGTCCTTGGATATGAGTTGTTGAGAAAACTTACTGTGTATGTTGATGACATATTGATAACCAGCAGCTCATGGAAAGAATATTACCAAATGTTGAAGGTGGTGTTCAGAGCTATACATAAAGAAGGGATGATTCCTAACCTGCATAAATGTGAATTTGTGCAGGCAGAATAGTCATTCTTAGGTCATCTGTTAAATGCAGAGGGTATACTACCTAACAATGAGAAGATGAAGGCTGTTGCTGTGAGCAAGACTGGTTGGTTGGTTGGTTTTGGGGAAGAGTACCAAACAGCGAGGTCTTCAATCCCATCGGATTAGGGAAGGATGGGGAAGGATGTCAGTCATGCCCTTCCAAAGGAACCATCCCGGCATTTGCATAGGAAGCAACTGAAGTCATTTATTGGACTACGCATATTTTATTGAAAATTCATCAGTGATTCACCAAATCTAGCTAGATTGCTAAAAAAGAATGTTACCTGGAGTTGGTCTGCTGAGTATGATAAGGAATTTATAGCTGTTAAGAAGAGCTTAGTTAATAGTAAAGTATTATACTATCCAGATATTTCATTGCCTTTCTGCATTGCATCTGACAATTTAGATTATGGTGTAGGATCAGTCCTGTTTCAGGAGAAAATGATAGACAGAAAGCTAGAGAAAAGAATTATAGCTTTCACAAGCTAGATGTTATCCAAGTATGAAATATAGTAAGGGATATCAGAAAACGAGTTATTGGGTGTGGTATTTGGCTTGCAAAAATTTAGCATTTATCTGGAAAGCAGTGAGTTTGTTGTCTATACTGACCATAAAGCTTTGAGCTACCTCCAAGAATGTAAACTGTTGAGCAATTGGTTAATAAGATGGGCCATGTTTCCCCAGCAATTTAGTTATTATATTGAATTTATGAACGGGATGGACAACAATATTCATCAATAAAGTCTCTATGTAACTGAGACACAGGCAATTAGCAGACAGGTATTACACATTTGTATATTTGGAGAAAGGATAATGACTCTCATGAGTGGTAATATTGGCAAGTATCTTCTGGCAAACATAATCAATTCCTTATGTCAAGGAACATAATTTCTTCCGCCATCCTTTGATGAATGGCTCTAACTTCTTTTTGTAAAAAAATCTAATGTTAACAATTTTATATGAAAATATTAAATAATTTATCACGTAAATTATAAAATTATTCATGTATGAGAAAACTAATTGCTATAACAATTTTTAACAAATTAAGAAATTTATTGATTGTTGCAAGTTTAAGGGAATGATTTTGGGGGGGGGGGGGGGTGACTGTATAATTGTGTTACGTTCAGTACATATTTCATATTTGTTGAGCCCAGTATTTTTTTGTTTAAAGTGCAGTATCCCCAGTTATAGTCCAGTTGTCAGTGCTATGAGGAACTGTTGTAATAAAAGTTTGAAATCACATGCGGCAGAAATGTTTTTATTTCCATCTTCAATCATGCACCAGTTCCCAAGACCAAAAGTCATTACCTAAATGAGATAAATTAACTATGCAATATTTGCTGTGAGTTTACAATGTGCCACTTTGCAGATAATTTTAAAGTACTATAAAGCAGTTGCAATATCACTGGTAAAAAGTGCTCAGTTTTGGAAATTATTTAATAAGAAAAATGTGTAAAAGTAGAATTTGGTGACATAATAAAACTGTCATCATCAAATCTCAACATTGATATTCTTTAGCTGTGAATTATTTTCTGCCATTGTTTCTTCAACATACATGTTGAAAAGCAAGTGAGAAAGACTATATCCCTGCTACACTTCCTTTTTAATGGGAGCACTTTTCTCTTAAGTCTTCCATTCTTATTGCTCCCTCTTGTTTCGCGTACAGAGTGTATATTACGTCTTTCATTTATAGCTTATATCTATTTTTATGAGAATGTCAAACATATTGCACAATTTTACGTTGAACATTTCTTTCCAGGTTGATCAAATTCTGTGAAGGTGTCTTGGCTTTCCATAAGTTTTACCTCCACTAGCAAAAACAGTGTCAGAACTGTCTCTAAGGTGTGTTTACCTGCCCTGAGGCGAACTTTTTGTCATCTAACAGCTCCTCAATTTTCTTTTACATTCTTCTGTATACTGCCAGCAACCTGGACGCATGAGCTATTAAGCTGATTGTGCAAAAGTTATCCCACTTGTGTGCCTTTGATGTATTCAAGATTATGTGGATTACCTTCTCTCAAAAGTCCAATGGTATTCCTCCAGTCTCTTCTATTCTGTGCACTAACTTGAATAATCACTTGGGTGCCATCTTCCCCAAAGATTTCTGAAGGAATTTCTTCCAAACCTCTTTCAAATTCTGGCTTTAATACTGCATCCCTATGACTTCAAGATCAACACTCATTTTGCCTTCTATTGTGTCATCAGACAGTTCCTCCCCCATCTAAAGGCCCTCAATATAGTATTTCAACAAATCGGCTCTCTTCTCTGCGTGGAATTCCTCTAGCTTGATACAAACAGGATATGGTAAGTTCCACACAAGTTGTCCCCTAATGACTGTTTTGCATCCCAACACCACATACTGGAGGTATGCAAACCCATTCACCTTTGGGAACTAATTCACTGATGATCAGTCCTTCTGAGATCCATTAATTTTTATTTGTTCATCATTTCTTTTATTTGACTTGAGCAAATGAAAATGAGATTAGACAGGACTCAAGATAATCCAGCTGTCCTTTAATCCTTTCAAAGTATTACATACCAGCTGTGGCTCAGAAGCTTAAAAGTGAAAAATTTTCAGAGAATTATTTAGATAAACTCATTTAATTTCATTTTAACATTCTATTTTTTACCAATTTGTAGAATGCACATATACAAACTTAAACTATGTCATTTTGATACATTTAATTTGTGAACCTTTTTGCAGTTCCAATCAGTTTCTTCTTTCAGTCAAAGTTTGTCCTGATACTGAAAACATTCTTTCTGCACTGAACACACAGATGTGCAATGTGTTTTTAGGGCAAGTGAATACAAATATGGATAAACAAGTTTTCTTTGTTCCCACCACAACAGTAGATCACCACGTCTTGGGCAACATTTCGGAAATGTATTTGTTGGTGCCAGAGCCTTTGATTATGAAGATTATGTTTTTTCTGCCACTTCTTTGTAGAAATCTTCCAGCAAATTAAAATTTATTGTTGCGGAAAAAGATGAAGTTCGTGATGGTGGTGGTGGAACTATGAAGGAGAAGTTACTAACACAAATTAATTACCCTTTTCTTGTACTGACAATTAAGGGTGGACTCTGTGGAAACGAGAAAAGAAAAATAACAGAAGCAATAAAGATGTGGACATGAAGAGCAGTCACAAAAACAAATAAGATTGAAAATAAAATGTAATGAAAAAATACTAAAAGAAATGGATGAGAACATGACATTGATTAATATGATACAAAGAATAAAAACTAAAAAAAATGACTACAAAGTGTTATGTGAGGAATCAACCGCAACCAAATGTTAAAGTAGATGAGGTACAGTGAAAGATAGCTACATCAATATGGTGTTGCTTTCCGTGTCACGAAGATGAACAATTTATGAACTTTCTTCAAAATTCCATAATACACCTGCAAACATTTTGTGCTGCCTGCTTTCAACCAGTTTCTTTTTTAACCGTGGATAAAGAAATGTTGCTTCGCCAACATCATCCAACCTTTTTAACAAGACTCTCTTTGGTAACTTTTATCGTCCACTCAGACATTCCAGTTATTATCAGGACAACCCTTCCCAGTTTTTAACTGCAGAAATTGTTTTGGAATATCAGAGTCACAATCTCCATTTTTGGCAATGGCACAGTCTGCTCAGCGCTCATCTCTGTAGTTATTTCATAAAATATGTGAACTTGGTTAAATATTTAATGATTTGGAAAACCTCTGGCATCAATTTAAGTTCATCATTTCTGATAGCAGCTAAAGTGGGAAGTGAGCACTTTGTTTTCAAAAACACATACTATAATGTCGAAATACCATTTCCAGCAAAGTGGGATTTCTTCTTTTAATTTCAATACTGGTAAATTTAATTGCACCTGTTCTTTCAGTTTATTACCTGCAAATAAACTTTTCTTGAAATATTGAAGAGAGATTTAATTTCTTCCTCCACACTCTTGATTGAGCTTATACCTGATAATAATTAATTTGATATTGTGGGAATAGAGATATTTACAAGTTTTGACAGCAGTCACAGAGTTTGCTGTACTCTGTTAGAACTGCTACTATTTTGCCATTCATTGTCCAGTTGGTTACTTCTTTTCTTAAAAAAGGTTAACTATACTTTCAGCAACATGCTGTGGCAAAAATTCCAGGCAACTCAAACAAAGCAAAATGTCCCTATCATGATAATGCACAGTAGTAGCGAGAAAACATTGGTTGGTATTCTTTACAAACCATTTTAAGAAACTCAAGATCAATTTCTTTGTTTTAGAAATTGGATGGGGCTTAATCATGATGACAAGATTTGACAAAGCGAAGTGCACTGCTCCTATTGCAACAGGTTCAGCTATAGCAGATGCAGGTGCCCAATTTATCAGACTGCTAAACAGTTACAAATTAGTTTCAACTACGACAGATTCACTCTTTTCACTTAAAGCAGCTGAAGCAGACACTGAGATGGCAAATGTCAGGGTGAATTGCTGGGAACATTCAATGGAGGAGTCCACTTTTGCAGTGCATGTTGATCATGATCTATATCATGAAACTATCATCTTGGGAGAAACTGTGGGATGTTTCCTTTTCAAATTACATAAATTACATATAGAGCCTCCAACAATATTGATAATGACTTTGCAATATTTGCATTCCCCTCAACCCACCTCCCTTTTTTTACTGTAGTGGTAACAATTTCAGAAGATGAAAATTTTTTCATCTGTACCTTTAAAAGTTGCTGGGAATAGTTTTAAAAGGCACTTCCATTCACAGTGAGCAATATTACAAATAAACATAGATATGTACAACTGCAAATAATCAAAACAGTTGGACACTAAATTGTGGGAAAGGAGTTAATCAGTTGAATGATCAAAAACTTAGTTTCATTTTGGTAAATCCTCAAAAGGCAATTTTTAAAGGTTCTGTGAATTTTTAATGGGCTGTCCTCCTCTTCTTTTTACCCACCAGTTTGGTTTAACTTAATATAATAGCATAAGGGAAAGAGGGCCCTGGGCAATCAAAACCAAAAACATCCTGAAAAAGGTATCAAATTCACAAAATGTTACTTCAGCAAAATAAATTTATTGATTACCTAATGTAGACACAATGATTATTTTTATTTCCTTAGCTGTATGCATTCTCAGAATACATTATATCGGGCAGGTGACGTGCCATGTCAGTGACCCCAAACTAAGTAGAAAGAGAACTGAGCAGGCTGAACCAAACCTTTGTTCAAGACTGGGTTGACTGAACAAGAATGGGCACACACACAGTGAATGTAAGCATAACAACTCAGTACTGAACTATTAGTGGTGGAATTTGAATGAGTTACAACTTGAAAAAGAATGTAATCGAGACAGGAATGAGGAATGATGGAACTAGAACGAGTTATCAGTCAACAAAGTGAGAGACCAACTGAAAGAGACTGAGGTGGGAACAAGACCAAAGTGGGATTGAGATAGATTTGATGGTTCAAAGGCAGATGTTTTATTTTAGTCATCGCAGTGGTAGTCTTCTTACATCTTGACATATTGATGCAAAAGCCAATTTATGATGATGTGTGTTAAATATTCATCTTTTATTGTTATATATTGCTTATGCGTATTTGTTGAAAAAAGTGTTATAGAATACAAACGCAGATGTGATGAACAGCATTCAGATTTTGGGTGGTAGAGATATTACCTACATTGGTGGCATGCAGCATTAGCAGTTCAAGCAGCAAAGATGAAAACAATAACAGCCAGCCATGAGAAGATGATCTGACAGATATCTGGAATAATGACTTAATTTTTAAAAAGTAAGGGTATCATTTTGTGTTTGTTTGTGTAAACTGTTCCAAAATGGTTTAACATGGGTTTACAGCCAGTTCACACTGCGTGGTTCACAGGAGTCATCGTGGAAGAGTCAAGCTGAACTGGGTTTCTCAGTAAACATGGTGAGTGGTGAGGTGACAGTTATAGTAAGCTGTAGTATGAATATTCACAGTGAAGTAGTAGAACTCACAGTAACAGCAGAATTTGGTCACACTTGAGTAATTACTGGCTCAAGACAGTTGACTTGTTAGTTCTACGTGTTTGTGTTAGTGGAATAATGGTACACATTGTGAATAATTGAGTTAATAATACAGAGATCAAACTATCAAACAATGGAAAATCCAGGATGGAATGTAACAATACAAGAGAAGGAAAGTTGCTACTCACCATATAGCGGAGATGCTGAGTCGCGACAGGCACAATAGCTTTCGGGCATATATATATATATATATATAAACAAAGATGATGTGACTTACCAAATGAAAGTGCTGGCAGGTCGACAGACACACAAACGAACACAAACATACACACAAAATTCAAGCTTTCGCAACAAACTGTTGCCTCATCAGGAAAGAGGGAAGGAGAGGGAAAGACGAAAGGATGTGGGTTCCAGGGGAGAGGGCAAGGAGTCACCCCAATCCCGGGAGCGGAAAGACCCACCCTAGGGGGAAAAAAGGACGGGTATACACTCGCGCACACACACACACATCCATCCACACATACACAGACACAAGCAGACATCTCACAAGCAGACATATTTAAAGACTTGTCTGCTTGTGAGATGTCTGCTTGTGTGTGTGTGTGTGTGTGTGTGTGTGTGTGTGTGTGTATATACCCATCCTTTTTTCCCCCTAGGGTGGGTCTTTCTGCTCCCGGGATTGGGGTGGCTCCTTGCCCTCTCCCCTGGAACCCACATCCTTTCGTCTTTCCCTCTCCTTCCCTCTTTCCTGATGAGGCAACAGTTTGTTGCGAAAGCTTGAATTTTGTGTGTATGTTTGTGTTCGTTTGTGTCTGTCGACCTGCCAGCACTTTCATTTGGTAAGTCGCATCATCTTTGTTTTTAGATATATTTTTCCTACGTGGAATGTTTCCATGTCTGCAGTCTCAGAGAGATGAAACTACAGCTCTCTGACACTTGTAGACGTTTGTGCAAGTTGCACTTGCGTGTGTGTGTGTGTGTGTGTGTGTGTGTCTACTGATGACAAAGGCCTTAATGAACGAAAGCTATGATTGTGCGAATCTTTTCATTGTGCCTGTCACGACTCAGCATCTCTGCTATATAGAGAGATCAAACTATGTAATAATTAACAGTGTGCTTAAATATTTTTCTGGGGGTAGAAGCATTTTATTGTGATGACTGAAGGGAGGCCAAGTATTTATTGCAGTCGTAATTGAATATGAGGTCACATACTGACCTGGATCGTTCTGCAAGTTCTAACTAGTGTTCCTGAGCCACAAACTCGGAAGTAACTGAGTGTTGCAATAGTTGTTTTTGGTGTATGTAGTTAGTGCACTCAGATAGAACTGAATGTTCATCAAGATAGTTCTGTGTTGTTGTCCAAAGAGTGAGATACCGAGGCAAGAAATCACAAGCAAATTACAGTCGCTGCCACACACAATGTCAATGAGAGGCGTTGGCATAGACATGCCGTCACGAGTTCCATTTGTCACTGCTACAGTAAACTTATGTCAGGGCAGAGTTCTGCTCAGCCACTCTGAAATCATCGCTGCAGACAACAGCATTGTTCTCACTATAGCCAGCAGTGCAAGAGGGCAGTGAAGTTTATAGTCAATTATACTTCTGCTGTATCAAGTGACACGTTAGTGTTCAGTGACAGTAACAGTAAATATACATGACATCCCGTGGCAACCGATTCTTTAAAAGTTAACTATATCATCTTTTTCAAGTTATAATAAAGTGATATAATATTTTGTATTTGTTATAATATCAACTCAGTCTCCTCCAGAAGCAATCTAAAAACCCACCATTGTGCCAATGAATGTTATATTATCATATTAACAAATCTGTAGGACTTGCAGACACTGAGAAGATAGTATAATACATTATTCTTGCAAAGTGGAGTGTTCATTTGCTTTGAGCAATAGTGATTCTATTTGTGACATCTGGTATAGCATTAGTGCTACATACTTTTGGAATGAAAACTATGTATTGGTCATACAGAGTTAATTGCCAATATCATTCCCGTAACAATAAATACTAACTGCTGAAATCACTTAGGCATGTATGTCATAACACTATCATTACTTTCAATTTTTCAGTTGCTAGTGACCATTAAATTATGTAAAAACAGTGGTCATGATTGGCCAACAGCTAAAAAGTCATAAAATTTGCTTTGACTAAGTAATTTCAATGCCCAAAGTGGTGATGGCACGTAGGTTTTTTTCCTTGTAATTTTTAACTGTTACAGGGAAAAGATATTAACACAAAGATAGGGATTTTTGCTATTAATCGAGCGAAACAAAGAACTGAAGTTCAGAGATGGAAAAGTTAGCATTATGTCTAGTTTGTGATATTAACTGAGCACAGGATCAAATAAAAATATTTAAAGAAAGGGCATTTTTCTAATAGGCAATTAATATTGAAAGAGATAAATCATAGTAAAATATTTCAGAAAGAAAAATAAATAAGACACAATAGAAAAGAATTTTTCTTTTTTGACTGAAACAAAATGGAGACAAACTGTCAACTAAAACTGCACTGCTGACTTTGCAGTCACTCATCTATCTGATTTCTAACTGTTGACATGAAAACAGTTTTGAGTGACGTGACATTTAAATATTAAAATACATTGTGAGTAAAACAATTCCTTACCCAGTAGGTCTGCTCCGAATTAATTAACTGTGTGTAATAGGTGCTTATTGGATTTTAACTTAATTACAGATTTTACTGATTGCTGAAACTTAAGTTTGTTACATGTAAGTCAATGATATACTGAAGGATAAACTGTGCATGGAGACACACTTCCTTATTAAAATTTTGGTTGTGAACATTAATAAGACTAACTTATAAACAGTTATTGTATTGTGATAAATCAATCTTGATAGAAAAGCACAGATATTATTCTGGAGAAATAATTTCAAGTAATATGAAGCACTGAAACACAGCCAACAGAACTTCTTTATTGTAATTCAAATACACAGAGTACTTGTTAGCTGGTATCACTATTTATAATATGCATGCAAAAGCAGGACAGCATTACACAGTATAACTTGCTCAAAATGGAATCGCCTGGGACTAAAATAATTTTCCAAATTGGACAAGTTTCCAGATTACACAAAACTCACTGGGCTACTTAAAATTCGTCAGGTATTATGCACAAAAGTACAGTAAAAAATTTTAATTATGCATATACTGTATTTATATACCTTCACTCCAGCACAGATGTTCATTTACTATATATTGGACAATAGAACAATGGACTATTACACAAACTGATAAATAACACAGCATTTTTATATTTTTACTTGAAATTTAAATTTGTTTATTATTGTAAGTACATACATGTTATTCCCATGTTTATTCACTTTACATTTCACTTTTTTCACCACATATCAAGGAGGGAAACTTATTTTAATTTCCTGTTCAAAATTTTCTTTTTCTACGCAATTTTTGCACCATATAATAGTTTCACCAAGTTGGGAGAATTTGTGTGTGCTGCAAATTACTAACATCATTTATGCATGCAACGGCTTTTTCAAGTGTATTCATTTTTCTAGGGACATAATTTTGTTCCTCTTCTTCTTCTTCGTTTCTTCTTCTTCTTCATCCTCTGTGTTGCAGATTTCTATTAAATCTGTTGCTGAAGAGAAAGTGGAATGAGTTGACAAAGTCATCACTTCAAATGTAATATCTGCACTACATGAAATGTTTTGCATTTTCATTGATTCAGCAATTACTGCTGCATTTTCTTGAACTTCGATGGCCACAGAAGTGTCCTGTTCTTGACCCCCAGAGCCCACTTTGTTGAAGCATTTGGTGACAGTTTCAGGTTTTATTTCCTTTACTGCCAAGCCAATCCAATTTACTACATCCAGGAGAGAAACTGGTCGTGCAAGAGCAAACGCACTTTCGGCTTCTTCAACACTAAGAATAAGAGATTGCATCAGTAATCACCTATAATGACACTTGACTGTGTAAATAACCCTCAGGTCCATGGGTTGTGTGAGGCTAGTTGAACCTGGAGGGAACCAAGTCAATTCCACATTTGGTAACGTTACTTTCGGGTGGCAGGTTGCATTGTCTAGGAAAAGGAGAACTTGGCAATTTCCATTTTGGCATTGAAAGAGCCCAGCCATTCATCCATAAGACCATTCACCGTCCACGACTTTTTATTGCTTCGTCATGTGACTGGAAGCTTACTGACGTCTATGTGTTTTGAAACAATGTGGTTTTGCCGCCTTTCAATCACCAGTGTCCTATTTCACCTAACATGTTTCCACACAGCAGTACAGTGAGCCTTTCCTTGGAAATTTTTCCACCGGTGCACTTTTGCCTCAATTTTGAAGAAAGCACGCGATAAAACAGTCCCATTTCATCGGCAGTGAAAACATCTTTTGGGTCACCATTCACAATTAAGTTGGACAGTATTGTCTTCCATTCTGTTGCTACACTTTCCTGCACATCCTTAGCTTCCCCACACACTTCATTCCATGCGATGTGCCTGGGTTTGAAACTGTTCAGTCACCCTGTGGACACTTTAAACTCTGTAATTCCTAGCTCTTTAGCAACTTTCAGAGCCTCACTCTGCAACATAGGTCCAGTTAAAGGTAAATTTTTTTTCCTGTGCACTTGTGAACCATTCCCACACTATTTTGTTAATTTCTTCATTTCCGGTCTTCTTTGCCTTTCTTTTCATCTGCCCATTCCCTTTCATCCATTGTCCCGAATCTTACACTTGTTTCTTAAAGTATCACAAATTTGTGTTTTACCAAATTTCGTGCACAGAGGGTTTGTCTTTCTCACTCCCCCAGTTACATCAATCTTTTCGCTAAAAAACATGCGGTTTGTTCGACATCATGTATCTCTTAAAATGCTACTAGTCAACTGAAATTGGCTGAAAGTAATGACCTTGCGGGTAGAACCATTGTTTAACGGAACAATGCTCATTTCTTTCACTGCGCACATTGCAGCTGAGAGATGCGCAACAATATTCCTGTATGCGCTGGCGTACATCAATAATGAGGAAAATGAGAAAGCTGACAAAGAGATCGCTGACGAACGAACCATTTCCTTTGATGTGCTGCACCAACACTGAGCATAACTTATTCGTTGTTGCACAGAGCAGCATGGTTTTAGGTCCACACCAGTAGTGACATGCTGCACTGGACGTCTTTCCTTGGTTTTGCGCCGCTTAACAGAGGTTTGTAGAGTCGTCAATAATTAATGAATTGTAATACAGTAGTACTGTTTAGGCTCTTTTCCGCATTATACAATGAATTATTAAATTATATCTAAAAACAAAGATGATGTGACTTACCGAACGAAAGCGCTGGCAGGTCGATAGACACACAAACAAACACAAACACACACACAAAATTCAAGCTTTCGCAACAAACTGTTGCCTCATCAGGAAAGAGGGAAGGAGAGGGAAAGACGAAAGGATGTGGGTTCCAGGGGAGAGGGCAAGGAGTCATTCCAATCCCGGGAGTGGAAAGACTTACCTTAGGGGGAAAAAAGGACGGTTATACACTCGCACACACACACACATATCCATCCGCACATACACAGACGCAAGCAGACATATTTAAAGACAAAGAGTTTGGGCAGAGATGTCAGTCGAGGCGGAAGTGAAGAGGCAAAGATGATGTTGAATGACAGGTGAGGTATGAGTGGCGGCAACTTGAAATTAGCGGAGATTGAGGCCTGGTGGATAACGGGAAGAGAGGATATATTGAAGAGCAAGTTCCCATCTCCGGAGTTCGGATAGGTTGGTGTTGGTGGGAAGTATCCGGACGGTGCAACACTGTGCCAAGATGTGCTGGCCGTGCACCAAGGCATGTTTAGCCACAGGGTGATCCTCATTACCAACAAACACTGTCTGCCTGTGTCCATTCATGCGAATGGACAGTTTGTTGCTGGTCATTCCCACATAGAATGCGTCACAGTGTAGGCAGGTCAGTTGGTAAATCACGTGGGTGCTTTCACATGTGGCTCTGCCTTTGATCGTGTACACCTTCCGGGTTACAGGACTGGAGTAGGTGGTGGTGGGAGGGTGCATGGGACAGGTTTTACACCGGGGGCGGTTACAAGGATAGGAGCCAGAGGGTAGGGAAGGTGGTTTGGGGATTTCATAGGGATGAACTAACAGGTTACGAAGGTTAGGTGGACGGCGGAAAGACACTCTTGGTGGAGTGGGGAGGATTTCATGAAGGATGGATCTCATTGCAGGGCAGGATTTGAGGAAGTCGTATCCCTGCTGGAGAGCCACATTCAGAGTCTGGTCCAGTCCCGGAAAGTATCCTGTCACAAGTGGGGCACTTTTGTGGTTCTTCTGTGGGGGATTCTGGGTTCGAGGGGATGAGGAAGTGACTCTGGTTATTTGCTTCTGTACCAGGTCGGGAGGGTAGTTGCGAGATGCGAAAGCTGTTGTCAGGTTGTTGGTGTAATGGTTCAGGGATTCCGGACTGGAGCAGATTCGTTTGCCACGAAGACCTAGGCTGTAGGGAAGGGACCGTTTGATGTGGAATGGGTGGCAGCTGTCATAATGCAGGTACTGTTGCTTGTTGGTGGGTTTGATGTGGACGGACGTGTGAAGCTGGCCATTGGACAGGTGGAGATCAACGTCAAGGAAAGTGGCATGGGATTTGGAGTAGGACCAGGTGAATCTGATGGAACCAAAGGAGTTGAGGTTGGAGAGGAAATTCTGAAGTTCTTCTTCACTGTGAGTCCAGATCATGAAGATGTCATCAATAAATCTGTACCAAACTTTGGGTTGGCAGGCCTGGGTAACCAAGAAGGCCTCCTCCAAGCGACCCATGAATAGGTTGGCGTATGAGGGGGCCATCCTGGTACCCATGGCTGTTCCCTTTAATTGTTGGTATGTCTGGCCTTCAAAAGTGAAGAAGTTGTGGGTCAGGATGAAGCTGGCTAAGGTGATGAGGAAAGAGGTTTTAGGTAGGGTGGCAGGTGATCGGCGTGAAAGGAAGTGCTCCATCGCAGCGAGGCCCTGGACGTGCGGAATATTTGTGTATAAGGAAGTGGCATCAATGGTTACAAGGATGGTTTCCGGGGGTAACAGATTGGGTAAGAATTTCAGGCGTTCAAGAAAGTGGTTGGTGTCTTTGATGAAGGATGGGAGACTGCATGTAATGGGTTGAAGGTGTTGATCTACGTAGGCAGAGATCCGTTCTGTGGGGGCTTGGTAACCAGCTACAATGGGGCGGCCAGGATGATTGGGTTTGTGGATTTTAGGAAGAAGGTAGAAGGTAGGGGTGCGGGGTGTCGGAGGGGTCAGGAGGTTGATGGAGTCAGGTGAAAGGTTTTGCAGGGGGCCTAAGGTTCTGAGGATTCCTTGAAGCTCCGCCTGGACATCGGGAATGGGGTTACCTTGGCAAACTTTGTATGTGGTGTTGTCTGAAAGCTGACGCAGTCCCTCAGCCACATACTCCCGACGATCAAGTACCACGGTCGTGGAACCCTTGTCCGCCGGAAGAATGACGATGGATCGGTCAGCCTTCAGATCACGGATAGCCTGGGCTTCAGCAGTGGTGATGTTGGGAGTAGGATCAAGGTTTTTTAAGAAGGATTGAGATGCCAGGCTGGAAGTCAATAATTCTTGGAAGGTTTGGAGAGGGTGATTTTGAGGAAGAGGAGGTGGGTCCCGCTGCGACGGAGGACAGAACTGTTCCAGGCAGGGTTCAATTTGGATGGTGTCTTGGGGAGTTGGATCATTAGGAGTAGGATTAGGATCATTTTTCTTCGTGGCAAAGTGATATTTCCAGCAGAGAGTACGAGTGTAGGACAGTAAATCTTTGACGAGGGCTGTTTGGTTGAATCTGGGAGTGGGGCTGAAGGTGAGGCCTTTGGATAGGACAGAGGTTTCGGATTGGGAGAGAGGTTTGGAGGAAAGGTTAACTACTGAATTAGGGTGTTGTGGTTCCAGGTTGTGTTGATTGGAATTTTGGGGTTTTGGAGGGAGTGGAGCTGGAATTGGGAGATTGAGTAGATGGGAGAGACTGGGTTGGTGTGCAATGAGAGGAGGTTGAGGTTTGCTGGAAAGGTTGTGAAGGGTGAGTGAGTTGCCTTTCCGGAGGTGGGAAACCAGGAGATTAGATAGTTTTTTGAGGTGGAGGGTGGCATGCTGTTCTAATTTACGGTTGGCCTGTAGGAGGATGCTCTGAACAGCCGGTATGGATGTGGGAGAGGAAAGATTAAGGACTTTTATTAAGGATAGGAGTTGACGGGTGTGTTCATTGGCTGAGTTGATGTGTAGGTGAAGGATTAGGTGGGTGAGGGCAATGGATTGTTCAGTTTGGAACTGGTATAGGGACTAATGGAAGGAAGGGTTGCAGCCAGAGATGGGAACTTTAAGTGTGAGGCCTTTGGGGGTAATACCAAATGTCAGACAAGCCTGAGAAAATAGAATATGGGAGCGTAATCTGGCTAGGGAGAAGGCATGTTTGCGGAGGGAATGTAAATAAAACTTAATGGGGTCATTGTGGGGGTGCTGTGAGGGTGACATGGTATTAGAAGGTGGAAAGTGTAACATCAGGTGAAATGAAAATGAAAATGAAAATAAAAATATATGGGGAGAGATAAAGGTGGACTGGAAAGTAACTGGAGATCTGGTGTGAAAAAAGGTGAGAAGGTGTTGGTTACAACTGGGCTATGTTGGACTTGGGTTGGTAGATAACGATGTGTACAAAGGTTAGGTGGTTGTGTTGCCGCCAAAACACGTTAAAGGACGGAGAAATTCGGGAAAATTTCGAACAAACTGCGTGTAATATATTAGAAGGAGTGGTTCTGTGGTTGCAGATTATGAAAATGAGGCTAACAATTGTCTGACGAAGAAATAATGACGTTAAAACGTGTGGGAAGCGGATAAAAATTATCAGTGATGTGGGAAAAACGGAAATGGAAATAAAGCAAAAGTTATTAGAACTAGCCGAAATGGTTGTTTAAAAGGTGAAAGGAACTGTTTGTGAACAAGAAATGGTGGATTTTATAGCGGCGGTAGTGTTGAAAGCGGTAAAAAAAATTTTTTGGTTATGGTTTGGAAGTGGGTTACGTATTATTAAGTCTATATAGGCGGGATAAAATTGTATAGCAGATTACGGTAAAAAGGAGAAGGTGAATACAAAGTGATTAAATTAAGTATGTTCAAAGATTGGTTTCCATTTCCACATTAGGCATGTCCCACTTCATACAAAAAAGTCAGCATACAGAAGTGCACTGAATGCATCGGGACTGAAATACTTGTATGGTTTGGGCAGGTTTCTGAATTATACATGTGCCGATTTGAGCAAGTTTTACTGTATATCTAAGTAAAATAATTAACTGCAGCAACTATTATCTAATTTTTATTCAAATTTCAACACGTATTTGCAACTCATTTATGATAGCTTGTATTTATAATCATTAGTCAGGTGAGATGCGGCTTCGCAAACAATTGTTTGTACAAAATTTCAAACTAAAATAAAAATAGGCTTCAGCTGAACATCAGATACATAAACAGGTCATATGTACACTTTCATATATCACCTTACATAGACACTTTTTTTAACACTGTTTCATGCTTTAGGTTGTGAAGCACCATTCAGTACTAAAACTCCCCATTCTTATATACAGTGCAAGAAGTGTTAAACACTGCTAGGATCCCCTTCTCACAATGCAGTGCAAATAGTGGTAATCCTGAGGTGAGAATGCACACAGCAGTGACTCTTTGGTATGCAAATACAAAGGTGATTTTCCATCACAGTGCATAAATGAAAGTGAACAGTGAACAACTGTTCCTCAGAAGTTGCTGCTCAACTCTTCGATTTAGTTTAGCGAACCATTCATTTGTACCTGTACCTTTGTGAATGATCCACTTCTAGTGCACATAGATGTTTGTAAAACCAGCTACTCAGTTCTTCTGGCTTTTCTGGAATTTTTCTTACAGTCTTGAGTGGTTGGGTATACTGCTGATATTGTCACCTTCCTTGCATGATATTGCATTGACTTGAATCAGTACCTTCATCAGGTGTTGCCTGACACTGACTGTCAGATGGAATGTGTCTGTAATTTGCACCACCTCCTTTCTGCTTAGTCTGCACCTGCAGATGCTGCCCTCGAGTGTTCTTTCTTCAGTTGATGCTGACTGGTTGCATTCTGTTTGTGGTCTGTTCCTGTCTGGTCATACTGGGAGGTTCTGTTGTCACCCAGCAGCTTGCTTAAGTTTTCTGTGATGAGTTCTGCATTGCTGTTCAAGCTTTACTCAGCTGATAGGCCCATGTCCTGATTGCTTAGGCTCGTCATCATTCAAATCTCTATTGACTCCCTCAAAGCTGTCCCAATACATGGGCATTCGGGCTGAGATTCTCTTTTCTTCATAGCTCATGGAATGATCAAATTCCAAGCAGAGTTCAGCAATGGCTGACTTGATTTCTTATCACATACTAATGAGGCACTTATGTTCTCAGCTTCTGATAGCAACAGCTCTTGTAGTTTGCCCAATATATGATATTCCGCTTTGGTAAGGCATCCTATAAATTCCTGGCTTTCACAAACCAATGTTATCTTTAATATACATCAAACAATGTGGCATGTCATATATTGGGCAAACTACAAGAATTGTTGACATCAGGTTGCAAGACCATCATTCCAACACTCATCTCCGGCAAACAACCAAGTCAGCCATCATTAAACACTGCTTGGAATTTGTTCATTCCAAGAGCTATCATACAAGAAACTTGGCCCAGACACACAGATATTGCAATAGAATAGTGAGGCATTCGATTGAGATTTGTCTGGCACAGATGCTAATCAACTAGGCACTGGGCATTATCAACTGATGAAAGCTTGAGATCGTGTACTGGATCTAATGAAATCCAACAAATACAGAACTAGTCAGCATAGAAACCTCAAGCTAAATGCCATGTGGAACAGACTGACAGCAGAACTTCTTAGGACGACCCAAATGGGAATGGACTGCAAACATAATATGATCAATTGGCTTGAACCTAAAATAGAACACCCAAGGATGTTGTCTGTGGGTGCAGACAATATTAAGAATTTCATGCTGCAGAGACACCCAAGGGCAGCATCTGAGGGTAGACCACTTATGGATGGAATAGGCAGAAGGTACAAATTACAGACACACTCCATCCAGTGATGTCTCTGGTAGCACCTCATGACAGCAACAAGTCAAGTCACCCAAATATTACCCAAGTGAGGTGGTGATATCCAACAGTAACCCCAAAACTCAAGAATGTCACCAGTTAGTTGTTGTTTGAGGAATCTACCGGTCTAATTTCTAAAAGCTCATTCTTGAGAAATGTTCCATCCTATCATTTCTGAAAGGAGTCTACCTTTCCTGCAATTCCTTCTCATATTGTCAATATAAGGGTAAGAAACTGTTTAGTTGGAAAGCACCAGTTGTCCCTTAAAAACAATAAACACAGTATGGTTCACTCAATATGTTTTGTTAACAAGTACCCCAGACGGACGACCTAGTTTTTAAACATTGGGTGTTAATGCTCTCTGATGACTCCTACAACCACTGGAATGTATTCTTGACCATCAATACCTACAATGACTTGACAGCAAATATTGCACCACACAAACAAATACAGAACTCATCAGCATAGAAACCTCAAGCTTACTGCCATGTGGAACAGACTGAGAGCAGAACATCCCAGGATGACCCAAATGAGAATGAACTGCAAACAGAATATGACCAACATGTTGTGGCTAGTATTACAATAAAAAGTTATGATGGGTTGCTGGGGGCTAGGTATTGTTCTATATATTTGAATTCATAACAGTCTAAAACTCAATATGGGCAATCAAAAATTAATGAACATATTCCACATAATTTATCTTTCTTTTTTTCATAAAAATACAGGCAATCAATGTAAAATTTCCCTTCATTGCTCAAACATTGAACACTAATCTCAAAATAGTAGCACCATAACCATAAGGTTATCAGAAGCACATGCTTCATAGAAACTTTATTTATAAAATATTAATAATACAATAATAATAATCATAATTTAAATGAGGTTTCATTATGGCTCCCTCTTTTCATAATTTCAGTGACACTGTATCTGACACATAATTTCAAGTTGGCAAGTTAGCATTTGTTATTAAGATAATCTGCAATTTGATTTTTCAAGTATGACATATTTTGGTATCAAGTTTTAAAGTGAAAGTAAGGCAATGCCTTTCTGTATTAAACAGCTTTCAAAAATAACGAAAGACTGAGGGAAGGTAAATTCACTGTTGTACCTTTACTTTTTCTTTTACACTGGCTTACAAAAACCAATATAATTATTCAGTCAAATGATCGAAAAATAACTTTTTTGTGTTTTTATAAATTTTTTCACACAGTTCTTCAGCATCTTCATTCCGAACTGCGGCTACAATTTCAAGAACATGCCTGTAAATAAACAAAATGTATTATTAATCATTAGCATTTCAGCTAGACCTACAATTTTGTTGAGACTGATAAAAGTAAGAACAAATGAGGAAAAAATTTTTAAAACAAATAAAATAGGAGAATAAAGAATGAAAAGGACTTTCTAGTTCCATTTTCCTTTTTAACAAGATCTAAAATTTAACTTTTTCATTTCTTTTATGCTGTTGGTTCTCTGACATTCTATGCACTGCATAACTATTAAATATATTATGGTCTACTAATAATCACATGAACCATGGACCTTGCCGTTGGTGAGGAGGCTTGCGTGCCTCAGCGATACAGATAGCCGTACCGTAGGTACAACCACAACGGAGGGGTATCTGTTGAGAGGCCAGACAAACATGTGGTTCCTGAAGAGGGGCAGCAGCCTTTTCAGTAGTTGCAAGGGCAACAGTCTGGATGATTGACTAATCTGGCCTTGGAACAATAACCAAAACGGCCTTGCTGTGCTGGTACTGCGAACGGCTGAAAGCAAGGAGAAACTACGGCCGTAATTTTTCCCGAGGGCATGCAGCTTTACTGTATGATTAAATGATGATGGCGTCCTCTTGGGTAAAATATTCCGGAGGTAAAATAGTCCCCCATTCGGATCTCCGGGCGGGGACTACTCAAGAGGATGTCGTTATCAGGAGAAAGAATACTGGCGTTCTACTGATCGGAGCGTGGAATGTCAGATCCCTTAATCGGGCAGGTAGGTTAGAAAATTTAAAAAGGGAAATGGATAGGTTAAAGTTAGATATAGTGGGAATTAGTGAAGTTCAGTCGCAGGAGGAACAAGACTTCTGGTCAGGTGACTACAGGGTTATAAACACAAAGTCAAATAGGGGTAATGCAGGAGTAGGTTTAATAATGAATAGGAAAATAGGAACGTGGGTAAGCTACTACAAACAGCATAGTGAACGCATTATTGTGGCCAAGATAGATACGAAGCCCACACCTACTACAGTAGTACAAGTTTATATGCCAACTAGCTCTGCAGATGACGAAGAAATTTAAGAAACGTATGATGAAATAAAAGAAGTTATTCAGATACTGAAGGGAGACGAAAATTTAATAGTCATGGGTGACTGGAATTCGAGTGTAGGAAAAGGGAGAGAAGGAAACGTAGTAGGTGAATATGGATTGGAGCTAAGAAATGAAAGAGGAAGCCGCCTGGTAGAATTTTGCACAGAGCACAACTTAATCATAGCTAACACTTGGTTCAAGAATCATGAAAGAAGGTTGTATACATGGAAGAATCCTGGAGATACTAAAAGGTATCAGATAGATTATATAATGGTAAGACAGAGATTTAGGAACCAGGTTTTAAATTGTAAGACATATCCAGGGGCAGATGTGGACTCTGACCACAATCTATTGGTTATGACCTGTAGATTAAAACTGAAGAAACTGCAAAAAGGTGGGAATTTAAGGAGATGGGACCTGGATAAACTGAAAGAACCAGAGGTTGTACAGAGTTTCAGGGAGAGCATAAGGTAACAATTGACAGGAATAGGGGAAAGAAATACAGTAGAAGAAGAATGGGTAGCTTTGAGGGATGAAGTAGTGAAGGCAGCAGAGGATCAAGTAGGTAAAAAGACGAGGGCTAGTAGAAATATTTGGGTAACAGAAGAAATATTGAATTTAATTGATGAAAGGAGAAAATATAAAAATGCAGTAAATGAAGCAGGCAAAAAGGAATACAAACGTCTCAAAAATGAGATCGACAGGTAGTGCAAAATGGCTAAGCAGGCATGGCTAGAGGACAAATGTAAGGATGCAGAGGCTTATCTCACTAGGGGTAAGAAAGATACTGCCTACAGGAAAATTTAAAGAGACCTTTGGAGATAAGAGAACCACTTGTATGAACATCAAGAGCTCAGATGGAAAAACAGTTCTAAGCAAAGAAGGGAAAGCAGAAAAGTGGAAGGAGTATATAGAGGGTCTATACAAGGGCGATGTACTTGAGGACAATATTATGGAAATGGAAGAGGATGAAGATGAAGATGAAATGGGAGATACGATACTGCGTGAAGAGTTTGACAGAGCACTGAAAGACCTGAGTCGAAACAAGGCCCCCGGAGTAGACAACATTCCATTGGAACTACTGACGGCCTTGGGAGAGCCAGTCCTGACAAAACTCTACCATCTGATGAGCAAGATGTATGAAACAGGCGAAATACCCTCAGGCTTCAAGAAGAATATAATAATTCCAATCCCAAAGAAAGCAGGTGTTGACAGATGTGAGAATTACCGAACAATCAGTTTAATAAGCCACAGCTGCAAAATACTAACACGAATTCTTTACAGACGAATGGAAAAACTAGTGGAAGCCGACCTCGGGGAAGATCAGTTTGGATTCCGTAGAAATACTGGAACACGTGAGGCAATACTGACCTTACGACGTATCTTAGAAGAAAGATTAAGGAAAGGCAAACGTAGGTTACTAGCATTTGTAGACTTAGAGAAAGCTTTTGACAATGTTGACTGGAATACTCTCTTTCAAATTCTAAAGGTGGCAGGGGTAAAATACAGGGAGCGAAAGGCTATTTACAATTTGTACAGAAAGCGGATGGCAGTTATAAGAGTCGAGGGACATGAAAGGGAAGCAGTGGTTGGGAAGGGAGTGAGACAGGGTTGTAGCCTCTCCCCGATGTTATTCAATCTGTATATTGAGCAAGCAGTAAAGGAAACAAAAGAAAAATTCGGAGTAGGTATTAAAATCCATGGAGAAGAAATAAAAACTTTGAGGTACGCCGATGACATTGTAATTCTGTCAGAAACAGCAAAGGACTTGGAAGAGCAGTTGAACGGAATGGATGGTGTCTTGAAGGGAGAATACAAGATGAACATCAACGAAAGCGAAACGAGGATAATGGAATGTAGTCGAATTAAGTCGGTTGATGTTGGGGGTATTAGATTAGGAAATGAGACACTTAAAGTAGTAAAGGAGTTTTGCTATTTGGGGAGCAAAATAACTGATGATGGTCGAAGTAGAGAGGATATAAAGTGTAGACTGGCAATGGCAAGGAAAGTGTTTCTGAAGAAGAGAGATTTGTTAACATCGAGTATAGATTTAAGTGTCAGGAAGTCGTTCTGAAAGTATTTGTATGGAGTGTAGCCATGTATGGAAGTGAAACATGGACGGTAAATAGTTTGGACAAGAAGAGAATAGAAGCTTTCGAAATGTGGTGCTACAGAAGAATGCTGAAGATTAGATGGGTAGATCACATAACTATTGAGGAGGTACTGAATAGGATTGGGGAGAAGAGGAGTTTGTGGCACAACTTGACCAGAAGAAGGGATCGGTTGGTAGGACATGTTCTGAGGCATCAAGGGATCACCAATTTAGTATCGGAGGGCAGCGTGGAGGGTAAAAATCGTAGAGGGAGACCAAGAGATGAATACACTAAGCAGATTCAGAAGAATGTAGGTTGCAGTAGGTACTGGGAGATGAAGAAGCTTGCACAGGATAGAGTAGCATGGAGAGCTGCATCAAACCAGTCTCAGGACTGAAGACCACAACAACAACAACAATAATCACACCCATACAATCTCAAAATTGTGTTAGTTTGCACTTATTAGTTACTGAGCAGGACAGCAGGCTTTTGCTCACCATACTGTTGACCAATAACTTCTACCCCTTCAGGATGGTTAGATAGAATACCTCCTTTAGGTAGTATCCTTTATGCAATTCATCTTCTATCACAATGCATGTATTTATGAGATGACAATGACACATACATGACAAATTAATTGTTACACACATATCTATTCTCTGTGCTTAATGCCATTTGTAAAATTATATCCTTCCTTCAAAGGATGACACGATTGAAGGACACCCATTAAAATGTACTTATGTAACATAATGAGACCCAATACTGATACAGATACTAGGTTCTTTATAATGCATAACCATTATGGGGCACATCACATAGCACTGTGCATGCTGATGGACAAGTTGGCAAGTGAAAGTTTGAACTCTGCCAGCAGTAGCACAGCACCTGATACTGCATCTAACATGGGACAATATCCAGTATATGAACAGTATAAAATCAGTCTCACAACCCATCATTGTCCCTGTCTCACATACAGTGTTTTATTAACCTTTCATACTAAAGATACATGTTGTACTGGTCCTGGAATTGGAGTCTGGTGAAGTAATACAAATGGTGCCACGCGGACAGCATGTACTAAATATTTTGTTTGACTTCCTGAGACATTACTTTATATTTCCTGCAGATGGAAACTATTTGAACAGTCTTAACAGTGAGCTTCCAAAATAAACTCTTGCTTGTATTTGTTAATTACAGGAAGTGACTGAGGAGATATATACCTCTGACATTTGGATCACTCAGAATCAGGCTGACACTGCCTGACCTGACAAAGTTAAGTACTGCTCGTACATCTCCACCCGGGGTCTTGAATACTAATGTAATCATAGATAGGGTCTCAGAGGACTTAAATGTATTGTGTGAAGTTTTGGGATCTTGGTATCTCAGTACTATATGACAACTATTTTTAAGTTTTTGATTCCACAAAGCATTATAGAACATTAACACTTTGAGGACTTGGTAGCTAGGGTGTAGAGCAACTGGCCAATACTGTGCTTTTTCATGGTTTTTCTGAATTTTTTGTAGTGGATTCTACTGCACAGAGCTTACATCATTTTATTGCATTTGAGAGTGAGTTCAAATGGCTCTGAGCACTATGAGACTTAACTTCTGAGGTCATCAGACCCCTAGAACTTAGAACTACTTAAACCTAACTAACCTAAGGACATCACACACATCCATGCCCGAGGCAGGATTCGAACCTGCGACTGTAGCGGTCGCGCGGTTCCAGACTGTAGCGCCTAGGTCCGCTCGGCCACCCCAGACGGCTTGAAAGAGGGGTCCTTTTTCTGTGAAGTACTGTGAAGAAACATAGCCTTGCATCAGTGATCTTTTTTCATACTGAAATGAAAATGTATTTTTAAAATGACTTCTTTTTTCTTTTTTGTCCTTCGCTTCCTAAATGTAGGTAGAATTAGAAGCTGCTGGTGTTAAAAATATAACTGCTTGAAAATGTGGGTTTTGATTGAAAATTATTTAATTACTTTTGCCTTGCTGTGAAAAATTCCAAAGATTTTGGAAAATAAAGTTTCTACTTTAAATTCTTCACAATACCACTTGGTATCTTTTCTTACTGGTTTCAAATAACTTGTCTTGATTCTTTCTGTACAAACTTTACACCTCCTCTGAGGCCATTGTGGCCAGATTCAAATTAGGAAAATATCTTCCACCGAGTCTGTTTCCAGGTGAACTATTTTTAGTGGATGTTTATTCAACCAGGCCTCCTTTGTTTATCAAAGTGACTGCCAATCCAGTATGGAATTCAAAAAGATGCCTGCTAGTAGGCCTCGAATTTTTACATAAAACATACAAATTTACTATCATGGTCATAAAAATGAGAAAAAAAGGCATTCTTTCACCACTATTTGCTCCCCCTCAAAGGGATAGTAGCAAGTGTGATCCACACAACCCTTGTTTTCATGCAGTTCAAACTAAAATAGGTTTCTTCTTCTCTGTTATTCCCAGTTTTGTTCTGATGTTGCAATAATTTTATGTTTTGCTGTCAAAAGAACTACAAACCTAATGTTTTTCCATTTTACAAATAGTAAAGTGTCTTGTCTACGAAATGGAAGTTCCTCTTAATTCAGCTTCTGGGGAATTAGATGTTTAGTCAGCACTTTGCTATTTTCAGTACTGTTCTGTAAGGCCATCCTGAAAATAAATAGAAAGCATATAGCAGGCAACTGATGTCCTCTGCACTGACTGTGACCTTGTGAAGCATGGCGTGTGGCAACAAGGGGAATGCCGAAACAGTAAAGCTAGGAGTACATGCTGTTGTCTGTATTTCTCTATGGCCAATACGAGTGACAGGTGCTCTCATCTGTGTTTTGCAGGGTAGTACAAACATTGTAGAGTACCTATATACACATGACAGACATAAGCCAAACACTGGAATATGTTTACAAATCTGAGAAACGGCCGACGTAGGTCCTATGTTGCTCATCTTTTTGGAGCATAAATTTGTGTGACATAGATGCTACATTGCTCAACTCCGAAGTGTTAACAGCTCCAATAACAGACAGCCAAACTATGAAGTATCCAGAGTTACATCACTGAATATTCAGCAGCACGGAAAAATAACAAATAAAATAAAGTTACAGTCTAGTTAGGCTTATTACAAGGAGGCTACTCATGAGCAGTAACAAAATCAACAAAATTAAAAATAAAAAAAAACTGATGACACAGCAGTTTCATACTAAACATCATTAGTGGATTTAAAAATAAATAGAACTACTATTTGTAAATAATAAAAATTTATGTCTCCCATCTTCACATTCTGATGAAGTAACATGCCCTTATGAAGGATGGACAGAATTTTAGCATGTTAACATCATGCACGTGTCATTGGGGACAAAGAATAACTATGACTGGACAAAGATAGGGGATTAAATTTGCTGTTGCTCCTCTGTAGAAATCATCCTACTATGCACATGAAAACACACACACACACACACACACACACACACACACACACACACACTCTAAATCAGAACAATAGGCTGAAGCAAGGAAGTGTACTATCACACCTACTTTTCATTGCCCAGTTTGCAGGAGATAATGACCAGAGTGGCAACATAAACAGAAGATGAAAATATGGAGGAAATGGTGTCTGTAGATGATGTAACGGTGTGGGGAATGGAGGAGAAGATGTATAAGAAAAGCTAAACGTATGGAAGTGGTGGGACAGTTTGGATTAAAATTTAACGCAAAGAAATGTTGAGTGATGGTGACAACAAGGAACGAGGCCAGTGTAGCAATGGATACAAGTATTAGAGGGTAAGCACTATAGAAAAGGGGAACATTTCAAGTATCTGGGGCACATAACAGAAGACAGTGGAAGGAATGATAAGGGGGATTAGTGAAAGAGGAAGGCAAGCCCATGGTTTCCTCCAGAGTGTAAGCATCCTCATTCAGAGCAAAAGTAAGTAATGGAAAATCCAGAATGGAATAATGACAGTACTACGAAAAGGATAGATTGTTACTCACCATATAGTAAAGACATTTGAGTTGTAGACAGGCACAATAAAAAAACTAATAAACAAGTAAACTTTTGGCCAAAAGACCTCCTTCTAGAGAAGACAACACACACTATCAGTGGCTGCTGAGGCCAGATTGCAAGCAACTGTGCATGATGGGAGAAGCAATCTGAGTCATGTGGGTAAGGAGGAGGTTGCGATGGGGAGGGGGAGAGACAGTGGGGTAGGAGAGGGAGACAGTAAAGTACTGCTTGAGGGAACATACAGGGACAAGGTGGGGAGAGCGTAGGACAAGTAG
The DNA here is from genome assembly GCF_023898315.1 of Schistocerca nitens. Taxonomy (NCBI): domain Eukaryota; kingdom Metazoa; phylum Arthropoda; class Insecta; order Orthoptera; family Acrididae; genus Schistocerca; species Schistocerca nitens. Next base: position 278,592,726 of record NC_064618.1, on the reverse strand, counting down.
GTGCAGTCAGGAGATTAGACGGAGGGCAGGGAAGGAGGGGGTAGGGGAGGGGGGGGGAGTGGAAAAGGAGAGAAATAAGAAGCCCGTAAGTGCATTGGTGGAATAGAAGGCGGTGCAATGCTGGAGTGGGAACTGGGAAGGTGACAGGTGGATGACTACCGGAAGCTCAGGCAAGGGCGTTAAGGGAAAGTTCCCACCTGCACAGTTCAGAAAAGCTGCTGTTGCTCGTAAGGCTGTGATGCAGTCATTGACACGAAGAACATTGTGTTGGGCAGCATGCTTAGTAACTGGATGGTCCAGCTATTTCTTGGCCACAGTTTGTTGATGGCCATTCATGGACAGACAGCGTGTTGGGCATTAAGCACACATAGATTGCAGCTCAGTGGTTGCAACTTAGCTTGTAGATCACATGCCTACTTTCACATGTAGCCCTACCTTTGATAGGCTAGGTAAAGCCTATGACTGGACTGGAATAGGTGGTGGTGTGAGGATGTGTGGGATAGGTATTGCATCTAGGTCTATTACAGGGATCTGAGCCATGAGGCAAGGGGTTGGGAGCAGGGGTTGGGTAGGTTTAGTGGGCGGCGGAATAGCACTGTGGGTGCGTTTGCAAGGAGAGTGGACAGGGTATTCCTCATTTCAAGACATGATGAGAGGTAGTCAAAGCCCTGGAGGAGAATGTGATTCAGTTGCTCCAGTCCTGGGTGGTGCTGAGTCACAAGGGGAATGATTCTCTGTGGCCGGGCAGTGAAACTGAGAGATTAGGCACAGGAGATCTGTTTCTGTACAAGCTTGGGAGTGTAATTTCAGTCTGGGAGACCTCAGTGAGACCCTTGGTGTATTTCAAGAGGGACGGCACATCACTACAGATGTGATGGCCATGCATGGCTAAGCAGTATGGAAGGGACTTCTTTGTATGGAGTGGATGGCAGCTGCTGAACTGGAGGTGTTGCTGGTGGTTGGAAGGTTTGATATGGACGGAAGTACTGATGCTGTGGTCAACATTGAGGAAGGTGGCTTCTTGGGTTGAGGGGGACCAGATGAAGAGATGGGTAATTTGATGGGAAGGCCATTTGGGGGGATTCCAGGAGCCAGGCAACAACACAGGCACAGTATGTGGCACTGGGTTCTGGCTAGGGATAAGAAAACTTTCCTGTATTGGTGCAGGTGGAAGGAACAAGAATCCATGGTGTAGAATAAAAATGCAAAAAATAAATAAATAATGTAGTTATACTTGTGAAAAAATATGCAAAAGTATGCCAAAATACGTGGAAAAAGTCACAGAAAGGATGAAATGGTTGAAATACGGGGAAACGAGATGAAACCTGAGGAAGTAGGGTCGTTGGCGAAACGCAAAAATGAACTGAAATGAGGCTCATGGCTCCGTGTAATAGACCTAGATATGAGAACTGTCCCACCACCCACTGCCACATACTCCAGTCCAGTCACAAGTATCACTTGTCCTATCAAAGGCAGGAGAACCTGCGAAAGCAATCATGTGATTTACAAGATAAGATGCAGCCACTAAGCTGCAATCTATGTGTGCTTGACAACCAAACACCTCACTGTCCATGAGAAGCTACACAAAAAAAAAAAATCAGAGCCAATAAATAGCTGGACCATCCAATTGCTGAGTGTACTGCCCAATACAATGTTGTTCACTTCGGTGACTGCTTCACAGCCTTTCTATCAACACCAGCTTTTCTGAATTGTGGAAGTGGGAACTCTCCCTGAAAAATATCCAACGTTCCTATAACCCTCCTGGCCTCAACTTTCATTAGTCACTGTCCTTTATCCATCTGTGCCCTTCCCTGTTCCCACTCAACCACTGCACAGCATTCTATTCCATCAGTGCCCTACAGTCTTTTCACTTTTCTCCTTTTCCACTTCCTTCCCCCTCCCTGCCCTCTGTCTAACCTCCCAACTGCACCTAGCTGTTCTACTCTTCCCCCACCTCACCCCTGTATGTTCCCACAAGCAGCACTTCCCCCCCCCCCCCAACCGCCACCCTTCTATCCCATTCCCTCCCACCCAGCCTCCTCTTTAGCCATACCACTCAGATTGCTTTTCCCACCACGCGTAGTTGCTCGCAGTCTAGCCTCAGCAGCCAGAGAGAGTGGTCATGTGGTTGTGACTAATGTGTGTAATGAAGAAAAGGCAGATGTGCAGGCTACAAGCAAGCGAGATAAAATTTCAAAAAAGCAGAATATGACTTTCTGGAGTGGATTGAGTAAGAAATGAGACAATGAGAGAAACATTGAAAAAGAAGCCATTCTAACAGACTATAGAAAAGACACAGTGGTATGGGCGTGTTAAAAAACTTAAGAGTTAGTGGGATACTAAAAACAGGCCCTTGACACGACAATAAGAGGCAGGAGACGTACAGGTAGATGTGAGAAACAGATGTATTGTTGGAGTTAAGGAATATGTGATTAAGAGAGGAGAAGATAACAACAAAAACAAAAAGATGATGGTGAAAAATGTGGTCACTTTGTACGAGGGTTGACTGAAAAGTAATGCCTCCACCTTCGTAACTCTTCAACAGTTGGCAGAATTGGTATGTGGCAGGTACTGGCTTGTTCCGCAGCCTCTTCTCTACAGCTACAGTTGGCGGGAAGCCTTAGCATTGAACGGTTGTGTTGTTACAGTGTAATGTATGGAACCCTGTGAAGACAGCCGGTTATTGCGATTTAAGCAACGTGCAGTCATTGAATTCTTGACAGCAGGAGGTGTCACCTCAAAGGAAGCTCATCAGAGAATGAAAGCAGTTTTGGTGATTGTGTTGATGTGAGTACTGTGCGTTGGGCGAGTAAGTTTAAATATGTTGAGGTGGGGACATCTGACCTGCATGACAGAGTTGGACATCCTGTGACAGCACCACCGAGTTTCACAAGCAAAATGTTGACAGATTGATTCAGAGCAATCGTCGTATCACTCAGAGAGAAATTGCAAGCACAATCAGCATTTCACAAGAACATGTGGGTCACATTATTGCTTTGCTTGGCTATCTGAAGATCTGTGCACGATAGATACCCCAGATGCTTGAAATGAAAGTGCACAGACTTGAAATTTGCCACATTTAGCACCATCTGACTTTCATCTGTTCCCGATAATGAAAGACGATCCGCGGGGGACATCATCATGCTTCTGATGAAGACGTTGAGAGAACTGAGAGACTGTGGTTGTGGAAACACGGTGTCGATTTCTTCCTTGACGGCTTCAGAAAACGTTTTCATCGTTGGCAGGAATGTATCCAATTCGCTGGTGATTATGTGGAAAAGTGAATATTGGTAATTAAAGATCACATTCTAAGGATTACTTCCTCTGGACAAGTCCCAATTTAAAAATTAAAGTTTTCTTTCTAATATCTCACTTTCAGTTATCTGTGGTTTCTAAAATGATAAATATCATAATGAAAAGTCCCACAAGGAATATAAATAATGGAAGGAGTAGAGGTAGCAGCTGAGACACTGATCAACTGATAGGCACCAGAAACACTGTCTGTGCTAAACAACTCTGAAGAATACCATTCAAAAGCTTTAACTCAGTTTTATGTTCTTATTGGCTGCTGAATTATCCAACTGCATGGTGAGATGTTGTATTTACTACTGCCATTATTTAAATTGTTAGATAATTACATAAAAAAAACACAAATTTTTTTCATAGGACTCACACAATATTTGCAGGTTCATTTCTATCTTTAACCATATTTCCTGCTTGCCACTTCTCTTTCTTAACAGAGGGAAATGTAGTTTTTATATAGCGGGCCCCAGCATGTGATGGTCGCACGCCACACCAAGGACAGTCTGTTTCCAGTAAGAGACGGTCACTAGGAATATCAGCAACTGTCTTCAGGTTGTCTTCTGTCTTCAGTGAGCTACAGAATTATAATAAAAAGCACAAAACTGATTACATAACCAAAGAGACGACATATACAAAATACTAAAAACATCTGACTAAAATTATGCAAACACTGAAAACTTACAATTCATTAGGTACAGCTATACTTTGATGCAAAACTTATCACAACACATTTCTAAAAATGCTTCAAACTGTGAATAATAATTGAAATACATGAAGACGAATAGCATGATCAAGTAAAGTAGGTTTATAGAGCAACAGTGACACACAGCCAGTACAGTCAGCTGTGCTGAACAATTATCATCATGTGCACACAATAGCACCAGGTGTGTGTGTGTGTGTGTGTGTGTGTGTGTGTGTGTGTGTGTGTGTGTGGGTGGGTGGAGGGGGGAGGGAATTTAGTGGCACACACTTGTGTTGTATGTTTATGTATTGACTCTCTATTGATGACTCATTTAATGTTGTGGGCTGACTGTGTCAGATTGTTATTGGAAGTTCCTGCCCATTTGCTAGTGATTTAGTTTGATTTTGTGTGTTGTGGCTGATCAGTTCATCTATGTGTTTGGAATTAATAGTGCTGTGTGTATCTTATGGTCAGAGATTTAATACTATTTTTTTTTTCCAATTATCGATGACAGAAATTTAAGAATAGGTGAGTAGGTTATTACTTGTTGAGGTGGGTGAAGATATGTTGCTTACGATCCAGTTCCTACAGTTACTGATAAACATTGCTGATGATTTTGTTTTCTTTTGTTTCTTTAGGTTTTTGTGTGTGTGTGTGTGTGTGTGTGTGTGTGTGTGTGTGTGTGTGTGTGTGTGTGTGTGTAAGGGGGGGGGGGGGGGGAGGCGACGGCTCTGATTGGTAGGTATTCTTTTGTGGTTCTTGTTTTTCATTGTGATGTGTACGGTATGTGTTTTTATGATTATAGTTGTTTCCGAACATCAAAATTGGTGATCTTTGGAGTTTTCATAAATTTTGTGGATTTTTTTGTTAGTGTTAGTAAACTGTATTGAATTGTGGTTGATAGGTATCATGGATATTTGTTTACCACCACTGATTAGTTTATGTTTTTTGTATTAGTTATGTGAGTGAGTTTTGGTTTGTTTTATTGCAGACTTAATTTTAGATAAGACAGGGTAGATAAACGTAATGGATAATGGATTTGACTGTTGGTTCTTGGTACTGAAGGCTTTGTTTTAGCTGCCATATACTTCAAGCAAAATTCTCAATATCAGGTTTCAGAGTCACATGTGGGTTTTTTGGTACTGAGGGCTATGTTCGAGCTATTTAGAACAAGTGAAATTTGTGACACCAGGTTATTGAGTATTGTGTGGGTTACTAATATTGTGATATCCATTTGAACTACAGACGAAAGCAAAATTTATGGTATCACTCCTTTTTTCCCCCCTGCAGGGTTTTTTTTTTTTATGCCGAGAATTTCGTGTGCTTGATTATTGGGTTAATATTTGTTTTGGAATTGTGTCACTGTTCTTAATGTTGGATATTTAGTTTGCCCCTGCCCAAAACCTTCTACTTCTCATGGTTAACCCATTAATTTCATTCTATCGCTGGAGTTAAATATTTCACATATTATATATGTTTGTTTGTGGGTATAATGTGTGATGTCATGGTTTCCATATTGTATATTCTTGAAATAGTGGTGTTACCATCTTGATGATGTCACAGGTCAAAGCAGACAGGCGGAATCGAAACTTTTGGTTTAGCCCATTTCTGTATTCCTCTTAACAGAAAGAGAAAACACACTACTTCAAGTTATTATAACTGCTACATTTTTAGTGTGTGTTATGTACATGACCATCTTCATCACTCTCACATCATATTACAAAACCATGAAGTGCTGTTCTCATTGCCAGATCTACATTTTGCTTCCCTCAGCAACAATGTTGGCACCAGAATATGGAGAACATTAATCGAAACATTGCATTTCTAGCTTCATTCTTTATCAACTAGATAGCAGTGTAAAGGTGTGTAATGAGTATTTTTATTTGCATCACCATACAGTAACTTAAAATGTACTCTGGCATACCGCAGAACAACATCATTGTTTAAAAAGTACAGTGGAAAATTTTCAAAAAGTTCTAAAACAATACATATAGATTTGTACCACATCAATAGCTGAATAAAAAAATATAATGGTACAAAATTGTTCTCACCAGCCATTTATACCTATATAGTATCCAAGATCAAGGAAGGCCTTTGCCTCTTCTTTCGTGCCATCGAACGAGTGAACGACACCACCCGTCAGGCCATCTCTATGTTTCTGGAGGATCTCTATCATGTCCGATGCAGCATTACGACAATGAAGAAACAATGGCAGCTTGATGGATTCACACATGGCCAACTGTTTTTCAAAATATCTATTTCAATGTATATACACACTGTGTATTAAAGAAATGTAATTTTGAGTATCTGAAGTACCTGTATTGAGTTTCCTTCTGGCAAAATTCTAATCTGTCATAGTCCAAGCCACATTCTCCAATGGCTACAACTTTCCTCTTATTTTGAATAGCGAGTTCCTGAAGACTGTTCAGATATTCATTGGGGTCTCCAAATTTTTCAAATTCTCCACAGCGAGTTGGATGACAACCCACAGTGCCGAATAATCTTTCTACAACAATGTAAGCAAATTTGTACATTTCGAAAGTATATTTGTTTGTAAAAATCTTAAGTTTTACAGCAATTTTCTCAAAAAGGTGATGGTTGGTACCTACATCTCTATTATACTTAGCACCTCCCTACACTAATTTTCAAATGTCTTATCAGATCAGTAACCCATAGAAACCAGTCCAGTATATGGTGAAATGTGCTTCTCATACCCATACAATTTTAGGAAATGGAATCATAACATTGATTTTGTGTGGATCAGCAACCTGGTGCAAGTCTTTCAATTGGAACCTAGTTAAGTTTAAGAAATGTAAATAGAAATATGATCCCCAAACTACAGAAATGCAACATCCTACTCACATACTCCAAATTTTTGTGTGTATACATTGATGAAAACTTGAATGGGAATAAGCATATTACTGAGCTTCTCAAATAATAAAGTTCAGCTACTTTTGCTCCTCGTGTGATTTCCAGTCTTGCAGAGATACTAATCAACTTCCTGACATATTTTGATTCAATAATATATTATAGAGTGCTTTTCTGGGTAACTTCATAACTTAGAAATAGAATACTGACAGCACGAAAGCAACCAGGAAGAATAATATATGGTCTACACCTGTGGTCATTACTTAGGTTCCTTTCCAAGGTGTTACACATTTTAACTGCACCATCACAATAAATATATTTGCTAATAAAATTCATCATAAATAATCAATCACACTCTGAGAAGAGGAGTGATGTCTGTACCAAAACCCTAGGTGAAAAAATGGCCTATATTATCCACTATTAAAGCTGTCAGTGACTCAGAAAGGAGTTCAATATGTAGCACCAAACATTTTTAATCATTTGCCCAGTGACATAAACTGTCTAATAAGTAGCAAAGCATTTCTCCTGGACAACTCATCCCATTCCATGGATGAATTTCTCTTTAAAAACTGGCAGACAGGGAAAAAACATCTTACTTTTTAGTGTATTTGGATGAGCAGGACTAGAAAATAATGTGTTCATTAATGTTAACACTAATCATGTATACATATCCTATAAACTGACTTGTTCTACATCATCTTGGTAAAGGAATCATTCACATGATATATGCAATTTGTAACTAACTAGCTAGAAAATCCTCCCCATGAACCATGGACCTTGGCGTTGGTGGGGAGGCTTGCGTGCCTCAACGATACAGATAGCCGTACCGTAGGTACAACCACAACGGAGGGGTATCTGTTGAGAGGCCAGACAAACGTGTGGTTCCTGAAGAGGGGCAGCAGCCTTTTCAGTACTTGCAGGGGCAACAGTCTGGATGATTGACTGATCTGGCCTTGTAACACTAACCAAAACGGCCTTGCTGTGCTGGTACTGCGAACGGCTGAAAGCAAGGGGAAACTAGAGGCCATAATTTTTCCCGAGGGCATGCAGCTTTACTGTATGATTAAATGATGATGGCGTCCTCTTGGGTAAAATATTCCAGAGGTAAAATAGTCCCCCATTCGGATCTCCGGGTGGGGACTACTCAAGAGGACGTCGTTATCAGGAGAAAGAAAATTGGCGTTCTACAGATCGGAGCGTAGAATGTCAGATCCCTTAATCGGGCAGGTAGGTTAGAAAATTTAAAAAGGGAAAAGGATAGGTTAAAGTTAGATATAGTGGAAATTTGTGAAGTTCGGTGGCAGGAAGAACAAGACTTTTGGTCAGGTGAATACAGGGTTATAAATACAAAATCAAATAGGGGTAATGCAGGAGTAGGTTTAATAATGAATAAAAAAATAGGAGTACGGGTAAGCTACTACAAACAGCATAGTGAATGCATTATTGTGGCCAAGATAGACACGAAGCCCACGCCTACTACAGTAGTACAAGTTTATATGCCAACTAGCTCTGCAGATGACGAAGAAATTGATGAAATGTATGACGAGATAAAAGAAATTATTCAGGTAGTGAAGGGAGACGAAAATTTAATAGTCATGGGTGACTGGAATTCGAGAGTAGGAAAAGGGACAGAAGTAAACATAGAAGGTGAATATGGATTGGGGCTAAGAAATGAAAGAGGAAGCCGCCTGGTAGAATTTTGTGCAGAGCATAACTTAATCATAGCCAACACTTGGTTCAAGAATCATGAAAGAAAGTTGTATACATGGAAGAACCCTGGAGATACTAAAAGGTATCAGATAGATTATATAATGGTAAAACAGAGATTTAGGAACCAGGTTTTAAATTGTAAGACATATCCAGGGGCAGATGTGGACTCTGACCACAATCTATTGGTTATGAACTGTAGATTAAAACTGAAGAAACTGCAAAAAGGTGGGAATTTAAGGAGATGGGACCTGGATAAACTGAAAGAACCAGAGGTTGTACAGGGTTTCAGGGAGAGCACAAGGGAACAATTGACAGGAATGGGGGAAGGAAATACAGTAGAAAAAGAATGGGTAGCTTTGAGGGATGAAATAGTGAAGGCAGCAGAGGATCAAATAGGTAAAAAGACGAGGGCTAGTAGAAATACTTGGGTAACAGAAGAAATATTGAATTTAATTGATGAAAGGAGAAAATATAAAAATGCAGTAAATGAAGCAGGCAAAAAGGAATACAAACGTCTCAAAAATGAGATCGACAGGAAGAGCAAAATGGCTAAGCAAGGATGGCTAGAGGACAAACATAAGGATGTAGAGGCTTATCTCACTAGGGGTAAGATAGATACTGCTTACAGGAAAATTTAAGAGACCTTTGGAGAAAGGAGAACCACTTGCATGAACATCAAGAGCTTTGATGGAAACCCAATTCTAAGCAAAGAAGGGAAAGCAGAAAGGTGGAAGGAGTATATAGAGGGTGTATACAAGGGCGACTTACTCGAGGACATTATTATGGAAATGGAAGACGAGGTAGATGAAGATGAAATGGGAGATATGATACTGCGTGAAGAGTCTGACAGAGCACTGAAAGACCTGAGTTGAAACAAGGCCCCCGGAGTAGACAACATTCCATCAGAACTACTGACAGCCTTGGGAGAGCCAGTCCTGACAAAACTCTACCATCTGGTGAGCAAGATGTATGAGACAGGCGAAATACCCTCAGGCTTCAAGAAGAATATAATAATTCCAATCCCAAAGAAAGCAGGTGTTGACAGATGTGAAAATTACCGAACAGTCAGTTTAATAAGCCACAGCTGCAAAATACTAACGCAAATTCTTTGCAGACGAATGGAAAAACTGATAGAAACCGACCTCGGGGAAGATCAGTTTGGATTCTGTAGAAACACTGGAACACGTGAGGCAATACTGACCTTACGACTTATCTTAGAAGAAAGCTTAAGGAAAGGCAAACCTAGGTTTCTAGCATTTGTAGACTTGGAGAAAGCTTTTGACAATGTTGACTGGAATACTCTCTTTCAAATTCTGAAGGTGGCAGGGGTAAAATACAGGGAGCGAAAGGCTATTTACAATTTGTACAGAAAGCGGATCGCAGTCGAGGGGTATGAAAGGGATGCAGTGGTTGGGAAGGGAGTGAGACAGGGTTGTAGCCTCTCCCCGATGTTATTCAATCCATATATTGAGCAAGCAGTAAAGGAAACAAAAGAAAAATTCAGAGTAGGTATTAAAATCCATGGAGAAGAAATAAAAACTTTGAGGTTCGCCGATGACATTGTAATTCTGTCAGCGACAGCAAAGGACTTGGAAGAGCAGTTGAACGGAATGGACAGTGTCTTGAAAGGAGGATATAAGATGAACATCAACGAAAGCAAAACGAGGATAATGGAATGTAGTCAAATTAAGTCGGGTGATGCTGAGGGAATTAGATTAGGAAATGGGATACTTAAAGTAGTAAAGGAGTTTTGCTATTTGGGGAGTAAAATAACTGATGATGGTCGAAGTAGGGAGAATATAAAATGTAGACTGGCAATGGCAAGGAAAGCATTTCTGAGGAAGAGAAATTTGTTAACATCGAGTATTGATTTAAGTGTTAGGAACTCGTTTCTGAAAGTATTTGTATGGAGTGTGGCCTAGAGATGGGGGATCCGCTCTTGAACTAATTCATAGAGTTCAATCTTTCAAAGGAGTGAACAATCAGTGATTCAGAAAAAAAGAACGGTAGCTCCAAACGTTTCCCAGGCAGAGAGAGAGAGAGAGAGAGAGAGAGACGGAGCATATCAGCAGCGCCTCTGCTGGTCAGAGCACAGTGCACGCCACACAACACAGCCAGCGCCGGCCTCTGCCCTGCTTCTACCTTGGCTGCCTGCATTGTGCAGTGCCCCATTGGATTTTGTGTTTCACATATGCCGGGCCGTCTCTGTGCGTCGTCTGCCGTGTGCACTGTGCAGTGTCTGGCGCAGCTTAACTTCGCATCGCACTCTGTCGGCGATCGTTTCAGTCGCACGTCCTGCCCTCTGGGCAGTTGATGCCAGCAACAGGACAGAGAGCCACCTAGCGGATAACATAGGAACTACTTGCAAAAACCTGCTCGCAAGGGAGCGGACGATTAATTTTTGTCTCGGAGCGGGTGAGCTCCCCCCACCCTCGGAACTCGCCCGCTCAACGCTCACCCCACCGTCTCGACTCTAGCCAGAGCGTCGAGCAAAGCGACTCTAGTGTCACTCTGGTCTCTGCGGTCTCAGCTCACGCAGTAATACAGCTCGCGGCTCGACCTGCTCGACTCAGCGCCTCTGCATCGGAGTTTGTCCCCACTGGATATTGTTCTTCATAGTAATACCGCTATGTATATTACATTATTATGTTATGTATACATCAATTGTTTTTATTTTATTTTTATTTGTTTAAACTGATTAGATTAGGTTCCTGATGACTACTCTTACTATAGGATTTTTATTATGGACACTCGAATTTACGCTTTAATTACGAGCGAACCGATAAACGTATCGCAAAATGTGATACACCAATATTTTCCTTGTTTTATTCTGCGTAAGGCTATATGCAGCACTTTCGTTTTACAGTCAAATTTATATTTTTTTTTCTTATTCTGGTACAGATTTTGCGATTTTAGGCGTCTTCGAAAGGAAAAATATATGGCTTGCGATTTATTTGTATGAGGTTAATGAAATTTTAATACATTATAGCCAAATATATTGTTAATGTAAATCTCAAGTTACAACATTTTCCGATCACCCAAAAAACCACGCTAGTGCAAAATAAATCAATAATCAAAAACTTTGTCATATCGTGGAAATTTCAATAAACAATACAAAATTCTTACTCATTATCTATGTTACTTCAAAATAGGATCAAATAAGATCAAAATACAGGTATAGTACTGGAATAAACCAAGTTTAAAGGGCAATGTGCCTTTCATTTATTTTCTTTTGTAAATGAGTGGTGAGTCATGAAAAACAGCTAATTCATTTCAGGGAGTGAACAGTTCTGATCCAATCTCTGAAAAGAACAGTTTTGCCCATCTCTAGTGTGGCCATGTATGGAAGTGAAACGTGGACAATAAATAGTTTAGACAAGAAGAGAATAGAAGCTTTCGAAATGTGGTACTAAAGAAGAATGCTGAAGATTAGATAGGTAGATCACATAAATAATGAGGAGGTATTGAATAGAATTGGGGAGAAGAGGAGCTTGTGGCACAACTTGACTAGAAGAAGGGAAAGGTTGGTAGGACATGTTCTGAGACATCGAGGGATCAGCAATTTAGTATTGGAGGGCAGCACGGAGGGTAAAAATCATAGAGGGAGACCAAGAGATGAATACACTAAGCAGATTCAGAAGGATGTAGGCTGCAGTAGGTACTGGGAAATGAAGAAGCTTGCACAGGATAGAGTAGAATGGAGAGCTGCATCAAACCAGTCTCAGGACTGAAGACCACAACAACAACAACAACAGCTAGAAAATGTTGAACACAAACCACATGCCATTCCTGGTGAACCTTTAAATCACTGGGTTAAAGACAGACTGATAAAATCTATGGTCTGGCCGGGATTTGATTCCACTTCTTCTGGTTTCCAGTGTGTGTGTGTGTGTGTGTGTGTGTGTGTGTGTGTGTGTGTGTGTGTGTGTGTGTGTGTGTGTGTGTGTGTGTCAAGAGGTGGAAAGGGACCAAACTACAAGGTCATCAGTCCCTTGTTCCAAATAAAATAATGCCACAAGTGTGAGAATAAAACAAACGAGACTGACAACTCTAAACAGAATGAAATGGAAAATCACAAGAATGATGAAGGGCAACAAGCATGTAAATGGACAAAAGGGGACAAGAAAACCACAGAAACACAAGAAACTGAGTGAAGAGATTATAACAACAAAGCAGATTACCATGGCTGGTTAACCATGAGAATAAAAAAGGAGAAGCCAGCCACTCTGCAACACATTAGAACCTCCACCCTAGACGCACTAGGGTGGATGACACAGAGGGACAAAGGACATGCGCTAAAACTTAGATCAAATGATAAAACCCACCCTCACGAATAAAACGTAAAACTAAATCAGCGGATGAGGCATTGTCAGACAAAATTAGAGGCAACGAGTCCGGTAAACCAAGATTTCGTCACTGGGCAGTCAAAGTGGGACAGTGCACCAGAATATGGGCCACCGTCAACCGGGCACCGCACCGACACTCAGGCGGGTTTTCACGGTTCAGGAGGTGGGTCACCCAAGCATGGCCAATGCAGAGCCAGCAGAGGACAACTGATACCCTGTGAGAGGCCTGCATGGAAGTCTTCCACACATTCGTAGTACCCTTAATGACACGCAGTTTGCTGTGTGTACTGTTATGCCATTCCGTCTTCCAAAGCCGAAAAACCCTACAGCGTAAATCAGAAAGCAGATCAGGTTCAGAGATGCCCATCTTCTGAAGCGGTCTCCACGTAGCCTGTCAGCAAGTTCGTTACCTGGGATGCCAACGTGTCCTGGGGTCCACACAAACAACACTGAACGACAGGACCAGTACAGGGCACATATAGACTCCTGGATGGACACTACCAAAGGATGGCGAGGGTAGCACTGGTTGATAGCTTGTAGGCTGCTCAAGGAGTCAGTACACAGAAGAAACGATTCCCGGGGGCATGAACGGATACACTGAAGTGCATGAGAGATGGCCACCAGTTCTGCTGTGAATACACTGCAGCCATCGGGCAAAGAATGCTGTTCAATATGGCCCCTGTGGACATAGGCGAAGCCAACATGACCATTAGCCATCGAGCTGTTGGTGTAAACCACTTCAGAGCCCCGGAACACGTCAAGAATCAAGAGGAAGTGATAGTGGAGATCGGCACGAGTAACTGAGTCCTTAGGGTCATGCGAAAGGTCCAGACAAATCTGCGGCCTCGGTGTACACCATGGAGGTGTATGCGGATGGACCTGGATGGGACGTGGTAAAGGGAAGGAATCCAGTTCAGACAGAAGGGATCGCATGCGAAGCGCAATCATTAGCCCAGACCTGGGCCACCAATGTGGGAGATGAACTGCCGCAGGTGGAAAAAGGAGACGGTGATTTGGATGCTCAGGAGAACTACAAATGTGTGCAACATAACTGACGAGCAGTTGTGCACGTCAGATCTGCAACGGAGGGACTCCAGCCTCCACCACGACAATCATCACCAGACTTATTCAAAAAGCTCCCGTCACTAGGTGAATGCCAAAGTGGTGCACTGGGTCGCGTACACACAACACTGACGGAGCCGCTGAACCATAAGCCAGACTCTCATGGTCAAGGCGGAACTGACCAAGGGCTTTGTAGAGCTGCAACAGAGTAGAGCGATCTGCACCCCAGCTGGTGTTGCTCAGGCAGTGTAGGGTATTGAGGTGCTGCCAGTACTTCCACTTAAGCTGACGAAGGTGAGGTAGCCAAGTCAATCGGGCATCGAAAAACAGTCCTAAGAATTGATATGTCTCCACTACAGTGAGTGGATCATCATGAAGGTAAAGTTCTGCTTTCGGAGGAACGGTATGATGTTGACAGAAGTGCATGACACACAACTTAGTGGCCGAAAACTGGAAGCCGTGAGTGAGAGCCCATGACTGCAGTTTGTGGATGGCTACCTGTAGGTGCCGCTTAGCAACACCAGTACTGGTGGAGCAGTACGAAATGCAGAAGTTGTCTGCATACAGAGGGGGTGAGACAGACGGCCCTACAGCTGCTGCTAGCCATTAATGGCCACTAAAAATAGTGATACACTCAGTACAGAGCCCTGCGGGACCCCATTCTCCTGGATATGGGGGGGAACTATGGGAGACACTAACTTGGACACTGAAAGTATGGAGCGACAGGAATTTCTGGATAAAAATCGAGAGCAAGCCTTGGCGTCTGGAAAAGGCTGTTCGGATGGCAAACTCTAGACACACAAGATTATCAGTGGTAGAGTGCTCCTAGCGGAAGCTGCCCAACATGGAGCCAGTAGGCCACGTGACTCCAGGACCAATCCAACCGCCGACACACCACATGTTCCAGCAGCTTACAAATAACTTTGGTGAGGCTGATAGGCCGATCGCTATCCATAAGTGGGTTTTTACCAGGTTTGAACACCGGAATGATGGTGCTCTTGCGCCATTGAAATGGAAAGACACCACAGCACCAGATCCGGTTGAAGATGATGAGGAGATGGCGCTTGTAGTCAGACGAGAAATGTTTGATCATCTAATTGTGGATCCAATCCAATCCCCGGAGCTGTGTCGGGGCAATGTGCAAGTGTGCTGAGGTGCTCCCACTCCGTAAATGGGGCGTCATAGGGTTCACTGTGGCATGTAGTGAATGAGAGGACTTTCCTTTCCATCTGCCGTTTGAGGGTGCAAAAGGCCTGGGGGGGTGGGGGTATTTCTCTGACGTAGAGGCTCAAGCATAGTGCTCAGTAAAGTGCTCGGAAATTGAATTTGCGTCGGTACATAGCACGCCATTGATCGTAATGATGTAATGACACATTGCACCCAATGGTTGACACGTACCTTGTTCTTGGGGGTCGTCTTTTTCGATTTCTCACACTGTTCCTTGGGTTTCCCTGGCTGGGAGGACTTCCCTGAATCAGTCTTCGAGACTGATGATGAGCGTGAAACCCTACGGCCAGCTGATTTTGGGGTCTTTAGCCACTGACGGGTGTCATCTTTCCCACTAGCAGAAACCTGGGAAGGGGGAGTGGCTGAAGAGACCCCTTCCTAGCAAGAGGAGCCGAAGAAGCCTTACGCTTCTCTGGCTCAGAGGTGGGGATTGAAATCCCCATTGGTTGGGGGGGGGGGGGTGTTGCTCCCGATGTACGTGGGCAAGTGTAGTCTCCTGGGTCTGAGGGGTGACAGGAATTTGAGGAACTGATGGGGCAACAACTGTTCTCATCGCAGCGGCATATGAGGAGGTCATAGCCAGAGGATGTAGGTGCTCAAATTTCCTCTTAGCCTCAATGTAGGTCAGTCGGTCCAGGGTCTTATATTACATGATTTTCCTCTCTTTCTGTAAAATCCTGCAGTCTGGCGAGTGAGTTGAATGATGCTCTCCGCAGTTGACACAGATGGGAGGCAGGGCACATAAGAGTATTGGGATGCAATGGACGTCCACAATCTTGACTGATGGGGCTAGGAGTACAGTGGGAAGACATATGGCCGAACATCCAGCACTTAAAGCACCGCATCGGAGGAGGGATATATGGCTTGACGTCACAGTGGTCGACCATCACCTTGACCTTCTCAGGCAATGTGTCACCCTCGAAGGCCAAGATGAAGGCACTGGTTATCCCTCGGACCCCGATGGACGCGCCGGACGAAATGAAAATATCTCCGCTCTAAATTGGCGTGCAGCTCGTCGTCAGACTGCAAAAGAAGGTTGCTGTGGAATATAATACCCTGGACCATATTTAAGCTCTTATGAGGTGTGATGGTAACAGAAACATCCCCAACTTGCCACAAGCGAGTAATGCCCATGACTGGGCAAAGGATGCTGTTTTTATCAAGACTGATCCAGAGCGCAGCTCTAAATCCACAGGCTACCACAGCAGGTGGAGGCCACAATCCATTCTGGGGCCTGAGGCTGTAGGCAGCAAGAGGACGGAAGAGGGTGCAGAGGATGTGGCAATGGCGAGGCACGCTGTTGCCAGTGGGAGCCACTCCAGGAACAATGCTGCAATCAACCCTACCATTCAGCTAACTGGAAGGCTGCTGCATCAGTGACGCTCCTACTGGTCAGTGGCGCAAGTGACTGGCATGATAAGCCAGCTGCTCCCCAGTGACATCCACCACAAATAACCGCCAACCTCTGTGGTCTACTACAAGATCTAGCAGCCTCACCAGCTGCCAGCCGAAGGACCAGGCCCACATTGGAGCACCATGAGAAAAATGCAGTGAGCCATGGTGGTCCGTTGCGTGCAACTCATGGTGCAACAAATCCGTGAGACCCTATAGCTGGCGCCTATGCAAACGTTCCGCAGGACTGTACCTGTTGACTGGCTTTTCTCGGTATGAATCCAAAACACTTGACATTGCATTGTTGAAGTAAAGGCAGACACAGACTTCTTCATCTGAGTCTCGCAAGTATGTACAAAAAGCTCCACCTTCAAGTTAGAAGCTGAGTGAGATGGGGCGGTAGTCAGTTGCTGACTGCCACTGCAGATGCAAAAGTCCTTAAACTCCCATGACACAAACTGCCAACCATTACAAATGTAAGGATCTGAGGAGGTCCCTCAGCGGCAAAAATAAGTGATAATGCATGAACGGTGGCTGTCGGCAATGTGGAAAACAGCTTGGCTATGAATGGGAAATTCAATAATGTATCAACCACCAACTACTACATACTGTCCAAAAATGGAGGTGCAAAATCAATGCGTGCCCTGTCCCAAAAGTGTTCCAAGACCGGCCAAGGAAGATGTCCCATGTCAAGATCGATCGCCAGCCAGTATAGTAGATGTGATGATGTGCCAAAGCCTCCATCTGAGCCATATTCCAGTGCAACGCTTCCAGCAACTGGAGGCTGTGAGGATGTAACAGAGAAGTGACAACCACTTGACAGTATTGCTCCTCTGTTGCAAGCATGGAGAAAATACATAAATCACACTGGATCTGCACCAGAAAAGAGACAGTCTGGCCAACTCATGTGCTGATACGATTTTCCGGAAAATCAGGTCAGCAGCTGTCGTCGTCATGACCTCTTGTACTGCCAATGTTAAATCTGACAGGGTTTGCTCCAAGGCATCTTCTAATGCAAACACAAGAGCGTCTTGCTCAAACTTCGGATTGGGCCCCATCAGCAGCCGGATAAGTTCATCGGTTTTGGCATACTGGGCGACGGAGCAGTAAAAATGTCACAAGAATAGTTACTGAGAAAGAGAGCCCATTGCAGCAGCTGGTGGCAGTCCTATCACACAGTTTGGAATGAGGGTCAATTAAGGAAACTAACAGTTTGTGGTCAGTGATGAGTAGGAAGCTCACCCCATTCTCATAAACCATTTTAATTTCTACAGCAAGAGTGACAACGCTGCTAATCAAGATGATCGGAGGCCGACAGTGACTTGGTAACAACCAGGGAACAAAACCCTGTGAGTGGAACAAACTTGGTGTGTTAATTGAACTACAAGAAGCAGAGTGTCAGAATCCATGTAGTTATGTGTACAACAATATAAGCACAGCATGCGGCTAGTGTGGGTGGCTAACGACTGAGCACACAACAACTCTTGGCATAAGTGTAAGACTAACAACTGGCACATATACACCTGTGCCCACCAAGAATTTATGTTTACTGTGCCAAGCAAGTAACAATTTTTCTCTGCACACATTCTTGAAGTGTACTGTTTCATTGGGAATGGAATTCGATGTTAAGGCACTCCTATTTGCATCTGACAAACATTTCCTTTGATTCCATTTATCGTGCTTCCTACTCTTGCAGTCACATGTCCTAAGCCCAAATTACCACACTCAGCACATTACAGCTGATGACACTGCTTTGTTATGTGGCCCACCAGTCCATTTGACACTTGACGTCAAGAGGATTGAACTCTGCAGGAAAACTGGCCTGCTCCCCGTACTGCCACACATGTGCCCTCCGTGGCAAGTTTCTGAAATACTCTGCTGTACCACCCATGCCAGTTTATCTGCCTCTATTGCAACTGATGTACCTTCTCACATGATGTGCGCAATTTTAGAGAGTATGTGCCCATAGAGTTCACAGTCCCACTTAAAGAGGCCACCTGGGTTGGCTCTCTGGCGAGCCACCAAAGAAACAGCATTATTTAAACAATCACAAACGGGTAGCCACCTTATCGTTTACACTATATTAGCATTATCCAGTCATTATGTTTGGTGCTACACACAACGTGTGTCTTAGGTGTTGCTCTAGAGAGTACTATGTTCCATAAATCATGTTTGTTATTGCTATAACAGGGACGTTCGCTGGCAGAGACACTAAACTATTTAATAACTACCCATGCAAACCTAGTGACAGTATTACAAGCTTGTCTTTGAGGAAGATAGATCATTCTTTATTGTCATGTTGATGACGTCAGCAGGAGTCTTTCAATGTGCAGATCTCAGTTCAAGGTCATATACCATTAAATACTGCTAATAATGAAAATTCTCTACCAACAACTGTAGAGCAGCCAGTTGCTCCATCTTGACTGATGTGATCGTATGACATCAGACATCAGCTTCTGAGGCTAGAACAAGGGATGAACACACGTGTGTTTGGGACCACACTTGGTGTGGTGCACATCAAGCCAAAATGTTCACCCTGTAGCAATCACTGGTGTAACTTTGACTAGATTACAGTGTGGTGCACTTCCACAGCAGCACCAAGCTAGCAGTCACCAAATTAGATCACCAGTGCAACGCCTTCAATGCTGTTCCACAGTAAAATAGCATTAGAGTGAGGAACAAAATTTTTGAGCTGTCATAAACAACATCCAGATGTAACGCGCTTGTCCAGCACACATGGTTGCATAACGAGAATAAACACTTGGGAGCACCAAAACACAAACAAGCAAGGAGCACATTGCCACAAACAGTGTGGGAGAGAACACTGGGAAAACACAATTCAGCATCATGACGTCACTGCAAAGGAGGTGTAACAATATTCTGACAACAAGTCAGCGTGTAGTAACTGCACCAAAAGACTATGCAAGAAATCCATTCAGGCTGCAAACCTTGCATAAAAGAATGCTCTGAAGCTCTTAGGTCAGCAGATAATGCTTACAGGCTCCAACAACTGGAGCACATTCGATCACCCATACAAAGGAATAATGTCATCAACCACTGCATAGCTCTCCACTTCCTTCTCCTCACTGCAACAATGAGACTGGAGGAAGGCCATCACCTGTTGATGTACAATGAAGTGCTGCTAGCCACTGCCAGTTTGGAGTCTGCTTCTGCGATAAATAGAACAACAACTCTGAGAGATGACATTCCCAATAGTCACAATGGTGACTGACTGAAGATGAGGGCCAGGCAGATCTTCCATGGATAAAGAACTAATCCATCCAACTGCAAGCTGTTTAACTTGGGAATAGAGTGCCTGGTACCATCTCTCGATGGAAGTGCATGTACCACCTTATCGGCTGTATGCTGGAACCGCCCCTCAAACTGTCATCTGTGTCACTGTTGAGACTACCGCCCACTCGCCATCATGAAAACTGTCATCAGGTGTAAATAGATTTCTGGGGCAAGCCCCAAACACAACTACACTCAATGATAACGCTGAGACTTCGGGAGATGTCCGCAGTCACATCATGCTGTAGGGACATGCCGAGCTCCGTTCCGCCAGTATGATGCTGTGGAACTAACTGCAAACAACACCAGGGGCTATCAATGCACATTCCATGACAGGCGCTGATGTGGCACTCAGCGTGTTCCTGCGATGCAGACGCAGGACAGCTGCAACTAAGCCACACTGAATCACTGTAAAACTCTCAGCAATAAATGGATCTTAATTTAATGCTGTCTCACTGATGCATTGGGCATGGCACCGGTCCTCCCCACTACACCTCCTCTCATCCATCCTGGACCCTTGCAGGGGGCCACAGCCATTGAACCCCTATATTTTGTAGTTGGAAGTGTTTATGTCAACTGCTGCTCGTGTAGAGGAATCACACCTACTCATCAGTCACCACCACTGATATCTGTCATTATGTGATGTGGTGAGTGACCAATTTTTGATGGCCTGTTTCCTTTTTTCTTCTATTGAGTCAACAAGATATTCATATGAACTTAAGAGAGGCACCGTTTAGACCAAGGGAATCTGCAGATCTGGAGCAGTTCTGGGGTGTAGAGAGGAATATTTACCATTGAGAAAGTGCCAGTATTGTAAATTGTTGGGGCATGAATTACCCTCTACTACGGCAGCGCGTCCTGTCGAGCCATGACATCTAAGAAGGGTTAGTGTAATTGCTTTGCTTATTCATGCAGTGTCAGTGTACTGGGTTCTCATACATCCTGTGAGTCATACAATGACCAGAAATGCATGCAGTGACTTTAAATGAAGTAATTTTAGTTCTGAAGAATCAGGTAGCCACGTTACTCTGGTGTAAAGTATATCAAAACCAAGTTAATGAGGAGTTGCAGAAGGAAATGGAAGTGTTACAAATTGTGAATGGGCAGATGCAATCCCAGAGAGTGGACGCCAAGACCTTGTGCACATACCTGTCCCATCCATTGATCCTATGGCAGACAGTCTCATTACGCCTTTTTCTGGAAAGACTCCCAGAAACGTGTCAGTCTTCGTTAATATGAGGGCAACAACTACATTAGGGAAATGGTCTCGAGGAAATGTGAATGTGCATGGCTAAGTTACAATTAGTGGGTGATGCTAAAACATTTGTCAGTACCATGAAACACTTAGGACACACACATTTCACCAGGTGGCTGATGGGCTTGTCCAGGAATACCATAAGCAGAATAGACCCATCAAGTTTTTCAGGGAAAAACTCACTGGGTTAATACAGAAGCACAATGAGTTGGTTGAGACAGTCTCTGACAGAATTCATAAAGGAAGTTGTCATGTGGGAAGCAGAGAATAAAACCTTGTACATATTCATAAGGGGTATTTTGTTGGATATGTTGCAATAGGTGAAGATGGAAAATCCTAGTGATTTGTGGGATTGATGTTGCAACTCAGAAATGGAGTGATCATGGTGTCTTCTCCTCTGACGTTAAGTGTCAATTGGACTGGTGGGCCACATAACAAAGCAATGTCATCAGCTGTAATGTGCTGAGTGTGGTAAGTTGGGCTTAGGGCATGTGACTGCAAGAGTAGGAACCAGGATAAATGGAATCAAAGAAAATGTTTGTCAAATGCAAATGCCTTAACATCGAATTCCATTTCCAACAAAACAGTACACTTCAAGGATGTGTGCAGAGACAAATTATTGCTTGCTTGGCACAGTAAACATAAATTCTTGGTGGGCACAGGTGGACGTATGCCAGTTGTTAGTCTGGACCTCGTGGGTAGGGAGAGGCTTCAGTCTCCACAGTATAGGTTATGTAGAGCGGATAACAATAAGGTGGAAGAATCACCGAGAACAACACTGCTCACCTTCAACATTGGAGATAAGAGTTTTGAGGGGCATACTGAACTGTTGTCACATATTGGTGAGGAGAACTGTGCAATTCCCGGTCTTGATTTTCTGGAAAAACTTCACACTGTAATTGACCTTTCATGGCATACAATTAAGTTTTATCGATCTTGCTTTAGGCTAGGGGAGAGAGTTGCTAGTGAAACAATGTTGCAACGTGCTCCTGCCATAAAGATGTTGTCAACTAAACTGTGTACAATTACACTGAAGATTAATTTGTGAGATAACATACCAGCAAAGGACAGCAAAATTGATCTGAGTCAGTGTAGGTACAGGTTTACCAAGGGAACTGTGCATGGTAGAACTACTTAACCACAATGAGGAATTAGATAAGTCAATTGTATGGTGTGCAGGGGCATAGAACATATCATGCATACAGATGTTGGATCTATGGTTCCAGAGAGTTGGACAATTTTGGTATGGGCTAATGGTTGCCAGTTTCAGTATCTTAGAGGAAGACAATACTGACAGGTTGAGTATCCAGAAGTGGACCAACAGCATATGTGAGGAAGTTAAACATTTTCAATGGAAAGGTAGGTTGTCATGGTGTACATTGAAGCTAAGCAAGTTTAATTATGAGGTGGAGCACAGACCTGAGGAAAAGCACACAAATGTGGACACACTAAGCGTGAAGATTGGAGCTCTGCAAGCACTAGGAAAAAGCTTGTCAGAGTGGCCGACGGCACAAACAGCAGATGTAGACTGTCAGGTATTTGGGTCACAGCCACAGTTTGAGATGCATGATGGCTTGCTATGCAGAAGTTTGAAATGGCCATGTTGGGTGTAGAACAACAGATAGGAACGAAGCTGAGAATTTTTGGTGGAGAACTAGAAAATAAGATATTCATAAGAGTACGTGAAAGACTGTGTGTCACGTGTGCAAAGAGCGGATCTTAGCCACCAGTGTATTCCATTGCAAAGATTGCAGGAAGCACTGAATCCCTTTGAAATGCTCGGATTGTATATAGTTGGAACACTTAACAGGACAGCAGCTGGAAATAAATATATTCTGACAATAACAGACCATTTTTCCTGATTCATAGCAACAGTGGCAATTCTGGACCAGGGAGCAAGCACAGTGGCAAACGCAATGGTTAACTATCGGATGTTAAAATTTGGCATTCCTGATATTATAATTACAGATCTGGGTACACCTTTTACCTGTGTGTGTGTGGGGGGGGGGGGGGGGGGCATGTGCACGCTTGCATAGAGTTGATATGTGCTCAATGGTGAGATTATCACTGTCCTTAGAAATATTAAACAAAACTAATGTGGATAAAATGGTCAAAAATGTTATCACACAGTGAGGAGTAAACCTACAAAACGACACTTACTCACTCCCCTCTCACTCGTGTTGACTCACATATTCACTCTACCTCACATGACTTAAGACAACAGAGACCGGGTGAAATGTACTGTACCTGGGATTAAACCATAAATAAAATAACAGAGGAGCTAAAACAACGGCAGAGGAAATGTCACTGGCTATAAATTACAGCAAGCCAGTCACCCTGTTAACATATTAAGAACCTCCCCCTAAAATCTTTGTACCTCAACAATGGGGCAATAGTATGCAGGGGAATGGCACACAGAACTAACAGAGGATTGGAACATGCCCCCTTCGCTGTTACATCTGCCCTTTCGTTCCCTGCAATACCCGTGTGCCCTGGTGCCCAGCAGAAATACACCTCATTTCTTAGCCTTTGCAGTCAGAGGAGAGCATCCTGGATATTCTGGACTAGTTTGTATGCTGGGTACAAGCATTGTAGAGAGAAAAGGGCACTCAGGGAATCTGAACAGACAAGGAATTTAGGACCCATAACACATCTAATCTGCTTCAGTGCCCGCAAGATCATCTATAATTTCATGTCGAATACAGTAAACTTGTGAGGCAATCTGAACTTGAGGACATGATCAGGGAAAACAAAGAGCAACCAATGGAGTCCTCCTCTTTAAGCCCATCCATAAATGCTGCTGGAGTTGTAGCGCTCTTTTAAAATTTCATAAAATAATGTATTAAAAACTTAAGCAAGAGTGTCATCTCTACTGTAATCCACTAAATCTAAAATCAATCTCGGCCTCTGCAGTAACCAGTAACCAGGGTGGCTGTCAGCTAAAAGCCTGGATTTGAGCATGAACAAACCCCACACCAAGAGATTGCAGCACATACTTTGCGCAGATCCCAAACATCCTAGTTGCCTGGGGAGAGTTGGTAACATGGCTTTCGCAGCTGAACAATCAATGGAATGGTGTGGTATGGTAGGGAAGTCCAAGTAGTAAGAAACTTACCAGCTTTATGAATCAGGTGCAGTTTCTGCCAGATGGTAAGTGGTTGGTCCTGTAAATGCCAATGGCCAGCCCAATCTCTTCATGGCGTATAGCATCAATGATCTTCAGGTACTTAATAAGGCATTGCTGACCCATACACTGTGCACTCATAGTTCAGCCACGATTGTGAGAAGACCCTATAGAACTGGAGCAGAGAGGCTCTGTCCACTCCCCTGAACCTGTGGCTGACTCACTTCAAGATGTTCAGTGCCTTCTAGACCCTTGCCTTCAGGTCCTTTAAGTGTGGTAACCACAAAAGTTTTGAGTGAAAAATGAGGCCCAGAAATCTCTCTCTCTCTCTCTCTCTCTCTCTCTCTCTCTCTCTCTCTCTCTCTCTCTCCCTCCCCTCTGCAGTAAAAGTAAACCGAGCTTTGCAGCATACTCCTCCAACTTCTTCACTGTAAGTTGCAACTGAAAACTCGCTGATGCTGTATTGGAGGAAGAGAAGGATATCACAAATAAGGAGCACTGGATGTTATACTGTTAACGGCTATGGCAAAGAGTTGTTATACCTAAAACACTGTCCTTAGTAACACTATTCTCCTGCACAAAACAATCCGACAGCATGTCACCAATCTAAAAAGGGATCTTGACAGGAAGTATCAAATGAAGATGGAATGGTGGCCACAAAATCCCTATTGGTACAGCTGATTAAGAATACTGTGTCTCCAAGTAGTGTCATAGGCCTCATCAGTGTCACAAAATACCCCTAGCAATGCTGTTTGCATGGGAAAGGCTGCTGGATTTCCACCTCTAGCAGGGTCATGTTGTCAGCAGTTGAACGA
Source organism: Schistocerca nitens (assembly GCF_023898315.1). NCBI lineage: Eukaryota > Metazoa > Arthropoda > Insecta > Orthoptera > Acrididae > Schistocerca > Schistocerca nitens. Next base: position 278,567,651 of record NC_064618.1, on the reverse strand, counting down.
CATCTGAATACCCACTGAGAACAGCTAAGAAGCTGCCGTGTCTATAATAAAGTAACCAGATGACGATTGACCATACACTCTAGGGTCTTTCCCAAACAGCTTGTTAAGACGACACTCTAATAACTACTGGGACACATTTGGTACTTTCCTGGCTTGAGGAGAGGTATTAAAATTGCCCCTCACCACAAGCCACAAAATTAACCTGTCAGCAATATCAAATTAAAAAATTGTAAGAGGATTTCCTCTGGCACTGTTTGCAAGAGCTGTAGCATCCTGTATTGGATTTGGTCATGACCAGATGCCGTATCCAGCTGCCACATGGAGAATCGGCAGTTGTATGACTGGTGGATTTGAAGTTCAACTTGACCCTCTCCATGGTGGGATGGTAATGACAGAACACTGGATCCTGGCTGCCAGTGGCAGTAGCCAGTGCAAAATGCTCTGCCATTATCTGTGCAATGTCTCCAGCTGTTGTTTTTGAGACACCTGTGTTTCAACAAAGCTTCTAAAGGTAACAGACTGCCTGCACTAGAAATCCTCCTGATGGCTTCCCAAACTGCAGCTGAACAGGTGGAAACATCGATAAAGAATGCACAAATGCTTGCCACGACCTTTTCTTGCTCTCCTCGCCAATCAAAGGTTGTGAGGTTCTTCACCATTGGGTGGCACTTAAACCATCGCAGGGCAGCATGCCTGACCCAGCTTACTGAACGGCACTCTTCAATCCAGCAAGGGACAGGTTGCCACTGATGATGACCTGAGGGCTTCAGGATAAAGATGTCAGTGGCATGGTGGATCGCTTTTGTGATGCGGGCTCCCAACTACCAGATGCTGTTGTGGCATTCAAACACAATCATCTGGCTGAACAGCATTCAGTTGGCTCTGCTGATCATCCATCACGGCTACATTCTTTCAGGGCCTGCTCCATCCAGCAGCCGTGTTCAGAGTGGGAACTGGTCACCAGAATGAAGGTCATCAATGACTTCCCACTGATCAGAGTCCTCAAGGGCTGGAGAGCAGAATGAGCAATTGATGGATGAGGATGACACAGTAGTAGTAGTAGTAGTAGTAGTAGTAGTAGTAGTACAGAAATGAGTGGGAGTCCCTGTGTTGAGGATGCACAGCTCCTGAGGTGTCATGGTGCTCTCCAAAATCTGGTGGCAAGTAGGGGTTGAGGCCCACAATACATAATGGGCACTGAAGTCTCCTGGTAGGAGAAATGGCCGGGGGAGTTCTAGGAGTGGTGCACATTATTGACAAATCCAGCAATTCCTCCCTTAGGTCTTTCCCCAGTCAGGCCATCACTGCAATGGATAGTACAGCCTCATAGTACAGGGGCATCAGATGCTTTAAAATGCACTTCCTGCAAAAAACAAGCATAGGGGTATTCTTGTGTTAGGAATTTAAGTTCCTCCACATGAGTTCTGAACACATTAACGTTCCACTGTAGTATGGAAGCCATTTATCACTGTGGTTGCACTTTCACCTGTCTTTCCGTCAGGGAGGATTGCCCACACAATGGGTGCAGGCTCACTCTTTGGGCAAGATGAGTGCCCCCCCCCCCCCCCCCAGGCTGACTGACACAAGGTCCATAGGTTCAGAAGACGAATCATGAATGACGTCAGATAGAAGGATGTTGACACTGCCAGACTGTTTACTTCCCATCCCAGTCAGTGATTGATGATTTGCCTTTGATTTTTTAGCTTTGGGAGGCTTTGGAGTCAAAACTGCAGCAGAGGTAGCAGCAATGCTAGAAACTGGACTAGACCAAGCCATGGGAGGGGCAGGTAGCCCCACAACGTTGGCAACCATGGCCTTTTCCGAACAGGTTTTTTAAAAGATGAAGAAACTGAGGTAGCCTGTGTGTGTGTGTGTGTGTGTGTGTGTGTGTGTGTGTGTGTGTTTTGGGGACCAGGGGGAGGGGTGGAGAGGGGGGGGGGAGCAGCATGGCCTTATACATCTTTTTGGCCTCACCACACAGGAACAGGATTTGCTTTGTTGTTCTGCAGTCTCTACTCTAGACAGCATGATCCCCAGAGCAGTTCAGCAGTTCACACACTTCAGAGGAGACGAACAACTGACTGCTTTGTGGACAGCTTTTCCACATTAGTCACAAATAGCTTCTCCCTTACATCCTAAGGTGGTGGGCCCAAAGCACTGGCATTTAAAACTGCTTATTGAGTTGGAGACATAGGGCCACATGCTGAAACAACGGATACCCCCTTCACATGCTCTGGGAATGTCGTGCTACTGAGCTTGCTGAAACATTCCTTTCTACAAAAAGCACTTTCTGACATACAACATGCATTCTGTTACAAAATAGGGAAGTACCCAGAAGAAATTTAGAATCTGGAGGACTTGTCACATGAGGTCTCTTACATTGTGCATTGATACCTACCAGCAGCCCACCCATACCACTGGAGCGTGACAGAGGAGATTTCAAGTTTCTATCTTGGTCCCTTGAGCAGCTAGGGAAATAAGGGTGCACTTGCCAGAACCCCACTTGCCTGAGTAGCCTTATACAACCTAGATGCAGCAGCTTCCCCAGAAGTTGCCCACTAATGACTGTTCTACCTCAACAGCATTACATCTCACTGGCACACAGCAAACCTTGAGACGTGTGGTTTTTAAACACATATGTATCTTGTAATCCAGGTGGTCAAGTAAGATCCTCATTCCCTGTGAGACACAATGTTCCACTTCCGTGCTGAAGCACGCTCAGAGCTTACGGTGACTGAGGATTGACAGTGCTTACCAGCCCCCAGCTTTGTAACCCCAGTGTTGCAAAGCCTGTACCCAGCAAATGAATGCTGAGCCCCAAAGGGCTACAAATTTTATATCAGATGTGTTGAGGCAGTGGTGTCACCTGCTTCATATCTGAAAACTTTGCACTAGTCTTTTCCATCCACAAGTGAATGGGTGTACTGAGAGGGTTCAGTGCAGAGTTTCTAAAATGTTCTTTACATAAATAATCAGCATGACAATCAAGATACATATCTTAAATATGTCATCTCCACAAGTAATTGTGAAGTACACTTACGTACAGTTCTTTCACAATATGGGGTGGTATAGGGTAGGAACATGCCATCTCTTTTCAAGGTTCTGAAACCTAAATTAGGTGCTAATGATGAATTGGTGAACAAGTGTGCAAGAGAGGTTTGGCAAAAGGTTGTCAGGAATGGCTGTGGCAATGTACTGGGAAACTGTCGCTATACTGAGGTGGCCGGCAGGGTTTAGTGACAAACCCTTATATACCATAGAACACAACACAGAAGTTTTTAACTAACTATCATGGTGCATACAAAGTGATAGAAGTGAAATCACTGATACATGTGAAGGAGCAGCTTCCAATGGAGACATTTATTATTCATGTCAGCCAAGTCAAACCATTCAGTGCAGTGGCAAACACTTTGCCACAGATTCCATCACTGCAGGTGATATAGAATATGATACCAACGAAGCCAGTAGTTAAGAATGATTAGAATACATGCAGCATGCCATATGATCTAAGACTGCATGATAGGTAAACAGTATTTAGTTTCTTTTATCTCAATATGCATTTTTGTCTTGTTTCTGAACCACTGGGGTTCATACTACTGTGCTTTGGCAGTTTTTTGCTTGTTGTGTGCTGATTAGGTTGGGAGTCGATATTATTATATTTTTTATAGCGTTCTTCTTATGCATCTGCATTTCTTTTTAATAAGGGAGGGGAAGTGATGAGAAGTTCTTCACATCAACCAAGTCAATTCTTTCAGTGGAGGGGTACATGCTCTGCCACAGATTCCATCACTGCAGGTGACAGACAATACAAGAGCAAAGGAGTCAGTAGTTAAGAATGATCAGGATACATGCAGCTCAGATGGTGTGCCAGCAGGGGCAGCTAGAAATAATTTGGCAATCTTGCTGATGCACACCTCTTGCAGAGGGAAGAAGTGGTGGATTACAGAACCAGCCTGTTGAATCTAGAGTAGTGTTCTCAAGGCAAGAGGATATATTGTTAACAAATCATCGATCAGCGTTTAGACCAACTTTCAATGTCTGGAAGGTATCTTTTTGGAACTGTAGGAAGAGGTACAGAAAAAGGAGAATTCTAGCAGAAGTTCACTAATAATACTGCAGATTACAGCTCTTATAGTAAACAGAAGGAGTAGGTGACTGATCTGATGCTGATATCACTAGTTTGGAAAAAGAGAAGATGGGTAAATGCATGTGGGAAACTGTTGAAAACAGAGTTTGTGACAGCAGACAACGGGGATATTCATAATTTGAACAACACGGTGGGGCAGGTGCAAATGGTAGCGGAGGCTACTAAGTACAAGGTAGACTTTCGTACTAGCAAACTGGTCAACATTGAGCAGAATGCACTGAATAATATGAGGATGGTATGAGAGTTGGCAACAGAGTTGATGCAATATACAAAAGGCACAAAGTAGAATGTAAATAGTGATCTAGAAAGGTACAGAACCAATAGAACACACAGGATGAGTGAGTAGCTGTAGCCAGATTACCATGGGTTTTCGTGGAAAGTATAAATGATGCAAGGTTAGAAGCAACTACATTGCAGGGAGCTCTATTCCATGTCATACACAGGCAATTGAGCTCCACACTATTGCCACTGCAGCAGTTCCTACCTGACTGTGGAGAGCCCAAAAGTTATTGCACATAACCAACTGACGGCAGTTTGGCACCATTTTATCACAAGTCAGTAATCGAAGACATTATGGAAGGCAAAAGGTTGCATGTGTTGGCACATTTTCCAGCTGCAGGCTCGAATGCACAATATCAATGTTTGCTATATGCCTTAGCTGATGAAACGTTGCGCAGCATGAAACTGGGTACAGGTATGAACCAGTGAAGTGCTAATTGTCTTGAAAACGGGGGAATTGATTTTCCAATGTCCTTTGAAGAGCTGTGGTGTTTCCAGCAAGAGAGTAACATGGTCTGTCCAACAAGGGTGGTTTGGACTAACACACTGGCATATGAGATGCACCTGTTCCTATGGAAATCTGAAGCAACAGAGTATCCAAGTACTAACCCCCATCCACATTTTCGGAGAATGTGCGCACATTGGATAATGTGCGCACATTGGATTTATTTGGTATTTACTCCACAGGTTGTAACTCTGAATTGTTATGAGAACGGGAAGCCGGAGGGTTCGACTAAGATGGGACTAAGTAACAGTGGCATTCCCACAAATGGTACAGTTTGTGACACAGCCAGAAAAATCTTCCACTTCCAGCCACAATTATGGATACAACAGTGATCAAATTGACACAATCTTCGATGTTTGGCCACAGAAGAAATTGAAGATGCTGCCAGTTCAGAATTTTAGATTTTTGGAGGAGGAGATTAGTGATTAACGTCCCGTCAACAACGAGGTCATTAGCTACAGAGCACAACCTCGGATTAGGGAAGGACAGAGAAGGAAATCAGCCATGCCCTTTCAAAGGAACCATCCCGGCATTTGCCTGAAGCATTTAGGGAAATCATGTGAAACCTAAATCAGAATGGCCAGACGCAGGTTTGAACCATCATCCTCTCAAATGCGAGTCCAGTGTACTAAACACTGCACCACCTCATTTGGTTTAAGTTTTTGAATGATAGCATCACAGAAGAGGCATATTTCTGCCAGAACAGGTGTTGCAACACATTCAGCAGTACTAAGAGAAGTAGGATAACTACATTGTGAATATAAGCATTTCAGCTACCAGTACTGCAGCAACTCTGCTCAACATTTGTGTCATTTGTATTTTTTTGCAAACAAAAGACTGAATGACACCCAGAATTACCTGTCAATCAGTTACCAGTTGCCTGGTTTACTCATGTGAGTGAGTCTAATCATAGATCTACGCAAATAAAGGATAAAGAGTTGTCTGGGGATTAGGGTAATAGATTAAGGAAATACGTGTGAGGGTTTATGTTTTGTGGAATTAGATGTAATTAGAGGGAAAAGATACCCAATGATGAGCGAATTAATGATGAAGATGTGAACACCTATTTTAGTTAGTAAGAGGGAGGATGAGTGTGCACAAATTCGGATCAAATTTTATAAAAAATGGGAGAATGTTGCACAGCAAAATAGTATTAGAGTGGAGAATAAAAATCTCTGAGCTGACTCGAATGATGTCAGACATAGCACACCTGCCCAGCATGCAATGGGTGTGTACAAATATTAATACCTGGGGGCACTGGAACACAGACAAGCAAGCACACTGCCACAGACTGTGCAAGATTGTCAGGAACACATGATTCAGCACCGTGACATCATTGCAAAGAAGGCATAATGATATTCTATTAATGGGGCAGCATGGAGTAACTGCATCTAAGGGCTATGCAAGAACACCTTTCAGGCTGTGAACCATACATAAAAGAATGCTCTGTAACTAAACATTAGTCCAGGAGAGAATGTTGACAGGTTCCAAAAACTGAAGCATATCTGGTCACCTGTATGAGGGAATCACATCATTTACCACAATATAACCCTCCTCTTCCTCCCACTCAGTATCAGTCTGGTCATTCCATCTGCATCACTGAAATTGGCTGGAGGCCATGTTCCTTAGTTCCAGGACGACCTGTTGAGATACGATGCAGTGTTGCCAGCCACTGCCAATTTGAAGCCTACTTCTGCAATCTGCAGCCATCCGGATGTGGGTTGACCTTCGACTCTGCAAGATAATATTCCTGCCAGTCACAATGGTGACTGACTGAAGATGAGGGCCCGGCAGATCTTCTATGGACATAGAACTAATCTATCTAACAGCATGCAAGCTGTTCGAATTGAGAGCAGGACACGTGATGCCATCACTCCTTGGCAGTGCATGTACCGCCTTACCGGCTGTACTCTAGGATCACCCCTAGGGTTTTACTCTATGTCGCTGTTGGAACTACTGCCTACTCACCATCACCACAGCCATCAATTGCACTCAACAAGAGCAGCGAATCTTCGAAAGACGTCCACAGTCACGCTATGCTGCGGGGATATGCCAACCACCATTCTGCCCTGGATGAGGCTGCAGAACTGACTGTGGGCAAGATCAGGGACTATGAGCACAGATACCATGATGGGCACTGATATGCCTCTCAGTGCATTCCTGCAATGTGCATTTGGCAGCCATGGAACTGCCTCTACACATACAGTGTCTGATTAATGTTATAGAGAATACAAATTCTAGAAGCCCCCCCCCCACCCCTCCCACTTCTTTAGCAATTAATTGAGCTACAGTTGCTTCTTTGGACAAATTATCATTTATCTCTTGAAACAAAAAGAGTGCTGAATAGTAACCACTACTTAAAAGGAACACTGATTTACTATCCAGTTCTATGGACTGAAAGTTATATAACAACAAAAAAGACTGGCATAAGACAGAACAACGGAGACCCAATATTATGTCAATATCTGCCTAATGGTCAGAACACCACAATAAGATTAATAACTGAGCTAACCAGCACTTTGAAATTCCTTTCCCCAACTATCAGTTAGAACATTACTTGTTCCTCAAAAATGAAAGATCAAACATTAGCAACATATTCAAGACAACCATGCAAATGCAGTTACCAGAAGTGATAAAAGAAATGACCAATGGACGAAAAATATCTAATCAACAATTTGTAGATGATGCCTTCTTCAGTCCTGATCTCAAAGCAGAATGGACACACTCAAGATTCGATTAACAACCAAACTGTCACCATTCAACTTAACATAGATCTTGGGCTATGACACAGATCAGTCTGTCATCACTTCAAAGATATCACATTTACATCTGATGGTTTCACCAACCCACAACCAAACAGAAACATTCTAACCTAACCTAGATGTCAGACTATATTACAGATCAGTTTGCCATTCCAACTCCACTACATTCCAAAAACTATACAGACATAAAAGTAATATTGTCTGTGTTCTCTATTCTTTCTGTTAACGCCAGATGCCACACCATTAATTTATACGACAAAGAAAACATCTGGTATTGATAAGTTCAGCTGAGCCCATACCATGTCAATGTTTATTTCTAAGGCATAACAATAACGGAAAGGCAACCACTTAACTTTAGAGGAGTGGTATGCAACATACAGAAACACATAACAGGAAACAGTTAACACTAGCTTTTGAGCTCTTATTCTTTTCTAGTATGAATACAGAGCTCTTATTCTTTTCTAGTACACACACACACACACACACACACACACAAACACACACACAAACAAAACATCTGCACTTGCAGTAGCAGCAAAACTGATTGTTGAATATCAACTATCAAAAGTAGTTACCTGGGTAGATTGAGGCAGGAAGGTGGTAGGGAAGGATGCATGAGGCAAGGGAGGTAGATGGGTGATGACAGAATGGTGTGAGGCAGGTCAATTACTGGACGACTCAGTGGCTGCACAAGAAGAAGAAAGGAGTTCAGAATGTAGAGCCTAACTGATTTGCATGGGGAAGACACAGTGTGGACACAAGAGAGAAAAGGTAAGGTCAGGCAGTGTGGAGCACATTAGCAGAGGTTTATGTTAGGGGAATTGGGAGAGCGCAGAATATGCTGTTATGCTGTAGAGACAATTGCTACGGTAACTTCCATCCTGCAACTCTCCAGTTCATCAAGCAGCTTGGATTGAACAAGGTCATGGTGATTTCCAACTCATTATGCGTACCATCAGCGCTCTACACATCAGCAATACAGCGAGATAACATTGCTTATCTTAAGAATGTAAAATACAAGGCGATTTAGCTGCAACGGTATGGATCTTGAGTGAACTTGGACTCCACACCACCAACAAAATGAGGACATGGACATCCTTGCAGTGCACGACAGACGCTTACTGACAGAATGGGTCCAGTCGCATTACTGATCTTAATGTCAGAGCATGTAATTCATGGACAGGGGAAGAAGAAGACACAAAATAGAGAGAGACTGATCACTGTAATGTGGACCTTGCTCTGCTCAAACCAAAGTTTATGTATTGGACATGTGGTTAATAATAGCTAATATCAACAATAAGGATCCATTCACATAATGTAAACTTCACAAATTAACTCCAAAGGATAGGCGTTTAATACTATCAAACCTCTTTGTGCGATTCAACATCAGGAGGTCACTTAAATCACATATTCTTTTGGTGTGAGTGGTAATGCTATCAGATAAATGCTATCAACCATTAATTAGTTTCCAGAAAGGGGTGCACTAAAACTAGCACAATTTCTCACAAAATAAAACACAAAATTACTGAGAAACATCAACCAATTCGGGGCAGAACCGACAACTTTTCAGGCATGTATCAACATCTGCATACTTTGTCTTAAGCGGCCTATACTATGAGCAGACCAATGAAGTGGCCATGGAGAGCCCTGTCTCTCTGGTGATAGCCAACCTATTCATGGAGATTTCAAAGAAGTAGCCCTGGAAACCACCGGACTGAAGACTGTATGATTCTTCCAAAATGTGAACAACACATTTGTAATATGGCCACATGGAAAGGATCAACTACAAATATTCTTACAACATCTAAATTCGATCTGTAATAACATACAGTTTATTATGGGCATCGAGAAAGATTGACAACTACCCTTTCTTGATGACTTTGTGCACCACAGGTCAGATGGCTTGCCAGGTCACAGTGTGTATCGCAAGGCCACTCACACTGACCTATACCTACATGCTTCCAGCTGTTACCACGCGGCTCAGCTAAATGAAATGCTCCACACCTTGGTACACAGAGCGCATACAATCTCGGATGAACAGAAGCTATCAACAGAACTCAAACATCTGGAGACTGTGTTCCGCAAGAATGGATACAGCAACCACCAAACCCTAAGAGCCTTCTGACAACGTAAGTGCAGTAGGGACCAAGGTGAAGAACAAACCAAAGAAATGAGAAAAAAGGCCTGACATTTCTACCTCTTGCAAGCAACATGTCATCCAAAATAGGGAGACTATTGACGCAACACAAGATCGACACAGTCTTCAAACCACCACCTAAGAAGTATGCAGTACTAGGAACAGTGAAAGACAATATTGGTCTCAAGAAAGTGGGTATATACAAAATTCCTTGCAGCTGTGGCAAATCCTACGTTGGCCAAACAATTCGTACGTTGGGAGATCGATGCAAATAACATGAATGCTACACCTGCCTAGGTCAACCAAGCCAATGTGCCCTAGTAGAAGACTGCATAAACACTGGACACACAGCTAATTATGATGAGACAAAAGTACTAGCCTCCACAAACTACTAGGACTGCATCTTCAAAGAGCCCATAAAAATTTGTGTAACAGACAACCTAATCAACAGGGGCACTGGTTACCAACTCAGTAAGACCTGGGAATAATACAAAGCACTATGCAGGAGCAATGGTGCAGTGGACACGAGATCATTCCGCGATGGCTGCCAAGGAGATAGTGCGTCGCCCCCCCCCCCCCCCCCAAAAAAAAAAAAAAAAAAAAAAAATCACTTGACGCAGCCTCCGCTTCTCCCACCACCGGACGGGCCGCACACCATCGGCACATGGAATCACACCTGGACCTACAAGGGGTAAATACTAGCGGTGGAAAGTGGACAGACTATTATATCAGCACCATCTGATGATGATGATGATGGAATGGTTATTCGTCAAAACGTTGTGGGCATTTGACGATGGTATCTGGCTGGACTCCCGAGAACATTTATGCCAGGAAGGCTCTGGTTACATATCAATCAATCATGATACCTCTTTCTTATATATATTGCATACACTGAACCTAACATAGTCTACACGAGATCTGTGTATATTATTTTACTACCTGGTAAATACACGAGATACTTTATGTATTCATATTTATCATAATTCCCAACATTGGGTGGTGACAACGAAAACATTGTGAAATGAAGAGACACAACAAATTTGAAACACAGTGGCAGTTGATGAAAGTTCAATTTATGAAGATCATCAATCATATTATTTTCTTTTTTCCTAAGAGAGGATAGCCACACTGTACTGCCTCTTGCTGGGAACACCCTTGGAATTTTAAGGTGCCATGCTATCGAGCCTATTGGACTGATACCTCAAACATAGTCTTCTTGCATTAATAACATCGCTGTCTAGCATTCTAAATCCAACGAACCACATTTATAGTCCGAAAGCTTTGGAGCTTACTTCACGCAGCAGCAACGGTTATACATTACATGCCTTTGTCTCTACTGCACCATGTCAAAACTACCGCTCTCTTCACTTCGACATTAAAATTTCTTTATTCTTTTTTTTTACCTCTGTGTCGCATGTTTGCAGACTGTGATTCATGGTGGGTATTATTATTTGCACTATTGTTTCCTAAGTCTAATATGACATACATTCTTCCAAACCAACTATATACACACAACTCAGATGACAAGGAAGGTGATGCGTGGGAATAGTACACAACAGATTTACATTAACTTACCATCCGAGTTCGCTAACTGAAGAGCCTCCTTGCTTTCATTTAAACTTCCTCCGGTAATGATTATTTTCTCCAAACCTATATTCCACGCACGCTCGAGAACACTGTTAAAATCATCGTCGTGCTTACGCTTTGAATGGTATATTCCTCTAAACATTGGGTCCGTGAGATTCGCACCAATATCTATTAACATATCATAAAGTTAATACCATTATTGGAGATAATTAATACAAACACTCTAATCAATATATAGGAATGGAAAAGAAACAGTATCTTGAGTAAAAATGGTGTTTCTTGATACTGACCGATAAACTTTCTGCTGGTGCACATCCTGACAGTTGTTGACAACACCTTATTTACTGCCAACGCTATTGTAATATTTCTCATCCCACATTCCAACTTTAATGTTTATTTTACCTGCTTCTGCAACAAAGATAGTATACTTTCTAATTCCAAGGGGATATGGTGTATGTCAAAGAAGTAAACTTCCATATCTCTCGGGTGCATGTGCGTAAAGTCGAGCTTTCACGTAAAGCTAAAGTGATGGCGCTCGATTGACACCATCGAATTTCTAAATGGAAAACACTGCCCACTTAACTGAAAATTCGCCACTTGGGCCTGTTGTCGGGCATAAGTGGACTATACCAGCGTACGAAGGAGAGCGAGTACACTGATTGACTGATTTTGACTGATTTTTATTTGGCCCCGTTTGATTACATTATATACATAATGTGTACTCGTAAAATAGGACAGGTCAAGTATAACCGAGGATTCGCGCCATTGCCTTACTTACACAACCGAAGTCTATGTTACATGACCACTGATGAGCATTTGAGATATAGCGCTCCTCAGTATCCATGTAATTAATTTCGACAAATACTGTTTCAGGAAAGCTATAACTGTATTCGCAAAAGGCTGAATCTTTACCATACAAGGACAGAAGTTTTTTAACAAAGAGAAACAAATATAAACAAAGAATAAACAACAATCCCAGTTTTCTTTCACGGAATAAACAACAACGTGTACTGTGCGCTCAATCTGATGATGAAGATTGCCCCACAGCCCTCCTGCGGTAGAGCAGAGCTCTGGGAACGTAGGGATACTTGTATGCAATGCGTCTGCCAGCTTTAGAATGTCTCAGAGGCATCTGTGGCTCTTCCACAAAGCCTGCCGGATTCGTTGAGGGTAGCAGCCTCTCTACCTACGTCGTCTGTTCTTTCTGCCATTCCAGCGGTACAGGAGCCGTCTCTATCTGTCATTGCTGTCCTGCTTCTGCCTTAGGCAACAGTATGTGGGCACGTTTCCCTCAGTCTATGGAGACGGTTTGCTGCTTTCCATGAAACTCTATTTTCATCACGTTGCTGTCTCTTGTTAATACCACGTATAGCCCAGAATAAGGCGGTTGCAGGGGTGGTCGTATTGCATCTGTTCATAACCACGCATGGGAACAGTGCTCCAGGTCTTTGGACACAAAATGCGTGCCCTCTCGGTGTCGAGAACTTGGTGCTGGACGTAGTTTGGAAATGTATTCTCGCACTTGCTGCAGAACAAATGACGTGTCTCTCGCTGTTGCTTCGGATGGTGCAGCAAAAAATTCTAATGACAGGTGTAGGACTTCACCATAAACCAGCTCTGCTGTGGGAGCTCCTAAATCTGGTATGCAAGTGATCCATAATCCCAATACCACTGGTAAAGCTGAAGTCCAGCTCTCAACATGGCACATCAAGTCAGCCTTCAAGGTCCAGTGCCAACTCTCGAACATGCCATTACTTTCAGGGTGGTAGGCTGTCATGTGGTGGTGCCAGAACCCACACAACTTTGCCATCTCTAAAAATAGGGTGGATTCAGATTTTGTCACATGGAGGAGGCAACCAAAACAAGCAATCCAAGTTGCCATCTCTGCCAATATGACAACCAATGGCACTGCTTCTGCCCATTGGGTGAACTGGTCTACAGAAGTAAACAAATAAGGTACTCTTCTGAGGGCGGCAGCAGTCCTACGATGTCTAGGTGAACATGTGCGAACTGCTCCATAGATTGTTGAAATTCTCCTATTGGTTTGTGCACATGTCGTCCGACCGTGCATTTTTGGCGTGCCATGCACGTTTTTGCCCACCTACGGCAATATTTCTTAATTCTTGGCCACGCAAAATGGTTCCTTCAGCAGTTTTACAGCACTGTTTGCACTGGGGTGCGCCAGTCCGTGAATGCTATCGAAGGTCGTCTTCCGCAGCTTTCAGGAACAAAAGGTAGAGATTTATCTTACGATATGTCGCACCAAGTGCTAACTTTTGTCCCTGCCAACCTCATTCACTGAAGTTTCAGTCCAGTAGTGACGTCCTGCTGGTATTCTCATAGTGGGTCCGTGGCCTGTGCAGCTGCCAAATGTTCATAATCGGTTTTCTGCGAGATGATATTGACCCTTGACCAGAAACCTGCCGTGACTTTTTCCGCCCCTCAATAGGACGCAAATCTGTCGTGAACTGGCCAATGAACTCTAGTTGTTGGGCTTATCGTGGAGAGCAGGATTCTCTGAATGCGAATGTAGTAGGTTTGTGATTGCTGTGGCCTCCAGGCAGCGACGAAAATACTTTACAGTTTCGTACACTGCCAGAATTTCTTTGTCATGCGCACTCCATTTGACCTGCTCTGCTGTGATTTTGCGTGAAAAGAAATCCAGAGGCTGCCAGTGGTTACCTGCAAATTGATGGACGGCTGCTGCTATTACCTGTTGACTTGTGTCAACCACTATAGCCAACGCTGGTTGCAGTACTGGGTATGCAGAGAGAACTGCTTTCTTCAGACCTGTTTTCATTTGGTGAAACGCCTTTTGCATGCCTGGAAACCACTTCAAGCACTGCTTGCCAGTCCTGTTTTTTCTCGCCAGTGCCGCTACAATGGTGCCTGAAACTCGGGTGCCTGTGGCAGGTGTCGACTGTAGAAATTTATTGCCCCTAAAAATCTTCTAAGTTCTTGGTAATCAGATGGTTGAGGTATTTCTTCGACAATGGCTGTTTTATCCGTCGAGAGGGCGTATGCCATCTGCTGACACCATGTGACCCAAAAATGTCGCCTGCTGCTGTCGGCTCATGCATTTCTCCTCATGGATAAGTTCTTTCGAAAACGGACCTGAGATATTCTTCATGCATCTCTTTTGTCTCTGAGTACACCAATATATCATCTAGGTATCCGAAACAACACTTTAAACCCCATAGTATCTTGTCCATGAACCTCTTCCATATCCACACCAGGTTTTTAAGTCCGAAAGGCATTCAGATGTACTCAAGCAACCCAAAAGGTGTTGTGACTGCCGTCTTTGGTATATCCGCCCCTGCGACTAGTATCAGATGGTATACCTTCTTACAGTCAATCACACTAAAGACTGTTGAATCTGCGAGGACATTTGTAAAATCTCTGTCGTAGGGAACTGGGTAACGGCCTAGAACCGTGCGGGCATTTAAATTTCAATAGTCAGCACAACGGTTACAAGTACCATCCTTCCTTTTTGTTAAGTGTAACAGTAATGCCAATGCGCTATTGAAGGTATGTAGCACACCTGCTTTTAACACAGCCTCGAATTCGGCCTAGGGCTAAAATGACCAACATTGTGGTGCTGAGTGACAGGGTATGATTCTAATGTGGTGTACTGTGCTATGTGACAACAATTGCTGAAATGCCCTTGTGCTGCCATTTTCGCCCCATACCACCTCCTTGCACATGAAGCCTGCGGTGTGACATATGTCTCCTCCAAGTGTACCTATGACAACTTCATCATCTTTTTTAATCCGTGGAGCACTGATATTTATCTCGTCCTCATATTACACAGTAAGTCGGTGCCTAATATGGCCTCTGCTACACAAAGTTGCAGTGGCAGCTCCGTCTAAATCCTAAACCCCCTCCGTTTCGTAGGTACCATAAGTCGTTGTCAGTGACGCATTTGGTGTAGTGAGGTGCACATGTGAGGTTGTGGTGGTAGTCTGATAATCGTTGAATGGCAGTGCACTGACATCTGACCACGAGTCAATCAGATAGAAACAACATGACCTTAAGTCTTTAATATACAGCCTCTATGAAGGGGTGGATAACATTGACAAATTACTCACCATCCCGGTTCCCTCATCGTACTCACCTCCTTGCTTAAGGCGCTTCTGTTGATTCTGACGGCCTGCCGCGCCTACTGCCGACCGCCGTTGGCGTTTGGGTATGCACATGGTCCAGTACATCTCGTGGTCTTGTCGCCGAACCACTAGTGGTGGCTGCCACTGTTAGTCCAGTTGTCATCTTTCTTTTGACCAGGTGAGCTCTTCCTGTACTGTAACAACTGCGACACTTGTCTTTGTGATGTGTCAGCATACCCATGAGTTCATCCAGCTGTCTGGGCAAATCCCCACACTGACTCCTCAATATAGCTGCTGTCGCTTGCTGCTCACAATCTTCCACAACCAATGTCATACATGCCATGTACGTATTGTCCATTGTTGGGTAAAATTTGGCTGCTGTCGTTATCAATACCTGGACATCATCTTTTGTGTAGGTAACTATTGTCACCTTGAGTGCTTCGGGCATCTGTGCCAGCCAACTGTGCCACAGTCTCATGTCTGGTAGGTTTTCTTTTCTGACAATGGCATGTAGTTGTCACCAATACTCGGAGCGGGTCCTGTCGCCCATCTGTTCATTCTTCAACATCTGATGTATGCATTGTTCAAATGGTTTAGATATTCTATCGATCAATAACTTCTTTGAAAATGTATATTGCCATTCCGTCATGGGCCAAAGTATTATGTCTGCAGCTTTAATAGTAGCTTTGGCGTCTAATATGTTTATGGGTGCTGCAGACCTCGTATGTTCATCAGTTATTACATTATGATCGAATGCCAATTCAAGCTTCACAAAACAAAGTTTTGGTTTTCCGGGAGGAACTGTGGTATTTGTGCTTTCATCTGAAGCTTGCTCATCATTGCACATTTGCAGCAATAGCCACCTGTGGACTCATCGATGGACTATTTTGCTTTTCTACTGCCGATTGCAACTTCCTGATTTGTCTTTGTAGCTCGTCTTGAATGCCTACTAGCTGTTCTTGTATATACATTCTCGTGGTCCTCGAACCCGACGGTATAGATCGACTCTGTCTTTTCACGTGCATATTTCCACTTGTTTGTGAGGTCACCATTTTATAGCGCTCCTCAGTATCCATGTAATTGATTTCGACAAATACTATTTTAGCAAAGCTATAACTTTGTTCGCAAAAGTCTGAATCAGTTCCATACAAAGAGCAAAGTACACTCTTTTAAAAAAAACGTAAAAAAAATAAACAACAGTCTCTATTTTCTTTAACAGAATAAACAGCAAAGTGCACCGTGCTCACAGTCTGGTGATGGCGATTCCCACAGAGATGTAAGATATGTAACAATACAGTTCGTAAATTGAAGGGGCATCGCTGCTGTCAGCTGCAGCAGGACATACAATGCAATTTGTGGTTGATGTATGATGGCTACTTTGTATATTAAGCATATTTATTTCATACTGTTTGGCACTGGCGTTTGACGGCAGTGACATCAGAAACTTTGAAATTATGGACATAAACTGTATTCAAATTAGAATTACGTTAATACCTTCAGCTGCTAACGAGAGTTGATATATATCAACGGGGACAGGTGAAAATGTGTGCCCGGACTGGGACTCGAACCCAGGATCTGCTGCTTACATGGTAGATGCTCTATCCATCTGAGCCACCGCATGCACAGAGGATAGCGGGACTGCAGGGACTATCTCGCGCACGCCTCCCGCGAGACCCACATTCTCATCTTGTATGTCCACACACTACATTCGTAGTGTCCCACCCCAACACACTCATTACACGAGGAAGACATTCTTACCAAGTCCCGTAAGAGTTCGGGGAATATGTGTGCATCTGCACGGAAGAAGAAGGTCATGGCTGGTATTGCCAGAACTATATACTTATACTATATACGGTTCACTGCTCTCACGAGGCCTCCAGGGGCCCCACAAAAGGTATGTCATGATACAGTACGCTACATTAATACAAAGGCTGGCCCCCCGATTTCATGCAGACCCAGACGATTAGCTCCCGACTGGTACGCGATCGCTAAGGCAGAGTTTGATGGTATGCTGGCCGAGGGCATTATGCACCCATCTAGTGGGGCGTGGTCGTCACCCTTGCATTTGGTGCCTAAAAAGAACGGCATGTGGCGGCCGAGCGGCGACTACCGAGCCTTAAACGCGAGAACAATTCTAGACCGCTATTCAGTGCCTCTCCTGAAAGACTACAATCACGCACTGCATGGCAAACAGGTGTTTAGTGTGTTGGATTGTGCCAAAGCATACATACAAATTCCGGCTGCTGAGAAAGATATTCCGAAGACAGCCATTACAACGCCTTTTGCCTTGTTTGAAAGCTTATTTATGACGTTTGGCCTGAGAAATGCCGCAAAAACATGGCAACGAGTCATTGATTCTGTATTACGAGGGTTGCCATGTTGTTTTGCCTACCTAGACGACATACATGTCTTCTCAGCGACGCCAGAGGAACATGAACAGCATCTCATCGAAGTTTTTGAACGCATTGACAAGTATGGCATTGTTTTGAACGTCACTAAGTGTGCTTTCGGACAACCAGAGATGACGGTTTTAGGTCACCTAATTTCTTCTGCGGGATCGCGCCCTTTGCCAGAGAAAGTTAAAGCCATTTTGAATTTACCTCGCCCAGAGACAGCCAAAGAATTACGTAGATTCCTCGGTATCCTCCATTTCTATCGCTGCCATCTGCCACATGCGCCAGAACTTCAAGAACCACTTACAGCAGCGCTGGCCGGTCCGAAAACAAAAGGCAAAGCGCCTGTCCTGTGGTCAGCCAGCAACGGCATGGTTGAACGGTGGCACCGGTTCCTCAAAGCCGGCCTACCTTGTCACAAATCGAAGTGGACCACCGCTCTTCCTTTAGTGCTACTCGGCCTCTGCAACATCACTAAGCCAGACCTCGACGCATCCCCTGCTGAGTTGGTCTATGGTGAATCCCTGTGGCTACCAGACGAGTTTATTGATCCAGGTGCCTCACTGGGGACTTATCACATTCGTCCCAGTTTATAATCTAATTGCGGGATCGGATTTCACACATGCGACTGCATCTGGTATCGCAACATGGGACACAGCATACATTTGTATATAAAGAGTTAAAGCATTGCACCCATGTCATGCTATGCAAAGATGGCATTAAGCCAGCATTCACATCACCTTACACTGGAATACACCGCATAATAAAAAGACGGGACAAAACGATGGACATTATGGTGATTGGAGAAAGCAGCATCAGTCGACCGAGTTAAACCTGCTTTTGTCTTGGAAGAATCTTTAGATGAGTACAGTTCCCTCCACCGACTGGCATTTTCGCTAGCTGATAATCCAGTACCTCAAGCAGCTCCTTCAGTGCAGACGCAATGTACAACGTGATCCACATGGGCTGTGCACTTTCCGGCCATATTCAAGGACAGCGTCTGAAGCAGTTACCAACTACAGCGGCGTTCCGCTCTCCTGTGAGGGGGCTGTGTGGCGACTAAGGCGGTCGCGCGGCTGGCTGCCACTGTCAACTGACGGAATGCAAGTGTCAACGAGGTTCGCGTGCCGGCCGCGAGGAGCGCTGACATATACTTACTCCTTGCCGCGGCGCGCCAGCGTTCCACGACTTTTAAACGATGTGTTACGTTATAATTGTTCTGTTGTTGATTTCACAGAACGTTTCTGGGGAGTTCTACCCAAGTTTTCTGTAACGTTCCATTGGGTACTATTGTTTAATGGAAATGGAAGTAAGCGTTTGGCGTCACTGACCGGGAGGCCCCAAAGGGTACAAGTCCGGCCGCCTGGGTGCACCTCTTCTTACATTCGACGCCACATTGGGAGACTTGCGCGCCGGATGGAGATGAAATGATGATGAAGACAGCACAATACCAAATCCCCGAGCTGAGAAAATCCCTGACCCAGCCGGGAATCGAACCCGGGCCCATAGGACAGCAAGCCGTCATGTTGACCACTCAGCTGTTGGGGCGGACATTGTGTAATCACTGCCTATGTTATGGGTTCTTTCCTGAGTTATCTTCAATAAAAACATGAGAAACATAGAAGACGTACTTCTTCCACAAAAAGAACGCGATAGTAGTGAGCCTAACGCACAGTAGGAACACACCGATAGCTTGAAAGAGAAATTCAAATAAACAATAGAAGTATTCCTTGTAGAAAGTACTTTCTATTTAGTCAGTGAATCCATAGTAGATGCAAAAAATTGGAAATGAAATAACGTGTAATAAAATTTTAAAAAATGTATATAGGCAGAATGGCAGTAGATTTAAAAAGTGTACTTATGTATAGTATAACAGAATTTAACTGTACATAGGTAGATTGTATAGCAGACAAGAAAGTATTATTACATGTCATGTTATTCTATTGAAAGCGATATACCTGTGTTAGTTAAATAGTTTATGTGCTTATTATTTTGTAAAACTGACAGTGCAAGTATGTGCTTGCATCTTATCCTCGTATGATCCTCCAACACTGCTCAATACAATAAATCAATAGTATGCTCCTTACTCTGTATATGCTTTGTCCTTCTCTATACTGGGGTCTATGTTAAGTTAATATTCGTAATCTACTCGGTTATTGCTTGAGGTCTATTTTTAGATGGGCATTGAGATTTTGAGGTTCCACATTTGTAACTATGCAGGTTGTTGTATACTGATATTTCAAAATATTTGTGTATGTTTATTTATTTATTCCATGTGATCTGATGGTACACAGTGTGTTGCAGATGTCGGAAAATATCATTTAACATTGTTAACATATATTAACGTAAGCCTATAGTATCCTAATGTATTATGTTGCTCAATGTTTTCAATTTAACACAAACAGGAAGATTACTGTGCTAAGTATTCATTTACAGAGTAAAAACAGTGACACAACAAATATGACTTCACGGCTTTGCTAAATTTTATGTTGTCTTTGATGGACTTAATACTAGTGGGAAGATTGTTGAACAGTTGGAGGCCCATGTGGAAAAC
Organism: Schistocerca nitens; assembly: GCF_023898315.1. Classification (NCBI taxonomy): domain Eukaryota; kingdom Metazoa; phylum Arthropoda; class Insecta; order Orthoptera; family Acrididae; genus Schistocerca; species Schistocerca nitens. The sequence goes on along the minus strand of NC_064618.1, from coordinate 278,547,184 downwards.
TCACTTTTTACACAGTTGAGTGTTTGTACGTATAACATGCAGGCTTGCGTTTTTCCTGGTGTTGTGTTCATGTATTTTATTATTTTTTACGACTCTGGGGTCAGTTGGCACTATGTGTTTTCTGAAGAATTTTAGAGTCTCAAGAATGTAGAGGCAAGGCAGTGTAAGGATTTCCAACTTTCTGAAGATGGGTTTGCAGGAGTCTCTGGGTTTGCTCCCAGTAATAATCCTCATTGCTCTCTTCTGGATTCTGAATGTGCTCAGAGCAGTTGGAGCATTTCCCCAGAATATTACACCATATTTTAGGTGGGCTTGTATGTAAGCATAGTATGCACTAGTTAATGTTTTCAGGCTAGCACATGTTTTCAGTACACTCAATGCATAACAGCCAGTACAAATCCTGGCATTTACCTTTCCTGTATGTGTATTCCATTTCAGGTTATCTTGAACCCACAGACCCAGGAATTTGAAAACAGTGTCGGTATCTATTGACTGGTTGTTTATAGTGACAGATGGCTGAGAGGAATTTGCATTTTGTGTTGTGTGGAAGTTCATGGAAGCTGTTTTTTTGGTGTTGATAGTTAATCTGTTGATTTTTGCCCAGTTGCTGAGTTGATCAGTAGCCAAGTTCACAGCTTTTTGCACAGCCTCTGTATTCTCCCCTTTGAGGAGTACAGTTGTGTCATCAGCAAATATTATTGTTTTGTGTGCATCAACATTCAGGCTCAAGTCATTAATATACAGGAGGAAAAGTAGGGGTCCCAATACTGAGCCCTGTGGAAGACCTTGCTTTACAGTTTTATTACTTGATAGTATTTCAGTTATTGAGTTGCTTTGTCTATTAGTATATTTCATGCTGACTCTCTGCATCCGATTGGTTAGGAATGTAGTAATCCAGTTGTTTGCAATTCCTCTGATACCGTAGTGTTCTAATTTTTCCAGTAATATTTTGTGGTCAACAGTGTCAAAAGCCTTTGACAGATCCAGAAATATGCCTGTTATGGGTTGTTTTCTATCGAACAGTTCTAAAAGCGTATTAATGCAATCATATACTGCAGTTTCAGTAGATTTGTTGCTCCTGAACCCATTTTGAGCTAAACTTAGTAAATCTTTTTTTTTTTCAATGAAGTCCATCATTTTTTTGAACATTATTTTTTCAAAAACTTTAGAAAAGCAGGATGAGATTGAGATAGGCCTGTAGTTATTCATATCTTTATTATCACCTTTTTTGAAGACAGGAATTACTTTAGAAAGTTTCAGAGCTTCAGGGAAGATACCTGCCTGGAAAGAACAGTCACAGAGGTGAGTTAATGGTTCAGCAATTGTGTGTTCACAATTTTTGATTACAGCTGCTGGGATACCATCAATTCCAGCTGAATATGAATTTTTTAACTCTCTGAGGGCTTTTGCAACATCATTTTCAGTGACTTTGGTAATGAAAATTGATTCTGCACATGTGTGATATTTTTGGTTTGCTGGTTGGTAATTTGTGTTAGGATTATTTTGGACCAGTTTTTCAGCTATGCTCGTAAAGAAATTGTTGAATGAGGACATGCAGCTTTACTTTGAGTAGCATGGAGAGCTGCAACAAACCAGTCTCAGGACTGAGGACCACAACAACAACAACATTGCTTTTACTTTATTGCTGGATTTGTAATGTACTCATCATTCTGCATCCTTTTTGCTTGTCTTATCACTCTTCTTAGGATACATGTGTAGTTTTTATAGTATTCTGTTAGTTGGGGGGAGTCACTACTTTGTTTACATAACACATGGAGTATTCTTTTATGTTTGCAAGAGATTTTTATAGCTGGTGTAATCCAACTCTTGTTTCTATTATTATTATTATTATTATTATTATTTATTCTTACTGGTTTTTGTGGAAAGGCCTCTTCAAAGTGGTGGATCATTTTGTCAAGAAATATGTTGAATTTCATGTTGACATCATTGGCTGTGTACATCTCTGTCCACTTTTCTTTTCTAAGGAGGGCATTTAGCTTGTTCAAGTTCTCTTGGGTGAAAAACCTTCGTAAAGTTTTAGGTGGGACTGGGTTTGAGGTATCTTTGCTAACATCGACCTTTAGAATGACAGCTTGGTGGTCACTGAATCCTGCATTGTATACTTCTAGAGTTGGGTTAAGTTTATTTCTATTTGCAAAAATTTGATCTAGAGCTGTCTTGGATGTGGGTGTTATTCTAGTGGGCTCGTTTACAAGGTCATGCAGATTATAAGTTTTTGCAATGTTAATCAATGTTTCCCTGTTTCTGTTGTGGGTGAGAAAGTCTATATTAAAGTCACCACATATAATCACATCCTGTTTCCTCTGACTTATTTTGGATAGAAACAAGTCCATTTGTAAAAGAAAATCATTAATACTACTGGAGGGGGGACAGTAGATTGTAGCTACAATTAGATTTAGATCTGTAAGCTTTATGGCTGCACATTCAAAGATCTTATCTGTTCCTATTTCCTTTAGGGTAGGAAGTGGGCTATATTCAATGTGTTGTTTGATGAAGATGGCAACCCCACCATGTCCATCATTTGATCTAGAGTAGTGTTCACACAATTTGAAGTTAGGTAGTGAGATTAGCTTAACCACATCAGTGCAGAGCCAGTGCTCTGCTAGGCATACTACTGAGATATCACTGAGTTCACTGGTCAGCAAAATGCTTAAGTCATCAGTTTTGTTGCTCAAGGATTGGACATTGTGATAATAGATTTTCAGGTCTGAGTGGGGTTTACTCAGGGGGCTCGAAGTCATATTTACTGTGTCACTGACCTTTAGTTTAAATTGTGCTGTAATCCAGGTATGTTGACTTCTGAGCAGTTGTGCTGGTTCTGTTGGTCATCCTTGGCAGCCATCTCATCTTCCAGGTGGGCCTGAAAAGTATCCACATGCACTTCACACTGTTGAGGCATCACATTGACGTTTTGGAGGGATGTCTCGATAATGTTCACCATCACATTATTGATCATTTCAGGTTCCTGACCTTTTTGAGAGGTCAGGGGGTTTGTGTTTCGTCTCTGTGACTTCGTGACCCATTTGTCTAGTGTAGTTTGCACAGTATGGCCACTATTACTCTTTTTATTTCCCATCTTGTTTGTCTTTATCCAATTGCTTATTAGCGTCTGTTTATGGTTTCTGACTTTTGGTTTCTTAGTGTCCCCCATAGTTGTCAGGAAGGCCAGTCTATTGCAGATAATCTCCTTGCCACATTTGTTTAGGTGTAAGCCATGTGTTGTGAAGTGGTTTCTGCCTAGTCTCTCTATTTCAAAGTTCACAGCAATTCTTTTTTTTGTACGCGTGTTTAGCTAAATTCAGAGCCTGTATCAGGTGGAGGTTTGCAGTATTAATTTTACTATTTAAATTTTGAACATCATATCTCCTGGGTATAGGATGGATAATGATATTCATTTTGTGACTTAGAGCGAGTATTGGTTCCAATGGTTCTACCACATGCTTCAACATTAGATCGAGAGGTTTGTCTATGTCGTTAGAACCCCCTATTACAATCAAAGTATCACGTGTACCGAAGCTTCTTGTCAAATATTCTGCGTTTTTTATCACTTCTTTTAGTGGGGCGCCAGGTTTTACTATGCTTTTTACCTGGTATGAGGGCCCTAGTTTGTCTTGCAGTATTTGAGCACAGTCTCTTCCATGACTGTCACTTAATATTAGTACTTTCATTTTTTCCGAGATTTTCTTGCTATGTAACGTTCTGGAATTTCTTTCGTTTCTGTCCTGCACATATATATTGGTGCTTGAGAGATTATGTTCGTCGGCGGATTATTCATACACTTTGTGGCGGATTGTTCACTTTGGGTTAATTTTTGCGTAAGATATTGAGCAAAGTTAGACTGTAAATTGACCTTTCTAGCACCTTGCACCCGGCGGTTATCAGTAGTTACACTTTTAAAATCACTTTCTGGATCCATTTCACGTAGGCGTACCCCCACATTAGCTTTGTTTTCCGTTACAATTTGTTTACATTCAGATTTTACAGGGCTACGATCACACGTGGCGCTAGACAACACACGATTTCTGAGCATTGCATTCTGAGCACGATTTACGGCTTGACTATTTCTCATAGTACGTTGTCCCGTCAAACGCCAGTTTTTGTTGCCGATATTTACGTTCGGTGTGCGGATAACGAGTTCATTGTTCGTGGTTTTATTGGTTACTGCCACTTCAAGTTCATTACACTTCACTAATAGTTCATGATACTTCACCAGTAGGCTTTCAAGCTTCAGGTTGAGGTCCACTATTTCTTGTTTCAACGACGTAATTATGTGATCCTGCGTTTTTAGAGTATTGTTGATATAGTGTGATACCACTGCATATATCGCCCATATACCAAGTCTCAGTTATTGTGTTATTTACTGTAGTGCTCCAGGTTCAGGGATATAAGAAATCTGTTTACAATAGCAATATATACAACAGGTCCTGTGTATTACCTTTCTTATGATGTATAGTATCCAAGATCTAAATCATCTAGTGACTGGGCCCTTGGTTAATCGATAAGCAGAATTCAAAACGATAACTGCCAGATATCTACATCAAATTATTACAGATTACAGCTCATGATTTAGGTTGTTTAAAGGTACAATTCGTTAATATATGCTGGTTGTCAATAGTATAGTTTCTTGTGAGTCTATTTATGTATGTTTATGTACAGCTGTGGACGATAAGATGAAACAATTTTGCTTTTAAAAAAGTGTCTGGTGCCTATTTAATTTATTTATGATACAACTTTGCAGCTGAAACTTTTGGGTAAATGCTGTATTTTTGCGATGTATATGTTGCTAAGATTTCGTGTTAACAGTTTAGGACTCACACAACATTTGGTTTCACTTTGCATGTTGCACTACTTGTATGTATCACTCTTTGAGTGATGACATCAGCTTGTTTTCATGCATGTCATAGGTCTTCACATGGCTGACAACAATGTCACATTGTAATACACTATTCTTCTAAAGTATATTTGATTGCTTGTACTTATCTGATTGCTGGCAGTATATTTCTTTGTATGTAACCTATATTGAGTATTTGGTAGAGTATATGTTGTATTATATTCTTTGTAGTTCCTTATGAACATGTGAACTTAGTTGTTCTCTAGTCAATGAGGGTCTTTGGTCATGATAGTTCTTCACATTCAGTCTTGTATTATTGTCAGACTCATTTGATGCTTTTTGAGATCATGGTATATGACAGATGGGCAAATATACTTATTGTAACCTTTGTATTTACGTTACTTGCTGAACATAATGTGCGCATTGCGCTTTTTCACTTTTCTATCGATAATCTTCTATGATGATAGTCTGAGAGACAGAAATCGGTAAAGAATCAACGTTTATTTGTGTGGCTGACGATTAAAAACACAGTTCTCCAAAAACTTACACAACCATTGGGCATAGCAAGTATTATATGCCAACCAGTGAAACTCCAGTTAAGGAATCAGACTCACATGTATAAAACAGCTTCCAACTTCTGATTGCTTTAGAAATGAGTTAATGTGTTAAACACCCCATGTTAAGCATGTAAGTGAAGAAAAGTTTGAAAAATGTTTGAAATCATGTTTAAAGTTTGTTGGAAGTCTCTAACTTCTCGCATTATGGAACACTGGTTGAGTATAGCGTGGGTAATAAGCGCTCTGTTCCAACCAAAAACTAGTTTTTCATACATTTAAATGTTTATGGCGTTGTGTCTCCTGAGCTATGTGTTATACAGTGACTAATTTTGTAGGTACATTCAGTGGTATATTGGATATGGGCTGCGAAATGGTTACAAATAGAGTAAGTAATGAAGAAGTAATAAATTAAAATGTCATACCTGATGTTTCAGTAACCGCATTAACAGCAAAAATGCAATAAGCAATAAAGATTTTCCCTCTCATCATTTTGGGGTGGGGGGAGGGGTGGGATATGTCACAGAAAAAAGTTTCACAAAGGTTTGAAATTACATATAATAAAGTTTTTCCCTTTCACCATTTTGGGGCAGGGTGGGGGGGGGGGAGATGTCACAGAGAAAAAGTTTTATAAAAGTTTGAAATTACATATAAAGTTTGTAGGAAGTATGTTAAATCCTCCCATTCTCGAATAATGGATGCATATAAGCTGGGTATTTGTCTGTGGTCAACTAAACTGCCTCAAGACATATACACAGGTTCTAAGCGTAATATTTGTCCTACTGTGTCACATCTTTTCACGAGCAGATAATGACAGCATATCAAATTTTACCAACATGCTACAATGTGTGGGCCTCTAGCCTTTTGACTTATAAGTCGAGTAATCGCAACAAAATTGAATGTATTCATTTTAATTTTTCATACATAAACTGCACTGTTTAATTATATTGAAATTTTATTATTAACAGTTTAACATGGTGAGGAATGCAATAAAATGAAAAAAAAATGCTGGTAACAGCAGGAATCGAACCTATGTCAACGAATTTCCAGTATGTTTGTTAAAGCATTCAGCTACATCGCACTGAGAACAAAAAAGTTCCTCAGTAATCCTTCATACTCTATGTGTGAAGCTTTCCTGCAGCCCACTTAGGTGAGGTATTCTAGGAACTGAAAGGGGCATCGATCTGCTTCAACTCACACAATTTCATTTTATCTATAGTTTCTGTCAACAGAATCAATAGCATTTTGGAAATCAACAAACATCTTCTGAACACAGCAATCTGCAGCAAACGATCGAGTTCAGATTAAATATTTATTGAGAATGTGATCTGCCCTTTCTTAAACCATCTTGATATTTATCTAATTCACTCCCCATTACTGTCTCTATTCTGTTTAGTATAATCTTGGAAAATATGTTACATGCAACTGGTTGCAAGGAAATTTGTCTATAGCTGTTTTCATCTTCTTATTGCCTTTCAGAGGTAGTGGACATATCAAGGCTACCTTTCCACTCTCCTGGGAATTTTTTCGTTTTTGTTTTCTCATGAATGAATTTCAGTTCATTTTTTTAATTTTTGGTAGATACCGTTTCTTAATTTTTGCTCCAATAGAGTTTCCTGCACTAGCTTTATAATGTTTTAATAATTTCTTCAATTTCTTTGTTAGCTGAGGTAAATTTCCTATTCAATTTATTTTGCGTTCTCGTTCTGGAACTCATCTGTTATTTCTCTAAAACGAATGCTCAGCATTTTTGTATCTTCATATTCTTGAAAGGCATGAGTGCCGAGATGTATGTAATTCGTCAACCAGAGAAGTTTGTTTTATTGACATTAATAGCTGCTTCACATCCCAACACGTAAGTTTCCAAGATATGGTTCGCGCAAATCATTCAGCCTTACTTTTCGCTATTACGGTTAAGTCATCTGCATATGCATTGACTGCAAAGCTGCTGTTTAAAATTCGTTTACCTTCAATAAGGCTATGTAATGTATGTATTAATCATGGACAATGGACACCGCGTCTGACAGACATTTGCACTGGAAGCCCTTCCATTAGGTGTCCGTTCGCTTGGATCTTTGAAATCATGTCTGCACTTACCAGTAACACTGTGTGAATTATTTATTCTGGGGAACTAATGCGAAGCATTATTGCTCTCTAGAATTCGTGCTTCACTTTGTCGACAGCACAGCCTAAGTCAATACTGAGGAAGCCAGTACATTACTTTGTTTTTGGTTCCTGTGCGCATGTAAAACGCAGTCTTCCACTGAGGATGTTTCTACCAGGAACGCTACATATCTGGTCTGGCTAATACAGTCTTGCAGTACTCTCTGTATTCGCACTTCGAGAAGTTTCTCTATTATCTTATAATCAGTGCAAAGAAATGTAATTGGACGCAAATCGGATATTGTACTCGCTGTTGATTGTTTCGGCACAAGTACTGCACTATGATTCCTGGACCTGTAGTTGCGTATAGCTTCCTGTTTTCACTCTTACGTTTTGTGACTTCGAAAAATTCAGTATCTATGATGTGCCAATATTTCGTGTAAAATTCTTACGGGATCCTATTAATACCTCGGCTTCCGTTTCTTGGCAAATGTTGATCACGGATTTTAATTTGTCTTCATAGGTTCCACCAACGAATTTCTGCTGTCGTCGCGTAACTTCCGGTCACAATTGTTTAAGAATGTAGCGATTTTCGTGTCGCCAACTGTAACGCTCTACGAAAAGGTTTCTTATTGCCAGAAGGTCTGGGGACTTCCGTATCGTTGTGTGTTCGGCAGTTGCTATATTTCTTACAATTCTTCCCTTCATCCTCCTTTGTTCTGTCGCTAAACGAAAGAGACTCCACCTTTCATCAGAGTGACATGTGTAGTCTTTGAACCTAACAATATTCCCTTTCATTCTGTCTGCCTATAACTCGAATGTTTTCTGTTTGAGCGCCCACGGTTCCCTCATTTTATCGCGACCATCATCTGTTTGATTTTGATTTCCTGTAAGGCACTGTAATTAAATTCGATGGTACTTTGTCTTTCCCAGTATAACTGGTACGCAGCATTTTAAAAAAATCATATAATACCTGATTTGGCTATTTTCTCTCACCATTTGCTGTGATTTCTATAATACCGTTTCTTTCTTTTCCAGTTGGAGAATTCAACGCTGAAGTTTTTCTTCAATATGTTTGTCATCTAGGACGCTAGTGTTTATTATCCAATAGAACTTACCAACAGGCATTGCTCTCGGGAATCCTTTCACTTTAATGACAACTGCCTGGTGATCAGTCATACTGAGTGGTATGACTTCATATTTGTGTACATCGATATTTTCCGGGACACAAAACCTGCCAGTGGGGATGGTGCATTGGAGTGTATGTAGGTGTAATGTGTCGTCTGAATGTTAAGCTTTTCACCAATGTCTTTTGCGCTGACTGCAGTTATTTCGCAGGGGCTCACAGATCGTAGTGTTACCTTTGATGTCCATGGTTCGCAGCACATAATTAAAGTCACCCCCCCTCCCCCCCCCCTCAGTCCATTATGGGAATTTCTTAAATAATTGGTGATAGTTTCGCAGAAAAAAACTCTGTTAAGCGCCTTTCTTGGCCGATCAGGATGTAGCATAGATGCTCATTTCTAGACTTCTCTTTGTTAAGATTGCACAACAAAGTCCATTTTCTCCCATATTGTTGTAGCTGTTATATGCGGCTGTAAGGAAAATGTCTTGACATACTACTTCTTGCAGAAATGCGACATGACGTCACTAATTTTTAAGAATTTACCTAAAATTTTCCATTTGGATGAGGTGATAATACCTAAAATACTGAATGTTAGGATCATAATAAGTCTGTCGATTTGTGTATAAATGTGAAGTCAGGGTAAAAATTTCCAGATGTCGTTGCAGTTTGTACAAATCAGTTTAGCACTTCTTCTTGTGACACAGGTTACTACATGGTCTCTATTATCATGCGTCAGATTATAATTATTTCCTGTACCGCAGCAGAAGTTATAGGCTTTATCAGTCGCGTTTGGTGGGTCATCTGCCCAGCCGTTTGTTGCAACTCAAGAATTCCTTGTGAAGCAAGAAAGAGATTAGCATAATTCCATTGTCCTTCTTTTCCCATTTGTGGTTTTTAGTATTCGAAACAGGAACTTGCATTTCATTCCTCAGCTCCTTCACTGATGGCCTTTTCTGGTTTCAACAAGGTACTGTCGCTGCTTTGTACTTTCATAGTGAAGATTTTGAAGAGTTCCACGGTGTATATGGGGATTCATAACTGCAACCAATTCGCATGGGTTTGTCCAGCATGGTGCCTTTTTCTGTCCAAGATTTGTCATCATATTTGGGTTCTGCATTTGCAGAACAATTATTGTCACCTTTTCTCAACTGTTCCTTGCTTTGATCAACATTTGCTACCACCTCCACATTCTCTTTCATTTCCCTTGCCGCATTCTGATGTTCCTCATCCTGTGCGTTGTCAGTGATACTGATTCACTCTTGTCAATTCTTTTACTGTTATTTTCTGCTATGATACTCTCCATTCCTTTCTCTGGTCCTTTGGCGATAGTTTCACTACTGCTCGCTGCCATCTCGATAGGCTCATCCGATTCCATAGACAAACTTTAACGTCCCTCATCATGTGTGTCACCAGTGATGCTAACAGTCTCCTTGCCAGTTGAGTTACTTTTATTATGAGTGTTGCTGCTCGCTGTTGAGTTCTCTTGCTGGTCAGAGGTGGATGCTGTAACTTGTTCACTCATATTTCTCCCACTTCCAACTCCTGAAGTATCCATCATAGGGTTAGACTGGACTGACAAAATAGCTGCATATATCACCACATCTGGACTTTTTTCAATAGGCACTTGTACAGGGTGTCTACAGTCACAATTCTGCCACAGTTCTTCAGCTGAATTGCATGTGGAGTATGTGTGGGGTCGGTTTTCATACACTATATGAGAGCGTACAGTTACATAAGAGAGTATGTTCTTTTTTAATTCTGCTTTAGCTATTCTATTGTCACTGAACTTACCACGCCAAAAGTTTTCTAACTGTGCTTCTTCTCTGATACCATAAACTGACCTGTACAAAATAAGCATTTCTCTGCTCTTTTCGAGTGGTACTTTGCATGGTAAATTACAGACTGTGACAGATTGCAAGCCAGGGCCCGCATATGTTGTTGATACTGAGCTGACAGACCCATCATTATCCCCAAATTTTACGCTGCCAATGATGGCCATCACTACTCATCCACAAAAATCTTTTTTTTTACACATTTTGTAAACGCCCTGTTCACAGTAATGCCAATTTGAATTCCTAATACTACCCCATCAAGCAAGTTTGCATCATTAATCACCAATATCCGAACAGCAACAGGGGTAGGCCTTTCAGAGTTCCCTTCAACAATAAATTTCATGCTTCCTATAATTGAGGAACACATGGTGCTCTCACTTCAGTTGACACTACCCTGCAGAAAAAACGAAACTCCACAGTAAACAAGTCCTCCATTGCCCACAGCCACAACGGACTTCTGCATGCCACAGCAGAAAAACACGGACTCTACACTCAGCCACAGCCCGATTACGACAATGGCTCCTCAAAAATCCCTTGAGCTCTTTGCGTGCTCAGTACATTACACACAGTTTCAAAGAAAAATACTGACCCGGTATTGTGAGCAACGTAGCAGTTTTTGTGCCGGAAGCCAAGACGTCACGTTACAACACGAGCAATCAAAAACAGAGAGCTATGTCACCAGAATGAGATTTACACTCTGCAGCGGAGTGTGCGCTGATGTACCGGCAGAAGTAAAGCTGTGACGACGGGGCCTGAGTTGTGCCTGGGTAGCTCAGATGGTAGAGCACTTGCCCGCGAGAGGCAAACGTCCCGAGTTCGAGTCTCGGTCCGGCACACACTTTTAATCTGCCAGGAAGTTTCACAACAGCACGCACACACCGCTGCAGAGTGAAAATCTCATACTGGAAACATCCCCCAGGCTGTGGCTAAGCCATATCTCCGCAATATCCTTCCTTTCAGGAGTGCTAGTTCTGCAAGATTTGCAGGAGAGCTTCTGTAAAGTGTGGAAGGTAACGGACATCCTTTTTCCCAATAAATTGCAGAAGCTCAATGTGGCACCGATTCAACAAGTTGTTCAAAGTCCCTTGCAGAAATAAGGAGCCATGCTGCCTCTCTTTTAACGCCCATCATAGCAAACACGTTGCCAGTGCCGGATTTTGTGCACAAACTGACCTCTAGATTATGCCCTGTAAGTATTCGATGGGATTCACGCTGGGAGATCTGGACGGCCAGATAATTCGCTTGAACTGTCCAGAATATTCTTCAAAGAAATCTTCAACAATTGTGGCTTGATGATATGGCGCATTGTCATACATAGAAATTCCATCGTCGTTTGGGAGCATGAAATTCATGAATAGTCTCCAAGTAGCCGAACATAACCAGGACCCAGTCTATTCCATGTTCACACAGCCTACACCATTGTGGGGCCACCACCAGCTTGCTTCGTGCCTTGTTGACAACTTGGGTCCATTACTTTGGGGGGTTTGTGCCACACTGGAACCCTACCATCAGCTCTTACTAACTGGAATCGTGACTCATCTGGCCAAGCCACGCTTTTCCAGTCGTCTAGGGTCCAACTGACATGGTGACGAGCCCAGGAGAGGCGCTACAATTGATGTCCTGCTGTTAGCAAGGGCGCTCGCGTCGGTCGTCTGCTGCCATAGCCTATTAACACCAATTTCGCCACATTGTCCTAACAGGCCTGGGTTTTCCCTCCTGCACAAGAGTTCCTAATGGTCTGCCCCAGACTAGTGGGCGGAGCTTGAGTCTATATAAACCCTACCCCCTCACAAACTAGAGACTTCTAGTCTGTGACAACATTCAGCCGTCCTTAGTGCACCTGCCCACCTCTTTTGTCGAGTTGTCATCGTCACGAAGCGTTCAGCATCTTCAAGCAGCATTAGCAGCGTCAGTGGCAGCGGAAAACGTCCGTGGAACTACATGGAGGAATTGCCACGTAAGTATGTATTTTCATAGCAAGTGTTTGTGTGTTAGTTGCTCTGTGTCTTCGATTTTGATGCATATTTTTCCTTATTTCCTTGCGCTGAGTGCTCACATTTTCTTGAAACGAATTTAGCAGCAAGTGTTCGTCAAAGGAATGTGTTCAGATCCTGGAGTATATTTTCATTATTTCATTGCTCAGAGTGTTAAAACGAATTTAGTGGCAAGTATTCATTGTGTGTTCGTAGCGTGTTTTTATCAAATTAGTGTGTTAAAACGTATTTATAGCCCAGATGTCCAAATTTTGAAGTATATTTTCGTTATTTCATGGAATGAGTTTATCAGTTCAGCAGTATATCTTCGCTAGAAAAAAGTTTCCTTATTCTACATCTACATCTACATGTATACTCCTCTAGCCACCAAGCGGTGTGTGGCGGAGGGCACAATTCGCGCCAAAGTCATATTTAGCCTCCCTCTGTTCCATTCGCTGATCGCGCGAGTGAAAAACGACTGTCTGAACGCCTCAGTACGAGCTCTAATTTCCCTTATCTTTGAATGGTAATCATTGCGCGATTTGAAAGTTGGTGGTAATAATATATGCTCTACATCATCGGTGAAGATCGGATTACGGAATTTAGTGAGCAGCCCCTTCCGTTTAGCGCGCCGTCTATCTGCAAGCGTGTCCCACTTCAAACTTACTATGAGATGGTTAAATGTACCAGTCACGAATCTTGCCGCTCTTCTCTGGACCTTCTCAATCTCTTGAATGAGGCCCAACCGGCAAGGGTCCCATACAGATGAACAATACTCTAAGAGTGAACTAACTAACGTATTGTAAGCTAATTCCTTTGCTGAAGGACTGCATCGCTTCAGGACTCCACCAATAAACCGCAATCTAGAGTTTGCCTTACCCGTTACTTGTGTAATCTGATCATTGCATTTGAGATGTGTCTATAAGCCCCCTGGCTCAGCAGCTGTTGTGGCAGAGCACCTGAAGGAAAATTTGGAAAATATGTCGAGTAGATTTCCCGACCATGTTATAGTTCTCGGTGGAGATTTTAATTTACCAGAAATAGACTGCGAGACTCAAACGTTTACAACGGGTGGCAGGGACAAAGAATCCAGTGAAATTTTTAAGTGCATTATCTGAAAACTACCTTGGGCAGTTAAACAGACAACCGACTCGTGGCAATAACATATTAGACCTTCTGGTGACAAACAGACCCGAACTATTTGAAACAGTTAACGCAGAACTGGGAATCAGCGATCATAAAGCGGTTACTGCATTGATGATTTCAGCCGTAAATAGAAATGTTTAGCAAAAGTGACAAAAAGCAGATTTCAGAGTACCTGACGGCTCAACACAAAAGTTTTGTCTCAAGTACAGATAGTATTGAGGATCAGTGGACAAAGTTCAAAACCATCGTATAATATGCATTAGATGAGTATGTGCCAAGCAAGATCGTAAGAGATGGAAAAGAGCCACCGTGGTACAACAACCGAGTTAGAAAACTGCTACGGAAGCAAAGGGAACTTCACAGCAAACATAAACATAGTCAAAACCTTGCACACAAACAAAAATTATACGAAGCGAAATATAGTGTGAGGAGGGCTATGCGAACGGCGTTCAATGAATTCGAAAGTAAAGTTGTATGTACTGACTTGGCAGAAAATCCTAAGAAATTTTGGTTTTATGTCAAAGCGGTAGGTGGATCAAAAGAAAATGTCCAGACACTCTGTGACCAAAATGGTACTGAAACAGAGGATGACAGACTAAAGGCCGAAATACTAAATGTCTTTTTCCAAAGCTGTTTCACAGAGGAAGACTGCACTGTAGTTCCTTCCCTAGATTGTCGCACAGATGACAAAATGGTAGATATCGAAATAGATGACAGAGGGATAGAAAAACAATTAAAATCACTCAAAAGAGGAAAGGCCGCTGGACCTGATGGGATACGAGTTCGATTTTGCACAGAGTACGCGAAGGAACTGCCCCTTCTTGCAGCGGTGTACCGTAGGTCTCTAGAAGAGCGTAGCGTTACAAAAGATTGGAAAAGGGCACAGGTCATCCCCGTTTTCAAGAAGGGACGTCGAAGAGATGTGCAGAACTATAGACCTATATCTCTGACGTCGATCAGTTGTAGAATTTTGGAACACGTATTATGTTCGAGTATAATGACTTGTCTGGAGACCAGAAATCTACTCTGTAGAAATCAGCATGGGTTTAGAAAAAGACGATCGTGTGAAACCCAGCTCGCGCTATTCGTCCACGAGACTCAGAGGGCCATAGACACGGTTTCCCAGGTAGATGCAGTGTTTCTTGACTTCCACAAGGCGTTCGATACAGTTCCCCACAGTCATTTAATGAACAAAGTAAGAGCATATGGACTATCAGACCAATTGTGTGATTGGATTGAAGAGTTCCTAGATAACATAATGTACATGTCATTCTCAATGGAAAGAAGTCTTCCGAAGCAAGAGTGATTTCAGGTGCGCCGCAGGGGAGTGTCGTAGGACCGTTGCTATTCACAATATATATATAAATGACCTTGTGGATAACATCGGAAGTTCACTAAGGCTTTTTGCGGATGATGCTGTAGTATATCAAGAGGTTGTAACAATGGAAAATTGTACTGAAACGCAGGAGGATCTGCAACGGTTTGACGCATGGTGCATGGAATGGCAATTGAATCTCAATGTAGACAAGTGTAATGCACTGCGAATACATAGAAAGAAAGATCCTTTATCATTTAGCTACAGCATAGCAGGTCAGCAACTGGAAGCATTTAATTCCATAAATTAATTGGGAGTAGGCATTACGAGTGGTTTTAAATGGAATGACCATATAAAATTAATCGTCGGTAAGGCAGATGCCAGACTGATATTCATTGGATGAATCCTAAGGAAATGCAATACGAAAACAAAGGAAGTACGTTACAGTACACTTGTTCGCCCACTGCTTGAACACTGCTGACCGGTGTGGGATCCGTACCAGATAGGGTTGATAGAAGAGATAGAGAAGATCCAACGGAGAGCAGCGCGCTTCGTTACAGGATCATTTAGTAATCGCGAAAGCGTTACGGAGATGATAGATAAACTCCAGTGGAAGACTCTGCAAGAGAGACGCTCAGTAGCTCGGTGCGGGCTTTTGTTGAAGTTTTGAGAACATACCTTCACCGAGGAGTCAAACAGTATATTGCTCCCTCCTACGTATATCTCGCGAAGAGACCATGAGGATAAAATCAGAGAGATTAGAGCCCACACAGAGGCTTACCGGCAATCTTTCTTTCCACGAACAATACGAGACTGGAATAGAAGGGAGAACCGATAGAGGTACTTAAAGTATCCTCCGCCACACACCGTCAGGTGGCTTGCGGAGTATGGATATAGATCGAGTAGTCACACCCAGATACTTGGCGGAAGTTACCGCTTCCAAAGACTGGGCATTTATTTTGCACTCGTACATTAATGGGGATTTTCGCCTTGTTATACGCAGTAGGTTACACTTAATAATATTGAGAGATAACTGCCAGTCATTACACCACGCATTTATTTTTTGCAAATCCTCATTGATTTGTTCACAACTCTCGTGTGATACTACTTTCCTGTAGACTACAGCATCATCGGCAAACAGTCTAACGCCGCTGTCAATACGATAAACCAGACTGTTTATGTAAATCGTAAAAAGCAGCGGACCTATTACGCTGCCCTGGGGCACACCTGAAGTTACGCTTGTTTCTTTTGAAGTCACCCAGTTCAGGACGACATACTGCTCCCTGTCTGTTAGAAAACTTTCTATCTAACCGCATATGTCATCGGATAGACCGTAAGCGCGCACTTTATGGAGCAAGCGACAGTGCGGAACTGAGTCGTACGCCTTTCGAAAGTTGAGAAATAGGGCATCAATCTGGGAGCCCGTATCTAGAGCCTGGTATACATCATACACAAAGAGGGCCAGCTGCGTCTCGCATGACCTCTGTTTCCTAAAACCGTGCTGGTTTCTGCAGATGAGCTTCTCAGAGTCTAGAAAGGTCGTTATGTCTGAACAAAAAATATGTTTCATGATTCTACAACAAATCGATGTCAGTGAAATTGGCCAGTAATTATGTGCATCCGATTTTCTACCATTTCTACAGATTGCTATGACCTGGGCCTTGTTCCAGTCCCGTGGAACTTTCCGCTGTTCCCATGATATCTGATAGATGATGGATAAGAATGATGCTATATTTGTAACATAGTCAGCATATAATCTTACGGGGATACCGTCTGGGCCAGATGCCTTCCTGGCGCCTAAGGACCTTAACTGTTTAACAATCCCACATACACTAAACACTATGTCAGCCATCCTTGCGTTTGTTCGATAATTTAAAGGGGGAATGGTGCTGCAGTCCTCTACCGTAAACGAATTTTTGAAAGCTAGGTTTAGAATTTCGGCCTTCTATTTATCATCATCAGTTACATTACCCGTACTGTCAGCAAGAGAAGGTATTGAATTATTTGTAACGTTCATAGATTTTACGTACCATCAAATTTTTTTTTTTTTTTTGGAATATGCAGGTAAAAATATTGCTTTCAAATTCGTTAAAAGAATCTCTCATTGTCCTTCTGACAGCTGCTTTCATTTCACATAATTTCTTTTTGTCGGCGGGGCAGCGACTACGTTTAAAACGACTGTGCAAAATTCTCTGCTTTCTCAGCAACTTCTTAATATGTTTGTTGTACCAAGGTGGCTCCATTCCTTCCCCTATATTTTTGCTAGGCACATACTTCTCTAGCATTCATTCCTGAAATGTTGGCTAATCTCGATTGGTAGATGGAGGTTGAGAGGATGCAGACTGACGAACCTATACAGCTGCCGGAGCAGCTTGTAGTGTGCCGGACAGAGTGGCCGAGCGGTTCTAGGCGCTTCAGTCTGGAACCGCACGACCGCTGCGGTAGCAGGTTCGAATCCTGCCTCGTGCATGGATGTGTGTGATGTCCGTAGGTTAGTTAGGTTTAAGGAGTTCTAAGTTCTAGGGGACTGATGATCTCCGATGTTAAGTCCCGTAGTGCTCAGAGCCATTTTCAGCTTGTAGTGGTTATTCCGCCATGTAAGTACCCATTACCATCAATAACCTTTTTTTTTCTAATGTTGTGTTTCCTGTATGTGTATAAGTTTTTAAATCGATAAGTTCTTATTGTTGTTGGAGATTTCGAGGAGGATGAGGGATGTATTAAACCCATCGCAGATGTGTAAGTACATATTGTTTTTGTTAAATATTTTCAGAGTGCTCTATATGTTCTTTTAAAATCAATATGTTGTTGTAATTGTTGTAAGCGATTGGTGAGCTAGATCAGGGGCACCGTACCGGTCCATACGAGGGAGCGCCACAGTGGGTGGAGGAAATGAAGAAGGAGCTTTGGCTCTGTGAAGTCCAACCACCAATGCAGGACAAGGTGGAGGCAGTCCTCCAGGGATGTGGTAATCACGTAATTTATGTACCAATTTTTATTTTTTGTAGTACATATAATCAGTGTTCTTTCTTTACAGTAGCAGCAGGTGAGTTTATAACGTGCACTTATTTTTTCGTTATTCTTTCTCTACAGTCAGCGACCCAACACTGCCGAAGATGTGAGCCACTCTGCCATCCTTGCAGTACACTGAGGCGCAGGTGCCGAGGCACGTGAAGATGGCATAGCCAAAATGCAGCCTTGCCCGCCAGGATGTGGATCGTGGCCACACGAGCCACAGGTGCCTTTGCCGCCACTGCCCCCACCACCGTCACTCCGCCCTGCTACGGCACCACTCTGGCTTCTGAGGGCTTCCACCCCGCTGGCTGCTAAGACACCACCATTGCAGACAATCAGATCGAGGCTGCAAGTTGCGGGCACCTCATGGCAACCATCCCTGCAGCCCAGATGCTCACACTCCTTTGACGCAGTTGCATCCCACTGTCGGTGACCTCACAATGCTGGTGCATGATGCCACATACCTCATTGCTCCACCCCACAGCCAGCTTCACCCACAGGATAGTCACAGTCCGTGGCTGCTAGCCATAGTGCTAGTAATGGTGATCCTGATAGCTAGTGGCAGTTCCCTCTCCTTCCCTATTATAGACAGTTACCAGGTTCGTAATTTGATGCCATAGTTAAACTATGAAGTAATTGAGGATGTGTTTGAGGAGCGCATCTCGTTTTCTCAGGTAGAGAACCCAGCAGCAAGGCATGGAATCCCAATCGGTTTTCTTGAAGCATGTCTTCTTGTTCTGAAGGCTGACCTCCTGAAAATCATTAATGGTCCATGGTACTGCGCCATTAAGTGCAGCGTTGTGCTGTGTTGCGAACTTACACATCCCCCTAAACAGGACTCAGGCATTGAGGAGACGAGTACTGTATATATTTGGGGGAAACTGGATTGGTAACACGGAGCACATCAGTCGATAAGTAGTTTTATGATTCCATCCTTAGTGCTATATTGACCAAGTTTTCCGAAATCAAATAACTTCCATCTCAGCTCAGATAAAGCACTCAGTTGAGTACTACACCTTCACATCCATACAGATGTCTCTGATTCGATAAATGGTTGGTCCAGCTATATAGAGCTTCCTAAGGATATAATGGCCAAGCAGGCATGTATGAATGTCCAAAATAAAAAAAAATCGACTATTGTTCTGCATGGCCAATCCCAGTTGTGAAAGAAATTATAAGAACGACTCACAGTGTCCCAGTAGTTACAATGTAGGTAATAATATACCCAGGCACTACTTTTTTCAAGGTATCGAGTTCTCTGTTAATCCCCAGGACATAACTAAATTTAAGGCAAAGAATACCAGAACATCAGTTCACGTATAAGGCCTGAAGGAGAACAAGCCGGATAAAGCTGGTAAAGCTCCAAACAAACCTGTCAGACTCCTTCATTTCTCTGAATACGCTAGTCATTGTAAGCTGCATGCAAACATGCAGCTGTTCTCCAATGGGGATAATGTTGTTGTTGTGGTCTTCCATCCAGAGACTGGTTTTATGCAGCTCTCCATGCTACTCTATCCTGTGCAAGCCTCTTCATCTCCGAGTAACTACAGCAACCTACATTCTTCTGAATCTACTTAGTGTATTCGTCTCTTGGTCTACCTCTACGATTTTCACCCTCCTCGATCCCCTCCAATACTAAATTGGTGATCCTACCAACTTGTCCCTTCGTTTGGTCAGGTTGTGCCACAGTTTCTTCTTCTGCCCAATTCTAATCAGCACCTCCTCATTAGTTACGTGATCTACCCATCTATTCTTCAGCATTCTTCTGTAGCACCACATTTCGAAAGCTTCTATTCTCTTCTTGTCTAAACTATTTATTGTCCGTGTTTCACTTACATACACTCCATACAAATACTTTCAGAAAAGACTTCCTGACACTTAAATCTGTACTCGATGTTAACAAATTTCTCTTCTTCAGAAATATTTGCTTTGTCATAGTCAGTCTACATTTTATATTCTCTCTACTTCGACCATTATCAGTTATTTTGCTCCCCAAATAGCAAAACTGATCTGCTGCTTTAAGTGCCCCATTTCCTAATCTAATTCTCTCAGCATCACCTGACTTCATTCGATAATAATAATTGTTGTGTCTAGACCATACAGCCCAGACACAATGCTGTAGCCGATAGGGCACGCAAGGCTAACGCAGACGGGCGTGAAGTCTGGAACATGAGACTTATAAATGCACTAAAGAAAAATACGTAGCCTTTTTAATACTTAACTTTATTCTCTTGTTGGAATACATCTCTCCTGCATACTCGTAAGCTATTGGCACTGATACAAATGGCGCCTTGCTAGGTGGTCGCCATTTAACTTAGCAGAGGGCTATTCTACTGTCTATCTCTCGGCAAATGAGAGCAAGGCTTAGCACGTCCAATCGCTAGCTATGTTGTCCGTACAACTGGGACGAGGTCTCCTCAGTCTCTCGAGACCTGCCTTGTGGTGGCGCTAGGTTTGCGATCCCACAGTGGCGACACGCGGGTCCGACATGTACTACAGGACCACGGCCGATTTAAGTTACCACCTAGCAAGTGTGGTGTCTAGGGGTGACACCACATTCCTCCCCCGCAAATCGGCGAACGGTCGTGAGATAAGGCTTCCGCCCTCCGTGGGGAGGACCGCATGTTGACGTATGCGATGAGGTGGGGAGCCTAACAACAGGCGAGGCTGTGCCACCCGCACCCGGCCATTCGGTCCGAGGGGAGCTAGGAAACGCCTGAAAACCTAGTCCAGGGTGCACGTCAACATGCGGTGTATGCGCACGTAATGAGACAGGAGGGGCCGAAGGGTCGACCTCCATTGCGTCGGGGAATCCGACGCGCGATGACGACATCTGGTCCGGAGCGGGCAAGAGGTCCATGGCGGAGGACGGCTGGTCACGGGAAGCGAGCGGCGGCGCGTGACCCTGGGAGGCGCCGGGCGGTTGCAGCGAAGCGTCCACTGCGGGCGGCGCTGGCGGCGGCTGCGGCGGCGGCGCGACGCCATAAGGCAAAAGGGAAGGCAGCGTCGGTAACACCTGGGGATGAGACGAGCCAGTAGATGGGTCCCCAAGGCGCTGACCGGACGGCGCCGTCGCTGAAAGCAGACGGGGAGCGGCAGAACCCAGGCGACGACAGAGGCGCAGCTGATTGAGATGCCGACGCACCTCACCAGAGGCCCCCAAAACCAAATACATCGCGCGGCCGAGGCAGCGAAGAATGCGCCCTGCGAGCCAACGCCGTGAACCGCGATAGGTGCGATAATAGACAACGTCGCCAGGAGCAAAAGCAGGAGTCTGCCGCTGCACAGGAACCTGATGTGGCGGATGCAGCAAAGACATCAAGGTGCGATGAGAACGACCATGTAGCAATTCAGCCGGCGAGCGACCATCGCGGGGTTGAGAGCGATACGAAGACAAAAAGAGCAACAAAGCGTCCACCCGAGAATGCGACTCTTTCAATTTCAACATCTGTGACTTGAAAGTCCAGACCAATCGTTCAGCGGCACCGTTTGACTGAGGCGAAAACGGCGCGGATGTCAGATGTTGAAAACCATTGGCCTCGCAGAAGGACTGAAATTCTGCGGACATGAATTGTGGGCCATTGTCGGAAACAATAGTCTGCGGAAGACCTTCAATGCAAAAGATGGCAGACAAGGCTTGGATTGTGGCAGAAGACGTCGTGGAAGACATCCGGACAACAAAAGGAAAATTACTGAAA
This sequence comes from Schistocerca nitens, assembly GCF_023898315.1. Lineage (NCBI taxonomy): Eukaryota > Metazoa > Arthropoda > Insecta > Orthoptera > Acrididae > Schistocerca > Schistocerca nitens. Next base: position 278,525,570 of record NC_064618.1, on the reverse strand, counting down.
GCATCGACCACAATCAACCATCGAGCATTCCAGAATGGACCAGCAAAATCGATGTGCAAGCGTTGCCAAGGGGAAGTGGCTTTCGGCCATGCAAAGAATTGCCGCGGCGGCGCGGATTGCTGTTCGGCACACGCCACGCAAGAGGAGCACATATTCGTAATCGCAGCATCGATTCCGAACCAAGTACAGTGCTGACGAGCAAGTTGTTTCGTACGCACTATACCCCAATGTCCTTGGTGAAGAAGCTTTAAGACAGAGGACTGTAACGAACGTGGGACCACGACTCTGGATTGATCATTATCGGAACGCAACAATAAAACACCACGTCGTACAAAAAGTCTCTCCTTGTGAGCAAAAAAACGGCGAACCAAAGGATCCTCGATCCGTGACTTTGACAAGGGCCATTGCGTAGCAACAAAACGCAAAACAGTAGCAAGGACAGGGTCAGCAGCTGTGGCTGTAGCTACACGACGAAAATCAATCGGAAACGATTCGACCACGTCATCGGTTTCCGAATCAATGAACATGCAAGCAAGTTCGGAAGAATCGAATGCTTTATCCTCAGCAACAGGCAAACGGGACAACGCATCAGCGTTTCCGTGCTTAGCAGTGGACCGATACAAGATATCGTAGCGGTACTGCGAGAGAAAAAGAGACCAGCGAATGAATTTCTGCGCTGTACGTGGAGGTACAGGCTTGTTCGGATGAAAAAGCGATGTCAAAGGTTTGTGGTCCGTGACGATTGTAAAGTGACGACCATACAAGAAATCATGAAACTTTGTAACACCAAACACGAGAGCTAAAGCTTCTTTCTCTATCTGGGAATAATTTCTTTGCGCAGATAAGAGCAATTTGGACGCAAAGGCAATAGGGCGATCATGCGAACCATCTTTGTGCGCAAGCACAGCACCGATCCCGAAATCCGAGGCATCTACCATCAACAAAAGAGGTTTTCGGGGATCGAATGGCGTAAGGCACGTATTTGAAAGTAACGCCAATTTCAACTGGCGAAAGGCGCGGTCGCATTCCGTCGTCCAGACGAACGGAACACCTTTACAGCGTAAGCGATGAAGCAGAGCTGAAATGGAAGAAGCGCGCGGCACAAACTTTGCATAATAATTAATTTTACCCAACACACTCTGTAGCTGTTTCAAGTTCCGCGGTGCAGGTAAATCCTGTATGGCACGGAGGTGCTCTGGACTCGGATGTATACCTTGGGCATTTATGACATGCCCCAGGTAGGGTAAGTCACGAGCAAAAAACACACATTTGTCCTTCCTCAAGCGAAGACCATTCTGACGCAAGACCTGAAATAATGTTCGGAGATTTTGCAAATGTTCGGCTTCTGTCTTTCCTGAGATCACAATATCGTCCAGATAGTTCGCAGCAGTAGGGACCGACGCACACACAGTTTGTAAATATTGATGAAACAAAGCAGGGGCGGATGCACACCCGAACGGTAGTCTTTTGAAGCGATACAAGCCAAGATGCGTGTTAACCACTAAGACGCGCTGGGAGTCTTCGTCCACAGGTAGTTGCAAGTACGCATCTGCTAGGTCCAATTTGGAAAAATATTTTCCCGGGCACAGTTTGTCAAAAAGATCTTCCGGGCGGGGCAAAGGAAAAGTGGCAGTCACAAGTTGTGGATTCACTGTTGCCTTGAAGTCCACACAAAGTCTCAGTTTACCGGAAGGTTTTGGCAAAATTACTAAGGGTGAGGCCCAGAGAGAAGCCTGCACACGTTCAATTACACCTTGAGATACTAAATCGGCTAATGTTCTGGCGACCTCATCACGCAATGCGTGGGGAACATTGCGCGCTCTGAAAAATTTCGGTTGCGCGTTTTCTTGCAGTTCCAAATGCGCTTCATAGTTCTTAGCGCAACCAAGGCCCGGTGCAAAAATGTCTGCAAATTCTTCACAAAGACTAGAAACACCGGCGGAAGGCACAGTCTGATTCACTGATAGGACCTGATTTACTATAGACATATTAAACAATTGAAATAAATCTAAACCAAACAAGTTCACTGCAGAAGTAGAACGAAGAACGTAAAATGATACAAATTTTGTCTGTCCCATGTATGTGGCAAGAAGGCTGCACTGTCCTAACACAGGTATATGCTGTCCAGAGTAACTATGTAACTTAACATTTGCGGCACGCAATGGCGGTTTGCCCAGTTGTATGTACGTGTCGTGATTGAGCAATGAAACTGCAGCTCCGGTATCGAGCTGGAAGGGTATCACTTTGCCTTCAAAGTCTAAGTCCACAAAAAGTTTATTGTCCTGCTGACGACAAGAGCGACTGTCACGTGCAATTTGAACTGATACAGGTACAGAAGCACTTGCGACTTCACGGGATTTTCGGCGACGTCGACGCACACTGTTTGTGGGACGAACACAGTCACCGTTAGCTAAAGTGTCACTGGACGGGTGGGAATGAACTACATGAATGTCCATGGGCGAAGGTCCACGAGCCTGATTGTCCTGGGTTCGATTCCGGCGCGAAGCAAAGGGCCTGGAATTATTATGATTGTCTGATCTAAGCTTTTTCTGGCAAACACTTTGAACATGTCCTTTCTTTTGACAGTAAAAGCAAATAGCTTGGCGTGACGGGCAATTTTCACGCGAATGTCTAGCTGCACACCGCGGGCATGATTTCACTACAGTTGCTTGCTTACGCGGCGCACGAGTTTGCAAGGTAGGCTGCCGCTGCTGTGACAGGCGCGAGGGCCGCGTAGCGTCCCGTGCAGCGGGCCCGGCGGGCCGGTTAATGTGACACACTGCTAGCGAAGTTTCAAATGAGTCCTGAGCAGAGTCAAGTGTGTCTTGCCTATCCAATATGTCTATCACTTGTTGAAGGGAGGGATTTACTAGTTTCAAAATCTGTTCCCGTATGCGAACATCAGAAACGTTCTGTGCAATTGCATCACGCACCATAGTATCGGAATAAGGGAGGCCACATTCACATTCAAACGCACACTCCCTAGTAAGTCCTTGCAATGTCGCAACCCACTCCCTATTAGTCTGACCGGCCGTACGTTTTGTACGAAAGAACGTATACCGTTTTGCAACAACATTTACTGTTTCTTTGAAATAGGCATCTAACGCAGACAAAATTTCTTCGTAGGACAGAGTTGCTACGTCGCGCCGGGGAAACAACTTCACTATCACACGGTAGGTGCACACACCGACACAAGAAAGCAAAAACGGCTGCCGCTCATTACCTTGAATTCTGTAGGCGGCTAGATGAAAGCTGAACTGGCGGGACCATTCCGGCCAGGACTCCAAGGATGAGTCAAAATGACGGAAGGGCGGTGCAATGGCGTGTTGTGGCTGCGGTAGCGATGAAGCGGCGGCTGCCGCATCGTGTTGCAGCACACGTTGACCCTGGACGAGCTGTCCCAGGGCATCCAATAACGCCTGCGACTGCTGATTCTGCAAGCGAAAAAATTCGGACAGTACATCCGGAGATTGTGGCGAAGCCATGACACAAACGAATTAATACAAACTCTTTTTCTCGTCGCCAATAATGTTGTGTCTAGACCATACAGCCCAGACACAATGCTGTAGCCGATAGGGCACGCAAGGCTAACGCAGACGGGCGTGAAGTCTGGAACATGAGACTTATAAATGCACTAAAGAAAAATACGTAGCCTTTTTAATACTTAACTTTATTCTCTTGTTGGAATACATCTCTCCTGCATACTCGTAAGCTATTGGCACTGATACAAATGGCGCCTTGCTAGGTGGTCGCCATTTAACTTAGCAGAGGGCTATTCTACTGTCTATCTCTCGGCAAATGAGAGCAAGGCTTAGCACGTCCAATCGCTAGCTATGTTGTCCGTACAACTGGGACGAGGTCTCCTCAGTCTCTCGAGACCTGCCTTGTGGTGGCGCTAGGTTTGCGATCCCACAGTGGCGACACGCGGGTCCGACATGTACTACAGGACCGCGGCCGATTTAAGTTACCACCTAGCAAGTGTGGTGTCTAGCGGTGACACCACAATAATAACTAAGATAATAATAATAACTAAGTATGGATCAAAGATAATGTCTCAACTCCTTTCCTCCCAGCTAACTAAGCATAATGCCTTAGATGTCTCAGTGCTTTTCCCACAAGTGGGTTATCAGCAGACCATCTTGTGAATTCTCTACCAGGGAGCCAGTACTTATTATCATGCCCACAGAGGAAAGCAAAATCTTATAAAGTGTAAGAATGCCCATCTTCAGTAGCGCTGCCCTTTTGTAGTGTATGCTAACTTTGAATGCCTCCTTGCCCCTTTGTCACGCTATGATGTGACCCTGTAGCCTCATATACCATCTTCACAGAAAACCAGGTACCATGTGCAGCAGCATACCAGCCTGTATGTTCGAATGATTCAAATCTTAGCCATTATAAATAATATGTCGGCGATAATCCTGCTATATGGCTGCTCACTGTTCTCGAAAAACTTTCATAGGAGGTTGATGAGCTTTACAGCGTCAACATTCCCAATACCAAGTCAAACGATGATTTGTAAAAGAAGGCGGTTGACTGTCACATCTGTTGGCAGCTGATCGATTGGAAAGAGGAAACTCCTCATAGGGACCATTTTCACCTAACAGGGAAGTTCTGTACCGCCCTCAACACATGCAATCTGACACGATTTGAGCTGGTATGATGCTCACTTTCTTTGGGCGCTTATCTAATTTATATACTAACAAGGGGAGGCCGCCAATTGTGAAATTCGGATTCGATTCATACTGCGCATAATAAAAGCCCATGGCCAGAGGTGTAATGTGGCAAAGCACCAAGATGCACTTCTCAACCATTGTCGAGAAAATCGACAGTTAAAAAGAAACCGTTGCGGTGAAATACTCTCTACGATTAATAATTTTCTACAGCGCCGTGGCGCAGCGGTAAGCGCTCGGGTTCTTAATCCGAAGGTCGCCGGATCGAATCTCGCGCCATGTAACTTTTTTTTATTATCTGTTTTTTGTAATTCAAATGTACACACACACACACACACACACACACACACACACACACACACACACACGCACACGCACACACACATATATAATTCCCGGCAATCAGTTGCAACAATTATGCATATAATAAGTTGTTGAAAGTCGTTTGTCGTGGAAAAACTGGCGACTTTGAACATCATTATGTTTTCCGCAAACAAAGTTGTATTTCACAAATATTATTCATTGTCTTCATAATGTTTACCACGAATAGTTAACGGAAGACGTAGAAACGATATTCCGAAACGAATACGTATAGTGTAAGTCAAACGTTCGAATTAGAACAGAGACCCCATGAACACAAATTTGCTGTGGCAAGTATGAAATATAAACTCAGTTACTCGCTCGTTACACTTGAAGGAGAGATGTTGAATGGGCCGAAACGAGACCCCGCATAACAGCGTAGTTTCCTGCTAACTTCGAAAGAAGGTAGATGCGGTCCCTAGCTCAACTTATAACATCGTCGAAAATTAGTGCGTACGTGAGAGCTTTGGTACACTCTGTTAAACAAACGGAAACAAGGAGGCGGTACAATTGGGGAGCGATCCGGGCCCTTCGCATGAAAGTGCTGTGATCGAAGAAGATTCTATACACAGTGAAGTGGCGAAACAACAATTGAAAGATGCGTTGGTGTATCTTGAAAGCCTCCTTCGTAACCGTAATCGCAGCAGAACCGTCATCACCAGTTATAGAAATGGAAAAAAGAACACATTGACACCGGTGTGTCAGACCCACCATACTTGCTCCGGACACTGGGAGAGGGCTGTACAAGCAATGATCACACGCACGGCACAGCGGACACACCAGGAACCGCGGTGTTGGCCGTCGAATGGCGCTAGCTGCGCAGCATTTGTGCACCGCCGCCGTCAGTGTCAGCCAGTTTGCCGTGGCATACGGAGCTCCATCGCAGTCTTTAACACTGGTAGCATGCCGCGACAGCGTGGACGTGAACCGTATGTGCAGCTGACGGACTTTGAGCGAGGGCGTATAGTGGGCATGCGGGAGGCCGGGTGGACGTACCGCCAAATTGCTCAACACGTGGGGCGTGAGGTCTCCACAGTACATCGATGTTGTCGCCAGTGGTCGGCGGAAGGTGCACGTGCCCGTCGACCTGGGACCGGACCGCAGCGACGCACGGATGCACGCCAAGACCGTAGGATCCTACGCAGTGCCGTAGGGGACCGCACCGTCACTTCCCAGCAAATTAGGGACACTGTTGCTCCTGGGGTATCGGCGAGGACCATTCGCAACCGTCTCCATGAAGCTGGGCTACGGTCCCGCACACCGTTAGGCCGTCTTCCGCTCACGCCCCAACATCGTGCAGCCCGCCTCCAGTGGTGTCGCGACAGGCGTGAATGGAGGGACGAATGGAGACGTGTCGTCTTCAGCGATGAGAGTCGCTTCTTCCTTGGTGCCAATGATGGTCGTATGCGTGTTTGGCGCCGTGCAGGTGAGCGCCACAATCAGGACTGCATACGACCGAGGCACACAGGGCCAACACCCGGCATCATGGTGTGGGGAGCGATCTCCTACACTGGCCGTACACCACTGGTGATCGTCGAGGGGACACTTAATAGTGCACGGTACATCCAAACCGTCATCGAACCCATCGTTCTACCATTCCTAGACCGGCAAGGGAACTTGCTGTTCCAACAGGGCAATGCACGTCCGCATGTATCCCGTGCCACCCAACGTGCTCTAGAAGGTGTAAGTCAACTACCCTGGCCAGCAAGATCTCCGGATCTGTCCCCCATTGAGCATGTTTGGGACTGGATGAAGCGTCGTCTCACGCGGTCTGCACGTCCGGCACGAACGCTGGTCAAACTGAGGCGCCAGGTGGAAATGGCATGGCAAGCCGTTCCACAGGACTACATCCAGCATCTCTACGATCGTCTCCATGGGAGAATAGCAGCCTGCATTGCTGCAAAAGGTGGATATACACTGTACTAGTGCCGACATTGTGCATGCTCTGTTGCCTGTGTCTATGTGCCTGTGGTTCTGTCAGTGTGATCATGTGATGCATCTGACCCCAGGAATGTGTCAATAAAGTTTCCCCTTCCTGGGACAATGAATGCACGGTGTTCTTATTTCAATTTCCAGGAATATATATATATATATATATATATATATATATATATATATATATGTGTGTGTGTGTGTGTGTGTGTGTGTGTGTGTGTGTGTGTGTGTGTGTGTATACATTTGAATTACAAAAAACAAATAATAAAAAAAAGAGTTACATGGCGCGAGATTCGATCCAGCGACCTTTGGATTACGAACCCAAGCTCTTACCGCTGCGCCACGGCGCTGTAGAAAATTATTAATCGTAGAGGGTATTTCACCGCAACGGTTTCTTTTAACTGTCGATTTTCTCGACAACGGCTGAGAAGTGCATCTTGGTGCTTTGCCACATTACACGTCTGGCCATGAGCTTTTATTATGCGCAGTATGAATCGAATCTGAATTTCACAATTGGCGGCCTCCCCTTGTAAGAGTTATCAGGACAGTGTGGTGCCTGGGAGCGTCAAGAAACTAGTTGAAACTCTGCCTCAGAAGGAGACACACATTACTCATGGTGCGTATTTCAATGACTCAAAGTTTCAACTTGTGACAAGGAAAGGTTTTTTCCCATACGAGTATCTGGATTGTATTGGAAAACTCAACCATACCAGGCTAACTGACATAACTGCATTCACTGGTAACCTTACAGGCAATGCAATATCGGATGCAGGGTATGATGCTGTGAATGCTTGGCAGGAGTTTAGCATCTCTACTTTAGCAGAGTGTGCAAAACTTTACATGGACACAAACTGTGTTTGCTTGCGGATGACTTTGAGAAATTCCTCAGTGTTCCAGATTCTGCCTTTTATTACACAACACCTGGGTTTTCTTGGGACACTATGCTCAAGGAAGTGGAACTCGACATCAGGCTATTGACTGATTGACTGCTGTTACCATGCTTCTTTTCTTTGAGTGACGGATCCACAGGGTACTTTGCCAATGTGTCCACAGGCACATCAAGGCAAATAACCCGTGGAGGGACGAGAAGTTGAATGCATCCAGCGATTCGAGCTACACCATGTACTCGAACATGAGTAAGTTGTATGGGTACGCCATGCATCAGTCGCAGCTGATTGGCAAGTTTCGATGGCTGTCCAAAGACGACTGTGTTAAATTAGGTAGAAAAATCCATGGTGCGGCGGCTGATTCTGTTGTGGTGTATGCTGTGGGAGGCAGACCTCAAATACCCTATTAGTTTGCATGATGAGCACAGCAATTTGCCGCTACGTCCAGAACAACTAGTTCTGTGAGGAGACTCCACCAAACTGATGACAACGCTGGGGACAAGCAGAGCTATGTCATGTGTTACAGAAACCTCCAACAGTGTTTCAGCTTAGGGATGTAGCTTGTTTGAATCACTCACACTGTCTCCTTCAAGCAGTTGCACTGGTTGAAGGAGTATATTGATTTCATTACCGAAATGAGGGCTTCTGCAAAGAATGATTTCGAAAAATATTTTTTAAATTAATTAATAATGCAATTTTTGGTAAGACAATGTGAAATTTGAGAAAACATCGCGTAATACTTATAAGAACCCAATGGGATGGGCGTTATGGTGTAAGGAAATGTGTCGCCAGATCAAATTTTAAACAGGTCTCTATCTTCTATAATAATTTAATTGCTGTGGAGATGGCGAAGACTGCAGTGGAGTTCATGAAACCTATGTGGAAATATGCATATTAGACCTGTCCTAACTCCACATGTACCGATTGCATTATGAATTCATGAAAATTTATTTCACTGATCTAAAGTTACTTTATATTGTTACAGATAACTTCGTGTATTGGGTGAAGAGCTGCAGTCCATACGAAGTAATGAGGTGTCATGACAATGCATTTGACACATTTTCCCATATGGCTCTTAATCCTTATGGTATTGTTCAGCAGAATGATAAGGCATGGGTTGCCGATTGTGGAGTTTGTGAGTCTTAGATCAAAAATGTCTACTTATCGCTCATTGATAGGTGCCACCAAGAGTAGGTCAAAGGGTGTGCATCATGTGGCCTCAAGGACCCTCACAATTGAAGATTACTTGCAGCACCTGTATAGCAGTGGTTGCGGTGCTCCACTGCAGACACAGCAAAGAGTACAGCAAACTAGTATGCAGTCCCGAGGACATGAGCTGTACACTGTGCAGCAGTCTAAAATTGGCCTGTTGCCTCATGGTAATAAGTGGGTAATTTGTGTGGACAGGTTTGGAACTCGACTGTACTTACATTCTTCACTTGATGAGAGTGGTGTGAATGAGAAAGAGTGTGTGTGTGAATAGTGGTTGCATATGGAAAGGTATGATCCGTTTATCACAGTGTAAATATTTTTAGTGTAAATATATAGCACACCACATGTGCTGACATAGTTGCACACTATGTGCACCTGTAAATGTATGCACATGATGTGTACAGTGGCAATGTAAATGGACCAACAATCGAGTAAAATATGTGCACACAATGTGTGCTGACATAGTTGTGCACTTGTAAATATATGCATACTACATGTGCAATGATAGTGCTAATAGACCAAAAATTGTGTAAAATATATGCACGTCACTTGCCGACAGAATGCATATTTCTAAATAGACCTTAGAAACAGGAACATTTGTAAATAATCCCTGCATGTTGTGTAGCTATAATTGCTTCTAAGTGTCATTTACTGCTTGTCATCCAAGTCTGATTAGTTTTTAGTGCACATATATTTAACCCCTAGTCCATCAAAAAAGCTGTGAATATTTTCAATCAGTGCTACCTACCAGAAAAGTTGTGAATAATTTCAGCCACCGCTTGAGTGCACCAAAGATTGTAAATGTTCAACCAATGCTACTGTGGGTAGACTGTGGGGGACCGTTTTCAGGTCCTGGTTATTAGTATTAGTAATAGGTGTGATAAAAAAAGAATCTCTGCATTGAAAAATATTATGTGAAAAAGATACAAACTGTACCAGTTTTGTGAAAAGGAAAGAAATTGTATCTGAAGGACAAAATTGTACAGTGTCATGAAAAAAGAACCAGATTGTATCCCAAGAACCAAATTGGGTGCAAGACACACATATGACATTATTTTTCCACATGGGTGCTAGGGAGCTGAAGTTTAAGATGGAGTATTGGTTGCGGGAATTTCGCCCATCATTCTGCACGTATTGGGTTATGGGAGCAGGTGGCATGACTGTGTCCACTTCCAGAGACATATAGCGGACATATCTAGAATTATATAACCTGCGCTTGAGGGGGACCCACAGACTTAGTATCTGGCCAAAATTGCATACTATATAGCTATCAAGATGTGAGTAGGCGGAAATCACTAGAAAAAAGTAAACAGAATGTGAGGTAAAAATTCATTTATTTCTCATCCAATTTAAAAATAATTTTACATTTTCATAAGCAGACACAGCATTATTTTAAAGTCTAATAAGTACAATATATGTACATAGAGTAAACTGAAGAAAAACGAAAGTAATGAGAACTAGCAGATATGAGAACAACAGGAAACGTAACATCAGGAAGTAAATGAAGTCAAGGAATTCTACTACCTGTGCAGCAAAATAATCAATGAGGGATGGAACAAGAAGGACATCAAAAACAGATGAGCACTACCAAAGAGGGCATTCCTGGTCAAGAGAAGTCTACCAGTATCAAACATATGTCTTTATTTGTGGAAGAACTATATGAGCATGTATGTTTGGAGCACAGCATTGTATGGCAGTGAAACACGGACTTTGGGACAATTGGAACAGAAGAGAATAGAAGCATTTGAGATGTGGTGCTACAAACAAATTTTGAAAGTTAGGTGGACTGGTTAGGTACAGAATGAGGAGGTTTTCCACAGAATCAGAGAGGAAAGGAATATGTGGAAAACAGTGATAAGGAGAGGGAATAGGACAATAGTACCTTTCTTAAGACATCAGGGAATGACTTCCATGGTACTAGAGGGAGTTGTAGAGGGCAAACACTGTAGAGGACGACAGAGAATGGAATACATATGGTAAATAATTGAGGCTGTAGGTTGCAAGTGCTACTCTGGGAAGAAGAGGGATTTGTGGCAGGCTACATCAAATCAATCTGAAGACTTATGACTAAAAAAAAAAAAAAACCAGATTGATCCATAGCCCTGTCTGCCACAAACTGATGAAATAAAGAATATGCAAATTGAATTCTCTACAATGTAATTGACGTTGATGATATCCTTCCAGTACAACAGCCCAGCATAGAGTGAGCTATTTTTCCCACCAATTTTTTGGGAAGTGGTGAGGTGGGTAGAGAGGGGAAGGGAGGGGAAGGAAGAGGTAGGGAGGGGAAGGGTAGAGAGGGATGGGGATTTCTCTGAGGGGAGGGGTGAGGGACTCCTGATAGGCAGGGGAATTCCCAGATGGGGAGAGGGAATTTAATTAATCAATTTCATATAAATCTGTCGTCAAAACTGCACTCATTCTCCCTTTGCTCCACTACTTATGGGGTTCAAGCTGTGGCAGAAATCGATTCCAGTGTTTTTCACCCTGACAATCACAAAATTAAGGGTTCCATTACTTTCTCAAATTGACAGCACTTTAAGAAAATTATAGTTACATCAATCAAATTAATCTTCTCTTCCAAGGAACTTTGCGGATGTTTTCTTCTTATGTGATGTTGCATGTTTCCTGTAACTCCCCCGTTTTTAATTTTTAAAAGCTAATAGAGCCATTATAACAAGTGGTTCAAAAAGAAAGAACAGATTTCAGTTGTTTGTTACAGCAGAACTGTAAAAGATAGTAAAACATTGCACGTGTCACTGGTTAGAGGAAGGTTCACAGTTTTGATACAACTGCGCTGTTGTTTACCTGTAGCAACATGGCGACTGTAACGCAACAGAAATCGTTTTGTGTGTTAGAATTTGCGCAAACTCAATCCATTGTTCAAGTGCAACATGAATTTCACCGTCGATTCAGTAAGAAGCCGTCTCTGCACAAATATATTTATGTTGGCGTACAACATTCTTGGAAGCTGTTTACATATGGGAAGAGCAATAGTCTGTCACCCACGACTGATGAAAATGTCGACCGCGTCTGAGATATGTTCACACGGAGCTGTCGAAAGTCCACAAGACGGGCAGGCCTGGAACTTCAACTTCCTCAAGCAACGGTGTTGTGTGTTCCGAAACAACACCTGCATATGGAACCTTACAAGTTGCAGTTACTGCAGCAGTTGCGTCACGGCGACCATAACAGAAGGTACGAGTCTTGCATTTCGTTTCTCCAGGATACGGCAGACGATACTTTTTACGAACGACTGATCTTTTCGGACGAATCGACGTTTCATCTGTCGGGTAAAGTAAACAACATCCCACAAAGTTGAATGGGAAGAGGTGGACAACAAGATCTTGTTCACTGCTTTTTGCCGGCCGCGGTGGTCTAGCGGTTCTAGGCGGTCAGTCCGGAACGGTGCGACTGCTTCGGTCGCAGGTTCGAATCCTGCCTCGGGCATGGATGTGTGTGATGTCCTTAGGTTAGTTAGGTTTAAGTAGTTCTAAGTTCTAGGGGACTGATGACCTCAGATGTTAAGTCCCATAGTGCTCAGAGCCATTTGAGCCCACTGCGTTTGGCCTATTAAATCACCAGAGCTCACAACTTAACAATTTTTTTTTCTGCGGCAGCTGCTCTTCATGAGCTGAGGAATCGAAATGTTGAAGCTGTCGAGTTAGTAAACAGGGGCCTGTTAATTCATGCGTGGAATGAAGTAGACTACCGTTCCGATGTTTCTCGAGCGTCGCATGATGCTCATGTTGAGTTTATGTTATAATATCTGTGCGAACATAGGATGTTGAGTTGATGTAATAACGTCTGTGCGAACATAAGACTTTGAACCTTGATCTACCCAGTGACATGTGCAATTTGTTTCGATTTGTGATTGTTTATCTTTAACAAATAATTGAATTCTGTTCTTTCTTTTGGAATGACCCTGTACTTTATTACCACCGCATCTGGTAAATCACTTCCAAACTAGGAATAGTGTCATTCTGCAATACAACAGATGGCGAGGACGACAACGAGAATTTACCCTACAGACAAGGTGTGGCAAGGACGCAGCCAAAGAGGCGGTCTGCAGGGTTTGGACATCCTCCCTCCCTCCGCCCCACCACCTAAATGAAATTACACACGACCTAGCTGTCATATAGTGAAATTGAAATATATTTTGATTTTCAATCGTACTACGAAAAAGGGATAAGCGCTGTAGAGTCAACAAGGACATCTCTAGATTTAAGCTATCGACTTATCGATAGCACTAACGACTATTTTCCCATCCGTACTTAAAGCCACGACAAACTAGTGTACATTATTGGCTATGAGTTCTGTTTATCTGATAATCTGTACAGTTCCTACTTGTAGATGAATGTGTTGAAAGTTCTGCCGTTTATTGCTTTCGTGCTGTGCGCTTATTGCTTTAGTGCGATAGTTTCTTATTGTGGTTAAGTTTGTAACAAGAAAAAAGAGGAAAATTGTTTTTCATTCGTCCACTAGCGTTACGGTAAGTTAAAAATATGTAAGCACTACTAAATAATCTAATTATGTATGTATACCGGTTTAATGTTAGCATTGGAAACTTTATTTGGAGACTGGTAGAACATTGGAGTTCAAATATTTCCGTATTCCACAAGGCAGTGGATCTGTAAACAAATATCATGAAATTAAAATCAGTGCATATAAATACAAATGGTTCAAATGGCTCTGAGCACTATGGGACTCAACTGCTGAGGTCATTAGTCCCCTAGAACTTAGAACTAGTTAAACCTAACTAACCTAAGGACATCACAAATATCCATGCCCGAGGCAGGATTCGAACCTGCGACCGTAGCGGCCTTGCGGTTCCAGACTGCAGCGCCTTTAACCGCACGGCCACTTCGGCCGGCATATAATTACACTTGTATTTGTCTGTGACCCCCAAAAATCTCGCTGCTCAACAAAGACGTCGCCCAAACGGCGATGGTTGCATTTCTTCAGACAATTTGCACAAAATTCTTTCATTAGTAGCCCAATTTAGTCACCTGGGCGGTAGTCAATTATGAAAACGAATTCCAGTACGGAACGATGGGAAAGGGTTGGTTGAGAGCGAAAGGGATGTAATTCATGCGTTTCTACAAGATTCTTTCAAGAGGTTGCTTGAATTCGTCTGAGCCTACTGCGTCCTCCATCTCCCAGCCCCCCCCCCCCCCCCCGCCCCCTGTCATCACGTTTTTGACTAGGATCTATTCACACTCTTGTAATCCGGTAATAAGTGAAGCTTTTTTGAATGTTCTACGATTATCTTCAAACTGTAATGTTTTTAGTTGTTTCTTTTGTGACAGTAGTTATTTTGATTTGGAAAATAGTTCTTTCTTTCTCAGGCAGACAGTATTTAAGCTTAAGTTTGCATATTTCAGGGATATTTACATTGGTAGGCGGCTAGCGATTGTCATTTTGTATTATGTATCCGTGTATAAAGATGGCACATTTGTGGAAAAGCGATATATCATGTCATCAAGTTTTACTACAAAAATGACACTCTACTGAGAAATGTCTTATTCGTAACATCCTTGAAACAGTGAACAACTCTAACTTATTTGTAAAGAAACGTCATACAAACGACAAATTATGTTCTACATCGTAGAGTAATTCGTTGGCATATAAGACTGAATAACCATGTTGTTGTAGATAAATACTAACTCATTAACGTGGTGGCATAGATTACAGGTCTAATTGTAATCAACGTGTGACTCAGTGTTAAGATTCCAAAAAGGTAGCTCATATTATTTGTGTATCCCATTTTGTTTTATAGCTATATAGTCTGCCTCCTTAGCCGAGTGGTCAGTGCGACAGACCCTTGTGTGATGGACCCAGGTTCGATTCCTGGCATTTCTCGGGTTTTTTCCTTAGTGGGAGGTGTGGACTGGGGTGCACTCAGTCTCGTGATGCGAACAGAGCTGCTATATGACTGCCAGGTAGTGCCTCGAAGGTCGGAACTTCGACAACGGCCGTGAGAACAGTGTGCTGGCTCCATGTCCACCCATTCCGCATCCAACAGTGAATCACTGAGGACTACAGGGCTGTTGGTCGACTACCGCTTTTTCTCTGGCCCTGACTATGGGTTTCTTCTTCCTTCACAAAAAAATCTGGTTGCCATAGTTTCAGGCTGACTCTTCAAATAATCATTTAAAAAGAAGTTCTTGATCACTTAAGGAAACTGAAAGATTTTAATGAAATGAAAGATACTTTAATAAAATTTCAGATTTTGGGATGCTTTGATAGGTTGAAGGAATTGTTAGTTGGTTTCAGATGAGTCGTAACTTCAAATACAAGATTGTAGTAGGAGCGAGATAGCTTCTGTCTAAAGATGCTTGAGCTCGTTTAAACTTAAAAGTTATTCAGTCCAACGTTAAGATTCTTCTGCTCTGTGATAATGGCGAACCATTTAGCGAAACATTATCGATATGGGCTTTTGGAGCCTAAGACCCACGCGTGTACCCTTGATGACTGCGCATTACACCTTGCCTAGACCCGTTGGAATGTTGATGACTGGAAACATGTTGCGTGGTCGGACGAGTCTCGTTTCAAATTGTTTCGAGCAGATGGGCGTGTACAGCTATGGAAACAACCTCATGAATCCATGGACCCTGCATGTCAGCAGGGGACTGTTCAAACTGATGGAGGATCTGTAATGGGGGGGGGGGGGGGGTCATGTCAGTTAGAGTGATATGGAAGCCCTGATACGTCTAGATACGACTTTGACAGGTGACATGTACGTAAGCATCCTGTCTGATTACCTGAATCTATTCATGTCCATTGTGCATTCCGACGGACTTGTACAATTACAGCAGGACAAAGCGACACCCCACATGTCTAGAAATGCTATGTGCTGAGTTTAAACACTTCCGCTACCACCAAACTTTCCAGACACGAATATTATTGAGCACATCTGGGGTGCCTTGCAACATGCTGTTTAGAAGAGGTCTACTGCCTCTCGTACTCTTACGGATTTAAGGACAGTCCTGCAGGATTCATAGTGTCAGTTTCCTCCAACATTACTTCAGACATTTGTCGAGTCCATGCCGCGTAGTGTTGCAGCACTTCTGCGTGCTTGCACGGGACCTACATGATATTAGGCAGCTGTACCAGTTTCTTTGGCTCTTCAGTGTATTTTTATGAAGGTCGCCAAGAAGAAAATTATGCACATATCATTAAAAAATAAATAAATATACCTTCAGAAAAAATGAAAAACATGTGTCTTTTTATAGACCTATTTAACAAATTGGACCCCTCCCCCCTTTTGACTAAATCCTGTCAACATCTTTGGGTGTGGGCAAGTCTTGCACAATGCACGTGCAGACTACCATCCAACAGGGCACGCCACCTGGCGACAGGTACATTATTATCTTAGCAATGTTGTACCGATTGTTATGTCATGAGTTTGCTCACAGCCATGGTTTGCTGCTATAATGTTGTTATACAACCGCACTATGAGATTTTCCCATTTTCCTTAATAATCCAATATTTCAAAGCAATGGGAATTTTATAAGTAAACGTTATTCATTTGAAAAAAAATTACCCTTGAGCTGGCGCACCTATGTATAAAGTGTGCTAAGCACTAATAATATTGTCTTCTACCATTCCATTGTTGTTTTACAGCTATGAGCCTGTACTGTCTGTCCACAATAAGTTGAACGATTGGCGTGGTGGCTGTCGGGAACGGCTGCCGAGGGGAGAGGAGCTACGGGAGGGCAGGGTCGGCTGCTTGCAGCAGTGCTGGCACCACTACCCGCATTTTGTGCTTAACATGAAATCGGAGGCTGCACTTGCGCAATTATTGCCTGCCGCTAAGTGACCATTCCGTTTGGTTGGAATTCAACTAATTATGTTGACATACAAGGGGCATTTGAAAAGTCCATGCAAAAAATAAAAACTACTTACGTGTTTAAGGTAAACCTTTTTTATTTTTTGACATAATCTCCTTTTAGACTTATACACTTTGTCCAACACTGTTCTAATTCGTTAATCCCTTCTGAATAATAGGAATTGTCCAGGTATGCAAAACAGCTATTAGTTGCTGCAATCACCTCCTCATTTGAATAAAATATTTGTCCCGCCAGCCATTTCTTCAAATCGAGGAACAAATAGTAGTCTGAGGGAGCCAAGTCTGGAGAACAGGGGGAATGCGAAACAAGTTGGAATCCTATTTCCATTAATTTTGCGACCACAACTGCTGAGGTGTGAACTGGTGCATTGTCGTGATGGAAAAGGACTTTTTGCGGTCCAATCGCCGGCGTTTGTCTTGCAGTTCGGTTTTCAAACGGTCAAATAACAATGAATAATATGCACCTGTAATAGTTTTACTCTTTTCCAGGTAGTCGATGAGGATTATCCCTTGCGAATTACAAAAGACAGTGTCCATAACCTTTCTGGCCGAAGGAATGGTCTTCGCTTCTTTTGGTGCAGATTCTCACTTGGTAACCAATTGTTTAGAGTGTTCTTTGGTCTCAGGAGTATAGTAATGTACTCATGTTTCATCCACAGTGACGAAACGACGCTTTAAGTCCTGCGGATTCTTCCTGAACAGCTGCAAACCATCCTTGCAAAACTTCACTCGATTCCGCTTTTCGTCAAGTCTGAGCAATCGTGGAACCCATCATGCAGATAGCTTTCTAATGTCCAAATGTTTATGCAAAATATGATGTACCCGTTCATTCGAGATGCCCACAGCACTAGCAATCTCATGCACCTTAACTCTTCTGTCATCCATCATCATATCATGGATTTTATCAATGATTTTTGGAGTGGTAACCTCCACAGGGCGTCCAGAACGTTCAGCATCACTTGTGCCCATATGGCCACTCGAAAATTTTGAAACCACTTATAAACTGTTCTAATCGAAGGTGCAGAGTCACTGTAATGTTTATCAAGCTTCTCTTTAGTCTCCTGAGGCGTTTTGCCTTTCTGAAAGTAATGTTTAATCACACACGAAATTATTTTTCGTCCACTTTTTGACAATCACTCGACTTTGTTGATTCACACAAATGCCAAACACAAAGAAATAGACCAATATGGCTGAAACTTGGAGTGCGTTCTTTCCAAAGATGCTACTAACTAAACATTATCTCGATACGCGCCGGTGGTGCCATCCCTCGGACATCGCACGTGTTTTCAAACGCCCTTCGTGTTCACGCTCGAGAGTTTTACCTACAACTTATGTATTATTTATTCATCGCAAATAACGGAAAATGAAAGTAGATGAATGTACAATATACCACACCGTGTACTGAAAGTTAAAAATGATTTTTGGATCTATTTGCACATTGCGTTTATTAAACGCAGAACAGTAGTAATGTTTACAAAGTGTAATTATATGTACCTAAAGAACTGTCAAGATGATGTTCACTAAAGATCGCTGTTATTTATATTTTATTCAAGATCATTATCATCATAGTTTGAGGGCGTCGTACTGACAATAACTTAATCGATGGCCATTTCCATTACTCCATCTCGTGTCCAATAGTCTTGCTCCAGCTGTTGCACTTACCTGCGGTAACCTTGCCAGTCCTGTGCAGTAACCGAAAGAGAAGTAGCGTTAACTAGATACTGTAATCTTTCCTTCGACATGTCACAGACGTTGTTCTCCCTGAAACTGTGTTTTATTTTACCCCATGCCATTTCTATCGGACTCAGATCTCGGTAAACGAACTATTTTATGGCCTCTGCTCTGAACGATTTTATCCACGATGTACACTTTCACGACTGGTTTGTTTTCTTTTTCAGACAACAGTTCAGTCTTCCTCATTGAGTCGTTGCAGTGAATTTGCCTGTCTTGCAATCACTCTAAAATCGTAATCCTCAAATCATATTTGTTAGGCATTCTGTCGAATGTCCTGCTGTGGTATGGCGTATTATCCATACAATCACAGAATTGGGTGATGTATAGGAACCACCCTAACTGCAAACAACCACCGCCCCCTTCTCCCTCTGTCAACATATGGTAGTTTCGTCAACTTCAAGAAATTCGCAAGTTACTGAAAACAGTGCATGAAACTACCTGGCAAACTAAAACTGTGGGCCAGACCGGGTTCTCAGGTTCGACTCCCGGTCTGCCACACATTTTTGATTTTTCAGGAAGTTTCAAATCAGCGCACACTCCGCAGTTGTGTGAAATTCGTTCTAGTTTCTTGCATCTTGCTGCAAGTACTTACCGAATTTGTCATTTTGTGGAAGTTTTTTTCAAACTTACAGAAGTTGTGTGAGTTCAGTACTGATGCGAAAACGTCAGTTTCGAAAATGAGAATAACACAAAGACAGATGTGCCGAAACAAATGTACTACAGAAAACCCTTAAACACACATAATTGGCACCACTATTCAAGGAAGTGCGAAATGACTTTACCAATTAATTTGTTTCACCAGAAGGGAAAGCAGAATGGCAGTATAGAATCTTTAAATTTTAAATGAATTTTTAATTTTACTGTATACATAAATGCGTTAAATTTATGTTAAAAGTAGTAAATACTGTTTGCAAAAATTGAACAGTAATTAAAAGATGGCCTCTTGGTGAGATACCGAGCCGCATTTTTGTTTCCTATTATCGAATATTTGATCATGTAACAGAAAAGAGATGTTCGAAATTTACATATGAGACCCTCAAAATTTTTAATGTAAGTGAAATTCTGTGACTGTAGTTGACTGAATAGTGTTTCTTGGTAACATCAATATGTAATCCTCTAACATTTTTTCTATTTTTATTTTCAAATTTCGTCACGATTTTATTCATTAATAGCAACGCAAAAACAGTGAAGACTCGTTTGATTTTTAAGAATAACTGCACTTCTGCAACAAGTACTTGCAGAAACTTCCTGAAATAAACTTGCCCCAGTGTACTGAGCAAGTAAACTTCAGTACGATTTTGTTCTGATATAAACACCTCAGCAAGTGCTTAGAGAAGTTACTTGTTAGTAAACTCAAGACTTTCGTAATACTTCGCGTCTAGGGGCTGCTTGACGATGGCAGCGCTCAGAGACAAATGAATACATTTCAAGTGATGCCGAGTTTCTCCGCTTCTGGCAGCACTAGCGTAATCGTCAAGTTATTGTGGCCAAACATAAGCTTTTCCTTCATTATAGGTTCAGCTAACACAGTGATAAGTTGTGTCGTCATGACCAAATGAACAGCTGTAATAGAAGATAAATATGAAGCTAAAGGAAAAAACTTTACGATCTGTGGTCACGTCCAAACGAACAGCAGTAACAGAATATAAATATGGAGCTCGATTTAAAAAGTTTGCGATCCGTGCAAGAAAATTACCCACGCTAGCAGCACAATCACACAAAAAGGTAGACGTCAACGGGGTAATTAGTAATCAAATAAGCGGTTCGCTGGGAGATGATGAAACTACGCTATTTAATGCTCTGATTGGGTAACATCTGTATGCAGCAACAGAGTGATACAATGAAAGTTTATTTTTATTATTGTTTAATTAAACAGTGATTTAGTTCATATAAGTTTATTTTAACGTTGTTTAATTAAACTAAGATTAAACTGTGATTTTGCTCATACATGTTTACCTTGTTAACAACATAAAGACAGCCATTCTTTACATGTGTACAAAATACGCCACGCCACGTTGTAAAAATTAAAAATTTTACCACTGTTGCAATGGCAAATTTATATTCCGTTTTTTACATAGTTATCAATAAAAAACAAAAAGCGAAAAATACCTGTTATTCAGATCTAAAATACCGGTACCATATTTAACCGGACGGTTTTTCCCAACACCAATTTGTCATGGCGCGAGGAGAACGACCGCGAGAGAGAAACATCTCCGTCAATGAAGGCGTATCTGTAGCCGAAATTTGAATGCAGCTGTTCCGAACGTCAATGATTTACGACTCTGAATTTAACTTATTGACGAATATTATAAATGATTCTTCCCCACAATCCAATGGTCCTGTACCCAGGCAATCCACATCAGTGAGCTAAATGGCTGAAGATAACATATGAATGCAAAAATTTGGCGATTCTTCTCAATTAGCTATAATTCTCCTCAGTTAACCATACAGTTGGCCCATGTATACTACCATTGGGATTTCAATTAACTATCACTGAGGTGATTAAAGTCATGGGTAGTGCCATGCACATATACAGATGACAGTAGTATCGCCTAAACAAAGTACAAAAGAGCAGTGCAGTGGCGGGGCTGTCATTTGTACTCAGGTGACTGATGTAAAAAGTTTTTCGACGTGATTATGACCCCTTGACGGGAATTAACAGCTTTTGAATGGTAGCTGCAGCTAGACGCATGGGACAGTCCATTTCGGAAATTATTAGGGAATTCGTCATTCCGAGATCCACAGTGTAAAGATGTGCCGACAATATCACGCTTCAGGCATTACCTGTCACCACCCGGACAATGCAGTGGCCGACGGCATCACTAAACGACGGAGGGAAGCGGCGTTTGCGCAGAGTTGTCAGTGCTAACAGACAAGCAACACTGCACGAAATAATCCCATAGATCAATGTGAGTTGTACGGCGAATGTATCCGTTAGGAATATGCGGCGAAATTTGGCGCTAATATGCCATGACAACAGAAGACCGATGAGAGTGCCTTTGCTAACAGCGCAACATTGCCTGCAGCACTCCCCTAGGACTGTGACCGTATTAGTTGGACCCAAGACGACTGGAAAACGTGGCCTGGTCTGATGAATCCCGATCTCTGGTGGTAAGAGCTGATCACAGAGTTCGAGTGTGGTGTAGACCCCATGAAGCCATGAACCCAAGTTGTCAACAAGGCACTGCGCAAGTTAGTGGTGGCTCCATAATGGAGTGGGCTGTGTTTACACGGACTGGACTGGGTCCTCTGGTCCAACTGAACCTATCATTGACTGGAAACGGCTATGTTCAGCTACTTGGAGACCATTTTCAGCTATTTTTGGACTTCATGTTCCCAAAAAACGATGGAAGTCTTATGGATGACAATGCAACATGTCACCAGGTCCTCTGGTCCAACTGAACCTATCATTGACTAGAAACCGTTATGTTCAGCTGCTTGGAGACCATTGTCAGCTATTTTTGGACTTCATATTCCCAAACAACGATGGAATTCTTATGGATGACAATGCACCAAGTCACCGGACCACAGCTGTCTGCAATTGACGATCGCTCAATATTTCTGCAGGAGACTTCCCTGGAGGGAAGGCGACGTTCTTTTGAGGAACACTGTTGAGAAAATTTAGAGATCTGGAATTTGAAGCTGATTGCAGAACAACTCTGTTGCCTCCAATATACATTATGCATATGGACCACAAGATAGGATACGAGAAATTCGGGCTCATACGGATACATATAGGCAGACGTTCTACCTCGTTCTATCTGCGCGTGGAACACAGAACTGGTAGTGGTATGGGGTACCCTCCGCCATGCGCCGTTAGATGGATTGTGGAGTTTCGATGTAGATGTAGATCCAGAAGAACATTCTGGACAATTGGAACGAATGATTTGGCCACCCAGATAGTCGGAAATGAATCCCATCGGACATTTATGGGGCATTACCGAGATGTCAGTTCATGCACAAAATCCTGCACCTGGAACACATTTGCAATTATGGACAGCTATAGAGGCAGCATGGCTCAACATTTCTGCAGGAGACTTTCAACAATTTGTCGAGTCCATGCTACGTCGAGCTGCTGCATTTCGCACGGCAAAAGAATGTGCGACATGATATTAAAAGGTATCACATGAATTTTTTCACCTCAGAGTAGTGTATTAATCCGTGATGGGAAACACGATTATTACATAATTAAATATTCATTCTATGTATGGGACTGGACTGCACATTTTCTGAGGCTTCTCCACCTGTGGGTGATCATCACAGGTAGGTTTTTGGTTTACAGCTTCTGTGGCACTGTCTGGATCTCGTAAACTCGGGTGGAGGTTGGGGTCTTCCAGATGAACAGACATTTCATACAGTGTATCAAAGATGACGTATTTTATTTGTAGCAGGGAAGAGCAGAAGACGAGAGCGACATAGAAAATAGGGATGCTGCACTTGTCGGCAACGGAGCTGTACCAGGGGCAGACGTCCTGGACGCGTAGATGTTGCGTGTGGCAGCCACGGAGCGAGCACAGGCCGACATGGCCTCGCGACACACACGGCCCGCCCGTCGGCCAGAGCCGAAAGTGCAGCTGCACGCAGCCACCTCCTCTCGCCGAGCATAAGTTCACCTCCTCTTCAGTCTCCGCCGTGCCCCTCGACTCCGACAGCGCCGCATCCATCTGCTCCAGCTGCTGGCTCGGCAGACACACACACAGTCAGTGGCAGCTTGTGACTTAATACCGGGTCATTCATAAGTACGTCCGGGGTTTCGGAAGACGACTGCGCAAAAACTACAAATCTTACAAAAAAAACATCTATCAGCGGAGTTGGAGTTAGACATTTGGGGCATTCGATTTCGAAAATCATTAAGGAATTCAATAATCCCGGGATCTACAGTGTCAGGAGTGTGCAGAGAATTTCAGGCATTAGCTCTCACAACGCAGTGGCCAACGGCCTTCACTTGACGACCAAGAGCAGAGGCGTTTGTGTAGAATTGTCTGTGATAACAGACAAGCAACGCTGTGTGAAATAACCGCAATGCAATGTACGACGAATGTATCCGTTAGAACCGTGTGGCGCGATCAGGCAATAATGGGCTATGGCAGCAGACTACCGACTCGAGTGTCATGTATAGTTCCTTTCCTGCGCTCGTAATCGTATTAGTTGAACCCTAGGCTATGGCATGCGACGTATAATTATATATATATAAATTTTCAGTGCCTACAGTGTCACGTCTTTCAGTGTCACACAAATTTTTATTTTTAAAGGGGATCACTTAAGACAATTTCCATGGGTTCGCCCCTCAAATTTCTCCCTCATATCACAAAATTGTCGTCTGATGCAGTACAAGCCGAAAAAATAAATTCCTTTTAAAGCACAGTTTCGTATGTAATTTATATTCAAAACCTTACACCTGTGTCACAGAATTCTACATCGAGAATACTTTACACAAGTTTAAGGGAAGAAATGCTTCCGATAATTATTACAGTATTTAAAGAACATCAAAAATATGAACAGGCTGAAATTAACAAACAGTACATGAGACTATGTTAATCAAATCAACTGTAAAAAGCTAAGGAGCATATTAGTAGCAAAATGAGAAATATGCAAAAGTGAAATGCCAAAATGAGCACTTCCCAATTGGGAGTAAATCAAAACAATCAGAATGGCTGAAAGAGAGCACAATAACATGAGCCATAAACGAATAAGAGCTAAGCAACTAAGCAAATAAGAGAATAGGCAAAAATGAGATGTCAACAAAATGAGAGCTGGCCGAACTCCGTCGGCACTTATATACGGTTACGCTCGTGGCGGCACCTCGTGGCCCGTACGCAACACGCGTGCCTGCGATCGCAATGCACTCTTAGCGCTCGCGGCGGCGTCTAGCGGCCCGTACGCAAGTTGTGCGATCGCTGTCGCAGGTCGACCCTTAATCTATCATGTTACAGGCAACAGACGACCGACGCGAGTGTCACCTGCATTGCCTCTCCTGGCTTCGAGACCATATCAGTTGAACCTTAGACTACTGGAATACTGTGGCCTAGTCTGATAAGTCTTGATTTCATTTGGTATAAGTTGATGGCAGGGTTCGAGTGTGGCGCAGACCCTATGAAGCCATGGACCCAAGTTGTCACAAGGCACTGCACAAGCTGGTGGTGGCTCCATAATGTTGTTGTCAGTGTTACGTGGACTGGACTGGGTCCTCTGGTCCAACTGAACCAATCACTCACTGGAAATGGTTATGTTTGGCTGCTTGGAGTCCATTTGCAGCCATGCAGGGACTTCATGCAAACAACGATGGAATTTTTATGGATGCTATGCGCCATGTCGCAGGGCCACAATTGTTCGCAAATGGTTTGAAGAACATTCTGGACAGTCTGAGCGAATGATTTGGGCACCCAGATTGCCTAACGGGAATCCCATCGAACATTTACGGGACAGAATCAAGAGGTAACTTCGTGCACAAAATGCTGCACCGGCAATACTTCCAAAATTTGGACGGTTATGGCTTAATATTTTTGCAGGGGACTTCCAACGACTTGTTGAGTCCATCGCACATGGAGTTGCTGCACTACACTGGGCAAAAAGAGGTTCGACACGATATTAGAAGGTATACCATGACTTTCGTCACCTCACTACAGTTGGCACCTGCGTACTGACATCGCAATAAATAGATTCCCAAAGCAGGATGCAGTCGTTACGCGTTCCTGTGCAGCTGCACCTTCAACGAATTGCATGTACATGCTCTTTCACTCGTACTGACGTTTGCTGGATCACAAACATAGCCAGTACTGAACGCCTGCAATGTGAGTTAAAAACTTGGAGAGATGCCTATCCAGTGATGTGTGTATATTTTCTGTATGTCTTGTAGTTTTCACGCAGTCATCTTCTAAACCCTGGAGGTACCTATGAATAATCGTGTACAACAGCGGGTTCATACACCAATTCAAAATCGTCGATGCATATAAAAATCAGTGCAAACTTCACATCAAAAAAACATAATTTACCAGAATGAATCTTATAATCTGCAGTGGAAAGTGTGCTGATACGCAACTTTTTGCTACATGAAATACGAGTGCGAGACCGGGCTTCAAATCTGGAACCCAGCCTTTCCAGCTTCAGCACTCTGTTTTAATCAGCCATGTCTGAAACACAATAACACTACAAAATATAACCACTATTGGAATAAACTGGAGTCAAGTAACACCATATCATATATACATGAGACATGGCCATGTCTACGCGCAGTTCTTGTACACGATTGCTATTTTTCTACATTTCTTTGAAATAAACAAGTCGGCAACCTTTTCAATTAAATTAAATATGATATAACACAAGCACGGGAAACCTTTGATGACCTGCGGGCCGGAATCACGTACATACTTAAGGTCGCGGGGCACCTCACCACGTGACTTAACGGCAGCGTTCCTAGCGCGTAGTCAAACTATAACGCCCGTGATGTTAATGTTTACGGATAACGCGCCGATATGAATGGTACCGTTTCCCAGACATGCCACATCAGCAAATTATGCCTCAAAACACGCGTTTTTTGAGAGAATATTAATTTTATGTTCACTTCATCTTCAAATGTTTACTTTTCTTTATGTCTCGTGAACGTAGTTTTTTTAGTTACGACATTTTTCAGTAGTCGCTTTAAAACCTTTAGCTATAAAATTTCTCAATCCCGTAAGTGAAGAAACAATGTTCACTACACGTAAATAAATGAAAACATTTGAAGAAGCGTTGCCATGCATCTTGAAATGTCATCATAAAAAAGTAAACATCTATAAAAGCAACCGGTTGCAGCTAACTCAGTGTAAATTACCTTCAGTTTTGACAGTTGCATTGTTTTAATACGTCCACAATGGATAAGAATTATTTACTAATATTAATACGAGAAGGAATAGAAAAACAAAATAAGGCAATGAGATAGCCAAGCCCAGTCGACAAGCAATTAAGAATAATTTTGCGACTTTTGGCCACAGGCAGGGCATTAGAATGAAATTTATGCTGTTAATATTGACAAACAATACTAGAAGGCATTTTTTTTAAAAAAATTATACAAAAATACTTTTGATGACTGATCGCATAGGCTTGCGCTGTTTCAGTAACACAAAAGGAACAAGCGGAAAAATGCTCCTATCGGAGCACAAAAAATGCGAATTTGTTCCTAATTTTTTTTAAAAAAGAACCTTCTATCCGCATCCTTATCTGAGGATGACGCGGCGATCGGATGGTCCCGATGGGCCACTTGTGGCCTGAAGACGGAGTGATTTTTATTTAAAAGAATCTGGCGAAAAAGTGAGGTAGCAGCTGTCTGATTCTACCTTCCTCAGCACGTTTAAAAATGTTCCCAGAAATTTTGGCATGCGAACATATTCGTGCTTTTTTTAACATGCTACTCACCTCAAAGTCCCATAAGTTCCTTTAACTGTAACTTACTCACACCTGCTAGTCCGTCACTGCAAGTCGCTCATGCCCATCCACTCCCAGTTGCCTTTTCTCACTCAATCACTGTCGTTATCTCTCTGTTGTGTCCCTCTGTCATCGTTTCCTGTGTCAGAGGCACAGTTCTCTTCGTTCTGTCCTACTATTACAGTCTCCTCTCAGTGTCAATGTCTCCCTCTTGCTCTCTCTTATTGCTAATACTTTGAACCAGAACTGTAGGTTAGATGATCCTTCTGTTTGGTATCTGCTTATATCTCATACCTTCCTTCCAGCTGCTCCACCTCATTGTCATTGTCATATAGTTTGTCTCTCATTATCACTGGCTCTCATCCGCTTCCACATTCTGTTTCTCATTATTCCTCCCTCCTCCACCCCACCCCTCCCCTTGGCATTGGCTTCTTCATTCTTTTCCTAGCACTGTTCTGCCACTGTCAACTATGTTCCACTGCGTCCCTTTCTATCTTTCACATTGCCATTGTCTCCTACGCTCTTTCTGGAACACAACTACAGTCACCTATCTTCCAGCATTTATTATTTTTCCGTCTCCTTGCCACTGCTACTGTCTTCTTGTCTCTCAGAATACAAATGGGCGAATATATTTGTATGCAAAAATTTTTGGGATAATTTTTAAAGGTGCTGAGGAAGGTAGAATGAGATAGGTGTACCCCACTTTTCAGTCAGAGTCAAATGCAGGAGCATATTCGCCTTTATTGTGATCCCAGAGGAGCATTTTTCTGCTGGTTCCATTCTTTTTCCTGTTAAAGCAGAATATGTTACGAATATGAAAAGAACTTTTTGGGTCAGCAAAATTTTGATAACATCTTGGGTTGTCAGATGTTCTGCCAGATATCAGCGTCGTTCTTGACGATATTTCGGTAACGTTGCTCGTAACAAGGGCGTACCCAGGATCTGAACTGGGGGGAGGGGGGGGGGGCAGGTCATACTAGTCTCAGGAAACAAGGACTCGAGACAACATACAGCACTTCTTATTAAATAAAACAGTACACCAGTGAAAAACTGCTTTTAATAAACATTTTAAATACAAGAATGCACTTGTACAATCCGAGAAAACATGCAGCATTTCTTATTAAATAAAACAGTAAACTAGTGAAAAACTGCGAATATCTTCTAGGGGGGGGGGCAGCTGCCCCCCACCCCCACCCCACCCCCTGCCCCTCGCTGGGTACGCCCATGGCTCGTAACCTTCATCAGGTGCGACCTGAGACTGCTCCTTGAGTGGACCAAGTCCAGTGTTTATGTCTGTGGCCTTCCCCCTCCACCGGCGGTTGCAAGCGTTCCCTCTGCGGTCCGCACCCGCTCGCTGGGACCTGCCGACCGCTGCGGTTCTGGGCGTTCCCTCTGCAGTCTGGTCCCGGACGTTCCACCTTCGGTCCAGAGAGGCTGGCACTCTGTCTGGGGATCGTTTTCTATATCCACGCCTTCAATTCTTCTATTCATGGAGTGATGCAGCTGTCCCCATTGCTCCTTTAACAATTCAAAAGCAGGATCCCAGGCTCTGCTTAGCTGGTACCCCATGTCGCGGTTCATGAGATTGTCAGTTACTTTTATCTCTATCGATTCCCTTATAACACTGTCTCAAAATCTGGGTATCTGTGCTAGAATCTTGGTTTCATCATAATTCGTGGCCTGATCTAGTTCTAGACATGTTCAGCAATGGCTGATTTCATCACCTGTCTTAATCAGGTGTGCCTTTGATGTTCATTGCACCTGATATCCACTATTCTTGTCCTCTGGCCAATGTAGGACATGCCACATTGACAAGGTATATTGTAAATGCCTGGTTTCCGTAACCCTAGATCGTCTTTAACATTTCCCACCAGTTCCTCGATCTTGCTGGATGGGCAGAACACACACTTGATGTTGTGTTTACAGAGGATCCTACTGATTCTGGCAGAAATAGAACCAGCTCAGGGCAGGTACACCACCTTCTTTGCTTCATCTTGCTCTGTTTCTGGAACCTGTGATGTAGTGACTGGTTGGAGTGTCATCTCAATTTGTTTGGTAGTATATCCATTTTTGCAGAACACTTATTTAAGATGCTCTATTCCCATTGGTAGGCGCTCTTGGTCTGACAGGAAACGTGCTCTATAGACCAATGTCTTAAGAACCCCATTCTTCTGTGCAGGGTGGTGACAGCTACTGGCCTGCAGATACAAATCAATGTGTGTGGGTTTACGATACACACTGTGGCCAGTTGACCCATCTGCTTTCCTTTTAACTAGTGAATCCAAAAACGGCAGCTAGGCATTCTTCTCTAGTTCTATAGTGGACTTGATATTTGGGTGGCAGGAGTTAAGATGTTCAAGGAACTCACTGAGCCAGTCCTTCCCACAAGGCCAGATCACGAAGGTGTTGTCCACATACCTGAAGAAGCATGTGGGTTTATATCTGGCTGTCTCTAATACGCTCTTCTCAGATCTCTCCATAAACATGTTGGCAACCACAGGAGACAGTGGGCTGCCCATAGCTACAATTTCAGTTTGCTCATAATATTGGTTCCCATTCAGGAAATGTGTGGGTGTCAGTGTATGCCTGAACAGGTCCAACAGAACACCATAAAATTTTTCTGCAATCAATTCTAGTGAGTCTTTCAATGGGACCCTAGTGAACAGTGATACCACATCAAAACTAACCATGATTCCGAATCTGTCATGCGTAGTTGCTTGATGCGTTGCAGGAAGTCTTCTGAGTTTTGGATATAGTGAACACATTTCCCCACATATGGAGACAGCAGATCTTTCAAGTATTTCGCTGTTGCATACGTAGGCGCCCCAATATTACTGACAATTGGGCGTATGGGCCCGCCCTCCTTTTGTATTTGAGGCAAACCATATAGTCTAGGTCGTACTTGTGCTTTTGCCCAGAGATGTCTGATGATCTTATCAGGCATCCCCATCTCCTTCAGAAGAGCCCTGGTCTTCTTGTCCACCTTGTCAGTTGGATCACACTCCAGTGTTCTACATGCAGGGTCCCTCAGAAGTTGGTGTATATTCTCATCGTAATCCGCCCACTGCAGAATGACTGTAGAATTCCCTTTGTCTGCTGGCAGTACTACAATACTGTTGTCTTCCCGGAGCTTTTTGAGTGTACGCCTCTCCTCAGTTGTGCAGTTCGATTTTGGCGGCCTGGCGTTGGTGAGAGCCCTGCAGGTCTCTCAGTGGACTTCCTCTGCCACATTAGGCGGAAGTGTAGTTGCAACTTGCTCTATTGCACTGATGAAACCTGAAATGGGCACATTTCTAAGTGTCGTTGAGAAGTTGAGACCCTTGCTGAGTACCTTTAAGGTTGCGTCATCAAACTGTGTGCCCCTTAGGTTCGTCACAATGCGAGTCTCCTCCATCTGCTGTGCTTTCTTGCTCATACAGTCAGACTTTGCAGATTGGCAAGATGAGGCATTGCTTTTGGCACACTCCGCTAACGACCAGGAGGCGCGGTCTACCCAGTTCCAGTCTTCCTCTGTTAAGGAGGCTGTCAAGTACAGATGAAGGTGTAACACCTCCCTTGCTACAACATCTAATCTGTGGCGCATATCTCGGGTCCACTCTCTCACTAGTGCCATGCTCGCTCTGCGTTTTATCTTGTTCGTCGCTCTGGAGTTGATGTGATGTTTATGGCAAATACTGGTACCACTTCTCCATCTCGACATCTCAGCAAAAAACTGAGAGAACTCAGCATCCTGCCTTTCCTCTGTCGAAGCTTGTCCAGCTTCTTGGTATTCTGTTACATCTCCTCTCCGTAGAATCTTCTGATGAAACTCTTCAGGCTTTCCCGGCGATCTAACGACATCTTGGGTTGTCGGGTGTTCTGCCGGATATCAGCGTCGTTCTTGCACGATATTTCGGTAACGTAGCTCGTAACCTTCATCAGGTGCGACCTGAGACTGCTCCTCGAGTGGACCTGGTCTAGTATTTTTGATAGTTTACTTACGCGAAAGTGAAATAATGCAAAATTAATTTTACATCTCAGGCCAGATTTTACGTGCACAAAAATTTCGCATGCGCACATACAGTTCAGCATATTTCTCCGTGCTATGTCACTTTATAAAACACGCTTTCTCCTCACAACGGATTGTACGTGTGTATTTTACGCATACAAGTAGGGTAACTTTGAACCTCTGCATATCGGAAGTGAATAAAGATATGAAGAAAATTTTCAAGGTTTTTTTGAGATCGGGGGCTTAGCGGTACAATTACAGCCATTTGCGGTGCAGTCTTCTCGGAATCCGCGGCTGGTTTTTGGTACCCAAAAAACAAGTTTTTGGAGCGTTTCTCGATAATGGATAAAGATTTTGGTAAAAGGGGAGATGGCTACTCGAGATAGATGCCTAGACAATATACCATTAAAACATGAGCAATTTTCTGGGGTTATTTATTATTTAGAGTTCGCCACATACTGGGTTTTACGTATACAAGAAGAGTAAATTTGAAACTCTGTATTTTGGAACGGTTAAAGATACACTACTGGCCATTAAAATTGCTACACCAAGAAGAAATGCCGATGATAAACGGGTATTCATTGGACAAATATATTATACTAGAACTGACATGTGATTACATTTTCACGCAATTTGGGTGCATAGATCCTGAGATATCAGTACCCAGAACAACCACCTCTGACCGTAATAACGGCCTTGATACGCCTGGGCATTGAGTCAAACAGAACTTGGATGGCGTGTACAGGTACAGCTCCCCATGCAGCTTCAACGTGATACCACAGTTCATCAAGAGTAGTGACTGGCCTATTGTGACGAGCGAGTTGCTCGGCCACCATTGACCAGAAGTTTTCAATTGGTGAGAGATCTGGAGAATGTGCTGGCCAGGGCAGCAGTCGAACATTTTCTGTATCCAGAAAGGCCCGTACAGGACCTGCACATTGTGGTCGTACATTATCCTGCTCAAATATAGGGATTCGCAGGGATCGAATGAAGGGTAGAGCCACGGGTCGTAACACATCTGAAATGTAACGTCCACTGTTCAAAGTGCCGTCAATGCGAACAAGAGGTGATCGAGACGTGCAACCCATGGCACCCCATACCATAAAGCCGGGTGATAAGCCAGTATGGCGATGACGAATACACGGTTCCAATGTGCGTTCACCGCGATGTCGCCAAACACGGATGCGACCTTCATGATGCTGTAAACAGAACCTGGATTCATCCGAAAAAATTAAGTTTTGCCATTCGTGCACACAGGTTCGTCGTTGAGTACACCATCGCAGGCGCTCCTGTCTGTGATGCAGTGTCAAGGGTAACTGCACCCTTGGGCTCCGAGGTGATAGTCCATGCTGCTGCAAACGTCGTCGAACTGTTCGTGCAGATGGTTGTTGTCTTGCAAACGTCCCCATCTGTTGACTCAGGGATCGAGACGTGGTTGCACGATCCGTTACAGCCATGAGGGTAAGATGCCTGTCATCTCGACTGCTAGCGATACGAGGCCGTTGGGATCCAGCACGGCGTTCCGTATTACCCTCCTGAACCCACCGATTCCATATTCTGCTACCAGTCATTGGATCTCGACCAACGCGAGCAGAAATGTCGCGATACGATAAACCGCAATCGCGATAGGCTACAAACCGACCTTTATCAAAGTCGGAAACGTGATGGTACGCATTTCTCCTCCTTACACAAGGCATCACAACAACGTTTCACCAGGCAACGCCGGTCAATTGCTGTTTGTGTATGAGAAACCGGTTGGAAACTTTCATGTCAGCACGTTGTAGGTGTCGCCACCGACGCCAACCTTATGTGAATGTTCTGAAAAGCTAATCATTTGCATATCACAGCACCTTCTTCCTGTCGGTTAAATTTCGCGTTGTAGCACGTCATCTTCGTGGTGTAGCAATTTTAATGGCCAGTAGTGTATAAAGAAAATTTTCAATTTTGTTCGAATCAGGATCTTGGGAATATATCGCAAAAATTTCAGTCTTTTGCTGTGCATAGCCGTTTTGGAATCCTCGGCTGGATTTTAGTTCGCTGGTGACGGCAAAGATATTGTAAAAAAAACTACTTTTGGAGGTTTTCTGGGGAACCGCCAGTGAACTAATGGTGCCTCCGTAAGTCCCATCAAGCCCACTGTAGACCGGATCAAAAGCAAAAAGGACCAACCGATTGCTCTATTTGCCTAAGCAAGAGGAGGTGTGTAATATTCATACTTTGAACCTGTACTGCAGGGTAGTGACACTAAGACGATTCTTCTGTTTGATACAGAAATGGTTCTTCGCCCAAGGGTTATTCAAAACACTTGACCCTACCTTTTTATCAGCAATAGAACCAGAGGTATGAGCACCGAAAAATCCAGTTTTACTGCGATGCATTTTGGCACATATTAGGTACACATGTTATCGCATGCATGCCGATTAAGCGATCACTTCTCTATTTATATTAAAAAGTTTAAATCACTTGAACTTGGGATATATCGGCTGTATTATAAAGAAGCGAAACTGAAAAAATGCCAACAACAGTGAGGCGAATATCTGAAAAAGCATCATGGGCAGAGCAGTGACCTACACTGCGAGCGTCTTGCTACCTCTCCCATCAAATCCTTCTGTGGGCCGGATTGAAAGCAACTGCGGGCCGGACACGGCCCACGCGTCACCGTTTGTCCACGCTTGCTGTAACACATCTTATTTTCTAGGGAAATTGGAATGCACTTGCCCTAGTCTTCACCATTAACAAATTTTCCAATCCTCTTGAATGGAGAGGTGTTGCTCAATAGCACTGGATGCACATTTGAGTTTCGAGCAATGTCATTTAGTTTCCATCAACGAAGTTCGCCGGACCTTATGTTCCAAATTGTGCAGACAAGTCGTTACACAGTCCGCAGCTCGTGGTCGTGCGGTAGCGTTCTCGCTTCCCACGCCGGGGTCCCGGGTTCGATTCCCGGCAGGGTCAGGGATTTTCTCTGCCTCGTGATGACCGGGTCTTGTGTGATGTCCTTAGGTTAGTTAGGTTTAAGTAGTTCTAAGTTCTAGGAGACTGATGACCATAGATGCTAAGTCCCATAGTGCTCAGAGCCATTTGAGCCAAGTCGTTACACATGTTATCCCTCTCATTAGAAGCGCTACTGCTGTGAACATAGTATATCAGTTATGTGTACATTTTTTGAAGTAGGAGAGGCACCACATGTGGGCGTGTTTTTACAAGGCGTGGAAAGCTCTTCTATAGGTGCACCATCATGTTAAATTCATTGTTACTGTGAGTATGAAGACACCATTTGTGCAGCAAGCATTATTCAGAGCTTCAGATAATCAGAAAATGATGAAACCTTCGTCTTTCCTAGATGCCATCGCGTTATGACTAAGACAATTCACAAAATTACTGATGTGACTGTTACACTGGCTCGAATTAAACACAACTCTATTTGATTGCTCGCTGGTTCTCTTAGTCTACTTTTTTCCCAAGAAAGAAAAGTCTACAGGCCACAGTTAAAACAAAAAGAATCAGCAGTCACATACAGCCATTTCTTTAAACAGCACAGTGTACTGACGCCTTAATAATAAACACACCTAAGTCTGTTCCCTGATATCCTTGTATAGATTAGTCTAGGAGTAATCTAACGTTAAGCAGACACCAGAAAGTAATATCCTCCTTTATTCCATCTTAACAGACCAGCTATCCCTCAATTTTCTGCATCCATAACATATACCATATTCAGTCACAATTTTAGTAATAATGAGCCCTCAAGCATCTGACAGATGTGACCTCTGAACACACATCAGAGTCTTATGTATATCTCACTGCATTTGTGTCTTAGGTGTCAGGTGTCTACCACATCCTAATCGAGTATAATATTAGATTGTTGTAACATCAAACCTCTACCACATATTACACAAGATCTCACATATCTTATTACTTTTTTCCACACATTATCCATTGTATTATGACATACTGAGTATCTTCTGTCTAACCTATCATATCTCAAGTGAAAGACTGTTCCCTTATTGGCAAGTGCCTCATAACACAAAGTAATTACTTATTAATACATTACCTAATATGAAAATTTTGTCCATAATGGATGCAGCTGAACCATGTGACAGGTCAGTTATAGAGTGTAGAATAATAACCGCTACCAGTCACAATAAAAGATGATTTTATGTAGCAGACGGCCAGTTTCAGGCTTTTGTCCATCTTCAGGTGGTTTGTATTCATTTCCTTATTTCCATACTCATGCTGCAAAATACTAAAGCGAATTCTTTTAGACGAATGGAAAAACTGGTAGAAGCCGACCCCGGCGAAGATCAGTTTGGATTCCGCAGAGATGTTGGAACACGTGAGGCAATACTGACCCTACGACTTATCTTACAAAATAGATTAAGGAAAGGCAAACCTACGTTTCTAGCATTTGTAGACTTAGAGAAAGCTTTTGACAATGTTGACTGGAATACTCTCTTTCAAATTCTAAAGCTGGCAGGGGTAAAATACAAGGAGCGAAAGACTATTTACAATTTGTACAGAAATCAGATGGCAGTTATAAGAGTCGAGGGGCATGTAAGGGAAGCAGTGGTTGGGAAGGGAGTGAGACAGGGTTGTAGCCTCTCCCCAATGTTATTCAATCTGTATATTGAGCAAGCAGTAAAGGAAACAAAAGAAAAATTCGGAGTAGGTATTAAAGTCCATGGAGAAGAAATAAAAATGTTGAGGTTCGCCTATGACATTGTAATTCTGTCAGAGACAGCAAAGGACTTGGAAGAGCAGTTGAACGGAATGGACAGTGTCTTAAAAGGAGGATATAAGATGAACATCAACAAAAGCAAAACGAGGATAATGGAATGTAGTCAAATTAAATCGGGTGATGCTGAGGGAATTAGATTAGGAAATGAGACACTTAAAGTAGTAAAGGAGTTTTGCTATTTGAGGAGCAAAATAACTGATGTTGGTCGAAGTAGAGAGGATATAAAATGTAGACTGGCAATGGCAAGGAAAGCGTTTCTGAAGAAGAGAAATTTGTTAACATTGACTATAGATTTAAGTGTCAGGAAGTCTTTTCTGAAAGTATTTGTATGGAGTGTAGCCATGTATGGAAGTGAAACGTGGACGATAAATATTTTGGACAAGAAGAGAATAGAAGCTTTCGAAATGTGGTGCTACAGAAGAATGCTAAAGATTAGATGGGTAGATCACATAACTAACGAGGAGGTATTGAATAGAATTGGGGAGAAGAGGAGTTTGTGGCACAACTTGACTAGAAGAAGGGACCGGTTGGTAGGACATGTTCTGAGGCATCAAGGAATCACAAATTTAGCATTGGAAGGCAGCGTGGAGGGTAAAAATCGTAGAGGGAGACCAAGAGATGAATACACTAAGCAGATTCAGAAGGATGTAGGTTGCAGTAAGTACTGGGAGATGAAGAATCGTTTAATGGGTAGAGTAGCATGGAGAGCTGCATCAAACCAGTCTCAGGACTGAAGACAACAACAACAACATGTAGCCAGAGTATCCACATCGTTTCCACATTACATTTACCACATCATTCACGCACAAATTTCGATTTTTTACTTCTTAACTACATACTAGTCACCATGGTAATTACTGGTACTTGCATCTTATGCCTCTGGCACAATAGTGGCACTTTAGCTGTTAGTAACTTCAGAAGTACATGCACTCACAACATCCAACGTGTTTACATTGGAAACCATAGGTTATGGTCCAAGAACTTAGATCTAAGAAGTACAGAGACATTACACACATAGTAAGATAAAATATATCACAAGTTATGAAAATGAAATCGTTACATGATGGGAAACCCAAGCATCATTTATAATATACTAGCCTTTTCCTCACGGCTTTGACTACATACATGTATGTTACCACCATCTCTACCTATCACCTCCTCGCCTCCTGTCTATCTCCTTCTCCAATACTTCAGCCCATTTCCTCTTCCCTCCCCTCTTTCTGTCCATCTCCTGTTCCCCCTGCCTCTCCATCTTGTCTTATCCTCCCTCTGTCCATCTCTTCCACTCCTTCTCTCTGTGTCCATCTGCTCCACCCTCTTCCTTTCTGTTCATCCCCTCCTGCTGCCACTCACCCTACCCATCTCCTTCTGCCCCCTCTCTCCCTATCGATTCCCAACTGCCCCCCTCTTATTCCATCTCCTGTTCTATTTATCTCGACCTTCCCCCAGGTGTATCATTCCATATGTGTGGCCCTCACAAAAGAAGTTGATAAAGCAGACTGGTAACAATTCCAACAATACATATGTTGGCTTGGGCAGCCTACATGCCAGGGACTATAAAAGCTTTTATTGCCCCTGGTGTATAGGTTGCCATGCAGGCCAACAAAGTAGGCTGATACCACTAAAACACAAGATGGCTGTTGTGCTGGCAGCCTACTCTTTGAGGGTTAGAAAATAGTTTCTTACACCTAGTATGTAGGCTGCCCTGTAAAGCGCATTGCTGATATTGTTCCCACACAACATGCATGTCATGCAGGACAACCTATACAGCAGAACCCTAAAAACATGCATGTCTGTATCCTTGTAAGTATCAAAGCTAGGCAAGGAGTTTGTGTGGCAGATTTGCACCACTTCGGTCCAGGGGCCAGGGACAAGTTCTCACACATACAAACCAATATTCAGATTTATATTTATGTGTATATAACTAGCCCTCTCCCCATAGTTTATCCTCCGCACTCTCTCTCTGCCTTTCATCTCCTCCTCCCCCTCTGTCTGCCCATTTCTTCC
Source organism: Schistocerca nitens (assembly GCF_023898315.1). Lineage (NCBI taxonomy): Eukaryota > Metazoa > Arthropoda > Insecta > Orthoptera > Acrididae > Schistocerca > Schistocerca nitens. The sequence goes on along the minus strand of NC_064618.1, from coordinate 278,487,790 downwards.
ATCTCACTTTCTACCTCTTTCTTCTCCCTTCTCTCTGCCTACCTACTCCTCTCCCTTCCTCTGGCCATTCCCTCCTCTCCTCTCTCTGTCCATTGCATCCTCCCCCTCCGTCCATTCCTTCCTCGATCCTTTTCCACCTTTCCACTACTGCTCTCCATCTTCCAAATGCCTCCTACACCTCCCAATCCTCCTCACCACTACAGTCTATCCATCTCCACCTCCCCCTCTCTCTGATAATCTCTCCTCCCTTTCTCTTTATCTCCTTCTCCCCTCCCTCTGTACATCTCTTCATCCCCCTCTCTCTCTGCCCATCCCCTCACCTCCTCTCTACCCATTTCATTCACTCCCCTATAACTGTGCATCTCCTCTGCCCCTCTTTCACTGAAAACTCCATCCTACTTCTCTGTATGTTCATTCCCTCCTTCCCCTCTGCCTGCCCACATCCTCCCCTCCCTACCCCAGTCAATCATCTCCTCTCCCTCTCTATTCGTTGTCTGGCCACATCTTCTCTCTGCCCATTTCCTCCTCACTATATATATGTCCACCACATCCTACTCCTTGCTCTGTCCAATTATTCCCCCCTCTCTCTGTCCTCCTCTTCCTCCTCTGCCTCCTCCTCCTTCTCCTCCCTTCTCTGTCTGTCTCCTACTCCTCTTCCTCTGTCTGTCTATCAGCTCCTCCTTCCTCTCTCTCTCACTGTCCCTCCCCTCTTTCCTCACTCTCCATCTCTCCATCCACTCCTACCCCCCTCACTCTGTCCATCCCCTCCTCTATACATACCAACCTTCCCTCAACCATGCCTATCTGCAGATGTAGCTCCTGCCAACCATGGGAGAATGCAACACGCCTATTGTGCAGAGCAGCCTGAAAGTCGGGGACTGGAAAACTATTTCTTGCCTCTGAAGTGTAGGCTGCCCTGCAAAGCAAGCCGATACGACAGGTACTCTTCACACACAACATGTCTGTCATGTAGTGTAGCCTACATGGCAGGGAATGAAACAAAAACACAGTTTTTCCCTCCGTGTTTATTCCTGTTGGAGCTGGGAGGTAATAAAACCCACAGTGCTGATGCGTGTGAAGTTTTCTGTCTGTGTGCCAAATGTGGCTGCAGTCAATCCAGGGGTTTGGAAGGAGATCCCAGACATACATACATACATATTACTCCAATTTAACACACCTGTAGTACTGGGAACCTGTAAAACTGTTTCTTACCCTTGATGCATAGGCTGCTACGCAAAGCAGGATGATAAAACAAGTGAGTACATTTCCCACACAACACACAAATCCTGCAGAGCAACCTTTATGGCAGGACCTAAGATATATATATATATATATATATATATATATATATATATATATATATATAAGGGGAATATTGTTAACAAAAATCTCAAAAAGTTCTTGATTGATTTACTTCAAATTTTAGACAGTATTCTAATGAACATTTGGATGGAAACAGGCAATATATTTTTAATATGTTTGGTGCATAAACACATGTATAATATATAAAAGGGAAAAGTTCTTAGCAAAAACCTCGAAAAGTTCTTGACCAATTTAATTCAAATTTTTATACCATACTCTGATAACATTTGGGTGGTCACTAGCAATATACTCATATAAATATACATCCATATATATTATAAAAGTGGAAGTGCATGTGTGCGTGTGCGTGTGTGTGTGTGTGTGTGTGTGTGTGTGTGTGTGTGTGTGTGTGTGTGTGTGTGTGTGTGGTACATCTCCTCCTAAATTACTCGACTAATTTCAACCAGTCCTGACATACATATCCATAGATGTCAGGCAACAATTGCTGTGAAGGTAAAAACCACTTACCTATCATGGGTCAGGAGATATAACCTCGTAAACAATGATATGTGTGAAAAACAGCCGCATATGCATGACATTTACATGTATTACATGTGTTGTTGTTGTGGTCTTCAGTCCTGAGACTCGTTTGATGCAGCTCTCCATGCTACTCTATCCTGTGCAAGCTTCTTCATCTCCCAGTACCTACTGCAACCTACATCCTTCTGAATCTGCTTAGTGTATTGATCTCTTGGTCTCCCTCTACGATTTTTACCCTCCACGCTGCCCTCCAGTGCTAAATTTGTGATCCCTTGATGCCTCAAAACATGTCCTACCAACCGATCCCTTCTTCTAGTCAAGTTGTGCCACAAACTTCTCTTCTCCCCAATCCTATTCAATACCTCCTCATTAGTTACGTGATCTACCCACCTTATCCTCAGCATTCTTCTGTAGCACCACATTTCGAAAGCTTCTATTCTCTTCTTGTCCAAACTGGTTATCGTCCATGTTTCACTTCCATACATGGCTACACTCCATACAAATACTTTCAGAAACGACTTCCTGACACTTAAATCTATACTCGATTTTAACAAATTTCTCTTCTTCAGAAACGATTTCCTTGCCATTGCCAGTCTACATTTTATATCCTCTCTACTTCGACCATCATCAGTTATTTTACTCCCTAAATAGCAAAACTCCTTTACTACTTTAAGTGTCTCATTTCCTAATCTAATCCCCTCAGCATCACCAGATTTAATTTGACTACATTCCATTATCCTCGTTTTGTTTTTGTTGATGTTCATCTTATATCCTCCTTTCAAGACACTGTCCATTCCGTTCAACTGCTCTTCCAAGTCCTTTTCTGTCTCTGACAGAATTACAATGTCATCGGCGAACCTCAAAGTTTTTACTTCTTCTCCATGAATTTTAATACCTACTCCGAATTTTTCTTTTGTTTCCTTTACTGCTTGCTCAATATACAGATTGAATAACATCGGGGAGAGGCTACAACCCTGTCTCACTCCTTTCCCAACCACTGCTTCCCTTTCATGCCCCTCGACTCTTATAACTGCCATCTGGTTTCTGTACAAATTGTAAATAGCCTTTCGCTCCCTGTATTTTACCCCTGCCACCTTCAGAATTTGAAAGAGAGTATTCCAGTTAACGTTGTCAAAAGCTTTCTCTAAGTCTACAAATGCTAGAAACGTAGCTTTGCCTTTTCTTAATCTTTCTTCTAAGGTAAGTCGTAAGGTTAGTATTGCCTCACGTGTTCCAACATCTCTACGGAATCCAAACTGATCTTCCCCGAGGTCCGCTTCTACCAGTTTTTCCATTCGTCTGTAAAGAATACGCGTTAGTATTTTGCAGCTGTGACTTATTAAACTGATAGTTCGGTAATTTTCACATCTGTCAACACCTGCTTTCTTTGGTATTGGAATTATTATATTCTTCTTGAAGTCTGTGGGTATTTCGCCTGTCTCATACATCTTGCTCACCAGATGGTAGAGTTTTGTCATGACTGGCTCTCCCAAGGCCATCAGTAGTTCTAATGGAATGTTGTCTACTCCCGGGGCCTTGTTTCGACTCAGGTCTTTCAGTGCTCTGTCAAACTCTTCACGCAGTATCTTATCTCCCATTTCATCGTCATCTACATCCTCTTCCATTTCCATAATACTGTCCTCAAGTACATCGCCCTTGTATAAACCCTCTATATACTCCTTCCACCTTTCTGCCTTCCCTTCTTTGCTTAGAACTGGGTTGCCATCTGAGCTCTTGATATTCATACAAGTGGTTCTCTTCTCTCCAAAGGTCTCTTTAATTTTCCTGTAGGCAGTATCTATCTTACCCCTAGTGAGACAAGCCTCTACATCCTTACATTTGTCCTCTAGCCATCCCTGCTTAGCCATTTTGCACTTTCTGTCGATCTCATTTTTGAGACGTTTGTATTCCCTTTTGCCTGCTTCATTTACTGCATTTTTATATTTTCTCCTTTCATCAATTAAATTCAATATTTCTTCTGTTACCCAAGGATTTCTATTAGCCCTCGTCTTTTTACCTACTTGATCCTCTGCTGCCTTCACTACTTCATCCCTCAGAGCTCCCCATTCTTCTTCTACTGTATTTCTTTCCCCCATTCCTGTCAATTGTTCCCTTATGCTCTCCCTGAAACTCTCTACAACCTCTGGTTCTTTCAGTTTATCCAGGTCCCATCTCCTTAAATTCCCACCTTTTTGCAGTGTTAGCTATGATTAAGTTATGCTCTGTGCAAAATTCTACAAGACGGCTTCCTCTTTCATTTCTTCCCCCCAAACCATATTCACCTACTATGTTTCCTTCTCTCCCTTTTCCTACTCTCGAATTCCAGTCACCCATGACTATTAAATTTTCGTCTCCCTTCACTACCTGAATAATTTCTTTTATCTCGTCATACATTTCATCTATTTCTTCATCATCTGCAGAGCTAGTTGGCATATAAACTTGTACTACTGTAGTAGACATGGGCTTTGTGTCTATCTTGTCCACAATAATGCGTTCACTATGCTGTTTGTAGTAGCTAACCCGCACTCCTATTTTTTTATTCATTATTAAACCGACTCCTGCATTACCCCTATTTGATTTTGTATTTATAACCCTGTATTCACCTGACCAAAAGTCTTGTTCCTCCTGCCACCGAACTTCACTAATTCCCACTATATCTAACTTTAACCTATCCATCTCCCTTTTTAAATTTTCTAACCTACCTGCCCGATTAAGGGATCTGACATTCCAAGCTCCGATCCGTAGAACGCCAGTTTTCTTTCTCCTGATAACGACGTCCTCTTGAGTAGTCCCCGCCCGGAGATCCGAATGGGGGACTATTTTACCTCCGGAATATTTTACCCAAGAGGACGCCATCATCATTTAATCATACAGTAAAGCTGCATGTCCTCGGGAAAAATGACGGCTGTAGTTTCCCCTTGCTTTCAGCCGTTCGCAGTACCAGCACAGCAAGGCCGTTTTGGTTAATGTTACAAGGCCAGATCAGTTAATCATCCAGACTGTTGCCCCTGCAACTACTGAAAAGGCTGCTGCCCCTCTTCAGGAACCACATGTTTGTCTGGCCTCTCAACAGATACCCCTCCGTTGTGGTTGCACCTACGGTACGGCCATCTGTATCGCTGAGGCACGCAAGCCTCCCCACCAACGGCTCGCTGACAGTATCCACATATCTCGCCAAATGCATCTACACAAATATATCATTGTACAACAAATAGTTCAAGAGATATAAAATTATAAACCCTGAGATACATGAAAAAATGCTGCATCATACATGAAGTTTTAATACATTTGATCGTTACTATTAAGACACCCTCACAGTCAACTGAAAAATTAAGGAAATCCTTGATACCTTGCAGCGCTATTGACGGCTTTCAAATGCGAAGCACAAATGCCTTTAGGAAGAAACGATTGTCGTTTGTGGAGTTGTGAAGAGGTGTTGCTATAGAGACTTTTACGATAACCAAGCGGCCCGCCAGAGATCGTATCGCCAAAAGTATTCTTCTTTTGGTTTCCTAAAACTGAACAAGAAAGCGACACAAAAATTGAACATGAGATGGTAGTAAGAATCGAACAAAAGGCAAAGGCTGAGCAGTCTCGTGTGCTAACAACAACGCTGTGAGAAACAACTGACACTAATTTTATCTGGAGGGCCTTTTGAATTTGCACACACAACGGGCTAATTGGCTATCTTCAATGATAATTAACTCAGAAATGGCGCAACGTATCGAATTTTTTTCGTAACAATCATTTCTCAGCACAACCTGCCCTTCAGTTCCCTTACAAGCTTTTCATACTATTTCTCACCATCCTGTACAGACATTCAAACTCGTTTCGCAATAGAGTACTTAAAAAGATATCGTGACTGAAGCAAAGGATCAAGCGAAGTAAAACTAACCCGACATAATGTTCCTAGAAGGAAGCTACGAAAAAAAGGGATTTAAAAAATGTAGAATGGTGGGCAACGTTTCGCTGCAAAATACTGGCAATGTAAAATAAAGAACTTTTACCATGTTGCAATGATGTGTTAGGCCCCTGACAACCTCTTCGTCACTATTACCTAAATACTCGTATTAAATGTTTTTCTCCTTAATTCACATTGATACTGAACTGCTGAACATTTCGGAAGTACTTATATTTATGTTTTCTCCCTCCTACTTTCCTCTCTGTATTGTGCGATTGCAATAGATAAATGTTACCGCAACATTCAAAAAATGGTTCAAATGGCTCTCAGCACTATGGGACTTAACTTCTGAGGTCATCAGTCCCCTATAACTTAGAACTACGTAAACCTAACTAACTTAAGGACATCACACACATCCATGCCCTTGGCAGGATTCGAACCTGCGACCGTAGCGGTGGCGCAGTTCCAGACTGTAGCGCCTAGAACCGCTCGGCCACTCCGGCAGGCCCGCAACATTCCCAGGGACACTTCTTAAAGAGGATTTTGCTTCCTTGTTCGCTGCGCACAATCACATAAGTCTGATTGCGAAGAACTTCCCCTACACCTATATCGGAAGTATCCTGATACACCTATGTAATGCGGAAACGACCACTAGATGACACAAGAGTCAGACCCGCCAGTATAAAAGGAGACGGGAGTTTTGAGTTCTCAGTAGAGAAGCAGCTACAACGGAATGCGCCAGTCAGGTGAGCGAGATGACTCCGAACGTGAATTAGTCATTGGATGTCACCTGAGTAACAAATCCATCAGGCACTATTCACCCTTTCTAAAGCCTGTCAGGGTAATATGTTGTATGTTAACCGGGGACCTAGAGACGACGGAGAGGCTCCGTCCCCACCGCAGCCGTGGTGGTCCACAATCCCACGATGACTACCGCAGTCCACTTCACCCCTCTGCCGCCCCAAACCGAACCCAGGGTTATTGTGCAGTTCGGCGCAGTTGCCCCCCCCCCCCCCCCCCCCCGGAATGTCTCACACCAGACGAGTGTAGCCCCTATGTTTGCATGGTAGAATAATGGTGGTGCACTCGTACGTGGAGAACTTGTCTGCGCAGCAATCGCCGACATCATGTAGCTGAGGCGGATTAAGGGGAACCAGCCCGCATTCGCCGAGGCAGATGGAAAACCGCCTAAAAACTATCCACAGACTGACCGGCTCACCGGACATCGTCAAAAGTCCGCCGGGCGGATTTGCGCCGGGGACCAGGCGCTCCTTCCTGCTCCGGAAAGCCGTGCGTTAGACCGATCGGCTAACCGGGTGGGCTGGGTAATATGTTGGTCACGTAACTGTGAAGTGGAAATACTAAGGACCATACACAACTAAACCAGTACCAGATAGACCTCATTTACTGACAGATAGGAACTGCCTAGTATTGCAGAGAATGGTTGTAAAAAGGCGCATGAAGCAAAAGGAAACTCTCGTGAGATCCGAAATGCTAACAGCAGTTCATCCAGCGCAGTGACAACGCACAGGAAGTTAAGAAGAATGGGGTGTAGTGGTCGAGCAACCCCTCGTAGCCACACATCTCTGTAGACAGTGCAAAGCTACACTTGGGGTGGTGTAGAGAACGACACTACTGGACAGTGGATGACTGGAAACGGCTGATCTGGGTGATGAATCGCACTATACCCGGTGGTAACGCGATGGAAGGGTTTGGTTTGGTGGATTGCAGGAAAATGTTACAGGCTATTATGTTAAGTGTCAACAGTGAAGTAGGAGGTATAGTTACGGTATGAAGGTGTTTTACATGTTTACATCGTGGTCCCCTCGGTGCACTCAAGAAAACACTGAGTGCAGAAGTATATGAACACGTTTTACAGCACTGTGTATTGCATACAGTAGAAGAACAGCTCGAAGAGAATGATTCTATCATGACAGTGCACCCAGTTAAAAAACAGTGTCTGTGAGGTAATGATTTGTGGACCACGTGGCAGTAACATTCCGAAACGGACTGAACTGCAGTGAGTCCCGACCTGAACCCAATGGAACATCTTTGGGATGAATTAGAAGGCCGACTTCGCTCCGCAAATGCTCAAATGTGTGTCAATTCCTAAGGGTTCAAACTGCTGAGGTCATCAGTCCCTAGACTTACACAGTACTTAAACAAACTTATGCTAAGAACAACATATACACACACCCATGCCCGAGGGAGGACTCGAACCTCCGGCGGGAGGGGCCGCGCAATCAGTGACATAGCGCCTGAGACCGCGCGGCCACTTAGTGCGGCTTCGCTCCACAATCCAGTGTTCAACAGCGCTGCCTTTTCTGGTTTCTCCTATTGGGTAATGATGGGCTGCCATCGCTCAGATTTTCAGACACCTCGCTGACAGAAGCACCACCAGAGCTCAAACCATCAAAAGGCGATGGGTGGACGCAACCCCTGTTTATGTCCAGTAATAGGTGCCCGGTTACTTTTGATCAGATAGTGTAAGGTGCGAGAAGAATGCGGTACCAGACGTTGATGCAAAGAGGTTGCAACAAGAGTGCTCGCAGTGTACGGGTCGGCTGGGGATGGTCAGCTGAAACAGGCACCTCATCGGAACAGAGCAATGGGAACGCCAGCACTCTAGACGAGGATGCGTCTCTACACCGATGCCATGTATTTTGAGCGAGCTACGCTAAGGAAAACTCACCTTCAGTGTGAAGGCGCCTTGCTGCGCAAGACGCAGAGCAGCGTCTGCAGCTGTGAGGCAGTCGCCGGCAGACAGCTGGCAGCAGGTGCGGCAGCTGCCGTTGTGTGGGGTGCATTCGCACTCAGGCAGCTGCAGCACGGCGCATTCGACGGCGTGACAGCTGTTGCCCACACACCGGCCCAGCACGCCACAGGTGCAGTCGTGCTTCGAAGTGCAAGGGCACTTCGCATCCACCAGCCTCGTCGCCGAGAGGCAATCCTGCCAGAATGCCGAAATCCCAATGGTCAGAGAACTCCAGTCGGCCATGATCTACGCTTACATTCGTAAAAATTGTGACTCCCAAAAGAATGAATAGGTCGTGACAGTGAAAATTTGTTCGAGGCTGGGGCTCGAATCTGGATTTCCTACTCTGGCAAACAGCAGCATTACTAGTAGTCCCCAAGGATACTGGAATACACGGTTATGCGCAGGTGGACTGTGAGCTGTGACGTCACTGTGAACCCTCTCACCACTCCGCACAGCGCTGCGGATTCTGGGCACACACTGTACACATGTTTAACTCATACACAGGTATGAGTGAAATCCCGATTTTCCATGTCTTAGTGTATTTTTATTATTGTCAAGCTTCATATTAGAATATTCTTTTCTATGGCAGCAGAAATGTTAGTGTAAGGCCTCAAAAGGCCATCAACCTCTTTCACAATGTCAGAGAGACCTGCTTTTTTTCTGTGGAAGAGGCTCAAATAGACTTATACCACAGACCTTTAATGCTGAGGAACGCCTCTCATGCATTTCAGACTCTTGAAATATATTAACAAGTTTCCTTTTTCTATTCTGGAACGTTTATTGCAACTTTTTTTCACTTCTTTTCAGGTTTTGTCTTTGTTCAGTCCCAGTTCGCTTTGCACTTCTTTCCTGATAGCTTTCATTCTGATGAAAGTGCGTGGCCTTATGAAACACATTACAACAAATTCCTCCATTCCTAGATGCTTCTCAGTTATAATATCCTTTACATTACAAAGACTTTTGGGTTGCGATCAATGAAATTAGCGTGGAATTGTTGAAATTCTCTTCCCATTCTCAGAGTGAATTCCGTAAATCTTTCAGTCGGCTTCATTAAAAATCCTCTTGAAATTCCCTGATACATTTACGTAATCAGTTAGTTTACCACACAAATGTGCCGATACGGTATTCTTGCGTTTAACTCTATGATTACCATATCCAGGAATCATCCCTAGCAGCTCAACATTTTCCTTCAAATCTAGAACATTTTCCTCTTCATATTCAGAACAGTTTTCAAAAATCTCTCCCACCTCTGAAACAATCTCTTCAACTTCCTTGTTGTCGTATTCACACTCCTGTAGACAACAAGTGTCCGGCTTCTCAGAAGATGGCGACCGGTTCTATAGTCGTATCTCGAGTTTCCGCCAATACATTAGCACTTAAGGTATCGAATTCTTTTTCATTATTGCATGTACTATAACACACGGCATGGACATTTCTCTCGCGTTACGGCTGACAGTCAGAAAAAGAGCCCTGAATCGTTTTTTGAATATACAGGGTGTCCCTGCTATCTTGTCCACCCAAGATATCTCTGGAACAATAATATCTATTGGAAAACGACTTTCACCGGTATCAATGTAGGGCTGGGGCCCATGAATGTACATATTTGGAAACATTCTAAAACGAAAGCATATGTGTTTTTTAACACAAACTTATGTTTTTTAAATGGACCTCCTATATTTTTTCTTCAGCAAACCATAGCATGACAAAGCACATACACAATGGCGTTGATTGCATCGCAATATTCCCATTACATCCCGAGATATTAAGACGCGAAGTTGACGCTTGAAACACCCGACATGCGCTGCTAGCGCACGTCCTGAGGCACAGGCGTGAACCCCATGCTGCCCGTAATCGCGATGTGATTGACATGTGTAATCACACTTCCATACTTATCAAGAGGTCCGAAACGAATAATACGGCCTGCTGCCATCCTGCATTAACGTCGTACATTCCAGCAGGTATTTATCCCATAGGGTAGGGGTGATGCGGTTCTGTAACATATCTGTGTACCGCAATGTTAGTCACAAAGTTAACTTCGCTTATCGTTAATCCGTTACTAAAAAGGTAATGCCGTTCAACGTTAAAACTTTACTTTACTGTAGATCTAGCGCAAGTGACAGTTAATTATTCACTCGTAATAGTAAAATTCATGTTTGGGAAGTTCAGGTAGGACATAGAAGGTGAATGTAAACATGTTTAATCAATTAGTTTTATTATCACATAATTATCAATGTTATGTTTATCTAATACGTTAAATGACAAATTGTTGCAAACAAACGTTTCTTAACATCACTGGGTAAAATGGCCCTTTGTAGAAACTTCCACTGTGATACCAGCACTACATACTAAACACAGCGTTCACATCTCATGCTCAAAGTGATGCCCATTGTCTTGCACACATAGGGTAACTCTGCGGATGAAGGATGCCCTACTTCGTGCTACTGTTTCCTCTTTGATGGCTGTACAAGCATCAATAATGCGTTGCTTCATGTCCTCTGGTGTTGTTGGTTCATGTTGGTAAACAGCATCCTTCACTGCTCCCCAAAGAAAATAATCCAGTGGTGTAACGTCCGGAGATCGGGCGGGCCACCTACCTGGGCCACCTCGTCCAATCCACCTACCAGGGAACTTACGGTTCAGAAGTCGTCGTGCTCGTAAGGCGTTATGTGCAGGGCATCCGTCATGCTGATACCACATGACCATTCTCCGGTTGAGAGGTATGGTGTCCAAGAGAACAGGAAGATTGTGTCGTATAAATCTGGAGTATTGTCTGCCATTTTGGATGCCATTTATAAAGAAAGGTCCGATAATGGTATCTCCAATAATCCCACACCAAAGATTAACTTTCCACGGACGTTAATGCTCTACCTGACGGAGCCATTTTGGATTGTCTGCGGACCAATAATGCATATTCCTCATATTGACAATTCCTTTGTTGGAGAATGATGCCTCGTCGGTAAAGAGAACATCTGCAAAAAAATTTGGATTAGTCAGAAGTTTTTGCTGAGCCCACCGACAAAATGTTACCCTATTGCGGAAGTCATTTCCATGAAGATCCTGGTGTAAATCAACAAGGTAAGGATGAAATTTATGACGTTTAAGAATACGCTGTGCGCTTGATTTCGACACTCCAACTTCACGTTCAATTTGACGTGTGCTGATTTGAGGATTCACAGCTATGGTAGCGAGCACAGCAACTTCAGCACGTCCATCTGTGCGTGTTCTAGGACAATGTCGAGGTCTTGGATTTAAGCTTCCCGTTTCACGTAGACGAGATGTGAGACGACCAAACACACGGCGCGAAGGCGATGGCTTGTCAGGGAATCGTCTTCTGTACAGTCGTTCTGCCTGAACAGCATTTCGTCCACCTACAACAGGGTACAGTACAGGTATGTAGAGTAGGGTAGAAAACAGACATATTAACTTAACAAGCATAATGTTCGTTAACAGTACTATCAACAAACAAGCAATCTCATAACGTATTTCCCGTCAACATACATTCTCTATAGATCAGCAGCATTTCTACCATATCTTCATGTGTGTACATTATACTGTACAGTATAAGTTCCACAACACAACGTTTATTCACAATGTGTACTACCTCCGTGCCGTCACTAGATTACTCTGATGCACGACTACACTGGCAAGCGGTGTACTGCACGCCAAAGCAACAACAAATGGGATGCTCGGAGGGTGGTGGAGTACAGGAGTTTGCATGGGTCGCAAATCATAAACAAGGCGAAGTGGTAACTGTGGCAGTAGTGGGAACTACGTTGGACACTTGACTAGGTAGAGCCAGGCCCCGCGCGACAGGCACAATGGGTCATATAACGCATTAAATAAACCTTATTTTGGGTGTGCAGGATAAATAAGACAACCTGACGGGTGTACACCGATCGGTACTGGTTCATATTGTATACGTAGATACATAACACGTGCAAGAGGGAAACCATTATGTGCTTATGAGAGTTGATGGCAGCAGACCGTATTATTCGTTTCGGACCTCTAGATAAGTATGGAGGTGTGATTACACATGTCAATCACATCGCGATTACGGGCAGCATGGGGTTCACACCTGAGCCTCAGGACGTGCGCTAGCAGCGCATGTCGGGTGTTTCAAGCGTCAACTTCGCGTCTTAATATCTCGGGATGTAATGGGAATACTGCGATGCAATCAACGCCATTGTGTATGTGCTTTGTCATGCTATGGATTGCTGAAGAAAAAATGTAGGAGGTCCATTTAAAAAACATAAGTTTGTGTTAAAAAACACATATGCTTTCGTTTTAGAATGTTTCCAAATATGTACATTCATGGGCCCCAGCCCTACATTGATACCGGTGAAAGTCGTTTTCCAATAGCTGTTATTGTTCCAGAGATATTTTGGGTGGACAAGATAGCTGGGACACCCTGTATTTTAATTTCAGTAACTCAGCGCTATACCGAGAGAGGCGATCCTGTAAATCTACATTCTTTTACCTAAGGTCTTTTATTTCTGTTCCCGTAATTTCGAATTGTTGGTGTAAGCACGAACTGTCACATTCACAGCAGGGTTTGTTTTCGCGGTTAACGGTTTTCCTAGTAGTAATTTCTTCATTAGTTGGTAATATGTTTACCTCTGAAATATCTTTTGCTTCTTTGCCGTAGCTTCATTTTTGGGCCCAAATATTTCTCTCATTATTAGGCTCGTTACTACACCTTAGATCACGACCGGAGGATGGTAGGTTTAAAGTTGGAAGAGCATCAGTCTTCAGCCTGAGTTTCGAAGGCATATTCAATAGTTCACTTTCCAAATCCCTTTCACAATCCGAATCAGTAAACTGTATTGAGCAGACACGATCATTTTCAGCTGTAAACGAATCTGTACGTTTACAAGCATTTATCCAGTTTTTCGTCTCATTCTTTTTAGGACGCGCAGCAAATCATTACAGTTCACTTGGAAACCTACTCTAAAAAAATCCCTTAATACCCGATAATTGCGGCGTAACTCTGTACTCAGTCGGCAGTCACTGATAAAAATCCACTCTGCCGTAAACAACATTGTTTTCGCTCGTAAACGCAATAACAGCACAATGTGTTATGATAACTGCACGCTGGTTGTGTTCCCTCAGACGTCAGCTACTGCGCGTACACCTCGCCATCCCTACCGTGTACTCTAGAATCCGGAGTAGTGCCTAATGACAATGTACGTATAAACCTCAGTCGCCCACCTCCTCCATTCCCCAGTGGTGCTATTGCCATTTACCCCGTGGCGCACCCCTGATAATAGCGTTCAGAAATCATAGGTGGAATTAGCAGTGAGAACGAGAGTAGGAGCCGGGACTGGCAGCATGTTCAGGTATAGGCAATGGCGGGACACATTATTGCTACTGGCCAAGTGGCAATATTGCCTGTTGTGGTGTAAGGTAAACCAGTCTAAACCAGTTTCTATGACTAGCCTACCCAATAATAAATAAATTAAATAAAAAATAAGGCAATAACATGTATTTCATATCCGTATGAATAAATTTTCTTACAGCTGCTAGTAATAATAATAATAATAATAATAATGCCGTACAGCTCAACAGCGTAGTGCATGTCTTTCAACTCTATGGCACTTCAGGGACTTGCATTCGTTGAGTCGGGAACATCCGGTGTCTCCTGGTGGTCATCCATCTAAGTACTGCTTAACTCTGGTGATTAGCGAGAAATGGTGTATCCAAAGTGGCAATGCCGTTGCCCAGTTACTAGTTATAGCCCTGGCAAACTATGAACGTATACTGTACCCCCACTCATTACTACTTGAAATATTTCTAAATAATGGCAACACTTCGTTATTTGAGATTCCTGTTAATATTTGGCCGGGTAGGACATATATGGCAGTGGGTCCAAACTTGTTTGAAACGGTTATGCACCTCACTAGTAGCATTGCTTGGATATCACATTCCCCACTATTGTGTGGTTTTTTTTCACATTTCCGTTTTCACGAAGTTTTTGTGGTGATACGAAGCTCTGTTGGTGTTTTGATAATGATAATAATACTAACAATATTATTATAATAGTAGTAGTAGTGTAGTAGTAGACCTAATAGTTGTAAGTTATGCAGGTCCAGCTTGTCAGCAACAGGCTTTTTATATTATCCATCAGAACGGCTGAAAAAGTAGTGAAAAAATTATCGGGCGAGGAGATTGTCAGGATACTTTACTGTGTAGATGGAAGTGATGTTGAAGGCGAAGACAAATATGTAGGCAATGAAATAGGTGGATATGAGGGCAGTGATGATGATCACGTTGAAGACAATATGACAGTGGATGAGGACAGATTTTTTGGGAAAAGAGATACACCTACAAACTATCTACAAAGAAAAACTGCAAGAGTAGAAAGCTGTGGTGTTTGCCCCTGGAAGACAACAGTTAAAAAAGTGTGAAAAATGTAACAAATTTATATGCAACACACATAAACTATCTTTGTGTCCTGATTTTATGTAAATTATCATATGAAAACATATTTCACTAAGCACTGGATTGTTAACAATAATCTTGTAACAACTAAACAGGAATTTCCACCATTGAAACAGTTAGTTTTATTATTTTAATAATAAAAATATAGAGTTATAAGTATATTGTTCACAGGTAACGCATACAGATATAGTAAAATAGATCGTGCACTGCAAAATGGCGCTATCCAAAATTGGTGCAGAGGCAGACTCTGGTACATCACAGGCCATAAATGACAGGGGTGAAAGACGGCTGCAGAGTTGTGTACGGGCGTAGAGACGTGCAACTGTTGACGAACTGATCGCCCAGATGAGCCAAGGGGCTACCAACAGTGTCTCCTCAACGATCGTTCAGCACGAGTGTGTCAGGACTACCAACAAAGACATCCAGATCTGCAACGTGGTGTTCGATTTTGATCCATCGACCACCTCAAATGAGAGTGTCCGCACGTTCCATCACTGCGACCGGCTGGCTCGTGGGACAGGTTTGTGCGAACTTGTTGCGATGATGAAAGACGCCTCGCCGAACGACTCACCGTGCTTTTGTCCACTGCCGTCCCTCTGTAGACGTTCTGCTAGCGCCTACGACTAGCTGCGATGCTCTCGTTTTCCGCGAAAAGGAACTCAATGACAGCTGTCTGCCTGAACGCACCCCCATTACACACCCAATTTTGAAGGCCACGTATAACACGGCCACCTACCGGAACTTCATGAAGCGGGAATAGTCCACGACGTCCCACAACAAATTCTGCATTTTTTCAATCGAAATTGGCCGAGAAAAAAATGTGTTGCTTTACTTATAGAATGAACGAGGGTCCCTCCAAAAGAAATGCACACTTTTTTTAAAAAATCCATCTTTTATTCTACATGTTTGAAAATTTTACGGTGTGTAGATATATCCTTTAAGAACAATATTTTCATTTCACCACATAATTTCGATCCCTCCCAATTGCCTTACGCCATCTTGGAACCAGCGCCTGTATACCCTCACGGTAAAATTCTGGACCAACCTGTTGGAGCCACTGTTTGGCAGCGTGCACAATGGAGTCATCATCTTCGGACCTTGTTCCACGAAGAGAGTTTCAGTTTCCCAAAGAGATGAAGGTCACATGGAGCCAGGTCAGGGCTGTACGGAGGGTGTTTCAGTGTTGACCATCCGAGTTTTGTGATCGCTTCCGTGGTTTTTTGACTGACATGTGGCCGTGCATTGTCATGCAAGAGCAAAACATCCTGCTTTTGCTGATGTGGTCGAACACGACTCAGTCGAGCTTGAAGTTTCTTCAGTGTCGTCACATATGCATCAGAATTTATGGTGGTTCCTCTTGGCATGATGTCCACAAGGAAGAGTCCTTCGGAATCGAGAAACACCGTAGACATAACTTTTCCAGCAGAAGGTGTGGTTTTGAATTTTTCTTCCTTGGGTGAATTTGCATGATGCCACGCCATTAATTGCCTCTTCATCTCTGGTGAAAAATCATGGAGCCATGACTCATCACTGTCACAATTCTTCCAAGAAATTAATCTCCACCATTCTTATACTGTTCCAAAAGTTCGCTGCATACCGTTTTCCTTGTTTCTTTGTGAGCCACTGTCAACATCCTGGGAACTCACCTGGCACAAACCTTTTTTTGGCGCCAACCCTTTCAGTATTCTGCAAACACTTCTTTCCTCTATCCCAACGTAGCGTGAAAATTCGTTCACTGTGATGCCTCTGTCAGCAGTCACCAAGTCGTTAACTCTCTGCACATTGTCTGGAGTGTGCAGCACGAGGCCTGCCGCTGCAAGGACAATCCTCAGTATTGCTGTGCCCACTTTCATCACGTAACCTGCTTGCCCACCGACTAACTGTACTGCGATCGACAGCAGCATCTCCATACACATTTTTCAACCTCTTGTGGATGTTTCCCACTGTCTCGTTTTCACAGCACAGGAATTCTATGACAGCACGTTGCTTCTGACAAACGTCAAGTGTAGCAGCCATCTTGAAGACATGCTGTGACGGCGCCACTCACGGGAACAGGTTGAATTAAGTTTGAAAACAAGCGGGAGGGATGTATCTACACACTGTAAAACCTTCACACGTGCTGAATGAAAACTGTATTTTTACAAAAATAGTGTACGTTGCTTTTGGAGTGACCCTCGTACCTCGTAAAAATGTTGACACAGTGAAGCGACAGGTCGGCCACAAAATGAGAATGTGAGACTTACGATGCCGAGGTGCGAGAGGTCGGCGAACTGGCAGGAGCAGAGGCAGCAGGGCCCTAGCGAGGGGTGGCAGGCGTGACCGGCTCGGCGGTTGACGCGGCAGGCGGCGGCGCGGCCGCGCGGCACGCAGCAGCGGTCCACCTCGCGGCACTCCACGTCCATCCCGCAGTCGCACTCCTCCGCGCCCTCCACCAACCCTGCGGACACATCGGTACTCGCGTCCACGACCTCTTGGCTGGCTCTTTCAAGATATCATCTTACACGGTGAGTTTTCCACGAGCACGGACAATCAAACACTGTACAGTGGAACGGAATCTAAAAGTCACGTACCATGAGCTTTCACCGTTATTCTACAGGGTGCGTCAAAATGAAATGTATACACACTTTGAAGCGTCATAGAAAATTTATTTCCCATTCTACAGTGTTAAATTTCTGGAAATGGAAAGCTTAAAGTCCAATTGGAAAAATAAATGTACTTTACAAATGTGATTAATGTTCAAACTGGTGACCTTCAGCGTCAATACATTTCTGAGTACAATTCACCACTGATTCCGTACATCGTACCAAAGTGTCCAATGAGATTTCTGCGCACACTGCCTGAATCTCATTCCAAGGTGTGTCCAGGTTACGTGGTTTAGGTTTCTACACCCCATCTTTTACTGTGCCCCATAAGAAGAAATACAGCGGTGTGAGGTCTGGAGAGCGTGCAGGAAACTCGATTGGTCCCCTGCATCCTATCCACTGGCCTGGCACATTGTGATCCAGGTAAGCTCGTACGTCCCTATGATAGTGCGGCAGGGCGCAATCATGTTGGAAATAAAACTCATAATTACCGTATAATGCACGAATGCCAGGGAATATGGAGTCAGCAAGCATTGTTAGGCACGTTTCTCCAGTAACAGTACCTTCCTAAGCGGAAAGGCCCAATGAGTCCCCTTGCAGACAAACCACACCACACATTTACACCAGGCAGATTCACAGCCTTTTCAACTGTAATGTGAGGATTATCTTCAGCCCAGTACACACAATTGTGCCTATTGACAGTTCCATTGAGTTTGAATTGGGCTTCATCCGACCAAATTATGCTACCCATAAATCCCGGTTCACATCTCACCATCTCCTGAACTCATTCACAAAATTCTAACCTTCGATCTGGATCGTCGTCAGTTAGCTGTTGCACCAGCCTTGGAATGTACACACGAAACTTGCCTTTCTTCAGAATGCGTAGCACACTACTAACACTTACATTACTCTCATGTGCCGCTTGCCTTGAAGATTTTTGAGGCGAACGTTGAAACAGTTCCAACACCGCAGTTCTGGAATCACCACTTGTAGCTGTACGAGATCGCCATGAGCGACCTTTATGCACATCACACACTGTTCCATGAATTTCTAATTTGTCTCATAGACGTGTAATTGTTAACCTTGAAGGTGGTTCTGTACCATACTCACTTCTCCACTGTCTTCGAACCGCAGCTACATTCTCAAACTTCCAGTACCACTTAATTATCTGCTTCCGCGCTTCAAAGCTCAAACGCACGACCACCATGTTGCACTTACTTCCTTGCCTCTGCTGCCACCTGTTGAATAAACATAACATTACTTTCTCACAGATATTTAACCTTCTAGAACGGGAAATAAATTGTCTATGGCAGTTCAAAGTGTGTATACATTTTTTTGACGCACCCTGTATATCGTACAAACTACAGGACTGAAGACAAAACAACGACTCTAACCAGGCAAGGCATCGAACTGAGCGGAGCTACGACGGTCCATGTTGGTTCAACTCTATGCCAGAGTTCATCAATATAATAAATAATTTTTATGGTTCCAATTCATCCTGATTTACATTATCTCTCCTTTTACCTTAAGCTCTGTACCTTCACTATAACAACTTCATTCGTTGTTTGATATTTGCTTTATGGTGCATACAAGGACCTTTGATCATCCAAAAAGATATATTCTGAAGTAACAACGTAACTTAGAAAGGAACACTGAAATGTTTTAACGAATGGAGATGCACAGACACAAAAATCAATGCTTCATACATTTTGGCGACGACATTCGTCCAGATGGATCATTTTGCACTCCTGTATGATTCTGCAGCCAGGCTGCTACAATGGTGTGTAATCTCCTGATAAGCACCACCCTCTCCTTATTTTTTATCTCCAAATGCTGGTAACGAAAATTCCTGCTTGCACAAGTATTCAGGTCATCTACCAGGTGTTTTAGGGTGTTTTAGCTATCTCGGGAAGTTAATATAATATCCTATTGGAATAGTATAAGCTGTCACAGATAAAATGTATGAAGCTCGTCTTAATGCAGCAGAGGATACCGAGACAAACAGTTTGATACAAGACACTTTATACTGAACAGTTCTGGAAACAGCAAACTGTCCACGAGAGACGATATTTCTAATTTTTCTTTTTTTTTAGATTTTAAACCACATCAGATCTGTTGAAACGTCTATCAACGTAAATAAACAATAGGTGCCTAAAGTGTTACTCCAGATTCACAGTAGATAAAGAAAGCACTCCGTCTTCAGGCCACGAGTGGCCTACCGGGACCACCCGACCGCCGAGTCATCCTCAGTGGAGGATGCGGATAGGAGGGGCATGGAGTCAGCACACCGTTCTCCCGGTCGTTATGATGGTATTCTTGACCGAAGCCGCTACTATTAGGTCGAGTAGCTCCTCAATTGGCATCACGAGGCTGAGTGCACCTCGAAAACTGGCAACAGCGCATGGCGGCCTGGATGGTCACCCATCCAAGTCCCGACCACACCCGCAGAGCTTAACTTCGATGACTGCACGGGAACCGGTGTATCCATTGCGGCAAGGCCGTTGCTCCTTCACAGTAGATAAGATACCATTATTGTTAGTCAAAGCGAGGTGAGAAGGTTATCCACCTAACGAAAGATGGAAATGCAAGCCTTGTCGGCGATTTTCATTTATGAAATTTCTCAGGCTATCAGCTGCATCGTGGCGTTGTGTTGTCATCTTCAGTCAAAGTGCCACATTCATGTCCCATTCCTATTTTTATAGCTACTGGAATACAGACTTCCCTGCTGAGGGCTCAACGGACGGGCCAGTCGCATGCCTCTGGTACAGATATCACAGTCGGTAGTGCTGGGGGGGGGGGGGGGCAGGAGGGTTGAGGAAGATCCGGGCGTTGAGTTCCGGTGTTGCTCAGTTGAAAACCACAGTCCTGATGCAGTTTCCATCTAAAGTTCGCATGGAATGTGGTATTACCAAAAAAAGTCAGGAACGCTCTGATTTCAAAGCGGCGGAGGCAATGTGCAGAACAGACTGGTGTCATAAGGATTTGAAGCCACGAGCCCCTTCCACTCATCGCAGGCCCCCAACTTCCCACCACCACCAGAATCCGCCGCGACTCCTCTCACGGTGGCACTCGACTGGGCAACGTGACTGTAAAGGAACAAACTGGACAGGAACATACCGCTTTGCCTGAAGATGTTGATAAGGAAACTCGTCCAAATCTCACGACACCACGACTCGGCCGACAACCTCATAAATATTCGAACAAAGATGCCCAGTATTCAGACCTGTACACAAATCTCGAAACGTGCCAAGGCGATTAACTCGCAATTCAAATCAACGCGCCGCAAACGAAAGACCTCCCACGTTTTTATAGTCTCATCGAAGAATGAGAGTAATATGACTGACTGAAAAACAGCGAACACTAGGACTGAGGAAGTATAGGGAAGGAACAGGCCCTGCTCTTTCAAAGGAACCATCTCGGAGTTCGCCTTAAGGAACGCACAGAAATGATGGAAAACTTAAATCTGGATGTCCGGTCTGGGATTTGATTCACCACGCTCCCTAGCTCTCGAAATTTTAATAGTAAACCACAACGTGATGCAGAACGCTTCTCTTACAGCCTCTGTCACTGCAGCTGGTTGATTATCTTCGTGACGCTTTCGTGCTTAATGAATCTGTAACTAAACGCGCTGCTCTTCTTTGGATCTACTCTATCAATCATATATCGCATGGATCCCAAACTGATGAACAACATTCAAGTGTTGGTCGAGCGAGAATTTTGTGAGCTACCTCCTTTGTTGACGAATTACATTTATCATAGTCTGGCATCTGCCTTACCAGTGATTAATTTTATATGGTCGTTCCACTGCAAACTGCTGCGCGTGCATATCTTAGTTATTTTATGGAAGTGACTATTCTGCAATCGTGTAATCATCCAATTAGGGATCTTTCTGTCTACGTTTTCGCAATACGTTACGTTTGTTTATGTTGAGAGTCAATTGCCACTCCCTCCACCTATCGTCGAGCCTCTGCAGGTCTTCATGCATTTCGCTGCAATTTTCCGAGTTGCGGCTTCCCTGTATACAACAGCATCCTCCGCGAAAAGCCTTGTGGAACTTCCTACATTACGCAATAGGTCATTTACATATATTGTGAAAAGTACCGGTCCTATAACACTCCCTTGGGCCACATTCGAAATTACTTTTGTGAATGAAGTCTTCTCTCCGTTTAAAATAACATATTGGTTCTGTTTGCTAGAAATTCTTCAATCCAATCATTTAGATGGTCTGATGTTCCGTACACTCGTATCTTGTTAATAAGGTGGCAATGTGGAACTGTACTGAACGCCTTCATCTGCATCTACATCATGTTCCGCAAGCCACCTAATGTTGTGTGGTGGAGGGTACTTTCGGTACCACTATCTGATACCTCCAACCCTGTTCCACTCGTGAATAGTGCATGGGAAGAATGATTGTCGGTAAGCCTCTGTATTGGCTCTAATTTCTCGAATTTTCTCCTCGTTATCAACACGATATGTATGTGTGTTTTTGTGTGTGTGTGAGTGGGGGGGGGGGGGGGGGGGGGGAGTAATATGTTGTCTGACTCATCCTGAAAAGTGCTGTCCCGAAATATCAACAATAAATCTCTCCGTGATGCACAACGCCTCTCTTGTAACGTCTGCTAGTGGAGCTTGTTTAGCATCTCCGTAACGCTCTCTCGCCAGCTAAACGATCCCGTGACGAAACGCGCCGCTCTTCGTTGGATCTTGTCTATCTCCTCTATCAGTCCCACCTGATAGGGATCCCAGATAGAAGAATAATACTCAAGAATCGGGCGAACAAGCCCCTTATAAGCCACTTATTTCGTGGATGAGTTACATTTGCTTAATTCTCTGCATGTCGTTCTGCAAATTCTTACTATCTTCTGGCCTTGCTACTTTGGTATACACAACTGCATGACCTACGAATAGCCGTAAAGAGCATCTGACGCTTTCTACTAGATCATTTATAGATATTGTAAACAGCAACGGTCCTATCAAACTTCCCTGTGGTATTCCGGATATTATCTCTACATCTGTCGATTTAGTTCCGTTAAGAGCTACGTATTGAGTTCTATCTGCAAGAAAGTCTTGAATCCAATCTCAGGCCTTCTCCGATATTCCTTAAGCTCTTTGTTTTCATTAACATTAATGAGGGACGGTGTCAAATGCCTTACTGAAATCAAGGAACACTGCATCAACCTGAGGAGATGTTCATTTTCCAAAAACGTCATAATTCTTGAGCATAAAACATGTTCCATAATTCTACAACAGATTGACGTCAACGATATAGGTCTAATTGTGTTGACCTGTCTTACGGCCTTTCTTAAGAATGGGAAAGACCTGTGTTTTTTTTTCCAGTCCTTAGGTACCTCTCATTGCTCAAGCGATCTACGATATTTATTGCTAGAAGGGCAGCCAGTTCTTTCGCATAATCTTTATAGAATCTTATAGGTATCTCATCTGATCCTGAAGCCTTTCCACTACTAAGCGATTGCAGTTGCTTTTCAATTCTGCAATCGGTTATCTCAATATCTGCCATTTCGACGTTCGCACGACGATTGAAAGGAGGGGCAGTGTTACGATCTTCCGTGGTGAAACAACTCCGGAAGACCAAATTCAGTATTTCGGCCTTCTCTCTGTTATCTTCAGTTTCGGTGCCGGCATGGTCGCTGAGAGAATGAATAGATTGTTTTGAACCACTTACATACGACGAAAATCTCTTAAGGTTTTTACTCAGGGCGGTTGACAATGTCTTAGTTTCAAAATCATTGAACACTTTCCTCATTGTTCTTCTTACGCTGATTTTCGCTTAATTCAGGTTTTGTTTGTCAGCTAGGTTCTTATTTCTGTTGAATCTGAGATAAAGTGCTCTTTGTTTACGTAGCGCTTTTCTAACAAAGCTATTAAACCGTGGTGGATCTTTCCCATCCCTTAAAACCTTACTCGGAACAAGTCATGGAACACAGGATCTACCAGGGAGCCTGCATCTGGGTCTCGTTAGCGAACAGAGCGAACTTGGTTTCACACGATAATTGTTTTCGGAGACCATGTTGAACCTACTGAGATCTTTAGAAATATCATAATACGTAATCAAAAAACGTTTTCCAAGAATCTACTACAGACCGACGTCAGATATTTAGGTCTGTTCGACGATCCTTCTTGAAAACGAGAATGTCCTGTGCTTTTTCCAATCATTAGGAACGCTCCGCTCCTCAAGACACCTACGGTACGCTCCTGCTAGAAGAGAAGCAAGCTTTTTTGCATACTCTGTGTGGAACCGAATTCTTATTCCGTCAGATCAAATGGTCTATCCTCTGCTGAGCGATTTCAGTTCCTTTTATATCCCTTGATCATTTATTTAGACATCTGTCATTTCGTCGTTCGTGTGACCATTTAAAAGACGAGACTACAGTGCTGTCTTCCTCTACGAAACAGTTTTGGAAGAAGACGTTTAGTGTTTCGATCTTTTCTGTGTCAATCTCTGTTTCAGTGCCATTTAGTCAAAGAGTGTATACAGAGGGGTCCAAAAAATGTATCCAATGTTTAAAAGTCCATAACTTGCAAACTAATTGACGGAGGTGTCTCATTTTTGGTGGAAGTGTAGCTTAAAGTCCAACTTAAAGATATCACTGTAGGTGTTCGAAATGGTCACCATTAACATCCACACACAAACGATGCTGCCGAACTGCAGCACGAACTACTGACTATAACGTGTTCAGCTGGATATTTGCACACGAATGTACGATAGATTCTCGAAGTTCATCCAATGTGCGTGGCTTTTGTCAATAAACGACGTCCTTTAGTGTTCCCCAGAGGTAAAAGTCCAGAGGAGTTAGGTCTGGGGAACGTGGTGGATACTCGACAGCACCTCTACGGCCTATCCATCTTCCTGGTAGATTTTCGTCGAGATACGGCCTAACACGATTTTGGTAGTGGGCTGGGGCACCATCTTGTTGAAAGTAAACTCTTCCGTCTCCATACGAGTCTTGGATAGCAGGTAAAATGGATGTCTGAAGCTTCTGAAAGTACACCTCAACGGTAACTGTGCCGTCAAAGAAGAATGGCCCAATCAAGCCCCTGTAAGACAACCCACACCGCACATTTACTCCTGGCAAGTTAACGGCTTTGTCTACATGGACGTTCGGATTTTCGGCGGCCAAGTAGATGCAATTGTGGCGATTTACTGTACCACTGAGTTTGAACTGTGGCTCATCAGACCACACAATCATCTCTACAAACTCTTCATCGTTGCGCACCATGTAAGTAAACCACTCGCAGTACTCCATTCTACGATCTGGGTCGTCCTCGTTCATTGCATGTGGCAATCGTAGGATGTAGCACTTCCACTTTGCTGTCTTCAAAATTTGCTAAACACTTGAGCGACTCACTCCAGTTTCACGGGCACACTGTCTCACCGACTTCTGTGGTGAGCGAGTGAATTGTTGTAACACACCACGGGAGTTAACTGGACTTGTTACTGTTACAGGTCGTCCAGACCGTTGTTTGTGTACATCTTTAACAAAGCCCTCGGCTTCAAATTTGTCTCGAATGCGACGAATCGTTAAACGTGTCGGTGGCTCTGTTTCATACTCATTTCGCCATTGCCGTTGAACCTCATTAATGTTTTCGTACTTAAAATACCACTTCAAAACTGACTTCCTTTCATCGAATATAAGCCTTGCGCCAGCCATGTTTACTCGAGTAACTAGGTGCAACTAAGAACAAAACACTGACTATCTGGCGACTGTCATCTGTCAAAACAAAACAACGCAATACAACGCTTGTGTGGCGATTGCCGGAACTACAAACTATTACACTACCAAAGATGAGACAACTCCGTCAATTAGTTTGCCAGTTATGGACTTTTAAACAGTGGATACATTGTTTTGGACCCCTTTGTATATTAATGGCTTCGATTCATTTTCTGATTTAATATAAGATCAAAACTTCTTAGGATTTTCTGTCAAGTCAGTAGATAGAATTTTAATTTCGAATTAGTTGAGCGCTTCACACATAGCCTTCGTTATGGTAATGTTGGCTCCGTTTAGCTTTTGTTTTTGTTTTTAAATTTGAAGTGAAGCTCTTTTTGCTTTCGTAACAGCTTTCTAACACGGTGGATCTTTTTCATTCCGCACAAGCTTGTTCAGCACATAACTGTGTAAAGCGTACTGCACGATGCTCCTGAACTTTGTCATTGATGCTTAACTTCGTGTGCTAAATACGAAATTTTCCTTTTGACCTGTCACGAAATCTGATATCAGTCACATATCGCTCTCGCTGAACAATGATCTACCTACCTTTCTGTGTATTCCTGTTTACAGCCAACGTACAATGACGCTGTAATGGTCACATGATCACTGAGACCCTGCTCTACACTGAGTCGAAAAGTTCGGTTCTGTTTGTCACCAGCGAGTCTGAGATGTTATTTTCACGAGTCGGTTCTCTGATGAACTGTTCAAGGTAATTTCTGGACAAGAGACTTAGAAAAATTTCACACGATCCCCTGTTCTCACTACTCGCCCTAACCCCTTGAGTCCCCCCGCCTACAGATGATAAGCTGAAATCTGTTACACGACAGGAAATTTAAGCAGGCATTAGAAAATGATCACAGGCTGAAACTGGTCATAACGTATATAATGGAATATAATTCCCACGTATAAAAAATCTTCCCACGTATAAAAAATCCTGACAGACTAGAACTGTTTTAACTTTCAGAAATATTCATTTTATGTTTAACTTAGCACAGCGCTACGCATTTAGAGCACGTTCTACTCATCTTCAGGCGTTTATAGATACAGAACTCTACACTATCGGATCAAAGGTATCCGGACACTCTAACGCAATGAAGAATTTGTAACGTTGTTATCAATATGACCTATAATTATCTTATTTAACTTCTTTGTCTGTCTTTACTTAATGTGATTTCTGTATAACCGTGTTCTTTGATGTAACCTAGATGGAAATCTTTTATTCATTATTTATGATAATTTATGTAATTTTAATTACATATAAATGTAATTTCAAAAGTAATGTGCTGCAAAAGAATGTAAAAGTTCAAACTGTAATTGTAATGCTGATTCATGCTTAGGGAAAGGTGGTTTGTAATCATGTAAAACTTAAAGGGAAGTCCGTCCGCAATGGAAGTGACTAGCTAAATACGGTAGGAAGTCCAGGGAAGCTAAGGTGGAATGCCTACATGTAAAATGTGAAGAAATCGAAAAAGAAATGGTTGTCGGAAAGACTGACTCAGCATGTAGGAAAGCCGAGACAATCTTCAGTGAAATTAAAACCAAGGATGGTAACATTAAGAGTTCAACGGAGATTCCACTGTTAAATGCAGAGGAGAGAGCGGTTAGGTGGAAGGCCTCTATGAGGGGGAAGATTCATCTGATGTGATAGAAGAAGAGACAGAAGTAGATTTAGAAGAGATAGGCGATCCAATATTAGAATCAGAATTTAAAAGAGCTTTGGAACACTTCATATCAAATAAGGGAGAAGGGACAGATAACATTCCATCAGAATTTCTAAAATCACGGGGGGAAGCGGCAACAAAACGACTATTCACGTTGGTTACGAAATGTTTGAGTCTGTCGATATACCATTTGACTTTCGGAAAAATATCATTCACACAATTCCGAAGACTGCAATAGCTGAAAAGTGCGAGAATTATCGAACAATCAGCTTAACAGGTCATGAATTTAAGTTGCTGACAAGAATAATACACAGAAGAATGGAAAAGAAAATTGAGGATGTGTTACATGAAGTCCACTTTGCATTTAGGAAAGGTAAAGTCACCAGAGAGGCAATTCTGACTTTGCGGTTGATAATGGAAGCAAGACTAAACAAAAGTTAAGACACGTTCATGGGATGTTTCGACCTGGAAAAAGCGTTCGACTATGTAAAATGCTGCAAGATGTTCGAAATTTTGAGGAAAATAGGGGTAAGCTATAGGGCTAGAGGGATAAAATACATTATGTACAACAGTCAAGAGGGAATAATAAGAGTGGAAGACCAAGAACGAAGTTGTCGGATTAAAAAGAACTTAAGACAGGAATGTAGTCTTTCGCCCCTACATCTACATCTACATACATACTCCGCAATCCACCATACGCTGCGTGGCGGAGGGTACCTCGTACCACAACTAGCATCTTCTCTCCCTGTTCCAATCCCAAACAGAACGAGGGAAAAATGACTGCCTATATGCCTCTTTACGAGCCCTAATCTCTCTTATCTTATCTTTGTGGTCTTTCCGCGAAATGTTGGCGGCAGTAAAATTGTACTGCAGTCAGCCTCAAATGCTGGTTCTCTAAATTTTCTCAGTAGCGATTCACGAAAAGAACGCCTCCTTTCCTCTAGAGACTCCCACCCGAGTTCCTGAAGCATTTCCGTAACACTCGCGTGATGATCAAACCTACCAGTAACAAATCTAGCAGCCCGCTTCTGAATTGCTTCTATGTCCTCCCTCAATCCGACCTGATAGGAATCCCAAACGCTCGAGCAGTACTCAAGAATAGGTCGTATTAGTGATTTATAAGCGGTCTCCTTTACAGATGAACCACATCTTCCCAAAATTCTACCAATGAACCGAAGACGACTATCGGCCTTCCCCACAACTGCCATTACATGCTTGTCCCACTTCATATCGCTCTGCAATGTTACGCCCAAATATTTAATCGACGTGACTGTGTCAAGCGCTACGCTACTAATGGAGTATTCAAACATTACAGGATTCTTTTTCCTATTCATCTGCATTAATTTACATTTATCTATATTTAGAGTTAGCTGCCATTCTTTACACCAATCAAAAATCCTGTCCAAGTCATCTTGTATTTTCCTACAGTCACTCAACGACGACACCTTCCCGTACACCACAGCATCATCAGCAAACAGCCGCACATTGCTATCCACGCTATCCAAAAGACCATTTATGTAGATAGAAAACAACACCGGACCTACCACACTTCCCTGGGGCACTCCAGATGATACCCTCACCTCCGATGAACACTCACCATCGAGGACAACGTACTGGGTTCTATTACTTAAGAAGTCTTCGAGCCCCTGGTGTTCTATCCATGCATCGAAGAAGCAATGATGGAAATAAAAGAAAGATTCAGTAGTGCAATTAAAATTCAAGGTGAAAGGATATCAATGATACGATTCGCTGATGACATTGCTATTCTAAGTGAAAGTGAAGATGAATTACAGGATTTGCTGAATGGAATGCGCAGTCTAATGAGTACAAAATATAGACAGAGTAAATCGAAGAAAGATGGAAGTAATAAGAAGTAGCAGAAATGATATGGTAGTGAAACATGGACTGTGGGAAAACCGGAACAGAAGAGAACCGAGGCATTTGAGATGTGGTGCTACAGACGAATGTTGAAAATTAGGTCAACTGCTAAGGTAAGAAATTAGGAGGTTCTGCGCAGAATCGGAAATGAAGATATGGAAAATATTGACAAAGAGAAGGGACAGGATGATAGGACATGTGTTAAGACATCAAGGAATAATTTCCATGGTACTAGAGAGAGCTGTAGAGGGTAAAAACTGTAGAGGAACACAGAGACTAGAATACATCCAGTAAATAATGGAGGACGTTGGTTGTAACAGCTACTCTGAGGTGAAGAAGTTGGCACAGGAGAGCAATTCGTGGCGGGCCGCTAGTATAAAACAAGGCAAGAAGAACTGAGTTGTGAGCAGAGAAACATTAACAGCAGTATTGGCCAGTCAGGGAAGCTCATTGACTTCAAACATGGGCTAGTCATGGGATATGGTTTGAGCAACGGATCCACTGGCGACATTTCAAGCGTTCTAAAGATGCCCAAGCCGAATTTTCGTGATGTGATTGTGAAGTAGGAAGAACAGCAGCTAAACCAAGACCAGGTAGACCTCATGACCACTGACCATTGCGGAAGGTAGCTATAAAAAATCTCATGAACTCATCGAAAGGAGTCACTTGTGAGTTCCAGAGTGCTACCAGCAGTCTAGTGATCACGATGACTGCGTAGAGAGATAAAAAGGATGACGTATAATGGTCGATCAGTCCCTCATGAGCCATGCGTTTGTGTACTTAATGCTAAACGACGCTTGAAGTGGTGTAAACAGCTACGCCACTGAACAGTGGATGACCGGAAACGAGTAATTCAGAGCACTGAATTACACTATACCCTGTGGCAATCCAGTGGAAGGATGTGGGTTTAGCGAATGCCTAGGGACGTCACCTGCCGTATGTGTGGTTGTAATAGTGAAGTATGGAGGAGTTAGTGTTACGTTATGGCGATGTTTTTTATGTTTAGGGGTTGGTCCCCTTATTGCGCTTAAGAAAACTCTAAATGTGAAAGGATATGAACACATTTTACAGCGCTGTGCACTGCGTGCAGTAGAGGAACAGTTCGGATACAATGATTATTTGTATCAACATGACAATGTACCGCCGGCCGGTGTGTCCGAGCGGTTCTAGGCACTTCACTCCGGAACCGCGCGACCGCTACGGTCCCAAGTTCGAATCATGTCCCGGGCATGGGTGTGTGTGATGTCCTTAGGTTAGTTAGGTTAAGTAGTTCTAAGTTCTAGGGGACTGATGACCTCAGATGTTAAATCCCATGGTGCTCAGAGCCATTTGAACCATTTTGACAATGTACCCTGTGATAAAGCAGCATCTACGAGGGAACAGTTTGTGGACAGTTACATTCCTGAGGTGGACTGGCCTCTCCTCTGAACTTAGTAGAACATGGGATGAGTTAGAACATCGACATCACTTCAGACCACAGCGCTCAGCTTTACTACCTCCTCTAGTTTTGGTTCCCGAGTTATATTGACGTCCACTAGTAGGTGTACAGGTACTTTTTATGAGATAGCTATGTAATAATAAAATTTCTTAACTAATATGTATTAACACAGGAATATTAAAAGCACTATATTGTAGCTTTAGTAAATGTTTCAATTTAGGTTATGTTACAATTCCCCGAGCTCAGGGGTTGTAATATGTCAGAACGACCGAGAGGTAAGGTTTGGGAGAGAGGGATGACTTACGCCGAAGCGTGCAGAGAAACACAGGCAAGTGTGTTACTGACTTTATTACATCGAACATACACAGTGGGTATCTCTGAACTCGACAATGGCGCCGTGCAGCATGTGTGGGTCGGCGCCAATGCGAATGCCGGAATCTGCAGCCTTGGTGTCTAGTTGTCTAGGCTTACGAATGTAGCGCTCGCACTCTAGCCATGGCTAAGCGGCCGCCGCGTGCGTTAGCTGTGCTCCGTGGCCCGGAACAAGGCGGACTGAACCCTCAAATGCGACTCGTTTTAGTTTTAGTTATGTGATGTTCCATACATCATTTTCCCGATTATTTTATCGATATGATGTGGAACAAGTCAGATTACAAGATATATATACACACATGAATAGTGCTAATATTAATATTACTGAAATTTTTAGTTCTACAAAAAAAAAAAAAAAAAAAAAAATGGTTCAAATGGCTCTGAGCACTATGGGACTTAACTTCGGAGGTAATCAGTCTCCTAGAACTTAGAACTACTTAAACCTAACTAACCTAAGGACATCACACACATCCATGCCCGAGGCAGGATTCGAACCTGCGATTGTAGCGGTCGCGTGGTTCCAGACTGTAGCACCTAGAACCGCTCGGCCACCCCGGCCGGTTTAGTTCTATACATGCAACTACATTTATAGGTACTTTTTTTTACCATTTCTGTAACAGAAACTCGTCCATGGAGTAGAAGGAGCTGTCCAAAAGAAATGATTTTAAGCTAGATTTAAAACTTGAACTGCTACCTGCCACACACTTTATGTTGTTGGGCAAATGATCAAACATTTTTGTTGCTGAATAATGTACTTCTTTTTGAGCAACTGACAGTTTCAATAACGGATAGGAAAGGTCATTTTTCCCTCTAGTGTTGTACGTATGAACATCATTGTTCTTCGTGAATTGAGATGGATTATTTGTAACGAATTTCATTAGCGAATATACGTACTCTGATGGTGCAGTTGAAATACCTGACTACTTGAAAAGGTGCCTACATGATGTCCTTGGGTGAGCACCACTAATTATTCTTACTGCTCTCTTTTGTGCAATCAATACTTTATGCCTAAGTGGTGAGTTACTCCTGAAAACTATTCCATAAGACATTATTGAGTGGAAATATGCAAAGCACGTTAGGAGGCTGATCAGTTTATTACCAAGACTAGCGATTATACGAAGAGCGAAAGAAGCTGAACTTAGTTGTTTGAGAAGCTCAGTAATATGCTTCTTCCAGTTCAAGTTGTCATCAATATGAACACCCAAAAATTTTGAGAAATCTACCCTGTTAACTGAGTCCTGTTCATATGCTACATCGATTGTCGGTAACACTCTGTTCAATGTACAGAACTGGATATAGTGAGAACTGGATATAGTGAGTTTTTTCAAAATTAAGGGAGAGTCCATTTTCTGAGAACCACTTAATAATTCTATGAAAGACATCCTTAACAATATCTTCAGCTGCTTTTTCTGGAATGGGATTTGTTATAACACTCGTCTCATCTGCAAAAAGTACTAGTTCCACTTGCTGAACGTTAAGTGGGAGGTCATTCACGTGAATAAGGAACAGCAGAGGAACTAAAATTGAACCCTGTGGGACTCCCTTTGTGGTAACTCCCCATTCACTAGAATTTACCACCCTCCCACCCTCGTGGATCCCATGTAGAGCGCCGAGATGGAGCAGCCGACCGCCGTCGGTGTAGTGAGCCCTAGCAGCTCCGGCCGCCCGCCCAGGGCAGCTCGTTCAGTGCCCACAGACAACTCTGCACCCAGGAGGCTGCGAGTTCGCACCCCGGCCTCGCCCTTGTAAACAGTAGCTTGCAGTCCGCCGGACGATGTCACACAGAGAGCGGAGGCCAGCAGCCTTCTCGCTCCTTAAGCCGTCGGCACACGGTCCGTGCTGTTGAACGTTAACGTTGAGCGTGCTAAGTTCAACGTGCTGCTGAACGGTGAAGAACGATGCGACTTGTGCATACGGTACGTGGACCGCAACCTTGGTATACGCGATCGCAACGCACTCCAGCGTCAGCTGAGGGATGTTTCTAGTTCGTAAATCACACTGTTTACCAAACGGGCGAGCGTAAAATTCCCACGTTAGCTCTATTAAAACGCACTTTTCCTCCATCGTCCACGAAAAGGAAAATACCGCGTCCAATCAATAAGGACACAGGATTATAAAAGTTCCATTACAAACAGTGCGGTACAAACTTGGACTACTTCTCCGCATACGATAAACATTATTTCATCATTCCCACATTTTAGTAAAACCCCAAGGTTAGTCTTACTTGATCACTATTCCTATCCAGTAGCAGAATCTTTGCAACATGTGAATTACGAAGGGTAAAAGAAAAAGGAGCAAAATTTCTTTATACAAGTAGCGCAAGCTGTCCTGTAGATTAAGCCAATCGAACAAAGTCACCCCTCAAAAAAAGATGAACCTATATTTACATAACATCAAATATTATAGTATATACTTATATTAAACTAATAATAAAGTATCAGAACCTAATAAAAACGCGAATGTTAGAAAAAAAAGTTAGATGTGTCTTTTTTTTTCATTTTATTCGTTGTTGAACGTTGTGTTTTGGTCGTTGCGGACGTCGCAAGACATCCTGTTCAAGTTCGGTGGTTGATCCTTCCACTCAGTTTTTTATTACAGAGGCCAGTCGGCTCTCTGGCCGAACACGCTGAGCTACCGTGCCGGCTGTCTAGACGCGAACCACCGCCCCATGTAACAGATCGCTTGTTGACAGTGACGCTACTCATTACGCTAAACCAACTATAAACCTATATCGATTGATCATGTTGTCTTATCGTTTGCTGAATACCTTAATCGTAGATATGTTACAAATTGAAATTTATTTGTATCAAATTGTACCAAGAACAATGCGTTTTGGGTGGATCTTCAGTGTGTCTCTGCCTTCAAATAGCCTACTCTCATAATACGCAAGTTACAATAATTCTTTTGCCACGAATATGATGTTTTTTATTATTTTATTGGAACTAATCTCACAGTTAACAACAGGTTTTCCAGTGATTCTCAATTTTCTGGTGCTCAGAAACGGCATATATAAATAAAGGCTTGAAATGAATGCCAATATGGCGTTTCACAACTCTGCACTGAAGGGAGACGGCGTGCGTGTGACGTAAGTGGTGTTGTGCCATCTCATTGGTCAACGCTCAGACGCACGCTCAGAATATCTGACATGCCAGATATTGCTCTGCACGTTCGGAAAGACTCCCGAACGTGCTATTCCACGCTATGACGTCAGAAACTCGGCACGCTCAACGCTCAACGTTCGGATGCACGGTCCGTGTGCCTACGGCTTTACGCCGGTGTAGCTCCAGGGTGCGACGCGCCCTCCACAGCAATGACGCGTCCTCGCAGCGGAGATTGGAGGTAGCATCAGCGGATCGGTTGGCCACCGTTATCCATCAACAAAGAGTCGTAGTGGTTGGCCGCCAAGTTCGTAATTCTTTGCGCTTCTAGACGCAGAGAGAATGGCAGCACGACTGCCTCCGGTCTCGCTTATTTAAACATCTTTTCCCTACGCCTCTGACGTAGCTCCTCTGGAGGGGACAAGTGGAGTGCTGTTTGATAATTACAGCGTCAGCTTTCCTCAGCCTGTTTCGGCCGCTACACACAGGTCACTAGGCGCTGTTGTCAGTGCAATGTATGGGTTCTTCACAGCACGTTGGTGCCATGTGCTGCTCTGATAACTTCACATTTGTATACAATGCCCGCCGGGCTGCGCCTTTTAAGCCTACTTTACATGACGACATTGGGTTGCGCCACTCGTTGCGTGGAATGAGTTGCACGCAAATGGTTTCATATTTGGCTGTAGACACGGCGAAACCTGTATATACTTCAGTTTCGTCATTTTATGGGTTCCAAAGTCGTGTCTGAAATGAAAGTTTTGGCAGCTGCACGACGCACGAGGTGTGATGGAGTTAAAGCTTATTGCGTGGAATCGCTGCATAAGAAAAAAATAAGTAACGTGTTTCGATTCGTGACTGGATGAAGAAAATACGTCAGCTCGGTTGCTCAGAATCCTTGCTGAAATAATTTTTAATGGAAGACGCAATAAGTTCTGTTAATTATCTTAGAATGTCACCACAACTGTTAACGTTTCTTCTAAATAGAGTTAATTACGTGATAAGGAATAAAGATATTGTAATGCATGAAGCACTGTCGCCAGAACTGAAATTATACATCACATTACAGGCATTACAATCGGGAACACTTGGCATGTTATAAGATGCGGATTCAGTTGATGATGACGCTTGTTCATTAACACCAATAATTATTAACATTAACAGCAGTAAATATTCGAATCTGGCCGCATTTAAGAAGAAAATGGTTCCCAAACTACTCTCTTGAAGATGGAAATGTTTCAAAATTCAAACATATGTGAATGGGGAGCAGTGCTGCGACGTTTTAAATAGATCAATATTGAATAAACAATGTAGCTTCTTGATTTGCGTAGCCTTCCTTCCTGTCGACAATATTCCTTAAAAAAAAAAAGTGTGGGCCAACTCGAACGATTGGATTTTAGTCTTTTCTATAGTTAGAATTACATTTGCTTGTATTTTTCTTAATTCAGTTATATATGTGCTCCAAATTCAATAAATTTTGTCCTGCAGCTCAGATATTGTCGAACTATCTATGTTCTGATCGTACATGACGGTCTCAGGAGCAGCAATGTGTTGCTTATTTTTGTAATCAGCATCACTGAAATCCCACAAACACCTATACAGGGCATAGATATCCAAAAAGCGAACATTATTCTCCGTTCCCCACTTCATATTTCAGTTTATCTACATTCTACGAACACAAACAACCTCAAAACTCATGCAACTAGTGTCGCCAAAGTTGGAACACGCAGAAACTGTTTAGTTTCTCAGACGAGTTGCGCAAACGCGCGGCGCGCATGCACAGTGGCCGGTAGCGCAGTTGCCTGCAACCTAGTTGGTTGTTTGTTGTTGTTTTTTGGGGAAGGAGACCAGCCAGCGAGGTCATCGGTCTCATCGGTTTAGGGAAAGGACGGGGAAGGAAGTCGGCCGTGCCCTTTGGAAGGAACCATCCCGGCATTTGCCTGGAGCGATTTAGGGAAATCACGGAAAATCTAAATCAGGATGGCCCGATGCAACCTAGTGTCGTGTAAACTACGCTTTAGCCTGCGAGCGGTGTCGTAAGACTGCCTCGCAGACTCGTTTCCGAAATATCAACATTGCCCGCGCCTATCATTCAATGACCAGTCGGTCCCTAAACTACATCCTTCCAGCCTTAGCTGCGCGAAATTTACAAGAATTTCACGAACCCACGCCAGTACTTATTCGTGGCGCTGGAGTTAGTGAAGAAATTTTATCATTTAATAACACCAGCCGCGTTAATGTGAGCACCTGTCACAAGCCTGAATAGTCACCTTTTGCAATGCAGACCGCTGTGAGGGTTGCAGGAAGAGTGTCAATGAGGTTCCGGAAGGTACCTACAGGGATGTGGTACCATGCCGACTTCACTGCCGTGGCCAGCTGCACTAAGTTTCTCGAGTGAGGATCCAAGGCGCAAACAGCCCGATCGAGGTGGTGTCACAGATTCTCGACTTGGTTTAAATCCAGGGAATGTGGCCAGGAAAGTACAGTAAACCATCACGGTGCTCTTTTGAACCACACACATACACTGCAAGCTGTGTGACATGTTGCACTGTCCTGCTGATAGATGTCATCGTGACAAGGAAAAACAAACTGCATGTAGGTGTGGACATGATCCGTAAGGAGAGACGCATACCTGTGTTAATCCATTTTGCCTTCCAGAATGAGATGAAAACCCAGTGAATGCCCTCCGACCTGGACGCTTCTGATTGTTGCTGGTTGCAGAGTGTTTGCTTTCAGACTTTTCATTCCATACTTACCAACAGCCATCTGACCAATGGAGCACAAAACGTGGTTCACCCGAAAAGGCTACCCATCGCCACTCAGCTGGCATCCATTGTGGTACTTGCATGCAAATTCCAGCCTCTGTCGCTGATGAACAGCAGTCAGGTCGGATGCATTGAACCAGATGCCTGGTCCCGAGGCGTATACGCAACGTTTGCTGAACGGCCGTTGAGGAGACACTGTTGGTAACCTCTTGGTTCATCTGGGTGGTGAGTTGTTCAACAGTTGCACGTCTATTCGCCTGTACACGTATCTGTGGCTGTATTTCACCCCTCTCATCATAGCCCATGTTCCACTAAAGTTACATCGGCTCCAGTTTTGGATAGCACCATAGCCAGCCGATGTGGCCGAGCGGTTCTAGGCACTTCAGTCTGGAACCGCGCGACCGCTACGGTCGCAGGTTCGAATCCTGCCTCGGGCATGGATGTGTGTGATGTCCTTAGGTTAGTTAGGTTTAAGTAGTTCTCAGTTCTAGGGGACTGATGACCTCAGATGTTAAGTCCCATAGTGCTCAGAGCCATTTGATAGCACTATTTTTCCATGCACAATTTATTTTAACCACAGTGGCACATGAAAAGTTTACGAACGTAGCCGTTTAGAAAACGCTTCCACGTTCGGCCCGAATGGACGTCAGTTAAACTGCTCCATTTCTGCAGAACGACGAAGACTGGACTGTTGTCCACGTTCCCCCAACACGCTTTATATATCTACATCTACATCTACATCTACATGACTACTCTGCAATTCACATTTAAGTGCTTGGCAGAGGGTTAGTCGAACCACAATCATACTATCTCTCCACCATTCCACTCCCGAACAGCGCGCGGGAAAAACGAACACCTAAATCTTTCTGTTCGAGCTCTGATTTCTCTTATTTTATTTTGATTATCATTCCTACCTATGTAGGTTGGGCTCAACAAAATATTTTCGCATTCGGAAGAGAAAGTTGGTGACTGAAATTTCGTAAATACACTCCTGGAAATGGAAAAAAGAACACATTGACACCGGTGTGTCAGACCCACCATACTTGCTCCGGACACTGCGAGAGGGCTGTACAAGCAATGATCACACGCACGGCACAGCGGACACACCAGGAACCGCTGTGTTGGCCGTCGAATGGCGCTAGCTGCGCAGCATTTGTGCACCGCCGCCGTCAGTGTCAGCCAGTTTGCCGTGGCATACGGAGCTCCATCGCAGTCTTTAACACTGGTAGCATGCCGCGACAGCGTGGACGTGAACCGTATGTGCAGTTGACGGACTTTGAGCGAGGGCGTATAGTGGGCATGCGGGAGGCCGGGTGGACGTACCGCCGAATTGCTCAACACGTGGGGCGTGAGGTCTCCACAGTACATCGATGTTGTCGCCAGTGGTCGGCGGAAGGTGCACGTGCCCGTCGACCTGGGACCGGACCGAAGCGACGCACGGATGCACGCCAAGACCGTAGGATCCTACGCAGTGCCGTAGGGGACCGCACCGCCACTTCCCAGCAAATTAGGGACACTGTTGCTCCTGGGGTATCGGCGAGGACCATTCGCAACCGTCTCCATGAAGCTGGGCTACGGTCCCGCACACCGTTAGGCCGTCTTCCGCTCACGCCCCAACATCGTGCAGCCCGCCTCCAGTGGTGTCGCGACAGGCGTGAATGGAGGGACGAATGGAGACGTGTCGTCTTCAGCGATGAGAGTCGCTTCTGCCTTGGTGCCAATGATGGTCGTATGCGTGTTTGGCGCCGTGCAGGTGAGCGCCACAATCAGGACTGCATACGACCGAGGCACACAGGGCCAACACCCGGCATCATGGTGTGGGGAGCGATCTCCTACACTGGCCGTACACCACTGGTGATCGTCGAGGGGACACTGAATAGTGCACGGTACATCCAAACCGTCATCGAACCCATCGTTCTACCATTCCTAGACCGGCAAGGGAACTTGCTGTTCCAACAGGACAATGCACGTCCGCATGTATCCCGTGCCACCCAACGTGCTCTAGAAGGTGTAAGTCAACTACCCTGGCCAGCAAGATCTCCGGATCTGTCCCCCATTGAGCATGTTTGGGACTGGATGAAGCGTCGTCTCACGCGGTCTGCACGTCCAGCACGAACGCTGGTCCAACTGAGGCGCCAGGTGGAAATGGCATGGCAAGCCGTTCCACAGGACTACATCCAGCATCTCTACGATCGTCTCCATGGGAGAATAGCAGCCTGTATTGCTGCGAAAGGTGGATATACACTGTACTAGTGCCGACATTGTGCATGCTCTGTTGCCTGTGTCTATGTGCCTGTGGTTCTGTCAGTGTGATCATGTGATGTATCTGACCCCAGGAATGTGTCAATAAAGTTTCCCCTTCCTGGGACAATGAATTCACGGTGTTCTTATTTCAATTTCCAGGAGTGTAGATCTCGCCGCGACGAAGAACGTCTTTGCTGTAATGACTTCCATCCCAATTCGCGTGTTATATCTGCCACACTCTCTCCCCTACTACGTGATAATACAAAACGAGCTGCCCTTTTTTGCACCCTTTCGATGTCCTCCGTCAATCCCACCTGGTAAGGATCCCGCAGCAATATTCTAACAGAGGACGAACGAGTGTAGTGTAAGCTGTCTCTTTAGTGGACTTGTTGCATCTTCTAAGTGTTCTGCCAATGAAACGCAACCTTTGGCTCGCCTTTCGCACAATTTTATCTATGTGGTCTTTCCAACTGAAGTTATTCGTAATTTTAACACCCAGGTACTTAGTTGAATTGACAGCCTTGAGAATATCCTCCACTGCTGGTGCCGCCTGCCACTTACTGTCTGTGAGAGGTTACTGCACACTGAAATCACATACAGGCGGTGGTTACATTAATGTGACTGGTCCGTATATGTCTGTACGTGAAGACGCCTGCAGCTGAGCAGAGCATACCGATACTCAAAATAGGCAACTTTGTATTAAGGTGAACATAAATATAAATGTGAGTGGTGGTAGTTTAAAATGAGCACTTGTCTGATGGAGCTGTTATTTAGACAGAGTGCGCCCCGCTCACCGTTTCCACAGAAGGGCCGCGTGGCGGGCTCGAGGCAGCGCCACTTGTGCCTGCGGGCGGCGCGGCGCACGGCCCTGCGCGAGCAGTCGGAGAAGCGGTAGTGGTCGCGGAGCGATCCGTTGACGCTGAGCGGCGACATGAGGAAGCGGCCGGCCGGGCAGGCGGCGGCCCCGAAGGCGGCGTCGCCGTCGTGCGGCGCGCCCAGGCTGTGGCCGATCTCGTGCGCCAGCGCCAGCGCCTGCATGCGCAGCGGCACCGCGCCCGTCGACGAGCGCGACGTCACCGCCAGCGAGTTCAGCGCCACGCCGGGCGACCGCCACAGCGAGCTGCCCTGGCACGCGCCTGCCGCATCGTCCACACTCAAGAAAATTGCGGCACCGACGAGGATACGACTAGCTGAAATCAATTTTGTCCGTATATACACTACTGGCCATTAAAATTGCTACACCACGAAGATGACGTGCTACAGACGCCAAATTTAACCGACAGGTAGAAGACGCTGTGATATGCAAGGTTGGCGCCGGTGGCGACACCTACAGCGTGCTGACATGAGGAATGTTTCCAACTGATTTCTCATACACAAACGGCAGTTGACCGGCGTTGTCTGGTGAAACGTTGTTGTGATGCCTCGTGTAAGGAGGAGAAATGCGTACCATCACGTTTCCGACTTTGATAAAGGTCGGATTGTAGCCTATAGCGATTGCGGTTTATCGTATCGCGACACTGCTGTTCGCGTTGGTCGAGATCCAATGACTGTTAGCAGAATATGGAATTGGTGGGTTCAGCAGGGTAATACGGCACGCCGTGCTGGATCCCAACGGCCTCATATCACTAGCAGTCGAGATGACAGGCATCTTATCCGCATGGCTGTAACGGATTGTGCAGCCACATCTCGATCCCTGAGTCAACAGATGGGGACGTTTACAAGCCAACAACCATCTGCACGAACAGTTCGATCGACGTTTACAGCAGCATGGACTATCAGCTCGGACACCATGGCTGCGGTTACCCTTGACGCTGCATCACAGACAGGAGCGCCTGTGATGCTGTACTCAACGACGAACCTGGGTGCACGAATGGCAAAACGTCAGTTTTTCAGATGAATCCAAGTTCTGTTTACAGCATCATGATGGTCGCATCCGTGTTTGGCGACATCGCGGTAAACACACATTGGAAGTGTGTATTCGTCATCGCCATACTGGCGTATCACCCGGCGTGATGGTATGGGATGCCATTGGTTACACGTCTCGATCACCTCTAGTTCGCATTGACGGCACTTTGAACAGTGGACGTTACATTTCAGATGTGTTACGACCCGTGGCTCTACCCTTCATTCCATTTCTGCGAAACCCTACATTTCAGCAGGATAATGCACGACTCCATGTTGCAGGTTCTGTACAGGCCTTTCTGGATACAGAAAATGTTCGACTGCTGCCCTGGCCAGCACATTCTCTAGATCTCTCACCAATTGAGAACTTCTGGTCAATGGTGGCCGAGCAACTCGCTCGTCACAATACACCAGTCACTACTCTTGATGAACTGTGGTATCGTGTTGAAGCTGAATGGGCAGCTGTACTTGTACACGCCATCCAAGCTCTCTTTGACTCAATGCCCAGGTGTATCAAGGCCATTATTACGGCCAGAGGTGGTTGTTCTGGGTACTGATATCTCAGGATCTATGCACCCAAATTGCGTGAAAATGTAATCACATGTCAGTTCTAGTATAATATATTTGTCCAATGAATACCCGTTTATCATCTGCATTTCTTCTTGGTGTAGCAATTTTAATGGCCAGTAGTGTACATACTTAGGAGAAAAAGGAAACGGCGCACCGTGAAGGAATTATCAGAATGGTACGGAAGTCGGGAGATGTGATGTACATCTATAGACAAATAAGTGAACACAGTTTCATAAAAATTGGATGATTTATTCAAGAGAAAGAGATTCACAAAATGAGCAAGTCAATAACGCATTGGTCCATCTCCGGCCCTTATGCAAGCAGTTATTCGGGTTGGTACTGATTGAAAGAGTTTTTGTATGTCCTCCTGAAGGACATCGTGCCAAATCTGTCCAACCGGCGCGTTAGATTGTCAAAACCCGGCCTTTGTCCATAATGCTCCAAACGTTCAAAATTGGGGTTAGACCTGGTGACCTTGTTGGCCAAGGTAGGGTTTGGTAAGCACTAAGGGAAGCAGTAGAAACTTTCCCAATATGTGAGTAGGCATTACCTTGCTGAAATGTAAGCCAGCATGGCTTGCCATCAAAAGCAACAAAATGGGGAGTTCGAAGCGAAACTCATCACTCAAGACAAATCTACTCCAGTCAATAAGATTCCAGGCCGAAACGTATATGGAGCTCTCTGAACAACTGTAGGTTACCAACCTGTCTCTCGCCTGCCATACAACTCTACAACGAGGAATGGCAGTATGGGGTGCCACTTCATTTCATAGCAGCGCCGCTCCGGTTGTCATCTGCTGCACTCTTACAGCATAGCGATATCTCGACGATATTCTATGGCGTTGGCTTACATTTCAACAAGATAAAGCCTGCCTGCACATGGTGAGAGTTTCTACTCCTTGTCTTCATGCTTACCAAAGTCTACCTTGCCCAGAAATGTCACCAGATCTCTTCCCAACTGAGAACGTTTGGAGCATAATGGGTAGGGCCCTCCAACCAAATCGGGATTTTAGCGATCTAACGCACCCGTTAGACTGAATTTGGCACGATATCCCCCAGAAGGATATCCAGCAACTCTATCAGTCATGCCAAACCCAATAACTGCTTGCATTAAGGACCAGAGATTCACCAACGCATTATTGACTTGTTCATTTGCGAAGGTCCTCCTCTTGAATAAATCATTCAGTTTTTCTGAAATTGTAATCATTTGTTTGCCTGTATATGTAGATCACATATATCGATTCAAATAATTCCTTCGTGGTGTGTCGTTATTTTTCTTTGAGCGAATATCTACAGGCATTGGACAAAAATGTGGAAACACCAAAAAACACAACACACTGCCACGTTTAACATGGTGTAGGAAACCCATTGCATTCAGAACAGGTTCCAGTCATCTCTTAATGGATAAATACATGTCCTGCGTGGTTTTCAAAAGAATGTTAAACCATTCTCCCTGCAAAATAGTGTCAAGTTCAGGAGGTGGTGATGGAGGTGGAGAGCAATCAGGTCTTCTCTTCAAAGCGGACCAAAAAGGCTCCATAATATTTGTATATGGTGACTGTGGTGACCAGAGGAGATGTGAAACTTCATTCTCCTGCCCATAAAATCAGTCCTGAATGACGCAATCTGTTTGAACATGGGCACTGAAGTCTTGAAACACAACTTCACCATTTGGGCCAAAGTGATCACACTATGATGCCAAAATAATCATTGCATCCCATCATGTTTCACTCTTGGGAGGTAAACTCGGCCAGAAGTTCGAAACAGTGGGAAACGAGACACTTTCTTCCAAATAACATTCTTCCATTGCTCTATAGTCCAGGTTTTGTGCCTTTGGGAGACTCTTATACCATTCTTGCTGCAAAATAGTGGCAAGCCCTGGTAAAGCTGATGGAGTAAAATAGCGATCGGGCAACCTTCTCTTCAAAGGCTCTATAATAGTTGGATCTGGTGACTGTTGTAGCAAGGGGAGATGAGACACTTCATCCTACTTCCTATTACAGCATCTGCATCACAAATGAGTGCTTTGAAATTAGAGCGTTCCCTGCAGTTCCCTGCTTAAGTAGTTCCCTTCGTCTTCTTTTCGTGCTAACAGGGTTCTCGAGTACGACAGTCAGTTCTGCAGTGACTTATTCTTCATTATAATCCTCTTCAATGACAGTCCGCCTCTATCACTCAACACACACTTTTGTCCGCGTTGTGACTTTGTTTCTCCACTTTCCCTCTATGCGGTACAAGTTTTCGATATGGTGGATCATGCAACAACGAACACTTTGGCTCCCTTGTTTATGGAAGCACCTACCATACCAGCACCAACAACTTGCCCACATACGAGTTCAGTCACTCCATCGTAATACACTCGCAACTATACAGAACAAAGTCCTGACCACGACTGGCACTCACAACGTATTGAGGACATTGCACAGGTGCCGTTCATGGTCTAATACGAGGGGGTGTTGAAAAGTGATGCATCCAAATTTTTTATCTGAAAACTCTTAAAACATTTTAAATGAAGCCAACTTTATTAACATTCTACATCTTTATTCTACATGTCTACACATTTATTCCTCAACACAGTAACCCTGGTGATGAACATATTTCTTCCACTGAGATACAATATTGTGATTCCAAAAGGCTCGACAGGACGGGTACAGCTGTTGGATGTATACGCCTTTCGATGTTGCAAGAACTCTGTGACATGTTCGGATCTATTTCTGTTGAATGATTACGATATCAACCTCCACTTGAGAAACATCATAATCAAGCTACGGTCAACTATTACTTAATCAGTTATCTCTGTCGAGATTTTTCAGTGTGCTGAACTATGCATGATACAAATCAAGATATTTAGAGGACTGATGTCACAGTTTGCGAATCCTGCTGAATTTTGATTTATATTGTGTTGCGAGTCCTGTGTATTAAGTGAAGAATTTTCCTTCATTTTGTGTGCATGGCGTAAAAAAAGTTATTTTAAGCATTTCTGTACAGGTTGTCATTAGTGTGTCGATTTTGTGTCATGATAAAGAGATAATTATGGCTTAAAATTAATACAATATACATATGTGAAATGTAAACTAAAAAAATATATGAATTTAAAAAGGAAAATAACACTTTAACCCATGAAACAAAAATAAGTAAGACAAATAATTAGATTAATAATGAACATGTAGATACTTTAATTGGCTATGTTCAAAATACTCCGAAAGCACATGTGTACAGCTCATTTTTCAAAAATGGTATTTCAAAAACCAGTTTTATTACACATATATGGATGTGGCGTGAAGGCTCCTTTAATTTATTTTGTAACAAAAGCTTTAATTTTTCAGAATTAGTTAATGATGGTGGGGTATTTTGGAAAATTACAAATTATTACAAAAGTTGATTACAGTTTTCAAGAATATTCA
Organism: Schistocerca nitens; assembly: GCF_023898315.1. Lineage (NCBI taxonomy): Eukaryota > Metazoa > Arthropoda > Insecta > Orthoptera > Acrididae > Schistocerca > Schistocerca nitens. Next base: position 278,443,211 of record NC_064618.1, on the reverse strand, counting down.
TTAAATTCCAACTTTTATATGAAAAGCTTTTCTTATATATCATGGTATCGAAGTTATTCCCTCTAAACCTAATGGGCCAAATTGCCTTCCGAGGGGAGGTGGGGATGGGTTATCCCTTTAAAGTGAAACTGGGAAAAAACTAAAACATACGTACTGCATTATTTTGATCCATGTACACACCTGCCAAATTTCATAAAGACAGTTTATTTACATCTAGGGACGTACCTTCATAAGTAACCCATTGCTGTAAAAAAATCTAAAGTGCGGTATCCAGAATCATTCATGTTATCTGGGAAATGATTTCTGAAGTGAAATGTAGTCGAGAAATTTATTCGTTTAAGTCATAAACGTAATGTACCCTTGTTTGTGCAACAGAAAGAATTTGTATTCAGCTTTCCCCCTCCCCCCCTCCTTCCCACATGCAAATATTACTTATTGTCAACCACGCTTTTACTATTGCACAGTTGCCTACAACTTTAACACTAATAACAATAAAATTTCTTAAAATGTTTCAATTTAATAATAATAATCATATGTTTATATCAGTACTTTACATTGCTTTAACATAGCATCCATGAAATTGCAGTTCAGAGAAAAACAATATTTGGAAAGCATTTGTCCAAAGCTTGAGAATAATATGTCATGAAATTAATTTAAGAGCTATGATACTAACAGGACAAAGCAGTATTACTGCGACAACAATAACGACTTTATTTCAGAAATACACATGCAGACCGAATGGTTAACTCTCACAATTCCTATGGACATTCACAGATGTTCGATGTGGGCTCCATTTGAGATATTGCAGGCTTCCCCCCAGCATTGCATTTCCTGCCAGACCCATTCCAACATGGCCCAATCAATGGAGTTAACACCACCGACTACCCGGTGCCTTAGCTACGCTACAGCTCGCGGAAATGGGGGTATGCAAACCATGTCCTTCACACGCCCCCAGAAGAAAAAAGTCCATTGGTGTAATGTCAGGCGACTTGGGAGAGCTATGAACAGCACATCATTCGACCCAGCGCGACCTGTCCAGCGCCGTGGAAGATGTTCAGTGACTGGGGTGGTTACTTGCGAACTTATTCCAGTGTGGCGGGGTTCTGTCCTGATGCAAAATGAAGTCGAATACTTCCCCTGTAAGCTGAGGCAACAACCAGAGAAAAACATGTCGAGATAGGTTACGCCTGTAAAGGTAGATTCTGCGAAGAAGAAAGGACCAAATATTCCACAGTTTGTTACGGCGCAGAAAACATTATGTTTCGAAGAACCACGTTTATGTTCCAGAGAGGCATTTGGGTTCTGAGTACCCCATATTCTCAAATTATGCTTGTTCACTTAGCCACTTAAGTGCAATGTTGCTTCGTCATAAGACACAAGGCTGTCTGCAAAACCATCCATCTCCAACCGTGCTTGAAAACCAATGCATAATTGACTCCATTTTGGTTTATTAGCTCCTTTCAGCGTCTGCAGCATTTGACTTCTCTAAGCCTTGAACTGCAGATGCAAGCGCAACACACACCTCACTGTTGACTGCAACACATTCATTTCTCTGCTGGCACGGAGTGAGGGTTTCCTTTCACAGATCGTGCGAATGTTTTTCACCACTTAATTCTCGATGGGGAGCCGATCTGTGGTTTTCTTCTTGCTATGCATCCTGTCTCCTCGAAATGCTTTGCCTGACTAGCAGTCCTGTGATGGTGTTATGCCACTTTACAAAACTCGATCAAAAAGTCATTAACAACGATTACTGATAACGTTTTTGCGTATTATATAACAAACGCCTTTTCTATCGTGGATGCAGCAATTTGAATACTAATGTCATTGTTGCCAACCCAAATAGTGAGAGTTAACCTTTTTCAGTCTGTATACTCCGAAATGAAGTCATTACTGCAGTCACTTTATTTTTGTCCCACTGATTTTGAATCATCCCGTATAAGCACGTTTTACTATTATCAATATATCACTTAGCATTACGAATGTGAATGCAAATCTGGAGCCTATAGTTGTGAGACCGTGTCGGTGTGGCAGAATCGTACTGCTTTCTGACGCCTCCATCTACGTCAGGATGTCTGTATTATGTTTTTTTTCTTTGTTTTTTTTTTTATTTTTAGGTGCGGATTCGCTCCCAGCCACTGCTTGAATTTCACATAAAAATCAACAGCAATGGCGGCCGAAGATTTTCATTATATTTATTGTCAAAGAGGGTGGAGGACCGGACAGAAGTTCAGGGGATTCCCTCGCCTCCAGGGCAGAAAACTGCTCCTAAAAGGTGGAAGAATCAGCAATGATCAACGTTATGATGGCCCCCATGAATCCGTGGCGCTCTGCGAACTGATGTCCCTGTGTTGAAAACCTGTCTTGGAAGCTGATTTGTGGTTGAACGCTTGACACGCTCTTTTCGACACTATTAACATATGGTGGAGTGCAACTGAAAACGGAATTTTATTGTTTGAAACAGATTGCGCTCAAATAGAAGATAAATAAGTAAATAATGAAGTGTTGTAAGGAAAGAAAGTTCTTCTTAGCCTATGTTATTCACTTACGGATTCAGTACCGCAAATTTAACGAGCTGGAGAAAATTAAACACAGTACGGATGTTCTATAGGGCGTCCAAAAACACAGTGTTTAAGCCTTTGACATGAAATGCGGCCCTGAGCAAACTTTAACGTTTTTGCGGATCTAAATATTTACGGATAAACTCGATTAGACATTATGAGAGGAATCTGAAGTATGACAAAAAGTCTTAGTCGACTTAATAACATGAATCACCTCAAAATCTAAAAAATGAGTAATTTCTACCATCTTCAGCTTTACGACATGTATCCAAAAGTTTGTGCTTGAGTGTGTCACTACCTTCCATTCAGAAAATGAACTTATTTTTGAAACTACTGTATCACAATTTTCACAATCGTCAGAGACGAAAATTATTTAGTAGGTGTCAAAGACGGCACTACAGCAGTTTCCGCCTTTTAAAGACATGAAAGTCTGCATCTCGTGGATCTACACAGCGCAACATAATTAAAGGGTCACTTCGTCGAATCCCTATAATTATCTCCTATCACCACGCAGAAGTTTGAAATTTGGTTCAAAGCCGCGTACACTGTTACTCTGTAATGGTGCAAAACCGTGGCGCCCTGCAACTTCACCATCGACCTCGGCGCCGCTTCAAACAGTAAGTTGTCGACACATGCTAAAATAAGGCAGATGAACTGAAGTGTAAGTTGGGTTAATAATGCCACAATCGAATCATATTTCACCGCAATACTGCCCAATGCCACCGTGTACGTGTTACTCGATGAAAAGATCGTCACATCTCCTCCTACCCAAATTTCATCCTTTCTTTTATCGCCTCTGCGATGGAGGTCAGAACCGCGGCGCCCAGCGTTGAAATAACACGGTTTTCGTATAGGTGGCCGAGGAAAAAATGTCAGACACGAAACGGCCTCAGGAGGTAGCAGAAGAGCGACAATAAAACCATTCATTTCCTTGGGGCGTACATTTACATGCATTTGGCAGTCGAAAACGACAGTTTGCAGTACAATGTACAACAGAACGAATTTGTTCACAGCCTTTGACACTGCTGACACCCTCCTGAACGAGTCAACCCTTCTCCGAGGATACAGTAGGACTGCAACCACACTGATCCCTCTGAAGTTTAATGCGACCGCAAATTTTGCTCGCTCTTTTAACTGAGAATAATATTATCAGGCTTAATCTCATGTATGGGAGAGGTAGTCGATAATATCGGAAATAATTAATAGCACTGAAGAAGTTTTAATTAAAATTATCGATATACAATCTCTCATCACACTAATACCCGCAGCAAAGTAACGCTTCAGGTAAATCAAAGAGGGTTTAACGCGGCTACTTTTGTTTCTGAATTCTACTATGTAAACTATGCGTGGGTATTGTTAGTTCTGTTTTCTGTGCTCTGAATAAGTCGACGTATCTGCGGCGTGCGATAAAGCGGGCATTTCCGTGTGATATGCTACGGAAGGGGTCAAGGCACTTTTGTTAAACTGCAAAAAAATTGACTATAGATAATTTATACGGGTCAGACTTTTTCCCTACGGACTATCTGAGTAACTTTGTACACGAAAAAAAAAATAGCGTTAAGCATTAACTTCTGTTACATGCCGAATAACCAGTAACAGGATCTGTGGACTATACGAAGGGATGTTAAACTGAATATAAGAACGGAATTAGACACTTAGCTTTGGGAAAGTAAGTGCACAATGTTTGAATGACTGTATCGAAGTATAGTAATGGACCATAGTCCTTGCTATAATATCTTTGAGTGACGAACTATAAAAATCGTGGACATTTTAGTTGCCGTAATTGCTGAGAGCAACTGTAGGATCAACCCTCCTTTTCCCGTCATGTAAATCACAATCATTCATGATCATTTAATTGTTATAAAACGTTGTCAATAAAAACTAAAGTGATTTCCACAACAGTGTGCGTATTAGTGGAGTAAATAATAACTAACATCCAAAGACGTTATTAACTATCTTGTCTTCAGTAACGCAGCAACAAATGAAGGATGATCGACTTACCAAGAAGTTAACATCATAGAGTAAATATCTCTGGAGTGAGCATTCACATGAGCAGAACGATTTTGTGTTGTCAACATACATTGCCGGCCTGGTCACGTGTTCTCGGGACGTCGTGTGTTTGTCCGTATAGCGCCCTATATATTTAGAATGTCACTACATCCCTAGTACAGACGGATTCTTTTCGTACGTGTCGTGGATTATTTATATATGTTGCGCAGACATTTTAACAGTATCCATTTGATACCGGGAACAAACCAGCTACGTAACTTTTAAGGGCAAATGATAGTGCATTCTACTTCTTTGCGATAGGTGTCACAGTTCAGATGCACTCGATTTTTGGTAGTTTTCGGTATGATATGCCACTTTATAGTATTACAGAGACTGACGTACACTTTTGCAGTGATAGTCTTGCAAAACGACTTGACAGTACGCTAGTACTTTTGCAAGTGTCCGAAAAACACCGAATTTGCCACACTTTAGCGATTATATCCCTGCTAATTCGTCCTTTTTTTCTGCTATTTCTGCGTATTTATTTTCTCGTTTTTGCGCCCAAAAGCGCAATTTTTCCTACTGGTGACACTTTGAAGTATTTATTTAACGCATTTTACGTACTTGCTCCCAGTTTATTAAATAAATAGTAGACTGAGTAATCTATATACATAATCGACAAGTCACTGATAAATGCATGGCGGATAGTATTTGCTGAAACAACTTTCCCTTTCCTGTTCCACTAGCAAATTTACGAGAGGAAGCGATTGTTTGTAAGCTTTTGTACGAGCCGTAATATCTATTATATAGTCATAAAATCGTAGAAAAAAAGGTCTACAGAATCAAGCTTTAATTATAATGCGTCTCGAAATTTTTAAACATATACAGTGTCTCTTACTAATATGATAACTATAATTAGAACTACATGGTATGTAGCCATGAAAAGTTACTATCCCTACTTTCACATATTTTTCTTTGCATCCGTAGCAACAACAGTAATTCACCTACGTTATTACACTATCAACAAACGGTGAAACACAACAAAAACTCTTAATATCATAAACTTCAAACGCTGCGGGAAGCACACACGCACAGCGAAGTCCCGAAAACACGTGACAATCCTGGTTTAATGTTGACAACATGCGCAGAACGCAATGCTCGCTCCAGAGATATTTATTCTATGGTTAACACTAACTATTATCATTAAAACCCAAAATTTAGTCGCCATTACAGTGAAGATGTTTTTGGCTGCTCCATCTGACGTCTAGATATAACGAAAAGTCGGGCATATACACTAGATAACATCATCAACATCATCAGAGAAGTCGAAAGCAGCAGATCGATTGAGGTCGGCTACAGCATGCAGGGTGGAAGTGCTACACACCGTTCAAAACCTTTCGACGAAATTTGAATGTGATCCGAAGCACAACGGTGTTGTTTCTGCTTTATCAGCACTCATTTTTCGCTCAATCCTGTGACGTAGTCACAGGTGCGGAAGGAGGGGGAGGGGGGGCGGGTGCGACATTGACACATGCATGAATAAAGCGTCAAAGAGTCCTGAGAGCCTCAGTTCGACAACATTCTTGGTGTCACCCGCCCACCTTTGTTGAGCAGTTTAAAAATATACAAGTACAGAGGAAGCCAGTCACTGATTATTAAGCGCCGGCCTGATAGACAACCATTTCGACACCTCTATGTCGCTGAACTAGCACCTGCTTGCCGCATGCGAAATCTAAGGGGTGTCGAAAAAGGTGCCTGTCACACTGATGCCTGACGCTCAGTGACTGGCTGTCCCTGTAAAAGAACATTTTTAAAGTGCCCAGCAAAGATGCGGGGGTGGCACCAAAGATGTTGTGCTGCCGAACTGTGGGCTCTTAGAGGGACCCTTTGCATTTTATTCACGCATGTGTCTATGTGCCCCACACCGTGGTTATCATGCTACAGGAGGGCACGAAACACAGGGCTAAAAACCATGAACACTCTTAGCTGCTTCGACTCGCTTTCAGATTACGTCGAATTGAGTTGAATGGTCCCCTGTGCTTCCATCCTGTACATCGGAGTAAGAACTGCGGTCATGCTACGCTCCATAGAGGTTAGATAACGTTCAATGGGCTTGCAGCTACGCGGTGTCTGGTAGCAGCGTCAGGGGTTGTCAAGAACGTGTCCTGCTGGTCATCGCAATGCGAACTGTCGTTTTCGCCTACAGTATGTGTGGGAATCAACGCTCCAAGGGAAGGAGTGGTTTCGCTCTTTCTACCACAGTGTAACGTACCTACACTCTCTATCTGTATAAAGAGATTTTGCGACACATGCACCTAATTTTGCACAGTTAAGGCTTGAATTCCAAAGGACAATGTTTAACGAAAGAATATAGGTAGCTATATCTTGAACGTTATCGCACTGGATTTTGTTAAGTACAATAACAATCGAAATATAAAATGATAATAAGTTAGTGATTCACTGTAGATAGCAATAATTTTTAATAATTAAATTGTTGAATAAATTTAGACTGCAGAATAATTATGGTCGCCGGCTCAAAAAGGAACAAAAGTTAGATTTGGTTAATGACTGACGTGACTAAAAATCAGGTGATACCTGGGTGTGAATAATAATGCAGCAACTGAACAAAAAGTTCTCGCGCGAGCTTAGATGTTAAAGACACGTGTAACATTAACAAAATTACGTCAGTCTGGTATACACTGATATTAACTAATAATATGTAATGACCAGCAACACATTATGGAAACTAGTGAAATATGTAACTCAGAACATGCGGTCTGTTTGAAAATTTTGGAGTAATAAAAGAAGTGACAGGCAACCATATTTTTTTAGGTTTTCTATTCCTTTCATTCATATTGTCGATTCTGCCCTAATTAATTACGTTATAATGGCACTGAACAGGAAACTGTCTCAAGCAGAAATATTTGGATACACACAAGGGGTGAAAACCTCCAGAAATTGGAGGAAATTAATCAGACTGTCATATATAAATTTTATCCGCGTGTGAATAGAGCACCAATACGTATAAACTGACCGGGCAGTTTACTCAAACACATGCAGATTTATCGTAAACACACAGCCATAAAATCGCAGAAATTATCTCTGCAGTACCGTGTCTCCGTAGTTTTGAACGTATAAAGTGCCTCATATCAATATGACATTTACAATTATACATTTGTCGTACATGCTTACGAAAAGGAACTGGTTCTCCTTCCACATACTTCTCTTTACATCCGTAGCAACGACAATACTGTACCATACCCATTATTAAAATTCAACCTGCAGAAACGTATATAAAACAATGTGAATACGTGTAATATTGAAGTTTCCCTGTTTCCGTCAAATTGCAGACAAGCAGTGTCGTCTCAGAATCACGTGACTAGCCCCGTTTGATTTTGAGAACATGCACAGCAGACTACGCTCATTCCATAGATATAAATACTCTGTCCCGCCACAAAAGTTTCACAACTCTACCTTGCCTGACTGCGCGCGTTCGCACCAACGATGTTATTGTTACGTTAAAAAATATCGTTTGCGCTCCGTACAATATGAATTTCCCTGACACTGCCAGCTTATTTACTACAAACGGTTGACATAATTATTTCTTACTTGTTCTTTTAGCATCATGTTGCAGTTTCATAAACACTGATTACTGATAAAACCCGTAAGAAGGTCGTTTCAAAAGTTGCGCACACTATTAGATGGAACTGAAAAAAATGACGTGTTTTACAAAATACATATACAGGCCTTCAACATAATCTCCATTCTTGCTCATGAAAGCTTCCCAACGTTTTGGCAACTTCTGTATCCCGAATAGGACACCATTTTTGAGTTGTTTGATGTCTCGGGCCACCTCACTGGAAGCTTCATCAATTGCATCAAAACGTTTCTCACAGAGTCGTTCCTTTAATCTTGGAAACAAATCATCAAGTGCAACAACCCTTTTCAGAAACTGTTCTCCTCCTGTGCGATAACGCTGAGGCAATTCTTCTGCGAATCTTTCGTGACCCGCTTTCTGCTCTTCACTCAGATCATGCGGAACCTATCTGCCAGCAACTTTTCTCATCTTTTACTTTTTAGTTATGATTCTACAAGATGAAGAGACAGACATTCTGACCCCATAAGCAATTTTCTCACACATCGATCCTTTCTCAGAATGTCATTAACAATAACCTGGGTGGTGTAGTCTGTTGCAGTGGATAGCCTTCATTTCTCGGGTTGTCCTCAGTGTTTACTCGACCTTCACGGAAAGGGGCAGACCACCTTGGTACTTTGCTACAATCCACTACATTACTCCTACACACCTCTTTCAAAGCGTTGTAAATTTCCGTTGGGTTCTTTTTATGTAAGAACGCTGGTCTCTTACGTGTAATCCCACCTGACTCGGTTTCAGTTTCCATTTTAAAACTGAATTACTCACGACTCAGCCGCGTCAAGCAACAAACACATATACGGCCGTGACGTCTAAGGTCTCTTTTTGTAACTGACATGAACTTCAAACTGATTACGTCATCATAACGGTTGCGTATGAACAGCGTGCAGGACTTTTGAAATGATCCTCGTAAGTACACATCACTACAAAAAAACGGTTTTGCAATCAAGTGACTGTAAAACACATGACGTACTATGCTACAGTGCTACAACCGCCTGAGACCTTTTCGTGTTGATTCCGAGCGGCAGTGTGCCTAAAACTTTTTCCTCGGCCATCTATAAGAAACTGATTTCAAAGCTGGGCTTAGAGACTGTAACATCCATCATAGAGGCATCAAGATAAGGGGTGAGATGCGAATAAGGAGGGATATGACGATCTGCGCATCGTCTGACACTTCAACGGTTGGGCTGAATTGTGGTGAAAGTTGCTGCCAATGTGACATCAGTAACACATCTTATACTTCATGTGAACTTCTGAGCTCTGGCCTGTTTTTCGTATGTGTCGACACCTTGGTGTTTCAAGCGCCGCCGAGCCCGAAGGTGACATTTCATGACGCCAGGCTTTTGCTGCATTAGAGAGAAAAGTTGCAGGTAGCTTTCTGACAAATTTCAAACTTCTGCGTTGTAGTGGGACTCATTTGCGGGGTTTCGAAAATGCGAATTTATCTATTTAGCTATAGTTTGTTTAATTATATTATTTTTTGGCGTCAGAGATAATAACGATAGGATTTTTAAATATTTGGTCGAAAGTCATTTGTTTATGTAAGCAAGTTGTACAGTACCAATATCAGCCACAAAACAAAACATTCGTGTTGCTCATCGAGTGTTATGCGGAGCACAATTCTTGGGAAACGCATGAGGAGCATTTTGCTCAAGAGTTTAAAGTCTGGACGTGTTTTGGCGAAACCTCTGGTAAAGTCTGTAGAGCAGAACTTACTGACAAAATGGCGCAAAACAGGCTCTGTAGCGAATAGAACCATACGAAAGGAGTTGAAACAGCATAAACCACTGTAAATATTTTACAGGCCAATTTTATTTTCAGTCGATAAAATTCTTCTGGGTTTATCGACTCTGACAACGGCCGCGGAAGCCTACGTTTAGATGTACAATTTTATTTTGTCCACACTGTAGCGTTTAGCCCTGAAATATAAAAAGCAACCAGAAATTTTGCATAATATTTTATAGACATAAAACGGGACTCTATATTTTGTAGAAGGTGGAGTTTTGAAAATACAAAAAAATGGTTCAAATGGCTCTGAGCACTATGGGACTTAACTTCTGAGGTCATCTGTCCCCTGTCCCCTAGAACTAACCTAAGGACATCACATACATCCATGCCCGAGGCAGGATTCGAACCTGCGAACGTAGCGGTCGCGCGGTTCAGACTGTAGCGACTAGAACCGCACGGCCAACCCGGCCGGCTGGAAAATACAAATTTAGTCCACTCCATCCATACTATAAAAATGGATGAATGTATCTATATGTATGTGTGTATTTATGTATGTTTGTATGCGTATATCTACATTACACATTTCCTCCTAAACCACTGAACCGATTTCGTTCAAACTCGGTATACATATCAATTACCGTCTGGAATTCATCCCTTTGGAGGTAAGAAGCACCCACCTATAAAAGGGGTTAGGATGGGGGTGAAAATGTAGCGTAGCCCACGAAGCGCGAATAGCCACAATTTAGTCATCCAGTATTTGGGAATGAGAGCATTTAGTGACTTGCAACTAACTTTACATATACTTTCGATCCTTTACGATATTTTTTCTCGTTGACAACCTCCACATGCCGGCCGCTGGTGGCCGAGCGGTTCTGGCGCTACAGTCTGGAACCGCGCGACCGCTACGGTCGCAGGTTCGAATCCTGCCTCGGGCATGGATGTGTGTGTTGTCCTTAGGTTAGTTAGGTTTAAGTAGTTCTAAGTTCTAGGGGACTTATCACCTCAGCAGTTGAGTCCCATAGTGCTCAGAGCCATTTGACAGCCTCCACAAAATGATGACAGGAAGAAACTTATCGCTTACTTCATTTTCGATGTTCATTGAGTAGAACTGCCGCATGAAGCATAACGTTATAATTTGTTACATATTTACTACTGACTGTATTCGCGACGCATTTTTGAGACATTATTCACATATATTACTGAATATTCCAGCAAAATTATATCATTGTAAGACGCATAGTTTAGAAGATATAATGTCATGAAAACTGAGATGCGTCAAAAACTGTCTCATCATGCAGGACTTTTAAATTTCTTACTTCTTTACTACTAACTCTATTCACAACACATTCCGCATCCAATATCCACATATGCCACTCAATGTACCTAGAAAAACATATTATTGTAAGACTCATAGTTCAGGAGATGTGACGTCATAAACCCTGAGATGTGTGGAAAATTACCTCATCATGCACGACGTTTTAATTTCTTGCTTTTTTACTATCCACTCTATTCACAGTAAACTTCGCAGACAGTATTCACACATACCACCGTATATACCTGCAAAATTATATCACTGTACAGCACATAATTCAGGAGATACGACGTCATAAACATTATGCTACGTTAAAATGAAACTGCAGGGCGATATTCACTAGAGATACGGGAGAAATTTGTGTATAAATACGTGTGAAATATGTCAAATATATGTGAAACATATCTGACATGTGCATACGCGGGCAAATCCACGGGTATAAAGCTCATCCTAAGCCGCTGGAACAATTAAAACGAAATCTTCTTAGTTAGAATCTAGAAAGAAATACCGTGAGGGTAAGAACCACCAGGTTCCTAGTGGGGTGACGTAATAAGATTGAGAGGGAAGGGGGAGGAGGAGGACCCGCCAGGTTAGCCGAGAGCGCTAATGCGCTGCTTCCTGGACTCGGGTAGGCGCGCCGGCCACAGATCGAATCCGCCCGCCGGATTAACGACGAGGGCCGGTGTGCCGGCCAGCCTGGATATGGTTTTTAGGCGGTTTTCCACATCCCTCTAGGTGAATACCGGGCTGGTACCCACGTCCCGCCTCAGTTACACGACTCGCAGACATCTGAAACACATCCACACTTTTCCATGATTTACACTAGTCGCAGACAGATGGGGTACTCTGATTCCGTCCTGGGGGGTACGGGATGGCGGCAGCCACCCCTTCAACTTACCATGCCAATTCTGATTTAACCACGCCAACCCAGACAAAGGCGAAAGCGATAGATAGAATAGGGAGGGGGAGGAGGAGATGGATCGACAGTGCAGAGGAAGGAGAAGATAGCCACAGACAGGGCGGAGGAGGAGATGGACAGAGACAAGGGGAGGAAAAGAAAGGCAGAGAGAAGTGAGTGGAGGAGATGAAGCGAGAGGGAGGGGGAGTGGAGCAGGAAATGGACAGAGAAATGGAAGATGAGGAGATAAACAGAAAGAGGGGAATGAGGAGATGAGCAGAGAGGGGGTGAAGGATGAGACCGGCAAAGAGAGGGGAAAGGAGGAACTGGACTAATAGAAGACTCGAATAAATACGTAACCAGTGAAAACTGGGTAATTAGCTCGTAGCCTATAAATGAGATATAAGAGATGGAGCATTTCGCAACAACTGACCTCCCGGTGGCGATGTGAAGCTGACTCCCAGAACGTGCCCGGTGAATGCGAAATTGGTGAAGGCGGCACCGAGGCAGATGCGTGCCAGCAGCGGTTCAGTGGCGGCGAACGCGATGAGGTAGTGCCGGCTGTCCACCGGCAGCAGCGACGCCTTCCGCAGCAGGCGCCGGTCGTCCGATACCTGTGTCACCAGGTACCTGCGTGCCCGTCACACATCTCCCAATGGAGAGAAGTCCATCAATGTGGCATTGCCAATTTCATTTTTTTATTGTTATTTCATCTCCCTCACCCTATAAGAGCGGGAGGTGGACTGTTAGCAGTCCATTACTCCGCTCTTCAACCGAGAGTTAAAAAAAAAAAACTCTAAGACAGAAAGACGCACCACGAAGGAAGTATCCGAATGGGGCGAAAACCGGTGTATGTGATGTACATGAACAGATGAACAAATGACTAAAATTTCACAAAAACTGGATGATTTATTCAAGAGAATGAGCGTCATAAACTGAGCAAGTCAATAATGCGTTGGTCCACCTTTGGCCCTTATGCAAGCAGTTACTCGGCTTGGCATTGATTGACAGTGTTGCAGGATGTCCTCCTGAGGGACATAGTGCCAAATTCTGTCCAGCTGGGGTATTAGATCATCAAAATCCCGAGATGGTCGGAAGGCTCGGCCAGTAACACTCCAAACGTTCTCAGTTGGGGAGAGATCTGGCGACCTTGCTGGCCCAGGTAGTGTTTGGCAAGTATGAAGAAGAAATGCAGTAGAAACTCTCGCCTTGGGCGGGGGAGGGTGGTGGGGGGGAATTAGCCAGCTGAAATGCAAGCTCGGGATGACTTGCCATCAGGTATAACAGACTGAGCGTAGAATATGGTGGTGTAATGCCGACACAGATGACAACCGAAGGGGTCCTCCTATGAAATGAAATGGCATCCCAGATCATAACTCCTAGTCGTCAGGCTGTAACGCGAGCGACAGTCAGGCAGGTATCCCATTGCTGTCTGAGGAGTGGGGAGTATCCAGACAAGCGTTAGCTGGTCATGGGGCTCAGTTCGAAGTGGGACTCATCACTGCAGACAATTCTACTACAGTTCGTGAAATCTCAAGCCGGAGACGTGTCTGGAGACGCCCCAGACAATAGTGAGATACCAACCTGACTATTGCCTACCATACAGCCCAACAACTATTTCATTTCATAGCAAGACTCCTATGGCTTTCATCCGCAGCATCCTTACAGAACAGCAGTACGTCGATGATATTCTACACTACTGGCCATTAAAATAGCTACACCAAGAAGAAATGCAGATGATAAACGGGTATTCATTGGACAAATGTATTATACTAGAACTGACATGTGATTACATTTTCACGCAATTTGGATGCATAGATCTTTAGAAATCAGTACCCAAACAACCACCACTGGCCGTAATAACGATCTTGATACGCCTGGGCATTGAGTCAAACAGAAAAAAATGGCTCTGAGCACTATGGGACTTAACATCTGTGGTCATCAGTCCCCTAGAACTTAGAACTACTTAAACCTAACTAATCTAAGGACATCGCACACATCCATGCCCAACGCAGGATTCGAACCTGCGACCGTAGTGGTCACGCGGTTCCAGACTCAAGCGCCTAGAACCGCACGGCCACACCGGCCGGCTGAGTCAAACAGAGCTTAGATGGCGTGTAGAGGTACAGCTGCCCATGCAACTGCAACACGATCCACAGTTCATCAAGAGTAGTGACTGGCGTATTGTGACGAGCCAGTTGCTCGGCCACCATTGACCAGACGTTTTCAGTTGGTGAGAGATCTGGAGAATGTGCTGGTCAGGGCAGCAGACGAACATTTTCTGTATCCAGAAAGGCCCGTACAGGACCTGCAACATGCGGTCGTGCATTATCATACTGAAATTTAGGGTTTCGCAGGGATCGAATGAAGGGTAGAGCCACGGGTCGTAACACATCTGAAATGTAACGTCCACTGTTCAAAGTGCCGTCAATGCGAACATGAGGTGATCGAGACGTGTAACCAATGGCACCCCATACCATCACGCCGGGTGATACGCCCGTATGGCGATGACGAATACACACTTCCAATGTAAGTTCACCACGATGTCGCCAAACACGGATGCCACCATCATGATGCTGCAAACAGAACCTGGATTCAACCGAAAAAATGACGTTTTGCCATTCGTGCACCCATGTTCGTCGTTGAGTACACCATCGCAGGCGCTCCTGTCTGTGATGCTGCGTCGAGGGTAACTGCAGCCATGGTCTCCGAGCTGATAGTCCACGCTGCTGTAAACGTCGTCGAACTGCTTGTGCAGATGGTTGTTGTCTTGCAAACGTCCGCATGTGTTAACTCAGGGATCGAGACGTGGCTGCACAATCCGTTACAGCCATGCTGATAAGATGCCTGTCACCTCGACTGCCAGTCATACGAGGCCGTTGGGATCCAGCACGGCGTTCCGTATTACCCTCCTGAACGCACCGTTTCCATATTCAGCTAATAGTCATTGGATCTCGACCAACGCGAGCATCAATGGCAATGTCGCAATACGATAAACCGCAATCGCGATAGGCTACAATCCGACCTTAATCAAAGTCGGAAACGTGATGGTACGCATTTCTCTTCGTTATACGAGGCATCGCAAGGCTACAATCCGACCTTAATCAAAGTCGGAAACGTGATGGTACGCATTTCTCTTCGTTATACGAGGCATCGCAACAACGTTTCAGCAGGCAACGCCGGTCAACTGCTGTTTTTGTATGAGAAATCGGTTGGAAACTTTCCTCATGTCAGCACGTTCTAGGTGTCGCCACCGACGCCAACCTTATGTGAATGCTCTGAAAAGCTAATCATTTGCATATCACAGCATCTTCTTCCTGTCGGTAAAATTTCGCGTCTGTAGCACGTCATCTTCGTGGTGTAGCAATTTTAATGGCCAGTAGTGTATGCCCAGTTTTGTTGCCCATCATAGCAAGCAATCCTGCGTTGACCCTTGACCAAGATAATGCCCACCCATACACGATGCGAGTTTCTGCTGCATGCCTTAGTGCTGGCCAAACGCTACCTTGGCCGGCAATGTCATCGCATGTCTTCCAAATTGAGAAATGTTTGAAGCATTATGGACAGGGCCCTCCAACCATTTCGTTATTCTGACGATCTAACGCGCCGATTGAACATAATCTGTCACGATATTCCTCAGCAAGACATCCAACAACTCTATCAATCAATATCTAGCCGAATAACTGCATGTATAAAGGCCAAAAGTGAACCAATGTGTTATGAACATGCTCAATTTTCGAAGCTCGCTCTCTTAAATAAATCATCCATTTTTATGAAAGTGCAGTCATTTGTTTCTACATGTGCATCACATCTATCGACTTCCGACCCACTCGATAATTCTTTCGTGAGTTGTCTTTTTTTGTCTTGGAGCGTATAGACAAAGGTGAAAAAAATATGATCACGTGGGGAATAATTTACAGATGTTGTTTCTAAAATTTATAAACGGATGAATCATGTAATAGTTTACATAAAACATAAAATTATTGATTGTCTTTGTTGTTTAAATTAAAATCGGAGGAATAAAACATAAAAAATATATATTGAAAACAGACGGAGATATGGTGATGTTCTTTTAAGAACAGCACTGAATTTCATTAAAAATCTCCAGGACCTGTACTGGGAAAAAGGATTTTGGAAGGGTAAACGTGTTCCATAATTTTGAAGGGTGTGACCAAAAAACATAGGAATCCATTGCGTAGTAACTGTTGTTGTTGTGGTCTTCAGTCCTGAGACTGGTTTGATGCAGCTTTCCATGCTACTCTATCCTGTGCAAGCTTCTTCATCTCCCAGTACCTACCGCAGCCTACATCCTTCTGAATCTGCTTAGTATATTCATCTCTTGGTCTCCCTCTACGATTTTTACCCTCCACGCTGCCCTCCAATACTAAATTGGTGATCCCTCGATGTCTCAGAACATGTCCTACCAACAGATCCCTTCTTCTAGTCAAGTTGTGCCACAAGCTCCTCTTCTCCCCAATTCTATTCAATACCACCTCATTACTTATGTGATCTACCTATCTAATCTTCAGCATTCTTCTTTAGCACCACATTTAGAAAGCTTCTATCCTCTTCCTGTCTAAACTATTTATCATCCACGTTTCACTTCCATAAATGGCTACACTCCATACAAATACTTTCAGAAACGGCTTCCTGACATTTAAATCTATACTCGATGTCAACAAATTTTTCTTCTTCAGAAACGCTTTCCTTGCAATTTCCAGTCTACATTTTATATCCTCTCTACTTCGACCATCATCAGTTATTTTGCTCCCCAAATAGCAAAACTCCTTTACTACTTTAAGTGTCTCATTTCCTAATCTAATTCCCTCAGCATCACCCGACTTAATTCGACTACATTCCATATCCTCGTTTTGCTTTTGTTGCTGTTCATCTTAATCCCTCCTTGCAAGACACTGTCCATTCCGTTCAACTGCTCTTCCAAGTCCTTTGCTGTCTCTGACAAAATTATAATGTCATCGGCGAACCTCAAAGTTTTTATTTCTTCTACATAGATTTTTAATACCTACTCCCCTGTATAGACCCTCTATATACTCCTTCCACTTTTCTGCTTTCCCTTCTTTGCTTAGAACTGGGTTTCCATCAAAGCTCTTGATATTCATGCAAGTGGTTCTCCTTTCTCCAAAGGTCTCTTTAATTTTCCTGTAGGCAGTATCTATCTTACCCCTAGTGAGATAAGCCTCTACATCCTTACGTTTGTCCTCTAGCCATCCCTGCTTAGCCATTTTGCACTTCCTGTCGATCTCATTTTTGAGACGTTTGTATTCCTTTTTGCCTGCTTCATTTACTGCATTTTTATATTTTCTCCTTTGATCAATTAAATTCAATATTTCTTCTGTTACCCAAGGGTTTCTACTAGCCCTCGTCTTTTTACCTATTTGATCCTCTGCTGCCTTCACTATTTCATCCCTCAAAGCTACCCATTCTTCTTCTACTGTATTTCTTTCCACCATTCCTGTCAATTGTTCCCTTATGCTCTCCCTGAAACCATGTGTAGTAACTATGGGAATGAAAATAGGTGTTTGGCTCGGCAGCGGGAAGAAAGAAGATGAGAAGGAGCCTAGTTGGTGGGCAGGGCCTCCATAACCAGCCGAGAAGGAGTGGGGAGACATGGAGAAGGAAGAGGGCAAGGGCAGCCCTGATGTGAAGTGGAAGGAATTACAGCTTGCGGGATGATTAAATAGCGGGTGGGATTTTATAGTCTGGGAGAGGGAGTCAGTTGAATGATGAGGAGTATGTTTAAGTGTAGGGACGGTGATACATGTTGGTAAAGACGCCGAATTATACCTGGATTGGTGAGCAGAGGAGAATCAATGGGGTTATTGGAATCTAGTTTGCATATATTGTAGCGTAGATGGAGCTGTGAAAGTCGGTGGGGAGGATTGAGAATTTGATGAGATGGTAGAGGATCAACATGGGACAAGGTAAAAGGATGCGAAAAGCAAAGCAGAGTACCAGATATTCAAGGATTTGGATGGACTGACAGAACTTTGTTGAAGCAGATATTGAAGTAATATTTGCTTAACAGTGAATGGGTTGGATCGAGGTTATGTAGGTGTGGAGAACTCTGGAGGGGCGTAATCCCCAGATTGGGCCATTTAGCAGTTTCAGTAGTTTTCATCTATAGCTAATGGGTGAATTTTCCATATTTGTTGCCAGCCGAGGATTACTCCAAGAAAGTTTAGTATGTTGGTTAACTGTAGACCACGTTTTTGAATAGTGAGGAACCGTTAGAAGCTGTGGTTCTTCCTATAATTATTTCCTGGGTGTTGGAGGGATTAATCTTGAGATACAACTGGTTGCATCAGGAGGTAAACTGATTGAGCTGGATTTGGAGCAACTGATGCGGTTTAAGGCGTGCAAGGTAAAGAGATAGGAAAGTGGTATCACCAGCTTATCGAATGAGGTGGACTGGTGGTGGTGGAGGTGGTTTGGACATATCGGCAGTGTAGAGGAGATTAGGGATAGGAGAGAGGACAGAGTCTTTGAAACACACTTGCAGTGGGATTAAAGGTATAGGAATTGGCATTGTTAATAGTGACAAAGAATGAGCTATTAGGTAGGAAGGATGCAATAAGGCAGACTTAGTTGAGTAGACATGAGTACGTCTGGTGTTTGAAGAGGATACTGGGATATCGTACATGGTCATAAGTTTTCTCAAGGTCAGGGTACACAAAAAGAGCGGA
The DNA here is from genome assembly GCF_023898315.1 of Schistocerca nitens. Lineage (NCBI taxonomy): Eukaryota > Metazoa > Arthropoda > Insecta > Orthoptera > Acrididae > Schistocerca > Schistocerca nitens. The sequence goes on along the minus strand of NC_064618.1, from coordinate 278,424,370 downwards.
TTTTTGGTTGTTGAACTGGTGGAACTAGAGATCAGTGAGGTAAAGGATTTAAACATGAGAGGAGACGTTGGGATGGAAGTCACATTGGTTAAGAGGAAATAGGTCATTTTGATTCAATTAAGCACCATCAATATGTTTGTGTTTTATTAAGCCCATGCCATTCAGGTTGCAGTGTAATTCACAAATCAGTGATATTGATTTTTTTCAGTACAAAAATAAAACATTATAGTATTAACGGTACATCCCACTTCACAATATACAAACATTTTTCGCTATTTCACTGTCAGTTTTTAATATCGATGGTTGGAACTTTAATAGTGGCAACTATTTATTTACTGCTCGTACAAAATAGATACGTGTTTCAAAGTTTTACTGACCTTCAAAGTAGTCACCAGCATTGTGCATAACGCGTTGCCAGCGATGTGGAAGTCGTAAGATACTCTTACTGTGCTAGTTGTGTTGACAGTTACAGCGGCGCGGCTTGAGCATTGTCCTGCAAAATGATGGTCAGGTTCTGCAGAAAGTGTCATCACTTCTGTCTCTAAGCTGGTCGTAGGTTGTGTTCCCAAAATAAACAGCACAGAGACAGAAGTGATGACACATACTGCAGACCTGACCAATCATTTTGCAGGACAATGCTCAAGCACGTACAGTGCGACCTGTTATTGAATTGTTTGACTGATGGGAGTGCTAAGTGCTATACCATCCACTTCACTCCCCTGACTTAAGCCCTCGTGACTTCAACTCGATTTCTAAACTAAAGGAAACACATTACGGCATTTGCTTCAGAACTGCTACAAATTCGTCGGGCAATAGACCGCGCCGCTCGAACTGTCAACACAACTGGCACTGCTTAGAGTATCCTACTACTTCCACATCGCTGGCAACGGGCTACACACAATGCTGGTGACTACTCTGAAGGTCAGCAAAACTTTGAAACACGTACCTATTTTGTACGAGGTGTAAATAAAAAGTTGCCACTATTAAAGTTCTCCGCAGCTCGTGGTCTTGCGGTAGCGTTCTCGCTTCCCGTGCAAGGGGCCCCGGGTTCGATTCCCGGCTGGGTCATGGATTTCTCCTGCCTCGAGATGACTGTGTGCTGTTGTGTCGTCTTCATCATCATCATCATCGTCTGAGGAAGGCAATGGCAAACTACCTCCACTAGGACGTTGCCTAGTACGGGTCTCCCACATCGCCCCTGCGCTCCTAGGACTATGGGACCCCATCATCATCACTATTAAAGTTCCAACCCTCGTATAAGGCTGGGGAAGTATGACCCTGACTGTGAAGCAAAAAATTCATTCTCACGCCATCTGTTAGCGGCTAGAGCAACTTGGTTGTCTCAAGCTGCTTACAATTACTTCCACAGCATCTGTTGATAGGCAGAATAATAACTTTCGCCCTTTTTTCGAGATTTATTTCAAATAATTTTTAGGTTAGATACCTAAGGATTTTATAATAAACTTTTATAATTCTGTATGAGAGATTCTCGTTGAAAATTATTTTGCTGTTGATACAATTGCAGTGGTAATAAGCACATTGTAGAGCCGAGTAGAAAGAGGAACTCTTGATTTTGTATTGTAAAGTACGTTGCGTTAATGATTGGGGGGTTTGGTAGTGAATGTATTCGTGTGTTTTTGGCTCAAGTGAAGGATCAACACACTTGAAATACAGGCCAGCACTTCTGAGTAAAAGTATGAAGACATTGCGCATAGTGAATGTTTGCAGGTAGCTATAAACAGAAAGATAAATGTACTGATACACATGCATGGAGAATGGAACGCTGTGTTTAGAGGAAATACTTCTGTTCTCTGCTGAGAAAGTTTATACTTTAATTCACTTCAGTTGCATCTGAACTACAGCGTTTATACAGAGATCAAGAGGCTTACACATGAAGGACTAGCATGGAGTTCTGCATCAAACCAGTCTTCGGACTGAAGGGAACAGCACGGAATCAAATGTAATAAGAGAAATTTTATGGAATTTCGTGAACCAAACTGTTTGCATTTATTACGTTGGTAGCCCCCGTTACGCTGTAGTCCTTCCGTGTAGCTACCATGCAGGACTCGTGTGGACAGCTGCTGTACCTGAGAGAGATGCCAACATTGTCTGGCAGGCCGTCCCCGTCCCAGTCGGCGTTGCGCAGCACTGCGTCCGCATCCGACGCGATCTTGATGATCCTGACGGCTGCCTGTTCTTGGCCCCCACTCTCCGCCACGAACAGTGGGTCCGCCGCCATCAGCATGGGACACAGCCGCCTAGACAGGTACATGTCTCAGACACGGCCACTGGTCTTCACTACAGAGCAACGGTGTCGACATTATTCCCAGTAAGCACATCCGGCAAAAGATAAGTCACCCCTTGGGGAGCATCACGCTTCCATTCTCGATAATGGTCACAGCTCACCAAGGAAGAGCGTCCATTAAGTTTCTAAGGGTACGCTATATCCGAGTGAAGCCACGCATTGACGATTCTTTCCTGTAGAGCTACCAAACTGTGGGGATGCCGATTGCTACATTCCACCAGCTGTTCCAAGTATTCCCAGACATTTTCTATGGCATTAAGCTCGGGTTATTTAGCAGGTTAGTGAGTTGCGATAGGGCGCCTGAGTGTCGATAGGGCGCCTGAGTGTTCAGCCAATCAGAATGTGTGCGTGAAGTCCTGTGAAAGACGCTGTCGTCATCTAGGAAGACAGTACTACTCACAGCGTAGTCATCATAAAACACGTAGATGAACGGGAAATTTGTGGTCACTGAGAATGTTCAGTTAATCATGGTAATCTTAATGAGTTGCTCAGTGTCATGGTACGAAAAACCTCCCCCCCCCCCCACACACACACACACAAAAAAAATACACACAGAACCGCTTCCACTCTGAATGACCCCTTGTATACACTGTTCATTAAACGATTCATTGGGCTATAGTGAGCACTATACACGCCTCCAGTCAGCTGATGTCCAGTTGTGTTTTTTATTCCACTGAAGACAAGCAGCTTCAAGTGCCACTGTGAGAAACTGCCTTTTGCCATTGTATGCACTTCCATTTTTAATACAGGGTGTTTAGAAATGAATGATGCGGTTTTAAAAATTAATAATAAATCGACCTTTTACTCTATATGGGCAAACCTTATAGCATAAGCAGCAGCTGCTGCCCAAGTTTCTCATGAACTACCCGCTATTCGCTTGACATGTTTACTGCATACGTGCGCAGTATGTTTCCAAGATGGCGTCGCAGCACGAAAGGCTTTCTGTGCGCTCCATTTTGAGGTGTCCAGATCTGTGGTTACAGTGCAGTGTGAGTTTCGTGCGAAAGACCCACCAGTAATATAGGTAGGTAGAACCAATAGTTTGTGGGGACTGGATGCCTTTGTAAAAGGGGGGGGGGGGGGAGTCGTGGTCGAACTCCTGTGTCTGATGCAAACGTCAAAATACTGCACAAGACGTTTCACCGAAGTCCTCGTACGTCATTAGTGAAGCAAGCAGGGAAAATTTCATGCCAAAGGTTACGGTGTGAAAGGTGTTACGTAAGCGGCTATGCTTTAAACGATACAAAATAGCATTAGTGCAGTCCTCACACTACCCTACAATGTGGAAAGGTGTGATTTCTGTGAAGAACTTAAGTAAAAGTCGAGGACGGTGGTTTTGTACAAACTGTAAGTAGCAATGTGAACACACACGATGCCCGTATTTGGGGAAGCGAGAAACCACGTATGCTGTTGGAGGGTCAGCGCAACTCTCTGAAAGTGAACGTTTTCTGTGCTGTGTCGCACGAAAAAGTGCTGGGGCCATTTTTCTTCGAAATAACAATCGGTGATGTGCAACTCATTTCGAGGCATGTTGGAAACGTGGTTGTTACCCCAGCTGAACACCAGTTGTGATTATTTCATTTTGCAACTGGATGGTGCTCCGTCTCATTTTCACAGGAATGTACTAGAGCTTCCTAATCGTGTTCCTCACTAACGCTGGACTGGACGTCCTGCAACAGGAGACAAGAAGCTTCTCCTCTGGCGACTCCGTTCGCTGGATTGAACAACCTGCGATTTCTTTCTTCGGGAGTGGACGAAACACCGAGTTATGTACCGCCAATGTCCGTGCCCCTTGAGCAAGTGTGTGATCGGATAAAGCATGCACTACAAACCATGACGCAGTACATGCTACAGCGAGTACGGGAAGAATTTGATCATTGTGTAGATATGTGTTGTGTGACCAAGGTTGCACATATTGAAAGATTGTGATTAACGCATCAAAAACTTGGACAGTTGCTTCTGCTTATGCTGTAAGGTTTGCCTATATAAAGTAATAAATCAATTTATTATTAATCTTTAAAACCGCACCATTCATTTCTAGACATTATATTTCCTAGGACACTGGCTGGGACAGATCTGCTTTCACTGAAAAGAACAGTTTCTGTCAAGTTCGGAACTGATAGCAATTTACAAGGCGAGAGACTTGTCTCCAGTCGGTTATTACACTGATGAAAAAAAAATCGCAACATCAAGAAGGACTTGGGCGACGTAAACGAAAGTTGGTAGGCGTGATTCTACATCTGAACGAAGATGTCTATTCCAATTTCGTCCCAGTCGCATAACAGTGACATTAGTAGCGTCACTGTGAGGATGGAAATCAAATTTGCTTTAAATACAATCTTTCACGGCGGAGAACGTTAAATACACTCCTGGAAATGGAAAAAAGGACACATTGACACCGGTGTGTCAGACCCACCATACTTGCTCCGGACACTACGAGAGGGCTGTACAAGCAATGATCACACGCACGGCACAGCGGACACACCAGGTACCGCGGTGTTGGCCGTCAAATGGCGCTAGCTGCGCAGCATTTGTGCACCGCCGCCGTCAGTGTCAGCCAGTTTGCCGTGGCATACGGAGCTCCATCGCAGTCTTTAACACTGGTAGCATGCCGCGATAGCGTGGACGTGAACCGTATGTGCAGTTGACGGACTTTGAGCGAGGGCGTATAGTGGGCATGCAGGAGGCCGGGTGGATGTACCGCCGAATTGCTCAACACGTGGGGCGTGAGGTCTCCACAGTACATCGATGTTGTCGCCAGTGGTCGGCGGAAGGTGCACGTGCCCGTCGACCTGGGACCGGACCGCAGCGACGCACGGATGCACGCCAAGACCGTAGGATCCTACGCAGTGCCGTAGGGGACCGCACCGCCACTTCCCAGCAAATTAGGGACACTGTTGCTCCTGGGGTATCGGCGAGGACCATTCGCAACCGTCTCCATGAAGCTGGGCTACGGTCCCGCACACCGTTAGGCCGTCTTCCGCTCACGCCCCGACATCGTGCAGCCCGCCTCCAGTGGTGTCGCGACAGGCGTGAATGGAGGGACGAATGGAGACGTGTCGTCTTCAGCGATGAGAGTCGCTTCTGCCTTGGTGCCAATGATGGTCGTATGCGTGTTTGGCGCCGTGCAGGTGAGCGCCACAATCAGGACTGCATACGACCGAGGCACACAGGGCCAACACCCGGCATCATGGTGTGGGGAGCGATCTCCTACACTGACGTACACCACTTGTGATCGTCGAGGGCACACTGAATAGTGCACGGGACATCCAAACCGTCATCGAACCCATCGTTCTACCATTCCTAGACCGGCAAGGGAACTTGATGTTCCAACAGGACAATGCACGTCCGCATGTATCCCGTGCCACCCAACGTGCTCTAGAAGGTGTAAGTCAACTACCCTGGCCAGCAAGATCTCCGGATCTGTCCCCCATTGAGCATGTTTGGGACTGGATGAAGCGTCGTCTCACGCGGTCTGCACGTCCAGCACGAACGCTGGTCCAACTGAGGCGCCAGGTGGAAATGGCATGGCAAGCCGTTCCACAGGACTACATCCAGCATCTCTACGATCGTCTCCATGGGAGAATAGCAGCCTGCATTGCTGCGAAAGGTGGATATACACTGTACTAGTGCCGACATTGTGCATGCTCTGTTGCCTGTGTCTATGTGCCTGTGGTTCTGTCAGTGTGATCATGTGATGTATCTGACCCCAGGAATGTGTCAATAAAGTTTCCCCTTCCTGGGACAATGAATTCACGGTGTTCTTATTTCAATTTCCAGGAGTGTATATTTGAGACTGGACGTGGTAAGTTGATTTCAGTCAAGAATGCCTTAAAGACGCCATTACCAACATCTCACAGAGTTTGAAAGAAGTCGTGTAACAGGGCATACTGCAAAAAGAAAAGGCATGAATGGAGCCACTGTACATTATTGCTGGTAGCGGTGGTCACAAGAATGTATAGTCGCAAGAAGACTGGGCTCCGGACGACCATGTGGCATTACCGAGAGGGAAAACCGTTGTGTTCGGTGTATGGCTCTGGCGCATCATACTGCATCTGCAGCACGAATTTGAGCAGCAGTTGGCACCACAGTGACACAACGAACTGTCAGAAAGCTGTTAATCCGAGGACAGCTCCGAGCCAGATGCGCTGTAGCGTGCATTCCACTAACCACAAGCCGCCGCCATTAGTGACTTCAGTGGTGTCAAGCGAGAGCTCATTGGAGGGCAGTGTGGAGCTTTGTTGTGTTTGTGTGGAACTTCGTTGTGTTTTCTGATGAAATCTGGTTCTGCGTCAATGCCAGTGATGCCCGTGTATTGGTTAGAAGAAGGTCAGTTGAAGGCCTGCGACTAACCCGTCTGCGTGCTAGACATGCTGGACCTACACCTGGAATTATGGCCTGGGGAGCGATTTAGTATGACAGCAGCAGCTCTCTCGTGGTTATCCCACGCTTCATTACTGCAAATTTGTTACGTTAATTTGGTGATTCGACCGTTGTGCTGCAACTCATGAACAGCATTCCAGGGGGCGTTTTCCAAAATATCGCTGTTGTAACCCAACATGCCCTACAAAATGTTGAAACGTTGCCTTGGCCTGCTCAGTTACCAGATCGGTCATTAATCGAGCACATATGGGACATCATTGGATGACAACTCCAGCTTCATCCACAAACAGCATTAACTATATTGACTGACCAAGTGCAACAGGCATAGAAATCTGTTCCACAAACTGACATCCATCACCTATACAACACAATGCATGCACATTTCCACGCTTGCGTCCAACATACTGGCGATTCGCCCATTATTAATGTACCAGCATTTCACATTTACAATGGCTTGTCTCGCACTTTACAATTTGTACAGAAACCAGATGGCAGTTATAAGAGTCGAGGGACATGAAAGGGAAGCAGTGGTTGGGAAGGGAGTGAGACAGGGTTGTAAACTCTCCCCAATGCCATTCAATCTGTATATTGAGCAAGCAGTAAAGGAAACAAAAGAAAAGTTCGGAGTAGGTATTAAAATCCATGGAGGAGAAATGAAAACTTTGAGGTTTGCCGATGACCTTGTAATTCTGTCAGAGACAGCAAAGGAATTGGAAGAGCAGTTGAACGTAATGGACAGTGTCTTAAAAGGAGGGTACAAGATGAACATCAGCAAGAGCAAAACGATGATAATGGAATGTAGTCGAATTAAATCGGGTGATGCTGAGGGAATTAGATTAGGAAATGAGACACTTAAAGTAGTAAAAGAGTATTGCTATTTGGGGAGCAAACTAACTGATGATGGTCGAAGTAGAGAGGATATAAAATGTAGACTGGCAATTGCAAGGAAAGCGTTTCTGAAGAAGAGAAATTTGTTAACATCGAGTATAGATTTAAGTGTCAGGAAGTCGTTTCTGAAAGTATTTGTATGGAGTGTAGCCATGTATGGAAGTGAAACTTGGACGATACATAGTTTAGACAAGAAGAGAACAGAAGCTTTCTAAATGTGGTGCTACAGAAGAATGCTGAAGATTAGATGGGTAGATCACATAACTAATGAGGAGGTATTGAATAGAATTGGGGAGAAGAGGAGCTTGTGGCACAACTTGACTAGAAGAAGGGATCTGTTGGTAGGACATGTTCTGAGGCATCAAGGGATCACCAATTTGGTACTGGAGGGCAGCGTGGAGGGTAAAAATCGTAGAGGGAGACCAAGAGATGAATACACTTAGCAGGTTCAGAAGGATGTAGGCTGCAGTAGGTACTGGGAGATGAAGAAGCTTTCACTGGATAGAGTAGCATGGAGAGCTGCATCAAAAAAGTCTCAGGACTGAAGACCACAACAACATCTCGCACTTACTTTAATCTGTGAGCTTACAACGTTGTATTGTATTGTATTGAACTGGGGACCTCAACCCCCCAGCAGGCTACAGCAGTCCACTCACCCCACCGCCGCCCCACACCGAGCCCAGGGTTATTGTGCGGTTCGGCCCCCAGTGGACACCCCCTCCCCCCCCCCCCCCCCTCGAACGTCTCATACCAGACGAGTGTAACCCCAAATGTTTGCGTGGTAGAGTAATTATGGTGTACGCGTACATGGAGACAGTGTTTCTGCAGCAATCGCCGACATAGTGTAACTGAGGCAGAATAAGAGGAACCAGCCCACATTCGCCGAGGCAAATGGAAAACCTCCTTAAAAACCATCCACAGACTGGCCAGCACACCAGACCTTGACACTAATCCGCTGGGCGGATTCGTGCCATGAACTGGTACGCCTTCCTGCCCGGTAAGCAGTGCATTAGACTGCACGGCTAACCAGGCGGCCTCTTACAATGTTAATTAAATATGTTAGCCAGGCAAATGTATTCCCAAAATTTCATTACTTTACATTAATTATTTTTTGTGCTGCGATTTTTTTTCGTCAGTGTCTTTTTGGCGACTACTTTTCTTATGCCGTGCTACATGGCTATGTGTGGTACATTTGTGGTAGACACACTGATCAGACCAGGCTGGTACAGCAACACAATGGGCAGCTTTATTCATGGTGTGGTCGTGGCATGAACACATCCCACACACAACAGCTCCTTCCTTCCGTTCTGTCATATCCCCACTCAACCCATCTCACCGTGCTGATTCCATACAACCAACTGGCACATACACATCACTTCACTGCCATCACTTACGTCACCTGTGAATGGTCACACGACCGCCTGGTACCAGTCGTACACCAACTGCAGCGCTCCAAAGCATCCAATGTGCTATTTTAAGGGGATGACTTACATTTCGCCTGATGAGCTTACGTCTGTGTTGTTTGCACTCACCCAGTGACATTGTGCTCTCTATGCGGAACACTGGGGCTCACTTCCAGGCTGCTGCTGTCGATGCCCCACGAGGACGCCAGCGTCGGGGAATACTTGTACAGGACTGTCATATTTTCAGCGTCTTCAATGTTCAAGTTTAGTTCTTTCTGAAACCTAACACAGTTGGATCACTTACCGCTTTCTTCTGTAGCGTGCAGATCTCAGATGTGTTATCTTAAGCTAATATAATATTGTTTTTAAAAATTTCAGTACAGTGGAACCTCGTTTATCTCGATTAGGTGGGACTGAATATCATAGTGACTGCCAGAAACGCAGGTGATCAGGAAATTTGGAAAGAAATTGGAATGAAATGTGTTAAACGCTATAAACACACACATTATGTTTATTTTCACATCATTGTTTACGTATGTCTTCAAGAGTCTGCCAATTCAGTTTTTTGAGCATCTCCAGGACGCATATTATACATTAATTTTTCTAAATTTGGCCAGACCTTGAAAAAATAACACAGTGAATTTTAAATTCTGAAGTAATCAGCAAGATTCTTTTCATCTATATTCGCAAGTCGTTTATGTGTAACATGATCACACAGGTGTTGGATGTAGTTTTGTACAGCTGCATTGTTGTCTCTGTATGTGTCCCTATGTTTTCAGATTGAGCGCCAATTTCATCAGCTAATCTATCATCACTCTCATCACTGACTGCAGACTAACAAACGGCGATAATTTCGTCATGAGAAATCACCATTTGGCAACCAGTAATTTACTTCATTAACACTTATGTCGACGTCTACTTTGTGCAAACTACTGCGAGGTGAATGGCGGAGGGTACACCTCACTGTACCTGTTATTATGGTTTTTTCAATTTCTTTCACATATGGAGCGCGGGAAGAATCATCATTTAAATACCTCCTTGTGTGCTGTAATTAATCTAATCTTGTCCTCACGATTCCTATGGAAGTCATACATGGTGGGTTACAGTGTATTCTTGGATCCACCATTTACAGCCGGTTCCTGAAGCTTTTTAAGTAGGCTTTCCTAGTATTGTTTACATATGTCTTCAAGAGTCTGCCAGTTCAGTTTCTTGAGCATTTCCATGACACTCGCCCACACATCATACATACCTGTGACCATTCATGTTGCCCTTCTCCTTATACTCTCTTAGGGTTAATATTACTCGGTATGGGTGCTGCCTACTTCAGCAATATTCTAGGACGGGTCACACAAGCGATTTGCAAGCGCTCTTTTTGTAGGCTAATTGCATTTCCCCTGCTTTCTACCAATAAACCGAACACTTCCACCTGCTTTACCCATGATGGAGCCTATGTAATCATCCTCTACTAAGTTTTACACGCATGTGAGCAGTTGAGCGATTCCAGCTGTGACTCATTAGTATTCATTAGTAGTATAATCATAGAATACTACATGTTTTCGTTTTCTGAAGGACACAGTTTTACATTTCTGAACATTTAAATCAAGTTGCCAATCATTGCACAATTTTGAAATCTTATCAAGATCTGACTGAATATTTATATAGTTTCTTTCAAACAAAAGTTCATTATAGAGAACTGTGTCATCTATAAAAAGTCTGAGGTTATTATTAATATTGTCTGCAAGGTCATTAATATACAACATGAACAGTAAAGGTCCCAACCTGATTCCGCTGGCACACCTGATTTTGCTTCTGCAAACCTTTCATCCAAGATATCTTGCGCTGTCTTCCCAGGCAAAAATCCTCAGTCCTGTCACAAATATCGCTTGGTACCTCATAACAGGTTATCATGACCAGTAAGATTTCAGATCACGATCCTATTTCAAGGTCACTTCCGGTGTCAGGTTACTCACTTGGACTAATTATATTCTAGATCGCCCCTCCATTCTCCTCCTTATGAGGAATCACCAAAAAATTGTGCAGTCACCCAGGGGAACACCATCCTACCCACCCTCCTGCAGCAATTGGACTAGTTATATTCAAGGTAATGACATAACTCGATACTGGTCACATGTGCTTGTCTGCCGGCCGGGTTGGCCGAGCGGTTCTCGGCGCTACAGTTCTGGAACCGCGCGACCGCTACGGTCGCAGGTTCGAATCCTGCCTCGGGCATGGATGTGTGTGATGTCCTTAGGTTAGTTAGGTTTAAGTAGTTCTAAGTTCTAGGGGACTGATGACCTCAGAAGTTAAGTCCCATAGTGCTCAGAGCCATTTGAACCATTTCTGCTTGTGTGATATGAAATTAGTGGGAAACCTCTCCCATCTCTCAACCAATGGAAACACTTTAAAATGGTGGGAAACACCTCCCCTCCCTTCTGCATCAATAACATTCAAGCTCCCCCTCCCCACCCCCCAACCCCTCATCCTTTAGATGTTGTTTCGTTGATGTAATCCTCTCCATTCGAGCTCTGTGCACGGTAGGAAGAGGACCAATAGGTTTCTTTGAGGTCAGGGTATTGCTATTTGTTGTAAATAATAATAAATTAAATTTATTAGAATAATTGAAATTTCGTTATTCAAGGTCTGGGGAGGGAACCACTGTTATGTATTTGATAACAGAAATTAAATTTAATATCACTACAGTTGAATGAATATAGTCATTTGAGCTGTCAGCAAACAGACATAAGTACCCTCATTTTCCACTTTTTTGTTTTTACACATTTTTATGATTTTTTCGCATTTTTCTATTTTTCCACAGTATCCGGAATGTTACTATTTCTATGCATTTTTCTCTATTTTTAAAATTTTTCGTATTTTCCATATTCTCGACAAGATAACCATTTCTTATATATTATTCCCTACTTTTTAATGTCCTCCATAGTGTATGTGTAAATGTACAAGAATATATATACTTTTATTGGTAACTATCGCAAGAATTATTTAGCAATAAATATGCTGGTGCACAAATACTATAGAGCATTTATTAAAGAATTACGAAATAAACAAATAACCATAATGCATTCCTTAACAAGAAATTACAATGTTGTTGAGACCTTAAAGATAAACAAATACAACAACAACATATATAAACAAAACATGTCTTCCAACATTACTAGTGTGTGTGTGTGTGTGTGTGTGTGTGTGTGTGTGTGTGTGCCACTGAAGAGTAAATGTTAAAACGAGCTCGTTCTGTTGTTGGCAGAAATAAAGATATCACAGCAAAATCTCGGTAAACACAAACTAAATGCCGGCCAGTGTGGCCGTGCGGTTCTAGGCGCTTCAGTCTGGAACCGCGTGACCGCTACGGTCGCAGGTTCGAATCCTGCCTCGGGCATGGATGTGTGTGATGTCCTTAGGTTAGTTAGGTTTAAGTGGTTCTAAGTTCTAGGGGACTGATGACCACGGATGTTAAGTTCCATAGTGCTCAGAGCCATTTTGAACAAACTAAATTTATGACGTCATAGTAAAAATTCTGATGTTTGCCTGTTTCCAAGGCATGCATAAATGTGGTAGTACAAAAATACTACATTGCTACGAACACGGACCTACATTACGAGAAACTCATCCCTGAATTCGCCAGATAAATGCGGGTCAAACCCAACCAGTGAGCTGTGGGTAGGCAACCCTTTGATTGGTCATGGATGTCACCTCACCACCACCAACCCGAGGCCGAGAACGGGAGATCTCAACCTGTCTCCACAATACACTGCACCAGCCCATCTCCCACAGAAGTTTGCAGGACAGTTTAACAATGTACAAGTAATCGTCCCTTGACATGACCTACCTGGATGCTAGTGGAAAAGACACTGCTGCGAAAGCAAGCACTCAGGGAGGGCAATTTCATCCACATGAATACTGGCAAAAAGGTTCTGATCCGCTGACAGAAATATGTGGACGGCTTATCAGATAAGCGTCAAGCTCTCCCCGCCGTCCCCTGCCCCCTTTCTCTCTGGATCAATAATAAACAAACTCCTGAAACCATCCTGCTTTTAATACTAGAGATTCTGCACAGATGACATCAGTCTTGGTCAGCCAGCGGTCCCTGGCGGAATAAAAAGAATAAGAAGACGATTGGCTACCATAACACTAACACTATTTTAAACAAATAATCCCTGTGTTATTAGTGTGTAATGTCACTATACGACCGCCCACCCGGCTAGCTGCGCGGTCTAACGCGCTGCTTCCCGAGCAGGAAGGCGTGCCGATTCCCAGCACGAATCCGCCCGGCGGATTTGCGTCGAGGTCCGGCGTGCCAGCCAGCCTGTGGATGGGTGTGCTGGTTTAGGCCAGGGCCGGCCAGAAATTCTGCACGCGTGCGGTACTCCTGCACATGTGCAACTTCCGGGTCACAGCGTGCACGCCGCAGCCGTCAGCGTTCATGTAGTGCATGTTTCTACGCACAGCTGTCGCTTTATCCATTTGCTGAGATACTCTGTACCGGCGCATTCTAGTGCTCTTTCCACAGCTTGCAAGCCAACCATGGGAAGGTATTTCGCGTATTAAACATTTAAAATACTGTCACAGTCTACTCATTGAGACGTCTTCTTTTATGTTAACAGTTTAACCCAGCAAGACAAGTAATACAGTTAACAACCGTGGGTTTTTATTAAGGCAGCTTGACTGACGGCACGTAAATACGCGTAATGTTTTTGATCTAGTATTTAAGAAAGAGAGCACTTAGCGACTTCCAACGAACATTAGATATGATTTCAAATAACATTAAACCAATGCAAGGTTTCCTATAACTAATTCTCGGTGCCCTCAGTTACACCCACATAATTTCTGTCTCACTGACCTCTGAACAGAATGACAACCGCAGACCTCTCGATGATGACCTGTACCATTATTGCTATATCTTTCATCAGTTCCGTCTGAAATCTGCATAATAACCGACAATTAGATGAATGTTATGTTTTATCGACTTCAGCTGAGCGTAGACATTCACACATTAAAAAAAAAAACAAAAAAACAAAAAAAAACTTAAATGTAAGTATACAACAATCGGTTTAATGACCAATTTTCCTGATAATAATGTAACATGGAGCAGAATGAGGCAATAATGCACAGTTATTAAACAATACTTTTTAATTGTGAAAGGAATTATGGAAGGAATAAATCCACACACGTTTATCACTGGTCATGAGAAATGATATAGTTAATATCGGGCACAAAAGCACGGCTCCCGCAAGCAGTTCCGGGAGATTTTCATCACTGATGCTTGATCGAAACGACTGAGAACATAGATCTGTTCTTTGCTTTTTCACAGTACCTGCAATTTCTCAGTACTTCTCTGTTAAAGTTACGGTCACCAGGGGTAAACGAGACTGGGTATGTTGCGCTCTTGCTTGTACCACTTAAACAGGGATGTGGAGCCGCCGCCTTTCATTTAGGACACATGTCTAATAACAGATGTCGCTGTAGCTCGCTGTCGCACACGTGCGCACATGTGCAGCGCTTCCGCACGTCTGCACACTGTGCAGCGTTTGGCCGGCCCTGGTTTAGGCGGTTTCCCATCTTTCTCGGCGAATGCGGGCTGGTTCCCCTTACTCCACCTCAGTTACAATGTGTCTGCAATTTCTGCGCAAACATGTCTCCATGTACACGTACACCATCATTACTCTACCATGCAAACATTTGGGGTCACACTCGTCTGGTATAAGACGTTCCTGGAAGGGGGGGGGGGGGTGTCCACTGGGGGCCAAACCGCACAATAACCGTGGGTTTGGTGTGGGACAGCAATGAGGTGGGTAGACTGCTGTGGCCTGTTGTGGGGTTGTGGACCACTGGGGCTATGGCAGGACGAAGCCTCTCCATCGTTTCTAGGTCCTCGGTTCAATTCACAATACACACACTATACGACACGTTAATAACCACGAGAAAATCCTAATTATATACCTGTTCCTTCCAACCACATGAGACAGTAGAGAGCTGCAGTGTTCATAAGCCGAAACGAATAATATTTTCGTCGATTCTCACTCAACTATATTCCAAAGATACATGCATAAAATATGAAACCAAACCATTACATACAAAGATTTGCACGTATCTGCAGGAACAATGATCCACACAAATCTCACATCTGCAGTAGACCCCACGGAGAAAATGCAGCCACACGTACAGAGCACCCCCCCCCCCCCACCCCTCTCTCTCTCTCTCTCTCTATCTGAGAAATGCAACATGTCTGAACTTTGAGCATATATGAGCTGTTTAGCTAGGGAAGTACCACCACGCATACAACGCCATGCTCACTGTCTCCAAGTAACAGTGGGAAATCTTGCTACATGTCAGAGGTTCCCTGCCCTGTGTCACTCGAGATTATATTCGATTTCTTCACCTTACCTTGGAAGGCACATGTGCAGCTTCCAGATAAAATATTTTGAAACTTTCTTCAGGGAAACAGCAACGGTCGAAAAGCACTATTAGCGACTGGTTTCGATCTGTGTGAGATCATCTTCAGATCAGTTACTCCATGACGACTGTTGTAGACAGTGGCATGGAGCAGGAAACATGAGGGAAGACCTGAAGGCCAATGCCTTTCCAACCAAGAAAAAAACGTTCTCAGACATTATTGATGACAAGTACACAATAATCTGTCCTTTAATCCCTGCAGCATTAGGTATAGGAGAGACATAACGCCTCACATATACTTAGAAAAAGAAATCGGAATATGTGGTACAGAGGGCCATATGTTTTATCCATTTGACTTAGATTATCGACTAATATTGCTCGACATTTGTCTAATTTTAAGCCATGTATCTTACATTCAACCTCTTTTTGATTGTTCTCTCCAACTGTATCAGTTGTGGGAAATATACTGTTTTTGACACATACACAACTGACTGTTTTTGGAGAGAGTTAACGCACTCTAGAAAGAGAGAGGGAAGTCCAAAGATGCTGTCAGCTTCATTGTTATCCGTATCTCATCGCTACTGTCTGAAAAGACAGATCTGCAGCTGCTGAACTGAGGAGGCCTCATTATTATTTTTTGAAATAAGCAATTACTCTCTTGCTGAGTGACGTTAAAGTGATTCCTCCATTAGTATGCATTTTGGTATGTTCAGTAACATTATGCACGCAAAAAAATTACATCACACCCTACCCTTGGCCCTGGGCTACCCGCATCACAGCACACGCAGAATAGCGTAATCGAATTGCGAGTACATCCACACTTGGAGCGTGTGACCGAAAGTGCTGCCATCTTGGGTCTTTCAAAGGTGTTTGCTGCCAGTAAGGACAATCATCATTCAGTATATACAATAAACACCAAAGATATGAGAGAAATGATAGATACAGGTATTAAGACAGACTGATGTGGGATCTAAAACAACACATCCCGGAGAACTAAAGTAATATAAAAGACTTGTGTAGACGTACACATATTGCTGACAATCATGTCTGATAATGGATTATAAAACTATGCTGTGTATACTTTTTTAGTTTTAATTATTTAACGTGGAAATACGCTTTCCAGTGGTTTCGCTACACAAACAAAGAAAACATTACATCTACATCTTTATACATACTCCGTAATGCACCATACGGTGCGTGGCGGAGGGTACCTCGTACCACAACTAGCATCTTCTCTCCCTGTTCCACTCCCATACAGAACGAGGGAAAAATGACTGCCTATATGCCTCTGTACGACCCCTAATCTCTCTTATCTTATCTTTGTGGTCTTTCCGCGAAATATAAGTTGGCGGCAGTAAAACTGTACTGCAGTCAGCCTCAAATGCTGGTTCTCTAAATTTCCTCAGTAGCGATTCACGAATAGAACGCCTCCCTTCCTCCAGAGACTCCCACCCGAGTTCCTGAAGCATTTCCGTAACACTCACGTGATGATCAAACCTACCAGTAACAAATCTAGCAGCCCGCCTCCGAATTGCTTCTATGTCCTCCGTCAGTCCGACCTGATAGGGGTCCCAAACGCTCGAGCAGTACTCAAGGATAGGTCGTATTAGTGTTTTATAAGCGGTCTCCTTTACAGATGAACCACATCTTCCCAAAATTCTACCAATGAACCGAAGACGACTATCCGCCTTCCCGACAACTGCCATTACATGCTTGTCCCACTTCATATCGCTCTGCTATGTTACGCCCAAATATTTAATCGACGTGACTGTGTCAAGCGCTACGCTACTAATGGAGTATTCAAACATTACGGGATTCTTTTTCCTATTCATCTGCATTAATTTACATTTATCTATATTTAGAGTTAGCTACCATTCTTTATACCAATCACAAATCCTGTCCAAGTCATCTTGTATCCTCCTACAGTCACTCAACGACGACACCTTCCCGTACATTAATTGATATGAGAGAAGTGATAGATACCAGGCTAATGTGGTACCGAAGGCAGCACATTCCAAAAAATTATAGTAAATATGGACGAGTAGTGCAGCAGTATAAGTATTCCTGGCAGTCACGAAAGATAATGAGTTATAAAACTATGCTCTGTATCCTTATTTTTATTTATCGTGTAAATGTTTATACAGTTACTGCCCTGCACATACAAAGAAAATGACATTAATGGAGGTGTGATAAGTGAAAGACACAAAAATACTAAGACACAATGATGTGGGCTCGAACCAACGTCTTCCGCAGAATCAAATTATGTATGGCTGACATGTGCAGAAGTACATACAGTCAAAGTAATCAGGAGCGACAGTGGGTTACACAAACTACCAGACATGCATACTGACAGTAGTATTGTGGCCTATCTCTTTGTGGAATTCTACGTTGCTCTGCTGGATCGATGTCCATTCATCATGATAAAATTATATTCATAAATCAGTATGGGATGTGATTATGATTGAAGTTAAACTTTCAAAACACTGTAGAAATAGCACCACTGGTCAGAATGACGTCAAATTGCAATGGAATATTATCTGAGAAGGGAGAAAACGTATGGCACAAGAAAAAAAAATAGTGTGAAAATTGATCAATAGATGGTGCTGTATGTGTCAGAATACGTAAATGAAAACACCTGTCATGCGCACGACCCATTGAAGTTGGTATAAACCCGCCGGGTAAACGGCTTTTCTTCCTTTCGCGTCTGCGACGTTCGCCATGACTGTCTCAATGCAGGATCGCGCTCTGCTTGTAATGCTGTATTACAAGAATGATGATAGGGCACGCGTCGTTCTGCAGAAGTTCCGGACACTGAAGAGTTTGAAAAAAGGCGTTGGTCCGATGACTGCCGTCGGTTTGGAGAAAATGATTCGGAAATTCGAAAAGACAGGTTTTTTTGGCGTGCAATCTGGTAGAGGGAGGAAAAGAATTGATTCGACGTCAGTGGCCACAGCAATGCAGGAGGAAACGAGTGGTGGTGTGCAAACGTGTAGTGCACGGAGAATTGCCCGACCATTGGATATACCCATGAGCATGATTCATAAAATCCTACGAAACATCCTTCTTTGTATCCATTCAAAATTACCCATCTGCACGAGTTGCTTCCTGTTGACCTGCCAGCAAGGGACACTGTAACGTTCCCTGGCAGCACACACACTATTAATAAACTAAAATTTAATTGTACTATATACGCCGCTATGAAGCAATTTGTATATACTGTAATTGTTTAACAAAAAATATTATTTAATTTTGTATAAAGGACATTCGTTATTATTGTAATATTTTCTGTAATAATATTCTCGATGTATTTATGATTGTAATATTTCTATACTCATAATGTAATTACGAAATATGTCAATATATGCGATAAGAAAAATGTAAAATACAGCCACAGAGGGGGAGTAATGTTGTAAGATTGCAAAGAGACATTAACGGTCGGCAGTGGTATAAATAGGAATACATAGTGTGCATTCTTTGTCGTCTTCCTCGAGAGCTGAGAGAGAGAGGAACCTGTGACGTAGCATTTTATGGATGAGTAGACTTCTTTTGTCTGTAGCTAGATTTAGCCGCCATTAGAGGAGAAATTACAAACTAATGTAAGTTGAATTACTGTTGTGGTCTAAATACATTATAATTTATCAAAATTGTGTATTACTAATGTAAATTAGCTTGCCCATGTCATCTATAATATTTCTTTAAAGAATTTTCAGCATTTTTAGCGATTATCGTTGGTGTTGCTGGGCTGTGCCGCGACCGAACGATTTGCAGCGGCGGCACATTTAAAAAATTGTTCCGCTAAGAAAAATTAACCAAACCCGTAAATCGGGAGCAGATAAAATTAGCAGTGAATTACGAAAATATTTTTCTTTTACAGCGATCCTGAGACTGACGGAATTTATTACTGGTTTCACATTTGTGCATTCATAGGCGGATAGTTCAAATGGTTCAAATGGCTCTGAGCACTATGGGACTCAACTGCTGAGGTCATTAGTCCCCTAGAACTTAGAACTAGTTAAACCTAACTAACCTAAGGACATCACAAACATCCATGCCCGAGGCAGGATTCGAACCTGCGACCGTAGCGGTCTTGCGGTTCCAGACTGCAGCGCCTTTAACCGCACGGCCACTTCGGCCGGCGCGGATAGTTAACGTTGAAGTTTAACAATCTGTTGGTTCTTTCAATTTCTGAAGCAGATAACTTAAACGTATAGTGAAGTGTGTTTTATCAATGATAATTAACCGTTCAGGTAGGCTTGGCAATATTTAACCATTTTCTGCTAACAGAGACAGTCTTGTGTTCCATAGCTAACGCCGGGAAAGAATTCAGTAAATATTTAAAAAAAAACCACTGCATTTAGAAAATGTGTGCCAAGGCCGAAATACGTAAAAAATTTAATTTATACAATTTTCAACTTAATTTTCTTAATCAGTTAATATGAATTAGTCAGCATGAGAGGGTTGACTAAGTTCACGTAATTTTAAATGTGCTTAATTCTGTCTAAATGAATTTTTATTACCACACGTAAATAAGGGGTTCTACAACAAAGTTCGTGCTGAAAGAGCAAATAACAAAACCAATATATAAAGCAACATTTCCAATTCCCCCTACATTTTCAAATCAATTCATTCATTTTATTTTATTTTTTAAATTTAATTTCATTAAAACACCTTTGATTTAGAATTTCTTGCTCGCATGGAAGTGGACAATAATTGACCGTGGAAGATTGTGGACAGACAATGCCAACTTCCATCTGACAGGATATGTCAATATACAGCATTGTCGAATATGGGCAACGGAAAATCCACACGCAAATCAGCCAGTACGACTTCATCCTGAAAAGGTCACTGTGTGGTGTGGTTTTATGGCATCATTTATCATAGGGCCATATTTTTGCGAAGAGACATGTGCTTCCGGTCCTGTTACCTGTACCGTCACCGGTAGCAGGTTCGAATCCTGCCTCGGGCATAGATGTGTGTGACGTTCTTAGGTTAGTTAGGTTTAAGTAGTTTTAAGTTCTAGGGGACTGATGACCTCAGAAGTTAAGTCCCATAGTGCTCAGAGCCATTTTTGAACCCATAGTGCTCAGAGCCATTTTCCAGCTCTTCAACAGCGTGGATGTGTGGATGAGATCATTTTTATGCAAGATGGCGCACCTCTGCGCATTGCAAATCCAGTTACGCAGCGCCATTTCGGAAATGCTAGAGTTATCAGCCACCATTTCCCTACAGCCTGGCCGTCTCGATCACCTGGTCTTAGTCCGTGTGTTTTCTGGCTGTGGGGCTATCTGAAAGATGTTGTGCTCGCTGTTCCGATTGCAAACTTGGCTGCATTAAAGGCACGCATTGCGCAACACATTCTGGACGTGACCCTGGAAACACTTCGATCAGTTGTGGAACATGCTGTTTCTCGATTTCAACTTCTTGCAGAAAACGGCGGACAGCATACTGAACATGTTTTGCGCCAGTCACACGGAAATTAATAATCCGATTTGATTTTGTTCATACTTTCTATGCGGATTTTGGTCTCAGGACAATTAAAAACAGATGTGATTGATGCTTTTTATGGGGTTTTTGGCCTCAGGACAGTTAAAAACCGATTTTTCCCATCTGATGTGATATGATCTTACTGTGGTGGATCGGTTTACGTAACTAACAGCACCACACATATACACCCATGCGCACTGAGTAGTACAGTTTACTTAACGTCAAATGTACACCTGAGGCATTGTTGTATGATTCACTTGTTATTTTTAATCGACCACTATTAAATTATGATGTTTACAGCGCCATCTATTGCTACATTTTGTAATTATTTATTTTTCTTCTATCATTCGTTTCCCCCCTTCCCTGATAATATTCCGTTGCAGTTTGACGTCATTCTGGCGAGTGGTGTTATTTCTACAGCGGTGTGAAAGTTTAATTTTAATTATAATCACCCTATGCAGTTTTAATACAGCCTTTCATGATGACAGAAGGAAGTGGATGACTGATAATTACTGCTATCAATTCGTCAGCCACACTACTGGGGTCAAATACTTCTTATAGAACCAAGACTGGGGAAACATGTACTACTTATAGTCACTGCGTCTAGCAAACGTGCCACCTTCACAGTGGCTTTTGCCAGTGTTACGAACAAGGAAAAATCTAGTAACAGTAATTCTGTTAATGCAAAAGAGTGGCCAAATTGTCTTGCTGGTATATCACTTGGAGCCAATGTGTTGAGCAAATGAAAATCATTAGCTATTAAAATTTTTGTATGTGTAGTTCTACTGCTGTTCTGCAATTTGTCTACTGGGAAGTAATACGAGCTTATATGTTAATCATGTGATGATGACATCTTATGCGGTTATGACTCCTAAAATTAGAATACTTAAGTGTTATATTTTACCTGGGTGTGTACATGCTGTAGAAGACTAGTTATAACGGAATATTCGGTAATGGCAGGATGCAATACTGTATATTAATATTCTATATAAAAAATAAGAAGACTGATTGGAGTAGTGTAGACGACCTTTTTTAGTACAAACTCCAGCAAAGACGACATTTACTACATTGCCGAGTGAATCAGGACTGGGGAAACATATTTTATTATTTTGTTTCTATGTATGGCAAAAGTGTCACATTGCCAGAGGAGTGTTAAGAATATGGAAAAATCTAGTAACAGTAAATCTAATAATACAAAGAAGAGACCTAACTATATAGCTGGTAAAGATATAGATACCTAAATAAAACAATGTGTCGCGCAGATGCAAAAATTTAGTGACAGTATATCTGATAATGCAAAGAAGAGGTCTAACTATCTCGCTGGTAGAGATATACATACAACAAAAAAAGTTTTACATCACCTCGGTTCTGGAACCTGTACAGAAAATTGGAATAGAGATCAACATAAACATCATTTCCCCCATTTTTATTGTGATGAAAACCACACATTGCATGTTGTACCACAATACAGCGAGACCTTCAGAGATGGTGGCCCAGACTGCTCTACACACTGGTACCTCTAATATCCAGTAGCACGTCCTCTTGCACCGATGCATGCCTGTATTCGTCATGGCATACTATCCACAGGTTCATCAAGGCATTGTGGTCCAGGTTGTCCCACTCCTCGACGGCGATTCGGCGTAGATCCCTCAGAGTGATTGGTGGGTCACGTCGTCCATAAACAGCCCTTTTCAATCCACACCAGGCATGTTTGATAGGGTTCATGTCCGGAGAACATGCTGGCCACTCTAGGCGAGCGATATCGTTATCCTAAAGGCAGTCATTCACAAGATGTGCATGTTGGGGGCGGGGGGGGGGGGTATTATTGTCGTCCATGAAGACGAATGCCTCGCCAATATGCTGCGGGTATGGTTGCACTATTGGTCGGAGGATGGCATTCACGTATCGTACAGCCGTTACCGCGCCTTCCATGACCACCAGCGGCGTACGTCAGCCCCACATAATGCCACTCCAAAACAGCAGGGAACCTCCACTTTGCTGCACTCTCTGGACAGTGTGTCTAAGGCGTTTAGCCTGACCGGGTTGCCTCCAAACATGTCTCCGACGATTGTCTGGTTGAAGGCAAATGTGACACTCATCGGCGAAGAGACCGTGATGCCAGTTCTGAGCGGTCCATTCGGCATGTTGTTGGGCCCATCTGTACCGCACTACATGCTGTCGTGGTTCCAAAGATGGACCTCGCTATAGACGTCGGGAGTGAAGTTGCGCATCATACAGCCTATTGCGCACAGTTTGAGTCGTATCACGACGTTCTGTGGCTGCACGAAAAGCATTATTCAACATGGTGGCGTTGCTGTCAGGGTTCCTCCATGCCATTATCCGTTCAAAAAAATGGTTCAAATGGCTCTGAGCACTATGGGACTTAACTTCTGAGGTCATCAGTCCCCTAGAACTTAGAACTACTTAAACCTAACTAACCTAAGGACATTACACACATCCATGCCCGAGGCAGGATTCGAACCTGCGACCGTAGCGGTCACGCGGTTCCAAACTGAAGCGCTTAGAACCGCACGGCCACACCGGCCGGCGTCATTATCCGTACGTAACCGTCATCCACTGCAGTACTAGCCCTTGGGCAGCCCGAGAGAGGCATGTCATAGACAGTTCCTGTCTCTCTGTATCTCGTTC
Organism: Schistocerca nitens; assembly: GCF_023898315.1. Classification (NCBI taxonomy): domain Eukaryota; kingdom Metazoa; phylum Arthropoda; class Insecta; order Orthoptera; family Acrididae; genus Schistocerca; species Schistocerca nitens. The sequence continues at coordinate 278,400,853 of NC_064618.1, read as the reverse complement.
ATGTCAGAACAACATCGTTTTGGTTCACTCCGAGACGCTGGTCACTTCCCTTGCTGAGAGCCCTTCCTGGCACAAAGTAACAATGCGCACGCGATCGAACCACGGTATTGACCGTCTAGGCATGATTGAACTACAGACAACACGAGCGGTGTACCTCCTTCCTGATGGAATGACTGGAACTGATCTGCTGTTGGACCCCCTCTGTCTAATAGGCGCTGTTCATGCATGGTTGTTTACATCTCTGGCGGGTTTAGTGACATCTCTGAACAGTCAAAGCGATCGTGTCTGTGATACAATATCCACAGTCAACGTCTATCTTCAGGAGTTCTGGGAACCGGGGTGATGCTAAACGTTTTTTGATGTGTGTAGATACGTAAAGGAGGGAATGTGTCGATTAGATATAAAGTCGTTACCTATTCAAGTTTTCATGTATGTAGGCCTACAGTCATTCTGCATTTTGTCTACTGGGAAGTAATATGTGGTTATATGTCGGTCATGTGATCATGTTGTCTTATCTGATTATAGTGTCTAAATTTCTGTTTAGAACATACACGCTCCACAGATGACTGACTATATGGTACCTTGCGCCACTCACAAAAACAGAGGTAGGGAAGAAAACAACTCTCTATATGCCTCTGTGCAAGCCTTGATTTTTCTCTTGTCTTACACAGAATCTATGTTGCCGAGGAATGTCAGTTCTCAACAGTATTTTCAGAAAAGGACGTAGCCCAATATGAGCTCATGTAATACTCGTGTTTTGTAGACACATACCGGTAAGAAGTCTTTGTCTTTGAAGACATGTTTGTTTTTAGAGAAATCCTTCTACAAAATTAGTAAAAGGTGTGTAACAGCATTTCTGCAAGCAACGAAAGATGTATTGCTATGAGGTGTGGCCAGTAATCTTATAAACTATATGGGTTAGCAATAACTTTTTTCATTTTTAATTTCGATCTTCATTTTTCTTCATAGGAAGCAATTTGTGAACTTGGCTTGTGGTACAGCAGTCATAGTTTACCACTGCAAATATAAACAAAAGGCATATTTAATGATCCCATCATGGTGGTCAGTCTGTCACCATGACACAATTTACTGTATATTTTTCATCATAGAAGTATCAGAACTTTTTTTTGGTACAATCAATTTAATAAATTCTTACTGTGCAGCAAAATGGCTCTGAGCACTATGAGACTTAACTTCTGAGGTCATCAGTCCCCTAGAACTTAGAACTGCTTAAACCTAACTAACCTAAGGACACCACACACATCCATGCCCGAGGCAGGATTCGAACCTGTGACCGTAGCGGTCGCACGGTTCCAGATGTAGCGCCTAGAACCGCTCGGCCACCTCGGTCGGTACTGTGCAGCAAAACTCTGCTATTGTTAGTAGTATGTCGTTACTGAAATTGTTGTTGGTGTTTGGAGAGGTATGTAACAAAAAAATTTAAGACTGTTGAGTACTGTGGGCGCTTCCTGATGGCTAGCATGCTACTCTTATCATGACCACTTCGCACCACAGCAAACAACAGCATGGCAGACAGCCACAAACACAGATGTTGCAACTGCGACCAGGACGGTCGCGGGGCAGCAATGACGGAAGTGCGGCGGTACCCTTGGAGATGCGCAAAACTATAGACCTATATCTCTGACGTCGATCTGTTGTAGAATTTTAGAACATGTTTTTTGCTCGAGTATCATGTCGTTTTTGGAAACCCAGAATCTACTATGTAGGAATCAACATGGATTCCGGAAACAGCGATCGTGTGAGACCCAACTCGCGTTATTTGTTCATGAGACCCAGAAAATATTAGATACAGGCTCCCAGGTAGATGCTATTTTTCTTGACTTCCGGAAGGCGTTCGATACAGTTCCGCACTGTCGCCTGATAAACAAAGTAAGAGCCTACGGAATATCAGACCAGCTGTGTGGCTGGATTGAAGAGTTTTTAGCAAACAGAACACAGCATGTTGTTATCAATGGAGAGACATCTACAGACGTTAAAGTAACCTCTGGCGTGCCACAGGGGAGTGTTATGGGACCATTGCTTTTCACAATATATATAAATGACCTAGTAGATAGTGTCGGAAGTTCCGTGCGGCTTTTCGCGGATGATGCTGTAGTATACAGAGAAGTTGCAGCATTAGAAAATTGTAGCGAAATGCAGGAAGATCTGCAGCGGATAGGCACTTGGTGCAGGGAGTGGCAACTGTCCCTTAACATAGACAAACGTAATGTATTGCGAATACATAGAAAGAAGGATCCTTTATTGTACGATTATATGATAGCGGAACAAACACTGGTAGCAGTTACTTCTGTAAAATATCTGGGAGTATGCGTGCGGAACGATTTGAAGTGGAATGATCATATAAAATTAATTGTTGGTAAGGCGGGTGCCAGGTTGAGATTCATTGGGAGAGTGCTTAGAAAATGTAGTCCATCAACAAAGCAGGTGGCTTACAAAACACTCGTTCGACCTATACTTGAGTATTGCTCATCAGTGTGGGATCCGTACCAGATCGGGTTGACGGAGGAGATAGAGAAGATCCAAAGAAGAGCGGCGCGTTTCGTCACAGGGTTATTTGGTAACCGTGATAGCGTTACGGAGATGTTTAGCAAACTCAAGTGGCAGAGTCTGGAAGAGAGGCGCTCTGCATCGCGGTGTAGCTTGCTCGCCAGGTTTCGAGAGGGTGCGTTTCTGGATGAGGTATCGAGTATATTGCTTCCCCCTACTTATACCTCCCGAGGAGATCACGAATGTAAAATTAGAGAGATTAGAGCGCGCACGGAGGCTTTCAGACAGTCGTTCTTCCCGCGAACCATACGCGACTGGAACAGGAAATGGAGGTAATGAGAGTGGCACGTAAAGTGCCCTCCACCACACACCGTTGGGTGGCTTGCGGAGTATGAATGTAGATGTAGATGTAGATGTAGAGAAGCCCGCGAACAACAACACAACGCAAGAGGACGGACACGACCAACGAAGGACAGAACGAATACAACAAGAACGAACAACAGAGACACAAGGAAACCAACACGGCCACTAGTACACGAACAAGGAAGTAGGCTGTCTAGCGCAAAGCGAGGTGTAAACCGACGTAAGCGAGATTAGGCTGACTGGCTGAGCTTTTTTTTCTTTATTGTAATTTTGCACCTCATACAAGGTGGGCTGGCAGCGGCAAATTTTACTCCGCTCTTCAGCCACAAGCAGTACAATAAGAGAAAAAACCAATTAAGATATAAAAGTAACACAATGGTGGTTAAAAAACAGTAGACACAGTAATTAAAAAACATGAAGCCGTTCACACTCAACGAAAAACAAGAAAACTGTCGTCACTGTGCACAAACACTGATGACTTAGACGACACACGTGAACGAAGGAGCGTGGGCGGCGAAAAACACTGAATCACAAACACGACGCCACACACACGAAAAACTGATGGCAATGATCTCCGGCGCGCGAATGTTCACTTAGCGTGTGCGAGTCCGGGGACCTGCCAAGAGGAGAAAAAGATGGTAGGGAGGGAGAGGGGAGAGCAGAGATGTCAATGGCAGAGGAGATGGGGGGAGGAACGAAGGTATGGGGGGTAGGGAAGCCCGCGGGGAGGAGGGGGAGGAAGGGAGGAGGGAGGTAAGGGAGAGAGAAGGGAGAGAGGGTGCCCTGAGGAAAAAACACAGGAAGTGGGAGGGGAGGATCAAAGTTGATAGGAGGAGTAGATGGAGGGGCGGAAGGCATCATCAGGGAGGGGGAGCTGGCGGAAGCGACATTGGGAGAGGGTAAGGAGAGTGGAGAGATGGAGAGAAGGTGCGACGTGGAAATACAGGCGTGGCAGCGGACGGGGGTTGGAGAGGATGTGAGAGACAAGCAGTTGAGGGGGATCTAGTTTACGGGAGGTGTAGAGGATCCGTATTCGTTCGAGGAAAAGGAGGAGATGGGGGAATGGAATAAGGTCGTACAGGATCCGCGTGGGGGAGGGGAGATGGATGCGATAGGCGAGGCGAAGAGCATGGCGTTCGAGGATTTGAAGGGATTTGTAAAAGGTAGGAGGGGCAGAGATCCTGCCAGGGTGGGCATAATAGAGGATAGGGCGGATGAGGAATTTATAGGTGTGGAGGATGGTGGAGGGGTCCAGACCCCATGTACGGCCAGAAAGGAGCTTGAGGAGGGGGAGTCGGGAGCATGCCTTTGCTTGGATTGTCCGGAGATGGGGGGGGGGTCCAGGAGAGGCGACGGTCAAGGGTGACGCCAAGGTACTTAAGGGTGGGGGTGAGGGCAATAGGACGGACATAGATGGTGACATAGAAGTCGATGAGGCGGAAGGAAGGGGTGGTTTTGACTACAATGATCGCCTGGGTTTTGGAAGGATTGACCTTGAGCAACCACTGGTTGCACCAAGTGGTGAACTGGTTCAAGATGGGATTGGAGAAGGTGGTGGGAGCGCTGCAGGGTGGGGGCATGAGCAAGGAAGGCGATGTAATCGGCGTACTGCAGAAGGTGGATGGGGGGGTGAAGGCGGCGGCGTGTCCGCCGTACACAAAAGGTATAGAAGAAGGGAGAGGATGGAACCTTGGGGCACACCGGCGGAGGGGAAAAAGGTGTAGGAATCCGTGTTATGGACGGTGACGTAGGAAGGACGTTGGGAAAGAAAGGACCTGATCAGACGGACGTAGTTAATAGGAAGGGCGAAGGTTTGGAGCTTGAAGAGGAGACCAGAATGCCACACAGGGTCATAGGCGCGTTCGAGGTCGAGGGAGAGGAAGATAGCAGAGCGACGGGAATTGAGTTGTTCGGAGAAGAGATGAGTGAGGTGAAGGAGAAAGCCATTGGTAGAGAAGGACAGCCAAAAGCCACACTGGGTAATGGGAAGGAGGCAGTGCTGGCAGAGATGCTGGTGGATGCGTCGGGTAAGGATGGATTCCAGGACCTTGCTGAAGACCGAGGTAAGGCTGATGGGACGGTAGGAGGAGACAGCGGACAGCGGTTTGTCGGGTATAAGGAACATCAGGATACAGGAGGTTTTCCACAGGTCGGGATAGTAGCTGGTGGACAGGACTACATTAAAGAGCCTGGCCAGGGTGGAGAGGAAGGAGGCAGGATATTCACGAAGGTGGCAATAGGTGACATGATCGTGACCGGGAGTGGTGTTGCGTTTCATGCAGAGTGTAGCGATGATATCCTGAGTAGTGATGGGGGCATGGAGTTCGGTGTGTGCAATGTTGTCCAAGTACTGGAAACCAGGAGTGAGGGGATGGACAGAGGTGTCAGTTCGATCGCAGACATCCGGGAAGAGGGAGTAATCGAACTGCGGATCGTCTGGGATGGTAAAGACATCGGAGAGGTAGGAGGCAAAGTGATTGGCCTTACTAAGGTTGTCAGGGAAGGGTTGATTATCATGAAGGAGAGGGTAGTAGGGGGGGGGGGGGGGGTTAGCTAGGATAGGCGGCGGAAGGCTGACCAGTACTTGGACGAGTTGATAGGAAGTGTAGCATTAAGACGGGTGCATTTCTGTCGCCAGTCCCGGCGTTTCTTAGCCATGGGCAAGTTTCTGATGTGTCGTTGTAGTTGCTGGTAGCGTCGTAGTGTGTCTGGGTCACACGTGTAAAGGAAGGCACGACAGAGACAGCAGGATTCACAGAGAGGGAGGACGGCCTGTGGGGGTATAGTAGGATGGGGGGGGGTGGATGGCGATGGAAGGGATGTGGGTCTCCACGGCCTCAAACAAGGTCTGCTGGAGAACAGAGGCGGCATGGGTAATATCATCAGTGTGGTGGTAGGTGAAGGGGTGGCTATCGACCTGGGTAGAGAGGGTATCCCAGTAGGCATTCCAGTTGGCACGGGAATAATCATGGATGTATTTCAATGGAGGGTTGTAATATTTTAACTTTAATTTTGGTATGAAATCGTTACTAATAGTAGAATAAAAGCGGGTTACAAGCCGTGAGCTGTCTGGGGATGTTAACCGTGCGTTTACTGGGCAACTGTTTCAGCAGGTAACTAGTCTAGGTTTACCACATTACCAATCAGACTAACATTGATTATAATCTTTTACAGTCATACAACAACCGGTAATATATCTATATATAAAAAGGAGAATTTAAATAAAAAGAAAGAATTCAGTTTATATTTGCAAATTTATTATAAAGATTGTTCATTGAAATTTCAGCATATTATACGTGAGGTATAACTGAGCTGGTGCCTTATTTACGATTGTGAAAATGTGAGATTGGAATCTTACTGAACACATAAAATATGGAGCCAAGATTGGGAGACTGGATACAACACTGCATTCATAAAACAACACACAAAGAACATTGAAACACATGCAAGAGAAAGTTAACCACAACCAACAGATTCAAATTTTCAGTCAAAGAAATTACATTCGAAACACAATCCTGTCCGTCATGTAATTACCACACACTGGTATACTAAATTCATATTAACTCTTTGTGAAATCTTCGCGAAAAGAATAGCTGAGGGCTGCTTTGATGATTACACCACATGCTTCACGTGGTCAACTTGGTTTACACAAAGCGTATAACTCCACAATAATTTTGATAATTGAAATAAATTCGATCGAAAAGCAAATTACAAAAGAAAAACCTCGAACTGGTTACTAACGTCTTACTGTTAACCTGACGGGTCAAACAGTTATATAAGCACGTGGTACTGGTCTCGCAAAGTACACCCCACGTGGGTTGAACATAAAGAAAAGTTGCTATATTGAAAATATTGTTAAGACGAGACGTTATAATCACACAAGCATTCGCATTTAAGATTGATCTTAGTTAGAGTTACTGATCAACACGTGGTTCCACTTTACTCATAAAGTAGTGACAAAGCAACTCCCGGAAAATAATATGAACCTCACACGAGAATTACACTACGCTGCAATTTAAGATAACCTTAGATATCTTAGAGCTAAACCCGAAATAAAAGTGATTAAATTCTCAGTTAAGCTGGACTTAACAAATCCATTGTCCTACGGACTTAGCAGACACGCACTTAGCCGGAGATCTTACCATTTCAGACGCTCGCTACCGCCAGACTGCAACTGCCTACTACCAGACTGCAACTGCCTACCACTGGACTGCAACTGCCTACTGCCAGCGTGCTCCTGAGAGTCGCTCACAAAGACAAACGGAAGGGACCAGAGGGGCAGCTTCCTATACCAACATGACAAGGGACGGACCGGATCATACTAAGAATAGAAACCTCTTTGCTTTTAGGAACCGTAGCTACCTGTTCCAACGTTGGTCCTACTGTTCTCTAGCAGACAGCCTTGTCTGCTACCCTCAAGCATGCAACTACAAACACATTTGATCATTCATCCTCTCACACAGAAGGGAAGGGGGATGACAGTATCTTATCGTATACAGTATATAAAAGAAAGCGGATGTAGGTTCCGTATGAGACTGTGTGACATGAATTACATATAAGAATTACGTATAAACTTTGTTTTAAAGTGTAGTAGTGTGACAGATCGTTCTTGTTTGTGTGTAAAAGTAACACGTTCCACTACTCAGTCTCCTCCCAGATAGTCAGAAACGCCACAGTAAATTTAGGAGAGGAATTTACTCCATAAATGACATCAGATTTAAGAAATTAAACATGAAAGGAATCCAACAGAGACCTTTCAGGGTCATTACGAGGGTCGGGACGGGGACGAAAACCGTCTGAAATGGTGAGGAGGACAGGTAGATAGTCACTACCAATGGGGTCCAGGACATCCACCGCTATGTGGCCAAGGAGGTTAGGGGAGGAGAGGACGACATCGTTAGTGGAGTTGGATTCAGGGCAGGTGTGCCTGGGAATGGGGACAAGGTCGCCTTGGAGGGAGGAGAGTAACCGATACCACCGCTGTAACTGGGTGGCGGAACGACTATGGATGTTGAGGTCCGCGGCGATCACGTGGGAGGAGACGATACGATCAATGTGGGAGAGGAAGTCAAAAGGAATAGGGGCGTTAGGGCGGACATAGATGGTGGCACAGGTGATGGTAAGGCCAGGGAAGAAGAGACTAAGGATCAGGTGTTCTGTGGGGTTGGGAAGGAGAGGTTGGAGCCGAACAGGGATCTGGCGTTGGTGACCAATGGCTATTCCGCTACGCGCTATCGGGAGGGGATTATTGGAGTGGTGAAGGAAGTAGGGCGAGGTGTGTACCGTGTGTTGGGGCCGAAGAAAGGTTTCATTGAGGAGGAAGGCATACACACGGTGGGTTGTGAGGGTGTGCAGGAAGAGATTCTTGTTAACAGGAAGGGAACGGATGTTATTGAACAAGATACGGTGCTGTCGTGCCATGACAGGGATTTAGACGAGGGTGTCGAGACGGGAGAAGGTGAAATGGGCCTGATTATGGGAGTAGGTGGCATACATGTTGAGGTGGAAGATGGATCGGGCGGCGAGGGATATCGGCTGGAGGGTGTGGGGACGCTGGAATGGGTGGACATTTTGGACGACGATGGTTAGGAACTTGATGATTTCCTCAGCGGGGGGGGGGGCGAAGGGAATTGAGCGGGGGGGGGGGGGGGGCGAAGGGAATTGCCAGTAGGACCGGTGGGGAAGTCCAGAGGGCGGATGGTGATGGTGAGTTCAGGAGTGGTGGGGGAGGGTCGGGCCTTGTATTTCTGGGAGTAAGTGGGATGTGGGAGGTTACACGTGTTGCAGGAGGGAGGGGAATGTAGGTTGGGGCACTGCCAGAGGAAGTGCGCCTGTTTACAGTGCGGGGAGATAGGGGCCTCGCGGCACTCAGATGTAGGATATGCATTATAGCGCAGACACCTCTGGCAGCGGAGGGATTGAGGAGGGGAATGGGAGGGGTCGACCTTGTACCGTTGGTGGAAGAGGAAGGCACCCTCCTTCAGGAGACGGTCGATGTTCTGAGAACACCCGCATAAGGCACTGGCTGAGCGAAAGGCCGGCGCTTAAGTACGCTATTGAGGGCGCCGCTATTGGCCGCTGGGACCAAGTGTTCCACTGTGGCGCCCTCACACCATAAGTGGGCCAGGAGGTGCGTGCCGCCACAGCTTATGGCCTGACGGTGCAGAGACCTCTATGGGTCTTCGACGTCCATGACGTCTGGCGTGGATTCAAATTCCAAGGCGTGCGGTACCAGAACAGAAGCCACCATACAGGCTGCTATCTGGTGCATGGTAAGTGCTATCGGGCAGGGGTCTTTAAGAGGTGATGAAATTAATATGTGGAGAAGGCATGTGTGTCTTCTGAGACAGCATGAGAAATTTGTCCGTTACCTGAAGTGACGGAGAGTGGGGAATTTCTAACGCACAGGAAGGTTTCCTGTGGTTACTCGGAGCCAATGAGTGGGGCATTGTATGCATGCTGGTACTTCCCCGGCTAAAAGATTTGTATATGCTCAAAGTACAGACGCTTTGCATTTCTTAGAGAGATGGGGATGCTCTGTACGTGAGACAGCACATCTCTGAGGGGTCCACCATACACCAGCATGTTATTGTGAGATTCGCGCAGACTGCAGGGTGGAGGCACGTGGTGATACAGGCAGCGTCGGAGGCCAGGAGCGACTGCAGTGGTGGCGGAAGTGCGTGGCAGCAGCATCAGAGGCAGTCAGTAGTGGCAGCACTGGCTGCAACTTCTGCCTACATGTACAGCGCATTATATGTAACCGTTAAATTAACTGAGCGCCTTTGAAATGTTGTCAAGTAGGAGCTGACAAATTTGTTATTCGTATCTGCTTATTGGCAGATAGCATGTGAGCGATGCAGCTCTCTACAGCCACAGATATTATACAGCAGCAGGCTCGTCAGAGGCGTCAAAGGCCTCGTATATTCGATGACACGGTAAGTAGAAATAATTTACTTTTGCTGGTGTATAACTGTAGCTCAGTGTCATTGTGTACTGGGAGCGTGTATCTACTTCCGATTTTTTTCCAAAATTAATTGCAAGTCTTGTAGTGACATCACACACTACTACTGCAGGGTTTCTTTGTTCAAGATATTGAGTTGTGGTAGGTTACTCGTCTTCTTACTTTTTTTATTCGATCTGGCAACACTGGCTCACCAAGACTGATGTCGCCCACATAGTTTCCCTAGTATTAAAAACAGATTAATTTATGGGACTTGTTTCTTACTGCTCCAGTTACAAGAGGGAAGGTAAAGCAAGTGCTTGGCGCTTATCTGCTACGCCACCCACATATTTCCGCCGGCAAGTCAGTAACTTCAGCTGATATTCAGGTGGATGCAATGGCCTTCCTTGAGTGCCTGCTTTTGGACCAAGGTCTATTCCGTTAGCAACCATGTGGGTTGTGTCAGGGAACAATTACTCATACATTGTGAAAATATTACAAATTCTTGGAGGAGATGGGCTGACGCTGTGTATTCGGTAAGCAGGTGCTGCTCTCTTGTTCATGACTTGGAGTGGTGGCGACGGTCGCAGCCACAGCCACTCACAGTGTTGCCTACACATATCGGCAACTCATTGGCCATGTTTGACCCGCATTTATCCGGCGAATGCAGGTACGAGTTCCTCGTAATCCAAGAGTGTACTTCTACCAGTGTAGTATTTCTTATACACGCAGTGCTTACACATACACTCCTGGAAATTGAAATAAGAACACCGTGAATTCATTGACCCAGGAAGGAGAAACTTTATTGACACATTCCTGGGGTCAGATACATCACATGATCACACTGACAGAACCACAGGCACATAGACACAGGCAACAGAGCATGCACAATGTCGGCACTAGTACAGTGTATATCCACCTTTCGCAGCAATACAGGCTGCTATTCTCCCATGGAGACGATCGTAGAGATGCTGGATGTAGTCCTGTGGAACGGCTTGCCATGCCATTTCCACCTGGCGCCTCAGTTGGACCAGCGTTCGTGCTGGACGTGCAGACCGCGTGAGACGACGCTTCATCCAGTCCCAAACATGCTCAATGGGGGACAGACCCGGAGATCTTGCTGGCCAGGGTAGTTGACTTACACCTTCTAGAGCACGTTGGGTGGCACGGGATACATGCGGACGTGCATTGTCCTGTTGGAACAGCAAGTTCCCTTGGCGGTCTAGGAATGGTAGGACGATGGGTTCGATGACGGTTTGGATGTACCGTGCACTGTTCAGTGTCCCCTCGACGATCACCAGTGGTGTACGGCCAGTGTAGGAGATCGCTCCCCACACCATGATGCCAGGTGTTGGCCCTGTGTGCCTCGGTCGTATGCAGTCCTGATTGTGGCGCTCACCTGCACGGCGCCAAACACGCATACGACCATCATTGGCACCAAGGCAGAAGCGACTCTCATCGCTGAAGACGACACGTCTCCATTCGTCCCTCCATTCACGCCTGTCGCGACACCACTGGAGGCGGGCTGCACGATGTTGGGGCGTGAGCGGAAGACGGCCTAACGGTGTGCGGGACCGTAGCCCAGCTTCATGGAGACGGTTGCGAATGGTCCTCGCCGATACCCCAGGAGCAACAGTGTCCCTAATTTGCTGGGAAGTGGCGGTGCGGTCCCCTACGGCACTGCGTAGGATCCTACGGTCTTGGCGTGCATTTGTGCGTCGCTGCGGTCCGGTCCTAGGTCGACGGGCACGTGCACCTTCCGCCGACCACTGGCGACAACATTGATGTACTGTGGACACCTCACGCCCCACGTGTTGAGCAATTCGGCGGTACGTCCACCCGGCCTCCCGCATGCCCACTATACGCCCTTGCTCAAAGTCCGTCAACTGCACATACGGTTCACGTCCACGCTGTCGCGGCATGCTACCAGTGTTAAAGACTGCGATGGAGCTCCGTATGCCACGGCAAACTGGCTGACACTGACGGCGGCGGTGCACAAATGCTGCGCGGCTAGCGCCATTCGACGGCCAACACCGCGGTTCCTGGTGTGTCCGCTGTGCCGTGCGTGTGATCATTGCTTGTACAGCCCTCTCGCAGTGTCCGGAGCAAGTATGGTGGGTCTGACACACCGGTGTCAATGTGTTCTTTTTTCCATTTCCGGGAGTGTATTTTGAACATAGGTAAATTTCAGAATTTTTGCTATGATGTCATAAATTTAGTTTAGATTTACCGAGATTTTGCCGTGCTATCTTTATTTTTACAAATAGGAGAACAAGAAGAATTTAACACAGACACAGTTACATCATCACACACACACACATACACACACACACACACACACACACACACACACACACACACACACACATACACATACACACCAGTAATATAGGGATTGTGTCGCACGAGTTTATTTTCTTTGTTTATTTGTTATACTGTGGTTTTGGTTTATCTTTAATGTCCCTGCAACATCGTAATTGTTGTTAAATAACTCATAGTGGTAATTTGTTTATATCGTAAGTTGTTTACAGATTGCTTTGTGGTATTCAACATTTAAAGTCCCTGAAACACTATATTTGTTGTAAAATAATTTGTTGTGCTAAAATGCGATAGGACTTTATATATTCTTGTACATATACATATAGAGCATGGAAGACATAGAATAAAATGGATTAGTGCTTAATAACGGCTAAAATGTCGAAAAATGTAGAAAAGTATGTAAAATTGTGGAAAATATGGGAAAATGGATGAATACGGAAAATGGTAAAAATATGGAAAGAATGGAAAATGTGAGTACTTACATGTCTGCTTGGACGGTGATGGTTGATATCTACTGGCACTCGAATGACTAAATTCGCTTAATAGCAATGATATCAAATTTAATTTGTTATTAACAAATACCCATACACTGGTCCCCTCCCTATATCTCAAATTATGAAACTTACAGAATTATAATATGCCTAATAATACAATTAATTTATAACACATACCCACTCCCTGATTCTCTCCTTCGACCTTAAATGACGAAGATCACAAAACTGTAGTAAATTTAATTTAATATTATTTATAACAAATACCAACACCCTGCCCACAAACAAAACTGATAGTCTTCTCCGAATGGCGCACAGAGCTGGAATGGAGAGGCCTATCCAATTGAACTAGTTATAAATGATGAGTCGGTGGGGGTGGGGGTTGGGGGGGGGGGATGGGAGGGAGCTTGAATCTTACTCGTCTACGGGAGTGTGGGCAGGGAGATGTTCCCCGCCATTTTAACGTGTTTCCATTGCTCGAGAAATAGGAGCTGTTTCCTTCCAATTTTATATCAGACAAGCACCTGTGACTGCTATCCAATTATGTCATAATCTGGAATATAACTGGTCTAGTTGCCACTAGATGCCTGGTTAGGACAGGGGAGGAGAATGGAGGGTGATCTCAAATACAGCTACTAGAAGTGTTTAACCTGGCGTCTGAAGTGTCCCTGAGATATGATAATTATCTGAGCTCGTACCGATAACCTACTCTCCATACGATCTTACTTCTGATAATAAGCATAGATTTCGTACTGAATCAAATGCTTTTCAGAAATACTGCATCTACCTGTCTGTCTTGATCCAAAGCTTTCGGTATGTCACCTGAGAAAACAGCGAGTTGGATTTCACAAGATCGAATGATCGATGTTTTTAGGAATCGAAGCTAGTTGGCATGGAGGTGGGAAATCCGTTCGAGAGATCTCATTATATTATAGCTCAGAATATGTTGTATGGTTCTACAACAAATCGATGTCAAGGACATTGGACAGGTAGTTTTGTGGATCACGTCTATCAACCATACTTATTAACGGTTGTGACCTGTGCTTCCATCTACTGGGCACGGTTTTTGTTTGAGAGATCGACGACAGATTATAGCTAAAAGAGGGGCTAACTCAGCCTCAAATTCAGTATAGAAACTGATAAGGATTCCATCAGGCATTGGAGATCTATTCAGTTCCAATGAATTCAGTTGTTTCTCAACACCACTGACACTAATACTTATTTCACTATCTGTTCAGTGATATGAGAATTAAATTAGGGGAATTCCCTTGGGTTTTCATTGGTAAAGGAATATTTGAAAACGGTGTTAACAATTTCTACTTTTTCTTTGCTACCCTCATTTTCACAACCGTTCTCATCTTCCAGTGACTGACCTGACACTAACTTTGGTACCAGTAACAGTCTTTATATATGACCAGAATTTCCTATGCTTTGTTTTATACTTATTATGCAGTAGTCTCTGTTCCTTTTTTAGTTTCTATGCAATACCGTATACCATTGAGGACATCTTCCATCATGAAGTGCTGCACATGGTACACGTCTGTTTAGTATACAGTCAACTATTTTTTTGGACTTGAGCTATAGTTCCTTTACAAGCTCCTATCCTGAACTAAAAGTTTCAAGCTCTTCATTGAGATAGGATCTATTGGTTCTCTGTCTAGCTTGCTGAACATAGAAATTTTTCTGCTTGTTTTAGCTGCCTTTTGTATTTTAGTAATCAAAAATGCTACAACCACCTCATGGTCACTGATATCAGTTTTGATGCGGCCATCCTCAAAGAGGCCAGGCCTTTTTGTTGCCATTAGATCTAATAGATTTCCATCATGACTGGGGTTCTGAACGATCTGTTATAGATGGTTTTCAGAGAAGGCATTTAGTAATGTTTCACAACATGTCTTGAAGTGTCCATCACTAAGAAACTGTAATCTTCCCAGGTAATTGCTGGGTAATCAAAATCTCCATTGAAGATTACATTATAGTTGGGAAGCTTACGAACTAGTGAAACGAAGTTATCTCTAAAGTATTTAGTTACATCAGGAGGTGAGTCTGGTGGTCAATAAAGGGGTCCAATTATAATTTTACGTCCAAGCAATCTCGCATCCAGCTTCAATTCCTTTCTCGGTGGATTTGAGTGTCTCATCTACTGCGACAAATACGCTACCTCTGTTTCCCTTTTCCTTTCGATATACACTTCATTTTTTTCCAATAATCTCACTGCTGTCTACTTCAGGTTTTAACCAGCTCTCTGTACCTAGTATTATGTAAGTTTCACAGATTTTCAGGAGCGCTTCATACTCTGACACTTTGCTGCGAATGCTTCGGCAGTTAACTATTAAAATTTTAAAACTTAATACGCTCGCCCCTGAGGGCATTCCTTTGGATCTTACACTAATAGAATACTATGTCTGAGCTTCCTGAAATGTTTGCAGATGCTTCAACGAACTTCGATGGTTTGACATTGTCACCAGTTCCTTTATTCAATGTGCAAACTGCTTCAGTGGATTAAAAAATTGGTTGACCCTAGATTTCTCCAGGATTTCATGATTGTCGACACGGAAACAGGATCCCAAGCAGATGAAATGTCATAAATGATATGAATGTAATAATATGAATTTATCGATCTCAAAAGTGTTGTCACACAATTTTACACCTCTTCTTCAACAGCGTTTCTCATTAGTTGCCTATACACACACTTAATATTTTCCAAAACTCCTTGATCCATTGGCTGCAACGGTGCCATTAAGTTTGGCAGTAGAAATTGCACTTCAATGCTGTCACCGAGCAGTTGTCCGCGGCTCACATATATTAAAGAACGGGAATTTTTTTCATTCCCCACGTGGGGGTATCTTTTTTCCCGGACGCATCACTGCATTGCAGTCATTCTGTCGTTATTTTTCACGTAGTCATTTTCAATCATCTTATCTGGAAGCTAACGTCTTACTGGATAGCATCCAATAAAAAGGGCCAGAATAATTGGCGTTATAAATTTATTCTGGAGACAACTTTCCAAATGGATTCATTTTCGAAAGTTTCATCAGCTCTTGTATCCCCTTAAAGGCTTTCACCAGTCAATGACAACTGACATGCTCCGTGTCAGTCTTTCCAACTGTGAAACCAACCCTGGCTAGCTGTGAAGTTAGGATCATTATGAGGAAAATTCGTGATTAAACTTATCGCTTCTTCCTGCAATATAGGTCCTGCAATCGTAAAGGCACTCTCCCTCTTTGAACTAAACGACATGAAAAGTGCGCTATCTTTGTTTTTTGTTGTTTCCCTGTGATTTTCGAAACTCGCTTGTCATCATTTTGCAACAAAAGCCTTCAATCTCTTTCTACTTTCTAATGCTTCTTCCAATTGACACAGTATAAGTTCCAACACGAAAATCAGCACCTATGTTTTCAGTTGAATGCAGTGCATCTTAACTCTTTGTCTATGGACTGGGGAGATTGGACAAAATAACGTTGCACTGGTGCAAAAAACGTTCTTGTTTGCGAGTGCTGGGCGAGTTCATCCCGTTGTTCTGAGGAGGCAGCAGCTGACAGCCCCCTGACGGCCGGCGCACTTCGAGGGTTCTCGCTGCTGTCTCTTTACTACATACCATAGCAAAGTAGTCTTCGTCGAGCATCGTAGCTCCTGGGAAAGTTATTAATAATCAGCCAAGTGTGATTACCTGCAATGCTATCAAATTTCTGTCGGGAAAGCAGTGGCAGCCGGTTATTATGTGCTAATGTTCTACAGTACAGTGTAATTATTACACCAAAATTACGCAATTTTTCTTCGAATACGAGCCGGCAATCGTACTAAAATTGCGCCGTTTCTCTTCAAATGCATGCTATTATGCAAATAAAACGGACGAAAACATGCTTTGTCATGCTCTCTCCACGACAACCAGGAACCAGTGTCGTGTGCTGAAATGATAGTTGCGCCCTATGATCAACTCGGAGAACAGACGCACCCATCTGTTTTCGACAGCACATGCTCTGATGTGATGTCATCCCTTCTGACACTATGAGCTACGCCGCTCACAGCACCAGATCAGTAATTTTATTTGAAAATGCGTGTAATGTATTGTGCAAGCGTAGAGAATGAGAAATTTTTGAGGAGCAGTCGACATAACGGCGCTGTGGCTGAGTAGCCACATGCACTGACTAGCAATTTGTTGGCCTGGGTTCGATTTCTGCTGCCACCATGACTTTTTTCCCATTTTCAAAAACATGTTTCAAATGGCTCTAAGCATTATGGGACTTAACATCTGAGGTCATCAGCCCCCTACAACTTAGAAATAATTAAACCTAACTAACCTAAGGACATCACACACATCCATTCCCGAAGCAGGATTCGAACCTGCGACCCTAGCGGACGCTCTGTTCCAGACTGAAGCGCCTAGAACCGCTCGGCCACACCGGCCGGCATCCCATTTTCTTTTATTCTTCACACTGTCAAGAGACTATTTATAAAATTTAATATACGTAAACATTTCAATATATATATATATATATATATATATATTGTATTTGTTTATATGTTCAGATGTGCTAACAAAACTAACGTGGTTCCATTTAAAAAAACGTAGGTTTGTGTTAAAAAACATACTTCCGTGCATTTTTGTATGGTTTGTATTAAACAATTACACTAGCCCCTCTCCTCACGTTCGGTCTGTGGAATCGGTTCGTCAGTATTTGATGTGGTTTACGAAATATATCCAGCGGTAACGTTAGGTGACTCACCCTATATATATATATATATATATATATATATATACCGCACATTGCAAAACATCTACCGCCAACTGTATGCAACAGGTATGGTCGTAGCACGCAAACGGGTCCGTAACAGGCCCGTCACAGGAGAAGCGGGTGCAGTTGGTGTGTTAGCTGCTGTTGCCATGAACCCACACATGAGTACACGGGACATTGCGAGAGCCGGTGGACTGAGTCAGAGTAGGGTCATGCGCATACTGCATCGTCACCGCTTTCACCCGTTTCATGTGTCGCTACATCAGCAATTACATGGTGATGACTTTAATCATCGAGTGCAATTCTGTCAATGGGCATTAACAGAGAATGCGTTGCAGTTTTACCTGTTTACCGATGAAGCGGGTTTCACAAACCACGGGGCAGTGAATCTACGGAACATGCATTACTGGTCCGTGGACAACCCTCGCTGGCTCAGACAGGTAGAGCCACAGCGACCGTGGACTGTAAATGTATGGTGCGGAATCATTGGCGACCACCTCATTGGTCCTCACTTCATTGCAGGGGCCCAAACAGCTGCAACATACATCGCGTTCCTACAGAATGATCTGCCAACGTTCCTCGAAAATGTCCCACTGGAAACGTGTCGACGTATGTGGTATCAGCATGATGGTGCACCTGCATATTCCGCAATTAACACTAGGCTGACACTTGACAGGATGTTCGACGGGCGTTTCATAGGACGTGGAGGACGCATAAATTGGCCAGCCCGTTCTCCTGATCTTACACCACTGGACTTCTTTCTGTGGGGTACGTTAAAGGAGAATGTGTACCGTGATGTGCCTACAACCCCAGAGGATATGAAACAACGTATTGTGGCAGCCTACGGCGACATTACACCAGATGTACTGCGGCGTGTACGACATTCATTACGCCAGAGATTGCAATTGTGTGCAGCAAATGATGGCCACCACATTGAACATCTATTGGCCTGACATGTCGGGACACACACTATTCCACTCCGTAATTGAAAACGGAAACCACGTGTGTACGTGTACCTCACCCCTCATGGTAATGTACATGTGCGTCAGTGAAAAACACCAATAAAAAGGTGTTAGCATGTGGACGTAATGTGCTGTTCCAGTCTCTTCTGTACCTAAGGTCCATCACCGTTCCCTTTGGATCCCTACGTAATTCGGTGCTCTCCGATACACACGATCGAACAGCGGAGGAGTGGTACTCAAGCGTCAACTTTAGGTTACAATATCTCCGGATGTAATTAACATTTTGCAATGCAACAAACGGCACTGATTACGTATTTGTTTATATGTTCAGATGTGCTAACAAAACTAACGGGGTTCCATTTAAAAAACGTAGGTTTGTGTTAAAAAACATACTTCCGTGCATTTTTTTTTATGGTTTGTATTAACCAATTACACTAGCCCCTCTCCTCACGTTCGGTCTGTGGAATCGATTCGTCAGTATTTGATGTGGTTTACGAAATATATCCAGCGGTAATGTTAGGTGACTCACCCTGTATATATATATATATATATATATATATATATATACAGGGTGTTTCAAAAATGACCGGTATATTTGAAACGGCAATACAAACTAAACGGGCAGCGATAGAAATACACCGTTTGTAGCAATATGCTTGGGACAACAGTACATTTTCAGGCAGACAAACTTTCGAAATTACAGTAGTTACAATTGTCAACAACAGATGGCGCTGCGGTCTGGGAAACTCTATAGTACGATATTTTCCACATATCCACCATGCGTAGCAATAATATGGCGTAGTCTCTGAATGAAATTACCCGAAACCTTTGACAACGTGTCTGGCGGAATGGCTTCACATGCAGATGAGATGTACTGCTTCAGCTGTTCAATTGTTTCTGGATTCTGGCGGTACACCTGGTCTTTCAAGTGTCCCCACAGAAAGAAGTCACAGGGGTTCATGTCTGGCGAATAGGGAGGCCACTCCACGCCGCCTCCTGTATGTTTCGGATAGCCCAAAGCAATCACACGATCATCGAAATATTCATTCAGGAAATTAAAGGCGTCGGCCGTGCGATGTGGCCGGGCACCATCTTGCATAAACCACGAGGTGTTCGCAGTGTCGTCTAAGGCAGTTTGTACCGCCACAAATTCACGAAGAATGTCCCGATAGCGTGATGCAGTAATCGTTTCGGATCTGAAAAATGGGCCAATGATTCCTTTGGAAGACATGGCGGCCCAGACCAGTACTTTTTGAGGATGCAGGGACGATGGGACTGCAACATGGGGCTTTTCGGTTCCCCATATGCGCCAGTTCTGTTTATTGACGAAGCCGTCCAGGTAAAAATAAGCTTCGTCAGTAAACCAAATGCTGCCCACATGCATATCGCCGTCATCAATCCTGTGCACTATATCGTTAGCGAATGTCTCTCGTGCAGCAATGGTAGCGGCGCTGAGGGGTTGCCGCGTTTGAATTTTGTGTGGATAGAGGTGTAAACTCTGGCGCATGAGACGATACGTGGACGTTGGCGTCATTTGGACCTCAGCTGCAACACGGCGAACGGAAACCCGAGGCCGCTGTTGGATCACCTGCTGCACTAGCTGCACGTTGCCCTCTGTGGTTGCCGTACGCGGTCGCCCTACCTTTCCAGCACGTTCATCCGTCACGTTCCCAGTCCGTTGAAATTTTTCAAACAGATCCTTTATTGTATCGCTTTTCGGTCCTTTGGTTACATCAAACCTCCGTTGAAAACTTCGTCTTGTTGCAACAACACTGTGTTCTAGGCGGTGGAATTCCAACACCAGAAAAATCCTCTGTTCTAAGGAATAAACCATGTTGTCCACAGCACATTTGCACGTTGTGAACAGCACACGCTTACAGCAGAAAGACGACGTACAGAATGGCGCACCCACAGACTGCGTTGTCGTCTATATCTTTCACATCACTTGCAGCGCCATCTGTTGTTGAAAATTGTAACTACTGTAATTTCGAAAGTTTGTCCGCCTGAAAATGTACTGTTGTCCCAAGCATATTGCAACAAACGGTGTATTTCTATCGCTGCTCGTTTAGTTTTTATTGCCGTTTCAAATATACCGGTCATTTTTGAAACACCCTATATATATATATATATATATATATATATATATATATATATATATATATGTGTGTGTGTGTGTGTGTGTGTGTGTGTGTGTGTGTGTGTGTGCGCGCGCGCTTACAAACTCTAGGGACTGATCAATGAGAGGATACGGAACAAAATGGATCTAATGAACTTATGTCTGAAAACGCATGGTTTCCATGCAAGAGACCATTTATTCAATCATACTTTGTTACGGGCATTGGGGTCTAATAAGCGCTGTACCAAGCAGCCACAGTTACAGTGTGCGTAGGTTCCTCCCATATGATGGTACTGTTCCTCATACGTCATGCCCCAGCGCTCTCTCCTGCCATAGTAATTGGTAATGTGGTGCCCGATTCACTTCTCTTGCTGACTCACCTTGTAGTGGATGTGATACAGCGTTGTACACAATGGTTCCGTATTCGAATCGAGAGCTTGCCAAAATATTATTTACTTACGGAAAGGCAAATGGCAACGGGCGGTTGGCAGCAGTGCTGTATCAAGAGACCTATCCCCGCCGACAACAACGACAGCGTTCAATGTTTGCAACAGTGTTTCGCTGTTTGTCTGAGACAGGGTCATTTCAGGAAGCAGGAACTCATGAAGGACGTACCCGAAATGTTTGGACACCAGACTTGGAGGAAAATTTGATTAACACTGTGGAAAGCGATCGCCGTGTCAGTATCAGGCAGCTGGCTCGCCAGACGACCATGTGAAACATTCTCCATCACAATTGTTACTACCCCTATCGCTTACAGCGTGTGCAGGGTTTACTAGCGACAGACTTTCAACATCGTGAACAGTTTTGTCACTGGTTTCTTCACTAGGCAACCACGATTCCGGGATTTGTATCATCTATCCTATTCACATATGGGGCCATCTTTACGCGGAGTGGTATCTCCAAATTTCATAACAGTCATCTGTGGGGTAGTGTGCAGAACCCCATGGTAGGGTGACAGCGTATCATCAGCATCGGTGCAGCCGGAATGTGTGGGCCGGGATAATTGGAGATCTATTTTGGGATAAATCTTCCTTCCACGTCGCCTAACCGGCCGGAACTATCGACGTTTCTTGTGGGTGGCTTTACTTCCCGTGCTGGAAGAAGAGCCACTGATGATACGACGGGTTAGGTGGCTGCTGCATGATGGTGCTCCAGCCCACTTCGCCGTTAACGTCCGCACGCATCTCAGTCCTGTCTTCCCTGGTCGATGGATCAGATGAGGGGTCCAGTTGCATGGCCTGCTCGTTCACCGAATCTCAATCCGTGCTATTTCTGGTTATAGAGCCAACTCAGAAGTATCGTGTGTGCAGAGCCCATTCCAGATGTGGAGACACTGGAGCAGCGTATTCATGCTGCCTTTGACACTACTCGGGTGCATCCTGGCCGATGGGAACGTGTGTGAAAGAACACGCAATGGCGCGTACACGCATGCATTGAGGCATGTGGAAACGATTTTCAGCACATACTGTAACTGCGGCTGCATAGTACATCGCGTATTAAACCGCAGTCTCTGTAACAATGTATGACTGAATAAATGGTCTCTAGCATGGAAACCATGCATTTCCGGACAATCCCTAGAGTTTGTACACGGCGGAAAAATCACCCTGTATAATTAATATATTCAGTTTAATTATAATTACCTCCCTTCCAAGTCAAAAGGGTGTTGGCCACTGCATTGTAGCACATTGGTAAAATTTTGCTCGGGCCTCCATTGCGAAAAAACAAATAAGGAATCAAAAATCTCATTAAACACTGTGCTTGGGAGGGTTGTAGGAACCACTAACTGCTCCTGTCGATCAATGAAGAGAATAAAGGATAGTAGCTACAACTCTTCAGAAGGTTTCACTACTTCGGGAGGATGCGGAAAATGAGGAGAAAATTTTATTTTGAAGTAATATTGCTGAAAAGATTGTCAGCAGGGCTCATACTTAATTTCCACGTGACAAATGTTCTTCGACATGCATTTTCACTATCATAGTAAGCTACGTTGTACATTACACTACAGTTTTTACGACTTTTTGTTTTATAAAATTTCCTCCTGCAGCACATGGTCGGTCGAGCTTTGCTCGGTTGACCCTTTTCTGGTACTCCAGGGAGAAATTATTGACTCTAAACGTCTATATTTGTCGAATTATTGATCGTACTGACACAAGCTGTTAATATAATCATTTGGGTACTTGCTAGTTGTAGCTTACAAGTTGCGCGAGGTACACGTTTGTCCACTGGTTTTAGCTGCCGAACTGCACCTCCTCTACCGCGGCTGAGTCTTGTTGCACGTTAGTAAAGCCAAGCGTGACGTCATTATGACGTGTACACGTTCCATCGAAGGCGGGAGGGGCCGTGTATCGACTTTTATCTTCGTTCGAGATGCTAAACTGCGGCAGCCATTTTTGCAGATGAATTAAAGGAGCGGCTCACTACATCTTCAACTGATATATTCACTACAGTTTTGGAAGCTACAGATGTCTCTATTTTCTTTAGAAGTATGAACCCGCCAACTTTTGGAAAAAAATACCCCACCACTAGGCTACCTAATTGAAAAAATTGGCTATTATCTAAACATAGTCACTGTAGATCAGTCATTTAATTACAGATGGATGGTGACAGAGATCCCATGTTCAAAGCTACTGAAAATTATTTTTTTTTCTACATCTACATCCATACTCCGCAGGCCACCTGACGGTGTGTGGCAGAGGGTACCCTGAGTACCTCTATCGGTTCTCCCTTCTATTCCAGTCTCTTATTGTTCGTGGAAAGAAGGATTGTCGGTATGCTTGTGTGTGGGCTCTAATCTCTCTGATTTTATCCTCATGGTCTCTTCGCGAGATATACGTAGGAGGGACGTTTTCCAGTGTATACTGATATAACGTTGTCCTAATTCGTCTACTAACTGTATGTCAAGCGAATGAATTTAAAAAAAAAAGAGAAACTGTTTGAAATTGTTTCGGTGAAATGCCTGTAGTGTATATTGCATTAATAATCAATTGCAAGCGCCAGATTTCGCAAAAGTGATCCGTTATGCAAGGTTTGCCGCGTAGTTATTGCCAACGCGTGAAATGTTCAGCAATGTTATGACGTATCCTTCCCGAGTGAGATTCATACCAAAAAAATGTCACTGTGATAAACCTGGTTTCGAGCGATCAGCTGTCTTCGGCATATCTATGTTTTGAATGCTTCTACGACCGGTATCATCCAAAGGGAATGCACCAAATCTTCCTGAAGAATAAATATATCAATAAAATACAAGATTTAATAATAGAATTTACATGAGAATGAAATATCAGAATATAGAAAGTTACAAAGGTTGTAACCCTTCAGCATACCATACTCACATACATTATACACTATGTGATAAAAAGTATACAGACACCCCCCCCCCCCAAAAAAAATCATATTAGGTGCATTGTGCTGCCAGGTACTCCACATCAGCGACCTCAGTAGTCATTAGACGTCGTGAGAGAGCAGAATGGAGCGCTCCGCAGAACTCACGGACTTTGAACGTGGTCAAGTGATTGGGTGTCATTTGTGTCATACCTCTGTACGCGAGATTTCCACACTCCTGAACATCCCTAGGTCCACTGTTTCAGGTGTGATAGTGAAGTGGAAACGTGAAGGGACACGTATAGCACAAAAGCGTACAGGCAGACCTCGTCTGTTGACTGACAGAGACCGCCGACTGTTGAAGAGGGTTGTAATGTGTAATAGGCAGACATCTATCCAGACCATCACATAGGAATGCCAAAATGCATCAGGATCCACTGCAAGCACTATGACAGTTAGGCGTGAGGTGAGAAAACTTGGTTTTCATGGTAGAGCGGCTGCTCATAAGTCACACAACACGCCGGTAAATGCCAAACGGCGCCTCGCTTGGTGCAAGGAGCGTAAACATTGGACGGTTGAACAGTGGAAAAACGTTGTGTGGAGTAACGAATCACGGTACACAATGGAGCGATCCGATTGCATGGTGTGTGTATGGCGAATGCCTGGTGAACGTCATGTGCCAGCGTGTGTAGTGCAAACAGTAAAATTCGGAGGGGATGGCGTTATGGTGTGGTCGTGTTTTTCATGGAGGGGGCTTACACCCTTTTGTTGTTTTCCGTGGCACTATCGCAGCACAGACCTACCTTGATGTTTTAAGCACCTTCTTGCTTTCCACTGTTGAAGAGCAATTCGGGGATGGCGATTGCATCTTCCAACACGCTCGAGCACCAGTTCATAATGCACAGTTTGTGGCGGCGTGGTTACTCGACAATAACATCCATGTATTGGATTGGCCTGCGCTGAGTCCTGACCTGAATGCTATAGAACACCTTTGGGATGTTTCGAAACGCCGACTTCGTGCCGGGACGCGCCTCTCCTCAGTGCAGCACTCCGTGAGAATGGGTTGTCATTCCCCAAGATAGCTTCCGGCACCTGACTGGACGTATGGCTGCGAGTGGAAGCTGTCATTAAGGCTACGGGTGGGCCAACACCATACTGAATTCCAGCATTACTGATAGAGGGCGCCACGAACTTAACCAGGTATCCGGATACTTTTGATCACATCGTGTATAATAAACGTGTGAGACTTATTGTGAAATCCATTTGTAATTTTACAATTAACGTAACACTTGTAACATCCCATTTGGAAAGAAACATTCGTGTAGGAATCTTCTACAGGCATAGGTAGATAAATGTAAATTATAGAGATGAAATAAAATAAATAAAAACAGTAATCCGAGTTTCGATCACTGGGCGCAGAATCAAGTAGCCATGTCGCTAAACAGTGAGCCAGCATTTGATCTGAGGATATCGAGGGGTAGCAAGAACATAAAGTACCTACAAAATACCTCAAAAACTTTGGCCGCCATTTAAAAAAAAAAGATGTAGTACCTAAGGATAAGCCGAGAGATGGGTTTGTTTATTGTGACTCCTTTTCCACTGGGCGAACTTCCTGGGAAATCGGGCAATGGCACTTGCCGTGTTCACCTTGTAAGTATGTGATTGGTTAAAGGATGTTCTGCTCGACCACCTTTTTGGCCGCATGGGGCCAGATGACAGGCCTTATTTTCTTTGTCCTCCACGTTCGACCGATCTGACGCCATGCGATTTTTACCTTTGAGAGTTAATAAAGAATTATATCAATTTGCCTCCACAACCAGCTGATCTATCTGACTTAAGGAACAAAATTGAAGCACTTGTTGCTACAATTACTCCAGACACACTGATCAAGATTTGGTAATAACTCGCCTATCGAGTCGATGTGTGCCGTGTGATGAATGGTACTCACATTGAACACATGTAAGGAAAACAATGTGAGTTGCTCATTTGATGCATTATTCATAATTGTTTAGTTGAATGTAAAAAATGCTAGACAGCCTTAAGACCCCGACACTCATTTTGAAACACCTTGTACAGTGGGGAGTATCTACGGACAGCCCATACTATCGTAAGGTTCCAGAAGAGGGGCAGTAGCCTTTCCAGTAGCTACAGGTATAGCATTCTGGGTGATAGAGTGATATGGTCGTGTAACATTAGCAAACATGATCGTGGTATGTTGGTGAGAAACGCAGCCATAATATTTTCCGAGGCTACGCAACTCTACTTCATGGGTTAAATATGGCTAAAATAGTTGCGTTTCCAGGTCGGGAATACTCAGGAGGAGGTTGTCATCAGGAGAAACAAAACTGGCGTTCTGCGAGTCATGGCGTGGAACGATATATCCCTTAATCGGTCTGGTAGACTAACGAATTTTAAAAGAGGAAAGAATTTCGTGACGTTAGATATAATGGAAATTAGTGAAGTGCAATGGCAGCAACAATAGGACACATCCTCAAGGCAGAATAATGTCATCAACATCAAAATAAGCAGATGTAACGCAGGAGTAGATTTACAATGAAAAAGAAAACGGGAATACGGGCAAGTTACTACAGACGGCATACTGAACGCATTATAGTACTCAAGAGAGACACGGAGCGAACACGCAAGGGAAAGCTACCTGGCAGCTTTTGCACTGCTAACATTCAGCGAAAGAATCGTGAACAGATATTGTATATTCAGAAAAGAACTGGACGCACCGGAAGATTCCAGACGGATTATAATTAGGCAACGACTGAATGAAACAGGGCAAGGAATAAAATAGAAGACGAATGGAAGAAGTGAAAAGAAACTTTTAGAAATGAAATAACGAAGGCAGGAGAGGACCAAATAGTCAGAAAGACACAGTCCAATAGAAATCCTTGGATTACACACGATATGTTGAATTTAAATGATGAAAGCAGAAAGTAATTATAAAAATACATCAAATTAAACAAGACAGGAATGGCTAGGGGAGAAAAACAAAGCTGTAGAAGTAAGTATGACTATGGGCAGATAAATGCCGGCTATACGAAAATTTAAAAGACGTTTGGAGGAAAGGGAAGCATGTTTATGAATATTACGAACACAGATAAAAAGCAAGTGCTAAAAAAATAAGCGAAGGCTGAAGCCCTGGATAGATTGTACAGAAGAGATGTAGAATGAAAAAGAGCTTGAAGATAATATTATGGTAAGGGAAAAGAAAGTAGAAGATGATGAGATTGGAGATGTGATACCGCAAGGAGAATTTGACATAGCACTGGAAGACCCAAAGAAAAACAAAGAAGTTGGAGTAGATGACATTCCCTGAAAATTATTGAGATTTTTGGGTGAACATATCATGATAACATTGTTTCACATCATATGCAAAATGGATGAGAGTGGCGAAATACCCCCAGGCCTCAAGAAGAATGTAATAATTCCTACTCCAAAGCAAGCAGGTGCAGGCAGGTACGAATATAAAGGAACCATCATAGTTGCATTATTGGCACAATCAAGGAGGATCGGTTTGGGTTCTGTAGAAATGTAGGAATACGCGAGGCAGTTTGATCCTTATTTTACAAAGTGTACTGAAGAAAGGTTAATATACATTTCTAACTCAAGAATTTTCAGGTATGGCAATGGCAGTATCTGGAGCGCTTTAAATAGGGGTTTGCAAGGGTATCTGGGTGCTGTATTTTCAGTTGCCCTTATGATCCTCCTTTGTGTTATGAAACAGTTTTTGCTTATTGGCGAGTTGCCCCAAAAGTTACCCCATATCACAGTCGTAATTCTGCAATTTTGTATTTCATATTATACTCCTGCAGTAGTCTTGTCTGTTATCAATATATTTGTGTCATCCGCAAGGTTTATATGTTTCTGGGAATTGCTGGATAACTCTAGGTCATTGGTAAATATTAAGAATTACACTGTGCCCAGAATAGATTCTTGAGGGACAACGTACATAATTTCTTTTCTTTTACAGTGGCAGGTATATGTTCTCTTCCTTGGAAAGACAATTTAAAAAATGAAAACTGAGATTTGCAGATGTAACTGTATCACAGACTGCAAAGAACTTGGAAGATCTGTCGAAAAAAATGGATAGTGTTTTGAAAAGAGGCCGTGAGTTGAATATCAACAAAAAGAAAACAGGAATAATTGAATGCAGCCGAAATGAATCGGGCATAACACTTTAAGTGAAACATGGAAGATAAACAATTCAGACAAGAAGAGAACAGAAGCGTTTGAAATGTGGTGCTACAGAAGATTGCTGATGAGATAGATAGATATTGTAATTAATGGGGAGGAACTGAATTGTACAAAAAAGGAATTTATGGCACAACTTGACAGAAAGAACAGATAGCGTGGTGGGACCCATTCTGAAATATCAAGGAATCGTCAATTTGGTGATTCAGAGAAGAGTGTGCGGCTAAAATTACACAGGAAATCAAGGCTTGACTACAGTAATCAGGTATAAATGAATGTTGGTTACAGTAGCTGTGAACAGATGAAGATGCTTGACAGTGTAGACTAGCATGGAGAGTTGCATAAAATCACACTTGAGGCATTACACTACAACTGAATCAGAGACAACGAAATTTTGACCAGTTAGCAAAGACTAGCATCACGGAAGGAATACATTTCTGTGTACAGCTACATCAGACTCTGTAACCATTGAAAATAAAGGGGCTTTTGATGATCGGTATCGATTCTGGAAAACCTCTCAGTTGACGGAAGGACAAAACTTTGCACGGATCCAACAACTTTTTCCAAAATAACACGGTATTCAGAGTCCAGACTTTCACGACGTCATACATCAATCATCACAAAGCAAATTACTCGCGGGAGTAGTCCTGCACACCTCTACAGAGTCAAAGTTTTAACATCTTCATACTGTAATATAGGATGGTTTGTGAGACGTACGAGTATCTCTACTTACTGTGATACGAAGAACTTATGTGCTATAAATCAAAAGCGAGACTATTAACCTATTATCAATATGCAACATTATTTTTCGTAGCTTTAGATATTAGTTGTAATACCTTTTAGTGACATTATACAACACAGACACAAAATTTCCCAAGTAAGACATTGAAACTGACGTTGTTTAAAAACCAGTGGTACCCAGACTAAGCTATTTCCTAACTAAGGTACGAGATTCAGATTCTCGAAACTCCTCTAGCATCAAATAAAGAATAGTAATAACTGGAAATAAGCCTACTGACTTTAGTTTAATGTTTAATCTGTAAGAATAACGGTCCTAACTTTGCAGCGATTTTTTCAATCGGGACCAACAGAGGAGAAAGTAATTCGTCATGAAATTATCCATTTCATATCGTGGTTAACTGCTGATTAGAAAGAATAAAATTAGCGCCAGCACTTGAATGTAAGTGATGCATTACAACGAAAGGTTTTAAACAACTGGGGCTAGCTCCTTCACAGAATAAAATCCTATGTACTACCGTACGTTCTACAGGCATTCGACATCTCATAACTGACAGCACAGTAAAGGAACTGTAGATCTGCACTGAAATAACTTTGATCTCCCTACCTGGTAGCAGGCTCCAAATAGTACGTGTCGTCGCCATAGTGTAACTTCCCAAAGAAACGACCATTGCTGAGGTAGCCGTCAAGGTCTCCAGTCTGAGGCCTTTGTACGTCGTAACCACGCGCCACCTTCAAGTGGGCATCGCTTAAGTTCAAGCGGGTCCCACCTAGTTCGATGATAGTTTCCCGATTTACGACGTCGACGCCTGCTCCCAGGGGTTCCTCGAACACACAGAAGACGCGACTATCGCCGTCGATGGGGAGTGACAGTATGGAGCATTCCTCGGGTAGTGACCGCTTCGTCTGCCTTGCTAGGGGCCTGTGCACCTCACTGGACACCACCAAAACGTCTCGGAAGTGTGTACTGTCTGCTTCTGGCAGAATGTGAAATCTCAGCACTGAAGACGTGGGTGGCACAATTGAACACAAAATTATCAGGGTGTAATATTTTATGACATTTCTAATTTCGGAAGGCATCGTACAGACATTTTGTCAGAATGCCAGAGATGAAACATAGCTTCATCCTTCGTAATAACAAGAGTGCCAGAGATATTTGTATTTCAAAAGAAGTGTTCTGTTTATTGAAAGAGGGTCACGTAGCTACGAATTTACAGCAGCAATAGTGAATCTGTTGGATACCTAAACAAAACGTGGATTTTTACGCGGTGAAATAAGCATTCTTTATTACTTGTCTAGTTTGACTAGTCGTTAAATGAATAATCGAGTATGCGTCAGACTATAGAATCAGCATGGCGACTATAACATCTTATCTTTGGACGTAATTTGAACCGAAGAGAAACAGGAAATCATGTGAAACAGATTCACAGACTAATAAAAGAAACATTTATCGGGAAGAGGACGCATCGGTTATCGAGAAAATCTCTATAGGTGAAATGTAGGAAACTGCGGAGCTCAAACTGAATAAAAAACATGTTTGTCGTAAAACAATCGTAACTAGTGCTGTAATGCAAGCTAGAGCTCATTGTCAGATCAAGTGGAGAGAGTGCGATACAACGTTACAAATGTATGTATGTATCAAGGGAAAATCGCAAAAAGAAATTTCGCTGCATTTATCGTATAAAACATAAAAAAGGTTTACAGCTAGAGTGGATAACCCGATATATAGTACGAACTAAAAAAATATACTTGCAATTTGCTTTTCGTGATTGTTCTTATAAACAATGTGGGCCTACAGCACAGATAAACCTGATTCACTACTAGATCGACAGATGTCACGAACGTGCATAAATGCTGCGTCATCGAGCCACATGGAACTGAATAACAGAAAATCGGTGAGACAGCTTTTCGTGCAAGTTCATGCATACAATGTGAGCCTGAAGTACAGATAAACCTCACTCACCATAAGATCAGCGGATGTCAGGAGCATGCATAAATCGTAGAATCTCACAACCGACGACGATATACTTTAGGCCCTTAAGGTTCTCAGCGCCTCGTATATAACTTATGCATGAGGAGTAAATTGGATCGAAACAAGAGAAAACGTGAAAAGGAGCAATGCTATGAAACAGTTCGAAATACTGTGTGCACTACAGTCAAAATGCTCTAAGAAATTACGTCACAGAAGCCATCAGCATTACGTTGTTGCTCAAAATTGACGCCTAGTACAGCATCGCAAATTCCTCTTGACTCAAACTAGCCTTCGTACACAATTGCTGTACACCTGTGATACTCTTCAAAATTCATGAATGAATTTTCGAGTTCGAGGAGGAGGAGGAAAGAGCTGAATGATATCGTACGCAAAAAATTAAGCACTGGTACGCTTGTTTTATTTCGCGGTTCTTGCATACTATTACACAGGGTGGTCAGATACAGTCTGTAAAGTTTTAAGGATGTTTCAGGGAAGATTGTGATGAGCAATAATAATGAAGAAAGCAATTCGAAACGTTGCGCCGTTGCACAGACAAGTGGGCCGAGAGTTACCGCTTGTTCACATGCGCATTACCAGTTAAAATTTGCCTTTTTTGGAGGTGATAAATTTAAGCTAGGTGACGTTTGGTTTGAGTAAACCAAACAAAGTCTGGCGACGCAGCCTGGCAGGCTTCTTGAACTGGCGCGCACGACGACGTGATTGGCTAACTTAAACGCTAAATAACTCGGAAACGGCGAAACGTATCGAATTTCTTCCTTGGTAATTATTACTTAGCACAACATCCCCTGCAACACTTTTATAAGCTTTTTAGATTATTTCTGGCCACCCTGTATAACCTTCTGTAGCGCCATTAAAATTATTTGATAGCTAACATTTCACGCGTTGTAGCTGGTTTCCTCCAATCACGGCGCCCAACGTCCCTCCTGAACCGTTCGCCGTTGCCAAACTACCACAACAATTAGATCTAGTTCCTTGCGCGGTCTTCTTTCTTGATATAGTATTTGAATTAGAGATGGGTCGAACTCGTTCATTCCTGTGAACTACTTCATTCATTTCACTCTTTGACGTGAAGCGTTCAAATGAAGTAGTTCATTCAAGAAGTACGGAAGCCTGACGAAGTTGCCCAGTTCGCCGCTCAGCTCCGGCTACGCTCGCTTCGCCTCGCTCGTACAATAAAGCTTCGTAATACTTCATAATTTTACCAACATATGGCCGAACTATGCAGCAACGTGCACGCAACGTTTTACGCTCTTACAGCGTCCGAGTTAAGGGTATACGGAACGCCCTATGCTTACAATGTTAAATTGAGCTAAAAGTTAGGAACATTTTCTCATTTGTTATTTGGACGATACTCTTGATTTTTTCACAGAACGCAGAGATATGTTCTGCTTTTGTGCTGAATTATTAATTTTGAAAAAATAACGTATAGTTTTTCAGATATTTTATTTTTTGTAAATGTTAAAAAAAGTATTTTAAAATTTACATCCATTAATACAAAATAATTCCACATATCTTTTAATTCAGATATATTATGAGGTCTTAAGGAACAACTACAGAAAATTTCATCTTTCTACTATAAATAGGCCCTGAGAAAATGTACCTTATACACAAAAAACTAAAGTTAACGGGAAAATAGCTTCAAAGTTTTTACTTCAGTACAAGTGTGCTCCATAGCTTGTATCATCAGAATCGTCCAACAGCTTCCTCTTAATGGCTCTGCTATGCTGTCTAGCCATCTTTGAATATACTTTTATGGCATTATCTGAAGACCTGAGCCGTTCCTTGTCCAAACAAAGCATAGCTGCGGCAGTTCGTAGTCCTACACAGAGCCCCAACTTCTGCAGAACTTTGCACTTTGTTATATTGCCCTGATTGAATGATGAAACAGCATCATAAACGCCAAAGTGAAGTGTTTTTATACCCACAAACACAGTTTTAGGTAGTCTATTCCATATCACATGGTTCACACACTCATTTGGATTTTGAGTCCGGCCATGAAGACATTTCTTTAGTAGACTAATATCTGCAAGGTCTCGCAATATTGGTTTTATTTCATCCATTATGGCAGGTGGCAGGTGATGAGGGTGATTGTATTGTTTCTTAGTGACCTTGCCTCTGTTGTACTTGCACCAACTATCGTCTCCTTTTGGACATAGCCCATGTTGGGGATTCTCATTGTTTGAAGCTGTATGAAAAAACAGAGCCCAGACTGCTCTTCTCATTAATTCTGCATCTGCTGTATTCTGTCTTATTGCTAGACCATAGCACTTCTGAATATGATCTATTGTAGCATCTGTCAGTCTATTTTTCCCATCTAAAGTTTTTCCATCGCTCAATTTCTTGCCTTTCATGCTAGCCTTGAGCTGTCGAAGTCTTGATCCCATCCTTTTCTGAACATGGCCAACACACTCTAGTTTGGAAATTTTCACATCGTTACCATAGGGTCTCAGTTCCTCAATTTCTTTGAAAGCCTTTGAGTCACCATCTCCAAGATAATTTATGTATCTAACGTTGTACCATTTTACTGAGCGTTGATAAATACTTCTTACACCAGCAACTTCCATACCACCACTTGACCCATAGTAATTTGCCATGCACTCCTCTTCATGTTTAGTTTTCATTTTCTCCTTGCATCTGCAATGCTTGGAAAGTATTGCCACATCAACTACCTTACCAGTGTCCACACTTGTAACTGTTACGACACCATTCAGAGATGTGTGGCCTCTCTTCTGCCAGCTTCCATCAAAAGCTATGGACAAGTCTCTGCTATTATTATTTTCAACAATTGCTTCCTCAACAGCATCTTTCATGTTTTCCTGTGCCACATCTTCTACAGCAGAGCCTATTGCAATTATGTGTTCGTTAAATTTTGACGGTGGAGGAGGGAGGTTTATCACACCACACAACATGGCACCTGCAGCCCTGCCCTTTCCTATACACCGTAATCCATAAACCAGTCTAATGTTTATATCGTATAGTTTACCTGTATCTGCAGTAACATGTGAGGAATTGAAGAAAGTAACACTGTGTTTGCAATAACTGCACACCAACTCTAATTCACAAGCAAGTCCTACATGTAAGTTTGTTTTCAATAAAACACCACATTTTCCACATTGTTTGCAGCACACATTGTTCTCCAAAACGTCTGATAATAAAGAGACGTTAATTACCTCACATTTTGTAGTCCCAGCATTTAGTTTCTTGTATTCTTCTTCAATTCCAGCTAGTTTTCTTCTTGAAGCACTTTCTGGTGTAGTGGCAGCAGCATCACTCAATGTATCACTACCAGTGTTGAGGTTAGTCGCTACTGGGACATCAGATACTGATGATGAATCAGACGAATTTTTAGTACACTTTACTTTCTTGCGCCAATGTACACACTTTCAATACCTTCAGACTAGGTCTTGGCATGTTGAAGAAAAGAAAACTCAATGATTTCTCCACATACGACTTTCACAACAATGACATGGATGTACTCACAAAGGAAACAATACAAATGGTGCAGAATCTATTGTCAACTGTCTAGCAGTGTAGCCAACAGAAAAGCTAACTCTCTTGTGCTCAATTATATCTCTGGCAAGGCTGTCTATATCAGGTATATTTCGCGTCTCATATACAAGGTGCGGAACATCGTGTGTCGAAATTATTTTAAAAATTATTTAAAATAGTTCTATTCACGTCATCCAAATATTTTATACATGGTATTAAACGGGAGAGTCTAAATTTTTCGAAAATGCATTTACCCAAAAATCGATTTTTTCATCGAAAAACTCATTCCGTATACCCTTAAATAGAGCATGGTCGAAGGGGGCAAAGGAAAGATAAACAGAGAAGCCTGTCACATATAAAGAAGGTATTACATTTAATCTTGTTCGACATTTTCTCATGAAGCGCCCAAAAAAGTCTTTATCTGCCAAATGGAACATTATTTGTTGTATTCATGGACTGAAAACTAGGGCTACCAACGAAATGCAGTCCAATTTTATGTTCCTTTTAAAATTTAATCCAAAATAGAATGAGTATGTTTA
This sequence comes from Schistocerca nitens, assembly GCF_023898315.1. Classification (NCBI taxonomy): domain Eukaryota; kingdom Metazoa; phylum Arthropoda; class Insecta; order Orthoptera; family Acrididae; genus Schistocerca; species Schistocerca nitens. Next base: position 278,366,135 of record NC_064618.1, on the reverse strand, counting down.
CACTGTCACAAAGTCTATATACCTACGTGAAGTAATTATTCAGAAGTTTTTCTGTAGATTTTATTTTTGTTGAGAATAATAACCCTCCAGATTCAAAATGTAAACTGTCACCTGTAGTCATTGGTACGATTTCAGGTAAAATCCCTCTTTCTGTGTTATTAACAAACCTTTTATTTTCATGTTGGCTGTGCGTGCTCACACAGCCAGCCTCTTCGTTTGTATCTTTAATATTCATTTGTCTGCAAGCGCTGCCCGTAGACGCGAAGTTTAACTGCACAAATAGCCACGGGTAATAGCCACTGCAGAAAGCAACTGACGCTGCTTTCCCCTCGCCCCTAACCTCCCCAACCCCTCGTAAACTATCGTTTTCCACATACACCGCACGATTCGTCGACAGGCAGTAGAGGAAGGACTGTAGTGAAGGGAGAATGAGTGACGTAGCGCCGATGTAGCGGGAGAGGGTGAGTGGAAGAGAGTAAGTGAACTAGAGAAAAGTGTGGAGTGTGCTATCTGTGAAGAGTTTGAAGTACCAGTTCATTGAAATTGAGTGGTTAGTTCACACTTCACTGGAGTGAAGCGTTCATTTGAACGACTCATTCACGAGCTCCCCATCACTAATTTGAATCCCAAATCCTGGGTCTGGCACTTTTACTTCGCATTTCATCACACATGACAGCCACATCAAAACAAAACACACACACACACACACAAAACGATGCTAACGAAATACACACGTTTCTTACACAGCAATCGATTCAGCGTCATTTACACAATTACATAATCACAGAGATCGGCTTACATCAGACAAGCTTCGGACAACATTGCATGAAGCCGGATTTTTGAAAGCTCTCAATTATTGGTTGCGACAATGTAAGAGATTTTTGCAGTGGAATGGTATAGCATTGTGCTTAGTGTGTAAACTGGACCTGTAGAAGATCGAAGGTATGAATCTCGTCAAATGCAGCGAGGTTTTTAATTTTTCTAAATCTAACCAAAAGACTTTCATTATCGTTTTTATTCAGTTAATTGGTTTGAATGCAATTTTTCTATTTCTAATATCTTGTCACGTCTATTTAATCACTGTATAGACTTTTTTATTTGGACTCATTTCTCTTCCTGTCACTCATCTTTCGTTTGGAATATGCACGTGTCGCCTATAATCAACAACCAAGTGCCAACCAGGACTGCTCATCAACTGGTAACACGGGATCCTGTGTACCCAGCGTGAGGATAGTTTCAGGTAACCAATGACAGTGAGAAATGACAGTTTGCTTTTATCATTAAAACTTAAATTTTGCTGTGGAAGATGGCGATGCAAACAAACATATTATGCAATTTTTCTGTCTTGAGTTTGCTCGTAGAGGCCAGCCTTAAACGCCATGGACAAAGCGCCTGTGATTTTAGTTCTCCCACAGATTGCTGATCGCAGTTTTCTAGGGTACATTGCACATCGTGAGGTTCTGGCTAGGTTAGGATATGACTTTAAATTCAGGGCTACAGTATCCAGCGTCTGCTGCAGTTCAGTCGTTGGTCACTCAAAATCAGCTGTCGGCAGAGCATTTCCCAGTTCTGTCACATCTCGCGGCAGCCGCTTCCAACGTTACTCTGCGTTACACATTAAAGCATTTGTGAAGTGACCCACTATGTTTGCTTGTTGCTTGTAGTCGAGTGGTAGCCGGCAGCGTATGTGGCAACATAGTAGCGTCAAGTGACAGACGTCAACTATCAAGTAATTTTAACGGGACTGTGGTAAACTAGGCATCTGTTGTTAATATCAGGTACAACATCACTATGCCTGGTGGCAGTGTTCTGATACGTGTTTGTCCCGTCTTCAGCTCCAACAATCATACTTTTTACCTGTATTTATGGTCGTTCACAACCCTGCACAAATACGTCGCAAATGAAACAAGAAATTTCAGTGTTTTTGTCTTCAAAGAAAGGCCACTGTCTCACAGTAGAGCATTCTCCTTCGTAATTCTTTTGGTGTTTTGCCTTTTTTGATTAACTACTTTTCCTGATGTCTACACGATAACTCTTCATTTTTTCACGTATTATATAACAATGGCTTGCATCTGAATAAGCCTCTCTTGAGGTCTCTTATAATATCATCTATAATGTTATTAATATCGAACAATTTGTCTCCCGCTTCACAGTTTCCACCATGTCATTCGAGCATCTGTACACGATGCCTGAGCAATCACACCTGGGAATATCCGGAATGAGTGCAGTGAGAATTAACCCTGTATAGACGGAGGCATTTCTTGCGCCATGACTAGCGTTGCGAGTAAATTGCTTCGTATGAACAGTTACCTTGCGTGCCATCTGGAGGCGTGCCATCGAAATGCTAATAAATGGCATGCAACAGAACGGAGCTATATTCCGCGCCATAGTTATTTCATTGAAGGAGGTTAGGCTTTCATCTCATGCTGAAATTATTGCGAAGTGTACGCTTTACGCTTGTGTCAGAACTTAATAAAATAAAAGCTTCGACAAAGAGTGGTATGGGATCTGCTGACGTATTTGAAATAACGGTGTGGTAATTTGAGAAACTTTTTTTTTTTGTTTTGGCAAGGAATGAAGCTTGCACCGCAGAATTTGCACAAGAAAGCACGGACTAACTAAAAACAGTAACGTGACAGTAAGTAATTTTTACCCTTCCGTTCCTCTGCAGTTAGCACAATAAGTAAAAAATATTATCTGATAATTGGTTTGTCTTGGCGAACTTCACAAGATGCATATACTAACATACAGGTAATGCATATGAGTAACTCACATGTCTGATACCTTTAGTTTGCAGTTCGAAGATTGTGGATTTGAACCCCACTAATATCCTTATTTTTTCTCATTTGTAACTTAAAATTAAATACGTTGTGAAGCTGAGTTTGTGGCCCATGATCTTGCACCGTGTCTCGTACTGAACATAAATATCGTCACAAAAAAATATAAAGTACACACTGCAAGCTGTGTACAATTGTTATCATTATTTTTCATGATGACTGTCTTGTCAGTGAGATTCCAGAGTCTCCTATAGATGTTAGTGAAGATTTCTTAATTACAGACAGCTAAAAACAGGGACTTTGAGAAACGTCCATAAAATATGCCATAGAGACAACGGAAAAAGGGAAGAGTACCCACAATGAAGAAGAAAATGCTATTTTGAAAAGTGCTGACAATGTACTGACGAGCATAAATAAACCAAAAACTGCTCCAAATGATGTTAAGGTATTTGGTTCAAATGTAGCTGCTTCTCTACAGCAAATAAAAAGTAAAACTCTGGTAATGAAAGCTAAGAGAGAAATATTTAATATATTGCTGTACAAGAGGATGACCCGGGCAATAATGAGTAGCAAGACTTTTTATTTGTATATTTTGAGAAAAAGAATTATTTATTTCTTTATTTGAGTAATAACAAGTTCTATGTTTTCATTAAAATGCAACTGCTCAATATCTATAAAATACAAGTTGAATGCAGGGCTTTATCCTGAATGTGGATTACAATTATGCCAAACTGAAATTACAAAATATATTGCTAATGCCAACTAAGTTAATTTATAAATATCGTACAGTATCCTGCATACCATATTAACTTTTTAGTCATAATTTACATTACTTACTTTCAGTATTTGGCACTGTATCTGTACTTAAAAGTTTATACAGATTCCCACTGCCACTGTACATACCCAATAGCGTTGAAATATTCCTGAAGAGTATCCCTCACTTTCCTAACTTCTTTAACTGACTTGTATTGGCATAATCTTCCTATGCCCCTCAGATTATTTTGTTGCCATTCTCCTAGAATGATAACGATGATTTGTGTCCTCTTTCTTTTCCAGTTGTCCAACATAATTCTTCCCACTTGTGTCCAGTAAAAATTTATGTAGCCTACAAATAAACTTCATCCAAACAGGCCACGGAAGGTCCAATGGTATTGACTCGCCGCCGTGTCATCCTCAACCCACAGGTGTCACTGGATGAGGATATGGAGGGGCATGTGGTCAGCACACCGCTCTCCTGGCCATGTGTCAGTTTACGAGACCAGAGCCACTACTTCTCAATCAAGTAGCATACCTACTGGCAGGGTCTCCCAAGCCGGACTGGTCTCAACAGAGGAGCCAGACGAAGTGTGTCCCACTACATGGGCAGGAAGGGCTCTAGATGTGTAGTGAAGCCAGCTTCCCTAGAGGAGTAAACCTCATACAAATCCTGGTCCTCCAGGTTGGGGGTTGGGCATGGGGCTAATAACCCCATATTGTAAAAAATAATAGTATTACGGAAATTCAACAGAAGCCTCAGAAACTGGATGGAAAGCATGTATCACAACACCGGCAAAGGAAACGTATAAAGGATCTAACAGTAGCATCATGGAATGTGAGGACAATGCTTCAGCCTGGGAAAATGAAAGAAATAGCCAATGAAATTTTAAAATTCAAATATGATATTGTAGGGCTACAGGAAATAAGATGGCAGGGGAATGGGCAGATAGATAAACCTGAGTACTCATTGGTATATAGTGGACCAGAAGAAAGAACAGGCCAACTTGGAACAGGGTTTATAATAACTAGGGAAGTTAGGAAAAGCCTTCTAGAATTTGAACCCATAAATGAAAGGATGTGCAAACTCAGACTAAAAGGTAAATTTAGGAATATATCAATAGTTAATGTACATGCACCAACAGAGGAAAAAGAGGATATAATTAAAGTACAGTTCTACAAAGACTTGGAAAAAGTATACTGTGCAGTACCTAAATATGACCTGATGCTAGTAATAGGAGATTTTAATGCAAAAATAGGGAGGAATGAACACCCATATGGTGTTTCTGGAAAATATTCACTACATGAAGAAAACAATGAGAATGGAGACTTACTATGCCAATTCGCAGCAAGGAATAATATTATTATTAAAAGTACCTGCTTTCCACATAAAAGGATCCATCTGGGTACTTGGAAGTCTGCAGCCAATGGAGTAGTCAATCAGATTGACCATATTTTAGTGATTGCACGCCACTCCACGTCAGTTACGGATGTACGGAGCTGCAGAGGATCACTTTTTCATAAAATCAGTTTTGAGAGAGAAACTATCACTAACAAATGGCAACAGAATGGGAAAGATGATGAAATGGAATACAGACCAACTGAACATCCCTGATGAAGTAAAAAAATACCAAGTAACACTTAGCAGAAAGCTGAGCAATGAAGAGACCACAGTAGGAGTAGATGAAAGGTGGAACAGGTCTGAAAAAGCCATTAAGGATACTGCAGAGGAAATAATAGGCATAAAAAGGAACAGAAGAACCCAGGAGTGGTTTGGTGAAGATTGCAGGTCAGCAATAGAGGAAAAGAACAGGGCAAAAACAAAAGTGCTACAGAGAGAAACCAGAAATAATGTGGAACAATATAGAGAATTAAGGAGAAAAGCTAACAGGCTGTGCAAGAGAAAGAAAAGAGAGTGGAATAAGAAGAAATTTCAAGAACTAGAAGAACTAAAGGAACAGAGTGAAATAAGAAAGTTCTATCATGCCATAGGAAAAATGAAGAATATATTCCAACCAAAAACAATGGCCTGTTCCAGTAAAGTTGGGAAAATGATAAGGGAGGAAGAACAGATAGTGGGAAGATGGGCAGAGTATTTCAAAGATACACTAAGCACCAGCCTAGAAGATGAAGAGACAGCTGCACAGGAGGGAAGAGTGGAGATGGAAGTAGACAATGAAACCAATGAGGCAAGAAAGCCAACACTACAAGAGGTCTCCCAGACTGTGCACAAGTCAAAAAACAATCGAGCCCCTGGGGAAGACAGCATAATTGCTGAATTAATAAAAACTGGTGGTGAGGCTGTAGTAAAGGAACTGCACACATTAATATCAGATATATGGGAAACAGAAACTATGACAGATAATTGGAAAATTGGAATATTAGTCCCCATTTATAAGAAAGGGGACAGAACAGCATGTGAAAACTATAGAGGTGTAAAACTCCTAAGTACAGCTTATAAGATCTTCACAAGTATATTAAACAAAAGGATACGGAAGTGTGCAGAAGGGATACTAGGGGAATATCAGTGGGGCTTTCGACCAGACAGAGGAACAAGTGATCAAATATTTGTGATAAGGCAAATGATGGAAAAGTTCTATGAATATGATATAGATCTGCATTTCTTATTCATCGATTTCAAACAAGCCTTTGACAGCATAAATCGACAAGAACTATACAGAGCACTGAAAGAAGTTGGTATATGTGCTAAATTAATAAGACTAATCAGAATGACAATGACAGAGACAAGAGCCACAGTAAAGGTCCTTAGCAGAACAAGTGAAAGCTTTGACTTTAATAAAGGTGTGAAGCAAGGGGATAGTCTCTCCACTGTCCTATTCAACATAGCCCTGCATAGTGGAGTAAATAAAATCAACAAAAGGGGCACCACATTCATGGAAACTAGCCAGATATGTGCATACGCTGATGACATTGCTATAGTAGGAAGAAATACCAATACACTCCTAGAAACATACCAGGCAATGTAAATAGAAGCCTTGAAAATTGGCCTCATAGTAAATGAAAAAAAAAAAACAAAATATATGGTAATGGCACAATCTGAGGCCAGAAGAACCCCTAAAAACCTAAACATGAATGGGAAATGCTTCAATGGAGTGTCCTATTTTAACTACTTGGGAGCCCTAATAACAAATGATAACAGTATTGGAAAGACTATAAGGGAAAGAATACAACCAGGAAACAGCTTACTTTGCAAATATGCAGCTTTTCAAAAATAGCCTTGTTACAAGAAAAACTAAACTGCTAATATATAATTCCCTAATCTGTCCAGTTATCACATACGGCTCAGAGGTATGGACGTTGACAGAACACGATAAAAATGCTCTAAGAAGCATCGAGCGGAAAATACTACGCAAAATCTATGGGCCAATAAGGGAGGGAGAAGGCTGGAGAATACGCTACAATGCCGAATTACAAGAGTTAATACAAGGCAGGGACATAGTAAAATTTGTGAAATCACAGCGAATACGATGGCTAGGACACTTGGAGAGAATGGCAGAGGATAGAATTCCAAAGAAAATGATGAAAGGTATGATCCATTCAGTTAGGCGAAAAGGGAGACCTAGAAGAAGATGGATCGATGAGGTAATAATGGATATCAGCAATATGGGAGTCCGGGGATGGAAAAGAGCAGCAAATAACCGAGAAGTGTGGAGGAAGTTTGTTGAATAAGCCAAGGCTCACCAAGGGCTGTAGAGCTGCTGAAGAACTAAGTTAATTTATAAATATCATACAGTATCCTGCGTACCATATTAACATTTTAGTCATAATTTACATTACTTACTTTCAGTATTTGGCACTGTATCTGTACTTAAAAGTTTATACAGATTCCCACTGCCACTGTACATACCCAATACCGTTGAAATATTCCTGAAGGGTATCCCTCACTTTCCTAGCTTCTTTAACTGACTTGTGTTGACATAATCTTCCTATTCCCCTCAGATTATTTTGTTGCCATTCTCCTAGAATGATAACGATGATTTGTGTCCTCTTTCTTTTCCAGTTGTCCAACATAATTCTTACCACTTATGTCCAGTAAAAATTTATGTAGCCTACAAATGAACTTCATCCGAACAGGCCATGGAAGGTCCAACAGTATTGACAGGCCGCCATGTCATCCTCAACCAACAGGTGTCACTGGATGAGGATATGGAGGGGCATGTGGTCAGCACACCGCTCTCCCGGCTGTATGTCAGTTTACGAGACCAGAGCCACTACTTCTCAATCAAGTAGATCCTCAGTGTGCCTCACAAGGGCTGAGTGCATCCCGCTTGCCAACAGCGCTCGGCAGACCGGGTTGTAAGTAGGCTGCTTAGGTTTTCTTATTGGTAACGCCACGTAGCGCTCTGTATGAAAATCACTGGCTGTGCTGTGTGCAGTCTGTGGCTAGTTTGCATTGTTTTATGCCATTGTAGTGTTGGGCAGTTGGCTGTTAACAGCGCGTATCGTTGCGCAGTTGGAGGTGAGCCGCCAGCAGTGGTGGATGTGGGGAGAGAAATGGCGGAGTTTTGAAATTTGTAAGACTGGATGTCATGAACTATTAAGGTAAATACATTGTTTGTTCTCTATTAAAATCTTTCAATTGCTAACTATGCCTATCAGTAGTTAGTGCCTTCCGTAGTTTGAATCTTTTATTTAGCTGGCAGTAGTGGCGCTCGCTGTATTGCAGTAGTTCGAGTAATGAAGATTTTTGTGAGGTAAGTGATTTGTGAAAGGTATAGGTTAATGTTAGTCAGGGCCATTCTTTTGTAGGGATTTTTGAAAGTCAGATTGCGTTGCGCTAAAAATATTGTGTGTCAGTTTAAGCACAGTCGTATATAATTTTTCAAAAGGGGACGTTTCATATGTCGCCCCTTAGCCGAGGATACCTCACTGGAATCTACTGATTTTTTCTTGTAGTTTGTGTAATTAGTGTAGCTTTTGTTTATTGCTAGCGCGTAATTATAGAGAGAATTTCCTTTGTAGTTGTAGTTTTTCACTGTTGTACAGTAAAACAGTTGTGGCATGCATGTAGATTTGCAGCAAGTATTTCGCAGTTGCGCTTGCAATTAACTAGATATTATTTTCAGTGCTATGTTAATGTGTTCCCCTATTTTTGCTCTTCAGATTGTGTTTTTCTGTGTTGTCGTGTGAAATATTGTGACAATAATGGCGTGTGAAAAACGTAACACTAGGCTCCAAAGTAAACTGAGAAATGACAGTGAAGACGAAAGCAGTGTGTTAGCACCACCGTGTAATGAATTAACTAATGTTCAACATAGTAATTTGGTAATTGTGCATAGGGAAATGGAGCGGTCGGCAAACAATGGCGTAGGCAGTGAAACAATTAGTGAACAGGGAAGCATTATCGATCGATCGCTCGGCAACAGCTCGCCTCAGGAATCCGAAATGACAGGACACAATTTTCCAAATACTGTAGATTCAGGTTTTGCGTCCTCACCGTTTTCTCAAATAAGTCAAGACACATTTTCTGCTTATCAAAATGTGAATGTTGCCCGTGCAAATGCACTGCCGAAAAGCGTAGAGGAACAGATTCCAGACACTAATGCATTGTTATTACAGCTAATGCAACAAATGGAACAAAATCAGAGACAAACACAGCAAAAGCTTCAAAAGTTAGACACAATGGAACAAAATCTTCAAAAGTTAGACACAATGGAACAACACCAGAGACAAACACAGCAAAAGCTTCAAAAGTTAGACACAATGGAACAACACCAGAGACAAACACAGCAATAGTTAGACGCAATGGAACAAAATCTTCAAAAGTTAGACACCACACTTGAACAAACACGTGAAGATTTAACTACTGAGTTACATAAAATCGAATCTAAATGTCAAAAAAGTCTGTAATGACGTAAAAACACAAATTTGTGAGCATTTCCAACCTATTTTTTCGCGTCATGAAAAGGCATTACAGAATCACGAAGCAGCCATAAAAGAACTGCAAACTATTGTTCATGAAAATCACGACACCTTGCAAGTTAAAATTGACTCAGTTGCATCTACCGATTCGGTTATGCAACTTGCGAAAACTCAGGAAAACTTAAAGGACACAGTAGATACGATTTCAACACAAATGGACATCCTGAAACTTGGTTCAGAAAAACACACTGAGGAAATAAGTTCACTATCGGAGAAAGTAGCCGAACTTTCGTATCAGTTCACTAACTTATCTACAAAGGTGGATGATGATCTGAGTGACACAAGACCTGTAGCCTTCATTGACACAGAAGAGTATGAACAAATTAAGAAATTCAAACAAAATCAGAATCAAATTAATATGCAACACAAAAGAGAATCTGGGAAGTACAAGATCAGTTGGCACAAGTAATACAAAAATTACATATGTCAGAGGACACTCGAGCTCCAACACGGGAAGAGGGACTTAGAAATACGGAACAACCACAAAATAATAACACAGGACACTTCGGAAATTATGAAAGAAATTGGCAAGGCACACCGAATTTTGAGATGGAACCGCCGAAATGACGTAACAATAACCGACATGTGACTCGCCGACATGATGATTTTGACTATAAGCTGTTCATTACTACACGTAAATTCAAAACATTTAAGAATTCTGGCAACGACATTCATCCACAAGTATGGCTCCATCAATTCTCTCATTGTTTTCCTCCTAACTGGTCGTTAGAGCACAGATTAGAATTTATGTGTGGCTACTTAGAGAACCCATACTGCCCCTCAGAACTCATACGCATTTGCTTAATCAAATTACCTGAACATTTACGACATATTATTTTGGCAGGACGTTGCAAAGACGACATTGAAGCTTTTCAGGGGCTCTTACAAGAACTGGAAATTGACACTGACAATCGCGGAACGCGAAAACAGGAGCACAACAATTACAGGTCACATCCGTCACAATTCCGCGATGACAGAAATAATAACTGGACGCGACAAGGCTATTCTCATAACACAAATCGTGACCAAAACAGACACCACCCGTATGACAACCGTTGGCAGAGTAGTAATAATTACAGGGAAAGATCACCTCTCCACGGTAATGACTATCTATCACAGAGACAATCAGAGAAACAGACAATATGGGAACCAAAACAATTATTATTACGGGAGACAGAATAACTTAGACGCAACGGCCCAGCGCGCAGTTACGATTCAGGGAGAAATTCTCCACCACTTAACCGACAAGAAAGAAACTACAGTAACTACCGACATGACGACAGAAGATATGATCGTAACGACAGACCTGAATTGCATCAGAACTGGCGGGATTTAAACAGGGTAGGGCCCTCTCGACAAGGTGAATTTGTAGAAGTTAGGTCTCCAAACCCCAATAACGACGCGCGCCAACAAAGAGACAATAGGCAATGACTCATACCGCTGGCAGCCACAAAACGTACGTATGAAACTAACGACGCAGCTGCCGTAGCTAGTAATTACGTAAAAATGGAAGACATTAGGGACATCTTACTCCAAGAACACGACGTAAAACATAACAACATTGCATATCCTGTGATTCACATTATAGTAAATGACGTAAAATTTACGGCAGTACTTGACTCTGGCAGTCCCATTTCAGTAATTAGTGAAACAGCCTTTAGCAAATGCAACAAATCGAACGATTGCCACACACTTCCGTTACGTAAGATTAAATTACAAGGTGCAATCGTTGGAAAAAGTGTAGATGTACGCCAACAAACCAACTTAGAATTCTTTTGTCAAAGCCACAGCTTCTCTATGAACTTTCTTATTGTTCCGTTATTGTCGACGGAAATTATACTGGGAGTAGACTTTTTGAATGAATACAAAGCACTTAAACTTTCACGATGCTGAAATAAGTTTAGAGAAAGAAGGTAAGTCAATAGCTTTGAAATTTGAAGATTGGCTCTCAAACCATGACGAGGAAATTAATCGGCTTTACCTTATGTTAGACAACAGTTCGGAATTTTCGATGGAACTTGACACTAACAATCACTCTGCAAGTACTGACAGGGATGATATCGACGGCGCATTTGATACTAATGAGTTAATTCAGAATAAAATTCAAACAATTGAGAATTGTAATGACACTGATAGGGAGGACCTTTTTGAGATTTTACAAGCACATTCCACAGTTTTTACTCACAAAACAGGAACAATTAATGGATTTCAATACCAATTTCGTGTTCGTGAGCATACTAAATTTTGTGTTAGACCATACGTAATTCCGGCGCATTATAGGGACCGTGTTAGAACAGAAGTACAATCTATGCTTGACGAGGGCATTATTGAGCCTGCAGTAAGCTCATACAACAATCCATTACATGTTGTTGAGAAGAAAAATGGATCGATCAGGCTTGTCTTAGATTCGAGACAAATCAATACTATCATCATTCCTGAAACAGACAGGCCGCAAACGTTGGAAGAACTTCTTCAAAATTTTAATGGTGTAAAAGTGTTGTCTTCCATTGATCTCAGATCCAGATTTTATCACATCGAACTTCATCCAGAATGTAGAAAATACACAGCTTTCCTTTGTTTCGGCGTTTGTTATCAGTTTCGGAAACTTCCTTTTGGTTTGAACAGTTCTTCGGCAGCATTCATTCGCGGGCTAAATTCCATATTACCTGAGTTCTTAAAACGTCACATCACCTTATATGTGGACGATATTCTAATAGCAGAAGCTTCATGGGAACAACATAATCGCATCCTCAACAGTTTGTTACGTATTTTTGCAGAATCTGGAATTACAGTTAACTTGGAAAAGTCTGAATTCGGTAGGTCAAAGGTGAGGTTTTGGGACATATTATTTCTTCTGAAGGCATTCAGCCGGATCCTGAAAAGTTGGAAGCAATCAGAGCCATTCCAGTTCCATCCACAAAAAGACAAGTCCGCAGTTTTCTAGGTCTCGTAAATTTTTACCGTCGTTTTCTGAATATGCAAATTCTAGTTACACCAAAACTTTGTTCTCTCACTGGAAAAAATACTATTTGGAACTGGGACGAACAAGCACAGTTGGAATTCAATTCTTTGAAAGAATCGCTACTTAACGCGCCAATACTAGCTCATCCAGATCTGTCACAAGATTTCTGCCTCAGCACGGATTCTTCTAAAGTCGGTCTTGGAGCCCATTTATTTCAAGAAGCCACAGAAAATGACACTACTGTTCAGAAAACCATTGCTTTTGCAAGCCGAGTGCTAACAAAATCTGAAAAAAATTATTCCGTTACTGAATTAGAAGCTTTAGCTATCGTTTGGGCATTTAACAAATTCCGTTTCTTTCTTTCTGGTAAGCACGTAAAAGTATACAGTGATCATCGTGCATTACAATTTCTTATGTCTTCAAAATTAAATCATGACAGGTTAAAACGTTGGGCATTGTTTCTGCAAGAATTCCACTTCACAATAGTCTACATTCCCGGCAAGGAGAACATTGTTGCGGACGCACTGTCACGCGCACCGGCTGGGCTTAAGAAAAGTAACACAGAAGGCAACCTCGAGAAAAATTTCAGTATTCTTTATATTCAGAAAGTCGCCTTTGAAAACTTCATCACCACATCTTTAAAGGACATTGCTCATGAACAAGATAAAGATCCGATTTGGAAAGACATCAAAAGTAAATGGCATGAAAAGCCGCACACTCAGATTCGGCATTATTATCTGGTTAGAAACAACATACTGTTCAAACGCTGCACTGTTGATGACAAGCTATGGGTACTTTGCATTCCTGACGATTTTGTTAATAAGCTCATTTGGTACATTCATTTCAGCTATGCACATTTTGGTCCACGAAAATGTTATCATATTCTTCGGACGACTTGTTATTTTAATAATATGGAAAAGAGAATTCGAAGAGTCTTGTCTATTTGTAAACTTTGTCAAAAGGCGAAACCATCTACTATCTCACATCGTGCTCCGTTGTTTCCTATTATTCCTTCTAAATTAAAAGAATTTGCTGCTGTTGATCTCTTGGGACCCCTTGTCAGAACATCGAATGGATTTTCGTACGTTCTAGTCGCTGTTGAACTTACTTCAAAATTTGTTTCTTTCACTCCGTTACGTAAAGCCACTGGACGGTCTGTATCCAACGCCTTTATTAAAAATTTCTTATGTGAAGTTGAACACGTCAGTAAAGTCATTTCAGATAACGGACCGCAATTCAGATCTGCTGTTTGGTCACGCATGCTTCGGAATCATAAAATCAAACCTGTTTTTATTTCATTGTACTCACCACATTGTAACCCGTCTGAAAGGATTATGAAAGAAATCAATAAGATTTGCAGACTTTATTGTCACAGAAAGCATCAGCATTGGGACAGATATTTACACTTATTTCAAAATGTGCTGAATAAAATGCCTCATGATTCCACTGCTTTACCACCTACTCTTGTACTGAAGAATGAAGAACCACCGAACAGAATCAGAGAGCTTGTACCTTTCCCGAATACACGTAAACTTCGACACAAGGACATAATTGATTTGGCTATTAAAAATATAAAATCTGCAGCAAACAAAAGAAGAAAACTACACGGTAAAGCAAATGCAGAGAAATTATGCATTGGTCAGAAAGTTCTCATTAAAGCTCATTCATTATCACATAAGAAGAAACACTTGAGTCACAAATTCTTTCTTGTTTACAATGGACCTTACAGAATCCGACGTATACCACATGATAATTGCGTTGAAGTTGAAACTCTGCGTACTAGGAAGAGTAAAGGATTGCACCACATTTCACATGTAAAACCGTTTATTGAAAGATAATCTGTTTTTTAACTTTGTCTTTGCCATATAACTTTTCACTTTACATCGCTAGTATGCTTTGTCAGACTTAGAATCTGTTAACATGCAACAATGTTTCAAGTTAAATATCCAGTCAAGAACCAAGAGAACTTATTTAAACAGAAACTACGAATGCATTGTTATTGTGAACAGACGACACAGTGTTATTGTGTGTGTGCATTCTTGCTTGTTAGTTGCACGATTACGTAACGACTATAAGGCTCACATACTTAGAACATTTACCAGTACTGCTAATGAGATTTTAATGCAACATTTTGGTTTACTTGAAAATACATTCTGGATTTAAAGTACTTTCTGTGAGATACCAGATGACACAGTGGTTAGTTTATGTGACAGCTACACGATTTTATCACGACGCTACTAATGAGTGACAATTTACAATGTTGCTTTTGCGGTGTTTCTGTTTTATATCTGCACAGTTTTTCTGAATTATTCTGGAAAGTAAAACATGTTTTAGTAGTAACTTTTGAGGTATAGCTACAATGAGACAGCCTCTTTCGTAGCACAACAATACGTTACATTATAGTACTTTCTTGATCACGATAAGGTACGTAATAACTACGATATCTATACGCAAAGCATTTCACTTTCGTTTATGATGAGGTAAGTACATTGACTTCAGCAGAACTTTGCTTACAGAGGACGATAACTACGACACTTCCACAGAATTATCTTACAGCAAGACGCACATTTAGCGCTACAGGACACGCATTTGAGTGCTTAATTTTGTACTTAAACTATTTATTTTTCAAGATTTTTGAATTACAAAGAATGTTTTCCGTGATACATTTCATTCCATTGCTGTAATCTGTAACACCTGAGGGTATAATTACATTAATCCTCAGGGGGGTACACGCTTACTTTGTGTACCATGTGTTTGGCAAGCACAAGGAGCCCTAGCTAATATGGTATTTGCTTATACAACTTTACACATCAGTACCATATTTCTGTAAGACAGAATTACACAGCTATCTGATCATTTAACTGAGAGAGACAAACATTTTTTTCTACGCCAGTGACCCATGTTTACACAATTACACAGTTGGATAACTTCACACTTATGAAACTGTATTTTGTCTGTACTTTGTGAACTCTTCATATTTTTTCGGAACCATTGTGATACTATGAGAGCTTTGAATGATGTATTTGGTATGAGATCATGATTTTTAAAGTACGTTTGAGGTAGATGACACTATTGAAATGAGCAGAGAATTTTCTTTAGGTTTTGAAATTATTGCAGAAAGCTACGACGTTTTTGAGATTTGACTGAGGTGTTATGATGTTATTATTACGATGACGATGTGTATTATGCTGCTGAGGTATGTTTATGATTAATAAGCTGATGCTATATGAGTTAATATGAGTTATTTGATTATGCTACGTATCTGTTATGATGAAATATAGAAGAAGTGTCGACGATTATGTATATGTGTAAAAAGGTAAGGAATAATGAGTAGTGGTTAGGAACGCTGATTTGTGAAAAAGGTTGTTGGAAACCAAGAATCGTACTTTAAGAGTTATGAAATGTGTGTATATGCGTGAATGTATCACAATGCCGACGAAAATTTTTTGGACACTTTTATATTAATAGGATTTTGTTTCTACAGATTTGTAACGCAAATTCTTTACCTGTGAAATATTTTTATATGAGACTGTCACTGTAGCGGAAACTGCTGTCGTAAATATTTCCGTAAAAAAGTTAAGTGACCACCTGCACGTAATGCGTCGTGGGCACCCAGCTGTGTCAGACGCCTAATGAGTGTGTGCCTTTTCAGAGGCACAGGTAGAAAAAAAAGGGAGGCCATTATCCTCGCTATTGACATTCCTTTGTAGAAAGCATCGCAAATACGATACGCTCAAACTTGAAAACATATGATTATACTGTGGAGCTCTTAATTTATGATATTTACTAAAATGCCTAATGAAACGATGAGAAACATTTCACGGCTATTGTCTTGCTAGTTGAGAGAAATGCCATATGGCTTGCTTTATGTATTTATTTACTCATTTTGTTTAATATCAAGTTTCTAGCTGCAGCAGCATTGGTTAAAATAAAATTTAATAGATGTACTAATATAAATATTTCATGCCTACAGATCCAGTAAATAATTTTATGATCTATTCAAAAAAGGAAGGAGCATAAAAAGACATATCCCTTCACAGGAATTGCATACAGAATTTTCTTTTCCACTACTTGGTCATTTTTTTGGTAGAATAACTTCTTGTGGTGCACCACTTTAATTACATAGACATTAAGATGTGAATATACATTTTCCTTGTCTGCATTGTTGTCTTTAATGTAATATTTTTTCTGCTTGAGCTATGTCATGTTCAGATATAAGTTATTGCATTTGCTGCTGCTGTTTGCCAGGAATAGTGCTACTAAATTTCATTTTGTTTTACTCTGTTAAGCTAGTTTTACTACTGATTTATTTTTCTTGTTGCTGCACATTGGCTCATATTAGTTGTAATGTTGCATTGCTTGGTAATTTAGATTTACTGTAGCTTGTTTTGCAATTTTCCATTTTTTTGTCATTGCTGTTTGTGTTAATTGTTTTGTGCTGCTGCATTGCCTCGTCCCTTAGTTTAGCATCTGAGCTCAGTAGATTTAAGTTAGCTTAAGAGGGGGTAGCCTATAAGAGAATGAGTTGCGATGAATTTGAAGAAAGGCACTGAGAGGCTATACGAGAAAAGTACAGAAAGCAGGTATAGATAGGACTTTTGGAAATAACGAAGAACGAAGGGAGATCTCCGAGAAGTAAAGAAAGTTTTGTTTGCAAAATACTGCAGTAAAACAAACCCTGTCCTTTCCTTGTATTATTCCGCTATATGTTTGTGTACCCTTGTGTATTTATGTTCTTCCTGTCTTTATATGTTTATCTGATAAGACTTATGTTGTAGAATTTTTCTAATACTCAGCTACATGAACTATGATGAGGAATACTGTTATCCTCAAATATAATCTGCATTAATAATATGTTATTTACATTGTAAAGATGTTTAGACATTATTTATTCTGTTTTGTTTTAATGCTCATGTGTGACGTTGATGTTTCAATAATTATTCTGATCTTTTATGTATTTACTTATGTCATAATTCCTGTAACACTGATGTATATGTTTATTTCTATTCTGTTGTAAAGCCTGTACTACAAATGTTATCTGTATTATTATGTTCTTTAATGATGTATTTTGTACCTTTGTAATTGTATTCTTATGTTATAAAATTGTAATTGACACCAGTTCATTATATTATTAACTTGTAAGTTCCATTTCACTGCACACGTTTCTGTTGGTCATAGTATATGGACAATATGTGAGAAGTAGGAACTGTTAGTGTTTGCACGTGTGTTAATAATTCAGCAAGGGACTGGATAACAGCATTGCTGGTTCTAAGGACAATTCCAAAAACTTTGTGAGTGCACAAGTGGTGGCTATGGACTTGCTATATTATCCGCAAGACTCTTCAATGGTGATTGTGCACCTGCACAGTCACAACAGATGGCTGCTGGCCATCTCTACAAGGACTACAGAGGGTCTGCATCTTTGATGACCCACCAATACCATTATTTCTACAAGGACTACAGTGGGTCTACACCTTTGCTGACTCACCAGTACCATTATTTGTACAAGGACTGCAGTGGGTCTGCACCTCTGGTGGCCCACTAATACCGTAATCTCTACCAGGACTACAATAGGTCTGCTCTGTGATGACCTACCTACCAATATTCTTCAAAACGTCGAATGACTCTGCTGTTGGTTTGCTCTGTTGTGGCCCATTACCTGTCTGCATGTCAAGATTCAGCACTGTCTTTCCGTTGGAAGGACAACACTACTTCTTCAAGGCTGCATGGAAATCCACTACTTCCATGTGCATTTTCTTTTACTGCTCAGACTTTGAGAAAAACACTGTAATTTTACTGTGATGAATGATCAGGACTGTCTTTATGGACTGTGAGAATATTTTAGCTTTTGACCAACATTGTATCAATAAGTGTGTGTGCATTTGATTTCTTTGTTATTGTAATTATGAAAAATTTTTTCAAATCTGTATTGGCCACTGCCCAAAACAATTTGTAAAATTTTTTGTGGGGAGCATGGGGGCTATGTAAGTAGGCTGTTTAGGTTTTCTTATTGGTAACGCCACGTAGCGCTCTGTATGAAAATTACTGGCTGTGCTGTGTGCAGTCTGTGGCTAGTTTGCATTGTTGTCTGCCATTGTAGTGTTGGGCAGTTGGCTGTTAACAGCGCGTAGCATTGCGCAGTTGGAGGTGAGCCGCCAGCAGTGGTGGATGTGGGGAGAGAAATGGCGGAGTTTTGAAATTTGTAAGACTGGATGTCATGAACTGCTATATATATTATGACTATTAAGGTAAATACATTGTTTGTTCTCTATTAAAATCTTTCAATGGCTAACTATGCCTATCAGCAGTTAGTGCCTTCCGTAGTTTGAATCTTTTATTTAGCTGGCAGTAGTGGCGCTCGCTGTATTGCAGTAGTTTGAGTAATGAAGATTTTTGTGAGGTAAGTGATTTGTGAAAGGTATATGTTAATGTTAGTCAGGGCCATTCTTTTGTAGGGATTTTTGAAAGTCAGATTACATTGCGCTAAAAATATTGTGTGTCAGTTTAAGCACAGCCGTATATAATTTTTCAAAAGGGGACGTTTCAGGGTGATCACCCATCCAAGTGCTGGCCCATCCCGACAGCGCTTAACTTTGGTGATCTGACGGGGAACTGGTGTTGCCACTGCAGCAAGGCCTTTGGCCTAGCCTACAAATAGACAATGTGATTTTCTCTACAGTTTCAACAGGTAGCTCCATTTTCTGAAGGTGAACGCTGAACCTTTTCCTCAATATTCCAAAATCATTTTCAGAAATTCTTCCTGCCCTACTCAAATGGTAATTAAATATTTTCTGTTTCTGTGTGAGATTTCTCTTATATGGCTTCATTATATGTTCTGATAAGTGAAAAGCATCATCAGCTACAACTATAAAAGGCATTGCAGTTTGAGTTCCTGATAATATCTCTGGTTTAGGAACGTTCATTAAATTTTGAGCACCACTAAGAAATTCACAAAAGGAAATGTTCTGGAACATGCCCCATTATTAATCCTCCCAGTGCAACCCACATCCACACATATAAATTTATACTGTGCATCAAATAGTTCCAGTAACACAATGTTGTTGCCTCCTTTGTAATTGTGGTAGTATGATCCCATACATCTTGGTGGTCAGAATTCCACATGATTCTCATCTAAAGTGACAAGACAATTTGAAAAGCTGCCCATGTCTTGAAACTGTTTTGATATATGTTTCCATTCACTTTCTGTTGATGGCATCTGAAAAACAGAAAATGTGATGGGAATGTGTCCATGTGACTTCCATACACAAGAACTGAACGATAAGTATGATCTTAAAATCTGGAATCACCATGTGTCAGACAGATTTTCCCCTAACAACTGAAAATGATAGATTATGAAGTGCACAAATTTTGTCTGAAAATTCCTCAGGTAGGTGAGAAACGGTTTTGGCCTGTAAATTGTAAGGTTCAATTCTTAACATAACCTTTCACAATTTGGGCCTACTTTTTGAATATAATTGCTAAACTATAAAAATACGTGATAATGTCTGGACACAGGTATAGTTGAAGTTTGGATCAGAGATACACCCTTCCACCAAAATATTTCTTGGAAATTCTTAAGAATGGCACTTTAAAGAATTTACTATTTCAAATGAATTTAGCAGAATAAAGGGGTTTGCCTACTAACTAAACATAAGAAATAAAACTACATCAAAAAGTTGTAGCAGATGCACGTAGAATACACTCACACCCCGAAAAATGATTCTTGCTGAGAGTAACACAGCTGACCAGAATGGTTTTCTTATTGTACTTTCAGCTTATTTGAATGTGTTATTACATTAACTTATTTTGGTGTTGTTCTCATGAAATTTAACAAAGTCAATGTACCTTCACGTATGAATCCTTCAATCGCTGGTAAATTGCGTCACATGGTTCAGGAATAAGCGAAGATATCGTGCTTAGAGTTACTCTGAATGAAAACATTAGGCTTCTGTAGCTTTCTCCAGTGGCCATAAATTTCAGTGTTAGAACTAACGTAAAAAAGTTGTGGGATTAGTTACAGCTTACAATTATGCACTGTACTTACAGCAGCCTAGTAATACTAGGTTTATATAATTGTACCTACTCATCTCTTTGAAGCTGAGATGTAGTCTCGCATAACTGTGTTTTGCTTCGTTATTCTTGGACCTACCAAACGAAGTGATGTCGAAAATTCCATGTCGCCCACTCTCAAATTTTTGTATGATTCCCCGTCCTCCTACCTCCATTCATCGTATAATAGACTGTGCAGTTCCCGACCGCCGTCGTAACATCTTAAGGTCTACTCCATCATCTTCTATTACGCCGCTAAGATATTAGTTGCACTAGTGACAATATATGCAGCAGCTACCACTCTCAGTTCGTCATCAGCGTGTTGCGCCATCTGCAGTCATTGTGTGTACAAACGCAGCTACCAGATGGCATGCTATCTCTTGGAACAGGAAATTATACCATCTTATTGCACCATTAGTAGTGCAAGACGTGTCCTCGTCTCTACAGGGCTTTAGACTTTTGCTTTTCTGTGGTGTGTCAGAATTTACTCAGTGTCAAAATACATCTCTGAATAACGGTGTTTTCTTTCACGCATCAAATAAATAACAACAGGAGAACGATCATTTATTTTCACGAATAGTTAAAATTAATCCATCTAGCTAGAGTCAGCTCGCATCATTATTTCTGGTGTTTTATTTGTACCCATTCTGTTACAATAAAATATAGATTTATAGCTGACCTGGATTACTGACAGTTACAAGTCAATAAGAGACACAGAGGTTCAAAGTTGCCCTACCTATACACGTAAAATTCGAACATAAAACTGTGTGTGATGCGAAAACGTGATTTACAAAGAGAAGTAGCACGGAGAACTGTACTGTAACGTGTCTTGGTTACCATAAGAAGGGTTATGGGAACCCCATGTTGTAGTACATACACATGTGAAATCTTTGTGCACATAAAATCCAGTCAGAGGTGTAAAATCAGTTTTGCGTTATTTCAATTTCATACAACTAACTATCGAAGTTTTACTAACAAACACGGGTGATGTGGCCTGCTGTGGTAGGGAAAAGAAGGGAACCGGCGGAAAAATGCTCCTGCCAGCTCACAAAAACGGCTGATATGCTCCTGTTTAAATGCCTCTGACTAAACGCTGGGGTACCAGCTGCCTGATTCTACCTTCCCCAGCACCTTTAAAATTTTTCCCAAAAATTTTGCTATTCGAACATATTCGCACCTCTTTGTGCTGCGAGATGAGAAGACAGTTTGAAAGAGATGGAAAAGTAATACATATTGGAAGACACAAGACAGTGGTTGTGATATAGAAAGAGCGAAGGAGACAACTCCAGTGTGAGAGACAAGAAGGAACACAGTGGCAGAGGAACATAGTTGACAGTAACAGAACAGTGATAGCAAAAGTATTAAAGAGACAGTGGTAGAGGAATTAAAGAGAAGGAGAAAGCGGAAGTGAGAGCCAGTGATAATGAAAGACACAGTCTATGACAATGACAACAAGCAAGAGAGAGATAGTGACCATGGGAAGAGACAGTGGCAGTGGCAAAGAATGAATAAAACAGTAGCAGTAAGAGAGAGCATGAGGGAGACAGTGTCAGTGAGAGGAGTTGGAAACGCCATCAATTCCATGTGAGCTTTTACTTTTGAGTGAATTTATTGTTCTCCTAATTTCAGTAGGATAGGTGCACTGGATTTCAACTTCACCAAATTGACTCCATATTGCTTTATCCATATACAACCTTGTATTTTCTAATGAACAGCTGTATCCTATTTTCTCTACAGCACTTAAAAAATGATTAGTAAAAGTATTTTCTACTTCTGAGTTTCAGTTAACATACTTTTCATTGAGTTTGATAGAAATACAGTTTTCCTGTGCTCTTGGTTGCGCTGGTTCCCTTTTAACAATATTCCAGATTGTTTCAATTTTACTATCAGGCATGTTAATGCCAGACATAATGCACACATTTCTTTACTTTTTAATCACTTTTCTTAAGATAGTGCATTAGCTTTTATAATGTTTGACTCTTTGTTGCTCATTACTCCTTCTAGCTGTAAGATACATTTCCCTTTTCTGTTTACAACATATTTTATCCCTTAAGTAAGCCACAGCTTTTTAGATGGCTTCCTACAATTATGTTTCACTGTCTTCATAGACAAACTGTTATCAAAAATACTAGCAAAGATATCGTGATTTAGGTTTAATTTAAAATAATCATGGGATTTCCTGTGCACCTCATCTCATTTAACTGTTGCAAGTTTTCCCTAAAATTCGCAGTTGTTAAATTGTTAAATGACTGCACTATTTTGGAGGACTGTTTTTCATTACTGTTTGGAGCTGTGTTATATACTATAACTAGATGTGCATCATGATCAGAAATACCATTCTTAACTGGAAAAGGTTTTATTTGATTAAAATTATCTTGCTGTATAAAAAGTTTATCTATCAGTGTGCTGCTTTTCTGTATTACCCGATTAGTAAAATCAATAACTGATGTCAAATTGAAAGAACGAAGTAATACTTCAAGGTCATTATTTCTATCAGAATCTTTCAGAAAATCTACATTGAAAGCCCCACAAACAATAATTTGCTTCCCTCTGTCTGACAGCACAACTAAGAATTCAAGTTTTTTCAAAAATAGCTAAAAATTTGCCAATGTGGACCTGTACACAGCTAGTTATAAATGTACCATTATTTAGTTTAAGCTCACAGGCACTTTCTTCTGTACGTTGCTCTACACAAAATTTTTTAGTGTTCTGAATTTTTCAGACTATGATAAATTTTAACATACACTCCTGGAAATGGAAAAAAGAACACATTGACACCGCTGTGTCAGACCCACCATACTTGCTCCGGACACTGCGAGAGGGCTGTACAAGCAATGATCACACGCACGGCACAGCGGACACACCAGGAACCGCGGTGTTGGCCGTCGAATGGCGCTAGCTGCGCAGCATTTGTGCACCGCCGCCGTCAGTGTCAGCCAGTTTGCCGTGGCATACGGAGCTCCATCGCAGTCTTTAACACTGGTAGCATGCCGCGACAGCGTGGACGTGAACCGTATGTGCAGTTGACGGACTTTGAGCGAGGGCGTATAGTGGGCATGCGGGAGGCCGGGTGGACGTACCGCCGAATTGCTCAACACGTGGGGCGTGAGGTCTCCACAGTACATCGATGTTGTCGCCAGTGGTCGGCGGAAGGTGCACGTGCCCGTCGACCTGGGACCGGACCGCAGCGACGCACGGATGCACGCCAAGACCGTAGGATCCTACGCAGTGCCGTAGGGAACCGCACCGCCACTTCCCAGCAAATTAGGGACACTGTTGCTCCTGGGGTATCGGCGAGGACCATTCGCAACCGTCTCCATGAAGCTGGGCTACGGTCCCGCACACCGTTAGGCCGTCTTCCGCTCACGCCCCAACATCGTGCAGCCCGCCTCCAGTGGTGTCGCGACAGGCGTGAATGGAGGGACGAATGGAGACGTGTCGTCTTCAGCGATGAGAGTCGCTTCTGCCTTGGTGCCAATGATGGTCGTATGCGTGTTTGGCGCCGTGCAGGTGAGCGCCACAATCAGGACTGCATACGACCGAGGCACACAGGGCCAACACCCGGCATCATGGTGTGGGGAGCGATCTCCTACACTGGCCGTACACCACTGGTGATCGTCGAGGGGACACTGAATAGTGTACGGTACATCCAAACCGTCATCGAACCCATCGTTCTACCATTCCTAGACCGGCAAGGGAACTTGATGTTCCAACAGGACAATGCACGTCCGCATGTATCCCGTGCCACCCAACGTGCTCTAGAAGGTGTAAGTCAACTACCCTGGCCAGCAAGATCTCCGGATCTGTCCCCCATTGAGCATGTTTGGGACTGGATGAAGCGTCGTCTCACGCGGTCTGCACGTCCAGCACGAACGCTGGTCCAACTGAGGCGCCAGGTGGAAATGGCATGGCAAGCCGTTCCACAGGACTACATCCATCATCTCTACGATCGTCTCCATGGGAGAATAGCAGCCTGCATTGCTGCGAAAGGTGGATATACACTGTACTAGTGCCGACATTGTGCATGCTCTGTTGCCTGTGTCTATGTGCCTGTGGTTCTGTCAGTGTGATCATGTGATGTATCTGACCCCAGGAATGTGTCAATAAAGTTTCCCCTTCCTGGGACAATGAATTCACGGTGTTCTTATTTCAATTTCCAGGAGTGTATATGCCAACTCTTTCTCTCTCCAGAGTGTCTCTACCTACATGTTCTGAAAGCTTATACCCACCTCCATTTACCTTTCCCATATCTGTGACTATATGATGTTCAGACATATAGCACATCTATCCCGCCCTCGGTTTCTAAACATTCTAAACATACACAAAACTCTTTTACTTTCTTTTTAATCCCCTGGTATTCTGAAGCTAAAGGTCGTGCAGGATACGGTGGACGAAGTGCAGTGACCAGTTTTTGTCCAAAGCGCTGGGCGAGTTCATTCGTTTGTTCGGAAGGAGAGGCCGATAAGTGTTTTCTACCTTTCGGCCAGTCAGCGATGAGAGAATCGAGGCGCGCACCGTGCAATCTTTCTGAGAAGATTTTACAGAGTCTATTTGGTAAAAAAAAAAAAAAAAAAAAAATGATTTTTGCTTTACATATAGCTATATACGTGAGGTTCATGACGAAGTGCCCATCATTTCGTTGATGATCATAGTTATTGTGATATTTACGTGAAAGTGAGACACTACTAGAAATTCGGAAACTTGTGCAATTAAAAAATAGAGGTCGCTATGATTTCACTTTTGGTGCATATTACATAATCTGTTGTTGCATATGAAATTTAGCTAACATATTGATTTTTTCTTTAGACTTGTGTAGAGGTATCAATCTGTCACCAATCCCAAGAAAACTGATCTGATGTAGCACACTCATTTGCGATCGCGCCCGCCAGCGATAAAACCAGGGTGATATGTCCACAACATTCCTTATGTTTCATAAACGATTTCAGGTGTCGAAATGAAATTTTGGCAAATGATAGCACGAAAACAGGAGAGTATTTTTCCGTATCATTATTGTGTAAAACTTCATCATTTACCGTGTTATTCCAGTAACTACAGACTTATTCGGTGAAAGACTGTATTTTTAAGAGCTGTCGATAGCTGGTGAAACGAGAAATGCCTTGCGTTTGGAACAACATATATAAAAACATTACACTTTTTTTGTACCGAAGATGTGCTTTTTCATAAACTACTGACTTTACTTTTCCGCAATTTCTCACTTAATAAACCACTGTTTCAGAATTCTCTCGCAACTGTGTCTGCACAACATATCATTGAGGTGAGACAGTGCAGCAAGTTTTGACATGGCAGTCAGAGGAATGCGCAGGTTTTACTCAAAATTCGCCAATCATCACACTTCACTGAAAGTTACAAATGGCTAACGAACCAGGGGAAAATAAATCGCTGCATTTTCGGCAGAATTCTTTCTAGATATTATCGAAAGCAAAGGTGACAGTAGACCTTTTTTGAATGGTCACCATGCAAGTGTGAGCGTGAAAGGGCCACAATTAATATTTACAAAAGGTGTGAGTGTTCAGTCAAAACGGCACTTTCCCCTCCAGCCCTCGACATTTCCCCTACAGCACCCTGAGCGACCCCCCACGACTGTTACTTTCCCCACACTTCCCCAGCCGACTGAGCACATAGCGGCCACGACAGTTTGCGCATACTATACTAACACTATTTTCACTGTACCTTTATGAGAATCTTATGATATACTAATATTATTTTTCATTGTACTTTTATGAAAATCTTGTGATGTTCTAACATCTCTAATACCAGCCTGTCTTAGCTTATCACTCAGCTTAATTTCATTCAATGCTAAGTTATTGGACATTGATCTTCGCCTAAAAAAGAGGTACTCCCATCAGTTCCAGTGAGCCCATAGCAAACATTTCTCGCTCGTGGTACTTTATAATCATTTTTACAAAATGTATCTGCACAATTACAGTAATATTCTATTAACTACAGAGCACAAGAGTCACTAAAGTTACATGGAACACTAATATATGTGTATACTATTAATATGGAACGTAATGCACTTAAAATAGCCTTGAAACTTAAAAGTTGTACACCTGAAAAATTAGGCCTAAGAAATAAAAGACAGAAGTTAAAACCTACAAATGGCACTACTAAATATTGTGTAACGAAAACAGTCTACATTCTTCACTTAATACTTACGCAATCGTCTTAAATTTTTATGGAAGCCTATGTCTAAATCACGCGGAAACAGACCATTAGGATACCTTTTTAGAGAAATAAATTGAAACAAGTGAAACCTTCAATAGATAAGACAAAATAGGCTCTAATTAACTTCTTTGCGGTGTAATATTAACTTAATTGACAGTTATTACAGAATTAACTACTTATCTTCAAGTCCTCAATAATCCAGCACATGATTCTGCGCACGAACTGACCTCTCGACTATGTGCCATGAATGTGCAACGGGATTCATGTAGAGCAATATGGGTGGCCAAATCTTTTGCTCAGACTGTCCAGAATCTTCTTCGAACCAATCGCGAATAATTGTGACATGGTGATATGAAATCATTGTTCGGGAACATGAAGTCCGTGAATGGTTGCAAATGATGTCCAGGTAGCCGAACATTAACATTTCCAGTCAGTGATCCACGTAAACACGGCCCCCACCATCACGGAGCCATCACCAGACAGCACAGTGCCTTGTTGCCAACTTGGGTGCATGGCTTCGTAGGATCTGTGCCACACTCCAACCCTACAAACTGAAATCGGAACTCATCTGACAAGACCACGGGTTTCCAATCGTCTAGAGTCCTACCGGTATTGCCACGAGCCAAGGAGAGGCACTGCATGCGACGTGCTGTTAGCAAAGGCACTCGCGGCGTTCGTCTGCTACCATAGCCCATTAATCCTTCAATTTCCCGCTCTGTCCTAACGGATATGTTCGTCGGATGCCCCACATTCATTTCTGCGGTTATTTCATGCAGAGCTGCTTCTCTGTTACTATTGAGAGCTGTAGGCAAATGCCGCTGCTCTGTGTTACGTGAAGTCCATCGGCCACTGCATTGTCTGTGGTGAGAGGTAATGCGCGAAATCTGGTATTCTCGGCATACTACTGACACTGTGGATGTCAGAATATTGAATTCTCTTACGATTTCCAAAATGGAATACTTCACGCATCTATCTCCGACTACCATTCCGCGTTCAAAGCCTGTTAATTCCAGTCGTGCGACCATAATCACGGTGGAAACTTTTTCACAAGAGTAACCCGAATACAAATGACAGCTTTGCCAATGTACTGTCCTTTTGTAGCCTGTGTACACGATACTACCACCATCTGTATATGTGCATATCGCTGTCTCATGTCTTTTGTCACCTCAGTGTATTTGTCTGTAGTGAAGCCTAGTATGGAAATGAAACGTGGAGAATAAATAGTTCCAACAAGAGAGAACAGAATCTATTAACATGTAGAAGACTGCTGAAGACTGATAAATCAGAAATTAATGAGAAGATTCTGCATCGTACTCAGGAGGAAAACGTTTATGGCGTAGTTTGACTAAATAAGGATTCAGACAGGTATTAGGACGTAAGGGAATATTCAGTTTGGTAATAGAGGGAAGTGTGGAACGCAAAAATTGTGGGAGACCGAGACTTGACTACAGTGAACAAGTTCAACATTGGCTGCTGCAGTTTTGCAGAGATGAAGATAACTACAGAGGGTAGATGTGTAAAACTGTTGGAGTGAAGTATGCACAATGAAGTCTCCAAACAACATCAGCTTTTTCATTCCACACTAACACTCAAAAAGTTTTTACAATTCACCATTAACAATTTAAAATCCAATTTCACTCATCAGTAGTACATAACCAAACTATAAATTTACATAATACTTAAAAATAATGGCAATACAGTGTATCTTTTCTGTTATAAAATATTTATCTGGCATTAATAAAACCTAACAAAAGAATTAATGGTCTTGACTAAGCCTAAAGAGATAGGTTATTGAAAATCTCTTAAAAAGTAGCTTTACACGAGCTTCCACACTGTATATGTCTCTTGTTACGTAAAGAATGCCACCTATGCTCTCATGTTCATTAGAAATCAGGTTTACAGCTAACAATGCAAACTATAGTACATAAGATGATCATATAAATTATAATCTTTATATTGACAGTTGAAAAAGGGATCTTAAATATTACTCTAAGGAAAGTCCTATTAACACTGTGTTAAACACGTCTCATAATATAAAATTCCTGTGGAGTGAAAGTAGTGATACTGACAGGACACTTTGACACTAGCACAGAACGAATTAAACCTAGAAGGAAGGTAGTTGGTCTGGGAAAGAGTGAGAAAACACATCAGAGGCTGCTATCTACGGTGCTGACTGTATGTAGGTTGCAAATAAAGGTCAAACAATGGAAAGTCCAGGATGGAAAGTAACAATATTACGAGAGGGAAAGTTGCTACTACCATATAGTGGAGATGCTGAGGCGCAGATAGGCACAACAAGAAGACCTTCACAATGGTAGCTTTCGGTCGTTATGGCCTTTGTCATACACACACAAACACACACACACACACGCGCGCGCGCGCGTGCTCACTCTCACGCAATCACAACTGACACACACAAACGACTGCAATCTCAGATTACAGAGGTGGTTTCAGTTGCCTGAGACTGCAGTCATATGTGTGAGTCGAGTTGCGTTTGCGTGTGTGTGTGTGTGTGTGTGTGTGTGTGTGTGTATCTATGGTTGACGAAGGCCTTAACGCTGAAAGCTACCATTGTGAAAGTCTTCAGCATCTCCACTATATGGTGAGTAGCAACTTTTCTTCTCATAATATTATTGAAAATGAAAGTGTTTTAGATTATGCAGTTCTCCATCCAGTTCAGATAACGACAGCTGCAGGAGTCCCAGAAATTCGGCAGGCGTTCAATAATTAAACCAACAATTTTTTTTCTGAAAGGACGTTAGTTCCATTCAGGATTCTAATACACATTATTCCCCACTCTTTTGGCTACAGAACCCTATTTTTCAACATAATCTCTGTCCAATGCGGCCTACGCTACCTTACTGAATGGCACTGCATGCAACCGATAACTTTAGAAATACCTCAGTTCGCCAGCACAGAAGTTCTCCAGTTATCATCGGTGGAGACTAATCATCCAATTGGAAAAATTACAGTTTCGTTAGTGGTGAACGTTTCAAGACATCCCGTGAAACATTACTAAATGCCTTCTGTGAAAACTACTTAGAGCAGATAGTTTGAAATGCCACATGTTACCACTCTACTGTCGATGTTGGAGCCAATGTATTGCTGCATCAATAAGCTACCCGCCATCCACGTACTGCTTCCTGCGGAGGGCATCCTCCATTGGACCAAACTGATGGGAATAGGAAGGTGAGAGACTCATGCTGTCGGGTGGATGAAGAAAAGCAGTCCAATGAAGTTTTTTGAGGTCCTCTCAGGTGTGCAGACTTGTGTTAGGCCTTGCATTGTCATGGAGTAGGGAAGTTCGTTTGAATTTTTGTGGCAACGAACACACTGAAGTCGTTCCTTCAATTTCACAGCTATTGGCATCCAGCAGGCAGGGGGTGACCGCATAGGTTTACACGACCTTGTTGCAATGATGATAGACGCCTCACCCAAAGACTCAGCGTGCTTTTGTTCACTGCTAGGTCTCTGTAGACATTCTGCAAGTGCCTATGAATAAAGGTTTTTCGCTAAATACACTCAATGACACTCAATGAACATCTGTTACAGACGTCATTTTTAAGGTTGCGTATAGTGCCTTCGCCTATTAGAACTTTATGAAACTAAATGGGCCAAAGCAGGAATATTCCAATATGTCACACAAGTACCACATTTTTTCAACCGAAATTCGCCAAGGAAAAAATTTATTGAGTTACTTATTGAACATTCCTCGTGTTAGTGTAAGATCCAAAGTAATCCTCTCTATAGGCGAGAGTATTAAAATTCTAGTAGTTAACTCGTGAAATCTTGGAACAAAGTACCACTGTTTGAAAGACTCCTGAAAAGCTGTGAAGCTCACATAATACTGGGTTCAGAAAGCTGGCTAAAACATGAAGTGAAAAATAATTTTTCGGTAAAATTAAGCGTTTGACAAAAGGATAGGCTAATGGGAAACGGAGGTGTTGTATTTGCCACAGTACACAAGAAACTCAAACCCATCGAGATAGAAAATGAAGCTGTTTGCGAGATAGTTTCGGCAAAACTCAGTATCAGGGGTGGGCATAAAATTATAACTGAATCCTTCTGTCAACCATTAGACTCACTTCCTGATGCAACCGTAACTTTAGAAATACCTCAGATCGCTAGCACAGAAGATCTCTAGTTATCATTGATGGAGACTAATCATCCAACAACCAACTGGAAAAATTACAGTTTCGTTAGTGGTAAACGTTTCAAGACATCCTGTGAAACATTACTAAATGCCTTCTGTGAAAACTACTTAGAGCAGATAGTTTGAAATGCCACTCATGATGGAAATACATTTGGCCTAATGGCAACGAAGAGGCCTGACCTTGAGAATGTCTACATCAAAACTGGTATCAGTGACTATGTGGTGGTTGTGGCAAAATTGATTACCGAAGTACACAGTGCAACTAAAGGAAGTAGAAAAATTCATACGTTCAGTAAACTAGATAAAAAAGCGGTAGTGACATATTTCAATGAGGAAATATAAACTTTTAGCGATGTTATACAATACTGTAAAGAAACTTCTAAAGAAACAGAGACTACTGCATAATAGGTGTAAAACAAGCATGGGGCTACAGAAAGGGATCTGTTGAATGAAACGTGTTTAGCTGTCGAGCGTAATGCGAGAAGTCTTCAATGACTGTCTTGTATGTTTGGTGCTCTGCAACTCGTAGAAATTGTAAATATGTCGTCTTATTAATTAAGTGTTCAACAAAAGCTGGTTTGTGGTAGCATTTTATTTCACTGGACTAGTTTTGGGCGTTGCCCATCATCTATGGTATCGTAAATATAATGTTCTCCTGCGTATCCCAACGACAACATTTCTTAAAGTTCGTGCTATAATAAGATTACATGATTTACATACACATAAGTGTTATCAGCATAAGGAATTTATCTTACAAAATATATACAGTTGTCATTGGCAATTATATATAATCAGCAATACATCCTCCATTCGCTGTGTGCCTATTACACTATTAAAAGCATAACATGCAATTCACTTTGATTCTCCTACATTAGTATATAGTGCAGGAAATGTAACAAGTCCACAGCAGCGACTGGTAAGAGGTGGCAGGCGAAATGACATTGGCAGTTCATGTGTCACGTAAGCATGCACATTTGTTGCAAAAGAGTCTTTAATGTTTTATAATTCGGTCAGCTGCGATATTTGTCCAGTAGTTACTTCTGTAAAGCCATTTTCGGAATTTAGTTTGTTATGCAGCTCACAGGCGACGAGACGAAGTGTTTTGGCCTGTGCATTTGAGTTGGCTAAGCGAAATATGTCATGTTTGGAGATTCCTTGAATGTTCAAGTCCTGACTTGTTTGCGAAAGCCCACATGCACTGATGTCGAATCCGAAAAATATGATATGCTCGGAGGTGGTGAAAGTATTGACTTGCTGACCAAGCAGAAAGATAATTATTAAAAGCAAG
The DNA here is from genome assembly GCF_023898315.1 of Schistocerca nitens. Lineage (NCBI taxonomy): Eukaryota > Metazoa > Arthropoda > Insecta > Orthoptera > Acrididae > Schistocerca > Schistocerca nitens. The sequence continues at coordinate 278,334,024 of NC_064618.1, read as the reverse complement.
TCAGGCACTAGTAAAAGTAAGTCATTGATGCTGCTACACTGTGTGGATTTCCACTGAGAAACATGGCTGTCGTCCTCTGTTGCGATCTTTGCAAGATGAATTTCAACTTTTTTTATACGTGAAGTGCAGCTTGCAATAGAGAAGGACGACAGAAGTGCAAAACAACGCAAAAAGAATGTAGGTTCAAAAACTGTCATTATGTGTTGCAGAAGTGGAATTCCACACGCCATCCAAGGATCTCGTGGAAGAGCAATCTATATTTTACATAAGTATTTTAGGAACTTGAAGCGCCAGTTGTTTCTTTTTAACTGTAAAACAGTACCTAGAATTACTATAAAGAACACAGTGTTATGACCTGCACTGCCATTACATCCTGTGAAAAGTTGGTTTGTGTATGGTTAAGTTTTGTCGCCAGTCTAGTGCAAATTTAGGTTTAATAGTCATATCTCCCATAATACCCTTGAAGATTTATAGTATTTTTTACAGCTTGTGTTTGCCTTTTAATAGTTCAAATACCTTATTTGTCTGAGAATAGCTAGTGAAACCACATAAATATTGAACACAGATGCTTGCAAAATTGTTTCAAACACAATCCATAGACCTACTTAATAATAAATAAGTCTGCCACAAACACATATTTAAACAACCAACTCTAATATATTACTTGAAGTGTACTTCACAAAATAGCATTTTGCTACTGTTGCAGTGCCTGAAAGTTTCAATCAATTTATTTATGAAACATTACAAATACATGACAACATACGAATAAATTCCGTTTACTAATCCATCTGATTCTGCCCATGATACTTTTATCGCTTAAAGTTGCAATGATGTTACAATCCATCTCATTATACACTGAAGAGCCAAAGAAAATGGTACACCTGCCTAATATCGTGTGGGGTCCCCTTGAGCACGCAGAAGTACCGCATCTCGGCGTGCCACAGACTCGACTTATGTCTGAAGTAGTGCTGGAGGGTATTGAAACCATGTCCATAAATCCATAAGAGTATGAGGGAGATATATGAACAGCACGTTGCAAGGCATCACAGATATGCTCAATAATGTTCATGTCTGGGGTGTTTGATGACCAGTGGAAGTGCTTAAACTTAGAAGAGTGTCCTTGGAGCCACTCTGTAGGAATTCTGGACATGTGGGGTGTCGCATTGTCATGCTGGAATTGCTGAAGTCTGTCGTAATGCACAATGCATATGAATGGGTGCAGGTGATCAGACTGGATGCCTACGTATGTGTCACCTGTCAGAGCTGTATCTGGACATATCAGGAGTCCCATATCACTCCAGTTGTCTCCATACCAATACACATTCATCTGCTCGATACATTATGAAACGAGACTCGTCTGACTAGGTAACATGCTTCCAGTCATCAACAGTCCAATGTCAGTGTTGACATGTGTCATGTGGTCATCAAGGGTTCACAAGTGGGCTTTCGACTCTCAAAGCCCATATCAACGATGTTTCCTTGAATGGTTCACACGCTGACACTTGTTGATGGCCCAGCATTGATATCTGCAGCAAATTGCGGAAGGCTTGCACTTCTGTCACATTGAACGATTCTCTTCAGTCGTCATTGGTACCGTTCTTGTAGGATCTTTTTCTGGCTGCAGCAATGTTGGAGGTTTTATGTTTTACCGGATCCCTGATATTCACAAGTCACTTGTGAAATAGTCGTATGGGAAAATTCCTACTTCATCGCTACCTTGGAGATGCTGTGTCCCATCTCTCATGCACTGACTATAACACCATGTTCAAACTTACTAAAATCTTGATAACTTGCCACTGTAGGACCAGTAACCAATCTAACAACTCTGTCAGATGAAAACACATTGTTTTTTATACCTGCAAGACTAAAAGAATGAAACACGCCAGTAAATTAAAAATTATGGGAATGTCTATGTGTTAATTGGTCGAACTAATAGCTGTGAGACTACTAATGTGTAAACCATGGTTGAGCATGCAAGGACTAATCACATCTGTATGTGTTTGTTGTGCAGTACTTGTTTTGTATGAGAGGTCATTGTACCAGTATGGGTGCATACAGTTGATAGTTATGAATTAGCTTTTTTGTGAAGTTATAAACTGGAGTAGTGTGGAAACACCTTTAGCTGGGTCATTGATTCAGGGGTCATAGTGAACAGCTTGTGGAGCACTGCTGGGATTCAAAGTGAAATAATAAAAATGTTAGCCAGAATACGAGTGAAAATTGGTATTGTCCATGCAGTGATCAGCGACAGTCAAAACTTGTGATTTATCTACTCTGTAACCATTATACTACTACATGCTACCATTGCCGGCCGAAGTGGCCGTGCGGTTAAAGGCGCTGCAGTCTGGAACCGCAAGACCGCTACGGTCGCAGGTTCGAATCCTGCCTCGGGCATGGATGTTTGTGATGTCCTTAGGTTAGTTAGGTTTAACTAGTTCTAAGTTCTAGGGGACTAATGACCTCAGCAGTTGAGTCCCATAGTGCTCAGAGCCATTTGAACCATGCTACCATTGTATTAAAGAAATGGATAATTACACTACACATCAAAACAAAACACCCGCTATGATCTTATCTCGACATTTTCATTATAAATCTATGACACAGACCTGAACTATGCACATCGAAATTTTGAGGTACTCATGGTATCCCAGATAATGACACTAAACAAAACTGAAGCAAAACAGACTCTCAAGTAACTTGATATAACAAGTGTATCGTTTATTGTAGGAATAAAAACCTAGAACAATCAATAGGCAAAGAGATCAATTAGCCTAAGTACGATTATGCTTTAAATGGTAACAACCATCAAATACCAATGAATAACTGTCTGGAGCGACCTTAAGTGGAATGACCACACGAAACTAACTGTAGGTAAACCAGAGGCCAAGCTGAGAGTAGTTGGAAGTCTATTAATGAAATGCTATACATCTACGACAGAAGTGGCTTGCAAAACAATTGTTTGAACGATTCTTGAGTACTCTTCATCAGTCTCGCACTTTTACCTAAAAGGATCACCAGAAGAGATAGAGAAGATCCAATGAAGAGCGGCACTACCATCGTGGTATCGATTAGTAAGCTTGTGAGTGTTACACAAATGCTCAACAAACTTTACTATCCATCACTACAACAGAGGATTTGCCTGTTGTATATAAGCTTACTACTGAAATTCCGAGTGTGTATGTTTGAAGAAGAGTCAAGCAAAATATAACTTTCTCCCACATTCATCTCGCAAAATGAATATGATGACAGAAATCAGAGAAATTTGGGTTTTTACAAAGGTCTAACAACAGATGTTATTCACAAATGTAACAGGGAAGAGGAAAAATGGTAGAGGTAGTGGAGGTATCCTCGACCACACACTGTAAAGCTGACTTTCTGACTATAAATGTAGATGTAGTAACACTTCACAAAAATCATAACACAAAATAAATACAAAGCTTTAGACTAGTCTTACATATAACTAGCTTTTTTAAAATAATTGAAATAGTAATACATGGAAGGTTATTTGAGTTTGTTAACAAAAAATAGTAGTTAATTCTCGAAACGGTTTCAGTAGAAGCAGATCATGTGAAACATCTGTCTTTGACTTCTGGAAAGAAGTTCTGAGTGCTACAGACCAAGATTAATTGAACTGAAGCCTTTGATACGATAACTCATGATTTGCTACTTAGGAAATTGTACAAATAATGTATTTGTGGAGTCCTCTACAACTTCTTTAATTTATATCTTTCTGATTGGCAACAGTTGGTAAACCTATGCCATTAAAAAGTAAAAGTCACTTTTCAGAATGTGGAGAAGATAATTATTAAGTGCTTTAGCACTTTGTCTTTCATCTTCTCTGCAAGGGGTATTAATATATTTCAGGAGATTGCTGTCTGTAGCTCCATTCATATTACTAATGATGGTTTTGTTACAACACTGCACTCCTATTGCTTCAGCTGCAACTTCAACTTTTTTGTTTGGTTTCTCTGCCAATTTATCTTTACATGGAAATAAGTCTGTTAGATGACAAAATATAAGAAATTAATTGGTATTAGTTTTTGCCTGTGGGCTTTATAACTACATCTGCATACAACTTCGCAAGCAACCACACAATGCATTGCGGAAGGTACCTTGTACCATTACTAGTCATTCTCCTTTTTGTTCCACTCACAAAATCGGGCAAGGGAAAAGCAACTATCTATCTTCCTCTGTACAAGCCCTATCTTCTCGTATCTTGTCTCAACAGCCTGCACACGAAATGTACGTTTGTTGTAGTAGAATTCTTCTGCAGTCACCTGTAAATGCTGATGCTTGTGTAGGTGCCTATAAGGTTTATCTCTGTAGAGAAACGAGATGTATTAATTCATGCAGGCGCCAGTTGGATTCATTAATAATTCATTAATAATGAATTAATATGAATTGATTAATTAAAAAAATAAATGTCGTGTGACTAGGGCCTCCCATCAGGTAGACCAATCGCCAGGTGCAAGTCTTTCGATTTGACGCCACTTCGGCGACTTGCACGTCGATGGGGATGAAATGATGATGATTAGGACAACACAACACCCAGTCCCTGAGCGGAGAAAATCTCCGAGCCAGCCGGGAATCGAACCTGGGCCCTTAGGATTGACATTCTGTCGCGCTGACCACTCAGCTACTGGGGACGGACTAATTGATCAATTCATATTACCCCTCATTAAAATAATCTGAGAGGGTGGTAGAAAATTTAAAAAACACTATTCTCCAAATTTTTTACATCACCTCTCTTGTTTTAATGGTTGTAACATATCCCTTCGGTTCTCGTCCACCGTTGAGCATGGACATAGCTTGTTCTATATGTACCTAACAAATAAAAAGTTGATAGCTCTATGAAGAAAAGTATTTTATTTCTACAAGCTTCAAGTACACGTGTTCCCCTCTATGTGCCTCATGAACCATAAAGTCAGTCTTTGGCTATGCAGGAATAATCTTCAAACAACTTCCGCCATCGACATTGTCATACCATGAGAGAGAAGAGGTAATTACCATTATTAGAAAGAAAACTTTCAACGTTAATTATTCCTAGCTCATGTTGCAAAAGATTGAAAGCAGTACCTATCGTCATGTCTAGCATGGTGCTTGTGTAAAGAAAGAACTCTACAAATCGGCAGGCGCTGTTGATTATGGCGTTACTGTCATGCCTCTCTCTCTCTCTCTCGCCAAATTAATTGTGTTTTTACATATGCTTTATATTTTCTCAGTAGTGTTTCGTAAAAAGAATATAGACTTCCCTCCAGTGATTTTCATCTGTGTTTATAAAGTATCCCTGTAATACCCATATATTGATCAAACTTACCAATAACAAATCTAGCACCATTTAGGAGGGACAGTCTTAATGTTTTTTTATCACTTCAGTTAATATTTTGTTTGTTTGCAGTTCTTGCAAACATTGAAATTCCCAAGCCACAGTATGACAGAATGGCGCTACATAAGCCAAAACAAAATTGTACAGCCCATTGATGGTTAAAATGGCTCTGAGCACTATGGGACTTAACTTCTGAGGTCGTCAGTCCCCAGAACTTAGAACTACTTAAACCTAACTACCTAAGGACATCAGACACATCCATGCCCAAGGCAGTATTCGAACCTGCGATCGTAGCGGTCACGCACTTCCAGACTGTAGCGCCAATAACCGCTCAGCTAACCGGCCGACAGCCCATTTATAAAATGAAGTATGTTGTGCTGTGGTCTTCAGTCCAGAGACTGGTTTGATGCAGCTCTCCATGCTACTCTGTCCTGTGAGAGACTCTTCACCTCTGAATAACTACCTACATCTGTCTGAATCTACTTATGTATTCATTTCTTGGTCTCCCCCTCACTTCCCTCCAGTACTGAACTGGTGATCCCTTGATATCCCAGAATGTGTCCTATCAACCAATTCCTCCTTTTGAGCTAGTTGTGCAACAAATTTCTTGTCTCCCAAATTCTATTCAGTACCTCCTCGAAAGTTATGTGATCGACCCTTCTAATCTTCAACATTATTCTGTAGCACCACATTTCAAAACCTTGTATTCTCTTTTTGTCTAAACTATTTATCATACATGTTTCACTACCATACATGGCTACCCTCCATACAAATACCTTCAGAAAAGACTTCTCAACACTTAAACCTATGTTCAAGGTTAGCAAATTTCTCATCTTCAGAAATGCTTTTTTTGCCATTGCCTGTCTACATTTTATATCCTTTCTACTTTGGCTATTATCAGTTATTTTGCTGCCCAAATAGCGAAACTCGTGTACTACTTTAAGTATCTCATTTCCTAATCTAATTCGCTTAGCATCACTTGACTTACTTCGATTGCATTCCATTATCCTTTTTTTACTTTTGTTTATATTCATCTTATAGCCCCATTTCAAGACACTGTCCATTCTGTTCAATTGCTCTTCCAAGTCCTTCTCTGTCTCTGACAGAATTAAATGTCATCGGCAGACCTCAAAGTTTTTATTTCTTCTCCCTGGATTTTAATTCCTCCTCCTAATTTTTCTTTTGTTTCCTTTACTGCTTGCTCAATATACAGACTGAATAAAATCGGGGACAGGCTACAACCCAGTCTCACATCCTTCCCAACCACTGCTTCCCTTTCATGCCCCTTGACTCTTATAACTGCTGTCCGGTTCCTGTACAAGTTGTAAGTAGCCTTTCACTCCCTGTATTTTATCCCTGCTATCTTCAGAACTTCAAAGAGAGTATTCCAGCCAACATTGTCAAAAGCTTTCTCTAAGTCTACAAATGCTGTGAAAGAAGCTTTGTGTTTTCTGAACTTGCCTTCTAAGATAAGTCATATGGTCAGTATTGCCTCCTGTGTTCTACATTCCTGGGGAATCCAAACTGGTCTTACCTGAGGTCGGCTTCAACCAGTTTTTCATCCTTCTGTAAAGAATTCATGTTAGTATTTTACAACTATGACTTATTGAACTGACAATTCGCTAATTTTCACACATATCTGCAACTGTTTTCTTTGAAATTTGAATTACTACATTCTTCTTAAGGTCTGAGGGTATTTCGCCTGTCTCATACATCTTGCACACCAGATTTAAGAGTTTGGTCTTGTCTGGCTCTCCCAAGGCTATCAGTAGTTGTGATGGAATATTATCAATCCTTCTGGCCTTGATCCAACTTAGATCTTTCAGAGCTCTGTCAAATTCTTCATTTATTTTGAGAGCAATAAATTACTTAATGACAGCCAGTTTGGATTTAGAACTAATCAGTCAACCATAAAAGCTATTGAAATCCTGATAACTGAAATCCACAACGCTTTTTAAAGGAAACTGACCACCTGTGCAACACTCATAGACTTAAGCAAAGCATTTGATTCAGTATCACATGAGATAATTGTTAAAAAATTAGAATATTATGGTATTGCAGACAAACGACTTAATTTGATTAAGTCATACCTAAATAACAGGCAACAGCCAGTTTATGTAGACAATGAAAGGTGAGATTTAATGAAAATTAAGAGCGGAATTCCACAGGGCTCCGTTCTTGGACCCTTCCTCTTTATTATCTATGTTAATGACTTCTCAAACTATACAGCCTGCAAAAATGTTTTAGATGGTGATGATATGATCATGATCTCCACAGGTGAGAGTATGCAAGAGGTGGTAAACAAAAATAATGAACTTCTTGAAAAATGTAGGATGTGGTGTATTGCTAACGAGTTATGTATAAGCAACACAAAAACAGAGGAAATTTATTTTAAACTGAAGGTATGGAAAACAGAGAATCACAATGTCAAACTACTGGGACTAAAAATAGACCAAAGGCCCTCATGGGATGACCATATAATCTATCTGACAGGCAAACTTGCACACGTAATATTCCTCCTGTATAAACTAAGAAATTCTATCAGTAAAAGTTTATTGATGCTTTGCTACTATGCATTCTTTCAGTCACAGCTGCAATATGGGATTCTGTTATGGGGTAATTCACCAGGCACAAACCATGTATTCAAATGGCAAAACAAGCAATTAGATGTTTACAAGTACTGGGTCCAAGAGAAAGTTGTAAGGAGCACTTCACTTTATTAAACATAATGACACGCCCAAGTCTATATATATATATACACATACACACACACACACACACACACACACACACACATATATATATATATATATATATATATATATATATATATATATATATATATATATATATATATATATATATATACAACTGCTTAATATACATAAAAGAAAATATACGACAATTTACATCTGTACAGCACTCGAAACAACTGCAAGCTTGATATACCGTATTCTAGGCTGTCACTGACACACAACAGTCACAAACACCTCAGTCTGAAGTTATATAATAAACTACCACAATCGGTCAAATCCCTCACCCACTTTAAATTTAAGGAGGTATTAGACACATTGCTCAAAAATAAAGCATCTTACTGTATTGAAGGGTGTCTTGGAAGTAATTTGAAAGGAATATATAAACAATGAAATAATGTAACTATCATTAATTAAATGTGTAAAACTGTATAATTAATTATTGAACATACACTGTATAATGATTATTGCTGGAATTGTCTGATTAGTAAGAAGTTTATGTATTTATATGTATTTATGTATATGTAAAATGATGATGTGAGTAAAATGTATGTATATGTAAGCAAAAATGAAATATGTAAAATGTATTTTGACGAAGCCAATTGCGTGGTAAACATGCTGAATGGCTAATAAAGAAACATATGAACGTATATACTCCTTCAGCTTTCGCTTCTTTGATTGGTACTGGTTTTCCATCTGAGCTCTTGATATTCATAGTTGTTTTCCTTTTCCCCAAAGGCCTCTTTAATTGTCCTGTATGCAGTATCTATCTTTCCCCTAGTGATCCTTGAATTTTGTCATCTAGCCATTGTTGTTTGGCGATTTAGCACTTCCTGTCAATCTTATTTTTTAAACGTTTGTATTCCCTTTCATCTACTTCATTTCCTGCATTTTCAGATTTTCTCCTTTTATCAATTAAATTGAAAGGTCTCTGTTGGATTCCTTTCATGTTTAATTTCTTAAATCTGTTGTCATTTACGGCATAAATTCCTTTTCTAAATTTACTGTGGCGTTTCTGACTATCTGGGAGGAGACTGAGTAGTGGAACGTCTTACTTTTACACATAAACAAGAACGATCTGCCACACTACTACACTTTAAAACACAGTTTATATGTAATTCATGTCATACAGTCTCATACGGAACCTACATCTGCTTTCTTTTATATACTGTATATGATAAGATACTGTCATCCCCCTTCCCTTCTGTGTGAGAGGATGAATGAGCAAATGTATTTCTAGTTGCATGTTTGAGGGTAGCAGACAAGCCTGTCTGCTAGAGAACAGTAGGACCAACGTCGGAACAGGTAGCTACGCTTTCTTAAAGCAGAGAGGTTTCTATCCTTAGTATGGTCCTGTCCGTCCGTTGTCATGTTGGTATAGGAAGCTGCCCCTCTGGCCACTTCCGTTTGTATTTCTGAGCCACCCTCAGGAAGCACGCTCGGTAGTAGCGCAGGTCAGTCTGTCCATGGCGAGTGTCTGAAGTGGTAAGATCTCCGGCTAAGCATGTGTCTGCTAAGTCCGTAGGACAATGGATTTCTTAAGTTCAGCCTAACTGAAAATTTAATCACCTTTATTTCAGGTTTAGCTCTAAAATATCTAATGTTATCTTAAATTGCAGCGCAGTGTAATTCTCGTGTGAAGTTCAGATTATTTTCCGGTAGTTGCTTTGTCACTACTTTATGAGTAAGGTGGAACCACGTGTTGATCAGTAACTCTAACTAAGATCAATTTTAAATGCGAATGCTTGTGTGATTATAACGTCTCGTCTCGACAATAATTTTCAATATAGCAACTTTTCTTTATGTTCAACCCACGTGGGGTGTACTTTGCGAGACCAGTACCACGTGCTTATATAACTGTTTGACCCGTCAGGTTAACAGTAAGACGTTAGTAACCAGTTCGAGGTTTTTCTTTTGGAAATTGCTTTTGATCTAATTTATTTTAATTATCAGAATTATTGTGGAGTTATACGCTTTCTGTAAACCAAGTTGACCACGTGAAGCATGTGGTGTAATCATCAAAGTAGCCCTCAGCTATTCTTTTTGGGAAGATTTAACAGAGAGTTAGTATGAATTTAGTATACCAGTGTGTGGTAATTACATGACGGACAGGATTGTGCTACGAACGTAATTTCTTTGGGTGAAAATTTGAATCTGTTGGTAGTGGTTAACTTTCTGTTGCATACGTTTCAACGTTCTTTGTGTGTTGTTTTATGAATGAAGTGTTGTATGCAGTCTCCCAATCTTGGCTCCATATTTGATGTGTTCCGTAAGATTGCAATCTCACATTTTCACAATCATAAATAAGGCACCAGTTTAGTTAGGAATCAAGTGTAATATGCTGAAATTTCAATGATCAATCTTAAAATAAATTTCCAAATATAAACTGATTTCTTTCTTTTTATTTAAATTCTCTTTTATATATATATATTACCGGTTGTTATATGACTATTAAAAGATTATAATTAATGTTAGTCTGTTTGGGAATTTGGTAAACCTAGACTAGATACCTGATGAAAAAGTTGCTTAGTAATGCAAGATTAACTTCCCCAGACAGCTCACAGCTTTTAACCCGCTTTAATTGGCTAGCAGTAACGCTTACATACCAAATCAAAGTAACAAACTTACAAAATTCAATACAAAATGAAGTATCATTCAGTAATTCGCTTCCTGCAGCTGAAGAAGAAGAAAGATCCAACAGTTACTTCTATGTCTTTCTTTCATCTTATCTGGTATAGATCCCAAACACCCAGCCAGTATTCAAGAGTGGGTTGCACTAGTGTTACACACGTGATCTTATTAATAGATGAGCTACATCTTCTCAGAATTTTCCCAATAAGCCAAAGTCCACCATTTAGCTTCCCTTCAACCAACTTTATGTACTCGTTCCATTTCACTCTGCTTTTCAAAGTTACGCCTATATATTTAATTGATGGAACAATGTCAAGTAGCACACCACTAATAGTGTATTCAAACATTAGAGGATTGGTTTTCCTGGTCATCTGCATTAATTTGTATTTTTGTACACTTAGAGCAAACTGCTATTCCACACACCAAATAGAAATTCTGTCTGTCAACCTGCATCCTTCTATACTCTCTCAATGACGACACTTTCCCCTATCCACAAAGTCATCAGTAAACAACCGCACGTTGCTGCTTGCTCTATCCGCAGCATAATTAGAAAACAACCATGATTGCTGCCTGTTACACTAGATATCGAATCAGAAAATGACAACTTGAATTTCCGACATGTGATTATTTTAAAATTTATTACATTACATTAATACTTGTTCCATAGTTCATGAATACGACATTTCATAATGACGATACAAATTTGAAACATTACGTATGTATTATTTGAAGTTTCCTGAGTGAGTGCACCAAGTTTCCGTTACTTCCGACAAATATCATAATTGCAGGACAGTTTCGGAGTGGTGGCTGTTGTGATGTACGTTACAAGCAACGTGGCATCATTGAATTTCTCACTGCAGAGAAAGAAACTGTGCGGAATATTCACAAATGGTGGCTGTTGTGATGTACGTTACAAGCAACGTGGCATCATTGAATTTCTCACTGCAGAGAAAGAAACTGTGCGGAATATTCACAAATGCTTGTGAAAAGTCTATGGATCATCTGCTGTCGACAGAAATACAGTTACTCGCTGATCACAGAGGGTGAGATCATCATTTGTTGCAACTTTGTGAAGCTGAGGGGGAGATCTTCTTGTCCTGGATAATGAGAGCTGATGAAACCTGGGCTCACCATTTTGAGCCCACAGAAGATAAAAATCAAAGCAACTGCTCACGCTGGTAACGACATGATCATCATGTTATGGGACTGTGAAGGTGTGATTCTCACTGATGTGATGCCAAGAGGCGGTACCATTAATTCAGAAGCACATGTCAACACATTAACGAAACTCAAAACGTGCTTCTGGCGACTTTGGCACTACAGCAACGCAGGAGATGTTTTGCTGCAACTTGATAACACTTGGCGCCACTCAAATGTGAGGACTGCTGAACACATCGCAAAACAGGGTTCAACAATCTTAATCCATCCACACTACAGCCCTGACCTAGCCCCCTCTGACTTCCACTTGTTTGGGCCTTTAAAGGATGACATTTGTGGAAGACATTTTGAGGATGATGAAGAGCTGATTCACAAAGTGAAGTGCTGGCTCCTCCACCAGGACAGGGATTGGTACTGGCAGGGCATACACAACCTTGTTTTGCGCTGGAGGAGGCCATAGAATGAGCTGAAGACTACGTGGAAAAACAGGGTGTGTAGATAAACATATTTTTTCATGTGTGGTTAATTCTCATTATGTTCAATAAAGAAATGTTAGAGAGAAAAACTTCGGTGCATTACTTTCTGGGCAACCCTAGTATATATTTATATAATTTTATTTTATTTTTACAGTTACTACTTCATATTTAAAAATTCATCTATTGAGTAGAAGGAGCTGCCATTCAGAAAATCTTTCAATTTGTTTTCAAATGTTGGTTGGCTATCAGTCAGACTCTTAATGCTATTTGGCAAATGACCAAAGATTTCACCCCTTTCTGTGCCAAAGTCAGATTTAACCCAGAATAGTGAAGATCATCCTTGCTTCTAGGGTTGTAGCTATGCACTTCGCTATTATTTTTGAATTGGGTTGATCATGAGTTCCTTAAATAAATATCTGCAAGATGATCTTGAGTGGACTCCAGCTTTTATTCCGATTATTCGTTTTTGTGCAATGAATACTTTTTCTCTTAATGATGAATTGCCCCCAAATATGATATGTGAAAGCAGTGAATGAAAAAAGGCAAAGTAGGCTGATTTACTTATATGTTTATCACCAAAATTTGCAATAACCCTAATAGCATAAGCAGCTGATTCTAACTGTTTCAGTAAATCATCAGTGTGTATCTTCCAATTCAATTTCTCATCAGTGCACACACCCACATACTTTGAATATTCTGCCTTAGCAACAAACCTCTGTTCAAAGTTTATATTTATCAATGGCGTTATGCCATTTACAGTACAAAACTGTGCTTGCTCAAAATTTAGTAAGAGTCTATTTGCAGAGAACCACTTAATAGTTTTCTGAAAGACATTATTTATCATTTCCTCAGCGAATTCTTGGATATTGGGTGTGATCCTATACTTGTATCACCTGCAAAAAAGAACTACCTTTCCATCTTCATGAACACAGAGTGGCAACTCATTAATATATATTAAGAACAATAAAGGACCCAAGACTGAACACAGTGGGACACCATTCTTGATACCTCCCCAGTTAGAGGACTCTCCTGATTTTTGCAGACTGTCTGTATCGTTAATTTCTACCTTCTGCTTTCCTGCAGTTAAATTTGAATCCAACCATTTGTGCACTGTCCCATTCATACTACAATACCTGAGCTTATATAGAGTAATTTCATAATTCACACAGACAAAAGCCTATGAGAGATCACAAAATATGCGAATGGATGATCTTTGGTCAATCAGAGAATTTAATATTTCGCCAGTGAAAACACACATAGCATTTTCTGTTGAAAAGCCTTTTTGAAAAACAAATCAGCAGTTTGTTAGTACTTCATTTTTACAAATATTTGAAGTCACTTTTGAATACACATCTTTTTCAAGAATCTTGGATAAAGCTATCAGAAGTGAGATTGGGCAGTAGCTATTACCATCAGACCTGTCCCCTTTTTTATGCATTGGTTTAACAATAGCATATTTCAGTCTAGCTGAAAAAATGCCCTGTTTCATTCAGCTACTACATATTTGGCTGAGAATCATACTTACCTGTTTGGAACAAGCTTTTCGTACTCTGTTGGAAACACCATCAATTCCATGTGAGCTTTTACTTTTGAGTGAATTTATTATTATCCTAATTTCATTAGAAGAGGTGGGTTGAATTTCAATTTTATCAGATTCTCTACATATTGCCTCTTGCATGTACAGCCTTGCATTTTCTAATGAATAACTGGATCCTGTTTTCATCTACATCTGCATCTACATCTATACTCCGCGAGCCACCTTACGGTGTGTGGCGGACGGTACTTATTGTACCACTATCTGATCCCCCCTTCCCTGTTCCATTCACGAATTGTGCGTGGGAAGAACGACTGCTTGTAAGTCTCCGTATTTGCTCTAATTTCTCGGATCTTTTCGTTGTGATCATTACGCGAGATATATGTGGGCGGTAGTAATATGTTGCCCATCTCTTCCCGGAATGTGCTCTCTCGTAATTTCGATAATAAACCTCTCCGTATTGCGTAACGCCTTTCTTGAAGTGTCCGCCACTGGAGCTTGTTCAGCATCTCCGTAACGCTCTCGCGCTGACTAAATGTCCCCATGACGAATCGCGCTGCTTTTCGCTGGATCATGTCTATCTCTTCTATTAATCCAACCTGGTAAGGGTCCCATACTGATGAGCAATACTCAAGAATCGGACGAACAAGCGTTTTGTAAGCTACTTCTTTCGTCGATGAGTCACATTTTCTTAGAATTCTTCCTATGAATCTCAACCTGGCGCCTGCTTTTCCCACTATTTGTTTTATGTGATCATTCCACTTCAGATCGCTCCGGATAGTAACTCCTAAGTATTTTACGGTCGTTACCGCTTCCAATGATTTACCACCTATGGCATAATCGTACTGGAATGGATTTCTGCCCCTATGTATGCGCATTATATTACATTTATCTACGTTTAGGGAAAGCTGCCAGCTGTCGCACCATTCATTAATCCTCTGCAGGTCTTCCTGGAGTACGTACGAGTCTTCTGATGTTGCTACTTTCTGTGTAACACTTAAATGTCATTATTAAAATATTTTCTACCTCTGATTTTATGTTGACATACTTTTCATTGAGTCTGATAGATATACAGGGTTCCCGTGCTCTCAACTGCACTGTTTCACTTTTAACAATATCCCAAATTGCTTTATCAGGAGTGCTCATGTCAGACGTAATGCACATACTTCTTTACTTTTCAATAGCTTTTCTTAATACAGTGCAGTAGTTTTTATAATGTTTTACTGTTTGTGGTTCATAACTCTTTCTAGCTATAAGAAACATTTACCTCTTCCATTTAAAGGACATTTTTTGTCCCTTTAGTAAGCCATAGTCTTTTAGATGGTTTCTTACAATTGTGTTTCACTGTTTTCACAGCGAAACTGTTTTCAAAAATACTAACAAAGATATGAAATAGGTTACATTTTAAATTAGCATGAGTTTTGCTGTGGACCTCATCTCATTCTAACTGTTGCCAGCTTCCTCTAAAATTTGCAATTGTTAAACTGTTAACTGAATGCACTATTTTGTAGGACTGTTTTTCATTGCTTTCTGGAGCTATGTCCTATACTGTAACCACCTGTGCATCATGATGAGAAATACCATTCTTGACTAGAAAGGGTTTTATTTGATAAAAATTATCTTGATGTATAAGAACTTTATCTGTCAGTGTGCTGCTATCTTGTATTACCTGTGTAGGGAAATCAATAATTGATGTCTAATTGAAAGAACCAAGGAACACTTCAAGGTCATTCTTTCTATCAGCCTCTTTCACAAAATCTACACTGAACTCCGCACAAACAATAATTTTCCTCCCTCTGTCTGATAGACAGCACCGCAAAGAGTCAAAGTTTTCCAGAAATAGCTGAAAATTTCACAATAGTGACCTATACA
Source organism: Schistocerca nitens (assembly GCF_023898315.1). Taxonomy (NCBI): domain Eukaryota; kingdom Metazoa; phylum Arthropoda; class Insecta; order Orthoptera; family Acrididae; genus Schistocerca; species Schistocerca nitens. Next base: position 278,318,274 of record NC_064618.1, on the reverse strand, counting down.
CAGCTACAATTACAAAAGTATCATTATATAGTTTAAGCCCACAGGCACATTCTTCTGTATGTTGCTCTACACAAAACTTTTTAGTGTTCTAAAGTTTTCCAACAATGATAAATTTTAGCATATATGACAACTGCTCCTATCTTCTTAATATCTCTACCTAAATGTCCTGAAATCTTACATCCACCTGCATTTATCTTTCCCTTATCTGTGACCGTATGATATCCAGACAGGTGTAGCACATCTATCCCACCCTCACTTTCTAAATCTTCTAAGCAAACAAGAAGCTCATCTACTTTGCTTCTTAATTCCCTGATATTCTGAAGCAATATACCAACATTATTTTTCACTGTGCTTTTATGAAAATCTTGTGACATATTAACATTATTTTTCAGTGCACTTTTATGGGAATCTTATGATTTTTAACATCTCTATTGCCTGCCTGCCTGAGCTTCTCATTCAGTTTAATTTTATTCAATGCTGAGATATTGGACATTGATCTAAGCCTAAAAAAAGAGGTACTCCCATGAAATTTGTGGCCCCCTATTAAAGACTTTGCTATCACCCCAGCCAATTTACCCTTCCCTTTCCTACTGAGATGCAAACGATGCATTGTAAAGTCCCACCTACCAATAGAATCAACAGGAACCAAACCTATGGCTGATCTAACTCCACATTGACCCTTCTGACAGAGCTGTTTATTTGGGGCCGATCATACCGCATGGAAGCAGAAAACTAGATTACATTTTTATGGTTCGTTGGAGACACTATTTTTTACCACATCACACTCAGTTTTGTAGCCCAGATCCCTATCATTACTATTTCCCACTCCACCTACTATCACAACACGATCTTGCTTTGTAAAATCCTGGTACATTGATCCTACATCCTCTATCACTTGGCTAAGACATGCACTGGGCTTGAAAAAACTTGTGACCTTGTATGTGTCACCTAATTTTTCCTGCAAGATGTGGCAAGTTGAGATCACGTGACTTGAATTGACGTTCCATGATGTGACGGACAGTGTGAATACAGTTGTAATTCTTCAGGATATCCCGGCGAGGTGTTGTCATGTTGATTAATCGGGTTTCTATCGGTTATTCGTGTCTTTCCTGCACGATATTTCAACTGTGTGACTCGCAGTCTTCTTCAGGTGCTGTCAGATACTGCTTTCAGTGTGGAACGAGTCCGGTATTTACGCCTACGTTGTGTTAGGCGTTCCCTCTGTGGTTCGCGCCGCGTTTGGCGGAAATGCTGCATAATTAATCAATCAATTGATATAATCAATAAAACTAAAAAGAAGGATGCATGGCTGTGTGAAACATGCAGTTGACTCATGTTAAATTAAATGCAGTAGCCTCGTAATACAGTATAAAGCCACTGGAAGTCGTCAGAACGTGCCATAGATGCCTGCAAGTACTGATAAGAGCTCCGCCATACGTCACACTTCCTGCAGATAATTAGCAGTGGCCAAGGCTCGGCAGGAAGTTCCCTGGGCGTGGCAGGAAGTAGCGCCACGATAAACCGCAGTGGCGGCGCCGGAAGCGGGTCTTTCCAGCGGATTGCGCTTAGTTAAAACTATAGCGCGATCCTGCGAGCTCTAGCGGCAGCCAGGCGAACTACGTAGCCACAGGCGCTGTATGTAGCTGCAGCAGCTAAGTCAACACAGCCATGCATATACACGGCCAGAGCACCAGACGCGGCGCAGACAGCAGAGGGAACGCCAAGCACGACGTAGGCATAAATACTGGACTCGTTCCACACTGGATCCTCGTCGCCCTTCAGGCAACAGTCCAGCAGTCGCTCCCCTCTGCAACTTCCTCAGAAGTATCAAAACCCCATCGTGAATAGACGACTGAATATTCAAGGCCTGACAATGTGCGTCTTTAACGCAGACAGCATTGTTAATCAAGAGGTCGAGTTCAGAGAACTCATGAAGGAGATCTCCATCGACATATGCATGATGGGGGAAATCCACCAAAAACCGGGAATAAAAGCGACAGTTCCCAACTACGTTAGCTACCGTAAAGACAGGCCAACCCAAGGCGGAGGAGTGGCCATATATGTAAAAAGAGGGATCCCCCACCACCAGGTATTCTTACCAGCTACTAACAAAATCGAAGCAGTGGCGGTGGAAGTAACCACTGCCACTGGACCCCTAACAATTGTTGCAGTCTACCGACCCCCACATGACCAGATAGATGAGGGAGACATAGCTGCTCTAGGGCAAATTGAAGGCAAACTCATAATAGAGGGAGACTTCAATGCCAAACACCCAGATTGGAATTCTAGAGTAACCTCCAGAGCAGGAGCCAAACTGCAACAACTAGCGCGCACCCACCACTTCGAAACCTGGGGTCCAGTCGAGCCCACACATTTTCCAAAACATGGAGGCAGGCCCAAAGTGTTAGACATAGCTCTCATTAGGAGGATCGCAGGGTTTGTGGCCGCAAGGACAATCAACAGAATGTCCTCCGACCACAACCCAGTGATTCTGGAGGTCGATGTGGGAGAATGGGTAGCACTCCCACGGTACCAGACGTCGTACAAACGTACAGACTGGGAGCGATACCAAGAAACTGTCGCCTCTGATATCGCTCGCGCTCCGCCACCTACTGTCGAAACAGTAGAACAAGCGCTACAAGACCTAACAGGCACCATCTTGCAGGCAGCGGAAGAAGCCCCCCATCCACAAAGGGATGGCCCACCGCCGCAAATACAGCTCCCGGAACACTTGCTAGCTCAAATTCGACATAAGAACAGAGTGGCAAACGAGTGGAAGATCAACAGAAATCAGGCCACCAGGAGGCTGCTCAATCGTCTACAGAGAGAACTGAAGGTAGCGCTCAATGAGCACAGAAACCAGCAATGGCAAAACCGCCTCACAGCTCTCAAAGTAGACGATCATACACTATGGCAAGCGACCAAACAGTTTACAAAAAGGCGCGCTAGGATGCCGCCACTGCATGGCGAGTGGGGACTGGTCTACAGCCATGCTGGAAAGGCCAACGCCCTCGCCGACTCCTTCGAGAAGCAGTTCCAAGCGGCAGAACCCCAGGATGAAGAGCATGAAGAGGTAGTCAGTCGTCAACTGACTGTCTTCCTCAATGCCGAGGAGGACCCAGAGGACGAACCCATACTTTTTGCCCCCGAGGACGTGGCAAGAGTAATCAGATCCCTCCCTACAAAAAAGGCACCAGGGCTCGACAGTGTCACTAATCAGTTAGTCAAAAACCTCCCACCCACAGCAATCACACTCCTCGCGAACGTCCTCAACGAGATTACTCGATACCGTGTTTTCCCAGCTTGCTGTAAACATGCGGAAGTGGTTGCGATACACAAACCAGGGAAAGACCCTCTTTTCCCGCAGCACTACAGGCCGATTAGCTTCTTGCCAACTCTCAGCAAGATCTATGAGCGCCTCCTGCTAAGACCCATACAAGAACATATTACCAGAGAGCAAATTCTGCCGGATTTCCAATTTGGGTTCCGGCAGAACCACTCTGCCCCACAACAGGTCATGAGAATGGTTGAAGCAGCCACAGAGGGCTTCAACCACAGAGGCTACTGTGGGATAGTGCTACTAGACGTAGCCAAAGCCTTTGATTCAGTATGGCATAGAGGGCTACTCTACAAGTTGTACACACAAGGGTTTCCCGGGAGCATAGTTCAGCTGATCAAGAGCTATCTCACGAATAGGACTTTCTCCATCAAAGTAGAAACTGCCACCTCCAGCAGAAGGCGTATTCGTGCTGGGGTGCCACAGGGATCGGTCCTGGGGCCCGTATTGTACTGTTTGTACACTGCGGACACTCCAACGGCCCCCCTGGTGCACACTGCACAGTACACTGACGATACAGCCTTCTACACGAGAAACGCGAACAAGGACCTGGTCATCAGTAGGCTACATTTTAGATGACACAGAAACTTGGGCCCGTCGCTGGCGCATCACCATCAACTCTGAGAAGACGCAGGCAATGCTGATTACCCGCAGGCTCGGAAGGCGCGAACCTCCTCAACGTCCCCCCCTCCACCTTCACCTAAATGGACCCCAACTCCCCTGGCGCAGAACCGCCAAGTACCTTGGCGAAACCTTGGACTCTCGTCTTACGTGGAAACCCCACATAGACGAGGTTCACAGGAAGGTCTGCGCCAGAATGTCCATCCTATACCCCATCCTGAACACAACCAGCACCCTTCCCTGCCCAGTAGCAGTAAGGCTAGGCGCAAATTGAGACGCGTATAGCGCGTGTGGCGCGACGCAGCGCAGGCGCGTTTTTGTAACATCACAGGTTCAAATGGGACCGCGCAAATTGCGACGCGACGCGACTGGGACGCGACACGCGCCTGCGCCAGGTCGCGCGGTGTTGTGGTTGAGGCACAGTTCCTCGCGCCGCGCGTCGCGCTTGCCTCCCTAGCACCGTGGGAAATTTGAGGCGGGGAGCGGAAAAGTAGCCCGGCTATATGTTCACGTCGGAACGGCGCATATCAGCAGTGGTAGTATTGCCAATACGATAAATTTTGCCTCACTGTGTACTGAATTATATTGCCTTTGGGTAGTGTTTCGTTTTTCGCCATTTAAACGCTCCAGCTTTCTTCGTTAGCACGTTATACTTTTCTGTTATTTATATCTGCATAGTTTTGTTTTGGTTTTCTTCTGTTAAGAAAAATCTATACTTCAGTAATTGATGAGCCATTGGCCGCTGCAATTGCACCATATGCCTCCGCGATGTTTTCAGATCGCAAGAAGGGACAGAGGGTAGTGAATAAGGAAGCAAGGAATATTATAAAATCATGTGATTAAGAATCAAGGCAGGAAAGTAAAGCAAGGTTATATTCTCGCTGCCTAGTAAGCTAGCGTATCTGTACGATCTGTTACAAAAGTTTAGAAAGGGATAATCTCCACAGGTGTGATCCCTTTGTGCTTGTAGAAAAAAGCGTCCAAGATCTGAAGTATAGAAGCTTCACTGTGATTACTCTGATATGGATGTAACAATGTAATACGACACACTGTACTACATGCATGTGAACAACATATTTCCACTGCAAGCTAGAAACAGTCGAAATGCAGTCACAAATAACAATGTTTTAATTGGTTCGCCGTGATGAGAAAAAGCATTTCAATTGTTGCATGGACATTATCATCATTAATAAACTAAATATACAACAACAGGCTACACAAATGAAGAAAATGGTCGGTATTATTAGGAAAGTAGGAATATCCTAAAAGAGTGTTATGATTAGATATATTTAATTTGTTGAAATGTGCTGCTGACAAAGGCAGATCTACTTTCATGACAATGTTTTTCGAACTCCATCTCACAAGGCACACATGGCTAGCTTGTGCATTCCTGTCGCGCGCATTATCCTTCGCTGCTGACAATACACTGACCATTGTGTTGTGCGACAGATCAATTGTTTATTTTTCTCAATAACAACTATTTTATTCGCGATCACGCATTATCAGTTTGGCAAGCCCTAGGTGAGTAAACAGTATCTGGCATGTGCCTATCATTCCGCCTGACTGAACGCTCGTCATTATTTTAATAGTGCTCAGATCAAGAGAAGGAATAAAATCCTTTGGTAAGTTTCCATTCCAGTCGCTCAGTGTTAAAAATACGATGGGTTACGGGGATTCCACCAAAATTCCAACAGAATTGCCAATCTGTTTTTGTGTGAGTTGTTAACCTTTTCTCATTCGAAGAAGCATCACCATTTATGAGTAAAGACCACATTTCTCTTGGTGACTCGTTTAATTGTACTTCCTTTGTCACAATGTAATTTGCCAAACTCATCTCACAGCAGCTATTGAGACAGAATTCCGAAACGGAGGGCCTCATTAAACAAGTAATCGGCAATCACAGAGCTCAATAGCTTACGAAAAACCTCATAGTATCGGTTTGCAGTAACATAAAAGAAGAAATTTCGTGTTTATTTTCATACTAGGAAGCTCTTGTTTCGCTAGGTGACGATAACTCTTAAAAAAATTACAGTCACTGGAGTGAAATAAATAAAAAAAGAAGTATAAGTAGTCATATATCGCCATAGATAAGAAAGTTCCGTGTGTTTAATAATTGGCAAAACACTCTCCTCCTTGTGTGCTATCGTTCGCCAAACTTTCGTTTCGATGTCTCGAGCGGTTTAGGAGATACGAGAGATATTGCGAGTATTTCATTCTCGCGGGCGTGAGATCGCAAGTGAGCGCGCTACATTTTCTCGAGATCGGAGGCAGATAGAGATCTCCTCCCAAGTCTAAACAAAAACTCATCATGTTAGCTAAATTTCATACGCAGCAACATACGGTGTAATACGCACCAAACACAAAATCATAGCGACCCCTAATTTTCGTTGCAAACTTTTTGAGTTTTACGTAGTGTCTTACTAAAATGTGTACATCACAGTAAGAATGGTCATTAGCGAGGTGATCGGCACATCGTCACGAAGCTGACATATAACGCTACAAGTAAGGCAAAAATCATATATTTTCAGAGAATAGTTTCTGTAAAATCGTTTGAGAAAGATAAGAGATTGCGCGCGCTTCGGTTCAATCAGGGCAGAGCGTCGCCAGTCGGCGCGTGCGAAGTATGGTGCACCGTTGCAATATGCGCTGCATCCGCGCGACCCTTGCGGCACGTGCGTGTCGCGCTGTAGTGTCGTGTCACGTCACACGTGCTATACGCTTCTCAATTTGCGCCTAGCCTAAATGTGTACCAGGCCCTGCTCCGGCCAGTAATGGAGTATGCGTGCCTTGTCTGGGGATACGCGGCAAAGCAGCATCTGGACAAACTCCAGAGGCTGCAGAACCGCGCCCTCAGAAGAGCACTGCATCTACCTCTTGGATTCCCCACAGACGACCTGCACGCCGCAGCCGAAATCCCACTCCTGAGGGAGCGTTTCCAGGATCTGGCAAAGGCCTTCTATGAGGGTTCTTCCAGATCCGGAAACGCACTCATCCACTCCCTAGGTCGGTATGACATGTCCTGCGATAAGCACAAGCGCCCTATGACGATCTTCGACGACTAAGTCGAAGAGAAAATCCCAACACCCAATCCCTAATCCTGTTCCTTCCCATATAACTCCAATCTTCTCGCCTACCTCAGGCAAGTACCAGACATACTCACAACAATCATCACATATCACAGACACCAAAAAAACTATAGAAAAATCACACACACACGTTCACAGGGTAGTAAAAGCCGAAAGGCTACAAACTCCCACTCACACTTCCCCAAAGAGGGGAAAGTAATAGATGAAAGCAGCAACACTGGATTAGAATCTGACAGCAACTGAAGAAGACTGCGAGTCACACAGTTGAAATATCATGCAGGAAAGACACGAATAACTGACAGAAACTCGGTTAATCAACATGACAGTGTGAGTACAATTTAACATGATGGTGCTGTGACGTGATGATGCCATGATGGCTAATGTGAATTGTCTTTGAAATGAATTGGAATGATTTCTTTTCCCAAAAACAAAACATTTACATGAATGTAAAACTCGCATCAGCAATGTCAGCAAACACACAAGTATACAATAAATACAGGTAGCCTACATATATAATTATACCATAATTAGAAATTATGCCCACAGAATTCTTCCAGCATATAAAATTAATAAATTCCTTACAGATTTCTTAAACACCTTCAGCTACAGATTCTTGAGTGAGTGTGGTACTGTAATTTATTAAATAACCTAACTGATATAAGTTTGAAGCTTTTTAGAGTTTTTCAAATGAAAACAGAAATTTCTTACAGAATTACTGTGTAGCGTATTGTAGCAATGGACATTAGAATATCGAGTTAAACCAGACAATTTTCTTAGTGTTTAACATACATTGAAATACATATATACATGGTAAGGTCATAATACCAATAAATAAATCTCTAGGTTAGATTAGATTTGAGTGAGTTTAATCTGGGACTTCACTGATCACTCTCACAGCTTTTTCTGGAGCCATAAATAAACATTTAGAATAGCAGCTATTTCTCCACAAGATTGTCTTGTATGTCTCAGGAGAATGAATAAAAAGCATAATGGACAGGAAGCAAAATCACCTACTTTTTCTTATGACGTTCTGATCATATAGATTCCCTTAGAAATGTTTGGTGTAAAATAACTTACATGTGCCTACAATTTAATTATTTTTCAAAACAGTACCAAGGAACTATATGGGTACATTCTCTAAGGTGGTTGTAGTGTCAGAGAAGTATTTAATAAATAATTTCATCCACATTTACTTCAATAGTAGTATGAAGATGACAAGAAAAAAGACTATCGATAACATTTGTATGTTATTTTGAAATTAAAAGTAGCGAATTGGCCTTTAACATTTACTAACTATTTTGCTGCCACCACAGCCTTCCTATAGTTATACTTTATCTGCAGCCTTTTACATACTTTCTGGAAACTGCATTTTGTTTTTCTGTTATATTTTGCTTCCTTAGAGTATCTGATAATTTCCTTATGCCCTTTGTAATCTATTTATTTAGTTTGACTTCAGTTTCATCACCAGGAAATCAACATCAACGCAGTATTTATAATTACAGAAAAAAGTCAAACAATTCTGAAGAAATCTTATTTGGCGAAGCAGTCACGTTATTTCATATTATTAACGTTACATACATCAATAGATTGTACCCAGAAATTCACAATGGGAGTAAAAAGAGTTTATCTGCTATTTCTTTGGTTTTAGGTGGTTCAAAGGAGAAGACCACAATAATTTTTAAGGTTTTTCTTCTACTTTGTTTTATTAGCAGCTGAAGTGTTTATCGTCAAGTTCACTTATGTAATTACTTTTACATTATATTTATGTCAACAATAAAAGTAGTTTCCAACCTCCTGTTTATTTAATTTCAAGGATATTTTCAACAACAACTTGTTACCAACACAGAATTTTATTAATCTTTCTCCTTTCCCATTTCGCTTACCGGGACTAAACTACGCCAAAGGATGTTTGACAGTTTCAAGTGCATTTGATATTCTAGTTGGATATTGTTGCATCACAAAGATTTTGAGAAACGAACTTAAACTACTTTGGTTTGGCTTTGCTGCATATGTGTACGCCAGTGATCTCTATACTAGTATGGAGATCACTGGTGTACGCGTATGTACGCTTTCTTCAAGTTATCTTTGAAATACTCATGTCTCAGTGTTTGTTGACAAATTTGCCGGTGAAGTAATGTGACAGAGTAGTTCTGTGTGAGAACTGCGTTGTTGACGCTGACAGTGTTGCAGGCTATTGTTATTAACTCATGTGTAGAATTTTTAGTCATGGCTTTTAGTAACAATTATGGATGTTGAAACATGTTTGTTAATACAGTGCAGTTATTAAGTAGAGCAGGAAGACTCTCTCTTGCGAACTATGTGGTGAGATTATATCTTCCCTATCTGTAGGATCATGCATTTTCGCCCGTTTCGTAGTGTGACATGACATATATGTGTATTCTCTGCGAACTATTTTACAATTCTAGATTCAAGGGACAGTACTTCAACGATTACTCTATTGTTCACAATATACGATCATCAAATCATCAGCAAGCACTATGGCTGGAGAAAGATCGGAAACATTTAAAATAGACACTCCAGAATTTCATGCTTTGTTCACGCCTGAAGTGGACGCGTTATCAGCCCTTTTCAAGAAATACGGTTATGAACTGAGAATAGCAGGTGGAGCAGTAAGGTAAGTACCGATGTTTAGTGTATTAGCTCAACGTCTTCGTAATATTATCGCATAGTTACAGTGTAAAATATTCATCCTTCTTAGCGAGTAAATTTATCTTATGTTCTGAATGTGTTATTATCTACTATTTCAGTTGCTTTTTTATTGTTTTGCGCTGATGTTCGCCTCCAGGTTAGTACGTTGAAACTAGTCTTACATCAGATCTAGTGATGCAAGAAAATAGGAAAGGAACTTCGTGTTGTGGGTACATACTTTTGCATTCTGCCAGACACTTACGATACACTCAGCGTATGATTATTCATTTTTTATTACTTTTTTAATTAAATGCATAATACATGTCAAGTTTTATATTATGGTGCATAGATATTACATTGGAAAATGGTAGTAACCGAATTAGTGGGTAAGATTTATCTCTAAAAGAGCTTTATTTAACTTGAACCATCTGTTGAAATATTCAAAACATTAACAGATTGGCCAGTCAAATGGATTATCATTGAATTTTAGCAAAACTCAGAACATATAGCTCAATACATCCAATAGAACGCCATAATCAATACAAATAGATTTCTCTAACAATGAAATACAAAAAATAGAAAGTGTTAAATTTTTGGGACTGTAGATAAATCACAGTTAGTAAGAAAATCCACTGCTTAGAATTTATATAGCACCTTGGTTTATCTGTGTTTGCAGTATTCGTGATTACTGCAATAGGCAATTTAAAAATAAAGAAACTGCTTTATTCTGCTTATTTCCAATCACGAATGAGTTAAGGAATTATTTTCTGGGCAAATTCAAGTTATAGGGCTTGTGTTTTCAGTGTAGAGTAGCATGTTACAACAGTTACACCTGGTGTTAATTGTAGATCAGTCTGCAGAGACGTCTTCAAAAAGACTGCATAATGTATGTAGACTTATTCATTAGTGGTTTTTTCATGACCTCTATTTCCCTTTTCTTAAAAATAGTGAAATTCACTCTGAACATAACACTAGTATCAGAAAAACTTCTTCAGAGACTTCAAGAGGGTAGCATCAATTCAAAAAGTAGTCAGACATATGAGAGCACATGTATTCAGCAACTTACCAGAGCACCCATTAAATTTCATGTAGATAAATTAATTAAAGAACGGTCTGTTAACTACTCCTACTGCATTGAAGAGTATCTTCACAGAAACTCTTAAATTTAATGTCTTAGGGTAATTTATGACTAGATTAGTGAGTCAACTGGTCTTACTGATACTGGATGTTGGGTTCGCCACGTAATATGTGATGATACAGTTTGTGACATCATAATTCTGCAAACAGAAAGATAACAGAAAACTAACAATATTTCTTTTGCACCTATATTGGCTTTTAGAGCATAATTCGTGGTGTTGCAGCCTGATATGTAGCACAGTTTGATATCTGGCTAGGTTAGGTGTGAAGGTGGCTGTTTTTGAGGGTGTGAAGCCAACAAGAGTGAATGTCAAATCTTAGATGTGATGACAGACTGGTGTTTAATGTAGTCTCTCTGTTAGATTGTAGCTAGTTATTAAAATGTATGGTTTTTACAATTGATATTTGGATTTTGGTAGTATACTTTAAGTAACTTAGGCTGTGAGGGCAGACATCATCCACTCCATTCTCACTCCCCAATGCTGCCTCCATGCTGTTGAGTTCCCCAGATGTTGGGTTAGGTTGGAGGGTGACAGTTTGATTGTAAGTTGGTAAAGCATTATCAAATGCCTCAGTTGATTGGAATTAGCACTTAAATTCTGTAAAGTAAAGTCATTTTACTATATTGCACTTAAATTAAATGTGCATCTTGATGCCTTTCTGCATCCCAGGAACACACACTGTGGAATCTTGGAGTCTGACTTACGTAATATATTCGTAGTAAATTCTCGAAAATAATTGGTAAAGGTGTTACTGTGGAAGCACTAGTAAAGTAATCAAATATTGTTCAGTTTGAAAAGTAATCAGGTTATGTACATATCAAATGTTCTTATAGTGTTATTTTTGTGGAAAGGCTTAAGCATGCTGTTGTCAAATTCCTTCAAAAATGGGTGCTAAAACTTAAGTAAATGATTACCAACCTTTTCATTATTGCCAGATTTCCAAGCTGTTTTGAGAACGTCATGTACTGCAATAGTTTTTATAAAAACACTGGACAAAAAGCGTACTTAGTAGCAAAAAATTTGGATTTCAAAATTAACAGCTTATAATTGTCTTTAGTTAGCTAGTTATGTGTTCTGTAGATCATATGTATGTTAACTGTGTCAGTAAAACATAAAATTATTTATATGGTCACACATTGCCCATTTACAGGTTTCTAATTTATTAGGCCTCCTTATTGATATTCAAGAATTTCTTGGCAGTCAGTTATTTTCCCCCTGATGACAGTGATGGTGGCAGAGACTCAAGACTTTTGTTCTAAATAGCATGGCTTAAAAACCAACATTTTATTCAAGCATACCACTGTTTAAGACCGAGAGAAAGCAATGAAAGTTGTACAAGGGTTTCTTTTAACATTTCTATAGTTCAAAAGATGGAAAATTCCAGTGACAGCCTTCACCAGAAGAGCTTGGTACATGTCTTTGAGCTGGTTCATTTAAGTAAATGGGAGATTTTCTCAGCTTTTGTTATATCCGGACTTGCAATGTTGCAAACTGCCAAAACACACTGTATGTCCGTGTCATTTTCCCCTGTTCTTTTGCTAAACAGACTTGCTGTTGCTCGCCACCAAAGGCTTTCTTGAATTCGGCCTCGAATTTGTCCCGGCTGTTGACCACTTTGTTCTTTTCAAACCAGTGGTGGGCTGTGCCATCCAAGTAAAAGTGCATGTTTGCCAAACCAATCATCTCATCTCATCTGTTTTTTTGGCAACACTGTCAGATACTTTCAACCATTTTGTCAGGTCTTGACCAGCATCTCCAGCAAACACTGATGGATGCCTTATGTGCAGCTGACTTACCATTGGCTAGGAATTCATTGGTCTCCAGAAAACATGGACTGTAGAAATGATGAACTATTTGTGCTCTGCTCACTGTTCATGTAGGTGACTGCTTTTATGAGTGACAGTGATGAAGATGTCTTCACCAGCAGTGTCATGTCGAAGCCATAATGAATTCCAAATCCAAAGGCTGAGTTGTCAGTGAAGCATTACACATTGAACTAAAAGCTTGTTTATACTGACACTGATGTGCAACCAAATGGAACTGATCTCCTGGATGGAGAGTGCAGTTGTTTATATAAACATCAAATGTTCCAAAAAGCTAGTATTTATACAGCCATTGAATATTCTAGATATATAAACATTACAAATGTATCATATTTCAAACAGCGGCCCGCAGCATGCCAGACAGTGACACTAACCAGTACACCACACTGATAGCACCAGAACTTGTAGTAGTATTTATAAAACTTTTTTCAGTGATTACCTTTTGTGTAAGTGCAGCTTTATCTTAAATTATTATCCCACATTACATCAGTGAATGAAACTATGCCGAATGTGTTAACTTACTGATTACTGCCTCCCTGAAGTTGACCTTCATTCTTGTGGCAGAAGTAGAGAATGTATAATGGCTGTCCCAGTGGAGAATCCCTTTTGAAGTCCAATTATTGCATTATTGTAGAAGCGAGTGGTAATTAAAATGCATAACCTTTTCACAAATTATGTAAAATGAACAAGGCCTAAGGGAAGAGACTGGCCAGTAGTTAAAGATATTAGTGAAGCCACTATTCTCATATAGAACCTAACAACTACACATTTTAATATCTCTGGTAAAATATCCTGAATTAATGAACATCTATACCCAGACTAAGAATGATTACATATTATGTTGTGAGATAATAAGCTGCAGAGTTGTGATGTATTTTGTGTATAGTGTGGGGTGTACATTGCTGTATTGTAATTTTATTAAAGGCTTATCTTACTTGAAGCTGTTAGTTATTTGTGTGCACCATTTATCACAGTTGTGATATCTTGCTGTGATGTGAAAAACACGTACGCATTATATTGTCTACATTGTAGGAAAAGACAGATCACAACTTACCATAAAGAAGACACTTAAGTTGCAGTCAGGCACAATTAAAAGACATTTACATACAGGTTTCAGCCACAGTTTTCATTAGCAAAAGAGAAACACAATTCATATACACAAGCAAGCATACCTCATGCACACATGACTGTCAACTTTAGTCTCTTGGGCCAGAATCATTATATTGTTACGCATGCAGGAATTCTGTTGTGTCAAAGGAGTTGTCAAACAGAGGTGGGTACATTTTGTGTTTGAAGTTAATCTTGCTATGCATTAGATTCTGTACATCTTTGGATAAGTGATAAATGATATTTATGGCTGCATACCTCATTCCTTTCTTTATCACACTAAGACTGAGTGATGGATAGTGTTACTCATTTCTTGTTCTAGTATTTCATTTATAAATGTTAGTGCTGTTTTTGGACTGCTTAAATGTAAAACCTGCAGTTCTACTGCAAGAATGGTACTGGTCATGTGAATATTTTGCTTTAGCGGACTTAGCAACTTCGTCTGAGTATGCTGATAGAAATGTTGATTCTTTATGTGTTGTACAGTCATTACACACATAATTGAAATTGCTTGTTGTTTCTGGCCTATGTGCATTTTACCTTTTTCTTTGCGCTTTTCTTATGTGACCAAGACAAGTTTTCTTTGAAACTGTCACATATGGTGCAGCTAAAGTACTAATATGCTTTTTAACTTACTTTAGGGACTTGCTGATGAAAATCAATCCAAAGGATCTTGACTTCGCCACTACTGCCACACCAGATCAAATGAAAGAAATGTTTGAGACAGAGGGTGTGAGAATGATCAATATGAAAGGAGAAAAACATGGAACAGTCACTCCACGAATAAACGACAAGGAAAATTTTGAGGTAAGAGTTACTTCTCTGCACAGTTTGATGAATTGGCAATATGTGTTTCATGACTGACCTTTCCTGGCACAGGTAACTACATTGCGTATTGATGTTCGAACAGATGGGCGCCATGCTGATGTGGAGTTTACGACTGATTGGAAATTGGATGCAAATCGTAGAGATCTTACTATCAATTCCATGTTTCTTGGTAAGTGCAGTTATAAGTTCTCTTGTTCAACAGTTTTGTTTTTACCTGCTTCGAGTTTACTGATAAAGTGACAAAAATAAATTTTGGAGTACAGGTTATAAAAGTAATGCTGTATTTTTGATGTGCAGATTTGCTTAAGATCTCTCTAATGTCTCAACACTCCTACAGTTAGGACACAGACTAAGGAGAGTGATGACAGTATTATTTGTGTAGCAGGTAGTACCATTTTTCATCTGCTGATACTTTACAGATTGCAGTACACACATCGCTTGGGGATGGCCTTTGATTTGCTAGAGGGAATAAATACTGGTCCCGGCAAGTGAATCAGCATTTCATGTCTCAACTTTGGAGCCTCCATTATGTCGATTCATGAATACAACCCTTACTGAGATTTTCTGTACCAAGACTTTCATTTTAACTATGTTTGATTGTGAGTTTGATGTTGAAGGCAATTCTGACTGTTCAACAGTACTAATTTTGGCTTGCTGTCATGATGTTCACTCCCTACTGTGTTTTTGAAGACCAAATTGTCTCCTGTGCTTCTTCCTTCATGCCCTGTCATTAATCACTTTCTTTCCCTTCACCTCATCTTCTGTCCTTTTCCTTCCTTCCCTGTTAATATTTTATCGTTTTATGGATGTTGTAGTTCCTTCTTTTAATGTAGGATTTGATCGGTTTTAGTTAATCTCAGGTCGGAGGGACTGATGACTACGTAATTTGGTCCCTTCTCCAGCCAACCACCCACCCTGTCTCCTATATTTGTATCAACATACTTCGTGGTTCACAGCAGTGACTTGCCTAGTTTTTGTCAGGCTACAGTACAAAAACTTGAGTGCCATGCATGTACACTTCCATCAAGAGTAATTAGAAAACGTAGTTAAGTAAATAACAATAAGAAAGCTAAATTAATGGAGAGGGTTGGCCAAGGAAATCCTGATATCTGTAGACCTTTTAATAATTGCAAGTGTAAGAGAAATAAACTTTACAGTAGAATGTAGACATCATTCTACAACCCTGCTTAACCTCCACTCACCTGTCTTCATCCATCTGTATGTTTGTACTCTACAGAGCACTGTAAACTGCACACCAGCATACCACTAATTAAGACTTCCTCCCATTCCATTTGTGTATAGAGCCTGCGAAGAATGTTAGAATATTTACTTAAACACCTTTGTGCACCTGCACTTTAGTCCT
The DNA here is from genome assembly GCF_023898315.1 of Schistocerca nitens. NCBI lineage: Eukaryota > Metazoa > Arthropoda > Insecta > Orthoptera > Acrididae > Schistocerca > Schistocerca nitens. The sequence continues at coordinate 278,302,321 of NC_064618.1, read as the reverse complement.
GTCTTCACAGCCCCTATGGGAGTGATGCGTGGGGTTGTATTATATGCCCACATTGCTCACTTAATGCTGATTGTTGAAACATTATAGACTGGGTTTCACAGGATAATTAGTGTCTATCTTTGAATGTCTCCCATTTCAGATTTTTCAGCATCTCTGTGGCACTCTTACTCATGGGTCAGACAAATCTGTGACCATTAGTGCTGCTTTCTTTCGTGTATCTTCAACATCCCCAGTTAGCCATATTTGGTACGAGTCTCACAAAGTGGAATGATGTTAGATCAGGTCACTTGAGAGTTTCGTAGGCTGGCTCCAGACTCATTGCATTTTACCAGTAACCTACCAATGAACTGAACTGTACCACTTGCTTTACCTGTGACTGCTCATATGTGATAATTTTATTTCACATCCCCACAAGTTGTTACACCGCGGTATTTGTATAAGTGGACTGATTTCAACTGTGACTCATAAAGTATTGCTGTTTTTCTTTCTTTTGTGACTTGTACAATATTACATTTATGGGCATTTCAAGCAAATAGCCAGTGTTTGCACAACTTTGAAATCTTATCAAGCTCTGACATAATATTTATGCAGTTTTTCTTTTTAAGACAGGTCTTCATTGTAGATAGCTCCATCATGTGCAAAAAGTCTGAGGTTCTACTGATATTGTCAGAAAGGTCATTAATAGATGACATGGCCAGCGAAGGTCCCCCAGACGCTTCCCTTGGGTGTGCCTGAAGTTACTCCTACATCTGTCAGTGACTCTTCTTCCAAGATAGCATGCTGTGACCTCCTTACCAAGAAATCCTCAATTCAGTCAGTAAATTTTTATTTTATACTCCATATGTTCTTACTGTGTGGTGCCGAGTTAAATGTTTTTCAGAAGTCATGAAATAGTGCATCTACCTGATTGTTGTTGTTGTGTCCTACGTTCGGCAGGAAAAAACTAACAGTCAATTTGGACACACTTTATTATACTTAAAGAAAAAACACCTTCTTAGCATACACTAAGGATTAAGTGCAAAAACAAACAGAAAACCCCAAACTCGTGGTGGCAAATCATGTAGGGAAACAAGACAGTGGACGAAAAATACTGACCAAAATCTACTCTACAAAATACAATCTGCTACTACAATCCTAAAGCGAGTGAATACTATGCTAGGGCCTGGGTAAGTACTGGTCAGAGCTGTTCCTAGCAGTTGGTAAACACTGCCAGTCTGACGGTCTAGGCGTGCTTATAAAGCCAGGTCGACGGAGTGCTACATGAGTCATGTGAGATCCGATTGTTGGAACACTGTCACATGTTGTCTGGCGAAGTAGTTCCGTGTTTATTTGGAAAGTTTGTTATTGTTTCTTTTCGCTGGCAAAGTTTCTCTCCCCGCTGCTGAAAGGGGGTTGGCAACCCATCTTGCGTGTCAGTTGTGCGGCCCCTCTAACTAATAAGGGGCCACAACATTTCTCCTCTGGGGAAAAAAAATGTACAGCACCACAAACATCCATAGGAGTAGGGGCGTTCTGATCAACGTCCATTGCATGGGTTCGTGGCCAGCAGGGGCAGGCAGTGGCAACGCAGCGTGGGCAGCTGGCGGTGGAGGCGGAAGCCGAGGTTCTGCCACAGGGCGGGCGGTGATAGGCACTGGCAGCTCCCCTGGGGTGTTGTGATCCACCAGACAGGGGCAGAGCTAATTGAGGTGCCGGCAGGCGGTGAAACAGTTGGCCCATTGGAGAGACGCCTTCACCCTGCCGCAAAGCTCTGTGATGACCGCATTCACCCATCATGCCCATGGATGAGAGATGGTTCGCACCCAGACCTCCTGCCCGACATGAAAGGATTGCGCTGGCATGCGGGTGGCAGGGTGAGAAGCCTCAGGAACCAGGAAAGACGAGGGAGAGCGGAATGGTCAACCATGAAGTATCTTCGCTGGACTTTACCAGCATGGGGGATGGCGCAGTACATGGCACAAAAAAAAAAAAAAAAACAGCGCAGCCTCCTCCAGCGGGTGATGGCTATGCAGCTTTTCGAGCTGGGTCATGAACATCCGCACAAAATGTTCTGCCCAGCCGTTTGGCGTAGGGTGAAATGGGGCGGTATGGACGAGGGAAATTCCATTGGCAGTACAGAATTGCTGAAACTATATTGAAGTAAATTGTGGACCGTTATCTGTAACAATCGTTTTGGTGAGTCCCTCGACAGCAAAGAGGTGCCAGAGAATTTTGATAGTCTCAACAGAAATTGGAAATTTGTGGTAAGATCCCATGGGACCAAACTGCTGAGGTCGTCGGTCCCTAAGCTTACACACTACTTAAACTAACTTACACTAAGGACAACACACACAGCCATGTCCAAGGGAGGACTCGAACCTCCGACTGTGGGGAGCCGTGCAGACCGTGGCAAAGCGCCTCAGACCACACGGCTACCCTGCATGGCAGTCTCAGCAGAAGTGGTGTTCATCGTGCGGGAGACATAAGGGTATCCCTACCCAGAGTCAGTCAGTCAGTATGAGCCACTGGGATCCATAAATGGTCCCTGCGAAATCCAAAGACGTTCCCACGGGCAGCACCATCAGACCACAAAAAATACTGTTCCCACGGAGCAGCAGCATCAGACCTAAAAAAATACTGGTGCTTGGGTGCTGCTTGACATGTTCAGCATGTGGTGCAGGCTGACACAAGAGAGGCAATGTCTTTATCCAAACTGTGCCAATATAGGTGTCCGCGGACCAACTGTTTGGTGAGAACGATTCCCCAATGGCCTACATGGAGGAGGCCGAGGACACAGCGGCGCAACGCATGCGGTATGACCACGCAGCGAATGTCGGAATCACTGTGCAAATGGATGACACCACTGCGGAAAAAGAGACTGTGCCGATGATCCCAAAAATGCTGGACCTCTGCATCGTAGATGGTACGATGGCTGGTTGGCCAACTCGCTGCAGTTTGGCTGTGGAGAGCTTACAGCATCTGATCCTGAGCAGTGGCCTGCCGGATCACAACGGCATCCAACTGAAGCTTGTCCAGAGCTGCATCCACGTCCGGTTCCACATGGAAACAAACCAAGGGGGAGGCGTCAAACTCATGGTCCGCACCGGCAAGCAGTCGGGACAGAAAATCAGCATTTGCATGCCGTTCTGAGATGTGGTAGACAATATCAAAGTCAAACGTCGCCAGGAAGAGCGCCCAGTGTTGGAGGGGCTGCACCACCCGGGTGGGCACTGCAGCATCCGGTTGAAACAAAGAAACCAAAGGTTTGTGGTCAGTCTGTATGTGACAATTCCGAATTTATACAAAAATTTCGTACTACTGCTTTTCGATCTCATGCTTGAGAAGCTGGAGCATATGAATGTAATGTGAAACTATTTCCTAACATAAAGCTTTTTGCTTTTAGTAGGCGTAATAGGCATTTGATGTTGGTACTTCATGAATTATATTCTGTCGTGCTGTAAAAATGACCATTTGTCTGTAGCGTGAAATGATGACCATAAACGAAATTGTAGAATTTCATCAGGGTGAAAACCAGCGCCAAAGCTTCCTTTTCAATTTGGCAGTATTTGGTTTGAGCATCGGTGAATTTTTTGGATGCAATAACCACGGGCCTCTCGACGCTGTCGACCACTTGTGAGAGGACCACTCCCAGGCCATAGTTCGAAGCATCGACAGCGACAATGAGAGTCAGGGAAGAACAGTAAGTGGCCAGACAAGGAGGGTGGGAGAGAGCTGACTTGAGACATGTGAAAGCCTGTTTGCACGCCGTGTCCCAACTCAGTGCGCACCTTTGCACAATAACCCCGTCAGGAGTGTTGAAATCATGACGGCCTGGGGTATAAAATGCCAATACTAGTTGATTTGACCGAGGACAGCATCAGTTGCTTCACATTGGTGGGAGGAGGCAGGTTTTGAATCACCACAACATACTCCTTAGAGGTGTGCGGGCCGCGGGCATCGATCATGAACCCAAGATAGCTGACCTCTCACGCAAAAAAGTCATACTTTTCTTTCCAGCAACACAGGTTAGCCTGGGGAAAAAACCTGAAACACCCCATCCAACTTGTCCGCAAGGTCCACCGCGAACGAGCCACTGACAATGACATTGTCCAGATAATTGACCGCTCCGGGCACCTGGCTTGTGAGGTGTTCCAAATAACATTGGAAAATGTTATTTGGAAACTGGAGACAATGGCCACGGAAAAGGCCACATGGGGTATTGATGATGACTAGGATCTGCTGCGATTCCTCTTCCAACGGTAGCTGCAAATAAGCATCACGCAAATCAATTTTGGCGAAAACGGTTGAGCCCTCAAGACATGAGAGTATGTCATCCACCGATGGGACAGGATATCCATTGATGACAGACTGAGAATCGACCTTGACCTTAAAATCACCACAGACGTGTAAAGCACCATTCGGCTTCTCAACTATCATGATAGGCATTGCCCAGTGACTGTGCGTGACGGGCAAAAGGAGGCCTTCATCTTGTAAGCAGCGGAAGTTCCACCTGGAGCCAATCACGGAGAGCAAAGGGTGCCGGGCGGGCCTTAAAAAAATGAGGAACAGCAGAGGGAAGAAGCTGAACATGTGCGGACAAATTCGTATTCTTGAGGAAAAAAACCTTGTTTCACAAAGCACGTAGCATCCAGCGCACGTCGGTCTAGCGATTATTCATATAATTTTTAAATGCATCCCTGTTCATTTTTTAACATTTTTGAGCACATTCCTTGTTGATTTCTGAATGAATCATAAGTTGATTTTTGAATGGGTGATTTTTGAATGGGTGCATAGTGTACATGATGTCTCTGCCAGAGGAATCCCGGTCGCATCTAGAAATAAACTTTCCTGCGGACAATAGGGGTGGGGCTGTATGAGCTGAGCAGAATAAAGTCGAACGGGTGAATGCCAATCGCTGCTTGTTATGTGATTGACTGGGTTTGCAAATGATCAGCTTTGTTATAATTACGAGCGAAATCCATAGATTCAGACTGTCAGAGTGGAAATAAACGACAAACAGGAATAATAGATAAGAACGATGACATACTATCTTCTCGGTGTCTCCAAGAAAATGAAATGTTAACAGAAAAGTTTTGGCCAGATCGTTACGCTAGTAAGGGCCAGTTGTACAGTCCCCGACTAGCAGTGGCTTAAGTTCAATTCTGGGAGTAGCGTGGAAAATGAGTTCTACGAACACGTAATAACACCTGACTGGAGAATAAACGTGGGATAACTAAGCTGATGATTATGGCAGGACTAGTGAAGTTAGCCAGAGAATGAGTATTGACACTGGCAGGAACAGTTACAGAATTAGTGATGACAAGATTGTTAGAACGAGGAAGGAGAAGAAACTGGGAGACATCACACAAGTTATGGAAGTATGTGACAATTCCAAATTTATACAAAAATTTCGTACGACTGCTTTTCGATCTCATGCTTGAGAAGCTGGAGCATATGAATGTAATGTGAAACCATTTCCTAACCTAAAGCTTTTTGCTTTTAGTAGGCGTAATAGGCATTTGATGTTGGTACTTCATGAATTATATTCTGTCGTGCTATAAAAAATGACCATTTGTGCCCAAACAGTGTTATTTGGTGAGTGTTACAATTTCTGCAATATTAGGCAGGCCTGTTTCATTTCATCTAGCAGACAGTGACAAAGCAGACGTAATCAGATCGATAAATCACACCAGTCTTGGGTACTATTTGTATTAACAGCTTTTTCAATATTAGATAACGACATTTCGATTTTTCATGTAGCAAAACGTTTGATGAACTTTGATGAGGTAATAGATTTTTTCGCAGAAAGGAAAGCACGCCATGTAAAACTGTAGCGATATGAGAGAGAAAAAATGCTAAGACCTAAGGATAGAAGGAATGTGTACAGTCTTGCTTGTCTCTTGTCTTTGTGGTTTTATGTATCCTATATTTAATTTCATGTCACACAAAACAGCAAGTTATTAGCTAATAGGCAATAAAGAGTGCAAATTTTCTGAAGAGTTCTTGTTCTGGTCACAAATAATCCCATCCAGTATTAATTGTGAGTTTTTTTTTTTTTAAAGAGGGGCAGGATGTCAAACCGGCCAACTGGGAGTAGGAGAGGCACCACAGGAAATTTTAATTTCCACTGTCCAGAATATAGGTTTGATGGCTTCAGTCACAAAATATATATGTTTGAATTCCAAGAGTGAAATACTGTGACGTGCGATAGATGAATGTTATGTGAAGAGGCGTGGCACTGCACTTTGGCACACTTAAGACCAAATAACATGTCTTACATTTTCTCGAACATATATGCGTGATGTATCTGACTGTTCAGAAAGATGTACACTATAAAATGAACATTTTTTGAAAGGTCAGCTTTTTAAGTTTTTGGCGTCCTATCTCAAACGCTTGGGGGGGAGTTTGGGAATATCGTAGATCCAGGGCAGATACTCAGAGCAGTCAATTTATTTGAAACGAAGTGTTTAATTCCACGCTGTTGGCTAGTTTTAACTGTTCACTGCATTTCAAATGCACATTTTCATCTTCTAGCAGGTATGGTATTATGCCATAATAAAGAACCAAACATGAAATAATACAGTACTTGTACTCCAAGAATATTTATATACTGAAAACCACACTGAAAAGCTTAATATCAGGTCGAGGCCTACATCATTGGGAATCTGGACATGCTAATGTGCACTATAAGCTGAATTATGCATTTTAGTGTGGTTCACGAAATTCCATTGCTCTTGAAGTCTCCTCTGCTGTCTTGTTTCTGTTAGAACATAATGTAAGATCTTTTAATGTATGAACACACGGGCTTCCTACATCATTGTAGCCACGCGAGTGCGGTGACTCCTGTTATCTGGTGCTCTCTGCCAACTGCTGAAATGAACCTATTTCTAACAGGTCGCGGGAAAATATTGCGAATGGTGGTTTTAAAAGCATTAAGCCTAGTTTACACAACATCATTAGGCTGCACCACTCGTTGCATGGAATGAGTTGCACGCAAATGGTTTTGTTTTATACATGATTGTAGACCTGGCGACACCAGTATACTTATCAGTTTCATCGTTGTGTGGGTTCCTGAGTCATGTCTGAAATGAAAGTTTTGGCAGCTGCAAGTCACAGCTTGTTGCGTGGAATCTCTGCATAAAAAAAAAAAATAAGAAACCTGTTTCGATTTGTAACTGGATGAAGAAAGGACATAGCTCGGTTGCTTACAGATCACATTGCGTGCATTACAACTAAGAACACTTGGCATGCTAGAAGATAAAGTTTTAGTTTGTGATGACATTTTTTCATTAACACCAATAATTATTAACATTAACTAAGGATTATTAACATTAACAGCAATAATTATTCAAAGCAGGCCGCATTAAGAAGAGAGTAGTTTACAAAATACTGTCTTAAAGATAGATCTTTACAGTGGCAATACTTCAAAATTCAAACATATGTGGAAGGGGAGCACTGCTGGGACATTTTAAATAGATGAATATTGGATAAAGAATGCAGCTTCTTGATTTGTGTACCCTTCTCTCCTGTCAACAATATTCCTTAAAAATGTGTCGGCCAATACGAACGATGGGATTTTAGTCTTGTAGACGAGAGTATTTCCACAGCCAGAATTGTACTTGCCTGTATTTTTCTTAATTCAATTGTAAATGTGCATGTGCTTCTAATTCAATAAATTTTGCCTGCAGCTCAGATATTGTCAATCCGTCTACGTTCTGATCGCACACGACTGTCTCAGGGTCAGCAATACGTTGCTTATTTTTGTTATCAGCATCACTGAAATCCCACAAACACCTATGCAGAGCATAGATATCCAAAAATTGAACATTATTATCCATTCCCCACTTCATATTTCAGTTTGTCCACACACTATGAACATACGTAACCTCAAAACTCGTGTTGCCAAAGTTGGAACACGCCGAAAGTGTTTTCACCAATGAGTTGGGCAAACGTGCGGCACGCATGCACAGTGGTCTGTAGCGCAGTTGTCTGCAACCTAGTGATGTCGTGTAAACTAGCTTTACTTTCAAAGTAAATTTCATTTTACGCAAAATGAACTATGCCCGAGAATTTATGATGACTTTCTTAAGTCACAGAGCGTTTGACTCTCATTTAAAAGGCAACTTTTTGAGGATGAGCTATTTAGAAGAATTTTGAGCCCAGAAAATCAGACATTTATCTGTGATGGAATAAACTCTATGAGCTACCACTTGCAACACTGGTGAGTAAGAGCAAATTTCTGAATGCATGAGCATTGCCTGAATCTGCTGTTGAGTTTCTGCCAAGGACTGAAGAAGCTCCTCAGAGGAGGCCATTCAGTTCGATGTGTCCTGCGGTTGGCGGGAGAGAACTAACAGTCAATTTGAACACACTTTATTATAATTAAAGTAAAACGCCTTCTTGGCATACACTAAGTTTTAAACGCAATAATAACCAGAAAACCCCACAACTCTTTTGGTTGCAAATCAGATAAGGAAACAAGACAATGGAAGGAAAATACTAGCCAAAATCTACTCTACAAAATACAATGTGCTACTACCATGCTACGGCGAGTGAGTACAATGCTAGGGCCTGTGTAAGTACTGGCCGGAGCTGTTCCTAGCTGTTGGTAAACACTGCCGGTCTGATGGTCTAGGCGTGCTTATAAAGCCAGGTCAGCGGAATGCTACACGAGTCATATGAGTTCCGATTTGTGGAGCACTGTCTCATATTGTCTGGCGAGGTAGTTTCGTGTTTATTTGGAAAGTCTGTTATGGTTTCTGTCCACTGGTGATGTTTCTCTCCACACTTCTGAAAGGGGGTTGGCAACCCATCTTGCTTGTCAGTATAAGGGGCCGCTAAGAAAATTGTCATCCACAGTTTTCCCAGGATGCTAGGTGATAAAGTACAAATCAAGTTTTGCATAACTGATGTTTTTTTAATTGATGCTGAGTGACATGTAGGTGATTACTCGCTCTGAGAAACCTCATTATACTTCAGTTCATAATTTTTTTGTAAGAGTGCACAACAGATGGATGTCAAAGCTATTTGTGGGACCACTTTTGCTGCCCTTCTTGTTGACAGTTTTGACCCATGCTAGGGCTAACTCATTTCATTAATTCATTCATCCATTGTCTTCTGAAGATCCCATGAAGAAGGAGAGCCTACAGGGATGTAAAATGAGTCAAAGTGTACATTAACAAGAAGACAAAGAATTCATAGAAGCTTGATCTGTTTACTGTATTAACAATAAACTGTCAGTATACTGCTTAATACTATCCTCTCTTAAGCCAGCTAACATTAATCAAATAAATTAGAATGAAAGCTTCCTGTTTGAAAAAGCAGTTGCCTTCTCAGTCATACTAGACATCCTCTGTCCATAAGCTGTTAGTGCCTTAATGTTTACTTTATTACAGGTATTTTTCAGGAAGAATATATACCTACACCTGTAAATGAGTCCTATTTACAGTACACTGTAACTTGGCATGCAGCTTTCTAATGACAAGTGCAGATAAAGCAGGACATCTGATACCAGCCGTCAGCTTTGGCCAGTCACATCATAAAACATCCCAAGACGCAACAAATGGAGACCAATACTCTTAAACATTTCTTTTGGTTGCAAATATAATGATTAAGTGCAGAATTGTGCAAATTCTTTATAATAAATATTGAAACTAATGTGTCCATCTTAGGAAAATGGAGGTCTTGAGTGGTGAGAAGCTAACAATTAACATAACAACCACAAAATCACATCAACAGCAAAATAATACAAAATGCAACAACAGAACCAATAATTTAAAGAAAGAGTCCACAAGAGCAAAAAAATGAATAATTGGTATCAAAAACATCAGTTGAACTGTACAGCTTAACTTGAAAGACTGATACCAATACAGAAATCCAAAAAGAAATTGCAAAAAAAATCCCAGGCACTAACAACATGCAGTATTGACAACATTATTTGAGCTATAATCTTCATTGAAATTGGATCCACAGCCGCAATGTATTGTTTAAATGATTTTTTTATCACTTTCAGCTGTCATGTTGATTTGTTGTACTGTTGTACAATTTTGGTCCTGGGCTGTTTTCAAGTAGGGCTATTTAAAACAGAAGCATTACATACACAATGTGTTATCTTCAGTTAAGAATTAAACACAAAGTATGTTAAATCTCAACTTATTTTAAGAAAACTACAACTTACTTCGCAGAAGATTGTCAATGGTACTTTATGCCACACAAGTTTTTGGTTCTGTGTATATTTAATTATTGTTCATTGTTGTTTGTACTTAGGAGATATGTAGCTGCCACAAATTTGAAAATTTAGCTCAGTTATTATGGAACCATTTCACTAATAAATCAGTTGTTGCAGAGACATTATACTAAGTATATATAAATAAAGTTGATATGCTCATTGTGCATAAACGGTGCTTAAAGAGTGTTATTGTGTCACATGCATGTAAAAGTAGGAAAATTAATGAAATTAAAATGAAACTAAGGTATGCAATTTACCTTGTGAGCAATTAAACATTTAAAAATGTGCTTTTATAGCCGTTTAACAAAAAAAAAATGAAAAACACAAAATGTTCATTCCTTCCCTTAATGGAAAAGGGATGAGAATTGTGAAATTAGAAAAAGTTCCATAATTTTCATCCCTTTTACATGGTTGTAAAAGCACAGCTTTAAACTCTTATAGACTCAAATGGTAAATTGTATAACTTGGCTTTATTTAATTTAATTAATCTTACTACTTTTACATGTGTATGACCGACTGACACCCAGTAAGCACTGCTTGTGTATCTTTAGTACATCAGCTTTGTATATATGTGTATACTTAGTGGAAGATCTCTGCAACAACTGATTAATGGTGAAGTCCTTCCATAATAACTGAGCTTCCATTACCAATTTTTGGCCGTTACATATGGTTATAAGCACAATCATTATAAGTGCTAATTAAATATACACAGAGGCAAAACCCTGTGTGGCAAATGTACCACTGACAATCTTCTGTGACCTAAGTTGTTATTTTCCTAGCATATCTTGAGCTCTGACATACTTTGCATTTAACTCTTTACTTATGCTAACACATTGTGCATGTAATGCTTCCATTTTATATTCTTGAAAATGGTCTAGGACCAAAATTGTACAGTAGTACAACAAATAAGTAAAAATGACAACTGAAGAAAGTACAGCATCATTTAAATGATTTGAGCTATGTAGCTCAGCTAGAAACACCGATAATGATAAAGACATCCTAAGATAAAAAGCAAGACCAGTACACATAGTAAAAATTGTGAAAACTAACAAAAGGCAGTATCGACAACAATAGGTGACCTATCTATGGAAATGTTAAACCAAAACTCACTTGTATCACTAACGTCAAAAATCTAACCTCGACATTGTAGATAAAACAAACTCCAGCGTACCTTAACTCCAGTTTCACCGTAGAAGAAACGCACAAATATGTACACATACAGTATATATGACAATAACAAAAAAAACCATACTTACAAACAAAAGTGAGCCAATACACAAATCTAGCAATTAGCAAAAACAAAAAGTCATCAACGCAATCTCCTGAATAGTGAGCCTAGTCTTCTCAAACCAGAAACCTCTCTGGATGGAATGCCATATGCTGGCCCATCAACAGTGCCACATACAGGGTGTTACCTAACGTATGGAAACCTCTGGGGAATTGATGGAGGATTTAAAAAGAAGATTTTTATTTTCTTAATTATAGACATTTTTTTGTTGCCACAAGTTCACTTCATTTTTGTTTTCAAATTTCCAGCTTGTTTCTACAGGTATTATTTCTTTTCAAGCGTTGTTTTCTGATGGCTGAATGAAATACTGAAAACATCAGCCATTAGCTTTAACGTGAACTTCTAAATGTTGCATCATGGATTGTCTTAATTGTTCCCATAACCCAGGTGTCTGCTGTTTCTGTTGAAATCCTTCTTAAATAGTCAGTTTAATATCATCAACATACACAATAGACCTTGAATACACTATTTCCTTTAAGTGCCACCAAAAATAAAAATCCATTGCATTGAGATCAGGAGAAAGCCTTCCACTACTCTTTATAGGTATCAGTTGGCTTTCCTAGACTAACAGGGAGAGAAACCGAATAATAAACAAAGTGTTGATGTGGACAACAGTGGGCTAAGACCACTGTTGTTTTGTCTCCCTCCGTAAATCAATCAATAAAAATCACACATAAAATTAAATCCCCAACCATAAATGGCATACCATACTAATAATTTAAACCCAAAACTGAATGTATGGCCCATAACTGCCAGCTTCAAAATAACTCTCTAACAGACCCCCACAAACTCTTCAGTATTATTATCACAAACAGCACTCAGGAAGTCCAGTATAACAAACATAAATATCCCACTCCAGAGCTTGTCACCACATTCTCTAACATGATTGCTCTGTGCAACCACAATACATTTCAAATATGCTGCACTATCATGACACCACACAACACAATTATGTCACAGATCAAAGCCGGTGAGTGGTATTGAAAGCTTGATTTCCTAATGTGAATTTTCAGTTCCTGAATCTAGATATTTGTATAACTTATAGAAAGAGTGACTAATGAAGTATGTTTCTATTATTCTATTGGATTGTTATGGATTCCCAATCTCTTGCTTACTGTTGGATGGCAGCTTGTTGGTTATATTCCCTTTAGAATGGATAGTTCCATTCTGATTGCTAGACAACAGGACAAAGTCTACATGAAAATTATTGTCTCACTTGTGCTGTGTTCAGGGTTGTCACAAGTTCTGGAAATCAGGGAATTTCAAACATATCAGGGAAATTTGGAAGAAAAAAAAACACTGGAAAAATCTCGTTTTTTGTCTCAGTAGCATGAAATTGTTTGTTTATTTAGATGGCATGCTTTGTCACTGGCTGGGTGCAGCTGAGTATGTGAGTGGCTTCCCTAATCTCTCATTCTTACTGCTTCTCCCCTTCCCTCAGCTTACAGTCAGTGCTGCCACCCTACTTGCTGCTAGCCAGCAGCTGCTGATGACAGGCAGGGAGGCGTGAGCAGTGGTTTGTTTAGATCTCATTCTCAGAGCTTGTTGACGCTGCGGCCAAAGACAACAGACATGTGGATGAGTTGTGTCTGAGTGATTGTGTGAATGTGTGAGTGTTTTCTTGTTCTGACCAAGGCTATGGCCAAAAATTTAGTTGTGAGAGTGTAATTGTCTTTTCTATGTGTCTGTCTGTGGCTTAGCGATCATCTTTACGGTGTGTTGCTACCTATTTGCGCAAGTCATCTGTTGCATGGGTGGTCACCATGGTCTCATTTCATCAGCATGTCTGTGAGACGTTAATAGCTGGCCACACTAGTGGACTTCCATGATGGGTAAAAACCGCAGGCCATTTCTGTGGGTATCTCTAACAGATCGGGTTTGCCAATCTGAAGCTTGTAGTTTCCCACTGATGTGCTGGCCCTGCCTGTTGGATCTAGTCTCACCGATTTGACCGCAGGCCAATTCTGTCTGTGTGTGGTGTAATTCAGCGGATTTTCATGGTTTATCCATGGACCCAGGACTGTGGTGCTGCTCAGCAGGCCAGAGGCCACAGGCAATGGATTTCAGGAATTGCAACTATCTCATTGCAAGTACATTGTACAGTGTGGCATTTTATAGACATTTTATTTGTTCTAGTACATTTTAGCACTTCGAAAGTAGTTTATATATTAGAAAGTATGGATGATAAGAAGAAGAAAATTGTGGCAGTCACTGGCAGTTTGTATGCTATGTACTCATGTATTTCTTGAAAGAAAAATCACAGCATACCTATAGAATAACATAACACAACCGACAACAACAAACATAGTGGAACCAACTCTTTATTGGTGGTCACCTGTAGTGTTAGTTTATACAACTCTTCGCACCTTATACATTTCTTGCAAGAGGCCTGCTTTTTTCTGAGGCTATTTCTGAAAGCAGTGAAGGTATTTTAAATTTGACTTGCGACTCCAACAAAATGCGTATATTTGTCACCAAATGTGTTTCGGCTTTATTGAAATAAAATAACATCATTGGTCTTAATGAAACACGTATATCTTTCGGCTTGATTTTCCATCTAAAAGCAGTTCATTACACAATATGTTGATGTTAGTACTTAAGATTTTTGCTCACATGGTTAGAAATAGAGATGTCATTAAATTTTTTTGCCAACTTATGTCTTTACTTACCCTTAAGATCTCAAAATTTGTCAGGGACAAATGCTAAATCTTGTCCGGAAATTGGGGCAATATCAGGGAATTATGCTTGGGTAAGCTTGTGGCAACCCTGGTGTCACTCTCAGTCCAGCCGACAGTAATTTTGTCATCCATGATAAAAAACCATTAAGGAAAAAATGTGTCGGCAGGTGAGCGTATGAGTTTTAATAAACAGTCTGTTTACTTTAAGTACACTGTCCCAAAAGATAATTTCACTAGACAACAGCAAGTGAAAATATGCAAAACAAGGACACACTCTTGTATGTAGGGCCACACATCTGAGATGCCTGTAAGGGCAAACCACAGTGAGTGTTTTGAGTAGTTTATTTGTGGGTTGGCTTCATTTAAAGTGTTGTTCAGCTTATGACCAAGGCATTTCACACATCATGTTTCATTTAGTGTATGGCCATTAATGACCACTTCTGGTTCTAAAAGGTCTTTTTCCTTTGTCTGAAATCACATAAAATGAGTCTTTGCCATGAGCCAGTTGTATGCGTGTTCATTTATCATCTGAGCTGTGCTTGTTAGGGTTGAGTTTGGAGACATAATTAGTATGCTTGTGTCATCAAAAAACACTACCATTTTTTAACTACCTGTTAAAGTCATTGGACAACCATTTATGTGGGTTGGAAACGACTGGGCAGTGTCAATCCTTGCGATATTCAGCATGTTGTGGTCCTTCATTGTGAAGTTAGTTCCATGTGTGTGACACAGGCTCTTAATGGGACTCTCCGTTTTCCATTATGAATATAAGACTCCATTCATGCTAGAGGGATCCCGAGTAGAATTTTGTGGTCCACACAATCAAAGATTGGGGCAAGCTCACAAAATATTCCCAAAGAATGATTTTTTTGTTTAACTCTGGTAGCACTTCATTTGTCGTATTGCTTTCTTTGTGCAAAATCCTTTAGAGAAGTCAGATTGCGAGGCAATTAACAAATTCTGCTGAGTTAAATAAGTCATTATTCAGCCAAAAATTCTGTGTAGAATTGCCTACTAATGATGCTGCTCATTGTGCACAGAGTCAGTTGCAGGACCTTGATTACTTACAGTGCTAGGTACTTAGGACAAGCTGTTCCAACCAAGCTCCAGGGTGCCGGAGCGCTCACTGCGGCAGCTCGGAGCCCGCGTGGAGGGGGAAAGTGAACTCACTGCCCCCTGGCCGCATGCACCTGCAACTGACGCAATAATCCGTGTTCAATGACAGCTATGACTAGCCGCAGGAGCCCTGTACCTCTATTGGAGGATAACTTTATATTCATTGAGAGGGATGGTTGTACGCTGTGTCTTGTGTGTCATAAAGTACTTAATTCTGCGAAGAGGTACAATATACAACGATATTATACACATCAGACCTGCCGTTCCTAGCTGACATAACTATGCATCTGAATAATTTAAATCTGTCATTGCAGGGCAAAGGGCAGCTAATCGTTGACATGCACAACCAGATCAAAGCGTTCATGGAAAAGTTATGTCTATTTGAGAGGGAGATGAGTAATGGACCTTTAACGTTCTTCAATCGTTGCTTCTTTAAAACTACCTGAAGGTGCTACTTTCGGCTATTACCAAGCAAAGTTAAAGCAGCTCATCACATCGTTTGAAACACGATTCCGAGACCTCACTAGTTTGGAAATGGAACTTAAGGTGTTCAGCACTCCTTTTTCAGTTTCCCCCGAAGACTTGTCATCGTCACTTCAATTGGAGATTATTGATTTGCAAAATTCAACTTTGTTGAAAGAGAGGTACTACAACACATTGCATTTGTCATGATGGTATCGTTCATTACAGCAAAAAACATTTCCCAAGCTTCACAACAATGCCGCTCAGATCATGTGCATGTTTGGATCTACGTATTATTGTGAACAGCTTTTCTCAGCAATGAAAAGAGTAAAAAGTAAGGAACGATTGTTACTTCAGGATGCAACAATGTAGGCCATCCTCCGCATTAACGCTGCGAACACTTTGACACCTCATATTTCCGATCTTGTAATGAAAAGAAAATGTCAATCTACGGAGGCCCAATAAATTTAGTATGCAATTTCTTGCAAGACAGGTGTTTCTTATTTATTTCCTGAACATCGTATTTCCTGGTATAGCATGTCACCACGTCTTAGCAGCTAAGAGTATGAGGTTGTCGATCTTGTAAGGCGCAACTGGCACATCAAAACGCTTGCCTTGCCACCTGCTTCAGCCAGCCATGCCACTTGCCGGCTCACTTGAATGGTCACAGCGAGCGACACGACTCCCTGGAGCAGGGAGCACTCCGCGGCTCACAATGGAACCAGTGAGCTGGAACAGCCTGACTTAAGATGAGGTGGTGGAATGGCATAATCAAAGTAACTGTAATTAACTTATTTAATAAGGACTTGAGATAAGGTTTGAAACATCTCCTTCCTATTGTTACAAGTGTTCAATGTTGCAGTTGCTCATAATACTACAACCAAAGCCAGAATTCTTGACAATTATTTCTCATTTTACATGGTTGGTTTTCCAAGCATTAATTAAACAATTTAATCACACAAAATAACAGTCGTACATCAAGAGCATACTTGTAACTCTCTTGTACATGACAGTTTACATAATAACATAGGCAAACTTCCTGCCAGTTACACATCTTTGCTCTGTGCAGCTGTGACAATGAACTTTGTGTGTCCTGTGCTAAGTAACAAGCTTGACAGATCCTTGAAATAAAATAGAGTACAGTTGAATGTCTCCTTATTATCATATGTTTCCAGTATCCATCCAAAGTCATTTGACTTCCATATTGTCTGTATCCTGTGATCCCTTTTCTGCATATTACTCCACAAAACATCAGCAGCACTATGGTGGCTGCTGAGGATTTCTCATTTGTACACACATAGTATATTGTTCCAGTGTCTCACTAATTTTTGAATAAACTCTGCAGCACATTTGCAGTTTCAGTGTGATGCACCCTAACGAATACGTTCGTGTGTGTGTTTTTGTCTGTTAGTTTGCATGACACTTTACTGGAACTGACATTGAGTCCTTATTTCAGGTCTCGATGGAACTGTCTATGATTACTTTGATGGATATAATGATCTACTGAAAAGAAGAGTTGTATTTGTAGGTAACCCAAATATTCGCATTCAGGAAGATTATTTAAGAATACTTCGATACTTCAGGTAAGCGTCTTTTCTAATAAGCAGGCATTTTTTCAAAAAGACTTAATTTTTTTATTCACTTTGCATACTGCAAATGCACAGTCTTGTGAAACGTGAGTTTAGAAATAACAAGAAAGAGTAATTTTGTATGAAGTCACTGTAGCATGAGGGACAAATTAATTATATCAATGTTGACATTGATGTTTACACATTGCTTTTGAATAGTCTGTCTCATGTATTTGTTAATCCTTAGGATACACGTATCTTTCAGTGCATTATTTCTTGATAATTTTGGCATTAGTTTCTGACAGCTTTTTGTGAGTACTGTATGTTCCTTACTTTTGTCATATTTAATTGTTTTTCAGTGTTATGTTGAAAATGAAACTCAAACCATTAATTGCAATATACCTATAACAGTGGAAAGTCCAGGATGGAACATATGTAAAATAAGGAAAGGCAACCATTTATGTATAGCCGTGCGGTACATAGAAACACAACAGAAAATAGTATTCATCGTAGCTTTTAAGCTCTTGCTCTTTAACTAGCAGAAGTACAGACATTCACACCACAACCACATAGACACTCAAGCACACACCCACACCCATTGCAAGACTGACTGTTGAGCATTGAGAGCAGTTGCCTGGATAGATGGTGGAAGGAAGGAAGGAAGGGGGGGGGGGGGGGAGAAAAGGATCACAAGGTGAGGAGGGGGTAGGGTGATAGTGTGAGGCAGATGACTCCAGCTACACAACAAGAGGAATGGAGTTCAGAGAGTAGAGCATATAAGACAGAGAGAGAAAAGAAGGGGAAGAAAGGAGATGAAGTGGGAGACAAGGAGGGAAGAGAGAAAGGGATAGTAATGGGAAATTGTGGAGAGGGGGGCAGGGGGGGGGGAGAGAGAGAGAGAGAGAGAGAACACAGTGGTAGGGGAAGGCAGTACACAATCCAGACAGGGAAGAAGTGGTGTGAACAAAAGGGAGAAAGGAAGAGGTAAGGTGAGGCAGTGGGAAACAGGTAAGCAGAGGTGTAGGCCATGAGGATTGCGAGAATGCAGGATATGCTGGAGAGACAGTTCCCACCTGCACAATTCAGAGAAACTAGTGCTGAGAGGGAGTGTCCCAATGGCTCGCATAGTGAAACGGCTGTTGATGGCTCCATAAATACATCTGTTCATATAAAGTACACCAACTACCAGCAGTACCTCCACTTTGACAGTTGTCACTCAGTTCGTGTCAAAAAGTCTCTTTCTTACGATCTCATCACCCATAGATTCCACATCTGTGTTGGAAAATGTGAGTTGTTAGAATATACCAAACATCATACCGGAGTCTTTATTGACAGACAGTATCCTGTCCTGTGTGTCCACAAACAGATCACATGTGCAATCTCTGACTCTTGACATCAGTATAGTTGTTAACCACCAGCACTCCTCTAATTATCCAGCATCATCCTCACCTTGAAAAGCTCAACTACCTCCTTCACCAAGGATTTGACTACTCCGTTCATGCCCTAAGATGAAAAATATCCTACCCTAAATCCTACCGTTATCACCCAAAGTCTCGTTCTGATGTCCACCCAACCTACAGAATATCTTTGTCTATACTTACTGCACATCATGGGTCATTTCCTTGTGGCTGATCCAGTTACAAGACCTGTACCATACACCCATCCAATACTTCCTTTCACACTCCAGTCACAGGCATTTCCTACCCTAAAAAGGCAGGGCCTCAAGTGAAACCAGCCTTGTTATATATGCTGCAGTTACTGTGTAGCATTCTGTGTGGGCATGACAAGTAACCAACTGCATACTTGCATGCATAGCCACCTCCAACTGTGGTAAACCATATACATGACCATCTGGTTGCTGAATATGCTGAACACCACAACATAAATAACTTAAATAGCTGTTTCACTAAATGACACATTTGGATGCTCCTTTCCAGCACTAGTGTCTTCGGATTGCTAACGTGAGAATTGTCTCTCCAGCATATCCTGCACTCTCTCCTCCAGGTCTAAACCTCCTCTAACCTGTTTCCCAGTGCCTCACTTTACCTTTTTCCTTCTCTCTTCTATCTGTATCACTTCTTCCCTGTCCAGATTATGTACTGCCTTCCTTTACCTCCCTCCCTTTCCCCCCATGTGGCCATTCTCTCTCTCTTTCTCTCTCACTCTCACTCCCCCACCCCCCACCTTTCCCCCCTCCCTCCCCCTTTCTATCCCCCCTTTTCCATCCCTCTCATCCCCTTGTTTCTCCTGTGCCTTACCCTTCTTTCCTCCCCTCCCCTCCCCTCCCCACCCCTCGCCTACCCCTTATCTGTCTCTTACATACCCTACCCTCTGAACTCATTTTGTTTTGTTGTGCAGCCACTAAGTTATCTTTCGAAGGATCTGCCGCACACTATCCCCTACCCCTCCTTACCTCATGTACCTTTCCCTATTCCCTCCCTACTTCCATCTGTCTTGGCAACTTCTCTGAATAACCAATAATTGACAGTTAGTCTTGTCGTGGCCACAGATGTGTGCATTTGGGAATCTGTGTGGCTGTGTATGTGGATGTCTGTACTTTTGCTAGAGAAAGAGCAAGAAGTCGACATCTAGTGTAAATACTGTTTTCTGTTGTGTGTTTCTATGTGCCATGCATCAGTCAGCTGTAGGTTAGTTGTTACCTTTTCTTAGTTTACATATTACATTATATTTTTTGATATCACAAATCCATTTATTTATATTATTAAAAAAAGAAATACTTAATATGAAACCCATTGTAGAATAATTAACACCACACACACTGTTCAAACTCCTCAAAAGAAAGTGTTGTCAAAACTTCAGAGTTGTATTCTGAGACATTATGTCACTGATCTGTCAACACACTACTATATTGGGAAAACAGCAGCCCATAGTCTTAATCTGAAAGTAAAAGACAAACTGCCTTCTGCACAACACAATATATTTGACATGTGCACATATCCTGCTGGCATGGAACATTGCTTTTCCACTAAATTATGAAGGGATTTGTATCCTTTCAGGATATCTTACATGGATGAGACTTAACATTCTAGATAGTTGTAACAGACTATTTGCATGTTGTCATTAATAGAGTTCATTGTATCCCATGGTTGGAACAAGATCCTAGAGTAGTGAAAATAGATTACATGGGTATGTGGCCATAAGAGTTGTTAGCATAATTTGGTGATGCAACACAGTGCATTTCAGTGTTTCCTTCGCATCTGCCTGAAGTATTTGTTCCTTCACTTTTCTCAAAAGCGTGCTGGTTTAACTAAAAAAATTAATTTTCCTGCAGTAATGCAGCTATCTTCACTTTTAACTTGAACACTGGTAATTAATGGTCTTATATGGCAGACCTCTCGATATTTTTACTCTACAAATAATACCAAAAACAACACTGTTTAGGGAGATATTGACTATGGCGCATCAGCTAAACAGCACATGTTTGTATTATGCGAGTAAGAATATGAAAATCACTAAGTGTGACACTTTTGCGTCACAAGCCCGTAAATCAGCACGACACCCACTTGGCCAACCAGTGAGCGCTGGAAACGTAATCTCATGCAAATGTGTTTCTGGCAGTAAAAAAGAACACAGAGAATGTTTATTTCAGTATTTATCCACTATTATTTTTACTGTTTTGTGAATGGAGTTCGTAGGGACAAGGTAATCAGTTGCGTCGATACTTAGGTTAGGCTGCTGGGTTATCGGACGTCATGTTGCTTTATTTGTTATCTAAAGTGCCGTATTTGAATTTTTTTTTTTTCAAATATATATTTGTGTTTACAAAAATATGTAGTTTAATTGATTCATCACATTAAAGATCTCTCAAAAAGTGCCAGTTTTTTTGTGATAGGTTGCACAAAAATTTTGGGAAATCCCACGTCCATGACTAAAACTGTTACTGGGATAGAGATTTTTGGAAGTGGAGTATTATCATTTGGCATCACAACTAGAGCCATAGTTCTTTACACAGGAAATCAACTGTAATTTTAAGATTAAATACAATTCTCGGCACTGAGAAACAAAATCAAAATCTAGTAAAAGCAGTCAATAACTATCAGTTACCAATATAAGTAAATTGTCACCGTCAGATCTACATTTTTACATGGAAATGGGAAAAATGACAGATTGTACAATATTTTGCAAAAAGAATCAATTCTGCATTTAGTTGCTAAAAATTGCAGCTTTCACATTTTTTCGCTGTATTGTTTACTCGAAAATTTCCTGTTCCTAACTTCACTGCTTCCAGAGGTTAATCACTTGTCCTAACCCAAAAGACTGACAGTAAAAAATAAATTTGGTATGGAAATTTTTGGCAGAATCTAAATAATTTAGGCATAACAGTAAAAACACACACACACACACACACACACACACACACCTGTAAAATTGGCTGAATATACAATGCTGGGGACTGCTGTTTGGCAGCTAGATGGGGATGAAGGGCTATCTCAGATGGGGTGGATGAGAGGAGAAAAGAGGCAGGGAGCAAGAGGGAGGGTTGGGAAAGGATGGCTGATGGCACAGAGGGCAGCAACAAGTGTGCAAGCTAAGAATGTGGGAGGGGGAGACAGCAAATGCACAGGGTAGGGATGTGATTCACTGACACTGGAAACAGTGCATTCGTACAGCGCACAGTGCATTGAGGGAGTGGATTGGGATGGACAGGGTGAAAGAACAGACGAAGCGGAGACTGTCTGGAAGACAGGGTGCAGGGAGTCTGTGAAATCAACTCTGCTTTTGGCTATAGTTTGGTGGTAACAATTAATTCTGTGGGACAGGTAAGTGGTGGTCATGCCCAATTAAAATGCTGTGCATAAATGGCTGCAGAGCTGGTATGACATGCCTGCATTCACTATGGGCCCTGCCTCTGATAAGATAAGCCTCTGACGGTCCTAGAGTAGGATACCCTGGGCGAGTGAATCGGGCATGTCTTCCGTTTGGACCTCCAGAGGGATATGACTCCATAGCAAGGGATTGAAATGCAAGGATAGAGCAGAATGTTGTGTATATTGGGTGTGCAGAAGAATACTACTTTAGGAGGGTTGGGGAGGATTGTGGATAGGGAATTCGTTTCTGAGCACTGTGATACATAGTCAAAGCCCTGACAAATGACATGATTCAGTTGCTCCAGTCCGGAATGGTATTGGGTAATAAGGGTGGGGGACACATCTTTGCTGTTGGTACTTGATGTTGTGTGAGTTTGGGTTGTGTGAGTGTGAGGATATGGTGCAGGAAATCTGTTAGCATACTATGTCTGGAGGATGGGACCCGTCTGTGAAATCCTTTTGAGACCTACAGCATGCTGGGCAAGGGAATTCTTGTCACTGCAGATATGCAGTCAGTGGGAGAGCTATCAAAACGCAGGTCCCGTTAACAGTTAGTAAGCTTAATAAGGACAAAGAGATGCGTATACCCTTTAGAGAGATGGAGTCACCATCCAGGAAGCTGCATATTGGACTGAGGAGGACTAGGTGAAGCGAATGGAAGAGAAAATGTTGAAGCTGTGGCGGAATGGGGATAGTGTGTCTTGGTCTGGATCCAGATCATGAAGATATTATCAGTGAACCTAAACCGGACTGATGGTTCGTTGTTTAAGGAGGCTCCAGGTGGCCCATTAACAGATTGGCATAGGAGGGTACCATGTGGGAAACCGTGGCAGGGCCATTCCCCCCCCCCCCCCCCCTCAGAGTAAAAGTGGGTATGTGTGAGGATGTAGTTGGGTGGACATATAAGGAATGATGTAGTGGCTTTGAAATCAGAAGGATTTTGGGAGCGGTAGTACACGATAGCAGCAGGGTCATGAGCATAGGGGGTGTTAAGGAAGTGGCTCAAACAGTGACGAATAGGGATCCAGTTAATGATGAGGCGGGGTTAGTCAAGAGTCGGTGAAGAAATGGCTCATATCTTTAATGTGATACGCTAGGTTATGGAGGTAGTAGTCAACAAGAGAGAAGATTCTCTCAGTGGGAACACAGTAACTAACTATAATGGAGTGTCCAGGATTGTTGAGTTTATGGACTTTGGGATCGGGTGTGTGGCGTGTCAGAGTGAGGAGAAAGATGAATTCAAGAGAAAGATTCTGCGATGGGCTTAAGAATTGGATTAGGGATTGGAGATAATGCTGTACTTATGGGGTGGAATCACTGTGACAGGGCTTGTAGGGGGAGTAATCTGACAGTTGGCAGATGCCTGTCAGATAGTGACTGTGATTGATCGCAACAGTGGTGGAGCCTTTGTCTGCAGAAGGAATCATTAAATCAGGACCTGTCATGAGATTGGGGATGGTTGTTCTTTTTTCTGTTCAGAGCTTTGTGTTCTTGGGAAGGGAAGTAAAGGATAAATCACTACTCACCATTAGGGGAGATGTTGAGTTGCGGACAGGCACAGCAAAAAGATTGCTAAAGACGTGAGCTTTTGGCCAAAAGGCCATCTTCTAAAGAAGACAAAACACACACACACACACACACACACACACACACGTGACCACTATCACTGGCCTCTGAGGCTGCACTGCCAATGAGGTGGCAAGTGATCAGAGACAGTGGTCATGTGTGTGTGAATTGGGTTTGCGTGAACATGCATGTGTTGTCTTCTTTAGAAGAAGGCCCACTGACCGAAAGCTCACATGTTCAGCAGTCTTTTTGTTGTGCCTGTCTGCAACCCAACATGTCATCTATGTGATGAGCAGCAATCAGTCTTTTTCATATTCCGTCCTGGATTTTCTAAGGTGAAGATAAGGGATTCCTGGAAGGTAACCAAGAGTTCTTTAGATATAAGAGGGAGAAGGTCATGGTTGGATGGTGGTATGAAATGGGGAGAAGCAAAGTTTATCATGGGATTAGGTTGGCGTTGTTTGGGGGGGGGGGGGACTGGTAGCAAAGAAGTGTTTCCACTGTAAGGGTAAGGAGAATGTGAGTAGCCCTCTGATGAGCCCAGCATGTTTGAACTGGGGTGTGGGGCTGAAGGTGAGATTCTTGGAAAGGACTGAAACTTCTGTAGAATTGAGGTTTTTGATGGATAAGTGACAAAAGTATTTTGGGTTTGTTTATGTTTTTGGTTTTGTGAGGTGTTGGGAGGGAGTTGTGGAGATGAGGCAGATGGAAAAGGTCAACAAGGCAGGGTGGGGGTGCTATGAGTGGTTCCAAGGGCGTTTACCAGGGTAGGATGGTTGTTGACGGGTATTTGTACTCTGAGGTGGGAGAGGACACCCATAATCTTGGGGTAGCGTCTGTGATTAGGAATCAAAATTATGAATAAAAATCATCAGCAGTGGTGGCTGAAGACTTCCGGCGTAAGAAGTTACCCTGATCTGTCAAGAGCCTTGTCAAAGATAGTGGAGGGGCACACAGACGTTCAGGGCACTCTCTTTTCATTGGGGCGGGGAAAGTGCCCCTAAAAGGCGGAAGAATCAGCAATGCTCAACAGCTTGAGGAAGAAGAAGGCAATGGAGATCAGTGCATTAAAGACACATCATGTCTATCCATGTGACATGTGGCCTATAATTGAAAGAAATGTCATAGTGATCTCTCCATTGGCAAAAGATTCTGGATTAGTTCCCCATTCAGATATCTGGGAAGGGCCTGCCAAGAAGGAGGTGACCATGAGAAAACGATTAAATGTCCAATGAAAGGCTAACATTCTGTATGTCGGGGCATGGAATATCAGAAATTTGAACATGGTAGGAAAGCTAGAAAATCTGAAAAGGGAAATGCTAAAGCTCACTCTAGATGTAGTGAGCATCAGGAGTTGTTCACGTTAGAATCAACAGCAGACCAGCACTGACAACAATAGTTCAGATATACATATCGACGTCGCAAGCAGAAGATGAAGAGAGAAAGTATATGAAGATACTGAATGGTCAGTATAGTATGTAAAGGGAGATGAAAACCTAATAATCATGGGGGGGGATTGGAATGCAGTTGTAGGGGAAGGAATAGAAGAAAGGGTTACAGGAGAATATGGGCTTGGTAGTAGGAATGAGAGAAGAGAAAAGCTAATTGAGGTCTGCAATATGTTTCAGATAGTGATAGTGAATACTCTGTTCAAGAATCACAAGAGGAGGAGGTATACTTGGAAAAGGCTGGGAGATACTGGAAGATTTCAGTTAGACTACGGGCATGATTAGGCAGATACTTCAAAAGTAGATGTTGGATTGTAAGGTGTACCCAGGAGCAAATATAGACTCAGATCACAATTTAGTAATGGTGAAGAGTAGGCTGGAACTTAGGAGATTAGTCGGGAAGGATCTATGGACAAAGAAGCGGGATGCGGAACTATTAAGGAATGAAGAGATATGCTTGAAATT
The DNA here is from genome assembly GCF_023898315.1 of Schistocerca nitens. Taxonomy (NCBI): domain Eukaryota; kingdom Metazoa; phylum Arthropoda; class Insecta; order Orthoptera; family Acrididae; genus Schistocerca; species Schistocerca nitens. The sequence continues at coordinate 278,276,694 of NC_064618.1, read as the reverse complement.
CTGTGAGGCTATTGATACAACAATAATGAATAGTCAGTAGGCAGTTCAGTTGAAAAATAATGGACATGTCTGAAAAGGGCAATCACAGAAGTTGCAGAGAAAAACATAGGTACAAGGTATATAACTGAGGAAGTCAAGGGTGACAAAAGAAATACTTCAGTTGATCAACAAAAGAAGGAAGTACAAAAATTTTCAGAAAATTCAGGAATACAGAAATAAAAGTCACTTAGGAATGATATAAATAGGAAGTGCAGGGAAGCTTAGATGAAATGGCTACATGACAAATGTGAAGAAATCGAAAAAGAAATGATTGTTGGAAAGAGTGTCTCAGCATACAGAAAAGTCAAAACAGCCTTCAGTGCAATGGGAATTCCACTGTTATATGCAGCGGAAAGAGCAGATCGGTGGAAAGAGTACATTGAGGGCCTCTGTGAGGGAAAGGACTTATCTGCTGACCTGATGGGAGAAGAAACAGGAGTTGATAGGGGATCCACTATTAGAATCAGAATTTAGAAGAGCTTTGAAAGACTTTAAATCAAATAAGGCATACAGACAGATAATGTTTCCAAAATCATTGGGGGATATGGCAACAAAATGATTATTCACGTTGGCATGTGAAATGTATGAGACTGGAGATGTACCATCAGACCCCGAAAAATGTCATCCACACCATTGCCAAGATTACAAGAGCCAACAAGTGCAAGAATTATTAAACAATCAGCTTAACAGCTCATGCATCCAAGTTGCTGAGAAGAATAATATACAGAATATTGAAAAAGAAAATTGTGGATCTGTTGGATGACAATCAGTTTGGCTTTAGGAAAGGTAAAGGTACCAGAGAAGTAGTCGTGACATTGTGGTTGCTGATAGAAGCAAGCCCGAAGAAAACCCAAGACACATTCAAAGCATTTTTCAGCATAGAAAAAGCGTTTGACAATGTAAAATGGTGCAAGATGTTCAAAATCTTTGAGAAAAATAGGGGTAAACTATAGGGATACATGTACAAGAACTAAGAGGGAACAATAAAAGTGGAAGACCAAGAACGAAGTGCACATTCAAGTAATTATGGACTTAATTCACTTATCTAAATTTATGACACAAATGGATTTCTTGAATATGTTGTATTACCACACTCCAAACTACAATGCAAGAGTAAACTTCAACATTATTATGCACACATGGCTGTATGTTTTGTAGCATCAATGAATAGAATAAACCAAAACTTGTAGTTTTCTGACATTTCATGTTAACTAGTTGCATTTTAGGACAGAACTGGATTTTTTGGAGGACACGCCCCATTTTCCGTGGTGATGAAACAGCCGACAGTAGTGCTAACACAATTGTGCGGGGAGAAAATCTACAGCGTATGTGAAGCCTTTAGATCTAAATTATACATAAATATAGGGGATCTTAAACTGAGTAACATGAGATAAAAAACTAACTTTGGAAACAAGTATTTAATGTTTATTGACGTAAATAACATACACCTTATCATAACAATTAAAGCTCAAAGCAGGTATTCAAAGTGATGTGTGCCTGTCTCAATGGGTGCATTAGAAGAGAATCCATTGAGAAATATGAACTCTGGATTCAAAATCATGTGGCCCCACTGCTTGGACAACTTGTTCATAACTGTGTATTTCACAGGCAAAGTGAAGAGTACTTATTGATGAATCTTCTCTCACATGATCTAACACTATCTCTTCACATTTTCTCATTTTTCTCATAAGTTTCTAAGTGTGGTGATAAATTTCATCCAATAAAGATGGTAGCTTTTGCAAAAGTTTTCTCTGTACATTTGTTCAGCTTCCCAGGAATTAACATTCTGCAGTCCCATACATTAAAACTATGTCTACAGGTTCCTGTAACATGTAATGCTCCATCTCCAAAAACCAATCATGAACTGTAAACAATGCTAAACTCCACTGTCGCCACATCACCAATGAGTGTATTGTTTTTTTAGATAGTGCTGCCAATGTCCATGTGACAACCAGTGGTTTGTTATGAAACGTAAAACAATGCCTCACACCCGTTGCTCAGTCACTTCTCATATTGTCTGAAATATTTATTTTAAACCGTCGGCAAATAGTTTGAAATAGCTTAGGACCCTCTACTGTACGTATGTTATTTACCCTAAAGGGAATACTGGATTCATCCACATGCAATTTCCATATTTTTGGAGCCCTGAGGAAAGACACTCATGGCCGTATATATGCTTTGGATGTGCATGCTTGGGTTGGGTGCAGTCATCATTCTGTAGGCAAGTGCAAACATTTTTCTATGGAGGCATTGACCTTCATTTCTCACAGTGGGATAAATGTATTAAAAGTTATTCCAGAGTTTTGAAGTAATAAACAGTTTACTTACTTTTTCCTCCATCTGTCTTATTTTCATTTGACTGCCTCTTATAATAACTTTTGCACTCACACTATTGTTATCCCCTCCAGTATGAAAGTCAGAAATGATTATTGGCTATACATGAGACAGCATAGATTTGTGCCTGACTTATGAGATACTGAAATGTGTGAAGTTTATTGTAAATCACAGCAGTTGGTAGTTGATGAATTTGAGTGCAGTGAATGGTTGGTTTTCAGATTTTACGGCCGAATTGCAGAACATCCAGATAAACATGAAGAAAAGACACTTGAAGCAATTAGAAATAATGCTGAAGGCTTAGCGCGCATTTCAGGAGAGAGGATTTGGAGTGAACTTCACAAAATACTTGAAGGGAACTATGGAGGCGATTTAATGCTGAAAATCTTAAGTCTTGGTATTGGACCATATATTGGTAAGTACTTGCCTTGGTGCAGCAGCTGGATGGACACCCGTCTTTTTAAAAACAAAATCAAATTGGATGAATTTCTGTTGTCATATTTCCAGATAAAAGACTGATGCGCTTGAGATAAGTGCACAGAAATAATCACAGAATCACTGCCTTTCACAGTCAAATCTTTCTTCATTGAGAACTAAAGAGAGACTGAAATGAAAAAGTAGGTAGTGGGAGTTTCTTAACTTCACTACAAAATATAAATCCAGTGTAATATGCCACACTGCTCACAGCACTGTCTGTGAAGCTCTGCAACAATTACCTTTATAATATGCTGGTACTGCCTTAATAATGTTAACCACATATGAATAATAAAATAGTTGTGTTCAGATTTTTAAAAAAAATGATACATCACAAGTGTAGCATAGAAGGGTGAGATATGTTTAAGTCTGTTGTCCAAGAATGACTAATGTGCTATAAAACTAGCTCACTTTGTTTACTTCATTATGACCCTCTACTCAGTGAAAAGAATTATTAATTAACTGAAAGATAACACGAAGAAAGAAATATTTTTACGTGTACTGTGCAGACATTGTGGAATGTAAGTTGTATAGAATCATGGGGATTCAGAGAAAAATATGATACAGTGTTTGGCATTTAAACTGTATGAAGAACTCTCTATTTCAGAGATATTTTCCCATGATATGTTTGAGGCATACATGTTACCTGTCCTGTCTTGCAAGTATTTCACCAATTTTTAATCAGCCTGTAAGTTACATTGACAAAGAATGTTTGGCTTTGAAAGCCAGAGTGTAAATATGTTGTGTTTTGTGTCGCTGTCACCAATCATTGATGATAACATTGTTTCTTTATGCTCTTGATTGATATTTAAACTATTCATTATATGTGACTATTTAGTGGTACCAGTACATGTTTTTGGTAGGTGACAATATGAGACTATTCTGGACTTACATTCAGGGTGATGATGCTTCCAGTCCCCGTCCAGCAATCCAGATATAGGTTTTCTGTGATTTCTCTAAATTGCTTAAGGCAAATGCTAGATTGTTTTCTTTGAAAGTGCACAGCTGATTTTCTTTCCCATTCTTCCTTAACCTGAGCTTGTGCTTCATCTGTAATGACCTCTGTGTTAATGGGACATAAAACAATAATCTTCCTTCCTTCCTTTTTGTGTGAGACTATATCACTGTGGCCTGTTTTGGAATGCTGAAACAAGATGATTTTGAAAAACAGTCACTTTCTGTCCATTATGTTTGCCCACAATTTTGCTTAAGTTGCAGCAGACCTAGGCAATGTTGTTTAGTGCTAATAAAGTGGCAGACAGTTGATTGAATTGAAACCTCTTTCCATGTGAAATTCAACTGTCTTGTGTTTATTTAAAATGCCATAGAAGCTACAAAATTAGTCAGTAGATTATAGTCCTAAACTGATCATTATTACAATAATGAAAAATGTAGGATCAAAACTATAAGGAAAAATGAGAAAGGTTTCCAGTCACCTTTTGTTGATTAATATCCGACACAGTGAAAAACACTATAGCACAGCACAGAGTAATCAGTCACAAGTGGGTGCATATAGATGTCAGTGTGGTTATGCATGTGAGTGTGCATACTTACACTAGCATAGGAATGTTTCCCTACCTAACTTGCTAAATTAGTTACAAAATTGCAAAATATGGCATGATAGATACTGCACAAAGATCAGTGTCCACACGTAGTTAAGAAAACAACACATTTGTTAAACAACTAAACTACTGCAGAAAAAGCATGAAATGATATCAAAATTAACTAATATCAGAGAAAGTCACTTGCTGATGTGATGGTACTGTATAAAAGCATTGTGTGGTAAGAATATTGGACACTGAACAAAGTCACTACTCTGTCCCAGAGTATCCACCAGCACAATACCAATTTTTATCGACATGAGGCACAGAATTAATCATCTCTCTGGGCGAGACTCAAACAACAAGCCTGCACTTAACACAAAAGTGTGCTGGCAGTGACGGGTTGAGTTTGGAACTCGCATAGTACTCATATAGGCACCAACAATTACCGATTGTAATAGCTTGCAGCCCACAACAGCAATTTACACACTGGGCTGCATAGCAGGCATAGAAATGGTGCGGGTGAGTCTTAAAACTTTACAATAGTGTACCGGTACGAAGAGCATCATCATGTGGCATGTCCTCATGGTGAGGCCACAGGGCTGAAGTCAATTTGGACGCTACATGGAGAAGAGAGAGACTGAGAGCAAGGACAGGTCAGCAGAAGCTTCACTAGAAACTGAGCTATTGTTCTGTACCAGTATCCAGTAACCGTTGTTGGTGTTGTGGTCTTCAGTCCTGTGACTGGTTTGATGCAGCTCTCCATGCTGCTCTATCCTGTGCAAGCTTCTTCATCTCCCAGTACCTACTGCGACCTACATCCTTCTGAATCTGCTTAGTGTATTCATTTCTTGGTCTCCCCCTACGATTTTTACCCTCCACGCTGCCCTCCAATACTAAATTGGTGATCCCTTGATGCCTCAGAACGTGTCCTACCAACCGATCCCTTCTTCTGGTCAAGTTGTGCCACAAACTTCTCTTCTCCCCAATCCTATTCAATACTTCCTCATTAGTTATGTGATCTACCCATCTAATCTTCAGCATTCTTCCGTAGCACCACATTTCGAAAGCTTCTATTCTCTTCTTGTCCAAACTGGTTATCGTCCATGTTTCACTTCCATACATGGCTACACTCCATACAAATACTTTCAGAAATGACTTCCTGACACTTAAATCTATACTCGATGTTAACTAATTTCTCTTCTTCAGAAACGCTTTCCTTGCCATTGCCAGTCTACATTTTATATCCTCTCTACTTCGACCATCATCAGTTATTTTGCTCCCCAAATAGCAAAACTCCTTTACTACTTTAAGTGTCTCATTTCCTAATCTAATACCCTCAACATCACCCGACTTAATTTCTCTTCTTCAGAAACGCTTTCCTTGCCATTGCCAGTCTACATTTTATATCCTCTCTACTTCGACCATCATCAGTTATTTTTCTCCCCAAATAGCAAAACTCCTTTACTACTTTAAGTGTCTCATTTCCTAATCTAATACCCTCAACATCACCCGACTTAATTCGACTACATTCCATTATCCTCGTTTTGCTTTTGTTGATGTTCATCTTATATCCTCCCTTCAAGACACCATCCATTCCGTTCAACTGCTCTTCCAAGTCCTTTGCTGTCTCTGACAGAATTACAATGTCATCGGCGAACCTCAAAGTTTTTATTTCTTCCCCATGGATTTTAATACCTACTCCAGTAACCGTATTAGGCGGGTATTCAATTGCACAGCAGAGTCAACAGTTCGGGGGCAGGAGTAAACACACAAAGTAAAAAACTCGCTGCCCTAGCAGATGGCCAGGCCGCAACAAGTAAGGAACATACAGAACTGCTAAGATCGATGTGAAGCAAAGAGCCACCATGCCCTAGAAAGAAATTTTGTAGGTAGAGAGTTAGTATTGTATGTTGGATGTTCATATTCCACATGCATCAGTCAGCTATAGGCAATTTGTTGCTTTTCTTCATTTGAGTCTATTGAACTGATTATCAGTTTGTTTCAGTACTTGTTCCATTATGTTTCTTTTTTCCTCCAAGTCATACTAAGTGAATAATGTAGTTGTTACTTTGAAAAGGCCACAGTGGATTCCTCTCTCCATTCTTATAAAATGTAGGCAATTACTTCATTACTAATTATGTCATTAAGAAGAAAATACCTCATTAAGAAGAATTCTGTGTAATATAAATAAGGGAAGTGGCGAATGCAACAATGCAATGCATGTAAGCCAAAATGGAAACACTGCTGAGCTGAGCTGACTAGTATAGAAAACACACACACACACACACACACACACACACACACACACACGATGTTACCAACTATTGTCCCCATGTCATCAGTGGTGAAGAGGGCAATGGTGGTGGCCACAACAGCTGTGTATTTGACTCTGCTTCCCCCTCCAGACCTTTCTGCACCCTAGCAGACTGTGTCAAATGGCAACACAGCTACCACGCTAAAGCTGGTATTCGGCCCATATCACTTGACCCACTGAAAAGTCGATCACAAAATTATTTTAATTTAATTTTAACCAACTTTTGATAGGACGCACTGCTGAGCACAATATGCTCAACTTCAGTAGCTGCTTCAGAACCCCTCCCATGTGCCTGCTGGATCCTCCTTCCCTTCCCCTCCCCTCCCCTCCCCTCCCCTCCCCTCCCCTCCCCTCTGACCCATCCCCTAAATTAGCTTCTCAGAGCTGTATAGATGAGAAACGTCCTTCCAACACATCCTTCAAATAAAGCTTTTTGTAGGTGACTGTCGATGGCTGATAAGTATTTTGAAAAATAACAAAGAAAGAAAGAAAATGCCTGTATCATCTGCTGTACAACTGTATATTTATTCTCTACCGGTTTCAGTTATAACAACCACATTCACAGGAGAAAAACAATGTACATCAATGAATCAAAAATGCCATATTTACCCAACTATGACCCTGAATATAAGACCCTTCCCCCCCTTTTTTAGAGGCTCCTTGAGAAAAAATTAGTTTTGAAATATTCTGACTAATCAAAATTACAAAGTTTTATTGACATAAGATTTCTCCATAAAAAGTTACCATTACATGTATTCTAAACTTACGCCATGTAATGGTTATCTAAATTTTGATAATACAAGGAGAAATAAAATAAACAAACAGAAATTGTTTGCATTAATTTTTCTCTTCATTGCCCCTTTTGTTTAGCGTGTTGTTTGTGGTACCATTGTTTTTAATCAGCCCCTTTCTTCCAAGTACATTGCAGGTTTATTTTCTTTTTCCTTTTCTTTTATTTTAAAAAGAAAAACACAGAGTGGATTTCACTTCTGTACTGACAGGATGTTCCAATGTCTTTTGCTACAGAAACATATCATCTGCCCACCGTTCTCTTATTGGCTGTGTCACCCCCTATTGTTTGTGTCACACCTAATTTTGAGCATCGCTGCATGAAACACGAAAGTGCGCCACTGGCCCCTGGCTTGATTTTTAGCATCTCATGCAGAAATGTACACTATTGCTGAGTGTTTGGCCAATTTTAAAGTCATTTTGATTCGGAGTACAAATTGATTTAGACAAACTGCAGTTTAAATTTGGTAGATGGTCATAAAAAGCCAAAGTACGCAGTATAAATTGCCATGGTTGGAAGCAAGATGAAATTTGCTGCGCGCTTGGCACTCAACTCCCCACACTCATTATAGTTCTCAGCCAAGCTCGTGTCACTGTTCCTACTCCAAGCCTTCTGTAGAGCTGTGCTTGAGCAATAGTGAAAGACAGACAGCTGTATCTTCCAGAGTACAGGTCATATCTAACAACAGCAACTAATACATAAATAAAAAATCTCAATCACAATTCACTCCAAGTCTTGAACTTTCTCTTGTCCCGTGATCCAGTGCCGTGTGTTGGTACTATCTCCATAACGGTCTTTTTGCTATAATTTATTCTTGCAAAAACAATTGCTGGTTGTTTAATGTGATATGTTTTGTTTGTTAGATATGTCATTCTGGGTTAATTTTCTTTCTCATTTCATCTGAGTGTCACCATCACATTCGAAGGCTGGTAATATTTTCCCCAAGTATTCTAATATGTGAATAGCTAACAAATTTTCATTTGTGATTAATGGAAAATCTCATATAAAGATGTGAAACCAATACTAAGAAAGAGATAGAGGGGCTGGCCAGTACTTACCTCAGCTCAGTACAGCCGATAGATACACAAAAAACAGAACCGAAAATTTACGTTCCTAGCTTTCGGAACAAATGTTCCTTCGTCAGGGAGGAGAGAGGGGACAGAAAGGGAAGAAGGGAAAGTAGATTCAGTTATTCACAACCCAGGTTATGAAGCAACAGGGAAAGGAAAACAGGGAGGGTAGCAAGGATGGAGGCATGGTTGTCAGATGGAAGCCAAAGAGTACTTACAGTAGAATATCTTTGGCTTCCCTCTGACAACCATGCCTCCATCCTTGCTACCCTCCCTGTTTTCCTTTCCCTGTTGCTTCATAACCTGGGTTGTGAGTAAGTGAATCTACTTTCCCTTCTTCCCTTTCTTTCCCCTCTCTCCTCCCTGATGAAGGAACAATTGTTCCGAAAGCTAGGAACGTAAATTTTCGGTTCTGTTTTTTGTGTATCTATCGGCTGTACTGAGCTGAGGTAAGTACTGGCCAGCCCCTTTATCTCTTTGTTAGTATAAATTTTCATTTGTAACTCACTTCACAAATCATTAGTTTCTCATAAACAAATATTATACTGACTTGGGTAAGAATGATGTAATGATTTTTGAAGGACAAGATTTTCACCTATGAATGCTACCTTTACTTAAAAAGCAGCATAAGTGTATGTATAGAGTATAAGTACATGTATGTGAACTTCTGTTTTATAAACCTATTCATATACAACATAAGTTTGTGAGTTGATTGAATTTAATGCTATGTCCTCCTGTGTTTCACAAAGTTGTTGTAGTGCCTAATTCATAGTTTCTCACGTATACATCTGTTGCACTAGTGCCACGAGTCAAATGTCACATGATTGATTGAGCAATATCAATACTGTATCAAGTGCTTATTATGCGTATCTGAAAATCTCGAGCCTGTTTGATAGAAAGTGTTGTTTGCTAAGCTATACCCATCGGAACTTCAAAATAAATTTGTATAATACCTCAATAGCCAAAGCTTCACCTGTAAATGTAAGATGGCCACTATATTAATCTATTAAACACTGAAAATGTTTATCCCAGCAGCAGTAGTTTAGTTGTTGTTGTTGTGGTCTTCAGTCCTGAGACTGGTTTGATGCAGCTCTCCATGCTACTCTATCCTGTGCAAGCTTCTTCATCTCCCAGTACCTACTGCAACCTACATCCTTCTGAATCTGCTTAGTGTATTCATCTCTTGGTCTCCCTCTACGATTTTTACCCTCCACGCTGCCCTCCAATGCTAAATTTGTGAACCCTTGATGCCTCATAACATGTCCTACCAACCGATCCCTTCTTGTAGTCAAGTTGTGCCACAAACTTCTATTCTCCCCAATCCTATTCAATACCTCCTCATTAGTTACGTGATCTACCCACCTTATCTTCAGCATTCTTCTGTAGCACCACATTTCGAAAGCTTCTATTCTCTTCTTGTCCAAACTGGTTATCGTCCATGTTTCACTTCCATGCATGGCTACACTCCATACAAATACTTTCAGAAATGACTTCCTGACACTTAAATCTATAGTCGATGTTAACAAATTTCTCTTCTTCAGAAACGATTTCCTTGCCATTGCCAGTCTACATTTTATATCTTCTCTGCTTCGACCATCATCAGTTATTTTACTCCCTAAATAGCAAAACTCCTTTACTACTTTAAGTGTCTCATTTCCTAATCTAATCCCCTCAGCATCACCCGATTTAATTTGACTACATTCCATTATCCTCGTTTTGCTTTTGTTGATGTTCATCTTATATCCTCCTTTCAAGTCACTGTCCATTCCGTTCAACTGCTCTTCCAAGTCCTTTGCTGTCTCCGACAGAATTACAATGTCATCGGCGAACCTCAAAGTTTTTACTTCTTCTCCATGAATTTTAATACCTACTCCGAATTTTTCTTTTGTTTCCTTTACTGCTTGCTCAATATACAGATTGAATAACATCGGGGAGAGGCTACAACCCTGTCTCGCTCCTTTCCCAACCACTGCTTCCCTTTCATGCCCCTCGACTCTTATAACTGCCATCTGGTTTCTGTACAAATTGTAAATAGCCTTTCGCTCCCTGTATTTTACCCCTGCCACCTTCAGAATTTGAAAGAGAGTATTCCAGTTAACATTGTCAAAAGCTGTCTCTAAGTCTACAAATGCTAGAAACGTAGGTTTGCCTTTTCTTAATCTTTCTTCTAAGATACGTCGTAAGGTTAGTATTGCCTCACGTGTTCCAACATTTCTACGGAATCCAAACTGATCTTCCCCGAGGTTCGCTTCTACCAGTTTTTCCATTCGTCTGTAAAGAATTCGCATTAGCATTTTGCAGCTGTGACTTATTAAACTGATAGTTCGGTAATTTTCACATCTGTCAACACCTGCTTTCTTTGGGATTGGAATTATTATATTCTTCTTGAAGTCTGTGGGTATTTCGCCTGTCTCATACATCTTGCTCACCAGATGGTAGAGTTTTGTCACGACTGGCTCTCCCAAGGCCATCAGTAGTTCTAATGGAATGTTGTCTACTCCCGGGGCCTTGTTTCGACTCAGGTCTTTCAGTGCTCTGTCAAACTCTTCACGCAGTATCTTATCTCCCATTTCATCTTCATCTACATCCTCTTCCATTTCCATAATATTGTCCTCAAGTACATTGCCCTTGTATAGACCCTCTATATACTCCTTCCACCTTTCTGCCTTCCCTTCTTTTCTTAGAACTGGGTTGCCATCTGAGCTCTTGATATTCATACAAGTGGTTCTCTTCTCTCCAAAGGTCTCTTTAATTTTCCTGTAGGCAGTATCTATCTTACCCCTAGTGAGACAAGACCTTACATCCTTACATTTGTCCTCTAGCCACTCACTCCTGCTTAGCCATTTTACACTTCCTGTCGATCTCATTTTTGAGATGTTTGTATTCCTTTTTGCCTGCTTCATTTACTGCATTTTTATATTTTCTCCTTTCATCAATTAAATTCAATATTTCTTCTGTTACCCAAGGATTTCTATTAGCCCTTGTCTTTTTACCTACTTGATCCTCTGCTGCCTTCATCCCTCAGAGCTACCCATTCTTCTTCTACTGTATTTCTTTCCCCCATTCCTGTCAATTGTTCCCTTATGCTCTCCCTGAAACACTCTACAACCTCTGGTTCTTTCAGTTTATCCAGGTACCATCTCCTTAAATTCCCACCTTTTTGCAGTTTCTTCAGTTTCAATCTGCAGTTCATAACCAATAGATTGTGGTCAGAATCCATATCTGCCCCTGGAAATGTCTTACAATTTAAAACCTGATTCCTAAATCTCTGTCTTACCATTATATAATCTATCTTATACCTATTAGTATCTCCAGGATTCTTCCAGGTATACAACTTTCTTTTATGATTCTTGAACCAAGTGTTAGCTATGATTAAGTTATGCTCTGTGCAAAGTTCTACAAGGCGGCTTCCTCTTTCATTTCTTCCCCCCAATCCATATTCACCTACTATGTTTCCTTCTCTCCCTTTTCCTACTGACGAATTCCAGTCACCCATGACTATTAAATTTTCGTCTCCCTTCACTACCTGAATAATTTCTTTTATCTCGTCATACATTTCATCAATTTCTTCATCATCTGCAGAGCTAGTTGGCATATAAACTTGTACTACTGTAGTAGACATGGGCTTTGTGTCTATCTTGGCCACAAATATGGTTTAGTTTGCAAATATAAAATGACCCCAATTTTTTTAATGACGAATTTGGAAAAAGAACCTTCTTATAAGTGACTAAATATAGTACATTTTCGACAGATACAACACTGCCAGACTGCAGAACATACACAACTGATGATAAGAGTCTTTCTGAACATAATGGATATAAATGTGCCGTACATTAGCACAATTACAGTAACGTATCCACCCAGCGTTCTGCCACTTACTTTCCACTCTGCGCTTACGCTAAATCTTTGGTGACTTTGTTACTGACACAACTTTTATGCGTTAATGTTAACTATTGGGGATTTTCTCTGCCTGGGGACTGGTGTTTGTGTTCTCATCATCATCATCATCATCCTTGACAGTGGCTTGATTGGATTGCGTGAAAAATTGGGCTGTGTAAAAATTGGGAGTTTGTAGGGGCACTGATGATCATGCAGTTGAGTGCCCCACAAACCAAATCATCGTCATCATGTGCTAATGTACAGTATGTTTATATATATTATTTTCAAACTGACTCTTATGACAGTTATGTATGTTCCACAGTTTGGTTGTTCCATATTTAACAATAATGTAATTTTGATCCATTGATGTACACTGTTTTTCTCGTGTGAAGATCTTTGTTGGAGCTGAAACTGGTTGAGAAGAAATATACAGTTGTACAGCTGATGGCACAAATATTGGTTTTTCAACAATGTTGAAACCTGTAATTCTCCTAACTGTTACAGCAACTCTCCTACATTCACCACCATCTGCACTACCCCTCTTTGCACATTCAATACTCTCACTTGTTCTATACTCTCACACTCTTCCTTCACAGTCTCCCAGTTCCTCTGTTCCACCTCCCCACCCCCAGTTCACTCCTCCACTTCATTGTGTGCCTCGCGCAAGTCTCCCTGCCTGTGCCAGGATGAGCTCACTGGTGCCACAAACGTTCTGTCAGCTTTCTGCCTCTCACTCCCACCCATCGTCCATTCACCCCTCGTACTCCACCCGGCATGATCCCTCATAGCACCTCTTAAATCTGTCTGTATATTGTTTAGGGAGTTACTCTCTCAAAAGATTTTATCATTGTTTCTCATTTACTTTCCCTTTACTATTCATATTGTTAATATTTACAGCCATTCTTCCTCAGCTGCTTGTTCAATGCTGTTTATCTCATAGATCCAAATAACTATTACTAGTCTTTTGTCACTGAATTTATATTAATGTTTTTAGCCAAACATGTTTCACTTAAAAATATTTTATTACTAACCTAATTTTCTGTCAATGCTTGACAGAACACAAGAGTAATATAAATAGGAAACACTACCCAAAACTGCAAATTTATATTTATTTGGCTTCTTAGGCTATCATCAGGTGACAGCTATTCAACTATCATAACACGATGACCTAAGAACCAAGAAGCTGAAAGCTGGTGCATAACCAAATAGATATAATTTTGAAGAACATTAGGAAGTGTTTACTATAATTTTTTGTTTTGATATTCGTTGTTTTTCATGTTGGCAATTTTAGGTTACCGTCATATTGCAACTGCAGGATAATGATTTAGCACTTACTTTACATGAAGCTAAGGAGAAATAAAAGTTAAGTACTAAATCAAAATACTGTATTTGTAAATAATGTAAATATTGAAGGTAATCTAAAAGTGGGTTACCCGTGCAGTCTAAAACACTGCTTTCTGGGCAGGAAGGCGTGCCAGTCCCCAGCATGAATCCGCCCGGCAGATTAGTGTTTAGGTCCGGTGTGCCGGCCAGTCTGTGGATGGTTTTTAAGGTGATTTCCCATCTGCCTTGGCGAATGCAGGCTTGTTCTCCTTATTCTGCCTTAGTTACACTAGGTCGGTGATTGCTGCACAAACACGTTCTCCACATACATGTACGCCATAATTACTCTACCATGCAAACATTGGGGTTACACTCGTCTGGTGTGAAATGTTCCCGGGGGGGATACACTGGGGGCCACACCACACAATAACCCTGGGTTCGGTGTGGGGCGGCAGTGGGGTGAGTGGACTACTGTAGCCTGTTGTTGTGTTGTGTACTACTGAGGGCTGCGGTGGAGACGAAGCCTCTCCATTGTTTCTAGGTCCCCTGTTACATACAATCTAAAAGTGCTGCCATTGAACACTATACGTCGCAAAACAAAATATTTATTGAACAGTTACAATAAACATTTAGTTACAAAATATGACTAATAGTTACTCTTATCCGCAAGATTAACAGAGTATCACTTTAATTTTATATTTTCATACTGAAGAATTAATTTTCAGTCAGTAAACAACTTAATATTTATAATTTTACCATTACATTGATACATAGCTTTATTTTGTGAAATCAGAATAGATAAACTTCTATTACAGATTTGTATTTCATCTTGTTCTTATCAGGTTTACCCAGTGATCCAAACATTGAAGAACTTCAAGCAGTATGGAAGAGACGTGGAAGTGAGGGGTTTAAAGCAATGACTTTACTCACATCACTGCTTAGAAGCCAAGAACAGGTAAGGACCTGTTTGTTTTGAGTATGTAATTAAAAAATGGAATTAAATTATGTCAAAAATGGAAGTAGAAGAGTGCAGACTATTAGATATAGTGGACGTCTGAGCTTTTTATATGTATTCTGATACTTATCTACCCGACTTTCTGCCACTTACTTTCCACACTGAGATTATGCTGCATCTTTGATTACTTTGTTACTGACACAACATTTGAGTTAACATTAATCCTTTTTTTCCAAATATTTCTACGTATCACTTATATCTACCAGCCATAGATTGTTAAAATTTGAAATTAACATTCTAATTAAAAAAAAAAAAATGAAGATTCTTGCTGGCTAAGTGAAATACAAAAACATTTTCTTTCTTAGGACATAAGTCGCGTGAGTACACTAAGTGTATAATGTGAAAGAGTGTCCTTTTTTTGTTTACTTACTTCTGAAACCAGCATTGCAAATATGTAGAAAGCTTTTGAATTTCTTTTAGGTTATGAATTTCCACGGACGTGTGAAACTGTCAGCATATGACCGTGATTTGGGTCTATTCATTGCAGAAAATCGAGAAGACAAAATATCAGTAAATCCATTGAGGTGAGAATATTTTCCCTGATTTTTATATATTGTTAATTAAATAATGTTAAAGATATGAGGGTTGGAACTTTAATAGTGGCAGCTATTTGTTCACAACCGATACAAAAGAGTTACATGTTTGCACCTGTTACTGTCCTTCAGAGCAGTCACCAGTGTTGTGTAGAACCCGTTGCCTGCAATGTGGAAAGTGTAGTATACTGTTAGCAGAGCCTGTTCTGTTGGTGGTGCGAATGGATCGGTCTACTGCCTCCCGAATTTCTGGAACTGTTCTGAAGCAAATGCCATGAAGTGGTTCCTTCATCTTCGGAATCAAATCAAAGTCACAAAGACTTAAGTCCGGGGAGTATGGTGGATGGTAAAGTACTTCCCAGACCCATTGACCAAACAGAGCAGCCACAGCTTGCACTGTATGCGCCCATGCATTGTCATGCAAAATGATGGGTGGGTTGTTCAGAAACTGTTGCCGCTTCTTTCACAGAGCTGGTCGTAGGTGATGCTCTGAAAACAAACAGTAATACTATGCATTGACAGTCTGCCGTGGAGTGTAATGCGTTAGGGTAACACCATCACAGTCGTACATGAGAATCCCCATAACTTTCACCATACTGGGGCTCTGATGCACTTTCGACTTATGCAGTGACCAATAATGACGCCTTTCTTTGAATTGGCGTTTCAGTTTTGGCTCATACGATGTGGCCCATGTCTCATCCAGTGTTACGGTACGGCGTAAGAAAGCCTCTCCTTCACACTCATAGCACTCCAAGTGAGTATAAACAGCTTCGTAGCGCATCCATTTCTGCATTTCCGTCACGTCATGCGGAACCCATCGTGGTGCAATTTTTCGCATGCCCACGTTCCTTCAGGATGCAAAGCACAGTCGTATGTGCTAATCCGATTTTGTGGGCGAGCTCACGAATCGTATGGCATTGATCGCTGTCCACTAATGTGGCAACAACATGCACTTCTTCTTCAGAGATGCTAGGACGACCTGCCCGAATCATATCTGCCACAGTTTGCCGACCTTTGTTGAAGGCTTTTACCCAATGTGCCACTGTTCTGTGCAGCAATGCCGATTCCCCACGCACTTCTTGAAGACCTTGATGACGCTGTCGTGCTGTATGACCTCTGGCACATTCAATCTTGATCCAACTCCATTGTCCCTGTTTTGAAAACATAGTGACACCGTTACGTTAGACTGCTTGCTCACAAGTGACTGTGTTTCCCTCGATTGTGTGCATGCCAGTGACATGGGATGGGCAAGTCCATTTGCTCAGAGGTAAGGTAGGTGTGTCAGCAACGTGTGCTAGGCGGGTGATGGAGCCCCTTAGGGAAATAGCGGAAATGTCGGGGAAGAAGGCCAGTGTTCACTCTGTCTGCTTGCTGCGGGGTCTCATCTGAGGTGTGGAGGAGGCCCTGCCGGCGGCGATAGAGAGCACTGGGTGCACCCGACTGCAAATTGTTGCTCATGTCGGCACCAATGACTCCTGCCGTCTGGGTTCAGAGGTCATCCTCAGTTCATACAGGCGGTTGGTGGAGTTGGTGAAGGCGGAAAGCCTCGCTCGCGGGGTGGAATCTGAGCTAACTATTTGTAGTATTGTTCCCAGAATCGATCGCGGTCCTCTGGTTTGGAGCCGAGTGGAAATCTTAAACCAGAGGCTCAGACGATTCTGCGGAGATCTGGGGTGCAAATTTCTCGACCTCCACTATCGGGTGGAGAAATGTAGGGTCCCACTGAATAGGTCAGGCGTGCACTACACACAGGAAGCGGCTACAAGGGTAGCGGAGTACGTGTGGAGCGCACATGTGGGTTTTTTAGGTTAGAGAATTCCCTCCCTAGGCCCGACAAGACGCCTACTGAGATGCGGCAAGGTAGGAGTAGGCAAAATGCAACAGGGAACAACAATATTAATCTGCTAACAGTAAACTGCAGGAGCATCTATAGAAAGGTCCCAGAACTGCTCTCATTAATAAACGGTCACAATGCCCACATAGTACTAGGGACAGAAAGTTGGCTGAAACCAGATGTAAACAGTAATGAAATTCTAAACTCAGATTGGAATTTATACCTCAGAGACAGGCTGGACATTGAATGGGGAGGCGTGTTTATAGCGATAAGAAGTGCAATAGTATCGAAGGAAATTTACGGAGATCCGAAATGTGAAATAATTTGGGTGAAGGTCACGGTTAAAGCAGACTCAGACATGGTAATTGGATGTCTCTATAGGCCCCCTGGCTCAGCAGCTCTTGTGGCTGAGCACCTGAAGTATAATTTGGAAAATATTTCGAGTAGATTTCCCCACCATGTTATAGTTCTGGGTGGAGATTTTAATTTGCCGGATATAGACTGGGAGACTCAAATGTTCATAACGGGTGGCAGGGACAAAGAATCCAGTGAAATTTTTTTAAGTGCTTTATCTGAAAACTACCTTGAGCAGTTAACAGAGAACCGAACCGGCTCGTGGCGATAACATATTAGACCTTCTGGTGTCAAACAGACCCGAACTATTTGAAACAGTTAACGCAGAACAGGGAATCAGTGATCATAAAGTGGTTACTGCATCGATTATTTCAGCCGTAAATAGAAATATTAACAAAGGTAGGAAGATTTTTCTGTTTAGCAAAAGTGACAAAAAGCAGATTTCAGAGTACCTGATGGCTCAACACAAAAGTTTTGTCTCAAGTACAGATAGTGTTGAGGATCAGTGGACAAAGTTCAAAACCATCGTAGAATATGTGTTAGATGAGTATGTGCCTAGCAAGATCGTAAGAGGTGGAAAAGAGCCACCGTGGTACAACAACCAAGTTAGAAAACTGCTGCGGAAGCAAAGGGAACTTCACAGCAAACATAAACATAGCCAAAGCCTTGCAAACAAACAAAAATTACGCGAAGCGAAATGTAGTGTGAGGAGGGCTATGCAAGAGGCATTCAATGAATTCGAAAGTAAAGTTCTATGTACTGACTTGGCAGAAAATCCTAAGAAATATTGGTCTTATGTCAAAGCGGTAGGTGGATCAAAACAAAATGTCCAGACACTCTGTGAGCAAAATGGTACTGAAACAGAGGATGACAGACTAAAGGCCGAAATACTAAATGTCTTTTTCCAAAGCTGTTTCACAGAGGAAGACTGCACTGTAGTTCCTTCTCTAGATTGTCGCACAGATGACAAAATGGGAGATATTGAAATAGACGACAGAGGGATAGAGAAACAATTAAAATCGCTCAAAAGAGGAAAGGCCACTGGACCTGATGGGATACCAGTTCGATTTTACACAGAGTATGCGAAGGAACTTGCCCGCCTTCTTGCAGCGGTGTACCGTGGATCTCTAGAAGAGCGTAGCGTTCCAAAGGATTGGAAAAGGGCACAGGTCATCCCCGTTTTCAAGAAGGGACGTCTAACAGATGCGCATAACTATAGACCTATATCTCCAACGTCTATCAGTTGTAGAATTTTGGAACACATATTATATTAGAGTATAATGACTTTTCTGGAGAGTAGGAATCTACTCTGTAGGAATCAACATGGGTTTCGAAAAAGACGATCGTGTGAAACCCAGCTCTCGCTATTCGTCCACGAGACTCAGAGGACCATAGCCACGGGTTCCCAGGTAGGTGCCATGTTTCTTGACTTCCACAAGGCGTTCGATACAGTTCCCCACAGTCGTTTAATGAACAAAGTAAGAGCATATGGACTATCAGACCAATTGCGTGATTGGATTGAAGAGTTCCTAGATAACAGAACGCAGCATGTCATTCTCAATGGAGAGAAGGCTTCCGAAGTAAGAGTGATTTCAGGTGTGCCGCAGGGAAGTGTCGTAGGACCGTTGCTATTCACAATATACATAAATGACATTGTGGATGACATCGGAAGTTCACTGAGGCTTTTTGCAGATGATGCTGTGGTATATCGACAGGTTGTAACAATGGAAAATTGTACTGAAATGCAGGAGGATCTGCAGCGAATTGATGCATGGTTCAGGGACTGGCAATTGAATCTCAATGTAGACAAGTGTAATGTGCTGCGAGTCCATAGAAAGAAAGATCCCTTATCATTTAGCTACAATATAGCAGGTCAGCAACTGGAAGCAGTTAATTCCATAAATTATCTGGGAGATTTAAAATGGAATGATCATATAAAATTGGTCATCGGTAAAGCAGATGCCAGACTGAGATTCATTGGAAGAATCCTAAGGAAATGCAATCCGAAAACAAAGGAAGTAGGTTACAGTACGCTTGTTCGCCCACTGCTTGAATACTGCTCAGCAGTGTGGGATCCGTACCAGTTAGGGTTGATAGAAGAGATAGAGAAGATACAACGGAGAGCAGCGCGCTTCGTTACAGGATCATTTAGTAATCGCGAAAGCATTACAGAGATGATAGATAAACTCCAGTGGAAGACTCTGCAGGAGAGACGCTCAGTAGCTTGGTACGGGCTTTTGTTGAAGTTTCGAGAACATACCTTCATCGAGGAATCAAGCAGTATATTGTTCCCTCCTACGTATATCTCGCAAAGAGACCATGAGGATAAAATCAGAGAGATTAGAGCCCACACACAGAGGCATACCAACAATCCTTCTTTCCACGAACAATACAAGACTGGAATAGAAGGGAGAAACGATAGAGGTGCTCAAGGGACCCTCCGCCACACTCTGTCAGGTGGCTTGCGGAGTATGGATGTAGATGTAGATGCTATCAGCGACAATAGTAGATTCCATTGCATAGTGTCCCCACAGCGGTGTTGCCACTATTTAAGTTCCAACCTACGTATATTAATATATACATGAATAAAAATTCATTAATGTGACTGATACTCCTTCAAGTGACATTTTTATACATCATGTTTCTTATTTATTACTGTGACAAATCATTAGTGTCTTTCCCGGTGCTGATATTTTAAGGAAAACATTCATTTGTTTGCTAGCATATGTTATTGGTAATAGTCCTAAAAAAGATGGTGTGCCACTGTGTTTGACCTGCTCGCCTAGATAATTGTGGAAGGATTTACAGTCTAACAAAGAACTGTGCTTGAAATATTTCACAAAGGCAAAAATTTGATAGCACTGAAAGCCTATGAGGAGGCAAAAGGGAGGAAACAGAAACTTGAATCATCATCATGATCATTTAAACATTGTCTGGAAACATAACCCATCTGACATTCACTTCCTCTTCCTGTATTTTCTGAAAGTGTGTTGGAATGTAGGTGACAAAATGGATGAAATGCTTACAAGTAGGAAGTAGCAATAGTATTGCACAATATATTTTAAAAAGAAATTACATTTTTGTGTTGTGAATCAAGTACGCGTGCTGTCATAAATTGTCCATACATTGAGATAATATACCAGGACCGTCCTACCACTGCCTCCACCACCCCCCAACCCCCCCCCCCCTCTCTCTCTCTCTCTCTCTCGCCAGCCAGTGTGGCCGAGCGGTTCTAAGCCCTTCAGTCTGGAACCACGCGACCACTATGGTCGCAGGTTCGAATCCTGCCTCGGTCATGGATGTGTGTGATGGCCTTAGGTTAGTTAGGTTTAAGTGGTTCTAAGATCTAGGGGACTGATGACCTCAGATGTTAAGTCCCATAGTGCTCAGAGCCATTTGAACCATTCTCTCTCTCTCTCTCTCTCTGCCTGCCTGCCTGCCTGCCTGCCTGCCTGCCTGTCTGTCTCTCTCTCTCTCTGTGTGTGTGTGTGTGTGTGTGTGTGTGTGTGTGTGTGCGCGCGCGTGCGTGTGCGCGCGCGCGCATGCGTACTCGTGCGTGTGTACTCGTGCATGTGTGTTTTTCCATATTGGAATGCAGCAACATAAATGTTATTTTGTGCTGGACAGCATACAGATGAACTATTTCAAGTACCTTTATTTTCTGCTTGGGAATACTGACAAATTAAGCAATTTTTTGTTATCGCCATCGTAACATCTCTGAGGAAGCTCAATTTGTAAATGAGTGTGTGTAAGAATATGTTCTGAAGTAGCAGGGTACGGGTGGGATGGGGGAAGATGCTGTTGCTGCCTATGGGAGTGTACGGTAACATGTGGGGACTTGTTAGGGCTACTGGGTACTGCATCAGACGGCTATGCAGGAAGGGGAGGAGGAGAAGTAGAGAAAAGGAACAGGTTTGTAGGTGCATTGGTGGGAAAGAGTGTGTGTGGGGGGGGGGGGGGGGAGTTCTGTTCCTGAAGAAGGCTGAAAATATTTGTAGTAATCCTTTTCATTGTGCCTGTGTACAATTTAACGCATCCTCTCTACGTGTGAACAGCAATCTGTCTTTTTGATATTGCTGTTTTTCCATCCAGGACTTTACATTGTTCTATCTTACAAATCATGAGGTATGTATACCCTCTCATGTTCCTCCAATTCTCCAAAACCCAGATGGACTTCTCTAAAGTCAGGTTTTACCAGTGTTTTCATTCTCCTGTAAATAATCTACATTAATTTGTTGAAACCATTAGTTATTAAACTGTTGCTTTGGTAAAATTCACACCTGTCAGCACTTGCCTTCTTTGAAATTGGGATTATTACATTCTTCCTGAAGTATGTGGGTATTTGACCTGTTGTCTCGTGTATCTTGCATACCAAGTTGTTAGTTCTGTCATAGTTGCTTCCCTCAAGATTCTCAATAATTCTGATAAAATGTAATTTGCATAGGTCTTTCAGTGATGTGTCAAATTCTTCTCACAAAATCACATTGCTCATCTCATTTTCATCTACTTTCCTTTTCTCTTTCCATAATAGTGTTGTCAGTCCCCACCCCTTGTATAGCAGTTTTTCATATTCCCTCCATTGTTCATTGTTCTCTTCCTTGCTTGCCATTTGAGCTCATGCTATTCATATAGCTGCTTCTCTTTTATCCACAAAATTCTTTAATTTTTCTGTGCGTAGACCTATCTTTGCCACAGTCATGCATGCTTCTACAGCTCTGCATTTCTCCTCTAGCCATTCCTGCGTTGCCATTGTGAACTTCATGTCAGTCTTATTTTTTAGCTATCTGTGTTCATTTTGTTTGCTTCACTTGTTGCATTTTTATCTTTTCTCATTGTGTCTATTAAATTCAACGTCATTATCAAAAGGAAAACACATTTGAGAAAGTATGAAATTGCGAGATAATATTATTGTCCACTAATTCTTACCGTAAGGGAACAAAATTTCAATAATGCCAATACACATACATAAAAATACATATACTTTTACTGGTCTTTGTCTTTTTGCCTATTTGATCCTCTGCTGCCTTTCTATTTCATCTCTCAAAACTATCCAATCATCTGATATTGTAAAAATTAAGGTATCTTTGCATATTTCACATACAGTGACACATCTTGCGTATTGAATCAATTTTAGCATGAGAGTAAATCCATTTTGAAGCAAATGAGCCACAAGCTTGACTCCTGAAAATGCAATTCAATTTTTAGTAGTAGTATTGCATGTGAAGTGCTAACATTAAATACAAGTAGCAAGTTAATGCTGTTAACATTTTTAGAGTAATATTATGAAATGTCATTGTTAACTACAAAAACATGGGAACTCTAGAGCATTCAGGCGGCTTGTATTTGCAGTTATCCCACATTCTTGGCCTTGAAGAGAGATATTTTATCTTCTTATCCTTTAGATCTAAGAGGCAGTGATCTATAATGATTCAGTCAGAAAGTGATCTATGAAAACTAAGTGTAAATAAAGATTGAGTTTGAGGTCTAGTAAGACATATTAATCATATGATTTTGGAGCATAGGCAGACATTGCAATGATGTATTGTTTGTGCCCTTTATAACTGAAATAATAACATTTTCTAATCATATTCTTCCAGGCCATACCAGGCATTGGTCATTAACTCAAAATATAAAGCTCCTGACTGCAGAGATTATGTAAAAGAAGTTCTCAAATATAGAGGTGACCATCAGCTACTGGCTGAATTTGACAGTTGGGAACTCCCAAGATTTCCATTAAATGGCAACATGTTAAGGGAGAAAGGTGTTCCAGGTTTGTAAATAATTATTTTATTTTATGGTTACTGTGTTTCTGTGTATCATTTTCCAGTGGGTCCTCAAACACAGTGCAATGACAAAGTGAGCTTATTGTTTAGAAATTTCTTTTGTGTTCTTGAAGATGTGGGATTAATTTGAATGAACTGCTGAATTTATTTATGCCCTTTGCCTGATTTTCAATCAGACTTATTCTGCACTTTTTTCATAAATAATTAAAAGGTAAGAATGCATCACATAGTTAAGGCACTGAGTTGTCAACAAGTACCTAAACAAGATGGAAAATGTTGTTAGCTTGTCAGAGCTATAGAGTACAGATGCATCTGTATGACTAAATTGTCTTGGTTGACTACACTGTGATGGTTCTGCTGCTTGGCTGGGATGAGAGATTGTCACGGTGGCTGCCAGTTGGGAAGGAGAGGCAGCAGTTGTACTGAATAGAAGAGCAGCCTCTGTAGGCAACCCCTTATGCACAGCACATAATGACATGGTGGAGTTTATTCAGAGGAGGGGGGGGGGGGGGGGGGTAAAACATAGGAAGAAGGAGATTGTGGAAAGTAGGGTGGAAGTGCAGGATGAGTGAAGTGAGGGTCCATGGGACAAGGATGGAGGTGAACATGGAGCATGGAATAGCAGAGATTGAGGCCAGGATGATTACAGGATCAAAGGATATATTGCAAGGACAACTCCCATCTACATCAGTGTGTACACGGCCCGGGAGATCTGGGAATTTTTCGTTGTTTTAGTTTTCAGTTAAATTTTTGTAATTTTGAATGGTAAGAACCGCTACTCTAACAAAGGATGTTACTGTATCCCGCTACTGCAGAATAATACTGCAGCATTAAAACATGAACGAGAGAAAAAAACGAGAATAAAACTTAAATTGCAAAGGAAATGCGCCATATAAAATAACACAGTGCTCGTGCAAGCCTCTCCCAACAGCAAAATGTGTCAAAGGCTTTCGGAAGACTATGCAATGCTTCATTACAACAAATTGCCTTTGATGAGCGTGACTTCAAAACTGTTTACATTAGACTCATTTAATCAGTTACGAGTGGGCTCATGCACACGCGCAGTTGAGTCGCATATGAGTAGTACCTTCTCTCACTTCTGGATACAGAAATGTGGCTGTTGGCTGTGTAAGCAACAGTAGCAGCAACCAGCCACATGGGGAACCAGGACAAGTTTTACTGGCGCGCCCAAGCTGCCAGATTCATGCGTGTGCAGCAGGTCCGGATCTATTGGGGAGTGGGGACAAACCATGGTATGTGAACCGGACGGCAATTTCGGGGGGAGGGGGCAAATTCATATTATTCAGGAAAGAAAAAACCTTGTTTCACAAAGCATCTAGCATCCATCGCACGTCAGTCTATCGATTATTCATACGATTTTGAAACGCACCCCTGCTGAGTTTTGAACACATTCTAAGTTGATTTCTGAACAAATTATAACTTGATTTTTGAATGTGTGCATAGTGTACGTGATGTCTCTGCCAAGGGAATCCTCGTCACATCTAGAAATAATCTTTCCTGCAGACAAAACGGGACGGGGCTATACGAGCTGAGCGGAATAAGGCCGAACCGGTGAATGCCAACTACTGCTTGTTTATGTGGTTGATTCGGTTTGCGAATGTTCATCGTTGTTATAATTAGTAGCGAAATCCGTAGATTCAGATTACCAGAGTGGAAATAAACAACTAACATAGACAGGGCCAGTTGTAGTCCCTGGCTAGCCACCGCTTAAGTTCCATTCTAAGAGTAGCGCGGAAAACGCATTGTACCGACACGTAATAACGCCTAACCAGAGAGTAATCGCTGGATAACTAAACCGGTGATTGTGGCAGGGTTAGTGAAGTTAACCGGAGAATGAGTTTTGACAGTGGTAGGAATAGTTACAGAATTAGTGATGACAAGAAATGTTCAAATGTGTGTGAAATCTTATGGGACTTAACTGCTAAGGTCATCAGTCCCTAAGCTTACGCGCTACTAAATCTAAATTATCCTATGGACAAACACACACACTCATGCCCGAGGGAGGATTCGAAACTCCGCCGAGACCAGCCGCACAGTCCATGACTGTAGCGCCCTAGACCGCTTGGCTAATCTCGCGCGGCAGTGATGACAAGACTGTTTGTTAGAACAAGGAAGGAGAAGAAACGGGGACATCACACAAATTATGGAAGAATATGACGATTCCAAATTTATACAAAAATTTCATTCTACCACTTTTCGGTCTCGTGCAGGATAAACTGGAGCGTATGACTGAAATGTGAAACTTATTTCCTAATGTAAAACTTTTTGCTTATAGTAGGCCAAATAGGTATTTCGTATTGGTACTTTGTGAATTATATTCTGACGTATTATAAATGATCATTATTGCCAAAACAGTCTCGCTTATTTGGTGTGTGTTACAATTGCTGCAATATTAGAAAGGCCTATTTTGTTTTCTCAAGCACACAGTGACAAAATAGACATAATCAGATCGAGAAACCACACCAGTCTTGGGTACTATTTGTATTAGCAGCTTTTTCAGTATTAGACGACGACATTTCTATTTTTCATGTAGCAAAACGTTTGACGAACTTTGATAAGGTAGTAGTCCTTTCGCAGAAAGGAAAGCGCACCATGTAAAGCTGTAGCAAGATTAGAGAGAAAAATCGCTAGGACCTAAGGATTGAAGGAATGTGTACTGTCTTGCCTGTCTCTTGTCTTTACTGGGTTTAGTTGTCCTATATTTAATTTTGTCACACAGAAGAGCGAGTTAGTAGCTAATAGGCAATAAAGAGTCCAGTTTTTCTGAAGAGTTCTTGCTCTCCGGGTTACAAATTATCATATCGAGTATTAATTGTGAGGGCCTTTTTTACCAAAAAAAAAAGGGAAGGAAAAAAGAAAAGAGGGCAGGACGTCAAACCGACCGACTGGGAGCAGGAGAGGCACTACAGGACATTTTAATTTCCATTGTCCTGAAATAGTTTGATGGCATCCATTACAAAATATATACGACCTTTGAGTTCTACAGAGCGAAATACAGTGACGTGCGGTATAACAATGTTGTTGGAAGATGCATGGCGCTGCACTGCACACTTGAGTCCAAATAACGTGTCTTACATTTCCTCGAAGATGTATGTTTTATGTATCAAACTCTTCAGAAAGATGTGAGCTACAAAATGAACTTATTTTTGAAAAGTTTTTTTTTTTTTATGTTCTGATGCGCAGAGCAGTTTGAGTTATGGGGGGGGGGGGGGGGGTTAGGGTAGTCTCCACGTGACCCATTTTTACATTTAGTGATTTTTCTGTTTCCTCTTCGTTTACTGCTCTCAAGTCAAATGAAAACAAGACGAATTTCTGTGGCTGGGAGCTATCAAGTGAATTAAAATACATTCACATAATTACGGAAAGCTAAAATATGTTACTAGTTTCAGATTTTATTTTATTTCCACGTTTCTGACAGTCAAGCATTAATCACCTTGCAGAACAGTGAAGTTTTATATATATATATATATATATATATATATATATATATATATATATATATATATATAACAGAGGGAAACATTCCACGTGGAAAAAATATATCTAAAAAGAAAGATGATGAGACTTACCAAACAAAAGCGCTGGCAGGTCGATAGACACACAAACAAACACAAATATACACACAAAATTCAAGCTTTCGCAACAAACTGTTGCCTCATCATATATATATATTAAAACAAAGATGATGTGACTTACCAAACGAAAGCGCTGGCACGTCGATAGACACACAAACATACACACAAAATTCAAGCTTTCGCAACAAACTGTTGCCTCATCAGGAAAGAGGGAAGGAGAGGGAAAGACGAAAGGATGTGGGTTTTAAGGGAGAGGGTAAGGAGTCATTCCAATCCCGGGAGCGGAAAGACTTACCTTAGGGGGAAAAAAGGACAGGTATACACTCGCACACACACACACATATCCATCCACACATTACAGACACAAGCAGACATATTTAAAGTTTGGGCAGAGATGTCAGTCGAGGCGGAAGTGAAGAGGCAAAGATGATGTTGAATGACAGGTGAGGTATGAGTGGCGGCAACTTGAAATTAGCGGAGATTGAGGCCTGGTGGGTAACGGGAAGAGAGGATATATTGAAGAGCAAGTTCCCATCTCCGGAGTTCGGATAGGTTGGTGTTGGTGGGAAGTATCCAGATAACCCGGACGGTGTAACACTGTGCCAAGATGTGCTGGCCGTGCACCAAGGCATGTTTAGCCACAGGGTGATCCTCATTACCAACAAACACTGTCTGCCTGTGTCCATTCATGCGAATGGACAGTTTGTTGCTGGTCATTCCCACATAGAATGCATCACAGTGCAGGCAGGTCAGTTGGTAGATCACGTGGGTGCTTTCACACGTGGCTCTGCCTTTGATTGTGTACACCTTCCGGGTTACAGGACTGGAGTAGGTGGTGGTGGGAGGGTGCATGGGACAGGTTTTACACCGGGGGCAGTTACAAGGGTAGGAGCCAAAGGGTAGGGAAGGTGGTTTGGGGATTTCATAGGGATGAACTAAGAGGTTACGAAGGTTAGGTGGACGGCGGAAAGACACTCTTGGTGGAGTGGGGAGGATTTCATGAAGGATGGATCTCATTTCAGGGCAGGATTTGAGGAAGTCGTATCCCTGCTGGAGAGCCACATTCAGAATCTGATCCAGTCCCGGAAAGTATCCTGTCACAAGTGGGGCACTTTTATGGTTCTTCTGTGGGAGGTTCTGGGTTTGAGAGGATGAGGAAGTGGCTCTGGTTATTTGCTTCTGTACCAGGTCGGGAGGGTAGTTGCGGGATGCGAAAGCTGTTGTCAGGTTGTTGGTGTAATGCTTCAGGGATTCCGGACTGGAGCAGATTCGTTTGCCACGAAGACCTAGGCTGTAGGGAAGGGACCGTTTGATGTGGAATGGATGGCAGCTGTCGTAATGGAGGTACTGTTGCTTGTTGGTGGGTTTGATGTGGACGGACGTGTGAAGCTGGCCATTGGACAGGTGGAGGTCAACATCAATGAAAGTGGCATGGGATTTGGAGTAGGACCAAGTGAATCTGATGGAACCAAAGGAGTTGAGGTTGGAGAGGAAATTCTGGAGTTCTTCTTCACTGTGAGTCCAGATCATGAAGATGTCATCAATAAATCTGTACCAAACTTTGGGTTGGCAGGCCTGGGTAACCAAGAAGGCTTCCTCTAAGCGACCCATGAATAGGTTGGCGTATGAGGGGGCCATCCTGGTACCCATGGCTGTTCCCTTTAATTGTTGGTATGTCTGGCCTTCAAAAGTGAAGAAGTTGTGGGTCAGGATGAAGCTGGCTAAGGTAATGAGGAAAGAGGTTTTAGGTAGGGTGGCAGTTGATCAGCGTGAAAGGAAGTGCTCCATCGCAGCGAGGCCCTGGACGTGCAGGATATTTGTGTATAAGGAAGTGGCATCAATGGTTACAAGGATGGTTTCCGGGGGTAACGGATTGGGTAGGGATTCCAGGCGTTCGAGGAAGTGGTTGGTGTCTTTGATGAAGGATGGGAGACTGCATGTAATGGGTTGAAGGTGTTGATCTACGTAGGCAGAGATACGTTCGGTGGGGGCTTGGTAACCAGCTACAATGGGGCGGCCAGGATGACTGGGTTTGTGAATTTTAGGAAGAAGGTAGGGGTGCGGGGTGTCGGTGGGGTCAGGAGGTTGATGGAGTCAGGTGAAAGGTTTTGTAGGGGGCCTAAGGTTCTGAGGATTCCTTGAAGCTCTGTTTGGACATCAGGAATGGGATTACCTTGGCAAACTTTGTATGTGGTGTTGTCTGAAAGCTGACGCAGTCCCTCAGCCACATACTCCCGACGATCAAGTACCACGGTCGTGGAACCCTTGTCCCTTGTCCGCCGGAAGGATGACGATGGACCGGTCAGCCTTCAGATCACGGATAGCCTGCACTTCAGCAGTGGTGATGTTGGGAGTAGGATTAAGGTTTTTTAAGAAGGATTGAGAGGCAAGGCTGGAAGTCAGAAATTCCTGGAAGGTTTGGAGAGGGTGATTTTGAGGAAGAGGAGGTGGGTCCCGCTGTGACGGAGGACGGAACTGTTCCAGGCAGGGTTCAATTTGGATAGTGTCTTGGGGAGTTGGATCATTAGGAGTAGGATTAGGATCATTTTTCTTCGTGGCAAAGTGATACTTCCAGCAGAGAGTACGAGTGTACGACAGTAAATCTTTGACGAGGGCTGTTTGGTTGAATCTGGGAGTGGGGCTGAAGGTGAGGCCTTTGGATAGGACAGAGGTTTCGGATTGGGAGAGAGGTTTGGAGGAAAGGTTAACTACTGAATTAGGGTGTTGTGGTTCCAGATTGTGTTGATTGGAATTTTGAGGTTTTGGAGGGAGTGGAGCTGGAAGTGGGAGGTTGAGTAGATGGGAGAGACTGGGTTTGTGTGCAATGAGAGGAGGTTGAGGTTTGCTGGAAAGGTTGTGAAGGGTGAGTGAGTTGCCTTTCCGGAGGTGGGAAACCAGGAGATTGGATAGTTTTTTGAGGTGAAGGGTGGCATGTTGTTCTAATTTGCGGTTGGCCTGTAGGAGGATGCTCTGAACAGCCGGTGTGGAAGTGGGAGAGGAAAGATTGAGGACTTTTATTAAGGATAGGAGTTGACAGGTGTGTTCATTGGCTGAGTTGATGTGTAGGTGAAGGATTAGGTGGGTGAGGGCAATGGATTGTTCAGTTTGGAACTGGTATAAGGACTGATGGAAAGAAGGGTTGCAGCCAGAGATGGGAATCTTAAGTGTGAGGCCTTTGGGGGTAATGCCAAATGTCAGACAAGCCTGAGAAAATAAAATATGCGAGCGTAATCTGGCTAGGGTGAAGGCATGTTTGCGGAGGGAATGTAAATAAAACTTAATGGGGTCGTTGTGGGGGTGTTGTGAGGGTGCCATGGTATTAGAAGGTGGAAAGTGTAACATGAGGTTGAGATGAAAATGAAAATAACTGGAGAAAGTAACTGGAGATCTGTTGTGAAAAAGGCGAAAAAGTGTTGGTTAAAGTTGGGCTATGTTGATCCAGTGGTGAATAGAGAACGATGTGCACATAGGTTAGGTGGTTGTGTTGCCGCCAAAACACGTTAAAGGATGGAGAGATTCGGGAAAATTTCGAAAAAACGGCGTGTAAATGTGTTAAAAGAGTGGTTTTGTGGTGGCAGATTATGAAAATGAGGCTAACAATAGTCTGGCGAAGAAATAATGACGTGAAAACCTGTCGTACACTCGTACTCTCTGCTGGAAGTATCACTTTGCCACGAAGAAAAATGATCCTAATCCTACTTCTAATGATCCAACTCCCCAAGACACTATCCAAATTGAACCCTGCCTGGAACAGTTCCGTCCTCCGTCACAGCGGGACCCACCTCCTCTTCCTCAAAATCACCCTCTCCAAACCTTCCAGGAATTTCTGACTTCCAGCCTTGCCTCTCAATCCTTCTTAAAAAACCTTAATCCTACTCCCAACATCACCACTGCTGAAGCGCAGGCTATCCGTGATCTGAAGGCTGACCGGTCCATCGTCATCCTTCCGGCGGACAAGGGTTCCACGACCGTGGTACTTGATCGTCGGGAGTATGTGGCTGAGGGACTGCGTCAGCTTTCAGACAACACCACATACAAAGTTTGCCAAGGTAATCCCATTCCTGATGTCCAGGCAGAGCTTCAAGGAATCCTCAGAACCTTAGGCCCCCTACAAAACCTTTCACCTGACTCCATCAACCTCCTGACCCCACCGACACCCCGCACCCCTACCTTCTACCTTCTTCCTAAAATTCACAAACCCAGTCATCCTGGCCGCCCCATTGTAGCTGGTTACCAAGCCCGCACAGAGCGTATCTCTGCCTATGTAGATCAACACCTTCAACCCATTACATGCAGTCTCCCATCCTTCATCAAAGACACCAACCACTTCCTCAAACGCCTGGAATCCCTACCCAATCCGTTACCTGCCAGCGCTTTTGTTTGGTAAGTCTCATCATCTTTCTTTTTATATATACACTCCTGGAAATGGAAAAAAGAACACATTGACACCGGTGTGTCAGACCCACCATACTTGCTCCGGACACTGCGAGAGGGCTGTACAAGCAATGATCACACGCACGGCACAGCGGACACACCAGGAACCGCGGTGTTGGCCGTCGAATGGCGCTAGCTGCGCAGCATTTGTGCACCGCCGCCGTCAGTGTCAGCCAGTTTGCCGTGGCATACGGAGCTCCATCGCAGTCTTTAACACTGGTAGCATGCCGCGACAGCGTGGACGTGAACCGTATGTGCAGTTGACGGACTTTGAGCGAGGGCGTATAGTGGGCATGCGGGAGGCCGGGTGGACGTACCGCCGAATTGCTCAACACGTGGGGCGTGAGGTCTCCACAGTACATCGATGTTGTCGCCAGTGGTCGGCGGAAGGTGCACGTGCCCGTCGACCTGGGACCGGACCGCAGCGACGCACGGGTGCACGCCAAGACCGTAGGATCCTACGCAGTGCCGTAGGGGACCGCACCGCCCCCTCCCAGCAAATTAGGGACACTGTTGCTCCTGGGGTATCGGCGAGGACCATTCGCAACCGTCTCCATGAAGCTGGGCTACGGTCCCGCACACCGTTAGGCCGTCTTCCGCTCACGCCCCAACATCGTGCAGCCCGCCTCCAATGGTGTCGCGACAGGCGTGAATGGAGGGACGTATGGAGACGTGTCGTCTTCAGCGATGAGAGTCGCTTCTGCCTTGGTGCCAATGATGGTCGTATGCGTGTTTGGCGCCGTGCAGGTGAGCGCCACAATCAGGACTGCATACGACCGAGGCACACAGGGCCAACACCCGGCATCATGGTGTGGGGAGCGATCTCCTACACTGGCCGTACACCACTGGTGATCGTCGAGGGGACACTGAATAGTGCACGGTACATCCAAACCGTCATCGAACCCATCGTTCTACCATTCCTAGACCGGCAAGGGAACTTGCTGTTCCAACAGGACAATGCACGTCCGCATGTATCCCGTGCCACCCAACGTGCTCTAGAAGGTGTAAGTCAACTACCCTGGCCAGCAAGATCTCCGGATCTGTCCCCCATTGAGCATGTTTGGGACTGGATGAAGCGTCGTCTCACGCGGTCTGCACGTCCAGCACGAACGCTGGTCCAGCTGAGGCGCCAGGTGGAAATGGCATGGGAAGCCTTCCACAGGTCTACATCCAGCATCTCTACGATCGTCTCCATGGGAGAATAGCAGCCTGCATTGCTGCGAAAGGTGGATATACACTGTACTAGTGCCGACATTGTGCATGCTCTGTTGCCTGTGTCTATGTGCCTGTGGTTCTGTCAGTGTGATCATGTGATGTATCTGACCCCAGGAATGTGTCAATAAAGTTTCCCCTTCCTGGGACAATGAATTCACGGTGTTCTTATTTCAATTTCCAGGAGTATATATATATATATATATATATATATATATATATATATATATATATATATATATATATATATATATATATATATATATATGCTTTTATTAAGCTTTTCTGCTGAGGCAGTCAATTTATTCCACACTATTGACTAGTTTCAACTGTTCGCTGCATTTCAGGTGCACGTTTTCAGCTTCTAGCATGTATGGCATTATGCCATAATAAAGAACCAAACATGAGATAATACAGTACTGGTACTCCAAGAAAATTTACGTCCTGAAAATCACACTGAAATGCTTCATATCTGGTCGAGGCCTACGTCATTGGGAATCTGGACATACGAATGTGCACTGTAAGGCCAACTATGCATTTTAGTATGGTTCACGAAATTCCGACGCTCTTGGTGTATCCTCTGATGCCTAGTTTCTTTTATGACATAATGTAAGATCTTTTAATGTTTTACACGTACAAACATATGGGCTTCCTACGTCACCATAGCTGCGCAAGCGTGGTGATGCCTTTTATCTGGCACTCTCTGGCAACTGCTGAAATGAATCTATTTCTAACAGGTCACGGGAAAATATTGCAAATTGTTGTTCGGAAAGCGTTACTTTCAAAATCAATTTCCTTTTACGCAAGATGAACTATGTGCGCAAATGTACGATGAATTTCTTAAATCACAGAGTGTTTGGTCTCTTAAAAATCAACTCTTTGATGACGAGCCATTTAGAAGAATTTCGAGCCCAGAAGGTCAGAGATTTATGTCGGTATTAAAAATTTTGCTGGCGTATTTGTGTGATGTATCTTAAAGTGTAACATGCACTAAACAGATCAACATTATATGTGAAAGCTTAGCTTCTCTTGTAGCTTATTAATCTTAGAGACAAATATTATATGCGAAAGCTTTGCTGTTCTTGTAGCAACACTATGTATATTAATTTAAACCATTAAGTTTTCCTGGTGGTGGAATTCGAATTTATATTTTCGTAATACAAAAATATGCAGCGTACATGTTGCTGCACATCAAAGATCTTTCCAAAACATGTTTTTTCCTCCTGAGTATTGTTTTCTAAAGTGCCGGGAAATTCTATTCTGCTGTATAAAACCATATCCTATCAAAGGATAAGTTTTACAGTTCCGATGGGAAGTATACTGCCACTTACTTAACATGGCAAAAGTGTATTTTCACCCAGGAGAATATGTATTTGTAACCAGGAGATCCGGGAAAAATCCAGGAATTTTTTTTCCTTGTCCGCATATACACCCTGTACATAATTCAGAGAAGCTGATGTAGGTGGGAGGGTCCAAGTGGCACATGTTGTGAAGTGGCCATTGGAATTGATCGTGTTGTGCTCAGCAGCACGTTTGCCACTGCTCTTGGCCACAGTTTTAGTGGTGACCATTCATTTGGATGGACAGCTGCTTGGTGGTGTTGCTAGCAAGAAAAGCTGCACAAAAATTATGGCAGAGCTGATGTACCATCTTCACAGTTGGCCCTGTCTTTGACAGGGCAAGATAAGCCTATGTCAGGACTCGAGTAGGATATTATGGGTGGATGTTTTGGATAGATATTGCAATATTTCACGTGAGGCTTCCACCAAGGTAGGGCCCATGCAGCAAGGGCTAAGGAGTAAGGATGGACTAGGATATTGTGTAGATTGAGTGGTTTGTGGAATGTATCTCTCAAGTTATCCCAGAGAAATGTGATCCTGTATAAAATCACAAACATAAGTAAACATTTGAAATCCATTTTCAAAATTTGTCTGGTGGTGATCTTATTATACTAAATTGTTACTGTTCTTTATTAAATTTTCAGATGTGGCATAAGGAAAAAGTTCATGTAATGTAGAAAAGTGATTGAAACTGTTAAAGATTGGCGGAGTACCTATTAGGTGCCCCTTCTTAGATAACGTTTATTGTGAATGCTGTGTAGCAATTGCCCCACCAAGTGTTTACAAAAAACAGTGTAGGCTAAACACATTTATAAAAGAGAAAAAAGTAACAGATGTTAAAAGTAATTTAGTAGACACTAATATTTTCAGCATGGTCTCATTAAACCATTGCATGTGCAAAAGTAGGCCCTACGTGGTCTCCTCCTTCCTTCATGTGAAATATAATTTGATACTAAATGTTGCTGGCTTGAGTGAGTGATAAAGAAATGGCTTCATTTTCATTAGTGATTGGCTACAAGAAGTACTTTTTAACACTTCTTTGCTTTTAATGAATTACTGCTATTTTCTAATTACTTCTGTTAGGTAGTGGTTGTATTATTGCCTCCCATTTTATGGCACTATTTTGCTTCTAATATGAGCTACGTGCAATTTCACAAGTTAATGTCTTGCATTCTTTTTCAGGAGGAAAGATTACTGGGCTGGTAATGAAACAGCTGAAAGAAATATGGATTGAAAGTGATTTCAACATGTCTCCAGAAGATTTACTGGCTCAGATACCAGCTATTGCCAATACACTAGGAATTGACATAAAAAGATAAAATGAGCAGTAATAAAGATACTTATTTCGATTTATTAAAAGAATAACTGTCCCATTCTCGTAAACAATTTTATACTGGAAGAAAAAACTATGTGCAAAATGTTACTGCAAAGCAATAGTGGGGCAGCAGTAAGACACTGGGTTCACTCTTAAAGCTTAGATCTCTTAACTGACCATCCATTTTAGGTTTTCTGTATTGTCCTCAGTCTCCTAATTAAAATGTTGTGTTGATTCTTTTGGAATGGGTGCTCCATCCTTGTCCTGTCCTAGCTAGTTTTCCATCCCTAATGACCTCATTGAAGAGATGTTAAACCCTTATCTCCTTTCCTCCTTTTTATAATGCTACAGCAGCCTATTTCCAATTGTCATATAAGCTCAAATTAGAATGTGATCATATGCACTCCATGTACCAATAAAAACTGGTTCAGGTTACATATTCAG
The DNA here is from genome assembly GCF_023898315.1 of Schistocerca nitens. Taxonomy (NCBI): domain Eukaryota; kingdom Metazoa; phylum Arthropoda; class Insecta; order Orthoptera; family Acrididae; genus Schistocerca; species Schistocerca nitens. The sequence continues at coordinate 278,241,067 of NC_064618.1, read as the reverse complement.
AGAGAGGTTTGCTGACTCAGAGTCAACATAAAAATTATTTTTTCAACAAATTAAAATTTGTGTGCCAGACCAGGCAGTGTAGTATCAATACACTATCCAAACATGCCTTATGGACTAGTTCAAAGATTAAAAAATATGAAAAGGGAGAAAAAGACACGTTGAAACCTTGAATCAGTCCATTGGCACAGATAGTGCAGTTGTTAGTTTGAAATGAATATGGATAAAATTAGTGAAAAGCTGGCTGTCAAGATGACTCACAGCTATTCAACAGAGAAAAAGCTACACCCCATGGTCTATTTGAATTTACCAAAATGCTATTTGGATTTAGTAATGCAGTAATTGATGGATGAGATAACACATGAGATACCGTTTCACTACATATACATGGACGATGTTCTTGTCATGTCACACAAAGAGGCAGATATCTTGACCACCTTTGGCAGATATTTACCCAACTTGCTCATTAATCCACCAAAATGTGTCTCAGGAGCAACAGAAATACCGTTCCTGGGATACTCAACCAGTGGGCAAGAAGTATGCCCACTGCAAAATAGAGCCATTACCACATTTCCAGAGCCTTTTACAATATGTAAGCTAAGGGGTTTCTATGGCAACCATCTTCCAAAGAAGATTGCTGCCTGTCTCAATGCAGTTCTTAAAAGTTTTCCAAAACCAGGAGATACACTATAGGAGTACAAGCATTCTAGCATTCTTGAGAAATTAGCACCACCCAAGGTGTGACATCTAGACTGTATGACACAGTTCACTACTGACATCAGTTAGTTAGTTGTGTGCAGAATGTGCCAGCAGGTGACCCTTACCACATTGAGACAACTATTTAAAAAATATATTTTTGAAGCTCTTGAGAGTGCACAGAAGATTGATGAATTAAAATTGCGACTTGTTTCTTCGTCCATTTTGAAACTTCAGCACATCAGCATACCAACTGCAAATGCAAGGCAGTATTGTGATGTCTCAGCACTGAATGCTCAACTCTTTGTTACGGCTGAGTTTCAGCATTGTGCTGTACATACAGTCAACAGTGCATGTGTTTTGCAAAGATATAAAAGGATAAAAATTTCATCTGGCAGTCCATCACATGTCAGTGAAATTAAATTAGTCATCATGGTGCCTCTGCTTTTTACATAGGCCAGAAGCACTCTTGATGAAAGATGCCACAGCTCACATCACAGCCAAAACTCTCTTTTGTGAGGGATGGATCACAATTTGGTGTGCCAATACTTGTAACAACACATCTAAATTGGGAATTCTAGTTTCATCAGTTGAAGGTACTAGGAACACTTCAGGAAATACACAGATTTTGGGCTTTGCCAACGATCTTTCAGCAAATACACTAGTAGAGCATTTATATATTCAGCTGAGGGCATCTCTCAGGTGCTGTGTATCTGAAAAGTGGACAAAGACCCTATCAATTGTCCTGCTTTCCATGCTGATCACCTTCAAAGACAATCAGAATGCAACAAACACAGAGTCTGTCTATGAACAAATGTCAAGTCTGTCAGTAGAAGTTCTTAATATCATTCTCAGTATTGAAGAATCTGACTTTGTACAATGGTTAAGTACACAAATCCATAGGTTTCAGCCTTTAGGACCCAAGGAACAGGGTGCCAACTTGCCAACTGTTAGTTTATTTTCCAAAACTTGGGTTCAAGTGAAGGTGTCACGATGTGATACAGAAATTATTACAGCCATAATATGCTTGCCTCTTTAAAGTCTTGCCTATCACAGTCTCAATCAGTAGGTTAAAATCACTCTTCCCAATCACCAGTGGCTTCTCTGTTGTACCTAACACTGTGTCCACATAGCAGTATTGTGAGTCTTTCCGTGGGCATTGTCCCACCAATGCACTTTTCACCATGGTAGAGATTTTGTAGGCAGTGTGTGATAAAACAGTCCTATTTCATTGACTTTGAACACTTGTTTTGGGTCATGATTCCCAATTACGTTGGGCAGTATAGTCTTCTGTTCTGTTGCTAAACTTTCCTGCACATCCTTCACTTCCCCACACACTTCATTCCACACATTGTTGTGTCTACTTGGAAATTGTCCAGCCATCTTGTGGATGCCTTAAAACTCCTAATTTCCAAGCCCTTTAGCGGCTTTCAGTCTCACAGTGCAACATGGATTCAGAGAAAGATAAGTCTTTTGCCCTCGCATTTATGAACCATTCCCCACTATCTAGTTAATTTCTTCATTTGTAATCTTCCTCACCTTTCTTTTCCTTTACTCATTTCCTTTCATCCATTCACCCTTGTTTCTTAAATTTGTGCTTTACCATATTTGAAATGCAACATCACTTAACGCGCAGAGTGTTTGTCTTTGTCACTTGGCCTGTGGCATGAGTGCCCTTTATCCTGGCTGTAGAGCTTATTAGAATTTCCAGATGCACAGCCTCATTGCAGGCATGTTAGCATATTATTTTTGACCTAAAAATGAAACATACTCGATAAACTTAAAATTATGCAATAATGTGAATAAAAGTCTGATTTCAATGACCAACGTTAGTCTTTAAGAGGGGGATAAACCACAATATGTATCCGAATAACTAAAAAAAAGACGGCTTAACAAATTGTGGAGTAAATCTCTTAGCAAACTAAATACAGAACAAAAAATTTTTTTAAAAAGATAGCGAGATGTAGACTCGCATTAGGGAGGAGTAGGGCTCAAATCTCTCATAGATACACTAATTTATGATCTCCCTGAGTCACTTCAAATGATTGTTTCTCCAACAAACTTGAGTTGATTTTCCTACTCTGCCCTGTCCAGTTAGGCTAAAACACTGTCTCTGATATTACACTTAATTCTACTCCATCTTCCATCTGTGCTAGTGTGGGCTCATGGCAGAAATGCAACAGACATTAACAATCTGCAAACAACCTGTGGAAAAGGAAAGAACTGCCAGAGTATAGCAGAAGTATCTGTAGATGCTTTTCAGCTTTTAAGAGACTTGATATCAAGCTGGACCAACAGACATTAACAATCTGCAAACAACCTGTGGAAAAGGAAAGAACTGCCAGAGTATAGCAGAAGTATCTGTAGATGCTTTTCAGCTTTTAAGAGACTTGATATCAAGCTGGACTATGAAGTGCCCATGGGGAAATTATGTGTAAACTCATCTGTGGTGCACAGGGAAAGGGACAGCAGCACACATTCACAGGGCTCTAGGAAAGATGCAACACCTCGTGCTAACATGTGTACAGCAGTAAAGAAAACTTTAATATGAAGTTTGTTTCAAGGGCTAATCACATCACATGATGTATATATGTCACTATCATGACACAATAAAAATACAAGTGTGTTTTGCTGCACATACATTAGTTGTCATATTTTGTATGTGTTGATATAAAATTTTAATTGCCCTGGTCATAGAGTGGTGGAGAGGCACAGTCACAGTCCAAAATAAAATCAAGTTTGTTTCCTGCACAACGTCAGAGTCCCCAATATGACACTAAAATTGGAGTTTAAAGGAACAAAACACTGAGGATTTATGGATCATTGTCAAGGTAAGCAAGTACAACCTTATCCTCGGACGGGTCTATTGCTGAAAGCTCAACTTTGCATACAGCGTCACCTGGTGGCACAATCATTGCAACATCACAAGTTCCTTTACCTCCCACAAGCTGTCCAGATCACTGTTGAATCATGTAACATGGTTATACAGAAATTCTACAGAATTACAAATATATATTTTTGTCTAAGTGAGTTCGCATTCCATGCATGTGTATCACTAATCCTGTGGGGCAGCTCAAATGTTGTGTATAATATCAGCTCACATACTTGCTTTTGTAATTTATCATAGGTTTTCTGCTGGGTAGAGTAATTTGTTCTATGGGCACATTTGGTAGAGTGACTTTGTCGTCTTCAGGTTGTTGTTGTTGTTGTTGGTTGCTGTTGAATGATGCCAAGAGACAATGGCAGGCTTGACTTGTGTAGAACCGCAAGGGATAATTGTGAACTACATCACTGACAGCTACCAGTAAGTTCTGAAATGATCTTGTCAAACAAGCATTTGAGTGTCTCCAGCAATTTTTGGCTCTCACATAGCTGATTTTCTAAAGTGAAAAAAGAGAAAGTGGGAGAAGTGCATATGAAACGGGTGAATGAAGAGGTGACATAACAATTTTCAACCTTATATCCGCTCAAAAATAAGGAGTTTTTACTTTCAATATGTTCATTATGATGATGGTCAGTTTACCATCCTTAATATGCATCAACTAATTACACCCTCCTTTGAAAGATACAGCTGTAAAACATAACTGCAAAATGTTATTGTTATTAGATCTTACTTCATCAACTATTAAGTGTTCTGTGAGATAAACAGAAATCCAGTGATATTCTTTGTTCTAAACCTAAGTTGTTTCAACTTTACAACAAAAACTTTCATTTATTGTAACATACATACAGATCATTATAATCATCTCCATATGAACATGGTGGAATGAGACACTTAATCTTAAGACCTCAGGCAACAGGTTGTCTGTTACACTAGGTGTACTTATCCAACCGAAACTTTAGTTAGTAACAAATTATCAATCTTAATTCTTGCTAATATATTTTTTCAATAATCTCCATTCCCCCCCCCCCATGAACCATGGACCTTGCCGTTGGTGGGGAGGCTTGCGTGCCTCAGCGATACAGATGGCCGTACCGTAGGTGCAACCACAACGGAGGGGTATCTGTTGAGAGGCCAGACAAACATGTGGTTCCTGAAGAGGGGCAGAAGCCTTTTCAGTAGTTGCAGGGGCAACAGTCTGGATGATTGACTGATCTGGCCTTGTAACATTAACCAAAACGGCCTTGCTGTGCTGGTACTGCGAACGGCTGAAAGCAAGGGGAAACTACAGCCGTAATTTTTCCCAAGGACATGCAGCTTTACTGTATGATTAAATGATGATGGCGTCCTCTTGGGTGAAATATTCCGGAGGTAAAATAGTCCCCCATTCGGATCTCCGGGCGGGGACTACTCAGGAGGACGTCGTTATCAGGAGAAAGAAAACTGACGTTGTATGGGTCTGAGCGTGGAATGTCAGATCCCTTAATCGGGCAGGTAGGTTAGAAAATTTAAATCAGTTTAATAAGTCACAGCTGCAAAATACTAATGCGAATTCTTTACAGACGAATGGAAAAACTGGTGGAAGCCGACCTCGGGGAAGATCAGTTTGGATTCCGTAGAAATGTTGGAACACGTGAGGCAATACTAACCTTACGACTTATCTTAGAAGAAAGATTAAGAAAAGGCAAACCTACGCTTCTAGCATTTGTAGACTTAGAGAAAGCTTTTGACAATGTTAACTGGAATACTCTCTTTCAAATTCTGAAGGTGGCAGGGGTAAAATATAGAGAGTGAAAGGCTATTTACAATTTGTTCAGAAACCAGATGGCAGTTGTAAGAGACGAGGGGCATGAAATGGAAACAGTGGTTGGGAAAGGAGTGAGACGGGGTTGTAGCCTCTCCCCGATGTTATTCAATCTGTATATTGAGCAAGCAGTAAAGGAAACAAAAGAAAAATTCGGAGTAGGTATTAAAATTCATGGAGAAGAAGTAAAAACTTTGAGGTTCGCCGATGACATTGTAATTCTGTCAGAGACAGCAAAAGACTTGGAAGAGCAGTTGAACGGAATGGACAGTGTCTTAAAAGGTGGATATAAGATGAACATCAACAAAAGCAAAACGAGGATAATGGAATGTAGTCAAATTAAATCGGGTGATGCTGAGGGAATTAGATTAGGAAATGAGACACTTAAAGTAGTAAAGAAGTTTTGCTATTTGGGGAGCAAAATAACTGATGATGGTCGAAGTAGAGAGGATATAAAATGTAGACTGGCAATGGCAAGGAAAGCGTTTCTGAAGAAGAAAAATTTGTTAACATCGAGTATAGATTTAAGTGTCAGGAAGTTGTTTCTGAAAGTATTTGTATGGAGTGTAGCCATGTATGGAAGTGAAACATGGACGATAACTAGTGTGGACAAGAAGAGAATAGAAGCTTTCGAAATGTGGTGCTACACAAGAATGCTGAAGATTAGATGGGTAGATCACATAACTAATGATGAAGTATTGAATAGAATTGGGGAGAAGAGAAGTTTGTGGCACAACTTGACAAGAAGAAGGGATCGGTTGGTAGGACATGTTTTGAGGCATCAAGGGATCACAAATTTAGCATTGGAGGGCAGCATGGAGGGTAAAAATCGTAGAGGGAGACCTAGAGATGAAAACACTAAGCAGATTCAGAAGGATGTAGGTTGCAGTAGGTACTGGGAGATGAAGCAGCTTGCACAAGATAGAGTAGCATGGAGAGCTGCATCAAACCAGTTTCAGGACTGGGGACCACAACAACAACAACAACAATCTCAATTCTTTCTTTTGAAGTTACTGTCCATCAATTTCACCTATGAGGGGTGTTCAAAAGAAAAGATATGAAACAACACTAGGTATAATTGAGTTATTTTTTTCAAAAGCAATCACCAGAAGCCTAACACATCTATCCCACTGTTTCACAAGCTGAAGGATTCCCTGCTCTCCCAGAATTCCTGTGGTTGATATAGGAGCCAGTACTCCGCTGTGTCCAATTCATCATCGGAGTTAAAGCACTTACCTTTGAGACAAACAGTGGAAAAACCAGGATGGAATGTAACAATATTCTGAGAAGGAATGTTGCTACTCACCATATAGTGGAGATGCTGAGTCACAGATAGGCACAACAAAAAGATTTTCACACTTAAATTGTGTGTGTGTGTGTGTGTGTGTGTGTGTGTGTGTGTGTGTGTGTGTGTTTATTGTTGACAAAGGCCATTGGCTGAAAGCTTTAAATGTGAAAATCTCTTTGTTGTGCCTACCTGTGACTTGGCGTTCTGCTATATGGTGAGTAGCAGCTTTCCTTCTCAGAGGACAGTTTTAGTGGACCAAATACATGGAAGTTGCAGGGCAAGATGTCCAGGCTGTAGGGTGGATGCTCAAATTACTTCCACTTGAACTTCATCATTACAGTTTGTGTGGCCTTGGAGATGTGGACGCACTTGATTATGGAGCAGAATCACTCCTTCAGTGAGCATCCAAGGCTATTTCTTCTTGATGGGCTTTCATAGGCTATGGAGTGTTCCACAGTACACATCATTGTTAATGGTTTGTCTGTGCTTGAAGAATTTAATGTGTATCTTACCGCAGACGTCGAAAAAGACGGTAAGCATGTAGGGGGTGACAATGCTACATTCACATCCCTGGATGTCTCATTATGTTATCTCAAGGTGGCATATGCAAATTTCATCTGGTCTGGTTGTTATGATGTTTCACAGCTTTCCATTTGAACACTCCTTATTATGATACACTGAAAAACTTGAGCATGTCTCTTAATAGGTCCATTTTATTTTTAAGGAAAGTACTTATCTGCACCTTGATCAGGCTAACAGAGTGGTTGACCGATGAGCATGGAAGAGGGCAACATTGTCAGTTCAGTTTCCTGCATGCACAGAATGGTTGTGTCAGTGACAACAATGCTGTTTTTTCGTGAAAATGTTCATGTTTTCTGTTAGCACACAGTATTAAGTTCACTTTACAGTAGCATTCTCCTGCATAATTTCACTGCTAGAATGAACTATATTTTTGTATAAAATATACTCACTGCATACAGACGAAGCAGACAACAAAAACTAAGGACATTACTGACCACAAGTGTTTACTGTGACTACAGTAATCAGCACATGATGTATTAGAGTGAGACAAAAATGGTGTACAGAATATAAGATGCAACCTAGCCCTTTCTGCATTGAATGTTGCTACGGCAGCTGGCTGGTAAACTGCTAGTTGTCAATCACGTTCTTATTCTGATGCTGATACAAACTGTTTCCTCACAGGTTTCATCCTCTTTCAACTGTAGCAGTGATAAAGGTTGCAGATGTACACAATCCTTTCTATGTTTGCAGTGAATAACTGCTTTCTCTGGTGTAGTTCACCTAATGGTAGCAGTCAAAATGGTCACTGAAATATCGTGGCACAGGAGTATCTAGTCGGCAGTGTTTCCAAAAAGAATCTAAGTCATTAAACGTTCTAGAAAATATCTGAAATCATTATATAAATTTGTGAGAATGTAAGAGTAATTACTATATTGAACTTTATTAAAAACTGTAGAGAAAGGAAGCCATTGTATTTGAGGTTTTACAGAGATGTAAGAATTTTAAATGTTTTGCCTTTTTTTCTTAATTTTTGCATTTTATTGATGCTAAAATTGCCAAGAATGAGTTGCTTTCTGGTTTTCCTTTTATTAGAAAGAATCTCCAGTGCATAACAGTATGAGACTTTTTGTTAAGACTCATTCACCGCATTGAACAGTGGATAGGCACATTTGGAAATAGGTTTTAGGGTACTGCCCGGCTATTGGACAAAGGCATTCATCAGATGGAGAAACACACATCAGATTGGAGAAACACACACACAACTCTCTCACACTGTCACTGTTATTTCCAGGCACTGTGGCCCTATTGTTGTGCTTGTCTGCTGCTCAGTGCCTCATGTATGTGGTGAGTGGCAACCTTGGCTTAATCCATATTGCTGTTATTGCATCCCAGGTTTTCCATTATTTCATTTCAATTATCAGATCACAGACACTCTAGAGTTTTGTTTAGATGTTGATAACATGTCATTTAGATGGTGATAACAGCTGTTTCCAGTTCAGGCATATTGGTATAGTGATTTTCACTATCGTGATGTTTAATCATTGTGCATGTACCTTTATACCCTTCGTATTACCATCCTAGAGGTGTTCTCGCAACATTTGGTTTGCTCTCTTCGGACATTTTATCATGTAAGAGCCAATTAGCATAGTGATACACTGGACTCTACATCAGCCTTTGCAAGATCTTTGCTGCCAGGTCACTGAAAACATATGTCTGAGATAACAAGAGAATTTTCTGTGTCTATGCATCTAGCTTCTCTCTGTAGAGTTTCCAGTTGGCCTTCATAAAACTGAATCTCCTGCTGAAATGCACTTTGCCAGATCTCACAATAGCATAGACAAAGCACATGGATCAGGTTTGAAAAACAGGTTTCCTCATCATCTCACATTTCAGTGCCAGCTTAGAATCAGCAAAACTGATGTTGGAGTTATACTCATTACTATCTGATGCTGTCGAAGAAAGCCATGAACTAGCCTCAAATAAAGAGTATCGGTATGTGCCCCCAACACCATCATCAGCTTGATGTGCTGCTATTACACTTGAAATGACTCACAACACCATTTGCACACAATGGCTTACATTTGTAGGTTACTTGCTCTAGTACTGTGACCCTTATGGTCTACAGCCTGATGTAACACAACAATCAAGGGGCTGCACAAGTTGAGCTCTTGCAGCATAAGATGGACCTTGCTCACTCAACAAGTCATATCTCTTTCTTTTGGAGATGTATCTACTTCTGTTAAGAGTGTTGTTATTGCTACCCTGTCCTATCTACAAATCATATTGTAGTCTCCAAGTGTAGGTGTAGGTAGAATGATTCCTCACATGTGATTATATATAATATCAAATTTTAATTCAAAAGACCTGTGTTAGCCTACAGCCTAACCTGATACTTCCAGTTGTGTCCAGTTCTTGCACCTCTTAAGTAGATACGAATGAATATAATCCTCAAGCCTTTAAAGAAGGTCCCTGTGAGAATCCCGTATCACTAATAAACTGGTAATCCTTTGAACAATGCTGCAACAGACAGAATCTTATATAGTGCATCCCACTTTCAAAATATCAAATACATATGTTTGATGAATATTATGAAAAATGGGAAACGGTTTTTTAAATTCTGCTTGTTGCTTTGTAAACAAACCTTCTGACAAACTGTGTGGAAAATTTTCTCACACCCAGAAATGAATGATTCAACCCCTCCAGTCATTAGGGAAAGTGCTCATTCATCTTCCTCTATTTTGTATGGTTTGTTCAGTTCATAAGGACGAGGCGGAAATGATATTTTTTATGTTTCTCTTGAACAACTCAGAAATCACAGTTTCCAGTGAAAATGTTTCTCAGCACAAAATTAAACTACATTATATTTCTTACAAAAGAGGTCCTATTCATTTTTTTCTCTACAACTAATAGTTTCCACATTGAAGGGGATGGAAAAATTGCAGATCCTGTCTTGAATGTGTACATTCCAAAAAGCAATGTTTGTATCATCTTGCATATAAAGTAATGATGCGCCATTCATACGCATGCCATGCCATGTGCCGCAAAATCATGGAACGTGAAATTCCAGCTTTTTGGTATCCACATCATCCCCCACACCCAGCAGAACATAGACAAAAGATGTTGTTCCGTGTAGCTTCAGGTGCTACTGGAGTTTTGGGTGTACCGGGTTAAGTGATCTATGATCCCCTTCCAGTTGCCCGGTGGTATGGGGTTCTTGAGCCATTGTTGTTCCCATAAATAAGTAACTCAACACCTGCAAGTTAAAATAAATGGTGTTGTGAAAAGCATTATATATAAAAAGAGAAATAATACACGTGTGAATGAACTCTAAAAAAAAGTTTTGATGTGCAGCCCACTGGAGGCAGTGAGGTAAGATGTGGTTTAGGCTTCGTTTACACTTTTAAGAATGAAGAATACCAGACTCTGTGGAGACCTTGGTGACATTCAGTCACTTGGTACATTTCTAGACACCTTGTCACCAGCCTGTGCAACATTCTCCGCTGGTGTGGAGAGGTTAGTGAAGATGTTGGATAATGTTCTCATTCTTGCTGAACAGCTTAACCACCACCTCTGCTTTTGTTGTAAAAGGCAGATGTCATGTCACACCTGCTATGGCGGAGGAGGAGGAGGATTGTTTCAGCAAAGTGAAGTTGGTAGAGTTTCATTGTTGAAAGCAATTTGGATTCAACCTTTCCTTTACCATGCTTCATGAAGTACATATTAATGCCTAGTCATGCAAAAACAATTACTAAAATAATCAGTGTTGCCTGTAGTAATCACTGTTTCTAATCCTCTTGCTGTCATTTTGTCCTGGTAGCTTCTTAAAAGCATGGTTTTATTCTTGTCGTTTGCAAGAAAATGCTCCTGTTGAACAGTGACAGCCTCACTTTCATTAAAATTAGTGTCATCAGAGCTTTTGCGAGGGTCAGAAGCTTTTTGAGGGTCCTTGTCTTCTGCTCTACTCATTTTGTTGAAATCTCTGTAACCATTGAAAACAACAGTACAATTTTGACCATAATGTTTGAGTACATAGGCTGTGTATTGATTGCAAGGTATGGAAATTTTGGTGCCCACATTCCATTTCATGTGGTGGAGGAGGAAGCCTGCAGCTACTACACTGATGCTAATTCACAGATCATGGTGGTCCTTTGGAAAAATATCATAGAGAGAAGATTCCGTGCAGTGTTAATACATTTTGTGGAAAATGAACATTTTCTGGGTATCTTTATGCACTGCATCACCAGTGATTCATAAGGTGCTCTGTGGAAGGGTCGATATAACTGTGACTCACTCTGTAGTTGCTTTTAGTGACATAGCTCCTCATTTTATAGGCACATTTATGAAGGAAGGGACTGAACACATTCCAGCGACCTGTATTCCCTCACTCTTCTACCCTCCAACACTACCTCACACTGACAGCTGTCACATTGCCAGAACACAATTTAGCTTTAAATGCAGCTTTACTGTACTTAGATATGTTACAGACATTTAATATTTAGTTATAATCCACTTTATTTAACAATAAACATTACATTAATTTTACACAATCAAAACACTATTTTTAAATAATCTGCCTTTTTCCATACCGTGTGATGCAGAAATAATTTTGTACTGAGAATTTTTTTCACTGGATTCTGCGGTTTTTGAGAAAAAAAGCCATGTGTATTACTGGCTCCTAGGCCTATGCAGTTTGGAGCAGGGACTGTTCTGTATTCGCAAAAGAAAGAAGATTCAGGACATCAAGGTCACCCAACGTGTCTCAAGCTCTGACACGAATAGGAAGTTTAAGGCCACTCAGCCACCAAGTTTTGTGAAGTTTTTTGCCTCAGTATTGAAGCAACCTGTCCAGAAGATTAGTGTTAGCACTTTTAGTATGACGGTTTAGCTGGGCACATCTACCTGCACCTGCACCTGCACCTGCACCTGTAAATGCAGCTGCCAGCCTGTACTGTTGGTCCCGCAGCCCAGCCTTCCTTTCTCTGAAACATTAATAGTTGCCACACATAAAGGTACGTTTACACTGGGATACATGTATCGCGACATGTATGAGCGACATGTCAATTTGACATGTCGCGATACATCACCTCACACAAAAATTCACGGAACTTGTATGCGGACCCTCGAGCTCATACATGTCGCGTATACATTTTGTATATCGCTTTTTGGCCATATACGCGACATGTATGAGCGACATTTGAAGAACTCGCGCATGCGCAGTACTATCATTTCCTGTCGTCTTGTCGACTGCCGCTTATTTCGACGATTAGCGCATGCGTAGTACCAGGCTCTTTGGCGGCTGTTTGAGTTTTGAAGGTACCGACTGTCGTTTCGACGTTAATGTATCTGCATAGAATATCAAAAAGTGCCATATGCAACATTATTCTTCGTGTTTGCGAGTCCATTGTGCAAGTTTTATCCCAAGAAGTGAAGCTAAAAGTTTTATATGTATCAGAGTATGTAATACATTATATAATTTTTTCATGCATCTGGCACGTATATCAATGTTTTGCTATTATTCCGGCGGCCTCGCGTGATAATGTTGACAACGGATGCCGACAATCGTGTGTGAGACGTTGGCATTAGCAATCGCGCGTCAATGCAAATGTTTTGTCATGAAATCTTCGTTTTACGAGGAATCCCCAGTGGCTAAAAAACGGAGTGTTACTGCCAACTGATCCTTTGGTGGAATCGCTTCCCGAAAGTTTGTGTTGGTTTTGGACACAAGAGGAGCAACAAGTGATAACAAACCGCGGAAATCCTCCATACTCATGCTAACATAATTTCTAAAATATGCGCCATCCTCTAGCGTTAATTCGCGAGAAACTCTCTGTGCCACCATCTACGCTTCCTCTGCCTTTTCTTCCTATCATCTTCCAAAAGAGCAAGTGTATCAGCACATAAAAATGTGAAATGTTCCAAATCGTCGTCGGAAGCTATCGCACAGTGATACATATCATCCAGTGTAAACGCACGCTCATACATGTATGAGGTTGATACTTGTCAACTGATACAAGTCGCGATACATTTCGCAAAGTCGCATATACATGTATCTCATACATGTGCCGATACAAATCGCAGTGTAAACGCACCTTAATGTCGACCAGGATAGCAGACCCTCATGGCAGACATTGGAAGAGATCCAGCAGAATGTTTCTGTTATATTGGCCTTGCGATCATCCTCAAAATCCAAGCTGGGGAAGAAGACCAACAGGGCCAATTGATTCACTCTGAAGCAGCCATACCATATGACCTTGGACCTGTCCGATGGATCTTATGATGACCATACCATTGAAGGTATGGACGCCAACGTTGACCTAAGAGAACAAGCAAGCCCCTTAAGTCACCCTCCCGCCCCCCACCCTCTCCTCCACCACATACTTCTCCCAATGGCAAAACAACAGGGGGAAGACGAGAAAACCTCACCATTAACATGACGTATACATTTCAATGAAACTTGCAGGGGTTCAGGTCACATGTAGAACAACCATGTCTACCTGTTCAGGGTTGACCACTCATTATATGTCTTCAGGAGACTAATTCCAAATCGTCTGACATCTCTGTGCTACATGGTGTGTTCTGCACAGAAAGAATGACCTTAGTGGAGAGAGAGCTAAAGGAAGAATGGCTATTTTCAGCAGCAACACCTACTACTCCTTGCCCTTCTCCTTCACGTTGAGCCTATATGTAGTTGTGTCCATTACTGGTTGACAGTATGTTACCTCTACTGCCCCCACATGATGCATTTCAGGAAGTGGCTCTCCATGGCCTTCTTACACAGCTCTCCCACTCCATCACTCTCTGTGGTGATTTGTGTTTTGCAACCACCTGCCCTCCGCGTAGAGCAATTGAAGGCTTCTCTTGTCTCCATGTGTGTATTTACCAAATACAGGACTTCTGCACTGCAACAGAGTCATTCTGTGGTATCGATTTCTCACTTTGTGTTCATTCCTTTGCCACTCTATTCAATGGGAAGTGATCAATGACTTACATGGCAGTGATCACTTCCCGATATGGATTCACCTGCGAGGTGGAGTGGTGCCCGACAGAAAACCACCACAATGAGTGCTCTGTAGAGCAGACTGGACACTTTACAGCCACCTTGCAGAGTCTGAAATCCATGACAGCATTAGGAATGGATGGGTTGTATTACCCAAATGATCCGCCACACTACTGAAGTATTCTATCCCTTGATGAAGCTACGAATGCCGCTCTGTAATCAGGACCAGGCGGGTGGCTCTGCATAGGTTCAAGTGCTGCTCAACTGCACAGAACCTCACTGTATTTTGGGTGGCAAGGACTAAATGTCACAGGGTTATTTGAGAGAGCAAGAAGAGACTGTGACAACAGTTCCTGACCACCATTAACCATTCCACAAAGAGTACCATTGTATGGGAGACCATCAGAAAATTTCTGGGAGAGGACAGAGGTGCCCAGTGGCTGCTGTACTCGGGAATGGTACTCTCCAAACCAGCCTGGAAGACATTGTCCTGACTATTGTGACCTACTTTGCCACCGTCAGTTACAATCCAGTTTTCTGGTGCCACAGAGTGACTGCTGAGAGGGGCAGTTGAGACTTTCAGTCCACCACTGATGAAGAGTGCAACTGCCTCTTTCCATGTGGGAGCTGGATTCTGTGTTGTCTGCAACCTGTGACGCATCTCTGGTCATTATGCTTTTTAATGTTATTTGGGCATGAGGTCACTTTTCCAGCTCATGGTGAGAGGCAATTTTAATTCTTCCTTTAAAACATGGGAAAGACTGCACGTGTCTGCGTAGTTATTATAGTGTTGTCATTACTAGCTGTGTGGGGAAGACCCTGTAGTGGGTGGTCAACTGCCACCTTATCTGGATCTTAGGATCCAGACAGCTCCTTAGTCACTTCCATTGTGGGTTCAGGAGATATTGCTCACCCCTGAAAACCTGGCCTTCCTGGAGGCAGCGATACAACAGGCTTTCCTACACTGGCATCACCCTCTGGGTATATTTTTTGACATTGATAAGGCCTAAGGTACTACTTGGAGACATCTCATCCTTAGGCAACTCCATGAATGGGGTTTTGTTGATGTCTTTTTTTATTTGATCCTTCCTCTCACAGTGTTATTCTCCATATCAAGTTAGTGATTTCTCATACTTTTTTGTTGCCAAACCTTAAGGACTGGAATACAGTCCCTCAAAGTACTGGGTGTTTTAAAATGTCTTAGACACAATTCATATGGGGCAGATAGGACTCGTCTGCTCCAGTTTTACAGAGCCTTTGTGTGATCTCAGTTTTATTTTGTGTGCACAGTGTATGTGTCTGCAAGACCATCTTATTTAAAGATGTCAGATGTGGTGCATCGTGAAGGGATTTGGCTGGACACTGGGGCACTCTAAATGAGCCTCATACCAATCCACTATGGTAAGGCTACTTAGCCGCCACTTCACATCAGGTGATGGTTGCTCGGTGTCCAGTGGAAAGACTTTTTCATAATTGGCAATAAGCGACAATGCCCTGTGGGATTCATACAATGGATTGCCTTTTAGAGATGTTTGTGACTGGTTTTAATGTTTTATTTTATGGTTGGTGGAAATTTCTATCTTGGATTCTCCAGAGGCCCAGACCTATTTTAAACTTGACAAATTTTAAGAAAGATTACCCCAGATTTTACATTTCAGTCTTTGTATTTTATAATTTTAGATAGGCATCACGGTTTTACTGTGGTGTACACTAATGGCTCCAAACAAGGGGGATTCCTTGGGTGTTCTGTAGTGTTCCTCGACCATGTCTTCAGGATTCACTTTCTCCATACTTATACTAGTTTCTCAGCAGAACTCCACACAATCCTGAAGGCACTGATCAGATGCGGTGTGTTGAGGGCACACAGTTTCTCATCTGCTCCAATTCCCTTAGTGTGCTACAATTGTTGTAGAAGTTGCCTGCCACCAAGACCAACGGAGGACTGCCAAGTGCATAGCAACGTCAGAGTGATGCTGACTCCTTTCTTTGACTCCTGCAGTGTGGTACATCACGAGTGCACAGGGTCCAACAGTCACCAAAGAGTACTACAGAGATGTCCTCCGTGGCTTACAGATGCTATGTGGCACAAGAGACCAGACATATGGTCTACAGGAAATTGGTGCCTCCATCACGTCAATGATACAGCACATTCCTCATACTTGATCGTGTGGAAAAAAATAATAAAAATAAAAAAAAAAGATTCCTGTGCTTCAACAGGCTCCTGATATTACCCTCTGTGACTTCTGGCTGTTCCCCAAACTCAAGAGGCCAAATTGATAGGAACGTGATTTAAAACAAGAGAGGATATTATGGCAGCAACAACAGCCAAGCTAAACTCCATTCTAAAGAGGCTTTTCCAGCATGCTTCCAATACTGGCAGCACCACTAGGAGAATTGTATAAAAACCCACAAAATTGCTAGTGCTCCTAATTTTGTCACTGAATAAGAATGCTTGCACTCAGCAAGTGATCTGCTTGCAAAACTAATCACTTTTACTTCATACTTCCCCTGTTAAATTTTGAAACAAACATCAGCTCAAACCTGTGTACAAGCCATCTGTAGTGACAGAAATCTTTGCTCATATCAGGATGACATAAGGTATTCGCATTAACTAATGCTTGTTTGACTCCATTAAACCCATTTGTGCATATCTGTGTCAAGTCATAAAGCGTTCTTCTTCAGTACACCTAGTAATGCTGTGCTATTTAATAATTGGTCTATAATATAATAATTAGGCTAACTAGAAATTTTGTTTAAGTGATCTTGCATCCTCCTACAGTCACTCAACACTGACACCTTCCCATACACCACAGCTCATTAGCTAACAAACGCAGATTGCTGTCCATGTCCATTTATGTATATAGAGGATAATATTGGTCCTATCACATCTCCCTGTGTCACTCTTGATAATATTCTTGTGTTTGATGAATACTCACCATTGAGGACAACATAGTGGTTTCTGTTATTTAAGAAGTCCTCAAGCCATTCACTGACCTGGGTACCTATTCAGTATATTTGTACCTTCGCTAAGAGTCAGGAGTGTGGTATCATGTAGGATGCTCTACGGAAATCTAGGAATATGAAATCCGCATGTTGACCTTCATCCATGGTTTGCACGATCTCATGTGAGAAAAAGGCAAGCTGAGTTTCACAAGAGTGAAGCTTTCTAAAACCATGCTGATTTGTGGACAGAAGCTCTTCTTTCTCAAGGAAATATATTCGAATTGAGTACATTTTCAGGTTTTCTACGGCAAAAGATATTGATCTGTAATTTTGTGGATCCGTTCCTTTACCCTTTTTAAAACAAGCAACACCTGTGCTTTCTTCCAGTCGCTTGGGACTTTACACTGGTTGAGAGATTTGCAGTTAATGCAAGCTACGTCAAGGACCAATGCTGTAGGGTACTCTTTATAAAACCGAACTGGGATTCCAACAGGACCTGGTGACTTATTTGCTTTCAACTCTTTCAGTTGTTTCTCTACACCAGAGACCATTATTACTACTGTATGCCCTCCATATGGGAATCTGTGCAATGGTCAAATGGCGGTATGTCTGTACGAGTCTCCTGCTTGAATGCTTTCTTAAATGTGAAGTTTAAAACATCAGCTTTACTTTTGTTGTCTTCTATTGTCACACCAGACTAGTCAACGAGTGATGGATAGAAGCTTTAGACCCACATAGCGATTTTACGTGGGACCAGAATTTTCTCGGATTCTCTGCAAGATCTGTTGCTAAGGTGCAATGGTGGTAATTGTTGTAAGCTCCACGTATTGCTCCTCTTACACACGCAATGATTTCTATTAACTCTTGCCTGTTGTCATTTGTGGGGTATCTTTTGAACCAAAATTGCAACAGCATTTTCTTCTTCAGCATTTTTCGAATTTCGTTGCTAAGCCATGGTGGGTCTTTTCACTCCTTAATCCACTTACTCGGCACATACTTCTCCAAAGTATGATTCACAGTCCGTTTAAGCTTTGCTCAAAATTCCCCTACGTGCCTCACACTGGAACTAAATGATGTCAGTTCATTGTCTAAGTGGGTTGCTAACAACTGCAGCAGAAATACTTTCCGGGCCTTCTTGATTGATATATTAACTTTAGTAATCAGTCACTATGATGAACTCGTGGTCACTAATCTGTAATTCTATACTGACGCCGTTGATTAGGTGAGGCCAGTTTATGGCAACAAGGTCTAAAATATTTCCCTTGTATGTAGGCTGCCGAACTAGCTGCTCAAGAAAGTTTTCGAAAAACAGTCTATACTCTGTAGGTTAAAGTCGCCTCCAACTAATATTGTGTGATCTGGGTATTTATACACTAGAGTCCCTAGACTTTCTGTCAATGACTCTAAAACTGTCGCAGCGTAATGGAGTGGCGGGTAAAAACATTCAACAATTAATTTTATTTCACCTAGACCTGGTATGTGTGACCAGATAACTTCATTGTCATACCGAAATTCGACCTCAGGAGGGAAAGTATTTTTGTCAGCTGCAATGAACAGATCCTCTCCTATGGCATATAACTTATCTTTTCGATATACTATCCATGAATCTCTAAATATCTCAGAGCTTTCTGCTTCAGGTTTCGTGCAGCTCTTAGTCCAAAGAATAATCAGAGCAAGTTTCCAGGGCTGCAAATTCACGAGTAGTTCGACAATTTACCGATAAAATTTTGACATTCTGAATGTGGTCTGATTTCACTATCTGCGAATCGTCTGGATAGTGTTCAGCAGAGAACCTCAACCTACTGCGTAGCCTGAGAAACCACTAAATGCACTCCATAAGTACTCTGCTACTCGAGTAGCTGCTTCCTTTGTGTAGTGCACCCCTGAACTATCAAGGGGAGTCTACAATTTCCTACTTGATAACCAGGTCCAGAAGTCTGTAGCCAATATGGTCGATTGGATGAAGCATTTAGTTGAGACGCTCCTCACGGCTCCAAACCAAAGGACCCCAATTAATTCTGGGAACAATGCTGCAAATTGCGAGCTGCGCTTGCACCCCATGTGTGAGACCAGCAGCCTTTACCATCTCTGGCAGCATACGAGCTGAGGATGGCCTCAGAACACAAGTGACAGGTGTCGTTGGTGCCAATGTAAGTCACAACTTGCAGATGACTCCACCCTGCGAGCTCGATAGCTGCAGGTAAGGCCTCCATGACATCTCAGATGATGCCACCTGGCATACACGCACAGTGGACATTAGCTTTCTTTCCAGCCCTGAACACTATATCCCTAAGGGGCTCCAAAACACGCTTAAGGTTGGAGCTCCCAATAACTAGTACACCACTCTCACCCATGTGCCTGCTAGGACACTGCTGAGGGAGTGGCACCTGTCCACTAAGAGAGCGAATAGGTGAATCCAGATGGCCAGCCTCAACATTGGCTCTCTGCCTCGAGTGACGGGAACACGTTAGACCCACTACTCAATCTCCTCTGAGGGTGGATCCACTGCATAGGATCCACTGGGACCTGCCTTGGTAGCAGAGCCCATGGGTGAAATAAACCACACGTGTGGAGTCTCATGCAACGTGCCGTAATCTCCACCACCGCTACACCCCAAAGTAGCAGCAATAGGCAAAAGTGCTACCAGCTTTTCATGAAATGTGGCCAGCTCTTACTAGATCCGCACACAGCATGCACATATCCTACTCATCCCAGTATTACTAACTTGAGAATTGACTGTAAAGGCACAGACAGAAATCTCGATAAGCAAGTTATTAACTTCCTGATGTGTCACCTATGGAGGCTGACGCCTTATGAGCTGTGAAGCTGGCTGTTCAGCAGAAATGAAAATTGTCCTACAGACCACCTGACAAAACTTTATAGCTACTAAAACGCGAGAATAAATCTCTTAGGGAAAATATGCTACTAAGGAATATACTACTAAGAAAACACAGAATTTGCTGCTTTCCATGTGTGTATCAGACGCCAGTAGGAGCCTGATTGACGCTTACTAGGGTTGTGGCAGGAGGTCCATGGTTCTTCAAAACAAACAAGTGAATAACTAGTGCACTACTCACTGCCTGAATTTTCACTTAGTTACAAAACGCGATAATGAACCTCCTAAACACATAAAAAACACGCCGAAATTTAAGAAATATGTTATCAAGGAAACATAGAAGCAGCTAAATATGTAACTTCCTGCTTTCCATGTGTGTACGAGACGGCCGTAGGATCCTGGCAAGAATTACTTCAATGATCAATTTCAATCTTTTCGTCATTGTTGGTCAAAGAATATTTTCATAAGGAGAAATCAATTGTTGCATCTTGCTCTCTCAGAAAATCTCACGTGACTTAACGCCAACTGCACTCATGATTCGGCATTTGTGGACAGGAAAGTATAGAATAGGCCCTATATTCCTCATCCTCTTATACAAATTGTACGACGCTGCACATCCTGCTGCCCCTGCATTTGCGGTTGGTTCACCACCTCCGACAGCTTATGCTGTGGCCTGTATCGCTTCATTTGGGCCACGGCATTTCGTATTTTCTTCGATTAACTCATCGCGAAGATCCGTGTTTTCGTTGTAAGTTACTAAGAACGCAGCAACTGCCGGATTACTATCTGGTGTATTCTGGTTGTTGAAATTGAGTTGTGGCAGGATGTTACCCACGTTACGAACCCGCTTATAGCTTATGATATGACCATTTAGCGATGTATATTTGTTACTAGCAGCAGATTTGTAGTACTGTCTGCTGCAGTTTGGAATGTAGCATAGTCATGGTCTATGAGCGTAGCATATCGTTTGGCTGTTGGTTGATCGTTTATACCTTGCCTTAGACGTTGCTAAGTTGTAATGCAAGCGGCAGTCCGGCTGATACTGGCTATTACTTCCTTTTTTCTTGCAGTCGTATAGGTCATGATTTAGTTCACGTATGACTGCAAGATTATCTAGCAATAAAACTCTTTGGACTTCATTTCGGATCTGAACCTGTTTTTGAACAATGTGTAGAACACGAAAATACGTGAAAATTTCATTTCTGTCACCAGATTATGTGACATTAAGGATTTCAAATTCAATATCGTTTAGCTGTCAATTTTCAGTCTTATTTTGTCAGGCAACCAGTTTCGGGACTTTATTACGCCGTCTTCAGGTTCTTGACCGACGTGTAGGAATAACAAACATCACCCGCCGACTGTTAGGTAAACAGATAACGTAATAAAGAGCCGACACTTGTTGCCTAATAAAATAAGGTTGAAAATTGCTTAATTTAACATCCTCGATCGAAAAGCCCAGTCCCACGACCAACACTAAAAGGATGGACATACAGACACTGTGAGAAATTAAGTGATGGAGCATTGGCATGTTGTGCTTTTTGTCATGTGTGTCACTAGGCTGGTTGATGCCATGTAGGCTACAACGTTATCATAGCATTGAATTACTAAAGAAATGAGCGCTGGCCCCAGATTGTAGGTTGTGTCGTGAAAAGACATATTTCCATCTAGCATCTTACTGTAGAGCCAGGTTTCAAAATAGTCTTTCGTGTATACTAAAACATGACTGAAATTTGGATACACATTGTCGAACGGACAGAAAGAAGGATTTATACTAAATGTGTCAAAATTCAATTCACATTGCATTGTGCTGATGAGTGATTTGAGATTATATGGTCATTTCGGTGCCTTCTTTTAAATTTCTTCACAAAAGTGATAAAATTCAGATCCCTGACAAATTTATTTTTTGAGAGGTCTTCTCTGGCATTTCGTTTGACTATGAATATTAAGTCAACACTTTTGCCTTCATTGAACAAATCGTCGTCTGTAAATGGCAAGACTGAAAAACTATTTTCAAGTTTTTCTGTATTATTGAAATCACCTGCCAGTTCTGACAGGTAGTGGGACAGAGAAGTCATTTCTATTATCTTTTGTTCACCCAGTTGTTCAACATTTGAAAAAGACAATAAAGAGAAGAATGTATAGATTTTTCTACCATTTACATATTTTTAAAATCTATGGTGTAGTATGTGCGTTAGTTCATTGAACTTTGTGGTTATTTCATCTGAGATATTTGTAGCAGATTTCATTTTTGATTTCACCTTCAAAAATGTTCATACGAGTTCTAAGAGTAGACATTTTAGTGCAAAGATGAACATCTCATCGTTAGTGGCCATACTAGTTAACGTCTTAAGGCCCGTCCACATGCAACGATCTGTCTGCGCACATCACATCTGCGCAGACTGATCGTTGCGTGTGGACAGAAGATTTGCACCAACCTGAGGTGTGTGCAAACCTGGAAGTTGGAGTTGGAGGTTTGAGCGAAACCTCTCAAATCTGAGGGTTCAAACCACATCTGCGCAGACAAGTTGGAGCGTGTGGACAGGAGATCGCCGCAAATCTGGCGCGAAACAGCTGTCTGCTCAGTCTAGTGTTTGTATTTGTGCACACAGGGCACTAAAATGGCTGATAGTCGTCAGTGTTCTCAAGAGTTTGCAAGTGAATTCATTGAAATATATAGAAACCACCCATGTTTGTGGAAGATTAAAAGTAAAGAATATAGTGACCGAGATAAAAAGACAGCAGCATACAATGCTCTAATTGAAAAATTGCGGGCAGTTGACGCCTCGACAAACAGAGAAACGGTAATAAAAAAATTCGTTGCGAACTGGCGAAATTATTTGCGGATGGATGTCGAAACTTATAATTATCTCTTAAAGCTTGTAACCCCTCATATTATGAGAAAAAATACTTGTATGAGGAGGGCAATTTCTCCTTCCACTGTCTACACCATTTTGACCACTTTCTCTGTTTCCTGCGGTTGGTCTGAATGTTTTTTGCAACACAAGTTGCGAACACAGACCACAACAGAACTTCCTCCATTTCTATATTTCAAAATAACTGAACTAACTTTTTGACGTTTACGGGGAGCGTAGTCGCTTGCGACTGATATTTCTTTTCTACACCGACAGATGGCGGGCGAATAGTAGATTGGGATTTGTGTCGTGTGAACACACCACATTTGCAGCGATCTTTTGCATGTACAGACATTTGCGCCGATGTCTGCGCAGACAGATCGTTGCGTGTGGACCGGGCTTTATGCACCAATTCTCGCATTATGATGGAATTTTAGAAAATGTAAATTGCATATCGTGATTTGATAATCGCTCTTTTCTGTGTGATTCATTAAAAAAATCTTGAACTTCTCGGAATTACTGCAGGCTCTGGTCGTACAATAAGCAAGAAGACACATGGACCAATGGAATTTTAGAAAATTTAAATTGCATATCGCAACTTGATAACTGCTCTGTTCTGCATGATTGATTAAAAAAATTTCGGACTTCGTCTCCGAATGACTGCAGGCTCTGGTCGAACGGTACGCAAAAATGCATCTTGTATATTAGTAATAAAATCACGCCAATGGCGGGTCTGTGCCACATCAAAGTGGCTGGAAACAAAAAACTTGTAACACAATAAATATTGAGATAAACATGTGATCCGGCGTATTAATATACACTCCTGGAAATTGAAATAAGAACACCGTGAATTCATTGTCCCAGGAAGGGGAAACTTTATTGACACATTCCTGGGGTCAGATACATCACATGATCACACTGACAGAACCACAGGCACATAGACACAGGCAACAGAGCATGCACAATGTCGGCACTAGTACAGTGTATATCCACCTTTCGCAGCAATGCAGGCTGCTATTCTCCCATGGAGACGATCGTAGAGATGCTGGATGTCGTCCTGTGGAACGGCTTGCCATGCCATTTCCACCTGGCGCCTCAGTTGGACCAGCGTTCGTGCTGGACGTGCAGACCGCGTGAGACGACGCTTCATCCAGTCCCAAACATGCTCAATGGGGGACAGATCCGGAGATTTTGCTGGCCAGGGTAGTTGACTTACACCTTCTAGAGCACGTTGGGTGGCACGGGATACATGCGGACGTGCATTGTCCTGTTGGAACAGCAAGTTCCCTTGCCGGTCTAGGAATGGTAGAACGATGGGTTCGATGACGGTTTGGATGTACCGTGCACTATTCAGTGTCCCCTCGACGATCACCAGTGGTGTACGGCCAGTGTAGGAGATCGCTCCCCACACAGTGATGCCGGGTGTTGGCCCTGTGTGCCTCGGTCGTATGCAGTCCTGATTGTGGCGCTCACCTGCATGGCGCCAAACACGCATACGACCATCATTGGCACCAAGGCAGAAGCGACTCTCATCGCTGAAGACGACACGTCTCCATTCGTCCCTCCATTCACGCCTGTCACGACACCACTGGAGGCGGGCTGCACGATGTTGGGGCGTGAGCGGAAGACGGCCTAACGGTGTGCGGGACCGTAGCCCAGCTTCATGGAGACGGTTGCGAATGGTCCTCGCCGATACCCCAGGAGCAACAGTGTCCCTAATTTGCTGGGAAGTGGCGGTGCGGTCCCCTACGGCACTGCGTAGGATCCTACGGTCTTGGCGTGCATCCGTGCGTCGCTGCGGTCCGGTCCCAGGTCGACGGGCACGTGCACCTTCCGCCGACCACTGGCGACAACATCGATGTACTGTGGAGACCTCACGCCCCACGTGTTGAGCAATTCGGCGGTACGTCCACCCGGCCTCCCGCATGCCCACTATACGCCCTCGCTCAAAGTCCGTCAACTGCACATACGGTTCACGTCCACGCTGTCGCGGCATGCTACCAGTGTTAAAGACTGCGATGGAGCTCCGTATGCCACGGCAAACTGGCTGACACTGACGGCGGCGGTGCACAAATGCTGCGCAGCTAGCGCCATTCGACGGCCAACACCGCGGTTCCTGGTGTGTCCGCTGTGCCGTGCGTGTGATCATTGCTTGTACAGCCCTCTCGCAGTGTCCGGAGCAAGTATGGTGGGTCTGACACACCGGTGTCAATGTGTTCTTTTTTCCATTTCCAGGAGTGTAGATACAATAAGGTGGTAATCAAAATTAGTTCCTTATATTAGATATCATTTGCAGCTTCGGCGCATGATGCTTATATTCTGATGAATGGAAGAGGAAAGACCAATGTGGACAGCCAGGCTTCTCCTAGCTACGCTCTAAAAATTTGAAGGCCCATGCCTTCTTTTATTACACATAAAATTCTGGCATTTGGATCAATGCGTGAAATCTTTATGCACATACAAAAAATTTATATTTTTTAGGAACGGGATATTGCAATGTCATCTACATGAGACTGAAACATACAGACTACCTGCCATGGATGAACGTTGTTCCTCTACAAACTAGTGGAAGAGCAGAAACATTGTGTGACAATTGTGGACTTTATTAATAGTGATTTCACCAGTCCCCACATAGAACGGCGGACAGTCTCTGGGACTAACGTCCCAATATTATGATACATGTCTCAGAAGAGACATTGGCCACTAGTCCCCATATCCATGTGCCAAACGATTTTCGAACAATTACGCAATCTGACTGAGCCGGGGGTTAGGCTAACAGTACAGCTCATCATCCAATGCTTCGTTTGGCTGAACATGAAATGTGAGTGTCGAGTCTAGGAACAAACTTGCTTGGCAATTCAGTGCAGCAAAGCTGGCGGCCGTACACAAGCTCAATTAGGATATTTTGATATACCACAAGCACGTTTTCCACATGTGCACCTAAAACTCATAGGCTCTTTACGGAGTTTGGGTTACACACACTATCAATTATAGACAGAGTTTCTCGTTGTGTAGAATCAATGCCAGTTTAAGACATTACAGCACAGTCAACAGCCTGTGTGTGCTTAGACACTCGGGCGGCTCGATTCGGGTACCCTTAAATGATCACGACATGCCAGGGAAAACGATTTGAGTCCACTGTATTCGAGGCACCCTGCAACCTCTGAGGTATTATGTGTAACCCTACAACCATGTACCAGCTTCAGAATAACAGCCTTGTGGAGCAATGGCACAGAACCATAAAAGCTGCACTCGTGCCATGAAGGATTGTGAATGGAAGCCTTGCCATGGGTGCTATTAAGTGTTTGTACAGCATTTAAGGAAGTCCTACGCAGATTACTAGCAGAAATTACTCACATTCCCAGCAAAGTTCATTTTCTGACCCAGCCCCTTGAACCAGCAGACTTACCAGTGCTCGTGTAGCAGGCGAAGAGCCATCTCACCCATACACAGGTGCCTCTGCCTACCTCGCATACCAGTCTGAAAGTTTTCGTGCACAAGGCACTGAGTGACTGTGAATTCGTAATGCTGCAGGACGATACGATCTGGCCAGCTTTACAGCCATCCTACTGAGGCCTGATAAAGTTTTAAAATGGGTCACTAAGACATTAAAAATTTTTCTCGACGGAAAAGCAACGGCAGTTTCATTAATCTGTCTAAATCCAGCATGGATTCTGAGCAAACACACAGTTATGTCACACACATCCAGAAGAAAGGGACAACAACCCATGTGGTCCCCTCGACAAGCAGATAGATAATTCGTACTCCAAGGATACGGTCGTCATCAACCTTGACAGAGACTTTGGCCCTGAAAAAATCCATGTCAAACTTGTAGACAGTGATCTGACACCTGCCATAACAATCGTGTGACAGAAAATGGACCAATAGCTCAACAACTCACAGACATCAGTTTCCTATGAATATCGATTATGCCGCTATATCTTCTCATTTGGCATTTGTCAGCAGATTGTATATTCACTATTATAGCCCAAAAGGGAAACAAAACTGCTTTTAGTGCACACCCCATCACAGACAGCTTCAGGTCCTCATGTCGATGCGCCATCTCAGCTCCCACCATCGCCTGCACCCTCCTCAGCATTTGGAATCATGTAGTCTACACAGTGCGAGTACTGTGTGACAGTTCACGATGAGGGACAGTCGAACTGTGTCCTGCTTTGCAGTCAGACATGACTCAGTTGGTCACTTTTGTCACAGTGGACCAACAGCGAGAAACCATCCAGCTATGTAATGTATGGCAACCGGCCACGACAGGGCTTGTCAAGTGCATCTGTGGACGACTTACCTGCTTGACGACACCCACCGACCATCACTCCTCCGAGTGCTCCACACTACAGGAAGAAGGCGTGCTCTGTGGTGACTCGAACATGAGTAAAGCCTCTGACCAGACAACACACATAGTTGAGTCCGATGTTTGGATGGACTTCAAAGAAGATAGTTCAGGTTAGAACCTTATACCATGTGGATGTCTTGCGTGTCGGGTTAAGAGCAACAAAACTTTATTGTTACAAGGGGGTTGTTTGTGTTGTTGCCCCAGATGATATTTAGACGAAATATTTGTCAGGATTTGTAAGTGGTGGGTCCTTGAGTTATGGCAATACACGAACACCAGAAGTAAGTTTAAACAGTTTTATTAACAAAGGCTGATTATAAAACACACACGCTATGTGCACCCATCATCACTGTGTCCGACATCCTAATTACAGTTGTATCGAAAGGCTCCATGGTGAGCTAAGAAAAGAGACATATTCGCGCCCGCGGCCACACTAGCAGGCAGTGGATTACTACTGCATCCCACTGCGGCCGGACACACGTGTACTGACCAAGCATATTGTCAGCATTCCAGACAGGTCGGCTGGCGAGTGCGTGTCACGTACCGTACGGATGCGTGCAACCCGTAGACCCTTACATCACTCTCTCCAGACAAAAAGAGCAGTCATAGGTGGCTCAAAACGACCTCCTGGGCGTTATGAATCTATTTCGCCGTTTGTGGCATCAGAAAGCATTGCAACATGTATTTCATTTGCAGACACAGTAACGTTCGATACAGAGAAGCGTGCCTTCAGGATGACAATTTCCTACATGGCAAATGCTGTTGCCAAAAGACAAACTAATAAAAGCAATAAAAACACAATACTAACAATCAAGTATGCATTAACATTACTAGATGAATCGAAGGACTTGATTCTATTCACTGCTTCAATGAAGTTTAACTCATTATTGGAAGAGATTACATTTTCATAGATGTCCTTAATTAAATCATTATCTTCAGAAAAATTTGATAATGAATGCTTTCAATGTGTTAATATATATGAATCATTGTAATAAACAGATAACATTCTTGTTAATGGCAAATGTCCAGTTGCATGAAATGTAGCTGGCAATACACTATGCATATCAAATAGTTCACATGATAAATCACAATGTGTTGCACTCAAGATAAATCCACTATTATTCAATTTGAGTGTAAAGGGTAGCTCAGGTGTATCACAATTTTTACATATAAATGTGACATCAAGGGTGGAGTTAAACGAGAAAATTATACCTTCAGAACATCGTTTAAGAAATGGATGATAAAGATGTGTTAAAATTCTAGGGCAATCCTCTCTTGGGGGATGATTCATAAACAATTCTTTCTCACAGCTGTATACTATCTAAGAATCTGCTAATTCAGGGCAAATTAACTTTTGACTACGTTTACACATATGCAAATCATTTTCATTTAGGGACACAAAATATCTTCAATCCTTGCTGTCCAGTAGATAATCATTCAGTACGTACTTTACATGAATACGTGTCTGTGTCCATTTCACAGAGTAAGTATAAGTCTTATACATTTCAAAATTATGCTTTGATCTAGAAATGGGTATAGAAACAATAACAGTTAATTCATCTTCAATCATTAAAGAGTGTGTGGTGGTTAACTTATAGTAATCGTATAAATTGTAAGAGTTAACAGGGTAAATCATAGTATATGTTGCATCTAGCTTTCGCTTAATTGATAGTAGGATCTGTAAAAATTGTTCTGAATATAGTAGTACACTGTTCAAACAATCATTTGAACTACTTTCTAAGGCTGTTCTTAAGTTAATGGCATAAATTCTAGCATTTGATAAACTATCAGTAGTCCTTAACAAAAGAGTGTTTAAATCTAATTGTGCACTCACAGCATTTAATCATTGGAATAGTTCTTAGATAATTGTGTTCATCTCATTACGAATTACGCGGAAATGTGAGATAAATTGCTTTACAATCTGTTCAATGAAAACTGTGTGGTTAGTAATGGTTCTTTGCATATTCTTTAATATGATAATTTCATTAGAGAGGTTAGTTGAATCTGTAATGGACTGTTGTTCAAGAGCTAATATTTTGCCTTTAACTTCCAGTAGACCTTGACTAGTTAAACTACCAAATACTGTACGAAGGATACTCCCTCCAAAATCAAACCATGCACATTTATGCTTAATTAAAGTTTTCTGTGGCAAAAGCTTTAAAAAACAGAAATCTCTTGTTCATAACTAGCAAATGTGGACTCTACCTGCATTTTGGCTGTGATCCAGTTATTATACCAAGATGTACCCATTTCCAAAGTTGTATCATTACTCTTAACAGAAGGAATTAGATCAATTTGCTTCTTTACAGAATTTAACTGTTACTGGATTCAACTCAGATTGTATTTGAGGACAAGTTTTGCATTACTTGTTGAA
The DNA here is from genome assembly GCF_023898315.1 of Schistocerca nitens. Classification (NCBI taxonomy): domain Eukaryota; kingdom Metazoa; phylum Arthropoda; class Insecta; order Orthoptera; family Acrididae; genus Schistocerca; species Schistocerca nitens. The sequence goes on along the minus strand of NC_064618.1, from coordinate 278,211,526 downwards.
ATTACCATGTCTGATCGTGGTTCAAACAAAACACCCGTACTCTGTGGTACTATTACTACAGCATTAGTAGGATACGCTATCATAGCAAACATTAGAATAAAAATGAACATGGTTAATTAGTTCTAAATACTAAAGTTAACAATGAACATAAAATCAATGAGTTTCTTGTGGTAACCTGTGGAATAAAAGGTTTAGTTTCACTGTGCACTCGTGTAATAGCTTCAGTACTAAATTTTCACAATACATTCACATAAGCACGTGTCTAAAATAAACACACACATTGCACTCACACTACACACGTTTACGCAGATTGTAGGGGTGTCTGGAACACGATCGCTCGGAACATGGCGATGCCTCAGCCTCGAAGTCTGGTCTCGTACCTTGCGGTTCTCGCTTGTTGGGTTTAAGAACAGCAGGTCTGCCTCTTGGTCGGTCCTCGTCGTCTTGCGATACTACAGGAAATCTACCTAGAAATGGCTTTACACGATTGACTCGAACGACAATCGAACGAAAGGGCAGTTGGAGCTTAAGGGTGACTGGTGACAACACCTCCGGGATTGGATACGGTCCTTTCCAAAACTTCTTAACCTTTTTGACTTGACTCTCTCAGATACACAAGATCTCTAGCTTGATACTTTGGCACTGCCGCTTGGTGGTGGTGTTGTCTTGCTTGCTGAAGAAGGATTGATGATTTCGCTGTTTCACTTCCTTCCATGCTTCTTTTAGTTTGCGTTCTATATCCTTTACATGTTCATTGCTGATTCTGGCAGTCGATCGTGCAAAGTCCAAGGGTGAATGCATTCTTCTTCCGTAGACGATCTCATATGGACTTGGCCAGTTGAGCTGTGCATTTTGGCATTGTAACAACTTACCAAGTATGGTAAACAGACATCCCAGTTGTCGTGTTTGCTTCTCATATAATGGCTAACCATTTTAATAATTGTTCTGTGGACTCGCTCGACTCTTCAGGGTGTGCTGGTGTAGTCCTTAACTGACTTATTTGCATAAGCTTACAACTCTGTTTAAATAATTCACTCATAAAATTTGTTTCTTGATCACTAATTATACTTAATGGTGATCCAAACTTAAGAATCCATTCTTTTAAAAAAACTTTCCCTATAGTCTCAGCGCTCTGATCAGGTATTGGTATCGTGAGAAGGTATCTAGAGAAATGATCTAACATTGTCAATATGTTTTTGTTTCCATCTTTAGTCTTAGGCAAGAGTCCTACGACATCTAGTCCTACTCGTTCGAATGGTTCACTTGTTTTTGGCAGTTTTTGCAATGGTGCTCTACTTTTTCCTACATAATTTCGTCTGATACAGGAATCACGTTGTGAAATAAACTTGGAAAGGTCAACTTTGCAGTTTGGCCACCAAAACATTTGAGCTATTTTAATGTTTGTTGCTTTTTTACCACAATGTCCTGATAATAAAGAATCCTTTTGTTCTCTCATGATCTGCTCTTTCTTGCTTTCTGATATAACTAGGTGGTTTCCCTTACTATTGATTTTGTGCAGTAATCCATAGATTTCGACAAAATGTTGATCATTTGCCTATAATTTGCATAGTGGATTTTTTTCTTGAGCTGCTTTTAACTCTTCTTCTCGATTTACTGTAACACAGATATTGACTTTTCGACTCATTGCATCAGCATTCACATGTTGTTTACCAGGTCGGTGAATAACCTTAAATTGTTAAATTGGTACTCACTTAGTCTTAATACCCATCTTGTTAATCTGTAACTTGGATCTTTTAAGCTCAATAACCATTTAAGTGCGGCATGATCTGTAATAACTGTAAATTGTCTTCTTGTAAAGAAACATCTGTTATGTGTTATACCAAAAACCAAAGCACAAAGCTCCTTCTCAGTAGTAGTATAGTTACATTTTGTTTTGTTTCATTGTCTGGAAGCAAATTAGATTTGATATTCATGACCATCAACTTCTTGAGACAATATCGCACCTATGGCAAAATTAGATGCATCTGTTGAAAGAATAAAAGGTTTACTGAAATCCAGATAGGCTAACACTGCAGCTGTGGTTAGAGCAGTTTTAAGCTCCTCCATTGCCTTTTTGCACTCTGTTGACCAATTAAATGTGCCTACTTTCTTCAGTAGCTGTGTCATTGGACGTGCTATATTCGCATAACCGGCTAAAAATCATCTGTAGAAATTTGACAATCCCAAGAATGATTGTAGTTCTTTCAAATTCTGTGGTTCAGGAAAATTCTTTACATCTTCAATCAATTTTGGATCAGGTCGAACACCTTAACTGGTTATAACATGACCGAGATAGTTAACTTTACTTTGTGCAAAATGACTTTTATCTGTTGATAAAGACAGGTTTGTGCTTCTTATACGATCAAAAACAGCTTGTAGTCTCTCAGTATGCTGCTTCATGTTTTCATCAAAAATTATTACATCATCAAGATAAACAAGTACTTATGTTGGGGTGAGCCCTCGTAAAACTTAATCCATCAGGCGTTGACATGTAGCTGGAGCATTAAAAAGTCCAAACGGCATACGAAGATACTTGTATACTCCTGTTGCTGTTACAAATGAAGTTTTTGCTTGATCATCTGGATGCACTGTTAACTGGTGATAACCACTTGTTAAACGACATACTGAAAAAATTCGACATCTGCCCAAATAATCCAAGGTTTCCACTAAATTTGGTAATGGATAAATGTCGCGTATGGACACAGCATTCAAAGATAGGTAATCAACACAAAAACGGAACTGTGGTTCTCCAGAATTTTATTTCTTCTTTACAATTGCAGCAGGCGAACACCAGGGCGGGTCTGAAAGAGCTCTTGGTTTTATAATTATGGCTTCTAATTGTTCATCTACCAACTCTTTTTGACTGAATGGTATTCGGTAAGGTTTCTGTATGATTGGGGCTGTATTCCCTGTATGAATGCGATGCTGAACTAAATGAATGACAGGTAAATTTGCACGTTCTCGAAATAATCTGCATACTCCAATAAAACAGGTGCTAAAATCTTGTGTTCAGCAGCTGTCAAATGTTCTATCTTCTTCCAAATCTTGCGCTTCAGTTCATTATTAACTTCGTCTTCTCGTAATTTTGCGGTACAGTTACGAAAATGTGTGTTTATAACTGCAGCATTTGTTACTTCATCTGGAATGTGTATTATGTCACCTTTACTTACGCTTGACACTTAAGCAACTTTCGTTCGTCATGGCAAAATAACATTCTCATTGCTCATATTCGTTATTGTAACCGGGACTTTTGCGACATTCTGTCTCACCATTGTAGCGACACCTACAGTTCTAGCAACATAATAATGCATTTTATCCAGTATCTCAGTTTTCTCGGATCGCTCAATTAATAACTAAGTTCCTTCTTGTCATTGGGGTTAATTAATTTCAATTTAGATTGACTTTCCTGCTCCCTTGGGAATTTGCTGAGGCTGATCAATTTGAACTTCGACTCGTACAGTTTGAATTGATGCATCGTTTGGGCGGTCCATTCCCACGATGTCAATATTGCTGCTCCTTTGAATATGATCTGAAGAACGATTTCCTATATTGTAGTTGCTAAGTCCTAGTCTGATCTTTCTTTCTGCAACAAATATCTCTGCCTCGTTAGCAGACAAGAAATCAAATCCAAGTACACCATCATAATGCGCATCGTTATTTGACACTACTTGTACCCTTGGTGTGTATTTATCTTTATTTTCACCTTCATCTTGGAGTTGGCCAAGAATTAATTCTACGCCAGCTTCTCCATAGTTCTGTAGCTTTCTTTCGTTTAACCCTCGCACTTTTAATAGCGGCGGTTTCAATTTATCTCGTTTATCTATGCCACACCACATTAATGGGGTCTATGCTCCTGTGTCAATAAGTAGTTTGACGTTTCTCCCACGATATGCAGCAACCATCACAAAGTCATTTTCGGTCTGATTTTCCCTGGAACTAGCAAGAATCACTGTCTCTGGCAAGGGGCCGACGGAGTGGTGGCCCGTACGTCCCCGTGCTCATTTAAAGATCTGGCAGATTGTCTGTTTTTCGCATTACCTTTCTTCTTGTTGCGACAATCTCTCGAAACATGACCCTTCATCCCGCAATGATAGCAGATTCGATTCTCTTTACAATCCTTACGCTTCTGACCCAGCTTATTGCACCTGTAGCATTGTACTGTTGTGCAGAATACTCTGAGTTCCTGTTTCTGCATCTCATTCGGTCGTCTTAGTGCTTCAACGAAACCAACAGCTGATTCTACTGCTTCCTGAAACGTTTTACTTCGTGCCAATCTAACAGCTTTGCTTACTTCCTCTCCGTGCAACCCTCGAGTGAATCTGTCCAAGGCTCTCTGGTCGGCTGCAAACAACTGGATGCGATTTTCATTTTCATCTTCTACTAACTAGTATGTTTGAGCGTTGATGTTTCAAATTCTGACAGCAAACTGCTCGATAGATTCGTCTCGTCGCATTCGCAAACTGTGAAGCTGCTCTCTGTAAAATCTGATCGCGTTTGACGTTTAAATCTCTGAACAACAATTATTCTAAACTTATTGTAATCTTCTGTTTTCACGCAAGTAGGCTCCGTGCTAATGAAATCTTGTGCTGCTCCCTGAACTCTTTATTTGGCAACCACTATCTTAACCGAATCTGTCCTTGATCCTAACAGGGCGGCACGTTCAAGTTTACGAAAAAATACTTTCACATCATCTTCTGGTTCCCGCTAAACACTGGTACTGAAGGCAATAATGAAAAATTATTTATTGTAGTTGTACCTGTACTGCACGAACTATCATTTTAAAGTCTTTCAGAATGTTACTCTCGTTTCTTTCTGCGTTTAACTGCCGAATTTCTTCTTGCAGTGCATTAACCGTTTGTAGATCGACAACGTTACTCTGACTGGATTGTGATATTTCGTCTGATTTAACGCCAGTGAGTCACTCAAATGTAAAATGAAAATCCATCACTGCCTTTCGTATTGTAGCCGAACTGGAGTAGACCAACCTGAATTCCAGTGTTGGATGTCCCTGCGTAGTCAGAAGATGTTCATGCTGCTGCTCGAAGTTCACATTGTGCTGCACCTCTTCAGGACTGTAGATTGTCCACAATTATCCCCATGCTGACACCACTTCTATAAGTAGGTTGTTTGTTTTGTTGCCCCGGATGATAATTAGACGAAATATTTGTCAGGATTTGTAAGCAGTAGGTCCTTGAGGTACGGCAATATGCGAACATGAGAAGTAAATAGTTTTATTTAACAAAGGCTGATTATAAAACACGCATGCTGTGTGCACCCATCATCACTGTGTCTGACATCCTACTTAGGGTCATATTGAAAGGTTCTGTGGTGAGCTAAGAAAAGAGACATATTTGCTCCCGAGACCACGCTAGTTAATACGGCACGCTGCGGACTGCGGTCAGTGGCTTACTCCCTGCATCACACAGCGGCCGGACACACATACACTGATCAAGCAAATTATCAGCATTCCAGACAGGTCGGCTGGCGAGCGCGTGTTACTTACCATACGGCTGTGTGCAACCTATAGACTCTTACATTGTCATATCAACATGCTGTCTCCGTCATTGGTACTAGGCCTTCACCCAACAGGGAAAGCTACCACATACATAAATATTACCTTTAAATCGCTAGACAAGGATATTTCGTTACAATTGCTATGACACTGATTTTAGTCCTGTCTACAGATAAGACTATTTTCTCAATCAAAAGCCTTCTTCAATTATTAGCTCTACAAACTCTACATACTTGATTAATATCTATTTTCATTGACTGAATAACGAACTGTAGCAGTGGAGCTCCAGGCAAGGCAAAGTCGATCTCTTCTATGGGGATACTTTTGAGTAGGAGAGTAACAATTCGATTTAAGTAATTTCACTTTGGTGACTGTATCGGATATTCGTAAAGGGGCGTTCAAAAAGAAATGAGCTGGAGGCATAATTACAGAAACTGGTACCTGTATGTTACAAGTATTGACCCTGACTGTTGAGACGCTTGTCCCACTGAGACACAAGGCAGTGAATGACTGTCTCATAAGATTCCCGGGGCTATGGCGTAAACCACATACAGCTGGAAGTCATCGTCCACATGAGTGCAGGAAAGGTTATGCTGTCGTTCTTCATTGACCAAGATGGCCCCCTTCTGATTCACTTCCTGCAGCACAGGACAACAGTGAATGCCCAGCGTTACATGCATACATTGACCACCCGTCGCCAAGTGATCAAAGCAAAACGACCAGGCATACTCACCCGTGGGTTCTATCTGCTCCATGACAATGCATAGCCTCATACGGCCAACACAGTCGTGGCACTCCTGCAGAAATTCAAATGGAAGATTCTCGGCCACCCTCAATACAGTCCAGACTTGCAGTGCAGTGTGGGCAATGGCGGTAGGATGAATGTGGTTTCTTTTTCTGTATGCATTAATTACCCAAAACAACTACTAAGGAAGAAAATTCACTTTAAAGACACCCAAATCCTTTTATAGGAAGAGCAGATATAGCTCCCAGGACGACCCTAATGCACAGAGCAGCGAGAAGATACGAAACAGTATCAATGCTTATTATTCTCGCTACCTCCCGTTGTTGTTATTAATATTATTGTGGATGTGGCGGGTATCAGACTCTCAGTAACACCTGATACTTACAATAATGGCTTCTGCAGTAGTGGACATTTGTAAAAGGTATATTATTAAAAGATATGCATGTTATTCTTTGACAGAGGCTTCTGATGTTTTGGGTATCGAGCTGCAGGTGCCAGTTGCTGTCCAAAGGAGTCTCAATACGTCGGTAAATTGTTCTTACTCTTTGAACAGTGGAAACGGATGCCACGTGCTGGACCAATGCGCGCATCTGCACTGAAATACAATCCTGTACTTAAAAAAACAGTGGAAGTACTGTGCAATATGAGTACCTATGCATGTCCACAAGGAGGCTCCATCATGCCTAAAATCGCTTGACTAGAGATATGAGTACTCGTTTCTCATTGGTTGAAATAAGCAATGACTGTGGTTTTGAACTGTAAATACAATCCATTTCAGAGTGGGAAGTCATTTTAGTCTGAGACTTATTAGCAGCATCAACAGTGCTGATAGAATCAACAGAGATGAAACGCTATAATGGAAATAATGGCTCATAAGGGTCCAATAAGCAATCACGATTTGACTCCAGTGATCCTACAGGTATGGCGATTGTTCTTCGTTTTTTCACATGTGTGTGCTCATTATAGCTTCATTCTGAAGATTAATTTCTTCTTCTATCGCAGATGAGATGGATGTGTGTGGACTCAGAGATGCAACTGCAGCTACTTCAGGAACTGACAAGATGATGATGCATTCGTCGCCCCAGCCTTGTTCGTATACAGTGTATTCACTGTACCTATAAACATCACTGTGGTATGGATTGATGATCCATGCTCATTCGACAATGCTGATGTACCCTGAACCGTCATTTCTAAAATCACTCAATGCTAACATTGAGGTGGATGGACAGGATATCATATTAAAAGACATGACAGTATATAACGATGTGATGAGGGGCTTGTGGGCTTATTTAGACACCTCCAATTTATATTAGTAAACTACAGTAGATATCCTCATATATTTCACTTATTAACTATGCATGATACTTAATATTTTCCCTCTTTCTCCCTATGTAGGTGATATGGATGAGATATGCCGACGAGGGCTTGCACCTGCAGCAGATGACATGACTACAATGCATTTGTCCCCCTAGTACGTTTCACTGATGACGCATTCATTGTACCAACAGACACCACTGCCGTCGTGTCTGCTATTATCATCAGTGTGGCGTGGGCTGATGACACCAGCCCACGTGCTGATGCAGCTATGCTCTGACCCATCCCCCCATCACCGTCATGAGCCTACATGGCATCGGACATTGTTTTGACATCACTCTGAACATAGCAGCAGCAGTAGTATCCCTGCCTGCTCTGTTACAGATCTCCAAGTAAGTTCTGCACTACAATGGACTACTCTGTAGTTGCTGGCCCTTTGGAGGACAGCATCTCACTTGCCTGCATCGATAATCCTGCCATTAAGTGCAACACAGTTCTATATTATCAGCTCACACAGCTTCTGATAGAGGGCAGTGATGCTGGCTGGCTTGGAGAAAAGCTTCATCCAAATCAGTGGGAGAACTGGGGTGATGAAGTAGGGCTATTCATTCAATGAGTGGTCGGTACTTTTGTCAAGAGTGTCATACTCAACCATTTTTCCAATATGCAGGAATGAGAGTCGGGTATGGCACTGAGTCATGTATTTCACCACAATATATACTCATTTGCCTTTGGTCCACTTAATGTGGTGTCCATTTTCCCTTATCTGAAAGATATTGCAACTATACAAGCACACATGAATGTCCAGAAATTATATTGCTTAGCCTTCTCGCTTCTGGATAGTGTCAGAACTTACCTGAAAGATGTTCAGCACACAAATAAATATGAAATATCTGGTATCTGCGTGCATTATTATTTCATAGGCTTCTCATTCCCTGAAAAACTCCAGGACTGGCCAAATTTCGAGAGGCAGAACCCTGATTATTGAATTCATGTACACACCCTGGGGGGGTTGAGAAGCCAGAAGAAGACCATGGACATATTTTGCAGAACAAAGAAGTCAAGTATAAAGTAATCAGACCCATCTACTTTTACAAATTAGTTGGTCAGCGTCCCAAACATGTAGACCTGTTCCTGTTCTCAGAAGCTGAGAAGGAACACTACATGTACCGGGTGATCAAAAAGTCAGTTTTATTAGAACCAAAAAAATACAAACTTTCAAAAAATGTCCGACAGATGATGCTTCATCTAATCAGAATAGCAATAATTAACATAACAAAGTAAGACAAAGCAAAGATGATGTTCTTTAGAGGAAATGCTCAATATGTCCACCATCATTCCTCAACAATAGCTGTAGTCGAGGAATAATGTGAACAGCACTGTGAAGCATGTCTGGAGTTATGGTGAGGCATTGGCTTGGTATAATGTCTTTCAGCATCCCTGGAGATGTCGGTCGATCACAATACACTTGCAACTTCAGGTAACCCCAAAGCCAATAATCGCACGGACTGAGGTCTGGGGACCTGGGAGGCCAAGCATGACGAATGTGGCTGCTGAGCACACGATCATCACCAAACGACGCGCGCAAGAGATCTTTCATGCGTCTAGCAATATGGGGTGTTTTTTTGGTTCTAATAAAACCCTATGTCATTCCAAGTATGTGTGTCAATTTTTACCTCTCTATCTACATTATTTCATGGTTTACTAAGTTTTCAAATTTATACTGACTTTTTGACCACCAGGTAGATCAAGAACACGTCCCACCTACTTCCCACGCAAATGAGTATAAAAAATTGTGTATGGTATTTTTGCTGTGGATGTCTCTATTTGTTTACCTTGCCAGAGTATCCAGAAGGTGTCTCATTCATTGCTTGAGCCAGGAACCGGTATGTTTGGAAATTTCTACTGAGAATAAAAATTTCTTAATTTAAGAACATCTGCCATAAGAAGGGAGTTCCTCCATCACATACTCGAACTACGTGTGTCTCCTGTGGCATGTTGTGTAGGTGACACCTGTTCGTCATGTCATCTTAACAGAATGGCATTTACTGTATGTGACTGCATATGAAGTGGCATGCTCGTAAGATTCTAGTCACGACAAATTCGAATCTTATATTGGGGATAATCCTGCGAGTTGGTTGCTCACTGAGCTCCATAAAGTTGCGTGGGAAGCTGATCGCGTTCATAGCAACAACATTAGCGTGGCCAACTTGGAGGAGAATGATACAGTGTACAAGCAGACAATTGATTTACACACTTGGGGGTTGCCGATGGATAGAGATATGGAAACTCCTCGTAGAGACCATTGTCACATAATGGGAAGTTCTGCGGTGCAGCTCACAACAAATGTAATTTGAAATACCTACTGCCACAGCACATTCCTGTCTTATTTCAAAATTTGAGTGAGTATGATGCCAACTTTCTAGTTCAACTTATGGGAGATTTCGAGTTGAAGGGTGATAAGGACGGTATCATTCCTGACACCACTGAGAAGTACATTTTGTTTTACCTGAAATGGTATCCATCTCATTGTGCTTATTGCTGTGACAAAAAGTTTTGTTGAAATAATTTGAATCTAAATTTGGGTTGCTGGACACTGATTGCTGGTCTCTCTCCACCAGCTTTCATGTTTTTAAGCCTACGAAAATTCTGCTACATGATATTAATGCTGAGTTTCCGCTGATGGAACATAAAAGTGATTTAGGGCTATCAAGCTGTCCAGCAGGCCTTACAAGTTTCGCTTGCTTACCAGCTGTTTGTATGGCAGCTCCTGTTTTGGGGGGGGGGGTTGTCCCATTCCATGGTAATGCACTTATTTACACCACTCTGTGTAAAATTTTGTCTAATATCCTCGATAACGAATTTACTGACAATCTTTTATGGTACCTCTTTTATTCATGTGCATTCCATGAATAATGAGCTGGTCCATTTCTAGTTTGCTGACATTTACTAGAGACACATTGTGAACTTTTATCACATATTGTTTTAAGCCTATTATTTATTTTACCCACTTACAAGTTCATGAAGGTTTTTCCCATTAGATCATGCATCTGTGTAATGTTTACAACAGTTTCTTTAGTGTCAGGTAACTTACTGAATCCTTTCATGTGTCTGACAGCATTATCTGCCTACGACATTTGTACCTCCCATAATAAGAATGCAACTTCACTATATTACATACACAGCCTCGCCACAGCAGAAATAAGTGCTCCATGTTGGATGTCAGACACAGCTGTCTGGATACTAGGGATGTTTACACTATACTGTGACAACAACTGTCTCCATATTCTTGTATCCCTGGTTCTCCTCACTTCTTGTATTGTTCTCTTGAGGCAGTTTCTTGGACAGACCTTCACTGATTTTACTGGACTGTTTGTTTATATACACTTATTAGATTACCACACGAGGTTGGGACATCATGTTATCTGAACCTATCACAGGCAGTTTTTTTTTTTTTAATTTCAACTATTGCTTTTAGTGTTCACCGATTTAAACACTGAAACTTCCATTGTTTCGTCAAGAATCTGATAGCTGTTTTGAGCTGTCATAGGCGCAAAATTTTCCTTGGTCTTTGATTTAGGCCTAGAGTCGTTTAGCAGGTACTGTTGATCAATTTCGTCCATCTTTTTATTTTGTAAAGTAACCCCAGCCTTTAGACAGTAAATTTCAATTTTTAGATCTTCAACTAATGCTGATAATTTGCACTTACTGCCACAATATTTGTGCGTGTCATTTAACCTCAGTTTTTAAGGCAGCATTGACTACAATTCCAGCTTGTCAAAAATGGAACGAATTATTACATTTCCTACATTTGATGTCGGTTTTTAATATTTTTACGGACTCTCTACACTTTTCATCATTTGAAGGGGGGTCTTTAGTGAGATAAGAAAATGTGCACTACTATTTGCCCCCAGAAGCTCACACAAAGTGATAAACTTATGTGAAAAATTCTATTAATTGGCAATTTTAATTTCTTTTAACTAGTTACAAAATACTTAATGCAAATAGGATCAGTCATAATAACGTCCATGACGTAAAACACTTTGTAAGCAAAACAAAAATGATGATGTGTCCACAGAAAATTATTGACATGACTAAGAGCAGCTGTGCCTTTGTTTAACAAAATCTAGCTTGATGGTTCATATATGGGTAAAAGAAAACATTATTGATATACAAACAAATAAATATCATTACAATACAATGTAGAATAAAATAGTTTCCAGACAAATTAATTTGATGTATCATAAAACTTTTATGAAAGATCTTAGAATAAATTTCACTAATGATTTTGATGAAGAGATATTAGTGTGCCAGTTTGTAAATCGGTGACAAAACAAGAAAAATTATGATTAATATACAAAGCAGATAACGTCTATCAGTGAAATCCTTATTTAGTTAAACTTTCTTTGATAACTATTTTATAGTGATTACTATCCAGGCAGGATTTGACTGTACGGTTATGACTTTTAAAAGTATGTTTTATACATTACTTTTCGAAATTCTACTGTGTGCTCTTACTATCGCATCTTGTCTTGCAGGCTCATTGTAATGCACTTACCACTCCTCATTTGGACTACTTTCACAGTTGGTATTCCCTACAAAACAAAAGTAGGTATATGTGCTAAGATGGTATTGGTTCTTTCGGACATGTCCGAAAGAACAGATACCATCTTCTTCTTCTTCTTCTTCTTCTTCTGTGTGGATGCACAAACAGTGCCCGAACTCTTATGGGAATCGTCAACGCGCCGTGTGTAATGAGTATAATGGGCTGGGGCACTACAAATGTAGTGCTGGACAATACATTAAGAATGTGGGTTTCGCGGGAGGCATGGAAGAGATAAATCCCTGCAGTCGCACTATCCTCTGTATCCTCGGTGGCTCAGATGGATAGAGCATCTGCCATGCAAGCAGGAGATCCCGGGTTCAAGTCCCAGGTGGGGCACACATTTTCATCTGTCCCTGTTGATGTATGTCAACGCCTGTAAGCAGTTAAGGGTTTTCATTACCAAGTCAATGGGGGTACTAACACAGAGGTCAAAGTGTATGCCTATAATTTTTAAAAGCACTAAACAATGACTGAAGCATGTAAAGGTTTTGAAACTTTCTGATAGCTTAAGGCTGTAACAGCATTTAGTGACTGGAACACAGTAGATTTGACAGGCACATAAATGAACAACATATTTATTACAAACATATAACTCCATATGCATTTGATGTGTACTTAAGAATAAAACTGTAGTCAACAGATGATTGGATTACTTGCCAATATAGTTTCTATAACATTTTGTTTAATCTTACCACATTATTTTAATTGAGCTTTTTTGATCCATAATAGTGCATCTGTAGAATGTTGAGACTGGAATATGTATTTACTTCCACTAGATTACAGCAATTAATATTATTCAAGTAAAGGTCCAAAAAACAATGGTGGTTGGCCTGGATTTATTAGCACTAGATAGATACTTGTATTAAGTACAATAAAAATCAGACATATAAGTCATATTATATGAGAGAGTAAATGGAACATATTTAGACAGTATGGAGCATTCAGAGTTTAAATACTAGACTTTTTATATAGTTCTAATTAAGTAATGTTTTGGAGTACTAGCAGTTTTTAGAATTGAGATATACCAGTCTATATGCATTAGCATGTGGATTTTGTATGACCATAAAATCTTCAACGTGTACGTCAAAGTATTTTCTAAGTTCAGCTGGTATGGCTTCCCTTGAGATTTTACTAATATATTATCTCCAGCTTTAAAATGCATACCTCGTATATTTGCATTATGTCTCCTTATCCTTCTTCATAGTCTCTTTGACTGTTGGCTCCCTTTCATCAGTTGCCATGGGAGTGCATGAAGGGAATTCCATCAATTCTGAAAACAAATCTCTAGGTTGCTTGTTAAACATTATTTCAAATGGGAAGAAACCTGTATAGGTATGTAGTAAACTATTCATTAGCTCTTCAAAAATGGCAATGTGTTCTATCCAAATGGCATGATTTTGTGAGTTTTAGGTTTGGCATAGATGTCCAATTTCTTATGTACCTCTGTGCTGGGTTACCTGCAGATGGTACACAGAGATTAGTGTATGTTTGATACTACTTGTCTCGATGAGAGTTAGTCTTGGATTGAAACTGGAATCCATTATCTTATGTCACTGCTTCCAGCTTTCCTACTTGGGTAAAATATACTCTCTCTACATTTGAAAAAAATGGCTCTGAGCACTATGGGACTTAACATCTATGGTCATCAGTCCCCTATAACTTATAACTACTTAAACCTAACTAACCTAAGGACAGCACACAACACCCAGCCATCACGAGGCAGAGAAAATCCCTGACCCCGCCGGGAATCGAACCCGGGAACCCGGGCGTAGGAAGCGAGAACGCTACCGCACGACCACGAGATGCGGGCTCTACATTTGAAATTATGGTTTTATTGGCAGCTATCTGTAAAGGGCACAATTTAATGACTTTAGAAAATGAGTCAACTAAGATAAAAATAACGCAGAACCCCAGTCTAGACTTGGGTAATGGTCCATATAGTTCTGTGGCCACAAGGCTGAAAGGTTTTTCTTGTATGAAACTCTTGATGTATTCTTGCTGGTACTATTGGACACTTTGGTTCTCTGACACCTGTTATGTGTAGCAACTCTTTTTGCATTTTCTTTGGCATATTATAGAAATACACATTTTTATTGCAATGTACTAGCACGATGGCACCCTCTTCTCAGTTCGTGTGTCTACAGTGAAGTGGGAGAAAATAAAGTGACCAGATATTCAAATTGACACCGTCCAACCAAAAAGTTATGAGACTGATTTTATTGCTTGTGTACCAGTGACGTAAGTGCAATAAGTACACTGGCAGCTTCAACTAATAACTGCAAACAACAGATGTGCATTTGACCAGTCAGTTGTGAGCAGGCAGTATTAACTAGTGGACATGCAACCATAGTGTGTCAACATTGTTTTGTTATAAATCATTGTCGATTGACAGCAATGCCTTTGGCATTAAATACTATGTTTTCAGTTGAGAAGAAGATTATAAAGTTGCATATTAGTTTCGAGTATACACATATATAAATATTGAGAGTTACAGTTTAGCATTATTTCATCGGATTGGAATCCTTTTATTATTATCTTCAGACAAAAGAATGACATCTTGTATTAAAATATGTGTTTGTTCTTTTATGTTTTCTTATACTTTTTAGGCTTAGTTTTGTTAACTAACAAGTAATTGTATTGTTACTCTTAAGACTGAATCAATAAAATCTCATATTCCCTGGCTTATCATCAACTACACTCCTCCATTTGGACATGACCTAAGGAAAAACCAGGGAAAATCCCAGGCAGGGCAGTTCAACCTTGATCATAAATCTTATACATTCACAGGTTGATTTGATCAAGAGTGAAATGATGGAAAAGATTATATATTTGCTCTTTGACCATGACAGTTATTAAGTTGACATTATGACTCTGTACAATTTGAAATTTGAATAATAAATTCATCACATGGGCAGTCAGGATACATAAACACAGATTCTCGTTTTCTTTGTTTTTCAAAGAGAATAAATTAATGCAGTAGAATTACGATTTGCATTATGACCAGCTGCACTGCCACTGTCGCCCAAGATGTTAAATATCTGCCATACAAAGTGATTGACCCTGTACCTTGTTGATGTTCAAAGTGATAAAAACGGTGTTGTCACAATGTGTGACTAGGAGCTGTCATGTAATCTCACAAGTGTGAGGACAGCAATTCTGATAAATAAACAATGTTGTCATGCATTTTTTCCGCACATGTAGTGCTGATCCTGGTATGACAAGCTTCTGTCACTTATTCTCAGAAAGGTGTGGAAAGTGACTCTGGTAAAATAAAACTATATCATCCATTTTCTACACAACTGTCATGAACTAAGCGTGACCATTTGTCTTGGAACATGACTGCAGATGGCACGGCAAGGCCACAGCAGAAACTGAGTGCAAATTGACGCAGCAGGTTACTTCCAGTTATCAGTGACATCATGCATCCGAAGACCTACTGGTACAACCAGAGAATGGCGAAGACTCCAAGGTTTTCCAAGTCATCAATGAAGGTCACAGCATCTGCTTGCACACCACCACAGTGCAACGTAGGAACTGATGAGTTCAAGGCCTCTTACAGCACAGCAGTACCATGCCCACTATGGTCATCAGTCAAGATTGCAATGTGTCTGCAAGAGAAATGGATACCTGAGAAAGAGTTCACATTCTGGGCAATAAGTGTACATCGATTCACTTACTGGCATTTTACCATGTACAGAGAGGATTCAAAGAGACCATGGATGCAAGCAGCAATCGACAGCTGGCGCTTCAATCGTCCTATAGACAAATTGTTTCCCATATTCTTCAAGACGAGCACAGACAATATATTTTAAATAATCAATTGAAGCATGCGAGTGAGAAGATGGAAAATACAAAGTGAATGAATAAATAAAAAGATGTTTAAAGAAGCAATGTATTTATCAGTAAACTAATCAGTAATAGTTGTAAATTTTGTGCAGCGTTCATAAGCTCATGTTGTCCACACCCCTTCTTCAGCTGCTTGAGGGCAGGACATCCTTGTGTTTCCAGATTCTAAATAGATGCATTTTTATAAATTTCTTGAAACCGGAATATCTTCTTAAGACCTTTGATGTAAATTATCCTGCCTCTATAAACACAACTGTGGGCTGATGACACTGCATCTTCATATACAACTCCATCATCGTACCGGCATTTCGCATGGTAAAATTATGTCGACCACACCGCTGTTTTTAGACTTTTAACACACTACACTGAGATGAATGGTTTGGATAAAACGATGATCGTGGAATATCTCATTAATACTTGTCTGACGTCAGAGAATATGATGAACACAACAGCTATAAGCACACCTTGTCCAAACTTATAATAAAACCCATGTGTGTCTGGAATGATGTAGACACCTTCAGGCATCATTGTAAAATACTCCACATGTTTCATAATACCTCTTCATTTATTCTACATGTTATACAATTCCTGTTAGTGGCGAGTAATTTACTAGATGGTCATGTAGTAATAACAAGTACGCTGCACTGCTTGCAGGGAAGTTTTGCGATGATTCGAATTCAATTTGTACTTCCAAAATTCCATTCTTCACCACC
Source organism: Schistocerca nitens (assembly GCF_023898315.1). NCBI lineage: Eukaryota > Metazoa > Arthropoda > Insecta > Orthoptera > Acrididae > Schistocerca > Schistocerca nitens. The sequence continues at coordinate 278,194,790 of NC_064618.1, read as the reverse complement.
TCAAGTTGCTTCGAACAATCTGTAACCACAGTGAGTGATGATTACTTAACTTCTGTTGGCTGAGTGTGCACCCAAAACATTCATAATATGATGTTTAAAATCTTGCATACCTGTCATAAAATAGTCCACGTAAGTTTTTGTCCCAGTCAAGCTACAAGTAATCATATGGAAAAAACTGGGAGTTTGATTAAACTCTAGCATTGGTTAGTTTACAGATATCAAATATTCTCGAATCTTTCATCAGATTCCACTTCCTACCTGTCTGCAGTGCTAGAATGATAAAGTGAGGCATTTCTAGCTGAATAGAAACCTTAATCTTCCACACTTGCCAAGATGGCTGCGGAAGGACTGAATAATCAGACAGCTCCTATGAATGGAAAGCTGAACTCCAGAATTCAGTACAAATAAAAATTACAGATTTTCTACATCTGACAAAGATATTTGCAGTACTTTCTTGTCAATTTATCCAGCACACTTTTATATACTTCTCTGTCTTCTGGAATGTATGAGTTATTACTAGTAGCACTTCGAATTTGAATCAGCTCCTGTTTAGTGTTCATAATAAAACGTTTATTGATTAACATTTTGGATATGATATACAAAGCTAGAGGATTTATCTATCGATTTATCTATGAACTATCCAGCCTTTTGTAGCACGTTCAGATCTGATGCTGATGCAGAGACGTATGTCTTGAGAGTGAATGTGATTCCAACATGTCTTGTGTTAATGAAACAACAAGATTACCGTTAACAGTCATCATTTATTTATACTCACAATGTGTTCCAAAAGGTTAAACCTTCATCATCAGGCTGATTTGCATGTGTTAATGTAAATGTGTGTTTTGTGTTATGACGCTGCAGTAACCTGTGGCACTGTGTCCGTTATAAATCACCACATATAAACTGTCACAGTGACAGTTTACATTTGACATATTACGAAAGAGAAAGGAGCTCATGAACACTGGAGACTGAGCCACTGGTTACCCCAAAGTCGTTACACAACACACAATGGTCGTTTTAACACACACAATTCTACCTGATGATGGGTGTTTAAATTTTGAAACAAATTGTGGATATAAATAAGTGATTGCTAGTAACAGTAACCTTGTTGTTTCATACGATATCAATAACAGTCATAGTAAATCCTAACCTAAAATGAACACATTTAAATTTCTTGTGCAGTCGAATTCAACAATGTAACATCATACCAAACAGAAAGGCATGTGCATTACACATTATATGTGATGTCAGTGCTGCTGCTGGAGTCTTCTTAGGTGTAAATAATTCTTCTAAAATATGTAAAGTTTTTGCTTGGAATTGTTAAACTATCTTTGATGTTGAATAATAATTCATATCTCATCATTATTATTAAACGCTGCTTAGATTAGATTAGATTAGATTAGATTAATACTAGTTCCATGGATCATGAATATGATATTTCGTAATGATGTGGAACGAGTCGAATTTTCCAATACATGACATAATTAGGTTAATTTAACAACATACTTAAGTTAATATAACAACTTTATTTTATTGTGTTTTTTGTTTTTCTTTATTTTTTATTTTTTTTAATATTTTTTTTGTTTTTTTTTCTTAATTTATATCTAAAAATTCCTCTATGGAGTAGAAGGAGTTGTCATTCAGAAATTCTTTTAATTTCTTCTTAAATACTTTTTGGTTACCTGTCAGACTTTTGATACTATTTGGTAAGTGACCAAAGACTTTAGTGCCAGTATAATTCACCCCTTTCTGTGCCAAAGTTAGATTTAATCTTGAATAGTGAAGATCATCCTTTCTCCTAGTATTGTAGTTATGCACACTGCTATTACTTTTGAATTGGGTTTGGTTGTTAATAACAAATTTCATAAGAGAGTATATGTACTGAGAAGCTCCTGTGAATATCCATAGATCCTTAAATAAATGTCTGCAGGATGATCTTGGGTGGACTCCAGCTATTATTCTGATTACACGCTTTTGTGCAATAAATACTTTATTCCTCAGTGATGAATTACCCCAAAATATGATGCCATATGAAAGCAATGAGTGAAAATAGGCGTAGTAAGCTAATTTACTAAGATGTTTATCACCAAAATTTGCAATGACCCTTATTGCATAAGTAGCTGAACTCAAACGTTTCAGCAGATCATCAATGTGTTTCTTCCAATTTAATCTCTCATCAATGGACACACCTAAAAATTTGCAATATTCTACCTTAGCTATATGCTTCTGATTAAGGTCTATATTTATTAATGGCGTCATACCATTCACTGTATGGAACTGTATGTACTGTGTCTTATCAAAATTCAGTGAGAGTCCGTTTACAAGGAACCACTTAGTAATTTTCTGAAAGACAGTATTGACAATTTCATCAGTTAATTCTTGTTTGTCAGGTGTGATTACTATACTTGTATCATCAGCAAAGAGAACTAACTTTGCCTCTCCATGAATATAGAATGGCAAGTCATTAATATATAATAAGAACAACAAAGGACCCAAGACTGACCCTTGTGGAACCCCATTCTTGATAGTTCCCCAGTTTGAGGAATGTGCTGATCTTTGCATGTTACGAGAACTACTTATTTCAACTTTCTGCACTCTTCCAGTTAGGTATGAATTAAACCATTTGTGCACTGTCCCACTCATGCCACAATACTTGAGCTTGTCTAGCAGAATTTCATGATTTACACAATCAAAAGCCTTTGAGAGATCACAAAAAATCCCAATGGGTGGTGTTCGGTTATTCAGATCATTCAAAATTTGACTGGTGAAAGCATATATGGCATTTTCTGTTGAAAAACCTTTCTGGAAACCAAACTGACATTTTGTTAGTACTTCATTTTTACAGATATGTGAAGCTACTCTTGAATACATTACTTTCTCAAAAATTTTGGATAAAGCTGTTAGAAGGGAGATTGGACAGTAATTGTTGACATCAGATCTATCCCCCTTTTTATGCAAAGGTATAACAATAGCATATTTCAGTCTATCAGGGAAAATGCCCTGTTCCAGAGAGCTATTACACAAGTGGCTGAGAATCTTACTTATCTGTTGAGAACAAGCTTTTAGTATTTTGCTGGAAATGCCATCAATTCCATGGGAGTTTTTGCTTTTAAGCAAGTTTATTATTTTCCTAATTTCAGAGGGAGAAGTGGGTGAGATTTCAATTGTATCAAATTGCATAGGTATGGCCTCTTCCAATAACAGCCTAGCATCTTCTAATGAACACCTGGATCCTACTATATCCACAACATTTAGAAAATGATTATTAAAAATATTTTCAACTTCTGACTTTTTGTTCGTAAAGTTTTCATTCAATTTGATGGTAATACTGTCTTCCTCTGCTCTTGGTTGACCTGTTTCTCTCTTAATAATATTCCAAATTGTTTTAATTTTATTATCAGAGTTGCTGATTTCAGACATGATACACATACTCCTGGATTTTTTAATAACTTTTCTTAATATAACACAGTAGTTTTTATAATTTTTGATAGTTTCTGGGTCACTACTCTTTCTTGCTGTAAGATACATTTCCCTTTTCCGGTTACAAGATATTTTTGTACCCTTAGTAAGCCATGGTTTGTTACAAGGTTTCTTACGAGTATATTTAACTACACTCCTGGAAATTGAAATAAGAACACCGTGAATTCATTGTCCCAGGAAGGGGAAACTTTATTGACACATTCCTGGGGGCAGATAAATCACATGATCACACTGACAGAACCACAGGCACATAGACACAGGCAACAGAGCATGCACAATGTCGGCACTAGTACAGTGTATATCCACCTTTCGCAGCAATGCAGGCTGCTATTCTCCCATGGAGACGATCGTAGAGATGCTGGATGTAGTCCTGTGGAACGGCTTGCCATGCCATTTCCACCTGGCGCCTCAGTTGGACCAGCGTTCGTGCTGGACGTGCAGACCGCGTGAGACGACGCTTCATCCAGTCCCAAACATGCTCAATGGGGGACAGATCCGGTGATCTTGCTGGCCAGGGGAGTTGACTTACACCTTCTAGAGCACGTTGGGTGGCACGGGATACATGCGGACGTGCATTGTCCTGTTGGAACAGCAAGTTCCCTTGCCGGTCTACGAATGGTAGAACGATGGGTTCGATGACGGTTTGGATGTACCGAGCACTATTCAGTATCCCCTCGACGATCACCAGTGGTGTACGGCCAGTGTAGGAGATCGCTCCCCACACCATGATGCCGGGTGTTGGCCCTGTGTGCCTCGGTCGTATGCAGTCCTGATTGTGGCGCTCACCCGCACGGCGCCAAAAACGCATACGACCATCATTGGCACCAAGGCAGAAGCGACTCTCATCGCTGAAGACGACACGTCTCCATTCGTCCCTCCATTCACGCCTGTCGCGACACCACTGGAGGCGGGCTGCACGATGTTGGGGCGTGAGCGGAAGACGGCCTAACGGTGTGCGGGACCGTAGCCCAGCTTCATGGAGATGGTTGCGAATGGTCCTCGCCGATACCCCAGGAGCAACAGTGTCCCTAATTTGCTGGGAAGTGGCGGAGCGGTCCCCTACGGCACTGCGTAGGATCCTACGGTCTTGGCGTGCATCCGTGCGTCGCTGCGGTCCGGTCCCAGGTCGACGGGCACGTGCACCTTCCGCCGACCACTGGCGACAACATCGATGTACTGTGGAGACCTCACGCCCCACGTGTTGAGCAATTCGGCGGTACGTCCACCCGGCCTCCCGCATGCCCACTATACGCCCTCGCTCAAAGTCTGTCAACTGCACATACGGTTCACGTCCACGCTGTCGCGGCATGCTACCAGTGTTAAAGACTGCGATGGAGCTCCGTATGCCACGGCAAACTGGCTGACACTGACGGCGGCGGTGCACAAATGCTGCGCAGCTAGCGCCATTCGACGGCCAACACCGCGGTTCCTGGTGTGTCCGCTGTGCCGTGCGTGTGATCATTGCTTGTACAGCCCTCTCGCAGTGTCCGGAGCAAGTATGGTGGGTCTGACACACCGGTGTCAATGTGTTCTTTTTTCCATTTCCAGGAGTGTATTTTCTTGGGGAAGCAGTTTTCAAATGCATTTACAAAAATGTCATGATATAAATTATATTTTAAATTGGCATCAGGTTCACGGTACACCTCATCCCAGTCTAACTGCTGTAGGCTTTCCCTGAAATTTGCAATTGTTAAATCGTTGACTGGACGTACTACTTTGGAGGACTGTTTAGTATTGCTGAATGGAGCTATGTCATATATTGTAACTAGCTGTGCACCATGATCAGAAAGACCATTCTCAACAGGCTGAGCATTTATCTGGTTAAACTTATCTTGGTCTATAAAGAAGTTATCTATCAGTGAGCTGCTATCCTTTACCACTCGAGTAGGAAAATCAATAACGGGTGTCAAATTGAAAGAACCGAGTAATACTTCAAGGTCATTTTTCCTATTACCCTCTTTCAGAGAATCTACATTGAAGTCCCCACAAATAATAATTTGCTTCCCCCTGTCTGACAGATAGCACAACAAGGAGTCCAAATTTTTCAGAAATAGATGAAAATTTTCTGATGGGGACCTATATACAGTTACAATTATAAATGTGCCTTTATTTAATTTAAGCTCACAGGCACATGCTTCTATATGTTTCTCTATACAAAACTTTTTTGTTTCTATACTTTTTGCACAATGATAACTTTTGACATATATGGCAACTCCTCCTTTCTCCATATTTTCTCTCATTACATGTGCAGAGAGCTTATATCCACTTACATTTACCTTATCCATATCAGTAACAATGTGATGCTCAGACAGGCATAGTATATCTATTTCATTCTCAGCTTCTAAATCTTCTAAACAAACCAGAAGCTCATCTACTTTATTCTTTAAACTCCCAATATTTTGATGAAATATACTTACATTATTTTTAATTATACTTTAATGAGAACCTTTCCTTATTCTGACATTTGCAGTACTCTCCTGTCTGAGTTTCTCATTGTGCTTAGGCCTAGTTCCTATACCAGTGGTCACACGGTGTTCAGAGAAGCAGATTATGTCAACTGGGTTGGGTGACTTTAATTCATCAATGCAATTACCTAGGTCTGAGATACAACTTGGTGGAGATAAAATTTCTGGTGATTGGTGAAAATTTATAATTGATAGCTGTGATTGGTGATCCAATGTGCTAGAATTGTGCTGTTTAATTTCTTTCCTAAACTGAAGATTTGTTTCAATCCTGACCTCTCGTAGAACTTGACATCTTTCTGTCTTACCTATCCTAAAAAAGGTGCTGCTCCAACACCTGTAACCACTGGTATTTTACCATTCATGGCAGTGCCTCCCCCCTTAAATTTCCTGCTATTACCCCAGCCAGTTTCCCCTTCCCTTTCCTGTTGAGATGTAGGCCGTGCCTGGTATAGTCCCACCTACTGAGATAATCAACAGGAAAAACGTTTGCGAGAAAAATCTTCCTTTGTAATGACATGCTCCTTATGTTGAACTGGATTTTTTATATCGAGTGTCTTCATTGTGACGTATCAGCAGTTGGTGACACATATGGGGAGCGCGCGTGGCGCGCGCCCCCTCTTGCAGGGTCGCCGGCATTGCCACTTGCACTGGCCCTGCCAGTTAGCCCACAGGCTATTCGTTCGTTTCTTTCGTCAGTCGACTCGGCTGAATCGAGTTATCGAGTAGTTGTACTTTCCTATGTAGCACGCGCGTCCGCGTCATCGTATTTTATGCGTTTCTGTCTGGCACATAGATAGCTAACACATTCCTATGAGAAAAGTCGCGGCCATTCTAGTGATCTCAGTACATTATTCTGTTCGGCATTTGTTTGAGAAAAGCCGCGAATATTCTACTGTTTTGTGATTTAAAAAAAACTAATGAGAGAGATTCTGCAATACAAGCAAACGAGCATAAACCCCCTTCAGGATCGTGATTCTGTTATGCAAGCGTTGTCTGTTTGTCCTAGATCTGACTGTCTTACTTTGCACACGCTGTACAAAATATTTGCCTGTATACCTGCAGCTATTGCTACAGTAGAAAGAAGTTTTTCAACATCGTGGCGTACAAAGACATGGCTGAGATTGACAAGGAATGGCTTAGCTCTCTTGAACACTCACCCTGACATTGATTGTCCTATTGAAGATGTAATTAACCAATTTACCGGGAAGAATAGGCAGATAGAAATTATCGTTTCAGGAAGAGAACCGCACTGTAACTTTTTTATATCATAAGATGGCATTGTCATTTATATGTGTATAATCAGTTTAAATAAAACTTTCTTAAACATTGCATGTTATTTTTTGTTACAGTAAGTAAAGGTACCTCAAGATATCTTTAGTGCTCCCTACTTGAGGTTTTTCCTTATCCGCCACTGGGTATCAGTCTTAGGTGGATTTAAAAAACTCATAATTCTTGCATGTTATCATATTCTGCTTCCGCCGCAAAGTGGTCTTCTGATGGTTGTGTGACCTGTATTTAAATTTATACCCATAATGCTCCAAAAGAAGATTTACTCACCGCTGAAATCGACTATATTCGCGTTCAGCTCTATGATTTTATTTTCAGCTCAAGAAGTCCTAATGCCTGAACAGTCTCTGGGAGGTATCCTAAACTGCTGGGAACATTCACAGTTTTATAACTGGATTCACTGCGGGGAAAAATCCATATAGAATACTGATTAATCTGTCATTAATTTACGAATTCGTTGCGATATTACACTCAACATGCATCGCTCTGGTTGGCAGAATGTCCACTTGCTGATTCAATTCATAGATTTTCTCAGAATTATGCTCCAGCACTTGAACCCTTGAGAAAGCTATTAGTGATCCTAACAAAGCTTATTGCCTAAATTCCACTGCCTCTTCTGTTGTTTTTATTCTGTTTTAAAGATATTAGTGCTTGCACATAACTGAAACCTTTTTACACATCGTTTTCTATACACATTTAAATCATCAATGTCACAGAAGCCAGGAGCTATTACCACAACTTCCCCACTTCCAAGGTGTAGTTTATTGTTTACCTCAGTGACATTAATAGCTAATTTACACTAGTGTATGTTTCCATACTGGTCAGTGCACTACTCCACTCCCCCTTGCTTCGATCTGTTGGAGGAAAGTAGTTCGCTTTTAATGTAGATGAACGTTCTTTTGTAGTTAGAGTGTACGGCACCACATCTAGACCTCAAGTGATGCAGTAAAACTGCTTGTTTTTTCTGTGATCATCGGGAGATACATTAGACATATATGATCTCAGAGGAATGAAATGAAGTCTTGACAGCGTAAAAAATTGTAGAATATCTGGTTCTTATCAGTGAAGTAATGAAACAATTATTCTGGTGGTCTCAAATCGCTGAATGAGTCAAAGTAGTAGATGGTATTTAGTTTTTTTTATCTTACACAACTTAGTGAGTCCCATATCCCCACCACAACATCTAAATTGACAATTTCACATTCTCTGGATTTCCACATCATCTTTGACAATGTATCTGGCATAAACATACCGCAAAATCTTGGGACTTCGAGTATTCTGATGAGTTAAAGCAGATCTATATTTGTAAGCAGTTTGCCCGGTACTAATTGTATGAGCTTTTTCTATGAACAGCCCAAGCCCTTTGCTGTGTGGTTTAAAACATAGTCCTTTACCGATATCAGTGGCCTCCATTGCCATATTATGCCTTTTAGCATATGCTTCTCTGCACTTCACGCATTCTTTTCTTTTTGAGTGAAGACAGTGAATTCTACTTCTAATGAAACAGTGACCAACTGCTCAGCAAATGCAGGGACTAGAAACAGGATTATTCCACAAGATGTCTTTGATGGTGATGGAACGCTAGGTATTTTAACACGTCTTTTTCTTTCTCCTTTCTGTCTCAAGCCACCTTTCGCCTCTGCCACTGCTGATTGGACGCTATTTTCCTTTAGGCTTTTCTTCTTCTTTAGTATGTGATGAGCTGAGTTCATAATTTATTCCAGCACTCAATTTAAGTTTGGCACAAATTGCCTTATCAACGACTAATGATGCAGTATATTGCTCTATACCAATATCCTTTCCTTGACGTTTCTGCCTAGATTTATCAGCTAATATTAGGCTCACAACGACATAATCTTTATTTTGCCATAAACAAAACTGTACTCCTCACATGCATTATCTAGTATATTAATTCCCTCACCACCATGAGCTAGGCGCTTTTTCAAGTTTGTTTCAGGTCCACAGAAATTGCATCCAGGAATATGAAGTCCAGCTGCTAGGTTACCAAGGATACCACATCCACGGCTACTGATGACTTTCCTAGCAGTCATTTCCTGCTATTGTGTGGTGCGGGTTGATGTCCTATCATACAGCAAAATAAGAGTGTTCACCCAGTTGTAGTGCTTTGATGAGAAACTGAGCCAATTATATAATGCTTTGCTCCCTCAATATCTTATGACCCACTCTACAAGGATGTACGGTTCAGAGCTTTTCTGTTATTCCTCTGTCTAAAAACTTCCTGCAATGTCTTCACCATCACAGTCGCGTAAGATGTAAGTTCCCAGATTTGTGTGCTGCACTTTGGAAACTGTAAATGTCTCCATTGGCCAGTTAAGCAGATAGGACTTATCAAACACAGTTTCATATTTCGAAATGAGTAACAAATCATCTGTGTTTAATTTTTGCTTGTTTGGATCCACCATCTTAATATGATTGTATACTGTATTTAGAAGCCCATTATCATGGATATCGATAGGTCCAATCTCACTTGCATGATGAATACCTAATCCAGTTATACTCATCAATGATTTATGGTAGAATGTCTCCATCCAAATCCGGTTTTCGATCATCTTGTTCAATCATTCAACAATACTAACTTTAAAATGAGGATCATTGAGTAGCAGTGTATTCCATATCATTTAATTATTGTTTTTAAATGGCTAATGTAAAATTTACCTCCATGATCATTTTGTAGGTTGTCAGGACATCGATTCATTCCAGTCTGTAGCAATTGTTCAAACACCTCTGCAACCTCCTTCCCTGATTTTACCTTCACAGGTAGAGTCTAAGCGAATTTGGGATATATACCTATGGCCATCGTAATATACTTGAAACCTTTATTCGATCATGAATATTCATGTATATCTATGAGAACAGTGTGCCATAAACCATCCTATCCCTATTTTATCACATGTCTGTAAGGGAATGCTGGCCTGTGGAGCTCATGAACAACTGTGTCCATAATTAGTCAAGCATATGTCTTTCTCGAAGCTCTGTAAAGACTGATACCATTTTATTCGTGTGATCTGTATTCTTTGTGGTAGCTGGTACTGTAAGTAGTCGTAATTGTTCTATGATTTCATTTGGGACATCATAACATTTATACTACAGAGGTACATTCTTCAGTCTTTGATGCTGAACTTCAACCATTTCGCCTGCTCTATAGCTGCTAACGCCCCAATTATGTTTTTGTGTTTGTCTTTGAGACAATCATTCATCCTTTAGTGGCATTGCCCTTCCTATGCACTTTAGTCATAGGTAATATTTCATCATAATCTTATCTTTTTCGGGAAATACTTTTTGACACGCAGAGCTTCTAAGTATATTGGCTTTAATAAATGAGGAGCTCTTTCAGATTCCTTGTTCCCGACTTGCATTGCATTCCCAGTTAAATGTATTGGGTAATTCTCTATGTGGTTTCTTCCAGCCCATATTCTCTATCTAACTCGCATTATTATCACAGTTCATGAAATCAGTAACAGAACATACTCTCTCTTCTTTTCCTTCCTCTTTTCTTCTTCTTTTCAGCGTCCATCCATCGTGTGTGACATACTTTTCAGACCTTCAGTTACTGGTTTAAATTTTTCGAAGAGAGATTGATCTCATTGAAACTGCCCAAATTTTAACAACCATAATTTCCATCTAAGAGCTTTCTTGCTTCAGTAACTTTATACTTTGTCGACGACATGCTGAGGTGTGCCAAACCATTTTTTATATTGCATGCAACGTACATATACTCTGAGACTAATAGTGATGATGACAGTCAAGTGCATCAGCTATTATCTTGATATACCTATGTATATTCATTAGTTTTGTGTTAACTTTTTCTATTTTCTCATTGACATGGAGTTCAGATTGCTGTTTTCTAGCATTCAACTGCTTCAACACCTCACCACGTCTAGCAACTGCCTCAGTAAGACTTTCCAGTACCATTAATTTAGTAGTGATTGCCTCGATTTTGCTGTCAACGTATAGGTGTAAGTGCTTTGCACCATCTGAATGAGTATGCAATACACATGAAAAATTGTCAGTAACATAGACACTGCAATATCGTATTTATCTGCTGATACCAGGGACGACATGTGGAGTTTGGGTCTGGCTGTGAGTTATGCACAGCTAGCTAAATGGTAAGGCGACTGCTCGCGATAAATGAGAAATCCAGGTTCGAATCCTGGTCTGGCACAGATTTTCATTGTCATCATTCCATTCTACAGCTGATGGTAATACATATCATTTGATGTGTTTCGTAAATATCGTAAACTGTCCCTATGAAACGTCCCCTTTGAAAAATTATACACGACTGTGCTTAAACTGATACACAATATTTTTAGCGCAACGCAATCTGACTTTCAAAAATCCCTACAAAAGAATGGCTCTGACTAACATTAACCTATACCTTTCACAAATCACTTACCTCACCAAAAATCTTCGTTACTCGGACTACTACAATACAGCGAGCGCCACTACTGCCAGCTAAATAAAATATTCAAACTACTGAAGGCACTAACTACTGATAGGCGTAGTTAGCAAATGAAAGATTTTAATAGAGAACAAACAATGTATTTACCTTAATAATGTTGAAAACTCATAATATACATAGCACTTCATGACACCCAGTTTTAAAAATTTCATAACTCCGCCATCTCTCACCCCACATCCACCACTGCTGGCGGCTCACATCCAACTGCGCAACGCTACGCGCTGTTCACATCCAGCTGCCGCTGCCCAACACTACAATGGCAGACAACAATGCAAACTAGCCACAGACTGCACACAGCACAGGCAGTGATTTTCATACAGAGGTGGTGTTACCAATACAAAAACCTAAACAGCCTACTTACACCTAGTGTACAGCATACTGATACAGTTACATTTTGGTATACTGTCTTTTAAGCAAAATTTCATTGAAGTTGCATCTATACTGGCCCTTCTTCTGTTTCGTAGTTTTATCGATAACCAGAAAGCCAGACATGGCGTGAGTTATCCCAGTAATGTCCGCCCCCAGTAGCTGAGTGGTCAGCATGACGGAATGTCAATCCTAAGGGCTTGGGCTCGATTCCTGGCTGGGTCGAGATTTCATCTGCTCAGGGACTGGGTGTTGTGTTGTCTTAATCATCATCATTTCGTCCCCATCGACGCGAAAGTTTCCGAAGTGGCGTCAAATCGAAAGACTTGCACCCAGCCAACAGTCTACCTGACGGGAGGCCCTAGTCACACGACATTTACCATTCCATCCCAGTAATCCCCACCTGCAGTAATGAATTTGTGGGTGTTGGAGAAAACAATTCCTTTATTCCCACATATATTTAGCGATAACTTAACATGTACTGAAAGAAAAAACAGAAGTTACACACAAGCCAAGAATAAAGATATTGACAGCAGAGTTATGGAGCAGCACATAAATATAGACACCAAGGATTTTTTTCTTTTCTTTTAACACTTCCTCCAAAAGAAAAACAATCATGAAATTATTGCTTTGTCTCTTGCATGCCAATTTCTGAACATAGAAAATTAAATCGAACTCGTTCAAGGGGTTTCGTCAAAATATCTGCCAACTGGTTGTGTCCATCAATGTGTTCCAAGAAAATCTCACCATTCAGATATCTTTCACAAACATAGAAATGTCGGACCTCTATATGTTTAGAACGTCGATGATATTCTGGATTTTTTGCCAACTTCAATGCACTAGCATTGTCAATGTAAAGAACAGGAGGCTGCCCCGACATTTCCACTAATTCTGATAGCAGACGACGTAACCAAACTAACTCTTTCGGTCCTTCACTAGCTGCAATTATTTCCGCCTCGGTTGTGGATGTGGCCACTACTTTCTGCAGCTGACTTGTCCAAGACACTGCACCACCTGAGTACTTTGCAAGAATTCCAGTTGTTGAGCGCCTTGTCCGGTTATCACCTGCGAAATCTGCATCAGCGTAAATCTTTAACTCTTCTTTTTTATTATATACAATTCCAAAATTTAAGGTCCCTTTCAAATACCGGAAAATGCGCTTTACTCTATTCCAGTCTTCAGTGGTTGGTTTCTCCATAGCTCGAGCAGCTTTATTGACTGCAAAAGTGATGTCTGGACGAGTTACTGTTGAAAGGTACATGAGACAACCAATTGCTTCACGGTAGGGTACAGATGACGAAACTTCTTCGTTTTGATTATTGCCCTCACGTCCAATAGGAGTTGAGATTGTATTGCATTCTGCCATTCGAAATCTTTGCAGAATTTCTTCTGTGTGTTTCTCTTGACTTATCATTATTGCTCCATCTTCATATTGCTTTATTTTTATGCCAAGAAAATTGTCAAGACTGCCAGTTGTTATTTCGAATTCATGTTGTAAAACATCCATAAAAACAGCAATTTCTTTCTTCTTACTGCCGACAATCAGGCCATCATCGACGTAGATTGCGACATAAAGGCTATTTCCATTCTGTCTACGATAAAATAGGCATGGGTCTGCATCACTGTCTGAAAAACCAGCTTTCTTCATGAATTCAACAAAACGTTTGTTCCAGTAACGCGGCGCTTGCTTCAACCCATAAAGACTCTTTTTTAAGAAACACACTCGACCTGTACCATCTTCGTAACCTTCTGGTTGTTCCATATGTACTTCATCTTCAAGTATTCCATTCAAAAAAGCTGTCTTTACATCGAATTGTTCTAGCAGCATTTTCTTTGAAGCAGCTACAGCCAACAGAGTTCGTATGGTGTCATAACGTGACACAGGGCTAAAGGCGTCGTCATAATCAATTCCTGCTTTCTGAATACAGCCTTTTGCAACCAATCTGGCTTTAAAGCGAGTACCTCCATTGACTGCGACCTTTCGCCGTAGAACCCAGCGGTTTTGCAATACTTTGGCATTCTTCGGACGGTCAACCAGCACCCAGGTATTGTTTCTCTTTACTGATTGAAGTTCTTCACTAATAGCTTGCATCCATTCTTCCTTCTCGTTTGACTGCAATATTTCTGAAAAACAGTTTGGATCTTTGTATTCAAGTGCATCAACTTTTGTTGCCATACAAAATCCACCACTTTTTATCCAGGTTGGTTTTCTTCGTTGTCTTTTATTCTTCTGTTTCTCTTCATTAGAAGATTCAGCAGCTTCTGCTTTTAGAAATTCTGTTAATTCTTTATTTTCATCAGATTCACTCGACTCTTGACTTTCTCTAGAATCGAGAGTGCCAGTTTTTTCTTGAGTTTGGCTTCCTCCAGAAGTGTACAGCCTAGGAGATTTACATTGGTCGTCTTTAGATGAATTCGGATCATTAAATTCATCCTGAGGGACTTCAGATTCAACATGATCACTATATTCAACATGATCACTATGTAAATCACAAACAATTTCTGGCTTAAATTTCACAACGTGACTTAACACCACTTTTCTTTTAGATGGAATCCAAACTCTAAACCCATCTTTGTCATTAACATCTCCAACAAGTCGTCTAGCCGGCCGGGGTGGCCAAGCGGTTAAAGGCGCTACAGTCTGGAACCGCGCGGCCGCTACGGTCGCAGGTTCGAATCCTGCCTCGGGCATGGATGTGTGTGATGTCCTTAGGTTAGTTAGGTTTAAGTAGTTCTAAGTTCTAGGGGACTGATGACCTTAGAAGTTAAGTCCCATAGTGCTCAGAGCCATTTGAACCAAGTCGTCTAAAAACTGCCTTATCATCGAACTTGGAACGGAATTGTTTGTTAATGTGAACACAGCAGCCTGTGCCAAAAATTCTGAGATGATCAAGTCGTCCTACTGGTCGATTAAACCATAGTTCATAAGGGGTTTTATTTTCAACTGAAGATTTTCCAGTACGATTTATTAGGTAGACTGCTGTGTTACATGCCTCTGCCCACAACCTTTTAGGTAATTTACTCGGATTTAGCATTGACCGGGCAGCTTCAACAATGGTCCTATTTTCCTGTTCAGCCACACTATTTTGTTCAGGAGTGTAAGGAGGAATCAGTAGCTCTATTCCCCTGTCTGCAAGCAGTTCACTCACATTCTTATTGTTAAATTCTTTGCCACCATCACATGTAAATTGTTTGACAACATGTCCATTAGTTCGTGCTTCATTTAAAAACTGCTTAAGCACAGTACACACTTCTCTTTTGTGTCTTAAAAAGAAAATTCGACGAAATTTACTAAAATCGTCTTTGAAACATACATAATAATGCTTACCTCCAAAAGATTTCGTGCTCATTGGTCCATTGACATCCACGTGGATTAACTCCCCAGTACTGGTAGCGCGTATTGTTCATGTTTTGAATGGCAGCCTATGCATCTTTCCAACCGCACAGACGTCACAAAATTCACTCTTGGCATCGTCCACATTAATGTTCATTCATTTTAAAATATTCGTATGTTGTTTATTTTGATGACCAAACCTTTCATGGTACACTTGCAATGTTTCGGATGAAGTCATCAAGCTCACACAATTCATTTTTGCATTTATAACAACACACATGTTCAACACATAAAGTCCATTTTTCACATAACCTGTCATAACAATATTGCCACTGACTTGTTTTCGAACACAGACATGATTATAACTAAAATTAGTACTGTAGCCTCTGCAGGCAATGGCTCTCACAGAGAACAAATTAGCACTTGCATCAGGGACGTACTAAACATTGTCCATTCTAGCATTGCATGATTTATTGTTTCGTCGAATTTGGATGTAAACTGTTCCTTGACCGTACGCACACATTTTGACATTTTGTTTTCCCAATTAAATGACTTGAGGAACATCAAATTAACTACACGAAACAAAATACTGTTTGTTGGGAGTGATATGATTTGTAGCGCCACTGTCGCAATACCATTTATTTGGGTCACTGTGATTACTGGTACAAACACCCATAGCGTATGAAGTAAATGCAGCGACTTCACTTTCTCACTTCTTCTCTTTTCTTTTATTGCTGTCACGAGTGTTCTGTGGACACTCTGCTGCCCAGTGACCTAATTGTTTGCATATATTACACGGAAACTTCTGTTTTAATTGTGACTTCGTCATCTTTACTTGCTGATTACTTGTTTGCCTTTTCTTGTTTTAGAAACGACAAAAGCTGCACTTCCATTAATGTCTTGTTCACACAGTTCAATAGTACAGAGTTTTTCAATCAATAAATTAAAGCTTTGCTTTTCTGTCGGTATTGTATCCCAGAGATCCTTAAAATTGTCGTAGTCTTTTCCCAGTGTAGACAAAATTCGACCATTTAAGATTCTTTCAGATAGCGTATTTTCTTCATGTTTTGCTAATTCATAGTTCAGGTCCACAAATAACTTTTGCAGTTTTGCCACATGTGCACTAATATCTTCCGTTTCATCATGTTTAACATGGAAAAATGTTTCAATCAACATATTCAAATGCTGAGTACTGCTACGTTCAAATCGGACGCGTCATTTGTCCCAGATTTCTTTAGCATTCTTGCACGTTAAGACGAGTTCTGCAACAGGTTTACTTAGTGCACTTGCTATAAGACTTGCTGCCTTTGCGTCGTCCTTGTGCCATTCCACATACGCTTCTTTTTGTGCACTTGTCGCATCTTGCGGCAACTCTACACGTTCACGTGTACCGTTAATAATATCTTCTAGTCCATATGAACGCAGCACCATAGAAATATGCCATTTCCATTTGGCCCAGTCGTCAGGTCCTTCAAACTTACCAATGCTGACCTTATAATCGCCGCTATCAGTCATGTTTCTTTACAGACATAAGGTGATTTCAAATATTGTTTTAACTAAACTATGTTGTTTGCCTTTACACGTGTACTGGGCCCATAACCTGATTAAAAATATTATTTAAAGGCAAGAAAACATTTTTATTAATGTTATGTTAAAAGAAATGAAAAAATTCCTTGACGTCTATATTTATGTGCTGCTCCATGACTCTGCTGTCAATATCTTTATTCTTGGCTTGTGTGTAACTTCTGTGTTTTCTTTCAGTAAATGTGTTTTTTTTCGTATCCAAGGTGTAACTACAAAGCTAATAAAATGTTTTCTTGCCTTTAAAATAATATTTTTAATCAGGTTATGGGCCCAGTACACGTGTAAAGGCAAACAACATAGTTTAGTTAATACAATAACAAAAATTTCATTCTGTTGAATTCATGAAGAAAGCTGGTTTTTCAGACAGTGATGCAGACCCATGCCTATTTTATCGTAGACAGAATGGAAATAGCCTTTATGTCGCAATCTACGTCGATGATGGCCTGATTGTCGGCAGTAAGAAGAAAGAAATTGCTGTTTTTATGGATGTTTTACAACATGAATTCGAAATAACAACTGGCAGTCTTGACAATTTTCTTGGCATAAAAATAAAGCAATATGAAGATGGAGCAATAATGATAAGTCAAGAGAAACACACAGAAGAAATTCTGCAAAGATTTCGAATGGCAGAATGCAATACAATCTCAACTCCTATTGGACGTGAGGGCAATAATCAAAACGAAGAAGTTTCGTCATCTGTACCCTACCGTGAAGCAATTGGTTGTCTCATGTACCTTTCAACAGTAACTCGTCCAGACATCACTTTTGCAGTCAATGAAGCTGCTCGAGCTATGGAGAAACCAACCACTGAAGACTGGAATAGAGTAAAGCGCATTTTCCGGTATTTGAAAGGGACCTTAAATTTTGGAATTGTATATAATAAAAAAGAAGAGTTAAAGATTTACGCTGATGCAGATTTCGCAGGTGATAACCGGACAAGGCGCTCAACAACTGGAATTCTTGCAAAGTACTCAGGTGGTGCAGTGTCTTGGACAAGTCAGCTGCAGAAAGTAGTGGCCACATCCACAACCGAGGCGGAAATAATTGCAGCTAGTGAAGGAGCGAAAGAGTTAGTTTGGTTACGTCGTCTGCTATCAGAATTAGTGGAAATGTTGGGGCAGCCTCCAGTTCTTTACATTGACAACGCTAGTGCATTGAAGTTGGCAAAAAATCCAGAATATCATCGACGTTCTAAACATATAGAGGTCCGACATTTCTATGTTTGTGAAAGATATCTGAATGGTGAGATTTTCTTGGAACACATTGATGGACACAACCAGTTGGCAGATATTTTGACGAAACCCCTTGAACAAGTTCGATTTAATTTTCTATGTTCAGAAATTGGCATGCAAGAGACAAAGCAATAATTTCATGATTGTTTTTCTTTTGGAGGAAGTGTTAAAAGAAAGGAAAAAATTCCTTGGCTTCTATATTTATGTGCTGCCCCATGACTCTGCTGTCAATATCTTTATTCTTGGCTTGTGTGTAACTCCTGTGTTTTCTTTCAGTAAATGTGTTTTTTTTTCGTATCCAGGGTGTAATTACAAAGCTAATAAAATGTTTTCTTGCCTTTAAAATAATATTTTTCATCACTACACACATGTATGAATTGTGTAGACATGAACAGCACGGAATAACTAACAAAAGCTAAGTCAAAGAATAACTATATCACTGCACGTAAATTAACACTTCACGGAATGTTTATGAAGCTCTGTACACTTGTAGGGATCGATTGTCAGAAATAGGTCACTATAAATTCACTGAATGACATGTCAGTTCCTACAGGTGCTTGGTTAATATGCCTGAAATTGAGATTGCCCTATTTGAAAGCGATAATAAGGTTCACATTATCCGGAACCAATTGCTTCTGAACAGTGTCTGATTCAGATAAAATATATTGACTTGCTTAAGCTGGGTTTACACTAGCAAGTCGCTTGCAGAAGTTATTGCTGCAAGTTATTGCTAGCCGCTTGCAGCTGTGTTTACACAGCAGCGCAAGAACTAAGCAAGATTCTTCCGCAAGTTCTTTGGCAAGAAACTTGCGTCAACAACTTGCTGATACTGTTTACATATGCTTTCAGTACCACTACGAGTGTCAGCCAAAGTGTAAAATGACAAGTAGGCATGTGAGATATGCTGCACCTCTTGTAATTGTAATGCAAAACGTGAAAAACAAAAAGAGAAGTATTTTGGTTAGAGAGTAGATAATGAGAAGATCGCAAAATGGTGCCTGTAATAACCTTTTTCAAGAACTTAGTATCGAGAGCATGGATACTTTTGCAGAATGTCCTCAAATGATCCTGAGTATTTGTTGATGTTAATAGCGCCCGTCATATCAAAACGAGACACAAATTTCGGTACTGCTATTTTAGCAAAGGAACGTTTGCTAGTCACTCTATGATTTATAGCTACCGGTGAGCTACGAATAAAATAGGCATTTCATTTATTTATGTGAAACATACAACCAAAAAAAGTTTGAATTTTGAAATCTTTTCTTTGTAGGAGACTCATACAAGTCCCTAATGTACTTGTTTCATATTTCCGCCTGCACGATTTCTCTGATCGTACCCGATGTATGTAGAGCCTTTTTTAAAATCTTGGAAATGGAAAATTATTTGAATGTATGTGAAAACACAGCAATGAAATTAAATTTTTATTAAAATAAACTGCATTTTACAGAATGATATGCTTATAAAAATGTTTTTTTTTCTAATGCTCATAAAATAGAAAGTGAATAGCTAAGTAAATAGAACATGTAATAATTACACATCGTCTTTTTCTAGACTCCTAAAACAACAAGCGAGTGGATGCAGGTGGCAAAGGGGTTGTGTCTCCAAGTTATGCTACTTTCTATGTACTTCTTTTTAGATGTGTTCACACTGGAAGTGGAAAACGTGCAGCAAGTCACTTCCGCAATAAATTGCTACAGTCGCAAGTCGACTTGGCGATATGTTTACACTCGCAAATCGCGCGGCAAGTTCCTCCGCGCAAGTAAATTGCTGCAATAACTTGCTAGTGTAAACCGAGCATTATGGTGGCCAAAGCAAGAATATCTCTGGATCTCATTCTGGTTTTCCACTGTGACGTCATCAAATATGAAAACGCCATTTTTCAGGTGGTGGAATATCATTGCTGTTGCTGAATTTCTGGAATGCTGCACCCTCAATGACATGCAAAATCTCCTACCATAGCTGACATTTTGGCTGAATGGGGTTTGAAAACGTATATACTTGTTCAAAGAGGACTTCCTCAGTATGTGTTAACACTATGAGAACAAAATTAGTCTTCCCACAGTCTGAAGGTCCAATAATTAAAGCACTTATGTTATTGGGAAATAATGATCCATTCTTCTTCCTCTTCTTCCGGTTTCCAGCACCATATCTGCAAGACAAATAGCTTACTACAAGACCCTTGTTATGAGATTGTTTCATCCACTCAATCATGGTCGTAACTGTTCATTTACATTATAACACTAGGGATTTTATGCATCAACAGGAAAGACACGTAGCACTCTTAAAATTTTATTTTAATTTGTAAATAATTACATTTACCTAGGTATATAAACAAAGTTTAATAAGATAATAGTTTTTTGCCACATCTGAGAAAGTTGAGTCATGCATTTCCACCTCTATTGATGCACTGCATGCATCATAGAGCTGAGCTATGATTTTTTTCTGATGGGTGGGGCGAGCTAATTTCCGTGGATTACTCCACAATATCTCATAGTATCGGTGGACATATGGCTGCCACCTTAGTTAACACTCTAGCTTATGGTGTGCTGCATAGGTGGTATATACTATTCACATTTGAATAAAGGCTTTAGATACATACATTCTGTCTGGTTTACTAGTGGTATGTTCCCCTAGCCTATTTGAGGAAAACACCTACAAACCTGACAATGCTTTTGTTTAACTTTCTCATAGTTTTGTTTACGACAGCAAATATTTTTTTCAAGTATTGATTTTATTACAGAACACCATCTCATAACAGACATATGCAATCCATTTGGTCTGTGTGCATTCAATATGTCAGAAATTTACATTACAGTTCCAACAATTTTTATGCCAATAAAGAACAACATAACATTAAAAATGACATTTCTGTGTACAGCTATATTTACATAACATGTTTATTCACTTCTGTATAAATTTATCCACTGTGTAATAGCATATTTCTACCAGTGCCTGGTATTGCTCTTTTTCCTGTGAACATAACATTGTCTACATTAACTAGTTCACTTTATTCATTACAAACATTTATTCCCATATTTTGAGTAGCCTGGGATGCAATTTGTCAATGTGTAAAGAGCATAAAGTTTTTCATTTTTTTTGGTGCTGTATGAATGAGTAAGATTATTTTCCCCAAATGACTGCTCTCTGGTGTACAATAAAAAAAGATAATAATTTCATAAACACAAGAGCATGAGAGAAAGTAATGCCCCTGAATTTCTTATTTTATTTTTAAAATTGGTTGAAGTATTACATGTAATAAATATTAATCAGTCGACTTTACTACTTCACTGACATAAGTTGCAACCATATGCTGCCAGAGAGGTCTTAATCCTAGCATGCAGCATGGTGGTGGTTGATGTAATTATGATGCTGCATGAGAAACAGACATGCAAAAAAACTGCAAGCATGAATTCGTAGACTTCATATACACATGGAGCACTCTCACCTTCAGCATGACAGTGCCAAACCATAGACGAGCACTGTGATATCTGCAACTATCTGATGCCTTGGGTTCAATGTCATTGATCATCCTCCATATAGCCTCAATTTGGCCATTTGTGATTATCATCTGTTTCCAAAACTTAAAGAACACTTTTGAGAACTTCACTTTGGTGGAGATGAAATGTAGCAGGCAGAGGTGAGGCTGTTGATCTGACAACAAAGTTAAAAATTCTACAGTAAAGGTATCAACAAACTGGTCTCTCACTGTGAGTAATAGCTTCACATGTTGAGAAATAAATATGTACAAATGAAGACTAAAGGTGTAGAATGTTAATAATGCTTGTTTTATTGAGAAAGTTTCAGGAGTTTTCACATAAAAAATTCGGAGGCTTTACTTTCCAGTACCCTTTTATTTAGGAATGGGAGAGTTATTAGTTTTAGGTTTCTAAGCTATGGGCTACATGTTTCTTATGTCATACCCTGCACATACACTCCTGGAAATGGAAAAAAGAACACATTGACACCGGTGTGTCAGACCCACCATATTTGCTCCGGACACTGCGAGAGGGCTGTACAAGCAATGATCACACGCACGGCACAGCGGACACACCAGGAACCGCGGTGTTGGCTGTCGAATGGCGCTAGCTGCGCAGCATTTGTGCACCGCCGCCGTCAGTGTCAGCCAGTTTGCCGTGGCATACGGAGCTCCATCGCAGTCTTTAACACTGGTAGCATGCCACGACAGCGTGGACGTGAACCGTATGTGCAGTTGACGGACTTTGAGCGAGGGCGTATAGTGGGCATGCGGGAGGCCGGGTGGACGTACTGCCGAATTGCTCAACACGTGCGGCGTGAGGTCTCCACAGTACATCGATGTTGTCGCCAGTGGTCGGCGGAAGGTGCACGTGCCCGTCGACCTGGGACCGGACCGCAGCGACGCACGGATGCACGCCAAGACCGTAGGATCCTACGCAGTGCCGTAGGGGACCGCACCGCCACTTCCCAGCAAATTACGGACACTGTTGCTCCTGGGGTATCGGCGAGGACCATTCGCAACCGTCTCCATGAAGCTGGGCTACGGTCCCGCACACCGTTAGGCCGTCTTCCGCTCACGCCCCAACATCGTGCAGCCCGCCTCCAGTGGTGTCGCGACAGGCGTGAATGGAGGGACGAATGGAGACGTGTCGTCTTCAGCGATGAGAGTCGCTTCTGCCTTGGTGCCAATGATGGTCGTATGCGTGTTTGGCGCCGTGCAGGTGAGCGCCACAATCAGGACTGCATACGACCGAGGCACACAGGGCCAACACCCGGCATCATGGTGTGGGGAGCGATCTCCTACACTGGCCGTACACCACTGGTGATCGTCGAGGGGACACTGAATAGTGCACGGTACATCCAAACCGTCATCGAACCCATCGTTCTACCATTCCTAGACCGGCAAGGGAACTTGCTGTTCCAACAGGACAATGCACGTCCGCATGTATCCCGTGCCACCCAACGTGCTCTAGAAGGTGTAAGTCAACTACCCTGGCCAGCAAGATCTCCGGATCTGTCCCCCATTGCGCATGTTTGGGACTGGATGAAGCGTCGTCTCACGCGGTCTGCACGTCCAGCACGAACGCTGGTCCAACTGAGGCGCCAGGTGGAAATGGCATGGCAAGCCGTTCCACAGGACTACATCCAGCATCTCTACGATCGTCTCCATGGGAGAATAGCAGCCTGCATTGCTGCGAAAGGTGGATATACACTGTACTAGTGCCGACATTGTGCATGCTCTGTCACCTGTGTCTATGTGCCTGTGGTTCTGTCAGTGTGATCATGTGATGTATCTGACCCCAGGAATGTGTCAATAAAGTTTCCCCTTCCTGGGACGATGAATTCACGGTGTTCTTATTTCAATTTCCAGGAGTGTATTTCGAATGATTTTGTTCTGTATATTTACTTTTCACATGTGTTTCTTCAAAAACAATGTCATAGCTTATAATAGTCTGAATTAACTTCTATGTGCTATTTTCTTTGTGTTAATGTAAGCTGCAATTGATTCGAATTGTGAACGCAAAGCTGCTTAATTCGTTTGCTAAGTGCACTGTGTGCATGTGGCAGCTCTAATTTTTGTGAGTCCCAAGCTACATAATTTGTATGCTAAGTGTTCTGCATGTATGTGCCAGCTCCTCCTAAGAAATTGACAGAATGAAATTTTTATTATTGTATTAACTAAACTATGTTGTTTGCCTTTACATGTGTACTGGGCCCATAACCTGATTAAAAATATTATTTTAAAGGCAAGAAAACATTTTATTAGCTTTGTAATTACACCCTGGATACGAAAAAAACACATTTACTGAAAGAAAACACAGAAGTATGTGAATAATCTTAATTTGATGGCATTTTTACTAGTTGCTTCAGAGCTGCATCTTGTTACGTTTAGACATATTTGGATTCAACTCATATTTCTGAAATCAAGTTTATAAATTATTGAAAATACTAAGCACTGATTCAGGAATTTCTTTTGTTCCCTGATTCTCAGCTAATGGAGAAATATCATGGGAAACGAAACTGATGGAAAGCTGATATTTACTGGTACATCACTCACATAGAACTAAAAAGGACTGGGTTTAGTATGGAGCCTTGTGAGACACACTGAGATATGATTGTCAGAACACAATTTTTTCTGTTTAAAGTAGTGATTACTTTTTTCTGTTCTTTAAGTTAGATTTAGGTCATGTTACAGCATAGTGCCTAATACCTTAACTATCAAGTCTGTAAATAAGCAAGGCATGGTTTTTACAGAAGATTCCTGTAACTGTATTGCTCACCTCCGGTAATGTGCTTATGATGCCCATAAAGCTGTTTACCACATCTATTGTGCTTTCTCTCTGCTGAAAATCAAATCGCTTGCTTAATACTATATCATGTTTTACCGTGAAATGTAGATTTGGGTAACAGCAACTTCATGGCTGAGAGGACTGACACAAGACAATATCTGGCGACCTCTCTCGGTTCTTTTATGAAAAGTAGTTTCACTTGAGCACCTCTGGGAAAAGCCCTCTTCTAAACATTTGTTACTTTCCTGAGCTAATGGGTTTGCAATTCACTATGAAGTGATATGAAACAGAATTTTATAATGTTAAATTAATAAACAATTTATGGCAACTATTTGTTTACTAAAGTGTACTAGCTGCACATGTAACATTGTATTAATGTAGATATTTGTAGTCCACAGCATTGTATTGATCTTATTATATACATATATATACATACATACATACATATATATATACATGTGTGTGTGTGTCTAATTTTTAACTTTCTGTATCATTTATTGACCTGTCCTATATTTGTACAAGAAGTCACAGGACCAAAACTAAATAAATAAATAAATATTTTACCCCAACCCAGAGAATTTTTATTTTTTTATGATAAGATTGCGTTCCTTACCTTCTTCACTGAAACTTCAGAATATTTTATAAGCCACTTAGAATTCTCATAAAGGCAAAAAAGATTTATACTTTAGATTTTGTTACATTTATAAAAAATTCATTGAAACATTCAAGTATTTGAGTTGGACTTACAATAATCTTTACTTCAAAATTAATTTTTTTCTTCGTTATAGGCTTGCAATACAGCGGCCGAACTCCCCCGCATGGGGCCTCCCAGCCAACAATGCCATATGATCATTTCCATTTTTTTAACACACAATTCAGATTTAAGTTCGCTGTGCTAAATTTCTTTTTATATTTAATTTGTTATTGAATTGCCTCTTTTTAGTATGTTAATAAATAAAACAGAATGATCTCAGATACTTAAATACACACACAATTTATACACATCTTCATACACATTCTTTTCTTTGCCTGACTACAAATACATGGTTGTAAATGAATTTTCCAGTCGGACAATATCAGTTGTTGATGATCTTAAAACACTACATGAAATACAATGCCTGACAAAAATCGTGAAGCACTTATGGGTTGAGAGGGTATATGATGTTATTTCAGTGACTACAATATCGAGTTAAATTCACAAAAAACTTGGCAGTATGAGCCCACTCATAAGGCGTTGTACCTCTCCTGGCCGGAACATGCACTGATTCATTTGGGAAGGGTATTGTATCCTCTTCTGAGGCAAGCTGGCCCACAACTGTTGTAACTCGTTCTTAATATCATGGGTAGTGATACTGGTACTGGGCCAGAGTTGTCTTAATCGATTCCATACTCGTTTTGTTGGGGACAAACTGAGGATATTTTTGGCCACAGGAGTAACTCAAAATCACGAAGAGTTCATAGAGACATTTGCCATGTGAGGACGAGTATTATTCTGTCGAAAAATAGCACCACTACACTGTTGTATGAGAGGTAACACATGAGGGTGCAAGATTACCATGTTCTGCCAGAACTCCCTTAACCATTGTGAACCATGACCTGAAATTATACTCAATGGCTTCCCATACCATGACATTAGAGGTAACACCTCTGTGCCTCTCCAGAACATCTGAAGAATGAGATCTCTCCTGTGGTCCTCACCATACTCACCAATGGTGGTCATCTAAGGTAGTGCAGAACCATGGTTAATCAAGGAACACTATGTGACACTATCCACCAGTAATCCATGGTTCCTGGTCAAAGCACAACCTTTAAATGAAACAGTTTCTGTTGTATTAATGGCAGTCTAAGGATGGGGTGGTAATTCCCTAGTCTGCCTGGTGCTAGATTCTGATTAATGGTGCAGGACCACACAGAATGTTGCAAGGAGCCCATTATTTATTCTTAGATGGCAGGTGCAAATTTAAAGAGGTAGCGATGTCTTTTGTGCACAATATGGCGAACCTTCCTTTTAGTGGTCATACATGGTCTACTAGAACCTTGGCAATGCGTATGCCTTCCTCATGTTCCCACGCCATCCAACTTTGGGCCACTGTCATGTACAAATTCTCTATAAATCTGGAGATTGCATGATTCAAACCTTGACAATGAGAATGCCTGCCATCACATTCCAATGCATTCCAACAGTGGACTACTGTCACGCACAAATACCCCAAAAATTTGGATATTGCACTATTTGAACCTTGACAACTAGTATGCCTGCCCTCTCTTTCCCATTCAGCCCAACTTTGGGCTACTGTCACATGCAATTGCCCAACAAATCTTGATATTGCACCATTCAGTCTGTCAGCCAAGTGAAGACCCTCAATGAGGTCCATTTCAAACTCTGGCAGGTGATGTCAATGCTGTCTCACAAGAGTGTGTAGCGCCTCAATGTCCTCCACTGTGATCTGATGCTGTTTACATTCTTGTTTACCTTACCAGACCTGTCAACAACACTGTATACAAACAATACAAATACACTCTGGTGGTCGTTCTACTTGTGACAGAGAATAGTAACTCTATAATTTACATAACTGCTGATGGTCTGTGTGTACAAAATTGAATTGACATTTGACCATGTTGTCTGGGAGCTTCACATTTTTTCTCATGCAGTATGTTTGGAACCTGATGGACACAGGTGCTGAGTGTGTCTATCCTATGGTAGGTTTAGAGGAACCATGTGTTTTTATATGTAACAGTGAATCGTGAAGGATAAATATTTTTACTTTTATCTTCAATGACTTAGGCAGCAGATATTCTGACTTTTTCGTTATTTGGTGTGTAGTCATTGAAACTTGAGGAGTGTTGTGTTGTTGACCTGAATATCGAAATTACTAGAACATTTACTGTCCATTAACGCAATGTAGCAGCTATCAAAAACACATTCTTTGTATAAATTCACTGATGGAAGGAAACTCACAACACCAAAAAATAATTAATTTAGAATAATGAAATTTTGGGAATACATTTGTCTAGGTAACATATTCAAGTGATTAACATTGCAAAGCACAGGTTAATGTAAGTGTGAGATAAGCCATTGCAAATGTGAAATGTTGTTACATTAATAATGAGTGTAATTACCAGAATATTGAATGCAGTCATAGAAAAATGCATGCATTGCGTTGTGCAGGCACTAGATGTCAGTTTGTGGGATGAAGTTCCATTCGTATTGCACTTGGTCAGTCAGTGTTTGTTATGGATGATGCAGTAGTTGTTGTCTGATGATGTCCCATATGTGATCAATTGGAGACACATCTGGTGATCGAGCAGGCCAAGACAACATGTCGAAACTCTGTAGAGTATGTTGGGTTATAACAGCGGTATATGGGCGTGATACATTGGTTGCAAACCCTTAACTGACGTCCTTCTAACCAACACGTGGCCATCACTGGAACTGGGCAGAAACAGCTTTCATCAGAAAACACAACAGATCCTTACCCTACCCTCGAATGAGGTCTCGCTTGACACCACTGAAGTTGCAAACTGCAGTTGGTTTGGGGTCAGTGGAATGCGCACTACATAGCATCTAGGTCAGAGCTGTCCTTGAAATAACTGATTCGTACCAGTTCTTTGTGTCACTGAGGTGTGAACTACTGCTCAAATTTCTGCTGCAGATGCAGTACGATGTACCAGAGCCATACTCCAAATATGATGGTCTTCTCTCTCAGTAGTTCTACATGGCTACCCTGAGCCCGGTCTTCCTGTGACTGTAAATTCTCGTGGCCACTGCTGCCAGCCATCATGTACAGTGGCTGCATTCCTCCCAGGTCTTTCTGCAATATCGCAGAAGGAAAATTCTGCTCCTCATAGCCCTATTACATGTCCTTGTACAAA
This sequence comes from Schistocerca nitens, assembly GCF_023898315.1. Lineage (NCBI taxonomy): Eukaryota > Metazoa > Arthropoda > Insecta > Orthoptera > Acrididae > Schistocerca > Schistocerca nitens. The sequence goes on along the minus strand of NC_064618.1, from coordinate 278,166,423 downwards.
CTCAGTGAGGTGTTGATAATGGCGTCTTTGTCGCCTTAAAGGGCTTTGTGCCTAACAGCAACCCCATCCTATCTCAAAGGTAACTAATGCTAACGACTATTATAGTGTTTATTTAAAGCAAACATGACTTACATCCTCATAGTAGCACTACAAGTGCAGACATCATCTTTAAGATGTAGAAATAAGCCTACCAACTCTCATTTATGTTGCACAACTCATTCTTCGTGGTACAGTAGTTATGATCTATTCTTATTTCATAATTTGTACCACTATGGAGAAGTATTCATGAATATCTACAGTGACCTGCTTCCTTGATATTTTCAGATTTATGCAGAATTCTGAATCTTCAGTGAACAGTGTTCAGTTTGGTTAATAACTCTAATATTTGACATTTAGAAAGAGTGATTTTGCAATTCGTCAGTTTCAGAACTTCCATTGTTTGAAGCACGAGTTTAGATTGTTTACATTCCAATGAATAATATATGCACTCTTACTTCTACTTATGGGCTTAAAGGTGTTTATTTCCATGTATGGTTCAGTCTTGCCTTTTTATTGCTACACACGTATTATCATCTCCCTGATTACTACTTATCCTTTTCGCTTATTGTTTATATCTTGGCAAGTATTTTTGGACATCTTACTAATGATTTTTGAGTTAACCTATTTAAATATCTTCTATCAGACACTTTACACTTAAAATTTCTTGGAATCTATGAATACTACTCCAAGTTTATTGATTTTAGATTTAAAGTATCTTAGACCAGGCACTTTAGACTTAATAATTTGTTGGAATCAATATCTATGAATTCGACTCCGAGTTTAGCACTGTTTCTTGTCACTGCCATTTATTCTCTGTACATAGCTTTCACTCAAAGGTCTCATGCGCAGTAAGTTAAGCAGGCATAAACCATATCAGTTTTATACGTAATAAAATCAGTAGTTCACCAAATATAATTAGCAAGCTATCAAAAGTTGTTTTTGATCAGACATTAAAAACAACTTATTATGGGACAATTTTTGCACAGATTATACTAATTATGGGATAGAGATGTTGTTAGGTGTTACCACAGTCTAATATAATATATTAGACTGTGGTGTTACTAAATTCAATAACGTGATAAACTAAAGATGAAATTTTAAAATCCCAATGCCGGCCGTGCTTTGAATAAAAGATTAGTACAACTGAAGCGGATCTTTCTAAATTAATTTAAAACAACAGTCAGTCACTCATGGTATAACTAGCTGCCAAGCCCTATAACGTGTCGGAAATGGAAGCAATGGCAAGCATGTCAGTGGTGGAAAACCGCATACTATGCTCACTACTTTAAAAGGTGTGGCAAAATAACGGTGTGGATTTCACTGGAGATTATGTTCTTTTTTTTTCTTTTATTTGATATTTAGATTTTTCTGGAATATGGCTCGCTCTATTGACTGCAGGTGCTTTTTGGAAAATATGTGCGTATACTGATTTATAAGCTGTCGTTTCGTTTCCTTAAATATATTTTTTATGCCAGCGCCATAAAATAGAAACATATTTAAATGTCCAGAGCCAGCGATGACATAACAAAAGCAATAATGTGCGATCAATAAATGTACTGCACCAGAGATCTTCCTTGGAAGATTGCTGTCGTCACACCATTTAAGCGAAGTTGGGACTGTCATTGTCATACGACTTTGAGGTGTGGCGTAAGTGGTTGAAATTTTGACTGTAGTTCGCGTTTGACAGTCGTTCTCTGTTTGTGGTAAGTAAACTGTGCAGTTGTTAGTGTATTAATATGCTAGAATATAAAAGACGAAGAGTAGGTGTAATAATTCCTGTGTGACGCAGTTCACAAGAGTAAGAAATTCATTTTATTGCATCAGGTGAAGTTTGGCTGGATATGTTTCGTATATTTTGTTGTGGAAGTAAAACTTGTGGGTAGTTTAACGACGTTAAAAATATTGGCTTAGAAATGTGTAAGACTAGAGACCTATGCCCTCAAAACTTGGGTCACTTAGAAAGTTTACTACAAATTCGATGCGTCTCGGGGTTTCCTTGATCCATATGAATTGGTGACATGTCTACAGCTATTGCTTTACGCACCTGTTAACTTGCAAACTTCGAATGTAAGTCGAAGTATATTCCTATTTAAGAACAGGAAACAATAATTTAGCAGTTGGTCTCATAATTTTTAAGCAAGTGTGTCTATTCATACATTTTACGTGAATGCCACACTTCCCAACGATAGTGTGGTTTCAGCTTAAGGTGTTGGACTTGCAAGTAGTTGTATAGGGCATTTGAGGAGTTTCTGAAGGCACATTTTTAAATCTTGGGTAATTAATATGCGACGTTAAAATCGTACTCAATAATATGGTTCGGCCCGTATTGTAGTTATAGTTGTAGTTACAACATTGTAATTTATTTGTGAATAACAGCTGTGTATGTTTGCACTTGAACTGTCTTGTTTGTCACTTATATTAGCCTTTGCCAGTTGGGTGTCTTTTGTACCACTTTAGTTTCAAATGGGTGCTGCTCCACCTAATTACATTAATTTGTAGTAGAAGTGAGTTTTCTTACCACTTCGATTTCTACAGAGTATTTCGGTTGCCTTTCCAACTTCCTAAAGCTCTTTAAGCTTGTGGTTATCATTCGATTGCTTGGGCATTGAAGAATTTCTGATGACAATGATAGAAGTTGAACAATGCCAGGTTGCTAAAAGTATCTTGATATTTCAAAGTAAAACTGCAGTATTGAACTAAAACTATTTCTTGTTACTGGTAACACCAGACACAATGAAAATATACCCAGAGTGTGGCTATTTTTTTTTTTTTTTTTTTTTTTTTTTTTTTTTTCGGGGGGCTGGCGGGCGGGCTTTGGGTCTGTAGTTATACTGAACAAAAGTGTAACTTTATATATATATATATATATATATATATATATATATATATATATATATATATAGTAAATCATTAGAGAACTGTCCGAAAGAGTCCAATTGGGTCTTTTGTTATTGTTAGTGTATGGTATGTTTTCTAAGTAGCTAAAGTATATTAGATTTAGCCTACTGCTGCATTGTTTCGTGTTGCTGTTAATATTCTGCATTAATATTTGTGATGTGTGTGAAACTAAATGTATTGAAAAAAGCAAGGATGGGAAAATCCGCTCTTTGTGCAGTTTGCACAAAATGGCATTACAGGCAGTGAAGGCAGTTACCAGTGCAAAGACAGATAAAAAAAAAATTGTTATATTTGTCACTGAGCCTGCATCGGACTTAATATTTATGATTTAGGATCGTGTAACTTTGAGTTTTACAAAGAGACTTTGTACTGCACAAATATTGTGGAGAAGATTATAGTCGGAACTAGTGTCGGTGGCTTAAAACTGGCTGTGAGCGGAGTCCTCCAACAATATGACACAATGGCTTGTCATTGTAATAGGCATAGACTGTATAAGAATATTGTAGGAAAGGACAGGTTGTGGACTGTGGTATGGTTGAAAGAACCATCCTGGTATCTTCCTGCAGTGACTTAGGAAAGAAAATATGAACTGGAATGTCTGGATAGAGCAAACTCTGAGGAATTGAGGTTACCTGTTGGTTTATAGATAAATTTTCATGTCATTTATCCTTGATGAAACTAAATATGGTGCTCTTTAATTCAGTGCCATAATTTGTTAAAAATAAATTGTATTTTGTAGATTAGTCAGTGGAGATCAATGGACACAACTGCAAGCTTGTGTAATAGTAGGTTGAGCTTCAAATGTGTGGAGCTGGTGCAAAGATTTGTGTTTTCATCAGCTTTGAAGTTGAGAAAATGTAAGCTTGCTTGCTTAGTAATATGGGAACTGTATCACATTAAATTTTGAGGGGCTGACTGGTATAATTATTTCAGGATCAAGACACACTTGTTTGAACCTTCCATTACTTAAGTTGGATGCAGTTGTGAGGGGAAGCTGTTAAACCCCACTAGAAACTGACAGCGATATTGAGATTTCTTTGGTGCTGTAGGTTCTATGAAAACAAATACATGTTCGTACAATGTTATGTGTTGACTTGGCCAATACTTTCTCTCTTCCTGCCTTAGAAATATATATTATTTCATAGAGGAGCATATACAATCTGGAGTGCTTGGACAAGCTTGTATTACTGAAAACCTAAGCTCTTTGGTCAGTTAGGCTGCATTTGCAACAGTATTTCTGGCTTCCATAATAGATTCTGTAACTTCACAATTAGGAGTCATATGCTTGTAAACTTATAAAACGCAATGCCAAAAATGTAGTATTATAAATTGAAGTGGACTCTTAAGGATCATGTTGTTCTTCTATTATCTTATTAATTGCATGATGTGATGACTTTGTCATGAAAGCATTCAGGTAACTCAGTTTATGGGTTGTGTTGGTGTTAGTCAATGAATCATAGGTCAAGCACAATAGGCGTTGTAACCTTTTAAAATTAATCAGAATTTGGAGTTTCATGAAAACATGTTCGTCCTGAAAGCTGTTCACTTGCCAACTTAAATCAATAACAAATTTCTATCGATGTCTTTCTTTAAACACTGCTACTAAAGTACGTGGAGGAGTTGGAAAATAAATTTCCCCTCCCTGTCAACTGTGGTCAGAGTTGAGTGTGAAAGGAAAAAAGAGAATGAGATGTTAAAGATATCTATGTTTATTTTTCTGCACAATTTCAAAGTACATTGACATTTATCGCTTTATAAGCTTCAAAAAGCCTTCCTGGAAAAATCAGGGTGTTGCATACGGAAAAAGCATTGAACGGCTTGTTTGACGTCAGCATTGCTGCCAAAGCGCCTTCTGTCTAGTGTCTTTTTCAAAGCAGGAAACAGGTAGAAGTCACTTGTTGCAAGATCCGGACTGTAAGGCGGATGGTGTAGACACTTCCAACCAAGAGGTGCAGTATGGTTTTCCGTTGCTGTCACCATGTGTGGTCTTGCATTGTCATCAAATAGCAAAATGCCAGATCTGAGAAGGCCAGGCCGCTTTTTCTGAACAACCTCTTTCAATTTCGACAGTGTGGCACAGTACTGAACAACATTGATGTTTGCATCCTCCAGAAAGTCCAGCAGCAAAACTCCTTTGGCATCCCAGAAAACAGTGAGTAGCACTTTACCTGCAGACGGAGTACTTTTGTACTTCTTTTGGACAGGTGATGGCTAATGTTTCCACTGTATGGACCTTCGATTCGGGTGTGTAATGGTGGAACCATGTTTCATCCCCCATCACAATCAGAAACATAATGTCATTGCCAGATTCAGGGTAACGCACTAGCTTTTCCAGGCTGTATGCCATGGATTGTTCCATGTGTGTCGGGGTCAGTTGGCGGTGCACCCATCGTGCTGACACCTTCCTGTATCGAAGAATGTCGTGAATGATCTTGTGAGCTTGCTCATGTCAGATTCCAAGTTCTGCCGCTACTCCATCGATGGTGATACACTGGTTTGCTTTAATCATGTCATCCACCGTACTGACATTTGCATCTGTAGTGGCCGTGCACATCTGTCCAGGTCTCGGTATGTCCTGCATGTGCTGACGTCCATCACTGAATTGCTGGCACAATCTGTCCACCATTTTCCTCGACATCACACCTGACCTCTACACCTCAACAAGGCGGTTATGAATTTCTGTGCCTGATACTCCATGTGCCCATTCATAGTGGATAACAGCTCTCACTTCCACCTTTGACCACAACTCCAAAATGTACCCTCTCTCCATAGCTCTGGGAAAAGACTGAGTGGCTGGCCTCTGCTTTGCGCAGGTACTGGCAACAGTGCCATCTGCTTGATCGCGGTCAACCTCTACCCACTGGTGTATCGGTGTCTTGCACGTGTGCGTCACCTGCTTGTTTGTCGTCTTTTGCCCATACAACACAACTGTGCCCACAGTCGGCAGGGGAAACATATTTTCCAACTCCCCTCGTATAAATGTAATGGAGAGACTGGTTGAAACCATATAAACTATACAGGTCAATTTCTTTTTGGGGAGTGCTCTCTCTCAAGGGTCATTCCATATCAAATCACCCAATAAAAAATGAATTTTACACCCACCTCCTTAGATTTTCATGAAATTTGGCTCAAATGGTTCTAATACCATCCTGACAACACCTGCAAATTTTTTTTGCTGTATCTCTTAATAGTTTTTTTATAAATGGCTTTTTAACATGTTTATTAATTATAGTAGATTAAATTAGAATTATGTACAAAGATAGTGTACTTACGACACTTATGTATAACCCAACTGATTGCTTGAAACATTGAATTTTTTTGAGTTATTTTGTCTTTTTAATAAACATTAATGCTGACTCACTGTTTTTCCACTTCATCCAAGAGCTTTCAGTTCTTTTGATACAGTCTTTTTTGAAGTAATACATTCTTCCAGTGCTGCTTGATTGAGGTGAGTCTACTACACTGTGCTCCAAAGGCACTATGCAAGAATCTTCTTTCAGGCCAATAAAATGATGCAGCTGGTCCTGAAGGATGTAGAAATAGAATTTCTGCATCTTCTTCATCATTGAATATTGTTTTTACCAGTCCAAAGTACCAGTTACCATCATAATTTGCGGCCACATAACTATTTATGGATGGTTCAACACAAACCCAATCAGAAGAAGAATGGAAAGAAAAGACTAAGGAGGGTTTTACATTATCTGTAGTCCTAATTTCAAGGTTTTGTTGGAAGTGGTTTGAAGTTATGAAAACTTCTTGTTCCAGGAATGGTTCGGGTTGCTGAAAAATGTTTTTCTAGTTTTAACCGTAGCAAATCAGCTTCTTTTTTGTCAATAAAGTGAAAATGAATGTTTTCAATATTTTTTCACAAAACTTGTACACATTGATTGCTGTCATTATTTGTTCTTCGTCTGAAAGCTGTAGACAGGCTTTCCTTAAAATTCTTTTAATAGTTCCTCCTAGGCCATCACAAATTGACTTCCCATGACTTGTTGCAAAAAAAAAAAAGTGTTGGGCCTTCAAATTAGTCTCTCAAGTGTTCAGTCAAATTTTTAAAACAGTTTCTATTTTTGTACTGCCCAGCACAACCATCTGTAAAGTAGTGAACTGAGTCAATGTCAGTATGATGTAATGACAGCCACTTTGTAATTTCTTTTTGTACAAAGTTAACAAAACCAGTGTCATGTTCTTGGTCATCACTAATAAAACAGTGGTTGGAAACAAAAACATTGTTTTCCTCATTTCTTAGAAAAACTCCAACTGGGTGTAGAGTAGAACCTCCTCTATTCCAGTGGTAACTTTGGATCTCATTTTGTATAACAAAGGAATAATTTTCACTGAAATCCCTAACAATAATTGCTGTTTTGGGTGGTGGGTCTTCTTTCAATCTTTTAAAGGCTGCTGATTGGGATTTTGCTATAAACGAGTGCGGGGTGAGCTTTTCCAATGACCTAACCAATAAAGAAATGTAGTCTTCAACACTGATAGACTGTTTGATCATTTCTGCCCTGTCTGTGTTAACCCACTGACTGATTACAATTTCTTCTAAATCATAATGTTCACTTAGTTTTTCAGTTAAGTACTCAGTGCAGTATTTGCAGGACAGCTGTCGCAATGATGTAGCATGCAGTTTTGGTTTTCCGTGTTGCACACAAGCATCTTAATTAGGTCTGTATAAGATTCAATTTTCACAGCATCCAGCAATAGTTTAACATTCTGGTGGATACTGCGTACACATACAGTGTGTGTGCCTGCAGCACCAGCAAGGATACACCATTTAGGTCTCAAGAAACAAAATTTTGAAAATCTTACTTCTACCTCCCATTTGAAAGAATAAGAGAGTTCTCTCAAGTTACACAAAATGAGTCTTTTTTTGCATGTACACATTTTTTTGAACACTTACTTTGTCTTTTGTTCCAGGTAGCACTCTGGAACTTTCATCCTTTTTCATAAAAATCTGTTAAGTCTTACTGTATTTTCAGAAAGAGTTTTACCTTTTTTTTGGACCAGGAGTTTCCAAAATACCCTTTTCAGATTTTAGCTTTCTAGCTTGTGGCACCATGTACTCTTACATTAAATTTTCATCATTTTATTTCGACTCCAAGAATCTGGAGTCAAGGTCAGAATCTGGATTTTTCTAGACCTCCCAACAGATGAAATTTTCTTTCATAAGAGAAATCATTACATCAAAATCCTTTGCTTTCTCAACCACACTTGTATCTTCTTCGTCATCAGAACTTGGTGCATCGTATTTTAATGCTTTTGAAACCGCCTTTTTTGCAGTCTTTTCAATACTGCTAACCTTCCTTTTAAAATAAGACCCTTCACTTTGTTCTGACAAGCCATGAAGCTTTATTGGTGTTAAACCTAAATTATCAAGAGCAATATTTGTTTGTACGAGGGATTCATTTCTGGATTCCAATGATTCTAATTCAACCATGACTTCATCATCTGTTTCACTTTCATTGACTTCAACTCTTTAATTTTTCCTCGCAAAAGTTACGGCATGTTGAGCAAAGCTTTGTCCAGGTTTTATGCAAATATTTTTTGTCAGTAATTGTTTAGAAAGATCCAAGCCTACACTTCTCAATGATTTTTTGATGGGCTTTTTGTGTTTTTTTTTTTTTTTTTTTTTTTTTTTTTTAGTAGCTGTGGTGTGAACATATATTCTTAAATTCACACAGATTAATTCCAGATCGTAAGTGGATAAAATCTTTTTCTTCCTCACTCAATTCAGATACCGGTTGTAACTTTTTTGAAGGTGTGTAGGTTGTTTGGAAACAGTCAGATTTTTTAAATAACCCTACCTTACAGGTTTGAATATGACATACTGATTTCACTTTTGGTCTGATTACTGTTCTGTTTACTTTTATAGAATATTGGAAAAGAATCTCTGTAAACTAAGTAACAGTACTCAAATAAACTTAATAAAATACTATCCAAGCACTATTTAACACTGTAATAATTTTTTTACTTCAAAACACAGAAGTAACAAAACAAAATCCAAGCGTACATTGTTACTCCAAGAAGACAAACTTATTTTCGGTGTCTGTCACTTGGTACTTTTTATTTTTAAAATATAATTAATATTATTTTAAAAATTAGATAACTATTAAACAGCTTAAAAAGCCAACATAATTTTTTTGTCTAACAGCCTATACAATTAAGAGTATTTTAAAACAAATTTGAGCTTTCTATCAGGTCTGAGACTCTAGATATTGCAGTTTTTGTAAAACTAACATCTGTTAGCTAAAATCAAAAATAAAAAAAACCTGTAAATTTTTTCATTTGGAAGATTTTAATACATCTTTATGGAAATTTTTTTAACATTTACATATAATACACAAACTTATTCCAAAAATTTCATACGATATCTTCAGTTTTCTTTAATATACAATTTTTTTTTTAGTTGTGAGGACACGTTTAAGATTTCAGACTGCTGGAACAACGCCAAATCTAAAAACTTAAATTTATTAAACTGAGAGCAAAAAAAATTTACAAGTACTTTCAGGATGATAAAAGAAGTAATTGTACCAAGTTTCATCAAAATCTGACATGGTTGGTGTTAAGGCCTGGGTGACTTGACATGGAATGACCCTCAAATGAATTAAGGTGCCAAGAGTACAGATATTGAGTCATAGAGCAAGTGGGTCTTCTTCACTTTAGTTTGTTGTACTCTGTTGATACCTAAAGAGATTTCAATGTGACACTTTGTAACAAAACTCTTGATAAACTGTTCAGGATGTAATCTCCATGTCAACATTTGCTATTGTGAAAGTAATTTACAGCTGCATGTGAGCTTGACAGTCAAATCGGAAAAGTTAAGGCATTATACTCCTATTAGGGAAGTTTTTGTCTTTATCCTGCCTTGTACTGTTTCCGTAATGATGGAAGTCTATGTGGAATGTAGAATACGGAACAGGATAACATTGCTATTGATGTAAGGGGAAGGGCTATAAATGATCAGTCACTGGTAGGTGTGTTGGAATAATTGTTTCTAAAACTAATTGAAAATAAGAGGACAGGTGGTCAGAGACAAAAATAGTTAGGTTGAAAAAGAAATTTAAATAATACTGTTATATGCATTTCTCACTTTATTTAATATATAAACTCCATCAAAAGTAAGAGATCATCTGGATTTGTATGGTCTTTCCAACAGAATACAAGAAAGTCGTTTTCATGAGTGCTGTCTTTTCTGAAGTACATAATGCATGACTAAGGGGCCCCCCCCACCCCAGAGATTGAAATTTCTTCTCTATAAGAAAGGTGATTGAGAGATAAACTACTGATCCATTTCACTATTGATGTTTTCCAAAATTTTTGAGAAAGTGATGCATTCTAGAATTGTATCTCTCATAGCAACAGGTTATATTAAAGTATCCTTGTAAATGGTCAGAGAATGTAGCCATGATCATAGTCATGTAAGATGACTTGTTCCACATAATTGCAATCGCACAAATAATCCATGGAAAATGATACTAACAAATGTCTACATGTGCTGGAAAGTTTATGCCAGATTTTTACCTCTATCTCCCCCCCCCCCCCTCCCCCCCTTCCTTGCTTTGATGTCAGCGATACCAGTGTTGTTGCCTCGTGTATTGAATGAGTGGCACTAAGATTTGTCATTGAAGTATAGCATGTGGGTTTTGAGGTCATAATATTGGCAGAAAACTTTTGGTAACATGAATATTTCAGGAATTTGTGTAATGTTTCATGTATTTTCTATTTATTTTGAAAAGAAAGTGCTATTAAAATGGCAGCCTGATAATGAAATGTAATCATACTTGTAGTGTTTAATCCATTTTATTTTCAGATCCCACAAAGCAGATATGCAGATCTTTGTAAAGACATTAACAGGGAAGACAATAACACTTGAAGTTGAACCTTCAGATACAATAGAAAATGTTAAAGCAAAGATTCAAGACAAAGAAGGAATTCCACCTGATCAGCAACGTTTGATATTTGCTGGTAAACAGCTGGAAGATGGCCGCACTTTGTCAGATTACAACATACAAAAAGGTAATGCGCATGTTAATGTCCATGTGACATTGTTGCCAAAAAGGCATGTCTCCTATTTGTTGCATTTTTTGCAGCTTTTCTGATTTTAATATACTACAATCCAGTTGACTGTTTTTCTGTTGAAACAGTCCTACAATATTTCCATTTTGTTTCTAGAATCAACACTTCACTTGGTTCTCCGTCTCAGGGGTGGGATGCAAATATTTGTCAAAACTTTGACTGGCAAAACAATAACATTGGAAGTTGAGCCTTCGGACACAATAGAAAATGTGAAGGCAAAAATTCAGGATAAAGAAGGCATTCCACCAGACCAGCAGAGGCTAATTTTTGCAGGAAAACAGTTGGAAGATGGACGGACACTGTCAGATTACAATATTCAAAAAGGTAAGTTTATATTCAAAAGTACTTCGTGACTACTCATAGTACATACTTTTTGTGCATGATTTCATAACTAGTCTGAAAAAGTATAAAATGTCATTATGGAAGCCAAATAGCACACACTTTGTCAGGTACTATTAAGATTCATCAAATGCAAAGCTGCATGAAAACTAATAATGCTATTAACAATGCAGGAAACAACAAATTTCTCTCAAAAATTGACTTAAAATCAGTTGAAGTAGGAAGTGCTGCTACCAAACCTGGCAAGTTCATCAGAGTACATTTTAAGAGATCTTTGTAGATCAACAAATAGGATTCTTACTTGCTTCTGTCCTGAAGTTCACATGGGCCATTAAAATTACATATTACAATAGTGCAACATTATGTCCAGATGAATTGCAACCACATGTAAAACACTACCGACCATTGTTGCTTGGTAGTAAATTTCCAGGGCATGTTTCCATGAGGCCAAAAAATTGGCGAATGCAAGCTAGTAAGAGTGCAGCTAGCAAGGAATGAAATGAGATAAGAAATTGGCCTTCATGGGTATATTTTTTAAGTTTGCAGAATGCTTATTGCTGCTGGATAAATAGGTTTTCCAGAATTTTACCAGAATGTTGAAATAAGATTTCAAATGCCTCTTAAGTGATTCTCCAAGAATTGCAAATGAATGTATACCAGTTGAAACTAGTGATGACATTTTGGTTTTGTCACTGGTGATCCCTACAGAAGAATACGTATAATTAAAGTTCACTATTCATCAATAAGCCTCTTGTTACTAGAAGTATGTAATCCTTTTGTAGGAAATATTTTGTTAATTTAGGTTTGGAATTATATAGTTTTTATTTAAATTTAGTGTTGACTGGCACACACTATTTAGCAATTAATTCCTGTTTCAGACATGTCCCAATATTATGAAGTACCTGGTATCAAATTAAAACTTTTTGGATGAAGAGCCCCTTGCACGTAAACTCCTCCTATGCAATTTTCTTGCTTCGTATTTGGAATAAATTCTAAGCTTTAGGAATTTTTGTCGTACGTAATGTTGCCAGTTGTCCTTTCAGATAGTTCTTTTTATGCATTACTACTAATGTCTTGTAGCTCTGGTCATAAATTAATCAAATTTATGAAATAGTATTCTCATTTGTCCACTTCCTTCTTGCTCTCCACAGTCGCAACAAAAATCTAAAGTGGTTATTTTATATGCAAAATTTTTGAATAAAAGTGAATGTCATGTATTGCAACCCACTGTAAAAGTGATATAGTATTGTGTACCCCTTAAAACAATATATAAACAATTGTATATTTGATCTTTTGATTCATCTTGGACCTTTTAGGCTTAATCAAGAAAAGAGCACTAAATAGTTTTTAGATGACACAATCACCAATGCAATTGCAAATAGTGTAAACGCAGTTAAAGGAAATTACAGGTAGGAATATCAACAATGTAGGAAAAGAATCCCTTGTAATACTAGAAGGTATGTCATGTATATAGTTGCATTCTGGCCCAAGATGCTGGAGTTGGTCATGTGTGCATAAGGTGTGCTTGCTTGTGGTTTTTCTGCCGGTGAAGACTGTGACCAAAAGCTTTATTTAATTGTTTCAATTGTGCCTGTCTGCAACTCAAGTGTTTTCTTTACAATAAGTAGCAATGTCTCCTTCATACATTCATATTTCTACCTGTATTTTACATTGTTGGATATAAGATTAAGGAAAATAAAAATTTCCAGGTGGATGTTGATTATGCCGTTATCTATATTCTAATATTGTCACATAACAGGCCATGAAGTAATCTTCGCAAACTATATGTAGATAAATAATTCAGTGATAGGGCACATTAAAGGTGATATTATTCTTACAATTATCACTGGGAAGAAACAAGCCTATGTAATATTTGTGCCCCCACTTTTCGTTAATTATAATGGTGCCGACATAATACATGAATAATAAACCTGTACTGTAAATGAATCTGACCTGTACGGTCACCTGATTGTAAAAGAAAGTGATTTTAAAGAAAATGGAAATGATGCTAAAATTGAATATATTGTCTAGATACAGAAAGTAAAGTTTCTATGATGCTGCAGAGGTTTTTCTGAGTAATTTGGAATACAATGTATTGTTCTCAAGCAGACTGTTGCAAAGGAGCTTTCTTGATGGTAAGATTTGACTAAGAATTTGCAGTTGAAAGTGTGATTGTAAATAAGAATGTGGTAACTGACCATTATTGGTAGACAGTATACTATATTTAGGTAGTTAAGATTCAAAACCTTTAACATGCTGTCAATGAAGTGTGTGCAGTTGCAAATATGGACAACATTTGTTGTATAATGGAATGATGACATTGAAAATTTGTGCAGGACTAGGATTTGAAGCGACATTTTCTTCTTGTCACAAGCTGTGGCCTTTGACTGTCAGAGCATGCTTCATGGCTAGGCTCAGACTTCAATGCATTGTCATCAATGTGTTTACAACCTGCACTTGTACATTCTTTATGTATGTTCTGTACAGGGGAGACATTTTGAGTCGCTATTTGTGGACAAATAAAGTATTGCAGTGCATGCACGTCTGAAGTAATGGGCACTGCAGTGACTACAGCTTTTGTGATATGTGTGAAATGTTTTTTCAGCTGTAGTGGTCACCTTGCCGATTTTGAGCACGTGTGTGCTGCAATATGCTTATTATACATAAGACTTAAGTTGCATAGAATGATGTGCAACCAGAAAACTATTTAGTGTTCTTAACTGTGCTTGTCATTCCCTGGCATTATATTAAATCAAGGAAAATCAAAATATTGATATACAGTAGTGTTGGCACAAATATGAATCTTTTTGAAAGTGAGCATGGTTATTTCAAATGTTGCAAGAAATTGTTACCTGTGGTTCAAAGGGAAAGAGAGTAATGTACCTGAAGGTTGATATTGTTTCTGGCTTCTTAACAGATTGCAGTTCTTCAAAACTTTAACTGATGAACGTCTTTCTACTTCAGAATCTACATTGCATCTAGTGTTACGTCTTAGAGGCGGCATGCAGATTTTTGTAAAAACTCTAACTGGGAAAACAATAACATTGGAAGTGGAGCCATCAGACACAATTGAAAATGTAAAAGCAAAAATTCAAGACAAGGAAGGGATTCCACCAGACCAACAGAGATTGATCTTTGCTGGGAAACAGCTTGAAGATGGAAGAACTCTCTCAGATTACAACATACAGAAAGGTGAGGGCAGAGCTGCAGAAATAACAGGAAGTTTTGATTTCCTGAGTAATGTTTTGTTTTGGTAACGATTGCTTGTGCTCATGACTGTGTTGTGTGTGGCATTTAGTAGTTGCAACAAATAGTATGTTAAATATTCTTCTGCACTGTAATCTAAAACAAAAAATTGTTGGAAAAAGTTGTCTAGGTATTAAAGAACAGTGAATCAAAAATTTGTTAAAGTGAAGTTGTTATACTCTTCAGTAATTGGTTTGTAATAATGCAATACAATAAACTAAACAGGTGTCTAACTGGGAGAATTAAAATTGTAACTGAAGTTGTGTAGACTTTGTCCATTGCCAGAAAAGCGTCTAATACTAGGGTGTTAGTCTGTAGGGGGAGCCAGTTGCAGGTAGTCAGTTAATAAAATTTCTCTTATGCTGTGAAGGTTTTTTAGAGTATGTAAAATTATAATTTAATGTGCATTGTGTTCTCATACAGATTGTTGAAAAGAATCTTTCTTGTTCTTGTTGAAAAATTTGACTGAGCATGTGCAGTGAAAGTGAAAGGTCATTGTTAATAAATAAAAATTATTTATGTAACTACTAAAAGATTCAAAAAGAAAGAACAATTTTTAAATTGTTCGTTACACACACAGTAAAAGATAACAAAATTGCATGTGTTACAGCATAAAGGATTGAGTTTTGACACAGCTTGACTGTTGTTGGTAGCAACATAGTAACCACAAGAAGAAATAATTTTGTGTGTTTGAATTTGCACAAAGTCGGTCCAGTGTTAAAGTGCATTTTACATTCTGCTGTTGATTCAGCAAGAAGCTGCTTTCGCACAAGCAGATTTATAACTGGCTTGCAGAATTCATGTAAGTTGGTTGCATGTGAAAAGGAAAGAGCACTGGTCAGCCATACATGTCTGTCAATGTAGATGGGTGGTTGGGTGGGTGGGTGGGTGGGGGGGGGGGTGGTTATCAAAGAGGCATTGACACAGATCCATTGGGAATCTCCAACAAAGGCAGATGAACTTCAAATTCCTCAAACAATGCTGTGGCATGTCCTGAAACAGATGCCTGCATATGAAGCAGTAAGTTACTGCAGCCATTGATTCCCAGTGACCATAACAGTAGACAGTAGGTACAAATTTTCATTTCAGTTCTTCAGGTGTGGCAGAACACTTTTCAGAAAACTCATCTTTTCAGACAAATCTAAATTCCATTGGTTGGGTAAAGTAAACCATCGTACTGTAAGATTTGTGAGGGTCATAAAATCCTGACGTCGGACATGACTCAGACACAGAATGTTCACAAAGTTTGTGGACCTTCCCTTCCTTGTGGAGGAAATTGACACGGATGCCGTACCTTGACATGTTGCAGAATGTTTTTAAACTTCATGACAATCCCAGTGATTAAATTTCTATACATGGTGGCACACAGGCTCACTTCCACATTCAGGTATGGCATTCTTACCAGTGCCCTGCAATGCTGGATTGGAAGAGGTATAAAAGGTCATATTCATTGCTTTTGGCCTTCCAGATAACCAGACGTGATGCCCTGTGATTATTTTCTGAGGGAGTACATAAAATAAATCTCTTACCTCTGGCAGCTACTCTTAAAGAGCTGAGAAATTGAACTGTTGATGTTTGTTTAATAAATGTGGACCTATTGATTTTTCATGTGAGATCAGACATCTCGTGAGCAAGGCATGGTATAGTGTCAGTGTGAACATAAAACACTGAACCTTCCTCTGTCCAGTGAGAAGCATACTGTATTTATATCTTGCATATTCTCTGTAGCAGGCAATTGAAATATGGTCTGGGAAGTCTAGAACAGGGCCAGTGGCATACTACCGTGTTTCGTG
This sequence comes from Schistocerca nitens, assembly GCF_023898315.1. Lineage (NCBI taxonomy): Eukaryota > Metazoa > Arthropoda > Insecta > Orthoptera > Acrididae > Schistocerca > Schistocerca nitens. Next base: position 278,150,029 of record NC_064618.1, on the reverse strand, counting down.
CAAGAATGTTGTCAGCACTTGCTGTGAGGTATGATGGGAACAAAAGTAGGGGGTTAGCTGTTGTCTTAAACACCCAATGAGAGAGTAGCAGGCAGATGTTTCGAAGTAATGTGTTCAGAAGAAAAGGTGCAGCATTGCTGTAAACGAAGATTATAAATTTGATTGTTCCATAATGAGATTTTCATTCTGCAGCGGAGCGTGTGCTGATATGAAACTGCCTTGCAGATTAAAACTGGTAGAGCACTTGCCCGCGAAAGGCAAAGGTCCCGAGTTTGAGTATTGGTCTGGCACAGTTCTAATCTGCCAGGAAGTTTGATTGTTCCGTGTTTGAGTCGCAGCTGTTTAAACTGTGTTGGTATCTGCAAACAAGGGACAGTGTCTCAGCCCACAATATATTCGGAAAAAAACAGTGAAATACTTCTCTGCTCTTTGTTGCCTTGCAATCGATCTGTGTGAGCACACTGTCGATCAATCTTCAATAATTAAGTCAAGGAAGGAGGTATGTGGATCAGTCTTTATTAATATATTAAACATGTGACCCATGAGTAAACAATGATCCACCTGCCTTCTTCCATGACTTGGAAAAAAACATTGATCCACTTACTCAGTGTGCTTGTGTATTCACTTCATCATTGCACCTGATAAATTTTTGTGCCTCTGCAATTAATCCGTGAGATGTGCACTAACATCACTCCACTTTATAACACTAGCTGCCATAATCACAAAATATTTCTCTCAGAACTCACTACCACACTAAAAACAGCAAACAAGACGATGGTTTCAATTTTGGCACAAGAAATAAATTGGCTACTTAAAACTGACATGCTGACGGCCTCTGAGGAATAGGTAATCACAGCTGTGACTGCCACTGGCCCTGCTCTAGACTTCAACCATCTGTTCTTTTTGAATCACCCTGTACTATGGATAGGCAGGAAGCTGCATTTGCATAGTGAAGATTCAAAACCTTTTATGCTGATTCAACACAATTACATTTAAGTTGAATGGAATGTGATGGTGTGCAAAGAGGCAACTATTAGTTATATTCTTAACTGTGATTGTCATTTTCTCTGACATTTCATTAAATTAATGAAAATGAAATAAAAATATTGATAGTGTTGGTACAAATATGAATCTTCCTAAAAGTAATCATGGTTATTTAAAATCTAAAAAGAAATTGAGGTTCCCAGTGGTAGCATTCGCCACTATTGAGGTAAAGTTCTTCAAAGGGAAAAAGGGTAATCTGCCTAAATGTTATATTGTTTCTGGCTTCTTAACCCATTGCAGTTCTTCAAAATTTTAACTGATCAATGTCTTTCTACTTCAGAATCTACATTGCATCTAGTGTTACGTCTTAGAGGAGGCATGCAGATTTTTGTAAAAACTCTGACTGGGAAAACAATAACATTGGAAGTGGAGCCATCAGACACAATTGAAAATGTAAAAGCAAAAATTCAAGACAAGGAAGGGATTCCACCAGACCAACAGAGATTGATCTTTGCTGGGAAACAGCTTGAAGATGGAAGAACTCTCTCAGATTACAACATACAAAAAGGTGAGGGCAGAGCTGCAGAAATAAGTTTTAATTATTTGTGTTTCTTTTGGTAATGATGGCTTGTGCCAGTGACTCATTCTTTGTTGAATGCACAGCATTTATTAGCTGCAGCAGATGGTATGTGTCAAATATTCTTCTGCAGTGTATCTAAAACAAAAAATTACTGGATTGAGTTTGCTTAGTATTAAAGATCAGTGAATCAAAAAGCTTGGAAGTAAAATTGTTATACTCTTTATTAATTTGTTTGTAATAATGTAATATAGGAAACTGAATAGGTGTCTCAGTGGGCTAATTGAAATTGAAGTAGCACAAAGTTTGTCGTTCTAGTAAGACCACCAAGATAATTGGTCTGTGAATCAAAGCGAAGTTAAAATAGTAGTGAGACATTTTTCTTTATTGGAGATTCTGGGGAATAAACTGACAGTTTGCTTAAATGAGCACTTCCTGGCTCCCCGTTAGTTTTCCCGATCCCAGGTATGAATTTGTAACTGTCAGATCTCTGCTCACTCGGAAATGGATCAAAGCTGGTGGGCTGTTGCCTCGTCAGATAAACCCCGTGCAATCAAACTAACTACTGCAGTGTTGCTATCTTCTTTCCACTTCTCCCAGAATGAATCCACAGTCCTAAGTAATCTCCACATCAGTAGTACCAGGTTAACCCATAGTTGGGTGTACTGAGTCAACTCTACATGGTTATGGAACCTTACAGACAGTAGCTCATATCTTGGTGGAATGCTCCCTCCTTTTGGCCCTCAAATATTGTTGGACGATTCACGGATGGTTTACCTGGTTGTCAGTGTTCTCTATAAAACTGGTTTTTATTTGCAATAATGTTTTATCTCCGGAGCAGGAGTAAGGTGGTTGGGGATGGGGCACCTGTCATTGTTGTAGGGGCTCCCCAACCCTACAGCTTTCACTAGGCTGCTCTCTCATCCATTTTTATTGTTTTAATTGTTTTTTAGATTAAGTTTGTCATCGTTAGGTGTAGGGAGTGCCTATATTGTTGGCGACACCCCAAATCACTTTCGGCTTCCCGACCAGTGTTCGGTTTATACTGCGGAGCTTTACGCTGTTATCCAGGCTGTCCACTACATCCGCCGCCATCAGCGGATACAGTATGTTATCTGATCAGATTCTCTCAGCTCTCTCCTCAGTCTCCAAGCTCTTTACCCTGTGCACCCTCTGGTCCACCGGATTCAGGACTGTCTGCGCTTGCTCCACCTGGGGGGCGTCTCGGTGGCGTTCCTGTGGCTCCCGGGACACGTTGGTATCTGTGGAAATGAGGCGGCCGATATAACAGCCAAGGCTGCAGTCTCTCTTCTTCGGCCAGCTATTCAATAGATTCCCTTCGCCGATCTACGGAGCGTTATGTCGTCATGTTGGTTTTTTATGGCACGCACATTGGTCGACACTTCCCCATAATAAATTGCGGGACGTGAAAGGTCTTCCTTGTGCTTGGATCTCTTCCTCCCGAACACCTCGTCGGGAGGAGGTAATTTTAACTAGACTCCGGATAGGGCACTGTCTTTTTAGCCATAGACATCTTTTAAGCGGCGACCCTCCCCCACTCTGTCCCCACTGCTCTCAGCTGTGGACGGTAAGACGCCTTTTAATTGAGTGCCCCTATTTTACTCCGTTACGCGCCCGTCTACAGCTGTCGCCTGATATATCATCCATTTTAGCAGATGACACGTGCTCGGCTGATCGCGTTCTCGAGTTTATTAGTGCCAGTGAAATGACGTCAGTCATTTGAAGCTTTTTTGGGGACAACCAACCCCTTTCTGTAGTGGATTTTTAAGCCTTCCTTCTGCTTTTAGTTTCTCCAATTTTACGACTTTTGTTCCCATTGCTGCTGGTTTCCATTTTCGGTTTTTTACTGTTTCCTAAGTCACGGACCGGGCGCAAATGACCATAGCAGTTTTGTGCCCTAAAAAACCAAAACAAAAAAAAACTAAAAAGATTCAGTTTGCCTCCTTTCTGCCCCACCCAGTTTTCTGTCCTAAATGTTGCATTCTGTCAAATAAGTGTGCTCTCAGATATATTTACAATATTAAATATTCCTGATATTAAAATTGTGCTACACCAGGGTATTTGAACCCACACCTTTCTCTGTGCACAAACATATCGGAATGATAAATGTAAAACTATTTAATGGGTGAACTCAACTTCAACCTGTTGCTATTCACTACTGGCATAATAGTGGAAGGGCAGCACTAGTGACAGATCACAGCAGTCAGGAAGCACATGAGCTCAGCCAATCTTAGAGTATGACCTACAAAAGGCAAGAGGTAGACTTTGGGTCAGTATGAAATATATAATTTTGGTATAGTAAAATAGGTAATAAAAACTATGTCAAATAGCAATGTAAGTGTATTATGACTTACCAATAGCATTATTGTGCTGAATATACTTACAAGGTTCACTTTAGGGATACTGTGTTGGTTTCATAATAGTATAAGCATAGTGAGACCATGTAATCACTGTAGTGTTAATTAGTAAGTGCAATAAAACAAATAAGAGGCTTAGACTAGCAAGTGTTTTCATAGTATGTAAATATTTCAAAAGAAGTCCCCAGGCAGTGCACAACCCAATGTTGTCAGTTGTTAGGAGAAAAAGTTTGAATGTGGGGTGGTATTGACATCTGATATTGAAAAAAATTCTCTGTAGGAAGCAGCCATACCACTATGCTTTATTTCTTTCAGAAATACTTAATTGTGACAGTATTCAAATGACACTGTGTGATGTGCAGAGAATTGTGTGTAAAGACAACTAGGTGTTAAACAGATTTCAGTGGAACTTAGATATTACAAAAAAGAGCATTTACAAAGCACTTCCTTTTTCTAGTTACCAGTAATAACCTAAGGTTTCAGTCTGTACCCAATGTTCACAAAATTTTTGAAGACTTTGACTGCATACATGGAGCATCCATTTTTAATTTTACCAAAAAATTCATTTTTCTCATTTAATAAGCATTATGAAATGTTACTGCAATACATTGATTTGTGTGGGGTTAATACTATCTGCATATTTTTCACTTCAGAATCAACTTTACATCTGGTGTTGCGTCTCCGTGGTGGTATGCAAATTTTTGTAAAAACTCTCACTGGCAAAACAATAACTCTAGAAGTGGAGCCATCAGATACCATTGAAAATGTAAAGGCAAAAATTCAGGATAAAGAAGGGATCCCACCAGATCAGCAAAGACTCATCTTTGCAGGGAAACAACTAGAAGATGGTCGTACCCTCTCAGATTACAACATCCAGAAAGGTGAGTAAAGAACAGTTTGTCATCCAGTGACCTTATTATACATGGCTGTTGGATAATGTGACTTTTTACACCCTGGTAAATTACTTTCCAGAATCAACATTGCACTTGGTGCTCAGATTGCGTGGTGGTATGCAAATTTTTGTCAAGACATTAACAGGTAAGACAATAACATTGGAAGTGGAGCCGTCAGATACTATTGAAAACGTGAAGGCCAAGATCCAAGACAAAGAAGGTATTCCACCAGACCAACAGAGGCTTATTTTTGCTGGTAAACAATTAGAAGATGGGCGTACTTTATCTGATTACAATATTCAGAAAGAGTCCACTTTACATTTGGTTCTGAGGCTTCGCGGTGGTTGCAGTGTCTGAAAGTTTATGGGCTTCAGATATGAGTGACATTTTTGTTCCATTGTGAAATGTATAAAATGAGCATAATGAGTATTTTGTGAAAATTACTAGTCACTGTGATAGTTATTAGTTATTTAAGTTTGACATAATATAAAGCTTTGAATTGAAGTGTAGTTTGTGAAAAAACTCAATTGTTAGCTGTAAAAGTGTTAATTGTTCTGAATAAATGGTATATAAGTTTTAAGTGAGATTGTTTTTGAAAATTGAAACACTGCTCTTTCCTTTGAAGACTTTCCATTATTTCTCGTAGTGTGTAAAGACAAATGTTTAATTTCTGAAACTGACTGCATGTTAGCCTCGCTGCAAATTGAATTTGGTGATGCAAAATTGTGGGGGGGGTCATTAATCAGTTTAGTGTAATTTAGCTACAGTGCATGTTTCTATCAAACAATGGGTAAGATGGTTTAGCTGGAGCAATAATTCTATTGTGATACAGGCTATGTAGTACGTAGAGAACTTTTGAAGAGCAGAGCACTCAGCTTCAAAATAATTTTCTGTTAACATGACATAGGGTTACAAAGCCAAAAGACTGGCTCCTACCACAGCCTTAGACAATAAAATACATTCATGTCACTTAGTTCATTATTATTGTAATTATTGGCATAAAATTCAATCCAGAAATTATTGCAAACGAAAGCAGACTATTAATTTTTAAAACGTTTACTGAATTTTTGGCGAGACACTCATCATTTCTTAGTCACTTGACATGTCACTAAGTTTTCAACAATATTTAAAACATGTGTTCATGGACTATGCTCAGAAAATGAGGCAGAACAATGTAGAACATAACAAGTGATCCAAAAAAATGGAGCCTCAAGAAAATAGCTTTGACAAAAAGTGACACAGAAATAACTAGCCACAAAATCAGTTATTTCCTCGGTGACAAACATTGATCCCTGTAATAAACACAGATGCATTAGATGTACGTATGCAGACTGCATGTTTCACCAACAATGTTAAATGAAAACTGTAAGTGAATTACACAAGTTGTCAGATCACTACACAGTAATAATTCTTTTGGTTATGTTGCTTAGAATATAAAAATTTTGGGCTGATTTTATAATATTCCCTTCAGATGTAATTTTAATCATTGGTAAAGGCATATTTCCTGGTTGACATAAGTATGCTGTGCTAACAGATACATATAAAACTGGAGAGAAGCAAACCACCTCATATTAGACGTTTCACTCTTTCCAGTTACTAGCAAAATGGGCTGTGACAGTCTAATAAATAAAAAAAAAATTGACTAGTAGATCTTCCTTCATTAAATTGATCTGCCATAAGCATGAACAGGGACTGCGTTAAGCAGTATAATGCAATAAAATGTGCTGTTTGTCAATCCAGTGTTCACTGAAAGCTAAAACACGGGAGTAACAGTCTGCATTGCATACGGCAGTGATTTAGGGAGAGTGTGAGCTGTCTGACCTGTAAAAACAGGGCTAGGCACTTTAGTTACTGAACAGCTGTTGTGGGGATTTAAATGTCAGCCACAGCTGATTACTAGTTAAGGAGATGGACTGAGACTTAGGCACTTACTCTGAAGATAGAAGGAAAGGACATGCATTCCAAAACATCACACTTACTGCATATGGACACAGCAAGAAACCAGAGGAAAAATTTATTGAATTTACACACTGAGAGAGCTTTAATTTTCATAAGCAGTATTGTGCTAGTTTGTCATTAATAAAGTGTTCTTTTCCTGGTATTCTATGTTGAAGTGTTCAGATACCAATGTATGTCAGTTTGGTTGTTGTAAAACTCTTTGAAAAGCCTTAAGTTTCACCTCTGACAATAAAAAAGGCTATAGATCTTCAGAATGTCTATATTCGTATGTAAGCAAGGCAGTTAGCTTTAAGAAAATTCATTTAAAAACTTCCCTGTTAACTTTGTACACACACCGTGGACTACCATTATCCACAGCCTCTACAACCAACTCCAAACCTCCCCCTTGTCCCCTCATAGCTGATAAATCCTTTGTTGTAGACCTGCTATATTTAACCCACTCTCAATCTCCCTCCCACCAAACAGAATCCTGAACCTAAACAGATCCGAAACAGTCATGAACCTTTCCTCCAAAAGCCTTAGCCCAGCAGAAATCTCATTTCCAAAGGCCTCACCTTCTGCTTCTCTCAAATTCAATCATGCAGGACTTTGTAAAGATCTTCTCTTCCTCTCCCGGTGGCTACAATGGAAACACGTTTTTTGCCACCAACCTTACTAATTGGACTCAAACATTGAACCCTGCCTGTCCCAGGTCATCTTTCATCCAAGTGTGATCTATCTCCACTGCCCCTGTTAACTTGCCAAAATGTCTTGACCTCGAACCTTGCCTCACCATTCCCCAAATCCCTCAGCATGCAAACTAACCTTACATCTGCAGAAAGAACTGCACCATCTAAAAACTGATTCCGACCTTAAGACTCTACATGGTGACAAAGGCTCCACCACTGTTATTTTGAACCACAAAGATTACTTGGCAGGAGGACTCCTCCAGTTGTCAGATTCATCCACCTTTGGTCATTCCACAACTTCTCTCAGGAGTCCATCTCTCTCCTCACCCCTGCCACTCCCTGCACTCCTACATTGTACATGATTTTATGAAACCCAACCACCTAGGATGCTTCATTGTGGCCAGTTACTCTGCCCATAGTGAAAGAATCTCGACTCTGACAAACTACTTCAGCCTGTTACAGACAACATGCCGTCCTGTATTACAGATACCATTTCCTGCACAGTTCCTGTTGCTTTACACAGTGCCCTGCTCGTCACTAACGCCATTTCCCTTTACACAAACATCCCTAATGCCCATGGCCTTACCACTGTTCAACATGTAAATTTATCAATGCCCAATGGACTCCAAACCAAAAATCTCCTTCCTAGTTGTCATAACCATAATCTCGTCAGTAGTTACTTCTCCTCTGAAGGCATGATCTACAAACAATTCTAGGGTATAGCTATGGGCACCATCCTGCGTCAACCCATTCGTGGGCCAATTAGAGGAATCATTCCTAAACTCCCAGAAACCCAAACCTCTCACCTGGTTGAGATTGAAATCTTTATGAACTTGATAAAGGGTGAAGACACACTTCACTCCAGAGCCTCAACAAATTCTCCATTTGCTTCACTTGGTCCTACTCAAGCCAACTTCTTTGTTTACCTCCACCTCAGAGATGGCTATATCAGTACCGCTGTCCATATCAAACCTACCAACCACCAGCAGTACCTCCACTTAGACAGCTGCCACCTGTTCCATATCAAGAAGTCCATTCCATACAGCCTGGCCATCTGTGGCCATCACATCTGTAGTGATGAGCAGTTTCTCTGGAAATACGAGGCTCTCACTGAGGCCTTCGCAGAATATAATTTCTGTCCCAACCCTGTACAGAAATGGATCCCCTGTGCCTTATCATCTAACATCTCACAGCTGGTCATAGTGGAGCATTCCCCTCATAACTCGGTACCACTCAGGACTGGAGACTACCTCTCGTCATGCCCCCAACTGAGAAATGTCCTACCCTCTATTCCTCCCACAGTGATATTCCACCGCCCAACAAACCTATACAAGATCCTCGACCATTCCTACACGACGCCTTTTCCCAACACCTTGCCTCATAAGCTCATACCCCTGTAGTAGACTTAGATGCAAGACATGTTCCATAAACCATCCCCACCAGTCCAGTCACAAACCTCAGTTAGCACGTCAAAAGCAGAGCTTCTTGCTAAATCTGTCGTATGATCTACAAGCTAAGCTGCATCAACTGTGCTGCAGTTAGGCATGACAACTAACAAGCTGTCTGTCCACATGAATCCCCACTGACAAAATGAACCACAGAGCACGCTGCTCAACAGTATTCTTCAGTTCAATTCCTGCTTTACAGCTTGTGCCATCTGGATCCTTCCCACCACCGCCAGTTCTTCTGAATTGCACTGGTGGGAAGTTTCGCTGCAATATGACCCGTTCCTGTAACCCCTCTTGGCCTCAACCTTCATTAGTCTGTCCCCTTACCCCTCTAGCCCTTCCCTGTTCACATTCCAGCACTGCACAGCCCTCTATTCCACCAATGCACCCACAGTCTTTGTACTTACCCCCTTTCAGACTTGCAGTGAGAGAATACTTGCCATTGGACGACAATACTAACCATTACTACTAGACTCTGGCATACCTGATTGTATCAGCATTCAAAAATATTTGTTCCTGGAGGAAAAAACCCAACTCAACACTGCAGAATTCACAGCACCTTGAAAATGTATGCATCTCAATTCAGAGTACGTATTGTATATAAACTTTTTGTTACAGTTTTGTAGCACTGTTTTGGCCACTTCAATTAACATAACGGTGGAAATCATCTAAATTCACAATAGTGAAGAGCAATCACAAAAGCAAAGGATAAAACCTGTACTGGAAATTTAATTCCTCACTGTCACATAGGTTGTAACTTGAGTGTAGGACTGACAGGGCTATAACCTGCATAAACAAAGTGGACTGCCAAAGACACTTGGTCTGAACAGCTTAGAATGGACATTCTTGTAGTCTTATTTGATTTGTGCCGTACACACACACACACACACACACACACACACACACACACACACACACACAGTTCAAAAGGTCTGATGACCACTTACACAATTATCAAATTTTCTCAGAATGGCTAGCAACACTTCACACCACGCACAATGTGAAAAACAGCAAGCAAACTGAAACACATTTCCAAACTGCTGCACAGAAATTTTGAAATATTTATGCTTTTGTGAAAACTTCTGTTGGTTTTTGATACTTTTTCCCCTTCCATCATTTTGTGGGCGTGTCAGTGAGATGAAACTAAGAGGACTATTCAGAAAGAAAAGTTTCCATCTGCCACTAGGTGCATGTCGACAGCACATTTTGGTACGCGCATGCTCGGCAGCTCAGTCGGCATCCATCCGTGACAGCAGGAACGTCTCTGCACATCTGGTTTTTCCGATATTCGAATTTTAAATGTGTGCTGCAAACAAAAATCCTGCCTGTTGTTAGGTGTGGTCTGTGATAAGGTTTTCGTTTGCAAAAAACCTAAAACCTATAGAAAGTCATCGTGAACTGTGCAAAGTGTACGGAAAAAACTTAATGAGTGAATGTTCTGTCCACAAATGGTGCATTCAGTTTAAAAATCGCCGAACTAACATTCTTAGTGAAGAGAAGAGTCGACGCCTGAGCATTGACTGATGATCTTGTCAAAGTTGATGAAACGGTTTGTGAAAACAGTTGCTTCACAACAGGGTTTTAGATTTCTTTTCCTCAAGTTTCATGGACTTTTGTTTGCAATTGTCACTCAAAAGATTAGGTGCCTAAAATGCTCACAGAGAATGGGGGCAATTTTGACATTTCTGGAGGCCTACCCCAAACATGGTGACTCATTACTGGATCGAATCATAACCAGTGATGAGACTTGGGTGAAACACATCAATTGCGAGACAAAATTATAGTCCATGGAGTAGGGGCACCCAAGGTCCCTCCCCCCAAAACCAACGAAATGTTTGCAAACCTTGTCAGCAAGGAAGTTGATGGCAACAGTGGTTTGGGATAGGCAAGGTGTGCTTCTTATTGATTTTCTCGAATGTGGAGCAACCATAAATTCTGCCCGGTACTGTCAAACTTTGCAGAGCCTTAGCAGAGTAGTTAAAACAAATGCTGAGGAAAGCTGAATTTTGCATGACAATGCCTGACCTCAAAGAGCAAACTGCACTAAAGAAATCCTTAATTCATTAAAATGGAAAATTTTCCCTCATCCACCCTACAGCCCCGATCTTACACCAAGGAATTTCAACTTGTTTCCCAAGGTGAAGAACTGGCTTGCAACGCAGCACTTTGATGATGACACGGGAGTCCAGGCAGGCATGACTCACTGGCTGAAGTCTCAGGTGGCAGAATTTTACGACCAAGATATTTCAAACCTTGTCCACACCTATGATAAGTGCCTCAATTTGTTTGGTGACTGTGGAATATTTTTTTTTAAATGCCAAAATGTTCCCTAGTTTCTGAATATCCCTCGTTTGTGTACAGCTTGTTGGAAGTCATAAAGTTCTCTGTCTGAAATACTGGATGAATATACGAGGGCAGATCAAATATCAACAGGGAATTTTTTTTTAATTTAAATTCATTTGTTGAAAAATTCAAGGCAAGTATAATTTATTTTTCCACAGACTCCTGCTTTGGAAATGAATTTGTCCCAGCATTTGGGTAGCTTTTTGATGCACTCATCATAAAAAGAACTAGGTTGTGTCACCAGCCAGTTGCACATGAAGTCTTCCACTCTCTCGTCATCTTCAAATCATCGCTCTCTTAGAGCTTCTTTAAGCGATCCAAATAAATGGAAATTACAGGGTGATAAGTCCAGGCTGTAAGGAGGGTGATCAAGTGTAGTTCAGTGCATTTCCTGTAGCTTGGAGACAGACAGAGCTGCAGTATGGGGTCGCGCATTGTTGTGGAGGACGATGATCTGTTGAATCGATTGGTCTCGTCTTTTGTGGCAATATGCAACTCTCGCCTTGTTCAACAGTTCACAGTGGTAAGCAGCATTGATTGTGCGTCACTCATGCAAAAAATTAATCAGCAAAATGCCTCGCTGATCGAAAAGAATTGTTCAAGGAACTTTGTCAGCTGACAGTCGAGTCTTGGCTTTCAATGGTGCTGCCTCCCCTTTCCTCTGCCACTCCTTACTGGCTTGTTTGGATTCTGGAGTGTAGTGATGAACCCATGTTTCATTGCAGGTGACAATCCAACTAAAAATGCATCACTTTCTTCCACAAACCTCGCTGTAAGCCTCTGATAGACTTCCAAACGTCTCAACTTCAGATTTTGGTCAAAAATGTGGGGCCCATCTAGAACACACTTTACAGAACTGTAGGTTGTTTGTGATGATTGCTTGACAGCTCCCATAACTGAGTCCAACTTTTTTACAATTTCTGATATTCTCGCCTGTTGATCGTCGTCATTAATGTCATTAACCGCATGAATGTTTTTGTCTGTAATGCTGGTCCAAGGACGGCAATCGTGCTGATTTTCCACTCATTCTTGTCCTTCCTTGAACTTTTTATGGCAGGCAAACACACACGTCCTTGGTAATGTTTTATCACCGAGTTGTGCAGTCAATCTTTGGCAAATTTGCGCCGGTGTAGCTCCTTCATGAGCAAGAAATTTGATAATTATGCATTGCGCAGTGGAAGGGTGCACTTGTTACTCAGACATCTTGAGCGCTACTGACAAAATGGTGGGAAATATATAACAGCACACTCTCCTCACTTCTAACGGTCCCGCCTAACCATAGCAGAAGCACAGGGCCAGTCCTACAAACTGTTGATGTTCGGTAACAAAAATCCCGTTTACATTTTATCCCCCCTTTTAGTGTGGGTAATATGAGGTATACTGCCTCAAGGCACATACATTTCCTAACTGTAACATTTGGCTTACTGTGCTAGTATTATAAGATTATAAGTATTATAAGATTAGTATAAGATTATATCACATGAGTTGATTATGATGGCATTTTAAGTTCGGTCAGTAACGACAGTAAATACTTCTAATTACAGTTTTTATTGCCGCTGGAAGCTATTTGGCAGGCAACCTATGAGGAGCATTAAATACGTAATGCAATACTTTTTTTGTCTGCCATTTTCAGCTGAAAAAATGTGGAATTTCTTGTGAGACATCATGAAATATTCCTGCTTCAGTCCCTATAGTTTCAAGAAGTTCCAATAGGTGGGGGCGCTATACCTAGTCTTCAAAATGATTTCTGTAATGGTGGAAAAACAGTGCACTGCACACATCCGTATGTGCTTGCAGAACATCTATGAAGACCTGACAGTGAACAAAAGCACAGTGAGTCATTGGATAAGATGTCTGTCATCATCGTAACAAGGTCGTGCATATCTGTCCAATCTCCCCATGTGTCGACTGGCTGCACCCAGCTGTGACTCTTGCAATGTTGGAACATGTAGACATTCTCATTCAAGGTAATCAACAGATCACAATCAAACAACTCACTGCACAACTGGACGTCTGTTGGTAGCACCACAGTCTAATACATAAAGTTGTGCCAAACTCTGGTATGAAGGTTGTTACCTTTTTCAGCTGGAGCGACACTAGTGCTCCAAGCAATGAGGTGGTAGTCAGTCACATGTGTTGTAAGGATGATGTTCATTTTTAGTTTTTTTTACTTAATTAATGAAATAGTTGTTATGTTTATGCATCTATCATTGGTAAATTCCTGTGAGATAGGAATTAATGTGAAATACATTAAAAAACAGCCACGTCACACTGATTCAGTGACATAAGCTACATCTTATTCGTGAATAAATTCTTTCAAATATATGTATATTTGCAGCTTATTTCGCTGACACAAATATGTATTTCATGCATGAGAAACATATATTTCTGTTGTTGGCTGTTATCATAGACACTTTCCTTGAGACTTAAAATTTTTATATACAGGGTGTTACAAAAAGGTACGCCCAAACTTTCAGGAAACATTCCTCACACACAAATAAAGAAAAGATGTTATGTGGACATGTGTCCGGAAACGCTTAATTTCCATGTTAGAGCTCATTTTAGTTTCGTCAGTATGCACTGTACTTCCTCGATTCACCGCCAGTTGGCCCAATTGAAGGAAGGTAATGTTGACTTCGGTGCTTGTGTTGACATGCGACTCATTGCTCTACAGTACTAGCATCTAGCACATCAGTACGTAGCATCAACAGGTTAGTGTTCATCACGAACGTGGTTTTGCAGTCAGTGCAATGTTTACAAATGTGGAGTTGGCAGATGCCCGTTTGATGTATGGATTAGCACGGGGCAATAGCTGTGGCGCGGTATGTTTGTATCAAGACAGATTTCCAGAACAAAGGTGTCCCGACAGGAAGACGTCCGAAGCAACTGATTGGCGTCTTAGGGAGCATGGAACATTCCAGCCTATGACTCGCGACTGGGGAAGACCTAGAACGACGAGGACACCTGCAATGGACGAGGCAATTCTTCGTGCAGTTGACGATAACCCTAATGTCAGCATCAGAGAAGTTGCTGCTGTACAAGGTAACGTTGACCACGTCACTGTATGGAGAGTGCTACGAGAGAACCAGTTGTTTCCGTACCATGTACAGCGTGTGCAGGCACTATCAGCAGCTGATTAGCCTCCACGGGTACACTTCTGCGAATGTTTCATCCAACAATGTGTCAATCCTCATTTCAGTGCAAACGTTCTCTTTACAGACGAGGCTTCATTCCAACGTGATCAAATCGTAAATTTTCACAATCAACTTGTGTGGGCTGACGAGAATCCGCACGCAATTGTGCAATCACGTCATCAACACAGATTTTCTGTGAACATTTGGGCAGGCATTGTTGATGATGTCTTGATTGGGCCCCATGTTCTTCCACCTACGCTCAATGGAGCACATTATCATGATTTCATACGGGATACTCTACCTGTGCTGCTAGAACATGTGCCTTTACAAGTACGACACAACATGTGGTTCATGCCCGATGGAGCTCCTGCACATTTCAGTTGAAGTGTTTGTACGCTTCTCAACAACAGATTCGGTGACCGATGGATTGGTAGAGGTGGACCAATTCCATGGCCTCCACGCTCTCCTGACCTCAACCCTCTTGACTTTCATTTATGGGGGGATTTCAAAGCTCTTGCCTACGCAACCCCAGTACCAAATGTAGAGACTCTTCATGCTCGTATTTTGAACGGCTGTGATACAATACGCCATTCTCCAGGGCTGCATCAGCGCGTCAGGGATTCCATGCGACGGAGGGTGGATGCATGTATCCTCGCTAACGGAGGACGTTTTGAACATTTTCTGTAACAAAGTGTTTGAAGTCACGCTGGTACGTTCTGTTGCTGTGTGTTTCCATTCCATGATTAATGTGATTTGAAGAGAAGTAATAAAATGAGCTCTAATATGGAAAGTAAGTGTTTCCAGACACATGTCCACCTAACATATTTTCTTTCTTTGTGTGTGAGGAATGTTTCCTGAAAGTTTGGTCGTACCTTTTTGTAACACCCTGTATAGTTTAATGATTCACCCTTTCTCACACTTTATTCAACTTTCTAATACAGGAATATTTTTGTAAATGTCATTACTTCTGCCTCAAAAATGAATCTGTTGCAGATTCTTGCTGTTTGTGGCTCGGATGTAGCAACATTTGTGGAGTTTGTTTCTCCTGTGTTAGGAAACAGTTTTATTACTTTGGTGATTTATGTCACGGTTGTCTGTGTGGTTTCTCCTTAAGCTACAGTTGTGTTGGCTTATTCAGTACATCAAATAATGTAGGTCTTATATTCCACATAAACTCCCCACGTTTGATGTTCACTGATTTAGCGGAGTGTGTGGCGAATAAAACTCCACTTTGTTGGGTAGATGTACATCATCTTTCTGCAAAAGGTCAGGTCTTCCGGTATTTACTAGCAATTTTTATAATTAAAGGAAATCAATATTATTCAGCAAATGTCTTACTTATGATTCTCTTGTAACGTACAAACTGTCCTGTAATGTATTGTCTCATACCTCTTAGGGTCCTTAGGAAACAAGATAATGACAGCTGTGGTGTCACTTTTTAGTTATTGTCAATTTTTATGGTACTACACACATTTTATATTGTAAAAGGAGTATGTTACAAAATGGCTCCAAGCACTATGGGACTTAACATCTGAGGTTATCAGTCCCCTAGACTTAGAACTACTTAAACCTAACTAACCTAAGGACATCATACACATCAATGCCTGAGTCAGGATTCGAACCTGCAACCGTAGCAGCAGTTCGGTTCCAGACTGAAACGCCTAGAACCGCTTGGCCACAGTGGCTGGCAGTATGTTACAAATTAATATAAATATTAGTATTCATTTTCATCCGCTTGGAGTGCTGCATTCACTGTGTGTAAGAAAACCAAGATGGAGTGTTACAACTGTTATGTTAGACTGTAGCAGCACTGACGTACTCGTCCACTAGGTGGGGTACTCAAAGGTGTGCACACGTTGGGTTCCTTGCCACCAAACAGAAGACTGTGAAGAGCCACAAAGGACCATCTGTGCGGAACTGCTTGTGTGTTACATGGCTCATGATGACAATTTTGTGTCAATTGTCGCCACATGTGATGAAACATGGATTCACCACTTCAAACTGGAAATAAAATGGCAATCTATGGAGTAGCACCACACCAGCTCTCCTCTGAAGAAAGCCACTTCCTCAGCCGGTAAAGTCATGGGGACAGTCTTGTAGGATTCTGAAGAAGTTATTCTGTTTGATGTCCTCCTCCACGGTGCAACCATCAACTCTGAAGTGCGTTGTGAAGAAACACCATCAGTACATTCATCGCCACAAAAAAGCAAACGAACTTCTCCTTCTCTGTGACAGCACAAGGCCTTGCACAAGTCTGCACACCCTAGAGCAGCTCACAAAACTTCACTGGACTGTTCTTGTTCATCCACCATACAGCCCGGATCTTGTAACTACAACTTCCATCTGATTAACCCAATGTAGGATGCTTTCTGCAGGAAGCAGTCTGTTGGTGAATAGGAGGTTATTGACGCTGTAAGATGTTGGCTCTGGTGTCGACCAGTGGAGTGGTACGATGCAGGCATACAGGCCCTCCTAGTAAGGTAGTGTAATACCGTGGAATCAAATGGAGGTTATGGTGGCAAAAATAGGCTTGTGTAGCCAAAAGAGTGGGGTATAATATGGTGTATTGGAACCCGGCATGGAATCAACCTTCTTTGAGGAAAAAAAAGTCTTGTATTATGTACTGAATGCCCTCATGTGCAACTATGACCAGGTGACTGTGTGCCAGGGTAGCCATTTAGTAAGAGAGATATTTTTGGAAGGTGAGTAATAATAATAAAGTTCAAGATGTTGAACAAGATATTGTACCTGATTTCTTATACACCGGTGTTGGCTCAATCAAGAGATACAAATTAGCACAGTTCTAACTATATGCTGTACTAAACAGAGTGGATCCGGTGGCCGCTGACGTGGACACGGTATCAGGCATGAAACCCTGCTGTGTCTGCTGGCAGCCCTGGGGCAATCAGTGTGTTAAATATTTAGGGTAATGTTAAGAAACAATATGAGATGGTACAAAGTCACAAAATCAGTTGTAGGTGAGGCAGATGGAAGAATGCAATAATTTCACTGCTTCTGTTGTGTGTCTCCTGACAAGATTGTGAGAATAAGACAAATAAGGACTAAGTTGTATGTGTAGTGATGCATATCAAAACTTATCTTTCACTTGCTCAATATGCAAATGGGGTATGACAGATAATCATCAATATTGTGCTGGAAGTACCCACTACCATATACAGTACAGTGGTTTGTGGAGTACACATGTGCAGATGTAGATAGGTTTTCCAAACCTCCTGACTTGTCTTAAGTGGAAAGTTTGCATATGAAAACTAATCAATGAATCAAGGAATAGGCCTAATGATGACTGTAGTGGGTATGGGCAAGGCGTGTAGCCAGCCGATTTTAGATGGACCTATTAAGTTCATTGCTGGATTCCAAGTGATAATGAAGGGATGAGTGAAGAGCCTAATTCTGAGATTACAAAAATAATTGAAGGTGGGTATATACTATAAAACAAGCAGGAGCAAAATGGACATGTATAGCTGATAGCTATAATGCATGAAGCAGTCAGGCGGAAGCCTTTATTCAGCTTAGTATATCAAATGGTTAAGGATGATTTAAAAATCTAAGTCAGAAGTTTGTATCATTGTGTTCACAAATAAATCATTTGAGATGATGTCACACCAAGCTAATGGAATGACAAGTATAGGATAAACAGAATCTAAATACATCACGCAATTTGAGTTAAATCTAACATTTGCCATGATACATGTCTGTGAAAATACGTGGTTGAGAGCAAACCAAACCTGCCCATATATACATTTTGTGCATAGGCATACTAGTTCAGTCCAGTCTTGTGATTGCCATTCCTGTTATGGACACACAACCCTCCTCAGAGCAGCTGTTAGCATCAGTTTGTGCTGCTGTGCTCCCTTGTAATAATATTGTATGGTAAAACTATTAATAATTATTATTACAAGGACACATTTACTTGCCTGCTTACTGCATTTTTGGTAGAGGAGAGAAACTTGTACAAAAAAGGTCAACAGTTGTAACAAAAGAGGAATATAATGAGGTCTACCAGTCAGGGGGTGAAGTAAGAAACTGGAGAGCGATAGACGTGAAATCCCTATGTAAGACCTACAAAATTTAGTGACATGAAACAGATTTTCATATACAGGTGCATAGAACACTATGGGAAATGCTCCTACTGATATGGGGGCAACTGAATGCTAGAGGTCCAAGCAGGATCTACAAGAGCAGAAATCTCTTTAGAAAGTCATGTGAACCATTACAAAACTCTTTCCATAACTATGAGCTGAAGTGCTTCTCAACCATCCAATTTCAGGCAAGATGAAGAAAAATGTTGGTGGTTTGCAGTAAACTATTTTCAGAGAAGACAGGCAAGATCCAGAGGAGTTGATTTGGTATACATCCATCATTTATGATATACCTATGTCGTTTTACACAAATGTGAATTGCTTGTGATTGTTTAGAAGATGCTTCTGGTTGATATGTGGCAATGCCATTGTTACATCATTGTTCTCTGATTTGAAATACTTGAAATAATTCTGAAGCAACAATAAAATCAGAACTTATATAAAACAAAAAATTTAAAAGAAACATTTATTGTTCTTTCTATTAAAACTGAATCTAATTGTTATCATAATGATAAATTGCTGTTATTGACAATTATTGCAGACCATTTTTTTAAGAGTGAGTTGTATGTACAAAGCGAGCACATATACTATGTCATTGTTGCAGAGCTGTTTTTTGATCTCCCGTAGCACAATGCATAATCTACAGTACAACAGTTCAGACTTTCTGGTATCTAAATATTGAAGAACCTACAGGTTTTGTCTTATTAGGCAAAGATTCTGGAGGAATTATGTCTTTGCTTTTTCTCATAGTTCCTAAAAGTGTAATACAGTTTGATATAAGACATATTGCCAGAGACACAGCAATTATTGGTAATAAATTTCTGTATTTGGTGACTATGTCCTCAACAAGACACTTTACAACTTCTTCTGGTGTATATGATACAGAGTATGGGCCTTGTGGTTGTTCATAAATATGTACCTCCAAATTTCCACAATAAAATATCTTTGCATCCTCCACTGCATACATTTTGATGCCACATTTGATAGGTTTTGATGGCATATAATGAAACCATGAACATTGTGCACTAAATAGATGCTGTAAGATTTTTTTTTTTTTCTTTTTTGTATTTTGAACAAACATGTGAAAAATATATCTTCTGGTAGTAAGTTTATCAAGCTTTCTTCATTCCTGACAGGTTGTAATATCATCAGATCAAAGGCTCCTCAGAATTAGTAGAAACCTGCGAGAACTCATGGTCACTCTCAGAAGTGTAATTCCCATCTCATCCTATGCCTACAGCTCTTCCACATTGACCATCCAACTTTTTCGAGCTCATTTGAATAATGATACTGATAGTGGACAATGGTTCTCTGGTTAGATCAGTACAATATCGGGGCTGTGCTTACATTGAGCATAATTTTTCTATTTTTGAATGGAAAGTTTACATGTGAAAACATATGGGTCAGGGAATAGATCTAATGATGAGAGTAGTGGAGGTGGACGGGGCACATAGCCAGCCAATTTAGATGGATCCATTTAGTTCTACGCTGTATTTCAAGTGATAAGGAAGGTGCAATACACCAACCTAATTGAAGATGGGTACATCACATTAAAAAACAAACAGGAGCAACATGAATGTGTATAACTGAAGCCCATGTTAAATGGTTAATGATGATTTACAAGTATAGGCTAAGTTAGTTTTTTTGTATCTATTATCACTGTGTCCATCAATAAATCGTTTGTGTATGAAACTGTTAAGATCTGAGTAAATACCAACTGTTTAAGATTTGTGTGTCCAATCTTTTGGAAAAACTAGACCAGTTGGTTGCCTTACAAGCCATCTTATTTGATGGATTGTCATGTTATTTTACCTGTTACCTATTCTTCCCAAGAGAGGGGGGGTGGGGGGGGGGAGGGAGATAGAAAGAAAGAAAGATAGATAGATAGATAGATAAATTAATTAATTGTAATAGCATTACTTAGGGATGATGGTTATTGCTGGAACAACTGGTTTTCAATTAAACTGATTCTTATCATCTGCAGTTTAACCTGACTGTTAAAACCACTCTGAGTAAGTGGTTTGTGAAGTAACAGATTTTCAACTTTTTACTGCCATTACTTGCAGCAATAAACATAGACTTCGAACAAATATTGAAAAATTCTAATGATGCTGAATGAGTAGGAGATCATAACTGATATGGGATTGAAGTTGCAAATTGGTCTCATTGTCTCCAGCAAAGACAATGAACATGAAAGAGACAGGCTTGGTGACAGCAAGATTGAAAGGTCACAAATCAGCAAGAGTGAAAGGTCACAAATTGATGGCTTCTCAATATTGTCACTTCTGGATGGTGTCAATTTATTACACTGAAGCAACTACAAAATTGAGGCTTTAATTACTATCCCAAGTTTATAGCACATCAATAAAATTGTGGGTATATTAATAAAATATACCTTCTCTTCCATAGAACATTGTGGGTATTTCTCCTTCTATGACATCGCAAATTTATTGCACATCATAAAATACTTTCAAACTAGGGATGGTACCATTCTGCGATGCAACTGATGTCCAAGGACAACAGCAAGACACTACCCTGTAGTCCAGGAGGAAACAAATGTTGCATGCAGTCGCATACCATCTAATAGACTACACTATGTGGAAAAACATAAATTCTTTGTCTCTTTAGTGTTGTACCAATTCTTATTCCATGTTTCTTTCTAGTTTCTAAATGTAGGTGGTGGTATTAACATCACCTTTCCCAATTTCTATAACAATCCAATATTTCAAAGTGTTGGAGATATTACAAATAAATGTCACTCATTTTTAAAAAAAGTTTTGCTTTAAGATCAAAAATTTTAGCATTGCTGCTATGGCAAATTGAGGTGCTGGTTTGTTTTTTTACCCAGTCATTTGTGAAAAAAATGAGAAACACCTGTTATAACCGAGATCAAACAAATACCGAAAAATACCAATTATTCAGAACTAAAATACCACTATCACTTTTAGCCATTAGTCTTGTCCATCCCTAGCTAGACTTAAATTGAAGCTAACAGATGCTCTCAAAGTAACACAATAGAACCCAGTGGAAAGAAAATAATTATATTCTTAATGATTACTTTAGGGATAAAAATCAGACAGTAGTGACTACTATTTTCCTGAGTTTTGTGTAAGATTTAAACTGAAGTGAAACCCCTATTTTACATTTCCATGTGGTCCAGACTTAAAAAATTCAAAACTGAGGAAAATGCAGAAGCGAGGGAAACATTAAAACCCTAAAATACGATTAAAAACATGTTACGGGCTTGTATGATTAAAAATCATAATCCTCTCCAATGCAATATATAAAATCTGTATAAGTGAAGGAAATTAAATTTACGATACAATGTTAATACAGTAATTTGTGTAATGAATTTCATCAGTTCCTAAAAAAATCACAGGTGTGGAACAGTAGTTAAAAACACTTCAAAAAACTGAAATTGGTGTCTGGGTACTAGGTAATCGAGTTAATTTACAACATGCTATGACCACAAATTATTTGTCAAAACATGTATTTTTGAGAGATCTTTTGTTTGTGCTCACCCAGAAAAAACCTAAGGTGTGGTACAGGTACGTCGATGATACTTTCGTGGTGTGGAGCCATTGTGAAGAACAGCTTGGTGACTTCCTAAGACACTTGAACAGCCTCCATGCCAACATAACATTTACTATGGAAGTAGAAAAGGACAAGAAACTGCCATTTCTAGATGTGCTGGTCACAAGGGACGGCGAAAACCTGGGACACAGCGTGTATCAAAAACCGACACACATGGACTGATACCTGCACAAACTGTCAAAGCACCACCCGAGCCAGAAAAGAGGCATGATTAGTATGCTCATAACGAGAGCAGGACGAATATGTGAGCTGCAACACCTCAAACGAGAAATGCAACACCTGGAAACTGTTCTGAGGAGCAATGGGTACTCCACAAATTATATTAGAAGTGTAACAGAGCCAAACACTCGGCGAAGTAAGGAACCAGAAAAAGAAATGTCGGGTACGGCCTTTCTGCCATACATTCCCAGAGTGACGGACAGAATCGGCCAAATATTGCATAAACATGGCGTAAAGACAATTTTCAAACCGACAAGGAAGATCAAAGAGTGTCTTAGATCGGCGAAGGAGAAAAGAGACCCACTTGCAATGTTGGGAATATACCGTATACCATGCACATGTGGAAAAGTTTATGTCAGAATGACTGGACGATCAATTAACACCAGGATCAAAGAGCACAAGCGACATTGCAGGTTGGGACAGGTGGAGAAATCGGCCGTGGCAGAGCACGCACTGAATGAGACCGACCATGTAATAAAATTCGCCGACGCGGAAGTTCTGGCTGTAGAGAAGCACTATCACACGTGCTTGTTCAGAGAAGCTGTAGAAATACAAAAACACGCGAACAGTTTGAACAAGAAAGAGGAAAGCCTTAAGGTAAACAGATCCCGGCTTCCCGTATTGCAGCAAACGACCATCGCAGGTAGCAGGAGGAGAACCACACCGGAAATGACCGCAGAGAAGCCCTCAGACATTGGCGCGCCAGGTATATATAGTCTGCGGCCGCGAGCTCGGCTCCAGTTCACCACTGGCAATGGAGGGTGAAGCTTTGACAATGCCAACCACTCGTGCTGGCGAAGCGTCAGAAAAATCATTAGATGAACGTCGGCCGAAGAACCTGAGACAGAAGCCAATAGGCAGTTTGTCGTGTGGGAATGTGTGTTTACCTTCTGTAGCCAATGGAAGTGCAGCATATGCTGATGATGCAAGTGCAGTGGTCTCTAATGTATTGCTTGTAATTTTTTCCTTGTTCATTGTGCTGAGGGGAGAGCTGGTTAGCACCTAAACAAGCCAAGGAAGTCACATCAAAATGGTGTAAGCGAGCGTTCACGGTATATTTCGATACACTGATCGGCAAATACAAATTGAGTTGACATGAAAGTAGCAACAGCTTTCGACCTGAAACAGTTCCTGCCCATTCACCCCCCCCCCCCCCCCCCACCACCACCACCCTCCCCCCACCCCCCAAAGTGACTGAGTGCTCATTTTCCCATCAAAAGGGTAGCCAGTGCAATCCAGAGTATCGCGCATGTAAATTCTGTGGGCTATGCCGTACAGTCAACAGTGCATAAATAGTCTTTGGGCCATACTTATCACTGTATAGTGTATGTGTTTTACCTAGTTTGCTTGTTTGTACTATCAGTGTTTTGCAATTTAGAATAAAACTGAATGCTTCTAAATGTGAAGTTTACGGGTACGAGTACAGTAGTCACAAGACTCTAAGGCAGTGTATCTCCAAAGTCCATCCATAGCAGCTGAACTAAATCATACCTGTTATTAGAAATTGCGCACCACAATGTGCAATATCTTCAAAATTAAAATATTAGAGCACACCCTACAAACAATAGGCCTTGATTAGGTTGGAAGGTGATAATTTGGTGTACTCCATTTAAATAAAAAAATTGCTGGAAATGTGATGTGAAGAGGCAGACTTTGGTGAAATGGAATTGGTCCAGAGACAGAAATTTTCAGCAGCAAGAAGCTAAAGTGTCTTCATCAGTTTTGTAAAGTATATTAGGAGATACAGTAATTTTAATTTTATGCGCTGTATATGATTGTAAAACAGGAAAGAAGGTAAAATATAAAATATCGCAGCAGCTAACTGGTTAAACCATAAGCATAAATGCAGGTATCTGCATAATGACAAACTTTGTCACCATTGCTGTTATTGTTTAATGCATTTCGTACGAGCTGCACTTCGTATGCTCACTGCACTTCATAAGCTTCACTGCGTTGAAATGTTATTTTAGGCTTCATGAGAGAAACAGATACATGAAAAAATGACTTTGTTTCCCCAACTGACGTTATAAGCTTATTAGAAGTTAGCTCAGTGAATTTCTGTACACTTTGTTAAATGTAAATTCAAAAGAAATCACAGGCACTATAGTTTTATGCCTTCTATCACTGCTGCCAATCCTTTTCAATTTACAGTGTGTCGTCCAAAGTAGGTACATGAGTAGTTTATGTAGTTATTCAACTGTATCATGTCAGATCTGAACATGAAAGTCTTTAAAATGTGCTATCGCAAAACCCTTGTTCTATTTTTGTATGACATCTCTGCCATAGCACATGATCTGCACAAAAAGTATATTTTCAGTACTTAAAAAAACTTTCACCCCTGCCCACATTCCTGCCATTCAAGGGCCACTCTCCTTCTCCACACATCCGGCAGGCGAGCTCATTTTGTGTGTGTTATTGTGGTGTGATGTCTGCACCAGCTGTCGGGTGACATAACAAGTGACCAGCCATTAAGAGCTCATTAGCCAGAAATAGCCGATGTTTCTTTGATTCTGTTTGAGAATATTCTTTGAGATTCAGCATTTTAATTGAAAAGGTTGATAATCGATACTATTGCTGAATACAGTACATCAGAAATATGTGCAGAAAGATGCGACTGAGTTATAAATGGCACAAGAAAACGTGGCAGCTAGACCCCTTTGTTGTGCATTGGCTCAGTCAGGAACATTTCTCATCGACTGTCCTGTTTTTGCATTGCTGCCATAACCCGGCAACAGTTGTATGTTAACTGTGCGGTGAAGCTAAACACTATAAACTGTATTGGCAATGCCAGTCATGGATTACATCAGGATTTCCTCTCTCACGTCTCCCATCTCCGCAACAGCCTAAAATATTCCCTTAACTCCACCATCGCCCACCATGCAAACCATCTGACTTTTGTGCCACTTATAACTTGTTGAGTCACATCAAATGTCAATAGGAAGTAAACAGGAAAAAGTCAAGCAAGACGTTGAATAAGAATGTAGAATCAAGTTATACCTAACTAGGAAGAAACATAAAATTGAGAAATTCTTAGCATTGATCTTATGGATTTTTCATAGGGCTATGAATTTATACCATAGAATCATGAAAAATGTAAAATCAGAGAATGTAAAATCGAAGCACCACTCTAATAATTTACACAATAACTATGTATCAATTATGTATGAAATGTCAGATAACAAAACATTTGAGGACAGTGCTCTACAACTATTAAAAACTGGAATAATGACATGGAAATCCCCATGTGGCTGTTTGCTACTTTTTCATAGAGTAGCTTATGGTGTTTCTATAATGTCATTCTTCGCATTAAATCTACCTAATTGTATACAAAGAAGCATGTAAATTCCCAGTTAAATGAATTCTTTCTTTCAAATATGAGTTTTAGTGGCAAAATAATCTGTGGGTGTACTTCCAGCGACTAGTGTCCAAAGGGCATGATAACAACTGATTTGAACTAAGTTAGGAGAGTACAGAGTACAGAAAGCTTGAAGTGTGCATTTAATTGAGAGTTCTTTTAGTAGATACAAGAATGTCATGTCAGTGGGGGATGGTGGAAAAAAAAAGGGAGAGGGAGAGAGAGAGACAGAGAGAGAGAGAGAGAGAGAGAGAGAGAGAGAGAATTATGCATGATAAAGTGTCTTAGTAGTGGAGTACAAATGTAGATGGTGGTGGTGATGGTGGTGGTGGTGGTGGTGTAGTAGTAGTGAGGTATGATGCAGCTCTCCATGCTAGTCTATACTGTACAAGTCTCTTCATATCTGTGTGACTACTGCCAGCTACGGTATATCCCTATGAACCTGTTTGCCGTAGTTAGGCCTCCCACATGTTTTAGACAAAGCCTGAGTCTCAAATCATCATGTTTTAATTTATTACATCTTTACTACTAACTCTATTTGCATCAGATTTTGCAGAGAGTATCCAAATACACTACTGAATGTCCCTGCACAATCATATCATTGCACAAAACATAGCTCAAGAGATATGATGTCTATGGCCCGTCACAAAAGTGTTAACTATCCTGTGGTGTCTCAGGATATATTGTATCAACTTTTTTTTCAGTTAGTAAGGTAGTGTGGTAAATTTCTTTTCTCCATGATTCAATTCAGTGCCTCTTCATTAATTACCCTATCGACTCATCTCCCATTGTTCTAAGGCACCGACCGAGCGAGGTGGCGCAGTGGTTAGCACACTGGACTCGCATTCGGGAGGACGACGGTTCAATCCCGTCTCCGGCCATCCTGATTTAGGTTTTCCGTGATTTCCATTAATCGCTTCAGGCAAATGCTGGGATGGTTCCTTTGAAGGGGCACGGCCGATTTCCTTCCCCATCCTTCCCTAACCCGAGCTTGCGCTCCGTCTCTAATGACCTCGTTGTCGACGGGACGTTAAACACTAATCTCCTCCTCCTCTAAGGCACCACTTTTCGAAGGCTTCTATCCTTCACTTGTCAGTATTGTTAATTGTCTGTATTTCCCATCCAAATAAGGTTACTGTCCATACAAATACTTTCAGAAGAGACTTCCTAACATTTAAATTTATATGCAGAGTTATGAATTTTTTCACACAAAAGGTGTTCTTGTTGTTGCTAGTCTGCATTTTGCATCCTTCTTACTTCAGCCATCATCAGTTATTTTGCTGCCCAAGTATCAAACCTAATTCAATAGTTTTAGTCTCATTTCTTACTCTAATTCATACATCACTTGATTGAATTCAAGTATGATCCATTACCCTTGTCTTAATTTTGTTGATGTTCATGCAGTCTGATTTCTGTACATGTTGTAGATAATCTTTTGTTCCAAGTATTTTATCCCTGATGACTTGTGAATTCCAAAGAGTGCATTAGAGTTGATACTGTCATAGTTTTTTATAAATCTACAAATAGTCAAGTATTTAATAGATTTTCAGACGTATTAACATAAGCACAGAGTTTAACTTTGTTACCATCTGATTCACAAACTACTGTTGCCAGTGACTCATTTTCCCTCTTTCTGCTGTTAAGATGTTATCAATTAAAAGTTATTTAAAATTATTTTTACTACTACTGCATGAAATAAGTTTCCCCAAAGAGTGCTAAAATTACAAGATTTGGGTATCCCCTAGAAATCATGATTCTCTGACCAGTCCTTCCACTTCAGAAGCACCATCCAAAAATGAAGTCAATGAAAAAGTCCCTTTTTTTTTAGAATCTGCTGTATGTGTTATATTCATAAATATTGAAGGCATGTTAACAGCCAAACAACAGCAGCTACACAGTATTTTTGTTGAGACAACACATGCTATATTTTGTGCATTCGAGAAACGCAGAGTTGCCAGCGATACACCACTTATAACAATTACACAAGTTATATATATTGTGCTCAGTAATAAACAGTTTGGAATTGTATCTCTATAGTGCATCACTATTCTGCTATCACAGATCCTGTACCCCATTCCCACAGTGGTGACCTTGAATAACCATGTTGTGCAATAATTTTGCTGTTAAGTCGAAAATCTGCAGTGCTGGTTACGCCACTGAGAATGCTGTCATTACAAATGGTACAACCTCACTATTTTTAAAGCAAAATCGACTACACCTCTCAACAAGTGCTTGTGAATTCCACGAACGTTCCATGAGCAAAATTGCTAAATATCTGCCAAGCCTTGGAAAATATTACATGCTAAACAACATAGCGACAATGCCTTCATTGTTCACCACATCTTCAGATCAACCTCCAATCACTGCTGATGTCAAGCAGTGAACTGTGCCTTGACGAGTGCCAAATTTACTGAGTGATTTCATGGTAATCATTCCTGATTTGACACCAAGTGAATCTATTCCTGGTACTTCAGAGAAAAGTGCTGGATCAAATCACAATAAACAATGGCCACCCACCTTTGTAACACACATTACTCTAAGTGCCTTTGAGCATCACACAGGACAAAACATCACGTGCTCCAGTGCTGGTAATTATGAGCTTTATGACACTAGGTT
Organism: Schistocerca nitens; assembly: GCF_023898315.1. NCBI lineage: Eukaryota > Metazoa > Arthropoda > Insecta > Orthoptera > Acrididae > Schistocerca > Schistocerca nitens. The sequence continues at coordinate 278,121,761 of NC_064618.1, read as the reverse complement.
TAACGAGCTGAACCATATGGATGCCGTCTCAAATGCCATTATGGTTGAACAACAATAACCTGAGTCATGGCACTCCATCACTCTATTTCATCACCCATCTGCAAGCAGACCATGGGATGACAGTTTACATCATCTTTCAGTACCTGTGCATTCCAATTTTCCAAATCCATTTCTGACCATTATGACTAAATGTGAGTTCCACAAGATGAACTATGATGTTATTCATATCCCAGCCGTGCCAGGCATCTCAGCTGACTTGCTTCTAGTCCAGCACTGTGCTTTGCATGAGCATCACCCACACCCCACACCAAAACCAACCATGAACTCCGAGAATATGTTTCTTATATCCTCACTTTGGCAAGGTCAGATTCCGCTGCCTCCCACCTCAAGTCACACGACACCCATGTTGCGAATGACTGCACATCTGCACAAACTCCACAAAACACTGCCTCTGCTGCTGGATGATAAATGGATCATGCCCTCCTTATTTGCTGTGCCATGACCTCATGCACACTCTCACATACATTTTCTGCGGTCTCATACATTTGACATTGGGAAAGTCGTACCTACTGCATCGGCCCCAGAACTTCACTCACACGTGTGGCTCCCCAGAATTTCACTCACACGTGTGGCTGTTCTTTGATCAGCCACCTAAGTTCTACACATACTGACACATGACACTGATGCCACCCATGCTGAACATGAATCAACTCACCACATGCCTCCATATGTTGAGCCGCATTTCCTGCCCATCTTGGGCATCGACTGTCCTGTGCCTCCTGCACTGTGTCACGCCCACCTTGTGATGGTGCCTTACAATCAAACCAATGACGGTCATCATACCATCCACCATCATCTGAAACTATCGTTGTTCCGTGCAGATTCTCCCATGATGTGATTTGCCCTCAGCAACTGTTTGAGCCAGTGGCATCTTTGGGAACAACGAGAAGTTTGCCACTTTTCTTAACCACCTTGCTGACAGTGTGGACCATATTAGTGACTTGTGTATGTGCATTCTGGCTTCTCACAAACACGAAACTTCCAAGACACTACTGCTACAATGACTAACATGCACATCTGAATGGCAGCTACCTCTCCTCGTCAATGGAACTACTTTGGGCAACGGCACACTGTCTTTGCTGTGGTGCCACCTGCAAGCTCTAATTGATCCAATGCTTCTACCTGATAGTGCTATGGACACTTTGGCTCCTAAAACTGTCAGAGAACATCCAGACAGTGACGCTAGCACCTTTGGAGTTTAAACTTTGCCTTGCTGACATAATGCAAGTACTATCACAACACCAAATTGTAATCAATAATCAACAGTGTTACACTGCAGTTGATGTCCAGTATGCCTGCACCAAAACCAATTTTGCACAACGCTGGCTGAGCTGCTCTAACATTTCATGCAGCCATGGACTTCCCAACGACAGCTGAACCAACCTGAACCAGGCTGTGCCACCCTACTCTACCACCCCAAGCACCTTTCACAGGTCAATTGTACAACCGTCACCAACTGCTAGAGCCAAGGTTGTTGCCCCCATCCCCCTCCTCCCCCCACCCCCAGCTGGCCACCATCCTGATTCTGTGTATAAACAAAACCCGCACTGACCAAGTGCATCATCTGCCTCCATGCCCAACATACAGCAATGCTACTGCTGGTTTCGCACCAGATTTTGGGTGGATGCACAGCGCTGCAGATAACCCTGTGCCTACCCAAACTAGAATGGCGACCTGATGTAGGTGCACCAGGCCGCTCTTCATTAACAAGATGCCACTGCACACCATCATAAAACAGCACTGACACAGTGTTTTAATGGGCAGATGGTTGCCAACTATCTGTCCATGACAAGGGCCTGCACACATATTTTCTTGTTGATACTGGGGCTGATGTGAGCACTCTACTGCCTGCCCTCTTACTTGCTTCACTGTTGCCACTGCTGCTGCAATTGTGTGTGGCCAATAACATTTTAATCACAGAAGCTGGAACTGCACACATCACACTTGATCTCGTAACAGATATGCACATGCCGTGGACATTCTTAGTGGTGGAGACAGTTGAACCAGTCCTGAGAGATGACTTGCTCCAGCACTACCAACTATTGCTGGATTTAAATCATGCCCTCCTATTACGACGGGATGCCCGGCAGCCTGTTTGTGGTGTGGTCAGTGATACACTACCTGCCGGCCCAGTAACACCCATGGTTACGCTGCTGCTGCTTGACATGCCACTCAATCTGAAGCTACAAAGTGAAGCAGCTATGCTTAAAGGCAGCTGAATACTCATCATTACATCATGACAATGAGGTCATGCAAATCAACAACACACAACTACAGAGACGAATCGTGGGTGCCACCACATCACTACATGCAGCTCAAGAGCAACTTGATGACCTTCGTCACATTTACACTGATCACTACCATGGCACTGCTGCTACAGACATTTCCCACATTACTGGAGTGTCATAATCCCCATTCAAGTGCACTCTCAAGACAATCCTGTGTGACGTAACAGTGATGGCAAATCACATTGCATCTCATCTCCAGGGCAACAAAATCAAGCTCCCTGTCCATCACCATCCCTGTCATCTAGCCCCCCACAAACTTAGAGAGGCTACAGCTGTGGTGGACGAACTTCAACAAGCTGGCATAGTCAGGCCATCAACCAGAGCCTAGGCCTCACCAGTTAAAACTAGAGCCTAAAAAGAACGGTACTTGTAATCTATGCAGTGACTACCACTACCTCAGTACCTGTACAGTCATTGACAGCTAACCTGTTCCAAATCTTGTACGATTTTTCCCACAACTTGGCTGGGGCAAAAATTTTCAGCATTGTTGATTGCAAAACAGCACACCTGCAAATTCTGATGGCAGCTGAAGACGTACCAAAAACTGCAATAATCATTCCATTTGGTCTCCCTGAGTTCGCCTACATATTGTAGGGACTAAACAAAGCAGCAGAGACACAGCAAAGATTTATTGACAGCATACTGTTCAATTTGTCTTTTTGTTATGCCTATTTAGATAATCTTTTAGCAAAATGAGTGAGACCTTGATGACCGTCTGTGCATTGTCCTTGATAAGCTGGCCTCTCATGGGCTCATGACAAATGATGACAAGTGCCAACTTCGGCAATTCCATGTGACCTTTCTCGGACACCACGTCAATGCATCTGGGGTGCATCCTACTCCTGAGAAAACTGAACAGATACGCCTCCTCCCACCCTCCAACAACTACCAAGAGCCGCTTACGTTTTTGGGGCTCATAAATTTCTATGACCCAATTGCAACATGCAGCTGAGACTTTACTATCACTCACACAAGCATTGACCAGCAAGAACACATCTGATAGAGAACGCCTCAACTGTACATTGCAAATGTGGATTTATTTATTTATTTATTTTTATTTTACAAGTCTAGTTCCGTAGGATCAAATTGAGGAGCAAATCTCCAAGGTCATGGAACATGTCAGTACATGAAATTAGAACATAAAAGTGATAACAGATAAATTGTTTATGAAGTTTATGAACCCAAAAAAGACAAGCCGTAAGTTTATGTAGACACAGTCAACAATGTAACACAAGAATCAGCTTAAATTTTCAAGGAACTCCTCAATAGAACAGAAGGAGTGACCCATGAGGAAATTCTTCAGTCTCAATTTGAAAGGGCTTGGATTACTACTAAGATTTTTGAATTCTTGTGGTAGCCTCTTGAAAATGGATGCAGTAGTATACTGCATGCCTTTCTCCACAAGAGTCAAGGTAGTGCGATCCAAATGCACATTGGATTTCTGCCTAGTTTTAACTGAGTGAAAGCTGCTAATTCTTGGGAATAAGCTGATATTGTTAACAAGAAATGACAGTAAATAATATATATGTTGAGAGGCCAATGTCAGAATACCCAGATTAATAAACAAAGGTTGACAAGAGGTTCATGAACTTACATCACTTATTGCCCGAACCATCCACTTCTGAGCCAAAAATATCATTTGAGAATGGGGAAGAGTTACCCCAAAATATAATACCATACTATATGTCAAAAGCAAATGAAAATAAGCAAAGTAGACTACTTTTCATGTCAAGCTATAATTTACTTCAGATACCATTCAAATAGTAAAAATGGCAGCATTAAGTTTTTGAACAAGATCCTGGATGTGGGCTTTCCACAACAGTTTACTATCTATCTGAACACCTAGAAATTTGAACTGTTCAGTTTCACTAATCCCATCCCATTCTGTTGAATTAATATATCAGGTTGTGTGGAATTGTGCCTTAGAAACTGTAAAAACTGAGTCTTACTATGATTTAGCATTAGTTTATTTTCTACAAGCCATGAACTTAAGTCTTGAACTGCGCTGTTTGAAACAGTGCCAATGTTGCACACAACATCCTTTACTACCAAAGTAGTGTCTTCAGCAAACAGAAATATTTTAGTCACCTGTAATATTAGAAGGCATATCATTTACATAAATAATGAAGAGGAGTGGCTCCAGCACTGATCCCTTGGGCACCTCCTGTTTAACCATGCCCCACTCAGACTCTACGACATAGCCATTCTCAACACTGTGGAGAATGACTTTTGCCATCTGTTATTAAAATAAGAGGTGAACCAATTGTGATCTACTACGTGTATTCTAAATGGTCCAACTTCTGGAGCAATACTTTGTGATCAACACAATCAAACGTGTTAGTTAAATAAAAAAAGATGCCTAGTGTTCGAAACCTTTTGATTAATCCATCCAGAATCTCACAGAGAAAAGAGAATATAGGATTTTCAGTTGTTAAACCACTTCTAAAACCGAACTGTATATTTGATGCCAAATTACATGAAATAAAATGATCAATAACTTTAGCAAACACTGATAGCATAGGAATAGGTCTAAAATTCCCACTTTGTTCAAAATGATATCCTTATCCCACTACACAGCCACCCAGGCTGCCTTTTACTGCTAGTACCCTGTTTAGAACATTTTAATGGAAAGCAGCTTGCAAAGAGCATGATAAACGTGTTAAGGAAAGCATTATATTTGTCATATATGTTATTGACACTATAAATATCCCGTCACTCTTGTTCCTTAATGAGCTTAAAAAATTCACTATTGCTGTTGGATTAGCTTTTCTATATGGACTGTAATTACATATACCATTTGCACATTCTGCATTAGATCATATGAATTCAGGAGGTCTTCCAACATCTTTTTCTTGCACAGTCACCTACAAAATTAATATTCAAGTCACCGCATATAACTAATTTTTGATACTTCCTATAAAGTTTACCAAGAACCCTCGTTGAGCATAAATGCTCTGAAGTCAGAGTTAGGAAACCTATAAATAACAAGAATTAGAAGTTTAGTTTACTAAATTCAACTGCCCCTGCACAACATTCAAATACTTGTTCAATGCTGTGCCCTGATACATCTATGGACTCAAACGGAATACTGTTTTTTACAAACATGGCCACTCCCCCATTCCACAAGGAACTACTTGAAAAACGGCTTGCTAATCTGTATCCTGGTAAAGGAAGCCTCTGAATTGTCAAATTATTTAAGTGGTACTCTGATATATCAATAATGTCAGAGTCAACATCTATAAGCAGTTATCTATCTTTATCTCTAATGCCTCTTATATTTTGATTAAATATGCTAAGTCCTTCACTACCTGGACACCTAACGTCCTTTGATGGCAATTCCTTTGTTAGATGGACTTCCTTTAAGTAGGGATACCTATCAGCTGAATAAAAGGTGCAGCTCTAATGCCAACTACTACAGGAAGTTACCCATGAGTGATCCTATCACTGCCCACTACACTGTCGCCTATAAGCTTTGCCAGTTTCCCCTTCCCATACCTATTGAGATGCAGCCATGCCTAGTGAAACCCAGTCTATTGATAGACTCAACTGGCACCACTGCAATGTGAGCTATGCCCTCTGCCATCAGTGCCTTCTCCAGCGCCATGTTAACACGCCTAACAGTAGCATTGAGATGAGGCCAGTCATGACGCTGAAACTGTTGCATGAAGTGCACATTAATGCCACCAGTTTGAGTATCTATCTTTACCATGTCACCACTTACATCATACTCCCTGTCCCTATCAAGACTATTTCCAGCTCCACTCACAATCACTACTCGATCCTCTTTTTGTAGAATTCCTACATAACACCCCTGTGTTAACAGTCACCTGAGCCAGCCCTGCACTGAGCTTCACAATACTTGTGACCTGGTACTCACTTCCAACACTTCCTGCAACTGCCCACACCTCTGCCACAAACTGCCCAGCAGCACGACCTTCTTCTTTCTGTAAGAATTTGCAGCTGACTTAGGCTCCCTGACTGCTGATGAATGACTGCTGATGACTGCTGTATGCTTCCTACACCTACAGCTACAAGACACTCCTCTCCACTAAACCCTGACAGTTGGTCAAATCTATTGGTTATACAAAAAGTACAACTGTCTGAATACCTCCTCCTCTGAGCTGCCTTCTCACCAACTGCCAGTTTCCATTCCCCACCACCCGTCACCCTCCTCATCATCCTACTAGTTACTTCTTTGCATTTAGTAACTGTACCTGAAGGGCACAGATCTTACACCCCTGCTCCTATATCAAATTATTTCTGCTACAAATCCTGCATTTCCAGGAGACGATCTCTTTAGAATGTCCACTGGCTTTCCCCATTGCATTCCCCCAAATTAAAATACTTTGAACAAATCTCACACTGTAACCCACTACTCACAAAGCTACAACAAGCCCACACTTCTCACTCATGGTAAAATGTTAACAGTTATTGAAAAAAAACAAATATATATGTTGCCTAAGTTCAGTTACTACGGTACACTATTTAAAGAACTAACAATAGTGATCTCAAATTTGGCTCTCGACTAAGAAAGCAACTACTTTTATTAATACTGCTAAACCACAACTAATACCAATACCACAAAAACGTCACACATAACTTCTTATCTAAAACCAAAAATTCAAGCGACCACAGGAACACTCAATGAAATTAAACGTGATGCATGAAATATTTCACTACAAACAATAAGAAACGTCAGCTGAAGGCTACTGTACTAAATTTAATAAATGAATACAATGCGCAAACAACTCTATAAAATACAATTGGTGAAAGTTTCCGAAAGTTCATTTAACCGTTATTTCACCAGAAACAGCATGAGACACTGTTGAAAATTACTAAATTTAATAGCAGAGTAACAGTGCACAAACACTTTGTCAGAACTTAAGAACTGCTACAGCTGCAACTGTACTCTGTGAAATGTAAACACACTGCTAATATTTAGATGAACGACTGAAAACTACTAAATTTAATATTCGAATACAGAGCACAAAAAACTTTGTCAGTACCTGCTACTAACAAATTACTGCAGAACAAGCATGTCATGTGGCGGGGTCTCAATCTACATTAAAAGCAATCTTGATTTACATTAATTAATCACAGACCTTATCAGAATATGCCTTGAAGGCGTATTTGAAGTAGCTGGTATGGTAACACAGACAAAAAAAATTGTAACTGTCTCAGTTTATCGGACATCAGGCAGTGATTAAATAGTATTTATAGAGAAAAATTTTCTACTTTAATATGGCAATTGTCCAAATAAAAACAGCATAAAATAATAATTGTAGGTGATATTAACATAGATATAAGGGCAAAGAGGAGAAATGTAATTCATATGGTTAATTTCCTGAAGTCATTGAACTATTACTGTCTCAGTGAAAAGCCCACCAGGTTGAATTCACGTCTTGTTAACATAATTAGTACTGTACATAGACACACTCAGAATATCAAATCATGCAGGGTTATGAATTCAATTTGAAAATTTAGCTCTTAATACTGGAGGAAGAGAAGTCACACATAGATTACTAGGAGAAGCCAAGGTAAACAAAATGATAGACCAGTTAAAGGAAATGGACTGGTTTCATATAATTGATAATAATAAAACTGTCGACAAATGCTTTTCCAGTTTCATGAGCACATAGTAGAAAAGACGTGCCCCACTGTAACCAAAAGATACTGTTTGGACATCACACATAAGCAGCATCCTACAAACAAGTGGTATACTCCACAACTTAACAAACTCAGGATACTACTATTAATTCTAAAATAAAAACTCTGAAAGAAGTGATTGGGACAAGAAAATTTACATAAACATGAGAAAACTCTTCAGATCTGAAATGAAAGATGCCAAGTGCAGTGCAAATGACGAGTATATTTTAAATTCCAAAAATAACAGTGAAGTAGTCTGGAATTTTATCAAAAGGGAAATCAATAATATAAGTAAAGAAAACGTAATCCCTATTGCCTGTGATAAACTCTATGAACATTTTGTAAATGTTGCCAGCACTACCACTCTACTCAATAATTATACATTATTGGTAGAAGTCCTATAATTCATGCAAAACGAACAAGTAAGAAGTTTATGTAGACCCTAGTCACTTGAAATGACATTCATAAATTGATCCACAAACTATGCAGTTCCAAAACAGATGACTATTCTGAACTTTCTAAGTCCATCATGAAGCGTATAGCAAAGGAAATCAAAATGCCACTTCTTTCATTGTCTAACAGAGTACTTGATGAAGGAATTTTCCCAGAATTTCTTAAACTTACACTTACATTACTTATAAGCTCACAGTTACATCTCCTATGTGAAAAAGTGGCGATAAAAACTTCCCAAATAACTACAGACCCATTTCAATAGTACCTATCATAATGAAGATAATAGACAATTGTATGCATAAGCAGATATACAGCTACTTTGAAAGCAACAAAATTTTAAATGAGCAACACTTCGGATTCAGCAGTTGAAGCTTTGGTGAACAGTATTTATGAAGGGTATGAAAAAAGGCTTTCTATGTCTGGAACACTTATTGGTTTAAGCAAAGCATTTGACTCAGCGCCACATGAATTAATTCCCAAAACCTTAGAATATTGTGGCATAGAAAGTAATCACACAGTTTATTTAAATATTGTTTAGGTAGTAGGTTACATCTTATGTATGTATATAAGCAGAGATCGGCACTGTACCCAATAAAAAGAGGAATACCCTAAGGCTCTGTTATTGGGCTTTTCCTGTTTATTGTCTACATTAATGTCTTTTCAAATTATATACCATGAAAGGATAGACAATCTGCTGATGACATAACATTAAAAACCACAGACAAGAATTTACAAAGGTAGAAGCTAACAACAGAAAAATGATGCAAATGACTGATCACTGGTGTCATGCCAATCAGCTGTGCATAAACTTAACAAAAACAGAAGAAATAATTTCTAATCTAAAGGTAATTAAAAATGAAGATAAAACAGTAAAACTATTTGGACTGTTCATAGGCCAAAATCTCTCTTGGGAAGAACACACAAATTATCTGTGTAGCAAACTAGATCATGTACCTTTTTATTGTATAAACTAGCTGGGGTACCTGGCTTCGCTCAGGGACTTGATATGAGATTGAGTGGTAGCTGGAATAAAATGATAAACTTTAACGAATAAGACATAAATTTTTTTGATTGAAAACGTGTTCTAACTATTTACAATACCTGTTTATAAACAACATTTTTCATTTTATTATCCAGGGTATATGCCCACAAATTTTTCGAATTTCCTACTCAAGATCAAGTTACGTACAGTTGACTGTGAGAGCAGCAAGAGTCTTTGAGGTTGATGCTGCAATATTTTAAAGTTTGTCCTTGAGCTTTGTTAATTGTAAAACTGTAAGCTAATTTGATTGGAAACTGCAGTCTTTTAAATTGGAATGGCAGTTCAGTAGAGATCAGAGGTATTATTGGGATAAATATTGTGTGTCCTTTGTACTTTCCTGTCATAAGTTCGGCTTCGATTATGTTATTCGATGGCTGTTTGACTATGATCCTTGTTCCATTACATAGTTTTGGTGAATTGAAATTTCTGAGTAGTGTGATTGGAGGTCTAATTCTAAGATGGAGGCAGTGTAATGGCATTCCTGGTATTGGCAAAATGGCTCTAAGAACTATGGGACTTAACATCTGAGGTCATCAGTCCCCTAGACTTAGAACTACTTTAACCTAACTAACCTAAGGACATCACACACATCCATGCCCGAGGCAGGATTTGAAACTGTGACCGTAGCAGCAACGTGGTTCTGGACTGAAGTGCCTAGAACTGCTCGACCACAGCAGCCAATCTGGTACTGGCAAAGAGTTTAGAAATTCTGTAGGGAAGTTCATATTTTCTTCAATGCTTACCATTGTGTCGATCAGTTTATATATTCTCTCTTCAATGGGAATTTTCTTTTTAATATTAAAGTTGATATCGTTGACAATATTGTTTTTAGTTGCCAAAATTGTCTTTTTAAGTAGCCAATCCAGATTGGTATAGTTGTGAACAATGTTTGGATAAATGTGGTTGATGAATACATTTTCAGCAGTTGTTGTGTTGCAGATATCACTGTTGAGTTTAATGAGGTTGGTTGTCTGGTCAGTAGGATATGTGCCTTCACCTATTTGTAAAAGTTGTTGAGCAAAGCCAGCTGAGGTGGCCGAGAGGTTCTAGGCGCTACAGTCTGGAACCACGCGACCGCTACGGTCGCAGGTTCGAATCCTGCCTCGGGTATGGATGTGTGTGATGTCCTTAGGTTAGTTAGGTTTAAGTAGTTCTAAGTTCTAGGGGACTGATGACCGTAGAAGTTAAGTCCCATAGGGCTCAGAGCCATTTGAACCATTTTTTGTGGAGCAAAATGTGCTACTATTTCATGTTTCAATAGTTCAACTCTTTTTTTTTTATTAGTCATAGTTTTTGTTTGTGTGGCCAGAGAAGTGATTTTCTTTTTAAGGACGCGTTGATCTTGTCTGCTGGTGTTGACTTGGGGATAACTGGAAGCATTTGAAGAAAATCCCTTGAGAATATTAGTTGAGCTCCTCTCACCACTTCAGAATTTCCTTTCAAGTGTCGTAATGATCTATCCATGGCTTTGAGTGACTTTTTTGTGAAATTGTGCATTAATCCCAGATGATAATTTTAGCTTTCTTTAGAAGTTCACCCCACCCAGATGCTTTTGAGAATTTGCTTACCAGAAATTGTTCTTCCATAAGTGGCTGCAAGGCCAGATGATGCCAGTGCAGTGGGTTGTTTAACACCACCAGCAATAGATTTACTAGAAATATTTTCCTGGTGCCACCTGGTGTGTCCAAGCAAATAATTCCACCACTGTTGCTGTCGATCCGGTCCGTGGCGATATTGTAAATTTCCTTTTGATTGTCACTGAGGAGTGGTTTATTGTTAGTAATGTACTGGAGCAGTTTGGTGATGATTTAGTTTTCTGTCTTTGCAATTGCAAAGTTTGGTACACTGATCACATTTTTTCATGGTATTTGCATCCCAAATTGTACTAAGGTTTAGTTGTTTATTGCTAAACCTTTATCTTCTGACTGAATGAGTGTTTCGTTGAAGATGTCACTGAGTTCAATAGTCAGTTCAGGATGAGCTTGTCGGATTTGATACAGTATGTCATCACTCATACTCTCTTTGAAGGAGTAGTCCCATAGCTGTTTTGGATTCAATGGGTTACATGTTGTTATAATTATGGCAAATAAGTCTCTCTTATGTTCAACTGAGGTTGTGAGTGAGGCTTAGTTAATTGCTTGTGGCTGTTGTTTTCTGGTAGTCCTAAGCATTGGCATGCTTCTCTGTATGTCTGGCATAGGTAGCCAACAGTCTTGAAATCTGTGAAAGTTGTTGTTCCCTGTATTCAGTGTAGCAATATTCAGAGATAGAAACATTCGATGTTGTTCAGATATACAGTGTATACTCAGCATAGTGCACCAGTTTTCAGGATTCCTGGATGACCTTCACTGGAATTCCTTGTTTTCATTGTGGGAAAATTTTTCTTGCTGTGTTCCACATATAATAGGTGGGAATATCAACACACAGTACTGTTTTTGCGAATGGATTCATTTGGCACAGTTGCTAAAAAGCTGTTAATATTGTGTTCTGAGGTGATTCACTTCCAGTTTTTCTGATGGTGTCTTTTGGGAAGTAAACTATCTGTCCATCTCCAAATGTACTGCTAGATACTGCACAGCAGGTTTGCATTCATGTATGGGAAATTCAAAAATCCACCATGCTGTTGATGTATCTCCCCATTTGGTACATGAGAATCTCATCATTTCTGTTTTGTTGTTCTCTGTTTTTGGCTACTTGAGATACTGTCATGTTACTGCCTTTGTTCACATACCTGCAGAAATATTTGATGGATTTCACCAAATCGCAGTATTCTATGGTTATAAGTGCTTGGAACATTTTGGAAAGTAGTGTGTTATATGGCACTACCCACTGATTATCTATTTCCAGTTGCTGCCTCGTAGTCGTATTTTTGCTGTGAAGTCACCAATTTTGGGTGATCGTCTTCTGTATTTGGGATAGTCAGCAAACAGGGCTCTGGCTACTTTTTTTTTTTTTTTTTTTTTTTTTTTTTACATTTTCCATTGCTCATGCATGGCGAATTATGGTTTAAAAGCTCACATGGTCCATGAATCAGGTTTTTCACTACTGTGTTGTACAGTTCCTGATCATCTTGCGGCTTGGGAAATACAGTTTGTATGATTTTGTCGATATCCATGGGATGAATTCTGTCATGTAGATATATGAGAGTGTTTGAGTGAGGCAATCCTCATTTTTGCCGTTCAGTTGTGTACACACAGCATCTAATGGTTCCAAAGATGTGGTATTTTGTGATGACTTGTTTTTGTTGGAAAACATGGGATATTACGTCATGTTGAAGCACGAGGGCTTGTCAGTATCTTAGTAGTCCTTCGATTTCTGGCCACAATGAGTTGCATGTGCAGGTTATGGAGATGCAGATCATCCATATTTTCTTATGTATATCATGGCATCTTGAGTGTGTTCAAGCATTTGTCTCCAACTTCCTATGTATAATGAGGGTAAGATTATCATTGTTGCAATGTCGTTGATGTTTCCATCATTTATGATTGCATCTCGAAGGTGGATGTATTCCGTTATGCACAGTTTATTATGATTCAGTCTTATGTGAGGTATCCATTCTACTTCCATTTTTTGCATGCATATCTACCAGGAATTGCTGGAATAAATGGCGAGTGTTGAGAATGTGATTGTATGAGGTGCATTCAAGTTCTAAGGTGTCCGATTTTTTTTCTCCGGACTGGAAAGAGATAGAAACATGCGCATTGTTTTAAAATGAGGCCGCGTTCATTGTCAATACGTCCCAGAGATGGCAGCACCGTACGGCAGATGGAATTTTAACGCCAGCGGCGAGAATGAGAACTGGTGGTTGGTGGTGGTTGTTGGGATGTTTAAGGGGGACTAAACAGCTAAGGTCATCAGTCCCCCATTCCAAAAACAGGCGAGACAGGGTCACGAAGCAGGTAAAACCCTAGAGGGAAGGAGACTCCCCCCAGGCACTACAAGAACACAAATGCAACAACGAACACTACAGACAAGAAGAGGACAGACAAACACCAGACACTAACATACAGAAGAAAAGAAGAGGGCTGGAAACTGGTTGACTGACCGCGAGACAAAAAAAAGGGAAAGAGTCAACCAGCAGACTATACACCAAAACAGCAACAAAGGTAAAGAGACGCGAGGACAAAAGACACAGAATGGGAAGGTGCAGGACCTCCCTAAATCGAACCATAAAAAGGACTACCACGGATAAAATGTAAAACATTGTCAGCCATGGAGGCATCGTCAGATAAAACCAAAGCCAAAGTGCCCGGGAGATTAAAAGATTGCCGGAGTGTGCGCAGTCGAGGACACTCCAGCAAAATGTGGCCGACCGTCAGCCGGGACCCACACCGACACAGAGGGGGATCCTCCTGACGCAACAGATGGCCGTGCGTCAGGTATGTATGGCCGATGCGCAGCCGACACAGGACCACCGAGTCCCTGCGAGAAGCCCGCAGGGAGGAACGCCACACATCGGTCGTCTCCTTGACAGCCCGCAGTTTATTCGGGGCTGTCATGCCACGCCACTCAGCAGCCCACATCCCAAGCACCTTACGGCGCAACACCAGCTGCTGGTCGCGAGCCGTAAGGCCGATCTCCAAAACTGGGGCGTCGATCGCCCCTTTGGCCAACCTGTCGACACGTTCGTTCCCTGGGATGCCAACGTGACCCGGCGTCCAAACAAAGACCACCGAACGTCCAGAGCGGGTAATGGTGGAAACAGACTCCCGAATAGAGGACACCAGAGGACATGAGGGATAGCAGCGGTCGATGGCCTGGAGGCTGCTCAGGGAGTCACTGCAGATGACAAGGGACGTACCTGAGCAGGAACGCATATGCTCAAGAGCGCGCAATATGGCCACCAGCTCTGCAGTAAAAATACTGCAGCCAGCCGGCAAGGAGCGCTGTTCAACGTGGGCGGCATGAGCAAAAGCGTAGGCAGTGCGACCATCAACCAGGGAACCATCGGTGTAGACAGGCTCACAGTCCGAAAATGAGGCGAGGAGCGCAAGAAAACGGCGACGGAGGGCCACAGGCGGAACCGAGTCCTTGGGTCCCTGTGCCAAGTCCAGACGGACGGACGGACGGGACAAGCACCAGGGAGGCATAGGTGCACGGACCCGGAAGGGAGGCAGAAGAGGGAATGATCCCAGTTCGGACAGCAGGGACTGGACACGGACAGCTATGGAAAGCCCAGACCGAGGTCGCCGTTCGGGCAGGTGGAGGACCGAGACAGGGAGAAGCAGGCGACGATGGGGATGGCCCGGCGAGCAATGAACGTGGACAGCATAGTCGGCGAGCAGTCGATGGCGGCGAATCCGCAGCGGGGGAACCCCGGCCTCCACCAGTAGACTATCCACGGGGCTGGTACGAAAAGCACCAGTTGCAAGCCGGACCCCACAGTGGTGTATGGGGTCTAACAACTTCAACACTGAGGGTGATGCAGACCCATAGGCCAGGCTCCCAAAATCAAGCCGAGATTGCACAAGGGCGCTGTACAATCGCAGCAGCGTGCAGCGATCTGCACCCCAAGATGTGTGGCTAAGGCAGCGGAGGGCGTTGAGGTGCCGCCAGCATTTTCGCTTCAGCTGAGTAATATGAGGAACCCATGTGAGCCGGGCATCAAACACGAGTCCCAAGAAGCGGCATGTGTCCACCACTTCAAGCAGGTGGCCGTCGAGGTAAAGTTCAGGATGAGGGTGGACCGTCCGACGCCTGCAGAAGTGCATAACTCGAGTCTTGGCTGCAGAGAACTGGAAACCGTGAGTCAGAGCCCATGATGCTGCCTTCCGAACGGCTACCTGCAGCCTGCGTTCGGCGACTCCCGTAGTCGTGGAGCTAAATGAGATGCAGAAGTCGTCGGCATACAAAGAAGGAGACACCGACGACCCCACGGCTGCAGCCAGACCATTAATTGCCACAAGAAATAAGGACACGCTCAACACCGAGCCCTGCGGGACCCCATTTTCCTGTGTATAAGATGAACTAGAGGCGGCACCGACTTGCACCCGGAAAGAGCGGTGCAATAGAAAGGTTTGAAGAAAAGCCGGGAGCCGACCACGAAGACCCCACTCATGCAACGTAGCAAGGATGTGATGCCTCCATGTGGTGTCATACGCCTTCCGCAGATCGAAAAATACAGCAACGAGATGCTGACGACGGGCAAAGGCCGTACGGATTGCAGATTCCAGCCGCACCAAATTGTCCACTGCAGACCGGCCCCGACGGAAGCCACCCTGGGATGGAGCGAGGAGACCGCGTGACTCAAGGACCCAACACAAACGCCGCCCCACCATACGTTCGAGCAATTTGCACAAAACGTTGGTGAGGGTAATGGGACGATAGCTGTCCACCGCCAGTGGGTCCGCATCGGGCTTCAAGATGGGGACAATAAGACCCTCACGCCATTGCGACGGGAACACGCCTTCGCTCCAAATGCGGTTAAATACCGCGAGAATGTGTCTCTGGCAGTCCCTGGAAAGATGCTTCAGCATCTGCGCGTGGATGCAGTCCGGTCCTGGTGCCGTATCAGGGCAATCGGCGAGGGCAGCGAGGAATTCCCGCTCGCTGAAAGGAGCATTGTAATTCTCAGAACGACGCGTGTGGAACGATAACGGCGTCCGCTCGGCACGCTCCTTGAGAGAGCGAAAGGCGGGGGGATAAGTGGCAGTCGCAGAGCTCTGAGCAAAGTGCGCAGCAAGGTGTTCAGCAACGGCGGCAGCGTCCGTGCACACAGCGCCGTCCGAGGAGAGCCCAGGGACACCCATAGGGGTCTGGTGTCCATAAATCCGCCGTATCCGGGACCACACGAGCGAGGGGGAGACACGGGAGCCCAAGGATGAGACATACCGCTCCCAGCACTCCTGCTTACGCCGTGTAATAAGACGACGAGCGAAGGCACGTAGCCTCTTAAAGGCGATGAGGGTCTCGAGAGATGGGTGCCGCCTATGACGCTGGAGGGCCCGCCTACGGTCGCGAATAGCCTCAGCAACCTCCGGCGACCACCAGGGGACAGCCTTCCTCCGAGGGAGTCCAGAAGAGCGGGGGATGGCAGCCTCGGCCGCCGAAATGATGGACGTGGTTAAGACACGGACCACCTCGTCAATGTCACCCTGTGGGGGAGACTCAATGGTTGCCGCGGAAGTAAAAGCCGGCCAGTCAGCCCTGTGGAGAGCCCAGCGGGGCGGGCGCCCAGAAGAATGACACTGGGGCAGTGACAAATAGATGGGAAAATGGTCACTACCACACAGGTCAGGATGCACTCTCCAGTGGAGGGATGGGACAAGTCCGGGGCTGCAGAGAGAGAGATCGATGGCCGAGAACGAGCCATGAGCCACACTGAAATGCGTGGGAGCACCGGTGTTCAAGAGGCTAAGGTCGAGCTGAGCCAACAAATGCTCCACGGCACGACCGCGGTCATCAGAGACAGTCCCACCCCATAGAGGGTTGTGGGCATTGAAATCGCCCAGCAACAAGAAAGGTGGCGGCAGTTGTGCTATCAGAGCAGCCAGAACGTGCTGCGCGACAGCACCATCCGGTGGAAGGTAAATACTGCAGACGGTAATAGCCTGTGGCGTCCACACCCGTACAGCGACAGCCTCTAAAGGCGTCTGGAGAGGGACAGACTCGCTGTGCAGAGTGTGAAGGACATATATGCAGACGCCACCAGACACCCTTTCATAAGCTGCCCGGTTCTTAAAATAACCCCGATAGCCACGGAGGGCGGGGGTTCGCATTGCTGGAAACCAAGTTTCCTGCAGAGCAATGCAAAGGAAAGGATGAAGGCTGATAAGTTGACGGAGCTCAGCGAGATGGTGGAAGAAACCGCTGCAGTTCCACTGGAGGATGGTATTAGCCATGGATGGGAAAGGCGTGAGGGACTGGGGAGGCAGATTACGCCTCCGAGGCCCCTGCTGCTACGGAGTCACCACCTGGAAAACAGCCAGCCAGTGCGTCCGAGGGACTGGCGAGATCCATGTCCTCAGCGGACGCCAGAATCTCCACCTCATCCTCAGACGCAGAGCTTGTAGGAAGCGGTGGAACGGGCGCCACCGCAATGTCGGTAGCCTTGGGGAGTTTCTTCTTCTTCTGCTTCTCGCGCTGTGCCTTTGGTGGTTCAGGCTGCGAGGGCGTCACTGGGTCAGTCTCTGGGACAGACGACGACCGTGTGTCCCGACGACCAGGGACCGGCGGTTGTTTGAGCCACTTGCGGCTGTCGGCTTTGGAACCGGACGGAACTTGTGAAGGGAGGTCCCCAAGGGACCCCTTCCTGACGAGAGTAGCCGAAGAAGTCTTACGCTTCTCCGGCTGGGAAGGGGGGACTGATGTCCCCGATGGTTGGGGGGGTGTTGCTCCTGAAGTAGATGGAGCAGGAGCAACAGGAGGTTTAGTGCCCCCCACCATCAAGGGGGCAGGTGTGGCACTTCGACGCAGAGAGCTGACTGGAGCAGATGGAATTGTAGGAGTGACAGTTGCGGCATAAGAAGCCGTCATGCGCACTGGGTGAAGCCGGTCATATTTCCGCTTCGCCTCAGTGTACGTCAGGCGGTCGAGAGTCTTTATCTCCATGATCTTCCGCTCCTTCTGCAGAATCGGACAGTCTGGCGAGCAAGGCGGATGGTGCGCACCACAGTTCACACAGATTGGAGGTGGGGCACAGGGATGATCAGGATGGGATGGTCGACCGCAATCGCGACAGACGAGGTCGGAAGCACAGCGTGAAGACATGTGGCCGAACTTCCAACACTTGAAGCACCGCATCGGGGGAGGGATATAAGGCCGGACATCACAACGGTACACCATCACCTTGACCTTCTCAGGTAACGTATCACCCTCGAAGGCCAAGATGAAGGCACCGGTAGCAACCTGATTGTCCCTCGGACCCCGACGAACGCGCCGGACGAAATGTACACCTCGTCGCTCTAAGTTGGCGCGCAGCTCGTCATCGGACTGTAAAAGGAGATCGCGGTGAAAAATAATTCCCTGAACCATATTTAAGCTTTTATGGGGGGTGATAGTGACGGAGACATCCCCCAGCTTAGTACAAGCGAGCAAGGCCCGCGACTGGGCGGAGGATGCCGTTTTTATCAACACCAATCCGGACCGCATCTTTGACAAGCCCTCCACCTCCCCAAACTTGTCCTCTAAATGCTCAACAAAGAACTGAGGCTTCACGGACATAAAAGATTCCCCATCAGCTCTGGTACAGACAAGATATCTGGGCGAATACGTTTCACTTTCATTCAACGCCTTTCGTTCCTCCCATGGTGTGGCCAGGGATGGGAACGATTTGGGGTCATAAACATTACCCTTAAAATGAGCCCTCGAACGCTTAGAGACTGCTGACGGCTGGCCGCCAGCGAGAGATGATGTACCACGCTTCATTGCGGGTCATCCGCCCTGATGCCACCTACTCCGACCAAGGGCCCTCCCCACGGGCGCCACCCAGCCGCAGCAATAGCCACCTGGCAGGACGGCCATTGCCGGGAGTCCTGATGCCCCAAGGAGATGGGCATCTACTCCTTGGCATACGTGGGGAGTTAACGGCGCAGGCATCAGTAGAGCGATCCCTGTGTTGTCAGGGGGCTACAACCAAGAGGGTACATGGCGGCCCCACCACAACGGACTGGCTACCGTGCTGGATCTTAGGTGCAAAACTGACCAAGGTCGTCGTCGCAGATAAAACAAACACTGCAGAGTGCAGCGTGGTAATCGCCCAAGAGATCGAAAACGAGCGGGACACCATTGCAACGACGAGAAAGCCGGCTAAAGGTCTAATTGCACGACGGATACAGTGCACCATGTAAGGCGCCCTTCCCCAATTGGCTCGCTCTTCGGAATAATTTAGAAAGATGGAGGTCAAACCCGAGAGGGGACCATCACATAAGGCCGAAACATTTGAGACTCCTTTTAGTCGCCTCTTACGACAGGCAGGAATACCGCGGGCCTATTCTTACCCCCGAACCCGCAGGGGGAGAGAATGAGAACTGTTTTAAATACCTAAATGGCGACGTTTTCCTTACTCAAACAGCGTGCAATCATTCGTTTTCTGAATTTGCGTGGTGCGAAACCAATTGAAAATCATCGACAGTTGGAGACATGTGGTGATGGAGTTATGGATGTGTTGAAAGTGCGTTCGTGGGTGCAACAGTTTAATGAAGGCAGAACATCGTGTGACAACAAACTGAAACAACCTCGGGCTCGCACAAGCCGGTCTGACGACATGATCGAGAAAGTGGAGAGAATTGTTTTGGGGGATCACCGAATGACTGTTGAACAGTTCGCCTGCAGAGTTGGCATTTCTGTGGGTTCTGTGCACACAATCCTGCATGACAACCTGAAAATGCGAAAAGTGTCATCCAGGTGGGTGCCATGAATGCTGACGGACGACCACATGGCTGCCCGTGTGGCATGTTGCCAAGCAATGTTGACGCGCAACGACAGCATGAATAGGACTTTCTTTTCGTCGGTTGTGACAATGGATGAGACGTGGATGCCATTTTTCAATCCAGAAACAAAGCGCCAGTCAGCTCAATGGAAGCACACAGATTCACCGCTACCAAAAAAATTTCGGGTAACCGCCAGTGCAGAAAAAATGATGGTGTCCATGTTCTGGGACAGCGAGGGCGTAATCCTTACCCATTGTGTTCCAAAGGGCACTACGGTAACAGGTGCATCCTACAAAAATGTTTTGAAGAACAAATTCCTTCCTGCACTGCAACAAAAACATCCGGGAAGGGCTGTGCGTGTGCTGTTTCACCAAGACAACGCACCCGCACATCGAGCTAACGTTATGCAACAGTTTCTTCGTGATAACAACTTTGAAGTGATTCCTCATGCTCCCTAATCACCTGACCTGACTCCTAGTGACTTTTGGCTTTTTCCAACAATGAAAGACACTCTCCATGGCCGCACATTCACCAGCCGTGCTGCTATTGCCTCAGCGATTTTCCAGTAGTCAAAACAGACTCCTAAAGAAGCCTTCGCCGCTGCCATGGAATCATGGTGTCAGCATTGTGAAAAATGTGTATGCCTGCAGGGCGATTACGTCAAGAAGTAATGCCAGTTTAATCGATTTCGGGTGAGTAGTTAATTAGAAAAAAAATCTGAGGCCTTAGAACTTGAATGCACCTCGTATCTTTCATTGTCTCTGATCATTAAGCGGTAAGCATGAAAGTCCTGGGAAGTGACTTTTTTGTTTGTTTTTATGCCTATTTCAGGTTGGATTTGTTTCACATTACAATGATATCCATCTTCTCTGTGCAGAAATATTAATGGATATTGGAGGGCATCATATGAAAGGGGTGTGTCTGCAATTCACTGTAGTTCTTCTCTTCTCTGTTGTACAATTACGTCACAGCTTGTGTTTTCATTGTCCACAATTGCAATGGTGACTTTGTCTATTTGAGGTGCATCAAATTGAGATTTGTGTTCTCCACATGGTCTTTTGGTGGCTCAAATTACAACTTTATAGTCATCACGAGTCATTTGGTCTAGCGCTGTTTTGAATACATGATCAGTTGATTTTATTTGTGTAAGATCCTCCGTATATCTCAGACTATTTCTCACCTCAATCAACTGACATTGGTGCATTGCTGATCAATTTCTGTTTCTTTATTTCCGATGAGATATACTTGCAGATATTTATGGTCTTGAATGGGTAGAAGTAGTAATGATCCCACGTGTGATAGATTTGTCCTTGGATGGAAAAAACATAATCAATATCGACTCTGTTATTGTTGATTGAAGTGACACTGAAGGAAGTCATTTCGAAGCAGGCATTGAACGTTTTTATATTTTGAAGAAAGTGTTTTGATTCTGGAGTTTTCCCAGTCAAGCAATGTAAAAATTCCTGCAGAGGTGCTTCCAGTGGTGACAATCAAATTTTTCCATTCATGCAACAGAAACTGGTGTTCCCCTACTGAAATTTTTCACATTGCAAAATTGGCAGATGTATCCATTTTTCTGATTACAGTGTGTTTGTCTTTGTTATATTCTTTCGTCAGGTTGTAGTGAAATGCTTCATTTGTTAGGTTGTTCTGTTTACTTGTCCTTGTCCGCACTTCTCGTAGGGTGATATCTTCAGGGCTAGCTTGAGTTTGCAGTTTTTTATTAGAAGATTGTGTCACAATTCTTGCAACAGAAACCTGATGTTCCTCTACCGAAATTTTTCACATTGCAAAATTGGCAGATGGTATCCATTTTTCCGATTACAGCGTGTTTGTGTTTGTTATATTCTTTTGTCAGGTTGTAGTGAAATGCTTCATTTGTTAGGTTGTTCTGTTTACTTGTACTCATTCGCACTTCTCATAGGGTGATACCTTCAGGGCTGGCTTCAGTTTGCAGTTTTTTATTATAAGATTTTTCAGTCCATTCATTTCGAAGTTCTTCAGTTTCTCTGCCCATCACGGAGCTCATCCTATGCTTAAACATGCTTCGCGCTCTTTGTCTGTTTCATTTCTTTGCTGATCTTTTTGTTTTCCCCATTTTGCTTCAGAATTGGCAAGATCTTCTCTTTCAGGTTTGGGCATTGTCTAAAATATAAATAAAATGTACTCTTTATTAACTTTACATACTTTATTTTTGATTTATATTCAGTTACTGTATCACTTTGACTACTCAAACTTCGTTGTTTGTTTTTATTCATTCACTGCACTAATTTTTCGGTTCCTTCCTTTGTCACTGACAAAAAAACTGACATTCAAACCCATAACAGGTCTTGCTTTATATATCTGTACCAATGGGTAGCCCCACCAGTGCCAAAGTCCAGAATATACCAGAAAGGATTTGAATGGTCCATAATCTTCCAGAACATTTCACAACATTTTAGAGTGTTCTGGAATGTTTCACAATGATACATGAAGTTCTGGTATGTTCCCAAACATTCTGGAATCTTTCTGAATTTTCCAGACTATTCCCAAACATCCCGGATCATTGTGGGACTTACCGAAATGTTGTGCAACGCTCTCAAATGTTCTACAAATTTCTAGAGGGTGAAACTTCCTAACCCTTATACATTCAAAAGCACACCCTTCAGGTAAAAATGGGAAGCTTCTGCATGGATGGGAGACAGAAGTCTACCACACCATATAACTCCTTTGATCGTACTGGGACTCATCTCCGAGTTTTAGCGGCACACACACTATACACATACTTTTATAATATATGTTGATTAAGGAACAGTGTCAAATGTTAAGTAGGATTACCACCCAGAGAGTCCTGCAGAAACCAGTTTAAATATCACGACATAATGACATTATCTCACCTGTGTGTGTGTGTGTGTGTTTTGAGGGCAGTCTATGGCAACTGAAGCCACACTGTGAGCAGCAGCACCAGTGCAGAATGGGAGTGATAACTGGATGGGGGTGAGGAGGAGGCTGGGGCGGGGAGGGGGAGGGATAAGAGGATAGGGGTGGCGGACAGTCAAGTGCTGCAGGTTAGACAGAGGGCAGGGAAGAGGTGGGGAAGGGGCAGGGGTTAGCAGAAAAGGAGATAAGTAAAAAAGACTGGGTGCCATGGTGGAATGAGGACTGTGTAGTGCTGCAGTGGGAACAGGGAAGGGGCTGGATGCGTGAGGACAACGACTAACAAAGATTGAGGCCAGGAGGCTTACGGGAACACAGGATACATTGCAGTGAAAATTCCCACCTGCGTAATTCAGAAAAAATTGTGTTGGTGGGAAGGATCCATTATGGCACAGGCTGTGAAGCAGTCTTTGAAATGAAGGATGTCATGTTGGGCAGCATGCACAGCAACAGGGTAGTCCACTTGTTTCTTGATGACAGTTTGTCGGTGGCCGTTCATGTGGACAGACAGCTTGTTGGTTGTCACGCCCACATAGAATGCAGCATGGTGGTTGCAGCTGCGCTTATAGATCACATGACTGGTTTCACAGGTAGCCCTGCCTTTGATAGGATACGTGATGTTTGTGACTGGACTGGAGTAGGTGGTGATGGGAGGATGTATCAGACAGGTCTTGCATCTAGGTTTATTGCAGGGATATGAGCCATGAGGTAAGGGGTTGGGAGCAGGGGTTGTGTAGGGATGGACGAGTATATTGTGTAGGTTTGGTGGATGGAGAGATACCACTGTGGGAGGGGTGGGAAGGATAGTGGGCAGGACATTTCTCATTTTAGGGCATGATGAGAAGTAGTCAAAACTTTGGCACAGAATGTAATTCGATTGCTCCAGTCCAGGGTGGTACTGAGTTACAAGGGTAATGCTCCTCCGTGAACATACAGTGAGACTTTGGGAGGTGGTGGGAGACTGGAAACATAAGGCACGGGAGATTTGTTTTCGTACAAGGTTGGGAGGATAATTACGGTTTGTGAAGGATTCAGTGAGATCATCAGTATATTTCGAGAGGTCACTGCAGATGTGACGACCATGGGTGGCTAGGCTGTGTGGAAGGGACTTCTTGACATGGAACAGGTGGCAGCTGTGGAAGTGAAGGTATTGCTAGTGGTTAGTAAGTTTGATACGTAGCCATCTTTGAGGTGGAGGTCAACATCTAGGAAGTGGTTTGTTGGGTTGACTAGGACTAGGTGAAGGAAGTGGGGGAAAAGCATTGAGGTTCTGGAAGAATGCGGATAGGGTGTCCTCACCCTCAATCCAGATCACAAAGATGTCATCAATGGATCTGAACCTGGTGAGGGGTTTAGTATTCTTGGTGTCCGGGAAGGATTTCTCTAGATGGCCCATGATTAGGTTGGCATAGGATTGTGCCATGTGGGTGCCCATAGCTGTACTCCAGATTTCTTTGTAGGTAATGTCTTCAAAGGAGAAGTAATTGTGGGTGAGGATATAATTGATCATGATGACAAGGAAGGAGGTTGTTGGTTTGGAATCCATCAGGTGTTGGGAAAAGAAGTGTTCAATAGTGGTAAGGCCATGGGCATTGGGGATGTTAGTGTAAAGAGAAATTGCATCAGTGACGAGCAGGGCACCATGTGGTAAAGGGACAGGAACCGAGGAAAGTTGGTGGAGGAAATGTCTGATATCTTTTATTTAAGAGGGTAGGTTCCATGTAATAGGTTGAAGGTGTTGGTCTACAAGAGCAGAGATTCTCTCAGTGGGGGCACAGTAACTGGCCATAATGGGGTGTCCTGGGTTGTTGGGTTTATGGACTTCAGAATGCATGTAGAAGATAGGAGTGTGGGGAGTGGTAGGAGTGAGCAGAGAGATGGACTCTGGGGAGAGGTTCTGGGATGGGCCTAAGGATATGAGAAGTGACTGGAGATCCAGCTGGATCTCTAAAATGGGGTTACTGTGGCAAGGTTTGTAAGTGGATGTACCTGACAGCTGGTGGAGTCCTACTGCCAGGTAATCCTTGCGGTTCAAAACAACAGTGGTGGAGGCTCTTATAAGGTCGGGATCACATTTTAGATGGTGGACATTAGTTCTTTCTGCAGATGTAAGGTTAGTCTGCATGTTGCAGGATTTGGGGAATGATGGTGAGGCAAGGTTCAAGGTTAAGAAATTCTGGAAAGTTAACAGGGGGTGATCTGGGGGCAGTGAAGGTGGATCACAGTTGGATGAAGAAGTGAACTGATTTAGGCTGGGTTCACCACTGGTCTTTGATTGAGTCTGACTGGTACGGTTGGTGGCAAAAAACTGTTTCCTCTGTAGGGACCAGGAGAAGGATAGAAGGTCTTTAACAAGTCCTGCATGATTGAGTTTGGAAGTGGGGCGAAAGGTGAGATTTTTGGCAAGGACTGATATTTCTGTGAGGCTAAGGCTTCTGGAGGAAAGGTTTATGACTGTGTCTTGGGTTTGTTTTGGTTCTGGATTCTGTGTGGTGGTGGGAGTGGGTTTTGGGAGGTGGGGTAAATGTAATAGGTCTGTGAGAGAGGGTTTGTCAGCTGTGAGGGGACGTGGGAGAGGTTTGGAGGTTGTTTTACAGGTGGTGGACACTGGTAATCCAATGCAGGAGTAGGAAGTGAGAAGGATGGAGAGCTTTCTGAGGTGGCGTTGTGCATGTTGCTCTAGTTCCTCGATGGTAAGAGTTTCAGTGTGTGTTATGGGTTTCAGGAACTTGGGATTGCATAGCAGAAGAATTTTACGGATGAAGAGTAGGTAATGCAAGGAGGTTTGGGCTTGATTGATATAGTTTTGCAGGACTATATTGGTAAGGGCTAAGGATTGGCAGAATTTGAACAGATGGAGGTCACTGTGAAAGGAATGGTGGCACCCGGAGATGGGTAATTTGATAGTAAGGCCATTTGGGGGGATTCCATGAGCCAAGCAACAACGCAGAAACAGTATGTGGTACTGGGTTCTGGCTAGGGCTAAGGAAAATTTTCTGTACTGACGCAGATGGAAGGAGCAAGGATCCATGGTGGTGGAAAAAACGCGAAAAATTACATAAATAATGAAGAAAAATTCGCAAAAATACACAAAAAAATCACAAGAAAGATGAAATGGATGCAAAAAGGGAAACATGATGAAATCTGAGGGAGTTGACAATAGCAAAAGGCGAAAATTCACTAAAATTGGTGTGAAGTCACAATGAATCAAAGAAAAGATTATATAGGTAGCAGATCTGAGGGTGGACAAGCGAGAAGAAGGAGATATCAAATATAACTGGAAGAGGTGGAATTATTGGGTGCAAACTGGGATAGTACGGAGAAAGAGTGGGGGGTGGGGAGGGGTTCGTAGAATGAGATACAAGATCATGTGGTACCAAAAAGGTGCGGGAAATAACACACAAAAATATGGGACAGTGATGCAGGGAGACTTATCAGTTTGATGGTATAGGATTAAAGATATCCACAGATGGCTAGGCTGTATGGAAGGGACTTCTTGGTACGAAATGGGTGGCAGCTGTCGAAGTGGAGGTATTGCTGGTGGTTAGTAGGTTTGATATGGACAGAGGTTGGTTGGTTTGTGGGGGTTGAAGGGACCAGACTACAAAGGCCATCAATCCCTTTTTCCACGACCAATAACACCCATGAAGAAGAAAAGAACAAGCAACACAGATGACAAGGGATGACACAGAACAAGAAGGACATAGACAAAGACCAGAAAAGAGGAGTTAAAAAACACACAGAGTGTTACAGTGGTTGGTCAACCATGGTAACAAAAAAAGGAAAAGCCAACCACCAAGAGACACACTAAAACCCGAATCTAAAACTGTAGGCAAAAGGCCAGACTCAACAAAAAAAGACACAAACCCTCAGATCAAGCACTAAAATCCCCTTGCGCGAATAAAACTCAAAACTAAGCTTGCCGTGTCAGCGTCATATGTTAAAAGTGCAGGGAGTGTATCAGACAGCACAGACTGCTGCCTGAGCGTAGTTAAAAGTGGACAGTCCAACAAGATGTGGACCACTGTCAACGCTGATCCACAGCGGCACAGAGACAGGTCCTCGCGGCGCAATAAATGCCCGTGTGTCAGCCAGGTATGGCCAATGCGTAGCTGGCAGAGAACAACTGAGTCCTTGCGAGAGGCTCGCATGGAGGAGCACCACACACCTGTAGTTTCCTTGATAACCCGAACTTTGTTTGGTGAAGGCAGCATGCACCATTCATCACTCCAGGCACCAAGGACCTTCTGCTGCAAACTGACTGGAGAT
This sequence comes from Schistocerca nitens, assembly GCF_023898315.1. Lineage (NCBI taxonomy): Eukaryota > Metazoa > Arthropoda > Insecta > Orthoptera > Acrididae > Schistocerca > Schistocerca nitens. The sequence goes on along the minus strand of NC_064618.1, from coordinate 278,094,717 downwards.
CACACTCCAAAAGGCCAATCTCCAGGGCCAGTGCATTAACAGCCTGTTTGGCCATCGTGTCAACCCGTTCATTACTCGGGATGCCGACATGACCTGGGGTCCACACAAAGACCACGGAGCGGCCGCAACGGACAAGAGTATGGAGGGACTCTTTGATATTCATCACCAGACCAGAGCAAGGAAAACACAAGTTGATAGCTCATAAACCGCTGAGGCAGTCACTACAGATAATGAAGGACTCACCTGAACAGGAGCGGGTATACTCTAGGGCACGAGAGATGGCGAGAGCTCTGCAGGGAAAACACTGCAGCCATCCAGCAATGAGTGTTATTCAGATTGTTCCCCAAGAGTAAAAGCATACCCAACTCGACCAGCAATCATTGAACTGTCGGTGTACACTATGGCAGATCCCTGAAACACAGCAAGGATGGAAAGAAAGCACCAGCAGAGGGCCTCAGCTGGGACTGAGTCTTTCGGGCCTTGTGCCAAATTCAGCTGAAGGCATGGGTGGGGCACACACCACAGTGGTAGATGTAGATGGGCCCGGAAAAGAGGTGGGAGAGGGAAAAACTCAAGCCCAGAGAGAAGAGACCGGACACGAAACACGATCGTACACCCTGACCAGGGCCGTCATTCTGGAAGATGGGCGACCGAGTTGGGGAACAGGAGACAGTAATATGGATGCCTGGGCAAACTACAAACATGTGCAGCATAAGCAGCCAGTAGTCACTGGCACCGGATCCGCAATGGAGGGACACCAGCCTCCACAAGGATGCTGTTTACAGGGCTTTTGCAGAAAGTGCCAGTTGTGAGGCGGATCCCGCAGTGAAGTATGGGGTCAAGCAACCGCAACGCGAAAGGTGATGCCGAACCGTAAGCCAGGCTTCCATAATCGAGATGGGACTGAATCAATGCCTGATAAAGTTGTAGAAGGGTAGACCGATCAGCACCCCATTTGGTGTGACTCAAGCAACATAGAGTGTTAATATGGCACCAGCATGTTTGTTTAAGCTGCCGAATATGAGGGAGCCAAGTCAACCGGGCATCAAAAAGCAATCCCAAATACTGATGCATCTCCACCACAGCAAGAGATTCACCGTCAACATAAAGCTGTGGCTCAGGGTGAACAGTGTGACGCTTGCAGAAATGCATGACGCAAGTCTTGACGGCCGAAAACTGGAAGCCACGCAATACAGCCCAAGACTGCACCTTGCGGATAGCGCCCTACACCTGCTGTTCAGCAACCACAATGCCAATGGAGCAATAATACAGGTAAAAGTCATCAGCATACAATGAAACCGATACGGACATGCATCAAGCCCATTGATAGCAACTAAAAAGAGGCAGACACTCAAGGAGGAGATTAGTGTTTAACGTCCCGTTGACAACGAGGTCATTAGAGACGGAGCGCAAGCTCGGGTGAGGGAAGGATGGGGAAGGAAATCGGCCGTGCCCTTTCAAAGGAACCATCCCGGCATTTGCCTGAAGCGATTTAGGGAAATCACGGAAAACCTAAATCGGGATGGCCGGAGACGGGATTGAACCGTCGTCCTCCCGAATGCGAGTCCAGTGTGCTAACCACTGCGCCACCTCGCTCGGTCCGCAGACACTCAAGACAGAGCCTTGTGGGATCCCATTCTCATGGACCCCCACCCATGAAGTGTGGTGAGGATGTGATGTCGCCCTGTTCCATCATATGCTTTCCGCATGTCAAAAAAGACGGCAAGCAGATGAGTCGGCAAATGCCGTACGAATTGCAGACTACACGCAGACCAGATTATCGGTGGCAGAGCAGCCCTTACAGAACCCACCCTGGGATGGAGCCAGAGGGCCCTGAGACTCAAGTAGCCAACTCAACCACCGGCTCACCATGCGTTCGAGCAACTTGCACGGAATGTTGGCGAGGCTAATAGGGCAGTAGCTCTCTACCTCCAGTGGGTTCTTGCCAGGTTTCAACATGGGGATGATGATGCTTTCCCGTCATTGAGACGGGAACTCACCCTCAACCCAGATATGCTGGCAGTTCACAAGAGAGGTGTTGGAGCATCTGATAGTGGATGCAATCCGGCCCAGGAGCTGTATCAGTGCAAGTGGCTAGGGCACTTTGGAATTTCTAGTCACTGAATGGAGCGTTGTACGATTCAGGGTGGCGCGTATAGACTGAAAGGCTCTGACGTTCCAACCGCTCTTTCAGGGAGCGGAAGGCCAGCGGGTAATTTGTAGAAGCAGAATTCTGAGCATAATGCTCTACTAAGAGTTCTGCAATCATGTCGCAGTCAGTACAGACTGGTCCATTCAGGGAAAGCCCAGGTATGCCAACGGGGGTCTGACAGCCATAGAGTCGCCTAATCTTGGCCCAAACCTGCGATAGAGAGGTACGGATACCAAAGGTGGAGACATACCTTTCCCAGCACTCCTGCTTCCATTGGCGAATAAGGCGTCGGGCTCAGCCAGGGAGCCACTTAAATTCAATTAGGCGGTCCAGTGACGGGTGCTGCTTATTACGTTGGAGGGTCCGCCTTTGATCGCGAATCGCCTCAGCGATCTCTGGTGAACACCAAGGCACAGTACTCTGCCGAGGGGACCCAGAAGACCAGGGAATTGCAGATTCCGCTGCAGAAACAATGGCGGTGGTGGGGGGGGGGGGAGCAGGATCCGTTATCCCTGACAGTTTGGGGGGTTGGAACACCAGAAGAAGCAGTTTCCCCCATCACAGACATGAGGGGAGAGCCAGAGCAGCCCTGAGGGCCCACTGGTGGCTTAACAACCGCAGGGACAGCCGTCACCACCAGGGGCAACGAAGTTTCAGTCGCAGCATACAAGGTAGTCATCTGCACAGGATGAAGCTGTTCATATTTCCTCTTCGCATCCTGATAGGTGAGCCTGTCCGGGGTTTTTATTTCCATGATTCGTCGCTCCTTATGGAGAACAGGGCAGTCAGGTGAGCAGGGGGAGTAGTGCTTCCCACAGTTGATGCAAGTGGGAGGAGGCACACATGGAGCGCCCGGGTGCAGAGGATGACCGCAATCCCTGCATGTGGTGCTGGAGGTAAAGTGAGATGACATGTGGCCAAACCTCCAGCACTTGAAGCACCACATGGGAGGAGGGACATATGGTTTCACGTCACAAGAGTAAACCGTCACCTTGACCTTTTCAGGCAATGAGTTACCCTCAAAAGCCAAAATGAAGACGTTGGTAGCAACCCTGTTTTCATGCCGGACAAAGTGGACACCCCGTTGCTCTAAGTTGGCGCGTAGCTCCTCATTTGACTGCCAAAGGAGGTCTCGATGAAAAATAATACCATGGACCATGTTAAGGCTTTTATGGGGCATAATCAAGACAGGGATGACACCCTTCTTGTCTCAGGTGAGCAATGCCCGCGACTGTGCTGGGGAGGCCGCCTGGATCAAAATTGCCCCGCTGCACATTTTAGACAATGCTGCCACTTTCCCAAACCTATCTTCAAGATGGTCTATGAAAAACTGGGCCTTTGTTGCCTGAAAGGTCTCTGCATCAGTCCTGCAGCAAACTAGGTACAGAGGCGAATATGGCTCTTGAGACTGAGTCGCCCTACGGCCCTCCCAAGGCGTGGCCAGGTAGGGGAACAATTGGGAATCATAGGTCGCAGCATCAAATTAATTTTGTACAAGCTTAGAGTCTGCTGGGGCCGAGCAACCACCAGCTTGATTTGATTTAACCCATTTCATTGTGGGTCATCTGCCCAGATACCACTCACTCCGACCAGGGGCTCTCCCCACAGGTGCCACCCAGCCTCAGAAAGAGCCATCTGGCAGGATGGTCACTGCCAGGAGTCCTGGTGCCCCAGAAGGATGAGCACCTACTCCTTGGCATACGCGGGGGTTACCAGCAAGAGGGTACATGACAACCCCACCACGATGGACTGACTACTGCGCTGGATTTTGGTTGCCAAAATGGTCCAGAATTGTCGTGAGCGCAAAGGATGGTATGACGCAGGAGACAAGTAGGCAACCCATAAGACATTGGGTGCAAAGCCCGCTACACGACAATAAGAAGCATGCAAGATCTTGGTACATGATGGACAAACAAAAAACACCATGTAAGGCATCCTTCCCCAAATAACATGCACTAGCAACAGAAATTTGGAAAGGATAGAGGTCACACCCAAGAGCGCACCAACACATAAAGGCCTCTTATGACAGGCAGGAATACTGCACGCCTATTCTAACCCTCGGGGGTGGACAGAGGTACTGATACAGCCACCGTTGAGGTGGAGGTCAATATCTAGTAGGACCAGGTGAAGCTGTTGAGGTTCTGGAGGAATGTGGATAGGGTCTCTTCACCCTTGATCCAGCTCGCAAAGACGTCATCAGTGAATCTGAACCCAGTGATTAGTTTAGGATTCTGGGTGTTTAGGAAGGATTCCTCTAGATGGCCCAAGAATAGTTTGGCATAGGATGGTGCCATGCGATTACCCACAGCCATACCCCAGATTTATTTGTACATAATGCCTTTAAAGGAGAAGTAATTGTGGGTGAGGATATGGTTGGTAATGATGACTAGGAAGGAGGTTGTTGGTTTGGAATCCGCCGGGTGTTGGGGGAAGGTAGTGTTCAATAGTGGGAAGGCCGTGGGCATTAGGGATGTTAGTGTAAAGGGAGGTGGCATCAATAGTGATGAACATGGCACTGTGTGGTAAAGGGACAGTAACTGCAGAGAGTCAGTGGAGGAAATGGTTGGTATCTTTTATATAGGAGGGTAGATTCTGGATAACAGGTTGAAGGTATTGGTCTATGAGAGCAGAGATTCTCTCAGTGGGGGCACAGTAACCAGCCACAATGGGGCATCCTGGGTGGTTGGGTTTATGGACTTAAGGCAGCATGTAGAAGGTAGAAATGTGGGGAGTGGTAGGGATGAGAAGAGAGATGGACTCTGATGAGAGGTTCTTGGATGGGCCTAAGGATTTGAGGAGTGACTGCAAATCCTGCAGGATTTCTGGAATGGGGTCATTGTGGCAAGGTTTGTAAGTGGGTATGTCTGACGGCTGGCTGAGTCCTTCTGTCAGGTAATCCTTGCTGTTCAGAACAACAGTGGTGGAGCCTTTGTCCATATGTAGGATTATGAGGTCAGGATCACTTTTTAGGTGGTGGACTGCGGTTCTTTCTAAGGATGTAATGTTAGTTTGCATGTTGAGGGATATGGGGAACGATGGCAAAAATAGTCACTTACTGGAGTTGCCTTCCTCAAAACTTGCTATAATCCATAACAATTATAAATAACTGAATATAAAATTTTTCAGTAAGCTACGATACTCAGCACGTACAGTACTGCTAAATAAATATAAGAGCATATTAGAAACTTGGCTAAAATACAGTTTCAACTGAAGAATATCTAGAAATGTATGTTTTTTGTGAGTCATAAAAAATTTTTGAATCTTAAATAAGCTGTTTACTGTATAATTTTTTTATTTATAATTGATTTTAGTTGATTATTGTATTAAACTTGACACCACTGTAAACTTTGATGAAGTCCACTGTATGAAAATACTGAAAGACGAATAAAAATATTCTATTTTAAGTACAACCCTAACATTCCCCTCCCCCTCCCATTGGTATTGCTGCAGTTAATGTAATCCCTAAAATCTCAATGAATGTACATGCTTTGTGGACATTGTCAAATATTACTCAATGGGAAACTACACCAAGAGTTTGCAGAACAAGCTGCCTATGAAGGACAAACAGATACCATAGTAAAAGAATACTGTAAACTTTACAATGAAAACCTTTATAGCAAGCACACTCTTCAAACAACACTTGTACTTCCTCACATGTATCAGGTTCAGAAGGAGCAATGGATAAAGTTGATGAGTCGTTATTAGCAGGAGCAGCCACTTACTTCAGAAGGTGTCGGAAAACCTAAACAGTAGCCCCAACCAAGCAGGTACCTATTCTAATGTGAAAAGCAAATGAGATTGCTTATCAGCTATTATTAAATGGCAAAGCAGTTTCTTTGAACATCTAAGATAAGAAAAAGATAATCAGATACCTAAAGACAGAAAAACACGTTTTTAAAAAACCTTTCGCATTAAATAAATTGGGACTGACTATGGACAAATAGGTGGAGGAAACACATAAAGTGACATGTCATGGAAGTGCGTTAGTGCCATCTTTGACATCCTTATGAACAATCAACTCTTTCACAAGGCAAGAAATGCAAGACAATAGTGAAGCAACTGTTGACAGCCCTAGACACCATCTCTACATATTATGAAAGGAACTAATTCACTGAAAACTCAACTACGTCCTTCTCATCTGAGGGTCAGAGAGGCACAAAGTAGTTTAAAGATCTCCTGGGGAAGAAGACAAGGGAAATATTGTGGAACTCCAAAATAGCTAGGGGTTGCACTGGTCTGCACCTCATCTTTTAAGAAGCATTGTCTGAACAACGAGCTGAAAGTGGCTGCCAGAAATAATGATGTGCACGAACTGATACTGACAACTTGATGAGCACAACCAGCAGATGTGATGATATCTACACTAGTTTTGTGCAACTCTACAGCTGCATGTGTGTTGTGGCACTGGATGCAAATTTCAGAATAATATGTTGCTTCGATTTCCTCAGAATATAAACTTAGGGAACTCACCTTCTCTGGTAATTTAGAGCACAATATCTTTCTCCAATTATATTTGCAACTGCATAAGTTTTTTAGCAAATGACTTGATAGATTGCTTTTATAATAAAAAAAGAACAAAGAAGTTTCTTCCATTAATGTATATTAAAAATGTCAGAATACTTTATCTGTCATCACCACAGTACTAAAGATTCTCCCTCACTCTGTTTTAGTTACTTATCAACTTTTTCAAAGACACACTTTCAAATTTCATTATTTCTTTTTAAACTAAATTTAGTGTCGGTATATATTCCTTTAATGCTTTAGGTATGTATTTTCCTCAATAAACAAATTTAAATTGTCAAATAAAAAGCAAATCCACTTACAGGTAAATATTCTCAACATTGTTTATTAATTTCCAGTGTATAGAAAAATACATATTGCATGTAACAAATTCGTACATCTGTTCTTGACAAAGGCTTTCTAGAAAGTAAACAACATCACAATGACATGCAGCATGGTACGTATTACTCACTCAGTTTCCACTAGAGATGACAGCACATACACTCACTGCTATGCGATGGTGCTCATTGTTTGCCAAACACTCTGGATAAATTATCGGAAGATCACTTGAGCAATAATGATGCTGACAGTGAAGGCCAAGAATTTTATGGTGACGTAAGCAGTGACAGGAAAAGGAAGTCTAAACCACATCCTGAAGATTGGAAGAAAAATGCCAATAAAATTCTGAGAATGCGTGGACAGGCGTATATTGGATACAAAAGATGTCGAATTAGTAAAAACACTCATGATACTCCAAGAGAGGCACAAAAATTAGGTCCAACATGTACTTCGAAGATGTGCCAGAAATCCGTTCAAAGAAAGTGTCATCAGTTTTCTACTAATGATAAGCAGGCAGTATTTAACACATTTTGGGAAATAATGTCATGGGATCAGAGGAAGGTTTGCGTTATCAACCTTGTGGACGTAATTCCAACCAAACATCCAGGGAAGAACACTGGCGAATCCAGGAAAAAAGGGATGCTCACTTATCATTTGAAATATGAGCTGGAGAAACATAAAGTATACAAAAAGATGTTTCTCAATACTCTTGGGATTAAAGAATGGACTGTCCAATAATGGCTGGGTAATTTCACACATGGGGTAAGTCCTGATACAGAATCGTCGCGACCTCGAATCAAACAGATGAAGAAGAAAGATGAGAGAACCTTCATGAAAGAATTCCTGGACTCTCTTCCGAAACTTCCGTCACATTACTGCAGGAAATCCTCCTCGAAGTTGTACCTTGAAGCTATTCTACAATCCAAACAATAGCTGTATGGACTCTATGTGGAAAAATGTCATGTGGAGAAGGTTTCACCATTAAGTCGGGCTACCTTTAACTTGATTTTAGAGGATGGTAATATTAGCTTATTTTCTCCCAAGAAAGCCCAGCGCGACTTGTGTTATAGTTACGGGCTTGGTAACTTGAGTGAAGATGTGTGGAAGCAACACACAGAACGGAAAGAGCAGCCAAGCATGCAAAACGATGCTGACAAGAAAGAAGCCCAGCAGAAGCTCTGCTCAGTGCACACCATGGACTTACAGGCCGTGAAAGTAGCTCCATTTTTAAGTGCAAGTGCAAATGGCTCTGAGCACTATGGGACTCAACATCTTAGGTCATAAGTCCCTTAGAACTTAGAACTACATAAACCTAACTAACCTAAGGACATCACACACACCCATGCCCGAGGCAGGATTCGAACCTGCGACCGTAGCAGTGCCGCGGTTCCGGACTGCAGCTCCAGAACCGCTAGACCACCGCGGCCGGCAGTGCAAGTGCAGTTTATTATAAAATAAAGTTGGCTGTTCATAACTTTACAATGTATAATTTAGAAAGTCATGATGCAGCATGTTACTGGTTCGATGAAACGCAAGGTGACGTGGTTGCATCGTGTTTTGCCTCGTGCATCGTGGACACCCTATCCAGAACGATTAAGGAAAATCCCGTTCAAGTCATTCTGTATTCTGACAGCTGCACATATCAGAACAGAAATGTGATATTATCTAATGCTCTTTTAAGATTAGCATTTGATGCTGGAGTATTGATTACACAAAAGTTTTTGGAGAAAGGCCATACTCAGATGGAATGTGTTTCAATTCACAGTTCCATTGAGTGCAAGCTTAAAGGACGCGAAGTTACACTTCCTAGCCAATACGCTATGATATCTAAAGAAGCAAGAAAAAAGCCACAGCCATATGAAGTCCATTACCTACATTATTCCTTCTTTATCAGAGAAAAGTTTGTGGCTGTACGACTCAATTAGGCCTGGAAGAGCTGTAAAAAATGAGCCTACAGTTACCGATCTGAGGGCGCTACTGTACCGCCCAAATAGTATTATTTACTACAAGTGCTCTTTCAACGAGGTATGGCAAGAATTACCGAGGCATCAGAGGAAAATTCTTGGAGATGTTTGCCTCCCGAAACAATACAAGGAAAGACTGAAAATCAAGAAATCCAAATGGGATCATTTACAACAACTTAAATCTGTTCTTTCTAAAGATTGTCGTAGTTATTATAACAACATTTCTTATAAATGAAAATTATCGCTGAGATAACTGTGTGACTAGTATCAGTGCAGTGTAATTCTCCGTTGCTGCTTTGAGTGACAAGGATTTTTCTTGAAGCAATGTGCATACATTATTGGAACTATGTAAACAGTATATTTATTTCAAATGTTTCTATGAAGTCTTTCAATAAAAAAATGATTAATGCTCCAAAACGTGTTCCTACTAGCTTTCTCAGCACCAAATACCAACGTAAATGTGTCAAGTCGTGCCGGGAAACTGACAAACAAATAACGCGTAAGTAACAGATCATGGCATAAATACCGAGACAATTCCGCGTATGTGCCGTAATTAATCTTTCTAAAGCGTATTTTTTTTTGTTTCACATTTTTATTTGATCCAATATTTCCTTGTAGTGCTATGTCGCAAATTTAGCGCCGCTGTGAAATGTATTATGCAGTTTAGACAGTTTTTTGTCTCTCGTGTAAAATTCTTATTTTGCTACTTATGCTGTATTGTTTCTTCGCCGACAATACGTAACATTATGTTTGAAATATGGATATGCATGGTACATGTTCATGATTTGTTTTCTCTGTAATACATTCCTGTTCTCAAGATTCATCTATGGCTTTAGAATGCACCATATGTGGTAACTTGGAATTTCATTTTGCAAAGTCGACAGGTTGTATGCCGTTCTTCAGTATTCCCACACAGAATAATGTACTATCTACAAGTCATTCAACCAACTGGTGTCACAAGAAGGAAAACTAATATCTAAAGGTGGTACCATAGTGTAGAATCTATATTCCGTGAATGTGGGGCAGAGCAGACCTTAGCACAGTTCTTTTATTTAATATACTTCCAGTCTAGTGCACCACAGACTCAGCTATGATCAATGGACTTGTTGGTTGTCAAGTTTTCATCTGCAATTGGTAATGGAAAGTTCTTGGTGGACACCAATGTACACCTCTGCCCCAAGACTGTAACTCCGTTTATACTACAATCACACTCTCCTTTCCACAGGCTCCCCCTCTCAATCCACTGCCCCACATCAGTGTAAGCTGTGCACAGCTAGCCCTGTCTGTGGTCAGAATGCTCACTGGTGCCACATTCTATCCCCTGCACCTCTGCCAGCCACCATTCTCCCATCCTTTCCCTACTTCCTTGTCCACTTCACCTGACACAACCTCTCAGCATAGTAAGGCTGCAGTGCTGGCGCAATGCATTAGTCAGGGCAATGTAGCTATGTAATGTATGTGTACTCAGAAGGATTTGTTTGAAAGCTACCGAAGTTCTCAGTCTTGCTTATAAGCCAAACACCAGCTCACTACCTCAAATATTTGGTGACTTGCTACTTTTACTCCTTCCATCATTTGTTGTTTAATGTTTGTAATGTTTCTAGTTTTTTCTAGTTTGAATTAGGTATGCAGGTTGTATGTGGATGCTTTTGACACAGAAAGTATACGTGGTTCTTTTTGCTGTCTAGCTTACTGTGACTCTTGCACTATATTAATTTTTGTTTTATTTACTTCCTTTAAAGGTTGATTTGATTTGGCCACAACTAACTTGTCCAGTTGATACCCCCACCCTCCCTTCCCTATTAATAAGTGAATAGTGTTTTATTCATCCCATAACATAGAATTTCTAATCATATGATTAGTGTCCAGGAGACATGTCAAAAAAATGGATAACACAACTTAGGCCTAATTGGTACACAGAATTTTAACATTAATATAAACTTTTATTTTTCTTTCCTCCCTTTTGTGAAGGACAGCTACATTTACACACAAGACTATATGTAAATTTATCCTGCTCAAATGTTCAGTTCATCCTTCATGAACTCCTCAACAGTGTAGTAGCAGTGTTTGACAAGTTCACACTATTTCATCTGGAAGATGCTCATCTCCAAAACTTAAAAGAACAGGGTCCGACTCATGAAATGAACACAAAATTCCTGCAATAAGCTTTTACTGTGTGTCTCATTTATTGAACTAATTTTATTTCACTATTTGTCATATCACATTTTGATTTAATATTCTGCATAAGGTATGGAATTTTCTCATAGTCAGGAATATCTGACCACATAGACAAAGAGACAGGTACAACAGCATATCCCATCGCTTCAAGTCCTTTGCACATCATGTCAAAATGACCTCGCAGACGTTTGCAGTTTAGTGTATAACAACCTCGATGAAAAGCCAGTACAAGGATCCTGAAATAAATAACCATTATAATTGTTTCTGGTAGTTAAAATTTGACAGAAGTAGGTTTACTACGCGAACAATGTAACTACATCATTGCACACACTTACACTTTGCTGTCAGGTGGTATAATTAGGTCTTCAATAAGTTGCTTCATGGGTTCCTGGTCTTTAGAATGATTCACAGCTACTGGGTAACCACCTTTCCTCATTACAATAACATGATCTAGAAATGTATGAGAATTATGTTAATTATAACAATTATACAAAAACAGAGCTTGGACAAGCTATGTTGTAGTCAGTACCTAAGGGAGAATGGATAAGTTTAAGAAAATATGCCATTACAAAATTCACTTATATCTCTGCACAAGAATGTAATGCACTGCAAGTCTTTCAGTCTTTTTCCTTCAAGCACTATCTATTTCTCCTCTTCTAAATGATACTCTCGAATTTTTCTCCTGCCTCAACTTGCAGAATAAAATAAAGAATTAAAATTAAATTGTGTATTTGAAGATTGATCACAACTCAGCACACAAAAGACATAATAATCAGCTAACAAGCATGCAGAAAGGATGATATAATGCTAAACTTTTGAAGAAGTAGTTGTGCAAATCTAACACATAGCAAAGCTGGTATATTACGATGTTATGAAAAATACATTGCAATGTGACACAGAAAATCTTTTTCCCTATTTCATAATTAATACTCAAACAACTACATGAAGTGAAACATTTATTTCAATGTGGTACCTTGTTACAGTATAACTGTATTCTTAAAAAAATTAGTTCCTTTGAAGTTCACAACTCTATCAAGAGTAATCCACTTTCATGGACAAGTCTGTCATCACTTAATTGCAAACCTTGTAACTTATCATTTCTTGGCTGATCCTGTCAACCAGTACTGGTTGCTCTTGTGAATGTCCACGACAGCTTTCTGGTTCCCATGAGACAGTAGCTATTCTCCAGCCTGGAGGTAAAGGGGAGGGTTTCACTAATTCAGTGGAAGTGAGATGGTCTGCCCCGACCTGGCTGTTTTGAAAGGTGAATGGCTTCCACCAGGTGGCTGGTGTTTCTTAATAGCCTTTGGGTACAAGCTACTGAAAGTCTTGGTAAGCAGCAACACTTTGCAGTAGTACCATGAGCATTAACAGGAAACGACCCATAAAAGTGCCCACTTTCTGCAGTGGAGGCTGATTGTGTCTACATGTGAAAGTAATTCTGTGGAGCTGTGAGGAGCTCATGAAGTCAAGGAAGTGGGAGGCAGCACTGTTGGTACGCAGTAGTAGTTTTGAGCCCTCTGGGGCAGAGGCAGTGTGCAGGTGTTCTTCAGAAGTCTGTAGTCAGGGATCAGTCAAGTTATAATCTCTGTATGGGAAATGTTCAATATTTCTGGAGGTAGGTTACTGTGTGCGGGAGGGGGCGGGAAGGGGAAGTCTTGATTTGCTGCCTGTTTTCAAGATGGGTATCGCTGTCTAGCAAGTGTACATGGACTGTTTGGGAAGAGGCCACCTAACACAGTGTGGAGCTGCCGGCTAGTTGGAGGTGACGTGGGATATCCTTAGTATGTTCTTATCCTGTTTCACTTAAGACTGTGGTCCTGTGTTGTTTACAGAGGAGATGGTAGAAAGCGAATGGTGACAGTGCAGTGACTGACTGCAGTGTTTGTTGTCCAATCCAATGGTCAGACTTGGGAGCTTCTGGAAAAGTAGCTACAGGGCAATGATTACTGGGATAGAGGAAATTCCTCTATGGTCATAGGTCAAAGTGAGGCTGATGACCCCCATTTAGTCTGATAGCATATATGTAACAGGGTATATGCCAATAAATTTTGGAGAAAGTCTAAGAACAAGATGTCGCAGGATATGTCTTGTGGCGGCCGCAAGTGAGACTCAGCCGAAGCTATGAGATGACAGACAAGGAGCACTTAGTGACCCTGTCTGGACTGAAACCATATGGAATTTCATCTTCATCAACCAGAAAAATTGACCATCAGCTGTACAATGAAGAAAGTCAAGTCGGGTAAATCCTATGACCCAGCAAGGTGTTGTTTTTAGAAATCATTGGATACAGTTGTCTGCTTTTGTGGTTGTGTCGGCTGTTTCTCTTTAGTGCTGTGGACCGTTGTAATTTGTTGTAAATGTGTGAATAACTCTCTAGGAATATCTATTTGGATTGAGTTTGGAGAGAGTGAAATGAAGACTGAAGCTGAAAGTACTTAGTGCAGACAAAATGGATCTAATAGCAAAATTGTTGGCATGTATGGAGGCAGATAGGAAAGAGCAGGAGACAAAATGAAGAGAAAAAAATCTAGAAGTGGTGTAACACAATATTCCTCACAACTGGAGGAAAGATGTTCATGTGAAAACAATTGTCCAATAGTTAGCATTTAGAGAAGTATCCACAGTGTGCGCACTGGCTTGATCTATGTACAGAGTCAGAGAGAGATGCGCAAGCCCAGAACATTACAAAGGTGTAATGTAATTGGGCATCTCCACCTGCTGTGAAGGGATCGCTTATTTTTGGAAGGTAGAGAACAAAAGGCGCTGCTTACAATTACAAGACCCACAAACAGTTGAAACAGGCTGAAAAGAAATGCCATTCTCTTCTGTTATGTTTTGTTTTGAGATTTGGTTTGGAGATGCTGTTCTAATGAATAAGAGATTTGTTACCTAATGCTGTAATTGTTACATTAGAGCAACAAAATACAGAAAAATTCTTTAAAAAGAATTTATGTCATTTCATAGCTTGAATACTACAATGCTCTCTTCCAGCCTTCAATTCTCTGCAGTTGGAGAAAAAGTCACAGGGCAAGAGTTGGTGGCACTGCATAGCAGGTCAACTGCACCAATAAAATTCTGGAAAGGCGATTGTACAAGAAAATAGTTAAGGTGAAAGTATGATAGATAGCATCAAGGTGACAGATCGTTTGGGAAGTAACATGTAACACATCTTCTGGGCTCAGGCAGCCATAGAATGGCACCATTAAATGCCATTTTGGTGCCCTATGCGCACAACATGGATAACAGGTGTGAAGAGAAGAGAACTTTGCCACAAATAAGAAGAATTTTCAAGAAATAACCAAAGAAAATATGATGTTGCCTAGAGCAACCGAAGTAAACAGCAAAGACGATACAGGTGAGCTCATGATGTAGTGTCGCCAAATGATATTACAGTTTTTAGAAAGAAGTAATTTTATGATTCAGTAAAAACCAAATAAGTTTGAATTACAGCAACAGAAGGGATAAACAAGATTAGCTGACTACAGCAACCAGGTCAAAAATGAAATGTTTTAGTGCTGAAATAACTGTTGACATGTGAGTCATAAATATTATGTTTACAAAATGGAAGATTGTGGCATGATGATTCTGAGGCTACATGTGCAGCAGTGATCTCTGAGAGTGACTCTGCAGCAGCTGACCTACAAAACAGCAGCTTCACTACACTTTGCAGTGCAGCATCTGGTCAGCTAACTATGTGATTATTACACAGTGGCTGATGGCAACATCATTTCATCCATACACAATGCAGTGGCAGTATGCGGTATGCCTGACCCCTTTTTTTTTGCGGTGATCTGCTCATGAAGTGTTGTCAATGTACGTTCTACTGATTCTTGGTGTTGATAGTAAAACAGAATCCAAGGGTTTCAGGGATCCTGAGTATAATATATATTGCTATAATTACAGTATGCCACCTACCACCTGCAACATGTAAAGCAGTTTAGCTGAAATATGAGAAAAACTAAAAACATTCGACAAACTGTCAAAAAATGTTAAAGCCCTTCAAACACAAGGAGGGGAATTAATAGATAGTATGAAATCCACTAAAGATGAATTAGCTGATAATATGAACCACTAAAGAAGAGTTACCTAATAACATTAATTCCCATGGACAAGGATTAGAGGAGGTATCTACAAAAGTAGATAAGATTTCTTATACTGAAGCTACCTTAGTAAAGTTTCCCAAGGAGTTACAGCTTGAAATAGAACAGCAATGTGATTTGTTCAGGAAGGAAATTCTAGAACAGTTTTAAGAGGTAAATGGTTAGATGAAAAATATAGAGGAAATATCCACCTAGGAATTTGAAGAGATAATCAAATCTCATAGACAGCAAAATGAGTAAAAGTTTTAGAGCAGAGTAGAGATTTTGGTGAAGTAATTGGTGTCCCAAATACTTTGACTAGTTTGGATGAATGTTTACGGGAGATAGTTGAACAAAAGGTACAAGAGAAAGCTGAATCCACAAGTGCTACAGTTAATTCTTTGTTCAATATTGTAGTACACCAAAAGGAATTTCTGAAGTTCAAACCACATGTTTCTGAACTCCCAATTGCCTTTTTGAAGCAATTTAAAGAAATGCTACCCAAGGGTTGGGCTGATACCACTAAAATTAACTTTACTGTTAAACAATTACAACGGGAAGCAGTAAATTGGAGTTCCAAATGCAGAAATAAGTTTAAGACTTTGAGTCAATTTGAAGTAACATTTAAATGAGAATGTGCATGTCCTAATGAGTATACTAAAGTTTACGATGTTCCTAAGCCTAATTTTGAAAAATATTCAATCTCAAATGAATATGATGTTGAATATTTGAGCTGTGTAAGCAGCCTACACTATGTGATGAAAAGTATCTGGACACCTGGCTGAAAATGATTTACAAGTTCATGGCACCCTCCATTGGTAATGCTGGAATTCAATATGGCGTTGACCCACCCTTAGCCTTGCTGACAGCTTCCACTCTCACAGGCATACGTCCAGGTGCTGGAAGGTTTCAAGGAGTGCTGCACTGAGGAGAGGCATCGATGTTCGTCAGTGAGGCCTGGCACGAAGGCAGCGTTCCCAAAACACCCCAAAGGTATTCGATAGGATTCATGTCATGACTCTGTGAAGACCAGTCCATTACAGGGATGTTGTTATCATGTAACCACTCCACCATAGACCGTGCATTATGAACACAAGCTCAATTGTGTTGAAAGATGCAATCACCATCCTCAAATTGCTCTTCAACAGTGGGAAGGAAGAAGGTGCTTAAAACATCAATGTAGGCCTGTGCTATGATAGTGCCATGCAAAACAACAAGGGATGCAAGCCCCCTCCATGGAAAGCATGACCGCATTATAACACCACCACCTCCGAATTTTACTGTTGGTAATACATGCACTGGCAGATGACGTTCAGCAGGCATTCGCCATACCCACACTCTGCCATCGGATTGCCATATTGTGTACTGTAATTCGTTACTCCACACATTGTTTTTCCACTGTTCAATCATCCAATGTTTATGCTCCTTACAACAAGCGAGGCATTGTTTGGCATTTACTGGCATGATGCGCGGCTTATGAGCAACTGCTCGACCATGAAATCCAAGATTTCTCACCTCCCACCTAACTGTCATAGTAATTGCAGTGGATCCTGATGCAGTTTGAAATTCCTGTGTGATGGTCTTGATAGAAACCTGCCTATTACACATTACGACCCTCTTCAACTGTCGGCAGTCTCTGTCTGTCAACAGACGAGCTCGGCCTGTACACTTTCGTGCTGTACATGTCCCTTCATGTCTCCACATCACTATCACTTCGGAAACAATGGACCTAGGGATGTTTAAGAGTGTGGAAATCTCTCGCACAGACGTATGACACAAATGACACCCAATCACCTGACCACATTTGAAGTCCATGAGTTCCGCAGAGTGCCCCATTCTTCTCTCTCACGATGTCTAATGACTACTGAGGTCACTGATATGGAGTACCTGGCAGTAGGTGGCAGCACAATGCACCTAATATGAAAGACATATATTTTTGGGGGTGTCCGGATACTATTGATCACATAGTGTATGTGGAGGCAGTACATATAGTGACATTAATGTGTGTCTGTATTTTAAGGTTTATGGCAGTAAGTATGTGTGCCTTATGGATTATCTGAGAGACATTTTACATCATAATTACATAGTATGTAAGCAGTGAAGTCTATGATGCATCAGACATCCTACGTTATAGATGCCCTATACTTACAGGAAGAAGTGTAATAATAAATAAAGACTTAGGTGGGAAAGATTTATGATGCATTTTCTCTCATGATCCAGGAGGAGTTTATAATAAGATAATCCAGAGGATGTTATGAATCTATGAATGTTGTATGCCTCATGTTACACAGTTATATTTAGCTTAATTACTTACTTGAGTCAAAGCTAGTGTTTATTGTTCACTGATTTGTAAATAAAACTGGATTTAATCAAAAAACTTTACACATTTACATAATATAAAGAATGTTATTATATGTTCATCTGTTTTCATCTGCTGGGGCAAGAAAGTCTAGTGTTAAATATAATCACTGGTTCAGGAGCAGTGCATAAGTTTATAGTTGAAGAGAATAATCAAAAGCACTAAGATGCTGCTTTGTAAAGAATCTGAAATTCAGTTTAGTGATAGAAATACATTTAGTTATACTTGTTACTTTATTGTGCTATTAATTTGATTTTGTTATTATCTACCTGAGGCTCTATAACCACATTACCTTTTATTTAATGTTTGGCTAAAGCTAAAGAAAATGTTTTACATTATGTTACAAGCCTAGGGAATCATGTGTTTAACTATTACAAATCAGCTTTCAGAATAAGCGACTTAAACATTAGTGCTGGATCAGTTGCAGTAACACCATAGTATTACTTAATCTGTAGTACATAAAGGAATAAAAGTTTTATTGGTGAACCACTGTTACTTGTTTAAGTGGCTGCCTACAATACCCATTAAACACAAAGAACAACATAATATAGTGAAGGAGAACTTGCAAGAATAAGCAGAAAGCTGATTAAGGAAATACGTTGCGAAAGCAATTACACAGGATTGGTCCAGGAATTTCTCCCTAGTTCTAACCTAAAGTGAGGAACAAGTAATTTTTTTCAAAGACACACGGAACCTTTCAAGGTGCTGGATATACCGTATCCAAAGACAGTATTAGCAGACCCAGAAACTGCTCAGAAAAAGGGCTTGTACAACACTGCTGTATCAAAGAAATTCAAATCCCCAGGAGGATTTGCACCCTTTGCAAATTCAGTGGATTGTTAGCAGTCTCAGTTAATTACTTCATTGCTTCATATGTAGTTTTCCACAGAGCAATTTTTTCCTCTTCAACTATCCTACTGTCTATAATTTACATCCCGTTCTTACTATTCTATCTTGCAGCATGAAAATAACAGGAGAAGCCTGTTATCTGGGTGCAAAAAACATACATTACTACTGATTGTAAGCTCTGTTTGAGTACAAGAAAGGTAATTTTGTATGTTTTGTACATGGGATTTTCTACCTTTCCTTTCCTCTTATGAGTAAAGTATGTGTTTCGAATTTCTTTTATAGGGGACATGGGGTAACTTAGGATCTTAAATAGGTACTGTAAACTGTTAAGTATGGAGATACTTATGTTTCACAGTGATGAAATACCATGAGAGACCACTGACTTACAGACAGATGATCAAAAGGCTAATTACTACTGATGACTGGCTTATTGTTACCCAATCTCTACTGGCTAGCCATAGGAGTGAAGTCAGAATCATTTTTGGGGTCTTTTTGGGTGAAACCAAGACCAGTCCATACTGTATGGCACGGCACGTTGGCCAAACTTCGTTCTCCTGTGTCTCAGTGAAGAACCCATCGTGCAGGGTATCTTGAGATGAGGGTTGGGTTGGGAAGTTGTCTTTGGGGATCTGTATTCTTCATTTCTTCAGTCCTAACACACTTATTCTTAATTTTTTTTCATTCTTCTCCAGCAGGAGTACCGGTTCTGTCTTCCCCCTGTCAAGATTCACATGTTTCTATTGCTAAAACCCTTCTCTTTTCCATGACACATTATGGTAATTACAACTTGTTTACACAGGTAAAGCCAAGAGAGAATTCAAGTAACCTAGGGTAACACACACATGATGTACTGGCATAGACAGTATCTTTTTGACACTATGGTAAGTTAAAGGACCACTGGTATTATGATCTTAAGTATATGATAGTAACGTGAAATAAATGGAGGGTTTAGGGGTAATGGAAGGAAGCTAATATCTGTCCTTAAACGAGACTGTGACATGCTGACATATCAGTGAAAAGAAAATAGTGGAACAAGAAAGACCTTGGGCTGTGATAAATTCATATGCTTGTTATTGATTGCAACAGAGAGCTAATCATTTGTTTAACAAATGAGGAGCAAAACTAGTCTAAATGATTAATGTTATCTCCAATAAAGTTGCATTAGTACATTAAAGGATACGAAAAATATGATAGATATTAACATATATCTTTTTACATGAAGTCAAACAACTGATGTGTAGTAGGCAGAGGTGTCTTGTCTTATAATTATGGAGAAGAGTACCTACAACTTAAGAACAAACTTAGAATCATTCTGAATAGAACTTGAGTGATTTACCTTTGACAAAGATAACATGCATGAAGGCTCTGTATTGCACAATTTGAAAGAATGTAAACAGAATTTTGCTGCAGTCACTAGTGAGCTGGGGTGTGAATTGGACATTTAAAGAAGCTATGATCCCCCTTGAAAATGTTCTATGCTGAGGGGGCTGAAATGTTGGGTTTAAAAGTGAAATCCATTCGACCAAAACATACCAGCCCTGGAGATTTTCTTAAGTGTGGCGTTTCCAGCTATGGCAGTTATAAAACGAGTTAGGGAATGTATGTTTGAAACAGTGAGGTAAGGTCATCAGGATACTGAGAAACTTTGTCACTGGAAGTTATAAGGGTAAGGCTTATAAGCTGTGGATAAAATTTCAAATTGCTAAGAAGAGGTTGATCCAGTTTTATGTAGACATGGGAAAGAAGGAGGATAGATGAACTCACAGATGGTCTAATCCTTGGTCAGATGAAACCATGGAAGGAATGACCTGTACCATTTCTTTTATGTAGAGGGGAAGGAGAGGGACATCTACATCACAAAGACGATATAGTATAAACACAGTATACATCTGAAGGAAAAGGTGTAAGCACAGTTCTTCCAAAGGTCGGAAACTGTATTGCAACCATTTGTAACACAAATTAAGTATTCTCCAAAATAGTTGAAATCAAATAGATGTACCTGGGCAATGATCGGTTCTTTGAATATTTGTCTCTGTACATGTTGGCTTGTCACAAATCTTGGAATCTAAAATTGTGGGAAGATGTGTAGAGGAAAATGTCTGCATGTATGGTAATTAAAGACATAAACCTTTCCAATCTCAATTAATTTGAGAACCTTGTAATACTGCAATCAATGATTTACGAACAGTGAGATGCAAATTACCTTTGAGTGAAATACTGAAAGAATGATTGAGCCTGGTCAAATATGGCAAATCTCTTATGGGTTTTCTTCATATATGAAAATCTAACAATGTAATTAGGAAATGGCTGGATGACAATTGTAGTTTAAGAAAGTGAGAGAGGATAGACATAACCACAATGGAAATGCAATTGCCGTTGAACCTAGCAATCGAAAATCGAAAAGACTGAACAAAGAAATATGCACACACAAATTTTGTATTGTGAAAGAATAAAACTGAATTTGAATTTAATAAACTTGAAGTTTAATCACAACGATAAGTTAAAAAAGATGAAAGTTATAAATTGACTGTAATTAGTTAAATAAGTAGTTTTACATGACATATTTCATCTTAGTGAGAGGGGGGGGGGGGGGGATCTGTGATGTAACATGATATTCTACCTCTTCCTCACACTGAGATGAAAGATGTTCATGTGAAAACATTGCTTAGGTTAGTTAGCATGTAGATAACTTTCCACTGTGCATGCACTGGTTTGATGAACACACACAGCTGGAGTGAGACGTGTGAGCAAAAAAACAATACCAAGGTATGACGGCAATTGAACATCTCCACCTGCTGTGGAGGGGTCTCTTATGCTTTGGCGTCATGGCTCGGTGGCATTTTGGAAGGCAGAGAACAGGAGGTGCTGCCTACAGTGATAACGCCCAGAAACAGCTGACAGATGATGGAGAGAAATGTCATTCTCTTCTGTTCTGTTGTAATTTGGCTTGAGATTTGTTCACCAAATGTTGTAACTGTTACAATGGAGAAAGAAAATATAGATGGGCTCTTTAAAAAGTAGTTAAGTCATTTCATAGCTTGAATACTACAAAGCTCTCTTTCGGCCATCAATCCTCAACAGATGGAGAAGAAATCACATGGCTAGAGATCGTGGCACTGCATAGCAGGTCCACTGTATTAAGAGAATTCTGTAAAGGCAGTTGTACAAGAAAATAGTTAAGGTTAAAGTATCATCAATAGTATCCACGTGACAACATTGTTTGGACAGTAATAGGCAACATGTCTTCTGGGCTCAGTACAGCTACAAAATGGCACTGTTACACACCAGAGGGCACAGGAGGAGGTCAAAAAGGAAAGAGATGATAAGAGGGCCAAGAAAGAGCGTAAGATTAAGGAATGGGAGGAAGAAAGAAACAAATGGCTTGAAGGTATGACCGCGCAGTTCAGATTAGTGCTGCAAGCATGTAAAAATGAACTAAAGGAACAAAGTGAGCGTGAAACATAGAAGTTGAAAGACAAAAATTCTAGATTACTAGGTGAGAAGGTTTCTCGTTGTTGTAACTCAAAAGGTTATGATCTTTCACAAAATAATCAGGAGAAGTATAATGTTTTATCCATACAAGAAGTGGTTCGAGCCATGTCCTTTGCCTCTCATAGCAAAGCATTAGCAACTGGGGAAAAGAAAGATTCACATGAATTAGCAGATGTATATGAAGAGATGAACTCGTGTTTTGAAGTGTTGGGACATGGTCAGGTATTACTGAGGAGTTGGCAGTGATTATTAATAATGATCTCTCAGAAATAATCTCTCTACAGAAGCTGGAATTGGAAGATGAATTACACATCTGGGGTGAAATAACTGTTAAGCGTTTATCAAATGTGGAAGGGTTTTACAGAAATATTCCACAGTGAAAGAGTAAGAAGAAGAAAAAGGATGGATGGAGATCAAGAATTTTTTGGTAACTAATGTAGAGGCCAGAGGAAAGGGAAACTAAACTAAGTAATCGGTACACTGGCGTAACGTTACTGAGAGTCGCTGACAGCAAAGTGCACAAGTGGGCACCATTGTGACTTGCTCAGTCTTTGGCATATCTACAAGGTAGACGACATACAGAACAGATATCACAGGTGAAGTCAGGGGCAGAGTGGTGACAAACATGGAGGAAGACCAGATTACCACTGGGGCATTATTAATCAATGAAATCACTAGTGAAGAATCATACCATCTCTAATGGTTTTTGTGACTTCCTCTATGTCAAATGCTGCATCCTCCCAAAGAATCAGTGACTCCATGTATTGGTCTAAATATGCAATGAGTTTGCAATGATTATATCAGCACACTCCAAACACAGAGGCACTTCATATTCAAAGTGTTAAGTGGAATTGCAGTTAGATTGCCAATATCATGGGTGTTCAGGTAGCCTATGGCACCTATGTGTTTGAATCTTCTTGATATGTGGTTTCCAGTAATGAGCCTTTATTCATTTATTTGTGGTACCAAAATGCTTAGGTGTCACTAGATGGGTTGACAGCAACAGTATCCATTCTTGAATGGATATGAAGCCTTCACTTTAATGTAATTATTTGATACAATATTTTATTTGTATTTTAATCTGCTGATTTCATATGCATTTTGACTGCAGTAATGTGGTGACATGTAAACACCAAAATTTTATGCTCTACTTGTTCACTATTTCTTTACAATGCTTCCACCTTGATAGTTTATTTTACAGTGATGCAAACTGAACCCATTATAGCTAAGTGACATTTGTTTAGTTCATTATTATGTTGTATTGATGGATACCAAGTTATTATGTCTGAAGTCATACTTTATATTCTTGTTATCTCAATAAATTATTTCTTGTGTCTTGGGAGAATTATACGCACTCTGTTTTTTTATGTTTTTTTTATTTTTTGTCTTTTTTGTTGAAATGGTATTTTTGGTGAAGAGCTGCAATGTTGTATTCATGCCCTGTTAGTTGGAACTTTTTTTCCTTATTTGCTAATTTTATTTAGTCTATGAGTAATTACTGCATTTTTGAAGCAATTCATAGTAGACAGCAATTACACTGTGTTGATTTGCTGTTTTGTTTGTTACTTTTTCAACCCATTGTTCCTTCACATTATGTTAATTTTTCAGCTACCAGTTCAATGTCCTAATTAGGACACCAAAAAAGGGGGGGGGCAGGACTATGTAACATATAACTTACAGGCTGCACTTGTCTGCTAGTGCTGGTTTCTCTTATGAATGGCCACACTGGCTTCCCAGTTTCTGTTGGGCTGTGGCTATTCTGCAGCCTGGAAGTAAAGGACGGAATTCCCCTAATCTGGCTGAAGTAAGTTGGTCTCAAAGTTAAGTGGTTTCCACAGGATTGCTGGTGTGTCTGAATACCCTTTGGGAACTAACTACTGACAGTGCTGGCAGGCAACAGAACTTTTCAGTAGTACTAATTCTGTAGAGTTGTGAGCAACTCATGAAGTCGAGGACTCAGTCAGCAGCCCTGGTGGATGCAGGAGTTTTGAGCCCTCATGGAAGTGTATTTTGTACGTCTGGAGTCAGGATTCAATAACATTGTTCTCTCTGTGTGTAAAGCATACAAAGTTTCCAGCATTCCCATGAGCAGGTGTGGCAAACGTCTTAGTATGTTCTCCGTCCCCAAGGTGGTGTTGCTGTCTAACGAATGTACATGGGTGTTTAGGAACAGGCTGCCTAACCAAGCATGGAGCAGCTGGCTAGCTGGAGGCATTCTCTAATGAACGAAGCTTATTTCACAAGGAATATTAGAGGATTATAAACAGTGTTTTTCTCCAATACAAATTTGAAGTGTGGAGTTCTTGTATACATATTTCTACTGTTTGACTTTAGATTGGTTGGTTTTGGGGAAGGAGACCAGACAGCGTGGTCATCGGTCTCATCGGATTAGGGAAGGAAGTCGGCCGTGCCCTTTCAGAGGAACCATCCCGGCATTTGCCTGGAGTGATTTAGGGAAATCACGGAAAACCTAAATCAGGATGGCCGGACGCGGGACTGAACCGTCGTCCTCCCGAATGCGAGTCCAGTGTCTTACCACTGCGCCACCTCGCTCGGTGTTTGACTTTAGACTGTAGTCCTGTGTTGATTGCAGAGGAGATGGCAGGAAGCAGCTGGTGACACTGTAGTGACTCAGTTATTAAAACTTTTAGAGCTATTATGCTGTGGTCAAATGGATTTCACATTTAAACCCAACGTTTCATCTGCATCTGCAGAGGACATTTTCAACAGAGGTCATAACTTCTTTGAGTGTCTGATTCACACCCTAGCTCACTACTGACTGCAGCAAAATTCTGTTTACACATGTTCCTGCTCACTGGCATGACATCACAAAGTTCAAGTGCCTGAGCACAAATGGCCGTTGTTGACAACCATTGTCCACTGTTGTCATCACCCCATGGTGGAAGACTGGTACACATCTTTTTCCTTTTTTAGCACTGGGATCTAAATGTAATTCAATTTCATGCACTTCTCCTTCCTATTGGAATTTCTGGAGTGTTTTACAATCTCTACAGCCTCTCTCTATAAATTTTCATGGTATCTCCCGGTGACTGCCAGGGCTAAAGTACTGGCTGCCGGTAGGAGATACCATGAAAATCTACACAGGCAGCCGGTACTTTAGCCCTGGCAGTCACTAGGAGATACCATGAAAATCTCTACAGAGAGGCCGTAGAGATTGTAAAACACTCCAGAAATTCCAATAGGAAGGAGAAGTGCATGAAATTGAATTACATTTGGATCCCAGTGCTGAAAAAGGAAAAAGATGTGTACCAGTCTTCCACCATGGGGTGATAGCAACAGTTGACAATGGTGGTCGACAAAGGCTGATTGTGCCCAGTTTTCAAACCATGTGGTATCATGCCGGTGTGCAGGAGCATGTGTAAGAAGAATTTTTCTGCAGTCAGTAGTGACCAAGGGTATGAACTGGATGCTCAAAGAAGCTCTGATCCCCTTTGCAAATGTTCTCTGCAGAGGTGAACAAAACATTGTGTTTAAATGTGAAACCCATTCTACCACGGCATAATAGCCCACGAGATTTTATTAATTGTGACATTTCTGGCAGTGAAATATTTTGCTGTGTAGCTACTGACTGCAATGTTTGTTATCCAATCTAGTGGTTGGACTTGGGAACTTTTGAAAAGTAGTCAGATGGCTACAGGGCACTGAAATTTGGGATACGGGAAGTGGCTATTTTAAGCCTGCTGCAGAAGTCACAAGGCTGGTGACCCTTTTTTAGCTTGATAGCTTATGTGTAGCAGGGCATAGAAATTATCCATGTCCACCAGTAAACATACTGGAGGAAGTCTACAGAGCCACAAATTGCGTGATTTCTCTCATGTGCTTCAAGGCACTAAGAACACGTGGACTCTGGCCACAGGCACTACTGGTTCACAACAGAAGCTCTGAAACAACAGATGAGTTGGAAAGTTTCAACCTGAATAGAGACTGTACCTTCATGAACAAAATGAGCCTGGCTTCTTCCATCTTCCGGCCTAATAGCAACCCATTTATTGTATTATAGCCATTCCTTCTTTGTAGAAAAAAATATCTCTCTGCATAATTTGAACCAAAAATCTCCTGATACACATACACTTGTATTATTGTGGGCATATCTTCACAAATATAAAGTAGTCCATTGTACTTTCACATTTGTGAGTTAACTGAACCCATTAAAAACCTGTTGGGGCAAGGGAAACAAAGAAATAAAGTTCTGGCTCTTTTTTTGTTAATATTGTCATTTTCTTAGTAGATTTGTAAACTGTCACCTCACTTCATGATATAAAATACAAAGCTCTATAAACACATTAATAGGCTGCGTGAACTGATTAACACAGCACTGTAAGCACCCAATTGGTTGGCTGCCAGTGATCTGTATGGTAGCATATTGCAACTGAAGGCTGCAACATACTATTGTCAAGACAATAAATATGAAAAACTATACACAATTTGTGACAAATGTAAGGTTCTGTTGTTATACAGTGTAAACTTATTACAGGTATACATACAATTTATCACAAAAAAATGAAAAAGTTCCGTTTGCTGTAGTAAATGCAAGATGCCTTAAATAATTTAAAAGAAAATTCAAGGTTTTTCATTCTCTAGAGAAAGGATAATCATAAAACTGGAACCTCTGTTCAGTAGTACGTCACTGAATGGAGCAGATAATTTACCTCAGTGCAATGATAATGCAACAAAAATTCAGTAATTTTCCTTAAGTTATTTATTACAATTGTAAGTTTTGCACTACAGTTGCTATGAGCTACGTTGGGGGAGGGACAGAGGTGGACAGAGGGAGGGAGGGAAGGAGGGGAGGGAAGGAGGGAGGGAGGGAAGGGGAGGAAGGGATGGGGGAAAGGAAAGGGGGGAGAGAGGGAGAGGGAAGGAGAGGGAGATGGAGGCAGAATAAATGAATATGCACATACAATGCATTAAAAAACACTGATGCTGACAAATGGTTGTGAAAAGGGTGTGTCATTTTCTTTCACATGTCAAATTCATTTTAAAGGCATATTGATTTAGCCATAATCTAATAGCTCCAATTAATTGGAACTTTTGCAGTGATTTGGCAATTTTAGTTGTATCTGAATAAGAACAAACATACAACTGATCAAGGTGTTGGCATGGAGAATTTATAAAGGAAGCTACTTTCTGAATCAAGCTAGCAATTAAGCTGGACATAGTGGTTGAGAGGATATAGAAACAGTTCACAATTATGAGAAAGCAATTTTAAATAAAGAATTTCGACAGGAATAGTTATAAATTACTGCAGAAGGTAGTTATAAGGCAACACACAGCTCGAAAAGGCTGAAAAAGCTGCACACTCCATGTAAGCAAATCCGGAAGTAAACTAAAATATTTTAAACACCAATGTTGGATTACAAATTCTTGGTATATATACAAAAGAAGTAGCTTGAGACAGTGTCGAATAATAGTTAATACTGCATGTCAGTGTAATACATTTCAGTGTAATACATTTCACTCGGGCCCAAGGAGACCATGTAGATCTACAAGGGTCTTCGACCACTGTATTTTATTTCTTTGTCTCATTCTGTATGTCAGTCTGCAGCGCATTTTTGCAAAATCCATCTCTCTATTTTTATTTTTGTCATCAGCATGTCCTGGCCTGGAGGACTAGACTTTTGACTTTTTGGTGTCACTTGCTCCTGGAGGAGTTGTTTTCACTTCAGTTGCGAAATATGTTATGTGAAATATGATATTAGAAAATCCTGGATGGAATATAAGCAATGGAAGCCACTTACAATGCAGAAGTAGCACTACGCTATGAATTAAGACACGAACAAGCGGTTGAACACTGCAGTCACATAAATAAAAAGCACTTACTTACAATTCTATGAAAATTTAGCAGTTGAAATGCAGCTGAAAGTAACAGTTACGTGTACTAGTGTAGATTATATGACTCATCACAGTAAAATGCACTTACAGTGTTGACAGTTTTTATGTGACATGCAACTGTTGCTAACGGTGCGATGAATCACAGGATATCCAGATGACCAATTGTGAATTAGATGTTGGTAGCCAATGAGAAAGCTGCTTTTCATTTGTTTCACTTTGTAAATAAAGTTAGCTGATATTTTCTTTCTCTCGTAGGGAGTTGATTTTTGGTGTTATTAGCATGCATTTTATGAATAACTTCGTAAATTGTGACATATTTGAAAATTACAGATAAATGTTTGTGAAAACAAACATTATAAATATTAGTACAGATCATTTGTAGGTGCACTTTAGCACAATTCTAGTGTTGTGAAAGTGCTGCATTTCATAAAAGTACACTTTCAGTGTTGGCATATTTTTTGCAGCATGCTATTATTATCCATGTTGCTTTGCATGCTCATGTTCAATAAGCAGCAGTCATATTTACAGCCTTGCTAATCAAAAATACTTTGCTATGTTTTATGAACATGTCACAATTTTCAAATGTGTGGTTAGGCAGGAACCTAAGAAACAGCTTACGAGTAGCAATAGTTATGTAAAAGTGCACTTATGATGTCATACATTATTGCGTCATGAAAAAGCCGGTCACATTCCGAGTGTTCTTTCACAATTGTCAAAAAATGAATCTTCATACATCAAATTAATTTGTTGGCTTTCACAAACCAATAATACCAAAACTTAAATTTTTATGAGAGAAAGACAATATCAACTAACTTTACTTACGAAGCAAAATAAATGAAGAACAAGATCCTCATTGGCAATCAATTCTTACTCATGAAAGGTTGTCTTGATTTTGTGAGATTCATTATGCCGTTACAACAGCTGCATGTCATGTAAAAATTGCCAGCACTGTAAGTACACTTTCATTGATATTACAAATAGCACTACGAAACCTGGAAAAAACCACCTCTTCTTTCTATATATAAATTGAAGTCGCCTGCTCTCTGTGCTGATCTCAGGAACTACGATATGTTTTTTGATCAGTTTTTGATTAATAGACACACTGATTCACAAGAAAGGTTTGTGTATATAATTTAAAAGTATTTGTTTCAATTACAGTGAAATGAAGTTGTCCAATGTTGTGAAAATGAGGTCATTGACATCTAGTGTTACACCTTCCACAACTTGAGAGAACAGCAAACCTTGACCAAATTCTGTATTGGGCCTAGTGATGTAGCAGTAAAGTGCATGTCTGAAAAGTGAAAGGTTGCAAGACTGAATCCTGGCTGGACCATTGTTTTTTCACACTAACCCAGAATTCACCTCTCAGTAATGTGGAGTTTTACCAGAAATGAAATGTGGTTTGGATTCCACGTTAAAATATAGGTCCCCTCTCCCCGGTTGGATAACTTGTCAGAGACATGCAAATTATTTAAGTGACATCCAACTGATTATTTTAGAACAGTTGCATAGTGAAAAAAAAAAAAGAAAAAAAAAAAGTTAATCTAAAATCTGTGGCATTTAATTTTTTATATGCATAATGCAAAGCATTTCTGAAAAACTACTTCAACATAGGACACACCTTTGCTTCGAATACATAAAGAAAGTTTTTCATCAGCACAGCACATGACTCAACTTTTAGCTTTCTGCTTTCCTTGAATACATGCAACTTGATTCTTTTGTGAGGTAGGGGACAAAGTCTGCAAGAAAGGTCTGTGACAAAGAACTGTGACAATGAGTCTCAACAATGGATCAAGGTATACTAAGCTTTGCAAAGGCAGTGTTGTTACAGGCTGCATACCTACATCAAGTGTTTTTTTCTTCTTTTTCATGTTTTTTTTTTCTTTATGGTATTCACACTTGATCCACTCAACCAACCGCCAATACATAATATGCTACAAATTAAAGTATATATTGTGGTGTAACATGTTGTCCCACCCCTTTCTCCCGATCGGGGGAAAGATTCTCATGTAAAAATGTTGTTTAGGTAATTAGCCTGTGGAGAATTTTCCACTGTGTGCACTGGTTTGCTAAGTGTACAGAGATTGAGCAACACTGATTGAGTGTCTCCATCTGCTGTATTTTGGCATCGAGGCTTGGTCGTTGTTTTGAACGACAGAAAAGAAGAGGTGCTGCCTACAATGACAATAATCAGAAACAGCTGAAAGAAGCTGAAGATAAATGTCACTACATTCTCTTCTGCTCTGTTCTGAGATTCACTCTGGATATGTTTTTCTGATTAAAATGAGATAGTGTAATTCTTACATAGAACAACCACATACAGAAGAGTTCTTTAAAAAGTTTTTATATCATTTAGTAGCATAAATACCACAAACCTCTTCCAATCCTCGACCTTCTGCCAACAAAAACAGAAGTCACTTGGCAGGAGTTTGTGGTACTGCATAGCAGGTCACAGCACCAAGAAAATTCAAGAACAATGATGGTGTAAGAAGATAATCAATGCAAAAGTTATCAACAAGAGTACTAGGGTGACAAGATCAATGGTAAAGTTGTTGGTTCAGTTCCTTTAAGTGGAGCCTTTTTAACCCTTTTGCTACGACAGAAGTACTCTTTGCATTCTGTGCTGAGGCGGCTTTTATTATGGCTGCACTGCTTACAAAATCCTAGTGCCTGTGAAAGATGGCATTCTGGCAGATATGAAATAGTTATCATTCAATTTTTCAAAAACTATAAGTTGAAAAAAATTGATTTTTGCACATCTTACAGTATGATGCCTTCAAAACGGAAAATCCTGGATGGAATGTAACAATATTAGAGACTCAGCATTTCTGCTATATAATAGTCTGATATCTTCACTTGACAAAGAACTGATTTTCTTATTGTTATCTGTCATACTTACTGTGTTGCACCAAATTACGTAAAACATTGCATGGAATTTTAAAGAGTTCACAGAGGTAGCAATGCATTGCATTAACTTTGTATATGGTTGATTTTCGCTTATATATCACACTGAATAAAATGTAGGTAAGAAGTCAACATTTTATTTAGAATTGACAACAGATGGACATCTCATTTCATTGTTGAGCTAGAGTGTTTTATATCTGAAAGACAGTTGTGCGGGATTTGCCTGTTCACATCCTTGTGATCACGACTCACATCTCATAAATAGTTCAAGATATCTACATGAGGTTATTTCCAAAGGATAGTGTGCAATGAGGGGCATACATTGTATGATAAATACTCCACACATTTCTATTCACCAAGATATGGAAGTAACCCACCCACAGCAGTGAGAGGTCAGCAGCACAGGATGCATTCACACATCCATAGCATTGTAGGAAAACCAAAGCAATGAATGTATACAAATCCGCAACACTTGGGGAATGGCGTAGCAAGGTGAGAATGTGCGTGCGCAATTCGCATAGTATATTTACACTGGCACTGAAACGATTAATTACATAATGATGTGCTCCCATAATTGCCATGAAATGTCACTCCAGATGCCATTTAAATACACAGGTAGGGCAAATAACATTCATGCCCCTTGAGAACATCCCTGGTATGTACTGCTTAAAATGATTTAAGTTACGTGAAATTGATGATGTTTAGTTACCTAATGTTGATCTCTGAATATTGTGCATAGCTCTACGTAGCACCCTGCAAACAAAATAACCGCCATGCCAGAAAAGTCATCTGGCCATAGATACTTTGTGCTACTAATGCAAAACTGGGGTGGGTTGATAGTTACCAATAAAATGTCCCAGTTTTGTGGTAAATCTTGTCTGCAAATATGAAGTTCCACCAAGACCATGTTCCAGGGCACCTTTCAGTGGGAACTCATTAACATTGTCACCATTTAGTCTTGATGCTTTTTGAATGATGTCATCTGGTGGTAGAGGCCCACTGTATGAAGGAAATAATGTAATCACTGCTTGGAACAACATCAGTAACTGCAGATGGTCTAACAGATTATAATCTGAAAAACAGTAGACATGCATGTCTCAGTCATTATAATAGATATTTATATACTGTTACTGTTTAGTTGGTAGATTTAAGTGAGTGAACATACAGTGAATATATATAATTATACCTCTAGCAAGGAATTTTCTCAGGAATTGTTCCTCAAAAATACGCTGCAACAGTGGAGGGTGGAAACATCCCAGCGAAGCCAATTCAAGTGTGAATTTTATCCATGGAAGTTCAATTTTATCCTGAACATTAAAAATGATTTTATAATGACTATGTAGCAGGAAATTTGAATGTTGCACAGTGGAAAAAATAAGATCATAGTCTGATTAAAACAAATTTAATTTTTATCTGGCACATTATAAAGGGATCTTTTGATGTAATTAGACCTACCTCTTCCATAATCTTATTTTTTAGAATGCTCTTCTCAATGACATTCCAATATTTGGTTCCGTAATTGGCACTTGACATTCCACTGGTAAGTGCAAAAATTGTGTTTGGCTCAGCTGACTCAAGAGCATTTGGATCATTTGCAACTATGTTTGCAATATAATCCAAAAGCTTGATGCTAGAGTGACCCTAAAGGAAGAAATGAGTTTGTATGAACTACTTTCCTACGAACAGTCACAACACATGTACTGCACAATGCAAAAGGTATAAGGGGCAGTTAAATGAAAATGAGACAGACAAAATGAAGTAAGTAAACTTTATTATTTTAAATATGTTCACCATAAATTTTAATACGTTTATCCCACTGTGAGAAAAGAAAGTCAATTGCCTTCATGGAAAAATGTTTTGGCCTGCCTATGGAACAATGACTGTACCCAGACTGGCATCTCTTCATCCGAAGAGAAATGACAGCCACAAATGTTTTCCTTCAGAACTCCAAAACTAAAGAAATCACAAAGGGGAAGATGAAGACTGTAAAGCCACGACGACTTTTTCTTTGACCCACTGCTCATTGACTTTCAGGAATATAGCACCAAAATTAGCGCGCAACAGTATGTGGCCACTTCACTTCACAAAACCTGAAGCGTGCCATCAAGTCCAAACACACAGGAATGTTGATGGAGAGCATTATTCTGTTGCAGGATAATGTCCCCCCACAAGTTGCCAAGGTTATTTTGACTATGTTGCAGAAGTTTCACTGGGAGGCCCTTACACATCCTCCATACAGTCCTGATCTCTCTCTCCATGTGATTTTCATATTTTTGGAGCCCTGAAGGAGGACATTTGTAGCCGTCAATTTGCTTTGGATGAAGTCATTCACACCTGGGTACAGTTGTGTTTCCATAGGCAACTGGGATTGACTGTCTTGTCTCACAGTGGAATGAATGTATTAACAATTATGAAGCTACTTCAGAAATAATAAACAGTTTACTTGGCGTTTTTCCATCTGCCTTGTTTTTATGTGATTGACCTTTATATTCTTCACTAGTATCAGGTTTTTCCAAACAGTAAGATAAGATTTAATGAATACACAAATTTTCAAAAATGATCTCAAGGACAGAACTAACAATAATAATAATAATAATAATAATAATCCAAACTTATATATACAACTACAGAAATCCGTAATTATTGATACATGTTCAATTACCCGAAAGTTCCTAAATGCAATATAACATATACCGTACAGTTAAAAGGAAGTCACGCTTGATCAAGGTCCACGTCACTTTCCATTTTTGACCAGACATAACGTCTGAGAAAAGAAAGAAATAATAATAATAATAATCAATAACATTAGTAATGAGAAATTCTGTGCTAAGTGACAATGAATAGTACAGATTTGGATAAAAGAAATTTAAGGGAACAATGAGCACATCCCACATTCTATGTAAAAATGGTCATCGTTACAATAAAGTAAGTGATGGCTGTCTATCCTCCAGAATATGTGCCATCTTCAGGAAAATTCTCAAGACACAGAAGAACTGCAAGGATAATAGAGGTAAGATTAGTAAAATATAAGCATTTAGATTTTTGTAGCCCTTACATATTGTACGGTAGAGATTGTGGCATGTTAACCAGAACTGCCACTTATTTTGTTGGTTGATTATTTGTGGGAGTAATCCATTTGGATTATTCTGCATTATATTATTTGACCTCCCCCATGAACCACGGACCTTGGCATTGGTGGGGAGGCTTGCGTGCCTCAACGATACAGATAGCCGTACCGTAGGTGCAACCACAACGGAGGGGTATCTGTTGAGAGGCCAGACAAACATGTGGTTCCTGAAGAGGGGCAGCAGCCTTTTCAGTAGTTGCTGGAGGAACAGTCTGGATGATTGACTGATCTGGCCTTGTAACACTAACCAAAATAGCCTTGCTGTTCTGGTACTGCAAACGGCTGAAAGCAAGGGGAAACTACAGCCGTCATTTTTACCGAGGGCATGCAGCTTTACTGTATGATTAAATGATGATGGCGTCCTCTTGGGTAAAATATTCCGGAGGTAAAATAGTCCCCCATTCGGATCTCCGGGTGGGGACTACTCAGGAGGACGTCGTTATCAGGAGACAGAAAACTGGCGTTCTACGGATCAGAGCGTGGAATGTAAGATCCCTTAATCGAGCAGGTAGGTCAGGAAATTTAAAAAGGGAAATGGATAGGTTAAAGTTAGATATAGTGGGAATTAGTGAAGTTCGGTGGCAGGAGGAACAAGACTTTTGGTCAGGTGAATACAGGGTTATAAATACAAAATCAAATAGGGGTAATGCAGGAGTAGGTTTGATAATGAATAAAAAAAAATAGGAGTACGGGTAAGCTACTACAAACAGCATAGTGAACGCATTATTGTGGCCAAGATAGACACGAAGCCCACGCCTACTACAGTAGTACAAGTTTATATACCAACTAGCTCTGCAGATGACGAAGAAATTGATGAAATGTATGATGAGATAAAAGAAATTATTCAGGTAGTGAAGGGAGATGAAAATTTAGTAGTCATGGGTGACTGGAATTCAAGCGTAGGAAAAGGGAGAGAAGGAAACGTAGTAGGTGAATATGGATTGGGGGTAAGAAATGAAAGAGGAAGCCGTCTGGTAGAATTTTGCGCAGAGCATAACTTAATCATAGCTAACACTTGGTTTAAGAATCATGAAAGAAGGTAGTATACATAGAAGAACCCTGGAGATACTAAAAGGTATCAGATAGATTATATAATGGTAAGACAGAGATTTAGGAACCAGGTTTTAAATTGTAAGACATTTCCAGGGGCAGACGTGGATTCTGACCACAATCTATTGGTTATGAACTGCAGATTGAAACTGAAGAAACTGCAAAAAGGTGGGAATCTAAGGAGATGGGACCTGGATAAACTGAAAGAACCAGAGGTTATAGAGAGTTTCAGGGAGAGCATAAGGGAACAATTGACAGGAATGGGGGAAAGAAATACAGTAGAAGAAGAATGGGTAGCTCTGAGGGATGAAATAGTGAAGGCAGCAGAGGATCAAATAGGTAAAAAGACGAGGGCTAGTAGAAACCCTTGGGTAACAGATGAAATATTGAATTTAATTGATGAAAGGAGAAAATATAAAAATGCAGTAAATGAAGCAGGCAAAAAGGAATACAAACGTCTCAAAAATGATATCGACAGGAAGTGCAAAATGGCTAAGCAGGGATGGCTAGAGGACAAATGTATGGATATAGAGGCTTATCTCACTAGGGGTAAGATAGATACTGCGTACAGGAAAATTAAAGAGACCTTTGGAGAAAGGAGAACAACTTGTATGAATATCAAGAGCTTTGATGGAAACCCAGTTCTAAGCAAAGAAGGGAAAGCAGAAAGGTGGAAGCAGTATATAGAGGGTCTATAGAAGGGCGATGTACTTGAGGACAATATTATGGAAATGGAAGAGGATGTAGATGAAGATGAAATGGGAGATATGATACTGCATGAAGAGTTTGACAGAGCACTGAAAGACCCGAGTCGAAACAAGGCCCCAGGAGTAGACAACATTCCATTAGAACTACTGACAGCCATGGGAGAGCCAGTCCTGACAAAACTCTACCATCTGGTGAGCAAGATGTATGAGACAGGCGAAATACCCTCAGACTTCAAGAAGAATATAATAATTACAATCCCAAAGAAAACAGGTGTTGACAGATGTGATAATTACCAAACTATCAG
This sequence comes from Schistocerca nitens, assembly GCF_023898315.1. Classification (NCBI taxonomy): domain Eukaryota; kingdom Metazoa; phylum Arthropoda; class Insecta; order Orthoptera; family Acrididae; genus Schistocerca; species Schistocerca nitens. The sequence goes on along the minus strand of NC_064618.1, from coordinate 278,058,856 downwards.
TTTAATAAGTCACAGCTGCAAAATACTAACGCGAATTCTTTACAGACGAATGGAAAAACTGATAGACGCTGACCTCGGGGAAGATCAGTTTGGATTCCGTATAAATATTGGAACACGTCAGGCAATACTGACCCTACGACTTATCTTAGAAGAAAGATTAAGGAAATGCAAACCTACGTTTCTAGCATTTGTAGACTTAGAGAAAGCTTTTGACAATGTTGACTGGAATACTCTCTTTCAAATTCTGAAGGTGGCAGGGGTAAAATACAGGGAGCGAAAGGCTATTTACAATTTGTACAGAAAGCAGGTGGCAGTTATAAGAGTCAAGGGGTATGAAAGGGAAGCGGTAGTTGGGAAGGGAGTGAGACAGGGTTGTAGCCTATCCCCAATGTTATTCAATCTGTATATTGAGCAAGCAATAAAGGAAACAAAAGAAAAGTTCGGAGTAGGTATTAAAGTCCATGGAGAAGAAATAAAAACTTTGAGGTTCGCCGATGGCATTGTAATTCTGTCAGAGACAGCAAAGGACTTGGAAGAGCAATTGAACGGAATGGACAGTGTCTTGAAAGGAGGGTATAAGATGAACATCAACAAAAGCAAAACGAGGATAAAGGAATGTAATCGAATTAAGTCGGGTGATGCTCAGGGAATTAGATTAGGAAATGAGACACTTAAAGTAGTAAAGGAGTTTTGCTATTTGGGGATCAAAATAACTGATGATGGTTGAAGTAGAGAGGATATAAAATGTAGACTGGCAATGGCAAGGAAAGCGTTTCTGAAGAAGAAAAATTTGTTAACACCGAGTATAGATTTAAGTGTCAGGAAGTCATTTCTGAAAGTATTTGTATGGAGTGTAGCAATGTATGGAAGTGAAACGTGGACGATAAATAGTTTAGACAAGAAGAGAATAGAAGCTTTCAAAATGTGGTGCTACAGAAGAATGCTGAAGATTAGATGGGTAGATCACATAACTAATGAGGAGGTATTGAATAGAATTGGGGAGAAGAGGAGTTTGTGGCACAATTTGATTAGAAGAAGGGATCATTTGGTAGGACATGTTCTGAGACATCGAGGGATCACCAATTTAGTATTGGAGGGCAGCGTGGAGGGTAAAAATCGTAGAGGAAGACCAAGAGATGAATACACTAAGCAGATTCAGAAGGATGTAGGCTGCAGTAGGTACTGGGAGAAGAAGAAGCTTGCACAGGATAGAGTAGCATGGAGAGCTGCATCAAACCAGTCTCAGGACTGAAGACCACAACAACAACAACATATTATTTGACCCACTTGACAGGTAAAATAGAACTAGAATCTCCACCATAATGTATTACACACTGACGAGCTAAAACATCTTGACATCTTGACTACCTGCTTAATAGCTTGTTGTTCCATCTCTGGAATGCAATACAGCAGCAATTCTGTGTTGCATGGATATGCCAAGTCCTTGGTAGGTTTCTGGGTGTATAGGGCACCAGATGCCTATGCAGGTCACACAGTTCCTGTAAAATATAAACTGGTGGTTTGTGGGTGTGGAGCTGGTGCCCAATGGCATCTCAGATATCTTCTATCAGGTTCAGATAAGGTGAAATCAGTGGCCATGACATCAATATGAGTTCACCATCATGCTCTTCAAACCATTGTAGCAGAATTCTAGCCTTGTGGCATGGGCAGTTATCCAGCTAGAAGAGGCCATGTGACATGGATAGTTATCCAGCTAGAAGATGCCATTGCTACTGGGAAAGACATCAACCATGAAGGGATGCAGATGGTCTGCAACAGTGTTCACATAGTTAAAAGTTGTCATGGTGCCTTTGATTACTATCACAGGTCCATGGACTCTGCTGTGTCCACTGTCAGATACAGTACACTGCTATGTACATAGAGGGCACCATACAGTAGGACCAGTCTCCACTGTGGTGCCATATAGTTATTATTAGTCACCGCAGAGTGTGTACCCAGCCAGGACTACAGTATGCTTCTCCATAAATCACATAGAAAGCCTCATACATCAGCCATTGTTATGCTCCGACACCATACAGGGTGCTGATAACAAGCACTAAATCCTGCTTTTGCCTGATGCCAGAAAAATACTTTACAAATGAACAGTCATCCACAAATGAACAGTCATCCATGAACTGCAGATTTAAGCAGATGCACAGCTTCACTTGGTCAGCTGTCATCAGTTACCAGTGGTTATTGCAGTCATCACATGATGTTGCATTATATGCCAAGTGTCACAGTGTATGTTATTAACAGTCAAGAGACAGCAGAACCAGATAGGTACTACTTTTAGATTAGTGAGTCATCATTCACTGTGTTAGGATTATACAAGTATTAGTGAACATGGCAATGGTTGCTAAATATGTATAGGAATTGGTTATACATCATAAACTCCAAACTCCCTCTTTCTGTTCATCTCCTCCCCCCCCCCCCTTCTTTGTATCACCTCTTCCACCCCATCTTTGTCCATCTCCTCTTCCCTCACCTTTCTGTCCATCACCTCATTCCCCTCTTTATGTCCATTCCGCCCCCTGCCTCTATCCATCTTTTTTCCTCTCATCTCTCTGACCATGAGCCTTTTTTTATTGTTCTTGCAAATGAAATCTTGTCTGGAAACTGAATTCACTTAAAATGAACAGGTAAATCAGTTAGGATGATTGGTAAATGGGATATGAGAGAGAATTTCCCAGTTGCTGGAATTCATTGAAAGTATTTTGCATAGCTTTAATCTGCAAATGGGTAGGACTACAAATTTCTGGGCAATGCAGATTCTCTACTAATGTTCTCATCTTAAGCAGGTAAACCATAAATACAACTTTTCTGTTTTCTGTAAAACTGACAGCAACGATTGAAACAGAACAGCACATTATTGTGCATACAATTTTTGTTTAAAATTATGTATAAGGATGACACAATTTGTCTAATGGCATATAAGACGTGGTATTGTAATTAAAACTGACTGCAATAAAGGAAACAGAACTGCACATTTTCACAGCACAGCATTTTATTTCTCAGTCAATTTTAACAGAAGACCTCCACATTGCCATTACAAAAAAAATTTTTCCTATGGCTCTCTGAATAAATATTACAGTATCACGTAAAAATCTGACCTAAATTGGTAAAGAACTTTTCAAGATTTTTGCTAACAATGTTTCATTCTTTATGTATTGTATATAGATTTATATATCATATATATGTTAAAAAATTTGAAGTAACTGGTCAAAACTTCAAGATTTTCGCTAACAATGTTCCCTTTATTATATTTACATATTATATATGTGAGGTCTGTTAGAAAAGTATCCGATCTCTTTTTTTTTCTTCTGCGAACAGCTGATGAATTTGAATCTAACATGCTGCATGACCTGACCTTGAACCTTCGTGCATATGTGTAAATTTTTTTCCGCCTGTCAACAGCATCAGTTGTTGGCAAGCAGCAGTTGAATGAGATAGTGGGTAGTGCACATGTTGTTTTTTCATTGCAAGGGAAATTACAGAACGACTGGAGCAGCACTACATCATCACATTTTGGCAGAAACTTGGCAACTGTCAGGAGGAAACCGTTAGGAAGATTGAGGTGGCTTTCGGTAATGATGCTATGGCCATCACACAGATTAAGGCAGCTGCACATCAGGGAGAGTGAGCCATGCTCCAGTTAGCTATCAACATGCCAAAATAACCAGGTCATTGCCGAAGTGAACGCTGTGATGTGGGATCATTGTGTGCCTATCAGAGAAATTGCGGAAGAAGTGTAGGTGTTACTGGAAAGCAATCCCAGTTGCCACAGTGGAAGTGTTCCTTGTCACCAAGATCAAAGAAGGCCTGCCATGTGAGCAGCAATGTCAAAGTGATGCTGACTGCTTTCTTTGAGTCCTGCAGTGTGGTACACCATGAGTATGCACCACTGAGTTAAACAATTACCAAAGAGTTCTACAGAGACATTCCCCACTGCCTATGTGATGCTGCGTAGCGCACGAGACTGGTCTTGCGTTCAACAGGAAATTGGCGCCTCCATCACAACAATACTCCAGTACATGCCTCACACTTGATTCAGACTTTTTTGGTGAAAAACCGGTTTCCTGGGCTTCAACAGGCTCCTTACTCTCCTGATATGGCCCCCTTCAGCTTCTGGCTGTATCCAAAACTCAATAGACCATTGAAAGGAGTGCAATTTCACACAAGACAGGACATTATGTCAGCAATGACAGCCGAGCTAAACTCCCTCCATAAAGCGGCTTTTTCGGCAGGCTTTCAACAAGGGTGGCACTGCTGGGAGAAGTGTGTGTAGTCCCAAGGAAACTACTTTGATTGATGGTGATGAGGTGTCCAACACTCCTGGTAAGCCAATCCCCCCCCCCCCCCCCAGCCAAAGGTCAGATACTTTTCTAATAGACCTCTTATTTCAAAATATATAATCTATGTCTGCTGAAACGTTTGTTAGAGTAGCATTTAAAAATCTGAAGTAAATTGCTCAAGTACTTTTCACGATTTTTGGCAACAATGTTAAACAATTACTTATCTTTATATACTAGAATAGAAGCATAGGTTTAGAACTTTAAACTCAGTGCCACATCTACACAGCAGCAACAAACTAAAGCTGAATATTTGTATTAAGTTTTAAAAAAATGAAATGACAGTTAATTGTTATTCATTGTGTTGTCAACATTATTTTGCTGTAGTCTAACTTGCCCCATGAAAAGCCATTTGCTACATGTGAGCATGCCACCTCGATACAGCAATTACTTTCTGTGGAAGGGATTATCTACCTGCTACCTTTACATTAGGCACCGATGAAGATTAATCGGAATAAATTGGTGAAGAGAATTAATGTCAGTATGTACACGGGCTAAGGAGATTTACCTGGAACAAAACATTTGCAGCACAACATCAACTGCTGACAAAAATAAAAGCCAATACAACTGGCGAGTGCAAGTGAACATTTTTGTAGCAACACATTAGTTCGCTGCATGGCATGCGTATATTTTGGACTATGCTACAATTTTTTTTCATATTATGGCTGCTATCCCTGTTTCCTTTTCAGGAAGACTACTGAGAATTGGTATTCTGTTCATACTTTCATTTTTCATATCTCAAACTGAATTGCACCAACCGATGATAGTATTGCAGCAGCTATTCACCAGTCAGAATTACTTGAGGCATGGCTGGCCAAACCAGAAGCACAGAGCAACATGGCCATGAAAATTTTAAGATGCTGCCACAACCTTTTTGCCTTTTGATCATAAAATAGAAGCCTGGATCAACATTTCATCATGCACAAACTATTGGTGATGTTGAATAAAAACCTTTTCTTCTTGCTAATGCTGGCACCAAATACTAGCATTCTTAATTTGACAAATCTGTCATTGCAAGACTGTCTAATTTTCATCTGGGCACAATAACAGATGCTAGTATCAGCTGACAGCTTCAGTATAAAGATGCTATTGTGTTTACAATGCATCTAACACAACCCACAAGGCCAAGTCCCAAGTACAATTGTCTATGACATAACAGGGCATGAAAACAACACAGAGCCAGCAGATCATAAACAAATTGACTAGAGAAAAGTTATCTTCATGTGAACACTTTGGCATTAACCACAAAAGCGAAAACTGTTTCTTCTGAAACACGAAATGCACGTGTGGCAAAAAGACATGTCACAAATCTGAAGTACACAACATGAAGCAAGTGAATGCTACCTTTTCAGTAAATAGCAAGGTTTCATCTGTGACACTCAGATTAAATAAAGTCTCTATGAAATCTTAAACTGGATCTTCAGTTTCTTTAATTAATTAGCAAGCATACAAGCAATTAGGATCACCAAATTAAATGAATTTCAGAGTTAACCATTTGGCTACAGTGGCCAACAAAACACCAATCAAAGGCCAATTCATAATGGATGTTACATACAAGCAGTTTACTAAACAGGCCAGATGTATAGTAGTAAATTCACACAAAGCAACAAATTTACTGGGCGTTGATTTATTCAATACCCTAGGCTTCACAATTCATGAAGGAGCAATTCCAGTCCACAATGGTGTTCCTAAGAGCAGCAAAAAGCTATTGCAAAAATGTGATACACTTTCTGATGTAACAAGCAGCATTAAAGACTACATGGTCTACATCATATTGAAGCCAAATACTGCACCACAATTATGTAACGCATGCTATTCCAATTGCATTAAAGGATAAAGTGAAACAGGAACTAGATTGCCTAGAACAGAATGGCATTGTAGAATCCACTAAAAATCGCCAATGGACGATGCTAATTGTTGTACTATCAAAACGGAATGGCAGAATGAGGATGTGCGCTCATTTCAAAGCAACAGTTGCTGCACAAGGCATAATACACTACTGGCCACTAAAATAGCTACACCAAGAAGAAATGCAGATGATAAACGGGTATTGATTGGACAAATATATTATACTAGAACTGACATGTGATTACATTTTCATGCAATTTGGGTGCATAGATCCTGAGAAATCAGTAACCAGAACAACCACGTCTGGCCGTAATAACGGCCTTGATACACCTGGGCATTGAGTCAAACAGAGCTTGGATGGCGTGTACAGGTACAGCTGCCCATGCAGCCTCAACACAGTTCATCAAGAGTAGTGACTGGTGTATTGTGACGAGCCAGTTGCTCAGCCACCATTGACCACACGTTTTCAATTGTCGAGAGATCTGGAGAATGTGCTAGCCAGGGCAGCAGTTGAACATTTTCTTTATCCAGAAAGGCCCATACAGGATCTGCAACATGCGGTCGTGCATTATCCTGCTGAAGTGTAGGGTTTCACAGGGATTGAATGAAGGGTAGAGCCACGGGTCGTAACACATCTGAAATGTAATGCACACTGTTCAAAGTACCGTCAATGCAAACAAGAGGTGACCGAGACGTGTAACCAATGGCACCCCATACCATCACACCGGGTGATACGCCAGTATGGTGATGACGAATACACACTTCCATTGTGCATTCACCGCAATGTCGCCAAACACGGACAGTCCATGCTGCTGCAAACGTCGTCGAACTGTTCGTGCAGATGGTTGTTGTCTTGCAAACGTCCCCATCTGCTGACCCAGGGATTGAGACATGGCTGCATGATCCATTACAGCCATGCGGATAAGATGCCTGTCATCTCGACTGCTAGTGATACGAGACTGTTGGGATCCAGCATGGCGTTCCATATTACCCTCCTGAACCCACTGATTCCATATTCTGCTAACAGTCATTGTATCTCGACCAACGCGAGCAGCAATGTCGCTATATGACACAGCGCAATCGCGACAGGCTACAATCTGACCTTTATCTAAGTCGGTAATGTGAAGGTACGCATTTCTCCTCCTCACACGAGGCATCACAACAACGTTTCACCAGGCAATGCTGGTCAACTGCTGTTTGTGTATGAGAAATCGGTTGGAAACTTTCCTCATGTCAGCACGTTGTAGGTGTTGCCACCGGCGCTAACCTTGTGTGAATGCTCTGAAAAGCTAATCATTTGCATATCACAGCACCTTCTTCCTGTTGGTTAAATTTCGAGTCTATAGCACGTTATCTTCGTGGTGTAGCAATTTTAATGGCCAGTAGTGTAGTTTCCTATCCAATTCAAAAACTAGAAGTGCTGTAACAACGAATTTAGTGTAGGCACCACTTCATAGTTCACACATTATGTCCTCGATGCGGCCACTAGGGGCCACCCAGCCTGCTAATACGACGGCAATTGCATGCACAGCCTGCTGGCTGTTGGAGCTAATGATTATATATCCCAGAGTAAAAGGTTCCGCCGGCCACTTGTTTGCTGCTAATTGTGTTGTATCTTGCCTTCCATGTGTGTATGTACCGTTCGAGCAATAAATTAAAGTGTTCTTGGGTTACAAAAATTTTTTTGGCAGTGAGTATGATATTTGACTCCACATGTTCCACTTCAGTCATTGGTCCTTTAGGTTTAATTTCCAGAGAGGCAGTGCTCTTCTTGAGCAACAGCAGGCACTGACTTTGCTATTTCGAGTTTGAAAACTACATTGGCACAACCTGCAGATCCACCAACAACATATCCGCCATTGTTCCCTGCATATGATGATGCAGTGGAAGACGAGAACATCTATGAAAAATGCCTGCAGCAACATTCCCAGACATTTGGGGTAACAGACACACACTTGTGCAAGGCCCTTTTTTGGTCATGGATTTCGCCACGCGTGTATCAGTTGTTGCGTTAGCTGGCCCCCTTGCTGAATCTTCAAGTCTTTCTTTTGGTCAGATGTGTGACTTCCTTCTTACTTATCACTGTAAACGAACTCAAATTATCACTGCTCATGTGGAGTTTTACCACTGCCGAAAGCGGCCAAAACAGTCACACAGGGCATGGGCAGAAGAACTACGTGGACCTAGCCACATTCATAATTTTGACAAATATTCATAAGGAACCCTATGCAGATCAAATTATTCATGATGCAATCATAGTTTTGCTTCTGATAGGGAAGACCAAAAGTGAGCTCTACACTGTGAAAATCCTATCCTTAAAGAAGTACTGAAATTTTGAAGTTTTGCAGGCTGCAGGAAGTCATATAGAATCCTGGTCAGAAGTCTCAGAAATAAGTTTCTCTCTCCCTTACCAGCCTTCAGTCAGTTCACACAGGAACATGAATGCTATTGCAGCAGTAGAGCAGATGTCTCCACATTGTATAGATAACTGTCGTTCATGACACCAGTCCGCATCACAACAGCAACAGCCTTGTGCTCCACTGCCTTCATGCCTACACTGTTTCACTCAACATGAATGGACCGTGTATCACAAGCACTGGGTAACATGTAATAAGTGCCATAAGAAAGGATAAACTGCTTCTGTATGTAACTCCTTTCCAAATCTGAGTGAGGATGAAGTGAACATGGATGTGAACAATGTGTCAGCAGTGATGGTGCCTCAAAGCAGGTTATATACCGAAGTGCATGTGTTTGCAAACTATTCAGAATGCAGGTGGACATGGATGCAACAGCAGCGTTGGTGAATTCTCAGACTACACGATTTGGATTCTTCCCCTCTGACTCCAGTGTCACGGCAGATGGTGAGTAGTAACAATCAACAGATTCCCCTACTTGGACAGTTTTCTGCATCTATGACTTACAAGGCCAACACCTCCACAACTGCTGCCTTCCTCACAGCCGCTGCTGTCTATTCTGCCACAGCCTCCTCCCTTGGGGTTGGACACATTTGTTTGCAAAGGAAGAGAAATGCTGCAACTACCAATTTAGTGCGTGTGCTGCTTCATAGTTCATGCGAGAAGTTTTTGCTTGATATGGCCATTAGAGGCCATCCGGCCCGCTAAAACAGCACTAGTTGGGTGTGCAGCTTGCCATTGTGCCCCTGTTGGGACTAATGATTATATAGGTCAACACACAAGGCTCTGCCGGTCACTTGTGTGTTGTTAATTGCATTATATCTTGCCTTCCATGTGTGTATACTGTTCGAGCAAGATATTACAGTAGTCTTGGGTTACAACAAGAAGAACTAATGTCTAAATTAAATGGCCGTATAAATATTGTGAAACTTGATTTGAGGGAGGCCTATTTACAAATACCTCAGGCTAAAGAAACATGCCACACACGGATCCCAAATGGCATTTTGGCTTATGGATGATTGGGCATTCCAGAAGTGGACAAGAAACAGTATGGTACGCAGGTGAAATTGGAGCTGCGAGGAACTTACATGCCTGCTGCACCATGAGGGTCTGCCACCAGATGGTGAGCACCCGTGGCCAGCCAAATCCCCTATGTTGGACAGCATCAATGATCTTCAAAAAAGAAGGCCTCACTGATCCATACCCATAGTCCAGCCACGAACACACAAAAGACCTATAAAACTGGAGCAAATGTGCCCCGTCTGCTCCCCAAGGTCTGTGGCTAAGATACTTTAAGATATTCAGTGCCATCAGGGTTCAGGCTTTCAGGTGCCTCAGGTATGGCAACAACAATTTGGAGTGAAAAATGAGGCCCAGAAACATCACTGTGTCTCAAAAATGTAGGATGATGTCCCTTATATGCAAGTCAGGTAAATTAAAAATATGATGAGAACAATTAAAATGAACACACACACACACACACACACACACACACACACACACACACACACTTATCAGCAGAAAACTGAAAACCTGTCTTTACGGCCCACTTCTCTAACCTCTGCACTGTAAGGAGCAACTGACAGCTCGCTGTTGCAACACTGGAAGAGGAACAGGAAACAGTATAATCGTCCACAGATAAGAAGCACTGTACAGGATTCCTTACGGTAGACATGATACTATTTATGGCTCTGGCAAAGAGGGTAACACTTAAAACACTGTCCTGAGGGACACCATTCTTCTGCTCAGAATGATCTGACAGCAAGTCACTAACTCGGGTCCTGTGGCAGTGTCAGTAGTTTTTGCAAAATGCTTTGCCAGTGTCTGAGTGATACCTCCAGGTATTGTTTGGAGACACCTCTATTTCAGTACTGCTTCTGTTGGTAAGCAACTATGTTTACCGGATATCCTCTGTGTGGTTTCTCATACTTTTGTAGAACAAGTGGAATCATTTATAGAGTTCAGGGATACTTGCCATGACCTTTTCTTGCTCCCCTTAATTGTGTATCGGGCATTGGTGTGACTCTCAAGGCTATGAGGTCTGTTGTAGGGCGACATTTAAATCATTAAAGAGCTGCATGCCTGTCCCAGATTACTGAAAGGGCACTCACCTTTCCACAAAGGTTTAGGTTGCCTCCTAAGATAAACTGAGGACCTTGGGCAGCGCATTACAGATCACTCGTGTGATGTGGTCTATCTGTTCCTGGATGCTATCGGAATGATCAAACACATCCAGCTGGCTGAACAGTGTCCAGTTATCCCTGCTGACTTTCCATTCTCATGGCTTCTGTTGGAGCAATTCTCCATCCAGTTAGTGAATGTGGATCGGGAAGTGGTCACTGGAACAAAGGTCGTCAATGACCTCTCAGTAAACAGAGTCAGCGAGGGCTGGAGACCAGAGAGATAGGTCAATGGTCACGAATGACTCAGTAGCAGGACAGAAATGTGGGGGAGTACCAATGTTTATGATGCACAGCTCATGAGACCTCATGAGTCTCTTCAAAACCCAACTCCACAGGCAAGTAGAGGTCAAGCCCTACAAGAAATGATGTGCATTGAAGTCTCCCAGGAGAAGAAATGGTTGGGGGAGTTGTTCATACTAGCAGAGGTACATGCAGCAAGCGAACTGTAACCCTCCAACATGCAGGAATTTCAAATGCAACTGCTTGCAGGTCAATAGTCGAGGGAGAGCAGAGGAGTGGTGTGCATTATTGACAAACACAGCAATCCCTCTCTTGGTCCTTTCTCCAGCAAGTCATCCTTGTAATAGAATGTATAGCCCCATAGCAGACGGTTTAAAATGTGTTTCCTGCAAAGACATGCACAGGGGGTGTTCTTGTGCCAGAAGCTTCAGTTCCTCCATGTGTATCCTGAACCCATTAATGTTCCATTGGAGGATAGGAGCTAACTATCATGCGGGTGCACTTTCATCCTGACTTTCTGCCATGGAAGGCAACCCACAATGGGTGGAGGCTCAGTCTCAGGGCGAGACGATTGCCCTAGTCTGAAAAGTTCCATCGCCTCCAAAGAAGAATCGAGAGAGGTTGATATTGACATTGTTGGGCTGTCTATTGCCCACTTACATCTGTGGTGGACATTTTGCCTTTGTTTTTCCCCACTGTGTAGACTTTGCTGCCACAGAAGCATTGGACGGAATACCAGATGGAGCCTTTGGAAGGGTAGGGAGCTCCCTAATGTTGGCAACCATGGCTCTTTCTGAAGCTCTGGGGAGGGACAGACTTTGAAATTATTGCAGCACAAGTCCATGAACGAACCCAGGTACCAGTGCTGACACTAGCAACCTCCATTTGTGTAGCAGCACTGGCTTTTTGCACTGGCTGTTTAACAACCGAAGAGAAGGTAGTAGCAAATGTTGGGGGAGCAGCATGGCTTTATATATGTTTTTGGCCTCATTATAAGGGATGTGCTCCATAATTTTAAGCTCTTGTATCTTTTGTTCTTCTAGATACATGTTGCAGTCCCGACTCCAAAGAGGTTGAGCTCCCGAGCAATCCACACACTTAAATGGAGACAAATATGGGACACCTTCCTGGGTGGCCTTACTGCACTTACCACAAGTAACTTCCCTGTGACACCCAAGTGTAATATTCCCAAAGTGCTGGCATTTGGAACACCATATTAGGATGGGTACATAAGGCCACACACTTATGCAAAGGAAACATGCCTTAACACACTCTGGAAGGTATTAAATGTCACGATAAAGGAGTGGGACTTCACAAGATCCCCAACTACCCTCTTCATGATATTTTACACATCAACAATTCCTTCTGGAGGCCACTCATCTTTCAGTTCCTCCTTGGGAATGTTCATCAGACCCCTGCACATCACAACACCTTTGTTGTAATTCAAGGTGGTGTGCAGTTCATTTTCGATGGCATATTCCCCAAGGCATTGCACATTCAGTATGTTCTTAACTTGTTGGGACCTTGCGGTTTCCACCAACAGTGTCCTGTTAAGCAATCACTCAACAGGTTTTAAACTTCCAGCAATGTCTTCTAACCCTTTTTGAATATAGAAAGGTAAAACTTTCTTGAAGCTGGCTTCTTTCTTTTTGTTGATTAAAAATACATTCTGATTGCTAGCATGTGTTCGATTACTAGACCCAAAACTCTTAGATTTCACCCCCCAGGAGGACTGGCTACCCGAGCCCTCTTATTACATTGGGTGTTGGTACCTACCAGCAGCCCACTCTTTCTGCTGGAAGGAGGAAAAGAAAATTTAGAAGGATCCATTTCATTTCCACGAGCAGCTAGGGAAATAAGGGTCCACTCAGGCACAGCCCCGCCTGCCTGGTAAGCCTTACGCAACTGAGGTGTGGCAAGTTTCCCAGAGCTTGGCCACTAACAACTCTTCCACCTCAACAGTCATACATCTCACCACTGCGCAGCACACTTTGAGAGTGAGGGGTGTTTTACAGAGGTTTATGCCATCCTCGTGATACGGGCAGTCAAGCCAAGATCCCAGTTCCCTGAGACTCTCAACATTCCACAGCCACGCCACGTGATGATTGCGGAAGCAGGCCCAGAGCTTACGGTGACAGAGGACTGGCAGCGCTTACCAGCCACCAACTCAGGACCCCCAGTGTTGCCAAGTCCGTACTTAGCAAACAAATGCTGAGCACCTGAGGGCATACGAGGCCTATCTAAAAAGTATCCGACCTTTGTTTTTCCTGCGCTAAAGAGAGATGATAGCATGGCGCCACTGTACACAGTACAGGAAGAGACCTTTATGTACATGCGTGAATTTTGTCCCTGCCTTCCAGCACGTCAGTCACTGCCTTTCGGTCGCTGAGTGAGGTGCCACACAATGTGTTTGTCGGATTACCGATTCTCTCGAGATGACTGAACGTTTTGAGTAAAGAAACTGCATCAAATTTTGTTGAAAGCCTGGTGATTCTAAAAGCAAAACAATTCGTATGATTCAGCAGGTGTTTGGAGAAGATGCGGTGGGTGTAACACAAATTAAGGAGTTGTTCAACCGATTCAAAAATGGCCGCACATCAGCGGAGAGCGCCCAGCGTTCTGGCAGGACCCAAACTGCTCGGAGTGCAGCTGTCTTTGTGAGGATGCAAAATTTGGTGATGGCAGATCCTCGTTTGACCATGCGGGAGATTGCCCAAGAGGTCAGAGTGAGTACAAATTCTGTACATGCAACTTTGCGCGATGATTTGAACATGCATGGAGTGGCTGTGAAATTCGTGACCAAGTTGTTGTCGGCGGAACAAGAAGACCTCCATTTTGACATTGCACCATTCTGGACACCACCAACACTGATCCTGGGTTTCTGGACACCTTGATAACTGGAGATGAGTCATGGGTGTATGGGTACAATCCAGAAACTAAAAGACAGTCGTCGCAATGGAAGCACCCCGAGCCTCCAAGACAAAAGAAAGTGTGGCATGTGTGGAGCAAAATCAAGATGATGATGACTGTTTTCTTTGATGTCCGTGGAATTGTGCATCACAAATACACACCGGAAGGACAAACAGTGACAAAGGAGTACTAACAAGATGTTCTCCAGCGACTCTGTGACGCAGTTCGGCACAAAAGACAGACATGGACAGCGAAAAACTGGGAACTGCATTATGTCAACGCCGCCACACATTCATCCCACTTGATCCAAAATTTCTTGGCCAAACATGGAATTACAGTTTTTCGCCAACCTCCCTACTCTCCAGACATGGCTCCTTGCGACTTCTGGTTGTTTTCAAAATTGAAGACTCCCCTGAAAGAATTGCGTTTTGAGAGTAGAGAGGAGATAATGCAGAAGATGACGACGAAGCTGGACATCATTCCAAAAGAAGACTTGCAGAGGTGTTTCTGGCAGTGGAAGGATCGGTGGGCTAAGTGTGTGCAAGCACAAGGGGCTTACTTTGAAGGGGATTAGGGTCACAACCCCATCACGTATTCGAAATATTTTTTCTGGCCAAAGGTTGGATACTTTTTAGACAGGCCCCATATGCCTGGCTGAATTTTTATTTCAATTAATTCAATCACAAAGTCACTTAACTCTCCAAACATTGTGTAATATGCTATCCCATGAGTGACATACTTTTCCCACGGCTATATCAAGTACAAAAACTGAATAGTAGCTCAAAATTAAAATTTCAGTGCCGCAATCTCAAACACGGCTGGGCACCATCTCCCCTTCAGAAGTGCTCAATATCTTCGTGCCTCACATCAAACACTCGGGAGCTCTCTCACTTCTGATTGGCTACTGGAAACTAAAACCAATCAACTTCTCTCACTTCTTGCACTTTAGCTCGCCTACCAATTAACAGATATCATTACTTTATATCAAAACTGAGAGAGCTGAAATCTGGAATCTTCTCAGAATATCTTACAAAAACTTAGAAAGATGGAAAACCAAAAGGCTCTTCCCCCAACTAGAATATACTAGCTACATACAGAAATCAGACATCCTCTTTGTAAGTGACACACACACACACACACACACACACACACACACACACACATACATTGTACAAGCAACCTAACTCCCCACCCCCCCCACACACACACACTAATTCATCATCACATTTCCACATATTCTGATTTCACATACATAGCCCTCTCGCATCTGTCATTCTTACAGTTTATGGAAAATAAATGAAACTGACTGCACTGTGATATATAATATGCAAAAAGGTAAATAATAACTCTTGTGAAATAAAATTTATACCAAAAATTATGCATCTTTGAGAAGTAACTTTCAAAAGTTTGTTTAAACTGATATACACTCAGCAAACTATTGACTGTTCTGTCGGTGAAAAGTTCAGAATAATTTCAAGTTCATAATTTAGAGTTTAAGGCAATGTTTTGTAACTCTGGAATGAAATTGGTTACAGAACTGAAATTCACACAAATTAAATAAATTATTAATACATGAGTTTGTACATAGTTTCATTTGGACAGGTCTGAAACCAGAACAGATATTAATTTGTGTAGTTCATAGTTATATTTTTTCCACTGCAAGTGTGCTTAACAAGGCTGGAAGCTAGGCTCTAATGGTTCACACACATCACATTGTGGCTAAAAGAAATGACTCACCATCCAGTGATAGTTTCCTACATACTCCTTTGCGGCCGGACAGTGGGTATGTGGAGGATGGTAGATGACTGGGGAAGGAAGGCACAGGAGACCTGTTTTTGGCGTATTTGCAGATGGACTTCTCACCACTATACCTGTGATGGCCACAGGTGGTTAGGCTGTATAGTAAGCACTTCTCAGTGTCTTGGTGTGCCATGGGTGGTAGCTGGTAGTATGTAGGTTTGATATGGAAGGAGCTGCTGATGTAGACATCCTTGAGGTGGAGGGTGACATTGAGGAAGGTGGCATGTTGGGCTCAGGAGGACCAGGTGAAGTGAATGGGGTAGAAAGTGTTGATGCTCTGGAGGAATGTGGACAGGGTATCCTCAACTTCAGTCCAGATCATGAAGATGTTATTTATGAATCTTTTGTAGATGATGCCTTCAAAGCAGAAGCAGTTGCAGGTGAGGATATAGTTGGTTATGGTGACCAGGGAGGAGGTTGGTACGTTTGGAGTCAATCAGGTGCCAGGACAGATAGTGGCTAGTAGCGTCAAGAGATTGCAGAAATTGGTGGGTGGGGGGGAGAGCATTGACAATGATGTGCTGTGGGTAGGCGGTAAAAGAACAGAAGCTGTGGAAAGTCAGTGGAGGAAATGGCTGGTGACTTTTGTACAGGACGGTGGGTTATGGGTAATAGGCTGAAGGCTTTGGTCCTCAAGGACATAGATTCTCTCTGTGGGGACACAGCAACCGGCCACAATAGGGGTCATGGGTTGTTAGGGTTATGTACTTAAAGAAACGTGTAGAAGGTAGGAGTGCAGAGAGTGGTGAGGGTGAGGAGAGAGAGAGAGAGAGAGAGAGAGAGAGAGAGAGAGAGAGAGAGAGAGAAATTCAGGAAGTGGTTCTGGGATGAACATACGGATCTGAGGGAGGATTGGAGATACTGTCAGATTTCTGGAGAGGGGCCACTGTGACAGGACTTGCATGTGGACATATCTGACAGCTGGTGCAGACAGTGGTGGAGCCTTTGCCGGCAGTTGGATTGAGTCTGATTGGTAGTGTTGATGCTGAAAAAGTGTTTCAATTGTAGGGATCAGGACAAGGACAGAAGGCCTTTAACAAGTCCAACATTATTGACTTTGGGAGTGGGGCAAAGATTGGAAAGAACTAATACTTTTGTGGGACTCAGGCTTTTGGAGGATAAGTTCATGACTGTGCCATTGCAGCAAGGCAGGGTTTGGTGGCTATGAAAGGTTGTGTCAGAAATTTGATGGAGGCACTTGTAGTCTTGGTGGGTAATGGTAGTCAAAGGCAAAGTGTGAGGAGAACAGATGGGACAGTTTCCTTTTGGAGTGATGTTGTGCATACTACCCTAGTTCCTGGAGGGCAAGGGTTTCAATCTGGGAGATGGGATGCAGGAATTTGGGATTGCAGAGCAGGAAAATTTTATGGATGGAAAGTAGGTAATGCAAGGGTGATTTGCAGGACTAGGTTGATGAGGTCTATGGACTGATGGAACTTGAACAGGTAGAGGGCATTGTAGAAGGTGTTACAGCCAGAGGTGAGTTACATGCCTGCACAGATTGTAGGTTGCAACACTTCATGTCCCACATTCTACCTTTTGATATATTATCATTCATGGACCTTAAAATTGATCCCACTATCTCCCTTCACCCTCGCGCATTTTCCTGCACCATTCGTACTTTGCTGTACCCACGCCTAAACCCCCTCCCTTTCGTCTTATTCAATCATACAATTTTGTGACCTCATGTAATACAATTATGTCTGCTGCCCCCTTTCTTCACACATCTCCATCCACCTACCTGCACCCCACTCACTTCATTTTCACACCGTTATCAATTTTCACTATAAGATCTACTTACTCATGTTACATCTTCACCCATTTCATCCTCTTTGCTATCCCCCCCCCTCCCCCCACACACACACATTTCTGTGTGTTTTTTTATCCTCCACTATAGATTCTTGCACATCCATGTGTGCCAATGAAGAAATGTTTGGTCATCTTTGGCCACAGCCCAATCTCATGTTCTGCACCTGCATTCTTGCCAAGTTCATGGAATCCGCCCAAATGGCCTGACCACTAAATTAACCATCTCTAGCTGCAGCCCCTTGTTCCACAGTGATCTCTATCTGTACAAATTGTCAGTCCATAGGCTTCAGGACACACTCTTACAAACCCTCCTGTACTACCTTCTCTCCATCCACAAACTCTCCTGCTCTGCAATCCAAGTTCCTGCATCTCATATCCTAGATTGAATCTCTTGCCCTCCTGGTATTAGAGCAGCACCTAATATGTTACCTCACAAAACTGTTCAATCTATTCACCTCATACTTATGCCCTGGACTATTACTATCCCTGTGCTTACAAGTGCCTCCATGAAACTTCTCCCACCCTCACAGCTGCCAAACCCTGCTTTGCTGACATACCAAATCTACCACACCCTCTGAAACTTCTTCCCACTATGCTACATAACGCAGAGCCTACACCAACCCATAGCACATTCATGAATCTGTCCTCCAAAAGCCTCAGCCCAACAGAAGTATAAGTCCTTCCCATAGGTCAAGCCTTTTGCCCCACTTCCAAATTCAATTATGCTGGGCTTATTAAAAAGACCTTCTCTCCTTCTCCTGGTCCCTACAGTTGAAGCACGGTTTCACCACTAACACTACAAATCAGATTCCATTCAGAATTTACTCCTCCATCTAATCATAATCCACCCCCCTTGCCACAAATCATTCCCTGTTAACTTTCCAGAATTTCTTAACATCAAATCATACCTCACCATCATTCCCCAGATCCCTCAAAATGGAAACCAACATCAAATCTGCAAGAAGAAACACAATTCAGACCTAAAAACTGACCCTGACCTTATAATACTACCAGCTGACAAAGGCTCCACCACTGTGGTTATGAACTACAGGGATTACCTGATGAAGTATCACTACCAGCTGTCAAAAAAAATGGTTCAAATAGCTCTGAGCACTATGGGACTTAACATCTTAGGTCATCAGTCTCCTAGAACTTAGAAGTACTTAAACCTAACTAACCTAAGGACATCACACACACCCATGCCCGAGGCACGATTCGACCTGCGACCATAGCAGTCCCGCGGTTCGGGACAGCAGCACCTAGAACCGCACGGCCACCGCGGCTGGCCCACCAGCTGTCAGATATGTCCACATACAAGCCCTGTCACAGTGGTTCCATTCCTGAAATCCAGCAGATTCTCCAGTCCCTCCTCAAATCTTTACTCTCTCTGCTCGATCCCACCTCTCCTACCATCTGCATGTTTCCTGAAGCACATAAATCCAGCCACCCACGACACTCACTGAAGCCCACAGACAGAATTTCTGCCCTTATGGACCAACACATTTAGCCCATAACCATAATCACTTCTCTTTTGAGGGCATCACCTACAAACAAATCTGTGGTACAGCAATGGGTGCCCAAAGGGCACCATCCTATGCTAACCTGTTCCTGGGCCATCTAGAGGAACACCACCATCCCAAACCTCTCATCTCATTCAGATTCACTGATAACATCTACACAATGTGCACTGAGGGTGATGACACCCTATCCACATTTCTCCAGAATATCAACACCTTCTCCCACATTCGCTTCATCTGGTTTCTCCTCAGTCCAACAAGCCATCTTCCTCAATGTCAGTTTCCACCTCAAGGATGGCTATACTAGCAACTCCGTCTATTACACGCCTACCAATCACCAACAATACTCCCACTATGACAGATTCTATTCATCCCACACTAGGAAGTGCCCTCCCAAAGCCTAGCCATATATGGTCACCACATCTGTAGTGGTCAGCCATTCCTCTGCAAATATGCAAAGGGTCTAAGTGAGAGACCTTCACGGACCAAAATTACTCTCCCAACACTGTTCAGAAAGAGATCTCCTATACTGTATTTCCCCAGTCATTTACCATTCCTCACAAAGCCAATAGCCAGCTGGAGCACTCCTCTTGCGTCTCAGTACCACCTGGTACTGTAGTAAACGAATAAAATTCTCTGCCAGTGTTTTGAATACCTCTCCTCATGCACTGAAATGAAAAATATTCACCCCATCCCTCTCACAATGGTCGCCCATCACTCAACCTATCCAATATCCTTGTCCGTCCCTCCTCCAATCCCAATGAAAACCATTTGCCTCATGGATCGTACTCCTGCAATAGACCTGCATGCAGGACTTGTCCCATGCATCCTCCCACTACCACTGACTCCTCATATCCCCCCCCCCCCCCCCCCCGGTCACCATCCCCCTTTCCATATTCCCACATTCCCACACATACCTCCTCAGCTAGACTGCTGCTTACCTCAGATGCAACAGCAGTCCTAGGTTAGTGCCCAGAAACATGACAGTGGTAGCGTGTGTGTGTGTGTGTGTGTGTGTGTGTGTGTGTGTGTGTGTGTGTGTGTAAAGTCATTAATGTCAGTGGATTTCCCCATTTTTTCCGGTATTGACATTACAATGATTCCCCATTCGTGTGTGCTTTACTTATATATTTTCCTTTCCTGTGCTGCATGCTCATAATTACACCAGCTAGCATTCCGACTCACACTGGGCAGTGGTTATAATGTTTTGGCGCATCAGTGTATATACTAGCCAAATAAATAAAATAATATAATGCTGGATAAACACGATTTTACCCGACATAAATATGGTGATTAACATAATTTGTGAAATTGCCAACAAAATACATGGTGTCTCAATAAGCGGTTTATGCTGTTTGAACTTTAATAACAAAGATGAATTAATGATGACCTCAATCCAATTGTAATTCTGTGGTGCACTCATGACTAGTGTGTGTAGTCACTTATTTGTTTTTTATTGTTTATTTCAAGTTGCTACTGACTATAAATAAATAACAAGATTGCTGGAGACTTGTCCATGGGGCAAAGAAAGTGGATTTTAGAGTGTTACTGAAAATACGAAATCATGAAAGAAGTGCAGAGACCATGGCAGGCAGAGTATGACACTGCATCACCATCACGTGTAACAATAATGTAAAAATGTGACAAATCTAAGAGGGAAGTTATCTGAAGAAGGGACAGTGTGTCAGGAATAAATCTTTGATGGACGAAAGAGGAGTACACACAGTGGTACAAGCTTTCACAAGATCCAGAAAAGAAATCCAATATAACAAGCTGCACATGAATCAGGTGTCAGCAAATCAACGAATTTCATAGCAAGCAAAGTGGAACCTTACATTCCCAGGTTTCTCCCCGCGACAAGTAAGGATGATAAATAAGTGCCTCAAATTTTGTCAATGCATTTGTGAAAATGAACAATTGACTGACACCATTGTTTGATCTGATGACATGACATTTGAAACTGAATGGAACCATCAATTGCCATAACAGTATGTACTAGGCAAGAGTTAATTCCCTTGTTATAGAAAAATATGAGCTGTTAATCTTCCTAGATTACCAGTCTGGCATGGCATGCCTGTCAGAGGACTTGTGGGGCCATTCTTTTTTGAAGGAACAGGGTCAGCTCTGAAGTATCTTACCATATTGCATGAACAAATTGTACTAGCTGTTCACCAACTATACTGGGATGAAGATTGTTTTTTTCCAACAAGGCAGTGCACCATCACATTACAATAATGGTGTGCAGCAATTCCTGGATGAAACATTTTTTGAGAGGTGGAAACGCCAACAAGGAAGTGTTAAGTTTCCACCCAGGTCTCCCGATTTAATGCTGTTAAGACTTCTTTCTATGCCGAACTATAGAGGATACCATACATGCCACAAAGTTGCATCCACTGGATGACATGAGAGAGGTGATTATGATTGTCTCTGAATCCATTAAAATGGCAACCATAACATACATTTAACTATCCATTCTGCAGTGTTGCAGAGACTGTACTGCTGCCGATGTTGGACATTTTGAACATCTT
The DNA here is from genome assembly GCF_023898315.1 of Schistocerca nitens. Taxonomy (NCBI): domain Eukaryota; kingdom Metazoa; phylum Arthropoda; class Insecta; order Orthoptera; family Acrididae; genus Schistocerca; species Schistocerca nitens. The sequence goes on along the minus strand of NC_064618.1, from coordinate 278,037,258 downwards.
CAACAGTAAATAATCATCAATAAAATCATACCACTATATATGATTAAAAAGTATGTAATTTTTGTTTGAGTTATTAAAGTTCAGTCAGTATAAACCCCTTTGTGTTGCACAATGTAAATAGCAGGTTTGGATCTCATATGAAAAATGTTTTCCTTCAAGATTAGTTCCTCCATCCAGAAAGAAGAGAGACAGCACTGATGATGAATACGAACATAAATGTTGTTAAATAGTGAGGATTAAGTCAATAAATGGGGGAGAAGCCAGTGAGATCCAAGCAGTACAGGCACAACTGATTGATATCACTGTAAGACAGGATGTATTATGAGTAAGGGAAAGAGAAGGAGAAGCAGACCAATATCTTAAGGAATAAATAAGAAAAATTCAAGTTACAAATTATATGGAAAATGGTGTAGGTTTTTGCAAGGACAGGGGTGCCACTTCTCAAATGCAAGCAGAACTGAAGCAGGAAACAACTGAACAAGGAAACCAACAAAATGCAGATGACATGGAATGGAACATGAGGAACAATAGGAAAAGATCTGGTAATGTAAAGACAAGACTATAAAGAAAAGTAGCACCTGAGTACAGGACAATATAATGACATCAGAAGAGCAGGGTGATGTAATGGTTGTGGTAATAGGAAACAAAAGTTGAGAAAATCTCACTGCTCAGTAGAAAAACTGAGGATAGAAAATGGAAAGAACTAATAAGGAGCTGCTGCCTGGAGGGTGGCAGAAATGTAGCACATAATGGAGATCGTTCATATTTTTTAAAAAGATGACACTGGTTACTGTGTTTCAGCCATAGCTTATTTGTACCTTTGTGCTTCATGTTCTCTCTTTTACCATTTAGAATTCTTTTCTTCTTTCATTGTCTAACTGTAAGACTTTTTTGGATATCATCTGTTGCTAGTGTTAATCTCTATACTTTCCCATCTTTTTTCTCCAACTTAACCCCCTCATTCGGTTGACTGAACTTACGGTTTAACCAGTTTAATCCCATAAAAATTTCTGCATCCCCACAAAAAAATCCATTTTTTCCTAACTAAGGGACCACTGGTTCTGAGAGCATTTGAATCCTTAAGATCCTTTGATATTCTGCTGTTTATTAATTAGAATTTCCTTCTTATCTGTATTTGGTTATTAATTGTCACATTATCTGAATAATTGATTCACACTTGTACAGCGCTAAAGCTATTTTCTTACACATATCACAGCAAAACTAAAGAATGAAATATAAAAGAGCATATTATATTTAAACTTACTAGCCTTGTTAATTTCTTGAGGATCCAGCAAGTTTTCTCCAAGGTACACCGCTTTTCAATCACATACGATGCACAACTGTCCAAAAATTCTTCATGATAAAAATTACCACTTGTCTTCCGATACTTCTTCACAACTTTACTCACAAGTGCATGCACTTCATCAAATGAAAGACTGTTAATATTTTCTGAAACAATGTTCAATGTCTGACGTAAAAGAAATGGAATAGTAAGTACAGGTCGATCCACATCAAGCAAAACCCATGTGATATTCTCTGCTGTTTTTTTGTCCATTTTGTGACATGTTCCTGTAAGGCGGTCAATCAGCAACGAAACTATTGAGTCAGACAAACTGTTCCTCACAGCATACTGCAGCATTTCTGCCATATGTGATGGATTTTCTCTATCTAATTTGATGGGAAGCTGTATTTCAAAAACAATTGGTAGAGCAATATTCAGTGCATCTACTAAGGGGCAACTATCAAATTTCTTTAAGATGAAGTCAAGGAATACAATATGTTGTAAACTCAATTCATTGACATTGTACCTGACTAGCTGTAAAAGGACTTGAATCAAAGGACTCGAACTTGGAAGACCTAAAAATGAAACAATTTTCAGTGCTTCAATAGTCTCATTTATTTCAAGTGATCTTGACTGTAACTTCAGTGTGTGGCACAGCTTGTGAAACTCAGCACTCTGTATGACAAACTGCTTAGCTTGATGTGAACTGCAAAAAAAGCAAAACAATTTCTTATAAAATAAAGCACAATAAAAAAGTAAACTGCTTTTGACCAAACAAATACATATTACTGTAATAACTACAGTCAGTGCAGAGCATACACTGGCACTTCTTAACTTGTGGAGAACAGAAAAGGATTAGGGAAATTTAATTGAGTGTAGTCACCTAATACAGGAATACAGAGCAGAGAGAAAAGCAATGACCACTTCGTAGCCACTAATATGACAGGTCTAGAGATATGGGATAAAATAGTGACATGGGAGTGTAACAAAGTTGTAAGGTAGACTTTTCATTCATTCATTATATTCTGTAGATCCCATATGAAGGAAAACCTGCAGGGACATGGGATGAGTAAAGATATTCATTAATAAGACAAATCACAAAAACTTAGTTTTACACTGTGTATTGCTTAGTGCTACTCATGCTATTTCAGCTAAATATAAAATAAAGAAATTCAGAAGAAAGAGCTGTTTTACTGAATAGCTGCTGTTTTAGCTTAATATTTACTTTATTACATTGGTATTTAAAAAAGAAAATTGTTACCTATATTCAGAAACACTGAGTCCTGTTTATGATGTATTATTGCTTGTCATGCTTTACAGTGAAAACAGCTATTTGTCCTGAAGCTAACACAACTCTGTAATTCTCGAATCTAAATACTCAGATACTTTGCAGAAGAGTGTGTAATGAGTTACGTTTTTAATTTTCTTTTGGATCACGTGGGATTCCCAATTTCTTGCTCAATGGTGGATGGGAGCATGTGAATACCCTTGTGCAATTAGATCCAATCTGAACCATAGACAAGGAGCCAAAGTAACACAAAAAATATTCTCGTGTCTTGTATTGTAATTGTGTAGCTCTCAGTTCAACCGAAACTGATTTTTATTATTGTAGGAAAAAAAAAAAAAAACATTCTGGAATAAATGTACCGGGAAGTGAATGTGACCGCATAAAAACCTCTATGAAATGTGTGGTTATACACTTAGTACAATATTCTTACTCACACTTCTGCTGAATAAACAGTATTTATTTTAGGTGAAATGCCCCAGATAATCCCATTAGATAACAAGGAGTGAAATTATACAATATAATTGGACACTCTTACCTTTAGGGAAACACAATGAGAGAGACTTCCAAAGGCAAAACAGCTGAGCAGAATTTCTCGGGTATAGCTTGAGCCCATGTGACTTTACACACAGTGTATGACTATTCCTATCTACTTCTGGTGCTAGCAGGTCACTTTGCTCATTTGAAACCATATAACACAAGTCTCAGCGATATTAAGATTGAAACTGTTTGTAGCAGACATGTTCAGCTGTCATCTGAGCTGTGTCTGTTAAGACAACCTGCCCCCTCTCTCTCACCCCACCATTCTGAGGGCAGTTTCACATCTATAACATAGACTGTCAGTGACATCCCTCTGCTTCCCCTTACAAGGATGAGATTCGATTAATGCAAGAGGGATGCCATTAGCACCACATTTTACTTCGAAAAGTACAATTTTGTAAGCACACAAAGACCTTGACAATACCAACACAATAATTCTTCTTGTTTATTACTGCCAGGACTTTATTTGTAACACCTTGTATTGCTTTCTCTGTGAAGAGTCCTATCTGAATTTGAAACTAAGATGCAGCTAACAAGTTCTTCTTAGTCAAATGTGATAGTGTTCTGTCATAGGCCATTTTCTCAAACATTTCTGAAAAGACTGGAAAGAGTGAAATAGATCAGTAATTAGAGGTGATTTGCCTATCTCCAGTGTTATAAATAGCTGCTACTACATCATACTTTAGTGTTAGGAAATGTGCAGTGATTCATTGATTGCAAAGACAGCTGGAAGGTAGTCCTACCAAGTCTGCAACAGATGTTAATATTCTGCTGGGTACACTATAACCAAAAGATTTACTATTTTTTGTGATCTGACAAATTCTGTAATCTCCTTAGGAATTTCATTTTTAAAAATAATGTCTAATGGCAGTGAATGAAGTGACTGGAGAAGTAAGTGTAATGCACCCACGTCTAGTTCTTTATTAGTAGGTGCAATGTTTGCACCCACTGTGAAAAAGTAATAACTGGATTTGGAGGTCAATGATTTCAATGCATCACCATTTTTGCTGGAGCTATTTTCTAGGAGCTAAATTGAATTTGGATCACTATTTTTGTTTGTTTCTTGTAAATAATGTTCAAATTGTTTTTGCTTTGTTCTTTGAGTGTTATTTCTTGAATATATTGCTTGTTTTACACTTTCTCAAAAACTGTCTCAAGGATTTACTATACTGGCGGTAATGGAGTTTGTCCTTGGAATTAAGCACAGCTCTCATCCAAGCACAAGGTGCTTTAATCCCAGATGTTTATAAAGAACGGGAAAAAGAAGAAGAAGAAGAATATACCCAAACCACATAATTATAAGACTGATTCAAAAAATTAAGTTTCAATATGTGGAAAAAAATGTAATATTAAGAACAATATATGTGGAACGCACAACTATTGGGCATGTCTTGATGAAAATTTAAAAAATCATATGATATTATTCGCTTGGGATGCCCTGAAGGATAGGTACAGCTGCAAAATAGGAAAAAGTTTTATTTGTTTTGCACAATGGTAACAAGTTTTCAAGATGGGGATGAGTAAAGAGTTAAATGAAATTGAACATCCAGTTTTTGTGAATTCTCATACGTATCAGGCATCAAAGGTAAGAAGAAATACAGCAGTAGTGCTCTGCAAAGTTCCAAGTCTTGTGCTACGTAAACTACGGTGAGAAACCATTCAGTACAAAGTGTGTAATGTGTGATGTGCACCCTGACAAATCCAAAGTCATTGAAACTATTAACTCACTGCAAGAAATGGTGTGCAGATCAATTGAAGAGAACAGAGTGTTAACTGACAGGCTGAGAAATACTGAAAGTAAACATAATAAACTAAAGACTGGAAATCAGGCCAAAAGCGGGTGTAATAAAGAAGTAGTTTACACAACGGCCGAAGATAATGTTAATAATGCCATTACTCCAATGCATGCTGCTGGCTGCACAGATCATAGCATATAAATTCTCATGTGCTGCATCAAAGTAATTTATCAGAAAACCATCAAATCATAAGCCAAGAGAAAAAGGTTGCAAAAATTAAACAACCTGTGCTTCCCCTCCAGCCAAAATTGGCACTTGAAAATAAAAACAATATTTTCCAATGCTCGAGAAGCTGGAAAATTTAACTAACACAACAAATGTTTTTACTGGATGATAGTCATCTTAGAGGTGTTTCCCATGAAATAAAAAATTCGAACAAGGAGGTAAGTGCCATAGGTTATATCAAAGCAGGTGTTCGCATCGACCAAGTACTATCAACAGTAACAGATACTTCTCAAAAGATAACCAAGTAAGACTACATTGTGATCTATGGTGATTCAAATGATGTTGCACACAAAGAAGGTTTGCATGCCGCTAATGAGTTAAGAACAGCTCTAAACCTCCTGAAGCATTCCAATGTAATTGTGTTTGACAATCGACACAGGCATGACTTAATACAATCCTTGTGCGTAAACAAGGCAGTAATAGCTCCAAATATACATTATGCAGAAATCTGCAGCAGTTCTGTGAATATTCATAGGATTGAAGCTCACAAATTTGGTTGAGAACTTTACACCCTCATGGCCTTCACCTCAACTGGTATGGGAAAAATCATTTCGCCACTATAAGCTATGACATTATTGCAAATGCAAGGAACAATGTGAACCCAGGACACTCTGCTTGAATGAAGAGTGTACCACTACACAAGATAATTGTAGGACTCGGTATAGGCACGCTACAGAGGACAACTGGCAGGTGAATAAACAAGGTAAAAGTGCTTCTTCTCAATCAATCAGTGTGTGGAAAAAGACCAAACTGGAGAAATCGGTAGTCAAAAATACCATGTCCAGACCTTCAACTGAAACTACTACTTAATCAATGTCCATGAGCCACGAGGTATAGATTAAGCCGATGTTCTGTGCTTTAGTGAGCACCATACTGATTCTGGTACAGAAAAACTTGTGACAAATAATTATTACTTAGCTACATCATTTTGTAGAAAGTGTAAAGAAAGAGGTGGTATTGCCATTTACGATAAAAACAGTGTCACATGAAGAACAATTGATGTGGAGAATTATTGTTTAGAGCAACATTTTGAAGCATGTGCCATAGAATTGTCTTTGAATAACTCTCATGTATCAGTAGTTACAGTGTACACAGATCCTTCAGGGAAATTTAATCTCTTTTTGAACAATTTAGATGCTCTCCTAATATACTTACTCAAACACAAAAGAGATGTGATAGTGCTTGGGGAAATTTAAACTTTCTAACAAATTGCAGAGACAGACTAAACCTAGAAAATCTGATGACTACATATAATCTTGCTTCTGCAGTTAGCTTCCCTACTAGAATAACTTCATGTACAAGCACAATGATCGATAATATATTTATAGACCAGACTAAAATAGATGATACGACAACCAGGCAAGTCTTGAACGGTCTCTCTGATCACAATAGGCAAAGACTCACTATTAATAGTGCAAGTATCTGTGAGAATGACAGTGGCACAAATTGGAAAATAGCTAGGACAATTAATGTAGAAAATATCCAGACTTTTACATCACATATCCAAGCCACAGACTGGAGACCTGTGACAATTTAGAAAATGCCAATTCCAAGTATAATCTTTTCAGTAATGAAGTGGCACTGATATTTAGTACTACTAGTAGTAGTAGTAGTAGTAGTAGTAGTAGTTGTAGCAGCAGCAGCTTTATTCGTCCGTAGATATCTTTTTACAAGGGTATAGGACATGTCAAACTATTTAGAAGTTTAGACCAATTTAAAATAAGCTAATTCGTATACACGTATATTTACAGACTTTTAGTTAGAGACAATCATTAGATTCTACTCCCGGTATACAATACTTTTTTTTTACAAATAACTTATTAAATAATGTAATGCCACACTGTTCACTCATATCTCACTATCAGTCAATGCACACACTATACAAACATCGTTTCATAACACTTCAACCACCACACACACACACACACACACACACACACACACACACACACACTGGTGATCTCTGGACCATTTTCTGTACTGCAACTTCCCATTTCCTATACTGAAAAACTGAGTCAGCAACCCTGAGATGTTGAGCTCAGAAAGAGGAAGAGGTGTTAGTACTGTGCTATGCACAGCTTGAGAGGAGAGTGTTTCTAGAAAGGAAAAAAGAAGGAAAAAAACAAAGTGAAGGTGTTATGTGGAATGTTGGATGTTTTATAATCATTATTATTATTATTATTATTTATTTCTATAACATTTTTTTTATCAAGCCCCTACTCCGTTTTATCTAAGTAATCCTTCAATGTATAAAACATATTGCATAACAGGTACTTTTTAGCTGCCTTTTTAAATAAGTGTATTTTTGCAATTTCTTTAATCTCTTTTGGTAATTTATTGTACAGTTTTATTCATTGGTAGAAAATGCTGTTTTGAGTTTTATGTTTATTTTTTTCTTGGTAAACGTAAGTTGAGTCTATCTCTTGTTGCATGTTCATAGACAGAGCTGTTTGTGCAGTAATTACCAATGTTATTTTTGATGTGTACAACTGACTGGTAAATGTATTCACTGGACTAGTATTTTTGGCTATTATTCTCATGGCTCTTTTCTGGAGTTTGAAAACTGTGTTCATATTTTGTGCATTTGTTCCCCAAAAAAGAATGCCATAGCTAAGAATTGAGTGTACATATGAATAATATGTAACTAAAATACACTGCATATTACACACTCATGATAGGATTCTAGGGGCATAACATGCTGATGATATTCTGTTTGCAACTACCTTTGTGTGTTCACACCACTTCAACTGAGAATCAATATTCATTCCTAGAAATACTGCACTTGTTACACAATCTATAGAGGTGCCATCTACATTTAATTTAATATTGTCATTTTTCCTCTTCAAACTGAAATTCATGGCATTAGTTTTCTTTATATTCAATGTCACTTTATTGCTTATTGACCAATCATAAACTTCCTTCAGAGTTTCATTTGCTTTCTCAGCAAGGAGTTATCTTGTTTCCTCAGTGACTGTAATATTGCTGTCCGTAGCAAAGAGAATTTTTGCACCATGAGTAACACCACTGGGAAAGTCATTGATGTATATCAGGAATAGAACTGGTCCTAACACGCTACCTTGCGGAACCCCTATATTAATTTATTTTGGTTCTGATAAGTGTTTTATTAAATGTTTAGATCTACTTGAAGTATGCGTTATCTCTACTCTTTCTACCCTATCTGCTAGGTATGATCGAAACCAGTCATTGGCTACCCCTCTTATTCCTAACACTTCTAATTTATTTAATAGAATCTTGTGGTCGGTTGTATAAAATGCCTTAGAAAGATCCAAAAATATGTCTCTGACACACTTATCTTTATCAAGAGCATCAAGTACAACTTTTGTGAATTCTACTATGGCTGACTCCATATTTTTGCCACTTCGAAAACCAAACTGTGATTCGCTTAAAAGATTGTATTTATTCACATAATTCATTAAACTGTCTTTCATAATTGCTTCTATTATTTTTGAGAATGCTGACAGCAGGGAAATGGGCCGGTAATTTTCTATGTCTTCTGCACTACCTTTCTTAAGCAAAGGTATAACTATTGCCTGTTTCAGCTGCTCTGGAAATGTCCCTGATGTGAAGGATTTATTTATTCCATTTGTTAAGGGGCCTTGTGTAATCCCTATGCATTGTTTCAGTACACACATTGGTACTTCATCTAAACCTACTGACTTTTTATTTTTTAGTTTTTGAACAGTTTTATTGACTTCATTCTCTGTGGTTGGAAGTAACATCATTGTATTTAGTGCAACATTATTTACAGGTGTTATATTTGTTTTGGGGAATTTTTGCTGTAACTTCTCTGAAATACTTGAAAAATGCTCGTTTACATAGTCTGCTAAGTGCTGTGGATCATTTATTACCTTATCCCTCACCCTTAGCATTATGTTATTCTGTGTTTGTTTGCCTCTCCCGGTTTCCTTTTTTATAGCATCCCAGACTGTTTTGCTTCTATTCTCTGCATTATATACAATTTTGGCATCAAATGACTTTTTTGCAGCAGTCAGCACCTTCCTGTAGATCTTTTTGTATCTATGATAGAAATTTAAGAATTCTGGATCATTGCGAATCTTTTTCATGGAACTGAGTTGTTTTAGTGTTTGGGAGGACTTCTTAATACCTGCTGTTATCCATCTGTGTTTGTGAGATGTTGAAACAGACATGCATAATTTTGGAAATGCCTTTTCCAAGTTCAGTTTAAACAACATGGAGAATTTAGAAAATTTCATATTCACATTCGTTTCCTTATACACTTCATCCCAGCTTTGTTTTTCTAGTTTTTTTGAAAAATCTTTTACTTTGATTTCTGATAGATGTCGTTTTTAGGCTTGTAGTTTAGGGAATGATTCAATGTCTGATTTTACTGTTGTTATTTGACAGAGATGGTCTGATAGTCCGAGATCTTTTACAGCTATATCACATTTTTCCCTGTCCATATTTGTGGCCACATGGTCAATCACTGATGCAGTCATTGTAGTAAACCTTGCTGCACTATTGACCAATAGGGAGATGCCAAAACTTTGAAGGATGTTTATAAAGGTGATATTAGTGTTGATGTTAACGTCCCCACACAGAATTATGTTGACCTCTGTACTGGAGTCTTCATCTAGAACTTCTGTTAATTTATTGAAAAAAGTGTCCACACTACCATTGGGAGATCTATACACACACAAAATGATTAATTTCTTGGTGATATCAAGCCCTGTTAATTTAATAGCTGATATTTCAGTGTTTGTCTTCACTTACTGTACTGAGGTCATGTCTTGATTTGAACTGTGTTCCTTTTGTGATATAAATGCATGATCCTCCACCCTTTGCAGTGGAGAAGTTCTGCAGTAAGAGTTTGCACTTTCATAAAATGATAATACTACATGTTAGATTTCTGTGTCTCTACACCAATGCTTAGTAATACAAACTACTGTGCAGTTCAAAGATTGGAGCTCAACTTCTAATAGTTGTATTTTATTTTTTATTGATTGCATGTTTTGATGGAGGATAGTTAAGTCTGAGAAATGCCCCATGTTTCTCTTTCCAATGGTTTTTTATTTCTTTGTGACATCTGGTATCTGTGATATTTGAAGTGTTAAAATCTATCTTGTGAGTGATTGTTTCAGTATTTTTTAAACTGCTGGAGATACTCTTTAGGCAGGGGAACCTGTTGGCTGTATTTATCCTAAAAAAGACCTACTTTTCCTACCTATGACAACAGGTATTTGACCATGTGTGGCCTGAGATCCACCGCCTATATTTTTATGAATCAGCTGTACCAATCTTCCCTTCCCAGTCCTGTATAGGTGTTGGCCATGCCTAGTGAAACCTCATTGGTTGATAGTCCCGACGGGCACCAGAGAAACATGAGCAAAGTTGGTTGTCCTCAGAGCCATCCCTAACCCCACATTGATTCGCCTCGCAGCTCCATCAAGGTGTGGTCAATCATGACGCTGGAACAGTTCAACAAAGTGTATGTTGGTGCCATGAGTCAGGGAAGCTATCTTGTACAGGTCACCACCTATGTCATATGCCCCATCCCTGTCCAAACTGTTTCCTGCCTCACTCGCTATCACTACATGGTCCTCTTTTGTAAAGTCATTACATAAAGACCCTAGATCCTCTATCACATGACTCAGCCCTGCAATTGGCTTGAAGATACTAGTGGCCTGGTACGCTGCCCCTAAACTTTCCTGTAACTGAGGGCCTACACGTCATCCATGGCTACTACCTAACGGCAGCACTTTCTTCTTCCTAACACTTTGAACATTCCTAGGCTTCTTGGCCTTGGTTGAAGTGTGATGCACATTTTGTGCTCCTCGTTCTACCTGAGGCTCTCCTCCACTTAACTCTGGCAGTGTTAGATTCAGATCACGTTCTCTTTCTCCCTATCCTCCTACCAGCTGCCAGTTCCCAACCACCCTCCTCCCCCCTACCTCCCTTGATCCTTATCAGCTCCTTCCTTGCTTCCTCCAACTGTGCCTGACATGCACAGATTTTTCTTTCCTGTTCCCCAATCAAAATGTTCCTACTGCATATTCTGCAGTTCCAGGAGAGAGCCTCTTCTGTTCTCCCAACGTTCCCCCACCGCTTCCCCCCCCCCCCCCCCCCCCAGTGAAAGTATTTCCTACAAGATTGGCAACAAATCACTCTACTCAATATCCTATAACAGCTCCTACATTTCTCACTCATGGTCAGTTTCGAAAGAATAGTTAAGTTTAAAGAATGTTTTAAATTTGTCAAGGACACGAGATTGGCTGTGTGTAAGCAAAAAACAACACAAAGGTCTTTGGTGGTGGTTGTTTTTGTACTGATAGAGAGAATTTAAGTTATAAGGCATGTTTGGTCAGGTTTTCAAATGTTTATAGCTTGGAAAATTTAGGCCTAGATCATGCCTATCTAACTAGTAAACAGTACAAAATGTGTTAGTTAAATAAGGGTTACAAACATTTAATTACACTTTTATTGTGACAATAGACACTGATGAAACTTGTAGCTGTCTTTTTGAATGAATTTTGCACTATCAAGAAAATTTGAATAGAATTTTTCATGTTTATGTCATGCAAAATTTTATTATTGGGACTTCAGCTGAAGAACTAGTTTTTTCAAGAACAATCTCTGCTGGGACACTAATATTCAGTTGTGTGACAAGAACAGACACTACAGCAAGTGAACAACACAAAGAAAATTTAAACTTGACACAATTTCCTCTTAAAAAAGTTCTTTTGTAACACACTCAAAACAGTATGGGAAGTGATAAGAAGCGACAATGGTGCAAATTTCCCCAGTAGGTCCCAAAATATTGTTCTCAGTAATGAAGGTAGACAAGTACAAAATCAAGAGATTGTGACAAAAATGTTTAATGAGAACTTTTTAAGTGTCCTTGAGAAAACAGGACACAATGACTCCTTTGAAGAGGCCTTAAAAATACTGAAAGGTCATTTTCTAGAGCAGATAGGTATAGCTCTTATAACAGTACAGGAAGTAAGAAAAACCACTATTTCTTTAAAAAGCAAAAAGTCAACTGGTGTTGACAACATCTCCAAGGTATCTTCCCTGACAGGATGAAATATGCTATTGTAAACCCCCTATACAAAAACACTGATGTCTCAGATGTTGCAAATCATCATCCTCTCTCTCTTTTGACTATATTTTCTACAGTACTCGAAAAATTAATATATGCCAGGATAGTCAGTCATCTAAAAATCTTTGCAATAATTATTAAAAACCAGTTTGGATTTAGAGAAGGTATCTCCGCAATCGAAGCTATATTTTCATTTATCGGTAATGTTTTGGAATGCCTTGACAAGAAGATATTGCCTGTGGATATATTTTGCAATTTGTCTAAGACCTTTGACTGTGTCAATCGTAGAATACTTTTACAAAAGCACACCACTATGGAATCTGAAGATAAATGGGTAACTAGCTCAAATCCTATCTACAGGGCAGACAACTGGAAATAGTGTTGGATGGTAACAATACACTGGTAGGATGGGTAGAGTCCAACTGGGAAACAGTAAAGTATGGGGTTCCACAAGCGACAAGTATTGTGAGGCAGTAAGACATCCTCTGATGCAGAATTAAATGCCAACCAATTACCTGAGGATGTTCTGAATTAGTTCACAGTAAATTCTCTATCAAAAACTTCAGCAAAACCAATTACATTCATTTCCGTTCTGGTCACAAAAGCCCGCATGAGATAAACACTGCACATGGGAGCCAGCAGATAGAGAGAGTACATTGTTTGAAATTCTTGGGCATACATACAGATAACCCTGAAAAGGCTTAGTTCAGCAACATTTGCCATCTAGATAATCGCCAAAACTGGAAACATCAATGTCTTAAAATCTGCTTACTTTGGCTATTTTCATTCACTTATGTGTTATGGAATAATCTTCTGGGGCAAATCACCACCGTTGAAAAAGTTTTGACGAGTCAGAAAAAGGTTGTCTGAATTTTATGTGGAGTACCTACAAGAATCTCATGTCACAACCTTTTTAAGCAAATAATAATACTAGCCATTACTTCACAATACCTGTTTTCAATCATGACATTCATGTTTCACAATCCTCCTCAATATGAAACAAATGGCACATACCATCTTCATAACACAAGAAGGAAATGTGATATACACTGTGACCTGAAAAATTTGTCTCCGGTGGAAAAAGGTGCAAAATACATAAGCACAAAAATCTTCAATGCACTTCCAAGTAATATTAAACATCTATGAGGTAGTAATGTAATATTTAAAAGTAAATTAAAGGAGTTCTTGCTTGAAAAAAGTTTCTTTCTCTAGAAGAATCCTATAGCAGAGAGAGATAAGATTATTTGCCATGTATTATTGTGTATTTCTGATTCAATATATCTTCTGCTTTAATTAGATTAATATAAGATCTGAAAATTGTATCTTAACCTCTGTTTGAGAGTGTAATTAGAACTTACTGACTGTGTTACTTTATTATTATTTTCAATTTGTATTCATAATCTTTGTTTATTGTCCTGATGGAAACAAATGTAATAATGAAATAAAAGTTTTGACTCATTCCACATCCATTCGTTACCACACAAAAATGGATTTATGGAACACATATTGCAATAAATAAATTTTCTATGTGAAGTGTGAGTGTTGTCTTATATGTGCACATGTTAAATAATAATTATTGTTGTTGTCCACTATTAAAACAAATAACAGGAGGAAGGAAAAAGAAAAATGAGAAGAAGGTATGACCAAAATCACAGAAAATCATAGGTCTGATAAGAAATGTAGTAAGCTCCTTAGAATCTATTTGTAAATGAAGTTTGCAAAATATTTTTTGTTTGTGTGACAAAACTGTCTCAGCTGAGACAAAAAGATAAAGCACACACCAAGTATCAGGAATGTATAAGAAGCTTCAACAGTAATTGTTGATTTGGGGTAAAGGGATTAAACAGTATGGTCCTCAGCTCTTTGGTTAAGAGGGATATGGAGTTAGAACTTTGATCGGATTCTGAAAATATGTAGGAGTGATAAGACTGGGATATTAAATGTTATATCCATGCCAGAGCTGAGAAATAATGTAAGGATGTGTAAAATATATGGGTGAGATCAGTACATAGGGCGGAGCAGATGAGGGGACTCTTAGGTCTCATCTGTGGTGAGATCAATCACACCTACATCCAACTCACCACCAACCCAATTAAAGGCAAAGACAGTCATAAAGTAAAGAATCCCTTCTACACAGAAGATTTGTAAGAATAAAAGCAAGAAGGCTAAAAATGTAATAGGTATCAGCTGGACCAGCAATAACAAAATAAGATGAGAGAAATAATCAGGCGAGTGTCCCCGTGTGATGGGGCCACCCCTCCCACAGTTGTCCCACCCCTGTCATATTTCAGTTATATTCAAATCATTAATGAGAGAAGACACCCATAATTCATTGAAGTGTTACCCCTAAACTGGAAAAGGGGGGGGGCGGCACTAGTTCCATCTAAAAGCAATTAAAATACAGTAAAAGACAGACGACTAAGTTTCTGGCAAAGGAGGTAGGGTTGAGGGTCTCCCAGACCCACACCAGCATGCAACAGGAGGCACTGTATCCCACCAGATGTTCCATCTCCATGTGAGGAGAGATCTGCACCTGCAAATCTGCATCTAGCATCACCAAACAGTCAGCCAGCTCATTCCCTGAGATACTCCCATGACTTGGAACTCAATGAATGACAACTTAGCAAGTTGTATGACTAAGATCAGAGAGAAAGTCATGAATAACAGATATCTCAGAATGACAAGAGTACCATCAATCAACAGCCTGGAAACTGCTCACTGAGTCACTACAAATCAAAACATGGCTGAGGGAGGTCTGATACATAAAATGTACGACTCTGTTGATGGCTATCGGCTCTATTGTAAAAACACTGCGTGTTCCCAACAACAAATATTATTCCTGTCCTATCCATGGTTTTATAACCATTGGTGCAAATGATGGTAGCACTCAGATAATCCTGAAGAACTGAGAGGAACAGACATTTAATGATCGTGGGGGTGCCTGGAACTTTAGGTCCTTGAAATAGATTGGTCTCTATTCTTGATCTGCATAGGTGTGGAAAAAACATGGGGAGTAATTCTAAGGAGGAGGTCACAGAAGAGGGCTTCAAGGTACATTCCAACTGATAATCTCACCTGAGAGCAAGGGTCAGGGGGTCATTGCACCTTGTGTGCGAAAATAATTTGACAAGTTGGACTGGTAAATTGTCATGTGGTGATTGCATAAGTGCGCATGAGTTTTTATCAAAGGGAGCCCCAAAAAACCAGGACTTTGTAACAACATCCAAGTACTGGTTATGTATACAAGTAGTGTTCTGGGACAGGATGGACTGGGATAGGACAACATAATTGCATGACTCATTTTTGAAGCCATGGGAAAAAGTCGAAGAGGAGGGTACCTTCGGATGGTGCCAATAACTGCCATTCAGCCAAGGCTCCAGATTTGGAGCTATATCAAATGCAGAAGTTCTTGACATAAGGCATAGGGCTGGAAAACAATCTGATGGAGATAATTAGCCTACTGATGGCAATGGGAAAAAGTGTAACACACAGAATGGAGACCTGAGAGAAGCCACTCTCTTGGAACCATGAGGAGCTGAACAATGTACCTCCTCAAACCTGAAACAACCGCTGGGATAAAAACTGATGATTAAAAATCAGTAGGGAGTCTTGACAGTCCCTGTCATGGAAGGCAAGTAAAATGTGACAGTGCCAAATGATGTTTTATGTAAGTCAAAAACGAGTGTAATGAAATGTTGATGTTTAGAAAAAGTCTGTTGGATTGCTGCTTCCCAAATTGTCACTTGTGGGTCGTCCCTCCCAGAAACTTCACTGGTGGGAAGGAAAGAAAAACCCAATGATTCAAGAACTCAGCATAATCAAAATGCTACCATCCTTTCACACAGTTTGTAGAGGACATTGGAGAGACTAATTGGTCAGTAGCTGTCAATGGATGTTCTGGCTAAAGGACTGGGATGATGATACTATCTTCGCATTGTGAGGAGAAAACACCTTCTAGCCTAATAGGGTTGAAAACTCTGAGTAGATAGTGATTTTGAGGAACATTCAGATGTTGGATCATCTGATTGTGAACTGACTCAGGGCCTGGGGCCATATCGTGTGACGAGTCAAGAGCCTCAAGCAGTTCCAATCAAAGGCTCATTGTAGTTTGGCATGGCACAGAGAGGGGGAGGGAGGTGTTAAGGGTAGGGAGATCTCTTAAATTGATCACTTATGTGTTCTGAAGGTAGCTGGAAAAGATGATGATGCCAGCACTGTTGCAAAGTGGATTTCATGGTGTTCAGCAAAAATCAGTTGTTTGTACAAATACAATCTGAAGGAAGAGATCCAGAACAGTTGCTTAATTTTAGCAGCCCAGAAGATTATGGAGTTTGGCCCACGCCTAGCATGAGGCAGCAAATGTTCGTAAGGACGAAATGTAATACACCAGGAGCCCTTCTTACTTCATTTAATTAAATAGGAGACCTTAAGTGCAAAGCCACTTAAAAGTAAGGAGAGTAGTTTGTGAAAGGTGTTCTTGAGATGTTACGGGGCCCATCCACAATCCTAAACAGTTGCTGCAATGTCTCTGGTCCTCCACAGCAGCAAATGGTGTCCATGAAAAGGAAAATAGCAGTTCCAGCTGAGTGAGTTGCCATGTTGGAGACATCTCCCAAAACCTCCTTGATGCAATCTGAAGAGGGGGAGTGACAGTGGCAGCAGAGGTATACAACTGTGAGTTGGCTCTTCAAAGAGCCCAAAGTGATAATTGGTCCATTGAGTGGAGGTAAGAAAGCGGATCAGCAGAAAGTGGCCACTGTTACAAAGATCGTCATGTGGCGATCACTGTAGCGAAGCCACATTATTAGGAAATAAGGTCGTAAGGTTGATAGCCAAAAAATTGCCATGGGAGGCATTGAAGTGGGTGGGAGTATTGTCAAGGAGGTGGCAAGATTAGGAAGATGGATTACAAGGAAACTTGCCAATCAGAAGGCCCCTATCAGGCAAAGTATTACTTCTGCACAGCTGTTGGTGCACATTAAAGTCCTGAAGTACGAGAAGAGGTGGAGGGGCATGGGAGAGGTTGTATTATGGTGGCCATCTCAAAGTAAGTACATGGCCTGCCTGGAGGTATATAAATGTTAAAAATGGTGATAGCTGGGGTTGTTTGTGTTTCAGGGTGTACACGTGGACAAGTAAAAAAAATTCCTGGATTTTTTACGGATATCTCGTTTAAAAAGTATACGTTTTCCCGGCGAAAATACACTTTTCCGTGCTAAGTGACAGTAGTTTTCCATAGATTTTTCCTTTGGAACTGTAAAACTTATCACTCCTTTGAATGGTCCACATTTTATACACTAGCGTAGAACTTCCTGGAAAAAAAATGGGGAAGAGAAGTTTTGGAAAGACCTTTGATGTGCAGCTACATATACGCTGCATATTTTTGTATTACGAAAGTATAAATTCGAACTGCACCAAACACAGCACGTTAGTTTCTGGAGCGTTGAAATCGAGATTGCGACATCCTTTCGTAAGCCAGTCATATCTCATGCAACGTGATCTCACCAGCCAATGACAGCAGATATTCAGAGCATAGGACACTTGCTATAGTCAGCCAATAGCAAGATCACTGTTACGTAGCACGAGCACACGAAGAGGAAAAGTTAATGGTTTACATTAATATACATAGTATAGCTACAAGAAAAGCTAAGCTTTCACATATAATATTGCACACAAATGTGCCAGTAAATTTAAAATAATGATATAAATGTCTGGTCTTCTGGGCTCGAAACTCTTGTAAGTGGCTGGTCCTCAAAGTGTTCAGTTTTAAATGCTCTTGATTCAAGAAATTAATCCCGCTTTCTCACACGTAACATAATTCATCTTGAGTAAAAAGAAATTTACTTTGAAAGTAACGCTTTTTGAACCATCGTTCGCAATATAACCCCGAGACTGTTAGAAACAGATTCGATTTAGCAGTTGAAAGAGAGTGCCAGAAAACAGGCATTATTGAGTGTGCGCAGCTGCAGTGGTGTAGGAAGCCTGCATGTTCTTATGTATAAAGCACTTAGAGAGGTTACATTATGACATAAAAGAAACAGGACATCAGAGGATACTCCAAAAGCATCAGAATTTCGTAAATCATACTAAAATGCATAATTCGGCTTGAAGTGCACATTGTTTTTCTCCAGTCCCATCTAATATTAAGCTTTTCAGTATGGTTTTTGGGATGTAAATTTTCTTGGAGTACTAGTACTGTACTATCTCATAATTAGTTCTTTATTATGGCATAATGCCATACATGGCAGAAGATGAAAACGTGCACTTTAAATTCAGCGAACAGTTGTAACTAGCGAATACTGTGGAACGAAACACTTCGTTTCAAATTAATTGATTGCCTCAGTGGAAAGATTAACAAAGCCAAATATCTTTAGCAAACTGACAAAAATAACTTCATTGTTCTGCAAGGCGATTAATGTTTGACTGCTAAAAATTTGGAAATAAAATAAAATCAGAAAAATGAAACTAATAATATATTTTCGCCCTCTGTAATTACATGAATGTATTATAATTCATTTGATAGCTCCCAGCCGCAGAAACCCGTTTTGTTTTCATTTGATGTGGGCGCTGTAAACGAAGAGGAAACAGCGAAATCACTTACCGCGAACAGGGGTCAGGTGGAGACTAACCCCTCCCCACTACAACTCAGAGAACTCTGCGTATGCACGAACCTGGCAGCTAGGGCGTGTGAGAAAAATTTTTCTCGTTAGGATCTGGCTGCTTGCTGCCTATACAACTAACAGCCACACTTCCAGGTAACAGGAAGCAGGAGAAGGTACTGCTCATACGCGAGTCAACTACAGATGCACATGAGCCCACTGGCAACTGGTCAAACGAACCTAATATAAATAGTTGTGACATCACGCTCATAATAGAAAACAGTGTATTGTTACTAAGTATTACACAGTCTCTGCCCTAAGGCCTTTGACATATTTTTGCTGTTTGCAGACACTTGTGTGTGCACGGTGTTTTGTTGTTGTAAATGGCGCATGTCCTTTGGCACTAAAGTATTGATTGTTTTTCCTCTCGTTTACATTTTATTGCTGAAGTATCATTCTCCAGTAGCAGGATACAGTAACATTCTTTGCTAGAGAATAAATTCTTACCAGTCAAAATTACAAAAATTTAACTGAAAGATAAAACAAAGATAAATTCCCGAAATTCCGAAAAATTCCCAGGTTTTTCCCGGTTTTCTCCCAGATGAAAAAATTCCTGGGTTTTTCCCGGATTGTATACACCCTGTGTTTGTATTGCTACTGGTTCCAATATCATTTGGAGGGGAATCCACTCACAGCTGACATCTGTGCGAAGAAATGTACAGACTTCTCCAGATAAGCTCTACGGGTCAGTACGGTTCAGACATAAAGCATGGTAAGCTTGAAGAGTTGGGGAATGATCGTCAGTGAAGTGTGTTTCTTGGAGAGCAACATAAATTGCAAAATGAGAGGAAATTAGCTATTGTAGTTCTGGTAGTTTCATTGTACCATCATGTTCAGTGTGTTCAAATCAGTATGCAGGAGCCAGGAAGACACTTCGCATCTCGGGATCAAATGTCTTATCACTGGTGGTGGTGGAAAAACATCAGTAAACAATGATGCAGAATCTGACGGCACAGCAGAATATGGCATTTCCATGGTCACTGGAGTAACGCTCTCCAGAGATTTCTTCTTTTTTTTCTTCACTTTCACAACTTTTGGCACTGAAAATTCTGACCTATCCACTGTGGGTGTTTGAGTAGATGAAGAGCACATAGTCTGGCCATCAACAGTCTGCAGCTCCTGCGGCCCCTGGCTTGTATAACATCTCTTATCTGTGGATTACTTGGAAAAGGGTTCCTGAGAGAGGGCCCTGTAACTGGTAGAAGCCAGAGGAAGAAGCTGCTTCTCCAGATGGGTGTGAAGTTAGTGTCATTATTGCATGTAACAAACAACTGTGATAGCTCTGTGCATTCATAATTCCTTAAATGATGTATTATTTGATGTTTCAATTGTACTCTTGCTATTTCATGATTATTCTCTTGAAGATATACTAATCTACACCTTAGATAAATTGGGATAATGCTGACAAGCACAAATTTTGTTTTGGTATAACAATAGTTACTGCTGGTTTGAAGGTAATTTTCATAAATGAAAATCAACACTACTAACACATTTATGGAGGTTATTTTAAAAGAGGCACCAAAAGATAAAAGTTTATGGACTGGGTAAAAAAAAAGGGGGGGGGGACAAAATTTAACTGGTATCAGTGAGTTTAAATATAAACTCAGTGAAACTAGAGGATCAATTGTGAAGTTGTTATTTTTCAGCTGTGATCCACTTTTTTTCTTCTGGAAATATTAATAAGTGCATTCTTTTTGCAATGAATTTATCTTAAACAGACAATGATAATTTGTCCAGTACTATGCTATTGAAAGTCTGTGCAACATGAGTCATGACACCTGAGTGTCTGTTATATAATGAGGGTAATTTGGTTCCTGCAACCAAGCACTTTTCCCTGAACTGTGAAGATGAGAATTTACTCTCGAATATATCCCCTTATCCCAACACCCTTCTACACTGACGCAATGTTGGTCTTGCCCATCACATTCCTTCCTCCATTTGAATTTTATCTTTTTATTTATTTATTCTTCTCATTTATAAATGCCTCTGCTCTCCATTGTGTTTGCCATTTCTTCTTCTTCTTCTTCCTCCTCCTCCTCTAAAACAATTTTTTTTTCTTCTTCTTCTTCTTCCTCCTCCTCCTCCATAACCATTTTACATCTCACTTTATCCCTTACATCTTCGTCTCTGAACTGAAGATATCAGAGTGATAATTAATGTGCTGAGCTCCTATTAGTCTGAAGTTTTATATCACATATTTCACTATATTTCTCTTCAAGCAAGATAGGTCTCTATCAGGCTAGGTTCTAACTACTCTCCAATCTCCCCCATCCAATATCTCTTACCTCTCTGAAAAAGGAACCGTTGGTTCCAAAACCTTGGAGTGCTGTTATTTAATTTTACATTTTTCTACCGGATACTGGGTGTTTCACTTTTGAATGTTCCTGGCTAACCATCTGTTAATTTGTTTATTTCAAAAAGATCAGTTTCAATGTGTGTATGTGTGTGTGTGTGTGTGTGTGTGTGTGTTTTGTGTAAAAGAAAGCTGCATCTGCATTCCCTCCAACCAGTCAGTCCTTTTCATACCAGTTTCTGTGGAAATGGTACAATTCCTTTTAGAATACAGACTGCCTATGCATGTTTGTTATTGCATGTTCAAATTCTATTAGGTAGGAAATCTAGTGTAAACCAAAGTTTGCTGCTGGGGGAAACTAGAATTCTGTATCTCAGCTGGTGATAGGACAAACAGTGATGAGAAATCTCCATGTGTACGTCAATCTTTGTATGCCATAAAACGGTGTACTGAAAATGTGAAAATGTATATAAAAAATGTAGCTTTTGATAAACCAAAACAATAAAAACAAACCTTTCAGATTTTGACACTTCAAACAGTGACCTCAGAGCCTGCATGACATGCTTATTGTTCATAATTGAATGATGCACTTTCACAACTTCCATCAGAGATTTGGGATCAGTAGTGCATTTCAGGTTCTGCATCAGCAAGTCTCTGGAAGTTTGCACACCATGGGAAGAAACATCTGAAACATAAAACGTGCTATTCCTTAAATTAAAAAAAAATAATAAATAAATAAACAAATAAAAGAGAGAGAGAGAGAGAGAGAGAGAGAGAGAGAGAGAGAAGTGTTTTATATGGAAGTGAACCCAAGCTTAAGCCAGTGTGGAACATTACACAAAAATGGCTCACTCGTATTTCCTTTTTCATTAAAGAAAATGAAAGTAAAAGAGATTTAAGGAGAATTGTTTAGTGCATCCATATTTCTTTGCTAATTTCAGAGGGGAGTGCACAGAGCAAGGAAGCAAAATCCACTCAGCAAACAAATGGCGACAGGGAATGTAGCAGTGCAGTGCAGTGCAGTGCAGTGCAGGGGAGCAGCCCCCCCCCCCCCCCCCTTTCCCTTGCTTTCTTACTGAGGCTACACTGTCTGTGCCACGTGTGCATCAAGTGTCAAAAGAAGTAGGTCTCACTCAATGTATTGAGCCTTAAGTACTAAGAATGACCCATAATGGACTGAAACTGCTCCATCACTCATTATGCCATAATATTCGACAACAGCTACTAAACACACTGATATTTCATTGTTGTATGAAGCACCCATAATGGACTAAAACTGCTCCATCACTCATTAAGCCACAATATTCGACAACGGCTACTAAACACACTGATTGAACAGGAAACACTGGAATCCACCAACTTCCCTTGATTCAGAATTAGGGAGCATAAAAGAGGAGTATGTGCTGGCAGTAATGGATGGAGAAGACTGGCTGGGATCGACTTCCTCTACAGCGCAGTTTTAATCCATCATAAACTTTGATTCATAACTCAGTTTCTTGCCAAGTATAACAATTAATCCACAATGCTAATTTACAGCCAATCATGAAATTGGTTTACAAATACAATAACACTACTACAAGATTTAGAATAAAATTAAGTATTGGGTTAAACAGTTTGAAGTACACAAAATCATTGTACCAATTCAGAAACAAATTAAATCTAAATTTTAATACTATTCAAAACACAAATGATTATGCAGTAACTAGTTTAATGAATGAAATGTCCCACTTAATGATCTGACACAAGAAAATTATTTCAAATATGAAACATTTGAATATAATACTCATTACCCAGATAAAGAAAGAAAACTGGCGTTCTACGGGTCGGAGCGTGGAATGTCAGATCCCTTAATCGGGCAGGTAGGTTAGAAAATTTAAAAAGGGAAATGGATAGGTTAAAGTTAGATATAGTGGGAATTAGTGAAGTTCGGTGGCAGGAGGAACAAGACTTCTGGTCAGGTGACTACAGGGTTATAAACACAAAATCAAATAGTGGTAATGCAGGAGAAGGATTAATAATGAATAGGAACATAGGAATGCGGGTAAGCTACAACAAACAGCATAGTGAACGCATTATTGTGGCCAAGATAGACACGAAGCCCACACCTACTACAGTAGTACAAGTTTATATGCCAACTAGCTCTGCAGATGACGAAGAAATTGAAGAAATGTATGATGAAATAAAAGAAATTATTCAGATAGTGAAGGGAGACGAAAATTTAATAGTCATGGGTGACTGGAATTCGAGTGTAGGAAAAGGGAGAGAAGGAAACATAGTAGGTGAATATGGATTGGGGCTAAGAAATGAAAGAGGAAGCCGCCTTGTAGAATTTTGCACAGAGCATGACTTAATCATAGCTAACACTTGTTTTAAGAATCATGAAAGAAGGTTGTATACATGGAAGAACCCTGGAGATACTAAAAGGTATCAGATAGATTATATAATGGTAAGACAGAGATTTAGGAACCAGGTTTTAAATTGTAAGACATTTCCAGGGGCAGATGTGGACTCTGACCACAATCTATTGGTTATGACCTGTAGATTAAAACTGAAGAAACTGCAAAAAGGTGGGATTTTAGTGAGATGGGACCTGGATAAACTGAAAGAACCAGAGGTTGTACAGAGTTGCAGGGAGAGCATAAGGGAACAATTGACAGGAATGGGGGAAAGAAATACAGTAGAAGAAGAATGGGTAGCTTTGAGGGACGAAGTAGTGAAGGCAGCAGAGGATCAAGTAGGTAAAAAGACGAGGTCTAGTAGAAATACTTGGGTAACAGAAGAAATATTGAATTTAATTGATGAAAGGAGAAAATATAAAAATGCAGTAAATGAAGCAGGCAAAAAGGAATACAAACGTCTCAAAAATGAGATCGACAGGAAGTGCAAAATGGCTAAGCAGGGATGGCTAGAGGACAAATGTAAGGATGTAGAGGCTTATCTCACTAGGGGTAAAATAGATACTGCCTACAGGAAAATTAAAGAGACCTTTGGAGATAAGAGAACGACTTGTATGAATATCAAGAGCTCAAATGGAAACCCAGTTCTAAGCAAGGAAGGGAAAGCAGAAAGGTGGAAGGAGTATATAGAGGGTCTATACAAGGGCGATGTACTTGAGGACAATATTATGGAAATGGAAGAGGATGTAGATGAAGATGAAATGGGAGATACGATACTGCGTGAAGAGTTTGACAGAGCACTGAAAGACCTGAGTCGAAACAAGGCCCCCGGAGTAGACAACATTCCATTGGAACTACTGACGGCCTTGGGAGAGCCAGTCATGACAAAACTCTACCATCTGGTGAGCAAGATGTATGAGACAGGCGAAATACCCTCAGACTTCAAGAAGAATATAATAATTCCAATCCCAAAGAAAGCAGGTGTTGACAGATGTGAAATTACCGAACCATCAGTGTAATAAGTCACAGCTGCAAAATACTAACACAAATTGTTTACAGACGAATGGAAAAACTAATAGAAGCCAACCTCGGGGAAGATCAGTTTGGATTCCGTAGAAACACTGGGACAAGTGAGGCAATACTGACCTTACGACTTATCTTAGAAGAAAGATTAAGGAAAGGCAAACCTACGTTTCTAGCATTTGTAGACTTAGAGAAAGCTTTTGACAATGTTGACTGGAATACTCTCTTTCAAATACTAAAGGTGGCAGGGGTAAAATACAGGGAGCGAAAGGCTATTTACAATTTGTACAGAAACCAGATGGCAGTTATAAGAGTCAAGGGACATGAAAGGGAAGCAGTGGTTGGGAAGGGAGTAAGACAGGGTTGTAGCCTCTCCCCGATGTTATTCAATCTGTATATTGAGCAAGCAGTAAAGGAAACAAAAGAAAAATTCAGAGTAGGTATTAAAATCCATGGAGAAGAAATAAAAACTTTGAGGTTCGCCGATGACATTGTAATTCTGTCAGAGACAGCAAAGGACTTGGAAGAGCAGTTGAATGGAATGGACAGTGTCTTGAAAGGAGGATATAAGATGAACATCAACAAAAGCAAAACGAGGATAATGGAATGTAGTCGAATTAAGTCGGGTGATGCTGATGGAATTAGATTAGGAAATGAAACACTTCAAGTAGTAAAGGAGTTTTGCTATTTGGGGAGCAAAATAACTGATGATGGTCGAAGTAGAGAGGATATAAAATGTAGACTGGCAATGGCAAGGAAAGCGTTTCTCAAGAAGAGAAATTTGTTAACATCGAGTATAGATTTAAGTGTCAGGAAGTCATTTCTGAAAGTATTTGTATGGAGTGTAGCCATGTATGGAAGTGAAACATGGACGATAAATAGTTTGGACAAGAAGAGAATAGAAGCTTTCGAAATGTGGTGCTACAGAAGAATGCTGAAGATTAGATGGGTAGATCACATAACTAATGAGGAAGTACTGAATAGGATTGGGGAGAAGAGAAGTTTGTGGCACAACTTGACCAGAAGATGGGATCGGTTGGTAGGACATGTTCTGAGGATTCAAGGGATCACCAATTTAGTATTGGAGGGCAGCGTGGAGGGTAAAAATCGTAGAGGGAGACCAAGAGATGAATACACTAAGCAGATTCAGAAGGATGTAGGTTGCAGTAGGTACTGGGAGATGAAGAAGCTTGCACAGGATAGAGTAGCATGGAGAGCTGCATCAAACCAGTCTCAGGACTGAAGACCAAAACAACAACAACCCAGATAATTTGTTAGGAGCTTGTCAAATTATGTGAATACAATACAGTAAGCTGGAACTGCTAATATTCACAGAATTAATACAATACATTCAAGGTAAATTTTCAGAAAGAACAGGATGAATGAAATCCTTATCAACATAAGGTGCATAAGTTCTCTTGAACAAAGCCTATACCAGATTGGATAACTGGAGGGCTGCAGGGGAGGAGGGGTGGGGGGGGGGGGAGGGGGGAGAGGAGAAGAGCATGATAAATTGTATCATTAAGAGGCCACAGACTCTGGAATAATTAAGTAATGAAGGAAAACAATACAAGTAAGATGCTAACAAAGAGATAGGATTTAGCACACAGTGCACAAGAAGTAAGGAGAAACAGAAGTGGGAAATGATGGGTCTGATGGGGGGGGGGGGGGGGTGCTGGGAAGGGAGGGAGGGAAGGGGGGGGGCACATAACAGGATGGAGAAAAGTTGGGCAACAATAGAAAACAGATGGTGTGCCTAGAAGTTTTTAATTTTTCCAACAAAATGGCATTCCTATATCAGCCAAGACTATCAATTTTTCCAACGATGGACTTTTGTAATTGTTTTGCAAGTGATGTGCTTTTCTACATCTTGTCAAGATAAGTTACATACCTGAAATAGCAAATTCTGAATTGATGTAAGAAAAGCATGACCAAGGGTAAATCCTGTTTTTTTTTTTTTTTTTCTCCACCCCATTTTTCTGAACCCAGTCTAATAATTATTTTGTGCTGAGACTGGTCCATCTTGTTGCGTTTTAGAATTTGACATTTTCAAAGTCAACATTTCAAACATCTTGTTACTGGTTTCTATTCTCCAATATTGTGTTTTGGTACTATGGCATTATTACTTTATTTTTGTAAGTAACTTTTTATGCATAAATCTGATGCTTCTCCAAGTTCAATCTTTAACTAGGAAATCCCATAAACTACAAAGGAAGGAAGGAAGAAATGAAGAAAGGAGGAAAGACAGGAAAATTAGGGTTTTGTACCTTGTCAATGATTAGGTTATTAGGGGTGGAGCAAATGCTCAGATAGGGTGATGGTAGGAAAGGGAATTTTCCATAGCATTTTAAAAGGAATAATCCAGGCATTTTCCTTGAGTGATTTATGGAAATCACATAAAACCCAAATCTGGATGACTGGATTGTGATTTGAATCTCTGTCCTCTCGAATGTCCAGCATGTTACCAACTTGCTCAGTTCAAAGAATAAAAATACTTTTATATTGGGGGCTTCAAGTTATTCCATTCCATTGTGAGACATCAAAGTATGACGGTCAAATGCAGCACTTGGTGGATGGAGCTTCTGTTAAGTACAGGTCACTTGAAATTATGAGAAACTGTGAAGAAGCTTGTTGGTAATGAGCAATGCAATAATATGACTACACATTATCTTCTTATAAAAACTTGAAAATAGACACTGGAGTGAAAAGTCACACTTTTAAGTAAGGTAAGTAACAAATTTAATGTCTTGACAGTAGTGTTGTCATTATTAGATGAGATTAGATGCATGTTCCATAGAACCAAAAATGAGATGATTCTCGTAGGTGTGGAACAAGTCAGAAAGTATAACATAAAACATTTGAATATAATACTCACTACCCATATCATTTGTTAGGAGATTGTCAAATTATGCGAATACATTACAGTAAGCTGGAACTGTTAATATTCACAGAATTAATACAATGTCAGAACAAAACATAGTTATGCACTTTTAATAACGTTATTACACACAAAATGCCTAATCTCGACTGTTGTTACCAAATCCTGTCGAAACTGAAATCTAACAGACATTCTTACTTAAGCTGGTCTAACAGACCCTGTTAAGATATTCACCTATAGAGTAGAAGGAGTTGCCTATCAAAAAGTCTTTAAACCTCTGTTTGAACTGCGCTTTATCTAAAACCAAGTTTTTAATGGTTGCTGGCAATTTATTGAAAATGTGTATTCCTGAATATTGGACACCTTTTGGGACCAAGATAAGTGATTTTACATCTTCATATACATTCTTCTTATTCCCAGTATTGAAACTATGTATTGAAATATTGGTTGGAAACAGACACATATTAATTGAAAGGTTGTTTCACAAGGTTAGTGTCACAAGATTCGTGAAGGAAACTGCCTGTAACCTTTGTGAAGAAACTATTCCAGCATTCATCTGAAATGACTGAGGAAAAACTGAAATGAAACAAAATCTGAAAGGTTGGGGATTTGAACACTATTCCTCCTAAATATGAGTGCATTGTCTTAATCACTGCACCATCACAATGCTGTCAGCCTTCAGTTGGAAACCCCACAAACGACAGCCCAAACAATGCACTAAACTATCTCATGTTGCACATTTGTCCAAACAGCATGCTGCAGCCAACAAGCTAATAAAAGTTGCCACTGCTATTGTCAAAATGACAGCAACTCATTCCTACATATCATCATTTTGTCTTCTGTAGAGCATGAGAAGGTAACTGCTACAGTAGAAGGCCAGAAATACTACAATACTAATAAATGCCATAAGAGCACACAAAATCTTACTATTTTTGGTAATATTTGTAAACAATGACTACAACAAGAAGTCGTATCATATTAAATTTGTTACTGCATGTGATATCAGCATGAAAAAACTCTGTGTTGAATATAGCACCCCAAGATATTTCAATAGCCAAGTGACCAACCACTATGAAACTACAGTGTTTTATTGAAAAGACCAAACAATGAAAAATCCAGGATGGAATAACAACAATATTATAAAAAGGAAAGATTGCTGCTCACCATATAGAGGGGACAACAAATAGACTGCCATACAGGTTGAGTTTTAGCTGAAAGGCCTTTTTCTAAAGTAAACCACTCTCTCAAAGATTCATGCAAGCACAACTCTCAAACACATGACCATTGTCTCTGGACAAACAGATATCTTGTGCCTTATCTCTACAGTCACCTACCACCTCTATGAGTCCCAATGTCTGACCACAAAGGAACATTCCCTCTTGACTCATTACCACCCAGGGCTGGAAAAACTGAATCTCAGGATTTCGACTACCTATCACCTTACCCTGAAATGAGGAACATCATACCCACTATCCTTCCCACTCTTCTCACCGTGGTATTCCACTGACCACCAAACCTACACAATATCCTTGTCCACCCCTACTCCAACTCTGGTTCCAACTCCTTGCCTCATGGCTCACTTCCCTACAACAGACCTAGAGGCCGGACCTGCACCATACAAACTCCCAACCATGTGCTGCATTCTACGTGGGCGTGACCACAAACAAGATGTTTGTCCGCATGAGTGGCCTCTGGCAAACTCTGGCCAAGAGACACCTGGACCACTCAGTTGCTGAAATTGCTGCCCAACACAGCATTATTCAGTCTGGTGACTGCTTCACTGCCTGTGTCATCTGGATCCTTCCTACCAACATCAGATTTTCTTAATAGCACATGTGGGTACTTTCCCTGCAATATATCCTATGTTTCTGTAACTACCCTGGCCTCAACATTTGTTAGTCCCTATCCTTCACCCACCATCCCATTCCCTTCACCCACTCTAGGACTACACAGCTTTTTATTTCACCAGTGTACACACAATCTTTCTTCCCTTACTCTACTTCTCTCCTTTTCTGCTCCTCTCCCTCCCCCCCCTCCCCCTCCAAGTCTCTTTCCCGACTGCACCCAGCTGCCCTACCCTGTCCACACGACATCCTTTCATGCTCTCAGAAGCAGCACTTTACCTTCCCCCATCCCTACCCTTCTATCCCTACAACAACCCACCCCAGCCTCCTCTTCACCCCCACCACCCAGACTGCTTCTCACATTAGGTGTGGTTGCTTGCAGTGTAGCCTCAGTGGTCAGAAAAAGTAGTCATGTGTGTGTGTGTGTGTGTGTGTGTGTGTGTGTGTGTGTGTTGTCTACTTTAGAAAAAGGCCTTTTAGCTGAAAGCTTAACATGTATGGCAGCCCTTTTGTTGTGTCTGTCTGTGACTCAACATCTCCTCTATATAGTGAGTAGCAATCTTTCCTTTCCATTATACTGTTTTACGGTCACTTATTTATGAAGTATGAATGGTTTGGCCTTGAAGTGAGAAGGCTAATGTAGTATCCCTGCCAGCATGAATTATTTATGCTTCATAAACAGGTCATAACACTTTAGCTCCACTGGATTCCACTAAAGTCAACAGCTTCATTAACATGCTATTCAAGATGCTTATTTGCTAAAGAAATTGTAAGAGGGATTAAAACACAACTGATTTCTGAACCATCCAAATTTTTGTTTGACCTTTGGAATGACAACTAATTCATACGTGCGTCACAAGTTTACTATTTGCCTGCTTGGGGTGCTCACTGTAGCCCAACTAATAAGAATGTATGAGAAGTTATTTATGTCAGTTCAGGTTTTAGATACGTACTATTTACACCAACACTCAAAGGAATTCTTGGTGGGGAACAAATGCACAAAATACAAAGTCTTCAAGCCACAGAAACAGGCCTACAAATTATACGAGCTAAGGATGATAATCAAAAACAGTAACTGAGCTCACTGAAAAGATCTGCTCAAAACATTGGGGTTTCATCTACACCAGTCAGATATGTACATGAAAGTAGCCTTAATAATTACTATAACAAACCACTCTGTCCTTGATCATGATCATCATGATCATCTATATTGAATATACCATGGAAGAATAAACATAAAAATCAAAACATCATTTCTATCAAAGGATAAAATTTTACAGCAAATAACTGAAGAGATTATTAAAAGAGACTTACTTAAAGACAGAATTAAAAAGTACCTGTAAAGCAATACGTTATTTACAGTGAAGGATTTACAGTGAAGGATGACAACACAACACCCAGTCCCTGAGTGGAGAAAATTCCCTGACTCAGTCGGGAATCGAACCCGAGCCCAAAGGAATGACAATCCATCATGCTGACCATTCAGCTACTGGGGGTGGACAGGGAAGGATTAATTGGTCAACACAGATTATGAGTTTGATATAAATGTAACTCAAGTAAATAATAACAAAACACATCTATCATTTTACAGCACATAGTCAACTTCTTGTCCCATCGTCATACTGAACCTGTAAATATGTACATACCAGTGTATATGAATTATATTTATGTAGGAAAGTTCTGGCAGAAAGAAAATATTTAAAAGTAAAGGGGGCTACTCTCTGAATAGCAGAGGAGCTGAATGATCAAGAGACACAGGCAGAAGAGAATGAAAACTTTGCTAGTTTATGAAATAAATCATTTGACAGCCTCCCCCCCCCCCCCCCCCACACACACACACACACAAAATTCAAAATTTTATTAGTCTTAAAATGTAGTACCATGAGTCCAATATCCTTGTAAAAGTTATCCACAGATGATAAATGTTTTCTTCTTATTCTACTACTACTATCAGTACATGAAGACTTATTTCAAAAGGTAATTAATTAATGTAAAAGAGGACATGAAGTATGACTTATAAGACTCTAACAGGATTTACAACTTCCTTTGTACCATAATAAAATAACACAACAGGGAGAGGGGGAATGGGGTGGGAGGGAGGTTCCCACCCCATGTCCCCTCTCCCTTTTTGCTGCGTTTAAGACATGAGGGTCGATCCTCTCAACACACACTGTCTAAATTTCTTGTGACACAGTAAAATTATGCACCAAACTGATTCAGTCTGGTTCAGGTTCATTGATTATATCTTCATCATCTGGATTCATGGCCAAGACACATCGTTTTTGTTCCTTCATAACATCAACACCACCTCTCTCATCTACTTCACATGGTCCTCCTCAACCCAGCATGCCACCTTTCTAGATGTTGACCTCCTCCTCTCTGATGACCATATTCACACCTCTGTCCACCAACCGTACCTGTATTTTGACAGCTGACACCCCTTTCACACCAAAAAATCCCTCCCATACAGCCTGGCCACCCAGAGACGGCATTCCTGCAGTGACAAAAACTTCCTTGCTCAGTATGCTGAGGGTCTCACCATGGCCTTCAAAGACAGGCACTATCTCCCAGACCTAGACCACAAGCAGATCTCCCCTGCCATTTCCCCTGACACCCCCAATCCTCCCACCTCCCCCAAGACCCAGACAGAAAGGTTTATGCCAGTCATCACCCTGTACCACCCTGGACTGGAACAACTCAACCACATCCTTCGACAGGACTTCGATTACCTGTTGTCATGCCCTGAAGTGAGGGATATCCTACCCAAGATACTTCCCACCCCTCCTAAAGTGTTGTTCTGTTGCCCACTCAACCTTCACAACATCCTAGTCCACCCCTCTGCCACTCCCAATCCCAACCCCCTGCCACAAGGATCATACCCCTATGGAGGACTCAGGTGCAAAACCTGGCCAATCTGCCCACCCAGCTCTTCCTACTCCAGTCCTGTCACAGGTTTATCCTACCCCACCAGGGGCTGGGCCACCTGTGAAAGCAGTCGTGTCATTTATCAGCTCTGCTGTAGTCATTGTACAGCTTTTCATGTTGATATGAATATCAAACTTCTGTTCAACAGGATTGGTTTTGTTTTGCTTTAGGGCACAAAAAACAACTGGGGTCATACACGCCTAAGTCAAAACTATATTACACGAAGACAGAGAGGAGTTAAAAAACGACTACACATCAGTCCCAAATAAAATAATAGAAGACAGCGAAACACAGGCAAGTGGAAAAATGGCTAAAAAAAGACACCATACAGAAACAGAGGTCCAAAACTAAAAATTAAATGGCCTTTGCCATATTGCTTTGGTGGATAAAAATTAAAACACAGTCGACAGCCTGCACATCATTTGCTAAAACAGCCGATAACTCAGACGGCAAACCCAAGCGGGAATGTAAGCGGTTAAAAAAGGACAGTCCGTCAGGAAGTAGCGGACAGTTAAAACTTGGGGCGCAATGTGTACAAAGTGGTGAACTGGCGACACTTATCAAATGACAATGGCTAAAAAGGCACTGCCCAATATGCGGCCTACTTAAAATAACCTCCTCCCAGCGGGAGGGCTGGGAGGAGGTCGTCCAAACAACTGAGAGAGGCTTAATAAGACTGAGCTTATTCCCGTGAAGCGAGGACCATTGGCGATGGCAAAGGGACACCACCTCCTGAAAGATGGCAACACTGAGATCATCGAAGGGAATATAGGAACTCGCGGGCTGAGGTACGAGGACTGCACCCTTGGCAAAACCGTCAGCAGCCTCGTTTCCTAGCAGACCGACATGACCAGGAACCCACAGAAACATCACACTGGCTCCACCAAGAGTGAGCAGTTGACAGTTTTCCTGGACATGCTGCACTAAGGGATGGGCGGTGTACAGCGCACACAGACTTTGAAGGGCACTGAGTGAGCCTGAGCAGAGGACAGAATCGAAAAGGCTGTGTCGCTGGATGTACTCCGTGGCCTGAGAGCTCGGCTGTAAATACTGAGCAGTGTGCTGGAAGTTGATATCAAAAGACATGGGTGCCAATAACGAAGGCACACCCGACCCCACTATCAGTCTGAGAGCCATCAGTGTATACAAAGGTACTATCGCGAAGTTCCATGCAAAGGTCATGAAACTGAAGGCGATTGAGGCTGGAGTAGTTTCCTTAGGAAGTGAATGGAAGGCCAAGGTTAATATGGGCCGCTACAGAAAGCCAAGTTGGTGAAGAGTTCACGCCCACCGGGAAAGGTGCAGGTAGTGTTAAGTTAAGATGCCGTAGCAAGTGCTGAAAGTGGACTCCAGGAGGTAACTGAGAAGAGGGATGTGCCTCATACTGGTGATCAAAGGAATCATCAAAGAAGAAGGCATAGGATGGGTGGTCATGCATGGAAGACAAATGGCATGCATACCTGCTGAGAAGAAAGTCAGGACAGCAGGACAGTGGTAGTTCAGCAACTTCAGCATACCGACTCTCAACTGGGCTACTGTAAAAAGACGTCTGCGGCCAAATGGATGCCATAATTGTTGATAGTACTGAGACGGTGTAAGATTGATGGATGTGCAGATGCATAAACAAAGCACCCATAGTCAAGTTTTGAACGGACTAGGGACTGGTACAAAAGGAGGAGGGTGGCTCGATTGCCACCCCAGGAAGTACCATTGAGGACATATGGGACACTGAGGAACCATGTACAGCGGACTGCCAGGTAAGACACATGGGAGGGCCAAGAGTATTTCCTATCGAGCATGAGCCCCAGGAATTTTGTAGTTACAAAGAACGGAAGGGCAGCAGGCCCAAGATGTAAAGATGGTAGGAGAAACCAACTGCATTGCCAGAAATTTATACACATGGTTTTGTCCGTGGAAAAGCGAAAGCTATTGTCAATGCTCCAGTAATAAAGATAACCATGACATCGCTGAAGACACCGTTCAGTGAGACAGTCCGAGGAGAACTGCAATAGAGGTCAAAATCGTCAACAAAAAAGGAGCCAGAGATGTCCAGTGGGAGACAGGCCATTATAGCATTTATTACAATAGCAAAGAGGACGACACTCAGGATGGAACACTGAGGCACACCGTTGTCCTGGATAAAGGTGTCTGACGAGGCAGAACCCACAAGCACCTTGAAAATTCAATTTTTTAAAAATGCCTGAAAGAAACAGGGCAGGTGGCCACAGAAGCCCCACATGTAAACAGTATGGAGAATACCAGTTCTCCAGCAGGTTTCGTAGACCTTCTCCAAATCGAAAAACACGGCCACAGTCTGGGATTTCCGCAGAAAACCATTCATGAATAGGGTGGACAAAGTAATGAGATGGTCAACTGCAGAATGCCAACTGGAAATCCACACTGTGCATTTGTCAGTAAATTGCTAGACTTGAGCCACCATACCAGCCGGGCATGAATCATAAGTTCCATCACCTTGCAAATGGAGCTGGTAAGAGAGATGGGGCAGTAGCTAGAAGGAAGGTTTTTGTCCTTATCGGGCTTAGGTATGGGTATGACTGTGGCTTCACGCCAGCGTCCGGGAAATGGGCCCCCTGCCCAGATGCATTTGTATGTGTTAAGCAGAAAGTTCCTGCGTGCAAGAGAAAGGTGCTGCAATATCTGAATGTGGATGGTGCCTGGCCCTGGGGCGGAGGTTCTGGATGAACTAGCTTCCTCATAGTAAAGGTGGCACTGTAGCACTAACGATTCGGAGAAGAGAAGGGTATTGCCTGAGTCTCCTCCGCTCGTTTCCGATGGATGAAGGCAGGGTGATAGCGGGAAGAGCTCAAAACTTATGCAAAATGGCAGCCCCAGGTGTTGGAGATAGCAATTGGGTCCATGAGGACATCATCTACTATTGTCAGGCTGGAAATTGGGGAATGGATCTTGGTCCCAGAGAGCCGTCGGAGGTTGGCCCACACGACAGAGGAAGGAGTGGAACTGTTAAGAGAACCAGTGAATGAAATCCAGTTAGCTTTTTTGCTGTCCTGAAGAACGCGATGACACTTTGCACTCATCTGTTTACAATGAATGCAGTTTGCCACCATAGGATCACAGTTAAAAATGCAGAGAGCATATCTCTGTGTGCAAATTGTGTCGCAGCATGTTTCAATCCACCAAGGGACTGGGACACAATGTGGTAAAGAGGAAGTGCGAGGAATGGAACATTCTGCAGCAGGAAGGGTAACGTTTGTGAGATATTCCACCTGGTCATCACAGCTGGGGAAATCACGTTCTTCGAAGGTCGCCAAGGAGGAGTAAAACTGCTAGTCAGCCTTAGTAAGCTGTTTTTTTGGTGTGCACGTGGATGGGGTAGGAGTCAGCAAACGGATAGCACATGGGAAATGGTCGCTCAAGTTGGTGTCAGAAAGAACGGACCGCTCAAGACGATGGGCAAGCTGGGCAGTGAAAAAGGATAGGTCCAAATGGGAATAGGTGTTGAAGGAGTCGGAAAGGAAAGTGGGTGCTCAAATGTTAAGGCAGAAGAGGTTAAGTTTGTTCAGAAGGTCAGTCAAGAGGGCATTTCTCTGACAGGTCTTGGGAGAACCCCAAAGGGGATGATGTGCGTTAAAGTCACCAAGTAGCAAAAATGGGGGAGATAGCTGCCCAATAAGCTGAAGGGAGTCTGCCCTGGTGACATCGAATGACGGAGGGACATAAATGGTACAGAGGGAAAAAGTCAGGTGGGGAAGAAAAAGGCGAACGACAACAACTTGAAGATGGGTA
Source organism: Schistocerca nitens (assembly GCF_023898315.1). Lineage (NCBI taxonomy): Eukaryota > Metazoa > Arthropoda > Insecta > Orthoptera > Acrididae > Schistocerca > Schistocerca nitens. The sequence continues at coordinate 278,001,269 of NC_064618.1, read as the reverse complement.
GTCAGGAAGATGGGTTGATTACGAATGTCTTCCCATATGAGCAGCATGATGCCACCATGAGATGGAATGCCGACCTCAGGGGGAAGCTCAAAATGAATTGGTAGGAGATGTGAAAGCTCAAAGTGGTCGTGAGGGCGCAATTTAGTTTCCTAAAGGCAGAGTACAAGGGGACGCTGGGATGCTAAAAGTAGCCGTAAATCCTCTTTGTGGGACCAAAGGCCATGAATGTTCCATTGGAGGAGAGTCATGACGAGGAAGAGATGTAGGGGTGTAACCTCAGTGGCTGCCACTGAAGAGTCACTACTACAGGGCACAGAGGCAGGATGATCCTGCTCCATGGGGCCCACAGAAGCATCGGCTTGCTTGTGCAGTCCAATGCTGAAAAACAGTTGGTGGTGTGCACCGGCAACATGGAGGCTAGGTATCACATGACATCACCGTCGAAGACGATCTTCGAGTTCGTGAAGGAGGAGACCGTTTGCCTTTGGTGGACTTCTTCGAGCCTTTCCGGTTAGAGGAAGACTGGGGCGTTGTTTGGCTGGAGGGACAAAGGAAGTCTTCACAGGAGTACTCCTCCCATCCTTTCTGGCCTACCGGTTGTGTGTCTGGTGGCTTCGCCCCTTGAGCCAAGAGTCTGACGGCTTGTTGCCCACAATGGCGATGCTACCTTGACATTGGGCGATTTCACAACCTCAGAGCTGAATTTGAGGTTGCATGCCTGCGTGGCACTTTTTCTTTACCTGGATCTCTTGGACAGGACGCTCAGCAAGATAAACAGGAAAATCCTGAGATGAGGTGGCATGGTCCCCATTGCAGTTGATACAGCACAGAGAAGGAGGCGGACAATCGCCCTCGTGCGCGTCCCTACCACAGATGACACATTTGGCTGGCTTTTGACAAGACATTATAGTGTGGTTGAAACAAGGACACTGGTAGCAGCACATCAGGTTCGGAATATACGGATGGACTGTGATAATTTCAAAGGGTGCTTTGACTTTGGACAAGACGGAAGCACCACTCTATCAAAGGTGAGAAGAAAAGTGCGGGTGGGTACTAAGGAGGAATCTACCTTTTTCGTTACATGATGGATGGCAATGATGCTCTCATCAGAGAAATAAGATTGGATGTTGATCTCAGTTAGATCATTGAGAAGCCTGGTGTAAATTACACCATGGGTAAAGGGTAGCCACAGAGAAGCGAGGCAGCAAGCAGTTGTCGTGCTTGAGAATCAGAAGCAGTCTCCAAAAGCAAAGTGCCATTCGTAAACGAGAGCAGGATTTCATATGGCCGACAATTGCATCAATACCTTTCTGAATAATAAATGGATTTACCGTAGCAAAGGACTGACCATCTTCAGTACGTGAGACCACGGGGAACTGTGGTGCACTGGGAAGGGTCTTTGAACCAGTAGCCTCATGATGTTGATTGTGAAGATGATTGACTCACTGCGAGGCAACCCCCATGATTGCCAGCATATCCGATGACGCACTCCTTCCAACTGGGGGTCCCCTTCACAAGGGGGCGCACCCCCGCCTTAGGTGATTTTTCACACCTCAGGTCACACCTCCTGAATACATGATAGAGGGATCAATCGGCAATTTGGGAAGGTTGCAGCTCAGGGAATCACCCCTCCCTGGGCCTGGCCTATACCAGGGGGTATGTGCGAACCCTACCTGTCGACCCGGAGCTGGGAATTATGCGTTACCCAGTTACCTGTTATGCATGGATCGGCCTTCAGGAGCGCACAAGGAGGAAGAAGGAAAAAAGGAACCTCAAATGCCAAAGCGAAGGAACGAGAGGTGAAGGGAAACAAAGAAAGGAAATGGGAGCGAAAAACAAAGGTGAGACTGTTCTTGTGTCAGTGACAGACAATGCAGAACATTCCCAGTAACATCCCAAACATGTTCCTCGAGTGAGGGGAGAAAGAATAGCAAGAGGATAGACACACAGAACAGAAGGGATTAAATGCTGCAAAGGCTGGGGCCCTGTGGTAGCCAAGCAAGAACCTGCCAAAGAGTGGTGAGCCCCCGGGGGTGGGGGGTGGGGCGAGGGGTAGGGCGGTGTCCACCAGGACAAATGGTAGCCACCAAACTGAGGTGAAGAGCACAGCAGACCACCTTGAGGAACAACATGCAACTGAATGTAACACACCTGATTTAAATGTCTGCTTCACAACCCAAGCCATCTGAATCCTTCTCTCCACCACCAGCTTTCCTGAAACGCACAGATGGGAGTTACCCTTGCAACACGTTCTTCATTCCCGTAATTATCCTGGCCTCAAACTATGGTAACATACTGTTCCCACACCCTCCACCCAACAGTTTTGAGACTTCTATCCTATCATCTTCTCCCCATTCTCATCTCCCACCCTGTTTATTTGCAGGCCTCTACCAACGCATCTGCCCATCTTACCCCACTCCTCTCCTTTATGCTACTTTTCTCACCACCTCCATTTCCCACAACCTCCTGATGCTGCACTTGTTGGTAGTCTAATCCCTTCACACTCCACCAGACAGTGTTCATCTCTCTCCCCACTCGTACACTAATATGCTTCCCCCTCCCCAACCCCTCCAGATTGCTGCTTGCACCCCACATGATAGCTGCATTCCGGCCCAAAAATGTTGGCAGTCGTGTGTGTGTGTGTGTGTGTGTGTGTGTGTGTGTGTGTGTGTGTGTGTGTGCGCGCGCGCGCCTCCCTTTTACTGATGAAGGCTGTTGCCAACAGCTTTATGTAAGTATTTATTAATGGGGCCTGTCTGCTGCTTGACATGTCTTCTTTACAGTAAGTAGCAATGTGTCTTTTCCTACACTGTTCAAAAAAGAAGGAAAATGCATAAAAGAATTTCGGCAGCTGTCATCATTTCCACACCAAAAAACTCTCCCCCATACAGCTTGGCCAGCTGTGGATAGCTTATCTACAATTATGACAACTCCCTTGTTCAATATGTTGAAGTACTCATGAGGGCTTTCGCTGAAACACATTACTCCCCAAACCCAGTCTGCAAACGGATTTCAATGCAATATCCTCACACACCCCTTATGCACAAAAAGAGCAAGCAAGTCACAAAGGAGTGCCCTCGTCATCTCCAAATATCGCCCTGGATTGGAAAAACTGAATCATATCTTTCGCCAAGAACTGTCATCTATCATCATGCCCTGAAATGAGGGAAATCCTACCTGAGATCCTTCCCACTCCTCCTAAAGTGGCATTTTGCCACCAATACAACCTACACAACATCTTAGTCATCTCTGTGCCACTCTCACTCCCAAGACCCAGGTGCAAGACCTGCCCAATCCACCCACCCACCACTTCCTACTCCAGTCCTGTCACATTCTTATCCTATCTCACCGGAAACAGGAAAAGCAGCCATTTCATACAACAACACTGCTGCAATAACTGCACGACTTCTTATGTCAGCATGACAACCAACTACCTGTCCATCAGAATGAATGCCCATTGCCAAACTGTGGCCAAGAACAAAGCTGACCACGTAAATGGCACAACATGCTCAGTTTCAACGGCTGTTTCACTAACAGGGCCCTGTGGGTCCTTTCCTCCATCACCAGCTTTTCTGAACTAAGCAGACAGAAGTTATCCTTGCAACACATCCTTCGCACCCATAGTCCTCCTGGTCTCAGTCTCCATTAACCTACTACCCCCAAACTTCTACCCATTAGTTTCCCCTTCCTCTGCCCCAAGCTGCTAGCTACCCCTCCCCAATCCCTGTAGGCCTAGCTGGTTCCTGCCTCTATCCCCCTCTACCCACCCACAAATCCTATCCCACCTACTGAACTGCAATACTACCACTGTGTGTCCAGCTGGCATCATGTAGGGGCACAGTGTGTTTATGCAGGTATGTTTGTGTGTGTATCTAACTCAAGGAAGGTTTCATTCCAAAAGCTAGGTCAACTACTCAATGTTTCTGCTTTTTTCTGAGTAGTCCCCTTTACTCCTATTATAGTTTATATAGTTTTATAACCGCTGATTGTAAACATTCTTAGAGTACACTTTAAACAAGCAACATGCAGTTTTTAGCCTATTTTTCTTTAAGAATACAAATAACAATACCAAATATAACAAACTATTTATCTCAACCTCTTACAAGCAAATTTCATGAATTGGGCCTCTTTGATTTTCTTCATATTTACAGGACTTGAATGTCAATGTAAAGACATCAGTTTCTCACAGCAGTATTATGTAGTTCTCAAAAAAAATCCTAGAAGTAGTGTTTGAAAATATGAAAATTTTGAGCGCTGTTAAGTGTAAAGTTTTCAACAAACTGAGTTCTGTGGCTGAGTGGGCAGCAGTTTGGACTCATAACCACAGGGTCACTGGTTTGTCTTTCTTTAAAACTTGAATTCATATTTAGTATCAAACTGAAATATTAACTTACAAATACTGACATGAACCATAATAAACCTTGATTCACAATAAATTAAATATATTTAGTAATACAATATTTGTGTTTTTTGTTACATTCATTAATCAGGCAGGAAGACCAGAGAATTTAAAAAGGGAAACGGATAGGCTAAAGTTAGATATAGAGAGAATTAGTGAAGTGTGCTGGTAGGAAGAACAACATTTCTGGTAAGGTGTGTACATGATTATAAACCTAAAATCAAATAGGGGTAATGCAGGTGTAGGCCCAATGATAAATAGGAAAATAGGAACATGGGTAAGCTACTACATACAGCATAGTGAATGTATTACTGTAGCTGTGATAGACATGAACCCAATATTCCCCACAGCAATATAAGTTTGTATGTCAACTAGCTCTGAAGACAATGAAGAGATTGAAAGAATGTACAATGAAATAAAAGAAATTATTCATAAAGTTAATGCAGAGGAAAATTTAATTCAGATGTGGAATTGGAATTTGATGATAAGAAAAGGAAGAGAAGTAAAAATCGTTGGAGAATATGGACTGGTTAAAAGGAATGAAAGAGGAACCCACATGGTAGAATTTTGCACAGAGCATAAGTTAATAATTGCTGACACTTAGTTTGAGAATTGTGTAAAAATGTTGTATAGATGGAAGAGACCTGAAGACACTGGGAGGTATCAAACTGATTATATAAGGGTAAGGGGGTGATTTAAAAAGCAGATTTTAAGCTGCAAGACATTTCCAGGTGTAGATGTGGACTGTGATCATAATTTACTGGTTACAAATTGCAAGTTAAAACTTGCAAAATTGCAAGAAGGTAGGATATTAAAGAAACAATTTTGGAGGAAGCATTAGGCAACGACTGCCTGCACTGGAGAAAAAAATATAATGGATGGTGAATGGGTATCTTTGAAAGATGAAAAAGTGACAGCAGCAGAGGATCAGTAGGCAAAAAAACAAGGCCTTGTAGAAATCTTTGGATAACACGAGAGAGACTGAATAAGATGAATGGAGAAAATATAGAAATCAGGCAAATTCAGCAATGAAAGGAAACACAGACACCAAGAAACTGATATTGGCAGGAAGTGCAAAATGGCTAGAGGACAAATGCAAGGTTGCGGAAGCATCTATCTATAAACAGAGGAAAATGCTCGACCACCAGATCTGTCTCCAATCAAGCACATATGGGACATTACCGGATGACAACTCCAGTGTCATCCACAATCAGCATTAACCGTCTCTGTATTGACCAACCAAGTGCAATAGGCATGGAACTCCATCCCACAAACTGACATCCGGCACCTGTACAACATAATGCAGGCAGGTCTGCACATTTGCATTCTACATTCTGGCAGTTACGCCAGTTAGCAATGGCCAGCATTTCACATTTGCAATGGCTTATCTTGCACTTACATTAACTTGTTATCTTGCAATGTTTATCACTTAAATATTTTGCCTAGGCAAGTATATTCCCTAAATATCATTGATCTATGTTAATTATTTTTTTGATGCTGCTTTTTTTTCTGTTAATGTAGATACTGCCTATAGGAAGAGTAAAGAGACCCTCAGAGAAAAGAGAAGTGACAGTATGTATATCAAGAGCTCAAATGGCAAGTGCCTACAGTAAGCCATGAAGGAAAAGCTAAAAGGTGGAATGAATATACAGAGCAGATCTACAAGGGAAATAAACTTGAAGACAATATTATCAAAAGAGAAGAGAAATTAGATGAAGATGGAATAGAAGATACGATACTGTGAGAAGATTATGACTTAGCACTGAAAGATTTCAGTTGTAACAAAAACCGTTAAGAAGATAATATTCTATTGGAATTATTAAGTTCATTCTCAGAGCTAGGAATGACAAAGCTGTCCTTCCTTGTGTGCAAGATTTATGGAACAGGAGAAAGAGCTTCAGACTTCAAGACGATTGTAATAATTCAGTTCCAAAGAATGCAGGTGCCAACACGTGTGATAATTACCAAACTATCAAGTTAATAAGTCATGGTTGCAAAACAGTGACACAAATTATTTACAGGAGAATGGGAAAGCTGGTAGAAGCTGACCTTGGAGAAGATCAGTTTGGGTTTCAGAGAAATGAAGAAACACATGAAGCAATACTGACTATATGACTTAGCTTAGATAAAGGCAAATTTACATTTGTAGCATTTGTAGGCTTAGAGAAAGATCTTGACAATGATGACTGGAATGCAGTCTTTGAAATTTTGAAGCTAACAGGGATAAAATACAGTGAGTGAAATGCTATATACAGCTTGTACAAAAACCAGATAGCAGTTACACATAAGAGTCAAAGGACATGAAAGCGAAGCAGTAGTTGAGAAGAAAGTGAGGATATTGAAGCCTATTGCCGATGTTATTCAGTCTGTACATTGAGCAAGTAGTAAATGTAACCAAAGAAACACTTGGAGAAAGAACTGAAGTTCACTAAGAAGAAATGAAAACTGTGACACTGTAATTCTGTTTGAGATAGCAAATGACTTGGAAGAATACTTGAACAGAATATAGTGTCTCGGAAAGATGTTACCCTTATAATGTCAACAGAAGTAAAATAAGGATAACGGGATGCAGTAAAATTAAATAATGTGATGCTGAGGGAATTACGCTAAGAAATGAGACGCTAAAAGTAATAGATGAGTTTTGCTATTTTGACAGTAAAATAAATGATGGTACAAGTAAAGGGATATAAAATGCAGACTGGCTGTAGCAAGGAAAGCATTTCTGACAAAGAGGCATCTGTTAGCACACAAAACAGAAAAAAAATTGTAAATGTCAGGAACTATTTCCTGACTGTATTTATCTGAAGTGTAACCTTGTAAGGAATTGAAAAAGTGGATGATAAGCAGTTAAGACAAAAAGAAGAAGAATGCTGAACATTGGATGGGTTGATTGCGTAACTAACGAGGAAGTATTAAATCAAACTGGGGTGAAAACAAATTTGTGGCAAAACTTGACTAAAAGAAGGGGTCAGCCATCAGGACACATTCTAAGGCATCAAGGAATTATCAGTTTGGTGCTGGAGTGAAATGTGGGAGGTAAAAATCGCAGAAAGACACCAAGGGATGACTACAGTGAGCAGGTTCAAACCGATGTAGAATGCAGTAATTATCTGGGGGTGAAGAGGCCAGCACGGAACAAGCAAAGGTGGACAGCTGCACCAAATGAATCTTTGGACTGAAAATAACAATAATATTAATTAAATCTGAAAATATCATTTTCATTAAAATTATGAATACAATCAACATTTGTTAATTAACATTTCAGTTTATTAATGAATATTGAATTCAAATAAAAGCTTTAAAAATCAGCACCAAACCACTGACCTCATGGATATGAGACTGGAGGAGGAGGAGGAGGAGGAGGAGGAGGAGGAGGAGGAGGAGCAGCAGCAGCAGATTATTATTTAACATCTCTTAGACAACGAGCACATTAGAGATGGGGCACAAGCTCAGATTAGGGAAGAATGGAGAACGAAAGCAGCTGTGCCCTTTTGAAGGAACCATCCTCGCATTTGCCTTAAGTAATGTAGAGAAATCATGGAAAATCTAATCAGAATGGCTGGACACGGGTTTGAACCGGTGTCCTCCCGAAGGCGAGTCCAGTGTGTCAACCACAGTGCTACTCTTCTCAGTATGAGACTAGACTGCCACACTCTAAGCTGTAGGCAATATCAGTACTTCAGTTGAAAGGTCTTGCATTTATTAGCACTTTGAAAAAATTGATGTCTGTGCACTGACTTTAAATTCTTACACGTATGAAGAAGATCGAAGAGGGCCAGTCCATTAAGGTCCCCTTTTTAGTTCATTTATTTGCATGACAGTGGTTGCACTTATTCTCTGCAAGCATTGTGAGCCAATTTTATACAACAAATGTAATTTTCTCCAACTTACTTTGTTGCTCATTTAGGAATTTGAACTGAATTATAAAAAAAATGTTTCTTACCTTGCGAAGAAAACATTCGCCTGTTACTAGCAATGATGGCAGCATTTTCATGAAAAGAATAGTATTCTATTAAATGAGATCCTGCGCAGTATGATGAATGAGTCCGCTTTCGAAAATGAGCATTTGCTATTTTGCAGCTCAGACGGAAAAGCTCACTGTGAGCAGTCATTTGTACAAATCTGAAAAAAGAAATAATTTCAAAAATCGTTTTTGTATGCACCCAAAAGGAAATAAGTAAAATATGACGATAAAGAAAAGGACATGAGGTCGTGAAGTACTAAATAATACTTGGGGCAGAAGATATGGAAGTAGACAACTAGAGGCACCAACATTAACAGAAGTCACATCACACTGAAAGATGCTGTAGATTTGACTTCCCACAAGTTTCTAAAATGCATGTATTGGAAGTGAGGTTTGAGATGGTACATACAATGTAATCCAGTTTCTGTTAAGCAGAGATACCTTGCAGAAGGTAATGTGTGTTATCAATACAGGACAACTATCTGCATCTACTGATTCTCACCATGGTTTCATTATCATTATGTTGAGAAGGAATAGTGAGCAGTATTTGCATATATACTAATGCAATACATATGCTACCAGTGGTTCACCGTGTCCATCACAGAACTGATTGAAGCCCTATAGCCTGGAGCAGGATGGATTCTATGATGATCTCAGACAGTTCGTAAGAGTTATATTGGCTGGAGAACTGTATGTCCTCTAAATTAGCCAAACACAACATACGGTACATGAAAGAACTACTCATACAGTGGAGTACAGGTGATGGGCAAATGTGTGTGGTAAGCCCTAGAGAAACTAATTAAGCAGAAAATAAACATCCTAACAAATCAGGGTGGGGGGAATATGACTTTGGTATTAGTTTGGCAGACTTACTACATAAGCAATAACTACTTACACAAGTCAAGCTGTATTGTTGGGAGGGAGGGAGAGAGAGAGAGAGAGAGAGAGAGAGAGGGGGGGGGGGGGGCAAGGAATCACTGACAATACATTATGACGTACTTGTGGACTCAGAATGAGTGAGATAGGAAAAAGAGAGTACTGGCATTTTTTGTGTGTGTGTGTGTGGGGGGGGGGGGGGGGGCTAAGAAACTAAGAATACGAGCAGATACAGTGGCAAGCAATCCCTCTTCCAATACCCTGGAGTTTTTGGTAAGGGCTAAGCAGATAGGCACTATGATACAGATTCAGACCACATCAAATTCTCCAGTACCATTCCCTCTCACATTCTGTACATTCCACACAATACAGCAATCATCCACCAAATATACTAACCCAGGCCACTATTCCAGTGTACCATCTACAAATTAAATAATACTGCATACCCACTGAATAACTTGACAAGTACAAAGAGAAAATATGAGTTAACTGTACCCAGTTACAACTGTGACTGAATACAGTAAAGTTGTAGTTTCCGTTGATAATCATAACAGTCACAGTACAAAATAACTAAAAATGTTCACATTTAAAATTTCACCACAATTGTTCTTACCCTCCCAAAATGGATTTCCAACACCTACTCACCCTACAAAATTTCTTGTCTACTGCTGTACCACTCCAATGTCAAAATACCTTGCTCTGTGAATCATCTTCCCCTGCCACACCCCAGCTGAAAACCAGTTGCACTACCTCCTGCTCTAACCATCCAAGTAGAGGTGGTTGTTGTTGTTGTGGTCTTCAGTCCTGAGACTGGTTTGATGCAGCTCTCCATGCTACTCTATCCTGTGCAAGCTTCATCTCCCAGTACCTACTGCAATATACATCCTTCTGAATTTGCTTAGTGTATTCATCTCTTGGTCTCCCTCTACGATTTTTACCCTCTGCGCTGCCCTCCAATACTAAATTGGTGATCCCTCGATGTCTCAGAACATGTCCTACCAAATGATCCCTTCTAGTCAAGTTGTACCACAAACTCCTCTTCTCCCCAATTCTATTCAGTACCTCCCCATTAGTTATGTGATCTACCCATCTAATCTTCAGCACTCTTCTGTAGCACCACATTTCGAAAGCTTCTATTCTCTTCTTGTCCAAACTATTTATCGTCCACGTTTCACTTCCATACATGGCTACACTCCATACAAATACATTCAGAAACAACTTCCTGACATTTAAATCTATACTCGATGTTAACAAATTTCTCTTCTTTAGAAATGCTTTCCTTGCCATTGCCAGTCCACATTTTATATCCTCTCTACTTCGAACATCGTCAGTTATTTTGCTCCCCAAATAGCAAAACTCCTTTACTACTTTAAGTGTCTCATTTCCTAATCTAATTCCCTCGGCATCACCTGACTTAATCTGACTACATTCTATTATCCTCGTTTTGCTTTTGTTGATGTTCATCTTATACCCTCCTTTCAAGACACTGTCCATTCCGTTCAGCTGCTCTTCCAAGTCCTTTGCTGTCTCTGACAGAATTACAATGTCATCGGCGAACCTCAAAGTTTTTATTTCTTCTCCATGGATTTTAATTCCTACTCCAAACTTTTCTTTTGTTTCCTTTATTGCTTGATCAATATACAGATTGAATAACATCGGGGAGAGGCTACAACCCTGTCTCACTCCCTTCCCAATCACTGCTTCCCTTTCATACCCCACGACTTTTATAATTGCCATCTGCTTTCTGTACAAATTGTAAATAGCCTTTCGTTCCCTGTATTTTACGCCTGCCACCTTCAGAATTTGAAAGAGAGTATTCCAATCAACATTGTCAAAAGCTTTCTCTAAGTTTACAAGTGCTAGAAACATAGGTTTGCCTTTCCTTAATCTTTCTTCTAAGGTAAGTCGTAAGGTCAGTATTGCCTCACGTGTTCCAACATTTCTACGGAATCCAAACTGATCTTCCCCGAGGTCAGCTTCTATCAGTTTTTCCATTAGTCTGTAAAGAATTCATGTTAGTATCTTGCAGCCATGACTTATTAAACCTATAGTTCGGTAATTTTCACATCTGTCAACACCTACTTTATTTGGGTTTGAAATTATTATACTTTTCTTGAAGTCTGAAGGTATTTTGCCTGTCGCACACATCTTGCTCACCAGATGGTAGAGTTCTGTCAAGACTGGCTCTCCCAAGGCTATCAGTAGTACTAATGGAATGTGGTCTACTCCGGGGGTCTTGTTTCTACTCAGGTCTTTCAGTGCTCTGTCAAACTCTTCTCGGAGTATCATATATCCCATTTCATCTTCATCTACATCCTCTTCCATTTCCATAATATTGTCCTCAAGTACATCGCCCTTGTATAGACCCTCTACATACTGCTTCCACCTTTCTGCTTTCCCTTCTTTGCTTAGAACTGGGTTTCCATCAAAGCTCTTGATATTCATGCAAGTGGTTCTCCTTTCTCCAAAGGTCTCTTTTAAATTTCCAGTAGGCAGTATCTATCTTACCCCTAGTGAGATAAGCCTCTACATCTTTACATTTGTCCTCTAGCCATCCCTGCTTAGCCATTTTGCACTTCCTGTCGATCTCATTTTTGAGACTTTGTATTCCTTTTTGCCTGCTTCATTTACTGCATTTTTATATTTTCTCCTTTCATCAATTAAATTCAATATTTCTTCTGTTACCCAAGGGTTTCTACTAGCCCTCGTCTTTTTACCTACTTGATCGTCTGCTGCCTTCACTACTTCATCCCTCAGAGCTACCCATTCTTCTTCTACTGTATTTCTTTCCCCCATTCCTGTCAATTGTTCCCTTATGCTCTCCCTGAAACTCTGTACAACCTCTGGTTCTTTCAGTTTATCCAGGTCCCATCTGCTTAAATTCCCACCTTTTTGCAGTTTCTTCAGTTTTAATCTGCAGTTCATAAACAAAAGATTGTGGTCAGAGTCCACATCTGCCGCTGGAAATGTCTTACAATTTAAAACTTGGTTCCTAAATCTCTGTCTTACCATTATATAATCTATCTGATATCTTCTAGTATCTCCAGGATTCTTCCATGTGTACAACCTTCTATCATGATTCTTGAACCATGTGTTAGCTATGGTTAAGTTATGCTCTGTGCAAAATTCTACCAGACGGCTTCCTCTTTCATTTCTTTCTCCCAATCCATATTCACCTACAATGTTTCCTTCTCTCCATTTCCTACTCTCGAATTCCAGTAACCCATGACTATTAAATTTTCATCTCCCTTCACTACCTGAATAATTTCTTTTATCTCATCATACATTTCATCAATTTCTTCATCATCTGTAGAGCTAGTTGGCATATAGACTTGTACTACTGTAGTAGGCATGGGCTTCGTGTGTATCTTGGCCACAATAATGCGTTCACTATGCTGTTTGTAGTAGCTTACCCGCACTCCTATTTTTTTATTCATTATTAAACCTACTCCTGCATTAGCCCTATTTGATTTTGTATTCATAACCCTGTATTCACCTGACCAAAAGTCTTGTTCCTCCTGCCATCGAACTTCACTAAAACCCACTATATCTAACTTTAACCTATCCATTTCCCTTTTTAAATTTTCTAACCTACCTGCCCGATTAAGGGATCTGACATTCCACGTTCCGATCCGTAGAACGCCAGTTTTCTTTCTCCTGATAAGGACGTCCTCTTGAGTAGTCCCCGCCCGGAGATCCGAATTGGGGACTATTTTACCTCCGGAATATTTTACCCAAGAGGACGCCATCATCATTTAATCATAGAGGTAGAATCACTTAAAAACAGCTATGCCATATACTACTTCACTCTGTAGTTTTGTGCATGGATGAGATTGTGAAAATCTGTATATAGACCTACACATGAAAAATCACTTATGAAGCTCTGAATTAGTACAAGCTTAATCTCATTGTTGCACCCTTTGCAACTCACACTCTCTGGAAACTCGACAAAACACTACTTTCTCTAAATTCCAAGTGAAACCAGTTCCTAAATTACATATTTTTAGACCTGTAAAACACTTCTGATAGCGATCACAAAATTATTTTTACACGGATTGAATGATGGATGGCTGATTAATGGATGGTTTTGATCAGTGCTTCATGCACGACCATAAGAACAGCAGACTCCGCTTTCTTTGTGTGTCCATAAGATTTGATTTAATTTCTTGCTGTAAGCTGTTGGACAAATATAGACTGATCATATTAGAAATGGTCTAGCAGGATGAGGTCTGGGTTACAGAATTTTATGTATGAATGTACTAACTTTGGCAGACATTTGTAGGGAAGACAAATTCTCTGCAACTATGAAACTGTAGCTGGTTCAATCTGGGGAAGCTGATGACAATGATTTTGATTTCAAATTCATTGAACGCTTCTGTTATAAAATATCTTTATACACGTTTTGTGAATCTCCAGAATAATGAAGCCTCTGGCAAATATTTTAGTAACTAGTGTCGATCATAACTTGGCTCCTATGTATGGATTTAGCATTACTGTTGATGTCATACATGCAACTTAAGTTATTCCCATTGGTGTACTTAACACTTATACTACAATACGATCAATAATGCTTACATTTATTGAACTGATGAATTTTATATCAAAACAGCATTGCTCGACAGCGCAACGTAACACAGAAGAGTGATATACTAAGTGCTAATACAAGACAAACATTCTTTGCCAAATTTTTGACTAAAGTGCAGCACCTAACCTATAAAAACAAAATGACTCAAAGAATTTCAAATAGCTTTACAGCAAACTATTCACATTATCTGCGAGAGAAAAGATTAAGCGTTCTCTTATGTTGACATGATATAAACAATACTGAAGCTGCACTTCACCCACTATCATCCGCACCCGAACAGGCGAGCACCTGCTGAACACTCATGCGCGTCCACGACCTACCCAGTTACCCTTCGGCGATGGACATACAATCTGTAATGTTGGTGACAGTGTTGACAAACGAAAGTGTACTCGTGGACAAATGATATCCAATAATACAAAAGGAAAGATGGCTGCCAATGGATGACTGTTGGAATTGAGGAAGAAATAGCAAGTTGTGTGAACTGATGAAATGGAAGAGTACCGTTAGTCATTAGATGGAATACGCAAGACATTTAAGTCGGGTGCAGCCACTGTGAAGAGGTAGTCAGTCATGGGTGGACCACAGGAAAGTATAGACACTGATGCTTGTTGTGAAGAAAGTGGATTCAAACCTCAAAAAGAAATAGTTTTCAACAAACTATTACCGTTTGCAAAGGAGCTAGAAGAAGATGCAACACGACTGCTATCAGATATTAAAGCGAACATTGGAAAATCAGTGTTGTTACGTGAACTGCGACCAGGTTGTGGAATTTGGACAGCAAGACTTTCCAAGTAAGTTTAGTAACTTAAATGTTAACCAGTGTTATATATGTACCTCTTTTTCAAATCTGTAGGCTATAGTGAGCGACAAGTTTGTTCATTATGTAAACATACAACGTCATTGTCATCGCAGAGGTGAATAATATTGGCATATTTGCATTCCGCTAAAGAAGTTCGTATACATTACAATCAGATTGCTGTTACCTTTGTACGGAACAGCAATACATACAAAATTTGCCATTACAGAATCGCTCACATGTAAAATGACACAGTTAAACACCAATTTTTATGGCGTTCGACTTAGAAATGTTGCATGATGTTACTGCATCTTTAAAGAGAATTGGAAAAAGATCATGTTTTTATCGATCTTACGTTTCTAATTGTTGGAAGTTATACGGTTTATTTACCAATTACTTTTTACATGAAGTTGACCTCCAGAAACTTAAGCTTTTACCTCTCAACTTTATAATGCACATTATGGTCGATAACAGTTCATTTTACACCAATGGTTTGCTAACAGTAAATACCATATAATATTGTAATGTTATACTTGCGTATGCTACTTAAGAGAAGAAGGTGTATACCAGTACCAAAGGATATGCATTCATTGCGAGTTCTGACATTTACCCCCCCCCCCTCTCTCTCTCTCTCTCTCTCTCTCTCTCTCTCTCTCTCTCTCTCTCTCTCTCTCTCTCTAAGAGACTTTGGTTTATCTATTCCATTCAATTTTTTGCCGTGTTTCACAATTATTGAAAACAATAGAAAAGTAGAGACAACAAATCACCATGCAGAGTTTGTGGCAGTTGACCATGGCATAAGCAAATGAGAACTGTGAGTACTCAGAGGTGGAGAAGTGGGTTGGGGGAACAAGCCCTCTTGCAGTGCTGGTAGCCTGTGTCCATATTGTATGCTCGTGCAAAAACAAAACTGACGTAATGGTTACAGGGATTATCAGTTCCTTTTGGTGCTTTGGGGGTCATACTTGGTTTTTCTCATGGTCTGGGATTATTCTCTTCACTCAGTTCAAAATACAAAACGAAAGCGATGCACAATACAAAGCATTCGATAACTGCTACAGTGCAGTTGTTTATTGAGGTTGGCAGTGTTGTAAATGTGATTGTTCAGGTCCAACCTCTATCAGTATCTTAAGATACTATAGATACAGGCCCAGTTAAAAAGTATTTTTCCACATACATGACATCACCTGGTGCCCCTCCCCCTTCCATTTCCCTTGTACACTTGTCGCCCATGTCGGTTTTCGCTACTAATTGTGATAAGCAGTGTATACAAATCTTCCACTTGGGGACACCTGTCACCCCTCTCGGCTTGGCACCCCAAGTGGTATCTGCAAACAACCTAAGATGGCTGCTCAGATTGTCTCCTAAATCGTTTATATAGATAAGGAACAGCAAAAGGCCTATAACCCTACCTTGATGAATGTGAGAAATCACTTCTGTTTTACTCAGTTACTTTTTTGTCAATTACTATGAACTGTGACATCTGTGGCAGGAAATCATGAATCCAGTCACGCAGTTGAGGTGATATTCCATAAGCAATTTCACTACAAGTTACTTATGTGGTACTGTGTCAAAAGCCTTCTGGAAAATTAGATATACAGAATCAATTTGAAATCCATTCTCAAAAACAATCAACACTTTGTATGAGTAAAGAGCTGCTTGTGTTTCACAAGAACGATGTTATTTCCTTGTTGACTGTTTGTCAAAAGACCATTCCCTTCAAGGTAATTCATAATGTTCAAACTCCACGTATGTTCCAAAATACTGCTGCATGTTGACGTTAATGATGAAGGCCTGTAATTTTGTGGATTACTCCAGCTACCTTCCTCAAATATTGGTGTGGCCTGTGCAACTTTTACAGTCTTTGGGTACGGATCTTTCGTCCAGTGAACGATTGTATATGATTGTTAAGTATGGAGCTATTGCATCAGCATTCTCTGAAAGAAACCTACCTGGTATACGGCTTGGACTTGTAGACTTGCTTTTATTGAGTGATTTAAGTTGCTACACTATGAGGACATCTACTTATAAGTTACTCATATTGGCAACAGTTCTTGATTTAAATTCTGGAATATTTACTTCATCTTCTTTGGTGAAGGATTTTTTGAAGTCTTTGTTTATAAACTCTGCTGTGGGACTATGGTCATCGATAGTATTTCCATTTCTAAAGTGCAGAGAAGCCATGGGCGCCCATCTCAGCTCTGTGCCCCGATCGGTGACTTGTTTTGCTTGGGACTTAAACAGTCCTGCAGGGTCATGGCCACAAAATCTCCGAAAGAGAAAATGCATTACTGGTTTTGCACATTGATTAGAACAACAGGGAATAAAGAATAGTACTAGATTTCAGAATGAGGTCCTGGATTCGAGTTCTAGTTCGGCACACAGTTTTAATCTGCTGGAAGTTTTAATGCTCGTAGACGTCTGCAAACATTCCATAAGGAGACAACAATTGAGGTAGATTCCTTCAACAGGCCACACACATGAATAACACCAATGTTTTTTAATATGCTATGATATTGAAATCACTGCTTAAATTGTTTAATGAATGCAGTTTCACGTACTTGCTATGCATAGATATATTTACGTAACAGAATTGCGTTTTATTTTGACATGTGGATTGTGTGACATTCAGCTGACCGTAATTGTTTTGTTCAAACAAATTTTGGGCTTGCATTCAGACATTGTTAACTTCATCCCGTAATATTTCGACTGGGCGTCTGCCAGCCATCTTCAGGTGAGCCATTGAAGACTGATGAAGACTTGCACCATTCCACAATATATAGCACACTGCAAGTGTCCTGTGCAAGCATCTGCATAAGGTCACACATCTTTTTGTGGGCAACAGTTTGTTTAAAAGCTATCTAAGGTTGCAGGCCTTTTGGGATCAGTGAAAGACGTCTTGCTATTGCGGAAGACCCAAATTTACAAAGTACCTTGTCATTGTGGTGTAGCTCACATAGGGCAGACCACACACACACACTTTCAAAGAACGCTGCACTGAACATCAATATTGCACCCGCCTTTTGTAACCAATCAAGTCTGCTATTGCTGAACACTGCATTTCCTGTAGATATTCAATGCAGTATGACAGGACTATGATTCTGACCACAGCAACATCTTTTTGGGACTTCATTATTAAAGATTCCATGGGAATATGCCTTAATGAACTGTGATGGCTACCAGTTGAACAGTGCATGGAACCCCATTATCTCCTTGACTTGTTCTGATCAAAGACAACAGAGTGCGCCAATGCCCATGGTGAGCACCAGTGCAGAGGATAGCAGAGTTCTGTGTTTCCACAAGCAAGAGCACTGCCGCCAGGAAGTGTGGTCCATCTGCCAATTTGATTTTAAAGCATGTGTGGAATACTTGCAGTGGACTATATTTTATGCAATGGAGCAAGTCTTCATCAGTATTCGATGGATCACCTGAAGATGGCTGGCAGCTGCACAGTCGAAATATCATGGAATTAGTTAGACAACGACCGACTGCAGGCCCAAGATTTGTTTGAACATTCAATTCACCGGGAAAATTTTAAAATTCATAGTTGTTGCTTTTTCACATTTGAGAGTATATTTTCACTTCGCTGATGAGAGCAATGGGAGGAAGGGGTATATTCAAAAAATAACTGCTAAAGCCTTTTTATACCTTCAAAACTAACAGAAAATGCACTGTCTTGGGGTAAATGTACTGCAGTCTGTAAGCAGCAGATTCATGTGTGTCTAGAGTCTGGGTTGTATTACACAGGAAAGTCAAGCTGCCATTTCAAGAACTTGATTTGTTTTGTGTGTGAGGCTGATTGGTAGTCCCTATCAGGAAATATGTCTGTGGACCAGGCTGAGAATCACGAATATATTCTTAATAACTCTTAAATTTTTGAGTTTTCTAGATCCAGTGTGAGAAAATTGGTATTGAGGATATTGCTTTAGTATTTACACAGGTGCAGTGTTTGATCTGAGGCAAGACTTATGGGTAAGACCAACATTTCTAATGGAACTGCATCCTTTTTTTGTGGCATTTGAAAGGATTTTTTAAGAGAATTTCAACCACATAATGTATGGGACTTGATCAAATAGCATCAAGATAACAGAAACGCAAACCACTGCCCCACAGTTAGGAGAAGAGGTTTCACAAACATCTGTCCTTTTGTACCAAATTAGTGCAAAAACATAACTTGGGTATGGTTCTTGTGTTATCTATGCTCTCGAAGCCTATCAGTTTGTGTTCTGCTGTTGTAGCAGTCACGTAACTTACTTTTAAAGCTATCAAGGCATTCACAATGTAAAAGGCAGCTGAAAACGTTAATAATGTTTATGGTGAATGTCACAAAACTATTAGCGCAGTGGTGGAGTTGTATGCTGAAGAGTATACAGATCATGCCAAGCACTTACAATCTTTCTTTGCAAACATTATAAAAAAAGTTCTGGAAACTGGAAGTAAGAAGAATAAAATACAAGAAGGAAAAAGAAGAGCAATTAGTGCAGGAAATGAAACTAACACTTTAGCAGCAGTAACACAATGCAAATGCCACTAAGTGGCATCTCAGAAGTGCTAGATGGATCAACCAAACTAGTGTTCTGGTAATACTACATTCCATCGCATTCCGTCGTCTCCATATTTCATTGCATCTACAGCTTTATGGCAGTGGCTTTGGGAATTGGTTGCAGTTCACCGAATGTTATCTATGAAAAGTGCTTAGTGGTGTGGCATCTCTGTGCAAAAATTTTTTTAAAGAAGAAGAATTGTTTATGAACCATGCGCAAGACAATCTTCAATGTGCACTAATCGTCAATTGAAAATCCACACTGACACGAAGATGTGGACAAAAACAATGCTCTGGGTCTGTCAGTGTTTAATGCATGTTTTGCAAGACCTGCATCATTGGTTCTTGTTTTATTGATGGGTATCTAAGTACACTCAAGTATCTCAAGCTCCTACAATATGCTGTTGCCCTACTTATTGGAAGACATCCCAGTGGACATAAGGCAATCAGTGTGGTGCTAACATAATGGATATCCCTCCTATTCAGCACTGCAGTGACAGACCATCTTAAGAGAGCATTTGGAAAGCACTGAAACGGTTGTTCAGGAAACACAGAATGGTCTGCACACTCACCAACCTTAAAAATACTATACTTTTATCCGTTGCAAAAAATAAACACGAGGTCTTTTGTGAAACACCGATGACTCACAAAAACATGAAATGCTGTGTAACACAAATGTGTGTTGCTGTTAACTCCATAGGAAAATCATCATGCAGAAATATTTCTCCAGATTCACTTTATAGCGTGTGGCAATTCTTAAGGTCAACATTTTGTGCACTTGGTATGGCAGCAGTAATAATGAACACACGAACCTTACCTGAGTTATGTGTTTAACTACATTTGATATAATATGGCAAACATTTGTGGAACCTCTTCTCCTGACAGCATGACAGTGGTTTATGGTGCTGTTATCCTGATACTACTGACGCAGTCCCATTCATGTATGTCATTGAAATTCTCTGAGAAGCTTTTTTCAAATGCTATAGGAAAAAATTTATAGTTGTGTACAAGAAAAATATGTTGTTTAAGTGTTGGACCACATTAAAGATCTGTTCAAAAACACCATTTTTAGTGCAGTTTGTCTTGCTAAAGGGTTAGGAAAAGTGACATTGATGGCTGGACATAAACACTGTAGTTTTGGATTTTATAAAGAAAAGTATGACTATGCCATTCATGGGGATGTTGGAAGCACTCACTGTCTGAAACCAGTTCTTCATAATTTCTTCCAGTTCCACATATTCAGAGTAACTGACATATTTCATCTTTTTGGCATGTGGTCCACTGTTACTTACACTTTCGAAAATAGTGTCTCAGTTTTTATGATGGTGTTCAGCATAGACATCGGTAACACCTAAACTCTGTGCGAAAACAACATTTTTCATTACGAACTTCAGCTCTTTTGAGAATTTTTACTTTTTTTTAATCTAACAATTTTTCCTCTCTGTTTCTACACTGTTTTCCATTGGACAACTGTGACAGAAAACTGTAAGGTTCTGCTTGAAAGAAAGTGAACAACATTACACGACACACAAAGTTAATCACTTGCACAGTGATTGATGGAAGAAGCTGTGTCGATTGATATTGAGTCACAACTTTGCTGGCACTGCCAATGGTGGATGATAATGTGTTCAGTGCTCTCACAAACCATGAACGAAATCATGTTTCTTGTCACGTCATGTCAGCGGTTGTGTCTGTTAAACTATTTGAATGAATGCTCAAAACATGCATTGAATTGTGGGTGCAGGCCAGTGGGGACAGTGTAATGCTATGGGGCATATTAATGTTCGTTCCCATGGGACCTGTGTTGGTAAACGAAGGCACCATGACAACTGTCTAAACATTATTGTGGATCACCTGCATTCTGCATCCCTTCATGCTTGAACTCTTCCCTGACTGCGACAGGATCTTCCAACTGGATTATTGTACAAGTCACAAGGCCAGAAACATGCCACTGTGGTTGGAGGGAATTGATAGTGAACTCATGTTGCTGTCTTAGCCACCAGATTTGCCTGATCTGAACTCGATGGAACACATCTGTGACAATATTGTGTGCCAATTCCACACACACAAACCGCAGACCTGTAATTCATGGGAATTACATGATCAGTGTGTAGACATTGGTGCCACATACTGCCGGAAACCTACTAAGGACTTAGAACCCATGTCATGCAGAATTGCTGCTGTATTGCATTCCAAACCTGAGCCAACATGCAATTAAGCAAATGGTCATAGTGGTTTGACTCATTAATGTATATCAGAGTTCTGAATTTACTTACCACAGGTTCAACCTGCAATATAGCCAATAAGTAAACGCAAAAGTAAAGAAAGAAAGCATTCATAGCTTTTTGGTAGGGATGAAAGTAAAGGTTACACTCTTTTGGTTTCAAACATTTTTCTGTTGCATGCACATAATTCTTATTGCTCACATTGACTGACTAGCAGTTGCACAGCACACATCGGTTGAAAATGAACTGTAACACTCCATGCATACAGTTTCTGATCACAATGTAAAATCAGCATCTCTCTCTCCCACATGTGAGTTTGAAAAGTGTAATTTTTCCTTCATTATATTTTTGGTAAGAGATGTACAGTATGATTTTTGGTTTTGGTAATATGAAAATTCTTTCTTTAATCACTGAATACCATATTTTCAGTAACTAGTTGTAAAATATTAACTTTAGTTGCAACAATCATGTTTAATGAATTACTTGTCTTTCTCCCAGACATACAGGATGAGGCATAATAAAGAGCGATTTTTAAAAGACTGTTAAGTAAAAACAATTCATTAAATTTTTTGTCATAATCTTAAAATACATGAAAAAGCATTTTCTGCAGTAGTAAAACGTTGGTTATTTTTTGAAGATAACTCCTGTAATATGGTGTCCAATTTGACGCACACATTCCTCCAACCGGACCTTTAAGTTATTCATCACATTGCGCAGCATTGTCAGTGGGATTTGAACAACTTCCTGTTGGATCCACTCCTTCAGGGCTACAATTGTTTGAGGAGGGTTATTTTGGTAAAATTTGCTCTTCAAATAGCTCCACAACAAAAAGTCACATGTTGTGAGGTCCAGTGAACAGAGGGCCATGCAATTCCCCACTTCGGGAGATCACATGATTTGGAAACAAATGATTGACAATATTCATGCTTACTCGACCAATGTGGGAGGTTGCTCCGTCCTGCTGGAAAAAGTCATATTGTTCACTTTGTAGTGTGCAAGTTGTGGCGTAAAAAAGTTTTCCAACATGTCTGCGTATCTCTGTGAAATCACTGTTAAAGCATTGCCAAGGCCATCTTCAAAAAAGTATGGCCCTGTGATCCCTAATGAAGACATGGCGCACCACACAGTAACTTTTGCACAGTGCAGTGGTTGCTGATGCAGTTCTCTGTTAATGTCACTCCAGAACCTAAAGTTCTGGTTGTTCATGTAACTGAAGAGATGGAAGTGAGCTTAATCACTGATCCACAAATGGTTTACAATGTCCTCGTCTTGATTAAACATGTCCAAAAATTCTTAGCAGAACCGGCTACGCCTCACATAATCTGTTTCCTTAAGGGCCTGAACCATTCGAATTTTGTAGGGGTGAAAGTGCAAATCTTGGTGTAAAATTCTTCTTACCGTTCTGTTCGAAATCCCAAGTGTAGCGCTGTGCCAGTGAGGTGAGTGACAAGAGTTTCTCTCAAAGGAAACTATTACACGTTCGATGTTTTCAGGTGTGCGCACCATTTTTGGTCTCCCAGGTTTTGTTTTTGTCATTGACACTGTCTCCTCAAAGTTCTCAACCCACTTTTTAATCACACATGCAGACGGTACTAGCAGATTCCAATTAATGTTGAAATGCTCGCGGAATGCACAGCTTGCTAGCTGGTATGAACTATCGTTTTGATAAAATGCTTTGACAGCATACATATGATGCTGTGGGGTCCAGCACTCCATTATAACTAAATGTTATTTCTTGCCAAATGTAACTGATGCTATCCCATCCACCTCTATCCGATGCAGCTTGATTCACATGCTTTTTAAAATTGCTTGATATTATGCCTCCCTGTATATGGACCCTCCGCCACACACCGTCAGGTGGCTTGCGGAGTATGGATGTAGATGTAGAAGGGTTGAAAACAACTCACAATGTATTTTCATATGTGTAAATTTATGATTTCTTATACAGTGTATCTCCTTTACAGATACATAAAAGTATATGGACTGAAATTTTCAAAAGAAGATCACATAGCATTCATTCATTTGATGTATGAACTAACGACCATTCCTAGCCTGGAACCATGGCTCGTCAGCAAGTTTGCAAATGTTTCAATATGCCTCTTGAAGTAAGATTGTGTTAAATTTGTGGTAAATCTGTACAGTTATTTTAATTAACAAATCCATTATCTTCGTCTCCCTCATCCTCACAATCAATGGGTCTCTCTTAAACTTGGGTGCGAGGAATTCTGGACTCCCTTACAACTTTCTCAGTTGTACCCTTATTTCCTCCCTGAGGAATCTAGGATAGTTTTCTTTTCTAATTTTATATGCCTCTATTGGTAGTTTTAAATTTTGTGTTCTGAAGGTAAGTACTGGCAGCCATTCTGTCTACTATAGTTTTACAGTTATTTTAATCCCATAACCAAGGATTATTTCAATAATCCATCTGTGAAAACTGTTGTCCGTGAAAACCCTATGCATTTAGTAGGTATATTTAATTGATATAATATAGACAAGGGTGGTAAATAAAGGGATTTCTGTAACAAGGGCAAATCAAAAAGTAGCAGCAGACTGTCAGTATTAATGCAATTAACATGTAAGGCATTTGAAACGCCTTGGAAGTGAAAATGCATGCTATGAGAAAGTTTCGGTGTACACCGACAGATATATTATGTTAGAAAGTAATAACTTAAGTCTGGAAACACATCGTAAGTAATGGGTTAGCCGTTCTTTCTGGTATCTTGAGTCCAGCAAGCTATGCAGGAGAGCCTCTGTGGAGCTTGGTAAATACTGTGAGCTACTGGTAGAAATTAAACTCTGAAGGTGGGTCCCAAGTCATACATGGATAGCTTAGTTGATAAAAGCATTGCCTGTGAAAGGCAAATTTGAGGGTCTGAGTCACAGTTTAGCACATAGCTTTAATTTATCATTGGGTTTCAAAGCAGCACACTGTCCTCAAAAGGGTGACGGATTCATTATTTACTAATGTTTGAGTGAACCGAAAATCTTTCCTTTATTTATGTGTTATAAATTTACCGATTATCTGGAGACAACATGGATGGGAATTTATGGAGATTAAGTAACATTTGTGAGCGAAATTCATCTTTTCTGTGAACTGCAATCACAGAAGATAAGATATGCTGCTACCAGTTTTATTTGGAGGCGTGAGATTTACCAGTCCCCACATCTCAAGAAGTGTAGTCTGTAAACATTTAATACCAAGGCACCCCTGTTGACTGCATTTTTGACAGAATTTCGCTGGGATTTGCAACCAAAGATAACGTTGCCGATGTTTAATTATAAAAATCAATTCTGTAAAACCACCAGTGTGTTTGACCTGAGTTGTAAAAGCTTGTAAAATGAGAGTCTGCCGCTTGACATTGCTTTTTTGCCAACTTTTCTTGGACATCCATGCTCTTATCATATCCTGCGCTCGAAGATTCTTTTTAGTCTTCTGCCCCTAGGGAATTCTGAAAGACGTGTTTTTTGCAGATATCAAAGAGTGCTTCCACATAACTTCTGTTATGTGATTGGTGTGTTTATGTGTTTAAATTTTGAATGTCACTTTCTTAAGCAAGACTAGTAGACGTCAAAGGATGAAAAGCACACAAGGCATCCTTAGCCCAAAAAATGAAGAAGTTATTACATACTACAGTCAAGTTAGCAATGACATCTGTTTTGGAAAAATTAGCACCTTTCTGCCTCAACATAATTTTTGTTTTGGATCATTTCTGTTTGGCCTTAAATGAACCATTATTATTCAATAGATACTGAGAGGAGAAAGCGAAAAGTACTGCAGTCTTGCAAGTATAATGTTTAAACTTTGTCCTGTATGAATTCTGTGTATTTCTGTTTTAAGTTGTGGAATACACTCATTTCGTTGTCTACAGTTTATTCAAAAATTGTGTGTAGGAAGAAGGAATTGCTGTCACCAGATGAATTACAGTTGCCATGGAAACCACTATTTGAGCTCTGCGAGAGGATAATGAACACAAGTCTCACTGCAATTGGAATGTATAGATACTTCTCGTAAGTATTTTTAGGTGTTAATATATTGCAGTTTTATCTAATGTGTAAATATCTAATTCTCAGTTTCACTTTCCAGTTCACTAGAGAATACCTTGAAGAATTTAGTTCATGCTGCGCGTTTGTAAGTAGTCTAAAATATTATATTTCTTTGCTTTCTGCAAGGGAAAGAAAAAAATAAATAAATGTTTGGCTTTTTGACTAGCTACTTTCCTCCTGAGGCAACACAAGAAATGCTTGATGCCTGGCGACCACGCCTATGCCCTTTTGACGGAGTTAATATAGAAAATAACATCGAATTTCTAGAGTGGTTTCTTCCTATTGCACTCCCGCCTGAGAAAAGCCATCTAGGATACAAACTTTGGTTTGAAGAGCTAATGAACCTTTGGAAGGTTTGCCACAATGCTCCTATGTGGGAAAATGTGAGTATAACACTTAACATTCCTTTGTTTATTCAGTTGTAGCTGTTCAGGAGCAGCAGTATTAGTTATATTTTATCATAATGTTTATGCATTGTAAATGACCATTTGCTAATTCACACTGTTCTCTAAAAGTTGCTGGAATACAGTAATGAGCGTCCCCCTCCCCCCGCCACACACACACACACACACACACACACACACACACACACACACACAACAATATGACTCCCCAGACCATTGCACAACTACAGCTTCACCACAGTTAAAATAAGAGAGTGAGAGTTACACACTTCATATGGGCTTCTCCATTTATGTACTTGCCATAGAGTAAGGAACAGTATAAAAGTATACTTATTGGGTCAAATCTGATTTTTGTGATAAACTAATTTTTATGAGCCTTGCACCACAGAAGTCTCCGGTTCACATTCATCTGGATTACGAGAGGTTTGGCAATAGCATGCCTACACACGATGATGATGATGATGATTATTATTATTATTATTATTATTATTATTATTATTTTGACTGACACAATTTGCACCTTCAGTCAGGTATGAAGGTTTGTGCAGTTTGTGTAATATTCTTGTAACAGAACCTTCCTTGTTAGTTAACCGTATTTACTCGAATCTAAGCCGCCCTTTTTTTCTGGTTTTTGTAATCCAAAAAACCGCCTGCGGCTTAGAATCGAGTGCAAAGTAAGTGGAAGTTCTGAAAAATGTTGGTAGGTGCTGCCACAACTAACTTCTGCCCTCGAATATATGTAGTGCTACACAGGCATGCTTTGCAGGCACAAAGATAAATACTGGCGCCAAAACCTCTGTGTCAAAAAAAAAAAGAAAAAAAAAGAGAGAGAGAGGTGGAAGACGAGCTTTTTTCTCCGCCCCGAGTTTCGACCACTGCATTTGGGTAAATACAAATTAAGAGTTGTTCATCTTCGAATTTAGCAGAATTTCAATGTACTATGAAAATCCGACTGGCAAGACTGTTTGGGATGTTTGTCAATATGGCCAACTCTATGTTCTGAATTTTTTCTTACCTGTGAGAAGAGATGGTTGCTAATAGGAACTTTTATGAATTGTGAATCACATGCAATATTCTCTTCACCATAAGAATAATATGAATATAATCATTTTGCCATGTATTCTTTTGTGTTTGCTGCTATCTCATTTAAAACCTGTCTGCCTAATAAACTACAAAACTAGAGTGAGACAACAGCAAATGCGAAAGAATATACATATCATGTCATGTTTATATTCGTATTATTCTTGTGCCTAATAGTGATACAGTCAGAAATGAAGCACGGCAATTGCCTAGATTTTTAAATCTAAGATGACTCTAGTTTCTGTGCAGAATGTAATGTACTAAAGAGGCGTCCGTAAAGATTTTCAAACGGAGAAAAATTTTCACTAAACTCTCGTTCAGAACATCTTCTATCATACGCATTCTATTATTTTGTTCTTGTTGATCATTATCAAAGAAAGTAGCAGAGTAAGTAACAACAAATAGCAGTCTCTTGCCATTGTTTCGCTAATGAGATGATTCCTCTCCCTTTTTTAAAATTGTAAGCGGCGGTAGCGTGCACAAAAGCAAGCCATGCCACGAGCAGCGACAGGCCGTAAATACAGAATGCAACCAACAATGCACGACACACTATAGTAATACATTTTTAGCTTAGAGTGACGTAAATACCTATAACAAAGAGAACGGCACTTATCATATCAAAGAAAAATAAGCAATCAATTAAAACCAGACAAAGCACGTGAAAAAGGAAGGGTACCCGTATAAATAGGGACGGAGTGTCTGACGCTTAGCAATGGCTACCTGGTATAGCTTAACTGCTAAGCTTACGACTCGAACCAAACAACTGTAGCTGCATCGTCATTCATTTGACCTAAATTATGTCTCATATTACAATGGACCAACATTGTTTCGATTTGGAAGTGCGGCCTAAAACTTTTCTCTCCCCTTGAATTTCGAGTCTCAAATTTCAGGTGCGGCTTAGATTTGGGAACTTTTGTTTTTCCTTGATTTCGAGTCTCATTTTTCAGGTGTGGCTTAGATTCGAATAAATACGGTAATAATGTTCCCCATCCATTCTTCCATGCTCCCCCCCCCCCCCCCCCTTTCTCTGTTTCATTAAGTTCCAGTTGTCTTCAATTACTGTACTTAACAGATTTAATTTCCCCATGTGCATTCTTATACCATCATGTCACTAGATACAATAGCTCTAGATGTTGGCAGTGGTGTTATTTAAACTTGGCTGCTCAATGGTCTGACCGAGGCAAAAATCCAAATGTACTTCACTGAGGGGTGTACTTCTCTGTTCAGGGTATCATTGCAGTGCATCAGGTAATGAAAAAGATAGACGCATCCTTAGTGACCACATGCACTTTTTTTCTCACATTTGATAGATTGGTGCTTCCATCACAGATCAAAGTAGGCTATTAAGTTATCACAGTCCGACCGTACATTCCGAACCCGATGCACTGCTACCAGTATCATCGTTACCACCACATGCGAATGTCCTATAGACACTGGTCAAATGTGTAACCTGTGGTAGCGATGCTCACGAGGACGATTATCCAACTCCTCCTCCCTGTTGTATCAATTGCAATGGTGACTTCTTTTTTCTCCCTCATGTCTTACCTGGCCACCTGCTGTATGCGATCCCTCTGTGTCCTACGTGTCCTCAGCGGTACTTCCTGGGAAGTGGATCTAATTGCCCTTCTCCGATTGTACTGGCCTCTTGTCCGTTCAACACTAGACTATGGGTGTTTCATTTATGCATCTCCACATCCGTACATCTTACGCCATCTCAATACAATCCACCGTCGTGGCATCAGTTTGACCAGTGGCACCTTTTACACTAGCCCTGTTGAGAGTCTTTATGCAGGAGCTGTCGAACTGCCACTGTCATACTGCCGTGATTTTCTCCTCAGCAGATACGCATGCTGTTTGTCTGCAATGCCTGGCCACCCATCCTATGCTGCCTCCTTCCATTTCTCCTTTGATCACCAGTATGGGATGTGTCACTCTTCTCTGTTACCTCCTGGAGTTTGCTTTTGGCTATTGCTTTGGCTGCTTAACTTCGCACTACTTGCCACTTTCCCAGTGGGTATGAACCCTTCACCACCTTGGCTTTATGTGGCAACCTATGTTCACCTTGGACTTCATTCGCTTCCTGAGGACACTACTACAGACTCCCTCTATCGCCTTAAGTTTCTTGACCGTCACATGGAATTTTACATGGAACGTTTGTGTACACTTATGGCTCTTGGACTGGCCATGGTATGGGGTGTGCCTTCATCATTGGCACCAGTGATTTTCAGTGTCGGCTTCTGGAACACTGCTAGGTATTTACAGCAGAGCTCTTCACCCTGTATTAGGCCTTGCAGTACACCTGGCAACAGAGGCTTTTCAATTGTGTCATCTGCTATGACTCTCTCAGTGCCCGTCAGAATTTCTGTGTGCTTTACAACATCCATCCCTTAGTGCAACAGGTCCAGGAAAACTTTTACTTGCTCACTCTTAATGGAGCCATGGTGGCATTAATGTGGATCCCTGATAACATTGGTCTCGTTGGAAATGAGGCTCCAGATGCTGCTGCTAAGGATGCAGTCCTCGTAACTTGACCTGCTAGTTCTTCCATTCCGTCCAATGATCTCTGAGTTGTTGACTGTGAACAGGTGGTGTCACTTTGGCATCACCAATGCAGTGGTCTTTCCTTTATGGGAACAAGCTCTGGGGAATTAAATCTTTCCCACCGGCCTGGCCAACTTCCTCTCGGCCCTCTCGCTGCAGGAAACTATTTTAGCTAGGTTGCGTATTGGGCACTGTCTTTCTACACATCACCATTTGTTAAGTGGTGATCCCCCAGCACTTTGTGGTCATTGTCCTCAACATTTGACTGTTTGCCATTTCCTGAGGGAATGCCCATTTTTAAAATCACTTATGTTCTAATTTATGTTTGCTGTCTGAGTTATCGACTGTTTTAGTGAACGACGCTTGGGCTGTTTACTGCGCTTTACTTTCTATCCATTGTAGTAATAAGGTGAAGGACATTTAATTTTTATTTCAGGACATTCGTTGTCTCTATGGCATATTTTATGGACCTTTCTTCAAGTCCCTGTTTTTAGCTGTCTTTCCTTCCGATTGGACTTACCGTGTAGTCGCTTTTAACTCCTTTTTCGGCTTTGTGTTCTATGGTTCTAAATTGGGCACTTATGACCCTAGTTGTTTTTGTGCCCAAAACCAAACTGAATAGATCTACTACCAACTTGAAATACTGGCATGGGTCATCTACTTTGAAAGTTCTCAAGTCCAGGTTTCAAGAATTTAGCATTATGACTGAGATAATATTTATTTTAATTAAATCATTATTTATACTTTTTTGCACCGTGTGTTGCAAAATAATTTTATCAGATTGGAGCAGTAAATAAATGAAAGATTATTGCTTTTATATTCACCACATATTTCTTAATATTCTCCTCATATAAAACAGTAAGATGTGATTGGATCATTCAATGATACTGTGATTTAGAGCGTAAAATTATTTTTCTTAAATCTATTCATGACCTTCATGTAAAGCTTGGTTTGCAAGAGAGCGAACACAAGTGAATGAACATTGTTTCTAGTGTAAATGCGAGTGTATGGTTCACATTCATAGGTGCTCGCTTGTATACCTCTGGTTGTCGGTCTTTCAGTGAATGATCAAAGGAAGTTCACATTCTCTTTGCGAGAGAGAGAGAGAGAGAGAGAGATGTAGTTATCAAATTTTCAGAAGAGAAGTTACCAGTGACTGAAAACTCTTGCATGGTGTTTGCCTATTCCTTCCAATGCAGTTTTGTCTGAATCACCATTGTGTGATCTTTGTCCTCTTGGACTTCTCCAGATCTGTGATAATTACTTTCAAATCCAGAATTTATATTTAATCTATGCCACACTTTTATAAATAACTTTACCTACTATTCATTAATTAACCAGTTATTCAGGGTGTCCAAGGAGGAATGGTTGGTATTCAGAAATATGATAGGAACAATCATTTGACACAATAAAGTCTAGTAAACATGGGCTCTAAAAGTGCAAACCTTAGGAACTATGAGCACTTGTTCAGTAGAAGAGATGTGCTTCACAGTAGTGAAGATGAACAAGTGTTCATAGCTCTTAAGGTATGCATTTTAGAGCCCATGTTTACTAGACTTTTTTGCTTCAAATGATCATTCCTATCATGTTTTTGAATATTGACCAGTCCTCCACGGGAATTACAGGAAAAAATTGCTTTATTTTATGGACAAATTCGATGTTATTTTTTGCCAATTTTGGTTTCTTGTTTTGGCAATTTTGGTTTCTTGTTTTGGCAATTTTGGTTTCTTGTTTTGGCAATTTTGGTTTCTTGTTTTGGCAATTTTGGTTTCTTGTTTTGGCAATTTTGGTTTCTTGTTTTGGCAATTTTGGTTTCTTATTTTGGCAATTTTGGTTTCTTGTTTTGGCAATTTCGGTGTCACGTCTTGCCAATTTCGGTGTCACGTCTTGCCAATTTCGGTGTCACGTCTTGCCAATTTCGGTGTCACGTCTTGCCAATTTCGGTGTCACGTCTTGCCAATTTCGGTGTCACGTCTTGCCAATTTCGGTGTCATTTTTAGCCAGTATAGGTGCTAATTTTTGCCAGCATAGGTGCTAATTGTTGCCAAATTCGGTGCTATTTTTTTAATACTGCTTTATTTTTTGTCAGATTTGGTGTAAATTTTTTTGCCAAATTTGTTTATTTTGC
Organism: Schistocerca nitens; assembly: GCF_023898315.1. Classification (NCBI taxonomy): domain Eukaryota; kingdom Metazoa; phylum Arthropoda; class Insecta; order Orthoptera; family Acrididae; genus Schistocerca; species Schistocerca nitens. The sequence goes on along the minus strand of NC_064618.1, from coordinate 277,969,684 downwards.
CAGTTTTGGTGCGTTTCTTGCTAGTTTCGATGTTATTGCTTACCAGATTCAATATTGCTTGCCCTTTGGCAATCAACATTTAATTTCTAGGTAGGAGCATGGCGATTTCAGGTATCCTGGGAGCTGGAGACTGGCAAGGGCTCTAGTCTTCATAAGCTCTGCTGGATACCCTTCAGTGAGCACCGTGCGGCACGGCAGTGGAACATTGTGTGTCGTAGGGACTGGGGACATGGGCTTAACGCCCAGATAGCGAGGATGGTGAAAACGTATAAAAATCCGATCAGTCTCAAAGCGTGTTGCGCACTGATGAGATGCATGCATGTTGAGGAGGAACAGTTGCTAGCGGGCAGCTTCTGGAGAACCTGTCGCACTTCGGTTGTATGTGGCTTACCCAGGCAAGTGGGGTTCTGTGTAGTTGGATGTCCGTCCCTAGCTGCTCATGGGAACTCCAGTAAATGTAGATCTAACAAACGAACTGCTACAGAAATGGGAAAGTGCACCGCTGACAGAAGTCCAGAAACTTATTGAAAGGGATGTTGGTGAGCTTCAGAAGTTGGCACCTTTTATCGTGACATACAATCTGCCGAAGTTGCTGGAGAATATTGCAGCAAGTTTTTCTGCCACAAGATTAGACGTTACGTCCCAAATCCGATGTGCTGCTTAAAGTGTTACAGGGTGTATACGACCCAGGACAACCGGGAAATCCGGGAAAAACCTGGGAATTTTTTCATCCAGGAGAAAACCGCGAAAAACCCGGGGAATTTTCGGAATTCCGGGAATTTTTCATTGTTTTAGCTTTCAGTTAAAATTTTTTACTTTTGACTGCAGAATTGATACTCTAGCAAAGAATGTTATTGTATCCTGCTACTGGAGAATGATACTGCCGCAATAAAATATAAACGAGAGGGAAAAAGTAAAACTTTAGTGGCAAAGGAAATGTGCAATTTACGATAACAAAACACTGTGCACGCACAAGCGTCTACAAATAGCAAAAATATGTCAAAGGCCGTAGGGTGCAGACTGTAACTCTTCGTAACAATAAAATGCTTGCTATGAGCATGACGTCACAACTGTTCACATTAGGTTCGTTTGACCAGTTGCAGCGGTCTGTCGTGCGTGCACAATTGACTCGCGTATAAGCAGTACCTTCTCCCGCTTCCCGCTACTCGAAGTTTGGCTGTTAGCTGTATCGATAGTAGCAGCAAGTAGCCAGATGCAAACGAGAAAAATTTTTCTCGCGCACCCTAGCTGCCAGATTCGCGCTTGCACAGAGTTGTCTGAGTTGTAGTGGGGAGGAGGTTAGTCTCCACGTGACCCTTGTTTACGGTAAGTGATTTCGCTGCTTCTCTTCATGTACAGCTCCCACGTCAAATGAAAACAAAACAGATGTCTGTGGCCGGGAGCTATCAAGTGAATTAAAATACATTCACACAATTACGGAGGGGAAAAATACATTATTAATTTCAGTTTTCTGATTTTATTTTATTTCCAAGTTAGTAGCAGTCGAGCATTAATCGCCTTGCAGAACAATGAAGTTATTTTTGCAAGTTTGCTAAAGAAATTCCACTGAGGCAATCATTTTATTTGAAATGAAGTGTTTCATTCTACAGTATTGGCTAGTTCCAACTGTTCGCTGAATTTCAAGTGCAATTTCAAGTGCACGTTATCATCTTCTGCCATGTATGGCATTATGGCATAATAAAGAACCAGAAATGAGATCATAGAGCACTGGTACTCCAAGAAAATTTACATCCCAAAAACCACACTGAAAAGCTGAATATCAGATGGGACCTACTTCATTGTGAATCTGGAAAAAGCCAATTGGCACTTAAAGCCGAATTATGCATTTTAGTATGGTTTACGAAATTTTGATGCTCTTTGCAGCATCCTCAGATGCCATGTTTCTTTTATGGTGTAATGTAAGCTCTCTTAGTCCTTTATACACACGGACATGCGGGCTTCCTACACCACTGCAGTAGCACAGCACAATAATGCCCGTTTTCTGGCGCTCTCTGGCAACTGATAAATCAAACCTATTTCTAACAGTCTCTGGATAGTTCTGCGAATGGTGGTTAGAAAAGCGTTACTTTCAAAGAAAATTTTTTTTTACGCAAAATGAATTATGTTACGTGTGAGAAAGTGGGATGGATATCTAAATCACAGAGCGTTCGAAACTGAACAGTTTGAGGACCTGCCACTTACTCGAATTTCGAGCCGAGGCATTTATGTCATAATTTTAAATTTACTGGCACATTTGTGTGATGTATCTTAAAGTATAACACATGCAAAAAAAGATCAATATTACATGTGAAAGCTTAGCTTCTATTGTAGCGTGTTAATCTTGGAGACCAAAATTATATGTGAAAGCTCAGCTTTTCTTGTAGATATACGGTACTGTGTACATTAATGTAAACCGATAACTTTTCCTCTTGTGTGTTCGCGCTATGTAACCAGTAATCTTGCTATTCACTGACTATAACATGTGTCCTATGCTCTGAATAGCTGCTGTCATCGGCTGGCGAGATCTCGTGGCTTGAGATATGACTCGCTTACAAAAGGACATCGCAACCTCGGTTGCAACGCTCCGAAAACTAACGCGCTGTGTTTGGTCCAATTTGAATTTATACTTTCGTAATACGAAAATATACAGCGACTATGTCTTTCCAAAACTTCTCTCCTTTTATTTTTATTTTTTTTATTAAAAGTCTCTCCAAAACTTTTCTGCTCAGTCTTTTTTTTCCGGGAAGTTCTATGCGATTATATAAAACGTTAACCATTCAAAGGACTGATAAGTTTTACAGTTCCGAGGGAAAATCTACGGAAAACCTACTGTCACTTAGCACAGAAAAAGTGTATTTTCGCCCGGGAAAAAGCATATTTTTTAAACGGGATATCCGGGAATAATCCGGGAATTTTTTTTCCTTGTCCCCGTATACACCCTGTGTCAGTGCTTTGGTTGCACAACTATGGGTTGTAACAGTCCTGCTACTTGTGGAAGATGTGACACTGTGGCTCACGAAATAGGTTTTCTGTGCACTGACCCACCAATGTGTCTTAGTTGCCCCAGGCTCATCTGGTTTGGAGCAGGGGCTCTCCTGTCTTCACTGAAGAAAAAAAGATTCAGGAGATTAGTCACACAATATGTCTCATGCTCTTGGTGCAAAGAAGAAATTTAAGGCCACTCAGCCACAAAGTTTTGTGAAGTCTTTTGCCTTTGTGTTGAAGCAGCATGTCCAGAAGATCATTGTTAGCACTCAGACTATGTTGGTTGAGCAGGACCCATCTGCTTACAACTGCAATTGCAGCTGTCATCCTGCCCCAATGGTTCTGCAGCCCAGCCTTCCTATTGCTGAAACATTAATAGTTTCTGAACACAGTGTTGGCCAAGGTAAAGACAGACAGAGGAAGAGATCTGGCAAAGTGTTTGTTACATTGACCTTGCCGCAAACCAAGCTGGCGACAAAGACCAACAAGCCAAAGCAATCCACTGTGAAGCCATCAGACTATGCAACCTTGTCCTGTCCATTGCCTCCGACAGTGACCTTACAATTGATGGTATGGACATTGTTTGCCTGAGGTCACTGGTGAATCTTTCAAGTGACACCCCCCCCCCCCCCCCCCATCCTTTCTCCACTGCTGCAGTCTCTCCACCATGGCGGAACGATAGGGGGTAAGACAGGGGCAGACCTACAACTGTTACGAAGGCTTCCATACTTCAGTGGAACTTGTAGGGGTTCAGGACGCACATGGAGGAACTATGTCCAAGTGTCGATCGTTGCGTATTTGTCTTCAGGAGACTCATTTCAAATCATCTGACGCCCCTGCACTACGTGGGTATGTTCCCCACAAACAGGACAACCTCAGTGGAGACAGAGCTAAAGGAGGAGTGGCTATTTTTGTCAATTTATAGAAAAGCATCTTTCTTTGGCATTAGATGTATATATTACAGTTATTTGTGAATGGTTTTGGTTGTTTCAACCATCATTCAACTGGAAGAAAAGTTATAACATGGGTTGGTTTAAAAAGGCATATTAGAACTGTCAGGAGCGTATTTATAACTTACCTGAGTTTTTCAGTGTATTTTCAAAATTGGGTTATGTTGCATTCCACTTTTTGTCCTTGTTACATTTGGTATATGAGAGTGTCCTCTTTAAGAAATATGTATTTTTATATCATTTTGTTCCCATTGATGATGGTTGAAATCATTGAGACTGGTCAAAAATAAATGATATATACAGCTAATGACATATAAAAGTGCTTTTCTGTAAGTATCTCATGGCTGTAGCTAGTTACCTACACAAATTTTTAATTTTATTTTTCGCAACAGCACGTACCACTCCTTGCCTGTCTTCCTCATGACCAACCTACAAGCACTACAGTGTCCGTGCATGTTCGTCATTGGTTGACCATATGTTACCTCTACCTGCAACCACATGTCATGCTTGATGAAGTGGCTCTCTATAACCTCCTTACTTGACCCCCCCCCCCCTCCTCTCCATCCTCTCTGGTGATTTTAATGCACAAAATGTGCTTTGGGGCTCTGCAACTACCTGCTCCACGGGTAGAGCAACGGAGAGGTTTCTCATGTCTTCATTTGTGTATTTGGTAAACATGGGCTCAAGCACACACTGTTGCACTGCAACAGGGCTGTTTTCTGCTATCGCACTGCAACAGGGCTGTTTTCTGCTATCTATTTGCCACTTTGCTGTCCAGCCCTTGCCCACATTGCTCAATAGAAAGCATCCACTGACTTATATGGCAGTGATTACTTCCTGATCTGGATTCACCTGCCAGACAGTGATGCCTAACAAAACCCCTGTGGTGGGTGCTCAGTAGAGACACTTTACAGCTACCTTGCTGAGTATAAACATTGTATCAGCATCCAAAAATGGTTGGATCAATTGTGTAAATTATCCACCATGTCGCTGAAGTGTTACTTCTGCAGTTTTCTGGGCAACTGAAAAGGCTGTCTGTCACTTGAGGAGTGACGGCTGCTGCTCTGCAATCAGGACCAGGTTGGCAGCTCTGCATTAGTTCAAGCGCTAGCTAATTGCAGAGAACCTCACTGTTTATCTGGCGGCAAGGGCTAAATGTCACTGGTTTATTCGACAGAGCAAGAAGAGAGCGTGGCAACAGTTCACAATGACCATTAACTGCTCCATGAATAGTAGAAGAGTACTGTTGTATGGGAGACCAACAGGAGGATTTCTGAGAGAGGAGGAAGGTGCCCAGTGGTCCAGTGGCTTCTCTACTGGACGTGGTGCACCATGAAGGGATTCAGCTGGCCGCTGAGGCATTCTGAGCAAGCCTCTGTGCTGAGGCTGCAGAACCACTGCTTCACATCAGACAATCGCTTCTCATGGTTTGACAGGCATATAAAATGTTATCCACATCATACATGCATGCACACTATACCATTGCTTACCCTCTAATGGCAAGGCTTTTTTGTAATTGGCAATAACCAACCAAGCCCTTCGGGATTTGCATGAAGGATTGCCTTTTAGAAATGGTTGTGGGTAGTTTTAATGTTCTACATCAGGGTTGCCTTAGATTTGCACCTTGACTCCTCCAAAGGCCCAGACTTATTTTGTTGTTGTTATTGTTGTGGTCTTCACTCCTGAGACTGGTTTGATGAAGCTCTCCATGCTGCTCTATCCTGTGCAAGCTACTTCATCTCCCAGTACCTACTGCAACCTACATCCTTCTGAATCTGCTTAGTGTATTCATCTCTTGGTCTCCCTCTACGATTTTTACCCTCCACGCTGCCCTCCAATGCTATATTTGTGATCCCTTGATGCCTCAAAACATGTCCTACCAACCGATCCCTTCTTCTAGTCAAGTTGTGCCACAAACTTCTCTTCTCCCCAATCTTATTCAATACCTCCTCATTAGTTACGTGATCTACCCACCTTATCTTCAGCATTCTTCTGTAGCACCACATTTCGAAAGCTTCTACTCTCTTCTTGTCCAAACTAGTTATCGTCCATGTTTCACTTCCATACATGGCTACACTCCATACAAATACTTTCAGAAAAGACTTCCTGACACTTAAATCTATACTCGATGTTAACAAATTTCTCTTCTTCAGAAACACTTTCCTTGCCATTGCCAGTCTACATTTTATATCCTCTCTACTTCGACCATCATCAGTTATTTTGCTCCCTAAATAGCAAAACTCCTTTACTACTTTAAGTGTCTCATTTCCTAATCTAATTCCCTCATCATCACCTGATTTAATTTGACTACATTCCATTATCCTCATTTTCCATTTGTTGATGTTCATCTTATATCCTTCTTTCAAGACACTGTCCATTCTGTTCAACTGCTCTCCCAAGTCCTTTGCTGTCTCTGACAGAATTACAATGTCATCGGCGAACCTCAAAGTTTTTACTTCTTCTCCATGAATTTTAATACCTACTCCGAATTTTTCTTTTGTTTCCTTTTCTGCTTGCTCAATATACAGATTGAATAACATCGGGGAGAGGCTACAACCCTGTCTCACTCCTGTCCCAACCACTGCTTCCCTTTCATGCCCCTTGACTCTTATAACTGCCATCTGGTTTCTGTACAAATTGTAAATAGCCTTTCGCTCCCTGTATTTTACCCCTGCCACCTTTAGAATTTGAAAGAGAGTATTCCAGGCAACATTGTCAAAAGCTTTCTCTAAGTCTACAAATGCTAGAAACGTAGGTTTGCCTTTCCTTAATCTTTCTTCTAAGATAAGCCCCCATGAACCATGGACCTTGCCGTTGGTGGGGAGGCTTGCGTGCCTCAGCAATACAGATGGCCATACCGTAGGTGCAACCACAACGGAGGGGTATCTGTTGAGAGGCCAGACAAACATGTGGTTCCTGAAGAGGGGCAGCAGCCTTTTCAGTAGTTGCAGGGGCAACAGTCTGGATGATTGACTGATCTGGCCTTGTAACATTAACCAAAACGGCCTTGCTGTGCTGGTACTGCGAACGGCTGAAAGCAAGGGGAAACTACAGCCGTAATTTTTCCCGAGGATATGCAGCTTTACTGTATGATTAAATGATGATGGCGTCCTCTTGGGTAAAATATTCCGGAGGTAAAATAGTCCCCCATTCGGATCTCCGGGCGGGGACTACTCAAGAGGATGTCGTTATCAGGAGAAAGAGAACTGGCATTCTACGGATCGGAGCGTGGAATGTCAGATCCCTTAATCGGGCAGGTAGGTTAGAAAATTTAAAAAGGGAAATGGATAGGTTAAAGTTAGATATAGTGGGAATTAGTGAAGTTTGGTGGCAGGAGGAACAAGACTTTTGGTCAGGTGATTACAGGGTTATAAATACAAAATCAAATAGGGGTAATGCAGGAGTAGGTTTAATAATGAATAAAAAAATAGGAGTGCGGGTTAGCTACTACAAACAGCATAGTGAACGCATTATTGTGGCCAAGATAGACACAAAGCCCATGCCTACTACAGTAGTACAAGTTTATATGCCAACTAGCTCTGCAGATGATGAAGAAATTGATGAAATGTATGACGAGATAAAAGAAATTATTCAGGTAGTGAAGAGGGGCGAAAATTTAATAGTCATGGGTGACTGGAATTCGTCAGTAGGAAAAGGGAGAGAAGGAAACATAGTAGGTGAATATGGATTGGGGGGAAGAAATGAAAGAGGAAGACGCCTTGTAGAATTTTGCACAGAGCATAACTTAATCATAGCTAACACTTGGTTCAAGAATCATAAAAGAAGGTTGTATACCTGGAAGAATCCTGGAGATACTAATAGGTATCAGATAGATTATATAATGGTAACACAGAGATTTAGGAACCAGGTTCTTAAATTGTAAAATATTTCCAGGGGCAGATGTGGATTCTGACCACAATCTATTGGTTATGAACTGCAGATTGAAACTGAAGAAACTGCAAAAAGGTGGGAATTTAAGGAGATGGGACCTGGATAAACTGAAAGAACCAGAGGTTGTAGAGAGTTTCAGGGAGAGCATAAGGGAACAATTGACAGGAATGGGGGAAAGAAATACAGTAGAAGAAGAATGGGTAGCTCTGAGGGATGAAGTAGTGAAGGCAGCAGACGATCAAGTAGGTAAAAAGACAAGGGCTAATAGAAATCCTTGGGTAACAGAAGAAATATTGAATTTAATTGATGAAAGGAGAAAATATAAAAATGCAGTAAATGAAGCAGGCAAAAGGGAATACAAACGTCTCAAAAATGAGATCGACAGAAAGTGCAAAATGGCTAAGCAGGCATGGCTAGAGGACAAATGTAAGGATGTAGAGGCTTGTCTCACTAGGGGTAAGATAGATACTGCCTACAGGAAAATTAAAGAGACCTTTGGAGAGAAGAGAGCCACTTGTATGAATATCAAGAGCTCAGATGGCAACCCAGTTCTAAGCAAAGAAGGGAAGGCAGAAAGGTGGAAGGAGTATATAGAGGGTTTATACAAGGGCGATGTACTTGAGGACAGTATTATGGAAATGGAAGAGGATGTAGATGAAGATGAAATGGGAGATAAGATACTGCGTGAAGAGTTTGACAGAGCACTGAAAGACCTGAGTCGAAACAAGGCCCTGGGAGTAGACAACATTCCATTAGAACTACTGATGGCCTTGGGAGAGCCAGTCATGACAAAACTCTACCATCTGGTGAGCAAGATGTATGAGACAGGCGAAATACCCACAGACTTCAAGAAGAATATAATAATTCCAATACCAAAGAAAGCAGGTGTTGACAGATGTGAAAATTACCGAACTATCAGTTTAATAAGTCACAGCTGCAAAATACTAACGCGAATTCTTTACAGACGAATGGAAAAACCGGTAGAAGCGGACCTCGGAGAAGATCAGTTTGGATTCCGTAGAAATGTTGGAACACGTGAGGCAATACTAACCTTACGACTTATCTTAGAAGAAAGATTAAGAAAAGGCAAACCTACGTTTCTAGCATTTGTAGACTTAGAGAAAGCTTTTGACAACGTTAACTGGAATACTCTCTTTCAAATTCTGAAGGTGGCAGGGGTAAAATACAGGGAGCGAAAGGCTATTTACAATTTGTACAGAAACCAGATGGCAGTTATAAGAGTCAAGGGACATGAAAGGGAAGCAGTGGTTGGGAAAGGAGTGAGACAGGGTTGTAGCCTCTCCCCGATGTTATTTAATCTGTATATTGAGCAAGCAGAAAAGGAAACAAAAGAAAAATTCGGAGTAGGTATTAAAATTCATGGAGAAGAAGTAAAAACTTTGAGGTTCGCCGATGACATTGTAATTCTGTCAGAGACAGCAAAGGACTTGGAAGAGCAGTTGAATGGAATGGACAGTGTCTTGAGAGGAGGATATAAGATGAACATCAACAAAAGCAAAACGAGGATAATGGAATGTAGTCAAATTAAATCAGGTGATGATGAGGGAATTAGATTAGGAAATGAGACACTTAAAGTAGTAAAGGAGTTTTGCTATTTAGGGAGTAAAATAACTGATGATGGTCGAAGTAGAGAGGATATAAAATGTAGACTGGCAATGGCAAGGAAATCGTTTCTGAAGAAGAGAAATTTGTTAACATCGAGTATAGATTTAAGTGTCAGGAAGTCGTTTCTGAAAGTATTTGTATGGAGTGTAGCCATGTATGGAAGTGAAACATGGACGATAACCAGTTTGGACAAGAAGAGAATAGAAGCTTTCGAAATGTGGTGCTACAGAAGAATGCTGAAGATAAGGTGGGTAGATCACGTAACAAATGAGGAGGTATTGAATAGGATTGGGGAGAAGAGAAGTTTGTGGCACAACTTGACTAGAAGAAGGGATCGGTTGGTAGGACATGTTTTGAGGCATCAAGGGATCACAAATTTAGCATTGGAGGGCAGCGTGGAGGGTAAAAATCGTAGAGGGAGACCAAGAGATGAATACACTAAGCAGATTCAGAAGGATGTAGGTTGCAGTAGGTACTGGGAGATGAAGAAGCTTGCACAGGATAGAGTAGCATGGAGAGCTGCATTAAACCAGTCTCAGGACTGAAGACTACAACAACAAGATAAGCCGTAAGGTCAGTATTGCCTCACGTGTTCCAACATTTCTACGGAATCCAAACTGATCTTCCCCGAGGTCGGCTTCTACCAGTTTTTCCATTCGTCTGTAAAGAATTCGCGTTAGTATTTTGCAGCTGTGACTTATTAAACTGATAGTTCGGTAATTTTCACATGTGTCAACACCTGCTTTCTTTGGGATTGGAATTATTATATTCTTCTTGAAGTCTGAGGCTATTTCGCCTGTCTCGTACATCTTGCTCACCAGATGGTACAGTTTTGTCATGACTGGCTCTCCCAAGGCCATCAGTAGTTCTAATGGAATGTTGTCTACTCCCGGGGCCTTGTTTCGACTCAGGTCTTTCAGTGCTCTGTCAAACTCTTCACGCAGTATCTTATCTCCCATTTCGTCTTCATCTACATCCTCTTCCACTTCCATAATATTGTCCTCAAGTACATCGCCCTTGTATAAACCCTCTATATACTCCTTCCCTTCTTTGCTTAGAACTGGGTTGCCATCTTAGTTCTTGATATTCATACAAGTGGTTCTCTTCTCTCCAAAGGTCTCTTTCATTTTCCTGTAGGCAGTATCTATCTTACCCCTAGTGAGACAAGCCTCTATATCCTTACATTTGTCCTCTAGCCATCCCTGCTTAGCCATTTCGCACTTCCCGTCGATCTCATTTTTGAGACGTTTGTATTCCTTTTTGCCTGCTTCATTTACTGCATTTTTATATTTTCTCCTTTCATCAATTAAATTCAATATTTCTTCTGTTACCCAAGGATTTCTATTAGCCCTCGTCTTTTTACCTACTTGATCGTCTGCTGCCTTCACTACTTCATCCCTCAGAGCTACCCATTCTTCTTCTACTGTATTTCTTTCCCCCATTCCTGTCAATTGTTCCCGTATGCTCTCCCTGAAACTCTCTACAACCTCTGGTTCTTTCAGTTTATCCAGGTCCCATCTCCTTAAATTCCCACCTTTTTGCAGTTTCTTCAGTTTCAATCTGCAGTTCATAACCAATAGATTGTGGTCAGAATCCACATCTGCCCCTGGAAATGTCTTACAATTTAAAACCTGATTCCTAAATCTCTGTCTTACCATTATATAATCTATCTGATACCTTTTAGTATCTCCAGGATTCTTCCAGGTATACAACCTTCTTTTATGATTCTTGAACCAAGTGTTAGCTATGATTAAGTCATGCTCTGTGCAAAATTCTACCAGGCGGCTTCCTCTTTCATTTCTTCCCCCCATTCCATATTCACCTACTACTTTTCCTTCTCTTCCTTTTCGGACTTCGAATTCCAGTTCCCCATGACTATTAAATTTTCATCTCCCTTAACTATTTGAATAATTTCTTTTGTCTAATCATACATTTCTTTCCCTTTCCTACTATCAAATTCCAGTCCTCCATAACTATTAAATTTTTGTCTCCCTTAACTATTTGAATAATTTATATTGTCTCATCATACATTTCATCTATTTCTTCGTCATCTGCAGAGCTAGTTGGCATGGGCTTTGTGTCTATCTTGGCCACAATAATGCGTTCACTATGCTGTTTGCAGTAGCTAACCCGCACTCCTATTTTTTTATTCATTATTAAACCTACTCCTGCATTAGCCCTATTTGATTTTGTATTTATAACCCTGTAATCACCTGACCAAAAGTCTTGTTCCTGCTGCCACCGAACTTCACTAATTCCCACTATATCTAACTTTAATCTATCCATTTCCCTTTTTAAATTTTCTAACCTACCTCTCCGATTAAGGGACTGACATTCCATGCTCCGATCCATAGAACGCCAGTTTTCTCTCTCCTGATTACGTCCTCTTGAGTAGTCCCCGCCCGGAGATCCGAATGGGGGACTATTTTACCTCCGGAATATTTTACCCAAGAGGACGCCATCAACATTTAATCATACAGTAAAGCTGCATTTCCTCGGGAAAAATTACGGCTGTAGTTCCCCTTGCTTTCAGCCGTTCGCAGTACCAGCACAGCAAGGCCGTTTTGGTTAATGTTACAAGGCCAGATCAGTCAATCATCCAGACTGTTGCCCCTGCAAGTACTGAAAAGGCTGCTGCCCCTCTTCAGGAACCATGTGTTTGTCTGGCCTCTCAACAGATACCCCTCCGTTGTGGTTGCACCTACGGTACGGCCATCTGTATCGCTGAGGCACGCAAGCCTCACCACCAACGGCAAGGTCCATGGTTAATGGGGGGAGACTTATTTTAGACTTTACAAATTTCGAGAGAGATTACACGAGACATTACATTTCACTCTCTGTTTTTTACCATTGTAGATATGCGTCGTTCTACTGTTAGTAGTGTTCCCAAGCCTTGTCATCAGGATTCGCCTTCCCCATGCCTAGACCATTTTTTGGCAGAGCTCCATGTTATCCTGAAAGTGCTGGAGCAGGTGTGGCATGTTCAGGGCACATCAATTCGCTTAGTGCACTAAGATCATTGCACAATGTGTACCTAGCTAAGAAGTTGGCACAGGTGATACATGACCAACTATACTTCCTCCAGCAGCAGGGGAATTGTATCATTCTGCAGGGCCTGCAGGGAGTCACGAAAATGAACATGCTGGTCGGTCTGCCAAGGAGGCCTGCAGCAGACATGGTGTGACTCATTGCACGATTCCCTACAGGCTGTTATTTCTATGTTCTGTCAGAGGTCCATGCAGTTGTGGGAGGAGGAATGTGTGATTGGCAGAAACGAACAGTAAGTTGCATTTGATGCAGTCAAGTATCCAGCTGTGGCATTTATCCTGCCGGTTGCTCAAGTGGAATGAAGTTATCCTTACATGCCTCTGAATCAGAGACAGTCCCCTAACACGTGGTTTTTTATTCCAGTGAGAGGATCACCCATCTTCCCTTCTGTGATGTCTGTGGTGTGCAGATCACTGTATGCCACATTATAACTCAGTATGGTCTTTATCATTATGAGAAGGCAGAAGTGAATCTTGGTGTAGATCAGCCCTCTATTTTTGGCTTATAACGAGGCGAGTGTAGTGAAAGTTTTAAGGTTGCATGATGTTGCCGGACTCTGGCCTCAGCTTTTTGTGTGTAGGTTTTAGTGTGTTGTATTATAGGGATATGCATTGCTCCTCTGGAGTGATACATAACACCATACTCTGTCAACTTTTCTGTATAGAATATGTGTAATTTGCGATGGTACAATTATGATCTAACTGAAAGATGGTGTGGTCTGAAGTGTAACAGCTGATTTCAGCCGTATCCAAAGTCACATATAGAATATTCATTTACTAAATACTGATGTCCAGATCTGAAATATGAATTTTCTAGCAAATACATGTAACTGTGAATGTAAACAATACCAAAAGACAATAATATGAAACTGCCAAACATGAGTAAAAGTCACCTTAGGGAAATATTGTGGAAATAATAACTATGTGATAATATCCTATGTATTGAATTGTACTGCTGACACTGGTAGCAATGAATAAGATTATCTGACTGTTTCGTAATTTTCAGAAATATAATTACAAGTAATGTGTGATGCAGTGTAATTTATCAAGCATTACTACTATCATATTTCAGTGTGATATTAACAAAAATGTATTTCTCTTAAATGGTCTTAAACTTTTCATATGTTCAAAGTTATAGAAACAAGTAAATATGTTAAAACTGTACAATTCACGATGAGGACATTATTAGCAAATGCAAACAAATCTAACTTCCTGATAACCAAGTCAAATACATAAGTTTTGCCTATATCATGAAATTCTATATTTGATTTCATCTCTCAGTATATGGTAGGAACTATTTTTATTAACTAGTTTGGCCATAAGTAAAGAAATGAATAACTGAATTGTTAAATTGAATATTTCGTATGTCACTACGAAAACATACTGATTACTGCGACCTTTGTATTTAAAAGCATTTACTTGTAAATTAGAAGTATTGTACCATCTGAATTGTCAATTCAGTATAAAACTTTTAATTGTAACTCACATAAAGTCTGTTTATAATAATTAATCTATTAAGTGTTTGCTATAAATAATGGCAGATTTTTTTAGCCAGCAGGTCAGTTTTCCATCAGATTGTTACATGGAATTTATATTTGTTGTTTGCCATGACAGTGTGGTGAACAGTGCTATTTAAAGTGGTGCCTGTGTAAATTTCATTATTACACAAATCACATGTAAAGTTTGCATATCGGAAGAATTCTAGATTATTTACAAGAATCAGCTGTTGCAAGAAAGAAGAAAATTATTTGTACTCCACTGAATTTATGCCCCTGTCTGATGAACTATTCACAATATTAGCTGTTGTCATGAACATGGACAAATTCTTTTACACTTCAGCAGATTTTGAACCAGCATAATGTTACAGGCCAGTGCCTCACGCTTCTCGCTGCAGTTATATATGTTCCACCAGTATACATCTCTACAGAAAATGGACATCTTGGTGAAGCCCAGTTCTAGACGACCCTCCCATTAAAATTACCTTTGAGTATCTTCTCCGTTAACTTCTCATGCAGATGGAAAAATACTGAGATTCCATATGAAACTATTATAAATATTGTGTACAAATAGTGAGATGAATAAAGAGGAAGTCTTATTAAATACTAGATGTGAATGTTGTTAGAGTTAAGCTTGACATCCAATCTAGTGTTCTGTTTCAGAGAGTGTTACTCTTCCCTGACACTAACTATTATTTGGAATAAAGTTTTTTTGCAAAAATTTATTTAACCTAATTCACATCATACTGTTCTATATAATACCATATCCAAGTACGTCTTACAGAGTTGCTTGTGGTCTGTGGTCTATTGGAAGTAATGGTGAGGTTATTGTATCATTTAACTTATACTCTCATGTTTTGCAGGAAATCATGTGGTTGATGGCTCGTCTTGCCCATCACAATATTGGATATATTGATTGGGAACCTTATATACCACTTATGTTCACAAGGTTCTTGCAGAGTCTTTATCTGCCAGTTTCTTATAAACAAGTCCAACAAACTAGGCTTCACAAAATAGAGGCTGCTCCAATGGCACTTTGGATAGTTGCTGTACTGGTAAGCAAATCTATTTCTGTTTTGCACTTCTCTCACTATGTATATGAAAATGTTGTAGAGCTGTACAGTCTTTCAGTGTCTGAGCTGTAGTCTCCCTCCCTCCCTCCCTCCCTCCCTCCCTCCCTCCCTCCCTCCCTCCCTCCCTCCCTCCCTCCCTCCCTCTCCCTCTCCCTCCCGCTCCCTCTCTCTCCCTCCCGCTCCCTCTCTCTCCCTCCCCCTCTCCCTCCCCTCTCTCCCTCCCCTCTCTCCCTCCCCCTCTCCCTCCCCCCTCTCCCTCCCCCCTCCGTCCCCCCTCCCTCCCCCTCTCCCTCCCCCCTCTCCCTCCCCCCTCTCCCTCCCCCCTCTCCCTCCCCCCTCTCCCTCCCCCCTCTCCCTCCCCCCTCTCCCTCCCCCCTCTCCCTCCCCCCTCTCCCTCCCCCCTCTCCCTCCCCCCTCTCCCTCCCCCCGCTCCCTCCCCCCTCTCCCTCCCCCTCTCCCTCCCCCCTCTCCCTCCCCCCTCTCCCTCCCCCCTCTCCCTCCCCCTCTCCCTCCCCCTCTCCCTCCCCCTCCCCCTCTCCCTCCCCCTCTCCCTCTCCCTCTCCCTCCCCCTCCCCCCTCCCCCTCCCCCTCCCCCTCCCCTCCCCCTCACCCTCCCCCTCTCCATCCCCCCTCTCCCACCCCCTCTCCCACCCCCTCTCCCACCCCCTCTCCCACCCCCTCTCCCACCCCCTCTCCCACCCCCCTCTCCCTCCTCCCTCTCCCTCCCCCCTCTCCCTCCCCCTCTCCCTCCCCCTCTCCCTCCCCCTCCCCCTCTCCCTCCCCCCTCTCCCTCCCCCTCCCCCTCTCCCTCCCCCTCCCCCTCTCCCTCCCCCCTCTCCCTCCCCCCTCTCCCTATCCACCCCCTCTCCATCCCCATCTCTCGCCCCCTCCCTCTCTGCCCCCTCCCCCACTCCCTCACTCTCTCTCCACTCCCTCACTCTCTCTCCACTCCTCCACTCTCTCTCCACTCCCCCACTCTCTCTCCACTCCCCCACTCTCTCTCCACTCCCCCACTCTCTCTCCACTCCCCCACTCTCTCTCCACTCCCCCACTCTCTCTCCACTCCCCCACTCTCTCTCCACTCCCCCACTCTCTCTCCACTCCCCCACTCTCTCTCCACTCCCCCACTCTCTCTCCACTCCCCCACTCTCTCTCCACTCCCCCACTCTCTCTCCACTCCCCCACTCTCTCTCCACTCCCCCACTCTCTATCCACTCCCCCACTCTCTCTTTGTGTGTGTGTGTGTGTGTGTGTGTGTGTGTGTGTGTGTGTGTGTGTGTGCGCGTGTATTTAATTTTTTCCCCTTCCATTAATTAATTTTGGTATGTTCACTTATATAAAGTGTACACACAAACAAGATATTGAAATTTAATGACTGTTCACAATGAATTTAAACAAAATCAAACAATGGAAACTCCAGGTTGGAATATCAACAAATATAAGGAAAACATAGATTGCTACTCGTCGCAAAGATGACATGTTGAGTTGTAGACAGGTTCAATAAAAGCACACATATTACCTTTCAGCCAAAGCCTTCTCTATCTTTTCCATAAGTTGTGAATTTAACCAGTAGATTTAGTTTTTGACAGTTCTGTTAGTGTGTACAATGATTTTTTCCATCCACTTTAGGTTCACTTTCATGTGGAGTCTATTTTTACTGTTGTTTCATAAACTATGCTGTAATCTGCCTAACACTAACCATTATCAACATAAAATAGTGGTGGTTTGCCATCATTAATTAGCACCATACGGGTAGTTTCTGCAAATTCTAGAATCATCTGCCTGTCTGTGCTGTCGCATTACACTTCAACTACTCTAACATGAATATGGTGGTGGCCTAGAGGTATTATATGTATGAAACCATCAGGGACTAAATTAATTTCTGTCCTGACTATTACGTGTTGCATAGAAAATCAGCACTATGCTTAGCTTGGTGAACCCGTAATTATTTCATGCTCTCTGTTGACCTTGCCACAACTTGAAAAGCTCTTCAGCACAGGCACTTCTTGGTTTTATTGGCAAAGCATCATCAGCAGTTATATTGTAATCATTATGAGCAGATGACTCTTGCTATCTTGCAGTATTGTATTTGTAGACTGAAAGACTGTATTGATTAAGCATGACTTATTCTAGACATCATTAGCATGCTGTGTTCCTTGTTCCATGCACTGATAACAACTACTGCTCCTTTTATGTTCCCAGAAACTGGAACTGAGCCTGCACTGTACACATTTGCTGATTTCATTTTCTTCATAATTTTCTGAGCCACCTTCGTCACTCATTGAGTATGGTTTCTTGGCACAGTAGTCTTTCTTGATTTGGACTTCGTTATTTGTAGTTTACGAAGTGTCTGTGGATGTTTGCTTTTTGCAATCTGTTGCTCTGTTTTGGGGATAGTGCCAGTGACAGTGTTCTAAGAAAAACATTTTCTGTATCCACAATGATCAAAAGATGTGTTACCTACTCATAATGTTTACGTTATAACTGGAATGCTTTAATAATGTGGATCATGTCTTGTGAATAAGCTGCTCAGTTTTCAGTACACTTAAAGACAGAAAAACAAAAATAATTGTGATAGTTGTTGATTTATACTGCTTAGTTTGCATTCACAGATCTGAGTATTCTTAGTTATTGTGCCTTAGCCTCTAAACCTAAGTACAAAAATGGAATAAAGCTTATTGACTTATGAGTTTGGTACTCTGGCTCTCGGTGGCTGTCTCTTTGAGATGCAAGCTGTGCTCACTTCTTAGCTCGCTCAGTTAATGCATTATCTTGGAAACATATCCCCTGCTGGTAGTATAATTGAAACATGGCGACAATGCTGCGTGTGTTTGAAACTATGTGCTCATTGTGGTACTTCCTGTATGGCACAGAATTACCCTACTAAATTCACTTGATATTTTCTTATCATTTTCATTGAATAATATAAGTGATTTTCACTTAATGTGTGACATCATGTTATCAATTTAAAGATATGAGCCGAGGAAGTTCATCCCACCTGGATATTGCAACTAATCTTGTCTTTCATGTTGCAATTTAGCTGTTTGGACAATCACTGGACAGTAAGTGAGGGACGAATGCAGCAACTCTTTGAAAGCTCTGATGTAATGTAATCAACTGAAGGCCGCATTGGCTGTTGGTTCAAATCTCACTGGATGCCAGCTTTTTTCCTATGCTGTAACAGAGCTAAAAGCAACCAGATCAAAAATGAATAAGGAAATCTTTCAAAAATCTCCATCATAAGCCTTTTCACTACTTCCAATACCCCATAATGTAAAGGCAAAAAAATTGTGATACTTTGACTTGGTAGTACCTGTTTCTGCTTCTCGCAACATAATTTTTTATTTTTGTGAATACAAACTTTTATTTAAGAAATTTGCCGATAATTTATTAACTTGTGTGTCCAATCCAGCTGCCCCATTTCCATACTAGTTTAATACGACATGGGACAGCATGTAAACACAGATCATTTTGAAGTCAAAAGCGTGAAATATCTTACTAATTTGTGCTGGTATAGGCACACTCATGTTACAGATACTTCATTTTAGTGAAACATACTTTTGTTATAAAGTTATTGTGGTAAATTGTAGTTCAGGTGTATTAGTACAGTGCATATTTTACTAGCATTTTTCCTTTAGTTTATGGGACACAACTGAAACATAACAGAGAAAGTAATTATCAGCAGTATATTCTGTAACATTGTCTAAAACTGTCTAGCAATGCCCAGGTACATTACCAATTCCAAGGCTGGAGAAACCTACTGGTTCCGAGTTAAAGACATCATCAAGCCAGGCTGGAAGTGCATTTTGTCTGGAACTAAATTTTCTCAGCAGTTGTACGATAAAGAACAAAAAGGTGAACATTGAGGGCACATCGGAAGAATAAGTGCTTAAGGGATGACTTTCTTGAATAGCTTTGTTTGTGAAATCAGCGGTGTGCGTTATCACATAGTAACAATATTTGTTACAGTCTTGTTGGTCACTTTCTTACTTTGTGCCTGTAAGGAGTCTCAGTAGTAACAGTCACCCCTTTGATTTCTTGCCTATTAAATGCAAGTGTTGCACAAAGGTTAAATGGTCATAGTTCATCATATATTTCAGTCATCAAGACTTCTTGAATGTGGAAAACCATCCACAACAGAACGGCCTTTCTTGAAACGAGAAAACCTTTTCCAATATGATTGGTCAAATAGCACTTGCCTCACATGACACAAATGTTTAAATCTGCCTCCATCCCTCTATTAAACCCAAAGGATACCAAATACAACAAATATTCAATATACTCCACTTGTGACAAAAATGGTTCAGATGGCTCTGAGCACTATGGGACTTAACATCTGAGGTCATCAGTCCCGTAGACTTAGAACTACTTAAACCTAAGGACATCACACACATCCATGCTCGAGGCAGGATTCGAACCTGTGACCGTAGAAGTCGCACGCTTCCGGACTGAAGCACCTAGAACCACTCGGCCACAGCGGCCGGCCTACTTGGGACACTGTTTTGTAACACTTAAACAATGTATGTAAGATTCCAGTAAGCAAAATTCAGTTCGTAACTTCAGGATAGATAGTAGAACTTCAAATAAGAAAATGATAGTTGATAAATACACTCTAGTAACTTAAGCATGTTCTGTAACTGCACGATGTTCACTCAGTTTATCAGAGTTATTTTGTCCAGAAAATCAGACTACAATAAGAAATAATTTTATGCTTAACAATGTGAGTGCAGAAACGTTCCCAAGACGCATTGTGCTGCATTCGCAGGGTTGGACGACGGCCGGTGGCCACCGGCCATCAGTGGATGGCCAATTACTGGTGGCCGCTGTAGTGTGAGGAAACTCTCGAGCATAAATGGTTCGTATCTTCAAGCAGCCATGAGCTTTTCCGTGAAAGGTTTTTCTATTGCTGGTGAATTATAAAGTGAAGAAGTTACCTTTGAGGTTCCATTAGACTGGTAACTTTAGCAGATGGCTCAAATGCAGTTAAAAAAAAGAAAAATAAAGGAATGAATGGACTCAGAATTCATGACTCTGCAGCTATATTATTTAATGTTTACCACTAAACCATGAGCGAATGCAGCAGTATAACAACTCAAACTGAAGACACTTCCTCCAGACACTTGCGCATCCTGCAGTGTTCCCACATCTTGCAGACGGCTAAACTTAAAATTCATAGGGCAACACTTGCACACAGACAATTAGTTGCAAATAAAGTAGTTTCAATTTGTGTATTTCTGAGTGCCAGAGGTAACAGTAATACCGTCTCATTCATGTAGTAGGTATAATTCAGATGCTTTTTAGAAAAATGTTGTAGTGTTGTGCTACACTCAAGACTGTTGTCATATGCTGTATAATGAAGGGTGCTGGGTGATTGGTGGGTCCAGAGTCCCCAGTGGAAACACTGGTGACAATTCATAATGACTTTTGTTGACTTCAGTACATGACATGAGGTGATGGCACCTTGTTGTCCATTGCTGGTGCTGACATATGGGCAGTGGCTCCTGTACTGGCTACTGAGCCGGTGCCCTGCTGTGCTGACTGCAAGCCCGTGGAAAGCCAGCAACCTTTGGAGTCCATGGCCATAGCTGTCAGTGGCGCACTACTTCCCTCAGCATCGTGGAGGCCGATTGGTCCCTTGCCATGATGGCATGTGAAAATGATTGCGTGTTGGGTCAAACTCGCTGCTCTCTGGCAGGAGTTGGACAGCACCTGGCACTGTGGTGCTAAGTCTCACTAGTACCTAGTGTTGGCGGCAGCAAGCATGGATGGCAGTTCATTGGAGCTGTGGCACCAAGTCCCATTGTGGCACCAAGTCCTGTGAAGGGCATAGTGCTGACGGCAGTTGCAGCACAGTCTCAAACCCACGGGGGCTGCTGCTGCTGGTGGTGCCCAGTCATCTCCCTGTCCAGCATAGTCCAGGGGCTGCTGGTTTCTGGAGATAAGTGATCCCTGCCTCAAAATCCAGAATTATTCATATGCCTCTGGCACACATTCGTTTCATTGGAACTGTGCACGTAATCGTGTTGCCCATAACAGGAGCCTGACGTGGTGTGGTGACATCACCCCATTGGCTACACAGTTACCGATGTGTGATAGAGTTCACTGTTGTGCTCTGGTATCCTGGCTTTGCAATCCCCTTGTGTCTGTTATTGTGACCCACATGTCTCCACATTAATTGCCACAGGCTCGTGGCTGTTAATGCAACTATCCACAGTGGCATCCACACTGCTTCTCATTATTTTAGATAAAGACTAATAATTTTAATCAAAGATGGCTCCTTGGGTCTTGCCCAGCTCAGTTCTCTGTTTTAAATTACTTCTACCCCTTAATCTGTAAAGCAAATATATAATACTAAATCAGTCACTCTTAACTACTACAAAAGTTACTATACTGATCTCATACTCCGTAAATCTGTCTTTTATCCCTTGCTCCAGTCTACGGGAACTTGAATTACCCTTGGATTAGGTACTTATACGGGTTGTTGTTTCAGATACATAAGAGCTAGGGAGAGCAAAATCAGTCTCCATGGCAGTTGGATTTGCGGCACTCGAGATCAGTTACCTGATTCTTGTTTCTCAGTACTGTTCCACAATTGCACTGCAGTAATCTGTACCTGCTGTGCAGCTACCCTCCAACTTAATGAATGGTCCAGGCTCAGTTCCTGGGTGTCATTAAGGAAGATATGGTTTTTTTGACATCTCTAGAGGTTTGTCGGGCCAATACAGCTATGGCTACGTTACATTCAGCGGTGTAACTCCCCCCATAGAAAATGGTAAATGAAACATGGGTCCCATGATTTCACACAGTCCCATTGGTTAATAGACCACTACCTCACAGTTCTAAACACCTTGCCCTCATGAGTTTCACTTGTTGATAGCAACTAGCAGCCATCACTGCATTGTTGTAGACTCAGTATATCCATTTTACATCTGCTCTCTGAAAGTATGGTTCCTGTTCGACCAGCTTCTTCTGGCAAGGTCACTCCTCTGTTTTACCCTTGAAGAGTTGTGTGATGGATACGCTCCAACTCATTGCTATCTTGTGAGTTGGGCATATGGTGACTAACCCACTCTGACATTGCTGGAGCTCACCCTTGGTCATCATCACGTGTCAGCCGCTGTCTGCTGCTAATTGTAGCACCTGTATGTCTCTCACTTGCACAAATCTTCCAACTGTTAACAACTTCACAGGATAAGTGTGCATTGTGCAACGGCTAAAGACTGCATGCTTGTCAGCCACCGATACCTTCACCAATACATTACAGCCACCATAACATCTTGATAGTAGGATGGCAAATTCTGGCTGCTCAGCTCCACTGTTAGCTGTAATTTTGGTCTGCTCGGCTCCACTATTAGCTGTAATTCTAGTGTAATTCTTCTTGCACCTTGCTCAGTCTTTTCAGGTAGTGCTAAAATAGGAGGAGATGGGACTTAACTGTTCCTGCAGCACTTGATGGACAACTTCATACAAATTTGTTAATTCTATCCACGTGTCCCAGATAACATCCCCAATGACTGCGATACCCTCTTCATAGTTAAGTCTTGCATCTAGTACTTGCATCTGTGTTTGTATGATGTCCAGATCTTGGTTCAGATTGCTATCTGAGGGTAATGCACGATTTCCTTTGTCAGCTGTTGCAGCGGGCATGTGGTGTTTAACACACTGCTCTTGGAAGTTCACATTCTGTGTGGAAAGCCACTCTACAGTTTGCCTCTGCTGACCCCCTTGTGGCTTCTGCCATTCTGTTCAGTTGGGTCACATCGATTGTGTATGCTATTCTGAATGTGGTTTTCAATAGTTTACTGCCAAAGCCTATCCAACGCCTCTTCATTCTCCAGGATTTGTGCAGCACCATTGTGCTCACCACCTGCATCTGCACCTTTAGGCACGCATACGCCCACACAATTTCCTGTGCTCCTTTGAGACCTCTCTGAGCATTCCGTAAGTATTTGCTAATTGCCGTAACCCTGAAATATATGCTCCAGTCTCTTAATTTTATTCCACATTACCCATACATTAAATGCTAAACCTAACAACCGTCTGTGACTGGATGGCACCACGTCTCGTTACCTGGACAACAAAACTTCTCTGGCCAGATGATCTTGGAGCACCCTTGCTCTGGCTCCGTCGAAGAGAACAGCACTTCCAAAACTAGCCTTCTTCTTTTCCGGCCTTTTGTTCCGTATGGCAAACTGAGGGCAGGAATCAATATCACCTCCTCTCTCTATAGAAGCCTGCTGTCCCAGTACAGCATTAACACGTAAACAATAAAACTTACCCTGAAACAAAAATCCCTCCCTCCCTCCCTCCCCCCCTCCCCCCTTGCCTCACCCGGCCTCCCTCTCTTTCCCTCCCTCCCTCCCTCCCTCCCTCCCATTGCTCATCCTTCTGCTTCATCCTTTCACCTCTTTCTTCACCTTCACTAATACCTCTCATGAAATTGCCTCCAGTGCACCCTTGAGTTGTAGTAGATTCTCAATAGGCACAGTTGTTGTCCTTGTTGGCAGCAGCATCTTCACATTTACTGTTGATGTAGTTTCAATTACTTCGTATGGGACCTCGTACCATGTTACAAGCTTCTTTCCCCTCAGAGTATATGGGCTTGATAAAATTACCCACTGTCCTATTCTATACTAAGGTAATGTTCCTAATTGCTGCACTGCCTCTTCCTACTTCTCTATTGCCTTAGTATTTGGTTGCTTGACGTTTCTCTCCACTCACCTGACCATTCTTGCAAACTCTTGGACTGGCCCTCCTTTCCTGCCTCCTTTCTGGCTAGTCATGTTGAATGGCAATTGCATCTTTTTTTTCTGACCACCACCTCAAATGGTTATAACTCTGTGCTGGTGTGTACTTTGGGTTTGTGGGCACTCAATATGAAGGATAGATACGTGTCCTAATCTAAATGGTGTGAATTCACATAATGACTAAACATCTTTCTTATTGTCTGATGATCTCATTCCATCCTTCCATTAACTTGTGGATTAAGTGGTCTGGTTTTCAACACGCACATCTTTCTTCAGGTCTGACATGAATTTCGTCCCTTGGTCTGAAATTATTGGTACCCCGAACTTCATTAACCAGCTATTAACGGAGGCCTGCACGACTGTGATGGCCTGCTGATAGAGCATTGGCACCATCTCTGTGTAACAAGAAAAATGATCTTTTATGGTCAGCACAAAAAATTACCTGCTGGTGTTCAGTTGAAAGGGCCCAGCCTGTCCACTCCATTGAAACTGGATGATTCTGTTGCTGCTGGCAGTCTCTACAGTACTACCTGCTTCGGATTTAAATCCGCCCACTGTGCACAATCCACACAACTTCTGACATAATGATCTAGATCATTATTCATTTCCTTCCACCAATACTTTTCTGTCACTCCCTGATTCTTTGCCCAGCAATCCCCTTCCCCCATGACCCGATAACACATGACTGTGCATTTCACGCAATACACCTAGTTTCAACGTGGCACCATCACTTGAAGTCCTAATTTTACTCCTGTAGTCATGCATGCTAAACTGCTGTTGCTTGCCATACTATAGACTCTCTTTATCGGTGCTCTGTGCCATTTCCCAATGTCCTGCCCTAGTGCTTGTGCTTCCTGTCCAACCCCTCTGCTTTTCCATCTTTCTTCCAAGGTTTCTGGATTACTTCATACTCAAATTCACCTAGTTTCAATGCCCATCTCATCAGTCTATTGGGTGGGTCCTTCAAACCTAGTAACCATTTAAAAGTGACATGGTCTATCACTACCCTGAATTTTCTACCATACAGGTGACACCGGCAGTGTTTTACTCCGTACACCAAGCTAAGCAAAAATTGATCAGCCAGAACATTGTGACCATGGTGCATTATCTTATTGAAAAATGCCACTGATGTCGGGAAACATGATTGTCACGAAGGGGTGTAAGCGCTCTCCAACCAGTGTACGATACTCCATGGTCATCATGGTGCCTTGATCGAGCTCCACTGGATGCCTGGATGCCCACATGAATGTTCCCGAGACCATAATAGAGCCACAGCCAGCTTGTCTGTGTCTCGTGATTCAGATGTCGAGGAGCTGTTCCCATTGGCAAGCTTAAGAAGGTACCGGTATTTAGCAGACCGTGCAGTGCTCTGCCAATGCACCATCGTCAGTGCCAATGGCACTTACCTATTTCATTTGTGATGTTAACATTGGCACATGCATTGGTCAACGGCTGCAGAGGCCCATTGTTAGGAGTGTTTGGTGCATTGTGTGTTCAGACTCACTTTTACTCTGCCCATCATTAGTTCCTGCACAGTTCATTGTCTGTCCTGTTCTACCAGCTGCTCTATTTAACTAACAATATTTTAATCAAAAGTAAAAGCTTCTCCTTCTATTATTTGCAATCTCCAGATTTTGTTTTTCTGTCCTCTTAATTATGATGATAACTCTTAACACTGTCAGATATTTGATTGGAGTAACTAATCTGAAAGCATAATCTGGAGCACATCCTGTTAAAACTGCTGATGATTTTGACAACCCTAAGGTGTTTACCACAATAGTTTCCCACTGAATTTCAATTTTGAATGGCAATTAGTTCACATATTTAGGCAAAGTGCATCATGCCAAGAGCAAGTATGTGGCATTATTCCACATTCTGTGCTGGATGATAATTATTCTTCAATTTGGTTCTCTCCTTGCCACTTGGCCTACTTGCTTTATCAAAAGAGATGATGTGGCAAGAAAGATACAGAAAATTTCTGTAGGAAATAGTTCCAGTGGAATGAATAAGTGAAAGAAAGAATAGCAAATGAATTGACTTACTTGAGACAGAGACAGAGGAAATATAGGAGCAGGAAAAACTGCATACTCTGTTTCTTGAAAGGGAAGATAAAAGAAAGAGGAAAATAATTCAGATTTATAGCTCTGTTGATGTCATGTTGTTGAATTATTAAGAAATTGTCATATGATTACGACAGGTGTAGTTATTATTCACTTTTGGAGTAATATCCAAGTTGCTGTTGTTGTGGAATAAGTAGTATAAATGCAGCTTGTGTTGAAGCAGGACAGAGCGTTCTACTATAACAGACAGCCCATTTAATGAGAAATCCAATTTGAATTTGAAAATGTGTGCTTTGTTTCTCAGTTACTCATAATTAACATTTGACTTAGTTCTTGTGCTCTTGTAGAAATTTCCTTTTTGTTGCTTGGGGTGGTTGTCTTTTGAATGAAACAAAGATTCCATCCACACACAATGTTTTCTGTTAAGTTTGGGTACACAAGGTGAGAAATTGATTTCAGAAAGTTATTTGTGGGGAAGAGAGAGAATCTGCAATAATGTCAAAAGACTTAGATCATTCTCTTTCTCTCAATGATAGTATGAAGAAAATTTTAATTCCTGCATTATACAGAGTGGCGCACAGAAAACAGGCCCCTGCGTTGAAAGGAATATTAATGAAGAAAATAAACAGACATCATTGCTTTCTTACATTTTTATTGTACTGTTTCATTATGAACTATACGAGGGCGGTTCAGAAAGTAACCTCCGATTGGTCACAGTGCGGGTTGTGGGGGGAGTAGCGACGCCATCTGTGCGTTCACGCACTCAACAGGTCAGTCGGCATCAAGCCGTGGTCGAGTGAACGTCGTACCTGCGCTAGTTTAGTTTTTGTGGCAGTTTGAAATGTGTGCTGCAATAGAAAACCCCGCCAAATGTGAAGTGCGTGCTGTCATAAGGTTTTTTTACAGCCAAAGGATATTCTGCAGCAGCTATTCATCGTGAGCTTTGTGCCGTGTACGGACCAAGAGTTATGAGTGAAGGAGTTGTCCGTGAATGGGTACGTTTATTTAAAAGTGGTCGAGAAAACGGTAATGATGAAGAGAGGAGTGGTAGACCATCATTGGTGATTGACGAACTCGTTCAGACAGTTGATGCAAAAGTTCGTGAAAATCAACGTTTCTCAATGTCGGAGTTGTCTACTGGTTTTCCACAGATTTCTAAGACTCTCTTGTACGAGATAGTGACAGCAAGATTGGGTTACCGTAAGTTCTGTGCACGATGTGTGCCCAAAATTCTTACCGACCACCACAAAACTCAAAGAATGGCCTCTGCATTAGACTTTGTCACGTTATGAGGACGAAGGAGAACCATTGTTAAACAGAATCGTGACCGGTGACGAAACCTGGATTAAGTACGTGAACCCTGAGACAAAAGAACAATCAAAGATGTGGGCACATTCAAATTCGCCTACCAAACCAAGAAAAGCCTCGCAAGATTTTTCTGCCAGAAAACTGATGGCAACGGTGTTTTGGGATGCCAAAGGGGTGTTGTTGGTTGAATTCATGGAACGTGGTACGACCATTAATCAAGACGTGTACTGTGAAACAATAAAAAAGTTACGACGGGCTATACAGAACAAACGCCGTGGTATGCTGACTTCTGGTATCGTTTTTTTGCACGATAACGCCCGTCCTCACTCTGCTCGCAGAACAACGGCCCTTCTTGAGTCCTTCAAGTGGGACGTTATCAACCATCCACCTTACAGCCCAGACCTGGCACCAAGTGATTATCACCTCTTCATGCATTTGAAGAAATGGCTCGGGTCACAGCGGTTTGATGACGACGAAGAGCTCAAAGATGTGGTCACAGGCTGGCTCCAGGCACAAGCGGGTGATTTTTATGCAGAAGGAATTTCAAAGCTTGTGAAGAGATACGATAAGTGCCTCAATCGCTATGGAGACTATGTAGAAAAATAGTGCAAAGATGTAGTTGTAAGATGTATATATTAAAATATTTTTATTTAACTTGGTGTATTTTTTTAAATCAACCGGAGGTTACTTTCTGAACGGCCCTCGTATAATTAACAGTTTAAGTAACAGATTTACTTTTATAGGAAAACACTTTTCAGTACTCCTTGAGGAATGTTCAAAATTTCTTCACATACGTTGTTTTTTAATGTGTCAAGTGTTCTGGGATTGTTGCAGTAGACTCTAGCCTTTAGAAATCCCCAGAGGTAAGTCACATGGTGACAAGTTGGGAAAGCGGGGTGGCCACGAGCCCTTACTAATGATCCTCTCTTCTGTAACATCAGTATGTATACGAGCTAAGGACAAATCAGACGTATGAGAAGTTGCCCCATCTTGCTGGAAATATGCACAACATTTTTCATTTGTAGTGAAAAGAGCCAAAAATCCATTGTAGACTTGCAAGTAAACGTGTGTTGACAGCTTCGATGAAGAACGGTGGCCCAATAATTCTGTTACCAGATAGAACACACCATACACCAATTTTTAAATCGTGTAATGGCTTCTGCAGCTTGCCATGGGGATTCTCTGTAGTCCAGTGTCCTGTGTTTTGTGAATTAATGTAACCCGACCAATGAAATCAAGCTTCATCTGTCAAAAAAAGGAGGAACGGATCAAGATGTCCCCCAGTGACATTTTCCAGCAACCAATTACAGTAATGTATACACTTACCCTTGTCCGCTTCTTTTATTTGCAGAACAACACTCACATGGTAAGGTTTCATTTTTAAGGCATGACTGATGCGTTGACATGGCCTGCGAGATATTCCACATTGCTGTGACAATCGTCGTGTTGACTTGTAGGGACTTCTTTCAATGTGCGCCGTCACATTTGCCACAACTTCATGTGTACGTACAGTCGGTGCCTTATTTCTCTTTGAATTAACAACACTGCCTGTTGAATGCCACTTTCTCACTGGATCCGATCCTGAATTGTTGATTTTGCAGGAATAATATTTTCATGAAACTTTTCTTGAAAAGTGTCACAAACAACTTTAATGGATTCAGACTGCACATATTCTTCAACAATGAACACATGTTCTTCAATGGAGTAAGGTATGACAATGAAGTACATAGTTTATAACGACTACTTTCCGTATGAACTACTCACATGCTACTGCTGTTGGAAGGTGGCAAAGAAACTGACAAGCTAGTAATGCTTCACATGCGCGTTTGCTGTCCAGTTCGGGCCGGTTTTATGTGCACCACTCTGTATTAAGCAGATTTACCTTTCTGGAGTGAAGACATTTCTTTGATTATCCCCCTCTCTCCCCCCTCTCCCCCCCTCTCCCCCCCTCTCTCCCCCCTCTCTCCCCCCTCTCTCACCCCTATCTCCCCCTCTCTCCCCCTCCCTCCCCCCTCTCTCCCCCTCCCTCCCCCCTCCTCTATACTCCCCCTGCCCCATCCCTACCTCTCCCTCTGCCACCCTCTCTCCCCCCTCCTCTATATTCCCCCTACCCCTCTGCCCCCTCCCTACCTCTCCCTATCTCTCTCTCTCTGCCACCCTCTCTCTCCCCCTCCCTCTCCCTTCTCAGTCTCCCCTGCCTCTGTCCCATCTCCCCTCAAAAAGTAGTATCAGTAGCAATAACTTTTAATTTACATGTGAGAAATATTCTGAAATGGCTGTAGAGGGACTTAGTGCACTGTGTTTGTGTGAACTTGTGTGTTAAATAGTATTGTAATTGTTGAAATTGTGTATGTTTTAGGGAAGACACAGCAGTGCACAGAAACATTTAGATAGATTGATGAAGACCTTGGAATCTTATTTCCATCCAGCAAATTTTGGAAGATGGTTCATAAAGCTGAAAGATTTCTTAAAGAAGCTTCCAATGTATTTTATACAACGGTTGCATTTGTAAGTAATTTAGTGACAGTTATTTAGTGTCCATTAATAACACAGTGGTTATTTGCAAAGCAAGAAGCAGCGGCATAGAAACTTGGGATTGTACTATCTATGATTCCTTTTGTGTCATTTTTGCTTCTTTCCATAAGAGAGTCCTTCTTAGCCTAGGTTCGGAGTTACCTTGATCCCTCCACCCCTCCTCCAAACCCAACATGCACCAACCAATTCTCCCTTACTTCCTGAGCAAGGAATTCGAGTTTCAGAAGCTGGGAGAGCTGTTATCTACATTTGTATGATTCTTTTATTTGTACTGGGAGTAGCACTTCTAAAGGTGAGTACTATCCAGCCCGTATGTCAGTCTGTAAATTTCATAACATTTTGTATTGAACTTTCAATTTATAGAAAACAAAATGAATAGTTTTTAAGTAAATAATATAACTTGCATTTGATGATAGAAAACCAGTAAAACCTGTAAAACAATGAAACATATTTGATCCATCCACTTGAATTTTTGTGAGAAAGTGGTCATCTGGAGGAATGGTCTTCTTAAAGGATGATCAAGGTAAAATGTGGGGCCGAACATCATCATTTAAACACAATGACGACAATTGCTACAATGAAAAACCAGCTCTTATAACATAATGATAACAATGATAATACATACGTACTTAATTGTTTATGTAATGAAATACATGGAAATTGGCATCTGCACACACTTTTTCATACATTTGTTTACAGTCACATTCTTGTATTCCTTTTCCACCTCAGATAGTAAGTACATCAGTTTCTAGTTGTAAAGCTCAGAAGCAAAGAACTTGCGATTAAGTAATACCATGTAAGGCAATTCCTGATAGGAGTTCTCATTTTCACTATCAGTGTTTTAGTTGTCATTACACTGAGTATCTTGGTTCATGTGTGCAGTTACATCTTCCCAATTATCACCATCCGATTTCTTCATTCACGGTAGAAATATCTCCTTCAGTATTGGCAGCATTGCACAGTCGACTGAGGATGTTTATTGATTCATTGCCACCTTCTTCTCCAGTGTCCACATTTTATGAAGATTGAGAACCAGAATTAATGTAGCATTTTCTAATTGTTTCATTTTTCACTTCATTACACACACTTTTAATCCAGCTGCCAACATCACGTATGGTCACAGCCCTAGCTAACTCGTACAAAGATGTGGCATTGTCCATTTTTGCAACTAGGGAACTTGGAAGTTTCTTTTGGTAATTTAATTTGAAAGACCGGATCACTCCTTCATCAAAAGGCTGAACACACAGTATAGTGTTGGCAAGGGGGGAGATTTACTTCCATATTCGTATTCGATAACTTTTTTGTTGCAATGACATGGTGTATTATCTATGACAAGCAGGATATTATGTTTCTGAATGCTCATTTTTTAATTTAAATTATTCAGCCAAGAACAAAAAAGTCACATATCATCCATACACGTTTATTTGCATACCAAGAGACAACAAGCAAGGAAATATCATTGTTTATTGAAGCACCTTGGACACTTTGCTGTATGTATCACTACTGGTCCTTCTTTTTCACCACAGAGGTTAGCATAGAGACAGATCAGTAATCTGTGTTTCGCCATTTTGCCGCCTTTGCACTGATTACCCTTCACAGTTAGTGTTTTGTCTGGAACGGGTTTAAAAATAGACTAGTTTCATCCATGTTGTAAATGTCACTATCACAACAGCCACTTGCAATTACACTTGAGTCTCTACCTCAAGCTGTATACAACATCTGCACTTTCTCCACAGACTGCTTGGAAAACAGTATGATGTTGAACACAAAATCAGTTCCGTCAACCATTGCTTGCATTGAAATTAGGAATTCTGAGATCAGAAGCAAATTTAAGATCTTTTTCTTGTAGCATTGGTCCATTAATAATCAATCCTTGGCACATGCTCTATTAAACCACTCTTAAACAGCATTATTAATGTCTTTGAAAAGCTGCCACCATCTTTTCTATGAATTTTTGTTGGCGTTTTCTTCCCATTCCTTAACATACCTGCCACGTTTTGCAATTGCATTCTGCATTTGACTTTTTCCAAAATTAAACTCGATCGCTGACACTGAGATTTTCCTCTCTCTCTCTCTCTCTCTCTCTCTCTCTCTCTCTCTCTCTGTAATTTGCAGAAATTTGATGTTCTGGTGAAAGAACAAGAAGTTTTATTTTATTTGAAGCAGCCATAACTGTTCACTACAGAGGAAAAATCAGAACTGTTTGCTATTTGACAATGAAATTTTAGAAATTGTGTCACATTGTCAACGAGAAACCTTACAGTAATATGGTATTGTATCTCTCTCTTCTATGATTGGTTGTGGTCATCTTAAGGGGAGGACATAATTAGTTAAAGTGTGGTGGCTGTTTGGGTAAGGGGTGGTCATCTTAAAGGGGATAAAGATGCATTGATCTTATGGAAGTTTTTTTGGTTCTGTAAAAATATGGTTCTTGAGAAAAGGGATCAACCTAAAGGGCTGGTCTTCTTGAGAGGTTTCGTTATAGGTGTATCTTCCTCCATGCATTTAAGCACTTTGTCTCCAAATTTCCACAATGCCTCATGGGTTCAGGTGCAGGTATCTTTTACATTGAGCACTGTTCCCTAAGCATCAGTTATATCTGTACTGTGCAAGCCACCTTCTGGGGTTTGATAGAGGGTACTTCTAGTATCAATATCATTCGCCGACTATCCTGTTCCACTTGTACATTACGCATAGGAAAATGACTGTCAGTAGGCTTCTACAGGATCTCTAATTTGTCATATTTCCATTTCATATTTAAATTTGTGAGATGTCTGTGAAAGGAAGTTCTATATTGTATGACTCTTCTTCAAACATCTGCTCTCGAATTTTAAGAGTAATTCTCTCCATGATGTACACCACCTCTACAACACCTCTCTGGTAGCATCTGTCAATGGAGTTTGGTGAAAATCTCTGTCTATATATACAGGGCGTTTCAAAAAGAAAGAGCAGATTTCAAACATTTATACAAATGATAGAAACACAATTCCAACGGTCCTTCACTCAATATGAGTACCAAATGTTACACAACAAATATCAAAACTGTACCTCAATATGAGCACCATTTGTTACACGACAAATATCAAACCGGTATCTCATTTCTTGCCACACACGACGCAACTGGTCTTTAGTTACCGAATTCACGGCCGCAACAATTCGATGTCGTACCTCTTGAAGAGTAGCGGGCATAGGTGGGACATAAACACAGTCCTTTATGTACCCCCACAAATAAAAATCGCAGGGTGTAAGGTCTGGTGACCTGGGAGGCCACAGACGATGACATTGATCTTGTGCTCCTGCTCTTCCAATCCACCGTCCTGGAATGGTGTTATTTAGGTACCGTCGTACAGGTTCAGAGAAGTGTGGTGGGGCGCCATCTTGCATGAAGATGAAGTGATTTGAATCTTCCTGAAGTTGAGGAAATAGCCAGTTTTCTAACATGTCCAGGTAAATGGTTCCTGTGATAGTTTTCTCCATGAAAAAGAAAGGTCCATAAACTTTGTTTACCGAAATTGCACAAAAGACGTTAACCTTTGGTGAGTCTCTTTCATGTTGAATAACGTCCCTCGGAGTTTCACTCGCCCAAATTCGTACGTTATGCCGATTAACTTTACCAGAAATGTGAAACGTTGATTCATCTGAAAAAATTAATCGTTCGGCAAAATTGTCCTCTTCCATGTCCTGTAGAATTGCAGTTGAAAATTCGAACCTTTTGTTGTGGTCGTCAGGACGCAATGCTTGCAATAACTGCAGTTTGTACGGCTTCATGTGCAGACGGTTACTCAGAACGCGCCATACCGTTGTTTTAGACATGTTTAGTTCGTGACTTGCCCGTGCCGTGGATTTTCTAGGGCTCCTTTCGTAAGCTGCACGGACACGCTCGACATTTTCATCCGATGTGCGTGGACGACCCGTGCTTTTTCGCTTGCAGATGCAACCATCTTCTACGAATCTGTGATGCCACTCATAAATTTGCTTATGACGAGGCGGCTGTTTGTTGAATTGACGGCGGAATGCACGTTGCACACCAACAATGGACTCTAACTTTGCAAATTGCAGCACACAAAATGATCGTTCCTGTGGTGTCGTCGCCATTTTCCTACAAACAAACGCCAGCGCCACTGCGGATTTGCATGGAACTTCTGCGCGGACCATTGAAAAACTTTGAACCTTTCTCTGACAAGAAACGTTTGAATTGTGTTTCTATCATTTGTAGTTTTTGAGAAATAAATGTTTGAAATCTGCTCTTTCTTTTTGAAACGCCCTGTATATAGTTACAATAGAGGGAAACATTCCACGTAGGAAAAATATATCTAAAAACAAAGATGATGTGACTTACCAAATGAAAGTGCTGGCAGGTCGACAGACACACAAACAAACACAAACATACACACAAAATTCAAGCTTTTGCAACAAACTGTTGCCTCATCGGGAAAGAGGGAAGGAGAGGGAAAGACGAAAGGATGTGGGTTTTAAGGGAGAGGGTAAGGAGTCATTCCAATCCCGGGACCGGAAAGACTTACCTTAGGGGGGAAAAAGGATGGGTATACACTCCAGCGCACACACACACATATTCATCCACACATATACACACACAAGCAGACATCTCACAAGCAGACATATTTAAAGACAAAGAGTTTGGGCAGAGATGTCAGTCGAGGCGGAAGTGAAGAGGCAAAGATGATGTTGAATGACAGGTGAGGTATGAGTGGCGGCAACTTGAAATTAGCGGAGATTGAGGCCTGGTGGGTAACGGGAAGAGAGGATATATTGAAGAGCAAGTTCCCATCTCCGGAGTTCGGATAGGTTGGTGTTGGTGGGAAGTATCCAGATAACCCGGACGGTGTAACACTGTGCCAAGATGTGCTGGCCGTGCACCAAGGCATGTTTAGCCACAGGGTGATCCTCATTACCAACAAACACTGTCTGCCTGTGTCCATTCATGCGAATGGACAGTTTGTTGCTGGTCATTCCCGCATAGAATGCGTCACAGTGTAGGCAGGTCAGTTGCTAAATCACGTGGGTGCTTTCACACGTGGCTCTGCCTTTGATCGTGTACGCCTTCTGGGTTACAGGACTGGAGTAGGTGGTGGTGGTGGGAGGGTGCATGGGACAGGTTTTACACCGGGGGCAGTTACAGGGGTAGGAGCCAGAGGGTAGGGAAGGTGGTTTGGGGATTTCATAGGGATGAACTAACAGGTTACGAAGGTTAGGTGGACGGCGGAAAGACACTCTTGGTGGAGTGGGGAGGATTTCATGAAGGATGGATCTCATTTCAGGGCAGGATTTGAGGAAGTCGTATCCCTGCTGGAGAGCCACATTCAGAGTCTGGTCCAGTCCCGGAAAGTATCCTGTCACAAGTGGGGCACTTTTGTGGTTCTTCTATGGGGGATTCTGGGTTCGAGGGGATGAGGAAGTGGCTCTGGTTATTTGCTTCTGTACCAGGTCGGGAGGGTAGTTGCGAGATGCGAAAGCTGTTGTCAGGTTGTTGGTGTACTGGTTCAGGGATTCCGGACTGGAGCAGATTCGTTTGCCACGAAGACCTAGGCTGTAGGGAAGGGACCGTTTGATGTGGAATTTGTGGCAGCTGTCATAATGGAGGTACTGTTGCTTGTTGGTGGGTTTGATGTGGACGGACGTGTGAAGCTGGCCATTGGGCAGGTGGAGGTCAACGTCAAGGAAAGTGGCATGGGATTTGGAGTAGGACCAGGTGAATCTGATGGAACCAAAGGAGTTGAGGTTGTAGAGGAAATTCTGAAGTTCTTCTTCACTGTGAGTCCAGATCATGAAGATGTCTTCAATAAATCTGTACCAAACTTTGGGTTGGCAGGCCTGGGTAACCAAGAAGGCTTCCTGTAAGCGACCCATGAATAGGTTGGCGTACGAGGGGGCCATCCTGGTACCCATGGCTGTTCCCTTTAATTTTGGTATGTCTGGCCTTCAAAAGTGAAAAAGTTGTGGGTCAGGATGAAGCTGGCTAAGGTAATGAGGAAAGAGGTTTTAGGTAGGGTGGCAGGTGATCGGCATGAAGGGAAGTGCTCCATCGCAGCAAGGCTTTGGACGTGCGGAATATTTGTGTATAAGGAAGTGGCATCAATGGTTACAAGGATGGTTTCCGGGGGTAACAGACTGGGTAAGGATTCCAGGCGTTCGAGAAAGTGGTTGGTGTCTTTGATGAAGGATGGGAGACTGCATGTAATGGGTTGAAGGTGTTGATCTACGTAGGCAGAGATCCGTTCTGTGAGGGCTTGGTAGCCAGCTACAATGGGACGGCCGGGATGATTGGGTTTGTGAATTTTAGGTAGAGGGTAGGGGTGCGGGGTGTTGGTGGGGTCAGGAGGTTGATCGAGTCAGGTGAAAGGTTTTGTAGGGGGCCTAAGGTTCTGAGGATTCCTTGAAGCTCCGCCTGGACATCAGGAATGGGATTACCTTGGCAAACTTTGTATGTAGTGTTGTCTGAAAGCTGACGCAGTCCGTCAGCCACATACTCCCGACGATCAAGTACCACGGTCGTGGAACCCTTGTCCGCCAGAAGAATGACGATGGATCGGTCAGCCTTCAGATCACGGATAGCCTGGGCTTCAGCAGTGGTGATGTTGGGAGTAGGATTAAGATTTTTTAAGAAGGATTGAGAGGCAAGGCTGGAAGTCAGAAATTCCTGGAAAGTTTGGAGAGGGTGATTTTGAGGAAGAGGAGGTGGGTCCCGCTGTGATGGAGGACGGAACTGTTCCAGGCAGGGTTCAATTTGGATAGTGTCTTGGGGCGTTGGACCATTAGGAGTAGGATTAGGATAATTTTTCTTCATGGCAAAGTGATATTTCCAGCAGAGAGTACGGGTGTAGGACAGTAAATCTTTGACAAGGGCTGTTTGGTTCAATCTGGGAGTGGGGCTGAAGGTGAGGCCTTTGGATAGGACAGAGGTTTCGGATTGGGAGAGAGGTTTGGAGGAAAGGTTAACTACTGAATTAGGGTGTTGTGGTTCCAGATTGTGTTGATTGGAATTTTGAGGTTTTGGGGGGAAGTGGGGGATTGAGTAGATGGGAGAGACTAGGTCTGTGTGCAATGAGAGGAGGTTGAGGTTTGCTGGAAAGGTTGTGACGGGTGAGTGAGTTGCCTTTCCAGAGGTGGGAAACCAGGAGATTGGATAGTTTTTTGAGGTGGATGGTGGCATGCTGTTCTAATTTGCGGTTGGCCTGTCGGAGGATGCTATGAACAGCCGGTGTGGATGTGGGAGAGGAAAGATTGAGGACTTTTATTAAGGATAGGAGTTGATGGGTGTGTTCATTGGCTGAGTTGATGTGTAGGTGAAGGATTAGGTGGGTGAGGGCAATGGATTGTTCAGTTTGGAACTGGTATAGGGACTGATGGAAAGAAGGGTTACAGCCAGAGATGGGAACTTTAAGTGTCAGGCCTTTGGGGGTAATGCCAAATATGTCTTTGAATATGTCTGCTTGTAATTGTATATGTGTGGATGGATATGTGCGTTTGTGCGAGTGTATACCCGTCCTTTTTTCCCCCTAAGGTAAGTCTTTCCGCTCCCGGGATTGGAATGACTCCTTACCCTGTCCCTTAAAACCCACATCCTTTCGTCTTTCCCTCCTTCCCTTTTCCTGACGAAGCAACCGTTGGTTGCGAAAGACAGAATTTTGTGTTTGTTTGTGTGTCTATCGACCTGCCAGCGCTTTTGTTTGGTAAGTCACATTATCTTTGTTTTTAGATATATTTTTCCCACGTGGAATGTTTCCCTCTATATCTGTGTCTCCTACAGTAATTGTGCTTGGTAAGGATTCCAGACTGAAAGCAAAATTCTATAGTAAGTTGGAAGAGTAATTTTTAAGTCACATCTTTCATTGATTAGCTATATTTTCTTAGCATTCTTTCAATTAATCTCAGCATGACACCTGCTTCTCCTATAGATAGTTTAAGTAATTGTTTCACTTGAATTCAACCTGAATGGATACTTTGAGGTATTTTATGGTATTTTATGGTTCTTACTGTTTCCAGATTTTTATCAACAATAACATAATTACTGTGATGAGTCATCCTAGCTAGGTATGTGCAGTATGTTTGATTTATTTCTTTTTATTTATTATAAGGGTACACACACACACACACACACACACACACACACACACACACACACACAACCAGCAAACTTGACAATGCTTCACAATTGCTAAATATACATGGAAATTGAATATATATTCTAACCTGTGGTAAACATGGAAATTGTATTAGGTGCAAATTTCAGCATTGCAATTTCACCCACTTTGGAGGTATACAGTTGACCATCGGAAAAACACTCTGATCATAAGTAAATTCCAATATATTTGGATTTCTGACCTTGTGCTTTTTTTCATTGTTACTGCAAATGAAACCTTGTTTCACGTACATTGAACCTGTAAATTGGTTGGCATCATTGGTATAAGAGGCATGAGAGAGACCTCCCCAGCTGATGGATCTGTGAGGATAGTACCTTCAGTGACATTATTTTGCTTGGTTTTAATTTCTGAGAGGTTAGCATTACATGTTTAGAACTATTTACATTGTGGAGTAGTATTCTGATACAAGCCGGTAAGCCATAAAGACAACTTATCGTAATTTACAGTTTTTCTGTTAAAACAAAAGTGCACATTCTTGTGTTTACAACTTTTGGAAAGAAAATGAAACCACACATTTTCACAGCTCAGCATACCATTGCAGCTGGTTTTAACAGAAAACCTGTTTTGAACGTTTTTCAGAATATCATGTAGAAATTTGAAGTAAATAGATCAAGATCTTTTTGAAATTTTTTGCTAACAAAAGTTCCCCTTTATATATCAGTATAGATAAGTATAATTTCATCTTCTTATTTTCTTTATCTAGTACTCATTCAGAACAATCAAAAAGAGGTGCTGCAATGGTTAAACACCAGACTCTTATTTGAGATGATGGTGTTTCAAATCCTAATCCAGCCATCCAGATTTAGATATTCTGTTGTTTCCCTAAACTTCTTAAGGCAAATGTTTTGATTGTTCCTCTGAAAATGATGTGACTAATCTCATTTCCCAACCTTCTTGAAACTGATCTTGTGCTCTATCTGCCATTGGTAACAACACTGGCCCAACACTATAGTGCACATGTACCTATCTCTTTCCTATGATACAGATGCATATCTTAGTCAGTGAAATATAGAAAACATAGAAAGGCAAAGGCAGATCACCTACTCCAGTCAGTCCTTGCCGAGAAAGCAGCACACGATTCCCCTTCCCAACAGTATTATAAATTTATTATTTTTACAGCTTTTGATTTTCTGAAATTGTTTTCATTTTCAGTGAAAGACACAAGCACTTGACATGGGAGACTCCAGTACCTGACAGTCATAAATTAACAGAAGATGACATTACAAACTTTGTAGAGAGTGTGAAACCTGTTGCACTTCAGGCAATGTTTTCCAAATTGGGACTTACAGAAATCAACCAAGCTATGCAACATTTGGCAACTTTGCGTCCTAATATAGTAATACCTCTTGTTGTTGATCGGTAAGTTGCATTAAATTTTTTTATGTAAGGAAAGGAATGTTATCATATTTACTCATCCAAGTTGAAATGCTTTTTCATCATAATTACTACTACTACTACTTCTTTGTGCATTTTACTCAGGAAACTTCATTTTTCGGAAACATAAAAAACTAATCATTGTATTTGTATACATGCTCTCTTAGACTCACATATTGGGAGGTACATTAGTTTTGTGTGAAGTTTGCAGAAGCCATGTAATTATTTTACTATTTAGCATTCATTACTTTTACATACAATGTAATACTTCTTATTTTTTTGTTAAAGTAGTGCCTGATTTTTTTTTTCAGCATGTATGCAAATTTAGAGACAGTGACAGAACCTCATAAGCTCACTGCTGCAATGCAGTGTATGGTGGCAGTTGCGAGACCAATGGTCCAGGGTGCTCGGTTGGGTTACAAAGAAGGTCCTACACATGTCATCCCACTGCTGATGTCAGTGCTTCCTGGAATTGATCCAAATGATGTCAGAAAATGTTTCGTGACATTTCAGTTTATTGCAACATTCTCAACATTGATTCCAATTGTGGACTCCTCACAAGCGTCAAATTACTGGAGTGATCTCACAGAGGTAATGTTGATTAATTAAAAGTGCCAAGAGAGTAACTGTAGCCTGATTACTTTAAAAGATGGAAATTGTTAATTATAAATCTTTTTGTCCTAAAGCAAAATTGCTTGAAATGTTGTTTGTTAATTCGTTTAGATTTATACTTCATACAACTCACTAAAGTTTCCACCAACCAGCTGCTTACAGCCTGAAGGTAATACTGCTATTTTTGATAGTTGTTTACTGTGCTGACAATGACATTGTTACTTTTGGAATACTAACTCACTGATATACTCCACAGCATGTAATATAACAACCACAGATCCCTTCTACATGCCTCATAGTATAATAATGCCACCACTGGCCTTCGTATGCCCTACAGATTTGAAGTAAGTGTTAGCTTGAGAATGGATTGTTGTGACAAACCCACCTTTGTAATTAGGTTAGGTTAGTGTTGTTTAACGTCCCGTCGACAACGAGGTCATTAGAGACGGAGCGCAAGCTTGGATTAGGGAAGGATGGGGAAGGAAATCGGCCGTGCCCTTTCAAAGGAACCATCCCGGCATTTGCGTGAAATGATTTAGGGAAATCACGGAAAACCTAAATCAGGATGGCTGGAGACGGGATTGAACCGTCGTCCTCCCGAATGCGAGTCCAGTGTGCTAACCACTGCGCCACCTCGCTCGGTACCTTTGTAATTAATTGATTTTGATTGATTGATTGATTCTATTGCTCATCAAGTTCTGTAAATCTCATTATGAAGGAGAGCATTCAGGGGTATGAAATGAGACATATTATGCATTAACAGGCAGATGCAATCACTGCAGGCTATTTCTGTAATGACATATTATGATAATCTACTCAAATTGATAATTAGTTAATGAATAGGGAACTTTCATTTGTCACACCTAGTGACTGATTTTTATTGTTCTGTGGGGCTCTCATGATGTTAACACAGTAACCATAGGTAATGATATAATATTAACAGTAGCACACATGAATCTGCTGCATAAACTTCCAATTACAGCAATACGCAATGAACCGTGTGCTGTGAAACATATGCGCCTACCAAATATTGCCCTACACTGTCATTCATGCCATTAGTTGCTGTCTGTTCTGTTACACAAAGTGGAAAAATCTTCAAGTCTTCAGTGTTCGTATTTGTATATGAGGCATTGACATTGCAAAGTTCAATCGTGGCTTAAGGGGAGTTGGAATGCCCTATCCCAACAATGTTAAATTTAGTGATTTGGCTTCCCTGTATTTCAGGAACCACTGTAGCCATTGACATGAAACTTCTACAGGACATTAAACTGTATGTTCTGAGTTTACTGAACTACAATAATTGCATTTCAGCCACTGCTTTATTAAATACAATTTTTTAATTATACGGTTAAAATTTTGTGTACATTTTTGTAAATTGTTCTAAATAATTTTAATTATACATAACATTATGTTCTCCTTTTAGTTCACTAGACTCAGGATATATATGTTATTACTCCCTGAAAATTTGAATACTCTACTCGAAGTGGTTTCTGAGATTTAGTGAAAAGTGCAACAAAAAATGTTAATTTTCAGGAACAACTTCTAAAGTTTAAAAACACTGTAACTCACTCAATATATGCTTATTTTTTTTATTTTTAGTCGCTCAAAAGCACCCTGCACCATACTATATATAATCCTCTTGATCTTTTTCCAAGTTTTTTTTTCTTCTTTCTGGACTCCTTAGTGGCCAACTGTGGTGCATACTTTGCTGTATCAATGTGAACCTTGTCCATCTGTTCAAGTCCTCTAATACAGCTTGCTCCAGGATTAATTCCCATATGCTGTAGCACCTTCACCCTACCAATGTTGCCATCATTAAAAGTAATAACATCATCACTGACCCCCCCCCCCCCCCCCTCCCAGTTTGATGTCTTAATTCAAACAAAAACAGTTTTTGGTAAGTGAGTCCACGTAATATTATTGAATGAGTCATTGGGATTTTGAATCTGACCATGCAGCCACTTCTTCTGTAATTCAGGATTTGCCAGGTCTCTGTAAATAGGTTTTATGATATCCATGACTGCTGCTGGGATGGAATGTTTATGGCTGTGTGAACTGTTTGGTGAGCAGTCCAGTGACAACAAAGCTGGTTCAGCACGGAATGCAGAGAGCTCATGTGTAGGAGCAAAAGGGTTAATTCTCCAGGATTCATTTTGTAGGTTTTCATTTGAGAAATGGTGTCAGAGATCACCTCAACTATTATATTATCAGTTATTGGCTCTTGCTTGTCCCAGTACCTTTTTGTCTCAAAAAGCTCTCAATTTTTGAATTATCTCTTTTCCACATTGAGATGTCAGATTTGGCTATGTACATGATTATAGGACAAATCACAGTTTGAAGATGTCGTGATTTTGCATTGGTTGGGATGTTTCTCTGGTAACTAATGTGTAGTTTTTATTTCAGCTTCCTCTTCTTTGTCATCCACCACACAGCATGTTGTGTATTTATTCCTCAACATATTTCTGCTTTCCAATTGTTTTCCTCTTTCAAATTCATCAATGAAGGGAGTTGTTCCAATTCCCTTTATAAACTGGTTTTAATGTGAGACTTGAAGACTTGTTTTACTAATCTCTATTTTGAGCTGAATAAGTTCCTCACTCAACTTTTTCAATGATTCTGATAAATATTATCTGTAAAACCCAAACTATATTTCATGTAATTTTTGTTGCCATTCTCTGACATAGTGACAAAATACAGAGAACAAGAGTTTCTTGCTGTTGTGTTCTTTTAAGGCTGTGACCTTGTAACTTTCAGTCCCAAGACTGGTTGATGCAGCTGGTGGTCTACCATGTGCAAGGCTTTTCATCTCTGCATAGCTACTGCAACCTACATCCGTATGAACCTGTTACTGTGTTCAAGCCTTGGTTTCCCTCTGGAATTTTTTCCTCCGTACCCATCCCTCCATTACCAAATTGGCCATTCCTTGATGCTCCAGGATGTCCCTTTTCAACCTGTTCCTTCCTTTAGTCAAGTTGTACCAGACATTTCTGCACCCGTAAGTTTTATTCAGTATCTCTTCATTAATTATGACATCTGCCCAGCTAATCCTCAGCACCACATTTCAGAGGATTATATTCACTTCTTTTCTGTACTGTTTATTATCTACATATCAGATGACAACTGAACCATGTTCCTCATCATCAGTTTCTTGGATGTTCTATCTTCTCCTGCTTAAATGAGGGACATCCAACCTAAGACTCCTCCTAGCCCTCCTAAAGTGGTGTGCAGTCATCCATCCAACCTCCACAACAACACAGTCCATCCCTACATCTACATCTACATCCATACTCCGCAAGCCACCTTACGGTGTGTGGTGGAGGGTACTTTGAGTATCTATCGGTTCTCCCTTCTATTCCAGTCTTGTGTTGTTCGTGGAAAGAAAGATTGTCGGTATGCCTCTGTGTGGATTCTAATCTCTCTGATTTTATCCTCATGGTCTCTTCGCGAGATATACGTAGAAGGGAGCAATATACTGTTTGACTCCTCGGTGAAGGTATGTTCTCAAAACTTCAACAAAAGCCCGTACCAAGCTACTGAGCATCTCGCTTGCAGAGTCTTCCACTGGAGTTTATCTATCATCTCCGTAACGCTTTCACGATTACTAAATGATCCTGTTACGAAGCGCGCTGCTCTTCGTTGGATCTTCTCTCTCTCTTCTATCAACCCTATCTGGTAAGGATCCCACACCAGTGAGCAGTACTGAAGCAGTGTGCGAACAAGTGTACTGTAACCTACTTCCTTTGTTTCCGGATTGCACTTCCTTAGGATTCTTCCAATGAATCTCAGTCTGGCATCTGCTTTACTGACGATTAATTTTATATGGTCATTCCATTTTAAATCACTTCTAATGCCTACTCCCTGATAATTTATGGAATTAACTGCTTCCAGTTGCTGATCTGCTATATTGTAAGTAAATGATAAAGGATCTTTCTTTCTATGTATTCACATCATATTACACTTGTCTACAGTGAGATTCAATTGCCATTCCCTGCATCATGTGTCAATTCGTTGCAGATCCTTCTGCATTTCAGTTCAATTTTCCATTGTTACAACCTCTCGAAATACTACAGCATCATCTGCAAAAAGCCTCAGTGAACTTCCGATGTCATCCACAAGGTCATTTAT
Source organism: Schistocerca nitens (assembly GCF_023898315.1). Classification (NCBI taxonomy): domain Eukaryota; kingdom Metazoa; phylum Arthropoda; class Insecta; order Orthoptera; family Acrididae; genus Schistocerca; species Schistocerca nitens. The sequence goes on along the minus strand of NC_064618.1, from coordinate 277,925,693 downwards.
GTATATTGTGAATAGCAACGGTCCTACGACACTCCCCTGCGGCACACCTGAAATCACTCTTACTTCAGAAGACTTCTCTCCATTTAGAATGACATGCTGCGTTCTGTCATCTAGGAACTCTTCAATCCAATCACACAATTGGTCTGATAGTCCTTATGCTTTTACTATGTTCATTAAATGACTGTGGGAAACTGTATCAAACACCTTGCGGAAGTCAAGAAACACGGCATCTATCTGGGAACCTGTGTCTATGGCCCTCTGAGTCTCGTGGACGAATAGCGCGAACTAGGTTTCACACGATCGTCTTTGCCATAACACATACATTAAATTTGATAATAATTGAATAAAATAATCTTCTTAACTATATATAAAATAATGAACAAAATAATACATCTTGTAGCTGATCCTGTGGCTCAAGTCTAATATCGGTGTCCTGTTAGTAAATACTCTTCTCATTCTCTTTCCCTTTATTTTCTCTTCATAAATGGTACATACCTTCTCATTAATATGAAGATGCTATCTGTTCTTTCAGACAAGTCCGAAAGATCAGATACCATCATCATATAGTTAAGGCTAACCGGCCATTGACCTTCTTCTTCTGTGCTGAATGCACGCGTATTGGACTCTTATGGGACTCGGTAAGATTGTCTGCCGCGAGTAATGAGTGTAATGGGCAGGGACACTACGAATGTAGTGTGTGGACATTAAGTTGGGAATGTAGGTCTCACGGGAGGCGTGCCAGAGGTAAGTCCCTGCAGTCTCACTATCCTCTGTGTGCTCGGTGGCTCACAGGTATAGAGTGTTTGCCATGTAAGCAGGAGATCCCGGGTTTGAGTCCTGGTCAGGGCAAACATTTTCAAGTGTCCCTGTTGACTTATATCAATGCCTGTATGCAGCTAGGGGTATTCATTTCATTGTAATAATGTTTCTTTATCTCTGTGTGGTGGAATAAACCTTTTATCACATCGGAATCACAGTCAGCAAGTATATAACTTCCTTCATGGGGAATTTGTATTATTCTGTATGGTCCAGTATATAAATACTGCCATTTCTTATTCAACTTTTTCTTTATCGAGGCCTTCAGATGGTTTCTCAACAATATTTCCTCTCCAACAGCATAGGTTATTACATTCTTCACATTTTTATTGAATTTTCCCTTTTGTAATTGAGCTTCATGTTGTAGATTTAAATAAACTTTCTTCGAGATGTCCTCCTTAGTGAGATTGTCTTCAATTTGTGACCATCCCTTTAGCCAGTCTTGAGCATCATCCTTGCCATGCATCACTTGGTTAGGCGAATACCCTGTAGAAGTATGAGGCAATTCGTTATAAATCCTTTCAAATTCTGATAACCACTTGATCCATTTGTAATGTTGATGTGTAGTATATGTGCGTAGGAATCGATTTAATTCGTGGAACAATCTTTTGATTGGATTCCCACAGGGATAAAAACATGTTTAATATTGTGTTCCTTCATAGTCTCTCTCCAGGTTCTGCTGGTGTAATAGGCAGCATTGTCTGTCAATATCATCTTCGGTTTTTCAAACTCTGTTATGAAATCATTGACAAATTTCTTTAACATAGGACACACATGTAGATTCCTCAAAGGATACAATTTCACATACTTGAAAACATATCATAGAATTCCAGAATATACTTCAATCTTCCACGAGTACTAGGACTTGGTCCACACACATCACAAGATATCAGTGTTAAAGGTTGGTGTGGTATGATTGGATGTAATTCAATGTTACTAGCCAAACGTTCTAAATTTGGATTGTAACAATATTGGGTTAACTTGGCTTTGCATTTTAAAGATCCATAGTGTCCCCACTTCAGATGTGTATACCACAGCAAAGATTCCAGATGTTCCTTTGGAACGCATACTTTCCAAGGTTCGGCAAGAGTTTTTCTTCGAAATAATATTTTCGATTGTAAAGTATATAGACTACCCGAATGATTTGTAGCTACTTGGCTGATTACAGCTCGAATAGGTTTCCAATAAGGATCTTGTTCTTGCAACTGCAACATATTGGGACACAACTTTGAAATTTGTTTCTCACGAAATGAAATTAGTTTTACACAAAATGCAATAGACGGATTCATTACTTTGAAATCTAAAGTCTCTTCCTCAAATTCTTCATTATCCTGTCTTCTAGGCAAATGAGATAGAGCATCAGATACAACGTTGTCTTTCTCTTTTATATGTTGTTGGTTTTTTTTTTCTCCTTCTTCAGTCCAGAGACTGGTTTGATGCAGCTCTACCTGCTACTCTATCCTGTGCAAGCTTCTTCATCTTCCAGTACCTACTGCAACCTACATCATCCTGAATCTGGTTAGTGTATTCATCTATTGGTCTCCCCCTATGATTTTTACCCTCCACACTACCCTCCAATACTAAATTGGTGATCCCTTGATGTCTCAGAACATGTCCTACCAACCGATCCCTTCTTCTGGTCAAGTTGTGCCACAAATTTCTCTTCTCCCCAATTATATTCAGTACCTTTGCATTAGTTATGTGATCTACCCATCTAATCTTCAGCATTCTTCTGCAGCACCACATTTCGAAAGCTTCTATTCTCTTCTTGTCTAAACTATTTATCGTCCACGTTTCACTTCCATACATGGCTACACTCCATGCAGATACTTTCAAAAACGACTTCCTGGTGCTTAAATCTATACTCAGTGTTAACAAATTTCTCTTCTTCAGAAATGCTTTCCTTGTCATTGCCAGTCTACATTTCATATCATCTCTACTTTGACCATCGTCAGTTTTTTTGCTCCCTAAATAGCAAAACTCCTTTACTACTTTAAGTGTCTCATTTCCTAATCTAATTCCCTCAGCATCACCCGACTTAATTCAACTAAATTCCATTATCCTCGTTTTGCTTTTGTTGATGTTCATCCTATACCCTCCTTTCAACTGCTATTCCAGGTCCTTTGCTGTCTCTGACAGAATTACAATGTCATCGGCAAACATCAAAGTTTTTATTTCTTCTCCATGGATTTTAATTCCTACTCATAATTTTTCTTTTGTTTCCTTTATTGCTTGTTCAATATACAGATTGAATAACATCGGGGATAGGCTACAACCCTGTCTCACTCCCTTCCCAACCACTGCTTCCTGTTCATGCCCTTCAACTCTTATAACTGCCATCTGGCTTCTGTACAAATTGTAAATAGCCTTTTGCTTCCCTGTATTTTACCGCTGCCACCTTCAGAATTTGAAAAAGAGTATTCCAGTCAACATTGTCAAAAGGTTCCTCTAAGTCTACAAATGCTAGAAATGTAGGTTTGCCTTTCCTTACTACACTACTGGCCATTAAAATTGCTGCACCAAGAAGAAATGCAGATGATAAACGGGTATTCATTGGACAAATATATTATACTAGAACTGACATGTGATTACATTTTCACACAATTTGGGTGCATAGATCCTGAGAAATCAGTACCCAGAACCACCACCTCTGGCCGTAATAACGGCCTTGATATGATATGCCTGGGCATTGAGTCAAACAGAGCTTGGATGGGGTGTACAGGTACAGCACAATACCACAGTTTTAACAGGAGTAGTGTCTGGCGTATTGTAACGAGCCATTTGCTCAGGCACCATTGACCAGACGTTTCCATTTGGTGAGAGATCTGGAGAATGTGCTGGCCAGGGCAACAGCCGAACATTTTCTGTATCCAGAAAGGCCTGTACAGGACCTGCAACATGCGGTTGTGCATTATCCTGCTGAAATGTAGGGTTTTGCAGGGATCGAATGAAGGGTAGAGCCACGGGTCGTAACACATCTGGAATGTAACGTCCACTGTTCAGAGTGCCGTCAATGCGAACAAGAGGTGACAGAGACGTGTAACCAATGGCACCCCGTACCATCACGCTGGGTGATACGCCAGTATGGCGATGACAAATACACGCTTCCAAAGTGCATTCACTGCGTAGTCGCCAAACACAGATGCGACCATCATGATGCCGTAAACAGAACCGGATTCGGATTCATCCGCAAAAATGATGTTTTACCATTCGTGCAACCAGGTTCATCATTGAGTACACCATCAGACGCTCCTGTCTGTGATGCAGCATCAAGGGTAACCGCAGCCATGGTCTCCTAGGGACCGATGTCCTAAGTAGTTTGGTCCCATAGGACCTTACCACAAATTTCCAAATTTCCATGGTCTCCGAGCTGATAGTCCATGCTGCTGCAAATGTCGTCGAACTGTTCGTGCAGATGGTTGTTGTCTTGCAAATGTCCCCATCTGTTGACTCAGGGATTGAGACGTGGCTGCAAAATCCGTTACAGCCATGCGGATAAGATGCCTGTCATCTCGAATGCTAGTGATATGAGGCCGTTGGGATCCTGCTTGCCATTCCGTATTACCCTCCTGAACCCACCGATTCCGTATTCTGCTAAAAGTTATTGGATCTTGACCAACGCGAACAGCAATGTCGCGATACGATAAACTGCAATTGCGATAGGCTACAATCCGACCTTTATCAAAGTCGGAAACGTCATGGTATGCATTTCTCCTCCTTACACGAGGCAACGTTTCACCAGGCATTGCCGGTCAACTGCTGTTTGTGTATAAGAAATCGGTAGGAATCTTTCCTCATGTCAGCACGTAGATGTTGCCACTGGTGGCAATCTTGTGTGAATGCTCTGAAAAGCTAATCATTTGCATATCACAGCATCTTCTTCCTGTCGGTTAAATTTCGCATCTGTAGCGCGTCATCTTTGTGGTATAGCAATTTTAATGGCCAGTACTGTATCTTCTAAGACAAGTCGTAGGGTCAGTATTGCCTCATGTGTTCCAATGTTTCTATGGAATCCCTGAGGTCGGCTTCTACCAGTTTTTCCATTAGTCTGTAAAGAATTCGTGTTAGTATTTTGCAGCCATGACTTATTAAACCTATAGTTCGGTAATTTTCACATCTGTCAACACCTGCTTTCGTTGGGATTGGAATTATTATATTCTTCTTGAAGTCTGAGGCTATTTCGCCTGTGTCATACATCTTGCTCACCAGGTGGTAGAGTTTTGTCAGAACTGGCTCTCCCAAGGCTGTCAGTAGTTCTAATGGAATGTTGTCTACTCCCGGGGCCTTGTTTTGACTTAGGTATTTCAGTGCTCTGTCAACATTCTTCAAGCAGTATGATATCCCCCATTTCACCTTCATCTACATCCCCTTCCATTTCCTTAATATTGTCCTCAAGTACATTGCCCTTGTATAGGCCCTCTACATACTCCCTCCACCTTCCTGCTTTCCCTTTGCTTAGAACTGGGTTTCCATCTGAGCTCTTGATATTCATACAAGTGGTTCTCTTTTCTCCAAAGGTCTCTTTAATTTTCCTGTAGGCAGTATCTATCTTACCCCTAGTGAGATAAGCCTCTACATCCTTACATTTGTCCTCTAGCCATCTCTGCTTAGCCATTTTGCACTTCCTGTCGATCTCATTTTTGAGACGTTTGTATTCTTTTTTGCCTGCTTCATTTACTGCATTTTTATATTTTCTTCTTTCATAAATTAAATTCAATATTTCTTCTGTTACTCAAGGATTTCTATTAGCCCTCGTCTTTTTACCTACTTGACCCTCTGCTGCCTTCACTATTTCATCTCTCAAAGCTACCCATTCTTCTTCTACGGTATTTCTTTCCCCCATTCTTGTCAATCATTGCCTAACGCTCTCCCTGAAACTCTGTACAACCTCTGATTCTCTCAGTTTATGCAGGTCCCATCTGCTTAAATTGCCACCTTTTTGCAGTTTCTTCAGTTTTAATCTACGGTTCATAACCAATAGATTGTGGTCAGAGTCCACATCTGCCCCTGGAAATGTCTTACAATTTAAAACCGGGTTATATAATCTATCTGAAACCTTGCAGTATCTCCAGGCTTCTTCCATGTATACACCCTTCTTTCATGTTCTTGAACCAAGTGTTAGCTATGATTAAGTTATGCTCTTTGCAGAATTCTACCAGGTGGCTTCCTCTTTCATTCCTTACCCCCTTCACCTACTAAGTTTCCTTCTCTTCCTTTTCCTACAATTGAATTCCAGTCACCCATAACTATTAAATTTTTGTCTCCCTTCACTATCTGAATAATTTCTTTTACCTCATCATATGTTTTGTCAGTTTCTTCATCTGTGGAGCTAGTTGGCATATAAACTTGTACTCTTGTGGTAGGTGTGGGCTTCGTATCTGTCTTGGCCACAATAATGCGTTTACTGCTGTTTGCAGTAGCTTACCCTCATTCCTATTTTTTTTTTATTAATTATTAAACCTACTCCTGCATTACCCCTATTTGATTTTGTATTTATAACCCTGTATTCGCCTGACCAGAAGTCTTGTTCCTCCTGCCACCGATCTTCACTAATTCCCACTATATCTAACTTTAACCTATCCATTTCCCCTTTTTAAATTTCCTGACCTACCTGCCTGATTAAGGGATCTGACATAATCCACGCTCCGATCCGTAGAACACCAGTTTTCTTTCTCCTGATGATGACATCCTACTGAGTAGTCCCTGCCTGGAGATCCGAATAGGGGACTATTTTACCTCCGGAATATTTTACCCAAGAGGATGCCATCATCATTTAACCATACAGTAAAGGTGCATTCCCTCGGGAAAAATTACTGCTGTAGTTTCCCCTTGCTTTCATCCGTTCGCAGTACCAGCACAGCAAGGTCGTTTTGGTTAGTGTTACAAGGCCAGATCAGTCAATCATCCAGACTGTTGCCCTTGCAACTACTGAAAAGCCTGTTGCCCCTCCTCAGGAACCACACGTTTATCTGGCCTCTCAACTGATACACCTCTGTTGTGGTTGCACCTATGGTACGGCTATCTGTATTGATGAGGCACGCAAGCCTCCCCACCAACGGCAAGGTCCATGGTTCATGGGGGGAGGCCCTTTTATATATTGCACTGAAATGTTATATTCTTGAAGTAACAAGTCCCATCTGGTTAACCTTGAGTGAAACATTCTTCCCATTAAAATGTAAGTCAAAGCTTTATGGTCACAAAATATGGTTATTCTTTTTCTATAGACAAAATATCTAAACTTTTTGAACGTCCATACCAAAGCTATTACCTCTTAACTGTGTGGTACAGTATGCCCTTTCACATTTAGAAAGCGTTCTGCTTGTGAATCCTATAATCTTAATGGTATTCATATCTTGTGGATCATCCATTTGGAAAAGTATACTGCCCAGGCCTGTTTCAGAAGGCAATGTAAAAATCCTGTTCAAGTTTCGGATGATGTAACAACTGAGCGTTTACAAAAGCATTTCTGATTTTGTCAAATGCTTGACTACACTCAGGTGTCCATTTCCACATGATGTTCTTTCATAACTGTAATAAACATTCTTTGCTGATTAATTGATTAGCCAAAAATCGACAGTCAAATGAGGCTAATCCCATGAATGATTTTAATTCCTTTTTATTTTTAGGAAAGGGACACACTTTGATAGCACTCATTTTCTTACGATTCGGCATAATACCATCCGGCGGAATTATATGTCCTAGGAACTTCAGTTGACTTCTGGTGAATCTAGATTTCATTAAATTTACTGTAACTCCATACTCTAAGAATTTTGCAAATACTTTTTCAAGCAGATCAAGATGCTCCTCCCGTCTTTCGGTAGTGATCAGTAGGTCGTCCACATACAAGGTAACTCTATCAAGCAAATCTCGTCCAAGTACAATGTCTAGTGTCGATATAAATACACCTCCACTAATATTTAGTCCAAATGGCATAACAGTGAATTGGTAACTTCTGCCCAGAAAAATAAAAGCAGTATACTTTCAAGATTCAATAGAGATTTTCGTTTGCCAGTACAAACTTCTCATATCAAGGGATGTCAGGAAGTGGGCACCACAGAACTTCTGAATTAACTCATCCAAATTCTCAGGTCTGTAGCGGTATGATTATCTTGTTTATCTCTCTGGCGTCTAGAACTAATTTGACATCACCATTCGCTTTGACGACCACCAAAAGAGCGCTACAATATTCAGAATGAGAGGACTCTATAATTCCCCACTCTAACATTTTGTTAATTTCTTTCTTGACTGCCTCTCTATTTGAACAGAGTAGGAAGTGTGACAAAAAGATTTGTGTGGATACGTCTTAATGTTGTATTCAAAGCCTTTGATTATTCCGGGATGTTTGCTAAATACTGGCAGGTAATTACTTAACAAGCAACACAAATGTTCTCATTGACTTGCAGAGAAGTATTCGGATTCAGAGATTTTCTCCTGAAGTGTAACTTGACTTCTTTCTTCTCCAGTATATTCAATATAGAAAATATCATCAACTAAATTACAGTCAATACCAATATAGCTAACCATTAACTTCATGCAATACTGATCTACGACTATTTTGCCCGTTATCATAGAGACTGTGAAAACGTTGCCTTCGGAGCCCAAGGTACATGTTTCTTCTTTCAGTTGATGACTGCTCCAGCATCACACAAAAAACCTAGACTCCAAACATGTAGTACGGTCATTCGTGAAACAATTAAGAAGGTACTTTCTGTTGAAGCCCCCTGCATCATAATGTTGACTCGTGTTTGCTTTGAGACCTTATGCGCTTTCGCACTAAATGCATCATATACGGTTCATCCAGTAACAGGAAATGTAAACACTTACCCTCCTCGACTAATTTGTTTAAAACAATCCTGTGTCATTATGCTGATGGTTGCTCCAACATAAATACTATTTATTACTTCTTGAACTACTGCCTGCAAAATTCGTCCACACTTATTTGAAATGTAAGGTGTTTCTACAGTCAGTTCCTCCCTTAGGTCCGAATCATTATACCTCAGTACATTCACTTTAAAATGATGCCTGCCCTCATCAGCCTCTCCAGCCATCCTAGGGAGGCTTTCAGTGACTGGTTCTAGTTTAATCTTTTGGTAGATGCCATAGTCGGTGGTTCATGTACTTCAACAATATGTACAGTGTGGTCAGAATTTGGTAGTTGTTCCCTTTGTGAATTTATTGCTCCGGTACCAAGTGGTGTATCAATCCTTGTGGTTGTTGTGCTTGTTGAGTTACATTTTTATCTACCCATCGAACTTCAGGTGTTGAAGGGTCTTTCCATGGTTGTACACTATCAGGATTGTCTTCTGGGTATATATCACGTCTGCGTGGATTACTACACTGATTATTCGAATCATTATATCTGCATTTAAGAGTTGGGGGTCTTTCCATGGTTGTACACTATCAGGATTGTCTTCTGGGTATATATCACATCTGCGTGGATTACTACACTGATTATTCGAATCATTATATCTGCATTTAAGAGTTGGTTTTTCTGTACTATCTGATTCACCTGATTATTATTATTTCCATAGGTTTCTTTAGTATAATAGGTGTTATGCTTATATTGATTATTATTATTGGCATTACTATATCCATAAGATGTCACTTGCCCTACTTCATGCAGTATAGGTTTAGTATTTCTATCTCTGTTGTCATTATTGTTATTATTATTATTATTATTATGTTGTGAAGTAGACTTTTGATTATTATTGCATACTTGGGTATCTTCTAGTATCATATCTATCAAATTGACTGCACACAGAAACTGTTCCATGTCTTAGACAGGGACATGTAAGTTTCTCACGTATATGAATAGGTAATCTTCCTTTCAAAATATGTATCACTTCTCTATGGGAAATAGGATCACTCCAGTACCTCGTTTTATTAATGTATTTATTGAAATACTGTCTTAATGAACTTCATTAACTATTATAAAACTCTGGTTGATACACCTCCTTAAGTAGCCTCTCTTGTTTGCTACCCGACCAGTATTTTGCTAAGAAAAGTTGTTCAAACTCCGTGCATGTATTACAATTCTCACTCGCTTCTGCAGCCCACAGTGCAGCTTCACATGTGATCTTGGACACAATAAATTGAAGCCTATCATGTTCAGACCAACTGCGAGGAAATATACACTTAAAATTGTTGATGAAAATTTTTGGATGGATGTTATATTTTTCAGTCAAACAGCTAGGAAACTGTCTGCTTTTGAATATGCTTGTCTCAACCTTTAAAGATGACAAACACCCTTTTTATACAGAAGTGTCATTTTCATTTCCATAACAGTCACTAAATTTATAAGGTGTATTCCCACAACAGTTACATTTTACTTCACTACAGAGTTTATTATTCCTAAGCCTGTCTTCGGAATAGTTGTCTTCAGTCAATACATTTCGTGGAGATTTTTGTTCTTAGTCTGATAATTTACAATTTGTTTCACTTTGCCACTTTGGTAATTCTTCAATTACTTTATCTTTAATAGCCTGACACTCACTAGTAAATAACTGGATAAGTTCATCATTTCCCATCTGTTTTTCCTTAACTACCTCAGCTCGTTTCAACTCGAGAGTGGTATTGACTTTCTCTTCAGTTTCCTTATTTTTAACTTCTATCCACTCAGAAAACTCATTATCTATTTCTTTTTTTTGTTTGGTCCTTTAAATATTTATCTATGCCCTTGCAAGTGTCTATTTTGGATCCTGAAATCTTTTCAGACAGATCCTCAATTTGCACATTAGTCTTCAAGTAACTACTTTCACAGTTACAGATTTTATCTGACAAATCACTATGCCCCTTTGAAATAGTTTCATATTTATTCTCCATCTCATTAATTTTACCCATAAATTCATTGTGTAGGTTAGTCATATCTATGGAAACTTTTATTTCTAATTCACTAAATTTAGTATTTAATCATTCTTCCCACTCTACTTTTAAGTTATCGAACTTCTCTTTTATTTGTCTATTATCATATTTAAGTGACACGATTTAATTTTCAAGTGACTCAAACTTGTTGTCAAATTTTTCATTTAGCGAACCCATATTCTCAGTTAACTGACGTTGCATACTCGTCATGAATTTAATAATAATATCATCTTTAAGCTCTGTAACATTTGATGTAACATTCACACTTCCCTGTGTAACTTTGGTATTTATAGACTCCTGTATATTACTGTTTCTACTTGTACTCGGGTCTGCTTCTACTGTCACCTCCACATCAATGATATTAGTATCACTTACATTATGTGATTGCTGTCCCACATTTATTATGTTTGGGACTCTTTCACCAAAATTTTGCTCACTCAAAGTATGCGATTGCTGGTCCATAATTTGTTCCTTAGTTACCTCCTCATGAGGATTGTATCCACTTTCACTTCCCTCACCCATCACTTCCAAACTCTGGGTTGCATTATCTCGTGCTCTCCTTGTTTGGGTGCATACTTTTCCTAGTATCTATATTCACAATTAAAATATCAATACCAACACAACACACAATTATTTGTTTTTCACAACATATCTGAACAACTGCGCTGTGTTCAAAGATGATTGTTTGTGATAAAATCAAAATATACTTTTACCAACCATAGAATTGTTCTTTTATACTATGTCTATCCTACTCATACCTGCGAGTATCTCATGTTAGCTGTGAGTACTTATCCTTTCCAATGGGTCGATGTTCTTGCCTTGGACCTAAAGTTGTTAGTATATCCTTTTCATGCCCCAGTTTGCGGCGCAAAGTATATACTGATGCGTCTTCTTTAGTCTCCTCCTTGTTTCTTGTTTATCTCGGCTTCTTGAGATCTCTCGTGAAGAGACACGATACAATATGTTCAGTAGTGGCGTGGGTCAATCAATGAAGTTACGCAACAGTTAGCAATTTAACTTTTGAAACTGCCGGTTTGTTGGCATTTCTGGAAATAAAATCACTCTCATACTTTCATGTGGTCACCAAATTTTGTTTAACAGTTTGTATGTGTAGTGGGACTTATTACATTGCAAATCATTCTAATGAATTAATTAATCTGCATTACAGTGTTACTAAGCTACGTTATCAGCAAGGTGATGTGTCTCAATCAGAACCTCAGCATTTTGAATGAACTTTTGGTTCATTTTTGTCAAAATCAGCACTTGTCTCAAAATTAATTTTCAACTTGGCGCATTAAGTCCAAGCGTATTTGCAACTATTGTACACGATTCACTGGACAGCTTGATCACACACTAGCACGTAATGTATTTCAAATTGAGTGTGCAGGTTTCAGATTTCCCTAAAGGGCTAAACGACTCTTTTGTAATAATGTGATGTGTGTATCTCACATAAAGTCTAAATGAAACTGGATTTGTCTTGATTAGAGTCAAAATCACAAAAAATTAAATTCACCGCGCAGGTCAGTGAACTGTACATGCGCACCTTTTGCACTCTAAGTGATAACTCATCTCATAGTAAAAGCCGCACATAAATTCACACTTTTTCATGCACACAAAATTCAAAACTTCTTTATATTAAACAGGTAAATTATGGCATGCAATTACTAATTAACATTTCCCATTCTGAATAAACTTCAAGAACTTATATTTCATAATCAATAAAATTTTATAGCCTGAAAGAAACTATTAGTATGCTAAAACGGATTCAGAATACAGTCAACTCATGTCTAGACGATGATGTCGTGAATTGATACTATCTTGGAATGAACGAAATACCTGTACTGAAAAATACTGTCCGTTGAGTAATTTACTGTCTTTTATAACAAATTTGGTACCCCTTGCATCACCATAGGAGAAAGTAACATATCACCTTTTTTGAAATAATTTCTTTCATATCAATGTGTACATGAGTGAAGTCACAGAGAAAAGGCTATATGTAAGGTATGTATGTAAGGCTCTCCTCCCAAATCCCAGGATCAATTGCATCCAAATTTTAAACAGAAACAACAAATTTCACAAGTATCAGCATTGTGGTGTTTATAATTTCCTGATTACAAGAAGAGCAGAGATACGGACAAAAACTTTTTCTTAACCTCTGCCATATAGGCTGCCCTGCATGCCTAACATGTTGTGATAGTATTGGCCTGCCTTATCAACCTGCTTTGTTGTCCAGTCTACACAGCAGGTGGATAAAACAGTTTTGAAGTCCCTGACATGTAAGCTGTCATAGATGAGAGCTGTGTTGTGGGAACAGTATCAGCCTGCTTTATCAACCTGTTTTGCAGGGGCCATGTGTGTGGATGGGCAGGGCTGGGGGAAGGTTGAGATGGATAGAGGAGGAACTGGACAGAGAGAGGAGAGCAGGGAAAGGGGGGGAAGAGTCTGAACTGCCATAGTTGGCAGACATGTGTGCATGAGATTTGCTTGCTTTTGTGAGTGAATGGTGTGTTTCTCTCTTTTTCTGATAAAGGCTGTGGCCAAACGCTTATGTGTAGATGTCTTTTAATTGTGCCTGTTTGCAACTTAGCGTGTCATCTTTATGATAAATAGCAATCTGTCTTTTCCTGCATTGTTAATATTCCTATGTTGAGTTACCAGTGTTTGACCAATGTCATTGACTATTACAGCATCACTTGATACATACACTTACAATCTCTTCTTGAAGCACAATGTTCAACTGTAAAGTATGTTGCTGTCTGAGACTTGAATAAATCTTTAGTCCTCCTCGATGATGTTAACCTCTTCAGCTGTCAGGAACTGGGGCAGAGCTCTTCTATACTAGGCTCTAGATAGACCTCCTTTCTATGCAGCTGCTGTGTCGAGAGATAGAGATTAGGGGAGGGGCATGTCCTCTTCAGAATTTCCCATTTGTCTTTATGAATTGCAGCAAGTCATCCTTAATGTCTGTGATTCAATTCACATTGCCGACTGTGATGTGGCACACACAATCTTCGGGCAATACCACATACTCACCTTGACAATGATAGGAAGGTTTTCAGAAGAAAATTGAATATATATGAACTACATGCCGAAAGAAGCCATTGTTAAAATATTTAAATAACTATGTACATATGCATTTGTAGATGCATCTGATCAAAGAACACAGAAAGATGTAGAAATAATTCCATTGTTTGCATAAAATTTGTTTTGAACATGTTAACTAGAATGTCTCACTTACTGGTGATTGTAGTGTGTTGTTTATTTTTTATTATTTTCCACAGGAAGAAGAAACAGTTTGCTTAGCTACTGCAGACTTTGAAGACTTTGTGCTTCAGTTTCTGGATCGCTGTTTTACGTTAATAGATAGCAGCTCTCTAGAGGTAACACGGTTAGAGAGAGAGAATGACAGACGGAGCAAACTTGAGAACATGGCAGAATGTGCTCTTGGATCAACAGTCACAGCTTTGCTGATGCAAACATCTCCCAGTATTTTTAAAGTACGGTTGTTTTTCCTGAAATTTTGTTGTTTCATTCATTTATGATAATGTGTAGAAGCTCTTTCTATTAAAAGACTCTTTTTGCAGTCGGCATTGCGGAAATTGCATGCACTTGTCATTGGGAGGATAATGGAGACGAAAGTTGCTGGACAGTTTGTCGCTGCCATTGTTCGATCATTTTCTAAGGTCTGTATAGAAATGGTACATTCTTAAATTACAAAATGTGGAAAGGATAGATTGCTGGTCACCACATAGAGGAGGCATTGAATTGCAGATGGGCACATTGAAAAACACTGTTATAATATTTTAAGCTTTTGGACAAATTAATTCTTCCGAAACAGAAAACACACATGGCAATGGGTGTGCAAGACATCCATGTGTTAATGTGTGTGTTTCCTATTTCAGAAAAAGGACTTTGTCTGAAAGCTTAAAAATCTTAAGTGTCTTTTTCATCATGCCTGTCTGAGACTACATGGCTCTTCTATGTGGTAAATAGCAATCTAGCCTTTCCATATTGTTATTACTCCATCCAGGACTTTCCATTGTTTAGAGAGAGAGAGAGAGAGAGAGAGAGAGAGAGAGAGAGGGTGGGGGAGGAGGGAAGTTTTTTTTAGAAAACGTGTTACATAAGAGTAAGGATACATTTTACTTACCATATGAATAGATACTGTCAGAGCTGACAATAGCCTTTTTTCAATAGTTTTTCTGCTTGCTAACTACATAACAGGACTCAAAATGAAGACAGGTTCAAAATGGTTCAAATGGCTCTGAGCACTATGGGACTCAACTGCTGAGGTCATAAGTCCCCTAGAACTTAGAACTACTTAAACCTAACTAACCTAAGGACAACACACACATCCATGCCCGAGGCAGGATTCGAACCTGCGACCGTAGCGGTCGCGCGGTTCCAGACTGTAGCGTCAGAACCGCTCGGCCACCAGCGGCCGGCGAAGACAGGTGATATAGACATTCTGCTAGTAAGAGTGAAGAGCACAGAAAACAAGGGAAGAGTGGGAATTATAAGTATGTGTTTAGATAATCAAGGGAATGACCTGAAGTGGATAAGAGTCCTTGTTTGCATCTACATGAAAATATCTGTGTTTAGGCTAGAGTGAGATGTGCTTCAGTTTTGTGTGTGATGGGATATTAAGCATATTTCAGCAAAGAATATACATTAAATTTGGAGGTGTAAATTGTCACAGAAACTATTTAGACAAATCTGCATGTGACATTGTGTGTATGATTGTGTGGATGTCATTATATATATATATATTTAAAAAAAGTGGCCAAGTGATTCTAGGCGCTTCAGTCCGGAACCGCGTGACCGCTACGGTCGCAGGTTCGAATCCTGCTTTGGGCATGGATGTGTGTGATGTCTTTAGGTTAGTTAGGTTTAAGTAGTTCTAAGTTCTAGGGGAATGATGACCTCAGATGTTAAGTCCCATAGTGCTCAGAGCCATTTTTTTTTAAAGATAGGATGTGAAGACTTTATGAAGTATATCAGAAATACATACGAAAAATCAATTTAGCCATAGATATTAATTGCAATTGTTTTCTTGAATATGATTGTTTCGTTTGTTATGTTTACGTTACTGACTTCAGATTCAAAATAGTGAATGTGCATTTAATGTAAGCCATTGGTGTTTTGCCATTGAAATTGATGTTTTCTGTTTATCATGGCTGCTGATAACTCGCTGACTGTTTACAGCATTTAAAAACTTGTATTACATAGATTTTATGTAAAATGTACTTTTCAAATTGCAGGTGAATGCAGAAGAGACTCTGAAATCATTAGTACCTCAGTTATGCAGCAGAATTCTTATCTTAACAGAGAATGATGAAATATTGAAGGATGAAACACTTGATGATGAACTATTGTACAACTTATTGATACTTTCAGAGGTGTGTATGGTTGCTACTGGAATATAAATAATGGAAACATTGAAACTTCCTGGCAGATTAAAACTGTGTGCCCGACCGAGACTCGAACTCAGGACCTTTGCCTTTTGCGGGCAAGTGCTCTACCATCTGAGCTACCGAAGCACGACTCACGCCCGGTCTCACAGCTCTACTTCTGCCAGTATCTCGTCTCCTACCTTCCAAACTTTACAGAAGCTCTCCGCAATATCCTTTCTTTCAGGAGTGCTAATTCTGCCAGGTTCGCAGGTGTGTGTGTGTGTGTGTGTGTGTGTGTGTGTGTGTGGTGGTATGTACATATCAACAATTCAATGCCACCACTATATCGTGAATTGTCACCTTCAACATTCCACGTGGAAAAAATATATCTAAAAAGAAAGATGATGAGACTTACCAAACAAAAGCGCTGGCAGGTCGATAGACACACAAACAAACACAAATATACACACAAAATTCAAGCTTTCGCAACAAACTGTTGCCTCATCAGGAAAGAGGGAAGGAGAGGGAAAGACGAAAGGATGTGGGTTTTAAGGGAGAGGGTAAGGAGTCATTCCAATCCCGGGAGCGGAAAGACTTACCTTAGGGGGAAAAAAGGACAGGTATACACTCGCACACACACACATATCCATCCACACATACAGACACCATGTATGTGTGGATGGATATGTGTGTGTGTGCGAGTGTATACCTGTCCTTTTTTCCCCCTAAGGTAAGTCTTTCCGCTCCCGGGATTGGAATGACTCCTTACCCTCTCCCTTAAAACCCACATCCTTTCGTCTTTCCCTCTCCTTCCCTCTTTCCTGATGAGGCAACAGTTTGTTGCGAAAGCTTGAATTTTGTGTGTATATTTGTGTTTGTTTGTGTGTCTATCGACGTGCCAGCGCTTTTGTTTGGTAAGTCACATCATCTTTGTTTTTTTTATGTATATATATATATATAATCTCCATGCATGAAGTGTTTCCTCGTAGCTATGAAGAAAGTATAGTATGCTTCCTCAGTTATGTTATTGTGACTGACTCAACTACACAATGAGTTGTTACTTTTACTTCTTCCATTATTTGTAAAATAAATTCTCAGTTTGAAGCTAAGTCAGTTAATGTAAGTTACAGTGAAGTTTATATGAAGACACTGCTTAACTGATAAGCTTCTGGAACCTTAAATTCCTCATTTTAAAGGAGGTTGTGATTGAATGAAATGTGAGATACGATGATCTCTGTTCTTTACTTTTCTCAGACACAAGGCGCTTTAGTTAATTATCTTGATCTTATCTGTAAAAAACATGAAAAAACTTACACAATTTTCTTGTAGCTTCCAGATCCCCATAATCTAGCACTTCTCCCTTAGCCCTTACTGAGGATTCCTTGGTTTTGACCTCCAGCTACCATATTTTTACAT
Organism: Schistocerca nitens; assembly: GCF_023898315.1. NCBI lineage: Eukaryota > Metazoa > Arthropoda > Insecta > Orthoptera > Acrididae > Schistocerca > Schistocerca nitens. The sequence continues at coordinate 277,908,207 of NC_064618.1, read as the reverse complement.
TACTGTTGATTTATTGTTACATGTTTTTTGAGCAAGTCTATCCACTTGTTCTTTCATAGTGTTTTTTATTACAGTTGTAACATATTTTAATTATGCCATAGTAGTTAACACAGGTTTCTCTTTTCCAGATTGTTGACTGTGATGGGAAATGTCTTATTCCATACATCCCTTCAATACTAGAAGTTCTTGACCGTACATTACATTTAACTTGCCGTGATGGTTATGTTTTCTCCAGCAAAATTTTACGAAATGTTCTGTACAGCCTGAGTTTTATCATGCCATTGGAGTATAGAAGTTCAACAGAATCATATGACAGTCATGTGAAAGATTACTTGCCAATAAGAGTGAGTATGCTGGTTTCTTGCTTGCCAATAATAGATAGCTGTGAAAAATATCATTGATGATAGAAACTTCAGGTAGGAATATCGACAGTACAGGAAATGACAGATTGCCACTTACTATAAAGAAAACACGTTAAGTTGCAGACAGGCACAATTAAAAGACACTTACATAAAGCTTTTAGCTAAAGCCTTCAGCAGAAGAGAAACACACACCATTAATACACACAAGGCTCAAATGGCTCTGAGCACTATGGGACTTAACTGCAGTGGTCATCAGTCTCCTAGAACCTAGAACTACTTAAACCTAACTAACCTAAGGACATCACATACATCCATGCCCGAGGCAGGATTCGAAACTGCGACCGTAGCGGTCGCACGGCTCCAGACTGGCGTCTAGAACCGCTCGGCCACTCCGGCCGGCTACACACAAGGAAGCACACCTCATACATATATGGCCACCAAGTCCAACAGGGGCCAGTATGCCTTCCGGGAGAAATGTCTTTTAATTGTGCCTCTCTGCAACTTAACATGTCTTCTTTATGGTAAGTAGTAATCTGTATTTTCATACATTGTTTATTGATTATAGAGGTAGATATCAGAGCATTTTAGTTTTGTCTTCCCTGTTAGTACAGTGTAACTATTATGCAGGCTCAGTGACCGAACAGGAACAAAAAGTACAGTATTTTTTAGTAATAAGTTATTCGTACCACAGTTGGGATAGAATTAATGTGGCATGTATCAGAGGTAAAATTAAGATAATTATGTTAAAAGTGTGTTGTCAAGTAATGTTGGTAGATTTTCCCATTGAGATATCATCAAGGATCTGAAAGTTGACAACTTGTCACTAGATTTTAAGTAGTTATTAAGAGAAGAATGTGTAGACAATTTGTTTATATGGAAAAGTCCCACAAGGTTTCATAATTGTGCAATTTCTGTTCTTAACATAACTGAATGACTTTAAACAGATATTCAAAAACTGTAATGTTTTTGAATTACCCAAGCATACTATTCACGAGTCCAAGTGTAAGACAAAGCCCAGATGATTGCCAAACAAGTCTACAAGTGGTTGACAGCAAACTGGTTAAATCTTAATGTCACAGTGAGATTATACAGGGCTTACATGCCCTGAGACAACTAAGAAATCTGAGAAAAACCTGGGAATTTTTTCATCTGAGGAAAAAACTGGGAAGAACCTGGGAGTTTTTTAGAACCCCAGGAAATTTTCATTGTTTAGGTTTTGAATTAGATTTTTGTAATTTTGACTGGTAAGAACTGATATTCTAACAAAGACTTTTACCTTAGCCCGCTACTGCAGAATAATACTGCAGCAATAAAACATAAACGAGAGAAAAATGCCAATATAAAATTTATGTTGAAAGTAAAATGTGCCATTTACAACAATAAAACAGTGTTCACACAAATGCCTGCCACCAGCAAAATGTGTTAAAGGCTTTAGAAAGACTATGCAATACTTTGTAGCAGCTGATTGCTTTCGATGAGTATGGTGTCACAACAGTTTAAATTAGATTCGTTTGAGCAGTTGTTTTAAATTAAGATTCATTTGAGTAGTTGCCATTTGGCTCATGTGCATGCGCAGAGCTGAAGTTGTGTATAAGCAGAATCTTTTCCTGCTTCTCACTATTTTAATTGTGGCTGTTAGATGTATTAAGCAGTAGGTGCAATCTGGCAGATTCGCACATGCACAGAGCAGTCAGTCAGAGTTGTAGTGGGGAGTAGTCTCCAAGCGACCTGCATTTACGTTTTGTGATTTTGTTGTTCTCTATTCGTTTACAACTCTCACGTCAAATGAAAACAAAATGGATGTATGTGGCTGAGAGGTATTAAATTAAAATACATTTGCACAATTTCAGAGAAGTAAAATTTGATATTAGTTTCAGTTTTCTGATATTATTTTATTTCCACATTATTGGCAATCAAGCACTAATCACTTTGCAGTTGTCAGTGTGCTAAAGAAATTTGGCTTTCATTAATATTTTCCGCAGAGGCAGTCAGCTCATTTGAAATAAAGTGTTTCATTCCACACTATTATCTAGTTTCAACTGTTGCTGTATTTCAGCTTCTGGCATGTATGACATTATGCCATAATAAAGAAGCAAACATGAGATGATACAGTAACGGTATTCCAAGAAAACTGGATCTCCAAAAACCACCTTGAAAAGCTTTAGCAGAATTTTACACATCTACCTACTGTGAAACACAGTGTTTTTCTATCACAAGACATGTTTCAACACTTGTCTGTTGCCTCCTTTAAATTGGATGCTATTTCTTAATTTGTGTTGTTTACAGAAAGCCGTTCTTCACTAAATTATAAACTGGCAGCCCACCATTTTGTATCATTGTAACTCCCCACAACACTTTATATTTACTCCTGGAGTAGAATGTAAACTGCCAGTTAACAGTTTCTTGCCTTCACAAGTAACTTCGTTAATTTTTATACAGTTTGAAAAATTTATGAAAAGCTTATTGTCGTTAGTTCTAATATATATGAACAACTGTTTTTTATTATTATTTTTTATTTTCGCAGGCTATTTGTATTTCTTATTACCAGCATTTTGCAGTGCTGTGTGGATGTAAACTTTGCTGGAAATGCTATATAACAGTATTGCAGAGTAAAAAAAAAATAAATAAATAAATAAATAAATCTATGTTGTTGTCGCAACATCGCAAAACATTAGAGTATTTTAAGGTGTAGAGTCTAGTTTTGAAATGAATATTGTGCCAAAGACTGCTCTCTAATTTTGCCTTTCTTATCTGGATAGGATATGAAAAAATAATTGCCCTAAGTACAATAACTCTGTGCGTCCCCTCCGCACAACATGCTACCCTGCTATACATGGTCATGTGATGCCCCACTGCACATGAAATTCCAGCCAGAAATAAAGACAAAAGGCGTATGAGCTGAGCAAACACTAAGCATGGGCTTCCTACGTCATTGAGGTTGCACGTGTGCGGTAGTGCCTGTCTTCTGCCACTCTCTGGCAACTGCTCAAATGAACCTATTTCTAATAGGTCGCAGGAAAATCTTGTGAATGGTGGTTTGAGAATAGTTACTTTGAAAGTAAATTTCTTTCTACACAGGATGAACTACGTTAGCTGTGAGAATGTTTGATGAATTTCTTGATTCAATGTTTGACTCTCATTCAGAACTTATTACTTTGAAGACTGGCCACATAGAAAAATTTCTGGCCCAGAAGACCAGACATTTAAAGCTTAGATTTTCTTGCAACTATAGTATATGTATATTAATTTAAACTACAAACTTTTCCTTTTTGTGTGTTTGTGCAAAATCTGCTACACACTGAATATTTGCTGTTATTTGCTGGTGACATAACATGACGTGAGCTATGATTGGCTGGCAAAAGTGCATCACAATCTCAATTTCAGAGCTTCAGCAAATAATGTGCTGTGTTTAGTGGAATTCGTATTCATAATTTCATAAGTAAAATATGCAGTGTACATGTTGCTGCACATCAAAAATCTTTCCAAAATGCATCATTTTTTTGCCGAGTTCAGATTAGATTAGTACATGTTCCATAGATCATGAATACAACACTTTGTAATGATGTGGAACGTGCCAGGTTAATAAAAGGTGTCTATACAAGATATTACATTACACAAAATATTACATGACACTTAATATTTTGTGTGTGTGTGTGGGGGGGGGGGGGGGGGGGGTTGTGGAAATTACCCGCTTACTATATCCAAAAATTCATCTAATGAGTAGAAGGAGTTGCCATTCTTTTAATTTCCTTTTAAATCCTATATGGCTATCTGCCAGACTTTTGATGCTATTAGGTAAGTGACTAAAGACTTTTGTGCCAGCATAATTTACCCTCTTCTGAGCAAAAGTTAGATTGAACCTTGAGTAGTGAAGATCATCCATTCTCCTAGTGTTGTAGCCATGTACACTGCTATTACTTTTGAATTCGTTTGGATTGTTAGTAGCAAATTTCGTAAGTGAATATATATATATATATATATATATATATATATATATATATATATATATATATATATATATACAAAAATGATGTGACTTACCAAATGAAAGTGCTGGATAAAAACAGAGATGATGTGACTTACCAAACGAAAGCGCTGGCACGTCGATAGACACACAAACAAACACAAACATACACACAAAATTCAAGCTTTCGCAACAAACTGTTGCCTCATCAGGAAAGAGGGAAGGAGAGGGAAAGACGAAAGGATGTGGGTTTTAAGGGAGAGGATAATGAGTCATTCCAATCCCGGGAGCGGAAAGACTTACCTTAGGGGGAAAAAAGGACAGGTATACACTCGCACACACACACACACATATCCATCCACACATATACAGACACAAGCAGAAATATGTCTGCTTGAGTCTGTATATGTGTGGATGGATATGTGTGTGTGTGTGCGCGAGTGTATACCTGTCCTTTTTTCCCCCTAAGGTAAGTCTTTCCGCTCCCGGGATTGGAATGACTCATTATCCTCTCCCTTAAAACCCACATCCTTTCGTCTTTCCCTCTCCTTCCCTCTTTCCTGATGAGGCAACAGTTTGTTGCGAAAGCTTGAATTTTGTGTGTATGTTTGTGTTCGTTTGTGTGTCTGTCGACCTGCCAGCACTTTCATTTGGTAAGTCACATCATCTTTAAATGTGATTTGAGACTTTCTCGGCGTATTCCATTCATGAAATCTTCTCGGGTGATCAGCCGAGTAAAGGCGTCGTCTTCTCGCAACGTTTCGAAGGGTTTCGTACCCATCATCTTCAAGCGATGATGGGTACGAAACCCTTCGAAACGTTGCGAGAAGACGACGCCTTTACTCGGCTGATCACCCGAGAAGATTTCACACATCATCTTTGTTTTTAGATATATTTTTCCTACGTGATATATAAAACTGTTGCCTCATCAGGAAAGAGGGGAAGGAGAGGGAAAGACAAAAGGATGTGGGTTTTAAGGGAGAGGATAAGGAGTCATTCCAATCCCGGTAGCGGAAAGACTTACCTTAGGGGGAAAAAGGGACGGGTATACACTCGCGCACACACACACACATATCCATCCACACATATACAGACACAAACAGACATATTTAAAGACAAAGAGTTTGGGCAAAGATGTCAGTCGAGGCGGAAGTGAAGAGGCAGAGATGATGTTGAATGACAGGTGAGGTATGAGTGGCGGCAACTTGAAATTAGCGGAGAATGAGGCCTGGTGGGTAACGGGAAGAGAGGATATATTGAAGAGCAAGTTCCCATCTCCGGAGTTCGGATAGGTTGGTGTTGGTGGGAAGTATCCAGATAACCCGGACGGTGTAACACTGTGCCAAGATGTGCTGGCCGTGCACCACGGCATGTTTAGCCACAGGGTGATCCTCATTACCAACAAACACTGTCTGCCTGTGTCCATTCATGCGAATGGACAGTTTGTTGCTGGTCATTCCCACATAGAATGCATCACAGTGTAGGCAGGTCAGTTGGTAAATCACGTGGGTGCTTTCACATGTGGCTCTGCCTTTGATCGTGTACACCTTCCGGGTTACAGGACTGGAGTAGGTGGTGGTGGGAGGGTGCATGGGACAGGTTTTACACCAGGGGCGGTTACAAGGATAGGAGCCAGAGGGTAGGGAAGGTGGTTTGGGGATTTCATAGGGATGAACTAACAGGTTACGAAGGTTAGGTGGACGGCGGAAAGACACTCTTGGTGGAGTGGGGAGGATTTCATGAAGGATGGATCTCATTTCAGGGCAGGTTTTGAGGAAGTCGTATCCCTGCTGGAGAGCCACATTCAGAGTCTGGTCCAGTCCCGGAAAGTATCCTGTCACAAGTGGGGCACTTTTGTGGTTCTTCTGTGGGGGATTCTGGGTTCGAGAGGAGGAGGAAGTGGCTCTGGTTATTTGCTTCTGTACAAGGTCGGGAGGGTAGTTGCGAGATGTGAAAGCTGTTGTCAGGTTATTGGTGTAATGGTTCAGGGATTCTGGACTGGAGCAGATTCGTTTGCCACGAAGACCTAGGCTGTAGGGAAGGGACCGTTTGATGTGGAATGGGTGGCAGCTGTCATAATGGAGGTACTGTTGCTTGTTGGTGGGTTTGGTGTGGACGGACATGTGAAGCTGGCCATTGGACAGGAGGAGGTCAACGTCAAGGAAAGTGGCATGGGATTTGGAGTAGGACCAGGTGAATCTGATGGAACCAAAGGAGTTGAGGTTGGAGAGGAAATTCTGAAGTTCTTCTTCATTGTGAGTCCAGATCATGAAGATGTCATCAATAAATCTGTACCAAACTTTGGGTTGGCAGGCCTGGGTAACCAAGAAGGCTTCCTGTAAGCGACCCATGAATAGGTTGGCGTACGAGGGGGCCATCCTGGCACCCATGGCTGTTCCCTTTAATTGTTGGTATGTCTGGCCTTCAAAAGTGAAGAAATTGTGGGTCAGGATGAAGCTGGCTAAGGTGATGAGAAAAGAGGTTTTAGGTAGGGTGGCAGGTGATCGGCGTGAAAGGAAGTGCTCCATCGCAGCAAGGCCCTGGACGTGCAGAATATTTGTGTATAAGGAAGTGGCATCAATGGTTACAAGGATGGTTTCCGGGGGTAACAGATTGGGTAAGGATTCCAGGCGTTCGAGAAAGTGGTTGGTGTCTTTGATGAAGGATGGGAGACTGCATGTAATGGGTTGAAGGTGTTGATCTACGTAGGCAGAGATCCGTTCTGTGGGGGCTTGGTAACCAGCTACAATGGGGCGGCTGGGATGATTGGGTTTGTGGATTTTAGGAAGAAGGTAGAAGGTAGGGGTGCGGGGTGTTGGTGGGGTCAGGAGGTTGATGGCGTCAGGTGAAAGGTTTTGCAGGGGGCCTAAGGTTCTGAGGGTTCCTTGAAGCTCCGCCTGGACATCGGGAACGGGGTTACCTTGGCAAACTTTGTATGTGGTGGTGTCTGAAAGCTGACGCAGTCCGTCAGCCACATACTCCCGACGATCAAGTACCACGGTCGTGGAACCCTTGTCCGCCGGAAGAATGACTATGGATCGGTCAGCCTTCAGATCATGGATAGCCTGGGCTTCAGCAGTGGTGATGTTGGGAGTAGGATCAAGGTTTTTTAAGTAGGACTGAGATGCAAGGCTGGAAGTCAGAAATTCCTGGAAGGTTTGGAGAGGGTGATTTTGAGGAAGAGGAGGGGGGGTCCCGCTGCGACGGAGGACGGAACTTTTCCAGGCAGGGTTCAATTTGGATGGTGTCTTGGGGAGTTGGATCATTAGGAGTAGGATTAGGATCATTTTTCTTCGTGGCAAAGTGATATTTCCAGCAGAGAGTACGAGTGTAGGACAGTAAATCTTTGACGAGGGCTGTTTGGTTGAATCTGGGAGTGGGGCTGAAGGTGAGGCCTTTGGATAGGACAGAGGTTTCAGATTGGGAGAGAGGTTTGGAGGAAAGGTTAACTACTGAATTAGGGTGTTGTGGTTCCAGGTTGTGTTGATTGGAATTTTGAGGTTTTGGCGGGACACTTCCAGCTCCACTCCCTCCAAAACCTCAAAATTCCAATCAACACAACCTGGAACCACAACACCCTAATTCAGTAGTTAACCTTTCCTCCAAACCTCTCTCCCAATCTGAAACCTCTGTCCTATCCAAAGGCCTCACCTTCAGCCCCACTCCCAGATTCAACCAAACAGCTCTCGTCAAAGATTTACTGTCCTACACTCGTACTCTCTGCTGGAAATATCACTTTGCCACGTAGAAAAATGATCCTAATCCTACTCCTAATGATCCAACTCCCCAAGACACCATCCAAATTGAACCCTGCCTGGAACAGTTCCGTCCTCCGTCGCAGCGGGACCCCCCCTCCTCTTCCTCAAAATCACCCTCTCCAAACCTTCCAGGAATTTCTGACTTCCAGCCTCGCATCTCAGTCCTACTTAAAAAACCTTGATCCTGCTCCCAACATCACCACTGCTGAAGCCCAGGCTATCCGTGATCTGAAGGCTGACCGATCCATAGTCATTCTTCCGGCAGACAAGGGTTCCACGACCGTGGTACTTGATCGTCGGGAGTATGTGGCTGACGGACTGCGTCAGCTTTCAGACAACAACACATACAAAGTTTGCCAAGGTAACCCCGTTCCCGATGTCCAGGCGGAGCTTCAAGGAATCCTCAGAACCTTAGGCCCCCTGCAAAACCTTTCACCTGACTCCATCAACCTCCTGACCCCACCGACACCCCGCACCCCTACCTTCTACCTTCTTCCTAAAATCCACAAACCCAATCATCCCAGCCGCCCCATTGTAGCTGGTTACCAAGCCCCCACAGAACGGATCTCTGCCTACGTAGATCAACACCTTCAACCCATTACATGCAGTCTCCCATCCTTCATCAAAGACACCAACCACTTTCTCGAACGCCTGGAATCCTTACCCAATCTGTTACCCCCGGAAACCATCCTTGTAACCATTGATGCCACTTCCTTATACACAAATATTCCGCACGTCCAGGGCCTTGCTGCGATGGAGCACTTCCTTTCACGCCGATCACCTGCCACCCTACCTAAAACCTCTTTCCTCATCACCTTAGCCAGCTTCATCCTGACCCACAACTTCTTCACTTTTGAAGGCCAGACATACCAACAATTAAAGGGAACAGCCATGGGTGCCAGGATGGCCCCCTCGTACGCCAACCTATTCATGGGTCGCTTACAGGAAGCCTTCTTGGTTACCCAGGCCTGCCAACCCAAAGTTTGGTACAGATTTATTGAAGACATCTTCATGATCTGGACTCACAATGAAGAAGAACTTCAGAATTTCCTCTCCAACCTCAACTCCTTTGGTTCCATCAGATTCACCTGGTCCTACTCCAAATCCCATGCCACTTTCCTTGACGTTGACCTCCTCCTGTCCAATGGCCAGCTTCACTCGTCCGTCCACATCAGACCCACCAACAAGCAACAGTACCTCCATTTTGACAGCTGCCACCCATTCCACATCAAACGGTCCCTTCCCTACAGCCTAGGTCTTCGTGGCAAACGAATCTGCTCCAGTCCAGAATCCCTGAACCATTACACCAACAACCTGACAACAGCTTTCACATCTCGCAACTACCCTCCCGACCTTGTACAGAAGCAAATAACCAGAGCCACTTCCTCCTCCCGTCGAACCCATAATCCCCCACAGAAGAACCACAAAAGTGCCCCACTTGTGACAGGATACTTTCCGGGACTGGACCAGACTCTGAATGTGGCTCTCCAGCAGGGATACGACTTCCTCAAATCCTGTCATGAAATGAGATCCATCCTTCATGAAATCCTCCCCACTCCACCAAGAGTGTCTTTCCGCCGTCCACCTAACCTTCGTAACCTGTTAGTTCATCCCTATGAAATCCCCAAACCACCTTCCCTACCCTCTGGCTCCTATCCTTGTAACCGCCCCCGGTGTAAAACCTGTCCCATGCACCCTCCCACCACCACCTACTCCAGTCCTGTAACCCGGAAGGTGTACACGATCAAAGGCAGAGCCACATGTGAAAGCACCCACGTGATTTACCAACTGACCTGCCTACACTGTGATGCATTCTATGTGGGAATGACCAGCAACAAACTGTCCATTCGCATGAATGGACACAGGCAGACAGTGTTTGTTGGTAATGAGGATCACCCTGTGGCTAAACATGCCTTGGTGCACGGCCAGCACATCTTGGCACAGTGTTACACCGTCCGGGTTATCTGGATACTTCCCACCAACACCAACCTATCCGAACTCCGGAGATGGGAACTTGCTCTTCAATATATCCTCTCTTCCCGTTACCCACCAGGCCTCAATCTCCGCTAATTTCAAGTTGCCGCCACTCATACCTCACCTGTCATTCAACATCATCTCTGCCTCTTCACTTCCGCCTCGACTGACATCTGTGCCCAAACTCTTTGTCTTTAAATATGTCTGCTTGTGTCTGTATGTGTGTGTGTGTGTGTGTGTGTGTGTGTGTGTGTGTGTGTGTGTGTGTGTGTGTGCGCGCGCGCGCGCGAGTGTATACCCGTCCCTTTTTCCCCCCTAAAGTAAGTCTTTCCGCTCCCGGGATTGGAATGACTCCTTACCCTCTCCCTTAAAACCCACATCCTTTCGTCTTTCCCTCTCTTTCCCTCTTTCCTGATGAGTCAACAGTTTGTTGCGAAAGGTTGAATTTTGTGTGTGTGTTTGTGTTCGTTTGTGTGTCTAACGACCTGCCAGCGCTTTCGTTCGGTAAGTCACATCATCTTTGTTTATATATATATATATATAACAGAGGGAAACATTCCACGTGGAAAAAATATATCTAAAAAGAAAGATGATGAGACTTGCCAAACAAAAGCGCTGGCAGGTCGATAGACACACAAACAAACACAAATGTACAGACAAAATTCAAGCTTTCGCAACAAACTGTTGCCTCATCAGGAAAGAGGGAAGGAGAGGGAAAGACGAAGGGATGTGGGTTTTAAGGGAGAGGGTAAGGAGTCATTCCAATCCCGGGAGCGGAAAGACTTACCTTAGGGGGAAAAAAGGACAGGTATACACTCGCGCGCACACACACACATATCCATCCACACATACAGACACAAGCAGACATATTTAAAGACAAAGAGTTTGGGCAGAGATGTCAGTCGAGGTGGAAGAGTAGAGGCAAAGAAGTTGTTGAGAGACAGGTGAGGTATGAGTGGCGGCAACTGGAAATTAGCGGAGATTGAGGCCTGGCGGATAACGAGAAGAGAGGATATACTGAAGGGCAAGTTCCCATCTCCGGAGTTCGGATAGGTTGGTGTTGGTGGGAAGTATCCAGATAACCCGGACGGTGTAACACTGTGCCAAGATGTGCTGGCTGTGCACCAAGGCATGTTTAGCCACAGGGTGATCCTCATTACCAACAAACACTGTCTGCCTGTGTCCATTCATGCGAATGGACAGTTTGTTGCTGGTCATTCCCACATAGAATGCATCACAGTGTAGGCAGGTCAGTTGGTAAATCACGTGGGTGCTTTCACACGTGGCTCTGCCTTTGATCGTGTACACCTTCCGGGTTACAGGACTGGAGTAGGTGGTGGTGGGAGGGTGCATGGGACAGGTTTTGCACCGGGGGTGGTTACAAGGATAGGAGCCAGAGGGTAGGGAAGGTGGTTTGGGGATTTCATAGGGATGAACTAACAGGTTACGAAGGTTAGGTGGACGGCGGAAAGACACTCTTGGCGGAGTGGGGAGGATTTCATGAAGGATGGATCTCATTTCAGGGCAGGATTTGAGGAAGTCGTATCCCTGCTGGAGAGCCACATTCAGAGTCTGGTCCAGTCCCGGAAAGTATCCTGTCACAAGTGGGGCACTTTTGTGGTTCTTCTGTGGGGGATTCTGGGTTTGAGGGGATGAGGAAGTGGCTCTGGTTATTTGCTTCTGTACCAGGCCAGGAGGGTAGTTGCGGGATGCGAAAGCTGTTGTCAGGTTGTTGGTGTAATGTTTCAGGGATTCCGGACTGGAGCAGATTCGTTTGCACGTCCAGGGCCTCGCTGCGATGGAGCATTTCCTTTCACGCCGATCACCTGCCACCCTACCTAAAACCTCTTTCCTCATTACCTTAGCCAGCTTCATCCTGACCCACAACTTCTTCACTTTTGAAGGCCAGACATACCAACAATTAAAGGGAACAGCCATGGGTACCAGGATGGCCCCCTCGTACGCCAACCTATTCATGGGTCGCTTAGAGGAAGCCTTCTTGGTTACCCAGGTCTGCCAACCCAAAGTTTGGTACAGATTTATTGATGACATCTTCATGATCTGGACTCACAGTGAAGAATAACTCCAGAATTTCCTCTCCAACCTCAACTCCTTTGGTTCCATCAGATTCACCTGGTCCTACTCTAAATCCCATGCCACTTTCCTTGACGTTGACCTCCACCTGTCCAATGGCCAACTTCACACGTCCGTCCACATCAAACCCACCAACAAGCAACAGTACCTCCATTATGACAGCTGCCACCCATTCCACATCAAACGGTCCCTTCCCTACAGCCTAGGTCTTCGTGGCAAATGAATCTGCTCCAGTCCGGAATCCCTGAAACATTACACCAACAACCTGACAACAGCTTTCGCATCCCGCAACTACCCTCCCGGCCTGGTATAGAAGCAAATAACCAGAGCCACTTCCTCATCCCCTCAAACCCAGAATCCCCCACAGAAGAACCACAAAAGTGCCCCACTTGTGACAGGATACTTTCCGGGACTGGACCAGACTCTGAATGTGGCTCTCCAGCAGGGATACGACTTCCTCAAATCCTGCCCTGAAATGAGATCCATCCTTCATGAAATCCTCCCCACTCCGCCAAGAGTGTCTTTCCGCCGTCCACCTAACCTTCGTAACCTGTTAGTTCATCCCTATGAAATCCCCAAACCACCTTCCCTACCCTCTGGCTCCTATCCTTGTAACCGCCCCCGGTGCAAAACCTGTCCCATGCACCCTCCCACCACCACCTACTCCAGTCCTGTAACCCGGAAGGTGTACACGATCAAAGGCAGAGCCACGTGTGAAAGCACCCACGTGATTTACCAACTGACCTGCCTACACTGTGATGCATTCTATGTGGGAATGACCAGCAACAAACTGTCCATTCGCATGAATGGACACAGGCAGACAGTGTTTGTTGGTAATGAGGATCACCCTGTGGCTAAACATGCCTTGGTGCACAGCCAGCACATCTTGGCACAGTGTTACACCGTCCGGGTTATCTGGATACTTCCCACCAACACCAACCTATCCGAACTCCGGAGATGGGAACTTGCCCTTCAGTATATCCTCTCTTCTCGTTATCCGCCAGGCCTCAATCTCCGCTAATTTCCAGTTGCCGCCACTCATACCTCACCTGTCTCTCAACAACTTCTTTGCCTCTACTCTTCCACCTCGACTGGCATCTCTGCCCAAACTCTTTGTCTTTAAATATGTCTGCTTGTGTCTGTATGTGTGGATGGATATGTGTGTGTGTGCGCGCGAGTGTATACCTGTCCTTTTTTCCCCCTAAGGTAAGTCTTTCCGCTCCCGGGATTGGAATGACTCCTTACCCTCTCCCTTAAAACCCACATCCTTTCGTCTTTCCCTCTCCTTCCCTCTTTCCTGATGAGGCAACAGTTTGTTGCGAAAGCTTGAATTTTGTGTGTACATTTGTGTTTGTTTGTGTGTATATCGACCTGCCAGCGCTTTTGTTTGGTAAGTCTCATCATCTTTCTTTTTTTATATATATATGCTACAGTGAACATCTCTAGCTCTTTAAATAACTGTGTGCAGGATGATCTTGGATGAGCTCCGGCAATTATTCTGATTACACGCTTTTGTGCAATGAACACTCTTTTACTCAGTGATGAGTTACCCCAAAATATGATGCCATATGAAAGGAGAAAATGAATATAGGCGTGGTAAGCTAATTTACCGAGATGTATATCGCCAAAATTTGCAATGACCCTAATAGGGCAAGTAGCTGAACTCAAACGTTTCAGCAGATCCTCAGTGTTTTTTTTCCAGTTCAACCCCTCATCAATGCATACACCTAGAAATTTTGAATATTCTACCTTAGCTATCTATATCCTCTACCACCTGGCAAAGATGTGCACTTGGCTTGAAAAAGTCTGTGACCTGGTACCTGTCACCTAATTTTTCCTGCAAAATCTGGCCCACACTTCTTCCATGGCTGCTACCTAGCAACAGAACTTTCCTCTTACTTCTACTTTTTTTGAAACAGTTGGTTTCCTAGTGAGATTCTGTTGCATCTTAACTACATCTACTTCTACTGGAGCCTCTTCCTTACTTAACTGTGGTAGCAAGGCAAATCTATTGGTTGTGCCAATTGGGAAACTGTCAGACACTGTCCTCTATCTGTGGCACTTGTTCCCAGCTACCACTTCCCACCGCTGTTTACCCTCCTCCCCCCTTAACCTCTTCAGTTAACATATACTTTTAGGCACCCATATCAAGTGAGAAAACCACACATAGCTTTTCTGAGGTATGAGGATTTATTATGAATGACAGCTGAGAATTTGATTCATTTACAGTTTTTGTAAAAGAGTCCAAACTAATAGATAGATATGATCGGAAATAAAGAAACAACTTGGGGACAAGAGAGAGGAAAATAGAAGACCCCGATCTGTCTCTACCCAGCACAGAGGAGAAACTTAACGTAGTCATTATATCCCTCAAATAAGGAAAGCTGCTGGACTGGATGGATTTCTCACTTTCATTAAACACTAGCAAGCAAGGTGCGACAATACCTATTATAATTTCACAATGGAATACTGGGCAGAGGAAAAACCCCTCGGCAATTTAAAATTGGATAAACTGTTGCTATACTCAAATCAAGAAAACCTTAAGACAACCCAGCAAACTGTTGTCCAGTTGTGCTACTAAGCTTCTGTTAACCCTGAAGCCTATGCATAAAGTGCACCAACCAAAAATAAAATTATTTTGTGTGGTTCCGTTGTTGTTTCACAACTGTAAACCCATACCCATTCCTTCAATATTGGTTTAGGTGACACAGCGATAAATTGTATTGTCATACGTCCAAATGAGCTGCAGTAATATAAAATACAAAGTGAGCTAGGTGAGAAAAAATGTAAAATCCATGAAAAAAAATTACCCCGATTACAACTAGCAACATAATCCCACATTGAGGCAGTTATCTACAAATTAATTAGTGATCGAATAAGCAGCTGGCTGGGATCTGATGCAACTGCTGTGCTTAATGCTTTGAGTGGGTTATTACTGTTTCTGTAACATTTGGCCTTGACAACAGAGTGTTATAGTGAAAATTTATTTTCTTATTGTTGAATAAAACAGTGGTTAAGCTCATATTATGTAAGTTTATTTTCTCGTTGTTTAAATAAACTAGGATTAAATGTGATTTTGATCGTACCTTGATAATATAAAGAAAGCTATTCTACACATGTGTACAAAGTGCGCTGCGTGCCTACTCGTGTTATGAAAAATGGCGCACCCACTGGAGGGTTAAAAGATGCTGGAAAGACTTCGGTACAGTAGAATATATCCAATAATTGGTACCATAACCACTTTACATTGAGCAGGATTTCATGCAAATTGTAGCTGCTGTGAGAAAGTTCTCACCCTATCATGATTTATAGAAGCAGCCTTCCAAAGAAAAACTTGTGCCATTTATTGACCTCACAGCAGTGTATGACGCCACGTGGCTGGATGGATTTATGGGTAAGCTAAATGAAACCGTTCAATACTCAAAAGATTATGATGCAAAAGATGCCCAAAAAGTGCTCCTTTAAAGTCAATGTTGGGGCAACTATAAGTAAATACCATACCATAAAGAACAGCCTCCCACAGGGCTCTGTTTTAGACCCACTTTCATTTCACTTGTACACCAGCTACATAGTCAGCACTGATTCTGTACAGTTGAGCTATGCTGACGACCTAGCGACAGCACCTCTTTCAAATAAGGTGAATTATCACTTACTAAAAATTAGGAAAAGGTTGACCATTATTACACAAAGTGATGACTTTGCCTGATCCCCTATGAAACAGAAGTCAACTCATTCCACCTAACCAACTGAATGGCAAACAAAGAATTGAATGTAATTTTTCACAAAAAAATTAAAATACATTTGACAACTCAGATATTTAGGTGTTACTTTTGATAGACTCCTGACGTTTAGGAATAACATAGAACTAACAGGACAAAAGCTGAAACTCAGTAAATCATATGTTAATGAAACTGCTGCTGCTAAATGGGGATCTAATACAAACAACTTGAGAACTACAGTACAATCACTTTGGGAACTACAGTACAACCACTTTAGTATCCTGTCATTGAATATTATTCTCCTTTTTGGGGTAGAAGTAGCTACATGTTAACAAAATACGTATCCATCTAAATGACAATGACAGGTACTCTTAGATCAACATTAATACCATTTCTGACAGTACTCGCCAATATTGCTGCCCCAAGTCTCTGACAACAACAAACAGTGACACATGAATGGACTAAACTCAAAAGATCTTGAGACTTACCATACAATTGTCTAAAATCAAGAGAACCAGTACAGGTAAACAATGGCCATCTCTTCCCAGAAAGCTGTGATCTAAGTGAAGAATGGAGAAATCAGTGGTCATCCTTCAATAGTCGAGAGGAGATGGATAAAATAGATCCAATCATCCAACCCCCCTGGGGTGAACCAACCAAATAAAATATTGAGCTCCTTCAGCTGTGTCAGAACGGCCCTTGCCCTGAGAAAACCAACACTACTACATAAATGGGGAATGACCGACAGACTGTGGAACATTGGAACAAGTATTGGACCACATTTTGCATGACTGTCCAAAAACAAAATTCTTGGTTACCTGCACAGACTTTGCAGATGCATCTCCTGGCTGGAGTCTTTGTATATCCAACTTTGATCAAAAATGGCTATCTTAAACTTTTTTAGCTACTGCCACTTCTCCAGCTTTATAGATATGCTTTTACTGTTCCATATTATCATGTTTTGTCATGTATTAAACTAAATTAAGTATGTGTAAATCATAGATCTGTGAGCCATACACGAAATAAACTAATCAGTTGCACTAATTAATTGCTTCTGTGTAATGTGTAATAAAAAATGTAGGGCCAGTTTAATAATGCATAAACATTTGAGTACTTTGTTAATACGATTACCAATACTTCAAAGTCAGTTGCAGTTATTCGCCAAGTTTTTCACGCCATTTAGCTACATCATAAAAGTTGGAATAAGAGAATATAACTACCACGTGTAAAGTTCTTTTGGGTCATGCTGGACAACCAGCTAAATTGGAGTGAATTCATAGATAAACATAATTTTGTGAATTCATAGATAAACATAATTTTGTGTGAAGTTTATCACCACATATCTTACATATGTGTTTTCAAGTATCCTGAAATGCTTACTCAGTTATTGCTGCACTTACCTCTTAATGATATTTGCTGTAAAATAATAAACTTAAGATGAACTGTTAACATGACAGTAATATGAGACCCACATATTTTGCACATATATTTTATCTCCTTATCAGATTGCTGAAGATCTTAAGGAAGTTCCCCTCATGTAAAAAAGCTCCCCTCACATATATGAAATTAAGAATAGTTATAAATTCAAAAGAAAATTATAGGAATATTAAATAGGCTACCCCCTACAAATTATCTGATCTGATTGTATAGATGACTGAATTTAACTGCATGGCAGAAGCAATGCACATTACAGATATATATAAGCCTTATCTTGTCATTTACCCATTGCTGCTGTTCTTTTAGGACTGGGGAAAACCGGGCAATGTTCATAATCTCCAAATGAAGTGGCATGTTCCAGATGAGGAGGAAATAAAACATGTTCAGGATATTGTCAACAGATATTTACCAGTGGAATTAGAACGTATCAGCAGTTACATCAATGACAAATCACAAATGACAAGGTATGTAGGAAGTATGTTTATGATACTAATTAATGTTTGTATTATCATTGCAGAAATGGAGGTTTTTTATAGGTTGTAACAGTGGAAGATAAATTGCGTCCATGAGATTATGATATTGAGTTCTCTCACATTGATGTCATTTTTTTACAGTCATTTTTGTCAAATTAGTCAAAATTTCCATTGAAATTTGTAAATATGTTATTTCTTAGGGAAGAACTCCAGTGCTCATTACACATTGTAAATGGAATACTTGGATGCAGACCTCTTCTTCCACAATGGGATGAACCACCAGTTAAACTGTAAGTTAACGGCATTGGTATTTTGGAATTAAAATAATATTTATAAAGTTACCAAGTTGTGCCCCACAATTTGCTCCCTAATTTATCATCATGTGTTTTTTTAGTATCTTCACCTTGTGCAGAACAGGTAGGCATAGATAATTGTATTACTGTGATAGGCTGTGGTTTTGTATCGCTCTTGACTATCATAATCCCTTCCCTATGCTGTTCATTGTAGTTCACCTGCATTCTTATTTTCTTGTTCATTATTAGACCTACTGCAGCATACCTCTGTTTCGTTTTCTGTTCATAACCCTGTACTCAGGTGCCACTGCATTTCACTGTTTTTCACTCTCAATCTTTCCATTATTCTTTTCAATTTCTCTAATCTACCTACATGATTAAGGATCTGAGCGAGATGGTGCAGTGGTTAGCACAATGTACTCACATTTGGGAGGACTAGTGATTCCCTGAAACACTCCAGGCAAATGCCAGAATGGTATCTTTGGAAAGGGTATATCCAATCTCTTTCTGTATCCACTTGTAATCTGAGCTTGTGCTCTGTCCCTGATGACCCCACTGTCGATTGGATGTTAAACTCTGTCTTCTTTTTGATTAAAGTACCTTAATATTCTACTCCCTGACCCACAGAACACCAGTTAAAAAAACTTTCAGTAGCGTACATCTGTATATATGAATAGGGCACATTTTCCCTCAGGAGGATTAAACGATATAGTAAATCTGGAGGTCAATAGAAAATATGTCCTTGGTATCCCTGTGCACTGACATGCCACACTGTTTCCGCAGATACCACTCTGATGTGGTCACACTTAAGTTCATTTGTCTGTATTGTGGTTTTCAATTGCAATGCTTTAAAATACTGAAGTTGGCTAGTACGGAAAAAAAAAAAAAAATAAAAAATTCATCTTTACCCACAAATACTTTTCCTTCAACGGCAACAAATCAGGTGGGTAGCTTTGGAAACTGTAATGGTACTGACCTGTGTCAACTTTTTCATGGGCTGCATGGAAGAAAAGTTCCTCAACATCCAATAGCTGGACCCCATTGATGGAGCCGATTTATCAGTGACTTGTTTGTGGTCTGCACGCATGATGAGAAAGAGCTCCTCCACTTCCTGCAACAGCTTAACTGCTTTTCCCAATTCAAATTCATCTGGTCCTTTTCCAAATCCAAAGTCACCTTTGTTAGTAATAACTTAAATGTAGCTGAGATTCGTATGCAAATCTCAGTCCATATAAAACCAACCAATAAGCAACAATAATTCCACTTCATCAGCTGCCATTTTTTCCACATTGAATATCCCCTTCTCAGTAACCTCTCCCACACTTTCTCACTGCATTAACAGATCTTGTCCACATCAAATCTGGCATTCACTTCTTCCCATCTTCTGGCAGATATAGTAAAAAAATGAGAACAATCCCACTCTTCACCCAGTACCACTAGGCCTCAAATATTCTCCACCAAGGCTACATCTTCGTCTGATCAAATCATGAAATGAGATAACATGTACATGCAGTACTCTTTCTTCTTCTTTTTTTTTCTGCAGTCACAATTACGTAAGTTATGTAGGCTAATGACATCTTTTGCAACTGTAATAAAAGTCTTATTACAACTCTTGCTACAGTCTGAAAAGATGGTATTAACCTGTATACCGCAAGATGATATTTCACTGATATTCTCCCAACACTGTTACTATCACCTTTGTTGCACTCCTAACCTTGGTGAGATCCTTGTTAAACCATGTGATAGTCCTAGGCCATTATCCGTACCAGATGATGATTTACAATTACAAAGATAGATACTTTAAAACCTCCTGCAGGCCTCCATCCACTACCATTTACTCCAGCCCCACCACTGACTACCAGTACCTCAACGTCAGAGGCAGAGCAACATGTCAAGCCTCACATTATTCACCTAACATGAGCTCTATGCATCACTTTAAATGTAAGAATGGCTGTTGTTACAGAACTACTATCCTCTTTCGGGATCCCCTGTACCCAGATCAGAATACCTGTGACAACTATTTGGAACCTCCAACAGTAACGAGAGGGTTATCCAGTAAGTCCTTAGAAAATCCAAGAGATGGTGTCGTAGTAGTGAAATGGTTTGCTGGTAGTTATTTATGTATTTAGCATATGGCTCACAGAATTATATTAATAAATATTTTTGGAACAGTGATCAAAAAATTTAAAAATTTTTCTTTTTAAAATTCAGTCTTGATTGCACCATGTGAGCTTCACGTACCATCTTCGAAGGATGCCATGGGTCTGATGACGGTCATGTGATATGACCGAAACCGGTCACCTGTGTTCATGTAGCATACGTGGTGCGATCAAGACTAAATTTTAAAAAGAAAAATTTCACAGAATTTTATTTTACAAGTGCATAAAATTAAGTTGACCCCATCATAGCTGGTTACCCAAATGCTCAGTCCAGCCAGCTAATTGCTGCAGGGGGTGAATCTATGAAGTCTTTCTAGGTACCAATGAATTCTATTTTTAAGCAGTTGTGGAAAATGTGCACCATTTTGTTCCAATGTCGTACAGTCACATTGGTCATCATCGGTAATCCCTTCTCAGTAGCTTTGCTTTGGTCAGAGCATGGCTAGTCCTGATACCATTGAGGGAGCTCCGTATATTTCATGGTTGGTTAGCACCTGAGAGTTACATGGTTGGATCTACATTACCTAACTTCTTATGGCCATGGAGGGATGTCCACTAATTTCTCCAATCATGTCTTAGATTATAGCTTGGTGGGGCAAGTTGGCCAGTGAGTTACTGAATGACCCTCATAGTATCACTGAACTCCATAGATGGTAAATTGCTCTCCACCACTCTCCACCATTTAAGCTGCATTAACAACTCTCGACTCCCCCCTTTTCTGTTTCACCCCTGGTCCTTTCTTCTGATTTCATAATTTCATTGTTCATTCCATTTGTCATTTCTTCTCCAGTACTAATTTCTCTCTATTACTTTGGGCTTTATATTATCTCTGAACTAATGGCGACATAGTGGTTATTTCATTTCGTGGAGATAAGTACTGGCCAACCATTCTGTCTTTTTGTTATTAACAATAGTAGTACTTTCCTTACACAAAATTATTATGGTGTAACAACAATAAAATTTTCGTACATGTGTCCATGAATTTTCCAGATTTGATAGCTGCTTGAAAACTTCACCTTTTAAACTGGCAGCAGAATGTAATAAAGGTTATGTTACAATGCCAGATGGAACTAATGTACGAAAAGTACTTGCTGAAACCATGGTTCGATTGCAACAGAAGATCCTCGCCTGCACCGAAGATGACACTAAATCACTGTTCTGTCTTATTACTGTAAGTATCCATACTAGTTTCTCATTGTAATCTTAGGACCATCCCAGTTAATTACAGTATTGTTAATGTCTTCCTTTACTGCACTTTTCATGTCATTGTACTACAATGACAGTCCTTATTTACACACATCAAAAAAAAATTTTGCAAAACCCCTTTTCCCAGAACCCCTGAAGATGGATGTTGACTGTGGATATTGTTATCACAGTCACAGTCCCTTTGACTGTTCAGAGATGTCACTAAACCCGCCCAAAGATGTAAACAACCGTGCATGAGCAGCGCCTTTTAGATGGAGGGGGTCCGACAGCCGATCAGTTCTAGTCATTCCACGAGGAAGGAGGTACATGGCTTGTGTTGTCTGTAGTTCAGCCATGCCTGAATGGTCGATATCACGGTTCGATCGTGTCCGCATTGTTACTTTGTGCCAGGAAGGGCTCTCAACAACGGAAGTGTCCAGGCATCTCGGAGTGAACCAAAGTGATGTTGTTCGGACACGGAGGAGATACAGAGAGACAGGAGCTGTCGATGACCTGCTTCGCTTAGGCCGCCCAAGGGCTACCACTGAAGTGGATGACCACTATCTATGGATTATGGTTCAGAGGAACCCTGACAGCAATGCCACCATGTTAAACAATACTTTTCGTGCAGCCACAGGACCTTGTGTTATGACTCAAACTGTGTGCAGCAGGCTGCATGATGCACAATGTCACTCCCGATGTCCATGGTGAGGTCCATCTTTGCAACCACATCATCATGCAGCGTGGTACAGATAGGCCCAACAACATGCCGAATGGACCACGCTGGATTGGCATCACATTCTCTTCACCGATGACTGTCGCATTTGCCTTCAACCAGACAATCATCGGAGACTTGTTTGGAGGCAATCTGGTCAGGCTGAACACCTTAGACACACTGTCCAGTGAGTGCAGCAAGGTGGAGGTTCCATACTGTTTTGGAGTGGCATTATGTGGGGTGGACGTACGCCGCTGGTGGTCTTGGAATGCGCCATAACAGCTGTATGATACATGAATGCAATCCTAAAACTGATAGTGCAACCATATTGGTGAGGCATTTGTCTTCATGGACGACAATTCGCACCCCCGTTGTGCAAATCTTGTGAATGACCTCCTTCAGGATAACAAAATTGCTGGACTAGAGCGGCCAGCATGTTCTCCAGACATGAACCCTATCAGATGTGCCTGGGATGGATTGAAAAGGGCTGTTTATGGACGACATGACCCACCAACCACTCTGAGGGAGCTAAACCAAATCGCTGTTGAGGAGTGGGACAGTCTGGACCAACAGTGCCTTGATGAACTTGTGGATAGTATGCCACGGCGAACACAGGCATGCCTCAATGCAAGAGGACGTGGTACTGGGTGTTACAGGTACCGGTGTGTACTGCAATCTCGACCACCACCTCTGAAGGTCTTGCTGTATGGTGGTACAACATGCAATGTGTGGTTTTCATGAGCAGTAAAAGGGCGGAAATGCTGTTTATGTTGATCTCTATTCCAATTTTCTGTACAGGTTCTGGAACTCTCAGAACCGAGGTGATGCAAAGCTTTTTTTGATAAGTGTATTATTTGTGTTTGTTGTAGCTAGGAGTTATTAACTTGTGTGGTTTCCTTCTCTGAAAATAAGCCTGGTATAGTAGTATATCCACCAAGAGGTATTTTTTTGAACATAAACAGAAGATAATATGACATAATAGTTGAAACTTCCTGGCAGATTAAAACTGTGTGCCCGACCGAGACTCGAACTCGGGACCTTTGCCTTTCGCGGGCAAGTGCTCTACCATCTGAGCTTCCAAAGCACGACTCACGCCCGGTACTCACAGCTTTACTTCTGCCAGTACCTCGTCTCCTACCTTCCAAACTTTTCAGAGACGAGGTACTGGCAGAAGTAAAGCTGTGAGTACCGGGCGTGAGTCGTACTTTGGAAGCTCAGATGGTAGAGCACTTGCCCGCGAAAGGCAAAGGTCCCGAGTTCGAGTCTCGGTCGGGCACACAGTTTTAATCTGCCAGGAAGTTTCATATCAGCGCACACTCCGCTGCAGAGTGAAAATCTCATTCTGGTGACATAATAGTTGTCTGTGAAGGCTTTCAAGGCATGTCAATGCAATAAAATCTTCATGGTTTTCATGCCACTTGACGTCACATTTTTGCCTCAATAACTGCCGGAAGATGGAAAGGTAGCCTTTCCAAAATGTTGTACTCTTACTGTGACATGATGTGGCAAGAAACGTGAATGGATGGGTAAAAACATCCACTCACCAAGTGGTGACAGGAGAACACACACATAAAGGTACTGAAATTTGCAAGGTTTTGGAGCCAGAGGCTCCTTCTGGCAAAAGTATTGAAGGGGATGGAAGAGGTTTAAAGGAAAAAGATTGTGGAGGTGTAGGAAATAGGAGAGTTCAGAAAAGTCATCCAGAACACGGGTCAGGGGATACTTATCCGACGGAATGAGGAGGAGAGACTGATTGTTGGGGACTGCACCAGGCGAGATTTGAAAACCTTTAGAGCTTAAAGGTGGAACACAGGCTAATACACAAGACACAGATTACTGTCAGTAATCACAAGTTTCACCATGTTAATTTTTGTTTCACATAAATTCTGTTATCATACTTTCCAACATAAAAAATGAGAGGGATGTTTTTCTGTTTCGTGATTTAAAACTGAAAGAACATATATGAAAATATATTTATTTCATTTTGAGACTCTTAGCTAGTGTCAACAAATGATCTAAAAATGTTCATTCTTTTAAACAAATTATCAATGGAGAATATTGTGTCTGATTCGAAAGTATATAAGTGACCTGTGTTTGTGAGAAGATGAGGCAGAGACATGTTAATGTTTTATAAGGGATCCAGCAAACAGCAGCATGAAGTGCCATGAATAAACTGAGGAAGAACCACTTAGTTTCATGAATTCGACATTTGCCTCTCTGATCTTCACTGGTCTCCAGAAGTTTTCCAAGACACCATTAGTTATTGTAGATAACTTTGACAAACATTTCTTCTTTAATAGTGACAAAGGCCATGTATTGAAACCCAAAATGAACTTTTATATATTTTGTAGATGATGAAACGCTCTTTTATCAGCAATGTACTTTTATTCATTGATTTGAAGGAAAAAAAAAATGATTGACTTTTATGCCAGGAATGGAAGAACCAGTCTCGTATAGTTTTTGTAATAAATTTGTCAATTTTCTTGTCCTCTGGTAACATTTAGTTCACATTCCTGGAACTTGTGTTGTGGCAAATGTAAACAGTTCTTTTGGACTTAAAATGTGATTGTCACTTGGATGCTGTGAACTTGCTCTTTTTATTATACGTTTAATAGTACCACTAGTGCCATCACATGCATTTTTGCCATGATTCGCATGAAAAAAATTCCATTCTCCAGTGCAGTCACCCTTTGATTTTCTGCAATGGCAGAAATTAAAAAAGTTCTTGAAGTTTTTATATTGTGCAAGGCTGTCATCACTGAAGTAAACAATATCAGGGTGTATACACCCTAGGAAATTTGAGAAAAACCCAGGAACTTTTTCATCTGGCAGAAAACTGTGAAAAACCTGGGATTCTTTTTAGAATTCTGGGAATTTTTCTTTTTTTTCCAGTTAAATATTTGTAATCCTGACTGGTAAGAACTGTTACCCTATCAGAGAACTGTACTGTAACCCGCTACTACGAAATAATACTGCAGCAATAAAATATAAACGAGAGGGGAAAAAAATTAAACTTAAACTGCAAAGGAACATTTACAACAACAAAACACAGTGCGCACATAAGTATGTGCCATCAGCAAAAAGTTTGAAACACTTTAGGACAAAGACTATACAGTACTTCACAACAACAAACAGCTTATTATGAGCATGATATTACAACTGTTTACATTGGTCCATTCGAGCAGTTGCAAGCAGGCTCATGCACATGCTCAGTTGAGTCGCATATGAGCAGTAACTTCTTGGCTTCTGGCTACTTGAAGTGTGGCTGTTAACTGTATCAGTAGTAGCAACAAGCAGCCAGATGCTACCCAGAAAAATTTTTCTGGTGTGCCCAAGCTGCCAGATTTGTACATGTTCAGAGCAGTCTGAGTTCTAGTGGGGAGAGGAGGCAGTCTC
Source organism: Schistocerca nitens (assembly GCF_023898315.1). NCBI lineage: Eukaryota > Metazoa > Arthropoda > Insecta > Orthoptera > Acrididae > Schistocerca > Schistocerca nitens. The sequence goes on along the minus strand of NC_064618.1, from coordinate 277,882,678 downwards.
CACATGACCTGTGTTTTCATTTATAGCTCTCACATCAAATGAAAACAAAGCTAATTTCTGTGCCTGGAAGCTATCAAGTGAATTAAAATACATTGACATAATTATGGAAGCCTAAAATATGTTACTAGTTTCAATTTTCTGATTTTATTTTATTTCCACATTTTTGGCAGTCAAGCAGTAACCACCTTGCAGAACAATGAAATATTTTTGATGATTTTCTAAAGAAATTTGGCTTTTATTTATCTTTTCTGCAGAGGCAGTCAATTTATTTGTAACAAAGTGTTTCATTCCAGGCTATTGGCTAGTTTCAACTGTTTGCTGAATTTCAAGTGGACAGTTTCATCGTCTGACATGTATGGCTTTACGCCATGGTAAAGAATGAAACACAAGGTACTACAGTACTGGTACTCTAAGAAAATATGCATCCCGAAAACTGCACTGAAAAGCTTAATACTATGTTGGGGCATACTTCTTTGTGAATCTTGACATACGAATGTGCACCTTAAGCCAAATTGTGCATTTTAGTATGGTTTACAAAATTCTGATGCTCTTGGAGTAGCCTCTGATATCCTGTTTTGTTTATGATATATTGTAAGATCTCTTAATGCTTTATAATTACAAACATACGGGTTTCCTAGGTCATCTTAGATGTGCACGCTTGAGAAAATATTGCGAACCATGGTTTCAGAAGCATTACTTACAAAGTAAATTTCATTTTATGCAAGATGAATTATATTAACGTGTGACAATGTGCTCTGAGTTTCTGAAATCAGAGAGCGTTTGACTCTCATTTAAAGCTTAACTCTTTGAGGGCTAGCCACTTAGAAGAATTTTGAGCCCAGAATGCCAGAAATTTATGTCATTATTTAAAATTTTACTGATACTTTTGTGTGATGTATCGTGTAACACATGCAAAAAAGACCAATATTGTATGTGAAAGCATAGCTTTTCTTGTAGCTATGCTATGTACATTAATTTAAACTATTAGCTTTTCCTGTTAGTGTGTTTACAGTAGTTAACAAGCAGACATGTATTGTTTTTTGCAAAATCAACTTTGAGAAAGCATGAAGTATCAGGGAATGCTTGATTTTAGTAGTGACACTGAGAAATTGATATTTAACAATGCTGTGCCAAGTTTCGAAGTTTTTGCACAAGATACTTAACAAAGTCTTCAACTGCCTTCATTAATACGTCCTTGTAAGAATTCCTGCTCCAGTAAAAAATTATGCAGTTTATATCCTTCAGGACACTCAGAACATTTTCCAGATTGCAAACAAGTTTCTGTAAAAGTTCAGTGTATGGTTCTTTTCCCTGTGCAACATTCATCTACAGTTTTACATTTTTGTCATAAATGCATACACATATGTTATGCAGTCCATGACTTTACAGTAACACATCTTTTGGGCAAAGTTCACAGAACTTCATAAAACCAATTTTATCAGAAGGGTATATGTCTTTGAAAGCTATGTATATTTCTTTCAGATTATGCAAACTGAGACTTTTGAACTTACAGGACACACAGTCACTTTTTATTAGCAGATATAAGACTTAAATATCATCACAGAAAAAAGTCTGGACATGTGTTTCCACATCCTTACCTATTTCCCACTTTATAGCTTCCTTTTGACAAAATATTGTCTTCTTTTAGTAATACCCCTTATTTCGTTACCATATATTCTGTAGTGTACATAAACATTTTGCAGTTTTTCTATTGCAGAACTTCTATTAAATTTAGCTTGCAAGTTTTCAATTTCAACTGTTACAGTCTTTGCACTCAGAACTGCCGTGTTCTTCAGACAAACAACGGAAAGACCGGGTTGGAATATTAACAATTACGGAAAGGACAGATTGCTATCCACTGTAAAGGTGGCATGTTGAGTTCCATACAGGCACAATGAGAAGACTGTTCACATTAAGCTTTTGTCCAAAGTCTTCATCAGAAAAGAGAAACACACAAGCGGGCACTGATGACTGTGCAGTTGAGTGCCCCACAAACCAGTCATCATAATAATTGCAGCACATACTTCTTTTTGGGTTTTTGATATCTTATCCTTATGAAATCACATTGACAATATTGTTGAAGGTTTAAGGATCGCTTCAATATATTGACGATGTGATTAACAATTTTTGCCAATAAAAATGTAGATTTGCAGCCTGCTTGTATGGGTTAGGCCCTAAAGAATTGTTTTGTGATGTTTTTGTGCAGTTTTACAGTTATTCCACTGTTAGCAAACTGAAGCAAGTAAATGTAGTGATACACGTGACTGCAACTCCAGACCCAAACGCAACTGCTTTAGGCACACAACAAAGTTAAAACTTACCAGTTTAAACCTAAACATTAATGGGCTAATATAGTATGCTAAGTTGTGAGAATCTCTGAATACAGTCATCCAGAAACCATTCAGATTAAAAAAAAAAAAAAAAAAAAAAATTAAACATCAGATGTTTTGAGTTTGCTGTTGTGCAACATAATGAATATGCAAGCTGGACATAAAATGTTTCATATATGTTTATAACTGAAAAATACATTTATAAAAATTAGGATTGATTATATGCTGTTCATTTACGAGAAATTTTCTAACAATCATTTACGAATTTTATGTTCTGTTAATGCTTGTAACTATCAACAGTTACACTAAGAGTCTTGTGTGCAACATTTGAAAAAGTTGTCATGTTGATGACTGCACAAAAATTTTAAACAAGTAAGTAAAATAAGGTTTCATACATATCACAGTCTTAATGTGTCCTTCAATGGCCAAGTACGTGTACAAAGTGGGTAGTCACAATATAAGATCATCGAAATACACAGAGAGAAACTAAGAATATAGGGTTTCAGTTTGTTGCAAATACATTTCTCGGATTTACCGCATTGTCAGTGCTGTGAAGTGTGAGTTGCAGCAGCAACAAGAGCATCTACCACTGCCAGAAGATGTCAAACAGTTGTATCGATGAAATATTGTGGGATTTGCACAACATTACGGGGCATCAAACCCAAAAAGTGTGTTTGCACCAGATCCATCGGAAAAGACTGAAAAGTCACTTTCAGTTTGTGTTAGTAACTAAATATCGTAATCTGTTCATTCTTGAACTTCACATGGATCATAAATTATTTTTTTAAAAAATGGTTGAGTTTGACTTAGTATTTAACATTTTATTGTTTCCAGTGTTTGTACTCCTTTTGGGTCTTTTTATTTTCAGATTTGGGATTCCATTATACGTGTTAGTAATACACGAAGCAATTTTGATGCACACTGGAAAAATTTTCATGTAGTGAAGAAACTTCTTGAAGACAAACTTGTTGGGCAAAAGAGACATATGCGTGCCGTTCTTGTCGACAGAGCATATCTTCAGTATGAGTCCTTACAAGAACGTAGCACAGTTTGCTTAACAGAAACACACAGTCTTATTATGCTTAGTCTTCTGACACTCAGTACTAGTCATTACAGTGAGGTGAGTTGATAGCACAGGTCATGATTCCATCTCTCTTTTTTTTTTAATTTTTTGGATCCTTCAGGCAATACTTTATAGCCTATTTTAAGAGAAATGTCTGCAGTCGGCAAGTAATGTGGAATACCCATGATTTACTGCTTTCTGATATTGTTTTAAAATAGAAATGTGGTGTGCCATTATTCGGCTCAGTATAACAAATATAAATATTAAATATCTCTTCATGATGTATAAGTAGATAGATGGTTTGTTCAAAGCACAAAATACAAATCTCATTACCTTTGTAGACAGAAATATATGATGGAGGTGAAGCATATAGCTTCCACTTCCTATAGTTCTTTCATGCAGGGTGTAATTTACTTTCTCTGTCCTCTGCTATAACCACTGAAAGTGGCAAAGCAAAAAATTCTGATAGTGAAGGTTTATGTATGTGTGTGTACATATTCAAAAGGCAAATATTTTTATCATGTGTTATGTCTTCTCCTGTGTACATTGTCGGCAATGAGACTCAAAATGTGAAATAAACATTGTGAATTTTTGCAGACTTTTGCATGTGTCTCTGGAAACTGCAAATTGTACATTTAATTATTGATATATGTTTTTTTAGATTTGATTATTAATGATATTCACAACATTTGTATTGCATTTTTTTTCTATATTGGTTCAACTTTTGAAATTTCCAGGTTCGTTCAAGAGCACAACAAACGTTGTTCACAGCACTTGACACGTTTTCTTATTCTTATCTTGTACTTGTACCAAAATTATTGGAATATTTAAAGGAAGATTCCAAGGAGCATCATGACCAATTTAAGGTAGTTATTTATTTGTTATTGTGGCATCTTTTTCAATCTCCTTTTACTGCACCATCTGCTGTCTACTTTGGCTGAATCCTTCCTTGAGCCAACTGCACTCTCTATCCTTCTTAAATTTATAAGAGTTAAGAGTTAATTCAGCAGTACTATTACAATTTGTTTCTTTGTGTTGACTCTAAGAATTATTTGTTGCTGGAAGGAATATTTTGCTTTGAAGTAGTGTGTGTGTGTGTGTGTGTGTGTGTGTGTGTGTGTGTGCTGTTATGAAACTGCACAACAAACTGTATGCCAGACTGGGACTTGAACGAAGATGTTTGTTTGGGAGAGTTGCTCTTGCTAACTGATTTATTTGTTGGCATTTTATGTGAAGATCGATTCTCATAATTGTTTGGAGAAATACTAAACAGCAGTATGTGTTTCCAGGATTTTTTGGAGTAATGGCTAATCTCCAAGTTTTCCCATGATATTTCAATAGCACCATAACTTTTTTCTTCAAATGTGCAGTACACAGTTCTTGAAATGAAATTATGTCCTTAAAATGTTGATCTACAGAGATGGCACACTTTCAGAAAAAATGGTCTTGTGAAAGAATTCTAACATCTGAGAGAGGTTTTTAAGCAGCACAGATACTCATAATATTAAAAGGAAATACATGCTGTGACATAAGTCAGTATGATTTCCAAAGCATATTTACCCCTCCATCAAAACTTCAGTGCCCCCTGCGGGTCCGGGGTAAGAATAGGCCCGAGGTATTCCTGCCAGTCGTAAGAGGCGACTAAAAGGAGTTTCAACCGTTTCGGCCTTCCATGTGATGCTCCCCCTTGGGGTTTGACCTCCATTTTTCAAAATTCTACAGAAGTACGAGCCTTTTGGGGAAGGACGCCTTACGTGGTGTACCACTGGTCCTCAGTGCACTAAGACCTTGGCACTCAGCATTGTAACGGCGTTGTAACCATACCCACTATTCCTCAAATTGGGCCTAAACGCCTGATGGGTTGTACAAGTTACGCCCATAGTGCGTCCCCATCTGCACCTACGATCATGATGGACTTTCCATGGCACCCAAAATCCAGCACGGTAGCCAGCCCGTTGTGGTGGGGTCGTCATGTACCCTCTAGGTTGTAGCCCCCCTGACAACACAGGGATCGTACTGCCGATACCTGAGCTGCACCCTCCCCACGTCGGCCAAGGAGTAGATGCCCCTCTCCTCGGGGCATCAGGACTCCCGGCAACGGTCATCCTGCCGGGTGGCCCTTGCTGAGGCTGGGTGGTGCCCGTGGGGAGAGCCCTTGGTCGGAGTGGGTGGTATCGGGGCGGACGTTTCGCAGATGAAACGTCAACATGTATCAGGTCGCTCTGTGGCCGAGTCTTATAAAAAGAAAGGTACTGTCTCTGGTTCTGGTTCTCCTGCCCTTTCCCCCTTGGCCACTCCCTGGGAGGAAGGACAGGCCCGCCGGCTTGGGGCGAAGTACTTCCCCCGCTATTTGGTCTGTTCTCGAACCGATGGGGGGACGTTCGCCACCTCCAAGCCCATGTTCTTTGTTCAGCACATCGAGGACATCTTTGGGGAAATTGAGGCTCTTAGTAAAATGCGTTCGGGGTCCGTTCTTATAAAGACCACCTCCGCCACACAGTCGGCGGCGCTCCAGGCGTGCGACCGACTAGGGGACATCGCAGTGTCCATTGTCCCGCATCTGGCACTGAATAGGACGCAGGGGGTTATTTTTCATCGGGACTTCCTGCTGCAATCTGATGAGGAGCTTAGGGCCAACCTGGAGCACCAAGGCGTGCATTTCGTCCGGCGAGTCCAGCGCGGCCCCAAAGACCGTCGCAGCGACACCGGGGCCTTTATCCTCGCCTTCGAGGGGGACGTTCTCCCGGAGAAGGTAAAGGTGATGTGCTACTGGTGCGACATGCGACCTTACGTCCCGCCTCCTATGCGCCGTTTTCGGTGTTTGCGCTTTGGGCACATGTCGTCACGGTGTGAGGCTGAGCCCCTTTGTGGCGATTATGGACGTCCTCTTCATGAGGAACATACATGCACCCCACCACCTCGGTGCGTTAATTGTCCTGGCATCCACTCGCCTAGATCCTTAGACTGCCCCGCGTATCAGAAGGAGAAGAAGATTCAAGAACTCAAAACTTTGGATCGTCTCTCTTATTCTGAGGCCAGGAAGAAGTATGACCGCCTCCATCCCGTGACGTTGACCACTTCGTTTGCCTCAGTTGTGTCCACTCCTTCCACAGTATCCTCACCCCTATTCTGTCCCCCCCTCCACCTCCTCCCCCCATCCGGGGTCTATGCCTCTGCCTCCCAAATCCCTCCCTTCCGAATCCTCCTCCCCCGCGGCCCCCGCCCCCTCTGCCCCAGGGGCCACCCTTCCCCCCCCCCCCCCTCTCCCCCGCCACCTGAGAAGCGATCCTCTTCTCAGCCGTCCATCGGGGAAACGTTCCGGACCCCAGCTTCCGAGGTCCGGCATTCCAAAACGGACCCCGCGCATGAGGACCTTCTTAGGGTCCAGCCCACCATCCCTGTGCCTCCTCGGACTTCCAAGAAGGCCTCCGAGAAAAAGTCTCTATCCCCCTCTCCACCCCGGCGCGTTTCATCTGACGCTCCATCCGTGAGTCGCTGCTCCCGGCCGTCCTCAGTTTCGCCGGGACACTCTGCTGCCAGGCGCTCAGCTGGCCTCTCGTCGGCAAATGATGCTGCCCCTCCTGCACAACCCGGGACAGCGGCCGCAGCTGGCGACGACTCGATGGAACAGGATCCGCCTCCCGCCGGTTGTAGCGTTGTTCCCTCGAAACCTGGCCCTCCGCGGCCGTCGAGGTGACCAGCTCTTCCCCCGTCTCGATCCCCCCTTTTTTCTGACTAGCGATGGCCTTGTTACATTGGAACATTAGAGGTATTCGATCTAATCGGGAGGAATTACAACTGCTACTCCGCCTGCACTGTCCGCTCGTCCTTGGTCTCCAGGAAACCAAGTTGCGCCCAACTGACCGTATTGCCTTTACCCACTATACCTCGGAGCGGTATGACCTCACCCCTGTGGACGGTATCCCAGCTCATGGTGGGGTCATGTTGCTCGTTCGGGACGATGTCTATTACCATCCCATCCCATTGACCACCCCACTCCAAGCAATAGCTGTCCGTATTACTCTTTCTGCTTTTACTTTTTCAGTTTGTACCATCTACACTCCATCGTCATCCGCAGTTAGTCGGGCTGACATGATGCACCTGATTGTTCAGCTTCCTCCGCCATTTTTATTGTTTGGCGACTTAAATGCCCATCATCCCCTTTGGGGCTCTCCTGCATCCTGTAAAAGAGGCTCACTCTTGGCGGATGTCTTGAACCATCTCAATCTTGTCTGCCTCAATACTGGCGCCCCGACTTTCCTCTCGGACTCTACTCATAACTACTCCCACTTGGACCTCTCGATCTGTTCTACCACTCTTGCCCGTCGGTTCGAGTGGTATGTCCTTTCTGACACCTATTCGAGCGACCACTTCCCCTGTGTCGTTTGTCTCCTGCACCACACCCCATCCCCACGTCCTTCGAGCTGGAACATACCGAAAGCTGACTGGGGACTTTACTCCTCCCTGGCGACCTTTCCGGACCACGATTTTCTCAGTTTTGACAGTCAGGTCGAATACCTCACGGCTGTTATCGTCAGTGCTGCCGAACGTTCCATTCCTCATACTACCTCTTCACGTCGCGTTTCCGTCCCCTGGTGGAATGAGGCATGTATAGACGCTATCCGTGCTCGACAACGTGCTTTACGCACCTTTCGCCGCCATCCTACTTTGGCGAATTGTATTGGATACAAACGACTCCGAGCGCAATTCCGTAGAGTCATCAAAGACAGCAAAAAAGCTTGTTGGGCCTCTTTCACCAGCTCCTTTAACAGTTTTACTCCCTCTTCTGTCGTTTGGGGTGGCCTGCGCCGGCTGTCAGGCATTAAGGCCCACTCCTCGGTACCTGGCCTGACCTCAGGTAATGAGGTCCTTGTTGATCCTGTGGCTGTCTCCAACGCCTTCGGCCGGTTTTTCGCGGAGGTTTCAAGCTCCGCCCATTACCACCCTGCCTTCCTTCCCAGGAAAGAGGAAGAAGAGGCTCGGCGACCTTCCTTCCACTCGCTGAATCTGGAAACTTATAATGCCCCCTTCACTATGCGGGAACTCGAACGTGCGCTTGCACTGTCCCGGTCCTCTGCTCCGGGGCCAGATGCCATTCATGTTCAGATGCTGGCACACCTTTCTCCGGCGGGCAAAAGCTTCCTTCTTCGTACCTACAATCGCGTCTGGACCGAAGGTCAGGTCCCCATGCGTTGGCGTGACGCTGTTGTTGTTCCTATACCCAAACCCGGGAAGGATAGACACCTTCCTTCTAGTTACCGCCCCATTTCTCTTACAAGCTGTGTCTGTAAGGTGATGGAGCGCATGGTTAATGCTCGGTTAATCTGGATTCTTGAATCTCGATGGCTACTTACCAATGTCCAATGCGGCTTTCGTTGCCGCCGCTCCGCTGTTGACCACCTTGTGACCTTGTCGACATTCATCATGAACAACTTTTTGCGAAGGCGCCAAACGGTAGCCGTGTTCTTCGATTTGGAGAAGGCTTATGATACCTGTTGGAGAGGAGGTATCCTCCGCACTATGCACAGGTGGGGCCTACGCGGTCGCCTGCCCCTTTTTATTGATTCCTTTTTAACGGATCGAAAGCTTAGGGTACGTGTGGGTTCCGTGTTGTCCGACGTCTTCCTCCAGGAGAACGGAGTGCCTCAGGGCTCCGTCTTGAGCATAGCCCTTTTTGCCATCATGATCAGTCCAATTATGGATTGCATTCCACCTAATGTCTCAGGCTCTCTCTTTGTCGATGACTTCGCGATCTACTGCAGTGCCCAGAGAACATGCCTCCTGGAGCGCTGCCTTCAGCGTTGTCTAGACAGCCTATACTCATGGAGCGTGGCAAATGGCTTCTGGTTCTCTGAAGAGAAGACGGTTTGTATCAACTTTTGGCGATATAAAGCGTTCCTTCCGCCATCCTTACATCTCGGTCCCGTTGTTCTCCCATTCGTGGAAACAACTAAGTTTCTAGGGCTCACATTGGACAGGAAACTTTGTTGGTCTCCGCATGTCTCTTATTTGGCGGCCCGTTGTACACGTTCCCTTAATGTCCTCAGAGTTCTTAGTGGTTCATCTTGGGGAGCGGATCGCACTGTCCTGCTTCGCTTGTATCGGTCCATAGTCCGATCGAAGCTGGATTATGGGAGCTTCGTCTGCTCGGCCATCCCTCTTACGCCGTCTCAACTCCATCCACCATCGGGGGTTACGTCTTGCGACCGGAGCCTTCTACACTGGTCCCGTCGAGAGTCTTTATGCTGAAGCTGCCGAATTACCATTGACCTACCGGCGCGACGTACTGCTGTGTCGGTATGCCTGCCGGCTGTTGTCAATGCCCGACCACCCCTCTTATCAGTCCTTCTTCGCCGATTCTCTCGACCGTCAGTACGGGTTGTATGTGTCTGCCCTGCTGCCCCCTGGAGTCCGCTTCTGTCGCCTGCGTCGACAATTGGATTTTGCCCTCCCTACCACCTTCAGAGAGGGTGAGAGCCCGACACCACCTTGGCTCCACGCTCCGGTTCATATTTATCTCGACCTCAGCTCACTCCTGAAGGAGGGTACTCCGGCTGCAGTGTATTGCTCACGGTTTGTCGAACTTCATGCTCGACTTGCCGGTCACACCTTTATTTACACCGATGGCTCCAAAACTGACGATGGTGTCGGCTGTGCCTTTGTCGTCGGGGCCGCCACCTTTAAATACCGGCTCCTCGACCAATGTTTACGGCCGAGCTTTTTGCTCTCCATCAGGCCGTTCAGTATGCCTGCCGCCACCGCGGTTCATCGTATGTACTCTGCTCTGATTCCCTCAGTGCTCTTCAGAGCCTTGGAACTCCCTATCCGGTCCATCCCTTGGTGCAACGGATCCAGCAGTCCCTCCATTCTTTCGCTGATAATGGTTCTCCTGTCAGCTTTATGTGGGTTCCCGGACATGTAGGAGTGCCTGGGAATGAGGCTGCAGATGCTGCAGCCAAGGCTTCAGTCCTCCTGCCTCGGCCAGCCTCCCATTGTGTCCCGTCATCTGACTTTCGTGGGGTTGTTTGTAAGAGGATTGTGTCGTTGTGGTGGGATGCTTGGTCATCCCTCCAAGGAAACAAGCTCCGGGCAGTAAAACCGCTCCCAACTGCTTGGACATCCTCCTCCCGACCATCTCGGCAAGAAGAGGTCCTTCCGACCAGGTTGCGGATTGGGCATTGCCGGTTTATCCACCGCTACCTGCTCTCCGGTGACCCAGCCCCGCAGTGCCCTTGTGGTCAAGCATTAACAGTGCGCCATGTTTTATTGTCGTGTCCCCACTTTAGTCAATCTCGTGTTGTCCTGTCCCTGCCATCTACTATACTGGATATTTTAGCTGATGACTCTCGAGCAGCTGCTCGTGTTCTGCGCTTTATAACTTTGAATGGCCTTTCCAAAGACATCTAACTTTCTTACGTCTTTTATCTGCATCTTTGTCAGGACTTTCTGGTGTCCCCCCCTCCCCTTGAGTTTTACTAGATTCCATGTGCTCTAACAACTGTGACTGGGCGCTAATGACCTCAGTAGTTGAGCGCCCTTAAACCCCACAAAAAAAAAAAAAAAAAAAAAAAAAAATCTAAACTTCAGTGTCTGATGTGCTGTGCTTGTGTCTATCGACCTGCCAGCACTTTCGTTCGGTAAGTCACATCATCTTCCTTTCACGCCGATCACCTGCCACCCTACCTAAAACCTCTTCCCTCATTACCTTAGCCAGCTTCATCCTGACCAACAACTTCTTCACTTTTGAAGGCCAGACATACCAACAATTAAAGGGAACAGCCATGGGTACCAGGATGGCCCCCTCGTACGCCAACCTATTCATGGGTCGCTTAGAGGAAGCCTTCTTGGTTACCCAGGTCTGCCAACCCAAAGTTTGGTACAGATTTATTGATGACATCTTCATGATCTGGACTCACAATGAAGAAGAACTCCAGAATTTCCTCTACAACCTCAACTCCTTTGGTTCCATCAGATTCACCTGGTCCTACTCCAAATCCCACGCCACTTTCCTTGACGTTGACCTCTATCGGTCCAATGGCCAGCTTCACACGTCCGTCCACATCAAACCCACCAACAAGCAACAGTACCTCCATTATGACAGCTGCCACCCATTCCACATCGAACGGTCCCGGTGTAAAACCTGTCCCATGCACCCTCCCACCACCACCACCTACTCCAGTCCTGTAACCCGGAAGGTGTACACGATCAAAGGCAGAGCCACGTGTGAAAGCACCCAAGTGATTTAGCAACTGACCTGCCTACACTGTGACGCATTCTATGTGGGAATGACCAGCAACAAACTGTCCATTCGCATGAATGGACACAGGCAGACAGTGTTTGTTGGTAATGAGGATCACCCCGTGGCTAAACATGCCTTGGTGCACGGCCAGCACGTCTTGGCACAGTGTTACACCGTCCGGGTTATCTGGATACTTCCCACTAACACCAACCTATCCGAACTCCGAAGATGGGAACTTGCTCTTCAGTATATCCTCTCTTCCCGTTACCCACCAGGCCTCAATCTCCGCTAATTTCAAGTTGCCGCCACTCATACCTCACCTGTCATTCAACAACATCTTTGCCTCTGCACTTCCGCCTCGACTGACATCTCTGCCCAAACTCTTTGCCTTTGAATATGTCTGCTTGTGTCTGTATATGTGTGGATGGATATGTGTGTGTGCGCGAGTGTATACCCGTCCTTTTTTCCCCCTAAGGTAAGTCTTTCCGCTCCCGGGATTGGAATGACTCCTTACCCTCTCCCTTAAAACCCACATCCTTTCGTCTTTCCCTCTCCTTCCCTCTTTCCTGATGAGGCAACAGTTTGTTGCGAAAGCTTGAATTTTGTGTGTATGTTTGTGTTTGTTTGTGTGTCTATTGACCTGCCAGCACTTTCGTTCGGTAAGTCACATTATATATATATATATATATATATATATATATATATATATATATATATATATATATATATATATATATATAATGTAACCAATTTTTGATTACTGATATTGTACAATTTGGAAAGATAATGTGTGTAAGAATGTGTGTGTGTGTGTGTGTGTGTAAAATAACAAGCACACTTGTGCATGAGCACAATGGCACATCAGTGTGCTTGATGCTCTGCTGTCAAGTCAACTGTGGGCAATTAAATGACCTCCAAAAGGACTGGTCCACATCTAACGATCTGTCTGTGCATCTAATAAATCACTGCAAATCTGTTGCATCCGCAAGACACAGTTTCAGTCTACTGCAGGCCTGCCATTTGTCAGTCTAGGAATGAACTTTCAGTGACAAGTGGCTACCCCCCTGCAAAGAATATTTCAGTTCAGTACACTAACTTGGAATGCTGAATGTTCTTCCGTCGTCCATGTTCATAACTAGCATTAAAAATTGTTGATGAAGTGTCAGAGGCATAAAGGAAAATCTAAATGGTCAAGATAGTGACTCCTTAAGCAATAGTAGTTTTCACATTTTAAGTTACTCTGTGAGTTACATGGTGAATCCAACAACTTGGCAAAACTATTTTCTAATGGACATCAACACTTATCTTTATGCTAATAACTCATTTTATAACACAGCGAAATTCTTACAAGAGAGGAGTAATTTCACCAAATGAGCAACCAATGGCAACATTGCACTTTCCGATAACAGGAAGAAGTGACAAGGATATAGAATTTTTGACAGCAAATTTAAACAGACACTGAGCAAAATAATACCTGATGCTTGCGAATATAGATACTGTACACTGTCCTGAAGGAGGATTTAATAAAAACATGTAAACTATAATATAATTATGACAAGGAAAGTTGCTACTCACCATATTGGAGATGCTGAGTCGCAGACAGGCACAACAAAAAGACTGTCACAAATAAAGCTTTTGGCCAGTAAGGCCTTCGTCAAAAATAGACCACACACACTCATACACACACTCACTCACTTACTCATGCAAATGCAACTCTCTCAGGCAACCGAGGCCACACTGCGAGCAGCAGAACCAGTGTATGATGGGAGCGATGGCTGGGTAAGGGTAAGGGGGAGGCTGTGGTGGGGAGGGGGAGGGATAATAGGGTAGGGGGTGGTGGACAGTGAAGTGCTGCAAGTTAGACGGGTTGCAAGGGAGTGGGGGGGGGGGGTAGCGAAAAAGGACAAAAGGACAGAAGTAAAAAGACTGGGTGAGATGGTGGAATGAGGGCTGTGTAGTGTTGGAACGGAAACAGGGAAGGGGCTGGTTGGGTGAGAACAATGACGAACGAAGGTTGAGGCCAGGAGGGTTATGGGAACGTAGGATATACTTCAGTGAAAGTTCCCACCGGCATAATTCAGAAAAGCTTGTGTTGATTGGAAAGATCCTTTATGGCACAGACTGTGAAGCAGCCATTGAAATGAAGGGTGTCATGTTTGGCAGTGTGCTCAGCAACAGGGTGGTCCACTTGTTTCTTGGCCACAGTTTGTTGGTGGCCATTCATGTCGACAGACAGCTTGTTCGTTGTCATGGCCGCATACAATGCAGCACGTTGGTTGCAGCGTAGCTTGTAGATCGCACGACTGGTTTCACAGGTATTCCTGCCTTTGATGGGATAGGTGATGTTTGTGACCAGATTGTAGTAGGTGGTGGTGGTGGTGGTGGTGGTGGTGGGAGGATGGATGGGGCAGGTCTTGCATCTAGGTCTATTACAGGGGTATGAGCCACGAGGTAAGGGGTTGGGAGCAGGGGTTCTGTGGGGATGGACGAGTATATTGTGTAGGTTCGGTGGACAGTGGAATATCACTGTGGGAGGCGTGGGAAAGATAGTGGGCAGGACATTTCTCATTTCAGGGCACAACAAAAGGTAGTCGAAACCCTGGCAGAGAATGTAATTCAGTTGCTCCAGTTCTGGGTGGTAATGAGTTAAGAGGGGAATGCTCCTCTGTGGCTGGACAGTGGGACTTCAGGAGGTGGAGGGAAAGTAGAAAGGTAAGGTACAGGAGATAAGGTTTTGCACAAGGTTGAAGGATATTAATGGTCCATGAAGGCTTCAGTGAGACCCTCGGTATATTTTGAGGGGGACTGCTCACCACTGCAGATGCAACGACCACGGGTCTCTAGGCTGTACAGAAGGGACTTCTTGGTATGGAATGGGTGGCAGCTGCCGAAGTGGAGGTATTGCTTGTGGTTAGTAGGTTTGATATGGATGGACATACTGATTTAGCCATCTTTGAGTTGGAGATCAACAATTAAGAAGGTGGCTTGTTGGGTTGAGTAGGACCAGGTGAAGCAAATGAGGGAGAAGTTGTTGAGGTTCTGGAGGAATGTGGATAGGGTGTCCTCACCTTCAATCCAGATAGCAAAGATGTCCTCAGTGAATGTGAATCAGGTGAGTGGTTTAAGATTCGGGGTGTTTAAGAAGGATTCCTCTAGATTACCCATGTGTAGGTTGGCATGACGGTGCCATGCGGGTGCCTATACCTGTAATCTGGATTTGTTTGTGGGTGATGCCTTCAGAGGAGAAGTAAGTGTGGTTGCCTGAGACTGCAGTCGTGTGTGTGTGTGTGTGTGTGTCATCTATTTTTGACAAAGGCCTTACTACGGGCTGAAGCCTTTATTTGTGACAGTCTTTTTGTTGTGCCTATCTGTGACTCAGCATCTCTGTTAAATGGTGAGTGACAACTTTCCTTTTCAGAATATTGTTACATTCCATCCTGGATTTCCCATTATTGTATTAGGGTATCCATACATACATGAGAAATTCTATTTCAAACCTAATCTCATACAACAAAAGTTTTGAGTTGATAGAATTTGTGGTGTCACCGCCAGGCACCACACTTGCTAGGTGGTAGCTTTAAATCGGCCGCGGTCCATTAGTACATGTCGGACCCGCGTGTCGCCACTGTCAGTGATCGCAGACCGAGCGCCGCCACACGGCAGGTCTCGAGAGACTGACTAGCACTCGCCCAGTTGTACGCACGACTTTGCTAGCGACTACACTGACGAAGCCGCGCTCCTTTGCCGAGCAGATAGTTAGAATAGCCTTCAGCTAAGTCCATGGCTACGACCTAGCAAGGCGCCATTAGCCTTACATAGCAATTGATACTTATCGTATAAAGCATGTCTCATCAAGAACGATGTATATAACAAGGATGGATTAAAGTTAAGTATTCCAGAAGCTACGTACTTTTCTTTATAGCATTCATTACGTATCCTGTTTCAGACCTCACGCCATCCTTCGTGTGTTTATAGCGTGCATTGCGGTCCCCTCAAATCACACTGTGTCGGCACTTCTGTCGACACATCAGAATTGAAGTCTCTTTCCTCCTGTGGTTCACAAAGTTACTAATTTTTAAGGAGAGCATTAGATTGTTGTAGTGCCTGCTTCATAATTTCTCACATATCCATGTGTTGCATTAGTGTCAGGAGTCAAATGTCACGTGATGGAGCGATCAAGATCAATACTGTATCGAGTGCTTCTGTGTATCAGGAAATCTCGAGCATATTCAAATGAAAATATTGTTTGCTAAGCTGTACCCTTTGGAACTCTTCAACATAAGTTTTTACGAAACCTCAGTAGCAAAAACTTCATCTATAAATGTTAGATGATCCCTATATTAATCTATTAAATGCTGTAAAAATGTTTACCTCAGCAGCAGCAGTTTAATATGTGAATGTAAGATGACCCTGTATTTTTCGAATGATGACTTTGGGGAAGAAAACTCGTCTTATTATCAGGTAAAAACAGTATAAGAGTTTGCGCTCTTGAAGACACTGCTGCAAGATGTTCTTTATTAACTTAACCCAGTGTTGTAATTGGCTCTTCCAGTGAATAAATAGTTTATTTTATCTACAGTCACTCAAAAGATTATTGCATAGTACAGCATTAAGTGAATGTTTGATAGCAGTCTCATATGCAGCCGTGAGAGTGATTTCTAAGAGCAAACAAAGAGAAACTAATAATTTTGATCAAGCTTGAACAGCATTTTCTTTTTAACTACAGTTTCTCCGTTTGCTGTAGGGTCAACTACTCACTGTAATCCTAAGTCTAAACTTTCGACAAATATGCTACATTTATGTATTTCAATAAATTCAGCAGTGATCTACTTAAAACACTGGCACGTATCAGCCATTTTAGAATTCACTGTGTATGGAAAGGTAAGAAACACTAGACTGAAAAGACATCTGACTAAAATCTGACCATGTGCCAGGTTTGTGGTAATTTCCTGTCTCCGAGCTATGATTTGTCAGTGATGATGTGATTTGTGCCCATAGATTTCAGCAGTTTTGCTCAAACTTCCAACTCCAACTTCCAGGTTTTTGCCACATCTCATATCTGTACAAATCTCCTTTACATATGATGTGTTTTGTGTGCACAAATGTGATGCACACAGATATTTGCACAGACAGATGGCTGCATGCAGAGTGGCCTTACATGCTGTGTCTGCCAATGTAGGACTTAGCTGCAGGATATAGCATCCTACAGTAGAGAAATACACAAGTTTATCAGCTAACAGAAATTAAAAAGTTGGTATAATGTGAGCATTTTAATGTGGCAGTTATAGTTGGTCGGTGTTTTGAATTATGGTTGCGTAAGATATATGTAGAGGTTGGGACTGAACTACGTAATTTATGATACTGCCAACCTCGGCAAGTAAATGAGCTATAACCATTGTGACCCCCAGTGCTTAGTGTCCTTGGCTTTGCTGTATGTTGTGCTTTCTTTTCTTGTTTTTAAATGAGTGAAGAGACTAATCGTGGTTTATCGTGGAATTTAATTACAACTTGCACAAAACTGGATGGGGTTTTTTATCGCTATGACAGTATGCCAGCTCTGCTTTCTCAGAAACACAGATCAGGGTTATATGCTGGCTGTCCAGTGAGAGGGAGGCTGGGCTTGTTTCCTCGGAACTACTACTTTCTCATCAGGCAGTCCGTGTTCTTGTTTGTTTGTTTGTTTGTGCTCGCAGTCGACTGCCGTGTTATAAGAGTCATTGCTGGAGTGACTGGAAAACAAAATCTGTTGACACATTTTGACTTTGTCAGAAGTCTTCCCCTAACGTGTGAATAATTTTGAAGTCAATATTCTGCAGATTTTATTATTATTGAATTAGGTGGGAAAAGGGGAATAATGTTGAGAAGCACCTTAAATCAGACAATCAATCCATCCACTGATGAGTAAACGCTGCTGCTGCTCAATACAAACAATCATTTGTTTCAAGCTCAAATAGAGCCCCAGTCAAAACCTCTTATTATTGATCAATAAAAACTATTTCTTCCTATTTTATTCCCAAGCAAGCCTTATTTAATTCTTTTTGTTTCAAAGTACGTTGACTTGGCCTTCAGGAACATAGTGTAACATCTTTTTAAACGTGAATGTATAATAATGTAAATAAAGGATGCTAATTTTGCCAAAAGTAGTTGCTACAGGGGTAGTTTGAAAAGTTCTGGGAAATTTTTCAGTATAGTCTCCCTGTACATTAATGCCCTTAGTCTAGCGATATTCCCAGTGCTTTGATCCCATCTTGAAATTTAGATTCCTCCAGGCCTCAACTTCAGCTGTCAGTTCTTCGTTTGAAGAGAATCTCTGTCCATCAAGGAAAATTTTAAGCTTGAGGTAGAGATGGAAGTCTGATAGAGCAAAATCAGGTGAATAAGGCAGACGTGACAACAATCTGTATCTTAGTTGATGTACTTTTCCCAAGGCAATTACACTTGAGTATATGCATGCATTGTCTTGGTGAAAGATGACTCTCATCATTGCCAAACCTTCTCTTTTTTTGCATATCATTTGCTGAATTTGATCGAAGTGCTTAACTTGATATTGTCCTGTAATCGTTTGACCAATGAGAAGATAATCTGTCAGAAGAAACTACTTCAAGTAGCAGAAAACTGACGCCATGAACTCTCCGGCTGACCTTATCGCCTTTGCCTACTTTGGTGGAGGTGAATCAATATGTTTCCACTGCTCTATTATTTTGTCTCTGGGCTATATCAGTGGATCAGAGTTTCATCTGTGAATGCAAACTGACACTAAAGAATCTTGTTTGTTGCTCTGAAAAGGGCTCAAACATTGTTCGGACAAATCCATTGTGATGCATTTCTGATCCTGCTTTCAGAGTCAGGACAACCATCTGGCAGGTAATTTTCTCATACCCAATTCCACTGTTAAAATGTGTTGTTTCCATTCAGACGACATTCCTATAGCTTTAGCAGTATCTCAGACTTTAAAGTAGTGATCCTCCTGGACCATTTTATGCACATGTGCAATAATTTCTTTGGTATTGGGATTTCTTGACTGACTACCATGTGGATCATCATCTGAGCTGTCCCAAACAAATTTAAACTTGTAAATAGTCTTCATGGATTTGCCGCCGTATCACATTGCGCAAATTCCACAATATTTCCTCAGAGCAACTCTCTGACATTTTCAGGTGGTTCAACCTTGCTGGTGGCTAGGTACGACTGACTGTATCCGCACATTGACGCCCCGTTTCTAGAACATGCGCGTGAAGAATGCTCTGGCACAGAAATCGTGCATGCGCAATAATTTGCAGATAGATGGTGCCATATTCAAACTCCCTCTGCCGAAGGTCACAGAGCAGCTCTCCTGCACGTGCGCTGTACGCTGTGTTTGCCAACAGTGCGGCCAGACTTACTCACAAACGACCATACTAGACCAATGTTATGAAGGGTCTGTTATTGAAGAATCTTGATTTTCGTGTCTTGATTTAATAGCAGCCAGTGCAGAGTTCCAGGCTGTGCTCAGTTGAAATCCCGCATCCTTGTTGATGAGATTATTTATTGTACGGATATGTATTGCTTCCTTAATGATGCAATCCCAGAAAGATTATACCGGTGATAAAACTTCCATCTTTTAATAAATAATTCAATGTCCTGTATTCAGACAGTGTTTCGCAATTGCCGACTTTTCCGGTTGACGAAGGAGTGCATGATGCTGATGTTCATCGCAGCGTTCTTGTACTGTGTGGCATGGTTGGCCTATATACACTGCCCCACATTAACAAGGAATCTTGTACACACCACATTTCTTCAGGCCAAGGTCACCCTTAACTGAACCCAATAGATTTCTCAGTTTTGGTGAATTTATTATACTGCTGTAATCCAAAGAATTTAGCACTGTCAACCTCTTCTGTCTGCTTCTCATTGTATTTTGGATGTATCCTGATGGGTAAACTTTTTAAAAGCTCTGAAGTGCATGTAGTATGTTTTTCGAAGTTTATTGGCTGAAACCTAGGAACCATTTATTAACGTCCATGAAAATTTCTTTAACAACCTTTGTGAAACTTCTTGATTTGCTAATTATCAATAATATTTGTATCATCTCCAAACAGCAGCAATCTAGCCTTTTCATGTTAAAAAGACTTGCACCAGGTAACCGGTCTATCTGACGGGAGGCCCTAGCCACACGACATTTCATATTATTATTTGAAGTCAAATGGTAAAGATGCTGATTGTATATTTTTCTAATATTTTCAGAAATGCTGGAAAAAGTGAAACTGTACAGAAATTTAGTGTCATTTCTTCATCTCTTTTCTAAACAGAGATTTAACTTGAACATATATATTTCAACCATTCAGGAAATATACCACTGATAATTGACTGGTTACATATTTAAACTGAGAAGATAACTCTTAACTTTCGTTGATGTTTTATCATAACCATGAGAAATTTTTAGTTTTAAATATTTTATATTGGAAATTATGTGTACTGGCATAGTGAGAGTCATATTCATGTTACTGAAGCGGTTTATAATGGCTGGTTTGAGATGTTTCCTGGCAGTATCTACTGAATGTAAGAACCCCATCTTTTCAGTAACAATCATGAAATGCTTGTTAAAAATTTAGCACCACTGCACACCCCTTTTACCAATGTATCTGTTATTCTTAATGCTATCTGCACCTCTTAAGAACATGAAATGAAATTATAAGATACCAGTGTCATGGTGCAGGTACCAAATTGCTGGGTCAGTGCAATAAGTGAGCTGATTAAGATTAGATGCTATCAAATAATATACTTTACAGGTCTGGAGGCTTTAGTTTAACTAAGATATGTGATCCAGCACACAATTTACTCAGATTTCATTGGAAGTGATATCAGTCCTATATAGGGCACTGATGATTAGAATTTCAGAGCTGTATTTCTAATAAAACACTCAATATCTAAAATATTTGCTTTTCAAATAGTGATGGTGATGAACTTGTATGTCTTAGTATACAGAGATAACCAGGGTAATTTTTTGGAACTGGCACCCATTTTTTTTAATACTTCATGTGCTTGATAAATGTAAATACAAATATGTAAAATGGCTCATACCAGTACTTAACTTTAGGATTCAAAACCCCTTGTCATATTGACAAAAATATGTAAGAAGAAAGCACTTCATATTTGGGACAAAGCTTCTAATCAGATAACCTGCTGTTCTGGAAACTAAGATTGCTCTTACCTTTTTTATGATTTTTTACTAGCAGCGTTGTGTGTTGTACTCCCATTTCTTTCTTTGTATATTTGAGTATTTCCTGAAGATAGTTTTTCTTTTCATGGAATGTAAATATGTTTTCTTACAGGGTGCATTATATGTTTTATTGGGCCCGAAGCAGAACCCACTGGTAACTAGGCACGACTGGACAATGTTGAACTCATTGTGGCCAGCTATTGTTCTTGCTAAACCTTCAGAAAAAGCATCAGTCATCAACTTGCTGGACAATTTGGTGGAAACAGTACATAAACATTTTCCAACCATTACCATTAATCTAGAGGTAAGACATCGCTTCCATTGAATAAAATTCAAGTGCTACATTTTTTGCTTCTTCACTGGTATATTCATAACAATACATTCTTTTATACAGCAGAAGTTGCTGCAGGGTTGGCAACAACTGTTTTATGCAGAAACCCCTGTCGTTTGGCTTTGTTGAAGCTGCTTGTGCAATCATCACATTGTGCTCTATATTATTAGCTATTTCTTGTTTCCAGTGGCTCTCTTTGCCGAGTTATGATTGTTTTTATATTCAGTAATAAACCTTTTAGTCATTGTAGATACTATTAGAAGCAGTAAGGAGATGAGGCTGTAAGCTCCCTTTCTCCCAGCATTCAACAGAAAATCAAGGTAGTAATTTAACAGACAAGTTTGGCTGTGTAGTGTAAATAACACGAATGTTGTGTGTCATCTCTAATAATGAAAATTTAAAAAAAAAAAACTTTTGCATCATTAAAAGTATACAAGCTCACATCGCTACATGCTGCAGAACTGTGAAGACATTGGGCAACTGTGCATTAAGTTGATAAAGTATTAGTGTTGGTAATTTATTTACCCAAGAATTCTTTTTCAATGATGTAAAATCTCTCTCTGTCCCTCTCTCTTGTATTCTTAATTGTGCTATTCATTTCTGGTCCTCTTAATTTATTTTTTTGTCATCACCATCTCTGGCACAGTACTTAATCAGAGTATTGTCTTTGATTCCCTTAATCAGAGTATTGTCTTTGATTCCCTTAATCAGAGTATTGTCTTTGATTCCCTTTCATCTTTGTCTCCCGCTGTCCCCAAAATAGAAAGATTCCTCTCCTCCAGGGGCCTGAGTGATCTGTCCTCCCTTTTTAACCTTTCCCAATCTATCCTTTCCTCCTCCCTCAAGAAGGAACTAATAGATCTGAAAGTAAGGTTAGTATCATGTAGTTTTCTGTATGTTTCTATCAGCTGTTCAGACAAACCTCCTTAAGGTAAGTTCTTGCCTGAAAGACTGTATCACAATTTTATAATTTAATCTGTTATACTTTTTTAAAAGTTACATGCACTTTGATGTAATTTTTATAGCTTTTTATGTGGCATAATGATGTGTTGCAGATACCAGATACTTGCCTAGCATCAGCTCGTAAATTGTGGAACAGTTCACCCTTTCCATCAGTGGACCCCATTTCAGATACTGAGGTAGAACTTGGACTACAGAAATTACATGAGAACAGCAAATACAATCTGGAACAGTACCTCTCATTGCTGAATGCTTTAATGGATGCTCTTGAGCAAGGGAATCTGTGAGTAGGTGGGAGTTGTATTTCCTAAATCAGAGAGAGTGTGCCATCCAAAGCGGTCTTCAAAGTAG
Organism: Schistocerca nitens; assembly: GCF_023898315.1. Taxonomy (NCBI): domain Eukaryota; kingdom Metazoa; phylum Arthropoda; class Insecta; order Orthoptera; family Acrididae; genus Schistocerca; species Schistocerca nitens. The sequence goes on along the minus strand of NC_064618.1, from coordinate 277,860,205 downwards.
TGTGCATGAGTAATTGTTGGATGGTAGTAAATTTCAGTTAGTGGTCTTAGCACTGTAGTTTTTTCTAAATTCTTTTAGTGTGATTTTCTTTTTTGTAATGGAATGTATTTATATAAAAAAGACTAATCCAAATAAGCTATAAAATGCTATGGAATAAAAAATCTTGGTGCCTGTGTGACTATTGTATAGTTTAACAAAGTACAGTCTTAATATTTTTAAAGTATGCCTGATGTTGATAATACTAACTTTTACAATTAAAATAGTCTCATTACTTCCAGTTGTGCGTACATATTTCTATTGTCACAGCTACAATTTACAGAAAAGAAGAATATCTCATTGTTTGGTGTAAGAGAAACAATTTTATCCACAGAGGTCCTTTCATTTTTCATGTTGTGTCCATTCTCTGCGAAGATACTCTGTTTCTAGTGCCATACTTATTGAAAGCTTTGATGTAAAGAAATATTCCATATATTTCACATGCTTTCTTCATTTGAGCATGAAATTACATTGAGCTGATGTAAACGCGCAGAACTGGTCATGTGGAAACAGTATGATGATAGCTTACATTTTGTGATGCTGTAGCATTTGGCACTTATGCTATCATTGGTTTATCATTCAAGATTTTCACTTTCATCAAATTATGCAAAGATAAATTAGAGAAATAACCAAAAACCTTAAAATAAGAATATTCTGCATACCACCGCTTTGAGAATAAATATTACTTATGGAAAGAAGGCTCACTGTTGGGATCTCCCAATATTAGGAACACTGACAAACATTTTCACCAACCATATAGAAAATGTAATCTTTGACACAATAATTACAAAGAAAATATACATTATTTAATGCTACAAATTTGTGGATGATGTAATGTGTATAGTAGATGAACAAACGGAAGAAATAATTAAACTTCATGCAAATATAAATACTACACATGAAAGTATTCTATTTACTGTGAAAAAAAGAAATAGACAAACAAACATACTTACTGAATACAACAAACTGTAAACGAGTGGAAACAGAATTGTTAAGAGGTAGGAGGATTGCATAATTGTGATGGCAGTATCCAACAGATTCAAGGTACCAACAGTTTGTTTTAGAGGCACCAGGTACAAATTTCTAACCAACACTTGGTATGATAACAAAGAAAATAATGAGAAAGAAGAGTGTCCCAGGATCGTCCAAAAATATGACGACATAATAAGACAAGATATTCAAAGTGAAATGTATAATTATAACACTTACCTGCCAAGAGATAACTTCTTGAAGGGTGCAGCTTCTGTCCACCAATCCCTCCAAACCTTTCTTGAGGAAGTTATGTTGGGGGGGGACTAAGGTATCAAGGAAGAAGTGTGTTGCTATTGGACACACCATCACATCGGTTGTCAGGTCTCATATCTTCTCATCAACAATACTGGCAGGCATCTTCCTTCTGCTCCATGGAAAATACGTCTCAAAGAAGCTTGATTTTCTAGCAAGTTTGTGTTTGTTCCAAATATAACATTTTTTTCTGCAGTGCACCATTTGCAAGATAAAAGTGGAAGAAAAAGGGACCTTTCCACTCCCTCCTGCCTTTAGCTCACAGCCTAGGAGCACCGTCTTTAGTACATTTACCTCCAAACTGTTGTTCTTGACAAAGTCCTGAAAAAAATGACCATCTAACATGGAACAGAATATGAAAAGTATTGGAATGAACAATCGCAACAGAAAACTAACATTACAGGAAAATGCTCACATGTTAAGAGTGGAGTGAACAAGAAAGTAATAAATGACCAAATGAATATAACAATTTACTGATCAGTCTCCTCAGCACTCGTACTGTTGTTTGCGATTCCCTGCACTCATATTTCCCCCTTTTTTTAAGAGCATCCTCTACCACACAGAATTACGCATGACCCTACATAAGAAACAAATAGTGTACACACTCTAGTACCTCACGCCGCGGAAGTCGAACACGCGCCAGAACAAATGGACGTGGTCAGCCCATAGAGGGCTCTGCGTCTGCGGCGGCTATTCCGCACAGCGGCTCTCGCGCAGCGAGGGCGCCACCGCTACGCCACGTGCAGACAGCGGCCAATAGCCGCTCCCTCCAGTTTCATATATAGGGACCCACTCTGCCCTAGTCCAGTCAGTCTGGTACCCGCTCTGGATTTCGTTTCTATCTCGGCGATACTGCGTTCTGGTCGTTGCTCGTTGTTGACATTTGCCTGGCTCTGGTTCCGAGTGGATTTACTGTTGGTGTTTGGTGTTGTAGTTTCCACAAGCCTCCGTTGTTTATCTCTTCCTTGTTGTGTCGATCATAGTCGGTCGTGGTTGGTTGTTGTCAGTTGTCGTTGGTCTGTCGTCCTTGTGTTTACCCGGTGGTGCGTGCTCCACCGCCGGCGGCTTCCCCACCTGGCGGCTTCGATCCGCAGCCCAAGGCATTCCTGCAGTTGGTTTTGGTTACTACACACACATCAACAAAAACGGATGACCAAAAACACACAATCTGTGGTGTCATCACTATAAGTGTTTTTAGAAAAACACTTGCTGAAAGTGAAGTGTACTTGCGAGCACTGAAAACTAGACATTGCAGTGTATGCAGGACAATGAGGTTACAATTTAATTACTTATGTGATGATGAGATAACAAAGTAAAACAAAATAGTAACTTAACCCTATGAAGCTTACACTCCAAAAAGTTGTTTCATTACCACCCCCACCCCCACCCCCACCCCCCACCCCCCCCTCAAAAAAATCATAATACAGTGAACTCCCATTTATCCAAATTGTGTTTATCTGAAATCCACTGTATCCGAACAGGTTTTTCCGATTTTTTGCGACTCTTATTGGCACTGTCTGATGCATTGTGCAGCTACGCTTTTGGCTATCTAGACTGACACTTGATAAGTTTCAACTTGTCTGTGTCTGGAGCCATGCATTTACTGGTGTTTTTTGGCAGTCTACTGCTAATCAGTGCACTGGCACATATCAAAAGTCCGAGTGTCTTCAATCCGTGCATGTGTTGGTTGAAGGTTTAGCGTGTTTCTTGTTCGTATTTTGTGGTCTCATGCCATTGCCGTCTATTGCCACAGCCTGGTTTCAAAAGTCAAAAGCTTTATCTAGTGCATCTCAAGTGTTGTCAAGTCGTGTGTCTGTGTGTTTTCGATTTAATGTTTTGTGCTTTCAAATGTCCAGAGATAAGTGTCCAAAACCAAAACATAATCACTTGAGTGTCAGTACAAAAAAACGCTGAACGTGACTATGGGTGCAAAATGAAAAAAGGATGTGATCTTGTAGGAACAAAAGCTTTGCTCTTTGCAGAGAATTGATGCTGGTGAGCCCCCTTCGAAAGTTGCTGCGGATTTGAATGTTGGTAGGAGCATGATTTCTGATTGGAAGACAGATCGATCAGAAATTGAAAAATTTTGTTCCATCTAAGCTATCGCTGATTTGAGGAAGAAACTGCACACAATCATCGACAATGGAGGTTATACTGGTGATCAACTTAACAACTGTGATGAAACTGGGTTGAATTACAAAATGTTGGCAACAAAAACCTTTACCTCTAAACAAGAAGAAACGGCATCCGTATATAAAAAAGCAAAGAAAAAGTTGCTGTGCTCGCATGCCACTGGCAGCCGTAAACTGCACCTTACTTTAATTGGCAAATCCAGAACACCAAGAGCATTTAGATGGCAACCAGCTGATAAACCTTTGCTGTTGTGGTACTCGAATCAGTCTAATGCATGGATGAATGGTGCCATCTTCAAAGAGTGATTCCAGGCAAAAGATTTTGTGCAAGCTCTTAACAAAATCGATGTTTTAAGTGTCATTCATGGGATTGCTGAAGCTTGGAATCTAATTCCTCCAATTTCTCTCGTTAGGTCTTGGAAAAAAACTCTTGATCATAAGGCGACTCATCAGTGGTGGGAAGAAGAAGGCAACTCCAAACATCAAGCTGACATGCCAGAAACAGATGAAAATGATGTAATTTTGGTGAGTTTACTGGAGGAGCTATTGGGTTGTGAAGACACGAACTTCGAAGATGGTGAAGAGTGGGTGAAAAATGACTTTTTCATTTGACCGAAGAAGAAATTGTCCAAATTGTGACCAATCAGAAAGCATCAGAAGAGTATGTGTCAGATGATGAAGCAGAGAAAAAGATATGAAGTGATCCATACCGCCCTGCAGTACATCAGTCAACAGGAGATATATTGCCGCAGCAAAAGTTTCGTGAACCAAAAAACCATAAACCATTACAAACGTTTTTACCAAAAAATAAGTTCTAATAAAGCGTCCTGGAACTTCAACATCCATAAGTTAAAAGTTTTTGTTTCATAATTTTGTAGAGTAGTTTATTTTTTATGTCGAAGAGTAGGTAATAAAATTAAAACTCCTGTTTTTCTTCCTGCTGCCAAATAAGGTGGATTTGTTTCTATAAGAACGCAAAATAAATGACCTTGTTATTCAGCATTTAAAAATGTTGAGTTTTTAATCATACTTTGGCACCTTTTCAACATGTCAACACAGTTTTTTCAGTCAAACACGTGCAGGCTTATTCACAACCATATCAGTAACATTCTGCATACCCATCACACATTTTATGATCATATTTCACGGTATTAACACAATTTGGGGTGTTTCTGTGTGAAAACGGGGACTTCAGTGTATCCAAAATTTTCGTTATCCGAAGCAGCTGCTGTCTTTATCATTTCAGATAGACAGGAGTTTACTGTATAAAAACATATCTGAAAACCTTATATAACACCTTAATTATATATAACGATGAGAACAATCAATTTTTGACAATATAATTGTATAGATAAAAATCTACTCACTAACAAGGGGAGGCCGCCAATTGTGAAATTCAGATTCGATTCATACTGCGCATAATAAAAGCTCATGGCCAGAGGTGTAATGTGGCAAAGCACCAAGATGCACTTCTCAGCCGTTGTCGAGAAAGTCGACAGTTAAAAGAAACCATTGCGGTGAAATACTCTCTGCGATTAATAATTTTCTACAGCGTCGTGGCGCAGCGGTAAGTGGTCGGGTTCGTAATCCGAAGGTCGCCGGATCGAATCTCGCGCCATGCAATCTTTTTTATTATTAGTTTCTTGCAATTCATTCATATATATATATATATATATATATATATATATATATATATATATATATATATATATATATATAAAACAAAGATGATGTGACTTACCAAATGAAAGTGCTGGCAGGTCTACAGACACACAAACATACACACAAAATTCAAAATTTCCTGATGAGGCAACAGTTTGTTGCGAAAGCTTGAATTTTGCGTGTATGTTTGTGTTTGTTTGTGTGTCTGTCGCCTGCCAGCACTTTCATTTGGTAAGTCACATCATCTTTGTTTCTGGATATATTTTTCCTACGTGGAATGTTTCCCTCTATTATAATGAATTGCTTATGCATGTTGGTGAAGGTGGATCGCTCTCCAAATGTACCGCCTCCATTTTTCCATTTTTTTTAACAGGGTGTACCAAAGCTCTCGCGTCCGCACTGATTTTAGACGATGTTATAAGTTGCGCTAGGGACTGCATCTACCTTCTTTCGAGGTTAGCAGGTAACTACGCTGTTATGCGGCGGCTCGTTACGGCCCATTCAACATCTGTCCTTTAAGTGTAACGAGCGAGTAACGGAGTTTGTATTTCATACCCGCCACAGCAAATTTGTGTTCGTGGGGTCTCTATTCTAATTCGAACGTTTGACTTACGCTATACGTATTCGTTTCGTAATATCGTCTCTACGTCTTCCGTTAACTATACGTGGTTAACATTATGAAGACAATTAATAACATTTGTGAAATACAACTTTCTTTGCGGAAAACATAATGATGTTCGAAGTCGCCAGTTTTTCCACGACAAACGACTTTCAACAACTTACTGTATGCATAATTGTTGCAACTGATTGCCGGGAATTATATATATATATTTGAATTACAAAAAACAAATTAAAAAAAATATACACACACACACACACACACACACACACACACACATATATATATATATATATATATATATATATATATATATATATATATATAGAGAGAGAGAGAGAGAGAGAGAGAGAGAGAGAGAGAGAGAGAAACATTCCATGTAGGAAAAATATATCTAAAAACAAAGATGATGTGACTTACCAAATGAAAGTGCTGGCAGGTCGACAGACACACAAACGAACACTAACATACACACACAATTCAAGCTTTCGCAACAAACTGTTGCCTCATCAGGAAAGAGGGAAGGAGAGGGAAAGACGAAAGGATGTGGGTTTTAGGGGAGAGGGTAAGGAGTCATTTCAATCCCGAGAGCGGAAAGACTTACCTTAGGGGGGAAAAAGGACGGGTATACACTCGCACACACACACATATCCATCCACACATATACAGACACAAGCAGACATCTCACAAGCAGACATATTTAAAGACAAAGAGTTTGGGCAGAGATCAGGTCTTTGTCTTTAAATATGTCTGCTTGTGTCTGTATATGTGTGGATGGATATGTGTGTGTGTGTGTGTGCGAGTGTATACCCGTCCTTTTTTCCCCCTAAGGTAAGTCTTTCCGCTCCCGGGATTGGAATGACTCCTTACCCTCTCCCCTAAAACCCACATCCTTTCGTCTTTCCCTCTCCTTCCCTCTTTCCTGATGAGGCAACAGTTTGTTGCGAAAGCTTGAATTTTGTGTGTATGTTTGTGTTCGTTTGTGTGTCTGTCGACCTGCCAGCACTTTCATTTGGTAAGTCACATCATCTTTGTTTTATATAAGGTTGCATGGCGCGAGATTCGATCCGGCGACCTTCGGATTACAAACCCAAGCTACCGCTGCGCCACGACGCTGTAGAAAATCATTAACCGTAGAGAGTATTTCACCGCAACGGTTTCTTTTAACTGTTGATTTTCTCGACAATGGCTGAGAAGTGCATCTTGGTGCTATGCCACATTAGACCTCTGGCCACGAGCTTTTATTATGCGCAGTATGAGTCGAATCTGAATTTCACAATTGGCGGCCTCCCCTTGTAAGTGGCAGGAGAACACACACGTAAAAGGTTGTAATTACACAAGCTTTTGGAGCCATTGTCTCCTGCTTAAGGCAGATGGGTTAAAGGGGACTGGAGAGGTCTAGTAAAAGGGGTAGTTTTTGGAAAAGTCACACAGAATGGCAGATCAGGGGAGACCTAGCATACAGGATGAGAACGAAAAACAGTGTTGGGGGACTGCACTGGTTGAGACTTGAAAACCTAAGAGGTTAAAGGTGGAAGACGGGTAATATGCAATATAGAGATATTAGTGATATTAAGGATGAGACCAATATCAGTTCTGATAGTTGTCGTACCAAACAACAGATGGCAACACTTCTAAGTATTTACATTTGAGGATTAGACTGTTTTCCACACCTGTTTTTAAATTTTCACTGTAGTAGTGATTTGGTTTTTGTGACATCTGCTGCCTATCTTGAAATTGTCCTTTGGAAGGCAGTGGCCTCCCAGTGTTGTCACATTTGCCCCAAGAGCAAATGGTGCTGGTGCAACTGCTGCACTGAGAGTCAATGAACAACTCACGAGTGATGACAGTGGATCTTCAATACTCACATCTCTTGGATGGTTGGCACTCACATATCACTCTCTTTCATCGTTCTTGTTGTGTACCTGTGAAGCTTGCATTTTTGTGTAAGGGTCACTACTTTGTAGGGAACAGACACTACAGTGGTATGGTAGGTACTCCAGTTTATTTACGGAATTATACGCAGACAAACAGTATTTGTGCATGCGTACACTGTGTTCCAACTGAGCCAGAGTGTGGGTGCACATTGCTGGTAATACTCATTGAGTAATCTGAGCACTGTCTGTAAATTCTAACAACGGTGTTGCTGGGTCCACTGCATTGATGTAGTGTGGCACTGAAGCCTCCACAAGGACAATTACAGTATTTACTGTTTGTCATTTATTGTCATTATTCATTCTTAATAGGGATTGGTTCAGTGTTACTATCACTACATCTTCCAGCATTGATTCTGTTAAATGTCCATTTCATTCACTCCTCTGGATATATTGATATAATTTTTCTATGATTTTTTAATTACTTTTCCAAATGCTATGGTACCGGTTTAACATACATGTCAGGTGCTTTGATTTTTGTCAGATCTGACATTAAATTCTTTGCATCTAATGTGTCTAGCAGAATGAAGGAAACTAGTCTGATTTAGTAATATAGATTTGATATTTATCTGAGTACGTATTCGTTGAAGATAATTCTCTATTTTACTTTCTCTAGTCATTGGCGCTACCACATAATGGCATTAAGCTTTGTTCGGGATCTTGTGCATCCAGATTTGGCATACCCTCCCAGGGTAGTGAAATATTTCCTCAACACTTTGATCCATGATTCTTTGGAAGTGAGGAAGGTAAGTTAATACAATAGTAATTTGGGGTGTAGCTAATATATTATTGAGGAATTAATTCATCATTGATGGGTTGCTAAATTGTAATCTTTCTTCCTTTTTGATGTGCAGCAGTTCATCACAGTCACTTAATAATAAGCCTATGTGTAACAATGAAACATACATGTAGCATTCAGCAAGTGTCAAAACAAAAGTTATGACTTGACCTTAACAACATCTTGTGTATGCCCTTTTTCTTCTAACCAATTTCTCTCTTTCTTCAGATTATGTAACTTTTGGCTCTTCAAGTTCCTGCTTATTCAATTTGCATGTGTCTGCTACCAGTTGGCAACTAAAAAAACATTTTTATTGGAATTTTGTTGTTGATCGTACTTTTGTGGGTGTGGATATTTAAATTACCTTTATAACTTTACCTCCACTGATTGTTTCATTGTTTTTAAAATATTTGTTTAAAACATGGAATTGTGACTTACTAGAACCAGCACTAGAAGTATTTATGAGAGAATCGAAGAAAAATGTGGAAGCTGTGACTGAAACTTAGTAGTACTTTAGCTGCACCTGCTAAATATTCAGGGGAATCTCTATGTCACATGTACTCTCAATTCAAATGGACCATTTCTTCGTGGAAGGCACAAGTGTGACAAGTGTTCTACACACCCACTCAGCACATCCCATTGCCCTCCTTACTCTCTTTATTTTACTGTACATGAATTTCTGTGTATTGTGTATTTTTGCTAAGTTGCTGAAGGTATATGAATGTTGTGGATCCTTTTAATTCTTACACAACTAACTAATGTCTAAATTTTTTTTATATAGCAGGCATCTATCACACGGTGCTTTGAGTAGTTGTCACACCTTAGTTGCATTGTATATTCTTGTGGTGCGTTTATGACTTTGACATCCTTTGTCCGTTTGATAATGTCCAGCATGTTTGTCTTACAACAAACAGATTCATGATATGTAGGCTCTAAACTACTGCAATTCATACAGTGGTCATACCTTGTTTTATTAAGTGTCTTGTTTAGGAAATGCATTTTCCAATGCTTGTAGTAGTAAATTTTTCAATGTTTTTGTCTGCTCTTGTAACAGACCTTCATTTTTGTTTGTTTGTTGTTGTTGTTGTTGTTGCTTCTTTAGTTTCTGTTTTTATTTTGGTAAAACTCTGTGATATGTATTTGTGTAGATTGATTATAAGGTAATCACATAGAGAATGTTGTTTTTGGCTAAAAAAAAAAAACATTACCTACCACTAGTAGACAATTCAACTCTACTGTTAAGAAAATGGAAGCCATTGAAAGTTATTGTGTATGGTGAATTACAAGGTGCCTCTGGAAAGTTTGGTGAATTATCTAAAAACTTCTGACATCGGTTGTAAAGGTGATGGAAACTGTGAGCAAACACTTCTTCTGGTGGAATTGCCCAAAGCACTGTGGTCACGTGTTGTTGAATATCTGCGTCATTACACAAGGTGAGACCTGGTACTACCGATATGACACACAGACCAAGCAACTGTCAATGGCATGATGTTCATTGTCTTCCCCTCTTCTCATAAAATCAACTGACAAATAGAAATTCATGCTGGATCATGCCCTTGCTGTCAAAAAAAAGGTAATAAATGCAGTCATAATTTTGGATTTTGTAAGCTGACTTTTTTTGGGAGGCAGAGAATACAATGAACACCATGCCATAGACTGTTACTTCATCTCTGTATCATACTGATAGCACCAAGTCATATTTCCTGTAATGATGTGGATATCCAACACCACATGACCAATGTGTTTCAAGCAGTTCTACAAGAAGTTGCTGACAGTTTCCAATGCTTTAAACTGATGGCAGAAGTGTGTTGTAGCTAATGATTGCTTTGAAGGCCAAGATAGGTATTTTGTTTGTAACTCTTGTTTCCTTTATTTCCCGAGACCATTCACTGAAACTTTCAGGCGCACTTTGTATGTTGAATAGTCTAGTGAGGTAGTTTAAGGAGCTCAAGTGCTATCCTGTTGCACACACTCTGCCTCCTTTACATGCACAACTGTCCTCCATATTTCTCAGTCATTCAAGTATGAGTGGCATTTTTGTGTGCTCTGTACAAGGGAAACAGTGTTGGGAATATCTTAAGGTACTGCATCAGTTCTCATGTTCATCAGTTATGAAGTGCTGTCTGCAATCAACAATGAATTTAGTCAGTGACACCCAGTTTTACTGACATTATCTTGCATCTCTTACTAGCTACAGAAAGTTCAGCATTTCAAACCATGTGGATAGTGACACTCTTTATGGAAATAGTGTTGATGGATAGTAATTACCAAAATGTGTGGAGAACATGCTTGTCATGTTTGAGAGGTATTCTCAGTGTTTATTTAGTGTACAAGATGCAACCACTTGCAGATTTTGTACCTTATCACGCCAAGTGATGCTTCTTGCATGGAGATTTCATACTTGATTTCTGTTTTAAAAGCTGGAGATTTCTAGTTTTTATCAGTGTTTTGAGAAAGTTTACTATGTACAACATTGTTCCTTAAACTGACCCAAGTTTTGAGCAAAGGATAAGATTTGATAAGAGGCTTTGATAATAATTCTGTGTCTTCTAAAAATTACACAATAGATTCAGAACTTCGGGACACAAGGTTTCTTTTGCTGATGTATCAAGAGCATAAATTAAATACACACTGCTTCTTTCACAACAACAAGAACGTTTATTTACACTTAAAAGAAGTGAACATGATAAGACGTGCAAAGATATTATAACATAAAATGCAGGTAATGTACTGGAAACTCCTCCCCATTGTTTCCAACCTCCTGTGATTTGATCAGTTGGATTGATATAATCTCTGTCAGCGCCAGAATAGTGAAGATGATGGTTTGATAAATTCTTCCAGAATAGTGAAGGTGATGCTTTGAAAAATCTGTCTTGGCTTATTTGTATGTTCTTTACTTTTGTTGTAACTCACAGTTTAAGACTAATAATGTTTATTGAATGAAAAGACAACTTTAGTAACAAAAGTTGCTGATGGAAATTAATATGACCCATAGCTCTAGATAGGGTAACATGCAAGAGTTCCTGATTGAAACTGATATAAGTGAAAGCACTGTCACACATTGTAAATATGACAGTAAGTGAAGTCCCATCAAGTGTCATGTGATGGCAGCGGTGGCAGTGGTGGTGGTGGTGGTGGTGGTGGTGGTGGAGGAGGAGGAAACCACATACTCATCAGTCGAAGCACTAGACAACGCAACTCTAAATCGATCCATGACAACTGCAGTGGTGGTTACAGTTCACTTGTAGAGGTAAAGCTGGATAACATCAGCTGCGGAAGAGACTGCAGTTGGAGGGCCTTATATGTGCCCATTATGGAAGTTTAAGTGACTGTCCTTTGATAACAGCACCGTTCCCAATGCTGGTGCCCTTATCAGGTGTGGGCAATGTTACACATATCAATACATCCATATCTTCCAATTGCATGTCTGTGTGTTCCATTTGTTCACTCTTTCAATCATATGGTGAGGGATGGTTGGGCAATATTAGTTAATCTTTGTTGAGTTCTGGATGGGCTCCTCTTGAAATATTATTGGTTAAATTGCCACTATTTCCAGACATTAGTGTAACTTTCTTGATGTGCACTAAATGTCAATTCATTTAAGGTGTATGTAAATGTTTTCATTCGTTGTGCACAATGTCAGCTATATTAAGTTCTTTGATATGTACTCGTATCCTGTAAGACAACAACTGATCTACCAACACCAGAAATGGTTCTCTCCTCCCTCCCCCCCACCCCACCCGATGATGACATGTCACAGACAGGTCAGACATATTTTGGCATTTCAGTATGCACTTGAGAACGGACTGAGCGAGGTGGCGCAGTGGTTAGCACACTGGACTCGCATTCGGGATGACAATCTTTCAAACCCACGTCTGGCCATTCTGACTAAGGTTTTCTGTGATTTCCCTAAATCACTTCAGGCAAATGCCGGGATGGTTCCTTTGAAAGGGCGCGGCCGATTTCCCTACCTGTCCTTCCATAATCTGAGCTTGTGCTCTGTCTCTAATGACCTCATTGTCGATGGGATGTTAAACACCAGTCTCCTCCTCAACTTGAGAATGGCTACAAAGCCAAAATCATCATTGTGTACAATACATAAACAAATTGCACTCAAATGGCAAAGACTTCTTAACAAAACTGTATGTGACAGTGTTCCCCCACGAAGGTTCACTTGCTGGTTGGTTGGTTTATTTGGGGGAGGGGACTTAACAGTAAGGACATTGGTCCCATCACATTAGGAAAGGATGGGAACGGAAGTCAGCTGTGCCCTTTCAAAAGAACCCCCAGCATTTGGCTGAAGCGATTTAGGGAAATCACGGAGAACCTAAATCAGGATGGCCAGATGCGGATTTGAACCGTTGTCCTCCCAAATGGGAATCGTCACAAAGGAAAGATTATTAACTAAACTAACTTGATCTGAACAGGCCTTGAAGGTCCAATAGTACCGACCGACTGCCGTGTCATCCTGAGGCAGTAGGCATCAGGGGCTGCAGAGATGGAGGGGTTTGTGGTCACCACACCGGTATAAATATATCAAAATAGTCTGCAGATGATAACTACATGTTCTATATTGAGGAAAGTTAATGAGATGGCCTTTCGTCCAATGCCTTCCCACCATTCAAGTGTCTTGGAACAAAATCTTTCTGGTGACAGATACTGGCAATACTAATTGTTGTGTGTCATTGTAGCTTGCAGTAACCAACAGCAAATTTAATTTGGTTGCTTTCAAGTCTAGTTATGTTTATGATCTTCGCTAAAGAAGTAATGTGATTTGATGTGTGCCATAATACTGCCAGTACTACAGAATTAGCCCTTATTTCTTGTCTTGAGGTGTTCAATATTTTGTTAGGTGTGGTGAATTCATTGTCCCTTTTGATAATGACATTTATAATTGTTGCATCAATGACAGCAAGCTACATATAGTTGACCATGAGAGAAGCAGGAGTCTTTGAGGTTGATGCCACAATGTTTTAAAGTTAGTCCTTGAGCTTCGTTAACTGTAAAACTGTAGGCTAATTTGATTGGAAATTGCAGTCTCTTAGAATGGAGTGGCAGTTCAGTAGAGACCAGTGGTATTCTGGGGATAAATAGTGTGTATCCTGTGTACTTTCCAGTCATAAGTTGGCTTTTCAATTATATTATTTGATAGCCATTTGATGATCATCCTTGTTCCACTACATAGTTTTAGTGAATTGAGATTTTTGAGTAGTATGATCGGAGGTCCAATATTACATTGAAGGCAGTTTAATGGCATTCCTGTTACTTGCAAACTGTTTAGAATTTCTGTAGGGAAGTTCACATTTTCTTCAATGCTTACAATCTTGTCAATCAATTTGTACATTCTCTCTTCACCAGGAATTTTCTTTTGAATATTAATGTTGATAAATCAACAGTATTATTTTTAATTGCCGGAATTGCCCTTTCAAACAGCCAGTCCAGATCGGACTAGGTGTGAACAATGTCGGATAAATGTGGTTAATGAGTTTGTTTTCAGTAGTGGCTATGTTGCAGAAATCATTGTTGAGTATAGCGAGTCCGGTTGTCTGGTCAGTAGGATTTATATTCAGTCACTGTATCACTTTGACTACTCACACTTCATTGTTTGTTTTTATTCAATCACTGCACTACTTTTTCAATTCCTCCCTTCATCACAGATAAGAAACTGACTTTTGAACTCATGACAGGTCTTGCTTTAGGTACTCCTACCAACCCCACTAGTGGCGAATTCCAGAACACACCATAAGGCTTGAACTGTTCTGCAATGTTCCAGAACATTCCATTATATTTGAGTGTGTTCTGGGACGCTCTACAATGATCTGGGATGTTATGGAATGTTCCTGAACATTCTGGAATCTTCCGGAACATCCCAGACTATTCCAAAACATTCCATAATATTCCAGAACACTCTGGGATGTTTGAAATGTTCATGAATACCCTCGAATGTTCTGAAATGTTCCCTAATACTCTTCATTGTTCTACAAATTTCTAGAGGGCGAAACTTCCCAGTCCTTATATTTTCAAAAGCACGCCCTTCAGGTAAAAATGGGAACCTTCTTCATGGTTAGGGGATAGAGCGCTACCACACCATACAACTCCCTTGTTCTCACTGGGACTCATTTATGAGTTTTGGCAGTGCACACATTGTACACTTACTTTTATAGTATATATGGAATAGTGATTATCTTTTCCTTTTGATTGTGTAATGTAATGAGTGAAAGGTATTGGCATAACGATCAGTGGCAGATAAATCAACATATTTCCATCTGATGTGTTTCAACATCTGAATTTAATAAGCATTCCTTAGTTCATCACTTTTTACTAAATACGTTCCAAATTAGGAAGTAGTTTTTATTGTTTCATAAATTGCTGGGAAGAATGATTGTGGACATATACAGGAGATGAACTATCAGTTGCCAATATTGCATTCATCTCTGGCAGAATCACTGAGAATTTCACTCTTGATCAGAGCTGGTGATTATGTAGCAAAGTGTTTCACCAACAATTTGCCCTTACAGGTCGGCACTTAGGAGAAGATTAGTAGCAAGTTCAGGACATTTGTCATTTGGTTCGACCATTGACAGTTACATGTGTGTTGCATCATTGTAGCACCTTGTGGTAGAAATGGGTGGCTGGTGAAGGATGGAAACTCGTTCATATTGTGATATTAACATGAGCGTTATTCTGTATACTTCTTAACCACAAATGGATGAGCCAGTCTGACTCAGTTGTGGCAACCACGTATCAAACACATCGACTGTAAGGAATGGAGTGGTAATCACTTTTAAATTCAGACTCCGATGAACCTGCACTTTTTTTACTGTTTGATTGTCCTGAGCCCAGTAGTAACTGTGCAGCACAGGGCACTCAACATTGTTTCTAGTGTCCACTTAGTACTATACTCAGAACAACTTTGTTTGGGCTGTAATAAGGATTGCAGCAAAGGGTAGCACGTTTGAAAATTTATTTACTTATCTGCATAACTTCTGTCCGATGAGCATTTCTTTCTACTGCTTCCCCAGATCTCCATTAATGTCAACATGACTCCTTCAAACAAAATGTGCCTTTTTTGTGGATAATCCTTTGATTACAGAATTTTGCAGGGAAGTCTTGCAGTACTTTTGGTTCTAAGACTGTAGACATTAACATATTCCCAAATGATATTTTCTAGTTAATGTTATGAATTTTAAAGTGAAGATACCAGAGATATTAACTGAATAGACTTCATCTCTTATGAATAATAAAGGTGCACCTTTATGATCATGTTGTGATCTCTATACCATTATAAAAAGATTGTAAGCAGAGGCAGTCATGTTGATGCTATCAACAAACATATTAGGTTCACTTTTGAGATAGCTTGAAATGAAGGCATACTTATTAACACAGAAGGGAATTATTCACAGAGCTTTCACATTGTTCCCAAATTCTGAGTCAGCTCGCATAGTATCTTGAAAAGATTTCCTGTTGATATTAATTTCACTGTTGTAGTGGTGACTGGGAGAAGGGACAACATAGAACACTGTAGCTTTGTACACAGTCCACAGGGTGTTTGCTTGGGTGCATTGTGTATGAGAGACAGTGAATAAATTTTGGACAGCTTGGCACAAGTTGCCAGAAATGATCAACACCACCTAGCCAAATGACACAGCTACTTGAGTGGCTTGCATAGCCATGCTGGACTTAACAAGGATGCACACAGGCTGTGAATTTCAATGTGCACAGTCTCATTGCTTTTCCTATGTGCCTCTTGCTGCATTATGACATAGCTAACTGACATGTTTTCTTAGCTGTGTGGAAGGGGCCTTGCGTTTGTTGAATCAGAAGTGGCAAGTGCTCACCCACATGAAAATGAGTGAGGCTCAGCTGTGTGGATAACGAGTGATGGGGAATGAAAGCCAGTCACTCAGCTTTGCCACGCAGATGCTATGTTCTAGTTCATATCTTTCTTGCTTGTAGGTGACCCAGAAACAGTGTTTCTTCTCAATACCGTCAAACCCAGTGGAAAGGGCATGCTTGCCTTTTTGATATATTCTTCATATGTAGTGATACCATCATCACTTGAGAAAAGATTATGTATTTGGAGATGGCCAAAAGGATGGAATTAGTATGCACTACTTCTACTATGAGAGCTGCGAAAATAGTGTGAAGTACACAGATATTATAATACAAGATTGTCAATGTGCTGTGACAGGTGCTATAAGGCAGCAGATTGTCAGATTAGTTGAAACTCTGCCTATCTGAATTGGCTTAATGCTCCAAACAATTTTTATAAATTCCCCAACAAATACTCCAGTAGAAGGCATCAGTTACCAGTGGTGGAAACAATTGCAACAGGATGTGAAGATTAGAAACATTTCTCACTGTAGCAGGGCATACGCTGTACTGAATATTGAGTGAAGGTTGAAATTATTAGCAGTGAGGTGTTTGGGCTCACTATAAGTGCCTACAAAGAGGACATTTTACTTGGAAAGGGGTATGTTTTGACTACATGAGAAACTTAAAACCACCGATGTGGAAATAGTCTGTGTGTACTATCATTTAGCTGAGACCAACTGACAGTGGTACAGATTAGTCAGGACCGCATAGAGGGACTGAGTCAGTTTGCACAAATAGCAGTTAGATCTACAATAATATTTACTTACATAATGGTTAAAGATGACAAAGAGACTCGCCCCTACTTCCTATCATCATCATCATCACCACCACCACCACCACCACAACAACAACAAAAACTTCCTCTTCCTATTCCTCCTCCTCCTCCTCCTCTTTTAAAGAATTGAAGTACAGACAGGTAGATGTTAAACTGTGAGGATATGAAATGTAACAGTCATTTAGGCTTACAAGGGAACCACACAGCAAACAGATTTTTGTGATTTTTTTATGTTTATGGTACGTGAAGTTCAGAACTCAAATATCAAATTGCAAAAGCAGTTCAATGCAACTCTCAAAAATTATGTAGACATTGACTTTGAATGTTTCCAACCATCTTTAATAGGCTAAAACAGGTCAGTTTTTCTTGGCAGGTCATGTGAGAATGTGGCAGAGGGATTGTCTACCACACGTGTGGCACTGGCTCAGTTCCCAGCCTTGCCAAAGTTTTAAACAAAGGTGCAGGTTCCATGAATATTTCCAAGAAGTTTAAGATACATAATAAATTTTTTTTAATTTAAACAATCTTTTATAAAAGATCAGTAATTAAGAATTCATATTTGCAATGAAAACTGGATTTTTGTGGGCAATATGTATTTAGAAATAACAAGATGTGTTTTTTTTAAAAAAAATAAAAATAGCATTTAGATACTCTTTAATTAGCACATATTTGATGAATTTTATTTTAAATTGATAAGGTATTTGAATTGTATAGAAGAAAAGAAAAGAAGAGATAATGACCAAAAGAAGACTGAAACAAGTGATTACTGTCTTGAGCATTAATGATTCTTTTCCGTCTTTACCTATTTTAAAGTTCACAGAACTGCTACTAGAACATGTATCTCTGTTTAAAAATTTGCATCAGCTTGCAATAAAATATGTTAAAACCCCTACGTGGCAGGCGAGCATTCTACCATATGGCAACACGGCGTGTTGAGCAAAATGAGCCTTGCATTAATTTACTAAAGATGGTTGAAAAACTTCAAAGTTAATTTTTTTGAGAAGTTTTTAGAGTTGCATTGAACTATTTTAGGGGATTAGTATTTGAGTTTCGAACTCCACGTACCATAAATATAAAAAATTAGAAAAATTCGTTTGCCATGTGGTCTCCATGTTAGCCATAAACAAAGATAGCAGCAGACTTTGATTCATTAGTAGGATACTAGGAAACAGCAATTTTTCTATGAAGTGAATTATTTATGAATCACTTTGTATGGTTTACAGTAGAATATTTTCAAAGTGTTTGTGTTTCATGTCAGGTTGGGTTAATGGGGGATGTTGAACACAAAATTTCAACACCCTTTTCTTCATACTAAAGGAACAGTGAAGGATGATCAATTCCACTTCGAGAGGAATGGAACTTCATCAAATAATTCATCATTCATTCTTAAACAATAAACTAGAACACAGCACAATAAAATAAATGAAGAACAGTGTTCACCAGTGGCTATTTCTGCACTTCATTGCTACTTGACAGTAAAGGTTATCTGACCTGGAGAATGTACAATATAACATCAGTGTAGAATAATTCAATTTTTACTTATTTATGAGTAAGGACCTGTTGCAGCGAAAAATTGTCTAGGTTGTACTAAGAATGGCTGCATAAACTGCTGTAGACTTACCAGAGAGTGTATCACAAATACTTAAAAAATGGAACTGTGGAACACTTCATTCAAAACACATAAAAGATCACTAAACTGTCGGTTTCAGGATGGAATCTGTACATATTTTAAGTCCCCACTCATTGTTCATAATAAAGAGGAAGTTAATTTAGTACTGCAGTGTGTGCAATTGAAACAGGTTGGTTGAGAATCTGACTAAAAAGCAGCTTTTGAGTGAAATTTGCAGAGAGGGTAGGAACTGAATATCCAGTCAACAAGATATTCAAGTCAGGTACAGATATTTAAACAGTTACAGATGATGTAGGATGTTCATGTGATTTCATAAAAGAGGAAAAGATAGTACTGTAATATTAAGTGGGATATACAGTAGCCTGGACAAGGACAAAATACGGAATATCCGGAGTTTGATGTATATTGCGATATGGTCACTTAGTGTCTTTGGTATGTGGCACCAAACTGTTTTTAGTTGTTCCAGTGTCATGTCCAACGATATGTTTATAGTGAAATTGAACACATTAATACAGAGTTAGAAACGGCAGTGATCACTGAAGGATGTACATTTCTCTGTTGCTAGGGCTATTTGTAGATGAAGCGTGATCAGGCACAGTCCACACAAGATAGCAGCATTTTCAAGGAAAATTAAGAGGTGACTAATGAGAGTGCAGGAACAATTCTCAACACCATTACGTAGCTGTTGTTGTGGATTGGAGAGCTTGGTGTGTTTTCAGATGAAGTTAGGTGTCAACAGCATCTGACAGTGAATGTATGTACAGGGCAATGCAAATGCTCACAAGCTTGACTTTGGTAAAGCTCGTATAATATAATGAACTGGGGAGTGAACCATAGAGTAATCCTGGGTATCATACCTACTAAGTGAAATGGCCAATAGGCATAAGGAGGTTTTTGAGGTATCATATGTGACTATAGGGCAATTCAGATTCCTCCTGTAGTACCCAACTGTGATCCACATAACCATTAACTTGTCTACTGTTGTTTGCTTCATGACAGAGTTTCACAGAAATTCCAGGAAAAGTGAATCGACAGATTCAAAGAAACTTAAGATGGAATCCAGAAATTGTCTTAGGCTCACTGCATACTGTTTACACACAAAGAGTAATTCCGTAATCATCCGCAGAGAACCACGCGATGCCGATTTCCTGCTGTATTGTCGTCTGCCCTGTGGTGTCATTTGAATGCATTGTGGAGGGGTAAGGGGTCAGCACACTGCTCACCTGGCTGTTGTCAGCTTTTGAGACCTGGAGACCATTACTTCTCATTCAGGTAGCTCCTCAACTGACCTGGTGTTGAATTGTACCCAGGTCCTCCGCAAGCAAGTTAGATGTGCAGACTGCTCAGCTACGGAGCAGCTACTGTTCACATAAGTACTGTAAAAAGAGTGGACCAATTAGCTTGTGAAAGAGGTTTGTAAGCTGTCACTTTTTTGGTTCTCTTGTAAGGAAACATTATATGATACTCTGTCAAGGAATTGAATAACAAAAAAAACTTTGTAAATTGAAATGTAAAAGGTGTCCTCTGTTATGTAACTTACTGTAATACTCAGTGTGCATACTGATGTAGAAATCCACAAATATGATCATAGCTTTTATGAGAAAGCTTCAGATTAAATCGTTTGTAGAAGTTACATTCATTATGCAGTGAAAGAGAGTGGAAACGAGCACACTTGGAGAATTTTTGTTGCTCATGCTAATGAAAACATGAAATACCGTAATTGATATTAGCCTAAGTTTTCAAAAAGCCAACTTTTCTGTCAAAATGTGAAGATAGAAATACACAATTTTGATTTTATTACTATTTTCGGCATCATAATTTGCCAAACAAACAGTGCAACTTTTGGTTACAGATTGCGATACGAGGCACAGTTTTCTTGTTGAAGCAGCAGAAGCGCCCACATAAAAAAATTGTCATTGATCCACGCTCCCTTTTGAAGGATGGTATTAAATTGGAGAGCAAAATAATTCCAGGAGAACGAGATGACAATGCATGGGTTCAGTATAATGGAAGTACGCGACCAATGACAGCTGAAGAATGGGATAAACCGAGATACGTTCATGATATGTATCATGGCTATTATTCTTGGCCAAAGTAAGTATTATGGACGTTATTGGTGATGTTGTTCTACTTAAATAAGATAAAAATAAGAGTATGCATATGGCAGTCATAAAAATTGCCATCACCTGGATCTCTAAGGTGGCCTTTAGATATTTTAGATATCTCGTCTTATGTTTTTTAGTGTCATCTAGTGCCTGATGTAGAGTGGCTCTTAACGTAATTTTTGAAAGTGTTGTATTATTCCCATCTGGAATTTGCACTATGTCAAAATTGAGTTTGTCAAATGGTGGGGTTATTTTGGAAATGAAATGGTTGATTTCCTTCTGTCATCTACAGTCTGAGATCATTTTTTCATCTGATGATTGTAACATCAGTGGCATGTCCCTTTGCTCTTTTAAAATTCATGTAATATTCTTGTATGTAATCAGCACTTGTATTTCTGTTTTGTTTCACTTGGCTGTTTGATAAAACAGAATGTCTGAAGGGACATTAATTGCATTTAAAGAGCAGAGGCATTTTATGTGTGTGTTTTTCGTCAGGTGTCTACTCCCATTACTCTTTATTGAGTAGTTCATTTCATATAATTTTGCGTTGTAGATGATACAGAGTGTAGGCCACTCAAATCCATTTCAGTCTCAGTCCTTACAGATAGAGATGATCACATGCTTAGCAATACACAGCTTTTCCTTTTTCTTCTGAACCATTAGTGATTTATTAAGGGTGTTGTGATGAACTCAGTAGTAATCTTATGACATGGCAGTCATGATTTCCCTTTGCACTTTCCTCAAATGCAATGTAAAATAAATTAACTACTTACATAAAACTTCCTATGGCATTAAAACAGTGTCAAACTGAAATCCAAACTGCTAACTGAGTTACTCACACACACTTTCTGACTTCACTACTTGCAAATGTCATCAGACATTGTTGTTGTTGTGGTCTTCAGTCCTGAGACTGGTTTGATGCAGCTCTCCATGCTACTCTATCCTGTGCAAGCTTCTTCATCTCCCAGTACCTACTGCAACCTACATCCTTCTGAATCTGCTTAGTGTATTCATCTCTTGGTCTCCCTCTACGATTTTTACCCTCCACGGTGCCCTCCAATGCTAAATTTGTGATCCCTTGATGCCTCAAAACATGTCCTACCAACCGATCCCTTCTTCTAGTCAAGTTGTGCCACAAACTTCTCTTCTCCCCAATCCTATTCAATACCTCCTCATTAGTTACGTGATCTACCCACCTTATCTTCAGCATTCTTCTGTAGCACCACATTTCGAAAGCTTCTATTCTCTTCTTGTCCAAACTAGTTATCGTCCATGTTTCACTTCCATACATGGCTACACTCCATACAAATACTTTCAGAAAAGACTTCCTGACACTTAAATCTATACTCGATGTTAACAAATTTCTCTTCTTGAGAAACACTTTCCTTGCCATTGCCAGTCTACATTTTATATCCTCTCTACTTTGACCATCATCAGTTATTTTACTCCCTAAATAGCAAAACTCCTTTACTACTTTAAGTGTCTCATTTCCTAATCTAATTCCCTCAGCATCACCCGACTTAATTTGACTACATTCCATTATCCTTGTTTTGCTTTTGTTGATGTTCATCTTATATCCTTCTTTCAAGACACTGTTCATTCCGTTCAACTGCTCTTCCAAGTCCTTTGCTGTCTCTGACAGAATTACAATGTCATCGGCGAACCTCAAAGTTTTTACTTCTTCTCCATGAATTTTAATACCTACTCCGAATTTTTGTTTTGTTTCCTTTACTGCTTGCTCAATGTACAGATTGAATAACATCGGGGAGAGGCTACAACCCTGTCTCACTCCTTTCCCAACCACTGCTTCCCTTTCATGCCCCTCGACTCTTATAACTGCCATCTGGTTTCTGTACAAATTGTAAATAGCCTTTCGCTCCTTGTATTTTACCCCTGCCACCTTCAGAATTTGAAAGAGAGTGTTCCAGTTAACGTTGTCAAAAGCTTTCTCTAAGTCTACAAATGCTAGAAATGTAGGTTTGCCTTTTCTTAATCTTTCTTCTAAGATAAGTCGTAAGGTTAGTATTGCCTCATGTGTTCCAACATTTCTACGGAATCCAAACTTATCTTCCCCGAGGTCCGCTTCTACCAGTTTTTCCATTCGTCTGTAAAGAATTCGCGTTAGTATTTTGCAGCTGTGACTTATTAAACTGATAGTTCGGTAATTTTCACATGTGTCAACACCTGCTTTCTTTGGGATTGGAATTATTATATTCTTCTTGAAGTCTGTGGGTATTTCGCCTGTCTCATACATCGTGCTCACCAGATGGTAGAGTTTTGTCATGACTGGATCTCCCAAGGCCATCGGTAGTTCTAATGGAATGTTGTCTACTCCCGGGGCCTTGTTTCGACTCAGGTCTTTCAGTGCTCTGTCAAACTCTTCACACAGTATCTTATCTCCCATTTCGTCTTCATCTACATCCTCTTCCACTTCCATAATATTGTCCTCAAGTACATCGCCCTTGTATAAACCCTCTATATACTCCTTCCACCTTTCTGCCTTCCCTTCTTTGCTTAGAGCTGGGTTGCCATCTGAGCTCTTGATATTCATACAAGTGGTTCTCTTCTCTCCAAAGGTCTCTCTAGTTTTCCTGTAGGCAGTATCTATCTTACCCCTAGTGAGACAAGCCTCTACATCCTTTCATTTGTCCTCTAGCCACCCCTGCTTAGTCATTTTGCACTTCCTGTCGATCTCATTTTTGAGACGTTTGTATTCCTTTTTGCCTGCTTCATTTACTGCATTTTTATATTTTCTCCTTTCATCAATTAAATTCAATATTTCTTCTGTTACCCAAGGATTTCTATTAGCCCTCGTCTTTTTACCTACTTGATCCTCTGCTGCCTTCACTACTTCATCCCTCAGAGCTACCCATTCTTCTTTTACTGTATTTCTTTCCCCCATTCCTGTCAGTTGTTCCCTTATGCTCTCCCTGAAACTCTGTACAACCTCTGGTTCTTTCAGTTTATCCAGGTCCCATCTCCTTAAATTCCCACCTTTTTACAGTTTCTTCAGTTTCAATCTGCAGTTCATAACCAATAGATTGTGGTCAGAATCCACATCTGCCCCAGGAAATGTCTTACAATTTAAAACCTGGTTCCTAAATCTCTGTCTTACCATTATATAATTTATCTGATACCTTTTAGTATCTCCAGGATTCTTCCAGGTATACAACCTTCTTTTATGATTCTTGAACCAAGTGTTAGCTATGATTAAGTTATGCTCTGTGCAAAATTCTACAAGGCGGCTTCCTCTTTCATTCCTTCCCCCCAATCCATATTCACCTACTATGTTTCCTTCTCTCCCTTTTCCTACTGACGAATTCCAGTCACCCATGACTATTAAATTTTCGTCTCCCTTCACTACCTGAATAATTTCTTTTATCTCGTCATACATTTCATCTATTTCTTCATCATCTGTAGAGCTAGTTGGCATATAGACTTGTACTACTGTAGTAGGCATGGGCTTCGTGTGTATCTTGGCCACAATAATGCG
The DNA here is from genome assembly GCF_023898315.1 of Schistocerca nitens. Taxonomy (NCBI): domain Eukaryota; kingdom Metazoa; phylum Arthropoda; class Insecta; order Orthoptera; family Acrididae; genus Schistocerca; species Schistocerca nitens. The sequence goes on along the minus strand of NC_064618.1, from coordinate 277,835,882 downwards.
TTCACTATGCTGTTTGTAGTAGCTAACCCGCACTCCTATTTTTTTATTCATTATTAAACCTACTCCTGCATTACCCCTATTTGATTTTGTATTTATAACCCTGTAATCACCTGACCAAAAGTCTTGTTCCTCCTGCCACCGAACTTCACTAATTCCCACTATATCTAACTTTAACCTATCCATTTCCCTTTTTAAATTTTCTAACCTACCTGCCCGATTAAGGGATCTGACACTCCACGCTCCGATCCGTAGAACGCCAGTTTTCTTTCTCCTGATAACGACGTCCTCCTGATTAGTCCCCGCCCGGAGATCCGAATGGGGGACTATTTTACCTCCGGAATATTTTACCCAAGTGGACGCCATCATCATTTAATCGTACAGTAAAGCTGCATGTCCCCGGGAAAAATTACGGCTGTAGTTTCCCCTTGCTTTCAGCCGTTCGCAGTACCAGCACAGCAAGGCCGTTTTGGTTAATGTTACAAGGCCAGATCAGTCAATCATCCAGACTGTTGCCCCTGCAACTACTGAAAAGGCTGCTGCCCCTCTTCAGGAACCACATGTTTGTCTGGCCTCTCAACAGATACCCCTCCGTTGTGGTTGCACCTACGGTACGGCCATCTGTATCGCTGAGGCACGCAAGCCTCCCCACCAACGGCAAGGTCCATGGTTCATGGGGGGGTCATCAGACATAAGGGATATAAAAATGGAAAAAGCTGACATACTACACTTACTTTCATTCCATAATGTTGTATGGGATAATTTTTTGTGGTAACTCATCAAGCCAAGCCAAGTTTTCCAGATATGAAATTATAAGAATTTTTTGTGGTGTGAACTCAAGAACATCTTGCAGAGGCCTTTTCTGGGAACTAATGACATTAACTACTGCTTCCCAATATATTTATTCCTTAATGAAATTTATCATTAAAAATACATCTCCTTTTTTCAACCCAGCATCTCTGTTCAAAGAATCAATACTAGAAATAAGAATAATCTTTACAGACAGTTAAAGTCACTTACATTGATCCAGAAATATGCCCATTATTCAGGAGCACACAACAACTTGACAGCAGCTGCAAAAAGTTTCAACTATCAATAAAGTTCAGTTTAAGAGGAGCATAAAGGTTTTATTGGTGGCCAAATTTTTCTACTCCATTGATGAATATCTTAGTAGAAACAACTGGGTGTATGCATTTTACTAATAATATAAAATAATGTGAATATTAGTACAATCTGATATCTGTACAAACTCGGTGTAGTAATGAGATCATTGTAAATACGTGTTGTAAAATGAGTCTTCTGTTCAGTGCTTATTACCTTTTAAATGAAAATGTGTTTAAAAATATGTTAACTCGCTCCTCACCCCTGACAATCATTCCGTTTGGGCTCTGTGGAATATGTGTTAACATACTCATATTTGTTTTTCATTGTAAGTATTTACTGTGTGTTCTTTTTCTTCTGACATGTTGTACATCCTGGAGGATCTTCTCATTAGGAATCAATTGGAACAAAAAGTAAATCTGAATCTTATCTACTATATATCATTTCTCTACATCGGAGTGATAGTTCAATTCAAAAAGAAGCCTGTATGACTGTCATTCTCCGTCACAGAACTACTCCCCCCCCCCCCCCCCCCCCCCGCCCGCCCCTCCTTCTAGTAGCTATACTATAACATGGTTTGGGGGATATCCTATGTGAAATGTTGAAACATGAAAGGGGAGACACAGACAAGATGATATTTTCAGTCAGGCAACAAGAAATGCTTAGTTGGATGAGTTTTTGGTGCAGAAGGTTACAATATACACTGATGATGATGATGATGATGATGATGATGATGATGATGATGATGATCATAGGGTCTGCAGCACACTTGAACCCTACCATCTGATCTTACCAACTAAAATTGGGACTCATCTGACCAGCCTGCTGCTTTCTACTCATTAGTGGTCCAACTGATATGACCATGAGCCCAGGAGAGGTGCTGCGGGTGATGTTGTGCTGCTAGCAAAGGCAATCGTATTGGTTATTTGGTGCCATAGCCCATTAACACCAAATTTTGCCACACTGTCTTAACAGTTATATTCATTGTATGTCCTACATTGATTTCTGTGATTATTTCGCACAGCGTTGCTTGTCTCCTAGCACTGACAACTCTATGCAAATGCTGCTGCTCTTGGTCATTAAGTGGATGTAATGGCCCTGCATTGTCCATGATGAGAGGTAATGTCTAATTTTCTGATACTGTGGATCTCAAAATTTGAACTTCCTAACAATTTCCAATATTGCATGTCCCATGCGTCTAAGCTCCAACTGCCATTCCACATTCAAAGTTTGTTAATTCCTGTTGTGTGGCCACAATCACATCAGAAACTTTTCCACATGAATCACATTAGTACAAATAACAGCTCTGCCATTGCTGTGCCACTATTGTCACCTCAGTGTAATTTTAGCTGCAGCAGAGTGCATTTACAAAAGAAATGATTTACAATGCAATGATTGGACTTCTGCGTGCAAATTTACTCTTCCTAAATGGTTTCTGCATTTAGCCACTAATGTGTCTTGGATAGTGCTGACATTGTTATGTTTGATTTATGTCAGGGTGCATACGACCCGGGACAACCGGGAGATCCGGGAAAAACCTGGGAATTTTTTCATCCGGGAGAAAACCGGGAAAAACCCAGGATTTTTTTAGAATTCTGGGAATTTTTCATTGTTTTAGTTGTCAGTTAAATTTTTGTAATTTTATCTGGTAAGAACGGATACTCTAACAAAGGATATTACTGTAACCCGCTATTGCAGTATAATACTTCAACAATAAAACATAAACGAGAGAAAAAAAACGAAAATAACTTAAATTGCAAAGAAAATGAGCTACATACAACAACGAAACACAGTCTGCCAACTGTCTGCCAATTGCAAAATGTGTCATAGGGTTTAGGAAGACTATGTAATGCTTCATAACAACAAATTGCCACTGATGAGCGTGAAGTCACAACTGGTTACATTAGATTCGTTTTAGCAATTACAAGCGGGCTTGTGCGCATCCGCAGTTGAGTCGTGTTTGAGTAGAACATTCTCCCGCTTCTGACTACAGGAATGTGGCTGTTGGCTGTGCAAGCTGTCGCAGCAAGCAGATAGGTGCTACCGGGAATAGGGGGGCGCCAAATTCATATTCTTGAGGGAAAAAAAAAAACTTGTTTCACAAAGCGCCTAGCATCCACTGCACGTTTGTCTATCGATTATTCATATGATTATGAAACGCTTCCCTGTTGGTTTTTGAACATTTTAAGTTGATTTCTGAATGAATCATAAGTTGATTTTTGAATGCATGCATAGTGTACGTGATGTCTCTGTGAGGAGAATCCTTGTCGCATCTAGAAATAAACTTTCCGCAGACAAAATAGGACCGGGCTATACGAGCTGAGCGGAGTAAAGCCGAACGGATGAATACCAATCACTGTCTGATTCTGTGGTTGACTGGCTTTGCGAATGATTAGCTTTGTTATAATTACTAGCGAAATCCATGTATTCATACTAACAGAATGGAAATAAACGACTGACAGGAATAACAGATGAAAAAGATTGCGTATTATCTTCTCGGTGTATCCAAGAAAATGAAATTTTGACAGAAAACATTTGGCCAGATCGCTACGCTACCAGTAGTACAGTTCCCGGCTAGCAGCCGCTTAAGTTCTATTCTGGAAGTAACGCGGAAAACTTGTTGTACGAACACGTAATAACGCCTAACCAGAAAATATGGTAATTGCGGGATAACTGAACTTGTGATTCTGGCAAGGTTACTGAAGTTAATCTGCGAACAAATTTTGACACTGGCAGGAATAGCTACAGAATTGGTGATGACAAGATTGTTTGTTAGAACAAGGAAGGAGAAGAAACGAGGACATCACACAAATTATGGAAGAATAAGACGATTCCAAATTTATATAAAATTTTCGTAATACTACTTTTCGATCTCATGCTAGAGAAACTGGTGCGAATGAATGAAATGTGAAACTAGTTCCTAACACAAAGCTTTTTGCTTGTAGTAGGCCTAATAGGCATTTGATATTGGTACTTCGTGAATTATATTCTGCCGTGTTATAAAAGTGGCCATTTGTGCCAAAACAGTCTCGTTTATTTGGTGTGTGTTACAAAATTGCTGACATATTAGAAAGGCCTCTTTTGTTTTATTTGGTAGACAATGACAAAATAGAAGTAATCAGATCGAGAAACTACACCAATTTGTGTTAACAGCTTTTTCAGTATTAGATCACGTGACATGAGCTATGATCGGCTTAGAAAATCGCATTGTAATCTCGATTTCAATGATTCGGAAAGTAACATGGGGTGTTTGGTGGAATACCAGTATATACTTTCGTAATACGAAATTCGCAGCGTACATGTTGCTGCACATCAAAGATGTTTCCAAAACATGTCTTTTTCCCTGAGTTTCGTTTTCTAAAGTGCCGAGAAACTCTACGTCCATGTATAAAACCATAACCATTCATAGGATTGATAAGTTTTGCAGTTTCGAGGGAAAATATACTGTCACTTAACACGGAAAAAGTGTGTTTTCATCCCGGAGAAAGTGTATTTTTAACCGGGAAATCCGGGAAAAATCCAGGCATTTTTTCCCTTGTCCGCATATACACCCTGTATGTGCTGGCCTGGAATTCTTCAAAGAAGACTGCACTAGCCAGGTCATACTCCATGGAAGGCGAAGCCCAGAGCAGAGTGCATTTATTTAAGCACATGATCCTCTGCAAAGTCAAGTACAAAAACCAGTGGTTAGCTGTAATTAAGCTGTTCACCTTCATATCCTTTCTGGTGTCAGTGCTGATTTTGGTTGTAATTAATTTGTTCATTCAGTTCATTCATTCATTCATTCATTCTGCCTCATAAGTCCCCTTAAAGAAAGTAGAATCTTCAGTGATGTGAAATGGAATTAATGTATAAATTAACAGTGTCTGTAGTAGATGTTCCCAGGAACATTATAACAAACTGTTGTCTAACTAGTACAAGCTATTTGTACTTATGCAGGATATCAGAAAAAAAATCTGTTGCTTGCTCAGTAACAGTGAAAGCTACTCTTTCTTCTGCTGTTTAATTATTGTTTATATGACTACAGTAATATTTATAATGAACAAGCCCTCAGGGGCTCAACATTTGTTTGCTGAGTACAGGCTTGGCGACCCCGGGGTTTCTGAGCTGGGAACTGATAAGCGCTGCCAGTCCTCTGTCACCATAAACTCTGGACATGCTTCAGTGACCACTGTGCGGCTTGGCTGTGGAATATTGTGTGTCTCAGGGAATGGGGGTCTTGGCTTGACTGCCCAGATCACAAGGACGGAATAAACCTCCATAAAAGAAAGGCCCCTCAATCACAAGGTGTGCTGCATACCGATGGGATGCATGGCTGTTGAGGCGGAACAGTCATTAGCGGGCAACCTCTGGGGAACTGGTCGCACCTCAGTTGTATAAAGCTTATTCAGGCACGTGGGGCTCTGTCTGAGTGGACCCTTATTTCCCTAGCTGCTCATGGGACCAACATTGACCCTCTGAAATTTCCTTTATCCCCTCCCAGCAGAAAGGGTGGCCCTCTGGAAGATACCAACACCCCAAGGACTCGCGTAGCCAGTCCTTCTGATTCAGTCAGTAGTAACAGAATGCATGCCATTTTGCAGAATGGGAAAAGAAAAGAGGATAATTATCAAAAACATTTGTGATTTTACGTACAGAAAGGCTTAGAAGGCATGGCTGGCATCTTAAAATCTGTTAAGTGCTTGTGCCATGGGACCTTGTTGGTTGAAACATCTAGCTCCCAACAAGTCAAAAAGCTCAATGCCTTGAGGAGTATGCAATAGAAACTGAATTGCACAACAACTTGAACTACAACAAAGGTGGTGTCACTTGCAGGGATCTAGCTGACATTCCCCGAGAAGAACTGAAAGCCGAATGGTGCCGGGAAGGCATTGTCAAACTGCAACACATTATGAAATGGGTGAATGGCAATCTCATAAAATCAGACTCATTTATCCTTACTTTTTACAGCAACAAACTACCAGAGTGTGTGAAGGCAGGTTTCCTGTGCCGAAGTGTACGACCTTATTACCCAAATCCAATGCGGTGTTTTAAATGCCTGCACTTTGGCCACACTGCTCTTGGCTGTAAAGGAGAAGCCACTTGCGGGAAATGTGGTAAAGCCACCCATGATGGAGTTGGTTGCTCCTCTCCTCCAAAGTATGTCAACTGCTCTGAAGATAACACTGTGTGGAGCAGGGACTGCTGAGTTTTTCCTTGAGGAACGGAAGATCCAGGAGATCAAAACTACAAAGCGCATCCCATATGGTGAAGCCAAGAAGTTCTAGTAGTCCATGCAGCCACCCATATTTGCTGCCTCCTTTTCTTCCGTTCTGAAGCAGCTGGTCCTGAAAATTGACACCACTACACAAACGGAGATTGCTACTGTAGGCACTAGCACCTGAATTTATCAATGCACAGGTGGTGCTGCAGTTCCTTTGAAGCCCTCTTAGGAGGTGACCTGTACCTTGGGGGACAGAAGAGTGCCATTCAGCCATCCAGGACAGTGTCATCAAGAAGAGCAAAAAATGGTCATGGCAAGAGTTCCTGGACTCCCATCATTCGTTCCACTTGTTCTATAAAAGTGTGGGAAGCCCTTAGGTGGATATCCGGTAAACGTAGTGTAATGTGAAAATAGAAAAACAGTGATATGTAAAAAAATATACGGCAGTCTGCCATTGTACTCGTATTCTTAATGACTCAATAGTAGCGGGTGAAAAAAAAACTTTTCTGCAAATGACTCGCAAGAATGTTCTTACTAGTGCAATATCTTTTACGAAGCCCGACACAGATCAGTAATTAATAAACTATCTAAGTTCTCAGGGTGGTTACGTAATCATTGACAATTAATTGTCCTTTCCTTCTTTACCCAATGCTACAGATCTTATTCCAGGCTCGTGAGAAGTCATGTGCTTATCGCACCAGAGAATATTTCACAAGTCTGTTCGATGTAAACTACTGCAATACGTAACTTAATATCGTGGTTTCATCTTGATTCCCCAGTATAAGATAACAAGAGTAGCATCTACAAATGAAATCCTGTAATGGAACTGGAATCCTGTGACAAGACCTTTTCTGCCTGGGATGTTATATAAAGAAAAGCTGTGAGTAAAAATTGTTAAATTATTATCAGCGGCCACTGGGCTCGTAGGATCTTAAAGGAAGTTAATTGTCCTAACCAATGGCAGGTCTTGTAGATGAGCTAATAGAAAAATGTTAAAGATTTCCTAAGATGGCACCTGACAATGAAAATTCTTTGTTGAGGCCCATATCTACTTAGGACAATCCAGGTAACAGATTACAAATTGATTGGCCACATACACAAACTCTTTTGACAAAATAACTATTATATTTTTCTGGTTTTAAGTACTATTTACATTATTAGCTGATACAGCAAGATGAGCTTTACACAAGAATGTCCTCTTAGGTCTGAAACCAAGCAGATAAGATAAGCGAATGACAAAGGAAAGATAGTTCATGCATAGAAGTGCAAGAATCCATGGAATAACATGTCCATTGTAGTTCTATTTCTTCTTCATTGGTGTAACTTGTCAGTTCTGTATAAAATTTATTGTAATATTTAGCTTACATTTTTTTAAACCCAAGACCACCCAGGAGAAACAGTACAGCAATCATTTACCAATAGCAATAGTGCTGAAACGGGGGAATCTCCAAATGACACCCAGAGACATTTACACAGATGTGGTCAAACATTTTGCAAGCCAGGGTCCATCATTTAGTTGCTACAGTGCAACTGTCGAGAGGGCAAGTTGGACTTCAGATCCAACTGTTCTGAGGTCTAAAACTCTCCTTTCTCCATGTGGGAACTCGAATCAGCATTGTCTAAGACTACTGATACTGCACCCAGTTAAGACTGAATCCAGTACTGCATGCTTCGCCATTTGCCAGCGGTGTCGAAGGAAATCCCCCTCAAATGTTTTAATCTTATTTGGCAGGCAAGAAACTTGCCAAACATCGTAGAAGGATGTGGTTCTAATACACTTTCTGAAACCAAGAAAGGACCGTACGTCTCCCAGTAGTTACAGCAGTATCGCCTTAACGAGCTGCATAGAAAAGACCATGGAACAAATGGTTAACTGTCATCTGGTCTGGTTGTGAGAGACCAGGCAACTCCGTAGCTGCTCTCAGTGTAGATTCTGAAGATTTCGGTCCACTGTCGCTAACCGGACCCTGCTAGAGGTGGCTGTTCAGCAGACTTTCCTCCGTAAGCATCACTGTATCGGTATATTCTTTGATATCAGTAAGACATATGACACTGCTTGGAGACACTGTATTCTCACACCGATGGGGCTTTCGTGGGCACCTCCCCATCTTCATGCGTTCTTTCCTGTCTCAGCGGTTTCTTAGGACCTGAGTTAGTGACATACTGTATCAATTTGCGCAGGAGAAGGGTGTTCCTCAGGTCAGTGTTTTAATGGTTATCCTCTGTGCCATAGCCAGAAACACTATCACATCCACAGTAAGGAGTCCTTTACAGTGTTCCTTATTTGTGGACAGTTTTGCTGTTTTCTGCTCCTCCTCCAGTGTTGCGATGGAGAGCCATCAGTAGCAACTTAAGGTGCAGAGGTTAGAGGAATGGGCTGCAGAGATGAGTTTTTGCTTTTCTGCGGTAAGTGTGTGCATGTTCATTTTAATCGTTCTTGTCATCTTTTTAATTTACCTGCCTTGCATTGGAGGGCTGCCATCCTACGTTTTGGAGACTCCATGAGATTTCTGGGCCTTATTTTCGACTCAAAATTGTCATGGTTGCCACACCTGAGAGACCTGAAAGCCAGAACCCTGAAGGCACTGAACATCATCAAGTGCATTAGCTACAGCTGTTGGGGAGCGGACAGGGCGCGTCTCCTCCAGTTTTGTCAAGCTTTTGTGTGTTCGTGGCTGGACTATGGGTGCACCAAGTATGGGTCAGCGAGGCCCTCTTATTTATGGATCATTGATGCTGTCCACGATGAGGGGATTCGGCTAGCCAAGCGTGCTTATCAGACCAGTCCCTTACACAGCATCTCTGCTGAGGCAGGAGAACTGCCACTTACCATCAAGATCAGGCGCCGGCTCCTCATGGTCTACATCTACATCTACATTTATACTCTGCAAGCCACCCAACGGTGTGTGGCGGAGGGCACTTTAAGTGCCACTGTCATTACCTCCCTTTCCTGTTCCAGTCGCGTATGGTTCGCAGGAAGAACGACTGCCGAAAAGCCTCCGTGAGCACTCGAATCTTTCTAATTTTACATTCGTGATCTCCTCGGGAGGTATAAGTAGGGGGACGCAATATATTCGATACCTCATCCAGAAACGCACCCTCTTGAAACCTGGATAGCAAGCTACACCACGATGCAGAGCGCCTCTCTTGCAGAGTCTGCCACTTGAGTTTGCTGAACATCGCCGTAATGCTATCACGCTTACAAGATAACCCTGTGATGAAACGCGCCGCTCTTCTTTGGATCTTCTCTGTTTCCTCTGTCAACCCGACCTGGTACGGATCCCGCACTGATAAGCAATACTCAAGTATAGGTCGAACGAGTGTTTTGTAAGCCACCTACTTTGTTGATGGACTACATTTTCTAAGGACTCTCCCAATGATTCTCAACCTGGCACCCGCCTTACCAACAATTAATTTTATATGATCATTCCACTTCAAATCGTTCCGTACGCATACTCCTAGATATTTTACAGAAGTAACTGCTACCAGTGTTTGTTCCACTATCATATAATCATACAATAAAGGACCCTTCTTTCTATGTATTAGCAATACATTACATTTGTCTATGTTAAGGGTCAGTTGCCACTCCCTGCACCAAGTGCCTATGCGCTGCAGATCTTCCTGCATTTCGCTGCAATTTTCTAATGCTGCAACTTCTTTGTATACTACAGCATCATCCGCGAAAGGCCGCATGGAACTTTCGACACTATCTACTAGGTGAGTCAAGTGTGTAAGTTCCTCGCAGCTCCACATTCACCCGTGCACCATACTGCTGCTCGTCTCTGGAGCGCCTTTTTTCCAAACATCACGAGCCACGATGCCATTTGGAATTTGTGTGCTGGTGTCACTCAGTGTGGAGCCAGAATGACTCGAAATCCAGGGTGTTAACTGTGTAGCCCTGGTTACTGGAGAGGCCCAGAGTTATTTTAGATTTGGTGCAGTACAGGTGAGATAGCACTTCTGCTTCCATTTTTAATGCGATATTTTCTGACATTTTATCTGAGCACCACAACCATGTAGCTGTTTTTAAGGATGGGTCTAAGCAGGGGCCTCTGTTGGTTGCATTGTCATTTTTCCCAGATCATGTCCTCAAGGTCAGACTGCCCCCAGAATTTACTGTCTTCGATGCAGAATTATATGCAATCTTGCATCACTGTAGCAGGTGGGATGTTCTCTCAGTGTTGGATTTCTTGTCTGCTCAGATTCTCTGAGCTCCCTTTACTCTCTCTAACATTTGTACCCAGCAGAGAAAGTAACCCAGAATATCCAGGATGCCCTCCTCCAACTACAACAACTGGGAAGGAGGTGTCTTTCTGCTGGGTACCTGGGCACGTTGGAATTACGGGGAGTGAAATGGTGGATCAAGCAGCCAAGGAGGTGTGTCGTGATCCTCAGTTATTTTGGAGTGCTATCCCCCTGCATGCTATCACCTCACTGTTTAGGTATGAAGTCATGTGTCGTAGGGAAGACGAATGGCTGGCAGTGACCGATAACAAGCTCCATGTCATCCAGTTCACAACTCGGCCATGGGGTACTTCCTTCCAGCCATGTCAATGGAGACGAGGTCCTTCTTACTCGTCTTCACATAGGCCACAGTCCTACGACACATGGGTTCTTACTCTGGTGAGAGAATCTTCCAATGTGTGGTGCTTGTGGCAAGCAGATCACGATGCGCCACATTTTATTGGACTTAATTTTATTTGCTGATGAGCGGAACTTGGTGGACTTGCCGTTGAATTAGATAGCGAGACTGTGGGGTCATTCCGAGCACATGAGTGTATCACAATTTTAGTTCCTCTCCACATTGGTTTGTTTTAATAAGCATAAGGCCTCTGATGACCTCGCCATTGGGCACCCAGAAAACTGTTTCTTGTCAAACAACTAAAAGAAAACTTTTATTATCCAATCTGTATAATCAGTTGATTTATAAGAATAGAATTTTTAAATATGATGGCTTTCACGATTTTTTTGCATTATGTCTGTAAACTCTTCGAAAACCACAGCTTCAATACAAGGAGCCAAAGTCAGCACACAAACATTTAACAAGAACATATAATTGTATAAATCTTAGACATGAGGAACTATTTTTTTATCATTAGTTACAAATATTACTGTTGTTGTTGTTGTTGTTGTTGTTGTGGTGGTGGTCCTCAGTCCTGAGACTGGTTTGATGCAGCTCTCCATGCTACTCTATCCTGTGCAAGATTCTTCATCTCACAGTACCTACTGCAACCTACATCCTTCTGAATCTGCTTAGTGTATTGATTTCTTGGTCTCCCTCTACGATTTTTACCCTCCACGCTGCCTTCCAATGCTAAATTAGTGGTCCCTTGATGCCTCAAAACATGTCCTACCAACCGATCCCTTCTTCTAGTCAAGTTGTGCCACAAACTTCTCTTCTCCCCAATCCGATTCAATACCTCCTCATTAGTTACGTGATCTACCCACCTTATCTTCAGCATTCTTCTGTAGCACCACATTTCGAAAGCTTCTATTCTCTTCTTGTCCAAACTGGTTATCGTCCATGTTTCACTTCCATACATGGCTACACTCCATACAAATACTTTCAGAAACGACTTCTTGACACTTAAATCTATACTCGATGTTAACAAATTTCTCTTCTTGAGAAACGCTTTCCTTGCCATTGCCAGTCTACATTTTATATCCCCTCTACTTTGACCATCATCAGTAATTTTGCTCCCCAAATAGCAAAACTCCTTTACTACTTTAAGTGTCTCATTTCCTAATCTAATCCCCTCAGCATCACCCAATTTAATTTGACTACATTCCATTATCCTCGTTTTGCTTTTGTTGATGTTCATCTTATATCCTCCTTTCAAGACACTGTCCATTCCGTTCAACTGCTCTTCCAAGTCCTTTGCTGTCTCTGACAGAATTACAATGTCATCGGCGAACCTCAAAGTTTTTACTTCTTCTCCATGAATTTTAATACCTACTCCGAATTTTTCTTTTGTTTCCTTTACTGCTTGCTCAATATACAGATTGAATAACATCGGGGAGAGGCTACAACCCTGTCTCACTCCTTTCCCAACCACTGCTTCCCTTTCATGCCCCTCGACTCTTACAACTGCCATCTGGTTTCTGTACAAATTGTAAATAGCCTTTCGCTCCTTGTATTTTACCCCTGCCACCTTCAGAATTTGAAAGAGAGTGTTCCAGTTAACGTTGTCAAAAGCTTTCTCTAAGTCTACAAATGCTAGAAATGTAGGTTTGCCTTTTCTTAATCTTTCTTCTAAGATAAGTCGTAAGGTTAGTATTGCCTCATGTGTTCCAACATTTCTACGGAATCCAAACTTATCTTCCCCGAGGTCCGCTTCTACCAGTTTTTCCATTCGTCTGTAAAGAATTCGCGTTAGTATTTTGCAGCTGTGACTTATTAAACTGATGGTTCGGTAATTTCACATCTGTCAACACCTGCTTTCTTTGGGATTGGAATTATTATATTCTTCTTGAAGTCTGTGGGTATTTCGCCTGTCTCATACATCGTGCTCACCAGATGGTAGAGTTTTGTCATGACTGGCTCTCCCAAGGCCATCGGTAGTTCTAATGGAATGTTGTCTACTCCCGGGGCCTTGTTTCGACTCAGGTCTTTCAGTGCTCTGTCAAACTCTTCACACAGTATCTTATCTCCCATTTCGTCTTCATCTACATCCTCTTCCACTTCCATAATATTGTCCTCAAGTACATCGCCCTTGTATAAACCCTCTATATACTCCTTCCACCTTTCTGCCGTCCCTTCTTTGCTTAGAACTGGGTTGCCATCAGAGCTCTTGATATTCATACAAGTGGTTCTCTTCTCTCCAAAGGTCTCTCTAATTTTCCTGTAGGCAATATCTATCTTACCCCTAGTGAGACAAGCCTCTACATCCTTACATTTGTCCTCTAGCCATCCCTGCTTAGCCATTTTGTACTTCCTGTCGATCTCATTTTTGAGACGTTTGTATTCCTTTTTGCCTGCTTCATTTACTGCATTTTTATATTTTCTCCTTTCATCAATTAAATTCAATATTTCTCCTGCTACCCAAGGATTTCTATTAGCCCTCGTCTTTTTACCTACTTGATCCTCTGCTGCCTTCACTACTTCATCCCTCAGAGCTACCCATTCTTCTTCTACTGTATTTCTTTCCCCCATTCCTGTCAGTTGTTCCCTTATGATCTCCCTGAAACTGTGTACAACCTCTGGTTCTTTCAGTTTATCCAGGTCCCATCTCCTTAAATTCCCACCTTTTTGCAGTTTCTTCAGTTTCAATCTGCAGTTCATAACCAATAGATTGTGGTCAGAATCCACATCTGCCCCTGGAAATGTCTTACAATTTAAAACCTGGTTTCATAAATCTCTGTCTTACCATTATATAATCTATCTGATACCCTTTAGTATCTCCAGGATTCTTCCAGGTATACAACCTTCTTTTATGATTCTTGAACCAAGTGTTAGCTATGATTAAGTTATGCTCTGTGCAAAATTCTACAAGGCGGCTTCCTCTTTCATTTCTTCCCCCCAATCCATATTCACCTACTATGTTTCCTTCTCTCCCTTTTCCTACTGACGAATTCCAGTCACCCATGACTATTAAATTTTCGTCTCCTTTCACTACCTGAATAATTTCTTTTATCTCGTCATACATTTCATCAATTTCTTCATCATCTGCAGAGCTAGTTGGCATATAAACTTGTACTACTGTAGTAGGCATGGGCTTTGTGTCTATCTTGGCCACAATAATGCGTTCACTATGCTGTTTGTAGTAGCTTACCCGCACTCCTATTTTTTTATTCATTATTAAACCGACTCCTGCATTACCCCTATTTGATTTTGTATTTATAACCCTGTATTCGCCTGACCAAAAGTCTTGTTCCTCCTGCCACCGAACTTCACTAATTCCCACTATATCTAACTTTAACCTATCCATTTCCCTTTTTAAATTTTCTAACCTACCTGCCCGATTAAGGGATCTGACACTCCACGCTCCGATCCGTAGAACGCCAGTTTTCTTTCTCCTGATAACGACGTCCTCCTGAGTAGTCCCCGCCCGGAGATCTGAATGGGGGACTATTTTTACCTCCGGAATATTTTACCCAAGTGGACGCCATCATCATTTAATCGTACAGTAAAGCTGCATGTCCTCGGGAAAAATTACGGCTGTAGTTTCCCCTTGCTTTCAGCCGTTCGCAGTACCAGCACAGCAAGGCCATTTTGGTTAATGTTACAAGGCCAGACCAGTCAATCATCCAGATTGTTGCCCCTGCAACTACTGAAAAGGCTGCTGCCCCTCTTCAGGAACCACATGTTTGTCTGGCCTCTCAACAGATACCCCTCTGTTGTGGTTGCACCTACGGTACGGCCATCTGTATCGCTGAGGCACGCAAGCCTCCCCACCGACGGCAAGGTCCATGGTTCATGGGGGAATAAATATATTGGGAAGCAAGCTAAAAGAGTCTATGATCTTTGGAGATGCCTCTTGATTTGAAGAGATTTGCAGTTGTGTACTTTACTCAGTATTATTATTGCTCACTTTTTGATAAATAAGTAATTTATTTTCTATAGCTGTATTGTCCCAGGAGATAATTGTGTAAAGCAACAAGTAAGAAAAGGCACAGTGTGGTGTCTATTCCCATTATGGATGCAAACTGTTCTGTGCTATAGGAGTACACCGTCACATTATCAGAAATAAAGGTGGTTTGGGTGGTGTCAAGGCAGAGATTTGTTTCCACGTCCGTGATAATAGCAGCAATAGTCATTTGCACTATGCGAAACATAAAAAGAAAATCAAAAAGGAATCAACCATGACCAACAACATCTACATCTGCATGGCGACTCTGCAAATCACACTTAAGAGCCTGACAGAGGGTTCGTCAAATCACCTTCACAACAATCTCTATTATTCCACTCTCAAACATTGCATGGAAAAAACAAACGCCCATATCTTTCCATGCAAGTTCTAATTTCCCTTATTTTACTATGATGATTGTTTCTACCCATGTAGATCATCATCAACAAAATATTTTTGCATTCAGAGGATAAAGTGGACAATTGAAATTTTGTGAGAAGACCCCACCGTAACAAGAAATGCCTTTGTTTTAATGCTGTCCATCTCAACTCCTGTATCATGTCCATCACACTCTGTCCCCCTATGCCTTGATAATACAGAACAAGCTGTCTTTCGTTGATCTTTCTCAGTGTACCCTGTTAGTCCTATATGGTAAGGATCCCACACTGCGCAGCAGTACTCCGTAAGAGAATGGACAAACATGGTCTAGGCAATCTCTTTAATAGGTCTGTTGCATCTTCTAAGTGTTATTCCAATGAAATGCAGTCTTTGGTTTGCCTTTTCCACAAATTTTCTGTGTTTTTTTTTCTTTCTCTCTTTTTTTCCTTTTTTTATTTTTTTTATTTTTTCAATTTGTTGTTTGTTAATTGTAATTCCTATGTACTTAATGGAATTTATGGCTATTAAATTTGATTAATTTATCATATAACTGAAGTTTAATGGATTCCTTGTAGCACTCATGTGAATGACCACACACTTTGCATTATTTAAGGTCAATTGCCAATTTTCGCGCCATACAGATTTCTTACGTAAATTGTTTTGCAGTTGCTTTGGATCTCCTGATGACTTTTAGATGATAAACGACAGTCTCATCTGCAAACAACCTAAGATGGCTGCTCAGATTGACTCCCAAATCGTGTATATAGATAAGGAACAGCAGAGGGCATATAACACTACTTTAGGGGATGCCTGAAATAACTTCTGTTTTCTTTGATGATCTTCTGTCAGTTACTACAAACTTTGATCTCTCTGGCAGGAAATCATGAATACAGTCACATAACAGACAATATTCCATAAGCACGCAATTTGATTACAAGCTGTTTTTGAGGTACAGTGTCAAAAGCCTTCTGGAAATTTAGAAGTACAGAAACAATTTGAAATCCCATGTCGATAGCACTCAACACTTCTTGTGAGTAAAGAACTAAATGTGTTTCACAAGACCGATGTTTCCTAAATCCCTGTTCACGAAATGTCAATAGGTCATTCTCTTCGAGGTAATTCATAATTTCGAATACAGTATATACATAACATTAAATATTATAGAATTTTCTTTTCGTAAATTGATAAGAAAGTCCCAGAATCTTTAAGAAAATGTAAAGGTAAGGCAAGGGGAGAGCAGGACTCAAACCGACTACATTTGACGCAACTAAGCAGGCTTCCGTGGCTGGCATCATTATGATTGAAATTCTTCTGGGCACTGTACCTAGTCACTGTATAAAATATTTTAATTAAAAACTGTAAGACTGACATTTCAACCACATTACAATGGCCATCCTCAGGTCAAGTTTCACAGTTCATAATTAAAGTACTTTATACAACGACATGGTACGACACACCGAAGAATTTTATCCCTCACAAGAACATGTGACTTCACAACTCCTCTCCTCTATCCAATACACCACATGAACTTGCATTACGTTCATCTGTCTTACAATATCCAGAAGAATTTAACTGTTGATTCATCATTAACTGACATTTAATTATAACAAACCATACCAAGAATGATGCGTTTTTGATAAATCTTCAATGTGCCACTGCTTTGAAATGGCATACTTGCACAGTAAGCAAGTTATAGTATGAAAACAACCAAGTACAAAGATTCTTTAACCACCAGTATAATGTTTTCTGTCATTTGGTTATGACAAATTGTACCAAAAATGATGCACTTTTATAAGCCTTTATATCTTATGAAAGTGTATGTATGTATGTACATATGTATGTATGTGTGTTTATTCAGCATCTCCTCGTAAACTACTGGATCGATTTTAACCAGGCACGGTACAGGTATCACTTGCTGTCTGTGAAGAATTGCTTATCTCTCAAAGGGGTGGGTGGTGGTGGGGATGAAAAAGAAGCACAATGCGTCACAAGCAGATACACAGATATTTTCATTCATTATTTGAGAATGAGAGCACCTGATGATTTTCACAAACTGTGCACACAATTTCAAATCTTTGTAAAACTTTTTCTCCCTGACACTCCCCACAAAATGATGAAAGGATATAGGCTTATTGCTTACTGTATTTTCACTGTTCATGCGGCAAAACAGCTGCATCAGACATGACATTTTAATTTATTACTTCATTACTAATAACTCGGTTTAAAACACATGTTGCTGACACTATCCACATGTACCACTGAATGTTCTGCATTTAATCGATTTCAGCAGCATAATCCTTTTTTGTTGCTAGTCCATTTGCTAAGACATTAAACCTTAAGTAAGTCGGAGAAGATTGCATGAAAGAAGACTTGCGTAGGTTGCATTTAAACCCTCTTTATTTACAGTTTTTTTTTTTTTTTTTAACAAAAGCTCGGTGTTTTGAAAGTGATCCTTGGGGTTGCAACAGTAACCAAAATACAGTCATGTATGCACCACATTTGGGAATACCTTGTACTCATTGATTCATAAATTATTAAAACATGGCAGAGGCAAAAGAGATTCTGAAATGTAATTAATGATAGCAGTAAAGCCGCTGTGGTGCATTCAGTGCTAGGTAAGCCTGTGATGTTGTTTAGAAAATATGCCTCTGTGATATTAATTTTAGAAGGAGTTGTCTAATTTTGCAGAGTGTCATTAGAGAACAAGTTTTCACTTCAGCTTCTACGTATATCGTTACTTCAAAATCACCACAAATACTGTAGGTGATTAAGTTAGAACGAACCATCAAGATCACAATAATATTTGTTTATTGCATCAGGTCGCTGTTCTCCATAGACTATATTGTCTAAATTTATGAACTTTAGGTGCTGTTGAGTTTTTGTGCTGTTACCAGATGAGTGGCCCATTGGCTAGAGGCCTTCATAAGTGAGCCTGTCTGTATCTGTTTTGAAGTCATCTTTAAAGCCAAGGGCACTGGGCGATCTTTGAAGACATGTAGGAAGGCCATTGCTTTATGAATTATGTGATCTTTGACATCAGTTGGTGTCCCTAAGCCAATGGAGAAGTTTGAGCATTTCTATCACAGTGAGTCCTTTAGACAGCACAAGGCCCTTTGAATTTCATTGTGTGCACTGTATTGTGAACTGTAAATCCAGAAGTGTGGAAAGAGTCTACTCCAAAAACACTGTCCACTTTTGGTTCAGCAGCCACCAGAAAATTTGCCAGACAAGTGATGTGGTTGGTAGTAAAACTGGAAACTTTCTTAGCAGAGGCAATTAATGGCTTCTATGTGCCAAAAGATGTCTTTGCTGCCTGCAAAACCAGTGTTCCAAAATTTAAGTAAGTAGATTGGTTTAAGCAAGGACACATAAGCACTCATGTCCAGTGGTAACTTCATAGGATGTTTGTCAATGAACAGATCTAAGTACATTTTCTTGACTGTGTTCTGACAAATCTGTACTCACATGGTTCAGTTTTGTAGAGTATGTTGTATTTGCATCAGAACTGCTAAAACATACCTCTGCAAATGCCTCTCTTTGCTGTACCTGTGATGTATTGCCCATCAATAGGGGCAATGGTACTGTTGTTGATGTGGCCAGTCACTGCCGGAGTGCACTACGAATCAGTGGAGGGTCCTACTGTAGATGTCGTGACAACCCGCACGATCGGTGTTGGTGAGCTTACTGCCACGTTTTCTTCAGTCATAAACAAAATTTGGACTGTGTGAGTAGTTCTAGGGGCTTGAGCTATTTGCTTTACTTCTTCCAGAGAGGTTTCTCACTTGTGAGTCAGGTATAAGCCACACTGTAACTTCCCTGATTAAAGAGACTGTTTAGTTCTACCTGCAAAAACATTCGAAACTACAGTTCCTACTTAACCCATGTTGGTAGGCAGCCAAATCTGTGTAAGATTGATTGGACCTTGCAGCAGCGCAGTTATGTTCATTCTTTACGCGCAGCTACCTGTGAACTTGTTGCAGCAGATCGCCAGTAGGAAAGCCGAGCAGAAACCTACCGTACTGCAACTCACACCAGGCTGCATACAATGGTACTACTCTAAGAATTCGGAAAAGGTCTTAATTTTGAATGAAAGGTAGAAATACTGGCAAAACTTTGGTATATTCTGAACCTTGAGATGTACACATTCACTGCCAAGCCTGTGCTAATCGTAACAGTCATGTACCAACCCTCTCATTCACATTAGCTAGTTTATGGTAATGTACACGGATTGTTCTTAAATGAAAATGCTTGCCATGCTATTAAATTTATCGGTGTCTATTGCACTGAAGTTTTTAGTTGCAGATCTGCTCAAGTTGCCACACGGAATTACTATCTTTTCTCATACACAAAATTACTTAAAAAATCTGTACTTTCTAAAAAAAACACAGGAATAAATATACCTTCACTTTAAAACACCTTTGAAACATGTAACACAACTAAGACTGGCAAATTGTAACTTCCTTTGGAACACATACTGCACACGACCATACCATTGAAAGGCCGGGCTCTGACTTCCTTAGACTGCTATAAGCATTCTATATATCCAAGAGAGAATACACACGAAGAAAACTCCATTCTGATTGGTCAGTTTTCTTTAAGTCCAATAGAAAAACATTATTCTCTTGCATTAGTCTGCACTTTTCATGACTAACAAACCAACAAATAACGCACTTTCTAACTGTACTTTTTCCCGAAATAAATATTTAACAGTCTGATATTTTGTTTATACTATACGTTATTAACTATTTTCGTTTGCACTCCAATTAGCTTTCCTTGTACCGTAAACGTACTTAACATATTACAATACAAAATTCCCCTTCGTCTGCATTCACACTATCTTAAAACTGTCTCGCACTAGTTCGTACAGCGTTCATCGGTAGAACAATGATCTCCATATTTATTTTAGACAAATTTCATGCTTCATTCACATTGCTAAAATCATATACAAAACTGTACAAACATAAATAAACAAAATAGCCTTCAAGAAGTAAAGAGAACAATTCACAAAAACATTCTCTTCACAAGTTTCTTGAATGTGTCTCTGCACTACTGGACTCTGGTGGTCAAAATTCTGAACTACGTTATAGTTCTTTCTGTTTAGTCCTGTCCACCACTGTCCTCTGACAGATGAAAATTAGAACTACGTACTCAACTGAACTCACTTCAGGCCGTCTGTCACTGTGCACGCACAAGTCATTCTCCCAATACACAGGCTCTAGACAGGAGCGATATAATTTTTTGGTGCCAGAATTCTAAACTTGCTGCAGTAACGAGCTTTTTGTTGAAAAATGTTCTTGCAACAAAGAAAATATTCAAGACAACTGAAGTTCCGCTGGGTTCGTTAATGACTACAATTTATGTATTAGGTGACAAGAGCATGACCTTTTCAGTCTCTCCGAATCAGAAATTTTAAAAGCTGAAAAATATAACTGAACTCATTGGCAGTGAGCATCTCACTCTTCATGTTGTTCATTAAATGATGGAAAAGCCAAAACATGGATGACATAGAAGGTATTCTGGATACATTCAATAATGTTTGCACTGCCTGTAATATAGGGTCGTTAGTTCCTGATAACCCTGTGGAGTTCACCTTAGTAGTTGCTGTAAGTACTTCATGGTTAAAAACCTGCATTCTTGCTTAATTACAAAGATTTCCAAAGTCTGTTTTGCTTGTGTCATGGGTCCCGAGTCATTTCTACTTTTTGGAAAAGGCAAGTTACACATGAAACTAGTGATGACTCACTGGGGTTTATTCACAACGAGATATACGCCAGCTGCTCCGCAGAAACAGTGCAAACTGTTGTAAGTCCATTCTCCAAAGCAAAGCAAAGCAAAGCAAAGTCCACTCAAATGTCATGTCAAAGTTCTGCCTGCAATAATTAAGAGTCCACAATATAAACACCTTACCCAAACTGATACCACACTCTATGAATACACTTCAGATTGCATCACAAGGCAGACAGTCCCTCGGCCAGCTTATATGCCCAATTTTGGCGTGCTTTCGTCAGAGTGTGCTCACAATGATGAGCACGCTCTGGGCAATGGCGTCACATTGGCTGACATGATGTCATGCCAGATATTTGGTTTCTCTAGTGATGTAGGGTGATACAACTACTGTTTTCAAGTTAGGACAGTTTTTATGAAGTGTGAAAAAAAAAAGGGGGGGGAAGTTACAAGAACAGGAGAGAGTTTCATATTTACTCTTTACTTTTGACATTTGTTCCAGGGAACTGCAAGTATATGCTCCATCTTCAGATCAACCCAGTCTCAGTAGACCACATGAAGAATTAAGTGATGGAGAAAAAGAAGTTGACATTTTCTTTTCCTCACAAGGAAACATTGACAAGCTAGTTAAATATTTAGCACTTGAAGAAAAGAAAGGAAAGGACAAATTTAATGGCTACAGATTCATTATGTTCAAGGTAAAATAAGTCAGTTATTTCTTTCGTGAAAAATGTTGTTTTGCAATCAGTTGTTACAATAATTTTTATGTGATATAGTTTTCATGCAATTGTGGTGATTTTTATTGGGTCGGAAGTTCTACATTGCTATACATTAACAAACTTTCTTTCCACTCCATTTCTTTCAATGTTCCACCTTATGAAACTTCTTTTCACACTTATAGCTGCAGATGAAACATTACACTCAACTTAGTACAGTGCTTTAGGAATGTTTAGATTTGTTTTGGGAAATAAGTGGAATGTAAAGTTCATAGGAGTGGTAGGAGAAATTGTTTTAAGGGCTCCGGCAAAAGGGAAAACTATTATTACTACACAAAGTAATTCAGTCTTCAGCCCCAAACTTTTTCTTCCTCACAGCAGATTTGTGAAGGACATAAAAATTCATAGAAGATTGGTTCATATGAATGTAGAAAATGAGTTGCTGCCCATATTAATTACTGGAAATTACTGTGAATGATCAAGATTTGTTTAGACACTGGAATCCTTAGAAAAAAAACAGTTCAGGGTAACAGTGATCTGGAAATTTCTTAAATGGTAGTGCCTTGTTTCTTTTGTCTTCTTTATATTATCTGATCTTAAAGTTGTGTAACTGAAAGCCACACATAGCTTGCTGGACCATGACATACGATGCAGATTTGGTGCTGCAGTCTGGTTAGTGTTAAAGTGGGCAATGTTTTTCAGATTGTTACTTTTTTTTTGTCACTCAGTAGTCTGTCTGTCTGGTGAGATAATCAGCACAGTATAGAAATCTTGAGAAATGAAAATCCATCTACAACCAGCAAGTATTCAACCACATTGATTTGATGGAATTGTACCATTCTATTCATATGCAATTTTCATATTTGTTGGAGAGAACATCCTGCTTATTGTTAAGAGCTGAGGTATTAAGTACATTTGCAGTATGTCCAAATAAGAATTCCATTCACATATTTAAAAAAAATTGATTCAGACACATAATGGGGCTTTCCTGTAGACAAAGGGGAAGAAAAATCTGTCGTATATTCATCACAAAATACAACATTGAAATGTGTTATGAATGAGATGCATATTCTACTGTTAGCTTTAAAATTTATCCAAAAATAGAAATTTCCAATGTATGACTTCTTATTGTATTATTCATTGTACATGTGAATGAGAAACCCCTGGATCCTTAGGTCAAAACAGTACATTGTTTCTTATGGGAAACATTCCATGTGGGAAAAATATATCTAAAAACACAGATGCTGTAACTTACCAAACAAAAGTGTTGGTATGTTGATAGAGACAATAAAAAACACACAAATTTCAAGCTTTCGCAACCCAATGTTGCTTCATCAGGAAAGAGGGAAGGAGAGGGAAGGACGAAAGGATGTGGGTTTTAAGGGAGAGGGTAAGGAGTCATTCCAATCCCGGGAGTGGAAAGACTTACCTGAGGGGGGGGGGGGGGGGGGGAGGACAGGTACACACACACACACACACACACACACACACACACACACACAGACAGACAGACACACAGACACACACACACACACATCCATCCGCACATATACAGACACAGGCAGACATATGTAAATGCAAAGAGCATCCTTTCGTCTTTCCCACTCCTTCCCTCTTTCCTGATGAAGCAACCTTGGGTTGCAAAAGCTTGAAATTTGTGTGTGTGTTTGTGTGTTTTTTATTGTCTCTATCAACATACCAATGCTTTCATTTGGTAAGTTACAGCATATATATACTGTGATTTACCAAACGGAAAAGCGCTGGTAGATAGATTTTTTTTTTTTTTTTTTTTCCCCTCCTACCAGCGCTTTCCCATTTGGTAAGTCAGAGCATCTTTTTAATATATTTTAGCCATGTGGAATGTTTCTTTCTATTCTTGTGTCTGTATATGTGTGGATGGATATGTGTGTGTGTGTGTGCGAGTGTATACCCGTCCTTTTTTCCCCCTAAGGTAAGTCTTTCCGCTCCCGGGATTGGAATGACTCCTTACCCTCTCCCCTAAAACCCACATCCTTTCGTCTTTCCCTCTCCTTCCCTCATTCCTGATGAGGCAACAGTTTGTTGCGAAAGCTTGAATTTTGTGTGTGTGTTTGTGTTCGTTTGTGTGTCTGTCGACCTGCCAGCACTTTCATTTGGTAAGTCACATCATCTTTGTATATATATATAACAGAGGGAAACATTCCACGTGGAAAAAATATATCTAAAAAGAAAGATGATGAGACTTACCAAACAAAAGCGCTGGCAGGTCGATAGACACATAAACAAACACAAACATACACACAAAATTCTAGCTTTCGCAACAAACGGTTGCTTCGTCAGGAAAGCGGGAAGGAGAGGGAAAGATGAAAGGAGGTGGGTTTTAAGGGAGAGGGTAAGGAGTCATTCCAATCCCAGGAGCAGAAAGACTTACCTTAGGGGGAAAAAAGGACGGGTATACACTCGCACACACACACATATCCATCCGCATATACACAGACACAAGCAGACATTTGTAAAGGCAAAGAGTTTGGGCAGAGATGTCAGTCGAGGCGGAAGTACAGAGGCAAAGGTGATGTTGAAAGACAGGTGAGGTACGAGCGGCGGCAAATAGAAATTAGAGATTAGCGGAGATTGAGGCCTGGCGGATAGCGAGAAGAGAGGATATGCTGAAGGGCAAGTTCCCACCTCCGGAGTTCTGGCAGGTTGGTGTTAGTGGGAAGTATCCAGATAACCCGGACGGTGTAACACTGTGCCAAGATGTGCTGGCCGTGCACCAAGGCATGTTTAGCCACAGGGTGATCCTCATTACCAACAAACACTGTCTGCCTGTGTCCATTCATGCGAATGGACAGTTTGTTGCTGGTCATTCCCACATAGAAGGCTTCACAGTGTAGGCAGGTCAGTTGGTAAATCACGTGGGTGCTTCCACACGTGGCTCTGCCTTTGATCGTGTACACCTTCCGGGTTACAGGACTGGAGTAGGTGGTGGTGGGAGGGTGCATGGGACAGGTTTTACACCGGGGGCGGTTACAAGGGTAGGAGCCAGAGGGTAGGGAAGGTGGTTTGGGGATTTCATGGGGATGAACTAAGAGGTTACGAAGGTTAGGTGGACGGAGGAAAGACACTCTAGGTGGAGTGGGGAGGATTTCATGAAGGATGGATCTCATTTCAGGGCAGGATTTGAGGAAGTCGTATATGCGGATGGATATGTGTGTGTGTGTGTGTGTGTGTGTGTGTGTGTGTGTGTGCGCGAGTGTATACCCGTCCTTTTTTCCCCCTAAAGTAAGTCTTTCCGCTCCTGGGATTGGAATGACTCCTTACCCTCTCCCTTAAAACCCACCTCCTTTCATCTTTCCCTCTCCTTCCCTCTTTCCTGATGAAGCAACCGTTTGTTGCGAAAGCTAGAATTTTGTGTGTATGTTTGTGTTTGTTTATGTGTCTATCGACCTGCCAGCGCTTTCGTTTGGTAAGTCTCATCATATATATATATATATATATATATATATATATATATATATATATATATATATAAAACAAAGATGATGTGACTTACCAAACGAAGCGCTGGCAGGTCGATAGACACACAAACTAACACTAACACACAAAATTTAAGCTTTCGCAACAAACTGTTGCCTCATCAGGAAAGAGGGAAGGAGAGGGAGAGACGAAAGGATGTGGGTTTTAAGGGAGAGGTTAAGAAGTCATTCCAATCCCGGGAGCGGAAAGACTTACCTTAGGGGGAAAAAAGGACAGGTATACACTCTCTCGCGCACTGCAACAGTTTTCTTGGGACTAACCCTTAGATCCTGTTTTCTGTGCCAATTTTCCACACTGTGTAGTGCACATTTGTGCCATTGTTCTAGCAGTACTAGCAAATTTGCGAAGCATTACTATGACTAAATCATCTGCGTATCCTTGGCAAAAGTAGCCTCTGGTACTGGGTGTCCCACTCAAACCTCCCTGATTTCAAAGACCCAGGGAAAAAAAAAAACACAATAGATACGACAATCAAAAATACACCACACTGTAGAGCATCTCAGAGAATTTATTTATTTATCATCAATACACCTCTACATGTGAACCATTTATAGCATGAAGAATGTCGAGTCTATATTCAATTTCTTGCCAAGTTCTTTGTAACATTTCCTCTGTTGTTGTTGCAATCACATTAGTGATACAATGCCTCAATGTAGGAATATCTTCCACTTTGGTCGCATACACGCGGTCCTTCACAAATGCCCATGTGAAGAAATCAAGCAGTGTAATGTCAGGTGGACATGGTGACCAGGCAATGGGTCCTCCGTGTCCAATTGAACGATTGGGAAATTTCCTATCCAGGTACTTGTGAACAGCCATTGACCAGTGGGGTGGAGCTCCGCCTTGTTGAAAAATGATGTTGGGTTGTAAGTCTTGTATCTGAGGGTACACAAACTGCTCCAACATGTCGAGATACACTGACCCATTCACTGTATATTCTGCAAAGAAGAATGGTCCAACAATCTTGTCGTGCATTAGCCCGCACCAGATGTTTAGTTTAGGGCTATCACAAACGTGTCAATGACAACGTGCGGGTTTTGCAAACCCCAAATCCAAGCACTATGCCTATTAACCCTTCCTGATAGATGAAAAGTTGCCTCATGTGAGAATAAACATCTTTCCAGGAAGCTGGCATCCATGTCAATACGCTGCAGCATATCCGCAACAGATTGTTGTCAGCGTAGTTTGTCGTTCGGCGTCAGATGTTGCAGAATTTGCACTTTGTAAGCACACATACAAAGACGTTGGTGAACTACACGATGCAATGTTGATCAAGGTACATCAAGTTGCCTAGATGCTTGACGAATTGACTTACATAGGCTTCTGAGAAATGTTTGTCTGATGTCCTCCACTGCCTCTTCTGGAACTCTGTAATGTGCACTGCCAGAATGTTTCAGAACACTTCTTGTTGCCAGAGACTTCCTATACCATTCCTTAATTGTTTTCACATCAGGTAGATGACATTCATACACACAACGATAATTTCTTTGCACAGTAATGGCAATTTTGTTTCTGCAAACCACACTACTGCTTGCGAGGGCTGCTGTGGAGTTGCCATTTTCCCTTCAAGTGACCGTGCTGCACTCTTGTGACAATACTTGGCACTTCTGAGGCAGGAATATAAATTCTTTGCGATGCTCCACAATGTGGTGCATTTTTCATTGTAGTATCTACTGTGTTTTTTCTCTCCTGGGCCCTTGAAATCATGGAGGTTTGAGTGGGACACCCTGTATTTAACTCCTCAGTGTCTTCATTCACCACAAGGCACAAGGTTTCACAGTAGTGGTGACAAGACCCATCCTTGTGGACCCCACCATCTGGTGGTGGTTGATCACCATTTTCTCATTCATCATGGAGGCTTCCATCTTTCTTCTACTTAGCATGGTCGTAATCCACTTTCATATGGTGGTATCAGTGCCATGCTCTTCTGCACCTACAATGATGGATTCAAAGGTCATAATGCCAAAAGCCCCGCTTGATATCCAGGAAGATGCAGAGAGCTATTTCTTGAAAATGTAGAGCTTTTTCCACCTTCCGAACAAGTTGAGATGAAGTGCTGTTTCACATGATTTACTCTGTTATGTGCGTGTTGGTTTATATATAGAGGAAACTTAGTTAATCTGTTTTTCTTAACACACACATTAACCTGTTTCTCTAATGTCTTTCAGAGAAGGGAAACAGACTGATTGATGTCTAAGCCTTGGTATGATCAGTTCTCCCTGGCTTTGGAAAGACAACCACCTTAATTGTCCTCCAAGATTTAGGAATGATTCTTCCTGTTAGGCTGGCTACTGCGGCCGAGTGGTTCTAGGCGCTTCAGTCCGGAACCCCGCTGCTGGTACAGTCGCATGTTCGAATCCTGCCTTGGGCATGGATGTGTATTGATGTCTTTAGGTTAGTTAGGTTTAAATAGTTCTAAGTCTAGGGGCTGATGACGTCAGATGTTAAGTCCCATTGTGCTTAGAGCCATTTGAACCATCTTCCTGTTAGGTCGACACTAAAGAGTCTATGTAGGAATCTAATTAAAGCCCCTTCTGCCTGTTGTTTTAGAGCTGAAAAAATTGTGTTTGGACCTGGGAACTTGAATGGTTGAAACATTCCCATGGGCCACTGGATGTTTTTGAAACCAACACTGTCTCTTTCAGGTTCCCAGTTTGTCCTTGATTAACCTGTAAACCAGTGTCTCTCAGGGACTGACTCCTGGTCTTTGTTGTCTGCCAGAGTGCATTGAGGGAAATGAGTCTTGAGGAGCATGTCCTGCATCTCACCCACTGTTCTCATATACCAGGGTGTCTATGACCCGGGACAACCTGGACATCTGGGAAAAACTCGGGAATTTTTCATTGGTTTTGTTCTCAGTTAAATTTTTGTAATTTTGACTGGTAAGAACCAATACTCTAACAAAGGATATTACTGTATCCTGCTACTGCAGAATAATACTGCAGCAATAAAACATGAACGAGAGAAAAAAATTGAAATAAAACTTAAATTGCAAAGGAAATGTGCCATATACAGCAACAAAACACAGAGCTCATACAAGCGTCTGCTAACAGCAAAATGTCTCAAAGGCTTTAGGAAGACCATGCAATGGTTCGTAACAACAAATTGCCTCCGATGAGCATGGCATCACAACTATTAACATTAGATTTGCTTTAGCAGTTACGAGTGGAATCATTCGCATGCGCAGTTGAGTAGTATCTTTTTCCGCTTGTGGCTATAGAAACATGGCTGTTGGCTGTGTAAGCAAAAAAAAAAAAAAAAACAGGGGGCAGCTAGTTGCTACTGCGAAAAATTTTACTGGTGCGCCCAAGCTGCCAGATTGCGCAGCAGCCCTGGATCTAGGAGTGTGCGTGTGCGAGGTGGGGGGGGGGGGGGATACATATTCCCGAGGAGAAATCCTTGTTTCACAAAGCGCCTAGCATCCAGCGCATGTTGGTCTATCGATTATATGTATGACTTTGAAACGTGCCCTGTCGGTTTTTGAACATTGTTGAACACATTCTAAGTTGATTTCTGAATGAATCATAAGTTGATTTGTGTATGTGTGCATAGTGTACGTGATGTCTCTGTCAGTGGAATCCTCGTCACATCTAGAAATAAACTTTCCTGCAGACAAAAGAGGCTATATGAGCTGAGCAGAGTATAGCTGAACGAAAGAAAGCCAACTACTGTCTGATTATGTGGTTGATCGGATTTGTGAATGATGAGCGTTGTTATGATTACCAGCGAAATCCATAGATTCAGACTACCAGAGTGCAAATAAATGACTAACAGGAATAACAGGTAAGAAAGATTATGTATTATCTTCTCGGTGTGTCCAAGAAAATGAAATTTTGACAGAAAATTTTTGGCCAGATCGATATACTAGCAAGGGCCAGTTGTACAGTCTCCGGCTAGCAGCCGCTTTATGGTCTATTGTGGAAGTAGCGCGGAAAACGCGTTGTATGAACACGTAATAACGCCTAACCGGAGAATAATCACAGGATAACTGAACTAGTTATTCTGGCAGAGTTAGTCAAGTTAACCGGCAAATAAGCTTTGACACTGGCAGGAATAGATACAGAATTAGTGATTACAACATTGTTTGTTAGAGCGAGGAAGGAGAAGAAATGGTGACATCACTTAAATTATGGAAGAATATGAAGATTCCAAATTTATATAAAAATTTCACACTACTAATTTTCGATTTTATGCTTGAGAAACTGTAGCGTATGAATAAAGTGTAAAACTACTTCCTAACATAAAGCCTTTGGCATGTAGTAGACGTAATAGGCATTTGATATTGGTACTTTATGAATTATATTCTGGCATGTTATAAAAATGACCATTTCTGCCAAAACAGTCTCTTTTATTTGGCGTGTGATACAATTGCTGCAGTATTATAAAGGCCTATTTTGTTTTATCTCGCAGACAGTGACAAAATACAGGTAATCAGGTCGAGAAACCACACCATTCTTGGGCCTATTTGTAATTACAGCTTTTTCAATATGAGACAGCGACATTTCGATTTTTCATGTAGCAAAACGTTTGACAAACTTTGATGAGGTAACAGATCCTTTCGCAGAAAGGAAAGCACGTGATGTACAGCTGTAGCAAGATAAGAGAGAAAAAAACTCTAGGAGCTAAGGATTGAATAAATGTGTACTGTCTTGCTTGTCTCTTCTCTTTGCTCGTTTTATGTATCTTATACTTACTTTTATGTCACACAAAGCAGCAAGTTGTTAGCTAATAGAGAATAAAGGGTGCAAATTTTCTGAAGAGTTTTTTTTTTTTTTTTTTTTTTTTTTAAAAAAAAAAAGGAGAAGAGGGACAGGATGTCAAACCAGTCGACTGGAAACATGAGAGGCACCATAGGACATTTTAATTTCCACTGTCCTGAATATAGTTTGATGGCATCCAGTACAAAATATACATGTTTCAATTCCACAGACCGAAATACAGTGACGTGCGATAGAAGAATGCTGTGTGAAGAGGTGTGGTGCTGCACTTTGGCACACTTAAGATCAAATAACATGTCTTACAATTCCTCGGGCACGTATGTTTTATGTATCAGACTCTTCAGAAAGATGTGCACTACAAAATGAACATATTTTTGAAAATTTGATTTTTTTTTACGTCCTATTTCAAACGCTCGAGGGACACCACTATCTACTATTGCCCCAGTTCGGAAATATCGTAGATACGAGTCTGATGCGCAGAGCAGTCTGAGTTATAATAGGGAAGCTGGTAGTCTCCAAGTGACCCGTGTTTACATTTAGTGATTTTGCTGTTTCCTCTTTGTCTACTACACTCACGTCAAATGGAAACAAAATTGATTTCTTTGGTCGGGAGCTATCATGTGAATTAAAATACATTCACATAATTACGGAAGGCTAAAATACGTTATTAGTTTCAGATTTTATTTTATTTCCACCTTTCTGACAGTCAAGCATTAATTGCCATGCAGAACAATAAAGTTATTTTTTTTTCGGTTTGCCGAAGAAATTTTCTTTTATTAATCTTTTCCGCTGAGGCAGTCAATATATTTGAAACAAAGCGTTTAATTTCAAACTATTGGCTAGTTTCAACTGTTCGGTGTATTTCAAGTGTACGTTTTCATCTTCTGGCACGTATGGCATTATGCCATAACAAGGAACCAGACATGAGATAACAAAGCACTGGTACCCAAGGAAATTTACATCCCGAAACCACATTGAAAAGCTTAGGATCAGGTCGATGCCTCCTTCACTGTGAATCTGGCACTCGTTTAAAAATCAGCTCTTTGATGACGAACCATGTAGAAGAATTTATAGCCCAGATCATCACACTTTTATGTCGTTATTAAAAAATTTACTGGCACATTTGTGTGATATATCTTAAAATGTAATACGTGCATAAAAGACCAACATTATATGTGAAAGCTTAGCTTCTCTTGCAGCTTATTGGCCTTAGAGACCAATATTATATTTGAAAGCTTTGTTTATCTTGTAGCAACATTATATATATTAATTTAAACCATTAACTTTTCCTGTTCGTGTGTTCGTGGTACTTAACAGTGATGTTGCTATTGGCTGACTACACCACGTGTCCGAAGCTCTGAATATCCGCTGTCATCGGCTGGCGAGATCACATGACATGAGCTATGACTGGCTTACAAATACGCATTGCAATCTCGATTTCAATGCTTCGGAAAGTAACGTGCGGTGTTTGGTAGAATTCGTAATACGAAAATATGCAGTGTACATGTTACTGCACATCAAACCTCTTTCCAAAAGGTGTTTTTTCCCCTGAGTTTCGTCTTCTAAAGCACTGGGAAATTCTACGTCCATGTATAAAACCATAACCATTCAGAGGATTGATAAGTTGTACAGTTCCGAGAGAAAATATACTGTCAATTAACAGGGAAAAACTATGTTTCCACCCGGGAGAATGTGTATTTTTAACCGGGAAATACGGGAATTTTTTTTTTCCTTGTCTGCGTATACACCCTGTATACTCTCACCATCGTCCTTCCTTAAAGTACCTCCTAAATTAATTAAGACTGGTGCAAGTAGCTGTACCTTTTCACTTCGCCACAGAATACCTTCTAGGAAGATAGCTTTCCTTGCTTGATCACAATGTTTTATTTGACAAGGGCCTGTCAATATTTTGCTCATTGTTCTTTTTTCCTAGCAAGTTTGAACAGTCTTCTTATCTGCTGCCTTTGAACCTCCAAAATTTTCTACCAATGTAAAAAATGGCGCAGTCTTGTTGCAGACAGCATCCCCAGCCCAATCCTGAGTGTTACTCGCCTGTGACAAGCTGCATGATATTCCTGTTTCTGTAACTCCCCATAAAAGCCTCAACATGGTCCAGGGGATCATTTTCCACTGCGATCTCCTCTTGCAGTCTGACAATAAGCTCCACGCCGATTTAGAACGGCGGGGTGTTCTTTTCATCTGGCGCGTTTACAGGAGACCCAACGACAACAGGGTTAAACTGGTGCCTTCATCTTGGCCTTTGAGGGTGATTCATTGCCTAAAAGGGTTAAGGTGATGGTTTACCACTGACATTAAACCATGTGTCCCTCCCCCTATGCGGTGCATTAAGTGCTGGAAGTTCGAGCACATGTCATCCCGCTGCACTTACAGCACCACATGTCGAGACTGCGGACATCCACTGCACCCTGATACTCCATGTGTGCCTCCTCCCACTTGCATCAACTGTGGAGAGCACCACTCCTCCTGCTCGCCAGACTGCCCAGTACTCCAAAAGGAGCGGAAAACCATGGAGTAAAAGACCCTGGACCGGTTGACTTACACAGAGGCTAAACATAAATTTGAAAGATTACACCCTATTCGGTTAACGTCAACATATCCTGCAGCTATGTCACCATTGCTGTCCCAAGTGCCAGTGGTTCCTCACTGTTGGGGGCAAATCTTCCTCTGTTGCTCCCAGAGCACCTACTTCAAGAGCAAGGTCTCCCCCCCCTCCCCCCTACCGGAGAAGCAACAGCCTCCTCCTACTCCTCTCGTGCAGAAGGGGTCCTTTGGGGCCCTCTCTCTCCGAAGGTATCCACTAACGCAAGGCGGACACTCACCAGTGGCTCAAGGAGCCAAAAGCTGTTGGAGGAAGAGCTTCACGTCTTCCTCTGTGCCTGAAGCTACGTCAGAGAAGTCCTCCCAGCAAGCTCCTAGAGAGAAGCAAGAGGGCAAGCAAACAAAGAAGTCTGCTAAGAAAAAGGATACTCAGGTGGCCCCAAAACCACCACTCCCTACCAATTCTGCACCTGAGGATGCGCTGGAGATCTTAGTGTCCCCTGGAGACCTGGATCTCACTGATGCCTCATCCACCATAGAAATGGCTACAAATACTCAATCAGTGGCAGCAGGTGACCCTGAGGCATAACCTGCCTCCTTGCACATTTCGTACCTTCCCGGCCTCGCAATAATGTCATCCTCCAGTGGAATTGCGGCAGTTTTTTCCACCACCTGGGTGAGCTACAGCAACTCTTAAGCTTTACACCTGCTTTCTGCATTGCCCTACAGGAAACCTGGTTCCCAACAGTGCGGACACCTGTCCTCTGCAGCTAGAGGAGATATTACAAGAACCGTAGTGACTGTAATAGAGTGTCAGGTGGAGTTTGTCTATGTCCTGAACTCAGTATGCAGTGAACCTGTACCTCTTCAAACCCCACTTGCAGCTGTGGCTGTCAGGGTAAGGACGACACAGGAAATAACTGTCTGCAATGTATATCTTCCTCCAGATGGTGCAGTACCCCTGAACACATTGGGTGCACTGTTGATCAACTGCCTAAACGTCTCCTACTTTTGGGAGATTTTCATGCTCATAACCCCTTGTGGGGTGGCATCGTGGTTACTGGCTGAGGCAGAGATGTCAAAAATGTACTGTCACAACTTGACCTCTGCCTCTTAAATACGGGTGCCCCCACACATTTCAGTGTGGCGCATGCATATATTCGGCCATTGATCTTTCGGGTTGCAGTCCTGGCCTTCACCCATCTATCTCCTGGAGAGCACATGATGACCTGTGTGATAGTGACCACTTCCCCATCTTCCTGTCACTGCCCCGGCGTCAGGCCCACAGATGCCTGCCCAGATGGGCTTTAAACAAGGCAGACTGGGATACTTTCACTTCTTCTGTCACCATTGAATCTCCCCCACATGGTAACATCGATTTGGTGGTTGAGCAGTTAACTACAATGATCCCTTGTTCTTTAGGGTGCCCCCGGTGAAGGACAATCCCTTGGTGGTCGCCAGAAGTCTCTGAGGCAATTAAGGAGTGTCGGCGAGCTCTACAGCGGCATAAGCAGCACCCTTTCCTGGAACACCTCATAGTCTTTAAACGGCCCCATGCCCGCATTCGTCCGCTTATCAGAAGACGGAAACAGGAGTGTTGGGAGAGATACCTCCTGACCGTTGGGTGCCATATGTCACCTTCCCTAGTCTGGGAAAGATCAAACAAGTTTTTGGGTACCAGGCCCCAACAGGTGTTCACAATGTTAACATAAATGGCGTATTATCTACCAAAGCAAACGCGATTGCCAAGCACTTTGCTGAGCACTATGCACGCGCCTCTGCATTGGAGAATTACCCCCCCCCCCCAGCAGTGCCAGTGCACATTGCCTGACTCAGCTCCTGGGTCAGATCGGATCCAGTCAGATGATTAAACATCTCTTATCTGACTACAAGCGACATCTCCTCATGATCTTCAACCAGGTCTGGTGCGATATCATCTTTCCATCACACTAGCAGAAGATCACCATCATACCAGTGCTCAAACCCAGCAAAAACCCACTTGATGTGGATAGCTATCAGCCCATCAGCCTCACCAACGTTCTTTGTAAGCTTCTGGGACTTATGGTGTGTCAGTGGTTGAGTTGGGTCCTGGAGCTCCGTGCCAGGGCGGTTTCTGCCTGGGTCGCTCTACCACTGATAATCTTGTGTCCCTCAAGTCTGCCATTCGAACAGCCTTTTCCAGACACCAATACCTTGTTGCCGTCTTCTTTGATTTACGTAAAGCATATGACACCATCTGGCGACATCATATCCTTGCCACATTATATGAGTCGGGTCTCCAAGACCTGCTCCTGATTTTTATCCAGAATTTCCTGTCGCTTCGTACTTTCCGTGTCCAAGTTGGTGCCTCCCATAGTTCCCCCCATATCCAGGAGAATGGGGTCCCGCAGAGCTCTGTATTGAGTATATCTCTATTTTTAGTGGCCATTGACAGTCTAGCAGCAGCTGTAGGGCCATCCATCTCACCCTGTCTTTATGCAGATGACTTCTGCGTTTTGTACTGCTCCATCAGTACTGGTGTTGCTGAGCGGCGCCTACAGGGAGCTATCTACAAGGTGCAGTCATGGGCTTTAGCCCACGACTTCCAGGTTTTGGCCGCAAGGTCGTGTGTTATGCACTTCTGTCAGCGTTGTACCATTCATGAAGTCAGCTGATAGGTATACCTGCTTAAAGGAAGTGCCTCTAACTAAGGGCTCACCTCCAGAGGATGTAATGCTTCCAAGTAGAGAAGGAATTAGCATATTTCATCAAAATATAAGAGGTATTAGAGATAAAGTTAGTGAACTGCTAATAGATGTTAGCTCTGAAATTATTGGTATATCAGAGCACCACTTAAATAATTTGATAATTCAGAGGCTTCCTTTACCAGGCTACAGATTAGCTCGCTGTTTCTCGAGGAGTTCCTTGCGGGGTGGGGGAGTGGCTCTGTATGTAAAAAACAGTATTTCATTTGAGTCCATAGACGTATCACGACACTGCACTGAACAGCTATTTGAAAGTTGTGCAGCATTAGTTGAAGTTAGTGAAACTAAACTTCTAATTGCTGTTGTTTATAGGGCCCCTAACTCCCGACTTCAGAGCGTTTTTGCTTAAGCTAGGGAGGGTTCTTGATTCACTTTGTAGGAAGTACCAGAAAGTAGTTATATGTGGTGACTTCAATATTAATTTTGTACTTGATTGTGTAAGAAAAAGGATGCTGGTAGATCTCCTAAATTCATATGATCTGATGCAAACTGTGTTTTTTCCAACTAGGGTGCGGGGGAACAGTAGCACAGTCATAGACAATATTTTTATTCATTCTTCATTATTAGATGGGCATTCTGTTAGTAAAAGGGTGAATGGCCTTTCAGACCATGATGCGCAAATTTTAACACTAAAAGGTTTTTGTACTCAAACCAATGTCGTATTTAATACAAACTATGTAGGAAAGTTAATCCAACAGCAATAGAGAGTTTTTCAAAACTTGTCAAGCTACAAGAGTGGCAAGATGTTTATAGTGCCGATAATATAGATGATAAATACAATGCTTTCCATAACACATTTCTCATGCTCCTTGAGAGTTGCTTTCCATTAGAACATTCTAAACGGGATACTAGCAGTAATGGACAGTCCAGTTGGCTGACTAGTGGGATAAGGATATCATGCAGAACAAAGCAGGAATTATATCAGAATGTTAGAAGTAGTCACAATCAAGCTACAGTAGCCCATTACAAACAGTATTGTAAGGTGCTTAAAAATGTTATCAGCAAGGCAAAAAGTATGTGGTATGCAAATAGAGTAGCTAATTCACAGGATAAAATTAAAGCCATATGGTCAGTTGTGAAGGAAGTGTCTGGTCAGCAGCACAAGGTTGATGATATAAAGTCAGTTCGCAGTAATAATATTTCTGTTACTGATAAATCAGATATATGTACAGTATGTAACAACCATTTTCTGAACATTGCTGGTGAATTAAATAAAAATTTAGTTTCTACAGAAAATCATATAAATTTCTTAGCGAATGACTTTCCGAGATTGATGTCTGAAATACTCCTCTGTGATACAGACAAGAGGGAGATTGAGTCAATAATTAAATCACTGAAGACTAAGGACTCTCATGGTTATGATGGAGTGTCTAGTAGAATATTAAAGTACTGTGCTGCACATGTTAGCCCTGTATTTGTAATTTTTCCTGTAGGAATGGCCATATTTGTAATTTTTCCTGTAGGAATGGTCAGTTTCCTGAGCGATTAAAGTACTCAGTAGTAAAGCCGCTTTCTTAAAAAGGGAGAAAGGGATAATGTAGATAATTTTAGACCTATTTCTATGCCATCATTGTTTGCAAAAGTTATCGAAAAGGCTGTGTATTTAAGGTTAATTGATCATTTTATATCACACGATTTGCTATCAAATGTACAGTTCGGCTTTAGAAGTAGTTTGACAACTGAAATGCTATATTCTCTTTTCTCTGCGAGGTGCTGGATGGGCTAAACAAAAAGTTTCGGACGCTTGGCGTATTTTTTGATTTAACAAAGGCATTTGACTGTGTTGATCTCACAATATTGCTCCAGAAGTTGGACCATTACGGAATAATGGGAGTAGCTCACAATTGGTTCACCTCTTACTTTAGCAACAGGCAGCAAAAGGTCATTATTCACAATGTTGATAACGGCTGTGATGTGGGATCTGAGTGGGGTACTGTCAAGTGGGGGGTGCCCCAGGGATTAGTGTTGGGGCCACTCCTGTTCCTTATTTATATAAATGATATGCCATCTAGTATTATGGGTAACTCTAAAATATTTCTGTTTGCTGATGACACTAGCTTGGTAGTAAAGGATGTTGTGTGCAACATTGACTCGGTGTCAAGTAGTGCAGTACATGACCTCAGTTCATGGCTTGTAGAAAATAAACTAACATTAAATCACAGTAAGACTCAGTTTTTACAGTTTCTAACACACAATTCAACAAAACCTGATGTTTTAATCTCACAGAACGGGCATATGATTAGTGAAACTGAACGTTCAAATTCCTAGGTGTTCAGATAGATAGTAAGCGGTCGTTGAAAGCCCACGTTCAGGATCTTGTTCAAAGACTTAATACTGCCATTTTCACTATTCGAACGGTATCGAAAGTGAGTGATACGTTGACACGTAAATTAGTCTACTTTGCTTATTTTCATTCACTTATGTCGTATGGTATTATGTTTTGGGGTAACTCTTCCCATTCTAGAAGGATATTTTTGGCTCAGAAACGGGCGGTTCGGGCAATAAGTGGTGAGAGTGCACGAACCTCTTGTCGACCTCTGTTCACGAATCTGGGTATTTTGACATTGGCCTCACAATATGTGTATTCCTTATTGTCGTTTCTTGTTACCAATATTAGTTTATTTCCAACAATAAGCAGCTGTCACTCGGTTTGGCAGAAATCAAACCTCCATTTGGATCGGACTTCCTTAACTCTTGTGCAAAAAGGTGTGCAATATACTGCTGCATCCATTTTCAATAAGCTGCCACTCGAATTCAAAAATCTTAGCAGTAATCCACGCGCTTTCAAATTGAAACTGAAGAGTTGCCTCATGGCTCACTCCTTCTATTCTGTCAAGGAGTTCCTTGAAAAATTAAGCTGATTCTCATTGTATAGCTGATAGCGTTTGCTTAAACTTATGGACTGATTTTCTTGCAGGTTCATGAACATTTATTTTTATCTGTTATTACTTTTATGTTGTAAGTTCATGTACTGACACGTTCCATGACCTTGGAGATTTGCTCCTCAATTTGGTCCTACGGAACTTGACGTGTAAATAAAATTTAAAAAAAAATCCGGTACCAGAACTTTACCTTACTGATGATCCCCTCACTGCAGTGGAGAAATGTGATTCTTAGGACTGGTTTTTGACTCCCGACTGACTTGGCTTCCTCACATTCGTCAGCTTAAGCGGAAGTGCTGGCAGCACCTTAATGCCCTCCGCTGCCTGGGCTACACCAACTGGGGTGCAGATTGCTCTGTGCTGCTGCCGCTCTACAGAGCCCTTGTTCAATCCCTCATTGACTATGGGAGTTGGGTTTATGGTTCGGTGGTACCCTCAGCATTGCGTTTATTCGACTCAGTGCACCACTGTGGCATTTGATTAGTGATGGGAGCTTTTAGGACGAGTCCGGTGACCAGCGTCCTGGCGGAGGCTGGAGTCCCTCCATTGCAGGTCAGGTGTGTGGAACTGCTCGCCAGTTACATTGCACACGTTCATAGTTCTCCTGCACATCCAAATTACCGTCTCCTTTTCCCACCCACAGTGGTTCATGTCACGCATCGGTGGCCCAGGTCAGGGCTTACAATTGCAGTTCGTGTCCGATCCCTTCTATCTGAACTGGAGTCCTTGCCATTACCACCTATACTCAAGATCCATGGTGTATATCTAGGCCACGGCTTCGCCTGGACCTTTCACAAGGCCCAAAGGACTCAGTTCACCCCACGGCTCTCCGCTGTCACTTCCTCTCAATTCTTGACTTGTACTGAGGCCATGAAGTGGTTTACATCGACGGCTCTATGGCTGATGGTCACGCCGGCTTTGTGTATGTCCACATAGGACATATTGAACAGCATTCCTTGCCCGATGGCTGCAGTGTTTTCGTTGTAGAGCTGGTGGCTATACCTCATGCTCTTGAGCTCATCCGTTCATGCCCTGAGGAGTCGTTTCTTCTGTGTACTGACTCCTTGAGCACCCTACAAGCTATCGACCAGTCCTACACTCGTCATCCTTTGGTAGCGACCATCCAGGAGTCCATCTATGCGCTGGAACGGTCCGGTCGTTCAGTGGTATTTGTCTGGACCCCAGGACACGTCGGAATCCCAGGCAATGAACTTTCTGACAGGCTGACCAAACAGGCTACACGGAAACCGTTTATAGAGATTGGAATTTCAATAACTGACCTACATTTGTTTTACACCGCCAGGTTTTTCGGCTTTGGGAGATGGAATGGCATAGTGTCAGTATGCACAACAAACTGCATGTCATTTAGGAGACTATGAATGTGTGGCAGTCCTCCATACGGGCCTCTTGCAGGGACTCTGCGGTTCTCTGCCAGCTCCACGTTGGCCATGCTTGGGTGACCCACAGCTACCTCCTGCTCCATGAAGCCCCGCCTCAGTGTCGATGTGGCACCTGGTTGACAGTGGCCCATATTCCGGTGCACTGTCCCACTTTGACTGCCCTGCGACGAAATCTTCAGTTACCGAACTTGTTGCCGCTAATTTTATCGTACAACACCTCATTGGCTGATATAGTTTTATGTTTTATTCGTGAGGGTGGGTTTTATGATTTGATCTAAGTTTTGGCGCATGTCCTTTTGTCTCTCTGTGTCCTCCAACCTAGGGCTTTTAGGGTGGAGGTTTTAATGTGTTGCAGAGTGGCTTACTTCACCTTTTTATTCTCATGGTCAGCCAACCATGGTAATCTGTTTTGTCATCTTAATCTCTTCTGCCTGTTTCTTGCGTTTCTGTGGTTTTCTTGTCCCCTTTTATCCATTTAAGTGTTTGTTACCCTTCCGTCATTCTTGTGGTTTTTTCCTTTCCCTCCGTTTCGTGTTGTCAGTTGTGCTTGTCTTATTCTCACCCTTGTGGCATTGTTTTATTCGGAACAAGGGACCGATGACCTAGTAGTTTGGTCCCTTCCCCCCTCTTTCAAACCAACCAACCAACCAACCAACCAGTCAGCCTTTCTTCCCACACTACATACATGAGTGGAACAGGAAGAAACCCCAATGAGTGGTTCAGCGGGACATCTCTGCTATGCAACTCATGATTGTTTGCAGAGTATAGATGTAGATTTAGATATAACATGAGATGGGTTACTTTCCAACTCTTGCACACAACGGGGATTTTCCGTAGACTTGGGCTGGGGGAAGGCTTCTGTGTGTGTTATGGTATGTCGCACATTTATCAGAAAATACTGTTCTGACTTGTGTTGTGAATGAGAGGCATGTCATATTGATACACTTGACAAGTAGCCAAAAATAGAAATTTACAGTGTATGACTTCTTATTGAATTATTCAATGTACATTGCATCTGAAAATCTCTCTTATATCTAGGTCAAAACAATTTGGATATAAAAACTACATATCCATTGGATCTGTGTGTGAATCGTTGTGCCTTACACAGGAACTTGCATATCTCTATGTCCTAGACATCTTGTGGAGGTATCACAGGTTACACTTTATGAGGCTTTCTCAACACTTGCATACAGTACTTAATTAGTACTGTATTGACATTGAATCACATAGGACATGATTATTCCCCCTGATGAATTTTCTGGCATGTTAATGTGTAGGTTTCATAGTCACCATTTCAGTGGGGCTGGAGATGTCGCTGAATCATGCCCAATCAAGCAGCCATGAAATTGTTCATTAAGAACAGCATTTTCAGTGTGCCAAATAATAATTTTCATTCACATACCCTTCATAAAGATATTCTCTGAACAGGTATCAAGATAACTTTCCAGCGTATATCATAACATGAAGTGGATTTCTTTCTAACTTTTGCACATAAAAGGGATTGGTTTTTGACCAGAAAACCACTTTTCTCATGATTTAACTTTAATACATCACAAATTCATAAGATTTGATAATTGTGTCAACAAAGCATGGCAGGCTGAAATTTGCTATTGTAGGTTATTGACAGTTAATTCATTCACAGGCACTGGTCTAAATCCTTTAATTTTCAGTTTAATGTGTTCATGCATTATTGACTGTGGTTCCTAAGGTTTAGCTGCAGTGTTTTGAATAGAATTGTTGGAAACTGTTTGATTCATTGAGTGATGATGACACTTGGCTCTTGCATTTTCTTATGTCCACTACATGGTCTCTCTTTGGCACTGCCTGGAACAAAAAGCATGTTTCTTCCAATTAGGCAGAATTGAGTTATGAGTTATTACCTCACCAGATTGATCTTTAAAGACACTCATTACCTGTGTCATTTGCCCTGTCTGTGGACGTTTATGCACCCACACACAGGCGACTAATTGCTCCTGAATAAAGTAAATGTGTCTGGTCACATCAACCATTGTTTCACAGCTGAAACAATACAGTACAGACAATGTACTTTTCGTGAGCTACAAAGCAGGTATGCCAATAAAACAACTACTAGTGTCACCAATTGTACAAAATAATGGGGCATGGGTATGCTTGGACACCATGTGTATCTGTAACAGGTATGAAATTCGTACCTGTCAGTTTCATTAGAATGTATGCAATCCATGAAAATTCATCAAGTGATGTTTAAGTTTTATTTGGACTAAACTTGTATAAATGAAGTTTTTGAGTTGTCAAATGCGGTCTCATTTTGCTTGAGTAGTATGTTGTGTACTTTACAGGGTTTGTTTCGGAATCATGGAGATGCATATTTGAGGTATTTCTCCCATCATCTGGAGGATCTGGTGGCTGATAAAAATGAAAGTAGTCAACGCTGTGCAGCAGAAATTATAGCAGGTAAGAGATTCATTCCAGTAAGAAATTTTTAGAAACTTACTTGCAGAGGCAAACAAAGAATTGACAGACTGCTATGATTCCAATTTTTTGTTTTTGTGTTTTAAATTGTTTATTAAAATAACATTTCTGCTGCTTTTGTGTTCAACTTTAGATGAAGCACATTATATTTTAAGCTTTTTATGTGCCTTAGGAATTATTCGAGGTTCGAAACATTGGCCTTTTGAGAAGGCATCTTCAATGTGGAAATTTTTGTCTCCGGTCATTGAAACTGCATTGTCAAACATGACGGAAGAAACTGTCGGAGACTGGGGTGTCTGTTTTGCCACTGCTTCTGTAAGTTGTGTAAAATTTTAATAGAAACTAATAAATTTTGTCATTTTCTAAATACTCCCACTATTATTTTGATTTTTCTGTTGTTCAGAGGTATTTTCTATTCTATTAAATTTTGATTTTATATGCAAGACCTGTACAGTGTGTAGAATGTGAAGGCAGTGTAGATGTTTTGCACTTACAAGCAAAGTTTGTAGTAGAACAAACAACTCCCCACTAAAACAGTGCGGTCACAGCACTGTTCCAATTTTGTAGAAATCGGCAGTTACGAGCACAATTTATTTGGCTTATTACACTGACACAATAGAAACACACAATAAAATCAGTAATGCGTTTGATGTCGCACAAATAAGCCGGCCAATGTTAAAGTCCATATGTAGTCCAAAATCAAAGCGGAAGTTATCAGCAGATAGTGACCGATACAGTGAATCTTCCATAAAGCGAGCACATAAGAGAATAAGTTATCTGTGCGACAAGTGCATAGTTATAGCCAGTCGGTGGTCACGGGGTCCTGCCAGGTGACATGACATGAGTTCTGGGGATGAGTACTCTTCCCAATGTGTTTCTTGCAGAGACAGTTCATAGGTTGCAGCACTACGGTTGGTGAGAACTGGAGGCAGGGATCGATGTCTGCCAGTGGTGACAGCTCTGTTGCCATCAGAGTCTGCTACTACACTCCTATCCCATAGATGCCACATAGGTGCAGAAGTGGCCCAACTTGTGCTAGCTCCGCTTAGGGTGTGGGGGCGCCACCGCTGGAGCTGTAGCCAGAAGGTCCTGGATCTCCACATCGATGACTTCCAGCTACGCAGGTGGTGCTGGAGTCCAGTCAATGGCGAAAAGGTCATCAGGGGCCCGGCATTGATCGCAAAGGAGAGGAGTTGCCTGTGGCTTACAAAGCAGCGGATGCAGGTTGTACTCACCAGAGGGGCACGCTCACAGTATCTTGAGGTGCAGCTAGTTCTGGTGGTGCTCCAGAGGTGTCTCTCTGCGGAAACCTCATACTTCTGGCGGCCTAGTGGAACCTGGGTGTTGATTGGTACCCATGTCGGATGGCATCCAAACAATTGGACACTCACCAGAGTGCCAGCCTAGTTTTGGGGATGGACTGGGGACCAGGAAAGATGAGTGTCTGATGGTAAGAGCAGAGGGGGGGGGGGGGGGTAGGTGCAAGGCTGCCATTGGGGGAGCAGTTCAACAGGGATCTTCTCTGCAATTCAGGTGGCCAAGAACAAGGTGAGGATATTGTCCGATGGTGTGGATTGTGCCAGGGCTCTCATCTTCTCTTTCAAAGTCCGCACCATGTGTTCCACTTACCCATTGGACTGAGGTTGAAGTGTTACTGTTAGGTATCATATCCCACACTCTTCACAGGATCTGGAAAACTGAGCAGAGGAAAACTGGAGGGCCATAGTCTGAGTGACAGTTGGTGTTTGCCATTGTCATGGAGCCCTTGGGACAGATATTCAGAAATTTGGAGTACGAGTCTACCACAAGCTACCTCATCCAATGTAAGGAAGGACCAGCAAAGCTTTTGTGGAGGCACTCCCAAGGGCTTGATGCGGACAAGCATGAGAACACTTTGAGGGGTGCAGATTGCTATTGTGAACACTTTGTGCAAGACTTGAGCTTGGCCTCACCTCGATGCTTGTCTTGATGGCCGTCCAGTATGCCTGGTGGTGTCTGTTGCATGTGGGATACACACCAGTAATCTACATATAGGAAGACATGAACTGTGGGGTGCAGAGCCCGGGACATAACGACCCAAGGCGGATCAAGTTCTATTTGCTGCAGAGAACACCATCACAGAGTAACAGCTGGTTTTTCAAGGAAAAGGAATGTTCTGAGCCAGTCACGTTCCTCCACTTCGATATGTGGTGGCCACCCATATTTAACTCATTTAGTTACTGTACCGAGATTAGGATGTGCTCTTGTCTGGGCTGCAATCAGTGTAGCATCAAAGGGAAAGTCATGCAGGCCCAATGTAGAGTCTGAATCCAGGTGAAAGATGACAACTTGCTGGGTGTCAAATTCCAGATCAGGGCCAACTGGAAGGTGGAACAAAGCATCAGAGTATGCGTGGTGTCTGGTTGGCTGAAAGATGATGTCATAGGTATTTGCCAGTAAGAGCAATCCCCTATGCTGCAACCTTTGCGCTGTTCAGTCCAGGAGGCCAGAATGTGGCCCAAACTGTGTAAGCAATAGGTTGTTACTATTCAACAGCTAGAATTTGACACCTTAAAATAGGTGTGAAATTTCTTACTATGTAAGTGGTGTCCAGTGATTCTTTTTCAGCCTGGGACTAATTGCATTGGACAGCAATGAGTGTTTTGGACATGAACGCAATATGATGTTCACAGCCATCCGCCTCCTTGTGGGACTGCTTCGCCACGACCCCATGCTGCGAGGCGTCTG
Organism: Schistocerca nitens; assembly: GCF_023898315.1. Taxonomy (NCBI): domain Eukaryota; kingdom Metazoa; phylum Arthropoda; class Insecta; order Orthoptera; family Acrididae; genus Schistocerca; species Schistocerca nitens. The sequence continues at coordinate 277,791,199 of NC_064618.1, read as the reverse complement.
TGGCAAGGAGAGCCATTTCTGGTGAAAATGGGCAAGGCATGATGCCAGTTGGAGAGCCCATTGAAGTGTGAAAAAAGCTACGCCACAGTCCGGAGAGATTGCAAATTATGGAGGTGTTCATCAGTTTATGCCTGTGTTGCTATGATGTCATCTAAACAATTGCAACTTGAAGGAATATCCTGTATTAACTGCTCCATTGGCATGTTGGGAATACCAAAGGGCAGTCTGTTATACCTGTAGAGGCCAAAGAGTATGTTGAGCAACATCAGATTCCAAAATTCCGGGTGCAGTGGCAGCTGTAGGTATGCCTCTGACAAATCGACCTTAGTATAACAGGCACAGTTTTGTAACTTGGAAAACAGGTCTTACGCATGGGGAATGTGAAAAGTATTGATGACGACTTGGGCGTTAACAGACTTAAAACCATCACACAGGTGGAGAGAGCCATCTGTCTTTTTCATCATTACAAGGGGAAAAGCCCACTGGCTCAATGATACAGGGATAATCAACTTGAGGGCTTTCAGCCAGTCCAGTTTTGTCTTAACTATGTCTAGCAGGACGTGCGGAATCAGGTGAGCCTACACAAAGCAAGGCACGAGCCCTCGTTTTAAAGGAATTTCGATGGTTACATCCACAGCCCATCCTGAACTGAGGGTAAACAGATCCAAATAAGAGGCATTCAGATTGTCAATGGTGTGAACTGGAATCACCGTGGAAACCACACACACACACACACACACACACACACACACACTCTAAATTGGAAAACCCAAACTGTTTGAATACGTCTAACCAAAGATATTTTCCACATTACCAGAATTAACAGTCAGAAAGGAAAGCTGTGTGAAATAGTTTTATTGGAGACTTCTATACCTAAAACACTTTTCGCGCACATGTCATGGCCATTCTCTAGTGAGAAGGCTCCAGCACAAGAGAGTCTAATGCAGCATAGGTTGTAGTAGTCGTAAGAGAACATGATCCACCTGAAAAGAAACTTCCTCACTTGTAACATGATACCCAGTTTGACAGGTAGACCAGTAGCAGAACAGCTCAGTGTTTCAACAGAGTGCATTGCTTCAGGAACAGAGCAGTGATGAAATCCTGTGAACGAGACTGAGAACCAGACTCCACATTGTACCCACGGTTCTGGGCGTTGGACAACCTACACACTTTCAGAATGTTTTGTGGGAGACAGCTTACGGAGCACACACAACACAGTGTGCGAAGACCATATAAGAAAAAATCACCATTGCCAATCTGATTCGGTTGCCTTGTAATGCTGAACAAAAAACAAGTAGCCAATTGATGTGGGCAGCAGGAACGAGGATGTTGGTGGAAACACCAAAGACATGAAGGTAGAGGATGCAGATTGGAATTCTATTAAAACAAAGAACACAGAAAATATTATGAAAATTAGTTACAAGAGAGAGAGTGTTCAGAAACTCGGGAAGCGTTGTTGTCCTGTTCATGTGCCTGAAGGCGGTTGCACCAGCACGGCTTGACATGTTTACTGCAGCCACTGACACAAAAAAGTGTCTTCCTATTGTGCCTATGGAAAGTGTTTACTGTCTTACTGCTGGGGATGGCAGATGCAGTGGACTGAATCTCCTACTGGCTTCCGGTTTCGAGTGTGAAAGCTTGAGAAATTTTAGGGACTTCATGTAAGGATGAATTCATAGGCCATGAAGGCTGGGAGTGAACTTCCGTGTCAGGCAAATGTTGGAGTAGGAAATCCCAAATGAAGGAGCCAGCATATGATTGGTGACATTGCTGGATCTCTCCCCCAACTAAGAATGTTTCAAGCATTATGAGCAGGGCCCACCAACCACCTTCAGATTTTGATGATCTAACACTCCAGTTAGACAGAATATGGCATGATATCCCGCAGGAAGACACGAACAACTCTGTCAATCAATGCCAAGCCGAATAACTGCCTGCTTAAGGGCCAGAGGTGGAGCAAAGCGTTATTGACTTGCCAAATTTGTGAAACTCTGTCTCTTGAATAAATCGTTCAGTTTTTCTGAAATTACAATCATTTGATCATCTATACATGTACGTAACATCTAGCACTTTCCATCCCATTTGGATAATTCATTCATGCTGAGTCATTTTATTGTCTTAGAATGTATGCTGCTGTAGTAAGGCCAACTGCTGTTGCTGTTGTTTCAGTAATTGTCGATCAAGAAGCCACTGTTCTTGCTGTTGTTGGAGCCACTGCTTCATGAATTCTGTGTCCAGTATATTGATGTACTGAGAATTCGAAAAGACTTATCACCACTTTAGAAGTTTACAGTTATGGGCACAATTTATTTGACTTATTAAACAGACACAGTAGAAGCACACAGTAAAGTCATTAACATATAATTTCGATATCACACAAACAGGAGATAGCTGACCAGTATTAAAGTCCATATGTAGGGTAGCATCAAAGCAAAAGTTGTTAATAGATAGCGATCATACAGTGAACATTCCATCTAGTGAGAACACAAGAGAATAAGTCACACACACACACACACACACACACACACACACACACAGAAACAGAAACACCTCTTCAGAAAGTGATACAGCTAGTTGCATTGTGTTCCATGTTTGTTATATGAGCTGCTTTGTGCCATGAGAAAAGTAAAATTGTATGCTAGTAAATTATTATTTGTCATGTGGCTGTAATTATCCACATTAAAATACCTGAAGATTAATTGTCTGACCTGTAAAACTGGTAACTTAATAAATAAAGGACACTGTGACACAGGTGAAATTTTATTTTCTGTGTTTAATAATGGCTATGAATGTCTCCTAACATACGTAAGCCTGTCTACCACTTGTATTCAGTGAGTGGTTTGTCTAAACATAGACCATTACTTATATTCCACCCAATATTTTCCGCTCTGTTAACCTTTTTGCTGCTACCGATGTTCTGTTTGCAGTCCGTACTGAGGCAGCTTTCTTTATGGCTGTAATGCTCACCATATGATGGTGCCTGTGCTGAGAGATGGCTTTCCGGCTGACATGAAACACTTATCATCCAATTTTTTTGCAAACTATTAGGTGGAAAAAAAATTGATTTTTGTACATCTTACAGTCTGACATCTTCACTCAAAAGAGTTTGCATAAACTTTGTGTGTGGTTGATTTCAACTCATACATTGCAGTGAATGAAATGTAGCTGAGAGATTGAAATTTTATTTAAAATTGAGAGCAGAACAATGTCTCATTTCATTCTTAAAGTTAGTGGGTTCTATATCTGATGGACAGTTGGGTGCAATACGTCCAGATTCATCTGTGCGTGCAGATTTGCTGACAGCTCTGAAATACTTATCATCAGCTTTTAAGAAAACAATTTGATGAAAAAAAATGATTCTTTGCACATCTTACAGTCTGATGGTATCTTTGCTTGATAGAGGGCTGAACTACTTTTTTCAAATTAAGTAAAACATTATGTGAAATTTTAAATATTTTATAGAGATAAAAACACATCGCATAAACTTGAATGTGATTGATTTTACCTCATACATTGCAGTGAGTGAAATGTAGATAGGATCTCAAAATTTTATTTAAAATTGAGAGTAGAAGGAGATTTCATTTTGTTCATGAATTATTATGTTTTATATCCAAAGGTCTGTTGCTTATGATGTGCCCATTCCCATCCTTGTCCAGTGCAGATCTTGTGGTCATAACAGTAGTCATATCTCAGGAAAGATTCAGGATATTGATATGAGATTTTTTTGTAGATGATAGCATGCAATGTGGCATGTATGTTGTATGATAAATACTTGAAACTTTTTCATTCACTGAGATATGGAAGTAACTTGTCTTCAGCAGTGAGAGGTTGGTGGCTCAGAATGAATTCAGACATCCATAGCACTGTAGAAAAATCCAAGCAGCGCGTATATACATGTCATGGGGGAAACAGCATAGCATGATGTGTATACATGCCCACAGTAGCAAAAGGGTTAAAAGTTTTGAGAAAAGAAGGAAAATCAGTAAGAGGAAAATAAGAATAGGAAAAGAGAAAAAATAACTGATGAGACACTGGGATATCAAGTTAAGGGAAACTAAATAATTATGATAATAATAATAATAATAATAATAATAGCAAATGGTACATAGCTTTTCAGCTGGAAGGTAATGTATTAATTGAAAGACGTGTATGTGCAGTTGTTAATGATATGAAGCTGACTACCATCGATTATCAGCAACAAAGAAGTTGTTAAGTTGTTCTCTCTCTCTCTCTCTCTCTCTCTCTCTCTCTCTCTCTCTCTGGTAGCCCTGTGCCAGGCAATGTGAGTTCTTGTGCTCTCGTAAAGGTAAGTTATTTGTATTGTAATAACCGTTTAATACTCACTAAATATCTGTACTAGTATTTTTTAAGGTTACTATTAATGGTTCACTTTTCTTTACTTAGTATTCCAGAAAATGCGAAAATATCATAGTCAGGTTGTGCAAAAAGATGGTGAAGCCAGGTGGTATCTGTATTTTTGTTTATGTTTTGGTGCAGGAAAGTTAACGAATCCCATTTAATTGTTCTATTTTTCTTTCCAGCAATTTAAGTAGAGTATGCATATTCATTATTAGGTTAATATTTCTGGAAAGTAGCATAAATCTTAAGTTTTGGGCACTAATAGTTTATTTACATACCGTTTGCATGCATTAAAGTTGCAGAACATTAAAAGTTACATTCTATTGTGAATAAGATAATTAACAGATACTGTAGTTATGCGAGTCCTGTGTTCTTGTTTTATTCAGAAGTAATTAAGTTTTTATGTTTTTCTTGTTTTAATTGGTAATTATTAACTTTTTATGGTATACATACATCTGAAGCACTAACCAGTAGGCCTAATTTTTCTGGCTCATAAATAACAAAAACTTGTGTAGTGTAAAGTGTGTTAAGTGATATAACTCTACTTTTTTAAGTGTTGAATCTGTGTGTCAGTGTGTGATAACTGATTATTGTGGATGTTGCTATAGGATAGTCAGACAGGGAGTTAGTATTTGTGGATTGTGGGTTGGAGTTTCACTTGGGTGACTGAAGTAGGGAATGAAGTTCTCCCATGGAACTGCAGGCTCTGAAAAAAAAAAAAAAAAAAAAAAGAAGAAGAAGAAGAAGAAGACGAGAATCCCTGAATGAGAGGAAAAGATTTGTACTCTTCAGGCTGAATTAAAACGTGAAATTTGAACTAGACAGGTCGAAGGGGAAAAAAGATCACGGGAACTGGGTGTAGATAACAAGCAATTGGGTGAATGGGGAACAGCTCTTAAATTACTTCTACATTTGAGCTTACAGTATCAAGTAAATTTGACTTGTTAAGTGAAATAGGAGAGGAAGAGTCTCATCCAACTGTATATCACAGTAGGATGCATCAGACTTTTACCAAAGTAACATAGTGTAGGTCAGGTTTGAAAGAGAGTAGGAAGTAAAGAGTCCAGATGGTCCATGACAAATTAGGGACAGAGTACCAGGTCACAATTATTGTGAAGCCAACTGCTAGCCTTAGCCAGCTGGCAGAGGACTTAAGGAAATTGTCCAACTATTTTAACAAAGAGGATCAGGTTACTGTAGTAAGTGGAGCAGGGAACAATCTGACTAATGACATTAATTACACCATTACGGATGACATGTATGAAATAGGATTAGCAACTCCACATGCAAATGTGACTTACGTTGAGGTCCTACAGTGCCATGACCATACCTGGGTTAACACTGCTGTGAACTGTATGAACACTGAGTTGAGCAGGCTGCTGCTGACTGAAATAAAGTCTCACATGAGTGCAGTACCTGTTGTTACAATTGGGAGATGGGAATATAATAGACACAGCCTATGCCCAAATAGGAGAGGGAAAGATAAGATGGCTGACCTTCTTGCAGAAAATGTTCGGGGGGTCTGCAGTCATGTAACACAAGGTATGTGTGGCTACTAATGTCAGAGAGGTACCTTGTTTAGATTAAAATCAGTATTCAGACACCTTGCTTAAAAAAATAGAAGATCTCCACGAAATACTTAAGAATACACAGAAATGTGAGGTAGCTTATTTCATCAAAATACTAGATGATGTAGTAATGTGGTAGAAGAGCTTCTTGCCTGATTGGAAAATTTAAAGAGCTCTGAGAAAATAGACATCCTGCACCTACCTGAGCACCACACGACCACAGGGTTAGATAGGTTACAAATACAAGATAACAGTCTAGCATCTTACTCTTGCAGAACTAATATGGGAAAAAGGAGGATTTGTTACTTATATTTAGATGGAACCAAGTTCAAAAACATTGAGACAAGTAAGTTTTGTAGTGACCAACACATAGAAGTGTGTGCTTGTGAACTAATACTGAAAAATAGTTATTTTTTTATTGCAACTGTAGGAAATTTTGAAATGTTTAAGAGAAATTATGATTCTGTTGTATGCTGTCTGTCAGACAGCAACAAACAGTTAACTCTGCAGTGATTTCAATGTAGGTATTCTGAAAGCTAATGATGGGAAAAATGATCAGGAAACTATCGCATAAAACTTGTGAATGGCTGATATAAAAGCTGTGTATATGCATTACATAGCTTGAGTGTGCCATCAGAATGATTTTAAATTGCTGTCTAATACCTCAAATCTCTATTCTTGATGAATTATTATTGTCTTGCTACTTTGTTCTGGTGGTTCAGACCCTCTATGCTAATGCATTCCTCGAACATCCATTTCTTCTGGACTACGTTCTATCTTGCAAGGAATGCTAAATGAAAGATTGCATATTCTCTGCTCTGAGCTACGAAATGACATCGCACGACCTCTTGTTTATTTTAAAGTTAATTACTTGTCATTAATGTATACTACAGTAGCTGAAATAGGCTAGCTATATCAATGATGACAGACATCATTTGTTAAAATGCATCTGACTTAAAGGTTGTACAGACAGTCAGACGGTATATTAAAAGGTAATTACATTGTCGCTGGGCTATGTATTCTGGCAGTCCATGACACCTTCAACTGGAGTCATCATGGTGTAAACATGCACACCCAGCTGGTAGACACTGCGCATTCATCACCAACATACCTTGGCCCTCACATAGAATCTGTGCCAAAATAAAATGGCATGAACAGTCTCTAATTTTGCCTTACACATTATTTCTACCTATTTCGCCCCATCACGATCATCTTCTAGTGGGACAATTTTTCGTAGTGGACCAGGATATTTGCCAAAACATCCTGATACACTACAAAACCTTATTTGGATCTTACAGTTTGATCTCAGTGACGTACCTTCTGACACAGGTGGATAAAGACCGCAGGACTCTACTTGATGGTGTTTCCTTTGGTGAAGCTCAAAGCGAGAAAATAACCATACACCTAGTAACAAATGCTCTCTTTGATCATGATCCACAATTATGAGTTGGGTTAAATAAAACTGTGCCTCACAGTATTGATACTCCTCAGTGGATATCGGTTAGAATAATTAATGACTCCCAGACAAATATTTTAAAGAGTATTTTACAAGAGATAACCTGGGATTAAATTTATAATGAACCTATTCCATGATAAATTCATATCATGCTTTGAAATAGCTCCCTATGTAAGATAATGAGAAAGTGCTTAAACCATATGTCACTAGAGAGAGTAAAGTATCTTATGAAAGAAAAAGCTAAATATATTTGTTGGCAAGAACAATTAGAGATCCTGCAGTAGCTGCACACTACAAAAGCTACTCTAAATTATGGAGAAAAATTATCAAAAATCAAGAAACATGCACATAACTTTCAGAAATTAGTAATTCTGACAACAGACTTAAGGCCATATGGAATGTAGTGAAATGAACAAAGGAAACTGGCCACAGAACAGTATAACATCAATATTGAACTGAATCGTATTAATGAAGAGTCATAGGTAGCAAATGTATTAAATAATCATTTCTTAACTATAGTAGAAAGTATAGGGACAAACAGTTCAAGAGAAAACTTACAGCAGTAAGTTGAAAAAGTACTCTCATAAAATTCAGTCATATTGAATGTTTCACGTACTTCACCATTTGAAATTAAGAAAATTATACATTCTTTAAAAAATATAAGTTCATGTGGATTTGGGGGTGTTTACTGTTGTATATTCAAGATTTGTTCCCATGTAATAAGCCCCGTATTACCTGAAATATGTTATGTGTCACTAACTCCAGGCATTTTTCCAGATAGCCTGAAATAATGCTGTTGTTAAATCCCACTGTAGCAAAGTGGTACGTGAGATGTCAGTAACTACTGACGTGTTGCACACTGACATCATTTATCAAAATTTTGGAGAAGGTTGTACATTTGAGAATAGTATCTCTCCTGAGCAACAATAATATCCTCAGCAAATATATATGAAGGTAGTATCTGTTCCCGAAAGAACAGATACCATTGATGATCGTGCAGCTTCCCTAGAATGAAATGATGATTAAATCGAGCGTGCAAGGGATAAGTTCCTGCAGGCGCACTATCCTTTCTTCCCTCGGTGGCTCAGATGGATACAGCGTCTGCCATGTAAGCAGGAGATCCCGGGTTTGAGTCCTGGTCGGGGCATAAATTTTCACCATGTCCCCAATGATGTATATCAATGCTTGTTTGAAGCTAGGGTGTTGATTTAATTATCATTTCATTCCAGGGAAGCTGCTCGGTCATCAATGGTATCTGTTCTTTCAGGAACAGATACTACCTTCATATATAATTAAAATATTGCTACCCGGCCATTGACCTTTTTGTGCGAATGCACACGCTACGCTCCAACTTGTACAGGACGTGGTAGATTAATCTGACACGAGTAATGAGTGTGATGGGCAAACATCTATTGGGCGCACTGCGAATGTAATGGTGTGGACATGTTGGGAATGTGGGTCTCACGGAGAGCGTGCAAGGGATAAGTCCCTGCAGGTGCACTATCCTCTGTGCCCTCGGTGGCTCAGAAGGATAGAGCATCTGCCATGTAAGCATGAGATCCTGGGTTCGAGTCCCAGTCAGGGCACACATTTTCACCATGTCCCAGTGATGTATATCAACGCCTGTTTGCATCTAGGGTGTCGATTTAATTATCATTTCCTCAGCAAATCACAGTTTGTGGTTCAGAAGGGTTTTTATACTGAGAATGCCATTTCCATGTTCGTTCACCAAATTTTACATACATTAAATAACAAAATAGTGCTGGTTGGTATTTTATGCGACGTATCTAAGACATTTGACTGTGTGAATCACAGTATTCTCCAATATAAACTGATGTTTTGTGGGATTGGTGGTTTAGCCAACCAATGGGTAATGTCATATCTAATTGAAAGAATGCAGAAAATTGTACATGGTAATTCAACTAATGCAATAAGAGGAGATTCGTCTGACTGGGGAGAAATACATAACGGGTTTCCTAAAGCTCAATCTTAGGTCCACTGTTGCTCCTCATATATGTAACATCTTCCGTCTAATATACAACAGGCAGAATTAGTTCTCAAAATGAATTTTTCATTCTGCAGCGGAGTGTGCGCTGATATGAAACTTCCTGGCAGATAAAAACTGTGTGCCAGACAATCGAACTTGGGACATTTGCCTTTCATGGGCAAGTGCTGCACCAACCGAGTTACCAGAGCACGACTCTCGTGATGATGTTGGTTGAATTACTAAGTACAGTTTTCTGCATTCTTTTGGTTAGATATGATATTATTCATTGGTTGCCTACATCATTAATCCTGTGAAACTTCAGTGTATCTAGGAGAATGTTGTGATTGACACAGTCAAATGCCTTGGAAAGGTGCATGATATGATAATACAATTGAACAGAGAATCATGGAGGATGATGATGATGATGATGATGATGATGGATATCATCATCATCATCATCATCATCATACTTTGAAAACATTTTTATCTACTACTGATTGTAAAATTAATACTTCACCTCATCCATGGTTTGGACAAGATTCACAATTACAAACTGCTCTAATGGCATCTCTTAACAATACAAATCATCTATCCTGACCACTCTGTAAGCAGAATTTTTTTCTCTCTGTTAACATTTCATGAGCAAAACCTCGTTGCCGTCCATAGAACATTTATAACATTATTTCTCACTAGCAGTGGCCATTAAATGCGCGCATTCGTAAATTATTCAAACCGTACATAATCATTACGGGTATACTGTAGGGGTAACTCATCTCTAAGAAAGAAAATCTTCACTGTTTGAAAATGTACTGTAAGAAAAATATGTGGTGCTCACCCATAATCATCTTGTAGACATCTCCTTATGGAGTTGGGTATTCTGACTACTGTTTCACAGTGTATATTTATTCCCTCATGAAGTTTCTTGTAAATCATCCACTGCACTTCAAAAGGAACTATGATTTACATAACTACAGTACGAAAAGGAAAAATGACATTCATTACTTTGCATTAAAGTTGTCTTTAGCACAAAAACGGGTGCACAAAGATGCATAATTGATATAAAATGTCTGACAGATAGCAAAGCAGAATTTGAAAACAAACTGAAAAAGTTTCTGCTTGACATATACTTCTATTCCTTGTATTATAGTAATGTGCAAAAGATCGTTACTAGGAATTGCTAACTCTTATGTGTATATTTAATAATAATAATAATAATAATAATAATAATAATAATAATAAATACAAAAATAAAACAAAACAAAAATAAACTTGTTAATGATCGGCATGATGGCATATTTACAGAATAATTTGTGATGTGAATGTAAAATGACTTGTTCCACAAAATTTAGATTTATTGTGCAGATGATCCATGGAACATAAGACAAACTAAATAAATGGGGGTGTAATACATTTACAGCTAAATATATACTTTGCAGGCCACAGTATAGTGTGCAGCCAAGGCTACTTTGTATCAGTATTAGCAATTTTCTGTTTTGTTGAACACATGTATTGAGTGAGGGGAAGAAATGACTGTCTATATGCTTCAGTGCATACCTTAGTCTCTCTTATTTAATTCTCTTTGTACAGTAAAACAGCAAAATTCTCATTTAGTCTTCCTCACATACCAGTTCTCTAAATTTATTCACCAGGGTTCTCTGAGAATGTCACTTTTCTCCTGAAGATTCCCATTTAAGCTTAAGCCTCTCTGTTACTTATTTATAAGGGCTAAATGGATGTGTTAAAGCCACAGCAATCAGTTTCTGAGTAATTACTGCATTATCTTATAATGGTCCAAGGATGGTTCTTCCTGTAGGCAGCAGCTACATAAGAAAACATTTTGAAGTGTTGCTTACTCTGTTTGATAAATTCTTATTTATGTTAAGAACTTTAGCAATTCTGTTACATTTCCTTGGGATACACTCAATTTTGATTTCATTTCTGCTGAACATTCACCATCCCACGTACCATACTAACTATTTGTATAAAATACTTCGAGCCATTTGCATATATGTGTGGATACACCATAAGAATATAGATTGGTCATTAGTTGATAATGCTGTACAGTGTCGAGTGCCTTACAGAAATTTAAGAAGGCAAAATCTGTCTTTAACCTGCTTCTGTTATTTGCAAGATCCTGTGCCTGAGTAATGAATGTCATGTTTAATGTTAGTAGTTTTTCCAGAACCTATACATATTCTCAGCTTCTAATTCTCCTGCAGCGATCAATATTGGTCTGTAATTCTGTGCAATTCTTTCTCTTTTTCTTTCTTTTTTCTTAGTTTGGTTATTGTGGAAGATATGCACAGTTTTTTGGTTACTGTTGTAACAGTACTGATGACTTAAGATTCCTTTCTTGCTGCTGGGTTTATCTGACTCCATTGTGTGTGTGGGTTTGGGGGGGGGGGGGACGCGATGCACGCGCACACGCATCGGCTTAAACTTATCAAGCTTTCGATGTATAGTGATGAATGTTTGTAAAGGAACACGGATGAGAGTGAATGGTTATTTGACAACAAAGTACAGAAACATATTAACCATAGGAACTTCACATTTATGAGGGAAATGTAGTATATTAGTGCTCTGTGTGAAAAGAATTCAATTAACTTTTGCTGGTTAAAAACTGTGTGTGTATAAACATGCATAAAAGAGAAGTTATTTTTGATCTATGACATATTCCAGACAGGCAAATGTTTTAGCTTGAGATGTTAGGACATGCCATATGAGTCAGTGAAAATTACTGTTGATTTTTTTAATAATTACATTACTTATTGCAATTGGAAAATTGTCTCACAGATTTAACAACATTCTTGTGCTATATTGTTTAAATGATGGAACCTTTTTAACCACCATAGGCTGTCAGTTTTATTTCTTTAACGTACCATACATATAAATTACATTGAAGGAATAAAACTGATGGCATATGGTGGTTAACATAGTTCCTTCATTTAGATAACACATTCAGGTTGTGAACCCGTGCATAAAGAAATTACAGCTGTGCTGTGTTAATCAGTCTAACATTTGTGTTGTTGTAGTTAAATGAGCTGCATATAATTACTATTTCAGGAATGTCGTGACCCAAATAGACATCACTGGCTCTTAGAGCTTTTGATGAAGGATCCATTCAGAGATGAAGCGTCTTTCATTCAGTGCGGGTAAGATTTATGTAAATAACTTTTTCAGAACTAGTGATATTTGTCGACATTTTGCACAGTGCTAGACAAATTTTGACTGCAATCGTTTCTGGACTGCACATTTCATTTATTTGTTTTCTGTTTTAAAATGGTAATGTCATAATTGTTCATGTATATTTCTTCCCTGTAGAAAGGCCATTAAAAATAAGACTGTCAGTTGGCCACTGTTTTTTACAATTATTCTGTTTAGGGTTTTTGGGACATTTACAAAAGCTTGAATGAATAAGTCCGATTAGAATGACAAAAAATAGCCAAATTACATTTAACTTTTACTGTTACTATGTATTAGAGAGTACCCATTGTCATTATTTGCCATGTTTACAATCAGTGGGAACATGAGAAGGCTTTTGCAGTTGTGGGATATTTTTCTGAGTTATAAAAGCAAACATTTTGCAAACATCACAAAAAAGATTATGTACAGTAAAATTCCTGTGTAATGAATCTTTGGGAACTACCTATACATGTTATGAAATCAGTCAGACTAGCCAAAAGGAATCACTCCCTTGATCACACAGCACCTTTGTGGACTTCAGCAATACAATCATATTCTGTCAGTGCATAATTTATCTTTTATTGTGCCCAAAATTGAGGAATATAACTCTCAAGCATCCTTGTACACTCCCACATAGGTATTCCACTTCCAATTCAATCTGGTCCACACTTTTACCATTCCTGACACTAGTGGAGATCTCAGTTGTACGAGAGAGTAAGCTTGAAAGGTGATCTGTTGGAGGTTAAGCAAAAACAGATTGCTTACACAAAATATTATATCTACTAACAATTAAACTCACTTTCATAACTCAAGTTACATGCTCCTAAGGAATAATTTCAACAGGGTGCTTGGGGACCAACAATGAGTACCGAGGAATGCAATATAAGCAATTAATTGACTGCCACAATTGGCTTGCTACAGTCTGCATCAACCCTTATATTAAGAATTTTTGATAGAAATTGTAAAGCAGCTGTCCTTTCTTGTGTTGTCCATTAAAAATACATAATATGGACCTGAAATAAAATAAAAACAGGAAATGTGTGTAGTTTTACTGGTTTCTCCTTAGAAAAATATAGTGACTTAAAAGAATGGTGTTTAATTAATTCTCAAGGTTAATATGTATTTCTTTTAAATGATTCATAGGGGCTTTGCACCTACTGTTTATATTCAGTACCATTATTTTGCTTTCAGACGATTATATGCTTTGCAAGGTGCCTTAAATCAGCAAGAATGGAGAGTATCTGAACTCTTCCATAGGTTGATGGAATACTTCAAACCATTCCTTACGCATCCATTCCAGAATGTAAGAGACCGGCTAGGAAGGTGAGTTCTCACAGTACATGAAGAATGTTTTGTATATTCAAAAACAAAATCAACCACTACTAAAATTAGGGAATTATACCTGTTGAACCCTCTTTTTCTCTTAAATTATTTATAGAATTGGGAGTAATGTTTCTTTGAATTTCACTCACTCACTCACTCACTCACACACACACACACACACACACACACACACACACACTCTTTTCTTTGATGAACTCGAATGTTGAAGCAATTGTTACATTAGCATAGCATTCGGCAAAACCCCAATTCTTTAATGAATTGAACTCCCATGTATAAAATAGCTTCAAACATCTGATTACTTTACGAATCAGTTAATGTGTTAAATATTTTATGTTCAGTGTGTGAGCTAGAAAAAGTTTGGAAAAAGTCTGAAATTACATTTAAAGTTTGTTGAAAGTTGCTACATCCTTTCATTATACAACACAGGGCGATTACAATGTGGGTAATTTGCAGTGCATTTTAAGCAGAAGCTACTTCCTCATGCAACTCAATGTTTATGACATAATATGTCCTAATATGTGTTGTACAGTTATATAATTTTGCAGCCACATTCATTCAAATTTCAGGATACGACGTGCGTAATATGTTACAAGTAGAGTTAGTGCTAATGAAGTACTAAATTAAGTCATGTGTGATACTGAAGTTTTGCTGCAGGAACAGTGAAAATGTGGTAAGGGATGAAAAGTTTGTTACAAGTCACTAAGTGCTCCCTTTCTCAAATACAGGATAAATATCCTTCGTCATCTGCCTGCTGCTCTCTCACTAGCTGTGTAGAACAAGCAGCTGACACTCCTCCTTTCAGTACAGTCAAAAGTAATGGTGAGTGTCGACAGCATCGCAACACGAAACACTTAAGTATGCCACTGGCCCACATCTAGACCCTTACCACCTGCAGAAATGAGTACTCTTGTTGAGAATTTGTCCAATTTTGAAGTCAGTTCAATTGTGACTACAAATGGGTTCAGACAGACTGCAATTAAAGTGTGGTAGATGTTCCTAAAAAAGCCAAAGTACATAGTACAGATTCCCATTGTTGGCAACATGACATAATTTGTTGCCTGCTGACTACTCCCCTCCCCACACTCTAGTTCTCAGCCAAGCTGGTATTATTGTTCCCCCACCAACACTTCCGTGGTCCTGTGCTTGAGCAACTATTAAACACAGACTGCAATATCTTCTTGGGTGCAAGTCATAGTAACAACAGCAACTAATACATAAGTAAAAGATCGCATTCATGGTTCAGCCCAGTTCCCAAACTTCCACTCATTCTACCATCTTCTGACATCTGTTGGTACTATCTCCACGAAGGGTCTTGGTGCTGTAATTTATTCTCATGACAACAATTACAGTCAATTTAATATGATTTATTTCATTTGTTAGACTTTTCATTCTGGATAAATTTTCCATCTTGCTTCATCTGAATGTCAGCATCATGCTCTAAAGCTGATTAAAAGCTGGTAACATTTTACCCCAGAAGCTGGTAACATTTTATTCAGTATTCTAATACATGAACGGTGACCAAATTTCTCATTTGCAGCCCACAGAGTAAATCAATACAATTTCTCATAATCAAGTAAAATATTGATCATTGCTCAGAATCAAGTAATGTTCTTGTAGGACGTTTCTGCTTTTGAATGTTACCTTCACTTGAAGAGCAGCATAGTGTTTGTATACTGTATCCATATGTGTATGAGAACTTATTGCAAACTTGTTCAAACACTTTATTTTACAATCCAATGAGCAGCAATTTATATTTTGTTACATAATTTTTCTGTTCGAATACAACAAGAGTTTATAAGGTGGTAGAATTGGTGCCATTTCCTCCCGTGTTTCACAAAGTTGTCAAATTTCAAGCAGAGCAGAGTTACTTGTTTATCCCTTGCAGTAGTGCCGCTCAAGTCAAATGTCACATGATTGTTTGAGCAACATTCATACTGTATCGAGCGCTTCGGGCTGCAGGAAATAATGAGCCCGTTCAAAGGCGAGTATCTTTTGCTCAGTCCTGCCTCTCTGATTTCTTAAAAAAATGTGCATGTGACCTCAGTAGCCAAATCTTCATCTAGAAATCTAAGACAACCCCTGTGTATGAGTACTCTGTTAAACAATGTCAAAATGTTAAACTCAGCAGCAATAGTTTAATCTGTGAACATACGGTGACCTTGTATTTTTCAAATGGTGAATTGGGGAAAAAAACTTTGTCTTGTAATCTGGTAAATACAGTACACAGTTTGTAATTGAAGTACTTTTTACAGGAGATTATACCTCTGAATTGGTAGATCATTGCAGCTTTTTAAATTTTTATATTCAATCAATAACTATGAAATACTGAAAACCAAATTTTTGTTTTCTCTGGAAACTGTTACATTGGCAGGAAAGTGAACCATCAACCAGGTTGCTTTGTTAGCAATATAGATAATTGCCATAGTGTCAGAAGCTGGCTGAATTTTTTGATGATTTGTGTGTGGGATATATTGCATCAAGTCGATGTTTGGTAATTCTTACATTACTGAGGAAGCTACACAGGAAAGGGGAAGTGTACTTCCATGTCGCATTCCTTTCTAAATTACATCACAATAATTAATTTGGCCGTTCTGTTGGGACGGGAGGAGGAGAGAGCAACAAGTTTTGTGCACATATGTTTGTAATGAACCATGGACCTTGCCTTTGGTAGGGAGGCTTGCGTGCCTCAGCGATACAGATAGCCGTACCGTAGGTGCAACCACAACAGAGGGGTATCTGTTGAGAGGCCAGACAAACGCGAGGTTCTTGAAGAGGGGCAGCAGCCTTTTCAGTAGTCGCAGGGGCAACAGTCTGGATGATTGACTGATCTGGCCTTGTAACACTAACCAAAACAGCCTCGCTGTGCTGGTACTGCGAACGGTTGAAAGCAAGGGGAAACTACAGCCGTTATTTTTCCCGAGGGCATGCAGCTTTACTGTAGATAGCTGCACCAAACCAGTCTCAGGACTGAAGACAACAACATGTTTGTAATTAAATTTGTAGTGATAAGTCATTTTAACCTTATTAACCACACACATTATGCAATATACGATTATTACACTGTTTAATTTTCTTTGAAATTTAGCCTTCATTTTTAGAACTCGTTAATTCAAAGATGGAGTTGATGCAGATTTCCATGCAGGCCTCTTCAGCTCTGCACGACTGCTGCGACATGACCAATTCGAACCTACTTCCAGTATTTGAGCCTGGTTTCCCTCTACTTACCGCCTACCCCCCCCCCCCCCACCTGCCCCTCCCCAATTACCAAATTAACTAATCCTTGATGCCGCAGATGCATCTTATTAATCTAACACTTACTTTGCTGTTTAACTTAATTTCTGCTTTATCTGATCTTCAGCATGCTTTTCAAGATCTTCTGTTCTCTTCTTGTCTGTAATGGTTACCATCCATGTTTCACTTTCATATAAGGTTGGACTCCAGACATACACTTATAGAAAAGATAGCATAATACATAAATTTATATATTACGTTACAGTTTTAAGTACTTTTCATGCCGTTGGTGGTTTGCATGTCATATCCATCATTTACCATCATATGTTATTTCCCTGCCCAAGTAGTAAAACATGTCCATTGCTTTCCGCATCTTGTTTCGTAATATAATCTTCCCAATATCACTTGATTTAATTCAGCTACATTTCATTACTATTAATTTTTAATTCAACTGTTCTTTGATGTCCTCAGCCATTTACGATATGATTACTGCGTCATCAGCAAATCATAGTTTTTATTTCATTTCCTTGAACTTTACTTTATTTTCAAAATTTTTCTTTAATTTCCATAACCAGTTGCACTGTACAGGTTGAGTAACACATGGGCTAGGTTACAACTCTTTGTCTCACTCACTGTTCAACAAATGCTTCCCTTTCATATCATTTGACTTTATAACTATAGTCAGGTTTTTATACAAGTTTCAGACGACTGTTCACTCTTTGTATTTTATCCCCTATAACTTCAGAATATCAAAGAATGTATTTCATTTCAGATTATCAAGATTTTTTTTTCTGAATTTACAAATGCTATAAATGTGGGCCATTCTTCAACATGCCCGCTAAGATAAATCGTAGTGGTAGTAATGCTTAAGTTGGTTCTGTCTTCCTCTGGAACAGAAACAAACTGATTGATCTTCCCCAAGGTTTGCTTCAAACAAGCATTCTTCTAAAGATAATTGGTATTAATATTTTGCAATTGTGATTTATTAAAATGATGGTTCACTAATCCTCTTACCTGTCATAATTAACCTCCTATTGAGATTATTGCATTCTTCTTAAATCCTGAGCTATTTTGCCAGTTTCATATATCCACCATATCAGATGGAACAGTTTTGCTGCCATTGGTTCTGACAAGAATATCAGTTATTGTGAAGAAATTTCGTGTACTTAAAGTGCTTTGATTAAATTTACGTCTTTCAGTACTCTTGTACAATTCATTTTGCATTATGCATCACCCGTCTCATCTTCATCCACTGTTTCGTTCTGATATCGTCGTCATATTTCTTTCCTTTGCATAATCCTACTATGTGTTTCTTCTACATTTTAGCCTTCTTGTCTTCGCTTACAAGTGGACATTGTCTTCCTATCATCACTGGTTTCTTCCATATTTGTGGTATATGCAGGGCTTGGCCAAAAATGAAAGTGTTAGAAGTAGAAGCTCCAGATGGCAAAGAGTTTAGAAAAATAGCATTTTTGACACGGGTCAGGCGGAGCACAAGCTGTTTATGTTAGTGTACTTTCCAGGCAGCTGTTTTCGCAGCGGACGGAGTGCACAATGGTAATCTGAGGGTCGGGATTAGAGATCATATGTGGAAACTTTTTTTTATTTATATTTTTTGTGTTACTTACACTGCAGGTAAACCATAATAATGCTCAATATGTTATACTTATTAATATTTTGTAAAAGGCATGAAAATAAATGCAAAGGAAAATTTTTGATTGCAAATAAATTTCCGGGAAGTGATTGTATGTAATGCATCCATGAGAACTCCGCAAGTAACTTTCTAAGAAGGTATTGTAATTAAAACGTACAGGACTTTGTGTTCCACTAGTTTAATTTTGCCTTTGAGCAGCCCTCAGCAACTAATGAAACACTTCGATGTTTGTTTCAATAATTTAAGCAAGAAGCTTCAAAACTACTCTTATCTCATGGAGAGAGAAAAAGAAATCACATCCCAGGAACACTACATCAGAATACATTCCATTGTAAATCATCAGCTATCCTCTCCATTATTTGCTGAAATGATGCATTATGCATGGTTTACTGCCAAACTGTGCTGTGACAGAGAATTTGTAATTATAAAAATGCAGCATTTGTAACAAGTGCAAGATGCTGAAATAATTATGACCTTCCCTGTATTTGCAGTGAATATCATCCAAGCACTTTTAAATCAGCAACTGTAAAATAACAAAAGTACATGCAAAGTTCTTGTGTACGCTTTACAGTCCCTTCATGAAAATTTATTTGCAATACCAAATTTCCTTTACTTTTCCTTCTCATGCCTTTTATGAAAATTTTAATAAATGCAATATAATGAGTGTTATTTTGGTTTATTTGCAGTGTAAGTAACATAAAAACAGAAAATAAAAAAAGTTTGTGCACCAGGATTGAGCCTCGCTCCTCAGACTCATGTGCAAACTATGCTTACATAAATGACTCCTGCTGCACCTGATTCGCGCCAAAAAAGCTATATTTTTCTTAACATATGACCATCTGGAACTCCCACTTCTGTCACATTTCTGGCCGAACCCTACATATACCATAAATTTGGAAGAAATCAGTGATGATGAGCTGGCGATTTCCCCTTTTTAGTGCAGCCCGCTTATCTTCAATTTTACCATTTGCCAAATTGCGCTTCCTCTCTGTCTCATTTTTTGTGTGTCTCTTTATTCCCTTTGTCCATTTCCTTTTATACATTTTTTGATTTCTTTTTACATCAGCATATTTTAATATACTGTGTGTAATCTAAGGACATGTGTTAGGTCTGTGTCTCGTTGCCAAGTTTTTCTTTGCTGTTTTTGCTATTTCACTTGATACACATCTCCTTTACAATGAGGCACCTATTGCTGTAGGGCTAACATAGTTCACGAGGTATTATGTCATGAACACTGAGATGTGTGAAAAACTGCCACCTTATGCATGGATTTCAAACTTATTACTCCTTTTCTACCAACTCTCACAGTCAGTATCCACATGCCACTGAATGTACTTACACAAATACATCATTGTGCAACACACAGTTACAGAGATGAGAGTTCATAAACACTGACGCATGTGAAAAATTGCCACATCATGCATGAAATTTTAATACATTTATTCTTTAGTACTAAGACACTCTCACAAGTGGAGTAGAATTTAGGAAATCCTAGACTTGTGGCAGTGCTTTTGACAGCTTTCAACTTCCAAGGGCAAATAGCTGTAGGTGAAAACAGTAGCCGTTTACAGAGATATGATGAGGCGTTGCCATAGAGACGTTTACAAAATCACATTGTAGGCACGTGAAGTAGCTGCACCCAGCCTACAGAAACTATCTGGGATTGTCTCTCTTAATTTCGATAACGTACTTATACGTTTGTACATTATGTGTATTTTTTTGTACAACTGTTTCGTAATTTAAAAGACGTTTTCACAAATACGTGGAAATGAAATCTTTTTGATACTTCAATACGAACACTATTCATTTGTTGTTTCTATTTCTGATATAATATTGGCATAATGAATATCCAGGCAATGCTGGTTTTTTCACCTAGTAACTAATAAATCATCTGCTCCTGGAAATGTTTTGCAGATTAAAACCTTGTTTCTAAATGTGTGTATTACCTTTGTGTTTTTTATCTTTAATCTTCTGGTGTCCTTGCAAGTTTCTTCAATGTATGCAGTCTTGATTCATGATTCTTAGTGATGATTGCAGGGTTCTAAAATTCGTCATCTGTCATCTTTTCCCCTACTGCGTGTACTCCTGCTACTTTTCCTTCAGTTTCTTTTCACACTATCAGATTACAGAATGAAATTTTCATTCTACAGCAGAGTGTGCGCTGGTATGAAATTTCTTGGCAGATTAAAACTGTGTGCCGGCCCGAGACTCGAACTCGGGTCCTTTGCCTTTCACGTGCAAGTGCTCTACCAACTGTGCTAACCAAGCACGACTCACGCGCCGTCCTCACAACTTTAATTCCGCCACTACCTTGTCTCCTACCTTCCAAACTTCATAGAAGCTCGCCTGCGAACCTTGCAGTACTAGCACTCCTGGAAGAAAGGATGTTATGTTACCACCTTAAGCTGCTGATAAAATTCTTTATATACATAACCAATTTTGGTTGCTTGACCATCATCAGGTTCATAAAAGTATTCACAGCATCACGTTAGGTGAAATATAAAATCATTAACATCAGATCATGAATTAGACACAGCTATCATATCATAAAATGAATTACAGCAACAGTGTGTAAAAACAGTGGTAGGTATTGCACTCATTCAGATTGTAATTGCAGTCAGCATTAATCCTTTTTAACGATTCATACCACATAGAGCCGGCTGCTGTTTACTCAGTTTTACAGTGATCACCTGTGCAGTCTGCTCTGTGGTATGGATCTGCAGTTGGAACATAAATGAGTGCGTATGTAGCTATTTTTGTAGATTGATGATGTACTTCATACAGGGTGGTGCAGTTAAAAGTAGCCCACCTCACCTTTGAATGCGAATGCAATATTTTGGCTTTTGGAAAAGAGTAAACAGCTACAACAAAGGACAGTTTTATGCAGTACTTAATTGTCAACATTATTCTGTCAGCATTTCAGTGTGTTTCATCAGTGGAGTTAGATGCTCTCTTTGTGGTCTGCAAAATGACCTTCTCAATAGAAGAAAGAATTGAAATCATGGAAACATATGTGAAAACAGGTTCAGTTAAGGAAACTTGGGAAATTTTTGGGGTCAAGTGTCCGGGTATAGGTCTACCAGCAAAGAGAGAAATACAGATTGTGAATAAAAATTGGTGTACCTCTGGATCTGTGCAAAGTGTAAAACGACAAAGAATTCCTTCAGTTTGCACACCAGTAGTTACTGGAGGCATTTGCTGAAAAGAATTATTCAGATCCCAAAGACGTCTACACATAAATTGGCCTCTGCAGGTGCATGTAAGTACGAGCAGTTGTCAGTGAATATTTAAAAAGTCGTAATTTGAAGCCTTCTCATGTGACAGTTGTGCAGAAATTATGGGAAGATGACAGTCAGAAAAGTGTAGATTACTGCACGTGGCTTTTGAATGACTTCAATTATCGTTTGTTAGACCCTATCCATTACATGATGAGTGATGAAGCATGGTTCCATCTTTCCAGTCATTTGAATTCACGGAACATGAAGTACTGGGCAATGGAGAACCCTAACATTGTGTACCAGCAACCAGCCCTTGATGAAAAAATTGTTGTTTGGTGCGATGTAGCAGAAACGCCTATCATTGGACTGACATTTTTTGACACTACTCTCAAGATGGTTGCACATATGGAAATTTTTGATACATTTTGTGCTCAGCACACTGTCTATGGAAGGCAGTAGTGCTTATTCTTGTAAGACAGGCCAGCATGCCTCACGTCTTAAGTTATCCCTGAAACAAGTCCATGATGTGATCTTTGAGGAACAAACTGTCAGCAAACATTTATGGCCACCACATTCGCCGGATCTAATGACGTGATTTTTGCCTGTAGGGACACTTGAAAAGTAAAATCTATGAAACAAATCCACACACAATGCAGGAACTGAAAGACAGTGTCTATCGTGAAAACATCATCAGCCATGAAGTTGCCACCATAGATATCCGAACTTTATGCCAGGTGTATCTGAATGTGCTTAGACATGCACAACTGTGTATTGATGTTGCTGTGGGTCATTTTCAACATCTTCTATAAATGTATTTTTCACTGTATTTTTTGTTGTCAATAAAAGGCAAGCCCATTTCAGCTCTTCGTTTCTGTAATTTCAGTGCATTTTGTTTGTACTTACACAGACTACTTTTATCTGCCCGACCCTGTGTTATGATAACAGTGCCTAATTAATGATTTTATCATTTGATGTTAATGATTTTATATTTTGCTTAATATGATGCCGTGAATACTTTTATGAACCTGATGATGGTCAGTCAGCTGAAACCAATTGTGTAAATGAAGAATTTTATCAGCAGCTCAAGGCATAATATTACATTTTTCAAGTGTAAAAATTTTGTTTGTATTCTGAAAACAGTAATGTATTACTGGACTTCAAAGCTTTTTCTACTTTTAGGTATATTTGTGCTGAATAGAAACATGCCAGTAGTATTATAATAAGATGCAACGATTTTCCAGGTTGTTTTTCATTATTATTGTACGTAATTTTGTAATAGCTAAATAAGTCGGTAGGAATGGTTGCCAGATTGAAGAAAATGCTTTTGATGCCTCTTTCATAATAAGAAATTTGAGTCAGTATTTAGTCTGCAGGTGTTCTTTTGTCTGAATCTGTAGTCAGTTTTTGCAATCAAAACGGTCAGTAAGTCAGTAATTTTAGCCTTCGGTTCAGTTTACATACCTAATTATAAATTTTTTTTAAAATTTAAATTGCTCTGGTGCAGGAATCATTCATCTGAAATTGATGAAACTTTCTGGTATTGTTAACAGTAGACTTTTTTATATTTAGAACATTCATGATCACATCAAAGGCACTTATAGTGTGGTATACTTTAATAAATGTTCAAAATAAGAATCCTGCACCATTTTGTCTCCTTGTGAGGTTTCAGCAGTTCCTTTATGTGACAGTAATCTGGAACAGTATGTGCTGCTATATCTTCTCACCGGCTTCAGAATCAGTAAATACATATGCACTGAAACAGTCTTCAATATTCTATGTTTATTCATATACCACTTTACACTTGTCTCCTTTCGATGACAGAAGATAGTTATTTCTGATTTCTACTGCTGAGCTCATTTTCAGAAGTGAACTGAAAGCACATCAGCAGAGATGTCCCTATGTTTCAACTGATAAAGGAGTATCACCCGTGATCAACAGCTGGCAGACTAATACCATTTTACCTGTGGGAATTCAGCTGGCAACTTTGTGGTTGGGTTACTGTCTGTGCAGCTGACAAGGATGTATTTGAGTTTAACTGCTTGAGGGATCAAACTTACCATTACATCCTTTCTCTCAGGGTATTCACTCTTGCAGCAGAGTGGGAGAGCCTCTTTGGAGATTAGGAGATAGAGGAACCAGTGATAAGTTGAGCCTTTGAGTTGTTCTCCAAGACGCGATTGGATAATGTATTGCTTGCAAATAGCAAGGATCCAGATTTGTGTCATGCTCCTAAGCCGAGACAGAATTTATCTTAACACAAACATTTATCACACAGTATACTCCTGTAAAGAGTTGTGTTGTTAAGTTTGAATTGTCAAGAGTTCTGGCATGTAGCCTGTAATCTGAAAATACATCAGTTTGGCAGTTGCGATTAAAATTTTATCACTTACCAAATGAATGAATATAGTTTTGTCTGTTGTGACTTTCTTTCAGAAGACTAGTATGAACCTGACAGTCATATGTGGTGCGTGTTGATATTTTCCACCCTGTTGGTAAAAATTATTTCTGACATGAAGATATAAATTTCATTCTAAATCAGTATCTACACATAAATACTCCTCAAGTCACCATGGTACCTTTTACCACTACTAGTTGTTTCTTTTCATATTTCACTTGCAAATAGAATGAGGAAAGAATGACTGTCTATATGTCTCCGTATGAGCCCTAATTTCTCATATCTTATTTTCATGGTCCGTATGCAAAATTTCTGTTGGTGGGAGTAGAATTGTTCTGCAATCAGCTTCAAACAACGCTTTGCTAAATTCTCTCAAGAGTGTTCCTTGAAAAGAGTGTTGCTTTCTTTCCAGGAATTCCCATTTGAGTTCCCAAATCATTTCCGTAATACTATCTTGTTGTTTGAACCTACAAGTAACAAATCTAGCATCCCTCCACTGAATTGCTTCAATGCCTTCCATTGTAATGAGATCCCTAAATGATGACTATTTTCACCTTCCTCCTTTTTAGTACTCCCCCATCATTACTTGTTTAGTAATCTATCTGGGCATTACTTGTTTAGTAGTCTATCTGTGAAATGCATATGTTTCTGGAATTATTTTTTCACTTGATCTTTCATTTCCAGCGTCATAAGCAATATTTTAGAAACTGACATTGTGTTTCCTGATGGACCACGGACAAAATCACCACACATTTCAGATTTTGTTGATAGTATTCTACCCCAACTGGAGATCTTACATCAGACAAGTGAAAAAACAAATAGTCCAACAAAAAATCATGTTGTACAGAAAGGTAAGATAAATAATTGATTTAGTTTATTTTTAATTTTACAAGAAAATATTTTTTTTTTTAAATTGTGTGTGTGTGTGTGTGTGTGTGTGTGTGTGTGTGTGTGTGTGTGTGTCTGACATGTTATAAATAGCAGCAGTAATATGAACCAAAGATTGTTGTTAGAATAATGTAAATACAGGAAAAAATATGGTTAATATTTTACCATGTTAGCTTTGGCACTACTGAACAAAGGCGTACAACTCCTGAGTAGCATAAATTTTTCTGTCATATTTTGGTGGGATGTTAAATCCCAGCTTTTTTTGAAAGCTGTTTGTTCTCAATTTTAAAGCAAGTACAAGTGTGTACCTATGAACCTAGCAGTTTCAATATGAACACAGCACTAACAGTGAGTACATTATTACCACTCCCATGCCACATTGTTAAACACATGATTAAAAAGCTGCTTATAAAGTATGCCACTTAGGGACACTTACAGGCAAATGCGAGAGACAGGTCTCCTGGACATGTAGGTATGTCCATGGTGGGAATTAATAAATCCTCAGAAATGAAATATTTGGGACCCCTGTACATGTTCAAAAAGTAAACTGTGTATTTCGTGTCACGAGTGCACTTAAGTAAATTGATAAAAACAAGTGAAAAATTGATAAACAGAGTCACGTACAAATCAGGTAGTTGATAAAGCCAAACATTTACTTAAAAATTTAGAAAATTGCAATATCATTTTTCTAAGTAAAAGGCCAAAGTTCAAAAGGTGCTAACTGACAGTTACGACAGGCTTATAAATACTGAATATAAACATAATATAATAGACGCAAATAATATAGAAAAACTAAAAAATACACTTATGGCCATTAAAATTGTGACACCTAGAAGACAGCATGCAACAAATGTCAGATAGGCATGAAGTTTACTACATGCTTGGATATCCAAATGATTTAACATTTCAGTACAACCATACTAAGTTGGTGGGTGGAATGCCATCTACATTCTGCACCATATTTGCATGAATGTAGACTGCAGGTGATCGTAGTCTGCACCTAAACTTTTGATAAGAGATTATTGGAAAAAGTAAATCTTGAATATAAGCCACACTAATGAATTTATCTTTAGTTGCAAAGAACTTCTGCTTCTTCTTCTTCTTCTTCTTCTTCTACTACTACTACTACTACTACTACTACTACTACTACACTAAATTATTTTGGGAATTCAACGTAACAGTTGATAAACTTCAGGTTATCAGCTAGACATTATGCAAAGGAGTACAGAAAGTGGGGAGCTGGATGTAGATTTCACGTAGATAAAAAAAAAAAAGTAAAGCTCTTTTAATAGTTCAAAAAGTCAGTGTTCATTTTGATAGCGAAAGTGAAAATATCCAGATGTGCAAAAAGACTTGGTTGAAGAAATGACTCCAATTGTGAAGGCTGCAAAATAATAAGTAAAAGAAACATTTAGGCAATGGAATTTAATAGTTTCATATGGGTGAGTTCAGTGATTTATGCAATTGAATAAACTATCTGTTTGTCACAAAACTACAATTGGGAAAATACTGCCTCAAGATTTGAAAACAGTTTGATATTTTTTTAAGTGTTACATGATCCACCTCATGCAAAAAATTTTATTTACATTCCCAAACAGGGAACACAGACCAAACACCACTCTATTTTGGTGTGTTGAACAGTACTAATTAAATAATGTAAATGAACGTAGTGTGCTAAAACATACATTTGGTACTGAACAGCAGTGGTGCAGTTGTTTCTTTCTTGAAGAACAGCTACTGTATTCAAAGACAAGGTATAAGTTTTTCTGCTATTTTCTTCTTAAATCTGTAATGGCTTACAGAAGTTACTGCAGTAACTTGTAGTGGTATTAATTTGAACTTACAAGAAACATGTAAGTGACATTCTGAAATGGTGAATTATGATCTGAGAGAGGAAAATGTTAATTAAACCCACACCATGATTTTTCAAGCTAGAATTTAGGAAAAAGGGCTGGTCTATATTCACACAAATATTGTGTACACAATTATGGAAAGATTATACAGTGAGAGTTTCTCATTCAGAAATTTCATTTGAGTGTTGCTTGTGTGTGCAAAGATTGTTTTACACTTTGTCTAAGAAGGAGAAACATCTACCAGCATCCATTGTAATTGGAAAATCTCAGGATTGTGGCCTATAAAGACTGCAGTTTACATTTGTGTGTTATTATTACTTGTGTTAGTCAACTAGTTGAGATACCACGCCTGCCATGTGAATATTGAATTATGAGTTTGGGAAGGCTACACCCAATGTTGTGCAAGATCCAAGTGGCTCCACACAAATAGTACCCAAGAGGATAGACATATTGTTTGCTCACTCATGCGGGATTATTCAGCCACATCACGTACTGTGAATGATGAAATGGGATTGTTTGCAGCAAGATAAGTATCTACATACTCAGCACAACAATGTCTAGAACACAACTGGGAGTGATCATAGCAATCATTGTTGGCACTTCCTTTGATGAGGCAGCAGAGATAGGTATGCCAAACAACAGGACTGAAGACACGAGTGACACCACATAGTCTTTTAAGATGACTCATAGTTCTGTGTAAGTCCATACTGGACATGTCTGTGTGAAGGGTTCAAGGAAAATTAATATCTCTAGATTTTATTTGTTATCGTTTGTGGCCATCATCTGGCAGGATGGTATTTGCTGCCATTGTGTACACAGCACTTTCAACACTGGTTTGCATAATAGTAATTTAGAAAACAGTTGATACATTTCTTGCATGTTAAGGCTGGTGGCTGTGCCCTATCTTCAAGGTCTCTGTAATGTTATCCTTAGTAGGGTAAAGCAAGACCGCTTGTTGCCTGTGCTGTCTTGACCTTCCTCAATACATAGTGTGTTTGACTATTGTCCTGACCAAAATGTTCTCCAAATAATTGTAGCCCTATAATGGCCTGTCTCCCACCAGGCATCTCCGGCTCCCTTTTTGTTGATGATTTTGCCCCTGTTGCAGTTCTCCACGGACCTGTCTCACTGACCGGCATGTTCAGCGATGTCTTGGTCATCTTTACTCCTGGAGCATCAACAATGGGTTTCACTTTTCCACTGACAAAACCATCTGTATGAATTTCTGGAGACGCAAGTGGTTTGTCCCACCATCTTTACATCTTGGGCCTGTTGCCCTTCCGTTCGTTGAAACTACGAAATTCCTGGGGCTCATGCTTGATAGGAAACTTTTCTTGGTCCTCCCATGTGTCTTACCTGCCAGCCTGCTGTACATGGTTCCTCAATGTCCTATGTGTCATCAATGGTACTTTGTGGGGTGCTGATCGAACCGTCCTCCTCCCGTTTGTACCAGTCCCTTGTCCGTTCGAAACTAGCGCTCTATTTGTGTGTCGGCATGCCCATCCCTCTTACACTATCTCAACACTATCCACCATCGTGGCATCTGTTTGACCATGGATGCCTTTTACACTAGCCTGGTTGAGAATCTGTATGCTGAAGCTGCTGAATTACCACTGCCCTACCGCTGTGACTTTCTTCTCAGCAGTTATGCATGCTGTTTGTCTGCCACGCTTGGCCACCCATCCAACGTCTCCTTCTTTGATGATTCCTTTGACCATCAGTATGGGGTGCGTCATTCTTCTCTGGTACCTCCTGGAGTCCGCTTTCGGCACTTGCTACGGTGGCTTAACTTCACACCACCTGCGCCTTCACCAGTGGGTGTGAACCCTTCACCACCTTGACTTCATAAAGCGGCCCATGTTAACCTTGGCCTTCGTCTGTCACCTTCAGTTTGACAAGCTTCGCATGGAACTTCACGATAGTACCTTTGTATACACTGATGGCTCTTGGACTGACCTTGGGATTGGGTGAGACTTTGTCATTGGCACCCATGTCTTTCAATATTGGTTTCCAGTACACTGCTCAATATTTACAGCCGAGCTCTTTGCCTTGTATCACGCCACGGAGTACATCCAGCGACACAGCCTTTTCAATTGTGTCCTCTGCTCAGACTCAGTCAGCGCCTTTCAAAGTCTGTGTGTGCTTTACACCGCCCATGTCTTAGTGCAATGGGTCCAGGAAAACTGTCACTTGCTCATTATTGGTGATGTTTTTTTGGGTTCCTGGTCATGTCAGTCTGCCAGGAAACCAGGCTGCTGCCAAGGCTGCAGTCCTCGTACCTCAACCCACGACTATCTATATTCCCTCCCGCCAGGAGGAGGTCATTTTAATTAGGCTGCGTATTGGGCACTGCCTTTTAAGCCATCGTCATTTGTTAAGTGGCGCTACCCCACCACTTTGTACACATTGCGCCCACGTTTTTGCTGTCCACCGCTTCCTGATGGAATGCCCATTTTTTAACCATTTACATTCCTGCTTGGGTTTGCCGTCTGATATATAGACCGTTTTAGCAAAAGATGCACGGGCTGTCGACCGTGTTTTACTTTTTATCCTCCAAAGTAATATTGCAAAGGCCATTTAATTTTTAGTTTTGGACCTCTGCTTCTATATGATGTCTCTTTTAGCCCTTTTTCCAAATGCTTGTTTTTAGCTGTCTTCTATTCTGTCAATTAGGACTGATGTATAGTTGGTTTAACTCCTCTCTGTGTTTGTGTGCTATAGTTTTGACTTGGGCATGTATGACCCCTGTTGTTTTTTGCGCCCTAAAGCAAAGCAAAACAAAACCAAAGCCAAACCAAATCATTCAGCCATTCAAAACAGTTAATCTCGTTGATGAACTCCTGCGTAGGGTTTAAGCAGTGTGGAGTGACATATCTTTATCAGTTGTCCAAACTCAGTTCAGCTTAAATTAAAAGAAAGATCAGCATTGGCCACAATATTGATCGTTTATTGATAGCAAAATCGATTTTCAATCACATAGTGATCATCTTCAGTGCTGTGGTGTACAAATTAAACTCATAGGCACTGGTATCAAGTTATTATCAGTAACCAAAACTGAGAAATGATTACAACAAGGAGTTATTGTGATCGTTTCTCAGTTTTGGTTACTGATAATAACTTGATACCAGTGCCTATGAGTTTAATTTGTACGCCACAGCACTGAAGATGATCACTATGTGATTGAAAATCAATTTTGCTATCAATAAACCACCAATATTACGGCCAATGCTGACCTTCCTTTTAATTTAACATATATGGTCGTTGGGCACACAGCACTCCATGGAGTCACCAAGCAATTCAGCTTTATGCATAGGTAGGGTAGAGCCTCTGTTTATTAAACTGTATACTCTGTACATCCCCATATCACCTACACATTTAATCATCTATTTCATTATGATACTGTTAATGCACAATAAGTAAAATTTTGTTATATTCTATCCTGCCTGCCTTATAATTCTAATGGCCAGCAGTGTAGTCTAGGAATGTTAGCTAAAACTGAGTGGTGATGGTAGCACACATGATTGTGATATTAATGTTCTATTGCTATTGCATACTTTCAGTACAGAAACTAAAACTGTACAGCTATAGTTCTGCAACTTGTTTGTCACATTCTATTTTTTCTTCCCTCTTCCCTCCCTCCGTTGATATCAGCAACAAACATTTCCTTTTTTCAGGCGTAGCAAAGTCCATAGATAACATAAAGAGTGAAGCTGCTATAGAGGAAGCAATGAAATTGTTGAAAAGTATTGATGTGAGCAGTGATGAAAAGGATGTTGCCATACGATTGCTGAAAACAGGTTTGCATATTCCAGTTACTTTCTTTGATTGAAATACATGATCAAAATGTTAGAGTACTTGAACAGATACACATACTGGATCTCTCTCTGTATTTTTGTGCATGTTTCACTTGTTTCCATTTCTATTCACGTGAACGTCTATTTAGTTTGCAGATGGCTGACAGGCAGCTTGACACGGGCTGTTTATGGAGTAGTGCCAGAGTTTTTTAAATTTTTCCATATTGTGTGCTTGATGGAGAATTACGATGTTGATGAGGAGCTTTGTAAATGTTGTACTAGTCTTTTGGGTATGCTAGCCCAAACTACTACATTGCCAGAATATATTCCACCTGCCATGGAATCAATCAGTATGGTAAGAGAATAATGACAGTATACCATTCATAATGGACTAAATCGTAGTTTGTGTTCAGCAGTACACAGTCCTATGATCCAAAATTATGATTGAGAATTAAATTCTATTGGTGATTCACAATTAAATAAGGAATCATGTTGTTAGTTGATGAGGTTCTTGCTTCCCACTAATTGTTATATTATGAAATTTGAGGTTTCATACCTTTGTCCTAGTTGATCAGCTGTACACGCATAGTATCAGAGAGATGGAGACAATTTCTCCATAGCCATCTTAACATCTGTTGTTTGCCAAATAGTTATTTAATCTTTATTGTTTGTGATTATACATTTTTATTTATATAGCCCGTATTTGTCTGTTGACTTTCATTGTATATGACACAGAACTAAATTTTGTTTCTTTAGGGAAAAAAGTGATGAAACTTACATTCAATTGCGAAAGTAAGGAGTTTAAATAATTCAGTTGTTTATATGTTATTGACCATGTACAGTGGAATAGATTTCATCATTAAACAACCATTATTGTTATTTTTTACAACATTATCCTTTGAAGTGATAAGACAACTTTTACACAAATACACTTAAAACTACCGCCAGTGTTTCTCGTATGTAGAGGATGAGAGCCAAGCAGAATATGAAGAAAAAGAGTGTAACCTATATGTTTTTGGAGAGTAACCTGCCTTCGATAGTCTGTACCTCAGATTGTCTAGATATATGTTGCATCTGGTGGTGGATGTCCTCTCAGTTGTTAAAACCGAGCAAGATGGTGCAATGGTTAGCACAATGGACTCGCATTCGGGAGGACGATGGTTTAAATCTGCGTCTGGCCATCCAAATTTAGGTTTTCTGCGATTTCCCTAGGCAAATGCCTAGGAGCTTGTTCACCATCTGTAAAGACCGCTATGTCGATGGGACGTTAAACCCAGTCTTTCTTCCTTCCATTGTTACAACTGTTTTACCTCTTCATTCAGATGTTCAGAATGAATGCAGTGATTTGCTGACCATTGTTATCTAATATTAGCTGTTTATTTTATTAGTGTTTATCCACTGTTTGAGCACAGCTGCCAGTATTTTTGACAATTGGTTATATTCGTGAATTTTGTACAGAAACATCATCATCAGCAAATGGTATGACATGCAGTATTGCTCCATTTATTTTAATTGTATTTTTTCTCTATTTTAATATGTTTACAGTACTTCTTCAGTAAGCGTGTTCGACAAGTAATGTACAAGGAGGCAGCCCTTCTCGGAGTGTGGTTTCTTCTCTCTCGGAGTGTGGTTTCTTCTCTCTCTCTCTCTCTCTCTCTCTCTTTTTTTAAGACTGTTCTTTCGCTTCATTAACACTAATTAGGATGAATTTGTTCTCATGTAGTTTCCACAATTGTTGCCTATCTTTTTAGGTGATACTCACTTTTCACAGACAACACAAAACAAATTTCCAGTTTACTGTGTCAAGAGCATATTGCAGATCAGAATTAGTTACAAAAGTCTCCTTATTCATTTGGAGTCTTCTTTTCAGGATCACACATAATGATAAAGGTGGTTCCCTAGTTCATAAAGGTACGTTTACACAGACTGTAAAACTTCCACGTTGCTAACAACATATCCCAGCAGTGTTGTCTGACAGCATTGTGGCCACATGAATTGCAGCCACATGTATGAAAACATTACTGGCTACTGCTGCATAGAAATGTTTGTAGCAATACATTTCCAGGCCAGAACTATTTATTGGGCCACATTGTTGTCATAAAGTGGACAAACCTTACCTAGTGAAAGTGAGTGTGGCTCTCATACTTTTGCATTGCACAAGAAGTGAAGTTAGAAAACGCACCTTGTGTATGCATACTTTGTTAAGCAAGTGGAATGCTTCAAAAAATTCAGCTCATGAACTATTGCTGGATACGTACCTTTTCCATAATTTTACCGGAATGTCGAAATATGATTTTGGATATCTTGTACAAGAACTCATCTGATATTGTGAAAATCAGTACAAATATGAAACCGTATATAGCAGCTACAAACTGATTGGCAGTCGCCACTCTTCAGTTTTCAGCTACTGTTGATTCGTACAGAAATTTAATGTATTTCTTTAAAGTGCACTTTTCATCAGAAATCCTCTTGGCACTGGAAGTGTACAATGCTCTGGTAAATGGACTGAATGATTTTATTGAGGCAGGTTTGAAATAAGAATGCAGTTTTTGTGTATATTTTATTTTGGTTCATCAGTACATGAAAACACATTTGTGTTTACACTATCAATTCCTGCTGCAGGCATGCCTCAAGACAGTATGAAACTCAAAGCATCAATTGCAAACTGAGTGGACAGGAAACCTGTCTCTATCTTGCAACATTGGATTCAGCTGGCAGCAGCAGTGCACTGATGCAATGAACATGAGTCGTGAGAATTCACAAGCTTGCTAACACCATCTCCCACCCACCCTGCCGTCACAAACCCAAACACTGTCTATCCTATGATGCATCACTGCAGTCTACAGTGCCAGTGAACATGAATTTAAAGTGATTTGTGTTATCTGTTGTTGCACAACATTTTTTTAGTAGCTAGTTTTGTAAAGGATAAAAAAGTATTCATGTGATGTGGGCTATAAATTGAAAGTAATAGCATATACAGAGCAACTGGGAAACAGAGCAGCTGAGCAGCATTTTGGCCAGCTGGCTAACAAAGAAGAACTGAAAAAAATGAGGAAGACTAAATGTAGAAAATGAGGACTGAATACAAAATGGCCAAAACTAGAAGTGATGTGTTGAAATGAATTCAAGCACACTGTAAAAAAGGGCATTGAAGTTGATAGAAAAGTGATTCAAATACACACTCATAAGCTTGTGCTACAGTGCAACTTAACAGACTTTAAGAATTGAGTTAGTTGGTGCTACAGGTTTATGAAGTGTCGTGGCATCCACAAGAGTATGAAGAGAAAACATTATATTTCCATCACTTTATTATTCAACATCAAAAGAAAACCAGTGTGGAACTAAGCCAAATAGTGAATGTGGACGACACTCCTGTGACATTTGATGCACCGATTAACAGAACTTTTGCCATGAAAGGTGCTAAAGGTGTAACTATAAAAACAGGTGTACATGAAAACATACACTACACTGTTGTCCTTTCATGTTGTACTGACGGTACTAAACTTAAACCAGTGATCATTTTCTAGCACAAAACAATGCCAAAACCTTCTAAAATACCTTCGGTGGTGGTGGTCACATACATGACAAGGGTTGGATAGACGAGGCTGGTATGAAGTTATGGATTAAGGGAATGTGGGAGAGAAGGAAAGATGCTTTATTGAAGAAGAGTTCTCCTCTTGGGCTAGATCAGTTTAGTAGTCATTTGAAAAGTTTTGTGAAAGAGAACTTGAGACAGGAAATACAGAACTTGCTGTTACTCCAGGAGGACTTACTTGACAATTGCAACCTCTTGATGTCTCGACAAATAAACCATTTAAAATATATATGAGAGAGGAATGGAGCAAATGGGTGCTGGATGAAACCTTACATGAATTTATGCTAAAGGGAGCTTTAAAATGACCTACAATCAAATAAGTATGTCATTGGATAAAACAGCTGTGGTCTAGAGTGAGAGATGGCATAACTAATGCTCTTGATGACGGTGAAGACCATCTTATATTTGTAGAGGACAACAGTCATAATGATGATGAGGAGAAGGAGGAGGGAAGTTCAGATGACGATTTTCAGGGGGTTTTAGAGGTCAGTTCGCATTTATAAACTAAGAATTTATTTTAGTCTGGCCTTGCAATCTAATAATAGAAATGTCATTTTTTTAAACAAATTGATTAAAAATTAAGGTACATTTTATTGTCTTTAGTATCTTATAGCCCATAAAATACAGTAGGGTTGAAGACTTTGAACTTTTTGTTTACTTAATCAAGTGTGATTATGAGCTCATCGGCAGTAGCTTGCCAACTGTTGTTTTATCAGACACTCTTTGTAGACAATACTTTTGATGTCTCCTAGATCTGGTCACAGTTAAATCACTTTAGGAAGTTCATACTTCTCATGTTTTTCCACTGCTGCATTGCTGTACACAACAAACTCGCAACTAAAAAAGCAGGTATATGCACACGCAACCTATCGACAAAAGAAAAACAATACTGTTTTCCTTCAGACACACAACTTCATCATTGTCGGTGAGAGAAGTAGGAAACAAAGAAGAGAGGGAGAGGGAAGAATTTCCAGATGGGGACAGAAATAGATATTTTCCTGCAATACGAAATATTCTCCACCCTTGATAGACAACACCCACAATTCCACAGCAATGCATGGGCTAGTATCTGCAACATCGGCAGTTTTGCCTGCAACAATGAAATGTTGCCATGTATTTGAGCCACACTGCTGCAACGTTAATGGCAATGCTATTGCAGCCAAGTGTTGCTGTAAAATGTGGCCCACATTAAGGAACATATCCATCCTCCAGCAGTGTATACAAGGGGTTCCCGTAAGAGCGTGCAAAACTGTAACAGGACACAGAGAGTGCTCCACTGAACAATTTGAGATAGGGAACCAGGGGTCGGAGAAGCCAGCTTAAAGAGATGTGAAAGTAAACTTGTGTGCCCCATTGTCTAGTGTTACTGTTTTCCAGCATATTTACAGCCAACATTCATACAAGTTTACATTTACTGTACTGTTTGTTTGCATGTACATTCTTTATTTCCTGCAAGGAAACAGGGAGAACGAGCCTGATTACTAGGAAGTCATGATACTGGCTTTGTTCAGTTTACTTGTCCATAAAGAGGCTCTATTGTATCGTATTTACATTGTCCCATGACAGAATGTGCTATGAATCAATGACAGACCCATTCATTACTTAGTGCTATTCAGATACGAACAGTACAATACGATGTGCAGTACTGGTACAGTTTCGCAGAGCTCGCTGACGACATGCACCTCGTGTATGGGGAAGTACGTTGCAATGCTCTTGCTGCTGAAAGGACGATTTATCAGGCATCATCCTTCATGATGACTTTATTTCTATTGATCGATGAAAGCGGGTGACTGGTTCATTGGAAAGAAGAAATGAGGAACCAGGGAACATGAGGACTACTTGCACACCCGATTTTGAAGAGGAGGCCTGCGAGGTCTCCTGACCTGAATCCCCCTGACTATTTTCTACGGGGATATCTAAAATCACTTCCTATCACACCATACATTCCGGTTTCTAGTTGATGCTTCCCACAGTAACTCCTCCCCCACATCCAAGAGAATGGGGTCGCACCACAGCTCTGTACTGAGTGCTGAGTTTCCCTCTCTTTCCAGCAGCCATCAGTGGTCTAACAGCAGTTGTGGGGTCCTCAATATAACCCTCCTTGTATGCTGACAACTTTCACCTCTACTATTCCTCATCTAGTGTGGGTGTCACCGAACGTTGACTGCAAGGAGCCATATGAACGGTGTAGGCATGGGCCCTCACCCAAGGCTTTTGATTTTCCGCCGCCAAGACTCGCATTATGCACTTCTTCAATATTGTACCATTCACCCATGACCAGAACTTTACCTCGACGACCAACTACTCAGTGTGGTGGAGACTTACCACTTTTTAGGACTGGTCTTCGATTCTGAGCAACACAAGCTGGGGTGCAGATTACTATCCCTCTGCAGCTTTGCAAAGCACTGATACAATCCCGTCTCGATCATGGGAGTCTGGCATATGCTTCAGCATCGCCCTCAGCATTGCGGATACTGGATCTAATATACCACTGTCGGGCTCGACTTGTGATAGGAGCCTCTTAAGCAAGCCCTGTGAACAGATTACTTGTGGAAGCTGGGGTCTCTGCATTGTGGGCCCAGCACTGACAGCAACTTGTCAGTTACGCTACCCACATACACAGCTCCTCCTAAGCATCCGAACTACCATCTCCTCTTTCCTAGTACAGTAATTCATCATCTGCAATGGTGGCCCCAATGAGCAAATAAGATTGCGCTCTGCATCCGGTCTATCCTCTCTGAACTACAGTTGTTTTATCTCCCATCTCTCCTCTGGACCCACCCCTGTACACCTCCATGGTGCACCCCTTGGCCACAGCTTCGTCTCTATCTATCACAAGGTCCAAAAGAGTCGATTCATCTTGAGGCCTCCCGCCACCAATTTTGCTCCATCACTGGTACATCCCATGGTTCAGAAGTTGTCTACACTGATGGGTCGTTGGTTACTGGTCGCATAGGCTTTGCTTATAGTCAAGTGGGACATACTGAACTACTCTCCTTGCCGAATGGCTGTATTGTTTTCACTGCGGAGTTGGTAGCCATCTCTTGTGCTCTTGAACATACTCGTTCCTGCACTGATAGGTCCGTTCTCATCTGTAACGACTCCTTGAGCAGTTTGCAAGCTCTCGACCTGTTATACCCTCTCCATCCCTTGGTCATCGCTATCCTGTATGCCCTTGAACAGCATTGGCACTCAGTGTTCTTTGTCTGTACTAGGTCTGATAATAAAATATCAATATTTTTTTCAAAAAATATCGATATATATAGTAGCAAAATTTTTTTCACCAATATATCAATATCAAAATGTTGATATCAAGTGCTGATATTTACATTTCATATTATATATTTTTCACAATTTTTGATAAATATTTCAAGCTGTTCTTTTGATATTGTTGTAGCATAATTTTACTTTCTCTATGTGCAAGAGTCTTACTACTTTTTGAGCTTTCATCACCTCCAGTCTTTCTCTTTGACTATATGAAGCAGGGTGGTGGCGTGAATGGAGTAACAAGATATCCAATGTGAAGAAATAGCACACCAGTTGTGTTAAAAAACATTGGTATTCTTCAAAAGCAGTTGCTGAAACTGATGGACAAAAATCTAAGTGACTATATAGGTCTTTGCAGTGGGCAGAGACGTGTGAGAGGAAATACTGACATAATCGGCACTTGGCACTACCAGCTGAAACTACAGCGTTTAACTTCACCATGCAGTTTTGACATAACTGCTAGGTCACTGGTGTCTGCAGAAACAAGGGACGTCAACGTGAAGTGTTCCATTCAAATCCAATATGTGATGAAACGGAACAGTGGACCCATAAGACACTTTTTATTGTGCCACTTATCTGCAGTTACAATTTTTAGCAAAGTGGTTATCGCCAAGTGTGAACGTGCATCAGTTTCCTTTCAATTTTTGCTCTAAGGGGGATAAGCAGGCTGCTAGCTTCTTGATGTACAGAATATCTAATAATAAATCAATACTTACAGACGCAGACCTAAAACTGGCTGGATATTTATGATGTGCAGCCAATATTTCTTTTGGCCAGTACATCAATATTATTTTTTTTCTGTCAGTATATCAATAATTTTTCTCAATATATTGAGGGCCAATAATGATATTTTTTTAAAAAAATATTTATACATCGGATTCCCAATATTTTTAAAAATATCAACAGTCCTAGTATGGACCCTGGGTCACGTTGGGATCCTGGGAAATGAACTCACTGATAATCTGGCCAAACAGGCCTCTAGTAAACTGACTCTTTATATCAGTATTCCCGAAACATACCTCCAGTTGGTATTACGCTGTCAAGTTTCAGGTCCCTGGAATACTGGATGGCTCACTCAAACTACGGGTGATAAAGGAGACCATGAATCTGTGGAGGTCCTCTGTGCAGGCATTTTGCAAGGACTCTTCCTTTGCCATCTCCGCTTCGGCGATATATGACTGTCAATGTGGCATCTGTTTGATGGTGATCCACATTTTGCTGGACTGTCCCCAACCCAGCTGCCCTGCGGTGAACTTGTAGTCTCCCTGATTTGTGAACCCTCGTTGTGGGGGAGACGATTCCCCATCAGCTGACTTAGTTTCACGTTTTATTTGTGAAGCAGGCTTTTACCACCCCCTTTAAGGGAGGGCCACTTAACCTTATTTGCCTTTATTGTGTTAATTACACCTAGGCTTTCCAGGATTTGCCTTTCACTTTCTTCCTCTGATGACTACTACTGATTTACCACTTGATGGATGAAGAGACTGATGACCTTGCGGTTTAGTCTCTTTCGCTACAAGCCAACCAACATTCGTTTGCAGCAGCATTGCTGTCAATGCTAGCTGTGTGGTATGATGGGGACAGAAGCGGGTGTGGTCACCCGCTGGTTCTACACAGTTGGTGAGAGAGCAGCAGCAGCAGACGACATGTTTGACAGCAAGAGATGAAAGAATGTTGTCACATTATCACATCAATATAGATGCAAAATGTGCAGAGTATTTGGAAAAATAAAATTGTGTTCTCGGGACCCACTGTTACCACAATCTCAGAAATTGCAATATATTCAGAAGAAACAGCCAAATATTTATGGTAACAAAGATCACAAATTTAATTGCTACTTATTTCACTTGCAACAGTGCAAGCTGTTCTATTATGTCCCAACCTAAATACAACCTCATAATTCATGAGGGGAAAAAAGTAACCAGTCAAATATTTGTGACAAACAGCAAAGAGGAGAAGACTTTCAATTTCGGCACTATGAATTCGTGTGCCTGCCCCCCCCCCCCCCCTCCCCTCCTCCCTTCTCATTGGCTACACGAAACTGACACCTTGCTTACCTGTGAGCAGTAGACAAACACTGTCATGGCTGGCGCTGGGTCTGATAAGACCTTACCAAAAATAGTGTGGTAACACAGAAGATCGACGTAGATAGTAAGCAAGAAGGGATGTGAAGATAAAAAATTATATAAAAGATTTCTTTTTGTTTATTTCATTTCTCCTTTGTTTTATAAAAATGTAGACAGTCAATGACGTAAGTTTAGAATTAGTAGTTGTAGCAGTAACAGTGGCAGTAGCAGCTTAATTCTTCCATAAATCTCTTTTTACAATGATATAGGACATGTCAAAGTATTTACAAATTTATATGATGTGGCTTACCATACGAAAGCGCTGGCAAGTGGTTTTGTGGTGGCAGATTATGAGAATGAGGCTAACAATTGTCTGACGAAGAAATAATGACGTTAAAACCTGTGGGAAGTGGCTAAAAATGATCAATGATGTGGGAAAAATGGAAATGGAAATAAAGCGAAAGTTATTAGAACTAGCCGAAATGGTTGTTTAACAGGTGAAAGGAACTGTTTGTGAACTAGAAACTGTGGATTTTGTAGCAGCGGTAGTGTTGAAAGCGGAAAAAAATATTTTTTTTTTTTTTTTGTTATGGTTTGGAAGCGGGTTACGTATTATTGAATATATATAGGTGGGATAAAATTGTATAGTAGATTACTGTAAAAAGGAGAAGGTGAATACAAAGTGAACCTACTGGCAAAAACGGAAAGAGAAAATAAGACACAGAAAAGATTTCGAAATGCAACAGTGACAATAACAAACGTAATTGTTGGGTTCAAATTAATGAAATTTGAACCCAACAATTACGTTTGTTATTGTCACTGTTGCATTTCGAAATCTTTTCTGTCGTTTAGTTATTATTTATTTGTATAACATATTTTTTATTATCAAAACCTTTTGCTGTTTTAGCTAAGTAATCCTTCAATGAATAAAATGTATTGCATAACAGGTACTTTTTAGGTACCTATTTTAAATAAGTGTATTTTTGCAATTTCTTTAATCTATTTTGGTAATTTATTGTACAGTTTTATTCCTTGGTAGAAAATGCTGTACAGTGTTAACTTTTTTAGCAGATACTTTATATCAATAAAACAGTTTGTAATTTTAATTAGTCAGAGCACGTTAAAAATAAAATTTTCTCAAGGCGCTCTTAAAGAAGGGAGTCATAGTGTGCTATGGTAAATATGGTATATCTATTCTTCAATACTTCCTCTTCATGAGGAGCAGTTGTATTAACTCATTAATTGTTTTCTAAAAAAAATGTAGTTATACTATTGCAGTTATTTTAGTGCAAAATGATTAAGTCCCATTTAATGTTAGGTACTCTGCATGGAGAGATAGTATGTAAAATGTAATGTTTTGTCCAATCTGGGCAAGTTACTTTTTGTGTAAAAAGCAGCTAAAAAGGAAACTAAAGTTTAAATATTTGTTTTAGGCTTCAAAGAGTAATTCCTGGCAAGTGAGATCGACATGTGTGGAATTCATGCAAGTCTTTGTTTTTCACAACATGCCAACAATACTCGGAAATAAGTGCTGGGCAGATAACGTATGTATATTTAAATGATCATTGATAGTATTAACAGTTGTTTGTTCTAATGTGCTGAAATGAATTTAAACTTTATTGTTTCAAAGGTTAAAGAAATTGTGTTGCGATTGTTGGAAGATGAATGGTTAGATGTAAGGGTAAAAGCATCTCAAGTATTAAGTGGCCTACTTCATTGTGATTTCATAGATTCTACAATGGAATTAATGGTAAGTAGCATGTAGTAATAGTCAGTTAACGATATCCATGAAACTGCTTGGAAACATTTGTAATATTTTGATGTATAATGTCTACAGGATATGTTCAAATTGAAGGCAAAA
This sequence comes from Schistocerca nitens, assembly GCF_023898315.1. Lineage (NCBI taxonomy): Eukaryota > Metazoa > Arthropoda > Insecta > Orthoptera > Acrididae > Schistocerca > Schistocerca nitens. Next base: position 277,749,480 of record NC_064618.1, on the reverse strand, counting down.
ACAAACTTGCCAAGGAAGAAGAAAAACTTAGCACCAGACAGCAAGTCTCAAGAGTTACTAAGATTACGGCATTCAGGAATTCTTGGTCTGTGTGCATTTGTCAGTGCATATCCGTATGACGTGCCCGATTTTGTTCCAGATGTGTTCCTAATCCTTGGAGAACACCTTAATGACCCACAGCCAATTCCAGTAAGTTTGTTTTAAATTTCTAATGCCATAAAATGAAATCACTACTAAATGCAGTCGGATGTAAAACGTAACTTGGTCGTTGGAGATACAGAAGGGTGGCTGTGTAAATCACACACACACACACACACGCACACACACACACACACACACACACACACGGGTCTCTCCCACAAATGCCTTCACTGATGTGTAAATTGTTGTCCAGTGCAGGTAAAGGGATGAATGTGACGGGGGGGGGGGGGGGGGGGGGAAGCTTTCAGAACTAAGGGTGGAGAGAGGGATAGGCTTGAGGAAGGTTAAAATGGAAGGATGTGTCACTCAGACATCAGGATGAGGAGGACACACTTTTAGTGAGGAAAGGGTAGATAAAAGATGAAAGGGGGGCGGGGGTGGTCACTATCTACAAACAGTGTGTGAAAATTTGAGGCCAACAAATGCACATGAAAAAAGTGCTGTTGCAAACAAGAACACAAGATCATACATGAACACTACGTAATAAAATAAAATTTTCAAACTTGATAGTATTAGTCAACCAAAATATGTATTGTTGCCAGGGCAGCTATTGTCAGTCAGTGAATGTTTGGTTACAGGCCTTATTTAACTCCCAACCCCCCCAGTGGGGAAAATGGAAAGTTCATGAAAGATCCTTGGCATGTGAACAACTTGTAAATATTTTGTGTACGATATGTTCTTCATGTGAGGTTCCCTAAGTCAGAGTGTATACGTCCTGGGACAACTGGGAAATTTGGTAAAAACCAGGGAATTTTTTCATCCAGGAAAAATGCGGGAACCTTGTAGACGTCTGGGAATTTTTTATTATTTTAGTTTTCAGTTAAATTTTTCTAATTTTTACTGGTAAGAACAGATGACTCTTACAAAGAAGTTTACTTTAGCTTGCTACGGAGAATAATACTGCTGTCATGAAACGTAAACAAGGGAATAACACCAAAATAAAACTTTAGTTGCTGAGAAAATGTGCCATTCACAGCAAAAAGCACAGTCCACACACACAGTGCCTGCCAACAGCAAAATGTCGAAGACTATGCAATATTTCATGACAACAGACTGCTTTGAACGCATCTTTTCAATGGGCCGTTTCGATGAGCATGGCGTCACAACTATTTACATTTGTAATAGGTCATGGGAAAATATTAAAAATGGTGCTTTGAGAAGCGTTACTTTCAAAGTAAATTTTCTATTACGCAAGATGAATTATGTTACATGTGAGCATGTGTGATGAATTTTGTAAATCATGGAGCATTAGACTCTCATTCAAAACTTAACTCTGAGGACCAGCCACTTAGAAAAATTGTGGGCCCAGGAGACCAGGGATTTATGGCGTTACTTAATATTTTACTGGTGTATTCATGTTTGATGTAACTTAAAGGGTAACACTCACTTAAAAAAAAAAAAAAAAAAAAAAAGGACCAAGTTTCGAGATTATTTTTTCATATTTATTTTAGTTCTTTCATAGATTACAAATTGTGCAATAACAATGACAAAAAGTATTATTACCCTTAAAACAAAGTGTGAAGGGAGTTCTTGAGCAATTGCACACATAATTGGCTTTTCTATGGAACGGTCAAAGTGCTCGATGGAACATGTATTCAGCCAACTAACCCACGAAACATGTATATATCTTAATTTAAACCATTAACTTTTCCTATTTGTGTGTTCGCACTGCTTAACATTGATGTTGCTATTGGCTGACTACATCACGTGAATATTTGCTCTGAATATCTGCTGTCATTGGTTGGTGAGGTAACGTGACATGAGATATGATTAGCTGGCAATCTCGATTTCAATGCCTCAGAAGCTCCCGTGCTGTATTTGGTGGAATTCCTGCCTATACATCCATAATGTGAAAATATGCAGTCCAAATGTTGCCGTGCATCAAAGATTTTTGCAAAGCGTGTTGTTTTTGGCTGGGTTTTGTTTCTTAAGTGCCAGAAAGTTCTATGCCGATGTATAAAACGTTCACCATTAATGGATTCATAAGTTTTACAGCTCCGAGGGAAAGTATATTGTCACGTAATGTGGAAAAAAATGTGCTTTTACCAGGGCTATAGTATATTTGCACCTGGGGTAAAAGTGTATTTTTAAATGGGAAATTCAGGAATTTCTTTTTTTCTGTTCACATATTCACGCTGTAAGTGGAAAGTGACTATAAGCTACATCATATATAAGCTTGTGATTCATGTGGGATTAGTAAAGACAGAAGAGGTGTGAACGATTACACTTATTATTACGAATTTACCGCCCTGGGGGCTCACCACTCTTTGGCAAGTTCGTGCTTTGCCACCACTGGGCCCCAGCCTTTGCAGCGTCTTTTCCTTTCCATGCCACATGTCTACCCTCTTGCTATTCTTTTTCCCCTCCCTTGGGGAACATGTCTGGGGTGTTTTTGGGAGTGTGTTCTGCATTTTCAGTAACCTGACATCAGAACAGTCCCTCCACTGTTTTTTCTTTCCATTTTCTTTTTCTGTTCCCCTTCTCCTATCCTTTTTCCATTTTGGCATTTGAGGTTCCTCTTCTTCTTCTTCTTCTTCTCCTTCTCCTTCTCCTTCTTCCTCCTCCTCCTCCTCCTCCTCCTCCTCCTCCTCCATGTGCACTCCGTAAGGCCGGCCCAGGTGTTTGATGTGTTACTGGGTAATGTGTAATTCCCAGCCCTGGGTCTACAATTAGGGTTCGCAAGTACTCCATGGTACAGGCCAGGCCCAGGGAGGGGGATTGCCTGAGCTGCTACCTTCCCAAATTGCCAGTTGGCCCCCTCTGATGGGGCCCCACCCAGCTGGAAGTATCGCGCCTCGGAGATGCTGACAATTATGGAGGATTTTCTCGCAATGACTCAAACTTCTTCTTGTCCGTCTGTGTCTACTAAATGTAAATGGAATGAGGCTAATGAATCAAAGGCACTCCCAGCTGCACCTTGGTCCCTTGTGTATTTGCGTACTAAAGACGGTCAGTCCTTTGCCGTGGTTAATCTGTTTATTACTCGTAAAGGTGTTGATGCAGTTGCCGGCCCTGTGAAATCCTGCTCTCGTTTATGCAATTGGCACTTTACTTTTGGAGACTACTTTTGATTCTCAAGCACAACAACTGCTTGCAACTTCACTCCTCTATGGCAGTCCTGTTCGTATCAAGGCCGATCCAACGCGAATTCTTCACATGGCGTTATTTACACTAGGCTGCTCGATGATCTGATTGAGGCTGATATCCAAAGTTACTTCTCTGATCAAGGCATCATTGCAGTCCATTGAGTGATGATAAAGGTAGATGCATCCTTAGTGCCCACGTGCACTCTTTTTCTGACGATTGACAAAGTAGTGCTTCTATCCAAGATCAAAGGAGGGTATGAAGTTACCATGGGCTGATCATAGATTACGAACCCGGTGAACTGTTACCAATGTTGTCATCACAACCACACTTGACTGTCCTGTCGACACCCGGCCCTACCTGTGATGGCGAAGCTCATGAGGATGATTGTCCGTTTCCTTTTCCCCGCTGTATTAATTTGCAATGGCGACTGTGTAGCCTCGCTGTGAGACTGTCCTGTGTATCTCGATGAGTGGGCCATCCATGAGATCCGGGTGAAAGAAAAGGCACTATACCATGTTGCTCGTAAGTTGTTGGCTAGTTGGAAACCCTTCATTTTAACACCCGGCACTTACAGTACCATTCTTGCTGCATCTTGCTCCACAAGGGACATGTCCATGCAGGCATGGGACCTCAAAATTGGCAACACAGTTGTAATATCACCCAATGTCACAGTAGCATCCTGGTCTCCTTCTCAATCTGTGCAACAGTCCACTCAATTTTCATGTCGCACGGTGAAATCACCTGCTACACAACCAGTAGGCTGGAAAGGGCAGAAGGAAAACTCCTGTGAAGACTTTTTATATCCTTCAGCCAACAAACATCAGAATCGTCATCTGCCAACTGCAAAGGCTCCAATAAATCAAACAAAGGTAAACAGTGGTGTCCTTTGCCGACTCGGAGATCCCCTTCAACGGTGTCGCTGCGTGATACCTTCACCCAGCCTACCTCCATGTCGCTGGTGTGCATCGTCAACTGCTTTTCTGCCCTGGACTCCACACACTGACCAAGGGAGAATGCTGACACCTCTGTAGATCTTATGTAGATCTCCAGCATCTGCACCCTGTAGCAGACTGTCCTGAAAGGCTGGCACTCAGCTGCTGCTGAGGTGACACACTTGATTTTCTTCCTCCTCACCTTTCCTCGTCATGACACTCTTCAAATGGAACATTTGCAGCCTTAGATCCAACAAGGAGGATTTACGGTTACTCTTTGAACCACAGCGTCCTCCTGTTCTCTGCCACCAGAAAACAAAATTGTGTTCTCAAGACCTCTTTGATCTTTTACATTTGTGTCTGGTCCATTTTGACCTTCCCCTGAGGGTGGCATTCCCTTTCACGGGGGAGTTGTGCTGCTCATCCAGGGTGATGTTCATAGTCACACCGCCTCCCTGAACACCCAGCTGCAAGCTGTTGCAGTCCTAATTTTCCTTCTTCACTTCACCTTTTCTCTTGTGTTGTTTGCATCCCTCTGTCATTTGGTGTCACTAGGGCAGACTTCATCCAGCTTATTGGGCTAATCTGTCATTCCTTTTTGCTGCTCTGTGACTTTAATGTGTACCATCTGCTTTGGGGCTCTCCCAGAACACCTTTTAGAGAGGTGACCTCTTGGCTAACCTTCTCAAGCAATTTGACCTCATCTGCCTTAGCACTGAAGCACCCACTTTCCTTTCAGACTCCATGCACACCTATTCCCATTTGGACCTCTCATTCTGCACCACCCAGCTTACCCGAGTGACCATTTCCTGTGTGCTGACTCCTACCCCACCTACGAGACCTTTGATGAATGACTTTTCCCCAGTTGTGGTGACCAGGTAGAATACTTTACCAATGGTTGTCCTTGCCACCGCTGAACTTTCCATTCCTCGCACTTCATCCTTACCATGCCGTTTTCGGTCCCTTGGTGGACTGAGGCATGCCGTGACACAGTTCACATGCGGAGATATGCTCGCTGCGTTTTGAACCATCATCCTACGGTGACAAACTGCATTCGTTATAAACAGTTGCATGTGCAGTATCGTCGCATTCTTCAGGATAGCAAAAAAAGCTTGCTGGATTTATTTACTAGTTCTTTTAACGGTTACACTCCCTCTTTAGTCATGTGGGCCAACTTCCAATGGTTCTCTGCAAATGATGTCATACTGGATCCTGTTGCTATCTCAAACTCCTTGGGTCGCTATTTTGTGGAGATTTCGAACTCCATCCACTATCACCCTCCCTTCCTGCATCAGAAGAGTGGAGAAGGCTTAGGCGATACCCTTCTATTCTCAGAATTGTGAGTGCTACAATGCTGCATTTGCTATGAGGGAACTACACTCCTGGAAATTGAAATAAGAACACCGTGAATTCATTGTCCCAGGAAGGGGAAACTTTATTGACACATTCCTGGGGTCAGATACATCACATGATCACACTGACAGAACCACAGGCACATAGACACAGGCAACAGAGCATGCACAATGTCGGCACTAGTACAGTGTATATCCACCTTTCGCAGCAATGCAGGCTGCTATTCTCCCATGGAGACGATCGTAGAGATGCTGGATGTAGTCCTGTGGAACGGCTTGCCATGCCATTTCCACCTGGCGCCTCAGTTGGACCAGCGTTCGTGCTGGACGTGCAGACCGCGTGAGACGACGCTTCATCCAGTCCAAAACATGCTCAATGGGGGACAGATCCGGAGATCTTGCTGGCCAGGGTAGTTGACTTACACCTTCTAGAGCACGTTGGGTGGCACGGGATACATGCGGACGTGCATTGTCCTGTTGGAACAGCAAGTTCCCTTGCCGGTCTAGGAATGGTAGAACGATGGGTTCGATGACGGTTTGGATGTACCGTGCACTATTCAGTGTCCCCTCGACGATCACCAGTGGTATACGGCCAGTGTAGGAGATCGCTCCCCACACCATAATGCCGGGTGTTGGCCCTGTGTGCCTCGGTCGTATGCAGTCCTGATTGTGGCGCTCACCTGCACGGCGCCAAACACGCATACGACCTTCATTGGCACCAAGGCAGAAGCGACTCTCATCGCTGAAGACGACACGTCTCCATTCGTCCCTCCATTCACGCCTGTCGCGACACCACTGGAGGCGGGCTGCACGATGTTGGGGCGTGAGCGGAAGACGGCCTAACGGTGTGCGGGACCGTAGCCCAGCTTCATGGAGACGGTTGCGAATGGTCCTCGCCGATACCCCAGGAGCAACAGTGTCCCTAATTTGCTGGGAAGTGGCGGTGCGGTCCCCTACGGCACTGCGTAGGATCCTACGGTCTTGGCGTGCATCCGTGCGTCGCTGCGGTCCGGTCCCAGGTCGACGGGCATGTGCACCTTCCGCCGACCACTGGCGACAACATCGATGTACTGTGGAGACCTCACGCCCCACGTGTTGAGCAATTCGGCGGTACGTCCACCCGGCCTCACGCATACCCACTATACGCCCTCGCTCAAAGTCTGTCAACTGCACATACGGTTCACGTCCACGCTGTCGCGGCATGCTACCAGTGTTAAAGACTGCGATGGAGCTCCGTATGCCACGGCAAACTGGCTGACACTGACGGTGGCGGTGCACAAATGCTGCGCAGCTAGCTCCATTCGACGGACAACACCGCGGTTCCTGGTGTGTTCGCTGTGCCGTGCGTGTGATCATTGCTTGTACAGCCCTCTCGCAGTGTCCGGAGCAAGTATGGTGGGTCTGACACACCGGTGTCAATGTGTTCTTTTTTCCATTTCCAGGAGTGTAGATCATGCTCTCACTTCATCCTGATTCTCCGCCCCAGGGGCAGACGATGTTCACACTCAGATGTTGCAGAACCTTTCTCTTGCTGGCAAGCACGTTCTCCTTCATACATACAATCACATCTGGGCAGAGGACACGTTTCCCAGATGCTGGCGAGAAGCCAGTGTCATACCCATACTTAAGCCCGGTAAGGACAAACACCTTCTTTCTAGCTACCACCCCATTTCTCTCATCATTTGTGTTTGCAAGGCGAGGGAACGTATGATTAATGCCTGGCTGGTATGGTGGCTTGAGTCTCGAAATTTACTGACCACTGCACAGTGTGAATTTCGAGTGCACTGTTCTGCAGTTGACCATCTCTTCACTATGACAACCCATTTCTAGAATCGTTGTGCACCCATATTTAAATTGGATGATGGTGGGCATCAGCTGACATAATTTTTTAAAAATTGAAAATGAAATTCCTTCAGCTGTATTTAAGATTTCATATTTATTTGGCTACTAGTTTCGACGTTGCGTTAACGTCATCTTCACTTTGATGATATCAATTGTGTGTGGCTTAGTACTAGAGTAGTCTGTGGTGAGACCAATACATGCTCCACATGGATGGCGGTCAGTAGCTACACTCATGCTCATAAATTAAGGATAATTGCAGAATGTGATGCCACACAATGTGGCACTACACAGAAATGGCGCTAATAGCATAGGTACACAGGGAACACACGACACAGATCTGTAAGTCTACGGTATTGGTGATAAGTTGAGAAAACCGTCCCAAAACACACGTGCTACAAAATGCCACTGTTTCCTGCGCATTTACCCTGACATCAATATGGGATATGATCACTATGCACAGGTACACAGGCCGCACAACGGGTTGCCATACTCGGGATCAGATGATCGAGCAGCTACTGGGGTATAGCCTCCCATTCTTGCACCAGTGCGTGTCGGAGCTCCTGAAGTATCCTAGGGGTTTGAAGACATGCAGCGATATGTTGACCGAGAGCATCCCAGACATGCTTGATGGAGTTTAGGTCTGGAGAACAGGCAGGCCACTCCATTCGCCTGTTATCTTCTGTTTCAAGGTACACCTTCACGATGGCAGCTCAGTGGGGCCGTGCGTTATCATCTATCAGGAGGAAGGTAGGACCCACTGCACCCTTGAAAAGGTGGACATACTGGTGCAAAATGACTTCCCGATACACCTGATCTGTTACAGTTCCTCTGTCAAAGACATGCAGGGTTGTAAGGGCAACAATCATAATCCCACCCCACACCGTCAAACCACGACCTCCATACAGGTCCCTTTCAAGGACATGAAGGGGTTGGTATTTGGTTCCTGGTTCATGCCAGATGAAAACCTAACGAGAATCACTGTTCACACTATATCTGGACTCGTCCTTGAACATAACCAGGGACCACTGTTCCAATGACCATGTACTGTGTTCTTGACACCAGGCTTTATGGGCTCTCATGTGACCAGGGGTCAGTGGAATGCACCGTGCAGGTCTGCGGGCGAATAAACCATGTTTGTTCAGTCGTCTGTAGACTGTGTGTCTGGAGACAACTGTTCCAGTAGCTGTGGTAGGGTCTCGAGCAAGGCAACCTGCAGTACTCCGTGGCCGTCTGCGGGCACTGATGGTGAGATATCGCTCGTCTTGTGGTGTTGCACACTGTAGACGTAGTGCCTGGGCACGTTTCCTGTCTGCTGGAATCATTGCCATAATCTTTAGATCACACTTTGTGGCACACAGAGGGCCCGTGCTTCGAGCTGCTGTGTTTGACCAACCACCAGTCGCCCCAGTATTCTACCCCTCATAACGTCATCAGTATGTGTTCTTTGAGCCATTTTCAACACCCAGTCACCATTAGCATGTCTGAAAACGTCTGCACACTTACTCGCTGCACCATACTCTGACATGCACTAACGCACCTCTGTGTATGTGGACTGCTGCCAGAGCCACCGTGCAACGACTGCAGGTCAAATGCATCGCATGGTCCTACTCCAAGGTGATTTAAACCCACAAGCTGCCCACTAGAACGTTGTTTCACCATGTATCAGGATTATCCTTAATTTATGAGCATGAGTGTAGTTACTGCCTGCCATCCATGTGGAGCATGTATTGGTCTCACTGTGGACTTCTAGTACTCAGACACACACAGTTGATATTATCAAAGTGTACGGGCCTGAAGATGACGTTGACGCAACGCCGAAACTAGTAGCCAAATAAATATGAAATCTTAAATGCAGCTGGAGGAGTTTCATTTTCATTTTAAAACTGCGGCAGTGTTTTTTTGGCATGGAGAAAGCCTACGACACCTGCTGGAGGACTGGTATCCTACGTACACTGTACATGTGGGGCTCCCCCAATTTTTCAAGGTACATGTGCGTTCTACCTTGTCAGACACCTTTATCAGGAAAATGATGTGCCTCATGGTTCCATCCTGACCGTCGCCCTCTTTGCTATTGTCATTAACCCTATTGTAGCCTGTTCCCCACTGGGCGTCACTGGCTCCTGCCAATTTTGCCATCTATTGCAATTCTCCAAGGACTCATCTCCTTGAGTGACACATTCAGTATTTTCTTGATTGCGTTTACTCATGGAGCATCGGCAGCAGCTTTCGCTTTTACACTGCCAAAACTGTTTGTATGAATTTCTGGTGGCGCAGTTGGTTTCTTCCACCGTCTTTACATCTTGGGCCTGTTGCTCTTCTGTTTGTTGAAACTATGAAATCTTGGGGCTCATGCTCAATAGGAAACTTTCTTGGTCCTTCCACGCGTCTTACCTGGCCGCCCACTGTATGTGGCCCCTGAGTGTCCTACGTATGGTCAGCAGTACTTCCTGGGGAGCAGATTGGACCATCTCCTCCATTTATTCTGGTCCCTTGTCCATTCAAAACTAGACTAAGAGTGTTTCATTTATGGATCTGCATGACCGTCCATCTTATGCCATCTCAATAAAATCCCCCCCCTCCATCGTGGCATCTGTTTGGCCAGTGGTGCCTTTTACACTAGCCCAGCTGAGATTCTGTGTGCAGAAGCTGCCAAATTACTGCTGTCATACTGCCGTGATTTTTTTCCTGAGCAGATATGCATGCTGATTGTCTGCCATGGCTGGCCTCCCATACTATGCCTCCCCCTTCCATGACTTCTTTGATTGCCAGTATGGGGTGCATCCATCTCTCTGTTACCTCCCGGAGTTCACTTTTGGCTATTGCTTCGGCAGCTTAACTCCATGCTACCTGCTATTTTCCCAATGGGTGTGCACCATTCACCACCTTGGCTAGTGGTGAACTTCATTCGCTTCCCAAGGGCACTGCTCCAAACTCAATCTATCGCTGTAAGTCTCTTGATCTCTCCCAGCAGACTGGCCAACCTCCTCTTGGCCCTTTCACTGTGAGGAGATCATTTTAGCTAGGTTGCATATTGGGCTGCGTCCTTGTAGCTATTACCATTTGTTAAGTGGTTATCCCCCACCACTTTGTGCTCATTGTCCTCAACCCTTGACTTTTCACTATTTCCTGTTTGCCGTCTGAGTTATCGGTCATTTTGGTGAGTGATGTGCGAGCTGTCGACCTCGTTTTACTTTTTATCCCTTGTAGGAATATGGCGGAGGATATTTAATCTGTAAGTCAGTACCTCTGTTTTCTTTATTGCATATTTTAAGGCCCTTTCTCCAAGAGAAAGTCCTGGTTTTTAGCTGTCTTTCCTTCCGTTGATTGGGCTTAATGTGTAGTCGCTTTTAACTCTTCATGTTGGATAGTTCTGACATGAACATGTATGACCTTTATTGTTTTTGCATTCTAAAACAAAACAAAACAAAACAATTTCAAATTTATCTATACAACACTACTGCTGTTGAAATCGGATATTGATATGGTTGCATTCATAAATAGATTCTCATTCAGAATTCAATTTATAATCCAGTCCACGTACAAAAACTTCATTTGAAAACGTTTGCAACATCCGTTTTTTTCATCATACTAGAGTCACCCGTCACTGTTTAATGTCTTGGAATATTCAGTATAAAAAAGTTAAACTTCAAAAACACTCAGAATAATTAATGTTGTTACAGCAAGAAGTATTTTATTCCTCTGGGCGATTTGATACAAATGACCATCTTAACAGTTTGATTTCATTTTACAGATAAGTGAGTTATTAGTCAAGATCTGCTGTTCTGCATTAAAAGTGTAAAAATGAATCATTGAATTCACTATGCTCATCATTATTTTGAACTCAATAATAAACCTAATATTATCAGTATTACCAAGGAATCATTTAAAGAGTGTTGCAAAATCAACAGAAATGTATGTTTTCCGGATATCAAAACACCTAATTACTGATTGTTTTAACAGCATGCTTTCTGTTGACACTGTATTGTGAAATGAGCATCCCAAACTATTTTTAATGATGTGACTGATGCAGAAAATGGGTGTGTGGTTCTAAAGTTTCATATCCATTACAAAATTTATTTCTAAGTGTATTAATGCTACTAGTAACATGAAGAACATGGAATTTGTTACAAATATTTAAATACTTTATTAACAAAAGTATCCACCCCACTCACTTGTCTAGCATTTTAGGTTTCCGCTCTTATTGACTCTTGCACAGTGTTCTTTTCAGTAATCATTGTCTTGCTTATTACCATATCTTACACCTTGAAGTTCTCAATTTTTCAAATTTCGTCCTGCGCAAGTACCAACAATCATTCCTTCTTATCCTGTCCAGTAAGTCTCCCTTTGCATGGGGTTCTGGTCAACTTTCCATAATTCTTCCCATTTAATAAACATAGCCAGTCCTTTTCCTTTAACTGTTCTGCCAGAAGAAGGAGCCAGTGGCTTGGAAAGCTTGTGCAATCCCAATCCATATCTTTTATATGTATTTTTTCCTACCGGTACTTCGTGAGTAGATGCTCATGTATGTACATGCTTTATACTGCAATATCCACAAACCCACCTGAATATCTAACATACACTGAGGTGACAAAAGTCATGGGATACCTCCTAATATTGTGTTGAACTCCCTTGCCTGGCATAGTGCAGCAACTCGACATAGCATGGACTTAACATGTCGTTGGAAGCCCCCTTCAGAAATATTGAGCCAGGCTGCCTCTATAGCTGTCCATAATTGTGGAAGTGTTGCCATTCCAGGATTTTGTGCACAAACTGACCTCTTGATTATGTCCCATAAATGTTTAATGAGATTCATGTCAGGCGATATGGGTGGCCAAACCATTCACTTGAATAGCCCAGAATGTTCTTCAAACCAGTCGTGAAGAAGTGTGGCCCTCTGACATGGCGCACTATCGTCCATAAAAATCCATCATTGTTTGGGAACATGAAGCCCAGGAATGGCTGCAGATAGTCTCCAAGTAGCAGAACATAACTATTTCAAGTTAATCATCTGTTCAGTTAGACCAAAGGACCCAGCCTATTCCATGTAACCACAGCCCACACCATTATTGAGCCACCAGCAGCAGCATGCACAGTGCCTTGTTGACAGCTTGGATCTGTGATTTTTGCATAGGGTTCAACAAATATGGTCCCGAGCTCAGGAGAGGCGCTGCAGACGATTTCGTGCCATTAGAAAAGGCGCTAGCACCTGTCATGTGCTGCAGTAGCCTATTACCGCCAAATTTCACCACTCTGTCCTAACAGATACATTCATCGTACGCCCCACATTGATTTTTGCGGTTATTTCATGCAGTAATGCTTGTCTGTTAGCACTGACAACTCTACACAAATGATGCTGCTCTCAGTTAAGTGAAGGCCATCGGCCACTGCGTTCCCTGTGATGAGAGGTAACTCCTAAAATTTGGTATTCTCGGCACACTCATGACACTGTGGATCTTGGAGTACTGAATTCCATATCGATTTCTGAAATGTAATGTCATGTGCATCTAGCTCCAACTACCATTCGGCGTTGATAGTCTGTTAATCTCTGTCATGTGACCATAATCACATCAGAAACCTTTTCAAATTAATACAAATGACAGCTGCCAATGCACTGCCCTTTTATACCTTGTGTATCTGATACTACCACCATCTGCTTATGTACATATTGCTGTCCCATGACTTATATCACCTTGGTGTATTTCTCTAATCCAGGCAGAAATTCCTATTTGTTAAGACCCTCTGTATTGCAGCAGTTCTTAGTAAGAGGTGCATTTTTGCGCACACTGCAACTCACAGTTTTTTCTGTATTATCTTCTGTGATATTTTTAATTAATACTATCCCCAACTGTATTGACCATGTTAAGTAATAATGATAATCTTTCATTCCAGGCGACAATAAGGAAAACTCTGGGAGATTTCAAGAGAACACATCATGATAACTGGCAGATACACAGTCTCAAATTTTCAGAGGAACAGCTGGAAGTTTTGGGTGATTTGACTGTACCCCCGTCTTACTATGCATGAGGTCCTTATATTTATCCGTCTTGTGGTGTTGGACTGAAGATTGTGGATGTACAGATTTGTGATGTGTAATATTTTGTCCCTTGAAGCAATTTTATCTGATTAGGGTTGAAATTAAAGCTACAGCAGAGAAGCACATTTATTTGCACAAACAAAACAGAAAGATATGCAGAGTTTCAGCACAGCACGCTTGACGTTATTGTGTGCAAATGCCGCTAGTTGTTAATATCTCTCTCTCTCTCTCTCCCTCCCTCCCTCCCTCCCTCCCCCCTCCCTCCTCCCCCCCTCCATCTCCCCCCCCCCCTCCTTTTCCCTCCCCAAAATATAATTGTCTGATGCAAAACTGTTTATGTTCTTAGTGTAATGTTTTGTGTGTGTTTCCAAGGAAGGGCTGTATTTGTAATGAATGTCTTGTGAAATTTACAAAGAAAAGAAATATAGTCATGTTTTTGTATCAGGAGAAGGTCTGCTTATGCATGTAATAATAGTTTCAAACAGTTTTTTATGTGTAAATACAAATCTTTGACTGTGTTGGAGATTAAAGGAAGAACAATGAACTTACTAGTTCAAGTTTTAAAGTGGAGCCTACTGGTCACATCAGGAAATTGTAGAGTAGGGAAAATATTGTTACCCATCCACCCAGACATTTTAGTTGATATGATTGTATTACTTTCCTTTGTTTGAAATCATCTATGCTTGCCTCTTTCTCAAATTGTTTGTGTACTTATGTTCTGCTACCTCTGGACAATTGCTCAAATGATGTTTGTATTGCATGGATGGAATCTTTTCCATTAAATACAGAACAGCACTGCTGTAGCTAAGTCCTGTGTGCATGTGATGATGATACAATGTTGTTATGTTATACTATATGTATATAGTATCTTTTGTATGTAATATAAGCTGAGATGTATTAAGACATTTATAAATTATACAACACAATAAAATATTGTTCTTAATTTCATTTTACGTACGTACCTTGGCTGATGGGGAGGGGTGAACAAAAATGGTGTGACATGCGGGACAGTACAAAGTGATAAAAATGCATGAGGCCAATAATCAAACAGCAAAAAAGAGAAAGAAATCCCATATTAGTTACAGAAGCCTTCTGTGGTGCAAAATGCTGCTATTACTGTAGGTAAAACTGAGAAGATAAAACGTTCTGAATATAAGAACACACATTGTCTAGTCTTTCTGCAGTAGTTGTATACTTTTCCTCCTTGTATTTTAGAACTGGAGGCATCATGATAGTATTTTCAATTCAGATAAATGTTCCCTTTTTCCGTAGAAGACTGGAACAGCTTAGAGATTGAAAAACAATACTGGTCTAAATGCTCATCTGTATTGTAATATGTATTTCCCACTTGAAGCTTCAAAATTTACTCATGATAATTACCATTAAAAACTAATTAGAGAGAAAATTATTGAGCTGTACTACTATTGCCTAAAGTCTTGCAACATCAATTACACTGAGACTGACAGTTGCATGTGTCAGTTTTATAATGTTATTTAGTCATTGGCACATGTAAATCCATTTAAAATTTTTGAACATAGAGCCACGTTGTTGGAACATGAACTTTGGTCCACTTGCAGTGAAATGTGAAGACACAGGTGTTACAGACAAGAATATTTTTAACGAGTCCTTCACACAAATATTACGTACTTCCTGTCCCATTACCATGTGGAGTCAGGGGGGAAATGCTTTGGTACATGCCTTAATTTTTGTTAAATTATTCACATTTCACTTACAGAAGATGCACAATAGGATATTTGACTGCTTTCTGGAAATCATCGTAAACGGTTGATTATGTCATTGTAAACGCTTTTCCCCCCTCGTGAATTTCAGTATTAAAATGAAATTAAAATAATTTGAAAAACCCATTAAAATTTTCCATTTGAGACATGTGATGCCTATGACATCATTGGCTAGCATACTGTTCATACTGTCATGAAGCTCATTCACAGTGACACCTTGTTTTGGAATTTAGGTTTCAGAAAATAGGATTACAAATGGGTTGTAGTATCAAATGTACAATTACATCCATAAAAGCTCCTGAAAAATTATCTTTAGTTTTCCAAAGAATGAGAAGATGCTTAAAACATGGTTGCAATTCGCCTTTAAGGATGCAAATGAGATAGTGGTCACTGTGTGTATTCATTTCTGTGAGAACCATGTTGATGTAAATAAGTAAACTGTTTGCAGGTATTGAAAAGCAAGCATTGAAAAGCACTAGTAACTTCAGCTAACACGAGTATGGCTTCGTCTTACTCCTAGCCTGTGAAGTCTTCAGAGTTTCAGCCAGTTACAGAATGTTTTCGATGACATGACCAAATCTTGAAATTTAATTATTTTTAAACTTTAATTAGATAAAAATTAGTTATTTTGTGAGAATATTGACCGAAATGCTGTTTGAATGTTACGTAATTCAGATTAACAACATTTTTCACCATATTTTTAATGTAGGGAAATAGCCTACTGGGGCATTCTCAAGCAATGTGTCTAAATTTGTCCATTGGAATTTCATAAAAAGGTCAGCATAATTTCCATTTGATTTCAATGAGCATTTTTGTTATCCTCTTACATGGACCATACTGATATATTATGATCCTAGTAGTGTGCATATGAAAATTAAGTTTCTCCCATCAGGACTGATGCAAAAAGTCTTCAGGATACTCTAGGATGGGTCCCACTAGTGCCTTGTATTCAGGTTTCTATACAGATGTATTGCACTTTCCCACAACCTTCCTAACAAGTCTGAGTTATTCATCCACATTCTGTACTGGGAAACCCCCAGTGGGCTCACATACCTTTTTCAAGGACATGCTGGGCCACCGTGGGGCCTCAGTCCTTGGAGCACTACTACATTTTCCGTGGTGCACAGCTCCATCCTTCTACTATTCTTTTCTCGTCTTTGCCTTTCCATTGAATTGTCTTCTTGGTGCCGATCATAGTTGGATCTTGTTTGTGATTTTGAACACTCATTTTCTTCCCTCGCAACATTCTATAACTTTTTATTCTTAACTGTGCGGTACCTTTATTGGCTTGCTATTAGTTTCCAAACCTAACACAACTGAGAATCGTGTATGGAAGGTCACCCAGTGCACCGTATATTCTACTCCTTGTGCCTTTCTTCTTTGCACCCTTCCTTTCTTGCAAAGATACTACACCCAAAACCCAGCACAGTAGCCATTGCATTGTGGGGGGGGGGGGGGGGGGGGGGGATTGTCAAGTACCTGCATGGCAGTAGCCCCCTGACCACACAGGAATCAAACATTTGGTGTCTTAGCTGGGAACTCCCCACACAAGCCAAGCTTTGTGTGTCCAGTGTGGTTGGGGCACAGCGACTCTGGGCAATGCTGTACTGGCAAAGTAACCATTGTTGTGGCTGTGTGGTGCTCTCCTTTTGGAGAGGGTGGTACCACGGCAGAAGGTTTGCTCATGGAGTGAATTAAAACTCTTCTGCTGTTGGCTGCCAATGCCTCAGCAGTCTCTTCAGATGGGGAAGATTATTATAATGCAGGGACATACAACCCCATGACTTTTCCCTCCCTGGCTACACTGTGGGAAGAGGTACAAGCCAAATTTCTGAGTGAAATACACAAATATTCGGACTGAGGGGGATATTTCTACTGCAACGAAATCATTACTTTTCTTTGAAAACACTGAAGAAAATTTGGGAAATTGAGTCTCTGGGAAGAATGTGAAATGGTTCGTTAGTTAATTAAAACTTCCTCTGCTACCCGGTCTACAGTTATTCAGGCATGTGATTGTCTAGGTGACAAACCTGTGACCATGTTAAAGTATGAACATTGTCCAAAGAATTGTCTTCCACAGAGGTCATGCACTCCAAATGGATGAGGAGCTCCAGAGAATCTCCAGCGGTGAGGTGTATATTTGATCACACATGTATAAAAAGGGCTCAAGGACAATCATACAAATAAAGAGACATTTATCTTAGTCTTCGAAGCCTCCTGGAAAAAGCTGAGGTCATGGTCTACAGATATGAAGTGAAACTGTATGTCTTACCGCCTTTATGAGGTGCTTCAGATGTTTACGCTGTGGGCATATATCATTCCACTGTGTGGCAGGCCCAAAATGTGGCAACTGTGGATGATCTCTCCATGAAGGTACTCCATCTGGACATCCACCTTTGTGTGTCAGCTGCACTGAACATCACCCTCCACAGTCATCAGTTTGCCCAGTTTTCAAGAAAGAACAGAAGGTCCAGGCATGCAAATCTATTGACTGCCTGTCATATATTGAAGCACAAAAGAAAATTGGACAACTGCATACTGTGGATATGGTGATCAATTATGCTAACATCAAGACCAAGGCAAGCCCTCCTCACTAGATTCCCAGCAACCTGTCCTCCTGTGGTTACCATGGTACTTTCTTCGGGAAACACTTCCTGCACCAGGCTGGGGAAGCATTCTCCTACTTTGACATCTACCAGTGTGGGGGCTTCCTCTCAGGACCCCTCTCCCCAGCCACCTCAGGACTGAGACTCACACCAAATAGTAGCTGAAGAAGCTGCATCCTGTGTGTCCCAGAGTGGTCTGCTCTTCATATGCCCCCACACTCAGTGTAGGTATCCTCTTGAACAAACCTTGCCCACCAAAAGTTATGAAGAAAAAGAAGAAGAATCGGGAAAAGGCTCCTCGGGTGTCCCTGAAGAGGCCTTATCCCCCATGCAGTCAGATTCTGAGCTGACATTTGTGGATGTTATTCCATCCCACTGATGACAGGCAGAGATCCTGCGACATGACCAGTCCTCCTGGGCCTTTCACACCTAACCGACCATCAGTCATGGGATCATTCAGTGTAATTGTGCATTGCTCTCAAAGAAACACATTTAATTGTTGACCATTCTCCAACACTCCACGGTTATTGTGTGATCTTTCAGAACCGTGCTAGTCCTGAGAAGGTATCTGGAGGGGTCTGTACTTTGGTTCATACAGATATTGTCAATGAATGGATTTCCCTTCATACGCCATTGGAGGCAATAGTGGTGCAGGTCAAATGGTATCAGTAATTAACCATTTGTAACATTTCCCTACCTCCAGATAGGCCACTTACTTCTGTTAAAGAGGCCGCACTAATCCAACAACTCCCAGCCCCGCCCTCTCTCCTGCTTGGGGGCTTCAGCGTGCACCACTTCCTTGTGGGGAGTATCACTTTGTCTGATAGGAAACTTCTAATTGACCAGCTCCTCGCAGAGCATGATCTTTGCCTTCTCAGAGATGTTCTCATACCCACTTCAGTGCTGCCCATGGCACCTTTTCAGCTATCTATCTAGCAGTCTCATTCCGTAATCCTGTGGCTTCGCTTCATTGTTCACTACATGGCAACCCTGTTGTTAACTTGCCACCCCAAGACAGACCAACTACTGTTTTTGGCACTTAAAAGAGCCAGCTGGCCTTTGTATGCCTCTGCTATCGCATTCACCAACTCTGTCAAACTGTATTGATCAGATTGTGCAAGACATCTCAGACGTTATCATCCAAGTCTAGAGGTACCCCACTGTCAGCCGGTGCCCTGGTGGAGTGCTGACAAGCCCTGCAACAATTCAAATGACATTCTTAACAGTCCAGTTTCATTACTTTTAAGCAGCTTAGTTCTAAGGCTTGCTGTTTAATCAGACACAGTGAGAAGGAAAGCTGGGAGCACAATGTTTCCTCCATGGAAACGTATGCCTCTTCATCTCAGGTGTGAGCCAAGCTCTGTGGTCTTGTGGGGTGCCAATGATCAATGCCTGTTCCAGGTCTTGTCCTATAGGATGATCTTTGTACTTTTAAATTAGATTAGATTTACTTTCATTCCAGTTGATCCATAGTGAGGAGGTCCTCCAGGATATATAACTTGTCAGGAAAACAGTAATACATGACAAATATTTACAACTGAAACAAATAAGCTAATGTGCCTTCCACAGGTCCCAAGTGGAATGATCGTCATTTTTTTTTTTTATGAACTGTATATGAAAGAATCATTTTACAAACACTAATGCGCTGAATTTAAAATAAAAAAGTTTTTATTTATTTATAAGGTAATAAACACGTAATAGAACTACTATAATACTTACTTACAGTGAACACATTACTGCACTGAAATGGTGCAGAAGTTAGATTGTACTTACACACACACACACACACACACACACACACACACACACACACACAAATCAGTTGGTTCTACTGAGAAAATCATCAATGGAGTAGAAGGAGCTGGCCACCAATAGATCCTTTAGGCTTCTCTTAAACTGAATTTCATTGGTTGTTAAGGCTGCTGGTAAGTTATTGAAAGTATGTGTTCCTGAATAATGCACACATTTTTGTACAAGAGTAAGTGACTTTAAATCCTTGTGAAGATTATTCCTATTTCTAGTATTGATTCTATGAGTTGAGCTGTTGGTTTGAAAAAGTGATATATTTTTAATGACAAATTTCATTAAGAAATAAATATATTGGGAAGCAGTAGTTAGTATCCCTAGTTCCCTAAACAGGCTTCTGCAGGATGTTCTTGAGTTCACACCACATATAACTCTTACTGCACGTTTTTGTGGCCGGAAAACTTTAGCCTGGCTTGAAAAAAAAAATCCCATATGACATTATTGAATGAAAGTAAGCATAGTATGCCAGCTTTTTCATTTTTATATCCAATATGTCTGACTCAATTCGCATTGCAAATAGAGATTTGTTAAGACACTTCAGCAGTTCTGTGGTGTGCTCCTCCCAGTTGAATTTATTATCAAGCTGTAATCCCAAGAATTTAACACTGTTTACTTCTTCTATCTGCTTGTCATCGTATGTTAGGCAAATACTCGTGGGACACCCCTTACAAGTTCTGAACTGCATGCAGTGTGTTTTTCAAAGTTTAGTGACAAAGAATTGGCTAGGAACCAGTGAAATATCCACAAATATTTTATTAGCCTATCTTTCTAAGACTACACTTGATTTGCTATTTATTGCAATGTTTGTATCATCAGAAAACAAAACAAAGTTGGCATCTGGTAATGTTACTGGTGAAAGGTCATTGATATACACAAGAAAAGGTAAGGAATCTAAAATGGAAACTTGTGGGACCTCACATGTAATTAGTTCCTAGTTGGATGATGCCTGATAGCTTAATACATGTCTCTTTCCTAATAATTTTGCAGCATTTCCTGTTACACCATAATATTCTAATTTACTTAAAAGGATATTGTGATTTACACAGTCAAATGCCTTTGACAAATCAGAAAATATACCAATTGCCTGCAATGTTTTGTCTAATGGATTAAGCACATTTTCACTGTAAGTGTAGATAGCCTTTTCAATACCAGAACCCTTTAGAAATCCGAACTGCAGCTTTGACAGTATGTTATTTGAGATAAGATGGTTATAAAGCTGATTGCACATTACTTTTCCTATAATTTTTAAGAATGCTGGCAAAAGTGAAACTGGATAGAAATTTGATGATATTTCTTTATCTCCCTTCTTAAACAGTGCCTTAACTTCAGCATATTTCAACCATTCAGGAACATTCCACTGATAAACGACTGGTTACACAGATAGCTTAATATGTTACTTAGCTCACAATCACATTTTTTAATTAACTTTGTTGATATTTCATCATACCCACTAGATGGTTTTGATTTTAAAGATATTATGATGGAAATTATTTCCACTGGGGTAGTGAGGGTCAAATTCATATTATGGAAGTTACTTGAAATGTCTGGTCTGAAGTATTCCATAGCAGCATCTACAGAACCTGACAACCCCATCTTATCAGTAACAATTATAAAATGTATGTTAAAAAGTTCTGCAACACTCTACACATCTGTCACCAATGTATCATTGACTCTTAATGCTATTTGTCCCTCTTCATGTCTGGTTCTACCAGTCTCTTCCTTCACTATATCCCATATTGTCTTTATTTTGTTATTTGATATGACTATCTTTTCCTTGTAATATATTTGCTTTTATGTCCGTATTACCGTCTTTAATATTTTGCAGTATTTCTTGTAATGTGCTATAGCATCAACATCAGAACTGTTTCAAATTGACAGATAGTTTTCTTTTTTTTCTTCGATTCTTGCAGAACACCTTGTGACTCACTTTGCACCAACACCAGTGTCCTCTTCCTATCTGGCTACCTTTCTACTGCTGAAGCAACAAGTTGAAGGCATCCACGTATGTTTCACTCCCCACAAAGCTGAATCTTATAAAGAATCATTCACTGATTGGAAACTGGTTCAGGCTCTTACTTCATACCATAACACAGCCGCAAGCTGTGATACAATTCAGTCAGATTCAACAACTGAATGTTCTCCAAAGGCAGCATCTCCTCAGGGTCTTCAATCGTATATGACTCACCAATTCTTCTGGATTAGAGTTGGCACTTCACTCAGCTCCCCACAGGTCCAAGAGAACTGCGTCCCACATGGCTCTACGTTGACTTTACTCTCTTCCTCATGGCCATCAGTCTAATGACCACTGTGTTGTATCTCAATGATTTTTGCATTTGGTACATCTATCTGCTGAACGCCAGCTCCAAGGTGCCTTCTGCTGGGCCTCTGCATGGGCTCTTTCCCATGGTTTACAATTCTCTCCTGCAAAAAAAAAAATAGACCTTACTTTTGGGGTTACCCTCGTACCTTCTACAAACTGAGGTGGAGCTCCTAAAAGTAGTAACTTATCTAATAGTATACTTGCCTGAATATTATCAGATGCTTTTGCAGTATCCGGAAATAGTGCTGCTGTATATTTGTTCCCACCAAAGCCAGCTAACACGGAGAAGACTAATATTGAACTGTTGTCCATGCAGTTTCTACCTTTACGGAACCCGATTTGTGATTCAGTTAGTAAGGATTAAAGTTCTACCCCCCCTTCCAATCGCCTTTTTATTAGTTTTTCCAATATTTTAGGAATACATGATGACAATTCAATTGGTCTGTAGGAAATGGCTAACAATGGATCTTTCCCTTTTTTATATACAGTATATGATCTGTCTCTTCCATTCTGTGACCAATTCTTGATGCCATTCGAATTCCATTATAGGTTTGAAGAACTAATTCTACAGCATTGTCTGCCATGTTTTGTATCATGGGATATATGATCTAATCCATTCCTGGAGCAGTGTCGACACCCTCTTTCATGACTGATGTCAACTGGTAAATACTGAACTATTTAGTTAGCACATGTTGAGTTGCAGGAGTTTCCCTTTGTCTTCTGGTTAGCTTACTGCAAACACTTGGTGGGGAAATAGGGTCACAAAATTGTTCTATCCACTCATATGATTGCATTTTATTGACGGCAGTGGCAATATTCCTAAATCTGTTAACCTTCTGCCATATATCTGATTATTTAGTATTCTTGGTCAAATTACTACAATATCTTATCCAATGGATTTCAGTATTTTCTTGGTTCTAGTTGCCATTTGTTTATAGAGCAAAAAGCTGTTCACATTAGGTGTTTAACATATTCACATAACGTTGCCCTTCTGTCTTATATTATTTTATTGCAATCTTCATTCCACCATGGATTATCCAGTCGCCTTGCTTTTCTTGATAAAGGTTATTTTAAGATAGATTCATCTGCTGCATGATATATGCTGTTCTGTAGCTGCATATAGGACCTGTGTGGAGGTAGGCTTTTTCCTATTGATTTTACTTCTAATTCAAGAATTTGGTGATATTTACAACAATCCACTTTGTTCATGTTCCAAGTCAGTTCGTTGGCAATATGTACTCAGTTACTTTTCTCGCAGTGTATACTCATGGTTACAGGGAAATGATCTGATCCCATGGTATCCTGCAGAACCGACCAAGTGTGATTTGCTTCACACAGGGAGAAGCTGATGTTATATCCACTGCAGTTGGTCTCATCCATGGCCCTTAGTTTAATTTTGCAGATCCATCATTGCAGATAATTATATTATAATCGTCAATGCAAGATATTATGTACTCCCCTACCTCTTCCGTTGTCGAATGAGCCACTGTCCATATTTATAATTTTGGTCTCGCTTTGAACAATGACGTCATTCCTTAGTCATAGATAGTAATGTCTTCACTTCGAGGCATAGATAATAAAGCAGTTCTATGTTCTAATAAGCGGCATCATTAAAATAATTGAATGTGAATCTAAAAGCGATCGCTTGATATTAGATACAGATGCTTCAGTAGCTGATAAGTGTTTTTTGGCTTTTTTAAAAAAAAAATCTCACGAGATAGAATAAACTGATCCTACTTTATTCAGCAATCAATAAAAAAACTAAACAAACATAACAGCTTTTGCTGTTATCTTTCCATTTCGTTCTTTACTGATTGCTTAATAAAGTAGGATCAGTTTATTCTATCTCGTGAGTTTTCTTTAAGCCAAAAAACACTTATTACGTATTGAAGGGAGCTAGAACATTAAGAACAATCGCTTCTCGGCATTTGACAAGATATTGCTTAATAAAGTAGGATCAGTTTATTCTATCTCGTGAGATTTTTTTTTTTAAGTCAAAAACCACTTATGCTTTTGACAAGATCAATGTTTATCTCTCTCGCATTCCTTTGTTTCTCTCCCCTGCTGCACTAGTCCCTGTAAGGGAAGTGTTGGTTTTTTAGTTTTGTATTGGGGGATGTGATCGGTAGGTTCTGTTGAGCTATATAGGTCAAGGGAAGTGTCCGATTCTGAATAGGAATGTGTTTTTTGGTATTTGGTCAGTTTTGTGATGTTGATTTATTTCGTTGTTTTGCGTGGTTTTGTATGGCCGTCGGTGGCTACATTTGTGTATATTTAGTTTGTCCCCACCCAAAAACCCCCAATTTCCCACGCTTGTCCCGTTAGAGTCATTAGGCTTTTTGTAAAACTTGTGTATTTTAGTGTTTATAATACGTATGCGATGTTTTTATATCCGCCATATTGGATAATACGTATGCGATGTTTTTATATCCGCCATATTGGAATTGTCGTTTATGGTCGTTTCCGCTACATTTGTGACGTCATGGGTCAAAGCCGACGGGTAAGATCGGACGCTTCTGTATTTCCCTATATTTATTTAACACACTCGACGTGTATGTGTTCTAATAAGTTTTTCCTGCTTTTATTGGAAAAAAATTGGGAGACTAACTATTGAAATCCTATTTACTCGATTGCAAACCAAAGATGACGAACAGTGTTATTAACCACTTAATAGAAAGAAATCTATGGCGCGTGTTCAAAGTATTCAAAAGCTCATAGGATAAGGTGCTAGTCTATAGCCAACTTCTTGAAGAGGCTGTTTGCTTATTAATGTTAAATATAGGATGAAAGTGGTGGAAGCGATTTTTTTTTTGTAAACAATAATCATTTCACTGCGTAAAATATTTAAAGAACAATTTCATGATATATTATTGAATATCCATCCAAGCAGTGAAAAGAGATCATAAAAGATAAATAAAAGAAATATAATTAAAAGTCTATATTGTGTAATAGCCTCAACTGGTGTTAATAAAAAAGCAATACTATTAATCTTTATAGTGAGAATAAGTTCAAAAAATGGGAAAACAGTATTCTTGCGAAAGTTTTGAACTCTATTGTTGATTAATTTGTTTTGCCTAAGAATGACTCTAATTGATTTAACGGAAAGAGCTCGACAGGGTACCGTAATAGTTGCGAGAAATGAGTGTATAAGTGACACACTAGAGACCAATCAGATAAAGTCTGCCGAAAGAAATATTATTTCACAGCTAACTGTAACAAAATGTCAAAAGAAGCGTAAATATTATATCGCTGGCTAAGAGGTAAAAAACGTATCTTTGTTTTATTTGTTGAGAACGATAAGGGACGAAATACAGGGTAAATCAATGCAGATTTGCGGAAACGAGAATAAGCAAGAAAACAGGCAACTTCAAAATTTAGCTAACGCTCTTTATATTATCGTACGCTGAAAACCATGCTTTTCAAGATTCTCAGCGCGGAGGTTATTGTGCTCGGTTTATATTCTGAGTCAGGGATATAAATATTAGCTCACAGTTAATGAAGCGTATACACGATTTGGTCTCGCTATTAACATAATTCATTTTGTGCTACAGTTATCTTAAGAATTCTTTACAAGGACTAACGAGCATTAATAAATGATGAGTAATGAGATTTACTTAAGAGAAGATGGGTGTGTTGACAAATCATTTTAAAGAAATAAAACTAAATATATATTCTGTGGCCCATAGAGTCACGTACTCAAAGTTACGTAGTTGCAAAGGTCAACGGCGTAAAAAAAAAAAACTAGTTGATATTTACTGAGTAAACTGATTCACAATCAACGATTTTTTTGTCTTGTTAGATTGTGTATTGATGGTGAAAAACGTAACTCACTCTGTAACACTCGATTTTGCACGTTACTGTCCAAAGCAGGGATTCCTATCCACCAATGTAGGAAGTGTCGACCACTGACAAAAAATTGCAAAGTGCACCATTACAAATCTTCTCGTGTCTCCGAGTCTTTTCCAAGCATACACCTCTCCTTGTGATTTTTTAACAGAGTTACCGCAATTACCATCTGAAATAAACTGCACGACTAAATGACTCTTTCTCCTCTCTCATTCCTATTGCCAAGCCCATATTGTCCAGTACCCCTTTCTTCTATTCCTTCCCCTACAACCGCGTTCGAGTTCTCCACGTTTATTAGATTTTCATATCCCTTTAAATACTGAATAACCCATTCGATATCCTCACATACTGACTCCATCTTTCCGTTTTGTTATTGTGACGTTAGCATGTTTATCAGAACTATCGTTGTCAGCGATGATTTGCTGTCGAATCTGATGAGAATAACTCTATTACTTAGCTGTTGTCAGCAGCTTACTCTCTCGTCAACTTTCGTATTCATAAGGATTCCTACTCCTGTTATACCACTTTCTGCTGTTGTTGATATTACCCTACATTCATCTGACCAAAAATCCTTATCTTGTTTCCACTGACTAGACTGAGCCTTAACATTTTCCTTTTCAGATTTTCTAGCTTCCGTATCACCCTCATGCTGTTGATCATTGCTATGTCTTCCGCATTTTAGGGTCAGTTTCCAACCCCAAGAGTAAGAGAGTGCCCTGAACCTCTATCCAGTCCTCTGCCCTCTTTGACATGGCCTTTAGTAGGACGAGGGTGACTTTTTATGCCGGAAATCTTTGGCCGTCATTGCTAATGATTTTAATTCAAAATTTAAGTAGTAGCTAGATTCGAAGCCGGGGAACAGCAGTGTTAGTCAAAGACGCTACTCCTAGACCACGGGTCATTACTATGCTAACGGATGTCGACTTGAAATTGTTATCGGCAATACGGCACATTGCGTGTATGACATCCCTTTTCTAATGACGCATCACCTGGGGGTAAAACCGCATTGTCGCCTAACGTGCGTCGTATTTCGTTTTTCGTCCAGTGGTCTTAAATATGGGGAACTCTTCCCTCGATAGTGACCCAACGAATATAGCTCCAACTGGACAGAGGAATGTGTAAGCAACGCATTACATCATTCCTGTTCTGTCATTTAATCGTGTAAATACACCACCAGAACGACAAAATGAATACTATACGTTCCCATAGATTGACGCGCCTGTCTCCATTTTCGCACTTGCCTATGCGGCCAGGTTCCAATGTGTCGCCAGGAACATGATGCAGAAATATCTGTATGTACTACCCTCTCAAATCGTCAAATCAAACCAGACAACTAATTCCTGATCAAGCGCCTTTTGCGTAACAAGCAACGCATTGTACACTGTTACCTTTTTCACACGCAGATGGGCCTATAAATTCCTTAAGCACGCTTTCGGGTGACAGCGGTACGTTCATATCCTGCATCGGGAAGACGGCGTGGAAGCTCGCTGGCGTGACCTGTTTCGTGAGAACACATCCTAGCCGCATTACAGACATCTCCTGCTCGAGAGCGGACACTGTTCCTTGTGTGTTCCTTAACTGCCGACTACTTTCTTGCTGTGCATGATGGACGACTCCTTCCAACAATCCATGTGTTTGGCGACCTCCACTATTCTCGTGTAACTTAGTTTTCCACGTTGGTAACTCTCATAATATGCGGTTTTCACCTAGCCTTGGCTGGCGGCGAACTCCGCCGGTATCTTTGCAATATCTGTCTCCAAGTCACGCCTAACTCCTGCGACCTGACAGTATATAAATCTTTTGACTGCAAAATTTCACTTCGGCTCCTAGTCTCCCAAATTGTGCTGGTCCTTGAGGCTCATATGAGAAAGTTGTTCCGTGCTCTCTGCATGGTCCTGTTTTATTTCGGCCAGCTGTTCAGTGCGCCTAACTGAATTGTAGTGTTTACTAGCATCGTGAGTATGTTATCGAGTGGACTCAGGACTTGTGCGCCCTCCACGGAAGTGCTTTGTGCTTCCCTTTCGAACTCTCCTCGATTGACGTGTCGACTTCCTCGTTTCTCAACTTTCTGCCTGCGAGGCTCGACGGTGTCTCTGTTCTGCCAGTTAGCCTCCAAAGGAGACAGTCCTTTCAGAGCGAAGCAAACGCTTCGGTTAAACCATACCTCTCTGGCTTCCGGAAAAGTCTCACATTCTCCATGTGCATCTTAAGTGAAGCCCTTTCCTCTTGAGCGTCCGGCGGCCAAGTATTACAAGATTGTTTTATTAGAGAAGCTACGCCATCTGAGAAATCTACACACATTCATTTAAGGACTCACGTCTCCTCTACGGGAAAGAATAATATATATAGTCATTCACTAATTTGTGCTTGACATAGAAGAATACATCGTGTGCGAACTGCAGATTCGTTAATGGTGGAGCAGCACCCACTCCATCCCTGAAAAATAGTAGACTAGGCCCAGTGCTTTGTAGGATGTACTTGTAACTGATACGTACACCAATTAATGAGTTTCGAGAAATCTACACAGATTCATTTAAGGACTCACGCTCCTCTACGGCTCTACGGGAAATAATTATATATATCACTGGGCTTAGTCTACTATTTTTCAGGGATGGAGTGGGTGCTGCTCCACCATTAACGATTCTGCAGTTCGCACAGGATGTATTCTTCTACGTCAAGCACAAATTAGTGAATGATATCATTTCAATTTGAATTGTACCATAAAAGCTTGGAACAGAAGTTACGTGACAATAGTTCAGTTATTTCACTGGAAAAATCAACTTGAGTTATATTTCCCAAAAGCCTGATGGATCTCTGTATAGGTATGGCATCATTAGATGGCAGAAAAATACCATTGAAATAGCACATCTACTACTTGGGCATGATTTTTTATTGTTGAATGAACCTGAAGTTGCATATCAACGTACTGAAAGCTTGATGTGATCAGGCACTGAACATCATTAGGAAGCGTAACAATATTTTGGTGGGGGGGCTCTTCTCTAAACACGAAGCCACGGAACCAAGCTGTCAACAAGGCAATATGCAACAACGATGAGATTTTTATAGATGACAATGCGGCATGTTACCATGCCTCAACTGTTAGCGATTGGTTTGAAGAATATTCTGGACAGTTCGAACATATGATGTGGCCATCCAGATCGCCCGACATGAATCCTGTTGAACATTTATGGGAGGTAATCGAGAGGTTAGTTTGTGCACAAAATCCTGCACCAGCAACACCTTCGCAATTATGAGCGGCTATAGAGGCAACATGACTCGACATTTCTGCAGGGGACTTCCAACGAATTGTTGAGTCCACGTCACGTCGAGTTGCTGCACTACACTGGGCAAAAGGAAGTCCGACATGATATTAGGAGATATCCCATGTCTTTTGTCATGTCAGTGTAATGATGCGTTTCTGAATAGATCAGAGGAAAAAAGAAATTTAAAGGAGGGATCGGTTGACAGGAAATATCATGAGGCGTAAAGGAATCATCAGTTTGGTAATTAAGGGGGGTGAGGGTAAAAATTGTAGATGGAGGCCAAGGCTTGACTACAGTTACCAGGCTCGAAAGGATGTAGATTCGATAGGGATGCGGGGATGAAGTAGATTGAACAGAAAAGACCAGCATGGAAAGCTGCAACAAATCATTCTTCGGACCGAAGACCACAGCAACCTGTAGGTCCTTGTTCCAAGTGTTGTGGCTGAGAATTAGAATTTTAAATTTGTATGAAATGTAATAATAACAAAAGAAATTAGAAAATTTATATTTCCATTCAACCACACATTTTCAGATCACTAGGAAACTTTCTTTTTCTGTTAAACAAATTAAATTTTGTTCTTATGTACGACAAAAAGCACTGACCAATTTTGTAAGGGAATAGATAACAGGGCTCAATCGACTTTCAAATTTACAATGATGTATCACCAGTGGGGGCAACTTCGAAAGCGGTTTTTTCACACAGTGAGAGAAACTGGCTGCCAGAGAGAGAAGACGCGCTAGCGAGAAGCAGGCGAAAATGTGGTGCCGGTTTGTAGTGTAGCTACACAAAACTAGGACGAAGAAATGTCTTTTGATGCTGCTCCATTCTGACATCGGCGTCTGACCTCAAACCGGAGGTTCTGAAGAAAATACTCTCGGACACATATTGACGCATGTTGGAGTGGCTATCGTTTTCCACCTTCAGGTGGTCACACACGTAACTGCATGCTTGAGAAGCTTGCACGTGTAAGCATTTTCTGTAAGAACGCCCATCTTCCTTTCACCTAGACACATGGACTGCTGTGCAAGGATCAGTTTGTGCTTAGAATACGTGGAAATCCAAAAAAGGATTTTGTGCACGAACTAACCTCTCTATTATCTCCCTCAAATGTTCGATGATATTAATGTCGGGTGATATGAGTGCTCGAACTGCCCAAAATGCTCTTCAAACCAATTGAGAACAGTTGTGGCCCGGCGACACGGCGCATAGTCATCCATATAAATCCTATCGTTGTTTGGAAGCACGACGTTCAAATGTGTGTGAAATCCTAAGGGACCAAACTGCTGAGGTCATCGGTTCCTAGACTTACACACTACTTAAACTAGCTTATGCTAAGAACAACACACACACACACACACACACACACACACACACACACACACACACACACGCACGCACGCATGCCAGAGGGAGGACTCGAACCTCCGGCAGGAGGGGACACGCAATTCGTGACATGGAGCTGCAAACCGCGCGGCCTCTCCGCAGGTTGGGATTACGACGCCCATGAATGGCTGCAAATGGTCTCAAAATATCCGAAAATAACCACATCCACTCAGTTGGATCAGAGGACCTAATCTCTTCCATGTAAACACAGTATACCATTATGGAGGCACTACCAGCTTGCACATGGCGTTGTTGACAACCTGAGTACATGCCTTAGTGGGGTCTGCGCCACACGCATATCCTACCTTCAGTTCTAACCAACTGAAATCGGGACTCATCTGACCAGGCCACGGTTTTCCAGTCGTCTAGGGTCCAACTGACACGATCAATAGCCCAGTTGAGGCGCTGTTAGCAAAGGCACTCGCGTCGGTCGTCTTCTGCCGTAGCCCACATAAGCCAAACTTCGCCTAACTGTCCTAATGGATACGTTCGCCGAACGTTCCACATTGATTTCGGCGGTTATTTCGCGCAGTGTAGCTTGTCTGTTAGCGCTGACAACTCTACGCAAACGCTGCTGCTCTCGGTTTTAAAGCGAAGGGCGACCATCATTGCGTTGTCCGTGGTGAGAGGTAACGCCTGAAATTTGGTACTCTCGACACACTGTTGACTCTGTGGATCTCGGAAAATTGAATTTATTAACGATTCCCGAAATGGGGTTTCCCATGCGTCTAGCTCCAACTGCTATTCCGCGTTTAGAGTCTGTTAATTCCCGACGTGCGGCCATAATCATGTCGGAAACCTTTTCACATGAATCACCACAGTGCAAATGATAGTTAGCCGGCCGTGGTGGCCGAATGGTTCTAGGCGCTACAGTCTGGAACCACGCGACCGCTACGGTCGCCGGTTCGAATCCTGCCTCGGACATGGATGTGCGTGATGTCCTTAGGTTAGTTAGGTTTAAGTAGTTCTAAGTTCTAGGGGAGTGATGACCTTAGAAGTTAAGTCCCGTAGTGCTCAGAGCCATTTGAACCATTTTTGATAGTTCTGCCAATTCGCTGCCTTGTGGAATACTACCGTCATCTGTATACATGCATATCGCTATCCCATGACTTTTATCACCGCAGTGTATGATATAAAGACTGATAACGAAACTAAAAGAAATATGTTTTAAATGTATCGTCTTGTTTTCAGCTGTTAGTGTTTTATTGTAAGACTACAGTTTCGGCATTATGTCATTTTCAAACATAAGTTTTTGACATATGGTTTAACGTTTGGAAGAGGTCACAACATAGTATCGTAATGTGTAAAATTATGAAAGTTTTACTGTTAAAAATTATTCTTATGGCAACAGACGTACGGAAATGTGTAAAGCCCTCTCTCTGACAATATTATCGTCATCTGTTCTTTTACTCTAAAAATTGATGGGCTATGTAGTGAAACTATATTATCGTTATCATAAAATCTGATATGTAGTCCGCCCCTGGTAGCTGAGTGGTCAGCGCGACGGAATGTATGATATAAACGGCTCGGGTTCGATTTCCGGCTGGGTAGGAGATTTTCTTCGCCCGGGGACTGGGCGTTGTGTTGTCCTTACCATCATCATTTCATCCTCATCGACACGCAAGTCGCCGAAGTGGCGTCAACTCGGAAGACTTGCACCAGGCGAACGGTCTACCCGGCAGGAGGCCCTAGCCACACGGCATTTCCATTTCCATCTATGTAGCCGCACACCTTGTGTTATGAAAACTATTTTTCCGACATTTCAGTATTCAAACATTTTCTGGAACTCCTACTGTCGGACATGAGAGTTCTGATAGAGAACAAAAAACAGGAATTCATTAGTCTTCCTATAAATCATGAAAAATCAGTTCTCTTGTATCTGACTGCGATTTTTAATATCTTCTCTAACATTTCCTAAAAATTATACTGTAATGCTCCTGCATACAACAGACAACTTACCTCGTCGCTGCAGCTGCATGAATATTCTGCACCCTGCAACAGGCGAAAATAATTCAAATGAAATACTGCGATCCATGCAGAGCGTAATGCGTGGTCATTACTACTGATGAAACTACTTCACTTATTCTTCTTTGATAGAAATTAAATGATCAGGAATGGTTTGATTAAACCACTCCTGATCATTTAAGCCTTAAGTGGTGTAAAAAATGAAATGAATCAATAAAAACTTTTACTTTACTTTACTGCAAGTTGACGATTCACACACTGAGAAACTTTACTCAGGCCTTTCCTTTCCTTGGACAGTGCGAGTAGCAAAAACTTTAATTATTCCACAACATCTTTAATCAATAATCACGTATCTGGTCACAACAAAGACACGAATATTACTTTCAATGAATGCATACACAAATCTGACAAAATCCCTCCAGTGCGCAAGCAAACAAGCAACAACAACGCGCAGCGAAAGGCCAAATTACCAAAAATCCTCGATTAATACAAAAATCTTCTCTGGCGCCACTAGCACGGGCAGAGCAGGCTGCGACTTTTCCGACGCCAGGCTGCGTCGGACTACTATTAACAACTGTTCGCGCGCTACCATTCACGATAACAATGTCCCAAACTCAGACTTTGTGTATGCACGCAACAGCAGAATAAATTGCCACCATTCACAAAAAAGAAAAAAAGTATGAACGTCCAACTTTCAACTAGATGTGAACTTCTAGAACTTGCAATCGCAAAATGATACAATAACAGCTGTGTGCAAGATGATATCACCTAAAAAACTTGTAGGAGCTGTAGAACCATATTTCAAGAAAATGGAAAAAATTTACTCTGCACTAAGTTATTCTTTGAGTTCAAGATATATCCTCATGACAGGGATAATTGATTCAGTATCTACAAATATACTGTATTTCAACCTCCTATCGCTTACCATTGGTTTTAAAGTAGGATACGTACATGAGATGCTCTATAGCACCAGACAACGCTTGATTGCGATTCCTTTGCGAGCTGAAGGGGCTATGAAACTTCAAATACTCGTCTATACACATCTGTAATACGCGAATGTGGACTTATCCAGGCCTCACTTCGTCTCTTCCTGCCGTAGATTAATATATATTTTCCTTCTTCCTCTCCTGTAGTTGGTCCTGGGACAATTTATCTATTTCATAATGCCATGTCTGTTTGCGACAGCTTTGTATTTTCTTAAGAGTATAACGCACTTAACAACCTTATTAGACGAAGAGATAGTGGCATTTTATTTCTTTACTATTAGTTTTAAAGTTGTAGGCTTTCGATGTAACGCTCCAGCTTTCAAATGCTCGAATAAACATTTGCAGTTGGTTTCTTTCACAACGCTCGAAGGCAGGAAGGTTGTCTGGCAATTGACGGTTACTTGTAAGGGCCTGCGTAATGTTGGTCTAGCATGTGTAATGGTATGCTTGCCCGATCTTGCATGACCGAAAATCGAATAACCCTCCAGCGGCTTGAACAGCCTGAATGCTTTCGCAAAATTGCATTACAAACGGTCAAGAGCGACATAAATTTTTTTTATAGTTAATTAATTTGTCCTAGATATTGTTGAAAGTATCTGCCGGAGCCCGAGAACTGCAGCACATGATGTTCCTGCAACGTCTGGAAAGAGGAGTCATCATAATATACAGGATGTTTGGGTGGAATAGTAAACATTTTAGGAGATGGTACTAAAGGCTAATTCGGATAAAACATTCTGTGTAACATGTATCCAGTTTTTGTTGATTACAGAAACATAGTTATTAGGATGTAATTAGTACTCGTAAAAGGCGTTAAGCATAGGGAAATGTTTAAATTCAGAGCGTTTCCGAATTCTCTTGACAACACCTCTTGTAAATCATCTGAGATTGTCTTGGCGTTCTCTTATGTCGCGAACACTATTCTTAATCCGAATGATTAATTTGACCCTTGTGTCTACTTTATAGATTTCGCCTTTCAACCATCCGCAAAGGCGAGAATCGAAAGGGGTTAGGTACGAGACTCTGGTGACCAAGAAACGTGACTAATTCATCCGGGAAATGTTAGTGTTAAAAAAAAATTGTCCCCTGACGACAAAAATGTGGATGGGCCTTCGCATGCAGGAAGAACATGTCCATAGTTGCAGGGAAAAGGACCTCTTCCAATAATGCTGGAAGCTTATTTTGAAGACAGTCCAGATAGCTACACTCTTTACGACTATGCGTCAACACAATAGGCCGACAAATCACAGTCACAGTTAAAAAATGATGTTGTAAATTCAAGCACAACTTACCACTTGAATTTCAAAACAAAAGTGGTAATTGATAAATAACCCCATAGCAAGCGGAGTAACAAGCTGCATCACTGTAACCAGTCCGCCTGCTTAGCTCGCCTCACACGCCAGCGGGCCCGGGTTCAATTCCCAGCCGGGTTGGAGATTTTATCCTCTCGGGGACCGGGAGCAATAAAAACTGGACACATATTATTTGAAATGTTTTATTCGAATTAATCTATACTGTCACCTCCTAAAATTCCGTATTTACAACGGGCGTTCAATAAGTAACGCAACACACTTTTTTCCGGAAGCCGACTGGTTTCAAAAAATGTTCAAATGTGTGTGAAATCTTATGGGACTTAACTACTAAGGTCATCAGTCCCTAAGCTTACACACTATTTAACCTAAATTATCCTAAGGACAAACACACACACCCATGCCCGAGGGAGGACTCGAACCTCCGCCAGGACCATCAGCACAGCCCATGTCTACAGCGCCTCTGACCGCTCGGCTAATCCCGCGCGAAGACTGGTTTCATTCAGTATTACGATGCACCACATGGTTTCCCACTCTTTTGGCTACCAGAACTTAAGCATTCAATTTAATCTCCGTTCAGTGCGACGGCCTGCATGCCCGAATGGCATCATCTACTTTTCGACGTCGGAGCCAACGTGTGGCTGCATCAGTGACCTCCCTGACATCCACTTACTGCATACTGCGGAGTGTATTCTTCATTGGACCAAACAGATGAAAGTCAGAAGGTGCTAGTCCAGGCTGTGGGGTGGATCAGAAGGAACACTCCAAAGAAGTTTTGTGAGCTTCTCTCGGGTGCGCAGCTTGTGTAGGCCTTGCGTTGTTATGGATAAGAAGTGCAGTGTGTTAACTGTAAGACGGCAGAGTTGTGAGGGGAGTGCGGGGAGAGGAGGAAGCAAGCATTGGCTGGCGAGGGGAGAGGAGCTGTTGGGGGAGGGGGGGGGGACACAAGGCACGCCTACCAGTTGCAGTGCTGGCATTACAAATTGCGCGTCATGCTTACACGAAAGCAGACGAAAGGCTTGGAAGTAAAACTCGCTTTAAATGTTGTTCGTAAACGAAACTGAAATCGTCATGTACATTAAAATCTATATATATAAAAATTAATGCATGTATGTTTGTCTACTATGCGCTCACAAACCATTCATCCGATTGCGATGAAACTTTGGTGTTCGCAGGCTCGGCACAATCTTCCGCACTGAATAAAATTCCGCTATCGTGTCGCGAATGACACGCTGGTTGAAATCATCGATCATTACTTCGATTTCTCCACTTCTTTTCCTAAGTTAAAAGTGAGAGAAAGATTTACAAGAAAGTGCCTTCTGCACTGCATGTATTTTTTTGAATTTGGAAATGTACTGTAATATGAATGTGTTTCGAAATAATACAGTAACCAGTGGTGTTTCCATACAAAGCAATACGGTAGCAAGGAAAAATGAAATATAAGGTAATTCGGACGAAATAGGGGCATCCTTCAAAGTGATCGCGAACAAAATATCTGAAATGGAAACTCACCTTCTCTTGCTAGGCGTTTGTAGTGATACGCCAGGATGATTCTTGGAAAACTGTTTGAATCTTCCAATGCTACGCATGCTTTGTCCTGTGTATGTAGCAGCTCTCACTGAAGATTTGTAAATGGGGTGAAGCAATTTTTTCTGCTCCGTTTCCCTTTCGCAGAATTCAATCACACGCAATATAATTTTGCGAGCATCTCTACGTAATACTGATTTCCTTCTAACCGTAGGCCTACCGGTAGGGGTTGTTGGCGACTCCCGAGATGGCCCAGCAACTGCCTCTTCACTCATTTTGATAATGTTTAGCACAACTGCACAATAAAAACACGCAGAACAGTACAGCGCAAAACAATAACGAAGCAGACGACAATGGCTACCTTGTACAACACAGTCAGCTACGTAATGTTGGCAGCAGTCGAAACTGCGTGCCTACCGAAGCCTCCCGACGTTTACCGACTTCTACCGATTCAGGACTAGGGAGAGGTCTGCCATCTAAAAGTTTACACACTGTAGTTCGTTTGCATATTTGTGGCGATGAACACGCTGAAGTACACTCCTGGAAATGGAAAAAAGAACACATTGACACCGGTGTGTCAGACCCACCATACTTGCTCCGGACACTGCGAGAGGGCTGTACAAGCAATGATCACACGCACGGCACAGCGGACACACCAGGAACCGCGGTGTTGGCCGTCGAATGGCGCTAGCTGCGCAGCATTTGTGCACCGCCGCCGTCAGTGTCAGCCAGTTTGCCGTGGCATACGGAGCTCCATCGCAGTCTTTAACACTGGTAGCATGCCGCGACAGCGTGGACGTGAACCGTATGTGCAGTTGACGGACTTTGAGCGAGGGCGTATAGTGGGCATGCGGGAGGCCGGGTGGACGTACCGCCGAATTGCTCAACACGTGGGGCGTGAGGTCTCCACAGTACATCGATGTTGTCGCCAGTGGTCGGCGGAAGGTGCACGTGCCCGTCGACCTGGGACCGGACCGCAGCGACGCACGGATGCACGCCAAGACCGTAGGATCCTACGCAGTGCCGTAGGGGACCGCACCGCCACTTCCCAGCAAATTAGGGACACTGTTGCTCCTGGGGTATCGGCGAGGACCATTCGCAACCGTCTCCATGAAGCTGGGCTACGGTCCCGCACACCGTTAGGCCGTCTTCCGCTCACGCCCCAACATCGTGCAGCCCGCCTCCAGTGGTGTCGCGACAGGCGTGAATGGAGGGACGAATGGAGACGTGTCGTCTTCAGCGATGAGAGTCGCTTCTGCCTTGGTGCCAATGATGGTCGTATGCGTGTTTGGCGCCGTGCAGGTGAGCGCCACAATCAGGACTGCATACGACCGAGGCACACAGGGCCAACACCCGGCATCATGGTGTGGGGAGCGACCTCCTACACTGGCCGTACACCACTGGTGATCGTCGAGGGGACACTGAATAGTGCACGGTACATCCAAACCGTCATCGAACCCATCGTTCTACCATTCCTAGACCGGCAAGGGAACTTGCTGTTCCAACAGGACAATGCACGTCCGCATGTATCCCGTGCCACCCAACGTGCTCTAGAAGGTGTAAGTCAACTACCCTGGCCAGCAAGATCTCCGGATCTGTCCCCCATTGAGCATGTTTGGGACTGGATGAAGCGTCGTCTCACGCGGTCTGCACGTCCAGCACGAACGCTGGTCCAACTGAGGCGCCAGGTGGAAATGGCATGGCAAGCCGTTCCACAGGACTACATCCAGCATCTCTACGATCGTCTCCATGGGAGAACAGCAGCCTGCATTGCTGCGAAAGGTGGATATACACTGTACTAGTGCCGACATTGTGCATGCTCTGTTGCCTGTGTCTATGTGCCTGTGGTTCTGTCAGTGTGATCATGTGATGTATCTGACCCCAGGAATGTGTCAATAAAGTTTCCCCTTCCTGGGACAATGAATTCACGGTGTTCTTATTTCAATTTCCAGGAGCGTAGTTTCTTCTGTTTCCTGAGGGTAGCGCAATACACTTCAGAGTTGATTGTTGCACCATGACGAAGGACATCAAACAGCGTAATGCCTCCAGAGTCCCAGAAGACCGTCGCCATGACTCTAGTGGCTGAGGGTCCGGCTTCGGTGGAGAGGTGGTGTGGGGCCATTCCATGTACTGCAGTTTTGTTTCCGATGTGAAGGGATGAACCTATGTTTCGTCGCTTGTGACGATATTTGACAAAATAATTTTCACTGTCAGCCTTGCAACGTGCAAGCAGTTCCGCAAAGACGATCCCTTGTTGCCCTTTGTGATCTTCTGTTAGGTGGCGAGGAAGCCATCGGGCTCACATCTTTGAGTACCCCAACTGGTGGACGAGTGTGTCATCGCTACCAACAGAGACGTCCGGTTGAGCAGCGAGGTGTTTGATTGTGATCTGTCGATCACCTCGAGTGAGAGTGTCCACACATTCCAACATTGCAGGAGTCGCAGCTGTGAGCAGACAGATGGCATGCAGGAGATCGGGTAGGTTTGCGTGACGTAATTGTGTTGATGACAACGACTCGCAAAGCTTTTGTTCACCGCCAGGTCTCCGCAGACATTCTGCAAGCGCCTATGAATGTCTGCGACGCTCTGGTTTTCCGCCAAAAGAAACTCGATAACAGCTCTCTGTAAAGCACCTGCATACAGATGCCAGTTTGAAGGCTACGTACAGCACCGCTACCTATCGGAACGTCATGAAGCTATAGTGGTTGAAGCGGCAATATTCCACGATGTCCCAAAACAAATACCGCATGTTGCGTTACTTATTGGACTCACCCTAGTAAACTTGTTTATAACCTGAAAAACTGTCTATATGTAATGGAATTTCGAAATACAGCAATCAAACT
Organism: Schistocerca nitens; assembly: GCF_023898315.1. NCBI lineage: Eukaryota > Metazoa > Arthropoda > Insecta > Orthoptera > Acrididae > Schistocerca > Schistocerca nitens. The sequence goes on along the minus strand of NC_064618.1, from coordinate 277,710,440 downwards.
GGAGGCTATGAGTCACGTGTGTGCATGGGGAGCGTGAGGCTTTAAAAACAGCTGCCTCATCATCATCCACTGTTGTGTTGCTTTAAGAAATCAGATGTGAAGGAAATAATGAGCTATTTTTCCCCTTCAGTACCGCCATAGTAGACAACAAGATGTTGCAACTTAGTTGTTAGCGGTAGTCGCGCCGGGTGAAGTGGCGCAGTAGTCGAGATTGCTCCCAAAACAATCTGTACTTCGGATTGATGCCATACATTATGTATCACAAGTATGAGCAATATTTTGTCATGTGAAAGGAGTGAAGTTCAATCACGTGTTGACTAGAGAAGTAATTGTCTACAGCAACGCAGAAAAGCACAAGTCAGAACACGCTACCCTCACCAGTCTTTAAATTTACTGTGACAAATGCCGTTAAGCGTCAATCAGCTGTCAGTAAATTTGAATTATACGTTGTTCAGTCAAAGTGAAAAGCATTTTCATTCCACGTGAGGGGTTCTAGTTTTAATAGCATAAAAAAGTAGAAGTCAATATTGGCTGATTTTTGTAGTGAATTTATCTGCTACAGCTCTTAATTAGGCTGACGACAGTTACTGAATATTATACTGTAATTACACTTGTAATTTTTATGCATCCTATATTGTTCTTCGTCGACTAGAGTGAAGCTGAAAGAGCGTCTCGGAAGTAATGATGAATTTGGTGATCTGATTGCTTACATAACACCCCTGTCAATTATGAAGCCCATCTGAAGCTCTATCATTGCAAATGCTCTTCTCAAAACTTTGGAAGCAGTGGCTCGCTGACTGTCGTGGAAATATGTTCAACATTGCTCTTGATCTCAGGATTTTTTGTGTGTTCGGTTTCTTTTAGGCTAAGAATAGAAATAGAGCAGCAGAAAGGTAGAAGTGATGGACAGGTTCGAATAAAGTGCACACAGGAAGCATATTATTCTTAGCCTTAAATTTTATAAGAAAACGTTAGAAAGAAATAAGTAAAATACAGTTTCTAATTGTATAAAAATTATTTTTATTGCTCTACACTGTATGTTAAGGACAAATATAATCACAATTAGGAACTTTGAACCGGCAAATGGAACACCACGCACTGTCTCCTTGAAAATGCCAATACTGTTCACGGAGAAACCACTGTTGTTTAAAGTTATTTAAATACAGGAATGAATATAATGAAAATATTTATTTCATACTTCACTGTAATATCTCAAATAATCTTATTCGCTCACATGAAACATGAAACTCACTGTGAAGAAATGTTTGATGCATCAGACAAAATATATGGTTACCTCTTGGCTCTAACACTTAATTTCTAGTAAATTTTGTTTTTAGTGGCAGTATTATCTGGAATGTACAAAATTACTTTAAGTGATAGGAGCAAAGATAGGAGTAAAGTATTTCAGCGAAACTGTAAGCAACACATAAGTCCTTAAAAAATTCTGAATCACTCCTGTTGTTTCACAATGAGAAAGACTATGTTTACCTACTGATTTATCTTTGCTTTTGACAATCGATTATTGCTCCTGAAAACTATATTAACCACTAGAGGAGATCTGTGTCTAGTTGCTATCTACTCTATCCATCTGTCTTTTATATTTCTTCTTTAGCATTATTACATCATTACAATGGAAGAACATATTAGGTACAGTTACGCTGCACATTCGATGATCTATGTGTTTTTTTTCCTTACGTTAGATTAGACTCTTTTGTTTATAATTATATAGTTTGCATAAAATTGGTGATATAGTGCAGAAATAACATTACATTATAGGGATAGTAGACCATAAATTAGTGAATTTGATCTGTTTTTCTTGGAATCTGGCTTTTTGTGTTGGAATCTATTTTATGAGCTACTCATTTCTGTATTTGAAACTACTTGTTTCACATTTTTGGTGTTATACATTTGCATAGATAGATACAGTGGCTTTCTATTAACACCACTGCCAGCACTTTTCCCTTTTTACAACAATTTGTTCACAAATAGCACATCTCGTTTCCACTATGGCATTTCTTTTTCTGAACCTTTAGTTTAGTATCCGCGATGTGATGATTTGCTTTGTCTGTTCATTTGTATACATACACCACCAGCCTCACCATCAGTTTGTGCTTTTTACCACAAACCTATCAACTGAAAATGTTCTCAAAGAATAGCTTTTTTTCAATTGTATTTGATTTCATCCAAAATAAATTCGTTAAGTCTTGTAGCGATTTGTAGTTTCGGTGACATTTCTCTTAATAAATTATTAGCATCCTCTTAGTTAAAGGGTAGTTTTGCCTCCAATTATTAATTAACTGTGGAAAGCTCATTATAAATGACTTCAAGACTTAACGTTTGCGTTACAGATTTTGAGTAACTTTGGTAATATTTATTTTAATAATCTCATATTCAGTAGATAGTAAAATCAAAATTGTAAGCGGCTGTAGAGCCTTTCAAGTACGTATTTTAGAAGACAGACTCAATCTTATCGGCCCACAGCATTTCCATATTTATATTTCATGTTATTTTCCGGAGGTGGATAACATTGTAATCGCTCTCCATCAGCTCAAAGTGTGAAAGAAGTTCTGTCAAAGCCGTCCTCACTTGAAGAAGTCCCAAGCGATAGCCTGTAACAGATAATTTTATTAATATTGTGGACAAGGGAACATAGAATTAGCAAAAGAAAGTCCATACAAATATGTACTTATAGAGGGATGAGAATTAGGTTCACCAACTGAATTTACAATGAATTTGAAGTACTAAATATTATTTCTTACTCATGTTTATGTTTCAAGCTTTTTATCATGTCTAAATGTTGTAATAATTGTGCCTATTTTTAATGAGATGACGATCAGTTTATGTTTATTACTTGAGCTGCAAAAATAAAAATTAACTTTAATTCTTTTCTTGCATGGTTTGGGGTAGTAAACATCTTTTCTAAAGAAGCGGACAACAATTTTTGTTGTTCAGTTGTTACCTAGAACTTTCATGGCATGAAGTAATGAGTTATCACAATTTGTGCAGCTATCTTATGTCGTAGATGTAAATGTATCCGGAGTCTAGGATAGATCCTTTGCATAAATTATTAGAATTCTGTTTGAGATATGAACTGAAGCTCATAGGGACTTCTTCATCGAATTCGTCAATGCTATTTGATGTAATAAGATCGTATGACTGCCTGCTACACAACTTCTTACATTTACCATTCTTGTATTCCAAGAAGTCTAATTTACTCTATAGATCAAACTCTATTAAGGAGATTAAAAAATTAATTTCCTGTAGGATTTTAGGTGCCCTACTATGGATCAAACGCCACTATATTAGAATTAGTTGGTAGTCCTGACCACATGGGATGTTTTAATTCTGTATCGTTCAGTAACTCAATAAAATTTTTTTAGACGTCATGGGTAGTGCTGGAGACATGACGCAACTTCCAGTGTAGTGAAAGACAGCCATGTAAGTTCGAAAATGGCTATTGCTTTTAAGTGTGACATATTTTTTCTTTTATGACAAAAATGTTGTGCAAGTTCATTTGCTAGTACTGAAAGGGTAGCATAGCTATTTTTATGGAGCTATCATAGGTAGTTTCCCAAAGTTTAATTTTTTGGGCTCTGATTTTAAACATAACATTAAACCCTAACAATCATTGACTGGCGCGGTGTGTATAAGTGTGACGTATGATGAAAGTTAGATAACTCGTATGCTTACAGTGACGTAGCTAAAATGTATTCAGCTTCACTTTCTCTCGTTTAATAGCTATTCTGACGTATAAAACTTAATGAATTATAGTCTTTTTTAATGAAGGAAGGTCTTAAAGGAATAGTGTGGTCTTGCCAAAGAAGTGTAAGTCAAACTACGTGGTGCACGTTTAGGGTACAATACCAAGGCCTGTCGTGTTCCATTGGTTCAGTGAAATAGACAGAGGCCTACAGCAGGTGAGCAGCTACGAAGATATTCAGAAGCACGGTTCAAGTAAGAAGAAACTGTAACAATGTTAGTGTTTCAAAGGAAAATCTAAACTTAAAACAGGTGAAATCCGCAAAAAGAAAGGAAAGAAAAATATCCGGCATTAATTCAGCAGTCTTTAGCATACGTCAGATTCCGAGGTAAGGGGAGAAGGACAGAAGAGAGATTATAATCCAGCGTCGACAAGAGGTCCCTTGAGCATAATCTGAGATTAGGGAAGCAAAGGAAAAAAAATTGAGCGGGTAGTTTTCAAAGGAACTATCGCGCAGCCGGCCGGTGTGGCCGAGCGGTTCTAGGCGCTTCAGTCTGGGACCGCGCGACCGCTACGGTCGCAGATTCGAATCCTGCCTCGGGTATGGATGTGTGTGATGTCCTTAGGTTAGTTAGGTTTAAGTAGTTCTAAGTTCTAGGGGACTGATGATCTCAGATGTTAAGTTAGTTAGGTTTAAGTAGTTCTAAGTTCTAGGGGACTGACGATCTCAGATGTTAAGTCCCATAGTGCTCAGAGCCATTTCTGAACTATCGCGTAATTCAAGGACAGCACAGAAAACCTAATTCAGAATGCCCAGATTGGGACTTGAATTCCATTCCTCCTGGATGTTAGTTCGATATTTCACCACTGCTTTCCTTCGCTTGCTGATCCCGAAGGAAGGAACGACTCGCAATATATGATGATCGGCCAACGTAAACGGGTAACGATATAGGTGGTTACTGTGTCCAGCTAAAGTAGGAAAAAAAGTTTCTGTTAGATTCGTATAACGAAGAACATAATAATGATGAAAAAGTGGCGTGTGGTACGATAAGTTCTGCTGTATTCAGCGCATCGACTCCGGATGCAGGATTTCGACAATCAGCATGCAGCTGACGTCTCTGAGTACTAATAAGAACTAAAAAACCGAGTTGTCTGTCTGTTTGAACACGCTGATCTGCAAAAGCATTAGATGAATTTTCATGGGGTTTTCACAGTTCATTTGATCGTATCTTGGGGCAACATATAGGCTTAATATCATCAAAATCGGAAAACAGAAACAAAAAATATCGAAATTTAAACTTATATGTAAAATCGTTTGCTCAGCTTAGCACTTCAGATGTTTAATCATCACGGTGTAGTACACCAAAGAACCCATAGTTTCGAATTATACCCGAGAACCAATAGATGGCTTCTAGGCTAGAAGAGAGTGAAATTTTATAGGTTTCCTGCTGAAGAGTTTGTATGCCGTAAAATAAATCAGTCAGGATTTAAGATTCAACGAAATAAAAGTACATAGTTTTAACTTGAACACATTTGTGGTCACAGTTTGTGTGTAACGATCTGAGGTTAAATTCTTGTCGCATCGATGTTTTTTATTTGTCTGCACATGACTGAAACTCTGAAATAAAGATGGCATGCAACTGAAGCACCACTTTTGATTACCGTTGATTTTGTTTCGTGTTTAGTAATAAATTCGTGAAGACTCTTGCACGCTTCTCTCATTCGTCTACTTACGTTTAGTGTATTGTTACAGCAAACAAAGAAATCAAAGAGGACAAAAGACATGAAACACGCACAAATGTAATCTAAACAATGGAGTCGATATTTTAATCTGCCGCGTTTTACAGCTATTTATAAGCTGATATTTGAATTGCAGATTCTCGCTACAGTGTACAGTATGCTTCAAACAATATTTGTCGTATTTTTTTTTTCAGAAAGTTCAGAAACTAAATACACAACTTATACGTCAATTACACTGTTATCGAGATATGAATGTATGGGCTGTTAGCTATCAAAGAAGGATATTGTGAGATTTTCATGCCTGGGTGACACATCTGTGTGGAGAATGCTGTTCATTGCATGACAATTATCCGCCAGAGATTTATGTTTTGTACAGTGCTTAGCTTCAGTAAAAATTCCTGGACAAAAATACGACTCACATGGACCATCCTCACGGATAAGAGTTAAAATCCCTTATCCGTGAAAATTGTCCATGACTGAACCCTGTCGATATTTAGGTTAAAAATGAAAGCAGCTGATGGTCAAACATACATTTCATACATTACTTGACGGCTGTTAACAATCACCTTCCAAAAACCTTGAATAAACCTTGTTGCTGAGGAGCACGATTTCTGTATTAGCACGTAGTTTGCTGCAGCTTGTTCCATTTAAATGTTTTTAATGAAAACTGATCCAGGATTCTGGTATTTGTCCTAAAGCTTTGACTTTTTTTAAAGGATGTTTTCGACTCTAATATCGGTTATACGTTCCTGGTATTGTTATCAAGGATTCGAGACGATCACTTTTAAAGCTACTTACGAAAATGCTAAGCATTTTTGCCCGATGTCGTGACAGGAACTGCGAAATTTATCGCTGCTGCTGTTAATAAATGACAGCAGCATAAAAATTGGGTTTATGCTCGCCATAAAAGGTATTTTACAACGCGGCTTACTTACAGTTTTAGTATCGGAGGGTTCGAGAGGTTCGGTTTGAAGCTAGCGCTCTGCCTTAGCAATGGTAGTTGAGATCGATTTTTTATTGGAAACAGCGAAATATGGTGCAGCGTTCAATATACGAACAGCAGTGCGATGCGACCAATATGGCGGCTGCCAACGGTATGGCCATACCTTCCCTATAAAGAAGTCAGCCGTGGTTGTTAGTGGCAGTCCTATGGAATTCGGAAGTAGGGACGTAGAAACGCGGGAAGAGTCAACTGGGAGTAAAGAGTTTTTTGTGACATAACTTCAAGATAGAACTTACCGACACACATTCTTGGTCCGGCACTGAAGTGGAGCTGCACCGCTTGTTTTCTACCGAGCTGGAAGTTGTGCCCTCGCTGCAGATCGGCGTCATCGTTCAGTGAGAGGCGGGTATCGCGATGCAGCGACCACACGGGGACAATCACATTGTCTCCGGGCTGCAGCTGCTCCGCGCCCAGCTTGCAGGCGCTCTGACACTCTCGAATAAGTACTGGCTCGGCGGGGTGTAAACGCAGGACTTCTGAGGGGGAAACATACAAGTTGCCCTATTAAAATACGGAAGATTTGTTCTATATAAGGTTTCTTGAAACTTCTGCTAATATCTCCTGCAGTCGAGGTACAAAATTTATAAAAAAAGAACGAAGTCTTACCGGTTTATATGTTAATGTCAAAAAATGTTGTGTTAGTTAATTTTTTGTTTGTTATGTCCTACATATTTTTGAGATAACTAGAAAACACATTTTTAAGAAAATAAGTTAGTGTTGCAAATGGTTAATTTCTAAGCAGAATCATCAAAACATCTGAAAAGTATGGAATATAGAAATAATTTGTCCAATATTAAATTTCTACAGCGTGTACTTTGGAATATGCACTGTGTGTCTGTGTTAAAATAACATAAATCGAATGCTTACCCGGTGGGATGAAAGGTCTCATCGACTACACATTACGTTATTCCATTGTAGCAATTTGCCACTTACACCTACGTGTATACTTTGCAATCCACCTGACGATGTATGGCGAAGGGTACTTCTCGTAGCACTTTATGGTCCCTCCTTCCCTGTACTATTCACGAATGGCGCGTAGGAAGAATTATTGTTGGTAAATCTCCATATTAGCTTTGATTTCTCGAACTTTCTCATAGTGGTCATTTCACGAGACATACCTGATCAAAAGCATTCAGATAACTACTAGCGATCATTAATACGTGACGCGTCCACACTTCGACCTTGTGACACTGGGGGGCACTTCCAAAGATGTGTCTGAATGTCTGCCCGCATCTCGTGGTCGTGCGGTAGCGTTCTCGCTTCCCACGCCCGGGTTCCCGGGTTCGATTCCCGGCGGGGTCAGGGATTTTCTCTGCCTCGTGATGGCTGGGTGTTATGTGCTGTCCTTAGGTTAGTTAGGTTTAAGTAGTTCTAAGTTCTAGGGGACTGATGACCATAGATGTTAAGTCCCATAGTCCTCAGAGCCATTTTGTATGAATGTCTGTGGAGGAATGGCAGACCATTCTTTCTCAATAGCCGAAACCAGAGAAGGTACGCTGGGGTCTGGAGCGAGGTCGACGTTCTCTCTCTTCCGGAAGATGTTCCATTGAGCATTGAGTCTAGGTCGGGATTTTGGGTAGGCATTTCACGACTGTTAGTGTCCAGAAATCAGTGCCTCACACATGCTGCTTGATGACAATACACATTTTCGCGCTGACACAATCAGCGTCTCAGAGTTGTTCCTCTATTGTACACAGTACACAATGCTGTTAAAGGTGTTCATATCCTTCCACTTTTAGCGTTTTTTAAAGATCAATCAGCACCCCCCCCTCCCCCCCATGGTAACACCAACACCTCCGTGCTTCACTGCTGGTACTACATGTGACGACAGGTAACGTTCTCCAGGAATTCCTCAAACCCAAACTATTCCACCGTATTGCCACGGGTATAGCGCGAAGCATTAACTACAGAAATGCGTAGCTCATGAGCAGCTGCTAGACCATTGTACCCCATCATTTTTACTCCCTATGCACAGTTACTGTGCTAGCGGGACTACTACTATTAATGAATGTAGGCTGATTCTTACAAAGAAGAAGACAGCAACCAGCCACTATTAATATTGCTATTTATTTAAGTAAATATGTAAAACATTCTCGGTTTTCTTGCCGCTTCAATTCGTGATAAAATCTCAAGCTTTCGACATCCTCCATCGTCATCGTCAGGAGCAACTGACTGTCTTCACTGCTGCTGTGATAGCCTTTTTATAGCTCGTGCACGGCTTGTGATTGGTCTGTCACAGGCAGCAGGACGTAATCGCCGACCAGTCACAAGCCGACCAATCAGAAGCCATCCACGGGCTATAATAAGGCTACCACAGCAGCAGTGAAGACCCGATTCCCGCTCAGGCTGCGGAGGTGAGCTGTTGCTGCTCGAGACACGGATCGCACCTGCCGCTATTGCTGCTCGAGATGTCGAGACGCGGAAGGGGACGCAAAGCTGCAGCCCTAGCGGAGTTTCTGCTCACGTTAGCAGGAACTTCAGGCAACAGGAAGAAGAAGACTGTAGCGCAGTGCTTTAGCTGCCAAAACCTTGGCCACGTCGCCAAGCACTGCAGCGGTGCAGTCCCCTGTTTGAAGTGTGCGCGACTGCAAGAAGGAGAAGGATACTCCTTGTACCTGCGTCAACTGTGGCGGCGCACACGCGGCGAACGCCCGTTCCTGCGCCTACAAGAGGAATTGGCGCGGACCGGACACGAAGACGACGCAGAAGCAAGTGGCCACCACACATGAAGAGGTGATCTCTTATACAGAAGACGTCGTCTCCAGGCGTCTAAAAGACACTGTACAAGAAGCCATGTCCGCCTTCAAATCCGCCATGGTGGAAGAGAGGGTGGCCATGTTGCCGAAATTGGGCGAGGCTCGGCGTCAAATTGCTGTCCTGACGCAGGAACTTCGCTCAGCCAAAGAAGACTCCGCCACTAGAGAAGACACCGCCACCCAGACGACTCCTGCACGACAGAAGGAGTCCGCAACGGTGGCCACGCAAACCGACGAGCCTGCCGAAAGGGAAGCGACACAGCAAAAGGACACCGAAGCAGCTGCACAAGAGGAAGAAGAGTGGGAAGAAGTACCATTCCTCCCGCTTCCGGACATGTACAGCGCAAGTGCTCTACTCAAGAAGATTGCTAGTTCGCTTCGCGACGGTACATATCCTCACCACGAAAATCCCTATCCTTTTGTCCCAGCAAACCATCCAAAACCGCCACTCCCACATCATGGACTTCCCTATCCAGAAGGTCATATTGGATTCTCCAGGGAGGATTATGAGCTCTTTAATTCCTACCCTATTTTCACTACCTTGCAGATGAAGGATCTAATCTGTTCTCTGTACTACGGAGAACAACTGGAGACAGAATACGCTATGTATCAAACCAACACCGAGGAACAGTCCTCAGTCAGCAGTAAGAAGAAGAAGAAAAAGCGTCACATCGACAAGAACAAGAAACAGATTATCGGCACTCCTTGCCAGTTCCAGCTATTATCAAAAGTTCAAGAAAGAAGTTTCATCAAGATTCTTAGGGGAGGAAAGGCCAACAGACCACAAACTTCCACTTGAACTTCCTCACAGAGGGGAAAGTCAAAAAGGAGCAGAGAGAGTGAAGACAGTCAGTTGCTCCTGACGATGACGATGGAGGATATCGTCGAAAGCTTGAGATTTTATCCCGAACTGACGCTGCAAGAAAACCGAGAATGTTTTACAATTGCCGTCGCGAAAGACTTCGTTCCCATATTTAAGTAAATAGCACCGCAACCGGTTTCGAACTGGTAAGTTCATCATCAGGCGGCTGTTCACAAAATTTACAAGATGCACTTTACATAATCGTCAGTTTTCGATTTTTATTCTCCAACTGTAGCGAAATATTCTTGGTGTGTTGGTGCCATCGAAAATTCAGCGAAATTTTGTTCCGAAGTTGCAGGATTGTGTTTTCGAAATATTGCAAAGTATATGCAGCACTTATATGATTTGCATATCACCATATTGTGCAAAGCACCACAAACACAAACACGCACACACACACACACACACACACACACACACACACACACCAAAAAGTATTTGCCACATGTGAAGTTGACACAAAGATTGCCGTTTCACAAATAAAAATTGAAAACTGACGATTATGTAAAATGCGCATCTTGTAAATTTTGTGAACATCCGTCTGATGATGAACTTGTCAGTTCGAAACCGGTTACAGCGCTATTTACTTAAATAAAAAGCAGTATTAACAGTGGCTGGTTGCTGTCTTCTTCTTTGAGAGAATCGACCTACATTAATTGTACACAGCCACGGTCTCATCATGTCAGTTTTAAACAAAGTAGCACTATTGTTAATACTTTGGCTGGTCGCTGTGGCCGAGCGGTTCTAGGCGCTTCAGTCCGGAACCGCGCTGCCGCTACGGTCGCAGGTTGGAATCCTGCCTCGGGCATGGATGTGTGTGAAGTCTTTAGGTTAGTTAGGTTTACGTAGTTCTAAGTCTAGGGGACCCATGATCTCAGATGTTAAGTCCCATAGTGCTTGGAGCCATTTGAACAATTTTTTTGTTACTTTGGAACACACGAGCAATTCGTTTCGCTGATTTCATGCGATTTTTCTACAACCTCACTCCATAATATCCGACGTTTCCTGACTGTCAGTACATGACGTCTGCTGGGCCTTGATTTAGCTGTGGTTATTCCTCCACATCTCCCTTTCACTATCACATCACCATCAGCCGACACGGACAGCTTGAGAAGGGTTGACACGTCCTTGATGGATTTGTTACTTAGGTGACATTCAATGAGTAGTCTAGATTCGAAGTCAAAGAGCTCCCCTAACCAAACCAGTCTGCTATTACTTCTTCTCTGCTGACAATACAATACAGCCTGTCTCCTTTTATACTGGAGGGTCTCTCGTGACACCTTACGGCCAATTTCACATTACATAGACGTGTCTGGATACTTTTGATCAGACACTGTGCGGTCGTGCATTGCCAGGAGACTCGTGCATCACCCGCTGTCCCCTTTGATTGATGATCTCTGGCAGGGAGCTGAAGCAGTATGGAATGATATAACCGTGTTTGTTATACACGATCTGTTCGACTCGATGTCCAGCTCCGGTTAGACCAGGGGCTGCTGCCAGAGATATATTAATTTTTGCACCCTCTATACCCACAGATCACTTACAAATTTAATCTCTTGTTCCTACTATATTGTATATTCAAAATATGTAAAAATATTATTATTTAATATCCTTCTAGGTGTTGTAATTTTAGTGGACAGCGGTATATTACGAGGGGCTTTCAATAAATAATGCCACAAATTTATGTTCCGACACCAGATTGATTTTATTCGGGATTTCAATACACCATATTACTCCCCATTCTTTTGGCCACGCAACCGCAGTTTTCAACATAATCTTCGATCAATGCGACAGCCTGACGCCACTTTACTGTGAGGACCTTTAGGCATGCATGGTACCACTCTACTGGTTGACGTCAGAGCCAACGTCTTGCTGCAACAACAACCTCCTCATCATCCACCTACTGCTTTCCGCGTAGTGCATCCTTCATTGGACCGAACAGATGGAAGTCGGAAGGTGCGAGGCCGGGAAGTAGTGTGGACGAGGAAGAACAGTCACATGAAATTTTTGAGCTCCTCTCAGGTGCACAGACTTGTATGAGGCCTTGTGTTGTTATGGAGAAGGAGAAGTTAGTTTGCATATTTGCGTCGATGAACGCACTGAAGTCATTTCTTCAGTTTGCTGAAGGTAGCACAATACACTTCCCAGTTGATCGTTGCACCATGAGGGAGGACATCAAACAGAATAAACCCCTTCAGAGCTCCAGAAGACCGTTGCCATGACCTTACTGGATGCGGGTGCGACTTTGAACTTTTTCTTCGGAGGAGAGGTGGTGTGGCGTCGCTACATGGATTGCTATTTTGTTACTGGTTCGAATCGATGAGCCCATGTTTCATCGTCTGTAACGATGTTCGATGAAAAAAATTGTCACGGTCAGCCTCGTAATGCGCAAGCAATTCTTTACAGATGGTCTTCCGTCGCTCTTTTTGGTCTTCATGTTGGCGAGGAACCCAGCTGGCACACAACTTCGAATATTCCAACTGGTGGACGAATGTGTCAGCACTATCAACGGAGACATCCAGTTGAACAACCAGGTGTTTGTTTGTGATCCGTCGATCTCCTTGAATGAGGGTGTCCGCACGTTCCAACAATGCAGGAGTCCAGGGGCGGCTCCTGTATAAGTTTGCAGGTTTGCGCTACCCCCAAGGAATAATTCTGTTTAACTGTGTTTGCCTTCTGAGCGTTCTATACTAGCGGAGAAGTAGCGCGCCGTTTATCTCTTTTTGAAATGCCTGGGCTACAAACACCGAACGCAGCGGAGTTGGACGGAATGTGCCGACGGCGACAGTGGGTTGCACTGTGGCTGCAAACGTGGACTTGGGTGTCTCAGAGGGGGTGCAGGGTGCGGGGGCAACACTTGGCATCACTGTACTCGTATACGGGCCTTTTGTGTATAAACACCTCACCCGGGCCACCTTCCCAGCCGCAGGAAGAGGGCCCGAGCTCTTCCGAAGGGAAACGGAACTATCAGATCTTCAAACAAAGTTAGATTCTCGCGCCACCTTACCATTCAGGTGTTGCTGCGAGCGAACTATTTCCTGTGCGTTATGTTAGTTATTCTAGCATGTGCTACAGTGAATTTTGAGGCTCAAGTGACAAGTGAATACGTGAAATAATGAATCAGGTAATTTAATTGCTCTCTGAACCCTTCAGTTCACGGACGTTTGAAGAAAAATTAGAAATGAGTGGCTAAGTAGGCCGACTCGTGCTCTAACAATTTCGCAGACCGTTAAAACAAATAGTCGCCAATTCAATAGGAAATTTAACTCTGAATTGTACAACAAGCATGAATGGCTGTGTGGTTGTGACATGAAAAATGCCTTATTTTGTTTTCCTTGTTTATTATTTGGACGAGTTCTTTCATGGTCTAAACACGGAGTCTGTGACATTCAACAGATCCATGACAAAATTAGAAAACATGAACTTTCTTCAGTCCATGTAAATAACGTTTTGAATATATCAAGTCTAGGCAATGTAAATATAGCTACCCAATTAGACAGCGGGTACAGAAGGTCCATGGCATTACACAACTAAAAAGTTGCCGATAATAGATACATACTGAATCTAATTATTAACTGTATTCGTTTCTGTGGCGCTTTGGAACTTGCTCTTATGAAGACATGATGAGACTGAATCATCTTCCAATCCCGGTGATTTTCGTCCCTTGATTACTTTTAGTGTAGAATTAGACTCGGTATTAAAATCGCATTTAGAGAAAGCTACAGTTTTCAAAGGAACCTCAAAAACCATCCAGAATGAACTCCTCCGGAGCATACTTCAAGTCTGCCAAGAAGAAATTAGAAAGGAAATTAAGGGTGCTGAGTTTTTGGCCGTAATAGCTGACGAAAGCAGTGACGTAGCCTATGTTTTCCAGATAGTTATAGTATATAGGTACATCATTAACGGAAAACCAGTTGAAAGATTTTGGGACTTCATAGCACCAGAAAAGCATGATGCCCAGTCTTTGGCAACGTCCATCATCGAACAGATAAATAATCATTTAGGGAATTGTCCATATAAGCAAATAGCGCAAACATATGATGGTGCAGCAGTGGTTCGCCACGTGGGGTGCAGGATTTTATTAAGGAAAAGTTTCCCAACGCTTCATGCATTCATTGCTATGCCCACCAGTTGAATCTCATTATGCTTAAAGCCGCTTCCATTAATAAAAATGTGCGAATATTCTTCACTAAACTTCAGGGACTTTGCAGCTTCTTTTCAGCATCTCCTCAAAGAACAGCAATTCTCGACGAAATAGTACGAAAACGACTGCCACGTTCAGTGCCTACTCGTTGGAATTTTCAGTCAAGGAGCGTCAATACCGTTTTCGAATATGGGGAAGATATTATCACGTGCATGAATAATACGAGCCAGGGGGAAAAACTGTGTAATGAGAACACGATCCTGCAAGCCTGTGGCTTAGTAACAATTTTGGAGGATGAAAAGTTCATTTTTTGGCTTTCAATTTTTTCATAAAATCAGGATCCATGTGGATATTTTGTATCATTAGCTACAAAAAAGGTATATTGACCCACCTTACGCACAAAATCAGCTGACAGCTTTTCAGCGTGAAATTGCGAACATTAGGGAAGGAGTGAGTGAAAATTCAACAGGTTTACACGAGTGCCATAAAAGAGGGAGAACTGAAGATGGCGCAGCGATGTGTAATCTACTGCGGGCGGGAGGCAAAAGAAGTATGTGATGTCGTAAGTTACGAGGCAAAAGAAAGATTCAAGTTCACTTGACACCTAGTTGCAGCCTCTCTCTTTCTACCAGAGAAATTCGCTACTTACTCTTTCGGTTTCCCAGAAACTTATTTCAGAGCTGCTATTGAATGCTACTCTTTTTTGGAAGGAAAGAAACTTCGAACAGAACTCTCTGTTATTTATGGAAGGGAGGAGTTCGAAAGCATATGTGGAGCTTTGAGCTTTCTGGATTACATAACAGACAATAATCTTTGTGATACACTGAGAGAATCTGTGAAGCTCCTGAAAGCGATAATTACAATTACAATGACCACATCAGAAGCAGAACGTTGTTTTTCTACACTGAAACGCACCAAAAACTTCTTGCGGAATACTAATGACCAAGAAAGACTATCAGAACTCGCGATGCTCTCTATTGAACGAGACCTCGTTTTAGGAATTGCAGACTTCACTCAAAGAGTGATTGAAAGATTTGCAAATATGAAGGAAAGAGGAATAGAGTTCCTGTACAAGTGATCACCACCACATCCAAATTCAGAGATATAATCGAACTGCGTTAACATCAGTTCTGCTGAAAAAGGTTAGTAAGGCATGCCTACCACTTTTTGAGAACATAGAGCTGCAGTTGATTTTAATTACTTTTATTCTGCAAAAGTAATACTTATTTCTGTGTACACCTTTTGGTTTTATTACGAATAGATGCAGCAGTGACAAGAGCGAGCGGTCTGTTTATACCAGGCATTACAAAAACATTGAGCAGTGTACTGATTTTCTCTCTTTTGTTGATGTTTTTCTTCGTGAGTAAAGTGTACAACGATCTTCTTTGGTCACGAGCCGCCACTGCACGAGTCACAGCGGTGTGTGGCGGGAGATCGGACAAGTTTGCGCGACCTCGTTGCGATGATGACAGACACTTCACCCAACGACTCACCGTGCTTTTGTTCACTGCCAGGTCTCCCTAGACATGCTGCAAGCGCTTATGAACATATGCAATACTCTGGTTATCCTCCAAAAAAAACTCAATCCGCTTGGAAAGCACCTCCTTTGTATACGCCATTTTGAAGGCTACGTATAGCGTCGCTCCATATCGCAATTCATGAAACTGTAGGGGCGAGGCGGGAATATTCCCAGATGACCCACAACAAATACCGCATTTTCTCAACCGAAATTGTCCGAGGAAAAAAGTGTGTTATATTACTTATTCAACGCCCTTCGTATTATGCACCCGAATACAAGGCACAGAAAGAACCTTGTGCCTGCATACAGCTTACTCCTCTTGCATAGGACCGAATGGATTCAGAGCATAACGTATCCTGCAGTGGGTGGCTCACCATCATCAATGTAGCGAAGGAATTTCAACGTAACTGAGCATGTACAGGGTGTTTCAAAAATGGCCGGTATATTTGAAACGGCAATAAAAACTAAACGAGCAGCGATAGAAATACACCATTTGTTGCAATATGCTTGGGACAACAGTACATTTTCAGGCAGACAAACTTTCGAAATTGCAGTAGTTACAATTTTCAACAACAGATGGCGCTGCAAGTGATGTGAAAGATATAGAAGACAACGCAGTCTGTGGGTGCGCCATTCTGTACGTCGTCTTTCTGCTGTAAGCGTGTGCTGTTCACAACGTGCAAGTGTGCTGTAGACAACATGGTTTATTCATTAGAACAGAGGATTTTTCTAGTGTTGGAATTCCACCGCCTAGAACACAGTGTTGTTCCAACAAGACGAAGTTTTCAACGGAGGTTTAATGTAACCAAAGGACCGAAAAGCGATACAATAAAGGATCTGTTTGAAAAATTTCAACGGACTGGGAACGTGACGGATGAACGTGCTGGAAAGGTAGGGCGACCGCGTTCGGCAACCACAGAGGGCAACGCGCAGCTAGTGCAGCAGGTGATCCAACAGCGGCCTCGGGTTTCCGTTCGCCGTGTTGCAGCTGCGGTCCAAATGACGCCAACGTCCACGTATCGTCTCATGCGCCAGAGTTTACACCTCTATCCATACAAAATTCAAACGCGGCAACCCCTCAGCGCCGCTACCATTGCTGCACGAGAGACATTCGCTAACGATATAGTGCACAGGATTGATGACGGCGATATGCATGTGGGCAGCATTTGGTTTACTGACGAAGCTTATTTTTACCTGGACGGCTTCGTCAATAAACAGAACTGGCGCATATGGGGAACCGAAAAGCCCCATGTTGCAGTCCCATCGTCCCTGCATCCTCAAAAAGTACTGGTCTGGGCCGCCATGTCTTCCAAAGGAATCATTGGCCCATTTTTCAGATCCGAAACGATTACTGCATCACGCTATCTGGACATTCTTCGTGAATTTGTGGCGGTACAAACTGCCTTAGACGACACTGCGAACACCTCGTGGTTTATGCAAGATGGTGCCCGGCCACGTCGCACGGCCGACGTCTTTAATTTCCTGAATGAATATTTCGATGATCGTGTGATTGCTTTGGGCTATCCGAAACATACAGGAGGCGGCGTGGATTGGCCTCCCTATTCGCCAGACATGAACCCCTGTGACTTCTTTCTGTGGGGACACTTGAAAGACCAGGTGTACCGCCAGAATCCAGAAACAATAGAACAGCTGAAGCAGTACATCTCATCTGCATGTGAAGCCATTCTGCCAGACACGTTGTCAAAGGTTTCGGGTAATTTCATTTAGAGACTACGCCATATTATTGCTACGCATGGTGGATATGTGGAAAATATCGTACTATAGAGTTTCCCAGACCGCAGCGCCATCTGTTGTTGAAAATTGTAACTACTGTAATTTCGAAAGTTTGTCTGCCTGAAAATGTACTGTTGTCCCAAGCATATTGCAACAAACGGTGTATTTCTATCGCTGCTCGTTTAGTTTTTATTGCCGTTTCAAATATACCGGTCATTTTTGAAACACCCTGTAACTGTACAACAGAGTCAGAGACGGTACAGCACCACATCCACTTCCGTTGCCGGGCAAATGTTAGCTACGAAAATTTCTTTTGCCATCAAGGCACCTACTAACGTGTGAGAGTGACTACAGCAATGACGAAACATTTTTCTAAAACGTAACAAAGCCTGCCTGTGGTAAGTACAAAATTAACAAGCGGAGAGAAGGAACTTCTAATTTTCCATCAGCAGTGTATTTTGGTAAGTCATTTTTTCACTGAAATGCTCTCACATGTTCTGCTTCTCACATATTGTCTGTAATAACATGTATGGTTGGGTGACAAAGGTCATATACCAATGAATTTAAAGTAAATGATAATTAATTGAAACCCTCAGCTGCCGACAGGTGTTGTTGATATACCTCGATGGGGACAGCTGAAAATGTGTGCTCCGACCCGGACTCGAACACGGGATCTCGTGCTTACATGGCAGACAATCTATCCATCTGAACCACCGAGGACACAGATGGATACCGCGACTTCAAGGACTTATGCACGCTTCCCGTGGGACCCATATTGCCAACTGTCCACAATCTACATACGTATTGTACCTAATAGATATTTGCCCACCCACTCATTACTCGCGCACGCTAAGGTGACGATTCCCGTAAGAGTTTGGGCAACCTGTGCGCTTTCGCACAGACGAAGGTCAATGGCTGGGTAGCCTTTAACTATATATATATTAAGATAGTAACTGTTCTCGAAAGAACAGATACCATTGATGGCCGAGCAGGTTCTTTAGAATAAATGATAATTAATTTAAACCTTTACCTGCCGACAGGTACATTACGTATGTAGATTGTGGACAGTTGGGAATGTGGGTCTCACGGGAAGCGTTTGAGATATAAGTCCTTGAGGTCGCGCTGTTCATCTGTGTTCTCGCTGGCTCAGATTTGGTTAATGGGCAAATATACAAGTTATGTATTTAGGAATATTGGGAGGGATGAACATATTGAATACAAGATGTATATGGAAAATGAATTCGAGAAAATACTTAAATGTCAGAATCACAATAAGAAATATGGTAACATGCTCCGAATTGTCTTCAACAGAATGGGTATAGGTTAGGAACGGATTCCTAGTAGAGAGGGAATGGGTTGGGTCACGTTCCCAACCCTAACCTCACCTGCAAGTCACACATGAAAAAGAAATCAGTAGTACAGCGGATACAAGAATATGGCGACAAACATCTGGTGTCTGATATAAAGGAAGATCTTGAACTCCCTAAGGATGCGTTTAGAAGGCTGGAATTGACAAAAATAACAAGGCAGTGAAGGACTTTTCGATGTCGCTGTTCGGGACTGCTCTTCTGTCCATGTAATTCACCCTGGAAGGAACACACATCAAGGATTTACTGAATGAGTAATTTGGGTCTGGGAAATGATGATGAGGAACCTCAGGCTGCAGAAGAAGAAAATGTGCATTCTGAACTGCCACCAGTTGAAGGTGACTGTGAAGGTGCTAAATTGTGCTACTGCTGAAGACTCATTCTTTGAATGCTGTAATTTATGACTGCAATTATCTGTCACCTTATTTATGTCATTTCATTGTAGCCATTTTTGTTACTGTTTTTGTGGAATAAAAAAAAAGAAAAAAAGGAGATGGATAGAGCGTCTGCCATGTAAGCAGGAGATCCCGGGTTCGAGTCCCGGTCGGGGCACACATTTTCAGCTGTCTCCATCGAGGTATATCAACAACACCTATCGGCAGCTGAGGATTTCAATTAATTATCATTTCTTCTAGAGAAGCTGCGCGGTCATCAATGGTATCTGTTCTTTTGAGAAGAGTTTCTGTCTTCATGTGTGTAATGAATTAAGGTCGGTGTATGCACTGTCTCAATCCAAAGACAGAGCAATGTAGTGCAACAGTATTTATCTGTATCAGTAGCGCCAGACAGAGGAACTCACAATAAAACTAAATAATCACTGATGTAAGGCTCTCTTACCAGCGATGAATTCGTCGAGTAGCGGTGGAGCGTCGTTGCCGGAGCAGATCTGCTCTCGCAGCTGGGACTGGATGTCGGGCAGGGCCGCCAGTTCTGCCAGGCAGTGGCGCAGCACGTGGCACGTGTCGCTGGAGCCCGCAGACAACACTGCGACCGTCTGCTCGGATACTGCACACAAACAAGTGACACTGCAAAATTGTGGCCGATTTAATCTTCTAGAGTTTGGGGCGGCGGGTTAAAAGTTTTGTTACTGCTTCATGGAATACTGTTTGTTTTTGGAGAATTTTAACATGTGTTAGTGCGATTTTCGATACCACTGTCGTTTACAAGAACCTGAAAATTATCTGTGCGGACGACCAGTTAGTAATCAAGAAACCTGATGCCTATTATCTCTAGTCGATAAGTTTCCAATCCCTCTCGTCAAACTGGAATACAATGCTCTAACTCACTATTTATAGTCAAAAGGAGTTGGGAACTACGGCGATAAATGAAAGTTCACTATCTCAACAAATCAATATTTTCAAGAAAAGTTCTAATCAGTGCTCGATAGAGTTCAGGAATGATCTCTATTCGAAGTTTCAAGTATTGCTAATTATTGCTCTATATGTTAATTAAGTACAGGTTATTGCTCACATGGAAAGCGGCGAATCACCTACGCCACCTGCCACGCTGTTTTCTAGAACACTACAGGCAGCACATGAAATAAAAACATTGAAACTAAAACACAGGCTTCCAGTAAATTATCAGACCACGAAATTTCACTTCTAAACACTTGCACAAAATAGTGCGATAACTAGCTCGATCGATAAACACATAAGTCAGACGCCTTCAATGCCATCCGAGGCTTAGCATATGTGGTCGCGGAGGGACATATGGCATATACTGAGGCATAGCGAGATACATCACGGGCGACTGACAACTATCGAGTAAAGACCATATAGCGTTAGGTGGTCCTTTTATAATGTTGGTGCCATTTCATATTGGATGGCAAACAGAACATCTGTACTTACAATGCCTTATGCACTTGCAGCAGTGCTCGAATGGCACCCTTTCTGACAACAAGATCTTGCATATCATTGTTATGAGAATGAAAACACGGCCTATGTAGCCTGAAATCTGATTATTATCCGTGCAATTAGCCAATTTCAACCGTGGGTCATTTAAGGGCTCATTTGGACAGGAAAGCGATAATATAATGTTTTCGCGCTGTCAAAGACATGATATGAAGCGCTATCGATAAACAATACGTAGTTGCGGTGAAAAAACAGCAAATGTTTTAATATTGTACTTCATCTTTTTCTCGTCTACTTAGAGTGATGAGATAATCTGTTTCTGTACGGACGCATTTTGTCATTGCTGCGTAGCTCCAGACATTTTGCTACATACTGCATACTGTACATAGGCAGATTTAAAGAGGCGCATCGACGTACTCATTTATATTAATATACTGCTATGCAAGAAGAATATAATAATTCCAATCCCAAAGAAAGCAGGTGTTGACAGATGTGAAAATTACCGAACTATCAGTTTAATAAGTCACAGCTGCAAAATACTAACGCGAATTCTTTACAGACGAATGGAAAAACTGGTAGAAGCCGACCTCGGGGAAGATCAGTTTGGATTCCGTAGAAATGTTGGAACACGTGAGGCAATACTGACCTTACGACTTATCTTGGAAGAAAGATTAAGAAAAGGCAAACCTACGTTTCTAGCATTTGTAGACTTAGAGAAAGCTTTTGACAATGTTGACTGGAATACTCTCTTTCAAATTCTGAAGGTGGCAGGGGTAAAATACAGGGAGCGAAAGGCTATTTACAATTTGTACAGAAACCAGATGGCAGTTATAAGAGTCGAGGGGCATGAAAGGGAAGCAGTGGTTGGGAAAGGAGTGAGACAGGGTTGTAGCCTCTCCCCGATGTTATTCAATCTGTATATTGAGCAAGCAGTAAAGGAAACAAAAGAAAAGTTCGGAGTAGGTATTAAAATTCATGGAGAAGAAGTAAAAACTTTGAGGTTCGCCGATGACATTGCAATTCTGTCAGAGACAGCAAAGGACTTGGAAGAGCAGTTGAACGGAATGGACAATGTCTTGAAAGGAGGATATAAGATGAACATCAACAAAAGCAAAACGAGGATAATGGAATGTAGTCAAATTAAGTCGGGTGATGCTGAGGGAATTAGATTAGGAAATGAGACACTTAAAGTAGTAAAGGAGTTTTGCTATTTAGGGAGTAAAATAACCGATGATGGTCGAAGTAGAGAGGATATAAAATGTAGACTGGCAATGGCAAGGAAAGCGTTTCTCAAGAAGAGAAATTTGTTAACATCGAGTATAGATTTAGGTGTCAGGAAGTCGTTTCTGAAAGTATTTGTATGGAGTGTAGCCATGTATGGAAGTGAGACATGGACGATAACTAGTTTGGACAAGAAGAGAATAGAAGCTTTCGAAATGTGGTGCTACAGAAGAATGCTGAAGATAAGGTGGGTAGATCACGTAACTAATGAGGAGGTATTGAATAGGAATGGGGAGAAGAGAAGTTTGTGGCACAACTTTACTAAAAGAAGGGATCGGTTGGTAGGACATGTTTTGAGGCATCAAGGGATCACAACTTTAGCATTGGAGGGCAGCGTGGAGGGTAAAAATCGTAGAGGGAGACCAAGAGATCAATACACTAAGCAGATTCAGAAGGATGTAGGTTGCAGTAGGTATTGGGAGATGAAGAAGCTTGCACAGGATAGAGTAGCATGGAGAGCTGCATCAAACCAGTCTCAGGACTGAAGACCACAACAACAACACTGCTATGCAACAATTGTTATGTATACGTAAGTGTCTGTTCATAATTTATGTGATTTCTTGAATATATATTTTATTAATCTCGATGTCTTTCTTTCATTTTAGTAGTTTTAACAATGATAGAAGCGGCTGCGACATGGCAAAGGTTTGTGTGCAGTCTGATGGAAAATTATAAAGTCCTAGCTTAAAAGAACTATAAGTCAATCTTCCCAGCAATTTTACTGCAAGAAGTCCGATATTTCACACGGCAATGCAAAAATACTTAGTACACGCACGACTTCAACCACCAATGCAATTGTTCGCACGCCAGACAATGTGTGGAAAAAAATATTGTTTCATCTTAATGCTTTGAAATATTATTATTTATCTGATCTGTATGCTCATCCAGCTACGACAAGTGGTTAGATATACACATTCTTTCGGACGAGTAACCTCAACCAATGTCAAGAGCTACTACCGTCCTTACAGAACCATTCTACCAACTGTGTCGTCACAGCACACATAGCGCGTCTATATAAGGGCAGGAGCATCAACCACAGGACTGTCACCACTTGACAAGGGCCGAGCAGCACTTGGCCGAACGCTGATGGCTATTTAACTTATGTGCTCTCTGTCCTTCACGTTCTGCTCAAGACAGTATTCAACTCACCACAGCTGTTCTTTATACAAAAATCCCTCCCAACCTCTGCATACCCAGTCTCCAATAATATACGCTGCTCATTCTAAATTATTTCTGTGTAGTATGTGCCTGGAAAAAAACTTTTTATTTTAAATCGACAGTGCACTTTAATTTTGCGAATTTATCCGTCACCACCCTGGCGATACCTTCGTGTACACTTCATATTCCAGCACTCCAGCTCTATTATTGCCCCTTCAAGAGCTCCTACAGTCTTCAATACAAATAAGATATCTGCATCGTACAAAAGATGGCAGAACAACAAAAAGTATGGGCTCTACCACTTAAGTACTAAAAAGACACCGTTAAAATTCGGTTACACGATAAATCACACAAATTTAAAAGTAATCTGTTAAACTAAATACGCAGGGATTACAATTAAAACAACTTGACTTGGTACCATGACAGAGCACACAGAAAAATTTCAAAGAAGCGCGGTTCATTTTGTGTAAGGGGCGTTCAAAAAGAAACGAGCCTGAGGCATAATTACAGAAATCACTATCTGTATGTTAGAAGTATTGACCCTGGCTGTTGAGACACTTGTCCCACTGTGACACAAGGCAGTGAATGGCTGCCTCATAAAATTCCCGGGGCTGCGATGTTAACCAGAGCCTCACGCACAGTTGGACGTCGTTGTCCGAGATGAATCGTTTGCTCGTCAGAGACTTCTTAAGTGGACCAAAAATGGCGTAATAACAGGGAGAGAGGTCAGGACTGTATGGAGGGTGGCCGAGAACCTCCCATTTGAATTTCTGCAGGAGTGCCGCGACTGTGTTGGCCGTATGATGCTTTGCATTGTCGTGGAGCAGAATGACCCCACGGGTGAGATTGCCTAGTCGTTTTCATTTGACCGCTTGGCAAAGGGTGGCCAGGGTTTACGATTAACGCTAAGCATTCACTGTTGTCCCGTGCTGCAGGAAGTGAATCAGAAGGGGGCCATCTTGGTCAAAGAAGAACGTCAGCATAATCTTTCCTGCACCTTTCCTCCTCCGCCAAGGGACTATAGACTTTAATATGTGACATGAATTTGAACTTCATACTTCTACACGTTCCTGAGAACAATGGTTCTTAGCAAATGGACAGACAGACGGTTAAACAAAATGAGTAAAAAAATTTTTACGTTCTGTAATTAAAAGTTGGCCATTTTAGGATTTTTTTCCTTTATTTGTGCTATAAAACCTTGCTTCTTGCCAAATTTTATGATTCTAGGTCAACCGGAAGCACCCTATAGTTTTTGATGACTGAGTTTAAGAGTATCAAAATCTGTGATATAAACAGCCGTATCTTTTGATTGCATAGACTTAGGAACTTGAAACTTTAACACCGCCAAAGGTGACACGAATTTAATCTTGAAACGTCTGCTCATTCATGAGAAGAAAGGATTCTTAACAGACTGACAGATAGACAGAAGAATAATAAAGCGATCCTATAAAGGTTCAATTTTTACAGATTGGAGCACGGAGCCCTAAAAAGGGGAGTAGGAGAGCAGACAAAAGGCAGGGTTAAAATAGTGGACAGTGCAATGAATCAAAAATAAAAATGCCATAGCAGTAGCACATGCAAAACTTTTGGTTCATGTATACGAGGAAAAGACAGAATCATGTTAGGCTTTAGTATATTTCACATACAGTTATTCTCGTTTGGGTCAGTACATTACTACTTTCAACAATACAGATTGAGTGTCAGGGTCAATGGGACAATGAAGCGATAAAAATTGTGCTGGTGTTCATAAATGGTAACTACACTCACGCTCATAAATTAAGGATAATTCTGATATATGATGAAACAACGCTCTGGTGGGCGGTTTGTGGGTTTAAATC
Organism: Schistocerca nitens; assembly: GCF_023898315.1. Classification (NCBI taxonomy): domain Eukaryota; kingdom Metazoa; phylum Arthropoda; class Insecta; order Orthoptera; family Acrididae; genus Schistocerca; species Schistocerca nitens. The sequence continues at coordinate 277,685,488 of NC_064618.1, read as the reverse complement.
ACCTCTGGGTGTGATCATGCGGTGCATCTGACCTGCGATCGTCGCACGGTGGCGCTGGCAGCAGTCCACATACGCAGAGGTGTGTTGGTGCATGTCAGAGTACGGTGCAGCAAGTAAGTGTGCAGACGTTTTCAGACGTGCTAATGGTGACTGTGTGTTTAAAAAGGCTCAAAGAACACATATTGATGACTTTTGAGGGGTGCAATACTAGGGCGACTGGAGGCTGGTCAATCACAGCAGTTCGTAGCACGGGCCCTCCATGTGCCACAAAGTGTGATCTCAAGATTATGGCAATGATTCCAGCAGACAGGAAACGTGTCCAGGCGCTACAGTACGGGACGTCCACAGTGTACAACACCACAATAAGACCGATATCTCACCATCAGTGCCCGCAGACAGGCACGGAGTACTGCAGGCAGCCTTGCTCGGGACCTTACCGCAGCCACTGGAACAGCTGTCTCCAGGCCCACAGTCTACAGACGACTGAAGAGACTTGGTTTATTCGCCCGGAGACCTGCAAGGGGCATTCCTATCACCTCTGGTCACAGGAGAGCCCGTAAAGCCTGGTGTCAAGAACACAGTACATGGTCATTGGAACAGTGGTCCCAGGTTATGTTCACGGACGAATCCAGGTATAGTCTGAACAGTGATTCTCGCTGGGTTTTCATCTGGCGTGAACCAGGAACCAGATACCAACCCCTTAATGTCCTTGAAAGGGGCCTGTATGGAGGTCGTGGTTTGACGGTGTTGGGTGGCATTATGACTGGTGCACGTACACCCCTGCATGTCTTTGACAGAGGAACTGTAACAGGTCAGGTGTAACGGGACGTCATTTTGCACCAGTATGTCCGCCTTTTCAGGGGTGCAGTGGGTCCTACCTTCCTGCTGATGGATGATAACGCACGGCCCCACCGAGCTGCCATGGTGGAGGAGTGCCTTGAAACAGAAGATATCAGGCGAATGGAGTGGCCTGCCTGTTCTACAGACCTAAACCCCATCGAGCACGTCTGGGATGCTCTCGGTCGACGTATCGCTGCACGTCTTCAAACCCCTCGAACACTTCAGTAGCTCCGACAGGCACTGGTGCAAGAATGGGAGGCTATACCCCAGCAACTGCTCGACCACCTGATCCAGAGTATGTCACCCCGTTGTGCAGCCTGTGTACTAGGGCATGGTGATCACATTCCATATTGACGTCAAGGTACGTGCGCAGGAAACAGTGGTGATTTGTAGCACATGTGTTTCGGGACCGTTTTCTCGACTTATCACCAATACCACGGACTTACAGATGTGTGTCGTGTGTGTTCCCTGTGTGCCTAAGCTATTAGCGCCAGTTTTGTGTAGTGCCACGTTGTTTGGCACCACATTCTGCAGTTGTCCTTAATTTATGAGCATGAGCGTAGTTATGGTTCGGCTCTTACCTTCCTCGCAAATTTCGTCTTCTCTTTTCTGTTCCTGCTGCATTTTCTTCATCAGCGACTTGATGAAATCGTGGGCAGATACTTTATTGTGTTGTCGGAAGGAGAAGCTGTCTTGGCCAACTGTGCTGAAGAAGCTCGTCACCGATCTCGGCAGCTGCGCCAGTTTGAGGGCGTGGAACAGCGAGCGGCCCAGCAGTTGCAGCACCACTCGGCCACCGTCCGATCTCTTCACCTGTCACGATGCGTAGTCACAAGGTTAAGCGTGCTTTCGTTTAGTCTCCACTACTGTGCAGTTTGGTAATGCATAAGGGAAAGTCAAAAGAAAACTTAACACGGGGCAATGAAATGGTTCTATTAAGAAATAATCACCACATTCGTTAAGACATTTATTCCAGTGGGAGATGGGACGCTCAATTTCCGTTCGAGAGAACGCGGTCGACCGCTGACGGATCCGCAACAGCACTCTCTTTTGCACTTCCTCGTCTGACTGAAACCGAAGTCCACGCATATATGTCCTCAGGTCGCCAGAGATGTGAATATCGCACAGTGAAAGATCCGGGCTGTTCGGAGAATGCTGCAGTGTTTCCCGACCAAGTCGCCGAAGCGTAGCCTCTGTCCGATAAGCAGGGTGAGGGCGAGCGTTATTGTGCGAGAGGATGCTACCTCTGCTCGTAGAATTCCTCGAGCATGGAACCACAATCAATGCGCAACGCTATGAAGACTTCGCAGAAACTGCGGCACTGTATAAAGTCCAAACGCCCAGGAATGCTGTGGGACGGACTCATCCTGTTGCACCGTAGAGTCCGCCCTTATGCAGCCAATAGGACAAAGGCTACGCTTCGGCGATTTGGTTGGGAAACACTGCAACAACCTCCGTACAGAATGAAACTTTCTCTCTGAAGCAGAGTGTGCGTGCTGTTGTGAAACTTCCTGGAAGATTAAAATTGTGTGCCGGACCTTTTTTTTTTCTTTACATCTGATTTTGTTCGCTTTCGTTCGTTACATCTGCTCGGGGCGGACGTCGTAAGACATCCGTTTTAGTTCGTTGTTGATCGGTGAACTCAGTTTTTTTTATTACAGAGGGCAGCTAACCCTCTGACCGAACACGCTGAGCTACCGTGCCGGCTTCCTTTCGGGGGCAAGTGCTCTACCAACTGAGCTACCCAAGCACGACTCACGCCCCGTCCTCACAACTTCACTTCTGGCAGAACCTCGTCTCCTACGTTCCAAACTTCACAGAAGCTCTTCTGCGAACCTTGCAGAACTAGCACTCCTGGAAGAAAGGATATTGTGGAGACATGGTTTAGTCACAGCCTGGAGAATATTTCCAGAATGAGATTTGCACTCTGCAGCGGCGTGTGCACTGATATGAAACTTCCTGGCAGATTAAAACTGTGTGCCGGACCGAGACTCGAACTCGGGACCTTTGCCTTTCGGGCGCAAGAGCTCTACCAACTGAGCTACCCAAGCACGATTCACGACCCGTCCTCACAGCTTTTCATAACAGTGCACACTCCGTTACAGAGTGAAAATTTCATTCTAGAAACATCCCCCAGGCTGTGGCTAAGCCATATCTTCGCTATGTCCTTTCTTCAGGAGTACTAGTTCTGTAAGTTTCGTAGGAGATCTTCTGTGAAGTTTGGAAGATAGTAGACAAGGTACTGGCGGTAGTAAAGGTGTAAGGACGCGTCGTAGTCGTGCTAGGGTAGCTCACTTCGTAGAGCACTTGCCCGCGAAAGGCGAAGGTCCCGAGTTCGAGTCTCAGTCCGGCATACAGTTCTAATCTTCCAAGTTTTATCCTCCGTACAGTCCGGATCCTTCGCCGTGTGATTTTCACATCTTGTGGGACCTGTAGTAAGACATGCACGGACGTCGGTTTTTTTAGGATAAGAATGTGCAAGAGTGGGTGCGGCGGTGGTCCGTCAGCGGCCGACCACGTTCTACAAAACAGGAATTGATAGTTTCGTCTTCCAGCGGGATGAATATCTTAACGCATGTGGTGATCGCTTTTGAATGGAACCATCCATTTTCCCACTGTGGCGGATGATCGGTTTTCGTTTGACGGTCCCACATAAGATCTTACTTCTGCATGTTTGTACTGTAAGGAATTATTTGTCTTCGCGCCAATGTTTCTCAGCTCTAGACTGTGCACTTATGCTATTACAAGTTTCCTAAAAATCTATCAGCTCAGAGGCAGAAGGCGACTAGACTAGTACGCGTGTATTCTTGCATTACTGTATCGCCTTTTGGCTAACGGAATTCAGTAATGTTTCGAGCTAAGAAAGAAACGAATTCACACATCTGAGGACTTACATATATCCTCCTTGGGAGCGACCATGAGTAACTGAACATATTTGGAGCAGCTCACCCGCTTCTTTGGTGTCAAACTCTGTATACGGCATTTTCCGGCAAAGCCCACGAACACGCTGGCAGGTAGCTGCTCCTCCTCTGCTACAGAGATGCATGAATTTGGAAAAACTTGTTACTCCATAAAAATATTCACCACGTATAAAAACTGTCGCTCACTAATGCACCACTGAAAAATAATTCTACAGCAGAGCGAGAAATCTCGTTCCTTTCGTGGCTAAGCGTAACATGCTATTCGTGACTGGAGCAAGATGCTTTTCCAGACACATCAGAGTTGAGGATTTTATTGCATGATACAAGAAATGAGGAAGTTTTATCGTGATTTTCGATGGACTAATGGAGACATGCTCCATAATGTTTGAAAAAACTAATGAAACTGCTCAGTTTTTTTAATCAAGAATTCGAGAGTACTCAAAAGCACGTATTTAATGATTCCGATCAAAAGTAAGGAAGTTGTAATGAAAAAAGTAAAGGTGTCAAAGTTTGTTTAAACACTACAGTACTTCACTAGGCATGTTCCTAATGGCGGTCCTACGCTCTTGCACTTCTGACCTCTGAATTTGTCTACCCAGCTGGTTATACGTTGACCTACAGGTTATCGTGAACTCTGAACCATGATGCATTTTCAATTTAAAAAACAGTATCAGAGGTGAAATAAATGATGCGTGAGAGATAAAAACTCGAGAACAGGACGGATATCGAGTCCTAGAACTTTGGATTCGAAGTAGTTAACACTGACCCATAGTTGTTGCAAAACGATCATTGTCATACGTAGAAACTGGCAGCGGGCCCTTGACATAAGCAATGTAGTGCAAAGAATAAAATTGGCGATATAGTTTAAGCGCATCTTCAGCGATCAACTTTACGAGATTCAAATGCTCTGGAAAAATTCTAAGGAAGTGCAAGCTTACTTGAAAAATGTCGCTCGAAAATACATTAGTTAAAGGTTTCTTAAGTACAACTTCGCACTATGAGATCCTTTACTAAACCGAATTAACGGAAAAACAAGTTTAGAACTCAAAGTAGTTTCCTATGCTTCAGTATGGGCATTTTCACTCACCTACAGCAATTTCCAACATTACACCAAAAGGTTGGTGTAGTGGGGAAAGACTTTCCCCTAGAATTTCGAGAATGACCCTTCCAAAGCGAGTCAATAAACACAAACGTCCCTCATAAATACTCCCCTCTAAAGGTCATAACGATAAAATTAGACAATTTTAAACATGTAAATAAACTTTAAGCAAATGATGTATGCAGCCAACTGGTTGCGTAAAGTTTATTATAATAAGCCTCTACCAGTTTTCAATGCCATTAGGGGTTTCTTCTTCAGAAGAAGTAAAGTAACCTATAATGATTTAAACACATTAAAATATAAACATCTGAAATACTGAACCACTACTACAGTGGCTGGTTTAGTATTGTAGATATTTATTTTTTAATATGTTTAAAACATTACTGGTGACTGTATTCCTTCTGAAGAAGAAACCATTGTGGTATTGAAAACTGGCCAAGGGTTATTGCAATAAACTTTAAACAACCAATTGGTTGCACACATCTTTTACTGAAAGATAAAATTAGAGGAATTCTGACATTTATTTATTTACTTACATATGCATTCATTTCATCTGACAGGATTAGGGCCTTCAGACCATCTTTTACATTTAAACAGACGTCTTTAGCTAGTGGACATTACAACTTGTATAGAGCGTGAGCAATAGGTGAACATGAAGATAACGATAATAATAATAATAGTAATAATTATGGAAACATATACAGTAATGAATAGGTGGATTTTAAGAAACGTCACTCTTATTACCATTAAGAAATATCCTAATTATGTGCCTGTCGGATGTGAGTAGTGTCATCTAAGAACAACGTGTGACAACAGTGCAGAAATAAACAGTATGGAGAACAAGTCGTCTGGAAAGAGAAGTATAACACTCGTATGGGGACCTCCTACAAACGATGATGACTTGCGATGCATACTCGTATGTATACGAGGTGCGACAATAAAGTAGTGAGACTTATTTTCTTTGCAAGATGTGGCAACCCTGCAGGCTTGTGTAGGCACAATATCTTTGACCTTGGTCTATTAGGCTGCTTCTAGTCCAAGCAGCACATCGATGCAACTGCTCAGTCATGAGTTGTGCTGTAGTAATTTAACACATGTTTGTGTCTCTCGTCACGGAAATGGAACTGCATAATATTGCACAACAGTATGACATTTCTTTTTGCGTTAAATTGGGTGAAAACGCGCCGACAACTTATGGTAAGCTTCAGAAGACTTTTGGAGAGGGGGTTATGTCAAGAGCTCAAGTTTTTCCATGGCATAAAATGTTTAGTGAAGGCAGAACGAATACTGAAGATGAAGGCAACAGTGGACGACCATTAACCTTACAGACGAATGTCAATTTGGCCAGGGTGCGTGAACTCGTACGATCTGATCGAAGATTATCCGTGAAAATGATTGCAGAAGAACTGAACATCAACCGAGAAACGGTTTGTCTAGTCATAACTGAAGATCTTGGCATGAGAAAGATTTGTGCAAAAAATGGTCCCCAAAAGTCTCACACCACAACAGCGAGAAACATGGAAAAATGTGGCAGCCGATCTGTTAGAGCAAACGGAAATCAATCCAGAATTGTTGAGCGTTGTTATCACTGGTGATGAAAGTTGGTTTTTTCAGCACGATCCAGAGACAAAACGCCAAAGTTCGGAGTGTTGCTCAAAGGGATCACCCAGAGCAAAAAAAGCTCGCTTGTCAAAGTCAAAAGTGAAATGCAAGCTTGTTTGCTTCTTTGATTCCAAGGGAATTGTTCATAAAGAGTGGATGCTGTGATAAACCTTTTGCATTTCCTTTATGTTTTCGTCTTCTTTAAAGGCAAAGAGAAAAGATGAAGTGGTAGCCCATCATAGAGCCTATGCCTACCGTCAGGTATTTTTGATTTTCAGTTGTTAAAAAACAGAGGAGATTTTCTTGTTCCAGTATGAGGAAGGGAGGATTCGCGTTCAGCTAGTGAACGAGTGAGAAGCACGCCATTTTTAGCGAGTAATTGTAGACCGCCATTTTGGGGTCGCTAGGAATAAGTGAGGAGTTTAGAAAATACAGTATTGTTTTATTAACAGAAAGGTCGTGTGAGTTGTTATTTCAAATAGTACGATAATTACAAAAACTGAAGCCCACCTGTGTACTTTGGAAAATTACGAAGATCCGATAAGCTTAATGGGAACACGGTCAAGACTTCAAAGGTGAACACGGCGACCAAACATAGCATTATAAAGAATGGTAAGCACAAATCTACAGTGGAGAAAGAAACTACTTCGCCCTGCAAAATAATATGAACTTATACGAGCTTATTTCCAGGCATACCGAAAAATTAATCTCATTAATTCAATACATTTTAAAAAGCCACGCATTTCAACATTTTATTATCATCTATTCCATTATTTTATTATATTATAGTGCCTCCTCGACAAACAGTTAACCAATATTACTACAAAGAAATTTTAGAAAGACATCGTAAAAGAGTTCTTCATGTCCGTGCCAACATTGCTGATAATTGGAATCTGCATCACGATAATGCGCCATCCCATACTGCTCTGTCAGTACAGCAATTTTTAATCTCAAAACAAATTTCAGTACTACCACAGCACCTTATTCACCAGATATCGCTCCGTGCGACTTTTTTCTATTTCCAAGAATCAAAACGGTGGTCAAGGGACACCATTTTCAAATAACACGAGATGTCCAAAAAGCTGTGACGAGGGTCTTGGAGGATATTACAGAAGATGAGTTCCAGAAATGTTACTATGAATGGCAGAAGCGCTGGAAAAAGTGTGTGCAATCAAAAGGGAACTACTTTGAAGGAGACAACACTAAACTTGACTAAAACGGTAAGCAACATTTTTTTTTTCACATCAGTCTCATTACTTTACTGTCGTACCTCGTATATTGTAGGAGATTATCAGATTACTCGGTACATGAAATTCTGTGTGAGTCTTTCTCTAGAGAAAAGTCTGTAAATCAGTCACTCGCTTGCTATTAGGTTTAGAATTCACATTTGAGGACCGACGGTGATGTCGACAGCCTAAGATGGATGCCCTGAGGTGGGTATTTCGTACCTGATCGATGTGAGCGACAGCGTCGAGGAAAGGAGAAGTGGTCGGCGCCTGGGAGGTAGGCAACGCCTCGGCGCTCAGCGCGAACACGGAGGAGGCGATGCAGTCGACGCAGTAGGCCAGCAGGTGGCGCCGCGTCAGGCAGGGCGCGCAGGCGGCGACGTCTCGCAGGCGGCGCGCATGCGCCTTGACGTGAGCAGCAGCCGCGCGCAGTGCCGCCGGCGTGAACGACGGCGTGAGGCTGCTTCGGGCACGTCGCCACTCGGAGCCTGTCACAGGCAGTGTAGTGACGCGAGTCAGTCACCAGATGGGCGTTACACTCAACTCAGTCACATTTCCTTTTTGTACAGCGCGCATGCAACTGTACCACACCATAAAAAATCTAATCATCCCATTCAAAGAGCACACTGAACAGTTAAGACCGCTGTAGATGGAGTACAGGTGGTTATAATTAAACTTATGCTGCCCGCCCGGTTGGCCGTGCTGTCTTACGCACGGCTTTACGGGCGGTAAGGAGCGCCTGGTCCCCGGCACGAATCCGCCCGGCGGATTTGTGTCGAGGTCCGGTGAACCGGCCAGTCTGTGGACGGTGCTTAGGCGGTTTTCCATCTGCCTCGGCGGATGCGGGCAGGTTCCCCTTATTCCGCCTCAGTTACACTATGTCGGCGATTGTTGCGCAAACAAGGTCTCCACGTACGCGTACACCACCATTACTTTACCACGCAAACATAGGCGTTACACTCATCTGGTGTGAGACGTTCCCTGGGGGGGGGGGGGGGGGTCCACCGGGGGCCGAACCGCACAGTAAGCCTGGGTTCGGTGTGGGGCGGAGGAGGGGTGAAATGGACTGCGGTAGTCGTCGTGGGGTTGTGGACCACTGCAGCTGCGGCGGGAACGGGACCTCTCCGTCGTTTCTAGGTCCCCGGTTAACATACAATACAATACAAACTTACGCTACTTGAGGGGAGGGTCCTATAAAAAACGAGCGATTGCAGGGCATTGAAACATTCTGGAAACTTTGTAAGGAAAGAGAAATATAGAATGAACCTCTGAAAAGAAAAGAAAAAAAAACCCTGCACAACAGGATATGTTTCGTAAATTGCTTACAATGTTTGGGTGTCAGGTTACAAACGTACCTCAGTGTGAGGACCATCTGCATCCACGACAGGAATGGCGCTATGTACGCTATATATGGTATTATAAAGTAGTCACATACTGAAAGAATAATAGTGGTAGCATGTGTGGTGTATGTACTGCGGGGTTTGGAACTTAAATGTTGTTGTTGTTGTGGTCTTCAGTCCTGAGACTGGTTTGATGCAGCTCTCCATGCTACTGTATCCTGTGCAAGCTTCTTCATCTCCCAGTACTTACTGCAACCTACATCCTTCTGAATCTGCTTAGTGTATTCATCTCTTGGTCTCCCTCTACGATTTTTACCCTCCACGCTGCCCTCCAATGCTAAATTTGTGATTCCTTGATGCCTCAAAACATGTCCTACCAACCGATCCCTTCTTCTAGTCAAGTTGTGCCACAAAATTCTCTTCTTCCCAATCCTATTCAATACCTCCTCATTAGTTACGTGATCCACCCACCTTATCTTCAGCATTCTTCTGTAGCACCACATTTCGAAAGCTTCTATTCTCTTCTTGTCCAAACTAGTTATCGTCCATGTTTCACTTCCATACGTGGCTACACTCCATACAAATACTTTCAGAAACGACTTCCTGACACTTAAATCTATACTCGATGTTAACAAATTTCTCTTCTTCAGAAACGATTTCCTTGCCATTGCCAGTCTACATTTTATATCCTCTCTACTTCGACCATCATCAGTTATTTTACTCCCTAAATAGCAAAACTCCTTTACTGCTTTAAGTGTCTCATTTCCTAATCTAATTCCCTCAGCATCACCCGATTTAATTTGACTACATTCCATCATCCTCGTTTTGCTTTTGTTGATGTTCATCTTATATCCTCCTTTCAAGACACTGTCCATTCCGTTCAACAGCTCTTCCAAGTCCTTTGCTGTCTCTGACAGAATTACAATGTCATCGGTGAACCTCAAAGTTTTTACTTCTTCTCCATGAATTTTAATACCTACTCCGAATTTTTCTTTTGTTTCCTTTACTGCTTGCTCAATATACAGATTGAATAACATCGGGGAGAGGCTACAACCCTGTCTCACTCCTTTCCCAACCACTGCTTCCCTTTCATGCCCCTTGACTCTTATAACTGCCATCTGGTTTCTGTACAAATTGTAAATAGCCTTTCGCTCCCTGTATTTTACCCCTGCCACCTTCAGAATTTGAAAGAGAGTATTCCAGTTAACATTGTCAAAAGCTTTCTCTAAGTCTACAAATGCTAGAAACGTAGGTTTGCCTTTTCTTAATCTTTCTTCTAAGATAAGTCGTAAGGTTAATATTGCCTCACGTGTTCCAACATTTCTACGGAATCCAAACTGATCTTCCCCGATGTCCGCTTCTACCAGTTTTCCATTCGTCTGTAAAGAATTCGCGTTAGTATTTTGCAGCTGTGACTTATTAAACTGATAGTTCGGTAATTTTCACATCTGTCAACACCTGCTTTCTTTGGGATTGGAATTATTATATTCTTCTTGAAGTCTGAGGGTATTTCTCCTGTCTCATACATCTTGCTCACCAGATGGTAGAGTTTTGTCATGACTGGCTCTCCCAAGGCCATCAGTAGTTCTAATGGAATGTTGCCTACTCCCGGGGCCTTGTTTCGACTCAGGTCTTTCAGTGCTCTGTCAAACTCTTCACGCAGTATCTTACCTCCCACTTAAATAGTGGCAACTATTTATTCACAACTTTTCAAAAGAGTTACATGTTAGTTCTAGGCGCTTCAGTCCGAAACGGCGCGACTGCTACGGTTGCAAGTTCGAATCCTGCCTCGGGCATGGATGTGTGTGATGTCCCTAGGTTAGTTAGGTTTAAGTAGTTCTAAGTTCTAGGGGACTGATGACCTCAGATATTAAGTCCCATAGTGCTCAGAGCCATTTGAACCATTTAGTTACATGTTAGCACCTGTTACTGTCCTTCAAACTAGTCACCAGCGCTGTGCAAAATCCGTTGGCAGCGATGTGGAAGGCGTAGTATACCGTTAGCAGAGCCTGTTCTGTTGATGGTGCGAATGGAGCAGTCTACTGCCTGTCGAATCTCTGGAACAGTTCTGAAAAGAATGCCTCGAAGTGGTTCCTTCATCTTCGGAATCAAATCAAAGTCACAAGGACTTAAGCCCGGGGAGTATGGTGGATGGTACAGTACTTCCCAGTCCTATCGACCAAACACAGCAGCCACAGCTTTCGCTGTATGCGTCCGCGCATTGTCGTGCAAAATGATGGGTTGGTTGCGCAGGAATTGTCGCCGGTTCTTTCGCAAAGCTGGTCGCAGTTGATGCTCCGAAAAACGAACAGTAACACTGTGCATTGACGCTCTGCCGTGGAGGAACGTAACGCGTTAGGATAACACTATCACAGTCGTACACGAGAATCACCGTAACATTAGACGGCTCCATTCGCACCATCAACAGAACAGGCTCTGCTAACGGAATACTACGCCTTACACATCGCTGGCAACGGGTTCTACACAACGCTGGTGACTACTTTGAAGGAAAGTAACAGATGCATAAATGTAACTCTTTTGTATCGGTTGTGAATATATAGTTGCCAGTATTTAAGTTCCAATCCTCGTATAATACTATATGACACTATTTAATACTATACTTTCAAAAAATGTTCGTTCTCTTTAACAGTTAACGTTTTTGAGTACTCACCGTCCTGGCCAAATAGTCCCAAGAGGTAATCGTGCATTTGGGTTCGCTTGGAGAAGGCAGGGAAGTCCGTCGACAGCACTTGGGCGACGAGATCCTTGTCCCGCACAAGAAGGAACTTCTCTCTGCCCAGATTCACCCACGAACACGGATCGTGCGGTGCAGCTTCGTAATGCACGTGCAGAATTTCGTGTAGAGGCTTGGGACGCACCAGTTTCGTAATGAAGTCGTCAGCATACCTGCACACAAAAAATAGCTTGCGGTGCTACTTACGAAACCAAGGCTGCATAATATCTTGAAGATGTCGCTGAAGTTTGCACAAGCAGCATTTCTTATCAGAGTTATAATTTGACAAGGAGCAGGTGAAATGATTGGTCGAGTTTTCCTGGAACTCAGCACTCATCTCACTCCACTAGAACAAAGTAGGATGGCTGCAGTGCAATCGGAAATACGGTCCTCTAGTTACCTCATACTAAGTTCTAATGCTCAGTCATCTTCCTCAATAAAATTTTAGTTACAACTGGTGAAAAACAGCGTGTAGGTACATTACGCACGAATCTGTTTAAGCATTAAGGGACAGTATCTCAGATTTGTCAATGGGATAGCTGTTCCTTACTATTTAGATGCGCAAGTATATTTTACAGCTATTATTGCAAACGTGTTGTAAGATTGGCTCAAAACATTGTAATGTAGCAAACTATAGCCTCTTTCACTCATAGGAGGCTAGGGTGAAGATTTTCTATTAATGAAAAATCGGAGTAATAGAAATTAATAATATTAGCGTCGGACAAACACATTTCCACTATGAAATCTTCACGGGTTATTAGCCGAATGGCGTTGTCTTATAGTCGCAACGTTTCAGTGGATTGCGTATCCATCATCTTCAGGCGAAGACGACGCCACTCGGCTGATAACCTGTGAAGATTCATAGCTGAAATACGCCGAGGAAGCCTGCAATCACATTTCCACTAGTTTTCTCTTTCTTAAGACTCTTAATGAGAATAATCTAATATTCTTACTAGAAAATTTTAATTGCCCAGATCCCAATAAAAATGTGTATAGGCAGCCAGGTTCGGCAAACTGAACCGCTATCTTCAGATCATCTATATACGTAGACCATTGTGTCACTCTATGTAGTGTAATGTCGTTTAGTCATGGACATATTTGGGAACAACTTGTTGAAGAAAACGCTGCAGTGTAACATAATACAATTAAATCAGCTGTTAACACCAACGCAGCTGCCAATAGCCTATGAGCCAAATGTTTTTGATCAGAGTTTTTTGTGCGGATTTGGCACAATCGTGGTCTTATTGCATGATGTATAACGTTACACTGAATTGTTATCTTCTCTAGTAAGAAGATTACATTATTCTAATTCAGAGATAGCTCTTCTGCTGACAATGTCAGGAAACTATATTATGTTAATACTTTTATTAGAAGTCCCAGCACATAAAGCGAATGCTCCCATCTCTGCTTGATGCTATTACAGCAGAACATTCGTTGATTGTGTTTTTCATTCACAATTGAAATCTCTAATTAATTAAAGTTTCCTGATTATCAACTGTGTGAGGTTACCGAAAAGATGCCACTTTTCGGTGACTGTCACTGTCATCATTTTTCGGCGAGGACATGTTGACGAGCTCACCTCAGGACATAACAACGCTACACACACTTTATAAGCAGCATTATCTATACTTGTTAATGATATTTTACGTAAACATTTTTATGTGAGTGTGTACAGTACATTATGTGCAGTACTACGTGAGTTAATTGCGTATGTAATGCTTGTTTTTATACTGTAAAATAAGTATTGTGAATTTCCTGTTGGCTTTTTCTAGGGATCTTCGAACGACGTTTTTTTAACTTTTTTTCTGACGGCACCAGCAAAGGCGGATAAACCTCTCAAAATGCCAGCTATTAGTGCTGGCGAAATGTTAGAAAAATCATTAAGCAATCGTCGGCCGAATCCCTGGACAAAAACCAACATAAAATACGTCAACAAATCGAACGAAAGACTCAACAATTTTGTATTGTGAATACTTTTTAATGAAACTTCAATGACCATAAAATTATATCTTAGCTGTGTAAATCTCTGTAAACGATGGTCTGTCCCCATAGGAAAATGCCCGTTGTATTTTGAACGTAGTCTTCAACTAAGAGATAAGGGAAATACTATCGTTTTGGGCGTGTAGAGCCTAGGCGCACGTTGTAAGAGCATAGTCATTCTCAGTTTAACCATCAGTCTCAATCAGCTCTAAACAATTGCTGTGTTGCAAAATAATAAAACCCCGTTACAACCACACCAGAACTACGAACACTGAACTTTCTCGGACCGAAGAACGTGGAGGCAAATAAACCATACTGAAGCTGTTCCTGCGGCTGTGATAATGAAAGGCCTTATACAACTGAAAAACCACAGAATAGTCGAATTGAGTTGGTACATAGTTTGCTTTGGACAATTTAAAGACGTCCATTATTTTTCTTCGGTCAGGTACCACCGTGATATGAAACTTTCGAAACGACAACAGAATTCCATCTACAACTGTAAATTTTATTTGTGGTTTGCTGTTCGTCGGCTCTTATGCAATTATCAAGCAGTAAATGTTATGTATGCCACCTGTCGCAAGATTTACAGCTGCTACGATCTGCTGTCTGGGAGCTGTGAACCATTTTTTTAAGTGTAATAAGAGAAGATTATTCATCATCGTTTTAGGTTTGTAAATAGAGATCGGATTACTTTTTTTCACTTCTCATTTGTGAAAAAGACAATACCTCTACTTTTTACTAAGTACTTCTCTTTCTTCGATGTTGGTAAGTGCTCTGTCTATCGAATACTTTATTTGTCATAGTATCGCTTTAACTAACGTAATTTTAACTTGGCGTCTAAAGTAAAACTTGGGGTTTGCTAGTTCGTGTATAGTTACAACTACGAGAGCAACAAACTGCAGTAATATGCTATTAAATGCCTTAGTTGTAGGAGTGCTGTTAGCTGTTGCTACTTCAGGAACGATCTGATTAGATATTATGAAATGATCCAGTCATTCTAGTAGTGCATAGGAGCATAGCTAAGGTTTCCTAATAAGGAGAAATTTCTGGTACCAGTATACAGATAGGGAGCTACTGCGTGTTTGACCATCTTGGGTTTCACTAAAGTAGAAAAGCTGTACGGAAGAAAATAGTGATAACCAAATGATTAAGACAGAAAACAAACAACTGTCCTGCTGGAACTTATGACAGATTTAAATTGCAACAGATTCACAGGGGAATTTCCCAAGGTTAACTGTAGTAATCCCTGCCTCAGTTATAGGTATAGTCACTGCAGTTCGGGTAAGAAAAGTATTCAGTTGAAGTATTAAATGGATAAGCAATGTGTTAAGTGATTCAGAAACAGACCCCTAACTGCGTATTAGCTTCTTCAGAATTACTATAACCTTGAAAGTGTCGAATATAGTTTTTCAAGCCACGGCCACTTAATTTAAAGCTTTAAAGAAAACATTGTTTTGTAATTGCCTTTTGGAAGTAACTACAATGAGCTCAGCTGTATCGCGTTAGAAGATGATGTGTGTTTATTCAGTTTCTGTCCACTGATACTGTAACATTCAGACTGCTTGTTCTGTTGAACGGTACGATACTTTGAATTATGTAATTGACTTTAGGTAGTAGCTATGTCCAAATTTTTACTATTACGCTAGATCAGGTAATACATTGTGATTTAAGAGAAAAAACACGTTCGGACAATGGAATTTGAAGCTTACGAGACTGTAGAACTGATTTCGCTAAGCTTAAACTCTAGGTTACTCCTCGATTGTAAGAAATGTCTTGGGCCGTTACTCTTATGCAAATTAAGAATTTATTTATACGAGGTTCCTAGATACCATTTTCACCCATTCCAGGCACGGTAGAGCCATAATATGACCACCTGAAATACTACGTAATACAAACCAAGGTACTGTGCAGAAAAAGGCATATATTCCTACTTCACAGTCTGTAAAATCTCATCAAATATCAAAATACTAACAACGTATCCTTTAATTCTCTATTTCAATTAAATTCTTGAATTTCCGTATATCTGGCACTTAACGAAGCCTTAGTGAACGAATAAAATTTTTGTAGCATATCCTTCCGTTCGAACTGGCCGATTTTTATTTTCCATTCAAGTTATCCGGTAACAGACACTATAAAACCCGGGCACAGCACTTGTTTCTTCAATTTAAGTGTCTTTGATACAGAGCCAATGATCATAATCCAATTGCAATGAAGAAAGAAATAATTTATGTTTACATTGACATGATGTCCGTGAAAAGCCGTGGTTTACTATTACGAAAATATATCCGATTAAAGCTTTGTTTCTTTTACGGAATGAAATATTTCTCATTGCTACGAAGTTATAAAATAATTAATTTGCGACATTTCTTACTTATGATGCCTTCACTGCATTCATTAATCCCAGATTGTGTTACACGCGGGTAAATTTACATGTCAAATAAATTACTCGTATTTCTAAATTTTCTTAGGAGTCGGTGTTAATTTAAACTCACTCTTGAATGGAGGTAACACTGTAAATAAACTGAACACGCGAATATTGTTATCTAACGAAATTATTAAAGTCGGATCGACTATGTGTTGTAGGTTGTAGCGTCGTTATGTTCTTATGGAAACACCTAAATTTTACATACAATGTTAGTAGAAGCAGAGCGACATGACTGAACGTCGAGGCTCGGAGGTAGATTCCTATAGGATTAAAGAAATGTTGTGTATTTAGTTATCCTCTGTAACTGCCGGTGAACGCAATATGCCGGAGAACGAGGGCAGTTACTGTAATTTTTTGTGAAATGTACCACTGGCCGGAAACTAAGTACGAAAACAAAATTGTCCGAGAACAAGAGGTGCAAAATCGAGTATATGGAGATCACAAGTTTTTCAGAGAGTCAACACTGTAACTTGTCTTCGAAAGAGAGAAGGGGTGCAGTTTTTTCTCAATGGTCAATCAATTATTCGAACATTAAAATGTATATGTCATAGCAGGCAGGTCTTCATACTACTAGCTCTACATTTATCTACAGTAAGACTGAGCGGCGTTCCTTTATTGATGTATTCCATATTCACACGTAATAAATAATTCACTTTAAGAGTTACTGGTCTCGTAGGACGTACCTTCTGAGTGAAGTAACCGCAATGATGGCCAGAAATGTCGCAGCCACCGCCAGCCACCACCAGCGGCTGTGGTCGCCGACGAAGACGTCTGCGGAAGTGAGCGAGAGGAGTAAGTGGCTCAGAATGGCCATGGCGAATGGTGGCAGCCTGCGGTTGTCCCCACTCTCATATACCATCTGGGCGGCGCCACGAGCCCTGCTACGTCACTCTTGCTTCTCACTCTATCTGCTTCTCTTTGTCTCGCTTCCCCACCGGCGATGACTCGGTACTTGGTGCTGCAAAGCGCTGACTACTGGCTATCGGCTCTGCACAGGCGGGTGTAGGTAGCGGACTTAGCAATCTCATTGCAGCTGTGGACAGCATAGTGGTGGGCTTCTTCTTCATTCCTGTGTCCCTACATCTATTTCCCGCAATGCGTAGATGGTTACTAAGATCCTTTTAAGGACGAGTATTTGATCACGTTATTTTCTCCGCAAACAACCGTAACATGTGTGACGGAACCTTATTATGTAAACCTATATCTTTATTTCCTGCTTTCTACTACATTCGTGGATTTTGAGCAGGAAGAATGCCTGTCAGTACTCCTTTGTATGAGCCAGGATTCTGTGTTTTTACCACAGTAATCACTAACTGATATATATGTGGGAGGTAGTAAAATGTGGCTTCACTCCCGTCAGTAAACCGAACAATGCCTTTGTTCTGATGTCTCCGATTTGAAACCATTGCTCTGACTAAATAAACTCACAACGAATCACTGTTTATTGCTAGTCGACACATAACAAACATTTATATGCTCATAGCATTTTACAAACTCTATGCGATTCCATATTTCTTTTTGTCAATAGCTTTACCTTCCGATAAAAACGACAGCTAGCGTTCTGTACTGACAGGATTACAAAATTATGCTATTTTTCTTTTCCAAACTTCCTTTTGCACTTTCCTTTATCCATTGCCTCATTATCTAATAGATGAGTTATCCTCTGTCTTGCTATCTGTCCGTCGTTTTGATAAAAACGTTCGTAGACTTGTCTTATTCGCCTATTATAAACAATATATTTCCCTATGCTTTTGTATTATTCCTTGTTGTGGCCGAGCGGTTCTAGGCGCTTCAGTCCGGAACCACGCGACTGCTACGGTCGCAAGTTCGAATCTTGCCTCGGGCATGGATGTGTCTGATGTCCTTAGGTTAGTTAGGTTTAAGTAGTTCTAAGTTCTAGGGGACTTATGGCCTCAGACGTTAAGTCCCATAGTGCTCAGGGCCATTTGAACCATTTTTTTGTATTATTCCTTCGAGAAGTCATGTTTCAGGCGTTTTCTATTATTTATTTTCTAGTGTTCCCATCCTAAACGTTTCACTTAGTCAGATATATGATACTAAATTTTCAAGATATGTCTTCGTCAGTTCTAATTTCTTTCAGCAGCTTTTATTGGAATTGAATATTACATTGATCTGGGAGTTTAGAGATAAGGAATTTTAATGCTGTATGTTGTCGTACCGCACAATTCATAGTGGATTTAATCTTAAGTGTTTCAGCGAAACCAAAGTAAACGTGGCTTGGTGATACGAAAATCTAAAGTGTAGCAAAGTGCAAATTCTTGATTTCATCAGCCATTATAAACCGCAAAAAACTGGATTCTTGGAATGTTTGCGGTGAAACATAAGTCATGTTACTGTTCAAGATATAAAAGCTATCGCTCGTACCTCAGGATGTTACACGAATAACTTGTTACTGTAGTGACTGGTTCCTTGTTGGGTTAAATGTTTCTATAATGTTGAGAATCCTGCTATTCCGATAACAAGGAAAGCTCGTTTTTAACGTCTCGTCGGCATCTAGTTCATCAGACGAAGAATTAGTTCACGCAGAGAAAAAAAATTGAAAACAAGATCAAACGTTTTGTAAAATGATTTGTCTAAAAGCATGAAATAAAATAGTTTAGAGAAGCACGTACGCGCCTTTGAATGATGTGCTGCAAATGATAATGCACGGGCTACATGATCCGCCAGTTATATATCCTCTTGTACTCTTTAAAATTACAAGATTCTAAATTAAATATTGAATTTTAAATTCTCGGTCGCCACCCCATTTGCTGTACATGATTTCGAGGATCATTCGAAGTTGCGTCAAATGTTTCTCTAACCTATTTTATTTCTTAGTTCCAGACACATAATTACACAAAATTTTCAGTCACTTCTTCTTCATTTTTTTATTTCAGAATTTTTATTGAAAGCTAAATACACTCCTGGAAATTGAAATAAGAACACCGTGAATTCATTGTCCCAGGAAGGGGAAACTTTATTGACACATTCCTGGGGTCAGATACATCACATGATCACACTGACAGAACCACAGGCACATAGACACAGGCAACAGAGCATGCACAATGTCGGCACTATTACAGTGTATATCCACCTTTCGCAGCAATGCAGGCTGCTATTCTCCCATGGAGACGATCGTAGAGATGCTGGATGTAGTCCTGTGGAACGGCTTGCCATGCCATTTCCACCTGGCGCCTCAGTTGGACCAGCGTTCGTGCTGGACGTGCAGACCGCGTGAGACGACGCTTCATCCAGTCCCAAACATGCTCAATGGGGGACAGATCCGGAGATCTTGCTGGCCAGGGTAGTTGACTTACACCTTCTAGAGCACGTTGGGTGGCACGGGATACATGCGGACGTGCATTGTCCTGTTGGAACAGCAAGTTCCCTTGCCGGTCTAGGAATGGTAGAACGATGGGTTCGATGACGGTTTGGATGTACCGTGCACTATCCAGTGTCCCCTCGACGATCACCAGTGGTGTACGGCCAGTGTAGGAGATCGCTCCCCACACCATGATGCCGGGTGTTGGCCCTGTGTGCCTCGGTCGTATGCAGTCCTGATTGTGGCGCTCACCTGCACGGCGCCAAACACGCATACGACCATCATTGGCACCAAGGCAGAAGCGACTCTCATCGCTGAAGACGACACATCTCCATGCGTCCCTCCATTCACGCCTGTCGCGACACCACTGGAGGCGGGCTGCACGATGTTGGGGCGTGAGCGGAAGACGGCCTAACGGTGTGCGGGACCGTAGCCCAGCTTCATGGAGACGGTTGCGAATGGTCCTCGGCGATACCCCAGGAGCAACAGTGTCCCTAATTTGCTGGGAAGTGGCGGTGCGGTCCCCTACGGCACTGCGTAGGATCCTACGGTCTTGGCGTGCATCCGTGCGTCGCTGCGGTCCGGTCCCAGGTCGACGGGCACGTGCACCTTCCGCCGACCACTGGCGACAACATCGATGTACTGTGGAGACCTCACGCCCTACGTGTTGAGCAATTCGGCGGTACGTCCACCCGGCCTCCCGCATGCCCACTATACGCCCTCGCTCAAAGTCCGTCAACTGCACATACGGTTCACGTCCACGCTGTCGCGGCATGCTACCAGTGTTAAAGACTGCGATGGAGCTCCGTATGCCACGGCAAACTGGCTGACACTGACGGCGGCGGTGCACAAATGCTGCGCAGCTAGCGCCATTCGACGGCCAACACCGCGGTTCCTGGTGTGTCCGCTGTGCCGTGCGTGTGATCATTGCTTGTACAGCCCTCTCGCAGTGTCCGGAGCAAGTATGGTGGGTCTGACACACCGGTGTCAATGTGTTCTTTTTTCCATTTCCAGGAGTGTATTATATCAACGCAATTTTTTACGCAATATAGCTAGGCCTTAAAAAGATGAACTTTTGGATACTATATTTACATAGCTCGAAAACGTTATTCGAGAAATATTTCAATTTTCCTTCAAATTACAGATTAATTTTCTCTTTATTACCATGATATTTTATTTTTTGCAAAACTACACCTCACGTTGGTCCATTTGATAACCTATTCGTTACTTTCCACCATTCGTTTGGCTATAAAAATTAGGAAAACATCCTTGTGCAAATTTCCCTGAAACCATTAATTAAGTTTTTCTTAGTTACCCTGATAACTTTCGAGGAAATAAATCATTCTTTCCAACGCTAGACGTCAAGTTACTCAATTTGATACTCCATTTGCCCATTTCGCACTCTTCCTTGGGCTATGCATACGCGGACAAAAGTCCACTGTTTAATTTCACTGCGCTCAACCATTTGACCAAGAAACAATTTAGGGAAACAATGGAAAAACTAAGCTAGTATGACCTAAAGAAGTAAATGAGTCAAATTGTTGCAGTAGCTCGTCGCCTTGGCGCGCTCTCCTTTAGCACAAACCATCACCTTTGTGACAGGTTCATTTATTTTCATGTTATATTATTTTCTCATAACATCACCTATGTGATACTGAATTAAGTTCTTTCAGCTAAAACAGCTATGTCGTCAGCATATCTCAGGACATCTATTATTTTGTCGCGCATTAGTACACTTCTATCTAACTGCTCACTGATTTTTTTAAATCTCTCTTTTGTAAAGTAAAAAAAAAAAACTGGTGATAGTGCACATCCTTGACGGTCATCTTTCTAAATATGGGCTTTTACATGGACTGAGCGTAAAGGGCTCATATCAGCTGTCTATCTTTGTAGTCTATTTCTACTTCCTTTATCGCTTCAACATTTCTTTCCATTTTATATTACCAAGTGCTTTCTGCATGTATACAAAATCTGTGTATGTTGTCATATTCCATTCCTTTCGTTTCTCTGCATCTTGTTTTAAAGCTAATATCATGTCTCTGGTTGCTTGTCTTTTTTCAGAAGCGAAATTGATGTTCTTCGAGTGTATCTCCAATTTTCATAGAATGCGATTGAGGACGAAGTTGCGAATTTTATGCCGTTCGCCTTTTTAGTGAATTATAAGTTTTCTCTCAAAATCAGTGGGCAGTTTTCCCTGTTGTCATATGTTTCACATAAGATTATATAACCTGTCTTTCCCTTCCTTTGCTCTCTGTTTGAGAAGTTTGGCAGGAAGATTGTGTTTACTTGAGACTACTTTTTTTTCAGAGCTAGTTTTAAGGTAAGACATATGATTTTCCATGTTTGTTCTCGGAGTAAGGAAACAGTTTGCTTTTTACGTAGAGTTGTATTCTAATCGTTATTATGGGTCTACAAGGGAATTTCATAAAAACAATTCTAAGATACAAAAATTTGTTACCTAGAACTGTTTTCGGATATTCAGAAGTTTCAGCCATGTGGCGCAGTGTAGGAGTTCAAGATCACCATAAGCCGAGACAGTCTAATAGTAAAATTTTGATGTACATTAGCATGTGTAATTTGTAAGGCGTCTTGGGGTATGGCCTAGGGAGCTTCCGGTATAATTGTTTCCGTCTTCTCTGCTGTTGTTGTTATTTTGGTCTTCAGTCCGAAGACTGGGTTGATGCAGCTCTACATGCTGCTCTTTCCTGGCAAGTCACTTCATCCCAGAATAGCTACAGCAACCCACAATTTTCTGAATCTTTTTACTGTATTCATCTCTTGGTCTCCCTCTAGGAGGTTACCGCCCACATTTCCCTTAAATACTAAACGGGTGACCCCTTGATGTCTCAGAATGTGTTCTATCAACTGATTCCTTCTTTTAGTCAAGTAGTGACACATTCAGTACTTCCTCATTAGTTACGCAATCTAATCTTCAGCATTCATCTGTAGTACCACATTTCAAAAGGCTCTATTCTCTTCTTCTCCAAACAGTTTTTCGTCCATGTATCACTTTCATGCATGGCTACATTCCACACAAACATTTTCAGAAAATACTTCTTAACACTTAGATCTATATTCGATGTTAACAAATTTCTCTTCTTCAGAAACGCTTTTCTTGCCATTGTCAGTCTGCGTTTTATATCCTCTCTACTTTGACCTACTTTGGCCTACATCAATTATTTTGCTGCTCAAATAGCAGAACTCATATACTACTTTAAGTGCCTCACGTCCTAATATAATTCCCTCAGCTTTACCTGATTTTATTCGACTACATACCATTATCCATGTTTTGCTTTTGTTGATGTTCATCTCATATCCTCCTTTCAAGAAACTGTCCATTTCATTCAACTGCTCTTCCGAGTCCTTTGCTGTCTCTGACAGAAATATAATGTCATCAGCAAACCTCAAAGTTTTCAAGTTTGTTATCACAGCAAATCATCCCATTGCTGATGCCATAGAACAAGAAAAGGCGAAATGCGTCTGGGAAAAATAAATTAAGTGGCAGCACGAAAAGGCGGTTTTATTTACAAAACAAGTACTCAAAGTTTTTAATACTTCTCTCTAACCTTTAATTTCCACTCCAAATTTTTCTTTGGCTTCCTTTACTGCTTGCTAAATGTACAGATTGAATAACATAAGGCTAGGCTATAACCCTGTCTCATCCCCTTCTGAACCACTTCTTCTCTTTCATGCCTCTCGACCATTATAACTGCCGTCTCGTTTTTGTACTTTGTAAAAAGCGTTTCGCTCCCAGTATTTTACCCTTGATACCTTCATAACGTCAGAGTATTCCAGTCATCATTGTCAAAAGCCTTCTTTCAGTCGACAAAGGCTGTAAACATAGGTTTGCTTTCAAAAATGGTTCAAATGGTTCTGAGCACTATGGGACTCAACTGCTGAGGTCATTAGTCCCCTAGAACTTAGAACTAGTTAAACCTAACTAACCTAATGACATCACAAACATCCATGCCCGAGGCAGGATTCGAACCTGCGACCGTAGCGGTCTCGCGGTTCCAGGCTGCAGCGCCTTTAACCGCACGGCCACTTCGGCCGGCGTTTGCTTTCCTTCAGCTATATCCCAAGAGAGGTCGTAGGAGCAGTATTGCCTCGCGTGTTCGTACACATCTCCAGAATCAAAACTGATTTTCCCCGAGGTCGGCTTTTACCTGTATTTCCATTCTTCTGAAAAGAATTTGTGTTAGTTTTTGTAACCATGAGTTGTGAAACTGATAGTTCGGTAATAGTCACACCAGTGAGCACATGAGTCCTTTGGAATTGAAATTGTTACATTTTTGAAGTCTGAGGGTATTTCGCCAGTCTCATACATCTTACAGAACAGATGGAATTATTTTGCCATGTTCGACTCTTCAAAGGCTACATTCCCGAATAGTGCATGGGTCAAATGACTTCCGGTAAGCCTCTGTAAGAGATGGAATTTCCCTGATTTCCTAGTCATAGTCATTTTATGTGAAATATGTGGGACGACGGAGTTTATTGGCCAGCTTTTCATGGTACGTATGCAACTAGAATTTCAAAACAGTCAGCCTTCAGCTATGCACATCACCTCTCTTGTAGGGCCTACTAATAAGTTTAGTGATCATCTCCATAACACCCTCCCACTTACCAAACGAACAAGTGGGGAAGCGTAACGCTCTTAATTGGATCTTCTCTATCTTCTTTTTAACCCAAACGTATAAGACTTCCATACTTAGACAATAATCAAGGATCAGTCGAACAGGTGTTTTGTGAGCCATTTCTTTCATAGATGAATCACATTTCATTATATTCTCCCGATGAATCTTAGCCTGACTTTATGTCTTACTGCAACTGCGGCTTCCAGTGCTTTATTGTCAGTAGTGTTACTGAACAGCAATGGGCCTCTTGGCCTATTTATGTGAAATACGTTAAACTTCTCTGTATTCAGGGGCAACTACCAGTCACTTCAGAAATTGTCGATCCTCTGCTTGTCTTCTTGCAGCAAACGGCCTCACACAGCTTCCAACTTTATTTACTAAACTAGCCTTTTTCCAAATACTACATAGTATTTCGAAAAAGGCTAGTTTAGTAAATAAAGTTGGAAGCTGTGTGAGGCTGTTTGTAGACGATTCCATTGTGCATAGGAAGGCTTCAACACCAGAATACTGTAGGGAAGTGCAAGCAGACATGCAGAGGATCGACAATTTGTGAAGTGACACATGTATTGAATACACATCCTTATCTCCCTCTCTCTGTGTCAACCTCTTCCTTCCCCCAACTGTCCACCTCATACTCCTAAAGATATCTATCTTCCGCTCCCCATTCTCTCCTTCACTTCATTTCCTTCTTTCCCTCTCTTTGTCAATTTCCGCCACCTCTCTCTCTCTGACCATATCTTACTCCCCCATTCCTCTGACCAAAACGATCTCCCTCTCTCTCTTCCAATCTCTCCCTCTTCCTTTTCCACCTGCCTCATTCTTTGTCTGTCTATGTCCTCATCCATCTCATTCAGTCCATCCCTTCCACTATCTCAAACTGTTCCCAGCCATGATCACTGGCATGTGTAGCTCATGCAACAGAGTTCAATAAACCAGGTCCAGTGTGCATGGCAGGCTACACATCAAAGGCTTGAAAAATCATTTATTTGTCCTGTTGTACAGGCTGCCAAGCAAAGCAGGTTGGTAAAGCGGGCTGATACTACTCCAACACAACATGCCTGTCATGGAGGACAGCCTACATGTCAGGACTTGAAAATCGTTTCTTGTTCCTGACATGTAGGCTACCCTGCAAAGCAGGTTGATTTGGCACACCAATACTGTTCCCATACAACATGTCCATCATTTAGGGCAGCCTTTATGCCAGGGACCGGAAAACACATTTTTGACCATATCGCTGTTCCTATTGGAGCTAGGAGGTTATGAATCCCACACTACTAATAATCGTGAAGCCTGCTGTTTCTGTGCCAGAACTGGTTGAAATCTATTTGAAGGTTTTGGAGGAGATCCTAGACATAAACACATCACCCATCCACTCCACTTTATATAAACGGGGTATTAGAGGTATAAATGTGGATATTTCTATTGATGTCTGAGGACAGTGGACTGAACAACATTACATCAGTATTCACTTCATTTACAGACTAATAATTACACCTACAATGAGTAGTATGTTTGACGTTTGGTAGTAGTTCCAAGTATATGTGGCACAGGCAAGCCATTAATATCTATTTTCCCCTGGTCAGGTACTGAAGTGTGGATGTGTGGATGCAAAAAGGGTAGTTTATACTGACTAGAATAGCCCATTTCACAGAGCAATTACAACTGTGCAGATAACATCAGGTAGTAAAATGTGTGGTGTGTTTGCATAGAGACTGTTAGGTACCAGAAAACGCCAACTACCACATTGGAGTGGGCTTATATTAATGTACCAGTGATCGCAGTATCTGTACCTATACTCCCAACTCCCTGTATAAAAGAAGAGTTATGTATGTTGTAAACAGCAAGAGTCACATAACATTCCCAAAATTACTTTTTCCCCTTGTCCCTATCTTCCTGTTAAGAACAACTAGTTAGGTTATTTCTGTTAGGAAGTCCTGAATCTAGCCACAAACCTGATCTGATATCCAGTAATATCGTTTTTAATTCACTAATAAACAGTGTGTAACTGTAATGAACACCTTCCGCAAGTGAAGGAACACAGCGTCAATTTCAGTGCGGTTGCCTGCAGCACTCTGGGTGTCATGGGTGAACGGAGCGAGCTGAATTGCACAAGATCTTTGTCTGCTGAGTCCATGTCAGTCTTTATAGAGAAAATTTTTTTCTATCAGAAAGGTCCATAATGCGTAAGCGTGAAAGTGTTCCCTAGTTCTACAACGGATTGACGTCAACAATATAGGCCTACAGATGTGTTCATGCGTCAATACCCATAATGACAACGGAAATTACCATTGATTTTCCCCTATCATTCGGTACCCTTCATTGTTCCAGGGTACAATATGCTGATGACGGAAAAGGAACAAGTTCTTTCGTATAACCAGAACGGAACGCACAGGTGTCTCATCAGGTCCAGATGTCTTTCCCTATTTACACTGGTTGTATATTCTTTTTTTTTTTTTTTTTTTTTTGGTCATCAATCTACTGACTGGTTTGATGCGGCCCGCCACGAACTCATTTCCTGTGCTAACCTCTTCATCTCAGAGTAGCACTTGCAACCTACGTCCTCAATTATTTGCTTGACATATTCCAATCTCTGTCTTCCTCTACAGTTTTTGCTCTCTACAGCTCCCTCTAGTACCATGGAAGTCATTCCCTCATGTCTTAGCAGATGTCCTATCATCCTGTCCATTCTCCTTATCAGTGTTTTCCACATATTCCTTTCCTCTCCGATTCTGCGTAGAACCTCCTCATTCCTTACCTTATCAGTCCACCTAATTTTCAACATTCGTCTATAGCACCACATCTCAAACGCTTCGATTCTCTTCTGTTCCGGTTTTCCCACAGTCCATGTTTCACTACCATACAATCATGTACTCCAGACGTACATCCTCAGAAATTTCTTCCTCAAATTAAGGCCGGTATTTGATATTACTAGCCTTCTTTTGGCCAGAAATGCCTGCCGGCCGCGGTGGTCTCACGGTTCTTGGCGCGCAGTCCGCAACCGCGCGACTGCTACGGTCGCAGGTTCGAATCCTGCCTCGGGCATGGATGTGTGTGATGTCCTTAGGTTAGTTAGGTTAAAGTTGTTCTAAGTTCTAGGGGACTGATGACCACAGCAGAAGTCCCATAGTGCTCAGAGCCATTTGAACCATTTTGAACCAGAAATACCTTTTTTGCCATACCGAGTCTGCTTTTGATGTCCTCCTTGCTTCGTCCGTCATTGGTTATTTTACTGCCTAGGTAGCAGAATTCCTTAACTTCATTGACTTCGTGACCATCAATCCTGATGTTAAGTTTCTCGCTGTTCTCATTTCTACTACTTCTCATTACCTTCGTTTTTCTCCGGTTTACTCTCAAACCATACTGTGTACTCATTAGACTGTTCATTCCGTTCAGCAGATCATTTAATTCTTCTCCACTTTGACTCAGGATAGCAATGTCATCAGCGAATCGTATCATTGATATCATTTCACCTTGTATTTTAATTCCTCTCCTGAACCTTTCTTTTATTTCCATCATTGCTTCCTCGATGTAGATTGAAGAGTAGGGGCGAAAGGCTACAGCCTTGTCTTACACCCTTCTTAATACGAGCACTTCGTTCTTGATCGTCCACTCTTATTATTCCCTCTTGGTTGTTGTACATATTGTATATGACCCGTCTCTCCCTATAGCTTATCCCTACTTTTTTCAGAATCTCGAACAGCTTGCACCATTTTATATTGTCGAACGCTTTTTCCAGGTCGACAAAACCTATGAAAGTGTCTTGATTTTTCTTTAGCCGTGCTTCCATTATTAGCCGTAACGTCGGAATTGCCTCTCTCGTCCCTTTACTTTTCCTAAAGCCAAACTGATCGTCACCTAGCGCATTCTCAAGTTTCTTTTCCATTCTTCTGTATATTATTCTTGCAAGCAGCTTCGATGCATGAGCTGTTAAGCTGATTGTGCGATAATTCTCGCACTTGTCAGCTCTTGCCGTCTTCGGAATTGTGTGGATGATGCTTTTCCGAAAGTCAGATGGTATGTCGCCAGACTCATATATTCTACACACCAACGTGAATAGTCGTTTTGTTGCCACTTCCCCCAATGATTTTCGAAATTCTGATGGAACGTTATCTATCCCTTCTGCCTTATTTGACCGTAAGTCCTCCAAAGCTCTTTTAAATTCCGATTCTAATACTGGATCCCCTATCTCTTCTAAATCGACTCCTGTTTCTTCTTCTATCACATCAGACAAATCTTCACCCTCATAGAGGCTTTCAATGTATTCTTTCCACCTATCTGCTCTCTCCTCTGCATTTAACAGTGGAATTCCCGTTGCACTCTTAATGTTACCACCGTTGCTTTTAATGTCACCAAAGGTTGTTTTGACTTTCCTGTATGCTGAGTCTGTCCTTCCGACAATTATATCTTTTTCGATGTCTTCACATTTTTCCTGCAGCCATTTCGTCTTAGCTTCCCTGCACTTCCTATTTATTTCATTCCTCAGCGACTTGTATTTCTGTATTCCTGATTTTCCCGGAACATGTTTGTACTTCCTCCTTTCATCAATCAACTGAAGTATTTCTTCTGTTACCCATGGTTTCTTCGCAGCTACCTTCTTTGTACTTATTTTTTCCTTCCCAACTTTTGTGATGGCCCTTTTTAGAGATGTCCATTCCTCTTCAACTGTACTGTCTACTGCGCTATTCCTTACTTCTGTATCTATAGCGTTAGAGAACTTCAAACGTATCTCGTCATTCCTTAGTACTTCCGTATCCCACTCCTTTGCGTATTGATTCTTCCTGACTAATGTCTTGAACTTCAGCCTACTCTTCATCACTACTATATTGTGATCTGAGTCTATATCTGCTCCTGGGTATGCCTTACAATCCAGTATCTGATTTCGGAATCTCTGTCTGACCATGATGTCATCTAATTGAAATCTTCCCGTATCTCCCGGCCTTTTCCAAGTATACCTCCTCCTCTTGTGATTCTTGAACAGGGTATTCGCTATTAGTAGCTGAAACTTGTTACAGAACTCAATTAGTCTTTCTCCTCTTTCACTCCTTGTCCCAAGCCCATATTCTCCTGTAACCTTTTCTTCTACTCCTTCCCCTACAACTGCATTCCAGTCGCCCATGACTATTAGATTTTCTTCCCCCTTTACATACTGCATTACCCTTTCAATATCCTCATACACTTTCTCTATCTGTTCATCTTCAGCTTGCGACGTCGGCATGTATACCTGAACTATCGTAGTCGGTGTTGGTCTGCTGTCGATTCTGATTAGAACAACCCGGTCACTGAACTGTTCACAGTAACACACCCTCTGCCCCACCTTCCTATTCATAACGAATCCTACTCCTGTTACACCATTTTCTGCTGCTGTTGATATTACCCGATACTCATCTGACGAGAAATCCTTGTCTTCCTCCCACTTCACTTCACTGACCCCTACTATATCTAGATTGAGCCTTAGCATTCCCTTTTCAGATTTTCTAGTTTCCCTACCACGTTCAAGCTTCTGACATTCCACACCCCGACTGGTAGAATGTTATCCTTTCGTTGATTATTCAATCTTTTTCTCATGGTAACCTCCCCCTTGGCAGTCCCCTCCCGGAGATCCGAATGGGGGACTATTCCGGAATCTTTTGCCAATGGAGAGATCATCATGACACTTCTTCAATTACAGGCCACATGTCCTGTGGATACACGTTACGTGTCTTTAATGCAGTGGTTTCCATTGCCTTCTGCATCCTCATGTCGTTGATCATTGCTGATTCTTCCGCCTTTAGGGGCAATTTCCCACCCCTAGGACAAGAGAGTGCCCTGAACCTCTATGCGCTCCTCCGCCCTCTTTGACAAGGCCGTTGGCAGAATGAGGCTGACTTCTTACGCCGGAAGTCTTCGGCCGCCAATGCTGATTATTTATCAAAATTTAGGCAGCGGCGGGGGTCGAACCCGGGACCGAAGACGTTTTGGTTATGAATCAAAGACGCTACCCCTAGACCACAGGTACCTACATTCTACGAACACATATCTCAGTACCTCGTTTTGGTGTTCGTGCGATACTTAAAAGGATAAACCATCGTCATTGATTACGATGTTCAATGTCAGTGGTGGTGATTATTATTTTGAGATTACATTGCTTCCAGAGTAAGGGAGGAATCTGAATAGTAGTTTTATTTCGTTGCATATTGGCTTGACCCACATAAGAAACTAGATATGTAATCTAAGTGCACGTGTTTTGTCTTACAGAATACCTGATGCTGTGTATAAAAATAATGTGTAAATCAAAAATATGTTATGAAAGTATTTTAGCAAATCGTGAGACAGAAATTCAACAGAGTGGTAGTTCAGTTCCCCTTGTATGAAATGAATTGAAAATCCTAAATATATTGCTTCGAAGTCGAAACTTTTATGTTCTAGAAAAACAAAAATAATGGCCGCACCGACTGCTGCATAAACTTGTGAGGGGGTTTCTTGGTTCTCCAGCGCAAAAATAGTGGAAAATGAGCCTTTTTGGGATTGAAAAACATTGGAAGTACGGAATGTTTTTGATTCGTGTAATAATGCCATCTGCGAAAGTTTCATGGTTTTGTAATTGTCGAATTATCTCGCCTGAAAGCTCACTTTGATTACACCAGCTACCAGGAGCGAGAATCTCGTGTTTCACTGGTTGCCTATAATGCGCAACGTACTAGACTCGTCAGATAAATGTACAGGATCTCTTCTCTCGGTTATCTAAGGGAGGATGAGTGACGTAATTCATGCCTCGCCTACCGTAGTCTGAATCGTGACGTACAAGCCTATGTTGTTTGCACATCGAAATTCCACACCAGACAACAAAGGAACAACGTATGTACACTCACGAGAAACTAAATTACGGACACGTACCTAGCAGAAGGGATTTTTCTTTGGTGACGGTGGCGTAGAGGAGTGGCATTGATCCCAGTGACAGTTAAATCTATGCAGAGCTACCCTGTTCCACGACTGCTCAAACGCAGCCAACTCAGGGAGATTGGTTGGAGATGGATCCACGAGGAGCGCATCTGGGTCCTTGTCGTCCTACGTCTGCTGAATAGGTTTCGAGTTGGTGTCTGGAACAACACTAACAGCGTCAGACCTGTAGACTTTTCCTCAAGTCAATTACAGTTCGGGAGCTGTGCGGGAGTGTAGTTTTTTGCTGAAGATGTGAACGTATAACTTGCTTGTGGAGTCTGCATGCTATCAGATGGATGCATACGCTCGTCAGTGAATTGTCTATCGATCGCTGGGGAGAGACGATGGCGGTCGTACCAGGCGCCCTGCTTTATTCCATGTTAAACTACTTCCACCCTTACTCTGCCCCCACGAGCATACCTCCAGAACTGTTATTGCTGAGATTTGGCAAGCGACTTGCTGTAACTTCAAAATGGCTCTAAGCGCTAAGGGACTTAACATATGAGGTCATCAGTCCCCTAGACTTAGAACTACTTAAACCTAACTAACCTAAGGACATCACACATATCCATGCCCGAGGCAGGATTCGAACCTACGAGCGTAGCAGCAGCGCGTTTCCGGACTGAAGCGCCTAGAACCGCTCGGCAACAACGGCCGGCCTTGCTGTAGCAATCCATGGCTGTAAACGGCGAGTCTTACTATAATTACGTTGTTGCCGGACACTGTGGCCGAGCGGTTCTAGGCGCTACAGTCCGGAACCGCGCTGCTGCTACGGTCACAGGTTCGAATTCTGCCTCGGGCATGGATGTGTGTGATGTGCTTAGGTTAGTTATGTTTAATTAGTTCTAAGTCTAGGTGACTGATGACTTCAGATGTTATGCCCCATACTGCTTAGAGCCATTTGAACCATTTGAATTACGTTGTTGCCCATGTCTGCTGAACTGTTCTATTCTCTGTGATAACAGGAGCGAAAAGTCTATAAGAAAGTAGCTGTAGGTAATTCAGACGCTCATTAGCTTAGGGAAGACTATTGTACTTTAGAGCATTTTTCAGACTTTCACCTTTCAGCCTGTAATAAAAGTTTAATGTATTTTGTTATTCTGTTTTGAAATGATAGCTGCAGTCTTTTTCTGAAGTTACAAAAATTACTTCTGAGAAATAAGGTTTTTCCAATTGTGAGAAACTGTTCCAGGATATAACATGGTCATGTAACGAGCTCCTTGTACACACTGTGAAGGCCCAAGGAATGTACCTAGAGACAAATATTCTATTCAAATTTGAGAATGTGGCAATCCAGAATATCTGATTAGTATTGTATTTAATAGTCTGTGTGTTGCATCATAACTCTACTACCCATCAATAATTAGTAAGTGAAAACAAATTAAGAAGAAGTACCATAAAAGACCTGTTAAAAGTAAAACGCATCATGAAATGGCACTATTGCCAGCAAATAGAAATTTCCATTTTCAAGGCAAGGAAAATTGTTAAGACATTAAAGAAACGCAGTTCATTAGGTAAATATTACGTGTCCTGTAGCAGAAAACCTTCAGTTCCGAGGTACAAGATGATGCAAGACTGACGATGTATTGCTTAACTGTCCACATGTTACATAATTGGTTTTAAAAAACATACAGAATTTTACTCACCATAAAGCTTTGTAACTGAAGAATTAGCAATACCCACCAAACAGCTTTAATACATTATTCGGCACTTAAGTATGTAGAACTCGTAATATTTACAAACGTCGCACGAAACGCAACATCATGACTCACAAAAATAAAAACAGTAGAAAATGCGAGAAACTCCTTATGGCAGTCTCTCGTGTGTATTTAATCATGTGACTCTAAAATCGGTCACTAGATTGGAACGCTGACGAGGAATCATTATGTGTTCCTAGGAACACTGTCCCCCAGGTACAACTCTCTCTCCCATGTATTAGCCTTGAGCTATACAGAAGCTGTTAATGAATTTGTTAATTTTTGGCTTGTCATCATAAGCATTTGAAGAAGATTTTATTATTAATCGGCAGGTACGGTGATTGATATAAATAGTACTGCTACTAGTCGCATTATTACATTGTTTTCGTTTAACACATTGTTTCGCGTTTCGTGCATGTTTTGCCCATCATCAGCCTATTGAAATGGTCTCTTGTTATCTATTTGATAGTTTACAAACTATGTCTAATGTGATCTTGATGCAGCCGCTTCTTGTGAGAAAATAGGATTGGATGGGGAAGGTGTAGCGAACTCGAGAAAATGACGTCTATTGATGTTAGCTGTTTTTGTTGTTATTTCCATAATATGCTGTATCTCACTGAATGCAGAATTAAACAATATGGCGTTCCAGGCTTCGCAACAAATCCCTAGAGGAAAGAAATTAGAAAATCTGTGAGTTTTGCACTTGTAGGGTTAAGCAGTTGAAAATATTAAATACAGTCGCATCTTATACTTATTCATTGATGAAACATGTTTCCAACAATATATTTGAGACTGAGAATAACATTGATATTCACAAAGCTGCAATAGCACGAAAAATGATTTTGGACTACATTACAATTGATATAGTCCATGGACTTCAGGGAGAGTGGTATCTGGGATGTAGATAGAAGTCTTGATTTAATTTGAGACCAATACTCTGAAATGCCATTAAATTACGTGTAGGACAGTATATCTAGGAACACACAATGTTTCATCGTGGATGTTCCAATATCGTAACTGATTTTAAAGCCACGTGAAGGATTGCTCACTAGAGACTGCCATAAGGAGTTTCCGGCATTTCCTGCTGTTGTTCTTGTTGTGAGACATGAGTTTGTGTTTCGTGCAACGATTGTAAATATTACGAGCTCTACACATTCAAGTGCTGAACAATGTATTAAAGCTGTTTGGTGGATATTGCTAATTCTTCAGTTACAGAATTTTATGGTAAGTAAAATCCTGTGTATTTTTAAAACCAGTTAATTAATATGCGGACAGTTAAGCCATACTTCGTCAGTCATGCATCATCTTGTACCTTGAACTTGAAGGTTTTCGGCTACAGGACACGTTATATTTAGCTAATGAACTGCGTTTCTTTAATGTCTTAACAATTTTCCCCGTCTTGAAAATTGAAATTTCTATCTATTGGCTAATTCTAAATTGACACAAAATATTAAACTTCTGTGAAGACTATTAAATGAACTAGAAATGTATATTTTTTAATTCAGTGTAAACTCCACTACATTATCTACTCTGCGCAAAATAATTAAGACATCAATTTTTTAAACCTCTCATTTTCCTCCATTGCGACACAGAGATGTGAAATTTGGCTCAAAAGTGTCTACAACATTTCTCTATAATCTTGCAAAAGCGTGGCATCCTTTGATATCACTGTCGGGCTCGGCGACCCTTCAAACAGCAGGGTGTCGCCACATGCGAAAACTCAGAGCTCATAAGTTCATGTGAGGTTATTAATGCCACATTGGCACCAAAGTTCACCACAATGTTTACTCAACACCACAGTGGACGTGTTACATGAAGGGATAGACCATCGCACTCCCTTTTAACCACATCTCATCCTTTCTCTCGACGCCTCTGTGATGGAGGTTAGAACCACGACGTCCAGTGTTGAAATCTCGCAGTTTTCTTATGAGTGGCCGAGGAAAACGTTTCAGACACACCACCGCTCAGAGTCGACCCCATAGGCCAAAGGAAGTGGTATAAAAGGCTTCAATGAGAACATCCCTTCCTTGGGACATTATTTACACCGATCTCGCAGTCAAGAATGACTGTTCACAGTTCAGACATTCTCTAAGGGTATCGTTAGGCTGCAGTCCTATTGAACGTGATATGACTCCTTTGAAGAGTAGCGCGACGGCAATTTTTGCTCTGGTATACAGGCACTGCTCAAAACCATTCTACGAAATTCGAACGTGATCTGTAGCAGCAAAGAATGTTTCTGTTTTCTTTTTCAGTCCTCCTGTTTTCTGCACTCTTTTAGTGTGACATTGACACATGCATGAATAAAATGGCAGAGGGTCCCTCTAAGGCACCCAGTTCAGCAACACCCTTGGTGCTACCCGTGGTCTTTTGTTGAGCACTTTAAAAATGTACGTATACAAAGACAACCCTTGGCCGATCGATAAGAGGTGCAGATAGGCAACTCCTTCGACACCCCTCAAATTCCACATGCCTGCAAGCAGGCGCTGGATCAGTAGTGTAGTCCCGCTCAGCTGTAGGGTGTCCAAGGGGTTGCCTGTCTGCAGGCGCCCAGGACTCGGTCAAGGAATGTTTGTGTACAGTAACAGTTGTAATGTGCTCAAGAAGGGTGTACGGGTTGCACCGGGGGTGTTGCTGAACTCAGGGGTCTTAGAGGGACCTTTTGCCATTTTATTCACGCATGTGTTAATGTCACACCCTTCT
Organism: Schistocerca nitens; assembly: GCF_023898315.1. Taxonomy (NCBI): domain Eukaryota; kingdom Metazoa; phylum Arthropoda; class Insecta; order Orthoptera; family Acrididae; genus Schistocerca; species Schistocerca nitens. The sequence continues at coordinate 277,650,050 of NC_064618.1, read as the reverse complement.
CCCTCCCCCTGTGATCACGCCACAGGATGGCGCGAAACAGAATGGCTGAAAATGCAACAACACTCCCCGCTGCTTCAGATCACGTTCAAATTTCGTCGAACGGTATTTAACGGTTCGTAGTAGTTCCGCTTTGTATACCAGAGCAAAAATGGCAGTCACACTACGCTCCAAATCTTTCAAATCACGTTCAGTGTGCTGTCAGCCCCACGATATCGTTAGAATTTGATCGTCTGGGGGTGTCAGCAGTGTTAAAGGTTATCAAGAACGTCGTTCTGTTGCATAGCGCACTGTATACTGTCGTTTTCGACCACAAAATGTGCGTAACCGCGAAGCCCAGCATTGAAATCACACGGTTACCTTAGGAGTGGTCGAGGAAAACATTTCAGACACACCGGCCCTCAGAACCGACACGGAAAGCCTCAGGCAGTGGCATGAAGAGCGTCAATGATACCACCCCTTTCCATGGGGCGCTGATTCCCACACATTTCGCGGTCGAAAACGACTATTCACAATGTAATTGGCAACGAGATGACATTGTTGGGAACCACGGACTCTGCTACCAGCCTCGGACGTTTCAACCTCCACTAAGGACATTGTGGGGCTGCATCCCGAGTGAACATGATTGCGTTTCTTTGGAAGGCAGTGTAACCGCAATTCTTGCTTTCGTGAATGGGTGGAGTTTTGGAGTTACTAGAGACCATTCAAAACCATTCGACGCAGTCTGATGCGGTCTGAAGCAGCAAAGGTGTTTATGCTTTTCCAAATTTCCTATTTCACGTCCTCCTATGGCGTGATCGCGCGGGGGTGCGAATAAAACGGAAAAGGGTCCCGCTGAGACCCCAATTCGGCAAAACCCTCGTTGGCTCTCGCCACCTTCAGTGAGAATTTTAAAAATGAACATGTGCAGAGACAACCTGGGAAGTAGTCCTAGGCCCCTGCAGGCAGGCAAATGGATTCTGGCGGGCGTCAGGATTTGCCAGCGTACAGGTCCATTTTTAAAATTCTCAATAAAGATCTCTTCGTGTAGATTCTGAGCCGCTGTGTATCTGTAATGTTTCTCTCGGCCAATCATAATAAAATCACGTAAATTCAACACTGGATATCGTACTTCTTACCTTCAACGCAGAGACGTCAAAAGAGGGGGTGAAATGTGGGTAAGAATGGTTGTGAAGAGCTTCCCATCGGGTGACATATACACAGTGACGTCGTGCAGGATTATGGTGAAATATGGCGCCATTGTGATATCATTAACTCATCTTAGACGTCACAGGATCTTCTAAGCTTTGGCCTTTTTTCCCATGTGTCGACACTGTGCTGTGATGTGAAGCATCGTCGAATCCGAGGGTGTCGTCACAGTGTTAACGCTTTTGCACCATTACAGAGGAAGGTGCCTTTGAGGCAATTTAAAAACTTCTGCATCACAGCGGGAGACAATTAAAGCGGTTTCGAAACAGTGCTCCTTTAATTGTGTTGCGCAGGTATGAAAGTATTTGCCGATTTGTTCGGAGACCATGTTGCATATCATAGTGTTCATTTCGAATATGATCTCTGAAACATGTAAATAATTCACATGGGAAAGGCACTGGTTTCTTTGCTACTGTTTTCCTTTCCATTTGATTGTAATACAGCTGAATACTTAATTTACGCTGGTCCGCGGTGATTCAACTGGCTGCTGCGTCCTTGAATTGTCACTTCGCAGCTGGGCGCGCCACGGTTTGCGATGCTGTGCGAGTAGATGCGTGACGTGCGGGCTCTGGCAGAGCGGCTGGGGCGAGCTCGTGGCTCTAGCGTTACGTAAGGCAGCTCGCCTGTGCGGGCAGTCAGCTGGATGACTGTGCAGACACACTGCTTGGTGCGACAGAGAGCGGCGTATAGCTCCGTCTCTCTCTGCCGACTGGTGCGATATGCGCTGCGTCAGGGGCCCCGGTCCGACCTTGCTTCTCGCAGCTGACTTGCAGTCACCAGGCCGCGGCGTGCGGCGTGCTGTGGAGGAGGGGCCAGGCATAGGGACAGCCAATACGGCTGCGTCAGGGCGTAGCTCGAGCGTGGGAACGCTGTCCTGATTTGATACCTCCTGCGTTTAACAACGCCCATCGCCCTTGCTACGCTTCGGGGAAGACAGAAAAAACATTACTGTGACAAACCGTCAATGGCAGTAGGAGAGGTAGGAAAGACGATGTGACGACCTTCACACAGCGATTTGGGCCCGTGAACCACGTTCTGTGAACTCGATAAACAAGGGTTGTTAACGTGCTTTTCCTTGCTAAGCATGTTACATCCTTTCTATCGAACAACTGTACTCTTTCAAGTACACTGAAATATATTTCGGTCACGTAGTAACCGTATTTCAGCTTTAATTGTATATTTGTAAGCCAGTCAACAGTAATACGGCAGTGCATTCCTGAGTGACATTACAATGAAGGACGATAAGTTCACCGGATAAAAAAATTTGTCCCCCCCCCCCCCCCCCCAGTGGGAACGCACAGATGAATGGGTAAGCCTTTATAGATAGCGTATAGATGGTGTAACACTCGTCGCCACGAAACACGACGTCAGAATTGAGGTCGGAAAAAGATGCTGACTTAGAGGGACCGATACGCTTTTCACGGCTTGTGGATCAAAATCCCTTCCAAACTCGACAGGAATGAAGGTTCATCCCAAACTGATAGCGAGATAACACTATGACGGGAAATGGATGCCATGAACATTTGGAGTCGATCATTTCGCAAGAGACCACTGCTCACATGGGATCATTAAGATGGCAGCGGTAAAGTTCATCAGGCTGGAAGAATATATGACTGAGTTTCTGAACACTCCCCCGCCCTATCACATCTCGACTGGGCTGCAAAATCACCTGACCTCAACCCACAGAAAATCTGTGGGACATGTTGGAACAGTGTGTATAACACAGACATGCCTCTAATTTGGTGGAAATGCGCGATCAAATTCTCAGCGAGTGGCTTAACCTGGATGCTGCGAAGTCTCGGCACAATCTTGTGGTCTCACATCCTAACCTAATATAGGCGGTTATCTATTCCAGGGGCGGAATTATACGGTATTAAAGAATGCTTGTAATGATTTCCCGAGGGATGGCTGATTTTTTGTCCGGTGAACTTATATACTTACGGAAAAAGTGTTGTGCTTTGAGCAAACACAAATTCTTCTTTTTAAGCATCCAAACATTTTTCGGTGAAATTTCACCACCGTCACGTGTTTCACTTATTTTTTGTCAAATAACGTGTAAAGAAATTTTACTTGATAATGTATATTGTTATGAGATTGTGGTATTTACATTCATAACATATAAAGTATCATGTACTGATGTTTATGTGGTTGTCTGACATTTGTAGTACAGCTGATATGCTGTAGTTTGTCATCTACAAGGACGGTTTTTGCATGGTTTAGTGGATCATGGAACTAGTCACTACATGCATGCATAGTATCATGTAAATACTGTACCTCTAAGATTAACTAAATGCTTCGAGACACCGAAACGTGATTTGAGACATTTGATTGTGCGCAAAGAGCAATTACTTTGATATATAGCAATTAGCAGTAAGATCTTTTATCTATGGAGTTAATAAACAACCGTTGTTTTTAAATGAGAAGTTACATTTATTTGACAGTCTAATTTACCGCAGAAAGAGTACTGCGCTGCAACAGAACGTCAATTTATGTGTGGTATGCACATAATACCGAAACAAGGAACTAAAGGATATATAGGATACCCACTTCAAACCTCGTACATATGAAAGGCCCAGAAAAAAATCTACAGTAGATATGAAAATAAAATTGCACAATGTACTAGAGTATCTCAAAGAATTTATTTAATAATCTCTGCAAGTGAACTATTTGTAATACGAAGAATATCGAGTCTGTGTTCAGTTTATTGCCAAGTTCTTCGTGCCATGTCCTCTGCCATTTTTTCGGGAAATTTTTTTGTTGTCGACGTTTGGTGAACACATTATGGAAATCTCACGAATATATCATATTTCTATCTACTCCAAACCGGAATTCTGTCAGAGTTTTCTAACACGAGATAATTTTGGTTAAATATGACGCGTCAAGTACTTAAGCGATCGCCCAAGCTGTTTCGTTGCGAGAAACAGGTCGCTAGTTTTGTAATAAACTAGTGATAAATTTTTCTGATACACCTACAAATTTCTAACATAAAAACATGTAAGATCTGTGCTATGAGAAAACATGATGGAGAACATCTGAATATGTCAATGACACCGTTGTCTGGTATACTAATAAATTTTCTCCTACACCAGTGTGAAAACCTGAGTCTACATTATAGCACAAAAATGTTTTAGTTTTCGCTTCATTTGAAAGATCGCCCCCTCTTCTTTCATGATTTTCGGGAAACAAGTTCACCAGCGAAATAATGTGTTCAACCTGTATAAACTTCTACGGTTTCTCTCTTTAATGTACGTATAGCCTCCTTTTTTTGTTTCCCGAGCAACAAAAATTCTGCCATTTTTACTATCAAAACTCGATAAAGCTTAACCTCTAAAGAACTTAACTCAGCTTAAAGTATGGTAGAAAAAGTGTGGAAATTTGTGCTAAGCACTATGGGACCAAACTGCTGAGGTCATCGGACCCTAGGTTTACACACTACTTAATCTAATTTAAACTAACTTATGCTAAGGAGAACACACACACACACACACACACACACACCCACCCACACACACACACACCCACACACACATGCCCGAGGGAGGACTCGGACCTCTGACGGGGGCAGTCGCGCGAACCGTGACAAGGCGCCCCAGACCCCACGGCTACCCCGTGCGGCAAGTATGCTAGAGCTCAAAAAAAAAAAAAAAAAAAAAAAAAAAAAAAAACAGGTGAAATACATGGTGGTTATAATGAAAGGCAGTTACCCACGGAGGTCCAGTGTGAGCTGTAATTATAGTGTGGCAGCGAAACTTGCTAGATATGCTAATAGGTTAATGCAGAACCTATTTACGCTAGAAAAAAATTAGTTGCAATTTTGCTACTTTGCAAAACTGGCGCTACACAGCCTCTAGTCAACGTGTCCGGTGCTCATATTCAACAAATTCTGTAAGCGATGGTTAATAATAAAATCAAAATTATGCCTTTCTCATTTGTTTGACTTTTTCTTCCTGCATCCCGTTCCTAACGCACTGCATATGGAAACATTTATATACGTCTTTCTTGCATTCACAGTGCACCAGGCGACCAAAATTGTTTTCCAGCATAAATTGGATCCGCATTAACGCATTAGAATATCGACCAAGTTTCGCTGCCATACTATAATTACAGCCGACAATGGACCTCTGTGAACAACTGAAATTTAATTACAAACCCTCGGTATATTCTCGGACTCGTTTTATTCCTGCGAACCTAAGAATGTTCTACGCAGTTCCGACGATAAAGTACATTCTCTGTCTTAGTCATATGACCCACCATCTTTTAAAGGCATTCCAGTAAACAAGAGTACAGTGAAATATAGCTTGTTAATATTTTCAGTACATCTTTTGCGAAAAACAACTAGTTAAGACCACAGTGCGATATTATTTGCTCGACATGTCTATCAGATACGAAGGAGCATCGTATAAATGCACTCACGATTACGACCAGCCTGGAAGCGTGTAGGCTATCTAACAGCTGCGTCATATGATGGTGCATTGTTGCATTACTGCTACCACGAGCCCAACACGGACTGTTACCTCGTTGTTCCCTTTCAAACGCAAAAAAAAACTAATTACAGTCCGATACTCTACCTTAGCAATGGGCTCAACCATTTTATTTTCTCTTCTCTAAAGGCTTGGTACGACTCTGTGTCCCGGATGTTTGAATGTGTACGAGTATTGCGAACCTGTTCCTGAAAACCAAGAACAAAACAATACTTAGCTTAACTGTTGTTGTTGTTGTGGTCTTCAGTCCAGAGGCCAGTTTGATGCAGCTCTCCATGCTACTCTATCCTGTGCAAGTTTCTTCATCTCCCAGTACCTACCGCAACCTATATCCTTCTGAATCTGCTTAGTGCATTCATCTCTTGATCTCCCTCTACAATTTTTACCCTCCACGCTACCCTCCAGTTCTAAATTGGTGATCCCTTGATGCATCGGAACATGTCCTACCAACCGATCCCTTCTTCTAGTCAAGTGGTGCCACAAATTTCTCTTCTCCCCAATTCTATTCACTACCTTCTCATTAGTTATGTGATCTACCCATCTAATTTTCAGCATTCTTCTGTAGCACCACATTTCGAAAGCTTCTATTCTCTTCTTGTCTCAACCATTTATCGTCCACGTTTCACTTCCATACATGGCTACACTCCATACAAATACTTTCAGAAACGACTTCCTGACACTTAAATCTATACTCAATGTTAAAAAACTTCTCTTCTTCAGAAACGATTTCCTTGCCATTGCCAGTCTACATTTAAATCCTCTCTACTTTGACCATCATCAGTTATTTTGCTCCCTAAATAGCAAAACTCCTTTACTACTTTAAGTGCCTCATAACCTAATCTAATTCCCTCAGCATTACCCGATTTAATTCGACTACATTCTATTATCCTCGTTTTGCTTTTGTTAATGTTCATCTTATATCCTCCTTTCAAGACACTGTACATTCCGTTCAACTGCTCTTCTCGGTCCTTTGCTGTGTCTGATAGAATTACAATAACATCGGCGAACCTCAAAGTTTTTATTTCTTCTCCGTGGATTTTAATTCCGACTCCGAATTTTTCTTTTGCTTCCTTTACTGCTTGCTCAATATACAGATTGAATAACATCTGGGACAGTCTACAACCCTGTCTCACTCCCTTCCCAACCATTACATCCCTTTCATGCCCCTCGACTCTTATAACTGTCATCTGGTTTCTGTACAAATTGTAAATAGCCTTTCGCTTCCTCTATTTTACCCCTGCGACCTTCAGAATTTGAAAGAGAGTATTCCAGTCAATATTGTCAAAGGCTTTCTCTAAGTCTACAAATGCTAGAAACGTAGGTTTGCTGTTACGAGGTGATAATTAAAACTTTATGACTGTCCCTCTTAGGTTGGAGGCGAATGGAACCACGTATCAAAAGGTTGCGCTGAAAGAAATGTGTTACGGAATTAAATCCATCTGGCAGCTGAATATACGCTAAAATGTTGTACTGCATCTACACTCCTGGAAATTGAAATAAGAACACCGTGAATTCATTGTCCCAGGAAGGGGAAACTTTATTGACACATTCCTGGGGTCAGATACATCACATGATCACACTGACAGAACCACAGGCACATAGACACAGGCAACAGAGCATGCACAATGTCGGCACTAGTACAGTGTATATCCACCTTTCGCAGCAATGCAGGCTGCTATTCTCCCATGGAGACGATCGTAGAGATGCTGGATGTAGTACTGTGGAACGGCTTGCCATGCCATTTCCACCTGGCGCCTCAGTTGGACCAGCGTTCGTGCTGGACGCGCAGACCGCGTGAGACGACGCGTCATCCAGTCCCAAACATGCTCAATGGGGGACAGATCCGGAGATCTTGCTGGCCAGGGTAGTTGACTTACACCTTCTAGAGCACGTTGGGTGGCACGGGATACATGCGGACGTGCATTGTCCTGTTGGAGCAGCAAGTTCCCTTGCCGGTCTAGGAATGGTAGAACGATGGGTTCGATGACGGTTTGGATGTACCGTGCACTATTCAGTGTCCCCTCGACGATCACCAGTGGTGTACGGCCAGTGTAGGAGATCGCTCCCCACACCATGATGCCGGGTGTTGGCCCTGTGTGCCTCGGTCGTATGCAGTCCTGATTGTGGCGCTCACCTGCACGGCGCCAAACACGCATACGACCATCATTGGCACCAAGGCAGAAGCGACTCTCATCGCTGAAGACGACACGTCTCCATTCGTCCCTCCATTCACGCCTGTCGCGACACCACTGGAGGCGGGCTGCACGATGTTGGGGCGTGAGCGGAAGACGGCCTAACGGTGTGCGGGACCGTAGCCCAGCTTCATGGAGACGGTTGCGAATGGTCCTCGCCGATACCCCAGGAGCAACAGTGTCCCTAATTTGCTGGGAAGTGGCGGTGCGGTCCCCTACGGCACTGCGTAGGATCCTACGGTCTTGGCGTGCATCCGTGCGTCGCTGCGGTCCGGTCCCAGGTCGACGGGCACGTGCACCTTCCGCCGACCACTGGCGACAACATCGATGTACTGTGGAGACCTCACGCCCCACGTGTTGAGCAATTCGGCGGTACGTCCACCCGGCCTCCCGCATGCCCACTATACGCCCTCGCTCAAAGTCCGTCAACTGCACATACGGTTCACGTCCACGCTGTCGCGGCATGCTACCAGTGTTAAAGACTGCGATGGAGCTCCGTATGCCACGGCAAACTGGCTCACACTGACGGCGGCGGTGCACAAATGCTGCGCAGCTAGTGCCATTCGACGGCCAACACCGCGGTTCCTGGTGTGTCCGCTGTGCCGTGCGTGTGATCATTGCTTGTACAGCCCTCTCGCAGTGTCCGGAGCAAGTATGGTGGGTCTGACACACCGGTGTCAATGTGTTCTTTTTTCCATTTCCAGGAGTGTATATCTGCGGTGTGTGTTCTATCGCATAACGTGTAATGGAGGCTATATATGGTACCATTTCATAATAATTGCCAATGAAAGCTGATGTTGCGACACGTCTATTTAGTTAAAAAAAAAAAAGATGACATATCCATATTTGCGGTGACATCTTTCATTTATCCATGGTCTCCGCATATTATAGTGTCAATGATATCCTTTTATACATGTTATATCGCACTTATTTCATTTGCATAGAGCTTACTCTCCTGCTTGTGATATACCATACTCATGGAAATGAGTCAGTATTGGTTCAGATAAGGACGCAGATCAAGTTTCCGGTGAGAAAGGCTTAAATGACATTCCTATCTCTCCCAGGGTACGGCCGATTATTATATCGATTGAGGTAATCAAGTGAGCAAGAACCTAGATGAGGCGTCTTGCTTGTCCCTTTCAGTAGCACCATGTAACTTTAATTCCCTTGTTTCAGCGAAGATGTATATTCTTCTTGGGCGCACATGAATCTAGTAGGTCGTTATAGTTGATATACGACCAATATGGAATGAGAAGAGTGGCACAGAGGTAATAAGATGTTAATCTTTTGCTTTGTTCATTTTCAGTCTACTATCTCGCATGGTGTTATGTTTTAGGACAACCTTGTCCTTTCACCAAGAATATACTGAACCCAAAAAAGGGTAGTCAGTTCGCGACCTTATTCAAGATCGTTATTCAAGTGCCTCTGAATTGTTACTCCGGCATCTGTGAACATCATAATATATTATTTCATCAGGGGATTTCTTATGAATATTGATTCATTCAGAAGAAACTGCACCGGCCGGAGTGGCCGAGCGGTTCTAGGCGCTACAGTCTGGAACCGCGCTACCGCTACGGTGGCAGGTTCGAATCCTGCCTTGGGCATGGATGTGTGTGACGTCCTTAGGTTAGTTAGGTTTAAGTAGTTCTAAGTTCTAGGGGACTGATGATCTCAGAAGTTAAGTCCCATAGTGCTCAGAGCAATTTGAAGAAACTGCAACATTTAGTCAGTGAGCGCTAGACAAAGAAACGATGTGCACTTGGGTAGAACTTCCTTAAGCACTATACAGAAATACGTCCATTTTTTTTTTTTTGGGTACCAGTAGACTTGAAAATATTAAGCGATAAGCTACGAGTATTCAAATTCAAGTTGAAAGGTTTCCTAACGCTACACTCCTGTTATCCTTTACGGGAGTTCCTAGCAGTAGTGGAGAACTTTTCTCTGTAATGTGTTGTTTATTCTTATACTCTCTCACAGTTATTCCGTGTTTTAGTAATTCAGTTCTTCTGTTTGTAAATTTTCAAATCAGTACTTTGTATACTTTGTTCCGTCTCGTTCCACGACCAATAAATAAAATATAGCTATTTTTACATCGCTTGCCGTTAACTCTGAAATCTCACATCCACTATTTCCATCCTAACAGTTGCTTCGTGGCAACACAGAAGCGTTGTATTGAACCTGGGGAACGCATTTGGGCACAAAATCTGATTCATTGTCATGTTACGATCGAGAACTGGCGTTGTTCCAACCAACCGTTACTACTATCTTGTTTTTCGGAGTATTAAAACAGATCCTAAAATATTCAAAACAAAAATAAAATTATAAGAAAAAATTCACCAAGAAAAAATTTAATTACCATTACAAATGCACAAACAGAGACGAAACTTAACGAGAAGTAGAAGCGAATATAGCGATTTGCTAAACATAAAAATGTGGGAACCATAGTAGAAGAAGAGAAACAGTTCAGCTATTTTAGATTCACTGTGACGTAAAATCTTTGAAATAAAGAAGGCGTTAGGAACCGATTGATGTAGACGGAGAAAGCTGTTAACAAACTTTACTGATTTTTAGCGCAGAGGTGAGGAAAAAATGTTTTTGAAACGGAAGTCTGTAGCACAGCGTTATGCAGAAACTAAACAGGTACAGCGGAAATCCGGAGATACGGATGTGTTTGCAACGTAGGGCTGTTGAAGGTTGTTAAAATTTAAGAAGTCAATGAAGCTCTAAGAGGCATTAGCGGAAACAGATGAGGAAATCATTCTCAGGGGCAGAGGCATGGTGTTGGGACATATATTGACTCGTTTAGCAAGAAATTCTCAGATGTAGACAAATATTGGAAAAAATATACGGACTCCCTCGGACGATGGGAACAGTAGGTGTGCAGAGACGAAAGAATGGAAAGGAATAGGAATCCTGCACCAAAGCAGGTGGAAGACATGTGATCTTTGCAGATAACCAAGAAACTCCTGTTCAATGACATACTGTGCGTCTGATTAACAGGCGTTTCAGGTATTGGGTTTGCGTATTCAGTATAGAAGTGGTTGGTCTTTGACAGGCGCTCTCTTTATATACGGAGTGAAGATTAAGATAACCGACAAACAGCAGGGACGGATTCCTGACAGGAATTGAAGGAAAAAAAGGTCCTATGGGCATGCGTCCAGAAATGCATCGTTGCCACGGTAGATGGCGCCGACGAATGACGGTTCCTCACGTGCTGTGTGTTTCTTGTGTGTTGCATGTGATACGGATTGTAGCGGTTGTCTTGCAGGATACACGTAATCGTATTTTCGCTTATACCATGTTGGCGGGCCATTTATTGGAGCTTGTACTACGGTTCGTCTCAGTATTCTGTAGGACCCGGTCCTCCAAATCTGGTGCACGCACAGTCCGCCGCTGACTCTCTCCACATTCGTCTGTCTGAAAGGACCCGTAATCTCACAAATATCCAACAAGGGCTTGAAATGTTGTGTGATGTGGTTGCTGTCTGTGAAGGTGTTTTGGTATAGCTGTGCTGCCTCTTGACCGTTTCCATATGTTTTGTCGCACACAGACACCATTCGGCTTGTTCCCGACATGAATACGGAACCATTCTATTGCTTACAGTGCGCTGCGTCAACCACACAGTCTGCAACACACAAGGAACACACGGCACGCAGTCAGAGGAACTGTCATTCTCAGCGCCATCTACCGTGGCAACGATACATTTCCGGACGCGTGCCCATAGGACCTTTTTCTCCTTCATTTCCAGTCGGGAATTCGTCCCTGCAGTTTGTCGTTTTACTAATGTTCAGCCTGTATAAAAGGGCAATTTTTTGACTGCCTGGCTCATCATCGCCCAGCCCAAAACGCTAAGGATAGAAACTTGAACTTTGGAGAGGGTGATGATGTTATACTGTAGGCATCGCTTGAGAAGCCGGCCGCGGTGGTCTAGCGGTTCTAGGCGCTCAGTCAGGAACCGCGCGACTGCTACGGTCGCAGGTTCGAATCCTGCCTCGGGCATGGATGTGTGTGATGTCCTTAGGTTAGTTAGGTTTAAGTAGTTCTAAGTTCTAGGGGACTTATGACCACAGATGTTGAGTCCCATAGTGCTCAGAGCCATTTGAACCATTTGAACCATCGCTTAAGAAGGGGTTTTTCGAAATCTCATCCCTAAGACGGTGAAATAGAGGATGAAAAGTTTTTAAGGTATGTCTCTATTAATGCAATTTTGAGGCTAGAACTACGAAAATTGGTATTTGGTTTGTCGGTCATAAATGAAGAAATAAATGCTGATGCATGTTTGGAAATTTAGCTCCTATGGGAGTGAAATACTTGGTGAATTTTTTTGAAAGCAAATCATTATTAAAGAACTATTAAATCATTTTTAAAGCTACGTCTATAAACTATGGTATTTGACCAATCGGTTAGAAATAAAAAAATAATTGTTTCAGTGTTTTTGGAAATTCAGCTCCAAAGGGGGTGGATAGAGAATGAAAATGTTTATGGGAATATTTCATTATGAAAGCATTTTCGAAGCTCAAGCTATGAAAATTTGGATTTGGCTTCTCGGTTGGAAATAAAAAATAGCGTGTTTCAGAGTTTTTGGAAATTCAACCCCTTAAGGGGTTAAAATAGGCGATGAAAATTTTTTATGAAAATATTTCGTTGTGCTAAAACATTTTTAAAACTAAATCTATGAAAATTTGTATTTAGGTTCTAAAGATATATGTATTAGGGGATGAATGTTTCTACGGAAATATCACCGTAAGAACTCAAAGGAAATCTGAGCAGACCATACAGTCAACGCAAGCGAAGCAGCGAGCGCCATGCTAGTCTGTTTACAGTTTGGGAAACACTCAAAAGGCGAAACGCAGCAGCTAGCTTCTCACTTCGTTCAGAGCAGAGGGACGACCTTGAATGAGTAAGCGATAGGAGACTCAGAGAGAGAGAGAGAGAGAGAGAGAGAGACAGACAGAGATAGCTCTGTCTCTCTCCCACGCAGCCAGTCTCTTTCTGCGCATCCTCGTATCTCGCTCTGCCTGCCGCGTTGCTAAGTGACTCGCAGGAATTTGCACTGTCACTGCGAGGCAACAACGGAACTGTTGACTCTCTCTCTCTCTCTCTACTGCGTGTCACTGACCTACATCCATAGCTTATTAAGGGTATCTACTTCAGAGTGGTCTATGGCCTCGAGCACAAAACAGCTATGTAGTTTCATGATATCAAAATTGCCGTGAAAATCGATCCTCCTCCTGGAATACGGTAGTTTTACACAAACTTCCGGTATATTTACTAGATAGCAGTTTCCAGTATCAATATCCGCATTTATCTCTGTTATCGAGTTCTTTACGTCATAACAACTGGATCGTTAACTGCTGACAACTTAATTTTTAATTAAACTTGAAAATTTTCCGAGTGGAGCCATCAGAAACACCTGATGGCATTCTGTAATGCTCTGAAAGCTGTACAATTGTTGGAAAAATGTGAGAATATCACAGCAATGACATTAGAAATTTACTATATGTTCCACTCAATTTTTTTCAAAGAAAATTGTTATAGATCCATGGTTAATAACATTTCAGGGAATTATCATCCAGTAGGTATGGTGACAAATCGATGAATAATATTCTTAACATGAAAAACCAATACTAATTACGTATTAGTCAGCTAAACAGTGGACAAAAAAATGGCTCTGAGCACTATGGGACTTCTTCTGAGGTCATCAGTCCCCTAGAACTTAGAACTACTTAAATCTAACTAACCTAAGGACATCACACACATCCATGCCCGATGCAGGATTGGAACCTGCGACCGTAGCGGTCGCGCGGTTCCAGACTGTAGCGCCTAGAACCGCTCGGCCACTCCGGCCGGCAAGACTGTGGACAACATATCCCACAAATTACAGCAACAGTGATAAATTTTAGAGCTCGGAAACCACATAGTATCAGGTAAACCTAACTATAAATTGTCTTCCATAGCTACATATCTTTTTGCTCTATGTGCTTAGTCGGTACTATAGCATCATTATCAAACGCCCATGCTCGTTACAACCAAACCATCAAGCGATGGACCCACAACAATTTTCTCTGAAAATACAAATATCGCGAAGACTGTACCGTAATAGTGACTAAATAAATACACAAGTCAAAAATGAAGCTGAAGAAGGTTTATTTACCGAATTATAATTTTATTTGTTATTTAGCACCCTAGACTTTTCAAAATGGTCATCCAGAAAGTATCGTGACACATCGATGAATAATATTCTTACGACTGAGAAAGCAGGGCTAATTACATGTTAGACAGTTGAACAGTGGAAAATATATCCCGCAGACGACAGCAACAGTCAAAACTGTTAGCGCTCGAAACCACACAGTATCAAGCAAATAAGTGCGAGGACGTGTTGAAAAGTAATCCAATATTTTATTCTGTTCTCAGTATCGGTTGAGGTATTATGTGTCATGCATGTTAGTCCGTCGATTTCCCCGCTCTCTTCAACTTGCAGCCCGCTCCCTCTAGGAGGCTCCGAAGCCGGCCGCTGTGACCGAGCGTTTCTAGGCGCTTCAGTCTCGAACCACGTGACTGCTACGGTCGCAGATTCGAATCCTGCCTCTGGCAAGGACGTGTGTGATGTCCTTAGGTTAGTTAAGTTTAAGTAATTCTAAGTTCTAGGGGACTGATGACCTCAGATGTTAAGTCCCATAGTGCTCAGAGCCATTTGAACCATTTTTTGAGGCTCCGAACTGTAACGTGTAACATGGCGGTATCTAAAGTAAGTACGTTGGTGCGTAACTAACAGCTCAAAAAAGAGAGTTCGTCCACACATTGAGCACTTTCTCTTTCAGCATGACAATGCTAGACCACACACGAGTGCTACGACATTTGCAACAATCAGATTCCTACGGCTGACTGTCATCGATCATCTCCCATACAATCCCGACTTGACCTCATCCAGTTTTGAGGTTTTCAAAACTCAAACAACGTCTGCGAGAACTTCACTTTGATAGTGATGAAGCGGTACTAGCAGAAATGAGTCTGTGGCTTCATCAACAAAGTCAAACATTTTACAGTGACGATATCAACGAACTGGTCCCTCATTGAGAGAAATGTGTTCGTCTCCATGGTGAGTGTTGAGAAATACATATGTAGACTTGAAGAATGAAGGTGTAGAATGTTAATAGAATTTGTTCTATTTGAAAACTTTTAAGAGATTCCACACAAAAAATTCTGAGGCATTACTTTTCTGAACACCCTCGTACACTTTTTAACTATAGGGCGTAGTTGTAGGCATATTTGTGAACACCAGAAACGTGAATGAAAATTACGACGTGACTGTTCGCCGTTTCATTAAAAATAATATCTGCAATGTTTATGGCACATTTGCTACTATGGTAATTCCGACAGGACAAGCGTGATAAATACGAAAAATTGTCTACAAACTTGGTACATGATAAAAGCAGCAAGATCTATAACCCAGATTAACGAGAAGTCTTGATTGGACAGATAATGGAAAAATATACGTGTTTTACCGGGAACTGCTTTGTGTTTGGAGCTTACAGGCTCTCAACGGTGATGTTATCAGCACCCCGGAAACAGCTATTTGCGTCACTTGTGCATTAGTCACCAGAAATTGGCAACTTACGTGTAATATTACATTTACAAAAAATGGTTCAAATGGCTCTGAGCACTATGGGACTTAACATCTGAGGTCATTATTCCCCTAGAACTTAGAACTACTTAAACTTAACTAACACAAGGACAGCATACACATTCATGCCCGAGGCAGGATTCGAACCTGCGACCGTAGCGGTCGCGCGGTTCCAGACTGAAGCGCCTAGAACCGCTCGGCCACACCGGCTGGCTTACAATTACAAGAGACTATTTCGTATCAATTGCTTTCAATTCACTTTCGGGGAGTAAACGTACATTTTTTTCTGTTTCTGCTTATCATTCACTTTTTTCCTGACGACAATTCTCATTTTTCGGCCAGTCAGACCGTCGGTATAGTCGAAGGAATTGTGTTCTGCGTACTCACACCTGTCCAGACAGCCGAGCGCGCTAATGCGCCGCTCTTGGGGTACGGGGAGGCGATCCTGTCTTGGATCAAAATCTGCATTGCGGATTAAGGGCGAGGTATGGTGACGTGGCCAACATGGATGTGGTTTTTAGTCGGTTTTGCACATCAAAATAAGTAAAAATACGAACTGGCAACCATGTACCGCCTCAGATACAGGATACGCAAACATTTAGAAAATGTTTTCACACTTGAACGTAAATAAACATTGTGGTTATAATTAAACTTCGTTATTTGTGTGGGCCCCCGTGAAAAACTAGCGATCGTAGAAAAATATAACTTTGTGGAAACTTTCTTAAGGGCATTTGGAAGAGAAATACAGAGTAAACCATTGAAAGAAACATATTTTGATCTTTACAGGAGAGGGTAACATTAGTTAATTGCGTACCGTGTTTACGTTCCAGGTAACAAACGTTGCTCACTGTGACGACCATCTGCTCGCACGAGGGCCCGGAACTGCACTAGACATTCCGTTTCACTAATGTTCGCAGCATTTTTCGAACGGTGAACCAAGTTCAGCTGCCGTGCACAGCTCGTGCACCGCTTGAAGATCGCACGTTGAGTACAGCATTCTCATCTATGGCAACAGTAACTTCTTCGACAGTTTGTGACGGAGTTGGCTGTCGGCCTCTCCCAGGAGTAATTCCGAAATCGCCAGTTAATTCGAACTTTCGAAACATGTTATTCATCCCCGATGCGTAAAGAGGAACTCTCTGTATTCCTTCAATGTGTCGATACTCGCGAAGAATAGCAACACTAATGCCGTTGTTTTGATAAAACAGCTTCGCGAGTGAAGTCCTGCTCACCTTGTCGAGACCCATGTTGACTGTCTGCAGCTGTAATCCACACCGATGTTTGTGCTTCAGCGCCACGCCGCCGTGCCAATACCGGCTGCTAACGGAAAGTTATGACGCTAGCTCTACTAACAACGCAAATCCTGCAGCACACAGTCTGGAGACTATTATTATAAAATTTGGTACTTATAGAGTAAATAGTTTTTAATTCTACATTAAAGTGGCGAAAGTTTAACATTAACCGGCGTGTCTCTAGACGCAAATGGAGTACACCAATTCCGTCCCAGAGTGGGCTGGCGTCAGGAAAAGCATGCGGCCGCCAGATACCACTAATATTATCTCAACCCAAATAACAATGCCGACCCTGTAGAAGAAACGGGAAAAGGCAAAAGAAGAAGACTCTTGGACAGGTCAGTGAATTTCAGTGCCCCTATGTGCGTGAGAAAACAGGAGTCACGTACGTAATAGTGTATTCAAAACGAAAATACTCGTTCTGATTAAAATAAATCACCATCGTTCTCTTTTAACTGATAAATCGATAGAATATTCGCAAACTGTGTAGTCCCGACCTGGAGAATCGAGAGTTTGCTGTATGCCTGCGTTCGCTGTAAGATGTTCCAGAGCATCAACATTTAGTGTTTAAATGAAAACCAAATTTAAATCACTTTCCATATTTGGCTCGCTTCAACGGACTATCGACAGCAAGCTGTCCCGCTCGCCGAAGTGCGCCAAGTTGACATCATGTGGTCCCCTGCATAATAAAACATTATGACGGCCCCGCCCGATGACAGGATAGCCGAGAGACAGGGAGTTCAAGGTTGAGAGTACTACGTTTGAATGAGCGCCAGTACTCGCAGAGATAGACGATTGTCATGTTGGATGCGGGATGACGGAGCGTTTCAGCTTCGTCACGCCCGCCTCAGACAGAGAGCGTCGCGGCGAGCGAGACGGCGCTAGGCGAGAGGCTGGTGGTGGGGGAAGCGCGCTGATACTTAAGGCTGAGGCCGGCCCGTACCGGCATCACAACACTCCCACTCGCCGTGCTGTGCTGTCTGGAAGTCATGAGTGTTTCGAGCAGACTGCTGCTGTTGAGCTCCGGCTGCGTCCCCAGCCTCTCCGTCTGGGCCCTGCCGGCTGCTGCCTTCGTCGCTGTCATCGCCGCCTGCATTTCTCTGCGGTACAGGTACGACACAATGCAAATAGCTAAGGCTTGAATTTTCTTCCTTAAGTATCACTCTACTAGGACTTCCGGGAACGAACGAGAGTCTTAGTCAGGGTAGCGTTAAATGGGCAGTGGTGAATCTTACAGCTCTTACAGTAATTGTAATGGTTAGTAAACTGTAATACAGTATATAACCGGAATCATGAATGAGGTAATGGCAACATAGTACAGTAACAACAATATTGCGTCAATACGTGTTTACATATGCATCTGAGTGTTTGTTATACGCGATAACAATACCTGCAGACGGTGTGCAGCAAAGACAGAATTAGCTACTCTTCCGCAGCGCTTTTCTGTCGGAAACATGTCCGCTAAGTTACAAATTTTCCTTTATTTTTGTGGGCTGTTGTGTTGTGATTTCGATGCCACATATTTACTGTTTACATCTAACCTTGTTTTTATTCACTCGGCAATACTTCTGGCGAGATATTCGATATTATAATCTGGACACAAGTTTAAATTCCTTTAGTTTTCACTAAGTATTGGTTTCCATTATAACATCATCTGATGATTTTATGAAGCACATGCAGTAAATCGTCTTTGTTTTCTTGACACATCAATTTGCAGTGTGTCAGTGAGGCTTCAGGAGGATTAGACGCTCCATACATCTTACAGATGTAGAGATGTGTCTTCCTCAACGATGTGGAAACACTACAAATTGACGAGACAACAAACCCTAAAACATTTTATAGCAGTGACTCCTGTAAAAACCAACAGTTCCATACTTTAGCAGACAAATTTAGTTGCAGCCACTGCAAGTAGACCTAAGCTATGCTCTCAGAAAATGAGCAATGAAAATAATTCATTGGAACTTTCCAAAGACGAATTAAGCTGAATTCGCCCTATTAAATAATTTGCTGAATAACTTGCACACTATTGTACTACAGCCCAGATTTTTTTGAACCTGTTTGCCTGAAAATTTATAAAAGTTCCACTCGAAGTAATTAAGTTTCTATCATTATTTGTTGTTTCATATATTTGGACTAACAAGTACCATATACCATACACATACAAACAAGATTTACTTAATGTACAGGAGAGTATCACAGATACATATAGAGACAAGATTTACTTAACGTACAGGAGAGTATCACAGAAATATAGAAAAACTCAACTATCATAATCAAAGAGAAAAGAATTTCAGCACAGCAGTTTTCAATTTACAGTGAGGAATCTACAGTTTATCTAGGACCGTGTGTAAGCAGTAGGGCATGAACGGCCGAAGAATTTAAGTAGTCGTTTGTGCCCTGCTCAATACATAATGACCTTCAGCGAATTGCAAAGTACAGATTTAGATGAAATCAGCATAGTACATACAGCATCATGCTTTTGTTTGGGGTGCAACAGCAACAGCTGCTTATGAATGTTGCCAGTTGTATGGCCCTGGTGCATTAAACTTTTTTGTTACTGACATTTCGTCCTGAGCTGCAATACATATCTTCAGATGTACTTCTCACTAGACAAGACCTAGGAGAGACAGGCGTATCTCTCAAGATACTCAACGCAGCCCTGGACGAAACATCACGAAAAAAATAATATCATGGTCGATGAGAGCCCGGAAGCTTTACCAGTAACAAAGACAAGCAGTAGTGGAAACCTTGGCTCAACAAGTGTGTTCCATTGCAGAGTGCTGCAGTGGCTGGTGGCCCTGGTAGTGGAGACGCGCCCCCTGCACGAGGTGCTGCACGACCACTACGTGTCGCGGCCGCAGGAGTCCGCCTCGTGGGTGCGGCTGGGCCGGCAGCGGCTGCTGCTGCTGAGGGATCCACAGCTCGCCTGGCAGCTGCTGTCCGCACACTTCCCCAGCTTCCCCGCCAGGGCGAGCACCCAGGCCTATGACGACGGGCTGTTCGCTCAGGAAGGTGAGACACCTGTGATGGCATTTAGCCAGTCTCTCTAATACACACGTTATATGGCTCAGTTCCCACTGAGTACCGTAGTGATACTCAGGCAGGCCCTTGCCGGTGTTGCAGGAGAGCAGTGGAAGCGGGCCCGCGGCTGCCTGACACCGTCGTTTACGCCTTCGGCCCTGCGCGCCGCCGAGCCGCAGCTGCGCGCGCACGCCCGCCGCCTGGCCTCGCTGGCTGGCGGGTCTGCAGCCGCAGTGTCGCCGCGGCAGCTGCTGGCCTACTGCACCGACTGCGTCGCCTCGGCGCTGCTCGGGCTGCAGACGCGGACCCTCGAGGACGCGGAGGGTTGCTCGCCGTTCCTGGAGGCCGTGCAGCGCGCGCACGACGCCAAGACCGACCCTGGCCGCCGCTTCGTGTTCGATTACCTGGGTCGAGCCGCATTCGACGCTCTGGGGCTGGGACAGCTCCCCGACAAGATTGCCAACTTCTTCAGATCGGTGGCTGCCGTCAGTATCGACCACCGTAACAGCAACCCTGTGTCTTCTCACGACTTTGTACACCTGATTACGAAGAAGATGAAGCTGGAGGGCGCAGATGATAATGCTGTCCTACATGAAGGTAACTACGACAACCCTATTCGTGTTTTTATCAGATATATGGACACTACCGTATCACATTATTATGACCACCACACACGTCCCACATCATAGGTCACATAATATGCCCTGGCAATGTAGGTGTTCAAAAATACAGATAAGACTCTGCAGGTTTTTTTTTTTTTCAAGTGAAAGAAAGGATTAATCGTATTGTGAAAACGTAAACTCTTTGTGTAGCTCTTTCGTGAAAATGCGTTACTGGCGAAAGGGTTAATAACACTGTCGTTATTGTCGAGGTGATCTTTCCACTCTGGGTGAAGACAAGTCGACTTACAATAGCAGCACCGTTAACTTTCCAAATAAACTGGGCAGTAACGTTCTGTGTCTATTAAAGCACTCTAGTGAACCAAGCTGTGAACAGAGCTCTGAAGTAGACAGGTGGCTTAAAGATGATACATTGATGGGAAAAACTAATTTCCTTGCCGCTGGTGACAAGCAGCAATATGCAATGGATCGCGGCTCCTGCATGACGGGACATCTGGGCATCAAGAGACTCCAGTGAGAGATTTTGGAGAGCGAAGGCTTTTCTGCTACGCCGGTAGAAGGCGTGGGTGACGTAGTGGTATCGGGGAAACATCAGTACTGTGGTCTAAGAAAAGTTTTTGGGTTAGGTTTCTACTGTCATTAATCTTGTGGAAATTACTTTCCACTGATTTCATAATTTCTTTGTCTGTACTTTCACATGGACACGAAGATTGTTTTCCATAGTATGGGAGTAATCCTACTAGAAACTGCATGTCACGTGGTTATACCTGTAGGGAAATGGCTGCAATAGCACCACTAAGACCTCAAAATATTTGCTGGTTGAATTCTTCACCATGACCCTTTCAGTAGCTCACAGAAGTGCTTTAGATACCATTTACAACTCTGTATAACTGCTGTGAGTGTTGCAAACTTCCGGTGATACATGTGCGACTAGGTGGTCGTAATAAAGTGACTAGACAGTGTTTCCTTTGGATTCAGTGGCATTTGTCAACAGTCAATCGTTTTCATCGTTGCAGTGTCGGGTCAGACCGCCGCCATCCTGTCTGCTGGAGCTGGAGAGACCAGCCATGTGCTGCAGCACTGCCTCCTGGAGCTGGCCACGGAGACACAGCTGCAGCAGAGACTGCGCTCTGACATCGCTTCTGCTCAAGACCCAGCTTCTCTACCTCTGCTGGAAGCCGTTGTTAATGGTGAGCACAACGCCTTTGCAATCTGTATAATAAAGATAATTTATTCTGACAGAATGTCCTACTTCAAGAGATGCTACGCTGTCCGGAAAAGTTTAATCTGTGAGTGTAAAGAGATTCAGAACTGCGTAGGTGAAAAACCGTCTGATGCGAAGAATGTCAGTACCCTTAAACTCGAAAAATACTTAACGAAAACGCGGAAATTTCGAAGAAAAAGTTTGTAGTACGTCAATGAACTCAGGCGACTCACTGCCACTTTATCTATTACGTAAAACTGATGAACACAGAGAGTATAGACTTGTGACGAGAACCGAGGGAACATATTTTTGAGTTTGAATATCTAAGAACCACACCATATAGGATCAAGCGAGAATAAAGAATTTAGATATGTAAAGTTATTGACTGTCGAATCATATTAGCCGGCCGGAGTGGCCGAGCGGTTCTAGGCGCTTCAGTCCGGCACCACGCGGCTGCTATGTTAGCAGGTTCGAATTCTGCCTCGGGCATGGATGTGTGTGTTGTCCTTAGGTTATTCAGGTTTAAGTAGTTCTAAGTCTTGGGGACTGATGACCTCAGATGTTAAGTCCCATAGAGCTTAGAGCCATTTGAACCATTTTTGAACCATTCGAGGGCGTGCTGAAAAGTAATTTTTTTATACGAAAAATCTTAAAGCTCTTGAAATAAGACAATCGTTATTAAGATTCTACATCTTTATCTACTGTGGAACAACCCTACTGTCTCCCTCATATATCTCGATTAAGCAATATAAGCTCACGGAGTTCCAGTCACTCGGGATAATTCACTAAACATATTCTTCGCGGGAAGGTAAATGATTCATTTCGGAAACAAACCCTAGGTTGTGGCTAAGCTTCGCGATTCTGTTGATCGAAGAAGGCCATTCCAACTACATGGGCGAAAGAGCTGTGCATTTTGGGACACGGATACTGAGGGGCCATTAAAATTGCTACACCACGAAGATGATGTGTTACAGACGTGAAATTTAACCGACAGGAAGAAGATGCTGTGATATACAAATGATTAGCTTTTTAGAGCATTCACACAAGGTTGGCGCCGGTGGCGACACCTACAACGTGCTGACATGAGGAACGTTCCCAACCGATTTCTCATACACAAACAGCAGTTGACCGGCGTTGCCTGCTGAAACGTTGTTGTGATGCCTCGTGTAAGGAGATAAAGGTCGGATTGTAGCCTACCGCGATTGCGGTTTATCGTGTCGCTACATTGCTGCTCCCGTCGGTCGAGATCCAATGACTGTTACCAGAATATGGAATCGGTGGGTTCAGGAGGGTAATACGGAATGCCATGCTGGATCCCAATGGCCTCGTATCACTAGCAGTTAAGATGACAGGCATCTTATCCCCATGGCTGTAACGGATCGTGCAGCCACGTCTCGATCCCTGAGTCAACAGATGGGGACGTTTGCAAGACAACAGCCATCTGCACGAACAGTTCGACGATGTTTGCAGCAGCATGGACTATCAGCTCGGAGACCATGGCTGCGGTTACCCTTGACGCTGCATCACAGACAGGAGCGCCTGCGATGGTGTACTCAACGACGAACCTGGGTGCACGAATGGCAAAACGTCATTTTTTCGGATGAATCCAGATTCTATTTACAGCATCATGATGATCGCACCCATGTTTGGCGACATCGCAGGGAACGCACATTGGAAGCGTGAATTCGTCATCGCCATACTGGCGTATCACCCTTCTTGATGGTATGGGGTGTTATTGGTTACACGTCTGGGTCACCTCTTGTTCGCATTGACGGCACTTTGAACAGTGGACCTTACATTTCAGATGTGTTACGACCCGTGGCTGTACACTTAATTCGATTCCTCCGAAAACTTACATTTCAGCAGGATAATGCACGACCGCATGTTGCAAGCCCTGCACAGGCCTTTCTGGATACAGAAAATGTTCGACTGCTGCCCTGGCTATCACGTTCTCCAGATCTCTAACCAATTGAAAACGTCTGGTCAATGGTGGCGGAGCAACTGGCTCGTCACGATACGCCAGTCACTACTCTTGATGAACTGTGGTATCGTGTTGAAGCTGCATGGGCAGCTGTACCTGTACACGCCATCCGAGCTCTGTTTGACTCAATGCCCAGGCGTATCAAGGCCGTTATTACGGCCAGAGGTGGTTGTTCTGGGTACTGATTTCTCAGGATATACGCATCCAAACTGCGTGAAAATGTAATCACATGTCAGTTCTAGTATAATATATTTGTCCAACGAATACCCGTTTATCATCTGCATTTTTTCTTGGTGTAGCAATTTTAATGGCCAGTAGTGTATAGGGAGGTGTGGGACGCTACAGAGAGGCGGGCACACATTGTCATGTTTCACTTATTCCATTCACCAGAGAAAAGTGACAAGGGCAAACAAATAATGCCAAGAATATCTTTCCCCTCACACTGGAAGTTGGAGAGTGTGTATAGTTGATGATTAATAAAAAAGAGATGTGTAAATAGGGACGAAAAGAAGCAAAGATAATGGTGGTGGAGAAAGAAGTAACTGTTTCAGTCTGTCCTCCAAATTTCGGCGGCAAGTTGCTGTGAGTGGTGTCTGCTATGTTGAAACAGCCTCCAATTTACATTCGCAGTCTGTGTTCTTCTTATTTCCCTTAGGAAGTGACGTACTTAAAAAATAACTTTAGTACGAGTAGGGTACTCACCCTTGTTCCTCACACGTACTGTACTGTTTGTCGTACGAATTTGGACTCTCGTTACCTGTGGCTGACGTGGTGTACTTGTGCTCGACAGAGACGCTGCGGCTGCACCCCTCGGAGCCAGTGCTGAGCCGCGAGTGCCGGCAGGCGTGTTCGCTGGGAGGCGAGCGGCTGCAGCCGGGGGACCGCGTCCTGGTGCCCGTCTGGTCGCTCAGCAGGGACTGCGGGCCCGACGGCTTCCAGCCCGCCACAGGCGTGGGGGCGCCACAGCTCGTCTTCGGCGGGGGACCGCGAAAGTGCGTCGGTAAGTACAGCAACTTATTCATCCCGCCTGCGATTTTTATGGTGAATGCACACGTACCTTAATTGACTTGACATACTCAGTGCGTAACCTAATGTGGTCTTTCTGTTTCAGGTTACAGGCTGGGTCTGTTGGCCGTGAAGACCGCCGTTGTCGAACTCTTATCGCAGTACGAGCTGTCCACTAAGGACGGAAAGACACTCCTCGCCACGAGAGTCGACAGTCTCTAGCGCTCTGAAATTAGAATAATGGCTTGACGTCCACAATGCTGCATTCCTTGTAGTCTAGTCTTACTTTCATCGCCGATATTATCCAAAGAATACATTCTACGAGACTGAGATACACGCTCTAGATGTTACCATGTAACAGCGCTCAGAATTTTACTACTGTGTAGTAGTCCAATAATTTATTTCATATTAAAATATTGTTTATATGCTTAAAAACGCTGAATAGATGTTGTCAGCATTTGTTTATGATAATTACTTGTAAAGACCCTAAAGAACATTTCGTCTTAATGTTAATTTGTTGGGCCTAAGAAGTAATAAGACTGAACATGCTAATTATAATGTTAATAAGAGCCAATAAATTATTTTATTTCGTACATATTGTCTTCAGACATCTTTTTCTTAGCAGATAGCTCCTACTTTCTTCGTATGTCCTACTGACTCCTGATTACACTACAATATTGTTGAAGCCAAAGTTTTATGTGGTATGGTGATTATTGTTTTGAGCATTCTCACTTGTAGTAGCTCTTACCGACACAGAGCACTCTGTCAACTCTAGCATTCTTATTCGACCGCCTGCTTCTTCCACATCAACTGTCTCATCATCATCTTGTGCTTTTCACTTTAGACCGGCTGTATAATGGTCCATCGAAATGGCTCTGAGCACTATGGGACTTAACATCTGAGGTCATCAGTCCCCTAGAACTTAGAACTACTTAAACCTAACTAACCTAAGGACATCACACACATCCAGGCCCGAGGCAGGATTCGATCCTGCGACAGTAGCAGTCGTGCGGTTCCGGACTGAAGCTGCTAGAACCACTCGGCCACCGAGGCCGGCTAATAGTCCATCGTTCGACCTCATGAAACACTAAGGTCTTCAACAAAAATTCACATATCGATATCGCGAATGTTACATACCAGTTACCAAACATGTGACATTTTCGCCACAGCCTGTTTCGAGGCTACATTATCCTTTTATCAAGTGCTATAAAACAAGGCAACAAATCAATATATTGCAACACTACACACACTCATATCCATTAAATATTGATATTGTCCCGTAGTATAATATACCTTAAAACTCGTATGCCATACGGCACTGTCGAAAGTTAAAACCCAGCAGAAAACAGGCTTCGTTAAACATAAAACTATTCTTAGGGCATCTCATGTTGGTATCTCTTCAAGGCTCAGTCGTAAACTCAAGGAAGCCGCTTTCACCCAACAAACACAGCACATTCCTGCAACGCATGTGTCACAGCCCTCCACGAAGCTACGGTCGACCATAAAATCTATGAAAATTATATGTCAAGTCCTAGTAAATTCTAAAACTGCACCTATGTTACAATGAGTGCATCAATAAAGAATTACCATCAGAAAACATTGTGCTTAAAGCCTCAATTCGAATAAGTTGGTTGCTGCTTCCCAAAAAGGACATGGCTACAGTGGGTCAAGGGGCATTTCTGTCTTTTCGTTTAACACGCTGACACATTCCTTTCTTAAAGCGCAGAAGACCTCCACTTCTTGCAAATTTGACAACAATCAATTTTTATCCTCAAAGTACAATACCCTCACGGTGTCTGCGATGTTATGCAACGATGCTCCTCATTCTTAAGGTGCTTCGCCACTTCCGATGAGCCATTCTCTTGTTATTATATTCTTTAAACCTTACACTGAAGTTTCTTCCTGTTTGTCGCATGTACGTAATTTCTCAATTCTGAAAGTTTATTGCACAAACTGCCACTTTCCCCATACATTTCTACCCTTGTGACGATGTTATGCTTCAGCCTCTGTTCCACTTTGTTTTCCGCCCTGAACGAAATTTTCATCCCTTTATGTTGTGGTGAAAATATCACACATTTGACTACCGGTGCGTAACATTCGCAGCATTGATTTATGAGGCAGTTGTAGGACGGCTTCACAAGATATGAAAATTCCCGTGCTTCGGAA
The DNA here is from genome assembly GCF_023898315.1 of Schistocerca nitens. Lineage (NCBI taxonomy): Eukaryota > Metazoa > Arthropoda > Insecta > Orthoptera > Acrididae > Schistocerca > Schistocerca nitens. The sequence goes on along the minus strand of NC_064618.1, from coordinate 277,623,279 downwards.
GATGAAGGCTAGCAGCAGAAGAAGTATCTTTCATTCTTCCGTTACTCGTTTTGAAAGAAGCAGCGAAGAGTCGTTCAGGGCACGCATTTGACCTCTCGACAGAAAATATACCCAAAGGCCGAAGAAACGGTAATGATAAATTCCCTGGGAATGCAAAACGTGGCAGAAACCAGGCCATTGAAGACGATGAAATATATCCAGGAAGGGGAAGAAAGAAGAGCGATAATTTACTGCAGATCTGAGTATAGAATGTTAAAGGTTTGAATTACATAGCATAACTGGGAAATTTTATAAGAGAGATGCATTGGAAAAAGTTAAAATAATAGGACTTAATGAACTGAAATTAAAAGAACAAACACCAAGTCAGTGACGACAATCAACTGTATCTTCTACAACTTATAGGTTCATACACCCACGTCTCCTAGTAATAAAACCAAATAGAGAAAATATATCAAGATATTAAGGAATTCATAAAGTACTTGAAAAGAGATACGGATCTGATAGTATATGGAAAGTGTAACAACAGAATTAAGTCCGGAATCAGGACGACAGTATACATCATAATCGCACCTGATCTGGACTGTAACATGAGTGACTAAGTAAACCATGCAAAATGTTAGTCACTCCGTTAAAAGTCGCCTTGGAGGGCTGTAGAACCGGTCCAGGCGGTCATATACCCCTAGGTTGACGTCAAGACACTGAAGCGGTGTGTACTTGCCAGTCGGTTGAATGGAGTCAGTGCAGTAAAATGGGTCGACATGGAAACGTGACAGTTTGAAAGAAAGGAACTATCGTGTTTGGACGTGACAATGAGCACACCGCGAATGGAGTTTCCTGTTCTGTTGCCGTGTTAGCACGGACTGTCTAACGTGTCTACAAAGAATGGTGCACCAGTCACAGTTTTGTAACACAGCGGAAGGAAAGTGATCGTAAAAATATTCCAACCGACACGAACTGACAATCGGTTTTAAACTCTAGAGGAATTGCTAGTGTTAGTGAATGCAGGTCCATCTCAAAAGTTTCCTAATGATCATTGTGAAGAAAAATGCATGCAAGGATCATTTGTAGGTGGATGGCAAAAGCTTATTGCTCACAGTGGCACATAAATCTGTACGTCTTCAGTGGACCAAACAACACAGAAAATGGACAATAGCTGACTGGTTGCATGTAGTATGGTCCGAGGAGTCGCGATTTTTCGGTTTTTCAAGTGATGCGACGTGTCGAGTACACGGACGGTTCAAGGTCAGTTCGGGCCAGAGGTAGGTCTGTGGTGTTTAGGGGAAGGTTTTTAATAGCATGGTTTGGGCCTACTCATTCTTGTAACTCTGAACATGAATCAGGATGTTTATTTTAACACTTTTGGTGACAAGCAGTGTTGACCCTTCTACTATAATTCCATGATGAGAATGCTGTGCTTGTGTCCGCAGATCTTGGTCTAATGGCTAGCGTTGCTGCCTTTGGATCACATTCTCAGGTTCGATTCGCTGCCGGGTTGGGGATTTTCTCTGCCATGAGACTGGGTGTTTGTCTTGTCCTCATCATTTCATCATCATCATCATCATTCGTGACAGTAGCAGGATTGGACTGTGTAAAAATTGGGACTTTGTACGAGCGCTGATGACTGCGCTGTTGAGCGCCCCCAAAACAAACATCATCATCATGAGAATGCTGTGGACATTCCATCTTCGAAGATGACAACAGCCTTGTTCATAGGGATGCATGCATACATTCCTGGTTCGACGAAATCTCAATCGTACTAAAGCATCTCGACTTGTCCGCTGACTCACACGGGCTTAATCGTATAGACAATGTAAAGAACTACCTGGAACAGCAGGCGATACGTAGAAATCAATATCCACGCTATTTGGTAGCTCTAAGGCATTTAATCATCACTGAGTTTTTTCAGCTGGATATGGCGTATCCGAGGAAGCTTGTGGACTCCCTTCAGAGTCGGTGTCACACTGTAGGACCGTGAAAACTCCTGGGTGTGACAAATATTTAGCGGTGTTCTTAGCTGTGCTCACAGGAATTTTATATTGGCCTCGACAAAAAGGAACTTTACGACGATCAAAAAGTTATTACTGCACCGACTGCTAACAACGTTTTCTGCTATCACTATAGTTTGCAAAATGGTTCAAATGGCTCTGAGCTCTATGGGACTCAACTGCTGAGGTCATTAGTCCCCTAGAACTTAGAACTAGTTAAACCTAACTAACCTAAGGACATCACAAACATCCATGCCCGAGGCAGGATTCGAACCTGCGACCGTAGCGGTCCTGCGGTTCCAGACTGCAGCGCCTTTAACCGCACGGCCACTTCGGCCGGCCTATAGTTTGCAAGTGAGAATTATAGGGTGTATTTGATCTGCTCAGTCATTAGCGAGAACTCGAACATTGGGCTACATGATGTCCAGCAATGCACATTTTGTGGATTACGTATCGATACCAGCCCGTGGGCCTCAGAGCTAACAACGGAGTTGCAAGCCTCCTTCAGACGCCGATAGCGGTCGTGCGGGACCTGACGGACCCAATGTTGTGAGCCACGCCTCCAGCGGCTCTGGAGTACCCTGTGCACTGACAAGCGAGACATTTTCTTCCGTTCCGATCGCGAATGAAGCAAGAGGGACCTGAAGTCTGTGTCTTTTGTACGTGAGCTAATCAATTTTATCTTGACCATAATGCTAGGACTGTTCAGAAATTTACCTCCAACTAGCCCTTTCTTTTAGTCATCAGTCTTGTGACTGTTGTGATTGGTTTGATGCGGCCTGACATGAATTCCAATCTCTTCATATCAGGGTAGCATTTGCACCCCATATCCTGAGTTATTTTCTGGATTTATATCGATCCCTATCTTCCTCTACAGTTTTTACCGTGTACAGCTTCCTGCAGTACCATGAAAGCTACTCCCTGTTGTCTTAACGCGTTCTATCATGCTGTCCCTTTTCCTTATCAGTCTTTTCCATATGTTCCTAACTTCGCCAGTTCTGTGTAGAACCATGCGCAATCCATGATCCACTTCCAATATAACACTGTGGTGCATACATGTATCTGCCCTTACCAACTTCAGTATTATGTGGATGATATATTCCAAAACTCCAATGGTATATCTCCAGTCTCACAGAATCTGCACACCGACTTGAACAGTCGTTTGGCTGCCGCTTCCTCAATGACTGTAGAAGTTCTGACAGAATGTTATCCATCCCTTTCGCCTTATTTGATCGCAAGTATTCCATACCTGTGGTAAACTCCGCACATTCGCCACATTTCTTCTTCTATCACGTTATCAGACGAGTACTGCCCTCATAGATGCGTTCCATGTATCCTCACGCCTATCCACTTTCTCCTCCACGGTTGATACTGGACTTCCCATTGCGCTCTTAATGTTGTCGTCCTTGCTTTTAATGTCATCCTAGGTAGTTTTAACTTTTTTATATACTGAACCAGTCCTCTTGATGGCCACTTTTTTTCTATTTCTTCACAATTCCCTGAAGCCTTGCTGCAGTTCCTATGTGTTTAATTCCAAAAACCTATTACAAATAAATGCTTGTAGTTAGATGATGCTGGCATGATTGGAAAAGGAGACAACTGACTAACATATTGTACTCGCATTTGAGAAAAGTATCTGTGATTTCCCTAAATTCATTGAGGCGAATGCCGTGATGATTGCTTTGATTGGGAAATTGCCACTGGCTGTCCCAGTCTTTGTTCAATAAAAGATTGTGCTACACTGAGAGAGGACAAGTTACTCTCTCATCTATTTTTCATATACACAAAATCCTTAAAGATTTTGTTACAACGTTACGCACCTTGAGTGAGACTCTAAAAAGTTAACAGTCCGAGCAGATGTTGATGGAGTCTGGTAGGGTGCTAAAAGCATGAGGTATTTTTATGGTTCTTAGTTCATAGAAACGGCATGTCGGAAGTTGAAAGCAATTGGTGGTGAGCTCATCCCTAGTTAAATCTTGCCAGACAGGCCCGCAGCTGTACAGGGGGGACAGAGCAGCCCCTAGTCAAGACAGGTCTCCAGCAGGACAATGCCGCTCTACCCGCATTAGTGCCAGCCGAATGCTGGGCTGGGAGTGAGGGACTGAAGGGATTTGTCTGCACAGTGGAGTCGTAAACCAGGCATTGTGTGCAGAGCCATGCATAATAAAAATTCACAAGTTTTTGTGTTCATCAATACTGCAAATATGCCTGTGGCTCACTTTCATCGGCTGCCTCGGTTGTATAAGAAACTCCGGCGTCTGAGCAACGTTTAGAGATAGAGTGCTTATTACACTTTGTAGCTAGGACTAACATGCTCCAAGGCACAGGAGATTTAGATAAAGATCTTTGTATCTGTTCGCTTGTTGCTGTGGGAAGCGACGCGACTTTGGAAAAAACATCTCCTCCCTCTATGAAAACTTAAGAAAGCCAGTAGCTGGCTGTTTCTTTTTTTTTTTTTTCAGAGATGCGGGTTTCTTAACTCTCGTGCTGGTTCGACATGAGTTTGTGCTGTCGTGTGGAGAGGAGATTTAGCGCCTCTAAAGCCCTGTGATTGGCTCAAGACGGGATGAAGGAGGAGTCGTTTGTGCACTTTGCGGAAAAACTGAATTTTTTTATCTGGAGAGGTGTGAGGCACTCGGGTTCTGGACTTCGGTCTGGAAGGATATTCTGGTCGAAGCTCTGGCATGTGTGGTTGGTGCTTGGGACCTGTCCTGAGACTGACTTCACTTGCAAGTAGTAAGACTGAAGAGCCTGTGGTGAAGTTCTTGCTGTACCAACAATGTGACTTCGAATGTCTCGGACTAATCATTTGCTGAAGGCACACTTATTCGTTTTCGGCTTACCAGTCTTGAAGTTTGGTATCCTTGTGCGCTCTGTATAAGTGAGCCAAATTCGCCCTTGTATGATCAGCGAACGGATGTGTCACACACTGAAATCTGCCGTAATTTCAGGACTCTGGTAGAGAGTAAATTGCGATCCGTCTGCCTGTTCGCTAGACCGCAAGATTTTTGCATTTTTTTTGTGATCGCGGTCGATTCACAGGTGCCTCCTCCAAGTCTCGCCACCGCCGCGCACTTCTCGCCAGCTGCTATTTACACAGCCACACGAAGCAAACAGGGTAACGTACTGCTGCTCCGGCGTTGTCAGGGGGTACAGATCTCAATCACCACTTGCTCTCAGCTGCACCTATGTATACTTCAGTAGATTTGATCAATCAAAGTCTGCTCAGCGTCAGATCAGTTCAGATTGCGTTATCCACTTTTTAGGGCCAGAGTACTTGACTCACTTCTGCCACCCAGGATCCTTGTCCATTGTTCTCTTAACCCGACTGTTAGTTGTTTACAGTATTCAGTTAATAAGTGTGATTTATGTCTGTTTTTCTTTTAAAAAATGAATGTTGTTAGTAAATTCCACTACATTCTCAATCATTTTATATAGTCAGCACCATGTGTTAACTTTCATTGTGGCGTCCCATGCAAAGATAACTTCCAACACCTCTACGGAATTCGTCATCGACAGGTCGTTGATCTAATCTCCATTCCTTCGTCTTACGGTTAAATATCACTCCGTGTAGTTACACATGCACCTTGAAAGGTAAAATAACATTGGTTCTACGACTTCCAGAAAATTTTGGTCATCAGAGAGCGCTTGAATTACCATTCTGCAAAAAGCGAGAGATCGATGTAGTGGTTATCACAATGTCATTTGTAATGAATACATAAAATTAACTGAAACAGCTTGTGTCATTGAATAATTCACGTTGTAGGGCCTGTTTTCCCGCACCTCTCAATGACAGCAGTTTTAAAGCTCTGACTAAGCGGCTTGCCACTTACAGAAGAGGCTGGAAACACGAAGAACTAAAACAATGAATAGAAGGTTCGCTATATCACTCCACCGGCAAAAGAGCAGTAATTCGGCTGCAGGAAGAAATGTTGAGGACAGTAGGAGGTAGTACCGGGGGAGTCGGAAAGACAAATAAGCTTGCAAGAGAGAGAGAGAGAGAGAGAGAGAGAGAGAGATGGGGACGCTTGTTTTGGCATTGTTCTCGCTGAATCTTATTGCGATCTGGCAGTTTTCCCAAGGATCGTGCGCCAAGTATTTTTCTTTCAGCTTGGCCGAGACAATCTCATTGCTAGTCTTTTCCACTGTCGTTTTCTGCGAATGATTTGTGAGTAACTGTTACTCCGATAAAAATTAATTTATGTTAGCTAGGAAAACTCATTCTGTCTGCCACGAGGAAATGCCATCTGTTATCACGGCCCAGGCGAGATTAATTCCAATGGTAAGAGTTGCCTCACGTTTGTGGAACAACTACATACGACAAACAACATGCTATTTTACTGATTTGTAAAACACAAAAGGAACAGAGCAACACACAGTAATAATACTGAGTGGTTGTAATTAAAATGTAGCTACTCTCAAAGGTCCAGTGTCAGCTGTAATTATTGTATGGCAGCGAAACTTGGATAGAGATGTTAACGCGTTAATACGGATCGATTTACGCTGGAAAGAAATTAGTTCTAATTTTGGCCACCAGGTGCAAATTTGGCGTTGTGATTGCAAGAAAGGAGTATGGAAATGTTTCCATCTGTAATAGAATAGGAACGGGATATGGGCAGATGTCAAACAAGAGAGAAAGGTGTAATGTTGATTTTATTATTAACAGACACTTACTCAGTTATTTCAGTATAAGCATGTTGATAGAGATTTACATTCATAAATCAAAACGCACATGTAGTTATTTATCCTGTAGTTTCTGCTGTTGCTTTAGCACACATACACACGGAACACACGCACATACACACACAAAAACAGTGACTCTACTCGAAAAAATGCGACTTTCAAACTATTTCCCACATAGGCGAAAAATGCATGACCTTCTAGTAATGAATTGTTCGCACCTATTCATTTTATTATATATAAGAACTGTATTACTATTTTAAATTTGAAACGGAATGTGCGAATCATGTAATATTCCAGAAGACTCAATGAGGATGTCTTGTTAAAAAGGCAAAACGCGTCCAGATGCACGAATAAATTTCATGTGCTGCCTGCAAAAGGACATTTTCCTGATAACTATTATAACTGGTCCAAATCATTTAACGGAAACAGAAAATCTGACATAAATTGCTTAGCTGAATTTGTACCTAGTTTCTACTGAAGAAGAGGATGAAAGTTGCCGGTTCATTCGGAAATTTCATTTTTACCCCCTGCTAGATCGCGACACTTAGCTTTGCAATACTTCGCGTGTCTTTACTGCACTCAGCTTCCACTGGTAGAAATAAGCTCTTTGAACAATTCTTTACGTGTCCACTGAGACACTTTCACATCCTTGGATGGCTGGGTTGTCTGTTAGACAATAGGAAGCTTTCGCAGTTTGGAAATCACAAAGTCTTCCTTGTTGGAACGGACTTCGCCATTCTGGTTCTGTTCCTTGTACTGTTCCGTGTTCTGCGCTGAGCCGGCCGCTGTGGCCGAGCGGTTCTAGGCGCTGCTGCTACGGTCGCAGGTTCGAATCCTGCCTCGGGCAAGGATGTGTGTGATGTCTTTAGGTTAGTTAGGTTTAAGTAGTTCTAGGTCTAGGGGACTGATGACCTCAGATGTTAAGTCCCATAGTGCTTAGAGCCATTTGAAACTTTTTTTTTTTTTTTTTTTTTTTTTTTTTTTTGTTCTGCGCTGACTGGAGATAATTCTGCTCTGGGAGGAGGCTGAATTTGTTTCGTGTCGATCTGATTTGATATGATCTGAGGACGGTGCGATAACGAAGAAATTGGGAGACGTTATTCTGTTGCTTGCCGTGGTGAAGCTTAGATGAAGTGGTTAGATTGTCTCTGAACTACTTGCTAAATTAATGGACAGTTTACTCACGATTACTCTGCGGACAGGCGTGCGTCAGTATTGTTCCAAGGGCGTTCGGAACCTGACAGGTTGCTCAATTTTGGCTAAATGGAAGCTAATTATAGTGACGAATCAGTCGACATAAAAGTTTTCTGGGTTTGGTACCGCGCCATAATGTAAAACCTACTGCTGCTGCTATAGAAAAGCCAACGTTTCGGCCACGATTGCAGCGGCCTTCTTCTGGGTCTAATGGTGCGTTCTAGCTATGCAGTGTCCTTTATATTTTGTTGTTAGTGTTCACTGCGCATGCCATTACGCCATACTTTTAAAAAGGTAGTTAGTTTATTGGTCACTTAAGGAAGAAGGAGAGGGAACTTTATTTTAATAGGTTATTGCGGTGGAGGGAGAACGTGACCTCTGTTGTCCGTTGGCTCTTGTGTTATGTACCACGATTGGTGGCCACCGTCGAATGAGAAGTTGGCTGCTGTTTACCAACTGCTGGACGTCGGCCGCGCGTCGGCAGTTATCCGCCGGTAGTGCTCGTGCCTCGTGTTGACAGCCAAGATGGGGCAAGCCTGAGTCCATCCTCCCTGTTCATGTTGTTAGGGTGTTTAAGTATTTCGATGGCCTCTCTGATTTTGCGTTTCGTCGTAATTGGCTGCTTGGCCAACACACAGGCTTCGCTGAATTTTATTTCTTTTCCGCAGTCATGGTGATGTTCTGCCACTGCGGATTTGTTGTGTTGCCCAAGACGATTATAACGCTCGTGCTCCCGAATCCGCGTTGCTATTGGCCTACCAGTCTCGCCGATGTATGCCTCTCCACATTCGCATTCCACCTTGTAAACGCCTGCACTGTGTAATGCATCCACCTTGTCCTTGGTGGAGCCTAGCACGTCCTGGATCCTACGACCACTATAGAAGAAAGGCTGCGCCCCAACGCGGCGAAGGTGTTTGCCTATTCGGTCAGTAACGTTTTTCACATAGGGTAAGCTTACTGTTGGCTGCAGTTTGTCTATTTCCTTTTCTATATCAGTAGTAGTTTTTACATTATGACGCGGTACCAAACCCAGAAAACTTTTATGTCGACTGACTGGCCGCGGAAGCCTACGCAATTATAATAGTGACTAATATTATCTTTTAATCTGTCGTTCTGTGGACTAAATGATTCACCCTCTCCTGAATCGTAAAAGAGCTGCCGTCTACTAAATGTTGTGTACTGAGAACTTGTGTTCGGTTGTCAGTTATGAAATTCACACATGTTTGCATTGCCTTGGGAACCCATGTGGATTTGCAAATTCCATAGTTCGTTGACAATATATCTATATATTAATGAATTCTTTCTGAATTATCCCTGCTTAAACCCAATCACTTCCTGTCGCCTGCATGTGGTCCTGTGCCATACTACCATGCAGCCATGCTGAAGTTAACTTTTTCATTCTGTTCGCGGCCCTTGAATATTCTGGTTCATCAGAGGCCACTCACTGAATTAAGGCTGCAAATGCACATCATCAGAAATAATTATTTTCTATTAGCACGAAATTAGGTTGCATACGCTGAAAGATAGGTCGATGACTGCATTTAAGGCAATCGATGCTTGCTGAACTTCTGCGTAATAATCTGGCATCTTACTCAGACCTTAGATATTAACGATTTATGTGTTGATTTTGACAGTTCAGTTACTACTATTTCGAGTCCATGATTATATGTTTGAAGGGACAGCCTCATTGCATTGCTGTACACTCACTGTAAACAGAAAGCAAGCACTTATTTAGTTCTTGGTCAGTTTCTTGATGAATCATGAGAGAAGTTCACATCTTATAACACATGCCTTACAAGGACACCACATAGCACTGCAGTGCCTGAAAAATAAGTGGACGCCACATTCCCCCCACCTAACCGTGTCAGCTTGCTGCTTCATTTCGGTGACAAATGTGAACAATTAGCCAGCAAATGGCTAACATTAATGGATAATTACAAGGTAGTTGCGCGTTTAGTAATCAGACAAAACAAATTGTGATCTCATTCGCGACAACCATTGAACATTTAACGACTTTGGTTGACGAGGTATGCGGCACTGGCGAACAGCCTTAAAATTCGTATCTAAATATTTAAAACTTCTGTTATGATACCCATTAACAGAGAAAGGAAGACAAATGCGAGCAGTTAATCATCGAGGAGCGAAAGCATCGTTTATTATGAACAACAATTCCGGTCTGCGATCTGATATTTTCCTGGTAAATTTCAAACTTGTAGAATTCTGTCCTCACTGAGAATATTTAGGTGCCACCAACATAGAATTCTGAAGTACTTCTCTACAATGCTGCTGGCCCAAATTGTCTACTGATCTGTCTGACGCTTTCCCTGGTAGAACTGAGACAGTAAGTTGTTTTCTCATTCCGATACTGTGCTTTTACTATCACCTACCAGCAGAGTGTAGTGGACTGTTAAGGCAGCCAGTCCACAGTGAAGTAGCCGAAAGGGCACGCGTCAACTCACGCCGTCTGGCGTTAAGTCTGGAACAGGATTCGTAATGAATGTGATAAAGAAAAGAACGTAGCTACTAGAACACTTAACTTTTATATTGTCCTTTGGTATACAGCATTCTTGATGATACAAGTGAGACTCTATCTTGAGGTACATGCAACGTTACAAATGGCGCCTTGCTAGGTCGTAGCCATTAACTTAGCTGAAGGCTATTCTAACTGTGTCTCGGCAAATGAGAGAAAGGCTTCGTCAGTGTAGTCGCTAGCAATGTCGTCGTACAACTGGGCCGAATGCTAGTACGTCTCTCGAGACCTACCTTGTGGTGGCGCTCGGTCTGCGATCCTGACAGTGGCAACACGCGGGTCCGACATGTACCGCGGCCGATTTAAGCTACCACCTAGCAAGTGTGGTGTCTGGCGGTGACACCACACAGAGCACATTTCATCTAATACAGTGAGTATCGTAGTGCCTCTCTCGAAGCCATATTGTGATTCGTGCTTGCCGCTTTGTTTCTCGGCGTGTGTTATCAATGCTGGTAATGGAATGCAGATTTAGATTTTAGACTGGGGGGTGATGCGTCTGCAGAATTCTGGAATCAGTTTTCGTTTGACGTGGACAGCACTAAGAAGTAACGTAATCAATGATAATAGGAAAAAATTAAATAAGTGTGAGAATTTTATTGTAAGAACGCCCTAGAGAATTTTATCGTAGGGGCTACATACATTCAAATTCAGATTACTTTCTAGTCGGAATCAAATGTAGACAATTTAGTAGACGAATTTTCTTCAAGTGTGTTAGCAGAGGTAATTCTGGCTAACGTGTTTTTTTTCCTTTTCTTTTTGTTGTTGTTGTGGTTTTAGGACAAAACAGAAGACGTCATAAGAGCTGAAATCGTGACTATAGATGGGCCTTTTCGTAGGGAGCGCAATTCATTTGTTTTAGACTAGTTAAGGCAGTGGTGCCGAAGCGGCACAAAACTGTAATAAATAGCAATAATGAGTCTGGAACGCTAATTAAGAAGCAACGTAGTGAAAAGGTAAAATTAACGACTGGAACAATTTTCATTTTTTTAAGTGCCCGTTTGGTAAGAGTTTCGAAACAACCGTTTGCGAGAGTAGAAAATTAAATTTTCTTCTCCATGTTGCTACGGCGAGCAAAGAGTAGAATGCGTCCTGGGGCCAGTGCTGTACCTGGTAAACCGTCGGGTATCTCAGATGACAAACGCACATTAAAGGTTTTTTTTTTGGGTCACCAGTCTTCTGACTGGTTTGTGCGGCCCGCCACGAACTCCTCTCCTGTGCCGACTTTTTCATCTCAGAGTAGCACTTGCAACCTACGTCCTCAATTATTTGCTCGGTGTATTCCAATCTCTGTCTTCCTACTCATTTCTCGATCTCTACAGCTTCCTCTAGTTCCATGGAAGTCATTCCTTCATGTCTTAATAAATGTCCTATGGTCCTGTTCCTTCTTCTTATCAGTGTTTTCCACATATTCCTTTCCTCTCCGATTCTGCTCAGAACCTCCTCATTACTTACCTTAACAGTCCACCTAATTTTCCACATTCGTCTGTAGAACCATATCTCAGATGCTTCGATTCTCCTCTGTTCCGGTTTTTCCATATTCCATGTTTCACTACCATACAATGTTGTACTCCAAACGCAAATTCTCAGAAATTTCTTCCTCAAATTAAGGCCTATGTTTGATACTAGCGGACTTCGCTTGGCCAGGAATGCCCTTTTTTCCAGGGCTAGTCTGCTTTTGATGTACTCCTTGCTCCCTCCACCATTAGTTTTTTTGCAACCTAGGTAGTAGAATTCCTTAACTTCATCTACATCAGTCCTGATAAGTTTCTCGCTGTTCTCATTGATGCTACTTCTCACTACTTTGTTCTTTCTTCAATTTACTCTCAATCCATGTTCTGTTCTCATTAGACTGTCAATTCCATTGAGCGTCATGTAATTCTCCACTTCCACACAGGACAGCAATGTTATCAGCAAATCGGATCATTGGTATCCTTTCACCTTCAATTTTAATCCCACGTCTCAACCTTTCTTTTATTTCCATCACTGCTTCTTCGATGTACAGATTGAACAGCAGGGGAGAAAGACTACACCCTGTCTTATACCCTTTTTAATCCGAGCAGTTCGTTCTTGGTCTCCACTCTTATTATTCCCTCTTGGCTCTTGTACATATTGTATATTACCCGTCTCTCGCGACAGCTTAGCCCTATTTTTCTCAGAATTTCGAACATCTTGCACTATTTGGCATTGTTGAACGCTTTTTCCAGGTCGACAAGTCCTATGAATGTGTCTCGATTTTTCTTTAGCCTTGCCTCCATTATCAAATGCAAAGTCAGAACTGCCTTTCTTGTGCCTTTACCCTTCCTAAAGCCAAACTGATAGTCTTCTAACACATCCTCAATTTTCTTTTCCATTCTTCTGTGTATCTTTTTGTCAGAAACTTGGGTGTATGAGCTCTTAAGAAGATTGTGAGTAAATCCGCACACTTTCAGCTCTTATAGTCTTCGGAGTTGTATGGGTGGTATTTTTCCGAAATTCAGATCGTATGTCGCCAGACTCACACATTCTACACAGCAACGAGAATAGTCGTTTTGTTGCCACTTCCCTGAATGATTTTAGAAATTCTGATGGAACCTTCTCTACCCGTTCTGCGTTATCTGAGCTTAAGTCCTCCAAAGCTTCCTTAAATTCTGATTCTAATACTAGATCCCCTATCTCTTCTAAATCGAATCCTGTTTCTTCTTCTATCACATCAGACAAATTTTTCCCTCGTAGAGACCTTCAATGTGCTCTTTCCACCTATCCACTCTCTCCTCTGCATCTAACAATAGAATTCTGTTTCACTCTTAATTTACCACCCTTGCTTTGAATTTCACCGAAGGCTGTTTTGACTTTCCTATAAGCTGAGTCATTCCTTCAGATGATCATTTCTTTTTTGATTTCGTCATATTTTTCTACATCCATTTCGTCTTAGTTTCCCTGCACTTCCTATTTATTTTATTCCTCAGCGAGTTGTATTTCTACATTCCTGAATTTCCCTAAACATTTTTGTACTTCCTTCTCTCATAGATCAACTGAAGTATTTATCCTGTTACCCGTGGTTACATTCTTTGTGCCTATGTTTTTCTTTCCAACTTCCGTGATTGCCCTTTTTAGAGACGACCATTCCTCTTCAGCTGTACTGCCTACTGAACTATTTCTTGTTCCTGTATCTATAGCATTAGAGAACTTCAAGCATATCTCGTCATTTCCTAGTACTTCCATATCCAGTTTCTTTAGGTACTGATTCTTCCAGTCTAATGTCTTAAACTTCAGCATGCTCTTCATCACTACTAAATTGTGATCTGAGTCTATATCTGCTTCTGGGTACGGCTTACAATCCGGTATCTGATTTCGGGATCTCTGTCTTACCATGATGGAATCTAAACGAAATCTTCCCGTATCTCCCAGCCCTTTCCAAGTATACCTCCTTCTCTTGTGATTCTTCAACAGAGTATTCGCTATACCTAGCTGCAATTTATTACAGAACTCAATTAGTCTTTCTCCTCTCTCACTCCTTGTCCCTAGCCCACTTTCTTCTGTAACCATTTCCCCCACTCCTTCCCCTACAATTGCGTACCAGTTCCCCACGACTGATAGATTTTCATCTCCCTTTACGTACTGTGTTGCCCTTTCAATACTCCCATATACTTTCCCTATCTATTCATCTTCAGCTTGCGACGTCGGCATGTATACCTGAACTATCGTTGTCGGTGTTGGTTTGCTGTCGATTCTGATAAGAACAACCCTATCACTGGACTGTTCACAGTAACACACTCTCTGCCCTACCTTCGTATTCATAACGAATTCTACTCCCGTTATACAATTTTCTGCTGCTTCTGACATTATCTTATACTCTTCTAACCAGAAAACCTTGTCTTTTTTCCATGTCACTTAACTGACCCCTACTATACCATCATTGAGCCTTTTCATTTCCTTTCTGAAATTTTCTAGTTTCCCTACCACGTTCAAGTATCTGACATTCCATGACCCGACTCGTAGAACGTTATCCTTTCGTTGGTTATTCAATCTTTTTCTCGTGGTTACCTTCTACTTGGCAGTCCCCTCCGGAGATCCGAATGGGTGACCATTCCGGAATTTTTTGCCAATGGAGAGACCATCATGACATTTTTTCAATTACAGGCTATGTGTCCTGTGGATGCACGTTGTGTGTCTTTAATGCAAAGGGTTCCATTGCCTTTTGCATCCTCATTCCGTTGATCATCGATCTTTAGGGGCAGTTTCTCACTCCAGGGACAAGAAAGTGCCCTTGACCTGTGGCTGCTCCTCCGCCCTGTTTGACAAGGCCGTTGGCAGAATGAGGGTGACTTCATACGCCGCAATTCTTCAGCCGCAAATGCTGATTACTAATCAAAATTTAAGCTGTGGTGACTTTCGAATCCAGGACCGAGAACGTTTTGAGTACAAATCCAAGACGTTACCGCGAGATCACGGGTAAAGGATGAAAACACCGATACTGTGATGGTTGTCCAACATCAGGGGTTCATCACACTGAGAATAAAGTGGTGCGGGGAAGCAACAAGGAAGTATGGTTTGCCTCGTATTGGCGGTCAAAGGTGTTATTAAAAACGGAAGTACAAAATGGTTGGCTGGGTATGAAGTACAGTCGGAAAATGTATTTGCAGAGGATGACATTGAGCCCAAATAACAGCGGTATTTCGATAAGTTCCATAAAGAGCTTCACAACTGGACTGGTGGGGAACACAGCAGAAACCAAACACATCCCCCTTTGCTGAATCATGTTAAGGTGATGTAAAATTAGTGGGAGTGCAGATGAATATACGATGCATCTATTGTCCATCTACGACCTGTCTAAGGAACGGTAGAAACAAAGGACTGTCCGGTTCGCTCTCCGTTCAAATGGTTCAAATGGCTCTGAGCACTATAGGACTTAACTGTTGAGGTCATCAGTCCCCTAGAACTTAGAACTACTTAAACCTAGCTAACCTAAGGACATCACACACATCCATGCCCGAGGCAGGATTCGAACCTGCGGCCGCAGCGGTCGCGCGGTTCTAGACTGTAGCGCCTAGAACCGCTCGGTCACTCCGGCCGGCCGCTCTCCGTGAGGTGTTGCTTAGAACGTGCAAGACCTTCCGGGATCGGACACAGCGAGCTGGCAAATAGTATGTGTGGAAGCACTAACATACATTTCTATGGTTCGTTAATTCAAGAATTTCGGGGTTTCGACGAACGGAAGACCAACGGTACTGAGGTGTGAAGTTCGAGTTTGGTGTGCATCTGCACTGAAGCGATCATTGACCGTCTTCGCCTTAATTACATATATATGGTGTCTGTTCTTTTCGAACAGTCCGAAGGAACAGGCACCACATGCATAATTAAGGCGATGATGGTCTATGATTCCTTCAGTGCAGATGCATACCAAGCTCGAACTCTTAAGAGAATCGGCGAGATGCCGATAGAAATGAGGGTGATGAGCAGGGGCATTACATCAGTAGTGTGTGGTATGAGTTGAGAATTTGGGTCTGACGGGAGGTCAGTAGTCTATGCAATTGTGATGACCAGTTTGTGTAGATGACGTAGTTGTCAGCGCATGTGCTAGTAAGCAGGAGATTCGGGTTCGAATCCCCGTCCAGGACAAATTTCCAACTTGCCCCATTGATATAAATCAATGCCCACTGGCAGCTAACGTATTTTATTCTTTTGTGTCTTGATTCATAGTGGCTGTTCTGTGTAAACATAAATATATGTACTTCATATAAACAGAAGTGAAAGACACCTCCTGAACCTCGGTCATTCTGTTCCGTCGTAGGAAAGCGGGATGGTAATGGGTGGAGCTTGAGATCACCGTCAAATGCCGGCAAAAGATGTTGGAGATATCGAGAGGATACACTTTAATACCGTTTGCAACCGTCAGACGTGATACTGTAAGAAAGAGCTTTTTACCGGCAACACAACGTAGTTTATGCCAAATGACAGGCTTGGGTAACATGGTTAAGAGAACTAAGAAAGGAGATCCAAGAGAATTCTTTGCTGTCTCTGATGATTCTGCAGCTCTCGGAGCGCATCACTCTATATTAGGCACAGTTCCCCATCGTGGGGGGGGGGGGGGAGGGGGTGGCGTTCAAAACAAAGGAGAGTACATCTTCACGCACGAATCGTGTCCCGACTTTCCTCTCTTTACCCGAGGTCTGGTGTTCGCCGTGAAGGGGAGATATTCGGGGTATTGAATCTTCAGCGTCAGAGAGGATGATGGTCGACACTGCTGTGGAATTTTGGTTTTCGAAAGTTTGCCAATAAGCAGCAAACCTTCCTGCCAGCTTTAGAAATCCGTCAAATCGTCTTGCGCATCGATTGTACGTGGTTAAGCATGCACGCGAAATGGTCACTCGGATGTGTGTCTGAGGCGATGAGCGACTGTAGACGGTGAGCTACAGCAGGAGAGCTCTAGGAGCGAGAGTGAATATATAGAATGTGCACTAAATGTAGGTTCGCCTACGTTGAGGGAGATTATGTTAAGCTGACCCAGAATATCTCCCAGGAGCGTGCCCCTTGCACAGCCTCTGGGAGAGCTCCAAGTGGGATGGTTCGCCATGACGTAGGTACGGGTACGAAAAAAACAGACAGAGTTGTTCATGTTTTACACAAGTAATTTAACGTTACATGGAGAATTCAAACTGTTGAGTGCTTCCAAACAAAACCGCCTCTTTCGTTAATCAATAAGTAGGAGCGATTAAGTTTTCTTACTCTGATTTGTGTGACTTACCGATTACGCGATAAGTCACATAAATCTGAGGACTGTAATAAATACTTACAAGGGAACCTCCCCATTGCACCCCCCTCAGATTTAGTTATAAGTTGGTACAGTGGATAGGCCTTGAAAAACTGAACACAGATCAATCGAGAAAACAGGAAGAAGTTGTGTGGAACTATGAAAAAAATAAGCAAAATATACAAACTGAGTAGTCCATGGGCAAGATAGGGAACATCAATGATAGTGTGAGTTCAGGAGCGCCGTGGTCCCGTGGTTAGCGTGAGCAGCTGCGGAACGACAGGTCATTGGTTTAAGTCTTCCCTCAAGTGAAAAGTTTACTTTATTTATTTTCGCAAAGTTATAATCTGCCCGTTCGTCCAGTGACGTCTCTGTTCACTCTAATAAGTTTAGCCTCTGTGTTTTGCGACCGCATCGCAAAACCGTGCGATTAGTAGACGAAAGGACGTGCCTCTCCAATGGGAACCGAAAACATTTGATCGCAAGGTCATAGGTCAACCGATTCCTCCACAGGAAAACACGTCTGATATATTCTATACGACACTGGTGACGGCATGTGCGTCACATGACAGGAATATGTTGTCGACCCACCTAACTTGTACACTTGGCGAATGGGTAAAAAGATTCTTCTACCTTGCCCGATTTAGGTTTTCTTGTGGATGTGATAATTACTCCAAAAAAAGTGATGAAAACATAAGAGTTTGTCACATAAACTGCAGCAAATGAATGCAACAGTTTCACAGTTGCACAGTTTTCCTGTGCTCTGTCAAAACATATGTTTTTAACGTTTTCAAATTTTTTCATGTGTAGACCGTCAAATCCTGCATATGTCCAAGCAAATCTGAACATTTTCTGGAATTTTGGAGAGCGAAGTTGATTATGTGTGAGTGCCTGAACTTTGATAATTGACACACGATCACGTAAACAATACTGCTCTGTGTACCTGTGCAGCTTCGCAAAATCATAGAATCTGTCGACTGACGTCGTTCTCTGCCTCGTGATGACTGGGTCTTGTGTGATGTCCTTAGGTTAGTTAGGTTTAAGTAGTTCTAAGTTCTAGGGGACTGATGACCATAGCTGTTAAGTCCCATAGTGCTCAGAGCCATTTTTGACTGACGTCGTTTGTTTCGATGTTTGTTTAGGTGTAGCGTCCCCGTACTACGACGCAGTTACCTCGTATCGTACGGACGGATAATAATTGTCTGAAAATAAAAAAAATTAAACTTTTCACTCGAGGGAAGACTTGAACCAAAGACCTCTCGTTCCGCAGCTGCTCACGCTAACCTCGGGACCACGGCGCTGGTGAGCTCAGACTATCCTTGATATTGCGTATCTTGCGCATGGGCTACTCAGTTTGTATATTTTGCTTATTTTTTTCATAGTTCCACAAAACTACTTCTTGTTTTCTCGATTGATCTGTGTTCTGCTTTTCAAGGCCTATCCACTGTGCAAACTTATAACTAAATCTGAGGGGGGTGCGATGGGCGGTTCCCTTGTTAGGGATTACAATTACAAATAACCAAAATTGGAACGATCACATAGAAATTATTTTGGGTAGAGCAAACCCAAAGACTGCGATTCATTGGCAGAACACTTAAAAGGTGCAACAGGTCTACCAAGGAGACTGCTTACACTACGCTTGTTCGCCCTATTCTGGAGTACTGCTGTGCGGTGTGGGATCCGCATCAGGTGGGACTGACGGATGGCATCGAAAAAGTACAAAGAAGGGCAACTCGTTTTGTATTACCGCAAAATAGGGGAGATAGTGTCACAGACATTATACGTGAATTGGAGGGGCAATCATTAAATCAAAGGCGTTTTTCGTTGCGACGGGATCTTCTCATGAAATTTCAATCACCAGTTTTCTCCTCTGATTGCGAAAACATTGTGTTGGCACCCACCTACATAGGGAGAAATGATCATCACGATAAAATAAGAGAAATCAGGTCTCGCACAGAAAAAATTAAGTGCTCGTTTTCCCTTCGTGCCGTTTGAGAGTGGAACGGTAGAGAGACAGCTTGAAGGTGGTTCATTGAACCCACTTCAGGCACTTTATTGTGAATAGCTGAGTAGTCACGTAGATGTAGATGTAGACAATCTTTCACCACCTTTTCCTTTTTATTGGAATGCAACAGTACATAACAGTGTAACATTTTTTAAGCATGAAGAACTGTTGCCCTTACGTTAGACTTACATTCTAAGAACATTTCACATCTTTGGAACGAGGTAATTAGTGAGGTCCATCCACCATTTCCAAAGGCGGGACCTTTCCTTCTGCAGGATTTTGTTCAACTGATTAACTAAAATACTGCACAGAATTTAATCAGTTGTTAGAGTGATTACAAGATTCTGTTTTATAGGGCTGAATGTCACTTCCTGGGAGCAGAGTTAAGATCTGCTTTCAGGGGCTGTAGTTTAAGCCATGTGACTGAGATAGTTGTCAGACGATTTAAGAATAGGAAGTGTCACTACCGAACAAAATATGTGAACTGGGCAGTACTACGGTTATTAAACACTGGAATCGGGAGGAAAGAGTGCACTATTATTCAATATCAAGATAACATATTATCAAGTATCAGCTACAATAAAAATTACAAAAATGTAATCAATGAAGCCCCTATAAGATTAACAGAGAAAAGCTAACAAGTGGAGCAACATTGGACCATGTTGGCGGATTATGTAGCTGTAGGGCGTAGAGTATTGTCGTGTTGTGCTGACGGCCATTGTGATGGACACGGACTCTACGTATTGACTGTTCCAGAGCACAAACGAAAGTGAGGCTGAGGGACCCTGATGGGTCCTATTTAAAAACTCGGTTCCAGCATGGAAACAATGCAGTTCGCTATTGCCACCCTAAACTACCGTTCTTGCTAAAACGTATGTCTGTCTTACCAGTAAGTTCCGAGGGAGATCTGTTGCCATTATCTGGCCGGACAGCCAACTACCTCCCAGGAAACTATCCCTGCAGTCCTGGCGTCCTTCTCCAAACCAGGAGTTTCTCTAATCGTCACCGCCGTCTTGGTGACTGCGAATAGTTATAATTTGGAAGGCGTTGCCTTAAAATTAACCTAGACCAAAATTACTCTTTACAGAGGAAATAATCCATACTAATAAAAAAAACTGTAAAATGGCCGTGTCTGTCTGTTCGAACACGCTTATCTCCAAAATTACTAGACGAAATTTCATGGGGTTTTCACAGGTGACTTGAGCGTAGGTTGGGACAATGTATAGGCGTTATTTCATCAAAATCGGTTCAGGAAGAAAAGAGATATCGTGATTTAAAGTTCTATCTAAAATCGTCGTGCCTGTCTGCTTGTTCGAACACTCTAATCTTCGACACTACTACATGAATTTTCATGTGGTTTTCACAGGTTACCTTGAGCATAGCTTGCGACAATCTATACGCTTTATTTAATCAAAATGGGATCGGGTAAAAAGAGATTATGAATTAAAGTTTTATCTGAAACTGCCGTGTTTGTCTATTAGAACACGTTGGTCTCCAAACTACTTGATGGATTTTCAAGGGATATTCACAGGTAACTTCAGCGTAGCTTGGGCAACACACAGACTTCATTTCCTCAAAATCGGAACACGAAGAAAAAGATATCGTAATTTAAATCTAAAAATCGTCTGCTCACGACGTGTTACATCAAGTAACTGTTAGGTTTTTAACTCAGTGACAGTTTTATTTTCGGACGTTCACGGAGGTGACAGAATTAAGCACCGCAATATTGTTTTTACGAATCCAAACTAACAGCGAATTTACTTGGTTAGGGTATATGGGTTTACTGATTTCGCTGTGTCTATTAAAAATACAACAACCTTCCTTCTTTCTACAGGTTTTACTTATATTTGGCTTCTTTCCTAAGAAACTTTCTAACTAAAGTTTTTTTACCTGATTGACAGAAGTATTTTCGGATGTTTACGTCACTGACAAGATTAGGCCCCACAATATTATCTTTACGAATACAAACAAACACTGAATATATTTGGTTACTATATGTTGATTTACTGATTTAATTTTGCGTATTTAAAATTTAACGACATTGCTGTGCTTCTCTCGACAGGTCGTATTTATATTCTTTGCTAGGAAAAACGAATTTATTAAGTTTCATTTGTGATTTGGGTGCCTGTTCATTAATTTTAATTTCCTTTTGTTAATGAATAAAAATGCCTATAAGACGAGCAAATCTTTCTGAATACACCAGAACGGCTAAGAGATTGAGGACTACGTGATCTCTAGAATCCAATATAGATGGTGAGGCGAGGCTTGCTCGTAACAACAGGCTGTAACTCACCCTCTGCAAACTCCTTCCGAAAACGAGGGGTAACGAAACTCTGATCGAGAGTCATGCATTATCTCGCTCCTCAGAACCCTTCACTCGCTGATGTTTAAACTTACTTCTCTCCAACGTCACATCACAGAAACGGAAATTCTGACCTGGAAGTGGCGCAGGCGAGAGAGTTTTTGTGTCCCGAGTCCTGCTTATTTCTAACAATTCACCATTTAGTTTTAAACATTATGTTACGCCATGACCGTATACAAAATCACAAAGCCAGACGATGTGTGTTACTGGTGTGATTCCTAGTGTTAGTTACTTTTCGGACGGCCAGCTCTTCGTGGCTCTCTCCCGTGTTAGTGAAGCAAACAAGCTCTGCCTTCATGTTCCCAATCACACTACTTCAAACGTTATCTACAAAGAAACTTTATAGCTTCAAAATAAATTCCATACTTACGAAGCTTCGGGTACAGCTATAAAAGAGCTAGTTTTCAGTAATTTCCCTCTCACTCTCGTCTCGGAGACACACAGAAAGTGTAGTTCCACAGCGTGTTGACTGTTCGGCTTATCATAATGCCACAGATAATGTCAGACGTACAATACTCTTCCTTATTAGTTCTTCAATAGTGAAATCACTGTTTATTTAGAAATACTGTCGCTTTGTTCCACAAATTTATGACTCATTTGGATGTAGTTCCGTACTGTCAGTAACTAAAATACATCTTTAAGCAATCTGAACTAAGTGATCAATGATGTCGAAGACTTCCTATCAAACGGAAGTTAAGGTGTCGTTCGCAGTGACAAGCCTGTTGTTCCATTTTTCAAACACATTATGTGGTGTCACCGCCAGACACCACACTTGCTAGGTGGTAGCTTTAAATCGGCCGCGGTCCATTAGTACATGTCGGACCCGCGTGTCGCCACTGTTAGTGATCGCAGACCGAGCGCCACCACACGGCAGGTCTCGAGAGACAGACTAGCACTCGCCCAGTTGTACGGACGACTTAGCTAGCGATGCACACTGACGAAGCCTCGCTCATTTGCAGAGCAGATAGTTAGAATAGACTTCAGCTAAGTCAATGGCTACGACCTAGCAAGGCGCCATAGCAATTGATGGTTATCGTGTGAAGCATGTCTCATCAAGAACGATGTATACAAATGATGGATTAAAGTTAAGTATTCCAGAAGCTACGTACTTTTCTTTATAGCATTCATTACGTATCCTGTTTCAGACCTCTCTAGCCTGCGTGAGTTTAAGCGCGTGCCTTTCGGTTACCCGTCACTGTGGACTGGCTGTCTTGTCAGTTCACAACACATTACAGCAGAGATTCAGCTTGGCAAGGATTCTACAAGTCCTTGACAGGATTCCACAAACATGTAGCACCAAATGTCTAAGCACAGGTCAAGCAACTCCCGCAAATTACGGGATGGTGGTTTACGGGCACGCAGCTGGCTCGTGATATGTGTTCCAATGGGTGCAGATCAGGCACATTTGATGGGAAAGACTTCAATGTGAGTTCACTATAATGCCCCTCGAACCACTGTAGCACTATTCTGACCTTGCAACACGGACAGTTCTCCTGCTGAAGAATGTCATCGCCGTACGGAGAGACCTGAAGCATGAAGCAATGCGGGTGGTCCACAATAATATTGACGTAGTTCACTGCTGTTATGATGGTTCGGATTACCACCACAGATCCCATGGGAGTCCAACTCAGTGTACCGCAAGCATAATTCTGCCCTCACCGGCCTGCATCCGTGGCGCGGTGCATGTTTCGTGCAGGCATTCGCCTGGATGGTGGCGTGTAAGGACCCAACCATCGATCTGGTGTAACAAGAAATGCCATTCATCCGGCAAGCGACACGTTTCTACGAGGTGTGGCTAGAAAAAAACCGGACTAGTACTGGTGAAACAATAAAACGAATGCAATAAGGCTGAAAGTCGCGTGGCCTGTCACGTGACTCTCGCTCCGCCTACTGCTCGAGTTTCATCTGCCTCCTGCACTCAGTCTGCCCGTGGCGTCTGTTTTAAGTAGTTGACGTTTTGTCTGTGCGTCGGAAAATGTTGAGTGTACAGAAAGAACAGCGTGTTAACATCAAATTTTGTTTCAAACTAGGAAAATCTGCAAGTGAAACGTTTGTAATGTTACAACAAGTGTACGGCGATGATTGTTTATCGCGAACACAAGTGTTTGAGTGGTTTAAACGATTTAAAGATGGCCGCGAAGACACCAGTGATGACACTCGCACTGGCAGACCATTGTCAGCAAAAACTGATGCAAACATTGAAAAAATCGGTAAACTTGTTCGACAAGATCGCCGTTTAACAATCAGAGCAGTGTCTGAGTTATCAGGAGTTGACAAGGAAAGTGTCGAACAAGTTTACCGATTTTTTCAATGTTTGCATCAGTTTTTGCTGACAATGGTCTGCCAGTGCGAGTGTCATCACTGGTGTCTTCGCGGCCATCTTTAAATCGTTTAAACCACTCAAACACTTGTGTTCGCGATAAACAATCATCGCCGTACACTTGTTGTAACATTACAAACGTTTCACTAGCAGATTTTCCTAGTTTGAAACAAAATTTGATGTTAACACGCTGTTCTTTCTGTACACTCAACATTTTCCGACGCACAGACAAAACGTCAACTACTTAAAACAGACGCCACGGGCAGACTGAGTGCAGGAGGCAGATGAAACTCGAGCAGTAGGCGGAGCGAGAGTCACGTGACAGGCCACGCGACTTTCAGCTTTATTGCATTCGTTTTATTGTTTCACCAGTACTAGTCCGGTTTTTTTCTAGCCACACTTCGTATTGATGCAAAGTGAAAACTCAGTGATGCTGTGCCCACGGCAATCATAACTGACGATGTCGTTCCGTCGACACAGGAGTACGTAGGGGTCGTGTGTGCGGGGCTCCATGTTCAAGCCGGCCGGAGTGGCCGAACGGTTCTAAGCGCTACAGTCTGGAACCGTGCGATCGCTACGGTCGCAGGTTCGAATCCTGCCTCGGGCATGGATGTGTGTGATGTCCTTAGGTTAGTTAGGTTTAAGTAGTTCTCAGTTCTAGGGAACTGATGACCTCAGAAGTTAAGTCCCATAGTGCTCAGAGCCGTTCGAACCATCCATGTTCAAAAGTGGCCTTTGAACGGTGTGCTCCGAAACGCTTGTGCCTGCAACAGTATTGTCCCTGTCGTCAGATCTGCCACAGATCGCTGCCTATCCTCGACTACACAGTGGGGGCTCCTCCGACCTCTACGTTTTGTGATGAGACGACGTCGTCCAACATTATACTGCCTACTCGTTATTTCAACATCCTTCAACCACTTCCCATAGGTGCTCGCGACAGTAGTACGCCAATAGGCCACCAGCTCGCCGTTTCAGTGTTTCTCGTTTACAGCCGTTGCACTACAACAGCGTGCCCTTTGTCAAAACCGCTTACCTCAGTGGATTTCCACATTTGCGGCCGGTATCTTCGCAGTAATGAGAGCCCATTCGCTCTCCTCCGCTTACATTCTTTCCTTACTGCGTTACGTGCCCGCAACACCACCAGGAGGCATTCAACCTCTCGTGGGCAGTGATCATAATGTTTTGGCTCATCAGTGTATATACTAGTTTTAAGGATTTTGTTTTATACAGAAAATCATAATTTTTGTAATATTTTGGACGTCACGCGGAAAGTAAAGCTTCGACAGCAACATCTCTGCGAAAGAGGTTGCGCTGCGAGAGACTGTTAGCAGAACCTTTTCTTGTGAGTGGAGTGCAGTCTTGGACAGAGAGAGAGAGAGAGAGAGAGAGAGAGAGAGAGAGAGGGAGGGAGGAGGAGGAGGAGGAGGAGGAGTCGAGTTGTATCTTGTGAAGATGTGTGTAGTCTGTCATATGTGCCCGCAATAATTTCCTTATATTATTTTTCATTTATGGAGAAATATTTTGTAAATTCATTCAGAAGAGTTCATAAAATTAACATACATTTTTATCAGCCATTGAATTTTGTTTTTCTTGTGCAGCACTATAATACAGAATTAACAGATAAGAGCCCTATGCAAAGATGTAAGAAAATGAATAATTTTCACCATCTTTGTGCGCCATAAAGAAGAAAGGATTAACTGCAGGCAGGTTTTTGACTGCATTCATGCTTACAGTGGATTTTAGCCCACTTTGTGTATGAAGTATAATGAAAACTATGTACAAGTGTCTTTGTTTTCAGGTAATTAATTGAACTAGGATGAGATTATACGATTATTCGCAAATCGTGACAAGTTTTTTTTTCTTTCAGATATTTAGTACATAAGAGAGAAGTGAATGACTATTGAGGTTTTTAAGATGATGATGATGCTTTTAATGATGATGTTATGAATATTTTGAGATGATTATTGGGTTTAAGAGGATTATAGTATGAGGTTGAAGACATGAACTTTATGGGGATCTTATGCATTATTTTGGGAGAGTTTTGAGAAAGTTAGTGAAGTGTTAGGGATTTTGTAGGGACTTGTGATTCTTTTATGGCTACGAAGTCTTTCGCGACGTATTTCTTGAGTAAAAATCTCTCGGTGTACATGTCGAATTACTGGGACTCTGTGATCCGGGAAGCAGTCGAAATTAGACTCAGCGATAATAACTTTAATAGAGACAACGGCTATGCACTTAGCAACACTTGGAAGAGTGCACTGGATAAAGAAAAATTGCAGAGAAAAACTTCTCGCACTTTACCTCCTGATTCAAGGGATGGCGCTGCAAGCAACGCGGGATAGCAACTATATCTATGGAAGTAGAGGGCACCACTTCACTACACGCCATATCGCTGACGTATTCCAGCCAATCAGAAGCCGTCCTTTGCATATAAAAGTGGGAACCTCGCTAGTTCACGACAGTTTTAGCCCTGACGACGACCATGGAGGTAGTGGTCGAAAGCTTGGAGTTTTATCCTGAACTGACGCGGCATGTACACCGAGAGATTTTTACTCTTGTGATTCTTTTGTTTATAAGACGTACATGGAGTTATTTAGTTTTAGTGGATTAATTTGAGGTAAAGAAGGAACAGGGGTCAGGGGTAGATTTTTGTGGAAGGATATGCTATTTGAACACTATTTTATAGAATAAGTTTTTTCTTTGCCTATGAATGATATGCAAATTTTCTTTGACAACTTGATATATGTTTGATTCATTTAACTTTTCTTTGCAGCAAATGTGATTCCACTACCACAGTTTTATTCAATAAATCATGGTTGTCTAAGCGATTTTTCCCTGACGATATTTATTTA
This sequence comes from Schistocerca nitens, assembly GCF_023898315.1. NCBI lineage: Eukaryota > Metazoa > Arthropoda > Insecta > Orthoptera > Acrididae > Schistocerca > Schistocerca nitens. Next base: position 277,596,618 of record NC_064618.1, on the reverse strand, counting down.
CATTATTTTTTATTCCAAATGAAATTTTTTTCGTTACATTTATCTGGCTATATGTCTAGCGTGCTGCTTTTTCTGATATGTAGCTTTAATTTTCCTACAATACTACATTAATTTTTTTCATTTTTTATCTGCTATTTGTTTTGAATGACTGGCAACTGACATTTTACAATAATTTTCTTTTATCTTTCTTCATTATATAGGCCCTATATATGATAGTTACGTTGTGTACGCTTATTTTTTCTTAGTGAATGGCTGTTTTATACTATGTTGTACTGACACACTATGTTTATTGTGTGTTATGTTACATACACTGCATTTGGCACTGCTACTTTCTTTGCATTTCATTCTGCCTTAATGATAGCTGAGATATATTTTCTTCTTGCTTATGACTACATTCCTTTTGCTTAGGTCCTTTACCTTTTTTTACTGTCATGTGCACATTTTATGACCTGCACTTGCACTTTTCTTTTCTTGTGGGTTAATTTAATTAGAACTAAGTGAGTATAAATGAGCTCAACTAGGTTATTGTAGTTTTAAGAGAAATAAAAGAAATACTATGTGCAATACGAAAAATATAAGAGTAATGATTACAGTGATTTACGAACTACAGTTATGTGTGTAAAGAATGTTCATATGACAGCATATACTAGTAGGGATTACAGAATTTTGTAGACAGACATGAGGTAATGGAAATACGTGAATGAAATTTTACAAAAGTTGAATGGAGAGAGAGAGAGAGAGAGAGAGAGAGATATGATTTTTTAATACAAACTGCTGATCAGCAAGTCTTTACTCTTACACGTGAGTCAACAAAAACATTTACCCAAAGATTTACACTATAACATTGCAATCCTTTCTTCCTGTCCCTAATCCAGTATAATTTTTTCCCTCATTTGGCCAATATTTATTTTCCATTACTTGTTTTACCATGCCGTTTCATTTGTTGTACTATTGTCAAATTTATGCGTTTTTATATCAAGTCTTATTTCGTGTATTACTGTGTTTTTTCTATTTCTTCTGCAGTTGCATGATGATTATTGTAAAGTTATATTATCACATCATTTTTGATGAATTACTGTAAAAAATTTTAGCGATAGGGTAATATATAAAGCAACCTTTCTTTCTCACATTTGTCCAAAACTAAAGTTTTAGTTCTTGTGTATTTTCTGAAAATGGCTTTTGAATGCCAACATAGTTCAGTGTCACTTTGTACACCATAATTTTTCTCGATGTAACTATGGACGATTTCTCATACTGGTTATTTGATATGTACTTTCTTGCACTGAGATTCAGACATTACTTGGGCTCTTAATAATTGAACAGTATTCTGAATAGGAACACTGAGTTGTCAAATACTTGTGTCATTAATGGACCTTCAATGATTGAGCAATGTTGTGATTAGGAAGTGACGTAATGTGATGAGAACTTTTTTCATCAGAACATATATATCTCTTTTTACGTTCTGTGACTGAACTATAGTAGGCTTCGAGTGACTAAACATATGACAAATGTTGACGGTACTATTTGCCGACATTACAGTGAAACATTATTGATTGATTTTCAGTTGAGGTTGTGATAATATGGACATAACAGTAGTATCCCTCTTCTCAGTCTGCCTTCAATATCTTCAGTTATACATTTTGTGTGGAAGAATGCCAGTGGGAAGTAGGCTTTCCTACTGAGGACTATTTGATAGCATTTAATTTCAACAGAGTGTACTGCAACTCATGTATTGTTCAAAATTTTGTGATCAAGAACTTTTGGTTTTCTGTTCATCGATTTTCAAACGGCATTCTACAGTGATGATTGTCATGGACTGTTAGCAACATTTTTCTTGTACAAACAGTGAATAAGTAAAGTCATATATTTTACCAAAGGACTGAGTAATACTTACCTCAAAGTATTCAAGAACTCGTATAATATGTAACTGCACGAACTGCTTTCTGCACCAGTGCATTACAGCTTCAAATATGTACATAGTACAGACCAGTAACTTTAATTTTATAATTTTCCTTTTATGTTAAATGTGATTGTTTGTTATTGTATTTTCCTTTTTTATGACTAGTGTAGAATTTTGCAGTCTAATTTATGTAACCTACAGAACTTATCCTGCAAAATTCTGGCGAGAGAGGCCGAGTGGTAATGTCGTGTTTTATAAAGAGAACTGTAATTCTGGTAATATTTTGGATATTACGCGGAAAAGTAAAGCTTCAATAGCATCTGAGTAATAATAGGTAACATCTCTGCCAAAGAGGTTGCGCTGTAAGAGACTGTGAATTAGTGATAGGCTAAACTGCCATTTTCCGATATCAGTGATATCTGTGAATGCTACTTTTCAGAATCTGTTATTCTTAACTGTGATTTGTCGCAGTTAAGAATCGTACTTAACGAATCCAGGTCTTGTATTCTTTCGCACTCTACCACTGCTATTTCTGTGATTTCTGTGACTTCTGCGATTTATCACCGTATAAAAAAGCTATACTGGTCGACACAGAAAATTGCATCTCAAGAAAACTGTCATTAGTAATTATGTTTTACATTTGTTCTTCCGTTGGCTTTAATATTGTATTAAAGAAACAACTGTGAAAATAGTTTCTAAGTGTTTCTATGAACTTAATTATTTTAAATGAAATCGTTGAAAGGTGGCTACACTGAGTCACAGCGCCAGAGATCGCGCCAAAGAGTATTATTCATCCGCCTCCACTGGCAGTTGTAGTTCAGAAGTTGCCGTGGGCAGTAGTAGTTCAGAGGTTGCCGTGGGCAGTGCTTGTTGAGAGGATGTCGATAGCAGTACTAGTTGAGGGCGTGTCGTGTGCATTTGTTTTGTTGGGCGAGACAGCAGATGCTGTTCGATTGGGGATGTTGTAATGATCACAGTGTATTTTTCGTCAATGTATATGAAGGTAACAAAAATTTTTTTTATTTCAAATTTCCTAACTAACACTGCCTCTTGGTCACAGGTTCAGTCAACAAAGCATCTGGCTTGTGTTCATGTATTAGACTGTAATTCTGGTTTCTATGTGCAATTATAGTATTTCTGGTTTTTTTTAATTACTTCATTGTAAATGGTGTTTAAAATATCTTGTCGTATAGAGGAAGAACCGTGACGGATGTGTACGTTGAATCACACTTCCACACACAGAACAGTTACACTTGTGCTTTGTTGTTTCGTAGCTTTTATAGTTGCTGGGGACTTAATTAATCAATTGCGTTAACGGAAATTTCCTTTAATTCTTTATTGTTATTCTATGCAGTCGGATTGCGTACTAATACTACTCAGGGCCAACCGGTTACGAGACTTCGTAACCGGACATACAGCTACTAAAAATATTTGCATTATATATAATTAAGCCCCCATGCATGGTTCTGGAAAATGTGAAACATCCCCCCTTGAGAGGATTTTATTACAGGAAATATTAGCAATACTACTCTGTCAGTTACATTGACTGTAATTGGTGACAGCAAAAATGTTTAATAATCCTTGTGATTTTGCAGACGTAGTTCCGACTCTGATTACTCTATGCTGTACTACGTATCTATCCACATCAAGGCTCTTGAGAGAGATAGACAGTGGAAGAGAAGAGGCAGGAGGAGATGGTAAGAGACAGGGGAGGAGCACATGGATGGAGAAAGGGGGAACAGGAGATGGACAGAGCGAGGGGGTGAGAGACGGGGCAGAAGGAGGGGTGGTGAGAGGGAAGGGGAGAAGATAGACAGAGTGAAGTCTAGAAGAAGAAGATAGAAAAAGGGAAGGGGAGGAGGAAATGGACAGAGACATGGGGGAAAAGGAGATTAGGACATATATCAAATTCTCACATATATCAAAAATGTGAAGATTCAAGACAACTCTTAGAGGATTTGCAGCTTAAAGGTGCCATAATTATGAAATAAATGTGCAGAATGAGTGATTGAACTGTGTTTAATTGAAGTTAATATGCGATCTTAAAGAAATGGTAAATAAATATTAAATGCAGTGAGTGAATAATGAAAATCTCATTTTCCCCATGTTAAGCAGTCCTATACCCGTAAATTTTCTGCCATTTAATTATTGGTGAAGACTTGTTGGGGAGTAAGATGCCTCCCTCCCTCCTTTCCCCACAATCTTGGTTTGGTGACACTGGCCTGCAACATAGCCTGAGGTCTGTTGATATGAAAGTGGGAAGTACGGATCTTCCAGTTAAATCAGGAATATTTTAAGTGCAGTACTTGAAGGTAACAGAGGAAAAACTCACTTGTGTAGGTGGTTGTGGTGTCGGCAAAAAGTTCTTGTGTGTGCAGTTGGCATACAGAACACCAGGTGTAAAATTTTTCTCCAGAGTCTTCAACTGTGTCGGAACAAAAGTGAGGTATTCATACGACTCAATAATATTGTGTTCATTTCATTACAATTATACAGAGATGTGAGTTCTGCTGTGTTAACACTGCAAAGTCCTGTAGGCATGTGGAGTATTAACCACAACTGTCATATTGGAAGCAAAATCAAACACATTTTTTAGGTTACTTGTCTCTAAATGATATTTTCAGGGGAAAAAGGCAATGTTGCTTCTTATTGGTATATTACATTCAGAGTCACAGCTGTGTTTGACCAACCACACTGGTGCTGATTGTGCATGTCGTCATATGGTCTGCACACACTGTACATCGATCTCGTGAGACACAAGGTTATTATAACGAAGTACGAACGTCGGTCAACATATGGCACTCGGCAAAGAATGTTAACTGCGCTTTTTAGTTGCTCCTTGCGACTTCTAGCCGCGACTTGTCACTGAAATCTCAGCTATTTCTATAGTATGACACCAGGTTTACAGAAAGTAGTACGAAATTTAGCCAACAGATGGCACACGGCGTTGAATGTGAAACTCTACTTGCGACAGCTAACTGTGACTGAAATTGCAATTAGATCCTGTAAAATTGTTATTGTGATAGCTGTGATTTCTCAATCACTGTGATTTGTAACAGATACGCAATTGTGGATGTCTCTATAGCTTAAAACACACATTGCACATCGCGTTGCTAGTAGTTTAAATTTTTATTTTTTAGCTAGCATAGCAGTAGCTGCAGTAGCTTGGATATAGCAGCAGCACAGAATTTATTCATTGTGCAAACATATAGGCCATTTATAATTTACTTGTGATGCAATTAACATTTCAATAGTGACATACTTTTCAGAGAGGGCATTTTTGGTAGTTATTCATATTTCATATTTTTCTTGCTGTCAAATTGCTTGTATTATTGCCAACAGAACAGTTTTCTTAAATTTAACAGTACAGACTGTACTCTCGCCACGAGTGTTCAGTACACAGTTTAATATTGTATTACTGACTAATTTTTGCATTGCTGATCACTTCTTAAGAATTACGAGATCACTTACGAACTTAAATACGAACTGAACTGTTTCTCTAATCACATTACCACACAGACAGAATACCAGTAAATATAACTATGCATCACCACGCAACAAAAACCAACTAGCAACTTTCATGGGGTACAATACTTAAGCAAAAAAGTACTTTTTACATGATGGGTCACTGCAACGTAACATAGCTCGATGAAGCTTGGACCATACATAGAAAGAACGGTTGCAGTATAATACAGAAGGTAACTGGCAGAAATACGCATGAGACGAACAGAAATCACACTTTCATCTACACACAATAATCAGACTGAAGTAACCGAAGTTTGTGATCGTCTCCCACACATTGCAAAAGGTGGGACACTTTCATTATAGATTGTGTGATCGTCACGGACAGTGGTGTGTGCTCTCTGCAACGTGTTCCCATGCAGGCCACAAGATTGGTAAAAAGTTCTTGTGGTAGGGCGTTCCATTCTTCCACCATCACGGTTGACAAATACTGGATGATCGTTGGTGCAAGTGGACGTTCTGCAATACGTCTCCCGAAAACATACCACTTGTGCTCGATGGGATTTAAGTCGGGGGAACGGGCGGGCCACTTTATTCGCCGAGTATCCGCTCGTTCCAAGTGCTCCTCCATTTACGCAGCTCGGAAAGGTCGCGCATTGTCCTCCATAAAAATGAACTGGAAACGAATACTGATTCCCAAGTATTCAAACGAAGTTGTGAAACGGATCAAAGAACTTGATTTGCTCGCTTGAAATACAATTGCAAAGTAACTTGTGTAAATAAATCAGAAAAACCATGTAATGTATAATTACATAAGGCACTGCTAACGAGCAGCCATCTCACCGCTATCCCAACCGAAGTTGCTTCATTTCTATATCACGAAACATAGCACCTATATTAAATAGTGCGACACGCCCATGCCGTAGCAAGCAGGAAAGAAAAACGTGTTCGCAGCAGAAAGAGGAATTGAAGTGTCCCTTCGTCTATAAGCCGTGCGGGCCTTGTTAACTGACGCAGTACGATTGGCTAGCTAATGTCAAGAGTCTTAGCGACTTCCTTAAAATATACTACGCGGTTTCCAACCAAAGAAAACGCTACTCTAGCTCACGGAAGAATGACTATAGGTTCTATGAGATATTCGAGGGCTTATCGATGTCGTATAAATACGTAGCATGAAAAGTGTCTATAGCAACCGGTTATCAGGCAGAAATTTGGAACCTTGAGAACGAATATGTGCTTCCGAGTGTGTAAGAGTAATTCAAATGCTGGTTTTAAGACAGTCGATAAAGCAATAATATATTAGCACAAAATAAATGGAAATGAGCATAGCGCATGGCATCGTTGGCCGGGAGGCCGCTATTGGGTTCGGCTGCCAAATGCAAGTCTTATTTCATTCGATGCCACATTGGGCGACTTGCGCGCCGGTGACGAGGATGAAATGATGATGAGGACAACACAACACCCTGTCCCCGAGTGGAGAAAATCTCCAATCGAACCCAGGCCCACTTGCATGGGAGGCGAGCAAAAAAAAAAAAAAATGTTCAAATGTGTGTGAAATCTTATGGGACTTAACTGCTAAGGTCCTCAGTCCCTAAGCTTACACACTGCTAAGGACAAACACACACACCCATGCCCGAGGAAGGACTCGAACCTCCGGCGGGACCAGCCGCACAGTCCATGGCTGTAGCGCCTTAAACCGCTCGGCTAATCCCGCGCGGCAGGAGGCGAGCACGTTACCACGCAGCTAAGCAGGCGGACAGCACAAAAATATACTTACCTTTATGAAAGGCTTTTTCCACATCAACAGTCGGTAAGCGGGTCTCTTGCTTCAATTTCGGATTTTTTTGGTGATCTATTGCGTCAGGAATACTGCGTCTGTTGTCGCTCTTCCGCTACCCCTTAATAAGCATACACGAAAACACAAAAATCACGTTAGATATCAATGGTGAGATGGCAGCATCTTGCAGCACTAACAGGGTGGTCAGGCAACGGCTTTTTGCCCACGTTTGAGACGATTGACTTCGTGAATGGAAAGCCAAATTTCGTGTAGCTATCAGAATAGAGGAAAAGACTACTGTGAATTATGTTTGGTATTGGCTTGCTATATCTTTTTGGATCCTCCCCACGACATACTACTATATTTTTTTATTTCCACCCAGGTCATAAGTTTAAATTATCAAAAACGTCTTAACAGTTTGCTGTAAAATGAAACTCTTTTTATTCAGATGAATTTTTCACTAGACATTACTTTCTTCAGAAACAGAGCATATGTACGGCTTGGGCTGAAAAATCAGTTACAACCCCCGACAGCACTAAATAGTCAGGACTGTCCAGATTAATCCCGGACATATAGTAATGTCACAATTTAAAGACAGAAGTAGAATGACCTGTAAACAGGAAATTAGCTTCTAAGTGAAATATCCGAAGACTACAATATGACTCTATCCACAAGGAAAGCTAAAACAATAGCTTTTATGGGAAGGGATTCCATCTTACTTAAGTTTGTGTTCTGCCTTGTCATGGGGGAAGACTCGTAAGGAAGGTCCACTCCATGAGCGTCTAGGGAAGTGATTCCAGTGGTGGTTTCCCGTTGCCTTCCACTGATGATGATGAAATGATGAGGAGGGCAACACAACACCCAGTCCCTGTGCGGAGAAATTCTCAGACCCAGCCGGGAATCGAACCCGGACACCTTGGCGTGACAAACCGCTGCGCTGACCACTTTTTAAAATTTTTTTTTTTTTTTAGTTCGTTGCATCTGCTCGGGGCGGACGTCGCAAGACGCCCATTATCAGCTGGTCGTTGATCCATTAACTCAGTTTCTTTATTACAGAGGGCAGCTAATCCTCTGACCAAACACGCTGAGCTACCGTGCCGGCGACCACTCAGCTATCGGGGCTGACTGGGGCACTCCATAAGGACCAAAATCGTAGTGAGCAGTCAGTACCATAACAGGTCAGTCGTTTCGGTTATCTGGGGCTGGATATCGCATAAAAGTATGACAAAGACGTAGACAAGAAAGTAGCAAAATTTAGAAACATACAAGGGAAAATAAAGATGTACTTTAGTAATAAGTTAGAAAAAGTTACGCGAGTAAAATTTTATAAAGTAACAGCCGTCCTCAGACTACTCTGCGTAGGTGACTCGTAATTTACAAGCAACAAGAGAGCAGCATCCAGGCAGCTGAAATGAGACTTCTCAAGGCTGTTCAATAGTTATACCAGAGTAGACAGATTAAGTAACAGCGACATAATGAAGGAATTAAACATGTTTAACGTAAGAAATAAACTGAAGAGAACAGAAGAATTTGAGCGAATAAATCGACAGAATGAACTGCGGCATACTACATTTGAAAGCCAGAAACTATAATCCGGTACGCCGAAGAATCCTGAGAGAGCAAAAGAAGAGGTGGGTACCGCAGCAGGGATAGGTCTAATACATCAAGTACAGTGGAAGAAGAACAAGAAGAAACAGAAAATATATTTTCAACAACACTTCCCTCTCTCTCTCTCATTAAGCCAAGGAAACCAGCATTTGAGTGACGGAGGAGCTATGTTTCCAGACTGCATGCAGAAACTGACGATAAGATGGTTGACACACAAGAACTGCTCGGAGTCTGGTCGCCGACTGACGCTGCAGTTTCTCTCATGTCAACAGAGGCGCGCTGCGAGAGAGACGGGAGGCGCTGGTGGAGGGAATGCGGACGAGAGAGATAGATAGAGATATATCTTGCTTTCAGTCTGTTACTCCTTTCGCTTAGTCATAGCTGCCGCTGCTTCATCTCTTGTAAGGTAGTAGCCAGTCGCTGCTTCCTCCACTTAACACTAATTTGTTGCATAAGTTAAGAATGAACTCACAAACTGCGATTACGGGAGCGGTCGCATTAACAACTGCAGCTATCCGGGCATGCTTCTAGGAGCGGCCCAAATTTCCATTTGTCCTGGTGTCTACCCTGCATTGTGCTTGCACCATATTACCGTGATTCCCGCACGGGGGGAGACACTTCCTCGGTAGATATCCATTAAGTACTCTAACAGTTTATTAGACATGACCAAAATGAAGAAATTACATGGTGATGGAAATGGGAGTTTTAGTTATTGCCTTCTTTCACTATCTTCAAAAGGCCTTGCGCAATGGGTGCCTAGAAAAATAATATAGTCTTTCTTTTCCTGAACGTTTCCTGTGAGATAAAACATTATTGATAGCAAGGGAAAAAATAATGCAAGCTTGGGTGTGATAACATGAAGAGTTGTTTCATACAGGCATCCTAGTACGAGAGCTTTCAGCGTACCAGCGACAGTTCGTGTGGGCAGTCTTCAATACAATGTTCGAATGGCTTGTTGAATGGAGCACAGTGACAAAGCGAAGACTGCTTGTCCACAAGCCAGGCTAAATGACACAATCCACATTATCCGGAGGATCATTTAAACACTGGTGATGAGTATAATATCACATCATACTAGGTTCTTACTGTGGTATTCAGCCCAAAGACTGGTTCGATGCAGCTCTCCATGCTGCTCTATCCTGTACAAGCCTCTTAACCTCTAAAAAACTACTGCAACATACATCCATTTAAACGTGTTTGCAATATTCATTCCCTGGTCACCCTCTTCAGTTTTTACCCTCACACTTCCCTCCATTGCCGAACTAATAATTCCACTGTGTCTCAGGATATGCCCTATCAACCGATCCTTTCTGTTAGATTATGTCATAAATTTCTTTTTTCCCCAGTTCGATTCAGAACCTCCTCATTAGGTACGCTATCTACCCACCCGATCTTCGGCATTCTTGTTTATCACTACGTTTCAAAAACTTCTCTTCTAACTTGAACTGGTTATCGTACTCATTTGACTCCTGTAGAAGACTACACTCTCAACAAATGCCTTAGAAAATACTTCCTCATCCTTGTTAATAGATATCAACAAATTCATCTTTCACAGAAATATTTTTCGTGCGATAGTCGTCTGCATTTCATATTATCTCTGCTGCGATCACCAACTGTTATTTTCCTGCACAAATTCCAAATCTCATGTTATACTTCGGTATCTCATTTCCTAATCTAATTTCTTCAGCATCATTTGATTTAATCAGGCTATACTCCATTATCCTCGTTTTAGTTTGGTTGATGTTCACATTCTAATAACCTTTGTCCAAGACACTGTCAGTTCCATTCAACTGATCTTCCAAGGCTTTGCTGTCTCCGAATGTAATCGGCATACCTCGAAGTTTTTATTTCTTTTCCCTGTATTTTATAGCCTTTTCCATATTCTTCTATGTTTTACTTTACTCCTTGTTCAATGTACATATTGAATAATATCGGTGACAGGCGACTTGGCTCTCTTAGTCCCTACTCAGCTACCAGCTACTTCTTCCCTTTCAAGTCCTTCGACTCTTATAACTGAAATCTGGTTTCCGTACAATTAGTAAATGATATCTCTCTCCTTGTATTTTACCACTACTAGGTGTTCCACATAATACTGACAACCGTAATTTTTTAAAGAATATCGAAATTATATTTCGAGCAAGTGATAGTAAACAAGACTCAAGGATTTTGAACTTCTAGCTAACTAGCATACTCCAATAGGAAATGTGTGATGACACTATAGCCGTGATTCATAGCCTGGAGTGAGCCTTTTGGCTTGCGTGTAATACCTGTGAGATCTGTGCTTGAACAAAGCCGGTAGTTGTAAAGTGTGCCTCTAGAAAGCAACTTTTGCGTGCTTGCTGACGTATAAGGGTAGGATGAAACATGAAGTCGATTTGTAGCCTACGTCTCCCAGTTGACACAAAATCGATTTCCATTCCCACTTCCTAATCTGATAGGACTGCTTTTAATAGAGCCTGATACCGTCACTAAGTAAAATACAGCGTACTAGTTTGAAATATAGCTCGGCACACTGACATTGGGTGTGGTGTTCAGAAAATGAGCGCCATCGAGGTGGTGCCTATTGTCGGCAATATTCAGGAACAGAAAAGGTCATCCTCCAAGAAGATCTGACCGTCTACTTCAGAGACAAGCATTGTAATATTCTGTTTGTTTTCTGCCTTCCATCACTGGTCGAAATTATATAGCACGCTTTAAAAAAGATATTAAGTAGTAACTCAACGAGTAACATCGATATGAGATAACGTAAAGCCATAGATAGGATGGGGTGTACATCTCTACCTACCTTCCTATGTTTTCTCTTGCATATAAGAACACTAGTGCGTATCCATTTTTTATAGTTTAAATTCTGCCGTTAGACAGAAGCGGACGCAAATTATATATAATCGCCGTTGTAGCTAACTGCACGATTAAGCCTATCTATTTGAAATTCGTCAAGATTGATTCAATTAATTACGAGAAGATCTTGAATTGCAAAAGATGTAAGATGTTATTTAATGTTAAGACGACTCTTTCTCAAATGTTCTGCGAGTCTTTCAGAGGAATATAAAGAAAAAATGTATATGAAGCATTCTATCACTATTTTAAAAATGATACTAATCCCATTTAAAGCTGCCTTCACAGACAGTCACTTTTCAGTTATTCTTTTGTAAGATCTGCTTTTCCAGGGACACAATGATCGTGAATCACAATATTTCATACTACCAGGGGAGGATATTATAGCACCATATTGCCATTGTCCCTGGACGGCCCCCGACATGGGTGCGGGAACTTCATGAGCTCCGTCTCTCATCGTCGACTGTTTGTAGGAAATAAATATGGACGCAGTTATATAACAAGCAGATAATGTTGTTACACGCTGGATTGCCTGATAATGAGTAGGAACACGTTCTCTGTCCGTTTAGCAATATGCTAGCGAAAAATTCCTTCGCCCCAAAGCAGTCGTTCGACAGTGAGGCCACATGGAAGAGTATACGTCGTAAAATTATGCTTACTACTTCGTAAAATTATGCTTACTTTATTTTGCACTTGCATTGTGAAAGCCGTCTGTATCTGGTAAACAAGAGAACCTCAAATGCAAATAATTATTCTCTGAATTGTCGTAAAGTATATATTTGCGGCAATAGCTCTACGGCGTGTCTGATGGCATGAAGTTCTGTTAAAACTTGCTTCCGACGCTGAATACGCAAAATGTCCCAAATCCTTAGTGTAAAAAAGACAGTTAAACCTAGACATTTGATCCTGTAATAAACCAGTGGTCGGAAATAAATCCATTATCTGATATATCCAGACACCCCTACGTAGTGCCGAATTGACCTCTATATGTGACGAGAGGGGAACCCGCCGGTATAAAAGGAAGTATTGTGTTGTCTGCAGAAAAACAGCAACAGCATAGTAGGTCGGTAAGTAGAGCTCAATCACACTCATGCTCATAAATTAAGGATAATTGCAGAATGTGGTGCCACACAACTTCGCACTACACAACACTGGTGCTAATGGCATAAGGCCCATAGGGAACACGCACAACACATCTGTAAGTCCACGGTATTGGTGATACGTCGAGAAAATCGTCCAGAAACACATGTGCTACAACACGCCACTGTTTCCTGCGCATGTACCCCGACATCAATATGGGAGATGATTACCATGCACACTTACACAGGCCACACAATGGGTTGACATACTCTGGATCAGGTGGTTGAGCAGCTGCTGGGTTATAGCCTCCCATTCTTGCACCAGTGCCTATCGGAGTTCCTGAAGTGTCGTAGGGGTTTGAAGAAGTGCAGCGATACGTCGACCGAGAGCATCCCAGACGTGCTCGATGGGGTTTAGGTCTGGAGAACAGGCAGGCCACTCCATTCACCTGATATCTTCTGTTTCAAGGTACTCCTACATGGCGGCAGCTCGGTGGGGCCGTGCGTTGTCAGCCGTCAGGAAGAAGGTGGGACCCACTGTACCCTTGAAAAGGCGGACATACTGGTGCAAAATGACGTTCCGGTACACCTGTCAAAGACATGCAGGGGTGTACGTGCACCAATCATAACCACACCCCACGCCTTCAAACCACGACCTCCATACAGGTCTCTTTCAAGGACATTTGACCATGTACTGTGTTCTTGACGACCGAGCGAGGTGGCGCAGTGGTTAGCACACTGGACTCGCATTCGGGAGGACGACGGTTCAATCCCGTCTCCAGCCATCCTGATTTAGGTTTTCCGTGATTTCCCTAAATCGTTTCAGGCAAATGCCGGGATGGTCCCTTTGAAAGAGCACGGCCGATTTCCTTCACCATCGTTCTCTAACCCGAGCTTGCGCTCCATCTCTAATGACCTCGTTGTCGACGGGACGTTAAAAAACACTAACCTAACCTGCGTTCTTGACACCAGGCTTTACGGGCTCTCCTGTGACCAGGGGTCAGTGGAATGCACCTTGCAGGTCTCCGGGCGAATAAACCATGTCTGTTCAGTCGTCTGTAGACTGTGTGTCTGGAGACAACTGTTCCAGTGGCTGCGGTAAGGTCCCGAGCAAGGCTACCTGCAGTACTCCGTGGCCGTCTGCGGGCACTGATGATGAGATATCGGTCTTCTTGTGGTGTTGTATACTTTGGACGTCCCGTATTGTAGCGCCTGGACACGTTTCCTGTCTGCTGGAATCATTGCCATAATCTTCAGATCACACTTTGTGGCACACGGAGGGCCCGTGCTACGAACTGCTGTGTTTGACCAGCCTCCAGTCGCCCTAGTACTCTACCCCTCATAACGTCATCAATACGTGTTCTTTGAGACATTTTCAACACACAGTCATCATTAGCACGTCTGGAAACGTCTGCACACTTACTCGCTGCACCGTACTCTGACATGCACCAACACACATCTGCGTATGTGGACTGCTGCTAGTGGCCGAGCGGTTCTAGGCGCTACAGTCTGGAGCTGCGCGACCGCTACGGTCGCAGGTTCGAATCCTGCCTCGGGCATGGATGTGTGTGATGTTCTTAGGTTAGTTTGGTTTAAGCAGTTCTAAGTTCCAGGGGACTGATGACCTCAGAAGTCAAGTCCCATAGTGTTCAGAGCCATTTTGAACTGCTGCCAGCACCACCGCGCGACGACCGCAGGTCAAATGCACCGCATGGTCATACCCCGAGGTGATTTAAACCCGCAAACCGCCCACCAGAGCGTTGTTTCACCATGTATCAGCATTATCCTTAATTTATGAGCATGAATGTATTTAGAACGTGGGCTACTATTGGATGTCATTTGAGTAACAAATCCATCAAGGACATTTCAGCTTTTCTAAAGCTGCTGAAGTCGACTCTTTTCATGTGAGTGGGAAGGCTAATAACCACAGTTAAAGCAAAACGTGGCAGTTATCATGTACTGACGGGCAGAGATGGTCGAGCATTGTGGAGAGAGGATGTACAAAACTGCAAGAAATCAGCGAACGGAATAATTCGTGAGCTCCAAAGTACTGGGTGTTCAAAAATTCTCTCCGCAGTGCTGTATGATTGTTAGCCGCGGGTGCCATATTATTGTTCGCCTGCCTGGGTTGCTTCCCTTCAAGTGGACTCTCCCAACATTCCACTGCGCCATTTATCTCAGTATTATCGTTGGTGTGTGTCGTTACGTGTTGACGTGAACGTTTAAGTTTAGTTCCTTTGTTGGTTTGTTTCGTTTTTGTCACTGTTAAAATGCTAACCATTGAAGAACGTGTGTTTTTAGTCGAACATGTGTTCAAACCTGGCGGTAAATACACAGTTTCAGTTCGTCAAACATTAATTCGGTTTTCCCGGAGACAACACTCCCACATCGCGATACTGTGTGAGATCTGATTAGCAGATTTCGAAGTACGGGTTCAGTGGACAGATGCACCGAGAAGTGGTCGTCCTAGCGCTTTGCCTGAGCATGAACTACTCGATATTTCCGATAAAATGTTCATGAGTCCGAACAAGTCAGTAAGAAAACTTGCCCATTAAATCGATGTTAGTGTCGGAACGGCTCACACAGCTGTAAGGAAAAAATTAGAACTTTTCCCATACAAAGTGACAGTCGTGCAAGAACTGAAAAATACTGATCATGGCAAGAGACTGCATTATTGTCAATGGTTCAAAAATGTCTTTCAGCAAAATGAAAGGGATATTCTTAATGAAACGTTTTTCACTGATGAGGTGTGGTTTCATTTATACGGGTACATGAAATCTCAAAATTCTCGTATGTGGAGTACTGCAAATCTGTTGTATATTCATGAGGGACCACTTCATGCTGTGAAAATATGAGTTTGGATTGCAATTTCTAGACGTCGGATTGCGGGTCCCATATTTTTCAACGAAACAATAAACACACAACGATACTGCAGTGATATTCTGTAGCCATTCATAGGGGAACTTGTGTTAAGTGAAATACTGAACGGTTATTTTCAATAAGATGGTGCAACCGCGCATACAGCTCACGTTTCAATGTCACTGCTTGCTGATGTTTTTGGTAATCGCATAATTTCATAGGGACTTCGGCCTCCATGATCGCTTGACCTAACACCACCTGACTTTTTCTTCTGGTGTGCAGCGAAAGCAACTGACTATAAAAACCGTCAAAAATCCATCGATGAATTGGAAACTACAATATCCCCTATCACTGCTTCTGTTACAGAAGAAATGTTACAGCTTGTGTTTGGAAACATGATTAGACGAATTGAATTCTGTATTCAACAGCAGGGAGGACACTTTCAACATTTAATGTGAAAATTTGTAAGTAAAAATGAATATTAAATAAATTAATAACTTGTATTTCACTGAGTTTCATTTCGGTATATTCACTACGGCAGACGGCACGCGCAGCTAACAATCATACGGCACTGCGGAGAGACTTTTTGAACACCCCGGATTACTAACAGTCCAGCTACCACAATGACTGTGCGTAGGGAGTTGGAGTGGAATACAATGAGCTGCTCTTAACCTACACTTTTCTGTTGTCAGTAGCAGGTGACACTTGCGGTGTACCGTCACTGGACGATGGATAACTGGAATCGAGTGATATGGAGTGATAAATCAGGCTATAGACTGTAGCAGCATGAAAGCGCTTGGGTTTGGCGAATGTCTGGAGAATGTTATAGGGGTGGACAAAAATATGGAGACGCCAAAAGCACAACATATTATCATGCCTAATACGGTGTTGGAAAACCATTGGCCATCAGAACATCTTTCAGTCGTTTCGGGATGGATGAAAACGGGTCCTACATGGTTTTCAAGGGAATCTTAAGCCATTCTTCCTGCGAAATAGGGGCAAGGTCAGGTAACAATGATGGAGGTGGATAGCGATCACTTACCCTTATCTCCAAACTAGGCCACAAAGTGTCGCGTAATCCCCAGCGCACACCCTTTTTACTTTATATGCAGTTTATATGTCATAAAATTTTAATTAATTTTATATTGCTTATTGTTGTGAGCACGACAGGTAAAATACGGTTCTCACTATTAGTTTCTGCAGTTGAAAATATTTTAACTTTATGCACTTTGACCTATTATGTGGGGATACGCACAACATTGAAAGATTCCCTGCTGTGGACGTACGATCTTTAATTTGCAAACTAATTTTATATAACACTGATCTGGCTTGTAAGATATGGAACATGGTATCATTACTGTAACTAATTATGGAATAAAAAAATGCTCTTTGTTACTTTCATCTCTTGAATGAACTGAAAATTACTCTTATTACCTGTAAGGAAGTTACAGTATGTCATGTTCACTATACGTAAAAGCTGCAGTGGATTTTTTTAAACATATGAACACTATTAACTGCCACGACTAACATGAGAACATGAAACTAAAAGAAATGAAATTTGATTTATATATTATTAGCCAGAACAGGCTTTGCACAGCACTCTTTGATCACACACAAGTAAAATTTTATCACTCATGAATTATTTACGTAACTGATAACATAATAGCAGGTGCCCATGTCCACCTGAAAATGACGTAATAAAATCCACAATTTCCCTCTGAAGTCTCCAGGAAACTGAAAGAGATAATTTTAATGTACCGTTACCTGCCCGCGGGAAAACTGCTTTCATTCAGTTTAATTTGAATTTGCCGCGGCAGCAGTTCCCGCGATCGCTGCACGGCTCTGCGTCATGAAAAATTTCAAATATGCTGGAAACAGCTAAGAATGTGGAATGAAATCTTGGGCAAGCTAAGCAATAAATTATTACAGGTAATAATTTTAACAATTTCTATATTCAAAAAATCAACATAAATTGAAAGTACACACCTTTTACAAATATCAGCCTCTAATGGCGTCTTTCTCGATCAAAGGACGAACGAAGGCTACCCAAGCATTCAAGCGAGCGTCACTACAACTCTAACGGCTACAAGAAGACAGAGACAGTAATGTTTTAACCTACACTATTTATAGGCAATTTAATATGCATCTTTGTAATTATTTTTAATTGTCATTGTCTGCTTCGATACATACATTCGCCCACCACAGACGTTATTTGTGAAATATAAATACATAAATGTTGCACAAAACATAAAAATGAAAAATTGTTATTTCCTTTTATACATATTCTACAACCATTCATACAATAATGAAATAATAATAATAATATAGATAAACATTTATTTTTATTATTTTTTATATATTATAACGATTTTGTAAATGTCTTGCCAGGAGACATCACAAAAGGCTGACTAATAATTACATCTGGTGACTGTGATAGCGCAGATACGACAGCCATCCTCGTGCTCACAAAAACAGCCCTGGACGATATGAGCTGCGTGAACAGGGCCCTGTTGCTTTGGAACACAGCATCACCATTTGGGAACAAACATTGCACCACGGGATGGATCTGATCAGCCAAGAGCATCTCGTAATTTTTGGCAGCAATGTGACCTTGCACAGTAACTATGGATATCACGACATGGCTGCCCAAAGTATCACCGAAGCCCGCCATGTTTCACTTTTGGTACGTAACCTCGGCCAGATGTTGGAAACAGTGTGAAACAATACCTATACGACCAAAGGACTTGCTTCCACTGCTCTATAGCCCAGGTCTCATGGTTTCGGAACAACAGTTTTCTGTTACTGACGTTTGCTTCACTGATGAATAGTTTCAGAATTCCAACTCGCCCTGCGATTTCCTGCTTACGGAGCTGTCTTCGTGGTTTTTAGACGCTGACAGTGTTAACGAGTGCGACAGTCAGCTCTTAAGCGACTTTTGCACCTTTCGTCCTCTTATTTTTCATCACAGTTGTCTTGAATGGCGATCTGTCACGATTACTCATAACTCACTTTCGTCCTTGTTGTGACTTAGCGGATGACGTTTTCCTGCTTTCCCTGCATGCGCTGTAAGCCTCTTAAAACACCAAACATTTCGGCTACCTTGGTTACGGACGCACCCACCATACGAGCACAAACAATTCGTCACCGTCACAGGAACCGTTCGTGGTCAGATACAACAGCGCATCCTGTAGGCTTGCTAGCATCTGCGTTCATGTTCAGGCATGCATTTATCATGATGTTCCCATATTTTTGTCCAACACTTGTATCTGACATCATATGTTGTGCCAACAGAGATGTATGGAGGAAGTGGTGTTACGGTTTGGGGAATTTTATCGTGGTTAAGGTGTGGTTCCGTTATCGCTCTTAAGAAAACGATAAATGCGGAAGTATATGAAATCATTTTCCGGCATTGTGCACTGCCTAGAATAGAGAATCAGTTCGGAGATGGTGGTCCTATGAGCATGACAATGCAACTTGTCACACGGCAACACCTGTGAGACAATGGTTTGTGGACAATAATATTCCTGAATTTGTTTAGCGTACCCAGAGTTCCGAGCTGATCTGGATAGAGCACCTTCGGGATGAGTTAGAACGCCCAATAACTTTTTTTGGCATGCTGCACTGCACTTCAAAATGACACAAAAAATGACACTATTTATCGACATAGTACGTTCCAAGAAGCGTTCAGTTCCTCCATGACAGCTCGTGTGTGTTACCTTCATTGCGTTCTGTCATTCTAGCTGTTAACGGTAGTTACCTCCTTGTATCGCACAGTCATTAGGGTTCCTGCCACAGATTAAGATTAGATTGATTAAGATTAGATTTTGGAAGACAGATTTGAAAGTCACTTTTAGTCGGGAATTGTCATTTTTAGAACCTTTCTTTCTCTTAGTTAACACTAGAGGATTCTACTGAGCTTACCTTTATTTATTGTATGACTTTTCGTGGCGGATGACGGACTTCGTGCAATAAACACTGAGCTGATAGAATGAAAATAAAAAAAAAATTATTTAGCTTTAAAAGACTTCGCGAGTTAATTTTTACAAGGCGGATGTACAGTTTTTAGATTCAAGGAAATATTCTCATACTGACATCTTACAGGAAATACGAACATTCTTAGGCGCGAGTTATTACGAGCGCGAGGTATAAATAATATCTCTGACTTTTCCAAAAGCTGCTGTTGTGAAACGTATGTCACACTTAACGTGGCATTGGAGATGTGTCTGATCATGGAAGGGTCGGTGATGTGTTAGAGGAATGATGAGTCAGTGGCTCTGTGACAGAATTTCATATGTTTTATCAAGTAATATCATACATAGCTACGAGGTCGGTGATGAAGTTTTATAGATGCTACTTTGATGAGATTTTAATAAAGTTACTGCTAATAGACTCCCAATTCTATAATTCCTGGCAAATAGTCATAGCTAAATAATACAGAGGAACCCTGAAGAGCATTAATAACTTCTTATGTAGAAGCTCGTTCTGAAATTTGTGATTCACAACATAATTGCTGGATGATTGTGCTCTATAAATACATTTTTAAGTGACTTTGAGGAATATGAAGACAGAGATATGCTTCGCTTTACGTATAAAAGGCGGTGCTAATGTGTGATTACTTGACTGAACCGCCACGATGCCCGTAAATGAAAGTTGATTTTTGTGTTGACGGAACCAGAGATGTTAAAGAGAGACTATAATCGATTAACAACAACGTCTATTGTATTTAAAAAAATTCGCCATTACAATCCACGAATTATAACACGCGTTTTACGTCCAGGACTTCGCAAGTAGGAACTAACCGGAGGCGGAATCTGGAAGTGCGAAAACAGCAACCTTCACGTAAGAATTATGTCAAACTGATCGGTCATCTATGACAGAGCAATGACGTCGTCAATCGCCACAACGGTCTGACGTCCACAATTTCGACGATGAATTATTTCATAAATGCATGCTGATTTATAATTATTCAGAATTTTACAGCACTTCGTCTAAGAAGAAACTTAACTTTTATTCATCGTCATTGCAGCTTTCGCTTTCTCGTCGCGGTATTCGAGTTATGCAAAATTTCTTGGTATTCATAGTATCTTCATATCGTCACTTACTGAGAAAAGTTATTATTGAAACGGCTCAGTCTGTAGAGGGAGGAGGAGGAACACTTTATGTTCCAAGGTGTAAGATGATGCACGACTGTCGAAAAATGATTTAATTGACCACCCGTTATTTTACTAGTTTTAATTATATACAGAATTTCACTCCCCATCAAACTCTATAACCGAAGAATTAACAATATCCTCCAAATAGCCGTAATATATTACACGACACGTGAACATGCAGAACGCGTGATATTTAAAAACGCTGCACGAAACACAACCTCGTGTCTCACAACTACAAAACTGTGCATGACGTTTTCTAGTGCGCATATCTTCATGTGATTAAAAAACCGGTCACTAAACTGAAATAACGACCAAGAAATATCACTTGTTTTTAGATTCACTATCCCACAGACACAACACTTTCCCTTACTATTTACAGACTCCTGCACATTCATGATTGTTCCTTGGATAATTTGGTGTCAAATGTACTGTATGTGGAAACTGGTGACTTGCTGTTAACGAATGTATATCTACTCCCCACAACTCATATAATGAAAAACTCTTAGTAATACTTAGCAGTCCTCTCGCAATTGGTGTTGTTTAAAGAAAAGATGTGGTTAGCTGTTTATTGCATTGAATTATTTATAAGATACTAGCTGAGTATCTTTCGTTGCCTGTCTATGTATTTATTCCACTCATATATTAGTCCATCTCCTCCCTCCCCCTCTCTCTGTACATCTCCTACTCCCACCTCTCTCAGTCATCTTCTCCTCCCCACTAATTCCATCTCCTCCTCTTCCTCTCTTTGCTAATCTCCTCCTCCCTCTATCTCTCTCAATCTTCTCCCCTTTTCTTTCTGTGTCCATCTCCTCCTCTTTCCTTTCTCTGTCCCTCTCCTCCTCTCCCCTCTGTCCATTTCCTCCTGTCCTATCTCTGCCCATCTCGCCCTCTCCGTGTCTGTGCCTACCTCCTCATTCTCCCTAGCTGTCTGTCCATCTCCTCGTCCTCCGTCTCTCTCCACATTATCACACCCCAATAGGAAGCTTGTGGTTCGAGTCAACTGAAGAATGGGATTCAATTCGTCGACTTTGATCAATGGCGTCATATTTTAGTCTTAGATATTAGTTTACTTTCGAGCCATAGATTATAAAGCGGTTATCTTCTGTGGCGAAGCATGTAACATTATGTGATTGCCTTATCATTTTAAATCATTTTCTAATCGAGCAGTCGCTCGGCAACAGCTACAGTTAGCAAATAATGTTGCGAGAATGTAAAAGGTGAACGACCTGTGACGTAACTTGTTTATTGTCGAAGCGCCGTCAGAGATGTAGTGAGTTATTGACTTTGAAAACCGCGGCGCGAAAAACGGACAGAAGAAGAACACTTTCACACTTTTTTTTTTTTTTTTGATGTACGAGATATTCTCGATGAACAGTTACTCATTCTTCTCTTGTCTCTTGTAACTTGTGTCAGACGCGCATGTCTTGCCGCCGTATTATTATCGTTAAAAATAATATTGTTTTAGTGTAAAGTAAATGTGTAATACTAAAAGTGCCTAGCAGTAGATTTATTGTGCGACGTGTATGTGAAAACGTCAAAGGAATTGTTTTCATTACGAGAAGTGCCAGTCAAAACGGTATCCATGTTAAATCCTTCATTGCAGTGTAAGTTCGTCTATTAATTGCCATAAATTCAGAGTTAAATTGAACTAGTGTATGGACTATTTATTTAATATAGAATCTATGCCTCACTCCTTCATGAAGTTATTTAATTTTCTTTATGTTTCTGCCAAATAGAGAGTTCACAGTCACGAATTCTTTCGTCGAAATCGGACGGAAGTTGTATGCGGCGAAATATTTTCTCCGTGCCATATTCTACTGGTAAATGCATGATAAACTACGGTCCCTTAGGAAATTCATGTTGAGCTATCCAAAAATAATTATATTTTGAATAGGCATTTACTCTCCTCTGCAATGCAACTTCCGACTGATCAGACGATCAAACAAGAAACAGCCGCACACGGTCGGCGTTCGCAAATATGTTTCCACCGCAGATTATAGCTATATGTTACAGCACAAAAGTAAACATATTGTTATAATTAGCGACTACGAACGGGGACATTTATAACTGTATGTTTATGTATACACATTACGTAAACATATCGTTATAAGCATCATAATCGTAAATAGAAGTAAATGAATGTGTTATTAAGAGACCGATATTGTGCACCTTTTTGTCGCTTGTGGTAATTAAAAAACATTCGTGTACATGTTTTGAATTATACCTCCGTCTGGCTCTGAGCACTATGGGACTTAACTTCTGAGGTCATCAGTCGCCTAGAACTTAGAACTAATTAAACCTAACTAACCTAAGGACATCACACACATCCATGCCCGAGGCAGGATTCGAACCTGCGACCGTAGCGTATACCTCTGTCTGAAAGTGAGTGGATACAATTTCTGTTTGCTCTGCAGCTGAATAGTGTTTTGTACTATGTAAGTCAACTGAAGAGTGGAATACTAATACTAGCCAAACCAAAACAAGCGACGCACGTAACACTGGAATTACGTACTTCACCTGAACTACGAAGGTTGTATCCTGTTTTTCAGCTGACCATGTAGGTACTCCATGCCAGTGTTACGTATCTCACTTTTTTTGCATTTGCTAGCGCTACTATCCTATCCTACAACTGACCTATATAGATCAACTGAAGAGTAGGATACCAGGCTTTTCTACTGTGAAAAAAGTAATATACGTAACATTATGTTCGAAATATGGATGTACATGATATATGTCCACGATCTGATTTCTCTGTACTACAATCTTTTGTTTCTCAACATCCGTCTATGCTTTTAAATCTTTGCAGTCTGTGGTAACGTTTGACGTTTTGGGTCAAAGCGGACGGATTCTACACCGTTCTTCAGCATTCCCGGCGGTTCTTAGCTCTACAGTATTTCTTTCCCGATTGTAACTAACATATATACCAAATTTTATTGAAATGGTTCCAGGAGTTTAGGATGAGCATTTCACCGGCAGCTTTGCTCGCATATGCACATTATAAAGGCACATTTGCATGCCGTGCGTGAGTTTCCTCGGAAACGCGAAATCTTAATTAAATAATTAATCTCTGACAAATAAATAAAGCCTATGGCACATAACTGCAGCGCTATGTCGCTGATAAAACAAAATACAATTAGGATACTCTTATGTTTCATTAAGGGGAGAGGTCTTGTACAACGACTGGTGCGGGAAGCACGTGTATCTTATTGACTGGCACACCGCCATATTTGATATTATATAAGAACACTGCGAGTTGCAATCTTACTAGGCACTCGATTCTGTAAAGAATTTATATTTATGAAAGTAAGTAGAATTATTTAACTGTAGGCTTATTCGTTGAATATATCTGATTTAACTAACTGTGTAAACTTTTTATGTTTAGTAGACAGTCACCTCTGTACGACGTATTGACATGGCTGGCAAATTATTCTAATATTGAGATTTAGATTTGAGTCCGCACCTACCGCAGCAGTCTTTGGAAACGATTTAAATACGAAGTCCGATTATTTGAATCACATTTCACGGTCAACTACGAATAACATTGCATTTACGAAAAAGCCATTGTCAAGCATCTGATACCAAATAATTAAACGTCCACGTTCCAGATAAGCAAATATTAATTACAACCAATCACTATCATACATATACAATAATTAATATAATAATTATTATTTTATTTTATTTATTTATTTTATATTGGCGACCGTGACAGGACGTTGTTCAGTTTGTCATTTGTTACATTGTTCTCTTTGTTTCATGTGAAAAATCAACTTTCTGGACCTGGAGGTGAATGTACGAGAAATAACAAAAATCTGAAGATATTTTCCAATTCTAAAATTTTGCGGGAAGACGCAATGAAGCTTCCAGAAAAATAAGGAAAGACGCAGCATCTTTGCATTGGCAGGCTTGACCAGGCGCATAATTCAGTGTATTAGCTCTTCAGTAGATTCTGTAGTATTTCTTTCGCGCGTAGCAGGTTTCAGTGATAAATTTCATTCTCAGTGCTTTTCCTTAAACAATAACTTCTGCAACAATACCAATACACGAGTGTACAATATGGCCGACTTCTGTACGATACGTTGTAACATGGCCAGCAGCCATTAAGAATAATCCGATATTCAGTTTACATTTTTAAATTAACAAACAGCCTTTATTGCTACGAGCGATTCATGTTCAACTGCATTTTATTTTAAAACCAGTGTCAAACTTTATTTTCTTGAGGCATACCATACGTGTGGCATGGTCATAACTAGAAAACAATACGCAAAGATGGAACAGCAAAGACATACTATTCAGACGCAATCCGACTCGGACGAGAGACAAATGTTAGAAAATGACTTTACGACAGCAACCGGTAGTGACGATTCATCAAATATTGACGCAAGTGTTAACGGAAATTTTGACAATAGGCCGTCCACCACAAAAATTTCAAAGTCACAGTCAGAGCCCATGTTAATACATGACGTCACGTCTAATGACGCGGCGGGGGCAGAGACCTTGCAAACAGTAAACATTGCCAACATGTTACAAATGCTAATGAAACAAAACGCAGAAAATATGGCAACCTTAAGGATGCAGAACGCGGAAAACCTGGCAACCTTAAAGACACAAAATGACGAAATTAAATCTGACCTCATAGCAATCAAGGCATGTAATGACACTTTATGTAAACGTGTGGGACTTATAGACGCCACACTGACCAAACAGATGACTGAACTCAGTACGAAATTTTCCAAGCTTAATACGAGACAAGAAAAGACTACAAATGACGTGGCACTTTTACAGACACAAGTAAAAAACCTTAATGTCACGTGTGAAGCTCTTACTGAACAAATTCAAACATATCCTTCAGTACATGACAACCTTGAAAAACGAATTACTGATGTGCAGAATAAATTTGGCGATGATGAACAACAACTGACTGACAGATTACAATCTGATGCCACAGCTCTCAGTGTACATGAACGTATAAAACTACAGGAAGTGTTATCCAAATATTTACAAGTTTTTACCAAACGATTAGGTGTTATCAACACGTATGTGTACAAGATTGAAGTTAAGCCTCACAAGATCTTCTACCACAACACATATAACGTACCGTTATCTCAACGACCTGCTGTGTGGCGAGAACTAAAACAAATTACAACATAGATTATAAGTAGTATAGAAATTTTCATTTCAGCGGTTCCAGTGACGCAGTTGAAGACAGAAGAACTTTTCTTTCAACGCCGCGGCACTACCAAGAAGACTGAATATTAAGGTAAAATTTATGATTACGTAGCAGTGAATAATATATTAATTTTTCACGGAACATTTGTGACTGTAGGTACCACTGACTTAGTATGACACCTGACGAACCGACAGACGTCATCTGTGAAGCGATCTTTTACTTCGAGAAATAGATTAGACGCACATCTCTCAGCAAGAAAAGCATCTACCAGTAGCCAAGGCCACACAGACACTATACACACACGCACAAAACGCGAGGAATCTAATAGTTTTCCGTCTCTTATTATTTTGAATATTTATTGAGTAGTGAAAAAGCCTGGTCTTGCCTACTGATGTAATGAATGTTGTGTCTAACCTACTTTAATTTCAGATGACATCACAAAAAAAAAAAACATCGATAAAATCCCAGCAAAACTGTTAAAGAGAAAGTAAATATCTGCAATTCATGTAATCAAATGTGACATAATGTAATAATTTATAGCTATGTAATGATGATGTAAACATGTTTATGTGTAACTGTATTATGTTTATGGTAAGAAAATATGTGACGTGTATATGTATGATTACTTATGTTTTTTTAAAAAATGATGTATAATGAAACTGTTACTATGTGAAAATTTGAACGATAACGAGTGCCAAAATGTGAAAAACTTTTGAAAAAAAAATTGCATAGTGAACCACTGTTCACGAACATTAACGTACATTACTAAGTCCGCAACTACGCAGAAACCTATGTGAAAGAAACTGTTAATGACATTCATCATGCATCGTACCTCTGTAAACGCGATGAACGATTTCTTTGATAAGTAAGTACGAACATTTAGGTGAGCTATATTCAGCAAAAAACTGAAAATGTGAAGTGCGTAAATTGGTGCATCGTCTAGTGACATTACTACAGTACCTAACTTCAAGATGTTAACTGGATTAAATGGTCACAACGTGCCTGTCCAGAAAACAACACGACGAGTGGAAGAATTTTGGTTGGAACTTCAGGGAATGGAATGTTCTCGAAATTTGACGGACACACTTACCTGGACTGTCCAAGGATCGACGCCAGCTATGTGCCGTCCGAGGTTCTGCAACCAAGCTTCCACGGAATATCGAAAACGAACTGCATATGGACCAATTACTCGACGGGTCACGTCTGATCTGTAATAAACAATGCTTTTTGTCACAATGAACTGCATCACAACGACTATAATGGAAATAGGAAATGGACATGCTTATGTATGAATTACGTTGTTATACAGCGATGTTACTGTGATCAAAAAACTTTACCACGACGACACTAACCTGTGAAAAATTATTGTGCAGCAGATGAATATAAACTGTAATAACGACACGATGTGTATACGTCAATGCACCTGAAACAAAAAGACATTTTTCTTTGAAGCATTTCAATGCAATACTATGTAACTAAGAACATTCAACAATCTAAAGTTGTATTGTATTATAACAAATATTGTAATTTTAAAACTAAGTTACCTGTCATAGAATGTACTCTTCATATGTAATCTTGGCGGAATATTTCCTCTATGCAACGACTAAGAAACGCGCGCGCACACGAACAATATGAACTGCAATACTGTGCCGCGTGATCTAAATTTACGATATAACGGCAGTGCCGGAGTCACACAGACGCTTCTGCGCATGCGTGCACTCTATTTTGCCAACATAGAACTTTTACGGCGCACGCGCGTCATTCAAATTTTGTGTATAATATACTGTATAATGTATGTCCCCCCCATGAACCATGGACCTTGCCGTCGGTCGGGAGGCTTGCGTGCCTCAGCGATACAGATGGCCGTACCGTAGGTGCAACCACAACGGAGGGGTATCTGTTGAGAAGCCAGACAAACGTGTGGTTCCTGAAGAGGGGCAGCAGCCTTGTCAGTAGTTGCAGGGGCAACAGTCTGGATGATTGACTGATCTGGCCTTGTAACATTAACCAAAACGGCCTTGCTGTGCTGGTACTGCGAACGGCTGAAAGCAAGGGGAAACTACGGCTGTAATTTTTCCCGAGGGCATGCAGCTTTACTGTATGATTAAATGATGATGGTGTCCTCTTGGGTAAAATATTCCGGAGGAAAAATAGTCCCCCATTCGGATCTCCGGGCGGGGACTACTCAAGGGGACGTCATTATCAGGAGAAAGAAAACTGACATTCTACGGATCGGAGCGTGGAATGTCAGATCCCTTAATCGGGCAGGTAGGTTAGAAAATTTATAAAGGGAAATGGATAGGTTAAAGTTAGATATAGTGGTAATTAGTGAAGTTCGGTGGCAGGAGGAACAAGACTTTTGGTCAGGTGAATACAGGGTTATAAATACAAAATCAAATAGGGGTAATGCAGGAGTAGGTTTAATAATGAATAAAAAAATAGGAGTGCGGGTTAGCTACTACAAACAGCATAGTGAACGCATTATTGTGGCCATGCCTACTACAGTAGTACAAGTTTATATGCCAACTAGCTCTGCAGATGATGAAGAAATTGAAGAAATGTATGACGAGATAAAAGAAATTATTCAGGTAGTGAAGGGAGACGAAAATTTAATAGTCATGGGTGACTGGAATTCGTCAGTAGGAAAAGGGAGAGAAGGAAACATAGTAGGTGAATATGGATTGGGGGGAAGAAATGGAAGAGTTTCACTTCGTAAGCTCTTTTCTAATTATTTTGTTTTATTATTATTACTTGCGTAACAACGCATATACGAAAAGAGCCGCGAAATACTTTTTATTAATGCTGTGCCATGAATTTCTTTATGATCATTAATTTTCAACAAAACAGAATATATTGGGTTCTTATTGTTCTGTATCTGGCTTTCTATTAAAGGAACATTTTTTCGTTACTGTAACTCACTATAAAAGTCAACATATCTTCCCTACTTTATAGTTATTGAAAATGTTAATGAAAATTGCTTTGTTATGAAATACTGATGTTACAGTTCGCAATGATTGTTCATCAAAATAATTTTGCAGTGGATTTTTTGTTAACAGTAAAACACCAATAATTACCACGACTAGCACAAGAACATGAGACTATTATCGGAGAAAAATACGTTTTTTACTATAAGGTTAGCCAGACCAGAACTAAGCATAGCAAGATTCCTATTATATTACGAAGGTAAATTATCTTTTTTGTACTGTTAGTAATATATTATCAGCAGCCCGCGTCAACCTGCAAAACACATAATAAAATCTGCTGCTCTGCTCTGCAAGTCCGGAAGCTGAAAGAAATAATTTTATTTCACTATTACCTTCCCGCTTCTTTGCGGTATGATAGATTTCATTTAATGCAGTTTGAATACGCCGCGGCAGCGGCTCGTTCGTAGCGCAGCTCTGCACCACGGATAATATTTAAATAACTGAAAATGTCTCAAAAGGATGGGATAATATGCTAAGCAAGCTATTACAAGTAATAATGCAAGGTTTCATTAAATAACTCTATTGAAAACATTTAAATATGTTAACTATTACACACCTTTAAAATGAGAACGTAATGACGTACATCTCTTAATCTTGACAAAAGAAGGCTACGCTAGCGTACAATACAACGTCACAGGCTATCCTACTCGCTTAACTCCAAGAAGAAGACAGAGAAATTAATGTTCGTTCTGTATTATTTATACTAATCACACATTCTCATCTTTGTTTGATATTTATCGTCTGTGGCGGTTTCAGTACTCGCCGACACAGATATTATCTAAAATAAATAATAAAAAAAGTACATAATTCCATACAAGACCAAAACATGATACACAATGTTCTTTCTTTTTATCACATAATATGTCTTTTGCTACGAGACGTTACATGAGGAAGCCGCCTTGTAGAATTTGCACAGAGCATAACTTAATCATAGCTAACACTTGGTTCAAGAATCATAAAAGAAGGTTGTATACCTGGAAGAATCCTGGAGATACTAAAAGGTATCAGATAGATTATATAATGGTAAGACAGAGATTTAGGAACCAGGTTTTAAATTGTAAGACATTTCCAGGGGCAGATGTGGATTCTGACCACAATCTATTGGTTATGAACTGCAGATTGAAACTGAAGAAACTGCAAAAAGGTGGGAATTTAAGGAGATGGGACCTGGATAAACTGAAAGAACCAGAGATTGTACAGAGTTTCAGGGAGAGCATAAGGGAACAATTGACAGGAATGGGGGAAATAAATACAGTAGAAGAAGAATGGGTAGCTCTGAGGGATGAAGTAGTGAAGGCAGCAGACGATCAAGTAGGTAAAAAGGCGAGGGCTAATAGAAATCCTTGGGTAACAGAAGAAATATTGAATTTAATTGATGAAAGGAGAAAATATAAAAATGCAGTGAATGAAGCAGGCACAAAGGAATGCAAACGTCTCAAAAATGAGATCGACAGGAAGTGCAAAATGGCTAAGCAGGGATGGCTAGAGGACAAATGTAAGGATATAGAGGCTTGTCTCACTAAGGGTAAGATAGATACTGCCTACAGCAAAATTAAAGAGACCTTTGGAGAGAAGAGAACCACTTCTATGAATATCAAGAGCTCAGATGACAACCCAGTTCTAAGCAAAGAAGGGAAGGCAGAAAGGTGGAAGGAGTATATAGAGGGTTTATACAAGGGCGATGTACTTGAGGACAATATTATGGAAATGGAAGAGGATGTAGACGAAGACGAAATGGGAGATAAGATACTGCGTGAAGAGTTTGACAGAGCACTGAAAGACCTGAGTCGAAACAAGGCCCCGGGAGTAGACAACATTCCATTAGAACTACTGATGGCCTTGGGAGAGCCAGTCATGAAAAAACTCTACCATCTGGTGAGCAAGATGTATGAGACAGGCGAAATACCCACAGACTTCAAGAAGAATATAATAATTCCAATCCCAAAGAAAGCAGGTGTTGACAGATGTGAAAATTACCGAACTATCAGTTTAATAAGTCACAGCTGCAAAATACTAACGCGAATTCTTTACAGACGAATGGAAAAACTGGTAGAAGCGGACCTCGGGGAAGATCAGTTTGGATTCCGTAGAAATGTTGGAACACGTGAGGCAATACTAACCTTACGACTTATCTTAGAAGAAAGATTAAGAAAAGGCAAACCTACGTTTCTAGCATTTGTAGACTTAGAGAAAGCTTTTGACAACGTTAACTGGAATACTCTCTTTCAAATTCTGAAGGTGGCAGGGGTAAAATACAGGGAGCGAAAGGCTATTTACAATTTGTACAGAAACCAGATGGCAGTTATAAGAGTCGAGGGGCATGAAAGGGAAGCAGTGGTTGGGAAAGGTGTGAGACAGGGTTGTAGCCTCTCCCCGATGTTATTCAATCTGTATATTGAGCAAGCAGTAAAGGAAACAAAAGAAAAAATCGGAGTAGGTATTAAAATTCATGGAGAAGAAGTAAAAACTTTGAGGTTTGCCGATGACATTGTAATTCTGTCAGAGACAGCAAAGGACTTGGAAGAGCAGTTGAACGGAATGGACAGTGTCTCGAAAGGAGGATATAAGATGAACATCAACAAAAGCAAAACAATGATAATGGAATGTAGTCACATTAAATCGGGTGATGCTGAGGGAATTAGATTAGGAAATGACACTTAAAGTAGTAAAGGAGTTTTGCTATTTAGGGTGTAAAATAACTGATGATGGTCGAAGTAGAGAGGATATAAAATGTAGACTGGCAATGGCAAGGAAATCGTTTCTGAAGAAGAGAAATTTGTTAACATCGGGTATAGATTTAAGTGTCAGGAAGTCGTTTCCGAAAGTATTTGTATGGAGTGTAGCCATGTATGGAAGTGAAACATGGACGATAACTACACTCCTGGAAATTGAAATAAGAACACCGTGAATTCATTGTCCCAGGAAGGGGAAACTTTATTGACACATTCCTGGGGTCAGATACATCACATGATCACACTGACAGAACCACAGGCACATAGACACAGGCAACAGAGCATGCACAATGTCGGCACTAGTACAGTGTATATCCACCTTTCACAGCAATGCAGGCTGCTATTCTCCCATGGAGACGATCGTAGAGATGCTGGACGTAGTCCTGTGGAACGGCTTGCCATGCCATTTCCACCTGGCGCCTCAGTTGGACCAGCGTTCGTGCTGGACGTGCAGACCGCGTGAGACGACGCTTCATCCAGTCCCAAACATGCTCAATGGGGGACAGATCCGGAGATCTTGCTGGCCAGGGTAGTTGACTTACACCTTCTAGAGCACGTTGGGTGGCACGGGATAGATGCGGACGTGCAATGTCCTGTTGGAACAGCAAGTTCCCTTGCCGGTCTAGGAATGGTAGAACGATGGGTTCGATGACGGTTTGGATGTACCGTGCACTATTCAGTGTCCCCTCGACGATCACCAGTGGTGTACGGCCAGTGTAGGAGATCGCTCCCCACACCATGATGCCGGGTGTTGGCCCTGTGTGCCTCGGTCGTATGCAGTCCTGATTGTGGCGCTCACCTGCACGGCGCCAAACACGCATACGACCATCATTGGCACCAAGGCAGAAGCGACTCTCATCGCTGAAGACGACACGTCTCCATTCGTCCCTCCATCCACGCCTGTCGCGACACCACTGGAGGCGGGCTGCACGATGTTGGGGCGTGAGCGGAAGACGGCCTAACGGTGTGCGGGACCGTAGCCCAGCTTCATGGAGACGGTTGCGAATGGTCCTCGCCGATACCCCAGGAGCAACAGTGTCCCTAATTTGCTGGGAAGTGGCGGTGCGGTCCCCTACGGCACTGCGTAGGATCCTACGGTCTTGGCGTGCATCCGTGCGTCGCTGCGGTCCGGTCCCAGGTCGACGGGCACGTGCACCTTCCGCCGACCACTGGCGACAACATCGATGTACTGTGGAGACCTCACGCCCCACGTGTTGAGCAATTCGGCGGTACGTCCAGCCGGCCTCCCGCATGCCCACTATACGCCCTCGCTCAAAGTCCGTCAACTGCACATACGGTTCACGTCCACGCTGTCGCGGCATGCTACCAGTGTTAAAGACTGCGATGGAGCTCCGTATGCCACGGCAAACTGGCTGACACTGACGGCAGCGGTGCACAAATGCTGCGCAGCTAGCGCCATTCGACGGCCAACACCGCGGTTCCTGGTGTGTCCGCTGTGCCGTGCGTGTGATCATTGCTTGTACAGCCCTCTCGCAGTGTCCGGAGCAAGTATGGTGGGTCTGACACACCGGTGTCAATGTGTTCTTTTTTCCATTTCCAGGAGTGTAGTTTGGACAAGAAGAGAATAGAAGCTTTCGAAATGTGGTGCTACGGAAGAATGCTGAAGATAAGGTGGGTAGATCATGTAACAAATGAGGAGGTATTGAATAGGATTGGGGAGAAGAGAAGTTTGTGGCACAACTTGACTAGAAGAAGGGATCGGTTGGTAGGACATGTTTTGAGGCATCAAGGGATCACAAATTTAGCATTGGAGGGCAGTGTGGAGGGTAAAAATCGTAGAGGGAGACCAAGAGATGAATACACTAAGCAGATTCAGAGGGATGTAGGCTGCAGTAGGTACTGGGAGATGAAGAAGATTGCACAGGATAGAGTAGCATGGAGAGCTGCATCAAACCAGTCTCAGGACTGAAGACCACAACAACAACAACAACAATGTATGTCATGTAAATAGTTGTAGATAACTTAGATTTTCTTGTGCCTTTAGGTGAATTGCTCGCCTGCAGGTGTGTCCTTTCGCCTCGCAATTCAGGGGGCAATATAAAGGCACATTTGCATGCCGTGCATGAGTTTCCTCGGAAACGCGAAATCTTAATTAAATAATTAATCTCTGACAAATAAATAAAGCCTATGGCACAGAACTGCAGCGCTATGTCGCTGATAAAACAAAATACAATTAGGATACTCTTATGTTTCATTAAGAGGAGAGGTCTTGTACAACAACTGGTGCGGGAAGCACGTATATTTTATTGACTGGCACACCGCCATATTTGATGTTATATAAGAACACTGCGAGTTGCAATCTTACTAGGCACTCGATTCTGTAAAGAATTTATATTTATGAAAGTAAGTAGAATTATTTAACTGTAGGCTTATTCGTTGAATATATCTGATTTAACTAACTGTGTAAACTTTTTATGTTTAGTAGACAGTCACCTCTGTACGACGTATTGACATGGCTGGCAAATTATTCTAATATTGAGATTTAGATTTGAGTCCGCACCTACCGCAGCAGTCTTTGGAAACGATTTAAATACGGAGTCCGATTATTTGAATCACATTTCACGGTCAACTACGAATAACATTGCATTTACGAAAAAGCCATTGTCAAGCGTCTGATACCAAATAATTAAACGTCCACGTTCCAGATAAGCAAATATTAATTACAACCAATCACTATCATACATATACAATAATTAATATAATAATTATTATTTAATTTAATTTATTTATTTTATAACATGTCAAATATATTTCACACATTTTTCATATGTATTTGTACAATTTTCACCTTTATATCTGGTGAATTTCGTCCTGCAGTTTCATTTTCACGCCGTTTACCGTTTATGACGTCGTATTTCTTGAGTTATGAGCTGCACAATAGCTGTATGTGCTGTAACGTCTAGTAATAAACAAAGACAATATATTGTGTAATAATGAGAATATTAGATGTGTCATATTGTGTCATTGTGTAAAATTATGTATTTTTTCTTTATTATTTATTTCTGAGAACGTCTGCGTCGGCGAGTAATAAGACCGACACAGAAGATAAATGTTGTACAGAGATCACAAAATGAATTAGTATATAATGCATGATGTAAAGTAAAGTCTTTGTCTTCTTAATCTGGAAGCTGTGAGAGAAAGATCTCCTGTTGTTGTCGTAGAGAGCGAGAAGGTAGCATTCTTTTGTCGAGATTGGGAATTGTACGCCATTACGTGTGCATTTACACAGGTCTGTAATTGTTGAGATATTTAAATGTTTCAATAGAGTTGTTTAAATGAAAACGTGTATTATTTAATTGTTAAAGCTTGCTTGCCTATTATCCCATCCTGTTAAGATATTTTTCAGTTATAAAAAAAATTATTATCTGTGGAGCTGAGCTGTGTGGAGAAAGAAGAGCCGCTGCCGCGGCGTATTTAAACGACTTACAATATCGTCGAGTATACCGCAAGGAAGCGGTAAAATAATAGTAGAATAATATTATTTCTTTTAGCTCCCAGACTGGCAGTGAAGATCAGCAGATTTTATGATGTGTTGCAGGTTGACGCGGGCTGCTGATAGGATATAAATTACAGTGCAAATAATTTAATGTACTTACCGAATCTGATAGGAATCTTGCTGTGCTCCGTTCTGATCTGGCTAAATTTTATAGTGATAACGTAATTTTCTTTAATGAGAGTCTCATGTTCTTGGGCTAGTCGTGGTATGAAACAGCATTCTAGTAAGAAATAAAATCCACTGCAAACTTGTGTTTTTGAACGATTGTACGAACTGTAACATCAGTGATCATAAAACAGTAATTTCAACTTTGAATAACTATGAAGTAGGAAAGATATATTGATCCTTAGCATGAGTTGCAGTTACTAAAAATCGTTCTTTAAATTGTAGGCCAGATCCAGAACAATAAGACTTCCATAGTTACATTTTATTTTACTAAAAGGTAACGATGATAAAGAAATTAAAGGCACAGCATTGTTAAAAGAATTTCTCGTCACTCTTTCCATATATGCGTTGTTACGCTAATAATAATAATTAAAAAATAAATAAATGAACCAAAGAGACTGACAATTTATAAAAACAATTAACGAAAGAGTAGTCAGGACGGGAAACTGTCGCCCAAAAACGCGGGGCTCGAATTTGCAGTGGCCACAATTATAAAATTTTATGTATTTTTCTTTCAGTGTCTATTGTTATGTATGTATAGATATATATGTATTTAGTGTTAAATGTATGTATGTATATCATGATCTATGCTATGTATTAATGAATGTGCAAACACTCTTTCATGACAAAACGCACTACTGCAAGCGAGTCGGAGAAGACGATCCTGATAGTACTGAGAAGCTCTAACGACTACGTAATCCGGGGGGCAGCCGAACCCCGAGATAAGATAAATTAAAGGTAAGACTACAGTGTAGTTGTCCTGTTGGTAGAAGTTGAGCTCCAGTGGAGTAATCTCATATCGCTAGTGGTGTGCATATTGTACGTAGTTTGATGTTAGTATTTGTGACAGGACAAAGTGGTGGTAGATAGTAATTTTTAGTGTGCAGTGTAGTGTATATAAAGTGATGTATTTTGTGTGCAAGGGGAAAAACTGTTAGATTTTGTGTTTTAGTAAGCAATTTAGGAATATGGTTAAGTTGCGTAGTCAACGTCCAAGCAATATGGATACTGAGGAACAACAATTAGCTAGTGAAGGAAATGTGGAACCGGGTGCCTCAAGTAGTACTAGTACTCTCTTTGAGGATATAACAGGCGAAAATGGGGGGGCAGGGGCACAGGAAGTAGTGCCTCCGCCCACTAGTCATCAAGTCGATGTAGATAAAGAAATTGTACCACCACCAGAAAAGCAGGAACCAGAGAGTGGTAATCTGCCTGGTGGGTATTCAATTCAGGCTATATTAGAGCGTGTGCTAAATTACCAGGCAGAATTTGCGCAACAGCAAGCCGAGCGAGATCGCCAGCAAGCTGAGCGAGATCGCAGGCTAGAAGAGCGAGATCGCCAGCAAGCTGAGCGAGACCAGCAACTTGTGCAATCGATAGAAAGTATGAAAAAAGAGATAGCAGATATGAAAAAGAATTATGAGTCGATACCTAGGGCCGTGCAGGAGCTGACTGAACAGGTCAACAACCTGCAAGTAGCAAACACTAACATGGTAGACGAAATAGGTGTATTAGCCAACAGAGTAGAAAAGCTCGAAATAGATTCCACACAGCTTGTAGAGCAGAAGTGGAATGAACAGGCAAATAAAATTGAAACAGAATTTAACTCATGGCTAGAAGTGAAGGAGAGTGAGATTGACACGAATATTAAGTCTAAAGTAGAAGCAGCCATAGCAAATAGAGATTCTGAATCATTCAGTACCGCAGTAAATAGTCAAGTACAGAATGATGTGCAAACAATTAAACAAATACTCAGTGAGGATATTCCGCAGTGGCAAGTGAATGTTAACAAACGGATATCCGAACTGGAGAAAGGTTTAGCACAAAGCAGGAAACATGTGGAACAGGAACCTCTGTCGCCAAAAGCCCATGGTTTTGGCAACGCACAAACTTATATGCGATACAACAATGGGGAATCTGTAGTCGATAATGCGAAGAGCTGTAGCTCCGGTTCGGAGCACACAGCATATGTCCCAGCAGCAAACCCATGTAGTTCAAAAATATTAGTGGAAGAAAGTTTAATTAAAAATAGGCAATTTCAAACATTTACTACTGAAAGGAAATCAGTACACCCAGTAGTATTCATAAAAAGCTTTAAAAATATCTTACCCAGTGTATGGAACGAAACACAGAAAATACAATACGTAATGTCGTACATTCAAGGTGACGCAGCGCTATGGGCTACAGAAGTAGCAGACAGCTGCAAGACATACGAACAGTTTGAAAGGGCATTTTTGTCAAAATATTGGTCGCCTTGTATACAAGAGCGACTAAGAAAAGAGGTATATAATCCCGAACCGTACTCACCCCGTCTTGGGAATTTGAGGCGGTATTTTGAAAAATATATAAACAAAACGCGCTACTGGGACGAGCCTATATCACCAAGAGACATAGTAAGACTACTAAAATCACATTGACCTATTCATATCAAGGAGAAATTAATACATGTACCAGAAAGCGACATGGAAAACTTCCTGTCGGTCCTAGATTCCATAGACTTGATACAGGAAGACGCAAAATCAGCGTGCGATCACTCGCGGAATAATGGGTCAGGATGTAAACACGATAGAAATAGTAGTGCACAGAACCACAACCATGGAAATGGTGGGGGTGGTAGCAAGCGACAAGAACAATCGCAAAATGGTAGTAACGGTAGAGGCCAGAACGGGTATGGACAACCAATTTATAACAAAAAGCGTCGATTTGACGACAGGTACGAATCCGGAATGTCAGGGACCAACCGCTGGAAAAATGCGCGAGGTCAGTGGCAGAGCAATTATAATGATAGTAATCGAAATTGGCAACAGAATCAGCGTAGAAGCCCAGAACGACAGGCTAGTGACCGGTATGACAACAATAGACCACCACCGCAAAACGCGCCTATTGCGCAGCCGTGGCGGCCTACAAATCAGAATGTACATATAGTGGAGGTCGCGGACAATAACCGTCCAAGTACCTCACAAGTAATTAATCCAACAAACTAGAATCGGCCTCGATATGCTCTCCATCGACGGCCGAGGGATGGAGTGAGAGCAACTCGAGTAATAGTAATATACCTGGGATACGCATGCTGCGATACAACGAAGGTGTTAGTATGGATAAAGAGCTACTGAATGAGCCGCACGAATGTAAGAAAGATAATAACGAAAATGTGCAAGCTATTATTGAAGCTAGAATTAATGATGTTGCAGTGAACATAATTATCGACACAGGTGCCTCAGTAAGTGTGATGAGTATGGAGTTATTTAAAGCACTGGGAAAGGGACATAGTATTCCGACCTTCCCGGTTAACAATTGTAAGGTGTCTGGAGCCATTAGTGCACAGAGCCAATCAGTTAAGTACCAGGTGCAGGTGGAGATTCATAAGGAGGGCGAAGCCATAGTGAGCTCGTTCCTCGTGGTTAAAGGATTAAAAGTGGCCTGCATTCTGGGAGTAGATTTTCTCCGAGAGAGGGACGCATTGATCGACCTCTCCGTAGGGAAATTAAGCATAATTAATAGGGGTAGAAGGATTGAGTTATCTATGATAAAATCGAAGGAGGTACTTGTGCCGTGCTGTAATCGAATCAATATCAAAGGTAGGAACCCTTGGGTACTACAACTCGATGATTTTTCACATGCAACAGACCTCTATTACCCAAATTTAGAGGACCAAAATTTTGAGACAAATGTTGAGGCATTTAAAACCAAAGTGCACGAATCTGAAGGTTTAAATGATACACAAAAGCAACAGTTGACGCAGCTGCTATCGGAATATACTACGGTATTTACCGACCGACCAGGAATAGTCAAAGGGTACCACTATCACATAGAGGTGATGCCCCATAAAACATACTGTCGCGCAACCTACTCCATCCCTTGGTCGAGGAGGGAATTAGTAGCCAAAGAGATTCGAAAGATGTTAGAGTGGGACATCATTGAAGACGTGAAGTTATTTATTCAGTGACATATCACATATAAAGAGTAATAGTTGTAAGAAGATGTTAATTGTGTTTTAGAACATAAGGATGTTAGTATTTAAAAAGAAATTTGTGTGTAATGAAGCTGGGAGGAAGTGGAATCAGAAAGTGAGCAATAGCTTACACAGGACAGATTTTGTTTACAGACAATTAGTCATTAAGATATTATGTGATTATTAAACAATGAACAATCTTCTTGTTGACAAAGTGAGGACTAATTCCTCGAATCATTTTATAAAGAATTAATGTCTTGAACCATTTTCTATGTGTAGTGTGTAAGTGCAATTAATGATGCAATCTTATAGAGTAAGGTAATTGCTGTAATTGTATTAAGATAAGGAACCCTGAGAGAGAGAGTCTTTACTAGCCAAACATTGACTTTGCAATATGCAACAATTATGTGATGTGATGTTTGCTGCCAGTAGTGATTTGAGAACGACACTGGAGCAGAAGCTAATTAAAAACAACCCGTTCCGTGGAAACTCCGTTCTGTATGTAGCAATGCTTCAATTGAAGCCTGTGTACTGGGTACACGCCCTTGAATATTCATTACGCGATACGGGAGTTAAGTCAGACAATGCAGAACCTACACTGTAGTCATATAGGAGAAATCATTAAAAATAATGTTAGTGATGAATGAAGTATTTATTGAGCAATATGCCCAAGTCAAGCTGTCATGCACATGGTAAAATCTGTATGATAGATGGGTGATAACCAGGCAAGCTACACTAAGGAGGAAAGAAAAACTATGTACAAAAAATCCACACACCTTTAAAAAATTTTACAAAAGGGCTATATACGCCTAGTAACAATATGAAAAGTGTGTTGTAATAAGGTAAAAACAAATAAATGCTATGTAAATGAGAGTGACTATGCAAAGAACAGGTAAAAGGTGTTAAAAAATAAACTGTGTGCATAAACAATTAAGTACAGGACGGAATATTGTGTGTAGTAGGGACAGAAAATGACTGTTGTATCTGCACCAATATATACGTCGATAAGTCTAGTGTTGAGTGATAGACTGTCCTAGTGCAGTGCTCAACGAACAATAGACAATGTATAAAAACAGTAGTTATTGGTCCGTTCGGAGTCGATTTAAACAAACATCGCTCGGCGGAGACATGTAGTATGAGTGTAACGAACCATTTTCGCGTGTTGAAAGACGCTCTGGCAGTGCATCAACCGTGAAAGTGAATGAAAACGTGTAGGACAATGTGCGTGTGACGAACTCTGAATACCAGTGTCACAATGCCACAAGAAACCTGTTATCACGCCAAAACATCCTGTGCATACCAGTGAAGCGACGGCTTACTGAACAATAAACGCTTTTAACAAATTGCCTCTTCTTCCACAGCTAGTAATCTGTGTCCTTAAAGACAGTACACCGTTGTGGAATATTTGTTTCATGCGCTACGACGGGGAGCCATGCGGAGAAGCAGAGACGAGTGCCGTGCCGCCATCCAGCCGGTCGCGGTAAACCACTGCCACTCGCCGATACCAGCGAATGGTTCAGCGCGGTTTGCGACTGCGTGGGCGCCACGCCAGCACGACGTCGATGTTATTGAGAGCCGGTCGTCGAACCCAGCGACCGTCGGTACGCGGCGTTCCAGACGACGCTACTCAACAATTGCTTCGCGCCGCCAGCTCCATACCACATTGTTCTCACTCAAATGAACTATGAACTATGTGTTTAATGTACTAACATGAGAAGTGTTTAATGGACACGAAAAGACGTGATAAACATTTTTTTGTTGTTATCCAACACAAACTCAAAATATTCATGGATTTAGTGATGTATCGATCTAATATGTTTTCGTCATGTTGATGAAGGATACTCGCACGAATGCTAGACATTTTAAACCAACTGTCGCGAGTAAATGCAAGGACGATTCATTATACTATTGTAAAAATGTGTAATAAGTGACTTACATTACAATCCAGAACACAAGTATTATGTTGATAACAAAGAGACTAAAAGTGTAGCATACTATCACAAATAGCCTTTGTTATATGTGAACATTGAATAGAGTTTGAACTTTTGGTGAGATGACCATGGCTCCGGCGCAGTTTTCCCAGGTTTTCTGATCGCACGTAGCCCGAATGGGGGAGCCAAATAAATGTAATGACCCTGGGACTAGGTTGACGGTCACCTCGCAAAGTGTAAGAACAGTATACAAAGTGTAATTAAACCTACAGTGTAAAAGAACTGAGTAGTGTAAAGTGAATGTTCCAACAGAAGTAACAGACAATAACTAAACAGACGTTAGTGGCAGCATATTGCCGAACATTTTCAACGTTAGTCAATTGCTGCCAGGGGGCATTGTAACGTCTAGTAATAAACAAAGACAATATATTGTGTAATAATGAGAATATTAGATGTGTCATATTGTGTCATTGTGTAAAATTATGTATTTTTTCTTTATTATTTATTTCTGAGAACGTCTGCGTCGGCGAGTAATAAGACCGACACAGAAGATAAATGTTGTACAGAGATCACAAAATGAATTAGTATATAATGCATGATGTAAAGTAAAG
Source organism: Schistocerca nitens (assembly GCF_023898315.1). Classification (NCBI taxonomy): domain Eukaryota; kingdom Metazoa; phylum Arthropoda; class Insecta; order Orthoptera; family Acrididae; genus Schistocerca; species Schistocerca nitens. Next base: position 277,554,883 of record NC_064618.1, on the reverse strand, counting down.
TCTTTGTCTTCTTAATCTGGAAGCTGTGAGAGAAAGATCTCCTGTTGTTGTCGTAGAGAGCGAGAAGGTAGCATTCTTTTGTCGAGATTGGGAATTGTACGCCATTACGTGTGCATTTACACAGGTCTGTAATTGTTGAGATATTTAAATGTTTCAATAGAGTTGTTTAAATGAAAACGTGTATTATTTAATTGTTAAAGCTTGCTTGCCTATTATCCCATCCTGTTAAGATATTTTTCAGTTATAAAAAAAATTATTATCTGTGGAGCTGAGCTGTGTGGAGAAAGAAGAGCCGCTGCCGCGGCGTATTTAAACGACTTACAATATCGTCGAGTATACCGCAAGGAAGCGGTAAAATAATAGTAGAATAATATTATTTCTTTTAGCTCCCAGACTGGCAGTGAAGATCAGCAGATTTTATGATGTGTTGCAGGTTGACGCGGGCTGCTGATAGGATATAAATTACAGTGCAAATAATTTAATGTACTTACCGAATCTGATAGGAATCTTGCTGTGCTCCGTTCTGATCTGGCTAAATTTTATAGTGATAACGTAATTTTCTTTAATGAGAGTCTCATGTTCTTGGGCTAGTCGTGGTATGAAACAGCATTCTAGTAAGAAATAAAATCCACTGCAAACTTGTTTTTTTGAACGATTGTACGAACTGTAACATCAGTGATCATAAAACAGTAATTTCAACTTTGAATAACTATGAAGTAGGAAAGATATATTGATCCTTAGCATGAGTTGCAGTTACTAAAAATCGTTCTTTAAATTGTAGGCCAGATCCAGAACAATAAGACTTCCATAGTTACATTTTATTTTACTAAAAGGTAACGATGATAAAGAAATTAAAGGCACAGCATTGTTAAAAGAATTTCTCGTCACTCTTTCCATATATGCGTTGTTACGCTAATAATAATAATTAAAAAATAAATAAATGAACCAAAGAGACTGACAATTTATAAAAACAATTAACGAAAGAGTAGTCAGGACGGGAAAGTGCCTACTGTGTGCAAGATGTGTTGTGAATAGAGTTAGTGGTAAAGAAGTAATAAATCGTCATACTTCATGTGGCAGATTTACTACACAAACAGCAAAAATGTAGTAAACGACAAACTTTTTTCCTTTCATCGTCTCGTGGGGTCATCAGCGAGAAAAGCTTTCGTAAAGGGTTGGAAATGTGTAAAGTTTGTTGTCATACCCTAACTGTTCTCATTCTCAAATACTGGATGACTAAAGCATGAACATTCTCGCGTCGTGGGTTACCCTGCTTTTGCATCTTCACTAGGTGAGTGGTTCTTACACCCACAATTATTTATTCTTTCCAGACGGTAAATGGCATGCGTTTGATTGAAATAGGTTCAATGGTTTAGAAACACACACACACACACACACACACACACACACACACACGCACACACACACACATGTTCATCAATTTTTATAATTTGTATGGATTACTCGGGTGTTTTGTGCCTTGAAATTTTCTTCTCCTTTGTGGTAATTGCTGCTGATGTTAAATGAATAGGTTCGATTGTTGTGGCTAGTTAAATTCTCGTTGTGAAACTCTTTGATATCTTGAATGTAACTAGTAGACTATAGTTCCAACTTCTTTAGTCATATATTTGATGACCTTAGCAGTTAAGTCCCATAAGATTTCACACACATTTAGTCATATATTCCTTTAGCGAGGTGGTGTAAGCATTAGAGTAGTTTCGGTACGTCATGTGGGACGAGTCTAGTTATGTTTGACTGTATTCTTGCTATTATTGACGGATGGCACCTTAATGGATGTGTTTGGCGTAGCTTTGGCATTTCATTTCACAAAGGCAAGATCGTAGCTTTACTACGGCACTGTCACTCACTTCATATAGGTCTGCAGTCAGCCGGACCATTTCTTCTCGGAGAACAAATTTCGAGAAAGAAAACTGTTTTACAGGTGTTTTGATGGTATCATGAAATGAAAAAGGTGTTAGTATTACGCGACTCTCACACTAAATACTGAGTTTTTTTTAAAAAAATGGCCATATTCTAACAGTTTAAAACAAGAAAAAGTTTCAAGATCGTTTTTACTGCTCGCGCTACTCAATTATCCACTCTGGCGTGCAAACTGTGTATCTACCGCGGTCTCTTGTGTTTATTGTGAATAACCCCGTGTTTGCAAGTCGCTGGAAAAACTTGAACATTTTTTTAGGAGAAAAGCGGTGTCCAAGAAGTCGTCGTCGTACGTGACACTTGCCTGCATTTCTTCTTTTTCAGCACCCAGAACGAGAGGTAGTAGTAAAGTTTCAGTTGTCACACCTTCAAAATAAACTTATGTAGTTAGTATTTTGTGTATTGGCGGGTACATGCCCGCAGTCCTGGTAGACATAATTCCTGCACCAAAGTACTGGAGGACCCAAAACTAAATGGTGAATCCCATTGATAAAGTAGAACATCGTGTGGTAATTGGTTTTGCGCGCTTGGAGGGAAATGATGATGCAACAATTCAATCTGAGTTGCTCCAAGTGTACGGCAACAGTGCATCATCAGATGACAGGGGTAGGACGAAGAGCAGGCTGAAGTTTAAGAGAATGGTCATGGAGAACCATCGTGTAAGTGTTATACCGAAGAACTGAGGGAAAAAAGTGGTCATTTGAAGTAGTCTGAGACTGCAGAAGCAGGGAAGCTAAAGCGAAATGGCTGCAGGAAAAATGTATTTTGAAAAGGAAGTAGTTATATCGGAGATACGGATTTGGCATAGAATACTGAAAATATCTTTCAGACTAATGACAAGCAGACAACACTGAGAGTGGAAAAGGAATTGCAGTTTAGACGCGGGGAGGGAGCGGAGGCGAGAAAGGTACATTGAGTGCCTCTACGAGAAACTGTCTGATGATGCGATAAAGGAGCAAATCGACATCGATTTGGGGGAAATAGGAGATTTGGTATTAGAGTTTGACAGTGCTTCTCTAGTCATTCGCTAAAATTATATGTAAGAGACTGTTCGAGTTAGTGTGTAAATCATGGAGACTGTACATTAACATGGTGTCGGACTTTGGGAAGAGTCCAATTCCGAAGGTAAGAAAAGATAACTGCGAGAATTCTCGCACAATTAGCTCGGCAGCTCATATATACCAGTTGCAGCCAAGAATTATACATTTAGGACTGGAAAAGAAAATTGAGCATCTGCTAGATGACTATCAATGTAGCTCTGGGAATTGTAAAGGCACGAGAGAGACTGCTCCTACGTTGTACTTGATAATGCGACGACGATTTCATAAAAAATCAGTACACCTTTATCGTTGTTTTCTTCTTAGAAAACGTGAAATGGTAGAGGATGTTCGAAGTTTTCAGAACAATAGTTTTCAGAATAATAGTTATATACTGTAGATAAGAATAATATGCAATATTAACACAATAGAAAAGAGACTAACTGGAAAGAAACCAAGACATTGCTTGGATTGTAAAATATGTAAGGCAGTGATGCAATCTTTTTCCTCAATTATCCTCTCTCGACGACACACTGAAGGAATTAAAATTAGAGTTTAGAAGTGAGATTAAAATTCAGGGCGATGGCACTGAAAGTGAGGAACAAATGACTCTAAGCACTATGGGACTTAACATTAGTGAGGAACAATTACAAGACATGTGGAGTGGAATGAACAGTGTGACACACACAGAATATTCACGGCAAGTAAACCAAAGAAAGATGAAAGGACTGAGACGCATACAAAAACAGTATTGAAATACTTAATTATGACTACTTAGTAAAGGAACTGAAATAGTTCTGCAACTCTGGAAGCAAAATAATGGGTGATAGACGAAGCAAGGGGGACATAATAGGTCGACTAGCAATGATCTAAGAGAACATTCCTCGTCAAAAGATGTCTACTTATATCAGACATAAACCTCAATTTGAGGAAGAAATTTCTGAGAATGGACGTCTGGAGCACAGTATTGTTTGGTAATGACTCATGTCTGTATGGAAAAAGAAGAGATGGGGGCCCTTGAGCTGCAGTATTACAGGATGGTGCAAACTAATAGTCTGATAATAAATGACTAGGTTCTCGATGGAATAGGCGAGGAAAGAAGTGTATGGAAATGACCGACTGGAAGAAGGGATAGGAGGATCAGTTATGCATTGAGACATCGAGAAACAGCTCCCGTAGTGTTGTAGAGGGTAAAAGCTGTCGGGAAGGCAGAGGTTGGAGAATATCAAAGGAATAATTCAAGACATCGGGTATATTACTCAGCGTGGTAGAGACTGGCGCAGCAACGAAGTCATGGGGGGCCGCATCAAATCAGTGAGATAACTGTGACGTAACGTACCTTACAAGTATAGAAGCTTTACCACACTTACTCAGATCGTATCTGCCGCCTCTGTTGTTTCGGAGGCACTTGGCGTTTTGTCCGTAATTATGAAGTCAGTGCAACTCCAACATCTCGTTATAGTGCGACATGAATAATTCGACTGTAACTCTAGTAAGAGCTTTTTATGGATTGTACTATACTCATACACAGTACTGAAAAAGGTTACGCAGTCGTAGTTATGCAGTTGTGATGACTGAAAAATAAATATATATTTTAGCCTAACAAATGACGACCAGTAAGGCATATAGATGTCATTCATAAAACACCAATCTATTGCGCGTTTCATATTCTTTATGCTTCTATGCTTCCTATCGTATTTCTTTCTCCACTTGGGGAACAGACTGGTGGTGCAGTTTACATCAAGAACATCTTCATATAATTTACTTCACAAACAGTTGGTACCTTTTGGTGCAGTGTAATAGTGGCTATCATGCCTTCAATTTATAGTGACAAGCAGTGTCCGCATCTCTCGTAGTAAGCTGAGATGTCTCTTAGTCTTTACTTTCTGGAAGCTTTCCTGTCAAACTGTATATACAAAATATTCATCAACTGAACATGGACTGGTTACATTACCATTCTACAGTAGTAACTACTCAAACATTGAGACAAAAGCAACATGTACAAAAAATAAACTATTTATTTCTCAGTATCACTCTACAGGCAATTCCTCAAATAAATCGCATTTGGGTATTACTAAGTTAACTGTAGTGGCAACAGATACACGAACAGACACCAGTTCTTCAGTAGCTGCTGCGACTTCAGCACAAGGCTGAATATCATCGTTGTCTTCTGCCTCAAGCAGATCCACAAAATCTTTTACATTCGGAAGGAACTCATCATACACAAAATCTGTATCTTCCTGCTCGTCGATATCCAGCAGATCCCCAATATCTTCCCTGCTGGGCACAAATTCATCACACATCCAATCGTCTGGTTCTCCAAAATCGTCAATCGGCCAATATTCCAGAACTAGCTCGAGTTCTTCAATTAAATCATCTTCAGTTTCTTCAGAATCATAAGCCAAAGCGAAGTCCGTTTCCAGAAGCGAGCTGTAAGAGAAAATTACTTTATATTACAACGTATTATGTTAGTAATTTTCTGAAAATATCGTCACTATGATTGGGATCGTACTTGTTTGTTAGTTTATGAAACTAAAGCTACTAAAATGTCATCAGAAATGGTAGCAGGGGTAGAGATGACTCTTAAGGGGGCGTTATCCTACTCTTGTGGTAAAAAAGCCAATTACACTTTTTTGCATCTTTATAGTGGTCAGGAAAAGATATCTGCAACAAATTTATTTATGATATTCGAGCAGGTTTATCTCAGAATTTCCCTGCAACCTTCTCTGGAACTATCGAGTTCGGTACGTTTCAGGATATAATGCTCTATATTTAATTGTTGGCCACCCTGAGATCTAGGAAATTAATCTGCATGTTGAAACACAGAACGGAAATGAATTGCCCGAATTAGTTGTACGGTAGAGTTTTCCTAAAATAAAATACTTCTTCAAGATCCTTAAGTTACTGCTGTGTTGAATACAATTTCTGCTTTCAGTATCGGTTATATATGAATCACACTAATACTGGATGGATAAGAGGAAGCAAGTAATGGAGAAAGAGAGAGTTGAGATGGTTTGTATTGTCACCAGATCTTCTCCTAGATCAAGGTCAAGGTCACCGCTCCCTCCTCACCCTTACCTATCGTTATAGGGTTGACTGCATGGGGTATAAATGGCAGGAAATTGAAAAATGGGGGATGGGATGTTATCCAATTGGCCGGGGGTACTAGAACCTGTATGGCTGCCAGTTTTTTCCAGGACGGCAGATGTAATGTGGCTAACACTATGGCGCCATAATTTCTTCAGTGGCACTAATGAAAGATGAAATCGGCAAGCTCTTTGGATTAGGGGGCAATATTTTGGCCTTTACTTAAGACAGAAAACGTAGCTTCGTCCAGATCCTTAACCGCAAAGTTTATAACAGAGCGCACTTGAAGAGGCTGGTCTAATCGGCTGTACTTGACAATCTATTTAGTTGTAGCCACTTCGGGAACCCAGTCAGACTTGGCCCATGTCGGGCTATCAATCCAGTTCAGTGAGTCAGGAGATAAATCAGCTGCTATCTTCAAACGTAAACGATACAGGTGTTCAGAAACACTGTCCTACTTCCGACGAATAAAACTAATCCTTTCTTTAACAATAACTGAGCCAGCGCTATGTAAATTTTTATTTACTGCAGAGTTCTTGACAAAGTGAACCGATCTTGCAAATTTTGGAACAGTTCCGTGGTCGCGGCGCTTCAATAAGAAACTCAAGGAGCTCAATAGTCTCGCTCTCTGGTGTCGTGATTCGTCCAAACTGTGCACCGATAAAATAATGTCCTCCCCGAAGAGGTACTTGATGTGCATTTTCACCTTTTCCCGGCGTAATGCATAATGCGTTAGATTTTCGGCATGCAGCCGTGCAAATACTACTTCTTCAACTGTTACTTCGGCCGCGGCTGAATGCTCGAAATTTAGTGGATTATTCATTACGCCTACAGAAGCTGAATTTTTTTTAGAGTTATTAATCATGGAGAAGGAACTTTTGAAAACGTAACCTCTATAAGAAACTTATGTAGGCTACGTATGTGCCTGTAATATGTTAAAACACGGTATAGGTCACACACAAAAAATCACTAATCTACATTGAGGAGGTGCGTAAAGAAATTACAATGGTATCCCATGGCCCCATCTTTAACAATCACCATAGGTGCTTACATATGAGTTTACATGTCTCGTGACGTGTTGGATTACGTCACATTACTGGAGTTTCAATACCACCCAGTGTAATATGTAAGAATGGACGAATTGCATCGTTTTTATAAACAATCATGGTGAATGGTGAACACAAGACCCACGCCACAACATGTTCCGCCGTGCCACTGCTGCCACCGCTAGTGACAACCAAGCGTCTGCAATGCAAGGGGCTTTTGGAGTTTTTATCAAGTTGGGACGACAAAACATCGAATGAAAACATAGACGCGCTGCCTAGGATCGTTACATTTGCCGCCTGTTTGTCTCGAAGGTGTCTCAATACGGTATGAGAAGACAGTGAAGAACTCTGTTGCAGCTTTGGATGAGCACCTTATCTCGGAGAAAATACAGTCGCCACGGCAGGAAGGCTTTTGCTTGCCTCTGTGCCTCCCAGAAGTTTAGCAGGGTGTGGAAATGTAAACTTGTGCAGTCATTCGTTCTATCGAAACTACAGTAATGTGACGTAATCCAACACGTCACGAGACATGTAAACTCTGGACGGGCAGAACCAACTATGGCCGCTTGTGTGCGTTGTCTTTGTCTGTTTGACCATGTCAGTCTTCATAGGCCTAGTTAAGACGGTTGCGGCCAGACAAGTTACGTATCTATCATACGCCACGTCTACTTCACTGACCGCTGAGTGCTCATGCTCCCTCGTACTTCACATCGTAGGTCACGTATCTGCCATGTCATCACAATCCAACCACGAGGTCTCTGTCAGGCAGTATCCCAGGAGTGCTCAACCATAATAAAAAGAAAAATTCGCAAACTCCTCTCTATTGCTGCTGTCTGCCCCCTTAACAGCTACCTCTCACAATGTGCACAATTCAATGACCTGTTGCTTTTAAGAGACACCACTTCTTTCTGACAACCTCAGAATGTTTCCCCAGTGATTAACGTAAATGTGCGCAATTTCATCTTCTTCAAACGGAGAGAGAGTTTCTCTCCCGCATGTTTCTTTTTTTTTTCACTTCTCAAGTCATCCAAGCCACTTTCTTCCTCCCTCTCTGCATTACTGGTTTCTTATCAGGTTCCTTTATTACCCCTCTTCCAGCCCTTTTCTCGTGTCCATTACTGCTAGTGCCTATAATTTAAGTCCATCTCTTTGTAATTTTTCTTTAACAGTAGCGTATGTCATGAACGGATATTAATTATTTTTTGTACACTATTTATGTCACAGAAATTTACAAAAAAAACTGGATTTTATATTAGACTAGCTGAGTAGCCTACCCGGCGTTGCGCAGGTAAGAGTTTATTCCAGTCTTCTATTAGCCAATCTCCTCTTCCTCTTCCCCCCCCCCCTCTTTGTCCACATCCTCCTCTTTCCTTCCTCTGTCCATCTCCTCCCCTCCGCTCCCTCCTTCCATCTCCTCCTTCTCCCTCTCTGTCTGTCCCTCTCCTCCTACTTCCTTCTCTCTGCTGCTTATTATCACCAACACCCCAATAATAGATTTCTTTCTAGGCAGTAAGTAATGAGTGTACCAAGTTTCGTTGAAATCGATCCAGGGTTTAGGATGAACTTCCAGGGGTTTAGGAGAAGATATGGGACATAGATATTTAAATACACTATGTGATCAAAAGTATCCGGAAATCTGGTTGAAAATGTCTTGCAAGTTCGTGGCACCCTCCATCGGTAATGCTGGAATTCAAAATGGGGTTGGTCCACCCTTAGCCTTGATGACAGCTTCCACTCTCGCAGGTATACGTTCAATCAGGTGCTGCAAGGTTTCTTGGAGAATGGCAGGCCATTCTTCACGGAGTGCTGCACTGAGGAGGGGTGAGGCCTGGCATAAGTCGGAGTTCCAAAACACCTCAAAGGTGTTCTGTTGGATCCAGATCAGGACTTTGTGCAGGCCAGTCCATTACAAGGATGTTATTGTCGTGTAACCACTCCGCCACAGGCCGTGCATTATGAACAGATGCTCGATCGCGTTGAAAGATGCAATCGCCATCCCCGAATTCTCATCAACAATGGGAAGCAAGTAGGTGCTTAAAACATGATTTGGGGCTTTGCTGTGATATTGCCACACAGAATAAGGGATGCAAGCCCCCTCCATGAAAAACACGACCACACTATAACATCACTGCCTCCGAATTTTACTACACACGCTGACAGATGACGTTCACCGGGAATTCGCCATACCCATACCCTGCCATCGGATTGCCACGTTGTGTACCGTGATTCGTCTCTCCGCACAACGTTTTCCCACTGTTCAGTCGTCCAATGTTTACGCCCCTTACACCGAGGCGTCGTTTGGCATTTACCGGCGTGATGTGTGGCTTATGAGTAGCCGCTCGACCATGAAATCCAAATTTCCTCACCTCCCGCCTAACTGTCATAGTACTTGCAGTGGATCCTGATTCAGTTCGGAATTTCTGTGTGATGGCCTGGATAGACATTACGATCCTCTTCAACCGTCGGCGGTCTCAGTCAGTCAACAGACGAGGTCGGCCTATACGCTTCTTGTGCTGTACCTGTCCCTTCACGTTTCCATTCACTATCACTTCGGAAACAGTGGACATAGGATGTTTAGGAGTGTGGAAATCTCGCGGACAGACGTATGACACAACTGACACCCAGTCACATGACCACGTTCGAAGTCCATGAGTTCCGCGGAGCGCCCATTTTGCTCTCTCACGATGTCTAATGACTACTGAGGTCGCTAATATGGAGTACCTGGCATTAGCTGGCAACACAATTCACTTAATATAAAAGCTTACGTTTCTGGGGGTGTCCGGATACTTTTGATCACATAGTGTACATGCAGTTTTGTATGGATGTAAGTTACAACATCACTGTCGTTATAAATGTGAAGTAAAAAGTGCAGAAGGGCTGGTTACATTTAAGAGACGGCCTATTGGCTATAAACTTGTCACGTTAAATAAATAATAAAATAAGAGGTCAATGCCGTTGGTGCAAAAGTGCAACATAAAATCTAGGGAAACTTAAATGGGAGTCCGTGGGAGAACATCATCTAGAAATCTTGAGGGTTAATTTAGAGAAACTGTATTGCAAGAAACCTTTGTGATAAATACATTATCCTCATCGTACCTATAGAATTGGGGTTATGAAAATCAAAAATACTGATAAAAGTATCCTTCGCCATGAATTATAAGTTACATGGAGAGTGTACATTTTGTAAATATAGATGCAGATGTAGATTCATTATATGGGCACAAGGGTGTCTCACTTTACTAGTTTTCGGCTTCCTAGACGCTATGTCCACGTTGAATCCTGTCCTAGCGATGCTGAGCGTACTTTCTGGGGAAATATTATGAGGCTGACAGACATCTTACGTGCTACAAATCTGCGCAACACAATTGCGTAATTAAGAGTACGTCATAATATCTACTGACAAAGACAACTGTTACTTACGTCGTCTCCAGCGGGAACAGAAGCTCCCATAGGAACCTGAAAAAGAAAATGAGAAATATTATTTTCATAATTATCATAGTGATGAACGTAACAAATTGTTTCAGCGTTGAATTTTTTACTAAAAATAAATATTAATCGATGAAGGTTGCTAATTTACTCCGTTGTTGTTGTTGCGGTCTTCAGTCTAAGTACTAGCTTGATGCAGCTTTCTATGGTTATTTCAGACGGATTTTCTTCATATAGGGATTTAGGGGATAGGGGTTATCAACATCTGGTAGTGAACCACAACATTGAATTTAGATCATTATCCACAGGCGCGTGCACTAACAGTAATGAGGGGTACTGGTCAGCGGTGAAATCTCTTATAGGGAAAGGGAAAGGTCAGGTTCAGATTTCGACACTTCAAAGCCATCTAGATGAGCATTCGTGGAGACAAAGTATTCCGCGGACATATTGCCCGTTTAAATGTTTTTTCAAATATGTTGGCAAAATGTACCTTCCAAAACATCTCAGCTAATTTCACAGTGGGGGAGGGGGGGGGGGGGGGGAGGTGTTGCTGAGAGGTTTCGTAATGTTGTGTTTGTTGTGAGTGTGGGTATGTGATATTCGTTACTGTCTGTCTAGGCGTGCTTCGGTTATTCCTCGATATTTCCGTGTGGTAAGTTCACTTTTCCATTTGCTTCTTTCACTGTATTTCACTACTTTGACGTATTTCACTGTTTATTCCACCAATATGTGTATTTTCGTGTTGTGAATTACATAATAGAAATTTCTCAGCTGTCGATCTTCTTTCGTTTCCCAGCACTAGTAACAGTACGACATTTTCGAATGTGTACTTGCTATATTAAAAGCGAAACCCCCGACACAACTAAAATTTGTATCCCGTCCTTCACTTCGCCTTTACCCTGACACTATAGATGTCAATTGGCGAGCAAGATATAAATGTTGCGTATAGCTATATAGCTCAAATAACGAATGGGATACTATTAGCGTCCAAGGCAACAAAAAAACTGTACCCCATAGTGAAGTACGGGATACAAATTGTACATGTGTCGTCTTCTTGTCTCCGTGTAGTTCGATTGAGGTACAGGTTGCAACTTGTATCCCGTACTGCACTTAAGCAATACAGTTCGAAAGAGTTTCGAGATACAACTGATATACATGTAACGTGATGTATTCTTTGCTAGTAATATATTTCATTCATTTCTTTCCATTGTATTTTGCGGAGAAATACTAAGATACAAACACGCTATATCGTTGACGTGAAAATACTACTGGCCCTTATATTTGTGAAGTACAGTTTTTCTCTCTTGCATTCCTTTGTTTCTGAACATACTTCTCAGCTCTTTCATCTCTGTAATAAATGCTCTCTGGTCAATTCTGACGTCATTGGTCAAAGCCGACGGGTTGTATCCCCTGCTAAACTAGAAAAATGGTTCAAATGGCTCTGAGCACTATGGGACTCAACATCTGTGGTCATCAGTCCCCTAAATCTTAGAACTACTTAAACCTAACTAACCTAAGGACATCACACACACCCATGCTCGAGGCAGGATTCGAACTTGCGACCGTAGCGGTCACGCGGTTCCTGACTGACGCGCCTAGAACCGCACGGCCACACCGGCCGGCGCTAAATTAGACCCAAGCAACCTATGTAGGAGGTCATTTCTAGGTACCGATTCCACTATTACTGTTTGTTGCGCAAAAATCTCATAGCGTATCAGAAACGTTCTTAAAAAATGATCTTGTTAATGAACTACAGAATACGACTAGACTTTCAAAAAATGAAAATCTTTACACACATTACTGCACGCAAAGAAATAAAACGCAAAAATGACCAAACCTTGCAACCGATAACTATACTACACGAAAGTCACACCAGCTACAGTAGCTCCAAATAACACTCAGTAAAGTCGATACACCAGAAGTGGCAGTAAAAATAAGAGAAGTGTAGCAGAAACATCGAAAAGGAAAACATAAAAGTGGCTACATAAAAAGAATCTTACCGCATATGAACTTCCAAACGAGTCAAAGATCCAGGCTGACAAGAACGAAATAAGGACATAACAAGAAATAATAATGTTAGAACGTCAAACTGTAACGGAAGAAGCAAAATCCAGAATAACTAATGAAAAAAATAATAAGAAACACAAACTGCCAGGCACGAATGAGGTACCACCCAAATCAGTTCTTCCGTAGCACCCGCCCTCAATCAGACGCAAAATTGTAAAATAGTACAAAAAAATGAAACCACGAGTCAATAACAAAAACCCTCCGGCAAAGACACAGCAATACCCCTCGGCCCACCATTGTAACCAGAAAATATTAAAACGACAGAAAAACCTCCCTCCAGAGAAACCAAAAAAGTAGCACTTACACAATACAGTAACATAAAAAAACGCAACGTAAAATAAGAAAAAAGTATCAGACCCACCAACACCTAACTAACTAAACGAGGCTTGTACATTTTGCTGACTACTTTCATAAAAGCAAGAAATAAACAGTAACCCTTAGGAATACTCTTCCTCCAACAGTATTCATTTAAATGGCCTTGCAACACAAATCTTTCTCTTTCCCGCCCGACAACAGATTTTGCACCTTGATAGTATTGGTATATGCCCCCGTCTTATAATCTTTAAACTGAATATTGTGATCCACGACCAAATGATGATAACCCCTTTCACCCAACCCTTTGTACGAAGCAAACCCATCCGACATGACTACAGAACCTTCTTCCACATATTCTTCTATTAAAGATGTCAACACTTCCTTTGTCCGATTTGGTACGACCCTAAATACAACATTAGCACAATCTGACCAGACACTACTATTCCAAAGACCCAAAGCCCAACAACCTCGTGCCCCCTTTCGTACTTTCTCTTTCCAAAATATAATCATCTACTTCAACTATAACTCTTGACCCACCACTGACTTCATAAATTCCCCGCAGACTCTTCTACAAAACGAAAACCAGTCTACTACAGTGCCACACGAAACCCCTGCTTCGTGCATGACAGATTTACAAGAATATTCTTAGCAAAAATAGTAGGTTAGAATGACAATTACTTCTAAATTCAGCCTCGATCTTTCGAACCACGTCCCCCTGCGTATGGATCTCTATATGTTATTTTTTCTGCACCTCCACATGAATTCGTCGGAAGTTCGTGATGACGCAACCTTCGTCAAAACCATATAATTTCCACAGACACAGCACTTGCAAAATTCAGTAATGACGCCCAATGCTTGCAAAAATTTTATAGTTGATTTACGATCACTCATTTTCTGCAGCAGAATTTTCGCAGTAAAAACAGCTGACTCGTCCATAACGAACAGCGTCAGAAATCAAGACCTTATAAATCACTAGTACGTATAAATCACTACTTTCATTAACAAAAGATGCTGAAAACAAATTACGAGATGAAAACAAAACAATCTACATCGAATTTTTAATGTACGTGCGTAACGTGGAAATCCAGAGAAATCATTTAACGTTCATCGACAGCAATCTGCGGCACAAACAAAATAACATCACATATTACGTCATTGGTCAAAACCGACAGGTGGTATCTGACACTAGAATTGACCCATGAATTCCATATGCACGTAGATTGATCTTATTGTGAGAACAATTCACGTTCTTAGGCGAGGTCGCAAACAGACGCCTGTGCGGTGGGATCCGAATTGGAGGCAGGTGTCTCGAATACTGGTGGCGGTAGAAAAAATTGTCACCACTAATATTTGGCTGGCAAGGGGACGAGAGTTTGTAATGTAAGGTTTCTGATTACCAGATTTTGTGCCAATGTTCTGAATTAAATTCCACACCTGACCTACATCTACATCTACATCTATACTCCGCGAGCCACCTTACGGTGTGTGGCGGAGGGTACTTATTGTACCACTATCTGATCCCCCCTTCCCTGTTCCATTCACGAATTGTGCGTGGGAAGAACGACTGCTTGTAAGTCTCCGTATTTGCTCTAATTTCTCGGATCTTTTCGTTGTGATCATTACGCGAGATATATGTGGGCGGTAGTAATATGTTGCCCATCTCTTCCCGGAATGTGCTCTCTCGTAATTTCGATAATAAACCTCTCCGTATTGCGTAACGCCTTTCTTGAAGTGTCCGCCACTGGAGCTTGTTCAGCATCTCCGTAACGCTCTCGCGCTGACTAAATGTCCCCATGACGAATTGCGCTGCTTTTCGCTGGATCATGTCTATCTCTTCTATTAATCCAACCTGGTAAGGGTCCCATACTGATGAGCAATACTCAAGAATCGGACGAACAAGCGTTTTGTAAGCTACTTCTTTCGTCGATGAGTCACATTTTCTTAGAATTCTTCCTATGAATCTCAACCTGGCGCCTGCTTTTCCCACTATTTGTTTTATGTGATCATTCCACTTCAGATCGCTCCGGATAGTAACTCCTAAGTATTTTACGGTCGTTACCGCTTCCAATGATTTACCACCTATGGCATAATCGTACTGGAATGGATTTCTGCCCCTATGTATGCGCATTATATTACATTTATCTACGTTTAGGGAAAGCTGCCAGCTGTCGCACCATTCATTAATCCTCTGCAGGTCTTCCTGGAGTACGTACGAGTCTTCTGATGTTGCTACTTTCTTGTAGACAACCGTGTCATCTGCAAATAGCCTCACGGAGCTACCGATGTTGTCAACTAAGTCATTTATGTATATTGTAAACAATAAAGGTCCTATCACGCTTCCTTGCGGTACTCCCGAAATTACCTCTACATCTGCAGATTTTGAACCGTTAAGAATGACATGTTGTGTTCTTTCTTCTAGGAAATCCTGAATCCAATCACAAACCTGGTCCGATATTCCGTAAGCTCGTATTTTTTTCACTAAACGTAAGTGCGGAACCGTATCAAATGCCTTCCTGAAGTCCAGGAATACGGCATCAATCTGCTCGCCAGTGTCTACGGCACTGTGAATTTCTTGGACAAATAGGGCGAGCTGAGTTTCACATGATCTCTGTTTGCGGAATCCATGTTGGTTATGATGAAGGAGATTTGTATTATCTAAGAACGTCATAATACGAGAACATAAAACATGTTCCATTATTCTACAACAGATTGACGTAAGCGAAATAGGCCTATAATTATTCGCATCTGATTTATGACCCTTCTTGAAAATGGGAACGACCTGCGCTTTCTTCCAGTCGCTAGGTACTTTACGTTCTTCCAGAGATCTACGATAAATTGCTGATAGAAAGGGGGCAAGTTCTTTAGCATAATCACTGTAGAATCTTACGGGTATCTCGTCTGGTCCGGATGCTTTTCCGCTACTAAGTGATAGCAGTTGTTTTTCAATTCCGGTATCGTTTATTTCAATATTTTCCATTTTGGCGTCTGTGCGACGGCTGAAGTCAGGGACCGTGTTACGATTTTCCGCAGTGAAACAGTTTCGGAACACTGAATTCAGTATTTCTGCCTTTCTTCGGTCGTCCTCTGTTTCGGTGCCATCGTGGTCAACGAGTGACTGAATAGGGGATTTAGATCCGCTTACCGATTTTACATATGACCAATACTTTTTAGGGTTCTTGTTTAGATTGTTTGCCAATGTTTTATGTTCGAATTCGTTGAATGCTTCTCTCATTGCTCTCTTTACGCTCTTTTTCGCTTCGTTCAGCTTTTCCTTATCAGCTATGATTCGACTACTCTTAAACCTATGATGAAGCTTTCTTTGTTTCCGTAGTACCTTTCGTACATGATTGTTATACCACGGTGGATCTTTCCCCTCGCTTTGGACCTTAGTCGGTACGAACTTATCTAAGGCGTACTGGACGATGTTTCTGAATTGTTTCCATTTTTGTTCCACATCCTCTTCCTCAGAAATGAACGTTTGATGGTGGTCACTCAGATATTCTGCGATTTGTGCTCTATCACTCTTGTTAAGCAAATATATTTTCCTTTCTTTCTTGGCATTTCTTATTACACTTGTAGTCATTGATGCAACCACTGACTTATGATCACTGATACCCTCTTCTACATTCACGGAGTCGAAAAGTTCCGGTCTATTTGTTGCTATGAGGTCTAAAACGTTAGCTTCACGAGTTGGTTCTCTAACTATCTGCTCGAAGTAATTCTCGGACAAGGCAGTCAGGATAATGTCACAAGAGTCTCTGTCCCTGGCTCCAGTTCTGATTGTGTGACTATCCCATTCTATACCTGGTAGATTGAAGTCTCCCCCTATTACAATAGTATGATCACGAAACTTCTTCACGACGTTCTGCAGGTTCTCTCTGAGGCGCTCAACTACTACGGTTGCTGATGCAGGTGGTCTATAGAAGCATCCGACTATCATATCTGACCCACCTTTGATACTTAACCCAGATTATTTCACATTCGCATTCGCTAATAACTTCACTGGATATTATTGAATTCTTTACTGCTATAAATACTCCTCCACCATTGGCGTTTATCCTATCCTTGCGGTATATATTCCATTCTGTGTCTAGGATTTCGTTACTGTTCACTTCCGGTTTTAACCAACTTTCCGTTCCTAATACTATATGCGCACTATTTCCTTCAATAAGCGATACTAATTCAGGAACCTTGCCCTGGATACTCCTGCAGTTTACCAATATTACGTTAACTTTTCCTGTTTTTGGTCTCTGAGGACGGACGTTCTTTATCAACGATGCTGATGTTCTCTCTGGTAAGCCGTCAGGTATTTTATCGTTTCGCCCAAGGGGGGGTCCCTCTAACCTAAAAAACCCCCGTGTGCACGCCACACGTACTCTGCTACCCTAGTAGCTGCTTCCGGTGTGTAGTGCACGCCTGACCTGTCTAGGGGGGCCCTACAGTTCTCCACCCAATAACGGAGGTCGATGAATTTGCAACCATTATAGTCGCAGAGTCGTCTGAGCCTCTGGTTTAGACCCTCCACACGGCTCCAAACCAGAGGACCGCGATCGACTCTGGACACTATGCTGCAGATATTAGGCTCAGCTTGCACTCCGCGTGCGATGCTGGTTGTCTTCACCAAATCAGCCAGCCGCCGGAAGGAACCAAGGATGGCCTCAGAACCCAAGCGGCAGGCGTCATTCGTTCCGACATGTGCTACTATCTGCAGCCGGTCACACCCAGTGCGTTCAATAGCTGCCGGAAGGGCCTCCTCCACATTACGGACGAGACCCCCCGGCAAGCACACCGAGTGCACACTGGCATTCTTCCCCGACCTACCCGCTATTTTCCTGAGGGGCTCCATAACCCGCCTAACGTTGGAGCTCCCTATAACTAATAGGCCCGCCCTCTGTGACTGTCGGGACCTTGCCGGAGAATCGGCCACTGGCCCAACAGGCGAGGCATCCTGTGGTGGCTCGGAAACGATGTCATCACCACTAGGAAGCACCCCGTACCTGTTGGAAAGGGGTAAGGCAGCTGCCACGCGGCCAGATCCCACCTTCGCCTTTCGGCCAGGCACGCGCGAGCCCACCACTGTCCGCCATTCACCCTGGAGTGATGGCTGACCGGTAAGATGCTCACTGCCGGAAGACGCAGCGACATCAGGGGTTCCATGTGATTCCAAGGCCACCGAAGTAGGCATAGGTCTCACCACAGTTGCCCCAACGCCACTACGAGCCGACGCCTGCGCCTCGAGCTCGATGAGCCTAACAGACAAAGCCTCCACCTGCCCCAGAAGAGTGGCCAATTCTCCTTGCGTCCGCTCACAACAACCACAGTCCCTACACATGACTATGTTTACCCTACTCTATACGGTGACAAATTCCCAAGATAATCTTCTGATGAGCTACTCTGATAATCAAGAAACACTCACTGAAATACGAGACGCGAAAACTACGCTAGGTTTTCCCAGAAAAACTATTTAAAAGCTAAGCGCAGCAAATAAGTACAAAATAAATTTCTCTCCTAACGATCAAGAACTGTTAGTTTCTATGCAGAGCAGATAAACACAAATAGAATCCCTTCCTTAGTGGAAGGTCGTAAACAAAATGCAAAATAAACGCTTTATACAAACAGTACTCGCTGCTGCTGGTGCTCTCGCTCTGGCTGTCACAAGACAACTGCTGATTCAAGTGACTAGTGGCTAACGGCCGCGAAACAAACAAAAGACGGTTTTAGGGCGCTTTCTGTTCTAAACGATCAAGAAAACACTAAGAAATCTAACACGAAAACTACGTAAAGTTTTATCAAGAACTGTTAGTTACTATGCAGAGCAGATAAACACTAATAGAATCCCTTCCTTAGTGGAAGGTCGTAAACAAAATGCAAAATGAATTGAGTGCGTGTGACTCTGTTGATGATTGGGATGTTATTGCTGGAGGCCCCCTTTGTGCTACTTGTGTGTGGACTATGTACTGGCATCGGACTTCACCCTCTCCCGTCTTTCATCTTAACACAACGGAGTCACGACCACAATATACACACATCCGTTACCGTCATTTACAATCAACAGACACACTTACGACACAAATCTCTCCATGAACAGTGTGAAATGGACCATTGTGCCTGGAGGAAGGAACACCAGGTCTCATAGTTAACACTACTATTCGACTTACGCTTTACTGTTACAAAATTTTAAGCAAGCATGAGCGAAACGCTAAGATATATTACATGAAAGGCTACTAACATTTCGAAGTGCGAAACGTCTTACTTCGTTGTGATATTTCAAGACATGAACTGGGAGAGAAGGAAATTTTCTACAGCGTGTGGTGGTGTTACATGGGATCCACTTCCCCCAACAAGAGACTAGTGCTAAAAATGGTGCCATGTGTTTGGTGGTATAGAAGAACTGAATAGAAGAAACGCCAAAATCTGTTTTACCACACGTCAGCATCAGACATGGAATATCTTAACAAGACAAATGCTTTGTACAGGCAAAGTAATATTTACGTTCTCCAGTTTAGTATGTAATCTCTGCTAACATTATACATTGCTTGAGACGCTCATTGCATTGATGCACTGGAAATGTTGATGGTAAACGTTTCCACTACTAGGAAGTGCAGACTTCAACTTTCGAAAAAACATACATGTGGCTTTTTTTGCAACAACTCTTCCAAGCATGGAAAGTCTTGGAAATATCTGACCACGGAAGTCGGGCGAAGCCCTGATAATGCAACATATTGTTCAACAATGAAAAAAAAGGCCGGTGAATTCTTCCCTTGTACTTTTGAACCTAGTTATAAGAGCTTGAGGTGGCGTGGGGGCCATAGGCCATTCAGATTCTTTTCTTCTCCCACTCTGTCTTGTACCGCAACTGAAATTAATGATACACTTACAACAATTAATGTTAACGATTTCGTGCAATATTACCAACGGCATTTATGCTTACTGGCCTGAACTATGTACTTGCCTGAGAGCGTTTGGACAAGGTTGGGCGCTGAGATAGTATAAAACTATATACACATCGGGTAGCCTGCTGACGGTAGAAGCATATTAAATAGCTGCAAAACCGAATAGCAAATATGCGTCTTACAAACCCTGGTATTAGGTAAAATTCATCCCAGGAATTCGGTGTCCAGAGACAGTTTACTTAAATTAAATAGCATTACACAAAAAAATAATGTAGATAGGAGACGAACACTTTTCAGACATTCGCCTCTAGCCAGGCCTGTAATAGAAGTTTAATATATTTTCTTAATCCATCCTGAAATACAGCATTTACTTTAGTTGCGCTTCTGTCTTTCTGAAATTACACAAAATTACTCTGGAAAAGTAAGGCTTTTCCAAATGTGAAAAACTGTTCCAAGTTACAACATGTTCATTTATCTGGCAACAAGTATTCTGTTCAAATTTTGAAGAGTTGTAAAAGATCTAGTCAGTATTGCCTACTAACACACCAACAGCCAGTAAGGGAAATCAAATTAAGAGGACGTATTATCAAAAACCAGTTATAAAGGAAGCACATTTTGAAATAGAAGCTGGGAACTAACACAGATTTTCATTTTCAAAACAGGGAAAATGGTTAAGACACTGAAGACACAGTCCACCTGCAAGTATCACGTGTTCCATGGTAGAAGACCTTGCGTTTAAAGGTACAAGAAGGTGAGCGACCGCTGAAGTATGGCTTAACCGTCGACACATTATGTAACTAGTTTTAAAATCATACAGAATTTTACTCACCACAAAATTCTATAACTGAAGATTAAACAATATCCTCCAAATACCTTCAATATATTATACAACACGTACTTAGGTAGAATTCGTAATACAATGAAGCGCCAAAGAAATTGGTATAGGCATGCGTATTCAAATACAGAGATAAGTAAACAGGCAGAATACGGCGCTGCGATCGGCAACTCCTATATAAGACAAGTGTCTGGCGCAGTTATTAGATCGGTTACTGCTGCTACAATGGCAGGTTATCAAGATTTAAGTGAGAGAGTACGTGGTGTTATAGTCGGTCCACGAGCGATGGGACACAGCATCTCCGAGGTAGCGATGATGTGGGGATTTTCCCGTACGACCATTTCACGAGTGTACCGTGAATATCAGTAATCCGGTAAAACATCAAATCTCCCTCATCGCTACGGCCAGAAAAAGATACTGTAAGAACGGGACCAACGACGACCGACGAGAATCGTTCAGTATGAAAGATCTGCAACCCTTCCGCAAATTGCTGCAGATTTAAATGCTGGGCCATAAACGACTGTCAGCTGCACGACACAAAGCTTTACGCCTCCCCCAGGCCTGTCAACACCGACATTAGACTGTTGACGACAGTCCGGCCGGGGTGGCCGAGCGGTTCTAGGCGCTACAGGCTGGAACCGTGCGACCGCTACGGTCGCAGGTTTAAGTAGTTCTAAGTTCTAGGGGACTGATGACCTAAGAAGTCAAGTCTCATAGTGCTCAGAGATTTTTTTTTATAGACTGGAAACATGTTCACTGGTCAGAAGAGTCTCGTTTCAAATTTTATCAAGCGGATGGAAGTGTACGAGTATGGAGACAACCTCATGAATCCATGGACCCTGCATGTCAGCAGGGGACTGTCCACACTGGTGGAGGCTCTCTAGTGGTATGGGGCGTGTGCAGTTGGAGTGATATGGGACCCCTGATACGCCTAGATACGACTCTGACAGGTGACACGTACGTAAGAATCTTGTCTGATCACCTACATCCATCCATGTCCATTGTGTATTCCGAAGGACTAGGGCAATTCCAGCACGACAATGCGACACTCCAAACGTCCAGAATTGCTATAGGGTGGCTCCAGGAACAGTCTTCTTAGTTTAAACACTTCCGCTGGCCACCAAATTCCCCAGACATGAACATATTGAGTGTATCTGGGATGCCTTGCAACTTGCTGTTCAGAAGAGATGTCCACCCTTTCGTAGTCTTACGGATTTATGGACAGCCCTGCAGGATTCATGGCGTTAGTTCCTTCAAGCACTACTTCAGACATTAGTCGAGTCCATGCCACGTCTTCTTGCGGCACTTCTGCGTGATCGCGGGGGCCCTACACGATGTTAGGCAGGTGTACCAATTTCTTTGGCTTTTCAGTTTATTTAGAAACGCTGCATAAAACACAACCTCATATCTCACGGTAACAAAACCAGTACAGAATGCTGGGAACTACTTATGACGCTCTCTAGTGCCAAACATCAGTCAATAGGCTGAAACACCAACCGGGTAACGTCATGTATTCCTATATACACTGTCGTCCAGGTACAATACTCTTCCCTACTAAAATGTTGACGAATGATGACGTGCATTTCCAGTTCTCTGAGGCCGTGGATAACACGGTAAAAAAATATCACATCAGGCGGTTCAGATGAAGAGGAACTGACATTTTAAAAAGAGGGTAATGAGAAAAAGTTGGAGCGACAAATACAGATGCAACGGAAAAAACTTGTGTAACAGCAAAAATACTTAAAATGATCGATGAAAGAGGGATATGCAAAAATATTCAGTAAGACACAAGTCACTAGGGAATGAAGTCAATAGATAGCGCAGGAAAGTTAAACCGAAATGGCTGTAGGAAGAATGGGGAGATATCGAAAAGAAAATGGTTGTCAGAAGGGCTGATTCTGTATATACAGAGTTTTTTTTCCACCGAGTACAAATTCTAGGGATTGATCAATGAGAGGATACGAAACGAAAAAGGTCTGATGAACTTATGTCCGGAAACGCATGGTTCCCGTGCTAGAGACAATTTATTCAATCATACTTTGTTACAGAGACTGCGGGCTCATACGTGTTGAACCATCCAGCCACAGTTGCACTATGCATGGTTTCTTCCTAGAGGATCGTCATGCCCTAGCGCACTCTCCTGCCGTAGTAATTGGTAATATTGTATCCGATTCACTTCTGTTTCGGACTCACCTTGTAGTGGATGTGATACAGCGTTGGACACACTGGGTCCGTATTCGAATCGAGAGCTTGCCGACACGGTGTTTACTTACGGAAAGGCAAATCGCAACCGGCGGACGGGCAGCAAGGTTGTATCAGGAGACCTATCCCCTCCGACAAAAACCACAGCATTCAATGTTTGCAACAGTGTTTAGCCGTTTCTTTGACACAGGCTCGTTTCAGGAAGCAGGAAATCATGAATGACAAACCCGAAATGTTCGGATATCAGACTTGGAGGAAAATGTGATTGACACGTGGAAGGCGACCGCCGTGTCAGTACCAGGCAGTTGGCCCGCCAGTACAGGGTAAGCCAGATGACAACTGTTACTACCCTTATCAATACCAGCGTGTGCAGGGCTTACTACTGACAGACTTTCCACATGGCGAGCTGTTTTGTCTTTGGTTCTTTCACCAGCCAAGAACGATACCTGTATCTGTGTCTTCCATCCTATTCACGTAAGAGGCCACCTTTCCGCGGAGTAGTATCTTCAGTTTTCATAACAGTCATCTGTGGGATTGTGTGCAGATCCCACACGGTATGGTGACATCGAATCACTAACATCGGTGCAGCCGCAGTGTGTGGGCCGGGATAATTGGCAGCCGTATTTTGGGACCAGTCTTCCTAACACGTCGCCTAACAGGCAGACACAACGTTTCTTGCTGGAAGAAAAGTCATTGATGATTCGAAGAGTTATGTGGCTGCTACACACACGATGGTGCCCCAGCCCTCTTCGCCGTTTATTTAACGTCTGGACGCATCTCAATCGTGTCTTCCTGATCGGTGGATCGGGCGAGGGAATCTAGGTGCATGGCCTCCCCGTTCACCGGATCTCAACTCGTGAGATTTCTGATTATGGGGCCGTCTTAGAAGTTCGTATATGCAGAGCCCATTCCAGATGTGGAGACACTGGAGCAGCGTATTCATGCTACCTTTTACACTGTTTGGATGCAGCGTGGCCAATGTGAACGTGTGAGGCAGAACATGGTACGGCACATACACGCATGCGTTGAGGCACGTGGAAACAATTTTCAACACATACTGTAACTGTGGCTGCATGGTACCATGCATTTCCGGACTTAAATTCAAATGGTTCATATGGCTCTGAGCTCTATGGGACTTAACATCTGAGGTCATCAGTCTCCTAGAACTTAGAACTACTTAAACCTAACTAATCTAAGAACATCACACACATCCAAGCCCAAGGCACGATTCGAACCTGCGACCGTAGCTGTCGCGCGGTTCCAGACTGAAGCGCCTAGAACCGCTCGGCCACAAAGGCCGACTACTTAAATTCATTAGATCTTTTTTGTTCAGTAGCCTCTCATTGATTAATCCCTAGAATTTGGACACGTTGCAAAAAATCACCCTGTATGCCGTCTGTCAAAAAAGTTCCGAGAGCAGTAACTACGGTGGCAGACTGAGTTAACAACTGTAAACAACAGATGCGCATAGGACCAGTCATGAGGCATGGATGTGCGACAGTAGTGTGACAACATTGTTTCGTCACAAATCGTAATGGAGGAGCAGTTCTAAACCAAGTGTTCAAGATATTCCCTAGAATGTTTTGAAGAAGAGAAAAGTGTGTTGCAAAGTCTATCCTGCACACCTTGACTCCGAAAAGAAACATTTAAGCGAGGAGGCCTGCCGTGACCGGACTGAAATATAAATTTCAGACAGTTACTTTCTGGAAAAAGATAATCGCGGGTGACGAAACTTAGTGTAATCAATACGAACCTACCACAAAACGACTAAGAACAAGTTCACTTGAAAGGTCAACGCTTTGACGACATAACCACGTGAGTTGAAAGACTTCCGAAATTAGAACTTTTCTGGCAGCTTCACGTAGTTGTTTAAACGTTCTGTGCCTTGCATTCAAGGGGCGAGAGACTAATCCAGTCCTGAAACTTTTTGGAGAAGAAACAATAGTTAATTTAAAGCATAGAGGTCAACCTTAAGAGCGCAATCGGAATTTTAATGATCAACGCAAAGGAGACAGTAGAGATGAAGTATTAGATTAAGAGTGTGACTGAGTTCTCGGAGATTTGCAAACAAACAAGGTATGAAGGGTCGATAACATTCCTTCGATACTTATAAAACAATTAGGAAGAAGTGCAAACCCAACAACTATGCAAACTTGTCTGTAGAATCTATGAGAGTGCAGATACACCGTAATACATTAGGTGAACATCAGCAGGACACTCCAACTGACAGCAAAGGCAGACATATGAGGGATATCATACGATCGGCTGAACAGTTCATGCACAAAAGTGGTAGGAATTATTTACAATAGACTGTAAAAGAAATTTGAGGATTTATTAGATTATGATAAATCTGTATTTGGGAAGGATAAAGGCACGAGACAGGCTGTTATCACATTATGCTTGAGAATGGCAGCACAACTTACGAAAAGTCAAGACATGTTCACTGTATTTCTCTTCCTGGAATAAGCGTTCGACAAAGTAGAACGGCATTCGATGTTTGAGATTCCCAGAAAAAATAGGTGTACGCTATTGGCAAACATGGGTAATATACAATATGTAGAAAAACCAGCAGGTAACATTAAGAATTTAAGGCCAGGAAAGAGGTACCCGGATTTAAATGGTTGTAAGAGACGGATGCAGCATCCTGCCCTCATCCTCCTCCCTCACTGTCGACCTATACATCGAAGAACCATTGATGGAAGTAAATTAAAGTTTCAACTGCGATTTAAACTCAAGATGGAAGGATTCCAGTAATAAGATTCGTTGGTTATAAAGGCACATTTGCATGCCGAGCGTGAGTTTCCGCGGAAACGCGAAATATTAATTAAATAAATAATCAGTGACTAATAAATAAAGCCTATGGCACACAACTGCAGCGCTGTGTCGCTGATAAAGACAAAAGAATAATTACGTTACTCTTATGTTTGATTAAGAGAGGAGAGAGCTCAGGTAGAAGTGGTGCGAGAAGCACGTATTTTATTTTATTGTCTGGCACACCGCCATATTTTCATGTCATAGAAGAATACTGCGATGTGCAACCACACTAGGCACTCGATTCTGTAATGAATTTATATTTATAAAAGTAAGTAGGATTATGAACTGTAGGCTATTTCATTGAATATATCTGATTTAACTAACCGTGTAACTTTTTTATGTTTAGTAGACAATCACCTCTGTACGACGTATTGGCATGGCTGGCAAATCATTGTAATATTAAGATTAGATCATGAGTCCGTACCTACCGCAGCAGTCTTTGGAAACGATTTAATTACGAAGTCCGATTATTTCAGTTTTCTTTCACGGTCAACTACGAGTTACATTGCCTTTTCCAAATAGCCATTGTCAAGCATCTGATACCGAATAATTAAACGTCCACGTTCCAGATAAGCAAATACCAATTACAACCAATCATCATACATACAGAATAATTAATCATTAATATTTTATTCCATTTTATTTTTATTTATTTTATATTGGCGACCGTGACAGGACTTGTTATTTTGTCATTTGTTACATTGTTCTTTTTGTTTCATGTCAAAAATCAACTTTCTGGACCTGGACGTGAATGTATGAGAGATAATGAAAATCTGAAGATATTTTCCAATTCTAAAGTTTTGCCGGAAGACGCAATGAAGCTTCCAGCAAAATAAGGTAAGACGCAGCAAAAAACTGAAAATGTGAAGTGCATAATTCGTGCATCGTCTAGTGACAATACTACAGTACCTAACTTCAAGATGATAACTGGATTAAACGGACACAAAGTGCCTGTCCAGAAAACAACACGACGGGTGGAAGAATTTTGGTTGGAACTTCAGGGAATGAAATGTTCTCGAAATGTGACGGACACTCTTACCTGGACTGTCCAAGGATCCACGCCAGCTATGTACCGTCCGAGGTTCTGCAACCAAGCTTCCACGGAATGTAAAAAACGAACTGCACGTGGACCAATTACTAACGGGTCACGTCAAATCTGTAATAAACAATGTTTTTTTGTCACAACGAACTGCATCACAACGACTATAATGGAAATGGAAATGGACACGCTTATGTTTTAATCATGTTGTTATACAACGATGATACTAACCTGTGAAAAAATTATTGTGCAGCAGATGAATATGAACTGTAATAACGACACGATGTGAATAGGTCGACGCACCTGAAACATACGGACATTTTTCTTTGAAGTATTTCAAAACAATACTATGTAACTAAGAACATTCAACAATCTGAGTTGTATTGTGATATAACAAATATTGTAAATTTAAAACTAAGTTACCTGTTATAGAATGTAGTCTTCATATGTAATCTTGGTTGAATATTTTCTTTGTGCAACGACTAAGATACGCGCGCACACGAACAATATGAACTGCATTACTGTGCCGCGTGATCTAACTGTATAATATAACGGCACTGCCGGAGTCACACAGACGCTTCTGCGCATGCGCGCACTCTATCTGCCAACATAAGAACTTTTACGGCGCACCCGCGTCATTCAAATTTTGTATATAATGTGTATAATGTGTGTAATGTAAGTCATGTGAATAGTTGTAGATAACTTAGATTTACTTGTGCCTTTAGGTGAATTGCTCGCCTGCAGGTGTGTCCTTTCGCCTCGCAATTCAGGGGGCAATATAAAGGCACATTTGCATGCCGAGCGTGAGTTTCCGCGGAAACGCGAAATATTAATTAAATAAATAATCAGTGACTAATAAATAAAGCCTATGGCACACAACTGCAGCGCTGTGTCGCTGATAAACACAAAAGAATAATTACGTTACTCTTATGTTTGATTAAGAGAGGAGAGAGCTCAGGTAGAAGTGGTGCGAGAAGCACGTATTTTATTTTATTGTCTGGCACACCGCCATATTTTCATGTTATAGAAGAATACCGCGAGTTGCAACCACACTAGGCACTCGATTCTGTAATGAATTTATATTTATAAAAGTAAGTAGGATTATGAACTGTAGGCTATTTCATTGAATATATCTGATTTAACTAACTGTGTAACTTTTTTAGACAATCACCTCTGTACGACGTATTGGCATGGCTGGCAAATCATTGTAATATTGAGATTAGATCATGAGTCCGTACCTACCGCAGCAGTCTTTGGAAACGATTTAATTACGAAGTCCGATTATTTCAGTTTTCTTTCACGGTCAACTACGAGTTACATTGCCTTTTCCAAATAGCCATTGTCAAGCGTCTGATACCGAATAATTAAACGTCCACGTTCCAGATAAGCAAATACCAATTACAACCAATCATCATACATACAGAATAATTAATCATTAATATTTTATTCCATTTTATTTTTATTTATTTTATATGGTGACTTTCATATCCTCAGTGAAAATGAGAAAAAGTTACAGGAACTGTTGAATGGAATGAACAGTCGAATGAGCACAGGATATGAAGTGTGAATAAACCAGAGACGAAAGCAATAAGTAGAACTGAGAATAATGAAAAACTTAACACCAACATTGGGGAGCACGAAGTAGATGACTTCTAATATATTGAAAGAAAAAACTGCGCATGGCAAGGAACACATTTTAAGTAGACTAGCGAAGGCAAAGAGAGCATTTTTCGGCATAAGAAATCCACTAATGTCAAACATAGGTCACAATTTTGTAGGAAGAATTTTCTGGGGAGGTACGATTGTAGCAAATAGTTGTAAGGAACTGTATTATGGAGTGGGTAAAAACCAGAAAAAAGAGAATCAAAGCGTAGAGATGTGATGCTATCCAAGAACGTTGAAAATTACGTGAACCGATAAGACATGAAATGCAGAGGTTCCTGTGTAATCACCGAGGAATGGAACATGTGAAAAACTGTGACAGGAAGGAGGGAAAGGGTGATAGGTCATGCCTTAAGACATTAAGGAATAACTTCCGTGGTACTAGGGTAAAAACTGCAGGGTAAGACAGAGAATGAAATCTGACAAATAACTGAGCATTTTTGGTGTAAATGCTACTCTGAGGTTAAGATGTCGGTGCTGGAGAGGAAATCGTGGTTGGACGCAGCCACTCAGAATAATAAAGATCCTCTTCCTCCCTCCCCCCCCCCCCTTATCATCCAATAAACCGCGAAATATAACTATTACAAAAGATACATTACAATGAATCGCCGCACCTAAAGACCAAGAGTCCTTAGGCCCCGGATGAATCGATGTACATAGCTTTCTCCATCTCTTACACTACGTACTCTGACACTCCTAAGTTAACATATATGCAGCATCTTGTTGTGTAACTTTACATAGAGAAGAAAACTCCACTGTCAAAAGTTTACATTGCAATATAACAGACGGAAATCAACAAAATGAGCAAAGTGACTTAGCTT
The DNA here is from genome assembly GCF_023898315.1 of Schistocerca nitens. Taxonomy (NCBI): domain Eukaryota; kingdom Metazoa; phylum Arthropoda; class Insecta; order Orthoptera; family Acrididae; genus Schistocerca; species Schistocerca nitens. The sequence goes on along the minus strand of NC_064618.1, from coordinate 277,525,704 downwards.
CCTGCACGATACCTGTCGGATCATAACATACTGCACAGTCTCTGATGCCAACTCCACCAAATGACAGGAAAGAACTGAACTACCAGCACACCATGATACCGTCCGTTTACCTAAGATCTATTTGGTACAAGCTTAAAAAATGGCTCTGAGCACTATGGGACTTAACACCTATGGTCATCAGTCCTCTAGAACTTAGAACTACTTAAACCTAACTAACCTAAAGACATCACACAACACCCAGTCATCACGAGGCAGAGAAAATCCCTGACCCCGCCGGGAATCGAACCCGGGCGTGGAAAGCGAGAACGCTACCGCACGACCACGAGCTGCGGACGTACAAGCTTAGGGTGGCAGAAATTCATTTCATGCGTGATGGAAGGATGTGAGCTACGATGTATAGAGGGAAGATCAAATACGTGGACTCATTTCACAGTATACAGATTTTTTGTTGCCCCCGTGAACCATGGACCTTGCCGTTGGTGGGGAGGCTTGAGTGAGTGCCTCAGCGATACAGATAGCCGTACCGTAGGTGCAACCACAACGGAGGGGTATCTGATGAGAGGCCAGACAAACGCGTGGTTCCTGAAGAGGGGCAGCAGCCTTTTCAGTAGTTGCAGGGGCAACAGTCTGGATGATTGACTGATCTGGCGTTGTAACACTAAACAAAACGGCCTTGCTGTGCTGGTACTGCGAACGGCTGAAAGCAAGGGGAAACTACAGCCGTAATTTTTCCCGAGGGCATGCAGCTTTACTGTATGGTTAAATAATGATGGCGTCCTCTTGGATAAAATATTCCGGAGGTAAAATAGTCCCCCATTCGGATCTCCGGGCGGGGACTACTCAAGAGGACCTCGTTATCAGGAGAAAGAAAACTGGCGCTCTACGGATCGGAGCGTGGAATGTCAGATCCCTTAATAGGGCACGTAGGTTAGAAAATTTAAAAAGGGAAATGGATAGGTTAAAGTTAGATATAGTGGGAATTAGTGAAGTTCGGTGGCAGGAGGAACAAGACTTTTGGTCAGGCGAATACAGGATCATAAATACAAAATCAAATAGGGGTAATGCAGGAGTAGCTTTAATAATGAATAGGAAAATAGGAGTGCGGGTAAGCTACTACAAACAGCATAGTTAACGCATTATTGTCGCCAAGATAGACACGAAGCCCACGCCTACTACAGTAGTACAAGTTTATATGCCAACTAGCTCTGCAGATGACGAAGAAATTGCCGGCCACGGTGGTCTAGCGGTTCTAGGCGCTCAGTCCGGAACCGCGCAACTGCTACGGTCGCAGGTTCGAAACCTGCCTCGGGCATGGATGTGTGTGATGTCCTTAGGTTAGTTAGGTTTAAGTAGTTCTAAGTTCTAAGGGATTGATGACCACAGATGTTAAGTCCCATAGTGCTCAGAGCCATTTGAACCATTTTGAACGAAGAAATTGAAGAAATGTATGATGAAATAAAAGAAATTATTCAGATAATGAAGGGAGACGAAAATTTAATAGTGATAGGTGACTGGAATTCGGTAGTAGGAAAAGAGAGAGAGGGAAACGTAGTAGGTGAATATGGATTGTGGCTAAGAAATGAAAGAGGAAGCCGCTTGGTAGAATTTTGCACAGAGCACAACTTAATAATAGCTAACACTTGGTTCAAAAATCATGAAAGAAGGTTGTATACATGGAAGAACCCTGGAGATACTGACAGGTATCAGATAGATTATATAATGGTAAGACAGAGATTTAGGAACTAGGTTTTAAATTGTAAGACATTTCCATGGGCAGATGTGGACTCTGACCACAATCTATTGGTTATGAACTGTAGATTAAAACTGAAGAAACTGCAAAAAGGTGGGAATTTAAGTAGATGGGACCTGGATAAACTGAAAGAACCAGAGGTTGTATAGAGTTTCAGGGAGAGCATAAGGGAACAATTGAAACGAATGGGGGAAAGAAATACAGTAGAAGAAGAATGGGTAGCTTTGAGGGATGAAGTAATGAAGGCAGCAGAGGATCAAGTAGGTTAATAGACGAGGGCTAGTAGAAATCCTTGGGTAACAAAAGAAATATTGAATTTAATTGATGAAAGCAGAAAATATAAAAATGCAGTAAATGAAGCAGGCAAAATGGAATATATAAAGGCACATTTGCATGCCGAGCGTGAGTTTCCGCGGAAACGCGAAATATTAATTAAATAAATAATCAGTGACTAATAAATAAAGCCTATGGCACACAACTGCAGCGCTGTGTCGCTGATAAAGACAAAAGAATAATTACGTTACTCTTATGTTTGATTAAGAGAAGAGAGAGCTCAGGTAGAAGTGGTGCGAGAAGCACGTATTTTATTTTATTGTCTGGCACACCGCCATATTTTCATGTTATAGAAGAATACTGCGAGTTGCAACCACACTAGGCACTCGATTCTGTAATGAATTTATATTTATGAAAGTAAGTAGGATTATGAACTGTAGGCTATTTCATTGAATATATCTGATTTAACTAACTGTGTAACTTTTTTATGTTTAGTAGACAAACACCTCTGTACGACGTATTGGCATGGCTGGCAAATCATTGTAATATTGAGACTAGATCATGAGTCCGTACCTACCGCAGCAGTCTTTGGAACGATTTAATTACGAAGTCCGATTATTTTAGTTTTCTTTCACGGTCATCTACGAGTTACATTGCCTTTTCCAAATAGCCATTGTCAAGCGTCTGATACCGAATAATTAAACGTCCACGTTCCAGATAAGGCAACGTTTATTCAACCAATCACTATCACTATTATACATAATTAATACTTTATTTTATTTTATTTTATTTATTTATTTTATATTGGCGACCGTGACAGGACTTGTTATTTTGTCATTTGTTACATTGTTCTCTTTGTTTCATGTGAAAAATCAACTTTCTGGACCTGGACTTGACTATATGAGAAATAACAAAAATCTGAAGATATTTGCCAATTATAAAATTTTGCGGGAAGACGCAATGAAGCTTCCAGCAAAATAAGGTAAGACGCAGCATCTTTGCATTGGCAGGCTTGACCAGACGCATAATACAATGTATTAGCTCTTCAGTAGATTCTGTAGTATTTCTTTCGCGCGTAGCAGTTTTCAGTGATAAATTTCATTCTCAGTACTTTTCCTTAAACAATAACTCCTGCAACAATACCAATACACGAGTGTTCAATATGGCCGACTTCTGTACGATACGTTGTAACATGGCCAGCAGCCATTAAGAATAATCCGATATTCTGTCTACATTTTTAAATTAACAAACAGCCATTGTTGCTACGAGCGATTCATGCTCAACTGCATTTTATTTTAAAACCAGTGTCAAACATTATTTTCTTGAAACATATATCACGTGTGGCATGGTCATAACTAGAAAACAATACGCAAGGATGGAACAGCAAAGACATACTATTCAGACGCAATCCGACTCGGACGAGAGACAAGTGTTAGAAAATGATTTTACGACAGCAACCGGTAGTGACGATTCATCAAATATTGACGCAAGTGTTAACGGAAATTTTGACAATAGGCCGTCCACCCCAAAAATTTCAAAGTCTCAGTCAGAGCCCATGTTAATACATGACGTCACATCTAATGACGCGGCGGGGGCAGAGACCTTGCAAACAGTAAACATTGCCAACATGTTACAAATGTTAATGAAACAGAACGCGGAAAACATGGCAACCTTAAAGACACAAAATGAACAGTTAAAGACACAAAATGACGAAATTAAATCTGATCTCATGGCACTCAAGACAGGTAGTGACACTTTGTGTAAACGTGTGGAACTTATAGACGCCACACTGACCAAACAGATGACTGAACTCAGTACGAAATTTTCCAAGCTTAATACGATACAAGAAAAGACTACAAATGACGTAGCACTTTTACAGACACAAGTAAAAAACCTTAATATCACGTGTGAAGCTCTTACTGAACAAATTCAAACATATCCTTCAGTACACGACAACCTTGAAAAACGAATTACTGACGTGCAGAATAAATTTGACGATGTTGAACAACACCTGACTGACATCTTACAATCTGATGCCACAGCTCATTTTCAAAATATTAATAAAGAATTTCATGATTGGGTAGAGAACAAAGACAAACATTTTGATAGATGCATACGTGAAGATTTACCAACAATTGTGCACGACTCCGTAGCGGAATACATCAGTAATAACAAACAGCTGATTGGTGACGCAGTACAATCCGTCACTGCACCCATTAGACAATTCACCGATCAACCACAGTCTGAATATAACGAAAATATCAGTCAAAATGTACAGTTCAGAAACCAATATACATTCGAGTATGACGCACACATACCGCACACGACAAACACACAAGAACAAAACACACCACGACTACAACACACACCACGACGTGCAACCACAAACACAAGCTATTATCATGGTAAACCACAGCAACATTATCGTAATTACTCGCCAGCTGAACATTGCAGTAATTACAGTGGAACAAATCCATATCACAATGCGAAGGAAGAAGAAAGCTTAATGAAACACAGGCAATTTCAGATTTTTATCCCAGAAAAACGAACCATTCATCCGGTGATTTTTCTTAAATCTTTTAGTAACGCATTTCCACGCACTTGGAGTGACCGGAAAAAGATTTCATATATTGTCGGTTACATCCAAGGCAATGCAGCTGTCTGGGCATACAGTCAAGCTGACGTATGTACCACGTACAGTGAGTTTGAGCGTGCCTTTCTGAACAAATTCTGGTCGCAATCCGTCCAGGAGCGACTCAGAAGACAAATTTTAGAACCTGAAACTTTTAACAGTAAAAATGGTAACTTACGTAGATATTTTGAAAAATACTTGAACATGGGACATTTTTTAGACGAACCAGTCGCAACACGTGATATACTCCGTGCGTTGAAGGCCAAATTGCCTTTCAACATTAAAGAAAAACTCTTACATATTCCGGATGACGATCCAGACTATTTTTTAACAGCTTTAGATTCGGTCGACATGTTACTAGAAGATCAGCGCTCCGCGCGGCGAAACAGCAGCCACAATGTTTATACTAGTGGTATGCAAAACATGCAGGCTTGCCAACTCAATTCTGGCGCGCCCACAGTTGGATACGCGGTACAGCAAAAACAGCAAACTCACATGCCGTCTCAATACGGAAATCAAAATCAACACGCGTATTCCAATACAAACAACAGTTACAACAGTAATAACACTCCATGCGGCAATCCATACAAAAGGCACCGCGGTAATAACAACAACGGTAACAGCGGATACAAATGTAACAACAAAAACACAAACAGAAATAGAAATAATAATAACTACCAGCCAAGACAGCATCAAGGCTGGACTCGTAGTGATCAATACTTTCATTCAAACACTGCTTTACCACAGCAGCCACCAGGACAAAATTGGAGCATACCTTACGACCGACAGGTAAGTTATAATGCGCAACAGCAACAACAACCGCAAAAGTTTGGAGATCACAATAGGCAATATCCGAATGTGAATATAATAGAAATGACACCTGATACACAACCTCAATCTGTGTCAGTACCTAGTACAAATGCTAATCCAACAAACGAAACAGTCACTTCTATGCCCCAGGTCGTGGCTGAAGAATTCTTGGGGGGCGACTTCAATGTTAATCAGTTATTTGACACCACAATTGAACAACAAAATAATGATATGCCTAATAATTCTAAACAAAAACTACCTGTTTTATTTATAAGATACAACCATAATGACAATATATCAGATGAACTTTTGCAAGACAGTACACAATGTCGTTCAAACACAAATGAAGTTGTTTTAGCATCTACTACTGGTGTAGTAGGTGGGATTCCAACTACTATTATCTTAGATACAGGTGCAGCTGTGAGCGTTTTGTCTTTTAATTTCTATAAAAAGATGTGTGAATTGGAGCCTCTGCCTGAGTTTCCTGCTCAAAACTGTAAAATAACTACTGCTCTAGGTAATAAGTCGTGTAGGGTTACGAAGCAAGTTTTGTAAACATTAAAATAGGGAATGGAACCGTACAATGGCCATTCCTGGTTGTACAAAACCTTGTGACAAATTGCATATTAGGAATAGATATTATGAGCGAGAAGGACTGCATTATAGACTTCTCCAAAGGTAAATGCATTTTAAATGATAAAGGCAGTGTAATTATTATTGATTTGGACAGGAGAACTCTAAAGCATGACAAACACTGTACAGGGTACAAGGTTCAGTTAGTACTTGACAATGACATTCAAGACACGCACACACACTCATTTGACACAGAGCTAATGGACTTGAAAACATTGCTTGATCATAAGATAAATGAAGCTACAGCTCTCAGTGTACATGAACGTATAAAACTACAGGAAGTGTTATCCAAATATTTACAAGTTTTTACCAAACGATTAGGTGTTATCAACACGTATGTGTACAAGATTGAAGTTAAGCCTCACAAGATCTTCTACCACAAGACACATAACGTAACGTTATCTCAACGACCTACTGTGTGGCAAGAACTAAAACAAATCACAACATAGATAATAAGTAGTATAGAAATTTTCATTTCAGCGGTTCCAGTGACGCAGTTGAAGACAGAAGAACTTTTCTTTCAACGCCGCGGCACCACCGAGAAGACTGAATATTAAAGTAAAATTTATGATTACGTAGCAGTGAATGATACATAAATTTTTCACGGAACATTTGTGACTGTAGGTACCACTGACTTGGTATGACACCTGACGAACCGACGGACGTCATCTGTGAAGCGATCTTTTACTTCGAGAAATAGATTAGACGCACATCTCTCAGCAAGAAAAGCATCTACCAGTAGCCAAGGCCACACAGACACTATACACACACGCAAAAAACGCGAGGAATCGAACAGTTTTCCGTCTCTTATTATTTTGAATATTTATTGAGTAGTGAAAACGCCTGGTCTTGCCTACTGATGTAATGAATGTTGTGTCTAACCTATCTTAATTTCAGATGACATCACAAAATAAACATCGATAAAATCCCAGCAAAACTGATAAAGAGGACGTAAATATCTGCAATTCATGTAATCAAATGTGACACAATGAGATAATTTATAGCTATGTAATAATGATGTAAACATGTTTATGTGCAACTGTATTATATTTATGCTAAGAAAATATGTGACGTGTGTATGTATGATTACTTATATTTTTTTCTTCTCTTTCAATGATGTATAATGTAACTGTTACTATGTAATAGAAATTTGAACAAAACGAGTGCCAAAAGGTCATTGCATAGTGAACCATTGTTCACGGACATTAATGAACATTACTAACTCTGCAACTACGCAGAAACCTATGGGAAAGAAACTGTTAATGACATTCATTATGCATCGTACCTATGTAAACGCGATGAACCATTTCTTTGATTAATAACTACGAACATTTAGGTGAGCTATATTCAGCAAAAAACTGAAAATGTGAAGTGCATAATTCGTGCATCGTCTAGTGACAATACTACAGTACCTAACTTCAAGATGTTAACTGGATTAAACGGACACAAAGTGCCTGTCCAGAAAACAACACGACGGGTGGAAGAATTTTGGTTGGAACTTCAGGGAATGAAATGTTCTCGAAATGTGACGGACACTCTTACCTGGACTGTCCAAGGATCCACGCCAGATATGTGCCGACGAGGTTCTGCAACCAAGCTTCCACGGAATGTAAAAAACGAACTGCACGTGGACCAATTACTAACGGGTCACGTCAGATCTGTAATAAACAATGTTTTTTTGTCACAACGAACTGCATCACAACGACTATAATGGAAATGGAAATGGACACGCTTATGTTTTAATCACGTTGTTATACAACGATGATACTAACCTGTGAAAAAATTATTGTGCAGCAGATGAATATGAACTGTAATAACGACACGATGTGAATAGGTCGACGCACCTGAAACATACGGACATTTTTCTTTGAAGTATTTCAAAACAATACTATGTAACTAAGAACATTCAACAATCTGAGTTGTATTGTGATATAACAAATATTGTAAATTTAAAACTAAGTTACCTGTTATAGAATGTAGTCTTCATATGTAATCTTGGTTGAATATTTTCTTTGTGCAACGACTAAGATACGCGCGCACACGAACAATATGAACTGCATTACTGTGCCGCGTGATCTAACTGTATAATATAACGGCACTGCCGGAGTCACACAGACGCTTCTGCGCATGCGCGCACTCTATCTGCCAACATAAGAACTTTTACGGCGCACCCGTGTCATTCAAATTTTGTATATAATGTGTGTAATGTAAGTCATGTGAATAGTTGTAGATAACTTAGATTTACTTGTGCCTTTAGGTGAATTGCTCGCCTGCAGGTGTGTCCTTTCGCCTCGCAATTCAGGGGGCAATATAAAGGCACATTTGCATGCCGAGCGTGAGTTTCCGCGGAAACGCGAAATATTAATTAAATAAATAATCAGTGACTAATAAATAAAGCCTATGGCACACAACTGCAGCGCTGTGTCGCTGATAAAGACAAAAGAATAATTACGTTACTCTTATGTTTGATTAAGAGAAGAGAGAGCTCAGGTAGAAGTGGTGCGAGAAGCACGTATTTTATTTTATTGTCTGGCACACCGCCATATTTTCATGTTATAGAAGAATACTGCGAGTTGCAACCACACTAGGCACTCGATTCTGTAATGAATTTATATTTATGAAAGTAAGTAGGATTATGAACTGTAGGCTATTTCATTGAATATATCTGATTTAACTAACTGTGTAACTTTTTTATGTTTAGTAGACAAACACCTCTGTACGACGTATTGGCATGGCTGGCAAATCATTGTAATATTGAGACTAGATCATGAGTCCGTACCTACCGCAGCAGTCTTTGGAACGATTTAATTACGAAGTCCGATTATTTTAGTTTTCTTTCACGGTCATCTACGAGTTACATTGCCTTTTCCAAATAGCCATTGTCAAGCGTCTGATACCGAATAATTAAACGTCCACGTTCCAGATAAGGCAACGTTTATTCAACCAATCACTATCACTATTATACATAATTAATACTTTATTTTATTTTATTTTATTTATTTATTTTATAAATACAAACGTCTCAAAAATGAGGTCGACAGGAAGTGCAAAATGGCTAAGCAGGGATGGCTAGAGGACAAATGTAAGGATGTAGAGGCTTATCTCATGAGGGGTAAGATAGATACTGCCTACAGGAAAATTAAAGAGACCTTTGGAGAAAAGAGAACCACTTGCATGAATATCAAGAGCTCAGACGGAAACCCAGTTTTAAGCAAAGAAGGGAAAGCAGAAAGGTGGAAGGAATATATAGAGGGTCTATACAGGGGCGATGTTCATGAAGACAATATTATAGAAATGGAAGAGGAGGTAGATGAAGATGAAATGGGATATATGATACTGCGTGAAGAGTTTGACAGAGCACTGAAAGACCTAAGTCGAAACAAGGCCCCGGGAGTAGACAACATTCCATTAGAACTACTGACAGCCTTGGGAGAGCCAGTCCTGACAAAACTCTACCATCTGGTGAGCAAGATGTATGAGACAGGCGAAATTCCCTCAGACTTCAAGAAGAATATAATAATTCCAATCCCAAAGAAAGCAGGTGTTGACAGATGTGAAAATTACCGAACTATCAGTTTAATAAGTCACAGCTGCAAAATACTAACGCGTATTCTTTACAGACGAATGAAAAAACTGGTAGAAGCCGACCTCGGGGAAGATCAGTTTAGATTTCGTAGAAATGTTGCAACACGTGAGGCAATATTGACCCTACGACTTATCTTAGAAGCTAGATTAAGGAAAGGCAAACCTACGTTTCTAGCATTTGTAGACTTAGAGAAAGCTTTTGACAATGTTGAGTGGAATACTCTCTTTCAAATTCTGAAGGTGGCAGGGGTAAAATACAGGGAACGAAAGGCTATTTACAATTTGTACAGAAACCAGATGGCAGTTATAAGAGTCGAGGGGCATGAAAGGGAAGCAGTGGTTGGGAAGGGAGTAAGACAGGGTTGTAGCCTATCCCCGATGTTATTCAATCTTTATATTGAGCAAGCAGTGAAAGAAACAAAAGAAAAATTCGGTGTGGGTATTAAAATCCATGGAGAAGTAATAAAAACTTTGAGGTTCGCCGATGACATTGTAATTCTGTCAGAGACAGCGAAGGACTTGGAAGAGCAGTTGAACGGAATGGATAGTGTCTTGAAAGGAGGGTATAAGATGAACATCAACAGAAGCAAAACGAGGATAATGGAATGTAGTCGAATTAAGTCGGGTGATGCTGAGGGAATTAGATTAGGAAATGAGACACTTAAAGTAGTAAAGGAGTTTTGCTATTTTGGGAGCAAACTAACTGATGATGGTCGAAGTAGAGAGGATAAAAATGTAGACTGGCAATGGCAAGGAAAGCGTTTCTGAAGAAGAAAAATTTGTTAACATCGAGTATAGATTTGAACGTCAGGAAGTCGTTTCTGAAAGTATTTGTATGGAGTGTAGCCATGTACGGAAGTGAAACATGGTCGATAACTAGTTTGGACAAGAAGATAATAGAAGCGTTTGAAATGTGGTGCTACAGAAGAATGCTGAAGATTAGATGGGTAGATCACATAACTAATGAGGAGGTATTGAATAGGATTGGGGAGAAGAGAAGTTTGTGGCACAACTTGACTAGAAGAAGGGATCGGTTGGTAGGACATGTTCTGAGGCATCAAGGGATCACCAAATTAGTATTGGAGGGCAATGTGGAGGGTAAAAATCGTAGAGGGAGACCAAGAGATCAGTACACTATGCAGATTCAAAAGGATGTAGGTTGCAGTAGGTACTCGGAGATGAAGAAGCTTGCACAGGATAGAGTAGCATGGAGAGCTGCTTCAAACCAGTCTCAGGATTGAAGACCACAACAGATTTTTTGTGTGCATGATGAGTTTTCAACGTTATATTCACTCTCTTTCAAGAGAGACGGAGGGCGGTACATTCCGGAATCTAGGCTGACACCACGTTTATTGACTTTCCAAAGCCTTGGATAAGTTTCCATAGTCGCCGACGGTTCAACTAAATAACTGCTTATGAATTATCAGAAATTGTGCCGAGATTTTTAGAAATCACTACCAGAAGTAATTCAATGCGCTTGCAATATTTATAGCTAATTGACCCTACACCGAGAACTGAAAAATCTCAGATATAATGTTAGTTTACAGGAGACAGTTATTCAAGCGAAATGATGCAGTGTACGGCAACTGCAATGAGGTGCAACAGAGGATAAAGTCAATTGGGAAACACATACACCGTCGTTATTATGCGATGGATGCGTTTACGATCACATGAAACGACTGAGGAACACGTTTTATAGTCTCCCACCGGTTGTACAGAGCACGCTCGTATAAGTTTTGCCCCTCCTAGCCTCTGATGACTAGCTTTCAAACACAGAGATTCAAGGACGTCCTGACACGATGGGGTGGAGGCAGTAACAGTGAACGTGCACGGAGGAAGACATACATAGCGTGAGAGTGTGTTTTATTCTACTTCAATTAGGTGTCGTTATTTTCATAGTGCTTGTGATAGAGCGTGGTGCAGAATGCACAACGACAGTTAATGAAACATTATGGAATCCCCAAAAATACGTAATTAATCAGCAGTCTAATTAAATTGTAGGTTATCCTTAATGCAGTTAAGGTAAATGTTATCAAGAGACCTTGGAGGCTGCAATATGTTCTAAGGGACGCAGCTACAGAGGACGCAACGTGAGTGGATACAACATTCGCGACATGTGCCTGAAGCTAATATGCCCAATTGCAACGTCAGCGTAAAAAGTCTGGCTGTTAAAACTGAACCACATCATCACGTTTTCCGAACTGGAGATGTTGGATGATGTCCTTCACGGAAAAATATCATTAAAAGTGAACGTAGCGTATAGTGTGCCAAAAAGAAAGCGTGAGAGGACCTTCAGTCTTCACAGTATATGTAAACGACAAGGCGGGAAAAGTACGCAGCTCAACGAGGTGATTCACAGACAATACATTTGTATAAAGGAAACTCACGTCACGAGAGTTATGTTACGAAATGAAGGAACGCTTGAAAATATGAGTGCTTGGAGAAAATGTTGGTCTATAAATTTTGAAAGAAGCAATGATAAATTCAAAAATAAACAACAGGCCAATATCAACAGTAGGTCATTGGAAACAGATGCAGCCGTCAAATACCCATGAGCATCGATCCAGGCCTATTACAGTGCTAAGGCTACGTGCTTCTAACAGTATGAAAAGCAGATGCGAGACTGCGATTAAATGAAGTGTAATCAACCACTGAAGGAATATGCTTAAAAAATCCTCGTTCGTCCATTTGTTGGGTACTATTCACCTTGGGTTTCGCTATTTGCATATGGCTCAAATTGGTACTATGATATGTCTGTCGAGGAACAACTGTAAAGGTCCTTTTGCGTTATTTTAATTATTTTGCGACTATCGAACTCGAGTATGGGAGGTGTACAGAGAGAACACGACTCAGTACTTAACAAACCTGGCCATGTACCCAATACGAACACGTGTCTCTTACACTTTTCAAATATTAGTTTTTTAACTAAAAGATTGAAATTGGCACTTTGAAATAATAATAGTACAAATCAATACTACTTCGATTTCCTATCCTAACAATGCCTAGACACCATCCTCATCTACTCTTGTATCGACGATTAAGCTCATTTAAAATTTTTTTCCCTTTATTGTATTTCGATTCCCCCCCTCGAGGGGGGCGGGCTGACAGCAACTTATTACGCTGCTCTGCAGCCTACAGACTTTTTAAAACGTAAGAAGAAGTTAAGAAACAATAAAAGCAGGCGATAAAATGGGGACTTACTCATTCGTAATTCACACTGAAGTAATCATTGCTGCATTGCATTTCCACCTTTAATATACTGATGGCGCTACAGTCGTATTTACTTAGATGCTTAGTGTGTCCTTCATTCTGGGCACTTTGCTTTTGTAGTAAGCCGTAATAAAAGTTGTTCCTTTTTATTCCTGTGCCTGAATTTCAACTCCATAAAGCCTAGTAGGTTATGAGCCCAGTTTAATCTAAAAATTTCAGCATATATTTAATGTTTTTTGTTTGATCCGCGATTCGAGTCGCCTAGTACGTCGTTTTTTGTACCATGTCGGACGAAGGAATCGCAAGAAGTATTGTGAAATTCGACGCTTCAAATTTCCAGCTACGGGAATTCTAAATTCGAGTTTTGTTCGATACCTACGTTGTTCGACATGTGGCGAACAACCAGAGAGAAAAACCCGAAGATTTGAAGACTTCTCCTGGAAAACTGGGTAAAACACAATTGTCGACCCATATGTTACATTTCGAATGCGATCGAGTACTCACAGCTTGAATTTTTGACAACGTGCGATCAGTTCTAGAGTATTATTGCAGCTTTTGGAGTTTTTATCAAGTATGGACGATAAAACATTGAACAAAAACACAGACGCGCTGCCTAGGATTGTAACATTTGCCGCCTGTTTGTCTCGAAGGTGTCTCAATACGGTATGAGAAGACAGTGAAGAACTCGGTTGCAGCTTTGGATGGCCACCTTATCTCGGAGAACATACAGTCGCCATGGTAGGCTGTGCCCTCCAGAAGTTTAGCAAAGTATTTCCACAGGATGTGGAAATGTTAACTTGTGCAGTCAACGTTCTGTGTGTGTGTGTGTATGTGTGTGTGTGTGTGTGTGTGTGTGTGTGTGTGTGTGGTTTGGGGATCTTATGGGCGCCCAACGGCGAGGTTATCAGCGCCCTAACAATGATTAAAATAAACGAATGTGGCTAAGAACGAAAACTGTCGTAGACGCATGCACACGAAATGACCACTACCGAAACTCCAGTAATGTGACGTAATCCAGCACGTCACGAGAAGCGTAAACTCTCGTGAAATGTTAGAGGAACGGTGTGTGATTCACGAAAAAACATTCGAAGCGAACAAAATCTGTCTCATTAAAAACTCCCACGAGAACCGAATGAACGCGAGAGATCACGCGAGTGAACTGCGAGTAAACTTAAGGACGTGGTTCAAATGGCTCTGAGCACTATGCAACTTAACTTCTGAGGTCATCAGTCGCCTAGAACTTAGAACTAATTAAACCTAACTAACCTAAGGACATCACACACATCCATGACCGAGGCAGGATTCAAACCTGCGATCGTAGCGGTCGCTCGGCTCCAGACTGTAACGCCTAGAACCGCACGGCCACTCCGGCCGGCCTTAAGGACGTGGGTGAAACCACGTCAGACGAAGCAATCACGGCTAAGATTCTCGAAAGCCTTCAACAGGTCCCGAGAATAATGAAGAATTAGTTTTCTGGCGGTATGTGTACGACGCACGGTTTTGAGGTGTGGTTTGTAGATAATTAGTTTTTCTGGCGGTATGTGTACGACGCACGGTTTTGAGGTGTGGTTTGTAGATAAGTTTGTAAACATTTATCACGATGGATGTATCGTTGTCCTAGAAATAAAACAAGAAAACGAGATTTGCAGAAAGTTTTTTGTAGCAAACAACCGATTTCATGTGAATTTGTCAACCTCGAATAACCTCAAAAGCTGGTACGATAGACTGGGTAATATAAATGTCAAACTGATGGCGAATTTGATCAAAACAGGTCTCACCTAAGGAATAAGCATATCTGCCGCTGCGTCATTCTTCTGAGAAGCGTGCCAGTATGGTAAGTCTCGTAGTTTGACTTTTAAGGAGGAGATCAGAGCGAGAAATCCGGAAGAGAGAATAGGCTCGGTTACACTAATCAAGAAAATGTAAGCAACAACAATGATAAAGCCGAAAACGAACAGCAATGCATATGAAAGCATAGATGAGGACGTGAGTATAGACGAAGACAAGAAGGAACCTCCATTAAATATAAATGAAAAGTTTGGAAACTACCCCCCCCCCCCCCTCCACTCACACAAAACTGATTTGGAAACACCCAGAGAAACAGAGTCACAATACTGTGTGTACTCGAGTGCGTCGAGTTTCAGTTGCTACAGCAATGTTTATTTCTACGTAGTCTGTTACTAATGAGCAACAGAATCAAAGTGTATCTACTGACAGTTTACAAGATCTCAGTTGCAACATTTTCGTGGTTTACGCACGATCATATATGAGGGTACACAAGCCGCATCTACTTGGATGACAGAAGTAACCAAAATTTGAATTCTGATTCATATGTAGCAGATTCAGTCTGTTTTGCTAGTTGGACAGAGGTCAGGGAATCTGATAACGAATTAAATGAGACAAATCAGCTAGAAGGATATTTCCAGGAAGAACTTGAAATGTTGCAATTCGGTATAAAACCCCCATTTTATATCGAAAAGTAAACGACGACATTTAAATGATGGTCCCTCAAGGTGTGACGATGGCTGAAAACAAATGTGAATGCAAACTTACAAAGTCAATGTCCGGTTTAAACACGGCTTCCAGTTGTTGCAATCAAATGTTTTGTAAATTACTGAATAAATTCGATTTCAAAGAATGCGACGCAGATTAATGTATTTTCACTGGGAAAGTTGGAAATGACCTGGCCTTCTTGGCTTTGTTTATAGGGAATGGGCTGTTGATTGGAAAAACCAAACAATCCTCCAAAAAATTGTTCAAATGGCTCTAAGCACTATGGGACTTAACATCTGAGGTCATCAGTCTCCTAGACTTAGAACTACTTACACCTAACTAACCTAAGGACATCACATACATCTATGCCCGAGGCAGGATTCGAACCTGCGACCGTAGCAGCCGCGTGGTTCCGGACTGAAGCGCCCAGAACCGCTCGACCACAGCGACCGGCGAATTTCTACTCAGATTGCAATACCACCAGCAACTACCTGAGGACGTAGGTTGCAATTGGTACTCAGAGATGTAAAGGCTTGCTGGCACAGGAGAGGAACTCGTGGCGGGTCACATGAAACCGGTCAGAAGACTGATGACTGCACAGGAAGGTGATGTGCTTTTTCAGCAGGACAATGCACATCCGGGTACGGCTGCTGCAACACAACGTGCTCTTCGTGGTGTCCAACAACCGCCCAGGCCAGCAGAATCACCAGATCTCTCGCCAATTGAACACGTATTGGACGTGATGAATCGGGAACTTACTCGTTCTCCGGACCCTGCAAGAACTATTGCTGAACTCCAACAAAAGGCACAAGATGCTTGGGACAATCTGCTGAAGTATGCCATTCGGCACCTCTTATCATCGTTTGCATGTGGGAACACGCGCCCGAGTTGCCGCCAGACGGATACGCTGTGTATTGATGCGACGATTTGGACACTTTTCCGTGGCGTGTGTGGTTTATTGGGTCAGAATTTCGTATCATATACTCCTACAATGATGAGCTACCTGTCACCTCACCCGTCAATAAAGCGACCTTCTCTTTGATGGTAATACATTTTTTTCTGGCAGTCGAGTTCTGCACGCCTTTACGCGAAACAACCGAATCACTAAAATACTTTTACTCTAGGAGACGATGCGGTGTTTTCACCTCATAATCAGGCTTTCTAGCAAATCATCTGATCTTTTATGCGCGTCGTGGCAGCGCGTGACTGCTCCTTACGTAACCCCAACAACAACGACTCTCTACCCACTCTCTCCGCGTATGACCAGTAGCGCTTGGGCATTGTTTATGTTAGAAGCAAGACAACGTTCCCACCAGAGAAAAGACGCGCTGAGCTTCGAAAATTCAGGACGCCAGCGATGAGTAAGCAGTACTATATTGAAACGTCCCCTTTGGAACAATTTTACAGGACTGTGCTTAACCTGACACACAGTATTTTTTTTTTTTTTTTTTTTTAGCGCAACGCAATCTGACTTTCAAAAATCCCTACAAAAGAATGGCCCTGACTAACATTAAACTATACCTTTCACAAATCACTAAATCACATACCTCACAATAATCTTCGTTTCTCCCACTACTGCAATACAGCAAGCGCCACTACTGCCAGCTAAATAAAAGATTCAAACTATGGAAGGCACTAACTACTGATAGGGATAGTTAGCAAATGAAAGATATTAATAGAGAACAAACAATGTATTTACCTTGATATCATCATATATAAATATAGCAGTTCATGACAAATTTCAAAACTCCGCCATCTCTCTCCCCACATCCACCACTGCTGGCGGCTCACCTCCAACTGCGCAACGCTACGCGCTGTTCACAGCCAGCTGCCTAACACTACAATGGCGAGTATTACAACAATGCAAAGCAGCCACAGACTGCACACAGCACAGCCAGTGATTTTCATACAGAGGTGGCGTTACCAATAAAAAAACCTAAACAGCCTACTTACATAGCCCCCATGCTACCCACAAAAAATTTTACAAATTTTTTTGGGCACTGGCCAATACATATTTGTTAAAATTTTTTTTCACAATTACAATAACAAAGAAATCAAATGCACACACTTATTGATACAATGTTGGTCAAAAGCTAAAATTTTCTCACAGTCCATAAAGACAGTCCTGATCGTTGATCACACTAAAACCCGACGGGAGGCCCTAGCCACACGACATTTCATTTTTTTCACTAAAATTGCCGTGTTTTTCTCAAAGTCTGAGCAGTAAAAGACAATGCACACAGACGTAGTGGATTTCCATGCAGTCTTGAAGAAGTAGTGTTGTCCTTCCAACGGAAAGACAGTGCTGACTCGACATGCAGACAGGTAATGGGCCACAACAGAGTAAACCCACAGCAGAGTCAGTCGACGTTTTGAAGAACATTGGTAGGTAGGTCATCACAGAGTAGACCCACTGTAGTCCTGGTAGAGATTACGGCATTGGTGGGCCACCAGAGGCGCAGACCCACTGCAGTCCCTGTAGAAATAATGGTATTGATGGATCATCAAAGATGTAGACCCACTGTAGTCCTTGTAGAGATAATGGTACTGGTGGGTCATCAAAGCTGCAGACCCACTGTAGTCCTTGTAGAGATTACGGTACTGGTGGGCCACCAGAGGTGTAGACCCACTGCAGTCCTTGTAGAGATGGCCAGCAGCCATCTGTTGTGACTGTGCAGGTGCACAATCATCATTGAAGAGTCTTGCGGATAATGTAGCAAGTCCATAACCACCACTTGTGCACTCACAAAGTTTGTGGAATTGTCCTCAGAACCAGCAATGCTGTTATCCAGTCCCTTGCTGAATTATTAACACACGTGCAAACACTAACAGTCCCTACTTCTCACATATTGTCCATATACTATGACCAACATAAACGTGTGCAGTGAAATGGAACTTACAAGTTACATAATTTGATGAACTGGTGTCAATTACAATTTTATAACATGAGAATACAATAACAAAGGTACAAAATACATCATTAAAGAACATAATAATACAGATAACATTTGTAGTACAGGCTTTACAAAAGAATCGAACTAACATATACATCAGTAGTACAGGAATTATGACATGAGTACATACATAAAAGATCAGAATAAATTTTGAAACATCAACTTCAAACATGAGCATTAAAACAAAACAGAATAAATAATATCTAAGCATATTTACAAGTTAAATAACATATTATTAATACCAATTATATTTGAGGATAACAGTATTCCTCATCATAGTGAATAGTATTAGAAAAAAAATTCTATGAAACAGTACACAGAGACAGGAAGAAAACAAATACACATGGGTACACAAACACATAGTGGGATAACACAAGGAAAGGACAGGGTTTCTTTTACTGCAGTATTTTGCAAACAAAACTTTCTTTACTTCTCGGAGATCTCCCTTCGTTCCTCATTATTTCCAAAAAGTCCTAGCAATACCTGCTTTCTCTACTCTGTTCATATTTCTTTCAAAATAATTACGGATCATTGTACAATACTCATTTTGTCCCAAAACGTTTTCATATACCTTCAATGCATTTCTTTCCATTCATCACAACTTGTTTCTTATATAGTCTACCCCCTCTTAAGCTAACTTAAATCTACTGAGCTCAGATTCTAAACTAAGGGACGAGGCAATGCAGCAGCACATAAAACAATTAACGCAAACAGCAATGACAAAAAGGTGCAGATTTGCAAAGGAAGAAGCATTTTAGAAATTAGCGAAGCAATTGCAATATTACGACTAATATAAGGCAATGTGCAGCAAACAAGAAAAATAAATCTGGCTTAGCAGAGTAACACAAATTAAAATTCAGTAGCACTATGCCTGGCAAACAGCATAACTTATATCTAAACATGACAAAGCTCAAGCAGAAAAAATATTACAGTAAAAATGGCCATGTTTAATACCTATGTCACATCTTAACACTAGAGTGATGCATCACGAGAACTTACACTAGCAGATAAGTTACCAAATCGCAAAGAAATTATTTATGCAATTCCTGTGAAGGGAAATGTGTATTTATGTGCCCTCGTTTTCTTGGAAGTCGATCATAAATTTCTTATTGACTGGATCTGTAGGCATAAAATAACTATATTAATACATCTATAAAATTTTATTTTTACCAATGCTGCAGTGCAGCTAGAAACTAGATATTAAACAAAATGAGTTAATAAATACATAAAGCAAGCCATATGGCATTTCTCTCAATTAGCAAGACAATAGCCGTGAAATGTTTCTCATCGTTTCATTAGGCATTTTAGTAAATATCATAAATTAAGAGCTCCATAGTGTAATCATATGTTTTCAAGTTCGACCGTGTCGTTTTTGCGATGCTCTCTACAAGGGAAAGTCAATAGCGAGGATAATGGCCTCCCTTTTTTTTTCTTCTCCACCTGCGCCTCTGGCACACACTAATGACTTCTTTCCAGGCGACTGTCGCCCATCTGGGTGCCCACGACGCATTACGTGCAGGTGGTCACTTAACTTTCTTACCGAAATATTTACGACAGCAGTTTTCGCTACAGCAACAGTCTCATTTAAAAATTTCATAGGTCAAGAATTTGCGTTACAAATCTGTAGAAACAAAATCGTATGAATATAACAGTGTCCAAAATATTTTCGCCGGCATTGTGATACATTCACGCATTTACACACATTTCATAACTCTTAAAGTACGATTCTCGGTTTACAACATCCTTTTTCACCAATCAGCGTCCCTAACCACTACTCATTATTCCTTACCTTATTACACATATACATATTCGTCGACAATTCTTAATATTTCATCATTATAAATACGTAGCATAATCAAATTCCTCATATACTGTGGGGCGGCGGATAGAAATGAGAAAATAAGTTCGTTTATACTGGAAATTATTGTTTGTTTGCATAAAAGCCTGCTTGCTGTTTGTTGTTATAAAATATATAACTGCTGCATTAATGTTTGCTTGCGGTCAATTTCTAGCTTTTAAAATGTTGTTAATACTGTCTTTCGCCGTTCTCAACACTGGCTCCCTATTTACTTAGTAGGTCCCCAGAAAGCGATTAAACAAACCTGAAACCTGTAAACAAGAGTTCCTAGTGCCCACTTCTCCTGAGATGATTGTTATAGCTGCAGCTTATAGCTCTGTAAAGTCAGGAAGTTGTTCGGGATTTCTAATCAAAGACGACTTTCCAAAATAGTTGAGTATATTCTCAAAATCACAAATATACACACAAATATCCCTCCAACCTAACTAACAGAACAGTTCAGAGTCTATTGCGCCAATGCAACTATAAATGTCCGAAATAATTGTTGAAATGAATGCTCGCCATAATTTGATGAAATATCTCATCAAACGCCACGCTATTTTAGTAGTAGAATGTCTGTCCCACGACAGCACGGGAAAATACGACAATGCGCACACTGAGGCTAGATAATGAAAGTCATTCCCGAATTAACACTTTACTTGAAACGCTTTACTGGTTACGCGCATCTCGAGTAACAGAATACGGCACCCGAGGCTGTTAGTAGCACTGATACTGGCGCGGCGCGATTCCCGACACAGATGGCGTGTCATTCAGCGTCTGGAGAGAACTGGGGCCTTCGCTCCTCGCACAGCGCTCTTATATATGTATCCGCGGTGCGGACCGCTGAGGAAATGCTCGATCAAATCGGCTGGCTCGACTAGCCGCTAGGCTAGTAACGCACCACTTCAAGTTACATAATAAATTCTAGCTTCTCTTGCTGAAGGCCGATGAAGCTCCTAATTTAACAGTGCATTCAGCACGCAGGGAAGTATTGATAATAAATTTCTGACGTGGCTAACTTTAATAACTTAGGCGAGAGAAATAATTTAATTGCACTGCACGCAGCAGATGGGCTCTGAACTGTCCCTTCTGAGATCCGCTATTGCTATAATTTAATAGATATTTGAAAGAAACTTTTTACAGCTTCATCATCATAGCGGACCTCCAACCTATTAAAATATAAACATCCTAGTATGATTTATAAGCTCACTTAATCTATCTTGCTTCCTCTAGTTTTGAGATGAAAACCACAAAATCATGAATTTACACTAAAATCTTAATCTGTGAAATCCAAAGTACTGTTTTTATTAAATCATTATGAAAGCTGAATCTAAATACAAATTTTGCAGTCTCTAGCTCTTTTCTGTGCCGCCAATTATTTTTATAGAAAAACGTCCAAATAAAGGAAACGGCTGAAGTTATCAAGCTGATATTTAACACACATTAGTTTATCATTATTCCAGACATACTAGGAAAGTTTTATGTCATTTGCTTGATTTTTAAGGTATTGCGCAACATCTATGACGTCAGAGCTAGCAGACTGACTAACACACAATGGAAACTGATGTGAATTTGCTGCAGCGTGAGTAGGCTGCTTCCCTACAATACGGTAACATCATCTTATTGATCATAAACATATCTCAACAGCATAATACACATCGTCATCGTAATAATGTCATAACATCTCAGTCAATTCTCAAAATCATCGTAGCTTCCTCTAATAATTTCAAAACCTAAAAAAAATTCTCTGCTCATTTCAATAGTGTCATCTACCTCAAACGTACTTTACAATCATGCTCCCTTACGAAATACATCATTCAAAACTCTCATAGTATCACAATGGTTCCGAAAAAATATGAACAGTTCACAAAGTACAGACAAAATACAATTTCATAAGTGTGAAGTTACCCAACTGTGTAATTGCGTAAACATGTGTAACTGATGTAGTAAAAAAAAGTTTATCTCTCAGTAAAATGATCAGATAGCTGTGTAATTTGTGTGTTAGAGAAATATGGTACCGATGTGTAAAGTTGTATAAGCAAATACCATATTAGCTAGGGCTCCTTGTGCTTGCCAAACACATGGTACACAAAGTAAGCATGTACCCCCCTGAGGATAATGTAAATATACCCTCAGGTGTTACAGATTATTGCAATGGAATGAAATGTATCACGGAAAAACTTTCTTTGTAATTCAAAAACCTTTAAAAATAAATGTCTTAAGTTTAAAATTAATCACTCAAATACATGTCCTGTAGCGCTAAATGTGCGTCTTGCTATTAGATAATTCTGTGGAAGTGTCGTAGTTATCGTCCTTTATAAGCAAAGTTCTGCTGAAGTCAATGTACTTACCTCATGATAAACAAAAGTGAAATGCTTTGCGTATAGATATCGTAGTTATTACGCTTATTGGCGTGATGAAGAAAGTACTGTACAGTAACGTATTGTTGTTCCATGAAAAAGGCTGTCTCATTGTTGCTATACCACAAAAGTTACTATTAAAACATGTTTTTCTTTCCAAAAGAATTCAGAAAACTGTGCAGATATAAAACAGATACAGCGCAAAAGCAACATTGTAAATTGTCACTCATTAGTAGCGTCGTGATAAAATCGTGTAGCTGTCACATAAACTAACCACTGTGTCATCTGGTATATCACAGAAAGTACTTTAAATCCAGAATGTATTTTCAAGTAAGCCAAAATGTTGCATTAAAATCTCAAGTTAAAAAAGCACATTATCTCTCAATAAACGGTTTTACGTGTGAAATGTGGTGTAAACCTTTACTCTTCCTAGTACACAGAGTTTCAACTTGAACGCAATTATCATACGGTATACGTCGGTAAAGAATACTGGAATTTTTCTCAAGGTTAGCGTCTTATGTTATTTTTCTCGGAGCCAGCGGGCGCACGCGGCTGCCTGCTGTGCGAGTCATTGTCTGTCTCTTTGTTGGCGCGCGCCGTTATTGGGATTAGGAGACCTAACTTCTACAAATTCACCGTGACGAGAGGGCCCCGCCCTGTTTAAATCCCGCCAGTTCTGATGCAATTCAGGTCTGTCGTTACGATCCTATCGTTTGTCGTCATGTCGGTAGTTCCTGTAGTTTCTTTCTTGTCGGTTATGTGGTGGAGAATTTCTCCCTGAATCGTAACTGTGCGCCGAACTGTTGCGTCTGAAGTTATTCTGTCTCCCTTGATAATAATAGTTCTGGTTACCATATTGTCTGTTTCTATGATTGTCTCTGTCATATTCATTACTACGGAAATGCGAACTTTCTCTGTAACTATTACTCTGCCAGTGGTTGTCATATGGGTGGTGTCTATTTTGTTCACGATTTGCGTTGTAAGAATAGCCTCGTCGTGTCCAGTTATTATTTCTTTCATCGCGGAATTGTGACGGATGTGATCTGTAATTGTTGTGCTCCTGTTCTCGCGTTCCGTGATTGTCAGTGTCAATTTCCAGTTCTTGTAGGAGTCCCTGAAAAGCTTCATTGTCGTCTTTGCAACGTCCTGCCAAAATAATATGTCGTAAATGTTCAGGCAATTTGAGTAAGCAAATGTGGATGAGTTCTGAGGGGCTGTATGGGTTTGAAAGATACTGATTCTTATGCAACATGTCTTCAAAATATTTGACAAGACTGGAAAATTCAGATTGTTCAAAGTGTTTCATCATCATGATGCTATGTTTTACTCGGTCTTGTGTAGCTTGAGACCAATATGCTGAGAGGAAGGCATGGTAAAATTCTCCTTCACTGTGACAATCGTGAATGACCGATCGCATTCTTACAGCTGGTTCATTCTCCAAGTAGCCACACATAAATTCTAATCTGTGCTCTAATGACCAGTTGGGAGGAAAACAATGAGAGAATTGATGAAGCCACGCTTGTGCATGAATGTCGTTGGCAGAATTCTTAAACGTTTTGATTTTACGTGTAGTAATGAACAGCTTATAGTCAAAATCATCGTGTCGGCGAGTCGCATATCGGTCATTGTTGCGTCGTGTCGGCGGTTCAATCTCAAAATTCGGTTCACATTGCCAATTTCTTACATAATTTCCGAAATGCCCTGTGTTATTATTTTGCGGCTTTTCCGTATTTCTAAGTCCCTCTTCCCGTGTTGGAGCGCGAGTGTCCTCTGAAATACGTAATTCTTGTATTACCTGTGTCAGCTGATCTTGTACTTCCCGGATTTCTCTTTGGTGTTGCGTATTAATTTGATTCAGATTTTGTTTCAGTTTCCTAATTTGTTCGCACTCTTCTGTGTCATTAAAGACTACCGGTTTTGTGTCATTCAGATTATCGTCTACCTTCGTAGATAAATTATTTAGCTGATCCGAAAGTTCAACTACTTTCTCTGATAATGTACTAATTTCCTCCATGTGTCTTTCTACTGTGTCCTTTAAGCTTTCCTGGGTTTTTGCAAGTTGCGTAACCGAATCGGTAGATGCAACTGAGTCAATTTTAGCTTGCAAGGTCTCATGATTTTCATGAACAATAATTTGCAGTTCTTTTATGGCTGCTTCGTGATTCTGTAATGCATTTTCATGCCGCGAAAAAATAGGTTGAAAATGCTCACAAATTTGTGTTTTTACGTCATTACAGACTTTTTGACATTTCGATTCGATGTTATGTAACTCAGTAGTTAAATCTTCACGTGTTTGTTCAAGCTTATGTTCCACTGTGTCTAACTTTTGAAGCTTTTGTTCCATTGCGTCTAATTGTTGCTGTGTTTGTTTCTGGTGTTGTTCCACTGTGTCTAACTTTTTAAGATTTTGTTCCATTGTGTCTAATTTTTGAAGCTTTTGCTGTGTTTGTCTCTGATTTTGTTCCATTTGTTGCATTAATTTCAATAATAATGTATTAGTGTCCGGAATCTGTTTCTCTATGCTTTTTGGCAGTGCATTTGCACCGGCGACATTCACATTTTGACAAGCAGAAAATGTGTCTTGACTCATTTGAGAAAACGGTGAGGACCCAAAACCTGAATCCACAGCATTTGCGAGATTGTTTCCTGTCATTTCGGATTCCTGAGGCGAGCTGTCGCCGACCGATCGATCGATAATGCTTCCCTGTTCTCTAATTGTTTCGCTGTCTACACCATTGTTTGCCGCCCGCTCCATTTCCCTATGCACAATTACCAAATTACTACTTTGAACATTAGTTAATTCATTACTCGGTGGCGCTAACACACTGCTTTCGTCTTTACTGTCATTTCTCAGTTTACTTTGGAGCCTAGTATTACGTTTTTCACACGCCATTATTGTCACAGTATTTCACACGACAACACAGAAAAACACAATTTGAAGAGCAAAAATAAGAGAACACATTAACATAACACTGAAAATAATATCTAGTTAATTGCAGCTGCGAAATACTTGGTGCAAATCCACATGCGTGCCACACCTGTTTTACTGTACAACAATGAAAGACTGCAACTACAAAGGAGATTTTCTCTACAATTACACGCTAGCAATAAACAAAAGCTACACTAATTACACAAACTACAAGAAAAAAATCAGAAGATTCCAGTGAGGTATCCTCGACTAAGGGTCGACATATGAAACGTCCCCTTTGGAACAATTTTACAGGACTGTGCTTAACCTGACACACAGTACTTTTTTTTTTTTTTTTTTTTTTTAGCGCAACGCAATCTGACTTTCAAAAATCCCTACAAAAGAATGGCCCTGACTAACATTAAACTATACCTTTCACAAATCACTAAATCACATACCTCACAATAATCTTCGTTTCTCCCACTACTGCAATACAGCAAGCACCACTACTGCCAGCTAAATAAAAGATTCAAACTATGGAAGGCACTAACTACTGATAGGGATAGTTAGCAAATGAAAGATATTAATAGAGAACAAACAATGTATTTACCTTGATATCATCATATATAAATATAGCAGTTCATGACAAATTTCAAAACTCCGCCATCTCTCTCCCCACATCCACCACTGCTGGCGGCTCACCTCCAACTGCGCAACGCTACGCGCTGTTCACAGCCAGCTGCCTAACACTACAATGGCGAGTATTACAACAATGCAAAGCAGCCACAGACTGCACACAGCACAGCCAGTGATTTTCATACAGAGGTGGCGTTACCAATAAAAAAACCTAAACAGCCTACTTACAATATCACTACGTAATAACACTAAAGATAGCGGCACTCCTTACGGTAG
Source organism: Schistocerca nitens (assembly GCF_023898315.1). Taxonomy (NCBI): domain Eukaryota; kingdom Metazoa; phylum Arthropoda; class Insecta; order Orthoptera; family Acrididae; genus Schistocerca; species Schistocerca nitens. Next base: position 277,499,347 of record NC_064618.1, on the reverse strand, counting down.
CGAACATACGCCAACTGACATAAACAACATGGGGGCCGCGTCGTAACGAGTCGTCATATTTTGAAACAAAGTTACAACAGTCAGTTTGGATTAGGAAAATTTACTTTTAGGGGAAAAGAAATATTTCATTTTACAACTACGATTCTTATTCAGAGTGTATATCAGCGAAGCGTTTACCACAAAGGAATAGAACTGAGTATCAGAAAAAAAAAGCTCTGTGGCGGCAGTGGAGATCACGATTGACAGCGTGAGTTAATTAGAAAACGTATTTACCGTAACCAAATCGACGGAGAAAAGAGTAAGATCCGATTCCATCCGTCTGCTTTGACTAATGACGTCATAATAGAGTAAAGACGATCGTTTACATTAGTTACTAAGACATCTACAGATAAGATTTAAAAACAGGCCACTTATGTTCTTCCAGATGGTGATGACAAGATAGACCATTACGATCATAAACAAACGTAAAAAACACTCAAATTATTTCACCAACACACGAATTCATCTCGAATAAACAGAACGAAAATAGAGGAAATATAAAACAGGAATCGAATATCTCTCTTGACCCATAGCTCAAACAGAGACAGTGATACCAGAGACTCCCCTCACCTTTCACAAGATAAACGAGAAATTACTTGCACAAATCTGTCTAAAATGAAAGAAACAAAAAGTACAAAAAACCAACAATTGGAAGCGAGTTTTTCCCTTGACGTAAAGCTCAAACGAAAACAGGGATACCAAACAAATACCCAGAGAGCCCGCAAATAGAATCGCAGCTTTCGCTGCACCTGTACAGAAATAATCTGGAAAGCTTGTAAGGGATTCTGATAAATAATTGTTAAGAAAAAATCGAAATGTTGCGCCGTTTCCGAGTTATTTAGCACTGAAGTTAGCCAACCAGGTCGTTGCGCGCTCAAAGTCAAGCACTTTCTGCCTCTAAAATGCGGTAAGTTACAGATATCTGTGGGTCAGTGAGTTATCACTTGTTCAGATGTTCATTACCAGTTACGACCTTGGCTAACTTCAATACTAAGTAACTCCGAAAAGGGGCAACGTATCAAGGATTTTTCTTAACAATTATTTCTCCGTGCAACCTCCCCTGGGGTACCCTTACAAGCCTTACAGACCGTTTCTGACTAATCCGTATACCTCACTCAAAGATAGTGGTAGCACTTCTCCCTCCCTGCACAATTGAACACGAAATCCTCGCTTGCGCTGTATATCTAAAACGGAGGTAGGGATATCAGACACACTCACAGCAAACGACGACTTATTTAAGTAATTGCACAAAGAATTCCTCTATATCGAGACTACAATATATGGAAGAAAAATTGGAATCGCGATGTGCTCTGGACTTACGCAACGCAAGCAAAGACAACGATACCAGACATATTCACCCACAAGGCATCACGTAATCGATAAATAACATACACAAATTCCTCCAAAACAAACCGTAAAAACGCAAAAACACGCCCATTCACAAATAAACAAAAAATTTGAGTAATAACACAAACAAATCCTTCCAAACAAAAGCAAACGAAAATATATACAATTAAAAAACCACGCATGGATAATCACACTTACGCTAGACCTATGTACGTCAATCGAAGACAGCGGTAACAGATACCACGCCTCCCCCCCCCCCCAAAAAAAAACCCAACATGCAAACGAAAAATTGCACAAAAATGCCTCTAAAGTAAACCGAAAAGAAAATCGAACAGTTACAATCACATTTTCTCTTGACGCATATAGCTCAAACAAAAACAGAGAACGATACACATTCCCATAAAACAACGAAGTAATCGGAAAAAACACAAATTCACCTACAAAAACAGAAGGAAAATACCGGTATACATAAAAATTTGAAATCGGAATACAAACAAAATTTAACAACGCAATAACCATAAAAATTTAACTAAGTAGCACTTAACTGAATCTTTAAACACCAACAAAGAATCACATCGACTAAAAGAGTGAGTGACCCACCACTGACACGAGCACTACATGTAATAGAGCTGTCGACTTCGTACATGCAACGGCTCAACGAAGTTCCTGGCTGACTTTAGCCTGAAAAAACTTGTTACATCACAAAAACAGCCATGAAACTGTAAGAAACATCATATTTAAAACTATCGTTTCACTTGCAGAAATTTAACATGTACGCTGAAGTTCCCATCTAACCTTACCTTCAGAAATCATGACCAATTCAGAAATAAACAGTCAACTTGTTCCTCTATCAACAGTTTACGTACTTATTCCTCTATCAACAATTAATCTATGCTTTCTGTCTACAAACCTCATAGATTAAATGAGAACCTAGGACAAACACAGATAACATTTGACTAGAGATCGCTTACATGAAGTCATACAGGACGTCATTAATCAAAGCGGGCGCGTGGAATCGGATGTCGCTCTTGACCCAATCGGCGACATATTGATATACTCGTCGAAACAGCGAGATTACGAAAATAAATTGTCTAGATACAACGAAAATGACGTAACTACACTACTGGCCATTAAAATTGCTACACCAAGAAGAAATGCAGTTGATAAACGGGTATTCATTGGACAAATATATTATACTAGAACTGACATGTGATTACATTTTCACGCAATTTGGATGCATAGATCCTGAGAAATCAATACCCAGAACAACCACCTCTGGACGTAATAACGGCCTCGTTACGCCTGGGCATTGAGTCAAACAGAGCTTGGTTGGCGTGTATAGCTACAGTTGACAATGCAGCTTCAACACGATACCACAGTTCATCAAGAGTAGTGACTGGCGTATTGTGACGAGCACGTTGCTCGGCCACCATTGACCAGACGTCCTCAATTGGTGAGAGATCTGGAGAATGTGCTGGCCAGGGCAGCAGTCGAACATTTTCTGTATCCAGAAAGGCCCGTACAGGACCTGCAACATGCGGTCGTGAATTATCCTGCTGAAATGTAGGGTTTCGAAGGGATCGAATGAAGGGTAGAGTACGGGTCGTAACACACCTGAAATGTAACGTCCACTGTTCAAAGTGCCGTCAGTGCGAACAAGAGATGACCGAGACGTGTAACCAATGGCACCCCATACCATCACGCCGGGTGATACGCCAGTATGGCGATGACGAATACACGCTTCCAATGTGCGTTCACCGCGATGTCGCCAAACACGGATGCGACCATCATGATGCTGTAAACAGAACCTGGATTCATCCGAAAAAATGAAGTTTTGTCATTCGTGCACCCAGGTTCATCGTTGAGTACACCATCACAGGCGCTCCTGTCTGTGATGTAGCGTCAAGGGTAACCGCAGCCATGGTCTCCGAGCTGATAGTCCATACTGCTGCAAACGTCGTCGAACTGTTCGTGCAGATGGTTGTTGTCCTGCAAACGTCCCCATCTGTTGACGCAGGGGTCGAAACGTGGCTGCACGATGCGTTACAGCCATGCGGATAAGAAGCCTGTCATTTCGACTGCTAGAGATACGAGGCCGTTGGGATCCAGCACGGCGTTCCGTATTTTCCTCCTGAACCCACCGATTCCATATTCTGCTAACAGTCATTGGATCTCGACCAACGCGATCAGCAATGTCGCGATACTATAAACCGCAATCGCGACAGGCTACAATCCGACCTTTATCAAAGTCGGAAACGTGATGGTACGCATTTCTCCTCCTTACACGAGGCATTCCGTTTCACCAGGCAACGCCGGTCAACTGCTGTTTGTGTATGCGATATTGGTTGGAAACTTTCCTCATGTCAGCACGTTGTAGGTGTCGCCACCGGCGCCAACCTTGTGTGAATGCCGTGAAAAGTTAATCATTTGCATATCACAACACCTTCTTCCTGTCAGTTAAATTTCGCGTCCATAGCACGTCATGTTCGTGGTGTAGCAATGTTAATGGCCAGTAGTGTAATAACACTATAGAGAAATTAAATTCAAAATGCGCACAAAGAAATGACGTCATAATAGTCATTACCATTACGTGATTGATCTAAATCCTCGGTCAGTATCGCAAGTTTCACTTGACCTAAAAGAGCCTTTCACTGCCAGCAGTTTATCGCAAAACTTTCAGAAATACGAATTTCCGTGAGAATGTTTGTAACAGATACGAGATACGAACGCAGTTATTATCGGCACGCCCTGTCAGCAGTACGACTGAAGATTTGCGGCCAAAACGCGCGACTGTCGCGGCGCTCTCTGCTGGCAGCGTCAGACTGTGAAGTGAGCAGTGCTGCGGACGCTCGCGGCGACTTAACACAACAGAAGGCCGGCGGCCAACTCGTAGAGCGCTGCGTACACCACGGCGAACAACATAGCGTTCAGAGGCTCAGCATCAAATGTTTCCGTGGTTACCGCGACCGCATCTCCATTGTCGAAACAGAAGACAGGAGCGCAGACCGCCATTGTTAAGGGTGCTCTACACACGAGCGACGGATAGCAACGGCTCGATTGTCTAATAATTAAGGGTGGTTTTCAGATTTGGTTTCATTTCGCTTTTCCTTCGTTGAGTAAGACTAAACGCCAGAATTTCTAATTATTTAGGGTGTACGAACCACTGAGAAGTGGAGGTGGAGTTGCCATTTATAGTAAGACGTTACACAAATACACTGACATTTACACCCTTACAGTTTGCCGTGGTTAGCATTTTGAATCTTGTGCTGTAGAAGCAGAATTGATGGAAAGTTCATAACAACAGTTTCGTTATGCTGGGTTTCATCCGTGATTTTGTATCATTTATAAAAAGATTACCCCCATTATTAACCCCTTAGCTTAAAATGTCGTTTGAGAGACGTAGCGTGCCGACCTGGCCAAACATCACCTAGACGTATCAGAGACGTTGTATGTTTACCGTGCCGAACAAGCGCAAGTCGTGGGAGAGACGTAGACTGTCGACCTGAACAAACATCAGCTAGACGTATCAGAGACGTGGTACGTTTACCGGAATCGGAAGGGACGATTAGCATCCGGCTAAATACCACAAAGACTGCACGCGCAACATTGTGCACATTTTCCCAAACATATTGATCCAACACCATCAAAAGTAAATGCTGCGAGAGCTTGTGTAGTGTGCAGAAAGCATAAACGACGCAGCGAAACAACGTGGGAATGCAAAAAGTGCAGGGCTGCATTACATGTGCCAGACTGTTTTGAACGATATCATACAATCGAAGACTATTAATTTCGTGTACATGTCATTGTGAGCCGCGCGAGATTATCCGAGCGGTTTAAGGCGCTGCAGTCATGGACTATGCGGCTGGTCCCGGGGAAGGTTGTAACCTCCCCACAAGAAATATTAATGACAATATTTATTAGAAATGGAGCCAAAGCTAAGTGTAAACTCCCCACAAGAATATTAATGGCAAAGACAATTAAATAAAAGCTCGCTATCTGACTCAAGTGCAAGTTCCCATAAAATAATGAACGAGAATCCCATGACAATGAAACTACAGTGATACTCAAAAATCAATTTAACCGAAATGTCGGTCTTTGCCCTGTGCGAATTCAGAATAAATTTCTTACCTTATTAAAACTGCATGTCAAAATTCTGCTCTTATTGTTGGCTGCGGCTTGGAGGAAAAACATTGCAATTGCCCTTTTTTTTTTTTTTTTTTTTTTTTTTTTTTTTTTTTTTTTTTTAAAAATTTTGTTAAAGGGAAATGGAGGGAATTTGAATGATTGTTTGTAAATTTGTTTTTAAATCCAAATTATTATTGGGGGCGATTTTTGAAAGTTAAATTACAATGAGTGGACCTTACATTATCTGATAAGCGCAAAGCTGCATAAACATTTATTTAATAAAATTATACCTTGTCCTGAATCTTGACCATCGCTGTGCCGACGCCCGTCGACGCAACTGCTACAGACATACTACTCTCCGCGACAGCTACCAACAGACTACTTTACGCGACTGCTCGCGACACACAACATTACGCGACTGCTCGCGACACACTACATTACGCGACTGCTCGCGAGATACAACTGTACTGCACTGCGCTTCGAGCGCAACTGCTCTGGTCAGAGATTCTACAATGCCTCAGCATCGCTGCCGCACAACATACGTGTTTCATAACCCTCCACTGGGGGGCAAAAAATTTGGCAGCGATGGTGAGTCATTTGGACTTGCCATCGTAACAAATTTTTCATTTAATTAATTAACATTTACAAATTATTTGGGTGTAATACATGAATTAAATGTTGTGCGCATGCACTGATTACAAAACATTACAGACAAGAGAAAATATAAGTACTGAGCATATCAGCAAATCCGAAAAATGTATATACAAATTATTTGACAGATAACAAAGTGCAAAGACGAAATATATATACAATGAGTAACAAATGACATAAATCATACAATTGTACAGAAAAACACAAATCATGTTGAAAATGAGAAGAGTGCACAGGCACTGGAGTTCAGTTGAAAACATATTCACATAAGTGCACATGCACTGCAAATTTTTGAACATTTTCATAAGAAATAAACGCAAGTGTACAAAAAATCATCAAATCACAAAAAGTATATACAATATAAATGACAAGAGTGCACAGATACTGCACTTCAGAACAAATCGAAAATGTCTTTAGTATTGTCACAAGAAATATACATAATGGCAAAAAATCATGTCGACAAGTGTACTCGCACTGGAGTTCAACAAATCGAAAAAAAAATGTATAGGCCATGAACATAAATGATGTTAGCTAAAATGATTTTCACTATTAGGATAGGAAAGGAAAGGATTGCATCATGGTTGTAGCACTTTAGTTTGCACATAGCTGCACTGAAAGTCCATATCTTTCCACAGAATCACAACTAAGTGATACAATCTGCAGTTCCGTTCCCAGAAGTATTTATCAGCGTATCAAGACAGTGAAACGTCGTGGTATCATTCCATGCTATCATTTGGCAGTACATCAGGTACACCAAACAGTGGGACCAGAATAACGTCTTCATCGGTTACGGTGGTGGACAGCATGTCGTGTCAACACCACGCTCTTAAGAGGCGGCACACAGTGCTCCATAACAAAGTCTTGATTAGTGATTACATAAGTAGTTTCTTCGCCTACAGTGGTGGACAGCATGTCGTGTCAACACCACGCTTTTAAGAGGCGGCACACCAACGTAGAATTAGTGCAAAAACCAAATATAGTGCTCCATGATAATGAGGATGGACAAGACAAATGGATGTTACAATAATTTCAGGTAGTTAGGTCAGAAGGTGAAGGACATTAACTAACACACAAGTCTTGATTAGTGATTACATAAGTAGTTTGCGGTATCCATACTCTAGTCATTGAACATTTCTGTACCATGAATGTAGTATTACAGAAAAATGTTCATTAATTAATTTAAAGACAAGAGTGGTAATCAATCGCCATCAAGTATTGAGTATTACAAAACATTTTTCCTCATTCAAATGACATATTTACAAGTAACTATTAACACTCAGTGGCCTAGCAACTTTCGATTAGTACAAAATATTTATCATCATTCAGTATTAATATGGGAAGTCATCATTGAAAACACTAACAAAACGTTAAGTTACATTAATTATTGGCACTCAGTGGCCAGCAAGTATTGAATAGTATAAAACATTATTCATCATTCAGTATTCTTCATGTCATTAAGAAATCATTATTAGAAAAATCAGTTAATTACAGTCATAGCATTAATAAGCATGGGCATTATAAGTTACATTAATTATGGGCACTCAGTGGCCAGCAAGTATTGAATAGTATAAAACATTAGTAGCATTAATAAGCATGGGCATTATAAGTTACATTAATTATGGGCACTCAGTGGCCAGCAAGTACTGAATAGTACAAAACATTAGTAGCATTAATAAGCATAGGCATAATAAGTACTCTCATTACAATAGATAGTGGCAATTATGTTTTGGTATCATTAAGAAGTCATTATTCAAGTGACATACTATTCAGAGCTAATCAGTGTTATACAGAATTATCATAAACTAGTGACATTATCTGGGACTGTTAATACATTTTGTTTTTTCTGCTAGCAATGCATTGCTTTGGGTAATTATAAGGGAAAGCAAGAAGAAATAAGAGAAAAAATTGCTTCTAGGTTGTTCCTATAAATGAAAAGATTGTGTAACGTCATTCGTCATGAGTCAGCTGTAGCAAGGTTATCACATTTATAAATGATAGACACAAGTGGGTAAGAAAAATGCAAGTACTAGAACAGGTATAATAAGTAACAAGTTTAGTAAGTATCATAAAAAGCTTCTCCTGAAAGAAAAATACAAAATGGATTATTGAGCTGAAAGAAGAAACGCAGACTATGCTGAAAAGTAGTGAACTTCGAATTAACAGGTAGTGAAATGTGTATAAAAAATGTGTTCCATAGCTGTCCTTTCCAAAACCTTCAGTCATCCTACTACGCAATATAACACCTGCTGTCAAAGTAAACTGCAACAAATACTTAAATAACTACATAGCATAAATACATAACTTCAACATTATCCTCATCTGTAAAGAAAAACTTCATTATTCATATCATCATAATTCCATCATTATCATCACCTGTAAACAGAAACTTCATTATTCATAGTACCATATTCTTCATCATTGTTCATTATCAGCATTCATTATCATCTGCAAAAATCATTTCATTATTCATCACACAACTATTCCTAATCCCTAGCATATTTCATCACTTAAAACTAAAATGTGTAGTTTTGTCTGACAGCTTGCATCAATCGCTTTGTATTCTGAAAGAAAAAATTAGTTAAGACTGCTATTCTGTGATGTGTATAATATATTCTGGTTAATGCTTGTTAATTCTGATCCATTTACTCGTCCTCATTAGCTTATTGCATCTTCTTTCGTTTATTCCATAGGTGAAATTCCCACTTCTGTTTAATTCATTTCCTGTACGCATCATTTATTTCTGAAATTGATGAACAAAGATTAATGTCTTGCATTTAAATCATATACCCATTAAATAGTGACTGGTTAATGGTGACTCAATTAAGCATACAACATAACATGACAGAAAACGTAATATCTCAAAGCACAGACAGTGTTTAAAGGCAAAAAGTGTACAGAGAATATCGTAATGCAGCAGCAAAAAAGGAAAATGTAAAACAGTCACGATGTTGAGATATCACAAGGCAAAATGTCAAAGTCAAATGGTGTGTGTTATACCTTAACTAGTTCACAGTGCATACAAACAGAACATGAAAACAATCGTACATACATAAGAAAGACAAAATGTGACATTCGTTGTGTTCAGCTTATATGTAATGTAGTTAATAGATGCGATAATTAAAGACTTCAATGGAGAGAGAATTTGATAAAATTAATGCGTCATTATAGAGAATTGCATAATTATTCATAAAATGCGTAAGTTCATCTGAAAAAAATGCACGGTCTAGTGTGTAACGACAAGAAGAGCGACCTGCTAACCTTACCTTGCCGGGCACTTGCCAAGAAAAAATACGATAATCATCAATAGGTAGTCACATAAATGTAATTGCATAAGTGGTCACAAAATGTGTAAGTTCATCTGAAAAATATGCACGGTCTGATGTGTAACGACAAGAAAAGCGACCTGCTAACCTTACCTTGCCGGGCACTTGCCAAGAAAAAATACGATAATCATCAGTAATTAGTCATGTGAATATAATTGCATAAGTGGTCATAAAATGTGTAAACGGCCTCATAGCATGTTACATCGTAAAGTGGTTTCATTCGATAAAGGGTTTAATGTTTGACACATGATGGTTGCCTTTCGATTTTCTGGTTCTCAGAGTTTCGACGTGTACAACATTGGGGTGAGGAATGCTGCGAATCCGATATGGACCTGCGTATAGAAGTTCAAATTTACTGCACTTACCTTTTAATTTGCTGGATAAATAGTGTGTACGTACTAATATCTTCTGTCCAACGTGAAAGTCTCGGTGTCTACAAACCTGTTTTTGCTGTCTTCTCCGGCGCTCTGCGGCACGTTTGATGTTGTTCAGCGCGATGTCAATTATTTCGTGGTGTCGTAATCGACGAGATGTAGGAAATGTTACTAATTCTTTGATTTTGTTTGGTGGTTCAACGTTTTTCAGTATAACAGACGGAGGTAGCATAGTGGATTCATTTGGAATGGAATTAATTACATCTTGAAATGAGTGTACGTGTGTGTCCCAATTAACATGTCTTTTGTGGCAGTATATTCTACACAGTTTACCAATTTCTTTCATTAATCGTTCACAAGGGTTCGAAGAGGCGTGGTACTTGGATATATAAATCGGAGAAATGTTTCTAGCTCGTAACATGCGTGTCCATATAGTAGAACGAAATTGTGATCCATTGTCAGAAATTACTTTCATCACATGTCCTACATGAAATAAGAAATGCTTTACAAATGCTTTCGAAACAGTTTTGGCAGTAGCTTTACGTAACGGAGTGAAAGTAACAAATTTTGAAGTGAGTTCAACAGCGACAAAGATGTAGCAAAAACCTCTGTTAGTTCTCGGAATTGGACCAAAAATGTCTACTGCGGCCATATGTCTTAATTTAACAGGTACAATTGGATATAATGGAGGAATGTGTGAAGTGGTGTCAGATTTAGCTTTCTGGCAAATTTTGCATGACGCTAAAACTCGTCGTATACGTTTTTCCATATTTGTAAAATAACAGTTCTGTCTTAATATAAGAAAACATTTTCTTGCTCCGTAATGTGCGTAACTTAAATGCGTGTACCATATTAATTTGTTAATCAGTTCGTCAGGAATGCATAATAACCAATTGTTGTTGTCTGGATGAGAGCGGCGAAACAGAATGTCATTGCGTACAGTGTAGTGGTTTCTAATCGTAACATTATTCTTATCTTGCCAAAGGTGTTTAATTTCTTTCCACACATTGTCTTTGCTTTGCTCTCGTGCTATGTCCTGTAATGACGATGAAATAAAATTTTCAAATGCAACTTGTTGAATGTACATGACGCTGAAATTTGCTTTGCAGAAGTTGGTTGCTACGTCTTGCTGATTGTTGCTGAGAGAACGAGAAAGTGCGTCTGCTATAACGTTTTGTGTGCCGGGAATGTGAACTATCGTAAAATTAAATTCCTGTAAATATAGCTTCCATCTGCTTAGTCTGTCGTGAGTGAATTTAGCTGAAAGTAAAAATTGAATAGCTCTGTGATCTGTGTAAACAGTCGTGTGTCTGCCATAAAGAAAGTGCCGAAATCTCGTAAAAGCCCATACAACACATAATGTTTCTAGTTCAGTAACGGAATAATTTCGTTCAGCAGGTGACAAAATGCGGCTTGCAAATGCGATGTTTTTAATTACTGTAGAGCCATCTTCTTCAATTTCCTGAAAAATGTGTACGCCTAAAGCTGTGTTGGAACTGTCGGTGGCAATAGAAAAATTTCGAGTAAGATCTGGGTGTGATAAAAGTGGAGCATTCAACAAAGCATGTTTCAGGTTCACGAATTCAGAATGTGCTTGCTTATCCCAAGACCAAATAGTGTTTTTACCTGTTAATTGGCATAATCTAGGCGTGTCTAAAGCAGAGTGATGAATAAATTTACGAAAAAAGTTAATTAAGCCCAAAAAACTGCGTAATTGTTTCTTCGTTGTAGGAACAGTAATGTCACGTAGAGCTTGAAGTTTTTCCGGATCAGGCGCAATGCCTTCAGCTGAAATTACGTGTCCAAGAAATTTTATAGAAGTTTTACCAAAATGCGATTTACTGAGGTTAACTGTGAGTCCTTGTGCATGGAAAGTTTGCAATAGTCGTTCTAAAATCAGATTATGTTCAGACCAGTTAGCTTCTGCAATAAGAATGTCGTCTACGTACGTCGTAATTCTGTCTTTCAGTTCTGTCGGAAGTATTGTGTTCAAACCGCGAATAAAAGCTGCAGAAGAAATAGTTAAGCCGAATGGTAATTTGCAAAATTGATAACAGTCACCAAAACAGAGAAAAGCTGTGTACTTTCTGCAATTCGGATGAAGTTGAATTTGCCAAAATCCCGATTTCAAATCTAATGTAGAATAAATAGCTGTACCATGAAATTTCTGTAAAAGTTCCTCTAATGTCTGTGGTCGATCTGTTTCATTAATAATAATGTCATTAATGTGGCGTGAATCAAGTACAAGGCGAAGTGAGCCATCTTTTTTCTTAACAATATGTAGCGGGTTTATGTACGGACTAACTGCTGGTTCAATAATTCCTTGGTCAAGCATATCCTGCAATTCTTTTTTAACTTGCTCTCTATGGATATATGGAATGGGATAATGCTTTGCTTTAAATGTGTCGTGCTGTTTCACCTGAAATTCATACATAAAACCGGACATAGTACCAGGAATGTTGTCGAAAACTGGAACTTGCTGTAAAAGAATTTTGTGTAATTGCGTTCGTTCGTCATCTGTATTTGCACTGCTTTGTTTAACTTTATCGGAAATCATTTGCATTACGTCGTAGTCATCTTCGTCTGGAGTGTTATAGTTATGTACGTACGTATCCGCGAACAATGTGGGATTACAGTCTATGTTACGTGTTGCGGAAATGACCTCTGTGCGGTTAATTGTTTGCTCTTCTGCTGATAGTGAATGCTGAAACTCTAAAGCTAATTGTACATTTTCGTCCTTCAACATTAAATAAGAATTTTGAAAATCAACCACTGCGTCGTGTTGTACCAGAAAGTTCATGCCTAAAATAACGTCTGTTGTCAACAAGGGAACAATCCAAAAATTTGAATGAAAAGTATGACCTCCAATGCAAAATGATAAATGCGTCTGTAATTTAACGTCTACTCCTTTACTTGATACTGCTCCTTTCACTTTTGTTTTGCCTAATGGTAATGTAGGATACGTATTCTCTTTGTTACACTCGTTAAAAGTTTCCTCATTTATTACTGACATAGGTGAGCCAGAATCAATTACTGCTGAAAATTTCGATGAACCTATTTTAATTTCGATGACAGGATGTGAAATGGTTTTCTGAACAACTGGTTTTTCCTGCAAAAGAGTGTCTCTAATGTCGTCAAACGTAATTACATTTTCGTGAACAACATTTTGCGTGTCAAAGCTAGTGCTTGTGTTATTGGAAGACGCGACCTGTACAGTATCTAGTCAGATTCTATCTGACGTGTTATTATTATCAGGGGAATGTTGTGGCATTTCTACAATTTGAACAGTTCTATTACTTCTTCCAGACGTGTTACGCTCTGGATGATACCTACTGTCGGGTTCATTCATGAGAATAGGTTCTTGTGGATAATTTTGCTGTTGGTATGACCGACTGTTGTTAGATGTACGCTGAAAATTGTGCTCATCGTTTTTACGTCTGTCGTGATACTCATTCCTATACGGTGCATTGCGATAGGAATTGAAATACTGTCTTCTCTGTACGTAGTTATTTCCTTGCTGCCGTGCGTTACTATTTGTTGTATCAGGGACTATACGTGCACGCGGCGAAACATTAAAGCCTGGTTGACCTTGTGCATTCCATTGTTGGTTAGGCATGTTAACCGGTTGGCTTTCATGCTGTTGTGGTGGAAAACGTCTATTGTTGCTAAAAGGCGATTCCTGTTGCTGAAAATTTTGACGATATTGATAATCAGAATTTTGTCTGTGACTTAAGTTCTGGTAGTTTTCATTCCTAAAGCGTCTGTTATTTTTCCTATTAAAATTACGTGACTGATTATAATTACTGTAAGTTTGTTGACCTTGAATATTATACGAAAAGTTTTTGTTTACAAAAGAATAATCAGATTGCTGCACTTCTAAAAGCTGCAACAGATCCCTGAATGCCGAAATATTTTCTTTTTGTTGACCTGTTAAAAGTGACACTCTTAATGACCGCGGTAATTTAGAGATACATAATTGTATAAGTGCAGATTCACTGTACGGTTCACTTAAATACTGATTTTGCTGGACCATGTGCTCAAAAAATTGCGTCACACTGGGAAAATTTGTGTTTTCATAATTTGGCAAACTAATTAGCTGATCTTTAATTCCGCGCTGTGTCGTCTTCGACCAGTACGCTGACAGAAAAGCATTCTGAAATTCCTCTACTGAATAACATTGTCTCGCGATCGGCCTCATACGAGTTGCCGGTTCGCCTTCCAAAAAGCTGCAAATAAATTCCAGTTTGTGCGTTACAGGCCAAGTCGGTGGAAAAGCAAAGCTAAATTGTTGGATCCAATCTAGCGGATGAATCTGTGTTCTGTCGTTTTTAAATACTTTAAACTTTCTCACTGACAGAAAATGTTTGTAATCGAAATTATCGTCTCTATGCGATGGAACAGGTTCAGGATTGTAAGAGAATCTGTTGAACTGTGGTTGTTCGGAATCTAAGTCCCGTACTCTCTGTAGATTACTCAAATTACACGCGCTGCGTGAGTCTGGCAAATGTTCGAAAAATGGCATCTGCTGTGATGTGTTATTAACTGAAATGTTTTTTATCTCTGTTACTTCCTGTTGTAAACTAGACAATTTTCTACGTAAAGTGTTATTAGATGAATCAATCTCATTAATTGTCTGCTGTAAATTTTGAAATTCAGGTGTTTGATTAAACGAAACCGGTGAAGTATCATCTGATTTATTGTCATTAGCACTTTCAATAGCATCAATACGACTGGCCAATTCATCATATTTTTCAGTCAGTATTTTTGCCTGATCATCGTTTTTAGAATCGTACGCATTAATTTGTTTTTGCAAATTACGTGTAGTTTCGTTCAGTTTTCTAACATCAGCTTTCACGACATCGGAATCCTGTGTTAGTTCTAATTGTTCGAGTCTGTCGGTCACTATTTGAATATCTGCTGTGTGTGTATCTGTTTTTGATTTTAGGTCAGAAATCTCATCACCTAATTCTGTGTTCGATTGTTCGAGAGTATTAATTTTGTCGGACACTGTGGCAATATTGTTGTCTACATACGTTTTTGCTTTCGCAAACATTTTGCGTTTGTCTTCCTGTCTCTGTGCTGTGATTGTTTCCATTACTTGACGTTTTACTTTATTTTGATCCTCAATAAATTTGCGGAAACGCGTATCACTGTTTTCTATGTGAAGACTAAGACGTTCGTTAATCTGTGTGTTCTGTTGTTCGAACTTCGCATCAATCTTTTCATCCATTGTGCGCGAAAGTTCTGCTGTCATTGTTTTAAACTCGTCGCGTAATTGTGTAGCTTTTTCGGAGCATTGTTTAGCGACTGTACTGATTTCCGCTCTAAGTGTTTCTGTTGCAGCTGTTTGCATTTCTCTTAATTCATGAGCAACAGACCTAATTTCTTCGCTACTTTTTCGTGAACAAGTCTCAATTTCTTCGCGTAACTTTTCCTTAGTGTCATGACACTGCGCGGCAACGGCTCTAATTTGTTCACTAAGCTGCCTGGAATTGTTGTCTAATTTTTCACTCTGTTGTCTGACCTGTTCATTAAGTTGTTTGAAATCTTTACTCTGTTGTCTGACCTGTTCATTAAGTTGTTTGAGATTTACATCATTATTGTCTAATTTTTCACTCTGTTTGTCTTGTTTTTCATTAAGATTGTCTAATTTTTTATCAAAGTGTTTAAAAAATGTCATAATTTGATCCAACCCAATATTACCTACTCCATTCTCTGTACTGTTTGATGGTGTATTTGCGATTGTCGCGTTTTGTGTGACCATTTGGTCATTCTGTGATTTACAAAAAGGTTTGTCAGTCGGATGTACACTGTCAGACATTATTTCGGAATTAAATAAATCCGGCGTACTTTCAGTACACTGAACATTTTCATTCGAAAAATTTGTCTGTACGTTACTTGAATTTTCCAAACCGGGTGTGTTATGCTGGGCAGCGCTCATTACAATAGAGCTCCCCGCGTCATCGATTGTCGTCAAATCAACAGAGGACATAACCGAGTTCGTTTGTTCATCATTAAGACAAAAATCATCGTTAGTGGTTGAAAAGCATTGATTGTCGGTGCACGCAGGATTGTCATTATTACACTGCGTGTCCGAATTACTATTGATGAAGTTATTTAATTCGGTTGTTTCGTTCATAATCCCTCGCGATACACTATTCACAGTCTTTCGCGGCATTTTCACAATAGTCACAATTATTCACAAAACAAATAAGCACAAATACAAAAAGCAACACACAAATACAACAGAGCAACGATTTGCCGTTGACCTGTAGAAAGAAAGTCACAAGATTAGTAAAAGCGTTGCGCCAAATCCTAATTATATCTAAGAAATAAGAGCAGATATCTGACTGTTTTTCAAAAGATTCTCTACGAAATACGATCCTGGACTGGGTGTCGCCAAGTGTAACCTCCCCACAACACTTTCTAAAAATTAAACTATGTTTATTAGTAATGGAGCCACAGCTAAGTGTGACCTTCCCACAAGAATATTAATGGCAAAGACAATTAAATGGAAGCTCGCTATCTGACTCAAGTACAAGTTCCCATTAAATAATGAACGCTAATCCCATGATAATGAAACTGTAATGATAACCTAAACTCAATTCAACCGAAAAGTCGGTGTTTGCCCTGTGCGAAACGAGAATAAATTTCTTACCTTAGTGAAACTGCATGTCAAAATTCTGCTCTTATTGTTCTCTGGCGCTTGCATGAAAAGCATTGGAAGTACCTTTTTAAAAAAATCTTTGTTAAAAGGAAATGGAAGGAAATTTGAATGATTGTCTCTAAAATTGGTTTTAAATCAAAATTATAATTGGGGGCGATTTTTTTTGAAAGTTAAATTACAATGAGTGTTCGTTACATTATCTGATGAGCGCAAAGCTGCATGATTATTTATTTAAATAAAATTATACCTCATCCTGAATCTCGACCATTGCTGTGCCGACGCCCGCCGACTGCTCTCCGCTACTGCTAGCAACCGACTCCAAGCACTACTGAGGACTGACTACTGCAGACTACTTTACGCGACTGCTCGCGACACACAACATTACGCGACTGCTCGCGACACACTACATTACGCGACTGCTCGCGAGATACAACTGTACTGCACTGCGCTTCGAGCGCAACTGCTCTGGTCAGAGATTCTACAATGCCTCAGCATCGCTGCCGCACAACATACGTGTTTCAAGGTTCGAGTCCTCCCTCGGGCATGGGTGTGTGTGTGTTTGTCCTTAGGATAATTTAGGTTAAGTAGTGTGTAAGCTTAGGGTCTGATGACCTTAGCAGTTAAGTTCCATAAGATTTCACACACCTTTTTTTTGTCATTGTGAAGACGTTGCGTTTGAAAATATGTTTGCCATCGTACTAAGGTAACGGGTACCAGAATGTTTTGAACAAAATATTAGACAGTCTTAGATCATTGTATTGTTGTGAATATTATTATTAAGATGTATTTCGTCATTGTATGTATGCTTATAAAGGGAAATAAAACGTTTGTGAATATATCGTTGCGTTTGAGACAATGAATGTTTCGTTTCCAATGGGCAACTAATCGTCATTATTTATGATACCTGTAGAAATGTCACGCTACTGGTATCTCACACACGTACTCACAAATCGCGAGGGCGTCTGCACGACTTCGGACGACACCAGGCGTAGTGCACCGCAGCCTTAGCGTGTGTAAGCGCAGGGAATCGTAAGGCGCATCTGTATCTTACAGCCACTTGCGGCTCACGCTAACGGAACTTAAATCGTAAGACAAAGGGTTACAGTTTTTAACTTCTAAATAGGACCAATTATATTAAGTGGACATATTAAACGTTTTGGGAAATCCTATTTACAGTTATACTCTAGTACATTGTCATTTCATAGAATTTAACTCTCCTTCACACAATTTACAACAAGACTCTGTGCGGCTGATCCCGGCGGAGGTTCGAGTCCTCCCTCGGGCATGGGTGTGTGTATTTGTCAAATAAATGGTTCAAATGGCTCTGAGCACTATGGGACTTAACATCTGAGGTCATCAGCCCCCTAGAACATAGAACTACTCAAACCTAACTAACCTAAGGACATTACACACATCCATGCCCGAGGCAGGATTCGAACCTGCGACCGTAGCAGTCGCGCGGTTCCGGACTGAAGCGCCTAGAACCGCTCGGCCACCGCGGCCGGCTGTGTGTTTGTCCTTAGGATAATTTAGGTTAAGTAGTGTGTAAGCTTAGGGACTGATGACCTTAGCAGTTAAGTCCCATAAGATTTCACACACATTTGAAAATGGTTCAAATGGCTCTGATCACTATGGGACTTAACTTCCGAGGTCATCAGTCCCCTAGAACTTAGAACTACTTAAACCGGCGGAGGTTCGAGTCCTCCCTCGGGCATGGGTGTGTGTATTTGTCAAATAAATGGTTCAAATGGCTCTGAGCACTATGGGACTTAACATCTGAGGTCATCAGCCCCCTAGAACATAGAACTACTCAAACCTAACTAACCTAAGGACATTACACACATCCATGCCCGAGGCAGGATTCGAACCTGCGACCGTAGCAGTCGCGCGGTTCCGGACTGAAGCGCCTAGAACCGCTCGGCCACCGCGGCCGGCTGTGTGTTTGTCCTTAGGATAATTTAGGTTAAGTAGTGTGTAAGCTTAGGGACTGATGACCTTAGCAGTTAAGTCCCATAAGATTTCACACACATTTGAAAATGGTTCAAATGGCTCTGATCACTATGGGACTTAACTTCCGAGGTCATCAGTCCCCTAGAACTTAGAACTACTTAAACCTAACTAACCTAAGGACACCACACACACCTATGCCCGAGGCAGGATTCGAACCTGCGACCGCAGCGGTCGCGCGGTTCCACACTGTAGCGCCTAGAACCGCTCGGACACTTCGGCTGGCACACATTTGAACAAGACTTATGGAAATCAGCTTTGCCGCTATTGACAAAATTTCTGTAGACCCAGCGAGATTGCAAAACCATTGAGTAAATACTTGCAGTTAAACTACAATACCAATGAATGAATGATAAACTGAGGACTTATGAATGGAAATTTTTATGTACACATCCCACTTGGCGTCATTAAAAAAAAATATTCTGTTAAAATAAGATGGACGCGATGCTGTGTATCAACAGCCATCTGTTCTTTTGACAATGGAGAAAGACCGAAATGCGTAAGGGAGAAATAAAATAAATATTTTGTGGCCAAGACGATACTTTCATTGTATCTGTAAAGTAACCTGCAGTTCCGCTCCCCCCCTCTCCCCCAAACAAAAATGTTTCAAAACAGGTTTCAAGGATTTCAATTCCCGTTTATTTATTTAGCTCACTAATTTATCTATTCAACTGGTTGTTGAGCTCCGTGGCTGTGTCTCCGTGGCTCACGAAAGATGCCCGGGAGGGGTCCGCGGGTCGCGCGCCACGCCCACCGGCCGACGCCACGGCATTCGCCGGCTGTAGCCGCGCCCGACTCTCGGACACTGTTATAGTCTGGCGGTAGTCGGCTGCGCTTGCGTTTCCCCTGAGTTAATCATAAACTCAGTTGCTATCTGATTAACTTAAGCCTACCTTTATTTACAGTAGGTGCTCAAAATGATGTCCCTCTGTGGTAAGAGCAGCCTGACATCTACTGAACACATTAGCAAACACTCGACGAATTTCGACTGCCGAAATCTAGGAAATGACAAGACGAACCCTGTCTTCCAACTCTTCGAACATGTGGTGATTGGCTGCATACACCTTGTCTTTTAAAATTCTCCAAAGACAAAAAATCACACTGATTTATATCTGGAGAACGAGGAGCCCAGTCAACCATCACAATCATCAAAAACACTTCGTATTGCTGTTACAGAAGCATTGGCGATATGTGGTCTTACATTATCCTGCTTAAAATAACCGTACATCTTTTCAAATGGCTCTGAGCACTATGGGACTCAACTGCTGTGGTTATCAGTCCCCTAGAACTTAGAACTACTTAAACCTAACTAACCTAAGGACATCACACACATCCATGCCCGAGGCAGGATTCGAACCTTCGACCGTAGCAGTCGCACGGTTCCGGACTGCGCGCCTAGAACCGCGAGACCACCGCGGACGGCATGTACATCTTTTCGTTAGTTGTTAGTTCACTGAAGAAAGACTGCGGTGTATTGTTCACATACCTGCCAGAACTTTCGTGGAAAACGATTGGTCCAATAATTCGTCAAGCACTAATTACTCACCACATTCCTGTTTTCACAACATGCAGAGATTGTTGATATAATTCATGAGGTACTTCGTAACTACGACGTCGATTGTTCTGAGAATTTAGGCACCGTGACAAATGCAGTAATGCTTCATCAGAAAAAAGCATCTGAGGATCAGCTTCCCCATCGTGCACAGACTGTGACAGTCAGTTGCAATAACGACGTCGAGCAACAGTATCTGAGTTAGTCAGTTGATACGCTACCGTTATTTTATATGGTTTCAATTTCAATTTGTGCACAACTTCCTGAGCATACGTTTTTGACACACGAGTCTGAAGTGTCAAACGGCGCAAAGATTTTCTCGTACTTCTTTCCAAGGCCTACCCTATCTCGTCTGATTTATTTTCCTTTAAAACACTAGGTTCTCTAGGTCTTCGCTTGTGTAATACAGATCCAGTCTCTTCAAATTTATTCACTAATCTGCGTATCGTAGAATCATTGGGAACAACCAACCGGGGACATTTTCGTAGGAATTCAAGTCGACATTCCACATACGATTCTGTTTCTACACTCCTGGAAATTGAAATAAGAACACCGTGAATTCATTGTCCCAGGAAGGGGAAACTTTATTGACACATTCCTGGGGTCAGATACATCACATGATCACACTGACAGAACCACAGGCACATAGACACAGGCAACAGAGCATGCACAATGTCGGCACTAGTACAGTGTATATCCACCTTTCGCAGCAATGCAGGCTGCTATTCTCCCATGGAGACGATCGTCGAGATGCTGGATGTAGTCCTGTGGAACGGCTTGCCATGCCATTTCCATTTGGCGCCTCAGTTGGACCAGCGTTCGTGCTGGACGTGCAGACCGCGTGAGACGACGCTTCATCCAGTCCCAAACATGCTCAATGGGGGACAGATCCGGAGATCTTGCTGGCCAGGGTAGTTGACTTACACCTTCTAGAGCACGTTGGGTGGCACGGGATACATGCGGACGTGCATTGTCCTGTTGGAACAGCAAGTTCCCTTGCCGGTCTAGGAATGGTAGAACGATGGGTTCGATGACGGTTTGGATGTACCGTGCACTATTCAGTGTCCCCTCGACGATCACCAGTGGTGTACGGCCAGTGTAGGAGATCGCTCCCCACACCATGATGCCGGGTGTTGGCCCTGTGTGCCTCGGTCGTATGCAGTCCTGATTGTGGCGCTCACCTGCACGGCGCCAAACACGCATACGACCATCATTGGCACCAAGGCAGAAGCGACTCTCATCGCTGAAGACGACACGTCTCCATTCGTCCCTCCATTCACGCCTGTCGCGACACAACTGGAGGCGGGCTGCACGATGTTGGGGCGTGAGCGGAAGACGGCCTAACGGTGTGCGGGACCGTAGCCCAGCTTCATGGAGACGGTTGCGAATGGTCCTCACCGATTCCCCAGGAGCAACAGTGTCCCTAATTTGCTGGGAAGTGGCGGTGCGGTCCCCTACGGCACTGCGTAGGATCCTACGGTCTTGGTGTGCATCCGTGCGTCGCTGCGGTCCGGTCCCAGGTCGACGGGCACGTGCACCTTCCGCCGACCACTGGCGTCAACATCGATGTACTGTGGAGACCTCACGCCCCACGTGTTGAGCAATTCGGCGGTACGTCCACCCGGCCTCCCGCATGCCCACTATACGCCCTCGCTCAAAGTCCGTCAACTGCACATACGGTTCACGTCCACGCTGTCGCGGCATGCTACCAGTGTTAAAGACTGCGATGGAGCTCCGTATGCCACGGCAAACTGGCTGACACTGACGGCGGCGGTGCACAAATGCTGCGCAGCTAGCGCCATTCGACGGCCAACACCGCGGTTCCTGGTGTGTCCGCTGTGCCGTGCGTGTGATCATTGCTTGTACAGCCCTCTCGCAGTGTCCGGAGCAAGTATGGTGGGTCTGACACACCGGTGTCAATGTGTTCTTTTTTCCATTTCCAGGAGTGTATATAGTTTCACAGACACACTCATTCATCCTTCGTGTATACCATACCGAATGGAATATCGACAGAAATATCAAAACAAACCACCCGAACACTCCGTCGCACAGTGTTGAATATACGCGCAGGGTGTTTCTGTCTGAGGACCCGGCCCAGCGATATTGGGGTCGTTAGAAAGTCCCGGACTGGGCGCAATTGCAATAATGACGTCTAGCAACAATATTTGAAGCGATTAAACTTGACAAAAAAAGTCAAAAGAGAACGCCAGTACACTCAGTCGCACAGTGTAGGCGGCTCGTTCAAACCATTGGTGTCCGAGAACTGCGCATAGCGACAACCGGCAGACCCAGCTGCATCAGTCAGCAAACGCGCTGCGCGACCCGCGAACCCAGGCCGCGCCTCTTTCGTGAGACACCTGTATTTCAAGAAATACAGCAGCCAGACACTTTTTATATATTGAGTCAGTTGACAAGATGGAGGATACTGCATTATTTTTGTACAAAATACAAATGAAGTATTAAAATTGCGAAAACCGGAACAACATCAAACAGGGCAGAAAGCCAGCTGCAGCAGGTAAATTGCTGTCGATGTTTTAACGATGTAGCAATGGAAGACTGAAATATGTATTACGCCACTCGTAGATAGGTGAAAAGCGAAAATGCGAATTGGCATAAATAAAAATACATAAAAAAGTAGCTGGTTGCTGTGTTTCTTAGAATAATTTATTTGTTTGTTTTCTTTTGCAAGCATTTGTTGAGATACTGAGATTAGCTGCCACTGCTAGTAAACACAACTGTTCGTTTTCGATAGCAGACCATCTCGACACAGTGGCGTTCGTAGTAAGGCTGTTGATGGGATATTGATATATGGATACAGCGGCACTTCCCCCAAAGATATCGACCTTTGTCGGCGATATCACGTCACCGAAAAATCGATATCTAAACGCCTATATCGAGTGCTTACATTTTTATTTTACATAATTCTTTTCGCAGTTTGCGTAAAATATTTGAAATAGTTCTTTTGAAATTGCAGTAGAACATTTTTTTACTTTCACTGTGTGAAGGAGTATCTACTTTTTGAGCTTTCATTACGTTCAGCCTTTTTCTGTTACTGTGTAAAGCAAGTAGAGGTGGTACAGAGAAGAAGTTCGATTGCACTGGGGGATGATGGTGTGGTTGGAATAACAAGATTTCCGAAGTGAAGACGTAGCACTAGTCTGCTATTTCTTCACCCCATCCTTCTTCAAAAACAGCTGCTGAAAACGATGAACAAAAGTCTGAATGCCAAGACTGGTCTTTGCCTCGGGTCGAGATGTGAGAGGGGCGAATGTTGACGTAATAGGCGCTCTGCGCTACCAATAGAAACTGCAACGTTTATCTTCACCATGCAATTTTGACAGTAAAAATATTAGATCCTTGGCATTTGCAGAAACGAAAAAACAGGGAAGTCGACATGAAACGTTCTGGACAAATCCGATATGTGACGAAACCGAACGATGGAACCATCGGACACCTGCAATGTGCCACTTACATGCAGTTAGCTTTGTTAGCAAAGTGGTTATCGCCAAGGGTGAACGTTACAGTTTTCCTTTCAATTCTTGCACTATTGGGGGGGGGGGGAGGGGGGGGGAGCGGCTGAAAGCTTGTTAACGTACAGAATATCTAATAACAAACCTATACTTAAATACACGGCTCTAAAATCGGCAGTATGCTTGCAATGTGCAGCCTATTTTTTCAAAGGCCGGTACGTCGATATTACTTTCGTCGATATAACAATACGTTTCCCAATATATCGACAGCAATCGATATATCGGACTCCCGATGCTTTTAAAAATATCAACAGTCCTAGTTCAAGCTATCGGTCGAAACTTCTCGGCAAATAGTTCGTGAGTGGCGGGGTCGACGTGAGCAACCGACAGCAGCTACATCTCCTGAGACAGATCGGTCGCTCTTGTGTAGGGGCCATTTACTTGAAGGCTCTGCTCAAGAAACGCAAGTACACCACACGAAGCACGGATACGTCATTAAAAAGCAACTGTGTCGATTTGTAATGATACCTTTCCTCGTGGTTTTGACAAGAGGGATCCTTTACCTTTACTTTACGGCGCCGTGTTGCTCTTTCTTGGCAAACCCACTTCCACTGTTCGATAAAGCTAGAAAATTTCGCACATAATTAACTGTGACTTTGGCAACTATTTCTGTCAGGAAACTGCCAACAAATCTCATCGATTATTCAAATAAATGTTAGAGTTCGAAAAGTTTCTATAGCAGGGCGGGACGAACTTGTAATCAGTACACAAGGATTTTGTAGTAGTGAGATAAGATGGAATTTCCTCTATGTCTAGACCCTTGTTCCACTGCTGTATTGGTCAACTGTTCAATGTCTTGAGAAATATTTGCAGTTATTTAGTCAGAGCAAAAGCGTCACAAATATGCTCGAGAAAGGCTAATGGGAGACTCTAAGGCACTAATATTCGCCAAACGTAATACACTACCGGCCATTAAAATTGCTGCACCAAGAAGAAATGCAGATGATAAACGGGTATTCATTGGACAAATATATTGTACTAGAACTGACATGTGATTACATTTTCACGCAATTTGGGTGCATACATCCTTAGAAATCAGTATCCAGAACAATCACCTCTGGCCGCAACAATGGCCTTGATACGCCTGGGCATTGAGTCAAACAGAGCTTGGGTGGCGTGTACAGGAACAGCAGCCCATGCAGCTTCAACACGATACCACAGTTCATCAAGAGTAGTGACTGGCGTATTGTGACGAGCCGGTTTCTCGGCCACCATTGACCAGACGTTTTCAATTGGTGAGAGATTTGGAGAATGTGATCGCCAGGGCAGCAGTCGAACATTTTCTGTATCCAGAAAGGCCCGTACAGGACCTGCAACATGCGGTCGTGCATTATCTGTTGAAATGTAGGGTTTCGCAAGGCTCGAATGAAGAGTAGAGTACGGGTCGTAACACATCTGAAATGTAACGTCCACTGTTCAAAGTGCCGTCAGTGCGAACAAGAGATGACCGAGACGTGTAACCAATGGCACCCCATACCATCACGCCGGGTGATACGCCAGTATGGCGATGACGAATACACGCTTCCAATGTGCGTTCACCGCGATGTGGCCAAACAAGGATGCGACCATCATGATGCTGTAAACAGAACCTGGATTCATCCGAAAAAATGACGTTTTGTCATTCGTGCACCCACGTTCGTCGTTGAGTACAACATCGCAGGCGCTCCTGTCTGTGTTGTAGCGTCAAGGGTAACCGCAGCCATGGTCTCCGAGCTGATAGTCCATACTGCTGCAAACGTCGTCGAACTGTTCGTGCAGATGGTTGTTGTCCTGCAAACGTCCCTATCTGTTGACGCCGGGGTCGAGACGTGGCTGCACGATCCGTTACAGCCATGCTGATAAGAAGCCTGTCGTTTCGACTGCTAGAGATACGAGGCCATTGGGATCCAGCACGGCGTTCCCTCCTGAACCCACCGATTCCATATTCTGCTCACAGTCATTGGATCTCGACCAACGCGAGCAGCAATGTCGCGATACGATAAACCGCAATCGCGACAGGCTACAATCCGACCTTTATCAAAGTCGGAAACGTGATGGTACGCATTTCTCCTCCTTACACGAGGCATTCCAACGTTTCACCAGGCAACGCCGGTCAACTGGTGTTTGTGTAGGAGAAATCAGTTAGAAAATTTCCTCATGTTAGCACGTTGTAGGTGTCGCCACGGCGCCAACTTTGTGTGAATGCTCTGAAAAGCTAGTCATTTGCATATCACAACATCTTCTTCCTGTCAGTTAAATTTCGCGTCTGTAGCACGTCATCTTCGTGGTGTAGCAATTTTAATAGTCAGTAGTGTATATTTGAATATCACACATCATACAGCGTAATCCCAAATGAATATAGAATTTACAAACGGATAGACCCATTTAATACATGGTGGTAGATCGAATAGAATTTCAGAAAATGTAAAAGAAAGTTCAAAATTTCCATCTTTGCGCAAAGATAGTGAACGAGAAGCAGATGAGTGGACGGCAATGTACAAGTTAAAAGTTCCGTGTCATAAAGCTGTGAGACAAAACGTTACGACCACTGCTCACCCGCCGTTGAATGGCACCTTGTGGCGTCGCAGCCACGTGACGCGGTAAGGAAAGTGCGGAGTCTCGTAAAAATGCTGCGAATAACTTTATTAAGAACAAAGTGATAAGATTACGGGTAGTTTGATTTAATTTCCATCAAATGACTGTCCTTGGCTAGCAGTGCACTTATACCAACGTTTATTCCTTTACTGGAATCATTTCTGGAAAGCTTCTTTTGAAAGGGCGTTCGGCTGCTCTGTTGTGGCTCTCCCAAGGCCAGGAATGGTGTCAAAACTTTTTCACTTCAGCACGGTTTTAATTTATGAGAAGATCCAGAATTCGCGTGATGCGAATCAGTTAAGTAAGGCGAATATGGGCAGATAGGAACACTTTTTCCGACCAAAAACTTGCGAATCAAAAGCGAGGTGTGGCACTGTCCGTTGTCGTGGTAAAGACGGAAGCCAGTGCCCCGTTTTTCTCACCGGCGCCAGTGGCCGAGTGGTTCTAGGCGCTACAGTTTGGAGCCGCGCGACCGCTACGGCCGCAGGTTCGAATCCTGCCTATGGCATGGATGTGTGTGATGTCCTTAGGTTAGTTAGGTTTAAGTAGTTCTAAGTTCTAGGGGACTGATGACCTCAGAAGTTAAGTCCCATAGTGCTCAGAGCCATTTTTGAACCCATTTTTCTCGTCTTATTCTTCGTATTTCGTTTCGCAAACGTTGCGTATGCTCTCGTAAAATTCGGCGGCTACAACTCGGATCGCGGTCTGTCCTCAATATCAAGAAAACAATGAGCATGACTTTGATATTCGATTTTGACTGACGTGCTTTGTGGGACCAGGAGATTCACTGGTTTTCCACGGGGAACTGTGAATTTTCGTCTGAAGATCATACCCTTAGACACGAGTTTCATCTCCAATTACAATTTTGCACATTAAGTCCGGTCTGAATGAAGACGATCCTTCAACTTCGTGCAAACTGACACACGATTTTCCTACGGTTCATCGCTGAATAATCCAGACATAAATTTTGACACTCACTCGTCTCATTTGCAAACCATCGATTAACATGCTTTGCACGGACCTGACGGAGATGCTAAGACCTCACGTTAACTCTCGAATAGTAATTTGCCCGACAAACTGCCTATTGGCTTCTGTCCGGGTTCTTCGGCCGACGTTCATCTGATGATTTTACTGGCGTTTCGCCAGCACGAGTGGCTACCGTTGTCAAAGCTTCACCCTCCACTGCCGGTGGTGAAGCTTTGAAAATGCCAGCCACTCGTGCTGACGAAACGTCAGTAAAATCATCAGATGAACGTCGGCCGAAGAACCCGAGACAGAAGCCAATAGGCAGTTTGTCAATAAGTGACCACGAAAGCCTTAACAGTCATCTGCCTGTTTGAACGAAGAATGTTTTCCACGCTTAGCACGCGTTCTTCTGTTTTTGAAATTAATTGGCGTCTCGAATGTGGCTCGGCTTCTACAACTCACTTCCGCTTTAAACTTGCTCATACAGTACCATTTGAAAAAGGTCTTCAGAGGCACATAATTATCGTCATACACCAATTTCAACGTTTCATGAGTTTCTTAGGCACTTTTTAAAGCTTGAAACAGAACTCAGTGTTCATGTGTTCTTCAAATCCATGATGCGCGACAGACACGGTAAACACAACCTTACTGTAGCGTCCCTGGACACTAACTTGCAAGTCAGAACGTATTGCAACTTGATACCGCCTGTCTCACCCGACCTGGCTATCGGATAAATTACATCAAGTGGTTGTAGCGTCAGCAGTTGCTGTTCAAAAAACTCGATCTTTTTTTTTTGGGGGGGGGGGGGGCGGGGTCGCAACTCACATATAAGTGGTGCACAGACGAATTGGAAATCATTCCAGTGACGATACGGGCCTATAACGAGGAAATCCACTCAAATAAGAGGGTCTGATATACGACAGATTTTAATGCCCCGAAGTCTGGGAAAGAGAATCTCGGCATTGGGGAAGCTGGTCGGCTGTTAGCATGCTGCTGCCGTGAGCCTCTGTAGTAAGTTGTTGAAGGACAGTGAAATAACGAGTGGGCGACCAGTTGTTGGACGTGTCACTGAGGGTTTTCTTGGCATGTCAGTGCAATAAAATCTTCGACAGAGTCTCGCCACATAAGATCGCAGTGCGAGCGTGACGTTTCGGAAAGGTTGCTCTTCCTTTCCATAATCTGGCTAAAATGTAAGACAGAGTAAGCTGTCCGGAACGTCGCGTTCACACTGCGAGCTTATGCAACAAGAAATCCCTGAGTATTTTACTGCAAGGTGCTGGATGCCCACGCCTCGTCACCGAACTTGGTGGGGGGGGGGGGAGGGAGAGGGGGGAGGTCAGAGTATATGCTTCTCGTAAAGCGAGTATATTGTTGTACACTGGACTTCCACAGCTATGCGTTCCCAAGTTGACCCAACGACATCATCAACAGAGATTGCAATCGAAACGGATCATCGAGACCGAATAGCGGATCAATGGAAATGTGTCACCTGGTCGGATGAATAACGTTTCTTGTTATAACAGGTCGATGGTCGTGTCGGAATACGCCATCATCCAGGCGAATGACTGTTCGAAACATGCACCACACCACGGACACAGATTGGTGGGGGCATTATTATGCTACGAGGGATTTTAACTTGTTTCCATGACAAATGTGAAAGTAATCGCACCATGGCAGCTATGGACTCAATGAACATTGTTGTGGCACCAGAATCTCTTCCCCCTTGATGTTTTTCTCGATGGAGATGGCATTTTCCAGCAGCTAACCGTCCGCGCCACACGGCCAAAATCGTGCTACTATGGTTTGGGAAGAGTAATATTGAAGTTATGTTCATGTTTGGCTATAAATTCGCCTGATATGAACCCGATGGAACACACCTTGGTCGTTATCGGGTGCCAGCTTCGCATTCACAAATCACCGGTTCGTAATTGACGGGGATTGCTTGACCTGGGCATAAGTATCTCAATATGTCTCCGGAAACCAACCAGCGGACTGTCGAAGCCATACCACACAAAACTGCTGCTGTATTGCGTTCCTAGGTTCTAAAGGAAAATATGTTACTCAGGTGAGCATTGCATTCTGGCTCGTTAGTGTAAGAAAAAATGGTGAATCTCGTACAGAAAGCAGTTTTCGTGTTAGAATTTAACAAATGTCGTCTTCTCAGCACAATGCTGAGCAGATTTTGTCGACGAAACAGTCAAACACTTCCAGATGCCAACAACATACAGTTGACAGTTTTTCATCAAGAAACACGATGTATGTGCCGCAGGAGCACTGAAGCTACCTCCTTAATTATTTTTACTAAACACTGACCTACAGAATTTTTCCTGACAAAGGCAACTCAGACTTATCCTATTCATTTATTACCGACAATATACAAGCCCAACGCAATCTGACTGCTATACATTGACAAGATGACTTCCAATAATTAACACTAAAGAATGGCCGTGAATTGCAAGAAATTCTAACAACAATACAAATCAAAAAAATATGAAATTAAAGAAATATAAAACTACCTCCAACTCTTGTTAATTACCTAAAATCATTTCAGTCACGAATTCCAACAGTGTAAACCCCATTCTTTTTCGTAGGTCACTTACAGAAAATCTTCGTAACACGAGCTACAGCAATTACAGCAAGTAGCAGCTACAGTCAGCTAAATAAAAGGATTCTAACTACTATAGACTCTAACTACTAGGAGGCATATGGTTAGCGAAAGAAAGATTTTGTTGTAGAGCAAACAATGTATTTAGAAAATTTTACCTTATTCATGTGACATCCACTTCCAAAAATTATATAGTTGTCAATAATTCCACTATACAAACATTATCAACCAAACATCCATCATCATACATTTTCTTGCGTATTTTCTTATAAAACACATCATTTCATCTCACTTTACAATGCATGTCCTACCAACACAGAGTCTCCACTAAGAATATCATGTCCATACACTTCCCTATCCACTCGCTAACTGCTAGTCCATCCAACCACAGAATTTCTTGCTGAGGGCGCAGACCGCTGTTAGCAGTATTAACACAGTTTATAGCGCTGCCAACATACAAACAACTTAGTCTTTGCCACTGCCCAGAATACTTTGTAAAAGTTTTTGAGGGGAGCAGGGGGGCTATGTAAGTAGTCTGTTTGTATGTTGGCAGAGATTCTGTGGTTGGACGGACTAGCAGTTAGCGAGTGGATAGGGAAGTGTATGAACATGATATTCTTAGTGGAGAGACTATCCGTCCAACCACAGAATTTATTGCCGAGGGCGCAAAGCGCTGTCAGCGATATTAACACAATCTATAACGCTGCCAACATAAAAACAGGCTACTTACAAAACGTACCGGCCGGCCCCAAGTATCACTGCAAAACGTTGACAGAGCCCGCTTTTCATCTGAACGTCCTCCATGACATCAGGGGGATGATGGAGGCTCGTACATTTTTAAATCAACATCGTCCAAACCGTTGGATCGATAGTATTGGCCAACTTAAAACTAGGATCTTACACATTTGAATTTTTTAAAATTAGGTTTATATTAAAGACCGTGTGTATGTCCCTCCTTTGCCTAAAACATTTCCGTAGCTCAAAATGTGCATTTCTACATATGCGTCTGAATGTATGTCGTGAAATGGAGTATTATTTACATGGTATCCATGTGACCACGGGGTGTCATATGCAACACTTATGAAGTATGCAAAAAGTTATGACTTCGTAAGGTTCCCAGGCGAAATAACTTATGGTACTCTTCTCCGTTTTTCAGCTGGATCTCCAAGTCAAGTTGACACAATGTTTCGACGGGCCTCCTGGTCGTTATTTTCAGGTGAGACGCTGCTATTGCCAAATCTGGAGGCATGTAAGGAATTGTGCAAATTCTTTGACTTTCTCCGTTGTTCTAATCGATGTATCGTCGTCCATTAAGTAGCTATAGCTGTTTGTAATCGCTATATTTATTTAGAATTCTCCTGTTCAGCAGGCTCCAGAACATCCTGGTGGACAGGGCCGCGAGATCCAAAGAAATAACCGAAGAACACTGGTGATTAAAAATACACAAACGTAACACACAACAATGAAAACTGCTATTTACTACATTTACAAAAGATTCCACGCGTCACATTTCAAAAGTCATTGGTTAAGCGTTACTCGTCGAAATCTGAGAACTTATTTCAAAAATTAATTCTAAGACCCAATGTATATAATATAACTTGGTTTTAGTTCACTTAGGGGAAAATAATGGTCCAGTTTATTTTCGTTTTTGACCACGTTTCTCATTTACCACAGTGTCAAAACATCGGTACATTTAAACAAACGTTCTCCTGCATATTTTAATAACAGATCAGAGCATTTATTTGATTCGGTGTTCGTGATGACCAGTGGGTGTCTCGATAGCTTCGTACTTGTTCTTTACCTCTAACATGAAAAACGTCACAAGATTCTGCACCGACTCCTCTCACATTTATTTCATTTCTTTAATTCAGGTTTCGCATCTCAGACATTCATTCTTGTAGCGATTAAAAATATCAATGCTGATTCTAAGTAGCATCAGTGTTTACAATGATGAAGCTGCCAACTCCTGTTTTAAAATTCTCTACACACGGGGTAGCTATCGCACTTTGAATTTTTCCGTAGCTGCATGTCTGTTTCACGTAATGAGCTGACGAAGGTACAGGCAAGTTCCTGGACTTTATGTTAGGTTAAAAATGGCTCTGAGCACTATGGGACTTAACAGCTGAGGTCATCAGTCCCCTAGAAATTAGAACTACTTAAACCTAACTAACCAAAGGACATCACACACATCCATGCCCGAGGCAGGATTCGAACCTGCGACCGTAGCAGTGGCGCGATTCCGGACTGAAGCGTCTAGAACCGCTCGGCCACCGCGGCCGGCTTGATGTTAGAAAGAACTCCGCTTACAGATGGAAAAATTGTTGTTTATAAAAACACGATCGGTTTCGCGACTTCAAGCCGCATCATCAGGTGAACGTACACGATAAAAAGCAGAGTACAATGTCACCACATTTGTGGATATTAAAATTAATCAATGAATGTCTAAATTATACTCACAACCTTAAAAGATCATAGGCATCCCCACGCGTCTTGTCGAAATTTACTATTTAGAGAATATCGTCAATACCATGGCGAGCTAAAGGAAAAAAAGCCGTGCTCCATTCTTCAAAATTTGCCTGCATCTAAAAAGAAAAAAGAAGAAGCAATATATTTTATAGCGAGCGGATGCTAATTTTTTTTAAAAAATAGGTCGAATTGTCACTGCTAACATGATTAGTCGTGGCACATGCAAATTACTATGTGGAACGTATCAGGTGGTGTTACCAGTGTGACAGCAGGGCAGCCCAATGCAGGGCAAGGCAAAAGCGGCCCGGGCGAACGACAGAGGGACTAGCTGGCTGGTGCAACGGAAGCTGCCCGTGTGGATAGTGTGACGCCATATACTCATGACTAGGAGCGCCGGGTTGGTACCGTTACAAGCGAGAATAATACAGAATTCTATGACATACGAACGTCTAATCATACAAACATACGTCTAAAAATTTCCACTTCCTCTAATATATTCAGAATATGGCTATTTTCTTTTTTGTGAAGTATTTTTAAATTTTTTGAAGGGTTTGTGATGCTGTGGTGCTCATCGCGTAAGTGCGCTGTTAATGGAGATCGCAGGCTATTTAAGGTGTTCCTGAAATCTTATTCGAAATGACCAGGCGGTTTGTCCTATATATTTATTAGGGCAATCTCTGCGTGCAATGCAATACACGCCCGCTTAATTACATTTGTGTACCACAGCTTTTCCCATGTAGCTGAGTTTTCTGCCCACATCTGAAAATGTAAAATACGCTGGAATAATGTTTTTGGATCTCATACATCTGTTAATTTTTTAGGATATTGCCCCCAGATTAGGTTTTCTACAAAAATACCTTGGTCGCAGATTCCGTTTCTAAGAGAAGTGCCGCCTAGGATCAGTGGGACACTGCAGGCTAGGTAGGCCGCCATCTGTTTTGTTTAGGGCAGACATCTGACTGCCAGCTTGCAAACTTTTCCTTTGAATACAGTGGATAGCACAGCATGTAAGTCTAACGACTTTGCCTTAAAACGTCGGTGTATAGATCCATGACGAGAACATGGCCCTGTGCAGAATACGGCCCATTTTTACAAGCCAAAGCTGTTCGCTAGGAGCACAGCTCTATAGAATTTTCTATCCTGTGGCTGCCAGCCGTCCTAGAAAGCAGGAGAGTGGGAGGCTACTAGCCGATAAAGATCTCTGTCTTTTTCGTAGGAAGAGAAATAGCTGAGTTCGTTTTACAATTTCTGTTCTCCCTTTTTTGGAGTCTTGACGCCGTCAGCTGCCCGCCTTCTTTACGCAGGGTGAATGGAGTCTCATCTAGTAGAAAATTCGTTAAAGAACTCCAGTGGCAGCCCCTAAAAAACTACCAGATAATGGGAAATAGCAGGCCGCTTTCTAAGAATTACTGTCACGGGAGAACTGTGGATTGGCTGAAATGGTTCAAATGGCTCTAAGCACTGTGTGACTTAACATCTGAGGTCATCAGTCCCCTAGACTTAGAACTACGTAAAGGTAACTAACCTAAGGACATCACACACATCCATGCCCGATGCAGGATTCGAACTTGCGACCGTAGCAGCCGCGTGGTTCCGGACTGAATAGCCTAGAACCACTCGGTCACAGCGGCCGGCTTGGCTGAAATAAAAATGTCTTTGAAGAATGGGAATTTTGCTCTTAACTTTCATGAATCGTGCTCGTGTAAACACAGGCCACTGGCTGGTTGATAAAACTCTTCCTGGGAGCGGAGTTGGAGAATTTTATTACGAACCTTTTCGTTGGTCAGAGTTTGATAGACCATTGCCATTGATGAAGGGTAGTTTACATGAACTTCAGAGAATGCAGAGAGGAGACACCTCTGCGGGGGCACTCTGGGAGAACAGAGGGGCTCTACACCTCTGTGAGAGCGCCCTGTTCTCCAGGTTGTTTTGCGACTCTGGTTGGAGACGGAGCTACAGCTGAGGGATGAGTTGGTACACAGCCGCCAAAAAGTCAGCAGCCGTTCACACTACTCCATTCTGCAGCTTAATCACGGTGAGAATTTGCTGCACACGTGACCGGCAGTGAGAGAATGTTCGGCAGGCGCACGGTTTGTACTAATCTTGATTCCGGGCTCTTCATACTTTCGGTTAGGCATTCCAAGGCTGATTACTGGCTCAGTTAGCTATGGCAGTTGCATTTGACATCCTATGCCTCCTGGCAAAGTCGAATCAATCACTGAGCTGCCACCGCGATCATTTCTTTTTATCATTGACTTGTAATATGACGGTTATTTCCTTCTTCCTCATTCCCCACCGTCTTTGCTAAGTAAATCAACCATTAGTTTAGACTGGCCATTATTCATGAAGGTTGGCTGTTTTATTTGCTTCGTGTACAGTCGCACTCGATATTATTTTGTCTGAAAATTCGAGTTGTGTATTTGACGGAGAGAGTGGGTAGTAAACTGTGGTCAGTTTAAACCAATGTTTTATTTCAGTAGATTGACGAACTCCCTCCCATCTTTATTGAGATTATTAACGCATTTTGAAAGAGTCAGTACGCAAAACTCATTTGACAGCGCACCATTTTCATCTTGTTATTCCGTTGCGCGACAGTTTTCACTGTCGCATGTGAGTTCATGAGGAACGAGATCCAGCCGATGCGAATCACCGTAACTGCAAGATGGCATATCCAGATCAGTTGGCGTCTTTCAACCAAACACACTTTATCACGCTACCTTTCATTAGAGATGTGGGTGCACTCAAAGACTGATATGGCTTTCAAATTATAGAGTACAGAAATCAGTCGTCGTTTTCTTTCATGTTTTATTAGGCAAATCTAGATTTCGTTAGTGCCAAGCCATTATCAATGCACTATTCATGGTATCAGTGTATGTCCCGGTACGTCAGTCCCCTGTTGCTGAGAAATCCGAACAACTGACGTACCAGGACATGCACTGATACCATGAATAGTGCATTGATAATGGCTTGGCACTAACGAAATCTAGATTTGCCTAATAAAACATGAAAGAAAAGGACGACTGGTTGCTGTTATCTATCATTTGAAAGGCAAATACACTTTTACGCTTTACTTAGCTGCTCAAATCCCAGTTAACAGGTGTCACTGTTTAGCAGCCTGAGGATGTTTTCGTCATATGCGTTTGTGCTACCAGAAATACAGAGCGTAACAGGTATAAGAACAACATTACATCAGTATTTACTTCACTTGCAGACAAATAATTATAGGGATTAGATGCAGTATGATTGTAGATTGGTTGGTGCCTCTAAGAACATGGCGCAAGAGAAAGCCATTAATGCTTATTTTTCCCTGGGTTGCAGGTCAGGAGTTGAAGACGTGTGGACGCAAAAACGCAAGCCTACCCTGCGAGGCGTAGTCGACTCCGTGGTGCAGTTACGACAGTGCTGGAAACATCAAGTAGTAAATTACGTGGCGCGTTAGTGGGAAGACTGTTCGACAAAGAGAAAAAACTCGTTACACCCTCTATATTTCACCAGATCGATGAGACACGTAGCAGTATCACATTCTTGACTGCTATAACTTTCAAAGACACTTCCAAAGGAGGGTGCTGCAATTTCTTCGGCGAGCGAGCTTTTATTATCTTGCCCGCCCGGTTGGCCGTGCGGTCTAACGCACGGCTTTCCGGGCGGGGAGGAGCGCCTGGTCCCAGGCACGAATCCGCCCGGCGGATTTGTGTCGAGGTCCGGTGAACCGGCCAGTCTGTGGATGGTGTTTGGGTGGTTTTCGATCTGCCTCGGCGAATGCGGGCTGGTTCCCCTTATTCCGCCTCAGTTACACTATGTCGGCGATTGCTGCGCAAATTTCTCCACGTACGCGTACACCACCATTACTCTACCACGCAAACATAGGGGTTACACTCGTCTGGTGTGAGACGTTTCCTGGGGGGTCCACCGGGTGCCGAACCGCACCATAACTCTGGATACGGTGTGGGGCGGCGGAGGGGTGAAGTAGACTGCGGTAGCCGTCGTGGGGCTGTGGACCACTGAGGCTGCGGCGGGGACGGAGCCTGTCCGTCTTTCCTAGGTTCCCGGTTAACATACAATACAATAAAATATTATTATTTTCGCGTTATTCCAAGTCCAACAAATATTGTGGATTATATCGAGATATTTACAGAAACAAAGAACACCTGAAACTTGCTGCGCAAACTGTTTCCGTGGGATTCTACCTCCAATGTTGTTTCACAGCCACAATGACACTTGGTGTATTATCCATATGAGCATCGTAACACAAGATGGAAACCACTGTACAAAAATCATTACGTCAGAAAGAAGCACATCATCTGCAATAATAATAAAAAGAAGAAGAAGAAGAAAAAAGTCTTTCGGGTAAACCTTTCACCCAGTTGAACTGGCCGGACAGGAACAGCTAGCAATCCCTTACTAGGTTTGTGTCCGGTAGCTTATGCTCCAGTCTGAGATGCTAGGTTCGTGTGAATATGCCCTTCCAGTGCAGTCCAGTTTCATGAGCGTTGGAAATCTATCCCAGAGGAAACTGCTTTTCCGATGTAAACCAAGAATTCATCGCAAAAGACATAGACTGTGTGTTAGCACGTTGTTTTTCTCGTACATAACAGCGATTTTCTGAATCTCATAGCGATAGGTCTTCAGAGGTTTACGAAGCTCTCCTAGTTTCCCTATTAAATTCGGATATCGTGCACGAATGTCTCTTCTGTCTTCTGCTGGAACCATAAGTGCAGTGCTTAATCCAGATTCATGTAAGATGATGTATTCACGCTCTTATGCTGTGACGGTCCACCTTGGCTGTCAGTTTTGTTTGCAAAATTGAACAGGTTTTCTTTATTATTCTTTAACAGTTTCAATGTTTGTATGCCTATCCCACAATCCTGAGAATGTTTTACTGCAGGTTCGCTGGTTTTGAATACATATGTAAAACATTTGCGTTTGTCTGTCATCTTCCTATTACATGTAAACTGTCGGTGACTCCAGCAACCACGAGAAACGTGATACACGTTAATATCTCTTTGGCATTGATTTAATTTGGGACGCGGTATTATTGAGATCTGTCAGTACCTAGAAATTGACGATCAACAACGAATTCCTCGGAGTGGTGTTTTGATGTATGCTTTCACTCTGTATCGACACAGAGAAAGGATTTTGAAGGGAATCATTCCAGAGGAAACCCAGTTCATTGGCTTTAAGCGAGTTGGAAATTATCGCCACATAGGTCCTAGGCAAAGTGCTAGGCCAAACTATAGACAGTAATTCGGTCACGGATATGTTACAAGGGTAGAGTCTTCGAATTTACGGAAATCCGAAATGAAAGGCAATAGAAAAATATTTCAGGGGTGTCGAACGGTCGGACTGACACCTGCACTGTCTTCCGGCTTAAAACATGAATCAGATGCATAATAGCGTATTCTAACAAAAATATTCGAACTAATTATAAGGGAATAATTCAAGTTTCGTTTCTCTTTTTGTGCCGTGCGTCGAAACCTTCCGCAAAGTTTGGTATTTTTCGACTTGTGCCTCTCTTGTGGAACCGCTGGTTGTGTAGAATCTTTTTGCCAGAGAGGCTTGCTGTGCGAATGTCTATTTCTACATGTACTTGAATACTCTGAAAATCACATTTAAGTGCCTGGCAGAGGGTCCAGAAAACCACCTTCACAATTCTCTATTATTACGATCTCGTATAGGGCGCGGATAGAACGAACACCTATATCTTTCCGTACTAGCGCTGAATTCCCTTATTTTATCGTGGTGATCGTTTCTCCCTACGTAGGTAGGTGTCAACAAAATATTTTCGCATTCGGAGGAGAAAGTTTGTGATTGAAATTTCGTGAGAAGATTCCGTTGCAACGAAAGACGCCTTTCTTTTAATGATGTCCAGCCCAAATCCTGTATCATTTCAGTGACACTCTCTCCCATATTTCGAGATAATACAAAACGTGCTGCCCTTCTTTGAACTTTTTCGATGTACTTCGTCGGTCCTATTTGGTAAGGATCCCACACCGCGCAGCAGTATTCTAAAAGACGTCGGACAATCGTAGTGTATGGAGTCTCCTTCTAAGTGTCCCGCCAATAAAACGCAGTCTTTGGTTAGCCTTTTCCACAACATTTTCTGTGTGTTCCTTCCAATTTAAGTTGTTCGTAATTGTAATTCCTAGGTAGTTAATTGAATTTTCGGCCTTTGTATTTGACTGACTTATCGTGTAACCGAAGTTTAAAGGATTCCTTTTAGCACTCATATGGATGGCCTCACACTTTTCGTTATTTAGGGTCAACTGCCAATTTCCGCACCATTCAGATATCTTTTCTAAATCGTTTTGCGGTTTGGTTTGATGTTCTGATGACTTTATTAGTCGATAAATGACAGCGTCATCTGCAAACAACCTAAGACGGCTGCTCAGATTGTCTCCAAAATCGTTTATATATATATAAGGAATAGCAAA
This sequence comes from Schistocerca nitens, assembly GCF_023898315.1. Lineage (NCBI taxonomy): Eukaryota > Metazoa > Arthropoda > Insecta > Orthoptera > Acrididae > Schistocerca > Schistocerca nitens. Next base: position 277,460,690 of record NC_064618.1, on the reverse strand, counting down.
GGGCCTATAACACTACCTTTGGGAACGCCAGAAATCACTTCTGTTTTACTCGATAACTTTCCGCCAATTACTACGAACTGTGACCTCTCTGACAGGAAGTCACAAATCCAGTCACATAACTGAGACGATATTCTAAGCACGCAATTTCCCTATGAACCGCTTGTGTGGTACAGTGTCAAAAGCCTTCCGGAAATCCAGATATACGGAATCGATCTGAAATACCTTATCAATAGCACTCAACACTTCATACGAATAAAGAGGTATTGTGTCTCACAAGAACGATGTTTTCTAAACCCATGTTGATTGTGTGTCAATAGACCGTTTTCTTCGAGGTAATTCATAATGTTCGAACACAACATATGTTCCAAATTCCTGCTGCATATCGACGTTAACGATATGGGCCTGTAATTAAGTGTATTACTCCTATTACCTTTCTTTTATATTGGTGTGACCTGTGCAACTTTCCTGTCTTTGGGTTCGCGAGGCGGCATGACTCGGGCAGCGGAAGTGAGTCTGCCCTTTTGTGGTGCCATTAGTTCCACTATTTCGTGGCTGGTCATTTGTTTGTTTTAACTGTTCATGTTACAAGGCTGTCATTGAGTTTGCCTTGATGGGGCCCATTATTTGTATGTATGTGCGGGACCAGTAGTAAACGATTTATGTTGCAGGTCTTACCACGCCAATTTATTGATGTATGTAATGTGTTGCTAGAAAGTGAGCGCACGACTGCCGTGTGAAATAAAATAAGATTGGAAGATTATGGATATGTAAACCCACTGAGGTAGCAGACGATGAATTCTAACGCTGCAGATTTGTAATTGAACAGTTCACGTCTCTTAATTTTCCGTTCATCTGAAGAAGTGTTGAATCTAAACTTTTTTTGAAATTGTTCGATACTTCTGTACAGTAAATGAGAAAATTTTAAACCGTTGTGGGAGAGAAACTGATGTGTACAAAACTTGAGATAAGGGGGTTTCGCTGTAATTTGTTGTGTGTTTCCAGTGCTTTTGTTAAATTGGATTTGTCTGAATACTGTTTTTAGGTTTGAACTGCTGTCAGTTGGTTATTATAAATTTGTTTAAAGGGTACTACATGCATTTTAAAGATAGCCTTGGGCATTTTAATTTCTTATCACAAATAATTATCGAACTTGAGTAGAAATTTTTAATTGATTTTATAATTGCTTTGGGCTCAAATTTGGCACTACTGTATCACCAGTATTTTACGTTTGATGTTGGATCGGTGTAAATATTATTAATTAAGAGTAAGCCTTGTAAAGGGTACCCTTCAACAAAAAAAGGGTTCAGACAATATGTATTCTGATAACAGGTGAGTAAGAATTTTTTGTTAATAAATTTGTTTTAAAGGATGTCTGAATTCGTGTCAGCCCCGCACCTTACCCTCCTTAATACCTCCTACCATACCACTTTTATTTGCACAAATCGGCGAACTATGGACGGATGATCCGCACCCTTATAATCGGGAGCTTATTTTGTAAGAAAATGAGCACGGCACTAATGTCAGAGAATTTTTGCCTCTTATTTAGACGTAGTTCATAGCAAAACAGGATGAACCACGATCTAATGACAGTTTTTATTTTGTTCTTAGATGGTCTTGCTATATTTCTAAACTAAACAAGTGGTTCAAATGGCTCTAAGCACTATGGGACTTAACATCTGAGGTCATCTGTCCCCTATACTTAGAACTACTTAAAACGAACTAAGCTAAGAACATCACACACACCCATGCCCGAGGCAGGGTTCGAACCTGCGACCGTAGCAGCCGCGAAGTTCCGGACTGAAGCGCCTAGAACCGCTCGGGTACTGGGGCCGGCCTAAACAGTTCGTGGTAAGAAAGAATGCGTTCTCGTCAGCAGTAGTATGTTGGTTAATGTATTGGGAGGTTGAAGGGGGTAAGGATGGAAATGGGGTAAGGGGCGAGCGTCTAACATTCCAGTTACATCGGTTTCTGTTGTTCTGACTAAAACACTAATTTAAAACGAAAGGAGGTATATAAAAAACGATTCGTCGCTGTATTATAGGAAATGGGGAAAAACCGAGGAAATTCGTTTTATTAATATGTGTTTTGAAACATGTTTACGTTACTGGCTGCTGTAGAACATCTGATACTTCATCCGGTACGCATGCTGCGGTACTGAGTACTCGGAAAACAAATATTGATGCGACGGAGGCCGCGAAGAATGGACACGGCATACGGTGAGGTAACGTCCATAACTGTCAGTTAATTTTGAAAAATGAAAATTAACAATATATTGTGACAAAGTCAATCATTTCTTTGTATTCGAAATGGACAAACGAACTTTGGCTGTACCAAGCTATAACAATTTTCTAGACTGAATTATTTCTTTGGAGCCGAGAGTGCGCTGTTTCGAAACTTCATGGCAGATTAAAGCAGTGTTCAGATTGGAACTCCAACCTGGGACCGTAGCCGTTCGCAGAAAAGTACTTTAAGAATGACCTGTGTAAGCGCTCACTGCTCTATTTTCGCCTGTACCTTTCTCCTATTTTACAAACTTCACAGAAGTTCTTGTGCATACCGAGCGGGACTAGCACTCCTGGAAGAAACGATCTTGCGTTGAGATCGCGTAGCCACATCCTTGGCGACTGTTTCCCAATTGAATTTTCAGCCTGCAGAGGAGTCCACGCTGATTTTAAACTTCCTAGCATTCTCCTTACACGAGTAGCGTCTCTATGAACATCATTGATGTACACTAGACTGACATAAACCTTCACCGTTCGGGATTAGCCGAGCGGTCTCAGGCGCTGCAGTCATGGACTGTGCGGCTGGTCCCGGTGGAGGTTCGAGTCCTCCCTCGCACATTGGTGTGTGTGTTTATCCTTAGGATAATGTAGGTTAAGTAGTGTGTAAGTTTAGGGACTGATGACCTTAGCAGTTAAGTCCCATAAGATTTCACACACATCTGAACATCTGACATAAACCTTCAGTGATGACGGATGACTGAAAGACAGTTGTGCATTGTCTCTATGTTTTCATCCGTTTACGGCAAGTACACTATTTGCTTTCTTCTGGGTACCTGCGCTATTCTTGTGGACGATAGTCAAAGTCACATTTGGATTACGTTTTTAATAACGCCATGTTTACGTGAATGTTACACTGAGACACGTTTTTGTACAGGTCTTGAGGAAGGGAGTGGGTTACGGAGTAGAAAAAGGTAATGTGATATTTAAAAAAGCCGTAAAACGACGTACTACTGTTCGTATCTTCGTAACGAACAACGTTACGAGAAAGTCAGTCATGCTGATTAACGCACCCTGATAGCAAAATAACGTTTGCTTGACGTATTTTTAGTTTACTTCTGGACAAAAAGCTATTTGAGGTGCTCAACATAGATGGAACACCCTGTACACAGTTCGTGACTCATGGAATAAGGTGGAGCATTATTCGTTACAGGAACTTGCAGACATGAATTTTGTGTTTGGTGCAACAGAATTAGTACCCGAGAGTCCGAACCGATGTATGGAAATAGAAAAGGATGCAGTCTTCATCCCAAGTAAAATAAATTTATCGCCTCAGGCAGACACCTGCGACAGGCAGGGCCGTTCAAAACGCATGCTACGTTTACATTTCCAGAAGACGGAAACCGAATTTGAGAAACCGTTTTGAGCTGTCATATTTACATGTGACTGCCTGAAACGTTTTTTTTTAGACATGCAAGGTATCGGTTTTACGATCTTCAGCTGTTTTACGCAAATGGCCTCAAAAAATCAGCTGTACAGGTTTGTGATTTAATCAGCGCAGTGGTTGTTTCGTTGTTTCGCTCCAGTTAAATACCGGAGGTAGACAACTTCATGCTAAAAAAAAAAAAAAAGAAAAAAACGAGGCGTAGCCTGACAACTCAAGCACGTTCAAAAGCTGTTGTGTGTCCACATGAGAGCGAAAATCGATTGTGAAAGAGGAAATCTGACAACTGTAACCGCATTTCCAGAATCGATGTCAGAGTGTCTACGCGAACAACCAGAGGCGACATTGGGATATTGTTTTACGACGTACGAGTTTGAGAGTCTCATGTAAACGTAATGACAGAGAGCTGCTCAAGGTTCTCGTCTTGGTATGTGTGAGGGCGCTGATAACCTCGTCGTTGAGCGCCTGTAAGCTCCAAATACACACACACTCACACACAAAGTTCTCGAGAAAGAGTTGCCCAAGCTGTAGACATGTGAATGTGACATCGAATCGTATGAGAGGAGATTCAGGAAGAAACATTCGTCAGCTTCCACTTTCGTGAATTACAATACGGGGAGTAGTGATGCTGTAACAATTACACCTATGTCATAAACTTCTACATCTACATCTACGTGATTACTCTGCTATTCACAATAAAGTGCCTGGAAGAGGGTTCAACGAATCACCTTCATGCTGTCTGTCTACCGTTCCACTCTCGAACGGCACGCGGGAAAACGAGCACTTAAATTTATCCGTGCGAGCCCTGATTTCTCTTATTTTATCGTGATGATCATTTCTCCCTGTGTAGGTGGGTGCCAACAGAATGTTTTCGCAATAGGAGGAGAAAACTGGTGATTGAAGTTTCATGAGAATATCCCGTCGCAACGAAAAACGCCTTTGTTTTAATGATTACCACTCCAATTCACGTATCATGTCTGTGACACTATCTCCCCTATTTTGCGATAATACCTACAAAACGAGCTGCCCTTCTTTGTACTTTTTCGATGTCATCCGTCAGTCCCACCTGATGGGGATCCCACACCGCACAGCAGTACTCCAGAATAGGGCGAACAAGCGTAGTGTAAGCAGTCTCTTGTTGCACCTGTTGCACCTTCTAAGTATTCTGCCAATGAATCGCAGTCTTTGGTTTGCTCTACCCACAGTATTATCTATGTGATCATTCCAGTTTATGTTATTTGTAATTGTAGTCCCTAAGTATTTAGTTGAATTTACAGCCCTCAGATTTGTGTGACTTATCGCGTAATCGAAATTTAGCTGATTTCTTTCAGTACTCATGTGAATAACTTCGCACTTTTCTTTATTCAGGGTCAATTGCCACTTTTCGCAGCATACAGATGTCTTATCTAAATCATTTTGTAAGTCGTTTTGATCATCTGATGTCTTTACAAGACGGTAAATGACAGCATCATCTGCAAACAATCTAAGACGGCTACTCAGATTGTCTGCTATGTCGTTAATATACACTCCTGGAAATGGAAAAAAGAACACATTGCCACCGGTGTGTCAGACCCACCATACTTGCTCCGGACACTGCGAGAGGGCTGTACAAGCAATGATCACACGCACGGCACAGCGGACACACCAGGAACCGCGGTGTTGGCCGTCGAATGGCGCTAGCTGCGCAGCATTTGTGCACCGCCGCCGTCAGTGTCAGCCAGTTTGCCGTGGCATACGGAGCTCCATCGCAGTCTTTAACACTGGTAGCATGCCGCGACAGCGTGGACGTGAACCGTATGTGCAGTTGACGGACTTTGAGCGAGGGCGTATAGTGGGCATGCGGGAGGCCGGGTGGACGTACCGCCGAATTGCTCAACACGTGGGGCGTGAGGTCTCCACAGTACATCGATGTTGTCGCCAGTGGTCGGCGGAAGGTGCACGTGCCCGTCGACCTGGGACCGGACCGCAGCTTTAGCCAGCTCTCTGTACCTACAACTATTTGAGCTTCAGTGCTTTCTATTAGGGCTTGGAGCTCTGGTTCTTTCCCAACACAGCTACGACAATTTACAACTACAATACCAATCGTTTCTACAACTACCTTACTGTGTTTTACCTGCCAACTTTCTGACGAACGCCCCTTCTGTGGTTCCCTGAGACCCTCTAACCTAAAAAACCCGCCCAGTCCCTTCCACACAGCCCCCGCTACCCGTGTAGCCGCCTCCTGTGTGTAGTGGACTCCTGACCTATTAAGCGGAACCCGGAAACCCACCACCAGATGGCGCAAGCCAAGGAATCTGCAGCCTAAGTGATTTTGATATTGTTAATACTTAGTAATTACTATTTAATTCACACTCGAGAATCACATATGATTAATAAATAAAGGCTCTGGGAGCGGTAACTGCAACAATGTAAGTAGGCTGTCAGAAACAGTTATCTTGATAAACAAAAGTGTTTTGGATCATTGCTATGAATCCTATACGAATCACTTTTGAAAACACTTGACCTTTTTCCTTTATTACCAATAAAATAAAATATTAATATGGTTATTATCAATAAAAAGCTCTCTTGTGCGCTACCTAGATTTCAATTCATGGCAGCTAAGAGACAAACGGAACTGGCAGATTGCCTGTGATGTGAGCGCTGCAGTACAGATCATTTTCCGGCTGTAGGTCGTAGGTTGCTGGCGGCACGGCTGAATGCCATTGGAATCGGCTGGCAGTAACGCTCGGCGAGCTGCATTTCGTCCGTTAAGCGATAACGTACTATGTCCAATGGACGTGCCCTTTTTCGATTTCTGCCTTCAAAAAAGCTCCCCTTTACATCTCTGAACATCTGACTTAACTGCAGCCTGATAATACAGGTTCAAGGCTGGTCCGATACCTGTTCAGACACACAGGGTGCTTCACAATGCTTTGATTATTTCACATTTGAATAACATAAAAACTAATAGCGACACAGTGTTGAACACTTTACACAAGGTGCAGCATTTATTCAGGTTTACTTATGAAATACTACTTCGGACAAATGAAGACTATGCTTGGCTACACCATACTCGAGGTGTTTCACCCAGTTCTTGAACACGTCTCTCCTGACTGCTGGAGAAATTTCATCCTGAATTCCATCTTTTGACTGTTGCAAGCTTCTCGGACGATCGTTTGGGTACCTTTCCGTAACGAACGACGAGGACTTGCCTCTAAACTATTACACACACGTTCCATGTTTTCGGGAGTTCTGACTGTTTATCGAGGGCTGATTGCCTTTCGAATCGATGCATTGGTAGTTGAACAGAAATTTCTTACCTAATTCAATATTGTTCATCGAGTAGGAATTGGATGTCGCGCCTTAGTCTTGAAATGCTTACGAAAGGCACGTTGCGCGCGCACGACAGATTTGCCGTGGCGAAAACAGCACTCCACCAATATGGTATGATTAATGATCCGTACATGGGATGAAACTAGTCACTCCGTACTGCTAATAGAGTCGCCACCGTCGCTGTATCTTGTTTGCTTTGGGAGAGTTATTAAAATCTGAAATCGTCAGAACATTGTGAAACATCCTGTACAACAGAGGTTGCGGAAACCTGCATGCTGGTGAAACCCCCTTGGTCTCTGGCTCCAAACTGCTCATTTACCTGCTCCTCCGACGCCAGGCGGTTATTATGTCTGGACAGCAGCCTGAGCGTATTGTCTGCCCGATATTGTCTGGCGATTTATTACAAACTTGTGTAGAAAGCAAGATCCAAATGATTTTAATGCCAAACTTCAGTTCTGTCAACAGATTATACTCGTACTGTAAAGCATGCCTTGAAACCAGAGGTCCTCTCCTCGAGTAGTTTCTATGAGTTTAAGTTACTAAAAACAGGTTTAAATTGTTCACATCAATAAAAAAATTACATATTAATTCCTGCATATTAGTTCCTTCTTTATAAAATTACTGATTTCAGGATCTAACATCTGTGTAATTTTGACCCTTTCCGTCTGGAACACACAATATTGCTCATTCAAAATGTACCTGCTTTAAATAACTGGAAAATACCACCAAACAGCATAATCAAAGATATTTATGAGAACACTCTAACTGATTTAAATAATCACACTGCTGGGACAACTACACAAAATACACTCTGAGACATAAGAAAAGCCGCGCGGGATTAGCCGAGCGGTCTAGGGCGCTGCAGTCGTGGACTGTGAGGCTGGTCCCGGCGGAGGTTCGAGTCCTCCCTCGGGCATGGATGTGTGTGTTTGTCCTTAGGATAATTTAGGTTAAGTAGTGTGTAAGCTTAGGGACTGATGACCTTAGCAGTTAAGTCCCATAAGATTTCACACACATCTAGACATAACAAAAACGACGCCCCACGAAGGAATTATCCGAATGGTACGGAAATTGGTATACGTTATGAACATGTACAGACAAACAATATCAGAAAAACTGGACGATTCATTCAAGAGGAAGAGCTTTACAAATTGAGCGAGTCAATAACACGTTGAGTCACCTCTGGCCCTTGTGCAAGCAGTTTTTCGGCATGATATTGTCGGTACAGTTGTTGGATGCCGAATTGTGCGAATCCCAAGATGGTTGGAGAGCCTTGCCCATAATGATACTAACGTTATCAGTTTGGGAGAGATCCGGCGATATTCCTGGGAAACGTAGGATTCGGCAAGGAAGAAGACAGGTAGTGGAAACTCTCGCCGTCTGCGGGCGAGCATTATCTTGTTGAAATGTAAGCCCAGGATGGATTGCCATGTAGGGCAACAAAACGGGGCATAGAATTCCGTCAACGTACCGTTGTGATGTTAAGGTGCCGTGGACGACAACCAAAGGAGTCCTGCTATGAAATGAAATGTCACCCCAGACCATCACTACAGCTTGTTAGGCCGGCGACAGTCAGGTTGTTATCCCACTGCTGTCTGGGGCGTCTCCAGATACATCTTCGTACTGAAATCTCATTAACTGTAGTAGAACTGTCTTTAGTGATGAGACCCGCTTCGAAGTGAATCTCGATGACCGTGAAGACATGTCTGGGGAGGCCCCAAACAGCGGTGGAATAGCACACCGGCTGCCGCCCGGCATACGGTCCGACAACGAGGAGTGGTGGTGTGGGGTGTCAGTTATTTTCAAAGTAGGGCCCGTTTGGGTCATCTGCGGCACCCTTACAACACAGCGGAATGCCGACAATATTCTACGCTCCGTTTGGTTGCCTTCCGGGAAAAATCTATCCTTGGTGCACATTTCAGGAAGATAATGCCCGGCCACAAACGGTGAGAGTTTCTGCTGCTTGTCTTCGTGCTCGCGAAACACTACCTTGGCCAGCAACGTCGCCAGTTCTCTCCCCATCTCTCAGGAGGACATCCAACAATTCAGTCAATACTAAGCAGGGTGTAAACTTTAATTTGACGAAGCAGAATAACTCGAAAAATAAGCTTCACACGAAATAATGTGTAGAATCCAAAGTTGATTATTTTTGAGGGGGACATCTTCTGGTGCTAAAATTAGCCCGCCACCCCAGCCTCCTGGGGGTGGGGCGGGAGGCAACTTTAAAATTTCAAATTGGAACCCGCATTTTTTATTGCGGAACAGATTCTACACAAAAACTACGTACATTTTGTCTTAAGCATTTGTTTTGATTCTTGGTAGTTGGCGCTGTAATTCAAGAATTAGAGTTTTACAAATGTTGACCCAAAAAAACAAAGCAAACTTATCCGAATCTGTGGAAAAAATTAATATGTGGGTCAACATATGTAAAACTCCAATTCCTCTCTCTCAAACCCCACCCTATGGGAAGAGAGGGAGAGTTTTAGTTTTAGCGAATTAAAATTTACGAAGTAAATAAGTATTTTTCATTTATCCGTAACTATTTTCTACGCAAAAATGAGAACATGGGTTTTCTTGAATTACAGCACTAACTACCAAGAATCAAAACAAATGCTTAAGACAAAATGTACGTAGTTTTTATGTAGAATCTGCTTCTGCAATAAAAATGGGGGTTCCAATTTGAAATTTTAAAGTTGCCTCCCGCCCCACCCCTGGGGGGCTGGGGTGGTGGGCTAATTTTAGCACCAGCATATGTCCCCTTCCAAAAAAAAATCAACTTTGGATTCTACACATTTTTTGTGTAAAGCTTGTTTTTCGAGTTATTCTGGTTATTCAAATTAACACCATGCTTAATTGCTTGCCTAAGGGCTAGAGGTGGACCAACGTTGCTGACTTTATCAATCTGCGAAGATCTTTCTCTTGAATAAATCATCCGATCTGTCTGAAATTGTAATCATTTGTCTGTGTGTACATGAACGTCACATCTAACGATTTGCATTCCAGTCGGATAACTCATTTCTGCTTCGTGGTGCGCCGTTCTTTTTTTTTTGTCTTATTGTGTATCATGCCTTGTATCTGAAAGTTATTGGCACTGGCGGAAATGAAAAACGTCAAATAACATGTTCTGGTGACTAATCTATGTGGGTAATAGAGAAAGGGTCATTTTAAATATGGAACTAAAGACATCCATTAAGAATCAAGTACCAAGATACAGAAATAAATAATGAGTGAAGGCTTCACGGGGCATCGTCTAAAAAATCGTGAACATCTTATTTGCTAATTAAGAGGATAGTAGCTGGGGAAATGTATAATGACGTTAATGATGCGTCCATTATCTTCGTCTTGTATGATGGAACCAATGTTAAAATGCGTCAGCCAAGATGTTCGCTGTTCTAGTGAAACGCGATGAAAGGCTTTTGCGTGTCCGGGAGGGGCAGGGAGGGGAGAGTAGTATGCAGTAAACAAAAATTGCACTTTTGATGTTTTTGTAGAAAATCTTTGTTACATTATAAAGTGTTTATATTTCTTTAAATGAACAATTCTTTGCTAAAATTTCGGTATAAATATAATTTGGCCTTTGATTAACAAAGAAAGTTATTATCTTCTAAAAACACTGAAAATGTTTCACTGTGTACCATGTATAGTGAACAGTGAAACAGTTATCATTTTTTACATTTATTAATACGTCAATAACTTAGATCACTTATAAAACATAAATATCGCTATATATTTTATATACAGTTACAAACATTTTTTAAAATACAATAAGTTTTGTTCAGGACTATGCATGGGGGCTTAATTATATATAATGTGAAATGCAAATACTTTTAATTTTTAGATTTAGTAGCTGACTGTCCGGTTACGCAGTCTCGTAAACGGTTGGCCCTGTCTAGTTTTAGTACGCAATCTGACTGCATAGAATAACAACAAAGAATGAAAGAAAATTTCCGTTAACACAATTAATTAATTAAGTCCCCAGCAACTATAAAACCTACGAAACCAAAACACAAGTGTAACTGTTCTGTGTGTGGAAGTGTGATTCAACGTACACATCTGGCACGGTTCTTCTTCAATAAGACAAGAAATTTTACATATCATTTATACTGAAGTAATTAAAAAAAATAGAAATACTATAATTGCTCAAGAAAACCAGAATCACACTCTAATACAAGAACACAAGCCAGATGCTTTGTTGACTGAACCTGTAATGACGCATTATTTAAGACATTGAAATAATAAAAAGAAAAGGGATTTTTTTTACCTTCATATATATTGACGAAAAGCACTCTGATCATTACAATATCTCCATTCGAACATCATCTGCTGTCTAGCCGATCAAACAACTGCATAAAACATGGAACAAGCACTCCCTACTACAACATCTCAACACCGACTCGCTACTACTACATCTCAACAAGCACTCTCCACCACAACTTCTCGACAAGAACTGCCAGTGGAGGCGGCGGAATAAAACTCTTTGGCGCAATCTCTGGCGCTGTGGCTCAGTGTAGCCACCTTTCAACTACCAAAACTGATTGCAAATCAAATATAATTTGCTAATCTGTTAGTACCAATATCCTTATGTGGCACATTAGCTGTGTTCTGCTTCTAGGAATAAAAAGCCTGTTATTTAACTTTTCGAAAGTACGAGACTTCATATTAAGCTTCGCTATCTACGGGCTTCAGCACTTCAGCTACAAAAAATACATGACTTGGAAATTTTAGTCCCCGGTGATAACATCCAGGTTTAAATTAAAAAGATCCAGTGACGAAATTTCCTCTGATTTATCGGATGACATCTCATCCTTATTGCTTAGTTGTCACTTTCGCTTGGATCCCTTTTCCTTTCTTGTTGCTTAGTTTTCTGCTTCTTGGCTCTCTTCCCACTTCCTTTTTTTCTTTTAACTTTGACTGTTTCTTTAAAGTATTTTTTTTCAATAGATACTTGCTGAGATGTTGAAGTCAATATGATGGTTCTCCCTTTGGAATATGAAATTGTTTTTCTAGGAGAAGCATTTGGGAAACCATAAAACGCCTTCCGTCAGATAGATGATTAGCTGGTGCTACTGTTATCAGTGTGTTAATTGGTACTGGGTGACTCAAGATTTTGCATGTTATCTTCCAAAGTGTTTGGAGGTATCACACGTCTATATGAGAGCAATGGTTCTACTGGATTATTATCAGAATTTAGAGAGGAGTCCGAATCTGCAGACATAAGGAATCCGAATCATCGAAGACATTAACATTATGTGGATAAATCCCACTTTTTCTAAACAGAGGAGTTGCATTTGTTGGTGCCACTATCTTCAGAAAAGTTTCAACAGCTTATTCTACATTTTGATAAATTGTCATAAGCTTGGAATTCTCAGCATGCATGAGTCTTTACTGTGTACTAAAAACACAATAAACTATAAAATATTAGTTACTAGTGTTAATCTAAATATCTACCACATCTAAAACTGGTCAATATGAGCTTGAAGTGTGTATGTGATAATAAAATAGCAAATTTCTCTTAGTTGTATAGATTGTGCACAATACTAAGCGTATGTCAATTGTAACTTCTATCAGAAAGATTCAATAACAAATGAATAAGAAGACAACTCAGCAAAATTTCCACCATTACAGTTAAATATGCATTTGATCAAGGTCAACATATAGAGATATAAACATCAAGAAAAAAAATTACTGTAAACAGTTGGAACTGAATGTACTATTCTCCCCGTCGTCTCCTGTCTCTTTACTGCAGAGTACATCAAGAAGGAACTCATCGGGCGGCATTATTTGATGTTATCTGTGAGACGACAACCGAAACAAGAGGGATCGTATGTGTTATCGCTGGCTGACGTCCAACAGCGCATAACACCCGACCTCGGGCAGGGTCAGCAGAAGCAGCAAGTGGCTGAGTGAGTGAGTTGAATGAGTAAGCGAGAAGAGAGCCAGACGCAGAGGGAGCGATACGTCCGTCCCACGAGTTCCCCCCTCTACCCCAGATCTCCGGCGCAGCGTTGCGATGCGCTGAGAGTGAGTTGCCAATCTGCGTGCCGTCCGTAGGAGAGACGCGACAGCGCAGGCAGGGCGGAGTCGCTTATTCCTTGCTGCGTCACACGTCACACGAGTGCCAAGCACGCTCATCGAACACCAGTGACCTTAAAAGCGGTGGCTCGTTTTTTTTTTACAGGTTATTATTCCTTGCTGTAGCGGCTGTGATTTTTGACATTTTTTGTCTAAACCAGCAAGGCAAAACAGGCCACTACTTCGAACACATCAAGTGGATTTAGTGCTCACGAACTCACACCGAGCCGTGAACACTTCCCAGTTTATCAGTGGGGAATAATTGAACATGATCACCACTGTTATCGGTGCCATGCGTGTAATGGTCGTGCCAGGCGCGCGATATGGAATCTTTATACTATCGTTAGTGGCGCGAGACCTGCACGACCTTATAGCAAACGTTATACAGTAGTTCAGCATTATTCTGTTGCACTAGGGGCGAGTTCACGTAAGGAAAGAGAGAGAATCTAAGATTTACCGACTCATTTATTAAACAGTTGAGAATCGCAAAATAATACAACCAAATGGGGGTAGGGGGAAGAAAGATTCGAGTTCAGCAGCCTGCCCTAACGTACGTTCATAACACGCCATGATAGCAGGATAGTAACGATCGCCGTATTATCAAATAGAATCCCATTTAGTAAAGGAAGGGGTTGCAGGCGTGCAACGACCACCACCATGAAACAGCCAAAGACCAAGACAGTTGCTACTGTGCGTGAATCGCTACGTAGCCTCCCCTACTGAAGGAATAAAACCCACAAGACACGAAACTATTCACAATGACCTATAAGGTTTCCTCTGGGCCGCAGGGCGCGAATCTACAGTGCATGTCGGCGCTCATGCTTACCGAACTTCATCTCCTGGAAGCGGCACCTCCGGTCTCCGGCACGGTCACACTACAACTGATTACTGCCCCTTTGTCCCTATCCATCCGCGAAAGACGGGCGCGCACCTGAACTGGCCAATCATAGGGCCAGAATTTCACAGGGAGACGACCTCGCGACGTTAAAATTGAGAAGAAATATCAGTTACAAGGTTGGTAAGGCAGGTTGGGGAACTGAGAACAGGAGAAACTTTGGCCACTACTGAACTTTCAAACGCCACCACGTGCTACCCTGGCGATCGGAAAAAGGATAGGAAACGGGGAGCCATCATGGCTGCTACGAAGACTGCTGCCCTCGCCCATAAATAAAGAAAATTCCTGGCGCCAAGCTCCCCTCACAGATCAGTGTGAGACAAGCTGTAAAAATCGTCAAATAAATCAGGCAGCCCATATAAATTATTAATATTACCTGAATTATTATTTTACCGAATACCAGAATGCGTCGATTAGAAATATGAAATGCGAGCACTGAATGGTGAGTAAAGCGCACGTCTTTCAACCTTAATTGTCGAACTTATGATGGCTTCACAGAAATGTTGAAACGTCCCCTTTGGACAATTATACATGACTGTCCTTAAACTGACACACAATATATTTAGCGCAACGCAATCTGATTTTCAATAATCCCTACAAAAGAATGGCCCTGACTAACATTAACCTATACCTTTCACAAATCACTTACCTCACAAAAATCATCGTTACTCGAACTACTGCAATACAGCGAGCGCCACTACTGCCAGCTAAATGAAAGATTCAAACTACGGAAGGCACTAACTACTGATAGGCATAGTTAGCAAATGAAAGATTTTAATAGAGAACAAACAATGTATTTACCTTAATAGTGTTGAAAAATCATAATATACATAGCAGTTCATGACATCCATTCTTACAAATGTACTGTTTCTGATGGACACACCTCCAGATTATCCATTCTCAAAAATCTGCAATCTCACTTCCCCACATTCACCACTGCTGGCGGCTCACCTCCAACTGCGCAACGCTACGCGCTGTTAACATCCAGCTGCCCAACACTACAATGGGAGACAACAATGCAAACTAGCCACAGACTGCACACAGCACAGCCAGTGATTTTCATACAGAGCGCTACGTGGCGTTACCAATAAGAAAACATAAACAGCCTACTTACAATGTATATGAGAACAGAGTTAATTAATGAACTTCACAACATTACTTGTTTTTTTTATATATTTTTTAATATAAAGAGGTGGAGCCCCTCCACGCCCACACCGGCATGATGGCCAACACAAAAACTCTACTGCCATCTCTGCATAAGGGTTAGTGTTCACTGAAGTGACGTGTCGCAGGATGTGGGTACTGTGATGCTTGCCTACGTCTGGTTAAGGTTAACCATTTATACGGGCTCATCTGGAGATAGATTGGGTCGAAAGTCGAACGAAGGGTACCGGTTTGAAGGGCAGAGCGAAAAAAATGCCAAGGCAAGAGCCAAGGAAAAAAAAACCTCTGCCATAGTTTGGTCAGGTAGTAAGAGCAGTACCGGATGTCTTGCTGACTGCGTTAGGTCGTGCAAGGATGGGTTAAATTAGAAGCGGGTATCATGCAATTGGATACCGTGTCATGCCATATGTTCGTCATACGATATCAGTCCGTGACGGTGCTGCAGCACGGTGTGGTGCTGTTTAGGCTGTGAGAGCCCCCTGCCGCGCTGCATCAGTGGTGACTTGACGCGGGGGAGGGCGCAGGTCGCCCATCCGTGTAGCGGACGACGTAGTTCATGCCCTTCAGCGTCCTTCTCGCTGTCGTAGCCCACTCGTCGGAGCAGAGTTGCTCGGAACTGATGCACTTCGGCGTTGTTGCGGCGGCTTCCGTCTTTTTCTTCGGTGTGTCCTCCGCAGTGTGTCCATCCGCCGGCTGATCCATTAGGGGAGCGGCGGTAGGTGTCTTCTCCTCGTCTGCAAGCGCCATCTGCGAGCGCAGTTGCCGCAGTTTTACGAAACAAATGTGCAATATGCGAACCAGTTAAGATCAGTTCCTCTTCAGATCATGAAACATCCATTCCTTCTCAAACACCTTGAATACCGAATTATGGAAATACGTTTTGTCTTCAGCAAGAACTAGCTGTTTTTGTTTAACACCCAAAAATGCCTCGGAAAAGAAACTTGGTGTCCTTACGGAAATCGAAATTCTCGCTTAGGACGCATAAAACAAGAACGTGGAATAGGAAAATATCTGATGAACAATGCGACAGTGCGAGTTGGCAGGCCGGAGTGGCCGAGAGGTTCTAGGCGCTACAGTCTGCCTTGGGCATGGATGTGTGTGATGTCCTTAGGTTAGTTAGGTTTAAGTAGTTCTAAGTTCCAGGGGACTGATGACCTCAGAAGCTAAGTCCCATAGTGCTCAGAGCCATTTGAACCATTTTGAAAGCACTGTCTACATTCTAATTAGAGGCATAAAACAAGAGCATTCAACAAAAAGTAAGTACACCCAATTTACATTAACAGCCCCCCCCCCCACGTCAATCAACTCACATAGCTCATTCATAATCAACATATCCGCATAACATTTTCAAGAACTATTGCTGTAACCTAACAAACGATAGGCAAAGAATAAAGCAACATAAAACAACAAATCAGTGCTGACAGTGGAATGTAAGTTAACGGCAGTGCTAGATAGTTGTCACAGTAATGTGGCAACTGCCTATGTTCGACGTCAACTTGCAGTAACTGGAGACGAGGTATTGGCAGAAGTAAAGCTGTGAGGATGAGGCGTGAGTCGTGCTTGGGTAGTTCAGATGGTAGAGCACTTGTCCGCGAAAGGCAAAGGTCCCGAGTTCGAGTCTCGGTCCGTCACACAGTTTTAATCTGCCAGGAAGTTTCCTTGCAGTAACCACTCACAGACGGCAACTGGCAGCGCTAGCAGTGGAGGGCATATAAAGCGTATGGAAAGGGGGGGGGGGGTGGTTGGAGGCATGGGGGAAGAGGAGAAAAATGGAATGTTTATCGTAATGAGGAAATGGAGCGGTTATCTGACGTCCAAAAGAGCATGATCATTGGCTTTCGGGTCAAACGTAGAAGCATATCCGAAACAACTAGGTTCGTAAGCTGTTCGAATGCCGCCGTGATTAAAGTACACCATGCATGGCGACATGGTGCCGTCCAAATCCGTCGCCATTGATGGCAGGTGTGAACGACAGCTGCAGGGATGTGTGTAGGCGAATGGACGTACAGCTGTCGAGCTGCACAGATCAACCAAGGGGCTACCGACAGTGCCTCCGGAACGACCTTTCAGCGAACGGTGTACCGTGTGGGCCTCCGCAGCAGGCGTCTGATTCGAGCACCTACTGTGACCGCTGTTCTTAGGCGACGAAGACTGGAATTTGCAGGCCAGTAACGCATCTGAATGAGTGGCGAGAGGTGGCCTTTTCAGATGAAGCACGTTTTATGCTACGTCGGTCAGCTGGCCGTCGGGTGTACGACGTGAAACGTCTGGGAAAAAAATTGCAACAATCGTTGCGAGAGTCCAGACCGAGGAGGGAGAGTCACGATCTAGGGAATGTTTTCTTCGCATTCCCTGGGGGTGGTCTCGTCATTCTAGAAGGTGCACTGGATTAACACAAGTGTGCATCTATCCTTGGGGACCATGTCCTCCCCTGAGTGCAGTTTCTTTTTCCTCGGCACGATGGCATGTATTAGCAAGACTATGCAACGTGTCACAAAGATCACTTTGTACGTGCTGGTCGGAGAGTACCAGGATGAGTTCACTGTACTCCCCTGGCCACTAAACTCCTCGAATATAAACCCAGCCGAGAATCTCTGGTACCAGCTTGATAGGGCTGTTCGCGCCATCGTTCTTCACTCGAGAAGCCTAACGCAGCTGACCACGACACTGGAGGGGGCGTGGTTCCACAGCCCTGGCTGTACCTTGCAGGACCTCACTGACCCTCTTCCTGCACGAGTCGTAGCGGTTTGCTCTGCGAAAGGTGGTTACTCCCGCTTTTAATAGGAGGTCATATTATTGTGATTGGACAGTGTGTAATCTAACGTCAGAAAAGTGGAAAAAGGCAACAGAATCATTTTGGGACCAACTATAGGAACGTACACGTAACACAATACTAAAAAATCCTGATTAACTGTGTATGAAAAACTGAAGCTAAACATCACGTGTGCTGCAAATGTCAGAGAGGCACACGTACATCAGTGTACGACATTAAGGTATTTATTTTTCCTGTCAATAATGTTATAAATTTACATGCCATAATCTCAAGACTACACAAATTATCATGCAAAATGTATTTACGAGTTACAGAAAATAAACGAACCCACTGATGTTGGTTAAATTTCACCGAAACATGTTTGGGTTTTAAAAAAGAAGAATTTGTGTTACCTCAAGGCAGAACTGTTCCCCCATAATTTTATATCAAGAAGAAAACGCGGACAATTCATAAGATAAATATCTAGATACCTTCGATAGTCCTGTACTTCCCAGAGAATTGGCTTCCATCACACGTCTCCACACATTTCACGGTCTGTTCTAGGGTAATTTCAAACACCTTCTCCTTCCACACTATGAAACCCCTCATGAAGTCCATCCGCCACCACCAGTCACGAATCCAAGTTTCGGTTCCCGAGGGGCGGGGGTCAACCTCTGTTTATTCTCTCTGCCCTCCCCACTCTCCCATCAAAAATAATTTGCCGTTACCACCTTCATTTTTAACGTACCGCACATGCCTAGAATTCTAATAATAACAATAAAATATGTAAAAAGTTTTAATATAACAATGACAATAGTATCTTTACATCAGAGTTTAGTACATCGCCGGCCGCGGTGGTCTAGGGGTTCTGGCGCTGCAGTCCGGAACCGCGGGACTGCTACGGTCGCAGGTTCGAATCCTGCCTCGTGCATGGGTGTGTGTGATGTCCTTAGGTTAGTTAGGTTTAAGTAGTTCTAAGTTCTAGGGGACTTATGACCTAAGATGTTGAGTCCCATAGAGCTCAGAGCCATTTGAACCATTTTTTGTTTAGTACATCGCTTTGGAATGGCTCACAAGAGAAACTCGAGAAATATCTGAGTTATGCAGCTGATTTAGCGTTTAATAGAAACAATTACATCATATAAAATCAATATATTTTTCAGTTAGTACTACGACTGTTAACACAGGTTTCAGCCTTAGTTATCAGTTAGTAAATGGGGGGATTTCGCCCGTGGTCTCAAAGTAGCGACTTTGATTAGTAATCAAAACATCCTCGGTCTCGGGTTCCAACCACGCCACCGCTTAAATTCTGAATAACAATCATCTGGAATGGGCAGAGGGGCGGAGAGAGGTTCAGGGCACTCTCTTGCCCTTGGGGTGGGAAACTGCTCGCAAATGCTGAAGAGTCAGCAACGATTGACGGCATGAGGATGCAGAAGGCAATGGAAACCACTGCATTAAAGACAAATAATGTGTATCCACAGGACATATGGCCTGTGATCTCCATGGAAAAAGATTCCGGAATAGTCCCCCATTCGGATCTTCGGGAGGGGACTGCCAAGGAGGAGAAAAAGACTGAATAACCAACGAAAGGATAACATTCTACGAGTTGAAGGATGGAATGTCAGAAGTTTGAATGTGGGAGGGAAGCTAGAAAATCTGAAAGGGGAAATGCTAAGGCCCTGTATAGATGTAGTGGGAGTCAGTGAAGAGAAACGGAAAGAAGGCCAGGATTTCTGGCCAGATGAGTATAGGATAATATCAACAGCAGCAGAAAATGGCATAAAGGGAGTAGGTATGGCTGTGAATAGGAAGAAACCAATACCGACAACGGCAGTTCAGGTGTACATGTCGACGGCACAAGCCGAAGATGAAGAGAGTTCAGTACGTAAAGGGAGACGAAAATCTAATAGTCTTCGGGAAGTGAAATGCGGTTGTAGGCGAAGGAGCAGACGAAAGGATTACCGGAAAATGTGGTGAGGCAGAGATTCCAATATCAAATACTGGATTTTAAGGAGTACTAAGGAGCAGATATAAACTCAGATCACAATTTAATAGTGATGAATCGTAGGCTGAAGTTTAACAGACTAGTTAGGAAGAATCAATGCGTAAAGAAGTGGGATACGGAAGTACTAAGGAATGAAGAGATTCTCATGAAGTTCGTTGAGGCTATAGATGCTGCGATAAGAAATACCTCAGTAGGCAGTTTAGTCGAGGAGGAATGGACATGTCTAAAAAAAGGGCAAGCACAGAAGTTGGAAAGAAAAATAGCGGTACTAGGAAGGTAACTGTGAAAAAACCAAGGGTAACAGAAGAAATACTTCAATTAATCGGTGAAAAAATGAAGTATAAAAATATTCAGGGATATTCAGAAACACAGAAATACAAGTCGCTGAGAAATGAAATAAATAGGAAGTGTAGGGGAGCTAAGACGAAGTGGCTGCATGAAAAATACGAAGAAATCGAACAATAATTGATTGCCGGAAGGACTGAATCAGCATACAGAAAAGTCAAAATAACCTTCGGTGAAATTAAAAGTAAGGGCGGTAACATTAAGAGTGCAATGGGTATTCCACTGTTAAATGCAGTGGAGAGAGCGGATAGGCAGAAGGAGTCACTGAAGGCGTCTATGAGTAGGAAGACTTGTCTGATGACGTGATAGAAGAAGAAACAAGAGTCGATATAGGAGAGATAGGGGATTTAGTATTAGCATCAGAATTTAAAAGAGCCTTGGGAGGCCTAAGATCGAGTAAGGTAGAAAGGGTAGATAACATTCCATCAGAATTTCTAGACAACTTGGGGGAAGTGGCAGCAAAACGACCATTCACGTTGGTGTATGGAAAATAAGAGTCTGATGATATAGCATATGTTAGATGACGATCAGTCTGGCTTTAGGAAAAGTAAAGGTAGCAGAGAGGCAGTTCTGACGCCGCGGTTGATAATGGAAGGAAGATTATAGAAAAATCAAGACACTTTCATAGGACTTGTCGACCTGAAAAAATCGTTCGACAACGTAAAATAGTGTAAGGTGATCGAAATCGTGAGAAAAACAACGCTAAGTGATAGGGAAAGACGGATAATATACGATGAGAGCAAGAGCCAAGACGGAACAATAAGAGTGATGACCAAGAACGAAAAGCTCGGGTTAAAATGGATGTAAGACAGGAATATAGTCTTTCGTCCATATTGTTCAATATATACATCGAAGAAGCAAGGACATCAATAAATTAAATAAATGGCGTGTGACGAGGGCCTCCCGTCGGGCAGACGGCTCGCCTGGTGCAAGTCTTTCGATTTGACGCCACTTCGGCGACTTGCGCGTCGATGGGGACGAAGTGATGATGATTAGGACAACACAACACCCAGTCCACGAGCGGAGAAAATCTCCGACCCAGCCGGGAATCGAACCCGGGCCCTTAGGATTGACAGTCTGGCGCGCTGACCACTTTTTTTTTTTAATCTAATTTTGTTCGTTTTCGTTCGTTGAATCTGCTCGGGGCGGTCGTCGCAAGACACCCGTTTCAGTTCGTCGTTGATCCATTAACTCAGTTTTTTTTATTACAGAGGGCAGCTAACCCTCTGACAGAACACGCTGAGCTACCGTGCGGGCTACCACTCAGCTACGGGGGGCGGACAAGGACATAGATGATAAGTTTCGCTGATGACATTGCTCACTGAAAGTGAAGAAGAATTACAGGATCTGTTGAATGAGATGAACATCTAATGAGCAAAGAATATGGACTGAGAATAAATCGAAGAAAGGCGAAAGTAATGAGAAGTAGCAGGAATGAGAACAGCGAGGGACTTACATCAGGATTGGAAATCACGAAGTAGATGAAGTTAAGGAATTCTGCTGCGTAAGCAGCAAAATAATCCATGGCGGAGGGAGCAACTAGAGCATTATAAACGGACTAGCACTGGCAAAAAGGGCGTTACTGGCCAAGGTAAGTCTACTAGTATCAAACATAGGATTTAATTTGAGGAAGACATTTTTGAGAATTTTGTTTGGAGCACACTATTGTATGGTAGTAAGACAAAGACTGTATGAAAACCGGAAAAAAGAGTCAGAGTATTTAGGATGTGGTGCTCCTGAAGAATGTTGAAAATTAGCTGGACTGATAAGGTAACGAAAGAGGAGATTCTCTGCAGAATCGGAGAGGGGAGGGATATATGGAAAACACTGACAAGAGGAAAGAACAGGACAATAGGACATCCGTTAAGACGTCAGGGAATAATTTACATGGTACTAGAGGGAGCTGTGAAGGGTAAAAACTATAGAGGAGGACAGAGAGTAGGACACATCCAGCAAATAACTGAGGGCTTAGGTTGAAATTGCTACCCTGAAGTGAAGAGTTTGGCGCAGGAGCGGAATTCGTGGCGGGCCGCATCAAACCATTCAAAAGTCTGCTGTCTCAAAAAAATGAAAAAAAAAGAAACGCTTTTTCCTTCAGTCGTTTATCCATATGTTTGGGAGCTTAAGTCTCGCCTTACACAGTATCCTTCGGGTTATTAGCTACGGACTTAGGAACTGTGTCGCATTTTTGTTTGGCACCAGTTGCGGCCAACATATGAATGGCCGCCTTTAACCTAGCTGCAATTTGTTCTGTAACCGGCCATGCCACAAGCCTATCCACATGTGTAGGCCCTTTTTTCTTCATATTACATCAGATCCAGTTCTGTCTGCATCCAAATCCTACCCCTAGGAATACCATCATCAACCCACATTACAATCATCCTTAGAATTTCACAGTATACACATTAACCAACCCACACCACCATTATCTTTAAAATTTAACAACGTATGCATGTAATCAAGCATAAGGCAAGCGTTTTTCGTTCTTGCCCATATATTTTTCACTCATCTTTTAGTTATTTTATTCAAAGGGTAAAGAGCGGCAACAAGGCTGCTGGCAGTTTGCCCGCATCTCTCCCTCCTCTTCATTGGGGGAATGTAAACAACAAATTAATTAAAAAAGTAGAGGTAACGTTTCCAAGTCACATTAATTTTCAAATTTTCTTTCGGGAGACGTCGCTCTGTTTTGTGCCACAGCAACAAACATCTTAACAGTCAGTGCATTGTTAATTTTTATGGTCAGTCTAGTATGTGCTGAGTAATCCAACGGCCGATGCGATTTAAATGCAATAAATGACTATTGTTTCCTTTACTTGATGTTTTTCTAGTATTTCTGAGCTACATGTGCGTCTGTCAGACACAGTAGAATATATGGAGCATATAAATGCTACTGAAATCATAGTATTCAATAAGTAATTTTCGACAACACTTACATATAAAGACTGCAGAAACGTAACATATTCATGGAAAATAGCATAGAAGGAAATCGACATTTGCAAAGGAAAGTAGAGAAGGTCTGACTACATTAAATAACATGAAAATCGGAGGTGTTAGATATAAGACCACTGTCTGTTTTGCTGCCCTAACAATCTCACTTCCTGATTCTACTCAGCGCCCCGTCCATGGCCCATAATTCGGTATTAGCAGCATGTGTCCTGCTCATTAGACGTGTGTGCATGATTGTGTCGTACCTGTGTGTATGTGTGTGTGTGTGTGTGTGTGTGTGTGTGTGTGTTCAAATGGCTCTGAGCACCACGCGACTTCTGAGGTCATCAGTCGCTTAGAACTACTTAAACCTAACTAACCTAAGGACATCACACACATCCATGCCCGAGGCAGGATTCGAACCTGTGACCGTAGCGGTCGTTCGGCTCCAGACTGTAGCGCCTAGAACCGCACAGCCACTCCGGCCAGCTGTGTGTGTGTGTGTGTGTGTGTGTGTGTGTGTGTGTGTGTGTGTGTGTGTTTGTGTGCATGTGTGCTTGTTTGTATGTGTCAGCCTGTACGTTTGGTGAATGAGGCATTTGAAGTGTAAACAAATAAACAAGGAACTGTTGGTTATATGAGAACGGAAAATCGACTAAATACATCTCAGTCGCGGAAATATATCTAGATACCAACTTGCGCTGCTATGTCGTATTCTGTGTTCTAGCCGACTATGTAAGAACATGAGAAGGGGTTTCAGAATTAATGTTATCTTTGAAAAGCTGTCTGCTACAAAGGATATAAGCTGATTAACGCGCCGGCTGTGAGATAACAGCGCATTTTAGCAGCGTCATGTGAAGTAATGCGCAAGCGAAATAGAACAGTTGTTCTCAAGTAATGCGCATTTAACTGCCTTTGTCTTTTATTCTTTTGAAGCAACTGAAATCAAGAGTCCATAACACCACCTACACCCGAAATGCTCCGATAATTACAAAAAAAGTTATTTACTGACTGCGAACAAACAGATCAAGCTCTAACGCCCACCAGTGGAGCGAAAACCTGATCTAAGATGCAGTTAAGCCCCTCACTCTAAACGCCTCTAGTCGAAGACAACGGAGTAACGTTTAGCGACATTCATCCTTTTTCCTTAAATTATACACATTTATGTTTTTGTTTTACATTTAAAATTATAATGAAATATACCAAGTAAATAGCCGTAAGGTGATACCAGCCCAGAAAACATAATTACAAAAAAAGTTATTTACTGACTGCGAACAAACAGATCAAGCTCTAACGCCCACCAGTGGAGCGAAAACCTGATCTAAGATGCAGTTAAGCCCCTCACACTAAACGCCTCTCGTCGAAGACAACGGAGTAACGTTTAGCGACATTCATCCTTTTTCCTTAAATTATACACATTTATGTTTTTGTTTTACATTTAAAATTATAATGAAATATACCAAGTAAATAGCCGTAAGGTGATACCAGCCCAGAAAACATCGTCAGGATCTAACAAGAAGAGTAAATGTCGTTCAGTACCTAGAGGGCCCCAAATAGCAAACTGAACCGTCGCTAATACTAAGAAATTCTTGATCTTTTCGACTTTAGAGCACAGCTGGGCTGTCAGATAATTCTTGTGTTATGTTATCAGTGAGTCAGTCCATCAGTACTTATGCTTCTATACCTACCGGCAGTATTTCGAAGTTATGAGTAACAGTTTTAACCCAGAGACTTTTCTGAGATGTATAAAACACATGCAGCAGTCGCGGCAGCTGTACAGTCCAGTCCCCAAACAAAGAGAGTTTAATTGAATTATAATGGCCTATCCAATC
This sequence comes from Schistocerca nitens, assembly GCF_023898315.1. NCBI lineage: Eukaryota > Metazoa > Arthropoda > Insecta > Orthoptera > Acrididae > Schistocerca > Schistocerca nitens. The sequence goes on along the minus strand of NC_064618.1, from coordinate 277,435,722 downwards.
GCGGATTCGTACTGCTTAATTAATCAAGAGTTCAGTGATAGCAATCACAAGCATATAAATCAATTAATTAAGAAGTCGATAAAATTATTTAGTTAATTTATGCATTAAAATCAGTTTTCCACACCAACTGAAACCATTGGCGGCTCGTCTGAGTAGAAGGCTGTCCAATGGTGGGCGCACGACAGTTTTCATGTACACTGGTCAATTAATTTATAAAATTCACAGATGGCGACAATCTGCAGAAATTCAGGACCGTTAGATTCAAACTTAAGCTACATGCACACTCACATATAGGGATGCCAGGACTGCCTACGATGGTAGAACTGACGCCACGCTGTTCGCCAACCGGACACCAAGAGGTCGGACTGTCTCAACGACCGTAAGCGGCAGGAACGGTTTTCAGTGAAACCCCCACTCAAGTTGCCAACAACTTTCTTTCGTGATATTAGTTTTCCACAATTCGTCTCGATTACCACTCTCTCTAGCGACTGGACTAGTTACTATTTCTCATTAGTTTCTGATTTTCTTCTCAATGTTTTTACGTGTTCTCTTTCTTGCCCTACAGCAAGAAGGCAGCTGCCAAGTAACCCATAATTGTAGAGATATTAAGTAGGAATTTATGTGGCTAGACTACCTTGCATTTATGATTTTGTTATCAACAATGTATTTGATTTATTTTCAGTACACTGTCAGTTACCAGTCTGTAGCTTTTCCCTGTCCCCTTTATTAAGTTATTAATCCGGAAGATAGGAACACCTGCTGTAGGAGAATAGGGCTGATGTGTCAACTTCCAGGGGGCCGAAAATGGCCTGTGTGAGTATTTTTATTTGCTGACTGGGAAACAGTGGCTGACAGCACACCTCACATTTCAATCAATAAAAGATAACAGTTAAAGACTGCCTAGTATTGGAGGGCAGCTTGGAGGGTGAAAATCGTAGAGGGAGACCAAGAGATGAATACACTAAGCAGACTCAGAAGGATGTAGGTTGCAGCAGGTACTGGGAGATGAAGAAGCTTGCAGAGGATAGAGTAGCATATAATGCTGCATCGAACCAGTCTCAGGACTGAAGACCACAACAACAACAAGAAGAGACGTGAATACCACCGCTATCCCAAATCCTGCAGCTCTCATAAGAGTTTACAAGACCGTATTTAACGGAGTTAACGAATTTAGTCATCACCTTCACAGTAGAATTTATTTAAAAAAAAATACCAGACTGATATTGGCACTCGTGTCAATCTTTAGAAGCAGAACAGCATATAATTTCGTCTTAATTCATACGGTGCCTAACGGAACGTTTTTCAGTTCGGTTTGGACACATCTTCAATCTTGAAATACTGTAGTTAATTACATGTACGTTAATAGTATGTGCCGCATATCAATAAGACACTTAGAACAATAAAATTATTAACTCCCGTTTCTTATGTTCTCCCAGGAGCTTTTATAATACGTCTCCCACCTGTCGAAATCACTTCTATAGCAACCCACCGAATAGCGAAGGGAAAAAGACAAGCGAAACTCTCTACCGTACATACACTCCTGGAAATTGAAATAAGAACACCGTGAATTCATTATCCCAGGACGGGGAAACTTTATTGACACATTCCTGGGGTCAGATACATCACATGATCACACTGACAGAACCACAGGCACATAGACACAGGCAACAGAGCATGCACAATGTCGGCACTAGTACAGTGTATATCCACCTTTCGCAGCAATGCAGGCTGCTATTCTCCCATGGAGACGATCGTAGAGATGCTGGATGTAGTCCTGTGGAACGGCTTGCCATGCCATTTCCACCTGGCGCCTCAGTTGGATCAGCGTTCGTGCTGGACGTGCAGACCGCGTGAGACGACGCTTCATCCAGTTCCAAACATGCTCAATGGGGGACAGATCCGGAGATCTTGCTGGCCAGGGTAGTTGACTTACACCTTCTAGAGCACGTTGGGTGGCACGGGATACATGCGGACGTGCATTGTCCTGTTGGAACAGCAAGTTCCCTTGCCGGTCTAGGAATGGTAGAACGATGGGTTCGATGACGGTTTGGATGTACCGTGCACTATTCAGTGTCCCCTCGACGATCACCAGTGGTGTACGGCCAGTGTAGGAGATCGCTCCCCACACCATGATGCCGGGTGTTGGCCCTGTGTGCCTCGGTCGTATGCAGTCCTGATTGTGGCGCTCACCTGCACGGCGCCAAACACGCATACGACCATCATTGGCACCAAGGCAGAAGCGACTCTCATCGCTGAAGACGACACGTCTCCATTCGTCCCTCCATTCACGCCTGTCGCGACACCACTGGAGGCGGGCTGCACGATGTTGGGGCGTGAGCGGAAGACGGCCTAACGGTGTGCGGGACCGTAGCCCAGCTTCATGGAGACGGTTGCGAATGGTCCTCGCCGATACCCCAGGAGCAACAGTGTCCCTAATTTGCTGGGAAGTGGCGGTGCGGTCCCCTACGGCATTGCGTAGGATCCTACGGTCTTGGCGTGCATCCGTGCGTCGCTGCGGTCCGGTCCCAGGTCGACGGGCACGTGCACCTTCCGCCGACCACTGGCGACAACATCGATGTACTGTGGAGACCTCACGCCCCACGTGTTGAGTAATTCGGCGGTACGTCCACCCGGCCTCCCGCATGCCCACTATACGCCCTCGCTCAAAGTCCGTCAACTGCACATACGGTTCACGTCCACGCTGTCGCGGCATGCTACCAGTGTTAAAGACTGCGATGGAGCTCCGTATGCCACGGCAAACTGGCTGACACTGACGGCGGCGGTGCACAAATGCTGCGCAGCTAGCGCCATTCGACGGCCAACACCGCGGTTCCTGGTGTGTCCGCTGTGCCGTGCGTGTGATCATTGCTTGTACAGCCCTCTCGCAGTGTCCGGAGCAAGTATGGTGGGTCTGACACACCGGTGTCAATGTGTTCTTTTTTCCATTTCCAGGAGTGTAGTTTGACTTAACGGAAATTTTTATTTAGTTCTCAAGGCCACGCTATAAAAATATCTTGAAAAGGAATTTGAAAGCTGCCGCGGTAAAGTATTTTTACATGTCGCTTACAGTAAGTGCGAAACAATAACCCCTGAATTAATAAACGCTTCCAAATCTGACATTTTTTGTTTCTGTTTCGTGGCTACTTCTAGAAACCAAATGAGAATTATTGTAATTTCTATCAAATCGTCTTATATAAAACATTTTTAGTTCTGAATTCTCGTCCTTGAAACAGTTATGTGCCATGAGACTCTAATAAGGTATTTACAATGAGTCTGCATCGGTGGACATACGCATTATATGGGCGCATTTCTATTTGTGACATATAAATATTAAGGCAACAAAACGGGGGGGTAGAATATCGTCGCCGGCCGGTGTGGCCGTGCGGTTCTAGGCGCTTCAGTCTGGAACCGCGTGACCGCTACGGTCGGAGGTTCGAATCCTGCCTTGGGCATGGATGTGTTTGATGTCCTTAGGTTAGTTAGGTTTAAGTAGTTCTTAGTTCTAGGGGACTGATGACCACCGATGTTAAGTCCCATAGTGCTCAGAGCCATTTGAACCATTTGAACCAGAATATCGTCGACGTATTTGTGTGCTGTAAGGGTGCCGCGAATGACATCCAAAAGGATCCTACTATGAATGAAATGGCACCACAGACGATCCCTCCTGGTCGTCCGGCAGTATGGCGGGGTGACAGTCAGGTTGGTACTCCACGGCTGTCCAGGGCTTCTCCAGACACTTCTTCACTGGTCATCAGGGCTCAGTTCGAAGCGGGACTCATGGCTGAAGACCTTCCTACTCGAGTCAAAGAGATTCCAGGCTCCGATGACCAGCGAAGACGTGTGTGAAGACAGCCCGGACAGCAGTGGGATACCAACCTGTTACCCGCTGTACGGCCCGACATCGAGGTGCCGTTTCAGTTCATAGCGGGACCCCTTTCGTTGGTACCAGTGACACTCTTACAGCTCAGCGGTACGCCGACAATATTCTACGCTCCGTTTTGTTGCCCTTATGGTAAGCCAGCCTGGAATTACATTTCAGCAGGTAATGCCCGCCCACATATGGCGAGAATTTCTACAGCTTGTCTTCATGGTTGCCAAACTCTACCTTGGCCCCAAAGTCGCCCTATCTCTCCGCAGTTGAGAATGTTTGGAGCATTCTGGGCAGAGCCCTCCAACCAGCTTGAGATTTTAACGATCTAGCGCACCAACTGGACAATATTTGGCACCATACCTCTCAAGAGAGCATCCAAAAACTCTATCAATAAATGCCAAGCCGAATAACTGCTTACATGAGGGCCAGATGTGGACCAACGCGTTATTGAATTTCTTAATTTGTGAAGCTATTGCTCTTGCTATTGCTATTGCTCTTGCCGCAGTGGTAACACCGGTTCCCGTCAGATCACCGAAGTTAAGCGTTTATGGGCTGGGCTAGCACTTGGATGGGCGACCATCCGGTCTGCCGAGCGCTGTTGGCAAGCGTGGTGCACTCAGCCGTTGTGAGGCAAACTGAGAAGCTACTTGACTGAGAAGTAGCGGCTCCGGTCTCGGAAACTGACATACGGCCGGGAGAGCGGTGTGCTGACCACATGCCCCTCCATATCCTCATCCAGTGAAGCCTATGGGCTGAGGATGACACGGCGGCCAGTCGGTGACTTTGGGCCTTCATAGCCTGTGCGGGAGGAGTTTTTTGCTCTTGAATGAATCATACGATTTTCCAGAAACTGTAATCAGCTGTTTGTCTGTACACTTACGTCACATCTACCGATTTCCGTCCCATGGGGATAATTCCTGCGTGGTGAGTCGTTTTTATTTATTTATTTTTCTTTTGATCGACTGATTGTGCACTTTTTGCAGTACGGTCTTTGTGATAGGCAAGTAGTAGTATTTCATTTGTTCCTGAGATCCTCTATTGAAGGCGATTTGCTTGACATATTGTACGATGTCTTTCTTTCCGGCTGCGTCACTGGAATTTACTGTGCACCTCTGTAACGCTCTCGTACCGATCAAAGAAACCTATCGAAAACCACGTAAATTTACTCTAAGGTTTTAAAATGCCCCTGATCTGATTTGAAAAATGTACATGCAAACAATACTCGAGGATATATGTATGAGCATCATGACACATCGCTATTAGCCATTGGTATCCGCTGCTGGAGAAAGGCCCATGCGGCTCGCTACAAGTTTTGTGCGCCTTAATTTCTTTGTCGTTGCAGTCGTGACCACGTCTTAGAAACCAGAATTTTCTTTGATCATTTATCTGTTTCTTCTCTCTCCTACAAGGGAAGCGCATTACGTTGAACATTCAGAACTGCACAAAACTGTACTTAGAATATGAACAGTTCGTCTTAAAAACAGTGGTAAAAGTCACTGTCCGTTTCATCAATAAAGCCATATGAATGAGCGCTATGAGAGAGGAGTCTACGTAACGTGATCAAATATCGATGTAATAGTACCAAAAACATGCACATTGCAATGTCATGACCCATTGCCCCATCCCCCTCCGCCTAAAGTAAATGACACTACCCGAGCACCTGATAGTATTGCGCAGCCACTCAGTCCTACAGTGCAGGTGTGGGACTTCTGCGCAAAGCAAAGTGGAAAAACCAATGCGCACATCGGAGCACAGCCCCTTTCTCACACTCGACACCACCTCTGCATTCAAGCAGTTCAGTATCAAATGAAACACGAACTACATTTTCTAACAAAGATATTGCTATGTCAGCGTCATAAACTGTCACTTGCCATGCACGTTATAACATAGGATTGTACTTTGGTGCAGAAAGTTGAATCTATAGAAGAGAGGGAAACTGACGATAGTTTAACTTCACTTGTTTTTCATATCAACAATCCCTCTCCTGTAGAGCTTATACTGCCTAAAGAAGTACACATAAAGAGGTTGGAAATATTTTGTTATATTGATATTTTGTTTCTTCGTGTTACCGAAGTTCCTCTCTTAGACTTTGGAAAGGTGACCATTCAAATGGCTCTCTTGCTGAGTTGTGCGTGCGAATAGCTCATTCTGCTGTTTCTGGGATGAGTGGTTTATATTCAATGCTCATTTTCGTACGGTTCTGAACGTTCGAGATCACTCACTTTCCTTGATAATTATTCTCAATATCAACCTCTTCACAAAATCCATGGCTCAGTGGCATAAGGCAAAATAGGTAACATAAACTCATTGTAAACTTTCTAGTGGTCTTGAAAGTGGTATTTAGTTTAGTTCTCAAGGCCATTTCTTTTCTCTTCCGCTTCTCTGTTTGGTTTTTTATCGAAGTGTTGTCTTCATCTGCTCTAAATAAAAGATCTTATAGATTCTAGTGATGAATGTAATTTGAGCTACCGGGTGATCAAAAAGTCAGTATAAATTTGAAAACTGAATAAATCACGGAATAATGTAGATAGAGAGGTACAAATTGACACACATGCTTGGAATGACATAGGGTTTTATTAGAAGCAAAATAGTACAAACGTTCAAAAAACATCCGACAGATGGCGCTTCATCTGATCAGAATAGCAATAATTAGCATAACAAAGTAAGACAAAGCAAAGATGATGTTCTTTACAGGAAATGCTCAATATGTCCACCATCATTCCTCAACAACAGCTGTAGTCGAGAAATAATGTTGTGAACAGCACTGTAAAGCATGTACGGAGTTATGGTGAGGCATTGGCGTAGGATGTAGTCTTTCAGCATCCCTAGAGGTGTCGGTCGATTACGATACACTTGCGACTTCAGGTAACCCCAAAGCCAATAATCGTACGGACTGAGGTCTGGGGACCTGGGAGTGGCGGCTGAGCACACGATCATCACCAAACGACGCGCGCAAGAGATCTTTCACGCTTCTAACAATATGGGGTGTTTTTTTTCTGGTTTTAATAAAACCCCATGTCATTCCAAGTATGTGTGTCAATTTTTACCTCTCTATCTACATTATTCCTTGGTTTATTAAGTTTTCAAATTTATACTGACTTTTTGATCACCCGGTATATTATTACGAATCTCCAGCTTACGTGAGGAACCGTGAGTGATTAAAATTAGAAAAATTTATAAATTTATAAGGAATGAAGACACACAACACAGAGATAAACGCATACTGCGTAGTTCCTTCTGAATTTCGTGTAAGATGTCAATGAATTAAGTCTCTCATATTCACTAACCTATTTCACAAAGGACCAATTTAACCTTTAGAATTTTCGACGATATGTAATAAACGGCAACTATGAGTAGAATGTGGCTCACTACGCTAAATATTTAGTATAGTACTTATCTAAATAGGTCTCTGATGCTTGCTGTTTTCTGCTGCAGTAAACGATTATGTCAGACAGTCTAACAGATTACTGTATATCGGGAGACTATCGTGAGCTACTGGCGTTTCAGTTTGCAGAGCATAAGCAAAGGAATCACTGGCCAAGCGAGAGGGTTGCCTAAATGAGGACGATAGAAATCTTGTATCGTTTACATCCTACTCTGTCTACCCCCCCCCCCCCCCCAACCCCGCTTTCCCCCTCCAATACAATACATTTACTACTGCACATCGAATGCATTTGACTGGGTAAATCGAAACATTGTGTTACAAAACACATTCCTGTGTGTGATATTGCACCGAAGGTATGTAAAATAGGTGCATTTCGGTCATCATCATAAGCTAATACCACATGATCGATACTGATTTCTGCTTGAATACATTTATTTGACATCCATGATATTTGCTTTTGAAATTATATTTTTAAAATCTTTTTTTATATAGTTCACGTTGTTTCGTATTTTTGGCTAATATATGATTCGTTCAAACACAGTATTTATTAAGAATGGTGACATAATAACGAGTGAAGCGTTAGGACTTGATAAAAGCAGGCATCTGAAGGAACGGGAATAGAAGGTTCTACATTACAATAAAATAAATATCTGTCGATCTTAATTTCGGTAGAAATATCCATTATGTAGTAAACAACTGTAATAAAGACGATCGATTTAGGCCATGAATTTGTCCATCTTGGAATTACAAAAAGATTTTCGTCTACGGACAGCACAATTGCAATACCTAATGAATCTCTTAAAATGTTATATTTCTTAATAGCGATTCTCAGTGTGCAGCCGTCATGTCATGTAAACATTGGGGATTGCAGCTATCCAATGCTTAGTTGAATTATCTTTTTGTGACCCTCGGATGGCCAGATTATTGACCGAAATCGAGCGTGTTTAATAAAAATACATCTGTGTGTTATATGATACAGTTTTTATCCTTTGTCAAAGCTGTCCCACATCGCTTATATAATTTTAATTTAGTTTATAGGACAACGATGAGAAAAATCATTTCAACGACCTTATCACACACAATTTCCCAATTAAAAGTTTAAGACTCGTGTCAGGAATCAGGAATTGAGGTGTATGCCAAAATATAAAGAATGATGAGGTAATGAATTAATGATGTTTATTGATAATAATTATCAATACTGTCTACTGACTCTGTAGTTCTCATCAACATTTTGTTGTATACTATATGAAAAATATACTCATAATAAATAAATCACAGTAAGACGTAGTGTGAATGACACGCCACACTTAGTGTAGCAAATGCATTCACACTCTCAAAGCTCAAGGTACACACTTTGATTACTACATAGTAGTAAGATTTAGTTGTTACACAGTAACTTTAGTTATAAATACTTTAGTCTTAAAGCAATAAACAGAAAATCAGTCTTCTTATATCATTATCTAAAAATAAATAATTTCCTCTTGCGAAAGCGGTCACAGCTGTGCAGACGTCCTGTAATTTGCAGTGGACAACAGCTCCTACTCGTCGTCAATCTTCTTGAGACCGATCGCGTTTCCAGCGGGGAACAGCCGATACTGAGACACCAGTTCCACGATCAGGATCCTGATGGCCAGGAGTCCCAGTCTGTAGCCTGAAATTAAAGCCACACTCTCATATTCTGTTACGCACTGCAAAATTTGTAAATTACAATGTTTACTATTCTCTTACAATTAAAGTAATAAATTTGACTTTGAAAAAGTGCTTAAGAAGAAGATGTGATGTGCTATCCTATCAACAACGTTGTCAGTGAACCTACATGACGGCTACCATCAGCACACTTTTACAATAGATAAATAGAAACACGGTCTATGTATTCTGGTAATCTTAATGATTTTTCTCATGTATATGTAGTTAACTAAATTACCGATAAAGAAATGATTTTTTACCGCACTGTAGTACATTAATGCCGAGCGGTCTTGGCGCTGCAGTCATGGACTGTGCGGCTGGTCCCGGCGGAGGTTCGAGTCCTCCCTCAGGCATGGGTGTGCCTGTTTGTACTTAGGATAATTTAGGTTAAGTAGTGTGTAAGCTTAGGGACTGATGACCTTAGCAGTTAAGTCCCTTAAGATTAAACACACATTTGAAGAGTACATTAATTTTGTTGTACCAGACCAGCCCATATTTGAATTGTAGTGGGAATAATCTCTACGTAGCTGTTTTCTATAAAAACTGAGCAGATTCGAGCTGCTCGACAACCTTCATCTAAGGTAAGTATGCTGTATATGCGTCTAGCGCTGTATATGTCATACGTCTGATGATTCGTGTTCTACCTCGATACTGGAAAACATTTAGTGTAAAACGTGCTCCACAGCTCTAACATATTTGAAGAAATTCAAGTTACACCCATAACCTACTCAGAGTATATAGTGCTTCATTAACGGTTCATTTCTGTAGGAAATACAGGAAATTTCCGTCGTCTGGAAATGGTTGGACCCGAGATTAACATAGACCACATTTTACGATACAGCTAATAATATTATAGACGTTGGAGATGGTTGCCGTCGTTGCTCGACACGGTAGTATTGCGGTTCAAATCATGCTGGGACAAAGGACTGCGTGGTAAGATCATGAAGAAAATATTAATATGACGGCAATTTGTCGTGAAGGAAGAGAGCAAGTGATGCAACGACAGTGATCTGTGCGCAAGAACGGTACTATTCAAGAGACTCTGTATCACAGGTACAGTAGCGAGTTATCCTTAGGACGGGTAAGTAACGCAAGAGTAGTGTTTCGGCGTGTTCCACGAAACTCACGAAAATGAATCATAGCTCGTAATATCCGGGTACGAATTAAACAGACCGAAGCACTTTCGGGGTCCCCCGCCGAAGACGAGCTGTGGCGCCTCCACGCCTGTGTCTGGCTGGAAGCCGTGTGGCCCGCAGTCCCTGCTGAGCGACCAGACGGGCACCAGGACGCGGTCCCCCGGCTGCAGCCGCTCGCCTCCCAGCGAACACGCCTGCCGGCACTCGCGGCTCAGCACTGGCTCCGAGGGGTGCAGCCGCAGCGTCTATGTCGAGCACAAGTACACCACGTCAGCCACAGGTAACGAAAGTCCAACTCCGTACGACAAACAGTACAGTACATGTGAGGAACAAGGGTGAGTACTCTACTCCTACTAAGTTATTTTTTAAGCACGACGATTTCTCAGGGAAATAAGATGAACACAGACAACCAATGTAAATTGGAGGCATTTTCAACACAGCAGACACCTCTCACTGTAACTTGCCGTAGAGGTTTGGAGAACAGGTTGCAAACCCCGGTGTTTCCAGTGTACATATGACGTTTGTGTGAGAGGTAACCGATGTTGCCTTCGCAGCGGCAATATCACGCCGACAAATAAATTAAAAACATCCCTGAAATTGGCAACCTACACCTAGAGGAATAATTTAGATGAAAAATGGTTCAAATGGCTCTAAGCACTATGGGACTTAACATCTGAGGTCATCGGTCCCCTAGAACTTGGAACTACTTGAACCTAACTAACCTAAGGACATCACACACATCCACGCCCGAGGCAGGATTCGAACCTGCGACCGTAGCGGCACCGCGGTTCCGGACAGAAGCACTTAGAACTGCTCTGCCACACCGGCTGGCATTTAGATGAGATATCAAATCGTGATGTCATTCTGTTCTAATGAATATAACTAGAGACCCGCCAGGGTAGCTGAGAGCGCTAATGTGCTGCTTCCTGGACTCGGGTAGGCGCGCCGGCCCCGGATCGAATCCGCCCGGCGAACTAACGATGAGGGCCGGTGTGCCGGCCAGCCTGGATGTGGTTTATAGGCGGTTTACCACATCTCGCTAGGTGAATACCGGGCTGGTCCCCACGTTCCGCCTCAGTTACACGACTCACCGACATTTACAGACGATCGCATTATTTCATGGCTTACAATAGACGCAGACAGCTGGGGTACACTTATTCCATCCCGGGGCGTATGGGGTGGCGACAGGATGGGCATCCGGCCACCCCTTAACAGTAACATCCCATGTCTGTTTAACGATAACAGGAGACCCCGCAACGTCGGTTTTAATGCTTGGAAAGAGAGAGGATGAATATAACTAGAGACTATAAAATTATTTACTTTCAAACAACAGAAATATGCGAAAATGCACACAGAATGTTAAATCGTAGTCTTAACCTAGGTTTGAGATTGGGGGAACTTCTGTGACTTTCGTCAAATGCGCGGCCTCGTTTATTAGATGGACACACAAAGTTGGTTGATACTGATCAGCCCTGTTAAACCGAAACCCTCTACCTTGACTGGGACTGAAAGTAAAGAGCTCAGAACAAGCACACGCAACGGAACATGTATTCTATGGTATAATGAAATTTTATATAAGCCATTTGAGTCTCAGCTTTATTTGCCATAACGATGGAAGCTAATGAAATGAATTAAAATTTGTGGATAGCCAGGACTTGAACCCACGTCTCCCCGTTTACAAGACAGTTGTGCTACCCATTACAGCACCACAACAATACGCGTAACACAGCTACACAGACTACAGACCTGAAGCGTGTGATGGGGAAAGCATTCGACTTAAGTATCCCATGCAGGGTTCTTATCTACACTGCTGTAGTGGTGTAATAGCTAAGACATGTGCGTAGTAAACAAGCAGGCCTGGGTTTAAGTCCCACCTGTGTCACAACTTTTAATTCATTTATTCAGCTTCTAACATTTACTGTGATTGTTTCCCTATCTGCCGAGCCTAGGTCGTATATAACCGATTACACAGAAGACGAGTCAAGATTTCTGTTTCTTCATGAGTCAGGAAGAGAAACTCAGCTCATGTGTTCTTTCGTAAAAAAGCAATTCAGTATGCTGCAGACTGTACAAAGGAGCAAGCAACCGTGACACTGCTTACAGAGAAACAACTAAACTCACTCCTAGTGGTGAAATCGACACTTTCCAAATTCTAACAGTGAATTCTCGCGAAAAATTTGTAGTAGGTTTGTGTTCGTTAATTTTATATAATAGAGAAAATAAAATCGCGTTGACTGAGTTCAGCGACAAACTCAGAAACTATCGTGTTTTCCTTAAATTTTTTCGCATTTAAAGTAACGGACATTTTGTCTACGCCAGGCTGAATCTCTTTATAAGCACACAAAGATTAAACGTCCCACCGCAAGGTAGCGTCTGTTAAAATAGTATATTGTTTCAGAATAAATTGCAAGTTATAATGCAAAGGCGTTGTCTCACCATTAACAACGGCTTCCAGCAGAGGCAGCGCAGTTGGATCGTGAGCAGAGGCGATGTCAGAGCGCAGTCTCTGCTGCAGCTGTGGCTGCGCGGCCAGCTCCAGGAGGCAGTGCTGCAGCACGTGGCTGGTCTCTCCAGCTCCAGCTGACAGGATGGCGGCGGTCTGACTCGAAACTGCAACGATGAAAACGACTGACTGTTGACAGGTACTCCTGAATCCAAAGGAAACAGTGCCTAACCACCTTATTACGACCACCTAGTCGTACATATATTACCGGAAGCTTATAGCTCTCACAGAAGTCGTACAGAGTTGTAAATTGTATCTAAAACGCTTCTGTGAGCTCCTGAAGGGGCCACGGTGAAGAATTCAACCAGAGAATATTTTGAGAACTCAGTGGTGCTATTTAAGCCATTTCCCTACAACTATAACCACGTGACGTGCAGTTTCTAGTAGGATCACACCCATACTAGGGAAAACAATATTCGTGTCCATGTGAAAGTATGGACGAAGAAATTATGAAATCAGTCGAAAGTAATTTCTACAAGATTAATGACAGTAGAAACCTAACACAAAAAGTTTTCTTAGAACACAGTAATGATGCGTCCCCCTACCACTACGTCATCCGCGCGTTCTACCAGCGTAGCAGAAAAGCCTTTGCTCACCAAAATCTCTCATTGGAGCCTCTTGATGCCCAGCCGTCATGTGATGCAGGAGCTGCGAACCATTGCATATTGCTGCTTGTCACCAGTGGCGAGGAAATTAGTTTTACCCATCAATATATCATCTTTAAGCCACCTGCCTACGTCAGAGCTCCATTCACAGCTTGGTTCACTGGAGTGCTTTAATAGACACAGAACGCTACTGCCCAGTTTATTTGGAAAGTGAACGGTACTGCTATTGTCTGTCGCCTTGTCTTCACACAGAGTGGAATGATCACCTCGACAACAACGGCAGTGTTATTGGCCCATTCGCCAGTAACGCATTTTGACGACTTATGTACGCAAAGAATTTACAGTTTACCAGAAAAGCATTGGAAGTTCATAACATATTACGATTAATCCTTTCTTTCACTTGAAAGAAACGCCTACAGAGTCTTATCTGTCTTTTTGAACACCTACATTGCCAGAGCATATTATGTGACATTTGTTGTGTGACGTGTGTGGTGGTCATAATAATGTGATATGGTAGTGTGCACACGTCTGATGTTGTCAGCAAGTGGGTTCCTGTAGTTACCTTCATGTAGGACAGCCTTATCATCTGCGCCCTTCAGCTTCATCTTCTTCGTAAACAGATGTACGAAGTCGTGAGAAGACACAGGGTTACTGTTACTGTGGTCGATACTGACGGCAGCCAGTGATCTGAAGAAGTTGGCAATCTTTTTGGGGACTTGTCCCAGCCCCAGAGCGTCGAATACGGCTTGACCCAGGTATTCGAACACGAAGCGGCGGCCGAACGACGACTTAGCATCGTGCGCGCGCTGCACGGCCTCCAGGAACGGCGAGCAGCCCTCTGCGTCCTCGAGGGTCCGCGTCTGCAGCCCGAGCAGCGCCGAGGCGACGCAGTCGGTGCAGTAGGCCAGCAGCTGCCGCGGCGACACAGCGGCTGCAGACCCGCCAGCCAGCGAGGCCAGGCGGCGGGCGTGCGCGCGCAGCTGCGGGCCTCAGCATCGCTACGGTACACAGTGGGAACTAGTGCAGCGATTTCTATTTGAAGTGATGGACAGTTGGCCTCCTTTTGATGTAAGGATACAATTAAGAGCAGAAGAATGGTAAGTCAGGGTTCGATGGCTCATCGGGGACATTACAGATTAGGGGAGAAGCTATAATCAAGGAAGGGTGGAGAAGGTGTGTGGCTGCCCACTTCAAACAACCCATGCCATTTGTGTAGGGAAAACATGAAGAACCTAAATGAGGATGGCCAGATTGGGGTTAGAATTGCAGTCCGTCTGACTCTTGTCTAAACAACTTTACTACTTCGCAGTGAGCAGAGTCGAAAGCTCTGACTTCTCTCTACATTGCACCCTCAATGTTTCCAGTGGTATTAATACAATATGGCCACAGGTACCAAATGAATGTGTCAATATTATACGTACTAATACTCTGCTTGTTACTGCAACTTGAGTGGTTTACAGTACCAGTAATGCGCCATGTGTTGCCACAGTATCTAGAGGCCTACACTACACTGACATTCTTCAGGACCTCGCTGCAGTGCATTACATTTCGATCCCTACTGGGATAGTGATCACAAGGCCTGCCCATATTATACATACTTAGAAGAATTACCATACTTTCAGGATACCAAATACTCTATTTGTCTTATTTGTTCTGGAAGGAAACACACAAACGATGACAGCTAAGAATTCTGTGCATAAATAAAAGTACCAGAGGTCACATCAGAAAAATCTTCGGTGTGTGTAGTTTATGTGTAAGTTAATTTGGTAATGAGAATGGTTCAACACCTGTGTCACTACTGTTGTTTCCTTTTTTCTAACACTACCAAATATCTAAGATTGTGGATATTTAGCACTCATGATAAAACATTGAAATTTTATCGTCTCTTAGTGAAGTAGAAGGAATTCACATGTTTGAAACAGTCTGGTGCCGTCAGTTTAAATGGATGATTGTCAGACAAGGAATGGAGTAAATGATGGAAGAGTCATACAACACAAAACTTTACTGCTGAAAGAGACAGATTACCTGTATACGGCACCTTATTAATACTTAGCAGCTAAATCTACGTGTACAGATACCGATATTTGGGTTCTGTCTAATGGATATGTACTACTCTCACTAGTTTTGAGACGTGATCCAGAAGGAATGTATAAAGAGAGACAGGTTTAAAGAGGTAACACTGTAACTTAATGTATTGTTAACCAAATAGATGCAAAAAGGCATGGTAGTATGTAGTTGTGGAGTACAATTTCTGGTATTCTTGCAGGTGGAGAAAAGCAGCCGTACAACCTGTGTATTAGGAAGACTGTCTAAGAGGTATCACAGGTCTCTTACCTTCCCGAGCGAACAGCCAGATGTCGTGGGTCTGGGTTTGCGCCCTGGCGGGGAAGTTGGGGAAGTGAGCGGACAGCAGCTGCCAGGCGAGCTGTGGATCCCTCAGCAGCAGCAGCCGCTGCCGGCCCAGCCGCACCCACGAGGCGGACTCCTGCGGCCGCGACACATAGTGGTCGTGCAGCACCTCGTGTAGGGGGCGCGTCTCCACCACCAGCGCCAGCAGCCACTGCAGCAGTCTGCAACGGAATGGAGAACACGCCTGTTGAACCAAGGCTTCCAGGAGTACTTGTCTTTGGTACTGGTGAAACTTCCAGGTTGTCAACGAACATGACACCGTTTTTTTCATGACGTTTCGTACAGCGCTGCATCTTGAGAGACACTCCTGTCTTCTCTAGTGAGCAGTACCTGTCAATGGCAGCTCTGGACGAAATGCCGGGAACAAAAAAGTTTGATGGACCATGGCTATACAGCTGGCAAGATTGACAAGCAGCTATTGCTTTTGAACCCCAAACAAAAGCATGGCGCTGTAGTATGCTAGTTTCATCTAAATCTATACTTTGGAGTTCACTGGAGGTCATTATGTATTGGGCGTGGGACAAACGACGACTTATATTTTTCGGCCTGTTATTCCCTACTGTTGTCGACACACTACTAGACTAACTGTAGATTTCTCACTGTGAATTGGTATGTGAAGTTGATTAAATTCTTTTTTACTTCATAATGCTACTTGACTTTAAATACGTTTCTGTGATATTATCCTGTTGATAGAGTAAACCTTGTTTCTATTTGTATGGTATATGGTACTTGTTAGTCCAAAAAACGTGGAATAACAAATAATGATAAAAACTTAATTACTTCGAGTGTAACTATTATAAATTGTTCGGGAGACTGGTTCGAAAGAATTTGGGGTGTAGTACCAGAGTGTGCAAGTTGTACAGCAAATTATTTAATAAAATTAGAGTTCTCTTTAATTCGCCTTTTAAGGCCCCAATGAAGAATTTTCATTGCTCATTTTCTAGAGGATAGCTTAGGTCTACTTGCAGTGTCTGCAACTAAATTTGTCTGCTAAAGTATGGAAATTTTGGTTTCCCAGGAGTCAGTGCCATAAAATCATCTGGGATTTGTTGTCTCCTCAATTTGTAGTGTGTCCTCATCGTTCAAAAAGGCACATACTCTACTTCGGTAAGATGTTTGGATCATGCAATCCTCCTGAATGCAGATTGACACATCAAGAAAAGAAATACAACTTTACTGTGCGGGCTTAATATGATCATCAGATCATTTCATAATGGGAATCAACACCTAGCGAAAACTAAAGGAATTTAAACGTTGTTTCTAGTTTATGATATCGTCAGAAGTGTTGACCAGTAAACAACTACAAAGTTAGATGCAAATAGTAAATACGTGGTATCAACATGACAACAGAACAGCTCGGAAAAATTAAGAACAATCTGTAAGTTAGCGGACATATTTCCTATAGAAAAACTCAGCAGCAGAGTAGCTAATTGTGCCCTTGCCGGGGATATTGTTATCACGTCTAACAGACAGTCAAACGAATATGCAAACACGTGTTTACACAATATTGTTGTTACAGTACTATGTTGCCTTTACCTCATTCATGACAGCAGTTATATATCATAGTTTACAAACAATTTCAATTACCGTAAGCGCTGTAAGATACACCACTGCCTATTTTACGCTACCCTCATTAAGACACTTGTTGGTTTTCAGCAGTCCCAGTAGAGTGATACTTAAGGAAGGAAGTCCAAGCCGTAACTAACTGCATTGTGTCGTACCTGTACCGCAGAGATATGCAGGCGGCGATGACAGCGACGAAGGCAGCAGCCGGCAGGGCCCAGACGGAGAGGCTGGGGACGCAGCCGGAGCTCAACAGCAGCAGTCTGCTCGAAACACTCATGACTTCCAGACAGCACAGCACGGCGAGTGGGAGTGTTGTGATGCCGGTACGGGCCAGCCTCAGCCTTAAGTATCAGCGCGCTTCCCCCACCACCAGCCTCTCGCCTAGCGCCGTCTCACTCGCCGCGACGCTCTCTGTCTGAGGCGGGCGTGACGAAGCTGAAACGCTCCGTCATCCCGCAGCTGGTTCTCTTATCACGATGCAGTACATTCCTTCTGGTGTTAGCGCCGTCCCTGTGCTAACACTTCCCTGTCTTCCTCACTGTCGCCGTTCTGAACTGCGATAACACTGAGATTGCATCGAGCGAGGTGGCGTAGTGGTTAGCAGACTTGACTCGCATTCGGGAGGACGACAGTGCAAACCCAGGCCCGGCCATTCTGGTTTAGGTTTTCCGTGATTTCCCTAAATCGCTTCAGGTGAATGCCAGGATGGTTCTTTTGAATGGGGATGCAACTTTCTTTCCCATCCTTCCCTAATCCGATGGGACCGATGACCTTGCTGATTGGTCCACTCCCTCGTATTAACCAACCGACCAACTAACGACTGCGATCGTTATGTCTGAATGATTCGAAAGCGATAACTACTACCTCAATGAAATATGGCAGTCTCACGCGCTGTTAGGGAAAAAACACCTGGTGATTCACAACTGCTTTGATCGCATTTGGTGGATATTATAGTTTCGTCTCAGAAAAATCATAATCAGAAACAGCATCTTACTTCGAAAATACTGTGATGCTGTCGAAACCGGTAAACTGTTAAAACTGATATATATATCTACTTACGTACTGTACAAATCACCACTCGGTGCATGGCAGAGATTACCTTGCACCACTGCCAATCCCCTCCTATTTCACACAAATGGAGTGAGGGGAAGACGACTGTCTACATGCTTCCGTACCAGTCCTTCGTGATCCATATAAGAGTACAAGCTGGCTGCAGTAGAATGGTTCTGCAGTCTGTCGAAATACCGATTCTCTGAACTCTCTCAGTAGTTATGTAATGCATGCGGAAATTGCGAATTCGATTGTACAATTCGGTAAACTGACATATCTACATATATACCTACATATGTACAGCGGAAATCAGCATGCAGAGCATGGCAGAAAGTACTACGAAACATTCCCTTCCTGTTTCACACAGAGGGAGCGAGAGGAAGACGACTGTCTATTTGCTTTCGTATGAACCCTTCGTGGTTTTCATACGATATATGCGCTGGCTGCAGTAGAATCGTTCTGCAGTCTCCCGAAAATGCCGGTTCTCTGGTCTCTTTCAATTGTGATGTAATGCTTTCTGAAACTGTGAATACGATTGTACAACGACTATACGATTTACTAGTAACCTATGGGTGTTCGTGCCAGCCTGGGTCTCGCACCTGGATTTCCCTCTCTACACGAGAGGTTGCCTTAACCACTTCGGTTGTCGGTGCTCGACTCACGGCTGGACCCAACCTTCCATCCCATAGGAATCATATGATTCATGCACAGGGAGAGACAGTGTTTTGCTATTCAGATTGCTTTCTTGTGGGATTAAATACTGTGGGGCAGTGTCTGTATTTTACAGTGTGTGTTTAGTTCGATGCAATGCTTCTTCAGACGCATCCACCGTTCTTCTTAACAACAGAGGCTCTGCAATATCGTATTTGTCCGCCTATACTAGGCAGCGAATTTCATTTTAAATGTATTCCTTTTTTACGGGAATTACATAATGTGTATACGAGTACAGGTTATGACGCAGGCACGGCGACATGTAGGAGTCTGGACCTGGCCGTGGGTAGTGCACAGATAGCCGACGCCGTTAAGGCGAACTCTAGCGTGAAACGGGAAATCGGAGTTCGAGTTCTGGTCCGGCACAAATTTTCATATGTTACTAGTTATTAAATCTTATATTAGTTGCCGGCCGGTGTGGCCGAGCGGTTCTAGGCGCTTCAGTCTGGAACCTCGCGCCCGTCACGGTCGAAGGTTCGAATCCTGCCTCGGGCATGGATGTGTGTGATGTCCTTAGGTTAGTTAGGTTTAAGTAGTTCTAAGTTCTAGGGGACTGATGACCTCAGATGTTAAGTCCCATAGTGCTCAGAGCCATTTAAACCATTTTTTAAATATTAGTTGTACAATCGTGTGTGCAATATGTGAATGCCTTTTATAATTTAATACGGCTGTCAATCATCAGCAGTGTCTGTCCCTCCGGACGTGCATGTATGTCCAAAGGGACACTGCATTGAACTGTACAGAAACCGTAAAATACAGACACTGACCTACTGTCTCTCAACAACGTCTCGCGGAAAGAATTTATTCATTCCAGGGATTCCCTTTTGAATTCGCGGAACATTTCCGTAATACTCGCGTGCTGATTGAACCTACCGGAAACAAACCTAGAGGCACGCTTTTGAATTGCTTCGATATCTTGTTTTAACGCACCTGGTGGGTATCCCAAACACTGGAGCAGTACTCAAGAATAAGTTGCATAAACATTCTGTATGCGTTCGGCTTTGTAGATGAGCTCTGCTTTCTTAAAATTCTGCCAATAAATCGAAGTCGACCATTTATATTTCCTACAACCGGCGCTAAGTTTTCGCTCCATGTCACATTGATTTACAACATTATGCGTAGATATTTAATCGACGAGTGTCAAGCAGCACATTTCATTTCTTGAAAGAACTTCATTGACTGCATGTTTTGAAAGATCTGTTGCGTGGTATTTTAAGACAGGGCGTATACATGACAGTTTTCATCATGTAAGAACAAAAAATTTTCCATTATGAAAGCAAAAATTGTTTTCAACAAAGAAAAATCAAAGAAATAATAACGATTTAAAACGGAAATTAATAAAAATGGAAACTGCAAATTAATTAAAGGGAACAGAGGATGTTAACTTAAAATGTTAGTCATTCAGGAGAGAATAAAAGAAGGACAGTGAAGCATAGCTAAAGTATCTGTCAATTACGGTCAGTGATCTGAAAGGGAAGCCTCGGAATTGCGTGGAGCCTTTTTCTTTCGATTTGGCATTACAAGTTTGACGCATAATTTGACGTATATTAAGGGTTAGTTTTCTAATTTAATTATAGTTTTTAAGTGACCCTTGGGCTACAATAGCTGGTCACTGTTTACAGAATATCACAAAATACATTTCAATGGCAGTTATTACAGTAGTAATTAAGGTCAGTAATTTATGGGTTTTGCATCTCTAGTATTAAGTATGTATCGAGTTTGGTCATGTGCATTTTGGAATTTGGTTCTGAGGTAAGATCTATTATTGGGCATTCTGGTACTTTCCTTTTACTTTATGTTGTTACTCCTGTCTATTAACTCATGCCCCAAGGCTGAATGAATTCAGGGACACTGATTTGTTGATTCTTTTTTTATTGTATAAGATATTATTGTGTTGTTGTTTCGGTGTATTAATCTGTGACCCCTTTGTTGTAAAATTGATTGAATCAAGTGGGGAAAGTTGTTTGAAGGTGTATTATGTTGCATTAGGTCTTAAGTGATATTTTGGTATTCCATATACACTATGGGTTGTTTACGCTTATTAAAAATTGAATTACATTTGGTTAAGTTTTTACACACATGAAACACCCTTGCGACCTTCCACTACCACCATTTCCTGCACCACAAATTTAAATGAAACAGTGTGTGAGAGAACACACATTTTATGGAGTACACACGAACAGAATTATTTTCGAACTGCTAGTCGGTCAGCGAGTAATCAAGTAATTGTCTAACGGAAATTGAGATAATTAATTTCTTCATGTATGACTCCACGTTTCAATGTATCGTCTAAATATTGGAATCATTTTAACCACCATAAGCTGTCAATTTTATTCCGTTAATGCACCATGAATGTAAATTATCTTTTCAGCCTTAGATCATTTTCAAATGTCTGTGATCTAGTATAAAAAATACAAGAAATAGTAAAAACACATTAGTGAACAACATTATGCTTGCGTATTGCAATTATTGTTTAAATTGCATGATATTAGTGACGTGTATGTGTGTCACATTAAGTAGTTTTGTAATTTTAATAATAACGAAACATTTATTCATCTTTAGGAAAAGAACACATAAGACCAATTCAGAGAAAAAATATTGCGAGAAAGATAATTATTTTTGTACAGTCATAAAGAACGTAAATGATTTTAGTATTTGACAGTACTGTAAACAATTTTAAAAATATTATAAATAACTATAGTAGTTCAAAGATCAGTGTGTCATAGAATTTCAATAAAATATAAGGACAGTTTCACTAGTGTCGACCGACCCATAATAATGTGCCATCCAGTTGTTTGTGTAATGACGACGAACATAGCCCCGCCTATAAAACAGAAAACAAGATGTTAGAAGATCTCGTAGCGATAACGAATGTCTGATTACGCCTGTAAGGGCTGTAGGCAATGTCAAAGTCTATTATGTACGAATTTTAATAAGAATATACGATGCGTATGCGAGAATGTGATGACATGACTACAGATCCCTTTTGCGATAAACTTGTCTTTGCAAAATGACATGTCTTAGCACACCCTTTGAGTGATGCACGTTTCCCGTTAATTGAACCAGTTATGTTTACGCATGAGTGCATAAAATTACTTGTCATGCTGTTAAACGAGTATGCAAGAATTAATAAACTGTCAGTAAGTTTTCAGTCTATATGACGTGTTATGGAAGTTGTGTTTATAAGACGACTGGTATGTGTAAGACCATATATTGTAGAATTCGGTGAGCATATGTGTGGGACCAATTGTCTTTCCCCCAAATATGAACAAGCTTTTAAATAAAACACATACACCACGAATATTATGTAAGTAATTCAAACAACAACTGTAACACGCAAGATTAATGTTGTTAATTAATGTGGCTTTACCTATTTACTTCGTTACTGGTATTACATTTCAGACATTTGAAATGGACTAAGATCGAAAATTTACAGTGATGTAATTTATATGCACATTGCGTTAAAAGAATATAATTGACAGCTCACAGTGGCTGAAATGGTTCCTTCATTTAGACGGAAATTGAGATAGTGGATAATGCAACATAAATAGCATTGACGAGAAAGGCTGATCTGACTCGTAAACGCCGGTAACATGTTGGCTGGATATCGGGAAACTAATGACAGCGTGATCGAAACAGGAGCTGAGCGACCGAGCAACCACTGCCCTGACAATTGGGCATTGTTGGCTTTATAGTTCCGTCATTCAGATAAGTCTTTCGAGGGCTTCCTCACCACCTGGCTCCTTAGGGAATCACTCCCGACTGTTAGCTTACAGAAACCAAGTAGAAGCACTTTCAACTGTCAGAACACGCGGCCACATAGTGCGAAACGCAACGGATACGCCCTGACCTAGAATAACGGCAAATTCGGCGTTTGCAAGCGAAGCGGGCCGAATAGGAGCTCTTTCTCTCGCCAAAACAAATCAGCAGAACGCTGTTTCTTTGTAAGAATACTTTTAATTTGATTACAGTGTGTAATTAACGTCAAACTTGAAGGGATGAAATTATAAGTAGGGGGACGTTTAGTGAAATGTTTCGACAATTTACGATAGTTGTGTTCAATCGGCGGATTACAGTTTGGTAGTGGAATAATAACAGATTGTTATCGAATTCGATCACAAGTTGGAATTTTGAGAAAGGGGACTGGAATACACCCAAATGTTCACAAAAGCAGCGACCGAGAGTTTGGAAACGCTGATGGCTGGGCGCAGGCAATGGGTCATCGAAATTTTGAAGGAATAGAAGCCCTCTTAACATCTGATGTGGCGACAATGGGAATCTATTTTTGGAGGTTGAGACTAATACCAAACCTCACCAAGCGGGCATGTTTTGCTTTCATTTGTGCAACAGAGCGGCGAGTAGACAGCTCCACGGCTATTTTGGTGACATACTTCTTCAGCACAGTCAGCACCCAAAATATCGAGGGGTTACATTGCACTGCACACAGCCCTACAAGAAGTATCTGGAAAACGCCGCTGCGAAAATATAAATTAGGAACAACATCCTACGTAAGCTGTGCAGAACAACCTGGACTCCGCTGCTCAAACTCTGTGTACTTCAGCGCTTGGACTACTGCCCCTGTACAGTTCAGTAGTGCACACACACAAACTCTAAACGCACAGCTGAACAACACAATGAGAATTATCATCAACCCTAATGGAACGGCGGTCTATATTGAGCCATATTCTGACTCCTGGACTTTGACGAAAAGCGGCTCTACCCAGTGAGCTTAAACGCATACAAGACAACCCACAACTCCCTATCCATCAATATGCGGTTATCCTATAAAGACATCGACTTCTATCAAGAAAAGCATCCATAACTGTTCGCGCCTTTATTTAACTTAACAGATGGGAATGAGACTGGACAGAGGCTTGCCCTCGATATTGCCAGAATTTGCCGTGCATTAGAAAGAAACACGCTGACTTTGTCCAGTCACGCAGAACATGAACAGTGTAGGCACCAATTATGGCAGAAGATGGGGTAAAACTGCATCAACGAATTGCGATTGTGGTGCAGGCAGGCAAACCATTCGTCACATAATTACAGAATGTCCCAACAAGGCCTTCGAGGTACTCTAGACGATTTTATGATGGATAAGAACGACACCACTGATTACATTAAAAATTTAGATGTTTGTTTATAAATTACATGTATTATTGTTTGTATTATATTTAATATTTTACTTAAATATCATACGGTAAATGGATTAATCATTCATTCCTTTACGTGGCAGCTGACGCAGCCTCTCTTGTAACGCCTTGTAAACGTTCTACAGGGTGCCACACACCTATGCGTCAGCACAACGCTGACCTGCAGAGGTCGCTCGTGGGAGGACAAGGTCGGGCAGCGAGGAGGCCGCGATACAGCGGGGACCACAACAAACCATCCATTCATCGGTGCAGGAGGCGACACACACAGCGTGCTGGAGGGGACAGGGACGAGGAGCCCCGCCAGTGACTCGGCAGCGGAGCGGCCTGCCGACAGAGACGGAGCCAACTGGCGCTCTCTGTCTGCCTCACTCTCTGCTGTGTCACCGCGAACACTGCCTCCGAGGTCGCTCGCTATCTCATGCGCGTCGGTTTACGGTTTCTCGCGTGGCAGCACTTACGCTCGTTTTCAGATAACAGATAAGGCGTATAACTGCTGATGCCACCTCGACTGCTTCTCGTGTTACGACATTCAGACTCTTATTTAATTCCATCTTTACACTGCTGTCCACTATATGATATTTTTGATCATGCTATTTTAAATTCTTGCTCTCAAGCGTGTTTAAAATTTTTTTTACTTTCGGCGTAATGTTTTGCAATACACACGGGGGGAAAAAAGTTACAACTCCAAAAAATAATGCAGAGTAATGAAATTTCGGAAACACATTTGTCTAGGGCCGACCGGAGTGGCCGAGCGGTTCTAGGCGCTACAGTTTGGAACCGCGCGACCGCTACGGTCGCAGATTCGAATCCTGCCTCGGGCATGGATGTGTGTGATGTCCTTATGTTAGTTAGCTTTAAGTAGTTCTAAGTTCTAGGGGACTCATCACCTCAGAAGTTAAGTCCCATAGTGCTCAGAGCCATTTGAACCATTCGTCTAGGTAACATATGGAACTGACTAACATTGCAAAATAACAGGTCAATGTAAACGCGAGACCAAACCATATGTGCAAAGAGCTAGAGGATTGATATTATTGGCACGTGCAGGACGCCCACGAATCGTTGTTTGAATATGTAGAGCGGGTTCCTGAGGCAGAATCGCCACTACGTATGGATGTTCCTGGGGCGAATTTAGTTGCTAATGTCTTGGAAGGTATTCTGCCTGAAGACAGATCTCAGATCGCTCTCTTTCCTCGTCCGGTCACTCTTCGTGAGTGTGAGAATCTTGTTAACTCTGTTATGCAGTTGTCTTTTGCCAACAACCAGCGAAATGAGTAAACGGCGGGATAGCAAAACTTATGTAACTCCGCTTCAGAAGGTAGCATGATAGGTAGAGCGCGTGGGTCAATGAAATCAGGGCTTGTTTTAGATGCGGCGCACGTGACCATTTAGTACGAGAATGCCCGGTTCCAAGGAGGTCTAGCGCTGAGAAATGACCGGGTGTATTTTAGCTGGATCTTGTGGTTCCGCCGAGTGAGTTCTCTTGTAATAAGTGCTCACAAGTAATGTTTTAAGACGTTCCTTTAGAGTGCTCTTAATGACTGACAATCAGTTTAACTTTGAAAATACGTATTAACATCCAACTGTCATCAGGGCTTTAGTCAAAATAAAATTGTCAGAAGGGACGGGTTGGGATTCAATCGCACCTTGGGTGCCGATTGAAATTAGGATGTTGGTTGCTTTGAAGTAACCCTTGTCATTGACATATTGTTTCCTAATCTGTTTAACCTTTAAGCACAGGTGCGCATCTTAACGCCGAACCTTTCGACATACAGCTTTCAAATTAAAAGGTACGTCATCTGTTTTGAGTAATTGAATCACTCTTGTCATCAATGGTGCTTATATAGTTTTCCTGCGTTGCAGAAGGGCATTTAATAAGACAGACTTTGCCCAGAGCGGTAGTAAACACCGCTGTTTGACCCAATAACGGGTGGGCTGCAGGTCCAGCCTTGTAATCATTGTCATATTGTTTGCTGTTTCGCAGTACAGCATTTCAGATTCCTTTTCTAAAAGGTTATTCAAATTAAGGTTTAAGGTCAAAAGAATTTTGCAAAATTGTTCATTTCATTAAAGAAAATTTTATGGTTATATGTTGTTAAATATACAGGTTGTGTGAAAAGGAAATTACATTGGTGGGTGAGCCGTGGCGAGCTGGCGCCAGTGTTTTTTTGTTCATGTATCGTTGAGATCGATTGTGGTTGAATTAAGTTATCTTTGGTTTTCGCGTCTTATTTTCCGGGTTGGTGGGCGAAGGGATTGGGTAACCCTCGAGATCTCGTGACATTCGCTGGCAGACGAGTGTCAACGGCTGCCGAACGAGCGTGATGACCGTTACATGTTGTGGTGTGAAATTGGTCGGGCGTTTTGGCGACATGGGCAGCTTGGAGATACAAGTTCTGTGACTTCTCTGGGAACAAAATTTGAAGTGAAGCGGTGAATCTGTGGAACGCACTCCTTCGTATTGTGTACGTGATATGAAGTAAGTGGTCGTAATTGTGTTTTGTTGACCGATGCACTCAGAGGCATTTAAATCTTATTATTATGGTGAGACTTCCATAGTCGAACTTTAAGGTGGTGTGGAAGAGTTCAGTTGGCCTAGTTAAACTGTGGCCGTTGTTTTGAAGTTTTCTCAGAAGTTTTTCTAGTGATCTGTGTTTCTTCCAATTAAATGATTTTATGTTGGCGTTTTCAAAGCCTGCGCTCTATTAATACAGTTGTCCATGTGTAAAATGCTTAAGGTCAAAGTTGCGAATTTGTCAGTAGTGTAACGTGTTCCTTTACACGCTTACTCATATATCGAGTCAATGGTTCTGCCAAGTGTTTCTATGTTTCAGAGTTATTGGAATCTCTTTGTGATTCTCGCAAAAACCTTTGATTGTGCCAGCGCCTTGGCGGGGAGTGAAATGTCATTCGAGGTCTAGTCCTGACAGTGTTTAAGAACTTGGCCACTACCGGGAATTGTTCACATACCGCCTTCCAAAGTTTGGTATTTATCTTCCTTCCGCCAAGGCGGGTTAAGCTGGAAGATATATAAATACATATTGTATGTGACCTGTTCTTATACGAACATGTTTCCTTAAGTATTAGCCACTGGAAATTGGCTAAACTTTAAATTGCATATCATCTGCTGAGTTCCTTGCGCAGCTCTTTCTAGTAATATTTTATTAACATGTCTGAGCACGTGAACATTCATTTTTGAAGATCAGTGCTTCTGTTGTAGTTTTTTATGTAAGTGGTTCTATCATGTTATGTAATTGGATCTTAGCTTGGCACTAGTGTTGAAGTGTCATTAAGTCATCCTTTATTGGTAACTGTTTTCATTATATGTATTTTGAGAGAAATCCTGTTTGGGAGTTTAAATTTCTGAAGTTTGTCAGTAATTCTGTTTTCTGAATAAGGGAAAATAAAGCGAGGGGTAGTAGTGCCCGGCAACGTTAAGTTTTTAATTGAACTTTTAACAAGTGC
Source organism: Schistocerca nitens (assembly GCF_023898315.1). Lineage (NCBI taxonomy): Eukaryota > Metazoa > Arthropoda > Insecta > Orthoptera > Acrididae > Schistocerca > Schistocerca nitens. Next base: position 277,408,185 of record NC_064618.1, on the reverse strand, counting down.
TTGTTTAACGGATTGAAATAGTAAGTTTACAAGGGTATATTAGTGAAGAATGTTAAGGGTGGCCATCTTAATGTAATAACGGGTTTTAAGGAGGTTGATGAAGTGGATATGTGAAGTAATTGATAACTGTTAGGCTTAAGGTTTCTATAAATGGCAGGAACATTAAGTTTTTTATAACTTTCTCTTAAGTGACCGTTTATATGAGTACTGAGCACGATGGGTTTCTAACTGTATTTGCAAAGCTTTATCTAGTGGCTCGTCCACAATTTGTAATTGTCAAATTCCTTAAAAGGCGTAACGTCAATAAACTATCTTAATTATAAATTGTGACTACCAACCATGATATCATCCTGCTTCTTCTTTTATGGTATCTAAGATATGGTGGGTAAGTGTGGTACGAAAAGGGACCCACGTACCAGTGAGTCCTCCCTTCCACGTCTTCCTTAATTCCAGTAAGTATCACGTATCATTGGTAGCAGAGCGTGGTTTTCGGGGGGGGGGGGGGGGGGGGGGTTGTCACGAGCTTCATTTCACTCAGCCTGCTTCAGTTTAAATATTGTACTTTATTCCTTTGGTACATTGTCTAATTATTCTCTTTTGTCCACAGTCGCACCATGGATCCACATCAGTGTCCTGGTATTTCGAACCTAAAAAGGAATCAGCTCGTGTATGAACTTAGCATTAGGCAACAAAATGTTCACGGAACATTGGGGGAGTTGGCAGCCAGGCTACGGGCAGCGTTGTCAATACCAATCTCCGTTGCTGTCAGCACGGATGGCGAGGTGAACTAAAACTTATAGACTATTATCGTAGGATTGAATCAGTTACAAGAAAATCTCTCCTTTCTCCAAAATAATCAACCAACCATGAGACAGGTGAAGCGCATTCATGTACAATAAGTCCACCTCGGCAATAGAATAAAGAAGATCTTAAACTTCTAGACCCGAGCCCTGAGCAGTTAGCACGTGTCATTCAGTTAAATAGTCTTTTGTTTGATTTAGGGATACAAACTGCAGCTTTAGAGTTATAAAGTGGGGCTGATATAAATAATATAGAATGTGCGTCTGACAATCCAATAGCCGAATGTGGATCCGTCGCCCGAGGTCTAAGTGATCGGTCTGTGGAATATTTTGCCCGCCTCCCTAACCTGATGATGTGTCTCTTAAATAGTATTAGAGAATTGTCAACTGAAACCTTAGAGAATATACAACAGGTATTGTGGCTCCTATTTAAGTTTGAGTCGCATTCTGACGCATTAAGGATCACGTAGTACTTATCGCACTCTACCCGTTAGCACGCGGTAGCTTAAGTAATCTGCTATCCGAAACCTTACAGCAGGGTAAGAGTTATCGGGCAACTGAGGCAATCGGTAGTGGAGGGTATCGATGATAGGAGGAAGTACAAAAACGTTCCAGGAGACTCAGGAACACAGAAACACAAGTCGCTGAAGAATGAAATAAATAGGAAGTGCAGGGAAGCTAACACCAAATGGCTGTAGGGAAAATATGAAGAATCTGAAAAAGAAATGGTTGTCGGAAGGACAGACTCAGCATACAGGAAAGTCAAAACAACATTCGGTGCCATTAAAAGCAAGGGTGGCTATCAGACACCACACAATGTATGGAGCTTGTAAATTCTACTGAAATCGTAGTATTCCACAAGTAATTTTCGATTACAGTTAATATATAGAGACTGCAGAAAATGGAAAATAGCATAGAAAGAAACTGACACTTGCAAAGGAAAGTAGATAGGTCTGGCTAAATTAAGTCGTACCTGCGTGTGTGTGTGTGTGTTTGCGTTTGAGTGTTTGTGTGCTTTTTGTGTGTGCTAGTCAGTACGTTTGGTGAATGAGGCATTTAAATTGTAAACAAACAAACAACGCACTGTTTAGTTAGATGAGAACGGAAAATCGAATGAATCGCGAAAATAGATCTAGATATCAACTTCTACTCCTGTGTCGTTTTCTGTGTTCTAACAGCGTATGTTAGACCATCAGAAGCCGTTTCAAGATTGATGTTATCTTTGGAAAGCCCTCTGCTTTCATGGAGATAAGCTGATTAACGAGCTGGCTGTGAGATGACGGCGCGTTTTAGCAGCGTCATTTGGAGTACTGCGCAAGCAAAATAGTGCGGTCATTTTTAAATAGCTCAAATATAACTGCCGTTATCTTTTTTCTTTTGAAGCAACTGACCATCAGGGTCCACAACACCACGTACACCCCAGATTCATCAGATAATTATAAAAAAGTATTTACTGAGTGCGAACAAACATATCAAACCATAACGACCACCAGTGTAGTGAAAACCTGGACTAACATGCAATTTAGCCCCTCACACTAAACGCGCCTTGTCGGAGACAACGGAGTAACATTTAACGATATTCGTCCTTTTTCCTTTAAATTGTACGCAATTATATTTGTGTTACACAGGTAAAATAACAGGTTGTTTCAGAATGGATTGTCAATATTCAGGGATATGACAGGAATGATCATTCTAAACAAAAAAATCAAGTAAACATGAAATGCATATCTTAAGAGTTACGAGTAATTCTTAATCTTCGATACTGTGAAACGAACCTCTTCTACTGCAAGCTCTTTGCTTTCCATTTTTTGGGAGGAGGTAGTATGAACCAAAATAAGAAAAAAGAGTCCAGTAAACGTGTGCTCTAAAATGCATATCTGAAAAGTTGTGTTTCAAAGTAGCGAAGATGAACAAGTGCTCATAGCTCTTAAGATATGCTTTTTAGAGCCCATGTCTATTTCACTATTTTATTTCGAATAATCATTCCTGTCATATCCCCGAAAGGGCAACGGCCTTGCCGCAGTGGGTACACCGGTTCCTGTGAGATCACCGAAGTTAAGTGATGTTGGGGGTGGCCGGCACTCGGATGGGTGACCATCCAGCCGCCATGCGCTGTTGCCATTTTTCAGCCTCGTGACGCCAATTGAGGAGCTACTCGACCGAACAGTAGCGGCTTCGGTAAAGAATACCATCATAACGACCCCATGCCCCTGCTATCCGCATCCTCCTCGGAGGATGACACGGCGGTCGGATGGTCCCTGTAGGCCACTTGTGGCTTGAAGACAGAGTGCGTGTGTCATATCCCCGGATACTGACCATCACTTTTGAAACACTCTATATGCCAAGTAAATAACCAAAAATGATATCATACGAGAAAACATAGTCGGGACCTAACGAGAAGGTAACGAAATGTCGTTCAGTATCTACAAGGCCCCAGATAGAAACGTGAACCGTCGCTAATACTAAGGAATTCGTAAGCTCTCTGTATTTTCAGAACACAGCTGGACTGTCAAACAATTCTTTTTTCATGTTATCAGTGAGCCAGTCCATCAGTACTTATACTTCTTTTATAATCCTTTCTGGCGCTGTCTCTAAGTTATGGGTAATAGGCGTAACCCAGACACTTTTCTGAGATGTATAATACACATGGAGTAGCCGCGGCAGCTGTACAGGCCAATCTCCCCACTAAGAAAGAGAGTTTAACTGAACTACAGTCATCTATCCAATCATCGATTCGTACTGCTTAAGTAATTACGAGTTCATTGATAGTAATCATGGAGCTATAAATTAATTAATTAAGAAGTCGGTAAAACTGTTTATTTAATTTATCCATTAAAATCAGTTTTCTCGGATAATTGAGACCATCTGAGCAGAGGGCCATCCAATGGTGGGCGCAGAACGGTTTTCATCTTCACCGATCAGTTAATTCAGAAAATTCACAGATGGCGACAATCTGTAGAAATTCAGGGCTGTTAGACTGAAACTTAAGCTACAGCCACATTCACACATAGGGACACCAGACCCACCCGCGGTGGTAGAACTGGGATCCTGTTTCCCTAACGCGAACGCCAGGAGTCGAGCTGCCCCACCGGCCGAAAGCAGTAGGAACCGTTTTCAGTGCAGCCCCCAGTCAAGTTGGCGGCAGGGTCGTTTTTATACTGCTGGGCGCACACTGCTGTGCTGCACCCGAGTTTACAAAAGCATGCAGAGACGGTATCCGAGGCCCATTCCGTTATAGTTCTTGGTATTATTACATGTAGCCTAGAATAAGTCCGACTCAATAATCCTTGAATGCTTCCGAATCTGACATTTTATTGTCCATCTTGGAAGCAGCTATGTGTAGATTCAGCCAATTACAGTTAGGTTGTTTGGCGGTAGAATGCTCGAGGCAATTTCGATTATTGTTTTTAAGCAAATCTACCGTTTGCTCCACGAGAAACCGGCTTTGCGATTTTATCAATGCTAATGCAGTAAGTTTTGATGCCCGTTCATGCGTTCGTATTACGTGACTCCTCATGGCTAACAACTTTCTTTCGTCTCGATTATCACTCTCTCTACCATCTTGATGAGTTGTTGTTTATTTCTCATTTTCTTCTCAATGTTTTTAATTGTTCTCTTTCTTGTCCTACAGCAAGAAGGCAATGCCAAGTAACCCATATAACCCACAATTGTAGACACATTAAGTTGCAATTTATATGACAAGACTACCTAACATTTATCATGTTATTATCACCAGTATATTTTATTTGTTTTCAATTCAATGTCTGTTGCTGGTCTGTACTCACCCCCTCCCCCCTGCTGACCCTTTCATTAGTAAAGTTATTAATCCAGGAGATAGAAACACCTGCCCTAGGAGAATAGGGCTGATGTCTCCACGTTCAGGGGACGGAAGATGGTCGACGAGAGTATTTTTATCTCTTGACTGGGAAACATTGGCAGACAGCTCATCTCATTTACATTGCAGTCAATGAAAGATAACAATAACCGCCGCTATCCCGCATCCTGCAGCTCTCGTAATAGCGTACAAGACCTATTTAAGGGAGGCATTAGCAAGGCCTTCGAAAGTAGTATAAATGTTATAAATATACTCCTCGTTCCGTGACTCGCACGAATTTAGTCAGTGTATAGTGATTGAAATGTCAACATCACCTCCACTATAGGATTTATTAAAAAAAAAATACCAGACTGATATTGGCCCTAATGTCAACCTTTAGAAGCAGAGCAGAGTAAAATTTCGTTTTGATAAATACGGTGCCTAACGGAACATTTTTTAGTATTGTTTAGACACATCTTCAACCTTGAAATACTGTAGTTAATTGCATGTACGTTTATAGTATGTTCCGCGTACCAATAAGACATTTAAAACGATAAAATTGTTAACTCCCGTTTCTTACGTTCTCCCAGAAGCTGTTATAACACTTATCACACTTGTCAAAATCACGTCTATAGCAACCCACCCAACAGCGAACGGAAAAATATGCAAAAGTATCTGTCGTACATATTCTGATTTAATGGAAATATTTCTTTAGTTCTCGAGGCCTCGCTATAAAAATATCTTCGAAAGGAATTTGAAAAATGTCGCAGTGAAATATTTTGCTTATCGCTTAGACTAAGTCCGAAACAATAACCCCTGAATTAATATATGTTTCCAAATCTGACAGTTTTTGTTTCTATTTCGTAGCTACTTTGAGAAACCAATGAAGAATTATTGTAATTTCTACCAAATCGTGCTGTATAAAACTGTTTTATTATTGGATTATTTGTGTTCTTAACGAAGTAATGTGTCATGAGAATCTAATAAAATATTTACAGTGAGTTTGCATCGGTGGACATACGCAGTAGTTGGGCCCCTTGAAACATACAAATATTAGGCAACAAAACGGGGCGCAGAACATCGTCTACGTACCGTTCTGCTGTAAGGGTGCCGCAGATGACATCCAAAAGGACCCTGCCGTGAAACGAAATGGCACCACAGACGATCCCTCCTGGTTGTTGGGTAGTATGGCGGGGTGACAGTCAGGCTGGTTGCCAAACTCTACCTTAGCCACAAGGTCCCCGCATCTCTCCATCTCTCCGCAGTTGAGAATGTTTGGAGCATTATAGGCAGCGCCCTCCAACCTGCTTGGGATTATGACGATCTAACGCAGCAGTTGGACAAAATCGACACGGTACCCCTCAGGAGGCGATCCAAAAGCTCTATCAATAAATGCTAAGTCGAATAACTGCTTACATAACTGCCAGAAATGGACCAAATCTTTATTGTCTAGCTCAGTTTGTGAAGCTCTTTCTCCTGCATAAAACATCCAGTTTTTCTGATATTGTACATACTTATTTCCCTTTAAAGTTAAGTCACATCTGCCGATTTCTGTCTCATTCGGACAATTCATTCGTGCTGCATCGATTTTTCATATTTTTTTAAAATAGAATGTAGTACTAGCTGATCTGCTGGCGCTTCCATTCACGGATATTACGCCGGAGAATCGACTGATTATGCACTTTTTGCAGTTAAATCTCTGTGATACGCAAGTAGTAGCAAGAGATATGTTCCTAAGATCTATTGAAGACAATTTTCTTGCATATCGTAGGATGAGTTTCTTGCGGGATATGCCACTGGAATTTACTGTGCACCTCTGAAGTTCTCGAGTCTTATCACGAAAGGCATATGAATGATCGCCTAGTCAAGACTAAGAGAGAAGCTTTGGTAACGCTACGGAAAAAATATCCAAATAATAACACCAAAAGCACACATATTACAATGTCGTGTCTTACTGCTCCATTTCTCTCTGCTTGAAATAAATCACATTCTCTGAACACACTTGTCCTTCTGACCTGATAGTACTGCAGTGCTACTCAGTCTTCTAAGTGCAGGTGTCGGATTTCAGTGAAGTGCTCAAAGCAAAGTGGAACAAAGCAATGTGCACATCTGACTACAGCCACTTTCTCAAATTCAATACACTTCTGCATTCAAGCAGTTCATTATCAAATGCAACACGAATTACATTTTCTAACGAATGTTGCAATGTCAGCATCATAACTTGCCACTTGCCAAGCATCTTATACCATCGGCATGTACGTCGGCGCAGAGAGTTGATTGTATGGAAGAGAGGGAAATTTGATGATTGACAATCTTTTAACTTTACTTGTTTTTCGTATTCAACAATCCCTCTCACATAGAGCTTATGTAGCCTAAAGAAGTAAACATCAAGAAGTTGGCAATATTTTGTTGTCTTCTATACGTTTTTTATCTTGTTATATTGATATTTCGTTTCTTCGTGTCACCAAAGTTCCTCTCTTAGACCTTGGAAAGGTGACCATTCAGATGGCTCTCTTGGTAAGATGAGTACTTCTGCATGCGAATGGCTCATTGTGCTGTTTCTGGGAAGAGTGATTTATATTCTAAGCTCATAGAGCGGTTCTGAACGTTCGAGGTCACTCACTTTCCTTTGCTAGTAATTCACAGCATGAGCCTCTTCGCAAAGTCCATGGTTCGCTGCCATAAGGCAAAGTAGGTAACATAAATTTATTGTAAACTTTCTTTGTCAGGCGCATAGTCTTGAAAGTGGTATTTAGTTTAGTTCTCAAGGTCATTTCTTTCCTCTTCCGCTCCTCGGTTTCGTTGTTTATCGAGGTGTTGGCTGCACCTGCTCTAAATAAAAAATCTTATAGATCCAATTGAATGTAATGTAAGCTACATTATTACGACTCTCCAGCTTGCGTAAGGAACCGTGAATGATTAGAAATAAGAAATTAAGACACGCAACAGGAGATAAGCACTTAATGCGTAGTTCCTTTTGAATGTCGTGCAAGATGTCATTGAATTAAGTCTCCCGTACTCACTAACCCATTTCGCAAACGACTAATTTAATCTTTGGAATTTTCGACGATATATAATAAACGGCTATTAGAATGCGGCTCACTGCGCTAGATATTTAGTATATTACATATCTAAACAGGTATCTAATGTTTGCTGTTTTCTGCTGCAGTAAACGCTGATGTCAGACAGTTCAACTGATTACTGTGTACTGAGAGACTATCGTGAGCTACTGGCGTTCGACTTTGCAGAGCCGAAGCAAAGGAATTACTGACCAAGAGAAAGGGTTGCCTAACAGAGAACGAGAGAAATCTCCTAACGTTCACATCCAATCCGCTCCCTCCCCCCTCCCAATCAATACACTTACTATTGCACATCGAATGCATTCGAGTGTGTAAATCGAAGTTTTGTGTTAGAGAAACTGAGGTTTTGTGGAATTAACTATAAAGCTAACAAATGGCTCACATCTTACGTAAGAAAAATTTTGAAAGTTGCTATGTAATTCACAACTAAAGGCGGGGGGCTATTTATCTGACTATGGAAAAAACGATAAATGCAGTTCCACAAGGTTCAACATAAGGTATGGTCTGCAAAATAACACTCGTACAAATCAAGAAAATTAGCTCGTTAATTTCGATTGGCATTCAGCAAGAGGGGAAGCTCAAGCGCAAATTGATGATGTAAGGTATGTCAGTCATAATCGTCATCGTGATCATCATCATCATCATGTCATTACTTTCATGAAATGGGCCTCTCGTCTCTTCTGAACATTCCACACTACGTCTTCCAGAGTGGATGTATAAGGCAGAGCTAATTTTAGTACTATGCGTGAGTTTCATCCATTCCCACTACATATTTGAAAAGTTTACTTAAATATTCATTATTTCGGCTCTTGCGGAATAGATACCTAGTTCTTTTCTGATATCCTCATTTTTTATCTGGTTTCTTACAGAGCGTACGTCATTAAAAACTAAAAAATACGACATTTACATGAGACACCATTAAATTTTGGTGCTATAAAAGTAAGCTTTTTCTGAAAGTATTTGTGTGGAGTGTAGCCTTGTACGGTAGTGAAACATGGACAGGAACATGGAACAGACAAGAAGAGAATAGGAGCTACTGAAATGTGGTGTTAAAGAAGAATGCTGAAGAGGAGACCCCATTTCTGCTGTTTGGATCTTTGATTCATTGCTGAGTTTTAACACCCAGGTCTCGCTTCCTTCTTTTTTAGTTGGTTGGTTGATTTGGGAGGAGGGGATTAAACAGCGCGGTCATCGGTCCTATTGGATTAGGGAAGGATGGGGAAGGAAGTCGGCCGTGTTCTTTCAAGCGATTTAGGGAAACCATGGAAAACCTGAATCAGGATGGTTGAACGCGGTTTTGAACCGTCGTCCTCTTGATGCGAGTCCAGTATGCTAACCAGTGCGCCACCTCTCTTTTTTAGTCCCTTCTCTCGTATCTGCGTAATGTGTCACACATTTTCGAGTAAAGCAAATTTGTCTCACATTTGTCGGTCATTCCCGTGTATGATATTACAACGAAGGTATTTACATTTAAGCGCCAAAGAAACTGGTATAGACATGCGTATTCAAATACAGAGATCTATAAATAGCGGAATACGGAACGGCTGTCGGCAATGCCTAAATAAGACAACACGTTTCTGGCGCAGTTGTTAGAACGGTTACTGCTGCTACAATGACGGGTTATCAGGATTTACGTGAGTTTGAACGTAGTGTTATAGTTGGCGAACGAGCGATGGGACGCAGCATATCCAAGGTAGCGATGAAGTGGGGATTTTCCCGTACGCCCATTTCACGAGTGTACTTTGAATATCAGGAATCCGACAAAACATCAAATCTCCGACATCGCTGTGTCCGGGAAAAGGTCCTACAAGAGCGGGGCCAACGACGACTGAAGAGAATCGTTCAACGTGACAGAAGAGCAACGCTTTCGCAAATTACTGCAGATGTCAATGCTGGGCCATGAACAAGTGTCAGAGTGCGAACCATTCAACAAAACTTCATCGATATGGGCTTTCAGAGCCGAAGGCCCACTCGTGCACCCTTGATGAGTGCACGACACCTCGCCTTGTCCCGTTAACACCGACATTGGACGCTTGATGACTGGAAACATGTTGCCTGTTCGGACGAGTCTCGTTTCAAATTATATGGAGCTGATGGTTGTGTATGAAGAGATCCTCATGAATCCATGGACCCTGCATGTCAGCAGGGGAGTGTTGAAGCTGGTGTAGGCTCTGTAATGGTGTGGGGCGTGTGTATTTGGAGTGATATGGGACCCCTGATACGTCTAGATACGACTCTGACGGGCGACACGTGCATAAGTTGCGTGTCTGATCACCTGCATCCAATCACGTGCATTGTGCATTCCGACGGACTTGGGCAATTCAAGCAGGACAATGCGACATCCTACACGTTCAGAATTGATACAGAATGGCTCCAGGAACACTCTTCTGAGTATAAACACCACCGTTGGCCACCAAGCGCGTACTCTTACGGATTTATGGACAGTCCTGCAGGATTCATGGTGTCAACTCCCTCCAGCACTACTTCAGACATTAGTCGAGTCCACGCCACGTCGTGTCGCGGCACTTCTGCGTGCTCGCGGGGGCCCTACACGATATTAGGCAGGTGTACCTGTTTCCTTGGCACTTCATTGTAAAATGTCTGTATTACAGTCATAATCATATGCTAATATTGTATGGCCGATACTGAATTTTGATTGGATTCATTTCCTCGAAATTGATGATTTGGTTTTTGTAATTATGTTTTTTAAAATTTTTTTATACTTCATTTGTTTTGGCTTATACGTGATTCGTTAAAACATAGTATTTCTTAAAAATGGTGACATAACAGGGAGTGAAGCACTAGGATTTAATAAAAGCAGATATCTGAAGTAACGGGAATAGAAGATACTACATACATTGATATCTGCTGGAACAGGAGTAGACGATTCTACATTACAATAAAGTAATGATCTGTCGATCTTAATTTAGGTAAGAAATCCATCGTGTAATAAACCTAATTTCTCATTTTAATACAGACGATCGATTTAGGTCATGAATCTGTCCATCTGCGGGCCACAAAAAGGTTTTAGGAATTCTTACAACAGCCTCACAGTACATTTACTCAGTAACGAAATTTGTTCTCAACAACATTCACCAGTTTAAAAACAGGTGACAGTTATGATTACAATACCCCAAAAAATCAGAACTCGTTGTCTAGGGATAGCGTCTTTGATTTATGATCAAAACGTCTTCGGTCTCGCGTTCGAATCCCGCCGCTGCTTACATTTTGATTAATAATCAGCGTTGGCGACATTAGAAGTCACCCCTCATTCCGCCAACGGCCTCGTCAAAGAGAACGGAGGAGCAGACAGAGATTCATGGCACTCTCTTGTCCTAGGGGTGGGAAACTGCCCCGAAAGGCGGAAGAATCAGCAATGATCAACGGCTTGAGGATGCAGAAGGCCATGGAAGGCACTGCATTAAAGACACGTAAGGTGTATCCACAGGACATATGTCTTGTAATTGAAGAAGTCTCATGATGATGTCTCCATTGGCAAAAGATTCCGGAATAGTCCCCTATTCGGATCTCTGGGAGGGAACTGCCAAGGGGGAGGTTATCATGAGGAAAAGATTGAATAATCAACGGAAGGATAACGTTCTACGAATCGGGGAGTGGAATGTCAGAAGCTTGAACGTGGCAGGGATACCAGAAAATATAAAAAGGGAAATGCAAAGGCTCAATCTAGATATAACAGGGGTCAGTGAAGTGAAATGGAAAGAAGACATGGATTTCTGGTCAGATGAGGGTAGGGTAATATCAACAGCAGCAGAAAATGGTGTAACGGGAGTAAGATTCGATATGAATAGGAAGGTAGGGAAGAGAGTGTGTTACTGTGAACAGTTCAATGATAGGCTTGTTCTTATCAGAATCGATAGCAAAACGACAACGATAGTTCAGATATACTTGCCAACGTCGCAAGCCGAAGATGAAGAGATAGGGAAAGTGTATTAGGATATTGAAAGGGTAATACAGTATGTAATGGGATATGAAAATCTAATAGTCATGGAATACTAGAATGCAGTTGTAGGGGAAGGAGTAGAAGAAAAGGTTACAGGAGAATATGGGCTTGGAACAACTGAGTTCAGTAACATGTTTCAGCTAGTAATAGCGAATACTCTGTTCAACAATCACAAGAGGTCGGGCGATACAGGAAGATTTCAGTTAGATTACATCATGGTCAGACAGAGATTCCGAAATTAGATACTGGACTGTAAGGCGTACCCGGGAGCAGACGTAGACTCGGTATAATAGTGATGAAGATTAGGCTGAAGTTTAAGACATTAGTCAGGAAGAATCAATACGCAAAGAAGTGGGATATGGAAGTACTAATGAAAGACGAGATGAAGTTCTCTAAGGCTATAGATACAGCAATAAGGAATAGCTCAGTAGGCAGTACAGTTGAAGAGGAATGGACATCTCTAAAAAAGGCCATCACAGAAGTCGGGTAGGAAAATATAGCTACAAAGAAGGTAACTGGGAAGAAACCACGGGTAACATAAGAAATACTTCGATTGATCGATGAAAGGAGGAAGTACAAAAATGTTCCGGGGAACTCAGGAACAGAGAAATACAAGTCGCTAAGAAAGGAAATAAATAGGAAGTGCAGGGAAGCTAGGACGAAATGGCTGCTTGAAAAATGCGAAGAAATCGAAAAAGAAATGATTTTCGGATGGACAGACTCAGCATACAGGAAACTGAAAACAACATTCGGTGACATTAAAAGGAAGGGTGATAACATTAAGAGTGCAACGGGACTTCTACTGTAAAATGCAGAGGAGAGAGCGGATTGGTGAAAAGAATAAATTGAAGGCCTCTATTAGGGGAAAGATTTGTCTGATGTGATAGAAGAAGAAACAGGAGTCGATTTAGAGGAGATAGGGGATCCAATATTAGAATTTAAAAGAGCTTTGGAGGACTTAAGATCAAATAAGGCAGAAGGGATGGATAACATTCCATCAGTATTTCTAAAATAATTGGGGGAAGTGGCAACACAACGACTATTCACGTTGGTGTGTTGAATGTATGAATCTGGCAACATACAAACTAACTTTCGGAAAAGCATCATCCACACATTTCCGAAGACGGCAAGAGCTGACAAGTGCGAGAATTACATGCACAATCAGCTTAACAGCTGATGATTCCAAGTTGCTGACAAGAGTAATATACAGAAGAATGGAAAAGAAAATTGAGGATATGCTATATGACGATCAGTTTGGCTTTAGAAAACACTAAGGGCACAAGAGATGTAATTCTGACGTTGCGGTTGATAATGGAAGCAAGACTAAAGAAAAATCAAGACAAGTTCACGGGATTTGTTGACTTGGAAAAAGCGTTCAACAATGTAAAATGGTGCTAAGTGTTCGAAATTCTGAGAAAAATAAGGGCAAGCTATAAGGAGAGACGAGTAATATAAAATGCGCACAAGAGCCAAGAGGGAATAACAGATGTGGACGACCAAGAACGAAGTGTTTGTATTAATAAATGTGTAAGACAGGGATGTAGTCTATCGCCCCTACTGTTTAATCTCTACATCGAGGAAGCAATGATGGAAATAAAAGAAAGGTTCAGGAGTGGAATTAAAATACAAGGTGGAAGGATATCAATGATACGATTCGCTGGTGACATTGCTATCCCGAGTGAAAGTGAAGGAGAATTACGTGATCTGCTGAATTGAATGAACAACCTAATGAGTACAGAGTATGGTTTGAGAGTAAATCGAAGAAAGACGAAGGTAATGAGAAGTAGTAGAGATGAGAACAGCTAGAAACTTAACATCACGATTGATGGTCACTAAGTAGATAAAGCTATGGAATTCTGCTACCTAGTCAGTAAAATAACCAATGACGGACGGAGCAAGGACATCAATAGCAGACTAGCAATGGCAAAAAGGGCATTCCTGGCCAAGAGAAGTCTACTAATATCAAATATTGGCCTTAATTTGAAGAAGAAATTTCTGAGAATGTACGTCTGGAGTACAGCATTGTGTGGTAGTGAAACATGGACTGTGGGAAAACCGGAGAGAAGAGAATCGTATTTGAGATGTGGTGCTACAGACGAATGTTGAAAATTAGGTGGATTGATAAGGTAAGGAATGAGGAGGTTCTGCGCAGAACCGGAGAGGAAAGGAATATGTGGAAAACACTGATGAGGAGAAGGAACAGGATGGTAGGACATCTGTTTAGACATAAAGGAATGACTTCCAAGGTACTAGAGGGAGGGGTAGAGAGCAAAAATCGTAGAGGAATACAGAGATTAGAGTACATCTAGCAAATAAATGAGGACACAGGTTACAAGTGCTACTCTGAGACGAAGAGATTAGCACAGGAGAGGAATTCGTGGCGGGCCGCACCAAACCAGACAAAAAAAAAAAAAAATATATCCGGAAGAAAGTAAGAGTTACAGTATCCACTAATTAACCTATCTTTGGCACAGAAAGGGGTAAAATATGCTGCTGTAAAACTTTTCGATTAATTGTTAGATGAAATAAAATGTCTGACAGACAACAGCCGTAGTTTCAAAAATGAATTGAAATATTATCTCCTTGACAACTCCTTCTATACCACAGACGAATTCTTGAATAGGAATAAATAAATCTATAGGTATAATATGTGCGTTTTGTGCCATTTAAGGGATTGGAATAGGTAATAAAAAAATTTAAGCTTAAAAAAAACCTTGATTCATGTGGGCATTTCTTATGCACTTGACACGTTCCACATCATAACAGTTATCGTGAAATTGATAAGTGGAAAACGTAACTAACTAAGAAACTTTTCAGCTGTGCGCTGCACACCTTAAAATGTTCGATCCATTAATAGTGCTTCCCAGTGTGTACCACCCATGTAATGTAAACACTGGATATTGCAGTTATGCAACGCATAGCTGAATTATCTTTTTATGACCCTTGGATGGCCAGACTCGTGACCGAAAACATGCGTATTTAGTAAAAATAAAGAAGTACATCTGTGGGTTACACGATGCAGTTTTTATCCTTCATCAAAGCTACGCCACACCACCTACATAATTTTAATTTAGTGTATAGGACAATCATGAGGAAAATCATTGCAGCAAAGTAGTGCTCTTCTTACATATGCTTGTTAAGCTCTTTTTCAAAGTCAAGTGTGTTACTTAAATTGTAACAGACCTGTGAACTTTGTAATGTATATATTTTGCATTGCGTAACAGAATATGAGAGTGTGGTTTTAATTTCAGGTTACTGATCGAACAAAATTAAGAGAAGGTACAGCATTAGCCTCACCTATTTGGTAACCATCAAATGATGCTACTCTTCCTGGAAACCTCACTCCTATTTCTCTCATGGTGCAATAAGCAAAAGTAAAATGATTTTTCAGTTATTTGTAACATCGGTAAGATAAGAATGGCGAATACTAGAGAACACTTTCGTGTCTGGAATCAGGAATGGAGGTGTATGCCAAAATATAAACAATGATTAGGTAATTAATTAATGATGTTTATTGATAATAACTATCAGTACTGTCTACTGACTCTGTAGTTCTCATTAACATTTTGTTTTATACTACATGAAAAATATATTCATAATAAATAAATCACAGATAAGACGTAGTGTGGATGACACGCCACACTTAGTGTAGCAATTGTATTCACACTGTCAAAGCTCAAGGTACACTCTATGATTACTACGTAGCAGTAAGATTTAGTTGTTACACAGTAACTTCAGTTATAAATACTTAAGTCTTATCGCAATAAGCAGAAATATCAGTCTTCTTAAGTCATTATCTAAAAATAAATAATTTTCTCTTGCGAAGGCAGTCATAGTAGACGTCCAGTAATTTCCAGTGGACTACAGCTCCTACTCGTCGTCAAGCTTCTTGAGACCGATCGCATTTCCAGCGGGGAACAACCGGTACTGAGACACCAGTTCCACGATCAAGATCCTGATGGCCAGAAGACCCAATCTGTAGCCTGAAATTAAAGCCACACTCTCATATTCTGTTACGCACTGCAAAACATGTAAATTACAAAGTTCACTATTCTGTTACAATTAAAGTAATAAATCTGACTTTGAGAAAGTGCCTAACAAGTAGATGTGACGTGGTATTCTAATTGGGCGCTTCGTTTCGTTGGTGTAAGTTCCCTAGAATAATGTCATTTGATATTTTGTGTTACGCTATTACAAGATTGTCACATTCGGTTTAACACTTACAAGTTTTATTGACTTGTAGTGCACTAGCTGACATCGTTTCGTTACCGCTTTTATGTTCTGACCTAGCAGCGTTGCAGCTTAGCCAAAGCGGCAACACATGCGGCAGTGTGTGCTAATTTTTCGGAAGCAATTTAGCACTCCATGGGATATGAAAGAAATGAACCTGACTGACACAGCCAACCTATAATATATGCGAATCTTTTAGAACTGCGTCATCGGTATATTGTTATCTACTATCTTAGATTTAATATCATATTCACATTTTGCCGTCTTACGAATCAACCCTCGTGAATACCACAATACTGAGGCATTACATTTGACATATCTGTCACCTTGTGGTATATAACTAGCAGATGAGACATGTAAACGAAATAATTATGTGAAACTGAGTTGCCGGTTTGCTCTTATCTATTGAAGGTACTGGGGTGCTAGAAACTATCAAGTCCGACTCAAAGACGTTCTGTCAGATGTCTGTGTGTATGTATGTACTTATGTATGGGCAGGGTACAGAAGGGAATTTAGGGGGCTGTCTTGTGTAGAGTGGCGAGACTATCATGTGGGACATTCCTGAGAGAGTTTGAATAGAATACTCTCACTGAAAAGTCGGAAGCCGAATGTAGCAGAAACCGAGCACTGGTGGAACTCTGAATAATCGCCTTGGCTTCGTCTATCAAGTCTGCATTCAACGACTTGTTACTAAAGTTTGCGATAGTTACACCATATTCGTCAGAATGTTAAAAACATTTGCTACAAACAGGTAAGATCTAGCATTTTCGTAATACTCCATCAGTAGATTGCTTAACCCCTCAGGGATCAACTATACATTTGCTACAACAGCATAAATAGGTACTGCTCCCATGAAATACGTTTTCAGTGAAACTACATGACGGCTTCCATCAGCACACTTTTATAATAGCTATATAGAAACACTGACCTACACGTATTTTGTAAATCTTAAGGTTTTTTTTTCACGTACATATAGATAACTACACTCCTGGAAATGGAAAAAAGAACACATTGACACCGGTGTGTCAGACCCACCATACTTGCTCCGGACACTGCGAGAGGGCTGTACAAGCAATGATCACACGCACGGCACAGCGGACACACCAGGAACCGCGGTGTTGGCCGTCGAATGGCGCTAGCTGCGCAGCATTTGTGCACCGCCGCCGTCAGTGTCAGCCAGTTTGCCGTGGCATACGGAGCTCCATCGCAGTCTTTAACACTGGTAGCATGCCGCGACAGCGTGGACGTGAACCGTATGTGCAGTTGACGGACTTTGAGCGAGGGCGTATAGTGGGCATGCGGGAGGCCGGGTGGACGTACCGCCGAATTGCTCAACACGTGGGGCGTGAGGTCTCCACAGTACATCGATGTTGTCGCCAGTGGTCGGCGGAAGGTGCACGTGCCCGTCGACCTGGGACCGGACCGCAGCGACGCACGGATGCACGCCAAGACCGTAGGATCCTACGCAGTGCCGTAGGGGACCGCACCGCCACTTCCCAGCAAATTAGGGACACTGTTGCTCCTGGGGTATCGGCGAGGACCATTCGCAACCGTCTCCATGAAGCTGGGCTACGGTCCCGCACACCGTTAGGCCGTCTTCCGCTCACGCCCCAACATCGTGCAGCCCGCCTCCAGTGGTGTCGCGACAGGCGTGAATGGAGGGACGAATGGAGACGTGTCGTCTTCAGCGATGAGAGTCGCTTCTGCCTTGGTGCCAATGATGGTCGTATGCGTGTTTGGCGCCGTGCAGGTGAGCGCCACAATCAGGACTGCATACGACCGAGGCACACAGGGCCAACACCCGGCATCATGGTGTGGGGAGCGATCTCCTACACTGGCCGTACACCACTGGTGATCGTCGAGGGGACACTGAATAGTGCACGGTACATCCAAACCGTCATCGAACCCATCGTTCTACCATTCCTAGACCGGCAAGGGAACTTGCTGTTCCAACAGGACAATGCACGTCCGCATGTATCCCGTGCCACCCAACGTGCTCTAGAAGGTGTAAGTCAACTACCCTGGCCAGCAAGATCTCCGGATCTGTCCCCCATTGAGCATGTTTGGGACTGGATGAAGCGTCGTCTCACGCGGTCTGCACGTCCAGCACGAACGCTGGTCCAACTGAGGCGCCAGGTGGAAATGGCATGGCAAGCCGTTCCACAGGACTACATCCAGCATCTCTACGATCGTCTCCATGGGAGAATAGCAGCCTGCATTGCTGCGAAAGGTGGATATACACTGTACTAGTGCCGACATTGTGCATGCTCTGTTGCCTGTGTCTATGTGCCTGTGGTTCTGTCAGTGTGATCATGTGATGTATCTGACCCCAGGAATGTGTCAATAAAGTTTCCCCTTCCTGGGACAATGAATTCACGGTGTTCTTATTTCAATTTCCAGGAGTGTATATGTCGATAAAGAAATGATTTTTGACCGGCCTGCGGTACATTAATTTTGTTTCCCCAGAACAGCCCATGTTTGATATTGTTGTAGGATTAATCTCTACGTAGCTGGGCACATTCGAAACTACGCGAAAACCTTCATCTCACCGTCGGTAGCGCTAAATATGTATGTAGCGTTGTATGTGTCATAGTCTGATGATTCGTCTTCTACTTTGATACTGCAAAAACATTTATTATAAAACGTACTCCACAGCTCGAACATATTTCAAGAAATTCATGTTAACCATAAGCCGCTTAGAGTGTATAATTCTTCATTGACGTTTAATTTCTGTAGGAAATGCCATTTTCCGTCGACTGGAAATGCTTGCTCCCGAGGTTAACGTAGGCCACATTTTACGTACTGCTAATAATACCGTAGACGACGCAGAGTGTTGCTGACGTTGCTCGATACGGTTGTAATGTGGTTCAAATACTGCTGGTACATAGGACTGCGTGGTAACATCCCGAAGAAAATATTAAAACTGACAGCCGTTTGTCGTGATATTACGACTGTGATCTGTCCGTGAGAAGAGAATGGCTGATACGAAAACGAGCTCCTCGTCAAATCCTGACGACTCAACGGATGTCCACCGGCCGCCGTGTCGCCCTCTGCCTTGCCGCGTCATGCAGAATTAGCACAGCGATCTCCTGACCGTTTTGCAGACCTTCCAGACCATGGAGCTGCTACTATTCGGTCACGTAGCTCCTCAGTCGGCATTACAAGGTTGAGTGCACCGGTCCTCCCACCAAAGAAAAATCCTCAGTTATGTACGCTGAACACTCAGCTACACGGACGCGAGCCGGCCAGTGTGGCCGAGCGGTTCTAGGCGCTTCAGTCTGGAGCCGCGCGACCGCACCGGTCGCAGGTTCGAATCCTGCCTCGGGCATGGATGTGTGGTGATGTCCTTAGGTTAGTTAGGTTTAAGTAGTTCTAAGTTCTAGGGGACTGATGACCTCCGATGTTAAGTCCCATAGTGCTCAGAGCCATTTTTTTACACGGACGCGGACAACTGCTGATACTATTCGGGAGACTCTATCGTGTATTACAGGCACAGTAGCGAGTTATCCTTAGAGCAAATAAGTGACGCTAAAGTAGTGTTTCGACATGTTCCACGAAACTCTCGAAAAAGGAATCATAGCTCGTAACATCGGGGTAGGAATTAAACTGTCAAGTCAGAAACTTGCGAAAACAAACTGTCTTAGGTGCAACAGGAGTGTGATGCTGTACTTACCGACGCACTTTCTGGGTCCCCCGCCGAAGACGAGCTGTGGCGCCTCCACGCCTGTGTCTGGCTGGAAGCCGTGTGGCCCGCAGTCCCTGCTGAGCGACCAGACGGGCACCAGGACGCGGTCCCCCGGCTGCAGCCGCTCGCCTCCCAGCGAACACGCCTGCCGGCACTCGCGGCTCAGCACTGGCTCCGAGGGGTGCAGCCGCAGCGTCTCTGTCGAGCACAAATACAACACGTCAGCTGCGGGCAACCAGACAAACTACCCAGTACATATGAGAGACAGGAGTGAGCACACTACCTGCACAAAAGCTATTTTTTAAGTACGTCACTTCCTAAGGGAAATAAGGTGAACACAGCTTGCGAATGTAAATTGGAGGCATTTTCACCATAGCAGACACCACTCACAGTAACTTGCCATTGAGGTTTTGAGAACAGGTTGTAAATCCCGGCTTTATTAGGATACATATGACTGGTAGCGAATGTTGCTTTCACAGAGGAAATATGACGCCAACATATAAATTGAAAACATCCCTGCCTTTGACAACCGACAGCTATAGGAAAACATTAGATGTTGTATCTAGTCGTGATGTTATTCTGTTCTAGCTTATTTAGGAAATCTAATATATTAAATAAATATCCTACTAGAACGAATACACCTAGAGACTGTAAAAATATTTATTGTCAAACAACAGAAAAACGCAGAAATCTATAAAGAATGTTATATCCTACTCTTAGTCTATCTTTGAGATTGGGCGAATTTCTGTGACTTTCGCCAACAAATTCGCGCCCTCATTTATCAGCTGGACACCCTAAGTTGGTTGATACTGATTAGCCCTGTCAAACTGAAACCCTCCACCCTGACTGGAACTGAAAGTAAAGAGCTCAGAGAACAAGTAAATGCAGCGTAACACTTATACTGTGATATAATTAAATTTTATGGAAACATTTGTGTCTTGGCTTTGTCTGCCATAATGGCAGAAGCTGAAGAAATGAATTAAAATTTGTGTTACAGCCAGGCCTTGAGCCCTTCTCTCCATGTTTATTACGGAGGTGTGCTAGCCATTACACTACCGCAGTAATACAGGTAACACCCGTGCACAAATTAAAACTTGAAGTATGTGTTACAGAGGTCTTTGAACTAGGTTAGCCCGTGCAGGTGTGAAACCTACCTGCACTGCTGCAGTGGCGTAATAGCTTATTGTTTCCCTATCTGCCGAGCCTAATTCGTATGTCACCGAGTACACACAACACGAATCGAGGTTTCTGTTTCTTCATAAGTCAGGAAGAAAAAAGCTCAGCTCAAGTATTCGTTCGTAAGAAAGCACTTCAATGTACCCCAGACTGTACAGAGAAGCAAGAAATTGTCAGCCTACTTACAGAAAAACGACTAAACTCGCTCGTATTGGCGAAATCGACACTTTCCAAACTCTAACAGTGAGACACTTCATTGGTGCTGTTGATAGCGAAGTCTCCAACTCGCTCCCACGCGATGTATCCTACTTAGACACTAATCCCCTAAACGTCCTTGGCTGGTTTCCAGTAAGGCATAAGAAAGTAGATCAATCTGAATCTCTTTATAAACACTCAAAGATTAAACCCTCCCTGCCCACGGTAGCGTCTGTTAAAATAGTTTTGGAATAAGTTAAAAGTTATAATAAATTGGAAAGGCGTTATGCTCACCATTAACAACGGCTTCCAGCAGAGGCAGAGCAGCAGGATCTTGAGCAGAAGCGATGTCAGCGCGCAGTCGCTGCTGCAGCTGTGGCTGCGCGGCCAGCTCCAGGAGGCAGTGCTGCAGGACGTGGCTGGTCTCTCCAGCTCCAGCTGACAGGATGGCGGTGGTCTGACTCGAGACTGCAACCATGAAAACGATTGACTGTTGACAAATGCCATTGAATCGGAAGTAAACACTGCCTAGTCACTTTATTACGACCACCTAGTCGCACATATATTACCGGAAGTTTGCAGGCTCACAGCAGTTGTACAGAAATGTAAATGGTATCTAAAGCTCTTCTGTAAGCTAGCGAACGGGCGATGGTGATGAACTAAACCAGCGAATATCTTGACAACTTAGTAGTTCTATTTCTCATTTCCATACATCTAAAACCGCGTGATATGCAGTTTCAAGTAAGATTCCAGCTGTATTAGGGAAAACAATCTTCACGTCCAGCTGAAAGTATGGATGAAGAAATTATGAAATAAATCAAAGGTAATTTCTAAACTGTTAATGACAATAGAAAATACCACAAATACTTTTCTTATGCCACAGCAGTGATGCCTCCCTCCTACTACCACTTCACCCACGAGCTCTACCAGCATAGCGGAAGAGCCTTTGTACTCTGACATTTCTCACTGGAGCCTCTTGATGCCTAGCCGTCCCGTCATGCAGGAGCCGCGATTCATTGCTTATAGCTGCTTGTCGCCAGTCACTGGTCCGTTGCCCACACTGGCGTGCAAATTAGTTTATCTCATCAATATATCATCCTTAAGCCATCTGCCTACTTCGGAGATCTGCTCGCAGCTTGGCTCACTGAACAGTACTGCCAACTTCATTTGGAAAGTGAACTGTGCTGCTATTGTATGTCGACAGAGAGGAAAGATCAGTTCGACAACAACGGCAGTGTTATTGGCCCATTCGCCAGTAACGCATTTTCACGACATAGCTACACAAAGAATTTACACTTTACCAGAAAGGCAATGGGAGTCCATTTTAAAATACGATTAATTCTTTTTTCACTTGAAAGGAACCCTGCGGAGTCTTATCTCTCTTTTTGAACACTAACATTGCCAGGGCACATTATTTGACAGATTTTGTGTGACGTGTGTGGTGGTCATAATAATGTGATGTGGTAGTGTCCATATATCTGATAAAATCACAAAGTGGGTTCCCGTAGTTACCTTCATGTAGGACAGCATTATCATCTGCGCCCTCCAGCTTCATCTTCTTCGTAAGCAGATGTACGAAGTCGTGAGAAGACACAGGGTTGCTGTTGCGGTGGTCGATAGTGACGGCAGCCACCGACCTGAAGAAGTTGGCAATCTTTTTGGGGACTTGTCCCAGCCCCAGAGCGTCGAATGCGGCTTGACCCAGGTATCCGAACACGAAGCGGCGGCCGAACGACGACTTAGCGTCGTGCGCGCGCTGCACGGCCTCCAGGAACGGCGAGCAGCCGTCCGCGTCCTCGAGGGTCCGCGTCTGCAGCCCGAGCAGCGCCGAGGCGACGCAGTCGGTGCAGTAGGCCAGCAGCTGCCGCGGCGACACAGCGGCTGCAGACCCGCCAGCCAGAGAGGTCAGGCGGCGGGCGTGCGCGCGCAGCTGCGGCTCGGCGGAGCGAAGGGCCGAAGGCGTAAACGACGGTGTCAGGCAGCCGCGGGCCCGCTTCCACTGCTCTCCTGTAACACAGGCAAGGGCCCGCCTCAGCAATCGCTACGGTACACAGTGGGAACTAGTACAATCATTTCTATTTGAAAATCTGGACAGTTGCGCTCCTTTTGATGTAAGGATACAGTTAAGAGAAGAAGAATGGTAAGTCAGGGTTCGATGACCCATCGGGGACGTTATAGATGAGGGTAGAAGCTATAACAAGGGAAGGGTGGGAAAGGTATTCGGCTGTCTGCTTGAAGCAACCCATGTGAGTGATTTAGGGAAAACTTGGAGAACCTAAATGAGGCTTGTGAGATTGGGGTTCGAACCTAAGTGCTCCTGACTGCAAGTTCATTTTCTGAAGAACAATGTTCCTCGCTCACTGAGAAAAGTGAAAGAGGTGCATTGTTAATGTACGGCACCTTATTACCGTATTTTGCACGTTAAGTAAGTGTCGTCAGATAGCGACATTTGGGTGCTCTCCTCGTGGATACGCACTACACTCAGAAGTTTGAGAACATGATCCACAGGACAAGGAATATGTAAATGGGAAATATGTTAACCACAAGCTACGAAAAAATATGGTAACATGACGTTGCAGTGTACAGTTCTAGGCATTCTCGTATCTTGAGGGACTTGTGCAGCTGTATAACCTGTGTATTAGAAAGACTGGCTAAGTGGCATCACGGGTGTCTCACCTTCCTGAGCGAACAGCCCGTCGTCGTAGGCCTGGGTGCGCGCCCTGGCGGGGAAGCTGGGAAAGTGGGCGGACAGCAGCTGCCAGGCGAGCTGTGGATCCCTCAGCAGCAGCAGCCGCTGCCGGCCCAGCCGCACCCACGAGGCGGACTCCTGCGGCCGCGACACGTAGTGGTCGTGCAGCACCTCGTGCAGGGGGCGCGTCTCCACCACCAGGGCCACCAGCCACTGCAGCACTCTGCAACGAAACGGAGAACACGCCTGTTGAACCAAGGCTTCCACTACCGCTTGTCTTTGTTACTCGTGAAACTTCCAGGCTGTCATCGACCATGGATCAGATTTTTCCTTGACGTTTCGTACAGGCCTGCGTGTCGAGAGAGACTCCTGTCTCCGCTGAGTCTTCTCTAGCGAGTAATACCTGTCTATGGCAGAACTGGGCGAAATGTCAGTAACAAATATGTTTGATGGACCGTGGCTATACAACTGGCAAGATTCACAAGCAGCTGTTGCTTTTGAACCCCAAACAAAAGCATTGCACTGTAATATGCTGGTTTCATCTAAATCTATACTTTGGAGTTCACTGGAGGTCTTTATGTATTGAGCATGGGACAAACGACTACTTATATTCTTCGCCCTGTCATTCCCTACTGCAGTCGACACAGTCCTAGACTAACTGTAGATTTTTCACTGTAAATTCATAAGTGCAGTTGCTCAGATTCTTTTCTCTTTCATTATGCTAGTTGACTTGTTCTGTGTTTCTGTGGCACTATCCTGTAGATAGAGTAAACCTTGTTTCTATTTGTATGGTGTACGGTACTTGTTAGTCCAAAATACTGGAATAACAAATAATGATAAAAACTTAATTACTTCCAGTGTAACTATTATAAATTGTCAGGCAGACTGGCTCAAAAGAATTTGGGGTGTAGTACCAGAGTGTGCAAGTTATACAGCAAATCTTTTAATAAAATTAGAATTCTGTTTAATTCGTCTTTGGGAAGTCCCAATGAAGTGAAACTTCCTGGCAGATTAAAACTGTGTGCCCGACCGAGACTCGGTCGGGCACACAGTTTTAATCTGCCAGGAAGTTTCATATCAGCGCACACTCCGCTGCAGAGTGAAAATCTCATTCTCCCAATAAAGTGTCTGCAAGTAAATTTTTCTGCTTAAGTTGGAAATTTTGGTTTCCACAGGAGTCGGTGCCATAAAATCATTTAGGATTTATTGTCTCGTCAATTTTTAGTGTGTCAACATCGTTCAGGAAGGCACATGCTCTACTTCGGAAAGATGTTTGGATCATGCAATCCTCCTGAAGCCTCAATAAAACACTGCAGACTGACGTATCAAGAAAAGAAAGACTACTTTACTGCACGTGCTTAATATAATCATCAGATCATATCATAGTGGGAATCAACACCTAGCGAAAACTAAAGGAATATAAACGTCGTTTCTAGTTTATAATATTGAATATCTCGTCAGAAGTATTGACCAGTGAACAACTACAAATTTAATGCTAATAGTAAATATGTGGTAACGACATGAGAACACAACAGCTCGGAAAAATGTAGAAAAATTTGTAAGTTAGCGGAGATATTCGCTGTAGAAGAACTCAGCAGTAGAGTTGCTAATTGTGCCCTTGCTGCAGGTATTGTTATCACGTCTAACAGACAGTCAAACCATAATGCAAACACGTGTTTACACAATATTGTTGTTACAGTACCATGTTGCCTTTACCTCATTCATGACAGCAATTATATATCAGTTTACTAACCATTTCAGTTTCGGTAAGCGCTGTAAGGTTCACCACTGCCTATTTTACGCTACCCTCATTAAGACACTTGTTGGCTTTCAACAGTCCCAGTAAAGTGATACTTGAGGAAGGAAGTCCAAGCCGTAACTAACTGCATTGTGTCGTACCTGTACCGCAGAGAAATGCAGGCGGCGATGACAGCGACGAAGGCAGCAGCCGGCAGGGCCCAGACGGAGAGGCTGGGGACGCAGCCGGCGCCCAACAGCAGCAGTCTGCTCGAAACACTCATGTCTTCCAGACAGCACAGCACGGCGAGTGGGAGTGTTGTGATGCCGGCACGGGCCGGCCTCTGCCTTAAGTATCAGCGCGCTTCCCCCCCCACCAGCCTCTCGCCTAGCGCCGTCTCGCTCGCGGCGACGCTCTCTGTCTGAGGCGGGCGTGACGAAGCTGAAACGCTCCGTCATCCCGCAGCTGGTTCTCTTATCACGATGCAGCACATTCCTTCTGGTGTTAGCGCCGTCCCTGTGCTAACACTTCCCTGTCTTCCTCACTGTCACCGTTCTGAACTGCGATAACACTGCGACCATAATGTCTGAACGTTTCGTAAGCGATAACTGCTCTCTCAATGAAATATGACATTCTCAAGCTTTCTATTTCCTAAAATTACTGCCGGCCGCGGTGGTCTCGCGGTTCTAGGCTCGCAGTCCGGAACCGTGCGACTGCTACGGTCGCAGGTTCGAATCCTGCCTCGGGCATGGATGTGTGTGATGTCCTTAGGTTAGTTAGGTTTAAGTAGTTCTAAGTTCTAGGGGACTGATAACCACAGCAGTTGAGTCCCATAGTGCTCAGAGCCATTTGAACCATTTTTGAACCTAAAATTACTTGTTGATTTACAACTCCTTTGATCGTATTTGGTGGATATGACAGTTTCGTCTGAGGAAAGTCATTATCAGTAAGTATGAAATCTGTCGAATTCGGTAAACCGACATATCTACAAATGTACCTACATACGTACTGCGGAAATCAGCACACAGAGCAAGGCAGAGAGTACTACGAAACATTCCCTTCCTGTTTCACACACAGAGGGAGCGAGAGGAAGACGACTGTCTACTTCCCTTCGTATAAGCCCTGGTTTCTCCCATCTTCGTGGCCTCATACGATATATGCGCTGGTCGCAGTAGAATCGTTCTGTAGTCTACCGAAAATGCTGGTTCTCTGATCTCTTTTAATAGTTATGAAATGCATTCTGAAACTGTGAATACGATTGTACAACCACTATACGTTTTACTAGAAACCTATGGGAGTTTGTGCCAGACTGGATGTCCCTCTTTAATTGAGAGGTCGCCTTAACCACTTCGGCTGTCGGTGCTCGACTCACGGAAGGACCCAAACTTCCATCTGTCTCAGTGTCTACGTCCTATAATGCTCTCATATAAATCCTATGATAATTGCACAGGGAGAGAGAGTTTTGCTGTTCAGAATGTTTTACCTCGGGATTAAATACATTAGAATGTGTGTTGTGTTTTACAGTGTGTTTTTAGTTCGAATCAGTGTTCCTTCGGACCTGCATGCATCTTCCTTCTTATCAACATAAGCTCTGCTGTATCGTTTGTATCCGCCTACACCAGGTAGCAAATTTTATTTAAAATGTACTCCCCTGTACTGGATTTCATAATGTGGGTATGAGTGCAGATTGTGACGAGGGCACGGCGACATGTAGGAGTTCGGGTCTGGCCGTGAGTCGTGTACAGATAGGCGACGCGGCTAAGACGAACGCTCACGTAAAGTGGGAAATCCGGGTTCGAGTCCCAATCCGGCACAATTTTTCACACGTTACTAGTAAATCGTATATTCGTAGTACAGTCGTATTCGAAACATGTGTATGTATTTCGAAATTTAATACAGCTGTCAGTCATCAGCAGTGTCTGTTCCTTCGAACGTGCATCGAACTGGACAGACACTGAAAAATACAAACACTGCCCTAGTGTCTCTCAATAGCATTTCGCGAAAAGAACTTATTCATTCCACTCTTTTGAATTCACGGAGCATTTCCGTAATACTCTCGTGTTGACCGAACCTACCAGTAACAAACCTAGAGGCCTGGCTTTCAATTTCTTCGATATCCTTCCTTAATTTACCTGGTGGGGATCCCAAAACCTTGAGCAGTACTCAAGAATGAGTCGCACACGCTTTCTGTACGTGTTCACCTCCCTAGATGAGCTACACTTTTCTAAAATTCTCCCAATACATCGAAGTCGACCATTCTTATTCCCTATAACCGACGTTACGTGTTCTCTCCATGTCACTTTGATTTACGACGTTTTGCGTAGGTATTTAATCGATGTGAGTATGACAAAGCGCTTTTCATTTTTTTTAAGTTTCCTTTACTGCATATTTTGAAAGACCTGTTACCTAATATTTTAAAATAGGTGTACATTTTACAGTCTTCATCATGTAATACCATAAATTTTTCCATTACGAAAGCAAACATTGTTTTCAACAAAGAAAAATCAAAGTAATAATAATGATTTAAAAAGAAAGTTAATCAAAATAGAAACTGAAAATTAGTTAAAGCGAACGGAGGGTATTAACTAAAATTGTTAGTCATTTAGAAGAGAATAAAGTAAGGATAGTAAAACATAACTAAGATATCTATCGATCAGGTCAGTGACCTGTAACGTAAGGCTCGGGATTACATCGAGCCTTTTTCTTTTGATATGAGATTATAAGTTTGGTGAATAATTTGATGCTACATTAAAAGCTGGTTTTATAAGTTAACTACACTTTTTAAGTGACTCTTAGGCTGCAATAGCTGGTCACTGTTGACAGAATGTTATAAAATACACTTCAAAGACAGTTATTACAGTGGTAATTACTGTCAGTACTTTATGGGGCTTGACTCTCAAGTAATAAGTATCTGTCGACATTGGTCATGTGCTTTTTCAGACACAGTTCAGGGATAAGATCTTTCATAGGAAAATCTGGTATTCTGCTTTTACTGTATGTTGTTGATGTAGTTCAAAGGGCTCTGAGCACTATGCGACTTAATATCTGAGGTCATCAGTTCTCTAGAACTTAGATCTACTTAAACCTAAGGAAATCACACACATCCATGCCCGAGGCAGGATTCGAACCTGCGGCTGTAGCAGTCGCGCGGTTCTGGAGGGAGTCCAGAATCTCTCGACCACGGTGGTCGATTGTATGTTGTTATTTCTGTCTATTAACTCATGGCCCATTTATCGTAAGGCTGAATGAATTCAAAAGGACGGATTTGTTGATACTGTTTTCTATTGTATAAGGTATTAATGAAGTGCGGCAAGTTGTTTAAAAGTGTATTATGTTGTATTATGTCTTAAGTGATATTTTGGTAATCAAAGCGCCAAGTTCTTTGGTTGTGTCTTATTCTGTATACACTCTGGGTTGTTTACATTTATTAAAAATTGATTTACATTTTGTTAAGCGTTAATGCCCATGAAACACCCTTGTGAGCTTCCACTTCCACCATTCCTGCACCACAAATTTAAATGAAACAGTGTGTGGGAGAACAGATATTTTGTGGAATACACACGAATATCATTATTTTCGAGCTGCTAGTCGCTCAGAGAGTAATCAAGCAAGTTTCTAACGGAAATTGAGATTATTAAGTTCTCCAGGTACGACTCCATGCCTCAATGTATCGGCTAAATATTGCAAATACTTTAACCGCCGCAAGCTGTCAGTATTATTCCTTTAATGCAATACGCATGTAAATTATGTTTTCAGACTGAGACCATTTTTTAAATATCTGCGACCTGATACCAAAAGTACGACCAATAGGTATAGACACATTAGTGAACAACATTACGCTTGCGTGTTACAACTGTTGATTACATTGCCAGAATTTGCCGTGCATAAGAAAGAAACTCCCTGACTTTGAGCAGTCACGCAGAACATGAACAATGTTTAAGAGAACAGGCGCCAGTTACTGCAGAAGCATGGACTCTCTTCGTAGACGGGATGCAACTCCATCCCCAAACTGCGATTGTGGTGCAGCCAGGCAAACCATTCGTCCCATATTTACAGAAAGTCCCAACAGAGCCCCTCGTGGTACTTTCCACGATTTTCTGATGGAAATGAACGTGCAACTGATTATAAATTACATGTATTATTGTTTGTATTATGTTTGATATTTTGTTTAAAAATCATACGCTAAATAAGTAAACGACATAAAGCGATTAATCATTCATTCCTTTACGTGGGAGCTTACCACAGCCTTTCATCTTACGCCCTGTAAACGTACTACAAACGGCAGCGTGCTACACACCTGTGCGTTAGCAAACCTCCGGATTTCGCTCGGGCGCGGGGGGGGGGGGGGGGGGGGGGGACAAGGTCGGGCAGCGATGAGGCTGCGAGCCAGTGGGGACCACAACATACCATTCATTCATCGACGCGGACACGGGAGGAGTCGCCACACACAACGTGCTGGCGCCCCACCACTGCCACGCGGGCAGGGATGGGGAGCCCCGCCAGTGACTCTGCAGTGGAGCGGCCTGCCGACAGAGACGGAGCCAACTGGCGCTCTCTGTCTGCCTCACTCTCTGCTGTGTCACCGCGCGCGCTGCCTCCGAGGTCACTCGGTATCTCATGCGCGTCGGTTTACGGTTTCTCGCGTGGCAGCACTTACGTTCATTCTCAGATAACAGATAAGGCGTATAACTGCTGATGCCACATGGACTGCTTCTCCCACTTCGACAATCAGATTCTTATTTGATTCCATCTGTGCACTGCTGTCCACTTTATGACATTTTTGTTCAAGTGATTTAAATTTTTGCTTTCAAGGGTGCTTTAAATTTTTTTACCTTGTTTTGCAATATACACAGCTGGAAAAAAATTACAACACCAAAAAATAATTAATGCAGAGTGATGATATTTCGAAAATACATTTGTCTAGGTAACGTATGTAACTGACTAACATGGCAGACTCACAGGTCAATGTAAGTGCGAGATAAGTCACTGCAAATGTTAAGTGCTAGTACAGTAACAACCGTTGTAGCCACGTGTTTTGCAGGTGCCAGATGTCAGTTGGTGGGATGGATTTCCATGCCTGTTGCACTTGGTCAGTCAGTACAGGGACGGATAATGCTGTTTGTGGACGACGATGGAGTAATCGTCCGATGATGTCCTCTATGTGCCGGATTGGACGCACATCGGATGATCGCGTAGGCCAAGGAAATATGTCGACACTGTGTAGAGCATGTTGGGTCACAACAGCTGTATCTGGGCGAGCGTTATCTTGTTGGAAAACACCCCTGGGAATGCCGTTCATTACTTGCAGCACAAGAAGTCGAATTACCAGATTTACATACAACATTGCAGTCAGAATGCAATGTTGAACGCAAGCATGCAAACATGCATGCACTGTGTTGTACATATGCCGGATGTCATGTATGTGGAATGAAGTTCAATGCCTGTTGCACTTGGCCAGTCATTACGGGGGTGGTTAACACCGGCTGTGCATGACGCTGGAGTTGTCGTCTGATTATGCCCCATATGTGCTCAATTAGAGACAGATCTGATGATCGAGTAGGCCAAGGCAACATGTTGACACACTGTAGAGCATGTTGGGTTGCAACAGCGGCATCTGGGAGAGCGTTATACTGTTGGAAATCACCCCTTCGAATGCTGTTCTTGAATGCCAACACATCGAGTTAAATCACCGGATTGACGTTCAAATTTGCAGTCACGATGCCTGGGATATCAATGACAGTGCTCCTGCTGTCATACAAAGTCGCAGCCCAGACCATAGCTTCAGGTGCAAGTCCAGTGTGCCAAGCACGTGGGCGGGTTGGTTTTGGTTACAGACCCTCAACTTGCCTCCTCCTAGCCAACACATGGTCATCACTGGCATGGAGGCAGAACCAGCTTGCATCAGAAAGCACAACAGACCTGCAACCAGACCACAAATGAGATCTGGCTTGACACTATTGAAGTCGTAAACGGCGGTGGGTTGGGGTTAGTGGAATGCACGCTACAGTCGTCTGGCTCAGAGATGTCCTTGAAGAAACCGACTTGTAATAGTAGTGCCAACTGTTGTTCAGATTGCTGCTGCATATGCAGTACGATACGCCAGACCATACGCCAAACATGGTGCTCATCCTTCTCAGTAGTGCCACCTAGCCATCCTGAGCCCGGTATTCTTGCGACTTTACATTCTCGTGAACACCAATACAAGCAGTCATATACAGTGGCTACAATCCTGCCAAGTCTTCCTGCAGTGTCGCAGAACGTCTAGCTTCTCGTAGCCCTATTACACGACCTCGTTCAAACTCAGTAACGTATTGACAGTGGCGTCTTTGCTGCCTTAACGGCATTCTTGACTAACACCAATTCATCACGTTCAGTGCCAATGGTAACTAACGCTCAGGACCGTTACTGCGTGTATTTAAAGCAAACCTGATTTGATCCTCATAGTGGCGCCACTAGCGCCACTCTTATGCGACTGGTGCGAAACTTGAATAGACATCATCTTTCAGTTGTAGAAACACGCCTAACAATTTCCGTTTATGTCACAAAACTCCTTCTAGGTGTTTTTATTTTTTCCGTCAGTGTGTCTTATCACACATATTCTCCAGATACAATATACTGTCATGCAGTTCTAAAACGACATCCTTCACGTACATTATAGCCTGCTTTTATGCTTTTAGCTTTTATTTTTCTTTATTCATTACGTTCTCTTATCACGTGTGAGATGAGCTGACATACAGCTTTTACAATTGTTAAATTATAAGTATAGTTGAGTCGTGCATGGCTCGCCGTCCCACCATTTGGTATATTACACCCTGTTTTAACGTATTTCCATCTCACCACGTTGATTTAAATTACTGGCGTTACTGAGTTGCTGTTTTGTCTGACCGTCATCGGCGCTAGTAGCGCGTATCGATATCCCCTCTGATAGGATCTTCGCTCGGCTGCTATGACTTCCGGTTGTGATCTCTCGTGGAGTGAGCTGGAACGTGCGAGGAGGAGAGTTCACGGCGGCAGTTCGGGTCGTGAGTTGGGCCCTGGCAGTCAGTTGCAACGCGTCTGGAGCGCAGACCCGGCCAGCCAGTCGCCGGCTTGCGGCAAAAGTGAGCCCTGCGGGGACATCGCCCGCCCGACCGTTGCCGCCACGCATCACTTAAGCCGGGCCTGACCTTTGGTGGATTGTTGGTCGGTCGGTTGGTCATCTCCATCCGGCGTTGTCGACTGGGCCGCTGGAGGTCTCCGCTCAGTGTCGGAGTCTGTCTGGAGCTGTCCGATCGGTACAAGCATCGTCGCTCGCAGACCCAGGACGTGAAGGTTAAGTGGTTTTGAGCATTACGTTGTTGGCTCCGGCGTTGCTGTTGTGGAGGTTTTCTTGTGAGCAACAACGAGTGAAGTGTTCGAGATAGCCGCCGTCAAGTGGAATTGATTAAATTAATTTACCCATAGTTAAGTGCACCAGCGGAATTTTCTGCCTTGTGGCTATGTGTGTTCTGGTTACCTGCCCTGGCCGCTAACGTAATTTTTAGGCAGTATCTTTTCCTCACCGGTTGTTGCTGCCCAACATGGTGTGTAGTTTTGGCAGCTCAGTTCACATACGTGTTTGTTTGGGGATAGTGATACTTGTAACTTTTTTGGGGCCTTGAATTCTGGTGTCCTCCGTCGTGGCAAGCAAGCGGTTGGTCGGTCGGTCCGTGACTGTCCCTTGGTTGGGTTCGGACGATTCTAGTGTAGTTGGGCTCACCACCCGTCTCGCCTAAGTGAAGGAGGGCAGACCGACACTCTGGAGGCTCCTGAGTGCTGTTTCCTTAATTATTCGTTAGCAGTGTTAATGTTGTTGTTTTTTTGGTCATCAGTCTACTGAATGGTTTGATGCGGCCCGCCACGAATTCCTTTCCTGTTCTAACCTCTTCATCTCAGAGTAGCACTTGCAACCTACGTCCTCAATTATTTGCTTGACGTATTCCAATCTGTCTTCCTCTACAGTTTTTGCCCTCTACAGCTCCCTCTAGTACCATGGAAGTCATTCCCTCATGTCTTAGCAGATGTCCTACCATCCTGTCCCTTCTCCTTATCAGTGTTTTCCACATATTCCTTTCCTCTCCGATTCTGCGTAGAACCTCCTCATTCCTTACCTTATCAGTCCACCTAATTTTCAACATTCGTCTATAGCACCACATCTCAAATGCTTCGATTCTCTTCTGTTCCGATTTTCCCACAGTCCATGTTTCACTACCATACAATGCTGTACTCCAGATGTACATACTCAGAAATTTCTTCCTCAAATTAAGGCCGGTATTTGATATTAGTAGACTTCTCTTGGCCAGAAATGCCTTTTTTGCCATAGCGAGTCTGCTTTTGATGTCCTCCTTGCTCCGTCCGTCATTGGTCACTTTACTGCCTAGGTAGCAGAATTCCTTAACTTCATTGACTTCGTGACCATCAATCCTGATGTTAAGTTTCTCGCTGCTCTCATTTCTACTACTTCTCATTACCTTCGTCTTTCTCCGATTTACTCTCAAACCATACTGTGTACTCATTAGACTGTTCATTCCGTTCAGCAGATCATTTAATTCTTCTTCACTTTCACTCAGGATAGCAATGTCATCAGCGAATCGTATCATTGATATCCTTTCACCTTGTATTTTAATTCCACTCCTGAACCTTTCTTTTATTTCCATCATTGCTTCCTCGATGTACAGATTGAAGAGTAGGGGCGAAAGGCTACAGCCTTGTCTTACACCCTTCTTAATACGAGCACTTCGTTCTTGATCGTCCACTCTTATTATTCCCTCTTGGTTGTTGTACATATTGTACATGACCCGTCTCTCCCTATAGCTTACCCCTACTTTTTTCAGAATCTTGAACAGCTTGCACCATTTTAAATTGTCGAACGCTTTTTCCAGGTCGACAAATCCTATGAAAGTGTCTTGATTGTTCTTTAGCCTTGCTTCCATTATTAGTCGTAACGTCAGAATTGCCTCTCTCATCCCTCTACTTTTCCTAAAGCCAAACTGATCGTCACCTAGCGCATTCTCAATTTTCTTTTCCATTCTTCTGTATATTATGCTTGTAAGCAGCTTCGATGCATGAGCTGTTAAGCTGATTGTGCGATAATTCTCGCACTTGTCAACTCTTGCCGTCTTCGGAATTGTGTGGATGATGCTTTTCCGAAAGTCAGATGGCATGTCGCCAGACTCATATATTCTACACACCAACGTGAATAGTCGTTTTGTTGCCACTTCCCCCAATGATTTTAGAAATTCTGATGGAATGTTATCTATCCCTTCTGCCTTATTTGACCGTAAGTCCTCCAAAGCTCTTTTAAATTCCGATTCTAATACTGGATCCCCTACCTCTTCTAAATCGACCCCTGTTTCTTCTTTTATCACATCAGACAAATCTTCACTCTCATAGAGGCTTTCAATGTATTCTTTCCACCTATCTGCTCTCTCCTCTGCATTTAACAGTGGAATTCCCGTTGCACTCTTAATGTTACCACCGTTGCTTTTAATGTCACCAAAGGTTGTTTTGACTTTCCTGTATGCTGAGTCTGTCCTTTCGACAATCATATCTTTTTCGATGTCTTCACATTTTTCCTGCAGCCATTTCGTCTTAGCTTCCCTGCACTTCCTATTTATTTCATTCCTCAGCGACTTGTATTTCTGTGTTCCTGATTTTCCCGCAAAATGTTTGTACTTCCTCCTTTCATCAATCAACTGAAGTATCTCTTCTGTTACCCATGGTTTCTTCGCAGCTACCTTCTTTGTACCTATGTTTTCCTTCCCAACTTCAGTGATTGCCCTTTTTAGAGATGTCCATTCCTCTTCAACTGTACTGCCTACTGCGCTATTCCTTATTGCTGTATCTATAGCTTTAGAGAACTTCAAACGTATCTCGTCATTCCTTAGTACTTCCGTATCCCACTTCTTTGCGTATTGAGTCTATATCTGCTCCTGGGTACGCCTTACAGTCCAGTATCTGATTTCGGAATCTCTGTCTGACCATGATGTAATCTAATTGAAATCTTCCCGTATCTCCCGGCCTTTTGCAAGTATACCTCCTCCTCTTGTGATTCTTGAACAGGGTATTCGCTATTACTAGCTGAAACTTGTTACAGAACTCAATTAGTCTTTCTCCTCTTTCATTCCTTGTCCCAAGCCCATATTCTCCTGTAACCTTTTCTTCTACTCCTTCCCCTACAACTGCATTCTAGTCGCCCATGACTATTAGATTTTCGTCCCCCTTTACATACTGCATTACCCTTTCAATATCCTCATACACTTTCTCTATCTGTTCATCTTCAGCTTGCGACATCGGCATGTATACCTGAACTATCGTTGTCGATGTTGGTCTGCTGCCGATTCTGATTAGAACAACCCGGTCACTGAACTGTTCACAGTAACACACCCTCTGCCCTACCTTCCTATTCATAACGAATCCTACACCTGTTATACCATTTTCTGCTGCTGTTGATATTACCCGATACTCATCTGACAAGAAATCCTTGTCTTCCTTCCACTTCACTTCACTGACCCCTTCTATATCTAGATTGAGCCTTTGCATTTCCCTTTTCAGATTTTCTAGTTTCCCTACCACGTTCAAGCTTCTGACATTCCACGCCCCGACTCGTAGAACGTTATCCTTTTGTTGATTATTCAATCTTTTTCTCATGGTAACCTCCCCCTTGGCAGTCCCCTCCCGGAGATCCGAATGGGGGACTATTCCGGAATCTTTTGCCAATGGAGAGATCATCATGACACTTCTTCAATTACAGGCCACATGTCCTGTGGATACACGTTACGTGTCTTTAATGCAGTGGTTTCCATTGCCTTCTGCATCCTCATGTCGTTGATCATTGCTGATTCTTCCGCCTTTAGGGGCAATTTCCCACCCCTAGGACAAGAGAGTGCCCTGAACCTCTATCCGCTCCTCCGCCCTCTTTGACAAGGCCGTTGGCAGAATGAGGCTGACTTCTTATGCCGGAAGTCTTCGGCCGCCAATGCTGTTGTAATTTAATTTAAAAGGTTTTTGTGGTGTCACAGCCAGACACCACACGTGCTAGGTGGTAGCTTAAATCGGCCGCGGTCCTGTAGTACATGTCGGACCCGCGTGTCGCCACTGTGTGATCGCAAACCTAGCGCCACCACAAGGCAGGTCTCGAGAGACTGACTCGAACTCAGCCCAGTTGTACGGACGACAGAGCTAGCGACTAGACGTACGAAGCCTTTGCTCTCATTAGCCGAGAGACAGAATAGCCTTCAGCTAAGTTAATGGCTACGAACTAGCAAGGCGCCATTAGCCTTACAGTGATTGTAATTAAAGTCTCCTTTGTGCGATGTACCACGTCTGTTTGTATTAAAGATAAGTATTATACCAGCTACGTACTTTTCTTCATAGCATTAATTACGTATCCTGTTCCAGTACTTCACGCCCGTCTGCGTTAGTCTAGCGTGCCTTTTAAGCCACCTCTATCTACAAGGTGTTGGCCCAGCTGCCGACACATCAGTTTTTTGGGGCTTTACTGTATTTTCTATTTTCTATTGGGGAAGTTAATTGAGGGCCTTCAGCCCTGGAAACATATTCTCAGTGTTTCCTTCAAGTCCAAACATTATTGCCTTCTGCTTTTGAAAGGTTATTGTAATTTCCTCTGAAAGATTTTACGAGTTATTGTGGGCCTTCTGCCGTTGGTGTTGCAAAAAGAAATTTGTAAACCTAATGTATTGTTTTACCGATTGTTGCAGTATATATATTTCCTTAATTTTCAGAATTTAACCTTGCGGCCTTCAGCCATCTTATTTCGTTTGTTTATCTCTTTCTGTGCACCTTGCGGACCATCAGCCCTTTTAGCATCTTAAAACATTGTGGCCTTCTGCCTTCAGTAATCACCACAGTATATTTTGAATTCTGAAGATTTAATCCGGCGGCCTTCAGCCACTCCGCATGCTGATCTCATATATGTATACGATTTATCTTATTCGTAAATTGAATTGTGTGTCATGTCTTTTCAAAATTGAACTTATTCTAAAGCATCTGTTTCGAGGCCTTCAGCCGCGAAGCAAATTTAATTCCTTCAAAAGTGTATCTGTGAACTAAATGATAATAAATTACAATTGTGGAATGAATTCGACCGAAACTCTCTTGGCCTTTTCCACAACCCTAATTACCTGTTAGCCCTGCGTGATTTAGGTGGCGTGTCAATAGTAACATTGTAACATGCGTCTGCTCCATGATTTTTATTTCTAATGTTCACTGTTACCCCTGCAGGAGATACCTAGGCTTGCTTAATTATTACGTAGCCAGGCCTGGTGGGCTGTACGCAAATATTTGAGACTGAAGTTGAAGCTGATGCGGACCGCCATATAGATAAAGTTAACCAAGATTGCCTACAACTGGTGTCATCACAAAGTACGAAAAACTACAGATCCGGAATACGTCTCGCATCGCGTATCACATCACACAGGCAGCACATATTAGCTGCATGAAAGCAGAAATTAGGTTTGCACTCAAGCACAAGTAACAACTAAATGTCCTTTTATACGATTTATATTTTCGGTTAGGCGACAACTTAATCAATTTGAAAACTGGGGCAGCCACAACTAAAACAGTTGAACATGACTGACTGACAATCCATAGACCACAACAGGTTTTCAAAGGCAGGTGTCAAAACTATTAAAGTATAAAACTGAATGAAAGGTCCAATAGCCCGTTGTAGCTGCATTTATTTAAGTCGGTTAGAAACTCACGACCGGTTTCGCAACTTCTGGTGTATATCTGTACAGAATATTTTTTGTAAATTAATGGTATGATAGTGGGGAAATGAAGTTATTTGAGATATCTTAAGGCACTGAATGAATAGACTTAAGCATCTAGTTAGAAATCCAGATGAGGATCACATACGCCCCACAAAGAACGGGCCATTATATGCATTTAAAAATAAGATTTGTTATTTCATACCAAAAGAAAGTTACTTACAAATGCTATGTCATAAGGTATAGGGAGTAGTTACAGACTGTCACAGAGCAACAGTGGGCGTTGGTAAGCAAAGTTCCCAGCCCTCCTCAATTAATAAAAACCATCATCAATGATGAATATCATGTCTAGAAAAATGCAAGCATTAAAAAGCAAGTGCAGCAGTAACTAGAACAAAAGAGAGCTGGGGACAATCCCCATTCATCGTGGACCAACTGCCAAAAACAGGAATGACCTATGTTAAAATCACTGTCATCACTTAACCCATTAAAATATGTTCCTGTCGACCTAAGTCAAGCAACAGACAATGAACTTCATAAATGTTATCAAATGGTTCGAATGGCTGTGAGCACTATGGGACTTAACATCTATGGTCATCAGTCCCCTAGAACTTAGAACTACTTAAACCTAACTAACCTAAGGACATCACACCACACCCAGTCATCACGAGGTAGAGAAAATCCCTGACCCCGCCGGGAATCGAACCCGAGAACCCGGGCGTGGAAAGCGAGAACGCTACCGCACGACCACGAGCTGCGGACATAAATGTTATCCAGGAAAGTATTGGGTACTGGAGTGAATGAACAATAAAATAAAGTTAGTGACGCAGATTAATAAAATTTATGTATTGAAATACACTGAAAAACTACTTTAACATGTTCTGTGGGCCACAGATCACCGAAAGGAGAAGCTTATGACGTCGGTCAAACTTACCGAAGGTCGACACGCTTATGTGTGTTTGTCACCAACATAATAGTTCGTAGCAGCTGACAACACAAGTTACGAGCGTCCACTGTGTTGTCGAAGCGGGTGCGGTGGCTGTCGTCCTGGTACTGAGACGGTTAAGGAAAATGAACTAACGTGGACAACACGGAAGACAAAAGAAGCGCATGTTAGGAACTGCGGTGACCATGCGAGCTCTTAGACTCGGCTGTCTGTATTACATAAGCATTTGTAAGTAACATCGTTTTGGTATTCAGTCACAAATATTATTTATTAAATATGTATTCGACCCGTTCTTTGAGGGGCGTCTTTGATCCACAGATAGTTTCCTAACTAGATTCGTAATATTTTCTTCCATTCTTAAGTTTATTCATTCAGTACATTAAGATATCTCAGATAACTTCAATTCCCCAATATCAAAGCATTAATTTTAAACAATTCTGCACAGATTTATCAGAAGATTCAACTTAAAAGTTCCAGAACAAGTTGTGTGGGTCTCTAATCGACTTAAACACAGCTACAACGGACTTTCGGACTTTTCATTCAGTCTTATATTTTACTAGTTTTAAACTTGTTTTTAAACGCCTGTTGCACTGTATGAACTGTCAATCAATCATGTACACATTAACCACTTCAGAGCACAGGTTAGTGGGAAATGAAGTGTTTAATAGGGAAGAAAACGCAGTAAAAGAGTGTAGTGTTACCATAAGAAACATTGTAACCTGTCACTATTCCTGACCAATAATGACGTTTTCAAGTCCAAGCAGTAGGTTAAATTTTACGACAAATGTGTAAATTTAGCAGATACGTGACTTGATAAGTAAGAGGATCATTCATAGCATGTAAGCTTTCACGGCCGGCGTCTTCGTTAAGTAAAACATCCGGGCTGAATTGCCGTGGTCCATATATAAAACTTCTCCTTTCTGACGTTTCGTTGCCGGCTGCGGGCAACATCTTCTGAGGTGAGTCGGCGACTGGCTGCTAGGCGCTGGTGGTCCCACTTATACAGGGTGAGTCACCTAACGTTACCGCTGGATATATTTCGTAAACCACATCAAATACTGACGAACCGATTCCACAGACCGAACGTGAGGAGAGGGGCTAGTGTAATTGTTTAATACAAACCATACAAAAATGCACGGAAGTATGTTTTTTAACACAAACCTACGTTTTTTTAAATGGAACCACGTTTGTTTTGTTAGCACATCTGAACATATAAACAAATACGTAATCAGTGCCGTTTGTTGCATTGTAAAATGTTAATTACATCCGGAGATATTGTAACCTAAAGTTGACAATTGAAACCTCCGACGTTCAGTTGCGTGTTGTAACATACACGGGCCACGGTCAGCGAGCAGCATCTGCAGGGACATGTTTACGACGACGACCGTGTTTACGAGTGTGGCTGTAGTGCACTGTTGTGGTTTGGTCTAGCTGTCGCAGTGTCCGCATGTAGCGCTAGCTGCTATTGTTATTCTGCATTCGTCTCCGCACGCAGACCAACTGTAGTGCACCGTGTTACCAGACGTCTGTGATAGTGTAGTGTTGTAGGAACTGTGACCATGGTGTATTCGAACTCTGAGAAGGCGGAGATGATACTCATCTATGGCGAGTGTCGACGAAATGCAGCTGAAGCCTGCAGGGTGTATGCAGAACGGTACTCGGACAGAGAGCATCCAACGTGCCGCACATTGCAAAACATCTACCGCCAACTGGATGCAACAGGTATGGTCGTAGCACGCAAACGGGTCCGTAACAGGCCCGTCACAGGAGAAGCGGGTGCAGTTGGTGTGTTAGCTGCTGTTGCCATGAACCCACACATGAGTACACGGGACATTGCGAGAGCCAGTGGACTGAGTCAAAGTAGTGTCATGCGCATACTGCATCGTCACCGCTTTCACCCGTTTCATGTGTCGCTACATCAGCAATTACATGGTGATGACTTTAATCATCGAGTGCAATTCTGTCAATGGGCATTAACAGAGAATGCGTTGCAGTTCTACCTGTTTACCGATGAAGCGGGTTTCACAAACCACGGGGCAGTGAATCTACGGAACATGCATTACTGGTCCGTGGACAATCCTCGCTGGCTCAGACAGGTAGAGCGACAGCGACCGTGGACTGTAAATGTATGGTGCGGAATCATTGGCGACCACCTCATTGGTGCTCACTTCATTGCAGGGGCCCAAACAGCTGCAACATACATCGCGTTTCTACAGAATGATCTGCCAACGTTGCTCGAAAATGCCCCACGGGAAACGCGTCGACGTATGTGGTATCAGTATGATGGTGTACCTGCACATTCCGCAATTAACACTAGGCTGACCCTTGACAGGATGTTCGACGGGCGTTTCATAGGACGTGGAGGACGCATAAATTGGCCAGCCTGTTCTCCTGATCTTACACCTCTGGACTTCTTTCTGTGGGGTACGTTAAAGGAGAATGTGTACCGTGACGTGCCTACAACCCCAGAGGATATGAAACAACGTATTGCGGCAGCCTTCGGCGACATTACTCCAGATGTACTGCGGCGTGTACGACATTCATTACGCCAGAGATTGCAATTGTGTGCAGCAAATGATGGCCACCACATTGAACATCTATTGGCCTGACATGTTGGGACACACTCTATTCCACTCCGTAATTGAAAACGGAAACCACGTGTGTACGTGTACCTCACCCCTCATGGTAATGTACATGTGCGTCAGTGAAAAAGACCAATAAAAAGGTGTTAGCATGTGGACGTAATGTGCTGTTCCAGTCTCTTCTGTACCTAAGGTCTATCACCGTTCCCTTTGGATCCCTACGTAATTCGGTGCTTTCCGATACACACGATCGAACAGCGGAGGAGTAGTACTCAAGCGTCAACTTTAGGTTACAATATCTCCGGATGTAATTAACATTTTACAATGCAACAAACGGCACTGATTACGTATTTGTTTATATGTTCAGATGTGCTAACAAAACTAACGTGGTTCCATTTAAAAAAACGTAGGTTTGTGTTAAAAACATACTTCTGTGCATTTTTGTATGGTTTGTATTAACCAATTACACTAGCCCCTCTCCTCACGTTCGGTCTGTGGAATCGATTTGTCAGTAATTGATGTGGTTTACGAAATATATCCAGCGGTAATGTTAGGGACTCACCCTGTATAGAGCGCTTAGATGGCGCCACCACTCGTCACGTGCTTTCGACTTTAAAACTATCTCTCTCGATTACAGGTAATCGATTGTCACTTCGTTGGTACAAAGTCGACCGCCATATCTTGTCTGGTTTTAATCCTTCTTCTTTCCTATTAAAATTATTTCCGTGCTTGTAGATCTCTATAGCTTCTCTATACATGCGAGTATAATAATGTGAGGTCCTAGCTATCACGTTTGTCTCACTAAATTTTATTTCGTGATCACCGTCTTTGAGAACGTGTTCCGCTACAGCTGATTTGTCAATCTGTCCCAATCTACAGTTCCTTTTGTGTTCCGTTAGGCGGGTATTAACACTCCTTTTGGTTGTTCCAATATAAACCATGCCACAGCTACACGGAATTTTATACACACCTGGGGTAGCTAAAGGGTGTCGTGCGTCTTTCACCGATCTTAAACTTTCACTAATTTTCTTGGTGGGTCGAAAGATTGTCTCCACTTGAAACTTGGCTAAAACTTTACCAATACGGTCCGTGATGTTGGGAATAAATGGAAGAAAAACTTTTCCAGCCGACGGTTGTTGTTGTCGTGTATTTTCGGATACTTTTATAGGGTGGAGTGCTCGATCTATTTCCTTGTCAGTGTACCCATTTCTCTTGAAAGCTGTTCGCAAATGGCTTAATTCATCTTGCAAGTAAATTGGCTCGCAGATGTTATTAGCTCTGTCCACTAAAGTTTTTAAGTCTCCTCGCTTCTGCCTAGGATGATGATTTGAATTCTTATGTAGGTAACGATCGGTGTGTGTGTGTCTTTCCTATATACCTTGTGCCCTTAAGTCCCATCTGCCCGTTTAATAACCAATACATCCAAAAAATATAGTTGTCCATTACTCTCTTTCTCCATGGTGAATTGTATCCTTGGATTGAAACTGTTTATGTGCACCAAAAACTCACTCAGTTCCTCTTCAGTGAGACAAACGTGATAGCTAGGACCTCACATTATTGTACTCGCATGTATAGAGAAGCTATAGAGATCTACAAGCACGGAAACAATTTTAATAGAAAAGAAGAAGGATTAAAACTAGACAAGATATGGCGTTCGACTTTGCACCAACGAAGTGACAATCGATTACCTGTAATCGAGAGAGATGGCACTAGCCAGAGATAGTTTTAAAGTCGAATGCACGTGACGAGTGGTGGCGCCATCTAAGCGCTCTATATAAGTGGGACCACCAGCGCCTAGCAGCCAGTCGCCGACTCACCTCAGAAGATGTTGCCCGCAGCCGGCAACGAAACATCAGGAAGGAGAAGAAGTTTTGTATATGGGCCACGGCAATTCAGCCTGGAAGTTTTAATTAGTGAAGAGGATCATTTATTGTAGAACGGGCTTCAGCATAACTGAAGGAGCCATTTAACAAGAAAAACGTTAAGTGAATCATTACTGAAGTAAAGCTACCCAAGTTAAATCTGCCAAGTTAACCATACATGATGAAGCAGCTGCTTTCAGGATAAGCAGAGCCCTGCATGAGACTTTAGGTGTGAATGCTAGTTGTACACACGAGCCAGTATCGTTAAAAAGTTAAGTAAGAAATTGGCTAAGGTGGAAGCTTTAGTCACAAAAGCAGACAAGGGTAACACAGCAGTGTTAGAATATGGGAAAGATTACAGTAAATGAATGATCCGGTATTTCGATCAGAGTTGCATCAATGAGGTAAGTAACCCCTAAGTAAATATATACACAAAAAGTTCCAAAACGAGTTAAAGTGAAAAACTGATCGTTCTCAGGTTTTATTTGATCCGTCGATCCTTAGAAAAACATAAAGTTAATGTATCTGAGACTTCGCACCGCAAGGTGAACTTTCAGAATTTTTGCAGTTTAACGTCTACATCTAATTCTTTAACGTGAAAATTGCTAAAACCTAACAGGTCAATGAAAATTATTAATAATAACGAATATGTTACGAATAGTGAACTAAATTACATGCTTGATAAAAAACTAAGG
This sequence comes from Schistocerca nitens, assembly GCF_023898315.1. NCBI lineage: Eukaryota > Metazoa > Arthropoda > Insecta > Orthoptera > Acrididae > Schistocerca > Schistocerca nitens. Next base: position 277,363,986 of record NC_064618.1, on the reverse strand, counting down.
CGGTTAATAAATATGGTAAATGTTTTAGCATTAAAAATTGCATCCAAACACAAACAAGTTGATGGATATGGATGAAAGATTTGCACCGAGGGATGTGAAAAATTTGTTTACAAATGTACAACTCAGTCAAACTTTAGGGATAATTGAAGACAACTTACTAGCACACAAAAGAATGACAGTAGTTGATTCACAAATTGTTCCACTTTAGCCTAAGCATCCAATTCTTTACCATTAAGGTGAAAATTTACAGACTGGTGGTGGGTAATTGTCTATCGAGCTTCCTGTCACAAATATTTTTAATAACTTAGCAATTAGGTTTTTTGAGAATTACCCTGGCACGAAAGAAAGAATATTGTCTTATTGACGTTATATACACCGACGGTATAGTTTTACTTAGGCACAGGAAACAATAGCTGAGGTGATTCACAAACTTAATCAAATACATCCAAAACTGACATTCACGCTTGAAGATGAATATTAAAATAGCATTAATTTTCTCGAAGTGCCAGTAAAAAAAAAAGGTTCAAATGGCTCTGAGCACTATGGGACTTAACTTCTGAGGTCTTCAGTCCCTAGAACTTGGAACTACTTAAACCTAACTAACCTAAGGACGTCACACACATCCATGCCCGAGACAGGATTGGAACCTGCGACCGTAGCGGTCGCGCGGTTCCAGACTGTAGCGCCTAGAACCGCTCGGCCACTCTGGCTGGCGCCCGTTAAAAGACCAAGAGTGCCGAAGACAATGGCGCACAGGTTGATTCCGTGTTCCTTGACTTCAAGAAACCATTTGACACCGTCCCGCAATGCCATTTAGTGAAAAAAATACGAGCTTATCAAGTATCGAAGAGATTTGCGACTGGATTCAAGAATTCTTTGCAGACAGAACTCAACACGTAGCTCTTAACGGAACAAAATCGACAGATGTTTTAAAGGTAATTTCCGGTGTTCCCCAAGGAATTTTGATAGGAGCGTTACTGTTTAAAATATGTATAAATGATCTAGTAAAAGCGTCAGATGCTCTCTAAGGCTGTTCGCAGATGATGCGGGTGTCTATAACAAAGTAGAACGCCAGAAGATAATAACGTTTTGCAAAATGACCTCTAGAGAATTGATGAATTGCAGTTGACCCTGAACGTGAATAAATGTAATATATTGTGCTTACATAGGAACAGAAATCGACTACTGTATAGCTATACTACTGATGACAAACCACTAGAAGTAGTATCTGCCGTAAAATATCTAGAAGCGACCTTAAATGGAATGGCCATATAAAACAAACAGTGGGAGAAGCAGATGCCAGACTAAGATTCATAGGAAGAATCTTACGAAGGAAGTGGCTTATAAGGCGCCTGTTCGACCCATTCTTGAATACTGTTCATCTATCTCGGATCCCTATCAGATAGCACTGTTAGAAGGGATAGATCCAACGAAGAGCGGCACGTTTCGTCTCGGGCTCGTTTAGTCGGCACGAGAGCGTTACGGATATGCTCAACAAATCCATTGGCAGTCGTTACAAGAGAGGCGTTGTGCATGACGGAGAGGTTTACTATTGAAATTTCGAGCGAGCAGTTTCCGGAAAGGTTCGGGCAACAAGTTACTTACCCCTACATATGTCTCGCGTAATGACCACGAGGAGAAAATTCGAGAAATTAGATCCAATACAGAGGCTTACTGGCAATCAGTCTTCCCATGCGCTATTCGCGAGTGGAACAGTGTTGGATGACTCAGTTAGTGGTACAGAAAGTACCCTCCGCCACACACAATTAGGTGGCTTGCGGAGTATGATGTAGATTTAGGAGATCGAGTAGAAAACAATTTTAGAGTAACCACGTACTGCGGAACTACTATTGCAAATAAGTGCAGTCATCCACTACAACACAAAAGACCATATTTTTTTCCAACGCTACAAATTGAGTTGCCACAAGCAGACGAAAAAGATTTATGGAGCTACAGACTATTGAAAATATTGTAGCGATCAAAGGTTGTCATAAACGTAATTAGGCGAAGTTACACCATACAAGAAAGAAACTGTCGGCGAAATATTGTTACACACACAATCGAGACGAAAGTAACATTACATTACACACTCATTTAAAGGTCCTGTAACTAACTGCATTGTGGCATGTTTTCCCATGCGGAAAGTTAACGTCCCATTCTGGACAAACAATCCGCTTGGGCATGCTTTGGAAGGCAGGAGCATGTGCCTTGGACAACTACAGTACATTTGGATTATATAAAATTAACTGTCAAAGCGCCTGTACTGGCCGGTCAGGAAGGTTGTTTCAGATACGTTATAAATTTATAATCTGCATTCCAATCGTAGAGAAAATGATTCAAATGGCTCTGAGCACTATGGGACTCAACATCTATGGTCATCAGTCCCCTAGAACTTAGAATTACTTAAACCTAACTAACCTAAGGACATCACACAACACCCAGTCATCACGAGGCAGAGAACCAATCGTAGAGCATTGGGGGAATATTTGAAGGCAAAAAACAATACTTTGGGTGAGATTCAAGATACTGTGAGAGTTATTCACACCGCAGGCAAAGGCACAAAGTTGAATGTACTGGATGAATTAGAAATCTTCTTAGAAATGAAGAGAAACTCACGCAGTTTGCTGAAGAAAACGAATGTAATGTGATTGTTTCTTCCGGTTGTTCGATGATGTATCATAGATAACGATTCTGACCAAGTTATCAGCTAAACTCATAGTAGGCTGCACTTTAAACAGTTGTAAAATGTCAGCAGAAATGTACGTTCCCCATCTTTCCACAGTGAATAGCTTTTAAATGTCTGACGTTCTACCTATGAATATGTACGGTATATATGATCTTTATCTGTGATATGTCTATACCTACAAGGTTGAAGTGTAAACGCAAGCAGTTTTGGAATATAACTAATGAACGTACTGTTTATAGTACTTGGTGCCTCCTGCGGTGCGTTTTCATGTCATGGAAATGGAAATGAGCGTTTGGCGTCATTTGGCGGGAGGCTCCTTACGGGGCAGGTCCGGCCGCCTTGTTGCAGGTCTTATTACATTCAACGCCACATTGGGCGACCTGCGCGCCGGGTGGGGATGAAATGATGATGAAGACAACACAACACTCAGATATCGAGGCGGACGTTTTCATGTCATTATGTGATTAAACAAAGATATCATCAAGGAAGCCTCATTTTAAATCGTGTGGTTGTTTCCATACAGAAATTCATGAAGACTTGCACACCGTGAAAATATGACGCTTATCACTCTCTGTCCCATGTATGTTCTTGGTATTTGCCGTTCTTTTGTAAATAGTGTAAGTAGGCTGTTTAGGTTTATATGTTGGTAACGTCACATAGTGCTCTGTATGAAAATCACTGGCTGTGCTATGTGCAGTCTGTGGCTGGTTGGCATTGTTGGAATATTCGCTATTGTAGCGTTGGGCAACTGGATGTTAACAGCGCGTAGCGTTGTGCAGTTGGAGGTGAGCCGCCAGCAGTGGTGGATGTGGGGAAAGAGATGGCAGAATTTTGAGAGGCTGCTATCTGGACGTGTGTCCGCCAGAAAAAGGAAATTTGTATATATATGATGACTTTTGAACATTATTAAGGTAAATACATTGTTTGTTCTCTATCAAAATCTTGCATTTTCTATGCCTATCAGTAGTTACTGCCTTCAGTAATTAGAATCTTTTAATTAGATGCCAGTATTGGCGCTCGCTGTATTGCAGTAGTTCAAGTAACGAAGATTTTTGTGAGGTAAGCGATTCATGAAAGGTATAGGTTATTGTTAGTCAGGGCCATTCTTTTGTAGGGATTATTGAAAGTCAGATTGCGTTGCGCTAAAAATATTGTGCGTCAGTTTAGTGATAATCAGAATAAGTAAAGAGAGAAATGTCTGAGTACGTTTAGTTTTGCTCAGCTGTTTGAAAATCAAGTAACGTAAGGGGTTTACCAGCACAGTAATTCAAAAATTTTTCTAAGGGCAGGTTTTAATAGCAGATAAATCATTCTATTTGTTGTCATCCCTGTTTCCACGCTGACAATATTTGGTGTTTCATAATCATTGTGCTGCGTGACACAATAACTGGAACTAATTATTCCAGTCTGTTAACCACTATCACATAGTAATCATAGTGAAACACATCAGATAATCTGTTTCACAGCAACCATGTTACTAGGTGCACTAATAAACTTTCGAAACTATCATAAGAGCATACGAAGAGTGCCAGTACTGTAAAAGCAGGGCACGTGAGTGGTGCCTCCAAGGCTGCGCGTCTACAGACACCCTGGCTGTATGCTGTGTGTGCTGTGGGGGCCCTGGGCTTTCGCCTTTACGACAGCCGCCATCCGCAAGATTCTGTGGGTACGGGGCTAGGTGTGCGTCCGTCGTCGAGCGCACTGAGGCCTATCGTATCCACAGAAACGTGTCCGCGGGCCGCTTCGTCAGTCCCCACCCAGTACTGCGCCACGCGCCGCCTTGTTGTCAGGCAGTGTGCCTGACAAGCCGCAAGATACGCGAGCGGCCGGAGTGCTGTGACTAGCATTCCTCACCGCTGCCCAAGCGAGCAGCCAGGCCTGTTACCAGTGCGCCAGAGAAGACATTATTCATTGTAGCAATCACGGTAATAAAATGTTTTACACACACTGCTGTTTCACTGACACTTCAAGTTTAATTGTGTCAGCGACTAGTCAGCTTTAGCGTGGCGAAATAGCTCCGAATGCGAATGGGCTGAGCCGCTACCGCAGGCCCTCCTCTACTGCGGCAGCAGAGGGCGCTCGGAGTACAGAGCTGATGGAGGTGTGCCTCGTGGGTGCACGTGATTGGGTCTGGCAGAGCACGCGTGACCGCTATTGGCATCAGATGGAAGCTTGTAATTCCATTGCTATTAAGCCCATGGGGTGGTACTGACGTGTCATACTGCACCCCTCCCTCCCATCACGTAGCGACATGAGAGAATGATGCTGGGGGAGGGGAGGGGGAGGATCAGTACATAATTGCCATTGTTTGTATCTGTTTTCTATTTCTGTGTTTGTGTCTGTGCCGTAGAATTTGTCGTACGTTGTCATACTCAGTTCGGGGTCGTGTGTTTGTGTCTGTCTCAGTGTAAAGTGACCTGTTCAGGAGTTCCTAGTTCTCCGCAAGCGCACATCGATGTTCGGATGAGAAAAACTGATGGAATTGTTCTAGATATGGCACATGGGGAAATGGATCGTGCCACTTGCAGGATCCATATGTTTTAGCCTCAGTCGTTCCTTGATGTTTTGGAAAAAGGTGTAGATGCTACGCCCCTTTTCTGTCGAATACCATTCTCTCTGCCAGGCATCATTTCACCAGCAGTTTAGTTGGCGCCTCCCTGTGATGTCCTGTGCTGTTAATCGAAGACTGATTGTCCGCGAGATTGCGGAAGAATGTAACATTCCGGTGGGATCACGTCATGAAATCCTGTGAGGAGGAAACGGCCTGAAATGCGGCGAGGCAATTCATGGCTCTTGTATCACGATAACGCACCTACAGATCGATCCCCGTTGGTGTGTGACTACGGCACAAAAGCGAAATGACTGTGTGGCCTCACCCTCCGTACTCTCCAGGCCTGGTCTCCGCGGACTTTCTTTTTATTTTCAAAGTTATACACCCTGTTGAAAGGACGAACTTTTTAACGATAGGCAAAATAAGAGAAAATTCCCAGACAACAGCAAGAGGCGTACCAAGTCTACTTCTGGAAGTGTAAACGGAGTTGGAAGCGAGCTGTCAATTCTGGAGGAGAGTATTTCGAAGGAGACTTGCACAATAAGTGAAAGGTAAGCGTAGAAAAATGTTGTGAAGAAAGTTCCGCAAGTTTTTGAACAGACCTCGTACATTCTCGCATAAGAATCGAGAATTCGGTAGCTGAAGAGCCACAACAGAAGGACTGTGCTGTAGTAAGTACATGTTTATGTGTGTATGTGTGTGTGAGAGAGACAGAGACAGAGAGAGAGAGAAAGAGAAAGAGAGGAGGGGGGAGGGGCGAGAGACAACGCCATTGGTAGCGCATCTCTCCGTTCCGCATCACCATTTTTCTTACGTAACTCCGCCAGCTGCTGCAGTGCCTGTCGGTGACGTCTTCCAGACTTCGTCACCCCTTCCCCTTCCTATCGCCGCCACCTCCCACCCAATCCTGTTCTCCGTAAGACATTCGCCGTCTCGCAAACTTACGAGCACTGCCGGCGACGCTCAGTCGCGAACTACGCTTCTTTCTGGGAACAGTGTTTTACGACAACGGCTCCAGAGGGAAGGCAAGACTGTAAGTGCATCTGCTATCAGAGCAGCTGCTTACCAAAACTTCGGACCGCCGAACTGTATGTCGGAGAATCGAGGACGTAGTCTCTCTGCGACAACACCGTGATACACGAACGCCATCGCTCTGTATAGCTATTCGGATTTTAAAGTACTGCCTATGCACAGTGAAGCACAATTGCTTAAACTTTCTACAAAGAGTTTAACTCTGCACTATACTTGCAGCGTTTTAGGAAGAACGGTGGTATACATAAATAATAATGTACACTACTGGCCATTAAAATTGCTACACCACGAAGATGACGTGCTACAGACGCGAAATTTAAACGACAGGAAGAAGATGCTGTGATATGCAAATGATTAGCTTTTCAGAGCATACACACAAGGTTGACGCCAGTGGCGACACCTATAACGTGCTGACATTGTAACACCATATCTCTAATACACTACTGATTTATTTTGCTTTTGTTTTATTTAATGTTACTTCGTTGAGCTTCTGTAATAATGTGTTTGATTGAATCAATAACACAAAATTGTACACTCTTTTCTTTGTTAAAATTCTGATGTCATGATTTTATTCTATCCAATGTAGTATATCTGTCATTTAAATTCTTCGTCACATTTGGAGGGAACAAAACTTACTATACATAATTGTAATTTCTGTGTGAATAATTTTTTGTAGAAATGTCAATATGTGCAAATTTTCTGTTTTATTTAAAACGTTTGTTTGCTGTTATGTAAATTGCTGATCCCCACTTAGGGTTCTCAGTTATTTAATATGCAAAAGGTGTTGTAGTTCCCCTCGGGAACGGAACTGTGTAGCGCGCGCAAATTGTGGTTGGCCTAGGTAGAAAAGGTGGAACAAGAGTCAGTCAGGGACGAGCTACCAAACTGTGCACTGCCATGTAAAATTTGTATATTGTGTTGGTTCCAAGAGAGGCTTTTTCTGCCACTTTCCAATGCCTCGAATGGATGGATAAATAGCTGGAACGATTCTGGAATTGGTATCCATCATCGCCACCAAGAAGGGACAGAGTCCAGCAATTCTGCCTGCAAATCCGCCTACCAACATGCAGTTGCCACCACATTGCGCAATCACTGTAAAGGAGTACTATAATACGTACACTGAAGGATCAGCTTATTGAGTGTATTAGTGTGCTCAAATATAAGGTAACTTATAACTGAATTTATGTACCTACCTTGATTTTTTTCCCTATCACAACACCTTTCAGGTTCCTCTCCATTTAAACTATGATTACCGAGTGTTCTAGTTTGTGGAAAAAATGGAAGCCTCAGAACATTAAATAACGTTGTTTCATCTTTGGTAAGAAGGGAGTGTTCAGATTTACTGTGGATTTAGTGAAATTGTGGGAGGTAGTAAATGTAATCTTGTGAAAGCCTCCCAAGGATGGAAACAGTCTAATTTAAAGTTTAGTGGAGTTTCAAAGTGTCCTATTTAATCATTTACTTGAAAGTAGAAGATAGTGGTAATAAAGACAATTTGCAATTTCTTTTAAAGATTAAAAGCTCTTAAAATTGAGGCTTATAAAATGTTGCTTAATTAATAATCATATTACTGCCTGTAGTAAATTTTAAAAGGTGAGTCAGTTTCTTGTAAATTTGTCAACATTGTGTCTCACTGTAGTAAAAGTCGTGAACTGCATTTATGGAAAGTTATACATTTATGTTTGCTAAGCACTTGTTTCTTTTGGGTATTGAAAGTGCATATTAATAGTGTAATGAAATCCACAGGTTATCCTTTACCACTATTTATGAAAACAATAATTGAGAAATAACTTGTTAGTGAATTCCATTTAACTTTCATTCTAAACAGAATAATATTTAGTTGAGAGATACTTAACCTGTGACCAGTTCATAATTTTGCAGTGAACTATATTTATAATTTCATGCCAGCTAGAAAAATGTTTGAACAATAATACTGAACCTATGTCCAGTTAATGGTTCCGCAGTGAATGTTAATAGTATGTTATAAAGACCATTCAGTTTGAACAAGCCCTGGAAGTAATAGTGTGTTTCGGTATCTGTTATATTTTTGCAAATAGTTTGTGCTGCTCTAGCTGTTAGCTTCAATCTTACCGTAAACATACCTATGTGTCAGAGTTCATTGCACTCGCGTGTGACAAAGTATAGGTTCCCAGAATGAGATTTTCACTCTGCAGCGGAGTGTGCACTGATGTGAAACTTCCTGGCAGATTAAAACTGTGTGCCCGACCGAGACTCGAACTCGGGACCTTTGCCTTTCGCGGGCGAGTGCTCTACCAACTGAGCTACCGAAGCACGACTCACGGCCGGCCTCACAGCTTTACTTCTGCCAGTATCTCGTCTCCTACCTTCCAAACTTTACAGAAGCTCTCCTGCGAACCTGGAGAGCTTCTGTAAAGTTTGGAAGGTAGGAGACGAGATACCGGCAGAAGTAAAGCTGTGAGGCCGGGCGTGAGTCGTGCTTCGGTAGCTCAGTTGGTAGAGCACTTGCCCGCGAAAGGCAAAGGTCCCGAGTTCGAGTCTCGGTCTGGCACACAGTTTTAATCTGCCAGGAAGTTTCAAAGTATAGGTTGTGTTTATCCGTTAAAGTTACTAATAACTATTTTCTTGAACAAGAATGTTAATCATTCTCTTGCTTAATTAGGCTGGCGACCGTTTTCTTTATTCGTTAAACAGTGCAGATAGGCAAAAATTTTGTTTATTACTGTTCAAATATTTACGCAATTCTGACTTTCATTTCCGATAAGCCACCCCCGTTACGTACAACTCGGTCAACACAACAAAATTCTTCTCAGAGGGTAATACTGCTCTGTTGCTTTATACCATAATTGTTTTAACTGGATAGTTATATTTCACGAACTGCCTCCTACTTTAAGGTTATAGTATAGCAGTAGCAGACGGTAGTGTTATAACATGAGGAAAGTTTCCAACCGATTTCTCATACACAAACAGCAGTTGACCGGCGTTGCCTGGTGAAACGTTGTTGTGATGCCTCGTGTAAGGAGGAGAAATGCGTACCATCACGTTTCCGACTTTAATAAAGGTCGGATTGTAGCCTATCGCGATTGCGGTTTATCATATGGTCGAGATCCAATTATTGTTAGCAGAATATGGAATCGGTGGGTTCAGGAGGGCAATACGGAACGCCGTGCTGGATCCCAACGACCTCGTATCACTAGCAGTCGAGATGACAGGCATCATCTAGGGGAAGTAGCACCAAAACGACTGCTCGCGCTGGTGTGTAGAATGCATGAGTCTGGAGAAATACCATCTGAATTTCGAAAAAAAAGTCATCCACACATTTCCGAAGCCTGCAAGAGCTTACAACTAGCAGAATTATCGCACAGTCAGCTTAACAACTCATGCACCCAAGCTGCTCACAAGAATAATGTGCAGAAGAATGGAAAAGAAAATTGAGGATCTGTTAGATGACTATCAGTTTGGCTTCAGAAAAGATAAAGGGACCAGAGAGGCAATTCTGACGTTGCGATTGATAACGGACGTAAGACTAAAGAGATCTCAAGACACGTTCATGCCGCTTGTGGACCTGGACAAAACAGTTGACAATCTAAAAAAAATGGTTCAAATGGCTCTCAGCACTATGGGACTTAACATCTGAGGTCATCAGTCCCCTAGACTTAGAGCTACTTAAACCTAACTAACCTAAAGACATCACACACATCCATGCCCGAGGTAGGATTCGAACCTGCAACCGTAGCAGCAGCGCGGTTCCGGACTGCAGCGCCTAGAGTAGCAAGGCCACATCGGCCGGCAGTTGACAATCTCAAATGGTGCAAGATGTTCGAAATTCTGAGGAAAATATGGGTAAGCTATAGGGAGAGACGGGTAATAAATAATATGTACAAGAGCCAGACGGAATAATCAGAATGAAAGGCCAACAACGAAATGTTCGGATTAAAAGCCGCGCGGGGTACCCGCGAGGTCTGGGGCGCCTCGTCACGGTCCGTGCGGCTTCCCCCGTCGGAGGTTCGAGTCCTCCGTCGGGCATGGGTGTGTGTGTTGTCCATAGCGGTAAGTTAGTTTAAGTTAGATAAAGAAGTTGTGTAGGCTTAGGGACCGATGACCTCAGCACATTGGTCCCATAAGACCTTACCACAAATTTCCAAATTTCGGATTAAAAAGGAAATCACTACTGTACAGCTACACTATTGATGACAAACAGCTGGACACAGCGTCTGTCGTAACTATCCAGTGCGACCTTTAGTGTAATGACCATATAAAACAGATAGTGGGAAAAGCAGACACCATACTCAGGTTCATCGGAAGAATCTTAACGAAATGTAACTCATCCACGAAAGAAGTGGCGTATAAGGCACTTGGTCGCCCAATTCTTGAGTATTGTTCTTCTATCTGGGATCCCTGTAAGGTGTGACTGATAGAGGAGATAGAGAAGATCCAACGGAGAGCGGCACGTTTCGTCACAGGATCGTTTACCTGGCGAGAGAGCGTTACGGAGATGCTGAACAAACTCCACTGGCAGACGTTACAAGAGAGGTGTTGTGCATCACGGAGAGATTTACTAGTGAAATTTCGGGACAGCACTTTTTAGGAGTCGGACAACATATTACTTCTCCCCACATACATCTCGCATATTGACCACAAGGAGAAAATTCGAGAAATTAGAGCCAATACAGAGGATTACCGACAATAATTTTTCCCACGCACTATTCGCAAGTGGAACAAGGTTGGAGGGATCACATAGTTGTACCGAAAGTACCCTCCGCCACACACTATTAGGTGGCTTGCGGAGTATGATCTAGATGTACATGAAAAAGGTTGTAAGACAGGGATGTTGTCTTTCGTCCCTACTGTTCAGTCTGTACAAAGAAGAAGCATCCTGGAAATAAAAGAAAGGTTCAGGAGTGGAATTAATATTCAAGGTGAAAGATTGTCAATGATACGATTCGCTGACGACTTTGCTATCCTCAGTGAAAGTGAAATTGAATTACATGATTTGCTGAATGGTATGAATTATCTAATGAATACAGAATATGGACTGAGATTAAACTGAAGGAAGACGAAATTAAAGAGAAGCAGCAGAAATGAGGCTAGATTTAACAACGGGGTTGATGGTCACATAGTAGATAAGTTAAAGAATTCTTCTACCTAAGTAGCAAAACAACCAATGACGGATGGAGCAACGAGGGCAGACTACTACTGTCATAAAGGGCATTCCTGGCCAAGAGAAGTCTGCTAGTATCAAACATAGGCCTTGATTTGAGGAAAAAATTTCTGAGAACGCTCGTTTGGAGCACTGCATTGTATGGTAGTGGGACATGGACTGTAGCAAAACCAGAACAGAAGAGAATCAAAGCATATAATATGTGGTGCCACAGATGACTGTTAAAAAATGGGTGAAGTGATACGGTAATGAATCAGGTGGTTTTGCGCAGAATCTGAAAGGAAATGAATATATGGAAAACAATGATCAGAAGTAGGAACAGGACAGTAGAAAATCCGTTAAGACATCATGGAATAACTTCCATGATACTAAAGGAAGCTGTAGAGGGGACAAACTGCAGAAGAGGACACAGATTGGGATACAATCAGCAAATAATTGAGGCCCTAGGTTGCAATTGATACTCTGAGATGAAGAGATTGACCTAAATATAAGGAAGAAATTTCTGAGAGTGCACGCTTGGAGCACAGCATTGTGCGGTAGTCTAACAAGAACTGTGGGAAAACTGGAACAGAAGAGAATCGAAGCATTTGAGACGTGGTGCTACAGACGAATGTTGAAAATTAGGTGAATCGATAAGCTAAGGAATGAGAAGGTTTTGCGCAGACTCGGAGAGGAAAGGAATATGTGGACAACACTGTCAAGAACAAGAGACAGGCCATCTTTTAAGACATCAGGGTATAACTTCCAAGGTACTAGAGTGTAAAAACTGTAGAGGAAGACAGAAAATAGAATACATCCAACCAATAATGACGACGTAGGTTGCAAGTGCTACTCTGAGATGAAGAGGTCGGCAACGGAGAGGAATTCGTGGCGGGCCGCATCAAACAAGTCACATAAATGTCCGATGGGATTCATGTCGGTCGATATGAGCGTCCATATCATTGGCTCGAATTGTATAGAAACCTGTCGCGACCGATTGTGGCCCGGTGACATGGCGGATTGTCGTCTATGAAAATTCCATTTCCAGCTAAAGGCTGTCGGTTGTCTGCTGCTATAGCCAATTAACGTCCAATTTCGCCTCCCTTTCCTAACGGATATGTTCGTCTTGCGTCCCACATTGATTTATGTGGGTATTTCACACATCGTTACTTGTCTGTTAGCTCTGACAACTAAGTCTTCATAACCGCCGATGCTCTCGGTCGATAAGTGAAGGCCGTCGGCCACTACGTTGTCCATGGTGAGAGGTAACGCCTGAAATTTGACACCGTGGGTTTCGGAATACTGAATTCTCTAACGATTTCCGAAATTGAAGGTCCCATGCGTCTAGATCCAACAACAATCCCACGTTCAAAGTCAATTAATTTCCATCGGAAACCTTTTACTTGAATCACCTGAGTACAAATGACAGCTGCGCCAATGCAATGCCCTTCTATACGTTGTGTACGCGATACTACTGCCATCTGTAGATATGAATATCGCTATCCCACAACTTTAGTCACCGTAGAATATGTCTCTCCTAAGAGTCGTCAGACGCATTTTCTCTGGTGTTTTGGCAGATATTTGCAATTTCGTTTTTCAACTGCGTAGCTGGAGTTAACCCAAACAAATTAGTGGTCATACGTCTTTCATATGACTCCCAAAGTCGACGGAAAGCGTCGGTTTGTTTCCCATTATAAACAACATTGTTTTTAAAGTGGAATTTTACGTTCCCATTCGATGTAGTGGTCCAAGGTTAATATGATATGATACTCGTATTATAGACATGCATTAACCGCTGTAGTAAAATTCGAAGAATATCCGGTATTTCAGCAGTAACAGAGCCGTCTTGGCCTGTGTTGACTGCACCACCAACCATGCAGAGCTACTGAGTCGCTGCTGGAGTACTGCTTGTTCTTCATGTTTACTATCCCTACAAAATTGTTAAGGCTTTCGTGACCACTTGTTGACAAACTGTCTATTGGCTTCAGTATCGGGTTCTTCGGGCGACGTTCATCTAATGATTTTTCTGACGTTTCGCTAACACGAGTGACTGGCATTGTCAAAGCTTCACCCTCCATTGCTGGTGGTGAACTGGAGCCGAGCTCGCGGCCGCAGACTATATGTACCTGGCGCGCCAACCTCCGAGGGCTTCTCCGCGGTCATTTCCGGTGCGGTTCTCCTCTTACTATCTGCGACGGTCGTTCCCTGCAGTACGGGAAGCCAGGATCCGTTTACCTGAAGGCTTTCCTCTTTCTTGTTGAAACTGTTCGCGTGTTTTTGTATTTCTACAGAACGACCGTCGCAGGTAGCAAGAGGAGAACCGCACCGGAAATGACCGCGGAGAAGCCCTCGGAGGTTGGCGCGCCAGGTACATACAGTCTGCGGCCGCGAGCTCGGCTCCAGTTCACCACCGGCAACGTGAAGCTTTGGATATGCCAGCCACTCGTGCTAGCGAAACGTCAGAAAAATCATTAGATGAACGTCGCCCGAAGATCCCGAGACAGAAGCCAATAGGCAGTTTGTTTACTGTCCCTGTTAATACATGTGGATAAAACAAATATCAAACGAGACTAATCTGGAACCGCTCTATCGGATGGGAACGTAAAATTCCGATTTAATAATAGTCTTATTAGTAATGGGAAACAAACCGACGCTTTCTGTCGACACCGGGCGTCACAAAACGACACATCAGGTTGTTTGCGCTGATTCTAGATACACAACGCAAAAACGAAATTGCAAATATCTGCAGAAACACCAGAGAAAATACGCCTGACAAGTCATAGGAGAGATCCTCGCTATGTATACAATATCCGGAATGATACTTTGTATGTTAAATTAAAGTTCGACTTCGCGTTTTTCCTGTCTGTGTGTGAAGGCTAAGTCAGGAACTTTGGCACGGTTTTAATTAATGGATAGACTGAATCACGTGGAAGGTTAGTGTATAGAATTTATTACCGCTACGCTAGACATGTCGTCCGGCCGTGCAGTAGATGAATGTGTTTCACAATAACGAAGATAAACAAGTCCTCATACTTCGTAAGATACGCATTTTGGAGCCCATATTCACTGGGATCGTGACCATATCGGTTGGAGTCTTGGTCAGATGAGTGCCGATTTCAATTGATAAGAGCTGGTGGTAGTGCCTGAGTGTGACGCATACCCCACGAAGTCATGCACCCAAGTTGTCAACAAGGCACGGTGCAAGCTGGTGGTCGCTCCATAGCTCTATGGGCAGTGTTTACGTGGAATGGACCGGATCCTCTGGTCCAACTGAACCGATCATTGACTGGAAATTCTCCTGTTTGGCTACTCAGAGACCATTTGCAGCTATTCGTGGACTTCATATGCCTAGACAGCGATGGCATTTTTGTGGATGACAATGCGCCATACGTGCGGCTCCCCCCGTCGGAGGTTCGAGTCCTCCCTCGGGCATGGGTGTGTGTGTTGTCCATAGCAGAAGTTATTTTAAATTAGATTAAATAGTGTGTAGGCTTAGGGACCGATGACCTCTGCAATTTGGTCCCATAAGACCTTCGAAATAAAAAAAGGACTTAAGCAAGGAAGTATTCTATCTCCTGCACTTTTTAATGTTAAGATGGAGGAAATGAATAGGGCAGTTAAAGATATAGTAAAAGAAAAAGACAAAAAGATGATTTTTTGCAGATGATATGGGGTGATAAAGAGGTAGATGTACAATTACAACTTGATGCATGGAAGGAAATAATGAAAAGGTATGGACTAAAAATAAATAAAGATAAGAGTGAAGTAATGTTATTTGGAAGAAAGAAAGGTATCAACAGAAATATTACCCGTCAAAGTGGTAGAAAGTTTCACATATTTAGGGAGTGAAATATCTAGGGATGGAAGAATAACGAACGAAATTAATAGGAGGTTACAGAAGGGAGGCAATTTGTACCAAACAATAAAACACCTGATTTGGAATAAGGAAGTTTCAGAAAAAGTAAAAAAAAGTATAAGAATTATTACTTCCTTCCCTATTGTCACCTATGGTGGAGAAACATGAACAATGACAGAGAGGGACTGGAGCAGACTGCAAACAGGGGAAATGAAATTTCTCAGAGCAGTTAAGGGAAAAACAAGAATGGACAGAGTAAGGAATGTAGAGATTAGAAAGGACTTTAAACAAGAAAGTATGAGAGAAGAAATGGAAAAAAAGAGATTAAGATGGTATTGGCATGTTAAGAGGATGCATGGGCAGAGACTCCCCAAAATTATGGAAGAACTAAAGATGGATGGGAAAAGACCTAGACGGCGCCCAGGAACACGGTTGAAAACGGGAGTGAGAATATCTGTGGAAAGGAGAGGTGTGACCTGGCAGCAAGTGGAGGAAGAAAAGTGGTGGGAGGACCGAGCCAAATGGAGAGGACTCGTCAGCACCCAGACACGGCAGCAGCTGGAGCTGGATCCGTATATACATACATTAATAATAATGCGCCATATCAGCGGGCCGCAATTGTTCACTGTTGCTTAGAAGAAAATTCTAGACAATTTCAGCGAATGATTTGACCTCCCAAACCCCCCGACACGAATCCCACCGAACATTTATGGGTCATAATCGAGTCCTTGCACAACATCCTGTACTGGCAACACTTTGGCATTCGTGGAAGACTGTAGAGGCAGGATGGCTATTTCTTCAGGAGACTTCCAATGATTTGCGAGTCCATGCCACTTCGAGTTGCTGCGTTACGTAGGGCAAAAGGAGATCCGACACGGTATTAGGAGGTATCCTATGACTTTTGTCACCTCAGTTTGTATCCACAGCATTTGCTACTGCTGAATAATTACTATATCAAAGATTAATTACTTGTTTTTAATTGCGTAGCATGCATCGTGCCTTCTGCTATGTTCTGTACTGTGGCTCTAGTTTTTCTGCATTAAGTACATGTTTGATAGCTGTTTTGGTGACTTTATTAATGATAAGAAAACTATATACTACGTCCTCCGAGAGAAATAGGCGATGTGTCTTCTGCGATGATAGAACATTGTAATGATTGAATGAATTGTCTGTGATCTGACAGTCACATGCTACCGTTTTCGTTGAGATCCCTTTGTAATCAATTCGCAGTAGGCGACATGGTGTTGAGTTATTAAAATTTGAATTCTTTAAGAGAAACAAGAATTGCACGCCAATAATGCAGAAATTACCAGTAAAAAGCTGTAACTAATCTGCATTATGAGGAATTTAACATACAAAATTCTGACGCAACAAACGATTTGTATCAGTATTTGAATGTTACACACTTGTTAGCGATATTATTTTTTCCACATAATGCGATGGACAGTTCGCAAGATCTGCACTGCTCATATTAACATCGTATGACGTTTTAAAAAAACGCATTCTACGAAACTGAAAGTTACGTAAGCAAAAGAGAAAAATATTTAAAGCGTAGCTTGTCAAACCAGTTATTGTATGCCTAAACTCCTTATTTCGCCTAATTAGCTGCGGAGGCGAAAAGCGAAATTGACAAAGAAGCATGTCACGTGTCTAGCATACATTAGGAGTAATAAATGAAAAGCAACAGTTTGCTTTTGTTCTACAGTATTACTTTTATTCTGTTAACCGGTTCTCGACTTAGAAGGCCATCTTCAGGCACTTACTGAGTATTGTCACCAAAGAAGTTACAATTTTTGCAAACAACACTGGAAGAGATGTTACACGTCTACATTGAAGCAGAGACATACAGTAATTAAAATCTTTGACAATGTGGTGGTAATGCATTGAGAAAGTAAAAAATTGAACAGTAAATGCATAAAAATGGAACAGACAGGAAGAAACTTTAACATAAAATAGGAAAAGCGTGCCTACATAACAGTTCCTATTAATAAACAATAATAATAAAATAAATTAAAATTCAGGAGGTATAAAACATGGAGAGTGATACACAAACCAATTAAAAGAAGAAACGATTATCAATGTAACTACAGAATACATAAGGAACTTAAGCAATATCAATAAGATAAATAGAAATAAATAAATAAATGCAGGAGAATGGAGGAGTTTACGGGAACATACAGTAAATGCAATCTTTGAGTGTGCTGGTACTGCACTTTTAAAAGGTAAAAAGGCTGAACAATACACAAATACAAAAGGAACAAACAGGAAAAACATTAACATTATATTCAAAACTGTGGCTATCTAACAGTTTGCGTTAAATAAATGAACCAAGAAAAATATAACCAACATTTGATGAGACAACTACAAGAGTTATTAAGCATGGACAGTAATACAAATACCTTAACAGTTGAAACTACAGTCTATATGGAATGCATAGGCAACTGTAATAAAATAAAAGAACTTAATGAATGCAGGAAAATGGGAATATATAGGAAGATTCAGTTAACTCACATCAGACTTCAAGTATAGGATTTGAAGTAGACGAAAAACTAAACGGTAATAACGTAAAGAAGCAAATGAGTTGTTAAGCAAGCGAAATCGGAACTACTTCAAGCAAGAGACGTCTTATAAAAATTAATGGATCTTAAATGCTAGATATCATCGTGTGAATAATGGAGAAACAGTCAACATTCACTTTAGTAAGTGACGTATGTAGATTGCTGTAGAAAAGAATTCACTTCTGCGTTCACGAGGAATTTTTAAAGAAAAAGGATGATTGCCTCATGAAGGAAGCAACAAGATAACTGGATAACCTAAGATAAAGTAAAGGTCGAAAGTTCTCTTTGGAATCAACATCTGTCAAGATAGATGTAATAAGGAATGGGGAAGAAGTTCGCCCTCTTCAGATTAATGTTATACCTACTTGGTTGTAATATTAGTTATGATTCGACTAATGAAATTAAATAGCTTTCCTTACAAAGGCTCCCAAATTAAACAAAAGAATTTGCCCTCGCCTACGTGTCCCCATTTTTAAATTGGAAACGACGTTAGCCATCCGAACTAATTTGTCTTCTGAACTTGCTACAGGAATTTTAATTTGTCTTAGTTCGCCCCAGTAAGCAGGACACTGCATCTGGCGTGCAAATATTTTCAAGAGCTGATTATCTGCTGTGGCTTTTTCCATTACTGTATCTCCAGGGAACACTGTTATTTTGGGGATTTCTGTTAGAGTATTTTGCCAAGCACACACGAAAACATCACCTTGGAACTGTCTTGCTCTATGGATGATAACAACTGAGTACCTCTGGGAGATTGTCTTAAGTGTACACGTGGAAATAATTAATAAGACTCTTAGGTGAAGCAAAAGAAATTCATCATTCCCCAGGTACGCTTTGGCAGTGTAAATCATCAGTATAAAAATAAAATTATCCAAAGAATTCATCACGGTTTACATAAGTTTACCTTTTCGTTTTATGCCAGTGAGTGAAGAAAAGCATGTTCTGCCTTATTGCTACCAGCAACAGCTTTCGGTCCACGATTTGAGAAACATGTGCCACCTAAGTCAAGAGTGAGACAAATGAAAGAATACTACGCAGGCCATCGCTTACAGGAAACTCTTACGAACTGTTAAGCATAGCTACTCTGTGTGGGTCACTACCAAGTGAATCTGACAGTCGTTCAAAGATTTGTTTTGGAAAGAATGACATTTCGGTTTTAATGGAGACGTCGGTGATCGTTGAAATTATTTTAAAATGGTTTATAGTTCGGGACAATCAGATTCTGCAAAAAACGAACGGTTTCTGCCGTCGTCAGCCATCTTTGGATCTACAACATAGACAACAATGACAATGCGTTCAAAACTTGGCACTGAAGCCATACAGATTAGATAAAAATTAAATAATATGAAAAAATCACAGTTGCATCTTATCGTATGACAGACTGTATTTTCAACGTTCTAATTTTGACGTAATTTTTATAGCTCCACCTTAAACAGTTGAATGTGTTTTCATTATTACCTATCTAGTATATGGTCAGCAGCGTCAGAAACTGGTAGATTTCTTGCAGAAATTTTAGGCGATTGTGCAGGAATCCAAGCAATTTAAAAAGTATTTGTATATGTTGCTACATAAATTCTAGTTGGAGATGCTACATATGACTGATTTGAGGTGTTCCACCACGAATTCCTCTTTTGTGCCAAGATTTTCATCTCCGGATAACAACTTCTGTCTTCTTCTACAGTTTTAATCTTCCAAAACTCCCTCTACTGCGATTGATGTAGTTTCTTGATGAGTTATGTGCTACCATCCTTTCCTTTCTTCTAGCCAATGTTGTCCATATCTTCCGTTCTCTGTCGATTCGACGGAATACCAACACGTTCCGTATCAGTACATTTAATTTTCAACATTCTCCTGTAGCACCACATCTCAAAAGCTTCGATTCTCTTCTGTTCCGGTTTTCCCACTGCCATACAATTCTGTGCTGTAAATCCACCACCTCAGAAATTTCTTCCTTAAATTTACCCCTATGTTTAATATTACTTGACTCCTTTTGATTAGAAATTCCCTCATTACCTGTGCTAGTCTGCTTTTTATCTCCTTCTTGCTATTTTGCTTCCAAATTATAAGGTTTGCTTAACTTCGTGTACTTCGAGGTCACTAATTTTGATGTTAAGTTTATAATTATTCTTATTTATGTTATTCCTTATTACCTTTGTATGTTCCTGTTTGCTCTCAATCCATATTCTTTACTCATTAAATTATTCATTTGATTCAACAGGGCACGTAATTCTTCTTCCCTTTGACTGAGGATAGCAGTGGCGTTAGCGAATCTTATCGTTGATGTCTTTACGGGAGAATTTTAGTTTCACTCTTGAACCTTTTTCTGTCATTGCTTTTTCTTGCATTGACTGAACAGTAGTGGTTCGTACTTTTTGATTCGACTACTTCGTTTTTGGTCTTCCATTCTTATTGTCCCTCTTGGTTCTTGTACATATTGTACAGTACCCATTTTTACCTACGGTTTACCCCTACTTTTCTCAGAATTTCGAACATCTTGCATCATTTTACTTTGTCGGACTCTTTTTCCAGGTCTACAAATCGTATGAACTTGTCTTGATTTTTCTTCATTCATGCTTCCATTATCAAGCGCATCAGAACTACCCCTCTGCTTCCTTTTGTTTTGCGAAAGTCCAACTTATCTAACAGATCCTGAACTTTCCTTTCAATTCTTCTGTATATTATCCTTGTCAGTAATTTGGATGCATGAGCTGTTAAGCTGATTGTGCGATCATACACACACTTTTCTGCCCTTGCTATACCTAAAATATCGAACTGGTGCCAACAAAGCAAGACAGTAGAAAATCTTAACTAAAATAAGACGAATAATATCTATGGAATATAACTGAAAATTCGGTTTATGGTTACACTATTAGAGCAGATTTTTGTACTAAGACTGGATGTTTCTACAGGAAGTGCTACGAAATCCGCCGGCCGCCGTGGCCGAGCGGTTCTAGGCGCTACAGTCTGGAACCGCGTGACCGCTACGGTCGCAGGTTCGAATCCTGCCTCGGGCATGGGCGTGTGTGATGTCCTTAGGTTAGTTAGGTTTAAGTAGTTCTGAGTTCTAGCAGTTAAGTCCCATAGTGCTCAGAGCCATTTGAACTATTTTTCCTACGAAATCCAGATAAGTAAACTTAATTTGAACAGCTATGGTACTTGTGCAGTCCTAAAGCATCGTCGCGAAACGCCATCAAGAAGGCACTGACCCGCACGCCAATGGAAGAAGCTGGCAGCGCCACAACTCGAAGAAGACACAGTTCAGCGTCTCCCGTCAACAGCCTCCCATCGCTGGTCTGGCTCACTTCGGTCGCATACTTCGAGAGCATCAGTGCTGAGGTAATAGGAAGAGTAATAGCAGGTAAAGTAATTCCGTGCACGAGGCACAGAAAGCACATCAAGCACCTCATAACAGTATTTTAAAATATGTTTCTTAGCTTTTTAGAAACAAAGTGTTCAGTTAATCTTAAAGTGTTATGTACATATCAATTTGAATTCCTGTCACCGGCCATCGCAATTTCGATCCTCCCTTGTTTGTTTAGGTGCCGAATCCTACAGTAGTACACACAACATTGACTCCGCGGATAACAGAGCAACGCTACGTTCGCTCTGCGCCACTACGTCACATCACGTCACTAATATTTCTCTTTTCTTTCAGAGGAACATTACCACTAATTGTTTTCTTTCTGGCAGACTAGCCGCAACGCTTCCGCTGGTTGTGTACTCGTATCTGCACTGCTTAAAATTTCTTGTGGCCTTCCTCTCATTAACATGGCCTCTAACCCGCCTGCTACACCACCTGCGCCTATGCTTCTGGCGTTGATCTAATGCAGTTTATTCGGTTTCAGAACCACCAGACATCGCAGTTGATCACGGCTGTGCAGCAGCTCATTAATGCCCAAGTCGCTGAAACATCACCTCCGCCACAACAGCCAGCTTCATCTACGGCACCAACTACGTGCAATCAACCATTCCGAGCCGTCAGTGATCAACAAGAGGACTAGAAAGAGTGGTACACTCAGTTCGGTGCTCATTGTGCTACACATAAAGACTGTGAAACTTTATTTCTTGTCAACGGCTGACACAGGAGTTTACCGCCTCGCTCAGAAGTTATTCCCAACTAGAAGGCCGGAGTTGCTAGATTTTGACGGTTTAGTTTCCTCCCGCGTTAAGTATTACAGGAATCAGGTACAGGCTGCTGCAGCTCATTACAAGTTCTTTCGATCGTGGAAAAAGCCAGAACAGATATTCCGTCGTTGGGTCACAGAACTTCAGAGTTTGACACGAGTGTCGTTTCCAAAGTAACTGTGGCAGTACTATAGTGAGGTAATGATTCGTTATGTAATTACGTACAATGTGCCAGACAGTAAGATTCGTGAACAAATTCTCAAACATTCTGATCCTACTTTGAAACAAGTGTTACAAATTATTGAACGTCAGGACTCGTGTGAAAGTGTCCTGGAAAACTTTGAGGTTGCTCCTGTCTGCAGTGTAACGGAAAGTGACAAACAGGTAAAGCCTTGTGACAGACCACCGCGCGCAAACAGGCCACTGCACCGTGGACGGAGTAAACAAGTATCACCGCGTGTGTCTGCTGTGAAATCTTGTCCCCGCTACTTTTACACAGATAAAAGACAAAACTGCCATTCGCGGAACGCTACTTGCTTTGCTCGTGGAAAGCCAGGTCATGTACGGTCTGTGTGTTTGCAACAGAAAAATAAATCTACCCACGTTCGCTCTCGTAAGCGAGGAGCACCTTCTCATTCACTGAATGTATTTTTTTTTAAACCAGCTACCGGTACTACCAAATTCAGGATGTGCCTTCAGCCGGCCGGAGAGGCCGAGCGGTTCTAGGTGCTACAGTCTGGACCCGCGCGACCGCTACGGTCGCAGGTTCGAATCCTGACCCTGGCATGGATGTGTGTGATGACCTTAGGTTTAAGTAGTTCTAAGTTCTAGGGGACTGATGACCTCCGCTGTCAAGTCCCACAGTGCTCAGAGCCATTTGAACCATTTTTTGTGCCTTCACCCCGCTCAACAGCCCGCAGCTCGTGGTCTAGTGTCTGCCGGCACGGTAGGTCGGCGTGCTCGGTCATAGGGTTAGATGCCCTCTGTAATAAAAAAGCTGAGTTAATCGACCAACGATGAACTTCAACAAGCGTCATGGGACGTCCACCCAGAACAAATGTAGCGAACGAAAACGAACAAAATGAGATAAAAAAAGTGGCTAGCGTTGCTGCCTCGGGATCACGGGGTCCCGGGTTCGATTCCCGGCCGGGTTGGGGATTTTCCCTGCCAAAGGACTGGTTGTTTGCTTTGTCCTCATCATTTCATCATCATCATCATTCTTGACAGTGGCTAGATAGGACTGTGTAAAAATTGGGACTTCGCACGGGCGCTGATGACCGCGCAGTTGAGCGCCCCACAAACCAAACATTACCACCATCACCCCACTCAACTGCTGTGCAACGACGGTCAAAAAAACTGTTTGTCAACTTTACTCACTGCCGGACGCTGTGTGCGACTTCAGTTAGAAACCGGGGCTTGCGTTACATTGCTTAATGGTGCCACTTGTGAACAGTTGAGTTGGGTTGGGTTGTTTTGGGAAGGAGACCAGACAGCGAGGTCGTCGGTCTCATCGGATTAGGGAAGGATGGAGAAGGAAGTCGGCCGTGCCCTTTCAAAGGAACCATCCCGGCATTTGCCTGGAGCGATTTAGGGAAATCACGGAAAACCTAAATCAGGATGGCCGGACGCGGGATTGAACCGTCGTCCTCACGAATGCGAGTCCAGTGTCCTAACCACTCCGCCACCTCGCTCGGTGTGAACAGTTGAGTTCGCCACAGTTGATAAAATCTTGCACGCAACTTACTGTATATAACGGTCACGAAATTCCGGTACGTAGTATATATAGCTTGCCTGGCACATTCCCATCTCACACCAGAACAGTGACATTTACAATTTTGCCTTCGCGAGACTGTGAAAATATTTTTGGGGTTAGATTGCTTTGATTTTTTTTATCTTCATATTCAGAACAACGTACTTTCTTTTTCTGTTTTCAACCCAAAAGTCAGTGTTATTCAATTGATTGAGGAGTTTCCTGAGTTATTTTCTGAAGGACTAGGCAGAGCAAATAATTTTGTGGTATAGGTTACAATAAAGGACAATCCGCAACCTAAGTTTTTTCTGGCGCGTCCCGCATTAGAGACAACGTTGCAAGTGAACTTAAAGAATGGCAAGACAATGGTGTTGTTGCTCCCATCCAGGCTAGTCAATGGGCTTTTCCCTTAGTAACCTTAACAAAGACTTCTGGAAGACTTCGCCTTTGTCTTAATTTTAAATTCATTTTGAATCCACAAATAATAATTGGTTCTCATCCGTGGCCTCGCCCTGAGGAATTAATGGTCGGGTTTGATGCAGGCCGCTATTTTTCAACAACTGACTTACGCGATGCGTATTTGCAAATTCCGCAAGATGAGGAGTCTAAGAAAGTGTATGTGGTCAACACACATTTATGATTGTTGAAATTTTAACTCTTCCCCTTTGACAGTACTTCTGCACCTGCCAAATCCCAACTCTTAGACTCGCTTACTGCAGAAGTTACATTCTGTTCAGATTACATGGACGATATTCTGGTGTCAGGACGTACACATCAGTAATCTTCGTACGCTTTTTCGAGTACTTTCAGATGCAGGTTTGGTCGCCTGGACAGATGTGCCTTTTTCAGATTGAAATTCAGTATTTAGGTCTTAACAGCCAAGATGTTCATCCCCTTCAGTCACATTTGCTGACCATCCGGGACCTCCTTGCCCCTCTGAACGTGACAGAACTGCCGTGTAGTTATCGGGGATTTGACGTATTATATCCGGTTTATAACGAACGCAGCCCAGATTGCGGCTCCGTTACATCATTCACACCGGTAGAATGTGCCTTTTATTTGGACCAAAGAGCGTCAGGATGCGTTCCAGAAACTTAAAAATGCCTTGTTGAATGACAGATGCCTTCTTAATTTCGATCTCGCTAAGCTTGTGGTTCTGGCTGTGGACGATTCTTCATATGGGATCGGAGCTGTGCTCTCGTACTGATTTGGTTCACAGGACAGGCCGATTTCTTTCGCTTCCAAGTTATTGACCATAACTCAGTGTAACTATTCACAAATCGAGGAGGCGCTCGCTGTTACTTATGGGGTGATAAAGTTTCACCATTATCTGCTTGAGCGGAAGATTAACGTAGTGACAGACCATAAGCCACGCCAGTCTATGTTTCATTCTTCCAAGCCTGTTCTGCGGTTCACGGGTCAGAAGCTGCAACATTGTGCTTTGTGAATGTCACAGTATCAGTACGAAATATTGTACGGGCCCACGTCGAAGTATGCAAATGCTGACGTCCTTTCTCGCCTTCCTGTTGGTCCTGATTCTGAATTCCACGCTATTGCCGCATCTTGTTGTCGAACCGATGCGCAGAATACTGAAATTTTACAGAATTTTTACTGCGCAATAGGAAAATTGCACAGGCCACAGAAGCAGAACCTGACTTTTTGTTGCACTACATCCGTGCTGCTTGGCCTCTTTTACTGACAAAAAAACATTCAAGGAATTGTTTTGTGAGCCGATAATTTGCTTGTTAGGATAGCCTCTTTGTCCAACACGGTGTGATTTTATTGCGATTCTGGACAATCGAGTGTGCTTATTCCTAAAGTGTTGCAAAGTATGTGTTGCGATTGCCCACCAAGGACATTGGGGAATACATTTAGCGCGCCAGAACTGTACTTGGGCGAGCGTGGACGCCCTTATTGAACATATGACGTCACAGTGTCGCGCTTATGCTGAAACTCCATCGGCCCCGCCCATAACGTTTTCATCTTGGTCACAGTCATAATCGCCGTGGCAGCAAGTGCATATTGTCTTTTCTGGTTCTTTTGGAACACTCATTGGCTTCTGGTTGTGCACTCTTTTAACAAATATCCATTCGCAGTGCCCACGAACTCGATTATGACGAGTAGCACCATTCAGGCTTCGTTATCTATTTTCTGCTAGGAAGGTTTGCCTGATGTGTTGCTTACAGACAACGGATCACAGTTTACGTCTCATGACTTTGAACATTTTGTGCAGCCAATGGTATCACTCACCTTACCAGAGCTCCGTTTCATCCTCAGTCGGATGAACGTTTTGTGCAGCCAATTGTATCACTCAACTTACCAGTGCTCCAAGGGATCACCAATTTAGTATTGGAGGGCAGCGTGGAGGGTAAAAATCGTAGAGGGAGACCAAGAGATGAATACACCAAGCAGATTCAGAAGGATGTAGGCTGCAGTAGGTACTGTAAGATGAAGAAGCTTGCAGAGGATAGAGTAGCATGGAGAGCTGCATCAAACCAGTCTCAGGACTGAAGACCACAACAACAACAACCAGTGCTCCGTTTCAGTCGAATGGAGAAGCTGAACGATTTGTGCTTACGTTCAAGCGACAGGTGAACAAAATACGTGCCTCCCACACACGGGAGCAAGCACTGCTGCTCTTCCTCGCAAGGTACCGCTCCCAGCCCCACCGCACGCTGCTCCAGTTGCTGCAGCCACCGCAACGCACGGCGCCTGACACGCTCCACAAATATCGATTTGCGCCTAATGCGTATATTCTTTCCAGTGCTTTTGCTCGCACCAGCCTGTGGCAGAGAGGGACGATTCTTCGGAATTTGGGTGCTTGTGTATATTTAATTAAAGGTCCTGCTGGGTTGCTGCTTCGCTATCGGAAGCAGATTCGTGCTTTTCGATTGCGAGACTCTTTCGAAAGTTTTCTGTCCCCAGATTCTCGTCCTACCGGGATCTTGTGGCCGGCGCGGCCTTCCCCGGCTGCCTCCTCGGCTCCGTCTGCTGAACGGATGGAGCCGGAGCCATCGCCTTCGCCGCCACAGAGGCTCAACTTCCCAGTGGTCGTCCCGGCGCCCGCCATGGACCCGGTGCCATCTTATCGTCGCCGCCGCCGCCGTCGCCGCTGCCACCATCGGTGCGCCTTTTCGGGGGTTACCCGGTCAACGTTCCACTCGGACCGCAGGACGGATGTTGGGACGCGGCCGGTGGCTCGGCGTCGTTTCCTAGATCCGGTTCCCGGTTCCTCACGACTCCAGTCCCCCCCACCCCCCCCCCCCCCCCCCGTATCGCGAGATGGCTTCCTACACGATAACGATGCGGCCTTTTTGGGAGGGGGGGGGAGGAGGGGAGGAGGAATGTGCAATCCTGAAACATTGACTGCACACCACGAAACAACATCAAGAAGGCGCTGACCTGTGCACCAGTGGAAAGAGCGGGCAGCGCCACACCTCCAGGAAGATAAGAGTTCATGTGATGTCGTCAGTCATACCACCACACCTCCGCCTGAGAGATCGATCCGCCGGATGCGATTCTCTCGATAAACGGAACAGAAGAACGGCTGTGCTAGCCAAAGAGTACACAGCCAGTCGCAGTACTTATGCTCGGCGCGAGGCTCCGCTAGGCCACTTCATGTGTAGCAGGTGAGAAGTGCAGTTGTGGCAATCTACAGTTCGTAGCCGCGCTCAGTGGTCAGCCAGCGCCGCAATTAGTCGTCGTTTGCAGCTCAGTCATTGTTGCTATCAAACCTTTGTAGCTCTGTTCCAAGTTAGTCTTCAGATTCACCAGATTCGACATTCAAGATTACGAGAGATTAATTCGTCACTGCAAAATTTGTGGCTTGTAAACTATGTCATTCCACAGACGCTTAGTCTAGTCGCGTCTTCTATAATTGTCAACTAACTGATCATGGATTACAGCAAAGTTAAGTAATAAATACTTTCTTATTTTGTACTCCTGCTAATTAATTGTGTTTTCCTGTTGTAGCTACCAAGCAGTCTTGGCATGGTAGAACCCACGTTTCCACCTCGCTACCTCATATTTGCCACCTCACGTTGATGTATGGTGGAAGGTCAAGAGCCATCAGTTCAGTGCCCATCGTCAAGACTGATTTAATAAGCAGCCCATCCTGGTTGGGCGCAGTTCGGTTGGAGATTTGGAGAGCATCATTACTGAGTAATAGGAAGAAGATACTTAACCTGCCTTCTGCGAGTAATAGATCGTAAATATCATTCTGGATTCGTGCCACCGGCCATCGTATCTTCGCTCCTTCCCTGTTTGTGTCGGTGCTGACTCACACAGCCGACACAGCAGAACTTCAACTCTTTGTATGTCCATCCTTGTGGCTGGAGAACTGGGGGACTTCGGCCGTTCACTAATGTAAGAAAGTTAAAAACCTACAGCCGTCCTTATGATGTAATTTATCGTGTAGCTACCAGTTTCGGCGCTTCATTGCACCATCTTCAAGCCTTAGTTGATGCTGAAGGGGTTATGACGATCCATATATGCGATGCATCAGTTGATGATTGGAGAGACACCATAGTTACAGGTAGTCTGCGTAAACCAGTTATGTTGGTTATTGATGCCTCGTATATATGGATCGTGATAACCTCTTCAGCATCAACTAAGGCCTGATGATGGTGCACTGAAGCGTCGAAACTCGTAGCTACTCAATAAATGACATCTCAAGGACATCTGTAGATGTTTCATTTTCTTATAACAGTACTTGTTCCCTAATTTTAGGTACTACAGAAGAGAAAATAAAAGAAAAAAATAATGAGATTTCTAATGATAATCTTCTCCTGTACTTGTGAGTTTCCTAAATACGAAAAGTTTCGTACTCCAACACCTAGCGCCCAAGAAACAGCGTGCTTCTTGTATAATAATGTAGAATAATAATTATAAACTATCAAGCTAGTTGCCATTTTAAAAACTATCTTTCAACGTGCTTCGTTACAAGACAGTAAACTGACAGATTAAGACTTCAGAAATTGAACTACAACAGATAGAGAAAACAAATTTATGGTAGAGTTTGGCTAAAAGAAGGGATCGCTTGATAGGACACATCCTGAGAAATCAAGGAATTGTCTGTTTGGTAAAAAAGGAAAATATGTGGATGAAAATTATATAGAGAGACCTGGATACGAACACAATAGCCAGATTCAAATGGATGTGGGTCACAGCAGGTATTCAGAGATGAAGCAGCTTCACGGTGTAGACTAGATGGAGAGATACATCAAACCAGTCTTCGACTGTAGACCACAATATTAACAACATTACTGTATGTTCCTAGTCTTTATGCTTTTGTACTAAGTATTTTATCTACTAACTGTCTTAATATTTTGTAGCCTCTTAAACCGAAACACGTTGAACTGTGAGCCATAATATTTTGTGATGTCTCTCAAGGTGAACAAATACCGAACACTATCAGATAAACTAATCATACGGAGTTGGTATTCTTGAGACATATTTAGTCTCACTTTTATCTACGTTAATGGTGTAGGCTGAAGCAATGAACTGAGACTTGTTCTAGACGAGGATTCTAACCCAGGCCTCCTGTTTATTAGGCAGATGCGATATCCATTGCGCCAAACTGGCACTACAGCTACCACTGCTGCACGGAATAACCTAGCACGTCTCCCAAGCCTACACAAATTCCAATTGATGCCTCAGACCATTACTGATACCCTTATATGCTGGCATCAGCTTATAGAGGCTCTCCAAAACTGGAATAACACCTTAGAATTAGCGAAATGGGGTTAATATTGCCTGTACCTCAGGCCACCTTTATTTACAATAATGATGTACGTTGAAGCAATGACCTAAAATTTGTACCAGCACTAGTATTTGAACCTGGGACTCCGGCTAACTAGGTATTTTGTGCAGCTGTGGCAGCTGTAGTATCAGCGTTGTGCAGTGGATAGCTCATTTGCCAAATAATCAGGATACCTCGTGTTCACATCCCATTGCTGGTACAAATTATAGTTGATTGCTTCAAATCACATCATTATCGCAGGTAAAAGTGAGACTCAGTGTCTCAGGAATATCAACTCTAGTATACCACCTATCACTGAGGTACAGACAGGATTAATCCTATTTAGACCATTGCTAAGATGCTGTTTCAGGTTCGGACAGCCTCTGCAATACTGATGCGAGTTGATAAGGGGAATAATAGTAGGCTGAGGCTTGAATTGGAATTTGCACCGACGAGAGAGACATACTGGAGTATGCCGTGCAGCACTTGGAGCCGTACTGTCAGTGTGGCGCAGCGGATAGCGCATCTACCTGATATGCAGGAGACCTTCTTTCGAATCCCAGCGCCACTACGAATATAATTCATTGCTTCAGCTTTCATGAGTATCAGATAAGCTTCTGTAGGAAAAGTACAGAGATATGCAGGCTTTTATGCTAAAAAAGAAAGCAAAACGTATTAATATGATTTAGATTGAGCCGTGCTGCGACTCGCGTTGGTGCTGTTTGTGGGTTTCCGCTCTTTGTTGGAGGTCAGACAGTATCGTTTAGTTGATATGGTTGCGGTTGTTTGTCTTCTTCTCGTTTCGACTGGCACCACTCGGTTTCGTAAGCGTTGCCTGTCCGCTAGTGGCAGCAACGGCGGTTATCGATATGTAGTAACAGTTGCCCTGTCTTTGGGGAGACGTCGTTGTTTTTCCGGGTCGTGTGAGTGGGTCATTTCGGCTAGTGACTCATGAGGAGCCAGGTCCGCGCAGTGTCAAACACGCCGGGACCGCTGGCGGCACGCATGGACTGCCGGATGGAAGGGCTGTGGTCACGAAGGTGCACGACCTCGTCGTAAACCGGATCCAGCAGGCTTTAAGATGAGTGCATTACACCATTGTGATATCTCGCGATTCTCCAGTGACTTGGGTTCCTGCTGCTGCTCCTGGTGTCGCCGAGGCGAAGAGCAGCGAGTGGAGTGCGACCGTTTGGCGTGTCTGTGTTTTGACAGCTTTCTTGATTGTAGGCTGGTTGGTGATACTTCTACTCTGGTGGTAGTGGTTCCTTCCTCTTTCCGGGCGCTCTAAACACTGTATTCTGGGGACGTAGTGCATACCGCCGGTTCCGGCCTTGGTGCATTGTTCCATCGTAGCATTTGGTTTATCGGACGTCAGGTAGCTTCAGCAAGATTATCATTGCTCATTCGTTAGACTGCCACTAGTCTGAGTTACCATCTTGTGAAGTGAATGCAACTCTTGGCTGCCTGTCTCATCGCTCGTGAAAGTGTTTGAACTATTTCTCCAAAACAGCAAGACTAGAAGAAAGTCTGCCCTCTCGACCCGGAAAATAGATAATCACCACAGTAGCTGCCGCTGCTGTTGTCAAACAATAGGAGCATTACTGCTAATTCAAAATGACCTTTGTCGGGTCCTGAAGTAAAATCAAAAGCAAAATCCACATCTTTCGTCGACACTTCAAGCTCTGACACTCCAACAGCAGGTGTATGACGTGAGTCTTTGCTGTCAAGTAACGAAACAGTTGATGACCGCATGAAACCTTTTTGTGCCTCACGCAAAGTAAAATTTCCCCTCACTTTGAAAAGTGGATAATGTCTTAAGTTCAACCTAAGTTGCATGGAGAAATATTTTTGGTTAGTATACTATCCCAAAGAGTGCCTTCCGTAAGTACTGTGCCTTTTTTCGCTAGCAAATTGTTGGAGCTCTAAGTGGAAGCATGTACCTGAATATTTCAACATCCATGTGATCAACGCTTGTCATAAGGCTGCTGTAATCAGTGGTGACAATTTTATTCACATGATGATAAACAAGACAAAAGCTATAAAACACTGCCTAGACTAGGGCTTCGTGTGGAAGGGGGGGGTGGGGGGGGGGGGGAGAAAACAAAAACGCATGGTCCCTATTATCGAGGCGGAGTTTTTCTGCCGACGTCAGGAGATAGCATTAAAGGGACATGGGAACTTCTGGCCTACTGAAATTGACAAACAAGATTATAAGAACATGGGTAACTTTCGCGCCATTCTAAAATAACGCGTGGAAGGTGACGAAAACCTACGAGCAAGTTTGGAAGGAACTGGTAAACTGGACATCTACTTTAGTGCCGAAGTCCAAAATAAGACCATCAGTTGCATGAATAACCAACTCCTGGGAAGGATTTCGCAGCGCATTAATGTTGCCAAAGGTTTCAAGGTTTTTGCGGATAAAACTGTTGAGTTGCTGGAATAGAGCAACTTTCTCTTTATTCCCTGGATCTCAAGATTTGATGAAGATTACCTGCAATTGGTTCCAGTGTTTTATGTGACTGATAAAGGATTAGATGAGCCTATAACTGAAAACTTTGTAAAATTTGGTCTTCATGTTTTATTTTTACGACAGGGCTATGACGGTATCCATGTCTGGAAAAGCCCGTGGAACTAATGCATTCATACCCATTAACAGTATATTCTCATTGTGCAGCTCATAATTTCAATTTGGTAGTCATCAACACATGCAACATTCCAATAATCAGGAACTCACTATGAACACCAGAAATGGTACGTAATTTCTTTGGGCCACCAAAGTGTGGGCAGGTATTAAATGATGCCCTTGAATCATTAACCAATGTTGGAGTCAGAAGTTTGAAGCGTACCCATACCCACTAGATGGATGAACATCTTTGTAGTGCACGAGGCTTCAAGGAAGAATATGGATGTGTTGTTTCGGCCCTGGGGAAGGATCGAGCATTTGACAACAAGATCACATCTCATGATGCCATGATTCTGTTAGTAGCTATTACCAAGGTAGATTTTGCCGTCTGCTCGTTTACATTTACTAAAATCCTTACGCTGGGGAAGAGGGAGGCGCGAGAAGGGGGAGGGGGAAGACCATCTGTTGTCAGATACAGCGCCAAGATATAGATTTTGCAGATTTAACATTTCCGGGAATCTCTAAAGGGAATTGCTGGCAATGATAGAAGATGCTGATGATACTTTCAGCCGGCTTTTCTTAGAAGCCAAGGAATTAGCTTCGCGCCAATGGTGATGAAATCAAGCAACCACGCATTTCTACCAAGCAAGTCAGGATACCGGTAATGATGTTGAAGGTTACTACAAGGTGTCTGTGTTCACACTCTTTCTAGAAGCGTTCATTAGTTTAGTGCAGGATCGGTTATTGACAAATTGTGCCCCTATTAACAGCTTTGTCTTCTGCCACGAAAAACTGAAGATATAGGTACGAAACTCCATTCATTTTATGCAATAGACCCATTAATCACGGATTTAACAACGACAGCGACTGAGTTGGAACTCCCACCAACATCTGAGTCGACTGGAGCTGTTATCTCTGAACGCAGTGGAAGCTTTGTCTGTCTGCGACCGTCGGATCAACCGTAATGTGTTTCAGTTTCTCCAGCTCGTGGCAACTGCACTATTGACAACGGCCACGAATGAGCGTAGTTTCTTTGCCCTTAAGAGAATCAAGTTATACCTAAGGAATACAGCTAGCAAGGCACATCTGGGTTGGCTCCCAAGATGACAATTCATGGAACAGAAAGGACTGTTGGACAAACTGTGATAAATGATGTGGCAAAAGAAAGATACCGCCGTCTTCCTTTTGTACCTTAAATTTCTACTAAATTGTTTAATCATTTACTCTATTTATGTGTATTAAAGTATCAGACAAAAGCAGATTCGTGTACTTCAAAGTACAGGGTGACAATTATTGAACTATATGAAATAAAATCGTCATAACTTTTGAACGGTTTGAGTTAGGACGTTCAAACTGCACGGTGGCTCGGGGGTTGATGGGAATTTGTCTGCGCTTGCGCACGTGCGTTGTTGTTGTCGGCCATTTGCACATGAAAATGTCACGGTACAGCGTGCCTGACTGTATAGCGCTTGTGAAGGCCTACTATGCGAACAATAACAGCCCATCTGCGGCTCAAAGGAAGTTTGCGACCGAGTTCAAGCTGAAGACAACCGTTCCAAGTGTGATAACAATAAAGAATTTGATTCGCAAGTTTTAGAGGACGGGTAGTGATCGTGACGACAGTGTTGGCAGCGTCGGTCGTCCGAAAAAGATGAAAACGCCTGAAAACATCGAGAAGACACGCACTGTGTTTCAAACCGGCTCCAGGAAATGGATCAGACGAGCCGTACGGTAGGTGGGAATCAGCCGGGAGACACTGTGACAAATGGTTGTTGAAGATCTGCATCTCTTCTCATGCAAAATTCAAATTCATCAGCCCTTAAGCCCCATGACCATGGAACAGGTGGTTGTGTTTCGTCAACACTATTGTCCACAGAACCGACGAACAGGACTGATGTGAATATGGTTTGGTTTAGCAAAGAAGCCCACTTTCTTTTGGATGGGTTCGTCAGTAAGCAAAACTGGCGCATTTGGAGGCTGAGAATCCGTATTTTGCGATCGAGAAGTCTCTTCACCCTACAGGGGTGACTGTGTCGTGCGTAATGTCCAGTCACGGAATAATCGGTGCGATATTCTTTGACGGCACGGTGACTACCGAACGGTAGGTGAAGGTTCTGGAAGACGATTTGATTCCCATTATTCAAAATGACCCCGATTTCGACAATATGTGGTCCATGCAAGACAGAGCTCGACCCCCATCGAAGCAGGAGAGTGTTGGATGTCCTGGAGGAGCACTTTGGGGACCGCAATCTGGCTCTGGGGTACCCAGAGGCCACTGGCATTGGCCGCCATATTCTCCGGATCTGAACACATGCTAATCCTTTTGTGGGGCTATTTTAATGACAAGATGTAGAGCAATAACCCAAAAACCATTGCTGGGCCGAAAACAGCCGTTCAGTTCATCGACAGCATGGATAGTCCGACACTTCAGCAGGCCATCCAGAATTTCGCTATTCGTCTGCGCCACATCATCGCCAATGACGACAGGCATATCGAACATGTCATTAACTAAATACGAATATCTAGTGACGTTTACAAGTTGAATAAAGTGTTTGCACGCCTTTGTTTGTAAATAATTTACGTTTCTTTCCACACAGTTCAGTAATTTTGCAGTGAACACATAGTGCGCAGTGGGGCGATCACTCTGTTGTAGAAATTGTTCAAAAGCCAAGATCCGATGATGGCACCTTTAGTGTGTTGAAACCGGTTATCCAGTAAACAGTATTTAAGCGTTCTTGGCTTTTGAATTATTTCTATTTCAGTAAATGTCACCCTGTAAATTAACACGTGCCTTGTCTACATAAATAGGCAATTAATACAATCGGTGCAGAAAATTCTATTAGCAACTGGATTATGTTTTATTGAAGTTATTCAAACCTTATAAAATTCATTTCATGATGTAATTTATAACCTCCTATAAATCGTTTTCGTAGTGTCATATGTAAACCAATGACACACTTTATTTTTATGATTTTGAACATTAAATTAGCACGGATCAATAAAATTAATTTGTAATTTGAGCTGTTGTAGATTGGAAGGAATGCTCCCCTCCCCGTGGCAAAACAAAATTGTAATTACACCACTGGTTCTGTGCGAGTCGGTCTTTGCTCGGCCTGCCGCCGCTGTCTGCCCCTGGCAGGGCGGCTGTTCCGCGTAGCGCAGCGCCTGCCGCGGCTTTAAACGTCTTGTTCTGTCTCCACTGCTGTTGTCAGCAGCCCCCAAGGTGGCAACTTCACTGCGGCAGCGGCTCAACGCCTCCTCATTTATTGCTCCCACGGGCCAGAACTTGTAAGCTCTGCGAGCTCCGCGATCTTTATATTTTAAAAGGAAGACGGTGCGACCTTTTTCTGAGCGCTGCTGCTCGGAACTCCTTCTGCTCTTATCCCAGCACGGCTGCCTGCGAATAAACTTCTAGTGCAGTGTAGTTTTCTCAAGCACTTATCTCCGTAGACTTTCAAGAAAACTCCTGTTTTTTGTGAGTAAATCACAAATATTTCAACATTCTTTTGTTGGTATTACCAGGTATACTTACTACACTACTGGCCATTAAAATTGCTACACCAAGAAGAAATGCAGGTGATAAACGGGTATTCATTGGACAAATATATTATACTAGAACTGACATGTGATTACATTTTCAAGCAATTTGGGTGCATACATCCTGAGAAATCAGTACCCAGAACAGCAACCTCTGGCCATAATAACGGCCTTGATACGCCTGGGCATTGAGTCAAACAGAGCTTGGATAGCGTGTACAGGTACAGCTGTCCATGCAGCTTCAACACGATACCACAGTTCATCAAGAGCAGTGACTGGCGTATTGTGACGAGCCAGTTGCTCGGCCACCATTGACCAGACGTTTTCAATTGGAGAGAGATCTGGAGAATGTGCTGGCCAGTGCAGCAGTCGAACATTTTCTGTATCCAGAAAGGCCCGTACAGGACCTGCAACATGCGGTCGTGCATTGTCCTGCTGTAATGTAGGGTTTCACAGGGATCGAATGAAGGGTAGAGCCACAGGTCGTAACACATCTGAAATGTAACGTCCACTGTTCAAAGTGCCGTCAATGCGAACAAGAGGTGACAGAGACGCGTAACCAATGGCACCCGATACCATCACGCCGGGTGATACGCCAGTATGGCGATGACGAATACACGCTTCCAATGTGCGTTCACCGCGATGTCACCAAACACGAATGCGACCATCATGATACTGTAAACATAACCTGGATTCATCTGAAAAAATGACGTTATGCCTTTCGTGCACCCAGGTTCGTCGTTGAGTACA
Organism: Schistocerca nitens; assembly: GCF_023898315.1. Classification (NCBI taxonomy): domain Eukaryota; kingdom Metazoa; phylum Arthropoda; class Insecta; order Orthoptera; family Acrididae; genus Schistocerca; species Schistocerca nitens. Next base: position 277,327,659 of record NC_064618.1, on the reverse strand, counting down.
CCATTGCAGGTACTCCTGTCTGTGATGCAGCGTCAAGGGCAACCGCAGCCATGGTCTCCGAGCTGATAGTCCATACTGCTGCAAACGTCGTCGAACTGTTCGTGCAGATGGTTATTGTCTTGCAAACGTCCACATCTGTTGACGCAGGGATCGAGACGTGGCTGCACGATCCGTTACAGCCATGCGGATAAGATGCTTGTCATCTCGACTGCTAGTGACACGATGCCGTTGGGATCCAGCACGGTGTTCCGTATTACCCTCCTGAACCCACCATTCCATATTCCGCTAACAGTCATTGGATCTCGATCAACGCGAGCAGCATTGTCGCGGTTCCATAAACCGCAATCGCGATAGGCTACAATCCGACCTTTATCAAAGTCGGAAACGTGACGGTACGCATTTTTCGTCCTTGCACGAGGCATCACAACAACGTTTCACCAGGCAACGTCGGTCAACTGCTGTTTGTGTATGAGAAATCGGTTGGAAACTTTCCTCATGTCAGCACGTTGCATGTGTCGCCACCAGCGCCAACCTTGTGTGAATGCTCTGAAAAGCTAATCATTTGCATATGACAGCATCTTCTTCCTGTCGGTTAAATTTGGCGTCTGTAGCACGTCATCTTCGTGGTGTAGCAAATTTAATGGCCAGTGGTGTATATCTTGTTCGGAGAACAACCATACACATTTGCTCATTAATATTTCTAATCCACTCTGAGCTTATACCACTGGGTCAGATTTTCAAAATTCTGTTTAAGATGTCAAAGAACGTGGTTAAATGTGAATTTCACACGAATTTAGGACCGTGACGTCATCACGTGTGAGTGAATGTTCTTGCCAATTATTGAGGTTCATCTGCCGCGTAGACGCGAAAGCATCGTTATCGACACCAACCCGCCAAGTTATTTTCCAGAAGTGATGGTGCACTGTCTTGTTGAGAAACAAACCATGTATCTTATAGTCTATCGAGTGGTGATAACCAATGCTACAATATTTCTCCTTCTAAGTATGTAGCTTCTCACGCTGGATAAACACGTTCCAATGCAATGTCGTTTACAGAAGCCAGAGAAACGCAACATACTTACTCATTTTTTGCCACACCCGAATCAATGACAGCACTGTGTTTCATGGTTGCTCCTAACTTTTACACATACATAACTTCATAATGGTTACGTACATCTTTTTAGATGGATAGGAGATAAAGCATTTGTTCCGAAACAAGTCGAATCGATGTGGAGAACATGTTCAACTTATCATCGTAAATGGCAGTAATCACCTAAATTCGCTTTCTTGCGTTAAAAAGTCTCCATTAATTAATATTAGTGATAAGGATCACATTAGGACCGAATAAATTCCGGTGCTCCGCGCCTTATTTTGTTCCATAGAACGATTATCAGTCCATTAAGTGTCAATTGCACTGTCTCAACTAGTATATTATCAGCCGTTACTCAACGTTTCTTCGCAGTTATCTTCGGTCATATCTCCAAAATTCTGTTTAAGATGTGATAGTTGAACTCGTACTTGAACTACGAATTGGCTTAAATTCTTCGTTATGTGGTAATATTGTCCGTAGTTTACAATTCTTGAAAGTATTTTGGTTTTGTCGCTGCAACTACAAAAAATGCGTGCTTTTTTTCATCAGACGCATTTCGCTTTATAGGGGTAAAGCATCATCAATGGTCTGTAATTGAGTTATTTAAATTTAAATTTGCTTTTCTGTTTTCCAGTCTTAGAGCAAATCAAAGAGTAAATAACTTAATTACATATCACTGATGATGCTTTATCTCAATAAAGCGAAACGCGTTTGGTGAAAAAAAGAACAAGTATTTTTGTAGTTGTAACGTCAGAAACAAAATGCCCTCAAGTATTAAGAATTTCTTATTTTGCGGCACTCGTGGATTTGGAAACAAAAATCTCACACTAATATGCAAATGCCAACTCTCAAAGATATTTTAAATTTGTAGCATTTGAACGCAGAAACTTCAGCTGAGGAGGAGTCGAAGCCTCTATAAAGGGCAATCACAGATGCTGGACAGGCAAACGTAGATATAAAGAAGGTAACTGCGAAGAAACGTTGAGTAACGGAAGAAAACGTAAACTAATCGACGAAAGAAGGAAGTACAAAAATCTTCAGGGAATGACACGAATACAGAAATATCAGTCACTCCAGAAGGAAATAAATAGGGTGTGTAGGGTAGCCAAGCCGAAATGGCTGCAGGAAAAATATGAAGAAATCGAAAAAGAAATGATAGTCTGATGGAGTGACTCAGCGTACAGAACAGTCAAAACAACCTTCGATGAAATTAAAAGCAAGAATGGTATCGTCAGGAGTGCAATGGAAATTTCGCTGTCAAACACAGATGACAGAGCAGATAAATGAAAAGAGTACACTGAAGGCCTCTATGAGGGTGAGGACTGATCTGCTGACATGTCAGAAGAAGAAATAGGAGTCAATGTGAAAGACAAACGAAATCCAGTATCAGAATCAGACTGTAAAAGAGCATTGGAAGACTTCATATCAAACACGTTGACGTCCTACCCGCCTTAAAAGATCATGCGTCCAAGCAGCTTACAAGAATAATATACAAAGGAACGGAAAGGAGGACTGAAGATTTGTTAGACGACGATCGATCTCTCTTTAGGAGAGGTAAAGACACCATAGAGGTAGTCCTGACGTTTAGGTTGATAATGGAAGCAAGACCGAAGTAAAATCAAGAAAATTTCATAGGATTTTCCGACTTAGAAATTAGACAATGTAAAACAGAGCAAGATGTTCAAAATCCTGAGGAAAATAGGAGTAAGCTCTAGGGGAAGGTGGGTAATACATGTATGTACAAGGACCAAGAGGGAACAGTAAGACTGGATGACTAAGAACGAAGTGTTCGTATTAAAAACAGTGACGAACAGGGTCAGTCTTCCGCCCGTACTGTTCAATCTATATAGCGAAGATTCGCTGATGACATTGCTATCACTGAAAGTGAAGAAAAATTGTTGGATGTGTTGAATGGAACGCACAGTTTACTGAGTGCGGAATATGGATTGGGATAAACCGGAAAAGGACAAAGGTAGCGAGAAGCAGAAGAAATGAGAATAACGAGAAACTTAACATCGTAATTGGTGATCACGAAGTGGGTGAGGTTAATTCTGATACCTTGCAAGCAAAATAACCGATGACGGACGAAGAAAGGAGGACATAAAAAGCAGACTAACACAGGCAGAGAGTGCATTCTTGAACTATAGAGGTCTACTGGATCCGAACATAGGTGTTAATTTGAGGAAAAAATTCTGAGAATGTACGTTTGGAGGACAGAATTGTATGGTAGTGAAACATGGACTGTGGGAAAACAGGAACAGAAGAGAATCGAGGCATCTGAGATGTTCTGCTACAGAAGAATGTTGAAAATTAGTGGGCTGGTAAGCTGAGGAATGATGAGGTTCTTCACGGAATCGACGAGAATAGGATTGTCTATGGAGACACTAGCAAGAAGAAGGCACAGGATGAGAGGACGTCTTTTAAGACACCAGGGAATGACTTCCATAGTACTAGAGGGAGCTACAGACTGTAAATCTGTAGAGGAAGACAGAGATTGAAATACATCCCACAAGTAATTGAGGACTTAGGATCCAAGTTCTTCTCTAGACGGAGAGGTTGGTGCAGGAAAGGAATTCATGGGGAGCCGCATCAATCCCTTCAGAAGACTGACCACGTATTGGCAAATCTGTGCACTTGATACCGAAAATGAATAACGAGACGTAACAATGCACCAGACATTACTACACACGATCGCTTGTCGTTAGAAAGTGTGCTGAACTAATCTGATCAAAACTGTTTGGGATCACTCTGTAAATTATTTTTTATATTATTTCAACAACAAAAGAGTAAAAAATGCTGAAAATGTCACCCCTAGCATTATATAAGGCACACAGTACTACCAAACCATAGATAAATAGCGCCTTAAAAATATTTTGTCTATTTTCTATTTTTAATGTAACTCAGTTATGAATTAATGAGCGCTCAGGAATTAGCCACTCTATATAGCAAAAAATGTCTGTTGTCTAGACGGAATCTGCCAGACAAAAATTTTTATCTTTTACTAAGTTCAAGACAGAAGTCAAAATATCGGAATGTGATAAGACACTTTTTATTTCACTCTTTGTTCGTAATAATATACCCACTTCCATTTGGAACTGGACCCTAACCCATGTAACAATGAGTAAGCAAAAATAATAACAATTTGCAGCTAGATTACAGCTAGACAAAACTGTATTGAAATGAAAACTTAAAAAAATTAAAAACTGGCTTGGTTGCAACTTATTATTTTATAAACAATGCATTAATTACCCTAGTAACCGGAACGTGGGGTTTTTATAAGAATAAGTTGCAACTAAGACTGTTTTCCTTTCAAATATTCTACATACTGTTGCTGAGCCAGACGGCCTAATGGAGCGGAAGAAGTTTTTCAAAAACGGCTTATACTACCCAGCTATATTGCCTAAAATCTACATCACTGCTCCTACGTAGATGATGTCGGTGACAATGACGTGTAGAAATGATGTTATCGTGTGGTGAACGACGACAGTGTTGGTTCAAATGGCAGTGAGCACTATGGGACTTAACATCTGTGGTCATCAGTCCCCTAGAACTTAGAACTACTTAAACCTACCTAACCTAAGGACATCACACACATCCATGCCCGAGGCAGGATTCGAACCTGCGACCGGAGCGGTCACGCGGTTCCAGACTGAAGCGCCTTTAACCGCACGGCCACACCGGCCGGCTAACGACGAGTGTTCCAGCGTACTCTCCGTAAGGGGGGAAACCACATTAGGAGGCTGTTTAACACTGATTTTTGGGATTTTTTTTGGGCAGAAAGAACTAATTAGAATTTAATCAAATTTTGACATCATTTCATTTATATTCCGAACAGTTTTTGTAAATTTTTTTGAAAAATTACAGCCAAAAATAACAAAGTTACGCTGTGATGTCCGCTGAAGGTTGTGAGTACAGTTCTCCAATTACGTGCAGTGTAGCCATTCCGATTTTCATCTGAAATCAAAAAGGTTTTGATTTTAGATTAATAACTTATTTTCTTAAAATATGAACCTCAATGCAGGTGAAAAGAATGAAAATTAAAAGTTTTGCAGGCTTTGGAACAATTTACTTCGATTATCACGATTTTTTTCTTTAATTATGGAAAGAAAAATACCCTTAAAATCATGATATCATCTCACAAGTTGTTCATATAATTTTTAATTTTATAAAGAATCATACTGTCAATTTTCATAAGGTTCGGTTCTATACTTTTTGAGTTAGACTGTATGCAAATAAAAAAAAATTCATTTCGAGATAAACGCGTTTGAAAAATAAATTCTTGGAAACTAGAAATTGAAGGAAGTTAACTACAATGTAAAATGCTTGCCGATTGATATGTGATTCCAGCGCCATATAGTTATCCTTCTTCCCCATAGGCTTCGTTTTGCGCTTGCAGCAGTGCTTTCCGACCTTCCTTCGATTGAATAAACTACCGTCGATACTGTCGACTGACGCGATGGTTATACATTTGTTCGGCATAATTGAAGCTTTGCGTGGCCATTACAATTCATGCCTCATTCATGACCATCAGAAGGGATGAATTTCCTTCACTGAATAAGACCGCTGCTAAATACGATGCCAATTCAACGACTTTTAATCCGAAGTGTAAGTGTTAAGGAGCTAATCGCCAAATAGTGGAATTAAAACCTTCATTCACATTTTGTGTGTGGCCACCCAAGCATCTCTCCAGTAATTCATGCCTTGATAAATATTCATATATTGGTGCCTGTGCCCGATGTTCACTAGGTTCTACTCTCATAAAATCTAAACGAATGCGAATTTCGCTTTGAAATTTTGACAGCGTCTTCTTGGATAGTCAATCTAACGATTTATGCAATTAAAAAATCTGATTTTTGGAACCTCCTAATGTGGTTTCCCCCCTTAATCGAGCGACTTTGGATCATGATGATTAAGAGTGGAATCCCTTTTTCCCAAGTACTATGAGCACTGCCAGCACTGGGTGCAATGTACATGACAACTAGCACCTCACACATCTAATACGCAGGCCTCGCATATACTGTCGAGTACCAACATTCTGTCAAATGTACTCAACAGGGGCTTGGAAATGACACGCCTTTCACGCAAACTGTACGTGTCACAGACTGTTCTGCAAATCGCCTGGTTCTAAGTTACCCTTGACAACTGCAATATACTAAGTCGCTATCATGTTCTGAGAGATGTAATTTTATACAATATAGTATACACATAATTTTACGGATTTTTACATACATTATTTCCAAAATTACAATCAAACGTTCACCAAAAAGTTATATGAGCGCCTTTGATGTTGTTTTACATGATTAATAACGACCATGAAAATCTCACGAAACTTCTGTCGCTTTATGCTTATGGGAACATGAGGGTACAGTATCTGTAATATTTTATATGAAGTCTTCCTCCAAAAACAAAGTAGTCCAGTCGACAACGATGTCATTAGATATGGAGAACAGGCTAGGAAATGACAAGGAGATGGACAGAAACTGGCCATGCCCTTTTCAAAACACATCTAGCTATTCCCCTTAATCGATTTTGGAATATCACTTGAAATGTGAATGTGGATGCCAACGGCCTTGCCGTAGTGTTAACACCGGTTCCCGCCAGGTCACCGAAGTTAAGCAATGTCTGACTGGGCTAGCACTGGGATGGGTGACCATCCGGTCAGCCGAGCGCTGTTGGCAAGCGGGGTGCACTCAGCCTTGTGAGGCAAACTGAGGAGCTACTTGACTGAGAAGTAGCGACTCCGACCTCGTACACTGACATACGGCTGGGAGAGAGGTGTGCTGACCACATGCCCCTCTATATCCACATCCAGTGACGCAGTGGGCTGAGGATGACACGGCTGCTGGTCGGTACCGTTGGGCCTTCCAGGGCCTGTTCGGACGGAGTTTAGAGTTTAGTGAATGTGCATAGTGGGACCGGCATTTGAATCCTACGGCTCCCAAAACCCTATATCTTAACCAGCAGAACACCCCACGGTGTTCACTTCACAGACACTATGTCACTGTTGATGCTAACTGCATCTTCTAGCCCTCTGCTGTGACGTCTGCTCTGATTCTCTCTCTCCCTCTGTCCACCCCCTTGGAATGCTTAAGCACTTTGCCTACTGTATCTCTATGTAGACTTCACAAAACATACTTTCCTTTGACGTTAGATGCTTTCTCCATCTTGAAATTGCACGTATCGTATGTAGTCAATTGAGCACTGATGGTAAGGACGGATGTGATGCTATACTTTTTATGAAGGCAATTATATCTAATATTCCAAAGATGGTGTGAGCCCGAAACGTGTCCGTATAAAATTTATGAACAAGCAACCAGTTTATTTCAAGCGACTCATTTAGCACTGATATAAGAATTTCTCTCAGTTTTTACATACTGATCGCTGACCTCCTGCGCGACTTTATGTCCCAACTTAAGACGAGGCAGACCTCATGTAACGACGAACAGGGACTGTCGAGCATTGTATAGGGTGAAGTAAAAAATCGCACGAAGTCAACGGAACGCATGACTCGTGAGTTTCAAAGTGCTACCATCGGTCCAGCTCGCACGTCAAATATGCGTATTGAGTTAAAAAGAATGGATTACAACGATCGAGCAGTTCTTCGTAAGGCAACGCTTGAGATGGTGAAAAGAGCGACGCTGCTGGACAGTGAGTGACGAAACGAGTTATTTGGAATGATGAATTATGCTCTACCCTATGGAAATCCAATTGGGAGGATCCTACCCCATTCTGTGGCATCTAGTAGTCAGGCCTACTAGATGAGTGGCTTGCCAAGCGAGTGCTTTTATTATTCGTACATCAGAAATATTTTCATGATTATCATACCCACTGCAACTACGCTTGAACTATGAGCCCTAGTGCCTATCAGTTAAGCTACAATTTATTCTTGTTCTTACTTTTTAATGCAACGGAGTGGATAACGCATCTGACTAATAGCTAGGGCACATTTATGATGGACTCACTCCACCCTGGCAAGGCCACATTTCCTTCCTGTCGTATATATTTTATCCACAGCTTGGACATCTCAGCAAGAAAATGGAGGTCATGGTAAAATACCTCAACAAAATGGCTACCCACAACTCAATAATCAAGACCACTATTTGTCTCATATATCTCCTCTTTTATTACAATAGAGTCTTTCACGCTAATGTTGAAAAATTCCTAGCATTACACAATAGTTAAACAAGTGATTTTCTATCCAATGGGCACGATATGACGTAAGCATTTTACTATTCTATGGTCTCGTAATGTTTCTGTCTATTGCCACTTAGCACTTTCTGGATTGGTCATTCTCTTCCACACTCTTGTAATCTCATTCATTATCAACATAACGAATTTACTAACTTCCGTTTTGTACTAGGAAAAGTCATGCTTGACCCACTAAATTCGCTACGGTTTCATGGAAATTACACAGATTAACTACACATAATAAATCTCACTGACAGTATAAAACACATCTCTAATAATAAAATGTTTGGTTTTCTACTCGTTCTTTTTTCCCAAATCAAACAATAGTCATCCCAGATTCACACGTCACTGACACATTTAATAATTTTCCTACCTCAAACTCTGGGGGATTTACGCACATCTCCATGTGCGATGCAGCCCACACGGAGTTGCCGGGCAGATGGCTGACTCACCTTAATTCACTTTCACAGTATCTGAATATCAAGCTGGCGTCACCCGTATGTATCTCATAATGGAAGTTTTGGTATCTTATTTATCTCACACACGGATCCTCAACTGAATGCTAGGACAAGCGCTTCTAATACTTTTTATTGTCTCATAGGTTGAGACTCACACTGTACTCACCACGTGGAAGTGCTTGTTTCTAATTCAAGTTCTGCACACGGTAATCTTAATTATTTTCAACATAGATATACAGACTCAAGTATTTCATCTTAATACTGCCACACGCTAGTATTTCGTCTTATCATTACAACACGTGGTTTCTTTGTCACTTCTGAAGAATCCTATGTTTCCCATGAATTTTTTATCTGCCTATCTTTCTCCGAACAATTTACATGAGCCTCCCACCAAAAGTTTCTGAAAAGAGAAATTATTAGTTTATCTACTCTTAAATATTCCACACGCGTACCATTTTCATTTAAATTTGTTTTCCTAGAGCGCACATAGAGCACGTCTTCACATCTCAGGAACCAGGGACAGAGTGCCGAAACATGGCCGTTCATCCGGTCATCCCGCGCTTCTGCAGAAGTGGTGGAAGACCTTGCCACCGTATTGGTCAGCCGCATTCCAGGCCCTCTGGTGCTCTGGTATACCTCCTCTCTTTGGTTCGGTGGCCAGAGAACCGTCTCAAAGATGACTATAGAATCTACCTTCACTATCTGTGGTCAGCAGACGACCAGCCATTCATTCAAGTCACAAACTTTACCAAGCTGGATTCAGGGATCTATTTTAAGGAAGTGCATATCTGAATAATTAAACATACAAATTGCCCTTCTTTCCTACATTGAAATCAGGCTTCGGTGTATTAAATAAAATGGTATTATTCTACAAAAATCGCTGTTATGACAAGAACAACAAAGTATGTCGTTGTACATCTTTTCTATGTCAGGCAGTACTGTACCCTTTCACAATGAAAGTCTTTGGGTTCGGTGAATGCTTGGAGAACATTACCTGCGATCATGCGTTGTTCCAGCAGTGAAATACGGAGGTGGTGTTAGGTATGCGGATGTTTTCGTGGTTAGGTCGTGGTCTCCTTATTGTGCTTAAGAACACGATAAGTACAATGTACAATACTGTACTGTGTACAGTAGAGGAACAATTCGGAGACTATGACTGTTTGTGTCAGCATAACAATGCACCCTGTCATAAAGCAGCATTTTTGAGAAAATACCCTGTGCATTGTACTGCCAAGAGAATCGACCTTAATCCAATGGAACACTTTTGAGATGAGTTAGAGCGTCGGTTTCGCTCCAGACCCCATCGTCCAGCATCACTCACTATCTCTTCTGGTTTCAGCTCTTGAGGAAGTGTGGGTTGCCATTCCTCCACAGAAATTCAGACACGTCACTGAAAGTGTTCCGTGCAGATTTCTAGAAGTCATAAAGGTGAAGAGTGGACACAACACATATTAACGTCGACTGACAGGTGTCTGGAACATTTTGATAACGTAGTGTAGATGGTGATGCCCAGCGGGAGACAAGCAATCGTCAAACTCTCCTGAACTCAGTCTGCCGAAATATCGCACTGAGGCGTAGCGCCGTATAGCGATCCTGCCCTGGAGGCGGTTAAGTGAAAGATGTGTCTCAGAGCTGTATAGTGACAGATGGTGACGCAAGACTGGACGCGAACGTAGTTTGTGTATCAGCCGATACAGGACAGTATTGGATCGGGGACTGTGAGTTTCGATTGTGACCACTACAGTGCACTAAAGTAGTAGAATGTTTTTCATAAACTGTTCTAGTATTTTCATGAAGTGTTCTGTCTTTTTGTGTATGTAAAATGTTATAAATGTGTTTTAGCAGTATGAATGATGCGTGAGTGTGGTTTAAGGTTAATATGAAGATAATTGTTTAACGAGTTACGTAGTAGGATTTAGTGTGGGAATATTTCGAAGAAGTATGGAGGTGGACAAAGGGGATTTTTGTAGAATATATTTGTAAAAAAAGTTTATGATAACGGGAAAGTTACTTCAGGTAGAAATAAGAATAGTAAATAAATTTATGCATAAACAAAACTTCAGCATATTAGATAATTACGTCGGTAAAAAGTGCAGTCGTTAGGTTTACTATTTTGCGATTGGTTATTAATGAAAACCGCGAACTGACGCAGGAGAATGTTGTTTTGCTATTGGCTGTTGAGTAAACTGACCAATGGTAAAGCAATATTCTTCGCGCGCCTTTCTCTGCTGGTAGAGAAGACTTAGAGTATTCTAGAGAGGAGTCGGAGCCTAGCCATGAAACAGTTTTGACGTGTGTAGTAGTAGTTCCGATGGAAATGATAAGTTGCCGGATCTAGTAGTGTTTCATACATCAAAAGTGTTGTTAAGTGACGGCGTAATTATTCCGATGGGTGTGTAGAAATTTCGGAATTTTTAAGTGAATTTTGTGACGAGAAAAGACAAATTCCGTGTGGCTTATAGAGCAGGTCGGTTGCTAAAAACTGTGACTGCATTAGGTACCGACAGTCTTAATTTTTGGCGAGCATTCTCAATCAAAAACAATCCGTATTTTTGTAGCTATTATGTTTTCGGGAAATGCAACACCATAAACTTTCTAACGTGAGTGAAAGGGATTGTGAGTGTGTTAAGACTAGTACGGGCTTGGCAGTGATACATGTTCACCTAAGTTTTAGAATATATCAATTAAGGACAAAATTTCCAACCTTTCATTTCGTGTGAAAACTTTCTCCCGAAACGTAGATTAGTGACTTTAATTGCAACCTGGTTCACGTCGAAGTACAGTAGGTTTCGCTCGGCTTCCCTACTGATGATCTGCTGAGACAATGTTCACAGGTAGCTGCAAGGTTCGTCGTAAAGAGACGGAAGGAACCGCGCCGCCGCAGCACCATTTGGAAGACATCATCCGGCTGAATACCTGAGAAAGTTTCAAAATAATCAAAAGCCCCAATAACCTAAAATCAGACATATTTAGCAGCTACATGGTGAGCTTCTTTTTTTTTTTTGTGGCGCAGCCCGCTGTATCATAGGAGAAGCAAGGTTTTTGAAATCACGACAAGGAATAAGTAAATGCGAACTGCACTGACTCAGTTCACTAGCTAACTAGACGGTGATTATTACGAGTGAAAATGTTGCATAAATACAAACCATGATGCACCATCAACCGTCAGGAAAGCTTCAAGAATCACAACACGAAAATTATTTCTAATCACTCCGTCTCCGGTAAAGCACTGTAAAGAAGAAATTCTCTACGAAGTTCACTGGCATGTCCCCCGTAAGAATTATTTTATTCTGGACTGACGCAGCTGCAGAGGTAATCTTCCGTTCGGCACTACGGTAATTTCCTCCTCAATTTCGGTATCAGGGCTCCCGTGCTAGCGAGCGAGAAGACGAGGCGATACAGTTGGCTCAAGTGCCGCCTGGCGGAGTTATTCGCCAGAAGTCGTAACCGGCAAATCCCGTCGCGCACAATGCTCCATTCTCGGGAGCGGCTGCGTGTCCCGTTTAAAAAGAAACTCCCGAAAGACTTCTTTCTTTCGTTCATTAAAATACAGCGGAATTGGGTAGTTCAATTTGACTCGAGTTTCGGCCACGCAGTTTCGGAGGAGTTAAAGTAGGATTGCCGGCCGAGCGGCTGGCTATTGGAATGCGAAATGAAAACCGTATCGGTTCTATCCGCCCCTGACGGAAAGTTTTTTTCGCGAATGCCTATCAGTAATCAGCAGTTTGCGGGTAACGTTCCGTAAGCTCTTTTTCCCGTAAATTCCTTTCTTTTGTAGTTGTAACGACGCATCGTAAAAGCCGGAATGATTTTCGTCGAAGTTACACCATCTGTTCAAAGCCATTTCCCTACCGAAAGGCAAGTCATACAGCTCGTATTATGTAACAGCCATTTTGAAAATAGTAGCGACGCATTTGAAACTTGAGATAAACAAAAATAAGACAAGTTCGGTACGACACCCAAGCTGATCAACTAAATTATATGCCAGTTCAACCTTTTAAATATTCACAGTGCTCTTTTCAGATTCCTTTATGATTTGAAGACGGCTCCATTTCTGGTATTTTAGCAACTTACGACGTGCTTAATGAGCATTAAACCTTTCTAGCTAATGTTTGATGGAGTTGCATTAAAATTGGTAAGGCCTTAATAGAGGTCTGCTTGATAGCAGATGATATACTGAAACTAATAAAAAAGAGAATGAAAATGTAAAAACGTTGTAACCTCCCCACACGAAATAATTAAATGAATTTTAAATATGAATAATGAATGTGATTCTAATTTAGTGTAACATCACAACAAAATTGGTTCCCATTTATAATCTCCGTACAGAAATGCATTCACATTTAATGTACCCACAAAATTCTTTTCTCATTTAATGTAAGCACGAAACAGAAAAATTCTTAAACCTCATAATAAAAAAATAAATAAATTCAGTGACCTGGTAAATTTTAGGACGACAGCAGTGCTGCGTCATGGCCCTGTAAGATGATTCTGAATGAAAAAGCAAAAATTCTTTAAATTCTTTATGTCACAAAGAATATTATTAGGACATTTTTTTTAAAGATTTACATGGGAATTCACATACATTACTAGATATGTGCGAGGCTGCTTTTTACCTTATACATTAATACTCAGGCTCCGGCATCGCTGCACCGCGACCGGCTCAGCCAACACGATACACCAGACCAAAGCAGACTAGCGACAACCGCAGACAACCTCAAACTAGAGACAACTTACTGCTACAGCTACACAGTTCCTACTCAGTCAACACTGCTCTCTGGTCAGCGATTCTCTTATACCTTGCATATCGCAGGCAGCGCATACCTCTTACATAACCCTCCACTGGGGGGGGGGGGGGGGGGGGCAAAAATTTGGCAGCGATGGTGAGTCAATTGGACTTGCCATGAGCAACAAATTTTTCTTAATTAACTAAGTTTACAGTCAGAGAATATATACATATATATATAAGTGCAGAACATGGAATGAAATATAGTGCACATGCGCTGAGTACAGAACATATCAAGCAATGACAAAATGTATACGCAATAAGTACAAATCATATTAACAAATGACATAAAGTGCACACGCACTGTAGTACAGAACATATCAAGCAAGGACAAAATGTATACGCAATAAGTACAAATCATATTAACAAATGACATAAAGTGCACACGCACTGTAGTACAGAACATATCAAGCAATGACAAAATGTATACGCAATGAGTACAAAACATATTAACAAATGACATAAAGTGCTCACACAATGTAGTACAGAACATATCAAGCAATGACAAAATGTATACGCAATAAGTACAGAACATATTTACAAATGACATAAAGTGCACAAGCACTGTATATATATATATATATATATATATATATATATATATATATATATATATATATATATATATACCATTTTACAAGAACTAGGATAGGAAAGGGAAGGATTGCATCATGGTTGTAGCACAGGAGGTTGCACGTAGCTGCACTGAAAGTCCATATCTTTTTACAGAAGCACAACACCAAGTGAGACAATCTGAAGTTCACTTCCTGAAGTATTTATCAGTGTCGCCAAGACACTGAAATGTCGTATTAATATTCAATGTTATCATGTTGGTAGTAAATTAGGTACACCAAACAGTGGGACCATAATAACATCTCCATCGTTCAAGGTGATGGACAGCATGTCGTGTCAACACCACGTTCTTGTAAAGTACACCAACGTAGAATTAGTGCAAAAACCAAATATAGTGCTCAATGATCATGAGGATAGACTGGAAAAACGGATATTGCAGTAATTTCTGGTAATTAGGTCAGAAGGTGAAGGACATTAAGTCTTATGCCAGTCATCATTGAGAATTACACTAGTCCATCAACTGATTTGAGTACTTGGTGGCACTCATCGCCTAGTTACTGAACATTTCTGTACTATGTATGAAGTATTACAGAATAATGTTCATAAGTCATCTGATTATAGTGAACATTGGCACTCATTGGCCAGTTACAAACCATCAGAAGTCATCATTCAAAAAGAGAGTTAATTATTAGCATAGCATTTATAGAGTATAACAAAAATATTATTTACAGAAATTATTGGCATAGCATGCATGCATTATTACAAAATATCATTCACTATTACTCAGAACTCATCATTCAAGTGACATATGACATTTTTAAAATGTAACACTCTGTAACTATTACTCAAAGTCTGTGATTAGAAAACATCATTCAGTATTACTCAGAACTCTCTTAAACTGGTAGCGTTATTTCGGACTGGTAATACATTTTTTTTTTGTGCTAGCAATGCATTGCGTTGGGATCGATAATTAATTGCTGGGGCATAACAATATTTGCTTTTGACTTATTGCTGCAAATGAGGATAGGTAACGTCATTCGTCATGAGTCAGCTGTAGCAAGGTTATGAAACAAGTAGAGTATATGTGGTCACATTCATGAATGACACACACAAATGGGTAAAAAATGCAAGTACTAGAACAGGTTTCATGACCAACTGCTTATAGCACATTAATTTCATGAATAGCTTCTCCTAGAAAAAAAACAAAATGGATTATTAAGCTGAAAGAAGAAACGCATATTATGCTGAAAAGTAGTGAACTTCGAATTAACAGGTAATGAAACGTGTACTCAACATGCATGTACTCTAGCTGTCCTTTCCAAAACATTCAGTCATTATACCATGCGACATAAGACATACTGTCAAAACGAACTGCAACAAATACTTAAATAACTACATAGCATTTCTTAACTAACAGTAAATATATAAACTTCATCATTATTCTCATCTGCAAAGAAAAACTTAAAAGTGGTGCGTTAAGTGGCCATATAAAATTCATCACTATCATCACCTGCATTATTCATATTAGCATAACTTCATTATTATCATCACCTGCAAAGAAAAACTTCATTATTCATAGTACCATATTCTTCATCACTATTCATCATCATTCATTATCATCTGCAAAAAGACACTTCATTATTCATTATTCAAATTACCATTTACTTCATACAACTATTCATAGTATAGAGTTACTTATTTCTAGCATATTTCATCACTAAAACTGAGATGTGTAGTTCTGTCTGACACCCTGCATCAATCGCCTCGTATTCTGAAAAAAAAATAATTAGTTAAGACTGCTATCATACGATGTGTATAGTATATTCTTGTTAATGTTTGTTAATTCTGATCCATTTACTCTTCGTGACGAGGTATTGCATCTTCTTTCGTTCATTCCGAAGGTGAATGTTGTGGATTGGTAGGAGCCAATCCACGGGGTTTGGAGGAAGCCGAAAGGCACGCGTTTAAGCTCACGCAGGATGGCGTGAGGTCTGGAACAGGACAAGGTCTTTATAGTAGCAAAAATAGTACGTAGCTTCTGGAATACTTAACTGTAATCCATAATTGGTGAACATCGCTCTTGACGGTACATGTTTTACAATCTCGATATTAACTGATAATGGCGCCTTGCTAGGTCGTAGCAAATGACGTAGCTGAAGGCTATGCTAAACTATCGTCTCGGCAAATGAGAGCGTATTTTGTCAGTGTACCATCGCTAGCAAAGTCGACTGTACAACTGGGGCGAGTGCTAGGAAGTCTCTCTAGACCTGCCGTGTGGCGGCGCTCGGTCTGCAATCACTGATAGTGGCGACACGCGGGTCCGACGTATACTACCGGACCGCGGCCGATTTAAAGGCTACCACCTAGCAAGTATGGTGTCTCGCGGTGACACCACAGTGAAATTCCCATTTCATAGTAATCCACTGTGGTTTGTTTCATTTATTTCATTTACACGTTATTGCTTTCTGAAAATGATGAACAATGATTAATGTCTTGCATTTAAATCATATACCCATTAAATAAAAACTGGTTTCTAGTGATATAATTAAGCATACAGCACAGCATGACAGTAAACGTATTATGTCAAAAACATAGACAGTGTTCAGGTGCAAAAATGTACACAGAGTATCATAATGTAGTAGCAAAAAATTGTAAAATAGTCACGATGTTGAGATATCATAAGGCAAAATGTCAAAGTCAACTGGTGTTTGTTACAGCTTAAACATTTCATAGTGCATACAAACAAAACAGGAAAACAATCATACATACACGAAAAATGGAAAAAGTGCACGGTCTGATATATAACGACAAGAAAAGCGACCTGCTAACCTTAGCTTGCTGGGCACTTGCCAAGAAAAAATATGACAATCATCAGTAAGTGTTCATATAAATATAATTGCATAAGTGGTCATAAAATATGTATCTGGAAAAATGTGCACGGTCTGATGTGTAACGACAAGAAAAGCGACCTGCTAACCTTACCTTGCCGGGCACTTGCCAAGAAAAAATATGATAATCATCATTAAGTAGTCACATAAATATAATTGCATCATTGGTCATATAAAAATCGTAAAATAGCATTACAGTGTGATAAATCATAAAGTATGTTCATTCAATAAAGGGTTTAATATTGGAGGCATGGTGATTGCCTTTACGTTTTCTGGTTCTCAGAGTTTCGACGTGTACTACATAGGAGTGAGGAATGCTGCGAATTCGATATGGACCTGCGTATAGAAGCTCAAATTTACTACATCTACTCTTTCTTCTGTTAGATAAATAATGTGTGCGTACTAATATCTTCTGTCCAATGTGAAAGTCACGGCGTGTACAAACCTGTTTTTGCTGTCTTCTCCGGCGCTCTGCGGCACGTTTGATGTTGTTCAGCGCAATGTCAATTATTTCATGGTGTCGTAGTCGACGAGATGTAGGAAAGGTTACTAGTTCTTTAATTTTGTTAGGTGGTTCAACATTTTTCAGTATAACAGTCGGAGATAGCATAGTAGATTCATTTGGTATGGAATTAATTACATCTTGGAATGAGAGTATGTGTGTGTCCCAATCAATATGTTTTTTATGGCAGTATATTATACGTAGTTTACCAATTTCTTTCATTAGTCGTTCACAAGGGTTCGAAGAAGCATGGTATCTGGATATATAGATCGGGGAAATGTTTCTAGCTCGCAACATAAATGTCCATATAGCAGATCCAAACTGTGATCCATTGTCGGAAATTACTTTCAATACATGCCCTACATGGAATAGAAAATGTTTTACAAATGCTTTCGAAACAGTTTTAGCAGTAGCTTTGCGTAACGGAGTGAAGGTAACAAATTTTGAAGTGAGTTCAACAGCGACAAAGATGTAACAAAAACCTCTAGTAGTTCTGGGAATCGGACCAAAAATGTCTACAGCAGCCATGTGTCTCAATTTAACAGGTACAATGGGATGTAACGGAGGAATATGTGAAGTCGTATCTGACTTAGCTTTCTGGCAGATTTTACATGACGCTAAAACTCGTCGAATACGTTTCTCCATGTTGGTAAAATAACAGTTCTGTCTCAGTATAAGAAAACATTTTCTGGCTCCATAATGTGCGTAACTTAAATGAGTATACAAAATTAATTTGTTAACAAGCTCGTCAGGAATGCATAGTAACCAGTTGTTGCTGTCAGGGTGAAAGCGGCGAAACAGAATATTATTGCGTACAGTGTAATGGTTTCTAATGGTAACATTATTCCTATCTTGCCAAAGGTGTTTAATTTCTTTCCATACGTTGTCTTTACTCTGCTCTTGCGCTATGTCTCGTAATGACGACGAAATGAAATTTTCAAACGCAACTTGTTGAATGTACATGACGCTGAAATTTGCTTTGCAGAAGTTGGTTGCGATGTCTTGCTGATTGTTGCTGAGAGAACGGGATAGTGCGTCTGCTACAATATTTTGTGTACCGGGAATGTGAACAATTGTAAAATTAAATTCCTGTAAATAAAGTTTCCATCTGCTTAATCTGTCGTGTGTAAATTTAGCGGAAAGTAAAAACTGTATAGCTCTATGATCTGTGTAAACGGTCGTATGTCTCCCATAAAGAAAATCCCGAAATCTCGTAATTCCCATACAACACATAATGTTTCAAGTTCTGTAACAGAATAATTGCGTTCAGCAGGTGACAGAATGCGACTACCAAAGGCGATGTTTTTAATTACTGTAGTGCCATCTTCTTCAATTTCCTGAAAAATGTGTACGCCTAAAGCGGTGTTAGAACTGTCTGTGGCAATGGAAAAATTTCTAGTAAGATCTGGATGTGATAAAAGTGGTGCATTCAACAAAGCTTGTTTCAGGATCACAAATTCAGAATGTGCTTGCCTATCCCAGGACCAAATAGTGTTTTTACCTGTCAATTGACATAATCTAAAGCAGAGTAATGAATAAATTTACGAAAAAAGTTAATTAAACCCAAAAAGCTGCGTAATTGTTTCTTCGTCGTAGGAACAGTAATGTCACGTAAAGCTTGAAGTTTTTCCGGGTCAGGCGCTATGCCTTCTGCTGAAATTACATGTCCAAGAAATTTTATAGAAGTTTTGCCAAAGTGCGATTTACTGAGATTAACTGTGAGTCCTTGTGCACGAAAAGTTCGTAACAGTTGTTCAAGAATCAGATTGTGTTGAGACCAGTTAGCTTCTGTAATAAGAATGTCGTCTACGTACGTTGTGATTCTGTCTTTTAATTATGTGGGAAGTATAGTATTCAAACCGTGAATAAATGCTGCTGAAGAAATAGTTAAACCGAACGGTAATTTACAAAATTGATAACAGTCACCAAAACAGAGAAAAGCCGTGTACTTTCTGCAGTTCGGATGGAGCTGGATTTGCCAAAATCCCGATTTCAAATCTAATGTGGAATAAATAGCAGTACCATGAAATTTCTGTAGAAGTTCTTCTAGTGTCTGTGGGCGATCTGTTTCATTAATAATAATGTCGTTGATGTGACGCGAATCAAGTACGAGGCGCAGTGAACCATCCTTTTTCTTAACAATATGGAGCGGGTTTATGTACGGACTAACTGCCGGTTCAATAATTCCTTGGTCAAGCATAGCTTGCAATTCTTTCTTAACTTGTTCTCTGTGAATATACGGAATGGGATAATGTTTGGCTTTAAATGTGTCGTGCTGCTTAACTTGAAATTCATACATAAAACCGGACATAGTACCAGGAACGTTGTCAAAAACTGGAGCTTGCTGTAAAAGAATTTTGCGTAGTTGCGTGCGTTCGTCGTCTGTATTTGCACTGCTCTGTTTAACTTTATCAGAAATCATTTGTATAACGTCATAGTCGGCTTCGTCTGGAGTATTATAGTTGTGTACGTACGTATCTGTGAACAATGTGGAATGACAATCTATGTCACGTGATGCGGAAATGACCTTTGTACGATTAATTGTTTGTTCTTCTGCAGATAAAGAGTGCTGAAATTCTAAAGCCAGTTGTACATTTTCATCCTTTAACATTAAATAGGAATTTTGAAAGTCAATAATTGCGTCGTGTTGTACCAGAAAATTCGTACCTAAAATAACGTCTGTCGTCAATAAGGGAACAATCCAAAAATTTGAATGAAATGTATGACCTGCAATACAAAATGATAAATGTGTCTGTAATTTTACATCTACTCCTTTACCAGATACTGCTCCTTTTACTTTAGTTTTGCCTAATGGTAACGTAGGATAGGTATTCTCTTTATTACATTCGTTGAAAGTTTCCTCATTGATAACTGACATAGGTGATCCAGAATCGATTACTGCTTAAAATTTGGATGATCCAATCTTTACTTCAATGACAGGGTGTGAAATGGTTTTTTTTTGAGTAACTGGTCTTTCCTGCAAAAGAGTGTCTCGGATGTCGTCAAAAGTAATAACATTTTCGTGAACAAGATTCCGCGTGTCAAAAGCATTGCTTGCGTTACTGGAAGATGCAACCTGTACTGTATCTAGTCAAATTCTATCTGACGTGCTATTATTTTCGGGAAGATGCTGTGGCATTTCCACTATTTGTACTGTTCTGTTATTTCGTCCTGACGTATTACGTTCGGGATGATATCTACTGTCTGGTTCATTCATGATAATATGTTGTTGCGGATGATTTTGCTGCTGGTAAGACCGACTGTTATTAAAAGTACGCTGAAAATTGCGCTCATTACTTTTACGTCTGCCATAATAGTCATATCTATACGGTGCATTGCGATATGAATTGAAATGGTGTGTTTTCTGTACGTACTGATTTCCTTGTTGCTGTGCGTTACTATTTGTTGGAGCTGACGCTATACGTGTAGGCGGCGAAACATTAAAGCTTGGTTGATCTTGCAGACTGCATTGTTGGTTAGGTATGCTAACCGGCTGGCTTTCATGCTGTTGCGGTGAAAAACGTCTATTGTAACGAAATGTGGTTCCTGTTGCTGATAATTTTGACGATACTGATAATTAAAATTTTGTCTGTTATTAAAGTTCTGGTGGTTGTTGTTCCTGAAGCGTCTATTAGCTTTGCTATTGAAATAGTGTGGCTGATCGTAATTGCTGTATCCTTGTTGACCTTGGTTATTATGTGAAAAATTTTTGTTTATGAAGGATTAATCTGATTGCTGAACTTCCAAAAGCTGTAACAGATCTCTGAATGCCGAAATATTTTCTTTCTGCTGACCCGTTAAAAGTGATACTCTTAATGATCGTGGTAATTTAGAAATACATAATTGGATAAGTGCAGATTCACTGTATGGTTCACTTAAGTACTGGTTTTGTTGGACCATGTGTTCAAAAAATTGCGTGACAGTGGAAAAATTTGAGTTCTCATAATTCGGTAAACTAATTAATTGATCCTTGATTCCGCGCTGTGTCGCCTTCGACCAATACGCTGACAGAAAAGCATTCTGAAATTCTTCTACCGAATAGCATTGTCTCGCGATCGGTCTCATACGAGTTGCCGGTTCGCCTTCCAAAAAACTGCAAATAAATTCAAGTTTGTGTGTTACGGGCCAAGTCGGTGGAAAGCAAAGCTAAATTGTTGTATCCAATCCAAGGGGTGGATCTGTGTTCTGTCATTTTTAAATACTTTAAATTTTCTCACGGATAGAAAATGCTTGTAATCAAAATTATCTGAACAGGTTCAGGATTGTATGAGAATCTATTTGTCTGTGACTGTTCGGAATCTAACTCACGTATTCTCTGTAAATTACCTAAATTATACTGGCTGTGTGAGTCTGACAGATGTTCGGAGAGTGGCGTATGCTGTGATGTATTAAAGGCTGAAACATTTTTCATCTCTGTCACTTCTTGCTGTAAAGTTGACAATTTTCTGCGTAATGTATTATTGGACGAACCTATCTCACTGATCGTCTGCTATAAATTTTGGAATTCGGGTGTTTGATTAAACGAAATCGGTAAAGTATCGTCTGATTTGGTGTCATTATTACTTTCGATAACATCAACACGACTGGCCAATTCATCATATTTTTCAGTCAGTGCTTTTACCTGATCATCGTTTTTAGTATCGCAGGCATTAATTTGTTCTTGTATTTTACGTGTGGTTTTGTTCAACTTTTTAACGTCTGCTTTGATGGCATCGGGATCCTGAATTAGTTCTAATTGTTCAAGTCTGTCGGTCACTGTCTGAAAGTCTACTGTGTGTGTGTCTGTTTTTGTTTTAAGATCAGAGATTTCTTCATGTAATTCGGTGTTCAACTGTTTGATAGTATTAATTTCATCTGATACTGTAGCAATATTGTTGTCTACGTATGTTTTTGCTTTCGTAAACAATTTACGCTTATCTTCCTGTCTCTGTGCAGTAATTGTTTCCATGAATTGTCGCTTTACTTTATTCTGTTCCTATATAAATATACGGTAACGCGTTTCACTGTTTTTTAGGTGGTGATTAAAACGTTCGTTAATTTGGCTGTTCTGTTGGTCAAATTTCGCGTCTACTTTTGCATCCAGTGTGCGTGAAAGTTCTGCTAACATTAATTTAAACTCGTCGCGTAACTGTGTTGCTTTTTCAGAGCATTGTCTAGCGACTGCACTAATTTCGTCTCTAAGTAATTTAGTTGTAGCTGCATGTGTATTATTTAATTATTGTGCCACAGATCTAATTTCTTCACTACTGTTCCTAGCACAAGCCTTAATTTCCTCACGTAATTGTTCTTTAGTATCATGACATTGCGCGGCAACGGCTGTAATCTGTTCATTAAGTTGTTTGAAATTGTTGTCTTGTTTTTCATTGTTTTCATTAAGTTGTTGTTTGAGATTTTCATTATTTTCATTAAGTTGTTGTTTGAGATTTTCACTATTTTCATTAAGTTGTTGTTTGAGATTTTCACTAAGTTGTTTGTTTGATTCATTAATTTGTTGTTTGAAATTGTCGTCTTCTTCTTTCTTCGACTGTCTGAAATTTTCATTACGTTGTAGCAATAATGCCATAACTTGATCCATGCCAATATTACCTACTCTATTCTCTGTGCTATTTAATACCGTACCTGCAATTGTCACGTTTTGTGTAACCATTTGGTCATTCTGTGATTCTTGAAAAGGTTTGCCAATCGGACGTGCACTGTGGGTCACTACCTCGGAACCAAATAAATCTGACATATTTTGACTACATTGTTCATCTTCGTGACAAAAATTTATCTGTTCACAATTCAAATTTTGCAAACTGGGTGTGTCAAACTGGGCAGCGTTCATTGTATCGGAACGTGCAGCGTCATCAATTGTTAAATTTACTGTGGACACAATTGAATTTATTTGTTCATCATTTGGATCAAAATCATTACTAGTGGTCGGCAGGCACTGATTATCTATAATTAGGGGATCATCATTATTACACTGAATGTCGCAAGTATTATCGGTCAAATTATTCGAGTCGACTATTTCACTCATTGCACATCGCGATGTACTGTTAACAGTTTCTCGCGGCATTTTCACTAATCAAAATTAAACACAAATTGAAATAAAGACGAAGCAAAAAAAAATGGAACAAACACAATTACAACAAAGAGCAATAAATTGCCGATGATCTGTGAAAGCAAGAGTGACAAATTAGTAAATGCGTTGCGCCAGATGCAAGCTACATTTAAGTAAATAAGAGCAGATATATGACTACTTCTCGGAGATTCACAAAGAAATACGATCCTGGCCGGTTGTCGCCAAGTGTAACCTCCCCACACGAAATAATTAAATGAATTTTAAATATGAATAATGAATGTGATTCTAATTTAGTGTAACATCACAACAAAATTGGTTCCCATTTATAATCTCCGTACAGAAATGCATTCACATTTAATGTACCCACAAAATTCTTTTCTCATTTAATGTAAGCACGAAACAGAAAAATTCTTAAACCGCATAATAAAAAAATAAATAAATTCAGTGACCTGGTAAATTTTAGGACGACAGCAGTGCTGCGTCATGGCCCTGTAAGATGATTCTGAATGAAAAAGCAAAAATTCTTTCAATTCTTTATATCACAAAGAATATTATTAGGACATTTTTTTTAAAGATTTACATGGGAATTCACATACATTACTAGATATGCGCGAGGCTGCTTTTTACCTTATACAATAATAGTCAGGCTCCGGCATCGCTGCACCGCGACCGGCCCAGCCAACATGATACACCAGACCAGAGCAGACTAGCGACAACCGCAGAAAACCTCAGACTAGAGACAACTTACTGCTACAGCTACACAGTTCCTACTCAGTCAACACTGCTCTCTGGTCAGCGATTCTCTTATACCTTGCATATCGCAGGCAGCGCATACCTCTTACAACGTTAAAAACAAACAGCAACAATATAGGTCACTCGGAAATGAAATCAACCGAAAATATAAAAAACCAGAATGGAATGGGTGAGAATTGATCTCATGGAACAGAGTGGGTAATAAAAAAATTCTTTAGGTAACACATAGCAAATAGCACAAGGAATATAACAAAAAAAATGGTAACAGAAAACAAGGGGAGAAGAAGGAAACAATACACTGAGAATCTTTCCTGAGGAGAAACTATATCAGTTCAGAAATCGGCCCTAGTGCAGTTCAGTCCTCATCTCTGAATTTCAAATTCGGAACGAACAAATGTCCCTGTAGTGATCGAATACTCGCGCACCTCTCATGAGGCCAAAGAACTATGAGCGAAATTTATGAAGCTGGAGAGGTTCCAGCAGATGTCGCTAAATATGTAATTATTACGCTTTTGACAAAAAAAGAGCAGATATGTGTAAAAATTATCACACAAAAAGCGTAGTATCATATGCGACAAAAATACAGAAGTAATTTATCGAAGATGGAATTGAAAACTAAAAAATAAATGTCGTGTGACTGGGTCCTCCCGACAGGTAAACCGTTCGCCGGGTGCAAGTATTTCGATTTGACGCCACTTCGGCGGCTTTCGTGTCGAAGGGGATGAAATGATGATGATTAGGACAACAAAACACCCAGTCCTGGAGCCGAGAAAATCTCCGATCCAGCCGGGAATCGAACGCGGGCCCTTAGGATTGACATTCTGTCGCACTGACCACTCAGGTACCGGGGGCGGACTGAAATGAAAACTGAGAGGAGATTGGGAAACACGGGACAGGTGGGAACTAATTTTAACACTGAGCTGCCAATGATTGGAAACTTGGGAAAAAAACATGAACTGCATTCGTCGATTGGGAACTGGCAGTTTATGTCTGAAATGGAGTAACACTTCTTCATAGACTCTTATCAATTACAGGGATTGAAGTGTAATCCATAACTATTGTCTTTACGCGAACTGGAATAGTCAATAAAGATCAACTTTGGTATTCAATTTAAATATCGAAGAGGTGTAAAGGAAAGTAAAGGACTATCTCAACATGAAAGTTCTTTGCCATGGACTGAAAATCAACGTGATACAGTTCACTGATGACATATCAATAGTTGTCGGAAGTGAACGGAATTGAGCTGAATGTTTGACTAAATAGAAAGTGTGCTGCCTCATGGCTACAGTGTGCCCATAAGTAAGAGGAAAACTAAAGGATGATGATAAACTTGGACAAGAGATTTTCGAGAATGTGGGAAACTTTTGCTATCTCGGAAGTAGAGTCGGTAAAGCAGGAAGGTGCATGAAAGACATTGTAGCATGGCAAAAGATTTTCTCTAAAACATTTGCAAATATAAATCTTGAAACGGAAAAAAAGATTAATGAAAAACTATGTTTGAGGAGCAATTCTGTTCGAGTGCTGAACGTGGGCAATGGATAAGACAGAAATAAAACGACCAAAGCCTTTGAGAAGTGATTTTACAGAAAGCTGTGGAAGATTAAATGGATTCATCCAGTAAGAAATAAAGTCCTGTCACGACTCGACGAGAAAAAATGCGTAATGAAGAACATAATGAATCGAAGATACATAATGGCTGGGCACTTATTACGGTTTGAATCATTGCTGAAAATCATGGTTTCAAGAGATAGTGTAAGGAAAGAATAGCAGGTTGTTGATATAGCTTGTTTCAGGAGATATACTAAATATTTTAGGAAGCAGTAGTTTAATTCGAGTAAAATATTATATATATAACATTTTGTGTCCAATTGTTATTGATTACAGATATATAACAATTTGAATATAGCCCAAACAAATAAGCAAAGGTAAATGAATAAGTTCAAAGTTGATTTTCACAAATTCCACCTCCGATTGCAGTGGAATTTCTAAATGTCTACATCTATCTACATGTACATTTATACTCCGCAAGCCACCCAACGGTGTGTGGCGGAGGGCACTTAACGTGCCACTGTCATTACCTCCCTTTCCTGTTCCAGTCGCGTATGGTTCGCGGGAAGAACGACTGTCTGAAAGCCTCCGTGCGCGCTCTAATCTCTCTAATTTTACATTCGAGATCTCCTTGGGAGGTATAAGTAGGGGGAAGGAATATATTCGATACCTCATCCAGAAACGCACCCTCTCGAAACCTGGCGAGCAAGCTACACCGCGATGCAGAGCGCCTCTCTCGCAGAGTCTGCCACATGAGTTTGTTAAACATCTCCGTAACGCTATCACGGTTACCAAATAACCCTGTGACGAAACGCGCCGCTCTTCTTTGGATCTTCTCTATCTCCTCCGTCAACCCGATCTGGTACGGATCCCACACTGATGAGCAATACTCAAGTATAGGTCGACCGAGTGTTTTGTAAGCCACCTTCTTTGGTGATGGACTACATTTTCTAAGGACTCTCTCAATGAATCTCAACCTGGTACCCGCCTTACCAACAATTAATTTTATATGATCATTCCACTTCAAATCGTTCCGCACGCATACTCCCAGATATTTTACAGAAGTAACTGCTACCAGTGTTTGTTCCGCTATCATTTAATCATACAATAAAGGATCCTTCTTTCTATGTATTCGCAATACATTACATTTGTGTATGTTAAGGGTCAGTTGCCACTCCCTGCACCAAGTGCCTATCCGCTGCAGATCTTCCTGCATTTCGCTACAATTTTCTAATGCTGCAACTTCTCTGTATACTACAGCATCATCCGCGAAAAGCCGCATGGAACTTCCGACACTATCTACTAGGTCATTTATGTATATTGTGAAAAGCAATGGTCCCATAACACACCCCTGTGGCACGCCAGAGGTTACTTTAACGTCTGTAGACGTCTCTCCATTGATAACAACATGCTGTGTTCTGTTTGCTAAAAACTCTTCAATCCAGCCACACAGCTGGTCTGATATTCCGTAGGCTTTTACTTTGTTTATCAGGCGACAGTGCGGAACTGTACCGAACGCCTTCCGGAAGTCAAGAAAAATAGCATCTACCTGGGAGCCTGTATCTAATATTTTCTGGGTCTCATGAACAAATAAAGCGAGTTGGGTCTCACACGATCGCTGTTTCCGGAATCCATGTTGATTCCTACATAGTAGATTCTGGGTTTCCAAAAACGACATGATACTCGAGCAAAAAACATGTTCTAAAATTCTACAACACATCGACGTCAGAGATATAGGTCTATAGTTTTGCGCATCTGCTCGACGACTTTTCTTGATGACTGGGACTACCTGTGCTCTTTTCCAATCATTTGGAACCTTCCGTTCCTCTAGAGTCTTGCGGTACACGGCTGTTAGAAGGGGGGCAAGTTCTAACCCGTATTCTGTGTAGAATCGAATTGGTATCCCGTCAGGTCCAGTGGACTTTCCTCTGTTGAGTGATTCCAGTTGCTTTTCTATTCCTTGGACACTTATTTCGATGTCAGCCATTTTTTCGTTTGTGCGAGGATTTAGAGAAGGAACTGCAGTGCGGTCTTCCTCTGTGAAACAGCTTTGGAAAAAGGTGTTTAGTATTTCAGCTTTACGCGTGTCATCCTCTGTTTCAATGCCATCATCATCCCGGAGTGTCTGGATATGCTGTTTCGAGCCACTTACTGATTTAACGTAAGACCAGAACTTCCGAGGATTTTCTGTCAAATCGGTACATAGAATTTTACTTTCGAATTCACTGAACGCTTCACGCATAGCCCTCCTTACGCTAACTCTGACATCGTTTAGCTTCTGTTTGTCTGAGAGGTTATGGCTGCGCTTAAACTTGGAGTGAAGCTCTCTTTGCTTTCGCAGTAGTTTCCTAACTTTGTTGTTGTACCACGGTGAGTTTTTCCCGTCCCTCACAGTTTTACCCGGCACGTACCTGTCTAAAACGCATTTTACGATTGCCTTGAACTTTTTCCATAAACACTCAACATTGTCAGTGTCGGAACAGAAATTTTCATTTTTATCTGTTAGGTAGTCTGAAATCTGCCTTCTATTACTCTTGCTAAACAGATAAACCTTCCTCCCTTTTTTTATATTCGTATTAACTTCCATATTCAGGGATGCTGCAACGGCCTTATGATCACTGATTCCCTGTTCTGCACATACAGAGTCGAAATGTTCGGGTCTGTTTGTTATCAGTAGGTCCAAAATGTTATCTCCACGAGTCGGTTCTCTGTTTAATTGCTCGAGGTAATTTTCGGATAGTGCACTCAGTATAATGTCACTCGATGCTCTGTCCCTACCACCCAACCTAAACATCTGAGTGTCCCAGTCTATATCTGGTAAATTGAAATCTCCACCTAAGACTATAACATGCTGAGAAAATTTATGTGAAATGTATTACAAATTTTCTCTCAGTTGTTCTGCCACTAATGCTGCTGAGTCTGGAGGTCGGTAAAAGGAGCCAATTATTAACCTAGCTCGGTAGTTGAGTGTAACCTCCACCCATAATAAATCACAGGAACTATCCACTTCTACTTCACTACAGGATAAACTACTACTAACGGCGACGAACACTCCACCACCGGTTGCATGCAATCTATCCTTTCTAAACACCGTCTGTACCTTTGTAAAAATTTCGGCAGAATTTATCTCTGGCTTCAGCCAGCTTTCTGTACCTATAACGATTTCAGCTTCGGTGCTTTCTATCAGCGCTTGATGTTCCGGTACTTTACCAACGCAGCTTCGACAGTTTACAATTACACTACCGATTGCTGCTTGGTCCCCGCATGTCCTGACTTTGCCCCGCACCCGTTGAGGCTGTTGCCCTTTCTGTACTTGCCCAAGGCCATCTAACCTAAAAAAGCGCCCAGCCCACGCCACACAACCCCTGCTTCCCGTGTAGCCGCTTGTTGCGTGTAGTGGCCTCCTGAACTATCCAGCGGAACCGGAAACCCCACCACCCTATGGCGCAAGTCGAGGAATCTGCAGCCCACACGGTCGCAGAACCGTCTCAGCCTCTGATTCAGACCCTCCACTCGGCTCTGTACCAAAGGTCCGCAGTCAGTCCTGTCGACGATGCTGCAGATGGTGAGCTCTGCTTTCATCCCGCTAGCGATACTGGCAGTCTTCACCAAATCAGATAGCCGCCGGAAGCCAGAGAGGATTTCCTCCGATCCATAGCGACACAAATCATTGGTGCCGACATGAGCGACCACCTGCAGATGGGTGCACCCTGTACCCTTCATGGCATCCGGAAGGACCCTTTCCACATCTGGAATGACTCCCCCCGGTATGCACACGGAGTGCACATTGGTTGTCTTCCCCTCTCTTGCTGCCATATCCCTAAGGGGCCCCATTACGCGCCTGACGTTGGAGCTCCCAACTACCAGTAAGCCCACCCTCTGCGACCGCCCGGGTTTTGCAGACTGAGGAGCAACCTCTGGAACAGGACAAGCAGCCATGTCAGGCCGAAGATCCGTATCAGCCTGAGACAGAGCCTGAAACCGGTTCGTCAGACAAACTGGAGAGGCCTTCCATTCAGCCCTCCGGAAGTCTTTCGCCCCCTGCCACACCTTGAGACGATCTCCCACTCTACCACAAGTGAGGGATCAGCCTCAATGCGGGCAGTATCCCGGGCAACCACAGTCGTAGTCCGATCGGGGGATGCGTGGGACGAGTTGGCCGTCCCCGACAAACCCCCATCCGGACCCCCACAGTGATGCCCATTGGCAACAGCCTCAAGCTGTGTGACCGAAGCCAACACTGCCTGAAGCTGGGCGCGAAGGGATGCCAACTCAGCCTGCATCCGAACACAGCAGTTGCAGTCCCTATCCATGCTAAAAACTGTTGTGCAAAGAACGTCTGAACTAATCTACAGAGAGCGCAAACAAATAGACACAAAATTTAAACGGTTATTAAAATACAAGTTTGCCTAGTAAATGCAGTAATGCTGCTACTTGCGCACTGCTGACACACTGCTCGGCGGCGGAAGGAGACTACGCGATTTTACACTATTCAGGTACTAAAACGCGATGCTACAACTCTCAAATACTATAATACGCCCGAAATTTATGAATTAAACAATGCAAGTACCAAAAACACGCAAAGAAATTAAGATCTTGATAACACCAGGTGTAGTTATTCTGATGCCGTCTTGACGTTCCTTATTCATAATCTGATCAATCATATCGTCTCTTGTGTTTTGATTCCGTTGTAGACTTCGACTTTCAACCACCCCCACAGGCCAAAATCATATAAGGTGAGTCAGAGGATCTCGGTGGCCAAGATACATTTTCCGTGGAATATTAGGTTTAGATGTGTTACCTGACGCCTAAAATGTGTAGCGGGCGCGTCATGCTATAAGAACATACCACAACTTCATAACCAAAGAAACTCTTCCAATAAAAATGGAAATTCGTTTTCAAAGAACTCTACATGAAGTGGATCCTATAAGGCGATACAGTAACATAATAGGTGCAATCAACTAATTGTCTTTCGTACCACACCTCATATTTACAGAAGAGCTGTAACGCTTACATTCAATGTCGACTGTACACGTCTCACGCAACTTCTTCGCCAGCTTACCCTAACATGGCATCTGTGTCACTATGCTCTTTAATTCAGCCTCTATGTAAATGTTTGCTCCTATTTCCTATCAATTTATATCACCATAATTAATGTATACACGTAATTTTAAGAACTATGCTCTGTAAAAATGCAGAGATTTTGAAATAGTATTTGTAGGACTGGTTCATGCATATGGAACGTAGTTTTGTACTTTCTTTAAACCTGGAGGAATGTCACTCCGCTACGAAACCTGCATGGTGGGAATAGAAAGGGTAGATTTGGCGGTAGAACAACGAGTCGGTGGCAAGCATGCAAACTCTTCACACGTAGTGTGTTGAAGGAGGGAAGGAAAGCTGCAAGACTGAGTAATAATGCCTCAGATGTGGAGAAGTTATGGCTAATTATTCACGGCATTTGTTGGCTGGCTCTGAATAATCCGGCGCCAAGAAGATAATTTTCAGAACCTTTAAACATCAAGAGCCATGAATATCTTTGCCACCTTTACTTTAGCTACAGGAAATCGCCACCGCGACCACCTGCATCTCCAGTAAAAGTTTAGTACTGTAATTGTTTGCATGGGCTAGTTATTTGCTCTAGATGCAAGTAATAACAATTTTTAGTTCAACTTGGTGTCGAGAACCTTAAATTTATCCTTAATCATTTACCTAGACGGGATCGTTTAGTTAGTAACGCAATACACCCGAGTTTTGTAAATTTCTTCAACTCTGAAGTATTCATTGCTTTAATAGTGCTCACTTACTTTTGTGGAGTAGTAAATTCTTTAAGTGTTTACGGAACACTCTGTGGAAATTTTCATAAGTGAATAGTTAAAGTTTTGCAAAGGTGTGAATGTAAAGAACAGAAATAACTACTTAAAAGTCTTCGTTACTAAAATCTCGATTCGGTATTAAAAGTAACTGATTGAAACAGTTCTCATAAATGTGGTTATGGGCCGTTACAGTTTAGGGGCCACGAATAAAGAGTATTAATAGGATTACTCGGCGATTCAAATCACCCACCTTCACTTCCTTATCGAAGGTGCTGAGTCCACTACAAATGATAAGAACAGGGGCCGTCCAGCGTAATATACGCCATATTCTTGTGTGTGGAACACAGATAAGTCTAGAAACTCTCGATATACTTTTTGAAGGACTACTTTCTACCGAGCGAACAACATGTTCAAATCCTAATCTACAGTCTATTTATTTGCACGTTTGTTGAAATATGATTGCTGGGCAGTGCACCAGTCTCATGCAGTTAACTGGAAACACGAGCAAACGCTCTTGAATCTGGTACTTCGTCCTTAGGAAATCATCTACCGTATACCCTTCAATCTGCAGCAGCGTTTCCCTTCAAAACCCACATACAAATACATCGACATACTCAACATTTTCAAATACGAGAGGCATTCAATAAGTAATGTAATGTATTTTTTTCCCCCGGACAATTTCAATTGAAAAATGCTGAATTTGTTGTGGGACGTCGTGGACTGTTCCCGCTTCAGCCCCTATAGCTTTATGAAGTTCTGATAGGTGGTGGCGTTATACGTAGCCTCAAAACTGTAACGGAGGCACGTTCCAAGCAGAGAGCTGCCATTGAGTTTCTTTCGGAGGAAAACCATAGTATTGCAGATATTCAAAGGCGCTTACAGATTGTCTTCGGAGACCTGGCAGTGATAAAAAACACGGCGAGCCGTTGGGCGAGGCCTCTGGCATCAAGACAATAACGTCGCGGAAACCTCTCCGATCTCCTGCACGCCGGCCGGCGGCACATAGCAGAGACTTCTTCAGTGTTGGAACGTGCGGACACTCTTTCTAGGCGATCGACCTCGTTGCACAACTGGACGTCTCTCTTGGTAGTGCTGATACACTCAAAGGTGTGTGCCACTTGGTTCCTTGCCACCTAACGAAATACCATAAAGAGCAACGAAGAACCATCTTTGTGGAATTGCTTGCGCGTTACGAGGCTGATCGTCACAATTTTTTGTCGAACCTCGTCACATGCGATGAAACGTGGGTTCATCGCTTTGAACCGGAAACAAAACGGCAGTCCACAGAGTGGTGCAACACCACCTCTCCTCCGAAGAAAGAGTTTAAAACCGCACCCTCAACCGGTAAAAGTCATGAAGACGGTCTTCTGGGACTCTGGAGGGGTTATTCTGTTCCATATCCTCCACCATGGTGCAGCGATCAACTCTGAAGTGTGTTGTGCTACCTTCAGGAAATTGAAGAAATGACTTCAGCGTGCTCGTCACCATAAAAATGCAAACGAACTTCACCTTCCTCATGGCAACGGAAGGCCTTACACAAGTCTGTGCACTCGGGAGAAGCTGACAAAACTTCACTTGACTCTTGCTCCTCATCGCCTCTACAGGCCAGATATCGCACCTTCCGACTCCCATCTGTTTAGGCCAACGGAGGATGCCCTCCGAGGAAACCTGTGTGTTACTGACGCAGCAAGACGGTGGCTCCGACGTCGACCAGCAGAGTGGTACGATGCGGGCATAAAAGTCCTCCCACGAAGATGGCAAAAGGCACTGAACGGACATTATGTTGAAAAATATCGTTTTCTAGCCAAAAGAGTGGGGAATAATATGGTGTATAGGAATCACGAATAAAACCAATCTGCTTTTAGAAAGACAAATGAGTTGCATTACTTATTTAAGGTCCCACGTTTATACAGTTTTACATCCTTTCACTAATATTAATAATGGAGAGTCTCTTGTAACAAATATTATTTCGATAAATATGTTTCTTCTTAAATTTAATTTTAAAGCGCAGCATAATTATGCATAAAATACCTTTTCACATATACAAAAAGTTTCAATATTATTTTGAATTCAGAGAGTCACGTGGGCCTGATGTATACTATATTAACTCGGATTTGTGACAAATTCACAACCATTTCCTTATCTAACTTTCTCAAACTTCCACTTTTAACTGCTTTTTATTAGTCGTAGTAGAAAATTAACGGATACATTGTAAATAACTGCAGCAAAACGATGAGTTCTCTTTTATTTAGGTGACGGTAATATTGTTGAATATAAATCCAGAAGTTGCATAAATTTAATCTTGGTACTTAAGTTTTAAATTGCGATTATTCTTCAGGTCTGCCACTACCTACCTCTTAACAAGTTGACGTTCACAGGTACTGGAAAGCGCGAAGGAATTTATTAACCACTCGTACTGGTTTATGTGTGGTGTTGGAAAACATGCATCCAACCTCTGTTTCAGTTGCACTAAATGATCGTGAATCAGTGTTTGTATTTTGTTATTAACTGCGCGTTTAGATGTCAATGGAAACAATTCAAACTTGCTTTATTTTGTTTTTCTCAACTATGCCTCGACTTTATCTCTTAAGGTTGCAGTTTTGTCTGTGACGATAAGGAGACTTACGTTGTAGGCCTCGTTGAGTATTCCAAATAAATCAAAAATGAAGCGTTCCACTCCAGAGCTCGTGTTATAATCCATCCACAAACTCTGTTTTGTTTTATTGCTCCAATAAATGCAGCACTGCTTTCATAAATTCATATACGTGACTAAGTATTCTCCATGGGGGTAGCCAGTTGATTTCCGTATGGAGGAGGAGGTTGCAGTGCTGTGTTCCTAGCTCTTCTCAATTTGAGCTCAAAGTCTTGACTTGAAGGACCTACTCTTAATGTAATTTAACATTGTAACGGTCTTGCCCAAAACTGATTTCAAATCCTTTCCAAAGGTTTTTGCTACCAGCGTTTCTCTATGTAGAAAGCAAGATCACTTTTTTGATTTACCGCTGGCTGTACTTACGGTAAATAGTAAGTATAGGGACGTGAATGTTAATAAACTGCAGGGAACCCAATTTTTAAGTTTTTTTCGATATATTTCGTAACGTGAGGTAGAAATAGATAGATCTTTCTAAACCTACAACTTTCTCCTTTAACATTTTTCGATGGGAGGTGTAGTTTACCATTTATTTAAGATAAACTGTCTCCTGCAACTTTGCGGTTGTTTTTGCCATATTTGCCATCTTGGATCGAGTTTTACGAAAAATAATCTCTATCTAAAATATAATTTTATATC
The DNA here is from genome assembly GCF_023898315.1 of Schistocerca nitens. Classification (NCBI taxonomy): domain Eukaryota; kingdom Metazoa; phylum Arthropoda; class Insecta; order Orthoptera; family Acrididae; genus Schistocerca; species Schistocerca nitens. The sequence continues at coordinate 277,292,708 of NC_064618.1, read as the reverse complement.
CACTCATATTTTTTGTTTCCAGGTAATAATTTTCAACCACTTTACTGTAATGCTTGGACTATTTGTGAGACGAATAGTTATCCTCTTGGAACACGCCATCGTCGTAGGAGAAGACATCAGGTATGATGGGATGCAAGTGGTCCTCAGTAGCGTACAGGTAATCGACAGCTGTGTTGCTGTGATACCTTCGATCTCTCGGAAACCCAGCTGAATGTTCTCCTTAGCATAATACTGCCCCACCGACATGCTTCCGTGGTGCGGTGCATGTTTAGATTAGCCGTCCGCCTGGATGACGGCGTCTTTGGGGACGACCATCGACCTGGAGTTACGAGAAACGTGATTCATCCGACCAGTGACGCGTTTCCAATTGGTCTCGATTATCCCGTGCCCACTACAAATCGTGACTGACGATGCCGTTAGGTTAACAGAACGGCCTTGCCGTAGTGGTAACTCAGGTTTCCGTCAGATCACCGAAGTTAAGCGCTGTCGGGCTGGGCTAGAACTTGGGTGGGGGCGCCGGCTGCGGTGGCCCAGCGGTTCTAGGCGCTTCAGTCCGGAACCGCGCCACTGCTACGGTCGCAGGTTCGAATCCTGCCGTGGGCATGGATGTGTGTGATGTCCTTAGGTTAGTTAGGTTTAAGTAGTTCTAAGTTCTAAGTGACTGATGACCTCAGCTGTTAAGTTCCCTAGGGCTCAGAGCCATTTGAACCATTTTGGTGGGTGGCCATCCGGTCTGCCCAGCGCTGTTGGCAAGCGAGGTGCACTTAGCCCTTGTGAGGCAAACTGAGGAGCTACTTGACTGAGAAGTAGCGGCTCCGGTTTCGTAAACTGGCATACGGCCGGGAGAGCGGTGTGCTGACTACATGCTCCTCCATATCCGAGTGCAGAGACCCCTTTTGGGCTGAGGATAACACGGCGGCCGGTCGGGCCTTCATTGCCTGTTCGGGTGGAGTTAGTTAGTTAGTTAGGTCAACAGGAAACCTGCAAAGATCGCAGCTCCATGTTTAACAATGTGTGCTGAACAGTGTGTTCCGAAACACTTGTGTCTGCACCAACATGGTACTACGTCAGACGTGACACTGATCCACGCCAAACCCGCTTTACAGAGACGACGAGTCTCCGACCTCTGTGTTGTGTGATGGGTCTCGGACGTCCAACAGCTCGTCACCCACTCGAGGTTCCATCATGCTTCAGGTACTTTCCGCAGATGTTTGCGACGGTAGCTTGCTAACAGCCGATCAGATTCGCCGTTCCGAGATGCTTGTTCCTAGACACATGTGCGTAAGAATCTGCCTTTTGTCACATACGTTTATGTCAGGAACATTCCCCACAGCGACTTGCGTCATTTCTGGAATAATTCGCCATTCGTCTCTGCCCCGTGTCACGCGCCCACATTCACCGAGCGACATTCAGTCTCTCGGTGGACAATGATCATTTGGTTCATCAGTATGTTTGAGACTGTTGATGTTGATGACTGTGGGATGGAGACTTTAGTCTCTGTACCAACCTCCCCCCTTCCCCTCCCATTAATTCTGTTAGAAAAGAGTAGGCCAATTGCTGGCAACAGCTCTCCCCATTATCTCTTTAATCACCAATAAACGAAACACGGCACTAAACTCAGCACTCGATCACCAAAGTCACCTTCAATCAACACATATACTTAACACGTAACGCTTACTTTGTGAAGTAGAGGTGTCATTGTGGGTCAAGAATTAAACCTTAACAACCGGATAGCTGAATTTGACCCTCTGGGACGCTCAGACAACAATGCCGTACGACTTTAATTTTTTAACTCTTTTACTCCCTCTCGATACAATCATTCATTTAACAAATGAGAGGCCAAGACGGTTTTATTGTGTGGCAAGACAGGATACGAATACCGAAACACGCAAAAAGATGCAACACCATGTCACAGACATTTAACCGTTTGGCTATAAAGATAACAGAAATTTTACTTCATGATGTAGTCACACTCTCGAGAGAACTTCGTGAAACTGAAATATCAATTTTAAAACCATATTTTGGACTGTGTTTGACGTAAAACACTTCACGAATTGTACATCATATGAAATGTGGTGCTACGGAAGGACGTCGGCGATTAGAAGGGCAGATTGCATACCTTACGAAGATACTCTGAATAGAATTGGGGAGCAAAGAAATTCATATCACAGCTTCACTAAAAGGAGGGCTCGCTTGATAGAACAAATCTTGAGGCAATCTTCGGACTGAATAATACAGCAACAACTTAGTACCAAATATTGTTAAAATGTCTCTCTCATGCAAATCCAGAACTATGTTCAGTTACATTGACCAAGGAAAATTTTTTCTTCGGTGTGTCTTAATCATAGATCTTCTTTGTTCCGATGGCATTTGATATTATTAGGTTGGTGCATAAGTTCGTAGCGATTTTGTTTTGTATGTTGTTGTTCCGGTTGCTGTGGGTTTCTGTACTGATTCTTATTTTTTATTAGTAGTTCACTGAACGTGCTAGGGAAACTAGAAAATCTGAAAAGGGAAATGCAAAGGCTCAATGTAGATATAGCAGGGGTCAGTGAAGTGGAAGGAAGACAAGGATTTCTGGTCAGATGAGTATCGGGTAATATCAACAGCAGCAGAAAATGGTATAACAGGTGCAGGATTCGTTATATATAGGAAGGTAGGGCAGAGGGTGTGTTACTGTGAACAGTTCAGTGACCGGGTTGTTCTAATCAGAATCGACAGCAGACCAACACCGACAACGATAGTTCAGGTATACATGACGACGTCACAATCTGAAGATGAAGAGATAGAGAAAGTGTTTGAAGTTATTGAAAGGGTAATACAGTTTGTAAAGGGATAAGAAAATCTAATAGTCATGGGAGACTGGAAGGCAGTTGTAGGGGAAGGAGTAGAAGAAAAGGTTACAGGAGAATATGGGCCTGGGACAAGGGATGAGAGAGGAGAAAGATTAATTGAGTTCTGTAACAAGTTTCAGCTAGTAATAGCGAATACTCTGTTCAAGAATTTACGAGAGGAGGAGGTATACTTGGAAAACGCCGGGTGATATGGGAAGATTTCAATTAGATTACATCGTGATTAGTCAGAGATTCCGAAATCAGATAATGGATTGTAAGTCGTACCCAGAAGCAGATATAGACTCAGATCACAATATAGTAGTGATGAAGAGTAGGCTGAAGTTCAAGGAATTAGTCAGGAAATATTAACGCGCAAAGAAGTGGGATACGGAAGTACTAAGGAATGACGAGGTATGGTTGAAGTTCTCTAAGGCAATAGATACAGCAATAAGGAATAGCTCAGTAGGCAGTACAGTTGAAGAGGAGTGGACATCTCTAAAAATGGACATCACAGACGTTGGGAAGGAAAACATAGGTACAAAGAACGCAACTGCGAAGAAACCATGGGTAACAGAAGAAATACTTCAATTGATTGATGAAAGGAGGAAGTACAAAAATGTTCTGGGAGACTCAAGAATACAGAAATACAAGTCGCTGAGGAATGAACTAAATAGGAAGTGCAGGGAAGCTAAGACGAAATGGCTGCAGGAAAAATTTGAAGACATCGAGAAAGCAATGACTGCCGGAAGGACAGACTCAGCATACAGGAAAGTCAAAACAACATTCGGTGACATTAAAAGCAAGGGTGATAACATAAAGAGTGCAACCGGAATTCCACTGTTAAATGCAGAGGAGAGAGCAGATAGGTGGAAACAATACATTGAAAGCGTCTATGAGGGGGAAGATTTGTCTGATGTGATATGAGTCGATTTAGAAGAGATAGGGGATCCAGTATTAGACTCAGAATTTAAAAAAAAAAAGCCTTGGAGGACTTAAGATCAAATAAGGCAGAAGAGATTGATAACATTTCATCAGAATTTCTAAAATCATTGTAGGAAGTGGCAACAAAACGACTGTTCACGTTGGGGTGCAGAATGTATGAGTCTGGCGACATACCATCTGACTTTCAGAAAAATATCATCCACACAATTCCGAACATGGCAAGCGCTGACAAGTCCGAGAAATACTGCACAATCAGCTTAACAACTCATGTAACCAAGTTGCTTACAAGAATATATATAGAGTGATGGAAAAGAAAATTGAGGATGCGTTAGATGACGATCAGTTTGGCTCCCTGGAAAAGTAAAGGTACAAGAGAGGCAATTCTGACGTTGCAGTTAGTAATGGAAGCAAAGACTAAAGAAAAATAAAGACACGTTTATAGTATTTGTCGACCTGGAAAAAGCGTTCGACAATGTAAAATGGTGTAAGATGTTCGAAATTCTGAGAAACGTAGGGCTAAACTATGGGGAGAGACGGGTCATATACAGTATATACAACAGCCAAGATGAAATAATAAGAGTGGACGACCAAGAACGATGTGCTCGTATTAAAAAGGGTCCAAGATAAAGATGTAGCCTTTCACCCCTACTGTTCAATCTGTACATCGAGGAAGCAATGATGGAAATGAAAGGAAGGTTCAGGAGTGGAATTAAAATTTAAGGTGAAAGGATATGAATGATACGATTCGCTGATGACATTGCTATCCTGAGTGAAATGGAAGAAGAATTACATGATCTGCTGAACGGAATGAACAGTTTAATGAGTACAGAGTATGGATTAAGAGTAAATCAAAAAAAAAAAAAAAAACGAAGGTATTGAGGAGTAGTAGAAATGAGAACAGCAAGAAACTTAACATCAGGATTGTTGGTGACGAAGTAGATGAAGTTAAGGAATTCTCCTACCTAGTCAGTAAAATAACCAGTGACGGGCGGAGCAAGGAGGGCATCAAACGCAGACTAGAAATGGCAAAAACGGCATTCCTGGCCCAAAGAAGTCTACTAATATCAAATATCTGCCTTAATTTGAAGAAGAAATTTCTGAGAATGTACGTCTGGAGTACAGCATTGTATGGTAGTGAGACATGGACTGTGGGAAAACCGGAACATAAGAGAATTGAAGCATTTGAGATGTGGTGGTACAGACGAATGTTGAAAATTAGGTGGACTGATAAGGTAAGGAATAAGGAGGTTCTGTGCAGAATCGTAGAGGAAAGGAATATGTGGAAAACACTGACAAGCAGAAGGAACAGGATGATAGGGCTTCTTGTAAAGCATGAGGGAATGACTTCCATGGTTCTATAGGGAGCTGTAGAGGGCAAACACCGTAGAGGAAGACAGAGACTGGAATACATCCAGCAAATAATTGAGAACGTAAGTTGCAAGTGCTACTCTGAGATGAAGAGGTTAGCACAGAAGAGGAATTCGTGGTGGGCCGCATCAAACCAGTCAGAAGACTGATGACAAAAAAAAGTTCATTGTTGCTATTTGAGCTTACGTATTGTCATTTTGTCATTTGGAATTAGTGAGTGAAGCTATGGACGCTAGAAAATGGAGCACCAAGTGGAAGCATTTCCGACATATTCATTTGTTTAAGTTCAGTAAAGCAGCGGAGGCAGCCAGAAACACTTCCACCTTTTATAAGGATAATACCATTGGACATAGCATGGCAAGAGAATGGTTTTCTAGTTTACAGGAGGATAATTTTTCATTAGTGACTCTCCACGTTCAGGAAGACCTTCGGGATTTGATGACGGTGTTTTCTTTTAAACGCATTAATCCATAATGATCCGCGTCAGGGTATTGGAAAATAAAAATGTAAATGTCAGGTGGCCAGGGTCTCCCGTCGGGTAGACCGTTCGCCTGGTGCAAGTCTTTCGAGTTGACGTCACCGCGGCGACTCGCGTGTCGATGGGGATGAAATGATGATGTTAAGGACAACACAACACCCAGTCCCTGAGAGGAGAAAATCTCCGACCCATCCGAGAATCGAACCCAGGCCGTTAGGCATGACATTACCTTGCGCTGACCACTCAGCTACCAGTGGCGGACTGCAAGCAGTGAGAATGGCTCAAAAATGGGATGTAGGGGTACCGCATTCTCTAAGCCAAAATGAAAAAGTTAAGCAGGTGCGCAAACGAAACAGCAACTCTACGTACAAAGACCTGCGCGCATCCACAAGAGAAGATATTATGCATCTGGTGGAACAGTGACGGTGTGGTGTGCTGAGAACTGCTTCCTCAAGGTGTGACCATCACTGCTGACATTTGTTGTCAACAACTTAGAAGTCTTGCAGACGCGATCCAAGAACAACGACCAGGAAGACTGAGTGGAGTGATGCTACCCCACGATAACGCCCGCCCGAATTCCGCTAGACTGACGAAAAACACTGTACAGGATTTGAATTAGGAAGTCATTCCGCACCCATCTAATTCACCTGATCTTGCGCTCTCTGCTGAACAACCTTCAAGGAACTTCCTTTCCGGATGAAAATGTGCTCCGAACATGGCTCGACAAGTTCTTCGCCACAAAACAATGCTTTTGTACAGTCGCGGAATCCAAAAGTTACCCGAGCGTTGGCAGACTGTTGTACATAGTTAAGGATAATATATTATTGATGACTTAAGTCTCTGTTATGTGTATCCGTTGTGTTTACTAAGCTTATAAGAAAAAGCTACGGGTTTATGCACCAACTCAATACCTAAGTTCGATATATCTGTAATCTAATGCAAATATGTAAGCGATTACTTTCAAACAAATCTCAAGCAATTCTTATCACTCCATGGCATATCTGCTATAGCAAAACAGTCTTGGTTGCAGGACTCTATTGAAGCGTTTCGCCCTAATGGGACGTTATCATAAAATTATAGTACACTGTCAGCAGCTCGTGGTCTTGCGGTAGCGTTCTCGCTTCCCGCGCACGGGGTCCCGTGTTCGATTCCCGGCTGGTTTAGGGATTTTCTCTGCCTCGTGATGATTGGGTGTTGTGTATTCTTCATCATCATTGACGCACGAGTCGCCGAAGTGGCGTCAACTAAAAAGAACTTGCGATACGGCGTGCGAACATCCCCGCATGGGGCCTCCCGGCCAACAATGGCATACGATGATTTCATTTCATTATAGTATACTGCAAAATTTACATTTTTCACGTCTGTAGGGACGTAATGTGTACCTTAAACACTTCGGGTCAGTTGAAAAAACAGTGCTGGCATAGAGAATCGCTTACAGGTTTTGAAACCAAGTAGCACAATCTGTACACGAAAATAATAACTCGTTCCAGTCATAATCACAAATCAGCACACAGTGGATTGCAGTTTTCTGATGATGCTCCAGAATGACGAAACATGTCAATAAAAATATTGTTCCCCCTTCAACCAAGACTGTTTTTATTTCGAAATGTCTTAAGGTGCTGCGTCGCTGGTCCTGCGAGGAGCGGAAACCGCATCGCGTTGTTGCCGCGGGATGGCTCGAGGCAAAAATTGGTCGCCAGCTACCCGCCCCCGCAGAGCTGGCGTGGTCTTCCAGCGGGGGCGGCCTAAAAGGCGCCGGCGGCGAGAGGGGACTCAAAATTTACGCCCGTCGGTGTCTGCCCTCCTCCCCCCTGCCCCGGGCCACCTTTTTTCTTTTCTTGTCTTGCCTCTCCGCAGTGCAGCACGCCGTCACCCCCTCTGTCCAAACTCCTGAGAGCGGCCGGAGTTATCCCCTTTTGTGAGGGTCGACGCGGTAAGAGGCTTTGCGCGTGTGGCCTGCACTGCGCCACGGCCGCGCGCCGGCCTCGGAAATCGCGTTATGGCTGGTGGCTGCTGGCTGCGCACGGGGCGCGACTGCTCTGACGGCTGCAGCTGCCGGCTTCCGACACCGCAGCAGCGAAACACGCGTGGCCGATGGGCGTTTAATTCACACACTGGCTGGGCTCTAGAGCCCCTAATTATATTGTCTTCCGTAATACAATGAACTGACGAAAGTCGTGGGATACCTGCTAATACCGTGTCGAACCTCGTTTCGCCCGGCGTACTCTGCAGTAACTCGACAAGTCGTTTAAAGTCCCCTGGAGAAATACCGAGCCACACTGCCTCTACGGCCACCCGTAACTGCGAAAATGTTACTGGTGCAGGATTTTGTGTACGAACTGACCTCTCGACTATGTTCCATGAATGTTCGACGAGGTTCCTGTCGGGCGATCTATGGCCAAATCATCCGCTCGAACTGTCCTGAATTTTCTTCAGACCAATCGCGAACAATCGTGGACCGGTGACATAGCGCATTGTCATCATTGTTTGGGAACATTAAGTGCATGAATGGCTGGAAATGGTTTCCAAGTAGCCGAACATCCAGAGGATCCAGTCCATTCTATGTAAACACTGCCCACACTATTAAGTAGCCAGCACCAGACTGTACAGTGCCTTGTTGACAAAGTGGGTCCGTCGATTCGTAGGGTCTCCGTCACTGTCTAACTGTACCAACCGTTGTTACCAACTGCAATTGGGACTCATATGACCATGCCACGGTTTTCCCGTCGTCTAGGGTCCAACTGATACGGTCACGAGCCCAAGAAAGGCACTGCAGGCGATGCCATGCTGTAATCAAAGGGTCGGCAGCGGTGGTCTCGCGGTTCTAGGCGCGCAGTCCGGAACCGCGCGACTGCTACGGTCGCAGGTTCGAATCCTGCCTCGGGCATGGATGTGTGTGCTGTCCTTAGGTTAGTTAGGTTTAAGTAGTTCTAAGTTCTAGGGGACTGATGACCACAGATGTTAAGTCCCATAGTGCTCAGAGCCATTTGAACCATTTTGTAATCAAAGGCACTAGCGATAGTCGTGTGCTGCCATAGCCCATTAACCATAACACTATCCGCACTGTCCTAAAGGATACGTTCGTCGTTCGTCCTACGTTGATGGCTCAAATGGTTCAAATGGCTCTGAGCACTATGCGACTTATCTTCTGAGGTCATGAATTGTCTAGAACTTAGAACTAATTAAACCTAACTAACCTAAGGACATCACACACACCCATGCCCGAGGCAGGATTCGAACCTGCGACCGTAGCGGTCGGTCGGCTCCAGACTGTAGCGCCTAGAACCGCACGGCCACTCAGGCCGGCGTCCTACGTTGACTTTCGCATGTATTTCAAGTAGAGTTGCATGTCTTCTAGCTCTGACAACCCCACGGAAATATCGCTGCCCTCTGCCGTTAAGCGAAAGCCGTCGTCAATTGTGAGGCCCGCGGTGAGTGGAGTCCGTGAGAGGTAATACCTGAAATTTGTTATTCCTGACACAGTTACTTCTGTAAAATATCTGGGAGTATGCGTGCGGAACGATTTGAAGTGGAATGATCATATAAAATTAATTGTTGGTAAGGCGGGTACCAGGTTGAGATTCATTGGGAGAGTGCTTAGAAAATGTAGTCCAGCAACAAAGGAGGTGGCTTACAAAACACTCGTTCGACCTATACTTGAGTATTGCTCATCAGTGTGGGATCCGTACCAGATCGGGTTGACGGAGGAGATAGAGAAGATCCAAAGAAGAGCGGCGCGTTTCGTCACAGGGTTATTTGGTAACCGTGATAGCGTTACGGAGATGTTTAATAAACTCAAGTGGCAGATTCTGCAAGAGAGGCGCTCTGCATCGCGGTGTAGCTTGCTCGCCAAGTTTCGAGAGGGTGCGTTTCTGGATGAGGTATCGAGTATATTGCTTCCCCCTACTTATACCTCCCGAGGAGATCACGAATGTAAAATTAGAGAGATTAGAGCGCGCACGGAGGCTTTCAGACAGTCGTTCTTCCCGCGAACCATACGCGACTGGAACAGGAAAGGGAGGTAATGACAGTGGCACGTAAAGTGCCCTCCGCCACACACCGTTGGGTGGCTTGCGGAGTATGAATGTAGATGTAGATGTAGACCATTGACACTGTAGATCTCGGAATATTGAATTCCCTAACGAATTCCGAAATGGAATATCCAATGCGTCTAGCTTCCACTACATTTCACGTTGAGAGTATATTAATTCCCGTCATGTGACCATAATCGCGTCGGAAACCTTTTCACGTGAATCGCCTAAGAGAAATTATAGCTCCGCATACGCACTGCCCTTTTATACCTTGTGTACGGCCTCTCTAGGTAGCCGCGTGGTCTGTGGAGTCTCGCGCGGCTATCCCCGTCGGAGGTTCGAATCCTCCCTCGGGAATATGTGTGTGTTTGTGTTTGTGTGTGTGTGTGTGTGTTTTCCTTAGCGTTAGTTTAATTTAGGTTGTGTGTAAGTCTAGGACCGATGACCTCAGCAGTTTGGTCCCATAGAAGCTTGCCACAAATTTCCAAATTTTTTTCCTTGTGTGCGTGTTACTGCCATCATCGGTATACCTGCGTATTATATCCCATGACATACATCACTGCTGTGCAATTGTAACCATACGTTTTAACAAACAAACCATGTGGCTAAATCACACTGCTGTTGCACCACTGCATTTTTACTTTCCAATTGAAACCTGTGACAGAGCTAACAGGAAGCTAACGCCACTGTCTCACGAAAGAAACCGCCCAGGGGCCGAGATGACTCGATGGAGTCCTAGAACAATTAGCACATATCCAGCTTTGATGCCTACCGCCGCGGCTGGAATAGTGTTGACACGGGAGCAAGTCTGCAACCGTGGTGACCTCTATTACCATATGATCGAACTGGCACCGTGGCACTACCATGGCCTACATGACGAAAACTGATTTCGTGCCAAAACAGGGGTGGCACGATCCATCATAAATACCGTCCATTTATGTTATGCAGTGTCACTGCTTGCAGCCAGATTTAAGATGTACTACACGATAGTCGTCTACCTGAAATGGATCATCCAGGGAATGTCACCATAATGCCTCCTCCTCCGGCCTGGGTCCTTCCGACGACTGTTGAAGGGTCGTAGATGCCAAAGGCAATCTGTCCGATTGAGCAAAGACTACCTGTCGCCGCTCAGTGCTGTCCAGTTATGGTACTGCGTGCAAATTCTAGCCTTCATCGTCCATCAAAAGCTGCAAGCATGAGTACACGAACCAGGTCCCTGCTGCGGAAACTCATACGCAGCAATGTTCGCTGAACGGTCGTTAAGTAGACACTGTTGGTAGCCCCTTGGTTCATCTGGGCGGTCAGTTGCTCAACCGTTGCACATCTATTCTCGTCTACAGATATCTGAAGCTGTCGTTCACTCCTGTCATCTATGACCCTTGGTGACCCCCAGATATCTCGACGCCGGGTTTGGATAACACCATTTTGCCAAGCACGATACATATTTAACTCGGCGACACATGAAAAGCTTACAGACGTAGCTATTTCCGAAATGCTTCCACCCTTGGCCCGGAAGCCAATGATCATGCCCATTTGGACGTCAGATAAATCTCTACGTTTCCGCACTACGATAACTATTGCACTATTTTCCGTGTCCCCCTCCCCCCCCTCCCCACACGCTTTTTAATCCCTCCGCTACTAGTGCTGCCACTTGTCGTCTGTGAGTGGTTATTGCACACTGACGCCGAACATAGACGGTGGTCAAATTAATGTAAATAGACCGTGTATAACTTGTCGTGGGACATCCATCTGTCTCCTCGTACCTGCCGCCCAGTTAATCCGTTGAGTACCTGTGGTTCCTGCCCGAAACCACCATTTAATTTTTTTTTCTTTAAGTAACGGTGCCTTTCGCGTCAAACCACCGATACTATTGCAGGACAACGGGATCAAGTAGTACATTGACGTACTTCTACGAATGCAGTGCATTGTAGTAGTCACTTACAGCGTTCAAAGCAACAATCGGTGTGGAGATTTTGCTACGTGATTGTGGGAGATTGTGATGCGTGTGTTTTTTTTTATAGCGGTCATACTAAGGAGATCATTGACAGTGAAATTAACTATATTTAAAGTTATCGTAACGTAAATTTGAGTCTGTGCTACTGCGTTTGTGACTGATTTCGAAATGAAACCATTGGGACAGTATAAACTTTTGATACAAATTTATTAAAATTTAATCTCATTTTTGCTTCTTATTTGGGACAATAATTTTAGGCATTATAAGTTCATGGTGGAGCCTCAAGATACAGGTTGGGATAGGAAAAGAATCACGTGGAAGAGTGGGTCCACAGTTCTCACATCATTTATCCTTTGAATGGTCCCATTTATTTACAGTTATATGATAGCACCAAACAAAATCACCAAACATCTCTGAATAAAAAAGGTTGTTAAATGAAAATAAGCCTTTTAAAATTTTAACCACAGACTGACATGGCTAAAAATTTCAGTTCTTGCCACCCCAAGAAATCAGTGACAGCAACAGGTAAAATAATAAATCATAATAAAAAATCTCTTAAACGGTAAGCAAGTAAAAGATAGCTCCAACACAATAGTCACAGTTATTAAGTTAAGAACTAGTAATGCAGAATAAACACCCAAACATGGCAGATCTGATAAATTTTATTACACCTATAGAAGATACAGTGACAAATTAAGCTCAAGCAAAGGACAGTGAGTAAAATACAAAATATTAATCTAAGGAGTTGACTATCAGAACGGAAATTACATTAAAATTTTCCTCAGCAATATAAGCAAATATTTGAACAGGCAAAGGAACTACCTCTGAATTTAATTACAACATTGCTCACAAATAGGCCCCAAAGCAAATACATCAGAGCCTTAAGAAAGCGAAGGCGAAACTTATCTTAAGGAAGGCAAGCTGCCTAGGTGAACAATTCCACTATAACAACAGCGGACACACCTCAAGCACAGCGGGAAGGCACGTGCAGGGCACAACAGCAACAGGCACTCTCAGCCGGCAGCTGCCGAAGTGTCGGGGTCGTGCGTCAAAAAGCTAAGAGACGGTGCTAACAAACACCCCGTAGGTGACATGTAGGCTACAGAAATACAAATTACGTGAACAATCACAACCTTCTCAAGAGATCACGGCTGTAAGCTCAAAAAAATCAGTCATAAAATAAGATAGCAAATATTAGTCCGAAAAAAAAACTACCTAAAGGGAATAGGCCCAAAAACAGTGGTAAGAGAGTATAAAAATATAATAATTAACATCTCCCCAAACAATTTAGGTCAACTTGACACGAAAATTGCACAGCCAGGTGCTTACTTGAAAAAACAGACAGAAAAAATAAATGAATAAGCTTACCCCTCCAAGAGAATACTTAGTGATTAGTCTTTACAAAAAGTGTTTCCTTGAATCAGTCCTCAAATTTGACAACCATCTATTTTGTAAACTCTATTCGCAAGTTTTGTAAAGGTTTCGTCGCTACTGCTGTGAAGGCCGAGTTGCCACTGTTGTTACGTTAGCCCGAGTTTGTGAGTTCGTGAAACGGCTTTTGGTGCAGTACACCGCTAAAACAATTTCTCCCTGCCACTATTACATAGCTACGCCCGAGGGTCAGATAACAGGATAGGAGAACGAAGGTTCTACAAAAATGTTCAAATGTATATTAATCTTATGGGACTTAACTGCTAAGGTCATCAGTCCCTAAGCTTCCACACTACTTAACCTAAATTATCCTAAGGACAAACACACACACCCATGCCCGAGGGAGGACTCAAACCTCCGCCGGAACCAGCCGTACAGTCCATGACTGCAGCGCCTAAGACCGCTCGGCTAATCCCGCGCGGCGAAGGTTCTACAACACTCCAACAAATCAGTAACAAAGTCACAAAAATGAGTTAAAAGGTTTAGTTACCTTGGTGACTAGTTGAATAATGAACTCTGCAACACTGCTTGTAATATAACTCAAAAAAAAGACCCTCAATGGCTAAGTGCAAATAATCGTAGGAAAAATTCACAGTACATAGCAAATGCAATTTACAACTGTTAAAAGAAAAGAAAAAAATCCCTGACGTCTATATTTATGTGCTGCTCCATGACTCTGCTGTCAATATCTTTATTCTTGGCTTGTATGTAACTTCTGTGTTTCTTCCAGTAAATGTGTTTTTCGTATCCAGGGTGTAATTATAAAGTTAATAAAATTTTTTCTTGCCTTTAAAATAATATTTTTCATCAACAACAACTGTCTGTTCACTTCTAAGAGCACTAAACGACGTTCCGTGTCTAAGTGAGCCCTGGGCGATGATCTATAACCAAGTGAGCGAGAGTTGCTCTTCTATCTTCCGAGTAGACTTCTGTCCGTTGTCGTCCGATCATTGGTGGATTGTACTCGGCCGAAATTGGTCGAGGCGAAGTCGATATCTTCATCCTCAACGCCGCCCGTGGCGCTGGTGGAACTCGCGCAATTGGCGAGTCTGCATGGCACTGGCACCAATTCGCATCTTTGCGCCGGTGCTGCTTTTGCCCTGGCTGTGTCTTGTTCGGACGACACAGCACTCTAGAAAGTAGTTTCAAAACACACATATTAATACAGGGAATTTCCCTTAAAATAATTAAAATATAAAATTACAAACCTTACAAAACATAAACAAATGAACAGGAATCATCCCACACGGCTTTTGACGATGCTAATAGAACTGGGTAAAGAACTTCATTAAACACTAAAGTTCAAAGAAACTAACTTCCATACACACGAGGTTTACTAGTAAACCACTGAATCTGAAAATGTTGCATGGCTTATGGCCCTTACGGCCTCGATAATGCACAGCAAGTAAATGACTCAGTGGTACACTTTTACGCCAACACAGGGACGCTCACTAATTTACACCCAAAATTTCTACCAGTGAAATACATGCAAACGTACATTACGGTTTCGGCCAAGCATAATCAACATAAAAAAAAAATGTTTCAGTGACCCATAAGGCACCAACCGCTAAGGCACTGATATTAGAGCGCTAGCAACAATGACCTCCAAATTTTCCAGTAATGTTCCCTGCATACGTGGAAACAACACAGCTTGGATAAACAGGGAAGTGGGAATCCACTGAAGGCCATAGAAGGACACCATAAACATAGCAATGTGATTGTCACTACCCAAAGGAGTGATAAGATGGTCTCAGCCCAAGCAGAAGCAATGGTCGAAGGAGCCGTTGCGCGGGAAAACCCACATGTGATACCCTTGTACTGCGGCCCTCCTACCTCTTCTCACCTCACAACCCACTAAGGGCCTGTTTCAAACTCTCTGAGATAGCGGCCACCTACGAAAACTGTAAGTTAAATTCGCGCCGTCTATCGGGGCGTTAGTGAAAGAAGGCACCGGGAAGACATAAAATGAAATCGAGCCGCCACGGCTCAGATTGAAGTTCCGAGATGTGGGACTGTATCCAGGAAAAGTGGGAGCTTGCTTACAAATTTACAATGATGAGCCAAAATACTAGGACCACTGCCCAAGTGAGGTTGAATGCCTCCTGTTGGTGTTGCTGGCACTCGACGCAGAAAGGAAAGAATGGAAGCGGGAGAGAGATGAATGGGCAGTCATTATAGCGAATATACGGGCCGAAAATGCAGAAATCCAGTGATATAAGGGGTTTTGACAAAGGGCACATTGTTGTGACGCTGCGGTTGGAAACAAGAATCTCTGAAATGGCGATGCTGTCTACTGTTGTGAGCACTTTTGGAAAGTTGTCGAAGGATGGTGAAATAACCAGTAGGCCGTGTAGTACTCGACGACTACGTATCATCACAAAACTTAGAGGGCGGAGGATCCCTCACTCTGTAATCCAGGACAGGCAGCGATCTGTGGCAGATCTGACGACAGGGACAATGCTGTTGCAGGCAATTGTGTTTAGGAGCACACCGTTCAAACGCCATTCTTCAACATGGAGCTCCACGTCACATGACCACCACGTGTTCCCATGTTGACCCAGTGACATAGTCAGCTACAATTGCACTGGGCACAGCAGCACTGAGTTTTCACTGTGGATCAATAGAGTCGCCTGTCGAATGAATCGCATTTCTTGATACACCAAGTCGATGGTTCGGTCCTTACACGCCGTCATATAGTCCAATGGCTGCACGAAACATGCACAGCGCGACAGTTGCAGGCCAGTGGGCTAGAATTATGATAAGCGATACATTCAGCTGGGCTTCCATGGGCTCTGCGATAATAGAAGGAATCATGACAGAAGAGAACTACGTAAACATCACTGCGGACCACCTGCATCGCTTCACGCTTCAGGTCTCTCCCTACGGCGATGATGTCTTTCAGCAGGATAAGTATCTGTGTTGCGAGGTCAGAATCGCGCAACAGTGATGTGAGAGGCTTTACAGTGAACTGACATTGATGTCTTGGCCAGCATATATTCCTGATCTGTACCCGCTGGAACACATATCTGGTGCCATGTGCGTGCCGGTGAACCACCATCCTGTAATTTGCGGGGATTGCTTTACCTGTGCGTAGCCATCTGGTGCCATATGTCTCTGTAATCCTGTCAAGAACTTGTAGAATCCATGCCAAGCAGAATCTCTGTTCTACTTTGTTTGTAAAGTGGAGCGCGTTATTAAACAGGTGGTCATAATGTTTTGGCTCATCGGTGATTCTCATGAAATAATGAGCAGTTGAAAGCTGTGTTTCCCAGTGGTTCCAAAGTGAAACCAGAAACAATTGATTGTTTACATTTTGCCATTTTCTTCTTGAATTCGCTGCTTACTATGATAATAAGGATTAATTCTGTGAAAAATATTTAAATTATATTCCAGATTGAAATCACCACCTCAAAATATTTGATTATTTATTTTTTGCCATTTCTTTTTGCATTCGCTGTTCCTATGATGATAAAGCTCAATTTTGTAAAAAATCTTCAAATCAAATTCTTTTATATTGTTGGGACTCAAAGCGTTAATCTAAACAACGATACACAACCAGTAGAGAGGGGAATACTTACTCACGCCGTCTTGACCTCTGTTACATTAGCCCGATTTAACGGCCAATGATACCAACACAGTGTGGATTCGTCATACAGGATCTTCCTTGCGAGAGAGCTCCGCTCTACACGAAATTAATGTGTCTGCGAACGGATGCACGGAACGAGTAACAGTTTGCACTCTACGTGCTTGAGCATTGTCCTGCAAAATGGTGGTCAGGTCCTGCAGAAAGCGTCGTCACTTGTGTCTCTGTGCTGTTCATTTTTTGAACACAACCTACGACCAGCTTAGAGACAGAAGTGATGAAACTTTCTGCAGGACCTGACCATCGTTTTGCAGGGCAATGCTCAAGCACTTACAGTGCAAGCTGTTACTGATTTGTTTGACTGACAGGGCTGCTAAGTGATATATCACCTACTGTTCTTTCCTGACTTAAACCTTCGTGAGTTCAACTCTGTTTCTAAACTGAAGGAAACACTTCACGGCATTCGCTTCAGAACTGCTAGAAATTCGTCGGGCAATAGACCGCGCCGCTCGAACTGTCAACACAACAGGCACTGCTAAGAGTATCCTACGACTTCCACATCGCTGGCAACTGGTTATACACAATGCTGGTGACTACTTTGAAGGTCAGTAAAACTTTGAAACACGTATCTATTTTGTACGAGCTGTAAATAAATAGTTGCCACTATTAAAATTCCAACCCTCGTAAGACAAGTGTCTGGCGCAGTTGTTAGATCGGTTACTACAGGTTATCAAGGTTAAAGTGTGATTGGACGTGGTGTTATAGTCGGCGCACGAGCGATCGGACACGGCGTATCCGAAGTGGCAATGAAGTGCGGATTTTCTAGTAGGACAATTTCATGAGTTTATCGTGAATGTCAAGAACCCGGTAAAACATGAAATCTCCGACATCGCTGAGGCCGGAAAAAGATCCTAGAAGAACGGGACTAACGACGACTGGAGAGAATCGTCGACGTAAAAGAAGTGGGACCCTTTCGCAGGCTGCTGCAGATTTCAATGCTGGGCCATCAAAAAGTGTCAGCGTGCATGCCATTCAACGAAACATAATCGATATGGGCTTTCGGAGTCCAAGGACTACTCGTGCACCCTTGATGACTGCACGACACAAAGCTTTTCGTCTCGCCTGGGTCTGTCAACACCGACATTGGAATGTTGATGACTGGAAACATGTTGCCTGATCGGATGAGTCTCGTTTCAAATTGTATCGAGCGGATGGACAACATAATGAATCCATGGACTCTGCATTTCAACAGGGGACTGTTCAAACTGGTGGAAGATCTGTAATGGGTGGGGGCGTGTGAGGTGTCACGTACATAAGTATCCTGTTTGATCACCTGCATCCATTCATGTGCATTGTACATTGCGACGGACTTGGGCAATTTCAGCAGGATAATGCGACATCCCACACGTCCACAACTGTTACAGAGTGGCTCCAGCACACCCGTGAGAGTAAACCTTCCCGCTGACCATTGACATTATTGAGCATGTTTGGGATGCCTTGCAACGTGCTGTTCAGAAGAGATCTCCATCCCCTCATACTCTCATGGACAGCCCTGCAGGATTGATGGAGTCGTTCCCTCCATCGATACTTCAGACATTAGTCGAGTCCATGCCACTTCTGTCTGGTCGCGAGGGCCCTACACGATGTTAAGGAGCTGTGCCAGAATTTGTTGGCTCTACTGAGTAAAAGGACACGACATAAACGGACATACTCAAATGGTAGAAGTCTGAAGAGCACAGAAAGGTAAAATCGCTTCACCATTCTTTATTGAGTTACATTTATTATTTAAGTTAAAGTGGGCAGGACAGACTGTTAGGTGGTAGCTGAGAGGTTCTTTCGCAAGGCAGCAGATAGCGGGACTACCCGTGGTCACTGTGGTGTTCGACAGAACAGCTCTGTTCAAGAGTTGGCTTGCATGCCGGGCTAGTTCCCAGGGCCTGCTCGACGTATCCTGAAATCGTGGTTTCCCGGAGTTAATACCTGACGTGCAATAACAACGGTGCCGTAGCCACATAGTGCCCACTGGAGATGTAACAAATATAGATCTTTAGAACAAAAGTAACTTTTGCATGATGTATCACTGCCAAGATCGGTGATACTTGGACCATACATAGAAAGAACTGCTGCGGTGTAGCACAGAAGGTAACTGAAAGAAGTGCGCAATGAGACGAATAGAAATGACACTTTTATTCAAAGAAAATAATTAAAATGAAGTTACGGCGAATTATAATGGCCCGTTGGACATAACAAATGGGTGGACTTGGTTCTTGATAGGGAGTGTGCTCAGCACGGATGGCAATGTATGCTATACATTGTACTCGCCTGATCGCCTCGATTGGTAAAGAGTTATCGCGGTAGGACGTACCATTCCTCCATTAGCGTGGTTGACAACTGCTGGATGGTTGTTAGAGAATGTGCACAAACCACAATACGTCTCCGCGTCACATCCCACGCTTGTTTGATGAGATTTAAGTTGCGGGATCGAGTAGGGCAATCCATTCGTAGAATAACCTCACCTTCTAAGAGCTCCTCCACCTACGCTGTCCGATGGATCATAAAAATAAAGCCAAGGGCAGAATGTATGCTTGAAAAGACGCACCTGGGGAAGGTGTGCAGTGTCACAATAACATTGACCGGTGAGTGTACCGTGTTCAAAGATCTGGTGGCCAGTGCACCCATCCAACATTATGTCTCCTCACATAACAACTCCTGCAGTATCAAACTAATCACGTACGAGAATGCATTACGTACTATCATACGGCGAGTGGCGGGAACACTTTATGTGCCCAGGAACATTGTCAAAATTTTTTTCCGTGATCCAGGTGTTACGGTGCGGGGAGACATAAGGTTGCAGTGGTGCACTGACCTCCAAATCTTCGAACACGGTACACTAATCGGCCAACGTTATAGTGACACTGCACTTCTTCCCCACGTGCGATTTCAGGGGTGAATTCGGCCCTGACAACTTTTATGGATGACAATTGCTCCGGCGTAAAGTTAAGCGGCAGCACGCCGGTCAGTAACGTTAGAGTAGAGAGGGCTGTGAAAAAGACGTCAGCCAATTGCACGCGAACTGACCCTTCTCCAGGACGACAACGTGACGGCAGCGCCCTCTACGTGAAGAGAACGTAAGCCTTGCACCCGACCGGCCGCTGCCCAGTTCTGCGAGTTCTACGAGAAGCCCCAAGACCAGCGACGTGGATAGAAGGATCCATTGCATTCGCTTGTATTGGAATCTTTATACTGAAAGACATTGACTTTATTGCGTGTTACCCTTTGCTTACGACACATCTATTGTATTTCTCAGAGTTAATTATTGTCATTTATTTTCTGTAATAAAAATTCATTAATACAATTTGTTTGAATTGTTTGTCTAGCCATCCGAGATGCAGATTTCCTAGGCACCGCAAATTTGATCAGTAGGCACGATACAACAACAATGAGCGACCGCATCGAACAGCGCAGGTGGAGGAGCTGCTGGGACGAGAGGATATTCGGCGAATGGACTGGCCTGCTCGTTCAACCATTTACGCCGTACCGAGCACTTGTGGAACGCGCTGGGGAGATGTAATGCAACAGTTCCATAAACACCAACGACCATCTAGCACTTATGAACTGCATTGGTGGAGGAATGGAACGCCCTACCATAAGAATTCCTTAACAGTCTTGAGGCGAGCATGGGAACACATTGCGGAGCATCCATTGCCTTCTGCGGTTGTTCACACACCCTAGGAAGAACCATGTCGTGCCTTTCGTAATTTCCAGGGATCCATCAAAAATGTCAGTGTCTTCCATGTAATTATCGTGTTTGAATAAAAGTGTCTTTACTGTTAATCCCGTTGCATATTTCTTTCAGATGCCTTTGGTACTATACTGTAGAACTTCTTTCTCTGTGTGGTCCAAGTTTCCTCGAGTTATGACACATCGTGTGAAGGTTTCTTTCGTCAAGTTTTACACAGTGATGTATCTATTCAGCATGGGTGTCATCAAGAATACTGAATTTTCGTTCCCATGAAACAGGAAAAATTTCGCATCATTTCAACAGCGTTTCTATTCTTCCAATCCTATGTATTACCTCCTCTTCAAGGCACTATTTATGCTTTTTCGACCAATAGTACAAGACCGTTGAAACTCGGTAACAGCCTCAGAAATTGTTTATGCACATTTGTACACCATGTTAGGGAAACCTTTGCAGCGTTCCCATCTATTTTCATGCTGCGAGGCAATTACTCCTTCGGTCTCAGTGGTTACAAGCACTGCTGACGCCCCTGCAATAGATTTTGGGCTGAGAATGGGGAAGTTTGACTTCTTATCGTTCGTTTCCTGACTCGTCCAGTACAGACTCAGATTCGCTTCTTGGTTGTCGTCCTGTGCTGACTACTCAGTTTGAAGATGTAAGTGTTGCTTTTTGATATAGCATAAAGTGTTAGTTTCACATCCGTACTGCCGGCCGGAGTCGCCGTGCGGTTCTAGGCGCTACAGTCTCGAACCGGACGACCGCTACGGTCGCAGGTTCGAATCCTGCCTTGAGCATGGATGTCTGTGATGTCCTTAGGTTAGTTAGGTTTAATTAGTTTTAAGTTCTAGGCGACTGATGACCTCAGAAGTTAAGTCGCATAGTGCTCAGAGCCATTTGAACCACATCCGTACTCTGAGCAGCTCGAATTTATCTGGTTGTGTGTGCATCTTCGATACAGAATTCATTGGCTCATTGCGCAGATGAGGAACTCTCACATGTTTTTCTTTTAGCCATCTTAACGATGTCAGTAAAATTCGTTTGATGCAAAGCTACTCCATATCTGTCTTTATAAATCACTCCTTGTAGGACTAATTCGTTTAATGCAAAGCTACTCATTATTTGTATTAAGCAATCACTCCTTGTACGAGTAATTGGTTTAATGCAAATGGACTTGCACCCTGTATCTACAACACCTAACAAATTAAAGTCAGATTCTATGGTAGCTAAATACCGACACCTTCATCACGTAAACACATTAACCTATTCCAGCTGGTATCAATTGGCTGTCCTGTGTGTGTAACTAAGGTTTGGACACCGCCTGCTCGGACATCGCACTTGGCATGTAACCGAGTTTTGCTGCAGACCAGCAGTAAGGGAGGCGGGCATTATGGGCTTCAGCAGCAAACAGCCGACAACAGCGTCGTTCAAGTGCAGTCGCCAGCGGAAGTAACAGGCTTCCCCACCTGCCCGCCACCCCCCCCCCCCCCCCACCCACTCCTGTCCAGAGGTGCTGGGTTTTGGTGATGATCGCGAGCGGCACCAGAGCCCTATAACATACCCTGGAATTGCTGGAGTGGAGCTGAGGCTGGTTAGCGACTTTTGGAAAGTTTGTATTCTGTTGTATGTGCGTCACCGCCATCTTTTGCTAGAAATGGTTTTGACCTGATTGTTGACTACTGGAAGTAACTGACGGCATACGCGCTTAAACTACTTAAACTCGGGGGTGTTACGGGGAGCCAGCGCTGGTCACATGTGTTAGCCATTTATGTCCGCCACAGCCTGTGTCCAATTCTGTCCGTAAATGGTGTGTTTGCGAAGTTCTGAATCGAATAAAAGTCATGGTCAATTAGACTTACGGAGCACCATGTTGTGCGTTTTGGTTATTGATTTAAAAATAGCTGTTTAACCTGCTGATGCAGCTAATTGCTCTTGTTTACGAAAAGCTTCGCGTTTAGTTAATTGCTTTTGCTCGTGCAATTCCAAGTCTGTTTGCTCACATTGTTGTTTAAATCGGTTTCGTGTGCAAGCGTCAGCGATTCTATGTTTGCAGCACCAGTTTACGCATCTTTTGATTGAGCTGTTTTCTTTTGGATGTACACCCTGGTTTTCGTACATTTCTGAAGTTGCGTAAGTAGGCACTGAGATGTTGTTTTATTCTGGCTACATAAATACTACTATATATGTCTCTCTTGGGTTACCCATTACTATCAAGTGCAGCTATTTAGAAGCTTATTCATCAAACAATTGTATTTTTAGAGATTAATTTTACCCATGATGGCCTTATTCACTTTTCTATATATTTATGTTTGTTTAAGGTCGTAGTGTACGCCTTGCTGCCAATGGAGATGGCTGTAAAGTGGTTACAGGTTCTCGTAATTCCTTAAACTTTTTATTAATTATTCATATCCGTTAAGTACCTAAGAAGGTCTATTTGTGTGTTATAAAAGTATTAACTACTATGGTGTATTGGTCTGCATCACGTGGCGTCCGGTTCTTGGAGTCGGGCGAGCTTGAGTTCAAATTCAAATGGCTCTGAGCACTATGGGACTTAACATCGGAGGTCATCAGTCCCCTAGAACTTAGAACTACTTAAACCTAACGAACCTAAGGACATAACACACATCCATGCCCGAGGCTGGATTCGAACCTGCAACCGTAGCGGTCGCGCGGTTCCAGACTGAAGCGCCTAGAACCGCTCGGCCACGGCCGGCGGGCTTGACTATTGTCCCATTTAGTATTAGCAAATAAATTGACCGGACCGTTAATATTTGAAGTACCGTGACCAAAGCAATGGTCAAGTTCATATCTGTACATTATTGTAATCTTTTTCTAATAAAATTATTTTAAATGAGTTATGCTTATTTGAGGCCTAGTTCTTCCACCTTCTCAGAACCACCTTTCACAGGCGACTTGGAAGTTCCACTGTGACACGCACTTACCTTTATTTAAAATTAAAGTATTCTCCCTGCTGAAAGCAATCGTTCTTTTCATCCTGAAATATAATCAAACTGTATGAAATTCTCCCGTGAACGAGTTTCTTAAGCGAGCCCATGGACGGTTTGAGTAAAGATCAGCGGAGTGTAAAATGGCCCCATAAGAGTCGCAAATTATATGAATTCAGAATGAGGAGGTATATATTGCGCAGAAAATGAATAAAAAGTCTCAAGTCTTACATGCAAGTACACTTCAACGGATCATGTGACGCTACATAACCACACATTTACAAAATGCAGAAAATAATCCTATATTCATATCAACGCCAGTAGTGTTAATGAATGGAAAAGCAGTAGGACAGACAACTTGCAGACACGGATGAATGAACAGAAAATGGATAGTGATTCAAACGTGTTCCAACCAAGTTGAGAAACTGACCAAAGAGTATATGATTGCTCTCATGAAACACAGTCGCAAAGTATATCGCATGAAGAAATTTGAAAAATCACGTAATACATAGTTACGCAAAGAACGCGCAAGCAAGAACACTATAACCATAAACCTGGATGATGTCGCTTCGCTGGGTTCGTTTCAATATCACAACACAAGGGGCAGTGAAAAAGACGGAAAAAGTAAGTAAACTGTTTATTACACTGAAGAGCCAAAGAAACTGGTACACCTGCTTAATATCGTGGAGGGCCCCGCGAGCACGCAGAAGTGCAGCAACACGACGTGGCATGGGCTCGACTAATGTCTGAATTAGTGCTGGAGGGAACTGACATCAAGAATCCTGTAGTGGTGTCCATAAATCCTTAAGAGTACGAGGGGGTGGAGATCTCTCCTAAACAGCTTGTCGCAAGGCATCCCAGAAGTGCTCAATAATGTTCATGTCCGAGGAATTTGGTGGCCAGTGGAACTGTTTAAACTCAGAAGATTGTTCCTGGAGCCACTCTGTAGCAATTCTGGACGTGTGGGATGTCGCATTGTCCTGCTTGAATTGCCCAAGTTGGTCGGAATGCACAATGGACGTGGATGGAAGCAGGTGATCAGACAGGCCGCTTACGTACGTGCCACCCGTCAGAGTCGTATGTAGACGTATCACGGGTCCCATATCACTCCAGCTGTACACGCCCCACATCATTACACAGCCTCCACCTGCTTGAACAGTTCCCTGCTGATATGCAGGGTCTATGGATTGTCTCCATACCCGTGCACGTCCATCCGCTCGATACAATTTGAAACGAGACTCGTCAGAATGTCGATGTTGACGGTCCAGGTGAGGCGTAATGGTTTGTGTCGTGCAGTCATCAAGGGTACACGAGTGCACCTTCTGCTCCGAAAGCCCATATCGATGATGTTTCGTTGACAGGTTCGCACGCTGACGCTTGTTGATGGCCCAGCACTGAAAGCTGCAGTAATTTGCGGAAGGGCTGCACTTCTGTCACGTTGAACAATTCTCTTCGGCCGCAGCAAAGTCGGAGTTTTCATGTTTTAGTCGATCTCTGATATTCAGGGTACGCTCGTGAAATGATCGTACGCGAAAATCCTCACTTCATCGTTACCTCGAAGATGCTGTGTCCCATTGCTCGTGTGCCGATTATTACATCACGTTCAAACTCACTTAAAACTTGATAACCTGCCATTGTTGCAGCAGTAACCGATGTAAAAACTGCGCCAGAAACTTATCGTCTTATATAGGCGTTGCCGACCGCAGCGGCGTATTATACCTGTTTGTGTATCTCTTTATTTGAATACGTATGCCTATAACAGTTTCTTTGGCGCTTTCGCGTATTTTAAAAGTGATCGCCATAACTGTTATTACACTTGTAGCACTGAAAAAATGTTTGCGGTTGCCTGTGGACCAGTGATTGTAGTCAGGGCTGCACCTTTTCGTCCAACGCAAATTTTCGGCAAAGGAAGTCCTTCTCCAGAACTCCAAAAATATGAAAATCCTTTGGGGAGGAATCGCAACTATATGGAAGATGTGTAAGGGCTACCCTGCAAAACTTCTGCAGCATAGGAGAAACAACAAGAGTCTGATTTATTGCAGTAATTTTCTTCCATGTAGAGTGTTTATTTACTTCGTAAGATTTAGGGTTTCATCGGCACGTGCAGAATGTTGGAAGAAACGTTCTTTCTTCTTTGAACAGGAAGATGATTTGTTGTTCCAATAGGATAATGCTCGCCCACACACTGCCCTTGAAACTCAACGTGCTCTGTAAGCCCCGCAGCATCTTTCACGGGCAGCTCGATCTCCGGACTGGTCTCCAATTCGTCGTGCGTGGGATATGATGGGACGAGAAGTGACTCGTATGACTCATCAACCAATAACTTCTACAGAACTACGTGAACATGTCGAGCAGGCGTGGCATAACGTATTCCAGGACAGTATTCGCCATCTGTGCGCAAGAGTCCGCGCCTGCATTGTCGCCCGTGGAGGCTATACCACGTACTAACACGAGTATTTCAGCAAGGTTCGATATCTGATACCTCAGAACTGCTTGTGCTATTGATCTGTAAATTTAATCATTTCAGGTACTCCATATGAACTGTTGCAACAACAAATATTGAATGAATTGGAAACCTCTGAGAGGGTGCACTAATTTTATTCCGGAATTCTGTATTTATATGCAGTGCCACATTTGCCAGCAAGCTACCTAGTTGGAGGCTAGCGACCACAGAATATCACAGAGTCAACGTAGTGATGACAATGAAGCAAACTGAATAACCCTCCTTTATGACTTGTGTAGGCAAAAGGAACAGGCGTGATATATGATGTTGTGTAAGAATATTACGAAATAGTATCCTACTGATTGAGTTTAGGATTTATAGTCAGAAACAATATCACTTTTGAGTATAGCGCACTAATGCGTTGTCTGTAACTTATCTCGTTTCACGGCTGGAGAATGTCTACACATCACGTTGGTGTTAAAATTAATGAACAGATTATTTTTTAGTATTACTCATACAACTATACTCAGGCTATCAGCGTTTAAATACATATTTGTTCATCGAATAGAAGGAGTTATCTAGGAGCCGCTGACAGCTTTAGTAATGGGTGATAAAGATAGTTTCATCACCTAGTGCTGTAAATATCGAAATCACAGTTCTTCTCAAACGATTATGAATTTTTCGAGATTTTGCTAATACCTTTTCCTGTTTTTATAGTGTGTATATTTATATATCACGTACGTAAAAAAAAAATTTTCCTATGTCCTTCCAAACGTTTATCAGAGGATCGTGTAAAAATGTGAAGTAAGTCAGTCAAGAGCATTTCAAGATTTTTGGTAACAATCGGTTTCCCTTTACATATTATATATACATTTATATGCTATCTACACTGAAAACAGATACGGGTTATGTCTTTCGGAATGTTTGTTACAATATCGTGTAAGTATTCAAAGTAAATCGTTCAAGAAGTTTTCACATTCTTGTTAACAAACTTTCCTTGTTATATGATATATACCTATTTATGTATTCTATTTGATTAAAAAGATATAGCCTATGATCCTTCAAATGTGGGTCAAGATCCTGCCGAGTTATTTGTTAGGAACCTTTCCTTTTACTTATTCTATATCTATTTACATGCCATAAATATTTTAAAAATGTAGCCTACTTCCGTCCTAACGTTTATTAGAGTATTGCGAAAAAATCTGAAGGTTTTTCGTAAAAAAGTTAAAGAAGGACTTGTATTTATATGGTAGTAAGAATACAAAAACCTTTCTTGTGAGTCAGTCTATGAATAGTGAAAACCGTATCAAAATCCCTACCGTAGTTCTTGAGAGTAGTCCGAACGAACAGACAGTAACAGCAGCAGGGGACTTAAATTTATGCAGAGTGTTCGGAAATTTCCTTTACAAACTTCTAGAACTTGTAGAGGGGAGTGCGTAGATAATATTTTGAATTGGAGATCATGTAAGGAAACGTTCCGTTTCCGTGCTACAACCATTTAGAAACCTATTGGTAACGTGAACAATTTTAAAAGTTTTTGATTAGGCATGACTCAGTACATATTTTACAGTTCCACTCATTAATAGGGAAAGAAACGTTGACGGGTTCTCTCCAACGTGATGCAGTACGGTCTCTTCCAATTCGGGTGCGCGGCATCTCCTTACACCTGGTGGAAGTACCCTTTACTGAAGCCGTTGCACGATTGTTGCGAAAGGGTATTCGATGGAGCTGGAGAACGCTCTTGGTAAAGGCGACTAGCAGCTCTTCCATTACCACGAGCTTCGCCATTCGGGATGATCATGTCGGTGTATTCAGCAAACGTATAACAGCTATGTTGCTCCAGTACTAACAGACACGTGAATGAGGCTCGAACCAGGCCACGGAAGAAGGACAGGTGTCAAATGACATCAGTCCGAGGCCTACGAGAAAGATAGGCTGCGGCGCGGACGTCACGATTGTAGACCTGCGCTCGCTCGCTCAACTCACTGTCAGCAGACAAAATGCTTTTCTAAACCTGTTAACTCGTAACTGGGTGTGTACGTACTAACGAGAATTGCATCTTCTACTGGAATCTGCTATTATGAAGTCTGGTTACTAGTCTTCTTCGTTTGGCTTATGCCTTAGTCCCTCAGTTTCGCAGGGTCGGCATTGTTACAATCGGACTTTGCATGCTTAATCTGAGGGGGGGTGGCCAGATGCCCCCCTTCCTACCGCGACCCCGGCCCCCCCCCCCCCCCCCCCCGCCCGAGACGGAATCAGTGTACCCCAGCAGTCTTCGTCCGGTGTAAATCATGAAGTAATGCGAACATATATCAAATGTCTGCGAGTTATGTAACTGAGGCGGGGTGTGGGGACCAGCCCGGTATTCACCTAAGGGGATGTGGAAAACCGCCTAAAAACCACAACCAGGCTGGCCGGCACATCGGCCCTCGCTGTTAATACGCCGGTCGGATTCGATCCGGGGCCGGCGCGCCTACCCGAGTCCAGGAAGCAGCGCATTAGCGCTCTCGGCTAACCTGGCGGGTGTCTGATTACTAGTCTTACAACAAAATTAAAGATCAGTTCTCGACATAAATAGTATAACGTCTTTTTTGTAGCACTTATTCTTTTCTGCGTAACAGCTTTCATTTTATACAAAATGTGGTGCCTTGTGCAACTGATAATCATTTTGGCATGATTTTAATTTTATTTTATCGCTGTACAGCGGTGGGAAACAGCCTTACCGCAGTGGATACACCGGTTCCCGTGAGATCACCGAAATTAAGCGCTGTTGGGCGTGGCCCGCACTTGGATGGATGACCATCCAGCCGCCATGCGCTGTTGCCATTTTACGGGGTGCACTCAGCCTCGTGATGCCAATTGAGGAGCTACTCGACCGAATAGTAGCGGCTTCGGTCAAGAATACCATCATAACGACCGGGAGAGCGGTGTGCTGACCCCACACCCCTCCTATCCACATCCTCCACTGAGGATGACACGGCGGTCGGATAGTCCCGGTAGGCCACTCGTGGCCTGAAGGCGGAGTGCTGTACAGCGGTAACAAATCGTTAACAGGCGTATGGACTTGCTCTCGTTGTGGGACCACTAAACAATAAAACTCCTTTATAGCAGATTCCAGTACAAGATGCAATTCTCGTTTGTACATACACACGCAGTTAAGAGTTAACAGGTGTAGAAATGCAGTTTGCATTTTTAAAAGATGTTTTCAAACTGCTGTAGCCCGGAAACGGACAGAATATTATGTACACACTCTCCTCTAGAACTTCTAGAAGTTTGTAACGGAAATTTCCGAACACCTCGTACAGAAGAAGATAGACAAAAGGCAAAAGATGGACGACAAATTGAAGAAGATAGACAGATGCTGCGTTAATAGATATCACAAAATATCCCCTGATAGGGCCCGCAACACAATTCAGCCTGGAGGTCTATAGATGCTAAATATGGTACTTTTTAAAAGTGCAGCAGAACAGTGAACAATCATTTGGTGAGTATACAGCCGCGTTTCACTATAATCTCCGTGACATGTGTACTACAGAATTGCCGCAGTTAATCCTAGTATTCCATTTGCACCACGTACAACTGATTTTGTGTGCCCACCCCACCTCGTAGCACTGGCTGACTATCCTTTTCAGCGGTAGGCTGCTTTGGCGCTGTCGCGCAGTATTTAAGTCCGTGGGTTGGCGCTGATTAGGCTTTTTAGGGCGGGCCCCGCCTGCACTCGCCGCCGGCCCCGCTGTGAATTACGCATCAGCGGGGGCCCCGCGACGCCCGTAACGGCAGCCGCAAACAGCGGCGGCGCCGCCGCCCACACACACCGCGCCGGCGGTAATTATTCATGTCCCATATTTGCGGCGCAAACAGGCAAATGTTGACAGCCAGGTGGGTGGCCGCGTCTCCTGACTTATGCAGTGTAATTGCATCGCGACGGCTGTAATTGTGTTGCTGCAAGCGGCCGCCCATTAATAACCCTAGCCCGGCGTCGGGCGCTGCCCGAACCTGAAATCAGAGAACGGCGCAAAATGAGTGTGGGCTTTATTAGAGCGCAACCTCTGCTGTTACCGGCAAACGACTGCGCTCGCTATGTGGAATTGGTTCAGCTACGATACGCATGTCTCTCGGTGTGAAGTGCTGCGATGATAAATTTATTTGCGTACCATGCATGATGTCCGTTATGTCCCACAGGCATGTCTGAAGAGCAATATTTCAATTTATTATCACTCTCATTACGGTACACATTGCTACGCTTCGTATTTCACAAAAAAGATTTTAGACAACTGTACTGCAAAAGAGGATGACAGGTTTTTGTGCGGCTTATGTAATTATCTGTTTAACCGAGATATTTAGGTAATATTTTTTCGATTATAAAAGTCATTATCTTGGCCACATAATACATTACCGGAAATAGGGATCGGCACATCTGGAAAGACGACGTAGATTTTGATCCGATGACGGCATATGCCACCTGGGGGATAGCAAACGTGCTGATAATGGTTTCATCGTCCGTCAAAGGGTAGCGTAGTGTCATAGCTACCAGACCGCCATCTACGTGTACCAATTAATATGGAATGCTCACAGACAGAAGGCTCTGTGTGGTGCAGACTTGTGAAGCAAGCAGGCAACCACGCCAAGGAGACGCACTCGTGTTTCCTACAGCCAAACGAGTGAGTTTAGGAGTGGTCAAATTGTAGCCTTCCGAGTGGCGGTGTGTTCCTTTCGGAGAATTGCAAATTTGACGTGCTGCATAGGTTATCCGACGGTACCGGTATCAGTGCTCATGTGGACCTCAGTCGAGGTTCTAGTCGTCACGCAGCACAGAGACACACAAGGATTGTCGTAGTGTAAGGACAACAGTAGCAGATCGTACAGCTATCACGGCACAGGTAAGAGGGCTTGTGAGCCCAGGCGTGTCAACAAACTGTTAGCAACGCGGGGTAGCCGAGCGGTCTCAGTCGCCTTACCACGGTTCGTAGGGCTCCCCCAGTCGGACGTTCGAGTCCTCCCTCGGGCATGGGTGTGTGTGTTGTCCATAGCGTAAGTTAGTTTAAGTTCGATTAATTAGTGTGTAGGCTTAGGGACCGATGACGTTCGTAGTTTGGTCCAATAAGACCTTACCATTTACACAGACTGTTGCGAACCGGTCATTAGCAGTGGGATTAAGATACGCGCACCACTAACGCCACAGCATTGACGTGAACGGCTCGATTGGTGCCGTCCGAGGGTCACGTGGAAGATGGAATGGCGATGAAATCAGATTCTGGCTACACGCAGGTGATGGCCGTTTGCGAGTACGACGTACTCCTGGTGAGCGCTGTCTCCTGAATTGTCCTCGGCCAACTGGCCCAACCCCTGGCCTTATGGTGTTTCCAGAGGGGAAGCTAATCGACGCTGGATACGTGCAGGATGCTGGTATACCAGTTCTTTTGCCATTCTTGCCACACTGAAGCGATGTATTGTTCCAACAGGATAATGCATGTCACATTGGGTTGGGTTGTTTGGGGAAGGAGACCAGATAGCGAGGTCATCGGTCTCATCGGGTTAGGGAAGGACGGGGAAGGAAGTCGGCCGTGCCCTTTCAAAGAAACCATCCCGGCATTTGCCTGGAGTGATTTAGGGAAATCCCGGAAAACCTAAATCAGGATGGCCGGACGCGGGATTGGACCGTCGTCCTCCCGAATGCGAGTCCAGTGTTTAACCACTGCGCCACCTCGCTCGGTAATGCTTGTCCACACACTGCCCGGGAAATTCAACGTGCTCTGAATGACCTGATGGGACGAGAAGTGACTCATCAGCCAACTCTTGCTGAACTATGTGAGCAGGTCGAGCAGGCGTGGCACAACGTATCCCAGGACAGTAAGCGCCATCTGTACGATGGATTGGTTGCCAGAGTCAGCGCCTGAATTGTCGCCAGTGGAGACTACCCCACGTACTAATATGGGTGCTCTAGCATGGGTCCATACCTGTTACCTCAGGACCGGATGAATTATTGATCTGTAAATGTAAGCATTTTACGTACTGTTACAGCAATAAATCTTGAGTGAACTGGTACGCTCTAAAAGGGTGTACTACTTTTTTACGGCAGTATACTTTATTAAAATTGAATACTAGTTTCTGCTATTCTATTATCATCACATCTAAAAACGAGGAAATATAAACAAAAAAATACAATAAGTTTACTAAAAAGAGTATATTAAATATGAGAATAAAAGTAACCTTAAATTGTAGCGGCGACACGTAGGTACTTAGCTCATTAAAAAAAAAAAAACAGGGAGTGCATATTTATATACTCGCATTAAATAAACTGTATAATGACAGGTGCTAGTGACGCTTATAACATACCACTTACCGACAGTTGAAAGTATATGAATATTAAAATATAGTGCATACCAGGAGATGTGGAAAGGAACACTTTTATGTATTTCTAAACTGTGACATAATTTATGTATTAAAAACAGATATTAAATCTGTCTCTAGCACACTCAGAATTGTTAACTTTTTAAATCGATAAAAATACACTCCTGCTCTTGTTCTTATATGTAATAACTATGCGTCTATTTGAAGATTCTTACATTTTTAGGTAAGTTGTTTATTTTATTTCCACATTTAAGGAACATTTTATTGTTGGTAAATCTATTGGTATGTTTTTGTTTATATTCTCTTGTTTTTAGCTGTGAAGATGGCTGGAAAGCTGAAGTTGGTAATCAATTTTAATAAAATATTATGTGACCAAGATGCTATCTGTTATAATCTAACCTGATACAAAGGTCACCAGTCTCCTCAGGATGTACAAACACTCTCATTTGGCTCAAAACTTTTTAAGTAAAAGCACATTATTATTATTGTATTGCTATTATATTATTATTATCATCTTCTTGGTAATGTGGTTAATCTATGCAAACAAATAACAACTGATTGTTTTTATGCTACACGCATTTCCCTTCGTTTATTAACGAAACATCCACAGCGACGTGTAAGAGCAGAATCGTTCAGTAAACAACGTCACACAAAGTTTTTCTTGGACCGTATTTATTCCTCAGATTCAGACTTCGGTAACAATATCAGTCATCATTTCTGTTACAGACGCTGCTTCCTACATAGCCTCCATCACGTTCTATGGCCTTACGCCAGCGTTGTGTAAGAGCATGTATTCCTTGTTGGTAAAAGACCTTGTCCTGTGCTCTTAGTTCTGTTTTAATTGCAGCAGTTAATCTATCATATTCAAAGTGTGTCTCACACAGGGATTCCATAAGCAGCTGAAATACTTGGATGTTCGGGCGTGACATGTCTGAATTATAGGTTGGAGGAAGGAATTACGTCCAACGCAATTTGACGATGTGTTCTCGAGTTCTGAGACTTGTGTGCGGGTGTGAATTGTCGTGTTGTAGCAAGATTTCTTTTGGATTCTTGTCACGCAGAACACGTCAGAAACGATTCTTCAGTTTGTTCAGAGACTTCTAACAAACCTTTGAATTAATGGTTGACGCTTTTGGCAACACATCCGCAAGAATGACACCATCAATGTCCATGAGGTTAGCAGCAGAAGGAGCTGCCATGAATTTGTTACTTTTTTGGGATTGCGTGTGGTGCTATTCCAGTGACTGCCTCTTTGATTCCAAATGAAAGAGATGCACCGAGGTTTCGTCACCTGTAACAATCCTTAACAGAAACGTCCCTCCATTGGTTCCAAACTGCTCGAATAGTTCAGGCCAAATGGGTTTTCTTTGAATCTTATGGTATGTTGTGAGCATTAGCAGAAACCATCTCGAGCACACCTTTGAATATCCAAGAGGCTCGATCACGGCAGGCGTATTTCCAATGTTCACTGGTAACTACCGAACCAACCGCCGAGTTGCAATGCTCCAGTCTGGACTAATAACGGCATCCTCAAGATTCACCATCTTGGGAGCAGAGGCTGTGACAGCGCGTTCTGTAAGTGGCCGATTATGGAGTTCAATTTCTGTATCTTTCGTCAGAATCGCCCCGCGGCGCTCCTATCAACTATATCATTACCATACACTTAACACAAATGTTTATGGAAGTTCACCATGCTTTTTTTACACAATAAAGAATACAATTACTTCATGGTGCTTGTAATGAATGTCTTCCATAGACCCTGTCTTCATGATATATTACAGCTGTACAATCTGTATGAATTATTCGAAATTTCTCATATGTGCAGAAGAAACATCATATTTGAGGCACTTAAAAGTATGATTTCCTACATTTATTAACGACTGAAAAAAGTTGGTGGATTATTTACTGCTGCACTGATACAGTAAATATCTTATTTAATGTTCGCAGTTAAATAACCATATCAGAGTATTTCGTTATTCTCTCAGTGATAGCTAAGACATAACTTACGGAGCACAAGTTTCGTTAGGTTTAATTACTGTTTGCTTGTACTTAAGATTTTTTGGGATCTTGTTATCACATATGTGTCATCCTCGAATTGTAACTCGTTGATTTGTGTACTCCAGGATTTCCGATTTTGTATATCTCCCTTCTCTTCCTCTACAGTTTTTAACTCCCGCCCCCCCCCCCCCCCTCCCCCAGTTCCCTCCAATAGCGTATTGACAATTGCGACTATATTGCATTATCTTTATTTTACTTTTGTAGATGCTCATAACCTACTTTTGCTCATAAGCTCTTTTCAAGACACTATCCCCTCTGTTCAGCTACTTTTCATAATTATTTACTATATCTGACAGAATTACAATGTCGTCGGCATGCCTCGATTTCTTATCTCTGAACTTTAATTACTTTTCGAAAAATCTCCCTCGTTTCCTTTACTGTTCGTTCAATGTACATGTTGAAAATCTTCGGGGATAAACTACAACCCCTATATCATTCCATTTTCAACACTGCATCCCTTTCATTTCCTTCGACACTTGTCACTGCAGTCTAATTTCTTTACAAATAGTATAAATGCCATATAACCTTTTGCGTGCATTATCTCCTACCTTCAGAATTTCTAAAAGAGAACTCCAGTCAACATTGTCAAAAACTTTCTCTTAGTCTACAAATACTAAAATGTAGGGTTGCCTTTCTGTAACCTAAGATAAGTCGCACGGTCAGTATTGCCTCACGTGCTCCAACATCTCTTCGGAATCCAAACTGACCTTCCCCGAGGTCGGCTTCTACCTGCTTTTCCTTTCTTCTCTAAAAAATCGTGTTAGTATTTTCCATCCATGACTTATTAAATTGGTAGTTAGCTAGCATTCACACCTGTGAGCACCTGCTTGCTTTGGGATTGGCATTATTACACTCTTCCTGAAGTCTGGGTATTTCACCCATCTCGTCTCTTGCACAAAAATTCTTCCGCGGAAGAGGCAGCTTGCATGGCATTCTCTAGACTCTCAGAAGGATTTGTACAAGGAATGCAAATAATCTATAGGACGTCACGTTTCGCGATGACTTAATTTTGTAGTGCCGCAATCCAGTATTTTAGGTAAAAGTATTAAATTTTTAGTGTAAGTTAGTTTATTCATGTTGACCTTCATTAGTGACTGAAAGTAGCATAGAACGGCCGTGGAGTACTGCGGTAACAACGCTGGCCATCATCCAGGCTATATCGACATGTAGGGCACAATAACAGATAAGCAAATGAGATGCGAAGACATAATAGCTGAGCGTAGCCGTAAACTACCCCACGTTGCAGAGAACGATGTAGTAAGTGCGTTGTTGCCACCACACTCGAGCGCATCTCTTTGTTATGGGCGAAGTGATTAGACACCAGGTTTTAGAGAAACAAATGTGTGGTAACGGAATATAAACGAGGCTGAATTTGAGGACAGGACGTCATTCGATTCGGAGACTTGGCCATCTCTGAGTAGCAGCACCGCGACGCCGGAGCACTGCAGACCGCGAGACAACTGGGTAGCGCCAACAGCAGCCTTCGGTTAGAGATGAGGTTGCGTCTGCCACTACACTGGGTCCTTCACGGGACTGCATGCCACATCCCCGCCGCGCTGCAGTCCGTGCCTGTTGCCGCCGACTCTGGGGCTCACGGAGGGACTCGGCGTCACAACGCCAACCGCCATCATCCGCCTGTCAGGGAGGCGTGAGTCCAGACCTGTGCCACAGCCGCTTGGTGCGCTGCTTCGCTGGGGAGCTCCGATGTCGCAACTGGCCGTGGCCTTGTCTTTGCCGTCGGGCCAGAGTCCTGACGCAGCATCACCGGGCGTCGTCCTAGCAGCCGACGCCAGCTGCACTGCCCAGAGCTCACGTGCAGAGGCGTCCCTGCCTCATGTAGAATTGAAGATATAATACAGTCAAATTGTAAAACTGTCCACAGCTTTTCCACAGGTTCCCCACCACCTACGGCATCATCACACAAGCACCACTTCCTTCAGAGGTGGCACTACAGAGTGGTCCATACAATTAGATGGCACTACATAGTAGTCCAAACATTTTGCGCAGTGCGAAAGCATGACATCGATGTCAAACAAACTGTAATAGCGAACGCTTCAAAAATGGTTCAAATGGCTCTGAGCACTATGGGACTCAACATGTGAGGTCATCAGTCCCCTAGAACTTAGAACTACTTAAACCTAACTAACCTAAGGACATCACACACATCCATGCCCGAGGCACGATTCTAACCTGCAGTCGCGGTTGCGCGGTTTCATACTGAAGCGCCTAGAACCGCTCGGCCACACCAGCCGGCTGCGAACGCTACGAAATGTGTTAATTCACGGAAAACTTTACTGTTGAAACGCTGAGGTCGTACGTTTCGAGAAGAGGAAAAGCTACATATTGAATCATTCCAAACACGTACAACGATGTGAGCATGATGCCGAAGGTAGAGAAATTTGAATTTACACTAAGTGGACTGGAGGAGAGGGGTGATAGTGGTTCAAATGGTTCAAATGGCTCAGAGCACTATGGGACTCAACTGCTGTGGTCATAAGTCCCCTAGAACTTAAAACTACTTAAACCTAACTAACCTAAGGACAGCACACAACACCCAGCCATCACGAGGCAGAGAAAATCCCTGACCCCGCCGCGAATCGAACCCGGGAACCCGGGCGTAGGAAGCGAGAACGCTACCGCACGACCACGAGATGCGGGCAGGGGTGATAGTGTAACATGACGTTAAATGGGCACACACCATAAGATAACCACATGGCTTACGAAGTTCCATCAATAGTTACACCAAAAACCTTAAATTATTTTACTCGTCATTTCAGGAACATTTGTCTCAGAATACAGAAAGGTGCGATTATAAATCATAACAAGCGGATTTGCCAAGTTACTATAATCTTTTTACAAAACAGAATGTCAATATCTTGATCGGTGGGGACTTATTAAGTTATATCCTGCATAGTGACGGAAACACGTTAGACCTTTTTTTTTGGGGGGGGGGTCGCGGGGGGAGGGGGGGTCATCAGTCTTCTGACTGGTTTGATGCGGTCCGCCACGGATTCCTCTCCTGTACCGACCTCTTTGTCTCAGAGCAGCATGTTTTCCAATCTCTGTCTTCCTCTACAGTTTTCGCCCTCTACAGTTCCCTCTAGTACCATGGAAGTCATTCCTTCATGTCTTAACAGATGTCCTATCATTCTGTCCCTTCTCCTTATCAGTGTTTACCACATGTTCCTTTCCTCTGCGCAGAACCTCCTCGTTCCTTAGATTATCAGTCCACCTAATTTTCAACATTCGTTTGTAGCTCCACATCTCAAATGCCTCATTTCTCTTCTGTCCCGGTTTTCCCGCAGTCCATGTTTCACCATACAATGCTGTACTCCAGATGTACGTTCTCAGAAATTTCTTCCTCAAATTAAGGCGTATGTTGGATACTAGTAGACTTCTCTTAAGTAGGAATGCCCTTTTTGCCATTCCTAGTCTGCTTTCGATGTCCTCGTTGCTCCGTTTGCCATTGGCTATTTTACTGCCTGGGCAGCTGAATTCCTTAAGAGCATCTGCTTCGTGACCATCAATCCTGATGTTAAGTTTCTCGCTGTTGTCGTTTCAGCTACTTCTCATTACTTTCGTCTTTCTTCGGTTTACTCTCAATCCATATTCTGTACTCCTTAGATTGTTCATTCCGTTCAGCAGATCGTGTAATTCTTCTTCACTTTCGTTCACGAGAGCAATGCCACCATCGAATCGTATCATTGATACCATTTCACCTTCAATTTTAATTTCACTCCTGAACCTTTCTTTTACTTCCATCATTGCTTCTTCGATGTACCGATTGAAGAGTAGGGCCTTGTCTTACACCACTCTTAATCCAGCCACTTCGTTCTTGGTTGTCCACTCCTATTATTCGCTCTTAGTTCTTGTGCATATTGTATATTACCCGTCTCTCCCTATAACTTAACCCTGTTTTCTCAGAATTTCGAACATCTTGCACCATTTTACACTATCGAAGGCTTTTTCCAGGTCGACAAATACTATGATCGTGTCTTGATTTTTCTTTAGTCTTCGTTCCATTATCAACCGCTACGTCAGAATTGCCTCTCTCGTGTCTTTTCCTAAACTAAAACTGATCGTCATCTAGCACATCCTCAATTTTCTTTTCCATTCTTCTGCATATTATTCTTGTCAGCAACTTGGATGCATAAGCTGTTAAGCTGATTGTGCGATAATTCTCGCACTTGAAGATGTTTGGCGCACAATGACAATGTCCTTAGCGTCCGTGCAAAAACAGATTGAGACGAATGTCAGTAAAATACCCAGAACAGAAAGATAAAACAGCACGTAAAATACCTGTAATAAAAGTTGGAATACTACGTGCGTACCCACACTCACGTACGGGACGAAGCTTTGTGTCAGTAGTAAAACAACAATGACACAGAAAGAAAGAGGGATAAGGAGCTAAAACAATATACCAGATGGATGTGGCTGGCCGACCACAAGGAAGAAAGGAAGAGCCAGCCACTGTACAACACACTAAAACCTCCAGCCTAAAAGTTAAGCCCAGAGTCCAAACACATCGCAAAATCTTACACTCGTATCATTATCATCTAAAACAGAGGGCAGTTCCCCACCAATATTTGCTTCTACCCTTGCATCACGGTATAAAATGCACTCTGTTAAAATGTGGCGGATAGAGATGTGCACGCCACAAGCATCACAAAACGGGGGATCCTCCCGCCGTAATAGAAAGCTATGTGTGAGAGGACAGTGACCAATTCTAAGATGCGTGAGGGTCCCTTCATTCCGCCTGAGCAACTGGCAGTAAGAACTTCACCAACCGCAGCACATTTGCCGTCACCGCCAGCCATTCCTCCTCCCACAACTGCATGCACTTCCTGTGTAGCGCAGAAACGACAGCCTGCGAGGGGATAGGATACTGTGCCACATCCTGCCCTCTGCAGGCCTCTGTAGTGTCCCTTTAGCAATATTCACCCTTATCGAGGTGAAACATAAATAAAAATGACTGTATGTGACTCAAAATGAATTGCAAAAGTTGTTTTATCATTGATTTAACTGTAAAAATATACAATATATATCGATAAATGCAGAAAAGACATTATTTTTAGTGTATGAGATTATAATGTGTAAGTAATTAAAAGAAGTATTATCATCTCTGTAAGAGTATAAAACACAATGCAATGTTCATTCTTCTGTCTGGTGTGTTTTGTTCTGTTCGTTCTGGTGTTAGCTGGAATAAGGTACGCAAGCTATTGTGCTGCGCTAGCACTTGTTTCTGTCGTAACGTAATTGCAAATATTTAATCGTGTAAACTGTGTTCTAGTAAGAATATATTAGTATAAAGTGATCTCCGTGTGTTATTTCAAGAACCTACGCCACATTTATCTTATGAAAAGAATATTTAATGAAAATTATTTAGCATGTTTCCAGCTGCTGCGGAGCGAGTAACAGTGATCTCTGATTGTTAACAATTAGCCGCC
This sequence comes from Schistocerca nitens, assembly GCF_023898315.1. Classification (NCBI taxonomy): domain Eukaryota; kingdom Metazoa; phylum Arthropoda; class Insecta; order Orthoptera; family Acrididae; genus Schistocerca; species Schistocerca nitens. Next base: position 277,253,107 of record NC_064618.1, on the reverse strand, counting down.
ATTGCGCGGTACATTTAAAAATATTTTTTCACAGCACAATGTCTGATAGCCGGAGCGGAAGAAATTATGTAAAAATATTCAGTGAGATTAATTGAAGTAATCCAGTGAAATAATTTTATTAAAACTTGTCTATTTTCTGTGATAGTAATAATTTCAGAGCTGAGTAATACTACGCTATTGCATTTACAGTAATTTGTAGGGAGCCTGGCGCTCGGTAAAACCAGAAACAATATGTAATTGGCAACCTACGAAATTCATTATTTTGCTTATTATACCTCTTTTGTAATTTTTTGAAAGCTAAACGTAAAAACTAACTTCACTAAAAATCAGTAACAGATCACGATAAATCAAAGGACAAACAAATTTACTAGGAGAGTGTTTCCTCAAAATAAAATACACTCCTGGAAATTGAAATAAGAACACCGTGAATTCATTGTCCCAGGAAGGGGAAACTTTATTGACACATTCCTGGGGTCAGATACATCACATGATCACACTGACAGAACCACAGGCACACAGACACAGGCAACAGAGCATGCACAATGTCGGCACTAGTACAGTGTATATCCACCTTTCGCAGCAATGCAGGCTGCTATTCTCCCATGGAGACGATCGTAGAGATGCTGGATGTAGTCCTGTGGAACGGCTTGCCATGCCATTTCCACCTGGCGCCTCAGTTGGACCAGCGTTCGTGCTGGACGTGCAGACCGCGTGAGACGACGCTTCATCCAGTCCCAAACATGCTCAATGGGGGACAGATCCGGAGATCTTGCTGGCCAGGGTAGTTGACTTACACCTTCTAGAGCACGTTGGGTGGCACGGGATACATGCGGACGTGCATTGTCCTGTTGGAACAGCAAGTTCCCTTGCCGGTCTAGGAATGGTAGAACGATGGGTTCGATGACGGTTTGGATGTACCGTGCACTATTCAGTGTCCCCTCGACGATCACCAGTGGTGTACGGCCAGTGTAGGAGATCGCTCCCCGCACCATGATGCCGGGTGTTGGCCCTTTGTGCCTCGGTCGTATGCAGTCCTGATTGTGGCGCTCACCTGCACGGCGCCAAACACGCATACGACCATCATTGGCACCAAGGCAGAAGCGACTCTCATCGCTGAAGACGACACGTCTCCATTCGTCCCTCCATTCACGCCTGTCGCGACACCACTGGAGGCGGGCTGCACGATGTTGGGGCGTGAGCGGAAGACGGCCCAACGGTGTGCGGGACCGTAGCCCAGCTTCATGGAGACGGTTGCGAATGGTCCTCGCCGATACCCCAGGAGCAACAGTGTCCCTAATTTGCTGGGAAGTGGCGGTGCGGTCCCCTACGGCACTGCGTAGGATCCTACGGTCTTGGCGTGCATCCGTGCGTCGCTGCGGTCCGGTCCCAGGTCGACGGGCACGTGCACCTTCCGCCGACCACTGGCGACAACATCGATGTACTGTGGAGACCTCACGCCCCACGTGTTGAGCAATTCGGCGGTACGTCCACCCGGCCTCCCGCATGCCCACTATACGCCCTCGCTCAAAGTCCGTCAACTGCACATACGGTTCACGTCCACGCTGTCGCGGCATGCCACCAGTGTTAAAGACTGCGATGGAGCTCCGTATGCCACGGCAAACTGGCTGACACTGACGGCGGCGGTGCAGAAATGCTGCGCAGCTAGCGCCATTCGACGGCCAACACCGCGGTTCCTGATGTGTCCGCTGTGCCGTGCGTGTGATCATTGCTTGTACAGCCCTCTCGCAGTGTCCGGAGCAAGTATGGTGGGTCTGACACACCGGTGTCAATGTGTTCTTTTTTCCATTTCCAGGAGTGTAGTTGGATTATATTTTTTAAAGAGATATAATAAATAGCGCCCTGTTACGTGGGGCCCGAAAAAATAAAATATTTTTTTAGGGTTTGTATGTATGTAATTGTTAACTTGTATTGTATGTATTCTAATGTCTATCAAATTCCATTTCATGTATAAACTTGAACGAGGAAAGCGTAGAAGAACTGCATAGACCCTGAGAGGACAAGATAGCAAAAAGAAAAGAAAAGAAAAGAAAAAAGAAATCAAGGTAAGGACCACTATGTATAAAAGCTTGCTACATAGGCCCGTATCATCAAAGTATAGTATCATAGATGGTACATGGTGTACAGTGGTGTAGATATTAATATTGTGTGATTTTGGAAACAATAAGCAGTTTGACTTGTGAACTTAGTCCGCATTTGTAGTTTGGAACAATTTTGTAGTTAGACCAGTGAAAGTTATCGTCACTATGGGAAAAGTTGGACGTGTGTTAGATTTGCAACCAGATAATGTGTCCAATGTTACAAATAATGTGCAATTATTGAGCGATATGGCTAGTGACACTGACTTACTAAATATTAATAGTGATCGAGGGGGAGAAAATGTAAACAATGTAGTTTCCGGTGATATGCCAGGAAGTAGCCAGCAGACGAAAACAGTAAAACCGATAGGTACTACTAGCAGGGCTAGTGATAATTTTCCAATGATTAGAAGAACTACCACACCGGTATGCTCACCAATACTGGATCCATTTGCTGAATTTTTACGGAAATTAGAGAAAAAGAACGAACAGCTAGTCAATCAGATAAGGGAACAAAATGATTTAAGAGAAAAGGTCTTAATAGAAAGTATAGGTTCAATGTTCGAAAAGATACATGCAGAAATGACAGAATTAAGAAAGCCCAAGCGGAACTGCCGAACATTGTAAGCAACATAGCACAAGATGTGCAAACGCTTCAGACGGCACACACAGTCATCCGGGACGAAGTATAACAGCTTGCGAACCGAATGGACAATTCAGAAATGACACAAAAAGAAACCATATATTTATTTATTTTTATTTAGCGTATGGCTGTACATGCAACATTAATACATCAAGTGTTAGACGTTAAAATATTATAACAATCATAAATATAATTTATGTTTATATTGGTCAGTTAAAAGGTTATATCGAGGTTTGAGATCCATTCTAGCGCCGATGGGGATGCCTCCAGGAACTCGGACCAGTTCCCTGCATATGCTCGCAAGGAGCATTCACCATGGATGTGTTGGATCGTCTGTCTAGGGGCACCGCAGTCGCATTCTGGTGACATCGCTCTTCCCTATTTGCGTAGTGAATCCGCACACCTGCCATGTCCAGTACGTATTCGATTTAACGCGGACCATGTTTTCCGTGTTAGTTCCATTCCAGAGATGTTGCAGTTATAGCTCTCAAACCAGGTCTTTTGGTTCCAATCTAGTCTCCATTGTTTCATGTGGTCATAGTTATTATTTTGAAGCTGCTCAGCTGTGCGTATGGGTGGCTTTCTTGATTTCAATCGAGTGTGTCGCAGTTGTGAGAATTCTTCTTTAATTGGTAGTTCCGGTTTTGTCTCAATCTTTCTGAATTCGTGCAGTAGGGCCGCTTTCCTACGCAGGTCCGGGGGCAGGATATTACATAGCACCGGTAACCAGTACGTGTGCGTTGATTTAACAGTTCCAGAAATCAACTGCTTAGTAGACTAGCCTCCACGTGGTGCACCCCGGGCAACGTGATTATATCGCGGCTAAATAGTCTACAAACTTGGCTACCAGACTATCCTTTGGGATCTCCTGGTAATTCGAACTTGCAACGACAGAACCCATAGAAACGCATTTAAATGATCAAGCCCAGAAAGTAGAAAAAGAGTTCCATGACTGGCTCACTGAAAAAGAAAGGCAGATCACAGAACGTGTAGAAAGCAAAATACAGTCTGCTCTGCAAAAAGTAACTAACGGAGCAGCTGTATGTAAACAACCCACAGTAGACACGCTACCACTCGCAGGTGAAAAAAGCGAGGCGAGATACAAATTGCCAGTACCGCTGTGGCAACAAGAAGTGACACATAGTATTGCTGAACTCGAGCGTGCACATTTGCAAATGTTTAACAACAACTGTGGCTTGCCTGTTAGGAACGTGTACGGTAATGAGAACATTACGTACAGTTCATACCAACAAAAAAAGCCATTCGGAAAGAGAAAACACACAATTTTCAGGAAGCATTCCTATTCATAACCCCGTGGGGGCAGCTTCTACTTCCACAAGCAATAACATTGATGAAAGCTTAATAAAACACAGACAATTCCAAAGTATTTAACGCGGAAAAGAAGACAGTGCATCAGGTAATCTTCATAAAAGGATTCCGAAATGTATTACCGAGTGCCTGGAATGAACGCCAAAAAATTCAGTTCATAATCGCACATATACAAGGCGACGCTGCCTTATGGGCAAATGAAGTCATAGAAAATTGCCATAGCCTGGCACAATTTGAAAAATCTTTCCTAGACAGATACTGGTCTAAGGCTATTCAAGAACGCAAATGTACAATCACAAACAGGGTACACTCCGTAAATATTTTGAAAAATATATCAACAAAACTAGATATTGGGATGACCCCATATCAGCCCGTGATGTGATCAGAATCTTAAAATTACGATTGCCCGGTCATATAGGAGACAAATTAATAAATGTACCAGAAAATGACCTGGAACGGTACTTGTCTGCGCTGGACGAAATCGATCTCTCCCAGGAAGAAAATAGGATAAATGAAGACCGGGAGAACAGTAATGGTTCACCACGCAAGTTTAAAAATGGCAACAACAATTCCAATTTTGGAAGCCACGGGAATGGAAAGGAAGATTAATCCGCAGAACAAAACAGGAAGAACGGAAACGGTCAACCATCTTACAATCAAAAACGTAGGTGGAAAGATAGAGGACATCCCGGCTACAGTAACAGTAATAATAATTACAATAACAAACGTCGAAATGAAGGTCAATGGCCACAACAAAGCAGTAGTGCCAACAACCGCACTTACCCGGTGCAGTGGATGCAAACTTCTATGCCACCACCACCGCCTCCTAACGGTAACCAGTACCAGTGTGACAATAGGAATTCTATGCATAATACTAGTGCAATATCACAAACATGGACAGACTCGAATAGCAGCGTAAGGATAGTAGAAATGCCCACTGACGGAAACCACCATAGTTCAAGACCGTCAAACGAGCAACGGCCACAATAAGCTCCCAATTGATGGTAGACGAAAAAACAGGGGGCACACCTATAAACAATACACAAGATAATATATTATTACTGAGGTACCAAGATGGAAACAGTACACAACATGATTTACTTATGGAATCAAACCAGTGTAACAAAAAAGAAATAACTGAAGTACAAACCATCATAAAAGCTAGAATTAATGAATTGCCAGTAGAAATACATATAGATACAGGTGCCACTACTAATGTTATGAGCTATGATCTATTCAAAACCTTGAGCCAAAACCGCAACTTACCGACATTTCCTGTACAAAATTGCTGTGTCATTGGAGCCATGGGAGCACAAGCACAAAAAGTTCAGTATCAGGTGCTGGTAGATTTATGCCTAGGGGAAGATAACGTAAACTGTATCTTTCTCGTATTCAAAGGATTGAGAGTAACCTGCATCCTGGGGGGAGCTTTCCTGAGCGAGAAGAAAGCAAAAATTGATTTCTGCAGCGGGAAGATCTCCCTACTGAATGAAAATAAGCAGATTGTACTGGATTTAACACGAACAGTAAGTACACCCGGTAAAGATTACCCGAGCGTACGAGTAAAAAGCGAAGAGATGCCCATCTTTCAATTAAGCAGCAATTTAAGGGGCCAGGGAGAATATTATTCGGACGTAGCTCACAACGAAATGCTTCGCTGGACCGAAACCCTTAACAATAAAGCACAAGAATCATGTTATCTAACTGAATCCCAACGAAAGCAGCTCGCACAGTTATTGAATAACTACAGTGATGTTTTCTCTGAAAAACCTGGAATCATCAAAGGGTATAGGTATAATATAGATGTGTTTCCCCATGCGATATTCTGCCAAGCATCATGTTCAGTACCGTGGACGAAAAGGGAGGCAGTTAACAAAGAAATACAAAAAATGCTGCAATGGGGTGTAATAGAACCATCGCTTTCGTCGTACAGCTGTCCGCTGGTAGTTGTAGCCAAGCCAGATGGAAAAATTAGACTTGTCCTAGACGCCAGGAACATTAATAAAATTATAGTACCCGTTAGGACGAGACCTGTGAATTTAGAAGAACAAATACAGAAATTCTATGGAGTCAAATATCTCACCTCGATAGATATGCGAAGTAGTTACTGGCAAATCCCGCTAACCAAGGAATTTAGAAAATTCGCCGCCTTCATTTTCAATGGAAGGAGTTATCAATTCAAAGTGTTACCTTTTGGACTCAACGTAAGCGCAGGCGTATTCATTACGGCATTGGACCGAGCGCTGGGCGCAGACTTGCTAGAAAAAGTTACTCTTTACGTGGATGACCTTCTAGTGGCCACAAGCACATGGGAAGAACATATAGAAATCCCGGAAAGAGTGTTAAATAAGCTCGCAGAAGCAGGAATAACTGCAAATCTTGAAAAATCAAAATTTGGGAGGGATCAGCTTAAATTCCTTGGACACATCATATCACCTTCCGGAATAATGCCTGATACCAAGAAGATACAAGCGATCAAAGAATTTCCACAGCCTACAAACAAAAAACAGTTAAAATCATTTATCGGACTAGTCTCCTTTTTCCGACGTTTTGTGCCGAATCAGCTGCTCAACAATGAAGCCTTGCTCACCTTATTGCGAAAAAATGTCACATGGAACTGGTCCGCAGAGTGTCAGCAAGCTTATGAAGAGGTCAAAGGAGCCTTAGTGAATGCACAAATGCTCTACGATCCGGATATGACCCGGGATTTTTGTATAGCCACCGACTCTTCATCCTATGGTTTAGGAGCATGTCTATTTCAAGTAGAAGAAACCAATGGGAACAGTGAAATAAGAGTTATAGCTTTTGCCAGCCGAGTGCTTACTCAATGTGAAAGAGCATATTCGGTGACCGAAATGGAAGCAGTGTTGTATGGGCTCTGCAAAAATTTCATTATTATGTTTATGGCAAGTCAATTAAATTGTTCTGTGATCACCAAGCCTTAAGCTTCCTATTAACCTGCAAACTATTACATGCCAGACTAGCCCGTTGGGCATTAGTACTACTGGAATACAATTTAAAAATTATGTACATAAAAGGGCAAGATAATGTCATTGCGGACGCTTTATCACGTCTACCAGTAGGCATGTCACAGCTAGATGAAATGATCGAGCGAGCGTCACAATATAGAGTTTTATTAATGACGTCTCAACCATACCGTCGTGAATATTTACACCTGTGCAAGGATGTAGGACAGCTGCAAGACGAAGATCATACCTGGACGAAAGCGAAACGATCACTAATATTAGAGCAAGCTAACAGCGAAAATTCGCGGTACAAAGTGGAGAACAACATATTGTACCACAGAAATGACACTGCCTCAGAAAACTGGTGCGTGTGTATCCCGTACAAATACATACAAAATTTTATCTGGTACACGCATTACGCCTGGGGACATGTAGGAATACAGAAGTGTGTAGCAATAATACAAAGATATTGTTACATCCCGAATAGTAAGCGTGTGGTCCAAAAGATATTACGAACGTGTGACGTTTGTCAGAAAGCTAAAGCCAACAATAGAAGCAACAAAACAGAACTGCATCCAATTATTCCGATACAGCCACTTCAAATTGTGTCAATGGACATCGCAGGACCATTACCTACGGCTCGCGGTGGAATGAAATATATATTAGCTGTTTACGATACCTTTACTAGGTATGTGAAATTGTTTCCAATGAAAACCACTACTGCCAAACAGATGATACAACGCATATCAAAAGAATTCATACCGAAAACAGGAAAACCACTAAACGTTCTAACAGACAATAGATATTTCACTGGTCAACTGTGGAAGGAGTTTCTACGTGACCAAAACATAAAGCATATATTAGTTGCACATTTCCACCCGGAAGCAAGTCCCGTAGAGAGAATTTTTTGGGAACTCAACAGATTTATCAGAACATATACTCATCAGCAACATACAAAGTGGCCGGAATTGTTACCCGTCTTTGAAAATATGCACAACAATCTACTTCATCCAGCTACCGGATACACGCCCAATGAGTTATTATTTAGTACTGCAGAACTAAATGAATGGATCACGCCGCTACCAAAATTGCCGCGCACAGATAAAAGGCAAGAGGATAAAATAAAGGACGCCATCAGCAACATGACGAACTGCGCTAGACAACGAAAGAGTCGATATGACAAGTCAATAAAACGGACAGTCCCATATCAGATAAACGACTTAGTTTTGATAAGAAACCATCCTAAGTCGTCACTCATAACAAAGAAGAACAAGAAATGGCAAATGCTGTATAATGGACCTTTTAAAATTATACAAATACCGCACGGTTGTAGCTACCTTATAGCTGATGTATTGAGCGGGAAGATCAAAGGATTGTATCCCTATAAGGTCTTAAAGAAATTTGTGGTACCTGACAATAGGACATGAAAGGTTTACCGTATTTTTGTGTAATATGTAGGTTTTGCACAGACTTCAATATATATTTGTGTGTAGTTGTAAGAATTTGATGTTTTGTTTGTGCTTAGTATGTAAGATGTTTTGTCTTTATGTCAAGGAATGATTTACACATCAGCCTTCAAAAATGAGTAAAAAGAAGCTAAAGGACCATCAGTCCAATGATAGAATTTGTTTAGAAACATAATCAGTAAGTATAAGATGTTTTTCAGTGGTTATTAGAGTTAGTATCTGTAAAGTTTATTATGCTGTGGGATAAATGTTTATTTAAAGAATGCACTAAATATTCTAATCTGTCACATGAACAATGAACAGAATGGTGTATACAAAAGACTATGCTCATACCATGTGACATCTGTGATGCTGTGCTTTGACCTGAAAAGAGAAAGTATAAGCGTCTAGCCACAATATTTGAGATTAAATGAGAGCTCTACTTTAGAGCCTGTTTTTGACAGTTGCAAATCTTTTATAGGATACGCGATTACGCTAACAGCTTATGGAGCAAGCACATGCGCAGCGGTCGTAATCCCCAAATGAATATACCCTATGACAAATTTATTGATGCTCAAATATAAAAGTATTGCAAGTCAGGCCAGAATCCGTTGCATGTATGATGTAACACTTAATTGTATGCAATATCAGAACAAAAGTGCTTTTGATCTGTGGAATTTCATTGTAACATATTGTGTAAACGAACAGACATCTGTGTCACTATGTGATATAAACAAAAAACCAGTAATCATGTAATGCAACTGTATGAAAGTCATGCTGTAAGAAATACTAACAGGAACTATAATAGTGTGTGGTATTCGCGGAGGATGTGCGAACTTTGAGAACTGTATTAGTGATCAACTCGGACAGTGAACACTTATGTGCTGTACAACTAAAAAAACGCGAGGTACAAACATTAACTAAACATATCTGTGTGCAGTGACCGAAAACACAAAACTGTGATCAGTGTGTGTTCGAAACTGTACAGACAACATTTTTAGTTTGGACGCTACCTCCTGTGCGCCAACAATTAATATGACGTCACGGGCCACGTAGTAGGACGTTACTGCAATGGCAACTACGGTGGAACGCCGTCAAACAAAAATTGTGAAACATAAATATTCCATACGAAGTAATGACAACAGGGATGTGCAGTGCTTACTTCAGCATCATATCTCCTGCATCATTCAGCACCAGTACGTGCAAACGAACACGAAAATACCAAGTAACTGAGCCTGTACCTCGATGATGCAATAATGTTGACTAATCAATTCTTACCCACAGCCATAACATCTAACAAAATCCGTTCTATAACATATGTGCATTTGTTTCATGATTTGCACGAGTCAACATCCTCTCCCGTGCTGAAAACTTCAACGAGCGGTGCGCAACAATGCAGACGCACCACGCAGACAAAGTAACGTCGTTCCGTACTCCACATCCTGACCGCCGGCTACGGACAAGAAAGAAGACAACAGTTTCCAGCCAACGCTCCATGGCAACGGACACGAGGCATCGCGGTAGCGACATACAGCGTCATCCACACCACACGACGAGAAATTCGCCGACAAAAATAAAAAAAACTCAAAATATTGCCAACACAATATAAAAAATTTGCACTTTCATATAAAACTATATGTTTCTTTCTTTTTCAGAAAATTTTATATTTGATATAAATACTTGTAATACCAAAACATGTAGAACCAACTTATGTAAGTAACACAAAGGGTTAAATCTGTCAGCTCTGCCGAGGTTTTTCTGGGGTTTCCCTGCGGCCATCGTCCAAATGGAAGAGCTTGTTATATTGCAACTGTCCCCAGCCATGTTATGTAAAAAGACTCAAAATGAATGTGTACCCATGAACTAATACACGGTAAAGTGAACTGAAAGTGACCAACAAACGAAAGAAAAGTGACACTCGTGGTCTACAAGAACCAAACATTAAGTAGTGTCTTCCTTGTAGCCCAGGGGGCCGTGTAGTGTCCCTTTTGCAATATTCACCCTTATCGAGGTGAAACATAAATAAAAATGACTGTACGTGACTCAAAATGAATTGCAAAAATTGATTTATCATTGATTTAACTGTAAAAATATACAATATATATCGATAAATGCAGAAAAGACATTATTTTTAGTGTATGAGATTATAATGTGTAAGTAATTAAAAGAAGTATTATCATCTCTGTAAGAGTATAAAACACAATGCAATGTTCATTCTTCTGTCTAGTCTGTTTTGTTCTGTTCGTTCTGGTGTTAGCTGGAATAAGGTACGCAAGCTATTGTGCTGCGCTAGCACTTGTTTCTGTCGTAACGTAATTGCAAATATTTAATCGTGTAAACTGTGTTCTAGTAAGAATATATTAGTATAAAGTGATCTCCGTGTGTTATTTCAAGAACCTACGCCACATTTATCTTATGAAAAGAATATTTAATGAAAATTATTTAGCATGTTTCCAGCTGCTGCGGAGCGAGTAACAGTGATCTCTGATTGTTAACAATTAGCCGCCATTACGCGGTACATTTAAAAATATTTTTTCACAGCACAATGTCTGATAGCCGGAGCGGAAGAAATTATGTAAAAATATTCAGTGAGATTAATTGAAGTACTCCAGTGAAATAATTTTATTAAAACTTGTCTATTTTCTGTGATAGTAATAATTTCAGAGCTGTGTGATACTACGCTATTGCATTTACAGTAATTTGTAGGGAGCCTGGCGCTCGGTAAAACCAGAAACAATATGTAATTGGCAACCTACGAAATTCATTATTTTGCTTATTATATCTCTTTTGTATTTTTTTGAAAGCTAAACGTAAAAACTAACTTCACTAAAAATCAGTAACAGATCACGATAAATCAAAGGACAAACAAATTTACTAGGAGAGTGTTTCCTCAAAATAAAATAGTTACATTATATTTTTTTTTAAGAGATCAAATACCTCCTTGGCAGCCAGATTAGCCTGTTCATTGCCCGATACCTCTACATGACCTGGCACCCAGCAGAATGACACCTGCTTACCCCGCCGTTGGAGCATTTACAGTTGGTCATATATCAGCCGGACCAACTCCTCAGCTGGGTACAGGTTCTGCAATGACTGTAAGGCACTAAGGGAATCGCAGCAGATGAGAAGCCGTTTGCTCTGAATACGATGCATCTGCTCCAGTGCCTTCAGGATCGCGTGGAGCTCCGCTGCGAAAGCGGTATACGCGTCTGGAAGGCGAATCCTGGTGGCATGGTCAGGGAACGCTAAAGAGCAGCCAAGGGAATTCCCTTGTTTGGAGCGATCAGTGTGAACTTCTGTGAAACCATGATGCATATCTAAAATGTTAAAAGACGGAGATTAGGATGTAGATTCTGGCGTACTATCTTTCTTAAAAATTAGTCAAATCCAAAATGTCTGGGTCTCTGGAAAAGCCCAGGTGGAAATCTGCTCCAACGTGGAAGTAAAACATTAAGACCAGCCACATCCATCCCTAAAAGGCACTCCTGTGTCAGAATCCCATAGGGCCTCGTTGCTTGTTGTCAGTTACGAAAAAGCCGTAATTCTAGCGCTCGTCGGCTCTTGCAGTCTTCGGAATTGTGTGGATGATATTTTTCCGAAAGTCAGATGATATGTCGCCAGACACACCAACGTGAATAGTTGTTTTGTCGCCACTTCCCCCAATGATTTTAGACATTTGGAGGGTATGTTATCTATCCCTCCTGCCTTATCTTAAGTCCTCCAAAGCTGTTTTAAATTCTGATTCTAATACTGGATCCCCTATATCCTCTAAATCGACTTATGTTTCCTCTTCTATCACATCATTCCTTTTCGATTTCTTCACATTTTTCATGCAGCCATTTCGTCTTAGGTCCCCTGCACTTCCTATTTATTTCATTCTCAGCGACTTGTATTTCTGTATTCCTGATTTAGATAATACACATAACATAATCATGTTGGAGACTTTATTACTTCCGGAAAAAAGGGAGGGAAGGAGGTGAGAATGATAAATAAATAGCTCTCATATTAATTTCGATGTATAATAACCAATGACTGGCACCTGAGGCTGCATACCACAAACGGTTGAGATGCAGTGACAACATAGAGAATATAAGGTTCCTGAGAAGTTGGCTATAACAATGCAATCTCAGGATGGTTACTGCCCAGATTAAACATTTATTCAAACAAATTTAATTAATCCCTAAAACTAATCAACGAGTTACATTTACATGTACATCTACATGATTTCTCTGCAATTCACATTTAAGTGCTTGGCAGAGGATTCATCGAACCACAATCATACTATCTCTCTACCATTCCAATCCCGAACAGCGCGCGGGAAAACCGAACACCTAAACCTTTCTGTTCGAGCTCTGATTTCTCTTATTTTATTTTGATGATCATTCCTACCTATGTAGGTTGGGCTCAGCAAAATATTTTCGCATTCGGAAGAGAAAGTTGGTGACTGAAATTTCGTAAATAGATCTCGCTGCGACGAAAAAGTCTTTGCTTTAATGACTTCCATTCCAACTAGCGTATCATATTTGCCACACTCTCTCCCCTATTACGTGATAATACAAAACGAGCTGCCCTTTTTTGGACCATTTCGATGTCCTCCGTCAATCTCACCTGGTAACGATCCCACACCGCGCAGCAATATTCTAACAGAGGACGAACGAGTGTAGTGTAAGCTGTCTCTTTAGTAGACGTTTTGCATCTTCTAAGTGTCCTGCCAATGAAACGCAACCTTCGGCTCGCCTTCCCCACAATATTATCTATGTGGTCTTTCCAATTGAAGTTGTTCGTAATTTTAACAACATGGTACTTAGTTGAATTGACAGCCTTGAGAATTGTACTATTTATCGAGTAATCGAATTCCAACGTGTTTCTTTTGGAACTCATGTGGATCACCTCACACTTTTCGTTATTTAGCGTCAACTCCACCTGCCTCATCAAACAGCAATATTTTCTAAATCGCTTTGCAACTGATACTGGTCTTCGGATGACCTTACTAGACGGTAAATTACAGCATCATCTGCGAACAACCTAAGAGAACTGCTCAGATTGTCACCCAGGTCATTTATATAGATCAGGAACAGCAGACGTCCCAGGACGCTTCCCTGGGGAACACCTGATATCACTTCAGTTTTATTATTTAAATTGAAGGTAACTGAATTAAAAAAATTATTGAGTCTACCATGGTGGAATACTAGTTTCTGATCACTTGAAAGCAGCTGAAGAAGACCAGCATTTACTGAGGCTTTGCAACAGTGTGTTTGGTTATGGGGTTGGCTATGACTACGAATGGCTATAACTACGAATATTGGTTTCAGGATATGCTGAAGAGAATTTTCTTATCAGCGACACGATGGCTACTGGTGACAGAGAGGGTGTGACGACTTACGCCGCGGCCGCCTATGGTAGCAGCGTAACGCTACCATTGTAGACCGAGGTGGCCCACTATGCTAATGCCGCTGTGTTCGTTATTCTAAGTTCAGCAATGGATGAGTGATTGGAAATCTGCTAAATGGCTCAAACGACAGATTATGGAAACTTCGAAATAGTTTCTGTTGCATTTTTCCGACTCTTTCAAGACATCTGATTGCGTCCATCCAGGGTTGATTTTTCGTATCAAAACCTCGCTTCTTCTACACTGGTGGGAGGTAACTTCTTTCACACCACACAGAGAGACTGTTACAACCCACTGCTTACCTGGTCCAAGGTTTCCTCTTCCTTCAATAATAATTTGACGATGTCGGTCGAAGAAAACGCGAAATCCCTACGTCACGAAGGTGCGTGTAAGTGGTCCGTATTTTGCGGCAATATTTGTACCAATAGCGTTGCCAACATTGCAATACACGACAATATTGTGGTATGGCTGAGCACTATTGCTAACTGCAGGTAGCTACATGCGCATTACGGAGGGGTTGCCCGTGTTGTTCACCAAATTACAGGGAAATATCTATCTCTGTCCTTGTTTGTAAATGCATCTCTGCCGCTCTCACCTTTGTTTGACGCTTCTCTCACCGAAAGTACTGCAGTCACGTATCTGAGCGAAAACAATATCGTTCCGCTTTTGTTCAAATGTTTGCGCACGAACATATATAGTCACGTATGTTGTTGTTGTTTCTTGCGTTCAGCAATGGAGAAGTGGAAAAACAAGAGCGCTATGAATTTTATAAATGTGATTTGTTTACGACTAGAGCTGTGGGATGTGGAAATATAATGTAGTGTACACAAAGATCGCAATTGGAAAAAGCAGTCGGCAAGCTGTTGCGTAAGAGCTCGGAATCACGCTTGATGAAGGATATAAAAAATTCCAAATTTGTCGAACCTATGCCAAATGCGAAGAAAAATAGTTGTATGTTCCGAGGAGCCAAACGTTACGTCCTCGCTGCCAATGATAAAAGGGTGGAAGGTGTCCAAAGGGATCTCTAGTAGGTAAGGAAAAGGTTAGTTGAGACAAGTGCACTTAAAATAAATGTAAGTCAAGCAAATTGTGCGAAAGAACTGCTAGACTGGTGACAACAAGCACAGGTCCGACACTGGCGGGCGCCTAAATAACACTAATTGTTCGCCGGTAGAGGTAACTGCCAACAGCTCGGTGTAGTGTTCGGTACTAACTAGGGAGACTCGACTAGTAAGCCTGGTGCCCAAGCGCCCGTCGCTTATAAGAAAGTCCTGGACGTCTTCATAACGCAGTGGCCTGGAGGTTCTTCATTGGTTCGAAGAACGGCTTGTGGCGCCTGCAGGAATCTTCGAGGCACCGGCTCCGGCAGTATCAATAAGCTACGATACTACACACAGGAAGAGCAGAAGTGCAGGTGAATCTTCTTCCACTTGGTTTGCATTTGGTGTTATGAGTTTCGTACCATCTTTAGACGTACTTGAAGCAGTGCGCTGATGAACAAAAATAAAATAAAAATTGTATTCTTATTTCAAACTTCTTTCAGTCCTTCTTCCAAAACAATGAGTAATTCTGGTATCATGAGACTTCTTGATGAAGTGATCTTTGAACAGGTTACATCAAATATCTGTGCAAATCGCCAGTAGCTAATACCCATAGATTTAATTGTACCCTTAGATGTCAGCGACAGTAGAGTGATGATGAGTGGATTCCCAACACTTTGTGTGTTGGAGTCCATACTTCCGTGTCTTTGTGGTAGGGGGTGCAGTATCCTCTACAAATTTCACACGCCACTGTTCCCTCCGTCGCTAAACGGCCGATTCCCACATGGCTCACGCTATGTCCCTTGAACCGACTCCTCCTTTTAGTCGAGTTGTGCCAAAATTTACTTTTTCCCCAATTCAATTCAGTACCTCCTCATTAGTTACTCGATCTACACATTTTGTAGTATCGTTTTGTCGTAATTTATATCCCCCAAGTTTGCTGAAAACCACGTAACAATTCAGACAGTGAGAATCTCTATCGAAGTTCTATGTTATCTGCTGCGCACCAAATTTCTTTATTGAATGCTAGTATTAATTTACATTTTTAGTGTGTAGGTTCGGCTTTGTGGAGCATGAGAAGGTAAATATATTATAAGAAGAGCAGGGGCGATGACTTTGATAAACATCTAATGCATTTGTCGTTAACAGTGTTCTTTAAATACCTAGTGAGCGGCACAGAATTTCCATATACTTGTACATTTAATAAAATACTTCTCCCTTACAGTGGTCTTCATACGCCTAAACAATTCATCAGCCTTGTATGGTGTCTGTAAAATACGTACTAAATTGCACATACAAGTTGCCCTGTTTTCAGAGTGAGTAAGCCCCAAACAGAATAATAATATGCAGCCTGATTGTTCTTGAGTTTGACTCGTATACACATACACAAACACAACGGCACATTTTTTTTAGCATCTTAAATGCTTTACTACCAGTCACTGATTAAATTTCTCTTTACTCACCACAGGGTTAATCCCGGAACAACTTTTAGTTTTCACCTGTTCAGCAGAATATGTACCTACCCAAGAACATGTATTCATCCATTCACAAATTTATTACACTTCATTGTCGTGACTTGTTAAGACCACGCTGTCACAAAAAACAGTATCGGAATGGTGATGTAGTGGTTTTCCTGAGGATCTCGAAGCAAACTTATCTTCCGTCATCTGAAAATGATATACTAATGCACGAGGAATGATAGCTACATTAAAGTCAAAAATTTTTGATTATCACAACTTTGGATTTATGATTGAAACAGGGATTTCGTTTCGAATTTTCTATCATATCTCCGTTCTGACAATAAAACAACATGTAAAAACTAAGCGGCTTTGTTGTGTATGTGACTAGGTGTTTGCGCAGAGGGCACTGATGAATATGCATAACAAGACTGACGTTCCTTTACCTAAGGCGGGTCTATTCAAATAGGCCTCATTCTTACAGCTATCTGTGTAGAAACCAGTTGGCTTTAGTTTACAGTATATTGCGTACATCTAGCAGTGGGTTTGTATTCGTGATCAGGTTCATACCATATTACCTCATAACGAGATGGAAGAAGGAGGCTGGAAATGAAAAAGTCCTGTATTTGTAGCTCTGCAGCAGAAAGGCTATTCCAGTAGAACAATAACAGAAGTTGGCGTAGTCCAATCTATAGTGATGTACACACTGAAGCGATTCAAGCAAACTGCTGCCAATGCACGTGTTTGGCGATTCGTTCATATACGTACAGAGTAAACATCAAAGGACATGTACTGCGTCTGAAATTAGCGAGGCTGTGGACAGTACGCGAACTGCT
Source organism: Schistocerca nitens (assembly GCF_023898315.1). Lineage (NCBI taxonomy): Eukaryota > Metazoa > Arthropoda > Insecta > Orthoptera > Acrididae > Schistocerca > Schistocerca nitens. The sequence continues at coordinate 277,235,906 of NC_064618.1, read as the reverse complement.
CGAATATCTGTCTCAACAGTGCAACGCCATCTGCGTGAACAAGGTTTAAAGAGGTGTAGAGCGGCCATAAAACCTTTATTACGCAAACAAAATAAGGTGAAAATATTGCAGTGAGCACACAAACAAGAACTGGAGCTTGTAGCAACGGTCCAAGGTGCTATTCACTGATGAATCTAAGTCTAAAGTATTTGGAAACAATCGTAGAATGTTTGTTCGTCAACTTTGTGGAGAATGTTTGAAAAGCGACGCCAATGGTGAAGCATAGTTGTGGATCTGTCACGCCATAGTGGTGTTTTGCACGCAATGAGAGATTGTGCCCGCGGTCTTGGGTCGCCGGCTCGGTAGCTCAGCATGTTCGGTCAGAAGCCGATTGCCCTCAGTAGTAAAAAAATTAGTAAAGGAATCAACGATCTACTTGAGCGGATGTGAAGTCCGCCCAGACCAAATGAAACGAACAGTACCGAACCAAATTATGCCGAAGACTTCCGGCATAAGAATTCACCTTTGTTCTGCCAACGGCCTTGTCAAAGAGGGCGGAGGAGCGGACAGAGGTTCAGGGCACTCTTGTCGTTGGGATGGGAAACAAAACCTAAAGCCGGAAGAATCAGCAGTGAGAAACGGAATGTGAATGCAGAAGGCAATGGAAACCACTGCATTAAAGACACGTAACATGTGTCTACCGGAGATGTGGCCTGTAATTGAAGAAGTGTCATGATGATCTCTCCATTGGCAAAAAATTCCGGAATAATCTCCCATTCGGGAGGGGGGGGGGCTGCCAAGGCGGGGGGGGGGGGATGATCATGAGAATAAGATTGAATAATGAACGAAAGAATAACGTTCATCGAATCCGGGCGTGGAATGTCAGAAGCTTGAAAGCGGTAGTGAAATTAGAAAATCTGAAAAGGGAAATGCAAAGGCTCAATCTAGGTAGAGTAGGGGTCAGTGTAATGAAATGGAAAGAAGACAAGGATTTCTGGTCAGATGAATATAGGGTAATATCAACAGCAGCAGAAAATGGTATAGGAAGGTAGAGCAGATAGTGTGTTACTGTGAACAGTTCAGTGATAGGGTTGTTCTTATCAGAATCGATAGCAAACCAACACAGACAATGATAGTTCAGGTATACATGGCGACGTCGGAAGATGAAGATGAAGAGACAGAAAGTATATGAGGATACTGAAAAGGTAATACAGTACGTAAAGGGATACGAAAATTTAATAGTCATGGGAGACGGGAATGCAGTGGTAGGAGAATGAGTAGAAGAAAAGGTTCCAGGAGAATATGAACTTGGGACAAGGAATGAGAGAGGAGACAGACTAAGTGAGTTCTGTAACATGTTTCAGCTAGTAATCGCGAATACTCTGTTCAAAAATCACGAGAGGAGGAGGTATACTTGGAAAAGACCGGGTGATACGGGAAGATTTCAGCTAGATTACATCGTGATCAGACAGAGATTCCGAAATCAGATACTGGATTGTAAGGCGTACCCAGGAGCAGATATAGACTCAAATCACAATATAATAGTGATGAAGAGTAGGCTGAAGTTTAAGACATTAGTCAGGAAGAACAAATACCCAAAGAAATGGGATACAGAAGTATTAAAGAATGATGAGATACGCTTGAAGTTCCCTGAGGCAGTAGATACAGTAATACGGAATAGCTCAGTAGACAGTGCAGTTGAAGAGGAATGGACATCTCTAAAAAGGGACATCACAGAAATCGGAAAGAAAAACGTAAATAGAAAGAATACAACTGCGAAGAAACCATGGGTAACAGAAGAAATAGTTCATTTGATAGATGAATTGAGGAAGTACAAAAATGTTCTCAGGAACTCAGGAGTACAGAAATACAAGTCGCTGAGGAATGAAATAAATAGTAAGTGCAGGGAAGCTAAGACGAAGTGGCTTCACGAAAAATGTGAAGAAATGGAAAAATAAATGATTGTTGGAAGGACAGACTAAGCATACAGGGAAGTCAAAACAACCTTCGGTGACACTAAAAGCAAGGATGGTAAATTGAGAGTGCAACGGGAATTCCACTGCTAAATGCAGAGGAGAGAGTGGATAGATGGAGAGAATACATTGAAGGCCTCTATGAGGATGATGATTTGTATGTTGTGATAGAAGAGGAAACTGGAGTCGATTTAGAAGAGATAGAGAATCCAGTATTAGACACAGAAATTAAAAGAGCTTTGGAGGACTTAAGATCAAATAAGGTAGCAGGGATAGATAACATTCCCTCAGGATTTAAAAAAAAATTATTATTAGAATTGGTGACAAAACGACTATTTAACGTTGGTGTGTAGAATGTATGTCTGGCGACATACCATCTGACTTTCGGAAAAGCATCGTACACACATATCCGAAGACTGCAAGAAATGACAAGTGCGAGAATTATGGCACAATCAGCTTAACATCTGACAAGAACAATATACAGAAGAATCGAAAAGAAACTTGATGTGTTACATAACGATCAGTTCGGCTTTAGAATAAGGCACGAGAGTTGCACTTCTGACGTTGCGCCTGATAATGGAAGAAAGATTAAAGAAAAATCAAGACACATTCATAGGATTGTTGACCTGTGAAAATCCTTCGTCTATGTAAAATGGTGCAAGATGTTCGAAATCCGCCGGACAGAGTGGCCGAGCGGTTCAGGCGCTTCAGTCTGGAACCACGCAACCCATACGGTCGCAGGTTCGAATCCTGCCTCGGGCTTGGATGTGTGTGCTGTCCTTAGGTTAGTTAGGTTTAAGTAGTTCTAAGTTCTGGGGGCCTGATGACCTCAGAAGTCTCATAGTGCTCAGAGCCATTTGAACCATTTTTAGGAAGTTAGCGAATGGTGTGACTTCAGTGGAAGATGCTCCTCGTCCAGGTCAGGAACAACGAGTTGTGACTCCACAGAACATTGCAGCAGTTGAATCCATAGTGAAGAAAAACCGCCGAGTGACACTGAATTACATTGCAGCATGTTTACAGAATAGTCATGGGTCAGTACACCACATTGCGCATGATGTGTTTCAGTTTCACAAAGTGTCTGCAACATGGGTGCCACAGCAGCTGACTCTGAAATGAGAGAACGGCGTGTTGATGCTTGTGAAGAACTTCTTCGGCGCCTTGAACGAAAAGGTGATGGCAATGAGAGGAAAGAAGTTCCGTTCTGATGAAGAGGTAAGTGACGTGGTGCATGAGTGGTTGCGCGGACTAGCAAAAGAATATTTTTCTAAAGGAATTTATGCACTTTGTAAGCGCTGGAGGAGTTGCATTGAGCGTGTGGGAGATTATGTCGAAAAGTGATACAGCTTTGTACCACTTCTGCACAATAAATAATATTTAAAAAAATATTTAACTTTTTCATTTGACTCACCCTCCTATACCGAATTTTATCAGAAACAATGAAATAACTCGGAAAGGGTTCCAGGACAACCTAAGGAAAGGAAGATAGGGATTACTAACAAATCGGAAAGCGAGATCAAAATACAAACCAGTCGTACAGAACTAAGAACAAAGACAACTATGGATGACGAAGCTTGTGAAATTATGACTGAAACGTTAAGACAGTGTTCACTCGCCAGCCGGATCAACAATGGATTTCTTCGGACGACATATGAAGAACGAAGTTTGTGATACTGCATGCGACACTTGCGTGGTCTTGGTTCCACACAATTCACAGGGACAGCAGTTTGCGGCTTATCTCATCAAATGCTGGAGCTTCTGGGACCATTTTGTGTCCCATTACAATATGTCGTCGTCAGCGCGGTCAGTAGTTTGAAGAAATAGTTGCGTACCACAAAAATAAATCAACATATTTGTTTAAAGAAGACACACTGATAAGCCAAAACATGCCCAATGCCCACTGCGACGTTGGATGCCGCATGGTGGCGTTTCGGGAACGTGATACAGTAACAAAAGCATGTAAACGGAGCAGATACGGACGGGGGATCACCCAAGCGAAGATATGGGCTGCAAATGGGAAATCCGTTGAGAAAAGCGACTTTGACGAAGGGCAGATTATTACGTTTGTATCCCGCCTGGAAGGTGGCGCGTGGGTCTGCTGCTGTAGACTGAAGGGTAGGCTAAATGTAGGAAGCGAATAGGAGTAGGAAAAGGTGAAGTACTGCGGTACTGCGTATAAGTTAAAACTCTTTTACTGGCGTATGAACATGTGCAAATTATAATATTACTTAACTTTGGCTGAGATGGGCACGTAGGTGCGAAGCCGTACAGGTATCAACGCTAACAGCTACTAGTAGTTGGACAAACTATCATTGGAGTAACTGAAGTAACAAAGTCTGTAATGGCTAGCCCCATATGAAATAAAAGCTAAGTTGCTTGGTCGTCGGCTCGGAATCAAATGGGTAGAATCTGGAGCGGCGCTCGTAGAGCTGCACAGCGCCGGCTAGAGGGCGCTGTCGTCGGTGTCGTAGTGACAACCTAAGAACTTGTACCTACGCCGTGGCATCGTAGCCATCGGTACCAGAATTATTACGCAGAACCTGTGAACGAATATCTCTAAAACGAAGAAACTGGTAGAATGTTCATGAGCTATGTCGTAATCGTCTACAGTAAGAAGTAGAAGGACAGCGGAACTACCACTAGGCGCTAAATGGTTGGACGTTCACGACTCTTCACAGAACTCGGGGTTCAGAGGCTTGTCTGCTCAGTAAAGTAAGATAGATGGTGATCTGTGGCATCTCTGCCGAAAGAGCAAAATGCTGATGTACGCACAAGTGTTCTGGAGAACACCGCTCATCGTACATTTTTGAAAATGAAGCTCCGTAGCAGACTACCCCTATGTGTTCACATGTTGACCGAACGACGTGGTGAATTACTACTGCAGTAGGCAGGGGACCATCGGGATTCGACGGTCTATCAATGGAAACGTGTCGGCTCTTCGGGTGAATCACAATTTTGCTACGCTAGGTCGATGGTCGTCTCCACAAACGCCGTCATCGAGGTGAGCCGCGGCTCCAAACGTGCAGGCTGGTGGGAGCAGTATTAAGCTGCGGGAGACATTCTCCTGCGCTTGCGTGGGCTTGTGTTAGTAATCGAAGACATGCGGACAACTGCGAACCACCTGCATCCCTTCATGCTTGATGTCTTTTCCGACGGCGATGCTATCGTTCAGCAGTACAATTGTCCTTGTCTCGGAGCCAGATCCGTACTACTGTGGTCTGAGGAGCACTACAGTGAACTCACATTGATGTTTCGGCGAAAAAATTCTCCTGATTTCAATCATATGGAACCCATCTGCGTCGCTATTGGGTACCATCAACGGTTGGTTGGTTGGTTTGGGGATGGAGACCAGACAGCGAGGTCATCGGTCTCATCGGATTAGGGAAGGATGGGGAAGGAAGTCGGCCGTGCCCTTTGAAAGGAACCATCCCGGCATTTGCCTGGAGCGATTTAGGGAAATCACGGAAAACCTAAATCAGGATGGCCGGACGCGGGATTGAACCGTCGTCCTCCCGAATGCGAGTCCAGTGTCTAACCACTGCGCCACCTCGCTCGGTTACCATCAACGCGTACGCAAATCAACGACCAGTTATTTACACGAATTGCATGACCTGTGCGTAGACGCGTAATGCCACATACCTTCACAAACCCACTAACACACTGACGGATCCCTGATACGCAGAATCAGTGATGTATTTCGTTACAAAGACGGACAAACAAGCTATTAAGCAGGTGACAGTAATGTTTCGGCTCGTCAGTGTACATACGTGCTTGTGGATACAAATGTACACTGGCAGTGTATCTTTTTCTTGTTGGTTAAATAAATATTTTATTATATCTCCTTTAATGTAAAAATTTGAAGGATGTCTTGTTTGTGGTTAAGTTAATCATCAATTCTAATTCAATGTTTTTCAGTACAATAAAGAATTTCAGTTAAGAAAAGTGATGTATTGGCTAGCACACAGACACGGATTCGGGAGGGCAACGGTTCAAATCCCTGTCCGGTCACTCATATTTTGGTTTTCCCTAAATCGCTTCAGACAAATGCCAGAAAGGATCCTCTGAAAAGGCAGGGCCGATTTCCTTTCCCATCCTTCCTCAGTCCGTGCTTGTGCCCCGTCTCTGATGAGCACTTTGTCGGTGGGACGTTAAACACTAACTTTTCTTATATAGCCAATGCGAAAAGGCTGCAAGAAAAATGTAAAGAAACAGAAAAAGAAAAGACCGCCGTAAGGGCTAATTCAGCGCCTAGAAAAGTCAGAAAAATCTTTGATGAAATTAAGAGCAAGGGCGCCAACATTAAGACTGCAACGGAAATTAAAATGTTGAACGCAGAGAAGAGAGCAGATAGGCGCAAAGAGTACATAAAGGGTCGCAGTACATGTCTGATGGCGTGTTACAGACACAATTTAACTGAACTTTTTAAAGCTTGCAATCGAATGAGACAGCCCAGGCTTCTGCTGGCGCCACAGCAGGTACCATGGCATTGTTCTGCTGGAGCCCTGTCTGCTCTGTATGGCTGTGGGCCTGCCTGGCAAGAATTACTGAGGGATGGGCTCGCCGCCAATTGCTTTCAACTCCCAACAAGCCGTTTCTATGAGCTAAGAATCATAAAAATACCTCATGCTTTTAGCGCCCTACCAGGCTCAATCAACGTCTGCTCAGACTGTTAACTTTCTGGAGTCTCACTCACGGTGTGTCAGGTTGTAATAAAATTTCTAATAATTTCCCGTGTGCGAAAAATAGGTGGGAGAGTAACTTGTCCTCTCTCAATTTTACTTCACGGTATACAAATCTATATACAAAGTAGCACCTGAAGATGGCGGGCAGTTGTCTCGCTGAAATATTGTGCGGTTTCTACAGTATTATCCGGCATAATTCCCGGGAACCTATCAAGCATGGCAGCGCTGGGAAAACCTCAAGCAGCACAAGTCTAAGGCATTTTACATTTAAAAAGGCACTGACAAATATGATCTCATCTGATTAGCAAGATTAACATTGGGTTGAATAAAAATAATGATTACATGTTACCTACAGAGTGGTACCGCATCCATAAGAAAACAAAATCCTACAGAAAAATGAAATAAAAGTGGATAAAAGTATGAAAAGAGCTAATGGAGATGGATATGCAAAAGAAAAAAAACTAAGAGCTGCTGAAACAAAGAAGAGAAATGAAAATTTTTTGACATGAATTCTTCACGGAAAATCTAATCGGACAAGTCACATTTCAAAAGTAAATGTCTTCCATCTAATGCTATAGGTGACAACATGGAAGAGAAACGCAATGTGGGAAGGAGGGTGAAGTCTATTGGTGTTGTAAACACTACCAGAAGATATTGGTAGCTGAAGAAACAAGATGAAGAGCGAGATGGGAGGAGAAGAATCACTATATTCTGATGCTAGGGAAGAACGGATGATCTCTCCTGACCATGCATGGGCCTCCTAAGCAGGCATTAATGTTGTACAGGATCGATGGAACTGAAATCATAGACCTCACACACTATTATTCATATTGTAAATGTGAAGGACTACATGAAGAGATTTGATTTTTTTAATAAATTACTTTTCACTTTTTTCTGCACTCCCAGTTCCACATAATAGACAAATAACAAATATTATTCATGTTAGATTCATTTCTTCATATAGACACAAATGCTAGTTTCAGAGAGTAACCACTGATGCTTCTGCATAACTAACAGACCTTCAGTCAAACGCCGAATTACGTAGTTTTACATTTAAAATAGCGCATTTATTTGTCAAAAATACCTCAGTGACTTCAGCCGGATACATACGATTTGGTGATTGAAATGAGTGAAAGTAAATTCTTAATTACTGTCGTCAAACGATTTTTAAAATTGTTATTGGATGCATACTTCTATGACATACCATTGTGAGAAGGTGGTTTCGAAATACTGATAAGAAAGAACATTTTGACCTCTGCTCATCACGAGAATGAATGCCACCTGGTGACGATGCGGTTTCATGACGTAAGGAAAATAACACAAGAGGAGCAGAGACGATTGGGAAATTATAGTAGTGATGTTGAGGACCGCAGTTGGGAAATTCATTTACATAGGCGACATTCTGAAAGAGCAGCTTTTTATGAACAGCTCCTGGTAACAAACATTTCAGAAACAGCGAAGTAGTTCACGTGCATATGTTACGACCGTGACATCTGTGGGAAATGGTTGAAGATAGTTATACCATGAGTATTCGACAAGGTGTCGGTCTTCCAAGCCTCATCACAAAATGTGGAAGTAGGATGTTTCACTGCTTCGTGAAGGGAGAAAGGCGGCTATCTCTCGTAAATATGAGGACAGGGCACTATGCTGGTCAGTCACAAGTATTTGAGAGCACGTTGTTCAGTGCACATCGTTGAGCATGGAATCTCCGAGCAGGTGAAACATGCGTGTTAAATTTTGACCCGGCGACATTGTCAGTTACGACTGTAGTGGGCCGGGAATTAACGAGACAAGACCATGGCTCAATGTAAACCAATCGCCTGGTCAGACGAATTCCATATCTCGTTACATCACGTCGGAGATCGAAATCGAAAACGTAGTTACCCACGCGAACGGCTGCTCGGATCACGGACCGCGCCAGGCACACAGGCCAGTGGGGGCAGTATAATGCTATAATTGGCATTCCATGGGACTTGTGGTTGTAGTCGAGAGCACCATGACAGCTGTGGATTACCTGAACATTAATCTGGACTACCTACATCGCTTGACGGTAAATATCTTCCCCGCTACGATGACATCTGCTAGCAGGGTGTCTATCCATGACATAAGGCCAGAACCGTGCTTGGCCACCAAAGAAGGCTGATCTGGAACGCTACCGGGCGCCTGCTGCGCGTCCACTCACCACCACCTTCGTAATTTACGGAAACTGCTTGACCTGGTGCCACACACACTACTGGCATTAAAATTGCTACAACAAGAAGAAATGCAGATGATAACGGGTATTCATTGGACAAATATGTTATACTTGAACTGACATGTGATTACATTTTCACGCAGTTTGGGTGCATAGATCCTGAGAAATCAATACCCAGAACAACCACCTCTGGACGTAATAACGGCCTTGAAACGCCTGGGCATTGAGTCAAACAGAGCTTGGTTCAAATGGCTCTGAGCACTATGGGACTCAACTGCTGAGGTCATTAGTCCCCTAGAACTTAGAACTAGTTAAACCTAACTAACCTAAGGACATCACAAACATCCATGCCCGAGGCAGGATTCGAACCTGCGACCGTAGCGGTCTTGCGGTTCCAGACTGCAGCGCCTTTAACCGCACGGCCACTTCGGCCGGCCAAACAGAGCTTGGATGGCGTGTACAGGTACAGCTGCCCATGCAGCTTCATCACGATACCACAGTTCATCAAGAGTAGTGACTGGCGTATTGTGACGAACCAGTTGCTCGGCCACCATTGACCAGACGTTTTCAATTGGTGAGAGATCTGGAGAATGTGCTGGCCAGGGGAGCGGTCGAACATTTTCTGTATCCAGAAAGGCCAGTACAGAACCTGCAACATGCGGTCGTGCATTACCTTGCTGAAATGTAGGGTTTCACAGGGATCGAATGAAGGGTAGAGCCACGGGTCGTAACACATCTGAAATGTAACGTCCACTGTTCAAAGTGCCGTCAATGAGAACAAGAGGTGACCGAGACGTGTAACCGATGGCACCCCATACCATCACGCCGGGTGATACGCCAGTATGGCGATGATGAATACACGCTTCCAATGTGCGTTCACCGCGATATCGCCAAACAAGGATGTGACCATCATAATGCTGTAAACAGAATCTGGATTCATCCGAAAAAATGACGTTTTGTCATTCGTGCACCCAGGTTCGTCGTTCAGTACACCATACCATCGCAGGCACTCCTGTCTGTGATGCAGCGTCAAGGGTAACCGCAGCCATGGTCTCCGAGCTGATAGTCCATGCTGCTGCGAACGTCGTCGAACTGTTAGTGCAGATGGTTGTTGTCTTGCAAACGTCCCCATCTGTTGACTCATGGATCGAGACGTGGCTGCACGATCCGTTACAGCCATACGGATAAGATGCCTGTCATCTCGACTGCTAGTGATACGAGGCCGTTGGGATCCAGCACGGCGTTCCGTATTACCCTCTTGAACCTACCGATTCCATATTCTGCTAACAGTCCTTGGATCTCGACCAACGCGAGCAGCAGTGTCGCGATACGATAAACCGGAATCGCAACAGTCCGACCTTTATCAAAGTCGGAAACGTGATGGTACGCATTTCTCCTCCTTACACGAGGCATCACAACAACGTTTCACCAGGCAGCGCCGGTCAACTGCTGTTTGCGTATGAGAAATCGATTGGAAACTTTCCTCATGTCAGCACGTTGTAGGTGTCTCCACAGGCGCCAACCTTGTGTGAATGTTCTGAAAAGCTAATAATCATTTGCGTATCACAGCATCTTCTTCCTGTCGGTTAAATTTCGCGTCTGTAGCACGTCATCTTCGTGCTGTAGGAATTTTAATGGCTAGTAGTGTATCTCCGTAAACCTACCAAAGAGTTGTCGAATCCATGTCGCGTAGAATCCCTGCTTTGTTGCATTCCAAACAACACTATTTAAGCAGGCGGTCGTGATGTTTTGGGTCGTCAGTATACAACTGAAACATTTATTAAACCGAGTAAAAGGTGTAAAGGTAGACAGTGAAAGAAATTTTCCAGCTTTTTTACTGTAGGGGATATGGTATGAATGAGATGACACCAAAAAGGAATGAGAGTTTTTTAATATCACGAGCTTTATACATCCGGTAAAAAAAATAAAATTCTTGTTAGTCTACATGTTCCTGTTGTGTGTTTCCATTTTCAGCTGTTTTGAACACTTAGTTTGTTGTTGACAGTCGAAAAGGTTATACGTGTATTCAAGTGCTCGTCGAATTTGTATGAGAAATGGAGTAAGTACAGTACCGCGTTCTAAATGTTGACTGTGGCTTTTGGCGGCTCTACTGTGAGTAAGAAGAGAGTTTACGAGTGGTATAAAAGTTTCAAGGGAGGTCGAGAAGACGTTGAAGACGACGACGGCCATGGGCACCGTAGCACATCAATTACTGATGACAATGTTTAAGAAATAAAGAAAATGGTTCTGGCAAATCGCCGAATCACCATCACAGAGAGGTTTTTGATGATTTCGGCATATCCTTTGGCTTATGCTAAGCAATTTTTTCGGATATTTTGGGCGTGGAACGTGTAGCAGAAAAGTTTGTTCCGAAATTGTTGAATTTCGACCAAAAACAACGTCGCATAGACATTGCTCAGGAATTGCTGTATGTAGTCGACAACGTTCCAGAACTTCTAAGGAAGGTTATAACAGTTGACGGAACATGGGTATACGGGTATGACGTCGAAATCCAAGGCATAATCCCATGAAGAAAAAAAAATTCAACAAGTTACATAAAATGCAAAGGTTCTTCTCACTGTTTTCTTAGATAACAATGGGATAGTGCCTCATGAGTTCCTGTCTTCTGGTCGTACGGTTAATAAGGAGTACTGTATGTAAATTGTGCACCGTTTACGTAAAGCAATCCGAAGAAACGACCAGATCTGTGGCAAAACCACTCGTGGAAATTGCTCACACCTCAACGCTTGTACGTGACTTCTTGGCAAAATACAAAACAGTTATGTTGCCTCAGCCACCGTATTCACCGGACAAGGCCCTCCGATATTTATTTCTATTCCAGAGGCTGAAGAAAGTCATGAAAGGATGTCGATTTGCCACCACTTATGAGATAAAAACAGAATCGCTGAAGGAACTGAACGCCGTAACGAAAAGTGAGTTTCAGAAGTGCTTCCAAGCTTGGAAAGAGCACTGGTACAAGTGTATTGTATATCAGGTGGATTGCTTTGAAGTGGATAAAGTTGGTGTTAATGAATAGATAAAGATTCTTTAAGAAAAACAAAAACACCCCTTACTTTTTGATCACACCTCCTACATCAGGAAGAGAAGTACGTGGATTTGTAATCTTGACTGTCCATCGGGCATACTCAATCTCCTCCACAAATTGTGCACATTCCACCTAATACTGGAATATAGTTTCCTAAGACTGAAATGATATAACACGAAACATATAATAGAGGAGATTGTCCATATTGTATCGGCTCCTAATTAGTACCACTACTACAAAGTTTATACCTCTCGTGCTATCTGACATATAGTGAGGTCCGTGTGAATCACGTACTTCTTGGAGTGATATTTTCAGCTATGTGTTCTGTGTGTTGAGTGACATATCCTCTGAAGACAGCGTTGATTTCGTTGTAAATTTCATCTAAGATTTTGTGTACGTGGCAAAGAGAATTACTGTTATAATGTAAGTGGCAACATAATGTTTACATTATAAGGGAATATAATGAAATGACCTCGATTTTAAAGTAGTCATGAATCTCTAATCGCTGTGATTCGTTTGTAGGAAATTGGAAAACTGCTACAAGAAACCGACATTGTACCAGTGCGGTTTAAGAAACTTGCTAGAACAGTGAACTTTAAAAATGCGTTTAGCATTATTAGTGCAAAATAATGTTTAGAAATGATGTGATGAATTTTCTAATCTATTCTTCATCGTAAGTTGTTGATCAAATAATTATTTTGTATGGGAACAGAAAGGCATTATGTAAAATGGAACACAGATGAACTGCATTTAGTTGTAACATTGTATCTAAAAGGGGAACATGGATTAAACAGATTTACACGTATTTAAAATTTGCCTAACCCAAAAACTAAGAGACATACTGAAAATAGAAGCAAAATACACAAACAGGGATAAAAAAATTGGCTGTACTGATTTTCCAACGAAGTTGAAAAAGAATTGGAAGACTATATTCTTAAATTGGAAAATTTGATGTTAGGTTTAGCGATATCGAGTAAGAAAACTTGCATTCATCATAGCAAAACGAAACGAATTACCGCATAATTTCAATGGAGAAGAAGCCACGGCAGGCAAAAAGTGGGCTGAAGGTGCCCCGCCAAATCCGCAGGAAACGATGAAAGCTCCAACAACTTCAGGCTTAGCCAAGCAGCCTGCGAGCTAATAAGTAGCTGGTTGAAGAAAAAGCTAACAGAAGCACTGGAGAATAAATTTAGAACTTCAGCTCCACCCGTAGAAAGGAAGTGTTTCGGAGACTGCAGGGAAGCGATCACGGAAATTTATTAGTAAAACAATATAGCGAGTTATGCGAGGAAGATGGAATCGAAAAACGGATCATAGGCATGAAGTTAAGATGCGCACTTTTAACCGAAGAGTACTGGACTGAGTAAGAGGGGGAGGTGGGGGGAGGTGGCGAAAATGTATTGCCATATCTACAAACAGTGATGTAAGAACTGAAACTTAGACTATTACATATTTTTAAGCTCAGGGAGATAGTTAATAGTTCTCTGTTGACTCACTGTGGATACCTAACAGCGGCCGGTGAAATATTTATCATCAAGATCGCAAAACAGGGGTTTCGAGAAGTTATTTTATTTAGACAGCCAGTTTTGCCAACTAATTGATACCATCTTCAGGCAGCTATGCACCCCATGTATAGAAAATAAGATTTATCGATAGCTGCATAACTGGAGCCATCAATATCTGGAGTCCATAGTTGTCAAGTCGTCGAAGTAAACTTTCCAAAAGCGAATTCACGGAATCCAAATACTGACGGCTCCAATTATGCAAGTATCGATATACCTGACTGTCTATATATTGAGTGCATAGGGACCTGAAGATGGCATTAACGAGATGCAGAAACTGGTTGTCCAAGTAAAATAACTTCTCAAAACATACGGCTGTTTGACAATTTTCCTTGGTAAATAGCTTATAAGGGTCGTTTAAGCACCCATTGGTACAAATTAGGAAACCAGATTACTAATTTATAGCACTTTCAAATGCTTAAAATATAATTGTACTGTGTTGTTTCTCTCAGAGCCTCCGTTTTTAAATTATTTATCAAGAACTGCATCGTGCACTTGAATTTGCGTTGTTTAAATAATTTTGAGATTTACTGTTTATTCTATAAAAATGAAATCCGAAAAAATAAAGCTTTCCTAAGCGGGTTATGTGACTACTGTGTTGAATAGTTGAAGATACTTGAGCTAGTATTTTATTATTGTCTTTTTACAGTTACGATACACAACAGCTTTCTTCTGTTTCAAAATTTTAAAATTCCGAGCAAAAAATTCATTTATATATCTCACTTCTGTCTGTACGTCCCACGTGAACGTAACTGTGATCGTGTTGTCATGGCCTCGATTTGGCACCCAAATGAATTGGCTGAAAGGCTGCGATTAACCATGAGGAATGATGCTTTAAATTTTAGAATATATTTGCAGACTTATTTGTATACAATTTGAAGAAAAGTTTGCACAACTGCACGTATCTAAGGAACTTCGAGACATAATTAGAATTATCTCGGACTATTCATATGCTTGAGGAATTGTACCTAACGACACAAAACTGGTTGTATTCCCTGTGGGCTACGTGATTTTAATTTTCCTCTTGTCGCTAATGGCTAATTTCAGTGGGCACTCGACTACCGAGCTGGTGCCATTTCATTTGCATGGCGACTGCATCCTGTGGAGTTCCTAAACTGTCTCAAGGCGCCTTCCTGTGGTTGTTTAATTAACATAAAACCGGAACAGCATCCGCTTTTTTCTTGTCCCTACTTTACAAACAAAACTTAAGGAAGCAGTAGGACTCGAAATGTCAAATAAATTTGCTTCCGGAAAAAGCGAAAATGGTATACATGGTGTTGGTGGTTCATACTCAGTTACTGTGGTCAGTAAAAAATAACTCTAATACTATTCACAAACGGCGAGACATTCACTCATGAAGAAGCGGAATGGAGATAACTGCTATTTGGGCGAGACAGAGATAGATAGAGAGAGAGAGAGAGAGAGAGAGAGAGAGAGAGAGAGAGACCTCCTAAGGCTACGGTGTCATCTGACCTTGTATCAGGACTGCCACAGAAGAAATTACAAACACAATGTGATTGTATTTAATTGCGTCTAGGTTCTGGATACCCGACTCACTTGACATTCCAACATTGCCTCTCTAGAATGCAAAGGTCACGGTGTCAAGTACCTCAACTTTGAGAAAATTGTTGCCTTCAATGGATATTTGTTTTTCATTGTTATATGCAGAAACAATATTTCAGGTAGGGTAAGTTGACCTAAATATGACACAAAATCACAAAATTTGTCTGTATTTTCGAAAGAAAAAGAGTAACTGTGAGTAAAAAATTGTAAATGTATGGGAGTATAAGGTGCTTTAAAATGACACTATACTTCATTCTTTAAAGTTGCATATGTAGACTATAAAAAATAACAATACTTTATAATTTTTTTAGTCATCTTCTTAAATACGATATGGCTGGTCCAAAATATGATACACATGTGATACTGTTGCGTACAATGAAGATAGAAGATTGAGGTCTTAAAAATGAGACAGAGAACATAGACACTTTTACACACATATAACGGGGATTTTTATGTGGGAGATATTTCTAAGATATTTATGAATCAAAACGGACATAAGAATGAACAACGGAAATACCTTTATGTGTTTCTCCAAATTTTAGTGCTTAATTACTAAAAAGTTAACCAGCAATTGGTAGGAGCTGTTTACAATTATACTTAATATACTGAAACTTATACCAAAACGAGATATACACTGAAGGGGATCATTACCTTACTCTTTTGATGAGATCAAAAGGACCGTCAAACACAAAACAGATTCCTCATTTGATATTTTCCGCCCATTAATAACATGAGGAATTGGCCATAGATTCTAGTTCATCTTCCAGTACTTTTTTGTATGGTGCAAAGGTGTCTGTAGATGTATGAATTTCTCTTTCCTCCTAGAAATTTAGTCACCTACTTGTGCAGGATCAATCATTACAGTAGGATCTACTGTGGATTCTCCAAAGCGACCATCATCCATGTTGTCACCCTTCAACAGATGTGCACTTGCCACAGAATACATTTTCGGCTCTCCTGCTTTTGGCCTATTCCTTTTTTGTTTGGAGGTTTACCTTTTTCAGCATTTAATTTCCTGCTGGAAGTATGATCTCCTGCAGTTATGTAGCTAGCGTATTGAAAGGGCGGCAACCCGTAGTACTGCGCTCTGTGGCTGGTAGCGGGCCATAGGCGACAGCGTATCACTTTTAGGAATCGACCATATCATATTTTGGAATAGGACGTATCACATTGAAGGATTGTATTGGTTCCTTAACAATTTCATCCTTATAATAAATGTGGCAACAATGAATAATTCAGCAAACACAGAACAATTTGCTGTGTACGTATTACAAATTTGATAGGTACATAGTCAAAATTTGTGTAAATGTGTTAAAGAAACTTCCTGGCAGATTAAAACTGTGTGCCCGACCGAGACTCGAACTCGGAAGTTTCATATCAGCGCACACTCCGCTGCAGAGTGAAAATCTCATTCTGGAAACATCCCCCAGGCTGTGGCTAAGCCATGTCTCCGCAATATCCTTTCTTTCAGGAGTGCTAGTTCTGCAAGGTTAGCAGGAGAGCTTCTGTAAAGTTTGGAAGGTAGGAGACAAGGTACTGGCAGAAGTAAAGCTGTGAGTACCGGGCGTGAGTCGTGCTTCGGTAGCTCAGATGGTAGAGCAATTGCCCGCGAAAGGCAAAGGTCCCGAGTTCGAGTCTCGGTCGGGCACACAGTTTTAATCTGCCAGGAAGTTTCATATCAGCGCACACTCCGCTGCAGAGTGAAAATCTCATTCTGGAAACATCCCCCAGGCTGTGGCTAAGCCATGTCTCCGCAATATCCTTTCTTTCAGGAGTGCTAGTTCTGCAAGGTTAGCAGGAGAGCTTCTGTAAAGTTTTGAAGGTAGGAGACGAGGTACTGGCAGAAGTAAAGCTGTGAGTACCGGGCGTGAGTCGTGTTTCGGTAGCTCAGATGGTAGAGCACTTGCCCGCGAAAGGCAAAGGTCCCGAGTTCGAGTCTCGGTCGGGCACATAGTTTTAATCTGCCAGGAAGTTTTATATCAGTGCACACTCCGCTGCAGAGTGAAAATCTCATTCTGGAAATGTGTTAAATATTTGAAACTGTGTGCACATTTATTTTCATTCAGTTGTTTTTTTACCTAAAATGTGGAGTTTCTGATGAAAAAAAATGAGTAACTGTTATTAAACAATGACACATTAATTAAATGTACAAACATTTGTGATAGGTGTGATTTTCTGATGAATAGACTGAGTCCTTTACCTTATACATAATGATATCACAGGCACAAGATGAAGAGATAAACAATGTGAGAATATTTACTGAGTAATTAATTGTGTAAAGGGAGATGAAAATCTCATAATCAGGGAAGATTGGAATGCGGTTGTAGGGGAAGGAACAGAAGTAAGTGTTATGGGAGAATATGAGTTTGGTAGAAGGAATGAGAGGGGAGAAAGATTAGCTGAGTTATGCAATAAATTTTAATTAGTAATAACCACAAGAGGGGGAGATATATTTGAAAAAAGCCTGGAGGCAGTAACATATTAATTTTCATCGATTTAGTTATGAAACATCTCTGATATATGTATGATACAGAAATAATAATGTGCCAGTGCTATTTTCGTTCAACTTTTTCGTGAGAAACAAATGATGCGTCTTCAGATCCTTGAAATTTGTCTTTCTTCTGGTGTCTCAAAAGTAAGACGTCCATTTTCTTAGTCTTTGATTATTGCCACTAACGACCATAATTTTGATATATTATGCTATAATTATCAATAGATATACTTGTCCTGTATCGAAAATTATTTGAATAATTGTGTTCTATGTTCCAGCTATTCATTTCTGCTGTGAAGCATAAGTTCGGAGATATGATAACTACGCGCAATCCACTTACTATTACGTGAATAATTACTTCATTTATTTTAGAAGCTCCAGTCCGATCTGTTTTCAATACGAAGTTAAATCTTTCTTGCTGTGCACTGTGACGTACAGCTATTTCACATGATCGTACATCAACCATCTTATTGCTATCCAACCGCCAATTCTGCCCCTGCATTCGCATCGTCGGAACACGGAAAAGGGACAGAAATATGTGCCGGATAAGTTACAATGAGAGCCTAGTAAGTAGAAGACCGGGATTAGATTCCCAGCCTTGGTACAAATTTTCACTCGCCACTTCAGTCTACATACATAAAATCATATCTGTATGAGACCAGTAAAGTCTCTGAAATGTTCGGTGTTGAAGTGCTATTTCAGAACTTGGAGAAATTAAAGTAGACTGGGGCGGAAGTGAGACATTGGATCCAGGAGGAAGACGTGGCAGGATAATACGAGTCATTGTGAGAACCGCTTTGTCAAGGCGGCCTAGTAGCTAGCGTACCTGCCTAGTAAGGAGACGACCCGGGTTCGATTATCGGCCTTTGTACAAATTTTCACTTACCGCTTCATTCTATACACATAAAATGGGATCAGTAAAGTCTCTGTGTCGATTGATTTATTTCACATTGTTATCGGAAAGCTAGGAAAATTAGCTGCCATGGATCTTGCAGAACAATACTGAATCCATTGATGATGAGAAAGAGATTAATGGGGTAGTAGTAGACAATACAAGTGTTTCAGCACGCGAAGATGAATCGGAAGTTGAAGGTGAAGGTAGCAATACTAAGGTTAATCCTATTACTAATGCTGTGTAACACCAACTACGAGTCAGGTACCTGAATCAGATAGTGTTGTTTCTGATGATATACAAGATGATTGAAATGTTCACTAATTCGTCCACATAAAGTAATGAAGTATCTACTTTTCGTAATGAAATGTGTACTAAAAACGAAATTTGTACCTTACGTAATAATGTGTACTAAAATTAAAATGTCCACCTTATGTAAGGAAGTATTCACTTTACATAATGAGATGGCAGCACAGAAAAATGAATTATCCGCTGGTATTTCCAGTAAATTGTTGACGGACATGTCAAATTAATGTGATGAGTTGTCCGTGCAGTTAGTGAATGAAATTTCCACTAAATATAATAAGTTTCGTAACGAAGTTTCTACACAAATAGCGATTCTGTCCACAGATACATCAAAATTAACATTACAATGTAATACTCTTACAACTGACGTAGCTAATTTGTCAGTCCATCATACTACTATAAAAACTGATGTAGCTGAACTGAAAGATACGAACAAAGTTGTTCTAACAAAATGAAAGGTTTATTTGAAGGGCATACAATTATTGAAGAATCGGTATGTAAATTAAATCTTAAAGTAGAAAATTTCACTAGTGACCAGCAGGCTAACGTAGAACTACAATTAGATGCACAGCTAGTAAACTTTGACACAGATTATTCTGAGTGGCTTTCCAGCACAGATAAGTCTGTAAATGAATGTTTAGATTTTGGACTGCTATGCCTAGTTCAGTAGTATGTAAATGAACTTTTTCACAAGGAAACAGTCTAGGCGAGATTGTTCATTCAGAAGTCAGTTAAAGACAATAATAGATAGAGATTTCCCACAGTGGTGAGAGACTGTCATGTCACACGTTAAAGAAATGCAGCAGGAATTAGCTGAGGTCAAGCAATGTGTGACTAGCTCATTAGCTCATCGCCCACTATAGCTGGAGCAGTCCTATGTCTTGTAGACAAGCGTACAGGAATGAGCTGAATCATAGTGGCACATCACCTGACCATATGTTTACAGTACATGTGTGATATTACCTCAACTTGAGGTACCATTTAATCCAATGTTATACATTTGAAGCACACCAAATTTTTACCAGCTATGCATGTCATGATGGCTGAGGTGCTAGATATATTTAATTCCACCTATTACGTATATTAGAAGGATAAAAAAATCACATCTTAAATTTTAATTATTTTTTCCTAATGACAATGTTATTTTTTCCATAATTTAGTTGATTCTGCAAAAGCTTAGTTCTACTACATAAGTATGGACTATTGAAAATTACAGAAAAAAATTAGAGCAGTGATTTATAAAATTTAAGATATATTTGTACCTGTATCCTGAAAAATACAGCTCGTGGGAAATTGCAAATGAAGATATGAGCCCAATTAAACTGTGCCTCAGAATATTCATGAAGCATAGTCTTCATCCTGAAGCATTTCTTCATCTTCAACCTTCCTCTAGGCATTCCTTTTATCACTTTCTGCTTCTTTGGTAACTTGAAGAGCAAATCTTTCAACTTCATGCACCCATTGTCTGTCACATGCAAGCAATTGATCTCCCATATTAGAGCCACATTTCTCGACTTCCAACCTTCCAATAACTCCATAATTGAAACATATCACTGCATCTGGTACACTAACTTTTAACATTCTTGGGTAATCTTTCTCATATGCAGTGGTTGAAACTTTCATTTGTATTCTGAGTGCCCCCTAGAAGGCATTACTAAGCGGAACAGGGTCAGTCAGGTCTCTAAAAATTGGTTTTATTTCATTCATATTAGGCTCAGGAATAGAATGCTTATGATGGTACATTTGACAACTTTCTTTTGCTTTTTGGTGACCACAAACCACACCAAGAATCTGCTCCTTTAGGGCAAAGGCCGTGACAGAGTGGTCATCAGTCGACAACTTACGAAGGCAGGTGGCCCCTATAGCTTTTCTCATTGCTGTAACATCATTCAGAGGTGTAGTTCATCTAATGGTCAGTCCATAATAACTCTGAAGAAGGTCTATTTCAGTTTCTGTCAATCTGCTTCGGCCAGACAGAGATTTTCCATCAGACAGCAACTTTCCTTTCATTTGTCTTTGTAGCTTCCTCATCCTCTTTTGCACATGTCCACAAAACTCCAGCTTCATTACCAAGGTATCACCATAAACATTGAACTCATTAATTTTATTGAAAGTGTTAGTCACCATCGCCTAGGTACTTCGTATATCTAAATTTATAACGGGCACCGACCTCTGAAATATTTTACGAGCTCCATCACACTCCATGCCTCCACTGTAACCATAATAATGCTTAGAATACTGATGTTCAATATGTCCTTCAGTGTTACCATGGCAGGTGTGGCAGTACTTAGATAAGCATTCAACATCAACAACTTTTCCATTCTCCAGAGACACAGCATCACAACACCAAAAAAGGAACGATGTCCTCGACATTGCCATGGCCCATCAACTGCAACAGCAGTGTCCCTGTATCCACAAATATTTATAGTTTCTTCTACTGCATGTGTCATAGATGCACACAACCGTCAAGGCACCTAAAAGTATTTTTATGTACTTGCTGAATCTACTGGGAGGAGGAGGAAGGTCCATCAAAACACAAAACTTTTGAGCAGCCTTTTTTCCTTTTCCTATTGCACGTGTTGCATACAATAATTTCAAATTCACATCATAAGAATTATGCACAATGTTCGAAATCATTTTCGAGGTAGATTTATTGCGGGATCTACACAGGACAACTAATATTGACGCTAAACCCTTCCTGCTACTTTGTTGTTCACTTATTTCCACATAGCCTACACCTTCACATTGTTTACATTTCACCACTTCCTTTATCAAAGATGACATGATATAATAAACAGCAACAAATCCACTGCAAACAGCGTCATTGTTAACACCAAAATTTGAATCACCAGGAGGTGTGCCATGTGGGAGTGTCTTCCCTGACGAACTGATACATAGGTTACTTTCATCAGTGTGGCTTGCTTTGTTTGTGAACTGATTACCACGGAATTTCCTTATATTGAATTTCTTGATACGTGTTTATTGATCACTAAAGGATATGTACTTCCACAAATATATATAGCACTTGGACAACAAACATTCAGTAACACGTGAGAGAACTGCTTCAGCGAAACAAAAGAAAATACTAGCAAAGACAATCATTTACAGACACAAGAAACCTTTATCTTTATCAACATATACAATGTATCATACGTATAATCGCTGGAAACAGAAAGTTCACAGTTCTTTTCGAAATAATACTGGTTGCTATTACAGAAATAAACGGGGCGTGGCGGCATACATGACTGTAACTTTAAAATTTTGTATATATAGGTCAGTTTTCATTTGAAACCCTGTAATGTATATATCAATCTAATCAGGAAAGACTACAGAATTTAATAAAGTCATAAAAAAGAATTTCGATTTTTCCAACATTTATAAGTACCCTGTATCCTTAAAAATATACTGCCCATGTCATAAACTGACAAACAGGGAACACAGTATATTACTGGTTTAATATAGGGGAAAGGCGACCTTTGCGCCACAGCAACAGCTGAGAATTGCCAAGATTATGCTTAGTCTGAGCGGACATTTCTAGTAAAACACTGATCTTGCTCTGTTCAGGAAAGACTTAGGAAGAAGGTATTATTTAATCCATAGTCCTTCAAAAGCAAACAGGACATCCTCTGGAAACATTTCGAAAAGTGCCTAAACGAGAACAGGTACTGGGACTATGTGGTTTCTAGCCAGGATGTACTCGGAATTTGAAGGCAAAATTGGCCATGGATATATGGGGTACTCTAGTGCAAGTACTGGAAACTGATCTTGATTATTTTATGTCAGTCATGCATTTTCTTGACCTCATACAAGACATTTCAAGAGCGCAATATTCGTCAATTTGGAAGGAATGGTATCACCACAGAGGTCCAAGAGACACAAGGGTACATTATGTGGCACAGTTGGGACTGCCTCACATGAGAAATTCGCGATTATCGACAGCGGCCCGCCAAGGAGTAATAAAAGAAAATGAAGTGACAATCGCTGCTCTCTGCTTTATTATGTATATGGAACTGGCCACTGGACAAATTACCGTAATAAGTGGAACGATAAAGTCCACAACAACAGGTGAATTCACCTGTGGAAAGAGATGAACAACACCATACACACAGTTTATTAATAGATATGAGATCCAGGAGGCATCGGTACAAACTCATACTGCTAAAGATGACTGGTGGACTGGGCGCACGATCGTAAACATAACTCAGATTGTAGATGAGCCACGCCCCTCAAACATGGAATCAACAAGCTAGGCATGATTACATTAAGACTTCAATTGCTGACCGCTGAATGGTCTGGGGGCAACGTAGGAAACGCCATTAAGATGCTGTGATATAGTAATGATAGTGACATTAGTTAAGAATTAGCAGCCAATCAGTTTATATGTCGTGAGCAAAGCAAGGAAATTGTACAGGCTACTATATGTGCTTTAGTAGAATGTATGCCAACTGACATTGGGCTAGATACAGGTGCTATGGTAAGTAAAATGTCCACCAGTTTATATAATAACATTAGAGGTTACAAAGATACCCACATACCCTGCCCATGACTGTCAGATTCCGGGCCTTATAGGAGTTAAATCTGTCACCCATAAAAATTTCATCACTGTTTAGGAACATGAACTCCATGAATGGCTGCAGATGGTCTCCAAGAAGCCGACCATAACCATTTCCATTAACTGCGCTGTTGGCAGCTTGGTTCCACGGCTTCGTGGGGTCTGCGTCACACTCGAAGCCTACCATCAGCTCTTACCAACTGAAATCGGGACTCATCTGACCAAGGTAAGGTTTTCCAGACATCTAGTGTGCAACCGATATGGACACGAGCCCATGAGAGGCGCTGCAGGCTATGTCGTGCTTTTAGCAAAGTCACTCGCGTCCGTCATCTTCTGCAACAGGCCGTTAACGTCAAATTTCTCCGCATTGTCGTAACGGATACGTTCGTCGTATGTCCCACATTGATTTTTGTGGATATTTTACGCTGTATTGCTTGTCTGTTAGCACTGACAGCTCTTCACAAACGCCGCTGCTCTCCGTCGTTAAGTGAAGGTAGTCAGCCACTGCATTGTCTGTGCTGAGAGCTAATGCCTCTAATTCGGTGTCCTCGGCACACTCTTGACTCAGTGGAGCTCGGAATACTGAATTCCCTAATTTCCGAAATGGAATGTCTCTGGCCCCAACTGCTATTTCCTGTTCGAAGTGTGTTAAGTCCCGTCGTAAGGCCATAACTATGCCAGAAACCTTTTAATATGAATCACCTGACTATAAATGACAGCTCCGCCAATATACCGTCCCTTATACCTTGTGTACGCGATAATATACCTCCATCTGTATATGTGCACAACGCTATCCCACGAATTTTGCCACCTCAGTATATATCAACGATACATCAGAGATGTTTCACAACTGGATTATATGTTACATCATCCCCTTGAATGATTATGAGAGGGGTTTTGTCTTCTTGGTGTAGCCATTCAAAGTGCCATTAAGGTCGTTTCCTCACATGACTCAGAAAAAATATACACAGTATTTACATTATGGCAAGTACAACGAATTTCAGCACGTTATTCAGCAAACATTTGATAATAATTAGTAATGAAAGTTGAGAATTTGTGTGGATATAGGATAAAATATTGTTATCTCATCTAGATTTTTAGTTACGTAAAGTCATCAGTTCATGTTGGTTTAATGGTTTTTAAATTATTTTTTTTGGAAGCATAACATGAATCACAGTTCACATCTGATGTTTAAAAACTTCTTATATTCACAACTTGTAATCTTCCCTGCACTTTGCAGTCCTGGATGCTCAACATACGTCTTTGTTGATAACATACGCTTTGCACATATGGTTATCGTCATGAGAGTCTTTTTTATTTTGAAGTCATAAGGAATTCGTCACAAATCGATTGCTTTCTCTCGTGTTCCTTTGTTTGAGGTAAGGAATGTCAGGATCAGACTAATGTTGTGGAAGATGGCGAGACGACTACCATGAGAGTTGGTGCCAAAGGAATGGCACAGGTGAGACATCACGTGGTTGTGTTAAGGTCAATCTTGGTAACCAGGCTCTGGCCAGAAGGTCATCAGCCGGAACAATATGCAGGCACCTTCAATTATTTGTCCGATATGTTAAGGTCACCTCAGCCACCTCATCATTTTTGACGTGCAGGGGTCGTATCACAGAATTACTCCCATGTAGAGCATGACGCGTACAGGAGATAGTAAGGAATGGTTGGCTTACAGATAAAATTTTAAATAAAAGTGGAAGTAGATACATATTTACAAATACATTTGTTATATACATAATGGATCCGTACTTAAGCTTATTACGATTAGCGCTTGACTTCGCTGACTTTTATTACCACATTGGTTACGAGTGAGTTCCTCCACTCTAGATGAGAATTTTATTAACGGTTTAGCCCGCGCAATGTGAGCGTTCTTACTGAACTTCCTCGTATGTTCTGATTCAAAAGTCAACAATGGTAGCGTGACAAGTTTAGCCACCGACAATCAGAACTGATGTCATATCAAGC
Organism: Schistocerca nitens; assembly: GCF_023898315.1. Taxonomy (NCBI): domain Eukaryota; kingdom Metazoa; phylum Arthropoda; class Insecta; order Orthoptera; family Acrididae; genus Schistocerca; species Schistocerca nitens. The sequence continues at coordinate 277,210,692 of NC_064618.1, read as the reverse complement.
AGGGCGGTTAGCTCAACAACAGTACACAGTTGGCTGTTGCTCGACGGCTTTATGGAAGTCTTACAGATTGGTTATGTACATACCTCCTGCTAAGAACATTTTCTTTTGACTATTACATACTCATATTTATTAGTCGAACACAATATTACTGTATCTTAGGGTGAGGGCGCTTTGGTCGGCTTATCGTGAGGCATGACGTAAGTGGGGTTGATAGTATATCCACAAGTGACCTGAAAACATTGACAGTATCGTGGGTTTTTCTCATTCATCACTTTGCTTATTTGCCGTAACGTTACCGCATGTTTCCTATAACTACGAAGTGCAATACTATGGTGGTTGAGTCGTACAGTCATTTAACAGATTCCTACAAGCCAACCTGGCCTGATTCGTCTAATGTTGTTCTGGGAAAGTATAATATTTACACAGGACAGGACATCACGGTATATTAGTCTCTGTATAGAGTGCCACATCAACACGAAAAGCAAAATACGAAGAAAAATATATACATAATAAAACAAATCAATGTTCACGCTTTAATCCCACAAGAAATCAAAGTACAGCACACATTCAAACCTTGCTCAATCTCTTATCCTAATACTCAAATACCTCTGACATGAGTAGTACGGATAATATTTTTCATATGTACTAATTACTGCGGTGAGAACACCTTCCTCTCTGTCTTGAGTTTAAGGTAGTGATCGTACAAGTGACTCTTCTTATTACAACTATCTGCATATTTATATAAAAACTGGTAAATGTTCCAGTAGTCAGAACAGCATTATGTCTGCTAAAGTGTTTCTGTTCCAGATTAACTGTAGGAAATCAGTGTTATGTTCAACCAAATGTCTGTTTTTAGGACTTCTCTTATCTCGATTACCTAAATATTATCCTCATTTACATAATAGTATTCTCCATTAACTTCGTTACGGCTCCTCCTTTCCTTGTGGTTCAAGACACGTATATATATTATGGATTAACTGGTTGCTAGCTACCTTCATAGTTACATTTAAACGTAACTTCACATATAAAAAATTAAGACTCGTTACTCATGAAAATATTTGTTTAAATCGTGATGGGAGTGTAATCCCTTTACTTTATCACTTTTGGGATGAGACATAAGATAGTTTCCTGGATGTAGCATCCATGCAAAGTTGCCACTTACAATTCTTCTTTTGCATAAGCGATGACTTGGGGTGTGTTTCTAAAAGAATGTAGTCTCCTACTTGGTGACTTTGTATTTTTCGTAACTTCCTATCAGAGTGTAATCTTCATAAGTGTGACTCTTGCGTGTGTAGAATTAATAGTTTCCTTACCTTTTACCTCCCAGTAACATTCTTCTCTGGATTTATTTGTCAGGCCACCTGCAGTAAATTGTATTTTATACAAGTGAAGATTGTTTGCTATTTGTTCAAAAACTTCCAATTACTCTATCCATCTGGTTTTGTGATTTTGTGCGTCCATTCTAATGAATCTGTTGAACTCTCTAAAAAACCGTTCGGAACAGTTTTTCCTTTGGATGAAAGAATGAGACCAATATCTGTTTTTAATACCATGTTCTGGAAGGAATGTTTTGCAAGACTGACAAGTAAAGTTGGATGCGTTATTCGATAACAGAGGGGTAGCTTTGCCAGAGGTTGGCAAGTAACGACTTCCTATTTACTTGTTATGAGCCATTGCTGCTGATTTTGTAGTGGGTAACTTAACATACTTGATCAATATGTCACATAAGGCAACAACATATCTAACGCCACCCCTGCCAGAGGGAAGAGGGCTGTCAACGTCCACGCAAACTATTTGAAGTCGTTGTGTTGATACAATGGAACGCGAATCTGTGTGACCTGATTTGTTAGTGCGATTCGATTTTCGTCAAACAAGGTAGCTTTTTAGTAACTACTGTGTTTTCTTTCTCATGCTGGGAAAATAACAGTATAATTAATTTTCTATGCATACTTTCATGCTGCATAGTGTACCCAAGCGTTATGCGTACACCATTTTAATGTATCTTCATAAGCGCTAGGAAAGCAAACATACTACACTCAAAATGCAGGTCTGTGATTGTTGCAACTGTTGTACGGGTAGTGTGGGGCCCTGCATGGTCATGTTGCAAAAGGACACCTGCTGACAGTAATCCACACGGCTTTGATTTGATTGCAGGCCACAGATCATTGTTTAGGAGAACGCACTGGTGACAGTAGTCCCTCTAGGCATGTAATGCTCCAAATGACGCCTTTTTCGTCCCTAAAGAGAGTCAGCATAACCTTCCCTGCTGATGGTTCTGTTCGAAACTTCCTTGTTTTGGTGATGAGGAATGGCTGCATTCCTTGCTCGCTCTCTTCGTTTCCGGTTGGTGGAAGTGAAACCAAGTTTAGTCCCCAGTTACGATTATTGCAAGGAAGCTATCACCTTCTCGTTCAAGGCGCCGAAGAAGTTCTTCACAAGCATCAACACGCCGTTCTCTCATTTCAGAGTCAGCTGCTGTGGCACCCATCTTGCAGACACTTTGTGAAACTGGAACACATCATGCACAATGTGGTGTGCTGACCCATGACTATTCTGTAAACATGCTGCAATGTCATTCTTCACTATGGCTTCAACTGCTGCAATGTTCTGTGGAGTCACAACTCGTTGTTCCTGACCTGGACGAGGAGCATCTTCCACTGAAGTCACACCATTTGCGAACTTCCTAAAAATGGTTCAAATGGCTCTGAGCACTATGAGACTTAACTTCTGAGGTCATCAGTCCCCTAAAACTTAGAACTACTTAAACCTAACTAACCTAAGGACATCACACACATCCAAGCCCGAGGCAGGATTCGAACCTGCGACCGTATGGGTCACGCGGTTCCAGACTGTAGCGCCTAGAACCGCTCGGCCACCTCGGCCTGCGCGAACTTCCTACTCCATTCGTAGACTTGCTGCTATGACAAACATGCATCACCGTACGGAACCTTCATTCGTCGATGAATTTCAATAGGTTTCACACCTTCACTAAGCAAAAACAGAATAACAGAACGCTGTTCTTCCCTGGTACAAGTTCGAGTGGGGCGGCCATCTTTATACTGATACTGCGACGGTATGTGTGTATCTGCACAATGCTGCCACCTACAGGCCTTTCTCCACGCTATTTGTAGCACGCTTACCAACTTACAGGATAACGGCGCGAAATTTCGATTTGTTATTACAAATTTAAGGTTTTCATTTGACTCACCCTCGTATAATTATAAATTGACCAAGTTAGTGTTCTCACTTTCACCACTTGGTACCGTGGCTATGCTATGGGGGAGATTTACTCGGGCTTCCATACGACCAGGGCTTCCTTGCACAAATGACGGATGTGGGCTAGGTGGTCGTTATTGCGGACCATCTGCTTCCTTTCATGCTCGACATCTTCCCCGACGGCGATGTCATCAACCAGCTGAATAACTGTCCGTACCACAAGGTCATAACCGTACTACAGTGGCTGGAGAAGTATGATAGTATTGGCCACCAAATTTGTGTGATAGAGCACATCTTTCACGCTATCGGTAGGCAACTCCGCGACCAGTAACGACGGGTCCGTACTGTATATAGCAGTTCCGTGACATGTTCCTAGACCTGTGCTGCCACGCACTTCCTGAAAGGAACCAAGCAGTTGTCGAATCCACTGAGTTCCAGATGTGATGAACACGCTTTTAAGCAGGTGGCCCCAATGTTTCGGCTTATCAGTGTACATCAGCCATCTTTCCCTACAGCTTTCCTACTACAGGTCTTAACTTCGCCTTATTCCGGACGCAGCAACTGTAAACGTGACGTTGTCGCATCGAGTGGAGGTGAGGCAGTGGGCGGCTCTCCCCTTGAGACGGGCGTCGCGTGCCGCCGCTGGGTCCGCCCTACACCGCGTTATCCCTAATAAGGCGCCACTGTGCTCGCTCGTTAAATTCGTCCCCGTGGCTGATCAGGCCCGTGCTGCCTCTGCGCCGCCGATGAAGCGTCCGTAACTTTGATTAGACGCGGGTAATTTGGAGCCAGGTGAAATTTCACGAGCACCGATAGAGGGCCGGCGACGCGGACTTCTTAATTAAAATCGGCCGCGGCGCACCAAAGTTCCTAGGCGTTTTAATACTGTCTCGGCTCCTTTCGCAACTATATTGGCTTTCAGACAGCCAGTGGTAAGACGTGATTTTTTATTTCTGTCCAGAGCAAAGAAGCCTGTCCGAGGTAAAGTAAATGACGCCTCAGGAACACTAATCAATGTTGCGTGGATGTCATTATCATTCAGTCACTTCTTTTTCTTCTTCTTTTATGTATGAGCCACTACGAACTATGTTATTTTTAACTGCTCCTCCTTTCCTTTCTTACACAATTCTCTCACCATTTCTCGACGTATCTCTCCCCTTTCCTCTGTCCAAATGGTTCCAGTTTTCTCGTTAATTTTTCATTGAAGCTTTTAGAATCTTGCAGTTTATTTCTGGCTGAAAGTCGTTCCTCAATATCTTGTGAATTAAGTCGGAGTTCTTCTACGTCCCTTCCAATTTCACCATGATTTATCCATTTTTAATTTATGTAAATAAGAGAATATCCTTTTCGTCAGTCAGTCTGCTGAGATTCATTGTTTGGGTGTGGCCATAGAAAGCTATCCTTTTTTTCCTGATTATGACTAATTTTTTGTCAATATACGTGTAAAGTTGTTTTTTACAACCTCTTCTCTTTGGCATTTGTTCTGCAACCAGACCCAAAACTTTTCTTAGTATTTTTATTTATTTTGTTTCTAAGGTTTCCATCATCACCTTTATGGCTAGATCGATGCATAAAAGTCCATCTGAGCAAGTTACTGTAGACTAGTGGCTAAATGGCTCTGAGCACTATAGGACTTAACATCTGAGGTCATCAGTTCCCTACAACTTAGAACTACTTAAACCTAACTAACCTAAGGACATCACACACATCCATGTCCGAGGCAGGATTCGGGCCTGCGACCGTAGCGGTCGCGCGGTTCCAGACTGAAGCGCCTAGAACCGCTCGGCCACTCCGGCCGGCCTTAGTGGCTAAGTTTAGCATTTAGGGCATTGGTTTTCTAACACATGCATCCTTAAGCTTTCTATCTTGTTTACTCTTATTTTAATGGCTGCTTTCTCAGAAATGTCTCCTTCAGTTACATATCTAAGACACCTGAATTTGTTAGTTCTCTCAGTTTTTGCATATTTCATTTTCGTTGGCTTGGGGGCTGCCCTAATGATTGTCATACATTGGGTTTTATCAAAGGAATGTTGTAAGGCTTCCTTTTCAACCTGTTCTTTCAGCGATTCTATCTGCCTGCTGGTTGTATCGATGAGGCCTGAAAAAAATAGCTAGGTCGTCTACAAATACTACATAGCCTCTTTGCTGGTTGCACCTTTGTGACCTTTTCTAACTCCATCATTGGTTTGGCTTGCTCCTAGTGACATTCTCAGTTACGTTCATCTACATCTACGTGGTTACTCTGCTATTCACAATAAAATGCCTGGCAGAGGGTTCTATGAACCACCTTCAAGCTGTCACTCTACCGTTCCACTCTCGAAAGGCACACGGAAAAACGAGAACTTAAATTTTTCTGTACGAGCCCCGATTTCTCTTATTTTATCGTGATGATCATTTCTCCCTATGTAGGGCTATAATGGAAAAGCATTATAGCTCTCGCATTTGTAATAATTTTCTTTGTAGTAATGCCTATTACAATTGGTCTATTTGGTAATAGACTTGTGCCATTTATAACTGAGTCACTAGATGTATAATTCCGTCAAGTAAATAATACAAGTTTTTGATTGCTACCACCCTTCTTCTTACATCTTCTATAGTAGAGACCTCATCACGCAATCAGCTTGAGTCATTTGCGTGGCTCAGCACCACAAATTTTTCTGGCAATCCTTAGGCAGGCTAAACGCCGCTGATGGCTCAGCTTTATTACCCAGAGGGTCTCTCTGCACTATTCAGTGCTGTTTTTTTTTTAAAGAAAAAGCATGCTCTTGCGAGCCTGCAGGCTGTGGAGAGCGACACCTCCGCCATATTCCGGCAGTTGGGCACCACAGCACCGCAGCAAGTGGCTCAGCCAGATGGTAGTTCCCACCTCGTGCCACATGCTCAGCACAATGGGTCCCCAAACAGGAATCCCATCATGAGTTTCTCTCTTTCCATTAGGATGTGACAACAGAACTTCTTATGGAGGCTAGCCTGCTGCCTGCTGTATTACAAGCACCGATGTTTTATTAAATGCAATACGAAAGTAACGAGATGAAATCAGCTGAAGAATTCATTGCATTTTAGCCTAGCAACAGTACATGACGTATGTTAACCTTATATCACATAAGGACAAACTCGGCAGTAGATGTGTTTTGCCAATAGGTTAACAAAGTTACTGATGATGGTCGAAGTAGAAAGGACATAAAATGCACTCTGAATACAGTGCAAAAAATTTCAGGAAAACATAAATTTAACATCTAACTGTTAGGCAGTTTTCTCTCAGTGTATCTGTCTGGAGTGGATTCTTTTACGGAAGTGAAAAGACGTAGATAGGCAATTCAGACATCAAGGGAACAAAAGTTTTTGAAAAGAAGAATGCTAAGTATAAAATGGTGCAGTGTCACGTAATTGGCGATAGTACTTGCTGCGTGCAATTGCTGATCAAACGTATGTACAAGCCGTTTTCCAAGTTATACTATGTGTTCAAATATGTGGTTGTTATGTGACTACGAAAATTGTATTTTGCTCTTTTCATGTAATGGCTGATCACAGGGAAATTGTATAGCACCTCCCAACATGGGCAGTGCTGTAGAATATCTCTTCACAAGTTGTAACATGCTGAGGATCATTGTTCTGCTGTAGAACAAACACACGACCAACAAGTCCGTTGACATGTGGAACTGCATTGTTGTTCAGTATCCTGAGATATTCTTCCTTCTCTACATTCCGTTAATTTTATTTCTCTCCTGCGCCAACCCCTTCATCTCAGTGTAGCACTTGCAACCTAATTCCTCAATTATTTGTTGGATGTATTCCAATCTCTGTCTTCCTCTAGAGTTTTTGCCTTATACAGTTCGCTCTAGTATTCTGTCCCTTCTTCTTATCACTGTTTTCCACATACTCCTTTCCTTTCCGATTCAGCGCAGAACCACTTCATTCAATGGGATTTAAATCAGTTACCTGAAATGGCCACGTCATTGTGCCGTGGCGGCGGTATTCGCGATCGATTCTCGATCGTTGGGCCACCGAGTGGTGTTTCTTTCTCCGTTGCGGGGCGCCTCCTGGCGGCGGGTGGCGCCGTCTCTGCCCGGTGGTGTGTGCGCGGGCAGCCAAATTTGGGGCTGGAGCGGCGCGAGCACTGCCTTTTGTGTCGGACGGTGGCTCCCTCCGCGCTGTCGCTGGCCGGGGCTGGTGTTACTTGCTGGTCCCCGGGTCGGTGGTTGGAGTCGTCGCCTGGTTACCGGCTTTCCAGCCCTGTCTGACTTCCCTTGCTGAGGCCTGGGTGGCGATACTCGTGCTGGATCATCTTTCTCGCGGCGATTTCCCTGGACCGCGTCCTGGCAGGAGCTTGTGGCTGTGCTGCTCCCGGATACAGTTTACAGAGGAGTACTTTTCCGTCCTCGGAAGTTTGGTGTTGTTTGTGTGTTTCAGCGTGCTATGGCCGGATGAAGAAGATTATCTTCGTTGTTATGATTGTGTCGGAAACGTGGGCAAACCCCAGTGTTTGTGCTTCTCGGCTTTCTGTGGGGTGATGTACCTTACATAGTGTGTTTTTCTTGGCGTTCTATTGTGCCGTTGCAGAACTTTGCTTAACCTATTCTCTCCTTACTCTTCTGCAGAGTGCCTTTGGACCCTGTGGCCTGTAATTTCGCTTGTGCGAAGATCCGGGGTTTTGGGGGTTAATTGATTAAATTATGTTTTGAAATTTATGGGATTCTGTGTGTTTGTCTGGGGTTTTCGCTGACCTGTGCCCGTACGATTTCCCGTTTCCTCGCCTGGGGGTTGTACGTAAAGTTTAAGGCGAGTGAATTTTGGTAGTTCCTGTCCAGCGGTTCTGTGTGGCCCGTGACGAATTATTTTTTTTGCACCCTGCCTATCCTATCTGCCTGGCTTAAGCTTGGCTCCTCTGTGCCCGTGCGCGAGTGTGTATGTGAGCGACGGTGATCGTTTCTTGACTTGTTTACCGTTTCTTGCCGACTTCTCTGCATAGACTGCCGAATCTGTAATTTGGACTACACCATGTTATAGTTGCTTCAAGTCGGTTCGCACACTCCCCTTGGTAATGACACCTGCGCACCTATGAGATTGAATAATGTTTTGAACTATTGTAAGCTGGCAGTTGTCGCCGTGTGTGTTAAATTTTAACTTGTATTTGAGTTTGGTGTAATTGTATTTTGTTAACTGAGCTAATTTTATCTTGCCTACTGCTGGGATGTCAGAAAAAAATTTTAATAATCATAAATTTAATCTTACCTGTGAAGCCATATTTGTGGAGACTTGTTATTTAAATTTCATTGTCTTCCCAGCTTGCCCTTTGCTACTGTATTAAAAGTGTTGGTGTTTTGACTAATCGCAGCTGCTTGGCTTAAAGAACTAAAGCTGATTTGATAGACTGAGAATTAGTGTAACTGTCACTCCAATAAAGCCACCCTGTTAAAAGAAAAACTTTGGTGCTACCATTTGTTTCTCCCTTGTTCCCCTACCACGGCTCAGTCATATTCGTTGGCTGCCCGCATTTTGCTCAGTTTAGATGCATGTTTGGGATCATTGTTCTGCCGTAGAACGAACACGCGACCAACAAGTCCGTTGCCAACTGGAACCGCAATGTTGTTCAGTATCCCGAGATATTCTTCCTTCTCTACATTCCGTTAAATCATTTCTCTCCTGAGCCAACCTCTTCATCTCAGAGTAGCACTTGCAACCTAATTCCTCAATTATTTGTTGGATGTATTCCAATTTCTGTCTTCCTCTAGAGTTTTTGCCTTATACAGTTCCCTTTAGTAGTAGCACTTGCAACCTAATTCCTCAATTATTTGTTGGATGTATTCAAATCTCTTCAGCTGAAGAGGAATGGATATCTCTAAAGAGAGCTATCACAGATATTGAAAAGACAAACATATATACTAGGAAGATAATTGCGATGAAACTTGGGTAACAGACGAAATACTTTAATAATAATTGACGAAAGAAAGAAGTGATAAAACGTTCACGCAAAGAACAACAACGATATCAATCACTTAGGAATGAAATAAGTAGGAAGTGCGGGAAAGCGAAGCCAAAATGGCTACAGCGAAAATCTGAAGGAATCGAAAATAAAATGACATTCGTAAGAACTAGTTCAGCATACAGAAAACTCAAAACAACCTTCGGTGGAATTAAGAGCTAGGGAAGCAACATTAAGAGTACAATCGGAGTTCCGCTGTTGAAGGCAGAGGAGGGAGAATATCGGTGGAAACAATAAAATGAATGCCTCTGTGAGGTAGAAGAAATGTCTGATGACGTGATAGAAGAAGAGTCGATATGAAAGAGGTAGAGGATCATAATTTAAACGAGCTTTGGGAAGCTTGAGATTAAATAAAATAGAAGGGATAGATAAATCTCCGTTGAAAAAACTAATAGTACTGGGGGAAATGGCAACAAAATTACTATTGAAGTTGGTTTGCAGAATCTATGATACTAGCAACATTCCATCAGACTTTCGGAAAAATGTCATTTATTTAATTCCGAAGAAACAAAGAGCAAATAAGTGCGACGACAATCAGCATTCACACTGCTGATAAGAATAAACTTCTTCTTCACTTTCACTGAGGATAGCAATGTCTTCAACGAATCTTATTATTGATATCCTTTCACCCTTAATTTTACACCCACTCTTGAACCTTTCTCTTATTTCCGTCATAGCTTCTTCGATATAAGAGTAAACAACAGGGGCGAGAGACTACATCCCTATCTTACACCCCTTTTAATCCGAGCATTTCATTCTTGGTCCACTTGGTTATTGTACATGTTGTTTATTACCCGTCTTTCTCTACAGCTTACTCCCATTTTTCTCAGAATTTTGAACATATTGTACCATTCTGTAGTGTCGAACGCTTTTCCCACGCCGACTATTCCTATTAAGACGTCTTGATTTTTTTTCAGTCTTGTTTCCACTATCAATCGCAACGTCAGAAACGCCTCTATGGTGTCTTTATCTTTCCTAAAGCCAAACTGATCGTCATCTAATACATCTTCAATTTTCTTTTCTATTGATCTGTATATTATTCTTGTCTGCAACTTGAATGCATGAGCTATTAATCTGATAGTGCGATAATTCTCGCACTAGTCGGCTCTTGCTATCCTCGGGATTGTGTGGACGATGTTTTCCCGAAAGGCTAATGGTATATCACCAGTCTCATATGTTCTACACATCGTCGTGAATAGTTCTTTTGCTGTCAGTAATCCCAATGATTTTAAAAATTCCGATGGAATGTTATCTATCCCTTCTACGTTCTTTAATCTTAAGTCGTCCAAAGCGCTTTTAAATTCTAATACTCTTTTCTCTATCTCTTCCCCGTTTCTGCTCCTATCATGTTCTCAGACAAATCCATCACCTCACAGAACTCTTCAATGTACTCTTTCTACCTGTATGCTCTCTCCGCTGTATTTAACAGCAGAACACGCATTGAGCTCTTAGTATTATCGCCCTTGCTTTCAATTTCACCAAAGGTCATTTTGACTTTTCTATATGCAGAATGAGTCCCTCCGACGATAATTTCTTTCCGATTTCTTCATATTTTTCATGCAGCCATTTTACCTTATCTCCCATGCACTTGCTATTTATTTCGTTCTTAGGTAACTTGTATTTCTATATTCCTGAATTTACCGGCATATTTTCGTAATTTCTTCTTTCATCGATCAACTCAACTATTTCTTCTTTTATTCATGGTTTCTTCGCAGCTGCCTCCTTTGTATCTATGTTTTTCTAAAACTTCTGTGATTGCCCATTTCATCTGAACTGCCTATTGAGCTATTCATTATCGCAGTATCTATAGTCGCAGAGAATTTCAAGCTTATCTCTTCATTCCTTAGTACTTATGTATACAACTTGTTTGTGTATTGATTCTTCCTGATTAATCTCTTAAACTTCAGCTTACTCTTCATCATTACTAAATTGTGCCTGACTCTATATCCTCTTCTGAGTACGCCTTACAATTCAATATCTGATTTAGGAATCTCTGCCTGACTCTGATGTAATCTAATTGGAATCTTCACGTATATCCAGGCTTTTTCCGAATGCACCTCTTCCTCTTGTGATTCTTGAACGTATTCGCTATTAGTAACTGATATCTTTGCAGAACTCAATTAGTCTTCCTCCTCTCTCGTTCCTGCTGCCAAGTCCATATTCTCCAGAAACCCTTTCTTCTACTCCATCCCCTAAAACCGCCTTCCAATCCCCCATGACTATTATATTTTTATTTTTTTATTTCCCTTTAAGTACTGAATTACCCGGTCTTTATCTCCTATATTTTCTCTATCTCTTAACTTCTGCTTGCGAAGTCGATAAGTATACCTGAACCATCGTTGTCGGTATTGGTTTTGCTGTCTATTCTGATGAGAACAACGCCATCACTGAACTGTTCACAGTAACTCTCTACTCCATCTTCCCCATTCTCGACGAATCCTACTCCCGTTGCACTGTTTTCTGCTGCTCTTGATATTACTCTATAATCATCCAGAAATACTTGTCTCCTAACCACTTCAGTTCACTGAACCCCACTAGATCTAGACTGGGCGCTAGCATCTCCCTTTTCAGATTTTCTAGCTTCCCTGTCAAGTTAAAACGTCTGAAAATCGACGCCCCAATTCGTAGAACGTTATGCTTTTGTAGGTTATTCAATATTTTTATTATGGTAACCTCTTCCTTGGCATTGCCCTCCCATAGATGCGAATGAGGGACCAGTCTTTTCCCAATGGAGAGATCGTCGTGACACGTTCTCCATTACAGGCCACATGTCCTGTGGATACACATTATTCGAAATTAGAAGGAAGGTCAGCGTTGGCGGTAATATTGATGGTTTATTGATAGCAAAATCGATTTTCAATCACATAGTGATCATCTTCAGTGGTGTGGTTTACAAATTAAACTCCTAGGCAGTGGCATCAAGTTATTATCAGCAACCAAAGCTAAGAAACAGGACATGAGCTGAAATGGAGTCTCAACGGTTCGAGCTCCATCCGCGATTGTTCCTTATGCCTGTGCCATTTTGCTTCGTAACCACGACAGTTACAGCTGTGTTGCAGCGTGTCAACGTCCGGATAGCGACTACAGTAATCCGTGACACTAAGTCCAATACGAATCAGGTGCTCATTGGTGGATAACAGACTGTGTGCCACTTGATACCACGAGGATGCCACCTCCATTGGTGGAACAGGAAGGCTAAGATGAAACAATACTGTTTTTCAGAAGTTTAAGGTGATGCCAGTTCAACCGGCGATGTATAGTCAATCCCTCTCCCGTGCTTTAACAAAAATGTGGTTGTGAGATACTCTCTGTAGAATATCAGCCCCTAAATAACTGACAGCAATATAAAATTCGCAGACACGCTTTAACCGGAAATTCGCTCGACCAACATCGACAGACGGATCAAGACTGCCCGTCCGCAGACAGTAAAATAACCGAGACGTGATTGTGTGTATTGCGTGAGAGATAGTCAGCACGGTGCGTCGAACAATAACATAGGCGCTTCCCTTTGAATATCGGAAAGTCCCAAACTGCTGAGAGAACGCGCATGCCAACCACTTCGTATCGTAATATAAAAATGTGATACTTCCGTAAAAAACGACTAGACAGCTGTTTTAATCTCCTAGTCAGCACGGTGTAAAGGGAGAAGATCTGAACGATGTAGCCGTAGGTACTCAGAGTCCTAACTTTCTGAAGCATCTTAAGAGAATGTCGTTCATGTTCCAGAATTATACTTTGTATCTTATCCGTAACCGACTTCTTATTAAATGTAGCCATCTGAAAGGAGAACGATCAATTATGGCTCTTAAAGATTACGCCTATCGATCACCGTCGACCCATTATATAACTTCCATAATTTCGTCAGTCGACATTTACCTTCGTTGACGTGGGCACCAGATACAAGGCAAAAGTTATCCAACCTAGCCTTCAGAATTGGAATCTCAGCGGGAGAACGGGGTAACACCATCACAACGCCCGTGTATATGCGTGTCCATACTTGTAACTGAGCGACGATTTTTTGAAAGAGGAACTCAAGTGATAGAACAAACAACGAAATCGAAAGTGGACTTCTTTTAGGAAACCACGGGTGTCAGTTGGCCACTGACAGCCACCGAAGCTCGGATACCCGTAAAAAGACAAGACCCTGCGAGCGTCAGTTGTGAACCCAACGGCAGCCAGTACTTGAAACGGTAGGCCGTGAGTGACATAGTTGAACGGCTTTTCAAAATCTAAAAATGCCAGAGCACCAGGAACAGAAGTAACAGCGGCCACCGATGACATCACGAGATTCAGCTACTGGGCTCAGAGCAGCACGATCAGGAATACAAATTTGATGGTTAGCAACAAGTTTCCCCAACAACGCAGGCAGCCGGCTGTTCACCTCCCTCGCCACAGTCTTACTACCAAAATTTAATAAGGTAATCGGACGCAATTTATCAATTGCTGCCTGATAAGAACTTTTAGGGACTAACACAAATTAACGACTTTAAACGCGTCGGGCAGAAACCTCCCTCAACACTTGGTTCAAAGGCAATATAAAAGTAATACCCAACAAAGGTCAAAACCGCTCATCGAACTCCTTAGGCAGACCATGCAACGAGAAGGCGACCTGGCAGTGTGGTCTGAAGCACCGTCACATTGACAAGCATCTAGAGAAGCTGAAAGTCTCCGATCCAGAGATGGAACAAACAAATCGGATGACATATGGACAGGAACGGGTACCTCATACAGCCCAACAATGAACTGATGTAGAGCACGCGATATATCCTTTTGTGCCATCAGAACGTTCCCGTTCTCGGTGTTGAGAGACTGATACGCGACGTTTACAACGGGTATAATGTCGAATCAGATAATACAGAGAAGTCAATTAATCCATTACCATGGATTGTCGTTTGAATTGCATTTTTAACCGTTCCACTTGGCGCTGCTTCAACTGCACAGTTGCGTCTTTACATGTATGACATCTGCAATTCGCAGCGGAGACTGATGGGCACTTTCAAAAAGTTGATGTAAGAGAGAGTAGTAAATTTCTTGCATCCGCCGAAATTTTCGCGCTCTATCAGCTCGGAATAGTATCAACGTTTGTCAGAGTTACGCTTTGCCATTTCAACCCACCATTCCAAAATGGAGACACATCGCACAGTTTAACGATCCCACACTTCCCGGATCACTTCCTCCAAGCGAGCCACTTTCAGCATCCGAGACGATCGAAACACTTTCATCGATTGTCGCGTGTGATTTAAAGAAAGTCACTGCACAATGGTCCGTGGCAGGGATGGCCTAGGAAACTAAAATCCTATCACGCATCCAATCTGATAAGTAAAATCCGTCAAGTCTACGGCTTGAGTTAGCAGCAAAAGAGGAAAATTTGACAAGAGCGGATATTTATGGAAGCAAACATCTAACAGTTTCAAGGAACGAACTAAGTCTTGCAATTCCCGACAGAAATTAAAATTAGAAGACCGACCTACAGAGCGCAACACACAGTTAAAATCATTACCTATCAAAATACTCTGTAGACTTTGCTGTAACACATAAATCACCTTTTCTTTGTATAATGGAGAACGGTTCAAAGTGGTTACTGTACCGGAGGCTAAAGGAGAATTAAGGCCAGGTGAAGAAAAGTACATCCTATTTCTCAGTCATTATCAAGAATTTCAGTACTATCAATGGGAATGCCTCCATTACAAAGCTAGGCAATCTTTGTGGAACATTCAGGAGCCACATTAAACACAAGGCAAAAACCAGGGAGAGAAGAGAGAGTAAATTGCACTTCCTGTAGGAATACGACATCAGAACGGGAATCGTAGATAAACTGACGCTACCAAACGAGCAGCATGTCTGATTACATCCTGTTAACATTCAAAGCAGAATTGTCTAAGCCTACATGATTGAGCAACGAGAAACCAAATTCGATTTGGAGACCAACTGAGTTACGTCATCAGAATGTGTCAAGATGCACTGACGAGTCCAGAGACGAATCAGAAGGGGAGGGAGGGGGCGAAATTGCACCTCGTCTGTGAAATCTTGTCTCATCATTTTTCGAGCCACTGCGGGCTCAGTTCGGATGCGTCCTTTCCAAGGTCTACGAGGCAATGCAGCATCTGCAGTGGGGGGACGTAGGCGGTTCTTGAACATTAACTAACAAGGAGCCTCAGAAGCCTATTCCGCAGGATGGGATCCTTGCAATTCAGATCGACGCGCAAGAGAGAGGTCAGGCATCTGAGTCAACAAGTAGAATTTCATGGCCATCAATCGCATCCACAGGAACAACAACGTCACCTGAGTGGCGTACATCAAGGGAAGAAGTAGTTTTAGGATTGCCTCAATTGGCTTCTGCTGAAACATTCGACCATCAGAAAGCTCAATGACCTCCCAACCCTTGGGCGGTTCCAGAGGAGTTATCACAACCGCGGGAGGAATACTAGGATTAACTCTAGACTCCTGAGCAACTGTTTTCACACCATCGACCGTTTCAGGAACGCACGACTCAGCACTACAAGATCATCAGCGGACGAAAGTTACGTCAGGGAGGGATGGGTGAGGATCAGACATAGGCGACTTCTCATCATCCTGTGTACAACGTCTCTTACATTGCGCTGCGGACACAGCTGGCATGGCAGGAACACTTTCAGCACCGAGCTGCGATGGTAAAAGCGGAAACTCGGAAGTAGTAAACTGGGTGCCTCTCTGTTGTTTCATTGCACCCGGGGAAGGCATGACACCAATCTCGTGAGCTGTACAGACGAGATCAGCTAACGTCAATTTTCGATGCTGTTCATATGAAGACTTGAATACAAATAGCCTCCGCGGGCAGTTAGATCTAAGGTTGCCACTTTCATTGCAGAGAAAACACGTCCGCACTTGTCCACTATACGTTATATGAATGCAGTGACCACTGACCTGTAGATAGGAAGGAATGTTACGTATGATTACCATCTCCACTAAACGCACCGTTGTTGACTGGACCGGCGTTCACATCGCCATAAGGGAGTAATGCCTCTTTAAGTAAACAGTCGTCGGCTTCCAGCGGCAGGGTGAACATTCGGACATTGATATTACCAGTTTCCGAGGTAGCAAGAACCACCATATTCAGGGAACCATCACGATGCTTAAAGGGAATTTGAGAATCATAACGCAAAAGCATCCTATTTAGTTCTTGCAGTGGATCCAAAAACTTTACGAAAAAGACGTAGTTATCAGAATAAAAATAGGCAGTATGAACATGATCAGATGTTAGACGAAATGCTTCAACGAGTCAACCACGCATTTCCAAACATCCGGGCTGCACGGAACGCGTGGAATTGTCGAAACTAAAGCTGACTATAATTTTTACTGGAACACGCTTGGAACTATGGCGGACATTATGAGCCGACTACGCCGCCACCAACTCACACATACAATAACTAACGCTACGGATCAAATGGCTATGTGACACAGACGAAGACAGAAATAAGGCTGAGGAAAAGCTGTCCAGTCACGTGCGAAGCTGCGGTGAGGCGGTAAACTAACAGCCTTTCCTCTCAGCTCTCGCGGCAGAATTGTTTAAGTTTAAACCATAGGCTGACGTACCCTACACGTTGTGGTTAACCCTCACATCAGGTTTTAAAAATGTCTAGCGACACACTGTCTGTTCGTAGTTGTTTGATAATTCTGCTCTTAGCAAACACAACATCACGATATCTCTTAAGTATGTAATACTGCTTGGCACAACTAACTATATACACACGACGGACATAGAATAACTCTCTGTGTCTGAGTTGCAAAGAACGGCGACATGCTGCGACTAATATCTATAAGAATGTCAAGTCCCTAAGCTCATCAGGACTACAGTAACTGCTGTGTATGTCGGCGACCGTATACAAACATACCTGCTCTCGACTTGTGGCCAATCTCCTAACGGCAGATGGCCAGCATCGTCAACATTCGTGGCTCCACTGACACACAGTCCTCCTTCTCACTCTCTGTACCAGCAGACAAAGACAAATGCTTCCCCCACTAGAGAGTAATTCCATGCTAGCCGGTGGCAAACCACAGGAAATCGTGCTAACCTAGGAAGCATAGCCAACACAGTGTCACCCTTGGTACAATACCTCCTCCTATTGTCATTTTTGAATACTGTATTCGCTATTTCTAACTGAAATTCAGTGTAGTACTCAATTAGTCTTTCTCCTCTGCATTCTGTCTATCGAGCCCATTTTATTACGTAAATATCCTCTGTTCCTTCCATTACTACAAAGTTCCCTTACTGAATGACACCTTCAGTATTCTCATATCCTTCCTCTACTACTTAAAAAAAAAAAATACAATCTGTAATAGATAAATGTACCGATCAACCGACTATCAGTGTAGAGTTAAATGCTCACGTAGACAAAATAACAGTTTCAAATATTGTGTAAATTTTCGTAGTAGTAACATTAAATGAAAGTGGAGAGGAACTAGGTTCACTTACAACGTTCAATCAGTTGAAATAAACAGATGCCTACTTTCGCAAAACATATATTCATATCAAGAGCTGCTTTAAGATGTAACGGTGTATTTTGTTAGAGATGATCGATTTCGGTCCAAAATCCATCTCAGTTACGCATTTGAGTAATTGGAGTAATAGTCATAAGGCGAATATTGTTGCAGCATTGATATTGGCTGTGAACATACGTAACGTTATGCCCATTTAAACCGAGTGTTCAGTGCATGAGTATACCTCACGAAAACGTCTGTGGAGTGTGTATTGCATAACGCAGCTCTTAAAATTCAATACAGCTGTGCAACGCCATCTCCATAAGGTATTCATAAGTTCAGATGTAGTCGAGGCTATAGATCATTAACATATTATGTAACAGTTAATAATAAGTTCCATGGTGTAGGATGTCACAGTAAACAAAGGCAGTGATGTGCAGTGAGGTGGCAAAAGTCATGTGACACCATTTGTATAGATGGCGTTAGTATCACGTACAAAGCTATAAAAGGGCAACGCGTTGGCGCAGCTGTCTGTCATTTGCACTGAGGTGATGTGAAAAGGTTTCCGACGTTATTACGGCCGCTTGTTGGCGTTTAAGAGACTTTGAACCGGAATGGTAGTTGGAGCTAGACCAGCTAGACACGTGGGACGTTCCATTGGTGCAAAAAATCCATCACCGGAAACACTGACGTAGTTATGGACGGCTATAGAGGTAGGGAAGGTATCCCATGACTTCTGTCACCTCAATGTGTATTCGAAACACTGTGTCATAATTTCAAAAATTAGAATAATCGTAACACAGAGGACGAAAAATCCAAAACGCAAATAAAAAAAATGAAGAAGCGTATAAGGTGTACCTCCTACAAGAAGAAAGTTTAACAACTCTTTATGAACATAGATTTACAACCTATCAGAAACAACACTGATGAAGCTGTAAATAAAGGATGGGAAACATAACACAGGAAATCTATATACCGCAAATGAAGTTTAAGGAAAGAAGATAGAGATAAAAAATAAAAGTGTATGAGAAAAACGGGGAACATACGAGACTGAGTTACAGAATAAAACATATATATCCCATGAAGTATATAAAGAGAAGAGACACATCGCCAAGAAAATAGCCTTAAATGGTCACAAATGGAAATGCCGTGTGGCTAGGACCTCCCGTCGGGTAGACCGTTCGCCTGGTGCAAGTCTTTCGAGTTGACGCCACTTCGGCGACTTGCGTGTCGATGGGGATGAAATGATGATGAAAGACACACAACACCCAGTCATCACGAGGCAGAGAAAATCCCTGACCCCGCCGGGAATCGAACCCGGGACCCCGTGCGCAGGAAGCGAGAACGCTACCGCAAGACCACGAGCTGCGGACTAAATGGTCACAACGAAGCATGGTATAAGCTTATAAGGGAGGTCGTGCATGATTTACGAGGGCAGTTCAATAAGTAATGCAACACATTTTTTTTCTGAAACAGGTGTTGTTTTATTCAGCATTGAAATACACCAGGTTATTCCCCAATCTTTTAGCTACACAACACTATTTTTCAACGTAATCTCCATTCAATGCTACGGCCTTACGCCACCTTGAAATGAGGGCCTGTATGCCTGCACGGTACCATTCCACTGGTCGATGTCGGAGCCAACGTCGTACTGCATCAATAACTTCTTCATCATCCGCGTAGTGCGTCCCACGGATTGCGTCCTTCATTGGGCCAAACATATGGAAATCCGACGGTGCGAGATCGGGGCTGTAGGGTGCATGAGGAAGAACAGTCCACTGAAGTTTTGCGAGCTCCTCTCGGGTGCGAAGACTTGTGTGAGGTCTTGCGTTGTCATGAAGAAGGAGAAGTTCGTTCTGATTTTTGTGCCTACGAACACGCTGAAGTCTTTTCTTCAATTTCTGAAGAGTAGCACAATACAATTCAGAGTTTATCGTTTGACCATGGGGAAGGACATCGAACAGAATAACCCCTTCAGCGTCCCAGAAGACTGTAACCATGACTTTACCGGCTGAGGGTATGGCTTTAAACTTTTTCTTGGTAGGGGAGTGGGTGTGGCGCCACTCCATTGATTGCCGTTTTGTTTCAGGTTCGAAGTGATGAGCCCATGTTTCATCGCCTGTAACAATCTTTGACAAGAAATTGTCACCCTCAGCCACATGACGAGCAAGCAATTCCGCACAGATGGTTCTCCTTTGCTCTTTATGGTGTTCGGTTAGACAACGAGGGACCCAGTGGAAACAAACCTTTGAATATCCCAACTGGTGAAAAATTGTGACAGCACTACCAACAGAGATGTCAAGTTGAGCACTGAGTTGTTTGATGGTGATCCGTCGATCATCTCGAACGAGTGTGTTCGCACGCTCCGCCATTGCAGGAGTCACAGCTGTGCACGGCCGGCCCGCACGCGGGAGATCAGACAGTCTTGCTTGACCTTGCGGCGATGATGACACACGCTTTGGCCAACGACTCACCGTGCTTTTGTCCACTGGCAGATCACCGTAGACATTCTGCAAGCGCCTATGAATATCTGAGATGCCCTGGTTTTCCGCCAAAAGAAACTCGATCACTGCCCGTTGTTTGCAACGCACATCCGTTACAAACGCCATTTTAACAGCTCCGTACAGGGCTGCCACATGTCGGAAGTCAATGAAACTATACGAGACGAAGCGGGAATGTTTGAAAATATTCCACAAGAAATTTACGGTTTTTTCAACCAAAATTGGCCGAGAAAAAAAATGTGTTGCATTACTTATTGAACTGCCCTCGTACATAGAAGGTAGTTAGTTGGACATAAACTTATTAAGCACATACAGCTAGATTAAAGCTAATAAATGAACATTCATGGATGAAGGATTACAAACAATTATAGTATAATGAGGATATGAATGAAATAGAAATGGCTTCCATGGAAATAAAGTTCCAGGAGTAGACCCTGTAACACTACAATGGAATGAATATAGAACTTATTATGCTGAGAAAATTTTCATACACCTGTCTCTTGGTCAGCTGCTCTAGTTAAAAACCTATTCAAAAGAGGAGATGGCAAAAACTGTGAATATTATAGAGGAATTAATCTCATGAATACAGGACACAAGATCTGTAAAATAACAAATTAACAACTATTGCAGATTGTCTGACAAGAGAAGAACAATGGAGATTTAGGAAGGAATGATAGTTTATGGATAATGTCATCAGCGTTAAATGAATAATAGAAAAAAGAAGAGAAAATAATTTACGGATTTTGATGAGGCATTTGACAGGGTAAATCGAATAAAATTTTGGCAAACACTAGAAAATGAGGGCTACCGATCACACGTAATTTTGATGGTAAAGTGTCTGTGTGGCAATTCAAATTTTGTCGTAGGCATAGGAATTAAAGATGTGAATGGACTCTAACAAAAATTAGATTTAGACATGGGTACAGCTTATACACGATGTTACAGGTGTAGGTACAGATATTTTGATAACTGGTACATTAATATTGTCCCAAAACAATATGTTAGTTGTTTTCTGTCTGCCTCTTACGTTATTCTCGTAAAACAATCACATAATTTACTACCTGACATTTTCTGCACAGTTGTAGCTACACCAGAACGTATAGTACACCTGACATTATAGACGACCCGTTTTGCATCAACGTATCCACACTTCAATACCTGACCTGCTGCCCAGGGGAAAATAAAAATTAATGGCTTGCTCTCGCTACATGGAGGTTCCAACCACTCTAAAAACATACGACTTGTAATGGCTGTAATTATTAGTCTGCAAATGAAGTAAGTTGTTCAGCACACTGTCCTATGTCATCGATAGAAAAATCTGAACTATATCTCGAATGCCCTGACTACAGGGCCTAATGGTTATAAGTGCAGATATTTTTATATGTGGTACCTTAATGTGGACACAGATTGATGTGATGATTGTTTTTTCTCTGCATCGAACAGTCTTCGCACAAACACGTCACAAAATTTATAACCTGATGTTTTGTTTTTTCTCTGCATCGAACAGTCTTCGCACAAACACATCACAAAATTTATAACCTGACGTTTTCTGCACAATCTTACTGCACCACTAATTGAAAGTAGTCTACATATATCAGTACAGACTAACCATTTTGCTGCCATGTGTCTACACTTCAACACCTGGCCTGCTGGCAATGCGAAAATGAGCACTAATGGGTTGCTCTAGCCACATGTGCTGGGAGGTACTAATCAAACTAAAAACATTCGACTTGTAATAGCTGTATCTATTTCTCTGCAAATGAAGTAAATATTGACGTGATTCTACTCGATATAGTGCCTCAGTCACCAACAGAAATATCTGCACTTATAACCATTACAACTGGTATATTGACGACATTTTAAACATGAAAATTAAATTACCAAACGTCGTCTATTCAAAAAATCTTCTAATTACTGACAATAAAATAATGATTCACCTACATGAGACATAGTTACATAAACACATGTATCTTTTAAATAATCTATGTAAATCTTATAATTTTAAGATCTCAGTTAATAAAATGAAAATTATAGCTTTTGGAGGAAAGGATGCAGTTGCATCAAAGATTGTGCTAGACATCAATATTTTAGAGTAAGCATTATGTTTTAAATATCTTGGCTGTGACATAAGTTTTTTTAATGACATGGACATGAAGCAAAAAGATAGCAGATTTCAAGCTGTATATGGGACCATTCACAGAACTTTTAAAAACGAAGTTGGGAAAGAAAATGAATTTTATAATGTTATTGGCTTTATTCGCATTACCTTAGGGCGGCGAAGCTTGGGTGCCGCCTCACAAACGAGAGTTAAAAGAGTGTTAAAGGCTGTGTGAAGATATTAGGAGAGAATTACATATAGACTCAGCGTTAAATAATAGAATTAGACCGATCACTTACAGAGAACTGAAAATACCAGACTTCCCAAGGCAACGTTGGATTAAGTGTTGACAAGAAGAAGAGATCAAGAACGAGCAAGGACATGCTGTAGACAACTGTGAAACGGGAATGCGCAAAAATACCTAATGCGGGAAATGCAAAATAGAAGGACTTTCTCTATTATTTCATCTTCTAATTGTGACGTTGGTATATATGCTTGACCTATTGCTTGCTTTGTTGTCGACTGAAGTGAACAGAGCTGAACTGAACTGTCCCAAGTACGTCATTCTGTGCCCTACCTTCCTATTCATGAAGAATTTTTCTGTTCCACCATTTACTGCTGCTGTTGATATTAGCCTATATTGGTCTGACCAAATATCTTTATCTTCTTTCTATTTTTCTCTAGTGTAACGCAGGTATTGGGTGAAGGGAAGTTTGAGCTGCGGGTCATACGGGCGTGGCATTACTTCCAAACAACATATTTATTTCGATATATTATGATGTGGAAGTGGAAACACGTAAGAACTTAAACAAAAATCTCTTCTGCAGTTAAAATGAGAAATAATATTACACCCAGAAGTACGTTTTACCACAAACGAGTACAACAGCAAAATAATAATAACTTCTCAACAGATAAAAATATTTCTAAATAATAACAAGTATTACTCGACCGTTACAATCGGGCATTGAAAATCATACTGTAAAACTAAGACTAGCAACTCCCATAGAATCTGTACACTACTACACTCAAGCTCTGCCAACTACCCTGCCAACGCTAACAGACAACACAACTGTACCAAGCTGCTTATTAAATGAAGATAACAGCAGAACACAGAAGAAATTTATGCCTACACAACGTGTAACTCTTAAGAGACGACAGACGCATTTTCTTGGTCGACCGGTATCTGCTATTTCATGTCTGTAATATGTAGCTCGAATTAGCCCAAACAACCACTCATAATGTCTTTCGTGCGAATCCCAATGTCGGCAAAAAGCTTCGGTTTGTTTCCGGTTACAAAGAAAATGATTTTCAAAGCGGAATTTTACGTGCTCATTTGATAGAGGGGTGCGACTCTAATCTAGTGCGATATTTTTTTTAAGACATGTATTAACAGGGGCGGAATAACCAGTACTCAAACAGCCACTGAGCAGCGCTACTACATGGCGGTAGCAGTCAGTATGCGTCCGGTCGATGGCTTAGCTGCTGGAGTACTGGTTATTCTTCGTGTTTTTCTGTTCCTTTTTAATACGTAACGATAAAAGAAATATCGCGGTAGATTAATTTCTGACCCCTCTATCGACAGGGTACGTAAAATGCCTCTTTAAAAGCAATTTTGTTGTAATCGGAAACAAAACGAGGCTTTCCGACCACACTGGACCTGGCATTAAAGACGTGATGGAGCAATATTTGTCTGGGCTGACTGTAGATACGCATTGCAAAAGCGAAATTGCAGATATCTCTCGAAACACCACAGAAAAAACACCTGATGACTCATAGGAGAGACACCTGGTATACAGTACCTGACACAATCTCTATGTGGGCACAAATAATTACAAGGTAATAAAATATCACTTGATGTTAACTTTAGTATTTCATCCATTTGCAGCATAATGAAATAATAATCAACCAGTTGCAGTTGCAGTTTATGCAACTGGTTGCTCATTATTTCATTATAAAATATCACTCTCTTACGCAGTACAATCCCGTCGTGTAATACTGAATGTCACTTCACAGAATTTGTAGTGCTTTCACCGTGTTTTAAAACATCACACTAAGTCCCAGACGACTTCACCACGCTCTGGACATTGGAAGACACCGTCCACTCCGTCAGTAGAGCCCGTTTCATGGCGTTTGACGTTCCGATCAACCTTCCTTGCTCGCTGGCCATCAAGAACTGCGTTGCTCCGCCACACCTATGACATCTAAAGCAGGTAACTGTGTTGAACCACTTGATCTGCTGCGCCACCGGGCTGCAACTCAGCCTCATGACTTTCCTGAAGTCATGACAGTGGCCTCCGACGTTGGCAAAAGACGATATTTATCCCAGTTCCCGATGCTGCCTGCGTCCCATGGTCGCTCCTCGGCCAGCACTAGCGACACAAACAAGCGTGGTCAGGGCATGATCAAATCCCTGCAGCCGCCCCATAACTTATCTGCCGCTGCCAGTGGAACTGCTCGAAGCCGATCTATTTGGCCCTGTGCTGCAGGCTGAATTTCCGTGTGTCGTGGCACCCCAGGATAGCTTGGAGTATCGCTGCTGCGGTTCACACACCGCCAGGTTCGCCCTCTGGCGACACACTGAGCGCCAGAACAGTGCTGTTGCAGCCGGCCCGACGAGAGGGAGGACAACCGTTCTGCGGTCTCTGTAATATTGAGATTTCTGACTCTGCATGCTCCGACTCGTAAAGTGTTATCCTTCTGTTGGTTATTGAGTCTCTTCCTCATTACCACCTTCTCCTTGGCAATCCCCTGTCAGAAATCGGAATGGGGGGCTACTCCATAATCTTTTGCTAGTGGAGAGATCATCACACTTTTTCAGTTACAGGCCACAGGTCCTGTGGACATACATTATACGTCCTTAAATCAGAGGTTTATGTTAACTGTCCGCAGCTCGTGGTCGTGCGGTAGCGTTCTCGCTTCCCGCGCCCGGGTTCCCGGGTTCGATTCCCGGCGGGGTCAGGGATTTTCTCTGCCTCGTGATGACCGGGTGTTGTGTGGTGTCCTTAGGTTAGTTAGGTTTAGGTAGTTCTAAGTTCTAGGGGACTGATGACCATAGATCAGGCTGTTCCAGCTCGTCGGCTCCGTTGTGAGCCGCGGAGCGCTCCCTGCTCCAGGGAGCCGTGTCGCTCGCTGTGACCATTCAAGTGGGCCGGCACGTGGCACGGCTGGCTGACGCAGGCGGCAAGGCAAGCGTTTTGATGTGCCAGCTGCGTCTTACAAGATCGACAACCTCATACTCTTAGCTGCTAAGACGTGGTGACATGCTACACCAAGAAATACAATGTTTAGGAAATAAATGAAGACTGCAAGCTCAGAATGTGCAGTGCTTTCGTCAAGCGCAAGCGGTAATGCAACAAAGCTCTGCGCCTTTTTCCTGAGCTGTCTCTCTAAATCCACTGCCATGTCCACGATTCGACGAGACGTTGTTTGCTTTGACAAGCATACCCCTTCAATTGCCTGAACCTCCCTTGGAAACAAACATTCTACAACTGCTACCATTCACGATTTTACGAGTGGTCCCACCTAAAACGGCTTGCCACTTGTCGCAATGATATGAGCGACCCTGTAGCTTGCTCGAATTTCAGATTCAGTAGTGCTTTCTCCGCTCTCGTTCACCTGAAAATTATAAACGCATTACAGAACACGAATTATGTTGCATGTTTTGATACCCTCCGTATTACGAAACCGTTTTTAAACTTACGTCTCCTGGTATGTCGTTCGTAAGCCTGGCTACCAGTTCTCTGCGTGCAACGTCTTCTACCTGATCGTAGTGCGCTGAGTGAAGACGTGTATAATGTCGTTGTAGATTGTACCTCTTCGCAGAATTAAATACTTTATGACATACAAGACACTGCAGACGACCATCCCTCTCAGTGAATAGAAAGGTATCCTCCAATAGAGGTACAGGGCTCCCGCGGCTAGTCATAGCTGTCATTGAACACGGATTATTGCGTCAGTTGCGGCTGCATGCGGCCAGGGGGCAGTGAGTTCGCTTTCCCCCTCCACGCCGGCTCCGAGCAGCCGCAGTGAGCGCTCCGGAGCGCTCCGGCTCCCTGGAGCTCGGTTGGAACAGCCTGCCATAGATGTTAAGTCCCATAGTGCTCAGAGCCATTTGAACCATTTTTATGTTAACTTCTGTGTCCTCATGCCATTGATCATTGCTGATTCATCAACCTTTTAGGGGCAGTTTCTCACCCCAAAGGCAAAACGATGGCTCGAATCTCTGTTCACTCCTCCTTCGTCTTTGATAAGGCTGTATCTAAGGGCACTGCTTATATTGGGACTATTCAAAATGAAAGCAATGGCTGGGGTTGATCCCACAAACAAGAACGTTTCGATCACTGCTGAGAGGTGCACTTGGAGAGCTGGCGATAATTTTCTGATTTGTTGAACCCAACGGCTGTGCTTTCTCTTCAAGGTTTTACAAGAACATAGTAAAAGACAACATGTTGCGCGTGCTATCCTGACCTACCACGATAGAGAGGGGTTCGACTAATGCCTTGGCCAGTGCGTTCTCCAGATCCGGCACTCCTAGAAGACATGTAGTCATAGGTAGCTGAGACACTGGTACGTCACGGCTCACTCGTCACTACAGTTGATACATCCTAGCATAGAGTTGAAACAGGAAGCTATGACGTACCTGTATCTGTCATCCAAAACTCGTTTTGACTCGTTCTCTAGCCAGGTTAGAGCTGTTGTTGTTACAAGTAAAATTTCGCAACCCCTCATCAGCAGTCTGGTGGAGAAACGGGCGACGGTTCCCTTTACACATTCAGTCAAGGGGCTTAAAATCACTCCAACCCCAGAACGTCTGTCACAGATCGTCAGTACGATAGCTCTTCACTAGGTTAACAGCGATCCTAAGCTGCGACCCCAAGGCTTATCCTTAGGCACACAACTGTTGTTAACCTTTATCAGTTAAAATATGATAATGGTAAAACAGTCAACATTTAAATAATTGTCTTGGACAACAATTGAACTTTAGACAATTTACAATGAAATGCTTGTTTAACGCTTTTGAAAGAACGTTTCTAATACGGATACATTCAGCCAATACTTTGGGTCGTTCGTAACAACTCACGAAATTTTATATACAATGAATACTCTGATGATCTACAACGTAAATCACTTTAGGATTTGGTCAAGATCCACTACGCCTACACATGTGTCACAAAAAAATTGCTACGACCCACATAATTAAAATAGTTCGTATCTTAACAACATACTCCATTCAGTTTTAAGGAAAGACAGCACGCTCGTGAACAACTAAACAGTCATAAGGTGATTAGTGTCTACAGGAAAACACGGCTTGAAAAACACCTTCCTAGCTCAGAGTTTAAGGTTTAACGGGCGCTGAGGAGAAAAACAACTTGAAATAACACTACTTGAAATAACTAGACGTGCAGCTCCACTTAACTTTCAAACATACAGGACGTCATATACCGTATAACATGTCACATATATAAGTATTGAATACCTACAAGTAGCTGTGTAAATTAAAGACTAAAAACTAATATAACAATTCCTGGACACTCCTGCTGTGGTTCAGAATCTTAAATAAGTTTAATACAGGAAGCACAGATGAAATCCTTGGCCAATAGACTTTATACGAACAGGCCGTGTCATATTTACGCACCTCACCCAAAGCAGCTACAAGCTCCGTCAACACTAATCACATAGCAACACAATGAAGTCCGTGATGTCTATAACTAAGTCAGAGTGGCGGCGGATGCGTTCCAATCTAGTTCACTTCCCCAGGAGTCTAGAAACGATCTCAAGGAACACACTAGCAGTTCCCAGTCCCCAAGGTATGGTGAGGGGCACACCTGAAACATTGTCTACAATTAAGGAGTTCACAGTGAGGAAATGCGAGTTGCGCTTTATATTTCGTTGAGTAGAGTACATCCGTCCACAAAATATTGCCTACTGAAATTCGAGTACTCTCATATAGATGCACCAAAGCTTCGTTGAGAAGTTGTATTGGAACATCAACAGCTTTGGGTATTAATCAGAATTCCAGAACAGATAAAAATCAACTGCTCGCTACAGGTATCGTCGTAAAACAGTCACGCCACTGCTCTGCCCACTTTGCATCCAATATAATAACACGAAAGAGTATTGACTGCATTATGAAGAAGATCGATGCAATGTTCCTTCGGACATGCTTGCATGTCTGCATGTCCGAAGGAACACCGATTCGTACTTCTTAGCCTCGCGGGATTAGCCGAGTGGTCTATAGCGCTGCATTCATAGACTGTGCGACTGGTCCCGGCGGAGTTTCGAGTCCTCCCTCGGGCATGGGTGTGTGTGTGTGTTTGTCCTTACGACAATTTAGGTTAAGTAGTGTGTAAGCTTAGAGACTGATGACCTTAGCGGTTAAGTCCCTTAAGATTTCACACACATTTGAATATTTGATTTCGTACTTCTTAAAAACACGGCCACTGATCTTTCCTATTTATTCGCCAATACCAGGCCCACGACTGTCAATAATAATTTCCTTCCTGGACGGGAGTATACATAACACGAGACACGCCCCAGAGTGCAAACTCTGCTTTAATGTTTGGAAAGCTGATTCACAAGCCAGTGACCAATGAAAAGGCACGTTCTTTCGGCATAGGTGATGGAGGGGCGCCGCAATGTGGGCGGCGGAGCGAATGAACTGTCGATAGTATGCAATTTTACCCAGGAATGACCGCAATTGGTGGACGTCGCGCGGATGAAGAAGGGCTGTGACAGCGGCGATGTGGAAGGAGGTAGGCGATATGACATAGTGGGAAATGATGTGACCCAGGTAGGAGATAGCAGGTTGAAAAAAGGAGCATTTAGCAGGGTTGCATTTTGGGCTCGCTGTCTACAGTCGCAGGAACAGTTGTCGCAGATGACTGAGATGTTCATCCGTGGTACGGCCATTGACGACGATGTCTTCGAAGTAGTTTATACAATCTGGCACATTCTGAAAGAGCTGTTCCAAGTAATGCTGAAAGATGGCTGGTGCACTAGCGATGCCATACATGAGGCGGTTCAACTGGAACAGCCAAAATGGTGTGTTGACGATGGCCAAGTGAATAGAAGGCTCATCGAAAGGTATTTGGAGGTAGGCCTCAGCAAGATCGATCTTCGAAAAAAATTGTTACCCTGTGAGCTTGGAGAACTGGTTCTCGGGACGGGGGAGGGGATAGTCTTCAACCTGTAGCTGAGGGTTAAGTGTAGCCTTGAAGTTGCCACAAACTCGGAGACTCCCATCTGGTCTCTTGAGGACGACCAAGGGTGTCGCCCACGATTTGTAACGGACAAGAGTGACGACTCCCTCCATGGTGAGATGGTCCATTTCTTGTTGAAGAGGCTGCTGGAGGGTGGATGGGAACCTGCCGGGCCCAGAAGTACTTCAGATGGGCAGACGGTTTCCGCTGTAGCGACGCATGAAAATATTGGGCACAGCCGACGTCCGGCGAGAAGAGGTCCTGGACTTCCACGCACAAGGTACCGACTGGTGGAAACATAACCTGGGAAGACACCAGATGAACACTGTCGTCGATGGCGAAGCCAAAGGACCGGAAGGCATCCAACCCAAAGAGATCCGCTGTGGGTGCATTGCTGACCTCAAGGAAGGTAACTTCCCAGCGAACCGATTTATACAGGACAGAAGCCGTGAACTGACCCAAGAGGGCGATCACTTGCTTATTTTAAGTAAGGAGGCGTCAAGGTGTGGGTGCCAGAGGGGTTCCCCAATCTTCGCATAAGAGGAATAGTTGATCAGTGAGACCACTCTCCGGTATCCACCTGCATCTGCAGCAGCTGACTGTTGACCTGTGAACGTCGATCATCGGCTTGGAAGATCAGACCTGGTTGATATCCATAGGTATAGGCCCCCAACTGTCATTGGCCGGATCAGGAGGGGGCTGCCAAGATTGGCAGACCAAACTAACACATCTGTTACGGGTACACAATGTACAATATGCCCACTTGTCTGGGCAGTCTTCCTGTGCATGGTTCTTAAAGCATACCAGGCAGGATGGCAGTCGGAGGGGCTGGAGGTGCTGGCGAGGGCGCTGGGGTCTCCGTGCACCGACAGTCTGCTCTGGAGCCACGGTGCCCTCCGAGGGCCAGAATTCCTAGACAGGGCGATGCTGTGCTGAACAGGACAGTCAGCGCCGGTCATCGGAATGGTCGGTGGCAACATCTTCGACCTCCGTCAGTGATGCGACTGCTCTGAGGCGTCGTGGTCGCAGAGGGCCACCACTTCCTCCTAGGATTACAAACGCTTGTTGGCCACCGTAGAGACTTCGTACTTGAATGCTGGATCAATGATGTGGTCCAGAGTTGGATTGTCGAGTCTGAGGGCGTCGCGCCGGAAAGCCTCGCCAGGGGCCGCCTGGATGAGGTGGTCGCGGACCATCTGGTCTGCGTAGGATTCTTTGGAGACTCATGTGTTGAAGTGACATTTCCGGCTGAGACCGTGCAGTTCCGCTGCCCACTGTCGATAGGATTGGCCGGCCTCCTTGTGACACTGGTAAAATTCGACACGGGCAGCCAACATGTGGAAACGTCGTCGGTAGTAAACTGCGAGAACCTCAAAAATCTGGGAGAAACAACCCGAAGATCGTCAAGAGAACATACACTTTGGACTGGTTCCAGGACAAAAAGTAGGAACGATGAGCAGCCTCTTGGACAACCTGGTGGATTTGAAAATGCTGCTGGAACCGCTTTTCGTATGTTTCCCAGTCGTCAGCATCCTCGTTGAAAGTGGTAAATGGCGGGGATGGCGGAACCGGGTGTTTTTGCAAGAGTTCCGTAAATAAACGTTCCTTTGTATCCTGAGATTTCTTGCAAAACTGTTGACAACCTTGCAGTAAGTCGTGCACAGTTTGGACCATCAGCTGAAGTACAACTTCGGCCATGAGGAAGACTCACTCATCGCCACTTGCGTAGTGACTGACAATTCGCAATTTTTCACTAACACAACCTTAATTTATGTACGTTTGCAAGGTTGATGACTGAACAACAAAAGAAATAGTAATAGTAATAGTCTCCTAATTGAGGCAAACAAAAAGTTCTAATTTTCCACAAAGGTTCTTTGTAACACACACACACACACACACACACACACACACTAGTAAAAGTGCAATTCAGAGAAGAAGACGTAATCTTCAGTGGTCGAAGTCCACGAGGTCGGCATCCTGAGTGAACTGAACTTCAGGGCTCATTCTAGCCCCTAAATAGCTGTCTCCAGCCAATCAGATTTTGGCGTAGTGATACTTCCTCCACGCTGTGGCTCGAACTCCCGCTGCAGGAAGTAGGCTCGGAATGTCTGTTTCCATTATCCTGTATTTAAATAGCCGGTTTTTACCATGGTGCTTTTGGTACACCTTGGACATAGACAAACCCGTCCTCTGCGGTGTAATATGGGTTTCTAGCCCTCAGGGGCAACGTTGACTCCAGCATAACAGTTGGCATTCTAATATGCAGCAGAAGGTGGTTCATGTTCACAACTGAGAATACATTTCTTGTAGCACAATAACTTCCGAAAACCACACTGCCAACTCCTGCAGACGGTTTACTGTCACCTCAGGTCCTTCCTATTCGTAGACTCTTGTCTGTCCCAGCGTACATCCTGGCTTTTGCACACACGTGGCTCCACCACACGGAGGCAAAGGTCGCACGGCTCGCGTCAATGATAATAAGTCGCTTCGCGAAACATCGTCAGTCAGGCCGTTGGCAGAAGATATGATAATATAGCGGACATGTGGTACAATGGATTATTCTGGCGGCGGAGCCGATTAGAATAGTATCTGGCCGACACAGTAGTTATGTCAGATATCTGCAGTTATGTTGCACGTCACTGTCAATCTTTTATTTGCGAGTAATGTTAATTTTCTCCCCGAGTGGCTGAGCCATCTATGTCGATTGTGAAGTGGATTCACGCTAAACTGCACACATGCCTAGTAGAAGGACAACACCCGTCTATCGTTTTAGTTCTCACAGTTCCGTAATGTGGCACAACAACTTTTGCAAATGGAGCTGCCCGCTATCCGCTGTCCGCCTACACCTTCTAACGAGATTAGCCCTGCGCTCTCCATCACGCCCGGAGCCGGCCAGAGATAACTTTGCTGAATGCTATCTCTTGCTGCGACCTCCGCTTCCGGACGGCCGGAGCCGTGCGTCGCGCTGCGCAAAAAAAGGAAACGAAGGCAGGCGAGGCGCTGCGCGCAGCACAAAACAGAGGAGGCCGTAGCCACTCTTAATTATCCTGCCGCTACCTCCCTGCCCCCTGCCGCAGCCTCCGGCAGGCTGAGTTTCTGCGTATCGTCGTAAACACTGGCACCCTCAACCTACTCCCTAGCCTCTAGTTTGCTTGCATGTTCTCAATCGCTCGGTTTGCTTCTCCAGACGCCTAGCCCCAAAAAATACACGTAATTAGCTAGAAATCTTTGTTACGGTGTCATGCGATATCAGTGACAGCTTCGCATTCTCCTTGGTAATTGTCATCATTCTCGCCTTCTGTCATCTACAGACGAGGGAATAACAATCAGTCCTAGTCAATACAGTATAACGTCAAAGTTGACCTATACATTACACGTTTCGAAAGCAATAAATAAACGTTACTTGTACTCTGGAAATATTACCAAAGCCGTAAAGGAAGTTTTAAAATCTTGAAAGTGAGAAAATGGAAAAGGAATACGTATTAACGGAACTATAACTTTCTGGTATTCGACTCTTCAACAGGAAATGTGGGAACAGAGAAGGTTTGAAAGTAGGCCGAATCACCATGTTCAGCAACCTAGATAAATATCAATGAGCACAGGATCAGTCTGGAGAACTGTGGCTTAAATTTCAGAGAATAGTTGGCCATGAACTTTTCAGATATGTACCTCGTACAGCAGTTTATGATGTGAAAGACGCTCCATGGTGTACGGCTACTGTAAGGAATCTTCTAATGAAACAGAAAGTACTGCATAATAGGTGTAAAACTAGACACAGAGTCATAGATAGAGGCTGGATGAAAGGCGCTTGGCTGTGAAGAGGGCAGTACGTGAGGCTTTCAACGATTAGCGTAGCAGAATATTATCTAAAGATCTCTCAAAAACTCAAATAAATTCTCATTATATGTAACTACCTTTAGCGGTACCAAAGTTAGTGCCCATTCATGACGAGACAGAAGTTGAAACTGATGATAGCAAAGCACAATCGGAAACAATGAACTGCGTTTTCAAATGTTTACAAAGGAAAACCCAAGAGTAATGCCCCACTTTGATTCCCATGATGGAAATGGATACTAATGTCAGTGGTGTTGACAAACAGCTGAAATCACAAAAGTGCAAAAAACTCCAGAGTCAGATAAAATTCCTATCAGATTCTAGACCAAATTTTCGGCTGAGTGAGTCCTTCTTTTAACCATAACATATCTTAAATCCCTCGAACAAAAAGCTATGTCCAATAGTTGGAAGGAAGCACATGTCACTCCCACCTACGAGAATGCTAGCAGAAGTGAAACATAGAATTATTATCCAATTCCCTTGGCATAGATTTGTTGTACAACCTCAGAACATACTCTGAGCTCATACATAATGAGCTATCTCGAAGTGAATTCGTACAAACTGGTATCCATGCCAAGCAACATAGACCATTTGAAATATGAGGCACACATTTTTCACGTCAAGCCTGAAAGCTACGTATCAAAGCACTCAAGTAGTTGCAGTATTTCTTGAATTGTAAGAACCATTTGTCTCAGTACGACACCAACCTTATCAACAGAAGTATGGTCGTATGGGTCATCAGTCAAAATTTGTGATTGGATCGAGGATTTCTTAGTAGGAGAACGCAGCATGTTATCTTGGATGAAGAGTCCTCCACATATATAGAAATAACTTCAAGTGTGCCACACGCAAGTATGTCGGGATCCTTGCTGTTTATGGTGTATACTTATGACCTTATTAGCAACAGACTTTTCGCAGAGCACGCAGTTACCTCTAAGGAAACAGGGGAGGGTGTTACATCTTGCATCACCTCTCAGACCTCCGCGTTTAATCAGCCCTGTTATAAAAGTTTAATGTTGTTGTTGTGGTCTTCAGTCCGAAGACTGGTTTGATGCAGCTCTCCATGCTTCTCTGTCCTCTGCAAGCCTCTTCATTTCCCAGTAACTCTTTGCAACCTATGTCCTTCTGAACCTGCTTACTGCATTCATCTCTTGGTCTCGATTTATACCCCCCACCCTTCCCTCCCGTTCTAATTTGGTGATCCCTTTACGTCTCAGAAAGTGTCCTACCAACCGATCCCTTTTTATAATCAGGTTGTGCAACAAATTTCTTCTCTTCCTAGTTCTCTTCAGTACCTCCTCATTAGTTACGTGATCTACCCATCTAATGTTCAGCTACCTTCTGTAGTACCACATTTCTATTCTCTTCTTGTCTAAACTGTTTATCGTCCATGTTTCACTTTCACATATGGCTGCACTCCAGTCAAATACCTTCAGAACAGACTTTCTAACGCTTGTCTATATACAGTATTAACAAATTTCTTTTCTGCAGAAACACTTTTCTTGCCATTACCAGTCTACATGTTATATTCTCTCTAATTTGGACATCATCAGTTAGTTTGCTGCCCAAATAATAAAACCTATCTTCTACTTTAAGTGTCTCGTTTCCCAACATCCTATCAGCTGATTTAATTTGACTGTGTTCCATTCTTCTTGTCTTGGTTTTATTGCGGTTCGACTTTCAAGATAATGTCCATTCCGTTCAACTGCTCTCCCAAGCACTTTTCCGCTTCTAACAGAACTGCAATGTGTAACACCTCCGTTTATTTTAGCCGACCTGATCTGATCTGGTCGAATAGCAGCCCAATAATTATCATTAATGTGACCGTGTACCTAATGGGGCTGGCAATCGGAATTGACTGCTACGGAAGTTGTTACTTTCCAGTTCGTCCTTCTCAAATGCTGTAATAATGAAATGTCTGGTAACAAGAAAAACACCAACACAGTTTCACTAATTACGAACCTATATTCGTCTCAAAAACACAAAAAGGAGGAGACAGCCACTGCCTCCGTCATACATATCTAATTACGGCTGATCTCAGCACAGCCTTTTTCATTTTTCATTATCGTCACACGTTAATCCATCACTGCAATCCAACACTGCAATCCAACACTGCAATCCAAAAAGATGCTGGCGCGGTAGACATGAAAGCAAAATATCGGCGCTAGAATATCACTAATCACTTTCGTAACAATACTTCTTCACTTTCCCGGTATTATTCTAACACAAAGGGGTTAAACCGCGGCGATGGCAACTCCCTTTGTCGATAAAGCCTCGCATTACAACAACTGGCCTCCACACACCTCTACCCGCAACATGGCACTAGATCAACTCCACACTCGCTCTCGTAACACGACACAATCGATTGTTCGCCCTATCGACCTGTGCCGAGTGCAAATTTATAGTAAGGGCCTCCGGACCCCTTACAAATGCCATCGGCAAACCCCAAAGTTTTTATTTCTTCTACCTGGACTTTAATTCCTAATTGCTTGAGGAAATGTAGTTATTACTCTGAAAAAAACTGCTTAAGCAAATGTAACAGAACAACTTAAGTCCGCTGACACCTCGTAGAGAGTAGAACCCATTTGGACATGATGAATGGCGTCAAAAAGCAGAGCCCCTCCTCAATACCATAACTACCCCACTTCGGTAGGCCAGAGTCACTTGATCTGTAGGATCGATGGCGTTCATGTCGATTACACTTGATTCTCTGATTATGGTATATAACATCTGATGTATGAGAATGTTCCAGTACCGGTCACACTTCTGCCACCTTATGAGACGACCACGAATCCGTAGCCACAGACGATGGAAGCCAACCTCCAGTACCAGCCGCCACTGATGGGTAGTCTAGGGATCTACCAACACCTTTTCAGCCTGGGGCACAAACTGCGTTACACTCCAGCATCGCTTGATTGAGACGGCCTACCGAAACCGCAGGCTAGGATCAGAATTCAGCACATTACAGCATCCGACATCGCCGTCCCTCTGGTGGGACACCACGAGCAGTGACCTGTGAAGGATAGAGTACTTCCAGAACGGCGTGTGAGACACGGAGCGCACCTTCCATAGAATGGTAGTCAGCCAGCCAGCCGGCTTACTCGAAGACACAGGCCTGAGCACAGGGCTGGTGCAGCGCTATACGGCATCCTTGGTCAGTCACCGGATTCAGCAGATTCCTCCTGCTTGTTAAGCCACCAGCCGCCGCCGAAGATACAGCACCGAGAAGTATTCAGAGAAATAAACGAAGCAATACTTAATCCCGTTTTATTGTGTCTGATGACGCTACACAGCTTCCCTGGCCATCATCCAGACCGGGACAGGACGACCCCCACAAATTGGATGTCAGAAGAGCTCCAGCCCAGGACCAACAGGAATTGAAGTGTGATAATTTCGGAACCACTTCCGATTCGGCACACCAGAGTCCGCAGTAGTAACATATGGTGAGTCAGAAAAATTACCATTGTACTTATTCTCAAAGGAATTGTATTTGTTGCTATGTCCAGGACTGACCTGAAGACTGCAAAGTTACTTTCTATAGGCTAAGCAGCCAACTGATGTATTTCAATTTAAGTTGAACAGTTGGCAAGTGTACCTTTTTCCGACAAGCTGCAAAATCTATAATTTAACTAGTCCTAGTACTCCATGTGATAAATTTATACCTGCGAGACGCGTTACATGTGGAAGATATGGCCACACAGTAAACGAATGCTCAGAGTGTCGTTGGACAATGGTTAGGCATAAAGATTAGGTGCAATTGTTCTGATTCGCAAATGCAGTTATTGAAAAGTTTGTGTTTGTAAGTGATACTAGTTTTCTCGAGGGGAAAAAATAATGGAAAAGTGAATTTCATAAACATGGAGTAGACACGGTCAGCTAGTAGAAGTGATATGATAACTGCACTTATCGAGCAAGTTTCCATATTGTTAGAGGTTTTTGAACTACAGGAAGCACTTCATGAATAGCTAAGTCAGCAGTTACAAGCTTTATTGGCAGAACAGCAACCACAATCAGGCCTGAATGAAGTAAAAACTGTAATGAATGTTCCCTCTTCATCAGTGTAGTCTTCAGTCACGTATCTCATAACCCCCTTCTCTGGAATAACATCTTGTGTTTATAAATGATGTGTTAGCCACTACAGAATGAATTAGCAGGTCAGATGGAACATGTTTCTGGGTGGCCAAGTTGCGTATCACGGGTGAAAAATATTCCGCATCACGAAGTTCTTAACAAGGCATACACATTTGAAGAATTGGCAAAGGGTTTAGGGCAATGGTATAGAAAACAAAATAATACACGATTTCTTAGGTAGAAACTCAACAACTTAACACAGAAAGCAAATGAAACCGTTGAATCGTTTTCTGACAGTCTACGTAAGGTAAATGCAACGATGTACGAGCTGACACAGAAGCCAGATGTGGACAGTCTCATGCTCAAAGAGCCAGAGAATAAGCATTAGACGTTTTCATGAGAGGAATTTCCCCAGATTTTTCATGGCAGGTGTGAACGGAAAACCGTCATGATTTAGCCGCAGCACTTTGCCACACCTTTACAAGACACAGATAGTGTCACAAAAATGTGTAGTGAGAGAAAGGTAATTACGACTGGTAAGGAATGTTACCGTTGTGGCCAGCCCGAGTATTTGAAGGCGCGAAGTCGCCAACCACACTGTTAAACACGGCGGGAAACGTTTCCAGTAAACTGCAGTACTGTAAAAACGTATGCAGAGACTGACTGTTGTTTGATAGCTTGGGTGAATAAGAAGGAATAAAATTTTCCAGTGGATACTGGGGCACACATATCGGTTGTGATTCTGGACCTCGAGGACAAGAGGAGACTGTAAGCTCCGAGATACAGACTGCGCACAGTAGTGGATAATAGGATGGAATCCTGAACCACGACGTCAAAACTTGTGATGCGAGATATGTTTTAGCCTCACTCGTGATACGTAACTTAGCCATCCACAAACATGGTTCATCTGTTCTGTTACTACATTCTGCAGTGGCTAACACATCGTTTATAAGCACAATAATGCCCTCTGATGTTTTCCCAGAGAAGGGGGTTATGAGATACGCGGCTGAAGACTACACAGAGGGAACATTCATTTCAGTTTTTACTACATTCAGACCTGATTGTGGTTGCTGTTATGCCAATAAGACTTGTAATTGCTGACGTATCTCTTCCTAGTTTCTAAAACATCTCAGATGCTGGGCACTGGTGCAGCCTCCCAGCGTGGGGTGACCGCCATCTAATCGTCACAAGAAACGACCATGCAGCGTTAGACGATACGCCAGTTTCACAGAAAATAAAGAAAAAGTCATTGCTCGTTACTCAGCCTCCCACTAGCTCTCCGAACAAAATTTAGAACGAGAGTTGGTGGAAAATTCCACAGTCCGCACGTTGGTATAACTGACCAATAGCAAGATGTAATTTTATAAAGAGCACGTCAAACTGTCTCCAGCACAATCGCGTCACAAGCCAGCTTTGAAAGATAAAATTCTATCGACGTTCCCACGCTTCTACAACCATTACCAAGAAAGCTACACTGTATCAGTAAGGCCCACATTCCCTCTCAATTAAACATACATTCATATATCACCGAGCTACCACGATGCTGGTGGAAGATAAAAGGAAATAAAATCAAAAGAGCTGGTTCCCTTCACAATCCCTCTACCAGGCAATCTGTCGAACTAGGTAAAGCCAAGTTAATCATTGCAAATAATAATTTTATGAAAGGCGACTAAGACACATGACTTTGAAGGCAACAACTTTAACTTTTGTTGTCCTATCGTCCTCAGTTGCATGCAATATTATGTTGATAATTATTACTTTGGATTCGTCTATATACAGCTGAATAAAATAAATATTTCATGCTATACGTCTTTCGCTTTTATTGTTTGCAAGGCATCTTCAGTTGCCTGTGATATATACATATTTATGTTTATACAGTTTTGTTTTACATATTTCACGCTATACATGAAGATTATAAAGAGTTGTGGCACTTTCTGCTTTTCTGTGACGAATAAATATTTCATATTTCTACCTGCAAATTTCGTACAAGGTGTTTCCGTGAGCGCGTGTAAAATGTAACAGGATATAGAGAATGCTCCACTGAACAATTTGAGGTAGGGAACCTGGGGTAGGAGAAGCAATCTTAAGGAGGAATGGAAGTAAACTTGTTTACCGCTTTGTCTAGCATTACTGTTTTCCAACTTCTTTACAATTAAAACGCGTGTAAGTCTACGCGCACAGTGCTGTTTATTAACAAGTACATTCTTTGTTTCCTGCAAGGAAACAAGGAAGACGAGACTGATTACAAGGAAGTTGTGATGCAGGTTTTTTTTGCTTTACTTGTCTATAAGGTGCTCCGCTGTCTCGTATTTACATTGTCCCACGACAGAAAGTGCTACGAATCAACAACAGCCTCTTTCTTTGCTCAGATCTATTCAGAGACATACAGTACAATACGATGGAGTGGTACCATTACAGTTTCGCAGAACTTACTGACATGCACCTCGTTTATCCTCATACGTTGCAAAGCTCTCGCTGCTGAAAGGCTGTACAGGGAACGATTTCCTAACAGGCATCATCCGTTAGGACGAGTGTTTATTTCTCTCAGTCGACGAATGCGGGAGACTGGTTCACTGGAAAGAAGAAACGAGCGACCTGGCAACATGAGTACCACTCGCATACCTGATTTCGAAGAGGAGGTGGTGAAACGTGTTGCAGCGGATCCCACTACAAATACTTGCCGAATTTCATGTGGAATGGGCGCTGCCCACAGTACCGTGTGGCGAGTACTCGGCGAACAACAATTACACCCATATCACCCGCAACGAGTCCATTCAATGCTTTTGACTGACTTTACACCAAGGGTCGCATTGTGTCAGTGGTTGCTCCAACAATGGCTTGATTGACCAGGTTTCTTCTAGATCGTGCTGTTTACTGACGAGGCCTCATTTGGTCGTGATGGTATTTCGAACAGCAGGAATAGCGTTGTCTGAGATGAGGAAAAACCCTCACGCTGTAATAGAGTCACAAAATCAAGTACGTTTTGCTGTCAATATCTGAGCCGGCTTTGAAGGCCACAATCTCATTGGGCCATATCTTCTACCTGGCCGTCTGAATGGCCGCCTGTACTTGAGTTTCGTGCAAAGGTTTCTCCTTGGCTGTTCGTGAGAGGATGTGGATACAACATGACGGCACACCGCCTCATTTCAGTGTGGATGTCCGCAACCATCTCAATGCTGTATCGGCTGGTCGCTGGATTAGAAGGGGAGGTCCTGTTACATGTCCTGCGAGGTCACCTGACCTGAATCCCCTTGATTATTTCCTATGAGGTATCTCAAATCACGTATGTATGAGAGCCGAGTGGATATGGAGATGGAATTAGTTTCCAGAACTATAGCTGCCTGTGATGTGATTTGAAACACACCAGGGATATTTGTCAGGGTGCCTCAGAATCTTGTTCGCCGATGTCATGCTTGCATTGAGGTTGATGGCTATCAGTTTCAGCACATTTTGTAAGAAAGAATACAAATCGTAAGTTCAATGATGGTATTTGCAAAAAACTGTAACTAATGTAAATAAAAATGTACCCGACAATGTGATTTTATTTCTATTATCTCCTTAAGCTGGCTCCTTCACCCCAAGGTTCCCTAACTCAAATTGTTCAATGTAGCGTCCTCCATGATCTGTTAAATTTTTGCGCGATCTTACGAAATACCCTGCATGTGTTCATTACCCGTTCTACAGAGGTGCTGCTCCTGATTAGTGCCATACGAAATTTCGTTTGCAAGGGCAGTAGGAAGTGTACGCTCACTTACTTAATGTTATGATTTGTATGTTGTTGCCAACTATCGAATATGTGTTGTGATCTCTCTCTCTCTCTCTCTGTGTATGTATGTTTGTATGTGTTTGTGTGTGTGTGTGTGTGTGTGAACTGTACGTGTTTTAAGATGGTTAGGTGTTTAAACGGATAATTTTTTACCTTATCGTTTCCTTTATTAAGTGTAGCGGAGAGTTTCCGTTCACATCTCCAGCCGTTTATCTTGTGTTCCTTCTCTGCATAGGCTTTCTGGGTATGGTGGCTTCCCGTAGTGGTACAAGGCAATTTGTTGTGTTTATTTCTTGTGATGTGTTGTAATTTGGTATAATGATGGTTTGGTACTCTAAGTGCTCTGGAATTGTGGAATAGCTTGTTTCGTGCTTCCAACACCTAATTTATTCTTTGTTACGTTTTATTAAAATTCTGACACGTTATAGTTAAATCGACTGCATCACAATTCTTACACTCAAATTTGTATGTTCCCAGTCCTTTGTATTTGTCCGTCTGGAGCATAGGCTGGCTAAAGTTTGTTTCGAAAGTTTGCACAGTTTTATATGCAATATGGAGGCCATGTTTTTTTAGTATGTTTGCTACTCAGTGTATTAATTTATGATTTATATACGTAAGTCATAGCGTACCATGTTTTCTATTTCTGTGTGGTGTTGTCAGCGTATATATGTGTTATCTGAATATGTGAATTTGTGGCTTGTGAATTTTCCTGGATTCTGAATATGTCTGACGTTTTGTGTTTATTTTCTATATGTGTTTTAATTTTTGATTCAATCTGTGTACTACATTCGTGTCACACACATTTTTCGTGCTACTAGTGTCTTTTCTCTAACAATATATTGTCCAATGTGGAGCCCCTAAATACAATTCAGATACTAAAAATTTACAACTGTCTTTTAAGGGACTTAACGGATACGTTATGTTACATGGTAATAGACGCGACTTCATAACTGCCATACATCATTCAGATTCGTAAAATAAACTGAGATGAAAGAAAAACATTTAATGAGAAGACTGGAAGAGAAAGTGACGAAACCTACTGCAATCGGAACGAAAATATGTGATCGTTACATTGTAAGTCATCGTGTTACGAACCCTCCCAACAGCTGCAGACAATCTTCTATGAGTTGCCATCTTGCGTATTACGAGGTGCATTCAAGTTCTAAGGCCTCCGATTTTTTTTCTAATTAACTACTCACCCGAAATCGATGAAACTGACGTTACTTCTCGCCGTAATCTCCCTGCAGACGTACACATTTTTCACAACGCTGACGCCATGATTCCATGGCAGCGGCGAAGGCTTCTTTAGGAGTCTGTTTTGACCGTTGGAAAATCGCTGAGGCAATAGCAGCACAGCTGGTGAATGTGCGGCCACGGAGAGTGTCTTTCATTGTTGGAAAAAGCCAAAAGTCACTAGTAGCCAGGTCAGGTGAGTAGGGAGCATGAGGAATCACTTCAAAGTTGTTATCACGAAGAAACTATTGCGTAACGTTAGCTCGATGTGCGGGTGCGTTGTCTTGGTGAAACAGCACACGCGCAGCCCTTCCCGGACGTTTTTGTTGCAGTGCAGGAAGGAATTTGTTCTTCAAAACATTTTCGTAGGATGCACCTGTTACCGTAGTGCCCTTTGGAACGCAATGGTTAAGGATTACGCCCTCGCTGTCCCAGAACATGGACACCATCATTTTTTCAGCACTGGCGGTTACCCGAAATTTTTTTGGTGGCGGTGAATCTGTGTGCTTCCATTGAGCTGACTGGCGCTTTGTTTCTGGATTGAAAAATGGCATCCACGTCTCATCCATTGTCACAACCGACGAAAAGAAAGTCCCATTCATGCTGTCGTTGCGCGTCAACATTGCTTGGCAACATGCCACACGGGCAGCCATGTGGTCGTCCGTCAGCATTTATGGCACCCACCTGGATGACACTTTTCGCATTTTCAGGTCGTCACGCAGGATTGCGTGCACAGAGCCCACAGAAATGCCAACTCTGGAGGCGATCTGTTCAACAGTCATTCGGCGATCCCCCAAAACAATTCTCTCCACTTTCTCGATCATGTCGTCAGACCGGCTTGTGCGAGCCCGAGGTTGTTTCGGTTTGTTGTCACACGATGTTCTGCCTTCATTAAACTGTCACACCCACAAACGCACTTTCGACACATCCATAACTCCATCACCACATGTCTCCTTCAACTGTCGATGAATTTCAATTGGTTTCACACCACGCAAATTCAGAAAACGAATGATTGCACGCTGTTCAAGTAAGGAAAACGTCGCCATTTTAAGTATTTCAAACAGTTCTCATTCTCGCCGCTGGCGGTAAAATTCCATCTGCTGTACGGTGCTGCCATCTCTGGGACGTATTGACAATGAACGCGGCCTCATTTTAAAACAATGTGCATGTTTCTATCTCTTTCCAGTCCGGAGAAAAAAAGTCGGAGGCCTTAGAACTTGAATGCACCTCGTAATAACCACTTCAACTGTATTTAGTCCTTTATTATTCGATCGCTACTGGTTTTGTGGCACTAAAAGTCACATCTTCAGGTACGACTAAAACATTAGAGAGGAAAAATTTGGAACCATTTTAACCAGTATTCTTTGTCCGTCAGAACGGTGGTTATTCTATGACATACCGCCTTTTAGCGGTGTTTGTTCTGACGCACATCGAGTGTTGCGTAAAAAGGTTCCGATCTTTTCTGCTCTAATGTTTTAGCCATATGTTCAGCAGAAAACGTGGCTTTTAGTGCCACGTAACCGGTAGTGATCCAATAACAAAGGATTAAATACAGCTGAAGGGGTTCTTAACATCCAAGATGACCTCCCAAGGACGCCACGTGCAGTGAAGAGCGCGTGGGCGGCCGCGCAAGGCTAAAAACAAAGGATGAGTCGAGAGTAATTAATGAATATGTAATTAATGAATATGACATCAGGCGACAAATCGGTACCTTCTTCCAAGGATCAAGCCATTGCTGTCCCCATAATTTTATTTGGAAGTGTCTAAAGATTCAGCTGCGAATTAACGCATCTACATAATTACAGAAACGAAAGAAACCCTGTAATAATAAT
Organism: Schistocerca nitens; assembly: GCF_023898315.1. Taxonomy (NCBI): domain Eukaryota; kingdom Metazoa; phylum Arthropoda; class Insecta; order Orthoptera; family Acrididae; genus Schistocerca; species Schistocerca nitens. The sequence continues at coordinate 277,166,502 of NC_064618.1, read as the reverse complement.
TCCCCGCGTACAGATGAACCGAAATCCGTAAACAATCTCGGCTGCCGTCATTTTGAGAGGAATTAGTAAATTGTTCAGAATGACAGCGGCCGTTAAAAAGATTCAAGTTCAAACGGAGCAACTTCTTCGCCTTGAGGCGCGCAAGAATAGAGAACGTTCCGCCCTCCCAACGGCCGAGGATACGCAAGGTTAGAAAACTCGTGAGGCAAAATGGGAGCGACCAGGTCTATGGCGCAGAAGGCGACAGCTAGCAGCTTGACCACCTAGTAAGCTGGCAAGAGAACAACGTTTCTCATCCATAGACACACTAGTTTGAGGCGCTGACTAGCTAACAAAAGCCCTCAGCATCGGCGTTCCACCTATTCTCGAACGTCTTCTTGGACGGTCCACTAGGTGGCGTCTTGCCGGCGACCACCTACTGTCCATCGGTACTCTCCGCCACGCGACGGTAGATATATGTGTGATTTCCTAAGGTACCAAACTAAAACGCCCTGCTTAAGTCGGCAGGACAGAACGGGTAGTTGGAATTGTAGAAAGGGGCTAAAAGAGGGCTGTCAGTTACACTCAAACACATGTAACTTTATTTAGTTGTCCAAACAATACTTGAACTTAGTAATCGGCTGAATAGGCCACACTATCTTCTGCCTTAAGGGCACAAACACTGAAATTTTAAAACGGCTGAAAGCCATTAACTTAAAATTCAGACTCAAAACAGAGTATTTAGACGGCAGAAGGCCTCACGTAAATAAGTTCTATAACTTGGCTGAAGGCCCAACAAATCTAACACTTTAAAAGCAAACAAGTTTAATTTCAAGACGGCTGAGGGCCCATGAATTAAGACTGCAGGTAAAATTAATTTAATAAAAAAACAAGGCAGAAGGCCTTATCTACAATTAAGCTGAAGGTCCCACACAGTCTGATACTTGAAAGACAAGAACTTTAATTTAAAATCGGCTGAAGGTCGATTACTTAAAACAACTAAAATAATTTTTAGTAGGCGGAAGGCCCAAAGCTTTATTTTTAAACAATATTTTACACAGGCTGAAGGCCCAAACAATCTAAGATTTAACAAGTAAGGAATTTAAATGTTAAAGCGGCTGAAGGCCCATTATTTAAAACCCAACTGAAAGCATAAAAATTCAAACCATCGGCTATAAACCATTAAAATACACAATCAAACGCCAATAAGAAAAGGCAGTACAGCCAGCGGCGCCCAGAAGTCTCCGGGGTCGGTCAGCATTTGACATACTAACGTTCGCTCAGAGGAGACAGGTAGTCCGCCCAAACAAGAGACAGTCAACAGACCCACCGACAAGACGACTTACTTTCCACCCTACCAGTGCACAAGGAACTCCAAAGCCAAATCGTAACAGGCGTAGCCGCCCACAACGAAGTATACATAAGCTGTCAAAACTACACTCACGAGTTGGACAGCGACAACACGGTGAGGAAAGGTCACTGCCTGAATTTTACGTCAGCGGCCGGGGCAGGTAACAGGAACGCTAAAGGCCACCGAATAGAAAATTCCGCTGGTGCACTTGGACTTCAAATAAACAAAATACAGTTAAACTCCAATGGATGGTGGCCAAGCTTTCGCCAACTCGCACACTCGCTGTTCCTCACGGGAATACCACCAACAGCCAACCATGAAAACCAATGGCACAATGTGAACAGACTGGATTCGGTAATTAAATCACCACTCAACTTTGATGTCCCGGGTTGGTGAGCCACGAACCTCTTAGCAATCGAAACAGATCCCACACACTCCGACACTGCCTAGAGACTACCAACGGGCCTGGCCCACTGCGCCGCGCGGAGATTTCCTGGCTGATACACACCAACTAACCGACTGCCCAGAGCCAGTACTCCGACAACATTTAAAATAACTTGTCAGTCAAAATCACATAAACTACACACGGTTTCACGAACACTTTCACGAAGAACTAGACAATGCTAACGGCAGTGACTGTACAATAACAGGGACGAATCATGAGTCGGCACACACAGCCAACTCATAAGCGATCGCCGGCCAAGACGACCGACCGACGACCAACCGAAGTCGCCCCCACTCCAATCATGTGTGTCGGCAACCGTCAGGCGAGTCGTGGCAGTCCGAACCTCACTGCTACCGCGCCCCGACTGAACTTCTGCCACATGCCAATTCACAGACTGCAGAGTCCGAACTAACTGCTGGCACGATCCAACAGGCTGGTCGACACACGACGACCGGGAAGTAATAGCAGTCCAGCAAAGATAACATGGAAGGGCTAATATCGATAAGCGCTGCTGCTGTCGCACCGGCCGGAGTCTGGAACCGCGCGACCGCTACGGTCGCAGGTTCGAATCCTGCCTCGGGCATGGATGTGTGTGATGTCCTTAGGTTAGTTAGGTTTAAGCAGTTCTAAGTTCTAGGGGACTGATGACCTCAGTAGTTAAGTCCCATAGTGCTCAGAGCCGCCCGCATCTCGTGGTCGTGCGGTAGCGTTCTCGCTTCCCACGCCCGGGTTCCCGGGTTCGATTCCCGGCGGGGTCAGGGATTTTCTCTGCCTCGTGATGGCTGGGTGTTGTGTGCTGTCCTTAGCTTAGTTAGGTTTAAGTAGTTCTAAGTTCTAGGGGACTTATGACCACAGCAGTTGCGTCCCATAGTGCTCAGAGCCATTTGAACCATTTTTGAATTAGTGGCTTCCATCAAGTAGGGTTATAATGCATGCCTTTCAAAGGACTGATAGTGGGTAAAATAATAAATGAGATCCCTATAGCCTATCGATATTTATCTCATCCGCAAACTGAATCAAGCTATTTTCATTCAGACCACCTCGGATACGGAAACCGTGGCAGTCCATTTAGGTGTCCCACCGCAACATGTTCTGGAATCCATGAAAGACAGATAACGATAATACTCCTTCCAAATCGTCAATAACTACTCTTATATGACAAACATGTATGTCATGTAATCTTTTGACAATAACCTATAACGATGAGTATGCCTTACTTACAGTGGTATTTCAGGTTAGAGAACTTTCTTGAGTTGATCGAGGGACACTAGCGCTTATCTTGATATTAGTTGCGCAAGATTGTTGTTCAGACATTATTTTTAGGTAACATTTATATCTAAACTCATGCTCATAAATTAAGGATAATTGCAGAATGTGGTGCTACACAACGTGGCCCTACACAAAATATGGTTCAAATGGCTCTGAGCACTATGGGACTTAACATCTTAGGTCATCAGTCCCCTAGAACTTAGAACTACTTAAACCTAAGTAACGTAAGGACATCACACAAATCCATGCCCGAGGCAGGATTCGAACCTGCGACCGAAGCAATCCCGTGGTTCCGGACTGCAGCGCCTAGAACTGCACGGCCAACGCGGCCGGCGGCACTACACAAAACTGGCGCTAATAGCATAGGCACATAGGGTGAAACGTCACAGGTTTACGCTTCATTTAACTGGCTGATTAATTTCTACATGTTTAATAATTCATTTTACGCCGAGAGCGTCCTTTCAATGTTTCGTCTAGCTAATTAACCTCTGGATTCAAAAATGCTTCCGTGTATATTTTTTCTTCTGTTGGTGTCACACCTCCTCTCTCATCCTTTGATCCCGTGATGTATGTGGATGGATAAATGTAATTATGCATGGAATATATAATACTCTGGGTTAGTCAAAGATGGTAGCAGTAGGGTAGTTTAGCACCAACATAACGTGAGCAGATTCGGCAGAGAGTTCGTGATTCCGAAGATAGTGGGGATGAGCAGGGCAGTGTTTTTGAACGGTTGGCGGTTGGTCCTGGAACGCGCCGTGTTAGGACACGCTGGGGCCGCCGACTGAACAAGACGGACGCATGGGTGCGGCGCTCGTCATTGATGGTGAGAAAAGTTATTCATAATGTAGGTTTTTTGGGGTAACATTGATTATGAAGCATGTTCGGGTGTGAATTAATTCCTGGAAACGTTCAGCGATATTTTATTTGTAGAAATTTTTTAGATTAATGTGTTTCAACTAGCGGACTTGGGCGCGAGGTGATTGAGGGCATGAACCAACGGTTCTTGTTCTTAGGCCAATAGCGGATAGGTTCATTAATGTTTCATTTGTTGCATAGTTTCGTTCTGGATATAAGCAATATAAATTTTTCATGATTCAACGGTTTATTTTACTCGTTCCTTTGTTGTCGAACTTGGCCACGTGTTGCCAGCATTCATAGCGGAAGTCACTGGATTTGCCATTCGTTAATCATAGTATGAATAATGTGGAGACATGAAGCCTGGGCTGGTTTGCTCACGTTGTATTGCGGTTGCATAATACGCGGTTTCAGCATGAACTTATCTGCATGGTACTGCATGTGTAGTAACACAAGTAATGTTTGAGAGAGTGAAAGATAATATCCTTCCCTACTCCGCGCGTTAAATAGGTGTGACCATAACTATATGGTGTTAAGAGGCCACCATTCAGTAACATTCATTTTCACCCATTTTAATCATTAGTTGATGTAACTGGCGACTAAGTGTTGTCTATGTTTCCGGTTTGACGAGATGCAAGAGAGAGTGAATAGATTTCATGTATGTTTTGTTACAAGGAGTAATAGTTTCCTTAAATGTTTTGTCACAGAGAGTAATGGTTATCTTAAATGTTTTGTCACAGAGAGTAATAGCTTTCTTAAATATTATCGAAATAAATCAGAATGATAATTGAAATTCTCTCTTAGCGTTATTTAGTATCCTTCATCCATACCGCCGGCCGGGGTGGCCGAGCGGTTCTAGGCGCTACAGTCTGGAACCGCGCGACCGCTACGGTCGCAGGTTCGAATCCTGCCTCGGGCATGGGTGTGTGCGATGTCCTTAGGTTAGTTAGGTTTAAGTAGTTCTAAGTCCTAGGGGACTGATGACCTCAGAAGTTAAGTCCCATAGCTCTCAGAGCCATTTGAACCATTTGAATCATCCAGACCACAGAGATAATGACTATATTCTATGAATTTTCAATCCAGGCATATCCATTGTATGCATTACGCACTTCATGCGATTAACTGAATTCATAGTAATGTGCAGGTATTGTTCCATGGCCATTAACCGATGTTGCGTTATCCGTTGTTTCATTTTTAAATTAAAATACTATCTTTTCTAGGGTGTTTGATTACCCATATCTCAATTTATCGGGCCTAATTGAAAGAATTAGTCACATAGCGGTAGAAATGGGAACCATGGAGCACTGCGTCCGCTTATATTAAAGGGAGATACTTTTTACATGAAAATTAAGCAGCTTAACAAACAAGAGGTAGACTTTCAAGGAAACACACACGACACGGATCTGTAAGTCCACGGTATTGGCGATAAATTGAGAAAACCATCCCGAAACACATGTGCTACAGAACGCCATTGTTTCCTGCGCACATACCCCGACATCAATATGGGATATGATCACCATGCACACGTACACAGGCCGCACGCCAGATGAAAACCCGGCGAGAATCACTGTTCAGACTATATCTGGACTCGTCCGTGAACATAATCTCGGATCACTGTTCCAATGACCACGTACTGTGTTCTTGACAATAAGCTTTACGGGCTCTCCTGTGACCAGGGGTCAGTGGAATGCACCTTCCACGTCTCCGGGTGAAAAAACGATGTCTGTTCAGTCATTTGTAGACTGTGTAGACTGTGTGTCTCGACACAACAGTTCCAGTGACTGCGGTTAGGTCCCGAGCAAGGCTACCTGCGGTACTCCGTAGCCGTCTGCGGGCACTGATAGTGAGATATCGGTCTTCTTGTGGGGTTGTACACTGTGGACGTCCCGTACTGTGGCGCCTGGACACGTTTTCTGTCAGCTGGAATCGTTGCCATAATCTTGAGATCGCACTTTGTGGCACACGGAGAGCCAGTGCCACGATCTGCTATGTTTGACCAGCCTCCAGTCGCCCTAGTATTCTACCCCTCATAACGTCATCAGTACATGTTCCTTGAGCCACTTTCAACACACAGTCACCATTAGCACGTCTGGAAACGTCGGCACACTTACTCGCAGCACCGTACTCTGACACACACCAACACACCTCGTCAAATGCACCGCCTGGTCATACCCCGAGGTGATTTAAACGCGCAAACCGCTCACCAGAGCGTTGTTTCACCATGTATGAGCATTATCCTTAAATTATGAGCATGAGTGATATTCCGCGAGCCGCTGTACGACGCATGGTGAATGTTTTGTACTTTTTACTAATTATTATTAATGCAAGCCATTCCATTCGTGAATGGGGTGGAGATAAATTCTGTATGGATCAATATGCGCCAGAATCTCTCTTATTTCTTAACCTCACGGCGCGAGATATACGATGGACCCAACAACTTCGTTTCTGTCTTCCGTTAATAGCACTTCTCCAAATTTACATGGCAGGTTTTCGTGAGATGTAAGTTCTCTTAGCATCCATGCTTTCTGGCGTTCTTTATAGGTGAACTGCCTTTTACCAGAACCCCCCCAAAAAGTCAAGTCTTCTACTTCCATCCTCTACTACGAAGGGCGTCCAATAAGTAACGAAACAAATTTTTTTCTGAAAGCAGATTGGTTTTATTCAGGATTCCAATACACCATATAATTCACTACTCGTTTGACTACAAAACGCTGTTTTTCAACATAATCTCCGTTCAATGCAATGTCCTTACCCACCTTACTAGGACATCCCTTATGCCCGTATGACACCACTCTACTGGTCGACGTCGGAACCAACGTCTTGCTGCGTCAATAACGTCCCCATCGTCCAAGTATTGCGTCTCGTGGAGTGCATCCCTCATTGGGCCCAACAAAGTCGGAAGGGACGAGATCCGGGCTGTAGGATGGATGAGGCAGGTTTGCCCGACCTTGTTGCGATGATGATAGACGCCTCGCCCAACGACTCATCATGCTTTTGTTCTCTGCAAGATCGCCTATGATTATTTACAATATTGTGGTTTTCTGTCAAAAGAAATACATTGACAGCTCTATGCTTGGAACGCACCTCCGCTAACAGACGCCATTCTGAAGGCTCCATATAGCGCTGACACACATCGGACCTTCAGGAAACTGTAAGGATTGAAGGGGGAATATCCCACCACGTCCCTCAAGAAATTCCGCATTCTTTCAATCGAAGTTGGTTGAGAAAAAAAAAGTGTAGCGTTGCTTATTGAACGCCCTTCGTATACAGGGTGAGTCACCTAACGTTACCGCTGGATATATTTCGTAAACCACATCAAATACTGACGAACCGATTCCACATACCGAACGTGAGGAGAGGGGCTAGTGTAATTGTTTAATACAAACCATACAAAAATGCACGGAAGTATGTTTTTTTAACACAAACCTACGTTTTTCTGAATGGAACCCCGTTAGTTTTGTTAGCACATCTGAACATATAAACAAATACGTAATCATTGCCGTTTGTTGCATTGTAAAATGTTAATTACATCCGGAGATATTGTAACCTAAAGTTGACGCTTTAGTACCACTCCTCCGCTGTTCGATCGTGTGTATCGGAGAGCACCGAATTACGTAGGGATCCAAAGGGAACGGTGATGGACCTTAGGTACAGAAGAGACTGGAACAGCACATTACGTCCACATGCTAACACCTTTTTATTGGTCTTTTTCACTGACGCACATGTACATTACCATGAGGGGTGAGGTACACGTACACACGTGGTTTCCGTTTTCAATTACGGAGTGGAATAGCGTGTGTCCCGACATGTCAGGCCAATAGATGTTCAATGTGGTGGCCATCATTTGCTGCACACAATTGCAATCTCTGGCGTAATGAATGTCGTACACGCCACAGTACATCTGGTGTAATGTCGCCGCAGTCTACCACAACACGTTGTTTCATACCCTCTGGGGTTGTAGGCACATCACGGTACACATTCTCCTTTAACGTACCCCACAGAAAGAAGTCCAGAGGTGTAAGATCAGGAGAACGGGCTGGCCAATTTATGCGTCCTCCGCGTCCTATGAAACGCCCGTCGAACATCCAGTCAAGGGTCAGCCTAGTGTTAATTGCGGAATGTGCAGGTGCACCATCATGCTAATACCACATACGTCGACGCGTTTCCAGTGGGACATTTTCGAGCAACGTTGGCAGATCATTCTGTAGAAACGCGATGTATGTTGCAGTGCTCTCCGACACACACGATCGAACAGCGGAGGAGTGGTACTCAAGCGTCAACTTTAGGTTACAATATCTCCGGATGTAATTAACATTTTACAGTGCAGCAAACGGCAATGATTACGTATTTGTTTATATGTTCAGATGTGCTAACAAAACTAACGTGGTTCCATTTAAAAAAACGTAGGTTTGTGTTAAAAAAACATACTTCCGTGCATTTTTGTATGGTTTGTATTAAACAATTACACTAGCCCCTCTCCTCACGTTCGGTCTGTGGAATCGGTTCGTCAGTATTTGATGTGGTTTACGAAATATATCCAGCGGTAACGTTAGGTGACTCACCCTGTTTATGCCAAGTGTAGTGGAAACATGCACAAAATCCTCTTCGGTATTCGACATGCAGGTTTGTAGGTCCGGTCTGGTTGCTTTAGGGACAGAACCGCTCATAGCTGGAGGTTCGCAGCGCAGCTGCCTTGGGCTGCCAGCGATTCGCATGGAATCCACGGAAGAGCGCCTGCAATGCGTGGCGCTGCGCAGAGGGCCGCGGAGCTCTGGAATGCACTTGCTGGAGAGGCCCCCAGACGGGCTGGAACTGAATGGAGTAGCTACTGCTACTGCTTGTCTGCCCGTCGTGGCCTGCAATTCGTGCTACTAAATTCCACTTGACGTTATTAAGTGATGCGCCAGAACAGTCTCATATTTGCAAGTCAACACCTTTTATCTGCTCCCTCCTGTTTCCCAGTATCTTCCGCAGGAAAAGTTTTAATACAGGTATTAATAATGAAACTGATAAAAAAGAAACTTTGTAGATACTTAGGTGCCCAACACTCTTTCTAGGCCAACTGATGCATGCTGATCCATAGCATGCAAACTATTCGTCTCTATTAACCATCGCCTTTGATAGTATGTACGATGTGATTCATGTGTGCGCAACATAGACACGGATCCAGAAAAAATGGCTCTGAGCACTATGGGACTCAACTGCTGTGGTCATCAGTCCCCTAGAACTTAGAACTACTTAAACCTAACTAACCTAAGGACATCACACACACCCATGCCCGATGCAGGATTCGAACCTGCGACCGTAGCAGCAGCGCGGCTCCGGACTAGAGCGCCTAGAACCGCACGGCCACCGCGACCGGCACACGGATCCAGACTCCGGTTCTAGGGGAGGTGGCGTTTACACATTTTGATACTGCCTCACCATCCCCCCCCCCCCCATAAAACTTTAATGTGTCACATATGCATTCGATAATGATAATAATAAAATTTAGGGACTTCCTAAAGTATCTCACACATATTGTCCCACGCTAAGACCATTGCACAACAAGCCCTGAAAGTTATTTCGAGTAGTTAGTTCATGAGCCCAAGCGAATAGTAAACGATTGTGAAAACACTCTTGACCTCTTAGCAACAAATAATCCTGAGTTAATAACGAGCATCAAAACCGGTACAGGGATTAGTGAACACAGTGTGATCGTAGCGAGATTGAATATTGTAATCCCCAAATCCTCCAAAAATAAGCGAAAAATATACCTGTTCAAAAAAGCAGATAAAAATTCACTTGACGCCTTCCTGAGAGACAATCTCCACTCATTCCAAATTAATAATATAAGTATAGACCAAATGTGGCTTGAATTCAAAGAAGCAATTGAGGGATTTATACCAAATAACAAACGGCGGAGCTGATCCTCCTTGGTACACAAAACGGGTTTTAACACTGTTGCAGGAACAACTAAACAAACATGCCAAATCTAAACAGACGCAAAATCCCCAAGACTGGCGATCTTTTACAGAAGCTCGAAATTTAGCGCGCACTTCAATGCGAGATGCTGATAACAGTTTCCACAACGAAAGTTTGTCTAGAAACCTGGCAGAAAATCCAGAGATTCTGGTCGTATGTGAAGTATGTTAGCAGCAAGAAACAATCAATGCCTTCTCTGCGCGATAGCAATGGAGATACTATGGAAGACAGTGCTTCCAAAGAAAAGTTACTAAACGCAGCATTCAGAAGAGCCTTCACAAAAGAAGACGAAGTAAGTATTCCACAATTGGAATCTAGAACAGCTGCCAACATGCGTAACGTAGAAGTAAATATCCACGGAGTGGTGAAGCAACTTAAATCACTTAATAAAAGCAAGTCTTCTGATCCAGACTGTATACAAATTAGGTTCCTTTCGGTTCCTTTAGGAGTATGCTGATGCATTAGCTCCATACTTAACAATCATATACAACCGTTCGCTCGACGAAAGAGCCGTACCCAAAGACTGGAAAGTTGCACAGGTCACACCAATATTCAAGGAAGGTAGTAGGAGTAATCCATTAAATTACAGGCCCATATCGTTAACGTCGATATGCAGCAGTATTTTAGAACAACTAGCTCTTTATTCACATGAAGTGTTGAGTGCTATTGACAAGGGATTTTAGATCGATTCCGTATTTCTGGATTTCCGGAAGGCTTTTGATAGTGTACCATACAAGCGGCTTGTAGTGAAATTGCGTGCTTATGGAAGATCGTCTCAGTTATGTGACTGGATCTGTGATTTACTGTCAGAGAGGTCACAGTTCGTAGTAATTGACGGAAAGTCATCGACTAAAACAGAAGTGTTTTCTGGCGTTCCCCAAGGTAGTGTTATAGGCCCTTTGCTGTTCTTTATGTATATAAACGATTTGGGAGACAATCTGAGCAGCCGTCTTAGTTTGTTTGCAGATGACGCTTTCGTTTATTGACTAATAAAGTCATCAGAAGATCAAAACAAATTGCAAATCGATTTAGAAAAGATATCTGAATGGTGCGAAAATTGGCAGTTGACCCCAAATAACGAAAAGTGTGAGGTCATCCACATGAGTGCTAAAAGGAATTCGTTAAAATTCGGTTACACGATAAATCAGTCTAATCTAAAAGCCGTAAATTCAACTAAATACTTAGGTATTACAATTACGAACAACTAAAATTGGAAGGAACACATAGAAAATGTTGTGGCGAAAGCTAACCGAAGAAGGCGTGCCGGTCCCCTTATTCCACCTCAGTTATACTATGTCGTCGATTGCTGCGCAAACACTGTCTCCACGTAGGCGTACACCATTATTACTCACGCAGACATTGGTGTTACATTTGTCTGGTATGAGACGTTTCCGGGGGAGAGGTCCACTGTGGGTCGAACCGCACAATAACCCTGGGTTCATTGTGGGGAGGGGGTGAGGTGGGTGGACTGCTGCGGCCTGTTGTGGGTTTGTGAACCACTGAGGTCTACTGTGGGACGAAGCCTTTCCATCGTTGCTAGGTTCCCAGTTCAATACACAATACACACACAACACCTCTCTAGGACGACAACATAAGCATCGCTCCCAACTGGTCGTGGCCCAGTTCTACTACTTGTACTGCAGTATCCAGATTAGGCACTTCGAGACCAGTGACTCAGGAATTGTATATACTGAAGAGATTTCTTATTTGCATGTCGCTCTTAGCTTGCGACACATATGTGTTAATATCAAAATGAAGTATTTTGTTGTTCATTTCGTAAAACTCTCAATACGCTTTGTTTGAATGTTGTCTAGCGATCCGAGAAGACAGGCTTCATAGACCCCACATATTTGACCCTAAGTACACACCAAAGAAAGTTTTGCGTCACCTCGATTCCAAGAGTTCCGGAACCTGTACAGAAAATTGGAATAGAGATCAATGTAAACATCAACTCCTCCCTTTTTACCGCTCATGAAAATCACATGTTGCTTGTTGTACCACTATACAGCGAGATCTTCAGAGGTGGAGGTCCAGACCGCTGTACACACCGATACCTCTGATACCCAGAAGAATGTCCTCTCGCATTGATGCATACTATCCACAAGTTCATCAAGACACTGTTGGTAAAGATTGTCCCACTCCTCAACGGCGATTCGGCATAGATCCCTCAGAGTGGGTGGTGGGCGCATCGTCCAAAAACAGCCCTTTCCCAGGTATATTCGATAGGGTTCATGTCTGGAGAACATGCTGGCCACTCTAATAGAGCAATGTTGTTATCCTGAAGGAAGTCATTCACAAGAAGTGCACAATGGGGGCGCGAATTGTCGTCCATGAAGACGAATGCTTCGCCAATATGCTGCCGATGTGGTTGCACTATCAGTCGGAGGATGGCATTGACGTATCTTACAGCCGTTATGGCGCCTTCCGTGACCACCAGCGCCGTACGTCGGCGCCACATAATGCCACCCCAAAACATCAGGGAACCTCTACCTTGCTGCACTCGCTGAACAGTGTGTCTAAGGCGTTCAGCCTGATCAGGTTGCCTTCAAAAAACGTCTCCGACGATTGTCTGGTTGAAGGCATATGCGACACTCATCGGTGTAGAGAACGTGATGCCAATCCTGAGCGGTCCATTCGGTATGTTGTTGGACCCATCTGTACCGCGCTGCATAGTGCCGTGATTGCTAAGATAGACCTCGCCATGGGCTTCGGGAGTGAAGTTGCGCATCATGCCGCCTATTGTACACTATTTTAATCGTAACACGACGTCCTGTGGCTGCACGAAAAGCATTATTCAACATTGTGGCGTTGCTATCAGGGTTCCTCTGACCCATAATCCGTAGGTAGCGGTCATACACTGCAGTAGTAGCCATTGGGCGCCTGAGCGAGGCATGTCATCGACAGTTCCTGTCTCTCTGTGTCTCCTCCGTGTCCATAGAACATCACTCCGAGACGCCTGTATACTTCCCTTTTTGAGAGCCCTTCCTGGAACAAAGTAACAATGCGAACACGATCGAACCGCTGTTTTGTCCGCCTAGGCATGGTTGAACTACAGATAACACGAGCCGTGTACCTCCTTCCTGGTTTAATAAGTGGAACTGATCGGCTGTCGGACCCACTCCGTCTAATAGGTGTTGCTCATGCATAGTTGCTTGGATCTTTGGGCGGGTTTGGTGACATCTCTGAACAGTCAAAGGGACTGTGTCTGTGATACACTATCCAAAGTCAACGTCTATATTGAGGAGTTCTGGGAACCGAATGTTACAAAACTTTTTTGATGTGTGTATTTCACGTCGAAGCAGGATTAAACAGACAGAACATCTGGGTGGAGAGTGAGGTATTCCAATTGAACGAATGGTTAACGTTCATACCGTTAATAGTGGAGACTTGGTGACTGTGTTGAAAAATAGTGCTACGTGTCTGTTTCACTTTGAAGTGTGTTGGAGCGTTCAATAAATGTTACTTAGGGTGCCATAGTAATGTGCGGCCTACATTTTGAAGTCCTCTCTTAGCAATGAATTGAGTAAAACTTTTAATCCAAAATAATAATAATGTTTTACATCAGTGCTCAGTACATACCTTTAGGTAGGGTTTCCACTCGTCCGGATTTTTGCAGAACAGTCTGTTTTTTTCCAAAATGGCCCGCTGTCCCGAACCGCTTCTTGGGGACTCTCAAATGTCTCCCATTTTTGTGATTGCGCTTGGTTTAACCATTTCACATTTCCGGATGTTTTATTTGCAATTTAATGCACATTGCAGAGGTACATATAGGAGGACACGCCACTTGTACAATTTGTTCTGGAATCTTTATTTACCGTTCTTTCTGCACTGTTGGTAGTAACGATTCATATAAACGGCTTCATCATTCCAAAGTGAAAGTGTAATTTGAACGACAATATAAGCAATGAGTTAGCATTTTTAATCACTGGCAGTGAAGAAACTGTAGAACGTACGTTGTGCAAATCAAACTTTGCTATTCGATATGGTGGAAGCTCCGATAACGTGAATCAGGTTAAGACGAAAAACATCGCATGAGTGTTCAAAACTAAATGAACTTCTTAATTAAAAACAAATGTGAAAAAATACGGAGCCAGTGAAGCAGAAGAACTGTTAAGTCATTTGGAATCATCTGAGTGCATGATGCAAGGATAAACTTCAATTCAATTAACTTTTGCCAGTATAAAGTGTCGCGTTTTTTTTTCAGCAATTGAGCCAGTTCCTGTAACGTTTTAATATGTCCCGTTTTCATTAATAAAAATGAAATGGACACCTACTCCAGCAGAACTTCCAAGAAATTATAACTGAGAGAAACGCAACATTTGAAGTGGATTCATCAAAAAATTTGAGACATAAGAATTTACACTTTGTGAAATCGAAGTGTGGATTGCACCATTAAAAGTATTTAGGTTAGGGCTACGATTGTGAGCACAGGTCTGCAGACTATGGCTGTGCGAGCCACTATTTGGATCAGTCATTTCTGACATTTCTGCTAATGCTCGGGAAATCAGTGTTTCCGTTATTTTTTTCTCCCTACAGACCTTCCCGTTTTTTTTCTCACTTTCCTATGGATATAGACCGAGATGACGAAAATTATGGGATAGCTCCTAATATTGTGGCAGACCTTTTTTTGTCCGGCTTAGGGCAGCAACGTGGTATAGACTAAACAAGACGTTGGAAGTCCCCTGAAGAAATATTGAGACAATCTGCCTCTACAGCTGTCCATAATTGCGAAAGAGAAGTCTGTGAAGGATTTTGTGCACGAACTTACCTCTTGATTGCATCTCATGAATGTTAGATGGGATTTAGGTCGGGCGAGCTGGGTGGCCAAAAATTCCCTCGAATTGTCTACAATGTTCTTTAAACCAATCGCAATCAATCGTGGCCCTCTGACATGGCGCATTGGCATCCTAAAAAATTCCATCGTTGTTTGAGAAAGTGAACGCCATGAATGGCTGCAAATGGTCTCCAAGTAGCCGAACATAGCCATTTCCAGTTAATGATCTACTGAGTAAATTCAGTTTAAACACAGCCTACAGAGCCGGCCGCTGTGGCCGAGCGGTTCTAGGCGCTTCAGTCCAGAACAGCCCTGCTGCTACGGTCGCAGGTTCGAATCATGCCTCGGGCATGGATGCGTGTTATGTCCTTATGTTAGTTAGTTTTAAGTAGTTCTATGTCTAGGGGACTGATGACCTCAGATGTTAAGTCCCATAGTGCTTAGAGCCATTTAAACCAACAGCCCACAACATTATGGAGCCGCCAACAGCTTAATACAGTGCCTTGTTGATAACTTGGGTCCATGGTTTCGTTGGGTGTGCACCACACTTGAACCCTACCGTCGGCTCTTATGAACCGAAATCGGAACTAACCTGGCGAGCCCGCGGTTTTCCAGGGGCCTAGGGTTCAACCGATGTGGGTACGAGCGCAGGAGAGAAGCTGCAGGGGATGTCATGCTGTTAGAAAATGCACTAGCGTCTGTCGTCGGCTGCCATAACTCATTAACGCCAAATTCCGTCTCATTGTCCTACCGGATACATTCATCGTACCTCGCACAGTGATTTCTGCCTTTATTTGACGCAGTTGCTTGTCTTCTGGCACTTCTCCCGGTGGTTAAGTGAAGGCCGTCGGTCATGCGTTGTCCCTAATGACGGAAATTCGGTATTTTCGGCACCCTCTTGACGCTGTGGATCTCGGAATGTTGAATTTCCTATCAATTTTCGAAATGCAATGTCCCCTGCTTCTAGCTTTAACTACCATTTCGCGTCCAAGTCTGTTAATTTCCGTCGTACGACAATAGTCACATGGGGAAACTTTTCACGTGAATCTCCTGAGAGCAAATAATTGCTCCATTAATGCACTGCCCTTTTATGACTTGTGTACTACCGCCATCTGTATATGTGCATACCGATAGCCCAAGGCGTTTGTCAGCTCAGCGTAGATGTAGACCTCCAACGGTTCTGCCTGTGGACTGTCGAACCGTGACGGATCTGTTGTCGGCAGCAGTGTCGATCAGCCTGCAAATGAACGCCTGCACCTGGCTCTCCGCAGGCGGGCAGGGCGTACGATAAACGTAGCTTGTGATTTCTAGAATTCCTTTCCATTTTGTGGATGCTTTTTTTTTTCTCAACACTTCGTTCTCCTAAAGTTAGCTGCGAAATTTCGAAATTGATACAGACAAAAATATGAGAAGTCTTTACTGAAACTTATGTTGGGACGATGGTGGGTTCCCACGCCTTCCCCTCCCATCCTGTGATCCGCGCCCCTGTTACACTGTGATGAGGCAAAAGGAAAACAACTGGTAGTTTCACTACAGCATTTATTTCGGCTGTTACTGCACGGGATACTAAATGAAATGACGTAAAGTATAATACTCATATAAAATACACTAATGGCCATCAAAATTGCTACACCAAGAAGAAATGCAGATGATAAATAAGTATTCATTGGACAAATACATTATACTAGAACAGACATGTGATTTCTTTTTTACGCAATTTGGGTGCATAGATCCTGAGAAATCAGTACCCAGAACAACCACCTCTGGCCGTAATAACGGCCTTGATACGCCTGGGCATTGAGTCAAACAGAGCTTGGATGGCGTGTACAGGTACAGCTGCCCATGCAGCTTCAACACGATACCACAGTTCATCAAGAGTAGTGACTGGCATATTGTGACGAGCCAGTTGCTCGGCAACCCTTGACCAGACGTTTTCAATTGGTGGGAGATCTGGAGAATGCGCTGGCCAGGGCAGCAGTCGAACATTTTCTGTATCCAGAAAGGCCCGTACAGAACCTGCAACATGCGATCGTGCATTGTCCTGCTGTAATGTAGGGTTTCACAGGGATCGAATGAAGGGTAGAGCCACGGGTCGTAACACATCTGAAATGTAACGTCCACTGTTCAAAGTGCCTTCAATGCGAACAAGAGGTGACCGAGACGTGTAACCGATGGCACCCCATACCATCACGCCGGGTGATACGCCAGTATGGCGATGACGAATACACGCTTCCAATGTGCGTTCACCGCGATGTCGCCAAACAAGGATGTGACCATCATAATGCTGTAAACAGAATCTGGATTCATCCGAAAACATGACGTTTTGCCATTCGTGCACCCAGGTTCGTCGTTGAGTACACCATCGCAGGCGCTCCTGTCTGTGATGCAACGTCAAGGGTAACCGCAGCCATGGTCTCCGAGCTGATAGTCCATGCTGCTGCAAACGTCGCGAACTGTTCGTGCAGATAGTTGTTGTCTTGCAAACGTCCCCATCTGTTGACTCAGGAATCGAGACGTGGCTGCACAATCCGTTACAGCCATGCGGATAAGATGCCTGTCATCTCGACTGCTAGTGATACTAGGCCGTTGAGATCCGGCACAGCGTTCCGTATACCCACCGATTCCATATTTTGCTAACAGTCATTGGATCTCGACCCACCCACTCGAGCAGCAATGTCGCGATACTATAAACCGCAATCGCGATAGGCTACAATCCGACCTTTATCAAAGTCGGAAACGTGATGGTACGCATTTCTCCTCCTTACACGATGCATCACAACAACGTTCCACCAGGCAATGCCGGTCAACTGTTGTTTGTGTATGAGAAATCGGTTGGAAACTTTCCTCATGTCAGCATGTTGTAGGTGTCGCCACCGGCGCCAACCTTGTGTGAATGCTCTGAAAAGCTAATCATTTGCATATCACAGCATCTTCTTCCTGTACTTCTGTAGCACGTCATCTTCGTGGTGTAGCAATTTTAATGGCCAGTAGTGTAGATACATATTTTTATGGAGCATAAGTCCTCATGTTTTAATGTTTGGACTGAATCTCTCGGCTGTAGATTTGTTTATAAGCTGACAACTTGCAATATAGCGCTGAAGAATCTAGCAGTAGTCAGCACTCCATATTCCGTGACAGCGTGACCTTTATTAGGCACTGTTTAAGCTGCAAGGGAAAAACAGCGGTTTGTTGCTTTAATTTTGAATGCAGTTGCCACTTCTTTCATCGAAGCTACCTCATCATAGGTCTGAATGAATACTGCTCTGCTTAATTTTCTTACTAATTACGAAGATCGCGCCAGTTGTGATGTTGGCGTTGAACACCGCAAAATGGACAGCCTCACGAAACTGATGTTGAAGTGAATCTACTTTGCTAGCCCAATCTGCATTTGATTTTTCTTTTCACACGAGTAGAAGTCTGGACACTCACATGCGTAATTTTCCAACAAGGTATTTCTTACTTCTTTCCATGTGGAAGATAATTCACACTTGAGCAGTTTACTAAGTGCAGGACCCTGAAAACGGGTTTTTACGAACTATAACAACACTGGATAATCTGCTTCACGCGCAAGTTCTAGAGCAATGTCTACATTCTTTATGAACTCATTTAATGTGGGTTTTCGTACCATCAAAAGCCTGAGTTTAAGGGCATCACTAACAGTAATGTTAGTTGCAGCTGCTCTAGGATCGGTAACTGCTTGTTCGGTGACGCCACGACTTCCTTTGTGAGGTATAGATAGTGGTCAACCGTATTTCAGCACTACAAAACAGGACACGGTGCACTGGTTTCTGCAGCTCCTGGAACCCGCAGTCACAAGCACACTAGAATCACTACTACAGCAATTATAGTACCGCAGTCCAAATTTTCAACAACCTTACTAAACACTATATTTGAAACACTCAGTTCCTTTTTTTTCTAGTTTTCTTACACTCCCTGATTCAGTTCTCTACAGTGCATTTTGTGCAAGATATTTTACAGCCCATCCAACTTAATGTATTTTACTACCTTCTCGTTTCACGCGGGGTAGCCGCGCGGTCTATGGGCGCCCTGCCACGATTCGCGCGGTTCCCCCCGTCGGAGGTTCGAGTCCTCCCTCGGGCATGGGTGTGTGTGTTGTCCGTAGCGTAAGTTAGTTTGAGTTAGAATAACTAATGTCTAAGCCTAGGGACCGATGACCTCAGCAGTTTGGTCTCATAGGAACTTGCCACAAATTTCCAAATTTCTCTTTCACCATAAGATCTCACTTTCAGCACTCAGTTGTTCTGGCCAGCAGACGTGCAGTTACACGAATGCTAAACTGGTGGATCAAAGTTCAAGGGCAGTAGTGAACCACATTAAGAAGTATCATAGCCCAGCATTATTTGGGGCTGTCATGTGACTGCTTGCCGGCCAGTGTGACCGAGCGGTTCTAGGCGCTTCAGTCTGGAACCGCGCGACCGCTACGGTCGCAGGTTCGAATCCTGCCTCGGGTATGGATGTGTGTGATGTCCTTAGGTTAGTTACGTTTAAGTAGTTCTAAGTTCTAGGGGACTGATGACCTCCGATTTTAAGTCCCATAGTTCTCAGAGCCATTTTTGTGACTGCTTCCCGTGTTACCTGCAGAGAGACGCTCTCTTGTGCATTGCTTCTGTTTCAAGGTAAACGGCTGTAAGCAGTCTGCCTGTGGCTCTGTGGCAATAAAAACTAAACGAGCAGCGATAGAAATACACCGTTTGTTGCAATATGCTTGGGACAACAGTACATTTTCAGGCAGACAAACTTTCGAAATTACAGTAGTTACAATTTTCAACAACAGATGGCGCTGCGGTCTGGGAAACTCTATAGTACGATATTTTCCACATATCCACCATGCGTAGCAATAATATGGCGTAGTCTCTGAATGAAATTACCCGAAACCTTTGACAACATGTCTGGCGGAATGGCTTCACATGCAGATGAGATGTACTGCTTCAGCTGTTCAATTGTTTCTGGATTCTTGCGGTACACCTGGTCTTTCAAGTGTCCCCACAGAAAGAAGTCACAGGGGTTCATGTCTGGCGAATAGGGAGGCCAATCCACGCCGCCTCCTGTATGTTTCGGATAGCCCAAAGCAATCACACGATCATCGAAATATTCATTCAGGAAATTAAAGACGTCGGCCGTGCGATGTGGCCGGGCACCATCTTGCATAAACCACGAGGTGTTCGCAGTGTCGTCTAAGGCAGTTTGTACCGCCACAAATTCACGAAGAATGTCCAGATAGCGTGATGCAGTAATCGTTTCGGATCTGAAAAATGGGCCAATGATTCCTTTGGAAGAAATGGCGGCCCAGACCAGTACCTTTTGAGGATGCAGGGACGATGTGACTGCTACATGGGGCTGCCGGCCGCGGTGGTCTCGCGGTTCTAGGCGCGCAGTCCGGAACCGCGCGACTGCTACGGTCGCAGGTTCGAATCCTGCCACGGGCATGGATGTGTGTGATGTCCTTAGGTTAGTTAGGTTTAAGTAGTTCTAAGTTCTAGGGGACTGATGACCACAGCTGTTAAGTCCCATACTGCTCAGAGCCATTTTTGAACATGGGGCTTTTCGGTTCCCCATATGCGCCAGTTCTGTTTATTGACGAAGCCGTCCAGGTAAAAATAAGCTTCGTCAGTAAACCAAATGCTGCCCACATGCATATCGCCATCATCAATCCTGTGCACTATATCGTTAGCGAATGTCTCTCGTGCAGCAATGGTAGCGGCGCTGAGGGGTTGCCGCGTTTGAATTTTGTATGGATAGAGGTGTAAACTCTGGCGCATGAGACGATACGTGGACGTTGGCGTCATTTGGACCGCAGCTGCAACACGGCGAACGGAAACCCGAGGCCGCTGTTGGATCACTTGCTGCACTAGCTGCGCGTTGCCCTCTGTGGTTGCCGTACGCGGTCGCCCTACCTTTCCAGCACGTTCATCCGTCACGTTCCCAGTCCGTTGAAATTTTTCAAACAGATCCTTTATTGTATCGCTTTTCGGTCCTTTGGTTACATTAAACCTCCGTTGAAAACTTCGTCTTGTTGCAACAACACTGTGTTCTAGGCGGTGGAATTCCAACACCAGAAAAATCCTCTGTTCTAAGGAATAAACCATGTTGTCTACAGCACACTTGCACGTTATGAACAGCACACGCTTACAGCAGAAAGACGACGTACAGAATGGCGCACCCACAGACTGCGTTGTCTTCTATATCTTTCACATCACTTGCAGCGCTATCTGTTGTTGAAAATTGTAACTACTGTGATTTCGAAAGTTTGTCCGCCTGAAAATGTACTGTTGTCCCACGCATATTGCAACAAACGGTGTATTTCTATCGCTGCTCGTTTAGTTTTTATTGCCGTTTCAAATATACCGGTCATTTTTGAAACACCCTGTAAGTTCAACGCCATTCTCATGGAAAGTTGTTTGTCATCATTGCAACTTTCAAAACCCATTTTTCTTCCACGTTTGCTAAATCGCAGACACTCTGCAAACATGATTTTGTACAGAATCTGTTGTATGAACTGTGATTTAGTGACACACAACTCTCAGACAACACTTTAACACGACGTTAACTTGAAGTTTTTTAGCAACTTGACCAAATCTTTAATCGGGAGAAAAATTATTTAGTAATTACTCACTGTAATAAAATAAGATTATCATTTTCATTTACAAATTAGTTAAATAACAAACCACTGAATAACACAGCGAACGCCATACTGGCTCCCAACCTACAAAAGCCAACCAACGAAGGTAAAAACAAAGAAAGACAAACGCAGATCATAAAAGGAATTTACAATTATCATTGTCTTTGTATGATACACATCGATATGTCCAATTACATCATAAAATATTATATAAATAATTAATATTTATCATCGGTTTATTTGACTGTTTTTTTAATATGTCGGATAGATAATGTTTATAACTGTTAGAGGCATAATTTCTTCTCGCCACAGTGTAGCTAAACTTTATCTCGTGGGAGATACAGGGCGGCGGAGCGGCAGAGGTTCAGGGTACTCTCTTGTCCGAGGGGTGGAAAACTGACCTTTAGCGGAAGAACCAGCAGTGACTGACCGCATGAGGATGCAGGAGGCAATGGAAACCACCGCGTTAAAGACAAGTAACGTGTATCCACAGGACATGTGGCTTGAATTGAAGAAGTGTCATGATGATCTCTCCATTGCCAAAGACTCCGGAATAGTCTCCCATTCCGATCTCCGGGAGAGGACTGCCAAGGGGGAAGTGACCATGAGAAAAAGATTGAATAATCAACGAAAGGATAATGTTCTACGAATAGGGGGTGGAATGTCAGAAGCTTGAACGTGCTATGGAAACTAGAAAATCTGAAAAGGGAAATACAAAGGCTCAGTCTAGATATAGCAGGGGTCAGTGAAGTGAAATGGAAAGAAGACCAAGGATTTCTAGTCTTATGAGTATAGGGTAATATCAACAGCAGCAGAATCCTAGGGGAGTAGGATTCGTTATGACTAGGAAGGTAAGGCAGAGAGCGTGTTACGGTGAACAGTTCAGTGGTGGGGTTGTTCTTTTCAGAATCTACAGCAAACCAACACCGACAACGACAGTTCAGGTATATATGCCGACGAAGATATAGAGAAGATATAGAGAAAGTATATGATGATATTGAAACGGTAACACAGTAACTAAAGGGAGACAAAAATCTAATAGTCACGGGAGACTGGAATGCAATTGTAGGGGAAGGAGTAGAAGAAAAGGATACAGGAGAATATGGGCTTGGGACAAGGAATGAGAGAGGAGAAAGAGTAATTGAGCTCTGTACCAAGTTTCAGCTAGTAATAGCGAATACTCTATTCAAGAATCACAAAAGGAGGAGGTATACTTGGAAAAGGCCGGGTGATAAGGGAAGATTTCAGTTAGATTACATAATGGTCAGAATGAGAATCCGAAATAAGATACTGGACTGTAAGGCGTACCCAGGAGAAGACTCAGATCAAAATATAGTAGTGATGAAGAGTAGGCTGAAGTTTAAGACATTAGGCAGGCAGAGTCAACACGCAAAGAAGTGGGGTAGAGAAGTGCTAAGGAATGACGAGATACGCTTGAAGTTCTCCAAGGCTATAGAAATAGCAATAAGGAATAGCTCAGTAGGCAGTACAGTTGAAGGCGAATGGACATCTCTAAAAAGGGCCATCACAGAAGTTGGGAAGGAAAACATAGGTACAAAGAAGCTAACTGGGAAGAAACCATGGGTAGCAGGAGAAATAATTCAATTGATCGATGAAAGAAGGAAGTACAAAAATGTTCCGGGAAACTCAAGAATACAGAAGTATAAGTCGCTGAGGAATGAAATAAATAAAAATGTTCAAATGTGTGTGAATTTCTAACTGACCAAACTGCTGAGGTCGTCGGTCTCTAGGCTTACACACTACTTAAACTAACTTATGCGGAGAAGAACACACACACCCATGAGCGAGAGAAGACTCGGACATCCAGCGGTTCAAATGGTTCAAATAGCTCTGAGCACTATGGGACTTAACATCTAAGGTCATCAGTCCCCTAGAACTTAGAACTACTTAAACCTAACTAACCTAAGGACAGCACACAACACCCAGTCATCACGAGGCAGAGAAAATCCCTGACCCCGCCGGGAATCGAACCCGGGAACCCGGCTGTGGGAAGCGAGAACGCTACCGCACGACCACGAGCTGCGGACCATCCAGCGGGAGGGGTAGCGCAATCCGTGTCATGGTGCCTCAAACCACGCGGCCACTCCGAGCGGCAATGAAATAAATAGGAAGCGAAGGGAAGCTGAGACGAAATGGCTGCATGAAAAATGTGAAGAAAACGAAAAAGAAATGATTATCGGAAAGAGAGTCTCAGCATACAGGAAACTCAAAACAACTTTCGGTGATACTAAAAGCAAAGGTGATAACATTAAGAGTGCAACGGGAATTCCATTAATAAAAGCAGAGGAGAGAGCGGATAGGTGGAAAGAATACACTGAAAGCCTCTATGAGGGAGAAGATTTGTATGATGTGATAGAAGAAGAAACAGGAATCGATTTAGAAGATATAGGAGATCCAATATTAGAATCAGAATTTAAAAGAACTTTGGAGGACTAAGGCAGAAGGGGTATATAACCGAATTTCTAAAATCATTGGGGGGAAATTGCAACAAAACGACTATTCACGTTGGTGTGTAGAATGTATGAGTCTGCCGACATACCATCTGATTTTCGGAAAAATATCATCCACACAATTCCGAAGCCTGCAAGACAGTCAGCTTAACAGCTCATACATCCAAGTTGCTGACAAGAACAATATACAGAGGAATGGAAAAGAAAATTGAGGATGTTCTAGATGACAATCATTTTGGCTTTAGGAGAGGTAAAGTTACGAGAGAGGCAATTGTGACGTTGCGGTTGATAATGGAAGCAAGACTAAAGAAAAATCAAGACACGTTCACAGGATTTGTCGACCTGGAAAAAGCCTTCGACAATATAAAATGGTGCAAAATGTTCGAAATTCTAAGAAAAATAGGGGTAAGCTACAAGTTCAAATGGTTCAAATGGCTCTGAGCACTATGGGACTCAACTGCTGAGGTCATCAGTTCCCTAGAACTTAAAACTACTTAAACCTGACTAACCTAAGGACATCATACACATCCATGACCGAGGCAGGATTCGAACCAGCGACCGTAGCGGTCGCGCGGTTCCAGACTGTAGCACCTAGAACCGCTCGGCCACCCCGGCAGGCTAAGCTACAGGGAGAGACAGGTAATATACAATATGTACAAGAACCAAGACGGAATAATAAAGAGGTGACGACCAAGAACGAAGTG
Source organism: Schistocerca nitens (assembly GCF_023898315.1). Taxonomy (NCBI): domain Eukaryota; kingdom Metazoa; phylum Arthropoda; class Insecta; order Orthoptera; family Acrididae; genus Schistocerca; species Schistocerca nitens. Next base: position 277,142,047 of record NC_064618.1, on the reverse strand, counting down.
CTGGGATTAAAAAAGGTGTAAGACAGGGGTGGAGTCTTTCTTCCCTACTGTTCAATCTGTACATCGAAGAAGCAATAACGGAAATAAAAGAAAGGTTGAGGAGTATAATTAAAATTCAAGGTGAAGGAATTTCAACGATACGATTCACCACATTGCTATCCTGAGTGAAAGTGAAGAAGAATTGCATGATCTATTGAACGGAATGAACAACCCAATGAATACAGAACGTGGACTGACAGTAAATCGAAGAAAGATGAAAGTAATGAGAAGTAGCTGAAATGAGAACAGCGAGAAACTTAACATCAGGGTTGCTGGTCACGAAGTAGATGAAGTTAAGGAATTCTGATACCTCAGCAGCAAAATAAACGATGACGGGCGGAGGTAGGAGGACAAGAAGCAGACTAGCACTGGCAAAAAGGGCATTCCTGGCCAAGAGAAGTCCACTAGTATCAAAGATAGGCCTTAATTTGAGGAAGAAATTTCTGAGAACGTACGTCTGAGTAGAGTATTGTATGGTAATGAAACATGGACTGTGGGATAACCGGAATCGAAGCATTTGAGATGTGGTGCTACAGATGAATGTTGAAAATTAGGAGGACTGATATGGCATCGAATCAGGAAGTTCTGCGCAGAATCGGAGAGGGAAGGAATATGTAGAAAACACTGATAAGGGAAGAGACAGGAGGATAGGGCATCTATTAAGACATGAGGAAATGACTTCCATGTCTTCCATGACTGTGGAGGGCAAAGCTGCAGAGGAAGACAGAGATTGGAATAGATCCAGCAAATAATTGAGGACGTAGGTTTCAAGTGCTACTCTGAGATGAAGAGGTTGCCACAGGAGAGGAATTCGTGGCAGGCCGCATCAAACCATGCAAATGACTGATGACCCCCAAGAAAAAAAGTACTCTCTCAAAGCCCGCATCCCGTGGTCGTGCGGTAGCGTTCTCGCTTCCCACGCCCGGGTTCCCGGGTTCGATTCCCGGCGGGGTTAGGGATTTTCTCTGCCTCGTGATGGCTGGGTGTTGTGTGATGTCCTTAGGTTAGTTAGGTTTAAGTAGTTCTAAGTTCTAGGGGACTGATGACCATGGATGTTAAGTCCCATAGTGCTCAGAGCCATTTGAAGCCATACTCTCTCAAATCCAAACTGAAGTTGTTTATTCACGACCAATTGTCCCTGTTTAGCGCTTATATTATCTTTACGAGAATATGCACTATGAAATCTGCTTCGATCTATGAAACGTATTATTGTAGATTTTCTGACTTCAGCAGAGAGCCACATTTACAATAAATTATCAGATGGGGAGGAAGCTGGCGGTTCATGATTTTGTGTCCTTAAATTTGAGGTTTATAAATAGGGTAAGTTGAAAATAGTGAGCCAGGCGAGTTCCCTGCACGTAGCTTCGCTGTAAGCTGTGTTGTTTACAAGTTTTTGAAACCAGATCATGAGCTTATCACAAGTAAGTACGATTGCAGTAGAATTAAGAAAAATGTTCACTTATCTCCATTATTATCATGTTGTTCAATCTGAGCTGTTCCTATCCTTCTCTTGTTTTATTCATTTGAAAAAATGTAGTCAGCGTTATAATATCATTTCTAGGTTCTAAGCTTTGTGTTGAAGAGAGCATTTGTCTAGGGCGCCTTTTCAGGATACATGCTGGCATGTAATCCGAGTTTACACAAGAAGGAGGTAATTTACATTATTTCTGCTACTCCTTCTCACCTTTTATTGATATTGCGTAGTGCAGCGCAGCTCCGTTGAGAACTAATGCGCTCGTGATTCCTTGTAGACAGGACGGGTGCACCTGCTGCGTGCTAGGTGCCTTCTTCCCCCCCCCCCCCCCTTCTGCTCCCGTGCAGCCGTCTTCGGTCTCACGTGTGCGTGAGCTGACCGCCTCTCGTGCCGATATTGCGCGGGCGCGCGCTGCCTCGCAGCAGCAAAGCCTCTTACGCGCCGGCCGGCACCGCAAATCCTATCAGCGTTGTTAGCTGGCGATCGGACGCGGGCAGAGCCTTTACCGACGGCGCCGGCTGCGTTTCCAGGAGCTCCTCCCCTCGCACCTTTCGCACGAAAAATGCGTTATACTGTTACATATGGGTAGGCGGGAGGCACGACCGCGAAACTACCACTGCGCAGAAAATATTTGTGGGGGCCTAAATAATGCTTATATAGTATCGTTAGCAGTTTCTTACCATGTTAAAGTCCACGTTTTCCCGATTAATATACGTTTACATCTACATGATTACTATGCTGGCAGAGAGTCTATAGAACCACTTTCGGACTATTTTCCTACTATTCCGTTCTCTAATAGCACATGAGAAAGACGAACGCTTAAATCATTCAGTATGAACTCTTCTCTCATTTTATCAAGATGGTCATATTTTCCAATATACACTACTGGTCATTAAAATTGCTACACCAAGAAATGCAGATGATAAACGGGTAGTCATTGGACAAATACATTATACTAGAACTGACAAGTGATTACATTTTCACGCAATTTCGGTGCATAGATCCTCAGAAATCAGTACCCAGAACAACCACCTCTGGCCGTAATAACGGCCTTGATACACCTGGGCATTGAGTCAAACAGAGCTTGGATGGCGTGTACAGCTACAGCTGCCCATGCAGATTCAACATGATACCATAGATCATCAAGAGTAGTGACTGGCGTAATGTGACGAGTCAGTTGCTCGGCCACCATTGACCAGACGTTTTCAATTGGTGGGAGATCTGGAGAATGCGCTGGCCAGGGCAGCAGTCGGACATTTTCTGTATCCAGAAAGACCCGTACAGAACCTGCAACATACGGTCGTGCATTATCCTGCTGAAATGTAGGGTTTCGCAGGGATCGAATGATGGGTAGAGCCACTGGTTGTAACACATCTGAAATGTAACGTCCACTGTTCAAAGTGCCGTCAGTGCGAACGAGAGGTGACCGAGACGTGTACCCAGTGGCACCCCATACCATCACGCCGAGTGATACGCCAGTATGGCGATGACGAATACACGCTTCCAACGTTCGTTCACTGCGATGTCGCCAAACACGGATGCGACCATTATGATGCTGTAAACAAAACCTGGATTCATCCGAAAAAATGACGTTTTGCCATTCGTGCACCCAGGTTTGTCGTTGAGTATACCATCGCTGGCGCTCCTGTCTGCGATGCAGCGTCAAGGTAACCGCAGCCATGGTCTCCGAGCTGTATAGTACATGATGCTACAAACGTCGTCGAACTGTTCGTGCAGACGGTTGTTGTCTTGCAAACGTCCCCATCTGTTGACTCAGAGATCGAGACGTGGCTGCACGATCCGTTACAGCCATGCGGATAAGATGCTTGTCATCTCGACTGCTAGTGATACGAGGCCGTTGGGATCCAGCACGGAGTTCCGTATTACCCTCCTGAACCCACCGATTTCATATTCCGCTAACAGTCATTGGATCTCGACCAACGCGAGCAGCAATGTCGCGATACGATAAACCGCAATCGCGATAGGCTACAATCCGACCTTTATCAAAGTCGGAAACGTGACGGTACGCATTTCTCCTCCTTACACGAGGCATCACAACAGCGTTTCACCAGCAACGCCGGTCAACTGCTGTTTGTGTATGAGAAATCGGATGGAAACTTTCCTCATGTCAGCACGTTGTAGGTGTCTCCACAGGCGCCAACCTTGTGTGAATGCCCTGAAAAGCTAATCATTTGCATATCACAGTATCTTCTTCCTATCGGTCAATTTTCGCGTCTGTAGCACGTCATCTTCGTGGTGTAGCAATTTTAATGGGCAGTAGTGTAGTTGGGCGTCAACAACATCTTTTGGCATTTGGAGGAGGAAGTTGCCATCCCAACTCCCTTTTCATATCTGCAACTCTGTCTCCCCCTCTCATATTAGTACAAAACGTTTTCCCCTTCTTTGAAATTTTTTGATGTACTCTATCTGTTCTATCTGGAAAGGATTCCATGATGCACAGAAATACTGTGGAAGAGGATGGAGAAATGTACTGTAGGCAATCTCTTTTAGTAGATCTGTTACATCTTGTAAGTGTTTTGGCAATAAAACACAGTATTAAAACAACTATTTTTGACCTACTACTACATTGTTTCGAATGTGTAGTGGGTCAGTAACTGTTATTGTACGGAAATTAAAAAAGTCCAGTGCCAGAGCGAAAGCAGAAGCCAAGACAGACAAGTGTTCATTACCTCAATTGGAATACTAACCCAGGAGAACCGATATTGTATGTAGTTTGAGCACACCATCGAGTCAACTGTCACACACCATCCAAGCTGGATGAACATTATGCCAAGACAGCACAATGACATCACTGAGATAAGAGCATAATGTAATTTTGCTGAACATGCACAATGTAGCAACAACACTTAAGTCTGACACAATAATGACTTTACAGAACAGTGACAGTGCAGAAATAAACAAAATGGCCTGAAAGGAAGAACTGTATCATCACGCTACAGTCCAGAGTGCTGATGACCTCAGAAAACTGGGGAATATTCTATCATCCTTGCTGAAGGATAACGTCATCAGCATAGTACGACAGTTGCAAATACCTTGTCTTATACGGTTAGATTCTCAGAGTTGCAGATAGCGAGTTGCAAGGTGGAACCTGTTACGCTCCATTCACAGTCTACGAAGATGACTATGATCTGTGACGCAACTACCAACTACGTCTGATGGATTGTGCTGCGGAGAGCTGCTGCTGCCTCGTCTCTACATTGCTGATCGTAAAACTTTGGTGCCTCCAACACCAGACCACTGCAGGCCTTACTGATGATCATTGGTGAGCTAATCAACTACCATGGTTCAGGAGGAGCAGTAACTGCGGCTCATGACTGACAGCTGTGAGCAGATTCTAGTGTCTTTTGCAGAGAGGCCATGGCGTAATTCTTCATGGCTACAGCTGCATCATGCGGAGATAGTGGGCGCCTTTGCAGGTAATTGTCACTGATGTCCATGAGACATGTTGCACATCAGGGAGCAGATCTGCAGGCCACTGGGCAGCACTGGCCGTGTTTGCAGTGCTTCTGGTCAACGACTGTTCAAGACACAGCAACTGCTGTGTGAGCTGCGACTTCTGGACCGACAGTGAGAGGTGCACCCACGTCAGCGAATCCTGGCCTAACGAGCACTCCACTGACTTTCTTGGCTGCTGATGATCTGGGGAAGATGATGCTGTACTTTTTGTTAATAATAATAATAATAATGGCGTGTGACGAGGGCCTCCCGACAGGTAGACCGCTCGCCTGGTGCAAGTCTTACGATTTGACTCCACTTCGGCGACCTGCGCGTCGATGGGGATGAAATAATGATGATTAGGACAACACAACACCCAGTCCCTGAGCGGAGAAAATCTCCGACCCAGCCGGGAATCGAACCCGGGCCGTTAGGATTGACAGTCCGTCGTGCTGACCACTCAGCTACCGGATGCGGACTTTGTTAATAATTATGTAAACTGAGACCAACGTTTTCTCAATGCGTTTGGGTATGTGACAGGCCATCACCACATCAATATGCATGATGCTATTCTGATGACTGTAAACGCCATCGTTCCAGTCCTCTATACTATTACAGAGGTACTAGAAAGGCGTTCAGAAGCACAGATTGTGTAGTTAGCTAGCCTTCATTGAGGTCATTCTGTGGGCCAATGACTGAATCGAAGGTTACTTATCCAAAGCAGTGTTCAGGAGATGTTAAATATTCTTTCAAATGTATAACTGTTTTTTCACAAAACTGCTAACAAATTTCATTTGTTTGTATACTAATTTTTTAGTATTATACCTCGATTATCACCGCATTTAAATTGATGTAAGGTGTCATAAGTAAACACAAGGAAGGTAGGGCAGAAAGTGAGTTACAGTAAACAGTTCAGTGGCAGATTGTTCTCATCAGCAAACCAACACCGACAACGGTAGTTCAGGTTTACATGCCGATGTCGCAAGCAGAAGATACAGAGATAGTGAAAATGTATGAGGATACTGAAAGGATAAATTACGTAAAGGGAGATAAAGCTCCAACAGTCAAGGAAAATGGGAATGTTGTTATAGGGGAAGGAATAGAAGAAAGGGTTACAGAAAAATATGGGCTTGATAGGATGAGAGAGTTCTGCAATAAGTTTTAGCTATTAACAGCTAATACTTCTTTTCAAGAATCACAAGAAGAGGAGGTATACTTGGAACGGACTGAGAGATACAGGAAGACTCCAGGGAGATTACATCATGTCCAGACGGAGATTCCGAAATCAAAAAATTGTATTTTAAGGTGTATCTAGGAGCAGATAGCAGACTCATATCACAATTTTATAATGATGAAGAGCAGGTAGAAGATAAAGAGAGTAATCAGGAAGAAACAATGAGCAAAAATGCGGGATACGGAATTACTGAGGGATGAAGTGATACGCTTGAAGCCGGCCGCGGTGGTCTAGCGGTTCTGGCGCTGCAGTCCGGAACCGCGGGACTGCTACGGTCGCAGGTTCGAATCCTGCCTCGGGCATGGGTGTGTGTGATGTCCTTAGGTTAGTTAGGTTTAAGTAGTTCTAAGTTCTAGGGGACTTATGACCTATGTCCTTAGGTTAGTTAGGTTTAAGTAGTTCTAAGTTCTAGGGGACTTATGACCTAAGATGTTGAGTCCCATAGTGCTCAGAGCCATTTTGATACGCTTGAAGTTCTCTGAGGCTATTTATACTGCGAGAATGAATAGCCCAGTAGGCAGTTCAGTTGAAAAGGAATGTACATCAGTACAAAGGGTTAACACAGAAGCTGGAAATTGGAAAAAAATACGTACAAAGTAAGTAACAGCGGAGAAATCATAGGCAAGAGAAGAACTACTTCAGTTGAACGATGAAAGAACGAAGTACAAAAAATGTAAGGGAAATCAGGAATACAGAAATAGAAGTCTCTTAGGAATGGAATAAACAGGATGTGGAGAGTTCAAATGGCTCTGAGCACTTTGGGACTTAACATCTGAGGTCATCAGTCCCCTAGAACTTAGAACTACTTAAACCTAACTAACCTAAGGACATCACACACATCCGAGGCAGGATTCGTACCTGCGACCGTAGCGGTCGCGCGGTTCCAGACTGAAGCGCCTAGAACCGCTCGGCCACACCAGCCGCGATGTGGAGGGGAGATACGGCGAAATGGCTACAAAAAATGTGAAGAATTCGAAAAAGATATGACTGTCGGAAGGACAGACTCAACATATAGAAAAGTCAAAACAGTCTTTGGTCAAACTAAAAGCAAGAGCGGTAAAAAGAGCGCAAAGGAAAAGCCACTGTTAAATGCAGAGGAGGAAACGGATAGGTGGACAGATTATATTGAAGGCCTCTATGAGGGGGAGGACTTGCGTGATAGATGTGGCTGAGGAAGAAACAGCGGTCGAAACAGCGGTCGACTAGAAAGAGATAGGCGACCCAGCATTAGAATCAGAATTTAAAAGACCTTTGGACGACTTAAGATCAAATACGGCAGGTATAGATGAATTCCATGAAAATTTCTAAAATAATTATACAGAGTGATTGTAATTAAACTGTCAAACCGCTGTAGAAATAACACCACTGGTCAGAATGACGTCAAATTGCAACGGAATACTCGTATTATCGGAGAAGGGGGAAAAAGTATGGCAGAAGAAAAACAGGAAATTGGAAATTTGTGGTAAGGACTATGGGACGAAACTGATGAGGTCATCGGTCCCTAGGCTTAATTACTACTTAACCTAACTTAAACTAACTTACGCGAAGGACAATACACAGACTTACGCCGCCCAAACCGCTACTAGGCGCTTCAGACCGCACGGCAACCCCTCGCGGCAGAAGAAGAATAAATACGAGTAGTTACAAAATGTAGCAAATGTGCTGTAAGCATCATAATTTAATAGAGGTCGACTACAAACGACAAATGAATCATTCAACGATGCCTAAGGTGTGCGTTCGACGTTAAACAAACTGTATTTCTCAGTGTGCATGGATGTACATGTATGATGCTGTTAGTTACGTAAGCCCATCCACCACGGCAAGGTCATATCACATAGGATGTCCGGAGGCCAAAAACCGCATAAAAACATCACTCAAATCGGTTTATAATTGTCCTGAGGCCAAAAACAGCGTAAAAAGTGCCAATCAAAATCAAATCGAACTATTAATTTCCGTGTGACTAGCACAAAACACGTTCAGTATGCTGTCCACTGTTTCCTGCAACAAGCTGAATCGAGAAACAGCATGTTCCACAACTGATCGAAGTGTTTTCAGGGTCACTCAGAATGTGTTGCGCAATGCGAGCGTTCAATGCAGCTAAGTTTGCAATCGGAACACTGAACACAACATCTTTTAGTTAGCCCCACAGGCAGAAGACACACAAATTAAGATCAGGTGATCGGGACGGCCAGGCTGTAGGGAAATGGCGGCTGATAATTCTAGCATTTCCGAAATGGCGTTTCAGCAGCTTCTTAACTGCGCCATCTTGGATAAAAATGATCCCACCCACACATCCACGCTGGTGGAGAGCTGGAACGACGTGGTTGCGCAAAAGACACTCATAACGCTTACTAGTGACGGCACGGGTAACAGGACAAGAAGCACCTGTCTCTTCGAAAAAATATGGTCCTATGATAAACGATGCCGTAATATGCCCAAATATACCGTAGCCTACCTTTTTAGCCAAACTTCTTAACTTCGAATTCTTTTAATTTATGGCGATATTTTCGGGAGTCTGACCAAATGTTTGACGCTGTGTTCTGCTCTTGGCTTCGCAGATATCCGGACTTGACATCTAAGGATTTGTTTTTATGGCGTGACGTGAAAAACTTTGTATGCATGCCCCCTTTAACGAAAACATTAACAGAACTCAAAATGTGCATCTGTTATGCTTTCGTGTCGGTAACACCTCACTTGCTTCAGAATGCATGGCGTGAAATGGATTACCGCATAGATGTTGCCGTGTGATGAAGGGGAGTAATAGTAGGACGCTTAAATGATATGTAAAAAATGTGGACTTTCTATTGTATTTTTTGTTATTCATTCCGATGTATCGTTAGACCTTAAACAGTTATAGCCGGCTGTAGCTGCTACATTAATTCTGAATTTCCCTGTACGTTTACAGCGATGAGCCAAAAAATCACAACGGCTCGCCGCGAGACTGAATGCCAGCTGGTGCCATTCTGGGCAAGTAACGTAATAAGGAGAATACATGAAGTGGATCAGAGACGAATGGCTAAGCATTATAGCAACTCGGAACGAGAAACTCAGAAACGGCGATGCTGGTCGACCATTCTGGTGCTACTGCCGTGTGCATCTATGGAAGGGTCGTTGAAACCAGAATAGGTGAAAAGGAGGCGGATCACATGCCTCATCACACAACGTAGAGCTCGGAGATTTGACCGCTGTGTAAACCAAGGCATGTAGCAATCTGTAGCAGATGTGACGACAGAGTACAATGTTGGTGAAGGCAGAGTTGTTCTGGAGCGTACCGCTTTGCAGACATTGTTGAACGCTGGCACCGATGCAGACACCCACAAAGTGTCCTCGTGCTGCCCCAACGAATCGTCAGTTGCGATTGCAGTGGATACGGGACATTGAAACTGAACCGTGGACTAGAGGATACGTGTCGCCTGGTCTATTGTATCACGCTACTTGTTACACCATTTCGGTGGTCATCTCCGGGTACGCCGTCATCCAGACAAAAAGCTACTTGCAACATGAACAGCAGAGACGCTGGTCGGTGGGGGAAGTATTGCCATAGCCTAAGGGTGCGTTTACACTTGCACGCCTTGCTCCTAGTCACCGTGCGGCTTTCGGTGGCTACCCGCAAGTAGAGGCACGCGTGTAGGCTGCATGCTTCTTCCTCAACATGTGATTCCATTCCCACCGGTGATTCCATTTACGCCGGTCTTATCAATGGGCGTCTGTACTTCTGTGTGGGGCAGGCTACAGCCGCACGGCGAGTAGCCGCAAGCAGCAAGCCGCACCTTAACATATACAGTCACAACACTCCCGTTCATTTTTTTTTATACATTGAGACAGTAACGCCCCAAATGGGCAGCAAGCTACACTTCTGAATACGATATCAGATGAGTGCGAATAAAATCGTTTATATAGATCTCTAACATTGTTTCTTTTCAGTAGAGAACATATGAAATGCCACGAAAATGGGAAATAAAAAAATTACACGTTTGTCTTTCTTTAGTTTCATAAGGATCCTGGAAGCTACGAAACGGTACTTAGCAGGGCAGATTCTCTTGTAGCCTATAGACATTTAATGAAGAATGTACTTTTGCTTTTACGAACGAAAAATGCCTTGTAAACAGCGGCAGAGCTGGCCTTCTACAGAAAGACGTTGTGTATCTGTTCAATAACGCATCCAAACAAATCAGTAAATGTGGAACGTGGGGAACTTGTATGGAATATAATACCTACATTATTTAACATATAAAATAAGCCACAACAACTGCAGCTGACGGGTCAAATCATTCAGATGTGATAATAAAACGTCAAAAGCAACAAAACTTTTGCCTAAACAGAAGAAACCAATTCAACGATTGTTGCTACACCTGAGTCATAAACGGCAGGAATCTTCAACACATTCGCTTTTGAAGCAAAATTAATTGCATTTACAAAAATATTCTTGTATTAAAAAGTCGAGTGAAATGTAAGAATGTGGAATGATTAGACGTGGTACAAAATTGTAACGCGTCAAGGAAAGTACCTATCGTAACAAAAAAAAAAAAAAAAAAAAATGGTTAAATGACTGAGCACTATGCGACTTAATTTCTGAGGTCATCAATCGCCTAGAACTTAGAACTAATTAAACCTAACTAACCTAAGGACATCACACACATCCATGCCTGAGGCAGGATTCGAACCTCCGACCGTAGCGGTCGCTCGGTTCCAGACTGTAGCGCTTAGAACCGCACGGCCACACCGGCCGGCACCTACCGTAACAACAACAGACAACACATATACTGTATATGCTTCTCACGCATGATATATGTGTTTATGCAACCTTGCTTTCAGTGGAGTAAGCTGCAATCATACTCATATTCGAAAATATTTCTTCATGAATAAGTCTCCGCAAAATAATTGAGATTCGGCAGTTTTTACATTTATTTCACGATCATTCGTGTCTCTTCAATACGTACTAATTCTGGAACGTAAAATATTAATAATTATTTCGCTAACTAAGTTGAAAAACAATAACAAACCAACATTAATCGCCGGCCGCGTTGGCCGAGCGGTTCTAGGCGCTTCAGTCCGGAACCGCGCGACTGCTACGGTCGCTGGTTCGAATCCTGCCTCGGGCATGGATGTGTGTGATGTCCTTAGGTTAGTTAGGTTTAAGTAGTTCTAAGTTCTAGGGGACTGATGACCTCATATGTTAAGTCCCATAGCGCTCAGAGCCAACATTAATCTGACAGCTGGCTTCCTCGCTACTAGGGACGTTAGTATCGTTCCAGTTATCAGCCGATAACAACTTTCACACTAGTTCGTGCCGCCACTATACATGTTAGACTGTGGTATTCTGCTGGGGCAGCCGTTCACCTGGGCTTCCATTGGACTTATGGTGGTAATCGAAGGTACTATGGTAGCTGTGGACTATGTGAATATTAATGCGGATCGCCTGTATCGCTTCATTCTTGAAGTCTCCCCAAACAACGATGTCGTCTTCCAGCTCGACAACTGTCCGCGACCCCGAGTCACAAGGAGCTCGCCCTCATCCTCTACCTACTTATAAAATCCCCCAGCTTATTCTTCCATCTCGAATACCTCCGAATATCCTACGTTACCAGTACACTAGACACTGCCCGCCTCGTAGTTTCTCCCCTGCTCACTGGTGCTGTTCCGCGCCTCTGCCACCACATTCCTCCAGCACTACACCTCCACACTCCCGCATCCTCACCCAACGAAATGTTAATCTCCTTCCCTTGTCCAACTATGAAATCCGCCATGATATCTATTCGTCCTCTCAGATCTAGGAGATTCCTACCCCCTTACCTTGTCTGGGCTCCCTTTTCCTCCCATCCTCTCCACCTGCTTCCTAACTCTTGGTTCGAAACCGCATCCCTCTCCACGCTTCCCCAAACCCTCCACCAAACAGAACTGTCCTCAGTTCCCTTATCCATAGCAGTGTACATCCACTCATCTCTTCACTCATCTATGTACATATATTAAACAATCCACACATCGGCCTTTACGTTTTACGTTATGTAACAGTCTACCTGTTTTTATAATTTCGTGTGCGACACTCGTTTTCCATTCATCTCTGTCTATACTTTAGTTTATCACCAAAACAAACTTTTATCTCTTAACTTAAGCAACTGACGATCTGTCCTTTTCTTGTACAGAACATTTGTTTTTTTCCATCGCGCTGTCCAGCTTATATGAGGGGTATTAAAAAAGTAAGGTCTACTTAGATGCGAAATAGAAACCACTGTGGAAATCAGATGGATCTTTGCACAGATGTGTTGAGCAATGTCTTCAGCGTGCCTGTCGATCGCTTCACGTCGCTCTTTTCAGTTCTGAGAGCAGAGTGGTCACATAGAAATGCCTAAAACAACAGTGTCTCCCGCGAAGTACTTTGATCTGGTGAGAGATTTCGCCAGAAGCTATGCAGCCCACATAACACAAATGTCATGCGTTTCTTTATTGAAGAGAATTTTCAACCGCATCATGCAGGGGCAATGAAGACGCTGCAGTGTTTTCGATGGGAAGTGTTTTATCACCCATAATTCAGCACTTAATTGGCTCCCTCCGTTGTTCATCTCTGTTCACATGAACTGCTGGGTACGAAGACAACATTTGGCACAAAGAACGAAAGGCACACCAGCTTAGAGAATTGGTGGAAAGCTTTCCGTGATAAGGGTACTAGAAAGTTTGTGCAACGCCACGAGAAATGTCTAAGTCGGAGCGGCGACTATTTAGAGAGGTAGCTGGAATGTGTGGCTGTTGCAAATAAAAAGTTTATGATTTTCACTGTGGTTTCCATTTCGCGATGGATCGGGCCTTATTTTTCGAGCAGCCCTCATATATTACGTTTTTTATTTTTTACTTTTTTTAAAATTTTGCTCTCAGTTGGCTGAAGAGAGGCAAATTCTATACGCTGACAGCAAACCCCCTGCCCGTATGAATCGGGGGAGGGGAGAGGGTGGGGCGCAGGGAAATGAAAAATAAAGAAAAAAAATGTCACAAGGTCAGGTGCTGTGGCGCAGCGGATTGAGGAGCATGACTGTGAACCAACATCGATGTCTTAGCCAGAAAATTCACCTGATCCGAACCTTATGGAATGTATTGAGGACTCTGCGCACGCACCTCACCAGTCTGTATTTTACGGTAATTGCGTGACCTGTGACTAGACATCTGGTTCTTCACACTTCCACAACCCTACCAACCACTTTTCGGATCCGTGTTGCGCAGAATTGCTGCTCCATTTCTTACCAAAGCGTTAACGAAACGCTGCTTAACATGTGGTCTTATTGTTTCGGTTTATCAGTGAATATGATTGTGACTATCGCTTGTTAGAGGTTTCGATACCAACTTTACTGAAGGCAGTAGACTGTTGCACTGTCTATATCCTTGCTGGTGCAGACTCTTGCGCACGCATCTCCCACTAGTGCGCCTGCACGCTGCTTCCCGCTTGGTCGTCGAGAGGCGCTGCCGTACCAGGCGCGGGACGGCGGTCCCCTCGAACGCAGGAGGCTGCCGCGGGAACTCCGACGGCGCAAAGTTATTCGTTCCGGCTCGGTTCAGTCGGCAACGCTCGTCTCAGACAATGGCCCTGGCGAATAAGTAACGCGGAATGAGGACACCCCTGACGACCGCTCCCCCTCAAATTGCTGCGCGTCTGCTGGGAGCCGCGAGACGGACAGTGCTGTCTTTCGGAGTGGAACACCCCAGCACTGCATACACGACGGCTGCGTCTGCTTAGAGCAGTTTTTCCCTTCAGATACTAGGCAGCTCTGAGGCAGTTTAATTCAGTTATCCTAAAGGTCCATCCGCAAGAATGAAGTCACTGTCTGACATGCAATCGACCAAATATGTTAAAATAATTATGTTGCCTTCATTCCCTTCTGTTTCTCAGACACCAGTAACCAACATATCGTGGCTTGAACTACGTCAAGGGCGGAGAAACAGTATTCTGTGTTCGTGACTCAATGATTCCGCTGCCGTTGTCTTCAATAAAGCTTTTCTGGTATAAGATGTCATCGTCATGTTGTTACCCACGAGACTTTTTGATGTGTGTATAAAAACAAACTAAACATTCTGAACACACAAACATTCTGAACACACAAACATTCTGAACACACAAACGACAACAAGAAACGCTTGTGAGGCAAATAAAAACCAGTCACAGCTCAAGTCCAGCAAGATACGGTAATGGAAAAACATAGGGAAAGGGCATAAGCCGTCATTTTGCTGAAATATATATATATTTCTAAAGATTTTGTCCTAAACGAAAATTCAATTACACGATGCCCTAACATCCCTATGTTTGTAGCTGACGTGGTGTGTTTTTTAGGGTCTGGGGCTGATTTCTGTTAGCAGTCACAGGACACACACAGAGTAAATTAATGTTAAGGTACGTACGTTGCCTAACCAACAACAAAAAGCAATGTAACGAACTTTCAAACCTAAATAAAGTCTGTGTGTATGTATTTCAGGAAAAATAAAAGAGTAAATCAACTGTGGCTGCCACAAACTCTGGTCAAACATGTGTGGGTATTAAAGCAAAACAGTAACTGGGTACTTGCAAAAAGACGGAACCTTGTTAATTCATTATTACTATTCTGCAAGTACGGGAACAGAGCTTAAAATTCCAATATGACAATATCACACTACGTGCAGATAATGTTGAAAGGAATCGATAACTTAGATCTCTTTAGTTAGCTAACGTTATTTTTTGTAGCTCACAAGCAAGTCGGAAGGACGCAAAACTAATTAATGCGTAAAATGAAAATATTTTGTGGGTGGACAGAAGAGATTTACAAAAATAAAAATGGATATGTGCAAAGTGCTTTCAGCAGATGTAGAGATAAACTAGGGAATTAGGCAACGCCAACAACACTGTTCAACCCTACATCGACAGCTTGTTCAGGGAATACTTAAGGGACAGATTACCTCAAGGTATAAGAATTCGGACATACAAATTTCTCAATATGATGCTTCTTGCCGCCGATCAGATAATCATATAGAACACTAAAGATAAATTACAAATAGTTATACACAGATTTAACAACATGAGCCTAAAATTCAGGCCGGCCGAAGTGGCCGTGCGGTTAAAGGCGCTGCAGTCTGGAACCGCAAGACCGCTACGGTCGCAGGTTCGAATCCTGCCTCGGGCATGGATGTTTGTGATGTCCTTAGGTTAGTTAGGTTTAACTAGTTCTAAGTTCTAGGGGACTAATGACCTCAGCAGTTGAGTCCCATAGTGCTCAGAGCCATTTGAACCATTTGAACCTAAAATTCAAAGATATCAAAACAAAAACAGTGCCTTTTTAGGATAAATCCTGTAATAACTAAGAGAATCATCAGTAACAGGTGTCCTGTTTTCAGTATCTAGGATATGATATAAGTTCTCACGAGAGAATTTTTGTGGTAAGTCCCTATGGGACCAAACCGCTGAGGTCATCGGTCCCTGGGCTTACACACTACTTAATTTAACTTAAACTAACTTACGCTAAAGACAACAAATACACACTCATGCCCGAAGGAGGAAACGAACCTCCGACGGGGGGAGCCGCACGAACCGTGGCAAGGCGCTTTAGACCGCACGGCTCTGGCGAGAGAAAGACATAAACAAGGGAGTTAACACCTACTAAAATATGTGTGGCAGGATAAGAAAAAATTAAAGGATAAAATCAGAAAAGACGCGAAACGAAATTTAATAAAGTTTCAACACTACCTAGAACACTGTACGTAGGAAAAGTTAGACACCTGTAAGATCAAAACAAGACAACTTGTAAAAACAGAAATAAAGTTCCTTAGATCTGTGAAAGGCTGCACGAGAGAAGGCAAAATAAGAAACAAAAAATAAGGATGGTTATGACGGTATAGCCATTAACTGCAAAAGTAATCCAACGAAAGCAGGCTTGGAAAGAGCATTTACGAGTGCTGCACATGTCACCTCAGACAGTGCCTCCACAAACGATGGATTACAATTGTGTTGGAAGAAGGCGTGTGGAAAGCCCGAGGAATAGATGCTGAGGCTGGAACAGGTCACAAGGCCTAATTCTCGACTGGCAGAACAAGAAGAAGAAGAAGAAGAATACGGTGAACAATGAGCACACTGTATGGATTTGATTGAGCTGCTTCATGAGAAAAAAGCGGGTTGGGCAAAAAATACATGAAAAGTGGCAATAGGGAGCCAAGAGACAGGGGGTTTTAACTTTAGAAATACGGTCCTTCCACGGGCAGAGGCACAGATCTCAAATGTTGTCAAGGACATGTGGCCACTTTTTTTGTACGTCGTTGTTGTGATCTTCAGTCCGAAGACTGGTCTGATGCTCTACCCTGTGCGAGCCTCTTCATCTCCATCCTCCTGAATCTGCTTGCTGTATTCTTCTCTTGGCGCCTCTCTGCGATTTTTGCCCCCCACACTTTCCTCCAGGACGAAATTGGTGATTCCTCGATGTCTCAGAATGTGCCCTATCAACCGATCCCTTCTTTTAGTCAACCACAAATTTCTTGTCCCCCGATTCTACTCAGTACCTCGTCACTAGTTGCGTGATCTACCCATTCTTCTGTAACAGAACATTTCGAAAGCTTGTATTCTTTTTCTATGTTTCACATCCATACATGTCTACACTCCAGACAATACTTTCAGAAAAAATTTCCTAACACATCTATAATCGATGTTAACAAATTTCTCTTCTTCGGAAATGCTTTCCTTGCCATTGCCAGTCTACATTTTATACCCTCTCTGTTTCGGCCGTCAGTTATTTTGCTGCACAAATAGCAAAACTCATCTACTGTTTTAAATGTCTCGTTTCCTGATGTAATTCAGTCAGAATCACCTGAATTAATTCGACTACATTCCGTTATCCTTGTTCTACTTTTGTTGATGTTCATCTTATATCTTGCTTCCAAGACACTGTTCATTCCTTTCAACTATTCTTCCAAGTCTTTTGCTGCGTCATAGAGTTACAACGTCATAGAAAAACCTCAAAGTTTTATTTCTTTTCCATGAACTTTAATTCCTACAGATTGAAAAACATCGGGGATAGGCTCTAACTCTTCTCAACCACTGCTCCCCTTTCATGGCCCTCGATTCTTATAATTGCCACCTGGTTTCTGTGCAAGTTTCACTGCCTGTGTTTTACTCCTGTTAACTTCAGAGTTTCAAAGAATATTCCAGTCAATATTGTCAAAAGCTTTCTTCAAGTCTAAAAATGCTATAAACACAGGTTTGTCTTTCCTTAACCTATCTTCTAAGAGTAGTTGTTGGGTTAGTATTGCCTCGCGTGTTCCTACATTTCTCCTGAATCCAAACTGATCTTCCCAGAAGTCGGATTACACGTGTTTGGCAAGTATTGTCGGCACGAACCAGAAAGTCACCTCCGTAGCTGCTTTCTCTGAGTTGCCGACCGGTGTGGCTGTGCGGTCTAGGCGCTTCAGTCTGGAACCGCGTACCGCTCCGGTCGCAGATTCGAATCCTGCCTCGGGAATGGATGTGTGTGATGTCCTTATGTTAGTCAGGTTTAAGTAGTTCTAAATTCTAGGGGACTGATGACCACAGATGTTAAGTCCCATAGTGCTCAGAGCCATTGCTTTCTCTGATATCTGCGCTCAGCTGTCTGTTCCGGCCACGGATAGTTTATAGAGGCATTCACTGTATTCAAAAAACTTCAGTGTTAAATATGAACTGTCTAGTGAAACAAAAACAAATGGAAAAAAATATTTTGCCTGAAAATTATCAGTACTTTTTGCAGGTGACATTTCCGCGCACTGCAGAACTTCGCTTTGAAAAGACCACGTTTCGACTGCTGCAGGAAGTCATTTATAGCACATGACAAATCATGTGGAGTTTTTAATGGATTTACACTTTGTTCTCGATATGCCAACGACACATGTATGTGAATATATCTGCAAACTGTAAAGACAACCTGAAGATGACAGCACGATTCTGTCGAAACTCGTAATTATTGACGACTATATTTCAATCCCTGTTGGTCGCCATAGGACAACGTCTTTCACTAGTCATAAAAACGTCCGAGATCTCGCCTTAAATTTTGACGGAAAAACATTAGCAATGGTGGCAGAAAATATTAGGTATAAGGAGTCACCCTCGTTTCGCCAACGGCTTTGACAAAGAGAGCAGAGGAGCAGACACAGTTTTATGGCGACCTCTTGCTCTTGTGGTAGGAACGTTCCCCTAAAGGCGAAAGAATCACAATGAAAACAAAGAGATAAAGCGAAAGGCAGTAGAAATCACTGACCTAAGGACACACAATGTGTATCTACAGCACATGTGGCGTGTAATTGAAAAAGTGCCATCATGATGATCCCTCAGTTAGCAAAAGATTCCGAACCAATCCCCAATCGGATCTCTGGAAGGGGACCCCCAAAGGGGAGGTGATAATGAGAAAAAGATGAAGCAGTCAACTAAAGGGTGACGTTCTACAAGTCAGAACGTGGAATATCAGAAGTTTGAACGTGGCAGGAAATCTATAAAATGTGAAAGGGGATATGCAAAGGTTGAATCTAGATATAGTAAGGAGCAGTGAAGTGAAATGGAAATAAGGATTTCTGGTCAGAAGAAGACATGGTAATATCAACAGCAGCAGAAAGAAGTGTAGCGGGAGTGAGATTCGTTATGCATATGAAGGAAGGGCAGAGAGATAGTTACTATGAACGGTTCAGTGACAGGGTTGTTCTCATCAGCGTCAATAGAAAACCACGGCTCACAACCACCGTTCAGGTGTACATGCCGATATTCACTCAACAAGTAACATGGTATGTAAAGTGACATGAAAGATTGGAAGTTCGTAGTAGGGGGGGGAAATAGAAGAGTATGAAAGAACATTGGGCTCCGAATGACAAAAGACAGAGAGGAAAGACTATCTGATTTCTACAATAAATTTTGAGCTAGTAATCGCAGACACAGTGTTAGAAAGTCGCAAGTGGAAGCGGTATACTTGGAAAAGCTCGGAGACAAGGGAAATACCAACTGGATGAGACAGAGATTTCAAATTCAGATAGCGGATTATAGGCACACACGACGCAGATATAGATTCAGATCACAATTTGGTAATGTTGAAGAGTGGGTGGACATTTGAGATAATTTTCCACAAGATTCAGTGTGGAAAGAAGTGGAACGCTAAGCTGCTGAGGAATGATGACACTTCTGAAGTTCTCTAAGTCTGTAGATAATGTGATAACGAATACCACAGTAGGCGGTTCAATTGCAAAGGAATGGGCATCTTAAAAAAAAGGGCAGTTACAGAAATTGGACAAACAAACATAGGTACAAGAAATGCAACTGCAATGAAACTACAGGTAATAGTAGAAATACTTGCAGGGCTGATTCACTGTAAAGGAAAGTTAAAGCAACCTACTGTGAAATTAAAAGTAACAGCGTCAGAATTAACAGTACAATGGGAACTATACTGTTAAACGCAGAGGAGAGGGCGTACAGGTGGAAAGAGTACACCGAACAATTCTAGGAGGGGAGTACGAGGTGCAACAATGAAGTAATGAGACTGATTTTCTTTGCAAGATGCGGCAACCCTGCAGGCTTGCATAGGCACAATATCTTTGACCTTGGTCTATAAGCCGCTTCTAGTCCAAGCGGCGCATCGATGCAACTGCTCAGTCGTGAGTTGTGCTATAATAAGTTAACATGTGTTTGTGTCTTTCGTCAAGGAAATGGAACCGCTTAATATTGCGCAACGATATGCCATTTCTTTTTGCGTTAAATTGGGTTCAAACGCGACGACAACTTACAGTAAGCTTCATAAAGCTTTTGGAGAGGAGGTTATGTGAAGAGCTCAAGTTTTCCATTGGCATAAAATGTTTAGTGTTGAAGATGAAGACTGCCGTGGATGACCATCAACCCCAGGGACCGATGTCAACTTGGTCAGGGTGCTTGAACTCGTACCATCAGATCTGTGCAAAAATCACGATAATGCGCCATCCCATACTGCTCTGTCAGTACAGCAATTTTTAACCTCAAAACAAATTTCAGTGCTACCATAGCCACCTTATTCAGCAGATATCGCTCCGTGCGACTTTTTTGTATTTCCAAGAGTCAAAACGGCGGTCAAGGGACACCATTTTCAAACAACACAAGATGTCCAAAAAGCTGTGACGAGGGTCTTGGAGGATATTACAGAAGATGGGTTCCAGAAATGTTACCATCAATGGCAGAAGCGCTGGAAAAAGTGTGTGTAATCAGAAGGGAACTACTTTGAAGGAGACAACACTAAACTTGACTAAAACGGTAAGCAACATTTTTTTTCACATCAGTCTCATTACTTTATTGTCGCACCTTTTATTGTTTCATGCAATAGAAGAAGAAATTGGAGAGCTTTGGAAGACTTATGAACAAATAAGGTGGAACGGATACATAACGTTCCATAGGAATTTATGAAATCATCGAGGGAAGTGGCAACCAAACGACTATTCACTTTGTTAAGTAGAATCTACAGAGCTGGAGACATACATTGAAAGACTAAAAACACGACACACCACAAAGGAATTATTGGAATGGGATGGCAATCAGCAGATCCGATGTACATGTGTAGACAAACAAATGATTACAATTTCAGAAAAATTGGATGATTTATTCAAGAGGAATAGCTTCACAACCTGAGCAAATCAGAAACGCTTCGGTCCACTTCTGGCCCCTGTAAATAGTTATTCGGCTTTGCGGCGAGTGACAGTGTTGTTGGATATCTCCTGAGAGGTATCGGGCCAAATTCTGACGAACTGGCGCGTTACGTCGTTATACTTCCGCAGTGGTTGGAGGGGCCAAACTTATGCTCCAAACGTTCTCAACAGGGAAAACATCGGGCTCCAATGTTAAGGTAGGGTTTGCCAAGCACGAAGACAAGCAGTAGAAACACGGTGTGTGGGCGAGCGTTATCTTGATAAAATGTAAGACCAGGGTGGCTTGCTACGAAAGGCAACGAAATGGGGCTTAGAATATCATCCACGTACCGCTGTGCTCTGAGGGTACTGCTGATGACAACCAAAGGGGTCCTGCTTTGAAACCCAAACCATCACTCCTGGTTGTGGGGCAATATGGTGGGCGACAGTCAGTTTGGTATACCATCACTGTCTGAGGCGTCTCAAGGTACGTCTTAACTCGTCATCGGGGATCAATTAGAAACAGAATTATTCCAGGCAATGAGATTCCAGGCAACAAAGAGACAAAGATTGAAAGCTGTCTGTTAGAAACTTCTTTCACGTTTAATATCACTTAGCGAGTTGGAAGTCACTAGCATGGTAAGATGACTATGTACTCTCCACGTCTACTAATTACGTCACGTCTTTGGCTGTATAGTAAAAGCATATCTGCACGGTGTATTTGATTGTGGGGCAGTAATGACCGGTCAGGAGTCGGGAAGTTAAGGTTTAATGGAAGTCAGTAGTCAAACGAAATGTAATTTATTCTGTGTTGAGCTACTTGGGGCCACAGGTTTCTTACACCAAACTGTTCAGAAAATATCCATGAACTATCTCTGGTACTGTTTCACTGGAGTTCTGAAGCTCCTTGTGTAACATTGTGTCAACAGAGGATTTTTCTTGTGTCGAATTCCGCGCTTTCTCGAGTACCCGGTTATGTATCAGAGGCGCTGAGGAAGCCCTGACGATTTCTCTGCAACTACTGCAGCTGTTAAGCATTAAGTGTCGGAGCTCCAGATTTTGCTTAACAAAGGGAGGGTACAAAATATGCTAACAGATACGCGGCAGGCGCGGAGGCAGTTTCCTTGATACTATCGCCAGCGAAAGTGACCCGCGGCCGGAACAAATCGCAGTGCCGTATGGTGCCTTGACGCGCACTATCGCCGGCCGTTCCCCTAACGCCTTGCTTAACGGCCGCCTCCTGGGCCAGCGTCCCGCTTATCAGCGGCCAGGGAGCCACCGCCCGTATCCGCATCACCACCTGCTACCTCTCCCCCCCCCCCCATCTCCACCCCTCCCCTACTCCACTGTCTTATCGCGAGTCCCCACAGAAAGGAAAGGCCTCGCCATTAGCATTCGCGGAGGCGGCTGTTACCTCCCAGATCCATTCCATTCGGTATCCCCTGTTTGCCGTAGCGTGGCTCGTAACGTTCATCAGGTTTCGGAAATGGCACCTTCTAGTCCTACGTGTAGCACCTTGACACTACTCCATCCACTATGTGCATGTAAAAAGGCTCCCGGCGGGGTCAGGGATTTTCTCTGCCTCGTGATGGCTGGGTGTTGTGTGCTGTCCTTAGGTTAGTTAGGTTTAAGTAGTTCTAAGTTCTAGGGGACTGATGACCATAGATGTTAAGTCCCATAGTGCTCAGAGCCATTTGAACCATTTTTTTGTAAAAAGGCTACACTCGAACATACCTGGTTTAGGTAAAATGACGCTTTTGTCGCTTTCCCAAGCTGTTGCATCTCCAAGAGATTTCAGAAGAGCATTGCCTGGTCAGGTAAGTGTCACATTGTTGATGACACCGTTAGTACATGTCAAATGTACCGCTGTTGGCTTCAGTCGTGTCAATGCTAGTGCCTTGTCAATACGTTCAGTTTTTGTCAAAAAAAAAAAAAACAGTTTCCACTCTCGAAAGATAATATATTAAGCATTAATCCCACATCATGTTCTGAGTAAAACTATGGCACAGAACTCTTACTAGAAGTGACCCCCCGCCGTCCCTTCACCCCGCCAATAAGTACTTAATTGTACGATATTTCCTGCTCACACCATCACCACCTCGTACAGGATCGCATTTTTAAGAAGACATTAAAACAAGATAATGCAATAACAGACCTCTACGACTAGTCAAGAATACAGTGCAGGATTCCAATGCAAACACCTGCGACAGTCTCCAGGCTTCTCGTTTTGTGTCGACGCTTTAAGAGCTGTGGTCGACAACTCTCTGGCTATTTTCAAGGGGTAACTGACTGCCACACTGTTCATTACTCCTTCCTTGAAACACAGTCCTACCGACATGTTACTCGTGCCAGTTGCAGTGACATTCGACGAACGTCAGAGTAACAACTTTATCGTCCAGCCGTTTTGTACTTCAATGACGGAGCAAATAAGTACGTGAAGAGGAACAGAACTAAATGTTATCGGCTTCCATCACTCAGTAACTCTTAGACTCGTGCATGATGTGGAGCTCAGAATTTATGTATGATACTATTATACACCAACTTTATTCTTAAATGGTTCAAATGGGTCTGAGCACTATTGGACTTAACATCTGAGGTCATCAGTCACCTAGAACTTAGAACTACTTAAACCTAACTAACGTAAGGACATCACACACAACCATGCCCGAGGCAGGATTCGAACTTGCGCCCGTAGCGGTCGCGCGGTTCCAGACTGAAGCGCCTAGAACTGCTCGGTCACAGCGGCCGGCTGCTTTATTCTTACGCACAATCACAGATTACTGATGTATCGACAACTGATTTCGAACTTTCGGATTTCTTCAGATAACAATATAGTAGTGGTTACTACACTCCTGGAAATGGAAAAATGAACACATTGACACCGGTGTGTCAGACCCACCATACTTGGTCCGGACACTGCGAGAGGTCTGTACAAGCAATGATCACACGCACGGCACAGCGGACACACCAGGAACCGCGGTGTTGGCCGTCGAATGGCGCTAGCTGCGCAGCATTTGTGCACCGCCGCCGTCAGTGTCAGCCAGTTTGCCGTGGCATACGGAGCTCCATCGCAGTCTTTAACACTGGTAGCATGCCGCGACAGCGTGGACGTGAACCGTATGTGCAGTTGACGGACTTTGAGCGAGGGCGTATAGTGGGCATGCGGGAGGCCGGGTGGACGTACCGCCGAATTGCTCAACACGTGGGGCGTGAGGTCTCCACAGTACATCGATGTTGTCGCCAGTGGTCGGCGGAAGGTGCACGTGCCCGTCGACCTGGGACCGGACCGCAGCGACGCACGGATGCACGCCAAGACCGTAGGATCCTACGCAGTGCCGTAGGGGACCGCACCGCCACTTCCCAGCAAATTAGGGACACTGTTGCTCCTGGGGTATCGGCGAGGACCATTCGCAACCGTCTCCATGAAGCTGGGCTACGGTCCCGCACACCGTTAGGCCGTCTTCCGCTCACGCCCCAACATCGTGCAGCCCGCCTCCAGTGGTGTCGCGACAGGCGTGAATGGAGGGACGAATGGAGACGTGTCGTCTTCAGCGATGAGAGTCGCTTCTGCCTTGGTGTCAATGATGGTCGTATGCGTGTTTGGCGCCGTGCAGGTGAGCGCCACAATCAGGACTGCATACGACCGAGGCACACAGGGCTAACACCCGGCATCATGGTGTGGGGAGCGATCTCCTACACTGGCCGTACACCACTGGTGATCGTCGAGGGGACACTGAATAGTGCACGGTACATCCAAACCGTCATCGAACCCATCGTTCTACCATTCCTAGACCGGCAAGGGAACTTGCTGTTCCAATAGGACAATGCACGTCCGCATGTATCCCGTGCCACCCAACGTGCTCTAGAAGGTGTAAGTCAACTACCCTGGCCAGCAAGATCTCCGGATCTGTCCCCAATTGAGCATGTTTGGAACTGGATGAAGCGTCGTCTCACACGGTCTGCACGTCCAGCACGAACGCTGGTCCAACTGAGGCGCCAGGTGGAAATGGCATGGCAAGCCGTTCCACAGGACTACATCCAGCATCTCTACGATCGTCTCCATGGGAGAATAGCAGCCTGCATTGCTGCGAAAGGTGGATATACACTGTACTAGTGCCGACATTGTGCATGCTCTGTTGCCTGTGTCTATGTGCCTTTGGTTCTGTCAGTGTGATCATGTGATGTATCTGACCCCAGGAATGTGTCAATAAAGTTTCCCCTTCCTGGGACAATGAATTCACGGTGTTCTTATTTCAATTTCCAGGAGTGTATATGAGTGTGGTGTTACATATAGCAACCCTAGTTCCTCTGGTATGCAATCGATAGAGGTATCGCCATCCTTGGCGAATCATTCAAACTTAGTGTGGTTTCATGTAGCTTGTGGTGTCTGATATAGTATCAGCGATTGCCTTCGTAGACTAGGTGGTATCCACTACAGCAGAGCGCGCGATCACTGACTAGAAAAACGTATTTGCGATCAACAATCTATTATTTATCGACTCAGTCTTCGTCCGTTATAGGAGTTTTGCATTCAAAACTGCTTAGACTATGTGATATAGTCCCTGTTTATTCCACATTTTAAAGGTGTAGCTGAATCAACAATGCGTGTCTTCAACGTACAAAAGACTGTGCGAAAGCCAGAGGTATCCCTTTTTTTCTCCTTAGGTGCATGCAAGACGACATCGTTTAAAATCCAAATCTCCGCAGAAATCTACCTTTCCCTTGAGGATGCCAGGTGTGTCCGCACATCTGCATGCTTACCTGCTACTTTCACTGCATGTTTGTGAGGTGTCTCGATGGGAGTCACCTCTTTTGCCAGTAAACTCAGCTATTCCCTTAGTGTGTCCGCGTCAGTTGCGTGACACCCACTGCAGCCATCGCAGGCTGATTTCGGGGAAATGTGTCACACTAGTAATAAATGTAACCTATTGTAGCATGACCCATGTTCTGAACAGCAAGCAACTTTCTTGTTCCGGCACGCAACTTGAGATGCCTATTTAAAGTTTAATTTAAGATTTTGTCTTAGTAACTTTGAGTTCGTCGGAAGCTCATATGAAGATAACTTCTTGCATTTACGACACGTAGGCTTCCATATAATTCGGTACCTCCTAACAGCGTTAGCGTCATTTTGTGTAAATTCGGTCGAGAATTTAGAAAATGGTGCTCACTGTCAACTTCTTGTGAATCTTGTCAACCAATTAGAGCAATTAAAAATATGTTGTAAGCAAACTTGACTTAAATTTAAAGATAATTTAATCATCGTAAAACTTGGTCGTGATTAGGCAACCCACTACTAATAAATATAGCCTATTGTATTCCTAAATTTGTTGTTTTCATTCTGACAGTGGTATCGTTGTGAAAAATGGCTAAACTCAACGATCAGTTACTTGTTATTCAGTGAAGATAACGGGAATTGCATTCGCTCGTCTTGTTTATTTACTGATTTCATTACTGAGTGGGAAGAGTGTCAGTTTCCTGTAGGATTGTAACTTTACTGTTCCATGATAATATGGTAACAATTTTGCAGTATTCAGACGCAATAAGCAACGACATTTTTCAGCAACGTAATAAAATAGCACAGGTCAGTGACACTCTGTCCTCTCTACCAAAGACGAATAAACATGCAGCTTTCACTGTATTTGTATTATTTAAAATTTATGTGTTCTGCATTTACTTCTATACTCTGCAAACCACAGTTCTGCAACATCGGGAGGAAACTGTTTAAATATTGCCTCACAGCGACATATTTCAAGTGGAACGAAGAGTCCTATGGCCAGACGTATGGTGTCGTTATGGGGAGTCCCTTAAGCCCGGTTGTAGCGAACTTCTTCATCAAAAAATTCGAGGAACAGCCATTGGAAACTGCGAACAAGGATCCGAATACTTGGTTCCATTACGTGGATAATACGTTTGTTTTGTGGCGGCATGGCAGGGAGGAACCTGATCGTTTCCACAAACATCCGAACGTTATCAATCCGAAGATTCAGTTTACCAAGGATGAGGAGGCAGGCTGAAGACTAAATTTTCTTGATGTGCTAGTTTTCAAGAAAGAAGACGGTGGCTTGGGCCACATGGTTTACCGAAAAGCCACGCACACAGACCGTTACTTACACCGGGATTTGAACCACAACCTAGAAAAAGAAGCGAGGCATATTAAAAACGTTGGAGGGCAAGGAAAATCTGTGAACCAGAGCTACTTGACGCAGAATTAAGACATCTCAGCAATTCATTGTTCAAGAATGGTTATTCGTTAGCTGACGTGAAAAGAGCGTTAAGACCATCACGAAGAAATCATAGTGATGCTCAAGCGCCGGTGAAATCGAGTTTTCCGGCCAAGCATTAAGGACGTTGAAACAGATGGGCAGAACAGGTGATTAGGATTGTGGAAAGGGCCAAATAAGGTGTCGGTCAGTTTCACTTCAAAATTGTAATTTACTGCAATTTGGTAACACCTTTAAACCAAACCGGCACATAGCCGAACTTTTACAACAACAGACCATTACACACCCATGAAAAGAACAGTATAGACAACGGCATTCAGACGCCTCCAGTGGGTCGGGGGCTGCCCTCGAAACATTAACGTTCGCTTAGGTGAGGCAGGTGGTGGGCCCAACTACACTTGATCCGACGGTAACCCAATCAAGAGACCGACCAAACGACTTGCTAGCCACCAAACGGTACATAAATATTCAAAGACTAGACTGTTAAGGACGTGATTATCCACAATGAAATATGTATTAACCTGTCAAAACTACACACCATATTGGACAGCGACAACAGGTGAGGAAACGACGCAGCCTGAAATTATGTTAGTGCCCAGGGCAGGTAACCGGAACACTAACGGCCACAAGGCAGAAAATTCCGCTGGTACACTTGAATTTGAAATAAGGTTATATAGTTAACTTCACAAAAAGGAACACTGCCTTACTTTACTTCAGTGGCAAGAGCAGGTAACCATAACACTAACAGCCACAAGGCAGAAAATTCTGCTGGTGCACTTGAATTGTAGTGAACCAGTATAGTTAATTCCACCGCATGGCGGCTCGATTTCGCTACTACAAACACTCGGTGTTTCTCACAGGAAAATCTTCCCAACAGCGAACCACCGAAACGAACGACACAACATGAACGGACTTAACACACCACTTAACTTTGACGTCCAGGATCAGTGAGCCACGAAGCTCGTAGCGATTGGACAGCTCCACACACGCTCCGACACTGCACAGGGACCACCATCGGACCCAGCCGACTGCACCGCACGGAGATATCCTCCCTGGTCCGCACCAACCGGCCGACTACTTTCAGAACGCCGACAACATCTAAAATAGTCGTCAGTGGAAATAACACCAACTACACACACATCAGAGTCGCAGGTTCGAATCCTGCCTTGGGCATGGATGTGTGTGATGTCCTTAGGTTAGTTAGGTTTAATTAGTTCTAAGTTCTAGGCGACTGATGACCTCAGAAGTTAAGTCGCATAGTGCTCAGAGCCATTTGAACTATTTGAACACACACATCCTGACAAACACTTGCACGACGACATGAACAATACCCAACAGTAACTAAGCACGCACGATGACAAATCGGGAGTCGATGCACACACGCCCAGCCGACTCAGGAACGATCGGCGAGCCAAAACGCGTCGTCTGCTAGGACGACCGACCGACGATCCGCCAAGACGGTGGCCCGGCTCAAGTGATGTGTGACGGCAATGGTCGGGCGAGCCATGTCGACGCAGACCTCACTGCTCCAAACCGACTGCACTAGTGCCGCATTGCAACTCCCCGACTGGCAGGTCGGGACTGCGCTCCAGACGCGTTCCAACTGACTGGCAGCCAGAACTCGCGACCGGAACTGGTATACGACAGACAACGACCGGGAAGTAATAGCAGTCGAGCAAAGATACTACGAGAAGGGATACATTGATACGCACTGCTAGCACCGCTCATGGTCAGGCAAAGCAGCAACTCAGTGACAGAAGTAATTTAAATTAACGTAGTGAGGTAGAACTACGTTAAAAACAGGGTGTAAAATACATGATGGCGGGAACATGAACCACGCACGGCTCAGATGTGACTGACCGCATTGGAAAAATGTTGAAAAAGCGGGACCCACGCTCACACGGAAGATACAAGATCACCTAAAATCGGCCAAGGATGCTCACCAACCGCTGGAAAAAGTTGGAATTTATAGTATTCCGTGGGAGTTGTGTGGAGGTGTACGTGGGTACTACAAAAAGAACTGTCAAAAAACGATTCGAAGAGCACAAGGGCAATTGCAGAAGAGGGGAGATTGACAGATTAGCTGTTGCGGAACGTGCTTTACAGCCAGGAGACTACCACATTCTTTTTGACTCAAGTACTGGCAGCCACAAGTGGATACCACGAGAGGCTATACAGAGAGGCCATATAGATTGTGAAACATCCCAGGAATTTTAGTAGGAAGGAGGAGGGCGTGAAATTGAATGAAATTTGGATTCCGATGCTGAAGAAAATGTGTACCAGTCTTTCACCATGGGATGATAGTAACAGAGGAATATGGGAGCTGATAACCCAGTTGCGTCCGCGTGTTCAAAACATGTGTCGTCACGCCACTGCACGGGAGTTCGCAGAAGCGGAATTTTGCTGTAGTCAGGGTGTGAGACAGACATTCAACAAAGCTACGATACCCCTTGAAAATGTCCTCCGCAGATGGGGACGAAACGTCGGGTTTTAAAATGAAATCCCTTCGATCACGGCATAACAGCCGGGAATATTTTATGAAATGTGAGTTGCAATGTATCTCCCAAATTCACTGTGGTAAAAGAAATGGATATCGACCGACATAGCTGAAATCATAAGTGAGTTTGACTTAACGCACGCTGAAGACAAATGACGAAGGACGAGTGATATTACACATCTTATTCCATGTTATTGAACAGCTTGATGTTCCCATTGTGCTGCCGGACGGTGAGGAAATCCATCGTGAGATGATGTTATCTCCAGTTTGGTTTGTGAGAGTTGTGGATCTATCTGTGGTCTGCTTGATGACTATCAGGATGATTTGATTTCTCTGAAACGCCTAAGATATTCTTATTCATGAAGACTTGATAGATCCTGTTACTGATCCAGTGCACGCGAAATTGGTGAAATCTACAAGTTAGTAAAACAGGCGTCAGCTAATCGAGTCACATTTCTGGTATCAGCATGGGGTTCGTACACAACGAACACGGCACTGTCGGTCGCGATAAGTTGTGCACGCGCCCGAGGGTGTTGTGACATCGTGACAATGGGAAAACGATGGGGTGACCCTTCGCAGTTGCGCCGAGGGCGGGTTCCTTTAACGTCTTATGCATCCGACTGTGGAACCTGGCGCTCCCAAAACTAGCGACGCCTCAGGTTCTTATCTGAAACAACCCCGATGACTCCGCACACTTGTTGCGAGGGTGGGTGCCCTGGCCACCTTAGCACCCTAACCACATAACAAATATTCCGGGCACGGAATTACGCACTAATGCGCCGCCGTGTTCATCCTGAACAAAATTAGAAGGGCGTCACGCTGCCTACGAGTACGACAGGCTCTGGTACATTTGCACTCTCACGTAGGACGCATCCCAGTATTGAACCAAAACTTCTGATCACACGAAAGACAATTCGACTACGAACACGACAGCCAAGAGGATACGGAACGGTGTCGATCCCTATGAAGCAGACAGATAATGGATGCGTCCAGTTACTTGCTCACAATAGAAAACAATGACTTTGATCACCTATCCTGCCGTAAGCACGAATATTTGCAGGGACAGTGTCTGAAGAACAACGGCCATACAAACAAAACAAACAAAATGAGGCCTAGAGAAACATCTAAAACAACAACAACAACAACAGAGATATTCAAGTGACTTATGTGTGGATCATATTCTACACACGGTAACACACAAAGAAAATTTCACAAAAATGAGAAGGTCAAAAAAAAAATGGAAATAAGAAATGACAGAGTACTTGAAAGTCTCTTAGGGTTTGTGTCGGATCCGAGAAACAACTCGATTCAAGATTTCGGTTATGAATTTGTTCGCCATCATCTGGAGAACTCTACTCCGCTGAGAATTGAGTCATCAGTCATCAGTTCTCAGCGGGACTCAGGAGCGGCAGCAGTGGCGCTCTCCTGAAGATGGCGAACAGATGGATCGGCGAAATGTTGATTCGGGTTGATTTTAGGATCCGGCAGCAAACATGAAGAGACTTTCAAGACTTATTACGCCGGGATAACCTGCGAAATCAAATGACAAAGTTCCTATTCTAGAAATGGTTTGACATGACTCACATGGCGGAGCCAAATCAACATCTTCATCCCTAACGACAACCGCTTCAACTAATTCGCACGAGCGATTCTCCACACACGAAATGACCCGCTTCAAATCGAGAAAAACTTACGGCACTTTTCCTTTGCTTTGTTTGATAGGTGAAAGGACTTGACAGGTACCTTGTACCCAATACAAAATTCCTGGTCTCTCGCCGTTCTATCGGCGCGTGCATTTCTGCTCCGCACTGCCACCTGAATTCGTTTTTAAGTGTGATTTCAACACTTTGATGCTTAACGCAAGACCTGGCCGGGAAGTCCACAGTTTTTTTTATGAGATCCATAGGTTGTCTGTCGTGCATAACTGTCACTGGTGCCAGTTGTTTGACTCTGTGCAGTGCGGTGTTCAACAAACGCTGGAAATCTTTCAAGAAAATGTCCAGCTGGTGTGTTACCTACTAAAGTATATCCCGGAGAGGTTTCCCTACTCTTGCATTACCCGCTCCACATGGTTGGGGCTGGGATTGTGGGAGGATATGAAAAGCGGCGATATTTTATGACTCCTCATCGTATCTTTCCACAAAGACGCCCGAAATTTGGGACTGTTATCAGATATCATTTTGTCGGCATGTCTCACTTGTGAAAGGAAATCGTTTGTAATGCCCTTGAAACGAGAAGCACTGTCGTCCTCTTTAGTGGCGTTGAAGTGACGAATTTTGAAGTCAGTTCAGCGAATACTAAGGTGAAGCTATATCCTCTCTTGGTCCGGGGTAACCGTACCATCAGGTCTGAGGCTGTGAGTTTCTTCAATTCGCGGGCTACAATGGAATAAAGAGGCGGTTGCATATTTGCAGTGGTGTGCTTAGCATTCTGACAGTCGTTGCATACTGACAGCATGCGGCAGATTCTTCGTTCCATATTCTTGAAATGGCCAATCGTTCTTAATTTCAGAAAGCACTTCCTCGTCCTAAATTGACCATAACTGAAGTGGATGTGGCTGATAATATTGTCAATCAGGTGTCCTGGCACACACAGAGGGAATTATCCACACTGCCTCTACGGTATAACATCCCTTTCTAAAGAAGACAGAATTGTCTGATCGTAGCCCTCTCTGCAGTCTTCTCATTTCTGCTTTATCTTGGCTATTCCAAGGTCTCTATCATCTTCGTTTCCTGTGTCTCTTATTCCAACTTTTACGTCTTCTTCTAACACAACCTCCCTCGTATAGTAGAAACATGAATGGTGTTCTTCGAGTTCGTCATCGCTGCTCTTGACGAAGCCAATCGACGACTATGGCAAGACGTCAGCAATGATGTCCGTACCGCCCTTTGTATGAATGGTCTGAAAATCAAACTCCTGAATCAAGAGCACCCATCTAGTGAGCCAGGTATTTGTCAATTTCACCATGAGCAAGAGTTGCAGAGTTTTGTCGTCTGTATAGACCCTTGTCCTCTGACCATATAAAAAAAATTCTAAATTTCTGGAATCACCACTCCACACAGAGTGCTTCCAACTCGAATACGGAGTAGTTTTTCTCATTTTTCATGAGGGCGCGACTCCCGAATGCGGTTGTTTTTCATACTGGACTTCCAGCAGCCATATATTTTTGCAAAATCATCACGCCCAGTCTGGTGTAGGCGCTGTCTGTCACCATACAGAAATCCTCGGCGAGCTTTGTATGTGACGGAGTAGGTGTCTCCAGTGAGACTGATTTGAGCACCTGGTATTGTAGCTCGGTCTCCTCGTCCCATCTCCAGGGCGTACTCTTTCCCATCGGTGCACTAAAGGGTGGCCAACTCTATGTTTCGGCTCCTATGAACGGCTGGTTGATAATGATGACCCCAAGAAATGCGCGCAATTGTCGCTCTCTTGTCAGATGAAGGTTATTTGTTATGGCCTCCACTTTTTTTTTGGATTCGATGATATTCATTCCCCCGTAATCACATGTCCTAAGAAGCCATCTTTTCTGAAACATGACATTTCAGCGATGAGTGTAAATAGTGCCACTAGATAATTCTCGTAGCACTACACTTTGTTGCTGCCATGATTTCTCTGCTATTAACAGATCATCAACACATGTAGTAAATCTCTTCTTGAGGAAGTCACTGAGAATACCATGTAGGCTTCTAAAAAAAGCAGCAGAGGGGATATTCAGACAGAACGGCATCGTTCGGAACTGGTTATACAGGATGATTATCATTAAAGTTAGAGTTTCAAACTGCTGTAGAAATAACACCACTAGTCAGAATGACGTCAAATTGCAACGGAATATTATCGGAGTAGGGGGAAAACGTATGGCAGAAGAAAAATAAATAGCTACAAAATGTAGCAATAGATGGCGCTGTAATTATCATAATTTAATAGTGGTCGACTGCAAATGAGAAATGAATCATACAACAACGCCTAAGGTGTACGTTTGACGTTAAAAAACTGTACTACTCAGTGTGCATGGGTGCACAGGTTGGATAGTGTTAGTTACGTAAGCCCATCCCCCACGGCAAGATCGTATCACATCGGATGGGAAAAATCCGTTTCTAGTTGCCCTGAGGCCAAAAACCGCATAAAAACATCATTCACATCGGTTTTTTATTGTCCTGAGGCCAAAAACAGCATAAAAAGCATGAATTAAAATCAAATCAGATTATTAATTTCCGTGCGACTGGCGCAAAACATGTTCAATATGTTGTCCACCGCTTTCTGCAACAAGTGAAAATCGAGAAGCAGCATGTTCCACAACTGATCGAAGTGTTTCCGGAGTCACGTTCAGAATGTGTTGCGTAATGCGTGCCTTCAATGCAGCTAAGTTTGAAATCGGAACACTGCACACAACATCTTTCAGATAGACCCACAGCCAGAAGTCACACGGATTAAGGTCAGGTGATCGGGACGGCCAGACTGTAGGGAAATGGCGGCTGATAATTCCAGAATTTCCGAAATGGCGTTTCAGCAGCTGCTTAACTGGATTTGCAATGTGCGGAGGTGCGCCATCTCGCATAAAAATGATCCCATGCACACATCCACACTGTTGGAGAGATGGAATGACGTGGTTGCACAAACTACATTCATAGTGCTTACCACTGATGGTACAAGTAAGCGGACCGAAGCACCCGTCTCTTCGAAAGAATACGGCCCTGTGACAAATGGTATCGTAAACCCGATCTTGTATTGAGACAGTCATGGCGAAAGTCGCAGATGCGAAAAGAGAATTTATACCAACTTCAATAGGTCGTGCGCATGACAGGTGTTTTCATTTACGTATTCTGACACATATAGCGCCATCTATCGATCAATTTTCACATTATTTTTTTTCTTCTGCCATACGTTTTCCCCCTTCTCCGATATTCCGTTGCAATTTGACGTCATCCTGACCAGTGGTGTTATTTTTACAACATTTTGAAAGTTTAATTATAATCATCTTGTACTTCCCAAATGCGGGGAAGGCTGTGTACCGTCTGCTTCCCGGGCCGAGTTCGATTTCCTAGAAAGATACCACGCAGAGCGATCGACGAGGAAACTGACACCCCGTGGAAGTTCTGGAGCATTTCCTCCAGCCTCTCTGGTCTATCAGTCTCTGTATCGGTTATCGTTTTGATTTGTCGGGAGTATAAAACAAGGAGAATCGACCCGTCTTTCTTTCCCACTGGCTTGATCGGGTTGCTGCAGGTAGATCTCGGCGGTTTTATCACCCCATCCTTCAACATCAGTGAGATTTCAGACGCAGCCTCTTAGTCGATACACACGCGCAACGGCCTAAGGTGGAAAGGAGATCCAGTGTGTGGTTTGACCTGGAACTTATACACAAAATTTTTGATCATGCCTGGGTTTGGCATAAACACTTGTGTTTTTACAAAGTGCGCACTTTCGAGTTACTTTTATTTGGTGACCACTACATTATCGACTGAGACCACTCTCTCCTTGATGATCACCTCAATTTGTCGTTCCATGCCTCATGAAACACCACTTTATCAAATCAACTGTTGTCCACTTGTGTGACGCATAGTTTGAGACTATCAGTCCATAGCTGAACTCCAATAGCTTGTTCGTCAAATTTTATAGTCATCGCGGTTTCCTGAGTAAGGGTAATCAGGCCCCTTCCTACGTCAAGAAATGCTTGGTGTTTCCTCAGAAAACTGATCCCTATTACCGCTTCAGTCGAGAGACTGGGGACCAGTAAGATATTTGTCTCCAAGCTGTGCCCTTGACACTTACATTCGAGTCTGGTCTGCAGGTTCATGTTAGTCCCTCTTCCTGCCATCGCACATTTTATTTTAGTGATTTTCACTGCGAGAGTCGGCCAGTTCGTGTCTGCAGCACATCGACGGAAACCTATTCGGAGACGGTAGTAATATTGCTTTCGCTATCAACAATTCTGCGCAGCTCAACGTTCCCTATTGTAATTGTAATTAATGGTTGCATTCCTCCCTGCTGACCACCTCTTTTTTTTGCGTAAGCACTTCTTGGATGCCCTCATAACCGATTACAGTTACGTGATTCTGACCGAGTCACGATGTAGAGTTTATCTGAACCGCTTGCGCACGTTTCTAGCGTCAGTTGTGATGGTCACTTCAATGTTGTAGTCTACTGGATGGGTTCATACCTCTAATTTCGATTCTGCCCCGTTGTTATTACGGTCTATCCCATCAATTATCTCCCTGCTGCCTCTGTCCCTGTTCGCGTGAGTTTCTATCAAACCTACGAACATTCTCAGCTCTGTAGCCCTGGTCCCCGTAATTCCTACGGACCGGCCATGCTATTCTGTTGCACACCTTGCGATTCTTTTCGCTCATCGCTTCCTTTCGTTATTCTTGCGGAGTTTCTGATTATTCCCTTCGTTCGCCCTTCTCTATCCTTTGCACTTTTTCTTGTCAAACACAAGTTCCAGTTCAGACTGCAAACATTTAAACGATTCAGTGTTATCGTCTCATGTTCCAAGCAACGCTTGGTGGTAGTAGGTGGAGAATTTGCTGAAACAAAATCGAATTATCTCATACTACATGGTGAGTCTAAGAACTGATTTTTTTCTATGCAATGCGCTAAATATTTTGCGAGGACTTTTGTATCCATATCCTTCTAGATCAGGGCATATCACTATTTCTCGCTTAGTGACGTCTTGCACTTCTCACGACTAGTATGTGGCGAGAAACGCGTCTCTAAATTCGTCAAACTAACTGCAACGTGTTCCAACTCTTTCATTTTCTCCGCAGCGAACTGTCTATGAGAGCACAGGTAAATTCCAACTTCGCCTCAAGTGGGCACAAAGAGGAGAGTGATTCGCTAAAATGTCCCAGCCAAATCTTGGGATGTAAAGTACTCATGTAAAGTACTCCCTACCACTTAAACAACTCATCGACTCCAACATCTGAACAAGTTCGAGCTGATGTGCTAAATCATGTCTATGGGCCCTGGTTCGATTCCCGGCGGGGTCAGGGATTTTCTCTGCCTCGTGATGACTGGGTGTTGTGTGCTGTCCCTAGGTTAGTTAGGTTTAAGTAGTTCTAAGTTCTAGGGGACTGATGACATCAGATGTTAAGTCCCATAGTGCTTAGAGCCATTTGAACCATTTTGTCTATAGCGACCATCATACGGACACGAATTACCGCTAGGTGTGTCCGCTGTTGCTTTTCTCGTCTGTCTGGTATGGATCTTCGAGTGCACGTTGATCGTGTCTTCATTCAAGTTGTGCCGGCCGCTACTTAAACCGGGGCCCGTCGGTAAAGACTGAACCGACGGTTACTCACATAACCGCACAGGCTCCTGTACTTATTTCATCTTCCCTGTGGCCTGTTTTGAAAACTTGCTCAAGATGAGTCACTCGATCACCTATTTCTTTGAGTTTATTCCATATGTGCTCGACCACAACCTCACCTTTTCTCTTTGTGTTCTGATTCGGTGTTTGATTTACGTGCTTAACTCTCCTGGCTGCAGTGATAGCTACCTTCTTAGCTTCTGCACCTTCTAGCTTAGCTAAACGTGCGTCTCTTTTTGCATCAGTTGCAGTTTGTTTTGCTTCTGCACACATTTTTGCTGTTTTTACCATTTGTTCCCCGAGTTCACTCATTTCAGTGAAAATTTGCTTCGTAAGTTGTTTAAAATTTGCGCCTCATGCCTTTTCAGCCTCCTCCCTCCTCTTCTCTGCGTCATTTCACCGTTTCTCCACCTCGAGAATTTCATTGTGAAATTCCTCAGTCTTCTCTTACCTCTTTCTTTCTGCTTCCACCTTTCGTTTATCTGATTCCTCTCTTTCTCTTTCTGTCTCTCTAAGAAGAGCTAAAATAGCATCCCGCAGTTTTTTTGCATGCCATGCTGGTGACAGGGGATGCAGCTCTTCATTCTCGCTCGCTATTATGCTGGTACCGACTGACTGACCTGTTGTTTCCTTGCAACGGGTTCTGGATTGTTACAATGACTTTAACAAGTCCCCTACAGCGTATCTCCACGGAAACCCCGTTATCCTGAATGGACTGTGTTTACCGTTCATGATCAATCTTAGAACGGTGAAAAAATTTAGCATCTGGACATGCCTGCTCTGTGTTCTCGGACATCATTTCCTCCCCCGTAAAGACGCCATCCCTGCTGTCAAATCGTTCTACCATGTAATTAGAATTTTTATGACTCATGTTCCCTATATTCCTTGTCATCATTCAGAACCGAATAACATTACAACGAAGACATTCATTGAAGCAAGTACAGATCTGATGATCTAACATATTTCCTTCCTACAATAATTAAAAAAAAATGTCCTCTCCAGAAATAATACCTACTCAAAAACAAATTCTCATATAAGTTAATCACGCTGGTCATAACACTGAATCACAACGATCATCATGAATGTGGTGCAGAAACCACAAAACCTTGGCCACCATAGGAGGTAACTTGCTAAATAAAAGATAAAGGAAACGTGAGGATTAGTACAGAGGCACCTCAAACTTAAATCTCCAGGGATAAAAAAATCATGTAATTGATCAGGGAGAGAAAAAGAAGCTGGATTGTATCATTATGATCTGGAGGGTAATGATCCTGGCAGGGTCGTCAATACAGAAACTAGTCATGTGTTTTCTATCATGGGACTCTTAGCTGATATGCAAGCTAGGTGCCAGAATTACAATGTTACGCAAATCACACCTGAATGGGTTCATACTGAATCTACACAAGGTGTGTAATGCAATTCTGTACTGGCTCTGATGTGTAATGCAATTCTGTAGTGGCTCTGATATAAATCCTATGTGGGTTGGCTAGCCTCTCACGTAGAGGTCCTCATGTCCACTGTACGAAATTTGTTTTATTTACAACATAGCTTCTTCGATGTATAGACTAAACAGTAGGGGCAAGAGACTACATCTCTGTCTTTCTCCCATTTTAATCCAAGTACTTCAGTTTTGGTCTTCCGGTCTTATTGTTCCCTCTTGTTTCTTGTTCACATTATGTATTGCCTGTCTTTCCCTACAGCTTACCACTATTTTTCTAGGAATTTCGAACATCTTGTATCGTTTTACGTTGTCGAACACTGTTTCCAGGTCAAGAAATCCTATTAACGTGTCTTGATTTTTCTTCAGTCTTGTTTCCAAATGAATCGCAACATTAGAATTGCCTCTCTGGTACCTTTACGATTCTTAAATCCAAACTGAAGTTTATCTAACAAGTCCTAATTTTTTACTATTCTTCTGTATCTTATTCTTGTCAGCAACTTAGACCCATGAGTTGTTACATTGATTGTGCCATAATTCCGGCACTTCTTGGCTCTTACAATCTTTAGAATTGTGTAGATGGTGGTTTTTCGAATGTGTGATCATATAACGCCAGTCTCATACGTTCTTCACACCAGTGAGAATAGTCACTTTGCTGCCACTTCTTCCAATGATTTTATAAGTTCCGATGGAATGTTATTTATCCCTACTGCCTAATTTGATCTTAAGTCGTCCAAAGCTCTTTTAAATTCTAATACAGGATCCCCTGTCTCTTCCCTGTCGACTCCTGTTTCTTCCTCTGTCACGTTGTCAGACAAGTTCTCGCCCCCAGAGAGGCCTTAAATGTTCTCCTTCCAGCTGTCCGCCCTCCACTCTGCACTTAACAATGGAATTCCCATTACACTCGTAATGTTACCACCCTTGTTTTTAATACCAACTAAGGTCGTTTTGACGTTTCCGTATGCTGGGTCTGTCCTTTCGACAATCATTTTCTTCCGACTTCTTCACATTTTTCATGTAGTCATTTCGCCTTATCTTCCCTGCACTTCGTATTTGTTTCAAAAATACGAACTGCACACTGAGTTGTTCATTTTCATAGTATCTATATACTCGGAGAACTCCAACAGGGTTTCTTCATTTCTTAGTACTTTCGTATCCCATCTCTTTGCGCACTGATTGTTCCTGTGTAGTCTCTTAATTTTCAGCCTACTCTTCATCACTACTAAATTGTGATCTAAGTCTATATGTGCTACTGTTACGCCTTTCAATCCAGTGTAGATTTCGGAATCTCTGCCTGATCATGATGTAATCCAACTGAAATCTTCTCGTATCCCCCGGCCTCTTCCTCCTCTTCTGATTCTTGTACAGAATATTTGCTATCACTAGCTGAAATTCATCGCGGAACTCAATTATTTTCCTCTCTCATTCCTGCTACCAAGCCCATGTTCTCCAATAACCCTTTGTTTTATTCCTTCACCTGCAACCACATTCTAATACCGCTTGACTAATAGAGTCTTATCTATCACTGAACTGTTCACGGTAACTCACTCTCTGTCCTTTCTTCCTATTCGTAACGAATCCTACTTCCGTTACAGCACTTCCGATGCTGTTGATGTTACCCTACCCTCATCTGACCAGAAATCCTTGTCTTCTTTCCATTTAACTTCACTGACGCTCACTGTATCTAGATTGAGCCTCCGCATTTTCCTCTTCATGTTATCTAGTTTCCCTATCCTGTTCAAGGACGTTATCCTATCGTTGGTTTTCAGTCTTTCCCTCATGGTTACCTTACCGTTGGCAGTCCCCTCCCTTGGATCCGAAAGGGGGTGAAAGGTGGCTACACTGAGTCACAGCGCCAGAGATTGCGCCAGAGTTTTATTCCGCCGCTTCCACTGGCAGTGCTCGTTCAGAAGTTGTGGTAGTTAGTGCTCGCGGAGAGGATGTTGATAGCTGTACTATTTGAGGCCATGTCGTGTGCATTTGTTTTGATGGGCTAGACAGCAGATGTTGTTCGAATGGGGATGTTGTAGTGATCAGAGTGTATTTTTCGTCAATATATGAAGGTAAAAAGCATTTTTTAAATTTTTTTTTAAATTTCTTAACTAACAATGTCTCTTGGTCACAGGTTCAGTCAACAAAGCATCTGGCTTGTGTTCATGTATTAGAGTGTAATTCTGGTTTCTATGTGCAATCATAGTATTTCTTGTTTTTTTAAATTACTTCATTGTAAATGGCGTTTAAAGCATCTTGTCGTATTGAGGAAGAACCGTGCCAGATGTGTACGTTGAATCACACTTCCACACACAGAACAGTTACACTTGTGCTTTGTTGTTTCGTAGCTTTTATAGTTGCTGGGGACTTAATTAATTAAATAATTGTGTTACCGGAAATTTCCTTTCATTCTTTGTTGTTATTCTATGCAGTCAGATTGCGTACTAATACTAGTCAGGGCCAACCGGTTACGAGACTGAGTAACCGGACAGACAGCGACAAAAATTAAAATATATTTTCATTATAAAATAATTAAGCCCCCATGCAGGGGCTAGTGTGAATTCTTTAGCCAACGCAGAATTCATCATAACACTTTTATAATTACAGTGCACATGTCCTGTGGATACACATTATGTGTCATTAATTTCAGTGGTTTCCGTTTGCCTTCTGCATCCTCAGGCCGTTCATTATTTCTGATTATTCCGTCTTTTAGGGGCAGTTTCCCACTCGAAGGACGGAAGAATGGCCTGGACCTCTGTCCACTCCTCCACCCTCTTTGACAAGGCATTGGCAGAATGAGGCTTATCTCTTATGCCGAGCCGACCGATGTGTCCGAGCGGTTCTAGGTGCTTCAGTCTGGAACCGCGCGACAGCTACGGTTGCAGGTTCGAATCCTGCCTCGGGTATGGATGTGTGTGATGTCCTTAGGTTAGTTAGGTTTAAGCAGTTCTAAGTTCTAGGGGACTAGTGACCACAGATGTTAAGTCCCATAGTGCTCAGAGCTATTTGAACCATTTTTTTCTTATGCCGAAAGTCTTCCTCCGTCATTTACGAAAACTTTTATTCAAAATTTAAGCAGCAGTGGGGCTAGAACATGAGATCGAGGATGTTTTGAGTGCGAATGAAAGATGCTATCCACATACCACGTGCTATGGCCAAGATAAGAACTATAAGCACAGTACGATGATGTTGAGCCTACACTAGGGGTCATTTGCTGTACATTTTTTGACGGTGTCTGTCTTGGTTGCAAGTTTTATTGCTGTCTTTAGCACGACAACGATGTTGCCCTATGACGAGTTTCGGTTGGTCCTTGTGTCATTCACGGAAATGGTATTTCCAATATAGTTGTATATTAATGTAACGTTCTCGCTGATAATTATGCCATTCTTCTATTCTTTTGTAGACCTCTTTTTTATGATATTTATGTATAACTCGCGTTACACACTTCTAGACGTTGTAGAGGGGACTTGGATCAAGTTTCACGAAGGAACCCATTTCCGGGAACGGCATCCAACGACGCTACAGAGCGTTAAAGTTACAGGTGCCGGTGCCTGTAATTGTATGTGCCGGCCGCGGTGGTCTAGCGGTTCTAGGCGCTCAGTCCGGAGCCGCGCGACTGCTACGGTCGCAGGTTCGAATCCTGCCTCGGGCATGGATGTGTGTGATGTCCTTAGGTTAGTTAACTTTAAGTAGTTCTAAGTTCTAGGGGACTGATGACCATGGATGTTAAGTCCCATAGTGCTCAGAGCCGTTTGAACCATTTTGAATTGTATGTCTCTACAGGGTGATTGCCTGATGATGTGCACACGTACCGGAAATGTTGTTGCGAAGAATATACGTATGCAACTTTCAGAGGGTGTAGTATGAACCAAAACAAGAAAAAAATGTCTGGTAAATATGGGTTCTAAAATGCGTGCCTGAGGAGCTATGAGCACTTGTCTTCGTTAGTGTGAAAAACATTTTATCTTTTGAACAAGTACTCATTGCTCTCATGGTATGTATTTTAAAGCCCATGTTTACTGGACATAGTTTTCTTGTTTTGATCCATACTACCCCTCTGAAACTTGCATACCCTACATCGTTAGCAACAGTAGTACTGGTTCATTTCTCTGTACATCGAAAAACTCTTTGTGCCCAATTTGCAGGCCTGAAGCACCTGAAGAAACTGGTGGTACGAGTAGTAAAATTTCTGAAGTCGCACTCATTAATCCATTGTCAGTTGCAACAGTTTTGAACTGAAACAAACGAAGAGTATAGGGACCTCATATATTACATTGGTTAAGTCATGGGGCATGCCTGGAACGATTTATTCATTTAAACCTTGCTTTCGTTGAATGTAGGAAAAAAGGAGTGCAGGAACGAAAATTAGAACACTCGGAATGGATTGCAGACGTCGCACTTTCAATAGACTTGACTGGACACTGTCCACATCAAGACATTGCAAAGTAACCTCCTTCCGGTTTTAAGGGAATGCATTTAGAAAGAAAATTGCTCTGTAGATGGAACACATTTTGACAAAGATAGTCTAGTTCTCTAAGCTCACATGCGTTAAAGAAAACGTGGGGTTTGAAGAATTCATTGCAGCCTTGAAAGAATTACAGGGATAGCTTCATAAAGATTTACAGGACACTGTCAATCTTACATCTGTTTCGGAGCTGTTTTCGAGACAATTTTCCGTTTGAACTGAAACAGCACCTGTGCATGGTCAACTATACCTGACTGACCTACACGATGATTCCAGTTTTAATGAAATATCTTTTTACGTTAAAACTGTCCAGAACGCCTACATTGCTTTCCTCACACAGAGTTTCGAAATCTCCATAATGTGGTTGCAAAAGTATGTATTTCGATAGACACAATTGAATGAAAGACCTTTTTCGATCATGAAATAAATACGTACGACTACTTACCAACCTGAGAGCGAAAATCTGTGAAACTGTGTACTTGTGTGCGCATGACGACAGTTTGTACCAGATAAAAATTACATTATATCTTCATCGG
Organism: Schistocerca nitens; assembly: GCF_023898315.1. Lineage (NCBI taxonomy): Eukaryota > Metazoa > Arthropoda > Insecta > Orthoptera > Acrididae > Schistocerca > Schistocerca nitens. The sequence goes on along the minus strand of NC_064618.1, from coordinate 277,098,789 downwards.
GCAAAAATAATTAAATAATACTGGACATTTGTTTTGTTTGTGACGTATGTTGTTGAGAAATGTGAAATATAAAACCAAGTAGTATGTAGTGCTACTGCCCTGCCATTTAAATGTGGCGCGTTCGCAGTTTTCCCCTATTCCTCCTCCTATTGTGGCGGTGGGCGAAGTGTGAAGCAAGGCTGAGCGCTTTGGCACTCATGCCGTGAGCCGAGATCTTGGCCACCCTCCCATAAATAGACACTGTTTATAAAATAACGGAAATTTTTAGCGACAGAAGACTGTTTTAAAATTTTGTAGGTTTTTTGATCACTGACTGGCTTTGTCCTTCACTGTGATTATGTCCCAACTCATCAATAGTTAGACATGTTCAATGGATTCATAGTGTCTCTGAATGTCTCCTAGCAGGGAAGCATTTCAGATTGGCCTGAAAACAGACATTAATCATGCTTGGTGGCAACTGACTCCGAGCTGCATTGGGTTGACTCCACTGAATCTTCATGAGGTCGGCTATCTTTTTGACTAATACCCGGAAAGCGGAGAGGGGAGGAATATTGCGGCGGCTTGATTCATCGCCGGCGGCGCAGCCAGTCGGTGTTCGGGAAGGTCGCATAAATCCGGGGACCACAATTTATCGACGGAGACCGGCTTGGCGCCGGCACGCCGACTTACGCCGTAACGCTCCAATTAATTTCCGAATCGTATTGGCTCCTGCCTCTGCCTCTACCCCTGCCGCGTGGCTAACTACCTCCAGATTGCCAGGTGCTGGTTGCTGTTAATCAGAAGTGAGACCGCGGTATGATATCGAGCAGAAAGGGTTGGCTGTCGCCAGATTATTGGCACTTTTCACCCTCTATAAACGAAAACTGTCAATTTTTTAACTTTGTGAACACAACGCACTTCCCAGTTACTTCGAAGTACTAGAGGCGTTCAATAAGTAATGAAAAACTTTTTTTCTGAAAGCAGGTTGGTTTTATTCTGGATTCCAGTACAGTACATTTTTCCTCATTGCTTTGGCTACAAACCCTATTCTTCAACATAATCTTGTTCAATTACACCACTTTACTTGGAAGGCCTGTGTCCCCGCATGGTTCTGCTTTACTGATCGACGTCTGAACCAACGTCCCGCTGCATCAATAACCTCCTCGTCATACACGTACTGCTTCCCGCCGAGTACATCCCTCATTGGGCCAAACAGATGGAAGTCGGACCGTGCGAGATCCGGGCTGTGGGGTGGATGACAAAGAAGAGTCCAGCAAAGTTTTGTGAGCTCCTCTTGGGTGCGCAGCGTTTTGTGAGGTCTTGCGTTGTTATGGGGAAGGAGAATTTGGTTCGCATTTTTGTGACGACGGGAAGGCTGGAGTCGTTTCTTCAATTTCTTGAGGGTGTGTGTGGCAGGCCGTAACGCGGGAGATCCCAAAGGTTTGTGCGATGTTGCGATGATGACAGACGCCCCGCCCAACGACTCGCCGTGCTTTTGTTCACTGCCAAGTCTCTGTAGACACTCTGCAAGCACCTGTGAATATCTGCGATAATCTGGTTTTCCCCCAAAAGAAACTCAGTGACAGCTCTCTGTTTGGAACGCACCTCCGTTACCGACGCCATCTTGTGGGCTACGTATGGCGCCGCCACCTATCGGAACTTCATGAAACTGTAGGGGCTTAAGCAGGAATATTCGACAATGTCCCACAACAAATTCTGTGTTATTTCAACCTAAATAGGCCGAGAAAAAATCTGTGACATTACTTATTTAACGCCCCTCGTACAAAGTTGCACATGTCTACTACTTTTTCTTTTTTACAGTTTGTGTTACCTGACACAGGTAGATTGGAAAACAAACGGGAATGTAGTATAAAAAATGGTTTCTTGAAGTTTTCCCCAGTGGGTAGAATAGTCCATCATCTTTCGGTTGAACATTTGGGACAGCAAAATTTCTTCTTCCGATATTTCGCATAATAACCGTACAACCATTTTTAACCATTACACTACCATTAGGACGTATGTGTCCCATGATAGATTATCAGAGATTCAGTGGGAATTTGCTGCAAAAAATGGCTCTGAGCACTATGGGACTTAACATCTGTGGTCATCAGTCCCCTAGAACTTAGAACTACTTAAACCTAACTAACCTAAGGACATCACACACATCCATGCCCGAGGCAGGATTCGAACCTGCGACTGTAGCAGTCCCGTGGTTCCGGACTGAGCGCCTAGAACTGCTAGACCACCGCTGCCGGCGAATTTCCTCCATATTATCGCTATGTACCTATGGGCCAATGTCCCAGTGGTGAATGAAAGCCTCTTAATGATCTGAACAATGTTTATAATTACAGCTTGCATCAGTAAATTGTTAACGCTCTGCTCCATATTGTCGCATTCAGTTAGTTCGCTCTTGCAGGTAGCCTACCCAACGAAGAGATTTGCAAAGCGGACTGCTGCCTCGCCTTCCGGTGCAAACCGTATCAGTGAATTACGAGGGCTATTCGGAAAGTAAGGTCCGATAGGATGCGAAATGAAATCCATAGAGAAAATCTGATGAATCTTTGCAAGGTGTGTTCGGTAGTGTCTCTAGTATACTCGTCGATGGCGTCATGTCGCTCTTTTCAGTTCTGAGCACACAGTGAGCTCTTAAAGATGCCTAGAAAATAGTGTCTCCCGACAAGTATGAGGTCTGGTTAGAGATTTCATCTGATGTCAGTCAGCCCATATAACCGTAACGCGTTTCCTTCTTGATGCCAATTCTCTTCCGCACTCTGCAGAGGCAATGAAGATGCTCCTGCAGCGTTTTCAATGGGAAGTGTTTGATAACCCACAATACAGCCCATAATTGGCTTCCCCTGAGTTTCATGTTGGCTCCCTTGAACCGCTCGCTATGAGGACGACATTTTGGCACAGACAACGGCTATTGGCGATAAGCACAGGCGGCTATCTTTAATGATGAGGATATTGGAAAGTTTGTTTAACGCTACGACAAATGTCAAAGCCGGAGTGGCGACTACGTAGAGAAGTAACTGGAGGGTGTAGTTAACTGTTGGAAATAGAATATTTTCAATTTTCACAGTGGTTTCCATTGACTGGTCGGACCTTACTTTCCGAATTGTCCTCGTACGTACGCATATTGTTTTCTGTGTCACAAACGGCGTCCGTGGTAGGAACACGTAATGTGTGTTGCAAACTTGGATGGATGCTCTATCCAACAACGCATGTCTGTTGCTGAGTGGAACATTTGACAGAACGGGGCAGTAAGGCAGAATGGCGTAACGGGGTTTTCTGCCCTGTATGCGCTGCCATCTCTCGGGTATTGTTAGAACTATGACGACGGCGTTACGTACTGTGTTCTTGGTTGTCCTGTGTCGATGAGTTTTCCTACACATTTCTACCATATTCAGGTCTTAATATCTCACAAGGAAGTAAACATAATGTTTGTTGCAGTTAAACTAAATCGTTACCATTGTCTTGATTGTATGATCAGCTTCATTTTTACGTTGTTTAAATATTATGTTTCATGGTAAGCACTGAATGTTACATAATCTGAAAGTGTGGACTTGTGGCAGAACGGAATGCCCCTTTATTATTTTGGCGTTTTTTAGATTTTGTATACGACAGATTTATTGTTCCCTGCACAGAATGGTTCGAGTCTACGAAATAGTAACTAACATGCCATTTTGGTTTATATTGGAAGAAAGGGCTATAAGAAAGCAGCAACTCAGTTCAACATCCATCAACCACATTAGAGTGCTATGTGAAGAATAAACGTGAAAACAAAGACCATTGTGTTAAAAACGCCACGGATAGTTTTATGTCTATACTCTACAACATGAGGCTGAAGTAGTCGGATATTTGACTAAAATCTAAACTATGAACAATTTGCCTCTTCCATTTGGCAAACAGCAGAGATGGAGTAGAGTGGATAATAGGATTGTTGAGGCGGCATCAAACACTGAGTTTACAGATGCCAGAAGCTGCTTCAGCGGCTCGAGCTGTGGGCTTTTAATAAACCAGCGGCTGAAAAACTCTTTGACTTGTTCGAGAGTGTTGTCGATAAATGTAAGCTTATTGGGGCTAGAACATTTAACTGGGATGAGATGGGAATATCAGTAAACCGTAAAGGCTACTCAAAAATACGTGGCGACTGGGAACCTGCGCCACTAATGAAAAATGTCATACTATGACAGTGGAGATCTGCTTTTCTTTAGGAGATGGATGAGGCAGAAGTTTTCACTGGTCTCCCAACTGGTGCAATGTCATTGGTTTACCAACAGGCTGCATGACTCAACAGCTCTCTATAGAATTTTTCAATCTAGCAAGAGATGACGGGGCTATACACTGATTAGCCAGAACATTATGACCACCTACTTAATAGCTGGTATGTCCCCCTTTGACACGGATAACAGCGGCAGCGCGTCGTTGCATGGTAGCAATGAGGCCTTGCTTGGTCGCTGAGGGAGTTGGCACCACATCTGAACACACATGTCACTTAATTGCTGTAAATTCCGGGGAGGGGGGCGGTATGCTCTGACGCCCTGGCAAGTTGGGGGGGGGGGGGGCAGGCATCAATTGAAACTCGCCGCTGTGTTCCTCAAACCACCCCATGAAACTCCTGGCCTTGAGACAGGGCGCATTATCTTGCTGAAAAATACCACTGTCGTCTGGTACGTGATCTACAACCAGTGTACTATACTCCTCGGCTGTCATGGTGTCTGGCACGGGCTCCACTGAACCCATGGATTCCCACGTGAATTTTCCCCAGAGCATAATGGAGTCGCCACCAGGTCTCCGAGCTGCAGTACAGGTGTCAAGGAGCTGTTCCTCTGGAAGACGACGGATTCACGCCCTTCCATCGGCATGATGAAAATGGCCATGCAACGATCTGCCACTGCGCCAACGTCCAGCCCCGATGGTCAAGTGCAAAAGTCAGTCGTACTTGCCGATGTCGTAATGTTAACATCGCCAAATGCATAGTTCGTCAGCTGCTGGGGCCCATCGTTAGGGAGTAATTAGTGCACTGTGTGTTCAGACCAATTTTGCCAGCATTAAACTCTGATGTTAGTTGCACCTCAGTTCGCCACCTGTCCTATTTCACCAGTCTGTTCCGCCTACGACGTCCGATATATGTAATGAGGGGTGGCTGCCCAAACCCACTACGTCCGGACGTAGTTTCATTGTGGTTTTACCACGTGTTGAAGACACTCACTACAGCGCTTCTCGAATACCCGACAAGGCGTGCAGTTTTCGAAGTGCTTGTGCTGAGCCTTCAGTCTCCCCTCGGTCAGATTCCGACAGAGCAGACGGAGCCGAGCCTTCCCTATTCTACACAGGAACAGCACGTTCACTGATACTACATGCACAGCACGTGTGTCTGACTAACAGTCATTCCTCGCCAGGTGACGCTGCTATCGCGAGGACGGATTTATGCTGATAGTAGGTCGGTGCTCATAATATTCTAGCTGATCAATGTACTTTTGTGTTTACCGCCACCTACGTCTCACAGGCAACAACCACTGGATGCAGCCTACTTGAAACCCCTTAGCAACGAGGATGGAATTCGTATAAGGCTAAGTTCAAACCCCGGAATATTAATCAAACTGCTTCAAATTGCGACGTTTGGCAATACATATATGCATTCCTCAATGATGTGGCATACTGTGAATGCCTTTCGAAAATTTGTGACTCGTTGACAAGAATATCTTTAGAACTGAAGATTATGTACCATCATCAAGCAATGACATTGTGTTGCAAACTCCGACTTAAACTTACGCAGGGCCACCACACTCATCTATCACAGCAGGACTGGAAATTCAGTCACCGGGGATAACTCCTACACCACACTCACCGAACAGGCCTCCAGGTGGAGTAGCGATATTTCCATAATGTAGCTTCCAGGATTCCAGAGTAGATGAACTAACCAATTTGAAAAGTAGCAAGGAGATATAAACACGTGTAAAAAACCGAGGCAATAAAGCTACTTTGACCTCTTCTCCTTATAGGACGGATCTAATTAACGCAGAGGAAGAAAAAGCAAAGAAGAGAACCAAACCACATAGTTCTAAGCTTGCAAAATGGGGTCTTGAATTAGTCCAGGAAGTCCGTAAAAACTCTGAAATAAGCAAAACACATAAAGCTTCAATTGCAACAAAAATAACTGAGAACAGTAGCCAAGCTCCAAAACATCCTCAAAACTAAAGTAGCCGAATTCGTCCCGTAACTGCGCTAAATTAAAAGCCAATGGATGCTTCTACTGCCTAGACTACTATAAAGAGTTCTGGATCAGGTGTAGCATGTGCCTCATGTGGGCTCACAATTCGAGTACGGGAGTCGATAGTGAGGGTGATGTATACACTTTATGTGAAGCATAAACGCTTATCGTTTACATGCCGTTTATAACTAATGCTTGCATCATAAATATATATGTCATTAGGATTTTTATTTATAACTAATTTTTGTGCGTCAAATATTGTTCTCCATTTGGCCCCACCAATGGGGCAAAATGAAGAAAATTTCCATTTCTCGAATTTTTCAATAAAAATACACATTTAAGTAATTAAATATTGATATGATGTATGTGTTATAACAAAGAGATCTGAACAAATTTAACGGCTTAGTATAATTTTCTGGCACCACAAAATGAATTTTGAACACTAAACACCTCGTTCTGTCACAGATTCCCTGTGTCCTGTAATTTATGAACTGTTGTCTTCTGAATCCCAGCTGGTATTTATTAATAACCCTGTACGGCCCACACCTCGTCGCACTGGAAACCGAAACGGAGCAAAATATTTTTTCAGTTTGTTACAATATTAGTTAAAGAAACCATTCATTAATGATAATGATCGAAGAAGAAGAAATGAATTAAAATTTGTGCTGCGGCCCGGACTCGAACCCAGATCTTTTTGCTTTCTAGGCAAAAATGCTAACCATTACAGCACCACAACACAATGATCAACTTTGCTGCACGCACTACCCAAGTTCAGTGCCCTCCCCAACACAAACTTCAGTTCATATCTTCAGCTTATTTTTCCTTATGACTTTCACCTCGAAAGAATTGTTAGTGAAACGGTTAAGCTCAGTGGGAGACTGAATTAAAGGCAGATGGTACAACAATACCCAGCCCTGATGTAGCTGCGCGTGCATCAGAGATAACACAAGACAGTCGTCAAGAAAGAGTCAATCTGAGATAAAACATTAAAGAACAAAACATAGTAGGCATCGAGTCAGCAAACACACGGTACTTATGAATCATGTGGTTAATTATTAAAATAAATGGGGGGGTGCTGGAATTCCAGGCAGCGAAAATTAAGAACAATATTACTCAGAGAGAACAGATGTGAAACGTGAGCGTTCCGTGATTTGTCGAGCTAGAAGCTATTCTTTCGGTTGAGTAGGTTTCCTAGAACGATCAGAGTAAGCTCTAAGTTCAGCCATTGCAGATTTTTGGATTGTATAAGGCAGATAGGTCTCTGTTGTTCTTGCCCAGTTCTCATTGCTTGCCCTGTGTCATGCCACACTAACAATAGATTTCATAAGTATGTCACATAATTCGTAAACGCTTTGGGCTTGATGACTGGGCGCAGGTTCCGTTCTACTCTTAGACGAATAAAGATTCAGCTACGACTGACGGTCTTGTGCCAACTGTCTTAGCTCAGGACGTATGCGCAATTATTCCACAGTACGTCATTGTTCAAATGGTTTGAATTAAGTCACCAACTCACCTTGAAGATGGCTGCAGCTTTGTCACCTGAAACTGTCACGTTTCGGCACCTAAGTGTTGAAGTATCTGCACTCGGTAGCTGTGCACACACATTGGTTCACCATCTGAAATCTTATGTGACAGGATTGTATATCCAACTAGATGAAAAGACAAACATTTTCTTTATACTTTCAAAAGGAAAATTCTTCCTACTTTTTTTATGTTACTGATTTTCTATAGGTGATGACCAGGTCTCAAACAGTTTAAATGTTTCTAACGGGTAAGGAAACGGACATTGCGAATCACGCGAAAGAACATTAAATATCACGTTTTCTTCGGGTCTTTACACAAGTGACTATTAAAAATACTAACAATGGCAATAGCAGGTCATGAACAAGTATCTAAACAGTTCTGAAGTATATTACAGGTAAACGAAATAATAATTATTTTCCTACAACACACACTGGCAATAATTATATATACAATCAGAGTTTTGCTTACATTCTCATAGACAACATTCATTAACTACAGATGAGTTCACAGTGTATTGCTTAAGCAATATTATATTGAAATATGTTCCCGAGGCTGATGTAAATAAGCACACATACGAGACGCATGTATACTTTCCTGTAACCGAAACGTAGCGCCGAAGAAATACCACACACAATCCAGTGACGCCAACAATGTAATCCTGAGATTTGTGACAGCAAAGCCGAGACTCAACACTTACTGACCGAAATGAAGTCAAAGCTTAGACTGAACGTAGACTGACTGAAATGGCGGGAGCATCGGTCTTATAAAGACTCGCGCTGTAATATTAAAAAAAATAAATTATTATTAAGTTATAGTTTCAAAATCTAATTAACAGTATCTGATAAACTATTTAAGTTTGAGAAAATATAATTACATTACTGAAATCATGGAAAATTACTCTTTGTAGTGAACGAGATCTTTTCTTGAGATTTAACGTATTAGGTCACAATGTTTTTTTGGGTAGATAAGCGTGCGAAATTTTATATTTGAAATAACTTTTGAATTACTGCATTTCTAGTGAAGCTAATTATTACAATACGATCACAACAGTAAATAGTGTGATATGAATAGTAAGGTTTTGAAGGGGATTCCCGTTTGCGATCAGTATCGTTAAAAATATTACCAATAAATTTATATGTGCTGTAACTTATAAACTAGGAGTGTAAATAAAGTAGGATAGTGTGGGCCGGACCTACTTTGTCACAAAATATCGGAAGGTGACAATTGGTGGAATGTACACTCCACCCACATGCACATAGTAAGCTTCGACGAACCATGACAATAAGCAATGCTCCGTCTACTGCGGTTAGAAGTACATGGGTTTCAAATTCAAAGTAGTTTTATGAATTACTCAATATATCTAATATAATAGAAATTCTATCAACAATTGTATGAATTAAATATATTTATCTAAAACACTTTAACTGAATATCTTGCCTCGTTTGTATGTTGTATGCTACTACAGACATCCTTGGTAGGTAGTTAGTGCGACGAAATTACAGTTTCTTACTGTCACTAAATGCAATATAGTATCTAAAACCTCTTCTCTGCAATTACTTTCAGACGTGTTAGGTAAATGAACGTTATCTTGAGATTTTTCCATACTGGTGTCAAAAGTGCTGGGCTGATAACACCAATCCACAATAATTTCACCTTGCACAGACTATAAAATGAAACAAGACATACAAACAAAACTCAATGGCTCTGATATTAAATTAAACATAGTAAATGTGCTCTATCATGGAATAATACCTTCAGCAATTGTCTCCCGTTTGTAGATTACAAAAATAAGCTTTGTAACATTATTTTTATTTACTTGTATTCGATCTGGACTCGCATTCGGGAGGACGACGGTTGAATCCCGTCTCCGGCCATCCTGATTTAGGTTTTCCGTGATTTCCCTAAATCGTTTCAGGCAAATGCCGGGATGGTTCCTATGAAAGGGCACGGCCGATTTCCTTCCCAATCCTTCCCTACCCCAAGCTTGCGCTCCGTCTCTAATGACCTCGTTGTCGACGGGACGTTAAACACTAACCACCACCACCACCACCACTTGTATTAGATGCTCAGAATTACTATTACATTTTTCTAACCCCCGAGTACTCCCGTGGCAAAAATGTTAATTTGCTTTAAATGAAAAATCTATACGATATTTACGGAACAAAGCGAAGTTCTAATTTTGCAATTAGTAGGTCCAAGTAAAGAAGTTTAGAAACTGTAATGAAATTTACTCTCTGTGATACTTATTTGCGTAATGAATTGTGTAAGTAATTCAAATAACTGCTACACTGCACTTGTGGCAACAAACACTTTCTTGAAAGTCATTGACACAGTTACGATAACACAAATGCCGCATGTCTTAATATCTGCATTAGAATGGGCACCAAATTATAGAAATGCTTTGCAGACAACAGTATATGATTAATAACGATTCATTACTGACACTCCTTTTCCAGATCTACGTTTCTGCATTCGCCTCTTTCTATGGATTTACTGGGTACTGATAAACATAGAATAATTACTTAATTTGATGACTGATAAACTAACACTGTAACTATTGCTCTTGTTAAGGGAAAGAAATTTATCGTTTTATTTTATTCTTTGATAGTTATTACTTTGTTTTATAGTTAAGTCTATGCTGAAGACCTCTGTATTCTAAGAACGTAGTATAAAGAATACCAAAGATGTACCGCGCGGGATTAGCCGAGCGGTCTGAGGCGCTGCAGTCATGGACTGTGCGGCTGGTCCCGGCGGAGGTTCGAGTCCTCCCTCGGACATGGGTGTGTGTTTGTCCTTAGGATAATTTAGGTTAAGTAGTGTGTAAGCTTAGGGACTGATTACCTTAGCAGTTAAGTCCCATAAGATTTCATACACATTTGAACATTTTTGGACCAAAGATGTGCTTTATAGTACTCCAAGATTATCGTGTTTTTAATGGGGTAAACTGTCGCTGCAGTGTTCATCTTTAACACGCTAGAAGGTGCAATCAAATCAGAGAAGCGAAAAATATCTACATTTTGTAGGTTTATACCAAAGATGACTTCCAGCGGACTTCCAGCGGACTTCCAGTATTTGCTATGTTTACTAGTGGCAAATTCGCTTTTAAAATATAGATCGAAACACTTTATATAAAACGTAAACTTGCTTTTCCTGTAGATTGCATCAAAGCTCTTGCATGTGTCACGATATAGTGTGTATTCTCGAATGTAAAATTATGATTAACTGTATTTCCAGCAGTTACTCGTTCGGACGATCGTATTCTTTGATTTCAGTATATACGTACGTGAATAAAGATATATTTTTGAGGTTTTTCCATAGCGTACGAGTGTTACACGTCACACATATTGCAGTAAATCTAAATTAGCGAGTTATCTTACAAATTTCACCAACATCTGTTTTCCAAAACCTTGACCACATGGTACGTATTACAGTAATTAGGCAATATTTCCACCTTTTTGCCGCTCGTTGTTCAGTTTTTTGTAAGAAAGTGATTGAAAGGGAGGTACATAAAAATCTTAACATAGTTTACTACTGTCGCGTAATACTCTGTTCTGAACATGCTGTAACTGCCTTATTTTACGTTTAGTTTACGTACAACAGTGTGTGCTTTCAGAACTCGTAGAAATTTTGTGCTGTTCTCGAGTTTGTTAAGTGAGATTCTGATCTCAAATTAAAAAAAAAGAGAGATCGAGACTTAAAGTTTCTCATAGCTATAGAGAATCTGTAAATTTTATCCCAATTTCTCTCTTGCCGTAACGGAAACCACAATATTGGTTGTTAATCGTTTCAATTCTTAAATGGCACCTGTAATGCTTGTAACACACAAGATCCAGAAATTATACAGAATAGGGAATCTTATTTTTAAGTGGCTTATTTAGAGTGTTGAAAAAAAGCGTATGAATCACCACTGTGAATGCCGTTCTCGTGAAAGCTGCATTCAAAAGCCAGTGGAAATAGCCCTTGCTGCTGTCAAGAAATTACCACTTGCAACAGCTGAATGTGTTGGAAGGCCTGTCAATTACATGCATCAGAGATACGAAACGTACCTCTTGTGCTATCGTGTCCCATGGGCAGAAGTACAGGGTCTGTTACAGGACAGGTCATAGTGTGCCAAATTTCACGCGGGCCGAGTGTGGGGGCCAGTGCGGGCCAAGGCTCTGCCTGTAACGCCCTTGCTCGTTCCCATCCTGAAAGTACTCGGTACAGCGCGACATTTTTTAGCACTGCAATGTGGCATTTTTCGGTCGGCACAACTCTCTTCAGTTCGGTAGAATCCTGCTGTCAACGCTGTGTATCCTTCGAAGTTTGTTTGATGTATGACGGACGTTCACAGGCCCAGTGGATGTTTGCTCAAAAAGAAGCGGTCTTGCGATCTATTGTAGCAAGCCTTTAAAAATGAATTGAAATGACTGCAGAAGGGGATGAAAATTTTCAAAATCTATTATGCAGTCACAAAAGTGACGGGTCCTGCAGATTTTCTAGGAAACGATATTACAATACCATGCAGAAAGAATTTAAAGATTTAGTTGACAATGAAGTGAAACGTGGATGATAAATAGTTTAGACAAGAAGAGAATAGAAGCTTTCGAAATGTGGTGCTACAGAATAATGCTGAAGATTAGACGGGTAGTTCACATAACTAACGAGGAGGTATTGAACAGAACTGGATAGAAGAGAAATTTGTGGCACAACTTGACTAGATGAAGGTATCAGTTGGTAGAGCATATTTTGAGGCATAAAGGAATCACTAGTTTAGTATTGGTGGGCAGCGTGGAGGGTAAAATCATAGAGGGAGACCAAGAGATGAATACACTAAACAGATTCAGAAGGATGTAGGTTGCAGTAGGTACTGGGAGATGAAGAAGCTTGCACAGGATAGAGTAGCATGGAGTGCTGCATAAAACCAGTCTCTGGACTGAAGACCACAATAACAACAATCGTTGTTACGACGATCGACAGATGTGGTTCATTGTTCAGTACGTCACGAAACACTTCGTGGTTAATTTTCAAGCATGCGGCGTGTGGAGATGTTGGTGGTATCTGGTATGAATAGTAAAATATCTGCTGTTCTCGCGTTCTTCCAATGTCAGTTGGAACTGTTGTCGATGGAACTGGACGCTATATATTACCGCAAGTTACGTTAGTTAAGTCAAGGGACAAGCTTGAAACCATTTTCCAATTTGAGACTTGCTTTTCTGTAATTTATGGAAGAAAAAAGAGTACAGGAACAAAAATTACAACACACAAGTCGGATTTCAGACCTTTTGAATGTACTTTATTTTACACTGCCCACAGTAAGACATCGCAAAGTTAGGAACAACTTCTTTCTGATTTGGTGCATTACAGAAGGGACACACTTCGACAAGCACAGTCTATTCCGTGTTCACTGCTGTTAAAGAAAACGTATGTTTAGAAGAATTCATAGTTGCCTTGAAAAATTTCAGAGTCAGTTGCCTGAACATTTTGAGGACACTGTCAATTTTACATCTATTTTCGAGCTGTTTTCGATATCGTTGGCCGTTTCATTTGAAAGCACGGAAAACTATTCAGGACGTCTATATTGCTTTCCTCAGGTGGATTTTCCACGTCTCCATAACGAGGTTCCAAAAGTACTACAATAGTTCGATTGTCATAGTTGTGTCAAAAACCTTTTTACGATTATGAGACTGAATACGTCACAATTACTTGGCAACTAAAGTGAGAAAATGTGTGAAATTGTCTGTGTCTGTCCGTATGTCGACACTTTGTACCAGGTAAATAGTGAAAATTTGTTTTGTTTTTGATGTATATTGTCATAAAATGTGAAATATAAAACAAAGTCGTGTGCAGTATAATAGCATTGGCATTTAAATGCTGCGCGTTCGCAGTTCCCCCCTTCTTCCCCCCTCCACCTGCTCAAGCAGCGTAGTATGGCGCTGAGGGGAAATGGGCAACGAAGCTGAGCGGTATTGCACTCGTGCCAGGGCACGGTCCGCGAACCAAAATCTAGAAGGCCACTGCTGTGTCACTACACGTCCGCTTGGATGTGAGTGGCGGGACAGTTGTAAGTCCAGGAGCTCTGTACAGGGAAGGCAGCACGTTCGAGGAGCTGTCTTCCAATGAAAATAATCTCTTGAGAGACACTTTACCTGACGGGAAGCCACCTGTGTCCTGTGTCAGGATGCTGCAAGAATGAAGTGTAAGGCTCTGTGAATAATCGGTAGTTGGAGCGTATGGCGAACAAGCGTATCCCCTCGGAGAATGGCGGCAGGAGGTGGGAAAAATCGCCTCGTACACTATGTGCGTTTGCCACGACGTCTCATTCAACTGATAAAGACGGCATGCCAGCAGTCATTGAGGGAACACGATGAAACCAACTGCACATCTTAGTTCACTTTGGAACGAATGATGGCTGTTCGTCAGCAGGATGATAAGAAAATGCTTTGAGTCTACAAAGGATATTGCCTACAAAACAGTCGTGTGACCTATCCTAAACTGGTTCTCAGTTGCATGGGATTGGTACCAGATGGTACTAATACGGGAAACTGAACATATCGAATGAAGAATAGCACGAACTGTCACTAGTTTGATTAACTCAAAGGAGATGCTTAGAAAAGATAACAGGCAACTGGTCGATGACGGACTACAGCTGCATAGCGAAAACTTAATTACAAAGGAATCGAGGAACATGCTTTAACCACCTCCATATCGCTCCCGTAGGGACCAGTGCATGCAGAGGCATGTAAGCAATTATTCTTCATGTGCTCCATGGGCGGATGGGAAGGTATAATACGAAGCACACTCTGCCATGCACTTCATTGTGGTTTGCTGAGTGTAGATATAAACTGTACACTTGTATAAAGATTACTTACTTCGTAGAATTTTTTCAGGTCTTTCAGTAATTTATTTGCTGTAGACCCCCTCTCTTGTCCTCGTCATATATTTCCTTCTGATTACATGATTATAGTAGTTACTACTGCCTGTGCATAAAATTTTATAACTTTTGTTTACTGAAATAATTCTTTGATTTATTTTTAATTTTTGCATCATTTGAAGTGAGTACTTTTACAGCGAATTGAAAAAAGAAATTTTATGGAATGGCGGCAAATTAATTTTTCGCTTATGACAACACAATGTGACTGCAACTCTATTACGTAAACTAATCTCATGTGCAAATATACTTTTCATTACAAAAGGTACACTGAAAATTCATCAAACAGCAGTTATAGCTCTCAAAATTATTTCGAAATACATCCAGTCAAATTTAAATGTAGCTTTCAGAACAATAGAATTATCATTATCATTGATTATCTTATCCCCATTACTTCTTCTACGCGAAAATTGTGTCTCTAGCTCTTTGTCTTACGGCGTGGACCGTTAGTATTGTCTAAAAGAAATATCGTTTCCATATAAGAAGGGAAGTCGTAACTATTCAAAATGAAGAAATTGAAAATAAATGACTTACTTCAAATAATGTGGCAAAGGCAGCAAAAGAACACAAAGTTTGTTCCATTTACTCTCCGACAAAAGTAAGCTAAAAACGACGCCAAAGAACAAAGTTATGTGCAGTCTGTGTTGCTCCCGAAGATTTTGTTACACGATGTTTTGTTTTCCACCGCTGACAACATCAACGACCTAGCAGTTGTGCCATTGTAGTTACCCAGTATACAGGTCTTATTGCAAATGAAATTATTAAGTCCTTATTATTTACTAAGTCCCTAGAAGGTGATTTCATGGAGCCTTACCTTCGTGTGTCATTTCTACCACACCACCTGATCGATACACGGGGGTAGGACCTGGTATCAGTGTGAGAGACGGAGGAAAACTTTTCTCCCGTATGTATATCGACTTCCTTTTACTTCTATTAACAAATAGATACACACACGATTTTTTGTGCACATCTGTGGCAAAATACCTTCCGTATTACCGGTGTATAAGTTCCACTGGCTTCCTTGTGTAATCAATATTAAAAATTAGTACTTAGATTTTCGATGTTCACGCATTAAGTGATCGGCGTACTGACTGTAATTAGTATAAATGGTTGCTATAACTACCGTGTTTAACAAGCTACATTTCGAGTCTCACTTGACCGTTCCATTGAAGCTGAAAGCATACTCTTCAGAATAAAACTATTTTTAGCAATTTGTAACACGAGGAAGCTAGCACCAAACTGTATGTTCTGGTTTTGTCACAAATGCGGCGTATTTGCGTCGCCAGTTGTCACCGGGATGAAATGACGTTACGTCTGCTGCACGAGAAAATCAATTTAAACCTGTTGTTTAATTAAAACGTCCGATATCGTAATGATAAATTTCCCAATTGTCAGGAAACACGCTTCGAAAAAAATTGTTACTTCGTTACTGTCATAACGATCGGGTGAATCCGCAACAAACAGTTCATCAAATGCTGCGGCACGGTATTGACACATCTGTCGTCGCATTAAGCGCGCCGTTTAAATATGTACTTTGAAATTTTCGGCGGCACATTCGCAAGTAAATTTCCGATGCGCGCCGAATTAAATTCAGTTTCGCGCTCGGCGCCGGTGACGAATTAGTTGAGAGTGAATGAGTGAGATCCGCACCTGCGGAAAATTTTAGTAACAGATGGCAGTGGTGGAATCCGGTCGTCTGTATACACCGAAGCATGAAACGGAGTGTTAGAACGCGAGGAAGTTGAATGCAACGACTCCCGTGTGTATAGCTCTTAGATGGAGAAACCGTGAATGAGGAACGATACGGCGGGAGACATATATTTGGCTGTAGACGAGTCTTACGCGTCTAAAACAAAACTTTGAATGGCACTATATTCGTTCCGATGTGTGCAGTATTTCTCATCTCAGATTGCGCGAGTGGTTTGAAAAGAGTTACGTCGGTGGCTGTGTTCAATGACTGAAAAGAATTTCAGCTACAGAAATGCATCTCTGGCAGATAGGTTATCGTCACGTTACTTAATCTCCGTGGACTGGGGAATCCACTCGCTGATGCTCCCTTTCACACGGCGGTGATTACAACGTAACAAACATTCGCACGGTCTGTGCTTCTAAAGATATTGTGACAGCAGCCTGTGTACATTGGCTGAAAAGAGCAGAAAATAAAGGTATGAGCCTCCGGCAGAAAAATTATCCTTCGAATTCCCGTAATGTAAGACCTCTTGGGACTTGGAGCGCGTTCGTTGATATTTTCTTCAGTAGCGCTAACGGCTGCAATGCAAGAGTCGCACATCGACTGGAGAAGTTCTTTTCTTCCTCTCAGCTCTGCTCTACACCTGAAGCGTTGTTTCCGCTTCGTTTTCGAAAAATAATTTCAGAATTTCCTTTAATGGGAGGCTAATATTAGCTAAAACACTCCACGACCTTTTTTTGCAGCTCAGAAACAAACAAGACCCAAGAGTAATAGAAAAAGTCGAAAAGTACTGAAAATTAACGGGAATGCACATAGAAACATAGGATTCATTTTAATAACTACTTCTTCGCAGTAACTATATCTTTTTCAAAGGGAGATAGCAATGCAGTCATCTCGCAATTCTTGTCCTGCTATATTTAAGCTGATGGCTTTCTACTACTAAGGATGACTGCGAGTATTAGAATGGTTTACAGAGTTACCAGTTAAATGTCAATGGTGTAGGTATCTGTTACACTGAAAACTGAAGTTAAAGTTTCTGTATTTTACGTTTCTCACTGAAGTAAAACTATCTATTCCGATAAGAGGTATATTTTTTACCAGCTGTTTCCCTTTCAGTGCTCCTTTGTTACCAGAAATGTATCTGAAAAAGCTCTACTCACATCCAATGTTTTGTATTATTAATGTAAAAGTGTAATGTTGTCTTTCCCTATAAAAGACATGAAGCATAAGTTTGGAAGAAAGTAACGGGAGCAAAAAATTGAAACTGAGCTTAAAACCTCCACCAAAGCGACAGCTTCTGTTGTCAGAAGATGTAATGTGCGTGACATTTTAAGATAAATTATGGCCGGCCGGTGTGGCCGAGCGGTTCTAGACACTTCAGTCTGCAACTGCGCGACCACTACGGTCGCAGGATCGAATCCTGCCTTGGGCATGGATGTGTGTGATGTCCTTAGGCTAGTTAGGTTTATGTAGTTCTAAGTTCTAGGGGACTGATGACCTCAGATGTTGAGTCCCTTAGTGCTCAGAGCCATTTGAGCCATAAACTGATGTCGCACTAACTACGTGTCGGTTAATCAGGATCATCGTCAAGAGATTCAGTGCGTACGGGGAACAAAGACAATAGGTTTCGAGGAACATGAAAAACTTGCAATGAAAAATAAAACTGATATTTATGCGTGCTCTGTATAAATAACTAGCATTTCTCGGTTCATGAAAGTGAAAATCGCACAACTGTCTTATTTGGGCAATAGAAAACGTTCACTAAATTATGGAAAGCACTTTAAAGCAAGTAACAGCGGCAACGGCCTATGAGTTCCCAGGGCTTTCTTTAATGCAACACTTTTTTCACATTATTTTTGTCACACATGACCTTTGATAAGCACCTCTGTTACTGAAATTTTTATCCTGAAATTGGATGTTTCTTCATAACCATGCCCTCGGCAGTTCGTTCTAAGAAATACTCTCCAGAATATCGAACTTATAATGTTGCTATATGAGACTATATGAACACACTGATCTTCCGAGTATAAATTATGCTTGTAATTATGTTCCGTAGTGTTCAGTGTAAAACTTGTCCCTTCTCGATTGTGATTTACATAACTGATACGTTAAACAATAGCGATTGAGTCATATGTTTTCCAAAGGTGGGGATGGTCTCAAAAAGATTCTTTAAATTCGGAAGTATTGAATAGATTTGCTTTTGAGACACGTTGGTAAATTATCAGATATAGGGATGAGACATGTTATTGGTAACTCATAGCTATAATTTTTAAAAAAGAAAAAAACGAGTGTGATGAGTGCGCAACCTTATATACGTTCTGATAAACAATCGTTTCAGAAAGTGAGTTTCTCTTTTAGTGATGCGTTGCAACTCTTCAGAATTAGTAGTCTCTATTTTTGTAGCCTGTAACTGTTATTTCGGTCTTCGGTTTCAAGACTGGTTTCGGGCAACTTTTCACGCTGGTCTATCCCGTGCAAGCCTCTCTATCTCCTAATAGCGATTGCAGCATACATCCGTTCCAATCAGCTAACTGTATTCAATCGTTTGCTTCTCTTCTACAATTTTAAGCCTCCACACGTCCCTTGCCTCAAGTTCTTTTTAGTGAAGAGGTACCATGAATTTCTCTTTTCTCCAATTCAGTTTTGTATCTCCTCATTAGTTACTCGATCTTCCAATCTACAGTATATTTCTGTGGCATCATGTTTCAAAAGCTTCTGTTGTCTCATTGTCGGAACCACGTTTCATATCTGTAAAAGACTACATTTACGACAAATATTTTCAGAAATATTTCATAACATTTAAATTTATATGATTTAACAAATTCCTCTTTTTCAGAAATGCCTTTTTTGGTATAGCCACCTTCATTTTATATCATCTTTAATTCAGCCATGATTAGTAATTTTACTTCACAAGTATCAAAATGGATGTTCTACTTTTCGTGTCTCATTTTCTAGTCTAATTCCCTCAGCATCGCCTGATCTAATTCGACTACGTTCCATTACCCTTCTTTTAATTTTCTTGATGTTCATCTTCTTACCTATTTTCAACACTGTCAACTTCGTTCATCTGCTCCAAGGATATTACTGTCTCTGACCGAACTGCGATGTCATTGGCAAATCTCAAAGTTTTTAAATGTTGTCCCCAAACTTCAACTACCTTTCCACGTTTCCCCTTAGTTTCCTTTACTGCTTGCTAAATATAGCCTGCAAAATCCCGAATGGTTACAATTAAAGTGCAACTACTCACATTGGTCCTGTGTGGTCTGTAATTGTCATTTGGCAGCAAAGCTTGGTAGGAATGCTAATGCGTTTATTCGGAACCGATTTCCACTAGAAAAAAATTAGTTCCAATTCCAGGTGCAAATATGGCACTGTACAACATCTTGGCGACATCCCCGGTGCTCATATTGATCACAGTGTGGAAGCGGAGGGTAATAATAAAATCAATATTATGCCTTTCTCACTTGTTTGACCTTTTCTGCCCATGTCCCGTTCCTAACCCATTACATACGAGGTGTGGCTAGAAAAAAACCGAACTAGAACTGGTGAAACAATAAAACGAATGCAATAAAGCTGAAAGTCGCGTGGCCTGTCACGTGACTCTCGCTCCTCCTACTGCTCTTGTTTCATCTGCCTCCTGCACTCAGTCTGCCCGTGGCGTCTGTTTTAAGTAGTTGACGTTTTGTCTGTGCGTCGGAAAATGTTGAGTGTACAGAAAGAACAGCGTGTTAACATCAAATTTTGTTTCAAACTAGGAAAATCTGCAAGTGAAACGTTTGTAATGTTACAAGTGTACGGCGATGATTGTTTATCGCGAACACAAGTGTTTGAGTGGTTTAAACGATTTAAAGATGGCCGCGAAGACACCAGTGATGACACTCGCACTGGCAGACCATTGTCAGCAAAAACTGATGCAAACATTGAAAAAATCGGTAAACTTGTTCGACAAGATCGCCGTTTAAGAATCAGAGCAGTGTCTGAGTTAACAGGAGTTGACAAGGAAAGTGTTAGGCAGATTCTTCATGAAAGTTTCAACATGAACAAAGTGTGTTCAAAAATGGTTCCAAAGTGTCTCACAATTGAACAGAAGGAACGCCGAAGAATGATTTGTTCTGACATCCTGGAAAACATTGAAAGTGATCCCACCTTCTTACAAAATGTTATTACTTGCGATGAATCGTGGTTTTTTACTTACGATCCCGAAACTAAACGCCAATCGATGCATTGGAAAACTCCTGGTTCTCCACGACAAAAAAAAGCACGAATGTCAAAATCGAAATTCAAGGCAATGATGATTGTTTTTTTTTGACATCAAAGGGATTGTGCACATTGATTGGGTACCAGAGGGACAAACAGTGAATCAGCATTACTACATTAGCGTCCTGGCTACCGTGCGTGAGCGAGTACGGAGAAAACGGAACGATTTGTGGAGAAAAAAGTCATGGATCCTTCACCCAGACAATGCCCCAGCTCACAGTGCGTTGTCAGTGAAGACGTTTTTGGCAAAACACAACATTCCCATCGTAGATCATCCACCCTGCTCACCTGATTTGGCCCGCTGTGGCTTTTTTCTTTTCCCTAAAGTCAAGTCAGCTTTGAAAGGAACTAGATTTGAGACTGTTGAAGCAGTAAAAGAAAAAGCGACGGAAGTAATGTATGGACTTACCGAAAATGATCTGCAGCATTGCTATGAACAGTGGAAAATTCGTATGGAGCGGTGTAGAGACCGAGGAGGAGAGTACATTGAAGGAGATAACATGAAATTGTAAATAATTGTAAATAAATGTTTTTTCCAGCATCAGTCCGGTTTTTTTCTAGCCGCACCTCGTATGGTAATTTTTGATACGCCTTCCTAGCATTCACAGAGCCACATTTGTACCGGGTGGCCAAAACTGGAACAAATTCTTTTCCACTGTAAATAGGTTCAGCATTAAAGCATTAGTATATGTACGGAATTTTGCTGACATAGGAAAATTGCACCCTACACTAGACGTCTTTGAGGAAGTGCCCCTTAATTATAGCCATCCGGTATAAGTAAATGGTAAACTAGCAAATTAATTTAGTATTTCTGATTTAATTTGTAATGTGCGAACTTCACATTGACTAAATTTCGAGATTACGGCGCTACCGCAAATATCTCAGTTTTAAATTTTGGTTACTCTTTTATGCATTTGAATGAGAATGAGACAATTATCATAATTGTATCGCCTTTCAACAAACCACAGTGTGGCAGGAGCCGAACACAGGAACGTAGGCAATACGATTTTGGAAAACACAAAACGGCCTTTCTGTCTGTGATTTACTATGTTCGAGGGTACCCTATCATTTTTGGTGCCTTCTTCAACATCACTGTATTCCGTGCTCCATCAAACATTGGTTTCATCACTTCTTTCTCATCAGAGTACTATCGACTTATGCTTTTCTACTATATGTTTGTACAGGGTGACTCAAAAATCATGACCCGTAGGACATTGTCTACTTTGGTGATCCAGTAGTCTTCGCCCGACGGACGAAGTCATATTCAGGGACGTGACAGAAACGATCATTCGAAGCAAAACAGTCTGGCAAACATGGGCTTTAAAATGCATACCTTAAGACCACTTTTCAAACTTCGATACCGTTGAGATGGGAGTGTTTGTTTTGTTCTCAATACTACGCTATAATTGGCCTTTGGCTTGACGACAACCATCGAAATAAAATAGAAGATCGAGGCAGAGGACATGAGAAGATAGTAGGTAAAATCATTATTGTCATTGCCCTAAGTAATAGAATAAGGGAGTAAATATCTCGGAAAGTGCTTACAATCACTTTATTCCCTTTGACTCAATGCTCGTTACGAAACAACAATAGTTGGTCCAAATAGTTACTAAACCAGTTAAGTACACTGAACATGAACCAAAATAATTAGCACAACGGATAACGCGATGGGAAAACAAGCAGCCAAAGAAAATAACCTGTCGCGATTGACCACACTTCTGTTTAACATGACCAATATTAACATATCGTTGTAATGTAATTAATTATTATCTCATATATGATTACCTGAGGGGAATAAATCCGGATAGGATTGAAGTATCAGCTACAGCAAAGTGAGAGAAATTACGAGCGTGAACAATAGGGTGAACTTACTTGTTCAAATATGCTGTTTATTGACAGGCATAACCTAATTCTTGGTGAAAATCAAGACATATTTGAAGCGCTGAGCGCACTCTGTGGTCTCGTAATTCATTTTAAAATTAGGCCAAATAGGATGGGTATATAAGGTGTGCCGATGTTATCATCGCCACATGTCCGACGCCTTTGAATGCCGCGCGCAGCCTTCCCGCGCCGGTACTACAGTGTGGGGCGACCAGCGCCACTCAGGTGTCGCCCTCTGCCGAATGCCACGAGGGACGGCTGGAGCCAGCTACGGAGAGAGCGGCTGCAACCAGGGAGCTAGACCGAAGATCGGAGCCCCGGACTGCGTCAACCTGCTACACGACGTGTTCCGGACAGAAGATGCCTTTGGTCGCTATTGGGCTGTGGTGATTTGAATGGTCGTCGCCCAGGGGTCTGAATACTGGGTGTGTTCTATGTGACTCAGCTATGACGTATATTTAACTAAGAGAGCTCTGCGGGAGGAGGAGTACGAAAACTTGTCATGCTGCTCATATGTACTGTATTCAGATGGTTATTTTTGAGTCCCTTCCAGAGACAAATTCTGATAGTTGTGTTTTTGATTGTAACTGTTTGCATTGAGCAAAGATAGACGAATGAGGAACTGCAGTAATTTTGATAGGATGAGCGCATGTGTTGTGTTCAGTTCTGGTTGTAAAGTTTTTCTGGGCCAGGTACCACATTAAATTAAATTAAACGTTTCATAGTAAAGTTTATTGACATATTGTTTTAAATAAATTATTTCATGGTCTTAAAAGTTTGGTTTTAAGAGTATCAGTAAATTTACTGGATGGTTAGTTACAATAAAATTATGCTTAGAACTATTATATTACGCCTACCTCCTCACCCCCTTAACGCTCTGTTACAAAGGGAGGAATATACGTTTGCTACAGCGGGCTGAGACGCTTCTGCATGTGTTATATTGGCACTGATACTATACAGACACAGGAGTGGGGCTATACTTTCTACTGAACATGCTTAAAGGCAAATACTGGGCCATATTAGTTTCGACGGCAAAACTTATCATGTAATCTCATATTATTTTATTGGATCACACGGAGGCCGATATGAATATGCAGCTTAGAACAGCATATAAGTTATAATTGTAGAGTATCCTAATAAAAATTGACTCACCCACATGACTTATGGCTAACTTAAAATAACTCAAAGACGATGTTTGCGCCTTGTGCAACAAGCCACTTAACATGTTAGTTCTTCAAAGACAAGGAACACATTTCTACTCAGCGTGAAACTGTCCTTGGTTTTAACACAAGTATCATACGACCACATGCATCGCCTACAATGAAAATCTACACGGACGATCAGAGTTTATTGGCTTCCAGCCACCACGATGTGGGTGACTGGTAGTCAATGGCAAATTCTGTACTCAAAATTTCGGGATCGTACTTCAATACTACCCAAAATTACACATATAGCACGCGGAAGACATTGCCTTCACTTATTTAGGATGAGCGTGGTTCGTTGTCTAACCAGCCATGTCCACGTGGGTACATGAAGACAAAGTACACACAAAATTTATCCAAAATTTAGCCACACAAAATTTAGCCAATTTACACACAAAATTTAGCAAATTTCACACACAAAAATACTTATATATTTCACTCTGGTCACACGCTTGGAAACTTGAGCTGAAATTATATAAGGTATTTGCTCTTCAAATGGTTCAAATGGCTCTGAGCACTATGGGACTTAACATCTGAGGTCATCAGTCCCCTAGAACTTAGAACTACTTAAACCTAACTAACCTGAGGACATCACACGCATCCATGTCCGAGGCAGGATTCGAACCTGCGACCGTAGCGGTCGCGTAGTTCCAGACTGAATTTGCTCTTCGTCAGATTAGTTACCACCACATGGCTACCTAGTGGACACAGGCATAAGGCCCAACGCACGCGGAAAGTGTTAACAAAATATTAGAAAAAAATAAAGAAAAGTAATAGGCTAAAGGACACCGTGGTATTCAGTCGGCATACGCTAAATGTGCGGCAGGCACACCTAAGTAGACACATCCGGTGAGTTTAAAATGAGCACAAAGGATACAACTGAAAACTAAGTCCGAATCACAAAAGTTATGTGAAAAGTTACTAAAACGTAGAGTCGCAACATTACCCTAACTGAAACAAACCTGAAAGAGATCGGATTATTAATCTTAACTATAATATACCTCATTCTGACATTTCACCATTCAGTCCGAGAGAGACGATCACGGAATCCGTCCATTCTCTTACCAAGCCAGAAACGAATGCCGAAAATAGCGGAGAGCCGGCTAACCGTCTCTTTGAACTACCGAGAAAGGGGCAGAGGAGAGACGAGGCCCACCCCAAGCCTGGAGGCCAATCAAGACTCAACAGTCTCCACTATAGGTGAATCTCTGACTTCAACTTCCTCTTTGCCAAATATTTGCCCCAGGTATTAAGTTGGCAGCAAAACTTAGAGTAACACATGGATCTAGGAACTACCGCCGCTTTGCTCATGTAACTACACAAATAAACCATTCACACGTTAGGAACAAGTTAGGAAAATGGAATAAAATGAATGTGGAACAGAAAATAAGGTAACACAGTTGTGTCCATCCCTTCCCCAAAGGCTCTCTGGACTTGTCCACACTATAAATATGACCAATGTATCGTTGATACTAAGAACACAGTGTAATACGAGTGAAAGCCATGGGACGGTGCTAATAGTACAGTCTCACTCTGAAACGAATCACTTCCACTGCAAGCTCTTTGCTTTCCAAATTTTGATAAATCCTAGTATGGACCAAAACAAAAAAAAAAAATGTCCAGTAAACATGGGCTCTGAAGTGTGTACCTTAAGAACTATGAACACATGTTCATCTTCGCTATTGTGGAATACCTGTCTTCTCCTAAGGTAGGCATTTTAGTGCCCATATTTACTAAACTCATTTGCTTCGAGTGGGTCAAGACTATTGAATCTCCAATGCAAACTTTGTCATCTAGGTCATGACTTTTTCATCACTGTGTATATAAAACAGATCTGGAACTTCCACTTTAACACCGGTAGTATTCACAAGCCTTATAACATGTTTCATTTTGTTTTTTATATTGTCATTTATTCCTGCGTTGATCTATTTGTATCTTGTCTTTTTCCTGAAACCGTCCTTTATACTTACTGTCGACTGCGTTCTACGCGACCTATCTTGCGGTCTCATACTTTAGCTAACTTATATTCCCTTCATCGGTAAACTAGAGAATTTTTGAGTTATCGATGGACTTTTAGCGTCTTTCACCGCTGTACCTCTGTTTGCTTCTACGGAGGAAGGTGAAGTGACTACAAGCTTCGGAAGGACAGAGTAGGAGAAGGAAAGAGGCTGGATCCTTATCAAAGTAAATTTCCTGTACTCACTTTGAACCTTTTAAGATAGATACTGGTAAACTAATCAGGTTTACCTGACGGGTAACTGAATGCCGGTTTCCCTAAACGCTCTGGTGTCTTATCACTGCCGGCCGAAGTGGCCGTGCGGTTAAAGGCGCTGCAGTCTGGAACCGCAAGACCGCTACGGTCGCAGGTTCGAATCCTGCCTCGGGCATGGATGTTTGTGATGTCCTTAGGTTAGTTAGGTTTAACTAGTTCTAAGTTCTAGGGGACTAATGACCTCAGCAGTTGAGTCCCATAGTGCTCAGAGCCATTTTTTTTTGTCTTATCACTGCAGCACTTCGCTCTTTTAGGAGTCTCTAGGTTTAATTATTCATTTACCACATTCTATTCTTCTTCTATAGAGTTATACACACCTTCTTTGCTAAGCCCAGTCGTCACTGTCTCAACTTTTCCGTTTTATCTCTCTTAACATTTTAAAAAACTCCTTGGGTGAAACCGAGATTATTATAATATTTTATGTATGATGCCGTCAAGATCGCTTAATAAATTTTCATTTGTTGCAATGTTTTGGCTACTGTCATCATCAGATCAAAATTCTTTGAAATAAAATTCAGTGCCGATTACAACGAAACTTATCAAAAAACCCACTTCTTGTCATACTTTGGAAATTGCAGTGACCTCTGTTCCACGAATTTTGATCTGATGACCGTAGACGAAACATCGTAGTAAATGAAAATAAAGAAATGTGGACGGCATTATTTATTAAGAAAAGAAACTCGTAATTTTTCACAATCTTTGCCCAGATGTACATATAAAAATCCTACTGAAGCACATATCGCCTTTATCATCTCAGTAATCTCAGTTATACGGCGGAATTTATTCACTATTATACTGTATGTATACAAGGGAGGTGGGAATAAACACTGGTCAAGTTATGTATTCATTCATTATAGATGGATGCTGGTAGTAATGTATGATATACTGTGCATACTACTTAAGCATGATGCATGATACACTGCAACTGAAATTATTGTTCTGCTCCTGTTATTTCAGCGTTCATCTACTGTAATCTCACACATTAGACTAGATTTTAAATACAGCATATAAATGAGAGGCTAAGCGAGACGTATACTGAAATTTAATGCTTAGTCGCATGCCGTAAATAATCTGATTGTCTTCATTCGTTCAGGAGCATGCAAAATAACACTATCGAATGCCACTTAACGAGGTAGATGTGTATATCGCTATTTGAAAGAAGTTAGTGCATGTTTATAGTGATTTACGTAGGCTTCTAAATTATATTCATAGTGATCAATTTCAAGATTTCTGCAGGTCTCTTGGCGCGTCATATCTTGACAGTCAATGAAACACTTTAAATTTTCAATTTATTTGTATATTTTGTGTCAGAGGAAACGAAATTGGCTGACGTCATCATCAGCAGGAGTGTCGTCACTTCTCTCTATGGATCTGCGCAATTATAACACACAGGGTTCATATAGTGTCTTGCCAGTAGTGGACAGTGTTTCTTGTGGAAACTTCCTTCGTGGGTATGAGCGGATGGCCGTTGGTCGACACAAAGAAGAGGCCTTCTTCCCAACCCTGCTTCATTGTCTACCACAGTCTTGAGTCCGCAGGCCTATAGGTCAGTGTCTTTAGGCGCAGAAGCTCTACGTTCTAATTGCACACCACTCGAAGTAATTGGCTTCATTCTCGATTTCAGTCTCAGTTCTCTGCTTGTTCCTCGAGAACCAAAGAGGGCCCAATTACATTTAACCGTCAAAAAGTCTGAGTAGCTCGTCTGTAAAATTACATTGGCAGCAAGGCACCAGAGGGTTCTCTGCAGAAATAAATGAACATCACTACCGAATGTCCGATAACGGATAAATTGTTTGAAAAACTTTATTGTGATTTTACCGCGTAGATCTTACCCCTCTGTCTCAGGGTATTGTCCTCACACTGAAAACAAGAAAACAAAATATTGTAGCTCTCCACCTCTAATAATACAAGAGAATCGTTTTGTAGTTTGACACGAATGCTTCATTCACTAAAAATGTTTGAGTAAGGCCAGAGTCAAATATCATACGAATACTTTCAGTACTTCAGAAATATTTTTCTCCATTTGCTGCGGAAATGAGACTTACCTATTAACTGTATTTCCATATCAATACTCGAAGTTAACTGTTCTTATTTCTGCTATTTTGTGACTTGTTGATAGCTAATTTCCATTATTTTATTGTTTACGACGCTGTAACAAGTGCATTTCATAATGTCGTAACAGGTTTTCACCTGTCAGTGGTCTTCTTCAGACTCTCAACAGATAAAAAGAGAAAAGAAAGAATCATTATAGAATCTATAAAATCGGCCTCGTAACTATCAATTTAATGATAGAAAATTACGAAATCATTCTTAAAGGCACATGCTGCGAACGCCTTTTTGTTTAATTGTCAGCATTAGTGAAGGCAATAGTAGGCATAGACTCGGGTTTTGAAGGCGGAGTTGACCCTAGCAATACCAAGGCATTTTCCGTTACGCGCGTTACCAGTTTGGAACGAGGAGGGGGGGGGGGGAGGGCGTGCTTTATGTCCACCCGAAAAAATAAAAACAGCAGAGTTCGTTAACTGTTGTTACGTTATACTAACAGTATACTCTTTAAAGAGGTACTGATGTGTAGATAGGGTCTAGAACCTGAAAATGCCTTGTAGCACACTCTTAGCAACAACAACTCACTTTCAATAACGAGTACTACCGACCTTATGACCACCGCAAAAAATTTTTGAAAACGCGAATTTAGTTCGTTGTTGTTGACCTCTACTCTCAATATGCGTTTAAAGTTGAGTAAGTAGGGCCGTGAACTTGGGAATACTGAATACGACATAGGTGACATCTGCTATTGAGACTCAAATTTTAGGGTTAAGTGTAATTGAACATTTAATAATATATGGAATCTGGTAGACCTCATTAAAATAAATAAATATTTTTTTCAAAATTTTGAAACATAAGGTCACAGACTAGATTACAATATACTCAAAAGGTAGGTGTAAAGTAACGCTCCATTCTAGGTACTGCAAGGGTTAAATCCTCTATATATTCATACATGTGTATACAAGCAAGAGGAATGTCCACTAGGACAGATTTTATAGTTATCACAGCTCTGGTTATGAAATATAGACATAATAGCCTTCCCATTTGTGTACCGAACTGCTCAGCAAGAATCTAGGATAATTTTTGTCATTGTATGCAACGTTATATGTAAAATCTTAAATCCTATTTGCATTTTGATAATGTATTCGTGCGGTTCTAGCGCTGCAGTCCGGAACCGCGGTGCTGCTACGGTCGCAGGTTCGAATCCTGCCTCGGGCATGGATGTGTGTGATGTCCTTAGGTTAGTTAGGTTTAAGTAGTTCTAAGTTCTAGGGGACTGATGACCTAAGATGTTAAGTCCCATAGTGCTCAGAGCCATTTGAACCATTTTTGATAATGTATTGTGGGTAAATCATAATAACCTGTAGTATTTATTTCGGCTTATGTCGCCAGGAGAAATGATGGGTAACTCTCGGATTGGTCGAGTTGCTGACAGAAGAGAGATTGATAAATCTTTTGTGATTGGCACATGCACCTTCTAATATCGTGTCGGAGTTCCTTTTGCCCGGCGTAGTGCAGAAACTTGACGTGACGCGGACTCAACAAGTCGTTGAAAATCCCTTGCCGACATGTTAATCCATGTTGCTTCTATAGCCGTCTCT
Organism: Schistocerca nitens; assembly: GCF_023898315.1. Taxonomy (NCBI): domain Eukaryota; kingdom Metazoa; phylum Arthropoda; class Insecta; order Orthoptera; family Acrididae; genus Schistocerca; species Schistocerca nitens. The sequence continues at coordinate 277,069,213 of NC_064618.1, read as the reverse complement.
AGTCGAGAAAGTGCTTGCTGGTGCACGATTTTGTGTACGAACTGGCCTCTCGATTATGTCCGGTAAATGTTCAATGGAATTCGTGTTGGGCGATCTGTGTGGCCAAACCATCGCTCGAACTGCGTCCAGAACGTTCTCCAAACCAGTCGCGAACAATTGTGGCCGGTGATATGATACAATGCCATCCACAAAAATTCCCTCGTTGTTTGGGAATATGACGTCCTTGAATGGCTGGAAATGGTCTCCAAGTAGCCGAACATCCAGAGGACCCAGTCCATAACAAGTCAACACAGTCTACACCAGGGGCGGGCAAACGCACGCGGCTCATGAGCGCACAGCGCTGCACGTGTGCTGCTCGCGTGCAGGCGTCGACTGGGGCAGTTGGCGACAGCCGGCAGGTTGCGGCAGTGTAGTGCCAGGCTAAGCTGCGGACGTTGATGCGTAGCGATCACTACGTAGTGAACGTTGTATTTCAAGAACCGGAAAATGCAGAGTGAAACAAGGAAACGGGGAAGTGGAGATTTGCTATCTTTTAAAAAGTAATGGGAGAATCATTTTTTCTCTGTGCAAAAACGTGAAAATTCGAAATGTTTAATATGTGGCAGTATTCTCGCTGGTCAGCGGAGTTTATTATTGAAGGCCATTACAATAAATATCACAAGGACGAGTACAATTTATTGTCGGTTTCTGAGCGGATGGGGAAATCGACTGAGCTTAAGAAGAGCGATCTGACGATACTAGATGAATCTGTCGTAGTTGCTGTGGTCACGTTAGATCTAAGACTTCCTTTAGTCATGTCTCTCATCTAACTGATTTAACATTTTATGGAGCACTGTTTTCAATTTTTCAGGACGACAACAATAATAGCCCAGCGGTACGTGCAAGTTATAAGACTGCGCTTAATATAGCGAAGCTGGAAAACCATTTGCTGAATTAGTAAGTGTCGGTTAACAGCAAACATCAGTGATGAAAATTTAAGTAACTGTTTGTGTTTGTCTGTATGTAGAAATTTTGTTCCACTCCACCTGTGATAATTAAATAAAACGTATCGTAGGTAATAGGTACTCTTTCAAACCACGATATCTTTCAAGCAGTCCTACTAATCTTATTCCTTCATTCAATAAAGCAAGCTAGGAAACAAAACGCATTGCAGAGGAAGGAGCGGACAGAATGTATGGTGGCGAGGGGAGATAAGCGGGTGGCCAACTTGCCCCTGTGTGTACGCAGAACACCTGTTAACTGCACGCGTGCAAGTGCACCGCACACGTGCAGGATTCCTGCCCGCCCCTGTTCTACACCATTATGGAACCACCACAAGCTTGCACAGTGCCTTGTTGACAACTTTAGTCCACGGCTTCATGGGGTCAGTGCCACACCATCAGCTCTTACCGTCTGAAGTCGGGAGTCATCTGACCGGGCCACGATTTTCCAGCTGTCTAGGGTCACGAGCCCAGGAGAGGCGCTGCAGGTGATATCGTGCTGTCAGCAAAGTCACTCACGTCGGTAGTCAGCTGCCATAGCCCATAATGCCATGTTTCTCCGCACTGTCCTAACGGATATGTTCGTCGTATGTCCCATGTTGATTTCTACGAAACGCCGTTCCTCTCAGTCGTTAAGTGAAGACCGTCGGCCATTGATTTATCCATGGTGGGGTGCAATTCCTGAAATGTATTTTCGGCACACTCGTAATACAGTGGTTCACAGAATATTGAATTCCCTAACTATTTCCGAAATTCTTCACTTAAACATTCCGAACTCATACGCCGTGGTCGATGTATAAAACTCTTCCTTGACGTTTCGTCTCCGACTGCGGGAGACAGCCTCCGAGGTAAAACGGCGAACTGAATGTCCCATGCGTCTAGCTTAAATTACCATCCCGCGTTCAAAGTCCGTTATTTCCCGTTGTGCGACCACGATAACGTCAGATACCTTTTAACACGAATCACCTAGGTACAACTGACAGCTGCACCAATGCACTGGCCTTTCATACCTTGCGTATACTCGTACATGCATGTCGCTGTCCTATGACTTTTTGGCACCTTAGTGTACATCTCTCTGATATTATTTCTTTAGTTCTCACAACCTGTAACCCTTTGTAGCGTGTAGGCTTTCACGGCCGGCGTCTTCAGTAATTACAACTTCCGGGCTAAGAGGCCGTGGTCCAATAGTAAAAATACTTCTCCCTGACGTTTCGTTGCCAGCTGCGGGCAACATCATCTGAGGTGAGTCTACGACTGGCTGCTAGGCCGTGGAGGTCCTGTTTATATAGAGCGCGTAGAGGGCGCCACCACTCGTCACGTGTTGTCAACAGTAAAACTATCTCTGGCTGGCGTCATTACTCTCGATCGAAGGTAATCGATTGTCACATCTTTGGTATAGAGTCGATCGCCATATCTTATCTAGCTTCAAGCCTTCTTCTTTCCTGTTAAAATTATTGTGGTGTTTAAAAATCTCTACAGCCTCTCTATACATACGTGCATAATAATGCGATGTCTTAGCTAGCACGCTCGTCTCACTAAATTTTATTTCATGGTCACCCGTTTCAAAAACATGTTCCGCTACAGCCGATTTGTCCGTGTGTCCCAGTCGACAGTTCCTTTTATGTTCAGTTAGGCGAGTATTGATACTTCTTTTTGTGGTTCCAATGTAAACCTTACCACAACTACACGGAATCTTATAGACACCAGGAGTAGCTAAAGGGTGTCGTGCATCTTTCGCCGATCTTAAGCATTCACTAATCTTCTTGGTGGGTCTGAAGATTGTTTCAACTCTGAACTTGGCCAGCACTTTCCCGATACGGTCCGTAACATTGTGGATGAATGGAAGAAAAACTTTCCCCACCGATGGTTGTTGTTGTTGCACGTTTTCTGACATTTTTCTTCTGGGATGGAGTGCTCTATCTATCTCCTTGCCAGCGTACCCATTTTTCTGGAAAGCGGTTCGCAAGTGGTTTAGTTCCTCTTGCAAATAAGCTGGCTCACAGATTTTATTAGCCCTGTCCACCAATGTCTTGATAATACCTCTCTTCTGCCTGGGATGATGGTTTGAATGCTTATGAAGATAACGATCGGTATGCGTATCTTTTCTGTAGATTTTGTGACCCAGAGTCCCATCTGCTCGTTTAATTACTGAGACGTCCAAAAAATTTATCTGTCCATTACTTTCTGTCTCCATAGTGAATTGTATTTTTGAATTAATGCTATTCAAATGCTTCAAAAAACGGTTCAGTTCTTCTTCACCGTGATTCCATATGACAAAAGTGTCGTCCACATACCGATACCACTTCAAAGGCCTTTTTCTGGCTGACTGCAGTGCTTGTTGTTCAAAAAATTCCATAAAAATATTAGCAACGGCTGGACTTAGAGGGCTACCCATTGCCACTCCATTAATTTGTTCATAGAACTCATTATTATACTGAAAATAAGTCGTGGAAAGGCAATGTCTAAACAAAGCTACTATATCAGTCGGAAATATGTCAGATATGCAAGCAAGAGCTTCGTTGACAGGAACCATGGTGAACAGAGACACAACATCAAAGCTGACAAGAATATCACTGGGGCTGACGGTAATCTCCTTCAATTTTTCGATGAAGTGCATAGAGTTTTTAATATGATGATCAGTTTTTCCAATAAACGGTTGTAACAAGGTAGCAAGATGTCTAGCCAGCTCTTGAGTAGGGGATCCAATAGCACTTACTATCGGTCTAAGTGGAAGATTAGGTTTATGCACCTTAGGTAGCCCATATAATCTAGGAGGATAAGCTTCCGTTTTACAAAGATCTTTTTTATCCTCTGAAGGAATAGAAGACTTTTTTATTAATTGATTGGTAACTGTCAACACTTTCGTTGTAGGATCCTTTTTCAACTTTTTATAAGTGGTAAGATCTGACATATTTCCGACTGATATAGTAGCTTTGTTTAGACATTGCCTTTCCACGACTTATTTTCAGTATAATAACGAGTTCTATGAACAAATTAATGGAGTGGCAATGGGTAGCCCTCTAAGTCCAGCCGTTGCTAATATTTTTATGGAATTTTTTGAACAACAAGCACTGCAGTCAGCCAGAAAAAGGCCTTTGAAGTGGTATCGGTATGTGGACGACACTTTTGTCATATGGAATCACGGTGAAGAAGAACTGAACCGTTTTTTGAAGCATTTGAATAGCATTAATTCAAAAATACAATTCACTATGGAGACAGAAAGTAATGGACAGATAAATTTTTTGGACGTCTCAGTAATTAAACGAGCAGATGGGACTCTGGGTCACAAAGTCTACAGAAAAGATACGCATACCGATCGTTATCTTCATAAGCATTCAAACCATCATCCCAGGCAGGTATTATCAAGACATTGGTGGACAGGGCTAATAAAATCTGTGAGCCAGCTTATTTGCAAGAGGAACTAAACCACTTGCGAACCGCTTTCCAGAAAAATGGGTACGCTGGCAAGGAGATAGATAGAGCACTCCATCCCAGAAGAAAAATGTCAGAAAACGTGCAACAACAACAACCATCGGTGGGGAAAGTTTTTCTTCCATTCATCCACAATGTTACGGACCGTATCGGGAAAGTGCTGGCCAAGTTCAGAGTTGAAACAATCTTCAGACCCACCAAGAAGATTAGTGAATGCTTAAGATCGGCGAAAGATGCACGACACCCTTTAGCTACTCCTGGTGTCTATAAGATTCCGTGTAGTTGTGGTAAGGTTTACATTGGAACCACAAAAAGAAGTATCAATACTCGCCTAACTGAACATAAAAGGAACTGTCGACTGGGACACACGGACAAATCGGCTGTAGCGGAACATGTTTTTGAAACGGGTGACCATGAAATAAAATTTAGTGAGACGAGCGTGCTAGCTAAGACATCGCATTATTATGCACGTATGTATAGAGAGGCTGTAGAGATTTTTAAACACCACAATAATTTTAACAGGAAAGAAGAAGGCTTGAAGCTAGATAAGATATGGCGATCGACTCTATACCAAAGATGTGACAATCGATTACCTTCGATCGAGAGTAATGACGCCAGCCAGAGATAGTTTTACTGTTGACAACACGTGACGAGTGGTGGCGCCCTCTACGCGCTCTATATAAACAGGACCTCCACGGCCTAGCAGCCAGTCGTAGACTCACCTCAGATGATGTTGCCCGCAGCTGGCAACGAAACGTCAGGGAGAAGTATTTTTACTATTGGACCACGGCCTCTTAGCCCGGAAGTTTTAATTACTGAAGACGCCGGCCGTGAAAGCCTACACGCTATGATTAGACGCCTCTACGGGGAGGATATGTCGGTTATGGTACGACGATTGGAGAGCCTACGCAAGAAGAAGGCCCAGCAGCTTTGTTCGCTCACTTTCTTGCTACGTTGTCGTGACACCAGTACAGTTCCGAAGTTTTTGAAGGTGAGAAGATTGTTTCATTCAGCGCAAGCTAGCCGTATCTATTTACGTATGGAACTGACAATGCTACGAGAACGGATCCATCAAACACGTCGAGGACTGGCGGTAACATGCAGTCAACTATTAAATCTCCATCTATTTATTAGCAATACAATGCAGGTTTGCGATTGGAATAAGGTGGATGGGCTAACATTTAGATCCATGGAACATAGTGCAGAAGTGTCTTCTAATAGACAGAAGAAGAAGTTTGACTATCTACATAAGAGCAGACAGGAAACACCGGTTATAGACGATTCTCGAACGGTTATAAATTTGTCCGGAAAAGAGTTATCCAGGGAAGAAACTTCTGTTCTCTCGAAAGGAGGTAATTTTGCAATTACTCCACTGAAGATTCCAACGGGGGATATTGTAGCTAATATAGAGGCGGGGATTCGGCTGTTACCATCACACACTGCTGATGAAGTTAGGATGGAAACAGCCAGGATACTGCGTAAAGCTAAGCCACCTAGCAGTAATCTGTCTCAAGGAGAAAAGAAAGCATTACGGGAGATTAATGCGGACAAGAGTATTATTGTACTTTCTGCTGACAAGGGAAATGCTACCGTGGTGATGAAGAGTGAAGACTACCATGAGAAGATCAGTGACCTTTTGGATCTTACCACTTATAAAAAGTTGAAAAAGGATCCTACAACGAAAGTGTTGACAGTTACCAATCAATTAATAAAAAAGTCTTCTATTCCTTCAGAGGATAAAAAAGATCTTTGTAAAACGGAAGCTTATCCTCCTAGATTATATGGGCTACCTAAGGTGCATAAACCTAATCTTCCACTTAGACCGATAGTAAGTGCTATTGGATCCCCTACTCAAGAGCTGGCTAGACATCTTGCTACCTTGTTACAACCATTTATTGGAAAAACTGATCATCATATTAAAAACTCTATGCACTTCATCGAAAAATTGAAGGAGATTACCGTCAGCCCCAGTGATATTCTTGTCAGCTTTGATGTTGTGTCTCTGTTCACCATGGTTCCTGTCAACGAAGCTCTTGCTTGCATATCTGACATATTTCCGACTGATATAGTAGCTTTGTTTAGACATTGCCTTTCCACGACTTATTTTCAGTATAATAACGAGTTCTATGAACAAATTAATGGAGTGGCAATGGGTAGCCCTCTAAGTCCAGCCGTTGCTAATATTTTTATGGAATTTTTTGAACAACAAGCACTGCAGTCAGCCAGAAAAAGGCCTTTGAAGTGGTATCGGTATGTGGACGACACTTTTGTCATATGGAATCACGGTGAAGAAGAACTGAACCGTTTTTTGAAGCATTTGAATAGCATTAATTCAAAAATACAATTCACTATGGAGACAGAAAGTAATGGACAGATAAATTTTTTGGACGTCTCAGTAATTAAACGAGCAGATGGGACTCTGGGTCACAAAGTCTACAGAAAAGATACGCATACCGATCGTTATCTTCATAAGCATTCAAACCATCATCCCAGGCAGGTATTATCAAGACATTGGTGGACAGGGCTAATAAAATCTGTGAGCCAGCTTATTTGCAAGAGGAACTAAACCACTTGCGAACCGCTTTCCAGAAAAATGGGTACGCTGGCAAGGAGATAGATAGAGCACTCCATCCCAGAAGAAAAATGTCAGAAAACGTGCAACAACAACAACCATCGGTGGGGAAAGTTTTTCTTCCATTCATCCACAATGTTACGGACCGTATCGGGAAAGTGCTGGCCAAGTTCAGAGTTGAAACAATCTTCAGACCCACCAAGAAGATTAGTGAATGCTTAAGATCGGCGAAAGATGCACGACACCCTTTAGCTACTCCTGGTGTCTATAAGATTCCGTGTAGTTGTGGTAAGGTTTACATTGGAACCACAAAAAGAAGTATCAATACTCGCCTAACTGAACATAAAAGGAACTGTCGACTGGGACACACGGACAAATCGGCTGTAGCGGAACATGTTTTTGAAACGGGTGACCATGAAATAAAATTTAGTGAGACGAGCGTGCTAGCTAAGACATCGCATTATTATGCACGTATGTATAGAGAGGCTGTAGAGATTTTTAAACACCACAATAATTTTAACAGGAAAGAAGAAGGCTTGAAGCTAGATAAGATATGGCGATCGACTCTATACCAAAGATGTGACAATCGATTACCTTCGATCGAGAGTAATGACGCCAGCCAGAGATAGTTTTACTGTTGACAACACGTGACGAGTGGTGGCGCCCTCTACGCGCTCTATATAAACAGGACCTCCACGGCCTAGCAGCCAGTCGTAGACTCACCTCAGATGATGTTGCCCGCAGCTGGCAACGAAACGTCAGGGAGAAGTATTTTTACTATTGGACCACGGCCTCTTAGCCCGGAAGTTTTAATTACTGTAACCCTTTGTTTTACATCTTTTCTCCTACTTTTCAATACTGTGATTGTTTCGCGTCTCACATGCAGGGATAGTTTTTGTCACTTCTTTTGTCACATAAAAAGTATTGATCCACACCTTCTTTTCTGTGTTCTCCGTCTTAGGCCCGACCTGATCTCTTCTAAATTCTGCTTCTATAACAGACACTGCTGCTACATCGTGGTTTATGTTCCAGCCTGCATCATTATCGACATTCTTACGTGCTTCGATATTTGATACCTCCTCTTCTGAGTTCTCTTCGCCGCTGCTACTACCGTTACTATCTTCCTTTGCTTCTTTATATTCTAATACCATCTTTATTGCTTCAGTAATTTCGTATGTATTGTTCTCTATATCTCCAAATTGACTTCATACTCCACTGTACCCGCGACATATTATTTAGCATGTCAGCCCACTTTTCTGAAGTTTCGCTTGAGCAATCCCCTCTGTGGTGTCACCGCCAGACACCGCACTTGCTAGGTGGTAGCCTTTAAATCGGCCGCGGACCATTAGTATACGTCGGACCCGCGTGTCGCCACTGTCAGTGATCGCAGACCGAGCGCCGCCACACGGCAGGTCTAGAGAGACGTCCTTGCACTCGCCCCAGTTGTACAGCCGACGTTCATAGGAATGGTTCACTGACAATCACGCTCTCATTTGCCGAGACGATAGTTAGCATAGCCTTCAGCTACGTCATTTGCTACGACCTAGCAAGGCGCCATTACCAGTTATATTGAGCTTATTATAAAACCTGTACCGTCAAGAGCAATGTACACCAATTATGGATTAAAGTTAAGTATTACATCATCTACGTACTTTATTTGCAATTCTCAAGACATTGTCCTGTTACAGACCTCACGCCAGTCAGCGTGTAATTAAACGCGTGCATTTCGGCCTACTCTAGCAATACGGTGTTGGCTCTTCTGCCAACACTACATTGGCGACGAGCTAAATCGCGTTTGTACCAATTGATCCTGCCTTAATTTACTTGTGTCATGGCTTCGCCACAATCTCCAGATGTACTGTCCGAATTTTATCGCTTGCAGAATCAGCAGACGCAGTCGTTATTGGATGCCCTTGGATAGCTTGTCCAGGGTCAACGTGCACTGCAAAACGATGCGGCAGCCGCCGCTTCACTGCTACCGCAGCCACAACATGCAGTTGCACCACCTTTTCGTCCTTTTGATGCAGCACTGGAAAGCTGGACGGAGTGGTCACGCCAATTTGGATTCCATCTCGCCGCCTACAGAATTCAAGGTAACGAGCGGCAGCCTTTCTTATTGTCCTGTGTAGGCGTCCAGACGTACCGTGTGATAGTGAAATTATTTCCCCGACGCGACGTAGCAACTCTGTCCTACGACGAAATTTTGTCTGCATTAGATGCATATTTCAAGGAATCAGTCAATGTAGTTGCCAAACGGTATATGTTCCTTCGTACAAAACGTACGGCCGGTCAAACTAATCGGGAGTGGGTTGCAACTTTGCAAGGCCTTACTAGGGATTGTGCTTTTGGGACTCCCTTATTCAGATAGTATGGTGCGTGATGCAATCGCACAGAAGGTTTCTGATGTTCGTACAAGGGAACAGATTTTGAAACTAGTCAATCCCTCCCTTCAACAAGTGGTGGACATATTGGATAGGCAAGACACACTTGACTTTGCTCAGGAATCATTTGAAACTTCGCCAGCTGTGTGCCACATTAACCGGCCCGCCGGGCGAGCTGCACGGAACAGTAAACAGCCCTCGCGCTCGTCCGCGCAACTGCCGCCAAGCTCTCCGCTACGTTTGCCGCGCCAGCAAGCAAATGCAGTGCTAAAGTCATGCCCGCGGTGTGCTACTAGACATTTGCGTGAGAATTGCCCGTCACGCCAAGGTATTTGCTTTTTCTGTAATAAAAAAGGACATGTTCAGAGTGTTTGCCAGAAAAAACTTAGATCGGACACTCACAACCATTCCAGGCCCTTTGCTTCGCGCCGGAATCGAACCAAGAATACACGGGCTCGTGAACCTTCGCCCATGGACATTCATGTAGTTCATTCCACTCCGCCCAGTGCTGCTCTCTCTAACAGTGACTGTGTTCATCCCACAAAAAAGTGTGTGTCGACGTCGCAGGAAATCCCGTCAAGTACCAGTGTCTGTTCACGTTGCACGAGACAGTCGGTCTTGTCGTCAGCAGGACAATAAACTTTTTGTAGATTTGGACTTTCATGGCAAGGTCATACCATTCCAGCTCGATACCGGAGCTGCAGTTTCATTGATCAATAAAGACACGTACAAACAGCAGGGCAAACCTCCGTTGCGTGCCACAGATGTTAAGCTAACTACGTATTCAGGACAAGCTATCCCTGTGTTCGGACAGTGCAACCTTCTTGCAACATACAAGGGACAAACAAAACTTGTGTCATTTTACGTCCTTCGTTCTTCTTCTGCAGTGAACTTGTTTGGTTTAGATTTGTTTCAGTTGTTTAATTTGTCTATAGTCAATCAGGTCCTCTCAGTGAACCAGACTGTGCCTTCAGCCAGTGTTTCTCGTCTATGTGACGAATTTTGCGGACATTTTTGCACTGGGCCTTGGTTGCGCTAAGAACTATAAAGCACATTTGGAACTGAAAGTCAACGCGCAACCGAAATTTTTCAGAGCGCGCAATGTTCCCAACGCATTGCGTGATGAGGTCGCCAGAACATTACACGATTTGGAATCACAAGGTGTGATTGAACGTGTGCAGGCTTCTCTCTGGGCATCACCCTTCGTAATTTTGCCAAAACCTTCCAGAAAATTGAGACTTCGTGTGGACTTCAAGGCTACGGTGAATCCACAACTAGTGATTGCAACTTTTCCTTTACCCCACCCGGAAGATCTTTTTGACAAACTGTACCCGGGTAAATATTTTTCGAAGTCGGACCTCGCAGATGCGTACTTGCAAATACCAGTGGACGACGAATCCCAGCGCGTCTTGGTGGTTAACACGCATCTTGGTTTGTATCGATTCAAAAGACTGCCATTTGGGTGTGCATCCGCCCCTGCATTGTTTCAGCAATATCTGCAAACAGTTTGTGCGTCGGTCCCTACTGCGGCAAACTATCTGGACGATATTGTGATCTCCAGAAAGACTGAAGAAGAACATTTAGCCAATCTCAGAACATTATTTCAGGTCTTGCGACAAAATGGTCTTCGCTTGCGGAAGGACAAATGTGTGTTTTTTGCTCGTGATTTACCATATCTGGGACATGTAATCAATGCCCAAGGCATACATCCCAGTCCAGAGCACCTCTGTGCCATACACGACTTGCCTTCGCCGCAGAATTTGAAGCAGCTACAGAGTGTGCTGGGAAAAATGAATTGCTATAAGAAATATGTGCGCAACGCCTCTTCCATTTCAGCTCCGCTTCATCGCTTACACCGTAAAGGTGTTCCGTTCGTCTGGACGACGGAATGCGAACGCGCCTTTCGCCAGTTGAAATCGGCGTTGCTTTCCACTACTGGCCTTACGCCATTCGATCCCCAGAAACCCCTTTTGTTGATGGTAGATGCATCGGATTTCGGGATCGGTGCTGTGCTTGCGCACAAAGATGGATCGCATGATCGTCCTATTGCCTTTGCGTCCAAAGTGCTCTCGTCTGCGCAAAGAAATTATTCACAGATTGAGAAAGAAGCTTTGGCTCTCGTATTTGGTGTTACTAAGTTTCATGATTTCTTGTATGGTCGTCACTTTACCATCATCACAGACCACAAACCTTTGACGTCGCTTTTTCATCCGAACAAGCCTGTACCTCCACGTACAGCGCAGAAATTCATTCGCTGGTCTATTTTCCTCTCGCAGTACCGCTACAATATCTTGTATCGGTCCACTGCTAAGCACGGAAACGCCGATGCGTTGTCCCGTTTGCCTGTTGCTGAGGATAGAGCATTCGATTCTTCCAAACTTGCTTGCATGTTCATTGACTCGGAAACCGATGACATGGTCGAATCGTTTCCTATTGATTTTCGTCGTGTAGCTACAGCCACAGCTGCTGACCCTGTCCTTCCTACCGTTTTGCGTTTTGTTGCTACGCAATGGCCCTTGTCAAAGTCACGGATCGAGGATCCGTTGGTTCAACGATTTTTTGCTCACAAGGAGAGACTTTTTGTTCGACGTTGTGTTTTGCTGTTGCGTTCTGATAATGATCAGTCCAGGGTCGTGGTCCCACGTTCGTTACAGTCCTCTGTCTTATGGCTTCTCCACCAAGGACATTGGGGTATAGTGTGAACGAAACAACTTGCTCATCAGCACTCGATGCTGCGATTACGAATATGTGCTCTTCTTGCATGGCGTGTGCCGAACAACATTCCGCACCACCGCGGAAATTCTTTGCATGGCCGAAAGCCACTTCCCCTTGGCAACGTTTACACATCGATTTTGCAGGTCCGTTCTGGAATGCTCGATGGTTGGTTGTTGTCGATTCCTTCAGTAATTTTCCTTTTGTTGTCAAGATGTCTTCCACGACGTCATCTGCCACCATCCAAGCGTTATCCGCTATCTTTTGCATTGAGGGTCTTCCGCAGACTATTGTTTCCGACAATGGCCCACAATTCATGTCCGCAGAATTTCAGTCATTCTGCAAGGCCAATGGTATTCAACATCTGACATCCGCGCCGTTTTCGCCTCAGTCAAACGGTGCCGCTGAACGATTGGTCCGGACTTTCAAGTCACAGATGTTGAAGCTGAAAGAGTCGCATTCTCGGGAGGACGCGTTATTGCTCTTCTTGTCCTCGTATCGCTCTCAGCCGCGAGATGGTCGCTCGCCGGCTGAGTTGCTCCAAGGTCGTCCTCATCGAACCTTGATGTCTTTGCTGCATCCGCCACATCAGGTTCCTGTGCAGCGGCAGCCACCTGCTTTTGCCCCAGGCGACGTTGTCTACTATCGCAACTATCGAGGTTCACGGCGTTGGCTCGCAAGCGCATCCTTCGCTGCCTCGGCCGCGCTATGTATCTGGTTTTGGGGGCCTCTGGTGAGGTGCGTCAGCATCTCAATCAGCTGCGCCTCTGCCGTCGCCCGGGTTCTGCCGCTCCCGGTCTGCTTTCAGCGATGGTGCCGTCCGGTCAGCACCCTGGGGACCCATCTACTGGCTCGCCTCATTCCCAGGTGTTACCGACGATGCCTTCCATTTTGCCCCATGGCGACGCGCCGCCGCCGCCGCCGGTCCTCCCGCCGGCGCCGCCCGCAGTGATTGTTTCGCGTCTCACATGCAGGGATAGTTTTTGTCACTTCTTTTGTCACATAAAAAGTATTGATCCACACCTTCTTTTCTGTGTTCTCCGTCTTAGGCCCGACCTGATCTCTTCTAAATTCTGCTTCTATAACAGACACTGCTGCTACATCGTGGTTTATGTTCCAGCCTGCATCATTATCGACATTCTTACGTGCTTCGATATTTGATACCTCCTCTTCTGAGTTCTCTTCGCCGCTGCTACTACCGTTACTATCTTCCTTTGCTTCTTTATATTCTAATACCATCTTTATTGCTTCAGTAATTTCGTATGTATTGTTCTCTATATCTCCAAATTGACTTCATACTCCACTGTACCCGCGACATATTATTTAGCATGTCAGCCCACTTTTCTGAAGTTTCGCTTGAGCAATCCCCTCTGTGGTGTCACCGCCAGACACCACACTTGCTAGGTGGTAGCCTTTAAATCGGCCGCGGACCATTAGTATACGTCGGACCCGCGTGTCGCCACTGTCAGTGATCGCAGACCGAGCGCCGCCACACGGCAGGTCTAGAGAGACGTCCTTGCACTCGCCCCAGTTGTGCAGCCGACGTTCATAGGAATGGTTCACTGACAATCACGCTCTCATTTGCCGAGACGATAGTTAGCATAGCCTTCAGCTACGTCATTTGCTACGACCTAGCAAGGCGCCATTACCAGTTATATTGAGCTTATTATAAAACCTGTACCGTCAAGAGCAATGTACACCAATTATGGATTAAAGTTAAGTATTACATCATCTACGTACTTTATTTGCAATTCTCAAGACATTGTCCTGTTACAGACCTCACGCCGTCAGCGTGTAATTAAACGCGTGCATTTCGGCCTCCTCTAGCAATACGGTGTTGGCTCTTCTGCCAACACTACACCCTCTATTATCTTTAGTAGCAATATCCACCTGAAATGAAATTTCCTCCGTTACTGTACTTCATCAAATACTTCACATTCAGCAATAACTTTCCTAATTATTTCTCTTAGTTGTCTCTAAATTTCTGGAATGGATATTTTTACGGATCTCGCTGATTTCCTGGTCTTCACACAAGATGATAATTTCAGTTTCAATTGGAAACTCGGCTACCACTCATATCTCTTCCAAAATTTCATATTTTTCTGTAATTATCTGAAACTGTCCTTTACCTTTTTATATTCGCCGGATTAACCGCGTGTCACATTCTCTTTTATTTTGCATCATTTCTCCTTCTTGTCAACCCTGTGATTTCTTCGTTGTAATCTTCTCTCTCATTTACATCGTTTTTCATCGATAAGATCTCATGACTAACATTTGTCAGTTACTAACAGTGTCTTCGTAAGTTTTCTCATAAGTCAATCTACATTCAGTACATTCATACTTCTTTACCAAAGAAAAATCACAAAACAGCTGTATGTTTTCTGAAGTTGTTATTTAGACGACCAGTTCTAGCGTCTCATTAATGCTATCTTCTGGTCCGTGTACTTGGAGCGCGTAGGGGCCTGAAGGTGGCATTAACGAGATGCCGAAACTGGTCGTCTAAAGAAACTAACACCATCTGGGAACATACGGCAGTTTGGTGATTTTTGATCGGTAAATATCTGACCAGCCGCTATCTACAATGGATCGACAGAGATATAGCTGGAAGAGGCAATGACGGAAATAAAGGAAGGTTCAAGAGTGCAATTAAAATTCAATGTGAAATGCCGAACACAGGAAGAATGTAGAGGCAGGAACCATCGGTATAACAGTTGTAAACTGTCGGAGCTGTGTTGGGAAAGTACCAGAGATAGAGGCGCTAATAGAAAGCACTGATGCTCAAATACGAGTAGTTATGGGCACTGAAAGCTGGCTAAAGTCGGAGATAAGTTCAGCCGAAGGTTTTGCGAAGAACGTAACGGTGTTCCGAAAGGATTGGCTAAACACGTCGGCGTTGGCGTATTTGTTGCTGTTAGAAGTAGTTTATCTTCTTGCGAAATTAAAGTAAATAGTTTCTGTGAGTTAGTATGGGCAGAGGTCATTCTTGGCAACCGGAATAAATAATAACTGGATTCTTTTACCGACCTCCCAATTCGGCTGATACATTTGCTAAAAGTTTCAAAGAAACTTTGATTTTAATTTCAAACACGTACCTGACTCATACAGTTATAGTTGGTCGTGACTAATTTACCCTCGATATGGAGGTGAAAATACATGTTTAAATCCGGAGGTTCGCATAAAACACCATCTGAAATTGTGCTACACGCGTTATTTCGAGCAGTTAGTTCATGGTGCCCACGCGAATAGCAAAGGGTTGTAAAAACACACTTGACTTCTCAGCAACAAATAATTCTGAGCTAATAACAAGCCTAAAAAAGTATACAGGGATTAGTGGACACAGGGTTTTCGTAGCGAGATTCAATGCTGTAACACCCAAATCCTACAAAAATAAACGAAAAATATACCTATTCAAAAAAGCAGATAAAAATTCACTTGACTCCTTCCGAGAGGCGACCCCGACTCCTTCCAAGTTAACAATGTAGCTGTAGGCCGGATGTGGCTTGAATGCAAAGAAATACTATCGACAGAAATTGAAAGATTTATACGAAATAAATTAACAAATGTCGGAGCTGATCCTCTTTGGTATACAAAACGGATCAGAACACTGTTGCAGAAAGAACGGAAAACATGCCAAATTCAAACGGACGCAAAATCTCTAAGATTGGCCATCTTTACAGAAGCTCGAAATGTAGTGCGGACTTCAATGTGGGATGCTTATATAGTTTTCAAGACGAAAAATTGTTTCAAAACCTGAAAGAAAATCCAAAGAGATTCGGTCGTACGTTAAGTATGTTAACGGCAAGACACAATCAATGCCTTATCTGCGCGATAGCAATGGACATACAATCGACGACAATGCTACCAAAGCAAAGTTGTTAAACACAGCCGAAATTCATTCCCCAAAGAAGACGAAATAAATACTCAAATCAAAAACAACTGTCAACATGAGTAACGTAGAAACAGATATCCTCGGAGAAGTGAAGAAACTTAAATCACTTAACAAAAGCAAGTCTTCCGATCCAGGCTGTACACCAGTTAGGTTCCTTTCAGAGTGTGCTGAAATAACAGCTACGTACTTAACAATTATATACAGCCGTTCCGTCGACGAAAGATTCTTGTCTTGAGACTGGAAAGTTTCACAGGTCACACTAATATTCAAGAAAGTTAGTAGGAGTAACCCACTAAATTACAGGCCCGTATCAGTAACGTCGATATGCAGCAGGATTTTGGAACACATATTGTGTTCGAACATTATGAACTACCTCGAAGTGAACGGTTCTTTGACACACAGTCAACATGGATTTAGAAAACATCGTTCTTGTGAAACGCAACTAGCTCTTTAATCACACCAAGTGTTGAGTGCTATTGATAAGGGATTTCAAATTGATTCCATATTTCTATATTTCCAGAAGGCTTTTGGCACTGTACCACACTAGCGGCTTGTAGTGAAATTGGGTGCTTATGGAATGTAGTCTCAATTATGTAACTGGATTCGTGATTTTCTGTCAGAGAGGTCACAGGTCGTAGTAATTGACGGAAAGTCATCGAGTAAAACAGAAGTGATTTCTGGCGTTCCCCAAGGTAGTGTAACAGGCACTTTGCTGTTCCTTATCCACATAAACGATTTAGGAGACAATCTGAGCCTTCCTCTTAGTTTGTTTGCAGATGATGCTGTCGTTTATCGACTAGTAAAGTCATCATAAGATCAAAACAAATAACAAAACGATTTATAAAAGATATCTGTAAGGTGCAAAAATTGGAAATGGACCCTAAATAACGAGAAGTTTGAGGTGATCCACGTGAGTGGTGAAAGGAATCCGTTAAACTTCGCTTACACGATAAGTCAATCAAATCTAAAGGGCGTGAATTCAACTAAATACCTAGGAATTACAATTACGAACAATTTAAATTGGAGGGAACACACAGAAAATGTTGTGGGGAAGGGTAACCAAAGATTTGAAAATGTAACTGATCTACCAAAGAGACTGCCTACACTAAGCTTGTCCGACCTCTTGTAGAATACTGCATCGCGGTGTCAGATAGGATTGACGGAATACATCGAGAAAGTTCGAAGAAGGGCAACACATTTTGTATTATCGTGAAATAGGCAGAGGGTGTCACTGAAATGATACAGGATTTGGTGTGGACATTATTAAAACAAAACTGTTTTTAGTTGCAGCGGAATTTTCTCACGAAAAGTCAATCACCAGCTTCCTCCTCCGAATGCGAAAATATTTTGTTAACGCCGACCTACGTAGGGAGAGACAATCGTCATAATAAAATAACGGAACTCAGAGCTCGCTCAGAAAGATATTTTTTTTTCCGCGAGCTGTACGAGTTTGAAATAATAGAGAATTATTGCGAATGTGCTTCAATTAACCCTCTGCCAGGCACTTAAATGTGATTTCCAGAGTATCCATGTAGATGTAGATGTAGAAGAATATAAAGGATAAGATTCGCTGATTACATTGCTATTTTCAGAGAAAGTGAAGAAGACTTACAGGATGTGTTGAATGGAATGAAAAGTGTAATGAGTATAGAATACGGAATGAGAGTATATCGTAGAAAGACGAAAGAAATGAGAAGTAGCAGAAATGAGAACAGTGATAACTTTAACATCAAGATTGGTTATCTCGAGGTATGTGAAGTTACGGAGTTCTGCTCCCTAGGCAACAATATAACCAACGACGAACGGGGCAAAGAGGACATAAAAAGCAGCCTAGCTCAGGTAAAAAGGGCATTTCTGGCCAAAAGAAGTCTACTAGTATCAAACATCGGTTTTAATTTGAGGAAGAAATTTATGAGAATGTACGTTTGGAGACAGCTTTGTATGGTTCAAATGGTTCTAAGCACTATGGGACTTAACATCTGAGGTCATCAGTCCCCTACTTAAACCCAACTAACCTAAGGACATCACACACCTCCATGCCCGAGGCCGGATTCGAGCCTCCGACCGTAGCAGCAACGCGGTTCCGGACTGAAGCGCCTAGAACCGCTCGGCCACAACGGCCGGCTACAGCTTTGTATGGTTGTGAAACATGGACTGGGGGAAAAACGGAACAGAAGAGAATCGTAGCATTTGAGATTTGGTGCTACAGACGAATGTTGAAAATTAGGTGGACTGTAAGGTAAAGAACGAGGAGGTTCTCCGCAAAATTTGCGATGAAAGTAGTATATGGAAAACATTGACAAGAAGGAGGGATAGGATGTGTGACGTCTCCTGGCAAGACATTTGTAAAATTGGTGTAATGTATGTGAAAAAAAATTATCTGCGTTATTATATTTCATTTCTGTATGAACTGTTATCGATTATCGAGAAAGATGCCATTGAATACCGATGTATAAAAAAGGTATGTACTTTGAATTTTATGTTGATGTTGAATACTGAAATTGTTAAAAATTCTTGTAATAATTTGTAGTTAGCTTGTCCAGTATTTAATTCCACATTTTTAGCCGTTTTCAGCGGATTCAGAATTTTCCGTGAGGCAGTGCTGCGCCACAATCGTGAAAGCCGCTGCCGCGGCAAATTCAAACTATAATTGAATGAAAGCAGTTTTCCCGCGACTAAGCGGGCAGGGAATGGTACATTAAAATTATTTCTTTCACCTTCCCGGAGACCCCAGAGGAGAATTGTAGATTTTATTATGTTATTTTCGGATGGACATAGGCAACTAGTAGTACAATATCAGTGACGTAAATGATTTACGTTAATCAGATTGTTAAAACTTTAGTTGTGTGACATCAATGACTGCTGTGATGTAATCTGGTCTGGCTAGAAATATTAAAATCAATTTTCATTTTTAGTTTCATGCTTTCGTGTTAGTGTTCAAATATTAAAAAATTCACTGCAGCTTTTATGTTTGGCAAACACTGCATACTGTAACTTCTGTGTGTATAATAAGAGTTATTGTCAGTGCAGTTCAGAGACGAAAGTAGAGAAAGACATGTTTAATTTCGTAATCAGTAACATTAATGATACAGTGTCCCATTTCTAACAATCCAGATCAGAAACTTCCTGGCAGATTAAAACTGTGTGCCGGACCGAGACTCGAACTCAAGACCTTTGCGTTTCGCGAGCAAAGTTCCCAAGTTCGAGTCTCGATCCGGCACACAGTTTTAATCTGCCAGGAAGTTTCACTCCGCTGTGGAGTGAAAATCTCTTTCTGGAAGCCAGATCAGAATTACAAGAACATAGTCATTCAAATTAAATATCATACATTCACAGCAGGAAATCTTTTAGTGTTGTGCGTATCCCCACATAATAGATCAGAGGGCACAAAGTTAAAATTTTCAACTATAGAAACCAGTAGCGAGAACCGCATTTTATCTTTTGTGCTCGCAACAATAATTAACATATAGTTTACTTAAAGTGCTATGCAACAAAAACTGTATATAAAATCAGAGTGCACGGGGAGACGCGACAGATGGTAGTACATTTGTAAAGATATCAAGGAATAACGTCCATGGTATAGAGGGAGCCGTAAATGGTAAAAACTGTAGAGGAAGATAAAGACTGGAATACATCCAGCAAATAATTGAGGACGTAGGTTGCAACAAGTGCTACTGTGAGATGAAGAGGTTGTCACAGGAGAGGAATTCGTTGCGGGCAGCGTGAAACTAGTCAGAAGACTGATTATTAAAAAAAAGCTCTCTTTAAATGTGATTAAACGTTTGGTAACGCCTATAATAGAGAGAAAGTACTAAACAGTATCGGATTACAAGATGAGTGATGAATATCTTGAGCTTGTCACATTGTATTAGTACTTGGGGATAGCACTAAGAAACGATACGAAACAGGATGATTACATGACCACTTAGGGAATGCGAATGAAGGATTTATATTTGTTGGAAAAGTTATGGACTAGTGTGTTTTAGGTGAAATCACACACAAACCAATAGCTCGGCCGATCCTAGAGTATTCTTCCAGTGTTTGGAGTCCCCATCAAGCAAGTATGACAAAAGACATCGAAAGAATTTCAGAAAGGTGCTGGTAGTATCGCAACAGGTCGCTATAGCTCTTTCTTAAACATAACTGAAGTGCTTGGGATACTTAAATGGGAATCCTTGGAAGATAGACAGACCACTTACATCTCTTGAAACCTTGTTATGTGTAGAGAGAAAGTAGTCCGGTGATACTATTATGCTGCCGCCATCTTATATCTTATGGATGGTGAGAATAAGTGAAAAAATGTCGCGTAAGGAAGCACACAGACGGTCACGTTTCGCTCACTCAGTACGTGCTGACGAAGGGAACAGTATAGGAAATTGATAACAATGGTACGAGGTATTCTTTGCCTTACACTGTACGATGGGTCGTTGAGTAGTAGATGAGTGATGCAGTGCAAATGTGGACAAGTCCATACATCACTCTGTCTAGAAAAACTGATACAAGTGAATTAATGTACGTAATTGCAGATGAAGAATTAATCACTATATTTTTACAATGACAAAGAAACAATACAAGCCAATCTAGGATACAATGTACATACACATTTACAGTAATCTAAAAGCTTTTTTACAGTTTAATTTCAATTTACTGGATATGGTTCACTAGGCAACTGAAAGATTTTCAATTATCGCTTCAAATATAATTAAACCCGCATCTCTGTTTCTTTCCATATTTAAATATGTCCTCTTAACGTATTTTTTCTTCTAATTAATTATCCTAACCGCAAGCCTACAAGCAAGTTCATTTAACATTGTTTCTTATTCGTCTATTTCTTCTTCTTCGTCTTCTTCACACAAACAATTTAATCCTCCCTTAATGAATCATCGTGTTCATGAAATCTTGATGGTCATTTTGTGGTCCTCTTCTTGTAGCAATCTCTGCAGTTGGAAGATTCTTGCAGTATGTATGCTACAATCTCGGAACGAGCTTCAGTAAAGCAAGCAGATCCTTCCCATTTGCATTTGTAACTACCGTCTGATTCTTGTGATGTTACTCCTGATGGACACTGAGTCTATTTCCTTTTTCCTTCTTTATAAAATTTACCTCATTGGATTCCACCAAAACACTTAGTCTTTTTAAACCTCACTGTAGAAGGCATGCCTCTTTCATATCTTATCCATCAACTGTTTAACCAGGTTAACTCATAGCCATCAACAGTTTGTTTTCCGTCTGCTGTTGCGTTTACAGTTTTTTTGTACTTACATAATTTTCTCTTTTCACCCACTGACTTCAAATTTGGTGCCTTGTGTTTTAATGATTTTACACTACTGAACCAATCCCCTGGGCCACAGATATACTGCATCTTACTTGCAACTTTCTCTATTAGACTGAAGTCGGCATCATTGATAGAAATCAATGGCTCAAAATCATAGATTTATGGTCAGTTATTTCCACCTGCGTTTCTGTATCATTGACTTGTTTTAACAGGATGAGAGCCGTCTTAATGTTTCGGTTCTGTTTAGAATCAGAATAAAGAGTGATGTATTTTTGGGTTGATTATTAAAATGAATCTTATCGTGATTCTTTTGTGAAGCCGTTGAATCATCAGTATCTCGAACGTAACAGAAATCATTGTCCGTTATTGTGCGCTAATTTATAACAGCAACACCAATTAATAGATACTTTAATTTCCCAATATTCTAAAATACAACTCTGTTATGAGTGAGCATATTATTTTCAGTTGCGGGCAACCGCAGCCAATTTTCCACATTTTCAATGAAATGTTCCGCACTGAATGTAAAAAGTCACGATAGTTTTACGTCAACTGAAGATGCACCCTCTATTACCTGAGGATGCGTCTTCAATTGAAGCGAAACCGATCGTGAGTTTTAATAAAAAGTATGTTTCATTTTCGTCCGCTGCTATACTACTTTACTAAAAAAAAAAAACCTGGTAAGCTGCTGACAGAAATACTGTAAAACCTCTGAGCTTCACTCTGTTATATCCGACACAGCTCATCCGTAATGTCGTCTTCCTCCGTTGGTGATTCTACATTACATTTTTCGAAACACTTTCTCAGAATTCATTCATCGTTTGGCATGTGTAATGTGTGTACTCTCAGATTTCCTTGTCACATCCCACTGTTTTTGTTTAGACCAATTTTTAGTCGCGTCTGTTGACTGAAGATTTAATTACTCGTCCTTGGTATCTCCAAGTAAAAATTATCACCCGATTGCGTTATTTATCTAGCGGTCCCTGAGGCAGCATCAGCCTTCAGTGCTTCACAGAAAATGCCGGATCTATTTTCCTTGCAAGACTTCTTTCACCTCCTGAAATCACCCGCAATTCCGACAGTTTCTTTCGGAGAACTAACAGTGTGTTAATATCTTAGTGGGATTATTTATGTTGCTCGTGTAGAGCCAGCTGGAAAATCTGTTCGATGTGTACTTCGTAGAACTGTCACTGTTCAGTTTGATTGACAGTATTATTTTCATTATCGAATTTATCATTTACCATCCATTCTAACAAGCTATATTTTTATTAATTTTTTCGCTAATCTGGTCTGCTATGTGCATCAAGTCCCGTTTAGCAGATAAAACTTACCTCAAGCTTTCGACTTAATTTTCGTTTTTTGTTTACTGTGTTATTAATGCAGGTTGTTGATTCGCGTTACGCCTTACCAACTTTATAATGGCAGTCAGGTTCCACTTTGCTGACAAACTAACCACCCTGAGTTCTTCAACTAACATATGAACACGAAACGATCTTATAATTCGTAGAATCTCTAATATCTGCACACAGCTATTTGTATATATTGCCTGAAGGAATATCATTTGGGTAAACATCTCTATCTGTCAAAAAAATGGTTCAAATAGCTCTGAGCACTATGGGACTCAACTGCTGTGGTCATAAGTCCCCTAGAACTTAGAACTACTTAAACCTAACTAACCTAAGGACATCACACACATCCATGCCCGAGGCAGGATTCGAACCTGCGACCGTAGCGGTCACGCGGTTCCAGACTGTAGCGCCTAGAACCGCACGGCCACTCTGGCCGGCCTCTATCTGTCCCTCTTCTTCAATTGTTCTACATGCCTTCTGTATTCCAAGCCATCAACTACGGTTAGTCTACTCTCAGTCACCACTTTCATGATATTCAGTCTGAATCTCGTTTCCTGAGTGTTGTCTCGGGGCTCATTCCCTCTTTACCTGTGGTTTCAAAATTATTCTGTAATTTCAATTTCCAGCTGTTAGATACAAGAGTATACTGATATCCCCCCTACCCTGATTGAGTCACTATGTTACTACCACAGGCAATCAAGACATAGCTGATTGTGCTCACTACTGTCATTCCTGTAACTGTATTATTGTCGACAACGTTAAATGTTGTCTGCTTTCATTAGATCAGAAAAAATGCAAAATTAGTGTATGGACGATTACACCTTCGAGAAGTACAGTCACCAAATCTATCGGAAGAGAACTGATATAAGATTCAGTTCCGACCAGATTACGCTATCGATCTAGTAAGTATTAATGTGCCCTGTAATGACGTCAGCCTCGTACTACCTTATTCACACAACATACATTGAGGTGACAAACACCAGGGGATAGCAATATGCACATATACAGATGACGGTAGTTTCACGTACACAAGGTATAAAATGGCAGAGCATTGACAGAGCTGTCATTTGTACTCAGCTGATTCATGTGAAAAGGTCCCCGACGCCGTTATTGGCCCACGACGGGAATTAACAGACTCGACGCGGGATGGTAGCTGGAGCTAAACTGATGGGACATTTCATTTTGGAAATAGTTAGGGGGTTCAATATTCTGTGATTCACTGTGTCAAGAATGTGCCGAAAATACCACATTTCAGGCATTATCTTTCGAAACGGAAAAAGCAACGGCCGACGACCTTCAGTTAACAACGGAGAGCAGCATTTGTGCAACAGACAACCAACATTGCTTAAAATTGTTGTGACTTAGCAAGACAGCCAAGTCACAACGAGAGGAAGCCGAAAGGCACGCGTTAAGCTCACGCAGATTGGCGTGAGGTCTGGAACAGTTAAAAGGAAATGAGAACTTAGAAAATTGACGCAGTTGCTGTAATACTTAACTTTAATCCACATTTGTAGAACATCGCTCTTGATGATACATGCTTCACAATATTAATTATCAAAGCTATGGCGCCTTGCTAGGTCGTAGCAATTGACGTAGCTGAAGGCTATGCTAACTATCGTCTCGGCAAATGAGAGCGTTATTGTCAGTGAACCATTCCTATGAACGTCGGCTGTACAACTGTGGCGAGTGCTAGTACGTCTCTCTAGACCTGCCGTGTGGTGGCGCTCGGTCTGCTATCACTGACAGTGGCGACACGCGGGTCCGACGTATACTACCGGACCGCGGCCGATTTAAAAGCTACCACATAGCAAGTGTGGTGTCTGGCGGTGACACCACAGAAATAACCATAGAAATCAATGTGTAACGGACGACGATCGTATCCGCTAGGATAGTACAGCGAAAGTTGGAGTTAATGGGCTGTGGCAGTGGACGACCGACTCGAGTGCTTTTGCTAACAGTGCGATATCGCCTACAGCACCTCTCCTGGGCTCGTGACGATATCAGTTGTACTCTAGACGACTGGATAATCGTTTTCTGGGCAAATGAGTTCCAACTGTAGTAGGAGCTGATGGTAGGGTTCGAGTGTGGCGCAGACCCCACGAAGCCATGGATCCAAATTGTCAAGAAGGCACCATGAAAGTTGGTGATGGCTCCATAATGGTGTGGGCCGTGTTTACATGGGATGGAGGGGTCCTCTGGTCCAGCTGAACCGATCATTGACTGTAAATGGCTATGTTCGGCTACTTATAGACCATTTGTAGCCATTAATGGACTTCATGTTTCCAAACAACGAGGAATCTTTATGGATGACAACGCTCCACGTCATTGAGGCACAGTTGTTGGTTATTGCTTTGGAGAAAATTCTTAATAATTAAATCGAATTATTTGGCCACCCAGACAGTCCGACATGAATCCCATGGAAAATCTATGGGAGATCCACACAAAATTTTGAACTAGCAACTCTTTTGCAATTACGAACGGCTATAGAGGCAGCATGGTTTACCATTTCTGTAGGGGACTTCCAATGACTTGTTGAGTCCATGCCACGTCGAGTTGCTGCACTACGTCGGTCAAAAGGTGATCTGACACCATATTAGGAAATATCCCATGTCTTTCGTCACCTCAGTGTATCTATTTAATTTTGTCTACCCGTCAAGTTCCGTAGGACCAAATTGAGGAGCAAATCTCCAAGGTCACGGAATGTGTCAGTACATGAAATTACAACATAAAAGTAATAACAGATAAGAATAAATGTTTATGAACCCGAAAAAATCAGTCCATAAGTTTAAGTAAACGCAATCAACAATACAACAAGAATCAGCTCAATCTATCAAGGAACTTCTCGACAGAATAGAAGGAGTGACCCATGAGGAAAATCTTCAGTTTCGATTTGAAAGCGCGTGGATTACTGCTAAGATTTTTGAATTGGAGTGATAGCTTATTGAGAATGGATGCAGCAGTATACTGCACACCTTTCAGCACAAGACTTAAGGAAGTCCGATCCAAATGCATGTTTGATTTCTGCCGAGTATTAACTGAGTGAGCCGGCCGGAGTGGCCGAGTGGTTCTAGGCGCTACAGTCTGGAACCGCGCGACCTCTACGGTCGCAGGTTCGAATCCTGCCTCGGGCATGGACGTGTGTGATGTCCTTAGGTTAGTTAGGTTTAGGTAGCTCTAAGTTCTAGGGGACTGATGACCACAGCAGTTAAGTCCCATAGTGCTCAGAGTCATTAACTGAGTGAAAGTTGTTTATTCTTGGAAATAAGCTAATATTGTTAACAAGAAATGACAGTAAGGAATAAATATATTGAGAGGCCAATGTCAAATACCCAGACTTGAGCACAGGGGTCGATAAGAGGATCATGAACTTTCACCACTTACTACCCGAACCGCCCGTTTCTCAGGCAAAAATATTCTTTTAGAATAGGAAGAGTTACCCCAAAATATAATACCATACGACGTAAGCGAATGAAAGTAAGCAAAGTAGACTAATTTTCGTGTCAAACAGTCACTCACTTCAGATACCATTCGAATAGTAAAAATGGAAGCATTAAGTCTTTGAACAAGATCCTGAACGTGGGCTTTCCACGACAGCTTACTATCTACCTGAACACCGAGAAACTTGAACTGTTCAGTTTAACTAATCATATGCCCATTCTGTGAAATTAAAACGTCAGGTTTTGTTGAATTGTGTGTTAGAAACTGTAAAAACTGATTCTTGATGGCTAGGGGAATACGGTAAACTCATCGTGATGCTCTTCGAAACATTCCGTGCTGTGTGTCACGCTGTATTATCCTCCTGGTAGATGCCATTGTGGAAAGGAAGAACTGCTCGTAGAAATGGACGTGGACGCCACTGATAGATACAAAGTCGTATTGACCCGTCATACCTACCAAACTGACGAAATCACCTAGAGAATGCTATGAAAACATGCCCCAGGTCATAACGCTTCCTCCTCCAGCCCTGGCCCTTCAGAAGTTTTTTGCATGACCATACACGCCAAAAGCCATCTATCCGATGGAGTATAAAACATGATTCATCTGAAAAGGCCGCCTATCGCCACTCAGTGGACGTCCACTTAAGGAATTGGCGTGAAAATTCGACAATGAACCATGGATGCATGAACCAGGTGCCCGCTTCAGACGCCCATAAGCAGCAACGTTCGCCGAACGGCCGTTGAGGAGACGCTGTTGATAGCCCCTTGGTTCCTCTACGTAGTCAGTTGTTCGTATACATCTCTGCAGCCGTCGTGCACCACCGTTGCATCGGCATCGGCTTTGGATAATGGCATTTTTGCATGCATTGTATACTTTAACTATGGCGGCACGCGAGCGATTCAAACATAGCCGCTTCGGAAAGTCTTTTGGACATAGTATAAATCGCTCTGTTTCCGCACGACCACGACAGCACTGTTTTGAGCGTCCCTTCGCACGCTTTATATACTCTCCACTGTTACTGCTGCCACCTTCTGTCTGTGAACGGTTATTGCACGTTGACGTCGAACATAGGGAGACTGGCTCATGTAGTTAATAGTGCTACCGCGTGGTAGCCCTAAATCCCAATTATGATGCTTTTCGAACAGTTAATGCGAATGTTATATGTAGGTAAATGGGATGATCTTATCAGCACAGGAAAAAAATATCAATTTCATACAGTAAAAGAATTTAAAAATAATGCAACATAGTTCATTCTAATAAAATTTTTGAGCGATTAATAATTTAATTCGCCTTCGATTAAAATGTATACTTTTACATTTTATGAATCTATGACTCCGAAGAATAACACTGAGTATCGGCTCTTTGCACCGGATTTTAGCGCTGCTTACATTTTTCTAGAGATGAAGAGATTGTCAGAGAAGACGAAATTTTGTCATATCAAAGGAGCAATCCGAATGGTTGCCGCAAAATAGTCCACTTGAATCTCCCGTGAAGCTAATATGGACCTTCTCGTATTCTGACTACGCTACACCGAGTAAGTGCGAAACAAAACCACTTCTTGTGTGTAGGTATTAGGTTCCTGTCTGGTCCTCATAGCTAACACTTCTTGGCAGATTAAAACTATGTGTATCAGACCATGACACGAAGCCGGAAATTAGCTAATCGCGACGATTGCTATTATCTACCTACTTCGTTATCCAGGCATGACTGACGACCCGCCATCAACAGCTGCACTTGTTCTACTAACTTTCCTACTTGTCAAACTTCACGTAACCTCTCCCAGTCTTTTCTTTAACAGTTATTGTAGCTTTCATTTCAATCATCTCCTCTTTCATTATTCTTTCCGTTTCTGATGCTACTAAACACGGCTTCGTATGTGCTAATCAATCATTATTGTTGTTATTCTTGATACCATTTATAATTTTTTTTGTTATTATGACTATTATTATTAGTGCCAATTACTATTACTCACTTTTACTATTTGTGTTGGTTCCATAATTGTTTACATAATAATTTCATAGTTGTACGTAACTACACCAAAAGTCCCATGGAAACTGTGAGTGTTTTATAATGTTTTTCGGTATGTATTCGCCATGGTACGACAGAGCCTTATGGACCACATATAGTCAAGCTAAATAAACAACGAATAAAACAAAAAATAGGTAAACGCATACCTAGTGGGATGAGTACACTTGGAAGAAAGAGTATCGCCTAGAAATGGATAAGATACATCATACGGGACTGTTTCCAAACTGAAACTTTCACCCTGCAGTAGAGCGGACTATGTTATGAAACTTCCTGTCAGGTTAAAGATTTATGCCGGACCGGATCTCGATCCTGGGAACTTTGCCGTTTCGCGGGCAAGTGCTCTACCCACTGAGTTATCCAAGTAAGATTCACGGCCCACTCGCAAGGCTCCATTTGTCCCAGTAACTCTCTCCTAGCTTACAAACTTCACAGAGTCTTTCACATATCTAGCGGGAGTAATGCTCCTGGAAGAAAAGATGTCGCGGAGGAACGATTTAACCAACTAGGGGATTGTTTGCAGAATGAAACTTTCCTTCTGGAGCGGAGAGTATCAGACAAAATATGTGTGCCCGACGGAACCTGGAACCCTGAAAGTCTGTAAAAGTCTGTTAGAAGGCAAGTTTTTTAAGATGTTGTCTACAACAAAGCTATAGTCAATGAAATTCTATACCCTTCCTTTCTTCTTTCTTGGGGCCTTTGTTCCACTCCAACGCGGGGTCAGCTTCGTTATTACGGATTTGGCAGTGTTAAGTGCAGAGGGTGGCCGGATGCCCTTCCTGACGCCACCCCGAACCCACCGGGACGGAAGTAGTGTACCCCAGCTGTCTGCGTCTAGTGTAAGTCATGAAATAGTGCGAACGTTTTCAGATGTCTGTGAGTCGTTAACTGAGGCGGAACTTGGGGACCAGCACGGTATTCACCTAGCGGGATGTGGAAATCCGCTGGCCGTTATACCGATCCTCGTCGTTAATCCGCCGGGCGGATTCCATCCAGAGCCGGCGCGCCTACCCGAGTCCAGGAAGCAGCGCATTAGCGCTCTCGGATATCCTGGCGGGTTCTGAAATTCTATACCCTATCTGATCAAAAGGATCTGGACATGTATTAGTGGCGTCAAATGGAGTGTGTGTCCATCCTTCGCTTTTATGATGAACTCTGCTAAGGACACTTTCAATAAGTTCTTTGAAAGTCAGTGGAGAAGTGGTAGCCAATCCAGAGAAGAACTGGAGCTAAGTCAACGTTCTAGCTTATCCGAAAGGTGTTCCATTTTCAGGCTGGAACTCTGGGCAGGCCAGTCCATTTCAGGAACGTTATCCTTCACAAACCACTGCCTTACAGATGCTGCTTTATGATAGGGTTCATTCTCGTGCTGATAAAGTCATCGTCTCCGAACTGTTTCTCTACGTTCGCAGCACACAATGATGTAAAATGTTTTTATGTCTTCCACTGTACTTCACAGTTTGGACGTCACATGATGACAGGTAACAACATCCAGACCTTCGCCTAACCCAAACCCTTGCTTCGGATTTTAACAGGGTAGAGCGTGATTCGTCACTCCAAATTCGTCGGTTTCAGTAATCCAATGTACTCTGACGGTGCTGTTTACGCAACCTTAAGCGCTGCTTAGAGTTGGCTACAAAAATGTGTGGCTTATGAGAAGCTGATCGACTACGCACAGTTACTGTGATACCTGGACTTTGAAACTCACGAGTGATTTCTTACGTTGACGTCGCGTGTTGATTTGGCTGTTCAAAATGGTTCAAATGGCTCTGAGCACTATGGGACTTAACATCTATGGTCATCAGTCCCCTAGAACGTAGAACTACTTAAACCTAACTAACCTAAGGACATAACACAACACCCAGTCATCACGAGGCAAAGAAAGTCCCTGACCTCGCCGAGAATCGAACCCGATAACCCGGGCGCGGGAAGCGAGAACGCTACCGCACGACCACGAGCTGCGGACGATTTGGCTGTTGTTTCCTTTGCATTTTCAACTCACGATACCAACACTAGAAGGGCTGGATTTGTTACTCAGGTGATACCAATGACTAGTTCACGTTAGAAGCTGCTGAGCTCATGTTAGCGACCCATTCTGTTGTTACTGCTTCTGTACTGACTACACAATACTATGTGTCTCGTTCTGTACTGGTAGATCCTGCTCTCGTGTTATGTAGTGCTCAATTCCCCATTGCATAGTGCTGTCCAGAGACTTCTGATGAGATAGTGTGGTTGTACATTGAGCTACTGCCGAGGCTATAATGATTTCGAGGTTTACATGATAGATTTATTTTTTTCTTTCTTCCGTCCCACACGTTGTGTCTTGTGACAGCCACTGTGTCATTCCGACCTGAGAAAATTCCATAAATCGGACAGGACGGCCAGGGGCGACGGGCAGCGGACCCTCGAACCGGAGTCCGCTGATGCACAGAGCCGGCGCATTATGCGTCCCTCTGTCTGGAGGCGCGCGGCCGGCCACGCCAGCTGCCCCTCACTGCCATGCATTATTCACACCCGCGCCGATGACTTATGCATAGAGGAATAGCAATGTGGCGATCAAAGTTTCGCAGTCAGATCAAGTGTAAAGCGCTCCAGGTGTTCGCCGAAATAAATTTGCAGCTGGCGGACCTTCTGTATAGAGCAACGCCGGTGCGGAGCCGTTTGCCTGCGGAGAGTAGCTGCCGTCGAAGACGTTGATGGCCACAGTAGCTACGGAATCACAGCTAGGCCCGACATCTGTGCCACTCTTACTCGTTCTAGAGATAAAAACTCTACAAACCAAATTACGGTGAGTGGCGGAGGGTACCTCTGATCTGATACCACTATCCGCCACCCCTCACTTTTCAGTCCATTCAAGAATGACGTTTGGGAGTAATAACCGGCGGCAGATCGACATCACCTCAAATTTCTCTGATTTTTTCCTACTGGTCGTTTCGAGAGATGCTTCGGGGAGGAAGTAATAAGTTTCCCGACTCTCCTTGGCACGTACGGTCTCGAAATTTCCACGATAAACCTTTCCGATGTAATAGAACACCTGAATCACGGGCTGCAGTAGCAGAGTGCTTGAGACGACTTGAAGAGTATCGAAAGTAAGTTTCCTGATCATTCTATTCTGACAGAGGGAGTCTTCAGTTATCCAGCTGTAGAATGGGAATGTAATGCGCTTAAAAATGGTGCCAAAGAAAAAGATTTGTGTGAGATTTTTCTGAATGTTTTGTCTGAAACTTAGTTCGAGCAGATAGACAACCGACGGGTGAGGGTATTGTGATAGACAGCCTAGTAACTAAAAGACCCGACCTTTTTGAATTTGTTAACCTCTAAGAGGAAATCAATGGCCATAAATCTTTATAGGTCTGTGATGATGATACACTTAAGCGAAATTGTCAGCCTGGATGACACTCTGTTTTTTCCATACAGCTAACGCGTTTTGACAGACATCATCATCAGATCATAAACATAACATACTAATGAATGTGAACTTATATTTGGTACGTGTATGTGCCACCTGACGAGATGAAATGTATTGGTTACTCACTTACGCTCTGAATCTCATGGTGACAGTCGACTAAAGTGCATTATGTAAATGAGTAAACGAGCTACTATCCAGACAGACGATTTTATGTAATAGAGACCGTCACCGGGTATCGTAAAATATTTACCACAGCTCACAAGGCCTTTTGAGTTGTTGTAAATAAGCCAGAATTTCGTAGCACACTGAACACATCATGTCATTCTTGAGAGAAACAGATTGTTAGGTGTAAAAACAATATTGGGAGGACGTCAAAGGAGTGTTGTAGGTATAGTAACACCAGGAAGCTACAGAGAAATGCTGAAATGTTTGTAGAGTATCGACGTTGTGGAAACTGGCCGCATAAGCACAGATAAATAGATATGTAGAAAGAGTCTTCAGTATTTTTACTGTCTCATTTCCTAATCTAATTTCATCAGCGTCACGAGATTCAGTTGGACTACTTTCGATTAGCCTTGTCTTACTTTTGTTGATGACCTCATTATAACCTCTTCTGAAGTCATTAAACATTCCGTTTAGCTGATCTTCCATGTCCTTTGCCGTCTCTGATTGGATGACAATGGCACTGACAAAATTCAAAGCTTTTATTTCCTCTCCCTGAACCTGAACTTTCCTTGGTTTCCTTCACTGTTTGCTCAATAAAAGTATTAAATAACATCGGGGAGAGGCTACAATTACGTCTTACTCCATTTTCAACTATTGTTTCCCTATTATGTCATCCTATTCTTGTAACTACAGCCTGCTTTCTGTACAAGTTGTAGATAAGTGTTTGCTCTTTTGTTTGCTCTCTGTATTTTATCCTTTCTATCTTCATAATTTTAAGGTGTGTATTCCAGCCAACAGTGTCAAATATTTTCTCTATATCTAGTAAACTTTTAAACATAGGTTTTTCCTTTCTTCAACCCTTCTAAGATAAATCGTAGCCACTATTGCCTCCCGTTTTCCTGCTCTCTGTATTTTATCCTTTCTATCTTCATAATTTTAAGGTGTGTATTCCAGCCAACAGTGTCAAATATTTTCTCTATATCTAGTAAACTTTTAAACATAGGTTTTTCCTTTCTTCAACCCTTCTAAGATAAATCTAGCCACTATTGCCTCCCGTTTTCCTACATTTCTACGGAACTCTGAAACATCTTCCTCGAGGTTGGCGTCTACCAATCCTTCTTTAAGAAATTCCTATTTTGCAACCATTATTTACTTAACTGATGCTAAGCAATATTCACTCCTGTCTCTACCGACGGTCTTTGGAATATGAATTATTTAATTCCACATGAAGTGTGACGGCATCTTGCCTGTCTCATAAGCCTCCAACCCAGATGGAATATGTTTGTCGTGGCTGCCCCTTCCATAAATCTCAATGCGGACTGATCAAGCGATCTTGTTTCGACTTATATCTTTCAGTTCTCTGTCAAATTCTTCTCGCAGTATCCTATCCACCATCTCATCTTCCTTTTACCATTTTTATTAATTGCAGTTTTATATTTTCTCGTTTCAAAAATAAGATTCAGTTTCTCATGAGTAGAATGGTACATGGGTAACATTTTTAGCTAGTAAGCAGGTCCTGGACCCTGGATCCACCCACTGCTTGTATTTTCAATAAAAGTCATCTATAATGTCGTCCGAAGGCTTCCTGTATGAAGAATCACCCTCGATCTGCCAACGAATTTGTCGAAGAGGGTCGAGAAGCGGGTAGAGGTGGGAAAATGCCCCTAAAAGCCGGAAGGATCAACGATGTTCAACTGCACAAGGAGACAGAACACAACAGAAACCACTGCATTACACTTAATGCGTGTCCACAGGATGTGTGGCCTGTGAGTGAAAAACTGCCATGAGGTCTTCTCCACTGGCAAAAGTTTTCGGATTAATGACTCATTCGTGTCTCCGGGAGGGGTAACCATGAGAAAATGATTGAATAACCGAAGAATGGGTAAGATTTTACGAGACGGAACTGAATGTTCTAGGGAAGCTAGAAAATCAGAAGAAGTAAATGCAGAAGTTCAGCCTAGATACAGAGGGTTTCAGAGAACTGAATTGGAAAGACGATAAGGAGTTCTGGTCAGACGAATGTAAGATCATATCAACAGCATCATAAAAATCTATAATGTGAATAGAATTCGTTTGCAGCAGGAAGGTAGTGACAGTGTTATTCTCATCAGAATCGTCAGCAAACCAACGCCAACAACTATTGTTTAGGTATATACATGCTGACACCACATGCAGAAAATGAAGAGAGAGGAAAAGTATACGAGAGCACTGAACAGGTTATTCAGTATGTAAACGAGCGAGGGGTCAGCACACTGGACCCTTATTCGCGACGGTTCAAATTACTATCCTTGTGTCCCTATTTAGGTTTTCCACGATTTGCCTCAACGATTGAGGCAAATGCCGGGATGGTTCCTCTGATTACCTTCCCCATTCTTCCCTAATCCGTCGCTGAGTCTCTAATAACCACGTAGCCGATAGGACTTTAAACAGTAATCTTCCTCCCTTCAATTCGTAAATACAAATTATAATCGAGTGATGTCCGCTCCTGGTAGCTGAGTGGTCAGCGCGAAGGAATGTCATACCTAACGGTCCGGGTTCGATTTCCGGCTGGATCGGAGATTTTCTCAGCTCAGGGACTGGCTGTTGTGCTGTCCTTGTCATCATTTCATCATCATCGACAAGCAAGTCACCCAAATGGAGTCAACTAGAAAGACTCGTACCAGGCGACCGGTCTACCCGACGTGAGGCCCTAGCCACATGGCGTTTCCATCGAGTAATCATGTGAAAGCTAATCGTTACAGTGAGGGAGAGAACAGAATGTCGATTCGATCTCAGGAATGACAAAGGAAAAACACTTATTGAGATCTGCAAAAAATTCAGCTACTAATACTAAATACACTACTCAAAAAAAACAAGAAACAGTGGTATATTTGGAAACGGCCTAAAGACAGAGAAAGATGCTGTACTTCATGAAGCTGAGACAGAAATTCCGAAATCAGATAATATATTTTGATACGCAACCAGGTGCAGATATACACTCCTGGAAATTGAAATAAGAACACCGTGAATTCATTGTCCCAGGAAGGGGAAACTTTATTGACACATTCCTGGGGTCAGATACATCACATGATCACACTGACAGAACCACAGGCACATAGACACAGGCAACAGAGCATGCACAATGTCGGCACTAGTACAGTGTATATCCACCTTTCGCAGCAATGCAGGCTGCTATTCTCCCATGGAGACGATCGTAGAGATGCTGGATGTAGTCCTGTGGAACGGCTTGCCATGCCATTTCCACCAGGCGCCTCAGTTGGACCAGCGTTCGTGCTGGACGTGCAGACCGCGTGAGACGACGCTTCATCCAGTCCCAAACATGCTCAATGGGGGCCAGATCCGGAGATCTTGCTGGCCAGGGTAGTTGACTTACACCTTCTAGAGCACGTTGGGTGGCACGGGATACATGCGGACGTGCATTGTCCTGTTGGAACAGCAAGTTCCCTTGCTGGTCTAGGAATGGTAGAACGATGGGTTCGATGACGGTTTGGATGTACCGTGCACTATTCAGTGTCCCCTCGACGATCACCAGTGGTGTACGGCCAGTGTAGGAGATCGCTCCCCACACCATGATGCCGGGTGTTGGCCCTGTGTGCCTCGGTCGTATGCAGTCCTGATTGTGGCGCTCACCTGCACGGCGCCAAACACGCATACGACCATCATTGGCACCAAGGCAGAAGCGACTCTCATCGCTGAAGACGACACGTCTCCATTCGTGCCTCCATTCACGCCTGTCGCGACACCACTGGAGGCGGGCTGCACGATGTTGGGGCGTGAGCGGAAGACGGCCTAACGGTGTGCGGGACCGTAGCCCAGCTTCATGGAGACGGTTGCGAATGGTCCTCGCCGATACCCCAGGAGCAACAGTGTCCCTAATTTGCTGGGAAGTGGCGGTGCGGTCCCCTACGGCACTGCGTAGGATCCTACGGTCTTGGCGTGCATCCGTGCGTCGCTGCGGTCTGGTCCCAGGTCGACGGGCACGTGCACCTTCCGCCGACCACTGGCGACAACATCGATGTACTGTGGAGACCTCACGCCCCACGTGTTGAGCAATTCGGCGGTACGTCCACCCGGCCTCCCGCATCCCCACTATACGCCCTCGCTCAAAGTCCGTCAACTGCACATACGGTTCACGTCCACGCTGTCGCGGCATGCTACCAGTGTTAAAGACTGCGATGGAGCTCCATATGCCACGGCAAACTGGCTGACACTGACGGCGGCGGTGCACAAATGCTGCGCAGCTAGCGCCATTCGACGGCCAACACCGCGGTTCCTGGTGTGTCCGCTGTGGCGTGCGTGTGATCATTGCTTGTACAGCCCTCTCGCAGTGTCCGGAGCAAGTATGGTGGGTCTGACACACCGGTGTCAATGTGTTCTTTTTTCCATTTCCAGGAGTGTAGATTCAGATCACAATTTAGTAATGATGAAATTCAGGTTGACGTATAAGAGTATCGTCCCGAAGATACGATGTGGAAATATTGCTCCCACAATCGATAATCGATACTTAAATTATATCTCAAGATCGATGCAAAAATCCGTCTAACCGAAGCAGCAACGGAAATGTTGCATCTGTGTCAGGCCAATCCAAATTAGTTCGATGGTCGCCTAATGACTAGGCGAAACTAACTGCGAAATATGTGCATTCCGCACCTCCGAAAAGTGGGACGGGCAATGTACTAGTTTTTTTGCGACTATCATACTGTGGTGCTAACGGATTATGATTGTAGCGAGCAAACCGTCACAGGAACATACTGGCGAGATGTCAGAAAGCGGGTGTTCGGTTCTGCGCAACGCCTCAGTTCATTATGCACAGGACAGCACACAGTCACACACGCTACTTCGTTAGATATCAGTCTTTCCCTGGCCCCTGTATTCCCTCGACATGGCAGCCAGTGACTGCTTCCTCTTTCCTCGGATGAAGAAACCAATGTGTGCTACGCATTTCCATAGAACGAGGTGATTTTCGAGGTGAAACATTTCCTGAACAACAAAAATGCAGTGTTTTACAACCAAGGTCTTCGTCAAGCCATTTATCATTAGAAAAAATGTATTGGTCTGTAGGGTGAAATTGTGAAGAAGGATTAAAACTGTCACCGAGTATCGTTGTCGCTGTTCTCGAGTTGATAATTAAAAGTTTTTGTTTCTTCTGTTCTGCTGATAAACATATTCGTCAATTCGTAAGGAGCTTCATGTCCATGTAATCAACTGTTGCGATATTTTAAGACGAATATGTCAGCTGAATTTCCATTGCATGGAAAACTATGGAACAACGTACACCGTGTAGTGAATTTAGTTCACCGATCTCACAATGCATTTCTCTTGTAATACCTTACACAGGAGTGACTAAACTTCGTCTTCTGAGCGAGCTGCTGGAATTGTAAGTAGGAATGCCTGTATACTGCGGGTGAGAATATGTTGTGTCTGTCGTGACATTTTAAAGCGAGGTCATCTGTTTTACTTTGGGAGTTCGCAAGAATTGACGCTGGTTCTAAAAAAAGTGCGTGATACATCTGCGCCATCCATCATCCCCAGCAGTGGCGCGGAGACGAAGGAGCTGTGGAATCTGCTGAACTTTGCCACCACTCTCATCAATCTGGCGTAATTAAGAAGGATGAGCCCCATTGGTTATGAAAGGAAAGAAATTAATTACTTCTCGACTGCAGTGTTTGATTTTCTCGGGCTGCAATACGCGTTTAAGGACTATGGTGTGGGGATGAGGAGAAAGGAGAGAGAGGGGGGGGGCAGAAATAGAGGGGGGGTAGAGGCAGAGAGGGGAGCCAGAGAGAGAGAGAGAGAGAGAGAGAGAGAGAGAGAGAGAGAGAGAAGAGGACAGAGGGTGAGAGACAAAGATAGTTACTGCAGCAGAGTTCCGTCTTTCGTTTATTCGCCGGGATATCTAGAGTTTTATCCCTCCTCTTTTCGTTATGCTCGCATTCTGCTCGCGTTGACTGACCTCCTCCTTAATTCCTTGCTGTGTTAATGAAACGGGCGACGAACTCGGAATAACTCAAAGTTCAGCGTTCTGAAAGAAAAATAAGTCCCTTGGGGAGTAAAGCGACGAAAGTTCCAGCTACCGGAGAATAAACAAAACACAGTACGCCATAGATGGTGGGGCTATTTTAGTGAATAACATTTCTCTCACTTATGTGTTACGGGACCCTGAAGTTCAGTTACTGTACTTGGATAAGTGCAATGTGTATCTTGAAAGACTTACCAACGGAATTGTAATGAAAAAAACTAACTAAATATTCAGTAACAATGTAGGTTCAACACAGGGACTGTAAACGTATTGTGTGTCTCCTGTCGCAATATGTTGTTCACCCTAGATGAACTTTAATGCACAGCTTCTACAGTTCGATATTAATGCTGCTTAATATTACACATACTATTTAAACAACACTAAGATGCGACACCTGGCGAAAGTAGCAGCGAAATATCAGTCGTAGAGATCTAGAGATGAACTTTAGAAGCTACGAAATCCCATAGTGTCATTTCCTGGATTAATTAAGAATTAAAATAACTTTAGAAGCATCATATAATGGGTTACCCAGTAACTGCCACTGGATTCTGAAATGGCGTAACTAGGGTAAATGGTGTCCATGAGAAACGTATAGTTTAATTCCCCCCTGTTCCTCCTACATCACCACCGACCTTGATAAGCGGTTGCGTTGTCGCTGAAATTAATTAGCAGCTGTCCTTAGCGGAGGTTCAAATGGTTCAAATGGCTCTGAGCACTATGGGACTCAGCTGCTGAGGTCATTAGTCCCCTAGAACTTAGAACTAGTTAAACCTAACTAACCTAAGGACATCACAACACACACATCTATGCCCGAGGCAGGATTCGAACCTGAGACCGTAGCGGTCTCGCGGTTCCAGACTGCAGCGCCTAGAACCGCACGGCCACTTCGGCCGGCTTTGCGGAGGAAGTGGTACATTTTTATCTAAAAGGATGCAGCAGTCTCTTGTAGAAACACTAGAGCTTTGTCGGTGATGGTCAATCAGAGCGCTGGATGCACACAGTTCGGTTGGTCGCCTCATGCAGTTAGAAATACAAATGCGCTTTCATCTCGTCCTTTGTACTGGGCAGCACACCACAGCAGAAGTAGTTGAGACTCTTGTGTTCCAAATTTGATACGTGCGCTTTCGACCAGCAACTTTCGACTGAAAGCGTGATTGCAGAAATCTGCTAGCATTCGGGTTACATCCACATCGAGGGTGTTGAACTTATTTAAAATAGTGCTCTTTCCGCGTTCCATCCGCATGTCACCTTGCCGGACATAATGTTTGTTTGTTCTCGTTTTTAGTTGGTTCAGAAAACGTGGTGATCGGTATCCGACTCCTAGATAAACACCTGTAATTCTCTCACTCACAAAGCTTTTACAAAATTGCTTTGTAAAATTATTTTCACATAATTTTGTGCCATGGCGTTCGGAACTGCTGTTACAAGTTTTGTTTTGATGTATGTTTTTGACTATAACGGTTGATTTTGGTTTATCAGATGAGTCACGCTTTTCACTGCGTTTTAATGTATTTGTACTTTGATAATCCATTATCTTGTACGTGTCCTTTGTTCACAAATTCTACCACGTGCATATTACCGTCACGTTTCAAAACTTAAGCTCTGTCTGATGGAAAACGTGCCCCATTCATTGAGATCAACAATTTGCTCAATGGCTTATCTTCCGTAACAAATTTTCAGCAATCCTGGTAGGCATCGGTAATACAGGTTTTCGATTTACACGGCGGCGGCGACGATTTCATCGCCAAGTTATTGTCCTGGTCACACAGGCTATCTATTTTCAGGTTATTAGGTAGTGTACGCAAGAAACGACAAACACAGTTGCCCTGCACACATCGAGTCCACAACGTACAGTTTTAATATATTTTCAGGCTGTAAGCTTTACTATGGTATTACGTAACAAAATGGAGCGAGGTAACGGCTGCAAGCAGCACAGTTTAAGCCTCACATGACGTGACAGCGGCTAGTGAGCTCGCTTTCGTGTAAGACGTATACGAGCCTGTGCGCTTGTTATGTTTATCAGCTGTGTTGAAAGTCACGTGGCAGAGGCCAAAATACTAATGGTGCGTCTTTGTCAAATATTAGAATGAGAAAGTTTGTGTTATTGAGTGGTACATGTTAATCAATGATGATATGACGTCCGTATTACATCGCTAGGGATCGTCTTATAACTGTCATTGTTTTGGTTGGATGGTAAGTGGCGTAAATGATTTGAAACTAAAATGTTAATTATGGTTTGACAGTATTTTGACAGTTCTACTCTTACGACGGTATATGTTTACAAATATTATACAGATGAAGAGTGGTGTAGCTTTATTAAGTTATATTTTGTCACTATTTTCTTTGGTTGCTGTATATGTTGTTTTCCGATTTATCCGTTTTTGTGTTCTTAAAGTTCAATAAAGTGTTTGAGGTACTACCTGTATCAAAATTCTCTCTGTTCGTTTAATATTTCTTGTGGATATTTTCTCGTGAGTATATACATTTCCAGTTCTTCAAAATGTCATTGCAAGCTCGTCGGATATTTTGTGCAGGATTTGGAGGGCATGTTCCATAGTGGAGTTTTGATTTTTCAGATGCAGAAAGAGGCCCGACCGATTATTCTCGCTTTTTCTAATATTTTCTTCATATCTGAAGTTTCTTTCTTTTTGGCGAATATAAAAGTTATTGCAGTTGCTACATGTGACTTTATATGTACCTTGGTTATCATGTTCGGATGTTCCAGTAGTGGCGGAACGTAATTTTGTTGAAAGGTTGCTATTGATTCGAAAGGCTAATTGAATATTTGTGGCTTTAAAAACAGCATCAGTTGTGTCGGAGATTATGCTAAGACAGTAGAGGAAATAGAGAAGATCCAAAGAAGAATTTCGTCACAGGTCTGTTTAGTAAGCACGAAAGCGTCTCGGAGACGAGCAGCCATCTCCACTGACAGACGCTATATGAAGGACATCGTGCACCACTTTGAGGTTTACTGTCAAAGTCCCGGGAACGAAGATTCAACAAATTTATTGCCTCCTCCTACACATATTAAATTAGAGACTACACGGAGGCCTACTAGCAATCGTTCTG
Source organism: Schistocerca nitens (assembly GCF_023898315.1). Lineage (NCBI taxonomy): Eukaryota > Metazoa > Arthropoda > Insecta > Orthoptera > Acrididae > Schistocerca > Schistocerca nitens. The sequence continues at coordinate 277,028,501 of NC_064618.1, read as the reverse complement.
TGTGTGTACAATTCATTACCGGAAGAAGAGAGGCGGCCAGTGAAAATGGTACCTAAAGATCTCTCCGCCATACACTATACAATTTTTTTGCAGACCATAGACATGTATGTGCATACCGCTAGAGGGTATGGTTCGGTTGAGCTAAGAGCGGTTCTGCACCTAGCTAAAATTATTTTTTTCATATCTAAATAAGCTCTCAACATCTTTTTGCACATATAGACAGTACAATTTTAAGCATAAGGCAATTTCATCTTCCAGAAGAAGAACTAGCACAAAATGAAATAACGGATCTGCCCTGTATCAGATGAAGATAAAAAGAATTATAACAACAACACCGCCCAAGAAATAGTATGAACACCACTCTTATTGGAAAATACCGTACACTGAAATCAGTTAAAACTAACTGCATTATAAGGAATTAATTCATTTCACCCGATAGCTCATTCACTTGCTCACAAATTGTTAGTAATTGTTAAACCATTAAGTGAAGGGGCAAATTCTGCTTCAGATCTTAAAGGAAAATACACACTAAGTAAGGAGCGGTTGTCCTCCAAAACATAAATGAAGCTCAGATGGCGTCAGACTGACAGTGTTCAACCAAAGAGGCATCTGACAATTTTAAGATAAGCAATTCAGAGACGGGAACACAAGTCACGCAGCGGGAACTGGTAATACAATGTGTGCTGATCAGGTTGAACTACACACAGTGCATACAACATACCACACTAACTTGTAGCATTTTTAGGATCTCTTGCATGGGGGCTTATTTAAAAAAAATGCAAATAATTTTAATTTTTTTGCTTCAGTAGCTGTCTGTTCGGTTACGAAGTCTCGTAAACGGTTGGCCCTGACTAGTATTATTACGCAATCTGACTGCATAGAACATCAACAAAGAATGAAATGGAAATTTTCATTAACACAATTAATTAATTAAGTCCCCAGCAACTATAAAACCTACGAAACCAAAGCACAATTGTAACTGTTCTGTGTGTGGAAGTATGACTCAACGTACGCATCTGGCACGGTTCTTCTTCAACAACACAAGAAATTTTAAATATCATTTATACTGAATTAATTAAAGAAAATAGAAATACCATAATTACTCAAGAAAACCAGAATTACACTCTAATACAAGAACACAAGCCAGATGCTTTGTTGACTGAACCTGTAATGACGCATTATTCAGGACATTGAAATAATGAGAAAGAAAAGAAAAGTAGTTTGTTACCTTAATTTATATTGATGAAAAGCACTCTAGACATTACAATCTCTCCACACCGACTCGCTACTATCACATCTCAACAAGAACTTTTCAGTATCACATCTCAGCAAGCACTGCCTACTAGCTCATCTCACCAAACACTCCTCACTACGACATCTCAGCACTGACTACCACGAGTTCTCCCAAAGCACTGACTACCACGAGCTCTCCCCAAGCACTGCCCACTACGACATCTCAATAATCACTGCCAGTGGAGGCGGCGGAACAATACTCTCTAGCGCGATCTCTGGCGCTGTGGCTCAGTGTAGCCACCTTTCACTCTCTCTCTCTCTCTCTCTCTCTCTCTCTCTCTCTCACACACACACACACAAAACTCACACCCTCCAGGTTCCGCTTGGACCACCCAGACAGCCCTGAAGCCAACTTCGCTCAGCCTCGCCTTATTGTAAGTGTCCGGGCAGGGCACTCTTCCTTGTTGCCAACTATCCGTTCTCTCCTCTGCGTTTAGCAATGGAATTCCCATTGCACTCTTTATTTTAACCGTCTTGCTATTAATTTCATCGAAAGCGGTTTTGACTTTTGTGTATACTAATTCAATCCTTCTGGCACTCGTTTATTTTTCCACTTCTTCACGTTTTTGATGAAGCTATTTCGCCGTAGCTCCACTGGGCTTCCTGTTTAAGTCATTCCTAAGGGACTGAGAGAACTTGAAGCGTCTCTCTTCATTCCTTAGTACTTGCATATCCCCCTTCTTTGCGCATTGATTTTTCCTTACTAGTATAGGAAGGAATTGTGGTCAGGGTACGTCTTACAATATGTTATTTCGGAATCTTTGCCTGACCATGATGTAATATATCTGAAATCTGCTTGTATATCACATTCTTTTCCAAGTATAGCTGCTCCTCTTCTGATTGTTGAACAGTTTATTCGCTATTACTAGCTGAAATTTATTGCAAAACTCAATTAGTCTTTCTTCTCTTGCACACCTACTACCAAGCCCGTATTCTCCCATTATCCTTCCCCTACAACTTCGTTCCAATCCACGATGACTATTACATTTTCATCTCCCTTTAAGTACTGGATTACCCGTTCATTATCCTCATATAATTTCTCTATCTCATCATCCTCTGCTTGCGACGTCGACGTGTACACCTGACCTATTGTGTCTGTGTTGGTTTTCTGTCTATTCTGATGAGACAACCCTATCACTGAACTGTTCATACTAACTCTCTGCTCCGTCTTCCAATTCATAACGAATCGTACTGCCGTTATACCTTTTTCTGCTGCTGTTGATATTACCCGACACTCGTCTGGCCCGAAATTCTTATCTTCCTTCCATTTCTCTTCACTGACCCCACTATATCTAGACTGATCCTTGGCACTTCCCATTTCAGATTTTATGGGTTCCTTACCACATTGAAACTTCTGACAATCCACCGCCCGATTCGTAGAACGTTATCCTTTCGTTGGTTTTCAATCTTTTTCTCATGGTTACCTTCACTTGGCTGTCCCCTCCCGGAAATCCGAAGGGGGGATAGTGTGGATTCTTTTGCCTATGGAGACATCATCATGAGACTTTTTAATTACGAAGCACATGTCCTGTGGATAAACATTATGTGTCCTTAATGTAGTGGTTTCTACTGCCTTCTGCATCCTCATGCCGTTGATCGTCGCTGATTCTTCCACCTTCTGGGAGTAATTCCCCATCCCACGGTCAAGAGAATACGCTGAACATCTGCCCACTCCTCTGCCCTCTTTGGCAAGGCCGTTAGTAGAACGGGACTTCTTATGCCAGAAGTCTTCAGCCGCCATTGCTGATGGTTTTCATTCAAAATTTTAGCAGTGGCGAGGTTACAACCTGGGACCGAGGATGTTTTGATGTCCCATCAAAGGCGCTACATCCAGACAGCTGGCGCCAGACGTAGAGCAATTCAAAGATATTGTGAACGTAGTAAAAGAGAAATACCCAAAGTATATAGTTAATGCTATGGGACGACTTTAACTTAATTAGCGTCCATTGGGAAATTTACGTTTGTTACCATCGATGAGAACTTTTTGTGTTATCCTGAATCCATTATCATAAATTGGCTCGAGCAACTTGTGGATCCCTCGACGCAAAAAATATATAGGATGGACAGCCAGTCTGGGAATATTTAGGACTGTTGTATAAAATTTTAATTTCGAATGTGTTCCACAGAGTTCAAGCATTCTCTCGGTGTATCTTGACTAAGGCCTACGTGGCAGGGCAATCTGTCTTTTGGGACAGAAGCATTCCATTCCGGTAATACACTCCTGGAAATTGAAATAAGAACACCGTGAATTCATTGTCCCAGGAAGGGGAAACTTTATTGACACATTCCTGGGGTCAGATACATCACATGATCACACTGACAGAACCACAGGCACATAGACACAGGCAACAGAGCATGCACAATGTCGGCACTAGTACAGTGTATATCCACCTTTCGCAGCAATGCAGGCTGCTATTCTCCCATGGAGACGACGTAGAGATGCTGGATGTAGTCCTGTGGAACGGCTTGCCATGCCATTTCCACCTGGCGCCTCAGTTGGACCAGCGTTCGTGCTGGACGTGCAGACCGCGTGAGACGACGCTTCATCCAGTCCCAAACATGCTCAATGGGGGACAGATCCGGAGATCTTGCTGGCCAGGGTAGTTGACTTACACCTTCTAGAGCACGTTGGGTGGCACGGGATACATGCGGACGTGCATTGTCCTGTTGGAACAGCAAGTTCCCTTGCCGGTCTAGGAATGGTAGAACGATGGGTTCGATGACGGTTTGGATGTACCGTGCACTATTCAGTGTCGCCTCGACGATCACCAGTGGTGTACGGCCAGTGTAGGAGATCGCTCCCCACACCATGATGCCGGGTGTTGGCCCTGTGTGCCTCGGTCGTATGCAGTCCTGATTGTGGCGCTCACCTGCACGGCGCCAAACACGCATACGACCATCATTGGCACCAAGGCAGAAGCGACTCTCATCGCTGAAGACGACACGTCTCCATTCGTCCCTCCATTCACGCCTGTCGCGACACCACTGGAGGCGGGCTGCACGATGTTGGGGCGTGAGCGGAAGACGGCCTAACGGTGTGCGGGACCGTAGCCCAGCTTCATGGAGACGGTTGCGAATGGTCCTCGCCGATACCCCAGGAGCAACAGTGTCCCTAATTTGCTGGGAAGTGGCGGTGCGGTCCCCTACGGCACTGCGTAGGATCCTACGGTCTTGGCGTGCATCCGTGCGTCGCTGCGGTCCGGTCCCAGGTCGACGGGCACGTGCACCTTCCGCCGACAACTGGCGACAACATCGATGTACTGTGGAGACCTCACGCCCCACGTGTTGAGCAATTCGGCGGTACGTCCACCCGGCCTCCCGCATGCCCACTATACGCCCTCGCTCAAAGTCCGTCAACTGCACATACGGTTCACGTCCACGCTGTCGCGGCATGCTACCAGTGTTAAAGACTGCGATGGAGCTCCGTATGCCACGGCAAACTGGCTGACACTGACGGCGGCGGTGCACAAATGCTGCGCAGCTAGCGCCATTCGACGGCCAACACCGAGGTTCCTGGTGTGTCCGCTGTGGCGTGCGTGTGATCATTGCTTGTACAGCCCTCTCGCAGTGTCCGGAGCAAGTATGGTGGGTCTGACACACCGGTGTCAATGTGTTCTTTTTTCCATTTCCAGGAGTGTATTTACTAACAGAGCACTCTTCTGAATAAACTAGCTACCCACGCTACTGCATTTAACCAACTACAAGCGTGAAAAGGGGGTCAAGTGGTCACTGATGCCTGTGTTTTCGGAATCAGAGTACAGTTGTGTCTCACTCTTGGAAATTCAGCCTTCCAAACACAGCGGAGTGTTCCGTGCCGTCCGCTTCTGGCTCTGCGCTCCATGATCGGGCACAAGCAGAGCTTGACATGAACAGCCTTCTCTCCCTCTTCTTATTCCCTTAAATCTCTGCCTAGACTGGCAGCCGTTCTTTACTCTCGTCCCATTTGAGACCATCTGTAGCCCGAGTACAGAAAATGTAGTCACAGTTTAGTTCATTCAGCTGTTTCATTTCACATCTCCCTTCCGACGCTGTCGACTCTGCCTCTTACCGTGCTCCTGGTTGCAAGCATATTTGATTTTTCCAGAGTGTCACCAAAGAGGTTGCGACCAGTGATCAATGCACCATTATAGAGTTGATGACACAAAAACCAACAGTTCGTCAAAAAATTTGGATAATAATGATGTGTGGTATTTTGTCACTAACATGCTACTTGAAAGACCAAATGAGCACGTTAAGTTCAAATACTGCAAGAGCAAGAGAGTTGCTGTTAAATCTAAAATACATCTTATGATGTGCCATAATGAGCTAGTGCATCACGGAAGAAAGGTGGTGTACTATCTTACGTAGATACAAATGTTCGGGTGATTACCAATTAAAATATTTGTTACTTAAATGATGGTTACTTTGAATTTTTGTATGTAATGTGGATTAATACGAAAATTTTATTAAAATGCATTTGAGGTTTTGCATTGGAGTAGACTGGGTAAATGAGGTAAATATTGTAAATAGTCTTCACGAGTTTGCGGCAAACCCGTGAAGACTATTTACAACATATCCGCCGGGAAAACTTGAAGAGTCACATTAGGTACATATTGCTAAATTCATTAATTTAGTTCTAATGAATGTTGTTTTCGAATTTTGCTACTCCAAGTTCCAGAGAGAAGAGGTAAAACCATTCCTTACCAAAGTAATTATTAATGTGGGTAAGGTATTACAATGTTGGAAAAAATAATGATTAGAAACTCTCTGCGTGTGCGGGCGAGCATTATCATGCTGAAATGTAAGCCCAGAATGATATTCCAACCAAATGGGTCGTCGGATGTTCAACGTACAGCTGTGCTGTAAGGGTGTGGCTATAGGGGTCCTACTATGAGAAGAGATGGCACACCAGACCAGCACTCCTGGTTGTCAGGAAACAGTCAGGATGAGAATTTCTACTGCTTGTCTTGGTGCTTGCCAAACCCTACCTTGGCCAGTTAGGTCGCCGGATCTCTCCCCTATGGAGAACTTTTGGAGCATTATGGGCGAGGCCCTTCAACCAGTTCGGGATTTGACTACCTAACACGCCATTTGGTCAGAATTTAGCGCTACATCCGTCAGAAGGACATCCAAGACCTCTGCCAATCAATGCCAAGCCGAACAACTGCTTGGGTAAGAGCCAGAGGTAGGTCAACGCGTTATTGTCTTGCTCAGTATGTAAAGCTCTTTCTCATGAATAAATCATCCAAATTCCAATAAATTGCTTGACTGTACATGTACATCACATCTACCGATTTCCGTCTAGTTCGGATAATTCCTTTCCTTCCTGGTGCAATGTTTTTTCCTTTCCTTTTTCGTCTTAGAGTATATATGCGACGAATAGCAACTAATTATCTGGTTGGTTGCCTCCATTGCGTATGTTAAGTATTATTAGCAATGTAACAGTCTACTGGTTGCTATTCTTCTCCTATATTAAGCCTTTTTTGCCATGTGACATTTTTTACTGTTTCTTTAACGATGCACATCTTTATCGTCACATTCTTATTTGACGGCAACTTAATTATTATTTAAGCCTGCATCAAACTTCTGAATACAACAGATTAACCTGTTCGTAACTGTGAATTAAAATATAATTTTCGTCCAGCTGATGAATAATTTTTATTTCGTTTAAAAGTATTGTAACCTCCCAACAGAAAAATAATTATAATATTCACATTTAGTATAACTTCCCAACAGAAAAATCTCGTTTATGTTTCCAAAAGAAAAATTTCTTTCCAATATTAAAATTTCAAGTGTTAATGTGACCTTCCATTAAAGACTGACTGCATATCGAGATTAATAAGTTTTGACGTCAGCAGCGCTGCGGTATGGCCCTGTGAAATCATCCTGAATCAACTGAAAAATTCTTACCTCACAATGATGTCGCCGGATAACGCTATCTATATATCTGCTCCTATAAGAAATTTTTGGCACAACTCAGTGCAATTCTGGTCACTAGATTTTCATTTGTAGGAAAACAACTGATTGTCTTTTGCTTAATCAACATGACTATGCACAGGAAAACTTCGTATAATCTTTAAACTCAGATAAATGACTGGAAAAAGTTTTCTTCAGAACAAAAGTTATTATTGAAACATTTCTGCAAGGAATTACATGTGACTTTAACATTACAATTGTGGTTAAATCAGTTGTGGCAATTAAGATATGGCGTGGCAACAAAGAACAATAATATTTTTTTTTATTACCTTATACTACATCGCTCAGGCATCGCACGGCCCAACCCAAGTCAACCACTGGACTGCCCTGTCCGAACTGCATAACTTAAGTGCTCTGTACGAGCTACAAAACACGACTGCTCTCTGCGAACTATTAAACTTGACTTACTGCCAACACTGCTCTGACCTGCGATTCTGTTGTAGCATACGTATTCCATATCGCAGGCAGCGCCTGAGCAATCCATCGAAATTACATCTGCTCAAGTGCGCTAGCGAATAGTAATGAACCCCTAATGAACCTCTTACAATATTGAGTAAATCATTTTTCTGTTTATCCCAGGGTGATTATAAAATTTGGTTATCAAAGAACTGAAACTGAAAACATAATCTTCCCTTAAGGAGAAAATAAGTCTGCTAACTGTGCAGAGTATTTACATATGTATTCATTCTGATATTATGGGAAATGTAACTGCAAAGTCAGTTGCGTATTGAAAATCATTACGTAAAAATTATTTTTTTGCAGTATTAAACCGTCTTATAAATTACTAACTAAAATTATATAGCCGAAGCGAGAAACAGAGTGAGTTATCTCTGAAAGGAATAAACAGTTGTCTCTGAGTGGAATAGCGTCACTGTTTTGTTGCTAAGAGTTGAGTGTCAAAGAAATGGTGATAAACTCAAAAGGAACATTGGTACATTCTGCATATGTATATTAAAACTCTTCATTTAATTAGTTATCATAAAAGATACGAAATATATTACTATACACTTATAGTTGCTTTGTTCGATAAAAGCTCAGCATTGCGCAGGACTCATTAGTTGTAGAGAAGAACTGATACTGAAACTTCCTCAAAGATTAAAAGTATGTGCCGGACCAGGACTCGAATCCCAGACCTTTTCCTTTCGCAGACAATTGCTCTACTAACTAAGCTATCCATTCAAACTCGACTCACTACATCGCCCCCCTCCCCCACAACTGATCTCGTATCTACCAGTCTTCAGGTACTGGAGGAAGAAAAGTTGTGAGGCATGTCGTGAGTTGTAGTTGGGTAGCTCAGCTTATGGTGCACTTTTCCGTGAATGACAAAGTCACAGGTTCGAGTCCCAGTCCGGCACTCAGTTTCAACTTACGAGGAAGTTTCATATCAGTGCACACTCCGCTGCAGAGCGAAGAATCATTGTGGAAGACTTTTTCAAACATTATTCCAGGAAATAGCGATCTAAATTAAAAATATGTTTAGCAAACACAGTCTTGGTCTCGTATAAGTTGTTTCTTTTTGCTTTTGGATGGCCAGTTTCGATCTGCTACAGAGATCATCATCAGATCCCCATTTCTTGGTGAAAGTAGGGATCCCTGGCGTGGAGCAGGCTCGTCCGTGCTGGCGTTCAGCAGTGTTCTCAAGGCGAGGGATCCCTACTATCACTAAGGAATGGGGGTCTGATGATGATCTCTGTAGTAAATCGAAACCGGTCATTAACAACTTATTGCCGACCACAACTGTGTTTCCTAACTACAGTGTCGAAGAACTGATATTAGTTTCTTACTTCTTGTAGTGCAAAAGATGCCTGATATAATAATTAGAATACTGGAACTGATATCTTTTTTATTAATCTGTCTGAGATTATAGATTTCCCATATGAATTTTTTCCTAGTGTAAGGTGAGCAGTGGAAAAGTTAATAATTTCGAACTCTTTATAAATTATAACATCCCTAAAATATAGCTTTCGTTATCATTATGTGTGTTTCTCCCAAAGGTTGACAAATATAGCAGCGATAGGACTTTCTCATGGGGCAAAACAATCTAAAATCGCGTTATAAATATACAGGATATGCCGAAATGATACCGCCAAATTCTGAAGTCCTGTAGAGGAATGAATTGAGGACAGTGTTACACTGGTAGATAGTGTGAGCGATTATCTGAGTGATTTATGCGCGGAATGAGTTGTTAGCTTTGTTTATTTTAAAAATTCTGAAAACTAGCATCTGACGATTGCATGCTACAGCAAAATATTCGTTACATAAATTACAAAGCCCAGCTCAAGAGCTTTCATGAATACAATTCGCAGCTGCCTTTACTCCTTGGTGATACGTGTTCATCAGCAGCTTACAAACCGTCAGTTACATACGGTACTTCTTCAACTTAAGTGCAATACAGAGGTGGATACCTTCGCTCATCTAAATAATAAACCAAATTAGAATCTGGCCAAGATAAGAAAATTACAGTACCTATACATTACATCCGCTGACGGAGGAGCAAATTATTTTTTTTCTTTTTGCCGGCACATTTAAGGTACACTGATTTCTAACAAAGGTAAGAAAGCACAGATACAATACTTAACAAATGATAACTTTATTAAAAAGATTAGCTTGCCCGACAGAATTTAAATTTCAAAAACCTCGAGACAGTGACGGCTAATATACAGAGAGTAATAAGAAAAAAAATCTTCCTTCAAATGAGAGCTTGCAAAGGGGTCCAACAACTTGTAATCCATTCGCATTATAACACAACTGTTGCAAATGGGGAATGTGCAACTCACACATGGCATAGACAACCGTCCAGTTGCACCATACAAGTGACGCCCAGCACATACGCTGGCTGCGGTAAAATGCGATGGACTCAGCACTATTTTGTTTTAACATCCACATCTACTGGACATGAACTAGACCAGTCGCTCGCTAACCTTAGGCAGAATTGCTTTTCTCGTAGCGAATAGTTGCACAAGGAAGTATAGTCAGTCGGGAATCAAACCCTGGGCTACACTGGCAGGTGACACAAATGGTAGTATCTGACGAGTGGATAAAGGTTTCCTTAAACACGCCTTGCAAAGCTCAAAGCTAATTGCATTTTAGCTCCTGGAAATAAATTAACCATCGAACAATTCCACCAAGATTTCCCTTACTGTTGGACACTCACGGTATTTTGACACGCTAGGCACTTGCAAAAATGAGTTCCTTTCGCGTAAGGTGAATGTCCCTGTTCCATACACCAATACAAGACAACCCGGCTACGCCACCCTCCTCGGTTTCCCACCAAAGGATACATCTCGCCTTAGAACCAAGGATTACACAAGAGCTGGTGATATAGAATGAGTCGCTTAGCGTCACAACTGGAACCCTTCTTCGAGAACGTCATCCAACTAACTTTGAAATTTTGAGGAAATATGCGTCCTGCTAGGTGACAGCAAACGTGAGCTCGCACGCTGGCGCTTATCTGTTTCAAGCGCAGCTCCTTATAATAAGTTCCTAGAGCTTCGAACGCGTTCAAGTCCGTCGGGAACGAAACCGAGCCGATCCACGTTTGACGGTATCGTTCTATCACATCCTGCTTGTGGGAAGTAAAGTAACAAAAAACGGCTCCCAAGCACCATTGTTCAATAGCCGCACTGGGATAACCCTGTGAAAACATAGTTTGCTATATTATCGCCATGAAAGAGAATTTGTGAAACCCGCCAAAGAAAAACTTCATGCCAACTACTGCGCCTGTAGTAACATCTGTGCATAAGGTCTACTATAATTGACTGAAGCGAGATATAGTCAAAAACTTCTGGTCAATGCAAAGTCAAAGAGCGAATACACACCTTCCATCTAGTCTCGTGCTTCAATTTTGCATCGAAATGAATTTAATAATAAAAACCTGTAATTTCAAATTTCGCAGTGAAACGTGTTTTCACTATCGCACTATTACACTAAAATCTGTCCAGAGCACATTCACTCATATTAGGGACTTTATTATAAGAACACCGCTATTACAAAAGGCTGTTCAAAGCGAACAAGGCACCTGTGGTAATGGAATTCACTAAGATATTGCATTGAATATACCGAGGAAATTACCCCTTTTGTAGTACATATTTCTTAAGGACTTCTCGCAAATCGTATAGTTTTGCGTGACTGGAAGCGAGCCCTTTCTTCGTTGCTTCTGCAACAGTGTTTTGACATGTTTTGTATAGTATGAGGGATCAAACCCATCTCTTATTAATTTATTTGGTCTGTTTCTCTCAGTTATTGCCGACAATATTCTCAATCATCAGATAAGTGCAGAACTGCCTTTGGAGATGACGGAATGTCGAAACGCTTAAGATGGTTTTGAAAATAATAAAAAGTGTGGTCAAGCCATCCGAAAAGTTGTTAAAGTGCATCCAAATAGCCGCTTCGTCTCATTACATATTCATGCAAATTTCAGCTATTGTCTGTTACAGTTTATTCTCAATCCATATTTTGTACTCATTAGATGGTTCATTCCATTCAAGAGGTCCTGTAATTCTTCTTGACTTTCACTAAGGACAGAAATGTTATCAACGAGAAATATAAACTGTATCATATATTTTCTCATTTTGCTTCTTCATTTGAGCTTGGAGTTCTGCGTTTTCTTTCATACCGATAATCTTCAAGAGAATAATAATACATATGAATTCAGATCACCGCTGTTTCTTGGCATGTCATTGAAGTACCAGTCTGTCACCAACACCTTATAAATTTTCCTAGGTGATAAATGCCCCCCCCCCACACCAAGAAAAGAAATATAAAGAGCCAAAGTAATCGGTACACCTGCCTAATATCGTGTAGGGCCCACGCCTGCACGCCGAAGTGCAGCAACACGACATGGCGTGGACTCGACTAATGTCTTAAGTAGTGCTGGAGGGAAATGACACCATGAATTCTGCAGGGCTGTCCATAAGTCTGTAATGAACAAGGGGGTGGAGATCTATTCTGAACAGCACGTTGCAAGGTATCCCATATATTCTCATTAATTTTCATGCCTGGGGAGATCGATGGCCAGCGGAAGTGTTTAAACCTAGAAGGATGTTCCTGGAGCCAATGTGTAGCAATTCTGAACGTGTGGGATGTAGCATTGTCTTGTTGGAATTGCCCAAGTCCGTCGGAATGCACAATGGACATGAATGGACGCAGGTAATAAGACATGAGGCTTACGCACGTGTCACCTGTCAGAGTCGTACCTAGACGTGTCAAGGGTCCCATATCACTCCAACTTCACACTCCCCGCTCCATTACAGAGCCTCCACTAGCTTGAACAGTCCCCTGCTGACATGCGGGCTATGGATTCATGAGGTTGTCTCCATACCTGTACACGTCCATCCGCTCGATACAATCTGAAACGAGACTCGTCCGACCAGGCAGGTAATAAGACTGGAGGCTTACGTACGTGTCACCTGTCAAAGTCGTACCTAGACATGTCAAGGGTCCCATATCACTCCAACTTCACACGACCCGCATCATTACAGAGCCTCCACTAGCTTGAACAGTCCCCTGCTGACATGCAGTCCATGGGAATCCATACCCGTACACGTCCATCCGCTCGATACAATCTGAAACGAGACTCGTCCGACCAGGCAACATCTTTCCAGTCATCAACAGTCCAATGTCGGTTTCGACGGACCCAGGCGAGGCGTAAATCTTTGTGTCGTGCGGTCATCAAAAGTACACGAGTGGGCCTACGGCTCCGAAAGCCCATATTGACATTGTTTCGTTTAATGGTTTGCACGCTGGCAGTTATTGATGGCCCTGTTGTGTCTAGACCATACAGCCTAGACACAATGCTGTAGCCGATAGGGCACGCAAGGCTAACGCAGACGGGCGTGAAGTCTGGAACATGAGAACTTATAAATGAATAAGAAGAAAAGTACGTAGATGCTTGTTACTTAACTTTTAATTAGTCCTTGGAATACATCTCTCTTGAATATTAGTAAGCTATAGGCACTGATACAAATGGCGCCTTGCTAGGTGGTCGCCATTTAACTTAGCAGAGGGCTATTCTACTGTCTATCTCTCGGCAAATGAGAGCAAGGCTTAGCACGTCCAATCGCTAGCTATGTTGTCCGTACAACTGGGGACGAGATCTCCTCAGTCTCTCGAGACCTGCCTTGTGGTGGCGCTAGGTTTGCGATCCCACAGTGGCGACACGCGGGTCCGACATGTACTACAGGACCGCGGCCGATTTAAGTTACCACCTAGCAAGTGTGGTGTCTAGCGGTGACACCACAGGCCCAGTATTAAAGTCTGCAGCAATTTCCGGAAGGGTTGCTTTCTGTCAAGCTGAACTAATCTCTTCAGTCGTCCTTGTTAACATTCTTGCAGGATCTTTTCCGGATTCAGTGATGTGGGAGGTTTCATGGTTTACCGGATTCCTGATATTCACGATACACTTGTGAAACGGTCGTACGGGAAAATCCACACTTGATCGCTACCTCGGAGATGCTGTGTCCCATCGCTCTTGCGCCGACTACTACACCACGTTCAAACTCACTTAAACGATAATAACCTAAGATTGTAGTAGCAGTAACCGATCTGACAACTGCGCAAGGCACTTGTTTTTTATAGGCGTCGCCGATCGCAAGCACCGTATTCTGCCTGTTTATGGTATCTCTGTATTTGAATACGTATGACTATACCAGTTTATTTGGCGCTTTACGAGGTGCATTCAAGTTCTAAGGCCTCCGATTTTTTTTCTAATTAACTACTCACCCGAAATCGATGAAACTGGTGTTACTTCTCGACGTAATCGCCCTGCAGGCGTACACATTTTTCACAACGCCGACGCCATGATTCCATGGCAGCGGCGAAGGCTTCTTTAGGAGTCTGTTTCGACCACTGGAAATTCGCTGAGGCAATAGCAGCACGGCTGGTGAATGTGCGGCCACGGAGAGTGTCTTTCATTGTTGGAAAAAGCCAAAAGTCACTAGGAGCCAGGTCAGGTGAGTAGGGAGCATGAGGAATCACTTCAAAGTTGTTATCACGAAGAAACTGTTGCGTAACGTTAGCTCGATGTGCGGGTGCGTTGTCTTGGTGAAACAGCACACGCGCAGCCCTTCCCGGACGTTTTTGTTGCAGTGCAGGAAGGAATTTGTTCTTCAAAACAATTTCGTAGGATGCACCTGTTACTGTAGTGCCCTTTGGAACGCAGTGGGTAAGGATTACGCCCTCGCTGTCCCAGAATATGGACACCATCATTTTTTCAGCACTGGCGGTTACCCGAAATTTTTTTGGTGGCGGTGAATCTGTGTGCTTCCATTGAGCTGACTGGCACTTTGTTTCTGGATTGAAAAATGGCATCCACGTCTCATCCATTGTCACAACTGACGAAAAGAAAGTCCCATTCATGCTGTCATTGTGCGTCAACATTGCTTGGCAACATGCCACACGGGCAGCCATATGGTCGTCCGTCAGCATTCGTGGCACCCACCTGGATGACAGTTTTCGCATTTTCAGGTTTTCATGCAGGATTGTGTGCACAGAACCCACAGAAATGCCAACTCTGGAGGCGATCTGTTCAACAGTCATTCGGCGATACCGCAAAACAATTCTCTCCACTTTCTCGATCATGTTGTCAGACTGGCTTGTGCAAGCCCGAGGTTGTTTCGGTTTGTTGTCACACGATGTTCTGCCTTCATTAAACTGTTGCACCCACGAACGCACTTTCGACACATCCATAACTCCATCACCACATGTCTCCTTCAACTGTCGATGAATTTCAATTGGTTTCACACCACACAAATTCAGAAAACGAATGATTGCACGCTGTTCAAGTAAGGAAAACGTCGCCATTTTAAGTGTTTAAAACAGTTCTCATTCTCGCCGCTGGCGGTAAAATTCCATCTGCCGTACGGTGCTGCCATCTCTGGGACGTATTGAAAATGAACGCGGCCTCATTTTAAAACAATGCGCATGTTTCTATCTCTTTCCAGTCCGGAGAAAAAAATCGGAGGCCTTAGAACTTGAATGCACCTCGTACTGTGCTGTCTCTGTGCACGAGACATCCTTGGCCCTCAGTTATCGATAGTATCTGCTCTATCAGTATCTGTCCTATGTAGCTCTCCACCACATTGTTGTGGACGCCGGCCCACAAGATTGCGTGTGAGCAGCGGCGGATGGAATTATAGGGTGTGCACGGCGTTTAGAGAGGAAGTGACTTCCTGGCAGCAGTGCGGATGTGTGAGGGCTCCGTTGGGCTTAACAAAGTTGAACAGTGGTGACCTAGACTGTGGAGTGATATTGGCACACTGGTTGCAGTTTGACTGTCAGCTATTTGACTGCTGGAGGAAGTGAGCCTGTTCGGGGAACTGTTGGGTGCTTACATTGTGGATTTTATGCTGAGCCCTTTTTTGTAACTGGCAGTTACTTTTTTCTTAACTGACGTGTGACCACCTGCATTCTGTTTCCTTTCGTATTTAGATGGTATTTGTGGTCGTTCCTCCGATATTCTGTTGAGAGCATAGATGCTCGTTGGTATCTTTGTTCCATGCTGTGTTCGGGCGATTTGGGGGCCACGTATTTGCGATTTGTGGCGATGGTGAATTATAATTTGGATTTTGATTTGGACTTAGCACGTTAGTTGCGTGGTTTGAGTGGCTTGCTTGATTGTGTACTCACGCCCGCACCTTCTGTTAAAATTTTACTGTAAGCTGCTCGTTCTGCATATTACCTACTAGCTGGGATACCCCGGCTTAGCTCTGGGAGTTGATACGAGATTGGTTAGTAGCTGGAATAAAACGATACACTTTAAACCATAAGAGGCAATTTTTTTTATTGAAAACATATTCTGATTGTTTACAATATTTGTTTATAAACAAAATTTTCCATTTTGCTATCCGGAATATATATGTAAAAATTTTTCGAATTTCCTACTCGAGAGAAAGGTACGTATAGTTGAATGTGAGGAAGCAGGAGTCTTTGAGGTTGATGCCTCAATATTTTAAAGTTTGTCCTTGCGCTTTGTAGTAATAATGTAGGCTAATTGATTGGAAATTGCATTCTTTTCAGTTGTAATGGCAGTGCAGAAGAGATCAGTGGTATTCTGAGGATAAATAGTGGGCGTCCTTTGTACTTTCCTGTCTAAGTTCGGCTTAGATGATGTTATTTGATAGCTGTGTGAAGATCACCCTTGTTCCATTACATGGTTTTGGTGAGTTGAAATTTCTGAGTTGTATGATTGGAGATCCAATTTTAAGTGGAAGACATTGTAACGACATCCCTGGTACTTGCAAAGAGTTTAGAAATTCTTAAATGAAGTTCACACTTTCGTGAACGTTTGCATTCTGTCGATCGATTTGTATATTCTCTCTTCAACGGGAGTTTTCTATTGAATATTAAAATATCATAGACTTATTACTTTTAGTTGCCAGAATAGACCTTTTAAATAGCCAGTCCGGATTGATGTAGTTGTGAACCATGTTTGGATAAATTTGGTCGATGAGTTCGTTTCTAGTAGTGGCTGTGTTGTAGAAATCACTGTCGAGGTTAATGAGGCCGGTCGTTCGCCTATTTGCAAAAGTTGTTGAGCAAAATGTGCTGTTGTTTCGTCTATCGGATAGTTCAACTCTCTTTTTTTTGTGTC
Organism: Schistocerca nitens; assembly: GCF_023898315.1. Classification (NCBI taxonomy): domain Eukaryota; kingdom Metazoa; phylum Arthropoda; class Insecta; order Orthoptera; family Acrididae; genus Schistocerca; species Schistocerca nitens. Next base: position 277,011,664 of record NC_064618.1, on the reverse strand, counting down.
TCGGTGTTTGTATGTGTGGCCAGAGATGTGATTTTTTTAAGCATACGTTGATCTCGTCTGCTGTCGTTGACTTGGGGATAAGTGGAAGTGTTTTCCAAAAACTCCGGAAAGTATGAGTAGAGCTCCTCCTATTATTTCAGAAGTTCCTCGCAAGTCTTGTAATGTTCTATCCATGGCTTCGAGTGATTTTTTATGTGCCATTGTGCATTCGTCCTAAAAGTTAATTTTAGCTTGCTTTAGAAATTCACGCCGTCCAGATGTTCTTTAGATTTTACATACAGGGAATTGTTGATCGGCTATATTCGACGGTAGTTGTACGGTGAAACGGGTAGTTTGTCCTCCTTCCATCAGTGTGGCTGCAATGTCAGATGATGCCAGTGCAAGTGTAATATGTTGTTTATCACGTATTTCCGCCAGCAACATATTTATCAGAAGTTTTTTCCCGATGAGTCCAAGAAAATAATTCCGCTAGTGTTGTTGTCGCTCCGGTCCGTGATAATGTTGTAAACTTCCTTTTTATTGACATTGAGGAGTGGTTTGTTGTGACGAATATATTGAAATAGTTCGTTGATGCTGCACCTTTTTTTCTGTGTAATTTCGAAGTTTAGCAGACTAATAGCATCTTCTCGTGGTGCTTGTATCCCAAGTTTTACTAAGGTCTTATTGTTTATTGTTAAACATTTATCCTCTACGCGAATGAGTATTTTATTGGAGATGTCAATCATTGAATTCGATTGTCAGTTCAGGTTGAGATTGTCGGATTTGGTACAGTATGTCATCACTCTCTTTGAGGGAATCCCATATCTGTTTTGGATTCGATGGGTTACATGTTGTTATAATTACGTCTCTCATTCGCTTAGCTGAGGCTGTGAGTGAGTCTTCTTGTAGTGTTAATTCCCAGTTGCTGTCGTTTTCCAGTAGTCCCAAGCGTTGGTATGCTTCTCTGTACGTCTGGAATAGGTAACCGGCAACAGTCTTGAGATGTGTGAAACTTGTTGGTCCCCGTATTTCGTGTAGCAACATCCGGAGATAGAAACATTCGGCGTTGTTCATGTGTACGGTGTATACTGGGCCTAGTGCGCCAGTTTTCACGATTCCTGGATCATCTACTGGATTTCCTTCTTTTCGTTGTGGGAAGATTTTTCGTGTTGTGTACACGTATAATAGGTATCGACGTCGAAACATTAATGTTTTCGTGAATGGATCCGTTTGGCACAGTTAGTAAAAAGCTGTTAATTTGTGTTCTGAGGTGATCCATCCGCGACTTTTCTGGCGGTACCTCTTGTGAAGTAAATTCTCTGTCCATTCTCCAAATGTACTGCTATATGTTGCCAGTAGCTTAGCGTTCGTGGATGGGAAAACTGAAACTCCGCCACGTTGCTGCGTTACTGTTGATGTATCTTCCCAATTGGTACATGAGAATCTCGTCGTTTCTTTTTTGGCGCGGCCTTTGTTCACATACTTAGACATATTTGATGGATTTCACTAAATTGCAATATTCTACGTTTATGTGTACTTGGAACTTTTTGTAAAGTAGTGTGTTATATGGTGCTACCCATTCATTATCTATTTCCAGTTCGTAGCTGCCTCGTATTCGTCTTTTTGCTGTGAAGGCACCCTTTTTGGGTATCAGCTTCTGTATTTGGGATAGCAGTCAACTCCGGTTTGTGTGTTGTCCAAGTATGGGTTTGGGTATTTTTTTGTATTTTTTCCATCAGTCATATATCATTCGGTCTAGTGCTTTTTTAAATATGTAAATCAGTTGATTGTATTTGTGTAAGATCCTCTGCACATCTTGGACTACTACTCTTCTCAAGCCACTTCTATTTGTGGATCGTTGATCATTTTCTGTTTCTTTATTTCCTATGAAATACACTTGCAAAAATTTATAGTCTCCGTTGGGTTGTGGTAGTAACGATCCATGTTGATAGATTTGTCCTTGGATGGAAGAAAGCGTAAACGATTTCATCTCTGTTAGTGTTGATCGAAGTGACACCGAAAGAAGTCATTTGGAAGCAGGCGTTTAGATTCGAGAGTTTCCCTGGTCATGTAATGTAAAAATTTCTGCGGAGGTGCTTCCAGTGATGGTAATCGTATTTTTTCATCCACACAACAGAATCCTGGTACTTCTCTTCTGAGTTTTTTCGCGTTGCGAAATCGGAAGATGTTATAAATTTTTCCGATTATGACGGGTTTGTGTTCGTTATATTCTTTTGTATGATGGTAGTGGAATGCTTCATTTGTTAGGCTGTAGTATTTACTTGTTCTCTTCCGCGCTTCTCCTAGGCTGATATTTTCATGACTAGCTTGAGTTCGCAATCATTTATAAGATTGTGTCGCAGTTCTTGATTCTTCAATCAGTTCATTTCGTTATTCTTCGGTTTCTCTGCCTCTCAGAGTGCTCATTTCCGTTCGTTGGGAATTTAAACATGAATCGCGCTCTTCGTATGTTTTGTTTTTTTCGGTGTTCTTTTTGTTTTCACCGTTTTGCTTCAGAACTGGCAGGATCTCCTCCTCTTTTACGTTTGGGCATTGTGTAAAACATAAACCAAATCAACTTTTTACTAACTAATACACTAAGTACACTTTACACACTTTTCACCCTTTGTTTTCCCAGTCTCTATATCACTCTGACTACTTACACTTCACTCACTGCACTACTTTTTCAGTTCCTCCCTTCGTCACTGATACCCCTACCAATGAGTAACCCCCCCCGCCCCCCCCCCCCCCCGCAGTGACGAATTCAAGAACATACCAAGAAGGCTTCGAATGGTCCACAATGTTCCAGAAATTTCCACAACATTCGAGATTGTTCTGAATGTTGCATAATGATCTGGGATGTTCCTGGATGTTCTAGAATCTTATCTAATGTTCCAGACTGTTCCCGAACATTGCAGAACATCCCGGATCATTGTGGAACATTCGGGAAGATACTGTTATGCTGTGGAATGCTCTCAAATACTGTGGAATGTTTTGGAAATTTCTAGAGGGCGAAACTTCTCAGCCCTTATATCTCCAAAAACGGGAACCTCCTGCATGGATGGGGATAGGGAACTGCCACACCATATACTCCGTTGATCGCACTGGGACTCGTTTCTGGGATTTAGCGGCACGCACATTGAACACTTACCTTTATAATAAATATTGATTAGTGAATGTCAGCGTTGTCTATTTAACAGTGTATTGTATTTTATTAGAAAAGCGTTTAAATCTACTTATGCGTATGTGTGTGTTACAAAGCAGAATAGCCATTTTTGCCTATTGAATTCAGCAGCGTACCCGGAAACGGACGCACTGTCTTGTGGCTTTCATCAGATCATTTTGGTTGATTGGTTTCTTTTTTTTTTTGGGGGGGGGGGGGACAAAACAGCGAGGTCATCGGTCCCATCGGATGTGGGAAGAATGGGAAAGAAGTCGGCCGTGCCTTTTAAAAGGAACCATCCCGGCATTTGCCTGAAGCAATTTAGGGTAATCACGGAAAAACTAAATTAGGATGGCCGGACGCGAGTTTGAACCTTCGTCGTTCCGAATGCGAGTCCAGTATGCTAACCACTGCGTTTTGGTAGTGTGAATTCCTCGTGCGTATGTGAAAAAGTTATCTATTTTCTCAAGGCAACTGGCCAGCTGATTCTGGTAGATTCGCATTACTTATTATTAGCTGTTTGCCAAAGTAGCCAACTTTGTAATAATTATATTGTGATTTGACTGTTTTCCGTCTCTACCCACCGGGCTCAGCTGACTCTTTCTGTTTATTTTATCGGCTCCTGCCGTTGTTCACTTGCCTGTAACTCCTGTGATGAAACGTCTGCCTTACTTTGGCTTTCTATATTTCAAATGTATATGATAACTGCCAGGGGGCCATTATATTTATCATTAGTTTCCCTTATGATTTACTTTTGCTGGTGCCTGCTAAATCCGACTTAAGTAAATCTGAGCTACACTGCCTGGAAGTGGCTTTTAGTATAAGCTGGTTCTGTCATTTACAGAAAACTGTATGATCTAGGTTCACTGTGTTTATAAGTTTGAAAGCCTGTCTGCCTGCGAAGGTGTGTGTGGACATAAGCTTAAGGTCTCTTAAAATAATTACCAATGAGGATCTTGTATTCCTAACAAAATTTCGTGTAAATCCTAAAGCGCCTTCACCCGTTGTAAGACTTGTCAGCATGGCCGCTGGCGTTGATTCTGTTATCCTTTATCTGTGTTAAATGTTATTAAATTTTTTTGAGTAGTGAAATTTTGTTCACATAACATTGGTCAGTGATACCGTAAGCTGTTCTTTAGGGCTGAGACATCTTGTTTCTTAATGAAGTTTTTATGTAAAATTTAATTGCTTGAAAGGGCCTCACCATGGTCGACATTTATCATTGGTCCCTCAGCCGTTTGTGGAGTTGTTAAGCGTAGTTATTTGTTCGTAGAGTAGAAGTTCTTGACCTGTAATTGCCTGTTAATAAGCAATGCCGTATGGAAATTAAGAATTGTTACTGTAACTGCTTAGTTTTTTAAATTATTTTGATAATAAAAACAAAAATATTTTATTTTGGATCCAGCAACATGGGGAACTATGCATTTTTTAAAATTATTACCTTGCATCCATGTATTTTGAGAATTGTGCTTACTGATGTGGTGAACCTTGAGTTTAAATGCCTTATTTACTAGTCATCAATGCTCCCACTATTAAAATGTTTATTTTGGTAAAAAATTATAAAGTTTCCAGTTTTTTTTATAATAAACTACTGTTTAAGTAAAAATAATTTTGTTAACCAGCACCTTATCACTCCCTAAACAGCTCCCTGCCACTTGTCATATGTAAGATGAATAATACATATTCGCAGATTCAATTAATTTATAACATGATAGTACAATCACGTACAGCAGTAATGTTTAGCAATTAAAGAGAGTGTGAGACGTTCATCTTAGTTAAAGCGATTTATTCCGGTTGTTAAAGAGGCCCACTGTTCCTCCTCTCCTAACGCTCCAGTCCCCCACCCTCACTGCCTGAAAACTAGGGGAAATATCAGCAAGCGGATCATCTTGATTAAAGAAAAGTAAAAATCCTGAGAGCGTGAGATTTATACAAGTTTTTGGCCTGAATAAGCTCTGGCAACATTTCGCATGGCTGATATCAAGTAGTCATCAAGATACTGGGTAGAAAATAATTTCTTCGTAAAAAGTTGACGTCAAAATGAGCAACAAAACTTTGGATGGAACAAAATAATTGTGCTCAGAGACATAAGTTAGCGAGAATTCCACTTGATTTATTTGCTCAGTTTTTGGCGCTCGGAATCTTTTGTCTTTGAAGCTAATTAAAAGGCTTCTTGTCTGAAATTCTGTGTCCTTAGAATTTCATGATAATGCTGTGACAGCGTTGAGATGTTTTTCGTGACTTGTAGTAATATCCCTCTTTAGTACGTATCTCTTCATGCGAGCAGATCAAAGCGGCATGCCGGTAATATTGATTACTAATGTAATTCGATCAAAAGGCAAACAGCTTAGTCTGACAGATGAATATACTGTCTTTTCTTGTAAGGGGTAATGACAATAGAATGCGTTGGTCAGTCCAGGAGTGTGGTACAGTGCTAGTAACCGTCGTCAGCACACAGTCCATTACGGAAAATACTTAAGGAGATATAAAGAAATATTTGTCAATTTCGAGCAGTTGGTTATCGTGTCAAAATTATACAGATATCGGACTGCTTTGATAGAAAGAACTAATAGTAGGAAATAAATAGTAATTTATTTATTTATATAAAAGTCTGTTACCAGCCAGAAACAATTTAAGCTCATAACAACAGTTGAAAGTGACGACCGCTAGTCTTAATGCATACATTGCAAAGATGTATAAATCTTTTGCACATTATTTCAAATACCGTACAAAGAGACAGACAGCAAAGACAGTGCCAAGTAATTCATCTGTCTACGGATACATACACTGACGATTTCGTGGAAGCCAGAGAAAACCGTCCACCTTGGACAGTTCACAGACAACAGTGTATTGTTTTCCAGAGTAGCGCGAACTAAGTCGATGCAGAAACATAAGCTTCATACGAATTGCTTATTTAAGACCTCGTACCACCTGAAACATGCATTTCCTACTACAGTTTCTCATATGAAAATAGTTTATTTAGAAATCTAGAAGTTTTTGAGACCCTCTGCTAGCTGCAAATGGAAAAATGATCTCACTTGCCTCACGTACATGGATGAAGACTGTACGTCGACAGGTCTAGGCCATGATATTTTGACTAAACTGGAACATCTTTCAGGACACACATTGCCATAAATTTAAGCATTGTTTTTCTCCACCCTATTAAAAAATGTTCTGATCTTACAAAGATTCATACGTGTGACACCGTTCAGGCCTTGCCGAAGGGTCTTTCCGATGCCACAAATAAAAGAAAAACGATTGGCAATGGCAGCCGAAGGTTTCCAGTGTAAGGAATTCCCTTGTTCTGTCAGCGGCCTTGTCAAGGAGAGGAGAGAATAGTAGTTGCGGTCACCTTCGTGCCTTTGGGTGAAGAACTTAAGAATCAGAAATGATCAACTACATGAGTATGCAGAAGATAATGGAAACCACTATATTAAAAAATCATATGTATTCACAGGACATGTAGGCTGCAGCTGAAACAGTGTAATGATGATCCCTCCATAGACAAAATATTCCGAAATAGTCCCCATTCGGGTCTATGGGAGGGATTGCCAAAGACGAGAAAAATATTTAAAAAAAAACAGCGAAATGGCGACATTCTACGAATCGGAGCATGAAATACCTTAAGTCAGTAGCGTAGCCCTTGGGGGACGAAAAGAAAAAGAATTGTTATTTTATATTTTTTTTTGAAAAATGTCGAAAAAGTGAATATTTTGGTGGGCTAATACTAATATTACAAGTCTGAATGTGGTAGGGAAGCTAGAAAATCTGAAAAGGGAAATGAAAAGAAACGGAAAGAAGATAAGAATTTCGAATTAGATGAATATGCGGTAATAACATCAGCGCAGAATGGTATAACGGGAGGAGAATGCATTATGCCTAGGAAGTTAAGTCAAAAAGTGAGGCTGATACGATGTATTAGGGGAAGAAATACAAGACAAGGTTGGGGAAGAGTATGGGGTCTGTGAGGTGAAATACTCCATGAGTTTATCAATGAATTTCGGCAGGTAACAGCAAATACATAATTAACGAATTACAAGAGAGGGAGATAGGTATTTGGCCTTGAGACACGGAACGATACCAACTGGGTTACATCAGAGTGAGACAAAGATTTCTAATCAGATATTGGATTGCAAGGCGTATCCAAGAGCATACATAGGCTCACGTCGCAGTTGAGCACTGCAGTAGGAATGTGTAGTGGAACTAAGGTTTGAAGTGGTGGTGCTGGTTGATAGGCGTGTACTAATTTCATAAATCATTTATTTACACTCAAAAAATCAAATCAAATGTGACGCAGAAGGGATGTGCTCTCAGTAAGCACTGACGATGTACATTTATCATTTAAAAATTACCACAATAAAAAACCACATGTAAAACAGTTCAATCTAAAATAACCGTAGTTAAAGAACAACAGATTAATCCCTTAAGCGAATTCATTTTACAGCAAGCAAAATACTCACTCTCAGCTTCAACAATTAGCTGAATAACAGCGGATTAATGACTTGAATGAATTTACTTGTAATATTATCAGTCTCTTAACTCTCTTGAAACTCTTACTAAAATTAACTGAAAACTGTCAGGAGTCATTAGCAACTACTATATAAAAGACCAAGGCCTCAAATCTGTTACATAACGTATTAACCACCAAAGAGCAGAGTGCCAAAATACGGAATAAATAAAATTAACGTTAACCACGATGTACAGCAGCTTAATAAACAACTTACAGAAATTTATTTTTGTCCAACTGTGAGTAACACACTGCCCACTGGCAAACAACGATTCTAATACAGCTCCACGCGCGTCGTGACATGGTAGGATCGTCACAGAAAGTGAGAGGAGAAAGATCCCTTGAGTTTTGCAATAAATTCCGGCTAGAAACAGCAAACGCGCTATTCATGAATCACAAGAGGAGGAAGTATATTTGGCCCCGAGCCAACTGGATTACACTTGGACGAGACAGAGATTCCGAAATCAGATATTGGAATGTAAGGCGTACTTAAGAGCACGTACAGACTCAGATCACAGTTGGGCCAAGCCGAACGACACGTCTATTTTACCTGACGCTAACGATGTTGTTCTTAGCTATGTAGTGCTGATGCCGCTCGAGCGCGGGCGTTGCGACCCATGTGACCGAAGGGAATGCCGCCAAGGCCGCGCTCGGGAAATTCACAGACGGCATCAGGCATTCAGATAGACTCAGATGGAACGGGAACATTTCCCTGAAGCATGCTCCGGGTCTGTGGGAGGGGCCGGAGGCATGCCGTCGAAAGTGCGGCGTTCGGAGGGCCTTGGCGGCGGCCTAGGTTCGAGGCTTGGGCTGTGCTTAGAGTTGGACATTGAGTGACGAGGTGCTTCTGGAGAAACAACATGGCTAGTTTCTCTGTGGAAAGCCAAGACGCTCAACGAATTGACATGCACATCGGATGGACACACTCAGCACAGGTGGTGCTGACTTGTGGACAACTCGTTGGTGTGCACAAGATGTATTCGCAGTTGCGAATAAGGTCAAGCATCAGCTGTAGAATGCAATGACGACAGGGAAAATTTGTGCTGCATCGGGACTCGAACCCGGATTTCCCGCTTATTGCGAGCGGTCGCCTTAACATTTGGCTGTCCGTGCACGAATCGTGGCCAGATCCAAACTTCCATATGTCGTCAACCATACGTCTACCACCTGTACTCGTAAATCCAATATGTCCGAGGGATATCCAGAAAGTATGTTCCGATCGGTCAAGAAATGGAAACCACTGTAAAAATCTAGTAAAGCTTTGCACATACGTGTTTGTCTCTAGTATCCCTGTCGGTTGCATCACTTCGCTCTTTTCAGTTCTGAGCGCATGGTGAGCACATAAAGATGCGCAGAAAATAGTGTCTAACGCCAAGTATAAGGTCCTGGTGAGAGATTTCGCCTGATGTTATGCAGCCCACATTACTGTCAAACGGTTCCTACTTCGTGACAATTCTCGGGCGCAATCTGCAGGGGCAATGAAAATGCTCCTGCAGCGTTTTCGATGGGAAGTGTTTCATCAACCGCTCTACAGCCCGTAATTGGCTCCCTCTGTGTTTGATCTCTGCTCACATTAACTACTGGCTATGAAGACAACATTTTCGCACAGACAACGAGCTATAGATGAGCGTAGAGAATTGGCGGGAAGCACAGTCGGCTGCCTTCTATGACGAGAGTATTGGCAAGTTGGTATAACGGTGCAACAGATGTCCTAGCTGGAGCGACGACTATGTAGAGAAGTAGCTGGCACTTTCGCAAATAAAACATTTCTGATTTTAAAGTAGTTTCATTTTCGCGACTGATCGGAACTTACTTTCTGGACAAGCCTTGTATATTCCCGTACATCATACGTTTTACTTGCCCGGTAGCGGCAGATAAATACAATATTCCAGTGCCAGTGTTACTCTGATCACGATGCGAAGTTCCTGTGGTCACGTATGGATCTTCAAAGGAACAGGCTCTGCGGCGACGTATTCTCAGTTGCGAATACGGACAACCATCAGCTGTAGACATTCATGCATGTTCCAAAGAAACTTTGAATCGAAATCAGAATAACATAGGCACTGCAATATCCTACTTGCTGATGTGGTTTCTTGCTGCAGTATACGACTGGTGCCTGACGTTTCAGCTACACGCCACACTGTAGTGTCCTGCGGGTTGCCGCCCTGCCAGACGCCTGTAGCCAACGTAGCTCAACTTCACTGCAACATCCCCTGCTGTAACGAGGGCACCACGATCACCGGACATAGCCGGCCCCAAATAGCATAAGCGAAGCCACGTGACGCCGGCCACCTCCCGATATTCAAATGCCGGGCGGCCTTTATAGCACTGCCGCCTGCACCTCCCCAGCAGTAAGAAGCCGACCGTCCAATTAGAGTGCCATGCAAAGAGTCTCTGATACCACACACCAGAGCCAGTACTAAGCTATTGCAGCTATGTCAGAGTACCTATCGTGACAGACTGTGTGCCTTCTCTCCCATCTTCCTGGAACTGCATTAAATGAGTGACATTTCTTCTATTAGATCAGGAAGATCTGTTATTTTTCTTTAAGTGAGAATCTGTTTTCTGTTGTTTATATTTTCTAGTCTCCTTTCTTGAAGAGATGAACTATTTTTCAGTGCTGCCTGGGCACCTTGTTGTATTCTGATTGCACCATCCCACCATAGGATGCTTCTGTGCCGTTGTCTCCGGTCCCGCACATGGCACATGGCATTACAGGAAGACAAGAAACGGCCTTAGGAGATTGCAAGGAGCACACAGTGTTTTTGATTTAATGATGTTATCCTGGTGCTCTCATGCTCATGTTCATATTGAGTCACGGTGTTATAAGCAAAGGTGCAATAAGTGAAGTTAATTGTAGTTTACTTCGTCCAAAAATTGTTAGTATTGAGTTACGGCTTCTTGTGGTTATCGTAACGTGGGTTGGGATATGCGAATATTGGATCATACAGCAAGCCGGTACATATCAATGCGTGCAATGCGCGTGATAGTCCAAAAGGTACATCTAATTTAAAATTTTGTTACAACTGTGGCTCTGTTTCTCACTCTGTTTTTATGTTGATTCAGTATGGATCTTATTGAACCTTTGGTTCACTCATGTGTATTGCGAATTGCTGTAATCTGTTATTTAAATGAATTTTTTATTTGTATAACTGGTGTACCGATAACTTCGATCTAAGCTTGGGTAGTTGAGAAGTATAATATGGTAGTCGGTGTCTTGGTGACTGGGGTAGCTAGCAGTAGTCATGCAACAAGTAGCAAGTAGCGATTTCACTCAGTTTTCTATTATAGATAAGTGAGCATTTTTTGATATAAGAAGTTACTATAGTCATAAATATTGAAGGCCGTATATTGTAAATTGTTACTTCGTTATTTGGGTTGTTCACGTGGGACAAGACCCAACTGTTTTGCATTATTATTGTTATTACTTCACGGAAATATTTTGCGATATTTTGTGCTGTTCAACCCTGTTCAGGTTATTCGCGACTGAAGAAACCTCAGTTTATAATAATGGTTTCTCCCTTATTAAATTGGCCTTTGCATGATAAATAACTAAAAAACTCCAGCCGAACATGCCTCGGAAGACCGAGCGGTACTGGTCAACCACGGTGTCATCCGCAGACGATAGAAGGAATTGGATGCGGATATGGCGTGGCGTGTGGTCAGCACATCGCGCTCCCGGCCGTTGTCAGTTTTCGTGACCGGAGCCGTTATTTCTTAATCAAGTAGCTCCCCAATTGGCCTTAGCTCCTCAGCTGGCCTCACAAGGGCAGACCCGGACAGTCAACCATCCAAGTGCTGGCCAAGCGGACAGCGCTTCACTTCGGTGATCTGGCGGAAACCGGTGTTACCAGCGCGGTAATAAATTACAGGAAGTAATAGCGAATACTCTGTTCAAGAATCGCAGGAGGAGATTGTAGACTTTAAAAAGGCGTGAGATACGGAAAGATTTCAGTTACATTACATCATGAACAGGCAGAGTTTCCGAAATCACATGTTGGATTGTAAGGCGTTTCCAGGCGCAGGTTAGACTGAGACCACAATTTAATAATGAAGAGACTAGTCGGGAAGAATCAGGGCGCAAAGATGTGGGATACGGAAGCCCTAGGGAATGATGAGATACGCTTGAAGTTCTGTAAGGATGTAGATACTATGATAATGAATAACGCAGCAGGCAGTTCAGCAGAGGAGCGATGGACATCTATAGAAAGGGCAGTTACACATGTTGAAAAGAAAAAAAAGTAGGTACAAGGAAGGTAACTGTGAAGAAACCATAGGTAACGAAAGAAGGCAGTACAAAAATGTTGAGGGAAATTCATAGCTACAGAAATATAAGTCACTTAGGAACGAAATAAATAGGACGTGCAGGGAATCAAAGGCGATATAGCTCCATGAAAAATGTGAAGGAATCGAAAAAGAAATGATAGTCGGAAGGACTGACTCAGCATATAGGAAAGTCAAAACAAACTTCGGTGAAATTAAAAGCAAGGGTGGTAACATTAAGAGTGCAATGGAAATTCCACTGTTAACTGCAAAGGAGAGAGAGCAGAGGTGGAAAGAGTACGAAGAAGAGAGGACAGAGCTGCCTCATGTGATAGGACAAGAAACAGGAGTCGTGACAGGAAAGAGACAGGGGATCCAGTATGAGAATTAGAATTTGAAAGTGTTTTGGACGACTTTAAATAAGGCATAAGGTATAGATCGCATTCCATCGGAATTTCTAAAATTATTGGGGGAAGTGGGAAAAAAAACGTCGATGTGTGGAATGTATCAGTCTGGCAATATATCATCAGATTTTCGGAAAGACATTATGCCGAAGACAGCAAGAACAGAAAAGTCCGCGAATTACCGTACAACCAGCATAACATTTCCTGACAAGACTGATGTACAGAGGAATGGGAAAGAAAATTGGGGATCTGTTAGATGACGAACAGATTGGCTTTAGGAAAGGTGAAGGCGTCAGAGAGGCTGCTCTCACATTGCGGTTGATAATGAAAGGAAGACTGAAGAAAAATAAAGAGGGTTTTACAGGATTTATCGACCTTTAAAAAGCGTTCGACGATGGAAAATGGCGCAAGGTGTTCGAAATTCTGAGAATAATAGGTATGAACTATAGGGAAAGACGAGTAATAAAAATTGAGTACAAGAAACAATAGGGAACAATAAGACTGGGGACCAAGAACAAAGTAGAAGTTAGGAGATGAGGTACTGGCGGAAGTAAAGCTGTGAGGACGGGTCGTGAGTCGTGCTTGGGTAGCTCAGTTGGTAGAGCACTTTCCCACAAAATGAAATGGTCCCGCGTTCGAGTCTCGGTCTGGCACATAGTTTTAACCTGCCAAGAAGTTTCAAGAACAAAGTACTGAAATTAAAAACGATGTAAGATAGAGATTCAGTCTTTCGCCCTACTGTTCAGTCTACACATCGAGGAAGGAATGACGGAAATATAAGGAAGGTTCAAGAGTGGGATTAAAATTTTTAAATTTAGGGTGAAAGGATATCAATGATAAGATTCGCTGATGACATTTCTGCCCTCAGTGAAGGTGAAGAACAATTACAGGATCTGCTGAATGGAATGAACGGTCTAATGAGTACAGAATATGGATTGAGAGTAAACAGGAAAAGACAAAACTAATGATAAATACCAGAAATGAGAACAGCAAGAAACTTCACAATGGAATCGGAGATTTCGAAGTAGATGAGTTAAGGAACTCTGCTACCTAGACAGCAAAATAACCCATGTTGGACAGAGTAAGAAGGGTATACAAAACATACTAGCACTGATGAAACGGGCATTCCTGCTCAAGAGGAGTCTGCTAGCATCAAACATAGGTCTTAATTTTAAGGAAGAATTTTCTGAGCACATACGTTTGGAGCACAGCATTGTATTTAAGTGAAACATGGACTATGGGACAACCAGAGCAGAAGAGAATTGATATATTTGAGATTTGGTGCGACAGACAGATGTTGAAAATTAGGTCAGGAATGAGAAGGGCTCTTTAATTTTCCTGTAGATGGCATCTGTCTTTGACACCGACACGCATGTTCTTATAGCTTTGCATTTCTCCTCTCCGACGTATATTGGTTTCTTGCAGGTGTACAAGTTCCTTCAGTGACTTGTCAACTAAAACGAGTAACTTTCAAAATGATGGAACATGGCAATCATTCGTCCTTTCCCTTCAGGCTTTATTACAGCAAAACTAGATTTCGGATAGTAACTATCCGTTATCAGTGCAGTATTTCATAGTTTTAATACATGTCCTAGTACGAGAGTCCCCTGTTATTCGGGCTCCTGTCACAGTACATTGAAGACCGATGTAGATACGGCAGTCTTGAATGAACAACAGGGGACTCTCGCACTAGGACTTGTATTAAAACTATGAAATACTGCATTTAATGGCTGGCTACTAGCCGAAATTTAAATTTGCTTTATCATAGCCTGTAAGGAAAGGTGACTGACTGCTGTGCTCCATCATTATGAAACTCATATCACAGTCATCGAGTTCACTGCACATTCCTAGTGGAAGGTAACTTGATAAAACGACTAATTCGAGTGAGTAAATTGTGATCAGTGCAAAATTCTGCCAGGCGACTTCCCCTTGGTTTTCTTCCCCCTATTCCATCTTCCCCTACTACTCGTATTTTTCTATCTATTACTTGTCTTACTGTCGCATTCCGGTTAACAGTTTATTTAGATGGTTTTTCATATGAAGTATTCTTCTCCTTAAGTGAAAGGAACATTTGTTTAGATATGTAAATGTAAGAACTTTCGCTTCTGCGAAGCTATTAACATAGTTTACTTAATTGTTTTCTAGATAGTTACGCCAACAAATTATAAATTTTTAAATATACACTGTAGAGCCAAAGAAATCGGCACACCTGCCTAATATCGTGTAGGGCCCCCGCGATCACGCAGAAGTGTCGCAACACGACGTGGCATGGACTCAACTAACGTCTGATATAGTGCAGGATGGAACTGACACCATAAATCCTGCACGGCTGTCCATAAATCCGTAAGAGTACGAATGGGTGGAGATCTCTTCTAAACAGCACGTTGCAAGTCATCCCAGATATGCTCAATAATGTTTATGTCTGGGTAGTTTTGTGGCCAGCGGAAGTGTTTAAGCGCAGAAGAGTATTACTGGAGCCCCTCTTTGGCATTTCTGGACGTGTGGGGTGTCTCATTCTCCTGCAGTAATTGCGAAAGTCCGTCGGAATGCAGCTGATCACATGATGCTTACGTACGTGTCACCTGTCAGAGTCGTATCTAGACAAGTCAAGGGTCCCATATCACTCGAACTGCACACGCCCCGTACCATTACAGAGCCTCCACTAGCTTGAACAGTCCCTTGCTGACATGCAGTCCATGGATTCATAAGGTTGTCTCCATACCCGTACACGTTCATCCGCTCGATACAATTTGAAACGAGACTCGTCCGACCAGGCAACATCTTTCCAGTCATCAACAGTCCAATGTCGGTTTTGACGGGCCCAGGCTAGGAGAAAAGCTTTGTGTCGTGCAGTCATCAAGGGTATACGAGTAGGCCTTCGCCTCCGAAAGCCCATATCGATGATGTTTCGTTGAATGGTTTTCACGCTGAAACTCGTTGATAGTCCAGCGTTGAAATCTGCAGCAATTTTGCTGAAGGGTTGCACTTCTGTGACGTTGCAGCAATTGCTATTTTACCTATTTTGGCTCAGAAAGGGTGCTGTGCATCACAAAAACGTCATCAGGGAAGAGTACACCACAGCTGATAGTTTTTGCCAACAACTCAGACAAGTATCAGTGACAGTGTAATAAGAAGACCAAAAAAACTTCATCACGTATTTATACTACACGATAACACACTCTGACTTTTTCACTAACAAAACTACCCAGGAGTTTTAAAAGTCACCCATCACGTAATTATTCTTTTGATCTTATTCCCTCAAGCGCTTGCCTTTCAAGAAAACTCCTTTCTGGACGAAAATGCTCTCCAAACCTGGTTTGATGAGAACTTTAACTCAGATCCAGTAGGTTTCAGGTGTGCTGTGCGTTGTGAGACTGTTTTCGAAAATGCAAGAGAATATACGGCTGGCGATTGATTTCTCCTCGCTGTTTACTCTTGTGTTTAATAAAATAATGGACAACACTATTAAAATATGCACTGCACTAATTGAAATGAATTTCAGATTACAACGATTTCCTTATGACAAACGTCTTCTTTAATGAAACAAAGTATGTGTACATGGACGTGCCTATATCAACACGAATTAGTAAGGTATTCATCATTCTGGACATCGAAACGGTCTATATTTACTTGCTGTCCTCTCAACAAACTCTTGACAGTAAACCTTTCTGTTCTTAACGCAGTCTCGAATGTTAGGTTAAAATGTTCCCTGAACATCTGCTATTGCAGTTTGATTAGAAAGTGAAACGAATTTTATTTGAGGTTCCATCAGACTCAGCAGATATCTGACATGCGATTTAAAGAAACTATGGAATAGAGCGAACTCGAACGCGACTTTACATTTACCACTACACCACAAGCAGGTAAGTTTCTGTAACACCTCGAGAGGACTGAGAGAACTGCCTCCTAACTTCCGCATCCTACAGTATTGCCAGATCCTGCATAAGGCCGGACATGGCCGATGGCCAGGTTTTATGGCAATTACTGTACTTTGTTATCAAGTCGATGAAATATTTTACTCGATTCCATTTAAGATGTGACACTGATTAAATAAAATTCATTGTTTGAAAGCAGATTTGACGTTTGCACCTAAGCTATGATTGCTCCGTAATGTCACAGTCCGAGTAACCTACATTAGGAAATTCGAACGTAATGAAAAAAGGTATACCAGAGTAGAGTCATGTTGGCTTAGTGGTAATAAGCTTAATCTGCACTGTGCAGGTTGATAAGCAAGTCGGTTTGTATGTCGATCGAGAAACAATGCGATTTGTAAGACTTTTTCTCATTTTCTTTATTTGATCTGCGAACTGCAAGAACGAAATTCAGTGACTATTCCATAAGACAAACTCAGCATCATGGGCCATCTCGCAGTCTCCATTCACTAAATCATAGGATTGAGCGGAAGTGTCTGTTTTGGAACTACTGAGTTCCTTCACAAGAGAAGGCTCCAAGGAACCATTAATGACAGCAACTTTTATGTTTGTCATTTAAGGAATCATCATCCGAGACAAATGTTACAGAAGCAATGAACATACAAAGGTAAATCTGGAGGTGAAAAACGACTTGTATAACAGAACTGCAGGCTTTTTCATATCTTTCCTTTTGTATTTGCATCAGGAGAGATACATTTTCCTTGTAAATATACATTTTGATTACTGTATGATGCACTTAAATCAATTCACATCTGTGACTGAAAAAAACAGTTTTCTTTCATTACATTAAACTTTCGTCGTAAGATAGATTCGATAAGTGTATAATACAGTTACATTTTATGATACATTTCCTGATACATTCCATTCATGATTATTGAATATATGCTTCAAAGATCCACAAGTCGTTTTCTGCACAAGCAATTACCACGTGAGCATCTTCGCCATCATTGTGTTGAAACTTTGATACTTGCGTTAGCAGCTACTAAGTTCTCACACGCTCCCACACATGGAATTTCAAAAACAAGCAAATATAATAAAACCTTGCAGAATGTTTACTGTGCAACTTTCAATTAGCTTGTGTTCTTCATAACTCCGTTCATGGAATTCAAAGTCAAATGACTATCTGCATTTCCGTCGAAGCCGCAGTACACCGCTTTGACTCGGTATATCATTTTCTTTTATCGTGGGAAAGGTGTGCCATTACAGACCACATCATACCACTTCTCCTAAGTGTAGAATGGCGTAGTGGTTAAGGCGGTGAGTTTCCAATCTGCAAGGTAGGGGTTTCGGATTCCTTCACTTCCATGAACTTTAAATGGTGGTAAGAGTTATTAGTTTAGGACAATGAGAAGTGTTAAGTATTCATAATTTTAAAGTACTACGTCTACAGTGCCGACCTTGAAGCAGATTTCTCTTTATGTCCTGTGATTTCTGCCTGACATAAAAAAAAATTACTCATGTACGTTCGTCGGTATTGGCGTGCTAGATGCTTGTAAATGAAGAGAACACAATATTATGCCTTTTCAGGACGTAAAAAAAGTCTATGTATTCTCTCTTTGATGCCTTCGTCACCGTTGACGCCATGAGCCATGTGACAAAAAAATTAGCTTCATGTTTGTCTCAGTCTCCTTGATCAAAGATAGTAAAGTAATCTAAAATCAAGAGTCTCTGGAACGACTGAAAAGAATGAAATAGACTACATAGTTTTTGTGTGTAATCTGCCCCCCCTTTAAAAATAAATTAAAACACATAAGGCAAACGGATTTCATTCTTCTTCGAGGGAGAACAGGAGAACAAAATGCGCATATTTCATAACATTTTGTCCCTAACAACGCAATACATCGGTACCGAGTTCAGTTTGCTTCCTCCTCTACATCTGCATTTAGCTACCGGGGAATAGAGGCTACAGTTTCCGGATGAATCTGTTATTTTGTGACAACTGTTCCCATGCATCATGAACTGTTCCGGACAGTGCAGTCTTGGTTGTCGGTGCTGGTCTTTTACATCTAATAGTTTTCTCCGTCTTTGCCCACACGTGCTCTATGGGACTGCGGTCAGCACCTTTGGGAGGTCAGTCCAACAACTGAACGTCTCCGTTCATTTGAAACCAGTGTTCTACACAGTTCGCTGTATAGGCAGGAGGACGGTCATGTTGGAAGCTTATTGTGCCTCCCGAAAATCTATGACGAACGGAAGGAAGCATGACGTAATCCGGTGTTTTGCAGTAGTAATGACTAGAAAAGGACGGTCCAGTTGCCACAGAACGCCCCAACCGTTTACTGCGAACTAAATATTTCTCTGTATTTGGGCCACTGATTTTGTAAATGACCAAGAGGTATTAAATGTTCTTTCAAGGAATGTTGTAGGAGCAGCAGAATGAACAAGTTAATAGCGATAATGGCAGTAATAACAGAAGACAGTTTTTGGTAATTTATTCTGATAAATTTCTTGAAACAACGAAAATTTCAGAAAGACTTAGAACCGAGGTTATGATGGCTAGAAGCATCTTTTCATCACGCTGATATGAGAATGACTGAGTTGTAAGCTAAGCACATCGTAAATTACGACACAATCATGAATGTAGCAAACGGGCGCTTCTTTAGTCTGTTGTTTCTTAATTAGCTTCTTAATTGTGAGGTATGGGTTCGATCCCCACTTCGGACATGTATTTCAAATGCACACGAACAGATTTCTTATACCTCTAGCAATGCTAAATGAAAAAGGTTAGGTTGCATCGTAGATCAGTAGGCGTATCATGAACATAATATCCCTTCGCTACCAAGTGGGACAGAGTCGCTTTAGGTTTGGCCGTAGCAGAGACAGAAGTCTCGCCAAACAGAAACCCTGTCACCAGTGAGCTTCCTAACACTGGCAACTTTATTTAATGAGCCGGTGGTCATTTCAGATCACAGGGCCCTTATTTTATTTGGACAAGTGCTGGACTAAGACTGGAATTCAAATCTCCTCTTCCGTGGTGTCTAACCCACATGGAAAGATTTTCATTGTTTTCCACTAGATTGCAAACTCCTCTATGTCTCTACGAAAGGGTCATATATCTGGTTTCGAATCCTGGTTCAGCACAAAAATATCCATGGCTTCGAACAACTAGTGATAAAAAAGTTTTCATTTTTAACGTCTCTTCATGTTTTGTCAACAATCACCCTAGGTGCCGTTATTTCTACTCAATGGTAGACACGTCTCATCACTGGTGAGCAACCAATTCGTGGACAGAAAATAACGGTGGTAGGTGCTGGATTCGATTCCCGGTCAGGCAAAAAAGTGAACCCTCACTCCAAACGCAAAAAATCTCGCTGATGGTGAAAATATTCGATATCTAACAAACGGATTACGTGCCGGCTTCGAGACCCCTTCAAAAACTTTACATGATGACACTTCGTTTCAAACACTTGCAAACTTTGTCACTTGAATTTACAGCTTGCCGCTGTTAATCGCGTTGCTTGTAACTGGTTAGTTCAACATCCAGTTTATGATAAATGACGCGTATCAGGAACGACATTTCACACGTCTGGGAAAACCTCTCATAGAACTTCAGGAGTCGAGATATTGTATCAAAATCTCTTGCTCATAAAAATTTTGAATTTTGCCTACAGATTGCTGGAATAACTTATGTGACGGGGTTAGTTAACTCAAGTTCTAATGGGTGTGGTAGTGATTTTGGAATGTCACTTACTGTAATAAAATCTAGTTTACAAGCGTTGAAGACTGTTTCACCTCCAATGACACATTTTCTAGTTCTTATAATATCTTGGTGTTCAGTTATGTCTGAACTGAATCCCTTAAAGAACAATGTTCTTTAGTGATCTCTTGCGGCATCCATTCAAACGACTGTATTACAAAGAGAGTAGAGGACCTGGAAGACAGCTACGTTATGTGGGCTGCATGCAAATCAGACGAAACGCAATTCTGGTCTTTCGGGAACTTTTAAGAACACACATGTTCAGAAAAAGCAGAACATCTTGAACGAGTGGAAACAGGAAAAATGGTTCAAATGGCTCTGAGCACTATGGGACTTAACAGCTGTGGTCATCAGTCCCCTAGAACTTAGAACTACTTAAACCTAACTAACCTAAGGACATCACACACAACCATGCCCGAGGCAGGATTCGAACCTGCGACTGTAGCAGTCGCGCGGTTCCGGACTGCGCGCCTAGAACCGCGAGACCACCGCGGCCGGCAGTGGAGACAGGACGTTCATATTCATGGGACATGTACATTACTATGTTTTGTAGAATGATTAGCATTTCACTCACCTCGGTTCAGCATGTGTCCTGTTGCCTAGTAGGCACAGGGTCCTCCATGGACGCTGATAACTTTTTCTGTGGCTGACGGCGTTACATGTATACGGCACGAATAGCGTTCCGTGCTATAGCCATCCACGCTACATTCACCTGGTTCCAAAGTTCATATGTGGTGTTTGACAGTGAGTCCCCTGCTGTGCCCTTCATTTCACCGTATCATACACATTTTTGATTGGTGATAATTCTGGTGATCTTCCAGAAACTCACTGATTTGACGGTATGGTTCGCTAATACATCCGCGAGCCATCCTGCACGTCTGTTCAGATCACACTGATCCATTATCTTCGACTTGTAGCGACAACGAGACACTTTTTACCGGTACGTGGAGTTGCTCCATGATATCGATGTTGACCTTGGACCCGTGGTCCGACATGGTTCAAATACGAATCCTTTCTTCAGAGCATACTAACATCCATGTCCTGTGAATATGAACGTCTGCCTCTAGTCGTTCAAGGTGATCTGCTTTTTTTTTTTTTTTTCCTGAGCATCAGTGTAGGGTAGTACACAATCGTGCCACATCTCAAGCAGTTAGCGCTCTGCTGAGCAAGCAGCTGCCAGGTATTTAAATCAAAAAATAATTTTTTGAATCATACCAGTGAAATCACCGCCACAGTCAAAACCTCAAGGGACCGAAGAGGAGTTTAGTGCTTAGGACGAACACCACAGCATCAAGAAGTGTTAACAGGCTGCACGGAGGAAGAATAAAAGACTGGAGATCTATCAACGAAAAGATTGGGAGTCCTTTCGAATAAAGACATGGGGATACTTCCGAAGAAAAGGAGCAAGGTGTGTGTTTTCGGCGTAATTCAAAGAACAGAACATCTGCCTGAGTGCTCTACACATCCTACATGCTTACTAGTGACCTGCAATGTGCAAACAAAAATTCGTCCTGCGCGGCCTGGTAATCGTTGTCTGTGGTTCATGAGTTTGTGGTAGTGTGTTTCTTATCTTTTTGCTTATTGCTGTAGCTGTATTGGTATACATTTTGTACCTGATTTGTTCCAGATACGATATAAATAGATTCCTTGATGCCAGCTGGGATGTCTCAAATGGATGAAGACAAGGATGTTGGTTCAAGCGCGTATACAGCCCAATGGAATAAACTCACTGTAGAATAAATGAACATCTTATTTGCAGGAAATTGAAGAGTGACGTTGGTCGCGATCACTGTACATACATAATCTCCCATATCTGGTTGAATAAGTCAGCTTTAAGGTTGGAGGGATACCAACATTAAAAGGACAATGCGACAATGCTTAGTGAAGCTCTGTGGTGTTCAAAACAACCTTGGGATTTATGATAACTTTACTTCTTATAAGTCATTAAGTAATTTTTATGTAGCCAAGATCGTTAATTATTACAGAAATATTTACAATAACGGTTTTAGCCGCGCGGGATTAGCCGAACAGTCTCAGGCGCTGCAGTCATGGACTATGCGGATGGTCCCGGTGGAGGTTCGAGTCCTCCCTCGGGCATGGGTGTGTGTGTTTGTCCTTAGGATAATTTAGGTTAAGTAGTGTGTAAGCTTAGGGACTGATGATCTTAGCAGCTAAGTCCCACAAGTTAAAAAAAAAAGAAACGGTTTTAGCAAGTCACCGCCATCGGCAAATGTGGCATGAATATTAAAAAAACGTTCGTATGAAGCTGAAAAAAAGATAGTCCCGTATACACGAACAAGACAAATACTCGTATGATCGCCTGACTTCGAATCGACACTATGATAATTAGGAAATATGACTCTTTCTGTAGCAAGTTCAGTGAGCGTAAAATCCCATAATCACAGACACGAATCTCAGTGTCTGTAGAGAATAGAAAGAAATTGCAGGAGGGAGGTGGTACTGCGCGGAAATGAAGATGTCTGCTTTACTTTTGCCACAAGATGTTCCGCTGGATCTGTCTCCGTCCGGGCGACCTAAGGAAACGGGACCGCAGATTGTCTACTGGGAAGAAGATTTCCTCCAGTGCGTTGATGTACTCGGGACTTCCGCGGAAGAGCGATAGCATGAAAGTGAAACTGGCTGGCAAGTAACGTTTCCGGAGAAACTTTGCGACCCCGGCGTTTGTCGATTAAGGCGGGGGAGTCCCCTGGGGGAGCGCAGCGGCGCGTGTCTCGATCGAAACAGTGGCGCAAATCCCTCGCCATCCGGGCGTCTCGTCATTTCCAAGATGTTTACGGAGCGAAATGAATGAAACAGAATACGTATGTATTTTTAACATTGAGCGCTTCTTTGGTCTACGCACCATATATTTCACCCATTCCACGTAGTTGCGAATTTTATTCCTATTTATGAAGAAGACTGTTCAATACGCTGGTTTCCGTGTCTCACAGATGTCGTTACAAACAAGTAATTTTTTTGTCTATGGGTTGTCAGGTGCTTCGAGGAACTGTAATTACCAGAGGGTGGTTCAACAAGTAAGACAACAAGTGCCCTCGTGGTTTTATAAATACTTTGTGCAAATTATATTAGATATGCAGATAGAAGAGACTGACGAACCATTCGCAGGCCTTCTGTAAGTGGAGATGGCTTCTAAGGTGTCTGATTTCCTTGAAATTTGTCTTAATACTGCAAAATAAACCCAACATAAAACGACTGAAATAATTATATCCCGTCAAAGATGAAGTTATGAACGGTGTAATAAATTAATGACTGCAGTCTGACTGTAACAAGACGAAGGAAAGTTAATTGACCAGAACACACTTTCTTTGGTCACTCACCAAAAGAACAGAAGAAATAGTGTCAGTAAGCTGAACATAAATCAACCCAAAAGATCATTCATAAGAGCTAGCAGTAATGAATGAATTGCAACGACCCAACTTATAGTTGGTCACAGTGCCTTTGGGCGTAGACCCCGTACTATAATTACAATAGTTTTCTGTAGAATCACGTGCAGCATCTGGTAGAGTATCTTCAGCGTTAAGGACTAACTTATCTGCTGTGAAATTCATGTGAAGAACATTAATAGGTACGTGTAGTGTCGAAAATAGGGGATGCTATCTGTGATGTGAAGTATTAGACGAAATTTACCAAGCAAGGTAAGGTATCCTAAAACTGATGTATCCAAAACTTTCCAAAAACTGAAACGCCCAATCTGTTCGTAAGAAATCCACATCTGTCACAAATGTTCCAGCCGTTACTTATTCTGCCACTGATTAGGAATAACAACTCACCTCCGCCCTAACAGGCCATGAAGGCCCAACGGTACCAACCGGCTGCCGTGTCATCATCAGCCCACAGGCGTCATCGGATGCGGATATGGAGGGACATGTGGTCAACACACCGCTCTCCCGGCCGTATGTCAGTTTCCGCCGCCGGAGCCGCTACTTCTCAATCAAGTAGCTCCTCAGTTTGCCTCACAAGTGCTGAACGCACCCTGCTTGACAACAGCGCTTAACTTCGGTGATCTGACGGGAACCGGAGTTACCACTATGGCAAGACCGTTGGCATTGATTAGGAATACTAAGTCATAATTTTTTTCCGTTAGAAACTTCGGTTTGGAGGTAAAAAATAATTCTGACAAACAGCACTTTCACACTGAAAATAAATGTGCACACACTTCTACAATATTTGCATAATTTACACGGCTATAGACTACGTACCTACCAAATTTCCGATACATACACAGAAAATTGTGCTCTGTTTGCTGAATTTTTCGTTATTGCCACATTAATCATACGAGGATAGTTGTAAGCAGACAACTTAATCCTTAATTATGATCTGCTCCATTCCAAACTGCGAGAGGTATTCTGAAAGTGTGATCGGTAACGAAATGTAAACCACAGTGAAAACAAAAAATATTTTATTTGCAACAGTTTGCTAGACCTTACAGTTACTTTTCTAGCTGCTCCGACTTACACATTTGTGGTAGAGTTGTGCCAATTTTGCAGCACCCTCGTCATAGAGGACAGCCGCCATTCCTTCCCGCCACTTTTCTATGCTGGTCTGCAGTTCGTTGTCCGTGCCAAAATATTATCTTAATAACCAGTGGTTCATGTGAGCAGAGATGTCCATCACAGGCACCCAAGTGCGGGCTTTATGGTGGGTGATCACTTCCCATCGAAAACGCTACTGGGGCGTCCTCATAGAATCTGTAGTGTGCGGCCGAGAATGTCATGAAGAAAGACATGCATGACAGCTGCGTTATGTGGGGTTGCATGAAATTAGGCGAAACCTCGCAGCAGGCACCCGCACTTGGCGGGAGACGCTATTGTTCAAGGCATCTTTTCATGCTCACTGTACGCTCAGAACTGAAAAGAGCGACGTGACGCGTGTCTGATTCCGACACCTCTTTGAAGAGTGACGATAGCATGGATGACGTCGATTCCTTTGGAGGATCCATACCAAATCCTATCGTAATGAGTGATCCAGCACATAGACAGGGAGCAGATTACATCTTGGCTAAATTTCAAGGAGGACAGAGGGATTCACAGAGCTACACATTTACCTGCCCCACACTAAATATATGGGCAAATGACCTAGAAGTTATGGATCTACAGTCGGTGGAGAGGGACAAAATAGTTTTTAATTTAAATTAAAAAGAAATTTCTTTATTAATAAGAGTGAAGTTATAAGGAAACTGCCAATTCCTCATGTTGCTACTAGAGTGGAGAATATCAAACGAGGAATCTGCTGGAAACTCAATTCTTCATGTTGCTACTGGACTGGGAAATATCAAGTGATGAATCTGCTTTGCGTTTAACAATCTTGTTGATGCTCATTAAGGAAAAAAAAAGACAGCGATATTCTTTTGTGTATTTATTATTTTGGTTTTAGTGGCAATAGATTAACCATTGATGGTTGACTTTAAGGTACTAAAAAGAGGAGAAACAAATAAAAATTCCTGTAGGTCACTCTGACCATGCCACAAATACGCTATAAATATCCGCCACAAAAATCCCAGTTATACATATGTATCGTTGTTTGTGATCTCTATCTAATTTTAAAACCTCAACGTTCGTGCACTACAATATCACATGTGTATCATATCTTGGACCGTGTCATTTTTAAACATTTCTGTCCAAAGAAAGATGCAATTTCTATTTTTTATGCTCTACATTTGTAACATTAAAGAATGAAATACAGTGTCATTTTAAAACAGCTTATACTCTATAACATTTACAATTTTTTACTGACTGTTACTGTTTTTCTTTCAAAAACACAGACAGATTCTGTATCATCTTTAGGTCACCTTACTCTGAATTAGATTTTCAGGGACGAAAGTTGCATTGCGCAACACGTGATCATTTAATGGTCGCAGACTAAAGATTATGCTCACTTTTACGTAAATATCAAGCTTATGATTTGGGGAATAGAAATAAGGCCCCTAATTAATTAAAAAAACAAGTGAACACAGTACACATGATCTCCGAACAGTACAAAGACACGTTGACAACAAGTCAAGTATGCAAACAGCACATGGATCCAGTAGTACACACGATACGAAGTATTAAACAAGTTAAACCGAATAGAAGTGTGATTGAGTTTACGTATTATTCTTCAGATTAGCTGACTGAATTAGGATTATATACCAATCCTCGTGACTGCTGCATTCAAAAGACAAAGAACTTGTTGCTGCACACAGAACATATCGCCTTTCGCGACGTTCTTAGGAAGTTCGCTATGTAAATCAGTGAAAGCTTGCGGAACGAGTGTCATGTTATGTGTGGTTTCGGTGTCAGCAAGTTGATAAAGGTGGAACAGATGTTCAAACAACTTACGTGAATGCATCCTTACGACGTCGTCGGCAACAGCCGATGTTTCGACAGGATCACACCATGCCATTTTCAAGGCAAAACTTCAACAAGTAAGCGCTGTGCAAGTAAGTGAATTTAAAACCTCGGTTTTCGCAGAAACTCCATGAAGATACACACACAAACACACACACACATACACTGTAAACACTAGCGCAATTACAAACCAAAGATGACCAACTTCAGAAATTATTGATAATGAAATTAAAAATCAACGGTTAAGGTAGCATAAACTCTGTCCCTCTACTTTTTGGCAAGTGAGAGAGCAGGATTTCATGCGGACTTCAAAGAAAAACCACCATCTCTATTGGAAGATAGTATGCTAATTTAATTTCTACAGCTTCCTTAATAACACTATCCCCATAGCTGGAAGCGCATGCCAGAATCTCCGTGCTGTTATATTTCATAGGATGACCGATGCCAAGACAATGTTCTGCAATGGCAGATTTACTCAGCTGTGGTCAGCGTGTATGCCGTTTATGCTCAGTACACCAGTCCCCCACTGTCCTGATACTCCGACCAATGACATCACGCAACTGCAAGGAATATGGTAGACACTCGCCTGACAATCTCTCAGGGTCCCGTGAACCACGGTACGAAGGACCTCTCCATGTTGAGCCGGATAGTGACAACTGCCAGCCTGCAGATACAAAACATTGTAAGTTGTCTTCCTACAAGGAGCATGTCCCAACGTACCATCCATCTTCCTCCTGAGCAACGCATCAAGGATCCATCCTTTTCCACCTCCATTGTGAACTGAATATTCGAGTGGATTGAATTCAGGTGCTCTAAACAGTCGTTCACATTCTCACTGCCATGAGGCCAAACAACTGAAGTATCGTGTATATAGCTGATAAAAGCGCCAAGGTTTTAAAGTCGCCGAGTACAAAGCACTTTTCTCGAAATCTTCCACACACAAACTGACAATCATAGGGGACAATAAGATTCTCATTCAACTCCATCCGTCGGATAGTAGTACTGGTCACTGAATAAAAAATAAGTGGAAGTCAATAGATGTCGAAATAGGTTCGTTAAATCAGCACCAAAACTAACCTCAATGAACATTAATGAATCAGACAGAGGAAAACGAGTGAACAGAGAGATCACATCAAAACTTGCAAGAATATCGGTGTCATTCAAACGCATTCCCTCTAATCGACGTAAGAACGCCAAGTTCTTAATATGGTGCTCAGACCGACCTTCTATAGGGCTCAACAGGGTAGCAAGGCGTTTTGATACAAGAAATGTCGGAGTACCAATGTTACTCATAATCGGACGAAGAGGAACTCCTTCCTTGTGGACCTTAGGGAGGCCAAATAGCCTAGTGGGAACAGCACAATAAGAAATGAGACTCCTGATGGTCTCCTGCGATAAGGTATTTTCTTCAGGAGGCTGTCTTTCTCTCAACACATTTTGTGGTGTCACCACCGATCCTGCGATACATTGTGTGAGACAGTAAACACTGCATCTTTTGAATGTAATTCTGATGGTCCAAAACAATGGTAGCATTGCCATAGTCCGCAGGTAAAATAATTATGTCCGAATCATCTCTGAGTGAACGTAAAGCAGTTCTCTTAGACGCTGTGATATTACTCTTGGGTGGGCGTGCCCCAGTCATCACAAGAAATGTCACCCTCCTAGCCTCCTTTTCAACATCGAGAGGTAGTTTAAAAACTGCCTGTTCAACAGAACTAATAAAATCAACCACTGGCAAACGCTTGGATGCCAAGGCAAAATTTAAATCTTTCCCTAGCACGAGTAAAGCTGCGTCGTCAAAAGCTTTCTCCGTGAGATTTATCACAAAAAGTCGAGAAATAGCATTAGACTCCGAGCCAATGAAACGTTCAGACTTTGCCAAATGCTGGGAAGTTACAGATGAAATTCCCATTCAGACTGCGACTATGTATCACCGTCCAGCCAATCGCAAGGAAAAGGCCGAAATTTTAGAAGCAGTCATTAAATGAAGCCGATCAATTCTTTGTAAACAAAATCCAACTGTCGACGAGCGTAATGGATCCTTACTCGAACAAGAGCTAGGCCAGCACGTTGCTTGATGCGATTGGCGGCAGGAGAATTAATATGACGCACAACCTTGGCAAACGTTGGAACAATATTTTGATCACGACACCTAAGCAAAAATGACAACGCACATTGCAATCTTAATCTACTGCTTCGAAGTTTATCCCACTTTCTCAAGAACAGATATTCGAGTTCCTACAAAGGTAAGGGCGGTCAAGCACGTCCACTTCAGATGTCAACGTGTGTCGTGTCCAAGAGTTGATTACAACCGATCATCATAATCATTTGAGATATATTGGTAAGGAAAACCCATAATTGACATTATTACTGTGGCGCGTACGGTGCACAACACATTTAACTACCGGAAGACGTGTTCCCGCTGTTTACCATCGAAACAAGAGTAATGCCAACGGAATGAGGTTGTCTCAGCAGCAGTTAATGTGGAGTCAGACGAATGGTGTTCCACTGCAGCAACATATCGTCACAGAGGTTGAAACTTAGGTATATCATGTGACACCTGAGATGAAGAAAGCATCAATGCAAACACACCACACCTTGCCACCATAAGAAGTTCAGAATAACACTATCTTCTTTTGGGACACTCAGAGTGCGCTGCAAGTTTGTTTCTTTACTCAGGGAGAGTCTGTGAATAATTTCACTTATGGGAGAACACCGGGAGGTTGCATTAGGTGATTGCGAGGAAACTACTTTTGAATTGTGCGTGTTTTTACACAACAACGCCAAAGCGCATACTGCCTCAGTTAAGCGAGATTTGGTTCGGCGTTTCCAATGGGTTGTATTGGAACACTCTCCACATACCAAGCGATTAACGTTCACGTGAGCATTAAGGAAGTACTGGCCGGTCTCTACTTTAGAACCGTTACCGATGTTGCGGAGGTTCTTAACAGAGTACCAGAACAGAACCTGATTTTTAGATATTGGTTTATTTATGGAACCAAACCATAGACAATTACGGAGGCTGTGTAGTAAAGTATTATGTTCTAATACCTAGTAACTTTGTGAATTTCTTTGATTTCCTGAATAAAACTTCCCCACAGCGAACTTTATAAATCAACCTCGTCCTATCTCTAGTTCACTTGAACCCTCAAGCAGAGAACGGTAAATAACTAAACGGTTGAGTTACAACATCAGTGCGGAAGGTGCCCGTGTATTGAGCAGCTGTGTATGTGGTTCAATGTCATGAATAAGAAATCCTGTAGTTGGCACCAATAAAACCAAAAATCTTAGCGTATTTTGGCGCGATATCTCTTGCAACTTCGTGGGCCGAGAACTCAGGGGCCTCTGACTTCGAGTGGTTATCTAACGCCCACGCGTCAAGGCTGCGTGTTTGCCTGTTCGTATATTGGCAGCACTATAGACTGTGTCAATATCGCTGACAGCACTCGTCAATAGATTCTGTGGTTGGACGGACTAGCAGTTAGCGAGTGGACAGGGACGTGCATGGACATGATATTCTTATAAACACATCATTTCATCTCACTTTACAATGCATGTCCTACCAACACAGAGTGGTCTGTGTTGGTAGGACATGCATTGTAAAGTGAGATGAAATGATGTGTTTATAAGAAAATTCGCAAGGACATGTATCATTATAGATGTTTGGTTGATAATGTTTGGGCATTGGAATTATTGACCACTATATAATTTTTGGAACTGGATGTCACATGAATAAGGTATAATTTTCTAAATACGTTGTTTTCTCTTCAACAAAGTTTTTCTTTCGTTAGCCATATGCCTCCTAGTGGTTAGAATCTATAGTAGAAACTTTTTATTTAGCTGGCTGTAGTTGGTACTTTCTAAGAGTTCAGGAAATTAACGGAGTTGCAGGTAGTTTCATATTTCTTTGATTTCATATTTTTTGGACTTGTATTGCTATTACGGTTCCCTGCAATTCAGTGCCAGTCTTTTGTATTAATTACTGGAAGTCATGTTCTCAACGTATTCCAGTCATATTGCGTTGGGCTTGTATATTGTGGGTAGTAAATGATTAGATTGGGTTTGCTCTACCCACAACATTATCTATGTGATGGTTCCAATTTAGGTTATTTGTAATTGTAATCCCTAAGTATTTATTTGAATTTACAGCCTTCAGATTTGTGTGACATATCGCGTAATCGAAATTTAGCGGATTTCTTTAAGTACTCATGTTAATAACTTCACATTTTTCTTTATTCAGGGTCAATTGCCACTTTTTGCACCATACAGATATCTTATCTAAATCATATTGCAATTCGTTTTGGTCATCTGATGACTTTACAAGACGGTAAATGACAGCATCATCTGCAAACAATCTAAGACAGCTACTAAGACTGTCTCCTATATCGTTAATATAGATCAGGAGCAATAGAGGGCCAATAACACTTCCTTGGGGAACACCGGATATTACTTCTGTTTTACTCGATGACTTTCCGTCTATTACTACGAACTGTGACCTTTCTGACAGGATATCACGAATCCAGTCGCACAACTGAGGCGATATACCGTAGGCAAACAGTTTGGTTAGAAGACGCTTTTGTGGAACGGTGTTGAAAGCCTTCTGGAAATCTAAAAATATGGAATGAATTTGACATCCGCTGTCGATAGCACTCATTACGTCATGAGTATAAAGAGCTAGTTGTGTTTTGCAAGAACGATATTTCTGAATCCGTGCCGGCTATATGTCAATAAATCGTTTCCTTCGAGGTACTTCGTAATGTTCGAATACAGTTTATGTTCCAAAACCATACTGCAAATCGACGTTAGTGATATGAGTCCGTAATTGAACGTATTACTCCTACTTCCCTTTTTGGGTATTGGTGTGACTTGAGCAATTTTCCAGTCTTTAGGTACGGATCTTTCTGGGAGCGAGAGGTTGTATATAATTGCTAAATATGAAGCTATTGTATCAGCATAGGCCTACTCTGAGAGGAACCTGACTGGTATACAATAACAATAGCGTCGGACGAATGAATTTGGTGGCTGTGCCGTTCGCGGGCTATATCGGTGACTTGCTTTGCTATGGATATAGTCCGCTTGGTGGATACCTGGCAACTTGCTGAGGCGCTCCCTCCAGGTGACGGCGGTGTTCATTTTAACTGAAGACTTTGAAATATCTCGAAAATTACACACAGGATCAAAAAAAGTTATAATTCCAATATGTTCGTGTCAGAGGGAGATATCCATCACACTCGACCAGCCACCCCACCCCGTGGGTAGCTGGAGGCAGTTTTGAAATTTTCAACCGAAACACCCTTTTTTTATTGCAGATTACAATTGTACGGCAATATCTACATACGTTTTGACTGAGGCATTATCTTCGTTTCGCCATAGATGGCGGTGTAATCAGGGGAATAGAAATCGGTACACAATCGTAATTTACGACGCGCTACGCAATGGCCCTTAATGCACGTGGGACCCCACCTTCACGATGCGAGGGTAAGACAGGCCAGTATTTCATAATTTCTAATTGGAAACTCCATTCGCAACGTTGTGTTCCTCTGACACATCAAGCAAGGGACTATTCGATGTGCTACCGTGGCTGTGTAGCGAACTACGATGTATCATAGCAGGCAGTACACTCTGACCGGAGCTGACGTATCCTGAAGACGTAGAACAGACAGCGGCTTCAAAGACTACAATGCTTGCGCAGCGTTTATTGCCTGCACACCTACCTATTATTTGGAGAACAGAGGTGCAAATGGACGATGAATGTTGCAACCACAGGAGTAGAAATGGAAGTGATCCTGAGTTACGGAGAATGTAGGAGAAATGTTGAGACTGCTGTTGTCTTGTATGTCGAGCGCTTTCCAGAGAAAGCTCACTCTCGTTCGATCTTTTACGAGGTCCCGAACGCCTTTATGTCTTATGGCAGCGTGCAGACTGGCAAATGGAAACGAAGCAGACGTGTTGCGGGAGAAGCTAATGAAATAGCTGTACTACCAGCAGTGTATCACAACCCACGGATAAATGGCCGGAAATTATATCGCTTTTCCGGTATGTTCGTAGGTAGTATTGTCACAATACTGCATCGTCATAAGTATCATCCATACCACATGTCATTGCATCAAAATCTTCATGGCGCCGATTTCTATCATCGGGTAGTGTTTTTAGAATTGATACTACAGCAAATGCAGACGACCCCGACGTTCTTTCCGGAGTTATTATTTTCCGACGAGTTTACATTCACAAACCGCGGCACTTCAACCGGCATAACATTCATTACTGGAGTGCAGAGAGTTACCACTGGTTGCGGCAAGTTGGCCATCAACGTCCTTGATCGGTCGGAATTTTATCGATGGCATGTTGGAGGGACACAAATATGGAACGTCTTTGGAACAAGAACTACAGGTAGTACTGCAGGACGTTGCCCTGAACGTTCGGCAACGTATATGGTTCCAGCATGACGATTGCCCAGCGCATTACGCAATTGAAGCGCGGGAGATGAATCAATAGAAGTGGTCCTATTAATCGGCCCGCTACGTCGCCGGATTTAATGTCGACCGGTTTCCATCTGTGGGGATATTATAAGGTATACTAGCAAGTGTTAACAGACCGTGAAGAAATGGTCGAACGCATCAGAAACGCTTGTGTTGACATTCCCCAGATATGCTTCTGCCCTACTTTTATTTATTTTTATTTTATTTACACGTCAAGTTCCGTAGGAACAAATTGAGGAGCAAATCTCCAAGGTTATGGAACGTGTCAGTACATGAAATTACAACATAAAAGTAAAAACAGATAAAAATAAATGTTCATGAACCTGAAAAAGGTCAGTCCACAAGTTTAAATAAACGTTATCAGTAATACAATAAGAATCAGCTTAATTTTTCAAGGAACTCCTCGACAGAATAAAAGGAGTGACCCACGAGGAAACTCTTCAGTTTCGATTTGAAATGCGGGTGGATTACTGCTAAGATTTTTGAACTCGAGTGGTAGCTCATTGAGAATGGATGCAGCAGTATAATGCACACCTTTCTGCATAAGACTTAAGGAAGTCCGATCCTAATGCAGGTTTGATTTCTGCCGAGTATTAACTGAGTAAAAGGTGCTTATTCCTGGAAACAAGCTAATACACTTAACAAGAAATTACAGTAAGGAATATATATATTGAGAGGCCAATGTCAAAATACCCAGACTTGAGAACAGGGGTCGATAAGAGGTTCATGAACATACACCACTTATTGCCAGAACCGCCCGTTTCTGAGCCAAAAATATCCTTTTAGAATGGGAAGAGTTACCCCAAAATATACCATACGACATAAGCGAATGAAAGTAAGCAAAGTAGACTAATTTTCGCTTCGAACGGTTACTCGCTTCAGATACCGTTCGAATAGTAAAAATGGCAGCATTAAGCCCTTGCAAAGGAACCATCCCGGCATTTGCCTGAAACGATTTAGAGAAATCACGGAAAACCTAAATCAGGATGGCTGGAGACGGGATTGAACGGTCGTCCTCCCGAATGCGAGTCCAGTGTGCTAACCACTGCACCACCTCGCTCGGTAAATTTGAACTGTTCAGTTTCACTAATCATATGCCCGTTCTGTGAAATTAAAACGTCAGGTTTTGTTGAATTGTGTGTTAGAAACTGTAAAAGCTGAGTCTTTCTGTGATTTAACGTTAGTTTATTTTCTACAAGCCACGAACTGAAGTCATCAACTGCGCTATTTGAAACCGAGTCAATGCTGCACACAACATCCTTTACTACTAAGCAAGTGTCATCAGCAAACAGAAATATTTTAGAGTTATCCGCAATACTAGAGGGCACATCATTTATATAGGGTGATTCAAAAAGAATACCACAACTTTAGGAATTTAAAACTCTGCAACGACAAAAGGCAGAGCTAAGCACTATCTGTCGGCGAATTAAGGGAGCTATAAAGTTTCATTTAATTGTACATTTGTTCGCTTGAGGCGCTGTTGGCTAGGCGTCAGCGTCAGTTGATGCTAAGATGGCGACCGCTCAACAGAAAGCTTTTTGTGTTATTGAGTACGGCAGAAGTGAATCGACGACAGTTGTTCAGCGTGCATTTCGAACGAAGTATGGTGTTAAACCTCCTGATAGGTGGTGTACTAAACGTTGGTATTTCAGCCAATAAAGTTTTTGGTCCCTTTTTCTTCGAAGGTGCTACTGTAACTGGACTACAGTATCTGGAGATGTTAGAGAATTGGCTGTTCCCTCAGCTCGAACAAGAAGCACAACAATTCATATTTCAGCAGGATGGAGCGCCACCACATTGGCACTTATCTGTCCGTAGCTACCTGAACGTCAACTACCCGAGGCGATGGATCGGCCGCCAGGCAGACCGTGACAGAGCACTTCATCACTGGCCTCCAAGAAGCCCTGATCTTACCCCCTGCGATTTTTTCTTATGGGGGTATGTTAAGGATATGGTGTTTCGGCCACCTCTCCCAGCCACCATTGATGATTTGAAACGAGAAATAACAGCAGCTATCCAAACTGTTACGCCTGATATGCTACAGAGAGTGTGGAACGAGTTGGAGTATCGGGTTGATATTGCTCGAGTGTCTGGAGGGGGCCATATGGAAAATCTCTGAACTTGTTTTGAGTGAAAAAAAAACCTTTTTAAATACTCTTTGTAATGATGTATAACAGAAGGTTATATTATGTTTCTTTCATTAAATACACATTTTTAAAGTTGTGGTATTCTTTTTGAATCACCCTGTATAATGTAAGGAACAGGAGTGGCCCCAACAATGATACCTGGGGCAATCCCCACTTGACAGTACCCCACTCAGATTCCACATCACAGCCGTTATTAACATTGTGAATAATGACCGTTTTGCTGCCTGTTGCTAAAGTGAGAGGTGAACCAATTGTGAGCTACTCCCCGTATTCCGTAATGGTCCAACTTCTGGAGCAATATTTTGTGATCAACACAATCAAATGCTTAGTTAAATCAAAAAATACGCCAAACGTTCGAAACTTTTTGTTTAGCCCATCCATTACCTCACGGAGAAAAGATAATATAGCATTTTCAGTTGTTAAACGACTTCTAAAGCCGAACTGTACATTTGATAGCAAATCGTATGACATAAAATGATCAATTATCCTTACATACACAGCCTTTTCAATAACTTTTGCAAAAACTGATGGCATAGAAATGTGTATAAAATTATCTACGTTATTCCTTTCTCCCTTTTTATAAAGCGGCTTTACTACTGAGTACTTTAATCGCTCAGGAACCTCGCCATTCCTAAAGGAAAAATTACAAATATGGCTAAATACAGGGCTAACATGTGCAGCTCAGTACTTTAATATTCTGCTAGACACTCCATCATAACCATGAGAGTCCTTAGTCTTCAGTGATTTAATTATTCACTCAATCTCCCTCTTGTCTGTATCACAGAGGAGTATTTCAGACATCGCTCATTTGAAAAGCGGATCACTAAGTGCATCGAAGTTGGCGGTACTATGTTTGAACATTTACTCTAATTCGAAAAGAAGAGTAGCGTTCGCCTCGAGCCTTGGCCACAGCGGCGCGTCGAGTAGTCACCTGTTCGATACTTCGCAGGAACGAGACTTCCAATTAGAAGTTATGAAATACTGGGCCGTCCTACCCTCGCAGCATGGAGGTGGGATCCCACGTGCCGCTGCATAATCAAGGGCCATTTAGTAGCATACAGTAAATTATGATTGTGTAACTAACCATTTCTGTTCCTACGATTACAGCACCATCCGTAGCGAAACGAAAACAACGCTTCAGACAAAAAGAATGTAGATTATGCCGTAGAATCGTAATCTGCGATAAAAAATGAGGGTTTCCATTGCAGATTTCAAAGTTGCTCCTGCACGGGGTGGGAGTGGGGAGTTCGAGGGTGGTATTATACGATGTCCCCCTGCGAGACAAACTAATTTAACTATAAATTTTTGATCCGATGTGTAGTTTTCGAGTTATTTTAATGTCTTTAGTTAAAATGAGCACACGTGGTGGCAGGCACAAGACGTAAGTGTGGACGTTGTGATTCCGCGCCGAATAGAGTGCTCTGCCTGACTTAGGAAGAGGACGTTTGGTATCTACGACTGTAGTGGACGTGTTTATTCTGGATCACAATTGAACATAGCGCAACTGCGGCAGCCGTGACAGCGTCTAATGCGTGTCGTTATGGGAATTACCATTTGAAAGTGGTTAAACACATGACTATTAGAGCCGGCCGCGGTGGTCGTGCGGTTCTGGCGCTGCAGTCCGGAACCGCGGGACTGCTACGGTCGCAGGTTCGAATCCTGCCTCGGGCATGGGTGTGTGTGATGTCCTTAGGTTAGTTAGGTTTAAGTAGTTCTAAGTTCTAGGGGACTTATGACCTAAGATGTTGAGTCCCATAGTGCTCAGAGCCATTTGAACCATGACTATTAGAAGAACGGCGTTTTTGCTGTCGCTGCTGCAAATTAACGGTGAGCGGCTTTCTTTGTGAACTTCAAGTGTTTGTGTGGTTTGTAACTCACCACGCTGCTTTTCTAGTGCCTAACGGTGGGGTAGTGACTGGATTATTAGCTGCAGAGAACGTCTTGTCTTATTACAGGCGTCAGTACATGATTATTCATTGCTCTATTGAAGGTTAATCGGCAAGTGGCCGAAAATTTAGTTGGTTTGGTGTGTGAGTCACCTGTTCTTCAGATGAACTTGGGCATTGGTTAATTAAGCCGTTTGTCGCCAACTGCTACGTGTTATCTCATGTTTGAATTACCTAATTTTTTGTTTGTGAATTTAAGGCTGTCACTAAGCTCCTCTCTGCTGTCTAAAGGAAAGTGTAACTAAATATGGCCTTTGGTGGGTAACTCGCGCCGGCCGGGGTGGCCGAAGGGTTCTAGGCGCTACAATCTGGAACCGCGCGACCGCTACGGTCGCAGGTTCTAATCCTGCCTCGGGCATGGATGTATGTGATGTCCTTAGGTTAGTTAGGTTTAAGTAGTTCTAAGTTCTAGGGGACTGATGACCAGATCAGTTAAGTTCCATGGTGCTCAGAGCCATTTGGTAACGCGCAACAGACAGCTACGCGTGGGCGTTGAAAATTCATGTCTTCAAGGTTGATTTTGTGTACCGTGCAAGCACTGCATTCTAATACTGGTTTATCTTACATTCTAATACTGGTTTATCTTACAGGTTAAAATGAAATTACGAAAATATGTTCTGTGTCCTATGTGTCTATTCTCACCCCTTTCTTATCCGAGTTTCTGTCTAGCGATTAATGAGTGCAGTGAATAAGAGTTATTTTATTTAATGATGACATCGTACCTTCAAACATTAGGGTCATTTCTATCTTCAAGTCACGAAGCATAAGTGTTTCTTTTCCTCCTCTACTGCTACGTAAGGTTTCTGCACGTACTCACGTATGTGACAGATCAATTTGGCACCAAAGCACTAGTTTGTGTATTCTTTAAGGCGAACGATAACAAGCTCTCATTTTGTCACTGCCGCCTGGGGCAGTTTCCTCATTTAAATGTTCTTGCTAAAGGCAGAGTAATACGGTGGGACTGTTAGGAGTACTACCAATATTTACTGTTTTGTCTCTTTAAATAAAAAAATTTTGAGTGTCATTAGTTCCATCTTTAACTATACCGCTGGATTAAAAAAATTGTGTCACTCCTTGTTGTAAAGGACTAATTTCATCATTAGCTATTTTTTCCTATTTTAAAATTTTGTGTAATCGATTCATTACTTCATCATTGACTGTTTCCTGTGTGCTTTAAAATTTAATGCGATGGATTATTAAGAGAATCATTAACTTCAAAATTTTATGTGATCGGTTAACAAGATTCTTTTTAAAACTTCCTGGCAGATTAAAACTGTGTGCCGGACCGAGACTCGAACTCGGGACCTTTGCCTTTCGCGGGCATGCGCTCTACCAACTTTTTTAAAATCTCATTTTGATCGTTTTCGTTCGTTGCATCAGCACGGGGCGGACGTCGTAAGACGCCTGTTTAAATTCGTCGTTGATCGATTAACTCAAGACGGTAGCTAACCCTCTGGCTGAATACGCTGAGCTACCATACCGGCACAATTGAGCTACTCAAGCACGACTCACGATCCGTCCTCACAAACTTCAATTCTGCCAGTACTTTGTCTCCTACTTTCCAAAATTCACAGAAGCTCTTCTGTGAACGTTGCAGAACTAGCACTCCTGGAAGAAAGGATATTGCGGAGACATGGCTTTGCCACAGCCTGGGGGATGTTTCCAGAATGAGATTTTCACTCTGCAGCGGAGTGTGCGCTGATATGAAACTTTCTGGCAGAATAAAACTGTGTTGGCAGAGCACTTGCCCGCGAAAGGCAAAGGTCCCGAGTTCGACTCTCGGTCTGGCAGACAGTTTTAATCTGCCACAAATCTGCTGTCACAAATCTGCTGGCACAAAGGCTAGGCCCGCAGCTCGTGGCCGTGCGGTAGCGTTCTCGCTTCCCGCGCCCGGGTTCCCGGGTTCGATTCCCGGCGGGGTCAGGGATTTTCTCTGCCTCGTGATGACTGGGTGTTGTGTGCTGTCCTTAGGTTAGTTAGGTTTAAGTAGTTCTAAGTTCTAGGGGACTGATGACATCAGATGTTAAGTCCCATAGTGCTTAGAGCCATTAGAGCCAGGCAGTGGACGGAGAGCTATCTCACAGAGGAAAAGACAGCATTGCTTAAAGAGGCCTTTAAATAAGATAAAGAATCAAGCTAGGTGTCGCTTTGCCGAAGCTAGCGTCTGAATCTCTATTACCTCAGGAGGGATGCCACAAACTAACATACGGTTTTTTCAGAATACAGAATTCTGGTTGGTTCGTACTCTTATTTTCCATGAATAATACACTATCTCGTCCGTGCCTACGTGTTGAGAGTCCAATAGATCTGTTTCGAAATTGTACCACTGAGTGGAAGAGGTCTTCCTCCCTCCCTCCCCCCCCCCATACACACACACACCTGGGCCTTTGTCCCCCCCCCCCCTCCCGGTTCTGTTGGTTAGACATACGCAGGAAGAGACTGTTTAACATTCTTACTTGAGTTTTATTGGATGGGACTCGCAATGTCCGCCCGACTGGCTGTGAGTTTCCAGCTCTGAAAGGGGCAGCAAAGTTTAAGGGTGTTCAGGAGTATACTTGATGCTAGGAGATGGAGGAGTAAAGAATAAAGCTGCTGGGAGATGGTGGGGTAAATATTTGCAAGTGCACTCCCGTCAGGAGCAAGTTATTTCATCCGAATACTTCACAGCCAATTAGTTTATTTCAATACGTACTTTGGAGAGCTCACTGCTGTTCAGTTCTATTTTTCTGCGTTCTTCCTGCAATTTTCTAAACAAGCTTAAAATCACTAGTCGTATTCGTGAATTATTCGCATAATTTTCCTTTATTCGTTTGTATCCATCTGTGAGAAGGTTAGAATTCATCATTACAACCCCTTGTCCACGTACTGAATGTTTATTTTTCTATCTCAGTGGGTAAATCCTGTGTTTTGTTTTTTGACAGTGAAACTGAACTGTTATAGTGACCACTTATTTCTGTTGTAGATTAGATGATCCTTCCTTTCATTAACTTGTCTATGAGCGTGGCGTTGTAGCCATATTACCACCCTATTAATTATTATTCAGTAATACATCTTCGTTGCACAACTTATTATTTACTTTAATTAATGTGCATGATCATATGGGATGCTTCCCTTCTTTGTAGATCACCAAAGGTAGCATGATGGATAAATGAAAAACACCACAACCGCTAAACCCGAATTCTATCGGATTGCCACGGGGTACGGCGTGATTCATCGCTCCAAATTACTCGTTTCTAGTCATCCACAGGCCAGTGGCGTCACCCTTTACATAATCTCGAGTTTCCCTTAACACTGACTACAGAAATGTGGGTCATATGAGGAGCACTCGTGGTGTAGGGGTAGAATTTTTTATTAGTAATCAAAACGACCTCGGCCTCGGGTCTGAACCAAGCCACCAATTAAATCTTGAATAAAACTCATCAGCATTGGATGCCGAAGACTTCTGGTGTGAGTTGTCACCCTCATTCTGCCAACGAGCTTGTCGAAGTGGTTGGAGGAGCGGACAGAGGTTCAGGATGCTCTCTTGAACTTGGGGTGGAAGAATCAGCATCGATTAACAGCATGAGAATGCAGAAGGCAATAAAAGAAACTAAATTAAAGACACATAATGTATATCCACAGGACATGTGGTCCGTAATTAAGAAATGTCATGATGATCTCTCGATTAGAGAATAGCCCGCATTTGGATCTCCAGGAGGCGACTGCCAAGAGGGAGCTAACATCCTAAAGATGTTCGGGCTCACATGTGGTTCCTCTTTTTCGAAATGCCTTGACACAAACTCGTTAGGGGTTGAACCGCACGTGTCGCATTACACGCCCTAAATTAGACACTTGTGACCCTTTGGTTAAGTTATTTGGCTGTTGGAAAATTTGCAAAATTGTATGAAACATACAAAGTAAATATAACATATAACAACAGTGATAATAGTATACGCCGGCCGCGGTGATCTAGCGGTTCTAGGCGCTCAGTCCGGAACCGTGCGACTGCTACGGTCGCAGGTTCGAATCCTGCCTCGGGCATGGATGTGTGTGATGTCCTTGGGTTAGTTAGGTTTAAGTAGTTCTAAGTTCTAGGGGACTGATGACCACAGATGTTAAGTCCCATAGTGCTCAGAGCCATTTGAACCATTTTTTTTTGATAATAGTATCGGGAGCTAAATTAATGACCCATAAGTGATGTAGGCCACGCAGTTCCGATTTGGTTAGAATAATGTTTATTCAGAAACGAAACTAATAGCGAAAGTGGTCGTATTTAGATTACTGTTACACTCGATTGTATATCCATCTGACACAGTTCGATCAATTAGAATCTCATCGCGAAATAAAAGTCCAATACTCCACCTCATTAACTACACGAAAAGTTAGAGTTCACACCAGGTTCGCGGCTGCTCACCGCTCAGAGACTTAAGTCCCACGATACCACACAAAGGGCCGCCAGCTGTGGCCGAGCGGTTCTAGGCGCTTCAGTCTGGAACCACGCGACCACTACGGTCGCAGGTTCTAATCCTGCCTCGGGCATGGATGTGAGTGATGTCCTTAGGTTAGTTAGGTTTAAGTAGTTCTAAGTTCTAGGGGACTGATGACCTCAGATGTTAAGTCCCATAGTGCTCAGAGCCATTTGAACCATTTGAACCCCATCTCGTGGCGAATCTGCGCTCTCTGTGTCACACTTTTCTGGACGACAGGATTCGTTTCACAATTTCTGAAAGGCTGTCTCTTTCGGTCATATACTTAAATGAGAGCGAAATGCTCGTTAACTCACACCATGAGAAACAGGTTGAATAATCAATGAAAGGATAACGTTTTACAAGTCGGGGCGTGGAATGTCAGAAGCCTGAACATGGTAGGAAAGCTAGAAAACCTGAAAAGGGAAATGCAAAGGGTCAATATACAGTAGATACAGTGGGAGCCAGTGAAGTGAATGGAAAGAAGGCTAGAATTTCTTGTCAGATGAGTCTATAGTAATATCAACGGCAGCAGCAAATGGTATAAGGAATAGGAATAGGAATAGCAAGGCAGGGCAAAGAATGCGCTGATGACATTGCTATCCGCAGTGAAAGTGAAGAGGAATTGCATCTGCTGAATGAAATGAAGAGTCTATTGAGAATAGAATGTGGATTGAGAGTAAATAGAAGAACATACGAAAATAATGAGAAGAGGCGGAAATGAGAACAGCGAGAAACTTAACATAAAGTGTGACAGTCACGAATTAGATGTAATCATGGAACTTTGCACCATAAGCACCAACAGAAACCATGAGGGACGGAGCAAGGAGGACATAAAAGGCAGACTGGCACTGAGAAAAAGGGCATTCATGGCCGAGAGAAATCTACTTGTATCAAACATAGGCCTTAATTTGAGGAAGAAATTTCTGAGAATGTACGTTTGGAACACATCATTGTATGGTAGTGAAACATGGACTGTGGGAAAACCGGAACAGAAGAGAGTCGAAGCATTTGAGATGTAGTGTTACAGACGAATGTTGAAAATTTGGTGGACCGATAAGGTAAGGAATGAGGAGGATCTGCGTCGAATCGGAGAGGAAAGAAGTGTATGGAAAACACTGACAAGAAGAAGGGAGAGGATGGAAGGACATCTGTTAGGTACTAGAGGGAGCTGTGGAGGGTAAAAACTGTAGAGGAAGACAGAGATAGGAATACATCGAGCAAATAATTGAGGACGTAGGTAGGAAGTGCTACTCTGAGACGAATAGGTTGTCACAGCGGAGGAATTCGTGGGGGGGGGGGGGGGGTCGCATCAAACCAGTCAGAAGGCTCAAAACAACAATGAGGAGCTGCTCAGACATTCTTCTTAACTCCCTAGGCAGCTTCATTATGCTAGCTGCACTGCTGGTATCATGTTGTAGCTGACGAATGACTGTTTACGCTGATTTCATGCGATTTTTTACAACCGCCCTCTTCTATGCTCTGCTTTCCCTAAGGTTATTAGTTTCATACTTAACCACTGATTCTCGAAGCGACAGAGATGTGAAATTAAGCAAACTGTTCATCATACGAACAATAGAATGA
Source organism: Schistocerca nitens (assembly GCF_023898315.1). Lineage (NCBI taxonomy): Eukaryota > Metazoa > Arthropoda > Insecta > Orthoptera > Acrididae > Schistocerca > Schistocerca nitens. Next base: position 276,968,771 of record NC_064618.1, on the reverse strand, counting down.
CACATGCCGAAATAAGTTATCATGGGACAGAAAAGCAACTAAATATGCTCAGCAGAGAAAAGACTGGTTACACTCGTTCTAAGCGCACTCCATTCGTGACTGTGACAGAAAAGGAAGTGACACTGGCACACAAAGTACCCTCCACCACACACCATGAGATAACTTGTGGCGTGTAGATGCAGATGTACAGTGTAGGCGGGAAGTAGCTGCCTGTTGAAAGATGTTTGTAACTTTGCTAATACTTAACCGAGGTTCAGCAAACAAAAACATTTGATTGTTATACACTGCTAAAATTCTACAAAAGCACCATCTTAAACTATCACTTTCCATAGACGAATGATTTTGTTTGCGACAGACTTCTGCAGATATTCAGCGCTTTGTTTCCAAGAACTTCGCGATTTCGCTTTCCCAACTCATCAAGAGTTTCTGATTTTGTGCGATAACCTTCCACTTTTGTACAGCCTCAGGAGGAAAAGCTGCAGAGCGTTAGGTCCGAAATCCTTGGTGGACGCTCAACGGAGCCACGACCTCCAAAACAGCGTCCTGGAAAATGGGTTTCTGGTCACGTACGGAAAGGCTTTTTGAAGTTAGGTGAGCGCCATCTGTCATAAAGATTAGGTCGTTGTAATTTTTCCACGCGGATGCAATACAGAAAATATAATCAACCATATCAAGTCCTGTTTAGTGTTCTTTGTGTCCCGAATGAGAAATGGACCCACAAATTTCGTGGATGTTATGCCACGCCACACTGCGACCTTTCGGCGATGTTGGCTTTTTTCAGCAACCTCCCGCAAGTCATTTTCTGTTTTAACAAACTTCCAAAGCTGAAACTCAGAATCATCTGACCACAGAATATGATCGAAAACATCAGACAAATTTTCATACCAAGCTTCCGTTTTCTGCCCATATTCCAACCGAAGATCACAGTCTTCTGGGTTAAACCATACTTCTCTTCGTGATCTGCTGAACCACTCGCATGTATTCACTATCCTGTATGTTGACAGGCGACAGCGTCTCCTCAGATGTGACACACAGCCTATGTGCATCTGCTTCGGATAGCATTTCCTTATGGTCTTTCCTTCTACGAGACCCGTTCACATTTCTCCACTATCTCCGTACGTGTGCTGTGGACTGCGTAGCGGAATGCAAGCTGGTTCCGACCACTCGAGGATAGACGTTGCGCTAAGGCCCGCCACTGATACCTGCAATAGCGTAAATGTAATAAATTCTACCATTCTAAGGAATGAAATGTTTTTTGTTCCTTGAAAACTGGTTAAGTTTTAATAAAGTTATGAACAATTTTCAGTAGGGTTAGACTGTTAGGGAAAGTGTGGCGTATGTAAACGTAAAATATCGACGCTTGAAATTATGTGAGCTCTCTGTATTTAGAGAACGTAACATCGAAACTCGTGCATGCCATATACAAAGGATTCTTCGAAAAGCCCGGAGTTTTTAATCGCTTAGAATCTTTTTGTTTGTCGGTTACCACATTGTTGTTAATCTTTACGTTACGGATTCCATAAAATTTCGATTGTTACTTCAGCGTGACTGTCTCTCATTTCTTTTTTGTGTTTCTAACCATGGAGCAGTTTATTACTGCAATAGTGAAAACACCTTATCAGACCGGAGAAAATTATACAGCAGCTGTGAAACGTCTTCGCTCGATTCTAGGGCGCACTGAAGCACCAAATGAAGCAATAGTTAGCAGTGTTATTGTAAGGTTCAATCAGACGGGGTCAACAGTGAATATTAAGAGTTCTGAGAAGCCTTGTTTTGGTGAAACTGTGCAATATACTACGGTCGTTCGCGATAGTGCGCCTGTTAGATCCGTGAAGACGATTCTTTGCCTTTCCAAGGAATTGGGCGTAGGATGTTCTTCTGTACGGGGAATTTCTCCTCTGTGATTTGCATTAGCACCCTCACAGAATTCACTTAGCGCAGCAGCTAAAAGAAGCCGATCATGAGAGGAGGCGACCTTCTGTTGATTGGATCTGAGGAGAGTATGGTTTTGCGAGGAACATCTTCTATAGTGATGAGGCGCACTCCCACTTAAATAGATTAGTAAATTCACTGAATTGCTGTATCTGGGTGTCATAAAATCCATTAATGTTTCAAGGGAAAATACATCCATTGCGAGTGAAAGTTTTTTTGGCTTTTGGGTAGGTGACGTCATCGGCCTTTATTCTCTCTTTGGAAACAGCTGCCGTGTGATAAAAAGGGATTTTTTGCGGCCTCATTGCAGAGGAACGCGAGCTGAGGAGTTATGATTTTAGCAGAATGGTGCCATCTGTCACTTTCCCATCGAAACAACTGAATTGCTCCTGACTGGTATGTCCGCAGATCGTGGTCTCGCGGTCGCATTCTCGCTTCCAGAGCAAGAGGTCTCGGGTTCGATTCCCGGCGGGGTCAGAGATTTTTCAGCTGCCTCGAGATTAGTGGACGTTTATGTTATCCGCATCCTTCCGTCATCGTTCATGAAGGTGGCGAGAATGGACTGAGCAAAGGTTGGGAATTTGTAAGGACGCTGATAATCGCGCACTTAAGCGCCCCACAAACCAAACATCATCATCCTGAGTGGTTTCCGGATCGCCTCATCTCGTGTAATAGTGACTAACAATGGTCAACCCCTTGCGATATTTTCTTTGGTGTTATCTTAAATTACCTGAAATAACCGCGAGTTGGAGGAGGAAAATGGACTTTTTGTTGGCAAAATGCAAATGGAGTCTTCTCAGGAAGTCAAAGCAAATTTCATGGACAGAGTTTTTAAATACCAGCGTGGAGGACATATGCCACACATCATTTTTCGTACCTGAAATGGGAAGGTGTGATGAAAATGTTTACGTACTTTGATAATGCTTTTACAAAAAAAAATCTTCACGATTTGGTGTATCAAAACCGGTGCGTTTACTGAAGGGCCATAAGACTAAGAATTCCGTTTCTGCTGTCCTGAAGAAAGCGTCTTGAGCGACAAGAGACCGCGAGACGCGTGTCCGTTCCATCAATTGGGCCAGCTTACAAGGGACGCCAAGCAGGGATTACTTAAGTGGCTGGCTATTTGTCGCCCTGCACGCAGCTGCGGCTGAAGCACAATTAGGACGAACGCGATCTCTGCTGGAAGAGGGCGGTGGGTGGGGAGGCCTGACGTATCGATAATCCGTCCCAATCCCCCTCCCACGGGTGCACCGCGCAGCAGGCCCAATTTCCTGCTCTGCAGAGCGCCTCGGGGTAAAGGGGGAGGGGCTGGAGGCGGCTCTGGGGAGGGGTGTGGTACGGCATGGTGTGCTATGGGATGTTGACGGCGGCTGGCCACTATCGGAGCGTGAAGCGCGCCCGTCCCAAGCTGCCACTGTTCCACGCCGATCTTAATGACAATCTGAGCACGGGCCGAGAGGCGCTCTTACTGCCACCCTTCTCTCTGTTCCTGTCATTTGGTGTGCTCCTGTGCATGGGACTACTCTATGGCGACAACGGTCTCAGGTCACCAGTTTCCCTCTCAACACTTGTAAAAGTAGGACCAAAAATATATGATTGCATAGCACGACTAACAACTAATTTGAGTCAGAAACAGTCTCAGGTCACCGGCTGTCCACACAATAATTGTAAAAGTATGACTAAAAACTCATTTGAACGACAAGATGCCGGCCGCAGTGGCCGAGCGGTTCTAGGCGCTACCGTCTGGAACCGCGCGGCCGCTACTGCCGCAGGTTCGAATCCTGCCTCTGGCATGGATGTGTGTGATGTCCTTAGGTTAGTTAGGTTTAAGTAGTTCTAAGTTCTAGGGGACTGATGACCTCAGACGTTAAGTCCCATAGTGCTCAGAGCCATTTGAACTATTTTTTGAACGACAAGATGTGTGAACTCATTCTTCAAAGCAGCATTATATTTTAGGCAATCAGTCCACTATCAGTTGGTCCTGATCTTACAGTGTCATGTACAGTGTGCTAGCTTGAAAGAGGAGGAGGGCCATACCCAAACCAAATCAACCACTGGTCTGACAAAAAAAAAATCAGCCTCTGAGTAGTGTTTAGGTATTTTAACACGCACGGTTAGGTAAATACAGGGTCGGTCACCAACATTCGCTTCATAAGTACGATACACGAACACAGGAAGTAGGAAAACACACAGAACGGAGTTTATATGATTCACAGACAGACAGCGCTGGTGACTTCCCTCGCTGCTGAACTGCAGTGGTGACAGTAAGGGCGTCCAGACATGAAGAGAAAACAAAATAAACCAACCAAATAAAAAAGGGACCCCTTAAGATTGAATAAAAGATAGGAAAGGGAGGGGTCCGCTTCAGTTGCATTAGAATAACTTTTTATGTAGCGACCGTTTTGCAAACTCCGTCTCATCGTCAGTCCACTGCAGTTTTATTGGAACCAGGTACTGTTATACAATACAAAGTATGCATGAGAAATTCAGTCCTAAAACTTCAAAAGTTGCAGTTCAACAGGTTTTTCTTGTCGCAGTACCTTAAACACACGAATGTAAACCGCGTAGCCTGACTTTCATAATAATCGAGAGACTTTGTAACGTCCCCTTAGAAAAATTATAAATGACTGTGCTGATAAACCTCTTAAGTTATTTGATTTTCAAACAGTTGAGAAAAACTGAACGTACTCAGACATTTATCTCTTTACTTATTCTGATCAACACTAAACTGACACACAACATTTTTAGCGCAACGCTATTTCACTTTCAATAATCCCTACAAAAGAATGGCCCTGACTAACAATAACCTGTACCTTTCATGAATCACTCTACTGAAGGCACTAACTACTGATAGGCACAGTTAGCAAATGAAAGATTTTGATGCAGAACAAACAATTTATTTACCTTAGTAGTGTTCAAAAGTCATTATATCTATGAATATTAGTTCATGACATCCAGTCTTACAAATTTCCTTTTTCTGACGGACACACGTCCAGATCGTCCGCTCTCAAAACTCTGCCATCTCTCTCCCCACATCCACCACTGCTGGCGGCTCACCTCCAACTGCACAACGCTACGCGCTGTTCACATCCAACTGCCCAACACTACAATAGCGAATATTCCAACAATGCCAACCAGCCACAGATTGCACACACGCACAGTCAGTGATTTGCATACAGAGCCCTACGTGGCGTTACCAACATAAAAATCTAAACAGCCTACTTATAACTGTACAATAAATGTTTACATACAATATTAATACATCACAAATTACGAGGTTACTGTCCTGTCCTCTGTATGAGCCGTTTTGAAAGAAAACACCGCCGACGTTACTATAGATGTGATATGCAGTACTCTGTTGCTGGACTGATACATCTCATGTACCAATCGTAATTTGATTTTTAATCGTTACTATCCGAACTTAGTTACCGTTGCATGCTAAAATACTTAACGATTGTAATGAATAACATCAGTGATTGCCAGAAACACGATCTACTACTACACTAACTCCTTCTTTTAGCGGTCGAGGTATTTCATGTAATTTTCTCTGTAACTCAGTTGAGTGCATGATGAGCCAAGCCAGACAAGCCTGACCAGTGATCCAATGTTGGGCTCGATCCGCCTGGTGGCTGCGGGCCTGCCGTTTCAAAGAACAGAGAAAGCCGTACGGATCACTGGAGATAGATACAGGACGCCTAACCTGTCATTTTGAGTGCTGGCTACGGCCTAGCGTCTTTCTGCAAGTTTCGCATAATGCTTCGAATGATGTTGATCCACAACTGCATTCACAGACACAGTTAGTGTGGCATAACAAGTGGAGACTAGTTTTTACTAGGAGGGACATCTGGGTAAAACGAACTTCAGAGGGATTTTGTTTTGTGCCGAGCCGACCGCTGGTGGCCGAGCGGTTCTAGTCGCTTCAGTCCGGAACCGCGCGACTGCTACGGTCGCAGGTTCGAATCCTGCCTCGGGCATGGGTGTGTGTGATGTCCTTAGGTTAGTTAGGTTTAAGTACTTTTAAGTTCTAAGGGAGTGATGAACTCAGATGTTAAGCCCCTTAGTGCTCAGAGCCAGCCATTTTTGCGCCGAGGATTCACCGTCTGGAAATGCTATGCCTGGAGCTTTCAGTGCAGCTGTGAGAAGTGGCTGGCCTGCTTTGTGGACGGAAATTCTCTTTGAAGAAGACAGGCCAACTTGCTGTCTTCACATTGCGCGTGGTGTAAGGTGTACGCATTTTGTAAGTCTGTAGCACAGTTTTCATTTCTTATGAACATCCGGCTAAATAGCTCATTGAGGCATAAGGGACCAATGGTGACACATCAGGAGGGTAGCAATTGCTTATCTAGGATTTGTCTACTTTTATAGTCTACTTCTTCAGATGGTCTTGCTAGGGTGGGTAGGATATGTGCATGCTCTGTGCAGTTCCAGTAGGAGCGGACCGCAGCTCTCGAACTGCTGAGTGCGCTTTTGTCCGCGGTCAATCACCTTCAGGGTGCTGCCTTAGAGTGTAGTGGTGGCCGAGAATCTGGAGCGTCGCAGGTGACGTTTGTTTCGCCAACGGGCTCTGCTACCGAGGCACCTCCTAGATTACCCGACGCGGTGGATGCTTCCTCACCGCAGAGTGAGTGGCGGGTCGGTAACGCAGAAATTGGTCGTCTGGCTTCGCTCATTCACCCTGTGGGTGGACATGTGGCTGCTCCTTCAACAAGGTCTGAGCAGGTACACGGGCGTAGGGTTTATTAGTAATCAGCCGCGTTATGGAGCCCCTTAGGCAGATAACGTACAGGGCTGTAAAGAAAGCCACTGTCCACTCGCTGTGTCTGCCGGGAGGTTCTCATCCGAGAAGTGGGGGCTGCCTTGCCTACGGCTATCGAGTGCACAAGGTGCAATCCTCTGCAAGTTGTGGAAATGGTGAAGGCTGCTGACCTCACGTGTGGGGTGCGAGCAGAGCTCACAATTTACAGAATTGTTCCGAGAGTAGGTAGGGGTCCTTTGGTTTGCATGAAAAAAAGGATTCGTCGACTCTGTGACGGCCTTGGCTGCAGATTTATAGACCTACGTTATCCGTTCGAGATTTCTAGGACTCTCCTTGAAAGGTCAGGGGTGCACTAGACAAAGGAAACAGCTATTAGGCTAGCGGTAGTTTGAGGTACTCTGATTAAAACTCGCCAGTTTATAAGCAGCAAGAGAAGTCCGTGCTCAGAGTGTTTGATGTCCTGAAGGAGCACTCTGTGAACCGCATTCTGGCTCTGGGGCACCCAGAGGCCACTGGCATGCGCATCGGTTGGCCGCCATATTCTCCGGGTCTGAACACATGCGACTTCTTTTTGTTGGGCTTTATTAAGGAAAAAGGTGTACATCAATAACCTGAAAATCATTGCTGAGCGAAAACAGCCATTCAGGAGGTCATCGACACTTAGCAGAATTTCGCTATTCGTCTGCGCCACTTCATCGTCAATGATGGCAGGCATGTCAACCATGTCATAACCTGAATCCAAATATCTGTCGTGACGTTTACATGTTGAATAAAGTGTGGGCACGCCGTAGTTCGTAACTAATTTACGTTTATTTTCATGCAGTTCAATAATTGTCACCATATATCTGGGCGTAACGTTACAAAGCGATATGAAATGAAACTACCATGTGAGTATTGTGGTAGGAAAGGTGAATAGTCGACTGTGGTTTATTGAGAGAATTGTTGGAAAGTATGGGTCATGGGTAAGGAGACCGTATTTATGCAAGGTCTCGTTTAAGCTCTTATAAAGTTGTCATACAAACGTCTATTTGCATTCATCAATTCAATGAAACTCATGTCCCACATAAGAGCAGTTTGCAACCCTCCACTAACAACGAATGAACTAATCAATAAATGCGTTGCTTAGTCGGCCTCCGTAAGGTCGCGAGGATCTCGCACTTTTCTTCGTGGGGGCCGAGTTTATTCTCGCAGACCATTTGCGGCCATTGCACTTGCGGAACCGCTTATAATTAGAACAATTTCTTCCCTTTCCGAATAAGGGAAATGTCATCGCTCACTGCGAGTCATGAACAAAATTCCACTTGATGTGGCGAAAGTTGGTTACCTTATTCGGAATAGGTGACAAATGGTTCAAATGGCTCTGAGCACTATGGGACTTAACTTCTAAGGTCATCAGTCCCCTAGAACTTAGAACCACTTAAACCTAACTAACCTAAGGACATCACACACATCCATGCCCGAGGCAGGATTCGAACCTGCGACAGTAGCGGTCGCGCGGCTCCAGACTGTAGCGCCAAGAACCGCTCGGCCACCCCGGCCGGCCGGAATAGGTGACAGAGAGTTTGGATTAAATAACTGTCGCCTATTCACTAAATTAATTTGCCGAGGAATTTTCCACTATCTGTAAAGAAAAGTTCTTAAACAAAAGGCACCGCTCATAGTGGACGTCCCAGGTAGGTGATCATAATGTTGTGGCTGATTAGCGTGCACGCGCGGAGCAGCGCTGATTCACCCAGACCATGTTCTTTTAGGATGTTCTGCTCACTTCAGTTGTTCTGAGTATCGCCTCTGTTGCACCTTCCGTGTGATTCTTTTGCCTTGTTACGCGTGGAATCATGAGACTCTTATTTTCGCTATTGTTCAGAGGTTTATGAATAAAGCCATATTTGTGTTACATGGATCGGTTTCGTGTATTAACTGGTTACTACACGATTGGCGATGCGTTTCGAACGGTTCCCGCTTGTACAGTTTCATCAGGTTTAGTTATATTGGACGCCGTGCTGCCCGCCGTGATCTGCTTACTTCTGCAGTGACCATTTTATGGCTTCCATTAACAGACAGTGTACCGTTCCACCGGTCTATCCATCTCTCGTGGATTCCATGTTAGGGGTATCTGTTACTGTGTCAGCTCGTCCATTTTCAAGAATCGGCAGCTCTTACTTTTGATCACAGGTGTATAACTACTATCGCAAACAAATGCATGTCATAGCGGCGTGAGTTGAATACTATCGATGTCGCAAGAAACCAAACGAGACATACAGTGCCTGGGCAGCCGAACTCCACCGCCTTATCCGTAAGCATCACATCTTTACTAATGCCCTTAACGTCTCTTACGCAGACGCTGTGTGCGACGCAATTATCTGTTTAGCTCCGGACATGGGAGTGCGCCAGAAGGCTTTACTCTGTGGAAATCCCCCGTGAAGTTTCACGGGCAGCGGGTGACCCAATTGAAGCGTGGGGCGATGTGGCAATAGTGTCACAAGATGTGTCCACTAGGACGACAGATAGCCTGCACGAGGGAGCGACAGTGGCGACAGTAATCGTGTGGACACAGCGCCGTGCACACCAAGGCCGTCTGAGCAGCGACGACCGCTACAGCGTTCCGTCTTGTTCTCCTTGTTTTGTCCAGCACGTAGGTTCGCCGCGTCCTAAGCGCTGGGCTACTTGTAAAGCTCGCCAGAAGAAAGGCCACATCGCCTACGTGTGTCGTTCGCCGAAGGTTGCCCAGGATATGGACATGGGCCTAAACTGCATGACTCCAATGTTTGCGACTTGTCCCAGGCTGTTTATCGAAGTAAGGGTTTTTTGCCACAACTTCGGCTACGAGTCAACAGTCACGTTACTGAATTCTCAGATCTATTTCAGTTTATCCTGGCCGACGTTGTCACCGGTTACACGGAAACTGGTCAGTTATAACAAACAGAACATTGCTCTTTTAGGACAATTTATGGTATGTCACTGGTTCGTTTGCCCGCATCTCGTGGTCGTGCGGTAGCGTTCTCGCTTCCCACGCCCGGGTTCCCAGGTTCGATTCCCGGCGGGGTCAGGGATTTTCTCTGCCTCATGATGGCTGGGTGTTGTGTGGTGTCCTTAGGTTAGTTAGGTTTAAGTAGTTCTAAGTTCTAGGGGACTGATGACCATAGATGTTAAGTCCCATAGTGCTCAGAGCCATTTTGAACTGGTTCGTTCCAATACATTTTTGGCGGTTGCTGATGCCGCTGTTGAGAACTGGTTTGGGATGGAACGCATTTCAGGCATTTGGATTTTCTATTACTGAGACGCCCGCTAAGCACGCTGGACAGAACAGGTGATTAGAAATGTGGAAAGGGCCAAATAAGGTGCCGGTCAGGTTCACTCAAAATTGAAATTTATTGTAATTTAATTACACATTTACAACCAAAGCGGCACATAGCCGAACCTTTACCAAACGCAACTCTTTCACGGCTGAAGGCATCCAAAAGAGAAATCTTAAAAATCAACAAGATAAAAATTCAGTTAAAATAGGAAATAAAATAATTAAAAAAACACACACAGCTAGGTGAAAAGCCACAAGGCAAAGTAGATAGAACAAATGGCTGAAAGCCACAATTAAGTTTCAAAATTTTAAAATATATTACCATAATCTTTTAAAGGCAGAAGGCCACAGTGTTTAAGATTGAAAGATAATTTTAAGAATAAGTTGCAACGCTGAAAGCCGGCAGTTAATTTACCAAAATTAAAAAAATATAACCATAAGGCTTAAATTTTAAGTAGGTGAAAGCAGATAATTAAACACCGGTGGGGAAGACAATAAAGACAACGGCACTCATAAGTCTCCAGGGAGGTCGGTCTGCCCTCGTTCATTTAGGTGAGACAGGTGGTGAGCCCAACTACACTTGATCCATCAGAATCCAACCAGGGGACAGCCACGAACCGACCGACACAACGACTTGCTTGCTATCATTAAGTACATGAGAACTCAAACACAAAAGGTTTCGAACGTGATGTATTAGCTGTCAAAATTACACACCATGTTGGACAGCGGCAACAGGTGAGGAAAGGACGCTGCCTGAAATTACGTTAGTGGCCAGGGCAGGTAGCCGGAACACTAACGGCCACAAGGCAGAAAATTCCGCTGGTACACTTGCATTTGAAATACGGTAATATAGTTAACTTCAGCCAAAAGAACACTGCCTGAATTCATGTCAGTGGCCAGGACAGGTAACCAGAACACTAACGACCACAAGACATAAAATTCCGCTTGTGCACTCGAATTGTAGTCAACCAATATAGTTAATTGCACCGCATGGCAGATAAATTTCAGCAATAGAAACACTCTGTGTTGCTCACAGGAAAACCTCCCCAACAGCAAACCACCGAAACGAAATACCACAACATGAATGGACGTGGTTTGGGTAGTTGTAACCATTACCCAACTTTTACGTCCTGGGTCGGTGAACCACGAAGTTCACAGCAATCGGGCAGCTCTATACATGCTCCGACACTGCGCAGGGACCGCCAGCGGACCCAGCCTACTGCACCGTGCGAAGGTAACTTCCCTTGTCGTCAGCAACCGACCGACTCCTGCTGGTGCGTCCGCGACTGCTGCTCCGTCGCGACTGCACCGCTGGTCCGTCTCCCACTCACTTCCAGACACACGACGGCGGAAATACTGGCTCGGACCCAACCATGCTGAGGAAACGTGCCCACTGGCTAAAGGACATCCCTGTTCCAAAAGATGGTAACTGAAGGGGTTCAGAAGCGCTCGGAGAACCAGTTACACGTCGCCCGATGAGACGACCAACCTCTCAGAGACAGTATGCCGACAACATTTAAAATAACTTGTCAAAGGAAATCACGCCAACTACAAACACAACCTGACAAACACTTGCACGAAGACCTGAAAAATAGCCAACAGTTGCTAAGCACGCACAGTAACTAAGCACGGACGAAGACAAATCGGGAGTCGATGCACACACACACACACACACACACACACACACACAGCCGACTCATGAACGATCGGCGAGCCAAAACGCGTCGTCCGGTAGGACGACCGACCGATAATCCACCAAGACCGTGGACCGGCTCAAGTGATGCGTGGCAGCAATAGTTGGGAGAGCCATGTCGACGCAGACCTCACAGCTCCAACCCGACTGCACTAAAGCCGCATTGCAACTTCCCGACTGGCAGATCCGGACTGCGCTCCAGACGCGTTCCAACTGACTGGCAGACCCGAACTCTCAACCCGAAATCCTTTTCGACAGACAACGACTGGGAAGTAATAGAAGTCGAGCAATGATACTACGAGAGTGAATATATCGATAAGTGCTGCTAGCGCCGGTCATGGTCAGGCAAAGCAGCAACTCAGTGACAGTAGTAATTCAAATTAGCGTAGTGAGGTGGAAGTACGTTAAAAACAGGGTGTAAAATACATGATGGCGGGTACACTAGCCACGCTCGGCTCAATCACCGGTGCAGTTAATCTTGTGTCAGAATAGCTATCATATTCTCAACTGGAAATTTCGGACATGTTTTCCAAAGGTATATGGCGTGCTATGAATGTTTCTGCTCATATTTCTTTGAGATTTACGGCTTGGCCTCGTTTTTGTCGTGTGCATCCTATTCCTACCGCTCTGAAATATGAAGTGAAAGCATAGTTAGACAGACTTCAGCCTCTAGTGGTGGTGCAACCTGTTATGGCTAGTGAATGGTCGAATCCTCTGGCTGTAGGCCGGAAGCCGGAACTTGACCTCCGTGGCATTTTCATTGCTGCTGTTAATGTGCCGTCGATCGCGGACAGGTATCCTCTCTCACGCCAGGAGGAACTGTCGCCGAAAGTATCGAGTGGCCGGTATTTCCTTACGATTTGTCTAAAGCGTACCTGCAGGTTTCTGTGGGTGAAGAGTCTCGGCGAGTTCTGGTTTTGAATACTCCTTTTGGTCTCTACCAATATTTGCCCCTTTCTTTTGGCGTGGCTAGACGACATATCATTTTCCAACGATTTTAGAGCAATTGAATATGCCTATACCGATCTGCATTAACTATATGCATGATATTGTTGTCACAAGCTCCACAAGGCCGATCACTTGAAGAACTTGCACATTTGGTTTCTGTCGTACAGTCCGCAGGGCTCGCGAAATCTGTTTTTCTAGCCCTCTATTGTTAATTTGGAGTTCGAGGTCTCGCGGGATGGGTTTCGCCCTCCTCCAGGCCACATCATCGCTGTTACGTCTATGCCTCATCTCTTGTCCTCGAAGGAGCTTCCGGCCTTCCTAGGGGAAATAGCCTACTACCATAAATTCCTATTGGGGGTGGTCACATTGACCCACCTGTTGCATGCGTTGTGCAAGAACATACCGTTTTGCTGGAGCCTGGACTATGAACGTCGCCTCGGCGCCTCGTTTACCTACGTCCTCTCCGGACCAGCATATAATTTTGGTCACTGACGCCTCACAGTAGGGCCTCTGCGCGATCCTAGTGCACCACATGTTGACGGCTCTGAACGACTTGGTGCTTTCGCCTCTAATCTCTCAGCAGCATCATTCTCAGGTGGAAAAAGAGGCTCTTGTCAATGCTCTCCAGAAAATTCGTTTTTTTTTAACACCTCCGTGTTTCCCTTCTTTAATCCTCACACTTCCTTGCCTTACAGCGCAGCAAACCGCCTACAAAGGTGGGTGCTGTTTTTGTCTCACTACAGTTACAAAATCCAGTTTCGACCTACGTCTAAGCATGCCAATGCGGGCATTTTGTACCGCTTACCTGGTTTCTGATGCTGACTTTGATCGCGAATAATTCTTTTGCTTGCCTCTTAATACTGAAACACAAGCTGCAGTCGAGTATTTCCCAATTACGATATCGCACATAGCACCTGTCATTGCCACCGAACCAGTTCCCCGCGAGGTGGTTCAGTTTGCTCGACAGGGATGGCCAGATAAACTGCTGGGCAGGGCTCTGGATCTCCTGCGCAACTATTTTTCCTTACCGTATCGCCTCTCTGTTTTTGATGGTGTTCAAATTCAAATGGCTCTGAGCGCTATGGGACTTAACTGCTGAGGTCATCAGTTCCCTAGAACTTAGAACTACTTAAACCTAACTAACCTAAGGACATCACACACATCCATGTCCGAGGCAGGATTCGAACCTGCGACCGTAGCGGTCGCGCGGTTCCAGACCGAAGCGCCTAGAACCGCTCGGCCACACCGGCCGGCCTTTTGATGGTGTTATGCAGTTGTCCATGGACATGCTTTTTGGTCAGGGATTGACTGCGGAATTGTCCTTTTTGTCGCAGCTTGTGGGCAGTGTGCCCGACAACAGGCAGCTCCTAAGATGCTTGTGTCCCCCTGCCCTGGTTCACGCCAGCCATGGGAACTTATTCATGTAGGCTTTGCTGGTCCTTTCTTGAACTCCTATTGGCTCTTGGTTGTGGATGGATTTTCCCAGTTTCCTTACATTCTCCAGAGTGCATCGACTTCAGCTGAGGTCACAATTTGTATGTTTTTGAGGGTTTTCTATTAAGGGGTTACCTTGTATCTTAATTTCTCATAATGGACCCCAGTTCGGCTTCCATAGCTCCGTCCATCTTCTTGCAGACTGTTGTCTTTTTATGATCTGTAGGCTAACCTTTTTGGCTGTAGCGTGTGGTATACTATCTGTTACATTAATGATCTGAATTTTCTCTATTGCAAACAAATTCGGCCAGATAGGTGCTCCAAAAGTGTTGATATTTAAAATTTATGGTTTATTTTGTGTATTCAATTCCACATTTATTTTTATGACATGAGTAGTTCCGACTGCAGTTGATCATCTTCATATATAAATAGCTGCGTTGCACTGTACAGTGTTCTGATATGTAGTTCAATATAGATACGACTGTTTGCTTACGAAACTACGTATATCTGAAGATTACGAACTTTCGATCAGAAACTAGTCTTTTCTGCAATTTCCGTATTATGCAGGTTATGATCTGTTACGGTTATCATCTTTTTATGGTCTGCCAGCATCTTTAAGTTGTTTATCTGATGTGGAAGTCTATCTGGATCCATTCTTTGTGGATAATTCCATTTATTTTTGTTTTCATCCAGTTTCCCCTTCACACGCAAAAGTTTCAACTCCTTTAGAATATCTTATTTCGTATTCTAGCTATTGTTTTATGTCCCTTCACCGCTTTAGAAATCTCAGTTCCATTCTTTGTATTTCCTTTTGTTGCCTTTTATTCAATACCCAAAATTAAGTTCCATGTAACAGGGCTGGCAATGAGACTCTTCTATATAATTTTGTGTTTCTTTAAAGTTCTGTTATTTGTTTCATAGATACTTCCAAGTCGATTCAACTGAGTCTGGCTCTGAGCACTATGGGACTCAACTTCTGAGGTCATTAGTCCCCTAGAACTTAGAACTAGTTAAACCTAACTAACCTAAGGACATCACACACATCCATGCCCGAGGCAACTGAATCTGCGTCGTCTTCATATTCATATGATGTTTTAAAAATATTTAAAATATTTTATAACTGTTCAATTGTTTTTTCATTAAGTACTATCTTATTTCCAACTGAATATCTTCCACAAAATGGCATTAACTTATGTTTACAAGAAGATACTTCCCCTTAATTAACATCCACAGAGACTAGTACAGACATACCACGCATTGCACGAATATCCCGTATGGAGGACAAAGAAATAGGCAACCCTAGCGTTGAGAAGCTACTGAAAGAGTTGAAAAATAGTAAATTACCATGTCCGGGCACTTTCGGTAACTGGCCCCTTATTTAGCCGCCATTTTCGCGAATTTCTCATCTAACGGGAAGTCCCAAGCGACTGGGAAAAAGCGTAGGTGACTCCTATATATAAGAAGGGTAATTGAGCGGACCCCCAAAATTATATGTTATCAGTTCAAATATAATAAATTTCCTTGAGCCATAAACTTCTGTCCACAAATCAGCAATGATTTAGAAAGCATCATCGCTCGTGCGAAATTTAGCTTGCCTATTTCTCACACGGCATTGTGGGAATTATGGATAATGGTCAATAGGCAGATTCGTAGGAAGCGTTTGACACACAATGCCCAGACTGTTAATGAAAGCGCGGGCATACGGATAGGTTCCGAGGTACATGAGTGGTTCGAAGTGAAGGGAGTTCCCCGGGGAAGTATGATAGCATCTCTGTTGTTCTCTATAAGGCCTATGCAAAAATAATCAGACGGACGGATTAAGAAGCTGTCAGAGATGTTTGCTGATGACACTGAAGCATACAGTGAAGTTGAATGACTCTAGAAGAGTACAGGACGACTTGGACAGAATTTCAAATTGGTATGATGAAAGGCAGATTGCGCTAAATGTAGAAAACTGCAAGTCAATGCAGATGAATATGAAGAACAATCTTGTAATGTTCGATAACAATATTAGTGGGCTACTGCTTGAGAAATTCACGTCATTTAGTTATCTAAGGGTAACGTTGTAAAGCGATATTGAATGGAACGAGCACGTAAGGATGGTAGTACGGAAGGAGAATGTTATACTTTGGTTTATTGGGAGAGTTCCACGAAAGTGTAGCTCATCTATAAAGTATATCGCTTACAGAACACTAGTGCCACCCATTTGGAGTAGTGCCCGAGTGTATGGGATGTCAACCAGATCGGTTTAAGGGAAGACACCGAAACATTTTAGAACAGTATCGAGAAAATTTAGAGAATAGGCATTTGCAGATGGTTGGAGAACAATTCTACTGCCGCCAGTGTATATTCCTCATAAGGACGGCGAAGATAAGAGAAATGAGGGCTCGTATGGGGGCATACTGACAGTCGTTTTTCCCCCGATCCATCTGCGAGTGGAATGGGAAAGGAAATGATCAGTAGTAGTAGGGCCCACAAGGTACCGTCCACCATACACCATGTGATGGCTTGCGGAGTAAGTATGTAGATATAGATATTTTCATATTATATATTTCTCGTAGTTCATAAATTCCTGTTTGTCTACCATATAATATCTTCTTTTGAAACATTCAGTGTAAGATTGTCAGCGAATAAGAGTGGTTTCAGCTTTATCGAATATCTTAATTGCATCCCAGCTTCTATCCTAGAATTCTGTTTGCCGATTAAATGGTCAATGTAAATACTGAACAGCGTACGTGATAAAATACAATTCTGAACGACGAAACTATTAAAAACGCCACAGGTTTTATAGTATTTATTCTTTAGTAATATTATTCAAAGGAATTGAATCTATTTCTTTATTAAATGTTTTCAAAGGGTCATTTGCTTTCCGTTGATGGCCATGAGTGTCATGTTCTTTATTACTGAGGTATCTGTCCCAGGCTTTCCGGTGGGTTCTTTTCAGTATTCGTTTCTTGTAATAGCTTAATTTGTTTATTTTGCAGCGTAGGCTTTAAAAGATATTTTTTATCTGCTGTTTGGTTTTCTTATATTTCTTCCGCAATTTCTGTTCTTACTTCTTCCGTGTAGAGAAAGGTTTCTTCTGTTTCCATCCAGCAAAAGTGCACTTTGACACAATACAAAACACTGATCAATACCGTTACCAAAACTTGTTTTTACTATTGTATATTTTGGTTGACCATGTATTCTTCTTCCTATTACATAATCTGTAATTGTTCTGTATCTCCTACCCACCTAAGTATTTTTGTGAATATATTTTATTCTAGAAAAAGGTATGAGTTATTTTTAAATCATTAAATGCCAAAAAACTCCAAGTAACTTCCTTGACCCTTGTGTGTATGGAAAGGAGATCATTTTTTCAGTATATCATTGTGTATTTCTTACAACAGGAAACATGGTCCGTGTACAGAATGTGTTCTGTTAATGTAACCAAATGAAACCAGCTAAGGAGAAGCAGATGGGAATGACTATTTGTTCTAAATAGAGAATAATTTTCTTGCCAAGAGCAGCATGTGAATAATGCAGTGCTCCTAGGATGACACTTGTATGACTGTAGGTCGCCGATAAATATGATCTAGTAAACTTTTTATTTATTGGCTGTCGAGGAATGGGTGCGCTGACCAACTACTAGTTCTAGCAGCCATACTCAGAAAAAGCACTGCATGCAGTCCTTTGTTATGTGTCCAGTCCCAGTCTCATTTCTCATAGTTACAAATACCACGTCTTCATTGACATTTCCGCAAAACCACATATACTGCACAACAAATTTAATGGATCACATTTGAATTCCGATATTTTCTCCCATGGCGACGCAGACGTTCGAAATTTAGCTCGAAGGTGACTACGATCCTCCTTTGTACTGGTAATATGCTTCGGATAGCAAGGTGTCTATAGGTGCAAAAAAATGCCTGTGTTGAAAAGCTCATGCGAGATGTACAGTGGGTAATGGTGTGAAATTGGCACGATATTTGACCAACACCACAGTGGACGCGTCACACCATGAGAAGATCGTCACACCTCCACTTAACTACATCCCACCACTCCCATTGACACCTCTGCGACAGGGGAGGGTTGTAGGCACCTCTGAACTAAATTTTGAACTTCTGCATCGCAAAGGGAGACAATGATGGACATTCAACAAAGTGATCCTTCAATTCTGCTGCACAGTAGATCATAAAGTTTACTTCAGTAAACGTTCACTAAATTGTTTAGCGATTATACCGTTTCCGATTCTTTGTCATTATCAATGCCTCATAAATATTTCCTGGCCAGTGACTGAATAAAAACATGCTAAATTCCTAAAAAGGACTTCAGTGATATAAATAAAACAAATATATGTAGTAAATAGTCTTCACGGGTGTACCGCCGGATGACGTTGTGCAAATCCCACAATATTTCTTCGGAGCAACTGTCCGACATCATCAGGTGGTTGAACCTCGCTGGTGGCTAGGTACGACTGACAAGATCCGCATGTCGACGCCGCTGTATATAGAGCACTCGGGTGTAGATTGCGCAGGCGCGGAAACCACGCATGCACAAAAATTTGCAGATAGTTGGCGCCAGGGCTTTACAGTGTGAAGTAATGTCCTCACTAATTATCTCAGCCAACAACATGGCAAATATGAAACCAGTTAGTTGTTTTCCGCTGTTCATGTGGGTAAACTGTGAGTCCCTCCACAGCAAATTAATCAATAGGCCTTTGGAGATCAGCTGGTTCAGCATATCCATTACCAGCAGGACTTCCTTCAGAAGAGTCTTAGTGTCACGAGTTGTTATGGAAACGATTTTAATAATATTTAAATTGCTTGTCAGTTTCCTGATACTGTTAAGTTGAAATGGAGTCATATTTCTTAGATCATTAAAACTGCCGCAGATCACAAAAAGATTGATTATTTCTGAATGCTGAACTTGCATCAGAAATCTTTTAGCATCGTTGAGGCAGAACAAACTTGTACCATAGACAAATATTACCGTAACTAGAATGGTTCACACCAGAATTTAAACAGGAGGATGTCCCCTTGTGGGAGCTGATCTAATTTTTGAGAAAGTATTGTCGTCACGCACACAGGAGTTTTTAAAACCTGTGTCGTAGCACTGCTGCTCCCTCGTCGCAGCCTTAATGAGGTACAGAGTTAATAAAAGCCCGGCATGGCGACACTGCCGTGTATCTTCATTGCCACGTAAAACGCTCTAAGCAGGAACTACGACACCTCGCGTCCTCACGCCACGCATGCGAAGTACAGCCAACACCTGTCCCAGGCTACTGGCTGCATGAAGGCTAACACTGCGAGAAGTCCTCATTCTCTCTAGTCTGCGCTGCGATAAATTCTGTGCATCTCTCCAGTGACACTCTCTGTGCCTTATGTCGCATTCGTATGAATGTATAAAAATTAGAGCTTCCTTTGTCGTGCTAATAAACTTTGTTTATGAGCATTGACGTAAATGCAGACTGAGTCCCAATATACCTGACTATTCTATTTATACAAGCTCTCCAAAATTGGTTGTAGATATGTAATAAATGTAGAATTTACCTCCAATACTTATGTTTTCCACAATTTTTCTGAAATGCAACTTAGGGTGCGGTTGTGAGATGCTTTTTCGTTGTTTCGAAGCAATTCCTTGTGCTGTACTGTTCAATTACACTGAGGTGACAACAGTCATGGGATAGCCGCGCGGGAATAGCCGAGCGGTCTTGGGCGCTGCCGTCACGGACTGTGCGGCTGGTCCCGCGGAGGTTCGAGTCCTCCCTCGGGCATGGGTGTGTGTGTTTGTCCTTAGGATAATTTAGGTTAAGTAGTGTGTAAGCTTAGGGACTGATGACCTTAGCAGTTAAGTCCCATAAGACTTCACACACATTTTTTCAAGTCGTGGGATACCTCCTAATATCGTGTCGGACATCCTTTTGCCCGGCCAAGTACAGTAACTCGACGTGGCATGAACTCAAAAAGTCGCTGGAAGTCCCCTGGAGAAATATTGAGCCATGCTGCCTCTACAGTTGTCCAAAATTGTGAAAGTGTTGCCGGCGCAGGAGTTTGTATGCGAGTTGACGTCTCCATTATGACCTGTGTCGGGCGATCTGGGGTTGTGGTGGGGGGTGGGGGTTGGGGGAGAGACCTAACGCTGGAATTGTCCAGAGTGTTCTTCAAACCAATCACGAACAATTGTGGCACAGTGACAAGATGCATTGTCATTTTTAAAAATTCCATCGTTTTTTGGGAACATGAAGTCCATGAATGGATGCAAATGGTCTCCAAGTAGCCGAACATAACCATTTCCAGACCGGTTCACTCGGATCAGAGGACGCAACCCATTCCAAGTAAACACAGACCACACCGTTATGGAGGATAACCAGCTTGCGCAGTGCCTTGTTGACCACTTGGATCCATGGCTTCGTGAGGTTTGCACCACTCTCGAACACTGCCATCAGTTCTTACCATCCGAAATCTGGTCTCATTCGGCCAGGTCACGGTTTTTGAGTCGTCTAGGGTCCAACTGATATGGTCACGAGCCCAGGAGAGGCGCTGCACATTAACACCAAATTTCACCGCACTGCCCTAACGGATACATCCGTTGTACGTCCCACATTGATTTCTGCGGTTATTTCACGCAATGTTGCTGGTCTATTAGCACTGACATCTCTACATAAACGCCGCTGCTCTCGGTCGTTAAATGAAGCCGTCGGCCACTGCGTTGTCCGTGGTGAAAGGTAATTCCTGAAATTTGATATTCTCGGCACAAACTTCACACTGTGGATCTCAGATTATTGACTTCCTTAACCATTTCCGAAATGAAATGTCACATGCGTCTAGCACCAACCACCATTCCGTGTTTTCAAAGCCTATTAATTTCCGTCCGGCAGCCATAATCACGTCGGAAACCTTTAGACATGAATCACGTGTACAAATGTCAGCTCCACCAATACAGTGCTCTTTTATACCTTGTTACACGATACGAATGACATATACATATATACATATATACAGGGTGTTACAAAAAGGTACGGCCAAACTTTCAGGAAACATTCCTCACACACAAAGAAAGAAAATATGTTATGTGGACATATGTCCGGAAACGCTTACTTTCCATGTTAGAGCACATTTTATTACTTCTCTTCAAATCACATGAATCATGGCATGGAAACACATAGCAACAGAACGTACCAGCGTGACTTCAAACACTTTGTTACAGGAAATGTTCAAAATGTCCTCCGTTAGCGAGGATACATGCATCCACCCTCCGTCGCATGGAATCCCTGATGCGCTGATGCACCCCTGGAGAATGGCGTATTCTATCACAGCCGTCCACAATACGACCACGAAGAGTCTCTACATTTGGTACCGGGGTTGCATAGACAAGAGCTTTCAAATGCCCCCATAAATGAAAGTCAAGAGGTTGAGGTCAGGAGAGCGTGGAGGCCATGGAATTGGTCCGCCTCAACCAATCCATCGGTCACCGAATCCGTTGTTGAAAAGCGTACGAACACTTCGACTGAAATGTGCAGTAACTCCGTCGTGCATGAACCACATGTTGTGTCGTACTTGTAAAGGCACATGTTCTAGCAGCACAGGCAGAGTATCCCGTATGAAATCATGATAACGTGCTCCATTGAGCGTAGGTGGACGAAACTAAAATGAGCTCTAACATGGAAATTAAGCGTTTCCGGACACATGTCCACATACCATCTTTTCTTTATTTGTGTGTGAGGAATGTTTCCTGAAAGTTTGGCCGTACCTTTTTGTAACACCCTGTATATGCATACTGCAATCCCATTTCTTTTGTCACCTCAGTGTACATCGATTTACATATAGACAAGGCAATAGTATACATAGCAACCAAAGTGTTGCATCATCCCAGTATGTTATGCCGGAGTGTTGCTACTGCCACTATTCATATATCAATCGTAAGGTCGCCCCTGACATTGTAAAGATACACGCAGCTACCATGAGCGCTTGACAGTAAAGCACCAGTAGGGGCGCATCAGAGACGCCTGTAGAACAGTAGAGTGCGCGTCCATCATGCCACGAAGGGCACTCGCGATCAACAATCGGGTCCGCATCTTGATGTTATGCTCAGGAGGCTTTTCTACCAGTGAAGTTGTTCAAGTGTGCACAGAAGGGAAAGTAATGTGGCACCGACGTCGGAACGGTTGCAATTGATTAGTGGTGTTAAGGACTTCACCGCACAGACCGTCCACATTCGACAGGTGCACAAAGTGATCGATATACAGAGTGTTTCCGTAAGGGCGTGCAAAAATGTAACAGTATGCTCCACTGAACAATCTTAGGTAGGAAACCGGGGGTCGGAGAAGCCTGCTTAAGAGTCTACAGGACATCATGCACCTCAAACTATTAGATGATAATGTGATGCGAGTAATCAGTCCCAGCGACCATAGCGGGCACCACGTCATACAAAACAATACCATGTACTCTCTTACATATGGGCAAGAAATCACGAAACCCCAGTATTGGCGTCGGGTTTTGTTGACGGATGAAACACGCGTCTGTTTGTAGCTTGATAAGTGTAAATACCGTGTCTTGAGACAACACGGTAATATCGAACGGCTCCAACACTATGTCCCACAGTGCAACAAGGTGGTGGTAGAGTGATGTGGTTCAAATGGCTCAAATGGCTCTGAGCACTATGGGACTTAACATCTGAGGTCATCAGTCCCCTAGAACTTAGAACTACTTAAACCTAACTAACCTAAGGACATCACACACATCCATGCCCAAGCAGGATTCGAACCTGTGACCGTAGCGGTCACCCGGTTCCAGACTGAAGCGCCTAGAACCGCACGGCCACACCGGCCGGCTGGTAGAGTGATGTTCTGGGGTGGAGTTACATGGGATCTCACAGCGCTCGTGGTTGTTGACGTCAGTCTTACTAATCTACGGTAAAGGGACGACATCTGCAATCAATAGTTGGACCGTATCGCTTCAACATTTTTGTGACAATTTCATTATTTCAACAACAAGTTTAGATTCAGAACGCAATTTAGTAATTGTGTAGAGACTATGTAGTTTAAGAAAATCGTCAGGGAGAATCAGTGCGGAGAGAAGTGAACACTGAAAGTTGAGGGATGATGAGGTGCGTTTGTTCTATAAGGCTGAAGATACTGCGATGACGAATACTACTTTAGGTAGTTCAGGAGTAATCATCTGTGAAAAGAGTAATCATTGTTGTTGGACACACAAATGCAGACACAAGGAAGTGGGTGACAGAATAAATTCTGCAACTGAGGGAAAAGGAACTATAAAAATGTTCAGGGGAAGATAGCAATACAGCAGTATAGGTCACTTAGGAATGAAAAAAGTAGGAAGTGCAAGAAAACAAAGGTGGAATGGCCGCGAGAAAAATGTAAGGAAATCGAAAGCAACCGGTCTTCTGAAGGACTGATTCAGCATACAAAAAAGCAAGACAACCATCGGTACAAGGCATCAGCATTAATAAGAGTGCTGTGGGGTCCCACTGTTAAATGCAGACGAGGGAGCAGATAGCTGAAAAAGAGTACTATGAAGACCTCGACTGAGAGGAATTTTCTGATAACGTGGTAGAAGAAATGGGAGTCGATCTAGAAAACATACGGGATTCAGTATCGGAGAGAAACGGACCTTTGGAAGACTTGCGATCAAATGAGGCAGAAGGGGGATTCAAATGGTTCAAATGGCTCTGAGCACTATGGGACTTAACATCTATGGTCATCAGTCCCCTAGAACTTAGAACTACTTAAACCTAACTAACCGAAGGACATCACACAACACCCAGCCATCACGAGGCAGAGAAAATCCCTGACCCCGCCGGGAATCGAACCCGGGAACCCGGGCGTGGGAAGCGAGAACGCAGAAGGGGGAGAAAACATCCCTTACGAATTTCTAAAATCATTGGAGGAAGTGGACTTGGAAGATGTGACTATTCAAGTTGGTGTAAATACTGGACTGTGGGAAAACCGGAAAGAAACATCGAAGCATTTCAGATGTTGTGCAAAAAATGGTTCAAATGGCTCTGAGCACTATGGGACTTAACTTCTGAGGTCATCAGTCCCCTAGAACTTAGAACTACTTAAACCTAACTAACCGAAGGACATCACACACATCCATGCCCGAGGCAGGATTCGAACCTGCGACCGCAGCGGTCGCGCGGTTCCAGACTGAAGCGACTAGAACCGCTCAGCCACTCTGGCCGGCCAGATGTTGTGCAGTGCAAGGATGTGGAAAATTAGATGGACTGGGAAGTGGTGGTTCTTCGCAGTATCACTGAAGAAATGAACACCTGTAAAACACTGGCAAGGAGAAGGGACAACATAAGAGGACATGTTGTAAGGAATCAGAAAATAACTTTTATGGTACTAGAGAGAACTGTGGAGGGTAAGAACTTTAAGGGAAAAGAGAAACTGGAAAACATTTAACCAATAATTGAGGACGCAGGATTGCAAGAGCCTGACACAAGAGAGGAATTTGTAGCGGGCCGTATCAAACCAGCCAGAAAAAAAAGAAAGAAAAAGAAAAAAATTCTGGAAGATAATAGCATTTTGGGCGTTCACCTATGGGGTCTAATGTTGTCAATGAGATAACGAAAATTGGTGCTAATTCGCTACTACTTGCGCAGACGCTGGAGAGTCCCATTCCTCACTTGTTGATGTTCGCAACAATTGAGAAAATACTGTGCACTTTTGAACAGAACCTCAGTATGACTTAAACTGCACGGTGAGATCGAGGTAGTTTACTTCCTCTGAGGGCACAAAGACATTTCGCTATTCCTCTGGCAAAGCTGATTATGTGTTAGCGATGAAAATTAAGTGTAGAATGTTGGCACAGGATGGACTAAGACATCTGTAACTCATATCAAAAGAGAACCGCTTACTCCAGGACTAAGATTCCTTGGTTCCCTTTTCTCAATGTTACGTGATGGTCAGCAAGATCAATATTAATACTATCCTAAGGAAATTACTCTCATGAGCAAATGAACTGAAGATTTAAGAATTAAATTAGCACATCGCGTACCATTCCGCTAGGACGACAGAGGCGATGCGCCGCTTTATGGACTCCACGAGACACCGAATTCATTGGTGAACCGCCACGCATCAGTTCTTGCCATAGTGCATCGTCCTGTATGGGACTACCTGCGTCCCTACGATGGACAGTCACAGCGCAAACTCGCGGAGATTTGGCGCAACTGGATCCGATGCATGGCCGTATCACTCGATGATGTCCCAGATGTGCTCAATAGGTTTGGTGTAGGTGAAATAATCGTTAGACAAAAATTTCATTTGTATGATGTGTCCTTCATATTTTCGACTTGTTTCCTGCATAAGATGTTTTATGTTTCAAATAACCAGCTGTTAGCTAATTTCACCCCCTTGTGAACTATCAAATTATCTCTGTTGCTTGCATCACGTAAAAGATTGTAAGCATGTAGTATCAGATGTTGAGCCGGCCGCGGTGGCCGAGCGGTTCTAGGCTCTCCAGTCCGGAACCGAGCTGCTGCTACGGTCGCAGGTTCAAATCCTGCCTCGGGCATGGGTTTGGGTGATGTCCTTAGGTTTAAGTAGTTCTTAGGGGACTTATGACCTCAGATGTTGAGTCCCATAGTGCTCAGAGTCATTTGAACCATTTGAATCAGATGTTGAGTGGAAATAAAAAAAGTTCCAAGTGCCATTTTTTTCACAAAAAGCACTGGATTCCAAAATTTAAAAGCTATGAGGAGCAATTTTTCTTGACTATAGTTTTAATAGTTGAAACGCTGTAGTACCTCAGTATCAATGGCACATGGAAACAACACTTTCTTCATGCCATTTTGTAGAAAACTGACATTTTTGAGGCCGTGACTGTGTACGAACTACAAGCAAATTGTTTCAAAGAAGAAAACAGTAACTAGCTACTGTTAATAATGCTATTTATTTACGCAAACAGCGTAGGTTTATCTTCAGACTGCTGTTCACGTATGTATACATTTTTGTTGTTTTCATTAGCTATTAAAAAAAGAGCCAGAAAGTAATGTAATCAACAAGAAATGTTTATAAACGTGAACAGCCGTCTGAACATAAACTTGTGAGTTTGAAGCCGATATGAACGCTATTTGCGTAAAAAAACAGCATTATTACCAGCGGTTGGTTGCTGTTTTCTTCCTTGTAAGAATCAACTTGCAAGTCAGTTTTGTGGTATGCCACTCGGAACGTTCTTAATAAAGCTCGCTATTAGTTTCCTAACGTATCTAATTTTTTTCGCAGTGGTCCCGTGAACATTATAATTCCGTATTGTCAGAACACTTTCTCAATTATTGGATACAAATCAGTTATGAATAAACAGAGGTACATAGTTTCCTCAGTCTCCTGACAAATGTCAGAATTGCATTTCTACTCTTATGTTCCACAGATCTGTGTGGTGGAAGCAACATGTGATGGCGTCCTTAAGAACAGTTTCGCACAACCATGGTGTTACGTCCACGACTATCTCAGACAGGAAATAGAAAGGAAAAATAAATGAAAAATGCAACTCTTATGCGCGTTTTGTCATTGTGCCAGCGTATAAGACAACGATCTATATATATGCCAAAGCACACGAAAATTTGTATAGTTTATGTATGTGGAAGATGACGAAATGATTTTAAATAGCCTGAAATTTAGGCCAAGTGTGTGCATATCATGAAATTGCTACCGCTGTGTTCATCACCTACGAAATTTATTGGCGGTAGTATCCCCATCATCAGTAGCATTTTCTTTTGTTTGCTGCGTTCTGACGAGCACCTAACGTGTTTCTTACAATATCTTGATTAAGATATTTTTATTTGCAGATGCAGAGCGTCACATAGCCGCACGGGATTAGCCGAGCGTTCTGAGGCGCTGCAGTGGTAGACTGTGCGGCTGGTCTTGGCGGAGGTTCGAGTCCTCCCTCGGGTGTGTGTGTTTGTCTTTAGGATACTTTAGGTTAAGTAGTGAGTAAGCTTAGGGACTGATGACCTTAGCAGTTAAGTCCCATAAGATTTCACACACACAGAGCGTCACACAGAGATCCAGTGCAAACCAGACTATAAGTGTAGTGATTACATCTGCCAAGCTTTAGGCAGCTCAGTTCCTCTGGTCTTTTTTTTTTTTTCACTTTACCAGATAATTTCCCCTCTTGCATCTCGTTGTCTGATGCAGCTTGTCAGCTATCGTGGACGGAGCGTCCCGTAATGTCCGCCTTGTATTTGCGTAGCCAGCCACGGAGACGCATCTCCAGGAAATTGATACACGCTCCGCCGTCGGCGTCTGCCGGAGGGACGCTTTGTCGCGACCGCGCCGCCTCCTTGGAAAACACCATCTACTGGAAACCTCGTCTCGCGTCTCGGCGTCGCGGCCCGAGAGACTCGTTTTGCGAGATTCCGCGGGCCTTTGATCCCCGGCCAGCTCGTCCATCAAAGAGGCGCTGCGTTGTAGCGTCAAGTCTCTGGCGCGCTCCATTAGCGGACGGGCGATTTTAGTGCCGCCTGGCGGGAAGGCGGGGAAAGTAAGAGCCCAGTGACAACACCGCAGTCGACCGTTCACGACATTCCCTCTTTGTGCAGTAACTCGCTACACGAGCCTGGGACTGGAGCTGGAAGGCAGTTAAATGCTGTTCAGTGAACCTTCGAAG
Organism: Schistocerca nitens; assembly: GCF_023898315.1. Classification (NCBI taxonomy): domain Eukaryota; kingdom Metazoa; phylum Arthropoda; class Insecta; order Orthoptera; family Acrididae; genus Schistocerca; species Schistocerca nitens. Next base: position 276,941,103 of record NC_064618.1, on the reverse strand, counting down.
GGACTGTCTTAGCTATCACACGTCGCACAAATGTATACTACCTCGTCAAAAGCATCTGGATACCCTATGTAACGCGGAATTGAGCGCTAGATGTAACGAGAGGCAGACCAGCAGGTATAAAAGGAGGCGTAGAGTACTGTGTCGTATCATAGTTCAGGCAACAACACTTCACTCTGTTTGGTTACACATATACACACGTACATAAGATTTTAATTTTTGTCTGGGGCAACAATCTCAACGAAGACTGATGTCCGAGAAATCAAGTAATATGGGTCCAACGCACCGATTCCGACCATGGTTTCCGGGAGGTTTCCCTTGGTTATGAAACGCACGCTTGAACTGGTTCAAATGTTCAAATGTGTGTGAAATCTTATGGTACTTAACTACTAAGGTCATCAGTCCCTAAGCTTACACACTACTTAATCTAAATTATCCTAAGGACAAACACACACACCCATGCCCGAGGGAGGACTCGAACCTCCGCCGGGACCAGCCGCACAGTCCATGACTGGCTGGAACTGGTAAGCCCCTCCCATTTATGAATTACCTCGAGGAAAATGGTCTATTGACACACAGTCAACATGGGCTTAGAAAACATCGTTCCTGTGAAACACAACTAGCTCTTTATTCACACGAAGTGTTGAATGCTATTGACAAGGGATTTCAGATCGATTCCGTATCTCTGGATTTCCGGAAGGCTTTTGACACTGTACCACACAAGCAGCTCGTAGTGAAATTGCGTGCTTATGGAATATCGTCTCAGTTATGTGACTGGATTTGTGATTTCCTGTCAGAGAGGTCACAGTTCGTAGTAATTAACGAAAAGTCATCGAGTAAAATAGAAGTGATTTCTGGCGTTCCCCAAGGTAGTGTTATAGGCCCTTTGCTGTTCCTTATCTATATAAACGATTTGGGAGACAATTTGAGCAGCCGACTTCGGTTATTTGCAGATGACGCTGTCGTTAATAAACTAATAAAGTCATCAGAAGATCAAAACAAACTGAAAAACGATTTAGAAAAGACATCTTAATGGTGCGAAAAGTGGCAGTTGACCCTAAATAACGGAAAGTGTGAGGTCATCCACATGAGTGCTAAAAGGAACTCGTTAAACTTCGGTTACACGATTAATCAGTCTAATCTAAAAGCCGTAAATTCAACTAAATACCTAGGTATTACAATTACGAAAAACTTAAATTGGAAGGAACACATAGAAAATGTTGTATTGTGGCTAACCAAAGACTGCGTTTTAATGGCAGGACACTTAGAAAATGTAACAGACCTACTAAGGAGACTGCCTACACTACGCTTGTCCGTTTTCTTTTAGAATACTGCTGCGCGGAGTGGGATCCTTACCAGATAAGACTGACGGAGTACATCGAAAAAGTTCAAAGAAAGGCAGCACGTTTTCCACTATCGCGAAATATGGGAGAGAATGCCACAGAAATGATACAGGATTTGGGCTGGATATCATTAAAAGAAAGGCGTTTTTCGTTGCGACGGATCTTCTCACGAAATTCCAATCACCAACTTTCTCCTCCGAATGCGAAAATGTTTTGTTGACATCGGCCTACACAGGGAGGAACGATCACCAAGATAAAATAAGGGAAATCAGAGCTCGTACGGAAAGATGTAGGTGTTCATTCTTTCCGCGCGCTATGCGAGATTGGAATAATAGAGAATTGTGAACGTGGTTCGATGAACCCTCTGCCAGGCACTTAAATGTGATTTACAGATGTAGATGTATTCATTTGCCCCAATGTCAGCTTATCTCATAATTGGCTGTACAGAAGCACGACTGTAAATGGGTCGGATCTAACAGTCCTCTCCACTCTTAGGGAGAGGGTGAGAGGATTGGGGGGGGGGGGAGGGACTGTAGTATTATGACGTTAGTGGGGAAGTAGTAACGGTGGAATGGCTAGGTCAGGAGAACTCAATGACACCAGCTGTGCACTAGTCAATGGATGTCATCTGAGTAAAAATCCATCAGGGAAATTTCAACCCTTCTAAAGCTGCTGAAGGCGATTGCTGGTGGCGTGACTGAAGTGGACTGCAATGAAGCAGCCAAAGCTAAACCAAGACCAGGCGTACCTCCTGTACTGGAGGGCAGGGACCATCGAGCGCTGCGAAGGATGGTCGTAAGAAATTGCACGAAATTAGAGGAAAGAATCACTCGTGGGTTCCAAAGTGCTGCCAGCAGTCTAGCCAGCGTAATGACTGCGCGTAGGTACTTAACAAGAATGGCGTACAGTGCTCGAGCAGTTCCCCATAAGTCATTCGTTTGTGTAGTCAGTGCTAAGCGACCCTTGAGGTGATCTAAAGAGTGACGCCACTGGACAGTTGGCAACAGGTAACGAGTGATTTATAGTACTGAATTACACTACACCCTGTCGCAACCCCATGGAAGGGTTTGGGTTTTGCCAATACGTGGAGAACATTCCTGCCGGCATATGTAGTGCATACAGACAACTTTCTGGGGAGGGCATTCACTGCAGCTTTGAGACATTGTGAATAACAGTAAAAAACACTCAGCACTCAAAAACCATTCAATTTTCGTAAAGACTGTAATAATTTTAAAAGTCAAGAGTGGTGAGATATTTCCAAAAGCTGCATAGTTGTATGAAGATGCTCTGTTCGCGACTACCGGTTTCACGTCTGTAAAGACGCATCTTCAGGTTTATAATGATTATATTTTGATAATGTACAGTAAATACACATCCACGTTATGAATCATACTTAAATGCCTGGGTTAACAGGACAGACCGGATTAGGTAGTGGAAAGGGGCCAAAATGAATTCCTATCAGTTGCACTCAACATACAAACTTTATTTATCAACACACAATATTGCTACAAGGATGCCAAACACTCAAAGCTTTAATCGACCTCCTTTGATTAACTTTAGATCGGCTGAAGGCCACATTCAAAATTCAAGACAAGGGGAGGGCCCAGCCCATGTCTCACAGCCCCTGCTACCCATGTAGCCGCCTCCTGCGTGTAGCGGACACATGACCTATTCAGTGGAACCCGAAACCCAACCACTCTTTGGCGCAAGTCGAGGAATCTGTAGCCTACACGGTCACAGAACCGTTTGAGCCTCTGATTCAGACCCTCCACTCGGCTCTGTACCAGAGATCCGCAATCGGTCCTGTCGACTATGGTGCAAATGATCAGCTCTGCTTTCATCTTGTAAGCAAGACTGGCAGCCTTTGCCACTTCTGTTAGCCGCTCGAAACCAGAGATAATCTCTTCTGATCCAAAGTGACACACATCATTGGTGCCGACGTGAGCAACCACCTGCGCTTTACGAGTTTCTAACCAGGAGAGAACTATATAGTTTCATGCGTCGGCTTTGGTAGTTTAGGATTTCTGTGTGTTAATTTAATACTTACTAGACACAGTTCTCCCGTTTTCGTTTGTGTCGGAAAGTAAGCTGATTTTGTGACGTTTTACAACTTCCCAACCAGGAGCGAATTATTTAGTCCCACCTGTGAACTTCGGAAGGTTATTTTTTGAATCTCTGCATGTTAACCCAATTTATTAGACACAGTTTTTGCGTTTCCGTCAATATCTGCAGCACGTGTCGATAGTCGTTTCTTTTTCTGTGTATCGTAGTCTTCATAGGTCTTTAGAATGGGTAGGGACTGTGATTGCTGTATGTGCGGATGCAAGCTGAGTTGGTGAAACTTCCCTCTCAGCCACAGGATGTGTTGGCTTCAGTTGCACAGCTTGAGGCTGCAGTGGATGGGCATCACTGCTGTGGGCCGGTAGAGGGACCCAACAGACGTCCAGCAAGATCTACGAGTCCCCTGATCAATCTGCACTGTTGGCCAGCCCAGTTACTGCTCGCAGTGAGGCTGATCCCTCACCAGTGGTCGAGTAGGAGGTCGCCTCAGGGCCAGACTTCCCTGGGGGGGGGGGGGGGGGGAGGGGGGGCAAACGTAACGCCCCCTCTGTTAGTGTGACAACAAGTTCCAAGTGCTGTCTGTGGCTGACACTGTCTCTCAGTCAGATACAGTCGCTTGTTCTATTTCTGAGGAAAGCTCTCACTCTCCAAGTCACAGAGAGTGGGATTATTGGTAGTTGGGAACCATAATGTTGGGCGCATTATGGGGCCCCTTAGGGACATAGCTGCAAAGGAGGGGAAGATAGCCTTTGTGCACTCCCTGTGCTTACTGGGTGGAATCGTTCCAGACGTGGAACGGGTCCTTCCGGCTGTCATGAAGAGCACAGGGTGCAGCCAGCTGCAGATGGTCACTCACGTCAGGTCGACACCAATGATGCGTGTCACTTTGGACTAGAACAGATTATCTCTGGCTTCGAGCGGCTGTCTGAAATGTAAAGGCTGCTAGTCTTACTTGCGAGATGAAAGCAGGGCTCACCATTTGCAGCATAGTCGATAGGACCGACTGCGGACGTTAGGAGTCCATTGCGTGCTGGAGGTGGCTACACGGGAAGCAGAGGCTGTGTGGCGAGGAATGGAAGATCTTTTATGTTAGAGGGCCTCTTTCTTTTCTTTTCTTTCTTTCTTCTTCTTCTTTTTTTTTTATTTAATCATCAGTCTTCTAACTGGTTTGATTTGGCCTGTCACGAATTCCTCTCCTGTGCTAACCTCTTCATCTCAGAGTAGCACTTGCAACCTACGTCCTCAATTTTTTGCGGGATGTATTCCAGACTCTGTCTTCGTCTACAGTTTTTGCCCTCTTCAGCTTCCTCTTGTACCAGCGAAGTCATTCCCTGATGTCTTAACAGGTGTCCTATCTTTCTGTCCCTTCTTCTACTCAATGTTAGCCCGCATCTCGTGGTCGTGCGGTAGCGTTCTCGCTTCCCACGCCCGGGTTCCCGGGTTCGATTCCCGGCGGGGTCAGGGATTTTCTCTGCCTCGTGATGGCTGGGTGTTGTGTGCTGTCCTTAGGTTAGTTAGGTTTAAGTAGTTCTAAGTTCTAGGGGACTGATGACCATAGATGTTAAGTCCCATAGTGCTCAGAGCCATTTGAACCATCTACTCAATGCTTTCCACATACTCCTTTCTGTTCCAATTCTTTGCAGAACCTCCTCATTCCTTTTGTTATCAGTCCACCTAATTTTCAACATTCGTCGTTACCAGCATATCTCAAATGCTTCGATGCTCTTTTATTCCATTTTCCCACAGTCCATGTTTCACTATCATACAATGCAATGGTCCAAACTTACATTCCCAGAAATGTCTTCCTCAAATTAAGGCCTGCCTTGGTAGTAGCAGACGTATCTTGGCCAGGAATGCCGTTTATGCCAGTGCTAGTCTGCTTTTGATGTCCTCCTTGCTCCATCCGTCACTGGTTATTTTGCTGCTTAGATAACACTAATCCTTAACTTCATGTACTTCGTGACCGTCAATCCAGCTGTTAAGTAACTCGCTGTCCTAATTTCTGCTACTTCTCATTACTTTCGTCTTTCCTCGATTTACTGTCAATCCATAATCTGTAGTCATTAGTTGTAATGTAATTCTTCCTCACTTTCACTCAGGGTATCAAACATCATCACCTTGAATTTTAAGCCCACTCCTGGTCCTTTCTTTTATTTCCATCATCGCTTCTTCGATATAAAGATTGAACAGTAAGGCTAAAAGACTACATCCCTGTCTTACACCCTTCTTAATCCAAACACTTCATTCTTGGTCGTCCGCTGTTACTATTCCTCCTTGGCTCTTGTACATATTGTATATTACCCGTCCCTCCCTATAGCTTAAACCTATTTTTCTCGAATTTCGAATATCTTGCGTCATTTTACGTTGTCGAACGCCTTTTGTAGGTCGACAAATTCTATGAACGTTTTAGTATTTTTTTGTGTGGGATCTAAAATTTAAAAAACCTCTCTCACACCGGCCTGATTTAGCTTCACTGATCAGGATAGTAAAAACATGCGTATGTTACGGGAATTTTCATTCACAAAGCAGACTTATCACATTCACGCAGTTCAATACTGTTCTGTCCTGATTAAATTGAGCTTAACTTAAATTCCATAAGGCAGTGAAGCAATTTCAAAGTCTCGGTGCGACGAAAATTGTCATTCGATCTCATGAAAACATTTGTAATAATTATTAACTTTCGGTGATCATGTGGGGAAGACCGGAGATCTGCTGGTAAGACCATGTTAGCCTATTTATTTGAAGTAACTGGATATCTTGAGCATACAAAACGGCAGGTTCGTCCAGTGTAAATCAGACGTTCCCCAATGATCCCGTGCAACACAGCGTAGTAAGCAGACACTGTCAATAATACTCAGTTAAATAATACGCGAACACACTTACTTTAGTTTAGTTCATGTATTAAATTCCTTCTCATACAGAATCTCATCAAGATGGCGACTAGCGCAACAATACATACATATACATCCTCCTTCTTTCACGGCTAATCGGCAAGAACTCTTTCATTCTTTTCATAGGAGAAAACATAGATAGCGGAGAAGCTATTCCATGGAGTAAATGGACGCTACAAGGAATAATAGGGCTTGAAACTACTTTGCATTGATAATCATCGTATATTAACGTTTAGGAATCGGTAAGATAAGAAGAGATATTTCGAGATATGTACTGAGTTATATAATTTATAAAATTTCTGAAAATATCGCGGCGAGACCGCTGCAAGAGATATTACAACGTGTCTTGACTTTTCTTTAGTCTTGCTTACATTATCAACCGCATCGTCACAATTGCCTCTCTGGTGCCTTTACCTTTCCTAAAGCGAAACTGATCGTCATCTAACACATCCTCAATATTCTTTTCCATTGTTCTGTATACTACTCTTGTCAGAAACTCGGATGCATGAGCTGTTCAGTTGACTGTGCGATAATTTTCGCACTTGTAGCTCTTGCACTCTTCGGAATTGTGTGGATATCATTTTTACGAAAGTCTGATGGTATGTCGCCATACTCATACATTCTACACACCAATGTGAATAGTCGTTTTGTTGCCACTTCCGCCAGTGGTTTTAGAAGTTCTGATAAAATGTTATCTATCCCTTTTGCCTTATTTGATCTTAAGTCCTCCAAAGATGTCTTAAATTCTGACTCTAGTACTGGATCCCCCATCTCTTCTAAATCGACTCCTGTTTCTTCTTCAATCACAGCAGACAAACCTTCTCCCTCATAGAGGCCTTCAATGTAATCTTTTCACCTATCCGCTCTTCCTCTGCATTTAATAGTGGAATTTCCGTTGCACACTTAATATTACCACCCTTGCTTTTAATGCCACCAAAGGTTGTTTTGACTTTCTTGTGTGCTGAGTAAGTCTTCCCGACTCACTTCTTTTGTGATTTCTTCACGTTTCTCTTGTAGTCATTTCGTCTTAGCTTCCTTGCAGTTCCTATTTATTTCATTCCTCAGTGATTTGTCTTTCTGTTTCCCTGAATTTACTTGAACATTTTTGTACTTCCTTCTTTCATCGACCAACTGAAGTATTTCTTCTGTTACCCATGGTTTCTTCACATTTACTTTCCTTGTACCTGTGCCTATTTTTACAACTTCTGTGATGGCACTGTTTCGAGATGTCCATTCCTCCTCAACTGCACTGCCTACTGAGCTATTCTTTATTGCTGTATCTATAGCCCTAGAGAACTTCAAGTATATCTTGTCACTCCTTAGCACTTCCTTATCCCACTTCTTTCTCTATTGATTCTTCTTGACTAATCTCTTAAACTTCTGCCTACTCTTCGTCACTAGTACATTGTGATGTGATTCTATATCTGCTCTTGAGTACGTCTTACGATCCAGTATCTGATGTTTGATTCTCTGTCTGACCCATGATGTGATTTAACTGAAATCTTCCCGTATCGCCCGGCCTTATGCAAGTATATCTCCTCCTCTTGCGGTTCTTGAACAGAGTATTCGCTATTACTAGCTGAAATTTATTACAGAACTCAATTAGTCTTTCTCTTCTCTCATTCCTTGTCTCAAACCCATATTCTCCAGTAACCATTTTTTCTGCTCCTTCCTCTTGCAACTGCGTTCCAGGCGGTATAACAGTTGTAAATTGCCACAAGTGTGTTGGGAAAGTACCAGAACTCCAAGTGCTAATAGAAAGCACTGGTGCTCAAGTCGTCATAGACACAAAGCTTTCTGGAGATAAGTTCAGTGGAAATTTTTGCGAAGGACCGTATGGTGTTCAGAAACGATAGGCTAAACATAATTGGTGGTGGCGTGTTTGTTGCTGTTAGATATAGTTTACCTTGTAGCGAAATTGAGGTAAATAATTCGTGTAAGTTTGTATTAGCACATTTTTGGCAAACAGAATAAAATAACAATTGAACCTCCCAACTAAGATGATACAATTGCTGAAAGGTGCAAAGAAAATTTGCCTCTAATTTCAATCCGACTCATACAATTATTGTTGGTGACGATTTCAATTTATTCGCGATATCTTGGCGAAAATACATGTTTTAAGTGAGGAGGCACGCATAAAACATCATCCGAAATAATGATAAACACATTCTCTGAAAATTATTTAGAGCAGTTACTTCACGAGCCCACTGGAATAGTAAAAGGTTGTGAAAACACAGTTGACCTTTTAGTAACAAATAGTTCTGAACCTATAAAAACGTCAAAACTAATACAGGGATTAGTGAACCAGGGTTGTCGTATTGAGATTGAATACCGTGACTCTCAAATTCACCAAAAATGAACGAAACATATATCCAATCAAAACAGCAGATAAAAATTCGCTTGACGCCTTTCTGAGAAACAATCTACACTCCTTCCAAATTAACAATGTAAGTGTAGACTAGACGTAGCCTGAATTCAGGGAAATAATATCGGCAGCAATTGAAAGATTGATGCCAATTAAATTAATAAACGACGGATCCCACATGGTACACAAAACAGGTTAGAACACTGTCCCAGAAGCGAAAAAATATGTCAAATTTAAACGAACGTAAAATCCTCAATTTGGCTATGTTTAGAGAAGCTTGAAATTTAGCGTGGACTTCAATGCGAGATGCTTGTAATAGATTCCACAAAGAAACTTTGTCTCGAAACCTGACAGAAGATCCAAAGACATTCTTGTCATATCTAAAGTATGCTAGCTGCAAGACACAATAAATAGCTTCTCTGAGCGATAGCAACGGAAATACTATCGATGACAGTGCTGCTGGAGTTACTGAACACAGCCTTCCAAAATTCCTTCAGTAAAGAAGACGAAGTAAATATTCCAGAATTCGAATAAGGAGCAGTTGTAGACTTACACGGCCATCATCAGAAAGTTAAAGTATGATGATGGCCTTAGAAACTGAAAGCCTGTTAATAAAATAAATTAATACTGTAGAATATCCACAATACATTTGTGTTATAATTATGACATTGTTTTACAGAGAAGGGACGGAAGAAGCAGTTAACAGCTTTTGGTTTAGTAAGAGCAATAAATAAGCTAAGAAAGTTACAAGCATAGAAATAAATGTTCGTCTATGGAATAGAAGGTACTGTTAACAAAAAAATTTTTAGTTTCTTATCGCTACTTGGCATGTACTAAATTGTATAATTAGATAAGTGCTCAAAGATGTTGGTAGCAGTACAAGGAATCTGATGTCGGTTGGCACAAGGCAGCGGCAACGTGGAGAAAAGAACGCTTCTGTTGAAAAATGTGAAGTAACTTCTAGCATGGTGAAAAGCTGATCCTTAATGTGACAGATTTGCATTTATTCACCGTTGGCGTAAGATAGTATTCAACCATGATAGTAAGTAAAGGAAAAAATTACAAAAAAACAACAACACGAAATTATTCTTTAAACTGCAGCCATGCAGCCACACGGTATTAAAATTTATAAAGTTTTAATTATGAACTCGAAAAAAAGCATTACGTAATTAATTTGTTGTTTGCAGGTACGCACCCATGCTACATATATAAATCCCCGCCCCACAGTACAGTGATGAAATAGAGAGCACATTTCCGTATCAGCAATGGGTTATACTATTTAATTTTCGCTGCTGTAGTTTCATGAATAGTGGGACAAAGAGTGTATAAGCCCAGGCTGCATTATTGCTACATTTATTGAAGCTGCTGGCTGCTGCGCAATGTGGCAACACCACATATAACATCACTGAACAGTGACATAGCTTTTTCCCCTCCCACCACTGCTTGCCTGTCCCCTCCCCTCTCCTACCCTCCTATCCCCTCCCCACCCCCACCTGGACACTGTTGGCAAGAGATAAGTCTGTGCTGAGCTAATGGTGAGGAAGGACGTAGGGTATTCTCTTCATTTCAGCATTTTTGGGATGTGCAGATTTTATCCTATTAGAAAATACTTCCTAAAATTTTCTTGTGTATTTACTTGGTGTGTGCGGAGGCAGACTGGTCTAGTTCTCAATAGTGCCACCATATGATACTGGTAAAAAGAACCTCCCTTTTTTCCACTACATGCAAATTTGTCCAAAAATTTCAGTCTGTGCTGAGCTGTTGGTGAGGGAGGATGCAGCATTCATTTTGGAAGTTGAATGTATTACCCTGTTGGAGGATGTCATGTGAAACAACATCTCTATACCCTAATTATGTAATTTCATTGACAAACTCTATCATAGATCACTAATAGTAACTCAACTGGATCAGTTTCAAAAATCATAAACATTTATATGCACAGATATAGATCATATAAAGACAACACACACTGAAAAGATCATGAAATACTGCGAAAAACGGTAGCTCAACACAGTTACCAACTGTAAAAGCCGGCCGCGGTGGTCTAGCGGTTCTAGGCGCTCAGTCAGGAGCCGCGCGACTGCTACGGTCGCAGGTTCGAATCCTGCCTCGGGCATGGATGTGTGTGATGTCCTTAGGTTAGTTAGGTTTAAGTAGTTCTAAGTTCTAGGGGACTTATGACCACAGATGTTGAGTCCCATAGTGCTCAGAGCCATTTCCATTTCAACTGTAAAAAAACTTCTTGACTAGATACTCTTAATTCTAAACAGGCACCCTATGTACCACAAATAGTCTAAACTGACATCTAAAGATCGCACATAATAATACTTGCACATTCTGTGGGAGACGGTGGAGTGCAGTGCATAGCCCACCCATCCAGTCACTGTCGGGATTGCAACGTGCAAACTACTGCATTAGACATCATGTGACACTACATGCCCAAGCCCTCTAGCAACGATCAGCTGCACCGCCCCCCCCCCCCCCCCCCATTCCCATGTACAGTCAGTGACTGGGTGTGACTGGTTGGTGTTGGGAGAAGTGTGCAGGCCAGATTTTGTTCCCGCAGACTACACCAGCTACTTGTTGATGCGTGTGTTTGTCATTCCTGCGGACCACCCCAACAGCCTGCTACAAGCTGAGTGCCATTATCATCTGGAGACAAGTGCTGGTGGCAGCTTGCTTTGCGTCACGCAGGCCACCGAGAAACCCCAAAAGCCCACTTTGTTGATTTGTGTAACAGCTGCCTGTAACCACTGGGTGGCTTGCGCAAGTAGCTCTTAATCGTCTTGGGACATCTGTCGCCAAATGCCTTAAACTCCATGTTTCACCAACAATGAACAAAGTGATTCCTGGAAGGACAGTTCACCCTTAAGTGCTGCTGAACATGTGAAACGCCGTCAAATAACGAAGTGGTTCCTGTATACACACACAAGCAGGTATTTTGAGATAGTTCTGAGACATTTCTCAGCTTGTCCAGACTCGCAAAAGCCATCCTATCTATGATGCTCATGATGGGTGCCTCTCCCGTCCTTCCCACATATGTCTTAGATGGTTCACCTACTCATACTCCCTCTAAACAAGTTCTTGGTAGGAATCTGAGTCGAACTGACGGAGTCTTTGGTTTATTTTAATTTTAAAGAAGTTAATCGGTCTTGTTACTGACGATGATAGCATAGAACACATTGGAATTGGTTTGTTCCTTAACGAGATGGTGCTATGGAGATTAAAAATCTACAAATAAGATGTGTGTCATGAAAAAAGAATTAGAGTAGAAATTATCTGTCATGTTAACTAAGGAAGTGTGTGTAATGCATTTAACTGCTATCTATGTGGTAAAATCCCAAAGTTCATCTCTGTTAGAGACAGCGCCTCTACTGGGACCACAGTGTGATAAGAGGGCTAGTATTGGGTATCATTTGCTAAAGAGTCATAAAATCCTTGGAGACTGTACCATATAAGACGGAAGAAGTGTTCTGATGAAAGTGTTGTCTAGCAGTTCACAGCAGCTCTTGGTTTATCTACTATTTAGAGCAATAGGACTGAAACTTTGTCATACCCTTCTTTCAATATCAATATTTCTCTCTAAGAGAATACTAGTAACACACACATTTGTACAGGATGGTTGTCGTAGCTTTCCGCTATCCAAATTCCAGCTACTCACATTCAGCATTATTGGAGCATTATAATGGTTCTAAAGTTGGGGTATTATCTTTGTCTTGCAGTACGATACCTTTAGAAAGACACCTGTCCTGTAATGAGAAATGGTGACTTCGAGCAAGGTCTACCTGCAAACGTTTACAGCAACCTCTCTCTAGCACAGCTAGCATAAGAATTCCAATGCAGGCATGTTGAGTAACGAATCACGCCCACCAAACCGCTGGAAAACCTTTTTGAGCACCCTTCTCCATATGACCGATGATGCATGTGGGCGGATGTATGGTACACCATTTTCCTGTCACATCTTGGATATAAATGAAGTCTTTAGTAATTATAACTATAGCGATTCTAAGTCAGTGGCAAGAGTTTATGAGGTACCACAAGCTCAGTGTCTGTTATCATACCTTCTTGTTATGGACAACAAACACTGATACAATACTCTAGAATTGATAGCACAAGTGTTCTGCATGTGATTTAAGTATAATATTTCAAATTCCTCCTGCATAAACCACATATTTCTTTTTAACCGTCTGTTATATTACCCAGCACTCTCAAACAATACAGGGTCATAGCTACAATACACCTGTAAGGAGTACTGCTTTCCTCGTAAGTAATAAGAGCACAACATACGCGCATCTGGAGTGATCATGCATGTTCTCATCGCTTCGCTGTGTGTACTTGGATAGATGCCGCGAGTAAGAGTGGTATGTAACAGTGTCCACTGCAGAGGTTGACGAAAGCTTTCATAATGTGCTGACGGACTATGACATAGCTGTTGTCCTGCTATGAAACGAATAAACTGAGGATGGTGTACAAGCTTGGGTCAGTACAAAGGAAATCGAACATGGATTTTTTGAAGAAATCTTACCTAGATACTTTAAGGAAATTTGTATTTTCTTGCTACAATGTATTTCCGCTCCTCCACCCAGCTTCCTCCTCCAATCAAATTTGTGGTAGTAGGCAACAGTAGTTCAGATTTTGACACAGTACAAGCTTCCACTTAACGATCTGCTTACGCAAAATCTCCCTGTGAGGTTTCAGTCATGTAGGGAATCCGCACGAAATCTAGAGTCCCATACAATGAAGAAAGTCGTCGGTGGAGAGATGTGCAGAAGCAAGAGACAATATAGTACGTGACACTGGCATCATTCCACCATTTCTGTCTGTTCCGAGTATTACTGAGTGTGCTTTGACCCTAACTGTGAGTTTCTCTTTAAAGAAAGTAAGCTGATGTCTACATTGTTCTGTAATGACTTTTATTGGCTACCGAAAAGAATAGTGCCAGTTTTACTCAGAGAAGCTAGAGTGTGTGCGTTCCAATTTTTTTCTTTTTGAAGTGGGGTACAGCGTCACAAATATTAAAATGCTTAAGTTTCAGATGTCTTAAAACAAGCGGTAGAGGAAATTAATGGTGGAGCAGACTGATAGTATGACAGCAAGGGGCGGAATGAAAGGGATCAGAGGTAGTGGAACTTATCACAAGGGAAACTACAGCATCACCTTTCTGGGAATTTAAGAGGACCATCACGACTGTCCCAACTCTTGTTTAAAATTGAGAAGAGATATCAGCATCAAATTTCCAGTTAACAAATGCACGAACGTTGCACATGACTGGACTGTTGTGGGACTAACGAAAGGGCCCGCGGGGTCTCTGGGACTCAACGCTCGCGAAAGTGAGAAAACAATAATCAGCTAATTCTGATAATGAAAACAGGTTATTAACAAAGGACAGTTATGAGGCTAAACAAAAACGTACCCAGGATATGAGCTAGGAGATAGGTAGGAGCAGGGAAACTCATGTTACTACAGTGGTGAATGGTAAAACAGAGCAAGGAAACTCATGTTACTACAGTGGTGAATGATGAAATACGAGGGCATACTGGAAAGCATTGCCTCAGAATTTTTTATGGGAAAACCCAAAGCTTTTCAAATAAACCAAACGTTATTAATAATCAACATCTTTATTCTTCATGTCTACATATTTATTTTCCAACATCGTCATCATGGCGATGAACACATTTATTCCAATAAACTAGAATGTTTGACTTTGTTGATGGAGCCACAACTTCAGCTCTGCTTGCACCACGTCATCAGTATCAAAGTGTGTAAGTAGGCTGTTTAGGTTTTTATATTGGTAACGCCACTGGCTGTGCTGTGTGCAGTCTGTGGCTGGGTGGCATTGTTGTAATATTCGCTATTGTAGTGTTGGGCTGTTGGCTGTTAACAGCGCGTAGCGTAGCGCAGTTGGAGGTGAGCCGCCAGCAGTAGTGGATGTGGGGAAGTGAGATGGCGGATTTTTGAGAATGGTTAATCTGGAGGTGTGTCCATCACAAACAGTACATTTGTAAGAATGGATGTCATGAACTGCTGTATATATTATGACCATTAAGGTAAATATTTTGTTTGTTTCCTATTAAAATCTTTCATTTGCTAACTATGCCTATCAGTAGTTAGTGCCTTCAGTAGTTTGAATCTTTTGTTTAGCTGGCAGTAGTGGCGCTCGCTGTATTGCAGTAGTTCGAGTAACGAAGATGTTTGGTGAGGTAAGTGATTTATGAAAGGTATAGGTTAATGTTAGTCAGGGCCATTCTTTTGTGGGGATGATTGAAAGTCAGATTGCGTTGCGCTAAAAAATATTGTGTGTCAGTTTAGTGTTGATCAGAATAGGTAAAGAGCGAAAAGCGAAATGTCTGAGTACGGTCAGTTCTGCTCAGCTGTTTGAAAATCAAATAATGTAAGAGGTTTATCAGCACAGTAATTAATTAATTTTTCAAAGGGGACGTTTCATATGTCGACCCTTAGCCGAGGATACCTCACTGGAATCTTCTGATTTTTTTCTTGTAGTTTGTGTAATTAGTGCAGCCTTTGTTTATTGCTAGCGCGTAATTGTAGAGAGAATTTCCTTTGTAGTTGTAGTTTTTCATTCTTGTACAGTAAAACAGTTGTGGCATGCATGTAGATTTGCACCAAGTATTTCGCAGCTGCGCTTGCAATTAACGAGATATTATTTTCAATGCTATGTTAATGTGTTTCCTTATTTTGCTCTTCAAATTGTGCTTTTCTGTGTTGTCGTGTGAAATATTGTGACAATAATGGCGTGTGAAAAACGTAACACTAGGCTCCAAAGTAAACTGAGAAATGACAGTGAAGACGAAAGCAGTGTGTTAGCGCCACCGTGTAATGAATTAACTAATGTTCAAAGTAGTAATTTGGTAATTGTGCATAGGGAAATGAAGCGGGCTGCAAATAATGGTGTAGGCAGTGAAATAATTAGTGAACAAGGAAGCATTATCGATCGATCGGTCAGCAACAGCTTGCCTCAGGAATCTGAAATGACAGCACACAATCTTGCAAATACTGTAGATTCAGGTTTTGCGTCCTCGCCGTTTTCTCAAATAAGTCAAGACACATTTTCCGCTTTTCAAAATGCGAATATTGCCGGTTCAAATGCATTGCCAAATAACACTGAGGAACATGTTTCAGACACCAGTGCATTGTTATTACAATTAATGCAACAAATGGGACAAAAGCTTCAAAAGTTAGACTCAATGGAACAAAATCTTCAAAAGTTAGGCACAATGGAACAACACCAGAGACAAACACAGCAACAGTTAGACACAATGGAACAAAATCAGAGACAAACACAGCAAAAGCTTCAAAAGTTAGACACAATGGAACAAAATCAGAGACAAACACAGCAAAAGCTTCAAAAGTTAGACACAATGGAACAAAATCAGAGACAAACACAGCAAAAGCTTCAAAAGTTAGACACCACACTTGAACAAACACGTGAAGATTTAACTACTGAGTTACATAACATTGAATCGAAATGTCAAAAAGTCTGTAATGACGTAAAAACACAAATTTGTGAGCATTTTCAACCTATTTTTTCGCGGCATGAAAATGCATTACAGAATCACGAAGCAGCCATAAAAGAACTTCAAACCATTGTTCATGAAAATCATGAGACCTTGTGGGCTAAAATTGACTCAGTTGCATCTACCGATTCGGTTACGTTACTTGCAAAAACTCAGGCAAACTTAAAGGACACAGTAGATACGATTTCAACACAAATGGACACTCTGAAACTTGGTTCAGAAAAACACACTGAGGAAATAAGTACGCTATCGGAGAAAGTAGCCGAACTTTCGGATCAGCTCACTAACTTATCTACAAAGGTAGATGATGATCTGAATGACACAAGACCTGTAGCCATCACTGACACAGAAGAGTATGAACAAATTAAGAAATTCAAACAAAATCAGAATCAAATTAATACGCAATACAAAAGAGAAATCCGGGAAGTACAAGATCAGTTTGCACAAGTAATACAAAAATTACATATTTCAGAGAACACTCCCGCTCCAACACGGGAAGAGGGACTTAGAAATACGGAAAAGCCACAAAATAATAACACAGGGCATTTCGGAAATTATGAAAGAAATTGGCAAGCTGCACCGAATTTTGAGATGGAACCGCCGACACGACGTAACAATGACCGATATGCTACTCGCCGACACGATGATTTTGACTATAAGCTGTTCATTACTACACGTAAATTCAAAACATTTAAGAATTCTAGCAACGACATTCATTCATAAGCGTGGCTCCATCAATTCTTTCATTGTTTTCCTCCCAACTGGTCATTAGAGCACAGATTAGAATTTATGTGTGGCTATTTAGAGAATGAACCAGCTGTAAGAATGCGATCAGTCTTTCACGATTGCCACAGTGAAGGAGAATTTTATCATGCCTTCCTCTCAGCATATTGGTCTCAAGCTACACAAGACCGAGTAAAACATAGCATCATAATGATGAAACATTTCGAACAATCTGAATTTTCCAGTCTTGTGAAATATTTTGTTAGACATGTTGCACAAGAATCAGTACCTGTCAAACCCATACAGCCCCTCAGAACTCATCCGCATTTGCTTAATCAAATTGCCTGAACATTTACGACACATTATTTTGGCACGACGTTGCAAAGACGACATTGAAAGTTTTCAGGGACTCTTACAAGAATTAGAAATTCACACTGACAATCGCGGAACGCGAAAACAGGAACACAACAATTACAGGTCACATCCGTCACAATTCCGCGATGATAGAAATAATAAATGGACACGACAAGGCTATTCTTACAACGTAAATCGTGACCAAAACAGACACCACCCATATGACAACCGTTGGCAGAGTAAAAATAATTACAGAGAAAGATCGCATTTCCATAGTAATGACTATCACAGAGACAACCATAGAAACAGACAATATGGGAACCAAAATAATTATTATCAAGGGAGACAGAATAACTTTAGATGCAACGGTCCAGCGCGCAGATACGACTCAGGGAGAAACTCTCTACCACGTGACCGACAAAAAAGAAACTATGGAATCTACCGACATGACGACAGACGATATGATCGTAACGACAGACCTGAATTGCATCAGAACTGGCGGGATTCAAACAGGGCAGGGCCCTCTCGACAAGGTGAATTTGTAAAAGTTAGGTCTCCTAATCCTAATAACGACGCACGCCAACGAAGAGACAGACAATGACTTGCACCGCAGGCAGCCACGTGCGCCGGCTGGCTCAGGGATAAATAACATTGACGCTAACCTTGAGAAAAATTCCAGTATTCTTTACCGACGTATACTGCATGATAATTGCATTCAAGTTGAAACTCTGAGTACTATGAAGAGTAAAGGATTGCACCACACTTCACATGTAAAACCGCTTATTGAGAGATAATCTGCTTTTTAACTTAGTCTTTGCTATAAAATTTTTCACTTCACGTTACTAGTATGCTTTGTCAGACTTAGAATCTGTTAACATGCAACAATGTTTGAAGTTAAATATCCAGTCAAGAACCAAGAGAACTTATTTAAACAGAAATTACGAATGCATTGTTATTGTGAACCAACTACACAGTGTTATTGTGTGTGTACATTCTTGCTTGTTAGTTGCATGATTATGTAACAACTATAAGTCTCACATACTTACAACATTTACCAGTACTGCTAATGAGATTTTAATGCAACATTTTGGTTTACTTGAAAATACATTCTTTATTTGAAGTACTTTCTGTGGGATTAAAGATGACTTAGCATTTGCTTTCTTTGACAGCTACACGATTATTTCACGACGCTACTAATGTGTGACACAATTTACATTGTTGCTTTTGCAGTGTATCTGTTTTTCTGAATTCTTCTGGAAAGTAAAACATGTTTTAGTAATAACATTTGTGGTATAGCTACAATGTCACACCCTTTTTCGTAGTACAACAATACGTTACAGTATAGTACTTTCTTGATCACGGTAATGTATGTAATAACTACGATATCTATATGCATAGCATTTCACCTTTGTTTATCATGAGGTAAGTACATTGACTTCTGCAGAACTTAGTTTTCGTAGGATGATAACTACGACACTTCCACAGAGTTATGTTACAACAAGACGCACAATTTAGCGCTACAGGACACGCATTTGAGTGATTAATTTTGTACTGAAAACATTTATTTTTAAAGTTTTTTGAATTACAAAGAAAGTTTCCCGTGATACATTTCATTCCATTGCTGTAATCTGTAACACCTGAGGGTATAATTACATTCAACCTCAGGGGGGTACACGCTTACTTTGTGTACCATGTGTTTGTCAAGCACAAGGAGGCCTAGCTAATATGGTATTTGTTTATACAACTTTACACATCGGTACCATATTCCTCTAACACAGAATTACACAGCTAGCTGATTATTTAACAGAGAAAGAAACATTTTTTTTACTATGTCAGTGACAGATGTTTACGCAATTACATCGTTGGATAACTTCACACTTATGAAATTGTATTTTGCCTGTACTTTGTGAACTGTTCATATTTT
Source organism: Schistocerca nitens (assembly GCF_023898315.1). Classification (NCBI taxonomy): domain Eukaryota; kingdom Metazoa; phylum Arthropoda; class Insecta; order Orthoptera; family Acrididae; genus Schistocerca; species Schistocerca nitens. Next base: position 276,921,910 of record NC_064618.1, on the reverse strand, counting down.
TTTTGGAAGCATTGTGATACTATGAGAGCTTTCAATGATATATTTGGTATGGGATCACAATTTTAAAAGTACGATTGAGGTAGATGACACTATTGAAATGAGCAGCGAATTTTTTTTTAGGTTTTGAAATTATTGCAGAAAGCTACGTCGTTTTTGAGATTTGGCTGAGTTTTTATGATGTTATTATTACGATGACAATGTGTATTATGCTGTTGAGGCATGTTTATGATCAATAAGCTGATGCTATATGAGGAATTTGATTATGCTACGTATTTATTATGATGAAATATTGAAGAAGTGTCGACGAATATTGATATGTGTAACAAGGTAAGGAATAATGAGTAGTGGTTAGGGACTATGATTTGTGGAAAAGGATGTTGGAAACCAAGAATCGTACTTTAAGAATTATGAAATGTGTGTACATGCGTGAATGTATTACAATGCTGTCGAAAATTTTTTGGACACTGTTATATTTATAGGAATTTATTTTCTACACATTTGTAAGGCAAATTCTCAACCTGTGAAAATATTTTTATATGAGACTGTCACTGTAGCGGAAGCTGCTGTCATAAATATTTGCCGGCCGCGGTGGTGTAGCGGTTCCGGGCGCTCAGTCCGGATCCGCGCTACTGCTGCGGTTGCAGGTTCGAATTCTGCCTCAGGCATGGATGTGTGTGATGTCCTTAGGTTAGTTAGGTTTAAATAGTTCTAAGTTCTAGGGGACTGATGACCAAAGATGTTAAGTTCCATAGTGCTCAGAGCCATTTGAACCATAAATATTTCAGTAAGAAAGGTAAGTGACCTTGATGTAATGCGTTTTGGGCGCCCAGCTGAGACATAGTCATCTGACAAAAGAAAGCCATTAGGTGGAGAAAAAAAAGAGGCCATTATCCTCGCTATTGACATTTCTTTGTCGAAAGCATCGCAAATACGACACGCTCAAACTTGAAAACATATATGTGGTGCTCTTAATTTATGATATTTACTAAAATGCCTATTGAAATGATGAGAAACATTTTACATCTATTGTCTTTCTAGTTGAGAGAATGCTCATTTTATTTAATATGTGGTTTCCAGCTGTGTTGCAGCATTGGTTTTATAAAATAAAATTAAATGGATTTGCTAATATGAACACTTTCTGTCAACAGATCTATTAAATAATACTTTTATGATCTTGGAAAGGAAAGAACAGTAAGAAGGGACTAATAACAGTAACTGCATATATAATTTTCTTTTCAAGTACTTGGTAATTTTTTAGAATAAGTTTTTGTGGTGCATCACTTAAATTAAATAGACATTAAGATGTGAATAGACATTTCCCTTATCTCCATTGTTGTCTTTAGTGTACTATCTTTTTCTGCTTGAGCTTTGTCATGTTTAGGTATAAGTTATAGCATTTGCTGCTGCTGTTTACCAGGCATAGTGCTACTGATTTATTTTTCTTGTTGCTGCACATTGCCTTATATTCGTTGTAATATTGCAAATTGCTTTGCTAATTGATATATACTGTTGCTTGCTTTGCCAATTTGCATTTTTTTCTCATTGCTGTTTGTGTTAATTGTTTTGTGCTACTGCATTGCCTCGTCCCTTGGTATATATATCTGACCTCAGTAGATTTAAGTTAGCTTAGGAGGGGGTAGACTAAATAAGAAACTATGATGAATTGGAAGAAATGCATTGAGAAGCTATAAGAAAATAGTTTGGCCAAAAAAAGTAGTGTACAGTGGAGAAAAACTATTTTTGAAAGAGGATGTGAACAGAATACAGAAAACATGCTTGGATAGGATTTTTTTGGTGGAAACAAATGTTGAAATAAGAGGAAAGATCTATGGAATGAAGTATTGTGTTGGACTGCAGTACGAAATGTTGCATTGAAAACGAACCCTGTCTTTCCTTTTGTATTATTCTGCTATGTGTTTGTGTACCCTTGGGTATCTGTGTTCTTCCTGTCTTTATGTGTTTATCTGATGAGAGTTACATTGTAGAATTTTTCTGATAATATGTTATTTACTTTGTAAAGATGTTTAGACATTATTTATTCTGTTTTGTTTTAATGCTCATGTGTGAAGGTGATGTTTCAAAAGTTATTCTGATCTTTTATGTATTTACTTATGTCATAATTCCTGTAACACTGATATATATGTTTATTTCTATTCTTTTGTAAAGCCTGTGTTACTACAAATGTTATCTGTATTGTTATGTTCTTTAATGATATATTTTGTACCTTTGTTATTGTATTCTTATTTTATTAAATTGTAATTGACACCAGTTCATCAAATTAAGTAACTTGTAAGTTACATTTCACTGCACACGTTTCTGTTGGTCATAGTATATGGACAATATGTGAGAAGTTGGGACTGTTAGTGTTTGCACATGTGTTAATAATTCAGCAAGGGACTGGATAACAGCATTGCTGGTTCTAAGGACATTTAAAATAAATGTTTGTGTGTACACAAGTGGTGGTTCATGGACTTGCTATATTGTCCGCAAGACTCTTCGAAGGTGATTGTGCACCTGCACAGTCGCAACGGTGGCTGCTAGCCATCTCTACAAGGACTACAGGGGGTCTACACCTTTGATGACTCACCAATACCATTATTTCTACAAGGACTTCAGTGGGTCTGCACCTCCGGTGGCCCACCATTACCATAATCTTTACGAGAAATACAGTGGGTCTGCTCTGTGATGACCTACCTACCAATATGCTTCAAAACTTCGACTGACTCTGCAGTGGGTTTGCTCTGTTGTGGCCCATTACCTGCCTGCATGTCAAGAGTCAGCACTGTCTTTCCGTTGGAAGGACAACACTACTTCTTCAAGACTGCATGGAAATCCACTATTTCCATGTGCATTTTCTTTTACTGCTCAGACTTCGAGAAAGACACTGCTATTTTACTGTGATGATCAGGACTGTCTTTATGGACTGTGAGAAAATTTTAGCTTTTGACCAACAATGTATCAACATGTGTGTGCATTTGATTTCTTTCTTATTGTAATTATGAAAAATTTTTTCAAATCTGTATTGGCCACTACCCAAAACAATTTGTAAAATTTTTTGTGGGGAGCATGGGGGCTATGTAAGTAGGCTGTTTAGGTTTTTATATTGGTAACGCCACGTAGGGCTCTGTATGAAAATCAATGGCTGTGCTGTGTGCAGTCTGTGGCTGGGTGGCATTGTTGTAATATTCGCTATTGTAGTGTTGGGCTGTTGGCTGTTAACAGCGTGTAGCGTAGCGCAGTTGGAGGTGAGCCGCCAGCAGTGGTGGATGTGGGGAAGTGAGATGGCGGATTTTTGAGAATGGATAATATGGAGGTGTGTCCATCACAAACAGTACATTTGTAAGAATGGATGTCATGAACTGCTTTATATATTATGATCATTAAGGTAAATACATTGTTTGTTTCCTATTAAAATCTTTCATTTGCTAACTATGCCTATCAGTAGTTAGTGCCTTCAGTAGTTTGAATCTTTTGTTTAGCTGGCAGTAGTGGCGCTCGCTGTATTGCAGTAGTTCGAGTAACGAAGATGTTTGATGAGGTAAGTGATTTGTGAAAGGTATAGGTTAATGTTAGTCAGGGCCATTCATTTGTAGGGATTATTGAAAGTCAGATTGCTTTACGCTAAAAAATATTGTGTGTCAGTTTAGTGTTGATCAGAATAGGTAAAGAGCGAAAAGCGAAATGCCTGAGTACGGTCAGTTCTGCTCAGCTGTTTGAAAATCAAATAATGTAAGAGGTTTATCAGCACAGTAACTAATTAATTTTTCAAAGGGGACGTTTCAAGTGAAGTTCTCGTAGGTGTTATTTTAAGTTCTGGAAACAGAAGAAAATTGGATGGGGCCAAAACTGAACTGTATGGAGGACAATTGATGACAGTGAACCTGAGGCGAAGAGTTGTTGCAGACGTCGCAGCGTTCACATGTGGTCTGTCATTGTCGTGCTGAAGGAGAGGGTGCTCCATGTGTGGATGAAACTGGATTACATCACACTGTTTCTCACGCACGGACGTGGGTTACGCACCGCCTCTAGTGGGAGATGGCTGCAAAGATGTAGACATGAATAATAAAGAGTTTTCACGTAAAAAATTCAGAAATATTACTTTTCAATGTAGAGTCTCACTTTTCAGATTTCTCGACAAATGGTTTTGGATACAATTGCTATTGTGTATTGTAGCGGGGACCTAGAAACGATGAAGAGGCTTCGTCCCGCCACAGCCCTCAGTGATTCACAACCCCTAAACAGGCCACAGCAGTCCACTCACCCCACTGCAGCCCCACACCGAACCCAGGGTTATTTTGCGGTTCGGCCCCCAATGGAATTCCCCACCCCCAGGAATGTCTCATATCAGATGAGTGTAATCTCAAATGTTTCTGTGGTGTAGTAATGATGGTGTACACGTATGTGTTGACAGTACTGGCGCAGCAGTCGCCGACATAGTGTTACTGAAGCGGAATAAGGGGGACCAGCCCGCATTCGCCGAGACAGAAGAAAAACCGCCTTACAAACCACCCACTGGCGGGCCGGCACACCGGACCTCGACATTAATCTGCCGGGCGGATTCGTGCCGTGACTGGCACGCCTTCCAGCTCGGGAATCAGCGCGTTAGATCCGCGGCTAGCCGGGCGGGCCTCGCTTGCTATTAGTCAGCATTTATTAAATGGTCTGGCTTTTTTGAAACTGATATTGCGCTGATACGTTTTGGAGAGGAAGCTAGTTCTGATTTGTACAGATCATGATTTCAAGGAGGGCGGGGATGGGCTGCTGTCTTCTCCTTACTCTGCTGGGACTGCCCATAATACTTACCACGTCACTTCTCCCTAGGAATGAAAGCGAATTAAAGTTGTTAATTGAGGACTGATATTTACTATAACACTATGAATTTAAAATGACTACTCTGTTATAAGAATATAATTTTACTTATTCTCCTGTGAAGGTCATTTATGTAGATTGGAAATTAAATTGTGGCAACTCTGCTGTGCAGACATTATGCAATGGAATATACTATTGCCAGCCGGGGTGTCCGTGCCGTTCTAGGCGCTACAGTCTGGTACCGCGCGACCACTACGGTCGCAGGTTCGAATACTGCCTCGGGCATGGATGTGTGTGATGTCCTTAGGTTGGTTAGGTTTAAGTAGTTCTAAGTTCTAGGGGACTGATGACCTCAGAAGTTAAGTCCCATAGTTCTCAGAACCAACCAATATACTATTGTCGTTGATAGCACACGTTTTTGACATACCTACCTTACCTCCGAGCAAATGGAATCGCCCGTCCCACGTCACCGACGTGCGCACAATCGAGGAAAACACAGTCACTTATGAGTGTCGCTATGTTTTCGAAACAGGAACAACGGAGTTGGATCAAGAATGAATGTGCCAGAGGTAGTACAGCACGACAGTGTTATCAAGATCTTCAAGAGGCGTGCGGGGAATCGGTATTACCGTACAGAACAGTGGTACGTTGGGTGAAAGCCTTCAATGAAGGTCGGCAAACTGTGGCAGATTTGCATCAGACAGTTCATCCTAGCGTCTCTGAAGAAATAGTGCATGCTGATGCTGCGTTAGTGGACAGTGATCGACGCCATATGATTCGTGAGCTCGTCCACGAAACCGGATTAGCGCATACGACTGTGCTTCGCATCCTGAAGGAACGCCTGGGCATGCGAAAAATAGCATCACGATGGGGTCCACATGATTTGACGGAAATGCATAAATGGATGCGTTACGACGCTGGTCAGATGCACTTGGAGCGCTATGAGCGCGAAGGAGAGGCTTTCTTACGGCGCATATTAACACTGGATGAGACATGGGCCACATCGTACGAGCCAAAACTGAAACGTCAATCCAAAGAATGGCGTCATTATGGGTCGCCGCGAAAGTCGAAAGTGCGTCAGAGCCCCAGTATGGTGAAAGTTATGATGATTCTCATATATGACTGTGATGGTGTTATCCTAACGCATTACGTTCCTCCACGGCAGACCGTGACTGCACAGTATTACTGTTCGTGTTTGGAGCATCATCTGCGACCAGCTTTCTGAAAAAAGCGGTGACACTTTCTGAGCAACCCACCCATCATTTTTCACGACAATGCGCGGGCGCATGCGGCGCAAGCTGTGGCTGCTCTGTTCGGTCGATGGGACTGGGAAGTACTGTACCACTCACCATACTCCCCGGACTTAAGTTCTAGGGGACTGATGACCTTAGAAGTTAAGTCCCATAGTGCTCAGAGCCATTTGAACCATTTTAACCCAGACATGGCTGATGGTCTTGCCACTACATACAATGGGTGTCTCACTTTCAATTAACGGTGTGTGAATCCCTTAAAGTCATCGATGCAGCAGTTTAACTGTAATTCTTTAATTGCTCCCATTGTAATACAAGTCCACATAGTTCATGGATGAAAGTCCAGATGTAAGTGTCCAACGGGCACAATATTTTGTCAAGCGACCACACTACAGAGCTTACTGCCGGGAGCAGGGCTTATGTCTCCTCCGAGTTCCGTCCAATCTGGCTTTCTGTACATGGTCCAAGTCCAAGCTTCAGTGTGCGTCAAGCATGCCACAGCCCTGAGCCCCACTCCATCAACCAACAGGTCACTCCGCCCAAGGTTTGTGCACAGGGACGGGTGCCGGCGGCCGTCTCCGTTGTTCCTCTCCTTACTCTTTCAATCAGTTTGTTGTGGGAAGAGGAAAGAGATATCTCACAACTATATGACCTGGAGTGCAGGCGGAGGAGCAACAGAAACACTGCTCGCAACTGACCCTGGACGCGAACCTTGGTCAGAGCGGACTCTTAGTTGGTGCGAGGAGGGAGGGGAGAGGGGGAGGGAGGGGGAAATATTTGACATGCTCCCGCATCTGGGCGTGGCCCTTGTACTGAAAGCCAGGTAAGAGAAGGAGGGAGGAGATGTAAACCCAGTTCCTTGACTATCAATTCGTCAGAGAACCTGTTGATGCCAACATGGTCACTTGTCGAAATATTGTGGCCGTCGGACACTGACAGCCGGCGTTCTAACAGTGAATTATTCTGTAGGGAACACACTGTGCTCATGTGGGAACGATCTAGACGGTTGTAAAACAATTAACTGGTAGCCAAGATCGCAGGTATTCTTTTTATTCCATGATTACTTGTTTCGACGAAACTAAAGCCGCCATCATCGGATATTAGGACACATCCAGGTTACAACAAAAATGGCTCTGAGCACTATGGGACTTAACTTCTGAGGTCATCAGTCCCCTAGACTTAGAACTACTTAAACCTAACTAACCTAAGGGCATCACACACATCCATGCCCGAGGCAGGATTCGAACCTGCGACTGTAGCGCCTAGAACCACTCGGCCACTTCGTTCGGCCAGGTTACAACATCGAGGCAACTATTAATATCACCATTATTTGCCTTGATGTTGTAACCTGTATGTGTCGTAAGATCCGATGATGGCGGCTTTAGTTTCGCCAAAACCGGTAATCATGGGATAAAAAGAATTCCTACGATCTTGGCTACTAGTTATTGTTTTACAGTGAACTATTGCTTCAATTTAACTTTAATTAAACCTGTGTGTTACAATTAAAAGGACAGCAGGGCTTTGTCAAGCTCTGACTGTGTCTGCTGGAAACACGAGGTACAGCAGACAGCTGAGAAGAATAGATGCGAGTGCTGAGGTGGGGAGGTAGGGAGTGGGGAAGCAGTCCTTTCCCTGCCTCTCTTCCGCCCTGTGACAGCAAATTGCCTAAGTTACTATCCGTCTGAAAAATATTGCTTTGTTCTTGATTGTCAGGCGTCTGTGTCATTATTGTCTCAGTTTCTTCCACTTCATATTGACAGCATTAGTGCCTAAGTGGAAATTTCTAGTGGAATGTGACTGCAGACGTCGCACCCAATTTAAGAACAATAAGCGGGTGATAAAATCCTACTATTAGCTATGTTTTAATTGAATAAAACGAAATGGGTATCTTAACGATAAAGCACATTTCAATAGTTGCACAGGCAATATTAAAAACTATCAATACAGTGGTTACCATATTCACAAATGGAGAATTTGACCGACATTATTTCGGATGTAACATTGCATTGAAAACGTGAGATGACTTATCGACGTCGGTCAAATGTTTTTAAATCAGTTATAGTTAAAGTTTTCACGTGCTTGCATCCATGAAAATGTCTTTAGAACAGTCTGTTTACACAAGTTCACTCGATTTGCACTCATTCTTCCAAACCGCGGAGATACGTTGTTGTTGTTGTGGTCTTCAGTCCTGAGACTGGTTTGATGCAGCTCTTCATGCTACCCTAGCTTCTTCATCTCCCAGTAGTTACTGCAACCTACATCCTTCTGAATCTGCTTAGTGTATTCATCTCTTGGTCTCCCTCTACGGTTTTTACCCTCCACGCTGCCCTCCAATGCTAAATTTGTGATCACTTGCTGCCTTAGAACATGTCCTACCAACTGGTCGCTTCTTCTTGTCAAGTTGTGCCACAAATTTGTCTTCCCCCCAATTCCATTCAATACCTCCTCATTAGTTATGTGATCTACCAATCCAATCTTCAGCATTCTTGTGTAGCACCACATTTCGAAAGCTTCTATTCTCTTCCTGTCCAAACTATTTATCGTCCATGTTTCACTTCCATACATGGCTACACTCCACACAAATACTTTCAGAAACGACTTCCTGACGCTTAAAAGCCGGCCGAAGTGGCCGTGCGGTTTAAGGCGCTGCAGTCTGGAACCGCAAGACCGCTACGGTCGCAGGTTCGAATCCTGCCTCGGGCATGGATGTTTGTGATGTCCTTAGGTTAGTTAGGTTTAACTAGTTCTAAGTTCTAGGGGACTAATGACCTCAGAAGTTGAGTCCCATAGTGCTCAGAGCCATTTGAACCATTTGACACTTAAATCTATACTCGATGTTAACATATTTTTTTTCTTTAGAAAAGCTTTCCTTGCCATTGCCAGTCTACATTTTATATCCTCTCTACTTAGACCATCATCAGTTATTTTGATCCCCAAATAGTAAAACTCCTTTACTAATTTAAGTGTCTCATTACCTAATCCAATTCCCTCAGCATCACCCGACTTAATTCGACTAGATTCCATTATCCTCGTTTTGCTTTTGTTGATGTTCATCTTATATCCTCCTTTCAAGACACAGTCCATTCCGTTCAACTGCTCTTCCAAGTTCTTTGCTGTCTCCGGCAGAATTACAATGTTATTGGCGAACCTCAAAGCTTTTATTTCTTCTCCATGGATTTTAATACCTACTCCGAATTTTTCTTTTGTTTCGTTTACTGCTTGCTCAATATACAGATTGAATAACATCGGGGAGAGGCTAAAACCCTGTCTCACTCCCTTCCCAACCACTGCTTCCTTTTCATGCCCCTCGACTCTTATAACTGCCATCTGGTTTCTGTACGTGGAGATACAATAAATCAGAATTTTCGTCCAGTGCCAGCACTCATTCTCCAACGAGTATACAGAGAAACCTTCGTGATAAAGAAATAATTTCCCTTACTTCTGCTTGGAGCACACAAAGGTGGCATCCCTTTCTCAGCAGATATGGTACGCTACCTCTGTGTGAGGTGACAATAGCGTCCGTTGAGGTTGATTGCGACATTCCTGGAAGAAGTAGGGATTGAAGAGGGGCTGGGGAAGGGAGGGGGCGAATGAGGCGGAAGAGCTCACTCCCTTGATTGGTACTGTCCGGACAATGTCCATATCGCAACAACAATGAGCTCGTATTGCAACAATGGGCGCTTTATCGCCCGGCTGTGCCCTACATGCGACAACAATGTCTTCATCTCACGGCAATATGTCGATACGGCGGCACAATAGGCGGGCGGCGCACTGGGGCCGCACGCGTCCCGCCAGCCACCTACGTAGGGAGGCTGCCGCTCTGCCGTGTCGAGTAGGTGGCTGGGAACCTTCCCCGTCGGAGGCCAGTCACCAAGCGGTAAATTGCAATAAACAAGAAGGCCTTTCCCTTTCTAACAAATCTACCTTGTTCAGTATTGTACTAAAAGAACCGAAACTCATTTTCTTTTTGAAAGGAAATGTAAGGGATTAAGCCAGGGTCTCAGCGTCATGCGTATAACTAAATGGCGAACCCGGGGCACGGACGCAAGTTACCGGTTACATACCTAATGGCTTCCAGATGCAACAAAAATTTGGTTTTCAATATTTCATACAGTTATTGACCAAATCTAAAAATTTATAACGCTGTCAAAATCTACTCATTACGAGGTACAATTGTATGTTGTTTAGTATGACTTGGTACCTTCGAAGAGTTTTGAACTGAGGAAGAAACGAGAGTAATCATTAAACAAATACTGATGTACACCATCTCCAAAAGTTCTTCGGAGAAATTTCTGGTGGGTTTGAAATTAAGACATGGATCAGACAAGGTGATCGATTATCCCCAATCCTCTTCAACATTATACTGGAGAAAATTGTGAAGGCATGGGAAGATGCTCTGAATGTGGAAGGAACGAGAGAAATACGCATTGGGAGGGAAAGACACAACCTGGAAATCAAGTGTTTAGCTTTTGCTGACGATGTTCTCTCTTACAGAACAACCGAGAAGGCGCTCGAAAGGTGCTTCATAGTCTTCGTGAAATCTCAGAAGAAACAGGTCCTCAAATCTGCGATGAAAGACAGAACATATTGAGTACATGCACGGCAGTGAGAGATGAATGGAAGTAAATCATGGGAAGATTAAGAGGACAGAGAAGTTCAGGTACCTGGAGGGATGGATCCAAACCAATGGACTGGATAAGGAGGCAAAAAAAAAAAAAAAAAAAAAAAAAAAGATCTTGTCTACAAGTTAACACAGAACAAGAACAAACGGGCGTTATCGGGCAAGGCCAAATTTAGACAGGATAGCTCGGCGACCTGAAGGATAGTAAGCTTCGGAGTGTCTTATTCCAGATGAAAACGGGGAGCGTCGAGCGTCAAGAACACGAAAAGAAAGAAAGGCAGACTGTGAGGAAAATTCTCTGACCACAGAAGATTACTCATTGGAAGAAGACGAGAAACGAAGAACTCTACAAGTAGACTAAAAAGATTGCAGATATAGTGAGAAAGTGGAGGTTGGAGGTCTACGGATACCTACTAAGGGTGGATGAACGAATGAATGAATGAATGTATGCCGACTGGCCAAAAGGATATTCAAGTACATCGTGGAGTTAAAGGCAACATCTAAATGGGTTGGTGAGGTAAAAGGGGATGCAGCGGAAGTTGGAATTACGCCACAGATGGTCCACAGTTGGAGAGAGCTCAGAAGCAGAGTAAATAGTATAAAAACATTTCAAGAGAAACTATCAAACAGGAAGCCCAAATGGATCATTTCTGAGGAGGAGAAAAAAGGAAGCAATGGAATGAAGACGTTCTGGGAGGGTAAGAGAAGAAGAATGAAGAAGTCTTAAGTTACTTGTCGACCACAGTTCACCAAACTCAGAAATAAAAAAAAAGTATAGTATTACAGTTACAAACTGAGTATATGTCTGAAACAGCGTAACTCAATGTTCAGACAATATTTAACAATGAGAGCACTTACCGACTCCCAACGAACTTTACACATAATTTCAAATCTCTACGAAACTTTTCTCACTGACATCCCCCTTGCCCCCCATCCATAGACGCACACGAAATAATGAAAGGAGGAAAAGTTTATTGTTCACTGTATTTTCACTGTCCATGCTTTAACATTGCAGCAATAGGCATGACCTTTTTATTTATTACTTCTTTACTAATAACTCTATTTGTAGCACGTTTTTCAGACAGTATCCGCGTTTACTACTGAAGGGCCTGTAAAACTATATCATTGTGCGACGCATGATTCTGGTGGTACGACGTTTTCTGTGCGGGAGTTCGATTCCTTGAAGAATCAGGGGTTTACGTTTACTGGTGTGTAAGATTTCAAAATGCTAAGTTAAGTATAGCTTCCTCAGTCGATCAGGCAGGACTGTAGAACACAAATTTGGTGAGGTTCACAGAAGCCAGAGAACACACAAGTCTACTCCGAATTTTGTAAATTCCCCAGTGCATACCGAATCAGCAATCCTGTAACAGTCTTTTTAAAAAAAATCTGAGCAATTAAATTCCTTCCAAACTTCAAAAGCTTGGAAGGAATTTAATTGCTCAGAATTTTTGAAAAAGACTGTTCCAAGGATTGCTACCTTCCATTCTCCCATGTCGGCGAAGTTCCTTATTTCGGTTGTGTTCTTTCCTAACAGCCACTGTTTCTGTTACTTGAATCTTCTGCTCTTTCTTTATTTCTTCCTCTTCTATAATAATAAACTCGTATACAGAAGAGCTAAACTAATCTATGTCATTCTTAATGTCCTTTATTTTATTACTATTGTTATTATTATTATTAATTATTATATTCATTATTGTTATTAGTGTCAGTTATTATTTTAAATATTATTATTAGTGTCAATTATTATTTTCATCACCAATAGTGTCAGTTATTATTATTACTACTATTATTATTATTATTACTATTATTACGCTTTGAATGTTTTTGTAATATCTTTAGTACGTGTTGTTCCTGGTCAGATGGAAGAGAGGGCCATACAGCCTTAATCTGGTGTGGCTAATTAAGCAGTGAATAAACAAAAAACCTCTGGTACTACCTAGGGAAGAACGCAAAGCAGTCCTTCTGACAGCCCTGTAAATGTATTTAACTTTAAACATAAGCTTACTCTATCCTTACTTTTGTTTCGTTTCATCAGTGTCATCCTTTTCTATCTTTTATATATTCACACAGCCATAACTCTTCCTTTTTTTGGTTATATATCGTAATTCACTTCGTTTACTGTTCAACTTGGAGTTTTGTGTGCGTTTGTGCCCCTATTGTTCACAGTGAACAAAACATTGTAATGTTTCACTAGAAATCTGTACTATCGAATGTGTTTGAAATTTCCACAAGCATTATTCATACAGCAGTAAGACATAAGCGTTTGACTTTCGGCATGTCTGTTCTTTTTTAAATTCTTTGTGGTCTTTTATGCGCACTGATACAGTTATTCCCGAGATTTTATCCGATTCCACTGCTACCAGTGACCAATTAAAAAGGCGAGTTAGAGAGTGACTGAAACTTGGATATCAGCTTTTCGTGGGCTATTATCCTAATTTCGATATTCCTGATCACGTTTTACGAATCACTGAAGCCTTCGGCATGCCATGCCCTTAATAATCTTCATTTCTTCCGGATATCACAGGATTTACACACGAATTCTTTGCCTTATATTCGACACTCAAATGTATACCCTGTCGTTTCTGTAATTGAGTGCTCATTTTAATGGTGTTATTGACTATTTTTAACACTTCCTTAGCGAGGCAAATAGCGACACACCTACTGTTCTGTTACATTTTGTCTATGTTAGGTCATAGAAATTAATATGTACAATTTATTTAGATATATTAACCTGTAAGTTCTTAACAAGGGCCCATGTTAATTTTTAGCACTATATTAATGATTAAAATGAGAGAGTGGCAAGTAGAGTTGTGTAATCTTTTCCAATCTGCTTAGACCAGAGGCTCCCAATCTTTCTGAGACCATTACCCGTGACACTAATCAGACATTGGCTAGTACCCCCACCCTCCCCGACCTCCCTGCCTTCCCCTCCCCCACATTATCACCAGCTTTAGCACCTAAATAAACTGTAGCACGAAAGACTTCTCTTGTAACACTTATTATTAAAATAATAAAAGCTGACTGAAATTTAGTTTGTGTGTGTGTGTGTGTGTGTGTGTGTGTGTGTGTGTGCGTGTGTGTTAGAATGAATTATGAAGAAATTCGTGGTGCAGCGCTAGTGATATCCACAACTCCTTCTCAGAGAAGAAAGCTGACTATCCACAGCGAGGGTAGATACTTGTTACAAAACATACTCTCCCTACGTTACTCCACCCTATTGCGGCACTTGCTTGACCTGCACACTCCAACCGCATTTAAAATCAAACAAGTTCAGATGTGTGCAATATACTAACTGTTTGTAAGTCACTTCATTGCTACACTCCTTATTTCTGAACTGTCGGAAACTGCACAGCTTCAGGCTGTCAATGTTTTGTATCTAACTGCTCTAATACTAATAATAACAATAATATGTGTACAGAACTATAGTAGCACTTATGCAGTTACTGCTGTGTCGTGCTGTCAATTAATTCATTTATCCTTTTCGAAGCGAGTAATGAAGCAGTTTCCGGACTATTGCAGGTACTACCTACAACTTGGAGAAGACATTTTCTTGAGATATTTATCATATGTTACATATATATCTCACTTTCATCATCAGCGATGTACGGAACAAAGCAAAACATTTGTATGTAGTGGGTGGACTATGTGAGAAACCTGCAACCCGCACCGCATTAATGCTACTAGTTAAGAAAAAAGTAATTGTTAACAACTGGTGTAATCAAAATTAGTCCTATAAAATTGTAATAATAGTAATGATCTTTTGAAAATAATTTAGTTTCGTCACTGAAACAGAATCGAATCGTTTAGTTTGTACCCCTTAGAAAGTTTCATTTTACTACACGGGGTAATTATCTCCAGTTTGGCAACAACTGGCTTAGACCATTTCCTCTTGCTCAATTAGTGTCCCTAGACTGAGCGTCCACCAAAGCTGTCACTGTTTTAGAACTACGCTTTCGTTAAACGCTGTTTGCAAATCCTATCTAGTTATAATTTTTAACGATAGTAGCGGTAAGAGCGAGAATAAACTTTCACATGCGTTAAATACCAATAATAACGTCCATAGACTAAACATTTCCTTTTTTTGAAAGTAAGGAAGGCATACAGTGACCGTAGAATAAGATAGATCTCCTTATTAGAACATAGTTTTCTCTAACGGGAAACGAATCAGGAACAAGAGTAATTAGAAGAATTAGAAAGAAAAAGTGAAGAAACGTTGGATGTAAAGTAAAAAAAATACGGCAAACGAAATAATCCTGCTATCTGGTGAATACACTCTCAAATTTAATACAGATGACTAGGAACTGAGAAAGAAACTGTGAGACTGTACGGCGAGCACACCAGTCTTCAGTAATGGCGGATGGACCGAAGGAAAACAGATATGGAAGAAACTGGAAGCTATTAATTCTGGTTACATCTACCTACACGTCTGCAGTTGTCACGGCTGCTCACAATTATAGCCAGATCACACAGCAGCATAGGCTACATAGCAGCATGTCGCTGCAAAGTTAGGGTTTTGTTAGACTCAAGTAAATTTACGCAGGCTCACCATGACAGAGATCGCAGGCATACTACACTCGAAGTTCTTTTTCCTTCTCTCGTTTATACAATCACTGTATTCTCACAACTCCTTTATGTTTAATGAATCTATTATCGTTGTCGAACATACCCTCATCAGACAGCCTTCCCAGAAACGTAGCGTTCTCTCTCTTGCAGTCGATTTCGTGTATCAGTTAAATGTTCTTAAAGTAAGTAATTAAATTGTGTCATGTTTTTGTATTAATCTGTGTGCAAAATAAATTATAATAAATTTGAGACTGACCTATTCCATTTTTAGTAGACCCCTCGAGAGATTAATCAGAACATAAAGTATGGAAATGTCGGTACTTGGAACTTAATACTAGGGCCAGTTTGTTATTATATTTCACGTAACTTCATTAGGCATTTGGGTTTGAAGGCGTGACTGCCTCTTAGTAAGACCGGTGGATGTAGACCTGGCATTTCTTGCAATTGCTAGTCAGCATTTTATATCCATTGTCCATTTAGTTATTGCGAAGCCCAAAGAGCGAAACGCTTTTACTACTTTAAGAGACTGAATTTCTAATCCGGTTCTGTGAGTATCTTCCGTTTTAATTCACCTGCATTCCCTTACTCTTGTTTTACTTTTTTCGATATGCACTTTATAGACTTTTTCCAAGACATTATCCATTCATTCAACTGATCTTCCAAGTCCTTTGCCATTTGTGTCAGAATTACAATGTAATCTCCAAATTGTAAGGTTTTTTTTTCTATTTCTTCTCCCTGAACCTTAATTTCCTTTCCAAATTTCTCACTCATTTCTTTTACTGCTTGCTCATTGTACAGATTGAATAACAGCGGGAATAGGCTACAAACGTGTGTCACTGTCTTTCCAACCACTGCCTCCTACCCATTCCCTTCGACTCCTACAACTGCAGTTCGATTTCTATACAAGTTGTAAGTAACTATTCGGTTCCTGTATTTTGTCCCCGCTAACTTCAGAATTTCAAAAAAAGGCTTTTGTATGTCTACAAATTCTATACATGTAGGTTTGCGTTCTGAAATATTGTAAATCATAGGGTTTGCAAGGCCTTGCGGATTCATTCATTTCTGAAGAACCCAAACGACGAAAGTCGTTCAATAAGTAAGGCATGACGCTTTTTTTTCCTCGGCCAGTTTCGGTTGAATACGTGAGGAATTTGTTGTAAGATGTCGTGGAATATTACTGCTTCAGCCCCTATAGTTTCGTGAAGTTTCGACAGGTGGTGGCGGTATACTTAGGCTTCAAAATGGAATATGTAATAATGATGCGTTCCAAGAACACAGAGTTTCTTTTGGTGGAAAACAAGAGAATCGCAGATATTCATAGGGTCTGCTGAATGTCTACGGGGACCTGGCAATATGCGATAGCACGATCAGTCATTGGACGATGCGTCTGTGATGACCGCAACACCGTCGCGCAAACCTGTCCGATCTCTCGTGTGCGGCCGGCCGCACACAGCTGTGACTCCTGCAATATTGGAACGTGCGGACACGTGGGAGATTGGGTCTGGCCGTGAGTCGTGCACGGATAGCCAAATCGCAAGGCGACCGCTCGTAATATGCGGGAAATCCCGGTTCGATTCCCGGTCCGGCACAGATTTTTGTCATTCCATTCTACAGCTGATGGTAGTCATTATTCGCAATTGTGAATGCATTTAATGTACTCTCATTCGATGTGATCAACGGATGCAAACAAACTGCTCCCTCTCCATGACTTCGCAAGACCTCACACATGTTTGAGCACTCGAGAGTAGCTCACAAAACTGGACTGTTCTTCCTCAGTCACCCTACAGCGCGGATCTCGCACCTTCCAACTTTCATCTGTTTGGTTCGACGATTGACTCGCTCCACGGGAAGCAGTACTTTGATGAGGAGAAGGCTACTGATGCAGCAATACATTGGCTCTGGCGTCTAACAGTACACCATACCAATAAGGTGACGTAAGGCCATTGTATTGAATGGAGACTGAGTTAAAAAACATGGTTTTATAGCCAAAAGAATGAGGAATAATATAGTGCACTGGAATCATGAATAAAAAAACCTGCTTTCAGAAAGAAATCTTTTGTTGCTAATTGAACCACTGTCTTAATCTTCCCCGTGATCGTTTTCTGTACATAATTCCTGCCAATATTTTGCAGCAATGACTTATGAATAATACACTAGCTGTATTGCAACAGTCAGCATACAAACTATCACAAATGATTTACACAAAACTCGATGCTTAAGAATATTTCTTCCTTTTGAAGAGGTAGAGAGATGATTCCTTTCGCAGAAAAAGAACCTTAGGTTCCGCGTTCCTTCTCTGGTACTCAAAGATGCACGTAACAAACTTCTGGCAGCGAAGAAGAGTGAACTAGTTGCATGTTGCACGAGAGCGATCCTCCGTCTACCTGGGACCCGGCGCTGCCGCCTGAATCTCTCATGGACGGCTGCTCCTGGGCGACAAGGACTCCTTGCCGCGAGTAGAACAAGCACTTACCTCAGCCCCAAATTGAAAGGCAGTGGCATCAAACTTTCAAAGGCCGGACAGCCCGCCGCCTAATGCGATTTGACGCTCCGGCCATCGTCGTGAGGCAGGCGGACCGCCACGGCTCTGGTTCGCTGGTCCCCTTCCACAGCTGAAGGCGGGCGTGTGGGAGGGGCGCCGTGCTCCCAGCTCCGCACCCCGTCCCCGTATTCACGAGCTCTTCCCTCACCGACCTTCTGCCCCGTTGCGGTAATCTGATTTGTACAGGGTGCCCCACCTAACATGCGTACACGTAATAATTCATAGACAGTTTACGGTGTAGCGAAATGGTATACAGGTAACGATGTCACGCAAAGACGCAAGTGTTTAACAGTTTCAGTTAACACTCGTTAACTTATTATTTAAGAGCAGTTCAAGAGACTTATAAGAAACTGAACGACATAATTTTCTGATGCCACTAGGTAGTTCTCGTCAAGAGCAGTGCAGTCTTACGATGCCTTAATATTTACGGCCCGAAGACATTTTTATGGGCCGGCCGCGGTGGTCTCGCGGTTCTAGGCGCGCAGTCCGGAACCGTGCGACTGCTACGGTCGCAGGTTCGAATCCTGCCTCGGGCATGGCTGTGTGTGATGTCCTTAGGTTAGTTAGGTTTAAGTAGTTCTAAGTTCTAGGGGACTGATAACCACAGCAGTTGAGTCCCATAGTGCTCAGAGCCATTTGAACCATTTTGAACATTTTTATGTATCTTCTTTATGTTGTGTTCCACAACTTTATTAAACATTTTTTGTGTATAACCACGACGAAGCTGCATACATCTTTATGGCTCTGCAACTAGTTTCGACAGATTTTTATGGATTATCATCGTCTGGCAGGCCTGAACAAATAATAAAAGTAAAGCTAAACTAAAATCAATCCGAGCTGATCTTGAAGGCCCAACGGTAACGACCGACCGCCGTGTGATCCTCAGAGCGCATGCGTCTCTGGATACTGATGTGGAGGGGTATGTGGTCAACACACCGCCTCCCGGCCGTTGTCCGGAGCCACTACTTCCAAATAGCTGCTAAATTGGTGTCACAAGGGCTGAGTGCATCGCGCTTGCCAACAGCGCTAATCAGACCGGACGGTCACCCATCCAAGTGCTTGCCAAACCCGACGGCGCTTGCCTTCGGTGATTTGACAGGAACGGGTGTCACCACTACGGAAGGCTGTCGGCCAAAGGAAAGTAAGACCATACAGTTTTATAAGAAGGCATCTGCAAGATGGTAGTGATATTATATCATTAAGCTCTAACCTAAATTTTTTAAAATTAGTGTATACCACCTACCTATAAACGTCAAAATATTTTATAGCCCTATTTAGCACCATGAAAGGAAGTGAGCCTGTTAACATATGCGCAACGTTTACTTCCGCAATGCTGAACAGGTGTATAACATATTTTAAAATTTGTAGATAGCTTATTCTGATCGGCCATAGAAATATCTTCTCAGACAGTTTTACTTTTGCACTATTTTCTTTTTACTTCATTGGACTGATAAAATTTAGATAGTGACAAATTGAAAACTAAAAAGTAACATAGGCAGCTGCAGTGGTATGAACATATTACGTTAACTGCTGAGGTACTTTACTGTGAGACACGGGTACCCGTGACGGAGGAATGTACTTGCATTAGCAAAAAAGTAGGAAGATTAGTGTTTAATGTCCCGTCTAAAATGAGATCATTACAGACAGAGTACGAGATGATATAAGGGAACGATAAGGAAGAGATCGCCGATACCCTTTCATACGAACTACTCTGGAATTTGTGTTACGAGATTTAGGGAAATTATGGACGATCTCTATCAGGATGGTCAGAGTTCTGAACCGTTGTCCTCCCGAATGCGCGCCCAGGGTGCCAACGCGCTCGTTTTTTTTTTTTTTCCTTTTATAGTGCGCTCTAAATATTATACGAGGAAGGATATGTAAAAGTATTATTTTGTTAAAGGGTAAACTGCGTAAGTTGCAGCATGCTATTTACTGCTACAAGTAGAGCTCTGGCTCGAGAATGTTTTCATCCCTTTCTCAGAAACTTGAAGACACTTGGTAGTTTTCCATTTTATTTGTTTATTTCCTTACAACATGATTTATTATAATATTACATGTTCTGTGTGTAGTGTAATGTTTGTGCTGAAGATGATGATGATGATGATGCTGAGAGAAGGAAGAGCGTTAATCCCGTTTCCTGCACATAGCCTACTCCTCGCGATTAACATCAAGGGGCGACGGACGGATCACCGTCAACAGTGTCACACATGCTCTCACTTCATGAGGCACCACGGAGAGATTTGGATTTAAACTAGAACGTTGTTGCACAGGAATTTTACGTCATGACCTCTCCTCCGCTTCTCGGCCAAATATTGGCAGCAAAAATACACTCCTGGAAATTGAAATAAGAACACCGTGAATTCATTGTCCCAGGAAGGGGAAACTTTATTGACACATTCCTGGGGTCAGATACTTCACATGATCACACTGACAGAACCACAGGCACATAGACACAGGCAACAGAGCATGCACAATGTCGGCACTAGTACAGTGTATATCCACCTTTCGCAGCAATGCAGGCTGGCTGCTATTCTCCCATGGAGACGATCGTAGAGATGCTGGATGTAGTCCTGTGGAACGGCTTGCCATGCCATTTCCACCTGGCGCCTCAGTTGGACCAGCGTTCGTGCTGGACGTGCAGACCGCGTGAGACGACGCTTCATCCAGTCCCAAACATGCTCAATGGGGGACAGATCCGGAGATCTTGCTGGCCAGGGTAGTTGACTTACACCTTCTAGAGCACGTTGGGTGGCACGGGATACATGCGGACGTGCATTGTCCTGTTGGAACAGCAAGTTCCCTTGCCGGTCTAGGAATGGTAGAACGATGGGTTCGATGACGGTTTGGATGTACCGTGCACTATTCAGTGTCCCCTCGACGATCACCAGTGGTGTACGGCCAGTGTAGGAGATCGCTCCCCACACCATGATGCCGGGTGTTGGCCCTGTGTGCCTCGGTCGTATGCAGTCCTGATTGTGGCGCTCACCTGCACGGCGCCAAACACGCATACGACCATCATTGGCACCAAGGCAGAAGCGACTCTCATCGCTGAAGACGACACGTCTCCATTCGTGCCTCCATTCACGCCTGTCGCGACACCACTGGAGACGGGCTGCACGATGTTGGGGCGTGAGCGGAAGACGGCCTAACGGTGTGCGGGACCGTAGCCCAGCTTCATGGAGACGGTTGCGAATGGTCCTCGCCGATACCCCAGGAGCAACAGTGTCCCTAATTTGCTGGGAAGTGGCGGTGCGGTCCCCTACGGCACTGCGTAGGATCCTACGGTCTTGGCGTGCATCCGTGCGTCGCTGCGGTCCGGTCCCAGGTCGACGGGCACGTGCACCTTCCGCCGACCACTGGCGACAACATCGATGTACTGTAGAGACCTCACGCCCCACGTGTTGAGCAATTCGGCGGTACGTCCACCCGGCCTCCCGCATGCCCACTATACGCCCTCGCTCAAAGTCCGTCAACTGCACATACGGTTCACGTCCACGCTGTCGCGGCATGCTACCAGTGTTAAAGACTGCGATGGAGCTCCGTATGCCACGGCAAACTGGCTGACACTGACGGCGGCGGTGCACAAATGCTGCGCAGCTAGCGCCATTCGACGGCCAACACCGCGGTTCCTGGTGTGTCCGCTGTGCCGTGCGTGTGATCATTGCTTGTACAGCCCTCTCGCAGTGTCCGGAGCAAGTATGGTGGGTCTGACACACCGGTGTCAATGTGTTCTTTTTTCCATTTCCAGGAGCGTATTTTCCACCATCTGAGTTGGAACCCTCTTACCCCAGATCGAGCTCCACCGCACAAGTATGTGTTAGCGATCTTTTTTTATTCTGCATTTAAAATTTTTTTTATTCTGCATTTTATTCGTTTGTCTTAGTTCGTCGTTGATCCATTCACCCTTTTTTTTGTATTACAGAGGGCAGCCAGCCCACTGACTAAACACACTGAACTAACGTGCGGGCAAATCTCGGCCACGGAGACGGACTCATGGTCAGCATTGTGGACGACAAATGTTGATTTGTTAAATATTTTAAGCGAAGGTGCATTTGTTTTATCTCATGAATTGTTAGACTTTTTCTAGTGGTACATCTTAAGTTAAAGCAAGTTCAGTCACTGAATCAGAATTTGTCTGTACCTTATTACGTACAGCAGAGAAGATTGATACTTATATTGCTAAACATTTTGTCTAGTCCCCTGTTCTTTAAGTGCCACAGCAGTTTTAGATACACATTTTATTTAGAAATGCCATTTTCTGGAAGTTCTTAAAACGGGTCCATGAGAATTTTTAGAATTTTGTTAATGACTAATTTAAGGCAAGTTGGTGGTTGTGATGGTAGTAGTGGTGAGTGGGGGGAGGGCCGTGCTGAGGAAGTTCCTTTGAACTGTGTAGTGTGATATAGTTGTATTGGACTTAGCATAATCCTGAAAATTAGTTGTGTAGAAAGCCGGCCTTCATAGCCAACTGGTAGATTGGCTCAAAATTTCGTTGCGAATGTAAAAGTTGACTCTGAAAACGCAAGTATCAATGAGGTTCTAATAACGTATGCTGGTTTAGGGCTGCACGCTGTAGGAATACTTGAGCTCCCTTTTTAAATTCCGTGTGATCATCTAAGTCTAGTTTTAAGTGAATATGGGCGAGAAGTTTCTGCTGATGAAGAGAGGTGGCGTAACGGATTTTCTTTGCCTGTTCTCAATGAGTAAGATAAGTTTAAGATTCATCTGTTGACACAACTCCCGTCACTAATTAATGTATCTGGCTACCGTGCAATTAGTTCTCTACGATGGACATCCTACAATGTGTGGAATAGCGCAACTACACTTAGCTTGTGCGTGCACAGTGCTCTCGGGGGCCGCGACGCCCAGTTACCCGCCAGGCACGAGGCAGAGCGCACGCCCGGCGCTGTGAATATACCGCAGATGTCTGCAGCCGCGACCGGCGGTACAGCGCAACCCATTCTTCCTTCCCTTCCCCCCCCCCCCCCCACCCCACCCCACAATCAAATGTGGCGCAAAGCAATATTCTGTAGGGCGAGGATGTCTCAGTGACTGTAAAGTCAGAAATCCACGTGGCATGTGAACGTACCGATTCTGGTCAATAGAGAATAGGCTCTACAGAAATAACAGAGCTGAGTTCTGCTACTGAAATCCATACCGGATAAGAAAAATTACGGACAACAATGCAGCTAAAGATGGTGTTGCAACACCTCGTAAGTTCAAGAGAAGAATAGCTCATCCGGCAGTTAAAATTAACGCTTCCAAAACGAGAGATAAAATATGTCTAATCATAGAGAAGGACGAACTCACGGATTATCAGAAAGAAAAAATGGTGGCGCCAATGATTCCAAGACCAGTCAGGACAAAGAAGACAACGTAAGGAATATCTCTCTAAGCTCAAGTAAAGGAAGATAAAACTTTAGATATACCGGATTGGGCCACTGAAATAGAAGCTCAATGACGAAAATCAGACATCGACCAAATCGTATCACTTCAAATGTTGATTCATATCGGATATGGTGGAGATACACTTCATGGGATTAGCCCTGGGTCATTGTGGTAGACAAAGGAAAATCAGCGTACTGCTATATTACAGAAGTTGAAGATCCCAAATACTTCGATACAACACTTTAATGAATTGTGACTGTCGGTAACTTTGTGAACTATGTGATCAGTGATATAGGAACTGACTCAAGGGAGGGGAAAGAAACGTCGGTAAGAGCATATATCTGCGTAGGCAAGGTTTCGGGTTCGATTTCCGGTTAGGAACACGGTTTTAATGTGACAGGAAGTTTCATAACAGCGCACACTACGATGCATTACTTTTCTGTAAATTATAGGTAAACAGGCTTCCTATTCTATTATTTTCTGTGTACTTATGTCGCACTTTCCTGCGATATTTTAGACTGGGTTTTTATTAAATTCATTTATCCATCACAGTCGTGATATCGGCTTATGCCATTTTCAAGTGATAGCTGGAAACATAAAGTCTTCAAAGCCCAGTTCAATAATGGTTCAAATGGCTCTGAGCACTATGGGACATAACATCTGAGGTCATCAGTCCCCTATAACTTAGACCTACTTAAACCTAAGGACATCACACACATCCATGCCCGAGGAAGGATTCGAACCTGCAAGCGTAGCAGTCGCGCGGTTCCGGACTGAAGCGCCTAGAACCGCTTGGGCTCCGAGGTTGGCAAGCCCAGTTCAACTAGGAATATATCTACTTCTCAGATTATTTTGTATAACACTCTTTTAGCTCATCCTACCTCTTTATGAACTGTGTCAATGTATCGTTCCTTTTAAGAAGACATCATGTCATTCATGTTTCAATATTCCATGCATGTTGTTTCAGATGTCTCCGTCATACAGCATGTCTGCCCTCGGAGAAATGCTCAACATTAGAAGCAAACACGTCTAGTAAACATGATCTCTAAAATCCATACCTTGAGAGCTATGAGCACTTGTTCATCTTTGGTACTGAGACCCATCTCTTCTACCGAAGAAGTGCTTATATTGTTTAAGGCATGCATTTTAGACCCCATATTTACGAGACTCTTTTTGGTCCATACCGCCTCCTCCAGTATTATGGAAACCAGGAGTTTGCAGCAGATAACGTCTTACGCTCTATCGAGAATGAGTAAATGCTCATAGCTCTGAGGGTATGTACTTTAAAGCCCCAACTTAATGAACCATCTTTAATCGTGCATCCTTCGCGTTATTCACTACTTATTAGACTTGGCCACTGTTTCTATGTTTCGATACAGTGTATCGATACGTGGAACTGTTTCAGTGTTTCGGAACGGCTGTGGTTCACTGTTTCGAAACAGTGGTGTTTCATTCCGCCCCTGTCTCGGATAACCGGACCAGATTCCATCTCGAGCCAGACACAGAAACTGTATCGTTCTTTCAAAATAAGGCTGTTTCAGTCCACCTGTGCTTGGAACGGACTAATTGTTTCGAAACAGTGATGTTTCATTCCGCTCTGTGTCGGACGAGATTCGGGCTCGGCACAGGTACTGAAACACAACATACCACTTCATGAACCACTTTCAAGACTGTCGATGTCTTTTTGACAAACAATAGCATGAAGCTTAAGATATCCGAAAATAAAGCTTCGTTTCTAGCTGACTGTCCTATTCCGAAATGGCGTAACATCTGCTTTATAAACACTAACCAAACAATAAAACAACGCATACTATTCACATTCAGAATAATAAATATGTGAAAATCATTCAGTTAAATTACACTTTTTTATAACATACGCTTCTCTGTTCATGTACAGTAATCATATTAAGAAACGCAAGTAAGCCTTCAACATTTTGAATAAAAAAAGGCGTAGAGTCACATATACATAAATTTGTTGTAGGTATAATTGCAAGCAATCTGTTTGACATATCACTGATAGTGTAATGGTGAACAGGAAGGGCTGGGAAGCATAGCGAATTTATAGTAACGGTTCGATACACCTTGAAAGACAAAACTTGTTTCTGTTATATTTTGTTATTTATTCGAATTATTTCTGAGTCTATAGTCGCTGTGCCTATTATCCACAATGATTCCCTTTGTGTGCATGGAAATTAGCAGGATGGGTATATTACCCATACTAACGGAATGTGGGAATCCCAGTAGCATATCCGTTGTTTCTGCAGTTTGCTCCCACCTCCAGTTCAGTTCGTGGGGGTTGTTCTGTCTTCAGTTGTGGCTGTCCTCAGCCAATTGAAAAGTATGAAAGTCACACGACACGAAAGCAGCGCATTTGCTGCAGGAAATACGAACTGCCAAGACGCCTAAGTGATAGTTTCATACTTTCTGCGATATGATTAGCGCTCTCGCACCTCATTTGTGTTTGTGTGGACATATTTATACAGTAGACATTGAAGATGATAATATGTGTAGGTTTATTAGATTACAAAACACAAACTGTTCCACTGTTCCCAAACAGCGTATCGAAACATTACATTGTACTAGTGGTGGGCAGGAAATCGCGTATCTGTTAGAAATCACAGTGACTGAGAAGTCACAGATATCACAGTAGCAACTTTACAGAATCTAACTGCGATTTCAGTCACAGTTGGCAGTCGCAAGTAGTATTTCACATTCAAAGACGTGAGCCATCTATTGGTCGAATTTAGCACTGCTTTCTGCGATTTCAGTGACAAGTCGCAACTAACATAAGAGTCGCAAGTAGCAACTAAAAAGCGCGGTTAACAGTGGCATCTGTTGGCCAAAGTTCGTACTACGTCCATCTCTGCGGTACGCTATGGAGTCCAACTGCGATTTCCGTGACAAGTCGCAACTAAGAGTCGCAAGTAGCAACTAAAAAGCGCAGTTAACAGTGCCATCTGTTGGCCAAAGTTCGTACTACGTCCATCTCTGCGATACGGTATCGAGTCTAACTGCGATTTCCGTGACAAGTCGCAACTAAGAGTCGCAAGTAGCAACTAGAAAGCGCAGTTAACATACTTTTCCTAGTGTCATCTGTTGACCGACGTACGTACTTCGTTATGAGAGCCTTGTGCCTCACGAGATCGATGTGTTGTGTGTGCATATGAAGGGCTTATTTCAATAGTGGTACAAGTCCATTTTTGTTCATTTTGAGATACAGAGTCGTAAAGTTAAATGAGCGCTGAAAAATCTGCAGTTGAGATACCAGAAATATTCAAGCATATGGCTTCTTGCTAGAGATGAACCTTTATTTATGTTTGTTTGGATCACTAATTTCAGAAGCATTATAGACAGAAAAGTGGAGGTAATGGACTTGTGCCACTATTGAAATAAGCCCTTCATATTATATGACAACATGCACATTCAGCATCAGTTATGGTTGGTCAAATACTGCTGTGACTCTGAATGTATTATATTAATAAGAACATTGCCTTTTTCTCCTGAAAATATCAAGTAACGTAACAAATGTGTTTGATTCTGATTCCAATATGACAGTTTTGGTTAATACTCCACATGCCTACAGGACTTTGCAATGTTAACACAGCAGAACTCAGACATCTGTATAAGTGTTGTTGTTGTGGTCTTCAGTCCTGAGACTGGTTTGATGCAGCTCTCCATGCTACTCTATCCTGTGCAAGCTTCTTCATCTCCCAGTACCTACTGCAACCTACATCCTTCTGAATCTGCTTAGTGTATTGATCTCTTGGTCTCCCTCTGCGATTTTTACCCTCCACGCTGCCCTCCAATACTAAATTTGTGATCCCTTGATGCCTCAAAACATGTCCTACCAACCGATCCCTTCTTCTAGTCAAGTTGTGCCACAAACTTCTCTTCTCCCCAATCCTATTCAATACCTCCTCATTAGTTACGTGATCTACCCACCTTATCTTCAGCATTCTTCTGTAGCACCACATTTCGAAAGCTTCTATTCTCTTCTTGTCCAAACTGGTTATCGTCCATGTTTCA
This sequence comes from Schistocerca nitens, assembly GCF_023898315.1. Taxonomy (NCBI): domain Eukaryota; kingdom Metazoa; phylum Arthropoda; class Insecta; order Orthoptera; family Acrididae; genus Schistocerca; species Schistocerca nitens. Next base: position 276,894,708 of record NC_064618.1, on the reverse strand, counting down.
CTTCCATACATGGCTACACTCCATACAAATACTTTCAGAAACGACTTCCTGACACTTAAATCTATACTCGATGTTAACAAATTTCTCTTCTTCAGAAAAGATTTCCTTGCCATAGCCAGTCTACATTTTATATCCCCTCTACTTCGACCATCATCAGTTATTTTACTCCCTAAATAGCAAAACTCCTTTACTACTTTAAGTGTCTCATTTCCTAATCTAATACCCTCAGCATCACCCGATTTAATTTGACTACATTCCATTATCCTCGTTTTGCTTTTGTTGATGTTCATCTTATATCCTCCTTTCAAGACACTGTCCATTCCGTTCAACTGCTCTTCCAAGTCCTTTGCTGTCTCTGACAGAATTACAATGTCATCGGCGAACCTCAAAGTTTTTACTCCTTCTCCATGAATTTTAATACCTACTCCGAATTTTTCTTTTGTTTCCTTTAGTGCTTGCTCAATATACAGATTGAATAACATCGGGGAGAGGCTACAACCCTGTCTCACTCCTTTCCCAACCACTGCTTCCCTTTCATGCCCCTCGACTCTTATAACTGCCATCTGATTTCTGTACAAATTGTAAATAGCCTTTCGCTCCCTGTATTTTACCCCTGCCACCTTCAGAATTTGAAAGAGAGTATTCCAGTTAAGGTTGTCAAAAGCTTTCTCTAAGTCTACAAATGCTAGAAACTTAGGTTTGCCTTTTCTTAATCTTTCTTCTAAGATAAGTCGTAAGGTTAGTATTGCCTCACGTGTTCCAACATTTCTACGGAATCCAAACTGATCTTCCCCGACGTCCGCTTCTACCAGTTTTTCCATTCGCCTGTAAAGAATTCGCGTTAGTATTTTGCAGCTGTGACTTATTAAACTGATAGTTTGGTAATTTTCACATCTGTCAACACCTGCTTTCTTTGGTATTGGAATTATTATATTCTTCTTGAAGTCTGTGGGTTTTTCGCCTGTCTCATACATATTGCTCACCAGATGGTAGAGTTTTGTCATGACTGGCTCTCCCAAGGCCATCAGTAGTTCTAATGGAATGTTGTCTACTCCCGGGGCCTTGTTTCGACTCAGGTCTTTCAGTGCTCTGTCAAACTCTTCACGCAGTATCTTATCTCCCATTTCATCTTCATCTACATCCTCTTCCATTTCCATAATACTGTCCTCAAGTACATCGCCCTTGTATAAACCATCTATATGCTCCTTCCACCTTTCTGCCTTCCCTTCTTTGCTTAGAACTGGGTTGCTATCTGAGCTCTTGATATTCATACAAGTGGTTCTCTTCTCTCCAAAGGTCTCTTTAATTTTCCTGTAGGCAGTACCTATCTTACCCCTAGTGAGACAAGCCTCTACATCCTTACATTTGTCCTCTAGCCATCCCTGCTTAGCCATTTTGCACTTTCTGTCGATCTCATTTTTGAGACGTTGCATGGGGGCTTAATTAATATATAATGAAAATAATTTTAATTTTTTGTTTTTAGTAGCTGTTTGTCCGATTACGAAGTCTCGTAACGGTTGGCCCTGACTAGTATTATTACGCTAACTGACTGCATAGAACAATAACAAAGAATGAAATGGAAATTTTCATTAACACAATTAATTAATTAAGTCCCCAGCAACTATAAAACCTACGAAACCAAAGCACAGGTGTAACTGGTCTGCGTGTGGAAGTATAACTCAACGTACGCATCTGGCACGGTTCTTCTTCAACAACACAAGAAATTTTAAATATCATTTATACTGAATTAATTAAAGAAAATAAAAATACCATAATTACTCAAGAGAACCAGAATTACACTCTAATCCAAGAACACAAGCCAGATGCTTTGTTGACTGAACCTGTAATGACGCATTATTTAAAACATGGAAATAATGAAAAATAAATCAAGTTTCGTTACCTTCATATATTGACCAAAATCACTCTAATCATTACAATATATCTCCACACCGACTCGCTATTACCACATCTCAACAAGAACTTTTCAGTATCACATCTCAGCAAGCACTCCCTACTAGCACATCTGAACACGAACTGACTACTACGAGTCCTCGACAAGCACTGCCACTACGATATCTCAATAATCACCGCCAGTGGAGGCGGCGGAACAATGCTCTCTAGCGATCTCTGGCGCTGTGGCTCAGTGTAGCCACCTTTCATATGCCCTTCCTCCACGGCTAGAATTTGATGGTATTTTTGCCAGCATTGGTGGTGAAAATACCACCAAATTCGTCAAAAAAAAATACAGACAAAAATAAAAGATAATATTAATACGTAAATATCATATAACTAGATAAAATTTTGGCTTTGCACTGACCTTTCAATAACCTATTATATAGAATACAGTAAGCAATACAAATTCTTTCATACATGTGACTTTACATAATAGTTTACACAAGTATTATGTGGTTAAACAATTCAATCAATAGCGTCAGTAATGACGAATATGTGCAGGTAAGAGTCTCATAACTTTTCACAAACAGTAATACACAAAAAATCAGTTTATACAAATATTCACATAAACGCTTTCCATAGCCCAAGAATAAGCAGTAGACAGTTCCAGCAGTAGCACCCAGCAATGGTCAACAGGTGCAAAAACCAACAAGTGACATTTTTTAGTAGAAACAGTCCATCAGTGGCACCCAGTAATGTTAAACAGGTGCAGACACCAACAAGTGACATCAACCCAGTAATGTTGAATAGGTGCAGACACCAACAAGTAACACCATTTCAGTATAAGCAGTTCCATTAGTGGCACCAGCAATGTTGAGCAGGTGCAGACACCAACAAGTGACATCATTTCAGTAGAAGCAGTCCATCAGTGGCACCCAGCAATGTTGAGCAGGTGCAGACAGCGACAGGTGACATCTTTTCAGTAGAAACAGTCCATCAGTGGCACCCAGCAATGTTGAGCAGGTGCAGACATCAACAAGTAACACCATTTCAGTAGAAGCAGTCCATCAGTGGTACCCAGCAATGTTGAGCAGGTGCAGACATCAACAAGTAACACCATTTCAGTAGAAGCAGTTCCATTAGTGGCACCAGCAATGTTGAGCAGGTACAGATATCAACAGGTGACATCTTTTCAGTAGAAACAGTCCATCAGTGGCACCCAGCAATGTTGAGCAGGTGCAGACATCAACAAGTCACATTTCTCAGCAGAAGCAGTTCCATAAAATTCACTAGCACTGATCACACTGTTCATCAGAGTTTATAAGCAGAAATTAAACATGTCCTAGCGGCACCAATCATGTAGAAAAGGTACAAGTAACAGTCCATAATTTTTTACAATCACTGATCACACAGTTCATCAGCAGAAATTAAACATGACTAAATGTCACGCATCATGTTGAAAAGTGCAGCACCATCACTAATCAGACAGTTCAGGCATGAACAATAGTTTGAATACACATACAATGCTTTTACACTAAACATACAAATCATAACAAACACACAAATGATATCAGATAATTGTCCTATTAACTATTACAATACACAAATACCAGTAAACCTATAAGATTTATGGGTGTCAGTGCAAGCCACTACCAACAAATAAAATAATATTTAGGAGATAGGTGGGAGGATTAGGAAAGGAAAACACACAAAACACACTCACTCATCTTTCATCCACATTAATGCTACTGTGTAATTGAATAGTGTTAACTGTGTAAATGCAATTCTGTCAAAATTTTATGTTCATCATGTGTATCAAGTAGTAGTGGCAGCAATGTATAACAGTCAATAATAGTTAAGTCAACGTCATAGTCATCATGTCAAGACCAATGTTTGCCAAGCCAGATCAAAATGTACGGTTGCTGAACAACTGTCAGTGTACCAAGATATGCAAATGCTTCCTCTCTCAAAAAAAGTATATACTGCTTTGTGATTTGACAAAGTGTGTGTGTAGACTATCTTCCTTCTACTTGAGTGTTCTAGCCTGCCATCTTCATCCTCCTTGTTCCATATGGACCAACAAAAAAAAATATGCTCTTCACTTACTTTACCTCTTATCCACCAAAACTCCAATAATCATCAGCATAATCTCAATACTTCACTAATACGTCTTCAATACGTCGATACATATAAACCTTATCATCAATATCATTTACCTTACCTCTTGTCCACGAAAACTCCAATAATCATCACTTAATCTTAATACTTCAATAATACCTCTTCACTACGTCGATATATATAAACCTCAGCACCAATATCATTTCACTTCCATAACAACTCTTTCCTCTAGTCAGTCTCCTCGAACAAGTACAGACAAAATCCTAGTGCAACTTCAATTCAGCATCCCATACAATCCGAAGACACAGTGTCCACACACACCTCTGTATAATCCATCTCACCCAAATCTTCTACTCATTATAAATTATAAGATACATTTTGGTTCCTTGTCCATCATTAAATAAAAGAATTGCATACATGACCTCTAACAGCCTTTAGTTTGAATAACTTTCAGTAATTAAGTACGATTACGGAGTGTGAATGATCATAATATTTCACAGTGTGTACACCACTTCAAAAATTATGGCAAACAGAAGCAAACATATGGAGTATTTCTTGTGTCATGTGTCACTTCCTATTTCAATTGCTCACGAAGAATGCAGTGTAATAACTGTTAATGGTCTAACCTAGCGTTGGTATGTCATGTCGTTAGCTTCCTTCCTATTAGCATAAATTTATACACCTTCCATAAAACCTCCAGCTCATGTGGCTTCTGTGAAGTTTCTTGTACTTATGTCGTTCGTCGAATTATAGCAGTTCATTTTCTTATCTTAAAATATAAGGCACTGAGCATAAGCAAAACATGCAATACCGAGTAAATATACCAGTAGAGAACTGAATGTCAACAAGTGGATGCAGCACAATTCCTACAACGAGGCTCTGCCAAGCGAACAATCTATAATTAATACCACAGTGTAACCTAAACTCTATATTTGTACACAGTATATCAGCATTTCTATATACTAAATTGAAGAGTAGTTATGACAACAAAACAGAAATGTGTAAATATGCAATCCATACGCACAGCAGCAAACATATGTCTTACGTAATAAACAAGTCATTAGCATCATATCAGCATAAGCAAATAAATGTTTATATGTAATCTTAATGAGTAAACATGAAGGCGCAAGCAGATAAATCACAAAGTGTAACCTACATACATAACAGCACAACTAATAGGGTGACAATTATAATTTAAATAAATAAGCACAGCAGGCACATAATAAAAATATGACATCAGTGAAAAAGCAGTGCAGCCAAGCAATGCATAATATATACAAATAACAACCCTGTTCATTAGTCAGTCATTGTCAAAATCAGTTAATGTGCGCAAGCACGTCGCTTCACTAGTAAATTCATGGAACATGAAATTTAGCACAAAGTATGAATCACGTAATCGCGAGCAGCAAATTACGTCTAAAGTACATACCTAAGTGGAAATATGTTACCTGAAAAATAAACTCAATTAATCGTTACCTTTTTGGTTTTTTACTTCCTTTTTTTTTTTTTTTTTTTTTTTTTGAAATTACATTCTTTCTGAAATTTTCTCCATAGCAAGTCCTCTTAACGTCGGACACACATAGAATTTACCTGAAGGTCTTAAATATTTTATACAACCGTATCCTGAAAAATACTGAACGTTAATAACATAATTCATCAAGTCACTATAGCTTTATACAGAATTTATTCGGAGAATTTAGACCGTGTATTTGTTTACGTCTGTCAGTGCATTCGCACTGAGCGCTCGATCAGCTGTAGGCGCGTGACGTAGGAAGTAATTGTTTGCGGTCAACGACTGCCTTGTGCGGCGCGCAGACTGACTGTTGCTTTGAGTATCTGCCGCCGCCGGAACACGGCGCGGTATCCTTGTACTCTCCGCATGTTTACGTATAACTGACGATGTCTCAAAAATATGTCATTCCACAAAAATTTTAACGTTCGATATATGATGTATTCCCTTAGAGCGTCGAGATTTAAGAGTTTCTACTTCAATAGTGTTATCATGAATAATTTTGCGAATTCTATATGGACCGTTATAAAGCAGAAAAAATTTGCGACATAAGCCTTTTCCTTTATGAGACAAACGGTGAGACTTAATTAACACCTTTTGACCAACTGACAAGGTTTTTAAACGACCAGGACGTTTAGCTGATTTCTCTCTTCTAGCAGCTGCAGATGCAATATTTTGCAGAGCCAGGTTCACAACTTCAGAATGCCGCAGTTTCCGTGAAGGCGAAAAAGGAACGATTTCAGAAATGCGATTTGTTGGTACTTTATTTTTTAATATCAATAGAGGCGGTAAAGAAGTTGAGTCATTAGGAAGTTCATTCAGAATGTTTTGAAAAATATGAAGATACTGATCCCACGTTCTGTGATTCTGATGACAATAAAGACGGCACAATTTATTGATTTCCTTCATCCATCTCTCTGAAGCATTAGATTGAGGGTGAGAAAGTGAAATAAAAATTGGTTTAATCTTACGACGCCGTAGAGTACGAAGCCAAATTTTACAGCGAAACTGTGATCCATTATCTGATATAACCTTATCAACATGACCAACTTCTTTAAGAAAATGTGTGATGAAAGCATAGATACTGAACGAGCTGTTGCTTTGCGTAACGGTGTAAAGCACACATATTTTGATGTCAATTCCACTGCTACAAAAATGTACGCAAAACCATTAGTAGATCGAACCACTGGACCGAACAAATCAACTGCAGCCATCTCCTTTAATTTCGCTGGAATGATAGGAAACAACGGTGCTCTGTGAGAAATTGTTGGCGGCTTAGCCTTTTGACATAATTTGCATTTGGCAAGAACAGATCGAATACGTTTTTCCATATTACTGAAGTAGCAATTTTCTCGTAATTTATGAAAGCATTTTCTGGGATCAAAGTGCGCATAACTAAAATGTGTGTACCAAATCAATTTATTGACCCACTCATCAGGAATACAAACTAACCAAACAGAGTTGTCGACCGATTTTCGTTTGAAAAGAATGTCATTGCGAACTAAATAATGCTGTCTAATCGCTACGCTTTCCTTTCTCCTCCACTTCTCCTTAATGTCCTTCCAGATTGGATCCTTATTTTGCTCCTTAGCGATGTCCTGGAGCGAAGACGAAATAAAGTTCTCAAACGCAACTCCTTGAATGTACATCAAACAATAATGGTTTTCTTTGCAGTCCTCTTCAGCACTTTGTTTCAAACCCATAGGTGCACGTGATAAAGCATCAGCAACAATATTTGAAGATCCCTGTATGTAAACAATACTAAAATCAAATTCCTGTAGATACAGCGCCCATCGTGACAATCTGCCATGAGTTAATTTTGTCGACATAAGAAATTCCAAAGCTCGATGATCATTGTAAACCTTAGTATGTCTACCAAACAAAAATGTGCGAAATTTTGTGAAAGCCCAAACAACAGCCAAAGCTTCAAGTTCCGTAATCGAATAATTCTTTTCGGATTTAGAGAGAACACGACTTCCAAATGCAATAGTCTTCTGTACTACAACGCCGTTTTCTTCTATCTCTTGAAATAAATGTGCACCTAGGCCTTTGTATGATGAGTCCGTCGCCAAACAAAAATCTTTAGATAAATCCGGATGTGAAAGAAGTGGAGCAGCAACTAAAGCGTCACGAAGTTGTTCAAATTCTGATTGAGCTTCCTCATCCCAACACCAATTTGAATTCTATCCAGATAGTTCACATAAACGAGGTGTGGCCAAATTGTCCAATCTAACAAAGCATCTAAGAAAATTACAGGCACCAAGGAAACTACGAACATCACGTTTTGTGGTAGGAACAGCATAATTACGAATAGCGTCTAGTTTTTCTGGATCAGGAAGAATACCTTCTGTAGAAATAATGTGACCGAGAAATTTCACCTGAGAACGACCAAATTCAGATTTTTCCAAGTTCACTGTCATGCCAACTCGTGCAAAAATACGTAATAATGAATCCAAAATTTGTTATGCTCATTCCAAGAACGTTTAGCAATAAGAATATCGTCAACATATGAAGTAATATTGTCACGAAGATAAACAGGTAAAATTTCATTTAAGCTACGAATGAATGCTGCTGAAGATACAGTAAGTCCAAACGGTAATTTCCGAAACTGGTAACAGTTACCAAAGGCTAAAAAGGCAGTATATTTTCTACAATCAGGGTGGAGTTCTATTTGCCAAAAACTTGCGCGCATATCAATCGTGGATAAAACTTTAATTCCATGGAAATGTTGAAGAAGTTCATCTAAATTTTGTGGACGGTCAGTTTCAGGAATAATAATATTATTTATCTGTCTGAAATCCAGAACCAAACGAATTGACCCATCCTTTTTAAGAACAATGTGTAATGGGCTGGTATAAGGGCTGACTGCTGGCTCAATAATGCCCTGATCTAACATGTATTGAAGTTCATTCTTAACCTTGTCTCTGTAAGCCAAAGGAATAGCGTACGTTTTCCCGCGAAATGGTGTGTGTTCTTTTACTTTAAATAAATATTGTAAGCCTTATATAGTTCCTGTGTGATGACTAAACACTGTAGCATGTGAAGTCAAAATATGGTGCAGCTCTTCTCTTGCAACGTCATCTGGCACTTCAGCTTTTTTAACCTTTTCATTAATTAATTCTTCGCTACTAATTAAATCCTTCATCGCGTCTCTGTATCTATTGTCATTGTCATGAATAAACACACTGTCGTCATAATGCTCAACGAAAACATCAGAAGTAAGAAACCTTAAACATTTTGTATCTGATTCAGATCTTGCTAAACACTCGAAAAATTTCAAACATTTCGGCATTCCGGCAACAGTCAAATTCACACTTCCTTCTTTAAAGTTAAAAAATTGCCTTATGTGTGTTAAGAAACTCCATACCTAATATAATCTGTGTACTGAGTAATGGAACAATAATAAAATTAGCAGACAATTCGTATCCTTGACAAATGAAATTTAGGTTGGTCTGTTGTTTAACTTCCACACCTTTTCCAGAAATCGCTCCTCGAATTGTAGTTTTAGAAATAGGTAACACAGGACAGGCAATAGTTCCTTCACATATACGAAAAACTGATTCACTAATGACGTTCAATGGGCTCCCAGAATCTAAAACTGCAGTGAACTTATTCTTACCCACACATACTTCAATAACAGGATGTAAAAATGCGTCTACATTATTTTCCTTTTCGCCTAGCAAAATGTCTCTCATATCTTCCAGGCGTACGTAGTGTAAAGTTGTAGTGTCATTACTTTCTGAACCGTCTATATTGCTGCCAGAAGCCGAAGCTGCTAGTCATTGTCGATTGTTTGCGTCACGTCTTTGATTATTCCCGACATTTCGCGGATCAATTTCTACTATTTCCACTTGTCTCTCTGAATTTCTGTCACGCGGAGGATGCCAATTAGGTCCTTCCTGTCTGTTAGATGCAAATTCTTGGTTGTGTCTGTTATTAAAATTTCTGTTTTCCTCTCTGTCTGCATAACTACTTCTTGTATAATTTCGACTGTCACTTCTGAAATTATTGTTAGACCTACTACCCTGGTTATTTCTGTAGTAAGAGTTTCTATTATTGTATGAATAATTTCTGTCTTGATGATACCGATTACTGTTTCCGTATGATTGATCATTCCGGTAAGAATTACCGTTATTATAATTGTCTGTGTAATTTCTGTTAGAACGTCTGTTATTGTCATAGGGCTGGTATCTATTGTCCTGTCTGTTACGTCTGTCATTCTCAAAATTACCCATATAACGCCCGTTCCGATCACTATCCCTTTTCTCTGAAAATCTATCGTAATTACTGTTACTGAAAAAGTTACAAGAAGTCCCGTCGTCGTTGTCATACTCAAGTTCTTGCAATAAAGTCTTAAAAGTCCCGATGTCGTCTTTACATCTTCCAGCTAAAGCAATTTGTCTTATGGATTGTGGCAGCTTAGTTAAACAAATGCGAATTAATTCAGTCGGGCTATAAGGGTTGGAAAGGAACTGATTCTTTCGAATCATGTCTTCAAAATATTCCGCTGGCGTGCGGAACTCAGACTGTTTGAAATTACGCTGCATAATAAGACTGTGTTTGACTCTGTCTTGCGTGCTTTCGGACCAATATGCCGATAGAAATGCATGATAAAAATCATTCAGATTATTACAAACTCTAATGAGTGCGCGCATCCGCGTCGCCGGTTCGTTTTCTAAATATCCACACATAAATTCCAGTTTGTGACTTAGTGGCCAATTTGGTGGGAGTGCGTACATAAATTGATCTAACCATGCACATGGATGTATGTCATTCTTAGAATTGCGGAAGATTTTAAATTTCCGAACAGTCAAAAAGTGTTTATAGTCAAAGTTTTCGCCTCGTGAGGACAAAGACCTACCGCGTCTGTCCCAGTTTGAATGTCGATTATTGTTAACTTCGCGCGCCTGGCGCTCTCTTGTTGCGTCCCGTAAATGAAACAAATTATCTTCTTCAAACCCCTCTGGTATCTGTGATTCTAAATTTCTTTTGCCGTCTTTTCCTACGATTTCGCCTTCAATTTGTTTGACTTGCTTTTCTCATGCCTCAAATTCCCTTTTAACGCGTTCATTAAATTTTCCCTGATTGTCAACATGTTTATTTATGTTCTGGTACTCTTCGGTCTCTGCAAATGGTAATGGAGCTGTATCATCCGAATCTCTGTCCCCATGTAAACTAAGATTTGTCAATTTATCTGAAATCTCCTCAACTCTTTCCGATAAGTCACCTATTTTTTCTTTCTGTTTACTTACGTCTTCCGTAAGTGTCGCGACTCGGGTTTCAGTATTGACACATTTGGTAGTTAACTGTCCATATTGTTGTGTTAGGTTATTTAATCTGTCATTTGGTACGGATTCCTCGATTCTCTCAAATATTTCTTCCTTATCGTGTGCACGCTGTAAATTTAACTCTGAAAATTTTTGTACTATCACGCGATCTCTTTCCTCCTGTTCGCTATCCTGTTCCCTTTGTCTAATCTCTACTGCAATTAATCTATTATTGTGAGCATTAAAAATCGGTTGTACTTCTTCTCTGATTTCTTTCTTTAATTCATCTTTCATATTTTTGAAACATGTCCCTATTCGTGAATGTAACCGTGTTTCCATTGTTCCCATCTCAGTTTTTAATTCAGATCCAAACCGTGTTTCCATTGTTCCCATCCGTGTTTCCATTTGTGAGTCTAACCGTGTTGCCAAAGTTCCCATCTCTGTTTTAAATTCAGATCGTAACTGTGATCCCATTGTTCCCAGCTCAGTTTTAATTGTTCCTATTTGTGATCCCAAATTTAATATTGCACCCATCAACTGCTCCATAATAGCCGGTTCGAAATTCTTTTCGCCCCTAACATTTCCCGCGAAACCAACTTCTTTCGTCATAGCTGTAAAGCTATCTGTGTTCGATACTATTTCAGAATCTTCTGTCGTTAATCTCGGATTCTGTGAATTTTCTGATTGAGAAAAATTTTGAAATGGTTCCGGACTATTTTCCCGACTTATTACATTGTTTTCCACTTCATTATCCATCATACTGTTTTCCTCTGTTGGCGAGTTCGCCATGTTAACAATTTCGTCATTCTCACTATCCATCATTTTCGCCTTTTTCATTGATCGCGTAATCATTTATAAGACATACAAAACTCGTCACTGTACGGAAATTATACACAATGACTCTTTATCTCCAACAATACCATTCACTCGAAATGTTTCCCTCAAACACGATTAACGAACAATTGAAATAATTGCACTAAATCGTCAAACGCGTATACAAGACAACAATCAAATTCAGAGAAAAAAAAATACCATTAGAAGAATGACAATTACCAAATCTACACATGCAAAATAGACTACAATTACTAAATTACAAATTACTACAACAATACTACTGTCTACTATTTTTACAATCAGAAGAATTCCAAGGGACGATCCGAAGCAGCGGTCGCCACGTGCATGGGGGCTTAATTAATATATAATGAAAATAATTTTAATTTTTTGTTTTTAGTAGCTGTTTGTCCGATTACGAAGTCTCGTAACGGTTGGCCCTGACTAGTATTATTACGCTATCTGACTGCATAGAACAATAACAAAGAATGAAATGGAAATTTTCATTAACACAATTAATTAATTAAGTCCCCAGCAACTATAAAACCTACGAAACCAAAGCACAAGTGTAACTGGTCTGCGTGTGGAAGTATAACTCAACGTACGCATCTGGCGCGGTTCTTCTTCAACAACACAAGAAATTTTAAATATCATTTATACTGAATTAATTAAAGAAAATAAAAATACCATAATTACTCAAGAGAACCAGAATTACACTCTAATCCAAGAACACAAGCCAGATGCTTTGTTGACTGAACCTGTAATGACGCATTATTTAAAACATGGAAATAATGAAAAATAAATCAAGTTTCGTTACCTTCATATATTGACCAAAATCACTCTAATCATTACAATATATCTCCACACCGACTCGCTATTACCACATCTCAACAAGAACTTTTCAGTATAACATCTCAGCAAGCACTCCCTACTAGCACATCTGAACACGAACTGACTACTACGAGTCCTCGACAAGCACTGCCACTACGACATCTCAATAATCACCGCCAGTGGAGGCGGCGGAACAATGCTCTCTAGCGATCTCTGGCGCTGTGGCTCAGTGTAGCCACCTTTCAACGTTTGTATTCCCTTTTGCCCGCTTCATTTAATGCATTTTTGTATTTTCTCCTTTCATCAATTAAATTCAATATTTGTTCTGTTACCCTAGGATTTCTATTAGCCCTCGTCTTTTTACCTAGTTGATCCTCTGCTGCCTTCACTACTTCATCCCTCAGAGCTACCCATTCTTCTTCTACTGTATTTCTTTCCCCCATTCCTGTCAATTGTTCCCTTATGCTCTCCCTGAAACTCTGTACAACCTCTGGTTCTTTCAGTTTATCCAGGTCCCATCTCCTTAAATTCCCACCTTTTTGCAGTTTCTTCAGTTTCAATCTGCAGTTCATAACCAATAGATTGTGGTCAGAATCCACATCTGCCCCTGGAAATGTCTTACAATTTAAAACCTGGTTCCTAAATCTCTGTCTTACCATTATATAATCTATCTGATACCTATTGGTATCTCCAGGATTCTTCCAGGTATACAACCTTCTTTTAAGATTCTTGAACCAAGTGTTAGCTATGATTAAGTTATGCTCTGTGCAAAATTCTACAAGGCGGCTTCCTCTTTCATTTCTTCCCCCCAATCCATATTCACCTACTACGTTTCCTTCTCTCCCTTTTCCTACTGACGAATTCCAGTCACTCATGACTATTAAATTTTCGTCTCCCTTCACTACCTGAATAATTTCTTTTATCTCGTCATACATTTCATCAATTTCTTCATCATCTGCAGAGCTAGTTGGCATATAAACTTGTACTACTGTGGTAGGCATGGGCTTTGTGTCTATCTTGGCCACAATAATGCGTTCACTATGCTGTTTGTAGTAGCTAACCCGCACTCCTATTTTTTTATTCATTATTAAACCTACTCCTGCATTACCCCTATTTGATTTTGTATTTATAACCCTGTAATCACCTGACCAAAAGTCTTGTTCCTCCTGCCACCGAACTTCACTAATTCCCACTATATCTAACTTTAACCTATCAATTTCCCTTTTTAAATTTTCTAACCTACCTGCCCGATTAAGGGATCTGACATTCCACGCTCCGATCCGTAGAATGCCAGTTTTCTTTCTCCTGATAACGACGTCCTCTTGAGTAGTCCCCGCCCGGAGATCCGAATGGGGGACTATTTTACCTCCGGAATATTTTACCCAAGAGGACGCCATCATCATTTAATCATACAGTAAAGCTGCATGTCCTCAGGAAAAATTACGGCTGTAGTTTCCCCTTGCTTTCAGCCGTTCGCAGTACCAGCACAGCAAGGCCGTTTTGGTTAATGTTACAAGGCCAGATCAGTCAATCATCCAGACTGTTGCCCCTGCAACTACTGAAAAGGCTGCTGCCCCTCTTCAGGAACCACGTGTTTGTCTGGCCTCTCAACAGATACCCCTCCGTTGTGGTTGCACCTACGGTACGGCCATCTGTATCGCTGAGGCACGCAAGCCTCCCCACCAACGGCAAGGTCCATAAGTGTAGAGAAATGAAAACAGTCATATGAATGCCTCACTTTTGTTCCGACACAGTTCAAGACTCGGGAGAAAAGTTTTACACCTGGTGTTCTACATGGCAACTTCACACACAAGAACATTTTACCGACACTACTACCACCTACATAAGTAAGCTTTTCCTGTGTTACTTTTAAGTATTGCACTTAAGCTATTCCTGATTTAACTGGAAGATCTGTACTTCCCACTTTCATATCAACAGCCTCAAAATGGATATTGTAGACTTCGGGATATGTTATAGGTCAGTGTCACACCAAGATTGTGGAGAAAGGGGGCGGGGGGGGGGGGGGGGGCGGCATGTCACTCTCCAACAAGTGTTTACCAATAAGTAAGTGGCGGAAAATTATGGGTATAGGACGGCTTAAACATGTGGAAAATGAGATTTTTATTATTCACTCACTGTATTTGACATTTATTATTCATTTAAAATCGCACAACAACTTCAATAAAACACAGTTTAATCATTCACACACTTATTTCACAATTATTTCACTTTTAAACTGCAAATCCTCTAAGAGCTGTCTTGAATCTTCACGAGTCTCTCTCAACAGCCTTGATGTGGATAGATACGTACAGCAACCAGTAATCAGAGTCAGAACTGTGTCTGCAAAAACACAAGGATTATTAAACAATTGTTGCTGTCATTAATTACTAGCAATATAATTGACAGAGTAGATTGCTAATATTTGCTATAATGAATATCACATTTGCAAGAACGATCTCACTGAAGTGATTAAGTCCATCGAAACGCTTAGAAACTAACCTCTCGTCTGACGAAAACGGTCTAAAGACGCAATGGCAATTTCTTCAGATCTGTTGACAATGATATTTTGAGTTATCACTTTACCGAGTGACTGAAATGTAGTTCAGGTACCTGTGAACATAACAATATGTTAGAATTCATTTTCTAAATACGAACTATTACGGTACTGTACGGCTACTTACATATTAATTACACTATTAATATTTTCACAGTTGTTTAATACAAAATTAAAGCCAACGGAAGAAAAAACGTAAAACATACTTGCCAATGACAGTTTTGTTGAGATGCAATTTTCTGTGTTGACAGATGTAACTTTTTCATACAGTGGTAAGTCGCAGAAATCGCAGAAGTAGCAGAAATCGCGGAAGTAGCAGAAATCGCAGTGGCAGAGGGATACACGACCTATGTTCCTTAACTGCGACAAATTACAGTTAAGAATAACAGATACTGAAAAGTAGCATTCACAGAAATCACTGATATTGGAAAATCGCAGTCTACTACATATGACCTACATGCGACAAATGGAACATTGACGCAATGTTCCGGGCGTGCAATTACGTTAGCAGACCCTCAATAATCAACATTAAACTCATTTTCCTTAGCCCTATTTATTGGGTTTATGTCATTAAGCGACTGCGAGAGAGAATGACTTAACTCATCTATTCCTTCGCAATTAGTAGTGATTCGTTTTCATAGCGTTCAGCAGACTTAGAGCGGAACTGACAGTTTTAAGTTCGCGAAGCTATGGCTAAATTTGTATAACTGTATCTATGAAGACCCCCCCCCCCCCCTCCAAGAACCATGGACCTTGCAGTTAGTGTCTCAGCGATACAGATAGCTCTACCGTAGGTGCAACCACAACGAAGGGGTATCTCTTGAGAAGTCAGGCGAACATGTGGTTCCTGAAGAGGGGTAGCAGCCTTTACAGTAGTTGCAGGCGCAACAGACTGGATGATTGATTGATCTGCCTAGTAACATCAACCAAAACAGCCTTGTTGTCCTGGTACTGCCAACGGCTGAAGGCAAGGGGAACCTACAGCCGTAATTTTTCCCGAGGGTATTCAGATTTACTGTATGGTTAAGTGATGATGGCGTCCTCTTGTGTAAAATATTCCGGAGGTAAGATAATTCCCCATTCCGCTCTCCGTGCGAGGACTACAGGGGGGGACGTCGTTGTCAGGATAGAGAAAACTGGCGTTCTACGGATCGGAGAGTGGAATGTCAGATCCCTTCATCGGGCGGGTAGGTTAGAAAATATAAAAAGGGAAATGCATAAGCTACATTTACATATAGTGGGAATTAGTGAAGTTCGGTGGCAGGAGGAACAAGACTTCTCTGGTCAGGTGAATTCATGGTTATAAATGCTAAATCAAATAGGGGTAATGCCGAAGTTGGTTTAATAATGAATAAAAAAACTAGAAACGCATATAAGCTACTATGAATAGCGTAGTAAACGCATTATTGTAGCCAAGACAGACATGAAGCCCACGCCTACCACAGTAGTACACAGGGGAGCCGACTTATAAAAAAATATTGTGGGGGGGGGGGGGGGGGGCGTCCCAGGGAAAGTTTCTAAATTTTAGATGAAAAATAGTGAGTTTTAAAGTTCTCTTTAACGGTTTTGCTGGGATTTTATCGATGTTTTTTGTGATGTCATCTGAAATTAAGATAGGTTAGACATAACATTCATTACATCAGTAGGCAAGATCAGGCGTTTTCACTACTCAATAAATATTCAAAATAATAAGAGACGGAAAACTGTTAGCGCGTTTTGTGCGTGTGTGTATTATGTCTGTGTGGCCTTGTCTACTGGTAGATGCTTATCTTGCTGAGAGATGTGCGTCTAATCTATTTCTCGAAGTAAAAGGTCCCTTCACAGATGACGTCTGTCGGTTCGTCAGGTGTCATACCAAGTCAATGGTACCTGCAGTCACATATGTTCCGTGAAAAATTAATATATCATTCACTGCTACGTAATCATAAATTTTACCGTAATATTCAGTCTTCTTGGTAGTGCCGCGGCGTTGAAAGAAAAGTTCTTCCGTCTTCAACTGCGTCACTGGTACAGCTGAAATGAAAATTTCTGTACTACTTATTATCTATGTTGTAGCAAATAGAGTTTTGCGAGTTGCTTAGCAATGTTTTCATGGATATGACTTTGACGTTATTTAGCATGAAATACTCTAAAATCTCGGTGTGCGTATAGCCCAATACTTTTGTTAGTTCTAGGATGTTGTAACAGATACGCACCAGGATAATATAAGGTCCTTCATATAGCAGACGCCACTTAGCATTGCGTCGTTTGAGTGCTACAGATTTATGATGAGTACGAAGTAGTACAAGCATTCCTGCCTTGAATTTTTGTTTTCTTTTTATTATGTTTGTGTGATGATTGTTTCGTACCTGTGCGTGATGTGTCAGTGTAGTCAATACTTGTCTTATTTTCTGTAATTGCTCTTCTAAATTTTCGGGTTTTGTGTGAACCGGTAAAATTATTTCATTAATTGCTCGTGCGTCTAACACTAGCCTAATGCTACCATTTGATTTTTTGACAAGTAGAGGACTACAGTAAGGTGAGGTGGATGGTTCAATGACTTTCCAGTCTAACATTTGTTTTAGTTCTTGCCACACAGCAGGTCGTTGAGATAACGGTACGTTATATGTCTTGTGGTAGAAGATCTTGTGAGGCTTAACTTCAATCTTGTACACATACGTGTTGATAACACCTAACCGTTTGGTAAAAACTTGTAAATATTTGGATAGCACTTCCTGTAGTTTCATACGTTCATGTATAGTGAGAGCTGTAGCTTCATTTATCTTATGATCAATCAATGTTTTCAAGTCCATTATCTCTGTGTCAGATGAGTGTGTTTGCATGTCTTGAATGTCATTGTCAAGTACTAACTGAACCTTGAACCCTGTACAGTGTTTGTCATGCTTTAGAGTTCTCCTGTCCAAATCAATAATAATTACACTGCCTTTATCATTTAAAATACATTTACCTTTGGAGAAGTCTATAATGCAGTCCTTCTCGCTCATAATATCTAATCCTAATATGCAATTTGTCACAAGGTTTTGTACAACCAGAAATGGCCATTGTACGGTTCCATTACCTATTTTAATGTTTACAAAAACTTGCTTCTTAACCCTACATGACTTATTACCTAGAGCAGTAGTTATTTTACAGTTTTGGGCAGGAAACTCAGGCACAGGCTCCAATTCACACATCTTTTTATAGAAATTAAAAGACAAAACGCTCACAGCTGCACCTGTATCTAAGATAATAGTAGTTGGAATCCCACCTACTACACCAGTAGTAGATGCTAAAACAATTTCATTTGTGTTTGAACGACATTGTGTACTGTCTTGCAAAAGTTCATCTGATATATTCTCATTGTGGTTGTATCTTATAAATAAAACAGGCAGTTTTTGTTTAGAATTATTAGGCAAATCAATATTTTGTTGTTCAATGGTGGTGTCAAATAACTGATTAACATTGAAGTCGCCCCCCAAGAATTCTTCAGCCACGACCCGGGGCATAGAAGTGACTGTTTCTAGTTTGTTGGATTAGCATTTGTATTAGGTACTGACAGAGACTGAGGTTGTGTATCAGGTGTCACTTCAATTATATTCACATTCGGATATTACCTGTTGTGATCTCCAAACTTTTGCAGTTGTTGTTGCTGTTGCGCATTATGACTTACCTGTCGGTCGTAAGGTATGCTCCAATTTAGTCCTGGTGGTTGCTGTGGTATAGCAGTTTTTGATTGAAAGTATTGATCGCTACGAGTCCAGCCTTGATGCTGTCTTGGCTCGTAGTTATTATTATTTCTATTTCTGTTTGTGTTTTTGTTGTTACATTTGCATCCGTTGTTACCGTTGTTCTTGTTGTTGTTATTACGGCGGTGCCTTTTGTATGGATTGCCGCATGAAGTGTTATTACTGTTGTAGCTGTTGTTTGTATTGGAATACGCGTGTTGATTTTGATTTCCGTATTGAGACGGCTTGTGAGTTTGCCGTTTTTGCTGTACAGCGTATCCAACTGTGGGCACGCCAGAATTGAGTCGGCAAGCCAGCATGTTTTGCATACCACTAATATAAACATTGTGGTTGCTGTTTTGCCGCGCGAAGCGCTGATCTTCTAGTAACATGTCAACCGAATCTAAAGCTGTTAAAAAATAATCTGGATCGTCATCCGGAATATGTAAGAGTTTTTCTTTAATGTAGAAAGGCAATTTGGCCTTCAACGCACGGAGTATATCACGTGTTGCGACTGGTTCGTCCAAAAAATGTCCCCTGTTCAAGTATTTTTCAAAATATCTGCGTAAGTTACCATTTTTACTGTTAAAAGTTTCAGGTTCTAAAATTTGTCTTCTGAGTCGCTCCTGGACGGATTGCGATCAGAATTTGTTCAGAAAGGCCCGCTCAAACTCACTGTACGTGGTACATACGTCAGCTTGACTGTATGCCCAGACAGCTGCATCGCCGTGGATATAACCGACAATATATGAAATCTTTTTCCGGTCACTCCAAGGGCGTGGAAATGCGTTACTAAAAATTTAAGAAAAATCACCGGATGAATGGTTCGTTTTTCTGGGATAAAAGTCTGAAATTTCCTGTGTTTTATTAAGCTTTCTTCTTCCTTTGCATTATGATATAGATTTGTTCCACTGCAATTACTGTAATGTTCAGATGGCGAGTAATTACGATAATGTTGCTGTGGTTTACCATGATAATAGCTTGTGTTTGTGTTTGCACGTCGTGGTATGTGTTGTTGTCGTGGTGTGTTTTGTTCTTGTGTGTTTGTCGTATGCGGTATGTGTGCGACATACTCGAATGTATATTGGTTTCTGAACTGTACATTTTGACTGATATTTTCGTTACATTCAGACTGTGGTTGATCGGTGAATTGTCTCATGGGTGCAGTGACGGATTGTACTGCGTCACGAATCAGCTGTTTGTTATTAGTGATGTATTCCGCTACGGAGTCGTGCAAAATTGTTGGTAAATTTTCACGTATGCATCAATCAAAATTTTTGTCTTTGCTCTCTACCCAATCATGAAATTCTTTATTAATATTTTGAAAATGAGCTGTGGCATCAGATTGTAATCTGTCAGTCAGTTGTTCAAGATCGCCAAATTTATTCTGCACGTCAGTAATTCGTTTTTCAAGGTTGTCATGTACTGGAGGATATGTTTGAATTTGTCCAGTAAGAGCTTCACACGTGACATTAAGGTTTTTTACTTGTGTCTGTAAAAGTGCTACGTCATTTGTATCGTATTAAGCTTGGAAAATTTCGTACTGAGTTCAGTCATCTGTTTGGTCAGTGTGGCGTCTATAAGTTCCACACGTTTACATAAAGTGTCATTACATGTCTTGATTGCTATGAGGTCAGATTTAATTTCGTCATTTTGTGTCTTTAACTGTTCATTTTACGTCTTTAAGGTTGCCATATTTTCTGCGTTTTGTTTCATTAGCATTTGTAACATGTTGGCAATGTTTACTGTTTGCAAGGTCTCTGCCCCCGCCGCGTCATTAGACGTGACGTCATGTATTAACATGGGCTCTGACTGAGACTTTGAAATTTTTGTGGTGGACGGCCTATTGTCAAAATTTCCGTTAACACTTGCGTCAATATTTGATGAATCGTCACTACCGGTTGCTGTCGTAAAGTCATTTTCAAACATTTGTCTCTCGTCCGAATCGGATTGCGTCTGAATAGTATTTCTTTGCTGTTCCATCTTTGCGTATTGTTTTCTAGTTGTGACCATGCCACACGTAAGATATGCTTCGAGAAAATAAAGTTTGACACTGGTTTTAAAATAAAATGCAGTTGAACATGAATCGCTCGTGGCAACAATGGCTGTTTGTTAATTTAAAAATGTAAACCGAATATGGGATTATTGTTAATGGCTGCTGGCCATGTTACAACGTATCGTACAGAAGTCGGCCATATTGTACACTCGTGTATAGGTATTGTTGCAGAAGTTATTGTTTAAGGAAAAGCACTGAGAATGAAATTTATCACTGAAAACTGCTACGCGCGAAAGAAATACTGCAGAATCTACTGAAGAGCTAATACACAGAATTATGCGTCTGGTCAAGCCTCCCAATGCAAAGATGCTGCGTCTTACCTTATTTTGCTGGAAGCTTCGCTGCGTCTTCCCGCAAAATTTTAGAATTGGAAAATATCTTCAGATTTTTGTTATTTCTCATATATTCAAGTCCAGGTCCAGAAAGTTGATTTTTCACATGAAACAAAGAGAACAATGTAACAAATGACAAAATAACAAGTCCGACACGCAGTCGCCAATATAAAATAAATGAATAAATAAAATAAAATAAATAAATATTAATTGTTCATTATGTATTATAGTGATTGGTTGTAATTAATATTTGCTTATCTGGAACGTGGACATTTAATTATTTGGTATCAGACGCTTGACAATGGCTTTTTCGTAAATGCAATGTTATTCGTAGTTGACCGTGAAATAAGACTCAAATAATCGGACTTCGTATTTAAATCGTTTCCAAAGACTGCTGCGGTAGGTGCGGACTCAAAATCTAAATCTCAATATTCGAATAATTTGCCAGCCATGTCAATACGTCGTACAGAGGTGACTGTCTACTAAACATAAAAAAGTTTACACAGTTAGTTAAATCAGATATATTCAACGAATTAGCCTACAGTTAAATAATTCTACTTACTTTCATAAATATAAATTCTTTACAGAATCGAGTGCCTAGTAAGATTGCAACTCGCGGTGTTCTTATATAACATCAAATATGGCGGTGTGCCGGTTAATAAAATATGCGTGCTTCCGCACCAGTTGTTCTGCAAGACCTCCCCCTTCTTAATGAAACATAAGAGTGTCCTAATTGTATTTCGTTTTATCAGCGACATAGCGCTGCAGTTCTGTGCCATAGGCTTTATTTATTTGTCAGAGATTAATTATTTAATTAAGATTTCGCGTTTCCGAGGAAACTCACACACGGCATGCAAATGTGCCTTTATAAGATATCATGCTATTTCCCTGTGAAATTATCCTTACATCATGCGACTTTGCTGGTGTCTCCCTGGGAGCAAAGTGGAAAGCGCAGAAACAGATTACAAAAAGCTGAGGGACTTCATGATGGCTCAAATACCCAAACATTAAGTGTTTAATCGATGGAAACTTTTTCTACAATTGAATGGGGCGTTTTATTATTTATTAATTAAAATTACAGAGTGATCTACCACCTTGATAACTATAGTGGGTCGTTTGCTACTACAAACTATACAATTTTCAGAGTTTTAGTGCTTTTCTTTTTTTATAGAATTAAATTGTTAATTAAAAAAGAAAAACAAAAAAAGCAAGATGCATAAAGCACAAATGGGAAGAAAACAAATTTTGCTGTATTCTTAAGAGGAAAATAATACATGAATGGAAAGCTTTAGATAGCAAAAGAGGTCCCTTTACCTAGCTGTATTTATGCGAATCAAGTATATGCGAATCTAGTTCAAAAATGGCTCTGAGCACTATGGGACTCAACATCTTAGGTCATAAGTCCCCTAGAACTTAGAACTACTTAAACCTAACTAACCTAAGGACACCACACACACCCATGCCCGAGGCGGGATTCGAACCCGCGACCGTAGCAGTCCCGCGGCTCCGGACTGCAGCGCCAGAACCGCTAGACCACCGCGGCCGGCTATGCGAATCTAGTACTCGAAATTGTGGTGCGCATAAGATTCGATGGCGCATTAGATTCGAATACAAATTGAATCGTTCACTGGTATTTCTTACCCAATGTGATCTGAAGTAGCAAAATATTTATTAAACTCTAGCAACAAAATATAGGCACGGTATCTGTGAATTAAAGAAAGGAAGACGTAAATCAGGTAAGAGGTTATCGAGTTAAAAGAGCTGGTATATATTTCCCACAACTGCCACGAGAGGAAATTTTCCTTAGTCATCGGTTCAAATAGAACGTGTCCTTTTTTGTTTCTATATTTGATTGTTGAAATTTAGTTACTGTCCCTTACATCACAACGCATTGTTATGCTTCTCAACCTCGATTCATTATTATTGGCCTACTACAGTACTTCACATTGTGTTTGCATTAGATAGTCACGAAATGGAAGGCAAGCAGAGAAGAATGTCGCATAAAGCTACTTCCAAGCGTAATGTAATTCTTTATGCTGAAAAATATGGTAACAGAAGGGCAGGTAGAGAGTTAAATGTAGCTGAGAATAACGTTCGCTTATGGAAGAAACAGAAATTGGGGTTATTTGGGACTATCGCTTCTACAAAGAAATTCACTGGACATCGCGAAGGAAGACATCCTGACGTCGAAGTAAATGTTTTGGAATTCGTCCGAGAAAGAAGGAAGAATGGGCAACCTGTGACCAGTGACACCATAGTAAAAAAAGCAAAAGAGGTGGCTGTGGCTCTTACTATACCGAAGCAAGAGTTTAAGACTAGCCGGGGACGGGTTTATTGCTTTATCAAACGAGCGGACTTATCTCTGCGACATCGTACAACAATATGCTAAAAGCTTCTACAGGATTTTGAGAAGAAACTTCAATAATTTCAACGGTATGTTATCACATTTCGGAAAGAGAAGAATATTTCGATGGGCCAAACAGGCAACGCTGACGAGACTCCAATTTAGTTTGATACGCCAAGTAATTACACGATTGACGAGAAGGGTGTAAAAGAAGTTACCATCAAAACATCTGGGTGTGAAAAACAGCCCGTAACAGTAATGCTGGCAACCACAGCAGATGGGAACAAACTTCCCATTTTTTAATCTTCAAGCGAAAATCAAGCCTCAAGACTCCAAAACTGGAGGTAAGCTGATTTACGTTAGAAGTCTAAGTATCACCTGAACATGCATTTATGTTAAGAATTTATTGATGCCAATGGCGAGCTTACCTGTATGTACCAAGAACTTAGTGACCATCAGAAGGGAATGGCGTGAGGAATGATGTCTAAGCAATTGTATGACCTGAGCTCACCTTCTGTATGAGGACAGCGCTCCTCCTTCCCAGGAAGTGAGGATACTGGTAGACAGTTGCTTGCAGCTGAGTGAGGAACTTCTATTTGGCTGTGGTGCCAATGCCCAAATCGTGGCGTGAGGGAGCAAGGCCAACAGCCGAGGTGAGTATCTACTTGAATGCCTGTTGGAGCGCAATCTAGAGATCTTGGATAGTGGTAAGGAACCTACCTTCAGGAATAGAGGAAGTAACTAATGTAACTTTTGAGTCCATCTTAATGGCTAGTTACGTCAATGGGATTTGGCTATGGAACCAGCCCTATCTGATAGTATGTGTATTGAGTTTGGAGTTGAAATGGATATGATACAGACTATGATCTGTAAGAATCCTAGATAAACAGAATTGGTCTCGTATAGGAAAGGTCTAAACCTACACTCGTCTGAAGTTAAAAGTTAGATAAAAAATCGCATATATATATTGTAAATGGCAGATGAAGTGACATCTGTCATCATGACGTACATACAAAAGTGTTCAATGTCCAAAGAGGGTACAAACAGGAATGGACCACAAAGGAACAATAATACTCACCCGCAATGCAGGTAGTTAAGAAGAATGATCAACTTTGCAAGAAGGAAAGGACAGTGGATAAAACTGGGAGGCGCTTACCAAATACAATTTTTCTATTAAGCAAGCGAAACATTAATCCCGGAAGAGATTCTGTGAGAAGGGTGAAGCTACAGCTACCAGTGTCATACTTCACAAAATCCTGGAAAGAATATCGACAAATCATGGAGGAAGGGAGATGGTGTGTATATATGGACAGCGCGCGGGACAAGGATATCATTCTCGATTCACTTTGCTAAATTCATTCTTGCAGATGATACAGAATGATATTCAGTCGTTGTGAGGTACTGATCGCCGGTAACAAACGGAAAAACTGGCAATCTGCCAGAGAATGTGTTGACTTCAAAGAAAATCCAGGGAGATGTTGAAAGTGAACCCGTTTGTGGGCTGTATAAAAATTATTGATTGAGAACCTGGAAAGGTCATACACAATGAACGTTATCCTGGCAAGATAGTACACAATGAAAGTCATCCTGGGATGGAACGCTACAATGAAAGTTAACACTTGGGATGACTATAAAAAAGTGAAGATTTACTTGACAATGTAAGCAAATTTAGTTTACTGACAACATTTATTTTCCCAAAAATAAAGACAAAGTAGACATAACTAAAGTTAAACAAATTCTGGTAGAATATCGTAAACAACTAACAGGTGGTTTAAGACCACAATGGAAAAGGTTGCTGGGTGGCAAAAGTGTGTCAAGTAGTGTGGCGCTAAAAAAGTGTATAACGCAATCTGAACTGTTCTGACGCTGAGCAGACTTTGATCTATGATCTACAGAAGTCTCGATAGGTGCAGCTGAGAGCAAGTGGCGATTGGGATTTGTACGCCCAGACAAAGCTGGAGCATCAGTACTTTATCCTGTTTGTTTCATGCAGTGATGTAAGTTGCAGCTGGTGAGTCGTGTGCGGCAGAGGTGGCACCTGTGAATCGATCACGGCCACAAAAGAAATGCAAAATCTCACGATCTAGCAAACAGGCAGACAAATCGAAATTTTCTCTCTACCAGAGCCTTGAAATCACAGTAGATTCCAATGTGTGACACACCCGTTCACTGGTCATACCAAGGTCCAGTTTGGCTTACTTATATGACAGAGCACATAAGGATGCCAAATGTCAAGACCGGTAAACCAAAATCGAACAAGCGTGACTTAGGCAAACGAGTAGTTCGAGCCGTTTAAGTCATGCTGTCAGTACAGTAAGAACTTCACCACAGGCTCCCCTAACTACTCGCAAGTGAAGTCAGTCTTAGGACAGGTCCCAGGTATCAACCACACATGCTAGAGCTTCGACCAGAAGTTACTTCCAGCCCAAAGTCCAGAGCTCGAGTGCCTTCTCCGCTCCAGATAAAAAAAATTTCTGTTTTTCCACAAAGTGCACGAACGACACCGCCTTCACCCAGCCTTTAGCCAATCACAGGGCTTTAGAGGCGCTAAACCTCCCCTTATACATGACAGCACAAACTCATGTCGAACCAGCGGAAGAGTTAAGAAACCTGCGTCCCTGGAAAAAAAAACCGCCAATTAAAGGCCTTTTTAAGTTTTCGCGGAGGGAGAAGATGTTTTACTCCGAAGTCGCTTCGCTTCCCGTGGTAACAAGTGAACATATACAATCTTAAAGATCTTTATCTAAATCGCCTGTGCCTTGGAGCATATTAGTCCTACCTATGAGGTGTAATAAAGACTATATTTCTCAACGTTTCTCAGACGCCAAATTATCTTCTACGACCGAGGCGGCCGATGGAAGTGGGTCATAGGCCTATTTGCAGTATTGGCGAACACGAAAACTTGTGAATTTTTATTAGGTGTGGCACAGCATAAAATGCTCGGTCTACAACTCCACTGTGTAGACGTGTCCCATTACTCCGTCGCCCCCAGCCCAGCCTTCGGCTGGCGCTAATGCAGGCACAGCTCGGCATTGTCCTGTTGGACATCTGTCTCGACTAGGGGGTGCTCTGTCTGCCCTGTACAGCCATGGGCCTGTCCGACAAGATTTACTGAGGGATGGGCTTGCTGCCACTTGCTTTCAGCTTCCAACATGTCGTTTCTACGAACTAAGACCATAACCTCATGCTTTTGGTGCCCCACCAGGCTCCTTCAATGCCTGCTTAGGTCGTTAACTTTCTAGAGTCTCGCTCAAGTTGCGTAACGTTGTAACAAAATCTTTATGAAAACTAGGTGAGAGAGTAATTTGTCCTCTCTCAATATGGGAACATTTCCATCGTTTTGGTCAGCAGATGAAGCCAGGTGGTGTTTTTCTGGATCTACTGCAAAAAGCAGGAGAAGGATTGGCCGGAGTCCTATGCTGACTATTTAGAGTCCTTCTGGTAGCTGCAGTCATTCCTGATGGTTGAAGGACAGTGACTGTTGTTTTCGTTCCGAAGCGAGGGAGAAGTGATCATACCAAGGCGAAGGATATGAGACCAATCTGCTTTCCTTTAAAGACTTTATAAAAAATGATTAAATTGCGCGATAGGGAAAGGAGATTAACTGGGATTCCTGTATATGAAAATCAACACGCATATCATGTGAAACAGCACTTCACCAACATATTAGGAAGATATAAAAACTCTACACTCTCAGAAAATTTCTCTCTGCATCTTCCTGCATATCAAGCGTTTTAGCAATATGTCCTTCGAATCTATGGCCTTAAGCCCTATATATATATATATATATATATATATATATATATATATATATATATATATATATCCATTCTTAGTAGATGAAATATAGAACGGATGTGAAAATGGTGATCAACAACACCAGAGAGTGTCCACTACTGTGGAACCTATTGGTGAATTCATTAAGGAGTTAAATGCCAGAGGCTATTTTTGCCAAGGATATGCATACGACTTAGTTGTAGTAATACTTAGCAAATTTTCAAGTATAGTTAGAACAATACCACAATGGGCTTTAACATTGTGCAAAACTGGTTATGGAAACAAAACTGTTGAAGTGCCGTTCACGAGGAAGCATATACAGGATATGTACTGGAATCTTGAACTCTTCGACGTGATTCTGCCAACAGACTGGGTAGTCAACTACCTTTGTGAACCCCTGAATGCGAAACTAATATTGACCCTTCACATAAAGAACTTAAGTTCCAAGGGAAAATATGCACTCATGTGCAGTACAAGGTGCTTTAGTAAAAACTGGTACCTAAGTCTTAGGAGCACGTACTGGACGTGTGCCTGTATAAGAACTACGATAATCTGTGGGGCTGCAGTATGCTGGAATAAAGTACATCAGAAGACGGCTGCTAAAGAACTTCGGAAGGTGCAGAGATTGGCCAGTCTAGCCACAACAGGCGAAATAAGCAGGATACCCATGTTGTGATGGACACTATGATGGACATGCCCCTACTACATCTTTGAGTTACAATGGAGACTGCACCGGATGTGTGCAGCTTAAAAACTGGAAAATACTGGAAACCTTTAGAATAAGCAGAATCCAACACCAATATAATGTATGTACAGAAATTGTCGCAGAAATGCTGTATGACTATATAGTAGCTTCCAGTTGCTTCAAAAAATCTTCCGCTGTAACAACTTGAAGCAGGAATCAATGGGAAAATGGACGACTACTCGTATACCGTTAAGGAGATGTGGTCTGCCCTAGTGCACCCGTTCGTAAATCTTATATACTTCATTTCTGATGCTTGCCTTAAATTTTTATTTCTCACTGTGCAAATTTCCGTTCCGTGTATTAAAAACGGAACTGCCATTACTGTATAAAATTTTAATTCTGTCTATTTTCTTAAATAACAAAGGAAGAATTAGAGATGCATCCATTAACCCAGAACGCTTTCCAGTACAAAGAAGAATGGAGAGAACATGTACTTCGTATGCTGCTACAAAGATTTCCTAAGCTAGCAATCGATTATAAACCATACGAAAGCCATGTTGGAAGACCGAGAACGAGATGGTAAGATCGGGACAGGTCATAGGTCTACCTCTGGAATAGAAGAAGAAGAAGAATAAACGAGGGGATAAGTTGACCAGGACACGGGCGATGTCTCTATTTGCTGAACCGGAACCTCTCTTAACTATCGTTAAGGCGATGATAAAATCTAAACCACGTAACTAGATCAGGAGACAGCACGTAAATTACTGAAATAAAATCCGAAAACAGAGACGTGACAAGCTAATGATGTCTTAAGAGAAGTTCTGCTATTATGAGCTTTAACAGGAGGCAGATCAAACTTACGGTAGGTCTAATGACTGGCCATGAGAACTTCAGGAAACAATAGCACACAATGGATATAGAGAAAGAAACACTTACGTGCAGACTTTGTGGTGTGGGCGATGGAACCGCACAATACATAATTTTCTAGAATTTGTGATGAGTATGAACATATTGGAAATAATATTTCACTGTGCAACGGAGCCGTGGGCTGTTTTGAAACTTCCTAACAGAGTAAAACAGAGCGCCGGACTGGGACTCGAATCCAAACAATTGCTTTCACGGACTAAGCTATCAAGGAAGATTTACTACTCATCCTTACAGCTTTACCTATGCCAGACTTCGTCTCCTAATTTTCAAACTTGGCACTATCCTCTCTTCCGGGAGTGCTAGTTCCGCAAGGTATGCAAAGGAACTGTGAAGTTTGGAAGGTACGAAAGAGATACTGGGGGAATTCTAGTACCGACAGAAAGACAGTAAATACTTTTTCAGTTAATGTACTATCCTCTCTTCCGGGAGTGCTAGTTCCGCAAGGTATGCAAAGGAACTGTGAAGTTCGGAAGGTACGAAAGAGGTACTGGGGGAATTCTAGTACAGAAAGAAAGACAGTAAATACTTTTTCAGTTAACGTATTCACTGGCCACCAAACAATAATACAACTTAAATTGCATTATCCGTGTATCTGGGAAAAATTACAGACCACAAGAAAATGAGCAAAGTAGAAGGAACTGCACCTGAAATTCCAGAAATGCAGTGTCTATCACAGGACTTGGTAATAACGTGAGCCAGTTCCGTTTTCCACTCGACTTAGCCCACTGTAGTACAAATCATTTTCAAAGCCTATCACCTGTAGTCGATGCACTGCTGGCAAAGTCCCGTGCAACAGGGTGAGACGACGAACTCGGCAGCGGAACAGAGCCATGTCATAGAGTAGGTAAGGGAAACGTTTGTTGTCCTGCGGTGCCTGGTTCTTATACTTACTTATGCTCGCGGGAAGGTTGGTCATGTGACACGACAGCAGCGCTCGTAGTGCATAAAGTTAAAACAATAGCGCCGGTGTTTATAAGGTAACGCACCAGTATCAATGAAACCCCTTTCCCGAGATGCCACGTCTGCAAATTGAAAGGATAGTAACTGTACGTTCAACTGACCATCAAATATTTACATTTATTTATGCGTCGTGAACATTGTTTCTTTACTTACGACATTTTACAATAATTGTCTTAAAATCTCCCTTTGCAGTATTGCGTAACGCCATTAGTAAAGAAACAATGTCAACGACACGTAAATATATGTAAACATCTGAAAATGTGTTACTGGTATCTTGAAATGACGTCATGGAAAAATGAACGCCTATAAAAGCAACTGGTCGGAGCTAATTCATTATAAATTACTTTGCATTTCAACAATTGTAGTATTGTAATGCATCCACAACAGACAACAATTATTTACTGGCTTTAATACGAGAAAGAAGAGAAAAATTTAAATCCCAGCCAACAAGCAATTAGGAGTAACTTTACTATTTTTGGGCATAGGCATATCATTTGTGTTTGAAACTGAGTTTTTTAATATTCACGAACAATATTAGCTTGCATTTTTAAACATCATTCTAAAAATACTTTTGATTACTGACTGCATAGGCGTGGGTTCTTTCTGAAACACTAAATAAATTATAGTTTCTCTCTTCATTGCGGAAAACACAATGCCGAAAATAAAAAAAATAAATAAAAAAGAAAGCAAATGCGTCATGAGCGCAGGACAACGCGAGTGCTTCGCTCTTCCTTGCCCATGGGCCGCATTGAAATCAATCGCAGGTCAATCAGGCCCGCGGGGCGCCGGTTGCTCATCCGTGTCTTAGAGTCTAGAGGCAGTGGTGGTGAGAAGACCATGGCTCCGCGTAGTTGGCGTTGATCTGTTTGAAATCGCTACCACAAGAGAAACAGACTTCAGCCTGCTTTGGTGCAGTCTATACTGCCACTCTGGGATAGCAGCTAACAAGGTCATACATTTTCTCGGGGAAAGTAGATTTTATAATAAAATCAACGTTCGGTGTCAGGGGCGGTTGTGAGGCGGGAAGCATATCGACGCGGCGTGTGTCCACAGTGGCCTTCAGTTACTTTCGTCACTTGTCCTGTCACACATTTTTAAATTTTTATGTACCCTTTTTATTTATCTAACAGTCTAAACTGTGTGTCCAGTCTCAAAGACCTACTTCTTCTCACCCCATTTTGAAGTACCGGTTACTCCCTTCTTGGAGTATACTCCAGTTTTAGGTAACTGTGTTTTATCTGCGAGTAAATTTTTACCATCTGATTTAAGATACTCACACGCAAATTTTCAACCACGACAACAAGGTTGACGGACCCTGGAGTTGGCAGTTCTCCTTTTGTCGTTCCACATCGTTTCACGTGTATTTTCACGGCGAGGAGGGACTGATAACCAAGACAATTAGGCCCTTTATATTAAGATCATCTTTGTCATATATAGAGTGCTCCAAGAGGAGTGCTCAGTATTCAGAGATACGACAGGAACGGTCAGTCGAAGCGAAAATGTCTAGTAAATGTGGGCCCTAAATTGCATGCCTTAAGTGCTATGAGCCCTTCTTCATCTTAGATTCTGTGAAAAAAAAATCTCTTGGATTGTGACCTCTTTGCTTTCCATGTGTGATGACGTGGTAGTAGGAACCATCACTCACTCGCTCTGTTGGCTTCTTCGGGACGTGACGATCCCGCGCCACTCGCACTGTCTGCCTCGAGTTCTTCCTGTATTGTACCACTTCCTCACATTAAGTGATGCCCAGCAATCTGCCGTCTGAGGTCACCTCGTCTTGCCATCCGCTTTTTGGTCTTCTTGTCTTAGATCTGATGTACTATTGTGCCACGGTCCATTCTGACAACATGGCCTGGCCACTGCCAAAGTTGAGAGATGCGGTGTAAAACTGAGGCATGGAGATACCTACTATGAATTTTCTATCCCGGAATTTACGTTGGCACAGAAAAACGCCCTGCAAACAATGACCTAAAATTTGTACGCAATGGAATTGAGCCGTGCGTGGCTCATGTTCGTGCCATCTATTATGTAACATATTGTTTTACCGTACGGCCGCTTTGTCATTTCAAATTTCAATCACTGGTGTCACTGAATTACTGTCTTGCCTGCCCGTGAGTGGCAGCAGCAGCACGTATCGATATTTTCCCTGGCGTATTATCGTTGCTGGACGGCTGTTACTTCCCGGCCGTGGTGTGTCATGGAGAGAGATCGGACCTGGAGCGGTGGGATTTGGAACTTAGCAGAATTGTAGTCGTGACGCAGCAGCAGTCGGGGACGGAGCGCTAGGAAGGCGCGGACAGGCAGTACTCGCCGACCGCTCGAGACACGGGATGAACTGTCCGACGGACGGAGATGGTAGCGGGATCGACAGTTGATCGCTCGTTCAGTTGGTCGCCCCTTTGGGCGACGTGTGTTGGGTCTTTTGACCGTTTCTGGGGCCTCGTCACTGGGTCATCTTGCTAGACGTGGGACTGTTCCTTCTTGTGCGGAGACGTCGTGGCCAGTGGGCAGGAGTTACCTTTGCATGATCGGGTCCGAACCAGTGTGCACGGATCGCCGTATCTCCCAGTTCCCGACGGACAGCGGACACACATGGTTTGAGTGCCAACGACCTTGGTTGGTTGTTGGTCGGTCGTCTGGTCAGACGACGTGTGTTCCGTCACCGACCATCCTTCGGGTTTGTGTGTGTGTCTGTGTCCCGGTGATTTGTTCCAGTTGATCACCACTGATTCGTTTTACGAGTGTTCGAGTTTCTTGTGGCAGTGTTTCGTGTGTGTGTCCTGTGTCAGTTAGACTGAGCAATGCCTTAAATGCTGTAATGCTGTCTGCGTACTGCAGTAGCCGGCCGCGGGGGCCGAGAGGTTCTAGGCGCTCCAGTCCGGAACCGCGCGACTGCTACGGTCACAGCTTCGAATCCTGCCTCGGCCATGGATGTGTGTGATGTCCTTAGGTGAGTTCTGTTCAAGTAGTTCTAAGTTCTAGGGGACTGATGACCTCAGATGTTAACTCCGATGGTGCTCAGAGCCATTTCAACCATTTTTGCGTACTGCAGTAGCCAGTTGGCCGGCTGCGACAGAGCAGCGAGTGAGTGTTTTCTTATCGTGATGATGCTGTCCGCTATGCCGTGTAGTTCCACAGCCGTTGCGATGTTCATGTATGTCAATAGTTATTGTGCCTTGGCTTATTTGAAGACTAGTGTTACTCGTCTCTTCGCCACGCTGGCATTTTGGTTGTAGTGGCGTTGGTCAGGTAGTTGATTACTTCGCCGGCGTCTATCGATTGGGTTACCTTCCGAATAAGAGATTGTTGGTCAGGCTGCCTGTCTCGCCTAAACGAGCGTTAGTGTTACGAGGTGCATTCAAGTTCTAAGGCCTCCGATTTTTTTTCTCCGGACTGGAAAGAGATAGAAACATGCGCATTGTTTTAAAATGAGGCCGCGTTCATTGTCAATACGTCCCAGAGATGGCAGCACCGTAAGGCAGATGGAATTCTACCGCCAGCGGCGAGAATGATAACTGTTTTAAATACTTAAAATGGCGACGTTTTCCTTACTTGAACAGCGTGCAATCATTCGTTTTCTGAATTTGCGTGATGTGAAACCAATTGAAATTCATCGACAGTTGAAGGAGACATGTGGTGATGGAGTTATGGATGTGTCGAAAGTGCGTTCGTGGGTGCGACAGTTTAATGAAGGCAGAACATCGTGTGACAACAAACCGAAACAACCTCGGGCTCGCACAAGCCGGTCTGACGACATGATCGAGAAAGTGGAGAGAATTGTTTTGGGGGATCGCCGAATGACTGTTGAACAGATCGCCTCCAGAGTTGGCATTTCTGTGGGTTCTGTGCACAAAATCCTGCATGACGACCTGAAAATGCGAAAAGTGTCATCCAGGTGGGTGCCACGAATGCTGACGGACGACCACATGGCTGCCCGTGTGGCCTGTTGCCAAGCAATGTTGACGCGCAACGACAGCATGAATGGGACTTTCTTTTCGTCGGTTGTGACAATGGATGAGACGTAGATGCCATTTTTCAATCCAGAAACAAAGCGCCAGTCAGCTCAGTGGAAGCACACAGATTCACCGCCACCAAAAAAATTTCGGGTAACCGCCACTGCTGAAAAAATGATGGTGTCCATGTTCTGGGACAGCGAGGGCGTAATCCTTACCCATTGCGTTCCAAAGGGCACTACGGTAACAGGTGCATCCTACGAAAATGTTTTGAAGAACAAATTCCTTCCTGCAGTGCAACAAAAACGCTCGGGAAGGGCTGCGGGTGTCTGTTTCACCAAGACAACGCACCCGCACATTGAGCTAACGTTATGCAACAGTTTCTTCGTTATAACAACGTTGAAGTGATTCCTCATGCTCCCTACTCACCTGACCTGGCTCCTAGTGACTTTTGGCTTTTTCCAACAATGAAAGACACTCTCCGTAGCCGCACATTCACCAGCCGTGCTGCTATTGCCTCAGCGATTTTCCAGTGGTCAAAACAGACTCCTAAAGAAGCCTTCGCCGCTGCCATGGAATCATGGCGTCGGCATTGTGAAAAATGTGTACGTCTGCAGGGCGATTACGTCGAGAAGTAACGCCAGTTTCATCCATTTCGGATGAGTAGTTAATTAGAAAAAAAATCTGAGGCCTTAGAACTTGAATGCACCTCGTACAATTCCAGGCCAACGCTTGGAAACTTCTGAGCGCCGTTCCGTGTCTGTTACTATGTAACTTCTCTGTTTGAGTTTAAGTTATTGGGTCGATGTGTGGCCTTCAGCCGAGTTTTAATATATCCTGAATTAATGTTTGTCTTGCCATTTAGGCATAGGATTGTTATTCCTTATATGAGGCTTTCAGCCGAATTTTACAGGAAATTTTTTAAGGCCTTAGGCCGTTAAATTATTGTGCTGATGTGTGGCCTTCGGCCGAGTTTTAATGTCTCTTAAATTAATGTTCCTATCTTGAACATGAAAAGTTTTAAGATAAGACCTTCTGCCTTTTAAGTTGAAATTCTTCTT
The DNA here is from genome assembly GCF_023898315.1 of Schistocerca nitens. Taxonomy (NCBI): domain Eukaryota; kingdom Metazoa; phylum Arthropoda; class Insecta; order Orthoptera; family Acrididae; genus Schistocerca; species Schistocerca nitens. Next base: position 276,859,905 of record NC_064618.1, on the reverse strand, counting down.
TCTAGGCCTAAGCCGTTAAATTATTGATTTATAGCCGGACTTCAGCCAAGTTCTATTAAAATTAAATTACTAAAGCCTCCAACCTGTTTAGATTGATGATTTAAAAAAAAAGATGAAGCTTAAAGGTGAAATCTCCAGAAGAACCTTGTATTTCAATTTCTTACTTAAGCCTTGCGCCTTGGATTTTGAATGTGGCCTTCAGCCGATCTAAAGTTAATCAAAGGAGATCAATTAAAACTTTGAGTGTTTTGCATCCTTGTGTAATATTGTGTGTGGACAAAAAAAGTATATGTTGAATGCAACTGTCAGCAACCTATTTTGGCCCCTTTACACAACCTAATCCACTCTGTCCTGCTAAGGCAGGCATTTCAGAAATAAAAATGCAAATGACTGTGTTATTTGGTCACGCTCACTGATTGGAGTACCTTCTTTTCTATAAAGAAATTGATGAAACTAGTTCACCCATCAATATGAATTCTAAAAAATAAGGTCGTGTTTCCATCTATTGGAATGATAGAAAGTCCTAAGACTCACGAAAATGTTTATTTCCAATTAAGCACAAGCATGAACAAGTAAAAACTAACATTCATCAATCAAAAGTAAAGAGAGTGGCGGGAGGATTTCCGTGACTTTCTCTTTGATAAAATTAAACGGATAACACAGTCTAACAAAAGTTAACACAAGGCTGACAGTTGTTGTGAACCAAACTACTTATAGGCACACTAAGTTAGGAAGAAGAACCACTGTGACTGTCAGAAAAGGCTCGATTTTATACCTACACTAATACGTAAGCTGCGAGGATCTCACCTGCATCCAAAACAGGTTCCAATATAGCCGACACAACGCGCAGTACGTTGTCTCAGAACAAGGTTCCGGCCAGACGGGGACCTGTCCTGAAATGTTCACAGATCATCTGCACTGGCGAGGCCCTCTCCCTACGCCTCCACCAGGCCGAGTTCTCCTCTTGAAGGCACCCTGACCGGAAGGCCAAGTGCCTGTCTCACCCTCTGTTCGCCCCGTAAATTTTCGATACCTTACCCCACGTGGAGTCATCTGGAGAAAGCCAGAACGCCAATGCAAGTGCTGTTGCACTTTTCCGCGCCAGTCACACGCCTTATAGCACGAGAAAAATTCCTCTCAGCACAAACTGAGAAATTCTCCTCCAACGTAACTACTGCGTAGCCAGTTGCTGGCCGCACTCGTCTGTATTTTTTCTAAGGGACATTTGCGAAAGCCCACGAAAAAAAAAAAATTCTAGCCTGCCGTTCCCACACCGGTGGCCACAAGGCTCCTCACATCATTCTACCCTCCGCAAGCTTCTTTTGTTACTATGTTTTTTGCGGGGACTACCGGGAAGGGACTTGCGGACGCCAGTTTTCTCTCCAGGAATGTCTGTCCCGTGTTAAGACTATACCCGAGCCGCTGAAACATGTCACTTCAAGGTCACTCCCCAAGTGCCGTAGAGTTGGTAGTATAACTAACAAACACGTGAGGATCGGGAGGCGCCGCGTCTTCTGAACCAATAACAGCGCCGAACAAAAGCCGATTCCGGCGTCGACGCTACCACGTTGCCGGCTTCAATGTAAACATTGTAAGTGTGCGAAAGCCCTTCTGTTGTGTTGTGTTACCACCTCGACTACAGTTTTTGTTTGTTAAAGAATGTCACCAAAACGACGTCTTTCACCAAGCGACAATCCGTTGCACCGTGGAGTGCCATTAAATAGTCAGGCTTTGGAATTGCTACTGAGGACGCGTGAGTTTTACGAGCAAGAAAAAGAATTAGTTTCTGTTCATGGGCATGCGTTGATTCCTGTCGATAAAGTCTTAGACCGTACCTCGAAAACTCTAGATGGTTCAAATGGCTCTGAGCACTATGGGACTCAACTGCCGTGGTTATCAGTCCCCTAGAACTTATAACTACTTAAACCTAACTAACCTAAGGACATCACACACATCCATGCCCGAGGCAGGATTCGAACCTGCGACCGTAGCAGTCCGAAAACTCTAGAACTCAGTGAAAGGTTATAAGGAAAGGGGTGCTACTTCAAGACTTACAAGACAGTAAAGTAAACAATGTGGAAGAAAGCCCCTGTGGAAGAAACAGTTTGTTTTTAAGTACTCCGGGCAAGAAAAAAAAAGCAGCCTCGTCGTGTTACAGATACTGATTCTTTCCAATCCGATGCAGTTCGTCGGCACATAAACGGATACTGTAAGAGAAAAGAATACCCCACAATAGCGAAGTTGCTAATTTCTTTAAAAAAAGTGAACTTTTCTCAGGAGGAAAACGTCACTTAAGATGATATTAAAAAGTATGGGCTTCCGTTTTAAAAAGTTAGATGGACGAAAACTGTTACTAGAAAAAGTTCATGTCGTTGCAACTCGTACTATTTTCTTACACAAATTCAAATGGCTCTGAGCACTATGGGACGTAACTGCTGAGGTCATCAGTCCCCAACACAGCTGGAGACAAGAAGAACCGCATACCAGTTAAGTGTGTTGCTGCTACTGCACTTGTCGACGGACCTTGTGTTTTCTGTGGTTGTAGACTTAATTTTAGTATTGACATTAATGATACATTCGATCATGGTAATGTTTGGCTCACTGTAGCCATTGTACGTGGAGGTACCGGAGTTCCTAACGTACCTGGACTTGAAAGTTTTGTTGATAGAGACATTGTCGCCTACCGTACCTACCATATGGCAGAACTTGCAAATAAAGACTTTGGTAAATCTGCTTATATGTCGCCTTCTGCATTGTCTTTGCATACTCGTAATAAGAGAAAAATATCTGTAAATGAGTCTGTATTCATTTGGGTTAAAGGTAAAGGAGTATGTGAATATGTAAAGTTTGTTGGTCGCCGTTCTAAACAGCATCCTAGGAGACTGAACCCTAGAACCTTCTGTTTTCTGTGGTTGTAGACTTAATTTTAGTATTGACATTAATGATACTTTTGATCATGGTAATGGTTGGCTCACTGTAGCAATTGTACGTGGAGGTACGGGAGTCTTACACAAATTATAGGAAAGGACATACAGTCAGTCACATGGTTAGATGAAACCTGGGTCAAAGCTGGAGAATCGGTTGAGAAATGCTGGACAGATGAGACTCCGAATAGCAACGGTCATCCGCCAACAGGAAGAGGATCCCGATTAATTATGGTCCATGAAGGATCTTCAAACAGCTTTCTGCCTGAAGGACTTGTAGTTTTTCGATCGAAAAAATAAACCGGTGACTATCATGAGGATATGGACCACCCACGGTTTCTACAGTGTTTTAAAAATTTTTTTTGCTCCAGTTTAGTGTTCCGACAGTTTATGTGATGGACAATGCACCGTACCATTCCGTGATTTTAGATAAAACGCCCAACACCAGTGACCGTAAAGAAACAGTGCAGTGGTTGCAGGCGAGAGACATTGCTGCGGACACGAGCATGACAAAGCTACTGTTATACTCGCTCGTGAAACAAAATAAGCCTGTGACGCCTAAATACGTTGTAAATGAAATTGCAAGCAAACATGATCACTTGGTAATTAGGCTACCGCCGTATCACTGTCATTTTAATTCAATTGAATTGGTTTGAAGTCAAGGCGTACATTATAAGTAACAACAAGACTTTTACTATAACAGAAGTGGAAATACTGCTACGTGAAGGTCTTGCTACTGTTGACGCTACGTCATGGAGGAAAAAAGTAAACCATGTTGCTAAACTAATAAGAGAAGCACAGCATTATAAATGAAAACGAACAATTAATGATTTCTCTTAATGATCATGATGATGACAAAGACAACGGCTTTGGCTCCGATTCCGATGACAGTGAAGAAGAACTGGATGGAATTGCACCATTGACATCGTAAATTGGTGAGTGTAAATGTATACAGAATCAATTCTTTTTTTTTCTCTGCAATCGGAGAGGCTATGCATGTTTTGCTTTATTTCTTTCTATGAGTGTGGATAGCGTGTTATTTGGTATACTTAGATTACATTATTATACGACGTTTGAAAGCAGCTATTACTGTAACAATTTGGAACGACTTTTCATAGATATTGTCATTAACTTCGGATGTTTTTATTTCCCGGTTTAATATACCATCAAACGCTTAGTCTCCGTCGCCGTTCTCTCCATTGTTAGAAAAACGAACTTCGTTGCACTTACTTATAAACGTTGATTGTAGCTTACATTTACAAAACGTACTTGTACTTCGGAGTTGTGGGCGTGTGCGGTGGCAGCTACCTCGCAATCGCAGTGTAGCCAACCACACGCGAGCTGTCAAGTGACATGTTTCACCGGCCCGGGTATATAAAAACTGCTGGCGTCACTCTGCCTTCCTTCCTTGCCTCTTGTTCGCCAAAAATCGTCCAAACACAAGAGAATAAAACTTCCTGGCAGATTAAAACTGTGTGTTGGACCGAGACTAGAACTCGGGACATTTGCCTTTCGCGGGCAAGTGCTCTACCAACTGAGCTACCCAAGCACGACTCACGCCCCGTCCTCACAGCCTTACTTCCACCAGTACCTAGTCTCCTACCTTCCAAACTTTACAGAAGCTTTCCTGCGAACCTTGCAGAACTAGCACTCCTGAAAGAAAGGATTCTGGTGACAAGAGAATAGCTTCACTGCTCCGTTGCCCAAAGGCTTCGCGTTTCACAGACCTCATACTGCTCATAGTCTTGGCCGCGAACTTCTCTCTCCACAGCATTCAACGGCCCCCTGCCTGCCAGAAACCGACACGGCACAGGACTCTGCTGCCTGTGTCCAGCACCCCAGGCTCGATTAAGGGGTCGCCAGCACGGTGAAACTGCCGCTCCGCCCATGCCTGTTTCCTAGCAAACAATATTACAGGCAACTGAAAATGCATTCATACACAAACCAAAACCGGTTCGCTAGCTCAACTAGTTCTTCGTTGGATCTCCAAACCTGTCTTTTTGTTGCTTGGTCAAATGCTGGCCCCCAGGATTTTGCTGTACATTTTATTTTAGAAGACTGAGAGTTGGTGCTCCTCTTCTTTAGTCATGCCTCGGCTGCCTATAGCAGCACAGGCCTGATGATTGTGTTGTAGAGATTCAGCTTAGCTTTCCTGGTCAAGAGTTTGAATGAAAGAAGTTTTGGAGGCAAAAGTAGAACTCCTTTGAATTCCGTAGTCTAGTTTAGTATTCGACTTGTCGTCTATTGCAATTATTTATATTTACACCAGATATTTGAAGTTGTGAGTGTTCTTGAAAGTGTAGTTTCTTTGTGAAGATTATCACATTGTCCTGCGGCCATATTTTCCCTTCGTATGATCATGTAGTCTGTTTTTTCTTAATTAACTTTTAAACATATTTTCGTGACGGTTTCATTTAGCTTCCAGTTTCACCACTGTTATTTCCTATTAAAAGCGTGACATCTGCATGGGCAAGTATACTTAGTTATTTGTCTGTGATGTTTCCATTTGTTGCTGATTTGGATCCTCGTACCACGTTTCTCACGAGAAGGTTAAAGATCAGATGGCATGAAGCATCCCATTGTTTCAGTTGCGTTCTACTCTCAAAACAGTCAAAACTGAGCCACACAACGTCACCCCGTTTGTTGCTTACTCCATACATACTTTAACCAAGCTGGTGAGTTTCTCGGGGATTCCGTGTTGCTGTATGAACCAAAACAAGAAAAACATGTCTAGTAAACATAGTCTCTGACGCGCCTAATGTGCCTGAAGAACTATAGTCTCTTGTTAATCCTAGCTACGGTGGAACGTTTTTACACTGAACAAGTGGTCGTAGCTCTTCGCGGGCATGCGTTATAGAGTCCATGTTTACAATTTTTTCTTATTTCTGTCCATTATCCTTCTTCCATAATACGAGAATTTATTCTGTTTATGTACTGCAAATTTAGAGACCTGATACCTGTTATTTTAAGACAGGCCGTACAACGTGTTACAGTTTACGTTTGTCGTTGCCTTACGATCCAGCCACACACCACACGATAGAGCGCTGCAGGTTGCGGCACTATCAGGGTGCCTGCAACTCGATCGCAGCTCATCTTACCTGCTGCAGCGCCTGCAAGATGTGAGGGTACCACGTCCGTCGGATACGGCCAGCGCTGGCTAGACTCCGCGAGCTACGTAATACTAGACAAATTCCTGGTATTCCAAGACCGGGCAGCCTTTATAGCAACTCACAAGTCAGTGACTTTCCTATTTTGACATCTCGACTTGATAGCGGAATTGCAGCCATTCTGTTCGTCCGAGCGAAGCATTAACCAGTGAGACCAGAGACATCGTCATTGCCGCATGTACAAATTGTCTATGGCATTGTTGCCCGATAGTGACCTACTGTGAACTTAGCTTGTACATTAAGAATTGTTATCGTGTTTTTGACAAACCTTTACCAGAACAGTTTTTGGATGTTCATCGTTCTGATAGGTGGTTTCAGAGACTTCGGTTGTTCGCTTATGTAATAAATGGGACACCTATAGCCGTCCTTGCTATGTTATTTATTATATGACTACCAATGTCTGTGCTTCATGGCATACCCGATTCATCAGTGGTCAACATCTATGAACTAGTTTTCGCAGACTACCTGTAACATCGACTGGAGTTAACCCCCTCAGTGACAGTTAATGCCTGAAGATGGTGCAATGAAGCACAGAAATTGGAAGCCATATAACAAACAACATCGTAAGAACCACTGCAGGTGTTCCATTTTATTACATATGTGACAACAGGACGACCATTACGTTGCATTTTCTTGGAAGCTCCTTCAATTGCTAATGTTACTGAGTATTTTGACTTACAGTAATAAAGTTCTATTGTTCTTGGTTGCCTGGGTACCTTTCTCTGCTTGGGCGTGCATCACCCACAATGTGATACTAAAACTAAAGCAGTATTTTGAGTTATGCTTGTGTTGCTAGTTCTGTGCAATGCTTATGTGCTCCTTGTTTGGCTCATTAAGAATTGGTTCATGTAGTTGAACTTTTAAAGGAAAAAGGAGGTTAACAGTATCAGATCTTTTTAAGAACTTCCTATAAATTTTAAGAGCACCGCTGTAATTGTGTCCGAAAAAACGAAGTTTTGAAAAATGTGCTAAAGACTCTTACTGAGCAACAACAACAAAAAAAAAAACAAAATAAAAAAATTAAAATAAAAACAACGGCTGGGCAGCGCTCTTTATTTTTTGGCATGTCGCATCAAAGATGATGATGAATTTGTAAGCAAGATAGTAACCGAGGATGACACTTGAGTCGCTTATGAAAACCCTCAATCGACACGCAGTGAAATCGAGGCATGCTGTGTCTACTGTGTCTACAGGGAAGACTAAAACCAAGCAAATATTGACGCCTCGAAAAGTCATGTGCACCGGCTTTTGTGATAGGCACAGTATAGCTGCTTATGAAACTGCGTCGCACTCATAAATTGTATTGCTTTGTTGTTTTGATTCATGACAATGACCGACCACACACTGCGACCAAGACACGATAACATTTAAAGGACCTTGGCTGTAGCTAGTTTGACTATTCTCCGTACAGCGCTGACCTCGCCCATGGAGATATCCATCTCTTTCTGTGCGTTCGTTGGTAATCAGTAATTCAACATCAATGAGGAGCCAGAACTATATACTTATATGGATATGGTGTCTGTTATTTCGGACATACCATACCAGCCGTGACCTTCTTGTTCTGTGCAGATGCACACGTATTACCCGATCTCTTTCGGGACTTGGTAAGAATGTCTTCCGCGAGTAATGAGTGCGTTGGGGTGGGACACTACGAACGTAGTGTGTGGACATACAAGGTGAGAATGTGGGTCTCGCGGGAGGCGTGCGTGAGATAGTCCCTGCAGTCGCCGTATGCATTGTGCCTTGGTGGCTCAGCTGGATAGAGCGTCTGCCATGCAAGCAGGAGATCCCGGGTTCGAGTCCCGGTCGGGCACACATTTTCACCCGTCCGCGTTGATCTAAATCAACGCCCGTCATCAGCTGACGGTATTAATATAATTCTAATTTCGTTCTAGACGGCTGCAGGTCCGAAAGAACAGACACCATATCCTTATAAGTATATAGGGTGAGTCACCTAACATTACCGCTGGATATATTTCGTAAACCACATCAAATACTGACGAACCGATTCCACAGACCGAACGTGAGGAGAGGGGCTAGTGTAACTGTTTAATACAAACATGCACGGAAGTATGTTTTTTTAACACAAACCTACGTTTTTTTCAAATGGAACCACGTTAGTTTTGTTAGCACATCTGAACATATAAACAAATACGTAATCAGTGCCGTTTGTTGCACTGTAAAATGTTAATTACATCCGGAGATATTGTAACCTAAAGTTGACGCTTGAGCACCACTCCTCCGCTGTTCGATCGTGTGTATCGGAGAGCACCGAATTACGTAGGGATCCAAAGGGATGGACCTTAGGTACACTGGAACAGCACATTACGTCCACATGCTAACACCTTTTTATTGGTCATTGTCACTGACGCACATGTACATTACCATGAGGGGTGAGGTACACGTACACACGTGGTTTCCGTTTTCAATTACGGAGTGGAATAGAGTGTGTCCCGACATGTCAGGCCAATAGATGTTCAATGTGGTGGCCATCATTTGCTGCACACAATTGCAATCTCTGGTGTAATGAATGTCGTACACGCCACAGTACATCTGGTGTAATGTCGCCGCAGGCTGCCACAATACGTTGTTTCACATCCTCTGGGGTTGTAGGCACATCACGGTACACATTCTCCTTTAACGTACCCCACAGAAAGAAGTCCAGAGGTGTAAGATCAGGAGAACGGGCTGGCCAATTTATGCGTCCTCCGCGTCCTATGAAACGCCCGTCGAACATCCAGTCAAGGGTCAGCCTAGTGTTAATTGCGGAATGTGCAGGTGCACCATCATGCTGATACCACACACGCCGACGCGTTTCCAGTGGGACATTTTCGAGCAACGTTGACAGATCATTCTGTAGAAACGCGATGTATGTTGCAGTACTCTCCGATACACACGATCGAACAGCGGAGGAGTGGTACTCAAGCGTCAACTTTAGGTTACAATATCTTCGGATGTAATCAACATTTTACAGTGCAACAAACGGCACTGATTACGTATTTGTTTATATGTTCAGATGTGCTAACAAAACTAACGTGGTTCCATTAAAAAAAAAACGTAGGTTTGTGTTAAAAAACATACTTCCGTGCATGTTTGTATTAAACAGTTACACTAGCCCCTCTCCTCACGTTCGGTCTGTGGAATCGGTTCGTCAGTATTTGATGTGGTTTACGAAATATATCCAGCGGTAACGTTAGGTGACTCACCCTGCATAATTTCTGGACTGTCTGATGTAAGAGGGGCATAAAACTGTGGGCCTGCCTGGATAGTTTGATCGGTTAGAGCATTGCTCGACAAAGTTGTATTCCCGTTTCGTCTCCAGCTCAGGTATAAACTTTTAGAATGCCAGGTAACTTCGCATAGTAATATTTACCAGCTTTGCATATAATGTCGTATAGTTAACTAACAACCAGCTTTTTTTTTTTTGCTCATAGCCGAAGTGAGCGCTGTAAGCACGGTGGCAGCTTGAACTAATTACTGTAAACAACAGATGTGTACTTGACCAATTAGTTGTAAGCAAGCAGTGTTACGCAGTGGATGTGTGACCGTTGTGTGTCAGTGTTGTTTTATCACAAGTCACAGTGGAGCAACATCTGTAGATCACGTGTGCAAGTCATTCTCCATTCCACAAACTGACAAAGAGAAGAAATACACATGAAGCGGCAGCGCTTTGACGACATAACCCTCATTCGTGCCCATGTGACGTGAGGGTTGAACATTCCAGAGAAACACTTTCTGACGTTTTCGCATGGTTGTATGAACATTCTGTGCATCGTATTTAAATGGGGCTAGACTAGGGGCAACAGCTTCGGTTTTAAACCCATCATTTTGAACGTTTCTCTAATTTTTATTAATTGAGTCTCGAAATTTTTGGACTGTTGGGAAGCATAGCGAAATGTGAATATTTGTAAATTATGAATGTTGTGTAAAAGGGGAAGAGGTCATTGCTGCTGATCAGTGTCACTTTCTGTGTAACACGGAGTTAACAGGTTGATTGCTGCTACGTCAAACCGTACCCGCTGATGCGAGAGAGGGCGGGGTGGGCTATTCGGACTGCGGCACGTCCCGGCGGGCGCAAAGTGACAGGGCGCTGTGGCGCCGTGGCAGCCGCGAGCGGTTCGTTACGCAGGGCGGCGCTCGCCGTGCTGGCGGGTCACTCGCCATTAACGCTAATGCGTCTTGTAAATAAGCCGGAATGCGGGTGGCTGCTCTTAATTAACTCGGTCCCCGCTGTCGGCGCAGAGCGCAGCACAATGCCACAGAGACTCGCCGCCGCCGATGATGAATCGCGCCAATTACTGTAGCGCCACAGCTTTGATAGGGGCGCGTTAAGCACGGACCACCTGCCTGCCGCTGCCGCTGCTGCGCGGCTTTCAGGCTGCGGCCGGCCAAATGTTTCATCTCGCATTACGCTGCCCGCGGACGACGTCAGTTTTGACGTTTATCTGCCACACAGCGTAGGATAACTTGAAGCAGATGATGTGTCAAAAAGGGGGAGGTGTATGGTTTTACGCCGCGCGGAGTGGCCGCGCGGTTTGACGCGTCATGTAACGGATTGCGCGGCCCCTCCCGCCGGAGGTTCGAGTCCTCCCTCGGACATGGGTGCGTGTGTTGTTCTTAGCATAAGTTAGTTTAAGTAGTGTGTAAGTCTAGGAACCGATGACGTCAGCAGTTTGGGCCATTAGGAATTCACACACATTTTTTGTATGGTTTTACCTAAGAACTAGGGCCGTTTTATGCTCGCACGGGTCCGTTTATACTGATTCTAAAGAGCTAATACACTTTACTTGTGGCATTTGCCTGTAATGCACCTTTCTGTGTTGACAAACTTATTAAATTACTATCATGGTCTCTTACAGTTCCCGAATAAACCTCTGAGAACGTCTGTATCGATTGAAGTGTGAAATATTTGACTTGTTTGCGGGAATAAGTACAATTTGTTGTGTGCATCACTGGACCCAAGTCTCCAATCACGGTGCAAGGAAAGCTTCAGAACAAGTGATAAAATGTTTTTTTCACTATCACCATAAAATACATGTCAGCATGTACCCTTTTGGAATAGTATTGAATGAAGCTGCTCAATTTCTTGTTTACTCGCTCAGTCGCTGGCGTTGCCCCGATACATATTTATTACAATTGTATGACGAACTTCCAGCATGCTGGAGTAGCTTAGATCAGCCACTTCTGTTAATAAGCAGAACTAAAAACCAGTCCAACTTGCAAATTTTTACTTTTTATTCATTCGATTACTAGTTTTGGGCCGAGACTCATTTTCAAATTCAAGTCGAAAATGGCATTTCCGAAGGTGTCAAAAATGTGCAGTGAACATTTGTAGAGCATTCAGATAACCAATTTGCAACTTGGACTGGTTTTTCATTCTACCAATTCTACGAGTATCTCTGGCTTTCCCTTCTCTCTGTCAATCTCCTCCCTCTGTTCATCTGCTACCTTCCCCCTCTCTCTGTCCATCTGCAACTCCCCACCTCTCTGTCCATGTGTCCTGTCCGTTTCCTCCTGCCCTCTATGTCCGTCTGCTCTTTCTCCCCCATCCATCTATTCCTACCCCCATCTTCTTCTGCCCCCTTTATCTATTCCTCACCTCATCTCCTCCTCCTTCTCCTCAGCCTCCTCCTCCTTCTCCCCCTCCTCTTCCTCCTCAGCCTCCCCCCCCCCCCCATCCACGTCTTTGTCCATCTCCTCCCTGCCGCGCGGGATAGCCGTGCGGTCTAGGGAGTGTTATTACGGTTCGCGCGGCTCCACCCGCCGGAGTTTCGAGTCCTCCCTCGGGCCTCGGTGTGTGTTTTGTCCTTTGCGTAAGTTAGTTTAAGTTAGATTAAGCAGTGCGTAAGCCTAGGGACTGATGACTTCAACACTTTGGTCCCATAGCCCTCACCACAAATTTTTTCCCTCCTTCTCTCACTCTCTGTCCGTTTCTACCTCCCTGCCTTATCTCACTCGATCTTCTCCCTTGTCGTTGTCTCTCTCCTTCTGTTCCCTTTCTTCGTCCATTTCTCCTTCCCCTCATCTCTGTCCATCTCCTCTTCTCCTATGTACGTTCATCTCCTGTCCACGTTCTCTCTCCACTTTATTGCCCCTCCTCAGTAAGAGGTTCAAGAGCTTACCACTGCAGTATTTCTTTCCAGATACGAAGTAATCGATATAGGGGTTTAAGAGGAGATTACCCGCAAATTTTCCCACATACTCACATGTCACATACAGGGTGAACATTAATAAACACGAAGAATTGCAGGAAAGGATTCCTGAGTGGAGATGGACGGAAAGAGGTCCTATGAACAAATGTCCGGAATTGCATCATTGCCACGGTAAATGGCGCTGACAGTTCCTCTGATCACTTGTGTTCCTTGCGTGTAGCAGGATGATTGACGCAGCATGCTGTAAGCAGCAGAATATTAGGTATTCATGTCGGGAATAAGCCGAGATGGTGTTTGTGCAAGGGCCAAGCAGATGGAAACGGTCGAGAGGCAGCACAGATACACCAAAACAAGTACCTCACAGACACCTATCACATCACACAACATTTCAAGTCCTTTTTGGGCGTCTGTGTGATCGTGGGTCCTTTCAGATAGACGAACGAGCAGGGAGGCGGCGGGCTGTGCGCACACCTTACTTGGGGGACCAGGTTCTACAGAATATTGAGACGAACCCTAGTACAAGCTCCAGGAAAGTTCCCCGCCAACCCGGTGTAAGCCAAAGTACGATTCTGTGTACCCTGTACGGCAACCGCTATTATCCTTATCACATGCTAAACCATGGGCTCCACTTTGAACTTCTTTTGTGACGTGGTTGCGATGAAGCTCTGTACTGTGTTGCAGGAAGGTTTGTTGTTTCAAGCTCACCGTCCACTTCCGGCCACATGCTCATAGGATCTTTTTTCCTTCATTTCCACTCAGAAATCCGTACCTACAGTTTGTCGGTTTTATTAATTTTGTCCCTCTATACTTCACATTCATTTAACATGCTGTACTCATATTTAACCTGTATCTCTAGTGAATTTCGCCCTACGTTTCATTTTTACGCAGCTCGAAGTTTGTGATGTCATATCCCATGATCTATGTTTCGTACGATAATATAATTTTTTAGGTACACCTAGCGCCACATGTGGATACTGTCTACGAAATGTGTTGAGAATAGACATTGTAACAAACACCGAAATCGGTACAGATCTGGGAAATATAACAACAAAGCCAGTGAACACAAACAAAGGAGAACGACAACGATATCAGCAACTGTAGAATGTTGAACATAAATGGAATTCTTTTAGATTATGTCACTAGATTAAATGAAATTTTATATGCAGATGACCTAACTCTGATTACAGGGAATGAAGATGATCTTCAAATGGGAGTCTATAAGTTGCAGCAGAAAGCCTGAGATTACAACCTAACATTGTCGGTAGATAAAACGAAAGTGATGGCATTTCAGGGTAGACAACCAGTAAGACCTAAAATGGTCTAGAAAAATAAAATCTTGGAGCAAGTAACACATTTTAAATGTATAGGATGCAACATCGTTTACGAATATAGCCATGATGTGGAGCAAAAATTAAATGTTTTCATACGTGGAACCATCATAAAAAGTTTGCAGAATAAAGCCAGGAAAGAAACCCACCTCATAGTTTATGAAACGATAGCAGTAAAAATGATTACTAATGGAAGTGAAGCATGGACAACAACAAGACATCGAGAAAGAAGAAAACAGTCCAAAGAAATGATATTTCTAAGAAGACTGGAAGGATGTACAAGAGAAGATCGAAAAAGAAAAGATGATAAAATGAAACATTTAGGAATATATCACCTAAGATAGAAAATAAAGGAAAGTAGGAGAAAGTGGAAGGAAAATGTAGATCGGATGGATGGGGAAAGATTACCGTTAAAGGCTCTAAATTATAAATGTGTTGGAAGAAGAAATGTAGGAAGATCATGAAAGAGATAGGTAATGTAAGAGGCAATTGGCCTAATATGTGAAGTGAAGAAGAAGAAGAAAACTGGCATTATTAACAAATATAACTAATATTATAAACACATGTAGCTAATATGTGAAGTGAAAAAGAAGAAGCAGAGGAAGAACTGGCATTATTAACACATATTTACCTAAATAAATAGCAGTATTAATAGTGGCTGGTTGCTGTCTTCTTCTTTGTAAGAATTACCTTACATTTATTGTACACAGCCACGGTCTCACCATGTCAGTTTTAGATAAAATAGCATAACACAGCACTTCTTATATCCTACTAAAACATAACGTAAAGCATATATCTTGGCAGACAAGGAGAAGAGTTGGACCCAGATATAATCGGTGCTGTGGATTAATCACCAATTGTTCTGGTACATCAATCAGCCTAAGTATGGCTCTTTGCCGGATTTCCACGATCGTTTACACAAATGCTTATCTGATCTCCAACATCCACTTCAGAAAATACGATACACAACACATTAAAATACGGTAGGATACAGAACAAGGTTAAAAACGGAGTTGGTGACCTCCTTTCTTTACGTTACTGGCGACAAAGTTAAAACTAAAATAAATTTACCAAACTGGTGAGAAAAAACGGTGGGCTCCACGCTATGGGATAAACGCTGTACAAGTGAAAGAAAATGTATTACTTCTTTCCTATATTTTTCACGATTTGAATAACTAAGCCTGATTAAGACAGCAATCGATCGGCACACTGAAGCAAGAATGCTACAAAAGGACACATTCCACTCTGCCTCACGAAAAGTCGTTGAAACTTGCTGCTAGCTTGCTGCTTGAAGTTTTTGGTATCTTGGTGTTTTTCAAACGGCGGTATCTTTTCTGTTTACACTTTTCTCCGTGGAATCTCACCGAAGTAACAGATCAAAACACCGGAAGGCGTGCAGTTTTTAATTCTCAAGCCGCCTAGATGCGGACCAATGACGTACGGTGCTACACAGTTTTTAATCCTGGGGGAATTCAATCTGTTTTTAATATCAGCGCATAAATATGCCGCTCTGATAAACTGCGGTCTCCGCCTGCAGCATATTCGTCTGCGCGGGCGCTCGCAATATGATAATACCGACCGCGGCGCGGCGTAGCGCGGCGGCAGATGGCGACCGCGCCAGGAACGCAAAGCAATTTTCCCGTCGCCGCCGCCGCTGCCTCCGCCGTGGATGCCACGGCGGCAGCGGTATCCATCTGCTGGCACCGAAGGCGTGCCACTTGCCACAGAGATGGCGCCTTAATGGCTACAATAGCTAATTTCCAATTAAGATTATTACTAGTAAAGAGAATGTCTGACCTTAGTCTGAGGCTATTGTTAGTACTGGTACTAATTGGGAAAATCTACATGGCCGCCCTGGCGGGTACAAGAACCGCTGGATAATGGGGCTGCCACTTTGTGCTTTCCGACGAGCCGGATATTCTTTTTGTAGTTAGTCCCCTAGTGAAGCTGGCTTCCCTGCGCCTAAGAGACCCACCTACCATTTCAGCAAACTCCAAAAAAAAAAAAAAAAAAAAAAAAAAAAAGGAAAGGCGTACCACGAAGGAAATTGGGAGACTACGTAATATAAATGTACACACAAACAAATGATTACAGTTTCAGAAAAATTACTAGGTGTACAATTTTGCTTCCGCCGTTTTTTCTCGAAGTTCGGGGCTTTATTGTGAAAAACTTACAAATACATTATGATTCATACTATTGCCCATCGCTGGCCACTATATTCTCCCATCTTTCGGATAGCATATGAATCCCGTGGCAGAAGAACTGGGCGTCTTTTGTGCGGATCCATTAATAAATTCAATTTTGAACTTGTTCATATGATCGGAAGTGCTGGTCAGCCAGGCTGTGTGCCACTGATCAAAAAAGATGGTAGTCAAAGAGAGCAACGTATGGAGAATACGGCGGGAGGGATAGGATTTCTCATTTCAACGTTTCCATGTATATTTTGAGGGGTTTTGCGACTTGAGGTCGAGCACTGACCTGCTGCGAAATTACCCTTCCGTGTCTATCGCTGTATTGTGGCCGTTTGTGTTTCTGTGCTGGGCTCGAAGGCATCAGTTACTTTCGATAATAATGTCCTGTGACTGTCTTCGTCTGTTTCAGTAGCTACGAAAACGTTCTGTCTTCCCCTGCCATGCCGGACATCAAAATCACCATTCTTGAGGCGTTGAAAACATTCTCTGCTCGTTCTTCCACTAAAAGTTCCCTCGCCATTAGCCTTACCCAGCATTTAAAGAGCCACAGCCACAGATTTCTTCATGTTAAAGCAGAAAATTAAAACTTTCCGCAAATGGCGAGAAATGGGTACTTAAGTTGACTAATCGAGAATAACCTTACGATGCAATCACAAATCGACTAATATTTTTATGGCACTATGTTTACACATACCTAAGCTTATTGTATTAAACCTATGACCAACACCGGCCGTTGTGGACGAGCGGTTCCAGGCGCTTAAGTCTGAAACCGCGTTGCTGCTACGGTCGCAGGTTCGAATCCTGCCTCAGGCATGGATGTGTGTGATGTCCTTAGGTTAGTTTAAGTAGTTCTACGTGTAGGGGACTGTTGACCTCAGGATGTTTAGTGCGTAGAGCCATTTGAAACATTTGAACCATCCACCTGAACCCCACTTGCCGCTACTGCCGTCTATTGCAGAACGGCGGAAGCAAAGTTGTAGACCTAATAGATGATGCAAGAGAAAGAGCTTTATAAATTGAGCAAGTCAATAATGCATAGGTACATGTCTGAGCACTGGTCCACCTCCTGCCCTTATGCAAGCAGCTATTCGCCTTGGCCTGGATTGATAAAGTTGATGTCCTATTGAGAGATATCTTGGCAAATTCTGTGCAACTGACACGTTAGGTCGTCAAAATCCCCAGCTGTTATCAGCAGCCCCCTTAGTTCACAGCAGTATGTCGACGATATTCTACGCCCCGTTTTGCTGCTCTTTATGGCAAGCCATCCTGGGCTTGCAATACAGCAAGATAATTCCATTCTGCTTGCGACTAGATTTTCTACTGCTTGTCTTGATGCTTGCCAAATTGCTCATATAATGTTTCAAAGAACCTTTTCTCTTTTGAGAGTTAGATTGTGATCTATTGCTCCACTCAACGAATTACTTTTTTTTGTCAAGTTCTTCTTTTGCTGGGTTGGGGTGACGCCTGAACGTTTTATTAGGGATAGACACGTGGATATCCGTTGGCGGCAATTCCGGCAGAGAGCAGTAGGAGCTATTTTTCTAGACTTTTCTTTGCTTTCATTACAGTAGTTGCTGACGTAATAGAACCACCTTGCAAATTATTTACGTTTTGTTATGCTAGTGTTGTGGAGAGAGTGAGCAAGTGTATGGAGGACATACGCAAAGTATGTGTGGGAAGTTATTGTGGAATCAGGAATCGTGTGACGTATGTAACGCTCTCTTAGTGTGTATGCTTTTGTATAAAAGCAGCCGGAAGAGAAGTTAGCTATTAACTCAATTATTAATTCATTTCTAGTGATAGGTATGCTTAGTTTTATCTAAATTAAGTTTGGTCTCGTAAAACTAGAATTTCTTTTATAAATTGCTGTGTGTAATCTTGCTGGACGGCTTAGGAATTACCGCGAGAGTAGGAGTACTCTAGCATATGTGACTGGCTGCCTAAATCATCAGCCAGCGGGAATTAAGCATTTCCCGCGCTTTACGGCGGGCTTTGCGGTATAGTTCTGTCTCTGGGAGCCGCTCGGGGATCTTCGCACAGTGTATGGTACATCAATGTTGAATCGCGCTAAGATGAATGAAATCTTGCATTTTGTCGGTTCTCGTTTTGTAATTATAAAGCGATTACATTTCTGAAGATTTTAAGTGGATTAGTTTGGGAATTATTTTCGTGAACTTTATTGTCGTACTTCGCATGGCTTGTTTCGTGAACATCACGAGATATTATGACGAGCACTTATTTCTATGAAGCTCCCTGAATAGCTTTACGTAGAAACTCGCGAAAAGCTGTGGGTCATAGACTGTGATGATGATGATGAAGTCCCATACTCCGTGACAGAGCGTAGGGGAACGATGCGGGAGACCCGTACTAGGCAAGGTCCCAGTGGAGGTGGTTTGCCGTTGCCTTCCTCCGAACGTAATGGGGATGAATGATGACGATGAGGCCGACACTACAACACCCAGTGATCTCGAGGCAGGAAAAATCCCTGACCCCACCGGGAATCGAACCCGAGACCCCGTCCTCGGGAAGCGAGAACGCTACCGCGAGACCACGAGCAGCGGACTCAGACTGTATAGAACGTTAAACTTGTTGGGATCGGACTCGGAAAATTCTGGCTGCTTTCGTGTGAATCTTTGTTGTTCAAACAGTAACCAGCTTCCAACAATAATGGTTCGACAATAAATACTGACTTAATAGCCATTTAGAACATGTTTTTGAGGCAATGAAGCCTAACTGGTTGAACTTAAAAACATTTTCAAGCAGATTATTTATAATCCTGAACGCCCGATTTTTTACGAACTTACAGATTCTGCCTCTTAGCTCAAGTTATGAGGGCTTTATTCGGTAAGTATTTACTAGGTGTTTCTTCAGCATTGCTTTTCATCGGATAAATGAGTATCTATCAACACAAGAAACCCATCTAGTAGGTGGACGGAAGTGTTATGGGCGCGAACTTAGGAGCCGGCCCGGCCCAGGCATTCTAGGTGTAAACTCCCGCGCATGTAAACTCCCGCGCACTGACACGTGATTGGTCAGTTAGTTGTCTACCCAAGGCGTAACGTGTGGATATATCTTCACTAAGGAGCCAAAGATTGTAGCATACCTTAGCAGACTATAATCGGAGCACAGAGTGTTTTTGCACCTCGATAGCGACTTATGACTCATGTAAGAAACAAGTAAATCAATACATAAATGATTAGAAGATGCACATCTTCCATATTGATATGTCCAGTATTGAAACAAGATGTCCACGTTGTGGCAGCGCTGTAAGGATGCTTGTCCCCCACTGTGTGTGATATTTCAGCGAGAATGCCACTGGAGAAAAACTACTTCAGGATGCCCCCTAATTTTCAAGTTCTGTCTGATGTTAAAACTAGTTATAAGGACAGGAAACATCTGGCATTTGAACACTGCAGTTAAAGAACAAGGTGTCAACCCTTGGTTTGACACCAATGTCGTTATACATTTCGGTCTTCTCAGGGACCAGCAAGTTGTATAGTAGCCTTTCAGTGTGCAGCACAGCAATGGTAAACACTGAGGTGAAGAAAGTCGAGGGGTGCCTCCAAATATCGTGTCGGACCTCCTTTTTCCAGGCGTAGTGTAGTCGCATGGACTCGACAAACAGTTGGAAGTGCCCTGCATAAATACTGAGCCACTAGGTCTCTATAGCCGTCCATAATTGTGAAAGTGTTGCCGGTGCAGGATTTTGTGGGTGAATTGATATCTCGAATATGTCCTAAACATGTTCGGTGGGACTCATATCGGGCTGTCACGGTGGCAAAGTCATTTGCTCGAATTGTCCAGAATGTTATTCAAACCAGTCACGAACAATTGTGGCACGGTGAACTGGCGCATAGTCATCCATAAAACTTCCGTCGCTTTTTGGGAACATTAGGTCCATGAATGGCTTTATTGGTCCCCAGACAGCCGAACAAAACTATTTCCGGAGGACCTAGTACATTCCATGTAAACACAGCCCAAACCATTATGGAGCCACCACCAGCTTGCACAGTGCCTTGTTGACATCTTGGGTCCCTGACCCAGACTCGAACAGTACTATAAGCTCTGACCAGGCCATGGTTTTCCAGTAGTTTGTGGTCCAATCGATATCGTCACGAGCCCAAAAGAGGTGCTGCAGGCGACGTCGTGCTGTCAGCGAAGAAACTGTCGTCGGTCGTCTGCCCATTAACGCCAAATTTCGCCTCACTGTCCTAACGGATACGTTCGTCGTATGTCCCACATTGATTTGGGCTGTTATTCCAAGAAGAGGTGTCTGTTAGAAACGAAAGCTCTACGCAAACACCGATGCTCTCGGTCGTTAAGTGAAGGCCGTCGGTCGCTGCATTGTGTGTGGTGAGAGGTAATGCCTGACATTTGGTACTCTCATCACATTCTTGACACTTTGGAACTCCGATTATTGAATTCCCTAACGATTTCCGAAATGGAATGTCACATGCGTCTAGCTGAAACTACACTACTGGCCATTAAAACTGCTACACCACGAAGATGACGTGCTACAGACGCGAAATTTAACCGACAGGAAGAAGATGCTGTATTATGCACATGATTAGCTCTTCAGAGCATTCACACAAGGTTGACCCCGGTGGCGACACCTACAACGTGCTGACATGAGGAAAGTTTCCAAACAATTTCTCATACACAAACAGCAGTTGACCGGCGTTGCCTGGCGAAACGTTGTTGTGATGCCTCGTGTAAGGAGGAGAAATGCGTACCATCACGTTTCCGACTTTGATAAAGGTCGGATTGTAGCCTATCGCGATTCCGGTTTACCGTATCGCGACATTTCTGCTCGCGATGGTGGAGATCAAATGACTGTTAGCAGAATATGGAATCGGTGGGTTCAGGAGGGTAACACGGAACGCCGTGCTGGATCCCAACGGCCTCGTATCACTAGCAGTCGAGATGACAGGCTGTAACGGATCGTGAAGCCACGTCTCGATCCCTGAGTCAACAGATGGGGACGTTTGCAAGACAACAACCATCTGCACCAACAGTTCGACGACGTTTGCAGCAGCATGGACTATCAGCTCGGAGACCATGGCTGCGGTTACCCTTGACGCTGCATCACAGACAGGAACGCCTGCGATGGTGTACTCAACGACGAACCTGGGTGCACGAATGGCAAAACGTCCTTTTTTCGGATGAATCCAGGTTCTGCTTACAGCATCAAGATGGTCGTATCCGTGTTTGGCGACATCGGGGTGAAAGCACATTGGAACCGTGTATTCGTCATCGCCATACTGGCGTATCACCCGGTGTGATGGTATGGGGTACCACTGGTTACACGTCTCGGTCACCTCTTGTTCACATTGACGGCACTTTGAATTGCTCCCTCTGTTTATTGATTGGATAGCCACTGAATTGCTATTTATTTATTTAATGGGATGATAATAATTATTAAAAGGTGGTAATTCTATTTAAGCACAGTTTTTTCTTACTCTTTCGATTGTTGCGAGTCAGCGATAGTGCAATGCTGCTCGCTTTGGAGAATACACATTTTTTATAAGAATTATTTGGTCCAGGAAACACTTTTGCGATTTAGACGGTATTCGCGTGATTGTACTGATTAAAAGTTATCGTTTCCGAAAGACGCAGGTTCGATTAAAGCTGTGTGCACTTTTGCGCGTATAATGAAAATATTCATAACACGTCGCGTAACAAAAAGAAACATGCGAATCACAACCGTGGTCAAACGAAGAAAATATATGATAACATAAATGTTCTTCGCTGTTATTCAGGACAGGCTCAGATTAGACCTTGCAATTTTTAGTTATAGGAAATCACAAGGCGTTACACCTTCGAGATATTTGTTTTGAATAAATTGTATTTACCTTCTCTCTCTCTCTCTCTCTCCTTTTTACAGCCTTTCTACCTTCACACCGATTAAGGAGCCTTTCCTTCTCTACCGACCAGTACGAGAACAAACTTCGGACTCGACAAAATGTCTTACATCGAATTATTACATGCTTAACCCTTAACAATCATATTTAGTTTCGTAGTACAAACAATGCTAATTTATTCCGTGCACTAGAAAGTCTTTGATACACTGAGCACAAAAATGAAAATAATAAAATTATAATTACATTTTTAATATCATGAATACTTCTTTAAATCATGGAAATAAGGTTTGACATCGTCGTAATATTAATTTTCATCCTTGTAGCACTACATTGCCCGCTTTGGATGTACAGTCACACTTGTTTGACTGGACATCCAAGCAGACTTATTTTCCTTGTCTGTTCTGTTTAAAGTTCACTGTGTGCTTTCACTTGGAATTATGTGCTTTGTTTACTTTTAAGTCTCAGGGTTTTTGAGTTACGCTCCCCCATTCGGGCAAAGGTCAATGGGAAAAACCTCGGAAAAAAACCACGGCGGAGTGAGCACATCTTCCATACCCTCTTTTTTAATTTTCAACATTTGAATATTCACTTCGTATGACATTTAATAATGGTACAGTTTCGTGATAGTGCTGCTGGTGACGATGGCTGGCGATTTGGTGTACTGCAACACCGATGTCTCGCCCCATCAGGTAAGTCTGCGATGGACTGCGATGACGTGGCAGGGTGCGGCAAGGGATGACGGATGATGTCGCTGCAGTATGCTGCCCTCACCGCCACGTGTGCTCAGCATCCCAGCATACAGTCACATGAAATTCAAACAGCAGTATCAGTTCCTTAAATTAACATCTAAATTACATCATATTTCACGTACTCTTTCACTCAACAAGAAGAATGTGTTTTTATTTTTTATTTTTATTTTTTATTTTTTGTGAGGTGTTCGACTGTTTGTGAGTTCCTTTATCATGATGCAAGTCCATTCGTCCTTCCGACGTAACTATCTGCAATTAAAGGTTCATGTAATTCCGTTCCAACATTGATACAGTTCTGCAACGGGCTTAATGATATAGTCAGTAGCAGTTCCCAACACTGTTACGACTCACCACTGTTGCTGACTGATCGATAAAAACACTTTCGCTTGAGTTTTAGTTTGCCTAGAATGTTACGTCCATGCATGTGGTCCCAATAACACTCTGAATATTTGGCATTACTAAACACTCGTAGCACAAAATTTGAAAACGAAATCATGGTAACTCAACGCACTCATTGAGCGTCCACTTTTGTGTTAAATTCCACTCTTTCGCTAGTGAAACAAAGTTCGTACGCGTAGAGGATAATGTTCACAGGAAGTCTTTGTTCATAGGTCATCTGTGACATGTTCACTCCACCACTTAGTCACTTGATCACAGTTATCAAGTCTGACAAGGTAAAGTCCTTGTGCTACCCATAAGAATGTCTTTACACAGTCTAGTTATATAATGATAAATAACTGAATGATTGTACATATCAAATGAATTACATAATTGTAGTCATTTACAATATAAAAGCAAATGCTAAGTCATATATTTTCTCCAAAAGGTGCTCCTGGACTTACAAAGAATTGTGCAGTGATAAACACAAGTCTGTATATGTTTGTGTAATGATCTGTTCAGTCATGGACAACATCTTGTTCGACCTGGCTTATAGCTCATGCAAGTCCGAGCACTAACTTACGGTGGAAAATTTGTTAAACCTATACGTAACTCGCGTAAACTTTACATGTTGTAAGTGTATCCTGTACACAGTCTGAAAGAAAAAAAACCATAACCTGCTCACCCTAGTGAGTTCAAAAGAGTTAACAATCAACAAAATGAAACGTTTATTTTATAAAGTCACTATATCCTACTGTTGTGTGAAATATGCAGTTCTGTTCACTGTTCGTAGTTTCACACGCGTAAGTTCCTGAAAGTTTACTAAATCTCAACAAGTTTGTATTATGTTTGATTAAGTGTCTTAGGGTGGAATCATCTTGAAGCAATTCTTCTTCTCCTTGCTGCAGCTCGGCGTCCTTTTCTCCGTCGAACTGGAGCTGAAATTTTCTTACAACTAATTGGTATTCTGTTACTGCTTCCCTTTTCGCGCTGGGTATTGAGTACGTTTGATGGCAGTAAATTTCATGGGGAAACACTTGCATATCGTACACGTAACCTTTAATTAGTCCAGGTTTTTTCAAAAATACTTTACGATAATAAGTAAGTGTGTCTAATAATTGCTTTTGTTGCAGACTGTCAAGACCAGAGGATTGTTGTACTTTTTCTACTATTTCAGAGAGGTGGATATTCTCCTCGTCCTTCACATCTTCCATGACCGGGAATGTACTGCAATTGAATCTATCTTGAAGCCGTCATAAATGTGCGCGAATCGGTTCTATCTTTAAAATTTGACAATATTTGCCATGCAATTCTTTGGTCTTTACCAAGTCTAACCTGACTCTCGTGTCACCGAAACAAATGCTGCATTCACCCTTTGTGAGATCGATTATAGTTTCAGTATCTCGCAAAATATCTAATCCGAGGAGACAGTTCACGGCTAAATTCTTTACAATAAGGAAGGTGCACTCTTTGGCTCCCATTCCAAAATTAATACAAATCCGTGTCTGTTCCCGAACTAGTTGGGCTTTCTGACTAATGGCTCCTGTAACTCGACAATTAGTGACTGCAAAAACCGGAATCTTTCTAATCTTCTTTAAGTGAAGAAAGAACGATTCAGTCAGCACAGAAACAGATGCTCCAGTATCTAAAATCACCGTAGTTTGAATACCATAAATATCACAAACTATAACTGCTTGTACAACTCCCCGTTCAAACAAATTACACTTCTTCCGAAAATCTTGACATAATTCCTCTCGTATATCGACTACGTCATTATATCTTAACATCTACATAGTTGAACTACGTTGCTGAGCAACATCAACAGAATTATTCCTACACACTACATTTTTCGCGTCGTTCGACCCGATCGCTGCTGATTCTATGCGACACACATTTTCATTGTTACTACAGCTGGTTGTCTGCACGCTTGGTTGCTCGTTGTTACTAACATCATTTGCAAGTGCCCCCTAGACACCCTGCGGCTGACACACGGGAGCAGAATGTCGTCGCATCTAGTTTGACTGACTGGTACTGGTTGATGGTTGCGGTTCACTTACCTCAGTGATCTTGATATTTTGATTCGGTGGTTGCCATGGCTGGGCATTCATATGCTGCTGCATGTTATTTGATATATTTGTATTGTACGGGGGTTGTACATGATTGTTGTTGTGATATTGCGGTGGCCTAGGCTGCTGCCATTGCTGTTGTGCATAATTCTGTGTTGACCAGTTATGTGGTGGTTGCATGTTTTGTTGATTATTTGAAAAATTACCATTATTGTAATTGGCGTTAGCTCTAAAATCTCGTTTCCGTTTCTTTGAAAAGTTTCCGTTATTGTTTTGTCCACTATTGTTCTGTGGATGATAATTGTGATTCGGTGCATTACTGTACTGTCCATTTGTGTTCATATTGTGGTTCTGCCATCCTGAATAATTCGGACTATTCCAATGATTTTGTTTCCCATAGTACGTGTTTCTATTACTATTGTCCTTGTGGTTTCGTCCATTGCCATTACCATTACCATTATTCGACGAATTATTCCCATAATATATCTGTCCTCTTCGATAACCAAATCTAAAGAGTCCAGTACAGATAGAAAATGTTCCACGTTGCTTCAGGAATGTGATACAATTTCTCTTTAGATCACGCGGTAACTTCTCCTTTAATAACTTTAAAACATCACACTCAGGGATTGGTGTGGATAAATATTTCACTTTGTCCAGATGCTTTTCGAAATATTTCCTCAAAGTCCCGCCTTTTCTATTAAATGGCTCAGGACTATAAACTTCTTTTATTAATCGTTCTTGTACCCCACGCGACCAATACTTGTTTAGGAAAGTTTGTTCAAATTAATCGAAGGAGCTGCATTGTTCAACTTTCTGTGTCGCGAACAACGCTGACTCACCTTCAATATGGGTAATGGTAAAGATAATTTTTCCCTTTCGTTCCAACTTTTTGGCGTTATTCCGCGGATCAAAAATGGTTCAAATGGCTCTGAGCACTATGGGACTTAACTTCTAAGGTCATCAGTCCCCTAGAACTTAGAACTACTTAAACCTAACTAACCTAAGGACATCACACACATCCATGCCCGAGGCAGGATTCGAACCTACGACCGTAGCGGTCGCGCGGTTCCAGACTGTAGCGCCTTTAACCGCTTGGCCACCACGGCCGGCTTCCGCGGATCTCTTTGATAAACACAATTGGATGGGGTCCGTTCTTATCATTGGTAAACTTCTGAAACTGGGAATTCTTCACTAAAGCATCCTGAGTCACCAATGATTGTGTATGGTCTTGATAAACGGATGTTACTCCACGTGTTGGATTGAAATTATTGCCCGTCTGCCCCCTATTTTCAGTTAAAGGCATTTCCTAATGATCAGGGTGTGTTTCTGTGATACTAGCACACTCCGGTGAACTGTTATGAGATGTTTGCATACGTATTTCATTAAGCACTTTCTGCCCCTTTTTGTAATTCAGTCTGGAGTTCATGAATCTTTGTGTTGTTTTCATGTATCAGTTGTGTTCCTACTTGTTGTAACATCACAGGTAGTTCTTTCTGTATAACAGTACTAATTTGTTTGTCTTTGTCATTTAGCAATGTGTTGAATGTGGTCACAACGCGTTCTTCTTGTTCTTTGCATTTTTGTTCTATTACGTTTTGATTATCAACCGTAAGGTTTTCTACACGTGTACTTATGTTGCGTATTTCTGCTTCCAAAGAAGTGTGTGTTTGTTGTAATTTGTCCACATCCTGGGTTACTTGCTTTACATTCTGTGGTAAGTCATGGTATGTTTGTTGCATACTTGAAATGTTGTTCTGTATAGCAGACAAATGGGCATCTATTTGCTGTCGCAGCTGGCGATCGTGTTCTTTTAACCGGTTTTCAAGCTTTTGATCTATCTCTTTTGAGAACTGTGAAAAGCTTATCTGCGTACGCTCGTCTAATTGACTGATGCGTTCATCCAAGGTCCTAATCCGTTCATCTACTCTGCTAATACGTTTATCTAAATTATTATTAATCTCAGTTTCAAGCTGTTTAGCAGTTTCTTGTTCGCGCTGTATCTGTGATTGTTCCTGTATTTTAAACATTTGTTCCATTTTCATCATTAAGAGAGAAAATGGATCCATTACTGTTTGTATTGGCTCTACCGGTGATAAATCGACTGTAACTGGTGTTTCTTGTGGTTCTGCTTCAGTATGCACTTGAACTACCGTCTGTATTCTGCCTGAGTGTTCTACAGCAGATGGATCACTGACTTTAATATTGGTGTTCTGTTCTATATCCTCTGTCTGATCTGAAAAAAATATTATCAATTTCTACATCACTAGTTATTTCTTTCTCCTCTGAATGTTCTACAGTTACTTCCTGCTGTGTAGCTTTTCTTACACGTCGCACTATTTTCACCATGTTTGCAAATGTTCGGGTGCAAGTCTAATCGGGAAAACGTCACACGCAACACATCAATTATTCCGTCACACAAAACATAAAATAATTACTACACTGCACCAGATTGGAATCAGTACTATAAATGTTCACTTTCGTTTGATTAAAATTCAGTTCCAATCTCGGTCAGGTAACCTCTATTGAAAACACTTGATGCTGTATTTTACTGATCCTTCTCGCAGTTATTTAAATATAATTGACTTCCAAAGAAGAACAGCAAATGTATCGTGCGTAGAGTCGTCGTAGATTTCCGCTCATTACAGCATGTTCCGCTCATTACAGCATGAAACAAATAGAAAAAACACAGATTTCCGCTCATTACAGCATGAAACAAATAGAAAAAACACACATTAGCACATACATATAAGCTAGTCCTGTCAATAGGTAGCCACTGAATTGCTCCCTCTGTTTATTGATTGGATAGCCACTGAATTGCTATTTATTTATTTAATGGTATAATAATTATTAAAAGGTGGCAATTCTATTTAAGCACAGTTTTTTCTTACTCTTTCGATTGTTGCGAGTCAGCGATAGTGCAATGCTGCTCGCTTTGGAGAATACACATTTTTTATAAGAATTATTTGGTCCAGGAAACACTTTTGCGATTTAGACGGTATTCGCGTAATTGTACTGATTAAAAGTTATCGTTTCCGAAAGACGCAGGTTCGATTAAAGCTGTGTGCACTTTTGCGCGTATAATGAAAATATTCATAACACGTCGCGTAACAAAAAGAAACATGCGAATCACAACCGTGGTCAAACGAAGAAAATATATGATAACATAAATGTTCTTCGCTGTTATTCAGGACAGGCTCAGATTAGACCTTGCAATTTTTAGTTATAGGAAATCACAAGGCGTTACACCTTCGAGATATTTGTTTTGAATAAATTGTATTTACCTTCTCTCTCTCTCTCCTGTTTACAGCCTTTCTACCTTCACACCGATTAAGGAACTTTTCCTTCTCTACCGACCAGTACGAGAACAAAATTCAGACTCAACAAAACGTCTTACATCGAATTATTACATGCTTAACCCTTAACAATCATATATAGTTTCGTAGTACAAACAATGCTAATTTATTCCGTGCACTAGAAAGTCTTTGATACACTGAGCACAAAAATGAAAATAATAAAATTATAATTACATTTTTAATATCATGAATACTTCTTTAAATCATGGAAATAAGGTTTGACATCGTCGTAATATTAATTTTCATCGTTGTAGCACTACAACTTTGAACAGTGGACGTTACATTTCAGATGTGTTACGACCCGTGGCTCTACCCTTCATTCGATCCCTGCGAAACCCTACATTTCATCAGGATAATGCACGACCGCATGTTGCAGGTCCTGTACGAGCCTATCTGGATACAGAAAATGTTCGACTGCTGTCCTGGCCAGCACATTCTGCAGATCTCTCACCAATGGAAAACGTCTGGGCAATGGTTGCCGAGCAACTGGCTCGTCACAATACGCGTCACTACTCTTGATGAACTGTGGTATCGTGTTGAAGCTGCATGGGCAGCTGTACCTGTACTCACCATCCAAGCTCTGTTTGACTCAATACCCAGGCGTATCAAGGCCGTTATTACGGCCAGATGTGGTTGTTCTGGGTACTGGTTTCTCAGGATCTATGCACCCAAATTGGGTGAAAATGTAATCATATGTCAGTTCTAGTATAATATATTTGTCCAATGAATTTCCGTTTATGATCTGCATTTCTTCCTGGTGTAGCAATTTTAATGGCCAGTAGTGTACCATCCAGCTTTCCAAGTTTGTTAATTCCCGTCGTGCGGCCATAATCACGTCGGAAACCTTTTAATATGTATCAACTGAATATAAATGACAGCTCCGCCGGTGCGCTGCTCTTTTATACCTTGCGTACGCAACACTACTTCTGTATATCTGCATATCACTATCCCATGACTTTTGTTACCTCGGAGTGAGTTACTACAGGATCTGTCTACAGCTTCAAGATGTTGCAACCGCGTGGCGTTTATCAAGTGTGGGCTAGTACCAGCTCCTACTGTTGCGGGGAGATGTCTACCGGGCTTTGTTCCTTCCAGGACTCTAACGAGGGTGGCTGAGTGCTGGAGTCTCAGTTGACGAAAAGCATCTCGGGCCACGTTTGCGCCGTTAATTAAATGTGTCTGGGGCATTACCAGTGTCTGCCTGAGGCAGTAACTCCGTCGCACGCCCTCTCGGATGGCGGTCGCGATAAAACTGGAGGTGGCGCATTACGACAGCCAAGGGCTGCAATGTAAAGTGCGCGCTGCATTATGACTCGCGGCTTTACAGCTGGAAAGCGCGCCGCCAGAATGACGGGCAAGTCGCGGCCCCGGGGGAATCCCCACGCCGGGTGTTTATGTATGTACGTATGTATGTATGTGCGCCCCGGATATACGTCGGCCGGACGCCGGGGACAGATTTCAAGCGGCGGCTCTCGGCATCAGCGCTGTCCGTGACAGTCCCTGGGGACACAGTCCGTGAGCTCTGTGAGCTGGCAGCGGAGTTTGTGCCGTTAGACTATCGCAGGCTTTTCGCCGCTGACTGCCGCGAAAGCTGCCTATTACGGTGGTAGCAGTGGCGACGGGTGGAACAGCAAGGTCTGGATAAACTAGTATGAACACGCGTCACGTACGGTGAACGAAACGACCGTGAAAATCTCTCAGCTAGAAGGACTGTATTTTACACTGACCGGAAAAAAATCTCGACAGCAAAAAGTAATTAAGGTAGAGTAATGAAATTTCGGGAATACTTTTGGCTAGGTAACATGTTTAACTTTGAAACACCACAGGTTAATGTACGCGTGAGATAAGCCGTTGAAAATGTGAAATGCTGATCTATTAACAACTGGTGTAACCGCCTGAAGGATGAATGGAAGCAAGCGGAGGTCCCGGATGTCAGTTTGCGGGATGCAATTCCACGCCTGTTGCACTTGGTCGGTCAATACAAAGACAGTTAATCCTGTCACGGGTGACGCTGAAGCTGTGTTCCAGTGTTGTCGCACATCTGTTCGATTGGAGACCGATCTGGTGATAGAGCAGGCCAAGCAAAGCATGTCGACATCCTGTAGAGCGTATCGTATTACTGTAGGAGTATTTTGGGGAGCGTTATCCTGTTGGAAAACACACCCTGGAATGCTGTTCACGAATTGTACACGACAGGTAGAATCACGAGACTGTAGTACAGATATGCTGTCAAGGTGCATGGGATCACCATATGTACATCTACATCTACATTATTATTCTGCTATTCACAAAAAAGTGCTGGCAGAGGGTTCAGTGAACCACCTTCAAGCTGTCTCTCTACCGTTCCACTCTCGAACGGCAGGCCGGAAAAACGAGCACTTAAATTTTTCTCTGCGAGCCCTGATTTCTCTTATTGTATCGTGATGATCATTTCTCCCTATGTAGGTGGCTGCCAACAGAATGTTTTCACAATCGGACGAGAAAACTGGTGATTTAAATTTCATGAGAAGATCCCGCCGCAACGAAAAACGCCTTTGTTTTAATGATTGCCATTCCAATTCACGTATCATGTCTGTGACACTATCTCCCCTATTTCGTGATAATACAAAAGGAGCTGCCCTTCTTTGTACTTTTTCGATGTCATCCGTCAGTCCCACCTGATGCGGATCCCACACCGCACAGCAATACGCCAGAATAAGGTGGACAAGCGTGGTGTAAGCAGTCTCTTTAGTAAACCTGTTGCACCTTCTAGGTGTTCTGCCAATGAATAGCAGTCTTAGCTTTGCTCTACCCACAGTATTATCTATGTGATCGTTCCAATTTAGGTTATTTGTAATTGTAATCCCTAAGTATTTAATTGAATTTACAGCCTTCCGATTTGTGTGACTCATCGCGTAATCGAAATTTAGCTGATTTCTTTTAGTACTCATGTGAATAACTTCACACTTTTCCTTATTCAGGGTCAATTGCCACTTACCGCACCATTCAGATATCTAAATCATTTGGGAAGTCGTTTTGATCATCTGACGACTTTACAAGACGGTAAATGACAGCATCATCTGGAAACAATCTAAGACGGCTACTCAGATTGTCTCCTAAGTCGTTACTATAGATCAGGATCAATAGAGGACCTGTAACACTTCCTTGGGGAACGCCGGATATTACTTCTGTTTTACTGGATGACTTTCTGTCTATTACTGTGACCTTTCTGACAGGAAATCACGAATCCAGTCGCACAACTGAGGCATTACTCCGAAGGCACGCAGTTTGGTTAGAAGAAGCTTGTGAGGAACGGTGTCGAAAGCCTTCTGGAAATCTAAAAATATGGAATCAATTTGACATCCCCTGTCGATAGCACTCATTACTTCATGATTATAGAGAGCTAGTTGTGTTTTGCAAGAACGATATTTCCTGAAACCGTGCTGACTATGTGTCAATAAATCGTTTTCTTCGAGGTACTTAATAATGTTCGAATACAGTATATGTTCCAAACCCTACTGCAAATCGACGTTAGTGATATAGGCCTGTAATTCAGCGGATTACTCCTGCTACCCTTTTTGGGTATTGGTGTGACTTGACCACGAGAAGCTCCTGCTGTCACAAGATATCGCACTCCAGGTGTGGGTCGAGTGTGTCTACCATGCTGACAGGTTTTTTACAGGCCCTCAACTGGCCTCCTGCTAACCAACACACGGTCGTTACTGGCATCGAGGCAGAACCAGCTTTCATCAGAAACCACAACAGACCTTTACCCTGCCCTCATACTAGCTCTCGCTTGACGCCACGTAAGTCGCTAACGAGGGTGGTTTGCGTTCAGTAGAATGCACGCTGCAGGGCGTCTGGCTCGGAGGTGTCCTTGAAGTAACCGTTTTGCAACAGTTCGTTGTGTCACTGGGGTCACTGTGGTGCAAACTGCTGCTGACACTTCTGCTGCAGATGCAGTGCGATGCATCAGAGCCATTCACCGAACACGATGGTCTCCCCTCTCGATAGTGCCACGTGGCCTTCCGGAACTCAGTCTTCTCGTAACCGTACATTCTCGTGACCAGCGCTGCCAGCAATCACGTACAGTGCCTACATTCCTGCTAAGACCTTCTGTAGTATCACAGGAGGGACATCCAGTTTCTTGCAGACCTATTACACGACCTCGTTCAAACTTAGTGAGGCGCTGATAATGGCGTATTTGTTGCCTTAAAGGCATTCTTGACAAACGTGAACTCACCAGTCCAGTCTCAAAGGTAACTGACGCTCACGACGTTTTTAAAGCAAACCTGATTTGTGGCGCTACTAGCGCGACTCGTAGGCGACTGGCGCGAAATCTGATTAGACATCGTCTTCCAGTCGCAGAAACAAGCATACCAACTTTCGTTTATGTCGCAAAACTCCTTCTTGGTACTGCGATTTTGTATTATGAGTAAAGCTTCTAATAAATGTTGCAAAATCATGTACACGGCTGTGTTAACCACTTTATTATACAACAGGTTTTAGACACAAACGGACCATCCTTTACGTCTGCATCTGTACTCCGCAAGCCACTTTACGGCACATGGCCGAGGGTGCTTTGTGGACCGGTTTATTGTGACATTGTGGTTTGTCACTCATCTGACAACTGTATTGCAATAACCTTTAAGTTGATCTGGTTGTGCAGTAAAGGGATTAATGAAGCTGTGTGTAACAGTGATTTTTCAACAAGACTACATTTTGTAACGTCAGGAATGACCTTACCAATCTGAAGTAGCACCATTTTACGTCAATGCATTTTATCACACTTTTCTTCCATCCCTGAAATGCTGTTCTTGAAGGTCTGCAAAATACCACTCAACGGCAGCCATAAAATTCAGTAGAAACCAAACCGACACACATTTCTTTAGATGTTGGAATAAGGATGGCAGGCTGTTATATACTTATCAACCAGTGACAGCTGTAGCGAATGTTACCGACAGCTGAGACGGACGAATGCCAAAATATATGGATGTGTCTATTGGCAGTATTAAAATAAACTTTTGCGCCGACCTCATTGACCCTTCACTTTCGCCACTGCATCAAAGCAACATAAAGAAATAATGTTAATATCCGCAGAAACACCGAAACCAAAGAAATCAATGAACCAGTTCACTAGCACAGCCCCAACGAAGTCATTCACGCACCACGACGATTGAAAATTGTGAGGATTTCAATTTGGATCAGTCGCATAAAAATAAATGGAACAAAAAAGTCTCTGGTACCAAAATCATATTTGTGCATTCTGGAAAATTTATTCCTGCTGTAACAGCTTTAGGAACGAGCCCATACGTTTCTTTGCTTTAGGCGTCTAACCACATGCACTTCCTATACAAAGGTCAAATTTCAACTTACCTAGATTTTTTATTGCAAAACCATGCGATTAACTGTCCTAGTAAACCTGTAACCAGACACGGTGCTGAAGAACACTGACGCTTAGTAATGCAATGTCCGAAGAAAAATGGTTCAAATGGCTCTAAGCACTATGGGACTTAACATCTGAGGTCATCAGTCCCCTACACTTAGAACTACTGAAACCTAACTAACCTAAGGACATCACACACATCCATGCCCGAGGCAGGATTCGAACCTGCGACCGTATCAGCCGCATGGTTCCGGGCTGAAGCACCTAGAACCTCTCGGCCCCAGCGGACGGCAATGTCCGAAAATTGGTGGTTCAAATCCCAGTGCTAATAGACAAATTATTACTAATATCTGGCTGGGGAAAAGAGTAAACGTCCTTATCACCAGACTATATAACAATGTTCTAAGTTAAACGTCACAGTGTCTCATAAACAGAAAGTAGCTCTGTTTAAGGAAATACGTCGGTGAGGTGCGGACAATACCTGTCGATCGTCCTGAAAGTATTGCACAGGTGTAGACTGTAGGCTGTGTAGAGGCATTAGGTTTCATCTCATCCTTTCTTCCCCTCACTTTCTCTCTCTCCTTATTAAAAACACAAACATTTTGAAAACAGATGCCGAAATTGCAAATAAAATTTCATTGGAGAAATATTTTCAACGTGCCAAACAGCATATCAATAGTCTATTTACGACAGGTTCAGATCACAAACGATTATCAGGTCAACATAGCATTATAAATGAAACTTGAGATGTCAGCTTTTTAAGACCGCAGTTACAAGCGATATACAAGGCCCACTCTATTGAGCATTATAACATTTCGGTTGCGTATCAGGCGTGCGAACAAATTAATAGTTTGTACATATGACATGAAGGAACCGAAACAACTGTAGTACTTTACTGTCCCAGAGAGCTTGGATCGTGTTGTGTGCAGGAGACCAGGCATTGAGTGTAGATGAGTAGTCCAGTTTATGCCCGAAGACGTCAGTTAGGCAGTGGTTTCTCCAATAATGTGTATTTGTCAGGTTGAGTCTGTAGAGCGATAAAGTATCTTAATGCGTCGGTTGGCAGCCAGGCATAAACTCGTGCCACGAAGAAATGCTGAGTCCTAGTCAGTGATGCGTGACGTCACCGCTGTAGGACAGTGAGCCATGGTAATGTGCTGTGCTCGTGGCAGCATGGGGACGAGAAGGCATCGCATGCTAGAACTTTCTGCAGTACAGTATGGCTGTCATCACAGCACTCTCGTAGACAGCCCATCTCACGTTCAGGCGAGGACAGCCGAATGTGGTCCAGGACGTCTGTTGTCATCCACCATGGCTCGACCAAAACTGCAGCAGAAGCTCACGAAGCAGCCAGGGGCTGCACGAACGCACCACGCCTTGTTGGTGTGGAGATAAAGCTTGCAGATAATCTGCAATGGACCCTCAGTGGAGGAGAGTTGACCACTCACCAGTCTTCCCGTCATCCGCGACGCCCCAGTAGGCAGCAGCAGCACACCATGGCTGTGGTATGCATCAGGTTGGCTGCGTCTCGGTGTTGAAGTCGGCAAGCAGGCAGCAGGCAGCAGGCAGACCAACATCGATCGGCTCGTCATCGTTTCACTGAAACTAGACAGACCACTGGTTCCCAACGTGCGGGTAATTATCTTCTGAGGAGTAAAATGAAATTTTCTGAAGGGAAAAAACCAAATGATTCGATTTTGTTTCAGGCACGAAATTAAATTATTTTCGAAAGATAATTAGTATTATCAAAATTTTATAAGACTCTAATATTGATTATATAATATATTAATAATTACTTTTTCTCAGTTAGTAGTATTAATGTGATGGAGATTATAGGTTCCTCACATAGTCTACTCGCAACACACTTACGTTGTGCTTTGTACCGTACATTGCGGATGATAAACGTTAGACATATCCGTAACTAACGCTAAATATTCCAAGAAGATTTCTTCTCCAAGTTGTAGATAGTACCTGCAATAGTCCAGAAATAACTTCATTATTCGCTTCGAAACAGATAAATGAATTAATTGACAGCACAACACAGCAGTGACATCATAAGGGCTACTGTAGTGCTGCACACGGTATTATTATTATTACTATTAGTGACTGTGCTTAGACACAAAGCATTAACAGCCTAGAATCTTCCAGTTTCTGCCAGTCCAGAAGCAAGGAGTGCAGCAATCAAGTGACTTACGAACAATAAGTATAGAATACGCATAGTAACTTGGTTGATTTTAAATGGGATTGCAGTGTAGAAGTCAAGCAAGTGCCACAGTGGGGAGAAGTAATGTAGGGGAAGAATGTTTTGTAACAAGTGTCTACCCGCACGGTGGATAGTTAACTTTCTTATCTGAGAAAGCGTTGTGGGTAGTGCTTGCGATGCACCACGAATAATTCCTATATCATTCACTCTAACGTTCCCTCTCCCCCCCCTCTCTCTCTCTCTCTCTCTCTCTCTCACACACACACACACACACACACACACACACACACACACACACAAACTAAATATCATTCAACTTCCATCATTGTAAAAATAAAAGTGTTTCAAGAAAAGTCTTTCATTCTACAGTTTGGTTCGGTGCTAAAGTTGGTGATAAAGTTGAGGAAGGGGGGGGGGGGAGCAACCGACGGCAGGGGTGGGGGGAGAGGGGTACTAGCTGATGTCTGATTGCACTCAGGGGTAGTGGTCTAAGAAAGGTAGGGAACCACTGCGATGCTGCGATAGACCCTCTCTCGTTCTAACGACATAGACAGAATGGCAGCATTACTGAATGTGTTTTTGAGCTCCGAAGGTCTCGTTATTTAAAGAGCCGAGAATGCGCATATGACGTGGTGGCTCTGGGAATACGATCACATTTGCCCCTGTTGACCGGTCTCATCAGTGATCATTGCCTCACTGTGATACAGTAATTATCCCGGGTCACCAAGCCCGGGATTTTCTGCAACGTTTGAGTATTGCAGTAATGCACTGGCGCTGTAGTTACTAAGTGTTGCTTCGCACTACCTTGTTAAGTAGCACTGCGACGTTTGTATTCCTACTTCCCTCACACGGAAGTTGTGTGAAATTGCTCTCCTGGCTCCCTGATGTCCACCACATCGACAGTACATCTTGCTGACATTCCAACTGGCACACCGATCCAGAGGTAGCATCTCAGTTCTGAGTTTGCTGAGTGGAACTTAAAGAAATTTAATTATCTCCAATAAAATCATTCTTCAGCGCAACTGTGCATTCAGGTTCTATCTCGTATATACGTCTGAAGCTAAGAAACCAGTATTACATAATACATCGAAGAACCAAAGAAACTCGGACACCTGCCTAATATCCGGTGGGGCCCCCGAGAGCACGCAGAAGTGCCGCAACACGACGTGGCATTGACTAATGTCTGAAGTACTCCCGAGGGAACCGAACCTATGATACCTGGAGGGCTGTTCATAAATCCGTAAGATTACGAGGAGGTGGTGACTTCTGAACAGTACGTTGCAAGGCATTCCAATAATTTTCATGTCTGGGGAGTTTGGTAGCCAGCGGAAGAGTTTAAACGAAGAAGAGTGTTCCTGGAGCGACTCTGTAGCAATTCTGTACTTGTGGGGTGTCGCATTGTCCTGCTGGAATTGCCCAAGTCCGTCGGAATGCACAATGGGCACAAATGGATGCAGGTTATCAGACAGGGTGCTTACGTACGTGTCACCTTCCAGAGTCATATCTAGACGTATCAGGGGTCCTATATCACTCCAATTACACACACTCCTCACCATTACAGAGCCTCCACCAGCTTGAACAGTCCCCTGTTAACAAGAAGGGTCCATGGATTCATGAGGTTGTCTCCGTACTCGTACACCTCCATCCGCTCGATACAATTTGAAACGAGACTCGTCCGACCAGGTAACATGTTTCAAGTCAGCAACAGTCCAATGTCAGAGTTGACGGGTCCAGGCGAGGCGTAAAACCTTGTGTCGTGCAGTGATCAAGGGTACATGAGTAGGCCTTCGCCTCCGAAAGCCCATATCAATGATGTTTCGTTGACAATTTTGATGGCCCAGTATTGAAATCTGCAGCAATCTGCGCAAAGGTAGCACTTCTGTCACGTTGAACGATTCTCTGCAGTCGTTGTTGGTCCCAGGATCTTTCTCCGGCCGTAGCGATGTCGGAGATTTGGTGTTTTACCGGATTTCTGCTATTGACGGTACACTCGTGAAATGGTCATACGGGATAATCCACACTTCATTGCTACCTCGAACATGCTGTGTCCCATCGCTCATGCGCCGACTATAACACCATCTACAGTCTCACTTATTTCTCTGCCTCGTGATGACTGGGTGTTGTGTGATGGCCTTAGGTTAGTTAGGTTTAAGTAGTTCTAAGTTCTAGGGGACTGATGACCATAGATGTTAAGTGCCATAGCGCTCAGAGCCATTTGAATCATTTGAACCAGTCTCACTTAAATCTTGATAACCTTTTATTGTAGCAGCAGTAATCGATCTATCAACTGCGCCAGACACTTGTCTTATGTAGGCGTTGCCGACTGCGGCGCCGTATTCTGCCTGTTTTCATATCACTGTATTTGAATACGCATCCCTAAACCAGTTTTCGTTTGCGCTTAAATGTATATTTACTCAGTGAGCTATAAATGAGGAGTAATATTCTGAAGACGACATGCTGTTGAACATTATCAATCAATAACCATTTTTATTTTTGTCCTTCAGGCATTATAGGTTAGAAAATGAAGGAAAAATGTTTGAAGAAGATCTAGAGATGTTATTCTCACACAGATAAATTACGTAGGCCCAAAATTGTTGAGTCTAAGCAGTCCGCGCTGGGAAGAAAAGGAAGAACCTTATCTCACTGAAGTATAGTATTAATCGTAGAAGAGTATCTAAACGACAGGCTGTCGACACTTGCTCCGAAAGAGGGGATGTGTAGACTACTACAATGTGTGCAAGTTGTGAAGTCTTTTCCTCGACTCAGGCAGGCACATAGGAGTCCTCAAAAGCACCATTTTGAGTTCTAGAATTTATGAAACTCAGTTGCAGTGGTTCAAATGGCTCTGAGTAATATGCGACTTAACTTCTGAGGTCATCAGTCGCCTAGAACTTAGAACTAATTAAACCTAACTAACCTAAGGACATCACACACACCCATGCCCGAGGCAGGATTCGAACCTGCGACCGTAGCGGTCACGCGGTTCCAGACTGAAGCGCCTTTAACCGCACGGCCACACCGGCCGGCTCAGTTGCAGTGACATTTCTTGATATGAGCATGGGAAAAAATACTTACGAGTTTGTGACTCAGTGTTTGACTATATAAGAAATATTTCTCTGTATTTATTACTCAGCCTAGACCAAAGGTGTCAAACTCAGAAGATGACATGGGCCAAATAAATAAGGTTCAAGTTTAGGTGGGACGAGAAGAAAACGTTTTCATGGTAATATAAATTTATGAGAAAAATACAGTACAAAGCTCAAATAATGGATATGACCTGATGGGCCAGGAACAGATTCATAGGCAACTACTTTAGTAATTTGTACTGTGCATCCGTTCACCAAGCAGCTATACCACGGTTGTTTGAATTATGTGGCACTAGTGGACAACATCATGACATATAGTCACTAAGGTGACAGACGAGCACACATAGGGAGCAAACTGCTACTGCTACGACAACAAACTGAACTGAGAAATACTTTGGACGAGATCGGCCTGTTGTTTCAAGCCCTGATGCTCCGTGAGGCCGATACCAGCGCGCTCTGGAGGGAGGATTCTGCGAAACACCTGGGTGGACCCTCCTTTTACATCTACATCTACATTTATACTCCGATAGCCACCCAACGGTGTGTGGCGGAGGGCACTTTCCGTGCCACTGTCATTACCTACCTTTCCTGTTCCAGTCGCGTATGGTTCGCGGGAAGAACGACTGCCGGAAAGCCTCCGTGCGCGCTCGAATCTCTCTAATTTTACATTCGTGATTTCCTCAGAAGGTATAAATAGGGGGAAGCAACGTATTCGATACCTCATCCAGAAACGCACCCTCTCGAAACCTGGACAACAAACTACACCGCGATGTAGAGCGCCTCTCTTGCAGAGTCTACACTTGAGTTTGCTAAACATCTCCGTAACGCTATCACGCTTACCAAATAACCCTGTGACGAAATGTGTCGCTCTTCTTTGGATCTTCTCTATCTCCTCCGTCAACCCGACCTGATACGGATCCCACACTGACGAGCAATAATATTCAAGTATAGGTCGAACCTCCTTTGTTGATGGACTACATTTTCTAAGGACTCTCCCAATGAATCTTAACCTGATACCCGCCTTACCAACAATTAATTTTATATGATCATTCCACTTCAAATCGTTCTGTACGCATACTCCCAGATATTTTACCGAAGTAACTGCTACCAGCGTTTGTTCCGCTATCATATAATCATACAATAAAGGATCCTTCTTTCTATGTACTCGCAATACATTACATTTGTCTACGTTAAAGGTTGGTTGCCAGTCCCTGCACCAAGTGCCTATCCGCTACAGATCTTCCTGCATTTCGCTGCAATTTTCTAATGCTGCAACTTCTCTGTATACTACAGTATCATCCGCGAAAAGCCGCATGAAACTTCCGACCTTTCTAACACACCAGAGGTTACCTTAACTTCTGTAGACGTCTCTCCATTGATAACAACATGCTGTGTTCTGTTTGCTAAAAACTCTTCAATCCAGCAACACAGCTGGTCTGATATTCCGTAGGCTCTTACTTTGTTTATCAGGCGACAGTGTGGAACTGTATCGAACGCCTTCCGGAAGTCAAGGAAAACGGGATCTACCTGGGAGCCTGTACCTAATATTTTCTGGGTCTCATGAACAAATAAAGCGAGTTGGGTCTCACACGATCGCTGTTTCCGGAATCCATGTTGATTCCTAAAGAGTAGAGTCTGGATTTCCAGAAATGACATGATACGCGAGCAAAAAACATGTTCTAAAATTCTACAACAGATCGATGTCAGAGATATAGGCCTATAGTTTTTCGCATCTGCTCAACGACCCTTCTTGAAAACTGGAACTACCTGTGATCTTTTCCAATCATTTGGACTCTTCCGTTCCTCTAGAGACTTGCGGTACACGGCTGTTAGATGGGGGGCAAGTTCTTTCGCGTACTCTATGTAGAATCGAATTGGTATCCCATCAGGTCCAGTGACCTTTCCTCTGTTGAGTGATTTCAGTTGCTTTTCTATTCCTTGGACACTTATTTCGGTGTCAGCCATTTTTTAGTTCGTGCGAGGATTTAGAGAAGGAACTGCAGTACAGTCTTCCTCTGTGAAACAGCTTTGGAAAAAGGTGTTTAGTATTTAAGCTTTGTGCGTGTAATCCGCTGTTTCAATGCCATTATCATCCCAGAGTGTCTGGATATGCTGTTTCGAGCCACTTACTGATTTAACGTAAGACCAGAACTTCCTAGGATTTTCTGTCAAGTCGGTACATAGAATTTTACTTCCGGATTCACTGAACGCTTCACGCATAGCCCTCCTTACGCTAACTTTTACATCGTTTAGCTTCTGTTTGTCTGAGAGGTTTTGGCTGCGTTTAAATTTGCAGTGAAGCTATCTTTGCTTTCGCAGTATTTTCATAACTTTGTTGTTGAATCACGGTGGATTTTTCCCGTCACTCACAGTTTTACTCGGCACGTACCTATCTAAAACGCATTTTATGTTTGCCTTGAACCTTTTCCATAAACACTCAACATTGTCAGTGTCGGAACAGAAATTTTAGTTTTGATCTGTTAGATAGTCTGAAATCTGCCTCCTATTACTCTTGCTAAACTGATAAACCTTCCTTACTTTTTTTATATTCCTATTTACTTCCATATTCAGGGACGATGCAACGGCCTTATGATCACTGATTCCCTGTTCTGCGCTTACAGAGTCGAAAAGTTCTTGTCTGTTTGTTATCAGTAGGTCCAAGATGTTATCTCCACGAGTCGGTCCTCTGTTTAATTGCTCAAGGTAATTTTCGGATAGTGCACTCAGTATAATGTCACTCGATGCACTGTCCCTACCACCCGTCCTAAACATCTGATTGTCCTAGTCTGTATCTGGTAAATTGAAATCTCCACCT
The DNA here is from genome assembly GCF_023898315.1 of Schistocerca nitens. Classification (NCBI taxonomy): domain Eukaryota; kingdom Metazoa; phylum Arthropoda; class Insecta; order Orthoptera; family Acrididae; genus Schistocerca; species Schistocerca nitens. The sequence continues at coordinate 276,818,266 of NC_064618.1, read as the reverse complement.
AAGACTATAACATGCCGAGAAAATTTATGTGAAATGTAATCCAGATTTTCTCTTAGTTGTTCTGCGACTAATGCTACTGAGTCGGGAGGTCGGTAAAAGGAGCCTATTCTTAGCTTAGCTCGGTTGTTGAGTATAACCTCCACCCATAATAATTCACAGGAAGTATCCACTTCTATTTCACTACAGGATAAACTACTACTAACAGCGACAAACACGCCACCACCGGTTGCATACAATCTATCCTTTCTAAACACCGTCTGTGCCTTTGTAAAAATTTCGGCAGAATTTATCTCTGGCTTCAGCCAGCTTTCCGTACCTATAACGATTTCAGCTTCAGTGCTTTATTGCGGTAGTCACCTGCCAAAATATTCACTGCTAGTCAATTTCGGGCGCCAGTGCGTGAAGTGAGGCGGTATTTACATAACGTTGCATTGGCAGGGAGAAACGCACAAATAACCTTATACACAGTCATTCTTAGCTCGCTCCATTTGAGAGTGGGACCGGAAAGGGAACGACTAGTTTTCGTTCGGGGTACACTACGCCATGCACCATACGGTGGCTTGCAGGCTAATAATGTATGTACGAGGGTCGTTCAATAAGTAGTGCAAAATCTTTTTCTCAACCAATTTCAGTTGAAAAAAATGTGCAATTTGTTGTGGGACACCATGGAATATTCACGCTTCAACCCCTTTATTTCATGAAGTTCTGACAGGTGGCAGTGCTATACGTAGCATTCAAGTGGCATCTGTAACGGAGGTGCATTGCGAATAGAGAGCTGTCATTGAGTTTCTTTGGCGTAAAACCAGCACATCGCAGGTATTCATAGGTGCTTGCAGAATTTATACAGATATCTGGCAGTGAAAAAAAGCAAGGTGAGTCTCTGGGCGAGGCTTGTGTCGTGATTGCAACAACGCCGCGCAAACCTGACTTCTCACGTGCCGGTCGGCCGCACACAGCTGTGACTTATGCAATGTTGGAACTTGCGGCACTCTCGTTCGAGGTGATGGACGAATCACGAATCAAAGACAAACACTTCGCTGCAGAACTAGACTTCTCTGATGGTAGTTTCGACACATTCGTCCACCTGTTAGGGTAATCAATGGTGTGTGTCTACCGGGTTCATTGCGTCTAACACCCAAGACCATAAAGAGCAACGAAGAACCATCTGCGCAGAATTGCTTGCGCGTTACGAGGCTGATTATGACAATTTTTTGTCAACCATTGTCACAGACAACGAAACATGGGTTCAGACTTCTGACTGGAAACAAAATGGCGGGAAGGAAACTTTCCCGGTGTAAGAAAATCGACCGACAAAACTACATCATGTGTGTTACTGCATGGTAACGCACTCTGTTGATTTGAGAAACAAAACAATCCAGGAGATTGATAGGGAAGTTATCTCTCAGGCATTTGTCCCTCTGATCATATACTCGTAAACTTTTACCTTTCCCACTTTTTATCGGTCAACCATCATGGGAATTCATTTCTAGATGAAAACTCTTCAAACTACACTGGTTTAAAGACATCGTTAGAACCAATAGGTTTCCACAGGAGTAGAATTTGTAAACTACTTTAGCATTGTCAGAATGTTTTAAATATTGTGAAAGAATATACTGTTGCTGATTAACTTCTCTTTGTGACAACTCTTGTGTTCAATAAATTAATAGAAATCGCAATTAAAATATTCACTGTACTAATACAAATTAAACTCAATTTTCTACAGAAACATCATGGCGGCAGTCTATCTTAATAAAGGATTAAGTGTCTGTAAGACGATTGTGTCTATTTTAACACGAATTACTAGGATATTACCGACTTTTGAATATATTGCTTCACGTCCTGTATCATACTCAAGTGTTAAGAAAATGAGGCAGTTATAGATAAAATTATGTATTCACAACAACAAAAAATATGTCGGCAGAAAATAAAAGTGGAATTATGAATTTTACAGTACCGTAAGGTTTTCGCTCTGACACTAAGGGGTACTGAAAGTAGCAAGACGAATTTTGCTCGAGCGTTGTTTTACGATTCCCTTATTGAGTTCACAGAGTTTATATCTGACTACTTGTAGCTCTGCTACAAAAGAATTAAAAATATAACTTTCAGCGAGTCTCGAAAGACTAATGAAGGAAGTTTGCACGTGGTAGCTAAGTACGCTACCTCGGAGCTAGCTAGGAGGTGCGGCATATGTGTATTACTTATTAACAAAGTAGCCGCTATGACAGATAAATCGCAACATAAGAGACGAGAGTAGTTGTATTTCCCGTGTGAAACGATTTTCGTTGACTCAAAGGTATTAACTGATATCCTTATATCACATCTCAAGAGAAAATCACTATTCAATTGAAATGACACGATAATATCAAGTGAATTTAGCAGGATAGTTCTGTGCCATCAAGGAAGTAACTCGTCGGTCACAGAGTTGCCAAACATATTCTGCGTTGTTGCCAAGTTTCAGTTATACTATCAGGAAGGATACCAGCTGATGTGTTCTGTGAGTGATCTCGGAAACGACTACAGCTTCGTCTCAAAGTTGTGGGTGGCAAGGGCCGGAATATCCTCATTATATGTCAATGGGTCTTATTCGCATTTTTGTAACAAGGTTTAGGGGCTAGAGTGTAATTATTTGTAATACATCGATGCACTGAGCGCAGTGAGTGCAAACGAAACGTCATGAATTAATAACTGCGATCTGTCTTAATCGGACCGAAAACGTGAAAGCGTATTCACCAGACGCGATTTACAATTTTGGAGGTTCTCCAGTGGTGAGCTGGCAACGTATCTTTGCTATACAATATTATTATTGAGATCACTGCCATCGGATGCCGGCCGGCGTGACCGAGCGGTTCTAGGCGCTACAGACAGGAACCGCGCGACCGCTACGGTCACAGGTTCGAATCCTGCCTCGGGCATGGATGTGTGTGCTGTCCTTAGGTTAGTTAGGTTTAAGTAGTCCTACGTTCTAGGGGACTGATGACCTCAGAAGTTAAGTCCCATACTGCTCAGGGCCATTTGAACCATTTTTGAACCATCACTGTCATTGGCACATCCACCAGAAGACAGGCATGACCTGGCTTCTTGTTGTCAGCTTTTCTGACGGATATTCTGTCTTTGCTCGAAACGTGGACTTAAAGATGAATTCAAATATTCCTTACGGCGTAAATCTGATGTTTCTATTCTTCCGGTTCTAACATTCAAAAAATAGTTACAATAAGAGGCAGAAAAGCGCCTGTGAACCAAAAATTAATAATGCAGTCGTAATTAGTGGAATCTGATAAACTCCATTTGTCATATGTTAATTGTGAAAACTACTTTTTTCATCTGCACAACACCACATTATGAACTCAAGGGTTTCGTTGGATTCCTATACTTCATTTCGTTATGATCGTTTTTGATGACAGTAGAGGAGGAGCAAAACCATCTGACATTATATTTCATGTCCCAGCGGGATTTTAATGTTTGGCTACAGTTGCAGTAGCACATCCAGTAAGGTATCAAGAATGTGAGCATTCACTCATTACTGTAGAATAGGTTAGGGCAGAAAGAAGCAGGTTTCCCACGAAGTAAAAAATGAGAGACACTGTAATTAACGTATAAGTAACCATCTCAGGAACGTAACTTTTCCAAATCGCTGTCACTTACTAATCATGAATTGTTCAGAAAATTACAACTGTATCTAGTGAAATGTGTAGGTTAATACAGTCCCAGTCCGTCACTATCACTGAGTTACCAAACATTTTCCGAATAGTACTTAAGACAGAAATATGTGTGTGTGTGTGTGTTTGTGTGTGTGTGTTCTTTCGGACGTGTCCGCAAGAGCAGACACTGAGAATCGAAACAGAAAGCCTTGTTAACTAAATATCGAAGGACAGGTGTCCAAGCTGTCACAAGGCGTTAAAATCAGCTACGGCGGCAAATGAAAATAAAATTTGTGCCTGACCAGGGTCGACCCCGGATTCGTGGTGTCTTTTCTTTCGGATACGTCCGAAAGGACAGACACCATACATATATGCATATACAGAGTGTTTCAGGAGGAATAGGAGACATTTTAGTAGGTGGCAGAGTAGACGAATCGCGTAAAAAATTCCATATGAATGTATCCAGAGATACAGCTGTTAGTACCAAACCCTAACAGACTCAAAGCAAAGGAAAATGACTTTCAAAGTGGATTTTCAAAAATTCTCCCACCAACTTCTATGCACTTTTGACTTATCTTGATAGCACCACGTGCAGCTCTTCTAAGGTCGTCTTTGCGTTGCTTTATGAGGGTTGCACTGTTCATAATCCGAACGATAAATCGGCTCGTGGGTTTACTTTTTCTTTGTAGACGTCGCCTTCCAACCATCTCCATAGGCAAAAATCCAAAGGGATAAGGTCCGGGGATCTTGGCGGCCAAGAAAAGTGCCCAGTTGTAGTGATCCATCTTCCGGAAATGACAGGTTTGGATGATATGTCACCTGACGACTAGAATATACAGGAGCCCCGTCATGCTGAAGGAACATAACCATTCTTTTAGCCAAAGGAACCTCTTCCAGTAGTGCTGGAAACTCATTTTAAAGGAAGTGTAGACAATGAGGTCCTGTAAGGAGCAACAAACAAAACGAAAATGCATTGAAACCAGCTGTATGTACTGCAAAAAAATTTTACACATGTTATATGGAATTTTTTATGCAATTTGTCTATTCTACCACCTCCTACAATATTTACTATTCCTCCTGAAACTTCCTGTATAATTATTGACGTCTCGACGGGCCATCAAAAGTTTTCGATGTTAGACTCGCGTCATCGTCCGAACCCTCGCGGGAATACAATGTAGCTGCCAGCGTATGTGGTATGCGGCAAAGATGGGAATTTGCGTCTGACTAGGAGCGTGTGTAGGTAAGTCCTTAAGTCCTGCAGGCAGGTTGGTCGTTGTGTCGCGTTAGTTGTAATGATCAGCGGGTCTGCCTAGCAAGCTGGAGCGCCAAGTTCGAACCCCTGTCGGGCACAAATTTTCATCTGCCGCCGTTGCTGTATGTCAACGCCCTGTGACAGTGTGGACATCTGTCCTTCGATATTTAAGATGCAATTGTTTTTTGAGGCAATACAGGTGATTTGCGAACATTTGTCTTGCCATCAATGTAATGGGTCTTTAACGGCATCCATTCCGTAGTCATTGCTTTGTGATGGCACTAACCCAACTCATATACATCCAAATCAGATTATAGCGCATATTTAGTCAAATAACGAATGGTCAGTATACAAGCATTTACGAACAGTAGAAGCAGGATTCCAGCGAGCTGATCACTTAACCAAGTGCAACATAGAGTACCTGTGTAGTGAGTCATTTCAGCTGCTTAGCTGTCGGTAACATTTGTCAAACAATTCACTGCAGAATTAAAGTAATACCCGCACGATTATCTCTATTGCCATACTGTATAATTCGCAGCTCGTGAATGGAGTACTATGTTCGTTAAATCAGATTACTCAAGTCGATGCTAAATAAAGAGAAGCGATGACGCCACCACACTATCTTTGCTAAGGTAGTCAGCACTAGATTATGTGCGCCTCCATTAACGTTACTGTAAGCAGTTTGACAGCATAACACCACCACATCCATTGACAACCTGCACCAGTAACATCACACTATTGTTAGTCACAGTGATTACAAGTTGCTGATGTTTGTTAAGAACAGCGGAAAGTGCCTCATGGATACGAAGTTCCATTTGCATTACGCCTAGGACAGAGAGAATCCTAAATAACAATAAGAAGTACCCAGCGAAGGGAAGAATACACTTATTGTCTCGAGTTCTCACACTTTGATATTAATGTAGTTCCCGATGGTTTCACACTAACGGGTTCTTCTGGCTATCGGAATACACATGTGGGAATTATCAAAGTGTAATTGCTAGAACACTCAACTACCTTAATAATACCTCATTTTGGACTGAATATGACTCGGAAAGCGACGTTGACGTTTTCGTCCGTCTCCTGACGCGTTACTGAATGCAGTCTGAAGTGCACTCACAGTTGTGTTGCCTGCAGCATGAATTCTGTAAAGTGTTGTGGCAGCTGGCAGACATTGCTGAATACAGACATGTGCAAATATCTTCATTGCTCTTGGGAACTCATCGTTGTTGCATTTTTTCCATACCATAATTAGCACATTAACGTAAGGCTCATTCTCCTGAAGAACTTGATGCCCGCAAGTCCTTAAATAAGAATTTGCGAGCAGTAGTAATGCATGAAAGGAAACAGTTGGACAAAAGAATGGAGAGCTCCCTGCTTTTTGCGCTTCCGGTAGGGTCTACAATAAGAATCTGGTCTCATATTTCACTTCAGAACCCTAAACTGTTTATTTTTCGCTTCATTCTAAAGCAAAAGCTATGATATTTGAAGAGAAAATGACTTACATGCTTCTCAGAAACTTTAGTTTTTTGTGTTTATTTTCTCAAGTCATGCTAAAACAAGTACGTTGATATGAGAGAAGGAAATGAAGTATACGCTTCCAAGACAATATTTCCTAGTGTGCTACTAATGCGTACATGAAAGCTCTGTAGTTAAGTTTTGTGTGTTGGTTAAATTTTATTATCACCTCACATTACTTTTTATGAGAACGTTCAAGTTTTCTTGGGATTAAAATAGACTGGACATTTCATCACTGGTTAATATTCTGATGACTAATGACATGATACCCGTTCCAATTGCTCCATGGCATCTGTGAGTAGAGTCTCACTTTGGTTACTATAAGAACATTCAGGTAGTGACGTCCGCTCACTGCAGTCAGAGCCAAGATAATTTCTTTGTGTTTATGGCGAAGCGTCTGCTGCAGTGTCCACGTTCAACAACATAAGCAAATCGTGGCGTCATTGGGCACTGCTAATCGCTGCACTTGTCGCGAGCATCGACAAGAGCGCACTGTCTCTGCTAACGATATTGTGGAGTTAGTATATCTTATTTACTTAACTAATATGCAGCACATGGTTTGGGTTAAATTCAGTTTGTAGTGACTAGCCATTGTATTAAAATACTTCACAGTTTTATTTGATGCAATATTTACTGTTGCTTGTCTCTCTAATGTTCAAAATGGTTCAAATGGCTCTGAGAACTATGGGACTTGATATCTGAGGTCATCAGTCCCCTAGATTTAGAACTACTTAAACCTAACTAACCAAAGAAAGCAGGATTTGAACGTGAGACCGTAGCAGCAGCACGGTTCCGGACTGAAGCGCCTAGAACCGCTCGGCCACAGTGACCGGCATGTGCAAATCAATTACGCAGATACACTGGAACGGAAGATGTCTCAGTTGTTGGCAGGAAATTCCAGCTGTGATGGACACACCCTTGGGGAAGAATTCGTAGTGCAAAACACGCTTTTGGAGCTATTAGATGGAAAACATTTTCACACTACTCTTTGCCCTGTTTACGTCTTTTGGTAGGGCTCAGCCTTTCATTTTTTAGGAAGTTAACGATAAAAGCATCTTAACACGTCACCAGTAATAGCATTGCATAGGAGTGCTCTATGAGCGACCTGATGACGTTTAAGCAAATCTGCAATAATAGTCACTCCGTTGATTTTTGTTATTTCGAATTAGAGCATGCAGCACTTCTACATCAGACGTCTCAGCCTTGCCTGTTGAATGCAAATGTCGCATGATGCTAATCCATCTTTTATATCAGTAGTCGAGACTTCCTTAATGTGGAAAATCATTCATGCCAGAACGATCTTTGTTGAAACAAGAACATCTTTTTTTCTGGCGTATTTTTCCCAAAAGCACTCGCTACACATACAGTTCAAATCTTTCGAGCTGCCTCCTCTGCATTCACCCCTCTATTATACCAAAAGTAAATACTGTGTTGCAGATGTTACACCTTTTTCCACTAGAGACCCAATTTTGCAACGCTTAGCCGTAGTTCATGATTTTCAAGTATGCAAAATCCAATCTTTAACTGCAAGATGATAATTAGAACTTCAAATTCGAAAATGACAGCTGATACACACATTGACAGCGTCGCGCCTCATTCACCTGGACGGCGCCCGATTTCAGGCGGCGGGTGGCGTCTGGCCGGTGGCCGGTAGCCGCTGCAGCGCGAGGAAACGCTCGATCGTAAGCTGTTCTGATCTCGACACAGTCACGAGCTGTCCTGCGGAATTGTTTCTGGAAGTATTTGTTATTACTGGTGGGTAGAATGTGAAGCGAATTATCTTCGACGTTCAATTAGACTCATAACTTTAGACGAGAGCAGGAATATGCTAAAAAAAAAAAGAAGGGAGATACAGTTGCACGCGAACACGTGACTTTTAAGTTTAGAATGCACGACGATTACCAGTAGACACGGGGTCACACAACACGACATCATCTCAAGTAGACAACACTTCCTCCTGATACTTCTGCATCTTACAGTGTCGACAGATTGTGCAGATGGCCGGACTTACAGTTGTCAGGGGCGGTCGGTTTTATTGGTCACCTTAAGTGAACGACTCGGACTTCGTCTCTGTGACGGCCCGCCGGCGGTCAGTTTTTGTGTCTAAGACTGTATATCAACTACAAACTCGATTTTGAAACTGTGCTGCAACTACGCTATCTGTCGGGAGTGACGGAATCTTGGCGCGCTCACTCAAGAGGCTTCAAATAATAACATACGTAACGTTTCCCATTGGTAACATGGTTTTCGTCTGAGAAAAAAATGCGGTGCCTTGCTTTCGGGGCAACCCTTATATATGGCTTTTTACTTTCACACATGTCCAGAAGAAGAGACACCATTTTGATCCAGCAGCATCTATGAATTCAAACACAAAGAAATTATAGACGTTAGCACTGATTTTAGTAAATGGAGAAGGTTAAAAATTTGTGGCAGATCGGGACTCGAACCCGGGTATCCTGCATGCTAGGCAGTTGCACTGTCCACTGCATTGTCCGGACACAGTGTTCCTCGCAACAGCAGGGACTACCTGGCACGCCTCCCGCCAGTTCCAAATTCTCAACCTACTCACACACTACGAACGTAGTGTCCCTCGCCCATTGTCATTCCCCCTTGATTTAAATCAATGCACTCTCGCATTCGATGTCTGTAATGCTTTTGTCTTTTAATCCTGAGTTGTGTCGACTTGATGCTGATGTGTTATTGGCAGTAGTCGTAAATAAATAAAAAATTGCGATACAGCAGCATTTCTTGGTCTGAAGGTGTGATTGTAGAATCTTGTGAGAGACGAGAATCACTGTCTGCAAAAAGGGTTTCGTCGGAGCAAGTTAGGCTTGTACAGCCGAGAGCTGGAATTCCATTAGACTACCGGCACGAGCGTGGAAGGGAAAACCAGGCGTGTGTGCGAGTCCCGGGCAGACGCAGACCCCGCGCTGGAACTGGCGGCTGATTGCTCCGGATCCTTCCCCAGGCTACCGCCAGGGTGCTTCCTGGGCGCCGCGAGGGGCGGACCGCGTATTACGTGCCCTCGGCCGTCGCATCTTTATGGACGGCCAGGAAGTCGCAATTTCCTTCTGCCGTAGTAATTAAAAATTAATGCCCTCTTTCGCTTTTCATTTAATGTTGCGCGACAGATAACCTTTTGCCCCCGTCCCATCACGCCCTATCTCTCCCTCTCTTTTTCCGTCTCCTCTCTGCGCACTACGACTCCAGTTTTGCAGTCCCTCCGCAGCAAAATTAAGGCTCTCCGTTCTCCACACCGCAATAACCTGAGGTTCACGATTCTTTGGATGAAATTTTCCCGTTTAACTTTTAATAGGCGGCCGAAGCACAGTTGAAATTCGGCTGACACTTGCGATCGCAGCATTTAACAGCGATCCTACCCTGAGCAACGCGAAATATATCTTTCAGCGTGGAATGGTATGGGGAAATAGTTACATAAAATGTGTGTGGATGAGTGTACGTACGTGTGTGTTTCTTTCCCATTTGCACAGTTAGAAATAGCACGTCGAAATGGAAAAACCTCTCTCTGTCTGTGTGTGTGTGTGTGTGTGTGTGTGTGTGTGTGTGCGTGTGTGTATGTATGTCTGTGAGTGTATGTATGTGTGTAAGTGTGTGCGTTTGCGTTTGTGTGTAAGAGTGTTTGAGGGAGCTGGATACGATAGAGAGAGAAAGAGAGACTGTGTGAGTGTTGACCTAAAAGACGCAGGAAGATGATGCACATTTGAAAGTACCGGGTGATCAAAAAGTCAGTATACATTTTAAAACTTAATAAACTACGGAATAATGTAGATAGATAGGTAAAAATTGACACACATGCTTGGAATGACATGGGGTTTTATTAGGGGGAAAAAAACAAAGTTCGCAAAATGTCCGACAGATGGCGCTGGACAGCAAAACTGCTACTGTGACGGGTGAGAGGTACGCCGGTATGTTACAGAATCGCATCATCCCCAGCCTGGCTGATAAACACCTGCTGGAACGTACGATGTTTATGCAGGATGCCGCTCCACCCCATATTGCTAGACGCGCGAAAGATCTCTTGTGCGCCTCGTTTGGTGATGATCGTGTGCTCAGCCGCCACTTTCGTCATGCTTGGCCTCCCAGGTCCCCAGACCGTGCGTTTATTGGCTTTGAGGTTACCTGCAGTCGCAAGTGTATCGTGATCGACCGACATCTCTAGCGATCCTGAAAGACAACATCCGACGCCAATGCCTCACCATAACTTCGGACATGCTTTACAGTGCTGTTCACAATATTATTCCTCGACTACAGCTATTGTTGAGGAATGATGGTGGACATATTGAGCATTTCCTGTAAAGAACATCATCTTTGCTTTGTCTTACTTTGTTATGCTAATTATTGCTATTCTGAACAGATGAAGCGCCATCTGTCGGACATTTTTTGAACGTTTGTATTTTTTTGGTTCTAATAAAACCCCATGTCATTCTAAGCATGTATATCAATTTGTATCTCTCTATCTACATTATTCCGTGATTTATTCAGTTTCCAAATTTATACTGACTTTTTGATCACCCAGTACTTATTGCACAAAGCACTCAGTGAGAACAGTGTATAGTGTTCCCCTGCAGTCATCCTCATGGAGTTAAAATAATCGCCGCACCAACAAGTTATTAATGTAGAGTCTTGAAATTTCTGAAATAGATATGTCAAGGTAACATATTTAAGTACTTACCATTGTAAGATCAGAAGTTAATGTAAGCACGAATTAGGCCATTGAAAATGTGGAATTCTGGTACATTAATAACTATCGTAACCGCCAGTATTTTGAGTGCAACCGTGCATATATTGTTTAGTATTGGTGCCGGATGATAGTATCTGGTATGCTCATCCGGTATGAACACCCAGTATGCACACGGAGTGCACACTGGCTTTCTTTCCCTTCCTGGCAGCCATGTCCCTCAGGGCTCCCATAACGTGCCCAACATTTGAGCCCCCAACTACCAATAATCCCACCCACTGTGACTGCCCGGATCTTGCAGGCTGAGATTTCCTCTGAAACAGGACAGGCGATTGCATCTCGCTGAGCGACAGCATCAGCCACAGACAGCATCTGGAACCTGTTTGTCAGACTAACTGGGGGGGGGGGGGGGCTTTATGTGCGGCCCCCTGGGAATTTGTTATTTTTAATCCGTCTTGATTGCAATTTTTTTTTTTTTTTTTCTTTTTTTGCAGTCAAGACGGATTATAAGTAACATTATACAATCACTGATTGCTGCTATCCCATCAGACATTATGTCTGTTTTTGCAAACCTCTGGGAAGTCTTTCGCCATGTGCATGCCCCAAGGCGATCTCTTACTCGAGCACAGGTGAGGTGTCAACCTCATTGCGAGCAGTAGCTGGGCTGGCCACCGGTGAGGATCGACCAGAGAACGCTAACGCGTGGATCCCTATGGCTGGCACACAACAGTGGTGCCCGTCCACTGCGGCTTCAAGCTGTGTAACCGAAGCCATCACAGCCTGGAGCTGAGAGCGAAGTGTACCCGACTTGACATGCATCCTCATGCAACAGGCACAGTCCCTGTCTATACTAAAGCCCATGGAAAACCACATTACCCAGACAAACGGACTATCGACACATGCTGCTGAACTCTACTGTAGACTCTGACGAAAACGCAAGAACTGCGTCTAATAGATTAATACGTGGAGGTTCAAAAACGAACTACCGAAACACTCAGGTGAGACTAAATAATTCGCCTTTGATTTAGGAACTTGTAAATGTCACAAAATAGGTTTATTTTCCGACGCAAACGAAAACGTGAGAATTGTGTCCATAAATTAACACGAAAAAATTGAAGAAAATAAACTATCAAAGCACACAGATGAAATTATACGATTCGCTCCTGGTTAGGAACTTGTAAAAGTCACAAAATCCGGTACTTCCCTTTTTCTGCTTCTGTCTCTGCCGGTTGCTGTCGATAACCGACACAGAGCTCACTTCCCTCTAATCCGGTTGTGTGAGACAATGGGGAGGAGGCACCATCGACGCCGATTGTGACTGTGTAGGAGGAAGGGTCGGTTGGATGACTCCAGTAAGATAATGTGGCAGGTTTGCGTGACTAGCAATGTCATGGTCGGTTCCGAAGGAATTCACAGCTAGACCGATTGTCGCAGATCGATGGTGGTCTGGAGCGTGGATATCTGCGATGAAGTAGTTCTAAAACTATGTGGGTGGACGCAGACGTAGGCTTGAGCAAGAACATGGGTAGACTGTAGAAGGGCCATGAATCTGTAAAGGGGCCCACAGTGGGACAGTGATGGAGAGCCGGCTATCATTAGTGATGCTAGCCGTCATGTTGTCTTCATTGGTGTTCCAAAGTATGTGAAGAGAACGAAGCGGGTTGCCGTGGCGGGATGAAAGATCTTCGTGTAAAGGCGGAGGAGCAACCAATATGAAGAGCGTAGCGTATCGTAGCTGATATCCTCAGGGTGGATGTCGGATACATCGACCGTGAAAATAGTAGCACTAGAGGGGGAAGGGGTTGAAAGACACTCGTGTAAATTCACAACCTCGTTTGCAGGAAGATTGTCACATGAAGGAGCAATGTCGACTCGCACCGTGGAGGGAGTACACTTGTGAGGAGGCAGCGGCACATTGAGTCATGTTGTCTTCGACCAACGTCTCTGGAAATATATCCGTGGCAGCATGGGACTCGTTGCCTATTGCCCAATCAGGTTTCGCCCTGTGAAGAGAGACCGTTTGGCTTTTTATTTTTCTAAAGTGTTAGTCAAACCACTGAGGACGTTGTGGGGGCCTGACTGAGCCAGTTGGAGTGCCCTGCGAGCGGTATTATCACGGAGCAAGACGAACTCGAAATGGGCTAGATCGTTATGAATGGACACTTGTGGAAGTGTGTGAGGGCGCGAGGCAGTTGTGCGAATGATCGCAATATGTAAACAAACCTGCTCGACTAAGGCGGGTAGGTTTAACCGCGAAGGGAGAGCAATGTCTTCGAAGAACTCGGCCGCTAATACAAGCGGTTCGCCGTGAAGTATATCGGCGAGAAACGCATTCAAATCATCTTTGAACGAGACCATTACTCAGTGGGTGATATGCAGTGACATGGAATCTGTCAACGCCAAATAACGCACACAACTTGGGCTGTAATAAAGAGCGAAGGACAGCCAAAACCCGCGATCCTCCTCGAAACGGAGATGCGCGTGACTAGGTCAGGTGTGAGAACCTTCCTGGTACTACTATCGATAGCAGATAATATGTACTTGTACATCTCGGACAAGGGAAGGGGACCGATTAAATCCAGATACATGTGATGGAGGTGACTCTTCAGGATGATGTGTGTGCCGGTGACGATAAATGTAGGACACCGATGTGATCCGTAAAGTCATGTAAGTGCCTGATGAGGCTTATACAACGAGCGTCATCATCCAAGATGCCGTGGATGTTTAGCAAGTTGTCGAACAAGGCGAACTATGTTTTAGGATTAATATTTCGTAATTGTGGTAGTTTGGGGTGTCTGCCTCCTAGGACATAACTGCACGGTCGTAGGTTGTGTGAAAAATCTGTCAGGCGTTCACGACGCAGTAGGTGGATGCTGTAGTGACGAATCCACAACAGTAGGCGTGAGATAATGATCGAGGTCGCCGTGAGGGGCAGGTATGCTTTGCGCTATTTCGTCCGAGGTCTTGGTGGACGTGACGACATCGTAGTCGCGCGTGATGCAGAACTCAGAAGGCGCAGGTGGAGCGACCGTGGCGGTCGTATTGAGAGGCGGAATTTATACGAAAGACGTATTAGCAGCCCTGACGAGCACTAAGGAACATGCACTGAAAACGAATTTCTCGCTTATTGAGCAGGACGCGCATGTGTGGCTGCAAGCAGTGTAGTATTAAACAGTCAGGCTTCGTGGTTAGCCGGCCGAAGGCTGGAGTCGCAGACGAAACTCGATGGCTGACGTAAACTTGCGTGCGAGCCGATGCTGACGTAAACGTTTCGCACTATGGCGTGGTCACTGGGGTTAAATAGACCTTTGAGTGGCCCTGTGTCGGTATTAATACCGTTGCTTCATTGCCGTGCTCGGGCGTGAAGCTAGGAAAGACGGGCGTTGTATCATTCCATTCATGGCGATCCATTGTCTTCAATAACCGTCGCGGACGAACACACGAAGCGAATAACGAGGAAAACGAAGTGACTTGGGGTCACCAATGTGGATAGATGTTCCGACAGTCGATCTTGATAAAACAGAAAACCAAACTTTTGTATGAAGATAATTTACTACTGAGTTGTAACAGACACAATGGGACAAACGACGCATCAACAGGCTAGAACAGAACTGTCGAAGGTCTCTGATTTCAGAGATATCGTCGCTGTGTTCGCTGTCAACAGTCTATGCGCTGTCCATGGCCGCAACAGGCACATTGAGGTGTATCAACTATATCAAGCGACTCGTCAAAGCAGAAAGTAATTGAAGCGATCTAAGTCATTTTTAAATTTGAAGTAACATCAGACATGATAACCTGAATGCTCCTCGTAACTTTGTGGAGAAAACATCTTTAATATCAGACATTATCTTAGTTTCATATTTAAAACTATCAATTAATGAATCTGCAACTTCTAAAACTGCACCTTTGATTAATTCACCATCCTCGTAAGGTTTCTCATTTTGTGCAATGATCTTTTAAATTCAGAATGACGCCTCAGCTGCTACTTTATTACTGTCTAACAATTTTAAAAGGTTTATTGTTGAGCATTAAGTATGGATTTTAGGTGCCCTAAACTTTCTTTCTTTAGGGCACGGTCCATTGGGAAACCCTTTCCAGGACCTGAACAAACGGTTTTCCAGTGACGTTTGTCGTACGCGTTCTTACCTACTGATACACCTTTATAGGACGGTAAATAGGCATTTATGCTTCATCTGCGCAAAGATATCTCGGTTCCCATTCAGAAAGAAAGTGATAAGATTTTGGTTTTCACCTGAACAAGCAATCATTACAACATTAGAGCAATCCTAACTTAGTATCAGTGCATAAATAAAAATGTCGACTGTAGCCAACATAAACTATGTGATCAAAAGTATCCGGACACCTGGGTGAAAATGACTTACAAGGTCGTGGCGCCCTCCATCGGTAATGCTGGAATTCAATATGGTGTTGGCCCACCCTTAGCCTTGGCGACAGCTTCCACTCTCGCAGCAGTACGTTCAGTCAGGTGCTGGAATGTTTCTTGGGGAATGGCAGCCAATTCTTCACGGAGTGCTGCACTGAGGAGAGGTATCGATGTCGGTCGGTGAGGCCTGGCACAAAGTCGGCGTTCCAAACATCCCGGAGGTGTTCAAGCCAATCCATTACAGGGATGTTATTGTCGTGTAACCGATCCACCACAGGCCGTGCATTATGAACAGGTGTTCGATCGTGTTGAAAGATGCAATCGCCATCCCCGAATTGCTCTTCAACAGTGGGAAGCAATAAGGTGCTTAAAAAATGAATGTAGGCCAATGTAGGCCTCTGCCACACAAACCAACAAGGTATGCAAGCCCCCTCCATGAAAAACACGACCACACCATAACACCACAGCCTCCGAATTTTACTATTAGCACTACACACGCTGGCAGGTAACGTTCACCGGGCATTCGCCATATCCACACCCTGCCTTCGGATCGCCACACTGTGTACCGTTATTCGTCGCTCCACATGACGTTCTGCCACTGTTCAATTGTCCAATGTTTACGCTCCTTACACCAAGCGAGGCGTTGTTTGGAGTTTACAGGAGTGATGTGTGGCTTATGAGCAGCCGCTCGACCATGAAATCATGAAATACAATTTTTCTTACCTCCCACCCAACTGTCATAGTACTTGCAGTGGATCCTGTTGCAGTTGGGAATTCCTGTGTGATGGTCTGGATAGATGTCTGCCTATTACAGATTACGACTGTCGGCGGTCTCTGTCAGTCAACAGACGAGGTCGGTCTGTACGCTTTCGTGCTGTACGTGTCCCTTCACGTTTCACTTCCATATCACATCGGAAACAGTGAACCTATGGATGTTTAGGAGTGTGGAAATCTTGCGTACAGACGTATGACACAAGTGACACCCAATCCCCTGATTACGTTCGAAGTCTGGGAGTTCCGCGGATTGCCCCATTCTGCTCTCTCACGATGTCTAATGACTACTGAGGTCGCTGGTATGGAGTACCTGGCAGTAGGTGGCGGCACAATTCACCTAATATGAAAAACGTATGTTTCTGGGGGTGTCCGGATACGTTTGGTCACGTAGTGTACCATAGCGTAACTTACACAATCTCACGCGTATACAATCAACTGTGAGTCTGACAACATAGCATTCTTGACTGTCAATGGCAGATGCTCTGGAGAAAGAAGCAACTGTCGTCGTGTGTGCTGTTGAGCTCAGTGAAGTAATTCCGGTTAGCCAACCTAGAGTTTACCGCGATCAACGGAAAATGTGCACGAAAACTACTAATAGTAGCTGCAGCTTGTGCAAGTGATTGTAGACGACCACTGCGAGCCAGATATTCAATATTTTGCGTTTCGTGATAGTGGATGAATATTCAAAAGACTCCACTATGGTGCGCTTCATTTCTATGGGCGATCTGTGCTCACAAACGTTTTTGCCGTAAATAGTCTCTGCGAACATTATCCGCATGCTGAAATAGCTCTTCCAGTTACGGTGTACGAAATGAATAGTATCACTACAGAAAACTTGCCCTACTGAACTGCACTGAGATTTGACCAATGCGATCTACATCTACATGATTACTCTGCAATTCACATTTAAGTGCTTGGCAGAGGGTTCATCGAACCACATTCATACTATCTCTCTACCATTCCACTCCCTAACAGCGCGCGGGAAAAACGAACACCTAAACCTTTCTGTTCGAGCTCTGATTTCTCTTATTTTATTTTGATGATCATTCCTACCTATGTAGGTTGGGCTCAACAAAATATTTTCGCATTCGGAAGAGAAAGTTGGTGACTGAAATTTCGCAAATAGATCTCGCCGCGACGAAAAACGTCTTTGCTTTAATGACTTCCATCCCAACTCGCGTATCATATCTGCCACACTCCCTCCCCTGTTACGTGATAATACAAAACGAGCTGCCCTGTTTTGCACCCTTTCGATGTCCTCCGTCCATCCCACCTGGTAAGGATCCCACACCGCGCAGGAATATTCTAACAGAGGACGAACGAGTGTAGTGTAAGCTGTCTCTTTAGTAGAATTGTTGCATCTTCTAAGTGTCCTGCCAATGAAACGCAACCTTTGGCTCGCCTTCCCCACAATATTATCTATGTGGTCTTTCCAACTGAAGTTTTTCGTGATTTTAACACCCAGGTACTTAGTTGAATTGACACCCTTGAGAATTGTACTATTTATCGAGTAATCGAATTCCAACGGATTTCTTTTGGAACTCATGTGGATCACCTCACACTTTTCGTTATTTAGCGTCAACTACCACCTGCCACACCATACAGCAAGCTTTTCTAAATCGCTTTGCAATTGATACTGGTCTTCGGATGACCTTACTAGACGGTAAATTACAGCATCATCTGCAAACAACCTAAGAGAACTGCTCAGATTGTCACCCAGGTCATTTATATAGATCAGGTTATTTTGATATGTACAAGAGACAGTCAAATGAAAACCGAACACCTACCACAACAGGGCCATGGAATGGGTCCATTCTAAAGTAATCACCACATTTATCCCACTGGGAGGTCAGATGATCAGTTGCTGTATTATAGAACGCGGTTCGCCCCTGATGGACCCACAGCCCCAACCACTCTTGCTCTTCCTAGTCCGAGTTAAACCGACGTCCACTCAAGTCTTTCTTCTGTCCACCACAGACGTGAAAATTACACGACGAAAGATCCGGATTGTACAAGGATGTTGCGTTGTTGCCCTACTAAATCGCTGTAGCCTCACATTCTCCCGATTGGAAATGTGGTGGTGGGGTTTATCGTGTAACAGAATGCTTCTTCTGCTCGACGAGTTTCTCAAGCGTGGAAACATAAAGCGCAGCGCTATGAAAGCACTTTGCAGAAACTGCGACGTGGCATAAAGTTAAAACGTACAAGAATGCTGCCCGACTGAATCATCCTTTTGAAAGATAACACCCAACCCCACACTGCCCTCGGTCGAAGGCATTTGATAGGGAAACAGTTCAACATCCACTGTACAGTCCAGATTTCCCCCCCCTTTGATTTTTATGTCTTTTGTGACTTGAAGAAAGACATGCATGGACGTCGGTTTCCGTTGGACGGCGAAATGCAACACCAGGTGCGGCTGTCGTTCTGTAAGCGACAGACCACGCTCTGCGCCAACGGGAAGTGATCGTCTCGTTTCCCGGTGGAGTAAATGTCTTAACGCGTGCGGTGATTACTTTTGAAAGGAACTATTCGATGGTCCTGTTGTGGCGAGGGCTCAGTTTTCATTTGATTGCCCCTCATAATCGAAAGTGCGACATCATCCTTTTGCCTGTAGTTAAGTGATAGCCTGCTTCACGTCTCGCCAGGGGCATGCGCGTTATGCTTTGCGACTGTAACGACGGTTCCCATCGGCTAGGTCTCAGTCGTTAATCGCCATTAACTGGAGGATGGCCATCCAAAAACAAGTGCTGGCACTCATGCGTGATATGGGCGCTATGAGCAACTGCCGGAATCGAATGCCATTTCGAGCGCGTCTGTGTTGTTATTCAGTCAACTTACGTGCCCAAGAATGACGTTGCTCAGATTTGATGGATATGGCTTTTGAGAATGGTCTATTATTTGTGTCTACAGAAATCACTGGGAAAGTGGAATTGCTGAGGCGTATGAAGTTGTTTAGTGATCTCCTTTATGTGTAGACTGTATGAGCTGCTACTCGGAACTACTTGATGTGCTGTAGGGCTCTTTATACTATGTGCTTTAGGTTTGAGCTAAACACAGTTTCCGTTTAAAGAGTTTACCTGTTTAACTAATTTACATAAATGGTATTTTTTATGTTGCTGTTATTTCTGTCTCTCGGGTCAGAGCCTTGTTCGTAATTTATGAATATTATTTGTCCTGACTTTATGCGTTTGATTTTAGCACTTAGGATTAATTTTACTGATTGGGGTTTTCAGTAAGGTCTTAAAGCGTTCTTGTTTAAATTTTATTTACACAGCCTTTTATAAAACTAGCCTGAAGTAGTTTCAGTTTAAAATCAGGCAGTGTACATTTTTGTTTGCTCTTTGGCTGAGATTTGTACTTCACTTGATTACGCATGAGCGGTCAAATCAGCGCACACTCCGCTGCAGAGTGAAAATTTCATTCTGGAAGCAATTCTCTGGTCTATATCTCACATTGTTTTACAGTCGTTACTTATCTGTTATGATTTCCTGTCTTTACAGGAGTTAACTGCACCGATTACTGAAGGCTTTTTGATGTCTGATATATATTTTTGGACATACGTGTTAGTTAAAGTATTTTTGTCTCTTTTAGCAGTAACCAAAACTGGATCTTTGTTGAATTTACGTAGAGAGAGAACCACCGACTGAGGTCAAGGTTTACACTAGCCTATCATTTTTAAATTAAAGTAAGAAATTAAACATCAAATATGTAATGATCATTCCTTACATTTATCTGAGCTTAATTTCACAAGTTGAAAGAATTTGTAACAACAGCTTATAGTAATTTTTCTCTAAAAAATTTTCTTTTCAGGATGAAATGCTACGTTTTTCGAGGCCTGGCAATTTACTACCCACAGATCCTCGTTTGCTAAAGTACTTCAAGACTACAGCTTTACTTTTGACTCCTTTATAACATTAACATGCAGATGTCGACTTGCTTTACTTACTTGAATCGGACGATCACGCGCCATTAAAACGTCCTGGCATTCTTACTGTGCACTACACTTACGGATTTCTCTGTGAACTTGGTTCGCGACGAATTTGATTTGGTTCTGGTTTTCGAGTCACACCACTCTGCTCGGTTGTTGGAAAATCCGCAGCACCAGTAACTTGTCTTACCATATTAGCTAGAGATTTAGACTAAGGTGGAAAAAGTCATGGGATTCCTCCTAATACAGTGTCGGAACTCCTTTCGCCCAACGTAGTGCAGCAACTCGACACGGTATGGACTCAACATGTCGTTGGCAGTGACTTGCAGACATGTTGAGCCAAGCTGCCTCTATAGGCGTCCACAATAGCGAAAGTGTTGACGATGCAGGAAAAAAAATGGTTCAAATGGTTCTGAGCTCTATGGGACTTAACATCTGAGGTCATCAGTCCCCTAGAACTTAGAACTACTTAAACCTAACTAACATAAGGACATCACACACGCCGGCCGAAGTGGCCGTGCGGTTAAAGGCGCTGCAGTCTGGAACCGCAAGGCCGCTACGGTCGCAGGTTCGAATCCTGCCTCGGGCATGGATGTTTGTGATGTCCTTAGGTTAGTTAGGTTTAACTAGTTCTAAGTTCTAGGGGACTAATGACCTCAGCAGTTGAGTCCCATAGTGCTCAGAGCCATTTGAACCATTTGAACATCACACACATCAATGCCCGAGACAGGATTCGAACCTGCGACCGTAGCAGTCACGCGGTTCGGGGCTGCAGCGCTTAGACGATGCAGGATTTTGCGCATGAGATGACCTCTCGATTGTGTCCCAGAAATACTGTATTTGAAGAGAGCCGGCCGGAGTGGACGAGCGGTTAAAGGCGCTACAGTCTGGAACCGCACGACCACTACGGTCGCAGGTTCGAATCCTGCCTCGGGCATGGGTGTGTGTGATGTCCTTAGGTTAGTTAGGTTTAAGTAGTTCTAAGTTCTAGGGGACTTATGACCACAGCAGTTGAGTCCCATAGTGCTCAGAGCCATTTGATGAGATTCATCTTGGGCGATCCTGGTGACCAAATCGTTTGCTCATATTTTCCAAAATGTCCTTCAAACCAATCACGAACAACTGTGGCCCGTTGAGATGGAATGTTGTCATCCATAAAAATTCCATCGTTGTTTGGGAACACAAAGTGCATAAATTGCTTCAAGTGATCTCAAACTAGGTGCAAATAGCAGATGGCTACATATATTCCATGTAAATACAGCTCACACCATTATGGAGCCACCACCAGCTTGCATGGTGTCTTGTTTTGACAGCTCGGGTTCTTAGCTTCGTGGGATCTACGCCACACTCGAACATTATAATCGGCTCTTACCAACTGAAATTGGGATTCAGCTGAGCAGGCCACGGTTTTCCAGCCGTGAAGTGTCAAACTGATGTCAATGTCGTGCTGTTAGCGAAGGCACTCGTTTCGGGCGTTTGCTGCCATAGTCCATTAACACCAAATTTCGCCTCACCGTCCTAACGGATACTTTCGTCGTACGTCCCACATTGATTTCTGCGGTTATGTGACGCAGTGTTACTTATCTGTTAGCACTGACAACTCTATGATGACGCCGCTGTTCACGGTCGTTAAGTGAAGCGTGTCGGCCAATGCGATTATTCGTGGTGAGAGGTAATGCCTGAAATATGGTATGCTCGGCACACTCCTGACCCTGTGGATCTTGGAATGTTGAATTCCTTAACGATTTCTGAAATGGAATGTCCCATGTATCTAGCTGCAACTACCATTCCACGTTCAGAGTCTATTAATTACCGCCGTGCGGCCATTATCTCGTCGGAAACGTTTTGACGTGCATCACGTGAGTACAAATCACAGCTCCGCCAAAGCACTGCCCTTTTATACCTCACGTACGTGATGCTACAGCCATCTGTATACGTGCAAATCGCTACGCAATGACTTTTATCACCCCAGTGTACGCAGTTCTCTATGCAAGTCCTCATAGGCAAGTGTTTCTATCGTGGGAACCTGCATTACCCATCTTACTCAGGTGGTCTCTAGAGATTCCTTATCCCAGAAATTCATTCGATGTTGAGGTCACAGATCTCCAAGACAGTAACTTCTGTCAAATCTTTGGGATCTTGAGGAAAATAATTTGAATTTGAATCTTCAGGTTTTGGCGGCGCAAAGACTGTTCCATTAAGTTTCGTATGTGCAGCCGCAAGAATTATCCTTCTTCTAATATTTCGGCCGTATAACGTTCAGACATCTTCAGAGTGAGCCGCAAGACTGCCGCTCCAGTTTTTTTTTTCTTTATTGAATTTCAATTCCCCCCCGAAGGGGACGGGCTGGCAGCAGCTTAGTATGCCGCTCTTCAGCCTACAGACTTTGTGAGAAAGATGAAGAGAATAAATAATAAAAACAGGCGATAAAATCGGAGACGTAAAGAGTAACATGGCGAAAAGAAATCGTGGAACTTAAAACAAAGAATAGAGGGATGATGATGCTAAGAAAATACATACGAAGCAGACAGGTAAAACAATAGACAGACAATTAAAAAACATGGCGACAGTCTGGTTTCTGTTCGCAAGAGATAAAAGGCACACCCAGCGACAGTATCATGGCCGTTCGCAACGAGTCCCAAAAAACACAACACGGAACACTCACTGTAAAACACTCACTGTAAAACACGCACTGTAGAACACTCACTGTAGAACACTGCGCGAAAGTGGCAGCACAAAGACGACACTCCCGAGCCAAAGGCAGATGGGGGGGGGGGGACCGGCAGGAGGGGGAAAAACAAGGAGGGAGGAGAGGAAAAAACGAAAAGGGGGGGGGGAACCAAGGAGGGAGAGGACTAATAAAGGGGGAGAAGGGCAGACGCGAGAGGGAATGAGAGGAGGCAGAGGAGGGAAATGTAAAAGGATGCGGGGGAGAGAAGGGGGCAAAGAGAGGGGAGGTGGGGAAGAAAGAGGATGGAAGGGGGGGAGAGGGAGCCCGGGAAAAGGACAGAGGAAAGGAGGGGGAGGGAGGATCAGAGTTGATAGGAGGGATAAATGGAGGGAGAGAGGGCATCATCCGGGAGGGGGAGTTGGTGGAAGCCACCTTGGGAAAGGAGATGTAGGGTGTAGAGATGGAGGGTAGGGGGGACACAACGGTGAAGACGTGGCAGGGGGCGGGGATCGGAGAGGAGCAACCAGGGGGTGAGGAGGTTCAAGACGGCGGGAGGTGTAGAGGATGCGGATATGTTCGAGGAATAGGAGCAGATAGGGGAGCCGCTCCAGTGCTCGCTGCGTCCATTTATACTCGTGTACCGCGCAACTGCGCATGCGGCCACAGATGCAAATGCGCCAGAGACGTTGGTCGGCGGCAGAGACGTGCACAATGCGCAAGTACATCTATGACTCCGCAGTCGATCTGTGTTGGCATGTCGATATATCCTTGTGTGCTGCACTGTGACGGCGTCTTTGTGAGTTTATTACAGCAAGTGCCGGATTCCATGATTTATCAAGGTTGAAACCACTATCTCTATTAATTAAATTTGGCGTCAAGCGAATTTCAGTTGCCTCCTTGACTATCGAGTCCCAAAAAGACGATGTCGTCGCCAAAATTTCCACGTTGTCATAAAACATACTATGACCAGTGTCAATACAGTGTTCTGCCACTGCCGAGTTGTCAGGTTGTAAAAGTCGTGTGTACCTCCGGTGTTCTGTGCATCTTTCTTGGACAGTACGAGTTGTCTGTTCAATGTAAGAAAGCCCACATTCACATGGAATTTTGAAAACTCCAGATTTCCGGAGCAGCAAATCTTCTTTGACGGAGCCCACGAGTGCAGCTGTCTTGGGGTGGAGGATGAAAAAACACTTTTACTTTGTGTCTACTGAGAATCAGTCCTATTTTTGATGAGAGGCTACCTACATATGGCAGGAAGGCCATCGATTTAAAGGTTTCTTCATCTTCTTCTGCTTTCTTTGTGGTCTCTTTCGGTTTCATTTTCAGTGCCTTCTGTGTTTGCTGTGGGGAGTACCCATTGTCTTCAAACACTCTTTGCAGACTGCTTTCATCAGAAATAATATGCGCTATGTGGGTCAAAGTTCGGAGAACACTCATCGTCTGCACGTAAATACAAATCCGTGTGCGTCGGCTTCTGATAAACATGTCCCAAAGCGCCGTCCTCTCTGCAACGAACCAGAACATTCAAGAATAGGGGGCATCCCTCCTTTTCAATTTCCATTGTGAACTTTATTTGATCGTGGAGGGAGTGCAGATGTCTTAAGAGGTCTGACAAGTTATCTTCACCATGGGGCCATACTACAAAGGTATCATCAACATACCTACAGAATGCCGTGGGTTTCAAGTCAGCAGATTCAAGCTCCTTCTCCTCGAAGTCTCCGTCCGTCCTTTCAAAAAGTAGGTTGTTAAATAAGAAGTATGTAGAGGTCAGAACATGTTTGAATAAATCTGAAATCTCTTTGTCAAAACTTCTTTCAATAAGTTGTAGAGATTCTGGAATGGGAACCTTTGTGAATAAAGACACTACATCGAAATTAACTAATATATCAGAAGGGTTCATTTTCAGTGATTTCAGTTTACTAATGAAATCAGCAGAGTTTCTTATGTGGCAAACACATTTGTCCACAAGAGGTCTCAACAACGATGCCAGGTGTTTAGCAACGTCATAGGTCGGAGAGCCAATGTTACTCACTATGGGGCCGAGAGGAACATCTTTCTTGTGGACCTTGAGTAGTCTATAAAATCCGTGGTCTAGGGGTAACGTCTTTGATTCATAATCAAAACGTCTTCGGTCCCGGGTTCGATCCCCGCCACTGCCTAAATTTTGATATATAATCAGCATTGGCGGCCGAAGACTTCCGGCATAAAAAGTCAGCCTCATTCTGCCAACGGCCTTGTCAAATAGGGCGGAGGAGCGGATAGAGGTTCAGGGCACTCTCTTGTCCTAGGGGTGGGAAATTGCCCCTAAAGGCGGAAGAATCAGCAATGATCAACGCCATGAGGATGCAGAAGGCAATGGAAACCACTGCATTAAAGAGACGTAACGTGTATCCACAGGACATGTGGCCTGTAATTGAAGAAGTGTCATGATGATCTCTCCATTGGCAAAAGATTCCGGAATAGTCCCCCATTCGGATCTCCGGGAGGTGACTGCCAAGGGGGAGGTTACCATGAGAAAAAGATTGAATAATCAACGAAAGGATAACGTTCTACGAGTCGGGGCGTGGAATGTCAGAAGCTTGAACGTGGTAGGGAAACTAGAAAATCTGAAAAGGGAAATGCAAAGGCTCAATCTAGATATAGTAGGGGTCAGTGAAGTGAAGTGGAAGGAAGACAAGGATTTCTGGTCAGATGAGTATCGGGTAATATCAACAGCAGCAGCAAACGGTATAACAGGTGTAGGATTCGTTATGAATAGGAAGGTAGGGCAGAGGGTGTGTTACTGTGAACAGTTCACCTGACCGGGTTGTTCTAATCATAATCGACAGCAGACCAACACCGACAACGATAGTTCAGGTATACATGCCGACGTCGCAAGCTGAAGATGAACAGATAGAGAAAGTGTATGAGGATATTGAAAGGGTAATGCAGTATGTAAAGGGGGACGAAAATAGTCATGGGCGACAGGAATGCGGTTGTAGGGGAAGGAGTAGAAGAAAAGGTTACAGGAGAATATGGGCTTGGGACAAGGAATGAAAGAGGAGAAAGACTAATTGGGTTCTGTAACAAGTTTCAGCTAGTAATAGCGAATACCCTGTTCAAGAATCACGAGGAGGAGGTATACTTGGAAAAGGCCGGGAGATACGGGAAGATTTCAATTAGATTACATCATGGTCAGACAGAGATTCCGAAATCAGATACTGGGTTGTAAGGCGTACGCAAGAGCAGATATAGACTCAGATCACAATATAGTAGTGATGAAGAGTAGGCTGAAGTTCAAGACATTAGTCAGGAAGAATCAATACGCAAAGAAGTGGGATACGGAAGTACTAAGGAATGACGAGATACGTTTGAAGTTCTCTAACGCTATAGATACAGCAATAAGGAATAGCGCAGTAGGCAGTACAGTTGAAGAGGAATGGACATCTCTAAAAAGGGCCATCACTGAAGTTGGGAAGGAAAACATAGGTACAAAGAAGGTAGCTGCAAAGAAATACTTCAGTTGATTGATGAAAGGAGGAAGTACAAACATGTTGCGGGAAAATCAGGAATACAGAAATACAATGTCGCTGAGGAATGAAATAAATAGGAAGTGCAGGGAAGCTAAGACGAAATGGCTGCAGGAAAAATGTGAAGACATCGAAAAGGATATGATTGTCGGAAGGACAGACTCAGCATACAGGAAAGTCAAAACAACCTTTGGTGACATTAAAAGCAACTGTGGTAACATTAAGAGTGCAACGGGAATTCCACTGTTAAATGCAGAGGAGAGAGCAGATAGGTGGAAAGAATACATTGAAAGCCTCTATGAGGGTGAAGATTTGTCTGATGTGATAGAAGAAGAAACAGGAGTCGATTTAGAAGAGATAGGGGATCAAGTATTAGAATCGGAATATAAAAGAGCTTTGGAGGACTTACGGTCAAATACGGCAGAAAGGATAGATAACATTCCATCAGAATTTCTAAAATCATTGGGGGAAGTGGCAACAAAACGACTATTCACGTTGGTGTGTAGAATATATGAGTCTGACGACATACCATCTGACTTTCGGAAAAGCATCATCCACACAATTCCGAAGACGGCAAGAGCTGACAAGTGTGAGAATTATCGCAAAATCAGCTTAACAGCTCATGCATCGAAGGTGCTTACAAGAATAATATACAGAAAAATGGAAAAGAAAATTGAGAATGCGCTAGGTGACGATCAGTTTGGCTTTAGGAAAAGTAAAGGGACGAGAGAGGCAATTCTGACGTTACGGCTAATAATGGAAGCAAGGCTAAAGAAAAATCAAGACACTTTCATAAGGTTTGTCGACCTGGAAAAAGCGTTAGACAATATAAAATGGTGCAAGCTGTTCGAGATTCTGAAAAAGGTAGGGGTAAGTTATAGGGAGAGACGGGTCATATACAATGTGTACAACAACCAAGAGGGACTAATAAGAGTGGACGATCAAGAACGAAGTGCTCATATTAAGAAGGGTGTAAGACAAGGCTGTAGCCTTTCGCCCCTACTCTTCAATCGGTACATCGAGGAAGCAATGATGGAAATAAAAGAAAGGTTCAGGAGTGGAATTAAAATACAAGGTGAAAGGATATCAATGATACGATTCGCTGATGACATTGCTATCCTGAGTGAAAGTGAAGAAGAATTAAATGATCTGCTGAACGGAATGAACAGTCTAATGAGTACACAGTATGGTTTGAGAGTAAATCGGAGAAAGACGAAGGTAATGAGAAGTAGTAGAAATGAGAACAGCGAGAAACTTAACATCAGGATTGATGGTCACGAAGTCAATGAAGTTAAGGAATTCTGCTACCTAGGCAGTAAAATAACCAATGACGGACGGAGCAAGGAGGACATCAAAAGCAGACTCGCTATGGCAAAAAAGGCATTTCTAGCCAAGAGAAGTCTACTAATATCAAATACCGGCCTTAATTTGAGGAAGAAATTTCTGAGGATGTACGTCTGGAGTACAGCATTGTATGGTAGTGAAACATGGACTGTGGGAAAACCGGAACAGAAGAGAATCGAAGCATTTGAGATATGGTGCTATAGACGAATGTTGAAAGTTAGGTGGACTGATAAGGTAAGGAATGAGGAGGTTCTACGCAGAATCGGAGAGGAAAGGAATATGTGGAAAACACTGATAAGGAGAAGGGACAGGATGATAGGACATCTGCTAAGACATGAGGGAATGACTTCTATGGTACTAGAGGGAGCTGTAGAGGGCAAAAACTGTAGAGGAAGACAGATATTGGAATACGTCAAGCAAATAATTGAGGACGTAGGTTGCAAGTGCTACTCTGAGATGAAGAGGTTGGCACAGGAAAGGAATTCGTGGCGGGCCGCATCAAACCAGTCAGTAGACTGATGACCAAAAAAAAAAAAAAAAATCTAGGAGGCACCGCACCACTTGGTTTCAATCTCCGAACATCTGAACGTTATACGGCCGAAATATTAGAGGAAGAAGGAGCATTCTTGCGGCTGCACACCCGAAACTTAATGGAACAATTTGAATTTAACTGTACGTGGTAATTTCTAGCGGTCAGAGAAGTACTCACGAAGAGGTTTTGGATAATGATTGGAAATGATTTTTTGAGGCATGTAGCTGTGGAGTAATAAGAAAATTCTATTGAGGTCTCTGACACGTACTCCAGGATCTGCACACACGATGGAGTGGTTGTCATGGAGGACAACCACACGGTGCATAAAGCGTGTTGTCGGACCGGGCAGCCGTAATGTGACGCGAGGCTGTCTGCAGGACACGCGAGATAAATCAGCGGCGACGTGCGCCGTGTCCCGTGCGTTGCCGTCCCTCACCGCTGCCGCAGCCGTCGCAACGCACCGCCCTGCACTTGCCGGCTCAGCCCGCACGTCGCCGCGCGTGTCTTGCGGTTCGCGTGATAAACGAGCAGTGCTCTCTACCACGCTGCAAGCTTGTACCTACGGGCTAGTACCTAGCGCCGGACGTGTTAATATGGGCTCTCACACGCACTTCAATAGGAAATGATCAGCAGAAGCAGCATTCTCCTGAAGATGGCGACCAGTTGGATCGCCGAAATATCGAGTCAAGTTGATTTTAGGATCCGGCAGCAAGGTTGAAGAGACTTTCAAGAATAAAAAATATTACAATGACACATAAACGCATAGAAATAAGCTCAATGGGCAATGTACGAGGTGTAACCAAAAAGGAAGGCAATTTTTTTTCTTAAATAATTTTTATTTATTCATCAATGTCAACTTTGTCCCCATGAAAGTAATCACCCTCGGATATAATACATTTGTGCCAACGTCTTTTCGAATCTTGAATGCACTTCTGAAACTCACTTTTCGTTATGGTGTTCAGCTCCTTCAGCGATTCTATTTTTGTCTCGTCAAGGGTGGCAAAACGATGTGGTTTCATGGTTATCTTCAGCCACGAGAGTAGAAAGAAATCGCACGGGGCCATCTCTGGCACATACGGTGGCTGTGGCAACACAGTAATTTTTTTTTACCAAAAAATCACAAACAAACGTTAAGGTGCGAACGATAGCATTATCATTACGTAATTTCCACGAGTGGTTTCGCCACAGTTCTGGTCGTTTCTTTGAACTGGTTCAGGCAAACGGGGCATAACTTCGCCATAGTATTCCATATTAACCGTACGGCCTTGAGGCAGGAGCTCATGATGCACTGTCCCACTGTAAGAGAAGAACCTTCACATGTAATCTAACTTGTCGAAGGTTTTTCAGTCTTGGCTCTTTAGGTAATTTCCATTGCCACGACTGGACCTCGGTTTCGATATCATACCCGCGTACCCATGTTTTGTCACTTGTTATAACCTTCTTTGGAAGTTCTGGACTGTTGTTTACTTCGTTCAGCAATTCCTGAGCGATGTCTACGCAACGCCCTTTTTGGTCGAAATTCAACAGTTTCGGACAAACTTTGCTGCTACACGTTTCGTGTCCGAATCAGCCTAAAAATTGCTTGAGACGAGCCAAAGGATATGCCGACATCATCAGTCTCTGGTGGTGATTCGGCGATTTTGCGGAACCTTTTCTTTATTTCTTCCACATTGTCGTCAGTAATCATGTGCTAGATGGTCCAAGGCGGTCGTCGTCTTCAATGTCTTCTCAACTCTCTTTTAAACATGTATACCACTCAAACTCTTTTCTTATAGTAGATTCACGAAAAGCCATATTCAACATTGCGATGCGGTTTTGCACTTTATTCCATTTTCCAACGAAATTTAATGTATATTCCTTGATCCATCATTTCGAAAGTAAAAATTCACTTCTCATCTAAAACATGTATAACCTCTCCGACACTCAACAGTAAACTAAACATTCAAAACTGCTGAAAATGCCAACATGCATGAGGAAAATGTATACGAACAAGATAAAAAAATGAATATTGCACGTATAACGCCAGCAAAATTAAAACTTACCGTTACATTTTGATCACACCTCGTATTTCAAGCTTCATTAGAACATTCTTGTCGCTTTTAGCTACTGTAATTGAAGTAAACCTGGTATCAGGCGATCATGCGAACCTGAAAGCTGCCTGTTGGAAAGTCTTTCATATAAAATATCACTAAGCGAGTTGTAGGCATCTAGTATTGTGCAGATATCATCTATGTTCTCATGTGATCTGCTAGCAATGTCACAACTTTGGCTGCACAATAAATGAATGTTTGCACTGTGTACTTTGAATGCAGAGCCCTAGTGACCAGTCAGGTAACTGGGTAGTTATAGTTTCAGCTGGCTTTGCATTGCTGATGAGAACACAAAGATACTCTCTCTCATACTGACTCTGTAGCTTGCTGCATCCTGCTTCTTCATTTACACTATGATAGGTGTTCCACTCCTGAACTCATTAATGGAGCTAGATCCTTTCACAGAGCGAACGATTGGTGATCCTGAAAAGGAAAGAGTGGTAACTCTTCAGATCCGAAATGCTCTCCAGTGCTGTGTGTGGAACAAAGATTCTAGGGAAGGCTGCTGCAACATCATCCCACGCAATAAGCTGTACTAGTTGCTGTGTCACAGAGTATTCTGCAAACAATTTCACTGTATGCAATGTATTACGTACATATTTAGGGTACACCTTACTATTGTGAACATCTTTGGTCAGGCATGAAAAGAACAGAGAGCAAGACCACTTCTGGCTCAGCACAGAGGGGACTGCAGGTGACTCATAGGTCACTGCACTCTTGGCTTATTCACTAATTCGAATCACAGGTGTCTCACGTATCTGTATGCTCTTGGTTCAGTCACTGATATGGATCACAGATGACCCAAGGGTCCCTGTGATCTTGGCTCACTCACTGATTCAGCTCACAGAAGCCACTCACTGACCCTGATGCCACATGCAGAACATCACTGCTCTTTGTGTTATTGATTTATTCACCGATTTGGCTGGCAGTGCTCTTTGCCGGTTCACTCAATCGACTCATAGATTGATATGAATCTGTGACTCTCCACTCTGCATTCGAGTTCAGCTTACAATGGATTTTGTTCATTGTAATAATAATGGTTTGTATATTCTATTATCAAATTTTACATACGGTATATATCAGTGCATTTATAGATTATAGAATAAACTGAATCTACATTTTGTCTCATTTTCAGTTTTTACTATTAAAAGGTTCATCTTCAAAGCAAGTATTTTAATTTTTCAATATGATGTATTTTTTCAAAGATGCAGGGTGTAAGTCAATTACACCACTTTTCCATACAAGAGTTTCAAGTGATATATACTATCATTTAACAAACTGAATAAGAAAAAGAAAATACCCCTACTAATAGCAATAGCTTCCTGTTCTTCTGGCATTTTCTGAATGACAATCTGACTTTTATCTGTTACTGTTTTTAATTGACTACTGTAGTTCCTGCATGTGTACCATACTCAAGGATCTGCAAAGCATAATACAATCTATTGAGGAAAGCATAATACACTCTAAGACAGCTAAAAAAACGCACCATGAAGGAATTATCGGAATGGGATGGAAATTGGTAGATGTGATGTACAATGGCAACATTATTTCACTTATCTTATACATAAAGATTTTGCTGGTGGCGTAAGGAAAAAGGTCCATCAAGAACGGTCACAGATGTGGGAGATCTCACGACAGTCCAGAGGAAGACATTATGCCACAATGCAGCCGAGTATTCCATGAAATACCTGGTTCTCCCAAATCAAGATATCTAGACGTCATACCACCAGTATGTCCGTCCCCAGTAGCTGAGTGGTTAGCCGGCACGGTAGCTCAGCGTGTTTGGTCGGAGGGTTAGCTGCCTCTGTAATAAAAAAAAGAAAACTTAGGTAATCGATCAACAACGAACTTAAACGGATGTCTTACGACGTCCGCCCCAACCAGATACAACGAACAAAATCGAAGAAAATGAGTAAAAAAAGAAAAAAAGTGGTCAGCGTGACAGAACGTGAATCCTAAGGGCCCGGGTTCGATTCCCAGCTGGGTCGGAGATTTTTCCCGCTCAGGGACTGGGTGTTGTGTTGTCCTAATCATCATCATTCCATCCCCATCGCCGCGCAAGTCGCCGAAGTGGCGTCAAATCGAAAGACTTGCACCTGGCGAACGGTCTACCCGACGGGAGGCGCTAGTCACACGACATTCGCCACCAGTATAACGCGCATCCGGCTAAGTCATGACTGTTAGCCTTCACTTCTTTGTAGGGTGGAAGTTCAGCCATCTCCATTCTGCGAAGTCTACACAACTCAGATTGCAGATCTTTACCAATGTGATATAGTGAGTTGACGAAATGACAGACAACGCTGCAAGTTTCCTAAAGTCTTGATCCGTCTCCAGACGCGTCTTCTCTGGTCATCGGGGCACAGTTAGA
This sequence comes from Schistocerca nitens, assembly GCF_023898315.1. NCBI lineage: Eukaryota > Metazoa > Arthropoda > Insecta > Orthoptera > Acrididae > Schistocerca > Schistocerca nitens. Next base: position 276,785,562 of record NC_064618.1, on the reverse strand, counting down.
AGCAGAACCCATAATTGAAGACTATTTTACTACAGTCAATGAGATTCCAGGTCGAAGACGTGTCTGGGAACCTTCCAAACAAAAATGGTTCAAATGGCTCTGAGCACTATGGGACTTAACTGCTCAGGTCATCAGTCCCCTAGAACGTAGAACTACTTAAACCTAACTAACCTAAGGATATCACACACATCCAGGCCCGAGGCAGAACTCGAACCTGCGACCGTAGCGGTCGCGCCGTTCCAGACTGTAGCGCCTAGAACCGCTTGGCCACTTCGGTCGGCCCTTCCGGACAATGGTGGGATACAATCTGACTGCTGGCCGCTATAAGGCCCAAAAACCTTGAGTGATGGATTTCGGTACCATTTCTTTTCTTATTAGGACCTCTTTGGTTGTCATCCTTCCAGAAAAACGGTACGTCGACAATATTCTTCGCCCCGCGTTTTGTTGTCCTTCATGGAAAGCCATCCTGGGCTTACATTTCCACAAAATAATGCCCGCTCGCATACGGCGGCAATTTCTACTGTTTGTCAGCCGGCCGCGGTGGCCGTGCGGTTCTAGGCGCTGCAGTCATGAACCGCGGGACTGCTATGGTCGCAGGTTCGAATCCTGCCTCGGGCATGGATGTGTTTGATGTCCTTAGGTTAGTTAGGTTTAAGTAGTTATTAAGTTCTAGGGGACTGATGGCCTAAAATATTAAGTCCCATAGTGCGCAGAACCATTTCTACTGCTTCTCATCGTGCTTCTCAAACGTTAGGTTGGCCAGCAAGGTCTCTGGCCAATTGAGAACGTTTGGAGGAATATGGGCAGGGTCCTCCAACCAGTTCAGGATTTTGACTATTGAACGCGCCAATTGGACAGAATTTGGCACTATATCCCTCAAGAGGACATCCAACAATTCTATCAGTGAATGTCAAGCCGAATAACTGCTTGCATAAGGGCTAAAGGTGGACCAACGCGTTATTAACTTGCTCAATTTGTGAAGCTCTGTCTTCTGAATAAGTTGTCCAATTTTTCTGAAACTGCAATAATTTGATTAGTCTGTACTTCTATCGATTTCCGTTCCATTCGGATAATTCCTTCGTGTTGCGTCGTTTTTTCAGCCTAAAAATGTATTACTGTCATACGTAATAGTTATGCCACTTGTCTCCTAAACCTGCAGAGATTTCCCCCCCCCCCCCCAAAAAAAAAAAAATCTTTTGATCCATACCACGAACTATAAAATAGCAAAGAAACAGCGTCATTGCAATTTTTAAATGCTTTATAGTATGTTATGTCGGTGAGTTGTCTTCCTAGCGGCCAACTCCAATACTGTAGGCGTTCATTAGGATTCGTACGGACATGTTGATGATTCCCGTCTCCCCCTTAAGGACATTACAGTATGACTTTCATAACGAGAGCCTTCTCATTCGTCCTGGATCTACGATAAGCATTATGCTTGTCTCTTGTTTGGTCCTGTTTCGATCAGCTTGTTAACTGCAAAATGCGGGAACAGTGCATCTTTAATAGCGTGGGAATGTGGTGATCACTTCTGAGACGCTGAAGTATTTGAAATCCAGTCAGCCAATTGGAAGGTTAGGCGGTAGCTTTTGGCTGATACCAGTCACGCGGCTCGTGGCACACAATGCATTTTACTCTACTTATGGCCGGTCGTTCGTTCTTCGATCGTTGGGGTAGGGGCACTGTTTTCGCCAGCTGTCACCCACAGTACGCCATACAAGCATTTATTCAGAGCTCTGTCTAGTGAACAAGATGGAAGCTTTTGAGCAGCACGCTTCGATATAATAATGTAAAATGCCTATCGCCTCGGGGATTGTGTTTAGCTTCGTTCCCAAACAAGCTTGACAGAATTACCTGGTTTGTAATTCCGTATGCTAAGTTGAGTCTTCATTCGACTTGGTACATGTCCTTTAGCAATACGAAATTCATTTCACTGAAAGGTATCCTAAACATTAAATGAATTTCACGCAGCGTATCTTATCTTAAATAAAGTATTTACTCTATGTGGTATATTATTTTTACATTGTGTTTTCAGAAAGAATTTAAATGTAGTTCATTTTAATGTGCAAGCACAGCCACCAGGACTGAACTGTATACTTCATTCTGTTTTCAATTATAGCTTCAGTCAATGCAGTTTGCCTACAAATCTGGAGTAATTAATTTCGGCTTTCGTTCAATCACTAGCTTGCCATGTGGTATGCCATCATTGTAATACTTTTGAATGAAACCACTCAACGAGCTCATATAGACCATAGAATCGGGCGCATAAGGGACACATTGCATTAGCATGTTTCCATTGAGCTCCTAAATAACTTTAATAACATAAAATAAGTCTGAAGCTGATGCAGCTTTCTTTGAGATCCATGCGACCGAAACAAACAACATACAATTGAACTATTGCAAATAGCAGATATATGCAGGCAACTGACATTAAGGCACGTTTTCGGAGTTTAAAGAATTTATGTTGGTGCTACTCGTTATGCTTTGAGATAATGAAGCCAAGAGCTCACGCTTCACAATTCACGTTACATGATTAGGAAAGCATTACTACTAAATGATTTTCCTCGTGTTATTGCGCTTTTCCGTAAGCACGTTTTCTCTATCGCTGTTCAACTGAGATCGCGTTGTTTGTTCTATTTTGGGGCATAGTTCAGGGCATAAATAACAGTTTTAAACTTGTATGCATACGCAAGTAAAAATTCGCAACATTGGGGACAGCTTACAAACCTAAGATTTACCTGTACGTAATGTGGTGCGACACTTTTCTTACGTGGTGCGTCATTCTCATTTCGGCTCGTCATATCAATCAATCGAGTCGTGGCAACTGAACTGTACGTGGAATAGACATCTAGTTTTCAGTCAGATGAAGTTTTACGCATTGTGAGCAACCGGTCATAAAGTCGTGAGTCGTGCAGTGATATGGTACCGTTAAATGTTACACATTTTACGTAAAGGAGATGTGACTTTTAAACAACGAAAATATATATATATATATATATGCAATTTTAGCTGCATGTCTTTAGTCACTTGCACTTGAAATTTACCTTGTTGCTTTTTAAGATTTCTTGTTTGGAGGCCCTTGGCCATGAAAGAATTGGATTTTGAAAATCTTAGTTGTAAAGGTTCGGCTATGTGCCGATTTGGTTTAAAAGTGTTATTAAATTACAATAAATTACAATTTTGAGGTGAAACTGACCGACACCTTATTTGGCCCTTTTTACAATCCTAATCACCTGTTCTTCCCAGCGGGTTAAGCGGGCGTTTCAGTTAGGTTTTTGTACACAAGATCTTCCATTAATTTCACATTTAAAACTTTTTAATTCACTTATTCGCACATCTGTGTTACTAATTTTTCGACTTAATTTTACTTTTCCCTTGGCCGAAGAACGGCTTGAATGTACTGCTCACTGCCCACCCCCGCTCATATTGGGCGAGAGGGGATCAAATAAAAATAAAAAAGAAACCTGGATCAATCTGATGATGAACATAGCGATAGAAACCAATTATTGAACTGAACAAGAAAAAGTTAGTGATCAGACATGGTAATGATTTCCATGTATTAAAAACAATTTTGGTATCTCTGTAGTGTAAGTATTTTAAAATGTCATTTAAAAGCATTAAATTATCTTACAGTTCGTGTCTTTGTGTTTGTCATGGTTAGCCTGTCCTTTTGTACGAAACAACGTTGCTACTGCCGTTGCTTTGTTCCGTTTCTGACTATTAGTTTGTGCAAAACTGGAAGTGTGGTACTGAAGCGACGGGAAGTCCTTGATGTAAGTGTTAATATGAACCAGTAATTTTTAGTTTGAAGTTTCGCAATGTTTTTAAATATTTAATAGTGATTACCTGTGAAATAGATTATGTGCTTCAATTGTGATGATGAAAATTTAAAAGGATTAATTATTAGCACACTGTGAAAAGGAGTCTTTATAAATAGATTTTCATTTTATTATTTTGTTTTATTTATTCTGTTTTGCAATGAATGTCAATATATTCATATGTCGCAAAAACAGAATTGTTGGACTGTATCTATACGTATGTGTCTTTGCCGTAAAAGAACCTGTTTCTGAACAATCGAGTTAACTGCCATATGTAAGATAATTAAGTGTAACATAATGGAGACATGTCACCACCTGATTATCTGGTCAGTTACGCTATTTGAATTTGGGCTGGCCGTTCCTGCTGTTTTATAAATAGATGACTGTGTTGAGGAAAGGAATGATAAAAGTAAGTAAATATTCCGATAGGCGTACCTACAGTATTTGTGATTACGACGAATTTAGTACACAATGTTTTTCTCACGATTAAAGTCACAATGAACTAGTACGCCTTCGGAATAACTATTCCAACTGTGTGAAACGGAGATCAAGTCACTGTTCGATCCATCTATACAACTGAATTCTGGTTCTTATTCGGGAATCAAGGTGACACGCACACGGCACGAAACATTTTTAAATTTTTGTACAAATGATAAATACAGTCTGAAAATTATTCAGTATAGTCAGTTTCGGGTTCTTTTTCCAACAATCGTCTTCTCCCTTGCCTTATACCGTTTCTCTACTGCGGCGTCGTCGTTATACGGGTTGTGGAAATGTTAGTGACAATCGGTTGCCGAATGTCCTACCTGACGCCACCTCGCTCTGGAACGTATTTGTTTTTACTCGGGATGTCTGCGTCTAGAGTAAATATCACATTCAAGTTCTAGGATTTTTTTTCTAAATGCTTAACGTGTACTAAAAGCAGGAACTGGGTACCAGCCCATTGAGTTGGATGTGGGAAACCGCCTAAAACCCAGATCCAGGCCGGCCAGCTCATTAGTCCTCGCCGTTAATCCGCGAATCGTATTAGAGTCGAGGCTGACTCTCTCCCTGAATCCAGGAAGCGGAACGTTAGCGTGCTCACCTACAAGGGCGGTTCTCTTTTTCCGAAAGAAATATTAACCGTAACAGCAACACACACCGGTAGAAAAACCTGACAAAAAGATGGAGTAATATACTATACACGAGTATTACATCCTGACACAGATACCTTGCTTTGTGTTCTCTGAAATGCATTCTCATTTGGCCAACTTACTAACCACACTGCAGCTCGTGGCTCTGTGTAGTTCATATCAAAATCCCTCCTTTGGAGCAGTGCAGCTGAGCATTCGCTGCGGGACTATGCTGAAGGGCTTGGCTGCCACTGTGGTAGCAGGAGTCAGCGACTTGCAGAGGAGCGCAAAATTTGCAGCTGGAACTGCGAGCAATTTTCCGCTGGGAAGCGATGGCTACGACCATGCGCGGTGTGCGCACTGTGCGCTAACAACGAGCGTTGCAACATGGGCGATGTAAGCATGTCCGACGGCGGAATACATTCACCAGAGCGCTCTGCCCGAGTAAACGCTCGCTAGTTCCTTGAATTTCTTATTTACAATTCAAAATAGAATCCGAGGTCATGCTGGAAGAGCCGGAATGGGGAAAAAATACCACGAAAACGGTGGGGAGGGGTGAAGGGCGGGTAGCTGGAGAAGAAAACATTGGTTCGTTGCGAACTACGAGCGTAGCGCTCTCGGCTGGAGAAAGAAATCTGAGAAAGTCTAGGAATGGAAATGGGCCTCGCTAACAATGTTACTCCCGCTGTTAGGCCACGGGTTAGGCGGGAAGTTAACTTCACCTTGTGGGGGAATGCGGGCTGTGATAGAGCTGTGCGAAAGGAAGTCGAAAGCCGACCGAGCATGAACGTCGGTAAAACAATTTGTTTTGTTTAACGCAGCAGCCTCACAAACCCCCATCGCTAATCAGTGGTACGTATTCGTACACAGAAAACTGACAAGGTACGGTGACGTTTTAAATGTGGTATATTCCGTTTCATACACAGGAGGGAAACAACTTGATCATAAAGTCAGAGTAGTGTTTGTGGCGTTTTCCACAGAACTACTGGTCAGAAATGCACCGTGGTGAAGCTGTGGCCATAAAACAGCCAATCAGCGACGAGCGCGCGGTAGTGTAAGCTGTTATCCATTTCATAATGCTTACCTCTGACTTTGAGTTCATATTCTGGTCACGTCGCGTGACGAACATCGATGTTTTGTACTTTGCCCGAAACGTGGACTTTTATTTGGTGAATGAATATTACATTTTAGTTGAAAAGGGGGAGACATAAGCGGTAATGTTTAAGAGAAATCGTGATTTTTGACCGTTTTATGGCGATTGTCAAATTTCAGTCATACAACTAAGACCACAATTAGGAAACAAATTTCCTTTGCACAGTTTAAAGATACAACCATACTCAACTTCCATACGAATTGTCGTTCCTTTCCAATTAGTCGTTTTGTCCTAATAGTGGTGGGCGTAGATTGCTGCAATTCGTCTAATGGTGATACATATTAATAAGACGAAAAGTGTAAATGCAAGTTCTGTCGTTGCTTTTCACAGATGTTTAGTTTTTATGCATGTAAATTTATATAAAGCACTAATATCAGATCTTTATATGTTTTCGTGTTTCTATGCGCGCGTGGTCCCTTGTGCTACGTTGCAGGACATCTGAAGAGTACTTCCATTTCATTGTTCATTGTTGCAGTGTCTACATGGCGGCTTCCCGTCAGATAGGAACCAATCGTGCTCCCATTCGTTGTTTATTCGTGTGAGACAGTGCTCGTAACAAAATTAGTTACCTCGTACGTGCATCATTTATGGTGCGGTGAAAAGCCTATGGTGCTCAGTGCGCTTGCTTACTTTGAGACCGAAGAAGAATGGGGCGCGAACAGTTGCTTATCGCAGCCAGTTAAGATAACTTCTGAATGTCTCGGTGTTAGTGAACGTACAGTGAAGCGAATTTCGAGAGAATATAGAGAAACTTCATGTTTTGTGCCACAAAAGAAGGTTTGGATGGCGACAAAAGTTTGTATTGGATGAGAGTCATAAGAAGAAAAGGGAGTCATAAGAAGAAAAACCTACGACTTCCATGTGGAAAGCAGTTTCCAAACGTGGCATCCGTGTTGGAGAAATTGATGACTGAACTGGAAGATTTTTCTGGTATCCATGAAACAACCCTTTGGTACGCTACCCGAAACTTTGGCTTTAGGAAAAAAATACCTGCACAACACTAGATGCGCTATTTATTAAATTGATGAGAGTTGGTGTGGTGCAAGTCTTTTCAGAATGTTTGATTGGCAGAAACAAAGAAACGCCTTACACATCAGAAAATGTATACGATTATCATAGAGGAAGTGTTCAAGAGTGGAATGGCTGAAAACAAGGAATTCAAATACCGTCCGGTTCTTCTAAAAGAATTATAATGTGCCACATTGGGAACAAAGATGTGCTCGTGCAAAATGATGGCTTATATTTTAGTGGCAAAACGGAGGTGCAGATTATCATTCTGAAATGAATGCCAGACACTACGACGAGTGGTTTAGAAGCGTTCTCGAAAAATTACCAAACAGTACTGCATTCGACCCGTATATACAATAAGTTTCCTTCAATTTACGTCTATGGTCACAAACGTTTTGTTAATAGATTACCGGTTTCGGTCTATAATGACCATAATCAGATCTGTTTTATCAAAACAAAGTCCTAATGTACTGCAGCCGTAGTGGCATCGTCAAATGTCAAATGCAAAATCAGCACCAACATCGTTAAGTATATATAAATAACATGACTTGTGCATATGATGTTATTTATACAGGGTGAGTCACCTAACATTACCGCTGGATATATTTCGTGAATCACATCAAATTCTGACGAATCGATTCCACAGACCGAACGTGAGGAGAGGGGCTAGTGTACTTGGTTAATACGAACCATAAAAAAATGCACGGAAGTATTTTTTTAACACAAACCTACGTTTTTTTAAATGGAACCCCGTTAGTTTTGTTCGCACATCTGAACATATAAACAAATACGTAATCAGTGCCGTTTGTTGCATTGTAAAATGTTGATTACATCCGGAGATATTATAACCTTCAGTTGACGCTTGAGTACCACTCCTCCGCTGTTCGATCGTGTGTATCGGAGAGCACCGAATTACGTAGGGATCCAAATGGAACGGTGGTGGACCTTAGGTACAGAAGGGACTGGAACAGCACATTACGTCCACATGCTATCACCTTTTTATTGGTCTTTTTCACTGACGCACATGTACATTACCAGGACGTGGAGGACGCATAAATTGGCCAGCCCGTTCTCCTGATCTTACACCTCTGGACTTCTTTCTGTGGGGTACGTTAAAGGAGAATGTGTACCGTAATGTGCCTACAACCCCAGAGGATATGAAACAACGTATTTTGGCAGCCTGCGGCGACATTACACCAGATGTACTGCGGCGTGTACGACACTCATTACACCAGAGATTGCAATTGTGTGCAGCAAATGATGGCCACCACATTGAACATCTATTGGCCTGACATGGCGGGACACACTCTATTCCACTCCGTAATTGAAAACGGAAACCACGTGTGTACGTGTACCTCACCCCTCATGGTAATGTACATGTGCGTCAGTGAAAAAGACCAATAAAAAGGTGTTAACATGTGGACGTAATGTGCTGTTCCAGTCTCTTCTGTACCTAAGGTCCATCACCGTTCCCTTTGGATCCCTACGTAATTCGGTGCTCTCCGATACACACGATCGAACAGCGGAGGAGTGGTACTCAAGCGTCAACTTTAGGTTACAATATCTCCGGATGTAATCAACATTTTACAATGCAACAAATGGCACTGATTACGTATTTGTTTATGTGTTCAGATGTACTAACAAAACTAACGGATTCCATTTAAAAAAACGTAGGTTTGTGTTAAAAAAATACTTCCGTGCATTTTTTATGGTTTGTATTAACCAATTACACTAGCCCCTCTCCTCACGTTCGGTCTGTGGAATCGATTCGTCGGTATTTGATGTGGCTTACGAAATATATCCAGCGGTAACGTTAGATGACTCACCCTGTATATATTTGACGATGCTGGTGCTGATTTTGCATTAAACATTTGACGATGCCACTATGGCTGCAGTATATTAGGATTTTGTTTTTATAAAACAGATCTTATGATGGTCACTGTAGACCGAAACCGGTAATCTGTTAAGAAAAAGTTTGTGACCATAGACGTAAGTTCTGCATTTGTTTCAGATCAGGCTCCATATGACATGATGATAAATCTAGTATCACGAAATCCATCTACGAAATGGAGAACGAATTCTATCGAATGGCTGGAAAGTAATAATGTAGAGTTTCCCTCTAACGCCACATCATATAATACATTTACTACAGCTGGCCTACTGGAAGACGCGCGACCGCACATCAGGGCAGGAAAATAGTTTTGGAAAGCGTATTGTGATCAGTAGACATGGAAATTAAGCTTCTGAGGCTGCCTGTAGCGCAATGCGAATTGAACGCCTTTGAACTTATATGAACATTTGTAGAGCACAAGGTAGTACAGGCGAACAAAAATTTTAAAATAAATAGTACTTTACACTTGTGTTATTCCGCTCTCAAAAGTGTTCCGCAAAGTGCCTGGAGGAATTCAGTGACTCATGTACACAAACTTGAAAACAGTTACGCACAAAGAGGCCACTGCTTTACATAGCAATGGAACCGTTGTTGATCCAACTAGACGACTGCAATTGCATCAGCGAGACCTCAGCCAGCAGCGAAAGCGATTAAGGTAGGATTTACTTCAGTCAACAGTCTTTACTACAAAATTTATTTGTGCTAATCGATTTTTCCTTGTACTGTTGAAATCTGTTATACAAATGTTCATTTATTGTGAGCTGCTTGCATATCGAGCATTTATTTGCAATTTCCCACATTTTTTCCCTCCACTCGCAACAGAAACTGGACGCTGCAATGATGTACTGGAATGCGACTACGAAGTTGCCGTCCTTCGCTGAAGAACATGCGCTTATGGCGCGTACAACAGTGACTGCGCGCTCATGTGACAACTCCACTCCAGCACAGCCTGGCATTTGTTGCAGCCACAAAGACAATTGCTATACAAACTCTTAACTAACAAACAAGCAAATTATTCATTAATAAAGACATATATCATGTAACCAACAGGAGGTCAAGCTTAACGCCGGTGGCTTCTCCGTCGCTATAGGTACAAAAAGTTCAATCGCAGCATTTTGAGTTTGTCTTTATAGCGAAGAAACGAGAAATCAGAAAATAACAAAAATTCGCCTGCAAATAGAACAACGTTGTATCTTTAAACTGTGCGAAGGAAATTTTTTTCCTAATTACGATCTGACTTTTAGGCATCCTTAAAGTTAACACTTGCCGAAAAAGCTAGAAAAAACAGGAGCTCTCTAAAATCTTACCGCGTATGCCGCCACCATTTCAACTGAGATGTAATATTTATTCATTAGATAAAAGTAGACATTTCCACTATTGCGGCAAGGTATACTATATCCACGTTCGTAATGCAGTATGACCAGTATGGGCTCAAATTCAGGAGTCAGTCATTATGAAATGGATAATAGTACCAGTTACGCTAAAGAGCACAGTTGCTATTTCAACTAGCTGCAGATAACAGTTTCAACTAAACAGTTGAAGCTGGGCAAACTTTAAGTTCCTAACCTCAGTTGGTTACGGTAGACGCGTACTGTGTGCACTGCTTGCTGTCATGCCGTCCAGCTATGTTTAGATAATAAACTGTACTGTGGAAACAACACTGGAATTAGTCGACGGGCAATACTGTGGAGGTGCTATATCATTAATAACATTTTGATGATTAACAGAGAGCATGTATGAACTTTTATTCTAATAAATATACACTCCTGGAAATTGAAATAAGAACACCGTGAATTCATTGTCCCAGGAAGCGGAAACTTTATTGACACATTCCTGGGGTCAGATACATCACATGATCACACTGACAGAACCACAGGCACATAGACACAGGCAACAGAGCATGCACAATGTCGGCACTAGTACAGTGTACATCCACCTTTCGCAGCAATGCAGGCTGCTATTCTCCCATGGAGACGATCGTAGAGATGCTGGATGTAGTCCTGTGGAACGGCTTGCCATGCCATTTCCACCTGGCGCCTCAGTTGGACCAGCGTTCGTGCTGGACGTGCAGACCGCGTGAGACGACGCTTCATCCAGTCCCAAACATGCTCAATGGGGGACAGATCCGGAGATCTTGCTGGCCAGGGTAGTTGACTTACACCTTCTAGAGCACGTTGGGTGGTACGGGATACATGCGGACGTGCATTGTCCTGTTGGAACAGCGAGTTCCCTTGCCGGTCTAGGAATGGTAGAACGATGGGTTCGATGACGGTTTGGATGTACCGTGCACTATTCAGTGTCCCCTCGACGATCACCAGTGGTGTACGGCCAGTGTAGGAGATCGCTCCCCACACCATGATGCCGGGTGTTGGCCCTGTGTGCCTCGGTCGTATGCAGTCCTGATTGTGGCGCTCACCTGCACGGCGCCAAACACGCATACGACCATCATTGGCACCAAGGCAGAAGCGACTCTCATCGCTGAAGACGACACGTCTCCATTCGTCCCTCCATTCACGCCTGTCGCGACACCACTGGAGGCGGGCTGCACGATGTTGGGGCGTGAGCGGAAGACGGCCTAATGGTGTGCGGGACCGTAGCCCAGCTTCATGGAGACGGTTGCGAATGGTCCTCGCCGATACCCCAGGAGCAACAGTGTCCCTAATTTGCTGGGAAGTGGCGGTGCGGTCCCCTACGGCACTGCGTAGGATCCTACGGTCTTGGCGTGCATCCGTGCGTCGCTGCGGTCCGGTCCCAGGTCGACGGGCACGTGCACCTTCCGCCGACCACTGGCGACAACATCGATGTACTGTGGAGACCTCACGCCCCACGTGTTGAGCAATTCGGCGGTACGTCCACCCGGCCTCCCGCATGCCCACTATACGCCCTCGCTCAAAGTCCGTCAACTGCACATACGGTTCACGTCCACGCTGTCGCGGCATGCTACCAGTGTTAAAGACTGCGATGGAGCTCCGTATGCCACGGCAAACTGGCTGACACTGACGGCGGCGGTGCACAAATGCTGCGCAGCTAGCGCCATTCGACGGCCAACACCGCGGTTCCTGGTGTGTCCGCTGTGCCGTGCGTGTGATCATTGCTTGTACAGCCCTCTCGCAGTGTCCGGAGCAAGTATGGTGGGTCTGACACACCGGTGTCAATGTGTTCTTTTTTCCATTTCCAGGAGTGTAGAAGTAGCTTAGTGGGACTATAGATCTACTGACTCATTTTTCCCATGCACCATTCAGGAATGGAACGAGGAGTTTGGGGGGAGGGGGGAGGGGGGGAGGGGGAGGAGAGGTTGTGCCGCCAGGAGTACCCTCCACCACACACTTTAAGATGGCACACGGGATGTACAGTCGTGCTCAAAAGTATCCGAAAGACCTGAACTGCATTTCGCCTGATTCGCATGCAACCGGCATAGCGCAGCTGTCTAGCAAGTCCTCTAATCGCTCCTTGGTACAGTCATTCGACTATTGAAAATGGTTCCAACAAGTCACCACTAGAAAACACTACTCTGTATCACACTAACTCAAGATGTAAAGTAATGCCACGATACTACAAATATCAGGGAACACCTTATCACAAATACGACTGTTCTTAAGGCTTGTAAGCTCCCATTTATTACAATAAATGACATACCTGAAATGTTACCACTCTCATTATTACGTCAGGTAGGTAGCCATGATTTACTCTTGGAAGTAACATACCGTACTTATTATTTAACACAAAATGACATTAAAAATTTAAGTTATTCACGAGCAGCTAGTTGAGAATATCTATGAACTTCAAATGACACGACGAACCGTCTCGTTCTGCATATGGATTCAAACCCAGGTCATGCAGACTAAGCAAAGATTTCGTGACTGACGGAAACTAACAGTCATTCCTGATTAGGCATACAGAGAGTGATATACCTCGATTTTAGACAGTATCAGTCAACAAAAATCCACTTTAAATTAAATAACGCAGACATTTTTAACGAACGCGAATTCGTACCCAGCATCTACTGTCCCTGTTAACGAACTACGAGAGATGTTAAACATTACTTGAAATGCCGTGAGGTAAAGTTTTGTGTTGGACAGGGATTCGAACCCAGAACCTAATCGGATTGATATCGAAGCACAATCAACTGTGACATATCGCATTTTCTCGTCAGTAGCTAGATGTTTTAGCTGAAATGACGAGACGAAACATTAATTTTTTCCTCCCCATGGCTCCAACCCGGCACATATCGCTGTTATATTCTAGAGAAAACGAACGTTAAATATGGGTGTGTTGTAACAGCAGCGACATGTGAGCATGTTTCAACTAGAAATAATATGACGAAGAGTTCAGTGCTGACTGGGAATAGAGCCCCACACATATCGTTGTTGACTACACACAAAGAGCCGTCAGCTACCGAATTTTTCTCCACCAGCAGCTCGGAATAACATCTTGAACTTACAGTGATCTCGCAAATAGTTCTGTGTCTACCTGGGAGTCAAAAACGTCAAATATCGTTAATGTTGACGACGAATGAAAATACGTTAAACATCAAAATTATTATTCACCAGCAGATTGGTGTTCCCATGCTAGAGCTTGATAATACATAATGAAATCTTTAGTGCCGGACCAGGATTCGAACCCATTCACGCGCAACATGTGGAGATGTTGAGGAAACTACAGTTTTGAACAAACAACACATTGTAGCCGATCTGTATTGTCACGAAGGGATCAAATCCCCCGTTAAGGGCTGTCTGAGTTGCATTCCCAGTTCAGAACCAATTTTATCGACATACAGAAGCTCAAATAAAAGATGGAATAAGTGTCCTGTGACCCTACATAACGTTTGTTTCGTCACTAGAAATAAATAACTAGTATAAGAAAGGTTACAGGTGACCGAGTTTCTACATGTCACCACTCCAGACTTTATTGTGGTTCAAACTAACGTCTACTTGGTAGAGAAGGAATATCATTTTGAATTTGAATTTCAGACCACAATACCATTATATCTTCTTCACTTGGTGTAGCCAGAAGAGAATGGAATCTGTCTCTCCCTATATAAAATCATTGACAGAAGTGGGAATCGATCCCAGACCGCAGGTGTATGAACCTATCATCAGTCCAACAGACCACCAAATATTCTTCTCTGTGACTCTTTTTTCTATCGTAACGCCGTTGCGCCACACTGGATGAGAATTCTTACACACTGGCTCCCTGTAGTAATTTGCAGCATGTTCAGTAAATTCATTTACTTGGTTGACCGGATCAACATGAACTAGCTCCCTCGGCTACCCAGTGCATACATTCCACTCTATTTTGTAACCACCGAAATAAAATCACATAACTGCCACCTACACTGAACAGCCAACAGTGTAGGATGGAGAAATTTAAATAGGAAGTGTTCCTTTCCACTTGAGCTACTCTGGCCGGCCGAAGTGGCCGTGCGGTTAAAGGCGCTGCAGTCTGGAACCGCAAGACCGCTACGGTCGCAGGTTCGAATCCTGCCTCGGGCATGGATGTTTGTGATGTCCTTAGGTTTAACTAGTTCTAAGTTCTAGGGGACTAATGACCTCAGCAGATGAGCCCCATAGTGCTCAGAGCCATTTGAACCATTTTTGAGCTACTCTATTGCGCTATCTGTTTCTTGAAAACGTCGTGCAGTGCCAAAGAAAAGCTGTAACTGTTTGTTTCTCAGAAGTCGAGACCCGGCCATATGCATTATCTCACAGCGCAGTGGAACGCAACAGTTCTGGAGGAATTGTTGAGATCATGGTAAGTGTCGCGCACTGTAGGTAAGATGTCGCGTGATCGAGTATATTCACTGCTACGTTTTTTAAAACGCAATTCTGCTGTCTGCTAAAGTTATCAATCTAATGGAACCTTGAACATAATTCCCTTGACTTCTCAACCAAAAATAGTTGCATGTCAAAAAAGGGCTAACTTCTGCGACATTTTGTTCTTTTCAAGTTTAATAGACAGCCAGGCAGGAGATGCATCTCGAAACTTTTGTATTATGTATGGGGAGAGCGCATCGTGCCAAAATACGTCAGAAAAGTATTTTCTACATCCGCTGTCGTGTGGTAGTGGCATTTCATTCTTCTTCAAACCTTGTTTGACAGCTTTAACTCAGAACAAGTTTTCTACATGCATGTAATCAATAAACTGCATGTGCATTGTCAGACTGTTATAGATAACATCAGAGAATTCGCATATATCCTTGATGATTAATATCTCTCTCATGTTTACTATTGTTTTAACAACACTAAAGGAAAGCTTACGAAAACTGTGCACTGTATTATAAGAAATGAAAGAAAACTACCCACGATAACCTTACGACGAAAGTCTGTTTTAATAAAACTGAGTATCTGTACACAAGCGTGCCTCTATGGACACGAATTAGTAAAATACTACTCATTTAGATTTTGATTGGGTCTGTGTTTAATTTGTATGCTGTGACATACTCAAGGGGTATAAAAATGTGGCATTTCATAAATAAAGTTACATATTCATAGAACCCAGAATTTGCTTGCCAGCAGCGGAAAGAGGCGCTACACGTTGTGCAGCATTGTAAGTTTTTCACCATTGCACTATGAGCGGAAAGTATTTTCTGGCGATTTCTTTATCGATGTTTGATCTGACTGCTTGTAGCTCTTCCACGGAAGGGATAAAAACGCTACAGTCAGTGAGACTGGAACTGCGAACCATAACAGACGCCTTTTTACAGGTCAGCACATTACCAAGGAGCTGACGAAGAGGTATGTGTTTTAGCTTCGTCTTATGAGGCCTATGGTTGCTAGAACTTGTAAACCGCTATTGAAAGGACGATATTAGTTGCGATTTCCACGTGCAACGACTTTCCTGGGCTGAAAACCGTAAATTTACAATCTTTTATTACACCTCATGCGATAATAACTCAGATTATTCAATGGAAATGACAGGTAAAATCAAGTGAACTTTGAGGCTTATTTCCGTGCACACCAGGACGTAACTCGTCGATCACAGAGTTGCCAAACATACTCTGCCTTGTTGCCAAATCTCAGTTACAGTACCAGCAGGAAGAAGACGAACCGATCTGATCCTAAAGCGGGCTGGGAAGTGACCATAGCTGGCGTCTGTTACGGCCTGGAATACGTAATGCGTCTGATTCTCATTTCTGTAACTAGGTTTAGGGACTGGAGCTTAGTTACTAATAATATTCAGAACTGACTGCAAACTAAGCATCATAAATCAGTAACTCTCATAGTTGTTTTTATATTTCTTTCGTAAATGTACTGAAAACTAAGAACTCATTCATAGAAATTTTCGTGCCTTGCAGATAGTCGAGCACAACAAACAAATAAAAAAAAAAGAATGTGTGTGTTTGTGTTTGTGTGTGTGTGTGTGTGTGTGTGTATGTGTGTGTGTGTGTGACAGAAAGAGAGAGAGAGAGAGAGAGATAAAAATCGAAAAGAATGAGAGAGAGAGAGTAAAAAATTGTTGTAAAGAAATTTAATCATGGTACGTAAAGAAATCTTTCATTAAAATAACACGTTCCATTATCTATGGAACAAGAATTAATCTAATTTAACCTAATCTAATCATATCATATTGATAAATAGCAATGAAGAGTCATGAATTACCTAAACTTTTGACAATTCCAGTAACCAAATCTAAACTTGACAATAAAAAACGACAATTTTTATAATAAACCGTTTTGTAATAAACCGGGACTCCTATCAAGACCCTTTCGTCCCTATTAACTAACCACGAAAGATGACTGATATACCTCCATTCTGAAGTGACAAAGTGTGCATGCATTTAAAGATGAAGTGCATGATGTGGAGTTCTGTGACGGAGATACGAACCCAACACATAATCAAATGTTACGTAACGGTTTTTCTTACCAGCTGCAAGGTGTTTGAATCTAAAACAAGGACACAAACTTTCGTGCCTAAACGACAATCGAACTGCACACCTACCGTGCATCCACGAATATAACTTAAGTATCAGCTGCTTACTCACCAACAGTAAGACGTGTGCGTGTTTGACCAGAAATAACGGCACCTAATGCGATGGTTGGCAACACATTAACAGACATTAAAAATGCACGTTAATTTTCCCTGGAAGGCCGGTAAGCATGTGATAGGACTTGAAATGATATTATGAATACTTTTGTATTGGATCATTATTCGGACCCACATACTTACCTTTGGAGGAGACCTAGAGAAGATTGCAGTCTTGGGAAAAGGAACGAAATGATTGAACTATACTGTTCAGAGAGATTCATATCCCCGAAAGAGGAGATACTATTTCGAATCACAGTCCAGCACCCAATTTTTCAACGTTTCTAGTTCAATCAAGTACCAGTAAAATAAGAGGCCTGTTCCTTTAAATGGATATCGGTTCATGAAATAAAATAAAATTTTCTAATGTAAGTAAGTTTACTGGCGACTGTATTTCTGTTTACCATGACTTCCGCTATGTCATTTCCCAACGTAAACCGGCTCTGCCCAGTTGGTAATGTAGGAACGTGATATTTAATGCGGATTGTGGATTATAACGTCTTTCTCTTGAGGTTACAAGAGGTAAAGTAAATCTGTTTGTGCCTCTAAAGTAAATGCCTCAACCCACGTATTGCACCTGTGATAGTTCGTTCCACCAGACCATTGTGGCCACATTTCCCAGCCCCAGGAGTGTGCTGTAACGGATGATGTGCTTAGCTTACAAAATTAGTCACGGTGGAAAAAATGCGAGTCTATTCAGTGGTTAAGTAGAAGCAAGCTTCTGACGCGGAGATTGTGCTATTCTCATGTGAGCAGGATGTAAAGACTCTTTTAGGCATCATAGGCTAGCCATTTTGAAATTTTCACAAATTCAGCAAATTTCTTAGTTCGAGAAAATCCACTGTGAAGTGTGAAGTTACCGGATAATTCGAATATTACCATCATTATTACTATCATTTTCTTCATATCGCTGCTGGAACACTGTGCGTTACGATGCTGAAACGAACACTCATCTTCAACGAACTGTTTCTCTACTGTACGCAGTACACAATGCTTTAAATGCCTTCATATTCTTCCGTATTAGGCATTTTATTAATCGCATTAAAGGGACCTTACCCTAATCATGATAAACACCCCATACCGTAACATTCTGGCCGCGGTGGCCGAGCGGTTCTAGGCGCTTCAGTCCGGAACCGCGCGACTGCTACGGTCGCAGGTTCGAATCCTGCCTCAGGCATGGATTTGTGTGATGTCGTTAGGTTAGGTTTAAGTAGTTCTAAGTTCTAGGGGACTGATGACCTCCAGTGTTAAGTCCCATAGTGGTCAGAGCCATTTGAACCATTTTAACCGTAACATAACCTACACCGCACTTCACTGTTAACACTACTCATGATGACAGCTATTGTTCTCCAGGCGTTCGCCGAACCCAAACCCATTTATCCGATACCCGCAAGCTGTAGCGTGATTCCTCACTCCAAATCCGTCGTTTCAGATCACTGTCAACTGTTCAGTTGGGACGCTCTTCACACCGCTCAGCGTCGCTCAGCAATGACTATAGAGCTGTGTGGCCTGCGTGGAGCTGCTCCATCAATGTAGATCATTTAATGCCTTTTGGTCATTATATAAGTAGTTTCCCAAGAACGGTTCTTTCCCTGTCTGCGGAATCCTTTTCATGTTAATATCAAACATCAGCAATTACTCGAAGATTACATTAAAACTAAAGTAATTGATGAAGGCGTTACTTGATAACAAAAACGCTCTGCCTTTCTTCATTTACTAGCGCCTAGAAATGGCTATCTAGTACTGCCACTGTGCGGCTGATCCCGGCGGAAGTTCGAGTCCTCTCTCGGGCATGGGTGTGTATGTTTGTCCTTAGGGTAATTTAGGTTAAGTAGTGTGTAAGCTTAGGGACTGATGACCTTAGTAGTTAAGTCCCATAAGATTTCACACACATTTGAACATTTGAAGTACTGCCAAACCAAAAGGCAAGAGATCTTACTGCCTTCCGATATACGTCGCGGTCAATTCTTCCACATGATTTTGTCGACATGACCTGTTTCAAGTTGTGAATGACAGACAATGTTTTAGAAAATCAATTGTTTTCCTTTGCAAAAAACCTAAAGATTTTCATTCTACGCTATCCAATACAAATTTTTCGCAATATTAGTTCAAATTTAATATTCGATTCTATAATGTAGGAAAGTACAGGGTGTTTCAAAAATGACCGGTATATTTGAAACGGCAATAAAAACTAAACGAGCAGCGATAGAAATACACTGTTTGTTGCAATATGCTTGGGACAACAGTACATTTTCAGGCGGACAAACTTTCGAAATTACAGTAGTTACAATTTTCAACAACAGATGGCGCTGCAAGTGATGTGGAAGATATAGAAGACAACGCAGTCTGTGGGTGCGCCATTCTGTACGTCGTCTTTCTGCTGTAAGCGTGTGCTGTTCACAACGTGCAAGTGTGCTGTAGACAACATGGTTTATTCCTTAGAACAGAGGATTTTTCTGGTGTTGGAATTTCACCGCCTAGAACACAGTGTTGTTGCAACAAGACGAAGTTTTCAACGGAGGTTTAATGTAACCAAAGGACCGAAAAGCGATACAATAAAGGATCTGTTTGAAAAATGTCAACGGACTAGGAACGTGACGGATGAACGTGCTGGAAAGGTAGGGCGACCGCGTACGGCAACCACAGAGGGCAACGCGCAGCTAGTGCAGCAGGTGATCCAACAGCGGCCTCGGGTTTCCGTTCGCCGTGTTGCAGCTGTGGTCCAAATGACGCCAACGTCCACGTATCATCTCATGCGCCAGAGTTTACACTTCTATCCATACAAAACTCAAACGCGGCAACCCCTCAGCGCCGCTACCATTGCTGCACGAGAGACATTCGCTAACGGTATAGTGCACAGGATTGATGACGGCGATATGCATGTGGGCAGCATTTGGTTTACTGACGAAGCTTATTTTTACCTGGACGGCTTCGTCAATAAACAGAACTGGCGCATATGGGGAACCGAAAAGCCCCATGTTGCAGTCCCATCGTCCCTGCATCCTCAAAAAGTACTGGTCTGGGCCGCCATTTCTTCCAAAGGAATCATTGGCCCATTTTTCAGATCCGAAACGATTACTGCATCACGCTATCTGGACATTCTTCGTGAATTTGTGGCGGTACAAACTGCCTTAGACGACACTGCGAACACCTCGTGGTTTATGCAAGATGGTGCCCGGCCACATCGCACGGCCGACGTCTTTAATTTCCTGAATGAATATTTCGATGATCGTGTGATTGCTTTGGGCTATCCGAAACATACAGGAGGCGGCGTGGATTGGCCTCCCTATTCGCCAGACATGAACCCCTGTGACTTCTTTCTGTGGGGACACTTGAAAGACCAGGTGTACCGCCAGAATCCAGAAACAACTGAACAGCTGAAGCAGTACATCTCATCTGCATGTGAAGCCATTACGCCAGACACGTTGTCAAAGGTTTCGGGTAATTTCATTCAGAGACTACGCCATATTATTGCTACGCATGGTGGATATGTGGAAAATATCATACTATAGAGCTTCCCAGACCGCAGCGCCATCTGTTGTTGAAAATTGTAACTACCGTAATTTCGAAAGTTTGTCTGCCTGAAAATGTACTGTTGTCCCAAGCATATTGCAACAAACGGTGTATTTCTATCGCTGCTCGTTTAGTTTTTATTGCCGTTTCAAATATACCGGTCATTTTGAAACACCCTGTATTTCACAGTTGTAAAACGCGCATCCAACTCATTGACTTTACGCTTAGTCGCTGACCATAAATTCTAGCTCAGTGTGACACCAGTTTAAGTAACCTAATGTAGCGAAGACTGTTTGCCAGTGCTCTCTCTCACGGAAAATACGCAACTCACTCATTTGGCTCCATAAGTACACTGTAACAGTAATTTCTGTGTGTATACAATGCGTACAGGTTGTAGAATTTAGTGGTGCTCCCTCTTCCACTTCTGTATACAATATGCCTGACCTAAACGGGCCTTTTATCATTACAGGCCCTGGGCAGTACAACATCATACTGACAATAGTAATGTGCTTATACTGACAACCTGACTGTTCGTTTTACCTGATTTTGTAATCATTTAAACAAAACAACATGACCTTCCAGTGGGCGACATTTCGTCCCCCTTTTCCTTCTGTGAAATTTGTCAGTAAGCTTTTTGCTTTACAACTCGCGAAATGCGGCAGAGTACGGCCGGTAAACGATTCACAAACCACGGTTTAGTGCCGCTTAGACGATTTCCTTAAACATTGTCGTAGCTGAAGGAATTTAGTTTCTTCTTAAATCGTCTTAAGCAGCAACGTTCACAGATATCTCAACTAGGAAAAAGCTCATTATCCAGGTACGAAGGTTGTAAAACAAACTTCCCACATGAACTCAAAAATTCCTCCAGAACTGTTGCGTTTCACTGCGCTGTGATATAATGCATATGGCCGGGTCTAGACTTCTGAGAGACAAACAGTTACAGCTTTTCTTTTGCACTGCACGACGTTTTCAAGAAACAGAAAGCGCAATAGAGTAGCTCAAGTGGAAAGGAACACTTCCTATTTAAATTTCTCCATCCTACACTGTTGGCTGTTCAGTGTAGGTGGCAGTTACGTGATCTTATTTCGGTGGTTACAAAATAGAGTGGAATGTATGCACTGGGTAGCCGAGGGAGCTAGTTCATGTTGATTCGGTCAACCAAGTAAATGAATTTACTGAACATGCTGCAAATTACTACAGGGAGCCAGTGTGTAAGAATTCTCATCCAGTGTGGCGCAACGGCGTTACGATAGAAAAAAGAGTCACAGAGAAGAATATTTGGTGGTCTGTTGGACTGATGATAGGTTCATACACCTGCGGTCTGGGATCGATTCCCACTTCTGTCAATGATTTTATATAGGGAGAGACAGATTCCATTCTCTTCTGGCTACACCAAGTGAAGAAGATATAATGGTATTGTGGTCTGAAATTCACATTCAAAATGATATTCCTTCTCTACCAAGTAGACTTTAGTTTGAACCACAATAAAGTCTGGAGTGGTGACATGTAGAAACTCTGTCACCAATAACCTTTCTTATACTAGTTATTTATTTCTAGTGACGAAACAAACGTTATGTAGGGTCACAGGGCACTTATTCCATCTTTTATTTGAGCTTCAGTATGTCGATAAAATTGGTTCCGAACTGGGAATGCAACTCAGACCGCCCTTAACGTGGAATTTGATCCCTTCGTGACAATGCAGCTCGGCTACAATGTGTTGTTTGTTCAAAACTGTAGTTTCCTCAACATCTCCACATGTTGCGCGTGAATGGGTTCGAATCCTGGTCCGGCACTAAAGATTTCATTATGTATTATCAAGCTCTAGCATGAGAACACCTATCTGCTGGTGGATAATAATTTTGATGTTTAATGTATTTTCATTCGTCGTCAACATTAACGATATTTGACGTTTTTGACTCCCAGGTAGACACAGAACTATTTGCAAGATCACTGTAAGTTCAAGATGTTATTCCGAGCTGCTGGTGGAGAAAAATTCGGTAGCTGACGGCTCTTTGTGTGTAGTCAACAACGATGTGTGTGGTGCTCTATTCCCAGTCAGCACTGAACTCTTCGTCATATTATTTCTAGTTGAAACATGCTCACATGTCGCTGCTGTTGCAACACACCCATATTTAACGTTCGTTTTCTCTAGAATATAACAGCGATATGTGCCGGGTTGGAGCCATGGGGAGGAAAAAATTAATGTTTCGTCTCGTCATTTCAGCTAAAAAATCTAGCTACTGACGAGAAAATGCGATATGTCACAGTTGATTGTGCTTCGATATCAATCCGATTAGGTTCTGGGTTCGAATCCCTGTCCAACACAAAACTTTACCTCACGGCATTTCAAGTAATGTTTAACATCTCTCGTAGTTCGTTAACAGGGACAGTAGATGCTGGGTACGAATTCGCGTTCGTTAAAAATGTCTGCGTTATTTAATTTAAAGTGGATTTTTGTTGACTGATACTGTCTAAAATCGAGGTATATCACTCTCTGTATGCCTAATCAGGAATGACTGTTAGTTTCCGTCAGTCTCGAAATCTTTGCTTAGTCTGCATGACCTGGGTTTGAATCCGTATGCAGAACGAGACGGTTCGTCGTGTCATTTGAAGTTCATAGATATTCTCAACTAGCTGCTCGTGAATAACTTAAATTTTTAATGTCATTTTGTGTTAAATAATAAGTACGGTATGTTACTTCCAAGAGTAAATCATGGCTACCTACCTGACGTAATAATGAGAGTGGTAACATTTCAGGTATGTCATTTATTGTAATAAATGGGAGCTTACAAGCCTTAAGAACAGTCTTATTTGTGATAAGGTGTTCTCTGATATTTGTAGTATCGTGGCATTACTTTACATCTTGAGTTATTGTGATACAGAGCAGTGTTTTCTAGTGGTGACTTGTTAGAACTATTATCAATAGCCGAACGACTGTATCAAGGAGCGATTAGAGGACCTGCTAGACAGCTGCGTTATGCCGGTTGCATGCGAATCAGGCGGAATGCAATGCAGGTCGGTCGGATACTTTTGAGCACGACGGTACATGTCTATGTTAATAAAAATGCTTTAAGTCGGAACAATGTATTAGAACACAAATGTAACAGTGAGTAGGAGCACCACCTGAAGATGGGGAACATGAGAGACATGAGAGACCTGAGTTTCTGTTGATGTTTACAATTTTCAAACAACTTACGGAAATACAGCCTGGTAATATTTACAGCGACAGCCGATATTTCGGTGTGAGTACACCCCCCCAATTTTCGAGGCACAAACTGCAACGGACAGCCGATGTACGAGCAAATTTGTATCTGGAGTAATTCAGGGGCCGGCCTGTGTGACCTTGCGGTTCTAGGCGCTTCAGTCTGGAACCGCGTGACCGCTGCAGTCGCAGGTTCGAATCCTGCCTCGGGCATGGATGTGTGTGATCTCCTTACGTTAGTTAGGTTTAAGTAGTTCTAAGTTCTAGGGGACTGATGACCATAGAAGTTAAGTCCCATAGTGCTCAGAGCCATATACACCCTCCTTACGCAAACCAAGATCATCCTTAACAGGACCCAAAAGCACTCTGATTTTAGATGGAGGTCGAAAAACTCATTTGACATCGTATTTCTGTAGAATACGACCGATCGTGTTCACAATGCTTCCTGCGTAAGGCAAAAAGCCAGTAGACTTAAGTGCCGACTCACTATTATCATCAGTCACCCGACGCACAGCTGGTCGATAGCGCAACGGACGTTGACTCTGTCTTCCACTCTAACCATTCTGACGAAATGTAGCTTCAAGATGAGCAGACGGGCAGCTGAGCTGGCAAAGTCTCAGTGCCGGAAATGACATGTGCCCTGTGTACCAAGGTGCGAAGTACTCCTTCACACTGAGCCGGATGGTGACAACTATCAGCCTGTAAATGTAAGTCACTGTGAGTGCATTCCCGGTAAACCGCATGTCTCAATGATCCATCAACCTTCCTCCTAACCGAAACGTCAAGAAAGGGAAGGCAACCATCCTCTTCTACCTCTATCGTAAAATGAACGTTCGGGCTGACCGAGTTCAGATGATCTAAAACGGCATTCAAATTTTCCCCACCATGAGGCCAAACGACAAAAGTATCATCAACATATCTGAAGAAACAGGCGGATTTCAAAGGCGCCGACTGTAATGCACGTACCTCGAAGTCTCCCATAAACAAATTTACAATCACAAAACAAAATGGTTCAAATGCCTCTGAGCAGTATGGGACTTAGCATCTATGGTCATCAGTCCCCTAGAACTTAGAACTACTTAAACCTAACTAACCTAAGGACATCACACAACACCCAGTCATCAAGAGGCAGAGAAAATCCCTGACCCCGCCGGGAATCGAACCCGGGAACCCGGGAGTGGGAAGCGAGAACGCTACCGCACGTTTACAATCACAGGACACAACGGGCTACCAATCACAACTCCGTCTGTCTGCTCGTAATATTTGTCATTGAATAAAAAGTAAGTGGATGTCAACACATGTCGAAAGTAGTTACTTAATTCAACACCAAACCTAACCTCAGTTAACCGTAACGAATCAGACATAGGAACACGAGTGAAGAGAGAGACCACATCAAAACTCACTAAAATATCAGAGTCATTCAATCGCATTCCCTCCAAACGACGTAAGGAATCAGCTGGGTTCCTGATGGGATGTTCACACCTACCAACCTGTGGGCTTAACAAAAAAGCAAGAAGCTTGGCTGCACGATATGTAGGAGGCCCGATATTGCTCGCTGTAGTTCGGAAAGGAACCCCTTCCTTGTGTACCTTCGTAAAGTCATATAACCTAGGGGGAACAGTACTATAGTTGTTAAGTCTCTTGATAGTGTCCTGCGACAAACCACTTTTCTTCAGAAGGATGTCAATCTTTCTTTCAACACTTTTAGTGAGGTCAGCATCGATCCTGCGATACGCTCAGTCAGATAATAAACATCGCATCTTTTGTACATAATCAATGGTGACATTCCTCTTGTCCGCAGGTAAAATAACAACATCAGGATCAACTTTGAGACAGTGTAAATCAGCCCTCTATGCTGCTGTTACATTGCTCTTCGTAACTAACAAAAGTATCACTACAATATTTTTAACTACATCAGTAATGTTCAACATTAAATATTGTTTTTTATTGGTACGTCTGTAACAATTCAACTTTCCTAAGCCTTCTGGTTCCTCATTACTCCAAACTACTGTTTCAACATAATACAGCAGGTATTTACAGCATCTTTTGTTTCAGATGTAGTCACTTTACCAATACTGCAATTATTCTACACAGTGAACTTTTCGTGCTTATTATTTCTGGTTAAACTATGATAAATGTTCCTTCATAATTCTTTAATTCATGATTGTATCCTACTTGAAACTCTCAGTTTTTTAAATAACCGTTGTAGAGTTTTAAGAATTAGTTCACCTTACGTGAGGTTACATTTCTACTCCATTAAAGAAAATGTTTTGCAGAAAAGTGAGTTACTTTTTAAAAATCTATCTGCTCTAATGAGCGACCAATGAAAACAAGGCTAACAAGTAAATAATGCGAAAACGGGTGTATAACGTGCTAATAAACTATATTATAACGTATTTATAATCATACGTACAAGAGTGTGTCATGTATTCTGTAACAAAACGCCAACGACGAATTTTCAACGGCGTCGCTGCGAACCCGGTAATGAGTATAATTTGATAATAATTAATGAAGATATTCCATACACTGTGTGATCTCGTATTGCCGGAGGGTGCAAACAGCGTTCATTAGCAGCATTGTTACCACGTGTATTGAATTACGGTTATTTAATTTGTATCTGCTGCTGTCGGTGTAGCGAGTTATCGAGAGTTACCAATTAGAAATTAGTGCAAGTAAGTCATCTCTCAGCAGAAATGATACAAATAAAAATCATTTGTCGTTAAATAAGAGAATGCCGAATAAGTTAAATTTAAAGAAGATAATTAAACAGTTGAAGTATCTAGTCGTCGACGAGTTTAAGGAGGTGGCTTTGCCTCTGACCTACTGCACTTACTCCTTTCGTTTACCAGGGGACATTACCGAATTACCCTCATAGATTTGAATCATACTGACAAAGTATGAAGGGCGCAATACGACTTCAACATTTGTAAACAGGAAGACAAAAATCTCAACCGTTTTCGAAAAAATCGAGTTTGAAAATTTTAGGCATGCTTATGTACGTTGTACGGTCTTTAAGATTCAGTTTCATAAGCGCGAGGTCTTGGGATCGAATTATGCTGTGGATACTACTTTTGTTTTTCACTGCCATTTAAACTTTTGGAGATTTTCAGCGAACATGTAGTATTAAAGTAATTTCTCCAAAATGTATACCGCTGTGCCACATCGCGACGTTTATTTTAAGAGGCGTGTGAAGAACCTTACAAAACGACTAAAAATTGCGCATACGTGGCCGAAAACAATAGCAAATTGGACTGTAGGGAAAACTGCACATACATTCAATCAATCGTACACCCTTAGTCGTTTGCACCAATGATTGGTGAAATGCTTCAATAGTATAGAGCAGGTATGGGCAACCTTTGGTGACCCGCAGGCCGGACTCACGTGTTTCAGCTCGCGGGTCACATTGTCACATGACGTCACAGCAGTGCTGCTAACACATAAAGTCAAAACTAATAGGTCTGTGACGTTAATATTTACGGACCGATATGAATGACACCCTTTCCCAACAATCCCTACCAACAAATTATGATTCGAAAAGGAAATTGTTGAATATAAGATTATATTCACCCCATCTTCACGTTTTAATTTGTTTGCGTGTCGTAAACAATGTGACCTTATCTATGACTTTTTGCAGTAGCTGCCTTAAAACTTCCATTGAAAAATTCTGCAACTGTGTTAGTAAAGAAACTATGCTCAAGACATGTAAATAAATGAAATTATGTGAAGATGGTATACCATACATCTTTAAACGTCATCATGGAGAAATATATTCCTATAAAAGTAACTGGTTGAAGCTAAAACCTAATAAATTACCCGCAATTTCAACAGCTGCACTGTTCTAATACGTCCACAACAGACTGTTGAATCCTGCCTAGTCGTCGAATATGGGGTGTCTAGAAAACCTGCTTTCTCGGGTCGCTAGACAACGTTCAAACAGATTTTATTAATGAGTTTTATTACGAAATGAATAATAACAGTACTTAACTTTCGCAATAACACGGAAGTGTCGCAAGCAAAGGGCGACATGCATCCAAGACCTACGTCGCTGGTCTTGAAGTGCCTAATCATGAAGCTGCTGTAGAAGTGGGCTGCAACAAGTTTTTTTTCTTTATTGTGATTTCATTCCCCTGCTCCATGTCTACATCTACATCTACATCTACATCCATACTCCGCAAGCCACCTGACGGTGTGTGGCGGAGGGTACCCTGAGTACCTCTATCGGTTCTCCCTTCTATTCCAGTCACGTATTGTTCGTGGAAAGAAGGATTGTCTGTATGCTTCTGTGTGGGCTCTAATCTCTCTGATTTTATCCTCATGGTCTCTTCGCGAGATATACGTAGGAGGGAGCAATATACTGCTGGACTCTTCGGTGAAGGTATGTTCTCGAAACTTTAACAAAAGCCCGTACCGTGCTACTGAGCGTCTCTCCACTGGAGTTTATCTATCATCTCCGTAACGCTTTCGCGATTACTAAATGATCCTGTAACGAAGCGTGCTGCTCTCCGTTGGATCTTCTCTATCTCTTCTATCAACCCTATCTGGTACGGATCCCACACCGCTGAGCAGTATTCAAGCAATAGGCGAACAAGCGTACTGTAACCTACTTCCTTTGTTTTCGGATTGCATTTCCTTAGGATTCTTCCAATGAATCTCAGTCTGGCATCTGCTTTACTGACGGTCAACTTTATATGATCATTCCATTTTAAATCACTCCTAATGCCTACTCCCAGATAATTTATGGAATTAACTGCTTCCAGCTGGTGACCTGCTATTTTGTAGCTAAATGATAAGGGATCTATCTTTCTATGTATTCGCAGCACATTTCACTTGTCTACATTGAGATTCAATTGCCATTCCCTGTACCATGCGTCAATTCGCTGCAGATCCTTCTGCATTTCAGTACAATTTTCCATTGTTTCAACCTCTCGATACACCACAGCATCATCTGCAAAAAGCCTCAGTGAATTTCCAATGTCATCTACCAGGTCATTTATGTATATTGTGAACAGCAACGGTCCCATGACACTTCCCTGTGGCACACCTGAAATCACTCTTACTTCGGAAGGCTTCTCTCCATTGAGAATGACATGCTGCATTCTGTTATCTAGGAACTCCTCAATCCAATCACACAATTGGTCTGATAGTCCATATGCTCTTACTTTGTTCATTAAACGACTGTGGGGAACTGTATCGAACGCCTTCCGGAAGTCAAGAAACACGGCATCTACCTGTGAACCCGTGTCTATGGCCCTCTGAGTCTCGTGGACGAATAGCGCGAGCTGGGTTTCACACGACCGTCTTTTTCGATACCCATGCTGATTCCTACAGAGCAGATTTATAGTCTCCAGGAAAGTCATTATACTCGAACATAATACGTGTTCCAAAATTCTATTGGCAGGGGAGGGCTGTCAGCAGCACAATCCGCCGCTCTTCAGCCGAGTGACATGACAACCAAAACAAGAATGAAATGCTACAGATATAAGGCGATAAAAAAGGGTAACATATAACAAAGTAAGGGGAGATAATGGAGGTAAAAATTCACTGACAGGGAGACGTTCATGGGGGGATGATTAAAAAAGTCACCATAAAGTTAAAAACCACAGTTGGCGATGCTTAAAACACAGAGAAGACACTGAATGCACATGCACAGGTGAAAAGTCGGTCAGTATTAAAAACACTCCAGAACAACACACTTAAAACCCACTTGGAACACATATGGTGAAGTATAAACCCGCCAGGTGGGACCTGCCGAGGGAGAGGTCGGAGAGGATGGAAAAGGAGGCAAGAGCAAGGGGCAGCAGGGGAGGCGGTGGGATGAAGAGAGTAGGGGCGTCAGCAGGTACAAGAAGAGGCAGGAGACTGGTGGGGCAGGAGATGAAGAGGCAAGACAAGGCAGGAGGGAGTGCAGAGACACTGAAAGGGGGCACAATAGAGGGAGGGGTGAGTAGGAGGGGGAAGCCGTTCAGGAGAAGGGAGGGGGAGGAGAGGGAGCCCTGAGGAGGAGGCACGAAGATGGGGTTAGAGTTGGTAGGAAGGGTAGATGTCAGGGCGAAGTTCATCATCCAGGAGGGGTAGGTGGTGGAAATTGCGTTGGGAAAGGAGGCGGAGGGTGTGGAGATGGAGAGAGGGTGGGACACAGCGGTAAAGGCGCGGCAACAGGTTGGGGATGGAGAGGAAGGGAGACGCCAGGGGGTGACGTGGATCAAGGCAGCGGACAATATATAGTTTGCGGATGTGTTCAAGGAAAAGGAGAAAGTGGGGGAGCCGCGACCAGTCGGGAGCGGCGCTTATATTCTCTTCACATAGAGGCCGCTGCTGTCGCGTTGTCGTCCTAGAGAGGGGTCGGTCAGCGTGCGATTGGGTAATGTCATCTTCACAGCCCTCTCTCTCGTTTCCGACTGGCGTTCCGGCATTTGAAT
Source organism: Schistocerca nitens (assembly GCF_023898315.1). Taxonomy (NCBI): domain Eukaryota; kingdom Metazoa; phylum Arthropoda; class Insecta; order Orthoptera; family Acrididae; genus Schistocerca; species Schistocerca nitens. The sequence goes on along the minus strand of NC_064618.1, from coordinate 276,755,428 downwards.
TTACCCCGTAACATTCCTCCCCCCCCCACCCCTCCACAAGCGACGTATAAGGAGCTCGATAAAGGTGGGGGAGGCAGGATCGTCGACTCTCTGAGGGACTGGAGGCTGTGGCGGCATGGAATGTCAGGCTTCTAGTCGTACCCTGACGAAGGTGAAGGCACCGTCTCCATGGGGTTGTCCCGCGGTGTCGTGATGACACCCACCGGCGGCTGCTGTGGCCGCGCTGTCCCCGGGATCCGTGAATTTGGGGGAAGAGATACTGAAGGATAACCGTGCACTTCACAGTCGCCACTGTGAAGTGCACGGTTATCCTTGATTGTGATATCGGCGCTGCAAATCGTCTGGGCCTGAAATGGGTACACGCATCCACCAAGTCGACGAAGGATCTCACTTCGCGCCCACTGTCTGCTGCCGTTAAAAACCCTGTAAAACACAATTCATGCGACGCAAGGCGATACTTGCGGCCTTCCTTCGTCGTCGGATGCGGGGAGAGTGGAGCAGGTTGAGCAGAGTCCGATGGTGATGACCATGAAGCAATTCCGCCGCCGGCGATGGTCCATCTCGTGGATGCGGACGATAAGAGGAGGTCTGATTATGTTGGAATTGATTACGGGGCAGAGCTTTTTCACCATCTCCAATTGTTCGAGCCCTCTCACTAGTAGCTTAGAAGACCAGTAAATACACTTACCAAACAGTATCCAAAAAACCGAAAGAGTTTTATATTCTTAAGTTTTGTAATTGTATTGAGCACAAAAAATCCAAAACAGTAGTTTATTTTTCATTCATATTCTACATGATTTGTTGCAATTACGACCTCTTTACCTTCGAACTGGACGAAATCGCAACGGGATGCAAGAATTTGAAACTTGACACAATTTCCAGGGGTACACCAGATTAGGACGTATATCCAGTTCTAACGTATATTTAGCTATTACAAATCATTGTTGAGTTCGCTAGTCTAATATAAAATTGTCTTGTAGTCTTTTCTGATCCAGTTTCTCTGGAGTATAACCTTGTATGGAATCGAAAAGTGGACGGCAAACAACTGAGACAAAAAGCTTTCTAAATGTGGTGTTACAGAAGAATGCTGAAGAGTAAATAGCTAGAGAAGATAACTATTGAGGACGTGGTGAATTTACGAGTAATTTTCAGAGCAAGTAAATGTATGGCGTAACTTGAACAGAAGAAGGAACTGATTGACAGGACACATACAGAAGCATCAGAAAATTGTCTATTTAGTAATAAAGGGTACTATCTAATATGTTACTAGTCCACTGAAACAATCATTGTATAAAACTTCTATCACTTTCAGTTCCATATCATCTGAATTTGTGAGTTTTCGTAAAAAAAATCGAAATTTGTTTTTACGTATTGATTGGACACGATTCGGCAGTTTTTGCTGTAAAGGCCTATATCTAGAGGTATCAAGAAGCCGCTATATGTAGGGTGTTTATAAATTATTTACGTAAAAGTAACCTTTAATTGACCAAAAGGTAATTAACTTACAGAAATGTTTGATACAGGACTGAATGCGGTATAAGTTTTACTTACTAATGTTCAATCTGATGTACCCAGACTACGAATGTGAGACTCCCGAAGTTCATTTTCTGCGTCAGTGACTGTTGACCGACCCTGACCGATTGTTCTGTGCGATTCACAGCCAGTTTCGGTGAGACGAATGTAACAATAATTAATAACGGTTTGTCTTTGTGGTGGTGGCTTGCTATATTTAGTCCTGAACTGTCTCTGAACTTTAGTAGCGGATTTGGATTCATGAAATAATGACCAACACTGCACACGCTGTGCACTGATATACGTCTCTATGATGACTGTTGTAATAACTTATTTGCACGTGCCATCTAAGGGGATCGTCGGGAACTTATAATCGCCCTTTCTCTGAATGTTAACTTCTTAAACGTTGGTTATAAAGAATACTAAGAAAATAGGAGGAAGTGCGATTACAATGATGAGATGAGGAATTAAAATCGGTGAAGTCTGTGCTGTCGACCCATCTTTAGGTAATAAAATGACGTTCAAAAAATGACACCAAACTTCGTAAAATGGCTACTGAATGAAGATAGGTTCGTTTTTGGATCGTGCATGAAACACTTACGGCTGCAATAATAGCGACCGATTATTTACATCATCGTGTTAAGATGACCAGAAATGAATTTTTTGCTGAAAGACACTAAAAAATCAGATGTGGACAAGGAATAAATTAATTAATAAAAAGAATTTAAAGTAAATATTCACAATAACTTAATTTAACTCGTCAGTATGTTAGCATACGACACCATCTTGTATTCTTCATTTATAGAATTCCACACATACGATAATCTAATTTAACAAAGAATATTTGTAGGTCGAAGACAAAGTAGTGGAAAGGTTATGTTGGCAATGCTACAAAACAAAAATGGCAACACATATTCGAAATACAAAAACATACAGAATACAGTGGTGTGCATAAGTGTGTTTTGAGAAATGCATAGTGCTGTAGAACATCTAAAAAGTAGACAAAAGTTATCAGTATCTAACACAGAAAAACAATGTTGTTCTATCATACGGCATTTCCCGATGTAAACGAGAAATCAGCCGAAAAATCACCGTAAGTACAAACCAACCTATTCTTAACGAACTGTTTTTAGATATAAAAAGCAAATCAAAATGAACATAAACTTAATTACAAACCACTGATGATGCTTAGCGTTGCAGCTGGAAGCGTGAAATGAAATCACTGTCGCCGAGATACGCAAAGTTTAAACCGGAGAATGACATCTCAAAGAGCTCCCAAGAATGCGATGTCAAGCTGTAGAAAAACTGTCATTTTACAGTTCCACGCAAAATTCAGATTTTCAAGTAACATCGTTTGCATTCCTCTCATTTATAATCCATCCAAAAGGTCAAGAAAGAGAAAAATCAAGCTTTTTAGCTGCATCACTTGTGATGAAATTTCTTCCCCCTTTAATCTCGTTTTACATGTAAAATGTAAGTTCATGCTTCGTCTTCTTGCTAAGGTTTCCCACTGAAAAACGTTTCTTGGAATGGCTCTTGTGGAGACGTACAACGAAATCGAGAGCACGCGTTCACAGTGTCTAAATACTTGGGATCTTTTAGTGACAAATGAAGGTACAGTGACATAAACGCTATTGCGCTTTTCAAGTAAGTTACATTAAAACTAACGATGTTGTGTAAGTCGTCAAAGCGATCCGACTGAACGACTTTGAAAGTACATGTGAAGTTCTATGTATCCTACGTTGCCACTTCCACACTTTGTTAGTGCTGTAAACATTTCTGACCAACCGTAAGAATCTAAAATTGTTATTTCTTCCTTCAGAACTATGTAGGATTAATTCTTGGAACGCATAGTTTCATGTCGTAAGAAATATTTATTTATTCGGTTATTTCATTACATTGAGATTCTTCTTTTCGCTCAGGTAAGAGATGTTACAATTTACTGTCGGCATAGATATTTTTACCTGATGGTTAAGGAATATGCTTTACAGTGTACAGATTATTTATATTATAATAACTATATTACTTCTTAAGTGTAATGCTATCAAAAACTACAAACAGTAGAAGAGGGAATAAAAAACGATGAACAGAAAATCACAATCAGCAACATTACTGAAATTGCAAATTATGTTCTATAGTCATTCAGTGATAAGGAAAGACAGTTACCATTATTTATAAAGATGGAAATTCTCTGAAGTTACAGGGAAAGTTTTTATTTTTATTTAATTGCATTTAAGCAACATCATTCATACTTCTAACATTAAACTCACAAGAAGAAAATTTGTGTAGACGTTATTTGGTTTCTTTTTTCAATTCTATTTCAAAATCTAACAGACCATGGGGGTTAAATTTGTGGATTTTCTTGGTAAGGGAATTTACAGATGACTATTGTTCTAAATATTTCTTACATACCTTACAGAAATAAAAGTTAGATGACCTAAATCGTGGTCATGAGTATAGATTGCTGGTTATTTTTCTCCTTATTTGTCGTTCTGTTTATTAAAACTCCACAATAAGGATATTCATCTGACTTTTCTATGTAACTGTTTTTTAAAAATAGTCGCACTCAAGTTGGTACACGTATTTTTATAGGCTTTGGCATTGATATTTCACTGAAAGTGATTCTGCTGTTAGAATGCAAAATATAATGGGAGATTCTCTACCAGGGATAATTTTTTACAAATTGTTGTCTTGCTTTTACCTAACAAATATTTCAACAATATAGAACTAAATTCTCAGACAGTCAGTATTTTTGTGCTGCATTCGATTTTCCTGTAAATTAATCCTATTTAAAACGGATAACCTTAACTGAGTTCTTCAATATTTAATTTAAATTAGGATCGCGATGAAAATAACGTTAAACTCTCTTTCTTCACATCAAAATATCAAACTGAGGCAAAAAGATAACCAGAAGCCTACACTGTTTAAGAAATCTAGGATAAAAATATTCATGGTTGCCGTCTAGTGAATAAAAATTCGTCTTTGCTACTTTAAATTAAAAAAATAGAAACACATTTATTTTTGATCGCCTGCTATACGTATTTCACCTACAGATGCGGTGTAGCATTTGTAGCGATAAAGTACGAGGGGCGTTCAGAAAGTAAGCTCCGATTGGTCGCGAAATGGAAACGACTATGAAAATCCGATAAAGCTTTGCACAGATGTGTTGGGTAGTGTCTCTAGTATAACCCCAGTTAGCATCACGTCGCTCTTCTCATTTCTGAGCTCGCAGTGAGTGCGTAAAGATGTCTAGAAAATAGTGTCTGCCGCCAAGTACGAGGGCCTGGCGAGAAATTTCGCCTGAAGCTATGCAGCTAACATTACATAACTGTCGTGCTGTTTCTTCTTCAAGACAATTCTCAGCCGCATTCTGCGGGGGCAATGAAGATGCTCCTGCATCGTTTTCAAATGGAAATGTGAGATTACCCACAATACAGTCCGCAATTGTCTCCCCCTGAGTTTCATCTCTGGTCACATGAACCGCTGTCTTTGAAGACAACATTTTGACACAGACAACGAGGTGTAGGCCAGCGTGGAGAATTGGCGGAAAGCACTGGCGGCTGCCTTCTATGATGAGGCTATTGAAAAGTTGGTACAACGCTATGACAAAAGTCTAAGTCAGAACGGCGACTACGTAGAGAAGTAGCTGAAAGGTGTAGCTAATTGTTACAAGTAAAACATTTCTGATGTTCACTGTGGTTTCAATTTGGCAATCAATCGGAGCTTACTTTCTGAACAGGCCTCGTAATTCTATAGCCACTCTACCTACTGCCTCTGCGTCGACACAGCCCAATGAAATAACATAACAAAAATTATTTGTAATCGAAGACGCCCTAGCAAATATACTTACTCTTCCATTTTCTGATACTACCACGAAGTTACTAGTGTCACTGCTCTAATGCCCTTCCCCACGCTCTTATTTTCAATAGGCCAGTCACACATATTTATTCCGAAGCATATTACAATAACGATAACAAAGAGTTAAACTGACAGTAATGACGCATCACAAAATGTTTTGTTTAATGTGGAAATAGTGCCTTCTTAGAAAAAAATTCAAGCCCGACTTCGATTAAGAAAAGTCCACTGTACCACAACACATTGTGAATTTCTTCACACTAAAACTACAGACATAATGAAATGAAATGATCGTATGGCATTGCCCGCCGTGAGGCCCCATCCGGGGAAATTAGACCACCGAGTGCAAGTCTTATTGCAGTCGACACCACATTGGGCGACTCGTGTGCCGGTGATGAGGATGAAATGATCATGAGGACAACACAACTCCCAGTCCACGAGCGGAGAAAATCTCCTACCCGGCCGGGAGTCGAAACCCGGCCCGCTGCATGGCAGGCAAGCACGCAGCCACTCAGTTACGCAGGCAGACAGGCGTACTGTAAAAGCGTCCCTAATGATTAGACCGAACATAGTGTCGAAATGGGTGTAGTTTCTTTCCAGTTGCATCGAAATACACGCTTCAACACGTCTGCATCTCAAGAGCATTTCTGATCAAGTGCGGAAGCTTCAAACATTACACCCACCATGCGAGCAATACGAACAAAAACTATAATTCATAAAAACATTTCAGCACGCAAAAAATATTTTCACTACTGTCTACAACTCCGTCAGTTGTTCTTGATGACTGTCGATACTCAATATGTAGCGAAACTAAAGAATAAGCATACAAATGCCAAAAAATAGTAAGTTATAACACTTGTGGAACTACAGGATCCTCACAACTTGAGGCTCGATCTGTCTAATTAGATGCCTAATTGCTGTACACAAATTAATGGGTTCAGTAGCTCCCCTCTCAACTTAACGTAGAAGTTGCAGTTTGGCATACATTACTGCAAAAATGCTACGAATATTCGCCTCTTTAATGAATACACTACTCTCTTGACGTTGGTCGATAGGTGACTCTAAATCTAGGCAAACTGAACAATGCTTCGACGCTATTACAATAATATACTTTATTATTATGTCCATTGAATAAGCTTGAATTGAGACCATTTTTTTAAATTTAATAAATGACAAGAACTCCATTATACAATACAAGGCTGTACCAGTTATTTTATTTTTGCTTCATAAAACCTACTCAGTGGTGTGTTCCCCAGTTGCTATTTCTACTCATTCTGGAATGTTATACAACAGTATAATATGTGTTATTATAGGTGTCCGTAGGGGGCTGGGGAGAGGGGTGGGGGTGTAAAACGGAGGGCTTGTACCCCTCCCCCTCTGAAATCTCGCGTGCAGATTTTGTACATATCACATAATTTTCATACACTTATAGAAGTGATTTCCCGTGATTCTTCTACACATTTCGTTTAGCCAATTGTAGCTTTACTCAGCTGACCGCAGTGGCAGAATACCATGTTGTTAGCAATTACTGTATAACTTTTGATCGTAAGATAAATTTAGAATCTTGCAACTCCCCACCACGTGGGAAAATTTCTGTGGACAGCATCATGTATTATACTCAACATGTTCTGTGTCTTAGAATGTCTTAAATGTCTACGATATACGGAGAAGCACACGTTGAGTGTAAGACAATCTATAAGCAGTAGATCATTTCAGAATGAGTAAGCATTTCAATTGCTTGAGAGTCAAGTTATATCGAACATGTCTTGTTATACCCAACATCTTCTATATCTTACAAAGTCTTGAGTGTCTACATCATAAGACAGAGGACGTACTGAGTGTAACACAAGCTATACTGCAGTAGACCATTTCAGTGGCAGAAAATTCAATCGGATAGGTTTTATTCCTGTAGATAATGTGAAATATACTGAAATATAGACTGGAAAAGGTAACGACTGAATAACTAATGCAACTGCGTATTGTATAAAGCAGTTCTTAACGTTCCTAAAAGCAGTTCAACACCGCATACACAGAGAAAAGGATCCGATAAATATTCTGGTCTAGCATTGCTGCTCTGGAGTTGTGGTGGCTGCTTTTCCCACCAAATACCGCCTCCTTCTTAGGTGACCAGCCGTCTGAGCTTCAATCAATGCCAGGAAATTCCATTCCAAATGCTAATCAGATAAGGAACAAATAACAACATTTATATTCCTCACTGATTCTAACTATTTATAATAATCAATATTTTGGACCGACAGTTGGATGTGTTTTACTTCAGGCGGGAATTACTTACACTGTAAGTTTCCCTCCCAAAAATGTTTCGTTAAAATCGTAGGGCGTTATAACATTAAATTATGCAACTGTCTATCTTCGACAACTGTATGCACAGCCTAGTGCTTGCGACACTCTAGGACTTCTAAGGGGTTGTTGTTGGACTGGGCTGGGTGGGGGAGGGAGTGGGGAAAATGTTTTTGATGTAGGAATGCGACAAATGAAGTATTGAGCACTGTGACTATGAAGGCTATAAAACAAACAAAGAGCATGGTAAACACACCTTCGGACAGAATTTAATCTAAATAGTTTTCTAAAGGGGGAGGCGCAGCAATCACATTCTTATACATCGGTAAAGGGAAGAATATCACGGTCAGGGGAAGATCAAGGTGCTGGAAGTCATAGTAATCGAAGATGGGCGGGACTAATCATTCGACTCACAAATGCCGTATTTCACTTAATTTTAAGTGACCCTTTGGCGTTACCCAAGACGTTTCAACATCTGAAATGATATTTCTGTACCATTTCAAACGACATGTAGGAGAGATTGGCGCAGATGTGAACTGATAAACGGTTAATAACCCAGGAGAATTCTTGCGATTTAGTAGTGTTAAAAACTTTGAGCCAAGTTCTTAGTCCAGTCGTAAATAGACTGGAAGTTTTTGTTTGTTGGGTTAAATTTTCTGGCAGATGATTTTTGCAGTGTTAGAGTTGCTATAATACACAAGGAACGCTAATTCCTAATGTTATGTTTCATCAGTGTTCCCTTTATTATAAATGGTTGACGCAGCCTTAGATACTATTTACACTATATAGGGTGGTCCATTGATCGTGACCGGGCCAAATATCTCACGAAATAAGCGTCAAACGAAAAAACTACAAACGAAACTTGTCTAGCTTGAAAGGGGAAACCAGATGGGGCTATGGTTTTTTAAAATAGGAAACCCCATTTTTATTACATATTCGTGTAGTACGTAAAGAAATATGAATCTTTTAGTTGGATCACATTTTTCGCTTTGTGATAGATGACGCTGTAATAGTCACAAACATATGGCTCACAATTTTGGACGAACAGTTGGTAAGAGGTACGTTTTTTAAATTAAAATACAGATCGTAGGAACGTTTGAACATTTTATTTCAGTTGTTCCAATGTGATACATGTACCTTTGTGAACTTATCATTTCTGAGAGCACATGCTGTTACAACATGATTACATGTAAATACCACATTAATGCAATAAATGCTCAAAATGATGTCCGTCAACCTCAATGCATTTGGCAATACGTGTAACAACATTTATCTCAACAGCGAGCAGTTCGCCTTCCGTAATGTTTAGACATGCATTGACAATGCGCTGACGCATACTGTCAGACGTTGTCGGTGGATCATGATAGCATATATCCCTCAACTTTCCCCACAGAAAGAAATCCGGGGACGTCAGATCCGGTGAACTTGCGGGCCATAGTATGGTGCTTCGACGACCAATCCATCTGTCATGAAATATGCTATTTAATACCGCTTCAACCGCACGCGAGCTATGTGCCGGACATCCATCATGTTGGAAGTACATCGCCATTCTGTCATGCAGTGAAACATCTTGTAGTAACATCGGAATTACGTAGGAAATCAGCGTACATTGTCCCATTTAGACTGCCATCGTTAAAATGGGGGTCAATTATCCTTCTTCCCAGAATGCCGCACCATACATTAACCCGCCAAGGTCGCTGATGTTCCACTTGTCGCAGCCATCGTGGATTTTCCGTGGTCCAATAGTGCATATTATGCCGGTTTACGTTACCGCTGTCGGTGAATGCCGCCTCGTCACCAAATAGAACGCGTGCAAAAAATCTGTCATCGTCCCGTAATTTCTCTTGTGCCCAGTGGCAGAACTGTACGTGACGTTCAAAGTCGTCGCCATGCAATTCCTGGTGCATAGAAATATGGTACGTGTGCAATAGATGTTGATGTTGCACTCTCAACACCGACGTTTTTGAGGTTCCCGATTCTCGCGCAATTTGTCTGATACTGATGTGCGGATTCGCCGCGACAGCAGCTAAAATACTTACTTGGGCATCATCATTTGTTGCAGGTCGTGGTTGACGTTTCACATGTGGCTGAACTCTTCCTGTTTCCTTAAATAATGTAACTATCCGACGAACGGTCCGGACACTTGGATGATGTCGTCCAGGATACCGAGCAGCATACATAGCACACGCCAGTTGAGCATTTTGATCACAACAGCCATACATCAATACGACATCGACCTATTCCGCAATTGGTAAACGGTCCATTTTAACACGGCTAATGTATCACGGAGCAAATACCGTCCGCACGAGATACCACGTACTTATACGTTTGTGACTATTACAGCGCCATCTATCACAAAGCGAAAAGGTGGTTCAACTAAATTGTTCATATTTCTTTACGTACTACACGAATATGTAATAAAAAATAGGTGTTCATATTTAAAAAAAAAACGCGATATCCGTTTGAGCTATGGCAGCGCCATCTGGCGGGCCAACCGTAGCGCCATCTGGTTTCCCCCTTCAATCTAGACGAGTTTTGTTCTTTGTAGTTTCTCCGTTTGATGGTTATTTCGTGAGATATTTGGCCCGTTCACTATCAATGGACCACCCTGTATATGGGCCAGAAAGTTATCATCTTTGCAGGTAATATGTCGAAATCAGCCTTACACAAATCGAGAAGAATCGAAATAGTAGCCTTTAGTTGATCAGTTTCCAGTTTCATGTAGTCGGTCACTCCGATAACGTCCGAAAATGTGATTTGATATTTGTGAAAAACATAAGGAATCCACATCGAATAGATAACCCTTTTTTAAGCATTCATTTAAACGATCATACGCTGAAATCATGTGTCATTGACAGTACTAGAATTTATTGTTTTGTTAGAGGTGACTTAAGGGGGATCTGGACGAATGCGTTTAAGTACGCAGAGAATTCATCGATATTCTAAAACCTCATGTGAAATCTAATAGAACGATGAAGGCCCCATACCCAGAGAAATGTAGAACCTATTAATGAATCGATAGCGACAATATGAAAAATCGTCCTTTCATACGATATTGTACGAAGCAGAGTAATGGACGAAGATCTGAAAATGTGATGGGTGAAACTAGTCAGTTGAAGGAATTGTATGTAGCTTTATAACTGTTAAAATGTTTTTGTGTAAACGTGTAATGAGTCGATCTGGACCCTTGACAACTGTCAGGCTTGCTTTTTCTCCTGTATAAACGAAACATCTATAGGGATGTGGTATATCATGTATCCATAGAAGTTGATAACTGCTTTGCTCACTACGTCTTTAACTTAAGGACGGTTACGTCAAACATGCCCCCATGTCACGACAGGGACTTCCACGAAAAATACAGCTTATGGAGAAGACATGCAACACGCAAAATCTCACGGAAAGCTGTAAACATTGAAATAAGAGATAAACGTCCTGAGAACCCAATACAGGGAAAAATTTTCAAATATTCTGGATGGCATTTGAATAAAAAGCTAAGCTGCATAAATATACTTAAAATTTAATACACCCGTAAAATGAAAATACACTCCTGGTAATGGAAAAAAGAACACATTGACACCGGTGTGTCAGACCCACCATACTTGCTCCGGACACTGCGAGAGGGCTGTACAAGCAATGATCACACGCACGGCACAGCGGACACACCAGGAACCGCGGTGTTGGCCGTCGAATGGCGCTAGCTGCGCAGCATTTGTGCACCGGCGCCGTCAGTGTCAGCCAGTTTGCCGTGGCATACGGAGCTCCATCGCAGTCTTTAACACTGGTAGCATGCCGCGACAGCGTGGACGTGAACCGTATGTGCAGTTGACGGACTTTGAGCGAGGGCGTATAGTGGGCATGCGGGAGGCCGGGTGGACGTACCGCCGAATTGCTCAACACGTGGGGCGTGAGGTCTCCACAGTACATCGATGTAGTCGCCAGTGGTCGGCGGAAGGTGCACGTGCCCGTCGACCTGGGACCGGACCGCAGCGACGCACGGATGCACGCCAAGACCGTAGGATCCTACGCAGTGCCGTAGGGGACCGCACCGCCACTTCCCAGCAAATTAGGGACACTGTTGCTCCTGGGGTATCGGCGAGGACCATTCGCAACCGTCTCCATGAAGCTGGGCTACGGTCCCGCACACCGTTAGGCCGTCTTCCGCTCACGCCCCAACATCGTGCAGCCCGCCTCCAGTGGTGTCGCGACAGGCGTGAATGGAGGGACGAATGGAGACGTGTCGTCTTCAGCGATGAGAGTCGCTTCTGCCTTGGTGCCAATGATGGTCGTATGCGTGTTTGGCGCCGTGCAGGTGAGCGCCACAATCAGGACTGCAAACGACCGAGGCACACAGGGCCAACACCCGGCATCATGGTGTAGGGAGCGATCTCCTACACTGGCCGTACACCACTGGTGATCGTCGAGGGGACACTGAATAGTGCACGGTACATCAAAACCGTCATCGAACCCATCGTTCTACCATTCCTAGACCGGCAAGGGAACTTGCTGTTCCAACAGGACAATGCACGTCCGCATGTATCCCGTGCCACCCAACGCGCTCTAGAAGGTGTAAGTCAACTACCCTGGCCAGCAAGATCTCCGGATCTGTCCCTCATTGAGCATGTTTGGGACTGGATGAAGCGTCGTCTCACACGGTCTGCACGTCCAGCACGAACGCTGGTCCAATTGAGGCGCCAGGTGGAAATGGCATGGCAAGCCGTTCCACAGGACTACATCCAGCATCTCTACGATCGTCTCCATGGGAGAATAGCAGCCTGCATTGCTGCGAAAGGTGGATATACACTGTACTAGTGCCGACATTGTGCATGCTCTGTTGCCTGTGTCTATGTGCCTGTGGTTCTGTCAGTGTGATCATGTGATGTATCTGACCCCAGGAATGTGTCAATAAAGTTTCCCCTTCCTGGGACAATGAATTCACGGTGTTCTTATTTCAATTTCCAGGAGTGTAGAAAACAATAGAGTTTCATTGAGCATCTTATCACTTCTGGAGGTATACATACAGCTTGATTGACTCATTTGTTACTGTTATTCGCTGTAGTTTTATCTATGTTGCTGGTTGCAATAATCTAGTTAGGATTTATTTTGGATTCTAAAGACTGCTGCAATAATTTGGGAGTTTAAGGATAACTAGCTATTGGTTGCCTATGTTGAAGTATGTCTGTACGTGAGTGCGTGAAACTGAAAATCTGTTTACAATTTAGCAGACTAAGTAAAAAGAGGTTTTGATACACGAATTGCAATAGGCAATAAATATCAGAAAAATGACTCTGTTGTTTTCTTCCCCTACAATTTTTACCCTCTACAGTTCCCTCTAGTAGAATGGAAGGTATTTCCCGATGTCTTAACACATGTACTATCATCCTGTCCCTCCTTCTTGTCAATATCCTCCATATTTTTTACCTCGTCGATTCTGCGGAGAAAACTCCTCATTCCTTACCTTATGAGTCTATCTAATTTTCATCGTCCTTCTATACCACCATATGCTTCGATTCTTCTCTTTTACGATTTTCCTGCACACCTCGGTTTACTTCCATACAACGCTGTACCCCAAATGTACTTTCTCACAAGTTACTTTCTCAAATTAAGGACGATGTTTGACGATAGCAGACTCCTTTTGGACAGGAATTCTCTCTGTGCCCTTGGTAATCTGTATTTAATGTCCTTCTTGCTCCATCCGTCATGTATCATTTAGTCTCCAAGGTAAATGAACTACCTCCTTTCATATACATCGTGGTTCCTAATTTTGATGTTAATTTTTCCGATTTCCTCATTTCGGCCACTCCTCATTGTATTTCATCTCTCTGCCGTTCACGCTCACTTCTGTATTCAAAACACCGTTCATTCTATTGAGTTGGTTCTGCAATTCTTCTTCGCATTCACTGAGAATAGCAGTGTCATCTGTAACGTGATCACTGACATCATTCTACTCTGAGTTTTAATCCCACTCTTTAGCATTTCTTTTATTTCATCATTGCTTCTTCGATGTATAGACTCAACAGTTGGGGCGTACAAATGCAGCCCAGTATCACTTCATTTTTAACCCATTCTTGCCCTTCCATTCTTATTATTACCTCCTGATTTTTGTACATTTTCTATATTACTCATCTTTCTCTATAGTTTATACTGCTTTCTTAAATTTCAAATATCAGGTCCGCTTTTACACTCTCGATGATTTTCTCCACGTCGACTAATCTCATGAACGTGTCGTCTTATTAGTTAAGCCTTTTCTCTATCAGCAAGCGCAGAGCCCGCTCCCTGTTGTTGTTACCTTTCCTAAAGCTAAACTCATCGTATAACAGATCCTCGATTTTTTCTCTTTATTCTGTATATTATTGCTGTTAGCAACTGTGATGCTTGAGCCTTGAAGCTGATAGTAAGATACATTTTGCACTCATCTGTCCTTGCCAACTTCTTGATTATAAAGATGATATTTTGCGGAAGTTATATGGTAAGTCTCCAGTCTCACAAATTCTGTACACCAACTTGAATAGTCGTTTGGTTGCCAACTCCTGAAATAATTTAAGAAATTCCTGATATTAATTATGACTTCTACCTTATTTGATCGGAAGTCTTTCTAAGCTCTATTGCTAGATCATCTACGTCTTCCATATCTAAAAGCATTTCTTGTTTTATCACGTTATAGGACTTCGTCCCCCTCGCAGAGGCCTTCAATGCACTATTTCCACTCGTCAGCTCTATCCTCTGCTATTGCGCTGTCAATTTTTAAATCTTTTAATTTCACCGAAATTTGTTCTGACTTTTATATATCCTGAACCTCTCTTTCTGACTATGTTTTTGAATTTCTCTAGATTTTACTTATTATTTAATTTTAAGTGATTTATGTTGCTGTATTCCCGTCTCTTCCTGAGCATTTTTGTACTTCCTTCGTTCTCCTATCAAATGAAGTATTACCCAAGCTTTCTTCGCAGTCTCATACCTTGTACCTATATTTGTCCGTCCTACTTCTGTTATGACTCTTTTTAGATACATACTTTCCTCTGGAACTGGAATTCCTACTGTGATACTCCTTATAATAGTATATACAGCATTACGTAACTTCAAATGCACATCATCATTCCTAAGTGCTTCAGTATCCCACTTCTGTTTGACTGGACGACTCTCTTAAACTTGTTAACTCTTGAAACTTCCTGGCAGATTAAAACTGTGTGCCGGACCGAGACTCGAACGCGGGACCTTTGCCTTTCGCGGGCAAGTGTTTTCCCTGCTAAGCTACCCAAGCACGACTCACGCCCCGTCCTCAGATCTTTACTTCTGCCAGTATCTCGTCTCCTACCTTCCAAACTTTACAGAAGCTCTCCTGCGAACCCTGCAGAACTAGCACTCCTGAAAGAAAGGTTATTGCGGAGACATGGCTTAGCCACAGCCTGGGGGATGGTTCCAGAATGAGATTTTCACTCTGCAGCGCACACTCCACTGCAGAGTGAAAATCTCATTCTTGTTAACTCGTCATAATTACTAAATTATGATCTGAATTTGCATCTGTTCTCGGGTATTCCTTACCATCTGATTTCGGAATCTCTGTCTCACTATGATGTAATACAGCTAGAATCATCCCTTGTATGAGTGACATTTCTGAGTATACCTCCAGCTCTTGCAATTTTAAAACTGTGTATTCACTATTACTAGCTCAAAATTTATTGCAGAACTCATTTCCTCTCTTATTCGTACAATCGCAGCCATTTTCATTCATATCTCTGTCTTATATACCTTCCCTACTACCGCGTTCCAATCATCCAAGATTATAAGAATTTCATCTCCTTTTATTTTTAGAATTACCCGTTCAATATCTTCATATACCTCCTATATCTCTTCATCATCTGCTTTAGATTTTGACTTGTACACTTGAAAAGAAAATTGAATAAGTTTGGCTTTAGGAAAGGTAAAGGCTCCAGAGGATCAATTCTGACGTTGTGGATGTTAATGCAAGCAGGACTAAAAAAAAACCAAGACACATTCATAGAGTTCGACAATGGAAAATGGTGCAAGATGTTCGAAATTCTCAGGAAAATAGAGGTAAACTATAGGGAGAGACAAGTAATAAGCAATATGAACAAAAGCCAAGAGGGAATAATAGGAGTGGTGGACCACGAACGAATCTCTCGGATTAAAAAGGCTATAAGACAGGGATGTAGCCTTTCGCCCCTACTGTTCAATCTATGCATCGAAGAAGCAACGATGGAAATAGAAGAAAGGTTCGGGAGTGAAATTAAAATTAAAGGTGAAATCATTTCAATGATACGATTCGCTTATGACATTGCTATCCTGAGTGAAAGTGAAGAAGAATTACAGGATCTGCTGAATAGAATGAACAGTCTAATGAGTAAAGAATATGGACTGAGAGTAATTTGAAGAAAGATGGAAGTAATGAGAAGTATCAAAAATGAGAAGAGCTAGAAACTTAACATCAGGATTTATGATCACGAAGTAGATGATGTTAAGGAATTCTACTACCCAGGTAGCAAAGTAATCAATGTTGGACGGAGCAGGGAGGACATCAAAAGCAGACTAGCACTGGCAAAAAGGGATTTCCTGACCGAGAGAAGTCCACTAGCATTAAACACAGGCCTTTATTTGAGGGATAAATTTCTGAGGTTGTAAGTTTGGAGCACAGCATTGTATGGTCGAGAAACATGGACTGTGGGAAAACCGGAACAGAAGAGAATCGAAATATTTGAGATGTGGTGCTACGGACGAATGTTGAAAATTAGACAGACTGATAAAGTAAGGGATGAGAAGATTCTGCGCAGTATCGAAGAGGAAGGAATATGTGGAAAACACTGAGAAGGAGAAGGGACAGGATGATTCAATCTCTGATGTTTTAACAGATGTCCTGTCATCCTGTCCCTTCTCCTTGTAAGTGTTTTCCATGGTACTAGAGGGAGCCCCAGAGGACAAAAACTGTAGAGGAAGTCAGAGATTGGAATACATCCAGAAAATAAATTGAGGACGTAGTGATACTCTGAGATGCAGAGGTTGGCGCTGGAGGGGAATTCGTGGCTGGCCGCATCAAACCAGTCAGAAAACTGATGACTCAAAAAAAAAAAAAAAAAAAAAAAAATACACTTGATTTATTGTTGTTCGTGGTGGCTTCCTATTGATTCTGATTAGAGTTACCTTATCACTGAATCACTGAACTGTTCCCAATAACTCTCTCTCAGTCCTGCCTTAATGCTGAAGACGAATCCCACTCCCCTTACACCATTTATTGCTGCTGTTGATATTACCCTATATCCGTTTACCCAGAAATGCTTATACACTATTCGCTTACCATTAGTATATAAAGCCTGAGCCGTTCGCTGCATTCCACTTTTCAGATCTTCTAGCCTCCATACCACATTCATATTCTTCACATTTCACCATACGACTCATTGAATGTTACTCTTTCATTGCTTATTCCATATTTTTATCACAGTCGTCTCCCTCATAGCAGGCAGCAACTGGAGACCCGAATAGGGGAGTAATCTGGAATCTTTTCTTATCATGATACTTTTCCAATTACAGGCCACGTGTCCTGTTGATACACGTTATGAGTAGTGGTTTCAATTAGTTGGCTTCTGCATCACCATGCCGTCAATCGTTGCTCCCTCTTCCACATTCTACTGCAGTTTCTCACCCCAAGGTTGAAAGTCTGTCGTGAAATTCGGCCCCTCCTCCGGCAATTTGAAAATGTTGAGTGAAGCGAAGCTGGAGGACTTGGACTGATAGTGCCGTGGAAGTTATTCTCGATGTCTTATCACATGAGCCATCATCCTGTCCCTTTTACTTGTTAGTGTTTTCAGTTTCTTCGTTTCTTCCCCGATTGTGAGGAGAACCTTCTCATCCCTTATCAGTCCATGTAACTTTCGATATTCTTCTGTTTCGGTTTACATCCAGACCTGACTCATTATCACACAATGCTGTGCTCTAGCCATACATTCTCAGAATAATCTTTCTCAATTTAAGGCCTGTATTTAGCAACTGTAGACTTCTCTTGGGTAGTTTAACGAAATCGCTGTTATTTTCGTTAAAGAATAATTATCAATTATTATTGCTTTTAGTTACTTAATTTGCCTCTCTTTAACTGTATTCTGTAAGTACGAACTTTGTTGTAGAACCTCTCTCTTATTTACGTGTGGTAATAAAGAAATTCACTTTCAAAAGAATTACGTACATTTAAGAATTACGTGAACTCATATTAACTGATTAAGCATATTTAGTTGAGAATTAAATCCTTTACATAATCCGGCCTTGGCACACATTTTCTAAGTGCAGTGGTTTTTTTTAAAATATTTACTGAATTCTATCCCGGCGTTAGCTATGGAACACAAGATTATCTCTATTAGCAGAAAATGGTTAATTATTGCCAAGCCGACATTTAATTATCACTAATCAAACCTACTTCGCTATACATTTAAGTTATATGCAAGAACAAAAATTGTTAAATTTCAATGTTAACTAACATTAACTATCCGCCTACGAATGCACAAACGTATAATTAGTTTAAAAATTCATCAGTCTCAGGATCACTGTAAAAGAAGAACAATTTCTTAATTCACTGTTAATTTTTATCTGTCTGTTCCCGATTTACGGGTTTGGTTGATTTTTCCTTTAGCGGAACAATTTTTTAAATGTGCCGCCGCTGCAAATCGATCGGTCGCGGCACAGCCCAGCAACACCGCTAAAAATGCTGAAAATTCTTTAAAGAAATTTTATAGATGACATTGGCAAGCTAATTTACATTAATAATACTACACACTTCTGATAAATTCTGATATATTTAGATCAAACAATAATTGAACTCACATTAATTTGTAACGCCTCCTCTAATGGCGGCTAAATCTAGACAGAGACAAAAGAAGTCTACCCATTCATTAATCGGTTCGACACAGCTTCCTCTCGCATTCAGCTCTACACAGAGAAGACCAAAGAATACGCTGTACATGGTTCTTTTATACTACTGCTGACTATTAACATTTCTTTGTAATTTGAGAATATTATTCTCCTCTGGCTAAATTTCACATCTCTGTTATCGGAGATACTGACACATTTCACAACCACATAATAAATATAGAAAAATTACTATCCTAAATACAGAGAGAATATTACTACAAAAAATATTACGATAATAACAAATGTATTTTACACAAAATTCATTAATATTTTTTGTTCAATAATTACGGTATATACAACTTGCTCAGAGCGGCGTATATGGTACAAATAAACTCTTGTTCATTAATAGCGTGAGTTTACCAGGGAACGTTACATTGCCCCCTGGCAGCATTTGGCAAAGAGTTTCTATACTTTGACACAATGGTGCCAGTAACGTTCTTTACAATTCTGTCTTTTTTATGGAATGGCTCTTTTAATTAGTCCCAGGGTTATATATGTTCATGGCTCCCCCATTTGGGCGAAGGCAGACAGGAAACCTGGGCAAAACTGTGCCGGAGCCCAGCCATCCCAGTTGGTTCATGATTAATATTGTCTCTTTAACAGTCATACATTTAAATTAATTTAGCAGTTTGTCACCAACGGTTACACAATATCACCGTCACATACAGTTCAACGAAAGTTTTCTTTCACTTAGCACAGGATCATTTTTCATAATGTTTCCACTACCTACGTGTTACAAATTCATCTCTTGTACTTGTTAGTGTTCATTTTCTCTTATCAGTTTACGGACATACATAATAAATGTTCAATGTTTAACAAAATGGAGTCATTGACATGTTTTGCAGTTTATGTAAATATTTTGGAAAAAAGTCAATAATGCTGTAGTTGGTGAGCGGTGCGGAGTGATTGTTGAGCGGCGCTCGGCGCGGCGCGTTGGCTCCGTGTAGGTCACCGCCCCCGGTGTTGACAGCTACGGCGCGGAGAGGCGTGTGGCTGTCTGGTCTGCTACGGGCTGCTGCGGCCGCTGCATGGCTGATGTAGCCGGATGCGCGTTGTATATCAGCTCGCCCGTGTGACGTCTTCTTGTAGTGCTCCAGCAAACATGCAACAAGTTCACAAACAGTGTACTATCCTTATGAGCATTTTTCCTGCTGTGGGAAAAAAACGCACACAGTTATTGGCAGTTATTATTCAGTAGGCCTTCACTAGTCTGGTTTGCACAATGTTTCGTTGTCACAGTAACACGTTTTATGGGCACCCAATATTTTTCACCATGTCATGACTTGTCATTAGTCACACGCAAGTTTTCACCTTAGGACAAAATGTATCCCTGTAGTCAATGCGCTTTCCTAGCGTCCCTTGACACACAAAGAATTAAAGTTTGACACTAACTTGGTCCACCGTCCGTTATCGGCTCACTGTTCGTGTCGTGCTAGTTCCTTGTCCACTTGCACACACGGCGATGATACAGTTTTTTAGTACTTGTACAAAACAACTTCGTGACGTATTGCTGCAGGTTTAACAGTCACTGTCTGTCTCTGCCACACAATACTGCACTTATGTTTAAGTTCCTTTATTTTTATTTACAATGTCCGTCGTGCAATTTTTTTGTAACAGCACATTCTAACTCTTTACCAAGGTGTGTGATATTTGCGTACATGGTAACAAATATTAAAATTTCGCATTAGTTTGCCCAAAAATCATCTATATTCGTGTTCGAGTAGATTTTATTTGTGCATTCCAGCCGGATTCAGGCATATTGTTCAATAACTCCTTTGAAATTATGTCTTACTTCACTTTTAAGGTCCTACTTAACTACAGTGTAGTCTCTGTAGGCTAAAATTGACTTGGACTGTATCAAGCTAGCTCCCTTTTTTTTTTTTTTTTTTTTTTACTGATTAAATCTGCACATGCTTCAATTGAAGCTTCTTTGTGCGTAACTTTGCGCTACTTAAAATTGCAATAAGTTTGCCTCCCATGGTGCCCTCGGGTCACTACTGGGTGCATTATTCTCTCTGATAACATTGGTTTGATAATAAAGTTCTCAGGGCCTTATATGATTGATATTGTTCTGGGTTCGAATCTGTCAATCTGACAGCTACACATATATACATATATACACATATATAATAAAAAGATTGTACAAGAAATATTTCAAGTTTGACACACATATAGAATATTATGCAGTACACAAACTAATCATTACTAAAATGTTCCTCCTGACTGATCTCTATCACAATTTAACACTATAAATAATTGCACTAATCAGGTTATCTGTGCAGACATTTAGAGCATGTTTGAGCTAACATTAATTGAAATAAGACATAACACAAATATTCATAAACAAAAAAAGAAAGTCAATCATATTCTTATAACTAAATACTTCTACACTAGTACATTATCCCAATAGATAACACATCATTAATGTTCATTCATTTACAAAAGAATGGTGTCCACATAGGACTATTAGTCTTTTACTGTAGGAATATTTTTACATCCTTACGCGGATACAGTCCCCGTACTCTCCCTGAGTGGGGATCTGCTAAGAGGTAGCTACACTCATGTGGCACACTTACTACTCTAAAATGTCCATTGTACACCAATTGCCACTTGCTATTCTGTTTCAAGGATGCCAAGGACTTAGGATGATTGCGTAAGAGTACCAAGTCCCCAACACTAAATTTTTGGTTATTCGTCACATGTCGATTATATTTTTCTTTCCTTATCTGAGCGCACCTGGTAAGGTTGCACCCTGCTTTTCTTATCTTCTCTTCCATAGGCTCAGGAATGACTGGGACCTTAGGCAAAGGTGCCAGCCACTCATTCAGAACTCTATTATTATTCATTATAATCTCGTTTGGTGGATACCCCGTAGAAGCATGCGGGGTTGCGTTGTGAATTTCCACAAACTTAGGTATCAGATCTGGCCATCTTGTGTGCTTATATGCAATGTATAACCTGAAAAATTTATTTAACTCTCCAAATGTTCTCTCTACTAAACTTGCTTGTGGGTGAAAACGGGATATTAGTATGTGCTTTATATCTTGTTCATGTAAATAGTTTTTCCAGGTATGGCCTGTAAAATAGGAAGCATTATCCGATATTATCGCTTCAGGCTTACCCACTTGTGTAAAATATTCCTTCCCTAACCATTTAACTATTCCACGAGCAGTGGCTGATTTAAGGCAGTATATTTTTAAGTATTTAGAGAAAAGGTCATACACCGCTAAAATGTACTTTAATCCACCCCTGGCTCGTGGGTAGGGTCCTGCTATGTCCATAGATACTAACTGAAGTGGACGATGAGGCACTATAGGATGCAATTCAAACCTTGTGGACTTATTTTGAAACTTAGCTTTTTGGCACAGAGGACAAGTCCTGATAATGGTGCGAGTCTGCTGGCTTGTACCCTTAAAGTAACAGAATTTGGATAAAATCCTTATTGTTTTGTCTATCCCAGCGTGACCTCATGCTAAATGCGTGTGCCACACTACAGCTAGGATAGCCTGTTGCGGTATACACACGACTCCATGGTCATTTGACACACCTGTTTTATAATACAGAATATTATCTACTATTTTGAAATTCTGAACATTTTTAAGATTGGTTCCTTCTTTAATTTTGCTAATGATATCTCGCCAAATCGGATCAGTTTCCTGCAATATAGACAAATTCTTACATATGTGTAAAAAGTCCCTCCTATGTACCTTATCTTGTACTAAGAGTATTCGATATTCCCCCGATTGTTCCAAAATCTTTGACACTGAGGATTGCCCTAGTGGAAGCCTCGACAAAGCGTCAGCTACAACATTATCTTGTCCTTTTAGGTACATAATCTTAATTTTATATTCCTGTAATGCTAACCTCCATCTTAGCAAGCGGGTATGGTATAATTTGCAAGACATTAAATAGCTCAGAGCCTGGTGGTCACTGAATACTTTGACTTCTTTACCATAGATGTAATAGTTGAATTTCTTTACCGCCCAAACCACTGCAAGAGCCTCTAATTCGGTAGCGGAATATGCTCTCTCACAGCTGTTTAGTGTGCGGCTGGCAAATCGGATTACATTGATTGTTGTGGGGTCGTTGCTCCTGTCCCACTGAAATAAACAAGCGCCCAGACCGTATGAACACGAATCCGTCGCTATGCAAAAATCTTTTGTCATGTCTGGGTGTCGCAATATGTTTGCATTCACCAAGGCGTTTTTGATAGCGTCAAATGCGCGTTGACATTCTTCTGTCCACACCCAGTGCGCATTTTTACGCAACGGGCTCAATAAAGATTCGTTATTCATTAATTGGTTTGGAACAAACCGTCTAAAAAAGGATGCAAGACCTATAAACGCTTTGAGTTGTCTCTTAGTTCTCGGACTAGGAAACCCACGAATTGCGTCAAGTTTTTTGCTGTCAGGGTTGATGCCTTGTGGTGTTATTATGTGACCTAGAAATTTAATCTGATTACGTCCAAATTTGGGTTTCTCAAGATTCGCTGTTACTCCCGCTTGCTTAAATCTTTCTAAGACTCTACTCAGTAGTTCTACGTGCTCTTCCCAGGTGGCAGCGGCAATCACCAGATCGTCTACATACACTGTTACCCTTTGCAGCAAATCCGGACCTAAAACCGCGTCGAGGACTGTTATGAAAACTCCTGCACTTACATTTAAGCCGAAAGGTAGTACCCTAAATTGGTAGCTCCTTCCCCCAAATATAAATGCAGTATATTTCCTCGACTCGGGTGTAAGCAGGATTTGCCAGAATGAACTTTTCATATCAATAGATGTCAAATATTGCACTCCATGGAATTTTTGAATTGGCTCATCTAAGTTTTCCGGATGAGTCCTGACAGGTACAATAATTTCGTTTATGTCCCTCGCATCTAACACTAACCGTACCTGTCCGTCTGCTTTTGCTACCGCCACCAAAGGACTACTATAAGGGGACAAAGACGGTTCTATTATTCCCCACTCGATCAGTTTTCTTATTTCTTTAGCTACTATTTCCTTCTTGGACCAAGGAATGGAGTATGAGGCTCGACAGTAGGTTTTGTGAGGCTTCACCTCGATATTGTACTGATATCCCTTAACAATTCCTGGTCGTTCTGAAAATACATCTGAATAGATAGTTAATAACTGTACCAAATCCTGCTGTTGCATTGAGTTCAAATTTTCGGACTGTGATACTTTGTTCACTAGTGCGTCCACATTTGCTTTTAATTGATCACTTTGTACGTCTGGATAATAGAGATTTTATCCTTGACAATGATTGTCTAAATGTAGTATCCACTGATTCCTACACTTTATGTTAATAGCATTACAATTAGGCACAGGTACCTCTTCAGATCTGAGCATGGACAAGTCTATCCTCCTACCAGCGTTCATCAAACTTAATTTTTCCCGAGAAAGGTCGATTACTGCGTCCCTTTCTCTCAAAAAATCTACCCCCAAAATGCAGGCTACCCTTAAACCCTTTACTACCAGGAATGAGCACGCTATGGCTTCTTCCCCTATATACATCTCTACCCGCACTTGGAGTTTAATTATTTGTCGCTGTGCACTTATGGCTCCAGTGACTTTACAATTGTTCACAGGAAAAGTCAGCATACGCCTTTCTTTCCCCAGTACTTTGAATAAGTCCATACTCATGACACTGACAGTAGCACCTGTATCTACGATCGCTTGCACATCAATATTGTCAATTTTGATCTCTATTATCGCTTGTACTTTGTCTTTGTGCTCCTTTATGCACGTGGATGGTTCAGTTATCAATTCATGTCCCATCTGTACCCCGTCATTATACCTGAGGGTACAGATTCCCAATGTTTTGTTCGGTGTCGGGCTGCTCTCACTCCAAACCTCAGCCGACGATGGAGAGCGTATCTCGGCTGAATCTAGTTTGTTGAATTATTACAGGTGGATGGGTGTGGCTGCTCTATGTCACTGACCTCAACTATGTGTAAGTTGTGTTGCGTCGGCCGCCACGGTTGCGCAATTGGCGCATTTTGTGGTGGCGGTCGGTTATTGTCATATCCTTCACTGTTTGGCCGGTCCGTACTGGGCCTCTGGTTCTGTGGCCAAGTTCGGTTTGCATCATTATAGGTATTAGTGTTCCACGGCCCCCTGGCATTTTTCCATCTACTATTGCTTGGTGGGCCTGTTTCATATCCGTCATCTAACCTCCTTTTCCGGTCATTATTCACCGGCGGACTATTGCCGTTCCGGTCTCTACCTCTATTCCCGTTTTGTAAATAATCTTGTCTCCTATTGTTACCTCCGCCGTTTCCGTTATTTGGTGGAGGCGTGTTATTTCGACCATTTCTGTAAACGTTTCCGTTACTTCTAGCCTGTTCAGAGGCTGCCTTAACGTCCTCCTGAATCAGGTCAATTGAGTCCAGAACAGACAAGAAATGTTCCATGTCATTCTCCGGCACGTGTATAAGTTTTTCCTTTACGTGTATCGGCAAGTGTGATTTCAAAAGTCTGATCAAATCCCGGGATGAAATCTGCTCGTCCCAATAACGGGTCTTATTAATGTACTTCTCAAAATATTTTCGCAAATTCCCTAATCGTGGAGAATACGGCTCTGGATTATATACCTCCTTCCGTAATCTCTCCTGAATACATGTTGACCAATATTTGGCCAAGAATGCCTTTTCAAATTTCTCATATGTATCGCAACTGTCAGCTGCTTCGGTTGCCCATAATGCAGCATCTCCTTGTATGTAAGACATAACAAACTGTATTTTCTGTCTATGACTCCAAACGCTAGGCAAAATACTACGGTATATTGATAATTTTCACTTATGTACCGTCTGACAGCAACTGAATAAAACACAATTTTAGTGCCATACGCGTTTCGCCTTTATTTTCTGCAAGGCATCATCAGTGGCAGGTTGCGTAGACAGTTTCTTACATATTACGCTCCTGTTGCATTTTTGGTGTTGTTCTTCTTCCTATGAGCGCCAATTTGCTATTTTTTCCACATTCCACAGCACTATGCACTGAACGCTTGTTTTAATGCAATGTTTTGGTTTCTGTTGCCGACTGTCGGCAACAGAAACCAAAACATTGCATTAAAACAAGCGTTCAGTGCATAGTGCTGTGGAATGTGGAAAAAATAGCAAATTGGCGCTCATAGGAAGAAGAACAACACCAAAAATGCAACAGGAGCGTAATATGTAAGAAACTGTCTACGCAACCTGCCACTGATGATGCCTTGCAGAAAATAAAGGCGAAACGCGTATGGCACTAAAATTGTGTTTTATTCAGTTGCTGTCAGACGGTACATAAGTGAAAATTATCAATATACCATAGTATTACGCGCAACTGAGGAGGACAGGACCACAAAAGTTGAAGATGCTAGGCAAAATGTTTCTAAATCCCTTGATAAACACTACAGGGTGAACAGATTTCTTCTCCGTTGTAAAGATCTGAAACTGTCGGTTTCTAATCAGGCTTTCTTCAATCACTATTTTGGAATGACATTTATTTCTTTCGCTTACATTGGTTGCCTGTTCTGTCTCACAGTCGTAATTTTTTACTGCTGAATTTATATGCCTATCATTGTTGGACCTGGCTGGCGTGACACACACCTGTGAGTCGTCATGCCGCAAGCTAATTTCTATTTCGGCAAGACGTCGGTTGACATTCCGCTGCCACAGCGGAATGTCAGTGTGTACCACCTTTTTCAGGTTCCGCACCTCCGCATTCGAGCCCACATCTTTGGCTTCAATCGCGGCGTGCACTTTCTCGTCTATTTCTTTCATAACTTCGTTTTCTATTTTGTGCACTTGTTCGGACACTTTGTGCTCAATTACTTGATTTGTGGTAATTTCTAATTGTTCCACCCTGTTAGTCAGTACACTGACTTCATCTACGATACTGGCGTTAGCCACTTGGATACTATCTACTCTTTCGCTTAGTTCTTGCACCGTTTTGGGTATGGTTTCATAGTTTTGTCCCAAACTAACAATCTCACTTTGCATAGCTTCCAAAGATTGCATTAACTGCAAGTCTCTCTCATGCAGGCGTCGATCACGCTCTGCTTGTTTAGCATCACGTTCTCTATCACGCTCTACTTGTTTAGCATCACGTTCTCTATCGCGTTCTGCTTGTTTAGTATCACGTTCTCTATCGCGTTCTGCTTGCATACATGCAAATTCAGCTACCAATCTCTGGTCACGCTTTGCTTGTTCAGCATCACGTTCTCTTTCGCGTTCTGCTTGTTTACATGCAAATTCAGCTACCAATCTCTGGTCACGCTTTGCTTGTTCAGCATCACGTTCTCTTTCACGCTCTGCTTGCATACGTACAAATTCAGCTTGGAAATTGAGCATGCGCTCGAACATAACTCTTAATGATTGCACTTCTGACACCCCACCACTCTCTGGTCCGTGTCCAGTGCTTACGGGTGGCACAGTATTTCCGCTATCAACTAAATCACTGGGTGGCGGTGGCAACATTTCTTGCCCTTCTGCCCCCAGATTCTCACATTGTACTTCCTGAACTACGCCACTAACATTACTTTGTGTCCCACTTTCTAAGTCGGTATCACTACTTACTAACTGTTGTTCATTATCCATGTCGATATCTTTCTGACTACGCAACCTAACCATAATCAACAAAAGAAACAAAATCTGAAATAAATATCCTAACACTCAGGTTTCACTGACATAATCACACAAGAAATGGTCATTTGTTAAAACACACTTATTATATACTACAGTGACTAACTACTCAAATGTCCTGTTATTTAAAAACAAAGCACTAACAACAAGCACACCACTAATGATCCGAGAACACTGCACTGAGGCTACTTTACTACCCACAGGACAACTACACTGTAGCTTTACCTTTTGGTGATCTATCTTGGGTGCAGCTGCCCCCTGATATTGTGGTAGGTAATTAATTTTTCGCTATAATGAACTCTCTTCTTCAGCTTGCCTCTGGGTATATAGTGTTCTCATGCAAAAAATCATATACAGGTATTACCACACTATATTGGTTATGCAATACATAAAATACATGGAAAAATTATTAAATGTTCTCCAACAAAGTTCGACTATAATAATTCCCTAGTTATCTCATGGGTATTTAGTGGCCACTGCATATTCGAGCCCCACGTTGGGCGCCAATTTAACGAAATCGCTGTTATTTTCGTTAAAGAATAATTATCAATTATTATTGCTTTTAGTTACTTAATTTGCCTCTCTTTAACTGTATTCTGTAAGTACGAACTTTGTTGTAGAACCTCTCTCTTATTTACGTGTGGTAATAAAGAAATTCACTTTCAAAAGAATTACGTACATTTAAGAATTACGTGAACTCATATTAACTGATTAAGCATATTTAGTTGAGAATTAAATCCTTTACATAATCCGGCCTTGGCACACCTTTTTTAAGTGCAGTGGTTTTTTTTAAAATATTTACTGAATTCTATCCCGGCGTTAGCTATGGAACACAAGATTATCTCTATTAGCAGAAAATGGTTAATTATTGCCAAGCCGACATTTAATTATCACTGATCAAACCTACTTCGCTATACATTTAAATTATTTGCAAGAACCAAAATTGTTAAATTTCAATGTTAACTAACATTAACTATCCGCCTACGAATGCACAAACGTATAATTAGTTTAAAAATTCATCAGTCTCAGGATCACTGTAAAAGAAGAACAATTTCTTAATTCACTGTTAATTTTTATCTGTCTGTTCCCGATTTACGGGTTTGGTTGATTTTCCTTTAGCGGAACAATTTTTTAAATGTGCCGCCGCTGCAAATCGATCGGTCGCGGCACAGCCCAGCAACACCGCTAAAAATGCTGAAAATTCTTTAAAGAAATTTTATAGATGACATGGGCAAGCTAATTTACATTAATAATACTACACACTTCTGATAAATTCTGATATATTTAGATCAAACAATAATTGAACTCACATTAATTTGTAACGCCTCCTCTAATGGCGGCTAAATCTAGACAGAGACAAAAGAATACCCATTCATTAATCGGTTCGACACAGCTTCCTCTCGCATTCAGCTCTACACAGAGAAGACCAAAGAATACGCTGTACCTGGTTCTTTTATACTACTGCTGACTATTAACATTTCTTTGTAATTTGACAATATTATTCTCCTCTGGCTAAATTTCACATCTCTGTTATCGGAGATACTGACACATTTCACAATCACATAATAAATATAGAAAAATTACTATCCTAAATACAGAGAGAATATTACTACAAAAAATATTACGATAATAACAAATGTCTTTTACACAAAATTCATTAATATTTTTTGTTCAATAATTACGGTATATACAACTTGCTGAGAGCGGCGTATATGGTACAAATAAACTCTTGTTCATTAATAGCGTGAGTTTGCCAGGGAACGTTACAGTAGGAATGTGCTCTTTGCCTGTACTAGGCTGTCTTTTATGTCCTTGCTTCTTCCGTCCTGTGTTATTTTGGTTCTAAGGTAAAAGGATACCTTGACTAAGTTTACTTAGTGGTCAGCAATTTTGACGTTAATTTTCTCGTTGTCTCACTTCTGCTACTTCTCATTAGTTTCATATTTCTTCGGTTTACTCTCAGTCCATATTCTGTATTCGTTAGAATATTCAGGACGTTTATCAGAGCTTATAAGTCTCCTTCACTTTCAATGAGAATAGCAATATCATCAGCCAGTCTTATCACTAATATCCTTCACCCTGAATTTTAATCCCACTTATGAACTTTTATTTCCGTAATTGCTTCTTCCGTGTGTAGACTGAATAGGACGGGCGAGAGTCAGCATCCTTGCCTTACAGATGGCCATCTGTAGTCACAGGATGTTGCTTTGCAAAGTTACGAACATTATGTAGCTTGGACATGAACGAAAGGCAACGATTCATATCAAAGAGTAACAACTAATATGTTTGCTCAACACGCTTCGTAGACTTAACGGCCCTTCAGACAGTTGGCTATTACACACTAGCTACTTCTGAAACAGCGTCAAGGATAATCAGCACATAAGTGAATATGATGAATATTACCTTACGAAACGGTAAAAAAGTACACAGAAACTGTAGAAGAAGAGAAAGAATTCTAATAGCTAAGAAGGAAGATAACGCAAATTGGACGAAAGTATGGAGACAGTAGTATCTAACTGCTGCAGGCGAAGGAGGCTTTGTTTCAGGTATAAAGATTTGCTAGTTTCAAACATTAACAAGAAATTGAGAATCTTGGTCCTGGCCCTATACGGTAGTGAGTTATGGAAGTGGAATCTGAAATGTGCAAGAATCGTAAACGAAGAAATTTCTGAGATATGATACGCAATAGTAAAGCAGTATCTTACTTCCCAGGAAAATAACAAATAAAGAGATACTAGAGAGAACAGGTGTGGAAAGAATTGTATGTACGCTCCCTACGGTACTATATTAAGTGAGCTTATTGTGAAATCTGCCATAAGTATGTCTATAATCGAAGGAGCACAAGAGAGGAAAATCACAGTGGCATGCAACACTATTACGTTGTGTTGAGGAATTACCTAGTACATTGTGCAGTATCCTGCCCACTCGTCTAATATACGGTGCCTAGGAAGCTGTTTTCTCGGATCGCTAGATAACAATTCAGGCAAATCGTATTAAAAGAGTTTATTACAGTAAGTTAAACTGACAATACTTAACCTGCGTATTCACAAAGGTGCGTCGCAAGCGAATGACGACATACAAATAACCAATGTCCTTCGGTATATACAATTTCAATGCAAGCAAGACAAAACATTTCATAAGTCACTGCTCTAGCGATAGTTTCCTGCCGTTATGTAGACAGGAGTGACACCACCAGCAGTCGACCAATGGTGTAAACGCCCAGAAGATGACCCCTACGTCGGGTTGAAACCGGTTGGCGGTATAATAATAATAAATGCGATTAAGACGGTTTTTGAATAATTGATTCTTGTAATTCTTTTTCAGGCGTCCTTCAGACGTTTTCTATTGCTTTAATGCACTATAACAGCTTTAGGAAAGAGCAGTATTTTCATTAGGCGTTATACTCGTTGCATTTACCATATTAGGGGATTGAAATAGTCTTTAAACCTTGTTAGGAATAATTTCGATGCTATCCAAAGTCCCACTGTGACTACTCTTCCGCCTCTGGATGCGACACTAGTGCAATAAAGTATGATCTTAAGCCTTCCCGGCGAGTCGACTGTTTGTACTGTTCTCGAGGGTCCAGCTGGTTGCAGTCGTCTTCGTAACACGATATTTCGACATCGAACTTTGTAATAATCTTCAAGTGACACCTGTAGAATTAACGTCTTCGCTACATCGCACCTCCTTTATACTGTAATTGCTCCGCAACCCTTATCTCAGTACTCAGACACAAGACACGTCGGGTGGAGTGATGGGGTTTGGGCGTCATCGAAGGGTGGACGCGAACCAGCGTGTAGGGTGTACTGTTTATCCACTGCCTCTGTTCTGTTGATCTGCCTGTACTTTAATAGCCTCCTTCAACCTAGCTTTCAGAAATAAACTGTAATAGAAGGTGCAGAAGAATGTATATATATTCCTCAAATATGGTTAATTAAACTTGAGACTGTACAGGACACATAGTGCGGATTTAATTGAAAATCACTTTAGAAAAAAATTCTCAAAAAGAGATGAAAAAATAAATAAGATCACAAACTTTTCCACAACACCCTACTGAACGGTTTTACAGTTGAGTTATAAAGAATAAAAGTGTAAAATGCCCGCCTACGGTGGGTATCGATAGCAGCGGCAACGCAGAGGAGAGTCGTCGCAACTGTTCGGAAAAGGAGGAATCAGCATGTCACACGGACTGTTTTTGCTGTCGGCATGTATTTCGCTGCTGCTGTTCAACTACACATCGAAGAAGTGATAAGAGAAATAAAAGACAGCTTCAAGTGTGCAATTAAAACTCACGATGAAACGATATCAATGATGAGATTGATTGATGACATTGCTATCCTCAGCGAAAATGAAGAAGAATGACAGAAGCTGCCGAATGAGTACAGAACATGGACTGAGAGTAAATCAAGGAAAGAAGAAAGTAATGAGAAGTAGATGAAATGAGAACAGCGAGAAACTTAAGACCAGAATTAGGGATAACGAAGGAGTTAAAATTAAGGAATTCTGTAGCCGAAGCAGCAAAATAGCCCATGATGGACGGGGTAAGAAGGACATACAAATTAGACTAGCTCTGGCAAGAAGGGCATTCCTGGCCAAGAGAAGTGTACTACCATCAAACATAGGCCGCAATTTTGGGAAGAAATGTCTGAGAATGTACATTCGGAGCACAGCATTTTATGATAGTGAAACGAAGTGTTACAGAGATGTGATGTTAGACGGACTGATAAGGTAAGTTACGACATGGTTCTCCACAGAGTTGGCGAGGAAAGGAAATTATGGAAAACACAGACAGGAAGAAGGGACAGGATTAATAGGACATGTGTTAAGAAATCAGAGAATAGCTTCCATGGTATCAAAGGGTGCTGCATTGCGCAAAAATTGTAGAGGAAGACTGAAATTGGAATACATCCAGAAAATAATTGGCGACGGGAGTTAGTTTGCAATAATTCCTGAAGGGTCGCATCATATATATATATATATATATACTCCAGCCTGTAAGACCTTCTAACAGTGTGTCAGGGTGTCGTACCATAATTCATGCCACATGAAACGAGTCCTGTTGATCTCATCGTAAGCAGCTCTTTCGTTTGATATGAAAGTTGCTTACCTGAAGCTGAAATTTCACTATTGCGGTAACACAGTTTTTGCATCCGCAAGTATTAAACTGGAATGTAGAAGACAAACAGAGATAAAAAAAAAGTCACAAATCATGAAGAGGTGAAGGATTGCATTAAACTGGCAGAAAATCTGTTGAAATACATGGAAAATAGTATTTTTTAAGGAACAGTGTGAGAACAAGAAATGAAGCCATTCTACAAACAGGATGTTCCCCCGCAGAAGGGCAGATTAGGAGGAGACAAGTCGACTCCTTAGCCTCCTAGGTGAGGTGTCGGCGCCCTGCTCTGCCAACGGCGTTGCCACGGCTGCTCTCCTCGCGGCGTCCTAATGAAATTCTGTATTATTCAGTGAGCCGGGGTGCGACCCGGTGCTGGGCTGGGAGCGTGATGCACGGCCCGGTCTCTCGAGGACCGACCCCTGCCGGCGGCCGTGAAGGTGAGGGCGAGGGCGAGTGTGAGTGAGGGGGTGAGGGTGCTGACGTCCGCGGAGGCCACCCACGCCCACGTGAAGAACTCATCAGCAGAGGCCAGGCCGGCCACGCCCAGCCGAATGGACAAGTCCTCGATCAGGGCGTGGCTTCTGCCGCAGAGCGAAATGGCCCGTGGGGCAGCAATCGTTTTGGGACCAATTAAGGAGAGACGTCGTTGAGCCGGAACAAAAGACGGCTGATACATTCGGTGACAGTTTCTCCAACCTTAGCAGATATTTGAATTTGCGTCTCACAGTGAGTAGGAACTTCTCTTGCACACAGTTACCAGCAAGCAGTGTGCCTGTACGTATTTCTCACACCAATATTCTGAGGAAAAATTAATAGCGTTATTAGCCAAAATAAAAGTGCATAAAAAGGAATAACTTATTGCAGTATATTACAAGGAAACAAAAAATTACAGCAGTTCAACATTAAAATACACACATCAAAAAACGTTTTGCATCAGCCCGGTTCCCAGAACAGCTGAAGATAGACGTTGACTGTGGATATTATATCACAGACACAGTCCCTTTGACTGTTCAGAGATGTCACTAAACCCGCCCAAAGATGTAAACAACCATGCATGAGCAGCGCCTATTAGACAGCGGGGGTCCGACAGCCGATCAGTTCCAGTCATTCCACCAGGAAGGAGGTATGCGGCTCGTGTTGTCTGTAGTTCAACCATACCTAAACGGTCAATACCGATCGCGTCCGCATTGTTGCTTTGTGCCAGGAAGGGCTCTCAACAAGAGAAGTGTCCAGGCGGCTCGGAGTGAACGAAAGTGATGTTGTTCGGACATGGAGGAGATACAGAGAGACAGGAACCGTCGATGACATGCCTCGCTCAGGCCGCCCAAGGGCTACTACTGCAGTGGGTGACCGCTACCTGGATTATGGCTCGGAGGAACACTGACAGCAACGCCACCGTATTGCATAATGCTTTTCGTGCAGCCACAGGACGTCGTGTTACGACTCAAACTGTGCGCACTAGGCTGCAACTTCGCTCTCGACGTCCATGACGAGGCCCATATTTGCAACCACAAGCCATGTAGCGCGGTACAGATGGGCGCAGCAACATGCCGAATGGACCGCTCAGGATAGCATCACGTTCTCGTAAGCGATGAGTGTCGCATATGCCTTCAACTAGACAATCGTCGGAGACGTGTTTGTAGGCAACCCGGTCAGGCTGAACGTCTTGGACACACTGTCCAGCGAGTGCAGCAATGTGGGGGTTCCCTGCTGCTTTGGGGTGGCATTACGTGGGGCTGACATACGCCGCTGGTGGTCATGAAAGGCCCCGTAACGGCTGTACGATACGTGAATGCCATCCTCCGACCGATAGTGCAACCATATCGGCAGCTTATTGGCGTGGCATTCGTCTTCTTGGGCGACAATTCGTGGCCTCACCGTGCACATCTTGTGAATGACTTCCTTCACGATAACGACATCGCTCGACTACAGTGGCTAGCATGTTCTCCAGACATGAACCCTGTCGAGCATCCCTAGGATAGATAGAAAAGGACTGTTTATGGACGACGTGACCCACCAACCACTCTGAGGGACCTACACCGAATCGCGGTTGAGCGGTGGGACAATCTGGGCCAACACTGCCTTCATGAACTTGTGGATAGTATGTCACAACGGATACAGGCATCTATCAATGCAAGAGGACGTGCTACTGGTTATTAGAGCTTTCAATGTGTATAGCAATCTGGACCATCGCCTCTGAAGGCTTCGTTGTATGTACAACATGCAGTGTGTGGTTTTCATGAGCAATAAAAAGGGCGGAAATTGTGTTTATGTTGATCTTTATTCCAATTTTCTGGACAGGATGCGGAACTCTCGGAACCGAGGTGATGCACAGCTTTTTTTTTATGTGTGCATAATCAGGATGATATTATTGATTATTCAAATTATAAAAATAATAAATAAATAAAAAATACTTACTTACTTCGTAAATGTTAGTTCGTTAGCTAGTCAGATGATTTGTTTGATTATTCAAAGCTGTGTGTCATGACCACGAAACAAACAAAACTTATCCGAATCTGCGAAAAAATTAATATTTGGTTTAACATTTCTAAAACTCTAATTGCTCTCTCTCAAACTCCACCCTATGGGGAGAGAGGGACAGTTTTAGTTTTAGCGAATCAAAATTTACGAAGTAAATAAGTATTTTTTATTTATCCGTAATCATTTTCCATACAAAATGAGAATACTGATTTTCTTCAATTAGAGCGCCAACTACGAAGAATCAAAACAAATTTTTAAGACAAAATGTACGTAGTTTTATATGTAGAATCTGATTCTGCAATAAAAAGTGGTGGTTCCCATTTGAAATATTCAAACTGCCTCCCACCCACCTCAAGGAGACTGGGGTGGCTGGTTAATTTTAGCACCAGCAGATGTCCCCCTCGAAAATAATCAACTTTGGACTTTACACATTTTTCGTGTGAAGCTTATTTTTCGAGTTATTCTGGTTTGTCAAGTTAAAATTTACATCCTGTATAGTGATCCATTCCGCATTACATAGGGGTTTCCGGATTTTGTTTTTCTTTTGGTCATCAGTTTTCTGACTAATTGATGCGGCCCTCCACGAATTCCTCTACTGAGCTAACCTCTTCATCTCAGAGTAGCACTTGCAACCTACGTCCTCAATTATTTGCTAGATGTTTTCCAATCTCTGTCTCCCTCTACAGTTTTTGTCCTCTACAGCTCCCTCTCATACCATGGAAGTCATTCCCTCAGGTCTTAACAATTGTACTATCATCCTGTCTCTTATCATTATCAGTGTTTTCCACATATTCCTTTCCTCTCAGAACCTCCTCATTCTTACCTTATCAATCCACCTAATTTTCAACATTCGTCTGTAGCACGACATCTCAAATGCTTCGAATCTCTACTGTTCCGGTTTTCCCACAGTCCATGTTTTACTACCGTACAATGCTGTACTACAGACGTACATGTTCAGAAATTTCTTCCACAGATTAAGGCCGATATTTGATATTACTAGACTTCTATTGGCCAGGAATGCCCTTTTTGCCATTTATGGTATGCTTTTGATGTCCTCCTTTCTCCGTCCGTCATTCGCTATCTTACTGATTAGGTAGCAGAATTATTTAACTACATCTACTTCGTGTCCATCAATTCTGATGTTAAGTTTCTCGCTGTTCTCATTTCTACTACTTCTCATTACCGTCGTCTTTCTTCGATTTACTCTCAATCCCTACTCTGTACTCATTAGACTGTTCATTGCGTACAGTAGATCATGTAATTCTTCTTCTTTTTCACTCAATATGGCAATGTCATCAGCGAATAGTATCATTGATATCCTTTCACCTTGAATTTTAATTCCACTTCCGAACCTTCCTTTTATTTCCATCATTGCTTCCTCGATGTACAGATTGAACAGTAGTGGCGAAAGCTACATCCTTTTATTGCACCCTTTTTAATACGAGCACTTCGTTCTTGATCGTCCACTCTTATTATACCCTCTTGGTAGTTGTACATATTACCCCCACTTTATTCAAAATTTCGAACATCTTGATCATTTTATATTGTCGAACGCTTTTTCCAGGTCGACAAATCCTGTGAACGTCTCTTGGTTTTTCTTGCTTCGTTTATTAACCATTACTTCAGAATTGCCTCTTTCGCATCTTAACCTTTTCTAAAGCCAAACTGATCGTCATCTAGCGCATCGTAAATTTTCTTTTCCATTCTTCTGTATATTATTCTTTTAAGCAACTTGGACGCATGAGCTGTTAAGCTGATTGTGCACTTGTGAACCCTTGCCGTCTTCGGAATTGTGTGGACGATGCTTTTCCGAAAATCAGATGGTATCTCGTCAGACTCATTCATTCTACACACCAACGTGAATAGTCATTTTGTTGCCACTTCCCCCATTTATTTTAGAAATTCTGATGGAAGTTATCTATCCCTTCTACCTTATTTGATCTTAAGTCCTAAAAAACTCTTTTAATTGTGATTTTAATACTGGATCCCATATCTCTTGTAAATCGACTCCTGTTTTTCCTTCTATCACATCACTCAAATTTTCCCCCTCTTAGAGGCTTTCAATGTATTCTTTCCACCTATCCGCTCTCTCCTCTGCATTTAACAGTGGAATTCCCGTTGCACTCTTAATGTTACCACCCTTGCTTTTAATGTCACCGAATGTCGTTTTGACTTTCCTGTATGCTGAGTCCCAACAGTCATTTCTTTTTTCGATGTCTTCAAATTTTTCCTGCAGCCATTTCTTCCTAGTTATCCTGTACTTCCTATTTATTTCATTCCTCAGCGACCCGTATTTCTGTATTCCTGAGTTTCCCGGAATATTTCTGTACTTCCTCCTTTCATCAATCAACTGAAGTATTTCTTTGCAGCTACCTTCTTTGTACCTATGTTTTCCTTCCCAACTTCAGTGATGGCCCTTTTTAGAGATGTCCATTCCTCTTCAACTGTACTGCCTACTGCGCTATTCCTTATTGCTGTATCTATAGCGTTAGAGAACTTCAAACGTATCTCGTCATTCCTTAGTACTTCCGTATCCCACTTCTTTGCGTATTGATTCTTCCTGACTAATGTCTTGAACTTCAGCCTACTCTTCATCACTACTATATTGTGATCTGAGTCTATATCTGCTCCTGGGTATACCTTTTAATCCAGTATCTGATTTCGGAATCTCTGTCTGACCATGATGTAATCTAACTGAAATCTTCCCGTACCACCCAGCCTTTCCCAACTATACTTCCTCCTCTTGTGATTCTTGAACAGAGTATTCGCTATTAATAGCTGAAACTTGTTACAGAACTCAGTTATTCTTTCTCCTCTTTCATTCCTGGCCCCAAGCCCATAATCTCCTGTGACCTTTTGTTCTACTCCTTCCCCTACAGCTGCATCCCAGTCCTCCATGCCTATTAGATTTTCATCCCCCCCTCACATACTGTTTTACACTTTTAGTTTCCTCATACACTTTCTCTATCTCTTCATCTTCAGCTTGCGACGTCGGCATGTATACCTGAACTATCATTGTCAGTGTTGGTTTGTTGTCGATTCTGATAAGAACAACCCTGTCACTGAGCTGTTCACAGTAACACACTCTCTGCCCTACCTTCCTATTCATAACGAATCCCACTCCCGTTAGACAATTTTCTGCTGCTGTTGATATTACCCTATACTCATCTGATCAGAAATCTTTGTCGTCTTTCCACTTCGTTTCACTGACCCCCAGTGTATCTAGATTGAGCCTTTGCATTTCCTATTTCAGATTTTCTAGTTTCCCTACCACGTTCAAGCTTCTGACATTTCACGCCCCTACTCTAGGACTTTATCCTTTCATTGATTACTAAATTTTTTTCTCATGGTAACCTCCCCGTTGGAATTCCCTTTCCGGAGGTCCGAATGGGGGACTATTCCGGAATCTTTTGCCAATGGAGAGATCATCATGACCCTACTTCAATTACAGGCCACCTGTTTTGGAGATACATATTACGTGTCTTTAATGCAGTGGTTTTCCATTGCCTTCTGCATCCTCATGCCGTTGATCATTACTGATTCTTCCGCCTTCAGAGGCATTTTCCCACCCCTAGGACAAACGAGTGCTCTGAACCTCTGTGCGCTCCTCTACGCTCCTTGACAAGGACTTTGGCAGAATGAGGGTGACTTCTTATGCCGGAAGTCTTCAGCCGCCAGTGCTGATTATTAACCAAAATTTAAGTAGCGGCTTTATTCGAAACCGGGACCGATAAGTGTTGATTATGAATCAAAGACGCTACCCTTTTTTTCCGTTCGTTCGTTGCATATGCTCGGGACGGACGTCGTAAGACACCCATTTAAATTCGTTGTTGATCGATTAACTCAGTTTTCTTATTACAGAGGGCTGCTAACCCTCTGACCGAACACGCTGAGCTACCGTGCCGGCGGCCCCTAGACCACGAGTGCAAATAGCGTGTTTTCATTCAAAAGCAAATTCGTACGGCATTTTCCGCGTGACGAGATGGACATTTCCAGATAGAAATGATGTTTAATTCCGCTCGTCAAACTGACTCAGGAACTCAGAAAACTATGTCCTATATTCAGTACACTGCTACTATAATTCGCGCTGCCAAACATATAATTTCGAGGAATGGCAGGCATTTAAGGGCAAATGAAATCAGTGCCGACTTCAGTCTAAGACCGTAGGATAGAGGGATGACTTGCCATCACGTAGGGTACCTGTATAAATGAACATTCGCCAATATGTACGTATTATTAATGGGTATGTAGGGAAAAGAGTTCTTCTGGTTTCTCTCCAACACTCTCTTTCTTTAATCAGCTTGAGAATACTGATCATAAAGTTTCCGTATGACTGGCCAAGGAATAAAGAAACATGTGTTCACTTGAAATATTGGAATCATATTTAGCTTTAATATTCAATAATATGCATTTATTTACAACTATTCATTTATAACTTTATTTTCGGATTTGTAGAGGAACGTATGTTATATAAAAATATGTTATGAAACATCATATGACACTTTTGACAAGTTTGTACAACTATGTCAATCAATGGCAGAGTGACAAATGTCTTATTACAGAGGAAAAGATGGAGGAAATTCATTGGAGACTTTTTTGTAAACAGGAAATTAATGAACCATGATACATATTGAAGAACAATCAGACGTCATAGCAGTCCCATTTTAAAAATAAAAACAAAAATATTCCATGAAAGGCATTTAAGTGTATGCACAAATGTGCTCTAATTTTAATGAGAAGTTGAAAGAGCGCTATGAAGTATTGCTGGTACTGATACATCAGTATACGGTTGGTGCTTAAGCTCATAGCGTTCTTCCGTAACTTTAATAAACACGGGAAGTACACGTGACAGATTTTGTCATCAATAATATATTCTACACTGGGGTAACTTTCCGATTCCGCCACTGTGAAAAACATGTGGTTTGCAGACAGAGAACTAGTCGATCCATGTTCGGAGCGCATATTCATCCCGAAAGGAAGTTAATTAAAGGTAAATATCTGAAGGCGCAAGATCAGGTGAATAAGGTAGGTGCGGAGAAACTTTTCAACTCAATTCCTGCCATGTTTTTTGTCGGCCTAGCAGAATGGGGGCTATCGTTACCGTGGAGTAACATCACTTCATGCAGTCTTCCTGGTCGTTGTTCTTGGACTGCGTCTGCAAGATGTCTCAGTTGTTGAGAACAGGTGTAAGCAGTGATAGCTACACCTCAGGGAAGCAAATCCTAGTAGTCCACATCGCCACTATTCTCCCAGTTACATAACATTACCTATGTGCACAGGTCTTTGTATGGGGAGATTCTGCTTTGTTTGGGCTCAACCGTTCCTATCTTTCCCTTGCATGAGACACCAGTAACTACACACGATAGGAAATGTGATTTTGGCTGAGAGCATGTGGTACCCACAGACCCAACTTTTGAATCCTCCCCATTGCATGCAAATGTCACACGATGGTGGAATTAGCAAAGTTCATCACATCTGCCCGTTCTCGAGTACTCTGACATGCTATCTTTATGGCTGTTGAAATTTTCTCCCTATTTCTGACAAAGGTGAACTTCTCACAGATATAGCAGAAGTTGTCTGGCTTATATCGACATCCACGACGACGTGGAATTTCTGAAAATTTAAAAATACCTCTTCAGTAATACACCTGTACTACATTAATACAAGAGAACGCTGATATGTAAAAACAAGCAGTCAGTTTACCTTCAACACCAGACTAAATCAGTTTAAACACAGGAACTTGTAAGTTCAACTGTGCTCGGAAATATGACAGAGAAGGTTACTTGTCAGCCAAAACACCCACTTGTTAACAATGACACAAATTACGGCTAACAGCACTGTGTAAACTCGATGTACTTGCCTCTGTGAAGCGTGAAGGCAGCGACTGGCTGTCGCCGATCGAGTTAATGAGCTATTACAGGTGGTCTTAATGACTTAGGTGTGGCGGGGGATAACCCAGTGACGTCTGATTCTTCCCACCTGCTGTTGAACAAGAAATTGTCACGTTCCATCACACTGGATGCGACAACATAGCCGTATTTATCTTTAACGTCCCTGTGTTTGCCATGAATTGTGGATATGTATGTGTATCTGGCCTTCCGCCGTTGGTGTTGTAAAAGGAAATTTGTAAACTTAATGTATTGTTTCACCGATCGTTGCAATATATATATTTCCTTAATTTTCAGAATTTAACTTTGCGGCCTTCGGCCATCTTATTGCATTTGTTTCTCTTTCTGTGCACCTTGCGGGTCATCAGCCCTTTTATCATCTTAAGGGGACACAGTCGCGAACAGGCTCAAAAAAATCGATTTTTTTAGTCTTAATCTATGCTCCAATTATTTGGCTACAAAATGCCGTTTGGTTCATACAAATCTGATTATTAGATTCGGAATTAATAATTTGACCGTGAAGCATGGTACCTAGCGCCACGTCCATTTTTGCTGTGTCTTGCGCAGTAGTCAGCATTGACTATAGTACAACAATCATTTATGTTCCACGGATATAAATACTCTTTATTTGGGTTGCAAGAGAGAATTATTATTCTGATGTTTGCCAGCCTGTCTGCATTGTCGACTATCGTTTGCCAGTTTCTTCATCCTAGTTGTTTACGTTTTGGTGATACAAATGTAATGGTTTTGTGAAACGTTATAGCACAATGGGTAGAATAAGGAAGTTTGGATATAAGCCTAAGTTTCGTGGAAATAAATATGTAAAAATAATCCGCGAAACTGCTAGTTTTGAACAGAGGGCAGAAAATAATATTGAAAGTTTCTGTGCTTCAAGCAAGAAGCTTCTAGGTGCTGCCGGTTTTCCAAGTGCCTCTTAAATGCGTGACACAAACATTCTGATCTCCATGAGGTTATTACGTGAACTTATCGAAAAACGCACAAATTGTAAAAACTGTGGTGGTAACGTTATTTTGCACGAAGATGTGGTGAAAACCAAGGGAATTGGTTGTAATTTAGTTTTGACATATTTGGAATGTATCTGTACTGCCAATACAATGTCATCCCACGTAACAAGAAGCAGATTGTATGAAAACAATATAAGATTAGTGTGTGCACTTACATCTATTGGAAAAGGGCGAAGTGCAGGTGCTGTTCTTTGTGCAGTGATGAACATTCCTCCACCTCCAAGACAGTTTGATGTTTACAACAAGACTATTGGTGCAGTTGTAGCTGAGGTAAGTGAATCTACAATGTTGAAAGCAGCCAAACAAGCAGTTCAGTTGAATGATACGAAATCTGACCCAAGGCAAATTTCTGCTGGCTTTGATGGCATTTGGCAGAAACGTGGGCATACATCCCTAAATGGCATTGTGTCAGCAACTTCTTTTGATACTGGGAAGGTTCTGGATATTGAAATTATTACTAAGTTCTGTGACATCTGTAGCAAAAATCCTACTGTACAACATGTGTGCAAAAACGACTATGATGGTTCTAGTGGAGGCATGGAAGTGGCTGGTGTTGCTAACATTTTCAAAAGGTCTGTGCAGTCAAGAGGTATTACAGGTGGTCTTAATGACTTAGGTGTGGCGGGGGATAACCCAGTGACGTCTGATTCTTCCCACCTGCTGTTGAACAAGAAATTGTCACGTTCCATCACACTGGATGCGACAACATAGCCGTATTTATCTTTAACGTCCCTGTGTTTGCCATGAATTGTGGATATGTATGTGTATCTGGCCTTCCGCCGTTGGTGTTGTAAACACAGACTATCTTGGGGACGGGGACAGTAAGGCTTGTCAGAAAGTGGTAGAAGATAATCCTTATGGGCCTAGAGTCAAAATTAATAAACTGGAATGTATAGGACATGCACAGAAAAGAATGGGATCACGACTTCTAAAGATACGTAAGGAAAAAAAGTTAGGTGAGAAAGGGGGCCTGACAAAGGCTGAAATAGACAGGGTCCAGACTTATTATGGTATGGCCATTAGAAATACCTGCAACAATGTAGAAGCAATGAGGAGAGCCATCTGGGCTATATTCTTTCATAAAATTTCAACAGATGAGGAACCACAACTTAACCTTTGCCTATGGGGACCTGACAGCTGGTGCAAATTCAACAACCCACCTACATCTTCCAGCTATAAGCACAAACATTCCATTCCAGAAAAAATCCTGCTAGCTGTGAAACGCATTTTCAGAGACCTTAGCCAACAAGAGCTCTTGAAAAAGTGTCTCCATGGAAAAACTCAAAACCCAAATGAAAGTTTGAATTCTGTCATTTGGACCAGGCTACCAAAAACTGTTTTCGTTAGAAAAGAAACACTAAAATTTGGTGTTCATGATGCTGTGATGTGCTTCAATGCTGGTGTGTCAAAGAAGACTGATGTATTAAGACTCTTGGGAACAACGGATGGTATCAATACTGAAAGGGGACTGAAAAAGATTGACATGGACCGTATCTGTTATGCTGATAATTCTGCAGGAAATGCTACCAAGGAGGCCAGGATAACCATAAGATCAAAGAAAAGAAGATAAATATCAAGAAGCTGAGCCACAGTATAGCCCTGGAATGTTTTAAAAGTGTGTCTGTATGGTTAGGTTAGGTTAGTTTTTTTAACGTCCCGTCGACAACGAGGTCGTTAGAGACGGAGCGCAAGCTCGGGTTAGGGAAGGATGGGGAAGGAAATCGGCCGCGCCCTTTCAAAGGAACCATCCCGGCATTTGCCTGAAACGATTTTGGGAAATCACGGAAAACCTAAATCAGGATGGCTGGAGACGGGATTGAACCGTCGTCCTCCCGAATGTGTCTGTATGACATTGCACATTACTTTTTTGCATGTAAAACTTTAATACCCTTTTTCTCAAAACTACATTTTTTGACCTTCTGGTACACTTTTCTCGAAAACTAAGTCTGCTACAGACATCAGACTTACATTATCTCTTGTTAATACAACGATGATTAATTAGATAAAAAATAGATCAGTAGTGATAAAAAGAACAGATTTACAAGCTCCAAGGTGTTTAGAAAAGTTTTAATTTTTTGTCTTATAGAACAAAAAAATGATCTCATGAAATATACAAAGTACATTAATCATTTTTTATTTGATTTGAGAATGATGTTTCAGCTGTACACTGTAAATGTTTCAGGTCTTTATCTCCATTAGTTTCTTCAGAAAGTGTACCTGACGTTTGCTCGGTTTAGTATTGATTCCTTATGGGAGTTCCCTCGCGACTGTGTCCCCTTAAAACGTTGTGGCCTTCTGCCTTCAGTAATCACCACAGTATATTTGGAATTCTGATGATTTAATCCGGCGGCCTTCAGCCGCTTCGCATGCTGATCTCATATATGTATACGATTTATCTTATTCGTAAATTTAACTGTTTGTCATGTCTTTTCAAAACTGAACTTATTCTAAAGCATCTGTTTGGAGACCTTCAGCCGCGAAGCAAATTTAATTATTTCAAAAGTGTATATGTGAAGTAAATGATAATAAATTACAATTGTGAAATGAATCCGAACGCAACTCCTTGGCCCTTTCCACAACCCTAATAACCTGTTAGCCCTGCGTGATTTAGCGGGCGTTTCACTAAGAAACCTCCATAATTTTGTGAGTTAGCATGTCTGATAATAGTAATAAGATGATGACATTTACTATCAGCATGAAAATGGTTATGTAATAACACTTTCCATCTACATTACTATGATCACCATCTACGTTCGATGTCAACGTGCAACAATCACTCATATGTTGCAGGTGAGCAGTAACAGGGAGGATGTATGAGGCATCTCGGTGAGGGGGGGGGGGGGCACACGGGAAACATCACAGTCGTTGTCATAATGCGGACACGGAGCGATTTATCTGACGTCCAAAAGAACATGATCATTGACTTTCGGGCCAAGGGTGGAAGCATTTCCGAAACGCCTAAGTTTGTTAACCGTTCGTGTGTCGCCGGCGTTGAAATATGCCTTGCATGGGAAGGTGGCACTCTCCAAAACCGGCACCGAGGCAACTTTGGTGCAACACGGGCCATAGATCGCGGGTGTGCACGACGATTGTGGAGATCTGTAAGGGCAAAGAGA
Source organism: Schistocerca nitens (assembly GCF_023898315.1). Classification (NCBI taxonomy): domain Eukaryota; kingdom Metazoa; phylum Arthropoda; class Insecta; order Orthoptera; family Acrididae; genus Schistocerca; species Schistocerca nitens. Next base: position 276,710,606 of record NC_064618.1, on the reverse strand, counting down.
CCTGCAGCTGTTGAGCAACTGGCCTCCAGATAAACCAAGTGGCTATTAACATTTTTCCCCTCAACAAGTATTTAGCGATCATTGGTGCGTGTGGGCCTCTGCAGCAGGCACCTGCTTCAAGCACTCATGCTGATTGCTGCGGCGACGAAGGCTGCAATTTGCATCCCAGTACGGCAGCTGGACGTCCACTGAGTTGTTGACAGGAGGACTTTACAGATGAAGCACGTTTTATGATCCATCGGACAAATGGCCGTCAGCGCGCGCAGTGTGGAGCGTGTGAAAGCAAGGGAAGGGTCCAGGCCAGTGGAGAGAGCGTTATGGTGTGAGGAACGTTTTTGTGACATTCCCTCGGTGACCTCATGGTTGCGGAAGGTACAATGGATCAACACAATCCCGCATCTGTCCTCGGGGACCGTATTCAGCGTTATGAGAGGTGGTCACATAAATGTGACTAGACAGTGCAGAATAAATTTGGATGATGCACTGAGAATACGAATGTATATATACACTTCGGATTTCAAACGTATCCTGATTGTATAATGATGTACATGCTTATTGTTAAATTCAGTATCTACACTGTGTTATAGACTTTTCCCATATATGTAGATATACGATTATTTACAGAAGTTTTGTACGACTTTTAGTGTTTCACGGTATATATGGCTCCTCTTATGAAACCAGTTTTACTTGATTCCCCCAACCAGACGACGGTATTATTTAAATTTGCCTCATGTAGAGGCGTATTGCAGTTTCTTTTGAGATTAGAGATTACATTAGATTAGTTTTTCGTTCCATAGATCCGTGCTGAGGAGATCCTCGTGGATGTGGAACATGTAAATATTTTTTTAAAGCTGAAATAACAATACTAATAATACGAATATATGCAATACATCATTTGTTTCTATTAAAAAATTCGTCAATGGAGTAGGAGTTGGCCACTAGTAAGTCTTTCAGGCTCCTTTTAGTCCTGGCAACAGCTAGTATGTTTCTCTTTTTGAAACACACTACTGGCCATTAAAACTGCTACACCACTAAGATGACGTGCTACAGACGCGAAATTTAACCGACAGGAAGAAGATGCTGTGATATGCAAATGATTAGCCTTTCAGAGCATTCGCACAAGGTAGGCGCCGGTGGCGACACCTACAATGTGCTGACATGAGGAAAGTTTCCAACAGATTTCTCATTCACAAACAGCAGTTGACCGGCGTTGCCTGGTGAAACGTTGTTGTGATGCCTCGTGTAAGGAGGAGAAATGCGTACCATCACGTTTCCGACATTGATAAAGCTCAGATTGTAGCCTATCGCGATTGCAGTTGATCGTATCGTGACATTGCTGCTCGCGTTGGTCGAGATCCAATGACTGTTAGCAGAATGTGGAATCGGTGGGTTCAGGAGGGTAATACGGAACGTCGTGCTGGATCCCAACGGCCTCGTATCATTAGCAGTCGGTATGACACGCATCTTATCCGCATGGCTGTAACGGATCGTGCAGCCACGTCTCGATCCCTGAGTCAACAGATGGGGACGTTTGCAAGACAACAACCATCTGCACCAACAGTTCGACGAAGTTTGCAGCAGCATGGACTCTCAGCTCGGAGACCATGGTTGCGGTTACCCTTGACGCTGCATCAGAGACAGGAACGCCTGCGATGGTGTACTCTACGATGAACCTGGGTGCACGAATGGCAAAACGTCATTTTTTCTGATGATCCAGGTTCTGTTCACAGCATCATGATGATCGCATCTCTGTTTGGCGACATCGCGGTGAACGCACATTGGAAGCGTGTATTCGTCATCGCCATACTAGCGTATCACCCGCGTGATGGTATGGGGTGCCATTGGTTATACGTCTCGGTCACCTCTTGTTCGCATTGACGGCACTTTGAACAGTGGAGTTACATATCAGATGTGTTACGACCCGTGACTCCACCCTTCATTCGATCCCTGCGAAACCCTACATTTTAGCAGGATAATGCACGACCGCATGTTGCAGGTACTGTACGGGCCATTCCGGATACAGAAAATTTTCGACTGCTGCCCTGGCCAGCACATTCTCCAGATCTCTCACCATTTGAAAACGTCTGGTCAGTGGTGGCCGAGCAACTGGCTCGTCACAATACGCCAGTCACTACTCTTGATGGACTGTGGTATCGTGTTAAAGCTGCATGGGCAGCTGTATCTGTACACGCCATCCAAGCTCTGTTTGACTCAATGCCCAGGCGCATCAAGGCCGTTATTACGGTCAGAGGTGGTTGTTCTGGGTGTTGATTTTTCAGGATCCATGCACCCAAATTACGTGAAAATATAATCACAAGTCAGTTCTAGTATAATATATTTATCCAATGAATACCCGTTTATCATCTCATTTCTTCTTGGTGTAGCAATTTTAGTGGCCAGTAGTGTACTTCGAAATGTAGAGCATATCTGCACAAAATTGTGATAGTCTGTTTATGAATAGAAAGGCATGATATAAACGAAAGAATCAGTGATACAATAAAGGTAATTTGGTAAAAAGTAAGTTTCAGTCGGGGCAAAGGTATTGAGGAGAAGACTTAAGTCTTAAGTAAACAACAATACGAACAAGATATAATGTACTGAATTAGAAAAACAGAACGGACATTTGCCAAGAGAAAAACTGCAAAGAATGAGTGTGAAAAACACAAATCAGAAAGCTATTGTCGGCATCCACGTCTCAACACAGTAATTAACAACAGGTAGAGCATATTCGAGTCCAATGTTGCAGCGTGCATTAGCGGCCTCGGTGAAAGAGGTGATCTAATCTCCATCTAGATACACTGATGAACCAAAGAATTATGACCACTTGCCTAACAACGTATCGGTCCACCTTTGCAAACCAATGAAGCAGAGATTTTCCATGGAATGGATTCAGAAACTCGTTAGCAGAGTTCCGGAGGCACCAGTCTACTCACAGGTCATGCATTTCTAGTAAATTACGAACCGGTGTTTGAGAGCGTGAAGCTTGCGCCCGGTAGCATCCCAGATACTTTCCATCAGGTGCAGAACTGGAGAATTTCTTGGTAAGATGTCAACTTGAGTTCACAGTCATCCACCTGAAATCGTCCAAGCATAATTATGACCTTGCGACACAATCAGTTATTCTGCTGGAAGATGCCATCTCTGTCAGGGAAGAAGTTATGCAGGTGGTCCGCAATAATGTTCACGGATCAAATGTGTGAAATATTATGGGCCTTAACTGCTAAGGTCATCAGTCCCTAAGCTTACACACTACTTAACCTAAATTAACCTAAGGACAAACTCACACACCCATGCCCGAGGGAGGATTCGAACCTCCGCCGGGACCTGCCGCACAGTCCATGACTGCAGCGCCCCAGACCGCACGGCTAATCCCGCGCGGCGATGTTCACGTATCGACAGCTGTCAAGGTGCCTTCCATTACTACCACAGGTACTGCGGAAGCCTAGGTGAATATCCTGTATACATCTACATCTACATCTACACATCTACATCTACGTGATTACTCTGCTATTTACAATAAAGTGCCTTGCAGAGGGTTCAATAAACCAACTTCAAGCTGTCTCTCTACCGTTCTACTCTCGAACGGCACGCGGTAAAAACGAGCACTTAAATTTTTCTGTGAGAGCCATGATTTATTTTATCATGATGTAGCTGGGTGGCAACAGAACATTTTCACAGTCGGAGGAGAAAACTGGTGATTGAAATTTCATGAGAAGATCCCGTCGCAACGGAATACGCCTTAGTTTTAATGATTGCCACTCCCATTCACGTATCATGTCTGTGACACTATCTCCCCTATTTCACGATAATACAAAACGAGCTCCGCTTCTTTGTACTTTTTCGATGTCATCCGTCAGTCCCAACTGATGCGGATCCCACACCGCACAACAATAGTCTAGAAAAGGGTGGACATGCGTGGTGTAAGCAGTCTCTTTAGTACACCTGTTGCACCTTCTAAGTGTTCTGCCAATGAATCGCAGTCTTTGGTTTGCTCTAACCACAATATTATCTATGTTATCGTTCCAGTTTAGGTTATTTGTAATTGTAATCCCTAAGTATTTAGCTGAATTTACAGCCCACAGATTTGTGTGACTTATCGCGTAATCGAAATTTAGCAGGTTTCTTTTCGTACTCAGGTGAAGAACTTCACACTTTTCTTTATTCAGCGTCAGTTGCCACTTTTCGCACCATACAGATAACTTATCTAAATCATTCCGCAAGTCGTTTTTATCATCTGATGACTTTACGAGACGGTAAATGACCTCATCATCTGCAAACAATCCAAGACGGCTACTCAGATTGTCTCCTATGTCGTTAATATGGATTAGGAACAATAGAGGGCAAATAACACTTCCTTGGGAACTCCGGATATTACTTCTGTTTTACTGGATGACTTTCCGTCCATTAATGTGACCTTTCTGACAGGAAATCACGAATTCAGTCTCACATATGAGGCGTTACTCCGTAGGCACGCAGTTTGGTTAGAAGACGCTTGTGAGGAGCGGTGTCGAAAGCCTTCTGGAAATCTAAAAATAAGGAATCAATTTGACATCCCCTGTTGATAGCACTTATTACTTCATGAGTATAAAAAGCTAGTTGTGTTTCACAATAACGATATTTTCTGAATCTCGTTTTCTTCGAGGTACTTCATAATGTTCGAATACAGTATATGTTCCAAAATCCTACTGCAAATCGACGTTAGTGATATAGGCCCGTAATTCAGCGGATTACTCCTACTTCCATTTCTGGATATTGGTGTGACTTGATCAATTTTCCAGTCTTTAGTTACGGATCTTTCTGTGAGCGAGTGTTGTATATAATTGCTAAATATGGAGCTATTTTATCAGCATACGCTGAGAGGATCCTGACTGGTATACAATCTGGACCGGAGACCTTGCCTTTATTAAGTGATTTAAGCTGCTTCGTTACTCCGAGGATATGTACTTCTATGTTTCTCATCTTGGAATTCAGGAATATTTATTTCGTCTTCTTTGGTGAAGGGGTTTTGGAAAACCTTGTTTAATAACTCTGCTTTAGTGACACTGTCATCAGTGACTTCACCGTTGTTATCGCGCAGTGAAGGTAATGATTGCGTCTTGCCACTGGTGTGCTTTATGAATGACCAGAATATCTCTGATTTTTCGCCCAGATGATTTAGGGAAGAGGGTACTCCGTGCCATAATCTAATAAGAATTCCACAAGGATATCATGCATTGTATGCTGTGAGTTGTGTTAATAGTTCTGTAGTATGTTTCGTATGTAGTGTGTTCGGTGGTCGAGCATTGATAGCTTAGTGTTCTCTTGAATGGATGCGTTATTAAATGTGGAGTTCAATACTTTTGGTTAGTGCTGCCGGTATCAATACCTTATTGATTCGTTAGAGGCTTTATGGAAGGTATGCGCCCGTTGGTTGGATATATAGGACCATCAGTTATAAGGTTTTTCCGGTGGAGTAATTGATTGTTGATTGGGAAATTTATTGTAGGCTTCACGCTTAGCACTTAATACGGATGCACAAGTATACGTTACGTTGTCTCTATCAGTTTCTCTGCTTTCCAATTCGTTGCAGAAGTGTACTGCTCTCTGGTTTTGCAACGGTTTCCAAATGGGTCCGTTAAACGAGCATGAGTCTTTGCTATCGTCTATTAATAATCTTTATAAACATATTGGGAACAGCAGCGATCGCAGAGAACTAGTAATAAAATATTATTTATAATAACAGCCTTGATCGCATGAAAACAGGTCCGAAGATTATCCACATCGGGACGAAACAGGTCACCCCTTGTGAATATTAAGTCTATTTTCATGCGATGAAGACAGTCCTATATAATATCTACCATCTTCGACCACGGCCTATCAGCCCGGAAGTTTTAAGTGAAGAAATATCTACCATCAGTTACATTATTTGGCAAATCTTTATCTAGATCGCGATTAATGGCGCATTTCAGCTGCAGATATTCTTGTGTGTTTGTGGTGTTTGAGCTAAAAACTTTGAGTTCGTTTTCTAAGCTGATTGTTAGAGACTGTATCAGTTCGACGAAAAAAATACTCTCCTAGTTTTCTTGATGTGAAATGTTCGTAATCGAAAGCTCGTAGACAGATGATAATGGATCGTTAATTTCTGATGTACTTTGTGTATAGCAAAACAAAATTTCCGGCTGGTGGAACTTTTTATTTAATTGTGCCACTCAGGCATGATTTAGAACACTGCAATAATGGTTCGATTGAAAATGGAAAGTCATTGATGGAAGTACTGATACCTGAGAATTGGGGGAGTGAGATAAAGTCACTTAATATGTGTCTGACAGATTAAAAAAAAAGTTTTCGCTGGAGCTGCAACCGTAGTCAAGAGATATCATTTACTGGTTATTCGTTGCTGAATTCGCATAATTAGAGTAAAGAATTTCGTGGAAACGCTTCAGGTATTCCAGTGGAAAATTCCAGAGTGCATCGGCTAGATGCCATTCCGTAACTAATGAAGAGTTGCCTACTCGTGCATTCATGAGTAGGTATGCGTGCGTGTAGTTCAGCGAGCTTCTACTCTAAATAAATAGTTTTCCATTAGAAATAAAATGTTTTACAACAAACATTTCGTGCAAAGAATGTAAGCCAAAAAATATCTGTCTTATTATTCCAATTCAGCGTTCTTGTAGATGTATCACCAATAATACTTTTACTTTATATGTTTCACAGATGTCGTGTATGGAACAATAGAGGTAAAACGTAAACGCAAAATTGATATATTTGGCCATTTCTCAGACATAACAATGAAGGAATTCGATAATCATAGCTTACTCACACATGGAAGTAATTTGTTGCGATCAAGATTCCGACATAAAGGCGAAGGAAAAATTACAAGCTCGCATAAGTACCTACTGAAGATGCAATGTAATGAACCAAAACGAATAGTTTGGATGACCCAGTGTTCGATACGATAAGAGTCAAAGTGCAAAAGAGATATGTTCTGGTTTTGAAGATATTTTAACAATTTCCAGTGTTTCTTGTTAGATAAAATGCTGACTAATGAAACGTCCTTTTTTTATTTGGCTTAAGCAATATAAAACGTATAAACACACTGCCTTTTTCTTCTAACTTGTGTTAGTGTTTCAGACCGTTTTCGAGTATCTGAGCATTAAGAAAGACGAAGACGATCTAATTCACCTACATGGAAAATAACAAAAAGGTAACAAGCGTTAGTTACATTGAAAACAACCATCGCAGTTTATGACTTCCAAACATCTTCATCATGCCAATGTGTCAAAGGTTCCTTAAAATTCTGTCTGACCCAAACTATCAGATTAATGACGAAAGTGTCGAAGATTTTAAAGAAGGCTCAAAAGGTGTTGATTATGATGGAGCTAAGTCAACAAATTTCTTAATGAGTTCGTGTCAGTTTTGGAAATAGTTATCGTAAAGAGATAATGCGAATTCATTAAAGAAACCTTGGATCACTGCTGATATTAGAGTATCTCCACAACGAACAAAGGACTCGTTCAAAATATCCAGAACAATTAACGATCTAGAAATATTTTCGTTTTATGAGCAGCATTGTAAAATATTATGAGAAGTTGTAAAAAGACCAGCAGTAAAAGAGAGACAGGAAAAGAAATCATAGAAGATGGCTTTATTCCGTTAAAGAGAACAAGAACTTGTAAAAGATAGTTTATTTCTATTAGATATATTTGACAATTATTTTTGTAAAATGGGTGACAAAACTGGTGTAAATAGTTTAGAAGAGAAACAAAACAGACACAGAGGAATAAAAGTATTGGAAATTTAGGGAAATAAGGAAGATGATCATCACTCTAAAAAGTAAAAGTTCATATGAGATCGATAATGTCTCCTGCAAGACACTGAAACGTTGTGGCCCTCTAATTTGCAATGTTAGTCATGTAATGTATCATTAATTCACAGTGACAAATTATAATATGCCTTTGTTAGCTCCCTCCAAAAGAAGGGTGGCCTCACAGATGTCAATAACTATCACACACTAACTCTCCATCCATAATTTTGTAAAATTTTTGAGAAGGTTATGTACTCCAGGTTTATCACCTACCTGTGCAGTTACGGGATGCTTAGCTAATCATAGTGTGGATTTCACAAGGGCTACTCTACTGTCACCTGATTATGGATTTACTGAGCACATAATAGAATCTTTAAATAATAAAGGAATTCACTAATTGGGATCTTCTGTGGCTTATTCGAAGGCATTTGATTTCGTCAGTCGTCATACTCTGTTAGAGAAATAAAGTTTTTATGGAATACTTGGTTCAACAGATGCCTTGTTCTCTTCTTATTTAAAATAAAATGTAGAAAATTATCTTGACCTTTCGAGTAATAGAAATAGAAAACTACATCATCTGCATGAGGGAAAATAAAATCTGGTCTCCCATAAGATTCGATTAAAAGCTCATTACTCTTCTTCCTTTAAGTCCATGAGCTTCCATTTTATTTGAACCTGGTGGCAGGATTAGTTCTATTTACACATGGTGCAAGTAATTTTGTGAAGCCAAGCAAAGAATCGTAAACACAGAAGGTAGCATATTGTGTTTCTATGTACGTTACTGACTGGGTTTGCATAAAGAGGGTATTTTTAAACTCTGGAAAAACACAGCTCATCTAATTTCCCACTGTCCAAAATATCCCACCTCCTATTAACCCAGTATATCAACAATAAATAATGACCAGCGTAGAAAACTGTAACCTCCTAGGTGCGCATGTTGGAAAACCACATAGTACCCCTGTTAAAATGTATGTATTAGGCTACTTTAGTTCTGAGAATAATTGCCAACTTTGGTGATACAAAAGTCAATTAGTTAACATTTTTTTACTTTTTTTCATTCCTTGGTGCCTTATGAGAAAAGAACATGGGCATAACTCCCACTTAGGAAAAGGGTATTCAATGCACAAAAGAAAGTAAGTATAATTTCGTGTAGGGCTGACACTCGTACATATTTCAGTATTCCCTTTAGCAAAGCCTCACAATACATTTATTCACTTATAAAATTTATTACCATCAATCCATATAGGTTTTACAGTAACGGAGATATTCGCAAATACAACACTAGAAGAGGGAAAGGGACTTGTATTACCCTTAAATGAATCTAATTTTGGCACAGAAAGGGGTGAAATACTCAGCTATTGAACTGTTTGACTATCTGACCGTTTAAATAAAAGGCTGACAGAGAGCAGAAGGGTTTTCAAATTACATTAAAGATGTTTCTCCTATTCAACTGCTTATATACCACACAAGGATTCTTAAATGGAAATAGTTATTTTTACAGAAAGAAACATTTCAGTGGCCAATGTCTAGCAATAAAAATTTTGTTCAAATGGCTCTGAGCACAATGGGACTCAACTGCTGTGTTCATCAGTCCCCTAGAACTTAGAACTACTTAAACCTAACTAACCTAAGGACATCACACACATCCATGCCCGAGGCAGGATTCGAACCTGCGACCGTAGCAGTCGCACGGTTCCGGACTGCGCGCCTAGAACCGCGAGACCACCGCGGCCGGCATAAATTTTGTTTTCCATCTTATAATGATTTTTCCATTGACATGGTACACATCATGTTATCTATGGAACAAGTAATTAAGCAACTATCCTAGCTGGGTGACATGAATTTTGTAAGCCGTGAGATTACGAACGCATATGTACCTGTAGAACGAACTTGTTCCAGCTCTGATCAGGTACATAACTCATTTTGTCTTATGATAACCTTCCAGACCCTTTGTAAATATAATACTGTCGAAAATCCACATCGTACAGCCTGTTTTTAAGGCAGATAATAAACTCATCAAGTATGATCAAAAAATAACACATTCATATGCTTCGCATCGAACGAAATTTTGTTATCTTATATTGATTCTCACCGACTAAAGAAGTGCGTACAAGCAGAAAATATTCTTTATTCTTACATGGATCAGATACTAGCAGAGCTAAACGATAGGTGTAGTGAGAAGGTATTTTGTTTGATTTAACAAAGCATTTCATTGACTGGACCATAATTGATATTGCATAAATTGGACATTATGGGATTAGGGTAAAACCTGAACAACGGATCACTTCTTATCTGGAAGGAGGAAGCAAAATGTGGTTCTTCAATGTCAACAAGCAGGTAAAAGTTTTAAATCTGACTGGGGACATGTAAAGTGTTGGAGGGTGTAGCCCCTGTCACAGTACTCGTTAAAGCCTGTGCTATGGTAAGTGAGCGGGATTCACCTTATGAGAAGGGATTTTCGCATAGATATAGACCTTGTGTACCTGAATGGTGGCAAGTCAGACTTACATCCACTTTGTAATAACAATGATACGTCTAGTAAGCTCGAAATGCAATCACACGTCAGGATGGACCAAAGGCAAACCAGAAGATGCTACCAATGTGACAATAATACGGTCGCCAGCCTAATTAGACATTAACTGATTTTCTTCCCTGTACAAGTTGGTATATATTCATGCAAAACAACAAGTTGTAACACTGCATAATATCGTAGAATTTTAGAACCAGAAAATCTATTGAACTGATAGTTTCACATTCTGTACTGATATGGAAAATCATGAATACATAACACTACACTATAATGTTTAATACAAAACTTTATACTGTCTATTAATCTGATTAAAATCGGGCATAGACTACCCTAGAAATTGTACTTTCATGCCACACACACTAAATGCCAAGTTTGATAAAGAAAAAACACTGATAAATTTTGACTTTTATATTGACTTTAACTTTTGCTGGTCAAACCACTTTAGAACACTTCAGAATTCAAATGAATGAAGGGGGGACCCCGAAACTGTTATGATCGCTGTATTTAAAAGAAATGATTACTGAATGTATTATTCATTCAAGATTTCCAATATATAAGTTACTACTCTTTTCATCTTATTTACTGCTCATTTAAATGCCTTTAAATCTGTCTCGAAATAATAAACTTCATTACTATATGAATACTGAAGTTATATTTCGACTTCGCTGTACATTTACTGGTTCATTAACAAAACATTTCTTTAAACACCATTCTAATGTAGCTACGTCTGCAAATAATTATTACTAACACAATTTTTAATTTTCATTTCGGGACACTCGAATTGCACGACGTTTGGAAATGACCCTGTCTAGGTTAGTTGTGAGGATAATTAAATGATGGAAAAGTTCTGGTAAAATTTAGATTATTATTGCACCAAACACAGTTCACTTTCTGATCCATACGGATACAGTACTAAAGTTTCAACGTGCTAGTATCGGTGCGGCGGTTGGCGGGCGACAAGGTGGCGAGGCACAGAGCACACATACAACCACAGCTATGGCTCTTAACGTATCGGCACTTAAATTCTTCTTAGCGTCGCAATACTTTTACATTTAGTGCCTATGGAATTTTGCCATGCTTTGTGGGCGTTGGAACGGCATACCCGAGGCTCAGTGAAGCTATGTCTTCCAGGAGAGCCTCCTCGCTCCAGAAGGTGTTGCTAAAACCAGTGCCAAACTCCATCTACCACTGAGCCCGTGGTACCGTGTAGTGCCCGCGTGCATTTTCCCGCGCTCGTCTGCCACCCACCTTTTACCACTCCCTGACAGACCGGGTATTCACCCGAGGTTTTGCATTCTACATATCCTAACACATTGCCTACGTATGGACCAGACGTACAGTTACAATTTTAAACATCTTACAACAGTTTCAACATTTGTTACATTTCAATCCTATTAAAATATTACTTGACATTTGGCATAAACATTAATATTCACATTGAAACTTATTTACAGTTTTCTTAACATAATGGCATGAAACAAAAAAGAAATGAAATCAGAACATCAATCACACCAGTTTATCGTAAAACCAGATGAAAAGAATTACTTATATGTACAATAGTACAGAGTCGTTGAACAGGAATCTGCTCGGGGTCCATTGCCTTTCTTGATGCGTATCATTAACGGTGCTGGTCAACAGAGAAAATGCTTCGGAGTCAAAAGTAACCATTTCTTACTAATTTGAGGGCGCTGATAATGAAAATGTCATTAATTTTTGAAGATTTGTTGGGGTTTCGAAGAAATACGGTATCACTGGATATGCACAGGTGCACAAAATAAGGTTTCATGACAACAACTGTTATCTGCTTATTTAATAAGCATCCAGTGTTTGGCGGTCAGCTACATCACTATTCTTCCTGCTAGCATTATAACGCTGACAAAGAAAAAGACAATAATCTCGTCAGTGTTGCCAGTTTATTAGTTTTGCCACTAACTGTAGTGCATTTGTGATATTCTTCAACTGGAAGAAAGTCCTCGTTTTTCCAAATTCCTTATACTGCAGTTAAGCTGATTTCTAAACTACTGCTAAAGGGGAAAACATATTTTTTTTACACTAAAAACATAAAAGTTAGCGAATCTTTTTATCAGAGTTTGGTGGTTTTGCTTGAAATTGATTAGTGACACTGAATATCAAGCTTAAGTTTGTATTAAGAACTTCGCTAGGGAATACGTGTTGTGCAGAGTTACACTTTACACTCTCAGAGGTGCTCGTGATGAGATATTAGGTTACTGTGTTCAGAAATCACTCTAGCAACTTCTGTTTTCGCCATATTAAGAGCATATCGAGAAAAAAAAGTGGAACGTCGCTTATCCCAGTATTCCTTCAGCTATTCATCTTGTGTCAAAATCTAAAGAACTACTTGCTCCACAACCTTCCGCATCTTACTCTAGTGGTTCGTCCGACGAAGAGCAAGACCCGGAAAAACTCCACACAGGTATGCCAAACGCTGTTCTAGAGTCGTAGTCATCCACTGATCCTAACTTCACAGCCAAAATCTAATCACATAATCGCCATGTGATCACTCAACACGAATTAAATGATCTTGTAGGGACCTTGGGTTGTTAGAAAGTGGCGCAGACTAGCTGGCATCTAGACTTCAAACGGTGGGGAAATCTAGCCGAAGTCGTTAAGGTATCCGATTTTTGGATTCGTCAAAAGACTCTGGAAGATTATTTTTCGGTTGAAAGTCATCTATTGTACTGCAACAATGAGACAGGTCTTATGAGTAAACGTAACACAGAACATAATCCCTATGACGGGCGACTGTTCAAAGACTCATCAAAACTAAGTCTGAAACCTGTGTTAGTGAGCAATGGAGATGTGTTGTCATCAGTTCCAGTGCACTGGAAGAAGGCATGTGCCAACATGGAAAAAATGTTGAGATCCATAAGTTATAGTGAACACAATTGGAACGTCTGCCAACTTCAGAGTTCTAGCCATACTTCTTGGCTTGCAGCTCGGCTATACAAAATATTGCTGTTTTCTGTGTTATTGGTAGAGGCGAGATAAGGCTTCCAGGAAAAAAGAATATTGAACACGTTCCTTTTATAGATTCGAACAGGGTTTTGTTTTCTTCTTTAGATATTAAAGTACATTTAATTAAGAACTTTGTAAAGAATATGAACCAAGACAGAGACACATTCAGACACATTATTAGTAAATTTCCACGAATTACTCTAAGTAAAATCAGGGAGGTCATATTTATTGGATCCCATACACGAAAAATCCCCCTCAATGATCCTGAGTCCGATGCACTGTTACAAGATAATAATAAGATAGCATGGGGTTCTTACCGAAACGTGCTCACAAATTTCTTGGGAAACTTTTGGCTTCAGAACTACGAGTATAAGGACCTAGTGAAGCACCTAGTATCATCGTACCAAGCAATGGGGTATCTGTAAAAATACATATGTTACACTCACAAATACTTCTTCACAGAAAAATGCGGAGAAGTCAGGGGTAAAGAAGGGGAACATTTCCAACAAGTGACTTCAACAATGGAAAGACAATATTAGGGCCATTGGAGCAAGTCTGTTCTCACTGATTATTGTTGGAGAATCGCCAGAGATGTCTCAAATCCACAACACAATCGAAAGTCTAAAAGGCGCCGTTTGTAATGCCCAGGTACGCTACTATTTTATCACTTCCATTGTGTGCAATCCTTTTTATTTCTCATTAACACTAGATAACATTGACCATTTACATACAGATCATCCAAACAAATGAGCAGTTTTTGTGTCATTTTCGTATTCAGCACCCTCGATTCCATAAGAAAATTATCTTTTCGTTTCTTGAGCACGAAAAAGTAAAATTTTTGTTGTCCAGTGTAATCAGCGTCTAAACGTGACAGATGACACAAAAAGAGTTTTGTTTGTAGAGGATCCAAGCATTTATCTGAAATGAGTAGAACACATACATAACTGATGTAGTTAACAGGGTAATCATTACCAATAGCATGAGGCTTTCAGTGAAGAGATTAACGGTTTATTGTAGCTAAAAGCGACGAATACATTTTATGACACGGAAGTCTTGCAAAACTGAAACTTTATTGTCCGAAGGTGATCAATTAGCCAGTAAACATGACCATGTTAAATCATTACGACTCAGGGTAGATGGAAGACTTTCTTGAAAATATCATGTTCAAAGGCTTGTGCAGAAACTGAATATCGCTATCCCCACTATAAGAATGATCTTTACTGTTTGTGACACTGAAATGGAGTGGCTTGTTTGATTTGCTGATTTTCATCCCAATATCTTGTATGATGTAACGTTTCGGATCTCTTGGTTTTGTAAGTTTGCCGTCGCTGTATATATATATTTTCCGTTACAAGGTTATTGTTGAAAATATTGACTGTCTCAGAAGAAACACCAACATTCATTCAGAGAACACTACACGTCAAGCGATATGGATAACACTTTCTTAAACACTGCACAGAAAGATTTACACTGTAACGCAGGCTTCATTTTCAGTAAGTCTCCAGAAGAAGTGAAAATTTTGAGTGATGAGCCCCATTTCAAATCCAATTGTAATGTTTCGTCTTGGCACACTACTTCTATTCTGTACGGGATTGGTGACTTTCCTCTGAAATGATATTTATTTGTAGATTCTTTTCTTCGTGTTTTATTAAACTATAAACTGACTGATTCCGCGGCAAAGTAGTTTTGGCTCACTTGGTCCCATGGAAACTGGAAAATAAATAATACAAAAAGCAAATATCGTGAAATTGTCTTTTTCAACCAGTTGGAGGCATGATAACCTTGACAGAAGTACCGAGGCAGGAAAGTTCTATCGCGCCAGCTTTAATAGGAGGGCAGTCACTGGCAGAAATATATTAATGAACATATTCATTGCCGTCGCCAGCCATTGCGCTACGTAAACGTAAATGGAGCCATTAACGTGCTTATTATTCATCTTCAATTTTTCTACATTTTTCTCCCCCCTTACACCCTGCAATAGCAGCACGAGTAACTGCTTTGCTAGTAGCCAACAGCTCTTACCGTATTTTTTAGACTGAAATCGTATTCACCGTCCATTCAAGAGTCCTTGGCAATTACATATACTATGGTGTAGTCTGTGTGGACGGATAGGAACAGGAATTTGTAGATTTTGTGCTGCTACGACTAAATATCAGAAATTGATTGTTTTGGTGTTTTGACGATAAACGGATCCTCTGGGTACAATCTTTATTACAAACATTTCTCTCGAACTGGAAGGGTGCACCCACATATCCTGTGTTCTATACAACAAGCAGGTCATCGCCAATTAACATCGTTGCTTAGCTGAGTAGCCTGAGTTTAGCCTTTGTTTAATAACTGCCGGTCTGTTAAGAACAGAACAGCGATCATTCAACTAATGATCATCATAGTGTCTGGCCTGCCTGCAGTACGCTAATGACCTGCAGTTGTAACGCTACCGCCCTTAATCGGACGTACGTTAGCTGTATAAAGCCTGTACTGTAATAAGTTCACGGGCTTCACCTTATAAATAAGGATTTTAGTACATAAGTTGACCGCGTGTACCTAATAGAAGCAAGATCGGACTTGTACTCAGTAAATAACTACAGTGATGCATCAAGCAAATGTAAAGTATAATTGCTCGTTCGTATGGACAAGAAGTATACACAGTAGATGCTACCTATAATTAATAATTCGGTCGCCAGCCTACTTAGGCAATGAGTGAGTTTTTCCTTGTACAATTGGGTGCATGTACAAGCATAGTAACCCGTAGTGAAGATGCGTTATACGGCAAAGTTTGGCACCAGAAAAATCCACTGAACTAAAGTTTTCTCTTTTTGTTTTTACTAATTTGGACGAGCTAAATTCACACAACACCACACAGCAATGATTACTACGAATTGCATTCTGTATATTGATCAGACTGAAACCGGGCATAGATTTTCCTAGAATAAGCAGTTTTGAAAGCACACATACAATGTCACTATTAACATTGGAAAACAACACTAATACACTTAGGATTAATATAGAACTTAACTTTACTGGTCAAATCTGATCAACACATTTCAAGGTTTGAAAGAATGGACAAGACAAGAGGTGGGGAGGGGGCCCTGAAACTGTTATGGTCGTTATACTGAAACTGTTAAGTACTGAAGGCAAATTAATACTCAAAATTATCAATCTATGGATAACTACTCTTTTGTCTTACTTCTGAATAATTTAACTGTCATTAATTCTGTCTCAAATTAATCAAATAGCATCGCTAACTCAATTCAAACAACTCTCTTCCAATTTAGTCATACTTTTGTTCTTTACCAACATTTACAATAACACACAGACTTTTTAAACTTCTTTATAGCATAGATTGATCTACTGATAATTCTTATTAACACTGATTTTTAAACTTTCAGCTCAGGATACTCGGGTTGCACAATACGAGGTAAGGACCCTGTCTAGGTCAGTGATCAGGATAAGTCATGGCTAAAGCAATTCTGGTAACAGTCACGTTATTATTGAACAATTAGAAACATGTTGACACTGGTCCACACAGATACACTTCTAAAGATGAAATAAATGTTTGACCTGTTCAAGTCGGTGCGGCGGTTGGCGGGCAGCGAGATAGCGGGCAGCACGGCACACATACAAGCACAGCTAAGGCTCACACTACATCGGCACTTTCCATCTTCTTAGCGTCGTAATCTTTCCAACTTTGTGCCTCAGAATAAAGCCATGCCAAGTAGTCGTCGGAATCGGTGCATCCGAGGCTCAATGGAATCCAGTTTTTCTGGGTAGCCGCCTCGGTACAGTACGTGTTCCTCTGACCGATTCACAACTCCGACTCTTACTGTTACTCGCCTCCGACTGACTGACTTGAGCCCGTTGTGCCTAACCGCGCCCAGTGTGTGTCTTCCCGCGCTCGCCTGCCTCCACCTTTTCCCGCTCCCCTACAGGTAGGGTATTCACCACAGGTTTTCTATTACACATATCCTACTGCATTACCTACGTATGGACCAAGTGTTTAAATTACAATTTCCACATCTAACAATAGTTTTAACATAAAGTACACTTCCTTTTGATTATCACATTATTTGAAATCTAACATAAATAATAATATTCATTTCAAAAGTTGCTCACTGTTTCTTTAACATGACACGAAAAGAGAAAGAAATAAAATCAAACATTGTTCACACTAATTTATCGAAATTCATAAAGAAAAAAATTATTACATGTACAGTTGTCGTTACACATGCCCCTGTTTCCAGAAAATTTTGCTTAAGTCCAAATTTTATGGGAACACTATATCTTACAATTATACAGTGGTTCTGAATCTTTACTTAAACGTCCAAAAAGATTTACACTACATATTCCCTTTTTCTTACTGTACATAGGTTTACACTCTTTTAACACATCAAGAATAATTATTTGTCATTTACTCAAGTGCCTTTTGCACAGTCCAACTTCCCATCATAACATTACTAAAATAGCAATTTAATCCCTTTTTTTTCAACGAAATAGTTTAAAATTCTGGAATAATGCATTTATCTACAAAAACAATTGCATATTTCGTACACACTATAATGTAATTTGTCGCTGCTTGCTTTGAATAGCAGTCCATTTCCTTACTTACTAAACAAAACACACACACATATTTACAGAAAATTAACTACACATATTTGCTGCCTATTATGCGGATTTGAGCAGTCCTTTTCACTTCATATTGTCACATCTCCTGGATCACATTTATAATTTTCCATCGATTATTTATCTGCCCTCATTGGTATTTGGCAGTCCTTCATATCATGGTTCATACACTGCCCATTTTCATTGTTGACAGTTCCATCTTTTATCGGGCTGATAGCATTCATCCCTTCATTTCAGTCCCTTTCTCCATACATTTTTATAGTTACAGTACAATTGGTAATCTGAAACTCACATAACTACATTAGCTCACTTTCAAGGGTATACAGACATTTACAAAGATCAGTTACATTTAGAATAACTTGGGTTCAGCATAAAATACAGCACATTTACTGCAAGTCGCTTTCTGATTATCCTTATATCACTCATTTCTAGGAACATACAGTTTCACATCCACAATATTTCTTACACCTAAAGGTCTTTTGGATTTTGGGTAGATCAGGTAGTAAGCATTGTCATGTGGAATATTCTGTATTATATATGGTCCATTATAAATATATTTAAATTTGGAAATCTCATGGTTTAGTTCACTAGACTTTTCGTGGATTTTTAAAAGAACATAATCTCCAATTTTAAATTTTGAAACTTTTAAATTTTTATTGTGTCTTTTAGATCTAGATTCAGCTTTTTGCTTTGCCCTTTTTATCACCAATTCTTTCTTTTGATCCAATCTCAAACTTGTACAAGGTGGAAACTCTAGTTTTTCTTCAATTAAACTTTTACTACTTCTGCCTAACAAAATTTCTTCCGGTGGGAATCCTGTAGTTTCATGAAGTAATGTGTTCATGACATTCTCAAAATCCGATATAAATCTGCCCCAGACTCCAAATCAACAAAACAATAATTCACTTTCAGGTAACCCTGAGATACAGTAATAATAAAGTCATGCATAATACTAATAATATATACAAATACAGTATCCTGCCCCCAGTCTCTTTATTAACAAGGCAGTCTTTTAGGGTTCATAAAACAGTCACTTAAGTCTGGTGGTTTTTTTGGCCTCCTATTTACTACATCTTTCACCAAGCCATTCAGATCTTTTCAACGTTTCGTTTCATCAGGTGGCATTTTAGGTTTTGAAATTTCGAAGTCTTTAGCAAGGTACAACATTCCCTGTTCTGCCATCATTTTATCAGGTGGTTGTTTTTGTTCCTGTAATTCACACTCCTTCAAAACATTTATTAAGGCGTGCCCCAGTATAGAATCATCTGGAGGTTCCTGCCAATCATGCCCCTGTTTTACACTACCGAATAATTCATTCGGTTTTTGCCCACTTCTATTTTCTGTATCTTTCTTTGGAAAAATATCACTAATTTTCTCATACCCTCTTTCAGTGAAAGTATATTCACTTTCGTTTACACCTGCAAATTTATCGTCACTAGAGTCATCACTACTATCTTCCTCAGCATCAGATTCATTTAAGTACGCTACTTTTGAACAATAGGTAAAGTTAGTACATTCATTTTCGTCTGTATTTGCGTATCTTTCATCATCCGAACTATCGTCGGAATCCGACCATTCCGGATCGCTTTCAGATTCTGACATAAAAGCTTTTCTGAGACAGGCACTAAGGTCCTCCTCTGTATTGTCGTCAGGCTTGGATTTCAACTCAACCTCCTCTTTTGGCAATACGGCCTCATCCTCCGCTTTATTCACTTCCACTGTGACTTCATATTCGGTGTAATCCTCGTGGACTTTGATTACTTTCAGGTAATCATCTGCCCCTCCTCCACGGTGCCTCTCGGTAGCAGCTTGTACTATTGGCGGACTGTTAGCAGAAGTTATTTCTCCGTCCATGCTGAGGATTTCATCCTCCAAATCCTTCCTACCCTTAATCTGCATCCTATTGGCGGCACGCGTACTTTGCGCGGTACTATTTATTCTCTCCTCTTCCAATTCGGGCCACGTCACCTTATCAACGTCCCTACTATCTCCTTTTCCACTAACTAATTTATTTGCCTCATACTCCTTCTTAAAATCCTCCCATTCACATTGCTTCAGGCCCTTGTACAGATCGTCGATCTGCACCTGCCAATCAGTTACTTCTGCTAATTCATCCTCGCCTTTTCTCTCATTGCAAACACTGCTAACCGCACCTCTCTGTGTATTCACAGTTTCCTTTATCATTTCCTTTGCCACGGAATTATCATTCGTAAAACTTTCATTAGCCCTGACGGCTATGTTCGTATCTACTGCTGCCGTATTTCCAGCGGCTTCTTTCCTAACAGATGTTCTGCTAGGCTGGGTCGTTGCCCTCTGATGCTCCACTCGCCTGTTAACATGTAGCGTTCTGTGCGGCAGAAATGACTCATTCTGGCTTGCAGCTGACGCTTGTTTCGCCACAACACGTCGCGGCGTTCCGTGCCTGTCCCTAGCCTGTCTCATTACATTACGGTCGGTCCGGTATCTTTCTTCAAATCGGGGCCGGTATGTATAGTCCGCTTCCGTTTGGCCCGCAACGTTCGCGGAAATTAGTTTCCCGCGTCGTTATTATTTTGCGCGGTATACCCTCTACCGCGACCTGAATAATTTCCTCTTCCTCTACCTCTGCCTCTACCTCTCTGTAACATATTGACGCGAAATCCTTCGCCGTCATTTCGTTCGTCATTATTACGATTATTACGATGACCAAAATTTTGATAATTGGCACGACTTTCGCGCCAATGGTCTTCGTCTTCGACCCTTTCTAGAAATGCTTGGAAGCTGCGATGATTGCTTCCTACATACCTCTTTGAATCTTCTGGGAGCTTTTTATATAACTCCCAGATAATTTCTGAATCTGATCTTCGGCCTCTTAAATGCGTCAGTTTCCGGTACCAATGCTCGCAGAAATCTTTCAAAGAATTCCTGCCCCTGTTATCATGCTGTTTGGCCATGATGAACTCCCGCCATAAATGGTCCTGCTTTTGTTCAGACCAATATTCTTCCGTAAATCTTTGCCTAAATTCTTCGAACGTCATTCGTTCGGTATTTAAATTTATTCCCCAGCGCTTAGCGTCACCTGCTAAGGCGCTAATTACAACGTTTATCTTTTCCTGATCAGACAAGTGCTCAGGAAATACTCTCTCGCAATTTTTAATGAAATCTAACGGATGCCATCCGTTGTGTTTCTTGGCTGGATCGAAGCGTTCCTCGCCTTCTAACAGCTTCGTAATCGGTGTGCCATTACATACAACACCAGGCCTATCTTTAATTTTGCTTTCCAGATCGAAAATTCTGCCTTGAATTTTCGTAGTATTCTGTTCACAGTTTTGAACACATCCGGTTACTTTTTTATCTAAATCCCTTTCAGTTTCTAAAACTACCTTTTCCAACTGTGATATTCCGTGTTGACATTCGTTTACGATCTCAGTTTTAAGACCGAAAACTTTTTCGTCTACTTTTGTTTCTACCAGGGGCTCTACTTTCTCTTGGATGTTGAGAATTTCAACATCGAACCTACTGTTAATGTTAACAATTTCCCCCTGCATAGTATCCATATTCTTGTTAATGGTATCAACTTCAAGTTTCAGAGTATTTACCACAGAATTTAAATTACCCACTTTTTGTTCTACCTGTTCTATTTGTTTACAAATTTTAATTCCCTGTCCTTCAATCTGTGCTTTAATTTGATCAACGTGTGTTTTAAGCTGCTCATTCTGTGTTTTGAGCTGCTCATCAACGTGCGTTTTAAGCTGATTAACCTGATTGCCGACTTGTTTTTGAAGTTGCTCATTTTGTGTTTTGAGTTGTTCACTCTGTCCTGCAATTTGTTTGGTTAATTGTTCAAATAAGTCGTTCATACTTAAAATTTTTATATTGTTTTGTTCTACGGAATCCGTGTGTTCCGGTTCTACTTCGGAAGTTTCTTTCGGTTCTTTCTTTATCTGTGGTGATTCAAACATGTCAGTGGATTCGTTCACGTACCCACTATCATCTACCAAGTCACCCTCTACTTCCTGTTTTGTCCCTTGCTGTGTTCGAGACGATCTCGACATTTCAATCTGTTCGTTGACGTGTTCATGGTATTGTATGTACGCCAATTGTCTTCCGCTAACGCCATCTGTCATCTGGCCACGTAAACTCCTGCTACTGCCAGCCGCATTCTCCATTTCGCTTGGCGCATCTACCCTGCCTACGTTTCTGTCCATACTAAATGTCAACTATACCACACTATTCTACTTGACGCTCACTGTAATTTATTTTACTGACTTTTATTGCTATTCGTGCCACTGAACATCCACTGTTCGGTATTTACATTAATTTGTAACCGACAACAACTGGATGTCCTGTCACGGTCGCCACGTGTAACGCTACCGCCCTTAATCGGACGTACGTTAGCTGTATAAAGCCTGTACTGTAATAAGTTCACGGGCTTCACCTTATAAATAAGGATTTTAGTACATAAATTGACCGTGTGTACCTAATAGAAGCAAGATCGGACTTATAATCAGTCAATAACTACAGCGATGCATCAAGCAAATGTAAAGTATAATTGCTCGTTCGCATGGACAAGAAGTACACACAGTAGATGCTACCTATAATTAATAATTCGGTCGCCAGCCTACTTAGGCAATGAGTGAGTTTTTCCTTGTACAAGTGGGTGCATGTACGAGCATAGTAACACGTAGTAATGATGCGTTATATGGTAAAGTTTGGAACCAGAAAAATCCACTGAACTAAAGGTTTCTCTTTTTGTACTAATTTGGACGAGCTAAATTCACACAACACCACACAGCAATGATTACTACGAACTGCATTCTGTATATTGATCAGACTGGAATCGGGCATAGATTTCCCTAGAATAAGCAGTTTTGAAGGCACACATACATTGTCACTATTAACATTGGAAAACAACACTAATACACTTAGGATTAATATAGAACTTAACTTTACTGGTCAAATCTGATCAACACATTTCAAGGTTTGAAAGAATGGACAAGAGAAGAGGGAGGGGGGGGGCCTGAAACTGTTATGGTCGTTATACTGAAACTGTTAAGTACTGAAGGCAAATTAACACTCAAAATTATCAATCTATGGATAACTACTCCTTTGTCTTACTTCTGAATAATTTTGCTGTCATTAGTTCTGTCTCAAATTAATTAAATAGCATCGCTAACTCAATGCAAAAAAACTCTCTTTCAAGTTAGTCATACTCTTGTTCTTTACCAACATTTGCAATAACTCACTGAACTTTTAAACTTCTTTACAGCATAGATTGATCTACTGATAATTCTTATTGACACAGATTTTTAAACTTTCAGTTCAGGATACTCGGGTTGCACAATACGAGGTAAGGATCCTGTCCAGGTCAGTGATCAGGATAAGTCATGGTTAAAGCAATTCTGGTAAAAGTCACGTTATTATTGAACAATTAGAAACATTTTCGACACTGGTCCACACAGATACACTTCTAAAGATGAAATAAATGTTTAACCTGTGCAAGTCGGTGCGGCGGTTGGCGGGCAGCGAGATAGCGGGCAGCACAACACATATACAAGCACGGCTAAAGCTCTCATTACATAGGCACTTTCCTTCTTCTTAGCGTCGTAATCTTTCCAACTTTGTGCCTCAGAATATAGCCATGCCAAGTAGTCGTCGTAATCGGTGCATCCGAGGCTCAATGGAATCCACTTTTCCTGGGTAGCCGCCTCGGTACAGTACGTGTTCCTCTGACCGATTCACACTCCGACTCTTACTGTTGCTCGCCTCCGACTGTCTACTTGAGCCCGTTGTGCCGAACCGCGCCCAGTGTGCGTTTTCCCGCGCTCGCCTGCCTCCACCTTTTCCCGCTCCCCTACAGGTAGGGTATTCACCACAGGTTTTCTACTACACATATCCTACTGCATTACCTACGTATGGACCAAGTGTTTAAATTACAATTTACACATCTTACAATAGTTTTAACAATAGTACACTTTCTTTTTATTATCACATTATTTGAAATCCAACATAAATAATAATATTCATTTAAAAAGTTGCTCACTATTTCTTCAACACAACACGAAAAGAGAAAGAAATTAAATCACACTTTGTTCACACTAATTTATCGAAATTCATAAAGAAAAAAATTATTATATGTACAGTTGTCGTTACACATGCCCCTGTTTCCAGAAAATTTTGCTTAAGTCCAAATTTTATGGGAACACTAAATCTTACAATTATACATTGGTTCTGAATCTTTACTTAACTGTCCAAAAGGTTTACACTACATATGTCCTTCTACTCCCTGTATATAGGTTTACACTCTTTTAACACATCAAGAATAATTATTTGTCATTTACTCAAGTGCCTTTTGCATAGTCCAACTTCCGATCATAACATTACTAAAATAGCAATTTAATCATTTTTTTTTCAAAGAAATAATTTAAAATTCTGGAATACAAACATTTAACTACAAAAAACAATTGCATATTTTGTATACACTATAAGATAATTTGTCGCTGCTTGCTTTGAATAGCAGTCCATTTCCTTACTTACTAAACAAAACACATATATATTCAGAAAATTAACTACACATATTTGCTGCCTATCAAGCAGCTTTGGGCAGTCCTTTTCACTTCATATTGTCACATCTCCTGGATCACATTCACAATTTTCCATCCACTATTTATCTGTCCTCATTGGTATTTGGCAGTCCTTCATATTACGGTTCATACACTGCCCATTTTCATTGTTGACAGTTCCATCTTTTATCGGGCTGATAGCATTTATCCTTTCATTTCAGTCCTTTTCTCCATACATTTTTACAGTTACAGTACAATTGGTAATCTGAAACTCACATAACTACATTAGCACACTTTCAAGGGTTATACAGACATTTACAAAGATTAGTTACATTTAGAATAACTTGGGTTCAGCATAAAATACAGCACATTTACTGCAAGTCGCTTTCTGATTATCCTTATATCACTCATTTCTAGGAACATACAGTTTCACATCCACAATATTTCTTACACCTAAAGGTCTTTTGGATTTTGGGTAGATCAGGTAGTAAGCATTGTCGTGTGGAATATTCTGTATTATATATGGTCCATTATAAATATATTTAAATTTTGAAATTTCATGGTTTAGTTCACTAGACTTTTCGTGGGTTTTTAAAAGAACATAATCTCCAATTTTAAATTTTGAAACTTTTAAATTTTTATTGTGTCTTTTAGATCTAGATTCAGCTTTTTGCTTTGCCCTTTTTATCACCAATTCTTTCTTTTGATCCAATCCCAAACTTGTACAAGGTGGAAACTCTAGTTTTTCTTCAATTAAACTTTTACTACTTCTGCCTAACAAAATTTCTTCCGGTGGAAATCCTGTAGTTTCATGATGTAATGTGTTCATGACATTCTCAAAATCCGATATAAATCTGCCCCAGACTTCAAATCAACAAAACAATAATTCCACTTTCAGGTAACACTGAGATACAGTAATAATCAAGTCATGCATAATGCTAATAATATATACAAATACAGTATCCTGCCCCCAGTCTCTTTATTAACAAGGCAGTCTTTTAGGGTTCATAAAACAGTCACTTAAGTCTGGTGGCTTTTTAGCCCTCCTATTTTCTACATCTTTCACTAAGTCATTCAGATCTTTTCAACGTTTCGTTTAATCAGGTGGCTTTTTAGGTTTTGAAATTTCAAAGTCTTTAGCAAGGTACAACATTCCCTGTTCTGCCATCATTTTATCAGGTGGTTGTTTTTGTTCCTGTAATTCACACTCCTTCAAAACAGTTATTAAGGCGTGCCCCAGTATAGTATCATCTGGAGGTTCCTGCAAATTATGCCCCTGTTTTACATTACTTAATAATTCATTCGGTTTAGGGCCAGTTCTACTTTCAGTATCTTTCTTTGGAAAAATGTCACTAATTTTCTCATACCCTCTTTCAGTAAAAGTATATTCACTTTCGTTTACACCTGCAAATTCATCGTCACTAGAGTCATCATTACTCTCTTCCTCAGCACCAGATTCACTTAAGTACGCTACTTTTGAACAATAGGGAAGGTTAGTATATTCATTTTCGTCTGTTTTTGCGTACCTTTCATCATCTGGACTATCATCGGAATCCGACCATTCCGGATCGCTTTCAGGTTCTAACATAAAAGCTTTTCTGAGACTGGCACTAAGTTCCTCCTCTGTATTGTCGTCAGGCTTGGATTTCAACTCAACCTCCTCTTTTGGCAATACGGCCTCATCCTCTGCTTTATTCACTTCCACTGTGACTTCATATTCGGTGTAATCCTCGTGGACTTTAATTACTTTCAGGTAATCATCTGCCCCTCCTCCATGGTGCCTCTCGGTAGCAGCTTGTACTATTGGCGGACTGTTAGCAGAAGTTATTTCTCCGTCCATGCTGAGGATTTCATCCTCCAAATCCTTCCTACCCTTAATCTGCATCCTATTGGCGGCACGCGTACTTTGCGCGGTACTATTTATTCTCTCCTCTTCCAATTCGGGCCACGTCACCTTATCGACGTCCCTACTATCTCCTTTTCCACTAACTAATTTATTTGCCTCATACTCCTTCTTAAAATCCTCCCATTCACATTGCTTCAGGCCCTTGTACAGATCGTCGATCTGCACCTGCCAATCAGTTACTTCTGCT
Organism: Schistocerca nitens; assembly: GCF_023898315.1. Taxonomy (NCBI): domain Eukaryota; kingdom Metazoa; phylum Arthropoda; class Insecta; order Orthoptera; family Acrididae; genus Schistocerca; species Schistocerca nitens. Next base: position 276,684,062 of record NC_064618.1, on the reverse strand, counting down.
AATTCATCCTCGCCTTTTCTCTCATTGCAAACACTGCTAACCGCACCTCTCTGTGTATTCACAGTTTCCTTTATCATTTCCTTTGCCACGGAATTATCATTCGTAAAACTTTCATTAGCCCTGACGGCTATGTTCGTATCTACTGCTGCCGTATTTCCAGCGGCTTCTTTCCTAACAGATGTTCTGCTAGGCTGGGTCGTTGCCCTCTGATGCTCCACTCGCCTGTTAACATGTAGCGTTCTGTGCGGCAGAAATGACTCATTCTGGCTTGCAGCTGACGCTTGTTTCGCCACAACACGTCGCGGCGTTCCGTGCCTGTCCCTAGCCTGTCTCATTACATTACGGTCGGTCCGGTATCTTTTTTCAAATCGGGGCCGGTATGTATAGTCCGCTTCCGTTTGGCCCGCAACGTTCGCGGAAATTAGTTTCCCGCGTCGTTATTATCTTGCGCGATATACCCTCTACCGCGACCTGAATAATTTCCTCTTCCTCTACCTCTGCCTCTACCTCTTTGTAACATATTGACGCGAAATCCTTCGCCGTCATTTCGTTCGTCATTATTACGATTATTACGATGACCAAAATTTTGATAATTGGCACGACTTTCGCGCCAATGGTCTTCGTCTTCGACCCTTTCTAGAAATGCTTGGAAGCTGCGATGATTGCTTCCTACATACCTCTTTGAATCTTCTGGGAGCTTTTTATATAACTCCCAGATAATTTCTGAATCTGATCTTCGGCCTCTTAAATGCGTCAGTTTCCGGTACCAATGCTCGCAGAAATCTTTCAAAGAATTCCTGCCCCTGTTATCATGCTGTTTGGCCATGATGAACTCCCGCCATATATGGTCCTGCTTTTGTTCAGACCAATATTCTTCCGTAAATCTTTGCCTAAATTCTTCGAACGTCATTCGTTCGGTATTTAAATTTATTCCCCAGCGCTTAGCGTCACCTGCTAAGGCGCTAATTACAACGTTTATCTTTTCCTGATCAGACAAGTGCTCAGGAAATACTCTCTCGCAATTTTTAATGAAATCTAACGGATGCCATCCGTTGTGTTTCTTGGCTGGATCGAAGCGTTCCTCGCCTTCTAACAGCTTCGTAATCGGTGTGCCATTACATACAACACCAGGCCTATCTTTAATTTTGCTTTCCAGATCGAAAATTCTTCCTTGAATTTTCGTAGTATTCTGTTCACAGTTTTGAACACATCCGGTTACTTTTTTATCTAAATCCCTTTCAGTTTCTAAAACTACCTTTTCCAACTGTGATATTCCGTGTTGACATTCGTTTACGATCTCAGTTTTAAGACCGAAAACTTTTTCGTCTACTTTTGTTTCTACCAGGGGCTCTACTTTCTCTTGGATGTTGAGAATTTCAACATCGAACCTACTGTTAATGTTAACAATTTCCCCCTGCATAGTATCCATATTCTTGTTAATGGTATCAACTTCAAGTTTCAGAGTATTTACCACAGAATTTAAATTACCCACTTTTTGTTCTACCTGTTCTATTTGTTTACAAATTTTAATTCCCTGTCCTTCAACCTGTGCTTTAATTCGATCAACGTGTGTTTTAAGCTGCTCATTCTGTGTTTTGAGCTGCTCATCAACGTGCGTTTTAAGCTGATTAACCTGATTGCCGACTTGTTTTTGAAGTTGCTCATTTTGTGTTTTGAGTTGTTCACTCTGTCCTGCAATTTGTTTGGTTAATTGTTCAAATAAGTCGTTCATACTTAAAATTTTTATATTGTTTTGTTCTACGGAATCCGTGTGTTCCGGTTCTACTTCGGAAGTTTCTTTCGGTTCTTTCTTTATCTGTGGTGATTCAAACATGTCAGTGGATTCGTTCACGTACCCACTATCATCTACCAAGTCACCCTCTACTTCCTGTTTTATCCCTTGCTGTGTTCGAGACGATCTCGACATTTCAATCTGTTCGTTGACGTGTTCATGGTATTGTATGTACGCCAATTGTCTTCCGCTAACGCCATCTGTCATCTGGCCACGTAAACTCCTGCTACTGCCAGCCGCATTCTCCATTTCGCTTGGCGCATCTACCCTGCCTACGTTTCTGTCCATACTAAATGTCAACTATACCACACTATTCTACTTGACGCTCACTGTAATTTATTTTACTGACTTTTATTGCTATTCGTGCCACTGAACATCCACTGTTCGGTATTTACATTAATTTGTAACCGACAACAACTGGATGTCCTGTCACGGTCGACACGTGTAACGCTACCGCCCTTAATCGGACGTACGTTAGCTGTATAAAGCCTGTACTGTAATAAGTTCACGGGCTTCACCTTATAAATAAGGATTTTAGTGCATAAGTTGACCGCGTGTACCTAATAGAAGCAAGATCGGACTTGTACTCAGTAAATAACTACAGTGATGCATCAAGCAAATGTAAAGTATAATTGCTCGTTCGTATGGACAAGAAGTATACACAGTAGATGCTACCTATAATTAATAATTCGGTCGCCAGCCTACTTAGGCAATGAGTGAGTTTTTCCTTGTACAATTGGGTGCATGTACAAGCATAGTAACCCGTAGTGAAGATGCGTTATACGGCAAAGTTTGGCACCAGAAAAATCCACTGAACTAAAGTTTTCTCTTTTTGTTTTTACTAATTTGGACGAGCTAAATTCACACAACACCACACAGCAATGATTACTACGAATTGCATTCTGTATATTGATCAGACTGAAACCGGGCATAGATTTTCCTAGAATAAGCAGTTTTGAAAGCACACATACAATGTCACTATTAACATTGGAAAACAACACTAATACACTTAGGATTAATATAGAACTTAACTTTACTGGTCAAATCTGATCAACACATTTCAAGGTTTGAAAGAATGGACAAGACAAGAGGTGGGGGGGGGGGGCCCTGAAACTGTTATGGTCGTTATACTGAAACTGTTAAGTACTGAAGGCAAATTAATACTCAAAATTATCAATCTATAGATAACTACTCTTTTGTCTTACTTCTGAATAATTTAACTGTCATTAATTCTGTCTCAAATTAATTAAATAGCATCGCTAACTCAATTCAAACAACTCTCTTCCAATTTAGTCATACTTTTGTTCTTTACCAACATTTACAATAACACACAGACTTTTTAAACTTCTTTATAGCATAGATTGATCTACTGATAATTCTTATTAACACTGATTTTTAAACTTTCAGCTCAGGATACTCGGGTTGCACAATACGAGGTAAGGACCCTGTCTAGGTCAGTGATCAGGATAAGTCATGGCCAAAGCAATTCTGGTAACAGTCACGTTATTATTGAACAATTAGAAACATTTTGACACTGGTCCACACAGATACACTTCTAAAGATGAAATAAATGTTTGACCTGTTCAAGTCGGTGCGGCGGTTGGCGGGCAGCGAGATAGCGGGCAGCACGGCACACATACAAGCACGGCTAAGGCTCACACTACATCGGCACTTTCCATCTTCTTAGCGTCGTAATCTTTCCAACTTTGTGCCTCAGAATATAGCCATGCCAAGTAGTCGTCGGAATCGGTGCATCCGAGGCTCAATGGAATCCACTTTTCCTGGGTAGCCGCCTCGGTACAGTACGTGTTCCTCTGACCGATTCACAACTCCGACTCTTACTGTTACTCGCCTTCGACTTACTGACTTGAGCCCGTTGTGCCTAACCGCGCCCAGTGTGTGTCTTCCCGCGCTCGCCTGCCTCCACCTTTTCCCGCTCCCCTACAGGTAGGGTATTCACCACAGGTTTTCTATTACACATATCCTAATGCATTACCTACGTATGGACCAAGTGTTTAAATTACAATTTCCACATCTAACAATAGTTTTAACATAAAGTACACTTCCTTTTGATTATCACATTATTTGAAATCTAACATAAATAATAATATTCATTTCAAAAGTTGCTCACTGTTTCTTTAACATGACACGAAAAGAGAAAGAAATAAAATCAAACATTGTTCACACTAATTTATCGAAATTCATAAAGAAAAAAATTATTACATGTACAGTTGTCGTTACACAGTAAGCTAATGAATGTAATTAATGTCCCGATATATTTCGACCACGCTGACTGCCATTGTTGCCTTCCGTCACTCTTAAAATACCAATTGCTGTTCTACTTGCAATTGTGTGAAAGTCACCTGTTATTAACAGACGATGTAGGGCAGTTGCAGACCTGCTGGTTAGCAGCTCTTTGTCTTATGTAGCACTGCTGTGACGCAACACGCACCACAGCAGTCAGTTAGTTTGTGTTGTCATGAGTTACGTTACGTTAGCTGTAATTCCCACTTCACTCACACCAATCTATCATTTCAGAAGGTTTTACATAACATGGCAAATATTTGATTTAATAGATTTAGTATTATATAATCATTTTCCACTGTATGAATAGAAATTTTTAGACGGGTCGAAGAAGTTACAGAAAGAATGTTTTTTCGTACTTAGTTACAAACTGAGTTTCAATGTTTCTTAAATATTTTAAATCATTAGATAAAGAGTGTGACAGCAGCATTATTCTCTCCATTCCGAATTAAAGCAATTTTTATGCGAATTACCTCATTACTTCTTCTAGTATTAAAATGATAACGAGAAAATGCAAAACTGTAGCAAATGAAACACCAGAAATGGAATACATACATATGAAAGTCGCATTGACAGATAGTGGAAAATAGCAAAACAGAGATGGGTAAGATTCAAAGGCTAAGCTGCAGAAGCATACATAACCAGGGGGAAGATAGATGCCGCCTGTAGGACAAAGTTACAGAAAGAGAAGAGGAGAATTTAACAGGGTACTAAAAGACTCAGATGGAAACAGTGCCGCTGGAATACAGACATTCCCTCAAAGTTACTGAGATCCTTCGGAGAACCTTCCATGAAAAATTACTCCACCTAGTGTGGAAGAAATGTGAGTCAGGTGAAATATCCTCACAATTCTGCAAGAAAGTAACAATTTCAGTTCCGAAGAAGGTAGGTGCTGACAGGTGTGATTACTATCGAACCATCAGTTTCATAAATAATTGTTGCAAAATATTGGCAAGACCTTTTTACAGGTGAATGGAAAACTTGGTGGAGGCCGAACATGCGGGGGATCCATTTGGGTTCTGGAAAAATGTAAGAAAACGCTAACCATCACCGAGCCTACGACTTATCCTAAGAGACTGATTGAAGAAAGACAAACCAACGCTTAGAGCAAAAATCTTTCAGGGAAGGGCAACCCCAACTCAACATTATCAGTAACAATAAAAACACTCGACACTCACTAACCGTTCACATTATCATAAAAATTATAAGAATAAAATGTCAAGAATGATGATGTGTTTCCAAAAGCCGCATAACTGTATGAAGGCTCTTTATTCGCAACTACCGGTTTCAAGTCAGTACAGATGCGTTTATACTGACCGGTAATTGCGAGTAACGAATAAAGAACCTTCTTATAGCTATGCGGCTTTCGGAAATACCTCATCATTTATGAATTTTAATTGTTGTAATTTTTATGATAATGTGAACGGTTGGTGAATGATGAGTATTTTTATTGTCATACATACATTTATAGCATTTTTAGGGTTAGAGAAAGCTTCCGACACTGTGGACTGGCATTCGTTCTTTGAAATTCAGAAGGTAGGAGAGGTAAAAGACAAGAAGCGGGAGGTTATTTACAGCTTGTACAGAAACTAGTCGGCAGTTACAAGTGTCGAGGTAGATGCAAGGGAAGCCCTAGTTGAGAAGCTAGTGACAAATGGTTATAGCCTATCGCTGGTGGTTTTCAGTTTGTGCAGCGAGAAAGCTGTGGAGGAAATCAAGGAAAAATTTAGAAAGTGAAGTAACGTCCAAAGACCAAAAACAAAAACTTAGATGCTTTCCAGTGACACTGTAGTTCTGTCAAAGACAGCTAAGGTCTTGAAAGAGGAGTTGAGTGGAATGGATAACATCCTGAAAAGAGATGATAAGGTGAACATCAACGAAGGTAATGAAATGTAGCCGCATTCAATCAGACGATAGTGAGGGAATTAGATTAGGAAGTGAACATTAAAGGTAGTACAAGAGTCTCGTTATTTGGGCAGGAAAATAACTGATGATGGGCGAAGTACACAGGGCATAAAATGCTGACAATCAAGAGTAAGAAAAGAATTTATCAAAAAGAGGAGTTTGCTACCGTGTAATAGAAATTTCAGTCTCAAGAAGTCTTTGCTGAAGGTATTTATCTGGAGTGTAGCCGTGTATAGAAGTGAAACATGGACAATAAAAAGTTTAGACAAAAAAAGAATGGAAGCTAATCTGATCTGGTACTTAAGATGAATGATGAGGAATGGAATGATAGAATAACAAATGAGGAGGTAATGAATCGAATCGGGACAAAGTAGTTGTTGACAGATATATCCTGAGGCATTAATGAATTGTCAGTTTGTGGCTTAAAACGTGTTGAGAGATCAAGCCTTGAATACAACAATCACATCAAATGCATATAGTTTGTGGTAGGTTTGCAGCGAGGAAAGGTCTGCACAGAATATACTAATAAGGCGAGGTGCATAAAACCAGTCTTTGGACTGTGGACCACGACGACAACAACAACAACAACAAAACTGAGAAGAGTTAGACAGCATTGTTATTTCCTTATTTACGAGATATAGTAATTTCTTATGTGAATTTTTGTACTTCTTCTAGTATTCAAATTATAAGGGGAAAATATATTAATGTAGCAAATGAAGAAGGGGAAGTGGAATACGGACGTCTAAAGTATCAGATTTATAGAAAGCTCAAAATGTCAGAGCAGGAATCTGTAGGCTGTAGTACAGAATCTAAGCTCTCCGCGAAACCAAATTTCTCTACAGAACCTATGTTATGGTATGAAAATGTTATGATTTGCACAGTGGAAAACCCTGGATAGAGTACATGAAATACCAAGACTGTTACTTTGTTGTATAATGATTGTCAAATATAGAGAGTGAAAGTTTAAATGTGCAATAACTTGATGATATTTGATTTGTGGGGCGCTCAGCTACGTGGTGATCAGCACCCCTACAAATTTTCAGTCTGTTCACTACCCTAGTCTCGCCACTTTCCCAAATGATGATGAAATGATTAGGACAACACAAACACCCAGTCCCTGTACAGAGCAATAACTTGAAAATTAAATCTGAAATCCTTAATAAGTTTGAGTAAATACATAAATAAATTAAAGGATCAGTTTGTGGTGCGTACAATCTTTCTCAGTAACGGTGCAAAAGCTTGGAGCCCTGCGACGTCACCATCGGGCTCTAAGAACCTTCAAATAGAATGAAAATCACATGCGGGAAAAAAGGAGAGTGCTCAGAAATTTACGTGACGTGTAAGGTGGGTTAATGATGTCACGTTGGTGCAATGACAAATTTCACCATAATTCTGCTTAGCGCTACCGTGGACATACCACACTATGGGAAGGTCGTCACGCCCCTCTTACCCACATTTCACCACTTCTTTTGACGCCTCTGCGACAGAAGTCATAATGGCGAAGCCCAGCATTGAAAGCACGCGGGGTTATTGGGAGTGGCCGACGAAAACATTTCAGACACACCACTGCTCAGAATCGGCTCCAAAACACCTCAGGGGCATAAAAGGTGTCAATGAAACTACGCTTTTTCGTAGCATGTTGTGTCAGTATCGCATCCCTCCATGATGAAGCCACAGGGAGGCGTGAAACAGGAGCACTGAAACAGCGTGAGCACTCCTTGCTGCTTAGGACCACGTTCAAATTTCGTCGAACCTTTTGAACAGACCCTAGTATACTAGAACAAAGAATGACGTCGCGCTACACTGCAGAGTGGAGAGATCACTTCAATGGGTTTGCAGCCTCAAAACGTCCGTCGAGAATGGTTTAATAGCCCAGAAGATGAAAAAGTTTCAAATATTGTCAAGAACGTTTTCCTGTTGCTCAACGCACTGCGAACTGTTGTTTTCTACCGCGAAATGTATGGAAATCAACGTCTCGTGGGTAGGCGTGGTCTTTCTGGCGCTTTTTATGCCACCCCGCGAGAAGTTTTCTTGTCGATTCTGAGCGGCGGTGCGTCTGAAATATTTTACTTGGCCACTCGTAGGAAACCGGTGAAACAATTATGATTTTAACACTGGATATTCTGGTATTGACCTCCATCGCAGAGGTGTCAAAAGAAGAGGTGAAACGTGGATAAGAACGGCTCGGAGGACGTTCTCATCATGTGATACTCCCTCTCTCTCTTTTTGTGTTATCAGCCTTCTGACTGATTTGATGTGATTTGGTGGATGTATTCCTACCTCTACTTTCCTCTACAATTTTTACCCTCTCCAGCTTACTCTAGTACAGATGTCCAACCATCCCGTTTCTTCCCCTTATCAATGTTTTGCATCTATTCCTTTCCTCGCCAATTATGCTAAAAAACCTTCTCATTGCTTATCATATTAGTCCACCAAATTTTCAGGATTTTTCTGTGCCACCACATCTAAGATGTTTCAATTCTCTTCTCTACTGGTTATCCCAATATCTTTTGTTTCACCATCGTACAATGGTGTGCTCCAAATGTACATTTTCAGAAATTTATTCTTCAAATTATGTTCGATACTAGTAGACTTCTCTTGGCCAGGAATGCCCTTTATACCAATGTGACTTCCTTAATCCACTTTACACGTCACATAAACATTCGAGCTGTGACTTTTTTTTTCTTTTTCTTGCACGTGGCAACACCTTGCTGTATGAAGCGTCGTCGAACCCGAGGGTGACGTCACAGGGCTCCATGGTTCTGCAACGTTACAGAGGGAGGCTGTATGCACCTTTCAACCAAACTTCAGACCAATGCTTCGCAATGGGAGACAATTGCGCGCTTTCGAAACAAATGATCCTTTAATTCTGTTGTTTAGTGTATATTATTTTTCACTAGACACACATTTGTCGTAAATTACTTTGTGAAAATAAAAATAAAAATGACTGCAGGAGTAAAACACACAAAAAATTATTGGTATCTGCCCCCACCTTTGTTATAATGCATTTAAGAATAACATAGCAAGAAACGCTGAAGTAGATTATAAAATGTTGACTACAAATAGCAAGAAAAACATTTCTGGGAAACAGAAATATTTCAGCATCTAATATATATTAAAGTGTGAGGCGGTTCTCTTATTGAAAAACCTGAGTTATTTGGTTTTAGATGTAAAAATCAAACATTCATTCCGAGCGCTCGCTTCAACCTAAATATCAGTTCCAGTTCTGCTAATACGGCTCCAGTGAATCGCCCACAAAACATGCTAATACAAAAACCCCAGTTAGAGCAACTGATGCAGTATAAAGTCTTTCTGAGTTCCTAAATTCGCATTTGATTCTATAAACAGAAGTAATTCTTACAAGCCGGCCGAAGTGGCCGCGCGGTTCTGGCGCTGCAGTCTGGAACCGCGTGACCGCTACGGTCGCAGGTTCGAATCCTGCTTCGGGCATGGATGTGTGTGATGTCCTTAGGTTAGTTAGGTTTAACTAGTTCTAAGTTCTAGGGGACTAATGACCTCAGCCGTTGGGTCCCATAGTGCTCAGAGCCAGCCAATTCTTACAAAAGTTCCGTCGATTCAGAGTATAGCAATTCCAAATCGTATTTCACCACAAGAAAAGAGTAATCATCTCTCCCTACACACGAAATGGAAAAACTGAAGTCCTCACATTGTCACACAAATACCCTCATCACATGAAAGAAAATACTGAAATTCTGTAAAACAAACTTGTCTATATTGTGAAAAACACGTTACCAGTCAATGTATCTAGTGGTATCTAACTGTACAGCTTGTACGTCAAGGAATATTAAGCTGAACATCAATTATTCTGGCCTGGCGCAACTAAAAGTATTATAATCATCTTGAGGTTTAAGGTCTTCTGTCTCTGTCTCTTTCCAAATAGATTTGTTTTTGGAAGGGGTGGAATACGGTGCCGCGGTCGGCAACGCCTGTATCAGACAGCAAGTGTCTCGCACACTTCTTAGCTCGGTTACTGCTGCTAAAATGGAGGGTTATCAAGATTTAAGTGAGTTTCAACGTAGTGCTATAGTCGGTACACGAGCGCTGGGACACAGCAACTTCGAGGTAGTAATGAAGTGGGGATTTTCCCGTGCGACCATTTCACGAGTGTACTGTGAATTTCAGGAATCCGGTAAAACATCAAATCTCCAACATCGCTGCCGCCGGAAAAAGATGCTGCGAGGGAGAGATCAACGACGACTGAAGAGAATCGGTCAACGTGACAGAAGTGCTACCCTTCGGCAAGTTGCTGCAGACTTCAATGCAGCGTGCGAACCATTCAACGAAACATCATCGATATGAGCTTTCTGAGCCGAAGGCCCACTCGTGTACACTTGATGACTCCACGAAGCAAAGTTTTACGCCTCGCCTGGGCCCGTCAACACCACCATTGGACTGTTAATGACTGGAAACATGTTGCCTGGACGGCCGAGTATCGTTTCAGATCGTGTCGAGCGGATGGACGTGTACGGGTATGGAGACAAGCTCACGATTCCATGGATCCTGCATGTCAGCAGGGGACTGTTCAAGCCGGTGGAGACTCTGTAATGGTGTGAGGCGAATGCAGCTGGAGTGATATGAGACCCCTCATACGTTTAGATCCGACTCTGACAGGTGACACGTATGTAAGCATCCTGTCTGATCACCTACAATGATTCATGTCCATTGTGCATTCCGTCGGAAGTGGGCAATTCCAGCAGGACAATGCGACACCCCACACGTCAAAATTGCTGCAGAGTGGCTCCAGAAACACTCTTCTGAGTTTAAAAACTTCCACTGTCCATCAAACTCCTCAGACATGAACATTATTGAACATATCTGGGTTGCCTTGCAACTTGCTGTTCAGAAGAGAGCTTCACCCCCACGTACTCTTACGAATTTTTGGAGAGCCCTGCAGGATTCAAGCTGTCAATTCCCTTCAGCAGTACTTCAGTCATGCCAAGACGTGTTGCGTCACTTCTGCGTTCTCGCGAGGGCTCTATACGATATTAGGGCTGTGTACCTGTTTCTTTGGCGCTTCAGTGTAAATGTCTGGGAAATAAAAGAAAAGATAAAAATTTTATTTTGCTCAAGACAGACCCTCCCCATAAACAAACCTAAAAGTGTTGTGTCAAAATGACTCTAATACAATGATATATTGTTCTTCAGTCTGCAATAAACATTGGCAGGGGGGTTGTGCAGCATCGTTTGCTCATTGATGATGGTTCCGCGCCTTTGCTAAAGGTTCCTGTATGCCACAGCACGTGCTGTATGACATCTCATACACTGTTTGATGTTGACATTTTTCGCACATACTAATAAAAGGTTTTCCCTCACTTGTCGGTCCTCTTCTACCCCTCAGAAAACGTATTCAATGCAACCGCCTAAGGTGTTACTACTTTAAAGAAAGAAATAAAAAAACCGCATGTGCAGCCGATGTAGATGGGCTGTTACTGGTATTCTCTCGTGATTTTTGCCCGGATTGTAGTAACATGGACGATAAACAAGACAGACAAGAAGAAAGCAGAAGCATGTCTTGCTAAAAGAGATTGTAGATGGGGTAACAAATGATTGGATACTGAATGAGCTTGGGGTAAAAAGCTTTGTTGCGAAACTGAACTAAAAGCAAGTATCAGCAGTTAGGGAAACCTGAGGCATCAAGGGTAGTGAACAGAGAAACGTATGGTGGGTAAAAATCGTACAGGGAGCCCAAGGTATGACTGATGCAAGGAGGTTCAGGTGGATGTAGATTACAATATTTACGCAGAGACGAGGAGACAAGCATGGAATAGACTAGCTTGGAGAGTTATATCACACCACTCTTCGAACTAAAGGTCATAACAACAACACGTGTGTAGTCCACGAATCTCTAATTTTGTTGGGGAGCCAATCTGATTGATGGCTACTCTATCTCAGTTGCCCCAACCCCAGCTGATATAAGGGGGGCATTCCTCTCAGCTGTGTAGAACACGCTAACATCGCACTTAACGGGGTTACAAAAGTGTGTAAATACCTAGGGCCAACTGAGTTCTAGCGAGTGTTTCTTGGACGATTCTGAGGGAATGTGTGAATAGTGCAGTGCACTGACGTGCTGACGATACAGATCGTCTGTTTGGTGCAATTGGCGAATAAAAATATGCAAACAGTCAGACACTACGTCCATGTACCTTTCGCGGGTGAGAGTACAGGAAAAAACTGTCAGGGTTCCCATTTAATCCCCTGTAAGCGTCTTATTTATGAGCATATGCGAACCTTCTGCCTTACCGCTGAACGCTGAAGCGTTGACGTGGGGTTATGCATCAGTTAATTGGTTTTCGATGTACTCACATCCTGCAACCTGCGTTTGCCACCATGCACAACTCAGGTGTTAAGTCCTGGAACAGATCTTAAACTCATGCTATAATCTTTGTGCTCTGAATTCTGCAGTGGGCAATGTGCCATATGTCGAGCAGCCAAGATCTGCCCCCCAACAAAAGCTGTTGATAGGTTGGAGTTTGATAGCCCTGTGCTCGAGCCACACCGCCAGCCGGCTTAAGGTACAATAACATCACATCATGCCCTGAAATGACACAATTTCGAAGACTGGTGGTCTGATACACTTACGATTTTATGTACAGACTCAAGCGGCGAGTGAAAATTTGTACGAATGACAGGAATCGAACCTGGTGTACAAATTTACACACATACACACACACACACACACACACACACACACACACACACACACACACACACACACACACAAGGGTACACAAACAAAAAGATTAATAGAAATCAATTAAAGCCCAAATTTTTGATTTTTGTAGTTTCTCTCCTTTGAGTCCGTTTTAACGTGAACTTACTTCTGAGGTCCTTGGTTATATTCATCTTCTTCCACCATAAATATTTATCTGTTGACGGCGTCTGTAACAGTTCTTAATCGGGCTTCTTCTTTCGAATGCAGGCCGCTTGAGGATCTGACATTTAGATTATGCGCAGAAGAAAAGAAAACTTTCGTGGTTTTGCACAAATAATAATTATTATTCAAACAGCACAAACTGCTAACACACACGTCTCACAAAACTACGTCTTCTCCACTCAAGAACTAAAGACAGAGTCTCTCTATTAATGAATGACAAAAAAATTGAATGGAATTTTTTATCATTTGTTATCCGCCTTCTGGCTTAGCAAAATATAACTTTATCGTCGATTACAGCGGCCGCGCTAATGATTAGTATCATTAGTTTTAAATTTTTGTCATAGCTTGTTGGGGCTTTTCCTTGCGTACCAATACAATTGTCCCCACACTGTGCAGTGACATGCAATGGAAGCGCTCAGTGTTTTGTATACACTCGTAAAGCTTAAATTTAAGTTTGTGCCTTTATATGTCGGCGTATTTCCTTTTGTATTTTTGGGTTGGATATGTCAGCTTCTTTTGATTATACTTTATCTTATAGGAAATCACACAACTTACATATGGAAGGATAATTTACCAAATATTTACATGAGGGCTCACCAAGAGCGATTACTCGTGTCTTTGGCATCATTGCCAGTCTCTGTGCGCATGCGCGCTAAATATGTTTGTTGACTGCGCAACAACCGTTAAATATTCCACATATTATTGGGCACGGCCGTCCGAGCTTCCACTCCCACTTTTAGTTTTATTTACACTCTGAGTGCCGTACTATCCGTTGAATAATTTGCCGTGGCGTTGTCTTCCACTGTGAGTGCGGTGCATGTGCGTTTATTCGCCAAGAACCGATGCTGTGGCAGGTAGTTCACCTTTCATAAGGCCCAGGAAGGTTTTCTCCATCGTATCTACATTTTCAGTGGGGTGAACACTGCATATCAACACCCGTCGTCAAGGTAAGTGATGCTTGCACAATTGTAGTTTGCGGAGTAATGTATCAGACATTGCGTACCATGACATTACCATAATTGCTTCGTCGCAGTCTTGCACATGCATTTGGGTACCACTATATGTTTCATCGTTCAGTTTGTCGTGAGAATTTGTTTTTATCCTTCAGGTTTTTTCCTTTTAGATAGTTCTTCATCATTTACATATGGCTCGATATACACATAAAATTCACATAAACATTTTGACATAACAATGCATATTACAATGATTCACATCTAAGGCTGACACTCCACCCATTATTTACATCAAACATATAGAATTCTTAAATACTAAAACATTACAAATTTCCTTTTGCAATTATAGTTGCTGGTTAGTATAGTTTGTTAGTTTAAAAAAATTCTGTGTACATAAATACAAATTTCGCTTATATTCTGTTGCTACATACGCATTTAATGTATCCATATTTTATTTTCCGGTCATGCATACAACATGAGAGTTTAATGCTTTACTAGGGAGAAACATGGAAAAGCATTTACATCATCATTCTACTTTACGCATTGCTCACCTAACTACGCTTTGGCGCCGCCTCCTGCGTTGGGAAGGGAATAAGGAATACTATTCTACTGGTTTATGGATTACTAAGGAAATGCTATTCGCCCTTTCTTAAGTCACTTATCAGGGAACTCCATTTTCGTGGAACCGAAACGTGTTAACGAATCATGTACTATATACTATTGTGTTGCTTATAATTGTTTACGTGTAACTTTGTGTTTGTAACGCAAAAGTTTTTGTAATACGTCATGCTTACCTCTTTATGATTATGTGCAGATGTCGTCGTTTATATTCGCATGTGACGCGATATGAATTTATTAGTTTTATTTGAGGTCACATGCCTCCGTGTTTATGTGCACTTTGTAGTCAGTAGGTACGGGTAAATATTTTGTAGTTGCACAGCGAGGATGTATATTCTTGTTCTTCATTTGCTTGATGACCAAAATATAAACATAGATATACTAATATCTAAATCATTTCCTTGTGGTGCGTCCCGTTTTTTCATTTGGTATCTATAACACCCGTCGTAAACCTCTTCTTCTGCGCCGTGTCGATGCACTGGTCGCTGCAATATAAAAAACTTATAATTTAAAAACTAATTGTGTTTCGTAGCTCATAGGCCACGCATGTACTCGGTCATCACATTCGTTTGCAGACGTGTTTATTATTTCATTCTTATTTGTTTATATATTTATTTACTTGCATTTGTATTCCTTTTATTCATTTACGCTGCAAAGAAAGTTACTTTGACATCTCCTACGCTATCTTACCCTTTTGTTAGCTAAAACGTCCTGTATGTTTCGGTGTAATGATTTCTTTTAATTCTAGTTCCAATGTATATATTACAATGTATATATTTTAGTATTGACGCAACTTAGCATGTTGATATAAATGTAATATTATATTCCTTCGTTCCCTGATATTAAATATAGTTGTTAAATCCAGAATGAGATTTTCACTCTGCAGCGAAGTGTGCGCTGATATGAAACTTCCTGGCAGATTAAAACTGTGTGCCCGACCAAGACTCGAACTCGGGACCTTTGCCTTTCGCGGGCAAGTGCTCTACCAACTGAGCTACGGAAGCACGACTCACGCCCGGTACTCACAGCTTTACTGGCAGAAGTAAAGCTGTGAGTACCGGGCGTGAGTCGTGCTTCGGTAGCTCAGTTGGTAGAGCACTTGCCCGCGAAAGGCAAAGGTCCCGAGTTCGAGTCTCGGTCGGGCACACAGTTTTAATCTGCCAGGAAGTTTCATAGTTGTTAAATGTTATTATTTATTTTGAAATTGGGCTTAATACTTGTGCAGCTTGCACCGCGAGTTAGCCTGTTGCGCTTGCGCAAGGTCAATGTCTCTTCCCTAGTACTGACATAAACATGCATTGTTGAGCGCACACAGCTGAGTTGTACGCTGCCTCAGTTTGCATTTTGCTTCGCGTGAAGCTGTGTTTTTTCACTTCCTCCCAAACAAATGTTTGTCTTTGCTTACAAAACAAGAAATTACTTGAGTTTATATACATTTCATTTAAAACACACATAATAAAATTTCTTACTTATAAAACTATGACATTACTTATAAATATATTTTATGACAAGAAAACTGCTCTGACATTGTGTCACTACTCTTGAAAACTTTTAAGTCTTTGTTCTTTCATATACCAACCTATAAGTTCCAGGATAAGATATTTTTGCAATAATATAGGGCCCTGAGTATAGTAATTGCCATTTTGTGTTCAAGTTACCGATCTTTGTCGTTTTGGTATGTGTT
Organism: Schistocerca nitens; assembly: GCF_023898315.1. Classification (NCBI taxonomy): domain Eukaryota; kingdom Metazoa; phylum Arthropoda; class Insecta; order Orthoptera; family Acrididae; genus Schistocerca; species Schistocerca nitens. The sequence continues at coordinate 276,667,911 of NC_064618.1, read as the reverse complement.
CTCAAGAGAACTCGTTGCCCTTCAAAAAAATGTGTAACTCGTTTTAACTTTGTGTTCTATATTCTTCTGGGTGGAAAAACTTACCAAGCCGTATGTAATGCCCTGTGTGCTCATGAATTGTTTCCATTTTCTTCCTACGAAATAGGATGTATTGTCTGTTAATGTTACTTTGGGTTTCCCTACTCTTCCTAAACAATCCTCTTCAATTCTCCTTATGATGCTACTGGCTGTAGTGGTTTTGGTAGCATAAAGTTTGATGTATTGCTCTAGGATATGGCCCTGCGATATCCAGAGAAACCATTTCCAGTGGAGCTTTGGGTAGTATGGGGTGTAGTTCTGTAAACTTTGACATATTGGATGGTTTTGTTCTTTGACAAATAGCACACTTTTTAATATTTTGCCAGCCGGTGTGGCTGAGCGGTTCTAGGCGCTTCAATCTGGAACCGCGAGCCGCTATGGTCGCAGGTTCGAATCCTACCTCTTGCATGGATGTGTGTGTTGTGCTTAGGTTAGTTAGGGTTAAGTAGTTCTAAGTTCTAGGGGACTGATGATCTCAGATGTTAAGTCCCATAGTGCTCAGAGCCATTTTTTTAATATTTGTGAAACAGGCCGTCGTAAATTAGGAAAGTAACAATGTTTGGAAATCTTGTCAGTATATTTTGTTACTCCGTTGTGTCCCCATACTTCGTGTGTGTGTTTCGTAAATACATCTATATATTCCTCTGGAAGGCGTACACACCAATGGTTAGAACTTTCGTGCTTCCGGTGAAACAAAACGCCTTTTTATAGCTGATACCATTTACTTACCTTGTGGTTTGCAATCTGGTTAAGATTTTGTATTACCTTTTTCCACATATTGTCTTGATGTTGTATTATTCCCATTTGTTTACCAATTTTTTTGTAGTCTGACTTTTGTGTACTACTTTGCATCAATAATGTACAGATTTCTGAATAGTGTTCAGACAGTTCACTGAACTCGTCTAGTTCCTGCGGTAATCTGGATAATGCATCTGCAATAACATTCTGACTGTCCTTTATGTATCTTATTTCAAAATTGAATTCCTGCAGGTACGAACACCAACTCGCTAGTCTTCGGTGTAACAGTTTACATGTTAAGAGAAAAGATAATGACTGGTGGTCACAATAGACTTTAGTGTTTTTACCCAAAGAAAATACTCAAATTTCTCAAACGCCCAAATTGCTGCTAAACTTTCCATTTCTGATACGGAATATGATCTTTCCGCCTCTGATAAAGTTCTGCTGGCAAAGCTGATGACTTGAGTATTGGTTTTCCTTCTTCTTCTTGTGTCTGAAACAAACATGGCTCTGAGCACTATGGGACTCGACTGCTGAGGTCATTAGTCCCCTAGAACTTAGAACTAGTTAAACCTAACTAACCTAAGGACATCACAAACATCCATGCCCGAGGCAGGATTCGAACCTGCGATCGTAGCGGTCTTGCGGTTCCAGACTGCAGCGCCTTTAACCGCACGGCCACTTCGGCCGGCTGAAACAAACAAACATGCTCCCAGCCCCTCAGACAAGGCGTCCGTGCTTAAACAAAAGTCTTTGGACATGTCAGGATGCCTCAAAATGTTTGCTGATATTAATGCATTTTTTAATTTTGGTAAAGTCTTCCTGGCATCTCTCATCCCATAACCAAGGCTTATTCTTTCTCAACAGGTTAAGTAGGGCATCGCTATTCATTTGCTGCTTTGGTATATATTTGCAGGAAAAGGAAGCTAGTACTAGATATGCTTTCAATTTTTTTCTGTTCCTTGGGGGTGGGCAATTACGTATGGCATCTGTTCTGATACGATATGTCTAAAAATTTCACTTGTTCTTTGCCAAAGTTAGATTTCTTTAGATTTGCTGTTACTCCATACTTTTTAAATCTCTGAAACACCTTTTCACTATACTGATGTGTTCTGCCCAAGTTGATGTGGCTATTGACATATCGTCAACATAAATGGTAACTTTACTGAGCAGTTCAGGTCCTAAGACCTTGTCCAAAGCTGATATTAATACGCCTGCACTAATGTTTAAGCTAAAGGGTAGAACTTGAAATTCATAACTCCTCCCATTGCAGACAAACGCTGTGTATTTTCTACTCTCATCATGTAACTTTATTTGCCAGTAAGATTTTTTAAGGTCGAGGGTGCTGAAATATTTGGTGTTATGAAATTTCAGCATTTGTTCATCTAAATTATCTGGTCTTGTTCTCACTGGTACTAGGATTTTGTGTATGCCTCTAGCATCTAAAACTAGTCGTATTAGTCCATCAGGTTTGCTAAATGGTTCAAATGGCTCTGAGCACTATGCGACTTAACGTCTGAGGTCATCAGTCGCCTAGAACTTAGAACTAATGAAACCTAACTAACCTAAGGACATCACACACATCCATGCCCGAGGCAGGATTCGAACCTGCGACCGTAGCGGTCACGCGGTTCCAGACTGAAGCGCCTTTAACCGCACGGCCACACCGGCCGGCTTTGCTAAATGGTGGTATTGAGCTGCAATATGGAGAAAATGATGGCTGTATGATTCCCCATTTGCACATTGTATTGATTTCCTGTTTAACTGCTTCACTCTTTGCCCACGGTATAGGGTAAGACATAACACAAAATGTTTCGTGAGGATAGGCATTATGGTCATAATCTTTGATTATTCCTGGATTCTTATTAAAAACACTTACATATTTAAAAAGTAAGTCAGAAAGCTCTTTTCGTTGTGTAGCATCTAGAATATTTCATTCATTCAATTTTTGTTCTACTAATTCCCGGTTAACTTCAGTGTCGGTCTTACACGGTTGGATATGAATACTGTACAGTGACATGGGGTTCTGGGTTTACTATGTCGTACCTCTCCGGTGTGGTAATCAGGATGATAGAAAATCTTTGGTCTTTCACAAAGAAACGGCATTTCTTTTTGAGTTTTTTAGGTTCTAAATGTGTCCATACCTATCAAACAGTTAACTATAAGTTTGTCTACAAGTAAAAACTTACATTGCACAGAGAATTGTTCAATGTTCACGGTGATAAGAGCTTGGTGGTTTACTAATTTGGTTTTTCCGCCTGTAGCGGTTTGTACTTTGCAGTTTTGCACTGGTAGAACAGGAAATTTATTCCGTCTTTTTAATTCAGTTAAAAATGCTTCAGACATTTAATTAGTCGTGGACCCTGTATCAAGTATTAACTGTGTGTCTATACCAAAAATTTTCACTCTGATTACTGCTTGCACGTGCTCCTCCAGTGTATTTTTCTCCGATTTTAGTTCATTTTGGTATAGATCGTCTTTCATGTCTCCTTGTTCATCGAATCGTACATACGTGTTTGCAAATCTGGTTTGCCCCCATCGCTTATAAGGTCTATAGTATGGGGCTCAACTACGACCGATTCGGGTTTTCCTGCGGTGTAGTCTGATCTACTTCGATACAGAGCACAACTTCTGTCAGTTGTACTGTGTGATTGTTTCTGCAGTGTGTATCATTTCCAATTCGCAACATGCTTTCTCGTGTGTTCATATGGATGTTGCGAAATGTTGCCGTATCGTGATTTTGCTGCGCAAAGGTTGGCTGCGGAACGGCGTGTTGTATGCTATTGTTGTTGCCGCGCGGCGGCCACCGATGCGGCAGACTGTTTTCATTTATACGCAGTGCATAATTTTGAGAGGAGGGATTGAAATTAGCTTGTGGATGGTAATCGTTCCTGTATACGAAAAGTTTTGTTTAAATCTGTTGTTTGTACCATTTCCATTCCAGTATCCATTACCACGGTTAATGTATTCTTGCGGTCGCACGCACCAGCTTTGTCTGTGTGTTCGTGTCTGGCTTTTTGTGTTGACAATTCAAGTTATGTTGTAGTGTTTGGCTGTCTGACGCCCTATTTGTTACTACTTTCTCTTCATATATTAGGTCGATTGAGTCTAAAACGGATAGAAAATATTCTGTGTCATGCTCAGGTATAGTAATTAATTTTTCACGAATGTGTGATGGCAAGCGACTTTTTAAAATTTTTGAATCATTCACATGGGAAATAGGATTCGTCCAATAACGTGTTTTGTTGAGATACTTCTCAAAATATCTTCCCAAACTACCATATTTGCTATTAAAAGGGGCGGGGTTAAAAACCTCTGGCCTAAGGCTCTCCTGCACGGCTTCTGACCAGTATTTGACAAGAAATGCCCGTTCAAATTGTAAATATGTATTACAACTCTCAGCTACCTAGGTCGCCCACATAAGTACATCGCCTTGAGTGTACCCAACAACAAACCTGATCTTTTTTTGGTTCCGTCCAATTTCTAGGAAACACATGTCGAAAAGCACTAATAAACATAACAGGATTCATCTTCTTACCTTCACTTGTAAACGTTGGAAATTGACGGTGTCTTAATAGACCTTCGTCAGCAAATATAGGGGACAAGCTGTTTGCATTTTGTGCTATGTTTACATATCTGTCATAATTGTTTGCATTTCTTGTAGTTACTGGTTCTGGTGTCATGCCATGTAAACTTACACCTTGTGGTCTGTCATTACTATTGGCATTGTTTGTAGAGTTTGCCATGATCTGTGTGCATACATTGCTTTGGTTTGCTGTGATTGGCACTTTGTTTATGTGTACAGCTTGTATCAGTTTCACCTAAGTAGCTGCGTATCCTGTGCTCTGTAGCCTGCAAATTGGTGTTCACTTTGTCGATAATGTCATTTTCCTTTTGTTGAATACCCCTTTCAACTACATCATTGATTAATTTACATGGCTTCACTACCTTTTCCGCTGCGATACTGGTTTTGTGTAAAGTACCTGCTTCAGCTTGTGAAATTACGTCAGATTAACTTTCACTAATTTTGTCTCTTTCCTTTTTGGCGCAGACTGATTCGATTTCAAGTGACGCTACTTTTAAAGTGAGTTCATCAATAGCTATTGGTATATTTTCGTAATTCTTGTGCAGTTCGTTCACTACGGTAGAGATGTTCTTTACTGTTCAAGTTAACTGTGTTTGTGTAGCTTCCAAGTTTGTGTGTGTATCTTTCATCGCTTCCATTTGCTGCTCCACTGTATCACTCTGCTCGTTAAGAGTGTCTAATTTCTGTTTTGTTTCCGTAGTGTCATTGTTTACTTCGGAAAGTACATCTTGCTTTAGTTGATTTTCAATGTGTTTAAATTTTACATTCATCTCCTCGTGAAAATTCTTAGTCAAATCACTTATCTGTTGTGTGGCTGTATCCTGAAATTATTTTAAAGCTTGTTTTTGCTCTTGTGTCATGTTGTTTATGTCTTGTGTGACTACGGTAAGGTTTTGTGACAAACTGTCAAATTTTGTATTTACGTCTGTACGCAAATTGGTGTTATTGGTGTTTGTATTTTTTATTTATGTGCTCAAGCTATCGAGTTTTTGAAGTATAGCGGCAAGTGCGTTGTTTTGGTTGCTATCTAATGTACTTTGGTTGTTAACAAGTGTACTTTGTAAATTAACGTTTGGATATCGTATGATAGGTGACGGTAAAGTGTCGTCATAAATCATGTTATTTTCGCTTTCTATATTTTCCTGTGCGATCAGAATGTTGCTCACGGAGATACGTGATGTAGTTTCATCTATTGTCATCAACGTATCATCAAAGTTAGAATTCTGTAAAAGCCCACTAGCACATGCTACTCTGATCTACTTAATACTTCTAAGTGAGGAAGACAGATGTTCTGTCTTGCAATTTTACGCCGTGTTGGCTCATTGCGTTTTTGCCATTGTCAGCAAAAATGAAAACTGATTTTTGTGCCATTTTGTTTCAATATTACAATTAAAAATTTTGGAAAACAGAAAATTGAAATATATTATTTTTCTGAATTTAAAATTACGATTTACGTGTCGTCAAGCGTTATTTAGCTACTTTTATGACGCACAAAATGTTATGTCACAGAAACTTTAAACTATTCTCTCGCTACTCATTACGTAAAATTTCTGAAAAATTCACTACAATGCATATATGAGAGGAAATTATAGGAAAGGTACTTCTAATTATTACGCAGGAGACGCTACCAAGCATAGCAAAGCAAGCGGTTGCATAGCGGTCCAACCTTTGATGCGATGAAACAAACAGCGTATTTCCAAAATTTTCCGTAGATTCCGCTTCCTTTTGATTCCTTTTTGTATTGGTTTTCTCCAGAAGAATTTTTGGTTATGGTTATTTTGCTCCCAGTCGTGATGTTGCACATAAAACATGAAAATAATTAGTACATGAAAAAAATTTCATACAATGTCATAAATAATTTTGAATAATTTGCACAACTGGTTTCATGTCTTTCTCAGTGTCATATCAACAGGTCGCCAGTTATATGGTAATAAAGGGTACATAAATTTTCAATTAATGCCCAAATTTTGGATTTTTATAGTTTCTCTACTTTGAGTCCGTTTTAACGTGAACTTACTTCTGATGTCCTTGGTTATATTCATCTTCTTCCGCCATAAATATTTATCTGTTGACAGTGTCTATAACAGTTCTTAATCGGGCTTCTTCTTTCGAATGCAGCCCGCTTGAGGACCTGACATTGAGATGATGCGCGGAAGGAAAGAAAATTTTCGTGGTTTTGCACAAATAATAATTATTATTCAAACACCACAAATGGCTACCACACACAACTTACAAAAATACGTCTTCTCCACTCGAGAACTAAAGACAGAGTCTCTCTATTAATGAATCACAAATAAATTGAATGCAATTTTTTTATCATTTGTTATCCGCCTTCCGGTGTAGCAAAATATATCTTTATCGGCGCTTACAGCTTCCGCGCTGATAATTATTATCATTGGTTTTGAATTGTTGTCATAGATTGTTGGGGATTTTCCTTACGTATCAATACACCGAGTCTCCAGCTAACTAAGCAGGTGCCTTAGCCACTACCCCAACGTGGGACGCCGGCCGGAGTGGCCGTGCGATCCTAGAGCTACGGTCGCAGGTTCGAATCCTGCCTTGGGCATGGATGTGTGTGATGTCCTTAGGTTACTTAGGATTAAGTAGTTCTAAGTTGTAGGGGAAGGATGACCTCAGAAGTTGAGTCCCATAGTGCTCAGAACCATTTGAGGCAACGTGGGGCAGTAGTTCACACAACTGCCCCAGTCTACCTTAAATTCTCACTTACGCACGAAGAGAATTGCCGAGGCTCAGCATCGAACGCAAGACGAGGATCCAGAATGATCCCATATGTAGGTACACGGTACAAATGAAATGACACAATTTCTTCATGCGTAAGGAGCAATTTAAAATAGACTGGGGCGGCAGTGACAATGTGGATCAAGGAGGGGGGCGTGTCAGGGTAATCCGTGCAGGGATGTGAACCGCTGTGTCAAGGTAGATTAATAACTAACGGACCTACCTAGTAAGGAGGAGACACGATTTCCAGCCGTGGTACAATTTTTCTCTCACCGCTTTAATCTATATACATAACACATTGGCCTTGTCATGTCAAGCGGCACGCCCTACTGTTCCATTATATGCAGAAACACCGCTTCTCCATCTCTTGGACACAAAAATTGTCTTCTAATGCAACTGCTTATGGGTGTAATTGTCATATTAGCTATCCACTTTTTGGAGGAAAGCTAAAAGTTGGCAGTGAAAGAGAAAACGACGCAGAGATGAAAAGGCGAGTATCAAAATTGCTTCACTTTTACGCGAAAAGCGGTTTGGCTTTTACCGCCACCGTAAAGAAGGCATCAGCATCTGAGTCTCGAGCCGCTGTCCTCGCAAATGATGGCGCTTTTTACGGCTGACGGCGAGGCCCCAATTGACATGGGGGGCCCTCCGCTATCTGCGACGCATTGACGATGCGTGACGCCTTTCACTGCCGGCAGAAACTGGGGCATCCATGTTCCCGCAGCGGCATACGCTGTAATATCTTTAGCGACGTTGCTGACGTCCATCTCAAATAGTCGTAGAGGAGCAAAGTGAGCGGAATGATTGGCACTGCAAGCATACGGAACGTAGGAGGTTGCATCGTTTTCTAAAGACGTGTAATTGCTTCGTGTATGAGCCTGTAGAAAAAAAAACCGAAGTTTACTTTTGCTTAATCACCGCAACACCCACAGCTTCGTTGCAAATCCCTAATTATGAAAAATGTCTGTGTTCTATTCGTAACAAGTACAGTTTGTAACTTTTATTCCCAACGTCGAGTGGTAATTTTATTAGGTCTGATAATGCAGTGCAGAAAGGCTTACGCTGTTATACGTCAACAAGCAGATGGAATCGGTGGCAGTCCACATCCTTTAAAACGACAGATGGTCACGGAACATGAAAACGGAGACATAAGTATAATGGACCATACAAAGAATACAGTGATTTCCGTTGCTAGATTTGACGGCAAATGTTTAGCAATGTTAACTTTTTAAATACTTGTATTCGACTCCAACTTGGGTGTTGACATTTTCCACAGTGTCAGCTTCCTAAACATGATTTCAGTAACTTTGAAATAAACCTCACATTTTAACTACAATTTATTTAAGATTGTCACTCACTGGAGTATTAAACCGACCAATCAGAAACGGGGCCTGTGCAGGTAGGTGCGGAACACTAAATCTAGCTCAACACATACACTTCGACCAGTATTCAGGCTGACAATAGGTACTCAATACGAGTGAATACTTCGTAATGTTCAAATTAAGTTGAAGTTTAAGTCAGTGTCGGGGAACTACAGTAAGTGTGCTTTACAAGTTCTGGTGTAATGCACTCAAAAGTGAGTTAGTGAGTGAAACTGCCTCGTGGAATGTTTGTATGCGAATTCGCAAGTTTGAACTTTAATAGTAGCTTGAAGGTTGATTTTCTGAACTTGAAATGGTTCAAAAATGGTTCAAATGGCTCTAAGCACTACGGGACTTAATCTCTGCGGTCATCAGTTCCCTAGACTTAGAACTACTTAAACCTAACTAACCTAAGGACAGCACACACATCCATGCCCGAGGCAGGATTCGAAACTGCGACCGTAGCAGCAACGCGGTTCCGGACTGAAGCACCTAGAACCACTCGGCCACATCGGCCGGCTCTTGAAATGTTGCTCCATATGTGATGACTAGAATCCTTTTATTGTTAGACTGGATCTAAAGAACGTTTTTCTTCAATTTTTCTGTTAAAAAAACATGGTGACATTCTATTATTTCGAGACTTTCATTAAAAAAGCGTTGAGGTTCGCTGACTTGCCATTCCATTTCCACAGTCGATTGCACGCTGGTGTGGAAAAACATCTGGTGAACAGGAAGACCAATTGGGACAGTGTGACAACTTTACAAGACACAAGGTAAGCACTCTACAGCGGAGTGTGTACTGACATGAAACTTCCAGGCAGATTGAAACTGCATGCCGGACCGAGACTTGAACTCGCGACCTTTACCCTTCACGGGCAAGTGCTCTTAGGGGTGAATTAAGGAACTTCCATGTGTGATAGACCTTTACGAATTGATCAACGTTGCCCTGCACATGGATCAATTCGCGGCAAGCAACTTGCTCTGCTAGCGTGTCCATTGCTGTAATTTGTCCAAATAGGAACATTCCTTGTCCAAACCTAATCAGTTAATTAGTTAAGAAAGGCTAGGAACCACTGTATATGTCACCCTTTATGAGGCAAAGCAGCGATTACATTGTGAATGACTGTTTTAGCGGAAAACATTTTTTACACTGGATACGAAATTGCTAAAATTGGTATCTCTTTCCGGGAAAACAGCCAATAGCCCGTGAGTGATTGATGTGCCAAGAAGCATTATAGCTGTAAACATTACGTATGAATTTTGGAAACTGTAAATTAGCTGATGGCTCTGAGCACTATGGGACTTAACATCTGTGGTCATCAGTCCCCTAGAACTTAGAACTACTTAAACCTAACTAACCTAAGGACAGCACACACATCCATGCCCGAGGCAGGATTCGAACCTGCGACCGTAGAAGTCGCGCGGTTCCGGACTGCGCGCCTAGAACCGCGAGACCACCGCGGCCGGCGTAAATTAGCTGAACAGTGGATTTTATATGCACAATTTGGAATTAGCCATTGATGAGCGTGGAACTAGCATAGCAAGAAGTGTATGAACAATATATATTGCATTTGAATCTTGAATATATTATTAACATATTCAAGTGTCATAAATCATTGGTCTGAAAAATCTGTTCTTCCTGAGTGGCATTCAGAAAATTCTTGCGGATGACTATACAAGATTTCGAAATACACATTACAAAAAATTCATACTGCCAATTTCTGCTTCCTTCATATTAACAATCGCAATTCGTATTCATACATCACTGCGGATTCTTCGAACAACAGACAGAGCCTTACTGACCTTCGAAGAATCATAATAAATATAACCAACAACGCATCTCATCGTCAGGTTGTGATGTGAGACTTAAAATGCGAAAGAATCCATTATTTTTACACAGTAGTTTACCTGCAGTCATTTTAGGGAAAATATGCGAATCCAAAGTTCATGGTTTTTAGTTTCTATGCTAAAAGTAAAATATTTTCCAGAACACTACTTCAGGAACGTACGCAGCTTCGCTTCGTTTACATACAGATCGGTCTTTCAGCAGCGCAGCAGATGACTGTGTTTCCATCTCCCTGGTTTCCTTGAATCCTAGACGATGACACGATTCTTTGCGTGGCAGATCAACAAAGTCTGCCATAGAAGAGTCCACGACAAAGAACTGTAGCAGTGAGTGATCCCGAACAACGCATCAGCGCATTCAAAACTTCACAATCTACATATCTAGATCATGCCTTTTTTGTTTCCTTTTGTTTGAACTTTAATAGTAGCTTGAAGGTTGATTTTCTGAACTTGAAATGGTTCAAAAATGGTTCAAATGGCTCTAAGCACTACGGGACTTAATCTGTGAGGTCATCAGTTCCCTAGACTTAGAACTACTTAAACCTAACTAACCTAAGGACAAAACACACATCCATGCCCGAGGCAGGATTCGAACACACACATGCATCCTTGATTCACGTACAAAATTTACATTGACTGTAAACATATTACTTACATCGCCAAGTGTTCTTACCATTGTCATGATATGTCACTCCAAACGACAATCCAGTAAGGAACACATAGCATTTATGCCTCAAGGCAACTTTCCTGGTATGCGCTACTTACAATAAGTTAGATTGTATAAAAGTGATGATATTCAGTTAACTAACGTGACTCTCTGAATTTTAATTATTATTCTACACAGTGGTCTGCAAACGAAATTACCATTACGCCAGTTGGTATGTACGTTCATGTACTGAATGATTCTCCTGCCTCTATCAGTGTAGTTTTATGCAATCCGCCATGTTACATACGCGAGGGTTTCACATTCTGTCTCTCTCTACCCACAAAGTATCAGTCCTGCAGAAAAAATGAACAGGTCCTTTCTGTGGGAAATTTAATGTAGTTATAATTTGTACTGGGACGCGTTTTCGATGTGGATAACGGTTTTCGAGTTATTCAAGATAAATGTTGAAAGTGACCCTGAAACTCACCTCCACCCGCATACTGATCCCCCACCAGTCACTATTTCTGGTACTACACGAAATATTCCCGATATTCAATTCCTTTGTGGTTGGGCTATTACGTCATCAGTACAGTCGGGTATTTCGTTGACATTGTTGATTTAAACGTACCCGTGAGGATAATGAAAGAAAAACAACTTTTATAAAGGTTACGCAAAAACTAACAATGTTGACAATTCGATCCAAACTTAACCCTTGTAAGTACAGTAGTTCCATAGTCAGAAGATCTGACGAATACAACGAAGTAGTTGTTAACTTCATGCTGTTAAAATCCACAAAACTGTTATGTATAATTTACATAAACGTCAATTTTACAATTTGTAATTGCTCTTCTAAGCCGGTGGCGCAATAAGGTCAGTCAATGAATACCAAAAAAAGGTCAAATCTGGGAAATAATTCAGGATTTCACGTCGTCGCAAATTTTTGTAGAGTGGTCAGAGGAAGTGCCATGAACAACATATCTGAAATCGTGGCTGATGAGGGGTGATTACGGGAAGGTCACTTTCGTACGTTTCCTTAAATAACTCGAAATCTACGGCCTCTAGCGAAAACGCGTCCCAGTAAAAAATTTAACTACATTACAGTTCGTACAAAAAGCTTCTATTCATTTTTTCTGTAAGACTAAACGTTTGAGCACAGGGAGTGAGAGAATATGAAAATCGCGCGCATGGATTATGAAGGCAAGATATGACATTGGGGTAGCATGAAACGACATCGGCAGTGGCAGCTGAATCATTGTGTACAATTATTGGTACCCATGTGGAGCCATGGTCGTTCGCGGGTGTTTGTATGTCCTAATGTATATCTGACTGTCTATGAACATTATACCAAGCTGGTGCTAAGGCAATTCAGTGGTTGGAAAACCTAAATATAGATCATTAATTTCTCTCTCTTTTTCTTTGTTTATAATTGTTAATGAAATTAGCTTTTTTACAAATGTTAATGTACTTGTGATTGTCTAAGAGCATCAAACTCCATATTCAGTCCAAGACTACAATTTCCCACTGTTCGGGCAGCCGGATTCTAAAATGGAAATTCTTTCATCAGTTTTCTCGGCACGCAGAGAATCCGTGCGAGATTGCAGCGGCAACGGGACTGACTCGTTATCAAGCGGCACGGAGCAAACGCGAGCAGCGGGTGGCCTAACACAGCACTTTGCAGGCGCGTCAGCCTAGCCCCGCAGGTGCGTAGGCAGCACTGTAACACGTCCCTCCGCTTTCGCTGCGGCTGCCTCCGATATCCGCTGCCTCGTCTCCGCTTTCATCTCCTCGCTATCCCCAGAATATATTCACTCAGGGCGCGCTGTGATTTAGGTGCGGCTGATAAAATGTTAGATACTTTGACACCAATATTCTCCATGGGGGTGATATATCCAGCTTATGCTGCTCGTCGTTTCCACAGTAATGAATACGTAGTGGTCTAATGCTGTCCTCCGTCCGTTACTGACTCTGTAACTATCATACCTAAGACTGGCGGTCGTCTTTTGTCACAAATGTTAGTCCATGAACCTCTCACAAATTCTCACTTGTGCTGATCCTTGCAACATTTATTGAGTTGTAAATTTGTAACATTGCGGACCAGTATAGTGAAACTTATAGCGATTGACATATACAAGCACTGCAATTGCTTTGTTCACACATGACAGTCACTTCTGCACCTGTCTTTTTACACGCATTCTACTCTAGCGCCTGCAAAGAAATGCCTATGCTACTAAAAACAAGTAGCCAAAAGCATAGAAAAGAGGTACAAAAAAAAAAAAAATAAAAAAAATTGACTTAAAAATCTTGGGACTGGTTTAATATCCCGTTCTTCACTTTTGTGCAGTAATTTCAAACACATTCATCTCTGCTCATTCATTGCATCCATCGTCCTTTAACAGACGTGTGTGTATATATATTACGTTTTTGTGGGTTCACCTCGATTGACCTAACAGCGTACTTACTTTACATCATGATCCACCACACCGCTAATTACTTAGGTAAAGGATATAATGGTCTTCCTCCATAGATGATCTGCCTAGTGCCCTTTGCTGTTTATGCTCTACCTAACCGTGTAACGTTCTTGATGTAGTAGCGCGTTGTAAACGAAGAGCCGAAGAAACTGGTACACCTGCCTAATATCGTGTAGGACACCCGCGAGTACGCAGAAGTGGCACAACAAGAGTGGCGTGGACTCGGCTACTGTCTGAAGGAGAGCTGGAGGGAACTGACACCATGAATCCTGCAAGGCTGCCCATAAATCCGTTAGAGTACGCACAGCACGTTGCAGTGCATCCCAGATACCCTCAATAATATTCATGTCTGGAGAGTTTGATGGACAGCAGAAGTATTTCAACTCTGAAGGGTATTCCTGCAGCCACTCTGTAGCAACTCTGGACATGTGGAGTGTCGAATTGTCCTGCTGGAATTGGCCAAGTCCGTCGGAATCCACAACGGGCATGAATGGATGTGGTTGATCTGTCAGGACGCTTACCTACATGTCACCTGTCAGAGTCGTATCTAGACGTATCAGGGCCCATACCCTCCAACTGCACACGCCTCACACCATTACAGGGCCTCCACCAGCTAGAACAGTCTCCTGCCGACATGAAGGGTCCATTGATTCATGGGTTGTCTCCATACCCATACAGGCCCATCCGATCGCTAAATTTTGAAACGAGACTCCTCCGACCAGGCAACATGTTTCCAGCTGTCAATGTCGGTGCTGACGGGCCCAGGCGAGGCATAAACCCCTGTGGCATGCAGTCATCAAGGGTCCACGGTACCGAAAGCCCATATCGATAATGTTTCGCTGACATTTGTTGATGGCCCAGCATTGAAATCTGCTGCAATTTGGGGAAGGGTTACACCTGTGTCACGTTGAACGATTCTCTTCAGTCGCTGTTAGTCGCGTTCTTGTAGTATCATTTTCCGGTAGCAGCGATGTCGGAGATTTGATGTTTTACCAGATTCTTGATATGCACGGTACACTCGTGAAATGGTCGTACGGGAAAATCCCCACTTTTTCGCTACCTGTGTCCCACGCTCGTGCACCGACTATAACACAACTTTCAAACTCACTTAAATCTTGATAACTTGCCGTTGTAGGAGCATTAACTGACCTAAGAACTTCATGAGACGTTTGTTGTCTTATGTAGGCGTTGCCGATGGCAGCGCCATATTCTGCCTGTTTAAATACACTCCTGGAAATTGAAATAAGAACACCGTGAATTCATTGTCCCAGGAAGGGGAAACTTTATTGACACATTCCTGGGGTCAGATACATCACATGATCACACTGACTGAACCACAGGCACATAGACACAGGCAACAGAGCATGCACAATGTCGGCACTAGTACAGTGTATATCCACCTTTCGCAGCAATGCAGGCTGCTATTCTCCCATGGAGACGATCGTAGAGATGCTGGATGTAGTCCTGTGGAACGGCTTGCCATGCCATTTCCACCTGGCGCCTCAGTTGGACCAGCGTTCGTGCTGGACGTGCAGACCGCGTGAGACGACGCTTCATCCAGTCCCAAACATGCTCAATGGGGGACAGATCCGGATATCTTGCTGGCCAGGGTAGTTGTACACCTTCTAGAGCACGTTGGGTGGCACGGGATACATGCGGACGTGCATTGTCCTGTTGGAACAGCAAGTTCCCTTGCCGGTCTAGGAATGGTAGAACGATGGGTTCGATGACGGTTTGGATGTACCGTGCACTATTCAGTGTCCCCTCGACGATCACCAGTGGTGTACGGCCAGTGTAGGAGATCGCTCCCCACACCATGATGCCGGGTGTTGGCCCTGTGTGCCTCGGTCGTATGCAGTCCTGATTGTGGCGCTCACCTGCACGGCGCCAAACACGCATACGACCATCATTGGTACCAAGGTAGAAGCGACTCTCATCGCTGAAGACGACACGTCTCCATTCGTCCCTCCATTAACGCCTGTCGCGACACCACTGGAGGTGGGCTGCACGATGTTGGGGCGTGAGCGGAAGACGGCCTAACGGTGTGCGGGACCGTAGCCCAGCTTCATGGAGACGGTTGCGAATGGTCCTCGCCGATACCCCAGGAGCAACAGTGTCCCTAATTTGCTGGGAAGTGGTCCCCTACGGCACTGCGTAGGATCCTACGGTCTTGGCGTGCATCCGTGCGTCGCTGCGGTCCGGTCCCAGGTCGACGGGCACGTGCACCTTCCGCCGACCACTGGCGACAACATCGATGTACTGTGGAGACCTCACGCCCCACGTGTTGAGCAATTCGGCGGTACGTCCACCCGGCCTCCCGCATGCCCACTATACGCCCTCGCTCAAAGTCCGTCAACTGCACATACGGTTCACGTCCACGCTGTCGCGGCATGCTACCAGTGTTAAAGACTGGAGCTCCGTATGCCACGGCAAACTGGCTGACACTGACGGCGGCGGTGCACAAATGCTGCGCAGCTAGCGCCATTCGACGGCCAACACCGCGGTTCCTGGTGTGTCCGCTGTGCCGTGCGTGTGATCATTGCTTGTACAGCCCTCTCGCAGTGTCCGGAGCAAGTATGGTGGGTCTGACACACCGGTGTCAATGTGTTCTTTTTTCCATTTCCAGGAGTGTATTTCTGTATTTGAATACGCGTGCCTATACCAATTTCTTTGGCACTTCGGTGTAAAATATTACAATTTTTTACTCTGGTAGTTTCATACTACAGTCATCCACTCACATTCAAAACTGTTTGACATGTGTGCGGTTTCAGAAACATCTGCCTCAGTTGTCGCTCGCATTTGGTATCGATAGGATTACAGCCTTATGCATACTTCTGTCGTGTCTCCCTCAGTTATGTCATGTAGCTTGCGGCCTTTCAAAACGACTACGCAGTTTTGGCTGGTTTCGTTGTCTAGGGGCTAGGATATGAGTTGGCGCATTACAGGACAAATACTGCTGAGTCTACAGTATACGATAAGAGTACACACATGAATCGAATGGTCGAAGGTTTCTGTCACTCGGCAATTGCGAATTATGAATGTAACATATAAATTTATAAATTGAAGATTGTAATTAAATAAAATCTGCAGGTACTATCTTAACGACATTAAAAGGTGATTGCGATAGCAGAAGTACTTTTGAGAATGTGGTATATTTCTGCAAAACACTTATTTGTGTCGATGGTCCAGAAATTATATAAAAGTTGAATAACAAGGAAACAATAGATTCCTACTGCACGTAATTTGTTATGAACAACAACACAGCTCGCGAGATATTCACTTCTAAACGCACACTACGTCTTTACTGCAGAAGCCACGGAAATCACACAAGAGCACAGGTCGGCTCTCCGAAATATTTCTATCCTCCGTGATCACGTGCAAACTGCTCCACTGTCCCAGTCTTTCCGTCGACTGTGCGATCGACGCGCTGTACTGTCCGCATCCAGCACTCACTCCCGTGTCATGTGCCGTAATCCACGTCCAGAACTGTCGCACTCCATTCACTTCGGTAGTCGTCTCCAGGCTCACGTACACTCACAAACATAAAACACTTTCGAAATACTGGATTTACATTTGAATAACTTGA
Organism: Schistocerca nitens; assembly: GCF_023898315.1. NCBI lineage: Eukaryota > Metazoa > Arthropoda > Insecta > Orthoptera > Acrididae > Schistocerca > Schistocerca nitens. Next base: position 276,650,864 of record NC_064618.1, on the reverse strand, counting down.
AATTAAATAAATATTCCTACGGCTGGACCATAAACACGCTCTAAAACACATTATTGTACACATAAACAAATTAAATAAACATATATCAAAGGAACAGCCAGCAAAAGTAGGCCAGTAGCCTAATGTCTCTGTGCTTTCTAAAACACAGTAAATATTTAACCAATTTCTTCATGAATAGTATATATCGGATATAAACGAAGACATAGATGAATAAATATATTTATAAACATGCTGCTACCGTTTTTTCGTGTAACTGTGGAGTACTTATGGCCTGACGCGATCGATAGTAATCGGCCACTTTGACCTCCTATAACTCACGTACTATTCAAGTTACATGCATGTTATTTATGCCGATTTAGGATTACACTAACAGCTTTCTAAAGACACGTCGATCAACGAAATCGGATGACGCGTTTACATTTTGGAAGTTCGTTGCTGAGTGTTACTTATCTAATTTACAGTCAGATACCAAACTTTAAACTAATAAAGATATTGAAAATCTGATTACACCATGAGAATCGTCGTGCAATATACTTGTTTCTTTTTGAGGTATCATGATTCATTTGGCTACTATTAATTTCTATACGAGCTGTGTAATGTCTTCCATTAAGGTTTCACAAAGTCCGCCATGTTTGGCACTCCCGGCATAAAAATTTCCTTCATCGACACAAAGCACCATCCTCGTCACAGCGGAGCTCCCAGCCACGTGGCTGGACCATGCGCTGGGGCTACCCTTCTCGTCCGACTAACGTTTGGCATCACGTGGTCCAGATATTGTGCTGCATCACGCAGTTGCTAACGAGCCGCGGCTTTGACGAGCGTCCTGTGCGGCCGCCTCAACTCCGAACATAAAATATTTCCAGGGCGCCACAGCTCGCCCGTTACCTCACAAGCTTTTAGAGAGTCATAATTAGCCTTTTTACTTCTTTTAACATTATTTCAATTTGATTTGTTCAACCTGAACAAGAACTCGGTGCACGAATATAAAGGCTGTCTAGTGCAATGAATAAATTTTTCAAGCATTATTTGTTTTTGGTCTAAAAGATTATATTACCAACGAACATTATCTTTGATGTAGCTGTTTCCCGAGGGCTTTCCGGAGAAAGAGCAGAAGATTAGTGTTTAACGTCCCGTCGACAATGACGTCATTGGAGACAGAGCTAAAGCTCGGATTAGGGATGGATGGTTTAAAGGAACCATCCTGTCATTTGCCTCAAGCGATTTAGGTAAGTCACGGAAAACCTAAATCTGGATGGCTGAACTTGGGTTTGAACCGTCGTCCTCCCGAATGCGAGTCTAGTGTGCTGCCCACCCTGCTACCTCTCTCGGTCCGAGGGCTTTCCATTCTCCTTGAACGCATCATCAGTTTATCTACCTTCAAGGTACTGAACAGAAATGGCGATAAGCTGCAATACCGCCTGCCGCGCGGGATTAGCCGAGCGGTCTAAGCCGCTGCAGTCATGGACTGTGCGGTTGGTCCCGGTGGAGGTTCGAGTCCTCCCTCGGGTATGGGTATGTGTGTTTGTCCTTTGGATAATTTAGGTTACGTAGTGTGCAAGCTTAGGAACTGATGACCTTAGCAGCTAAGTCTCAGAAGATTTCACACACATTTGAACATTTTTTTTGCAACACCGTCTTCTCTTAATTGAAATATCCATTTCGTTGTGCAAAATTTATAAATGTAGCTGATAAATTTCATTTTTCTGTTTTTGTCATTGTTTACTTTCTCTTCTGGACGTCAAATATTTGATTACTCCTCTTATTTCTCCGTATTCGTAAACATAATGTGTAGCAGTTTTCCTTAGTCTAATTTGCTGACGTGAGAGCTTCACGATGTGTGACGTAGTGGTTACATAGTATAACACTTTCGTTTATTCTTCATTTTATTCCATTCACACAGCCTGAATTTGAAGAACGACTACTACAACACCTTCGCGCATGGCCACGTTTTTCAAAGCCTAGCGCTGTGGTTATATTGTATATTCATGTGTGACACAGTTACATATCATCTGGTTTATCTCAGAACTTTACTGTCATTTACTTCTGTGGTTCACGATGTCTTATTTGTAACGTTCTTCGCTGGAGTTAGTCTACTTCACCCTTTTCTAAATGAACTTGCGGCAAATCATGCAATTATTCGCTGAATTTCCTCCGTTTTTGTCGCCGCCTTCGTAAGCTGTCGAGACTGCTGAATAGCATCAGACTAGGCCAGACCGGACCGCCTCATGTGTAGGTCCACTGTGTATCGATCAGGCTGGTTTCCCATAAATGATCGTTGGCTGTGACAGATGCCATTGAATGATCGCCGATGGTACAGCCAATGACTAATCCTTTCATCTATTTATGCACAATACATTATACTGGACGTTGGTGAGGGTCAACTACCAGTCTTTAGATGAAGCACGGAACATATTAAGAATTTGAATCACTATGTGTTTAAAATTGATCCATGCTGTATCCCTTTTACCAAACAGAAAGTAATAATCTTCTAGACTCTCTGTAAACTTTTGTCGCGACTGATAATAGCATTAATGCACTAACGAGCCACTGCCCACGAAGAGACTGACGGCTATCTGCTGGCGTTGTGGGTACGTGACGTGGTAAAACATGTGTAGAAATAGGGCAGAGACGAGTGAGACCATCCTCGAGTCGATTCCAAGTCATCACCGTTGCGATGCATTCTAACGATCACGCGCGTCTCTGCCGCGAGCGCTGCTGACCGGTGCAGTGGGCAGTACGGCAGTGGCGCCTCCTAAACAAAGCTGCCTGCTGTGTAATGACATCAGTAACCACCAGCAATCAACGACGGAGCCCACCCCCGCCGGAGGACACTATTTCTGCACTATAGACGTGGCTGTTTCCCTGGCTCTATAGCGTCAACAGCGGTGGTTACTTCGAGTGATTCATTGTGTTAAGGTTGTCCGGGTTGTGAACCCTGGTGTAAATTGTTTCATGTGTAGAAGTGCTATGTGCCATGATTATTGTTGAGAGAGACTCTGGTCTTGATTTAGAAAACCGTTGGTGTGGCTAGCCGAAGGCAAGTTGATTGTCTAAAGAGTATTTTGCGGTGGCTCTAACCTTGTTTGTTTGCTGTGTTTAATTGAAGCTCAATTATGCGAGAAATCATGAGCTATATTGTACAACGTCAATTAATTGTGTTTATTAATGCTGATCCTTCCTTCTCTATGTAGTTGTTTTTTACGTACGGCTAATGCATTTCTTGTCGCTCAGTATTTTACATGCAATGAATAATCGTAGATTTAGAGATTAAGAGTTTTAAACACATTGTTTCATTATGATGCCTCTCCTAGAAGTATTGTAACTTGCTTCTTTTTATTTCCTGAGAAAGTTGTGGAGATTATCCATTTTCTTGTTTGAAATTGTATATCGTCTTGAACTGAGATTGAACAGCGCTGTTCTGTTCTTTTTTTTTTATTGGTGTTGCGGATGTAACAAAATCAAAATCCATTTTGAAGAACAGCAACATATCCAGCACCACCTAGACCTTCCACTGTGCTATTCTGTACTACTGTGATGGTAAAGTGTGGTTAAGATGTGGCGAGTGTGAGCGAGATATAGAAAAAATTTGTTTGGCTGGAAAAATCCTTAGTTTCCTTACTGATATAATATGTCGTGTTTAGTTTAGCGGCTATTACACATTACTGTTCCGTTTCACTACGGCCACCAGGGAGATGGCCGTGGTGGCGAAGTTGAGGGAAGATTATTTATAAGTTAAAGATTCGTGGCGCTGGCATATCGGGCATTGCGATCGACTTAGCACTCTCTCTACAGGATGTTGTTTATTGTCCTGTGGCCCTGCCGAGCCTGCAGGAATCCGAGATGAGTGATCCCATCTGCAGCGTTAAGATGGCGATAACAGAGGTATAAGCTATACTCTCATATATCGAAGTTAGTGAACCATATCGACTGCAGGTTAATAGAATTAGACTGTACGTTACTAATTGTGTTTTCAGGTCACAGGAGGGTGTAGTGTCAAACCTTCCGGCTCTGTTCGTAAATTTATGTCTGAACAGCTGGTTGATATACTGGTACGAATCCAGGATATGTCAGTTTGTGTCTAGGATGTTACCTGAAGTGAATTAAGCACACCTTTAACTAGAAAGATTGGAGAGCATATCCCACATATTGAAAGAGTTTTTTCTGACCTTAAATTCGAATTCGCCTATCATCTTGATGATTTTGTGATCTTCAGTTAGAATTTTACTGTAAAACCTTGAAAAGTTAAATTTGCTCAGTCTCAAATTTCATTGTAGGTCATACGCTTTCTAATCAAGGTAATAAAATCGATCAGAGCCGTACAGAGGCTGTTTAAAATTCTCACACCGAAACATGTAAAAGCGGAGACTCATTTTATTGGGATAAAAAATGGAAATGAGCGTATGGCATCGTTGGCCGGGAGGCCCCATCCGAGGAAGTTCGGCCGCCAAGTGTAAGTCTTACTTCAGATTTGCGCGCCGATGATGAGGATGAAATGATGAGGAGGAAATACAACACCCAGCGGAGAAAATCTCCACCACAGCCGGCAATCGAACCCGGGCCCGGTTGCATAGGATACGAGCACGTTACCACCCAGCTAAGCAGACAGACTTCGTTGGAATGATAGGCTACATCGGTAAATTGATTCCTAATATGACATAGCTAGCAGCACCTTTAAATACTGTTCAGACGATATGAGAGAAATCCCAGCGCAGTCCATTGCAACAACCGTTCTTTGACTCTTGAAAGAAACCTCGACTGAGCACGCCTGTATTGGCCATGGCTGATTTTAACAAAGGAATCATTGTTCAAAATGATGATGGAACATCAATTATTTCTCCTAGAAACCGACAACGAGGAACTCTGTCGGGTTTTGACAAAACCAAGAAATACTGGGCTAACTGCTAGATAATTCTTTCAGTTGAATGTTTAACCAGGAGTCAGGTGAACACTTTGATGAAGACTAATTGGAGGAGGGCTCACCAGAACCATTAAGTAATCAAAGCTGTGCTATGCTTAACGGGTACTTAAAGATATTGCCAAACATTAGGCTACAGAACCTAAGTTCTGTTAAGGAAAGGATAAGGAATGAGGAGGAGGTTAAGTTCTATTGTTTGAAGAGAAACATACTGTATTATGCAGCACGCAGGAACCGAGGTGTTAAGGTTGTATTGATGGTTGATTTAGTTTCTTTGTGGTCAAGCATTATCATGAAACGCCGGTGGCGGTCATTCGGGTGTTTTCAAAACACGCATGGAGATCAGAGAGCATTTAATCCCTAAGGGGATGGATAAACAGATTAAGTCATTGGTGTCGGAATGTAAAATCTGCAGTATCAACAAACCTGCGCTAAACATGCGACAAGGGTTTTGTCTATGATTCGGTTGAGGATCCTATGCAGAAATCAGACGTGGATTTTTCCGCATCCGTTGCTACGTTCTAGACAGGATAAGCGATTCGTCTTTGTGTGATTAGATGCGATTACACCCTATTGCTGATTGCATTCTACTCGCACGTCACGTCTCAAATACGAATCAAATGCCTTGCTGCACTTTATTTTCTGATAATGCGGTGGCGTTTAAATCTCTTGCGATTAACAACTTTTCTTTGAAATAGGAGAGCCTCACTGCACCGTTACACCTTATTACCCGAACGGTCCCTTTGCGGAACGTGTGAATCGCAATTTGCGAACAGCCTTGATTGCGTTCCACACCTAGTGGGATGTGCGGATCGGTATGCTTTTAATACCGCAATACAAAAGAAGCAAAAACGGTACTTTCATTCTCAGCGCACTGCCCAGTGAAATGTACTTATTGATTCAAACTAGTTAGATCCAGAAAAAAACTGGTCGCTTTCAACATTATTACCATCATATAACATGAAAACATCGTCAACATATCAATTACATAAAATTAATCTTCCAGCAAGAAGAGGGAATTTTGTCGTAAATTGTTGCTCTACATTTTCTTGTTATGAGGGCCGCTTTTGCCTTGTCCTGTGCCGAGCTGCCTTGCAATCATACTGGTAGGATCCTGTCACCTGATACTTTCAACATACTAACTGGCATAGTGCCGTGACTACGTACGTTAGCAGTGATATTTTGTATCGCCGATACTGCCCCTTTTTAAAAAATTATATTTTCTGCTGATTATAAAATATTTTCTTCTATCTTTATAGATGCAGGCAATTTTAAAAAATGGCGCATGTCTTTTTTCTTTTTCACTCAACGTAGTATTGACTATATTCTCTGAATATAAATTTTGACTAGGAGCGATCAGTGTGCCTATTGTAGCATCACTCTTTTTCTGTCACTTTTTCTCTTCTAGTGCAGATGTTTATGCGTACCTGCGCAAATGAACTATATGGACCAAAGACTCATTAAGACGACGATAAAGAAAGAGATTTTCTCTGACTCGTGATATCAAAAGTCTGTTGGTAGATTTTAACATTATATGTACACTCCTGGAAATGGAAAAAAGAACACATTGACACCGGTGTGTCAGACCCACCATACTTGCTCCGGACACTGCGAGAGGGCTGTACAAGCAATGATCACACGCACGGCACAGCGGACACACCAGGAACCGCGGTGTTGGCCGTCGAATGGCGCTAGCTGCGCAGCATTTGTGCACCGCCGCCGTCAGTGTCAGCCAGTTTGCCGTGGCATACGGAGCTCCATCGCAGTCTTTAACACTGGTAGCATGCCGCGACAGCGTGGACGTGAACCGTATGTGCAGTTGACGGACTTTGAGCGAGGGCGTATAGTGGGCATGCGGGAGGCCGGGTGGCAGTACCGCAGAATTGCTCAACACGTGGGGCGTGAGGTCTCCACAGTACATCGATGTTGTCGCCAGTGGTCGGCGGAAGGTGCACGTGCCCGTCGACCTGGGACCGGACCGCAGCGACGCACGGATGCACGCCAAGACCGTAGGATCCTACGCAGTGCCGTAGGGGACCGCACCGCCACTTCCCAGCAAATTAGGGACACTGTTGCTCCTGGGGTATCGGCGAGGACCATTCGCAACCGTCTCCATGAAGCTGGGCTACGGTCCCGCACACCGTTAGGCCGTCTTCCGCTCACGCCCCAACATCGTGCAGCCCGCCTCCAGTGGTGTCGCGACAGGCGTGAATGGAGGGACGAATGGAGACGTGTCGTCTTCAGCGATGAGAGTCGCTTCTGCCTTGGTGCCAATGATGGTCGTATGCGTGTTTGGCGCCGTGCAGGTGAGCGCCACAATCAGGACTGCATACGACCGAGGCACACAGGGCCAACACCCGGCATCATGGTGTGGCGAGCGATCTCCTACACTGGCCGTACACCACTGGTGATCGTCGAGGGGACACTGAATAGTGCACGGTACATCCAAACCGTCATCGAACCCATCGTTCTACCATTCCTAGACCGGCAAGGGAACTTGCTGTTCCAACAGGACAATGCACGTCCGCATGTATCCCGTGCCACCCAACGTGCTCTAGAAGGAGTAAGTCAACTACCCTGGCCAGCAAGATCTCCGGATCTGTCCCCCATTGAGCATGTTTGGGACTGGATGAATCGTCGTCTCACGCGGTCTGCACGTCCAGCACGAACGCTGGTCCAACTGAGGCGCCAGGTGGAAATGGCATGGCAAGCCGTTCCACAGGACTACATCCAGCATCTCTACGATCGTCTCCATGGGAGAATAGCAGCCTGCATTGCTGCCAAAGGTGGATATACACTGTACTAGTGCCGACATTGTGCATGCTCTGTTGCCTGTGTCTATGTGCCTGTGGTTCTGTCAGTGTGATCATGTGATGTATCTGACCCCAGGAATGTGTCAATAAAGTTTCCCCTTCCTGGGACAATGAATTCATGGTGTTCTTATTTCAATTTCCAGGAGTGTATTATGGACTTAGTTACTTCTGACAGCAATTGCGGAGAGCAGGATCACATAGGAACTATAATTAGCGGCAGTGTTGTGAGCTGCCATTTGAATACGGAATGTAATTTGCTTATTTGATTAATTATGATAGCATTTCATCTCACGCAGCTCCTAAGATACGAAACTGGGACTCATCTGACCAGGCCACGTTTTTCCAGTCGTCTAGGGTCCGATCCAAAGAGAGACCCTGCAGAAGATGTCGTGCTGTTAGCAAAGGCACTCGCGTCGGTCGTTTGCCGCCACAGCCCATTAACGCAAACGTTTGCCCCGCTGTCCTAAGTGATACGTTCGTCGTACGTCTCATTGATTTCTGCGATTATTTCACGCAGTGTTGCTTGTCTGTTAGCACTGACAACTCTTCGCAGAGGCCGCTGCTCATGGTGAAGATCGTCGGCCACTACGTTATCCGTGGTGAGAGGTAATGCCTGAACTCTGTTATTGTCGGTGCACTCTTGACTCTATGGATCTCGGTTTACTGCTTTCAGTAACGATGTCGAAGGCGTGTAGCTCCAAGTACCATTCCGCATTCACAAAATGTTAAATCCCGTCTTGCGGCCACAGTCACGTCGGAAACATTTCCACATGAGTCTTCTAAGTGCAACTGACAGCTTCACCGATGTAATGCATGTACACACTTCAATGCGTTGGTTGTTCCTTTCCTCCGTCAAATAGGCTTCTCGCAAACGTGTCACAAGCTTTTCGACCTTATGTTTTCTACATTTTTGTAGCTGAACCACTACGTGGACTGTGTCTGTCAGTATGGACTACACGTTTTGTCTCCTCGTGTCCGTACTTCAACTGCTAATCTGCATTCCAGGGGAACAAAGGCTTTATGGCTTGCTCTTGCCACATGTACTTTGGTGTACTACACAACCCAAGGACATACGACTTGTGACAGTCATAATTATTAGTCTGCAGATGCCGTGAATAGTGATGTAATGTTGTTCAGTAAACCGTTCTCAGTCAACAACAGCAATATCTACACTGATATCCGTTACATCCTGTTGGTACACGGGTTAAGTTTTTCATCTTGCAACAACGAATATAAACATGTTGCAAATACCAGACACAGGAGTTACATCCTGGCAATTCTCATCCAGTTGCTCATGGTGGAGTAACCATTGCTTTTCTCCGAAATATCCCTTGTACCTACAACCACTCCAAAATGATACAAATGAGCACCCCATTCTCATCATCTTTCTCCCACTGCTCACATTAACTGTTCCCACTATCAACATGACAGCCAATCATCCCATTCCTTACAATTTCCTCAACTTGTACACAATCGTTGATGACGTTAACCTGAGCTCCCGCACAGCTGTAGAAAAGGAGCAGTAGGATACGTTAATCATCATACTCAATGATCACGATATCTACAGCCTTACTCACACCTTACCTTCCTTAAACTCTTGAGGCACACCACAGTAAAAGTTTAGAACCAACTAGGTGTGATCCCTAAAAGTCCTTCTCCAGATCACAAATCTTTTACTATAGTTATATAAACTCCACACTCCTATTCATCCACCCCGACAATTACAGAATTACTTCCGTGCAGACTGGAATATATACTGTGGCTAAATCCATATTCTAATCGGTTTCGATGACTCCGACCTTGAAGGTCTTGACGACATCCAACGTACTGACTTCGTACGAGACGCCTCTCAGGTGCAATTTCCAGTCATATCCCTCTCCAAACTATCTACTACGATCGTCCCACTCCTCCTTCACGTGCTCTTGACCTCCTCCGAGAATCCCATTGTATCTAGAGAGAATTCCATTCTACTGGTGAATGAGACATATTTACACGCCACCGATAGCTCAAGTGACATGTTCGCAGTTACTTGCAAGTTAAAAGACGATGGTCTCGCACAGGACATGCATTAAAATGAACGAAACACCTACAGATTCTGCAAGTACTGGTAATCATTCCATAGGCTTTCCCAAATAAGCCATCCTACAAAACAAGAGACCACTTCCTGACAACCTACCAAAGCCAGTCACTTCACTACCTTGAAGACACAGTCACCATCCGACATGATCCCAACACTCATTGTGGCTTCGTTCCAATTATTTCATCAATCACGATCCCACATGATCCCAACACTCAGTGTGGCTTCGTCCCAATTGTTCCTTCGACGACCAACTTCTTTTCCTCAACCAACTTATCTGCCATCAACTTTTAGCTTCCTTGTACCTATGCTTTTCTCTTCAACTTCAGTGACTGCCCTTTTTAGACATGTACATTTCCTTTCAACTGAACTGCCTACTGAGCGTATCATTATCGCAGTATTTATAGCGTATCTAGAACGTCAAGCGTATCTCTTCATTTCTTAGTACTTCCGTAGCCGACTTTGTTGCGCATCAATCTTCCTGTATCGTACCGGCAATGGCACGTATGAGCGAAATGTGAAGCAGCTCGCACTAATTTAGAGTTGAGAACCAAATCTTCAGTTATTTTATTGCCGATTGTAATTATTATCTGTGGAAATTTTAGAGTCTACATATTACTGTGTTTCCTTTGTTAAGCCTTTTGGTTTTGTTTAAAGTGCCTTGTTACTCAGTCAAATACCTTGTTGTCAAATAGCATGTGTTTGAAATAGCCATTCAGGCCTGTTTCAAAATAAACTATTCAAGTAGTAGTTAATTATTGAATTTTTAGTCGCATACTTTAATTAGCCTTTCAGTCATCATTGGTTGTAGTTGCTATTTCTTAAAATCAGCCCTTCAGGTGTTAGTGGTTGCAGTTTGCTATTTGTTGTTGTAATTAGCCCATCAGGCGTTATTGGTTGTTGTTTGCTGTTCCTTAAAATCAGCCCTTCTGGAGTTTTGCTTTGGGAATTTATTGTGTTTCCCTCTTAGTTTGTATTTTGTATTAGCACTTCAGGCTGTGTTGGAAAAAAAATTATCTGTCTAGGTTGTTATCAGTGTTTCTAAAATAACTCATAAATTGTTAAAGATCATTAGCTTGTACTGTCAAGGCAAACTTAATTTTAAATAAAGTCTGTGTTACTTACCCATCAACTATGTGACAATGAACAGAAACCATCCCAGTCCATCCTTTGGTTATGTGATCGCGTGGCACCAGGTGGATACCTGTCCATGTACTACCATTAGTCATGAGATGAGACAAGAATCCGATTTGAAGTTGATTCACAATATTCCACACGTAGGAATTTAACATTTCATATTATTGAAAGATTTATAAACTGCACTCTGCAATCAATAAAAGTATTCACTGCCGCGTCAGTGCACCAGAAATGTTGAACGCAAAACAAATAACTGATTTAACTGATGTGTGCGAGATATTACTAGAAATTGAGATTATGGCCTACTAAGTCTGTTGTGGACAATTTATGACCAGTAGTAAAGTAATACAACTTACCAGATAACTCGCTTCCAACAGAAACATACTATTGCACAGAGTTAAATTTTTTTTTTAAAAAAAGAAGATTGCTACCTATTGAAAATTTTAATATTCTTGCTGTCGCCACTCTCTTGGATAGAATATTCAAGAATATACATTTTATAGATGTACCAGCCTGTTCAAGAACCATTAAATATGTCACGGAGATGATTTCAGGAACTACGGTTTGTGAAAAAGTGAATTTCACAACACTAGAGAAAGCCACAGATACATGGAGTAATCACTATAAACTTGTGACCGAGAAGAATATTGTTTTGGCTGAACAAATTGATACCAGCATGCCTATGGAACTAAGTTATTATTTCAGAAGTCTTGTAGGTGATTTAAAATAACAGGATTTAAAGGAAAACCTCTGACAAAGTTACTTATTTTATAGTGTACCCAAAAAAATACTGGGAATGTTAGTTTTTTCTAATTTGCAAAATGAGTACATTTTATAACTAAAATAACGGACTGTTGATCTTGCTACCCAAAGGATCAATGTTGTCGGACATCGATGTTGGCCTTTTGATATCTATCGTACATGGATATTTTCGGATCGACTTTAACACAGTCGTCGACGCTGTTGTTTTTCTAATATCGATCATCCCTGTCACTCAGTCGGTCTGGTAGAGCGGTTGGTGTGTTTTTCCCGGCCAGACAGCGAAAGGGGCTCTGCATGTCACTGACATCTTAGTGCTTTACAGCTGACGGCTGCACCTGGAGGTTTATGGTTGATACAGTGCACTGTGTGGTTTACAAGTGGTACATTGAGTGTGCTTGCTAGCTACAACATTCTGCACGAAAGTTTGTGGTTGATGTATGACAAGTTGTGGTTGCTTAAGATGGAACAGATGAGTGTACAATTGTGTGCTGTTGCGACAGCAGTTCGCTTTTTTAACTACAAGCTGTGAGCATTATTTCTATAGTGTTTTTTTTTCAACTACACCATGAGTGTGTCTTAGTTGTTAACACAATTCTGTTGAGAATTCATCTTATTACTTGTTCTAGAGAATAATCAACTGTTTGTGTTACAGTATAAGAATATATTAAGATAAATACATAGGTAGTTTGGCAGAGAGAGCTGCGTGTAGCTTCTTTGCTGGTTATGGTGATAGTATTAGTAGTAGTAGCAGACCAGCGCATGTTTCAATACCCTAGTTAAATTTAGAATTGTTTGCCACTCTATGTTTTACTGCTGAAATTGTTTCTAATAGTATTACTTGTTCCAACCGAGAGCCAAACATTGAAAACCTTCAGGGTTCTTGACCTGTTATATACATATATTAGGACAGAAGTTAGTTTTAATTTCTTTTTAAATGGAAGACTTATTCTGTATTGATTGTGGAGTACCATTTAAGGACCTTTATGGGCTACGTAAATATTTTGTTTCAGTGAAAATATATTTGTATTCTGTTAATGTTAAATAATTGTTATGCATTGTTGCACAATCTCCAGCTCGAAACCTGTTCCACCTAAGCCCTACGCTACAGCTGATAGTTTTAGTAATATAAAAGGGATCGTATGGAGATACCATTTAGTACAAGGTTTCAGACGTTGCATGAAGAGTGTCAAATTATGAAACATGCAAGTACTGTAGATAGTAACTTATCTGAAAACAGCTAGTCTATAAAGATGTGGGAAAAAACCTATCTCACCAACCAAAGACATTCCTGGTGAACCTCCAGTACCTCTGTTGGGGTTATTCTCAAGAGAGAGCGTGCAGCTGTTGGCGGTGCACATGTCAGTGGTAGCGCACAATGGACGAGGGAGTGCTTTATGGAGGACCATACATCATGTGGGATACAGAATTTTAAAGTGTTTGGAATTATGTAGGAAAACTAGAGAACAGTTATTGGCAAGTATTTAAAGCGCATGTAATAGTATCTCCTGCTCCTCCATTTCTGCATAAAAATATACAAGTGTTAATTACACTAGCATACAAATTACTACTTATTAATAACTTGCATGGAAGCATCCTTGTAAATATTCGTTTGTTGATGTTCCATTGGTCTCCAAATTTGAATAATGGAAACAACATTCTGTAGTTTAAATGTACCGAGTCGAATGGAGAAAAAGAGAAGTGTACCGATTTTAGTCAAAGAATCTATACAACCCACAGTAATGATAGGATATGGTTAAATGATTAAGAGATTAACTCCAGTTTTGTAGTTTTTTTCTTTCTCTGTGTCTTTAATGTAATATTAGAACTATTTTGTTTTTGTAGTGTTTCCAGTACTTTTGTATTGTACCAGTTTTGTTTTGTAGTATGTGTAAATAACAAACAGCAGCAACTGAAGCGTGGATATTTCGAACGTTCTAAGTGTCAGCTCTCACATTTTTCAGGAGAACCAAAAAACTCTTGTGATACATAACATACATGTATCCAAGGAAATTAGATGGGATTGTGGTACTACAGAATTATGATGCTCACTTCATCACTGCAAACAATTGTGGGGAAAATTAGATAGTAACTAATTTGAAACTTCCTGGCAGATTAAAACTGTGTGCCCGACCGAGACTCGAACTCGGGACCTTTGCCTTTCGCGGGCAAGTGCTCTACCACTTGCCCGCGAAAGGCAAAGGTCCCGAGTTCGAGTCTCGGTCGGGCACACAGTTTTAATCTGCCAGGAAGTTTCATATCAGCGCACACTCCGCTGCAGAGTGAAAATCTCATTCTAGTAACTAATTTGTTTCTTTATAAATTATAAATCGCAGCAATCAGTCGTCGTTTTTTTGTAGGTTTTATTACGCAAATCTAGATTTCGGCTAGTGCCTAGCGATTATCTATGCACCATTTTCTAATCTCGATGAACGTTAGTTCCCTGTTATTTGGATGTCAGTCACAGTGCTTTGAGAACTGGTGTATGTTTTTGTTTCTGTTGTCATTAATACTGAGGCACTATATTTTATTTTCGATAATACACGTACAGAAACACCGCAGAAATATTTTAACTAGAAGAATTTTAGTCATCAAAAACCATTTCTCATATATTTTGTATTTTTACAAGAGAGTAATGAAGTTAAATACAAGGAAAAAAAGCTCTCAGTACTGACTTCTGCATCTAGCTCAACCCTATCCTAGGGATCGGATGTTGGGAAGTTTACTGCAGAACTCCATATGATGTTGAGGAATAAGTGACAAAATCGTCAACAGTTTTTTCGGTTTTGAAACTGAAAAAAAAATGCTATTGTTTGAGTAGAGCTATGGCGTGACATACATCAGTTACAGTGTAAGAATTCTGAATAGCTTTTTGAGATGGATGAGCATGAGACATTTTGATCATACAGCATTTAGAAATCTTAATATCCCCACATTGAAAACAGACAACAATGTTTCAGTAGCATCTTTAAAACCAAAGAAAACATTGGATATACATGGACAGGATTTATAGCTTTACCTTACTCAAAAGTCTTGTCTAAATCTTGGGGAAAAAGATTTTGAGTAGTGTCAGTGTCGTAGTAACTGCCGTCCGCTTCACGTCTGCTGTGCAGCGAGCTACGTTAATTTAAGTATTAACTGTATTTTTCTTACTTGTCACTTCCTCTTCCGTGTGTTTTTACTTTTAGGAAGCTTTGTCGAGTGCTAATAGTAGTGTTCCATAGATTTCGTGTTTGTTTTGAATACAGTCAGAGAGAGTCCCTTTAGTCAACCATACTGCTAGTGCCAGTAGTGCTAGTGTTTGTTTTCAATACAGTCCAGAGACAGGTAGTGCTATTTTCATTGTTTTCTACAAGAAGTGGCTAGCAACTACAGTTTAGTCAACAATCAGCCGCCTTTAGTGAATTAGCAGTCTAGTTAAAAGTTGATTAACTCTCTACAGTAAATTGATTTCTTAGGATGGATAGGATGTGTGACTGCTGTGTACGGACGCAGGAGGAGCTGGCCACTGTTCGCGAACAGCTGAGCGTGTTGATGGCCGCGGTCAGCCGTCTTCAGGCTGCTGCCTCGGAGTGTAGCGGCAGTGGGGAGTCTGGTGCGTCGCATAGTACACCCCAGGTGTTACGTGCTTCACCCACTGTCCCTGCTGTCGAGACATCTTCGCGGGTACCGGGCGCTGTTGGGCCACCCTCTCCCCAAGGTGAGTGGCGGGTTCAGCGGCGTTCGCGGCGCACGAGGCGGAGGGTAAATGTGGAGGCTGGCAGTGTGGCATCGTCCGCTCTGCCTGTGAGTGGACATGTGGCCGTTCCTTCAGCAAGGTCCGAGCAGGCACACGGGGGCAGGGGTTTATTAGTTATTGCGAGCTCCAACGTTAGGCGGGTGATGGAGCCCCTTAGGGAAATAGCGGAAAGGTCGGGGAAGAAGGCCAGTGTTCACTCTGTCTGCTTGCCGGGGGGTCTCATCCGAGATGTGGAGGAGGCCCTGCCGGCGGCGATAGAGAGCACTGGGTGCACCCGACTGCAAAATGTTGCTCATGTCGGCAACAATGACTCCTGCCGTCTGGGTTCAGAGGTCATCCTCAGTTCGTACAGGCGGTTGGTGGAATTGGTGAAGGCGGAAAGCCTCACTCGCGGGGTGGAATCAGAGCTAACTATTTGTAGTATCGTTCCCAGAACCGATCGCGGTCCTCTGGTTTGGAGCCGAGTGGAAGGCTTAAACCAGAGGCTCAGACGATTCTGCGGAGATCTGGGATGCAAATTTCTCGACCTCCGCTATCGGGTGGAGAAATGTAGGGTCCCCCTGAATAGGTCAGGCGTGCACTACCCGCCGGAAGCGGCTACGAGGGTAGCGGAGTACGTGTGGAGTGCACATGGGGGTTTTTTAGGTTAGAGAATTCCCTCCCTAGGCCCGACAAGACGCCTCCTGAGACGCGGCAAGGTAGGAGTAGGCAAAATGCAACAGGGAATAACAATATTAATGTGCTAATAGTAAACTGCAGGAGCGTCTATAGAAAGGTCCCAGAACTGCTCTCATTAATAAACGGTCACAACGCCCATATAGTACTAGAGACAGAAAGTTGGTTGAAACCAGACGTAAACAGTAATGAAATCCTAAACTCAGATTGGTATGTATACCGCGGAGACAAGCTGGACAGTGAAGGGGGAGGCGTGTTTATAGCGATAAGAAGTGCAATAGTATCGAAGGAAATTGACGGAGATCCGAAATGTGAAATAATTTTGGTGAAGGTCACTGTTAAAGCAGGCTCAGACATGGTAATTGGATGTCTCTATAGGCCCCCTGGCTGAGCACCTGTTGTGGCTGAACACCTGAAGGATGATTTGGAAAATATTTCGAGTAGATTTCTCCACCATGTTATAGTTCTGGGTGGAGATTTTAATTTGCCGGATATAGACTGGGAGACTCAAACGTTTATAACGGGTGGCAGGGACAAAGAATCCAGTGAAATTTTTTTAAGTGCTTTATCTGAAAACTACCTTGAGCAGTTAAACAGAGAACCGACTCGTGGCGATAACATATTAGACCTTCTGGTGACAAACAGCCCCGAACTATTTGAAAAAGTTAACGCAGAACAGGGAATCAGTGATCATAAAGCGGTTACTGCATCGCTGATTTCAGCCGTAAATAGAAATATTAAAAAAGGAAGGAAGATTTTTCTGTTTAGCAGAAGTGACAAAAAGCAGATTTCAGAGTACCTGACGGCTCAACACAAAAGGTTTGTCCCAAGTACAGATAGTGTTGAGGATCAGTGGGCGAAGTTCAAAACCATCGTACAATATGCGTTAGATGAGTATATGCCAAACAAGATCGTAAGAGATGGAAAAGAGCCACCGTGGTACAACAACCGAGTTAGAAAACTGCTGCGGAAGCAAAGGGAACTTCACAGCAAACATAAACATAGCCAAAGCCTTGCAGACAAACAAAACTTACGCGAAGCGAAATCTAGTGTGAGGAGGGCTATGCGAGAGGCGTTCAATGAATTCGAAAGTAAAATTCTATGTACTGATTTAGGCAGAAAATCCTAAGAAATTTTGGTCTTATGTCAAAGCGGTAGGTGGATCTAAACAAAATGTCCAGACACTCTGTGACCAAAATGGTACTGAAACAGAGGATGACAGACTAAAGGCCGAAATACTAAATGTCTTTTTCCAAAGCTGTTTCACAGAGGAAGACTGCACTGTAGTTCCTTCTCTAGATTGTCGCACAGATGACAAAATGGTAGATATCGAAATAGATGACAGAGGGATAGAGAAACGATTAAAATCGCTCTAAAGAAGAAAGGCCGCCTGACCTGATGGGATACCAGTTCGGTTTTACACAGAGTACGCGAAGGAACTTGCCCCCCTTCTTGCAGCGGTGTACCGTAGGTCTCTAGAAGAGCGTAGCGTTCCAAAGGATTGGAAAAGGGCACAGGTCATCCCCGTTTTCAAGAAGGGACGTCGAACAGATGTGCAGAACTATAGACCTATATCTCTAACGTCTATCAGTTGTAGAATTTTGGAACGCTTATTATGTTCGAGTATAATGACTTTTCTGGAGACTAGAAATCTACTCTGTAGGAATCAGCATGGGTTTCGAAAAAGACGGTCGTGTGAAACCCAGTTCGCGCTATTCGTCCACGAGACTCAGAGGGCCATAGACACGGGTTCACAGGTAGATGCCGTGTTTCTTGACTTCCGAAAGGCGTTCGATACAGTTCCTCGCAGTCGTTTAATGAACAAAGTAAGAGCATATGGACTATCAGACCAATTGTGTGATTGGATTGAAGAGTTCCTAGATAACAGAACGCAGCATGTCATTCTCAACGGAGAGAAGTCTTCGGAAGTAAGAGTGATTTCAGGTGTGCCGCAGGGGAGTGTCATAGGACCGTTGCTATTCACAATATACATAAATGACCTTGTGGATGACATCGGAAGTTCACTGAGGATTTTTGCAGATGATGCTGTGTTGTATCGAGAGGTTGTAACAATGGAAAATTGTACTGAAGTGCAGGAAGATCTGCAGCTAATTGACGCATGGTGCAGGGAATGGCAATTCAATCTCAGTGTAGAAAAGTGTAATGTGCTGCGAATACATAGAAAGATAGATCCCTTATCATTTAGCTACAAAATAGCAGGTCAGCAACTGGAAGCAGTTAATTCCATAAATTATCTGGGAGTACGCATTAGGAGTGATTTAAAATGGAATTATCATATAAAGTTGATCGTCGGTAAAGCAGATGCCAGACTGAGATTCATTGGAAGAATTCTAAGGAAATGCAATCCGAAAACAAAGGAAGTAGGTTACAGTACGCTTGTTCGCCCACTGCTTGAATACTGCTCAGCAGTGTGGGATCCGTACCAGATAGGATTGATAGAAGAGATAGAGAGGATCCAACGGAGAGCAGCGCGCTTTGTTACAGGATCATTTAGTAATCGCGAAAGCGTTACGGAGATGATAGATAAACTCCAGTGGAAGACTCTGCAGGAGAGACGCTCAGTAGCTCGGTAAGGGCTTTTGTTAAAGTTTCGAGAACATACCTTCACCGAAGGGTCAGGCGGTATATTGCTCCCTCCTACGTATATCTCGCGAAGAGACCATGAGGATAAAATCAGAGAGATTAGAGCCCACACAGAAGCATACCGACAATCCTTCCTTCCACGAGCAATATGAGACTGGAATAGAAGGGAGAACCGATAGAGGTACTCAGGGTACCCTCCGTCACACACCGTCAGGTGACTTGCGGAGTATGGATGTAGATGTAGATGTAGACTTATGGCACTTGGAACTTGATAGGTTAAGAACTGATTGGTACAAAGACCATACACCATCTAGTGACGAATGTTTGAAATATCTTCTCCATCATCTGGCAGCTGGCACAAGTTAATGGCATGCAACAGATTGTCGAGAACACGATACCACTGAAAACGCTTTTTGTGAAAAAAATGGCAGTTACAAAGTTTAACATTTTTAATCTTTAATTATGATATACACATTTTACTATAGACAAAACATTGACTTCTTTGGCCTATGTTACCTGTCGAAAAATAGGCTGTAATTGTGAAGAATGAATAAATAAACTGACATATGGTAAATAAATCAAAGCTTTGGATAGTTTTCCAGTGACCTTAGTGACGGAATGGATATACAGTATTTTTATTTTTAAGTGATGAGTTGTGATAGAAAAAGGATAGTTAGCTGCTGTAGTTTAAACTCTTTAAGGTAAGCTATTGCTTACGAAGTGCAACCAGCATTATAAAATAATAATTCACTTATAAATGAAGGAAATTACTGCATAATTTTTTTAAAACTCCTTCTTATGCAAAATACTGTTTTTTTTCTTTTCATTCACCGAAGGATATTTCTAGCCTATGTGTCATCTTCTGTAGGTCAAATTTATTTCTATAAAGTATAATACAACGTTCAAGATCGTTTATCTATTGCAGGAATAAAATTATAACATATGCCTTTTATTTGTCTTGTTTCGATTGCTCATCTGAAAATAACAATACTAGTGAAAATGCAGTTTTACAGATCGGTTTTTGTGTTCTTCGCGTTTTGACAGCATGTCATCTGCAAAAGTAATCACGAAAGAAATCTGTCCAATTTTGAAGTATTTTTTGTGGCTAATGGTTACGTCCTGTAATGGTACACTCTTTTCTAATAAAACCTTTTTTATAGAAGTATGCGATACCAAAAAGTATTTTATATCTTGTATAGGTTAAAATTGTCTCAGCTGTTTAAGTGAATGAATTTCATTTAATTTTGCATACGATGTACTATATTTCAGGCTAAAATGTATAAAAAATAAATTTTTTTCAATCGATATGTACAGTTAAAGTTACTCTTCCTTTGTAAATATTTGAAACTATGAAATGTCTGAAAGTTGAAACTTCCTGGCAGATTAAAACTGTGTGCCGGAGCGAGACTAGAACTCGGGACCTTTGTCTTTCGCGGGCAAGTGCTCTACCTCTTCACTCTCTTCACGAAATGTCTGGCATACCTAAAATTCATGTTATTAATTGCACAACCAAATGCTAATTATTAAATTTATTTCTGGATTCATTTACAAAATAATGATATAACTGGAAGATCCTTCTTTTGTCAAGAAAGCTTCTAAACTCTTATGCTTTTTAAACTCTTTGGAATATTGTGGGTATGCCGCTGATGGAGACATACGTATTTTTTTATCAACACTAACAATGTAATTTGGCATATTAAGTGGAAATTGTAAAGACAGTGTGATACTGAAAAATGTGACAGGGAATAAAATTCAAGAAATATACAGGCAAATCTTCATCAGTTATTTAGTCATCAGCAACCCACAACGTCAAATAAAAATTTCGACTGCAGGAATGTACCTCTAGACGCAAGAACTGGAGCCAACAACAAGAGAAAATGAAGATTAGTAAAACGTTTTTCTTTCGTGTATCTTACGCCTCAAGAAACTTGTGCAGAGAGAGAGAGAATTTTAATAGTGACTTGTGGGAGGGTAAGATTACTGTCCATTGTTCTTCTTACAATTTCCGTCCGGTTGCGTATCCCTGGTAGATATATAATTCTACCGCTTTTGTGTTCATTGGTTTTAACTCTTTTTATATACACTCCTGGAAATTGAAATAAGAACACCATGAATTCATTGTCCCAGGAAGGGGAAACTTTATTGACACATTCCTGGGGTCAGATACATCACATGATCACACTGACAGAACCACAGGCACATAGACACAGGCAACAGAGCATGCACAATGTCGGCACTAGTACAGTGTATATCCACCTTTCGCAGCAATGCAGGCTGCTATTCTCCCATGGAGACGATCGTAGAGATGCTGGATGTAGTCCTGTGGAACGGCTTGCCATGCCATTTCCACCTGGCGCCTCAGTTGGACCAGCGTTCGTGCTGGACGTGCAGACCGCGTGAGACGACGCTTCATCCAGTCCCAAACATGCTCAATGGGAGACAGATCCGGAGATCTTGCTGGCCAGGGTAGTTGACTTACACCTTCTAGAGCACGTTGGGTGGCACGGGATACATGCGGACGTGCATTGTCCTGTTGGAACAGCAAGTTCCCTTGCCGGTCTAGGAATGGTAGAACGATGGGTTCGATGACGGTTTGGATGTACCGTGCACTATTCAGTGTCCCCTCGACGATCACCAGTGGTGTACGGCCAGTGTAGGAGATCGCTCCCCACACCATGAAGCCGGGTGTTGGCCCTGTGTGCCTCGGTCGTATGCAGTCCTGATTGTGGCGCTCACCTGCACGGTGCCAAACACGCATACGACCATCATTGGCACCAAGGCAGAAGCGACTCTCATCGCTGAAGACGACACGTCTCCATTCGTCCCTCCATTCACGCCTGTCGCGACACCACTGGAGGCGGGCTGCACGATGTTGGGGCGTGAGCGGAAGACGGCCTAACGGTGTGCGGGACCGTAGCCCAGCTTCATGGAGACGGTTGCGAATGGTCCTGGCCGATACCCCAGGAGCAACAGTGTCCCTAATTTGCTGGGAAGTGGCGGTGCGGTCCCCTACGGCACTGCGTAGGATCCTACGGTCTTGGCGTGCATCCGTGCGTCGCTGCGGTCCGGTCCCAGGTCGACGGGCACGTGCACCTTCCGCCGACCACTGGCGACAACATCGATGTACTGTGGAGACCTCACGCCCCACGTGTTGAGCAATTCGGCGGTACGTCCACTCGGCCTCCCGCATGCCCACTATACGCCCTCGCTCAAAGTCCGTCAACTGCACATACGGTTCACGTCCACGCTGTCGCGGCATGCTACCAGTGTTAAAGACTGCGATGGAGCTCCGTATGCCACGGCAAACTGGCTGACACTGACGGCGGCGGTGCACAAATGCTGCGCAGCTAGCGCCATTCGACGGCCAACACCGCGGTTCCTGGTGTGTCCGCTGTGCCGTGCGTGTGATCATTGCTTGTACAGCCCTCTCGCAGTGTCCGGAGCAAGTATGGTGGGTCTGACACACCGGTGTCAATGTGTTCTTTTTTCCATTTCCAGGAGTGTAATTTCACTCCAACTTTTACTTCACGAGTCTTTTCCACGAAAGATGATTTGAACAGACGTGTTTCGACACTCACTGAGAGGCGCTATGTTACTGTCCCTGCTCACGTGTTCTTCGTTTACGTTATGTGTACTGTGGTGCTAATTTTAAGTTGTTGTCTCTCTGCTATAGTAGATGTTATGCAATGTGAGGTGGTGTGTGTGTGTGTGTGTGTGTGTGTGTGTGTGTGTGTGTGTGTGTGTGTGTGTGTGAGAGAGAGAGAGAGAGAGTATAGAGAGATTAGAGAGATAGATAGATAGTTAGAGATAGATAGAGAGAGAGAGAGAGACAGGTGGAAAGATGGAGGGATGAGACTAAAAAAAAAAAAGTTGTCTTTGGGTGTTTGAGGATCTTTGATTATTATGTTTTATGTGGGGAAGTATCTTTGTACAGTTCACTGAGTGTTCCAAACAGTGTTTTATCAGTTACTAGAAGAAAAGCAATCCGTCATCTGAGACACTGAGGAGCAGGCGGAGGACACATCGGGTTAGGAGCATGACGCCGTGAGGGCGGCCTCCTGTTTGTCCATGCTGCTCCCCGCTGCGCCACGGCGGCTGGAGCCCGGAAGGCCTCTGGGCAAGAGGAGCTGATGGAAGGTCGCTTCCCCGGGGCCGATATTCGCCGGCTGCTGGCTCAGGCAGACTGGCAGAGGCCGCTGAATATTAAGGCGCCGCGCCGGGCTGGCGGAGCGGCGCGGAAAGGAGCGGCCAGGCCCAGCCCAGACACCTAATGGAGGCGTTCATTATTCAGGACACGGTGCGCTGGCAGCGCGCCCCGGGGAACACAGCGTCAACAAGTACCCACCTGATCGTTTACGGTCGGCTGGATTGCTGAGCAGCCAGCGCGAACTGTGGCACAGGTTCAAGCCTCAAATAAGAAATCCTAATAATGCTAACAGGAACTGATATGGCTTCACATTGTTCATCCATTGGGGATACGGGACAGCGGTCGTCAGATTTTTACCAAACAAAAACCAAAAGTTGCTATTTTATTTAGACGACCAGTTTCGGCATCTCGTTAATACCATATTCAAGCTCCTTTGCATCACTTTTGCAGAGAATCAGATACGTCGATGCATCCGTAACTGGAGCCATTGCAACCTGTCAAGTCTTCGAAGTGTACACTCCACAAAAAATTCATGGAATCCAGGAACTGATGGCTCCAGTTACGCGTGCATGGATGTATCTGATTCTCTGCAAATGGAGTGCATAGGGGGCTGGAGCTGGCATTAATGAGACGCCGAAACTCGTCGCCTGACCAAAATAACAACTTCTGAAAGCATTCGGCTGTTTGATTTTTCTTCTACAAAAATGAACGAACAACCTTCAGTGGGCAGTGTAATGATATTTTTTTTGTCTTACAGTTTTTTTTGCTTTGATCATGGACAGTTCGCATGCTTCACTGTCTACTATAAACTATGTTAAATCATAACATTACTCACTGTTTCTTGTCGTTTACGTCATTCCTCCTGTACTTCCACACGTATGTAGTAGCCATTAGCACAAAGCACTGCTTTAAATATATTCACGTTTCTGTGTTGAAGAATCACTGTCATCTCATCATTTCGTGTGTTTTGGTTTGCTATTGCTGGATGTGTTCGTGTTTTGTTTGTTTTGATATTGGTGAGAACTTGTGGTATTGCTCTCTCTCTCTCTCTCTCTCTCTCGCATGGGGACATTTTTTAGCTTGTACTGTTTTCCGGTGTCTTGGGGGGGGGGGGGGTTGTTCATTCATTACAATCTGCTTTATTAGTTCCAATAACGCGTGGTTGCTGATATTTCTCTGGTCGTGTATGGTGTGTTTCTTCTCTATTACTGATTTTTGAATTTGGAAGATCTCTTGTAGGTTTAGGAGATGTTTCTTGTTACTTAACCTTTTTTCATATCGTTTTCTGATGTGGTAGGATGGTGGTTTTCTTTCCGGATGTGTTTTGTAAATGTTGAATGACTGGTGACATATTTCCATGCTCGTTTGTGTTCCTTATACCTCATTTAAAAAGTTCTGGCTGTCTGTTATAAGTATACAGTATCATAGCTGTTGGTAAATATCAGTTTTTGGTACATGTCAGTGTAATCCTCCTTAGACTCTTTTGTATAAAGTTATTCTTCTCATATGCTGTTTTTATTCACTGCTTTTTTATGATGTTCTCAATTCCGTGTGCCAGTTTGTTTCCATACGTGACTGCAGGTTGTCTCTTGAGTTTCTGTGTCGTGCCTTGCTGTGCATTGATGATGATGTTGGTATGTGTATTTGTGATTGGTGTTGTGGGTCTCTGGATTTGTATGGTGTTTTTCTTTATTATTTTCACGTTTTCCGGAATTTTGTTATCCAGTTTTGTTACTAGAGATTCTTGGTATCCATTTGTTTTGCTGTCTGACTAATTATGTCGAGCTCTTAACTGTGTCTGTGTTTGTCAAGTGATACTGTATGTAATCTGTGGATTATATATCTGAGATGAGATTCTTTCTTAGCCGCTGGGTGGTTAAATGATTGATGTAGTATTGTGTGTCTTGTAAGGTTTTTATTTAAGTCTGCAGGCTTTCGTGGCGGTTGTCACTGAAGTTAAAATCTTCTGGGTTATTAGGCCGCGTCATGTTTCTTGACGTCATGTTTTTTAAATGTAAATACCACTCCAGTATCGAATGGCTGATGTCATGTTTCCAAGCTCTTTGGTGATCTATACACCTTATGTCAAACCTATACAACTTGTATACTTGCAACTGCGGAAAAAAGAGGCCAAGAAACAAAGAAGACAACATGTAATGAACGAAGCTGAAGATTAAATGTCCAGACGATGATGAGATCGTTAGAGATGAAACTCAATCTCTAGATGAAAAAATGTGACAGGAAAATCAGCCGTGATGTCCTAAAAGAAAACTGTCTAGTTATAAGCCTTTTTTGGTCTAGGGGAACAACGAAAGCATAAACTGGAATGGAAACCTGCCTCTTTCAAGCACACTTCCGGTGTTTTAAACGCTGTATCACTAAGATAGAGCGTTGCATGAGATACTGAATTATGTAACAAGACAGTTTTACATAATTCCAGTACCGTGGAAAACAAAATACAACTTTAAATGTAAACGCAGCTGAACTAGTGAAACATAGATCTATAGCATTATTAGAATAAATCTTTTCTAACACAAAAGATGTTCTGTAGAATGACTGCCGACTCACCATTCAAGAAACTACGACGAGAGATTGGTGATCATGAAAGAGTTTTGTGAAGAGAGATGTGAATCTTTTCTCTCCATTTTTAAATACTGATTCTCGCTAATTTTATTGGTAATACTATAAAAAAGACCTGTAATGTAAAAGTTACAATTCGTTTTATTCACGGTACGGTTGTTGTAGCTTAATCTCTCACAGGTGTAGTACCGCAAGGGATGATTATTAATGTCTCTACAAAACCTATAATCTGAGCTGTTTTCACACGTTAAGTTCCTTTCTGTCCTCAGGAGGAGAGTTTCTGAGTGATACAAGAAAAGGAAACAGTTTTACAGTTTCAAGAGTCGTCAGTGTCTTGATGTTTTAAGACGAATATCTGATTTATATGAAGATTAGTAAGACAAATAAGATGTTATCCTTATTTAAGAACCCTTCTGGGATCCATCATTAAAGGAACTTAAGGAAACGTTAGCTGATGACAGCTGGACTTGCACTGTCTTAGCCATCTGGGTCAACACTCACCAAAAGACACGTCTCTCGGACCACCTTTGAAAAACCTCACTTTGTTGAGAGACGTGAATATGATCTGCAGCGCAGATCGAAACCGATAGTCATCAGTAACAGAAATTGTGATCCAGATCGCGTTTCTTCCTTTATTAAACAACTGAGATCACGTGCACTGTGACATGGCGTCAGTCATGAGATACTGTTGTAAGTAGGCTGTTTAGGTTTTTATATTGGTAACGCCATGTAGCGCTCTATATGAAAATCACTGACTGTGCTGTGTCCAGTCTGTGGCTGGGTGGCATTGTTGTCTGCCATTATAGTGTTGGGCAGCTGGTTGTTAACAGCGCGTAGTGTTGCGCAGTTGGAGGTGAGCCGCCAGCAATGGTGGATGTGGGGAGAGAAATGGCGGAGTTTTGAAATTTGTAAGACTGGATGTCATGAACTGCTATATATATTATGACTTTTGAACATTAGTAAGGTAAATACATTGTTTGTTCAAGTGTGGTGTCTAACTTTTGAAGCTTTTGCTGTGTTTGTCTCTGATTTTGTTCCATTGTGTCTAACTGTTGCTGTGTTGGTCTCTGGTGTTGTTCTATTGTGTCTAACTTTTGAAGAATTTGTTCCATTGTGTCTAACTTTTGAAGATTTTGTTCCATTATGTATAACTTTTGAAGATTTTCTTCCATTGTGTCTAACTGTTGCTGTGTTTGTCTCTGATTTTGTTTCATTTGCTGCATTAATTGCAATAATAATGTATTAGTGTCTGGAATCTGTTCCTCTATGCTTTTCGGCAGTGCATTTGCACCGGCAACATTTACGTTTTGACGAGCAGAAAATGTGTCTTGACTTATTTGAGAAAATGGTGAGGACCCAAACCCTGAGTCTACAGTACTTACAATATTGTGTTCTGTCATTTCGGATTCCTGAGGCGAGCTGTTGCCGACCGATCGATCGATAATGCTTCCCTGTTCACTACTTGTTTCACTGTCTACACCATTATTTGCCACCCGCTCCATTTCCCTATGCTCAATTACCAAATTACTACTTTGAACATTAGTTAATTCATTACACGGTGGCGCTAACACACTGCTTTCGTCTTCACTGTCATTTCTCAGTTTACTTTGGAGCCTAGTATTACGTTTTTCACATGCCATTATTGTCACAATATTTCACACGACAACACAGAAAAGCACAATTTGAAGAGCAAAAATAAGAGAACACATTAACATAGCACTGAAAAAATATCTGGTTAATTGCAAGCGAAGCTGCGAAATACTTGGTGCAAATTTACATGCATGCCACAACTGTTTTACTGTACAACAATGAAAGACTGCAACTACAAAGGAGATTCTCTCTACAATTACGCGCTAGCAATAAACTAAAGGTACAATAATTACACAAACTACAAGAAAAAATCAGATGATTCCAGCGAGGTATCCTCGGCTAAGGGTCGACATATGAAACGTCCCCTTTGAACAATTATACATGACTGTGTTTAAACTGACACACTATATTTTTAGCGCAACGCAATCTTTCAAAAATCCCTACAAAAGAATGGCCCTGACTAACATTAACCTATACCTTTCACAAATCACTTACCTCACCAAAAACCTTCGTTACTCGAACTACTGCAATACAGCGAGCGCCACTACTGCCAGCTAAATAAAAGATTCAAACTACTGAAGGCACTAACTACTGATAGACATAGTTTGCAAATGAAAGATTTTGATAGGGAACAAACAATGTATTTACCTTACTAATGTTCAAAAGTCATAATATATATGGCAGTTCATGACATCCAGTCTTACAAATTTCAAAACTCCGCCATTTCTCTCCCCACATCCACCACTGCTGGCGGCTCACCTCCAACTGCGCAACGCTACGCGCTGTTAACATCCAGCTGCCCAACACTACAATGGCAGACAACAATGCCACCCAGCCAGAGACTGCACACAGCACAGCCAGTGATTTTCATATAGAGCTCTACATGGCGTTACCAATATAAAAACCTAAACAGCCTACTTACACTGTGACTTTTTTAGCTACTAGTCAGTGAAATTGTTGTCACTATCTAGCAATACTATTTAAAAATAGAAAAGATCGAATTTCTTTGGTAACTCCCATTGGGACAATATTTTAGAAAATTCTGCACGTACACATTTAATTCCATTTATTGGTGAAGATTTTTGAGATGCCACAGGGAGTCTACATACAACGTGCTCGCTATCACTACAATGTGATGATGTCATTGGTCAGTACTAAGTTTTTGCCATTGAACCAAACCCGTGTCTTTCCATTCCAGAATCAGGTAGTTAAATTAGTTGCTAGCTCAGCTATTAAACGTGAAACAGCTTTATCAGCCACTGTGTCTGATTAATGATAATCTACGTCATACGCTTGAAGCAAGTGTCAGATGAGGATGCGCTGCGAGGGAAATATTTCGTCTTCACCTTCGAAACTGTTTTAGTCAATTATTTAAACAAAACTCCTCCGTTACGTAGTCAAATCTCATCAATTCGTGAGAAAATCGAATTTGTATACAAGGAAGCAATGACCACCAGCTCGCATAATGTTAACAAGAAGCAGAAGCATACCTGGTTCTAAAAGGGATCACTCATATCTGGTTCTAAGCGTGATCATTCACTGAGAATTAAAATCTATAGCAATAAACTCAATCTCAAAAGCTCGAGAAAAATCAGTCCACAACTAAAGATCACGTATAAATATCGTGCGGAATAAAATTGTGGAAATGAAGTTTGTAACATTTTCGGATGAGTCAAAACATTGAGGCCCTGACGAAAGAAATATCCGACATTAAGCTGCAGTGGAGCTCAACGACGATAGACGAAAAATTTTGCCGGACAGGGAGTCGAACCCAGGTTTTTCGCTATAACAAAGAGGTCGTCTTAACGACTTTTTTTTGCATTTTATTCGGTATTGTTCGCTGTATTTGGTCATAGCGGAAGTCACATGACATCCATTGAAGTTCGTTGTTGATCCCTTCACTCGGTTCTTAAATACACGCAGAGCTACCGCACCGGCTCTCGGCTGTCCGATCAAGTCCGTCAACCGAGCCAAACATCCACGTGCTGCACGCAACACAGTAACGCCACCTGTCCTCACTCGTAGCATAACTGTATCCTGTAAGTGTCCGGGTGCTATAGTACTGAAGTATCATAATCGTCGTCTGGCGTTGATTGATTATATGGCTTTGATGTCTAACAGTCACCACCCTTATATAATTGTGACCACGTTTTTAACAGCACGTTGGTCCAGCTCTGGTACACAGTACGGTAGTGTGTCAGCGTGGCATGGATTCGACAATTTCTCGGTAGGTTTCCGGAGGTATGTGGCACCAGATGGCTGAGCATATGTCATGCAGTTGATGTTAATTACGGACCAATGGATGTGGATTCGGAGTTGGCTCTAGTTAGCTTCTCAGATGTGTTCCAACGGGAAATTGGTGGTCAACGTAAACGTGAGCAGACAACCTTGTAGGTAGGGCAACCACAGCTGTGAGTAGTCATCTTGGGTATAATTCAGCTGTAATTGGTTCTTTATTATTGGATCACTACCGGTCTCGTGCCATTAAAACCTACATCTTGAGGTCAACGCCTGTAAATAAATCCAAAAGGAATAACAACCCTGAGATATATACTGCAGCGCCAAAGAAACTCGTATAAGCATGCGTATTCAAATACAGGGATATGAAAACAGGCAGAATACGGCGCTGCACTCGGCAATTCCTACATAAAACAAGTGTGTGGCGCAGTTGTTAGATCGGTTACTGCTGCTACAGTGGCACGTTATCAAGATGTGAGTATGAACGTTGTGTTATAGTCGGCACATGAGCGATAGGACCAACATCTCCGAGGTAGCGATAAAGTGGGGTGTTTTACATACGACCATTTCATGAGTGTACAGTGAATATCAGGAATCCGGCAAAACATCAAATCTCCGACGTCGCTGTGGCCGGAAAATGATCCTCCAAGAACGGGACCAACGACGACTAAAGAGAATCGTTCAACATGACAAAAGTGGAGCCCTTCTGCAAATTGCTGCAGATTACAATGCTGGGCCATCAACAACTGCAGCCTGCGAACAATTGAACCGAAGATTATCGACATGGGCTTTGGGATCCCAATGTCCATGTGTGTATCCTTGATGACTGCACAACACAAAGCTTTACGCCTCGCCTGGGCCCGTCAACAACGAAACTGTACTGTTGATGACTGCAAACATGCTGACTGGTCGGACGAGTCTCGTATCAAATTATATCGAGCTGATGGGCGTGTACGGATATGGAGCCAACCTCATGAATCCATGGACCCTGCTTGTCAGCAGGGCACTGTTCAAGACGGTGGAGTCTCTGTAATGTGTGGGGCGTGCGCAATTCGAGTGATATTGGACCTCTGATACCTCTAGATACGACTCTGACAGTTGACACGTACGTAACCATCCTGTCTGATCGCCTGCTTCCATTCATGTCCATTGTGCATTCCGACGGACTTGGAAAATTCCAGCAGGATAATGCGACATCCTACAATCCAGAATTTCCACACAGTGGCTCAAAGAAAACTCTTCTGACTTTAAACACTTCCGCTGGCCACCGAACTCCCTAAAGGTGAACATTATTGAGCGTACCTGGGATGCCTTGCAACGTGCTGTTCAGAAGGGATCTCCAGCCCTTCGTACTCTTACGGATTTATGGACAGCCCTACAGGATTCGTGGTGTCAGTTCCCTCCAGCACTACTTCAGACATTAGTCGAGTCCACGCCACGTCGTGTTGGGGCACTTCTGCGTGCTCCCGGCTGCCCTATACGATATTAGGTCGGTGTACGAGTTTCTTTGGCTCCTCGGTGTACAATGGTATGGTAAATTATTTTAAGATTTTAAAAAGTTAAAAAAATATTTAGTACTTTTACATGAGAATATCAATATGTTAGTACTCACATAACTAAAACATTAGAACGGAAAAGCTCGGAAACTTTTTTACCCAGGATTCGTTGTCTGTCAGAACAAAGCACAGCTAAACGCTGTATGTCAGAATAAAACAGCCGGATTCCAATATAGTGGATGGGTCCTAAACATATCTACCATAGTGATCCATTGGCCAGGAGAAAATAAATGAAACCTATTAGGATCTAATTTCGGGACAGAATTTCTTGTTATCACTTGATCACTACGGTACGATTTGTTTAGGACCTATCCACTATATTGGAATCCGGGTATTTTATTCTACGAGTATGACATGTCATTTTTAGCGGTACTTTGTTGCGACGGACAAAGAATCCTGGGTAGACAAGCTTCCGAGCTTTTCCGCTCTAATGTTTAATTATGTGAGTACTAACATTTTCATATAAAAGCTTTTAATATTTTTTACAACTTTTTAAAATCTTAAAATAATGTACCGTATCAGTATAAATCTCAGGGTTATTAATCCTTCTGGATTTACTGTTATACAGATGTTAACCTGTAGCTGTGGCTTTTAGTGGCACGAAACCGGTGGTGATCCAATTGTGTGTGACTGTCTGTATTAAACCAGGGACCTAGAAACGACAGAAAGGGATGCAGTTGGCAGCAGAAGTATTTAGTACTACCCGAAGTCCCCCGAAAGCCCAGATGAATATCTCCGACAGCATAAAACTGCCCCTAACGACCTGCATCCGTGGTATGGTCACGGTTAGTTTGATAACATTTCTCTACATAAGCGACTTATCATTTGGCGCCCCTCCACCCACCACCCACCTCTCCTCCCTTTTCCCTGGTACGCCTTCACTCCTGTTAGCTTTCGCTTCTACTTGTAATTCCCACACTACAAAAAGTACAAATTATGTATCTGGGCGTTCCTTTCAGCTTGGTGCTCCAAGCAGTCGATACTGTGATACGTCTCGTATAAAAATCTCAACATGGCACCCTAAGTGGCAGTTTGTGTCGCTTAGGCTTTAAATCGGCATTGGGTACGGTGCATGTTA
The DNA here is from genome assembly GCF_023898315.1 of Schistocerca nitens. Taxonomy (NCBI): domain Eukaryota; kingdom Metazoa; phylum Arthropoda; class Insecta; order Orthoptera; family Acrididae; genus Schistocerca; species Schistocerca nitens. The sequence continues at coordinate 276,618,956 of NC_064618.1, read as the reverse complement.
CGAGGAGCCGTTTATCTGCGTAACGTGTATCCAGACATGACTACTGATCCAGTATGACAAGAAAAGTGATTCATCCAAGCAGCCGGCACGTTTACACTGATTCACAGCCCAACCTCGACTATTCTGTACCGACAGCAGTCGTGACTGACGCTGTCACATGGTCAACACGAGAACACTAAGAGTCGCCTGCTGCGGAGCCCCATGTTCTACATCGTGCGCTGGACAATGTGCTCCAAAAAACTTATGTCTACACCAGCACTGTACTCTGTCGTTGGATGTGCCACAGACCTCGACCTACCCTGCTTTACAGCAGGTACCAGATTGTAGCAATCTGTACTTTGTCAGACTGGCTTATGTCAATGGATTTCCCTATTTGCTGCCCGTATCGTTGCTTGAATGATTCCCCATTCGACTCTGTCTCGCTTGTATACTTTTATTACCACGTCACGTGCTCCCAACGTTACCGGACGCCATTCATTCTTGTGGTAAGCAGTAATCGTAGCGTTTTGGCTCGTACGTGTATACCACACTCTACACAATTCCTAACTGATATCACACAAGCAGATGTCCTTTAAAACAATCATTTAAAACTAATGAAAATTCAAAACAGATGGTAACCAATGGATTTAGCCTTTAAACGTAATAACTATCAACATAAGAGAGGCGTTCAATAAATAATGCAAAACATTTTCTTTTTTCCACGAGTCAGTCATCAGCTGCAGAAGAAAACCTTTATTTGGGTCACTTTACCAAGCGACTTGGGGCAGTGATAAAGAGAAGATACTTACTTTCGGGACGAGCAAGATTTTGCAGCCCACATCTGCATCTTAAGAAGTGAGATACGCCTATAGCATTGGTCAGCCAACGTCAAAGTAAGAATCGGACGGTAGTTGAGACGTTGGTCTTCTAGGGAATAGGGAAACAAATAGGAAGGACTGGACCCCTTTTCTTATCACTCGTTTTATTTAACAATGATATAAACAAATTCCTTTAAAACAGCAATATCGTCAGCTGCTACCAATGTCCTTTTATGAGACAAAGTCTATCTCATATATAAGAAAATTTTAAAACCACTAATAACTATGCGCCTGACGGCTTAAATTAATTCACAATTATATGTTGTTCTTCAGACAGTTTAATAAATATAATAAATAACCGAGTAATCATAAACAGAATTAATTAGCGAGGAGTGACGCCAGGTCGCTCGAAGGCAGAACGAAAACTTAACTTGGAGAAGCCAAGGCGAAAGGCGGAAGCCGGCAGCTCCCACAAGACCCACTTCTCGAGCTTCGACCCGGAGTCACCTCCTGCTAGCCAGGATTTCACAGCTCCAGGTACCCATAGGCGGTGGAAAGTTAGCACTTACTCCAAAACACCAGCCAGCCAGCTGTAACATTTAACAAGCGCACAGAACAGGTCCGCACTGGCAAGGTACAACCAACAGCGCAGATCTTATCAATAACCTCAAGGAAAATTGCCTGCTAGTAAGATATTAAAAAAAAAAAAAAGACTTACAATTACTAGTAAGGCCAGCGGGCACTCCAGTCTTATTCACAATTGAACTACGTGATCTCTTGTGCCCCACTGTTCAGTGAAAACCGTAACGAGCACCGTTCTGAAAATTTCATTATAAGTTTTACTGGAGCTTACAACGCTAAGGCTACCAAACACTTGAATGCAATATATTTGATAAACAGAGTACGGCCTTGCAGCTGATTACGATTACATCAAACAACAATTTCCCACGAGCTGGAAGAGGGATGCTCGTGCATTAAATTAATATTTAACACCTCTCTTAAACACCATGATATCTTTACAGGCACACCTTTAGTTCCATTGTAATACCCATGCGCTTACAGTTACCAGAAGTGAGGTAGCAACCTGAACCCTTCCGCACACATGCCCTAAGTAGAATCTCACTTAACGTTTAGCTGAACCTCCGATATGGCTTGTGTCGGGAACATCAGGCAGCAGTAAGGCAGCGGACGACCGTAGACAGCCGTGTCCGGAACTAGCAGCACGCAACCCAAAGGAGAAAAAAGCCTCGTCACAGGCGACAGCAAAGGCTCCACTACAAGCGCACTCCGGCCTCAGGTAACATCGAACGCCAACTGTCCACGTTTTTCGCGAGAGCCTCCAGTTAACTCCTCCAGCAAAGATAAAGCAGCCAGGACTCAGAACGCTTCACAAGCAAAGATAAGAGCGCGAAGGCGAGATACTTGCAAATACGCTGGCGCGCCAGCAAAACGCTGCGGCCCAGTACTGTATTTTGCTACAGAGTTAATAAGAGTCACATCTCTAAAAATGTATGATACGTGCGATGAGTTGCAAACAATTAACTGTCAAATTTCACATCGTACATAGTATGTGCGAGAAAAGTCAGCCACGAACCTGATCAATCTGGACAGCATTTCAATTCTAGAAGCATGAATAAAATAACAAATGGTTCAAATGGCTCTGAGCACTATGGGACTTAACATCTATGGTCATTAGTCCCCTAGAACTTAGAACTACTTAAACCTAACTAACCTAAGGACATCACATAACTCCCAGTCATCACGAGGCAGAGAAAATCCCTGACCCCACCGGGAATCGAACCCGGGAACCCGGGCGTGGGAAGCGAGAACGCTACCGCACGACCACGAGCTGCGGACCAATAAAATAACAACTAATTACCACATCTCGGCTGTGCAAAAATGTTTCATATTGCTTTCAGGTGGTAATTAGATTAATTATGAAACGGTTTCTTTTCAGATGGTATTCAATGGTCGCTTCTTCTACAGTTTTGAAATTATTCCACCACAGTGCTGAACATACCGTTTAATTTGAAGATTCGCATCAGTGACCACCAAGATATATGTATTTGATTCTTTTATTTTGCGGTAGATGGTTTTCTACAAAGAAAAAAATGATTTTTTGATCAATATATTATTCGGTGACGTATGTCATTCATCTGGACGTTTGGTACCTATTAGGTAGACATAAATAATGTTATACTCTCTTACAGTAAAGTTACGCCTTGTTTCTCGTGATATGTCAAATCAAGCCAGTTTTAGGCCCTTCAAATAGCATTATAACTGAAGATGAAACAAGGAGTATTAGTTTCTGACGTTTCATTTGCAATTAAACAAGAACAAACGATGCGTTTTGTACAATCGGGAGAGGAAAATGATACTGAACTTTTCAGATACACCATCCCGGTATTCGCTCTAAGTGATTAAATGGCAGAACGAGCAATCTAAAACTACATTGCCTGGTGGACTGCAAAATCTTGCTCGTCTCAAAAGTGAGTACCTTCCCTTTATCACTGCGCCAAGTCGATTGGTAAAACCACTAGTTAGAAGAGGGTGTGGATGCATATAAAGGATGTCTCTACTAAGACGCATAAGATGCATTTTATCTGGAGTTTCGGCAGATATTTGCAATTTCGGTTGTGCAGCTTGTAGATATATTCTGCCCAAACAAATTCTGTTCAACACGTCTTTCATGTGACGTCCATAATCAAAAGAACACGTCGGCCTGCTTCCTGTTAACAACCAATACCATTTTAAAAGCAAAGGTTTATGTGCCCGTTCACTAAAGTGGTCCCAAATTAATCTAGTGCGATATTAGATTTAGCGATATGCATTAACAGGGACCCATAAAACTCTAACAATAGTCAGTAGTGCAGCAGCGACTGGGTGGCGCTAATTTACGGCGGTTGCAACCTACGTGGGGCAGGACAGTAAGTGAGACGAGAAAATTCGTCGTACTTTACTGCCTGTGTTAACGCATGAAGCTAAAACGAATATCGCACGACAATAATTTGGGACCGTTACATCTAATGGGCATGTGAAATCACGCTTAAAAATCTTGTGATTTGTAACAGGACACAAACCAACGCTTTCCATCGACAAAGGGCGTCGCATGGAGGACGCGATGAGCAGTATTTACTTGGGAAGCCTCCAGCTACATATTATAAAAACGAAATTGCAACTGCCTTCCAAAAGACCACATAAAATACGCCTGAAGACTCTTAGGGGAGACACCCAGTATGTAGCAGTGGCTCTTTCATCGGTTCATGGAAGAATATTTTATACATTATGAATGAAACATACACAACAGTGATGTAATACTCTACAATAATGTAGAATATTACAACAGCGTTGTGTGTGTTCCATACACCCAATATATGCTTACTGCACTAGATCGCTCTCTACCGAAGTATGGCTCAATAGGCAAATGTAAGTTGAGTTTATTCTCTGTAGATGTGCAAATGCATTGCAAAGAAAGTGATCGATACCATGAGGCAAGAGGTGGCTATAGCTTTGGGTAGCTACATAGTATGCAATACACACAGTCAACGGCATTATCGAACTCTTACTAATGTAATCTACATTTGGAACAGTAATTAAAAAAATAGGGAAGTCATATGAAACAGTTGTGGACAAATTGTCTTCGGTGTAATTCAGTTACTCTTCGTTATTCGTGGAAAGCTAGCATGTGTTCACATTAACAGCAATAATGTATTTGTTGGATCACTGTTTTTGACAGAATATACAAATCCTCTGAACAACTGGTGGCAAAATATACAATAATGAGAGGCTGAGAAGCATAATTTTTTTTATATAATACTGCTTATGTATGGCGAAATATTGTAATTACACAACAGAACTACATCGTTAAAATCATGAAAATTACTGAAACAAATTTTACTGCCTATTGTGTATTAATAAGAACATTACTGCCAATAGTGAGCACTGGGAAACCTTGTATTTCACCTATTGTCAAACTTGTGTAACTCGAATCATTTGATCTATTGTATTTTACTTAATCAAATGTCGTACATAACCATTGTAATGCAATATTGATGTATTTAGAATGACCACTTAATATCTTTGGAGATTAGTTCCTTCTTAGTTCACCTAAAGCCGTAAGTAACATCTTTCAAACAATAACTCTACAAAAATAGGCTTGTGGCTTGTTACTCCATAGTTAGCTCGTGTAATATAAAACGTGAAACATTGGCAAGAAAGTGGTTTCTCTTGTACAATAACGATTTTTCCAACAATTGCTTTTTGGTATATTTTTTAAAATACAAATGTTTACTGTTTTGCTTCCTTTAAATTAAGACATATTTCCATTTTGTAACAGATGTAATAATTAGCTTTTCAAGTATCTCATTTACAATTTTAGTACAACGTCAGAAAAAGGAAAAGGCTATTTTATTGACAATTGGTTGGACTGCTAGTTGATCATTGTAGAAGTATCCTTGCTTCCTCCACACACATGGATGGCAACAGAGTTCGCCTGAAATGTCCAGGTGGATTAAGGTTGCTAAGAGCCAAATCCTGAAATAAAGGTATTCGAAAAATGAAATCATTCTACGCAGAAAGATGACATCTCTCAAGAGTCGCCAGTGAATTTACTTTCTTTACTAATTGTAGCTTCTTCCCCGATACGTATCCCCATATTTCGACAACAACAGATCGTAATGCTCGGTTTTCTTCTGACGGTTACTATACTGATTTGATTTTACACACCACGAGACTGGCAAAACGCTATAGACTTCCAAAATTTCAAAAATGAACGAGTGTTCCGCAGAGTTCAAAGATTCCGCAAATTTCAAAAACATTTCCACAGTTCGCTTTACGCAGCACAACAGATCTCGCAAAATAAACAGTTTAGCGTAAGGGATTGAGCTAACGAATACACACGCCGTGAGCCAGTGATTGCAGAATACAAACTCTTTGTACAGTAGAGATTTAATTTTAGTAGATACGTTGATATATTGTGTAATGTTTTGCACAGTCTTAAATCTTATTCATAGACGGACAATAACACTACACAATATGAAATATTGCACAATATTATTTATAGTCTAGCGACTGATTAATGAAACAAGGCTAGCTGCGTGAATGTCAAATAATAATAATAATAATAATATTAATAATTTAAATAAGCCCCCTCAATCGCTATGCTATTACATAATATGGGACTTTTATTTTCCGAAATAGTAGATACGTATATTTATCCTGCAGAGGTGCAACATGTATCTTGTTGATGGTTAAAATTTCAGTTTCAAAACGCTATAGAAAGAGAACCACCACCCAGAATGACTTCAAATTTGACCAGCATATTGTTGATGCAGAGGGAAACGTTGTGAAAAAAATATCTATATATGACATTGTGAGCGTCACAATATACACACCAGCAGACGCGTGGAACATGGCTGTTCCTCAGTTTCCGTCCGAGACGCTCTGTATGACTCACCATGTGGGATCGCGTGCTGCTGGTAAAACTCTTTTCCAAGAACGGTGATTGTCCGCTAATAGCCCTGCAGAGGTTCTGGACACTCAAGGGTATGAAAAAAGGCACTGGTCCGATATCTGCTATGGGTTTGGAGGAAATAAATACAAAATTCGAGAAGACCGGTTCTTTTGAAGTTCAGTGTGGCAGAGGGAGGAAAGCTGTTGCTCTGACTTCTGTCGACTTGCGTTATTGTGCAAACATGCAGTGCGCAAGGAATTGTCTGAAAGTTGGACATACCTGCGAGCACGGTGCATAAAATCCTACGAATTATCCTGCATTGCTGTCCGTACAAAATCACCAGTGTTTAGGAGTTGCTTCCTGCTAACCTGCCAGCAAGACAAGCCTTCGCTCTGGAATTACTTGCTCGCATGGAAGTGGACAATTAATACTTCGAGAACATTTTGTGGGAAGACGAAGCCCATTTCCCTCTCCAAGGACATGTCATTACGCAGAATTGCAGAATATGGACAACGGAAAAGCCGTACGCACATCAGCCGCCACCACTTCATTCTGTACGGGTGACTGTGTGGATTACCGGCGTCGTTTGTCGTAGCGCCCTATTCTTTCAAGGAGATGAGTCTTGCGGATCCCGTTACCCGGTAAAAGCTGTGAGGTTCTTTTGATACCACCGGCATTCGAATCCTTGAATACCGTGGGTGCGTGGGTAGGATCGTTTTTATGCAAGATGGCGCTCCGCTGTACATTGCAAAACCAGTAAAGCGGTTGCTGCACAGGCTTTTCGGAAATGCTAGAATTATCAGCCGTCATTTCCGCACAGCCTGGCCGTCCAGATAACCTGATCTTAATCCGTTTGACTTCTGGCTGTAGGGTTATCTGAAAGATGTTGCGATCGGTGCTCCAACTGCAATCGTAGCTTAAGTGAGGTTACACATTGCGCAACGCATTCTGAACATGACCCCAGCGACAATCCGATATGTTGTGCAAGACGCTGTTTATCAGGTTCGACTCGTGGAAAAAACCGGTGGACAGCATACTGAGCATGTATTGTGCTAGCCTCAAGACAATTAGAAACCGATGTCATTTTGAGTTTTATGATGATTTTGGTCGCAGGACAATATAAAACAGATTTCATTTTGCTTTTTATGCGGTTTTTGGCCTCAGGCCAATTAAAAACCGTTTTTCCCCATCTAATATGGTGGATGGGCTTACCTGACTAGCAGTGGCGCTACTACTGACCGCCAACTTTGTGCAATAATGCGTACTGAACAATACAGGTGATGTAACCTGCAACTAAAACAATAATCGTAGTGGTGAGATTCATCTGTCATTTGTAGCCAACCCCATTTACGTTACAACGCCATGTGTTGGTGAATTTTTTTCCATGACGTTTCCCCTCATCAATAATATGCTGTTCAAATCTGACGTCATTCAGAGCAGTAGTTCTGTTTCTAAAGCGTTTTGAAACTGGAACTTTAATTATTGATAAATAGAAGCCACAACTGTGGAATTCAAGCTTTACAAAAAATGTTCAAATGTGTGTGAAATCTTATGGGACGTAACTGCTACGGTCATCAGTCCCTAAGCTTACACACTACTTAACCTAAAGAATCCTAAGGACAAACAAACACACCCATGCCCGAGGGAGGACTCGAACCTCCGCCGGGACCAGCCGCACAGTCTATGACTGCAGCGCCTTAGACCGCTCGTCAAGCTTTACAGTTACGCCTGGATGCTGTGCTGATTTCGGTGAGAAGTGCATCATGCAGCCGTTCTATCCTTTCCCGAGGCAAGCTGGTCGTAACTCTTGAAAGTGCACATTGATATCGTGGATACTGACTCTGGGAGGTAGTTGACGTGCGAGTTACTCCTACACTTGGTCAATTGGAAACAGATCGAGGGGCGTTGCTGGCCACTGGAATACTTCAACATTGCGCAGTCAGTTTATAGACACACCTGCAATGTCTTGACAACCATTATTCCGTTAAAACGTAAATGTCGTGTGACTAGGGCCTCCCGTTGGGTAGACCGTTCGCCGGGTGCCAGTCTTTCGATTTGACGCCACTTCGGCGACTTGCGCGTCGATGGGGATGAAATGATGATGGGTAGGACAACACAACACCCAGAAAATCTCCGACCCAGCCGGGAATCGAACCCGGGCCCTTAGGATTGACATTCTGTCGCGCTGACCACTCAGATACCGGGGACGGACATTATCCCGCTGAAACATTACGACGTGATACTGTCGTGTAAGAAGTAACACAGGAGGAATGGGGATATCTGTGGCACACTATTGTGCGGACAGATTTCCCTTAATCGCCACCATCCGCGACCCGATGGCTCTCGCACCATTATGTGGGGAATAATACCAATGTGCCTCTCTAAAATATTGAAAGAACGGGACATTTTCCCACGTCACTGCCATTCTCACCAACGATTAGCATCCGGGACGATGCAGAACTGCAATTCATCACTGAACACAATGCGAGGCCATTTATCAGCACCCCTTGCTTCGCAGTCATGGCACCATTCCATATGCAGTAGTTTGTGTTGCGGTGTTAACGGTAGCATGTGCATAGGACAATAATTTCGTACACTGCGTGCTGATAGTCTAGTCTCCGTTCAATTGTGCAGGGTGACACAGAACGTTGCACGCAGTCCATTATTTATTGTCGGATGACACTCATAGATGTGAGGGAGTAACGGTGTTCTTGGTGCACCATACGTCGACCCTCCCTTGTGGTGACTGACGTAATCGACTGGAATGTTGACGCGAATGTGCACGTCCTCCCGTGCTTTCTAGCATAAGGAGACTATCACATTGGAAATCCCCACAAATCTGGATATCGGACAATCCGCCCAGCCAGTGAAATGGAGGCCCTCAAGGGCCACCTTTTCAAAGTCCGACAGGTGTCGATAACGCTGCCTCACAGCAGTATGTAACATCTTCGTGTCCTTCACATTTGCTGACCTCTTTGCAATATCAAAAGACATCCGTTGATGCTAATGTCGCTTAGCAAAATTATGCCCCCAAGCCAGCGTATTTGTAGTGTCTGCTGTTCTCAGTCGATTCTAGGCGCGTTTGCTGACTACTCCGCTGACATCGTAAGGACCCTCGACACGGTTCGTATTTACGTACGTAGTACCAATCTGGATACCAACATTCCCTAAGTGTGTAATGGATTTTGCGACAACAGATCTGCCTCTCTTCGCATGGATGTAAGTGCAGATGTATCTACTGGTGACTGAGGATGGAGTACTGAATAGTATTACATCAATATTTGCGTTATTTACAGACTAATAATTATAGCCATTAGGAGTGGTATTTTCTTAGGTTAGTCAGTGTCTCAAAAGTACATGTCGCAAGAGGAAGCCATTATTGCTTTTTTCTCTCTGGGCAGTAGGTCAGATCTTGATGTGTGGATGCATGGACGCGAAACGGGTAGTCTATAGCGACCGGCGTAGTCCACTTAGCGATGCAGTTAAGGCCGTGCAGAAAACAACTTTGTGACTTGTTTGTGGAAGACAAAAGACAACCAGCACACTGATGTGTGTCCATATTAAGATACAACATATGGAAGTATCTGCACTTACTCCGCTTGCAGCGTATATGCTTCCTCAAGTCTGTACCTGTGAACATTAACTCTATAACAGCGCCAGTATCCAAGATATCAACGACCACTTGCAGCAGTTATGGGACGGCTTGCCATGCCAGAGAATGCAACGGCCTTACATCATCCTTTCGAAGCGAATCAGTGCATACATCCAGGCCAGAAGGAGTTGACCTTCATACTGATAGATGGGCTCATACTGCCAAATTCTTTGTAAATATGACTTAATTTTGTAATCACGGATATAAAATCATGTTCCCTGAAACTTCCTGGCAGATCAAATCTTTGTGCCGGACCGAGACTCGAACTTGGGACCTTTGCCTTTCGCGGGCAAGTGCTCTACCATCTGAGCTACCCAAGCACGAATCACGCCCCGTCCTCACAGCTCTACTTTTGCTAGTGGTAAAGCACTTGCCCGCGAAAGGCAAAGGTCCCGAGTTCGAGTCTCGGTCCGGCACACAGTTTTGATCTGCCAGGAAGTTACATAACAGCGCACACTCCGCTGCAGAGTGAAAATCTCATTCTGGATCATGCACCCTATCAATACGTAATGCTTTATTTCGTTTCATCCTTTCCTTGTGATTGCTCCGTGCCTGCTGTAGCCTCGGCGGCGTTTCTTTATTGCTCGTAGGCTGGCAACGCGTCAGATCTCGTGCAACCAGTGATATGTTTCTTTCGTATGCCCAGTGCCAGGGGAGAAATCAAGCAATGGATCCATAGCGCCGAAACTGAAGAAATTGTCGAGTACGATATTATCGTGGGTGCATATTTGCAATTTTCGCTGTGACTGAAACAAGCAGCAAACATACTTACACTATCTCTCGTCAAAATTACATTTCTTTTTTCTGTGAATAACTCACGATTTTGAAGAATCTATTCAGGGACCTAAGAGTAGAGCATAAACTGTTGTCAAGGAAACTAGCAGCAATTATATTCATAATATGGTTTGTTATAACTTTGGGCGTGTTGGTACATTCACGTAAAAATTACGTATTTATTCCCATGTGCCTGCTACTTCCTCACTGGCTGCATAGAACGAATAGCTGACATTCTTTGTTTACTTCCAATCATACCTCACAGCAAGCGCTGACATCAGGTTCGCGCCAGGCACATATGAGAATGCAAATAAGGTTTGCTTTAAGTACACTCTGTAACGGTCTTGAGTGTTAGTTACTTTTGAGATTGGACGTGGTTAGTTGACATTAGACACGAATGGCTTTAAGACAAAGATGCCATTATTAAAACCTCACTGAGTTTGAACAAGGACGTGTAATAGACTTAAAAGAAGACGGATGTTCCTTCTGCGGTATTGCAGAGAGATATCGTAGGAATGTACACACTGTGCGTGATTGCTAGGAGCGGTGATGACGAAAATGTACGGTTTCAAGAAGACCTAACTACGGACGGTCACATAGCACTACTACAGGGAAGACAATCGTGTTCGGAGTATGGCTCTGGCGCATCGTACTGCAACTGCAGCAGCAATCTGAGCAGCAGTTGGCACCACAATGACACAACGAACTGTTACAAATAGGTTACTTCAAGGACAGCGCAGAGATAAACGCCCTGTACCGTGTATTCCACTGAACTCAGATAACCGTCGTTTGTGACTTTAGTGGGATCAAGCCTAAGCTCATTGGAAGGCAGGGTGGAGTTATGTTGTGTTTTCTTATGAAAGCTGGTTCTGCCTCAGTTCTAATGACGGTCATGTGTTGATTACGAGGAACCCAGCTGAGGGTCTACAACCGACCTGTCTACGTGATACACCCACTGGACTTTCATCTGAATTTGTGGTTCGGGGTGCGATTTCGTATGACAGCAGGAGCGCTGTTGTGTTTACCTCACGCACCCTGTGTCATTTACCCACCGTTCGCCTAAAGTGTTCGGCAACACCTCAGACACTGAAGAATCGTTGGTTTGCCTAAGTACAAGGCGTTACCGCCTCGCACTCCGTGGATCACATCAAGGAAGACAGACGGCAGGCCAACGCCATCCGAAATCCTCCGTGCCAGGGACGTATTTCCTCCGCCGTGCCACGTTGATCTGCACGAATTCGTCTACGCCCAGTCTATAAAGTTGTGCACAAGCCAACTTGTCGACAGTTAGCTCCACCTCGGAGCTCTGGGCCAATTAATGCGCTGGTTCTTAGCAGCCCGTCTGTCAGAGCCCGGTCATGAGCCATTGCAGCGGGACCTACGACTTTCCATCGATATCCTGGGACATACCTGTCGGGGATTATCAGTGGCATAGTCTTCACGTCCCACTACTTTCATTCACTGTGTGTTCGAGGCGTGTGCCTGTCAGTGTCTGAGAAATTGTACTATTTTTTATTGAGAATTCTCCTTTGTTATTAAGTCTCTCTGCTGTGTTCTCAATAAACCTTGTTCTTGCTTAGCTGTGTCTAATTATTTTGTATCATGCATCTCTCCGTGGGAGACTGACTGCAAAATTATACGTCAGTCTGATGTTTCGAAAATTGCGGTGCCATTGATGAACAGCATTTCATCTGCCATGAGAAGTGCGTGCGACTCGATCCAAACACGCTGCTCGATCGTATAAGAATAGTTCTAATGCATCGCGTGTAAGCTAACTAAACCTTGACCTGTCTCGAGAAAGTTTCAGTTGGGACATTTTGTCTAGTTAAAACAAGGTTTAACTGTAGATCGTATTTGACCAGCAGTAAACTCTACTGGTAACAAAGGTATTCAGTATAAACAACGTTTAACTGGTAAGAACGTGTTCTAACAACACAACGTTTTCACTGTCACATTAATATAAACTAACGAAGAAAATCGTTACAACAACAAAAAAATCTAGAGTAATAATATTTCGGGAATACATTTGTCTGGATAACTTAAGCGATTAACGTTGCAAGATCACAGGTTAATTTATGCGCGAGATAAGTCGTTGCAAATGCGAAATGTTGGTACATTTCGGTGTAACCTCCAGAATGTTGAATGCAAGCATGCAAACGTGCATGCCTTGTGCTGTACAGGTGTACCGTTGTTAATACTTGTGGGTCGTAAAATTTATTGACAAAAAAAAGAGCCTATAAAGTACTACATACATATAGACGAAATTTCCGGAATTACTGAAGTTATGTATTGCAGAATTGATTTCGTTACGAACGAATGTCTGAAACACTTTCTGGCTTCAAAGCACTGAAAATGTGCTGCGGTTTAATGTTACTAACTATGGAAGTAATCTCTTAATGTTTTAAAGTTTAATATTTTTATTGTAATATCCCTAGTGCTTGGAGGCGCCTATTAAGTATCTAATCGCTATTTAAGTAAGATAAGTAAATTTGCTTCTTCAGGTCCGATTTCAAAGGAAAGTTTTTGCCACTAGAAGGATTACCAGAGACAAATATATCTTTAAAAAGTGCTGCCAATACAGCAGCGTAAGGAACAGACCGAGGATTTATAGTTGGAAGAAGGCGTGTATGTCAAAAAGGTGCTTTTGTAAGAAAAACGGGAATATGTGTAACTTGAAATGGGACTACAGTTTGCGTTGCACTAATGGGTAATGTAAACTCACTTATTCCCTTATTTATTTTTATGTTTGTTTGTCTGTTTTTAAGACTCAAGCTGCTTTCTTTAAACTTATCAGACTAATTAATATGTCTATGATGTGTAATTATTTTCATTTGACTTTTTTTTAAGTAACACTGTCGACACGGCTGTGCAATGTTACTTCAATACGTTCCTTTAGTATATGATTATATTGTGCTAAATAGTAGTTCTTTTCAAATGTTTGATCAACACTTGATTGAATTTGATTGAATTATTTCCCCCAAATTTCTCAACTTAAAACTAATTTTATCTAATTTTCAAAGTTAAAATTAGCTTTATCAAAATTCGAACATATGTTGCCGTAAATTCTAGTTGGCTGCAACAGGTATATGAAAGTGAATATTGTACTTGAATGGATGTTATTATCATTAGTAATAGGCGTTTTCTAACAGATAAGTGATAAGTACTGTCCTAAAGTAACGTGCATCGCAGATTTTGACCTTAGCTAGCCTAATTATAGAGTATTATTTCCATTTACTGGGTTTTCTCCTAAAGCAGTAACATAGCGTAGGAATGATACTGAGTAGTGGTGGATTTTGAGGTTTGTTACAGCGCGGATCACTGAGAATTAGGGGGGTAGCCACAAATTCCATCGATCCAGCGCAACTTTTCACTTCGTGACTGCGCCGACGAACCATGAGCGCCCTATTAAACTGCTAGTTATGAGTGACATATTGTAAATTTAACTGTGAATTATATACGACTAAGCTTTACACACGGTGTTGTGGTACAGTAATGTGTTCATTGCTTACAAAGCAACTGGAGACAGGATCGCGCACTATCTTAGTTCCCTGAGGATGGGAGAAGGAACCATTCTTCATGAGCAAACGAGAAGTGTGTTCTGACACCATGCGATATCATTATTTTGATTATATATCAGAATAGACAGCAAACCAACACCGACAACGATAGTTCACGTATATATGCAGACGTCGCAATCTGAAGATGGAGAGATAGAGAAAGAGTATGAGGATATTGAAAGGGTAGTAAAGTATGTAAAGGGATACGAAAATCTAATATTCATGGAAGACTGGAATGCAGTTGTAGGGGAAGGAGTAGAAGAAAAGGTTACAGGAGAATATGGGCCTGGGACAAGGGATGAGAGAGGAGAAAGACTAATTGAGTTCTGCAACAAGTTTCAACTAGTAATAGTGAATACTATGTTCAAGAATCACAAGACGAGGAGGTATACTTGGAAAAGGCCGGCGTGCCAGGAAGATTTCAGTTAGATTGTATCATGGTCAGACAGATATTCTGAAATTAGATACTGGATTGTAAGGCGTACCCAGGAGCATATATATACTCAGATCACAATATAATACTGATGAAGAGTAGGCTGAAGCTTAAGACATTAGTCATGAAGAATCAATACGCAAAGAAGTGGGATACGGAAGTGCTAAGGAATGACGAAATACGGTTGAAGTTCTCTAAGGCTATAGATACAGCAATAAGGAATAGCTCAGTAGGCAGTACAGTTGAAGAGGAACGGAGATCTCTAAATAGGGCCAACACAGAAGCTGGGAAGGAAAACATAGGTACAAAGAAGCTAACTGCGAAGGAACCATGGGTTACAGAAGAAATACTTCAATTGAACGATGAAAGGAGGAAGTACGAAAATGTTCCGGGAAACTCAGTAGTAGAGAAATTCAAGTCGCTGAGGAATGAAATAAATAGGAAGTCCAGGGAAGCTAAGACGCAATGGCTGCAGGAAAAATGTGAAGACATCGAAAAAGAAATGATTGTTCGAAGGACACACTCAGCATACAGAAAAATCAAAACAACCTTCGCTGACATTAAAAGCAAGGGTGATAACATCAAGAGTGCAACGGGAATTCCACTGTTAAATGCAGAGGAGAGAGCGGGTAGGTGGAAAGAATACATTGAAAGCTTCTATGAAGGGGAAGATTTGTCTGATGTGATAGACGAAGAAAGAGAAGTCGAGTTAGAAGAGAAGGAGGATCCAGTATTAGAATCAGAATTTAAGAGAGCTTTGGAGAACTTAAGATCAAATAAGGGAGAAGGGATAGAGAACAATCTATCAGAATTTCTAAAATCATTGGGAGAAGTGGCAACAAATTGACTATTCACGTAGGTGTGTAGAATGTCTGAGTCTGGCGACATACCATCTGACTTTCGGAAAAGCATCATCCATAAAGTTCCGAAGACCGCACAATCAGCTTATCAGTTCATGCATCCAAGTTGCTAACAGGAATAATATATAGAAGAATGGAAAAGAAAATTGTGGATGCGCTACATGACGATCAGTTTGGCTTTAGGAAAGGTAAAGGCACGAGAGAGGCAATCTGACGTTGCGGTTAATAATGGAAGCAAGACTAAAGAAAGAACAAGACACGTTCATATGATGTGTCATCCTGGAAAAAGCATCCGTCAGTGTAAAATGGTGCTAAATGTTCGAAATTCTGAGAAAAATAGGGGTAAGATACAGGAAGAGACGGGTCATATACAATATGGCAAAAGCCAAGAGGGAATAATGAGAGAATACGACCAAGAACGAAGTGAAGGTCCGAACGCTGTTGCAGAGGCAACGGAAAAAGCATGCGAAGTTCAGAAGAACGCGAAATCCCGAAGATTGGCTAAAATTTACAGACGCACGAAATTTGGCACGGACTTCAATGCGAGATGCCTTTAATAGGTTCCACAACGAAACATTGTCTCGAAATCTGGTAGAAAATCCGAAGAAAGTCTGATCGTATGTAAAGTACACAAGCGGCAAGACGCAGTCAATACCTTCGCTGCGCAGTGCCGATGGTACTGTTACCGACGACTGTGCCGCTAAAGCGGGGTTATTGAACGCAGTTTACCGACATTCCTTCACCAGGGAAGACGAATGGAATATTCCAGAATTTGAAACACGAACAGCTGCTAGCATGAGTTTCTTAGAAGTAGAAACCTTAGGGGTTGCGAAGCAACTCAAATCGCTTGATACGGGCAAGTCTTCAGGTCCAGATTGTATACCGATTAGTTTCCTTTCAGATTACGCTGATACAATAGCTCCCTACTTAGCAATCATATACAACCGCTCGCTCACCGATAGATCTGTACCTACAGATTGGAAAATTGCGCAGGTCGCACCAATGTTTAAGAAGGGTAGTAGGAGTAATCCATCGAACTACAGACCTATATCATTGACGTCGGATTGCAGTAGGGTTTTGGAGCATATACTGTATTCAAACATTGTGAATCACCTCGAAGGGAACGATCTATTGACACGTAGTCAGCATGGTTTCAGAAAACATCTTTGTCTTTATTCGCACGAAGTAAAAGCCGCTATCGACAGGGGATATCAAGTTCATTCCGTATTTCTAGATTTCCGGAAACCTTTTGATACCGTTCCTCACAAGCGACATCTAATCAAGCTGCGGGCCTATGGGGTATCGTCTCAGTTGTGCGACTGGATTCGTGATTTCCTGTCGGGAAGGTCGCAGTTCGTAGTAATAGACGGCAAATCATCGAGTAAAACTGAAGTGATATCAGGTGTTCCCCAGGAAAGCGTCCTGGGACCTCTGCTGTTCCTGATCTATGTAAATGACCTTAGGTTGTTCGCAGATGATGCTGTAATTTACCGTCTAGTAAGGTCATCCGAAGACCAGTATCAGTTGCAAAGCGATTTAGAAAAGATTACTGTATGGTGTGGCAGGTGGCAGTTGACGCTAAATAACGAAAAGTGTGAGGTGATCCACATGAGTTCCAAAAGAAATCCGTTGGAATTCGACTACTCGATAAATAGTACAATTCTCAAGGCTGTCAATTCAACTAAGTACCTGGGTGTAAAAATTACGAACAACATCAGTGGGAAAGACCACATAGATAATATTGTGGGGAAGGCGAGCCAAAGGTTGCGCTTCATTGGCAGTACACTTTGAAGATGCAACAAGTCCACTAAAGAGACAGCTTACACTACGCTCGTTCGTCCTCTGTTGGAATATTGCTGCGTGGTGTGGGATCCTTACCAGTTGGGATTGACGGAGGACATCGAAAGGGTGCAAAAAATGGCAGCTCGTTTTGTATTATCACGTAATAGGGGAGAGAGTGTGACAGATATGATACGCGAGTTGGGATGGAAGTCATTAAAGCAAAGACGTTTTTCGTCGCGGCGAGATCTATTTACGAAATTTCAGTCACCAACTTTCTCTTCCGAATGAGAAAATATTTTGTTGAGCCAAACCTACATAGGTAGGAATGATCATCAAAATAAAATAAGAGAAATCAGAGCTCGAACAGAAAGGTTTAGGTGTTCGTTTTTCCCGCGCGCTGTTCGGGAGTGGAATGGTAGGGAGATAGTGTGATTGAGGTTCTATGGACCCTCTGCCAAGCACTTAAATGGGAATTGCAGAGTAATCATGTAGATGTAGAGGTAGATATGATCGTATTAAAATGTTGTGCAAGACAAGGATGTAGCCTTTCGAACCTACTGTTTAATCTGTACATCAAGGAGGCAATGATGGAAATAAAAGAAAGGTTCAGGAGTGGAATTAAAATTCAAGGTGAAAGGATATCAGTGATACGATTCACTGATTACATTGCTATCCTGAGTGAAAGTGAAGAAAATGAACAGTCTAATGAGTACAAAATATGGACTGAGAGTAAATCGAAGAAATACGAAGGTAATGAGAAGTAGTAGAAAGGAGAAGAGCGAGAAGCATAACATCAGGATTGATGGTCACGAAGTAGATGAAGTTAAGGAATTCTGCTACCTGGGCAGTAAAATAACCAATGATGGACGGAGCAAGGAGGACATCAAAAGCAGACTAGTAATGGCAAAAAGGCCGATCCTGGCCAAGAGAAGTCTACTAATATGAAATAGCGGCCTTAATTTGAAGAAGAAATTTCTGAGAATGTACGTCTGGAATACAGCATTGTGTGGTAGTTAAATATGGACTGGGGGAAAACCGGAACAAAAGAGAATCGAAGCATTTGAGATGTGATGCTACAGACAAACCTTGAAAATTAGGTGGACTGATAAGGTAAGGATTGAGGTGGTCCTGCACAGAATCGGAGAGGTAAGGAGTATGTGGAAAGTACTGATAAGGTGAAGGGACAGGATGATAGGACATCTGTTAAGACATGAGAGAACGACTTCCATGGTACTAGAGGGAGCTGTAGAGGGCAAAAACTGTAGAGGAAGACAGAGATTGGAATACATCCAGCAAATAATTGAGGACGTAGGTTGCAAGTGCTACTCTGAGATGGAGACGTTAGCACAAGAGAGGCATCTGTGGCGGGCCGCATCAAATCTGTCAGGAGGCTAAATTGTAATTTAAGATCGCAGTGAAAATCCCTTTCGCAGAAGTTTACAAAACTGCAGCTACTGGTCATACGTACATGCAAAAAGAAAATGAATTTAATGTTCCATTGACATTAAGGGTACCGAGAATTGACACATTTTAGAATCACACGAAGATCGCCATGGCCATCGCGGAATTACACTCATATGGCTTAGAGAATCTAGACTTCAAGCCGTTCCTCCCAAACACGAAACTACTATCTCAGCCACGACAGAACCTTGCTTGGTGCTGTTCCAGAGGGTAGTCAGATGTTGCACATTTCCTGAGGCAGCAGGTATATGGCGTGGTGGAGGGGAAACGGTGGAATGTCTTTAGTGGATAATTCTGCATGAAGAAGCCACGGCAGCTGAGTGTGCAGGGACCTTGTTTCTGGAGGAGATGCCGGATTCCATATTACATCTCCATATTGATCTGGGATAAGCTGAGCACGCCGCCAGAAAGCGATTTTCTCTCGAGAAATCTGCAGAGGAGATTGGGAATCCTGCAGCAAGCGAATTGCATTTG
Source organism: Schistocerca nitens (assembly GCF_023898315.1). NCBI lineage: Eukaryota > Metazoa > Arthropoda > Insecta > Orthoptera > Acrididae > Schistocerca > Schistocerca nitens. Next base: position 276,599,714 of record NC_064618.1, on the reverse strand, counting down.
CATAGGAACCTGTATTAAAATGAAGCATTTCATCTGTTCTTCTCACGATTCAAGAAATGAAGAAACGAATTAATTTATTTAATATTTTGTTCCTAATGTCGCAAGGGTAGTCCATCGCTGCCCTTGGCAACTAAGATGAGAAACAACGGCTTTGCATAAAAGAATCTTTAGGATAATAGTCAAAAGACAGTAAATAAGAATACAAATGTGGATGTAAAGTGCACGAAACATCAAATTTACTGTTACCAGTCACTGTTTTTTATATCCACAATGTGTTTCAAGATTTAATGCTCCATCAGCTGGTGAATTTTTGTGTTAATACGGTATATGTAAGATATGTTACGACTTTTGAATAATCTGTGACACTGTGTAGTAAAGAAACAAAATACTAGATCCACCCAAAAACCTTGTGTACCGGATATGACATAAATCTCTTTGTATTATAAAGAGTATATCCATCTGGATATCGTTAATTCTTTCGGTTTATTACGTGAATATTTCCTCAGTTATAACATGTAACAGATGTAAACTTGACAAACCCACAGCCCTGGCATCATCAAAACTTTGATTTCCTTCTCATAGTTATTTCAGCCGTTGTCTCTGAATCCCAACCTAAATTATTATTTATGCACACAGTGTCTTCGACACTTCACTTGTTTATACAGATGGGAACAAAATTTAAGCGATATAAATTTAACAGGAAAGGAATTGTGTACTACCGGAAATGAGCTAATTATATATTCATCTACTCAACCAAAGATCGCCATAGTGCTTTAATACTTACTCCGAAATAATGGTTTGTTTTGTTACACGTTCTTTGTATTTTGAAGTAAAGTTTCTGTTTTTGTAAATATTCTTTGCACATGTTAGATTCGAGACACCGTCTTTGTTTACGACTTGTGATAGTTTACATTTGCTGTATTACGACAGAAAAAATAGGCTGTGACCATTGGAAGTTCCTGATTACCGAAATATTAGTCCAATTGCGAATAATTTTGGCATCAGCTATGTTAAGTCTTTGATGAATACATATCGGTGACACACGTAAATTTATATCAGATGTGGACTCTAATCAGGATTTTCAGTGAGCTGTTTAAAGAAACAAACACTGTAAAGATAAATATTCTATTTTAGTTGTTCTGAATTCACATTTACATTTACGTTTGGTTTTTAATCAAAGACCTCCACAAAAAGACGTTTTTAAACAGTGGTTTGTCTCTCTAATAGACAATGCCATCTGTTACGCCAAAATCATAACACAGCAAACTCATGTCACATTAACACATATAAATCCACCTGGTGATGGAGATTCAAACCTTTGAAACGCGTTCTGTATATAAATAAACAGTGACTGGTAGCACTAATGTTGTTGTTTTATATGATGTCAATAAAAGTGACGGAAAAGCATAAATTGTACCGTTCGTAAACGTAAATGTTTTATGTTGTCTCTTGTGTAAGAAATGTCTACAATGTTATTTGTGTTTCTTTTTCCTTCTTTTCTAAATACTCTTTGTTCATTTTTCGGGTGTCAAATCATGCTGTTCCTGAAACCGTAACAGAGATCTCTAACGCACATCTTTGGGGTGGAGCCATGCTTTCAGATAGGATGGAATCCTGGTGGTGGAAGAAATTTTCGTCGGTAATATTTAACCAACAAAGAGAGGAGAGGTGGTAAGTTCCTGATCACCGCGCTTTACACCAATGCAGTGTTTTGAAATCAAGACATCTCTGCAATGTGTCATTGAGGAAGAGCATGGGTCCTATTGACCCTGATCTGTTCATTGGACGTGGACCTTAAGTTCTGCGGCCACCATGGTGCTATTCGTGAGTAATATACCAATGCCAGCTCCGATTTGCACCCTCTCTCGTCTCTCATAACCATGTAAAATAAACATGAGGCCACACAACGCACACCCTCTTTATAGTAAAACGTTCACCCCCTTTATAGTGACCTATACCACAGCATTTAAGCTTAGATTTTTTTTTTCGTTGTCAGTCTACTGACTGGTTTGATGCGGCACGCCACCAATTCCTTTCCTGTGCTAACCTCTTCATCTCAGAGTAGCACTTGCAACCTACGTCCTCAATTATTTGCTTGACGTATTCCAATCTCTGTCTTCCTCTACAGTTTTTGCCCTCTACAGCTCCCTCTAGTACCATGGAAGTCATTCCCTCATGTCTTAGCAGATCTCCTATCATCCTGTCCCTTCTCCTTATCAGTGTTTTCCACATATTCCTTTCCGATTCTGCGTAGAACCTCCTCATTCCTTACCTTATCAGTCAACCTAATTTTCAACATTCGTCTATAGCACCACATCTCAAATGCTTCGATTCTCTTCTGTTCCGGTTTTCCCACAGTATATGTTTCACTACCATACAATGCTGTACTCCAGACGTACATCCTCAGAAATTTCTTCCTCAAATTAAGGCCGGTATTTGATATTAGTAGAATTCTCTTGGCCAGAAATGCCTTTTTTTGCCATAGCGAGTCTGCTTTTGATGTCCTCCTTGCTCCGTCCGTCATTGGTTATTTTACTGCCTAGGTAGCAGAATTCCTTAACTTCATTGACTTCGTGACCATCAATCCTGATGTTAAGTTTCTCGCTGTTCTCATTTCTACTACTTCTCATTACCTCATTACCTTCGTCTTTCTCCGATTTACTCTCAAACCATACTGTGTACTCATTAGACTGTTCATTCCGTTCAGCAGATCATTTAATTCTTCTTCACTTTCACTCAGGATAGCAATGTCATCAGCGAATCGTATCATTGATATCCTTTCACCTTGTATTTTAATCCCACTCCTGAACCTTTCTTTTATTTCCATCATTGCTTCCTCGATGTACCGATTGAAGAGTAGGGGCGAAAGGCTAGAGCCTTGTCTTACACCCTTCTTAATACGAGCATTTCGTTCTTGATCGTCCACTCTTATTATTCCCTCTTAGTTGTTGTACATATTGTATATGACCCGTCTCTCCCTATAGCTTACCTCTACCTTTTTCAGAATCTCGAACAGCTTGCACCATTTTATAGTGTCGAACGCTTCTTCCAGGTCGACAAATCCTATGAAAGTGTCTTGATTTTTCTTTATCCTTGCTTGCATTATTAGCCGTAACGTCAGAATTGCCTCTCTCGTCCCTTTACTTTTCCTAAAGCCAAACTGATCGTCACCTAGCGCATTCTCAATTTTCTTTTCCATTCTTCTGTATATTATTCTTGTAAGCAGCTTCGATGCATGAGCTGTTAAGCTGATTGTGCGATAATTCTCGCACTTGTCAGCTCTTGCCGTCTTCGGAATTGTGTGGATGATGCTTTACCGAAAGTCAGATGGTATGTCGTCAGACTCATATATTCTACACGCCAACGTGAATAGTCGTTTTGTTGCCACTTCCCCCAATGATTTTAGAAATTCTGATGGAATGTTATCTATTCCTTCTCCCTTATTTGACCATAAGTCCTCCAAAGCTCTTTTAAATTCCGATTCTAATACTGGATCCCCTATCTCTTCTAAATCGACTCCTGTTTCTTCTTCTATCACATCAGACAAATCTTCACCCTCACAGAGGCTTTGAATGTATTCTTTCCACCTATCTGCTCTCTCCTCTGCATCTAACAGTGGAATTCCCGTTGCACTCTTAATGTTACCACCGTTGCTTTTAATGTCACCAAAGGTTGTTTTGACTTTCCTGTATGCCGAGTCTGTCCTTCCTACAATCATATCTTTTTCGATGTCTTCACATTTTTCCTGCAGCCATTTCGTCTTAGCTTCCCCGCACTTCCTATTTATTTCATTCCTCAGCGACATTGTATTTCTGTATTCCTGATTTTCCCGGAACATGTTTGTACTTCCTCCTTTCATCAATCAACTGAAGTATTTCTTCTGTTACCCATGGTTTCTTCGCAGCTACCTTCTTTGTACCTATGTTTTCCTTCCCAACTTCTGTGATGGCCCTTTTTAGAGATGTCCATTCCTCTTCAACTGTACTGCCTACTGCGCTATTCCTTATTGCTGTATCTATAGCGTTAGAGAACTTCAAACATATCTCGTCATTCCTTGGCACTTCCGTATCCCACTTCTTTGCGTATTGATTCTTCCTGACTAATGTCTTGAACTTCAGCCTACTCTTCATCACTACTATATTGTGATCTGAGTCTATATCTGCTCCTGGGTACGCCTTAGAATCCAGTATCTGATTTCGGAATCTCTGTCTGACCGTGATGTAATCTAATTGAAATCTTCCCGTATCTCCCGGCCTTTTCCAAGTATACCTCCCCCTCTTGTGATTCTTGAACAGGGTATTCGCTATTACTAGCTGAAACTTGTTACAGAATTCAATTAGTCTTTCTCCTCTTTCATTCCTCGTACCAAGCCCATATTCTCCTGTAACCTTTTCTTCTACTCCTTCCCCTACAACTGCATTCCAGTCGCCCATGACTATTAGATTTTCGTCCCCTTAGGCCGGCCGAAGTGGCCGTGCGGTTAAAGGCGCTGCAGTCTGGAACCGCAAGACCGCTACGGTCGCAGGTTCGAATCCTGCCTCGGGCATGGATGTTTGTGATGTCCTTAGGTTAGTTAGGTTTAACTAGTTCTAAGTTCTAGGGGACTAATGACCTCAGCAGTTGGGTCCCATAGTGCTCAGAGCCGTCCCCCTTTACATACTGCATTACCCTTTCAATATCCTCATACACTTTCTCTATCTGTTCATCTTCAGCTTGCGACGTCGGCATGTATACCTGAACTATCGTTGTCGGTGTTGGTTTGCTGTCGATTCTGATTAGAACAACCCAGTCACTGAACTGTTCACAGTAACACACCCTCTGCCCTACCTTCCTATTCATAACGAATTCTACACCTGTTATACCATTTTCTGCTGCTGTTGATATTACCCGATACTAATCTGACCAGAAATCCTTGTCTTCCTTCCACTTCACTTCACTGACCCCTACTATATCTAGATTGAGCCTTTGCATTTCCCTTTTCAGATTTTCTAGTTTCCCTACCACGTTCAAGCTTCTGACATTCCACGCCCCGACTCGTAGAGCGTTATCCTTTCGTTGATTATTCAATCTTTTTCTCATGGTACCCTCCCCTTGACAGTCCCCTCCCGGAGATCCGAATGGGGGACTATTACGGAATCTTTTGCCAATGGAGAGATCATCATGACACTTCTTCAATTACAGGCCACATGTCCTGTGGATACACGTTACGTGTCTTTAATGCAGTGGTTTCCATTGGCTTCTGCATCCTCATGTCATTGCTGATTCTTCCGCCCCTTTAGGGGCAATTTCCCACCCCTAGGACAAGAGAGTGCCCTGAACCTCTATCCGCTCCTCCGCCCTCTTTGACAAGGCCGTTGGCAGAATGAGACTGACTTCTTATGCCGGAAGTCTTCGGCCGCCAATGCTGATTATTTATCAATAATTTAGGCAGTGGCGGGGATCGAACCCGGGACCGAAGACGTTTTGATTACGAATCAAAGACGCTACCCCTAGACCACAGGTCTAGATTACAATTTTCAAACACTGCCGAGTAAGGTAATTCTGTGCACAAAGCGAAAAAAGCGAACTTTTGCCGTAAGGCAGCTGATGTTAATCCTCTATGTCAACCAGGCTACAGATTCATACGTTCATCTATTATCTATAAGTACTGCTCCACATCTTCAGTGTACAGTGCCTGGCACAAAAAGTCAGTCACAAGGGGAGGGGGATACGAACTGAGACATGACTGGTTGAGGGGTGAGATACCCCATCCCGTTATATTAAGACTTGAATAAGCTGCATTCCTTCGTAGAATATTCTTCAGTTGACAAACCTGACCGTGTTTATTGGAGAGAGACGAAGCCTCATACGAAGTTTTATTTCTTCTTCAATATTCCTTTGTATTGATATAAATATTCCGGATTACGTTTTATATATTGCGCAGGATCGTTTTACCTGACCTAGGAAAATGGATGGCTTAAAGTGCGGCGTATAGTTCGTTATTGTTGTTCACATGACACGTAAAAAATGAAGCGTCATTTAGAAACAAATTCTATCAATCAGTGATATTCACTTCACTGTAGTGTAATGTCTTGAATCCAATATTCAAACACCGTTAGCCATAATATTACAGCCACTTAACCTGCGAGCCGCTTTCTATGCATCGAAATAGTTTACAGCCTTAAAAATCAACGGCAAATTTCATATAATCTGTCTAAGTTGAGATCGATAGCTTGGTACTACGTCGATAAAAACTGACCTCAAGCACTTTTCAGAGACTGAATTTACGACTATATCACTGAATACTTTTTCAAAAATATCTGTTTCTATCACTTTTGGACTCACTGAGTTTAAAGAAATCACTGATTTCAGTGCACAGTTCTTCATAAACGCTTTCAAATCAAAACTATGAAAAATTCAGTATCGTCAAACTTGTGACTTGCGTAATAATTTTCAAAAGGACTCCGGTAATAAGAAATGACTTCAGTAATTTCTGTGGACTTTTTTTCACATTAATTCTCAGTGTCAGCGTCCGACGTGAAGGTTTGTGCCACTTTTTTAAAAAAAGATATTCGCTCTGAAAATAACTCCTGAGTACGCTATTCAAGAAAACTTTCCTTAACAGCAGATTTCTTTTTCACGATATAAATGGTCCTTTTATTATCTTACAGCACAAAGCTATCTCGCTAATATCGTACATATTAACAGCTTGATAGACAAACAAAAAGTTTTAGCTTTTTACAATATTTTTCATTTTGCAGTTCATTAATAATGAATACAGAGGTTGGAGACAATGGTGAAGAAATGTTCTCTCCGATAACAACCGTCGTCTCTTTCTTGTGAAGTGATCCGTATCGCTGGAGCGGTGGGAGAACACTGCGGGAGAACACTGCTGGAATACCTTGTCTGCGTTCTCCTCGTATTACACGGAACAAACAGGCAAAAAGAACAAATTTTAAGAGCACATATTTAGCAGACGTTTATTTAAATTACTAGCTTAAATAGGACTTACCTGAGTTCGCTCAAGCGGAGAGAGAATGACAGCAGTGCCCATCCAAATCGACACACTATAGTACACTACTGGCCATTAAAATTGCTACACCACGAATATGACGTGCTATAGACGCGAAATTTAACCGACAGGAAGAAGATGCTGTAATATGCAAATTATTAGCTTTTCAGAGCATTCACACAAGGCTGGCGCCGGTGGCGATACCTACAACGTGGTGACGTGAGGAAATTTTCCAACCGATTTCTCATACACAAAAAGCAGTTGACCGGCGTTGCCTGGTGAAACGTTATTGTGATGCCTTGTGTAAGGAGGAGAAATGCGTACCACCACGTTTCCGACTTTGATAAAGGTCGGATTTTAGCCTAACGCGATTGCGGTTTATCGTATCGCGACATTGCTGCTCGCGTTGGTCGAGATCCAATGACTGTTAGCAGAATATGGAATCGGTGGGTTCAGGAGGGTAATACGGAACGCCGTACTGGATGCCAACGGCCGCGTATCACTAGCAGTCGAGATGACAGGCATCTTATCCGCATGGCTGTAACGGAACGTGCAGCCACGTCTCGATCCCTGAGTCAACAAATGGGGACGTTTGCAAGACAACAACCATCTGAACGAACAGTTCGACGCCGTTTGCAGCAGCATGGACTCTCAGCTCGGAGACCATTGTAGCGGTTACTCTTGACGCTGCATCACAGACAGGAGCGCCTGCGATGGTGTACTCAACGACGAACCCGGGTGCACGAAAGGCAAAACGTCATTTTTTCGAATGAATCCAGGTTCTGTTTACAGCATCATGATGGTTGCATCCGTGTTTGGCGACATCGCGGTGAACCCACATTGGAAGCGTGTATTCGTCATCGCCATACTGGCGTATCATCCGGCGTGATGGTATAGGGTGCCATTGGTTGCACGTGTCAGTCGCCTCTTGTTAGCATTGACGGCACTTTGAACAGTGGACGTTATATTTCAGATGTGTTACGACCCGTGACTCTACCCTTCATTCGATCCCTGCGAAACCCTACATTTCAGCAGGATAATGCACGACCGCATGTTGCAGGTCCTGTACGGTCCTTTCTGGATACAGAAAATGTTCGACTTCTGCCCTGGCCAGCACATTCTCCGAATCTCTCACCAATTGAAAACATCTGGTCAATGGTGGCCGAGCAACTGGCTCGTCACAATACGCCAGTCACTACTCTTGATGAACTGTGTTATCGTGTTGAAGCTGAATGGGCCGCTGTACCTGTACAAGCAATCCAAGCTCTGTTTGACTCAATGCCCAGGCGTATCAAGGCCGTTATTACGGCCAGAGGTGGGTGTTCTGGGTACTGATTTCTCAGGATATGCACCCAAATTGCGTGAAAATGTAATCACATGTCAGTTCTAGTATAATATATTTGTCCAATGGATACCCGTTTATCATCTGCATTTCTTCTTGGTGTAGCAGTTTTAATGGCCAGTAGTGTAGTTATGTTATTTTATTGCAGTGATTAAAAAATTGAGTCAAATCTGCTCAAATGTGTGTGAATTCCTAATGGATCAAACAGTTCAGGTCATCGGTCCCTATACTTACACACTACTTAAAATAACTTTAACTTATGCTAAGAACAACACACACGAACATGCCCGGGGGTGGGGTGGGGGGTTCGAACCTCAGGCGGGAGGAGCCGCGCAGTCCGTGCATGGTGCCTCAAACAGCAAGGCTAACACGCGCGGCGTCAGACCTGCAAAGACCTTGGCAGTATGTGGCGTTGCGTCCTTAATGCATGCACTATTTAGGCTGGGAATGCTGTCCTAACGCCGTTGTGTTCTCTCCTGAACCAAGCAAGTCCACAAATGTGGTCACTGGTCCTTATATCCTTGATACTAGGACTAGGGTGGAGTTGACGTCTGGGCTAGCCCCAGGTATGTTCTGTTAGTGACATATTTGGGATCTTACTGGCCACTAGGGAGGATCATCATCATGCAGATAGTTTATTCAGACACGTGCCATTTGTGGACGGGCATTGTGCTGTTGAAAATTGGCAGCACAGTACTGTCGCATGAGAGATAACACGCGAGCACGCAGGATGTCCGTGACGAACTGCTGTGCCGTCTAGTTCCCTCATACCCGACGGCAGCCTACACATGTAGTTGTAATTCGTTAGCTGCTGCTAATTTCCGACCAGTAGTACAGTATGATGTTGAATGTTGCAAGGAGTCCATTACTTGATCTCGGATGGCAGACTGAAATATGAAGGGTTTACGATGAACCTGCCTCACAATGCTGCGATCTTCCATCGTAATGGTCAAATGTGGCCGACTGGAACCTTCACGACGAATATGCCTGCACTCACATTCTCATTAAAACTAACAATAGGCCGCTGTCACATCCAAATGCCCCACAAATATGGATATTGCAAGTTTAGACAACCGGCGAGATGGAGACCCACAGTGAGGCCTAGTTTCATATTCTGTCACGTGCTGATGACGCTATCTCACACCAACACGCAGCATTGCAGTACCCTTCGCAGTGACTTCTCAACGTTTGACGCTAACGACGCTCATTGAACACCCTAACAGGCCTGGTAATAACACTAAACGCGAAAAACGCTAATGAAACCTGGTGGTCGTTTTAGCTGTCAAAGATAACTGCAACTCAAATAATTTACATACAAGCTGATGGCGACCCAATCTGTGAGACTTTCGCCTCGTCGTTATGATGATCTGCAAAGCTTTACTGTCTGTTACAGAGCTTAATATTAGAAGACTACTTCTTGTCTGAACTGCTTATCGTCAACATCTCACTTCCGTGCAAGGCTAGACTCCAGACAATTCCCTCCAGAACACACTTCCCAACGCTTAAAGTCATATTGGATGTTAACAAAATCCACTTTCTCGTTTTTCCTTGTTATATTAAGTTGATATTTGATACCATCTTTACTTCCATTATTTTCTCACATCCTAATCTAATTCCCTCAGCATCACATTGTTAATTCAATTAAATTCTCCCTTATCTTTTTTTCTACTTTTGTTAATCTTGATCTTACAATCTCTTTTCTTGACACTATACATTCCGTTTAACTGCTTCTCCAAGTCTTTTACTGTCACTGAACTATGTTACAATATTTTTGACAATCCTCTTTTCTCTGAACATTAATTTTTCAAAATATCTCCTTGGTATCTTATAATGCACAAATTGGGTAACATCAGGAATAGAGTAAAATACTCAGTCCCTTTGCAGGCACATCTATCCTTCATGTATTTAGACTACAGTTTCAATAACCATTCCCTCCCATTACTTCACCTCTGTTACTTTCAGAATTTCAGTGTGGCTTCCGGTAAACATTGTCAAATGTTTTCTCAGAATTGACAAACGATATAAACAAACGTTTGTCTTTCTTTACTCTGCCTTTCAGTATAGTGTCAGTAACGCCTCGCGTTTTCGTACACATCGAAATCCAAACTGATCTTACCTGAGCTCGGCTTCTACTAGCATTTCCATACTTCTGTAAATAATTCGTGCCATTATTTTGCAACCATGACTTAGACCGATAGTTCGGTAATATTATCATCTGTGACCAACTGCCACGTTAGGAATTGCAATTATTACGTTCTTCTTGACGTCTGATGGAATTTCGCCAACGTCACATATTTTGCATACGATGCGAAATAGTTCTCCCATGGTATTATCTCCTAAGAATCTCAGAAGTTTTGAGGGAATGCTGTCCACTCCAAATGCCTTATTTCTACTTATTTGGTTCAATGCTACGTCAAACTCTTCACACAATACCTCCCATCTCATCAATATTTACTTCGTCTTCCCTTTCAATCATAGCGTCTCCAGCTTCATTTACCTTGTATATCCATTCTGCATATTCCTTCTACCGTTAGGTTTACCCTTCTTCGCGCTTACAATTTGAGCTCATAATATTCATACGACTGCTTCTGTTCTCTCCAGAGCTCTTCTTAATTTTCTTATAGGCAGCATATTACCCGTAGTGACGCATGCTTCTATAATCCTGAGGTTCTCCTTTAGCTGTTCTTATTAAGCCTTTTTGCATTTTCCATCAATCTCTTTTTTTAGACTAGTGTATTCTCTCCTGTCTGCTGCATGTAATCCATTTTTATATTTTGCCTCTTCGTGAGTGAAATTCAACATTTCATGTGTTACCCGTGGATTTTGTACATATATCACTAAAGCTGCTTTCAGTCTTAAACTTTTCAGCAACAGTTCTTAACCAAAGGGATTTAATTACTTCAGGAATTTTCATACAGATATCAGAACAAGAGGTATATAAATACCTTATCTACCATTCAAGATGGTATGTCCTGCGGTGTCGAAACAATGAACATATATTTGAGCAAATTCTTCCCTATAGAGTTTAAGCATGGCTCATAAAAACGCAAAGAATGGCTGCTGAGGTGTTGTGTCAGATGAATGAGCTGTTCATTATATAAATATGTCAACCAATTAACTCTCCCTGGTCCTAATTTATGGTGTTCAGATCGCAGGCGATGAAAATCATGAGCAACTACACCTACTTACAGTAATGCAAAAAAACGTATCGTTAGCCTATTCGCTCAGTCAACTTGGTGTCTGCCTGTTCCATGTATCGAAATGCCAACTAAGATACGCTCCAGAAATAGCTCAGCTGTGGAGTTACTATTCTTCCAGCTGGTAATTCGAGACGTGACTTCTCTGCCTCGTGATGGCTGGGTGTTGTGTGCTGTCCTTAGGTTAGTTAGGTTTAAGTAGTTCTAAGTTCTAGGGGACTTACGACCACAGCAGTTGAGTCCCATAGTGCTCAGAGCCATTTGAACCATTTGAGACGTGACAACATCCCAGAATATGTTTGTCAACACTGTTACTGTCAGTTTACTTCCTGAAGTGGCTGAGAATTGTCCTGCTATATTCAGGTGATATTTTCTCGTCGTTTCGATTGAATATTGTGAATCATTCTCATTTAAGAAGTGATGTAGACTTTGAAGATTTATATTTCTGTGTCCACTAATGTAGTTTCAAGCAACAACTACAACTAATCTTGTCTTTCATGTTGCAAATTATCCATTTTAGCCATGACTGCAGTAAAGAGGGAGGGATTTTTACTAATATTGATCCTGCCTCAGCGGTGAAGTGTTCACCCTTCTAGTGGAAAATAGCGTTAGTTGTCGGTTCTAGACACTCTGAAAACAAAATTCTTACATTTCTTCATTTATTGTCTACCCCTGCTCCTACAGTTTCGTACTTTCGTGATATCCTGTGACGCTACTGCAAGTGTGCGTGGACCGTATCGAGACCGGAAGCTCCTGATATCTTCCTAATTCGCGATGATTTGAGCCCTTGCTTGTCTTACGAATGCTTTGTTTTTGTCATAAACTTTTCTTGATAAGTTGTAATTCATCTGTATTTGTAAAATTTTTTTTTAGTTTACTGAACAAAACAAACATAAGAGATAAACCAGTCATCAGTATTATAATATCCCATATTATTTAAGTCTATCGGACAACGATCGCATTGTTTTTCGACTTTAGACTTGTAGAAACCTGTTAATTTGAGAGTGAAGATGTCGTCAAACAACGTTTGAACCGTATTATGGTGATAGTTGTTCGATAATGACCATAACAAGTACCGCGCAGTGGCATTACTAGAAGCAGCCTTCTTCGTGGTTTCTTTTCTTTTATATACATTGCGTCCGCAAGGCGCCTCAATCGATGACAACAAATGGCAACCGCGCTAGTCATATCTCTGGAAGCAGTTCGTAGTACACAACACTTTCTTGCGCCACGAGATGCATAACACCACTGTAGTTGGCTCACACAGGCTGTTAAGATAATTTCTCTTAGGACTCAATCAGTAATTTCTTTTAATGCAGTCAACAAAAAAGCACCATGTCTCCTCGAAAGTAAAGATATTCGATAGCTATGCTCGATGAGGAAGCTGATAAAATTGAAGCTAAAAGAGTAAATGGCCTGGCTTTGATTTGAATGAGAGCACGCAGTGGTACTCCTACAGCAGTGTTTGTGACATCCAGTGTTTTAGATCATATCTGGTTATCTTGATTTAGATTTACGATGGTTTTCCTAATTTTCTTAAGGTAACTTTTGGGGTGATTTCTTTGAAAGGACACGACCAATGTACTTCACCAAACATCCTCCTCCATCGCCAATGAACTCATTGTCGATGGAACATTAAACAATAACCCTCATACCTTCCGTTTTTCATTGACTTTCGAAACTTGTGAATTGTAAATGACGAATAAGTCACGTCAAAACGATTCTCCTTGAAACAGCGCAAATATTAAAAGTTCAATCCACCACCTAACCTCCTCCAGCCCGTCCCTCGTCAATACCCAAAGCGAAAAGATCCCACTAATGTTAGACTCCTTCTATTTGGTGGACAGCCCGGACTGATTTCTAACACTTAAACAACTCTCTTCATAACCACAAATTTGCAACATACAATATGATAACGCATTAAGAATAGCAGAACTTCAAATAAAATCGACAAATGATAAATACACTTACAGCAACCTGCGTGACAACATGCGACACAAAAACGCCACCAGCGTATGTACCAAACTCTATTATTATTATTATTCTTTCCTTTCTCAGACGTTATGTCTGGTTAAAAATGGAAAGTGACGCGGACCTTGATCAAGCGTGACTTCCTTTTAACTGTGCGGTATGTGTTACATTGCATTTAGGAACTTTCGGGTAATTGAACATGTATCAATAACTACAGATTTCTGTAGTCGTATATATATGTTTGGATGTAGCTGTATTACGTTGATGTACTGGTGGATATTGTGTGGTATGACTCCTGTAGTTGATAGTATAATTGGTACAATGTCAACTTTATCCTGTTGCCACATGTCCTTGACTTCCTCAGCCAGTTGGATGTATTTTGCAAATTTTTCTCGTGTTTTCTTCTGTATATTTGTTGTATTGGGTATGGATATTTCGATTAGTTGTGTTAATTCCTTCTTTTTATTGGTGAGTATGATGTCAGGTTTGTTATGTGGTGTTGTTTTATATGTTATAATGGTTCTGTTCCAGTATAATTTGTATTCCTCATTCTCCAGTACATTTTGTGGTGCATACTTGTATGTGGGAACATGTTGTTTTATTAGTTTATGTTGTATGGCAAGTTGCTGATGTATTATTTTTGCTACATTGTCGTGTCTTCAGGGGTATTCTGTATTTGCTAGTATTGTACATCCGCTTGTGATGTGATCTACTGTTTCTATGTCTTGTTTGCAAAGTCTGCATTTATCTGTTGTGGTATTGGGATCTTTAATAATGTGCTTGCTGTAATATCTGCTGTTTATTGTTTGATCCTGTATTGCAATGATGAATCCTTCCGTCTCACTGTATATATTGCCTTTTTTTAGCCATGTGTTGGATGCGTCTTGATCAATGTGTGGCTGCGTTAGATGATACGGTTGCTTGCCATGTAGTGTTTTCTTTTTCCAATTTACTTTCTTTGTATCTGTTGATGTTATGTGATCTAAAGAGTTGTAGAAGTGGTTTTCAAATTGCAGTGGTGTAGCCGTTGTATTCATATGAGTGATTGCTTTGTGTATTTTGCTACTTTCTGCTCGTTCTATAAAAAAATTTCTTAAATTATCTACCTGTCCATAATGTAGGTTTTTTATGTCGAAAAATCCCCTTCCTCCTTCCTTTCTGCTTAATGTGAATCTTTCTGTTGCTGAATGTATGTGATGTATTCTATATTTGTGGCATTGTGATCGTGTAATTGTATTGAGTGCTTCTAGGTCAGTGGTACTCCATTTCACTACTCCAAATGAGTAGGTCAATATCGGTATAGCATAAGTACTTATAGCTTTTGTCTTGTTTCATGCTGTCAATTCTGTTTTCAGTATTTTTGTTAGTCATTGTCTATATTTTTCTTTTAGTTCTTCTTTAATATTTGTATTATCTATTCCTATTTTTTGTCTGTATCCTAGATATTTATAGGCATCTGTTTTTTTCCATCGCTTCTATGCAGTCGCTGTGGTTATCCAATATGTAATCATCTTGTTTAGTGTGTTTTCCCTTGACTATGCTATTTTTCTTACATTTGTCTGTTCCGAAAGCCATATTTATATCATTGCTGAATACTTCTGCTATCTTTAGTAATTGGTTGAGTTGTTGATATGTTGCTGCCAGTAGTTTTAGATCATCCATGTATAGCAAATGTGTGATTTAGTGTGGGTAAGTTCCAGTAATATTGTATCCATAATTTGTATTATTTAGCATTTTGGATAGTGGGCTCAGAGCAAGGCAGAACCAGAAAGGACTTAATGAGTCTCCTTGGTATATTCCACGCTTAATCTGTATTGGCTGTGATGTGATATTATTTGAATTTGTTTGGATATTAAGTGTGGTTTTCCAATTTTTCATTACTATGTTTAGGAACCGTATCAATTTCGGATCTACTTTGTATATTTCCAATATTTTTAATAACCATGGGTGGGGTACACTATCAAAAGCTTTTTGGTAATTAATGTATGCGTAGTGTAGCGACCTTTGTTTAGTTTTAGCTTGATATGTCACCTCTGCATCTATTATCAGTTGCTCTTTACATACTCGTGCTCCTTTGCAACAGACTTTTTGTTCTTAATTTATAATTTTGTTCTGTGTTGTATGTGTCACTAATTTCTGTGTAATTACTGAAGTTAATATTTTGTGTATTGTTGGTAGGCATGTTATGGGACGATATTTAGCTGGATTTGCTGTGTCTGCTTGATCTTTAGGTTTCAGATAAGTTATTCCACGTGTAAGTGTATCAGGGAATGTGTATGGGTCTGCAATGTAACTGTTAAATAATTTAGTTGGATGTGAATGTGTTGAGGTGAACTTCTTTAGCCAGGAATTTGCTATTTTATCTTTTCCAGGGGCTTTCCAACTGTGCATAGAATTAATTGCTTGGGTGACTTCATGTTGCAAAATTATCACTTCAGGCATTTGTGGTATCATCTTGTATGTGTCTGTTTCTGCTTGTATCCACCGTGCATGCCTGTTATGTTGTAACAGGTTTGACCATATGTTGCTCCAGAAGTGTTCCATGTCCGTTACGTTTGGCGGGTTGTCTATTTTAATGTGCGTGTTATCTAAAGTCTGGTAAAATTTCTTTTGATTTGTGTTGAATGTTTGGTTTCGTTTCCTTCTATTTTAATTTTTTTTGTATCTTCTAAGTCGTTTGGCCAATGCTTGTAATTTCTGCTTCTTTTCATATATTTGCTCTATCGCTTCTTGTTGTGAGATGTTACCTAAACGTTTTCGTTTTTTGTCTGATATTTCATTTCTTATAAATTGTGTTAGCTGTCTGATGTCTTTTCTCAGTTTTTCTATTCTGATCTGTAGCCTGTGTTGCCATGCTGGTTTTGTGGGTTTCTTCTGTGTGTTGGTTGGTTCTGATCTCTGCCTAGTGTGTATATTTAGTGTAGTGAGTGCTCCTATATAAACCAGTAGTTGTAACTGTTCCATATTTGTATTTTCATTTATTTTATTGTGTATGATTGTGTTGATAGTTGTTATTGTTGTTTCGACTTGTGGGTTATTTGGTGGTCTATGCAAGAATGGTCTAATGTCTGTATTTGTGTCTTTGTATTCTATATATGTCAGCTGAAATTTTTCTTCTATATCTAACATGTGTGTCACTTCGTGTTCTATTTGTGCTTGTTCTGGTGGCTGTCTTAAGATTTCGTTTTCCTCTGATTGTTTAATTGATGCGTGTTGTTCTTTGTTTGTTTGCTCTGTGATGTTTGAGTCCATTACTGTATTTTCTTCTTCTTATGACTGCACTTTATTTTGTTCCAGTATTTGTTGTACTTCTCGTTTGATGTTTTCTAATTCTGACTGGGGTATCCTGTTATTTTGTATTATTACACGGATCTGATCGGCTAGTCGTTGTTCTGTTAAAAAATTTTATTCTGGGTATCTGGTAATAAATGTTGTGTATACTTGTGATCTGTATCCAGTTGTGTTGGTTCCTAAGTTGGTTGCTTGGTAATAACAGAACATGAGGTGTCGGTTAACTTCATCTGACCATCTCATCCTCTGTCTTTGTTTTCCTTCTAGAGTGGTTGCAGGAAGCATATCCTGCAAAACACCTCTATTTGGTTTTAAATCATTTTCCAGTTGGGTAGCAGTGTCGTTACCATTGTGGGCGGGCATAGGGTTCAAGCGTCGTCCCCGACCATGACAGCGCTTGTCCGAGTCTTCATTAGTTCTGTCGTGAACCAACTAATCACACTAAAATGGGGGTTAGCCCTATTAGTGGTTTGTTCTTTTCGTCGCCTTTTACGACTGGCAGAACATACAGGAGGCCTGTTCTTTTCCCTGGCCTTATTATTATTATTATTATTTTCGGCTACAATTTGTCGGCAATGATAGGTTACATAATTCAACATCCCTGGCGTCGTATGCTGCGTTAGCAAAGGTACACTATTGTTGTTACTGCACGAGGTTCACTCTGTTATCTGAATATATTTAGTGCAGGAAATCAAACTAGAGTAACAAATAATTTTATGCCTACCAATGTGAATGTTGCAACGTGGTCACAGGCGCAACGTGCGACGCTTTGCGATCGCCTGGAAGGATTCTGGTTAACGTCAGCCAGTGGCCGGTGGCCGTTGTCTGGTGCTTCGAGAGGGAACTCTTGATTGGGAGTGATTGTTTTGCTACTCAAAGCGGGTTATAAAAAGAAGCAAATTACCTTTGTGTTTCCAACAGTCAGATACTTTTAGCGGACTAACTGTGATTTAAAAATTAAGGAATTGCGACTAATTTCAATATTAATCGGTCGTCGACAAGTCTCTGTTTCTCAGTGTCATTTTTGCGGGTTCGGGTGGTCTGGTGGACAGGTCCTTGCAGGCAAGTGAAGAAGGCTGGCCTCGACCTTTCTTCTCAATTCCAGTTAAATATGTCTCCTGCATATCTCCTCCATAACGGAAGGCGTTATGAGTGCTGTAATCGTTGATAGACACACAAATAATACAATTTTCTGTGCGAGCCATTTGTTTATTTTGCAACTACACATTCCTTTGGTTCACAACATCATCTTCAGCTGGAAAATTGTTTATTTACATTTCTGGTTTTGGTGAAGAGTACAGACGTCTTTTCACAGCAGCAAACCAAAGGCGTGGGGGTTATGATGCGTCATTTGCTAATGATGAAAACTGCTTATTTAGAAAACGCACTTTTGTGATTAAAAGTATGAATTTCTGCAGTGAAATGTACTTACAGAGGTGATAGAATAGCAAAATGTTTGCATTCTGAATATGCCCTCTCCACTGCACATAATCTTTACATCGTCACTTCAGATATGTTGAACGTAATACAAATATGCTTTCTTACACTGGATTAAATAATTTCTACACAGGTATGTTTTCCTTTTTTTAAAAGGACTGGATTAAATAATTTCTACATAGGTATGTTTCCCTTTTCTAAAAATAGGCTCAACCAACTTTTTCAAATGTGTTAACAAAGTACTTAAAGCTTTCTCGTAATTGCCGGTGCAATGCACAACGATGAATTTAACCACTCCCATTCATTTCTCAATAAGTTCATTCTACAATATATATGTATGACCTAGTGTAATCTTTTTACATATAAGAAATTCATATAATAACTGAACTGTGCACATTTCCTACGTGGTGGGGAACACATTCATATTTTCTAATATAAAGGGAAAACACATTTATGTACATAATTATTTAATATTTTGTTTTTTATGTCCGATGCTGCAGCCCAATCATATTTTTTAGAAATACAAGAAAAAATACTTATCGATAAATAAGTACCTAATGTATTAACTTAATTATCCACATGTCCATATTCTGCAGCAGCCCATTCATATTTTTTTAAAAAGAAACACATATTTATGTATAAATCACTTAATTTTGTATCGGCCTATCCAATGTAAGCAAGTATATCTGTAAGACGCACAGCACCTTCTAAATGACGGGGTAATCATGATGTACAGTGGGAAGTTCATAAAACATGCAGCAGTCTGTAGGCTTTTTACAGCTCTAGCACTCCTTTAAGTACAATTCGCTGTTCGAAATTCGTAGTTTTAAATTTATAGTTTCAACTTCAAAAGTGCGTTTTCGAAATAAATAATTGTCATTAGCAAAAGACGAAACATAATCTATACTGCACTTGGTCTACTACTGTGAAAATACGTATCTATTCTTCACCAAAACCAACTATGCAAATAAACAATTCTCCACCTGAAACAAATGACTGATGCAGAAAATTGTTTTACTAGTACGACGCCTTGTGCTGCCATGTGGGGTTAAGTCACCTTAGATTCGGTCCTGGTAAAGGTGGATGTTATAACTAATGAGAACTCTTACACACGAAATTTAGCTTTTATGTTATTATCAAAAAACAATAAATTAAAATAATTATTAAGGGTTTGCGAAAAGATGGCTTCGTGGAATTCGTATGGTGCTACAAAGTTCCATGTAGTATCCAGAACATTCAACGTTGCAGAACAGTACCGTAAATGACCACAGTAATGTCTACATCTAGTTCCACATCTACATTCTACAAAGCACCGTGAGGTGCATGGCAGAGATTGCGTCCCATTGTACCAGTTATTAGGGTTTCTTCCTGTTACATTCAAGTACGGAGCAAGGGAAGAAACGAGAAATGCAACACCTGGAAACTGTCCTGAGGAGCAATGGTTACTCCACAAATTATATTAGAAGTGTAACAGAGGCCAACCCTCGGCGAAGTAAGGAACCGGAAAAAGAATTGTCGGGTACGGCCTTTCTGCCATACATTCCCAGAGTGACGGACAGAATCGGCCGTATATTGCGCAAACATGGCGTAAAGACGATTTTCAAACCGACAAGGAAGATCAAAGAGTGTCTTAGATCGGCGAAGGAGAAAAGAGACCCACTTGCAATGTCGGGAATATACCGCATACCATGCACATGCGGAAAAGTGTATGTCGGAATGACTGGACGATCCATTAACACCAGGATCAAAGAGCATAAGCGACATTGCAGGTTGGGGCAGGTGGAGAAATCGGCCGTGGCAGAGCACGCACTGAATGAGACCGACCATGTAATAAAATTCGCCGACACGGAAGTTCTGGCTGTAGAGAAGCACTATCACACGCGCTTGTTCAGAGAAGCTGTAGAAATACAAAAACACGCGAACAGTTTGAACAAGAAAGAGGAAAGCCTTAAGGTCAACGGATCCTGGCTTCCCGTACTGCAGCGAACGACCGTCGCAGGTAGCAAGAGGAGAACCGCACCGGAAATGACCGCGGAGAAGCCCTCGGACGTTGGCGCGCCAGGTACATATAGCCTACGCCCGCGAGCTCGGCTCCAGTTCACCACCGGCAATGGAGGGTGAAGCTTTGACAATGCCAGCCACTCGTGCTGGCGAAACGTCAGAAAAATCATTAGATGAACGTCGGCCGAAGAACCCGAGACAGAAGCCAATAGGCAGTTTGTCAAGGGAAGAATGATTGAATGGTTCAAATGGCTCTGAGCACTATGGGACTCAACTTCTTAAGTCATCAGTCTCCTAGAACTTAGAACTACTTAAACCTAACTAACCTAAGGACATCACACGCGTCCATGCCCGAGGCAGGATTCGAACCTGCGACCGTAGCGGTCTCGCGGTTCCAGACCGTAGCGCCTAGAACCGCTCGGCCACTGAGACCGGCGATTGTCTGAATGCCTCTGTGCGTGAAGTAATTATTCTAACCCTATCCGCTCGATCGCTATGTGAGCGATACGTAGAGGATTGTAAAATATTCCTAGAGTCGTTATTTAAAATTGGTTCTTGAAACTTTGTTAATAGACTTTGTCGGGAAAGTTTACGTCTATCTTCAAGAGTCTTCTAGTTCACTTCCTTCAACATCTCTGTGACACTCTCCCAAGTAGCGAACAAACCTGTGCAGTCCTTCCCTGTATACGCTCAATATCCCCTGTTAGTGCTATCTGGTACGGATACCACATGCTTGAGCAACATTCTAGAACCAGTCGCACATGGAGTATGTGATCCTTGGTTAGGTCTCTTATTAAAATTAATATGCAATTTTCTTTGTGATAGCAAAATCATATCGAGCAGTATATATTCGCAGAAATGCAACAAAAACGTGATAAGGGTGGGATACAAGCCATCGAAGATTGTGTTATTTGAGCTGTGTTATGCTAGATGGTCACAGTTAATAAGCTTCTTTTATATCAAATCACGGTTCTTTAAGTCGTAATTGCAAATAATTGTGTGTGTTAGTGTTAGGTCTCAATGAGCCATCGCATGATTATTGTTAATTACTTTAATAAAATGCCGATTATGGATAAATTAGATACTGTTGTAAAGGTTCACAATTGAATGTCAACATTTTAGTCGTGGATATTAATGTATGGTAAATATAAACGAGCAGCCGTCTTAATTTTAGATAAACAGTCAAGATAATTTAGATAATTTTTGATAAACAGTCAAGATCACAATCAATCATTTATCTAAAAAAGATGATCGGTTTCTTCCTCTGTGCTGGTATCCTTCAGATTTACAGCACCATTTGGCTGGTCGGCGGTGTACAGAAGGTGCCACAGTCGTTTACTATTCCTGATACACAACAGAGTAAAAAGTGATGTGAAGAAAGGGTGAAAGGGAAAAGCAGCTCTACTTTTTATTACGTAAGAACTGTAAATAGATCGAAACACGTTTCTTCATAGGAGTCTAACTGTTAACTTAGATGGGATGAAGAAGTATTCTTAATGCAAACAAACGTTTCCAGCTCTTCCAAAGTGTTCAACAACACAGTTCCTTCGGAGTGGCCTGCAAAATCTTAGGTCCATGCTTAATATTAGCTTCTGAATGGTTGTTATTTATGAGGTGTTGTCCGAAAACCGACCTGTTTGTGTAATGCGTGAAACGTACTGTTTGAAATTTATAATTCCCAATAGTATGCTTCAGTTTCTTGCAAAAGGGAAGAAAGTAGTAAACGACAGTGGTATCACACAATTATTCTACGCACCGCCCACTTCAGCCAAATGGTTTCATGTATCTGATGATGTCAGCAGAAAGGCCGCAACCGGTCAATATTTTTAAATAAATGAATATTTGCGATCTCAACTGTTTCATTAAGTGATAAGTAGCGGACTGAGGTTCGTCACTGCCATTTCATAAATTATAAAATTCTTTTCCCAGTTAACTAAGCTCTCTAGAAGCGCTAAAAATGAAACTAATAAACACTGTGATTTGCTTCTCACGGAGTTTATTTTTCTTTGGGTTCCGTTATAGCATTGTTTCCAAATTCATCCGTGACGTCCGGCAGGTCATTATGTTATTAACATATCTATAAAACAAATTCTCATCAATCACATCACAGCTAGCTTGCATTCGTCTTGTCTTGTCAAATTAATACTTTAGTTACTATGTCTATTATATGTGGTAAAGACAGATTAATAAGATCATTGGAATGAAATAGTTGTCGCTATCCCAGCACCTGATAAAGCCAGTGGGAGGGAATTATCACGCAGCCGGTCCGAAAATAGTCGGGACCTGTGGCATATGTTGATTTTTGACAAAGGGTGTTACGCGGGATCCTTCTTTTTCGTCCCAACTAATAAGGGCTGTTAGGACAGGTCCAGCTGATCAGATCCTTTCGTTTTTGTTACATGTTTGACAATCAATAAAAACAGGAAAATTTACCTGAATCTTGGTACAACTACGATGACTACTTTTAGACCTGGTTGGCGAATAGATATGACTAGCTTAGCATCCACTGCTTTCCTTGCGTAGACTGTACGGTCTGCACTGATTTTTTCATGGTTTTTATTTAATCGAATTTTTGATGATGTTCTCTAATTATAGTACCTTCTAAACTTTTCACACTAATTGAGGCCATAGAAGTATTTCGCATAAAATATTAGCTTCAGAAACGCTTGCATAATGGAGTCTTTCCACAAAAACTTCCATCCTCTAATTCACCCATATGGGGGTTGAAATTCCAAAATTAGTGAAGCACATGCTTTTTTATTTGTAACCGAGATGCCAAAAGCAGATTTTCTTAGATTTATCTTCAAAAATGTTTTCATAAAGAAATATTTCATAAAACATTTCATCCTCTATCTCACACCATTTGGGGTTGAATTTCCAAAAATCGAGAAATCAGATACCAACTTTCGTAGGTGTAGGCTTAGAAAGACTTATCAAAAAATTTTCACCCTCTATTTCACACTCACAGAGGTTAAATTTCCAAAACCGCAGAAACACTTATTTCTTTATTTCCGACGAGAAACCGTACATCTATTTTCGTAGGTCTAGTTTAAAAAGTGCCTTAATAGCGATAGATTTCACTCTCTTAGGAGCGGAATTTCGTAAAATTCCCTCTTGAGCAAGCCTACGGTATAACAGAAATACCCGCTTTAAATTTCAAGATTCTATCCTTAGCGGTTTGGGCCGGCAATAATGTATCTGTCAATCAGAACATTATCTTTTATGTATATAAAATATCATGTTAATGCTAATAAGGAAGTAGGATTACGTTGCTTGCGACATCCTTCTTTAAAGTTCTCATTATCGGCACCTAAGAGATTCACGAGATTTCCACCTCCTCATTCTGGTATCATCAAGTTTACAGAATCAAGTAATACCAGTTACCGTCGACACTTGGATGCTCATCATCTAGTTCATGATATTCCACGTGAAGTTTACACAGTTTTCGTCAAATATGTGAGCTGCTGCATCTCAAGTTGTATTGTCTCCATTCAATGACACTGCGATGGCAACGAAGTAGATATGAATGTGTCAGTCGTGAAGAGATTAAAATGCTGTGGAAAATTAAAAACTACGCCTCAATTACTAAATGAGACTAAAACTGCGGTTATTACATCCGTTATTAAATCACTTTATGAGCTCCACATCACGTTAGAGAAAAAAACCGTTCATCACGAATAGTTTCGATAGTGTGGCTGTGATAATAGTAAATCACTATCTGCCCACCGTGTTTTATGACTGAATAAAACGGACCTTCCTGTGAAACCATCTTTGTTTGAAATTCATCTGTTGTTGTCTCCTAACTTGGATCCATTTGGCATCTTATTCATTGTCTTCCGTAAGTTACACTAGAGACAAATGTGTGGCAACAGTGTGTTGGTAGTATTGCGTCTCATTGCATGTTATACAATATAGCAGACAGAAGAGGTTTGCAGCTCAGGTTAATGATGAGGTGAAGGGTCTGTTAATTGTATCACTGACTACAGGAACGAATCACAGTGACGTCCAACCATATCTTCTGGGTGATTCACTGCTTTTGCTTGGCAGTGTATTTCAAGAATGGTATCACGAAATTTACACAGCTACTGTACTGAGTATTTATTGCCGGAAAACCAGCTTCGATCAGGCGACCGTCTTCAAGTCACTCAATTATTGCATCATGTTAAAGCGGGATTACCCCGCGTCTAAATGATGATAATCATGTTTTTGGTGCCAAGGAAGCTTGATTTAACCTGGTGCAATAGTCTTGCGTGACTTAAAGACGGCCACCCAAACGAAGCTGATTTTCCGTGAACAAATAGGGAATACAGTATTATGCAAAGCAGAAGATCCATGTTCAAATATCCCATTTTCTTTTACTTTTCAAAAAATTATGAACTTTCTGTCCGATCATTGACGTGTCTGTTGTCTGCAGTCTTGGCAGTTGTTGTACTATACGTTAGTTAAAGAATATGAGTCGTCTGGTAAGAATATATTACCGTCCCAAGTAAATGTGATGAATAGTGAGAGGAGGCGAGATGTCGCATGGACCTCGCACACAAATTAAAACAACAAATAAAACGGTGTGAACTTCTGAATCGGAACGCAAGATTCATAACATGTGGTTCTTGTGTAGAACAATTAGGAGTTAAGTACGTCTGTAGGTCCCTTCGTAACACATTGTTGTTGCAAATGGACGTTGCACCACGACATACACACGATTTTATGTCAATGACAGAACGGAATGTTCATAATTTTGTGAAAAATGGGAAAAATGGGACTCGAAGGAGATTTGAACACAGATCTTCCTCTTCCTAGGCCGACAGCATAACAACATGACGACGACGCCATGTCTGTTCAAAGGCGCTTTATGTTCCACATCTTGACCTTGGACCATTCAGCGTTCCTATTTTGCTTCTTTTTTTCACAGTTCAGTACACCTTCTTCCTGTTTTCTGTGTTCACTTTTTGACGGGCCATCTTAGCACTGAATGTGAGGTGGGTGCATAGGGGAGATTCCGTTGTGAGAGTACCAAATTTGAAGCATTACCTCTTACTACGCACAACGCAGAGGCCGACGGCCTTCACTTAATGACCGAGAGCTGCGGCGTTGACGTAAGGTTTTCAGTGATAACATACAAGCAACAGTGCATGAAATAATCGCACAAATACGAAATTTGGCATTAAATGGATATGGCAGCAGACCACTGATGTGAGTGGCTTTGCTAACAGCATGAACATCGCCTGCAGAGCCTCTCATGGGCCCCTGTCTATATTATTTGGACCCTAGGCGAGTGGAAAGCAGTGGTTTGCTCAGGTGAGGCACGATTTGAGTTGGAAAGAGCTAATGGTAGGGTTCGTGTGTGTTGCAGACCACGAAGCGATGGTCCCAAATTGTCATCAAGTCACCATGTAATTTGATAGTGGCTGCTTAATAGCGTGGGCTGCGTCCTCTGGTTCAATTGAACCGACCATTGGAAAGTATGTTGATCCATTGTGAACATGAGACAGTGGCTGGTCAAATACATAACAATGAAATTCGCCAAACAACCAAGCAATTGAGATGTTATATTATTTTCGCTACCAGTTTGACAATTCATTACACCGTCTTCAGACCTCATATGCATCTCTCAAAAATAATAGATATGGGCATGTTGGGGCCATACCTTTCTGGCCGCAGTATGCCAATATGGATTACTTTTGAGAAGTGCGTATGGGGATTGAAATTAGCAAAATGAATTGCTGAAACTGGTACTGAAAATAAAATAAAATAACATCTCAGTTTCATGGATGTTTGGAGAATTTCATTGTTAAATATTGGAAACTATTTGCTGCCGTTAATGGACTTCATGTTCCCAATTAACGATGGAATTTTTATGGACGACAGTGCCCCACGTCACCGGGCCACAAATGTTCGCAATTGATTTGAAGAACATCCAGGACAATTGTTTGGCTACCCAGATCACCCTATATTAATCCCATCGAATATTTCTGGAGCATAATCGTGAGGTCATTAACTGCACAAGATCCTGCACCGGCAAATTCTTTCGCAATTATGAATAACTGTAGAGGTAGCGTGGCTCAGTTTTTTTGTAGGGGACATCGAACGACTTGTTTGTTGAATCCATGCCACGTCGAGCTGCTACACTACGCTGGGCAAAACGGGGTCCGACAAGATATTAAGAGGTATCCCAGGTCTTTTGTCACCTCAGTCTACACTAATAATACACTGAAGATAATGCAGATTTTCCTCAAAAAGTTCAAAAATTGTTCAAATGGCTCTGAGCACTAGGGGACTGAACTGTTAAGGTCATCAGTCCCCTAGAACTTACAAGGGAACCTCCCCATCGCACCCCCCTCAGATTTAGTTATAATTTGGCACAGTGGATAGGCCTTGAAAAGCTGAACACAGATCAATCGAGAAGACAGGAAGAAGTTGTTTGGAACTATGAAAAAATAAGCAAAATATACAAACTGAGTAGTCCATGGGCAACATAAGCAATATCAAGGATGATGTAGGCACAGGAGTGCTGTGGTCCCGTGGTTAGCGTGAGCAGCTGCAGAACAAGAGGTCCTTGGTTGAAGTCTTCCCTCCAGTACAAAATTTTAACTTTTTATTTTCAGACAATTATCAGAGTTCAGGCACTCACCCATAATCAACTTCGCTCTCCAAAATTCCAGGACATGTTCAGATTTGCTTGGACATATGTAGGATTTGACGGTCTACACACGGAAAAATTTGAAAACGTGAAAAACATATGTTTTGACAGAGCACAGAGAAAACTGTGCCACTGTGAAACTGTTGCATTCATTTGTTGCAGTTTATGTGACACACTCTTATGTTTTCATCACTTTTTTGGGAGTGATTATCACATCCACAAGAAAACATAAATCGGGCAAGGTAGAAGAATCTTTTTACCCATTCGCCAATTGTGCAAGTTGGGTGGGTCGACAACATATTCCTGTCATGTGACGTATAGAAAATATCAGACGTGTCGTATAGAAAATATCAGACGTGTTTTCCTGGATCAAATGTTTTCGGTTCCCATTGGAGTGGCACGTCCTTTCGTCTAATCGCACGGTTTTGCGGTGCGGTCGCAAAACACAGACACTAAACTTATTACAGTGAACAGAGACGTCGATGAACGAACGGACAGATCATAACTTTGCAAAAATGAAGTAACTAAATTTTTCGCTCGAGGGTAGACTTGAACCAAGGACCTCTCGCTCCGCAGCTGCTCACGCTAACCACGGGACCACGGCGTTCCTAGGTCCGAATTATCCTTAATGTTGCCTATGTTGCCCATGGACTACTCAGTTTGTATATTTTGCTTATTTTTTCATAGTTCCACACAACTTCTTCCTGTTTTCTCGACTGATCTGTGTTCAGTTTTTCAAGGCCTATCCACTGTGCCAAATTATAACTAAATCTGAGGGGGGTGCGATGAGGAGGTTCCCTTGTTAGAACTACTTAAACCTAACTAACCCAATGACCTCACACACATCCATGCCCGAGGCAGGATTCGAACCTGTGACCGTAGCGGTCGCGCGGATCCAGACTGAAGCGCCTAGAACCGCTCGGCCACCCCGGCCGGCCTCAAAAAGTTCATATTTTTGGGACATATGGCACCACTCTCCAAAACAGAATCGTAAGGAGCAACTCAGTGTCATCATTTTGAACGATGGTAACAAGCCGAAGAGATGCAGTCACAGTTTTCGCTCGATGCTGCAGCACTGCAGCGGATTTTGAATTGTCTGCGTCGCAGTTTGACGACACGCGACACTTGCTCCAGTGAGTTTTTAGAGCTAATGATAGCCTACACTGACTGAAAGCTGTTATCAAATATACAATAAATTTCAAGACTGTCTTCTTCAGTAAATTATGACCTACATTGGAGGGGGGGGGATGTGAAATCTGTCACTTGCACACTGAAAGGCAATATGTAAATTATTTATGAGAGTGTTCAGTAATGGTATCTTGTGCTTACTGTAACATGGGAGCCTGCACTGTTCAGTAACTTCGCCAAGTGTTTTGTCAAAATTTGCCTTTAAGCGATCCCGACACCTACTTATTGTCGGATATCTGAATATACTACCGGCAAAAAAGAAACACCTCCAATGATTGTTTTTTGTGGCACCAGGAGAGGATATGTGCGTACTAAGGGTCGTAGTATTAGTCATTCATTCGTCACGGTCGGCGGCGGTCAGATGGATATCAGATGGCCTGTCCGTGGAAACTGTCTCCTGACTGTACAGACAGTAATTGTGCTGAGTTTAGGGGTGAACAATGTTGACAACATTCATTCTAGGGTACGACTATGTCCCGCTAGCTAGTACATACTGCTGTTGAACGACCTGCTGGTATCTGGACGGACGTATCGAAAGACTGCTGCACATACTGTGCACGATGTATCAGTAGTGTGTCGCTGCTTTCTACTGTATATTCGACTTACGAAAATCTACCATTGTGGACCGAGGAAACGGATTGGCAATTTAAGTAATGAAAGTGGAACTCTACAACCATATTTCTGAATTATTTATTATTCAGACGACAAGTTTCAATGCTACATTTTCTTCATCTTCCTTCTATTAGGTTGGCGCATTTGTTGGTAGCGTTTTTGTTTTGCATGTTGATATCCAGGTGGCTGTGGTTTTTTTTATCCATTGTCATTAGTCCCATTGCTATTACTTCACTACTGCTATCTGAGTTTACATATTGTCATTTCGTCGTTTGGATACAGGGAGTGCAGCTGTGGGCGCTAGAAAATGGAGTGCCAAGTAGAGAAATCGGAAGATTTCCGATGTATTTTTCTGTTTGAGTTCAACAGAGGAATGACAGCAGCGGAGGCAACAAGAAACATTTGCCTTCAGGAAAACCTTCAGGATTTGATGAAAATCGTTTAAACGTATTAAGCCACGTAATTGTACTCGAGAACTGGAAAATGTGGTAAACTGTGATCATTCCAACATCGTGCAATATTTACGTGCAATGGGGAAGGTTCAAAATTCTTATATATGGCTACCGCATGCTCTAAGTCGAAATAACAAAAATCTGCGGGTGGCCATATGTGCATCTCTGCTTGATCGTCATCAACTGGTTCGTTAACAGCACCGACCATACCTATTCTGTACCGTTACTGGTGTCTTTATGCTAACATAAGGAAACGAAAGTCAAGGTTGAGCCCAAACAAAGCAGCAACGTCCCGTACAAAGACATGGGCGCATATACAATCGATAATGTTACGCATCTAGTGAAACAGCGACGGTGTGACATACTACGAACTGCATCACCAAGGTGTAACCAGCACTGCTAACATTTATGGTCAACAACTGAGCCATCTTGCAGACGGTTTCCAAGAACAACGACCAAACAGAATGTGTGAAGTGATGCTACTTAACAGTACGACCCGCCCTCATTCTGCTAAACTGGCAAAAAAAGCTATACAGGAGTTGTGTTCGAAAGTCATTCCGCAACCACCTTATTCCGGTGAATTAGCACCCTCAGATGTTCACCTTTTCCGCTCTCTATCGAGCAACCTTCAAGGAACTTCTTTCCCTCAAAACCAAGTGATTTCTACAGCCAGGGAATTGAAACGTTACCCCAGCGTTTATAGACTGTTGTAAACAGTGAAGGGGATATATTATTGATGACTAAGGTCTCTGATACGTGTACCTGTTGCGTTTATTAAATTTGTGGAATAACGCTACGAACTTATGGGCCAACCTAATATAAACCAAATAAGTTCCTCCAGGCTTCAGCTCATGTATCATACGACCCATACAACAACTAGGTGCTGCGAACTGCTATTAATCAAAACAGCATGTTATGAGCGTGAAGTCACCAGTGCTTTCAACACTGGTCTGTGAAACATTCTCACACCTGTTGACTAGGTTCTTGACGTCCGTGTAGGGCAGATGCACGTCAAGATCCACGCAGTGTGCTACCAGTGGTGGCCGACAGAACATCATCATCAATGGACGAAAATCAGGCATATGGTGCACCTGCTGGATATTTGGAACAGTCTGTTTGTGGCAGCATTAAGATCACATGTGCCTCTAGCTAGGCTACAACTGTCGCCCTGACACGGCCAAACCTGTTTACTTCGGTGTCGTGAAGGACTTAACTGCGGAGTGGAACAACTCTCTCTATTGCCTTACTGATGATTAGTGATGAGAGTAGGTTCTGTCTGTATGCGAGGGATGGCTTTCCAGAGTGTATTCGCTTACGACACACAGCTCTCATCCCAGACTTCAAGGTGCGGGGGAGGGGGGAGTGGGGAGGAGGGGAGGGCGTCACTTAACAACTCGCATTCATATTTGGTGTTTCTGCTGGGTAAAGGAACCAGTGCCCGCTACATTTCACGCGCTTTATTCTCGTAACTGTGCCATTCCTCCAAAAAGGAAGCGACGTGCTTTTTCAGCAGGACAGTGCACGTTCACATAAAGCCTGTTGCGATGCAATGTAATGAGCCGCGTTGGGCTCATGTTATGCGTTGGTTTAAACCTCGGTTCCTATTCTGTGTTTGGTTTCCCGTGGTTATTGCGATTATGCTGTTGTTCTCTCTCTCCATGAGAGGCAGCAACGGTGTGTATCGATATTCGCACCTTCTACTATCTTTGGTCTGGTGCTTATAGTTTCTGGCTGTGCTGTGTGCGAGCAGTCGGTCGGTTGGCGTGGAGCAGCGAGGAAATCTCGGCGGGGCGTAGTTTGGCCGGGCCCACAGGCAGTCTCTACGCAGTCTCCGAGTATGTGGGGCTGTTTCCATTGCTACGAAGTCCGTGGCTCACCGACCCTGGACACGAAAGTTGAGTTTGGATTTAATTACCAGCAAGTCAAGACTGTTCATATTGTGCCGTTTGGTTCTTGTTATTGGCTGTTGAGGCATTCCCGTGAGCAACGTGTGTGTTCGAGTTGGCGAAGGTTTAGCTAGCGCCTGGTGGAGTCTAACTGTATTTAGTTATTTGCAATTGAAGTGCACCAGCGGAATGTTCTGCCTTGTGGCCGCTAACGTTCCGGTTACGTGCCCTGGCCGTTTACGTAAATTCAGGCAGTGTCCTTTCCTCACCGTGTTGTCGCTGTCCAGCACGGTGTGTAGTTTGACAGCTTAATGTATGCTTGGTTGTGGGCGTCCACGCCTTTTTCCGTTTTGCATTGAACTCCCGGTTATGTGCTGGTCGTATGAAGCCCAAGTTACCATGTCGGTGCGTCCGTTGGGTATCTGTTGGATGGGTTGTCGTCGGATCGAGAATGGTTGGTCCGATTACCTGTCTCATCTAAGTGATAGTTAGTATTTCAAGTGGTGGCCTACCCCTGAAACTTCTGAGCGCCGTTAGCTGCACTGCCTTTTCTTATTTTCTGTTGTGTGTATTTGTACGGCTCATAGCCGATGGCTTTGAATTGAAGTTGAATTGTTTTTAGTGGTGTTTTAAGTAATGGGCTTTCGGCCGCTTTAAATTTAAAATTCTTTGCGTGGTAGGTGTAAGATTGTTCGGGCCTTCTGCCTGATTAATATGTTGTTTAATGATAAAGCCTTGGCCTTATGCCTACTAAAGATTATTTTAGTTGTGTTACAAGTCATGGGCCTCCACCCGCTTTAAAATTAAAGTTCCTTGCTTGTCAAGTGTTAGATTGTTTGGGGCCTTCATCCTAGTTTAGCATAAGGCTTTGTTGTTTAAATTTATTTTACCTTGAGTTTTAAGTCATGGGGCCTTCAGCCGTTTTTAATTTAAGGATGTTTGTCTTTCGAGCATCAGACTGTTTGGGGCCTTCAGCCTAATTGAAGATAAGGCCTTCTGCCTTGTGATTTTTTATTTAATTTTACCTTGAGTCTTAAATCATGGGCCTTCAACCGTCTTCAAATTAAGGTTGTTGCTTTTCAAGTGTTAGATTTTTGGGCCTTCAGCCAAATTACAGAACTTACTTAACGTGAGGCTTCTGCCTTCTAAATATTCTCTTTGCCGTCTGAATTTTGAGTTAATAGCTATTAGCCTTTTTTTAAAAAAAAATTAAAGTGCGTGTGCCCTTAAGGTATAAGATAGTGTGGCGTAGTCAGCCGATAACTAAGTTCAAGAATTTGTACTGTAATGTTTGGTCAAATAAATAAAGTTATATGTGTTCGAGTGTAACTGACAGCCGCTCATTTTGGCCCCTTTCCACAATTACAATTACCTGTCCTCTCCTGCGGGTTTAGCAGGGAATTTGTCCGCAGTTCGTGGTCGTGCGGTAGCGTTCTCGCTTCCCACGCCCGGGTTCCCGGGTTCGATTCCCGGCGGGGTCAGGGATTTTCTCTGCCTCGTGATGACTGGGTGTTGTGTGATGTCCTTAGGTTAGTTAGGTTTAAGTAGTTTTAAGTTCTAGGGGACTGATGACCATAGATGTTAAGTCCCATAGTGCTCAGAGCCATTTGAACCATTTAGCAGGGAATTTAACTACTCTTCATGGATTACAACAACAGCCCTTACGAAGCAAGAACACCAGATCTCTCGACAATAGAGCACGTGTGAGACATAATGAAGCGGGAACTTACTCAATCCCTGCGGCCTGCAAGAACCATTGCTGAACTGCAACAAAAGGCGCAAGATGCTCGGGACATTCTATCGTATGCATGCGAGAATATATCCCACCGTTGCCCCCCAGATGGCGGCATACACTGTGTATTGATATGACTGAGCATCCTTTACTGACACACATGTGTTTTATTTGGTCAGAATTTATCAGATACTCCCACAATGATGACCTACCTGTCACTTCACTTGTCAATAAAATGATCTAGACCTTGAAGACGTTGTATTTTTCCGGTAGTGTAGAAATGCTACATTAGTGAGGTTTTAGAGTATTCAGACAACTCCACATTCTATACAACGCATAACTCAGCCACCTTTGTAATTCTATGGAAACAGCATTTTATGTACCTCGACACAAAAGAAACGATGCTCTTTTAATTACAAATGAACTATATGGCGTAGTGTATGTTTCATGAAGTTGAACTTTGTCATTACTCTGCGAAAAGTTTAATCAAAATCAAACATCTCAGTGGCAGTGAACGAGCATTGTACCTGCACTATGGTTTACAACTTCAGTATTGAATGAGAATTACAGCGTCCCAGCTATCCCGCGCAGAAATGAACACTTACAAAGCACGCCTGTATATATTTTGGGAGTAAAGTTAGCTTCTAAAGACTTCTCAAGGAACACTCACATCTATTCAAAGTTAGGCAACAGGCTAAGGCAAAACTTTGCGTGAAATAACGTAAGTTACAGCAAGTTCGAGATGGTACACTTAGTTTCCTCACACAATATTAAACTCATTTGCATACATTTTCGGTGGACGAAATTTCTTGCCTCGCATGAACGAGGACGGGGCCGACTTCGCAATCAGATCTTCTCGAGGCGTTGGTGGTGGTCGGGCGGATCGTAACGCGTTTCTCAGGCCCTCATGAGCGAACTCTGAAATAGGCGTGCCCCTGTTGCAGCTCTTGTAATTTCGCCGCCGCAGTGAAGAAAAAATTACTTCGCCAGGCAGCGTAACTTGCAGTGGAATTTAAATAAAGCTTCATCAGCAATGGTTTTCCCAGTTTTCAGTTTGGACGGGTTTCTTAAATAGTCACAATCAAGCTCTGAGATTTTCACGCCGACAGGATCCAACACGTCAGCTAACTAATTCAACTGCTCTTGACTGTACGTAGTTTCTTATTACAATGTTATTGTTCAATTTGACCGTTCTAAATTAAAATCAGATGGCTCTAAGTCTGGTGTTGCTTTTTGTGCTTTGCTGTTACTCATTTCAGTAGCGAACGAAATGCTTTGACAAGCTTTCAAATTTCTCACTACTTCATCATGGTACATCACAGCACATACGACGTGAGAAATGTATTGTACATCTTATATGTAGAAATAATAATGAGGACATTTCTGTCTTTATTCTGAGGGTACTATCGTTCCGTCGTTACAACTACAAGAAAATGTCTATTTTTCTCGCCTGTCGCATCTCGCTTTATTGAAGTAAAACATCGTTAGTGGTCTGTTATTAAAGATATTTAAAATTTGATTTGATTTCTAGATCAAAAACAGTTTGCTAAGAAATTGTTGGTTTTTACTTATGGTAATTTCTGCTTGGTTTTCACCTACATCAAGAAATACCGTTTTCTAGCATGTTTTTGATTCCTTTCTTTGTTAGGCACGGTAATCGTAGTTTAACTTTATGGTTGTTTTGAAAAATTAATCATTTTTGACGTTTAACATAGCACAATTTCGTACACCAGTGTCACTGTTTATTTGTATGCTTAGAAGTGTGTGTTTCCAACGTTGCCATTAGTTTTTCTTTGATACATATTTTCTCTTTCTCTGTAGTTAATTATATGTGTGTTATTCTATCTAATTATGTTACTGTATATTTATATACTGTGAGGAATGAAGGAGTGTTATGGAATTTAAATTTCTTGTGTAGTGAGTACGTGGGGGAGAGAAGCAAAGGTGAGTATACCGTCAGTGCGTAGTAGTGTGATGGAGATTGAGTTGGCGGAATAAGGTGAAGGGCGAGAAGTGAAATGAAATTGTTGGGTTGAGTTGAGTGAGAGAAGGTGAAGGATGGAAAAGATCCTCTCTTATGTGATTTCGTAAACCACTTTATGTAGAGTCTGGTTTCCAATATTTATTTGGTCATTGAGCAACTGCTTATTTCGTGATAATTCTTTTCGTATATGGAAGTTCTCTTGGAAAGGGGAAGAGGTGTCTGTCTTTACTGATAATAATGATGTTAATATCTTTTCCAGTAGTGCCTGGTCTGTGGTATTCTTCTTCAAGGTGGTTTGCAAATGTTGAACGGTTTGTACCGTATTTATTTTACCCTCTCTCACTCAACCCCCTTTCCCCCCACCCAGATTCATTTCACTTCTTGCCTTTCATCTTTTTCCTCCAACTCACCCTCCAACACAGTAGTACGCACTTGCTTTCCACTCATCTTTGTCTCTCTCCCCCAGCTACTCACCACACAAAAAATTTAAACTCAATCACTACTCCGTGATTTCTTTTACACAGTACATAAATGCACAGGAATATATCTAAAAGGAATAACGCACATGTAATGAAGTACAGAGACAGAAAAAATTAAATAGATCAAATAAATATTAGTGCAATGTTGGCAACACTACAAAACACGATACACACTTAGAAGTATAAAATGAACAGTGCTGAACGAAATTGTGCTGTGTTAAAAGCAAAAAATGCATAGATCTGCAAAGCAGCGTAAAATTTAACCAAAATTACTCGTGCCTAACGAAGAAAGGTACCAAAAACGTTCTAACAGCTGGCACTCACTGATACAAGCGAAAAACCAAACAGAAACTAATCAAACAGAAATTACCGTAAGTAAAAAACAATAATTTGTTAACGATCAGTTTTTCTATCTAGAAAGCGACTCAAATTATAAATATCTTTAATTACAAACCACTGATGATGCTTTACTTCAATAAAGCGAAACTCTTCTGATGAGAAATCACACATTTTTGTGACGGCGGAACAAAACTACTCTTAGAAAATGAAAATTTATTTCTTGTAAATTATCGCTTTTTGCAAGTGTTATGTAATGACGATCTTACGGTTACAAATGAAGTCAAATACTTTTATTACAACTGCTATATCAAGCCCCCTGCATTATGAATACTATATCGAAAGTCTACCCCATTGTTATTGTTATGTTGTCAGAACTGATAATCATAGATCGATCTAAACTAATCTCTACTGCCTCTTTCAGATCATTACATGAGAAATTTCTTGACGTTATTCGATGTCTAGCGTGTGTATCTGCTTAGTTACTTATCCGCAAATTATCGAAATAATGTCGAACAGAGCGTTTGCTGAAAGTGAGTCTCATGAGAGGCAAATTGCAAACAAAAGTCACTGTGTCCTGATGAAAATTCTTAGGTCTACGAAAGTTAGCGTCGTTTCCTGCGTGCCTTTGTGATGAATTCGTAGCTTTTCAAGCCTATTAATATACACGGAATTTTAGAGTTTTCTTCTGTAACTTGCAAAATAATAAGTGAAAAGAATTTTTATTTTGATAGGTAAATAGAAAAGCGTTAAGCTTCCGCTGAGTTATGAACATAGTTTATTTATTGAAACAAATTGGAATTCTGTCGGAAGTTGTATTAAGAAGTAGCCTTTATTTATCGATGTTGTCTGGTTCCGTACATTGTGTCTATTCTCAAACCGCATATCTTCGTAAGTAAATGAAACATAGTACAGTGTGGAGCCCTTCGTACTGTTCACTGTAACTTGCCTATTTCATGTTAAACTATCTGCATTGCCATTTGGAATTTCTGCTGTGAATGTTCGAAACGGGCATATTTGTCTGCACTTCAATTAATTACTAAGTCTGATGACTGAGAATGAATTCAGTGTCCGGAACTAGTCACCATCAATAAATAAAGAATACTACTTAATGCAACTTACGACGGAATTCCAAATATTTATTTCAATTAAGAAAATGTTCCGGTTCTATTGCACCTACAGCTTCCTAGAGATCCATAAAAATAACTTAGCTATTTTCCAGACAGTTACAAAAAGAAGCTCTTGTGTTTTAAACAGAACATTATTTTTTCTGTCATGTAGCTGATGTACTTGAACCAGCTACATAGAAATTAATTTAGATACAATGTCTATCAATTTTAGGTAGGGATCTAGAAACGAACATAGTAAAAGGGGTGGATCAAAGATGCTACTGTTTTCAGATTGGTGTTCTGGCGACGAAACATTCAATTAGTTGATCAAACAAATGCCTGTTTTTCTAATTGTACAACTGTATGCTCCCAAGCGGTCAGCGGACGATATGCAAACTTGCTTGTGTCACGGAGCGACATGCTTCCTCTATGCACTTTTTTAAGTTACGTGCTGTTGTGAAATAAATAAAGAGGTCATTCACACTGTCCATTTTAGGAATTAAATGCGTATATTCTTTTCTAACTTTTGAAGCGAATTTACGTGGTGGTCAGGCTTTTACGTTTCAGAACACAGCCCAAAATGTGGTAAAGGCAAATCCGTTGTGTTACCACAGCTGATGATGTCGCTGTAGTCGATTTCATTTGTCCTGTTTCATGAGCAAAACCACGCAGATTTACTTTGCACCGTCGTTTATGCGTTTTTCGATATTACTCGAAATCATCTAGACGAAATTTAATTTTCTATCCCCATTCGCTAGGGAATGTCTTCTCAGTTCGAATATGGGCAAGGAATGTATTGTTTTGTGCCTCGACAACTCAAACAAAGGTGTACTTTTGCAATATCTAACTGTTCTCTCAATTTAAATCAACGTGATGGACAAAGTTTACAATTGTGACACAAACTTTAACACCTGATTTAATTATTTTGATGACTGGGTTTTACACAACCTTAGTACATTTTAAATTTATCTATTATGTCCAGTAAGACGTTTCAAGGGTGAACGACAAATGCTTGTGTTTTCTTACTGGGTACCTCACAGATGGAGACTACCTGCTTTCTTATGTGCAGAAGAATCTTTATTCAGGTCCACCAGCTTAAGTGAGTGTCCAATAAAATACTGAATGCAGTTATTACATAGAGGACAGATAGAGGAATTGTTGTTGTTGTTGTGGTCTTCAGTCCTGAGACTGGTTTGATGCAGCTCTCCATGCTACTCTATCCTGTGCAAGCTTCTTCATCTCCCAGTACCTACTGCAACCTACATCCTTCTGAATCTGCTTAGTGTATTGATCTCTTGGTCACCCTCTACGATTTTTACCCTCCACGCTGCCCTCCAATGCTAAATTTGTGATCCCTTGATGCCTCAAAACATGTCCTACCAACCGATCCCTTCTTCTAGTCAAGTTGTGCCACAAACTTCTCTTCTCCCCAATCCTATTCAGTACTTCCTCATTAGTTATGTGATCTACCCATCTAATCTTCAGCATTCTTCTGTAGCACCACATTTCGAAAGCTTCTATTCTCTTCTTGTCCAAACTATTTATCGTCCATGTTTCACTTCCATACATGGCTACACTCCATACAAATACTTTCAGAAATGGCTTCCTGACACTTAAATCTATACTCGATGTTAACAAATTTCTCTTATTCAGAAACGCTTTCCTTGCCATTGCCAGTCTACATTTTATATCCTCTCTACTTCGACCATCATCAGTTATTTTGCTCCCCAAATAGCAAAACTCCTTTACTACTTTAAGTGTCTCATTTCCTAATCTAATTCCCTCAGCATCACCCGACTTAATTCTACTACATTCCATTATCCTCGTTTTGCTTTTGTTGATGTTCATCTTATATACTCCTTTCAAGACACTGTCCATTCCATTCCACTGCTCTTCCAAGTCCTTTGCTGTCTCTGACAGAATTACAATGTCATCGGCGAACCTCAAACTTTTTATTTCTTCTCCATGGATTTTAATACCTACTCCGAATTTTTCTTTTGTTTCCTTTACTGCTTGCTCAATATACAGATTGAATAACATCGGGGAGAGGCTACAACCCTGTCTTACTCCCTTCCCAACCACTGCTTCCCTTTCATGTCCCTCGACTCTTATAACTGCCTTTCGATCCCTGTATTTTACCCCTGCCACCTTTAGAATTTGAAAGAGAGTATTCCAGTCAACATTGTCAAAAGCTTTCTCTAAGTCTACAAATGCTAGAAACGTAGGTTTACCTTTCCTTAATCATTCTTCTAAGATAAGTCGTAAGGTCAGCATTGCCTTACGTGCTCCAGTGTTTCTACGGAACCAAACTGATCTTCCCCGAGGTTGGCTTCTATTAGTTTTTCCATTCGTCTGTAAAGAATTCGTGTTAGTATTTTGCAGCTGTGACTTATTAAACTGATAGTTCGGTAATTTTCACATCTGTCAACACCTTCTTCCTTTGGGATTGGAATTATTATATTCTTCTTGAAGTCTGAGGGTATTTCGCCTGTTTCATACATCTTGCTCACCAGATGGTAGAGTTTTGTCAGGACTGGCTCTCCCAAGGCCGTCAGTAGTTCCAATGGAATGTTGTCTACTCCGGGGGCCTTGTTTCGACTCAGGTCTTTCAGTGCTCTGTCAAACTCTGCACGCAGTATCGTATCTCCCATTTCATCTTCATCTGCATCCTCTTCCATTTCCGTAATATTGTCCTCAAGTACATCGCCCTTGTATAGACCCTCTATATACTCCTTCCACCTTTCTGCTTTCCCTTCCTTGCTTAGAACTGGGTTTCCATCTGCGCTCTTGATATTCATACAAGTCGTTCTCTTATCTCCAAAGGTCTCTTTAATTTTCCTGTAGGCAGTATCTATCTTACCCCTAGTGAGATAAGCCTCTACATCCTTAAATTTGTCCTCTAGCCATCCCTGCTTAGCCATTTTGCACTTCCTGTCGATCTCATTTTTGAGACGTTTGTATTCCTTTTTGCCTGCTTCACTTACTGCATTTTTATATTTTCTCCTTTCATCAATTAAATTCAATATTTCTTCTGTTACCCAAGGATTTCTACTAGACCTCGTCTTTTTACCTACTTGATCCTCTGCTGCCTTCACTACTTCATCCCTCAAAGCTACCCATTCTTCTTCTACTGTATTTCTTTCCCCCATTCCTGTCAATTGTTCCCTTATGCTCTCCCTGAAACTCTGTACAACCTCTGGTTCTTTCAGTTTATCCAGGTCCCATCTCATTAAATTCCCACCTTTTTGCAGTTTCTTCAGTTTTAATCTACAGGTCATAACCAATAGATTGTGGTCAGAGTCCACATCTGCCCCTGGAAATGTCTTACAATTTAAAACCTGGTTCCTAAATCTCTGTCTTACCATTATATAATCTATCTGATACCTTTTATTATCTCCAGGGTTCTTCCATGTATACAACCTTCTTTCATGATTCTTAAACCAAGTGTTAGCTATGATTAAGTTATGCTCTGTCCAAAATTCTACCAGGCGGCTTCCTCTTTCATTTCTTAGCCCCAATCCATATTCACCTACTATGTTTCCTTCTCTCCCTTTTCCTACACTCGAATTCCAGTCACCAATGACTATTAAATTTTCGTCTCCCTTCACTATCTGAATAATTTCTTTTATTTCATCATACATTTCTTCAATTTCTTCGTCATCTGCAGAGCTAGTCGGCATATAAACTTGTACTACTGTAGTAGGTGTGGGCTTCGTATCTATCTTGGCCACAATAATGCGTTCACTATGCTGTTTGTAGTAGGTTACCCGCATTCCTATTTTCCTATTCATTATTAAACCTACTCCTGCATTACCCCTATTTGATTTTGTGTTTATAACCCTGTAGTCACCTGACCAGAAGTCCTGTTCCTCCTGCCACCGAACTTCACTAATTCCCACTATATCTTACTTTAAACTGTCCATTTCCCTTTTTAAATTTTCTAACCTACCTGCCCGATTAAGGGATCTGACATTCCACGCTCCGACCCGTAGAACGCCAGTTTTCATTCTCCTGATAACGACATCCTCTTGAGTAGTCCCCGCCCGGAGATCCGAATGGGGGACTATTTTACCTCCGGAATATTTTACCCAAGAGGACGCCATCATCATTTAATCATACAGTAAAGCTGCATGTCCTCGGGAAAAATTATGGCTGTAGTTTCCCCTTGCTTTCAGCCGTTCGCAGTACCAGCACAGCGAGGCCGTTTTGGTTATTGTTACAATGCCAGATCAGTCAATCATCCAGACTGTTGCCCCTGCAACTACTGAAAAGGCTGCTGCCCCTCTTCAGGAACCACATGTTTGTCTGGCCTCTCAACAGATACCCCTCCGTTGTGGTTGTACCTACGGTACGGCTATCTGTATCGCTGAGGCTCGCAAGCCTCCCCACCAACAGCAAGGTCCATGGTTCATGGGGGGGAATTATAGTGTGCATTTGTCCTGCCTGGAGACACTATGCATTTACTGACGTCTGGTATGTACTATTCGACGACTCTAACATGGCATGTGTGTGAGTCCCTTAGTGTACTGAATACACCCACTGTCAGGATGTTACATGGAGGCATTATATCGTCTATTTATTCAAGTGCATTAGACTTAGCAGAGGGTCTCTTTGTGTATTAAGCCAGCTAACTTGAGGGCCCGTTAGTTCATCACCGTGTATTATTCTGGCTGCAGCTGCTGTATTAGGAGATTATAGTCTCTAGGCATACTGAAGCAAATACTTAGATCCAGTATTTAAGATAAGAATCTTTGTCTGCAATTTACACTTCCTGGCTTCCTAGCTGCAAGGAACATTCCCCTAGTGCGAGGAAGCACTGCTATATCCGATG
Source organism: Schistocerca nitens (assembly GCF_023898315.1). Lineage (NCBI taxonomy): Eukaryota > Metazoa > Arthropoda > Insecta > Orthoptera > Acrididae > Schistocerca > Schistocerca nitens. The sequence goes on along the minus strand of NC_064618.1, from coordinate 276,558,238 downwards.
TGAGTCATGGCTGGCTGACAACCAACGTCATCAAGGTTTTTTGGGAGACATCGTCATAAAAGTCATTTAGTATGTACTTAACAGGATCGTTCAGGATCTCATTGTCTGGTGATGTTTGCTAATTCATTTGTCTTCGCCAACACTAGCCGCATCCGAATTTATGTAGCATTCCCAGATAGTATACTAACGAGTATCTTATTATCTGTAGGCACGTTCGTTTGTTTCTTTCCCTCCGATTCGGTAGACTTACTTGGCATATCGACCTCAGCCCGTCATAAACTGAGTCAGGTTCCTTATATTCAGGTGTTGTAAACAGAGCCCTGTTTGGGAAGAAGTTGTGGATTTCTCTACCTTTCTTGTACACTGGTGTGCAAAACTTGAAGACGAAAGTAATTCGTCACGTATCACTGCCGAGAAACATAATTCGGTGAAATTCGGACCAATCATTGAAAGAAATGCTACAGCGAAGTACTGAAGGTAATTGAAATAAGTATGCAATGAGACGAATATAAATGACACTTTTATTCAAAGACAATAATGCCCCCCCCCACCCTGTCATTCACTTCCACCGCGTAGTTAATATGTTATGATACTTTATCTACTCATCGTTAAGGTTTGCACAGCCGTGTGTGTAATAAGGATAATACCATTCGCTTTATTTAGTGGTTTGGCTAATACGAAACCGGTTTCGGTATTACCGGCTCCTCTGTGAGGTGACTTGAGTACAGCCACCGTACACACCATAGGCTATAAGACGCTTCAGTTTAACGGACACCGATGTTTTAGACCTTCTACAGAAAATATAATAACGATACACTGGCATAAATGCGATTTCCCAGAGTCATAGAGGAGTCTGAAGATAGTGTACCGAAACACCGAAATCGGTTGCGCATGAATAAAACAAATCAATACAACTGTTGTTGGTTACATTACTTCAAACACGGAAGCGCCAAAGAAACTGGTATAGGCATGCATATACAAAAACAGATATATGTAAACAGGCAGAATATGGCGCTGCGGTCGGGAACGCCTATATAAGACAACAAGTGTCGGGAGCAGTTGTTAGATCTGTTACTGCTGCTACAGTGGCAGGTTATCAAGATTTAAGTGAGTTTGAACGTGGTGCTATAGTCAACGCACGAGCGATGGGACACAGCATCTCCGAGGTAGCGATGAAGTGAGGATTTTCCTGTACGACCATTTCACAAGTGTACTGTGAATATCAGGAATCCTGTGAAAAGTCAAATCCCTGACAACGCTGCAGCTGGAAAAAGATCCTACGAGAACGGGGCCAAAGGCAACTGAAGAGAGTCATTCAACGTGACAGAGGTGCAATACCTCCGCAAATTGCTACAGATTTCAATAATTGGCCATCAACAAGTATCAGCGTGCGAACTATTCAACGAAACATCATCGATATGAGCTTTCGCAGCCAAAGGCCCTTGATGATTGCACGACACAAGGCTTTACGCCTCACCTGGGCCTGTCAACACCGACATGGGACTGTTGATGGCTGGAAACATGCGATGAAGTGGGGATTTTCCCGTACTACCATTTCACAAATGTACTGTGAATATCAGGAATCCGGTGAAACATCAAACCTCCGACAACGCTGCACAAGAACGGGACCAGCGACAACTGAAGAGAGTCATTCAACGTGAGAGAGGTACAATCCCTCCACAGATTGCTGCATATTTCAATGCTAGGCCATCAGCAAGTATCAGCGTGCGAGCTATTCGACGAAACATCATCGATATGAGTTTTCGCAGCCAAAGGCCCTTGATGACTGTACAACACAAAGCTTTACGCCTCGCCTGGGCTCGTCAACACCGACATTGGACTGTTGATGACTGGAAACATGCTGACTGGTCGGACCAGTCTCGTTTCAAATTATATCGGGCTAATTGACGTGTACGGATATGGAAACAACCTCACGAATCCATGGACCCTGCTTGTCAGGAGGGGACTGTTAAAGCTGGTGGAGGCTCTGTAATGTGTGGGGCGTGCGCAAATCGAGTAATATTGGACCCCTGATACGTCTAGATACGACTCTGACAGGTGAAACGTACGTAAGTACCCTGTCTAATCACCTGAATCCATTCACGTCCATTGTGCATTCCGACGGACATGCACAATTCCAGCAGGATAAAGCGACCATAACTGCTACAGAGTGGCTCCAGGAACACACTTTTGCTGGCCACCAAATTCCCCAGACATGAGAGCATATTGAGCATATCTGGGATACCTTGTAACGTGCTGTTCAGAAGAGATCTCCTCCCCCCTCTTACTCTCTCGGATTTATGGACAGCCCTGCAGGATTCACGGTGTCAGTTCCCTCCAGCACTGTTTCAGACATTAGTTGAGTCCATGCCACGTCGTGTTGCGGCACTTCTGCGTGCACTGCACGACATTAGGCAGGTGTACCAGTTTCTTTGGCTCTTCATTGCACAAGATGAGGAATGACGAGGACTTCACAACTTCTTATAAGATACAATGACTGCTGTTCTCCCGGTATCAGTTCAGAAGATAGATGTACGGAGATCTTAACCTTCTAGGCGTCATCCCAACATTCCTGCCATGGACAAATGAAAAGATTCCTTGGTTTTGTGCTGTGTCGCGCACCCCTACGAAAATCCTGAGAACTAGAGAATTACTCCTCGCTGTACTCCATTTATTGTTTGTGCGGGTGTTGCCAATGTCACTCGATAGTGAATGATAATATTTACAAACAGAGCGGATGAGCACCATTGCGCTGATGGATCTCCGCACCACAACGCAATTTCGGGGCGCCTATGCAGTCCAACGCGTTGAGCCGTGCTGCCCCACGCACAGTAGGCGCAACGCCGCATTGAGCGACAAGTGGGCCGTGGTGGTCGGCCATTGAGCACGTATGGGTGGCGGCGGGGGGCCGCCCGGCTATCAGTCCTCGCTACGCGACGTACCCAGCCAGGCGCCAGCGATATCCAGCACGTACGTCACCTCAGACAATCGAGACCTCCATTCCTGATTCGGAACTACACTTCTAAATCACGAAGAAGCACACGTTACATATAATTTTATTTCTGATCTCTATTACGAGTCTGTTTTGACCACTGGAAAATCGCTGAGGCAATAGCAGCATGGCTGGTGAATGTGCGGCCACAGAGAGTGTCTTTCATTGTTGGAAAAAGCTAAAAGTCACTAGGAGCCAGGTCAGGTGAGAAGGGAGCATGAGGAATCACTTCGAAGTTGTTATCAAGAAGAAACTGTTGCGTAACGTTAGCTCGATGTGCGGGTGCGTTGTCTTGGTGAAACAGCACACGCGCAGTCCTTCCCGGACGTTTTTGTTGCAGTGAAGGAAGGAATTTGTTCTTCAAAACATTTTCGTAGGATGCGCCTGTTACCGTAGTGCCCTTTGGAACGCAATGGGTAAGGATTACGCCCTCGCTGTCGCAGAACATGGACAACATAATTTTTTCAGCACTTGCGGTTACCCGAAGTTTTTTTGGTGGCGGTGAATCTGTGTACTTCCGTTGAGCTGACTGGCACTTTGTTTCTGGATTGAAAAATGGCATCCACGTACCATCCATTGTCACAACCGACGAAAATAAAGTCCCATTCATGCTGTCGTTGCGCGTCAACATTGCTTGGCAACATGCCACACGGGGCAGCCATGTGGTCGTCCGTCAGCATTCGTTGCACCCACCTGGATGACACTTTTCGCATTTTCAGGTCGTCATGCAGGATTGTGGGCACAGAACCCACAGAAATGCTAACTCTGGAGGCGATCTGTTCAACAGTCATTCGGCGATCCCCCAAAACAATTCTCTCCACTTTCTCGATCATGTCGTCAGACCGGCTTGTGCGAGCCCTAGGTTGTTTCGGTTTGTTGTCACATGATGTTCTGCCTTCATTAAACTATCGCACCCACGAACGCACTTTCGACACATCCATAACTCCATCAACACATGTCTCCTTCAACTGTTGATGAATTTCAATTGGTTTCACACCACGCAAATTCAGAAAACGAATGATTGCACGCTGTTCAAGTAAGGAAAACGTCGCCATTTTAAGTATTTAAGACAGTTCTCATTCTCGCCGCTGGCGGTAAAATTCCATCTGCCATACAGTGCTGCAATCTCTGGAACGTATTGACAGCGAATGCGGCCTCATTTTAAAACAATGCGCATGTTTCTATCTCTTTCCAGTCCGGAAAAAAAAATCGGAGGCCTTAGAACTTGAATGCACCTCGTATACCTGTTGTACACCTGCGAGGCCTCGATGTGGTTGTTCTTGCAGTTTACAAGCTCAGAATTTCGCTGTATGTGTAATACGTCAAAGCACCAATCAGTATATTTTAACCTCAATAATATGAAGTGTACTTAGGCCGTTTCTGTCCGTGACCTTGGAAATATATAGCAGATAGGCCGTACCAGACATTTCTTCTTCCGACCTGTCAGTTCGAGAGCGTTAGGATGTAACCATCCCTTTTTTGCGCGCGGCGTTTGGGAAAAAATTAGGTAGCGCATGCTGTCGCATACTTATCGATTTATATTCGCATCGTGACTATTGAGATGTCTCAGAAAGTTGCCATACTATTCCTCACCATGGCTCCAAACGTCGTCGAGGTATCCGGACCACTCCTTAGGTCCACAAGGTGCCAGATCCAGCACCTGTCTTTCGAAATGCTCCATGAAGAAATTGGCATTACGGTTGGAGGAAAGTACAGAAGTATTATTCAAGGGAAATGAACTTGACGGTAATATTATAGAAAACGAAAAAAGATTAAATAACGATGAGATGAGAGGCACTGTGTTAAGAAACTCACGTAGTGCTGAACCACGTAGGCGGACACAAGACATTTGGAGTGGACGACTTTCCCGCAGAATTATTGAGATCCTTGGGAGAAAAAGCCATGACAGAACTACCGAATCTGATATGCAGGATCTATACTCTCAGACGTCAAGAAAAACGCAATAATAGCAATTCCTAAGGCGTCAGTTGCTCATACATGGCAATATTACAGAACTATTGGTCTAATAAATCATGGTTTATGGGGAAGTATAGGAACACGCGAGGCAGTACTGATCCTATATTAAAAGAAAGATAAACTTAATATTCATATCTTTTGTCGATTTCGGGAAAACATTTTACGATGTTGGTTGGAAGACATACTGAAAATTTCAAGGTAGCAGGGGTAAAATACACGGACCGCATGGTTATTAACAACTTTTACAGAGAAGGGACTGTTGTCTAAATACATGGAAGGTAACAGTAGTGGAGAAGGGAGTGAGTGAGTGAGTGAATGAGTGAGTGTTGTAGTCCATCCCAGATGTTAATTAACTGTGTATTGTAAAAGATATCAAGGAGATATTTTGAAGGAAATAAAAGTTCAGAAGAAAGAGGCTTGTCGAAGATACTGTAATTCTGCCAATCGGGGCAAGAGACTTGGAAAAGCAGTTGAATGGAATGGATAATGTTACGAAAAGAGATTATGAGAGGAACATCAAAAAAATTAGATCAAGGGTAGTGGAGAATTAAACTAGTTAATGCAGAGGGATTTAGATTAGGAAATAAGCTAAAAGTAATGTATTAGTTTCGCTAGTTGGGCAGCGAAATAGCTGATGGCACCCAAATTGAAGATGACATGAAATGCAAAATTTATACAGCAAGGAAAACGTTTCTGAAAAGATAAGTTTTTTAACATCTATACTTAGTACGTAAATGTTTATACTTATATGTATAGGGTGTTTTGGGTACAAGTGTAGATACTTCCATTGGTTACTCAGGATGGTGCATTGAACAACATTACATTAGTATTTACGCTATTTGCACGCTAGTAATTAAAGCTATTACAAGTTGTACTTTTTTAGGTTGGGTAGTACCTCCAAGTACATGGTAAGAGCAAGCCATTAATGCGTATTTTCCCCTGATTAGCAGGTCAGGTCCTCAAGTGTGCATGTGTGGCTGAAAATGATAAGTCTATACCACTAGGCGTCGTGTACATAGTGGCCAGGTATGCTCACTCAGAAAACAACAGGCCTAAGTTTGTAATGTATTTCTGGGAAGACTTTTCGATGCAGACAGAAAACAACGAACACCCTGATATCTGAACATAGTGAAGCACCTCATATCGAAATATCTACACTTATACCCGTTACATCCTGTATTTCCTCCTGCTGTGGAGTGGACCCAAATAAAAAAAATGCGTGTGTTGGTAATATGATACGTAAGGAAATGTCTAAGGAACAGAAAAAAAGCTGGTCTGTATTTTCCAACAGAATAGGGAAGTCTTAATATTCATATGGTGATTGAATATAGTATTAATATAAGCTTTTCTAGCATGCATTGAGAATTACATTCAAACCACAGTGACACAGATTCATTTGAAGCAAATTCCCAAAGTCACCTTGATATGAGTACTACTTTTCATCCCCTTTCACGATAAGATTTCAGGGATTCTTAATATCGTAAGTTTTTGTTGGCTCTGCTGTGTAGTTGAGGTTGTACAGGTACTTCGAAACTAGAGGAAAGAGGTTCTGTTTTATGTCATCTGAGACCCGCAACACATTTCCCTGTCTCTTTCAACGCCTGGAATATCTGTCTGTATGATATGGATGGGTGGGTGACTGTTTTGGAAATGTATCCTGTAGCTCAGAGAAGTTTCCTTGCAATACAATCCTAAATATGCCTGTTCCATAGATGTCCTGTAACACAGCATACTACAAATACGGTCTTTTCCCACTTCTGCCTACTCTATTGGCTAGCCGAATGGTGCCATACACCTTCTTGCAAAAACGACGCTTCGTGTTCAACGGTTACTTGGAAGATTTTTAGTCACTTTGAAGCTGTCGTCCTGGATTGAGTATGCTGGTTACTCTGGAAAGTGACCAAGTCCGTTTGCTTTATGCAGGCTAGGATATCGTCATTTGTGAGTAAATCAGTGCTTCCGTGACGATATAGTAACTACTATTGCCTCTAGTGAGGCTTGCGTTTGCAATTTAGATAAATTCGCATATTATTACGTGCGACCTTATAGATTTGCTTTGTCCTTAGTTCGTTACCGACTAAGAGGGCTTAGTATCTTATTGGTTGCTAAGTAAGATATGTAATGTCTCGATACGACTGATCAAGGACAGTATTTTCGCGGAATGTTCATTTCTCGTGGAGTGCAATATGAGTGAATTTGTTTTGATGGAGTGGATTTTTATTTATTTATTTATATTTTTTTTTTTTGAATACATCCTGAGAAATGGTTTTCCATACCGCCCCCTTTCAGTTCAAATTTCCACTTATTATTCTTTTATCTAATCGCCTTCAATGATTTTCCCTCGTTATATTTAAGTATTCTTTTGGTTTCTTGTTGCCATATTATACGTCCTGTAGTGAGCTCATCTTTTATGTGGAGTTGTCCACAATGTATTTTCGAATCTGGGTTTTACAGTTAAAGACCCTACTATGACAGAGCGGCACAACTCACTGAGTGTTACGCATACTTACATGATGCACACAATTGTAGAAAACCGATTGTACTCACATTAATGTGTTTCGCTTTGCAGAAGGTCTGTATCCTTCTCTTGTGTATCCGCAGGCTCTCTCTTTAATTGCGTGGTACTAATTTAACCGAGTGTAACGAAACCTTACACGCATGGTAATAATTCCCTGTCTCACATTTTACGCAAATAATCACGTTTTGTTAGGTGTGAGGAACTTAGTGTTTCTCCTTCATTTGTGCGACTGATTATTCGGGATGAATCGACCCAACTCCTTTTATTAACTTTCAGGACATCAAGTCCCACAATTCTTGCGGATTGTTTAATTAATTATATAAGTACTTTCTTGTGTAAGCGATCTTAGTGAATTTATGTTTGTTGGTGATGTGATGCATCTTTTCAATGTGGAGAGGGAATTCTCTGTGATAAATTTTCCACAGCTGCAATCGATTCCTAACTGACTCACGTTTTTCATGCTCTCTATTCTTATTAATACTGCCGTATGTGTTAAGTGATTGAGAAATTATATTCCCCAAGAACCTTTCTGATAGTATGGGGATCTTAGTATGAGAAATGAATTCGTAGAGAAGTTGTTGCTACTGTATGGTCGTGCAGAATCCCAATCTTTCTGCCAATTGTGGACTTAATGTCTTTATTAGCAAATTAACTATGGCTGAATCTTTCATTTAAAGTTGAGGAGTAAACCATTTTATCGCGGTTTCCTGAGTAAGCTCGTTAATCAAACAAAATTCGTTAAATGCGTAGAAAGGAGTAGTTCCCTCCGTATGGTAGTTGAACGTTACGAAGAGCAGCAGCCCAAGTTTGCGAACTCCAGATTACGATAAAGCAGTACTATAAAACAGGAAACTTTATCTCATTCAAAGTCACTAATTTTTATGTAATTTTTATGGCGCCTAGGTATATTCTTCCTCAAATACACAATGTGTTGTATATACTCTCTAAACGTTGTTTACGTCACTCATTTACGTTTCCTCGGATGAGCTTGCTGCCGATGAGGATTATCTGCCAGTCACTGCAATAATTCTGGTAATTTGGATCCCCTCTTCCGTTTTGAATTTATTTCCTACTGATGATACTATACTGTGTACTACTGCGTCGACCACGATCATGCTAAAAGATTCTTTTTAGCACAGTGTCCTGTGAAGACAGCAATTTTAACTTAATTATTAACTAACTTCTGCTACTGCCATATTCAGATTTTGGAAAAACGCAGGGTGAATCGGAAAATTAATAAGAAACTGCATCACGTATGCAGTAGAAGAGACCGAATGTATGTGTGTAACAGGTTATTTTAACATATGACATAATGCTAATTTTTAATTTTCACTGTTTTGTATTGTAATGGTGTTACGGTAATCACACACTTGTTCTTAACCATCTGCTAAGGAGAATCATGTGACCTCAGCACCAAAGCCACCTAGCGGTGGTAACTACATTGCGCAACAGTAGTAAAGGATCACTTTTTAGAAACCTAGTATTTGTCTCCTATTGCGACGCAGAAGTCGCAAATTTTTCGCAAAAGTGCCTACAATTTCGTTCTGTAATGGGGCAAAAGCGTGGTGCCGTGTGACATCAGCCTCAGGTTCATGACGCTTGAAACAGAAATGTGTTGTGACATAGCAGAATATGGCTACGGTTCAGGTCATGTGAGACGTAAGGTGAGTTAATTGTATCACAGTGGTACCATATTTCACCACATTTCTGCTCTACGCTACACTGAATGTGTCACATCTTGGGAAGATCATCTCATTCCCTCTTACCCACATTTCACCCCCTCAGTTGAAGGCTCTGCGAAAGAATAGCGATGTCGAGCGTTGAAATCACTTCGCTTTTTATGGGTCGCGGACGAAAACATTTTAGACACTCCGCTGCTTGGTACCACCACGAAAAGGTCTCAGAAGGTAGCTGAAAGGGATTCAGTGAAGCCACCACTTCCCTTGGGGCGATGATTCCCACCACTTCGCTCTTGAAAACGACAGTTCGCAGTTCGATGAGCAACAGGACGATGCTCTTAAGCTTTGACACTGCTGATACCTCTCGGGTGACAGTCCTTCTCTATGGACATCGTGGGCAGCAATCTCATTGATATGATATTACCCATTTGGAGTGTAGCGTGACATCAAGATTTACTTTGACATGCACGGTGGTATCACTACGGACCGTTCAAATCCTTTGGACGAAATTTGAACGTGATCCGAAGCAGCAAAGAGTACTTATGTTTCTTCAACCCTCCCGTTTGCCGCCCTTCTGTGGTGTGTGCACGAGGGGGAGGGGTGGGGAGGAGGTGTCCTGCCCTCCTGTGGCGTGGATATGGGAGAGGCGAAGAGGGGGGGACGGTGTGACGTTGAAATACATGTGAATGAAGCGACAGAGAGCTCCTATAAGAGCCTTCAGTTCGGCAACGGCATTGGTGCCACCTGTGGACCCTTGCTGGTCAATTTAACCGTCCAGAGACATCTGTCACCCGATCTCCACTCGCCAGCTGTGTAGGCAACCCTTTTGACGCCCCGCATTGGCTGCTCCTTTCACTCTGACAGACAGGAAATAACACGGTCAAGATAACTTTCCTTGCATTTCAACGGACAAAACTAAATCAAATGGAGCACAGCAATCAGTCGTCCTTTTCTTTCAGGCTCTGTTAGGCATTTCTAGTTTTGGGCTAGTGCCTAGCCATTACCAATGCATTATTTTGTGGAATCAATGCATGTCCTAGTACGTCAGTTTCCTGTTGTTCGGCCTTCTGTATTGAACGAACTCTGACAAGCCCGAGCAACAGGAGACTGAGGTAGTAGGACATGCATTGATTCGAAGAAATAGTGCACTGGTAATGGCTAGACACTAGCCGAAATCTCGATTTGCCTAGTAAAACCTGAAAGAAAATGGCGACTGAGTATCGTGCTGTATCATTTGAAGGTCATATCACAGTCGCTGAGTGCACCCACATTCCTAATGGAAGGTAACCTGCTGAAGACTACAGCTCGTAAAAGCAATTGAAAGAATGAAATTCATCAAACGTAGTATTCCTGTGGGGTTGATTCGGTTGATTCCAAAGTATTCTCGTGTGTATAACAAGTTAAACACGCATATAGCGAAGTGTGTTTTGTGTAATTGCAGGCAACGTGAAGATGTTCTGAGAAAGAACGTAGTCCTAGCAAAATAACTGTGTAATAATACAGTTAAGGTAGTTTCCACAAGTCATTAAAATTAATGTCAGGTCTGGTGCTCAACAGGGGCAAGTTTCTTTGGATTTCATTGTATTTGCCGAAGGACTTGGCCAACCACGGCGTGCAAGGCCGCACACGTGCCGGATGTGTAGGCCAAGTGTTCCTGAGTCTCGTGCCTGTCGTGCCTTTGTTTGGTCCTTCTCGAAAGTTAAGTATGGCATTTCATTTACTATCGCAGTGTGACATTTTTCGGTCGGCACAGTTCTCTTCACTTCGGCAGAATCGTGGTGTCAACGCTGTTTACTCTTCGCTGTTTTCTCATGGCATGAAGGACATTCACAGGTTCAGTGGATATCTACACAAAAAGAGGCAGTCTAGCGATATATAGTCACAAGCCTTTGAAAATGAATGGGAATGACAGAAGAGACGGATCCGAATTCCCAGTATTTATTATGCAGTTGCATAATAGAGGGGTAGTAGGAATTTGTTATGAAACGAAATTACAGTACCACGGAGAAAGGATTTAATGATTTAGTTGACAGTGAAAGAGCAAAAAATTACGATGATCGGTAGGCGGAATTCATTGTTCTGTAGGTCTTAAGCTAAATCTGCTGGCATGGTACGACCGAAAAATTTCTGAAGTCATACTACTGTCAGCTGCAACAGTTTTCGAAGGAACTGAACGAAGGGTATGGTGCATTTATACATTACTGCAAAGTAAGTTTGTTAAGTCAAATAACATGCCTGGAAAGGTTTTCGATTACAAACCCGCAACTGCTGAATTTCTGGAGGACAAAGGAAAGTAGGAACCAAAATTAGAACATCTGGAATGGACTGCAGGCCTCTCGTTTTAAGTGTACTTCATTGCACACTGCCCACAGTAAAACATTGCAAAGTGAGAAATAACTTACTCCTCGTTTGATGGGCACGCGTTTAAAAAGAAACCTGCATTGTGAAAAGGACAAATTCTGACAAACATAGTCCACTTCCAAAGACTCACTGTCGTTGAAGGATATGTGAGGTTTTAAGAATTCGGTGTGGTATTGAAAGTATTACAAGGATAGTTTTCTAAACGTTTTAAGGACACCGTCAATATTACATTTGTTTTCCGAGCTGTTTTCGAGACTGTTTGCTGTTTGCATTGTGAAAGGGACAAATTCTGACAAACATAGTCCACTTCCAAAGACTCACTGTCATTGAAGAATATGTGAGGTTTTAAGAATCCAGTGTGGTATTGAAAGTATTACAAGGATAGTTTTCTAAACGTTTTAAGGACACCGTCAATATTACATTTGTTTTCCGAGCTGTTTTCGAGACTGTTTGCTGTTTGAGTCGAAAGCGCCCCTTTGCATGTGCAGATATAACTGATTAATCTCCAACGTAGTTCCTGTTCTAAAGACTACTCTCCAGGACCTCTAAATTATTGAACTCAAGTAGAGTTTCCAGTTCTCCATAATGAGGTTGCAGATGTGCTACAATATTTCGGTTGTGAAAGACCTTATCTCGATTATGAAACTAAACAAGTGACGGTTACGTGAAACTGGCTGCGCCTGCCGATATACAGACTGTTAGTACCAGATGAAAATTATATCATGTCTTTAGAGCTCCATAAATAACTGACTAATACTGAAAATTTATTTCGTTTGCGATCTATGCTGATGAGAAATATGAAATATAAAACCAAATCGTATGCAGTGCGACTGTATCGCCATCTAAATATATCGCCATCTAAATACGGTTCCCAGTTTCCCTCTCTCCTCACGCCCCCCCCCCCGCCCTCCCACCCTACTCCCTCGAGCTCAGAAAGTGTGGCGTGAGAGTAGGGGACACAGGCGACACCACTGAGCGCTATTGTATGCGAGACAGGGAGCCAGAATTCTTGGCCACCTTGGTATAGGACATGAAGAGCCACGATTCAAACTGTTACCAAAGTTAAGGACAATTTTGTACCGTAACTGTTAATAAATATTATTAGCATATTTTGATGCCACATTTCTATTCTACTGTCGCTCTGTCAGGCAAGTGTTAATTAGATTTTGAGTGACATGCACGAACTAAAATAGAAGTATGCTTTCTGCTACTATGGATGTTTGGGATGAATTGATGATAACATTCAGTTAAAACAATGAACCATACAGATCACGGACAACAACTTCTAAGCCAACAAAAAGAAAAAAAAGAGCTAAAAGTCCATTCGTCCATCGAACTATTTGCAAAAATAGAACATTAGAATTATCACGTCAACGCTATTTACGATGTAATAAAACATTACTGGGTAGTATGTTGAATAACAATAGTCATTGAATACTTCCTAATATCGCTTCGGACTTCCTTTTGCCGGCCGCGGTGGTCTAGCGGTTCTAAGCGCTCAGTCCGGAACCGCGGGACTGCTACGGTCGCAGGTTCGAATCCTGCCTCGGGCATGGATGTGTGTGATGTCCTTAGGTTAGTTAGGTTTAAGTAGTTCTAAGTTCTAGGGGACTGATGACCACAGATGTTAAGTCCCATAGTGCTCAGAGCCATTTGAACCATTTGAACTTCCTTTTGCCCGACGTAGTGCGGCAACTCGACGTGTCATGGACTGAACAAGTCGTTGGAGGTCCCATACAGAAATATTGTGCCATGCGCCTCTATAGCCGTCCATAGTTGCGAAAGTGTTAACTATACAGGATGTCGTGCAGGAACTGACCTCTAGATTATGTCCCATAAGTGCTCGACGGAATTCATGTCGAGAGATCGGGCATTTCCAGAATGTTTGTCAAATATATCGCAAACAATTATGGCCGGAGACATGTCGCACTGTCATCCACAAAATTCCATCGTTGTTTAGGAACATAAGGCCCATGAATGGCTGCAAATGGTCTCCAAGTAGCCGAACATAACCATCTACAGTCTACGATCGGTTCAGTCGGACCAGGAGACCAAGTCCACTCCCTGTAAACACAGTTGGTCGTATTATGGAACCACAACCAGTTGCACAGTGCCTTATTGACAAGTTGGGTCCATGACTTCGTGGAGTCTGCACCGTACACGAGCCCTACCATCAGCTTTTACCAACAGAAATTGGGACTCATCTGACCAGCCTACGGGTTTACAGGCGTCTAGAGTCCAACAGAAATGGTCACCAGCTCTGGAGAGAAGCTGCAAGCGATGTCGTGCTGTTAGCAAAGGCATTCTCGTCGGTAGCCTGCTGTCATAGGCCATTAACGCCAGATTTCGCCGCACTGTCTTAGTGTACACGTTCGTCTGACGTCCCACAAGTATTTTTGCTGTTATTTCACGCAGTGTTGCTTGATTGATAGCACTGACAACTCTACGCAAAGGGCCGCTGCTATCGGTCGTTAAATGAAGGCCGTCGGACACTGCTTTGAGAGGTAGTGCCTGAAATGTGGTATTCTCGGAACACTCTTGACAGAGTGCATCTCGGAATACTGAATTCGCCAACGATTTCCGAAATGAAATGTCCCAAGCGTATAGCTTCGGCGTTCAAAGTTTGTCAATTCCCGTCTTGCAGCGATAATCACGTCTGAAACCTTTCAACATGAATCGTCTAAGTACAAATGACAGGTCCGTCAATACACTGCACTTCTATAGCTTGTGTACGCGATACTATCGCCATCTGTATATCTGCATATCAATGGAGGGCGCCCGGTTAGTCGCCCGGTCTATCGCGCTGCTTCCCGAGCGGGAAGGCGTGCCGGTCTCCGGCTTGAATCCACCCGGCGGATTAGTGTCGAGGTCCGGAGTGCCGGCCAGCCTGTGGATAGTTTTTAAAGCAGTTTTCCATTTAGATTGGCGAATGCGGGCTGGTTCCCCTTATTCCGCCTTAGTTACACTTTGTCGGCGATTGCTGCGCCACATACGCGTACACCATAATTACTCTACCGAGCGAGGTGGCGCAGTGGTTAGCACACTGGACTCGCATTCGGGAGGACGACGGTTCAATCCCGTCTCCGGCCATCCTGATTTAGGTTTTCCGTGATTTCCCTAAATCGTTTCAGGCAAATGCCTGGATGGTTCCTTTGAAAGGGCACGGCCGATTTCCCTCCCAATCCTTCCCTAACCCGAGCTTGCGCTCCGTCTCTAATGACCTCGTTGTCGACGGGACGTTAAACACTAACTACCACCACCACCACCATAATTACTCTACCACGCAAACATTTGCGGTACACTCGTCTGGTATGAGACAGTCCCGGGGAGGGGTCACTGTGGGCCGAGCCGCACAATACCCTGGGTGGGGCGGCGGTGGGGTGGGTGGACTGCTGTGGCCTGTTGTGAACCACTGGGGGTTACGGCGGAACGAAGCCTCTACGTCGTTCCTAGGTCCCCGGTTCAATTCACAATAGACGCACACAATATACAATACACACTATCCCATGACTGCTGTCAGCTCGGTGTATGCTCACGTGGTGTCACATGTTTGATTGTTACCAGCGGTGCGTTGCGCCTTTGGCTACGGGGCTGCCCGACCCGCCCCTCCCCGCACCTACACTCTCTCGACATGCGTGCTGTACTGCAGGGCCCTAGCCAGCCGGGCAGAAGGCGCGTCGGCCGCGGGCAGTTATGCAGAGGTCGGTTAATTAATGCGTGCAGACTGCGAACCTTTCCGGCCCACTGGGTGGCTGCTGCCGCTGCGTCAACAGACCGGGGCGCCGCCCGCGGCGCCGGCCGCCAAGATCCGATTCCCAAATGCCTCATTGGCCGCCATTTTTCACGGCTCTAAATTAGCTGGCGCACTGTTTCATGCAGGGCAGGGGCGGAGGGCAAAAACAAAAAGCCAGCGCAAAAAAAAAAAAAAAAGAGAGGAGGAAGAGGTCGTCGATGGCCTCGATTTGCGGGTTTCTGAACGCGTGCGTTACTGGCCGCAGGTGCATCGTTAAGCGGATATACTGCGGCCGAGGGTGGCCGGCTGAAATTAAATCATCCCCGCCTGGGTTTACAAACGTGCTCCTGTTCTGATTACACGGTGCCATTTAGGAGATATGAATCTTGTCGGCAAGAGATTACTAATGCAGGAAACTCTCTAGGTCCACTTAAATTATTCGGCAGTAGTCTCATTACTCGCGTAACTGAAACATATGCAACGAACGTACTTCAGCAGTAGAAAACGTCAACAAATCTTGATTATTCAGCCACGTAATATCGGTTGCTATCCGCGATACTTGCGAATTTCCTGGCAGTTTTTAGCGATTCCCCATGATTGAGTGTGTGAGCTAGTCGGACGCTCCAACACAGTCTTGATGGATCTAATATGTTACCTACAGTTTGTAATAAGTTTTTACAGCGAATGGCTTAAGGCAACAACTTCTCTTGCCGAAAAATCGATCTAAACGAATAATTTCATGAAACCCAACACCTGGAAAGAATATCGCCTCGACTGTCGCTTCGAAAATGTTAGAGTTCTACTTCAAATTCAGGTTAAAACTCAAACATAATGGCAAATATTGTTTTGATCCTCAACGTTTTTCCGTTGTATGTTACTGAAATTTGAAGTAAAAATCTGACATTTTCGAAGCTGCAGTCGAGGCGATATTCTTTCCAGACGTTGGATGTCATGAAATTATTCGTTTTGTTCGATTTTTCGGGAAGAGAAATTTAAGAACACCTACGCCGTTCCATCTGTCAGGTTACCGTATTAAATCTACCACCGACGACCAGCTTCTCAACTACACCTATTTCTCACGCGAAACAACAGAACAAACGCCGTTTCCATGTGTGCAAATCTTAAGGACGAAAGTAACTTTCATACGATCTGTCACAAGTAATAATACATACAAAGAACTGCCGCGATACAATGCAGAAGGCAACTGAAAGAAATACACTATGAGACGAACAGGAAAGACACTTATCTTCGAATAAAATAATTAGAATGGTCACCGAAATTTGTGATGGTCTCCTGAACAACAGAAAAAGCAGCACATAGTTTTTACGAGGGTGATCAAATGAAAACCTTAAATATTTTTTTAAATATTATTTATTGTGCAGAAGTGGTACAAAGCTGTATCACTTTTCAACATAATCTCTCCCACTCTCAATGCAAGTCCTCCAGCGCTTACAAAGTGCATAAATTCCTTTAGAAAAAAGTTCTTTCGGTAGTCCGCGCAACCACTCATGCACCGCGTGGCGTAGTCCAAACATATGGAAATCCATTTGGTGCAAGGTCTGCTGAGTATGGTGGATGAGGAAGACACTCAAAATGCAGGTCTGTGATTGTTGCAACTGTTGTACGGGCAGTGTGGGGCCTTGCATTGTCATGTTGCAAAAGGACACCTGCTGACAGTAATCCACATCGCTTTGATTTGATTGAAGGCCGCAGATGATTTTTTAGGAGATATGTGTGTGATGCAGTGGTGACAGTGGTCCCTCTAGGCATGTAATGCTCCAAAATGACACCTTTTTCGTCCCAAAAGAGAGTCAGCATAACCTTCCCTGCTGATGGTTCTGTTCGAAACTTGTTTGGTTTTGGTGATGAGGAATGGCGGCATTCCTTGCTCGCTTTCTTCGTTTCCTGTTGGTGGATGTAAACCCAGGTTTCGTCCCCTGTAACGATTCTTGCAAGGAAGCCATTACCTTCTCGTTCAAAGCGCCGAAGAAGTTTTTCACATGCATCAACACGTCATTGTCTCATTTCAGGAGTCAGCTGCTGTGGCACCCATCTTGCAGACACTTTGTGAAACTGGAGCACATCGTGCACAATGTGGTGTGCTGACCCATGACTAATCTGTAAACATGCTTGAATGTCATTTAGTGTCACTCGGCGGTTTTCCTTCACTATGGCTTCAACTGCTGCAATGATCTGTGGAGTCACAACTCTTTGTGCCTAACCTGTGACTTCCACTGAAGTCACACCATTTGCGAACTTCCTGTTGCTGTGACAGACATGCATCGCCGTACTGAACCTTCATTCGTCGATGATTTTCAATAGTTTTCACACCTTAACTACGCAAAAACCGAATAATAGAACGCTGTTCTTCCCTGATGCAAGTCGCAAGTGGGGCGGCCATCTTTATACTGATACTGCGACGGTATGTGTGCATCTGCACTATGCTGCCACCTACTGGCCATTCTGCACGCTGTTTGTAGCACGCTTACCAGCTTGCAGGATAACGGCGCGAAATTTCGATTTGTTATTACACATTTAAAGTTTTCATTTGAATCACCCTCATAATAGGGTATGTGATCACCATGGACGGCAATGTATGCTCCGCTACGTGTCTCCATGCTAGCCAGAAAGTTGGTAGGAAATTCTTGTGGTAGGGAGTTAAAGTACTCCACCAGCGCGGTTGGCAACTGCTGATGATCGTTGGTGCTCGTGAACGTGGTGCAGTACGTCCCCCCAGCGCATCCCACAAGTGCACGATGTGGAATGGGGTGACCTCCTTCACCTTCACAGTTCGATGCGGTCACGCATTGTCATCCATAAAAATCAAGCGCGGGCCGAATGAATCACTGAAAAAACACGCATGGGATAGGTGTACGGTGTCACAGTTACGTTGACCGGTGCATATATGGTGATTACGATCCCACCTCTCGCCTCATCTGGGTACTTTCAGCACTGTTGAACATGATCGTTTCTGTGTGTCCATCCTTCCGATTGGAGAATTGCAGGACTTCGGCTGTTCACTTTCGTGATAAAATGAAATACCTACAGCCGTCCTTATGATGTTATTTATTATGTGGCTACCAGGCTCGGTGCTTCAGTATACCCTCTTCAGGCCTTAACTGACGCTGATGGGGTTAATTAATTCCAGCCATACAGGGTGAAAAGTATTTAAACAGACAAACTCTGGGAGGTTGTAGGGGACATCAAAACAAATATTTTTTCCTAATGTCATTTTTTCCTATGAGGAATTTTAAACCGGTGGAGGCCGTGTTGGGCTCTTCTGTTGTTAGAGGACGTATTACGATCTTCAGTTGTTAGAGTACGTATTGCGCTCATCAGTTGTAGTCAACTGCTGTTCACCAGTGTAGTAGTGCATTGCCTCTGTTTACTAATGGAGCGATACACCTGGAGTGAGTACACTGATGTGGTTGGTGCGTACTTCGTAGCGCACCACAACGGACGAGCTGCACAGCGGGTTTATCAACAACAATATCCTAATCGCCGTATCCCGCATCATACGACCTTTGCTGCTGTGTACCAACGTCTGCGTGAGACCGGGTCATTTAGCAGATTACCTGCACAGCGACACCGTCACACGGTAACAACGCTGTAGTTTGAGGAAGCTGTCTTGCAGCATGTGGAGCGGGATCCTTCAATCAGCACTCGTGCAATTGCACGTAACATGCGGACGAATCAGACGAATGTAAGAACAGTACTTCGAGAGCAATTGTTACGTCCATTTCACTGACAGGGTGTCCACAACCTCTAACCAGTTGATTATCCACCCAGACCACAGTTTTCCCAGTGGTATCTGGAACAGTGTGAAATGCATCCTACATTTCCATCCTCTGTGTTGTTTAAAGATGAAGCAACGTTCAGGCGTGATGGAGTCTTCAACATGCACAATTCGCATGTTTGGAGTGAGGATAAACCACATGCGCCGGCCGGTGTGGCCGTGCGGTTAAAGGCGCTTCAGTCTGGAACCGCGTGACCGCTACGGTCGCAGGTTCGAATCCTGCCTCGGGCATGGATGTGTGTGATGTCCTTAGGTTAGTTAGGTTTAATTAGTTCTAAGTTCTAGGCGACTAATGACCTCAGAAGTTAAGTCGCATAGTGCTCAGAGACATTTGAACCATTTTTTTGATAAACCACATGCCACAGTTACTAGCGCTCATCAAGTGCGGTTCTTCGTTAATCTGTTGGTCGGTGTTGTTGGGGACTGTTTAATTGGGCCGTATCTGCTACCTAGGCCATTAAATAGGAGCCACTATTACAATTTTCTCGCCAGAGCATTGCCAGAATTGCTGGGAGACGTCCCATTCCCTACAAGAGAACGCATGTGGTTCCAACATGACGGTGCGCCGGCACATTTCAGTCGTCGTGTGCGTCGATTCCTGGACCGACGGTTCCCAGAAACGTGGATTGGCAGAGATGGTCCTGTATCACGGCCTGCTCCATCCCCAGGTATGTCCCCTCTGGACTTTTTTGTGTGGGGGGAGATGCGCAACCTGGTTTACGCAACTCCTGTTGCATCAGAAGAGGATCTGGTTGCCCGGGTAGTAGCAGCAGCAGGAACAATTCAGGATACTCCTGGGGTTCTTGCCCGTGTCAGACAGAATATGATCCGACCGTGTAACCTTTGTTTACGTGTCAATGCAGGAATTTTTGAAAATCTACTGTAATTGAAATTTGGTTGTGTTAATATGTTGTCTCTTGGTCATAACAAAAATGGAAAAGTGTTTGTTGGTTTAATTAATCTGTCGCTGGAGTAATCTTCCTCTACCGGTTTGAATACTCCTCATAGGCAAAAATGACAGCAGGGAAAAATATTTGTTTTGATGTCCCCTACAATCTCCCAGAGTTTGTCGGTTTAAATACTTTTCATCCAGTACAAACGATTCATCAGTGGCCACCATCTATGAACTGCTTTTCGCAGACTACCTGTAACAGCGATGTTGTGTCTCCAACCGTCGGTTACCAACTTACTTAGTAGTTGATGGTTGGAGACACAACATCGTTGTTACGGGTAGTTTGCGAAAACCAGTTCATAGATGTTAGCCACTGATGAATCGTGTATACGATTGGAATTCACCCTCTCAGCGTCAGTTAAGGCATGAAGATGGTGTACTGACGCACCGAAACTGGTAGCCGTATAATAAATAATATCTTAAGGACGGCTGTAAAAGTTCCACTTTATTACATGATCGTTTTGGTGATCCAGTTGCTATGGTGTGAGGAGGCATAATATTGCATTGACATGCTGACGTCCAAATCTTTCAACACTGTACGCTCATTGATCAACCTTATTGTGATACTGAACTTTTCACCATGTGCGTCATTTCAAGGGTGCCTTCAGGCCTGGCCCCATTTTTAAGTATGATAATGCGTGACCGCAGATGGAAGACTCTTGGAACCGGAGAATGTTCAGTGAGTAGACTGGACTAACGTTTTCTCAGGTTTATGGAAGGAAGGAAATAACGAAGAAGATCCGACTGCATCTGCAAAAGATGTTGCGGAACAAGTGTACGGATAGTTACCCGGAAATAGCAAATCCTCAGAAAACATCACTCATCAATTTCTATACCGATCAAAATAAAGTATCAGTGCAATCAATAGTACGTGTGGATAACCAAAACCTTATTTATGTTACTGAAACTAAATTTCTTGGTATTCTTACTCAAGATTATATTAAATTGAGCTCTCATATCGCTTCAGACTCGTCACCAAATTCACACTGAATATAACATTAGTTAACCATTAACAAATATAAACACGCAATTGCACCTGTTTAAATCAAACACACACCATATGATCAGGCGAACGATTAATGCCAGGCGACGCTCCGGCTAGCTCTTCTTCTCAACGTGCACTGCGTGGCGAGAAAAGCCAAACACCACTCCTCGTACCGGAACCCAAACCTTTCCGCCGTCTCCGGCCGCAGCAGTACAGTAATACCATGCGCAATAAGCATGCGCACCAAGTAAGGGCCAGTCTCCCGACCCTGTTGTAACAACAACCGACGGACCACACAGAGTTGCTGCCTCGACGCTGCAGACTTACACAGCCGAACCCTCGATGAACAACTGACTCGCGGCAGGCTAAAGCGAAATCGATGGCAGACACTACATGAAAGGGGTACTGGCGCCAGCCGCGCGACATATCATAATTACATCTGAATCTAATGGTGGCTTAGGACGTACACATCTTACCTAAGGTTTTCAGCATGTACAATCTTATTTGAAATTGGTTGAGTATACATTTCTGAGTAGATCCCGCGGGCGTACATAGAATATGTCCAGAAAAGAGAAATTCTGACGTCTGTCGCATTCGGGCAATGAAAGAACTCATTAGCGACAGCATGCCTTGCGGAATTTTGGTATTCGAGACAAAGTCGTAGTTTGCACAGAAAGACGTCCTAAATCGCATTTATGTAAAGATATTTCGATACGTTCCAGCTTTCTAAATTTCACGAATACAGAACTAATACATTTTATACAGTTCAGTTCAAAACAAGTGATCCTGACAAGAACTAAGCACTGAATCTCCTCGACTGGATATCCCAATCCCGATTCGAGTACTAAACCGCGCGAAGTCACTCTCTTCTGATCTGCAGAATCACAATATGATCAAAATAATCCCCCGTTTCCTGCCTTGCACCAATTCCATTCTAAGAATACTTTGCACAAAGTTATTAAATAATACACTGCAGGAAATCATACCAAAAGAAATCATTTCCCTCTTTAAGTACCTGAATTACTGGAATTCTTTTTTAAATACGAAAGTACCATGAACTTGCTTCTTTACAATGCACAATTTGCCCTATGTACGTGGCTCAGAAGCAACACTTGCCGAGATTCCCACACTCCCATACACTGCATTATATAACAGTTACAAGGATTCACAAGTCACGAAGTCCCTCATTCACTCAAGAAATAAAACAAATGATACTGGCCCTATTTAATACAAAACATGTTAGTAGAAAATAAAGTTGTTACATAACTTTAAGTTGTTTTTCTAAATAAGTGTTTAGCTATTTTGTCAGAAAGCTAGATACGTCATCAAACTCCTTTGCAGATTATCACCTAACAGATATGAACTAGTCAGGAACTTACTTATTCAGTAAAGGTCTAAATTCCCTGTTTTGTAGAATTTTGAGTATTTCAAAAACTACTATGGATGAGAAGCTGAAATTCACGTCGTCGGTAGGAATTACCATTACAAACTGCAGTATACGGTTTCATCCTATTAAGTGTTTAATAAAGATGGAATTTCACTTATAATAATGGTCGCAGTACCTCTACTTCGTCGCTTATGATACAGCGACGCTGCTCAATTCGAGCTGTTAGCAGGCTCGTGCGAGAGCAGCTACCACGGAGAAGCAGTGACGTTGCCAGATATATAGCTGATTACGTCTGACTTTATAAGGGGGATGTACAGTACACTGGCACGTCACAACGCTAACCACTAGAGTATGAGCTGCGGACTGCATACTAATCGTGATTGCTTCTATTGAGACTGCTTGCCAGATTAAACTCTGTCTGCCATGAATTTCACCCGCCTGGAGCTTTCAAATCAGCGTACATTCCGATACGAAGGGGCAATTCCGTCTAGAATACTCCTATTAACGACAATCTCTTTTTATCGTAATGCTGATGTGTATTCTACATAACACAGTTTTGTATCGTCAGACAATCAAATAAAAACAAATCGTCGTTCGCCATCGCACAGTGTCCCGTGTGGACGACATAGTACTAATCATCCGTGGCGTAGAGAAGCACCAGAGAGAGTTGAAAACAAATAAGTCGCCAGCTCCGGATAGAATCCTAAGTCGGTTTTACAGAGACTACTCTACGGCATTAGTACCTTTCTTAGCTTGCGTGTACCACGAATCTCTTGCCCAGCGCAAAGTCCCAAGAGACTGAAAAAAAAAAGAAAGATGACTCCTGTATATAAGAAGAGCAAAAGGACGGATTCTTAAAATTACAGACCGATATCCTTAACATCGGTTTACTGCAGAATTCTAGAACATATTCTGAGTCCGATTATAATAAACTTGCTAGAGACCGAATCAGCACGGGTTTAGAAAGCATCCTTCGTGTGAAACTCAGCTTGCCCTTTTCTCACATAATGTACTGCGATCTATGGACTAAGCGCAAGAGGCACATTCCATATTTCTAGATTTCCGTAAAGCATTTAACACGATAACCCACTGCAGACTTAACGAAGGTACGAACATAGGGAATAGGTTCCCAGTTATCTGAATGTCTCGAACAGTTCTTAAGTAACACAATACAGTACG
This sequence comes from Schistocerca nitens, assembly GCF_023898315.1. Classification (NCBI taxonomy): domain Eukaryota; kingdom Metazoa; phylum Arthropoda; class Insecta; order Orthoptera; family Acrididae; genus Schistocerca; species Schistocerca nitens. Next base: position 276,534,679 of record NC_064618.1, on the reverse strand, counting down.
TTGTCACCGACGGCAGGTTTCGTCAGAGACAAGGGTACCGTAAAGGAGTGTCCCAAGGATTTGTAATAGGACTGTTTTTATTTTCTGTCTACATAAATGATCTAGGAAGCAGAGTGTGTAACAGTCTGCGGATTTTTGCTGACGACACTCTGTTCTACGGGAAGCGTCAAAGTTGAGTGACCGCAGGAGGACACAAGACTACTTGGATAAAATTGCTACATGGTGTCCTGAATGACAGCTAGCTCTAAATGCAGAAAATTTTAAGCTGACGCGGATGAGTAGGAAAAACAAACCCGTAATGTTTGTATACAGCATAGTGTGGTTCAAATGGCTCTGAGCACTGTTGTTGTTGTTGTGGTCTTCAGTCCTGAGACTGCTTTGATGCAGCTCTCCATGCTACTCTATCCTGAGCTAGCTTCTTCATCTCCCAGTACCTACTGCAACCTACATCCTTCTGAATCTGCTTAGTGTATTCATCTCTTGGTCTCCCTCTACGATTTTTACCCTCCACGCTGCCCTCCAATGCTAAATTTGTGATCCCTTGATGCCTCAAAACATGTCCTACCAACCGATCCCTTCTTCTAGTCAAGTTGTGCCACAAACTTCTCTTCTCCCCAATCCTATTCAATACCTCCTCATTAGTTACGTGATCTACCCACCTTATCTTCAGCATTCTTCTGTAGCACCACATTTCGAAAGCTTCTATTCTCTTCTTGTCCAAACTGGTTATCGTCCATGTTTCACTTCCATACATGGCTACACTCCATACAAATACTTTCAGAAACGACTTCCTGACACTTAAATCTATACTCGATGTTAACAAATTTCTCTTCTTCAGAAACGCTTTCCTTGCCATTGCCAGTCTACATTTTATATCCTCTCTACTTCGACCATCATCAGTTATTTTACTCCCTAAATAGCAAAACTCCTTTACTACTTTAAGTGTCTCATTTCCTAATCTAATCCCCTCAGCATCACCCGATTTAATTTGACTACATTCCATTATCCTCGTTTTGCTTTTGTTGATGCTCTGAGCACTATGGGACTTAAAATCTGAGGTCATCAGTCCCCTAGAACTTAGAACTACTTAAACCTAACGAACCTAAGGACATCATACACAGCCATTCCCGAGGCAGGATTCGAACCTGCGACTGTAGCGGTCGTGCGGTTCCAGACTGAAGCGCCTAGAACCGCTCGGCCACACTGGCCGGCTACAGCATGGTACCTGCGCTGCCTAAAGTAGTCACTTCGTTTAGATGGCCGGGCGTAATGTTACAAAGAGATATGGAGGGGAACGAGCTTGTGAGGACTGTGGCAGGGGAGGTGAATTGTCGTCTTCTGCTTCCTGGAATATTCTACATCTACATCTTCATTTATACTCCGCAAGCCACCCAACGGTGTGTGGCGGAGCGCACTTTACGTGCCACTGTCATTACCTCCCTTTCCTGTTCCAGTCGCGTATGGTTCGCTGGAAGAACGACTGTCTGAAAGCCTCCGTGCGCGCTCTAATCTCTCTAATTTTACATTCGTGATCCCCTCGGGAGGTATAAGTAGGGGGAAGCAATATATTCGATACCTCATCCAGAAACACATCCTCTCGAAACCTGGCGAGCAAGCTACACCGCGATGCAGAGCGCCTCTCTTGCAGAGTCTGCCACTTGAGTTTATTAAACATCTCCGTAACGCTATCACGGTTACCAAATAACCCTGTGACGAAACGCGCCGCTCTTCTTTGGATCTTCTCTATCTCCTCCGTCAACCCGATCTGGTACGTATCCCACACTGATGAGCAATACTCAAGTATAGGTCGAACGAGTGTTTTGTAAGCCACCTCCTTTGTTGATGGACTACATTTTCTAAGCACTCTCCCAATGAATCAACAATTAATTTTATATGATCATTCCACTTCAAATCGTTCCGCACGCATACTCCCAGATATTTTACAGAAGTAACTGCTACCAGTGTTTGTTCCGCTATCATATAATCGTACAATAAAGGATCCTTATTTCTATGTATTCGCAATACATTACATTTGTCTATGTTAAGGGACAGTTGCCACTCCCTGCACCAAGTGCCTATCCGCTGCAGATCTTCCTGCATTTCGCTAAAATTTTCTAATGCTGCACCTTCTCTGTATAATACAGCATCATTTCCTGGGAAATTGTGCTTCATCTGTAAAGGAGACCGCATATAGGACGCTAGCACGATCTATCCTTGAGGACTATTCGAGTGTTTGGGATCCGCACCAGGTCGGATTAAAGGAAGACATCGTATCAATCCAGAGGCAAGCTGCTAGATTTGTCATCGATAGGTTCGAACAACACACGAGAGTTGCGGAAATGCTTCGGGAACTCAAATTGAAACTCCTGGAGGAAAAGCGAGGTTCCTCACGCGAAACACTGTTGAGAAAATTTAGGGAACTGGCTTTTGAAGCTGACTGCAGAACTGTCCCGCTGCCGTCAAAATACATTTCGCGTAAGGACCACGAAGATAAGATACGAGAAATTAGGGCTCATACGAAGGCGTGTAGGTAGTCGTTTTTCTCTCGCTCCATCTGCTAGTGGAACAGGGTACCCTCCACCATATACCTGACGGCGGCTTGCTGAGTACTATGTAGGTGTACATAACAAAGCTAATCAAATACACGTTACACTCCCAAAATGCCTATACAAGAGCGTCGATCATAAAGTTCTCACCGAGAAGTATGAGTCTGTGTGTTTGTTTTTAATATACGAAATTTCGACTGTGTGGATACGTCCCGGACATTGTAACTGTTGAAAAATAGCGAATGGGAATGAACGGGCAGTAAGTCACGTCTACGACTCTTAAAAATTTGTGAAGAGTACGAGGTGCGGCTAGAAAAAAACCGGACTGATGCTGGAAAAAACATTTATTTACAATTATTTACAATTTCATGTTATCTCCTTCAATGTACTCTCCTCCTCGGTCTCTACACCGCTCCATACGAATTTTCCACTGTTCATAGCAATGCTGCAGATCATTTTCGGTAAGTCCATACATTACTTCCGTCGCTTTTTCTATTACTGCTTCAACAGTCTCAAATCTAGTTCCTTTCAAAGCTGACTTGACTTTAGGGAAAAGAAAAATGTCACAGGGGGCCAAATCAGGTGAGTAGGGTGGATGATCTAAGATGGGAATGTTGTGTTTTGCCAAAAACGTCTTCACTGACAACGCACTGTGAGCTGGGGCATTGTCTTGGTGAAGGATCCATGACTTTTTTCTCCACAAATCGTTCCGTTTTCTCCGTACTCGCTCACGTAGGGTAGCCAGGACGCTAATGTAGTAATGCTGATTCACTGTTTGTCCCTCTGGTACCCAATCAATGTGCACAATCCCTTTGATGTCAAAAAAAAACTATCATCATTGCCTTGAATTTCGATTTTGACATTCGTGCTTTTTTTTTGTCGTGGAGAACCAGGAGTTTTCCAATGCATCGATTGGCGTTTAGTTTCGGGATCGTAAGTAAAAAACCACGATTCATCGCAAGTAATAACATTTTGTAAGAAGGTGGGATCACTTTCAATGTTTTCCAGGATGTCAGAACAAATCATTCTTCGGCGTTCCTTCTGTTCAATTGTGAGACACTCTGGAGCCATTTTTGAACACAATTTGTTCATGTTGAAATTTTCATGAAGAAACTGCCTAACACTTTCCTTGTCAACTCATGTTAACTCAGACACTGCTCTGATTGTTAAACGGCGATCTTGTCGAACAAGTTTACCGATTTTTTCAATGTTTGCATCAGTTTTTGCTGACAATGGTCTGCCAGTGCGAGTGTCATCACTGGTGTCTTCGCAGTCATCTTTAAATCGTTTAAACCACTCAAACACTTGTGTTCGCGATAAACAATCATCGCCGTACACTTGTTGTAACATTACAAACGTTTCACTTGCAGATTTTCCTAGTTTGAAACAAAATTTGATGTTAACACGCTGTTCTTTCTGTACACTCAACATTTTTCGACGCACAGACAAAACGTCAACTACTTACAACAGACGCCACGGGCAGACTGAGTGCAGGAGGCAGATGAAACTCGAGCAGTAGGCGGAGCGAGAGTCACGTGACAGGCCACGCGACTTTCAGCCTTATTGCATTCGTTTTATTGTTTCACCAGTACTAGTCCGGTTTTTTTCTAGCCACACCTCGTATTTCGTGCTGCAGTCATTCCTTAATTAATAATGTATCCTTTCTGCGAATTCATTGACAAAAGGTTCGATACATATTTTAGTCTAAATAAGCAGTCAAGAGGCATCTGTTTAGCTACACATGCTTAATAAACGTACTGGTGAAAGGCCACAGCCACACCTCCCACTCTAGAGTCGACCACACACATTCCATCTGGTAACATATGTCAATGGAATAATGTGATAATAAGATATGTCACTGACTTATGAAGAATACGTTGTCAGCAGATAAATATGTTATGGTGTTTCACTCCGAACACTAGAAACAGCTACCCCGCTAATAGTATCACAAACGATATGATTCCATGATTATCTTAACGTTCATTCGATAAAAAATTAAAGAGCAGAATTACGGAGATTTCATAACTTTGCTCGTCCAACTTGGTGAAACCTAATATTCGGCGGGGACATGGTCCCGGCCTGCCGCAGAGCGACGCAGCCAGGGCGACTAATTAATTCCAAAAGTCACATTAAACTCGAAATTCGCGGGTGGCTTCTCGAGCACAAAATATAAACTTCAGAGTTTCGAAACAAATTTTGTTACGGCGTAAGGAAGTACGTAGCCCTTATCTATAATTAAGGAAATGTTATGTCGGGACGGATATTAAGCAAGTTAGTGCTGCAGTAATCAATTTGCTCCTTCGTTTCTGCCAGATATTTCGGAGGCTAAGACATCCAGCGGACATCTGATTAGTGAAGATTCTGTTGGCGTTACTTAAAGTCTGTTTTCCTTTTTACTATTGTTTCATAATGAAGTTTCACTTCACTACCTATGTTAACCTGTCATCACCCATGCCCATTTATGTTTATTTCAATTTAAAGTGTATTCCCGGTTAGCCAACGATCAGATTATGTACCCCATCCCTACCTGGGTTGCCCCCTAAGTGGCCAAGTATGACGTAGAAGTCGTCACCTCTATGTCGACGGAATTTAAATTCTAATTTTGATTCAGTTTCCTCCTGTGGCAAGACAACTGGCAGAAGCCAAGATATACGTCGTGGAATCTTCCAAAGTGAAAACAGCATTTATGGAAAAGCCAAAAATTTCTGTTAAATGCGCCGTTCACCAACAGAAGCAATTACTGGTGTTATTAACTAATTACAGCGTATTTTAAGGTAGAACTAGTATAGCACTAGAAGCAGCAATAACCCTTTCCGAACGAGTTATCCCCTGTGTTAAACTACTTCCACGCTTGCTAAAATGCTACTTTTTGTTCTTTTACACAGGAATGGGGCAAAGCGTTAACTGAGAATTTTTCATTTATTATGTTCACCATGGAGAAATTCCAGTTTCTACCGCATTCAGGCAATGAAAGAATTGTTGGCGATAAATGAAAATTTATACTAAACCTGGTTACTAGACCTGGTTACTAGAAAAATGCGTTAACGATATACGCCACTTTGGCACAGTAGTTAGGCATCACGGCACGGACTACCCAAGCACGCCTCCCGCTTCAATCCAAAATCCCATTTGTCGCACACATGTCCGAAAGAACAGACATAGTATAGATATGCGTACATGCGACGTGGACTAATACGATCTTCAGAGCAGAGCAGTCTTCGCCCGCTCTCGTGCGGGATTTCGCGTGATGCGACGAGTGAAAAGGCGAGAAACGGCTAAGGGACGCTACTTTGATACCGAGTGGGGTAGCGCAGTGGTTATCAAACTGGACTCGCGTTCGAGAAGACGACGGTTCATATCTGCGTCCGGCTAACCTGATTTTGGTTTACTGTGATTTCCCTATATCAATTAAGGCAAATACTGGGATGGTTCCTTCGAAAGGGCACGGTTGCTTTCCTTCTTCGTTCTTCCCTGATCCGCGCCTGTGCTCCTTCTCTAATGAGTTTGTAGCCGACTGGACGTTAAACACTAATCTCCTCCTCCTCCGTCCGTTTCTTTGGTAATGTGTGGCATGCTGTACGAATTAAATATATGCGAACATTCTGCAGGTACTTAGTCCTGAAACATTATATGATACGCCAGCGCAGGTTTGTGTCTACGAAGAATTATCCAGAAGTTGAGTGAAAATTCTAACATAGCGCAAGAAACCGAGCTGCGGCACGTAATGAATTGAGTGCCGGTAGTTATAAAAACACGTAGTATTTCGGAACCGTGGGAGAGAATGATTTCACAATGGCCATTAAAATAGCGCACAAGAACACTGATGTGGCTGGGAGTCAACAATCACACGACGGAGAGGCAGCGTAAAATAGCACCCGGAAGTGGCCAATTCCACAGCATAGCAGCCGGTGAACAGCGTAGCTGTGACTGCGTATGCTGCAGACAGAAACCCATATTCTGGTATTTCTGTGCGTGGTGGGAGGATCCTCAGAGGCAAAGCATCACTTCCGCAAAGGTGCTGGCGTTAAGGACTTGTCAGGACGGAAGCGAGTGAATATTATGAAGAAGTAAAGAAAGGAGATATTTTAGACGGGTTGGCAGCGAAAAAAGTACTCCACAACAAAGACGCTCTACCAATATCTTCTCCACAAGCTACTATCCCGACCTGTGGAAAACCTCAAAAATCCTACTTTTCCTAAAACCCCTCAAACACCTGCCCTCTGCCCCCCACTGATACCACCTCGAACCATCCCTTCTGCCTCACCTCAGCGTTTAGTAAAGTCTCTGCAGCCATCCTCCAGTGACGTGTTCACAAACATCTGCACCAACAACATTTGTTTCCTGTTACCCAGCATGGCTCCCGCACCTCCTTCTCTGCTGATATCAACTCCTGAACCTCCCCAATCTCCCATCGCAATAGGTCAACCTACCTAGAGAAAGCATACGACCGCGTATGGAATTCCAGTCTCCTTTTCAGACTCCGGACTTATCCATTTCGAATCAATTGTGTCCGCCTTATTGCATGCTTTCTCACCAATCGCCCATCCAACGTCATTGTGAACAACTTGAGTTCCCATACCTTCCAACCTACTACAGGGGAGAGCGCCGAGATTCCGTTCTCTCCCCTGTCCTTTACCTCTAATGTATGGCCGATATACCCAAACTACCACCTCCCATGGACCTTCTTCGGTATGATGTTGAAGGCAGTTTCCTCACCCTGTGTCCTATGCTCCAGAAAACCCAATGATCCCTCCAAATCCAGTTCAGTCAGTTAACTTCCTGGTATAACCAATGGCTCCTTAAGATTAATCCCTCCAAATCGCAGGAAATAATCATAGGACGCACTCCCTGTATCTTCCGTCTCCATGACTTCTCTCTCACCATTTATAACCGTCGCATTCAGCTAACTAAACTCTCCTCAATCACACTGAACGCCTCCGAACCATCTACAGCATCTGCAAATTCGACTCCGATAATCCTATTTTTTTCCATCTACTTTCCAATCCCCATATGGTGCTGTGCATTTACCGACACCTCCCACCAACTCTACTCTTACACACCCTCCACTTGCTCTCGCAACGAAACTTTAACCATCTCCACCTACAAGATCATGAGTTCAGCCATATTTACCCATCCTGTCAGCTAAAGGCCCACTTCAACCAACCCACCTTATCAGAGCTTCCTCTCCCTCCACTTTCCACATTTCCTCACCCCCTTGTTCCCTTTCTGTCTTTCTTTCCCTACTCGCATTTTCCCAACAACTAGTAGTGTTACAAATTCACTCCCCCCCCCCCTCTATTCCAATCCCTCTTCTGTTCCAACAGGGACTCCTATCCCATAGCTGCAATGCACCAGTCCTCCATCCTCATACCAGCACATTCCTACCCTCTTCACCGGCCAACCTTTCCCGCTCCAAAACTGACTCCCTATGCCACAACAGGTCCCTCTCATTTCTAGTGACAGGCAACTGCTTCTTTCAAATACCAGTGTTTTGTCAACATGTTTCAGAAGGTCGCTATTTTTGTTTCATGTTACCCTTTATTAATACTGTTTTTTAACTACCAGTGCAAAAGTCATCCATCGTACATCGCAAAACCTCCATTTCATTTTTCACCTTTAAAAAGTGTTAAATTCTGTGCATATATTTCCACCGTCTGTTTCTTTTTTCATCTACTTTGCTTTTTTATTGTCCACTTGCAGAAGAGCTGGTTGCCTGTAATACTGATAGCCCACCCACAGACCTTATGGGGAGCCGGGGGAAGAAATAACAATAAAGAAAAATAAAACAACAGCATAATCATGAAAGTAATGATGTATGAGATGAGTGTGTATCTCAGTTGTATTGAATTGTAGAACTCTAAACGGAACAGGTGCAAGTATGGAGGACACTGTCAATTTTGATAATGGTCAGTTAGACGACTTGAATTACTCTGATTCAGTTTTTATTAGTCATGGTGATTCAAATAATTCATGCTATTCAAATAATTGTTACAACATGGAAAGTAAATAAATCTTCCAAGCATGAAGTAATTTCGCCTATAAAAATAGAGTGTATCTGGTTGTATGACAGTTTATTTACAATACCCAGTTGGGGTGTTGGCAAGTTACTGGATGAAGACTTTTTTAACAAGTGTGAAAGAGAATCAGATTTCAATGAGGATTCTGTAATCTTTTAAATAGATAGTGGGAAAGTAACTGTACTATTTTCGGTGAACAGAAACCATCGCAGGAGATAATGGAAAACAATCCCAAAAGATATTGTAGAAGAAAACGACATGAAGGGTATAATGAACATGGTGAGCAAATGTGGTCGATCCAGAGGAAATTCTGGTGCTCCAGAATAAAACATGGGAAAAGGAGGAAGAGATTCACAAATAGACAAACACCAATAAGATGAATTTCAAGTGTTTTTGCTTCACTATAAAGACGTCTTTTCAAATCAAGCTGGTGTAGTAAGGTATTATGAATATTATTTGGCTGCTAAGGAGATGCATAATTTTTCCAAAAAATCTATCTCGATTGTGAAAATGCGTAACGCTGTCATGGTGAATTTTAATTTAAAGTATGCTTAAATAGGTGTTATTGTCAGAGAAATGAGTGTATTTAATTGCCCATTAATTGTGGTACCGGTACTATGAAGTACCTTTGGCATTTCTTGCTTTTATGTGTTCATTTTCTTCAAAGGCAAAGAGAAAAGGTGAAGCGGTAGCTAAGCGTAGAGACTGCGCCTACCATAATGTATTTTTGATTTTCAAACGTTGAAAAACATAAGGTGTTTTTCCTGTTCCTCGGTAAGAGTAAGAACTCGCTCTCTGTTAATGACACGATATTTAGAGCGTAATAGACGGTAGCCACTTTGGTTGTGTGAATAAGTAAAACGTCTGTATTTTTTATGTGCATCGGAGGACGAATATAGTATTATTTTACTAACTGAAGGATTGCATGAGTTATTATTCCAAGTAGTACTGCAATGTATAAAAATCCAAGAAACCCACCTGTGTACTTCGGAGTTATTACAAAGATCCGATTAGAAAAGTAATGAAGAACACGATCAAGATTTTGCAGGTGAGTACAGCGATCGGACGTAGTACTAGTAATTGGTAAGCATAAATCTACAGCAAGAGAAAGACTCTTTTGTTTATGCGGAACTAATACGAAAAGATTCTTTACCCATTTACAGGCATAGCTCAGTTTGTTGTGATTGTCTGACACGTCGGAAAATTAATCTCATTATTTCCATATATAGAAACTTTATAATTTTTTATATTAAATTACAGTACATCAGTGAGCTGGTTTGGTGAGCTTAGTATTAGACGTCAGGGCCCCGAATGAAATGGTTTTACCTCACGGACCTTAAAACATTGATGAACTGTTTAGAAATTTGATGAAGAAATGTGTCTTTCCAAGATTGTATATTGTTTGTAGCCACAGGAATTTTCCATCGGCAAAGGAATCCAAAAAGTACATAATATTTTTGTTTGAAGGCCAAACTTATCAATATAACATTCTACCCTTTAGGCTGAATATAAGTATTTAAATGGAGAAAGTTCAAAGAAGGGCAGCATTTTTGTATTATCGAGAAGTAGAAGAGAGAGTGTCACGGACATCATTAAAACAATGACGTTTCTCGCTGCAGACGTATTTTCCCACGAAATATCAATCACCAGCTTTCTCCTCCGAATGCGAAAATTTTTTATTGACGCCGAATTACATAGCAAGAAACGATCATCATAATAAAATAAGAGAAATCAAAGTTGGCACGGATAGATATAGGTGGTCATTTTTCTGTGGGCGCTTTTCGAGAATGGAATAATAGAGATTATTATGAAGGTACTTAGATGAACGCTCTGCCAGGCACTTAAGTGTGATTTGCGGAGTATCCATGCAGCTGCAGATGTAGATTTGCTTCTTTTATGGTTATTTCCCAAGTATTCGGTAATAAATTACTGTGACGTTGATGATTTTTTGATTTCTATGGCAGCCTGGGATAAACACTGTATGTTACTAGACGAAGTTTTGGAAGCAGTTTGAAAAGGGAACGAAATTAAAGTGAGATAGATTTAGTCAAAAGTTGACTGAAAGTTATATGTCATATCATTAGCAGGGAAGGAATTCTCCCAGATCCAGGGCAAAATGAGGAAATGAGGGATTACAAAGCTGCTACAGAGACACATTGAAGAGTTTGCTTCGTTTATTCCTTTGTTACCGTAGTTTTCTACCCGGGAAATTACTTCCGTCTGGGCCTTTAACGAATTTGTTGATAGGAGTTTATAGTACGGCTTGAGACCGCTACTGTTGTTGGTATGATGGAGAGTGGATTGCGATGGAGCACGCCGGTAAGCACGCTGAACGCTAACGATACAACATTAGCGGAACAGGAATTTATTGCTTTAAATGTTTATAAGGATGTGATCTTCCCTGTGGCGGTACCAAGGCCAGTGGAGTCCGTCGCACGGCCTCAGAACGTGCTGTTGCAGTTGGAGAAATCTCCCGTGGACGTCGCACCATACAGGATCTTTCTGTATTAAATCTGCCTTGATATGTTCGTAATTTTTGATCCAGCCTATTATGTAATGCTTTTGAGAGAGTTTTGTAAGTCACTGGAAACAGGGTAATTCCTCTATAGTTTTTGGGGTCAGTTTCCTCTCCTTTTTTTGTGAATTGTACGAATTAATGCTCTCAATCAATCCTTTGTAACCTTTTTTAAAAGACTCCATCTAGCTTCCTGACTGTTCAAGCACCTGCAATGTTTCACATTTCAGCAGCCACTGCATCGTTCCCAGAGTCCTTATCATTCTTCAAATTTTGAATGAAATTTAGGATTTCAGCCATGCATGGGGGTTCAGAGCTTATGTAAGTGCATCCGAGATATTTTTCCAGAAATTTCGCTCTTGGTTACTCAACAACTTTTTGAAATAATTTGCCAATTTTTCACAACAGTTTTCTTGGTCGTTTAGGGCTAACTTTCACTTTTCATTTTTGAAGCACAAGTTAGATGGTTGATAAGTTTGGCAGCTTCCTTTATACATACTTTACTATAAATTTAATCCAGTTTTTTTCTGCTAAATGAGATAAAACTGTGTACAGCGGTTTGCAATGTTAACTGCAAACGACGATATAAATTTCAGCTTCTTATTTACAGTACTTTGTGAAATACAGAAAATTATACATAACGCAGATTTTAGAACTTTCACGAGTAAACAATTTTCTCACAAGTTAGTATCTATTAGATAAAATTCAGAGACGAAGTTTGACAAAGTACCTAGTTTTTGATAACATAGTGAAGCACTTACTGTGAAAAACAACTTAATTTTATGTCATAATTTTAACTTCTACTGTCATCACGATTTCTGTTAAACGGTACCTACCTCATGTATTTTATTGCTAAGATAATGACGGACTAAATATGACATGTGTGTGATGTGTGAATCTTTCTGATGGTAGTGTAATGGAGTGTATTGGAGTTTGATATCTAGGCAGGTGTTGCTTGTGAGTCACCTACATAGCCGATATTGGACATTGGAAAGAAGCCAATTTACGGTTCTCTTGTATCGTAAAACGTATTTCAGTACTTCAGACATTTAAAGACATGATTAATTTCGTTTTGTTAGGTTTTTTGAAAAACGTTGTTAAAAAAGTGTAATTAGAGTAATTTTGAATGGGTTTGGCACATGGTGCAAAAGGCGGGATTGTTTGAATCCCATTGGCATTCGGCCATAAAAAGAGATAGGCACTTTAGTACTCGAAGTGGGATTTCGATTTGGATTCGAGGTGTTCAGTGCTTAGTTCTTGTCAGGATAACATGTGTTGCACAGAGCTGTATAAAATGTATTAATTCTGAGTAATCGTGGGATTTAGGAGACTGGAACTTATCGAAATATGTTAGAGACGTAGGTAAATGACAATTTATGGTTTTCTTCTGTGCAAGCTCTGAGTTTGTCACGAGTATTAAAATTTCGCGTGGCATGTAGTGCAACTGTAACCCACAAATTTCTGAGTACGAAGTGAACAGTTGCATAGCAGGTTTGCGAGCATTTTATCCATTACAAAACAGTTTATATATCCGATATCAGATCAGGATGAAATCATTAAACTGGATGGGAGTGAGAGATTGTGCTTTACGTGTGATTGTCTTAGTCCGTAGGAGCTGATAGTGTAAATTTGTTCTTAAAAGAGAAAGCGTTTTAGGGTTTACAGTCAATGATTTTCAATCACAAGGTAGTTTAGTTACACCTGGATTTTGACAAATTTTCCACGCTAATGACGTGTGTATTACGACTAACATTTCTTCCACCTATTTTAGTGGAGAAACATTATACACCACGCCAGGGCTGGCGTGTGTCTAACAATAATTCACCCAAAGGTGTGTGATTGTTGTAATGGTAGTGAAGCAAATGGGGACGCAGCAGCATCGCTGCCTCTAGATCGCGGGAGCTTGGGTTCGATTCCCGGCCGAATCGGTAATTTTCTTTGCTCGGAGACTGGATATAGCCCTAATCATTTCATCTCATTTGCATCGACGTGCATGTTGACGAAGAGACGTAAGATGCTAAGAATTTCATCAGCTGGCCGAACAAATCCTGTCCAATAATGACATCCGATCACCGTCCAAACGAAGACAATTCTGTAGTCTAACTGGTAAAACGTAACTCATAGACCCAAATCACAGACTTTTGATTGGTCTTCGTGTGCAGTTTTTATCATAAAGCATCCTTTGGTATCCATTATTGTCTTTTATAAAAGATAAATTATTTCCTCAGAGGAAGACGTCCGTGGTGAACAAATTTCTCTTTTCACCAACAATTAACCCATATTAAATAATTTTGTAAAATCATGTTATCAGCGTACATTACTAACTTAAATGACCACTTTTCCGTCAAGACGTAATCGTCAGATTTGTTAGGCTCTGTCAGAGATGTGACGTACCTGTCCCTTCGTACAAACATCTTCCACCTGTTAATTTCATTCCAGTACTCCACCGAGATTATGCTCCTTGTAGTTAGTTTTAGTTTATTCCTCCATCAATTGCTCAGAATCCCATTAACCATGTTTCATTGTTCAGTGCATATAGTTCATGCAAGAAAATACACCTATCATAATTTTAGTTTCATTTTATTATAATTTTGAGTGCTCTATCGATTATGCTACTTCTGTTTTGCTTGGCACATAACCTGTGATGGTTTTTTCAATTGTCTGCAATGTGGGTGACATTGGATTCTTATTACTTTGTTATAATTATAATCTCTGGCTGATTAAGTGAATTCACAGTATAATTCAAAGACAGAGTTTGATGGTGGGCATTAAAATGACCAGGGTTTGGCCTTAACTCTGTCTTTGGCAATGCTTTAATTTTCTGATACTTTATAGTCGTTCGAATTTCACTTTTAAGTATTAGATCCCATCGTAATTCAGTTGAGTGACTCATGCCTTAGGTCTGAAAAAAATAGGCCATGCCAGTCATAGTAAGACCTTTGTGACTTCTCGCCGCTACAACAGCACAGTAATCTCTTTCGCCATGATGAGTCGCTATAATTGTAAGTCTTTAATGCATACTATAATTTAAAACTATTGCCATCCAATAAATTAATGCTGCATCTGCATATGCTATGTGACAGGATTACTCATACAAATCATGATTATGAAAGCGATACAGCGGCGAAGGTTGTACAAAAACTAAATCATACTTTCTTTTCTAAGTTTTATTACTGTTGAAATTAAGTTGCTATATTTATCGCCACCATGGCGACTATTACTGACGATATAAATTAATTTTCAATATGAACATATTTTTCTTGTTGCAGTGCAATACTTTAACAGCAATTCGTACATTATCTTTGTTAGAGTCATATAACTAAATTACTGAACTTTGACAACCCGGTTGCTTCACATCACTTATACTTATGTGTAGCTCTTTTTTTTTTTGTCATCAGTCTACTGACTGGTTTGATGTGGCTACGAATTCCTTTCCTGTGCCAACCTCTTCATCTCAGAGTAGCACCTGCAACCCACGTCCTCAATTATTTGCTTGACGTATTCCAATCTCTGTATTCCTCTACAGTTTTTGCCCTCTACAGCTCCCTCTAGTACCATGGAAGTCATTCCCTCATGTCTTGGCAGATGTCCTATCATCCTGTCCCTTCTCCTTATCAGTGTTTTCCACATATTCCTTTCCTCTCCGATTCTGCGTAGAACCTCCTCATTCCTTACCTTATCAGTCCACCTAATTTTCAAAATTCGTCTATAGCACCACATCTCAAATGCTTCGATTCTCTTTTGTTCCGGTTTTCCCACAGTCCATGTTTCACTACCATACAATGCTGTACTCCAGACGTACATCCTCAGAAATTTCTTCCTCAAATTAAGGCCGGTATTTGATATTAGTAGACTTCTCTTGGCCAGAAATGCCTTTTTTGCCATATCGAGTCTGCCTTTGATGTCCTCCTTGCTCCGTCCGTCATTGGTTATTTTACTGCCTAGGTAGCAGAATTCCTTAACTTCATTGACTTCGTGACCATCAATCCTGATGTTAAGTTTCTCGCTGTTCTCAATTCTACTACTTCTCATTACCTTCGTCATTCTCCGATTTACTCTCAAACCATACTGTGTGCTCATTAGACTGTTCATTCCGTTCAGCAGATCTTTTAATTCTTAATCACTTTCACTCAGGATAGCAATGTCATCAGCGAATCGTATCATTGATATCCTTTCACCTTGTATTTTAATTCCACTCCTGAACCTTTCTTTTATTTCCATCATTGCTTCCTCGATGTACAGATTGAAGAGTAGGGGCGAAAGTCTACAGCCTTGTCTTACACCCTTCTTAATACGAGCACTTCGTTCTTGATCGTCCACTCTTATTATTCCCTCTTGGTTGTTGTACATATTGTATATGACCCGTCTCTCCCTATAGCTTACCCCTACTTTTTTCAGAATCTTGAACAGCTTGCACCATTTTATATTGTCGAACACTTTTTCCAGGTCGACAAATCCTATGAAAGTGTCTTGATTTTTCTTTAGCCTTGCTTCCATTATTAGCCGTAACGTCAGAATTGCCTCTCTCGTCCCTTTACTTCTCTTAAAACCAAACTGATCGTCACCTAGCGCATTCTCAATTTTCTTTTCCATTCTTCTGTATATTATTGTTGTAAGCAGCTTCGATGCATGAGCTGTTAAGCTGATTGTGCGATAATTTTCGCACTTGTCAGCTCTTGCCGTCTTCGGAATTGTGTGGATGATGCTTTTCCGAAAGTCAGATGGTATGTCGCCAGACTCATATATTCTACACACCAACGTGAATAGTCGTTTTGTTGCCACTTCCCGCAATGATTTTAGAAATTCTGATGGAATGTTATCTATCCCTTCTGCCTTATTTGACTGTAAGTCCTCCAAAGCTCTTTTAACTTCCGATTCTAATACTGGATCCCCTATCTCTTCTAAATCGACTCCTGTTTCTTCTCTATCACATCAGACAAATCTTCACCCTCATAGAGGCTTTCAATGTATTCTTTCCACCTATCTGCTCTCTTCTGTGCATTTAACAGTGGAATTCCCGTTGCACTCTTAATGTTACCACCGTTGCTTTTTATGTCACCAAAGGTTGTTTTGACTTTCCTGTATGCTGAGTCTGTCCTTCCGACATTCATATCTTTTTCGATGTCTTCACATTTTTCCTGCAGCCATTTCGTCTTAGCTTCCCTGCACTTCCTATTTATTTCATTCCTCAGCGACTTGTGTTTCTGTATTCCTGATTTTCCCGGAACATGTTTGTACTTCCTCCTTTCATCAATCAGCTGAAGTATTTCTTCTGTTACCCATGGTTTCTTCGCAGCTACCTTCTTTGTACCTATGTTTTCCTTCCCAACTTCAGTGATGGCCCTTTTTAGAGATGTCCATTCCTCTTCAACTGTACTGCTTACTGCACTATTCCTTACTGCTGTATCTATAGCGTTAGAGAACTTCAAACGAATCTCGTCATTCCATAGTACTTCCGTATCCCACTTCTTTGCGTATTGATTCTTCCTGACTAATGTCTTGAACTTCAGCCTACTCTTCGTCACTACTATATTGTGATCTGAGTCTATATCTGCTCCTGGGTACGCCTTACAATCCAGTATCTGATTTCGGAATCTCTGTCTGACCATGATGTAATCTAATTGAAATCTTCCCGTATCTCCCGGCCTTTTCCAAGTATACCTCCTCCTCTTGTGATTCTTGAACAAGGTATTCGCTATTACTAGCTGAAACTTGTTACAGAACTCAATTATTCTTTCTCCTCTTTCATTCCTTGTCCCAAGCCCATATTCTCCTGTAACCTTTTCTTCTACTCCTTCCCCTAGAACTGCATTCCAGTCGCCCATGACTATTAGATTTTCGTCCCCCTTTACATACTGCATTACCCTTTCAATATCCTCATACACTTTCTCTATCTGTTCATCTTCACCTTGCGACGTCGGCATGTATACCTGAACTATCGTTGTCGGTGTTGGTCTGCTGTCGATTCTGATTAGAACAACCCGGTCACTGAACTGTTCACAGTAACACACCCTCTGCCCTACCTTCCTATTCATAACGAATCCTACACCTGTTATACCATTTTCTGCTGCTGTTGATATTACTCGATGCTCATCTGACCAGAAATCCTTGTCTTCCTTCCACTTCACTTCACTGACCCCTACTATATCTAGATTGAGCCTTTGCATTTCCCTTTTCAGATTTTCTAGTTTCCCTACCACGTTCAACTTCTGACATTCCACGCCCCGACTCGTAGAAGGTTATCCTTTCGTTGATTATTCAATCTTTTTCTCATGGTAACCTCCCCCTTGGCAGTCCCCTCCCGGAGATCCGAATGGGGGACTATCCCGGAATCTTTTGCCAATGGAGAGATCATCATGATACTTCTTCAATTACAGGCCACATGTCCTGTGGATACACGTTACGTGTCTTTAATGCAGTGGTTTCCATTGCCTTCTGCATCCTCATGTCGTTGATCATTGCTGATTCTTCCGCCTTTAGGGGCAATCCCACCCCTAGGACAAGAGAGTGCCCTGAACCTCTATCCGCTCCTCCCCCCTCTTTGACAAGGCCGTTGGCAGAATGAGGCTGACTTCTTATGCCGGAAGTCTTCGGCCGCCAATGCTGATTATTTATCGAAATTTAGGCAGTGGTGGGCATCGAACCCGGGACCGAAGACGTTTTGATTATGTATCAAAGACGCTACCCCTAGACAACGGGTGATAGCTTGTAGTTCCTACAAATACGTTTTTACTTTACGTAATGTATACATGACTTCCTCTTTGCATGAGCTAAATATACTTCGATAAGTGAAACAGTTCGCAATTCCAACACTGTAAACCGCGTCCACAAATGTTTTGTTGATCATATTATTGTGTGGCTAGAATTTAACGTTCAAAGTGATACAATGTCAGTAACAGACTGAACAGACACCTTTTAGTGAATGTCAGGATCACTAACATAACTCTAAATTGTCTTGATATCCACCGAAAACCACACTTAGCCTTGTAATGATAGAGTATTGTATGATTCGGAATGTCAGTTTTCCTCTGTACGACGAAAGAATGTGGGAAACATTTCAGGATGAGGCTTATGTTCTCGAAACCGATCGTCTGAATAGAATATATGTTAACAGTGACTGTGTGAAGATTAGACAGTCTTTCTGGAGAATGTGTTTTACCTATTCCACTTCTAGTGATGCAAATATTTTTATTCGTCACTACATAGTTTGAAACGAGTCTCCTTGGAATTTATAGTCCAAGAGAAAGGCCTGGGGTATTACTATTACGAAAACTTTTCCCAGTATGTCACAGCAAATAAAAATACAGATTATTATGCAATTCCGTGGCGGGTGAGAGAAACGTTCTGAGCGAAAAATATACTTTAATGAAATTAATTATAACTGTCAAAAGATGTAAATTACGTATTCACGTAATTATCAAGTAAACGCTTATTAACATGACTCAACTGAAGAGACTGGCAACGTCATTGTTCGAAGGAAATTGACCGACCAACCTAATTTGATTCTTACACAAAGAATATACTTAAGGAATGAAAAGAAAAGATCGGTAACTAGATCTCAGGGTGACTCTGCTTTGCGATATTGAATAGGGAACGAGATAACATGAGATGTGTTCGGTCGTTCTACCCTCGAATAATTTCTCACCGATACTTTCTTCATGGTCTCTGAAAACAAAGATACAGATATTCATGTAGAGTTATGGTTATTACCATGAAGTATAATCAGGGCTCATGCTGTAATAAAACTTCAGCTATACAGTTCCAAAAAAATTATTTTATCTGGAGATATGGTACACAGAAACATCTGTGCTTACTCCGCAACAGCCAGACGGAGAAAGACGTCGCAGAATGGCGAGAAGAAAAGAAATGCCATATTACTTGTTTCACAGCAAAAGACATACAGAGCTCGTTTCGTTTGTATTCCTTAAAGAAACTCTGTGAGCAAACATTTTTATTATGATTTTTATTACAAGACGTATTGTACACAGAAAAACAAAAACCGAAATCTACAACATACTCACATTACCATGTTTCTATTGGTATTTTTCATCTCTTGTCATATTTCAAAACAGCTTTTTTGAGGTTGTGTGCAAAGCCTTGTGACAATGTGTCATATAATATAGCTACATAGAATCTATGAGATGGCTTCAGTTGTTTATAATAACCTTGTAATAGCTGAATTCTGACGTATTACGACGGACACACAAAGGGAGGGAGAGAGAGAGAGAGAGAGAGAGAGAGAGAGAGAGACAAAGTAATCGATTCACCTGTCTTTCAAAGCGCCGTATCTTTAAAGAGACGTTTCCTTTCATATGCATTTCCTCTTCAAATCCCGACTGGCCGCAGTTGAAAACAAATTCCTTACAGAACGACGGGATAAGTTTGTTTATCTCATCTAAAAATTTTCGGGCCGATTTAGTATTTATTGTGCATCGACAAGTTGGCGCTTTGTTGGGGTCTTCCAGTTCTGTAGCATTGTTTGAAGTTTCGCAGTCATCCGCTGTTTCCTTGAAATCACTGTAATCTGTGTCGCGTGCGACTTGATGCACATAACGCAGTAGGTCACTATCGTTGACATTCTGTAAACTGTATCGAGCATCCTTGAAAGGGGCAAATACCAGTTTTTGTAAAAAGTATGCTTTGTCTTCTCTTGAACATCCGTAGTTTTTCCTTTGCGCTACAAGGTCATATTGTTGCAGATTTATTCGAAATTTGTTCATAATTGATCTGCGATGTACCTAATTATATTTAATGCCTGCTCCTTGGACAGCGACTGTCCGTTACTACTTTTCATTGGAGACAGAATTTGCGGCTCCCTCTCAAAGGATGATTAACTAAACTTTTACTTGTAAGCAAGTATCGTTATTGTTGTACTCGTCACGTGCATTGTCCGCACAGTCGATCGTATACGTCACCATACATTCCACTGACTCAACTTGCAGGACCGTTAATATTTCATGTCACTTTTTCTCACGCTGCAAAGCTCCTTTGGTTCCTTTCTGAAGAAATGTCAAGTTCAGCAACTGTTTCTGTAGATATAATGCAATGTTTGTTTTGTTTATCGTCGTCATTGCTCTGCTTGGTATCAGCACAACTAGCACTGAAGCACTGTTGTAACTCGCCAACCAAGCAGTTCAACTACGGTCTACAGCCTCATGCTGTGCTCACCAGTCCCACCCCCTTTTGTCTATAGAAGCCAATATTCTGGCTGCGTGGTAGATAATATGTTGGGCGTCGAAAGCCGTAAACATCAATACTTTTCGCGACCACCACGTAAAGGGTTCCCTGACGTAAGATAACGAAATTTCAAACAAAGCGTCAACTTGTCGACGCATAGTAAACTGCGGAATTGGCCTGAAAATTTTTAGATGAGATGAACAAACTTATCCTATCGTTCTGTAAGGAATTTGTTTTCAATTACGACCAGTCGGGCTTAGAAGAGATATGCATGTGAAAGGAATCATCTCTTTACAGATACGGCGCTTTGCAAGACAGGAGAATCGATTAAATTGTCTCTCCCTTTCTGGCTCCCTCGATTCTCTCTCTCTCTCTCCCCGACCCCCCTATTCCAAACGATTGAAGCGATCTTATAGATTCTATGTAACTACATTATATGACATATTGTAGGGAAGCATGCTACTCACGCCTTATAAAATACTCATCAGTCTTTCCATTGTGTGCCAGCCTAGTCCGCTGTAACTAGCTCTGACGTCATAAATGTTGCGCAATACTTTAAAAATCAAGTAAATAACCTGAAACGTATCTAGCATGTCAGGAGTAATACTAAATCAATATGTGTTGAATATCAGTTCAATAACTTTAACCATTTTCGAAATTTGGACGTTTTTCTGTAAAAATCATTGGCGCCACAGAAAAGAGCTAGAAAATTAAAAATTTATATTTAGATTCCTTTTTCATAATAATTCAGTAGAAACAGTCTTCTGGACCTCACAAACTAAAATTTTAGTTGAAATTCATGATTTTCTGGTTTTTGTCTTAAAAATTAAGGAAGCAAGATAGATTAAGTAGGCTAATAAATAAGGCTAGGATGTTTAAATTTAAGTAGAAGGGAGATCCGCTATAATAATAAAGATGTGAGAAGTTTCAACTGAATAACTATAAAACTATAGCGATAGCGTATCTCCAAAGAGCAAGTTCAGAGGTCGTTTACTGCGTGTAGTGTAATTAAATTAATTCTCTCGCCAAAAATAATTGACTTAGCCACGTCAGACTTTTATTATGATTACTTACCTATGTGCTGAATGCACATTTAAATTGAGAGCTTCATCGGCCATCAGCAAAGTAAGCAATGATTTATTCAATAACTTAAAGTGGTGCATTACTAGCCCAGCGGCTAGTTGGGACAACGGAATTGATCAGGCGTTCCCTTAGCCGTCCGCACCGCGGCTTTATATATAAGAATGCTGCGCAAGAGGCCCCAGTTCTCTCCAGACGCTGATTAGCGCACCACCTTTGTCGGGAGTCGCGTCGCGTCGGTATCATTGCTATAAACAGCCTCGGATGCCGTAATAAGTTACTCGGGATACGCGTAACCATGAAATCGTTTTCGAGTGAAGTGTTAATTCTGGGATGACATTAATGATCTATCTTCAGTTTGCGTGTCGTATTTACACATGCCGTCGCGGGACAGACATTCTACCATTATTTAGCGTGGCGTTTCATGAACATTATCATCAGATTATGGCGAGCATTCACTTAAACATTTAATTTGGACAGTTATAGTTGCATCAGCGCATTAGACTCTGAACTGCTCTGTTAGTTGTATTGTGTGGATTCTTTTTGGTCTGTGACTTTCAGAATATAGTGAACATTTTTAGAGAATCGTTTTTGACTATGAATCCCAGACAATCTCCTCATTCCTCAGAGCTATAAGCTGTAGCTATAAGTGTATTTCTGAGATGAAGTGGGCACTAGGAATTCTAATTACAGGCTTCACGTTTTGCTAGTCACCTTCTGGTTGCCAATATTGCAGTTAGTGAGCCAGTGTTGAGAACGGTAAACAACAGCATGAAATAAATAATAGGAACATTTATAATAACAATTATTCCACCTGCCGCCCCACATATTTTGCTAATCGGCCGGGAAATGCATCTTTTCTACATTACAAACCAAACATTTTATATAGCAAAGTTATTCCACCAGCCACCCCACAATATTGTCACTAGGCTTTGACAACAAACTCAATAAAGCTGTGTTGAAATATTTGAAGTGCTCCATACGCCCCCACCCCCTCTCCTACTGATTCTGGAGACATCAAATCGATAATGAAGTTCGTTGCAATTGAAACTTCCTTATTTAAATGATTGTATCTGTACTTAAACTGCTGATTGAAATGAGAAGTTGAAACTTCTACGTTTTTTGATTTTGAAGCTGCTGAGTGAAACTGAACGTATTGAGGGTACTTTCTCTTTACTTATTCCTATCATATCAACACTGAGCTACAATATCCTAGCGCAACGCAATCTGACTGCTCAAAAAAAGATAACCTGACTTCAAATAATTAATTCAAAAGAATGGCCCTGACTAAAAAGAAATCCTAACAATAACCTATACATTTCATTAATCAATTACCTCACAAAATCTTCATTATGCGAACTACTGCAATTCAGCGACCACCAATACTGCTAGCTAAATGAAAGAGTCTGAAGTCAATAACTACTAGTAGGCATATGGTTAGAAAAGGAAAGATTTTGTTGCAGACCAAATATTGTGCCATTCATTTCGAACACGAATATAAATCGTCATTGACATCCAGTACAAAGCTATATGATCATGAATAATATACAATCTCTAAGTCAGATACTTCCAGATCGTTAGCTTACGCTAACACTTCAGACCTCTACCCTTCATCAATATAACTTCCCACATCTGACATCCATCACTGCTGGCTGTTCACCTCCAACTGCCCAACAGTACTTCCATCACTGCTGGAGACTAATTTCCAACTGCTCAACACTACTGGCGATTAACTTACAACAATGAGTCCAACCAGCCACAGAGTCTCTAACAAAGAAAGCTCAGTCAGAGATCCAATGCAAAGCACCACATAGCGGTGCCAATACAGAAGCAGCCCACTTACACAATATGTCCCTGTCAGTCTTGCTCAAAAGCACTGTTGATGGGAGCTCGCAGCTGTGATATGTTTACAGTATTGTAGGACCTGTGTTGTTAAGAAGAAGCATGCAGTATTCCTTCGGACATGGATGCGTGTGTATGTTCGAAGGTATACTGCGTCGTTCTTCTAACAACACAGGCATTGGAATACATCAACCGATTAAAATCTCCTACCTTGTGCGGGGATTACAAAATGCGTGTACGAGTACAGGTTGTGATGCAGGAACGACGACATAAGGAAGTTTGGGTCTGGCCGTGAGTCGTGCGCTGATAGCCGAAGCGGTTAAGACGGCTCTTCTTGTAAAGCGGGAAATCCGAGTTCGACTCGCTGCCTGGCACAAATTTTCATTGCCGTAATTCCTTTATACAGCTGATTGTTATTCGCAACAGCGATTACATTTCATTTATGTGGTAGGTTTGTCGTGAGAGGAGGCGTGAGCAATGAATCTGTCACGTAATCCCACACGAAAGATTCGCATGGGGTTGAACTGGAAGAATTTGGAGGCCATGACATGTAATGCTGATCGTCGTACACACTTTGACTGATCCATTTGTTTATCAATTCCTGTTTCAGAATTCACGAACATCATGATGGAAGGGGCGTGGGGCACCATCTACGTAGCATATGAAGTCCACAGTGTCGGTCTTTAGTTGTGGCATGAGCGAACTTGCCAGCACGGTCAGATACACATGTTGTGCGCCGTAATGGTCTTTTCGCAGAAGAAAAAAGAGACCATACACTTTAAGCCATGAGACCGCACATAGACATTTTAACTTTCAGTGAATCTCGAATGTGCAGCACAATAGTGTGATGATTCTCTGTCCTCTATAAGCCACGTTGTGTCTGTTCATTGTGCCAGTCACAAAAATGTTGCTTCATCACTGAAAATGAGTTTAACACAAAACCCTTCCTCTTCTGTAAGCTGTTGCAACTGTACCTAATATTCAAAGTATCTGACTTAGTCATCGGAAGTCAGGGCTTGTACCAGTACCAAGCGGTTAGGCTTCAGCGTCAGTCGTTGTTTTAAGATCTCCAAACAGTCGGTGGTGGTACTTTCAGTTCTCTGCTTGTTCGGATCTCGACTTCTGTGGGTCACCTGCGAAACTCACAAGAGCAGTCAATAGTTTCTTCACTCACTGTGGGCAAACCGGTTGATTTCCCCTTACAGAGGGATCCTGAAGCTTTAAACTGCGCATACCATCACCGAATGGAGTTGACAATTGGTGGATGTGTGTTGAACTTCATTCAGAAGCATCGTTGCACTGTCACGATAGGATGATGTGAATCTATTTGAAGCGCAACATATGCTTTCTCCGTAGCCGCCTTGCCTAATTGCTAACTGCTGCGCTCTCGTGGTAGAAACCTTAAGTTCGGCTGCAGTGATACAAAATCTTCTAAACTGCCCGAAAAAAATAGCATACCTGCAAAGAAGACGTAGATTTCGACCCGATAAAGGCATGTGCCACCTGAGGGATATACAGTAGATATACTGATAATGGTTAAAACGTCGTACGCTAACAAATGTTGTTATGTTACAACTCCCATTCACCATTTGCGTTTCTAGAGGAGACACTAAACAGCATTCGGTGTGTGCAGAATATTGTTACATCCATTCTTTTGCCCTTCTTATAAGACGAGGGTGATGTGTTTTTACCACAAAATAATGCTTGCCCATACATTTCCCATGAAACCCAACATGTTCCCCAAGACGTGCAGCACCTTCACTGACCAAAACGACCTCCGGACTTGTCTCCAGTCGAGCACATGTGAGATACGCTAACAACTCTTACAGAACTACACTCATGCTCATAAATTAAGGATAATTTCAGAATATGGTGCCACACAACGTGGCACTACACAACTCTGGCCCTAATAGCATAGGCACATAGGGAACACACACGACACATACCTGTAAACCCACAGTATTGGTGATAAGTTGAGAAAACCGTCCCGAAACTGCTACAAAACGCCACTGTTAACTGTGCATGTACCCCAACATCAATAAGGGACATGATCATCATGCACACGTACATAGGCCGCACAACGGGTTGGCATACTCTGGATCAGATGGTCGAGCCGCTGCTGGAGTATTAGCCTCCCATTCTTGCACCATTGCCTGTCGGAGCTCCTGAAGTGTCGAAGGGGTTTGAAGACGTGCAGCGATACGTCGACCGAGAGCATCCCAGACGTGCTTGATGGAGTTCAGCTCTGGAGAACAGGCAGGTCACACCATTCGCCTGATATCTTCTGTTTCAAGGTATCCCTCCACGATGGCAGCTCGGTGGGGTCGTGCATTATCATCCATCAGGAGGAAGGAGAGACCCACTGCACCCCTGAAAAGGTGGACATACTGGTGCAAAATGACGTCCCGATACACTTGACCTGTTACAGTTCCTCTGTCAAAGACATGCAGGGACGTACGTGCACCAATCATAATCCCACCCCACACTATCAAACCACGACCTCCATACAGGTCCCTTTCAAGGATATTAAGGGGTTGGTATCTGGTTCCTGGTTCACGCCAGATGAAAACTCGGCAAGAATCACTACTCATACTATACCTGCACTCGTCCGTGAACATAACCTGGGGCCACTCTTCCAATGACCATGTACTGTGTTCTTGACACCATGCTTTACGGGTTCTCTCCTCTAACCAGGGGCCAGTGGAATGCACCTTGCAGGTCTCCGGGCGAAAAAACCATGTCTGTTCAGTCGTCTGTAGACTGTGTGCCCGGAGACAACTGTTCCAGTGGCTGTGGTAAGGTCCTGAGCGAGGCTACCTGCAATACTCCGTGGCCGTCTGCGGGCACTGATGGTGAGATATCGGTCTTCTTGTGGTGTTGTACATTGTGGACGTCACGTACTGTAGCGCCTGGACACGTTTCCTGTGTGCTGGAATCGTTGCGATAATTTTGAGATCACACTTTGTGGTAGATGGAGGGCCGTGCTGCGACCTGCTGTGTTCGACCAGCCTCCAGTCGCCCTAGTATTCACATAAATATGTGTTCTTTGAGCCATTTTCAACACATAGTCACCATTAGCATGTCTGAAAACGTCTGAACACTTACTCGCTGCGCCGTACTCTGACATGCAGCAGCACACCTGTATGTATGTGGACTGCTGCCAGTGCCACCGTGCGACGACCGCAGGTCAAATACACCGCATCGTCATCCCCCGAGGTGATTTAAACCCGCAATCCGCCCACCAGAGCGTTGTTTCAACATGTATCAGCGTTATCCTTAATTTATGAGCCTGAGTGTACATGAACAGGTCTGGCCGACGCAGGATAACGTATCCTAAGACAGCATTTGCCATCAGTACCACCAGCGCCTGCATTGCCGACCATGAAGGCTGCGCCACTTACTAGTGTGGGTGTCTCAGCAAGGGTCAATACCTGGTACCTCAGAACCGCTTGTGCTATTAATCTATAAATGTAATCATTTCATGAACTCCACATGCACTATTGCAACAATAAATCTTGATTGAATGGGAAACCTCTAAAACGGTGTACTAATTTTTGTTTCCAGCAGTGTATCTGATATTTAGTTTTGTGACAATATTTCGATTAATGTAGCTAAATGAATTGATGAAATAGCTTCAGTCATTTATAATAACCCTTAAGAGACTTTTGATCGATGTCTAAATGAAATTCTGTAGCGTGGGACGCTCTGATGGGGGCTAACTCCAGTTCTTTTTTTACGGACAAGGATCCAACTCTTAATTGATTTCCATTTGGGGCTGTATTTTCGTAGCTCTGTTTGTGTTTACATTGCTCTGCGGGGACTGGCGGGCTCGGTAATTCCGAGACGGGCAGTGTGAAAACGGTTTTTGTCCGCTTAAACTCGGTTCGACTTGCAGGGGTGGGAAAAGGTTTGGAGACCGCTGGGGTCGCGTCTCTCCCAAAGGAGCGCTCCGCGAAACTCGCGCGATTATTTATTTCGCAGATTTTTGACAGAGCGGGCCAGATAGGCGGGGCGCGCGCCCCCGCCTGCGCTGCCTTTGATGTGGCGGCCATTCGTCGCCGCTACCCCCCCCCCTCCTCCCCCACCAAGGTCTCTTACACAGAGCCCGAGCAGTTCCACCCGCGCCTGCAGTGGTCATCACGGAACAAATGACGCCCGCGGAGCAAAATGAACCGGGCGGCCGCACTCCCCATTTCCGTTTACTTTGTAAAATACCGATTCCGCGGAACGATTCACTTCCCTCGAGCCAAGGGAAGGGGGAGAGCGCTGCGGCGTTTCGCATTATATTTTTCGTCCGTACAACTGCGAGATGTGAAGAGACCGTTTAAGTAGTAACGATCGTGATAGCAAATTTTCTTTAAAGTATAAAATCGGCTGGAATGCTCTATACGGCTGTGCTGTAGAAGAGTAGAAAGAAAGTCAATGTAATCTTCTACTGAATAAATGTCCGTATTTCAAAATGTTTGAATAAATCTGACATTTTCTAGAGAATAAAAATGATATACAAACAGATACGTGTAATGTAAGAGTTTCACATAAAAAATTTCAATATACTTAAAGCAGAGATCCTGAAACCGTAGAGCTCTAAATCTATAATTTCAATTTAGGAAATAGAAGGAACGTTTTCATATATACACACATCCAAAACTGAAATGAAATAGTCTTTATCCAGAATGTTTCCTTGTGCCTTGGCCAATCCTCTTTGTCGCAAGAATCAGTGCAGCATAAACAGTGACACCGATGTTTCGCTGTCCGTACTTCTCGACTCTGACTCAGCTTTGGTCCTTGTAAGTATCCCGGTTTTACTACATTTTATTAGATTTGCAAACGCCGGTTCGTAAAGTGTTCGGTGATCTCCATGTGGTGCCCAAGCCGTGTCCTGCTGGTAAGCAATCCTCTGGGCTTAACCCTGCTTATATATAACTTATGTTGCTAAGAATTTTCGTCCAGGTTTCTTGGCTGACGTATTTAGTGCAGATGTTCACTGTAAAAACTCCTAACAAGGCTTCAACTTTGGTTATGGATGTGTATGTCCATGCAGTTAGTAGAACTCATTTTTTTCGACTTTCATCCATTCATATTTACTGCTACCTTCTGACGTACCAAGTGGTTATAACTGAAGTGCTGCTACTCACAGAAGTAAGGTGCAATTATCATACAACAGCGTAACTTGTCAGTTATTGTAATGCGTTACGCTAAAAATTAGAACCAATTTTTGAAACTTCCTAGCAGTACCAAGCGGGACCTTTGTCTTTCGCGGACAAGTGCTCTACCAACAGAGCTACGCAAGCACGATTCATGACCTCTACTCACAATTTCGCTTCCACCTTTACGCTTCCTACCGTCCAAAGTTCACAGAAGTTCTCCTGCGAACCCTTCAGGACTAGCATACTGGAAGAAAGGGTATTGCGGGGACATGGCTTAGCCACAGCCTGGGGGGGGGGGGGGTGCAAATTGTGAGGACTGGTTGGGAGTCGTGCTTGGGTAGCTCAGTTGATGCCGGCGCGGTAGCTGAGCGCGCTCGGTCAGTGAGTTGATTGGCCTCTGTAATAATAAAAAAAACTGAGTGGAAGGATCAACAAAACGAACCTGAATGGATGTCATGTGACGTCCGCAACGACCTAAACACACACACACACACACAAAGTTGATAGAGCACTTGACCGCGAAACGCAAAGGTCCCGAGTTCGAGTCGCGGTCCGGCACACAGTTTTAATCTGACAGGAAGTTTCAGATCAGCGCACACTCCGCTGCAGAGTGAACAGAGTGAAAACTCTTTTGTAGAACAAATTTTGGCTACCAATTTCTTCTAACCTGGTTCTCTGAGTGCAAGATAGACGTATAGAAATGTTTCCATATGTAATGGATTAGGAACGGAACGTTGGATGAACAGCCGGCCGGAGTGGCCGTGCGGTTCTAGGCGCTACAGTCTGGAACCGCGAGACCGCTACGGTCGCAAGTTCAAATCCTGCCTCGGGCATGGATGTATGTGATGTCCTTAGGTTAGTTAGGTTTAAGTAGTTCTAAGTTCTAGGGGACTGATGAACTCAGAAGTTGAGTCCCATAGTGCTCAGAGCCATTTGAACCATCGTTGGCAGAACAGGCGAAACAACTGAGAAAGGCGTAATGTTGATTTTATTATTTACAGCCACTTACGCAGCTTGAGGACCGGAGACGTCGACGAGTAGCCACACCAGTAAAACGACGTGATCAACTGTTGCTAGCAGCGGTGCCGGTCGTATATGAGCAATGTATTGCTGTGTACTGGCCTGCAGATCAGGTAGAGACCAAATGCGTAAATGCGTTATTTTAGGTATCCCCAGAGCCAAAACTCACATGGATTCAGATCACGTGATCTTGCAGGCCGTACATCTGCAAACCCTTTGGAGATAACACGTTCGTGGAAAGTTGCAGTAAGCAGACACGAGACGTTGCCCCTTCTTGAATGAGAACTTCGATTTCCACACTGTTGTGCTCTTCCAGAGCGGGAATCAGTGCTGTACAAGGAGCTCTCGACAACGTGCGGATGTCACGGTACACCTGACAAGCCCTCTTAGCTCATTCTGTTCAAAGAAGAACGGTGCCTGTGTATCCAGACCACACAGTCACATACGGCGAGTGCAGCGGCTCATCGTGCGCAACACGCGGTTTAACAGTACCCAAAATTTGGCAGTTCTCTGTATTCACTACACCCCGTAGAGTAAAATGTACCTCCTCACTCCACAACATATTGTCCGGCCCAGGTCGCCAACTTCGACTCTTCCCAGAAACCGATGAACAAATTCAGAATGTCGCTGCGGATCATGACATTTCAGTTGCTGCATCGTCTGGATCTTGTACGTAAAACAGACCGCAAAACGTTCTGTACTGTTGCGCATCGGATGAACAATTCTCGTGACAATGCACAATCACTACCACTATCTGTGGCACTTGCTGCGTCGTCAGTTACAGCAGTAGCAACGACGTGGATGTCATAACGTCGTACTAATAGTGTACGGCGCCAGATTTGCACCTGGTGGCTACAACTGGAACTAACTTGTTTCCCGGCGTAAATTGCTCCCGCATTAACGCATTAGCGTATCTACCAAGATTCGATGGAATATGATAATTACAGCCAGCAATGGACCTCTCCGAGTAGCTGTGTGTTAATTGTAACCATCCGGTGTGTCAGGAGGAGCAGTTGCTGCCATGTGGTACTGTTTATCAACAAGAGTTGGTGTGAAACATCCAGTAATAGTCTTACAGTTTAAGGTGCGGGAAGATTTATACGACACTGGTCAGGCATGTTTCCACAGTGTAAAATCCTTACTTTCTCTGTTAACCCCTTCAAATGGCTCTGAGCACTATGGGACTTTGTGGTCATCAGTCCCCTAGAACTTAGAACTACTTAAACCTAACTAACCTAAGGACATCACACACATCCATGCCCGAGGCAGGATTCGAACCTGCGACCGTAGCAGTCGCGCGACTCCGGACTGAGCGCCTAGAACCACGAGACCACCGCGGCCGGCTCTTAACCTCTTCCGAAACCAGTTAAGTAATATAATAACCTTCAAGGTTTTAACGCAAACGCAACAAATCCAGAAGCAGTTGTAGCACATGCGTCACAAACAAGGCCGTGCGGTTCTACGCGCTACAGTCTGGAACCGAGCGACCGCTACGGTCGCAGGTTCGAATCCTACCTCGCTCATGGATGTGTGTGATGTCCTTAGGTTAGTTAGGTTTAATTAGTTCTATGCGACTGATGACCTCAGAAGTCAAGTCGCATAGTGCTCAGAGCCATTTGAAACATTTTTGAGTTGATTATGACTAGTTTCTAACGTATTTGTGCATTTTTACCCTGAGTCGCTTTCATATTATTAATAAAATAATTACTTATTACAACATTTATTCTTCTCAGGTGATCCTCAACACTTATACTGGAACATTCTCTGTCCTTGATTAGACTAACACGCTCTGTGAGCAACCGTGAATGGTTGAAAACAACTCGAAACGTGTAAAATGCTATAATATGAAATACACAAGAGCAAAACTCAAATGAACAAATTTGTTGGAGACCAGTCAACTGTCCGAGTACGATACTGAAGAGGCTGAATGCAGAATGAACATGACATTTGAGAACCGTGTAAGACCTAATTATTCAAATAATTTAAAGAAATATAGGTTTTTTTGAAATGTTAAATTTAGACTATTAATCATTTCATTTTTAATTTTAAGTGTCAATTACATTTCGAGTAACTTATACGACAGATTACATTAGTGAATTGAGTGGATTGTTATCAGTAATATGGATTGGAATTTCACAGAATTAGTGCGTATGGTGAATTTTGATGTTGCAAATATGAGGCTTGTATTGGCGCTATGTAAAACAGGAACTATTTGTAAGCTCTGTTTAACGTTCGTACTTTAGATGGAATTGATAGTGACTGTACTTTTGGTGATCAAAATGAACAGTGATTTGTTATCACAGTGCAAAGTGGAATAAAATGGGTTATTGGTAAAATTAATGTGTTTAATTTCAAACTGCGTGGATCAAGAACGGTCGTGAGTCTGTAAGGACACACACTCCCTTTGAATAATTAGTGATCAGTCTAGGTTTTGTTCAATTGTAAAGAAAGGACAGCGGCCTGAAATACTATAGGCAGTGAGTAAACATCTCTACAACTTCAATAGTTGATCAAGCAACAGAACTATATTTTCAAGAGGATTTGATCTTTACTTATATCGTATCTTGTTAATGAACAAAAATTAATCGGCCTAATATTAAAATCCTCTGATGAGCAGTAGACCTTTCAGATGTGGGGTCGCTTGCATGCCGCAACGATACAGAGTGCGTCTTTGACTATCAAAACGGTCTGGATCCTGTATTTGAGACCTGCCACTAGAATAAGAATCATCAGTAAAGGCAGCTGAAAGATTCGGATATAAGAAGTAACCATCGTTCTGCCAACAGCCTTGTTAAAGAGCGCGGAGGAGTGGAAAGCGTTTAAGGGTAGTCTCTCAACCATGAAATGTAAAGCCTTCCCGAAGTGGCGGAAGAATCAGCCCTGATAAACCTCATACGGGTACAGAACACAATGAAAACCACTCCATTAAACGACACACAACTTACCTCAACAAGACATAAGGCCTGCAATTGTAAAAGTGATGTGATGATTTCGCCCTTGGCAAAAGATTCCGGACTAGCCCCTCATTCGGATCTACGGAGAGGGACAGCAAAGGGGAGGCAACTGTGAGAAAGAGATTGAATGACCAACGAAAGGGTAACATTCTACGAGTGGGAACGTGGAACGTCATAACCCTAAATATAATAGGAAAGCTAAAATTCTGAAAAGATAAATGCAAAGGCTCAGTCTAGAGGTAGTCGAGTGTCAGTGAAATGAAATCGAAAGAAGACAAGGATTTTTGGTAGGACGGATAAAGGGTAGCATCAAAAGCAACAGAATACGCTGTAACGAGAGTAGGGTTCCTCAGCAGTAGGAAAGTAGGGAAAAGAGTGAGCTGCTGTGAACTGTCCAGATAGGACTGTTTTCCTCCGAATCGCCAACAGACTAACGTCAAGTACAAAAATTCAGGTACACAAGTAGAACGTTACAAGCGAGAAGAGATAGATAAAGTTAAGAATGTTATTGTTATTCTGTGAATGTTATTGTTGTTCTGGTCTTCAGTCTAGAGATTGGTTTGATACAGCTGTCCATGGTACTCTACCCTCTACAAGCTTCTTCATCTCCGAGTAACTACTGCAACCTACATCCTACTGAATCTGTTCATTGTATTCATGCCTTGGTCTTCCTCTACGATTTTTACCCTCCGCGTTTCCCTCCAGTACTAAATTGATGATCCCTTGATGACCCTGAACGTGTCCTACCAACTGATCACTCCTTCTAGACAAGTTGTGCCATAAATTCCTCTTCTCCCCAA
Source organism: Schistocerca nitens (assembly GCF_023898315.1). Classification (NCBI taxonomy): domain Eukaryota; kingdom Metazoa; phylum Arthropoda; class Insecta; order Orthoptera; family Acrididae; genus Schistocerca; species Schistocerca nitens. The sequence goes on along the minus strand of NC_064618.1, from coordinate 276,501,581 downwards.
TTCTATTCAGTACCTCCTCATTTGTTACATGATCTACCCATCTAATCTTCAGCATTCTTCTGTAACATCACGTTTCGAAAGCTTCTACTCTCTTCTCGTCTAAACTATTTATCGTCCGTGTTTCTCTTCCATACACGGCTACAATCCATACAAATACTTTCAGAAGCCGGCCGGTGAGGCCCAGCGGTTCTAGGCGCTTCAGTCTAGAACCGCGCGACCGCTACGGTCGCAGGTTCGAATCCTGCTTCGGACATGGATGTGTGTGATGTCCTTAGGTTAGTTACGTTTAAGTAGTTCTGAGTTCTAGGGTACTGATGACCTTTCTTTGCCATTGCCGCCTACGTTTTATATCCTCTGTACTTTGACCATCATCAGTTATTTTGCTCCTCAAATAGCAAAACTCTTCTATTATTGTAAGTGCCTCATCTTCTAATCGAATTCCCTCAGCATCGCCTGATTTAATTCGACTACATTCCATTGTCCTCGTTTTGATGTTGAAGTTCATCTTATATCCTCCTTTCAAGACACTGTCCATTCCGTCCAGTTTCTCTTCCAGATCCTTTGCTGTCTCTGACAGAATTACAATGTCATCGACAAACCTCAAAGTTTTTGTTTCTTCTGAATGGATTTTAATTTCTAATCCAAACTTTTCTTTTGTTTCCTTTATTGTTTGCTCAATATACACATTCAATAACATCAGAGATAAGCTACAGCCCTGTCTCACTCCGTTCGTAACCACTGCTTCCCTTTCGTGCCCCTCAACTCTTATAACTGCCATCTGGTTTCTGTAAAAGTTGTAAATAGCCTTTCGCTCACTGCATTTGACCCCTGCCATCTTTAGAATTTGAAAGAGAGTATTCCAGTCAACATTGTCAAAAGCTTTCTCTAAGTCTACAAATGCTAGTAACTTAGGTTTGCCTTTCCTTAATCTCTTCTAAGATAAGTCGTAGGGTCAATACTGCCTCATGTATTCCAACATTTCTACGGAATCCAAACTGATCTTCCCCGAGGTCGGCTTCTACCAGTTTTTCCATTCGTCTGTAGAGAATTCGAGTTTGTATTTTGCAGCCATGACTTATTAAACTGATAGTGCGGTAATTTTCACACCTGTCAATACTTGCTTTCCTTGGGACTGGAATTAATTGATTTTGCTTGTAGCCTGAGGGCATTTCGACTGTCATCTTGCTCACCAGATGGTAGAGTCTTGTCATGGCTGGCTGGCTCTCCTAAGGTTGTCAGTAGTTCTAATGTTTCGACTTAGGTCTTTCAGTGCTATGTCGAACTCTTCACGCTGTATCATATCTTCTATTTCATCTTCATCTATCTTCTCTTCCATTTACATAATATTGCCCTCAAGTACATCGTCCTTGTATAGACCCTTTATATACTCCTTCCACATTCCTGCTCTCTCTTCTTTGCTTGGAATTAGGGAACTCTGAGCTCTTGATATTCATACAAGTGGTTCTCTTTTCCCCAAAGGTCTCTTTAATTTTCCTGTAGGCAGTATCTCCCTTACACCTAGTGATATATGCCTCTACATCCCTACATTTTTCCTCTAGCCATCCCTGCTTAGCCATTTTGCACTTTCTGTCGATCTCATTTTTGAGACGTTTGTATTCCCTTTTGCCTGCTTCATTTACTGCATTTTTATATTTTCTCCTTTCATCAATTAAATTCAATATCTCTTCTGTTACCTAGGGATTTCTACCAGCCCTCGTCTTTTTACCTACTTAATCCTCTGATGCCATCACTATCTCATCTCTCACAGCTACCCATTCTTTTTCTACTGTATTTCTTTCCCCCTTTCTGGTCAATCGTTCCGTAATGCTCCCTCTGAAACTAACTTCTGATTCTTTCAGTTTATCTATGACCCATCTCCTTCAGTTCCCACCATTTTGCAGTTTCTTCAGTTTTGATCTACAGTTCATAACCAATAGACTGTGGTCAGTCTGCCACTGGAAACGTCTTACAATTTAAATCTTGTTCCTAAATCTCTGTATTATCATTATATAATCTATCTGAAACTTTCCACTGTCTCCAGGCCTCTTCCACTTATACAACCTTCTTTCATGATTCTTAAACCAAGTGTTAGCTGTGATTGAGTTATGCTCTGCACAAAATTCTACCAGGCGGCTTCCTTTATCATTCCTTACCCCACTCCATATTCACCTACTACTTTTCCTTCTCTTCCTTTCCCTGCTATCGTATTCCAGTCCCCCATGACTATTAAATTTTTGTTTCCCTTCACTATCGGAATAATTTCTTTTATCTCATCATACATTTCTTCAATCTCTTCGTCGTCTGCGGAGCTAGTTCGCTTATGAACTTGTGCCACTGTGGTAGGCGTGGGCTTCGTGTCTATCTTTGCTACAATAATGCGTTCACTACGCTGTTCGTAGTAGCTTTCCAGCGCTTCTATTTTTTTATTCATTACTAAACCTACTCCTATGTTACCTCTGTTTGATTTTGTATTTATAACCCTGTATTCACCTGACCAGAAGTTTTGTTCTTCCTACCACCGAGCTTCACTAATTCCCACTGAACGGGCAATTCAATATGTAAAAGGAGGTAATTTTCATAGTTGACAGGAAGGTAGAGGAAATGGGCGTAATAGCAAGATCATGAGAGAAGGAAGACTAAATGCTTTCCATAATAAATTTCAGCTAGTAATACTGAATACATAACCAAAAACGACAATGACAGAAGTTGGACCGCATACAATAAGTACAGACATGGTAACTGCTAAGAAACCTCGGTTAAAGGAAGAAATACTTCAATTGGTTGGCTAAAGAAGGAAGTATAAAAATGTGGGCAAGACAGAAATACAGCAGTATAGGTTATTTACACATGAAATAAATAAGAAGTGTTGGCAGAATGGCTGCAGAAAAATGCAAAGAATAAATGGCTGCTGGAGAGACTAATTACGCATATATGACTTTGCAATCCTTAGTAAAAGTGAAAAGGAATTGCATGATCTATTGGTAGAATGGCATAGTGAGAACACATTAAGAAAGACGAAGTTAGCCAGGAGTAGCTGAAATAGTATTAGCAATAAACCTCAGCATCAAAATTGATAACCGCTAAGTAGACGAAATAAAGGAACGCTACTAGCGTGGAAGGAAAATTACACATGATAGACGAAGCGAGGAGAATATAAGAAGGAGACTAGCACAGTCAGAGAGAGCATTCCCCGCAAAAAAAATTTTGCTATCATGGAACATAAAACTTAATTTGAGAAGAAAGTTTCTGAGAATATACTTCGGGAGCACATCGTTGTGTGGAAGTGATCTTGGACTGTGTGGAAACAAAAAGAAGGGAATAGAAGCCTTTGAGATGTGGTGTTATAAAGGCGACAGTTATTGAACTACAGTATATGAAAAAAAGTTAATTATGTACAAACTACGGGCTACTTTATTTAACATGTAAACATCAGTATAGATGAAACTTCCTGGCAGATTAAAACTGTGTGCCCGACCGAGACTCGAACTCGGGACCTTTGCCTTTCGCGGGCAAGTGCTCTACCATCTGAGCTACCGAAGCGCGACTCACGCATGCTCCTCACAGCTTTACTTCTGCCAGTATCTCGTCTCCTACCTTCCAAACTTTACAGAAGCTCTCCTGCGAACCTTGCAGAACTAGCACTCCTGAAAGAAAGGATATTGCGGAGACGTGGCTTAGCCACAGCTTGGGGGATGTTTCCAGAATGAGATTTTCCCTCTGCAGCGGAGTGTGCGCTGATATGAAACTTCCTGGCAGATTAAAACTGTGTGCCCCACCGAGACTCGAACTCGGGACCTTTGCCTTTCGGGGGCAAGTTCTCTACCATCTGAGCTACCGAAGCACGACTCACGCATGCTCCTCACAGCTTTACTTCTGCCAGTATCTCGTCTCCTACCTTCCAAACTTTACAGAAGCTCTCCAGCGAACCTTGCAGAACTAGCATTCCTGAAAAAAGGATATTGCGGAGACATGGCTTAGCCACAGCCTGGGGGATGTTTCCAGAATGAGATTTTCACTCTGCAGCGGAGTGTGCGCTGATATGAAACTTCCTGGCAGATATTCGGATTTAGGTTATGGCATATTCGATATGCCTGCCATGACTGGCGACCATGTGGCGCAGACGAGTAGTGAAATTCTGCATGACCCGCTGAAGTGTCGGAAGGTCAGTGCTGTCGATGAGCTCCGCAATTGCTGTTTTCACTAAGCAATGGTTTTTTGGTTATTGTTTTACACCTTGTCTTCAATATAGCCCAATAAAAAGAAAGCGCATGTGTTAAATACGGAATATAGGGGCCAATCAAGGCCCATGCCAGTGGCCTCTGGGTATCCCAGAGCCAGAATGCGTTAACCAAATTGCTCCTCCAGAACATCACTCTCCTGCCTCGACAGGGTCGAGCTCCGGCTTGCATAAACCACATCTTGTCGAAATCAGGGTCACTTTAGATACTGGGAGTGAAATCATCTTCCAAAACCTTTACGTAGCGTTCAGTAGTCACCATGCCGTCAAGGAATATACCACCGATTATTCTGTGACTGGACGTTGCACACCACTCAGTCACCCATTGAAGGTGAAGAGATTTCTCGATCGCGAAATGCCGATTCGCAGTTCCCCAAACGCACCAGTTTTGCTTATTGATGAACGCATCCAAATGATAGTGTTTCTGTCGCTAATCCAAACCTTTCACGAATTCCCATCATGCCCTGCGGCCATTCGTGCAGTTTGAACGTCGTAACGCAAACCGTTCAAAAGTGATGATAATTTTATTTCAAAATGGTTCAAATGGCTCTGAACACTATGGAACTTTACATCTGAGGTCAACACTCCCCTAGAACGTAGAACTACTTAAACCTAAGGACATCACACACGTCCATGCCCGAGGCAGAATTCGAACCTGCGACCGTAGCAGTCGCGCGGTTCCAGACTGTATCGCCTAGTACCGCTCGGCCACCGCGGCCGGCAATTTTATTTCATGTAGTTCAATAATTGTCACCCTGTAAATGAATATTGGAAATTAGGTGACCTGATCAGAAATGAGAAGTTTTTCCACGTGATCGTCGTGGTAAAAAAAGTGGAAATGACTGACAAGGAGAAGGGACTGGATATTAGAGCATCTGTTAAGATATCGGGGCTAGCCTCCATAGTGCTGAACGGAGCTGTGGAGGGTGAAAGCAATAGGGGACGACATATATTAGTAAACATCAAACAAATAATGGAGAACGTTGGGTGCAAGTGCTACTCTAAGATGATGGGTTTGGAGAGAAATTCGTCAGTCGCAAGGCTAATCTCAGCAGAAGAGAATAGTAGAAGAAGCAAAGAAAAAAGTAGAATAGAATCAGACGGATATGAAGGGCGGAGCAGACAAACTTGTGATGTCTCAAGACAGGCAGCAGCCATTTCAGTAGTAACAGGGGCAAAGGCCTGGACGCCTGATCTTGTACCATCAACCAACAAGGCCTTGCTGCGTTTCTACTGCTAACGGCTGAGAGCAAGGTGAAACTAAAGAGGTTTTCTTTCTCGAAGGCTTTCAGTTCTAATGCAGGACACAATGATGATGGCATCTTGAATAAAACATTCCGGAGGTAAAATAGTGCTCCATCAGATCTCCAGGAAGGTGTACGCAGGAGAACGTTATCATCAAGACAAACAAAACTAACGTTCTACTCTTCGGAGCGTTAAATGTTAGATCGTTGTATCGGGTAGTTAGGTTAGATATTGACGAAATGGAAATGGAATTAAATGTAGTGAGGATTTGTGCAATGTAATGACAGGAAGGACTTCTGGTCAGCATAGTGCTCAGTGATAATACAGAACTGCGTCAAATAATGAATAAGAAAACAGGAACATGGGCAGGCGGCCATGAACAGCCTAATGAACACATTGTAGTACCAAGGCAGACATGAGGGCAACACCCTCCAAAAGTGCAAGTTTATATGATTAGTACTTCCGTGGATGGCGAAGAGGCTGGAAAAATGTATGATGAGATGAAAGAAATTACTCAAATAGTTAAGGGAGATGAAAATTTAATTGTTATGTGGGATTGGAGTTAGGTAACACATGGATTGTGGAGAGGAATGAAAGGAGAAGCCGCATGTTACAATTTTGCACAGAGCGTAATTTAATCATCGCTAACAGTTCGATAAAGAATCGTGTAAGAAGATTATACCGTGGAGGAAACCTGGAGACACCGGCAGGTTTTAAACTGGTTGTATAATGGTAAAACACAAATTTTGGAGCCAGATTTTAAACTGTAAGATACCTCCAAGGGTAGATGTTTCCTCTGATCATAATTTATCGGTTATGAACTGTAGATTAGAACTGAAGAGAGTGCAGAAAGTTAGATAAACAGAGAGAACTGAAGATTGCTGAGAGTTTAAAGGACACTACTAGGCAACGATAGACATAAACACGCGAAAACAATACAGTAGAAGCCGTCTGGGTAGCTATGAGAGATGAAATAGTTATGACATTAGAAGACCAAGTAGGCAAAAATAGAGGCCCCGTGGAAACGCTGGGGTAAAACACGTGGTATTGATTTTACTGGAAAAAGGAGAAAATATGAAAATGTGGCAAATGAAGCAGCAGAAGGGAATACAGACGTGTGAGAAATGCGATTGACACGACGTTAAAAATGGCTAAGCAAGTATGGGAAGGCTGTGGAAGGCAACGTGACTAGGGGAAAGATAGATGTCGTATATGGGAAGACAAATGAAACCATCAGAGAAAAGGGAAGTAGCTATTTGAATATCAAGGGCTCAGAAGATAAGCGCAGAGAGAAAGCTGAAAGGTGAAAGGAATACCTATCGGAACTATACAAGGAAAATGAAGATAATGTCACAGAAAGAGAAGAGGAAGTAAATAGAGAGGTAACGGGAGATGTGATATTGCGAGAAGAATTTGAGATATTGTTGAAAGACCTAAGTCAAAATATTGCTGCAGGAGCAGAAGACATTTTTTCAGATCCTTCCTTGGGAGAGCAATCTACGCCAAAATTACAAAAATAGCATCAAATTTAAAGAAGAATGTAATAATTGAGACTCCAAGAATTCAATTGCTGAAAGGTTTGCGTATACAGAACTATGGTTTAATAAGTCATGGGTGCTAAATACTGAAACGAAATATACAGATGAATGGAAAAACTGATACAGTGAAACCGCAGGGAAGACCTATAGGGGTTCCAGTGAAATACAGAAACTCGTCAGACATTATTGACTCAACGTGCTATTTTTGTAGACTGGTTACAGAAAGGTTAATCTACATTCATAGGCATTTGTAGATTTAGATAAACATTTCGACAAAGTTGACTGGACTACATTCTTCGAGATGCCGAAGATAGTTGGGATAAAATGTAGGGAGCGAAAGGTTATATAAACCTTATACAGAAACCAGGCTGTTCTTAAGAGCCGGACAAAATGAAAATGTAGCAGTAGCTAAGAAAGGGGTGAGATATGGTTGTAGCCTGTCCCCGATGCTACTCAATTTGTACATTGAGCAAGCAATAAAGAAAACAAAGAAGAAACTGGGAAAGGAAATTAATGTTGAGAGAGAAGAAACAGATTCACGGAGTTTTGACTATTACACCGTCAGAGACAGCAAAGGACTCTGAAGAACAGCTGAACGTAATGGATAGCGTCTTGAAAAGAGGTTATAAAATGAAAATAAGGGTAATGAAATGCAGTCGAATTAAATCATGCGATACTGAGTGAATTAGATTAGGAAATGAGACGTTGAAGTGCATATGAGTTTTCTTTTTCCGAAGCAAAATAACTGACGATGGCTGGAGTAGAGAAGGTATGAATTGCGCACACCAGCAATAGCAAGGAAAGTGCTTTCGAAAAAGGCTTTTATGAAACCGAAACGTGGATGATAAGCAGTTAAGACGAAAATAGAATGGACGCTTTTGAATCGTGGTGCTACACAGGTATGCTGAAGATTACATGCGTAAATCAAATAACTAATGGGTAGGTACTGAGCTGAATTTGAAAAATAATAAATTTATGTCATCGCCTGACTAAGACACAAATGAATCGTCAATTTGCTAATGAAGGGATATGGGCAGAGGGAGTCATGAAACTTGTAGAGGGATAACAAGCCTCGATTACAGTAAGCAAGTTGAAAAAGATGGAAGCTGAGGTAGTTGTGTGAAGATTAAGATACCTGAACTGAGTAGACTAACGTGGAGCGGTGCATCAAGTCGTTCTTCAAACTGAAGACAACAACAACAATTAAGTACGTTGTATTATGTTATCATAGTAACTTATATCCCCAATGGGACACTCACAGTTATTTAGAACCACGACATTCTTTATCATTAACTCTGAGTGCCACGATTGCACTACTAATGTTTTCCAAGCAATAATACTGCAAATACAGCGTTATAATGAAACATAAAAGGAGGGATAAAAACTTATACAAATGCTAGTAAAAACTTTAATATTTTTCAACAGAAAATATTTGACAACTTGGAACTAAGTAAATTATTGCAGGATTAGGCAATTAATTAGACTCTGCGAATAGTAATAACTTAAACTGTTAGTGAACCTCGAATTTTAATTAGTGCGCTAATTAATGTTGTGATGCAACATCGGTACATGTCAGGACCAGGTGTTGATTCCCGGTAAGTGAAGCGTTAGGAATTCCATTTGTAGTGAATATATCGAAAACTTCAAGTGGCTATTTTGTAATAGAGTTGTACTGATGAGATGACGAGCTGCATTAAGTTTTGATTTAGCGCTGGTACTGTCATCCACTTGTTTACTCCCTTCAGTTCGCTCACACGTAATTGCAGTACGCTCCTGACTGTCGATAAACAAATATTACTAACAGCTCCATCGCAACCATAGAGCAACCTATTCAGTGGGCTGTACTGCTATTCTCCATGAATATGCAGTTTTTTAGGCTCCGGCGATGGCACGGTACTATGTCTGGATTGCCCATTTGGTGGTGTAATAGAGATGTTCGGAAAACATAAATGGGAATCCTTGGAAGAAAAAGGATGTGGGTATTGTGGGGTTACGTGAATGTGTAGTCTGGGTGAGTACTGCTTTTTCAGTACCAGCTCATTTATTAGTTTAGTACCTGGATTTCTTTTCTGCATTGTAACGCAACAACCCAAATATTGGATTACATACGGCTCTTCTTTTACATCAAATGCTAACTCCGAAATTTAGAATATGTAGTGCGTAAGATTTGGTGAAAATTTCTCGTGTCATCAGCAAAGATGTGGCTTCATGTTGTAGCAATATTTTTCAACTAGTTATCTACAGGCGAAGATCTTTCATCAATGAAATTCGCCGATAAAGCTTTCATTCCCGTAGGGCATAAGAGTTTGGCCACTAGGCTTGTCTATCAATAAAGAAATAAATAAATGCTGTTGTTCTTCATGTCAGTCCTTGGAATTAATCATTCTAGCAGCATATATTGTCAAATGGAGGAAACTCAGTATGCTTAATGGAAAGTTATGATGATGCGGTCGTACCATGAGGCACCAAAACATTTCTTGGCAAATAATTGAAATAAATCTATTACCATAAGCACACTGGGACGGGAAATTCTCTAAATAAACAGTCAATAAGCTGTGGTGCCCAAGGGTTAGACCGTTCAGCGAACGTTCAGCAAACTTTGCTGCGTGTTGGCCACCGCAGCAGACGCCTCGTTCCTTCAGCCACGCTGACTGCTGCTCATCGGCGACGGAGGATGGAATTTGCAATCCAGTACCTTACCTGGATCTCCAATGAGTGGCGGCAATTGGCCTTTTCAGATAGTTATCTTCTGTGCCCCATGGGACTGATGACCATGGACGTGCAAGGCTTGAAACATCTGAAAGCAAATACCTTGCAATAAATATCGGAGCGTTACGGTCTGTGAAATATTTTCGTGGCATTCCCTGGAAAGCACAATGGATCAATACAAATATGTATCTATCCTTGGGAACAATGTTCATCCGTACATTCGTAGGACCTCCCCTTCCAATGCAGTGACCAGGAAACAGCACTGAGATCGTTGCGGATCCACACTGAAACGAGGTGATGCACCGTCATGTGGTATACTCATTCTCTCACGAAGAGCCCAGGGCACATTCTCCGACAGGTAGAACTCTTTGCCTGAAACTGAAGTACAGGTGGCCATTCAGACGAGTGGGTAGAAGATACACTCCTGGAAATGGAAAAAAGAACACATTGACACCGGTGTGTCAGACCCACCATACTTGCTCCGGACACTGCGAGAGGGCTGTACAAGCAATGATCACACGCACGGCACAGCGGACACACCAGGAACCGCGGTGTTTGCCGTCGAATGGCGCTAGCTGCGCAGCATTTGTGCACCGCCGCCGTCAGTGTCAGCCAGTTTGCCGTGGCATACGGAGCTCCATCGCAGTCTTTAACACTGGTAGCATGCCGCGACAGCGTGGACGTGAACCGTATGTGCAGTTGACGGACTTTGAGCGAGGGCGTATAGTGGGCATGCGGGAGGCCGGGTGGACGTAGCGCCGAATTGCTCAACACGTGGGGCGTGAGGTCTCCACAGTACATCGATGTTGTCGCCAGTGGTCGGCGGAAGGTGCACGTGCCCGTCGACCTGGGACCGGACCGCAGCGACACACGGATGCACGCCAAGACCGTAGGATCCTACGCAGTGCCGTAGGGGACCGCACCGCCACTTCCCAGCAAATTAGGGACTCTGTTGCTCCTGGGGTATCGGCGAGGACCATTCGCAACCGTCTCCATGAAGCTGGGCTACGGTCCCGCACACCGTTAGGCCGTCTTCCGCTCACGCCCCAACATCGTGCAGCCCGCCTCCAGTGGTGTCGCGACAGGCGTGAATGGAGGGACGAATGGAGACGTGTCGTCTTCAGCGATGAGAGTCGCTTCTGCCTTGGTGCCAATGATGGTCGTATGCGTGTTTGGCGCCGTGCAGGTGAGCGCCACAATCAGGACTGCATACGACCGAGGCACACAGGGCCAACACCCGGCATCATGGTGTGTGGAGCGATCTCCTACACTGGCCGTACACCACTGGTGATCGTCGAGGGGACACTGAATAGTGCACGGTACATCCAAACCGTCATCGAACCCATCGTTCTACCATTCCTAGACCGGCAAGGGAACTTGCTGTTCCAACAGGACAATGCACGTTCGCATGTATCCCGTGCCACCCAACGTGCTCTAGAAGGTGTAAGTCAACTACCCTGGCCAGCAAGATCTCCGGATCTGTCCCCCATTGAGCATGTTTGGGACTGGATGAAGCGTCGTCTCACGCGGTCTGCACGTCCAGCACGAACGCTGGTCCAACTGAGGCGCCAGGTGGAAATGGCATGGCAAGCCGTTCCACAGGACTACATCCAGCATCTCTACGATCGTCTCCATGGGAGAAAAGCAGCCTGCATTGCTGCGAAAGGTGGATATACACTGTACTAGTGCCGACATTGTGCATGCTCTGTTGCCTGTGTCTATGTGCCTGTGGTTCTGTCAGTGTGATCATGTGATGTATCTGACCCCAGGAATGTGTCAATAAAGTTTCCCCTTCCTGGGACAATGAATTCACGGTGTTCTTATTTCAATTTCCAGGAGTGTATTTCCGCAATGCCGGCACATTCACAGCAAAACGTACTCAGTGGTGTGACTCCAGTGCGGTATGAGGGTTTCTCTCATCCCACACGTGGCTATTCATCCTGTTCGAAATACCATCATGATCACATGAGGCGTCGTCAGTAAACGGCACGATTTGGAGGAAACATGTTTGATCAGTCCATTGTTGGAGCAACTACTGTCACAACGCGATCCTTGGTGCCAAATCCGTCACGAGCATTGCATGGATTCGTTGTGGGTAATATGGGTGTAATTGTCTTTCAGCAGTACTCGCCACATGCTAGTACGAGCAGCGCCCGTTTCAAGTAGTGGGGTCCATTGCAACACGTTCCACCACCTCCTCTTCAAAATCGGGTGTGGGAGTGGTCCTCATGTTGCCAGGTATCTCGTTTCTTCTTCGCAATGAACCAGTCTCTCGCATTCGTCGATCGAGTGGAATAAACACTCGTCGTGACGGGTGATGCCTGTTAGGAAAACGTTTTCTGTGCAACCTTTCAGCAGCGAGAACGTTGCAGCGCACGTCTCCATACACAAGTTGGTTGTCAGCGAGCTTTGCGAAACTGTACCGGTACTGCTCCTTCGTAGTGTACTGTGAGTCTCTGAAATGCTCTGAGAAATGAATATGTCTGTCGTTGATTCATAGCACGTTCTGTCATGGGATAATGTAGATACGAAACAATAGAGCCATCTTATGGTCAAATAAAGTAAACAAAGATTTTCTCTGCCTCGTGATGACTGGGTGTTGTGTGATGTCCTTAGGTTAGTTAGGTTTAAGTAGTTCTAAGTTCTAGGGGACTGATGACCATGGATGTTAAGTCCCATAGTGCTCAGAGCCAAACAAAACCACTGCATCTTGACTACCTTGAGATCAAGCTCGTCCTTCTTTCTTCCTTGCAGTAAATAAAGAATGTACATGTAAATAAACAGCACAGCACGTATAAACTTGTACGCATGTCAGTTGTAAATAAGCTGGAAAACAGCAATGCTAGACAAAGCGGTAGACAAGTTTACTTCCGTATCTCCTTAAGCCGGCTTCTATGACCATAGGTTCCCTGCTTCAAATTGTTCAGTGGAGCATTCTCTATACCCTGTCACATTTTTTCACGCTCTTACGGAAACACCCTGTGTATACTTATATACCGGGTGATCAAAAAGTCAGTATAAATTTGAAAACTTAATAAACCACGGAATAATGTAGATAGAGGGGTAAAAATTTACACACATGTTTGGAATGACAAGGGGTTTTATTAGAACGAAAAAAAAAAACAAAGTTCACAAAATGTCCGACAGATGCGCGTTGTTTGGTGATGATCGTGTGCTCAGTCGCCGCTTTCGTCATGCTTGGCCTCCCAGGACCCCAGACCTCCGTCAGTACGGCTATTGGCTTTCGGGTTACCTGAAGTCGCAAATGTATCGTGAACGACCGACATCTCTAGGGATGCTGAAAGACAACATCCGACGCCAATGCCTCACCATAACTCCGGACGTGCTTTACAGTGCTGTTCACAACATTATTCCTCGACTACAGTTATTGTTGAGGAATGATGGTGGACATATTGAGCATTTCCTGTAAAGAACATCATCTTTGCTTTGTCTTACTTTGTTATTCTAAATGGCTCTGAGCACTATGGGACTCAACTGCTGTGGTTATCAGTCCCCTAGAACTTAGAACTACTTAAACCTAACTAACCTAAGGACATCACACACATCCATGCCCGAGGCAGGATTCGAACCTGCGACCGTAGCGGTCGTGCGGTTCCAGACTGTAGCGCCTTTAACCGCTCGGCCACTCCGGCCGGCTTTGTTATTCTAATTATTGCTATTCTGATCAGATGAAGCGCCATCTGTCGGCCATTTTTTGAACTTTTGTATTTTTTTGGTTCTAATAAAAGCCCATGTCATCCCAAGCATGTGTGTCAATTTAATTATTCAGTTTTCAAATTTATACTGACTTTTTGATCACCCGGTACATATACCAAAAGTTTTATAAATTACAAGCTTACTTACTCATCATCACACATCGTAACAAAGTGATAAGCGAGTCTATCGGCACGTAGCAGTTTGTAATTTGCAGATGGCTCGCTATTTTGCATCATGTTCTCTTCCCACGGTGTCTCTGTTCGCTTGAAATCTTCCTCCATTCTACGAGTGATGCCCATTCTGTAACAGCTCCGTCGAGGGAAACACTGTGGCGTTCATGCCCCACGCCGGACCGTATTTTTATTAGATTTCATCATACAGTGAGGAAAGGCCTACACTGCTGTAAGCCAGCAAGCAGTTGGGTTCGCCGACAGTCCGCATTCCACAAAAGGACAGATGGTCACAGAGCGTGGGAAGTGAGATGCCAGAAGAAGCCATGTCCTAAGAGAGTACGGTGACTCACACTGTGAGGCTTGGCGGCGGACACATACCTTTGTTAATACTAACTTTTGAAGTGCTTATATACGACTCCAACTTTGACTGTCCATTTTATCCGTACTGACAGCTTCCTAATTATGATTTCCTAAGCCAACCTCATCTTTTAATTAGAATTTTATTTAAGATTGCCAATCACTGGAAGATTTATCCGACCAATCACGTGCAGGCAGGTGTGAAACGCTGAAGCTAGCTCTACAGTCGTCGACTAGTATTCAAGCTGACAACAAGCACTCACTGCCAGTGAATATTTCATATGGTTCAAAACTGAAGTATTACCGTCAGACACTTTCTAAAGACTGTTTCTTCCTAGTTGTATGCTCTGTAAGAATGTATTAGGAACAAGTTGGACTTAAGTATGTCCGACACAGCATTGTGTCACGGCATGAATACAGGGTGACCGGAAAGCCCATTAACATTTGAAAATGCAAAAATTCAATAAATAATGTAACCTGACACACATGCATGAAATGACATGGGATCTTATTGAAAGCAAAATCGAATGCATAAACGCGCCAACAGAAGGCACTGGACGGCAATAGGTCAATGACGCCGAGTGACAATCATGTACAAAATGAACTGTAGTGAAATGGGGAGACAGATGCGCCAGCAGTCGCGGCATGATGACTTTACCACAAAAGGCAGTGGTAGTTAAGCTTTACTAAAGGAATGGAGAATCCACTACAACACCCTTACGATGATACCGCACTAGTACTACAGTCACTACTGTCCGCAGAGCACTAAGGTATACCCTCGAATGCTCTTCGTACAACATTCGGAATTCATCGTGAATTGTTAGCCACCGATTTTGAGTCGCGGAGAGAATTTGCAATGTGGGCATTTAAAAAAATGGGGAAAGTGAGGACTGGTTTTCTAATATGCTGTGAATCGACGAAGGCCATTTCACACTCCGACGATCTGTCAACACCCAAAACAGCAGAATTTGGGCTACTGAAAGTCCTAAAACAGTCCTGGAAATCGCACTGCATGACGTAAGAGACACAGTGTGGTGCGGATTTACCACGTCAATCGTGACCGCACACTTTTTCTTCGAGGAAGTGCAGGGTACCTCGACTACAGTTGTTGCTGATGAAAGAAAGGCGACATTTTGTTACAAAGAAGATCGTCTACGTTTAAAAACAACTGTTGTGTTAATTATTGCTTTCGTATCGTATAAAGTACTATCTGTTGGTCATTTTGTGTACATCTTTTGTTTCAATAAACCCCCACGTCATTTCAAGCATGTGTGCTAATTTTTACCTCTACATCTACATTATACCGTGAAGCACTGAATTTACAAATCTTAACGGACTACTGGGTCACCCTACACTTCTTATCTGATTTTAACTAATTGATTAATTAAGAAGTGTAAGGAAACGCTATAGCCTTATCATATTGCGGCATATTGGTGCAGTTTACTCTGGCCCTACAGAAGGCCTCTCCGTCCGCCGAGCCAAGCACCAAAGGTACCTTTGTCCGCTCAAAAAAGGGCCCGACTGCGGTTTCCCTAGAAGCTGTTACTATCCCATTACCCTATAATATTGCGACATCCCGCTGGGTAAAATTTAGAGAACATACACTACTGGCCATTAAAATTGCTACACCACGAAGATGACGTGCTACAGACGCGAAATTTAACCGACAGGAAGAAGATGCTGTGATATGCAAATGATAGCTTTTCAGTGCATTCACACAAGGTTGGCGCCGGTGGCGACACCTACAACGTGCTGACATGAGGAAAGTTTCCAAACAATTTCTCATACACAAACAGCAGTTAATCAGCGTTGCCTGGTGAAACGTTGTTGTGATGCCTCGTGTAAGGAGGAGAAATGCGTACCATCACGTTTCCGACTTTGATAAAGGTCGGATTGTAGCCTATCGCGATTGCGATTTATCATATCGTCACATTGCTGCTCGCGTTGGTCGAGATCCAATGACTGTTAGCAGAATATGGAATCGGTGGGTTCAGGAGGGTAATACGGAATGCAGTGCTGGATGCCAACGGCCTCGTATCACTAGCAGTCGAGATGACGGGCATCTTATCCGCATAGCTGGAATGGATGGTGCAGCCACGTCTCGATCCCTGAGTCAACAGGTGGGGACGTTTGCAAGACAACAAACATCTGAACGAACAGTTCGACGCCGTTTGCAGCAGCATGGACTCTCAGCTCGGAGATCATTGTTGCGGTTACCCTTGACGCTGCATCACAGACAGGAGCGCCTGTGATGGTGTACTCAACGACAAACCTGGGTGCACGAAAGGCAAAACGTCATTTTTCCGAATGAATCCAGGTTCTGTTTACAGCATCATGATGGTTGCATCCGTGTTTGGCGACATCGCGGTGAACCCACCCTGGAAGCTTGTATTCGTCATCGCCATACTGGGGTATCATCCGGCGTGATGGTATGGGGTGCCATTGGTTACACGTCTCGGTCACCTCTTGTTCGTATTGACGGCACTTTGAGCAGTGGACGTTACATTTCAGATGTGTTACGACCTGTGGCTCTACCCTTCATTCGATCCCTGCGAAACCCTACATTGAAGCAGGATAATGCACGACCGCATGTTGCAGGTCCTGTACGGGCCTTTCTGGATATTGAAAATGTTGAATGCTGCCCTGGCCAGCACATTCTCCAGATCTCTCACCAATTGAAAACGTCTGATCAATGGTGGCCGAGCAGCTGCCTCGTCACAATACGCCAGTCACTACTGTGTGGTACCGCGTTGAAGCTGCATGGACAGCTGTACCTGTACACGCCATCGAAGCTCTGTTTGACTCAATGCCCAGGCGTATCAAGGCCGTTATTACGGCCAGAGGTGTTTGTTCTGGGTACTGATTTCTCAGGATCTATGCACCCAAATTGCGTGAAAATGTAATCACATGTCAGTTCTAGTGTAATATATTTGTCCAATGAATACCCGATTATCATCTGCATTTCTTCTTGGTGTAGCAATTTTAATGGCCAGTAGTGTACATTCGATGTAAACTGTTGGCATCGTGTAGCCCTCGTAGGGGGCATCAGAATAAGACACATTAGGGATCGTACAGATGCATACAGACATTTTATCCTCGCTCTGGATACGAACAGAATAGCGCAGAAAACCGGGTATATTGGTATTAACGAGGAGAACACAGCAAGTATCATGACTCGACTTACCAGAAACTTAGTGGAAGTGGAGTCATAATAAGCGAACACTTGTCTCGGCTTATCCGTAGATACTCGACCATTTCTGAGGAAACGACCATCCAAGTTTTCTACGTAAGTGAGATGCCTTTTACGGGGCGATGCGCTCAGCCAAGCTGTTGGCACAGTGGCTATCGTCGCGGCAATTCACTTTTTGTCTTGTTTTCGAAAACCCGATTATTGTATTTATTTTATTCTTTTTTTTTTTCGTCTATCCACCCATGCCCGTAGGAGGCCACTACACGTATGTTTCTTATCAAATTAGGGGATGCAAGAGAGATATACTAATTGTAAAATTACAACTGGGTTTCACAGTTGCCATACATATTTTACATAATATATGTGTTATGGTATTTTCAGCTGTTACAACTTTCTTAAATTCCCTTATTCTTATATTTCATTCTTATATCAGTACTTCATTCTCATATTTTAATCTTATGTTTATTCTCCTAGAACATTTTGTGCATTCCCTTGGATGGTACCAAAGACCTAAAGATAGAAATTCCGAACAATACGAGCATTGCGCGAAGTCAGGTTACCCACAGCGACATTTCTTCGTATGAATCTCACACGGCAAAGAAACGTCGTTAGCATTGCTGAAGATTTCACTCTTTGGCCATAATTTCGTGATTTCGCGGCAAACCACGGATAACGGATCACTTTTCCGGAAACTGACGCTTGCAAATCTTAGGAACTTTTTTTTCCAGGTCGCACTGAGCTTGAAAAATCTCAAAGATATTTAAAATAATGATAACTTAAAAAAAAAAGATAAAAAAATATTGTTAAAACACTATATCACTGAAAACAACTTCAAGTAATTTTTCCATTAATTTGTTATCATTTTTTCTATCTACACTCCTGGAAATGGAAAAAAGAACACATTGACACCGGTGTGTCAGACCCACCATACTTGCTCCGGACACTGCGAGAGGGCTGTACAAGCAATGATCACACGCACGGCACAGCGGACACACCAGGAACCGCGGTGTTTGCCGTCGAATGGCGCTAGCTGCGCAGCATTTGTGCACCGCCGCCGTCAGTGTCAGCCAGTTTGCCGAGGCATACGGAGCTCCATCGCAGACTTTAACACTGGTAGCATGCCGCGACAGCGTGGACGTGAACCGTATGTGCAGTTGACGGACTTTGAGGGAGGGCGTATAGTGGGCATGCGGGAGGCCGGGTGGACGTACCGCCGAATTGCTCGACACGTGGGGCGTGAGGTCTCCACAGTACA
Source organism: Schistocerca nitens (assembly GCF_023898315.1). Lineage (NCBI taxonomy): Eukaryota > Metazoa > Arthropoda > Insecta > Orthoptera > Acrididae > Schistocerca > Schistocerca nitens. Next base: position 276,483,160 of record NC_064618.1, on the reverse strand, counting down.
TCGATGTTGTCGCCAGTGGTCGGCGGAAGGTGCACGTGCCCGTCGACCTGGGACCGGACCGCAGCGACGCACGGATGCACGCCAAGACCGTAGGATCCTACGCAGTGCCGTAGGGGACCGCACCGCCACTACCCCGGAAATTAGGGACTCTGTTGCTCCTGGGGTATCGGCGAGGACCATTCGCAACCGTCTCCATGAAGCTGGGCTACGGTCCCGCACACCGTTAGGCCGTCTTCCGCTCACGCCCCAACATCGTGCAGCCCGCCTCCAGTGGTGTCGCGACAGGCGTGAATGGAGGGACGAATGGAGACGTGTCGTCTTCAGCGATGAGAGTCGCTTCTGCCTTGGTGCCAATGATGGTCGTATGCGTGTTTGGCGCCGTGCAGGTGAGCGCCACAATCAGGACTGCATACGACCGAGGCACACAGGGCCAACACCCGGCATCATGGTGTGGGGAGCGATCTCCTACACTGGCCGTACACCACTGGTTGATCGTCGAGGGGACACTGAATAGTGCACGGTACATCCAAACCGTCATCGAACCCATCGTTCTACCATTCCTAGACCGGCAAGGGAACTTGCTGTTCCAACAGGACAATGCACGTCCGCATGTATCCCGTGCCACCCAACGTGCTCTAGAAGGTGTAAGTCAACTACCCTGGCCAGCAAGATCTCCGGATCTGTCCCCCATTGAGCATGTTTGGGACTGGATGAAGCGTCGTCTCACGCGGTCTGCACGTCCAGCACGAACGCTGGTCCAACTGAGGCGCCAGGTGGAAATGGCATGGCAAGCCGTTCCACAGGACTACATCCAGCATCTCTACGATCGTCTCCATGGGAGAATAGCAGCCTGCATTGCTGCGAAAGGTGGATATACACTGTACTAGTGGCGACATTGTGCATGCTCTGTTGCCTGTGTCTATGTGCCTGTGGTTCTGTCAGTGTGATCATGTGATGTATCTGACCCCAGGAATGTGTCAATAAAGTTTCCCCTTCCTGGGACAATGAATTCACGGTGTTCTTATTTCAATTTCCAGGAGTGTAATTCATTCACCATACAGTTAGTAGAGGAATAAAGACAGCGTTATTTCAGTATGCAATGGAAAACATTTCTGTAGTAGTCGTGTTGGATATGGGTAGATAAATGAAAAACAAAACCAAAAAATAATAATAATCGGGTGTCGTACACGGGTCTCAAAACGGTGAAGTCGCGACTCTAGCCACTGTGCAACCACTTCCGTAAGTATTTACTACAGGAAAAACAAAAAAAGTATCTCGAAGGGTTTTCCCAGAAACGGTCGAGTATTTGCGGATAAGCTCAGACACGTCTTCACTTATATTAACCCGTATTCCACTGAGCGGAGTTTCCGAGAAATCGGGTTATGGCACTCTCCGTGTTTTCTTCGTAGGCCATCATAGTCACGCACTGTACGGCAGAGTATAGGCCCACATGCAGACGTAAGCATCATTCCCATCGAAGGTCTGCAGAGATCACAGAATGGCTGACCGTTGCCGCCGTTCTTTCGTCGCACAGTGGACAGCGTGGGGGAGGCGCCCTCACATCTGGAAGGAAGAGCCCCCCCACTCTCCGCGGCCGCCCGCGCCGTCGGGTCAGCAGCTCAGCGGGCGTGAAGGATGCGTCCGGAGTGCGGGCTTTTAGCGGCCGGCATCTGAGACCGCGCTAACGTCGTTTGGCGCGCCACGGGCACGTCCTCTAAACGGCGCTGATCCGCCGGCCCGCTAAGTTCGTTACTGGCCGGCTCGGCCGAGCGTTTCTTCCCTGCAAACTCCTCTGATGCGCTCTTTCCCTCCGGATCTCGTTCGCTCTCGGCCTCGAGAGCGCGAGGGAGAAATGGCTAAATGTGTTTTTCTTCGCTCGAGGAGAGATCACTGGCCTCTTGTAGACGCGCAGCTTACCTAGTTACACAACTATCGGAATCCACGTTCCGCGCCTTAGCCAGCCACTGAAGCTGATAATTGTGTTTCCCTCGGTGGACCTACCGACATCAGTCGTTTATTGATACTTAACGCTATCAAGGCGCTGTAATACCCTATGTCATCAACGATTGCATTGGCTCCTCATTATTGCAACGAATTCTCATCATATTTAATGAGGCCTGGGATCAAACCAAACGAAATGGCCTTCCGTTACGGGAAGGCAGTAGTTCAAACCTCCTTACGATCGTCCATACTTATATTTTCCGTAATTTCACTAAATCAATTAATGTCGGGATGATTTCCTTCCCCATCCTTTCCCAATCACAGTTTCTGCTTCAAACCTTTGTACTAATGCCTGCTATGTATTAAAACTACAATTTTAAAACAAGCTACATAAATCACTTTTTTGTGTATGTTTATGTAACGTGTTCTGCTACTGATAACAAAAGTAATTACAGGTAGAAGCCATATATATTTTAAAAATTGATGTATGTTCACTTCTCCTCCCAAGCTAATGGACCGATTTCAACCAATCTTGGTACACGTATCACTTACTATCTGGAAAGACTCTCTGTGGTCATAAGAACCATCTACCTAGAAACATGGAGGGCGTGGGGACGAAAAAGCAGTTTCACCGACAGACGAATACTCGTATTTTATTAATTCCATATTTGTGAATGAATCCACTTAATGACCGGAAAAATACATTGCGCATAATTTCAGACCGTTAACAAGTTTTTTCTCCGTGACAGGTCCCACAAAATGACGAAAGGAAAAAAGTTTATTGACTAATACATTTTCACAAATCCTGTTAAAATCAACTTGTATCCTCATACTGTCACTCAATGACGACACTTTCCCGTACACCACAGCATCATCAGCAAACAGCCGCACATTGCTATCCACCCTATCCAAAAGATCATTTATGTAGATAGAAAACAACAGCGGACCTACCACACTTCCCTGGGGCACTCCAGATGATACCCTCACTTCCGATGAACACTCACCATCGAGGACAACGTACTGGGTTCTTTTACTCAAGAGGTCAAGAAATCTGCTCCTCCCTCCTCTCTCTCTGTCCATATTCTCCTCCCAACTCTATATATCTCTGATACTTCCTCCTCGTCTTTCCTTTCTAAGGCTGTCCCTTCCTTTTCTGTCTCTCTCTGCCCATCTCCTCTTCCATCTCTCTGCTGATTTCCTCTTCCCTTACCTGTGTCCATCTTCTCCTCCCCTCTCACTGCCCATCTGCCCCTCTTCTTTGTCCATCTTCTTCTCTCCCATCTCTCTGTCGATTTCACCTTCTCCTTCCCTCTGGCAATCTCCTCTTCAAACATTACAGGATTCTTTTTGCTATTCATCTGCATTAATTTACATTTATCTATATTTAGAGTTAGCTACCATTCTTTACACTATTCACAAATCCTGTTAAAATCAACTTGTATCCTCATACTGTCACTCAATGACGACACTTTCCCGTACACCACAGCATCATCAGCAAACAGCCGCACATTGCTATCCACCCTATCCAAAAGATCATTTATGTAGATAGAAAACAACAGCGGACCTACCACACTTCCCTGGGGCACTCCAGATGATACCCTCACTTCCGATGAACACTCACCATCGAGGACAACGTACTGGGTTCTTTTACTCAAGAGGTCAAGAAATCTGCTCCTCCCTCCTCTCTCTCTGTCCATATTCTCCTCCCAACTCTATATATCTCTGATACTTCCACCTCTGTGCACCTCCTCATACCCCCTTTGTCCATTTCCTTCTCCCCCCTAATTCCATCTTCTCCTCTGCCTTCTTCCTCTTCCTGTCCACCTCCTCCTCCCCACTCCATTTCCTACTCCCTCCATGTCTGTCAATTTCCTCCTCTTCCCTCTCTCTGTCCATCTTCTCTTTCCTTTTTCTGTTCATCTCCTCGTCTTTCCTTTCTAAGGCTGTCCCTTCCTTTTCTCTCTGCCCATCTCCTCTTCCATCTCTCTGCTGATTTCCTCTTCCCTTACCTGTGTCCATCTTCTCCTCCCCTCTCACTGCCCATCTGCCCCTCTTCTTTGTCCATCTTCTTCTCTCCCATCTCTCTGTCGATTTCACCTTCTCCTTCCCTCTGGCAATCTCCTCTTCTTCCTATCTGTGTCAATCTCCTCCTTCTCCTCCTCTGTCCATCTTCTCCTCTCCTCTTTTCTTTCCAGCTTATTACTCCCACCCCTACAGGAGACTTGTGGTCATTCCCCTACAGTATGGCTTTCCAGATCGTAAATAATATGTATACCAAGTTCGACTGAAATCGTTACAGGGGTTTAGAATATCTTTATACCTGAGCCTTATACATTTCACATACATTTAAGATATTGCACATGTATTTGTGCAGATATTTCCCCATATCGGTAGACAATTTCGCTAAACAGTTTCATTTTCACGGAGCTCCAGGTTTATGACGACTCATCTCCTGACCTGCGTGTCGTAAAGCGATATAATTTTGCATCAGAATGCAGTATTGCATTTGTCTACTGTCTGCGAAATGGTTTGTGAATAGAGTTAGTAGTAAAGAAGCAATAAATTAAAATGCTATGTATGAAGTAGCAGTTTCTCGCTCATGTTGGTATTAGACGTCATATGTCTTGAATTGTGTGCCGTACAATGATGTGTACATTACATTAGTAGTATAGAGCTTGACACAGTCACGTCGATTAAATATTTGGGCGTAACATTGCAGAGCGATATGAAGTGGGACAAGCATGTAATGGCAGTTGTGGGGAAGGCGGATAGTCGTCTTCGGTTCATTGGTAGAATTTTGGGAAGGTATGGTTCATCTGTAAAGGAGACCGCTTATAAAACACTAACACGACCTATTCTTGAGTACTGCTCGAGAGTTTGGGATCCCTATCAGGTCGGATTGAGGGAGGACATAGAAGAAATTCAGAGGCGGGCTGCTAGATTTGTTACTGGTAGGTTTGATCATCACGCGAGTGTTACGGAAATGCTTCAGGAACTCGGGTGGGAGTCTCTAGAGGAAAGGAGGCGTTCTTTTCGTGAATCGCTACTGAGGAAATTTAGAGAACCAGCATTTGAGGCTGACTGCAGTACAATTTTACTGCCGCCAACTTACACTTCGCGGAAAGACCACAAAGATAAAATAAGAGAGATTAGGGCTCGTACAGAGGCAAATAGGCATTTTTCCTTCGTTCTGTTTGGGAGTGGAACAGGGAGAGAAGATGCTAGTTGTGGTACGAGGTACCCTCCGCCACACACCGTATGGTGGATTGCGGAGTATGTACGTAGATGTAGATGTAGATGCAGATGGACAGAGAATGGCGGTGCAGGGGGAGGACAGAGACAGGGCGTGGAGGAGAAGGAGGAGATAGATGGAGAAATCAGGAAGGAGGACACGAAATAATAGAAGATTGTAGGAGGCTACTCACGTTTTAGTTTAAAATATGTGCATGAAATAACTTGTCGAAGCACTTCAGCTTTTATATGAAACATATAAGTATCTTCTTTTCAACATGGCTTATTTTCGATTGTAAGAAGTGTATATTTCTATTGTCTATTGTCAAACCACAATTTATGAAAGATGTTTATATTTTATTAATAGGATTAAGTAGGAATAATTAATATTTGTCATGTTGGAAATAATTGTGGTAGCAGGGAATATCTGAACCAAACTATTGTTGATATAATTTTAAAAAGGGCGGAAGAGACCGCGTATGGATACATTTTAGGAAAAGAGCGGGAAAGACCACCCATTGATACATTTTGTAATGGTAGCAGGGATTGTCTGCACCAGAAAGAATTGTTGGCTGGAGAGACCGCACTTTAGCGTTCGTTGGAAGTCAGTAGTAAGCGAGAAGTGAAGCGGGTCGGTAGCAGATCTGAAGCGAGAGGTTGAGAGGAGCGGTGTGCCTGCCAGCCACCAGCTATGATTTACAAGTGATTATAAGCGGATGTACAGAGACATCAGCTAATTATTATCATAAGAGGAACTAATATTATTGAATTGTTCTTTTGAGAAACTCAAGAGTACTAAAGGTATGTTTGCGCAATGCTCGTTGTAATAGTATTGTAAAAAGTAAGTCCCAATTGAACATTTGTAAAATCATTTCATTCAGAATATAATTAATTTTTGCCAGCAATATTGCATTACTGATTATAATCCAACCCAAAAAGCATCAACGTAAAACTTTGCAAAATTTTATTGTTGTAAAGAAAAAGTTTAACTATGAATTACGTAGCTTCAGTCAAATTAATTAAAGAATAACGTCAGCTATGCTATTAGAGAATAACGTCAGCTTCGTATTAAATACAGCCACTTATTATGACAGACCACCAGCGGCTAATAGAGTATAGTAAAACACAGTAAGTATCTTCACGTCGCAGTTCGATGTAGCAGTCAGATGGAGATCCAGTAACAGCAAAAAAGGTATGGAACAGTTTTGGGTTATTGCATGTAACGACTGAGGGCTTGGTTCAAAGGGCTGTGAGCACTATGGGACTTAATTTCTAAGGTCACCAGTCCCCTAGAACTTAGAACTACTTAAACTTAACTAACCTAAGGACATCACACACATCCATGCCCGTGGAAGGATTCGAACCTGCGACCGTAGCGGTCGCACGGTTCCAGACTGTAGCGCCTAGAACCGCTCGGCCATCCCGGTCAGCTCGAATGAGGGACACGACTACGACACATTCTATGTTTCGTCGAAATAATCAGAAAATCACTTTTAATAAGCTGCATTTAAATTTGTATGCGAAGATTGAGAAAGAGAATTAATTTCAAGGGAAGATTTCTTTTGTTATTATTAGGCCAGAGATAGAAATCCTAAGGGAATGTTTCATAGGTTATTGTAGAAGGAAAGGATGCGTAAAACAAAAGAGATATAGAGGAGACTGGAGGGTGTCACATTATTCAGACATGTCTGAACTTAAGAATATTACATGACACACGCAGAACAGGAATTCCCCGCCAACTTCGTACAACAATTTCCAATTAATCAAGAAGTACTTAGGTAATACATGCTTGCAAGAAACTCTTGTGGATTAAAAACGAGTAACTTATCTTTTCCGAAGTTAGTTCAAAGTTTTAAACCAACAGATTTAATGTCAATGATTTCAAATTTAGTTACAATTAATAACCAAACTTTGAAATAAATCCAGTTTATGACAAATAATTATGTTACTTGATCAGCAATAAAATTAATACTGTTTATGTTAGATACTTGTTTGAACACTTATTCTGTACATAAGTGTTAAAAACTATTTTATTTTCGTCGTTAAAACTCTACGAAATGCGAAATACACCTTTCGTCCTGTGCCATTAACATTACTGTTTAACGACCTCTCAAAGACAAGGTCATTAGAGATAGAGCATGTAACGGAACTGGTCATTCGGCCACTTCCGTTGCGTATTGAAAATCCTGATGCACTCCATAAATTTGCTATGAGATACAAATAACTTCGCAACTTATCTGTGTCTCGTAGGAAGTTTATGGGGTGTATCAGTATTTTCCTGCGTAATGGAAGTTGCCGACCAACCAGACTACTCTGTCTGTATTGACACCGTCTGCGAGAGATCGTTAATCAGTAATCTACCTTTCCCTTCTCGTGGAGTGACACCACCGGCTGCCATGTCGCACACGGTCGGCATTTCGGTGCCATTGCCTTTATTTAAACATTTTCGACTGGCAGCTGTTTATGCATGATGGTTGTTACGAAGGTAATTTCCGAGGCTTCCTGGTGCACAGAGGGCTGGGATAGCTGAGTGATTCCTGCACTGGTGTGTCGCCAGGCCCTGGCAGTGCCGCGGGAATATTGCTGAACTGTTGTTTACGGCGTAACTGAAAAACTAAATGGCCGTCATCATCAAAAAACTGGCTGCCTGTGATTTAGGTGCTGTAATCTATTGACTATATGCAAGAACATAAAAGCTATATACATTCATACCGAACGGTACAAAGTACACGGGGAGAACATAATGGATGAAGTGACTCTAAGAAAATGATGAACGTCGGCTGCATAGAAAAAAGAAGAGAACGACCACCTGTTGTGACAAATAAATTAGCGTCAAATATTACTGACGTAGCAAGAGGAAAAGGCCGGTTCACGGTGTAACGTATATGCAACTAATATATACGTAGCTACACCAAAAATTTCTATGTTTGTCAGTGAAAATGGACTCGATAAGCAACCTCAGCTATTTGTAAAAGGAACCTGATCTGAAGAACACTGTGTGCGTGTTGTGTGAGTCTCAGTTTCACTGTCACTTAAGCCCGCAACAGATCGTTACATGAAAAACTTATTACTAACATTTAGATAAGCTATCTGACTGCGCATTATAAGATGAAAAATTACAGGAACAAATGAACCAGTAACAATGAATGTCTAAGCTTTATTGACATCTGCAACTTTTGCAGTCCTGTCTTCCTCAGTTACGTGTAATATTACTGGTATATTGATAATTTTTACTTATGGACCGTATGGCAGCAACTGAATAAAACACAATTTTAGTGCAAACAAGTGTTCAGTTCATAGTGTTGTGAAATGTGGGGAAAAAACCGCAAATCGTCATTTATAAGAAGAAGAACAACACCAAAAATGCAACAGGAGCGTTATATGTAGGAAATCGCCCACGCAATCTGCCACTGATGATGCCTTGCAGAAAATAAAGGCGAAACTCGCATTGCACTAAAATTGTATTTTATTCAGTTGCTGTCACACGGTCCATAACTAAAAATTATGAATATGCCGTAATAATACCTAAGCTACCTGACTGCGTTTTTGAGCAAGAATTTACAAGTGATTCAGAATCTGGCTTGTGCAACGGAATGTACTGGATTAGAGTCAGTGTCTATGTTTTGGCCCTAAGTTTTGCACTCATCTCTTTAGATGACTGCCTTTTTCCGTGTGGTTTACAGCAATTCGCAGCAGCATGCTGCCGCAGCGGCTCAAGCTTATTGTTACTAAGAAGGAATTTAATAAAAACGGGTTTCCTTGGGTCCTGTTAACTACTAAATAACTTGTGAGAAGGGATTTCATAAATTAAATCTATTTAAAACTTCAGAATCATCATAAACCATAATCGATAATCGAGAACGACAATTACAATGACATAGGTATCAACAATGGTTGAGTGCCAGATTAACAAACTATTTCAATTTCAAAGTTACATTAACATTTAATAACCACATCATTTTTATGAATTAGATGTGGAGAATAATTTTTTATTATTTAGAGGGTGAAGAGGCTTCTTTAACTGACAAGTAAAACATGGGATTATTGCAAACTCGGACTAACAATCACGAGCCTAACCCTGCAATTGCTTTTGCTCTATGCTTGCGAATTTTACCTTGAATTCCATCTTCAAGCATACTTAAGCTATCTAAGTCTCTCATGGCTACATAAATGAAATCAGGCCGTGAGTGTGATAAGATCTGCCATCACCGACGTGAGAGCAGCGTGACACGTCTTCTGTCGCGGAGCTCTCGACCGTCACTACTACTTCCACTCTCGCAGACAGACCTCGTCTCCCAACAATGCTTCGAATCGCGCTCCCGTGTTTCGCCCTCATATTGCTACTACCGATATCTGAGTGCTTACACAACGCAAAGAATAGCGTTGAGTCGGATATATTGTTTTCAGTGTAATGGAGAGTTCTGACACACTCCTTACAACGATTAAAGGATTATCAGGCAGTTTCGCTCATATACAGTGGGCAGTAGAGTGACCCAAAATTATGTGCACGATAGGTTCCAAAGCTTCTGAAAGACGCTAACAAACCGATGAAGGGCCGGCATTGACGTTTTTGATGTGGTACGAAGCAAGAGGAGACGAATTCCTTAATCAAATTGCGACAGGTAACGAAACATGGACAGCACCCGTCAGCTTGGAGATAGAAACGCAGCGAGTGTAGAGGGACTGCACTAGGTCACTACATAAGCTTTTAAAGTGGCAGCAAACAATGTCTGCACGAAAGACGTTCACAGCTGCTTTTGGGACAGAAAATAATTTGTTGAGTTTATGGAAACAGACACTAAAATTATGCTCAAAATTTAGTGTAGGGCCCATCTAGAACAAAAACCGTGGGATGTTGAATTCTAGCATCGTTTATGTGCGCGAAAACTCTAGGTCAAATACCGCCACAAGCGAACATATGTTGTTTCGTAATTTCATCTGGAATAGCCTGATCATCCTGCGCATAGTCCCGATTTGTCATTCATTGATTTTCGCCTCGGGAGATGAAAAAATTACTTAGGACACAGCAGTTTGAGGATAACGAAGAGTCACAGAAGAATGTCCAAGAGTGTCTTTGGAGGCAGAACTCTTCAACAAGGCATTGAGAATGTTTTTGGATAAAAAAATATGTTAATGTGTGAGGTAGTTAAGTAGAAATATAGGTGACAGTTGTAGGCTTAAGTGGTATATAATTAAAAAATAGCCCTAGTACTCACCCAGAAAATATTGTAGTATATTATCTGATTCATTCTGATGCGTTAATTGTTTGTAAAAGCTATTGTAAACGCAGCAGAATTTAGTCATATAAAATGGTATTTGAGCCAAAACTTCCGTATTCTCACCGAAATCTGCCAAATGCACCGATGAGGTATGGTACTAATACCCTAGACGGTGCAATAAATATCTCTGCTTTCTATGTGTAATTAAAAACTAATTGTCGCACGGCATTTAGTTGGGATTAGACTTTGGTGGGGACTATATAGCAGTCTTTTAATTAATCCTGGTTAAAAAAATTACAAACCAGAATATAGGAAAGACTTGTGCACAATCTACTAAAATAATTAACTTCAGATAAGAAATGACGTATCAATATAGCGAAACAGTTATATTCCTGTGAATTATTATGGGTGGAGGTTACACTCAACAACCGAGCTAGGTTAATAATTGGCTCCTTTTACCGACCTCCCGACTCAGCAGCATTAGTGGCAGAACAAATGAGAGAAAATGTGGAATACATTTCACATAAATTTTCTCAGCATGTTATAGTCTTAGGTGGAGATTTCAATTTACCAGATATAGACTGGGACACTCAGATGTTTAGGACGGGTGATAGGGACAGAGCATCGAGTGACATTATACTGAGTGCACTATCCGAAAATTACCTCGAGCAATTAAACAGAGAACCGACTCGTGGAGATAACATCTTGGACCTACTGATAAGAAACAGACCCGAACTTTTCGACTCTGTATGTGCAGAACAGGGAATCAGTGATCATAAGGCCGTTGCAGCATCCCTGAATATGGAAGTTAATAGGAATATAAAAAAAGGGAGGAAGGTTTATCTGTTTAGCAAGAGTAATAGAAGGCAGATTTCAGACTACCTAACAGATCAAAACGAAAATTTCTGTTCCGACACTGACAATGTTGAGTGTTTATGGAAAAAGTTCTAGGCAATCGTAAAATGCGTTTTAGATAGGTACGTGCCGAGTAAAACTGTGAGGGACGGGAAAAACCCACCGTGGTACTACAACAAAGTTAGGAAACTACTGCGAAAGCAAAGAGAACTTCACTCCAAGTTTAAACGCAACCAAAACCTCTCAGACAAACAGAAGCTAAACGATGTCAAAGTTAGCGTAAGGAGGGCTATGCGTGAAGCGTTCAGTGAATTCGAAAGTAATATTCTATGTACCGACTTGACAGAAAATCCTAGGAAGTTCTGGTCTTACGTTAAGTCAGTAAGTGGCTCGAAACAGCATATCCAGACACTCCGGGATGATGATGGCATTGAAACAGAGGATGACACGCGTAAAGCTGAAATACTAAACACCTTTTTCCAAAGCTGTTCCACAGAGGAAGACCGCACTGCAGTTCCTTCTCTAAATCCTCGCATAAACGAAAAAATGGCTGACATCGAAATAAGTGTCCAAGGAATAGAAAAGCAACTGGAATCATTCAACAGAGGAAAGTCCACTGGACCTGACGGGATACCAATTCGATTCTACACAGAGTACGCGAAAGAACTTGCCCCCCATCTAACAGCCGTGTACCGCAAGTCTCTAGAGGAACGGAAGGTTCCAAATGATTGGAAAAGAGCACAGGTAGTCCCAGTCTTCAAGAAGGGTCGTCGAGCATATGCGCAAAACTATAGTCCTATATCTCTGACGTCGATCTGTTGTAGAATTTTAGAACATGTATTTTGCTCGAGTATCACGTCGTTTTTGGAAACCCAGAATCTACTATGTAGGAATCAACATGGATTCCGGAAACAGGGATCGTGTGGGACCCAACTCGCTTTATTTGTTCATGAGACCCAGAAAATATTAGATACAGGCTCCCAGGTAGATGCTATTTTTCTTGACTTCCGGAAGGCGTTCGATACAGTTCCGCACTGTCGCCTGATAAACAAAGTAAGAGCCTACGGAATATCAGACCAGCTGTGTGGCTGGATTGAAGAGTTTTTGCAAACAGAACACAGCATGTTGTTATCAATGGAGAGACGTCTACAGACGTTAAAGTAACCTCTGGCGTGCCACAGGGGAGTGTTATGGGACCATTGCTTTTCACAATATATATAAATGACCTAGTAGATAGTGTCGGAAGTTCCATGCGGCTTTTCGCGGATGATGCTGTAGTATACAGAGAAGTTGCAGCGTTAGAAAATTGTAGCGAAATGCAGGAAGATCTGCAGTGGATAGGCACTTGGTGCAGGGAGTGGCAACTGACCATTAACATAGATATATGTAATGTATTGCGAATACATAGAAAGAAGGATCTTTATTGTATGATTATATGATAGCGGAAGAAACACTGGTAGCAGTTACTTCTGTAAAATACCTGGGAATATGCGTACGGAACGATTTGATGTGGAATGATCATATAAAATTAATTGTTGGTAAGGCGGGTACCAGGTTTAGATTCATTGGAAGAGTCCTTAGAAAATGTAGTCCATCAACAAAAGAGGTGGCTTACACTCGTTCGACCTATACTTGAGTGTTGCTCATCAGTGTGGGATCCGTACCAGATCGGGTTGACGGAGGAGATAGAGAAGATCCAAAGAAGAGCGGCGCGTTTCGTCACAGGGTTATTTGGTAACCGTGATAGCGTTACGGAGATGTTTAACAAACTCAAGTGGCAGACTCTGCAAGAGAGGCGCTCTGCATCGCGGTGTAGCTTGCTCGCCAGGTTTCGAGAGGGTGCGTTTCTGGATGAGGTATCGAATATATTGCTTCCCCCTACTTATACCTCCCGAGGAGATCACGAATGTAAAATTAGAGAGAATACAGCGCGCACGGAGGCTTTCAGACAGTCGTTCTTCCCGCGAACCATACGCGACTGGAACAGGAAAGGGAGGTAATGACAGTGGCACGTAAAGTGCCCTCCGCCACACACCGTTGGGTGGCTTGCGGAGTATAAATGTAGATGTAGATGTAGATGTAGAATAATGAAATAATCTGATATCGAAAGTAGGCAACAATAACGTACAGTAAAACTATCCTAAGATACCAGCATATATTATATCGGTAAAAACATATTGCTTCTGTCCGAAAATTAGTGATCAGGAATCGAGTGGGTGCTAGTATAATGTTTTATATATATTGAAAATAAAGGTACGTCAGTGCTATGCCAGCTTCTTTCCTTCTGTGATAGTTCCATGAGTATGACGAGTCGGAGAATGGTGGCAGCTATCGCTTCCTACTCGTCGATTCATTCTATCTTGCTGAGGCGTGCAGGGCTGTAAGTATAGTCGTTGTTAGTATGACCGAATATCGGGCTCAAATGACCTCTAACGAAGCTCTTTGTTTTGTGAATCTGTGGAGGATGTAAGACGAAAATTAGGTGTTTACAGTTCCAAATGTGCTCCATTAGAGGAAGAGTGACGTCTGTATCGAGTTCGATGTTACTGTCTACGCTCCAGAGGAAATACGTACACAGTGCGTCCAGTGCCAACAACATTACTGTATGAAACTTCCTGGCAGATTAAAACTGTGTGCCCGACCGAGACTCGAACTCGGGACCTTTGCCTTTCGCGGGCAAGTGCTCTACCAACTGAGCTACCGAAGCACGACTCACGCCCGGTACTCACAGCTTTACTTCTGCCAGTACCTCGTCTCCTACCTTCCAAACTTTACAGAAGCTCTCCTGCGAACCTTGCAGAACTAGCACTCCTGAAAGAAAGGATATTGCGGAGACATGGCTTAGCCACAGCCTGGGGGATGTTTCCAGAATGAGATATTCACTCTGCAGCGCACACTCCGCTGCAGAGTGAATATCTCATTCTGGGAACATTACTGTATGTCACATAAAACAGCTTTCAGCAGCCTTAGTTATTATTTTACTGGGGTACGTGTTTCGCAGGTATATTATACCGTCTTCAGGTCCTCTCACCGATGTGTACGTGGATTCCCAGTTTTGGTCCAATCAAAATAGGAGCCAACGTTCAGTGCCTGGTATCCGTAGATTGAACCAGGCAGGTGATGTTTGAAATGCTCGATATTTCAAAAATTTACAGATACCAGGCACTGAATGCTGGCTGTTGTTTTGACTAGACCAAAGGTGAGAATCCTGCTATACGTCGGTGAGCGGGCCAGGACATCAGGACATAATGCATAACCGAAACTGGTAGGCCAATAAAATAACAATTTAAGCGGCTCAAATGTGTTTCAGTTGACATTCAGAACTGAACGCCTAAGGTTCCGCAACCGTCTCTGAAAAGATGGACATACAGAGACTTACTGTACTGTTGGTTTTCCACCTTCACCACGAGAAATGTGCTCCATCAAACGAAACTGGGCAGAGAGCAGCATCACTCTCATGTCCACCAAAAATCGCGCTATTCGTGAATTATTTTCGTCGTGGTAACTTGCTTTTAAGAGCTAATAGCGAGCTGTGTAGCTTATCATTCGTTTTTGCAACTTTTTCGAAGATTGCTGTAAATTTATTTTAAAAGCTAATCACCATTTAGAGGAGAGGTCTCCAACCCGGAAACCGGCCCAAAGCGACTATCAATGCGGCCCAAGAAGTGAGCATCTATTAAGCGATCGGAAAAAGAATGATTTCAATTTGAAGTTCCGTCACACGATACTATTCCTTCATTGGTCAATCGTTTTCCTAATGTTGCCGTCCGTGCTTTACTTGATCACCAGAGTCCGATTCTTATAACCTGCTACTCCGTCAGACGTGGTATATTACTACTGCTTCATTTGCAACTGCGAAACTAAAGAATTACAGAAGTAAAATGAAATTAATTTATGGAAATGCAAGGAAATCCGCGTTATTTCCGTACAACTGTGATAAAGAACGTTTTTCACAGTCCTTCATTCATTTAATTTCATTTACTCAACACCCTCCATTACAATATTTGTAATACTGAATGTTAGGTACGAAGACACATAAAGAAGAAGTAGTATTATAAGAAGCTACAATGATGATCTAGGAATTAAATTTCGAAGAAATTAAGTTGGAAAGAACACATAGAAAATGTTGTGGGGAAGGCTAATCAAAGACTGAGTTTTATTGGCACAACACGTAGAAGATGCAATAGATCTACTAAAGAGACTGCCTGCAGTACACTTGTCCGACCTCTTTTAGAGTACTGCTGCGCGATGTGGAATCGTTACCAAATAGGCTTAACGGGGTGCATCGAGAAAGTTCAAAGAAGGACAGCACGTTTTGGGTCATCGAAAAATAGGGGTGAGAGTGTCACCGACGTGATACAGGATTTGGGGTGGACATCGTTAAAAAAAACGCGTTTCTTGCTGTCGCGGGATCTTCTCACAAAATTTCAATCAGTAACTTTCTCCTCCGAATGGAAAAATATTTTGTTGATGCCGACCTATATAGAGAGAAACGATCATCATAATAAAATAAGGGAAATGAGAGCTCGCACGGGAAGATATAGATGTTCGTTTTTTCCGAGCGCTGTTAGAGAGTGGAATAATGGGGTATTATGGCGAGACTGGTTCCATTAACCCTCTCCCACGCACTTAAGTGTGGTTTGTAGAGTATCCATGTAGATGAAAGATGTAGGGTATGACTGAGAGGTATACACAGCAGAAAACTTCTGTTTGATGGGTATAAGAGTTCTAGGTAGATCATGAGAAAAAGTGTACTAATAATTATATTCGCAACAGTAAACTTCTTAATGATCGATGTAAGATATTCAGTTAGAACATTTTTTTTTAAAATTTTAGTGACATAAACATTCCTGTGCTGGGGAAACTTGACTAAGCTGTGAAGTTTGTGACATTCGTTTATGTATAGCATTACTAAAATTCGTTTGTCGACTGGCTAGCTGCCTCTCTTTTGTGTAATACTCTTCCTTCGGGCATCTCTCTCTGAATCAGATTCGCGACAAACCCATAACTCTTTGATCATCCTGTCCGCACGTGCAAGCAGCACTTGCGACTAGCCTGAATCCATGGTATTAAGACATTAATTTTCTACGCCCTGTTAACGTTCCTATAATATTAGATGAATGCGGTAGTTGTATTGCACGGCGATGGTGAACAGTCAGAAAAAAATCTTTTGCAATTACCCCTTTTGTAGTTTCAGCCCATTCTCTTCCCTGGTTTTCTTTCTAAGCGCACCTAAACTTTATTCTGATCACAGACGAAGGGATTCTTTTGTAGCTTTCTGTTGCGTTTCCTCTAGCTGCTTGTTTGGCAAACTCGTCTGTCAGTTCATTCCCAGGAGATTCTACATGTGCTTACGTCCATTTGAACTTAACATGCCATTTCCTCTGACGTAGTTACCTAATTTCGTTTCTGATGTCTTGTATCAAATATTTATGGTTCTTGGACTTTTTTAATGAATTCAGCGTAATTCGACTGACTGTGCGTATTACAGCTGTCATTTTAACATTTATTTGTCGCAAGTTTTCTAGTTTCTCTAAGGCTTACCAGACTGCTAATTGTTCTGATTTGTTAACAGTGCAGCCATTTTCAGTGTCTACCTTAATTGATAGGCAAGTGTGCCATCAATGATTATTAACGGTCCTGAACGTGTTCCTTTCTCTCAATATGGTCATTAGTAGAAACCCCTTTTGGGTATTCCTTGGGTTTGTAATTTTCTTCTAAAGTTACAGAACTTGCTGGATGGGGCCACTGTTTGTAATCTAAAGGAGCGTTACAGAATGGGCCGTTTGTTCAGTTTTTGTAATTTTACGTTCTTAGTAGTACAGTGCATTTGTAAATTATTTTCATTGCCTCTGAACAAAGTCCCCAGTTGAGCCTTATTGATTTAGATAAAGAATGAATAAGTTTGGTGCATTTTTCAGTCACGTACTGTGAATGTCCAGTAAACAAAAATTTAGAGTCCATAATTATACCCAAGTATAAAACATGATTGTTTAGAACGATACTGTTGCTTCGTATTTACGTCTTTTCCTCATTATTAGCATTACTTTCGAGTTTTGCTCACTGAAACAGATTTCATTATTTTGGACCCGAGCTGCGATACTTTCTATTTCTGTATAGTAGAACCCCTTCAGCAATAATGAGAGTATCTTCTTTGATGAACACGGTTAAGTCACCTGCAAAGGCTACGGTTTGTGTATTAACTCTGTAATCTAGATTCAGCAGAGAATTACAATAGATATTAATTATACTGGATATTCCAAAATCATGGGCGTGGGCCATAGAAAGGCCGGTGTGGGCAGTCTTTTGTCACTTGATTTTCTAGTTTGTTGTTGTGAAATGCCTACACTGCTGTTCTATCACCCAAACAGTTTCTTGGTAGGTTGCATAAGTTCCTGGGACATTCAAGTTCTAGTATCGCTTTAAGAATGCTGGGTCACCAAGCTGCTTCAGAAGCTTCCTGAACATCAACACTGACCATTGTTACATGATGTCCTTGTGATATGCTGTCCCCTACAAAGTTCTTGACAGCTAAGAACGCGTAGACTTTCTCTTTCTGTGGAGTAAATGTATATTAACTGTTGCTTAGTAGATTTTCTGAGAAGACATGATGAATAATTTCGTTAATAAATAACGTTTCCTATACATTTCCCTCCATATACAGAAGACTGATGGGAGGAAATTTGGACATTCCCATGTTGTTTGCCAGCTTTAAGAAAGCTCTTTTCCACAGTGTCTGAAACCAAGCGTTCTTCCGGAATCTGTTACATAAATCGGTAAAATAACTGGGAGAAACGATATACAATCGACATAGGATCTTACTAATAACACCATTTTCACTAAGAGTCTTACTTGCAGGCAAGTTCGTAGTTACACTCCTGGAAATTGAAATAAGAACACCGTGAATTCATTGTCCCAGGAAGGGGAAACTTTATTGACACATTCCTGGGGTCAGATACATCACATGATCACACTGACAGAACCACAGGCACATAGACACAGGCAACAGAGCATGCACAATGTCGCCACTAGTACAGTGTATATCCACCTTTCGCAGCAATGCAGGCTGCTATTCTCCCATGGAGACGATCGTAGAGATGCTGGATGTAGTCCTGTGGAACGGCTTGCCATGCCATTTCCACCTGGCGCCTCAGTTGGACCAGCGTTCGTGCTGGACGTGCAGACCGCGTGAGACGACGCTTCATCCAGTCCCAAACATGCTCAATGGGGGACAGATCCGGAGATCTTGCTGGTCAGGGTAGTTGACTTACACCTTCTAGAGCACGTTGGGTGGCACGGGATACATGCGGACGTGCATTGTCCTGTTGGAACAGCAAGTTCCCTTGCCGGTCTAGGAATGGTAGAACGATGGGTTCGATGACGGTTTGGATGTACCGTGCACTATTCAGTGTCCCCTCGACGATCACCAGTGGTGTACGGCCAGTGTAGGAGATCGCTCCCCACACCATGATGCCGGGTGTTGGCCCTGTGTGCCTCGGTCGTATGCAGTCCTGATTGTGGCGCTCACCTGCACGGCGCCAAACACGCAGACGACCATCATTGGCACCAAGGCAGAAGCGACTCTCATCGCTGAAGACGACACGTCTCCATTCGTCCCTCCATTCACGCCTGTCGCGACACCACTGGAGGAGGGCTGCACGATGTAGGGGCGTGAGTGGAAGACGGCCAAACGGTGTGCGGAACCGTAGCCCAGCTTCATGGAGACGGTTTCGAATGGTCCTCGCCGATACCCCAGGAGCAACAGTGTCCCTAATTTGCTGGGAAGTGGCGGTGCGGTCCCCTACGGCACTGCGTAGGATCCTACGGTCTTGGCGTGCATCCGTGCGTCGCTGCGGTCCGGTCCCAGGTCGACGGGCACGTGCACCTTCCACCGACCACTGGCGACAACATCGATGTACTGTGGAGACCTCACGCCCCACGTGTTGAGCAATTCGGCGGTACGTCCACCCGGCCTCCCGCATGCCCACTATACGCCCTCGCTCAAAGTCCGTCAACTGCACATACGGTTCACGTCCACGCTGTCGCGGCATGCTACCAGTGTTAAAGACTGCGATGGAGCTCCGTATGCCACGGCAAACTGGCTGACACTGACGGCGGCGGTGCACAAATGCTGCGCAGCTAGCGCCATTCGACGGCCAACACCGCGGTTCCTGGTGTGTCCGCTGTGCCGTGCGTGTGATCATTGCTTGTACAGCCCTCTCGCAGTGTCCGGAGCAAGTATGGTGGGTCTGACACACCGGTGTCAATGTGTTCTTTTTTCCATTTCCAGGAGTGTATTTCTCTATTTCTGTCGGGTAAAATCTGTATCATCTACCGTTCCATTGGGTAGTAGCGTTTGAGATCTTATTACGTTATGGTATTCCATGTCTTGAGTTTTGTTATTCTACAAGCACAAAATATTCGAGCATATAGTTAGTAGTTGCGGTTGAATCCGTTATCGTCATGTTATCACTTTCCCTTAGAAAATGAAACGATCGTACGGCACTGATGGACAGGAGACCCCATGTGTTCGGCCTTTTTAGCTGACGCCACTTCGGCGACTTGCGAGTCAATGATGATGAAAGACGCACTACACCGCGTCATCTCGAGGCAGAGAAAATCACTGACCCCGCCGGGAATCGAACCCGGGACCACGTGCGCGGGAAGCGGGAATGCTACCGCAAGACCACGAGCTGCAGACTTTTCCTTAGCGTTGTCATGGCAATATTACTTAAGATTGTTTCTGATGCGATTCGATAGACTACATTCCAAGGGTTATGTGTTGATGTCAAGCTGCAGTATTGGTTCCAGGACTGTGTTTTTGCTTTCGGTATAGCTGTGCTTCATTTAATCTTCTCTTTACAATACTGACGCCTTCGTAGCTCCCTCAGTTGTTCGCTTTCCTTTGTACTTTGATAAATTCACCTGAATGCGTTGTTTTCTTTTTCGCGTTGCAGTTAATTGAGATGGCCACCAAGGGACAAATCTTCTCCTAGTTCCGTACTTCAGCTGGTTTTGAATGTTGAACGCTTTATTGCATAAGATAGCTATAAATCTCTAAGTTCTGTGTTAAGAGTTCCAGTATTTGTCTGCCCTCGAACTTTTAATGACAATTTCTGGTCTTTTTCTTCTAAGCTGTATGTATAGCCGGCCGAGGTGGCCGAACGGTTCTAGGCGCTACAGTCTGGAACTGCGCGACCGCCACGGTCGCAGGTTCGAATCCTGCCTCGGGAATGGATGTGCGTGATGTCCTTAGGTTAGTTAGGTTTAATTAGTTCTAAGTTCTAGGCGACTAATGACCTCAGAAGTTAAGTCGCATAGTGCTCAGAGCCATTTCTATGCTGTATAAGTCTGTGTTCGCCAAATATCTGTGCGTATGTTCTTCCAACAGGTACCCGTCGAAGTCTGTCAGATTTTTGTCTCTAACAATAAATCTTTAAGTATGAATTATGCTTCCAGCATATGTAGTTAGACACGATCCTATGCTAAAAGTAATTATCTTGTGATCGAAACAACTCTCTTCTTCACCACTCGTCCATAGGCTTAGCGTCGGCAGCAGAAGGGAGGGCGTCATAGTTAAATTACTATTGCTCTTCCATTTACTATTTGCAAAAGACGATCCACGATTCCCCTCGTTCAGTCGGTATAGATTAGTTGAAACCAGAAATTCTTCCATTTCATTTCCTCTGGAGTTTTGTACTGTATTACGCCACATGCTAGTTCTTACATTGCTGTCCATAGTAACTAATAAACCAACCCTTTTTCTGTAGGGTATTACGTCATCAATTTTTCTCGGGTCATCCGTGATGGGTTCTGTGACACGTAAGTACATACTAGATATGAAAAATCGCAAATTTTGTTATACTATTTCTACAACTACTCAATCTTCGTCGGACGATTGGCAGAGCATTACGAAAGCAATATCTTTGTTGAATATCAGTATTGCTGCCTTTTTCCTTGTGTCATCTGCACTAAATATCTTGTAGCTTCTAATAATTCCATCTAAGTTTTGCTGATAACAAAATGGTTCTTCCATGAATGCAATATCAATTTGATATTCCACAATAAGCTGCATTAGGTTAGTTGTTGCAGCTCTGGATCGCTTTAAATTTATTTTTGTGACTTGGTTTGTTTTTGAAGAGGCCAAGTTGTTTGGCTTGTATCTAGAGTTGCCACTGGCGTTAATTAGTGTTTTTGTTTGCACTGTGTAATATTTACTTTGTATGTATCCACGATACTGAACGGTTCTTATCCGGACACAGGTGACGAATACGTGTTTCATTTAGCGACGTTTCTTTTTTAATCGCGCTTGACGATCGCTGTAGGTGACGATGTTCGTCGATTGCTTTGGTTTTTGTAAGTTGTTTGTCAACTAATTGTTGCAGAGCTACAAAATCTCTAGTGTACTGTTCTGCAGTGGGAAGTATTTTCTGAGTTGTGGTCGCTTTCAAAAAGGCTTTGAATTCATTAATTCTGCCACGCGATAAATTTCATCTTGTAACCGTTTTGGTCCTTGTGTCCTCTCTTGTGAGGATGGTTAGTCTTGTAAAGATCTCCATCTTCCGATCAAGAAAAATAAAATTTCTCTCCAAAACACAACGTTCTCTGAAATGAAGCGGTCAAATATGGGTCAGCCCTTCGCCAGTGCTGTTTAGTATAGGGAAGGGCGAAAGAGTTAAAACAATCATACTCAGCGTTGCTCAACTGAAATCACTATAGCCATTTTGTTTTTACGAAAAAGAGAAATTTGTATTGACATAAACTTTGTGTCGATAATACAAAGACACATTCAGTAGAAAACGACAACCATATATTACTTGTATATAAAACTGTAGAGCAAAAATTAACATACAAATGTTACAAATATTAGGAATAAGGACGATCAGGAAATGGTGAGCAACTGGACCAGTTTAGCATAAATGGAAGTATAAACTGAAATGTAAGACTGACAACTCAGGATCTAAGAAGTTGTACCTCCAGTTTTGTATGACGCATGCAGCACAGCACAAAGAGAAAAGTAAGAATATCTGAATCCTAGTCTCAGGAATGTAATGTTTAGAGGTACACTCGGATATATTAGTCAGGAAAATTTAAAGAATGGAACCCAAGAACTTGATAAAATTTGACTTCTTAAAGTAATAATAATCAATCGAAAATTATGTAAACGCACTCAAAGGTTACCTGTCTATAAATAATTTGTAGCCATGACTTAGACTACATGAGAAGAAGGAATGAAAGAAGAAGGATGAAAAAAACGAACATTGGTTCGAGCTTGATGAAAAACACGTTAACTACATTATTAACTCCATCACACAGTACAAGTAGCAAGTACAATAAAATTCAGACGTGTACCACCAAACTTTTTGAAAAAAAAAGATAAAAAATACTTAACAACACCCGTGGATTGATAAATAAAAAGCAGGTCAATTTGTATGTTAACTACAGTATTCTGTGTTAAGTTTTTAACATCAATAAGTCGCACAATACTAAATAATCTACCAAAAGATGTCATTTTACATCTGTCTGAGTTATTTTGTATGTTTTGATATCCAGAACTAGATATTATGACTAATAATATTTGGAAACCCATATCAGGATCGTATTGTAACTAAACCGACGTCCCTTAGTTATTGGCCGATAGCTGTGTGATATGCTATGGCTCACAAGTTAAGCAAATTCTAAACGACTTGCTACTGTATATTTCAGTTCATGCCCCAGTGATGTTACTGTATGACGGAAACAGATACAAGTAATTTAAAATATTAATGGAAATACCGTTGTTTTGTTTGTACAAATAGCCACGACAATTTCAGAGTGTGTCTATGCCGCACTGCTACAGTCCTTTTATTGATAAACACGAATAGCGAAAAGTCATAATCGATATTTGTTATTAGCTTCGTGTCTGTGATGTTGATGACGTGCATAAAGCGAGAAATAATTTTTATTGTGGACAACGTGCACGTAATGGTAATTACACGTCCACTGCAGTTTAACGTTCAGGACATGACTCGTATACCGTTATCGTATTGGCCCGCAGCGGCCAAATAGAATGTCAATTGCAGATCTGAATTTGGTGCGTGGACATATAATGTTTGTGTTGCTCCTAACTCATCATATCGCGTGCTAGTGTGTGGGAAAGTTTTTCTTGCTCACACACCGATAAGTGATTCCCTTCATTTAAAAAAAATGATTTAGTTAAGTAAGGACCTTGTTTCTTAATATTCTCTTGGTAAGGCTTCGAACCATCTTAAGTAATTACAGAGAATAACTTGGCCACGAAAAAACTTTCTTGTGATTTTAATGTGAAGGCTGCAAATTTCTTGAAAATTAGGCTCATTTGTGAATGAAATACTGAAGCCTTACGTCTCTGTGACTGGTCAAATTTTTGTTAGAATTCTGTTGAATCGCCTCCAGACTCTTTCCGAGACTGCACTTCCTGGGCAAGTGTTACACCAGAATGAAACATGTGAAGATTTCCTGTTACTAATGGGCTCAAACAAGGAGATGTCCTCGTGCTATTGTTGTCTGCTCCGTACCTAGCAGCCAAGCTTTATGAGATATCGTCAGTAAATAATGCATGAGTAGAACTTAAATACAAATTTGGCAGACGACTATTTAACGAGTCCGGACTGCATGCTGCATTCTCAAGTAACTGAACTGCAGTGTGCTGACGACAAGCTTCTCCAGCTCACATACCCGCAGAGAGCTGCGACTGTCGATAATTGTTTTGGTATTACATAAAAACGGATTGGCCCGACCATCAACATCCAAAAAACTATGGTACTAGCACAGCCAGCTCCTGGAACAGTCTTCCCGGATTTCACTATTTCTATTTCCAGTACACCTTTGCAACAATCAGATGACTTCCTCTATCCAGGATGTATATCATTAACTAACTGATCGTCGAGACAGGACGTGTGTAACAGGATGCATGCCTCACATGTAGCTTTTGGACGTCTTCTATATCAGTTCTTCTTCAATAAAGATCTCACACTACCCACCGAACTGATGGTGTATCGGGCAGTTTTTGCTTCTACCCTGCTCTGTGGTTGCGAAACCTGGATACTTTGTCACCGCACTCTTAAGAAACTAGAAAGCTTCAACCAGCATAAACGTAGGTGCATTATGAACATGGGATGACTTCGTATCAGACACTGCCATTGTTGAGAAGGCAAAGACGTATAGTATCGAATCCTCCGTTGTTGGTGACCAACTCAGATGGATTGGGCATGTCCAGCGACTGAGAAACAATAGAGTTTCTCGACAAATTTTGTGTAGTGAAGTCGAAGGTCCCGTGGTGTTCCTCTGAAGTACTAGAAGGACCAATTCAAGGAGAACATAAGAGTTTAAACATTGACCCAAGTAATCGGTAGGCCGCAGCAGAAGATCGTGAACACTTGCGCACAACTACTTCAGCTGACCTCTTCCATTTTGAGCAGAAACGTTAGAGGCAGAAAGATGAATATCAGAGATGCAAGCAACGCCAGGCCCAGCCACGCCCTCCGCCCTCTATTAAGTGTTACGTATGTGGTCACAAGTTGCATGCCAGAACTGTTCTGCTAAGCTGTAATAGGCATCTCCATACCTAAACTGCGATACGGTGACGGAAATGCAGAAGGAAAACGAAAACTGTGGTACGAGTATCAGCAGACGATGACGACTGAAATATTCATATACCCATTAAATTATTTTGTCCTATAGTTGATGAACGGCACTATTCACCCAAAAGAAGCGACCTTAACGAAGGTCCTAGAATTTGTCTTTTGAACACAATTTGTTGCCCACTGATAGGAAGTAAGGAGCTTTGACATAATTCCATTTGTGAGGCCACGCTTTCTTTTTCAGTCATCAGTCTTCTGACTGGTTTGATGCGGCCCGCCACGGATTCCTACCTGTGCCAACATCTTAATCTCAGAGTAGCACTTGTAACCTACGTCCTCAATTATTTGCTGGATGCATTCCAATCTCTGTCTTTCTCTACAGTTTTTGTCCTCTATAACTCCCTGTAATATCATGGAAATCATTCCCTGATGTCTTAACAGATGTCCTACTATCCTGTCCTTTCTTCTTGTCAGAGTTTTCCACATGTTGCTTTACTCGCCGATTTCGTGGAGAACCTCCTCGTTCCTTACCTTATCAGTGTACCTAATTTTCAACATTCCTCTGTAGCACCACATCTCAAACGCTTCGATTCTCTTCTGTTCTGGTTTCCCCACAGCCATGTTTCACTACCATACAATGCTACGCTCCGAACATTCATTCTCAGAAATTTCTTCCTCAGATTTAGGTCTATGTTTCATACTAGCAGACTTCTCTTGGCCAGGAATGCCGGTTTTACCAGCACTAGTCTGCTCTGCTCCGTCCGTCATTGGTTACTTTGCTGCCTAAGTAGCAGAATTCCTTAACTTCATGTACTGTGTGACCATCCAGCCTGATGTTAAGTTTCTCGCTGTTCTCATTTCTGCTACTTCTCATTACATTCGTCTTTCTTGGATTTACTGCCATTCTATATTCTCTACTCATTTGATTGTTCATTCCATTCAGCAGATCACGTAATTCTTGTTCACCTTCACTCAGGATAGCAATAACATCAACGAATCATATCATTGAGACCCTTTCATTCAAAATCTATATACAAAATGTTTTTTTTCATCTATTCTACAATACTCTTTTCCCTTCGATTCTTTACAGTGACTATGACTTCCACAACAAATTGTCTACTGGGCACGTATCTATTCAGTGCATGATCAACTATTCATTCAAACTTGAGCCATAATTTCTCTACATACTCCTGTCCAAAGAAAAAAAATTTGGGCCCTATTTGAGATGCACCACTACGACGTCTTTATCTTCTCGTAGTTTACTGAGCATATGAATATTTCTGTTTGTTTCAGTTGCCCTTTGTGCTTTTGGTATACGCTGTTACTACAGATCCCACATGGTCACTAATGCCAGTTTCAGCGTGGACATCATCAAGAAAATCAGGTCAATTTCTTTATATTATATTCAATACAGTTCCATCACGAGTCGGTTTCTGAAGCATTTTTTACAGAAAGCATTTATTAATGTTTAACAGGATGTCTTAAGGGCACAGGATACTTATAAATGGTGGAAAAATCGAAATTTTTTATGAATTTATTAAATTCTATAGTCTTTCCTGATTACATCGATTTTTACATTACTGGGATTCAAATGAAAAATGGCCTATATATACCAAATTTTAAAGTTACAGTCATGTATGCCGCCACGTCCCAAAGCAAAAGAAAGTGGTCAAATATACCATCTTAAGCGTTCTCTTCCTGATCCTGTTATGAATGAAATAAAACCAATTTTTAGAGAACTGAGTGACCCTGTTTTGCTTACTAAACGTCTTCATGGGGCCATTCAGAATACAAATGAAAGTTTCAACCATTACATATGGGAAAGATTACCCAGGAATGTTTTTGTAGGGCCAAATACGTTAAAAGTTTATGTACTACATGCAGTGATATGTTTCAATGATGGAGTTATAGGAAGGCTGGAAGTCCTGAGAAATTTAGGCATAAAATGTGGATCTAATATGGAAGATCAATTGCTTGCGTGTGACAGACAATGGTAGCATGAAGTGGAAAGATTTGCTCTTCAAGTTACCCAAAGAAGCAAAAAGTGGTAAAAGGAATGCCAAGAGGAAGCTTGAAGATGAAGAAATGCTTCAGGATAAAGACTATGCTTCAGGAATGTTCTAAGGCACAGTTTAATTGGACTCATATCTTCATTCGCAATTTCCCGTGAGTTGTATTTTTCAGAATTAAGTACTAATATTTCCTAAAGTTTATAAAGCATTGTTCCAATTTTTTTCTGTAACTTGCAATAGTCCATAATTATGTAGCAGACCTAAGCTTTATTGCAGTATAACGTTTTTACTAGGAAAAAAATTATAAAATTTAAAATGTAAGATGTGATATTTGTTAATCCACGTAATATACATAATAGGTGGAATTAAAGAGGTCTAGAACCTCAGCCATCATGTCATGCATATCTGGAAAAAGTTGGTCTCCGTCAAATGCATAACATTTGATTAAATGATACCTCAATTTGAGGAAGCATTTTGGAAAATAAAATGGCATCAATTTCTTTGTAATTTTTAATAACCCTAAGCAGTTTCGAAAATATTCAAAATACTTCTAATTTGTTTAGAAAGTTGCATATACATTATAAACAGTGCCTGAAAGAAATAGGTGTTGATTTTTACATAATATTGAGCTGGAAAATTAACCTGTATGCTTAACATCCCCACCACTAAGAAAAGTATAACTATTTCAGTTGTCAGTTGGATGGTTTAAGTCACCTACATTGATAACAGTATGATCAGGGAACTTAACATACTAGTGAATTCAGAATTTCTTTGAAGTTTTCGGCTACACCAATAAGTGAGTCTGGTGAAAGACAGAAGGAGCGGATTGCAGCTCTATGCCCACTGCTGATACTGTGTCTTGTTCAATGTCGCATGTCACTCCAGTTTGCATTCCGAAGCACCATGAAGGAGTAACCAAATGAGACAGAAAATTGTAGGTATGATGTACCTGTACAGACAAACAAATGATTACAATTTCAGTAGAATCGTATGATTTAATCAAGAGAAAGAGGTTCATAAAATGAGAAACTCAATAACGCATTGCCCCACCTCTGGCCCTTATGCTAGCAGTTATTCTGCTTGACCTAGACGTTCTCAGTTGGATAGAGATTTGGCGACCTTGTTGGTCAAGGTAGGATTTGGCCAAGACAGGCACTAGAAACTCTCGACGTGTGCGGGTGGACACTATCTTGCTGAAGGATAAGCCCAAGGTGACTTGCCGTGAAGGGTAACAAATTATTGCATAGAATATCGTCGCCGTATCCCTGTACTGTAAGGATGCTGCGGATGATAACCAAAGAGGTCCTCCTGTCAAAAGGAATTGACTGCATGGAATTGTCTTCAGTGACGAGTCTCGTTTCGAATTGATCCCCAATAACTGGTGACGACATGTCTGGAGCCCCCCCCCCTCCCCAAACAGCAGTGGGATACCAACCTTACTGTCACCCACACTACGACCTGGCAACCAGAAGCGATGGTCAGAGCTGTCATTTATTTTCATAGCAGGATCCCTTTCGCTCTCATCCGCGACAGCCCTACAGCACAGCGGTATATCAACGATATTCTCTGCCCAGGTTTGCTGTCCTTCATGGAAACCCATCTTGTTCTTATTTTTCCGGAAGATAATGCCTGCTCGCAAACGGTGAGAGTTTCTACTGCTTCTCTTCGTGCTTGCCAATCCTGTATTTGCCAGCAAGGCCACCGGTCTCTCGCCAATTGGGACTGTTTGAGCATTAAGATTAGGGCACTGTAACTATCTTGGGATTCTGATAATCTAACGAGCCAATTCGACAGAATTTGATACTATATTCTTCAGGAGGACATCCAACACCTCTGTCACTTAATCGCAAGCTAAATAAGGGCCAGAGGTGACCAATTGGTTATTGACTTCCTCTATCTCTCAACCTCTTTTTCGTGAATAATCCTCCAATCTTATCTGAAATTATAAGCATTTCTTTGTCTGTATGATGCACATGTACCGATTCCCTTCGCATTCGGATTATTTCTTCTTGGTGTTTGTGTGTGATAGAGTGTATTTGATTTTCTTGTCTATTGCAAAAAATACTGCTAACTCCACTTTGTTGCGACTGCTTCGGAAATTAACCACTAGCGGGGGGGGGGGGCATTTCTCTGCATCTCACACTGATTATTCCAGGTTTCCTGCAGCTGTTATTATCTGGACTTGATGCAGCGTTGCCCACTCTAAAAAATCCTTGGCTGCACCCCTCAGAGAATCAGCAGCCCCTGATATGTTACGCACATGTGTTCCAAATAGAGGTCTCCGACAGTACTCAACCCTATCGCCCAAGTACAGAAAGTGACAGCCTAGATCATTACAACGGAAACTTCGCAGTCTCTGGTTCAAACCTACTACTCAGAACCAGCGGGTCACGATGTGTTCTTCGGACAATGATGCAATCTGCGAGCCTCGCTGAAAGTCTGCGAGCAAGACTGGTATTCTCAGCCTTCTCTACCAATTGTTGGAACGAAAGAAGTATGACCTCGCTGCCCAGACGACAGAGGTGTCAATAAATGGAGCATATAAAGTTGACTACCGTGTATGCAACCTGTGAAACATGGTAGTCGTAACCACGTGGCTGGTGAGCCTGATGGTTGGTCTATCTTTTTTCTGTAGTAGAAGTAGTAGTAGTAGTAGGTTATTGGGCTGGAAGGAGAGGAGGTATGTTGTTGTCGATTGTTTCTTGCCGTGTGTGCTATGATTGGTAACCATTGACGAGTGAGGTGTGGACACCAGCACTCCAGCTTTCATCCTGTTGCACGCAGGCCACGCAGCGGAAGTTATTCGCCGATAACGCTCGTGTCTCGTGCTGTTAGTTCGGCCTATTGGATTCTGATGACTGGCAGCCAGAATGGGGCAAGCCTGAGACTGATCCCAGGCTCTCCATTTATGTTCTTAGGGTGCTTTAGTATTTCGATGGTTTCTCTGAACTCGTGTTTCACCATCCTCGGCTGCTTGGCATGTAGGTAGGTTTAGTAAAATTTTATTTCGTTGCCGCTATCTTTCTGCCGTTCGATCACTGCAGATTAGTTGCGCTCTTGATCCCATATGTGCTATGCTACTGGTCTGTCTCGCGGATGTATCTTCTCCACATTCACTTACCACCTTGTACACGCTTGCAATGCATCACCAGCGTAGTTAATCATGACTGTATCACGTAAATTTAACGAAAGCTGTTCTGTTACGCCCCGTTGACTCTTCCTAGTACACATGCATGTTACCCACTCAATCAGCATTTAAAATACGTGATTTAAAAGTTCGAGCTCTCTACTGTAGAACCTTGCCTTAAAAATTTTTAAAAGTTTCACACATTTTACACTGGATCAACAATGTCTAGTGGGCCACTTGACAGATTTGTAAATACATGACATTAAATATAAAATGTGGCATTGTATACTAGAGAGTGTAAGAATGCCTCGTACAGTGCTAGTGACAAGCGCTGACTGTCTGAAGTCTAGGCACTAGTTTTAGGTCGCCTCTGGTAGGTGGCGCTCATTTGCGTCTTGAATGCAAGTAGATGCAATGAGCGTGTGTGATATAACAAGTACATATTTATTACTAGAATTAACATACTAACTAAAAGATTTAAAATGGGTGAGGGTTAAAAAAGAATATCATCAAAGACATATGGCTAATAAAAAGCCCACAGGTTGAATAAACGTAGCAAACTATTTATAATATCATAAAAATGCACGACAAGCATTCGTGCATGAATAGGCAAGTTTAACAAGCATGATTGTCAAAGCAAAAACGTTTCAAGGAAATATTACCAATGTATAAGAAACCCAATACTGATCTATTAAGTTGATCACTGACATTTAGAAATACTGTAAAAGGACATACATCGACGTAGAAATTGCAAAGGTTTAAATACAAATGAAGGCCACTATGCACAGTATACACATCTATAAATCGCGATGTTATAGACAGAATAAAATACACTAAAAGCTTAAAAAAGGAGGGACACTATAGGTCCATTGTGGTTCATTGCTAAAATGTGGAACAGTCAACTAACTGTGAACCACATCGTAACAGAGCAGCTTTCGTTAAATTTACGTGATACAGTC
This sequence comes from Schistocerca nitens, assembly GCF_023898315.1. Taxonomy (NCBI): domain Eukaryota; kingdom Metazoa; phylum Arthropoda; class Insecta; order Orthoptera; family Acrididae; genus Schistocerca; species Schistocerca nitens. The sequence goes on along the minus strand of NC_064618.1, from coordinate 276,452,215 downwards.
ATGATTAACTACGCTGGTGATGCATTGCAAATAGATGAAAGACAAGCAGGGCTGAGGGGGGTGCCATGTGAAAAAATATACGAGTAGAAGGGGAGGGCAGTGTTATAAAATACCAAGTAAAACAGAGAATAAATGGTTTCGAGAAATCGACGTTCAGATTTGCTAGAACTGTTGAATACTATACGACAACACGAACCATCAGGCCACCATCAGGCACTTGCTGTAGCGCAACTTGCTAAGACAGATGACAAAAGTCTGCGTCAACTGCATTTAACTCACGTCATTTTCTTTTTTAACTAATCTTTCACCAAACACTTATACAGTGACAATGAACCGTGATTCTTCGGAAAGGAACAATAATAATATTTTGTAAATAATAGATTTCAGCTATGAGTCGTCTTTTTTAAATTATTGGCAATCTATATTTCAGCTAGAAACTAGCCATTCTCAATCCACTATCATTTTTGATCAATGCATTACATACATTGATCAAAAATGATAGTGGATTGAGAATGGCTAGTTTTTAGCTGAAATATAGATTGCCAATAATTTGAAAATACTAGTATTCAATGAACTGTGGATGAAGCCCGACCAGCAGGCATTACATGCATTGATCAAAAATGATAGTGAATTGAGAATGGCTAGTTTCTAGCTGAAATATAGATTGCCAATAATTTAAAAATACTAGCATTCAATGAACTGTGGATGAAGCCCGACCAGCACGCATTACGTGCATTGATTAAAAATGATAGTGCATTGAGAATGGATAGTTTCTAGCCGAAATCTAGATCTGCCAATAAAATTTAAAAAGGGCGGCTGATAGCTGAAATCAATTATTTACAAGTCAGTATAACAGTCACTGCGTGCAACAGCCTTCTGAATGGAGGGTAACCTGAATAATCATAACAGTAATCATTGTGGAGTATAAGTGGCGCATAAAATCGAGGCATGGTAAATGTTCATGGTGTAATGTTTTATTTATTGTTTCACGGAATCATGGACATATACCAAACACAGTGCACATTAATTAAAGCATGTAGAGGCCGGTTGATTTCACTGCGACACGAACATGAATGTATCCAAACAAATAATTTAATCACGATTCTTTATTATGCACCGCTCGAAACAAAAATTCAACACCAAGGTTTGTGTTCCTTGGCAACGGGGTACAAAATAAGTGCATACCGAATGGTCGTAGGGTCAGTGATTCATTTGTCATGGTCAGTGAAGATCAAATGGCGCTTACGAGGCCTGTCTGCGTGTCCTCAGTTTGGACACAGATATGTCATCCACTTATCCACAATTTAAAATGCTTCATTGAAAAGTAGTAGCTGTCTACTGTAGAATTTGTCTTAAATCTTTTAAAATATTGCATATTGGATCCAACTACGTTTAGTGCGCCACTTGGCAGATTTGTAAGTACATGACTAATATACACTCCTGGAAATGGAAAAAAGAACACATTGACACCGGTGTGTCAGACCCACCATACTTGCTCCGGACACTGCGAGAGGGCTGTACAAGCAATGATCACACGCACGGCACAGCGGACACACCAGGAACCGCGGTGTTGGCCGTCGAATGGCGCTAGCTGCGCAGCATTTGTGCACCGCCGCCGTCAGTGTCAGCCAGTTTGCCGTGGCATACGGAGCTCCATCGCATTCTTTAACACTGGTAGCATGCCGCGACAGCGTGGACGTGAACCGTATGTGCAGTTGACGGACTTTGAGCGAGGGCGTATAGTGGGCATGCGGGGGCCGGGTGGACGTACCGCCGAATTGCTCAACACGTGGGGCGTGAGGTCTCCACAGTACATCGATGTTGTCGCCAGTGGTCGGCGGAAGGTGCACGTGCCCGTCGACCTGGGACCGGACCGCAGCGACGCACGGATGCACGCCAAGACCGTAGGATCCTACGCAGTGCCGTAGGGGACCGCATCGCCACTTCCCAGCAAATTAGGGACACTGTTGCTCCTGGGGTATCGGCGAGGACCATTCGCAACCGTCTCCATGAAGCTGGGCTACGGTCCCGCACACCGTTAGGCCGTCTTCCGCTCACGCCCCAACATCGTGCAGCCCGCCTCCAGTGGTGTCGCGACAGGCATGAATGGAGGGACGAATGGAGACGTGTCGTCTTCAGCGATGAGAGTCGCTTCTGCCTTGGTGCCAATGATGGTCGTATGCGTGTTTGGCGCCGTGCAGGTGAGCGCCACAATCAGGACTGCATACGACCGAGGCACACAGGGCCATCACCCGGCATCATGGTGTGGGGAGCCATCTCCTACACTGGCCGTACACCACTGGTGATCGTCGAGGGGACACTGAATAGTGCACGGTACATCCAAACCGTCATCGAACCCATCGTTCTACCATTCCTAGACCGGCAAGGGAACTTGCTGTTCCAACAGGACAATGCACGTCCGCATGTATCCCGTGCCACCCAACGTGCTCTAGAAGGTGTAAGTCAACTACCCTGGCCAGCAAGATCTCCGGATCTGTCCCCCATTGAGCATGTTTGGGACTGGATGAAGCGTCGTCTCACGCGGTCTGCACGTCCAGCACGAACGCTGGTCCAACTGAGGCGCCAGGTGGAAATGGCATGGCAAGCCGTTCCACAGGACTACATCCAGCATCTCTACGATCGTCTCCATGGGAGAATAGCAGCCTGCATTGCTGCGAAAGGTGGATATACACTGTACTAGTGCCGACATTGTGCATGCTCTGTTGCCTGTGTCTATGTGCCTGTGGTTCTGTCAGTGTGATCATGTGATGTATCTGACCCCAGGAATGTGTCAATAAAGTTTCCCCTTCCTGGGACAATGAATTCACGGTGTTCTTATTTCAATTTCCAGGAGTGTATATACTACATTGGACAAACTGGTAGAGCAATCAAGGTGAGATACAAAGAACTTCTATTGAGAAAGACTAGTGCACACAATTCCAACTTTGAAGAACATTTATTTATTGCTAATCATACTATCAAGAATTTAGATGATACTGTAAACATACACAAAGAAGTAAAAGTCGTAGATTATATTTACGGGAAGAACTCAAAATATTCAAGCAGTTAAAGAAAAGCTATAGCTGCATCCTAAACGATCAGCTTCAGCTTGCAAGTAGACATTACCTGAAAGGCTGTAGGTCACGACTTCTGGCCGAGTAGCCAAGTTTACTGTTTGGTGCTGGTCTCTGCGCGGTTTTTGTGTTTCTTAGAATTTTATGTTCACTAAGAGTGTATCTTTTATTTTGTTATGTACAGTGTACACTTCATCATCTACAGTTAGTTGACTGTTCCACATTTTGGCAATGAACCACAATGGACCTATCCTGTCCCTCTTTTTTTAAGCTTTTAGTGTATTTTATTCTGTCTATAACATCGTGATTTATAGATGTGTATACTGTGCTTAGTGGCCTTCATTTATTCACTGTTTTACTTTGTATTTTATAACACTGTCCTCCCCTTCTACTCGTATATTTTTTCACATGGCACCCCCTCAGCCCTGCTTGTCTTTCATCTATTTGCATTTGTATTTAAATCTTTGCAATTTCTAAGTCGATGTATGTCCTTTTACAGTATTTCTAAATGTCAGTGATCAACTTAATAGATCAGTATTGGGTTTCTTATACATTGGTAATATTTCCTTGAAACGTTTTTGCTTTGACAATCATGCTTGTTAAACTTGCCTATTCATGCACGAATGCTTGTCATGCATTTTTATGATATTGTAAATAGTTTGCTACGTTTATTCAACGTGTGGGCTTTTTATTAGCCATATGTCTTTGATGATATTCTTTTTTAACCCTCACCCATTTTAAATCTTTTAGTTAGTATGTTAATTCTAGTAATAAATATGTACTTGTTATATCACACACGCTCATTGCATCTACTTTCATTCAAGACGCAAATGAGCGCCACCTACCAGACGCGACCTAAAACTAGTGCCTAGACTTCAGCCAGTCGGCGCTTGTCACTAGCACTGTACGAGGCATTCTTACACTCTCTAGTATCCAATGCCACATTTTATATTTAATGTCATGTATTTACAAATCTGTCAAGTGGCCCACTAGACATTGTTGATCCAGTGTAAAATGTGTGAAACTTTTAAAAAATTTTAAGGCAAAGTTCTACAGTAGAGAGCTCGAACTTTTAAATCACTTATTTTAAATGCTGATTGAGTGGGTAACATGCATGTCTGCTAGGAAGAGTCAACGACATGCACATTGGATGTAGGTCATGTAATCCTACGTGAGCATGCTTCACTAAAATTATTTGTATGAGTAAATATTTTCTGTAATTTTGTATATTGTAACGATGCTATATCTGTTCTACACACAATATCATAATTTTTGTTAATAGGTACAATAACGTCTGAAGAAGGAAAGCTGTATTTTGCAACTGGTTGCCTGTTATTTCTAAACCACTGGAATGATAGGAGTAGGTTCAGTCTGCATGTGAATGTTGCACATACATGTGTACAATGAGCTGCCTATTATGCAGTGCATCCACCTACTACACATAGGTCCGACCCCATGCCTCATTGTATGAAGTGCATTCAGTTACAGCTCACAGTCACGTTTGGTGTTTCTGTGGGATAAAGCAACGACTGGTCACTGCACTGCAGAGGTTATTACCCAGGTTACTACCCTTTCTTCAACAGGAAGCAGACGTGATTATTCAACAGGAAAATTCACATCCACATACAGTAGTTGCAATGCAAACTGCTCTTCGTGGTGTATAACCACTGCCTTGGCCAGCAAGATAAGATCTCTCACCAATTGATGACAAGTTGGACATAAGCAATGAGATAAAGTGGGTTCTAGGTCATTTTGTTTGTGTGGGTTGCGTACATTCAAGGGTATACATAGATTTAGAGGCAAATTATCCTCCTCCTGGGGATGATTTATGACCTAATGGGGAGAACGTTCTGCTCCCCCTCCTCTTCTCCCTCACCACCATGAATGTAGATGCTTTCTTTGTCACCTGCTTCCTGGCCACTTCTGAGCCATTTTTTCCTCTCCTGAAAAATAACCCCGCCCTCCCCTCCCGTCAAAGACGATGAGAACATGTGCACATCGGCATGTTATTGCCTGTAGGAGAAAGACTTACAATGTGTTTCGTTCAGCATTCATCTGCTGACCTGTACTAACTGGTTGGTCACCGTTCCTGCATTCCTATTGGCTACTGCTGAACAGTGAAGCTATATAAAGCCACTACCCTCTACTTTCGTCCTCATTCTGCGACCGACCGTGGCTGTATCTGATAGTCTTCATCTTTCCTTGTTTGCTTATTAGCGTTCTCAGTCTTTGCTACTCGTTTACATTACAAGATGAAAGGTTCAGCGAGCAACAGCAGCAGTGCCAATAGCAAACGCCCTAGACAAAGAGAATTAAGAGATAAGTACACATTCAAAACGATAACTAACTTTTTCCCCTTGCAAGTATTTCACTAAGAATTTTGTAGCGCCGAATACACATCTTCTTCTTATTGTTTCAACATATATCCAAGAAATAGTGGATTAGCGGAAAGCTGAAAAGCAGCAGTGACAGCAGCAGCAGCATCAGCAACATAATTATATATTCTTGTTCCTAGTGCTATGTGTATACATAATATGTTGCTGAATAGTATTCTTTTAAATAAAACAAAGAATTTCTTTATAAAATTTCATCATAGTGCTGTGTACACGCAATATGTTGCTGTTGCTTCATATCCAGTTAGTCTGATGTATATCCTTTGTCGTTTTAAATGATTTTGATGATCAGGAGCAGGGAGGGACAGATCCACATCACACTTATTGTATAAGTGTATATTCTAAAACATTTTCTTCCTTGTAGTTTTTATGTGTACATGTTTTTTATTAGATAATACGTTGTAGGTGATGTGTGGGAGCCGGATCGATGAGTCCACAGTGGTTTGGGCGAGAATGAGGAGATGCCACGATGGTTGGCGCGAAGAGTTGCCAGAGGTGATTCGCATTGACCTGACGAAGGAGCCAGATCGATATAGATCATTTATATACACACTCACATTGTTTACATATAATCAGTGCAGCAGCATCAAACAAGACTTAATTTTTACCGTTATTCTTCTTCCAGCAGATGTCTTAGGGTGTGGGACGAAACAATCATCTAGACACAATCCTGCTGTGTGGCCCTCTCTGTCATGTAAGGTGCCACTTGTCACTGCACAAGAAGCTGCAACAACCACAGCTGTAACTGCCCCCACTGCTGCCAAACACCAGTTCCACTTGGCATCCTTGGGCCAGCTTCCCTCTGGCAACTGGCTCAGGATTGTGGCAATAACCATCCCTGCAGCTGCAACCACACTGGGACAATGCACCATCTCCTACTACCCCACATTCTCGCTCAAACTGCGAGGAACATGCACCTCCCTCCGCCTCATTGCAGCTAGCAGCAGCAGTATTGTCTTCATCTAATTGTAACTGCGGTGATAGTAGTAATCCTGTGGTTAGTGGCAATTCCCTCCCCTTTCCTTTTAGTGAGGGACATCAGGTTAATAACACCATACCACAATTAGAATATTGGGTGATAGCGAATGTTTGTGAGAAGCGAATCTCATTCACTAGGACTGGGAATCCAGCAGGAGGATACCATGATCCTGAATGGTTTCTGGTGGGTGTTACATGCATGTGCACTCGCTGCTTTTCTCAATTGGAGACAGACACCATTATGTTTCGAACAGAGACATGCCTCTACTCCTTGCCTCCAACCGAATAAACATTAAGGCAAACAGCATATTTGCTTAAGGTGCATCAATGCCTTTTTCCCAGAGAGGACCCATATGTGGTATTATGCCTACTGAGGAATAAAAAGTCATAAAGTTGAAGAATGTTCACTATCAGGAATAACGCCTGTTTGTGGTGTACGCCGACTTTGAATGCCTCCTCTCTCCTGTGGCCCACTGCCGAGGTGACTCTACACCCTCATATACTACCTTCACAGACAAACACATACCATATGTGGCAGCATACCAAGTTGCATCATACTATGATTCGAGTCTTAATCATTACAATTCTTATATTGGGGATAATCCTGTGGTTTGGCTTCTCATTGAGCTTGAAAAACTTTCATGGGAGGTTGATAAAGCTTTACAGTGGAAACCCCCCATGACCAGATCGAAGGACAATGAAGATTTTTGCATGAAGGAGGTTGACTACCATATTTGTGGACTGACATTGGATAGAGAAGGGGTCATTGTCATCTTACAGGGAAGTGTCATGGTGCTGCCCATAACACCTGTAACTAGAAGTATCAATTACCATGACACATACGCGTCTTTTTTCAAGGTTTCAGCGGGTATGATGCTCACTTTCTTGTTGAGCACTTGGCTAATTTCGGTACAAAGGAGGATCAGGTCAGTGTCCTGCCTGAGAGTGCTGAGAAATATGTTATATCTGTTCTCCAAATGAATGATGCCAGGTATTATTCTCTGCTTCCTTGACTCGCTACGATTTGTGCAAGTGTTGAAACTCTGCCTCAGAAGGTCTATGCACATCACCTGAGCTGCATTCTCTGATGAGGAAAAGTTTCAACCAGTGACTAGGGAGTATCTGGATAGTATGGAAAAACCGAATGAAACTAGGCTTCCTGAAATGACTGCATTCTCCAGCAACCTTACAGGTGATGCCAAGAGTATAAGCATTCTATGAATATCTGGCAGGAATTCAACACCTCCACTGTAACAATGTATGCACAGCTTTTAATGGACACTGATATGTGGCTGCTCATGGTTGTTTTTGAGAAATTCCAGAGTCCATGCATGACTACATTTCCTCTGGGTCTCACCCTTTACCACACAGCACCTGGGTTGTCCTGGGATGCTATACTATAGAAAAGAAGTGCAACATTGAACTATTGACTGGTGCTGACATGATTCTTTCTTTTGAGCAAGGGATTTATGGGGAAGTTTGACAATGCATCCATAGGCATGTCAAGGCAAATAACTCACATATGGGTGAGAGGTTCAGCGCATCCCTTAATTCGTGTTACATCATGTATTCGGATGTTAGTAGCCTTTACAGCGTGCCATTCAACAATCACTGCTGATTGACGAGTTTTAACAGTTGCCCAAAGAAGACCGCAAGGGATTAGGTGCAAAAATCGAGGGTATGGTGGCTGGTTCTGATGTGAGGCATGTGGTGGTGGTAGCACTCACAAACCCTATTAGGTTGCATGAAGGGCCTCCCAATTTGCCACTGTGTCTGGAGCAACTAGTGCCATGAGAAGCCTGCACTCAAAATTATGACAAAGCTGGGGAACAATCAGGGATACATTATTAACTATCGTAATCTCCAACGGTGTCTGAAATTGGGGATGTAGTGGGTTGGAACCACCTAGGCTATCTCCTTCGAGCAGTCAACCTGGTTGAAGGAGTGTATTGATTTGAATACAATATTGAGTTCTTCTGTGATGTGTGACTTCGAGAAAGATTTTTTAAAATTGATGAATAATTCAATTTTCGCTAGAACAGTGGAGAATTTGAGGGAACACGGTGAAATTTTGATTAGAAGCGAATGGGATGGGCGTTGTGGCGTAAGAAAATGCATCGCCAGATACAATTTTAGACAGGTCACAAGATTCAAGGAACTTCATTGATCTGGGGAGGGTGAATGTAGCATCACAGTTCACGAGACCTATCTATGTGGGGATACGCATACCAGAATTGTCCAAATTCTACATGTACCACTTTTATTATGAGTTTTCAAAACCTCATATCACTGATCCTAAACTACTTTATATGGATAGAGATAGCTTCATCTATTGTGTGAAGAACTCCAATCCATGTGATGTAATGAGGTGCCACAGTGAAGTGTTCGACAGGTTTTCATACATGGTATTTTTTCACAGAACACGAAGGTTGTCAGTCAAATGAAAGACGAGATGAATGGGTCATCGATTGTGGACTTTGTAGGTGAGCAAGCAAGGACATATGCTTATCACACATTGGAAGGTCCCACATAGAGGCAGTCTAAGGGTGAGCAATGTATGACAGCGAGAGCCCTCTCTATTGAAGACTATTTGCAATGCCTGTGCAGTGGTGTTCGTGGTGCGCCGCTGCAGCTGCAGCATATGGTGCATCAAACCAGCCTTCAAGCGAGAGGAAACGAGATGTACACTTTGCTGTAGCCTCAAGATGATGATGATGGGATTGAAACTCTCCTGTAGTCGCACTGTTCACCTGTTGAGAGACAGGAGTTGGGGGCCTCTGAGTGAGATGGTGAGAATGAGATTGCATGTGAAGGTAGCACAATAGTATGAATCGTAGTGTGGTGTAAGTAATTTTGTGTGTATGTGGGGGGGGGGGGGATGGGTTGAGTGTGTATGTGGTGTAAATATTTATAAATATTTATTTACTTATTTATTTATGCCCACGTTCATCAACAAGAAAAGCACTTGCAAAATTTCTCAACAACACCTGCACTGCAAAAAGAAAAAAAAAGTATGTCAGAAACATACACTCACATTGCATGTCACGCAAATAGAATAGTCTTGTTATGTTTCACCTGCTGTTAGCTACTCAAGTCTGCTTATCGCATATATACCTCTTGCAATGCTGAATTGTTTCCTAGCAATTTTGCACACACCTGTTTTTGTAAGTGTTCCATCCAATAGGATAGCTAACGGGCTTTTTTTTTATTTATGAAGAGACCTAGTCGTCTCATGTTGGTTTCAGGTATAGTCCTTTTCCGACCATGGGCTTCCGTCATGTGGTTATATCATCTTGCTGCCACTAGCTGCTCCTTGGAGTTGTGTTCATTCTTGACTGTTCTGGCAATAGCCGCAGCACCACCTGCCAATGAACCATCGCTGAGAGACGTACGAGGGCAGGAAAGAGGAAGGGGATAATTCCATTTGATGTCTTGGGTATTGGTAGAACACTGAGTGCTTTAACTGGTGTTTATGCTTCAACGCACTTTTAGCGGCATACATCAATGTCAGTATACAGTTTTCAACACCCCTACCCTGGCTTCTTCTTCACCATCATTGTCAGCTTCTTCTTCTTCTTAAATGCATGATATGCAGAATTCACAACTTGCTTGAAATTCACACGCAAGTCAAATTTAATTTTACAACACATGGTTATATCAACTACAAATGCTGGAATGTGCTGCCCTATACCAATATCCTTTCTCACATGTATTTCCTTGGTTTTATCACCTAAACCTCGATTAACAGCGTGATGTTTCTGGAGATCTTTGTGTTTTGCTTATGCAGTATCATGTTCTTTGCCTTGTCAATGAGGTTAATCCACTTGTCACAAAGAGCCAAACGTTTTTGAAGTTTTGTACCAGATTCACAGTAAATATACTCCTGAACGTGCAATTCTACTGGAAATTTGTCGAGAATATCACTAACTCCTGTAATGTGTCTCCTACCATGCACGTTATGCTACTGTGCTGGTTGTGCATTATATAGCTAATCGTCAGCATCAATTCAGCTGTTTTGTGCTGCATCGCTTCTGTCTCCAGGTTGGTCGTAGGTAGCATAGAGACAGAAGTGATGACACTTTCTGCAGGACCTGACCATCATGTTGCAGGACAATACTCAAGCACATAAAGTGCAAGCTGTTACTGATTTGCTTGACTGATTGGGCTGCTAAGTGCTATACCATCTACTGCACGCCCCTGACTTAAGCCCTCGTGAGTTCAACTCGATTTCTAAATTAAAGGAAACACTTCACGGTATTCACTTCAGAACTGCTACAAATTCGTCAGGTAATAGACCATGCCACTCGAACTGTCAACACAACTGGCACTGCTAAGAGTATCCTACGACTTCCACATCAGTGGCAACGCGTTATACACAACGCTGGTGACTACTTTGACCGTTAGTAAAACTTTAAAACACGGATCTATTTTGTACGAGCTGTAAATAAATAGTTGCCACTATTAAAGTTCCAATCCTTGTACTTATTGTAGAACGCCCCACTATGATCGATTTGAAGGTTATCCGGACATTGATTCATCCCTGTCTGCAACAAATCCTCAAACATCTTCATGATATCTCTCCCCATTTTTGTTTTAACAGGTAATGCTGAGACAAAATTTGTATATGTATCAATAAACATCAAAATATATTTGAATCCATTATTCACATGTGAAAATTCCTGTATATCTACAAAATCAACCTGCCAAAAGTCATCTAAACATTTAATCATAAAATCCCAATGATGGTATGTTTTGTATGCTGGTTTATGCAGTTCTCTAAAACTACTGTCTCCACACTTAATCGATTATACCTCTCAGATATTGTACCTCTCAGACATTATTGAAACAACCTCATTCAAATGAGTAGTGTTATCAGTAGCAGCAGTCGATCTGTTAGCTCATCGGATTTGTCTTAGTATATATAATGCAGAGGCCAGTTGCTGACTCTTTTATGCCTTTTTGGCCCTGGTGTGATGGTTAGAAACGCCATCATCATTGTGTAATTTCGATGAGAGTTCACTGAGAAATTCAGTAACAGCTTTGATGGTTTCTCGTAATGTCTGCTCTCGATCAAATATCCTAACCTTAGCGGTCATAACTTCCCTCAAACAGTGTTCCACGCCACAATGACCTTATGCTTAGTCAAAATCTTGTTATATACTCAGCAGACTCCTTTACAGGGTACACCTTATACACATCCTGTCTAATGCTATCAACCTTTACTGTTAAGTCACGTACTTTCTTTTCCATTCCATTACCCTTTACTGTTAAGTTGTCTACTTCCTTTGTCACTATGATGTCGGTATTGCTCTCTGGTTCCTTAATCCCATCATCTAAGTCATTGATCAGTCTCAGAATGGTCTGGGCATATCTTTCTATGTCTTTACATTTGAGAGGTTGAGATTTTCCATCTATATACAGATGCATTCTCTGTCCATGCACATCTACTCTCTCAGGCTGAGTGCCTGACATACAAATGAATTGGTCCCTAAACTAAACTAAACTCCACCCAAACAGGCTACAAAGGCTCAGCAGTAGCGACTGGCCACCATGCCATCCTCATCCCACAGGCGTTCCTGGATGTGGATATGGAGGGGATGTGGTGAGAAGCCCAGAGCCACTGCTTCTCAATCAAGTACCTCCTCAGTTCGCCTCATAAGGGCCCATTGCACCCTGTTGGCCAACAGCACTCAGCAGACTGGATTGTCACCCATCCAAGTGATAGCCCAGCCTGACAGCTCTCAAATTACCACTGCAGTAAGGCTGTTGCAGAATTTGGCCCTGGTGTGATGTAAACTCATCACTTTTTCCATAACTGTATATAAAGAAACTCATCATTGTCCTGCTCCAACAATCTGGTCAGGTGCATTATAGGATCCTACGATGCTGCACCTGCTACTGGTCCAGACATGTTGGAGATCACTGCCAGTTCACATGTGCTGGAGGCCACCAAACAAAAAAGAAGAAGGAGGAGAAGAACAACAACAATTCCCAAACTAGACATGAAGTTGAAGAAATTTAGCTGAACTACATGTACTTACATTTATACTCACTCTGTGAAGTGGTGGTGGATGAGGATCTTAGCTGCTGTTGATACGTCATGGTTCTTCCACTCACTGACTGTAACTGAGATTGCATTTATCTTATATTCCCATATGGCATGATCATGTGAGCAGATATAGTGGTCCCACAATGCTGTTGGTTCTCACCAATTTTCAGGTTAGGGGAGCATTGAATGCTGCATCATTCCTATGGATTCTTGAGGGAAGTCGTGGGAGGATGGGGAAAGAAGTGACTTCTGGAGGTGATATTGTGAACTAGCTCATTTGAGGCCTATACATTGAGATCAACACCTCTGATTCATTCTGTGTGGGGTGATGGAATAGGATAAAATTGTCTTCTGCATTGTGGATTGACAGGATGTTTCAAAAAACACGAACAGCTCCGGCACAGGCAGTAGTCTCTATGAGCTGTGAAATACATCATCATGTCATCCCACTGCATTGCCTCTATTTGCTGAAAAGTATTCACCCCACATTCACCCATTACCATCCCTTCCATTCTTCGTCTAGGAAGCCATGGACACAGTTCACAGCTGTGTGCTTACAGGTAATACACACAGTAAACTCCTCTCTGTCCACCACCAACATATTGTCAATTCAACAATTTTCCTGCCAAATATAAAGACAGTAGCTTCTTCTCCAGCCTTCTTTCCACCATTTCACAAGTGGACGAGGAGAGGAGCAGAGCCCTGTCTCATGCAAACTGATTAAATAAAGAATATGCAACAATACATAATTGACATTAATCTCAATTTCGTGTCATGAGATCCTTCCGCACCAACAGCTCAGGACAGACCTAGTCTTTTTCCCACCAATTCACAAGTAAGAGAGGACAGACAAAGTAGGGGAGGGGAGTGAAAGTAGGGGAGGTGTGGAAGGTTAGGTGAGGGTTGGGAGATTTTCCAGGAGGCGGAGAAGTGGCTCAAAACTGAACTGGGAAGGGGATGACAAGAATGTGTCGCATTCCCAAAGGGTGAAGGAGGAGGAGGAGGTAGAGGGAGGCATAGTGGTGTCTCAAAAGGACTGATTATCCCCAGAGGGTCATAAATCAATCCCCAGGGGTTCATAAGTCAATTAGCATAACAGCAGCTTATGGGGAGGCAGATAATTTGCCCCTGAATGTATGCTTGCCCCTAATTGTGTACAACATGCACTATCAAAATAGCCCAGAACTCGGTTTATCTCACTACTGAAATGGTGAAGTGGGAACTTACTTGTCCTCCAGAGCCTGAAGAACCAGTTTCGAATTGCAGCAGAACGTGGAAGATGCTTGCCACAAACTAGCACAAGAGGTCATTCATAATCGGTCACCTTTGTGACTGTTTGTATGCAAGAAAAAACAACTGTGTTGGTGCCACCTTCTGCTTGTCAATAAAATGACCTTTTTCTTGAGGATGTTGCATCTCTTTCCAGCAGTTTATGTTCACTACAGCACACCACAATAACGAATTCATCACAATGATTATCATTATTATTGTTGTTTAATTTAGAAGAAAGGTGATTCATTGTAGCGGTACCAGGGTTTCTTGGAACATTAGGAACTTGACTGCACGAATGAAATGCCAGCTCACTAGCCAGTTCCGCTAGCGCCACTGTTGGATGACGAACGCTCTTGCACGGTACTCCACAGACCCATGAACCTCTGAGCATCGATTCCTCGAAAACTCTTGAAAAGCACTTCACACTAGACCAGTAATTGTTACATTTGAGACCGTACCGCAACTGAGCGAAACATGATCAACATCAGTAGCCTGTTGGGTATAGTCTCTGTTAGAAGGAAACTGGATTCCGTAAATCATCGAGAAATAGTTTTTACATGTTTATAGATCAATTAAGACAAGTGTCAGTATGATTCCTCTGAAAAATCTATGGGCGACTTGATTCTCCATACCAATTGTATATATTTTTCATTACTAACCAACACGCATTTTGTATACATGGAACACACGGTTCTCACCTTGCACTTTTCTGGCATGACATCCTCAGAGTTGTTGATCAATGCATTCATGGTGCAGTGTTTCCCGACTTCAGAAAAAAAATTGATTCTGCAGCACACCACCATTTATTTATCAAAGTAGAATTATATGTGGTATCAAACAAATTTTGTGCCTTCATTCAGAATTTATTGGTGTAAAGAATGCGGAATGTTATAGTGCACAGAGGGTCATGGCAGATGTAGAAGTGTGCCCCAGGGAAGTGTGCCTGGGTCCTTGTTTTTCATGTTGCATATTGAGAACCTTGTAGATAATATCAACAGTAACCTCATATGTTTTGTAGATGAAACAGTTATCTATAGTAAAATACTATCTTAAAAAAGCGACAGAAATGATACAATCCTTGATAAATTTTAATTGATCCGTCATTGAAGTGGATGCTGGACCGTGGCTGATCATAAACCACTAGAAATAAGGAACACCAACAGAGGTATACATTGCTGTCATGGATTTCTACTTACACCATGTTTGCACTCCATCTGTCTAACAACAAATCTTGAAAAGATTTTAAAACTGTGCAATGTTTGGCAGGTTGCTTTAAAAGTTCAGAAATGTAAAACTGTGCAATTCCTAAAATGCAGAAGTGAAAATCCTGTGAGAACAACATCAGTGAGTCAAAACTGGAATCTATCAACTCATACAAATAATTGAGTGAAACAATTTGCAGGGATATGAAATGGAATGATCAGATAGACTCATCCATAGATAAGGCAGGTGGCAGACGTTGATTTATTTGCAGGGTACTACGAAAATTCAATAACTCTAGTAGTGAGGCTCTTTTCAACTTACTTGTGAGACTGATAACAAGTAGGACTAAGAGGAGACCTAGAACTCTAACAAAGAAGGGTGACTCGAGTGGTCGCAGGTTTGTATGACTCGAGGGAGAATGTCGCGAAGATGGTGAAGTAAATAAACTGGATGTCACTTGAAAATAAACAGAGATTATATTTATAAATTCTGCTTATAAATCTTCCCGTATCAACATTAACTGAAAAATCTGACAACATACTACGTGTTGTTCCTGTGGGGGAAAAGAAAGAGAGAGAGAGAGAGAGAGAGAGAGAGAGAGAGAGAGGGAGAGAGAGAGAGAGAGACCGAAAGTAACGTCAACGTCAGCAGCCCACTGAAGACGAAGCTGTAGGTTCGAAACAGTTAACGGCGCTATTTGTGTAAATAGAGGTTTCCATTTAATAAGAAGATTGGTATATATGCGGCCCGAAGCGCCATCACGTTATGTCAATATTGGTTTTTTAGCAGAAAAGTTTGACGTCCACTGGATTAGAGCCTTCACAGCACGCATTAATGATTGGAAAGGGAACAAACTCTATCATTTCGTGCAATATTGAATACCCTCTGCTATCCACTTCTCAGCAGATCGCGATGTATGAAGATGTGGATGTAGATTTAAATGAAATGACTCGTCGTCGAACGAAGAACTAAACCTTAATCTTGCTTCCCTGTAACCATTTCTTAGAAAGAGCACGACTGACGTCAGTGCATATACCCAGCAAACAGCACCCTGGGGTCTGTAGGGAGTGATATGAAGGAGGGAGGAATTTGAAGGAATGTATTGCGTCACTTGGAGGGGCGGAGCACCCTCAGTGCAAACGCGAAGGAGAAGGCAGGGGATGCAAGTAGACAAGACGGACCTGAGAGGGCAAGGGCGAACCACGTCCGCCGGCTGCATCTGCTTGCTCGGCGCTCCTAACAAGACGATTGTTCGCCCTCACCCTGCTGCCGCGCGCCGCACACTACAAAGGTATTTCCATACCAATACCTGTTAATTGTTAGCCCCCGCTGTTTGCCCCTGTCCTGGCGCGCCAGTAATTAATGTAGCACTGTTGATGTTCAACACAATGACGCAGTAGCAAACAGCAGCGGCCAGTTGACGCCGACGGCGTTTAATCGAAATTACTAGCTGGTGGTTACGCGACGGACTCCGCCGCTGTAGGCTTATTGATTAAAACGTCCTCCAAGCGTCGGCAAACGCTCGCCATCGGATTACGCGGGTCAGCAATGAATGTGATAGAGTCTTGTTAAAGCCTATTTATCACTCACTGCGATACATCCATGGAGTATTCTTAAAGGATGTATCAGCTTCCGTTAAAGAGGAAACGAATTCAGAGAGCCAATTACATCCTTCAAAATTAACACAGAACAAACACCAGTAGGCCTTCGGCTCTCATGCATTTATACAGGGAGTCAGAGGACAGAGACAATATACGAGGATCTGCAATGTGCATAGTGAATCCTTGAGGATTGGCTCCTGACCATGGCGAGGTGCTTTGTGGACTCTGCTGTGAAACAGAAAACTATGACGACGTAAGTTTAAGGTCCTGGCACGCTTATGCTTATTCTCTCGGGTAAGAATGAGACGAAGAGCAGCTTAAACTGCCCAGGAACGCTGACCCTCCTAGAGGAGACAATCTCGATGTGAAAGAGGAAACGAGAACCTGGAGACATGGATGCACAGACGTAGTGAAGGCAACCATCTAAGGTGGACAACTCAAAAAAAAGAAATTGCTGTGATGGGATACTTAAAAGTGGCAAACGCAACACCTAAACGCTTGTTAAATGTGAATACCAAGTGCCTGTGGAATTATTACACAAAAAAGCCCTTTCTTCAGATGGTTACACAGGGTAGAGGGGGCTCTTAGCCATAGTGAAGGCAACCCCCCTAAGAGTGTTAACATTATAGAGAAATCTCGGACCTACGATTGGGGTTCGGCAGGGAGTTGGCACCCCACCCAGATAAAAACAGGTCTTGCTACGTTTCTCAAACAAAGTAGAAAAGCTGGGTGCATCAAAAGGCATCGACTCTGGTCGAGAACGAGGACTCTGACTTGTGGAACGTGGAATTTGCAGGAATTAGAAAGGAAAACTGAGAAGATAATTGAAGAAATGGAAGTAGTGAAAATGGATATCCTGGCAATGAAAGAGACGAAAAAGAAAGGATCTGGACAAGATATATTCTGTTTTGGAGTGGAGTGGAAAAAACTGAAAGAACAAAATTAGGAGTAGCTATCCTTAAAAAAATTCAAAAAATGAATAATCGTTAAGAAGTGAAGGTATTATCGGTGCAACTATAAAATTCATGGAATAAAACTGGAATTAACTGGGGTGTACGGCCTTAACGAAGATGAACCTGACGAGAAGAAGAGTGATTTCTTCGACGACTTACGAGAAGTGGTTGAGGAATATCCAGATGAAGTGTAAATAATGAGAGCTTAAATGACCGAGTACGGAAAAATTAAATAATGATGTCTAGGCCTGTGGGAGAGAGGATGTAGAAAACGTTAACGGAAGGATGCTCATTAACTTTTTTTGTGAATGGCCAACTCCGGTACAAAGAAATACGTAAGTGCACTTCGCCTAATCCATCAAGGAACCTAAGATAAACTACAGAACATGTAATAGTGCGGAGGCAGCGGGTAATGAAAATGCGAGATGTAAAGGTAAAGAGAAGTCCAGAGAATGGCTCTGATCACTTTAAAGTTATTTCATAAATTGTTTTTCCGGTTAAGACCAAGATAAAACAGGAGAAGAAAGAGAAGGCTGCCGGAAGTAGAACTGCAGAGGGTCTAAAATCTAAGATACATCTCCTTCAAGAAGGAAGTGTAAAAAACTTCTATCAGCAAAGATTAAATGTAAGATTGGATGCAGTGGAGGAGGACTGGAGTGATAATGAGTTATATGGTTTCCTGAGACAGTTAAGGAAGCAGCAGAGTAAGAGAAAGGGAGAGAATATTAAGAACTAATGCATAACCACTGATTTGTTGGAGGCGGTTGAGGAAATGAAGAAACTTCGTCACATATGGTAAGCCCTAGGAGTGAGGAGGATTCTAATAGGAACAAAGTATACCGAAAGAATATGTAAGGAAGGGGAATGGGCAAGATTATGTAAAGAAACAGAGCATTCGTTTAGATATAACAGATCGGCAGAGGCATAGAGAATTCTAAGGAAGATGAAAATGGCTAGCAGTCCTGTCCACAATACAACCTATATCCTATGGCGAGTGGAAAAAGTTGCTTGAAGAACTTCTGGTAGAAAAAAAGAAGAGGTCACGTGATAAAAGACTATAGCAAAATCAGTACATTAGGTAATACAGAATCTGTGCTCGAAGAAGAAGTAAATGAGATGACGAAAAAAGCAAGAAATAAGCAAGTGGACTAGGAGGATCAGTGGTGGAACTGTGGAAATATAGGCCCCCTCAAATGGTGAGATTGACAAATAAATTATTCAGTCAGATTGAGGAGGGAAAGGAAACGCCAAGAGATTCGAGTATATCATACATATCTGCTGTCTATAAAATGGAAACAAGCGGAATGCAAGTAATTATAGAGGAATCATACCATCTATAAGCAGACCTTTTAGCACTATATTGAAAAACAGGTTGGAGAATGAGATTGGGGGGCAGATGCGAGAGGAACAAGCAGGTTTTACGATTTGGCGATCTTGCATGGATCATATTTTTAGCCTTAGTCAAATAACTAAGAAGTTGAATTCTAAGGATCAAGAAGTACACGTAATATTTGCGGATTTAGAAAAAACACATAAATATGTACTTATCAACGCATTATGGGAAGCGATGTACTATGCAGGTGTAGAAGCACAACGAATATTCCTAACTCGGAGAATGTACCACTAATCGTAAGCAGTAGGTAAAGTAGGGAGAAAGTTGAGTGAGACATTCCTAACATCGGAAGGACTTGGACAGGGCCGCAGTACGTCAGCGACTCTGTTTACAATACATATGCAGAAAATATTGGAACGGTGGAACCAGTCATGCGGAGGTACAGGAATTCCTTTCCAGCATGGTACTGTCTAATTATTATTATTTGGCGATAGCCAGGGGCTGACAGTACAAAGTAGAGAAGATGTCGAAGATAAAGAAGTTAATGGAAGCATTTGAACGAGGCGTGCTTAGAATAAATATGACCAAAACCTAGCATCTAGTAGTGGGAGGAGACGGAAGGAATATACTATTGCAGCAAATAACTATCAAAGCCGCAAAGCAGTCTCGGGAAACTATGAATCAAATGTGGAATGCAGGATCCAGCAGGCAACAGGAGCTATTTCAATGCTAAATGGAGTTCTGTGGAGCCGAGCAAAACAAACAAAGATGAGACTGCCATGGTCGTGAAGACCGTTGAATGGAAATGCAGGGCAACTGCTGAAGAGTGGAGAAGCCCTTAAAAGTACGCAAATCTAAAAATCAAGCAGAGAAACGGACTGACCTTCTGACGACCACCATGATTGGAAAAAGGTTAAGAACCGAAAGACTGGGAATGGTGGTTGGAGCTAGACACAAGGCACATTTCATTTCGGAAATCGTTAGGGAATCCAATATTCGGAATCCACAGTAGCAAGGGTACGTCGAGAATACCTAGTTTCAGGCATGCGACTCAGTGAGCTGGAGGCTTCACTTGACGATCGAAATCAGCGACGTTTCGTAGAATTATCAGTGCTAGCAGACAAGCAACACTACTTGAAATAACCGAAGAAATGAATGTTGAATGTTCGACGAACATATCGTTTTGGAAAGTGCGGTGAAATTTGGGATTGATGGGCTAAGTCTACAGACAATGGACGCGAGTGCCTTTCCTAACAGCACGACATCGCTGCAGCGCCTCTTCTGGGCTCACGGCCATATCGGTCGGACGACTGGAAAGCTGTGGCCTGGTCGGGTGAGGAGCCCCAATTTCATTTGGTAAGAGGTGATGGTGGGATTCGAGTGTGGCACAGGCTCTACGAAATCATGGACCCAAGTTGTCAACAAGGCATTGTGCAATATGGTTCAGCCGTCTCTTTTCCAACATTATTTTATTTGGCAACCAGTTTCAGCGTTTTGCTGCACCATCTTTAGGCGCCTGACCGACGTGTGGGAAGATTCCGCCTAGGTTGAGATCAAAACGGGGGCCAGCAATAATGGTATTAACAGATTTTTGCTATAGCGATCATTCAACCATCATCTGCCGACAGAACTGGTTGCCAAATAAAATAAGGTTGGAAACTAGACGGCTGAATGGTGTTTGATTTGAAATACTGTAATGGTTATGTTCGGCTGCTAGGAGCCCATTTGCAGTCATTCATGAGCTTAACGTTCCCAAATAACGATGGAATTTTTATAGATGACAGTGCATCATGTCACCGACCGACACTCGTTCGCGGCTGGTTTGAAGAACATTCTGGACAATTCGAGGGAATGATTTTGCCATCCAGGTCACCCGATACGAATCCCATCGAATATTTGAGGCGCTCGGCAGTAAACAATGGCAAGGGACAGTCTGCGAGAAACAGAGATATTAATTGTAAAATGTCACAGATGTTTCATTCATGTTAGTAAAATGTTCTTTGAAAAACCGACAGATGGAACTACTTTGTCAACTTTCGGTTTTTCACTGTTGGCGGCTTTTTCAATTCGTGTGCAAATAAACAATGGTAAGTGCCTAACACATGGCAGTAATTGTCCAATGTTCGTGTGAAAAACATGCTTTTCAGTGAGTTTTTGGACGAGTGTGGAGATGACCTGGATACTTATGATTCTTATAAAGACCCGGAATACGTTCCTGAAGGTGAAAGCACCTCCAGAGTTGTTGACAATCAAGTAAATATAAATATTTATTTCTGTAAGTAAACAGTGTTAAGTTGCTCACTTAACATTATTTACATGAATTTACTTGACAATGTTATGCCCATAATGTTAAGGGCTATCCTTAACACTACTTACCTGCAGTAGTAAGAAATCCAGATTAGTTTTCTATGAAGTATTACTGTATCTGTAAATGTAGCTACATGTTAACACCTAGCCTTCTAACAGCCACTGGCATTAAGTTACGGATCTGATGTTATGGAGTTTTCTATTCCACATGCTTCTTATTCAAGATTTTTTTTCCTATCTAAGGTGTGTGAGAGAATGTCAATGTGTATGTTACATAATGAAAACTGCAGTGGATGTATAGTTTTAGGCGTTTCATTATTCATAGAACAGTGCAAAGTGTTAATATTACGACTTAGATATTTTTTGTAGGTTCAGAGGCATCTTGGAGGAAGATGTTCCTCCGAAGATACATGCTAAAGTGACAGTGATGAAGCCGACACTGAACATGTTAACGATCAACAGAGCATACGGAAAGGACGAAAGAGGCTAAAACGTGGCAGTGTGAAAGAGCAGGTGAAGAAAAACAGGAATGAAGGAAATCGATACACGAAGTACAGAGGTAAGGGTACTGTTGTTGAAGAAAAACGGATAGACCCGCCATGCGAATACCCTAAAAGATGTTTCCAGCTTATCAACGTAGTAGATAAACAAACAATATTTCGAAATTTTTGGGAAATGAGTTGCTATGATACTCTAAATGCTTAACTACAAGGTTGTTTGCGATCAAAAACTGTTATCCGAAAGAAGACTATAACAGGAGATATCTAGACGCAGTCAAACAATTCTATATACAGTGAAAACTGCCGCGAAGGGTGTCATTGCAAAATTTCATTTCTTAACATTCATCGACTTCAGAAAAATAGAGGGCGTGTGGAGAATATCGTGAAACGATTGAAAAATAGTGCCGTTTCACCTACTTCTGATGGCAGAGGTAAGCATACCACTCATCATAGAAAATATTCAAAGGATGTCATCAACGACGTGAAAGCATTTATTGACGAACTTAGGAAGTATAGGAGTCACTACACTCGAAAAGATTCATCGCGAGAGTACTTAAGTATGGAATATTCCATGCAGCCCTGCTATGACAAGTACGTCGAGGAATGTTAGTCAGCAAGCAAAAGTTCTGTTTCTATAGACAAATTTCGACGAATATTTACCGAGGAATTCAATATAAGTTTCACGAGCCCTAAAATGGACGACTGTCAATATTGTGATTCAGTTTATGTAACAATAAAACGTGCTGAGAACTGTAAAAACTAAACTAAAATGCATTCATTGTGAATAAAGCAGGAGATTCACCATCGAAAAACAGAAGCTGCGCTATATGCAACACGTGAAGCAATGCAAGCAGCAAAACACGACAAAAATGTTCATGTAATCGCGTTCGATTTGCAACAGACACTACCCACGCTTAAACTGACTACTGGGCCAATGTTTTATAAGCGTAAAATATGATGCTATAATTGCAGTGTCCATTCTTGTGCAGAGAGCCAAGGGCATTTTTTTCTCTGGATGAAGCAGGAGCTAAAAGTGGACCAGACGAAATAGCAAACTATTTAATGGTGTATTTTGAAAGGAATGACATCAAAGGCGAAAAGTTGATTGCGTTTTCCAACAACTGTGGCGGACAAAGCAAGAATTGGACCTTAGTGACGTTTGGGCTATACCTGTTAGAGTCTGGTCGTTTCAAATACATCGAGCACACATTTTCTCAGGCTGCACGTAAGATGCTACCTAGTGACAGAGACTTTGCTCAAGTAGAGAAAAATGTCACATCACATTATCAAGGTGTTTATGGACCTCATCGTTGGGAATAAATTCTAAGAAAATCCCATCGAAAGAAGCCATTCAAGGTGACTCGTATGACTCAAGAGTGGTTTTACAGCTTCTCTGCACTGAAACCGATGTTATGCCAACCACAAGCATCAACTGCTCAAAGCAAATTCAGTATTAGATATTGTTTTCGACTCGTATTTTCTGCTGAGCCTCAAAGTCCAACCCAACATTAATGTTTAGTGATACATACAATGGTTGTCTGGTCGGCTAGAATCTTTTGCCTTATCGAAACATGGAAGACTTGCAAGCAGTCCTTTGCTGACCTTAAACCGAAATATTCCGGGCCTCTTCCTATTAATGGAGACAAACAAAAAGACATTCTCTTAAGCTTAAAATGGATACCTCCTGTGTACTATGATTGGTACTGCGCTTAAGCAACAAGAAAACGAAGAAGAAAGATAGACAATAATGTACTGAGAAAACAATGTTTTAAGTAAAATAATAATGTTATGTAAATGCTTTGAGAACAAAATGTTTACAGGTAAAAAAATGATAAGTAAGTGTGTTTGAGACTACAATGTTTGCAGTACATAATATTAAGTAAGAGTTTCTGAAATTTTGAAAAATTTTTCCGTGTTGGTATTACAAATATGTAACTAATGACGCTGTGTAATAAAGCAATGCTGTACCCGACAAACAATATGATTTTGTATGTATTTCAAATATTCGATTTATGGGATTTTATTGAAATATTTGTGATGCGTTTTCTCAGAACTAGTGATTTGTCGCTTACCATTTTTTACTGCCGAGCCCTTTATTTAAGGGATGAAAGTAATCGGTAGGTAGTTTCTCACACAAAATCCTGTAGGTTTAAACTTTTGCAATTATGGACTGATGGGAAGGTAGAATGACTCAATATTTCTGCAGGGACTTCAAACGACTTGTTGAGTCCTTGCCACGTCGAGTTTCTGCTCTACGCTTGGCAGGAGCAGATCAAACACGGTATCAGTAGGTATCCCATGACTTTTGTCACCTCCATGTACGACGCTCTAAAGAATCAAATGATCATATTATGATATACGGTGGAGTAAGGAGAACTGAAAGGGCGAGAGCTGGAGCTTCAACTATGATCAAAGCCCTTAGAAACAGATTGCAATCTTACATGTCCATAAATGAAAGCTTGATCCTTGTAAAGATCTTGAGAACGACAACGAATATATTTGATGTATACGCTTCAGAGGAAGACAAAAGCGAGGAAACCCCCTGGAACCTACGTCTGCATGCAGACGACAATTAATAAATACGTAAAGCTGAATATTTACTAATTTTCCACGATTTCATGGTTAGGATAGTGAAATTTACTACTAAAATAAGAAGAGAACCACATGGAAAACATACTAAACACTATAATGGGCATCATTTTCTGGTAAGTGTGCCTGCAACAAAACTGGATGTGATGATAAAGATATTTCAAGGTATGTAGATGTGTTTTCCGGCAAATCATGGTAGGCACAGGGGCAGGTGGCTTTGTTGTATTGGTTCTTTGTTCTGGCAACAGACAATGAAGCAAGTGGATTAGTTTTTTTCAAATGAACGATGTACAATTAGCGTCATTTGAAAGCTCTTGAGTAGTCGACTACAAGATTGACTTTGAAACTTTTTACAACAGTAGACACCAAATGGATTGACCCTGTAAAAAGGTTTTTCTATGCAAATTATCTGCAGATGGCGATTTAATGTAGCTGAAACTTGTAATCACCGTGTATTTTTATGCAATATGGGCGAATAAACTACTATAATAAGAAGAACACTCGTGTTTTACAAAAGTATCCGAAAATTGTACTGAAGCTGAGAGACAACGCTGCGGGAGTGGGCCTTTTGCGGTTGTATGTTGGTAGAAGATAATCCCAAGCTACCAAGATAAAACGAATTTACACTGCGCAACACAATTACAGGATTTTCAAAATCCCAAAATTGCCACACACTGCGACGCTCAAAGGTGCCTACAAGCTACCCCTCTAATGGAGCAAAAGTGAGACGCCTTGTGACGTCACCCTCCGGCTCGACGACGTTTCAAACAACAAGGTGTCGACAAATTCGGAAACAAGGACACAGCGCACAAGTTTATGTGAATGTAAGGTGCGTAATTGATGTTACATTTGCCAAAAAACTTCACTATAATTCTACCGAACAGTACCGTGGACGTGTAACACGATTGGAAAGTTGTCACAGGTTCTCTTATCTACATTTCAGCCCTTCGTTTGACCCCTCTGCAGGGGAGGTCAGAATCGCGACGAACAGCGCTGGAATCACGCAGTTTCCTGGTGTGTGACCGAGGAAAGCATTCCAGACACACAGACCCTTAGAATCACCACGAAAAGGCATTAGGAGGTGGCATAATGAACGTCGATAGAATCACCCCTTACACTGGGGCATTCGTTCCCACATATTTCTCCGCCGTCGAAAACGACAGTTCACAATGTGATGAGCAACAGGAGGATTTTCTTGACAACACCTTCGGACGGTTCACCCTTGTCGTAAGTACATTGTGGTGCTGCATCTCTATTAAACGCGATCTGACCCATTTTCATTGCAGCGCGACTACTATTTTTGCCCTGTGTACAGGCTGTAACCACTAGGGACGGCTCAGACTCATTCGACGAAATGTGAACGTGAACCGTGGATGGATCAAGACACGCACCAATTGAGATGTTAGATATAAGAATTAGGTTAGTATGTAGAAAAATAGGATAAAACTTCTAGAACAGCACTGCAGCGAAACGAAGTCATCTGCCAGCCCCGTACCAGGGGCACGCCCACTGGTGTTAGCTTGTGGACAAGGCCAACAACAATTAGGTTTATAGACCACTGGTACACCTGTAACGCTGCAGGTAGTATAGGGCAGTAGGATAAATCAGATGTATCTGATAACAGTTTTCAAAGAAATCCATACAATAACTAATACAGTACATAGACATAGGTAGAAACTAGACAATAGAAGACTAGAAATCTCTGTAGATTTAGAGTAATCATAAGTATTAACCTGTAGTGTAGAAGCGTTAGCTGCAGAAATGTAAAACATCAAATTAGGACCCACTAATGTATTTAGGTAGTGGGTTAACATGTATAATTATAATAATTGAAAAACGAAAGGGTCCTTATGAATTTTCACCCCTTCTTTTCACGCAGTCCTATGGGTTGATCATGATGTGGGGCGTGGGTTGGGGGGCTTGGCGGGGTGTTTGCAACGTTAAGATGTGCGTGAATAAAACGGCAAAGTATCCATCCAAGACCCCACAGTTCTGTGGAACCCTGGGTGCCATCTACTCACCTCAGTTGACCACGCCACGAATGGTACCTCAAGCCAGGCAAACACCGCCGAGAAGTGTCGAATGTTTTCGTAATCCCTCAGAGAGAACCCTGACAGAGGAAGACAAAGGACTCTGACACACAAAGAACGTTTATTAAGTACCACTAGACAAGTGTTCCTTATGACGCTGAAGTAATACAGGAAGAAAATACACTCCTGGAAATTGAAATAAGAACACCGTGAATTCATTGTCCCAGGAAGGGGAAACTTTATTGACACATTCCTGGGGTCAGATACATCACATGATCACACTGACAGAACCACAGGCACATAGACAAAGGCAACAGAGCATGCACAATGTCGGCACTAGTACAGTGTATATCCACCTTTCGCAGCAATGCAGGCTGCTATTCTCCCATGGAGACGATCGTAGAGATGCTGGATGTAGTCCTGTGGAACGGCTTGCCATGCCATTTCCACCTGGCGCCTCAGTTGGACCAGCGTTCGTGCTGGACGTGCAGACCGCGTGAGACGACGCTTCATCCAGTCCCAAACATGCTCAATGGGGGACAGATCCGGAGATCTTGCTGGCCAGGGTAGTTGACTTACACCTTCTAGAGCACGTTGGGTGGCACGGGATACATACGGACGTGCATTGTCCTGTTGGAACAGCAAGTTCCCTTGCCGGTCTAGGAATGGTAGAACGATGGGTTCGATGACGGTTTGGATGTACCGTGCACTATTCAGTGTCCCCTCGACGATCACCAGTGGTGTACGGCCAGTGTAGGAGATCGCTCCCCACACCATGATGCCGGGTGTTGGCCCTGTGTGCCTCGGTCGTATGCAGTCCTGATTGTGGCGCTCACCTGCACGGCGCCAAACACGCATACGACCATCATTGGCACCAAGGCAGAAGCGACTCTCATCGCTGAAGACGACACGTCTCCATTCGTCCCTCCATTCACGCCTGTCGCGACACCACTGGAGGCGGGCTGCACGATGTTGGGGCGTGAGCGGAAGACGGCCTAACGGTGTGCGGGACCGTAGCCCAGCTTCATGGAGACGGTTGCGAATGGTCCTCGCCGATACCCCAGGAGCAACAGTGTCCCTAATTTGCTGGGAAGTGGCGGTGCGGTCCCCTACGGCACTGCGTAGGATCCTACGGTCTTGGCGTGCATCCGTGCGTCGCTGCGGTCCGGTCCCAGGTCGACGGGCACGTGCACCTTCCGCCGACCACTGGCGACAACATCGATGTGCTGTGGAGACCTCACGCCCCACGTGTTGAGCAATTCGGCGGTACGTCCACCCGGCCTCCCGCATGCGCACTATACGCCCTCGCTCAAAGTCCGTCAACTGCACATACGGTTCACGTCCACGCTGTCGCGGCATGCTACCAGTGTTAAAGACTGCGATGGAGCTCCGTATGCCACGGCAAACTGGCTGACACTGACGGCGGCGGTGCACAAATGCTGCGCAGCTAGCGCCATTCGACGGCCAACACCGCGGTTCCTGGTGTGTCCGCTGTGCCGTGCGTGTGATCATTGCTTGTACAGCCCTCTCGCAGTGTCCGGAGCAAGTATGGTGGGTCTGACACACCGGTGTCAATGTGTTCTTTTTTCCATTTCCAGGAGTGTAGTTGAATGATATGATAACGAAGCATCTTCAAACTGCTTATGTGCTCGTGCCTTCAGAAGTGCAGATACTGATCAACTGACGGCCTAAGAACATAGCTTAATGGTTTGAGAGAGTGTGAGCGAGTGGTTTACTGGTGCAAGTAGAGGTGCAGGTCCTAATATGACAGGCGTAGAACCTGTGTGCCCACGGGAGGCGGGCGATGGCTGCAGCCGATGAACGTTAGGCTGCGATGTGTTGGCCGTGATGCGGTGGTGTCGGCAGCAACCTTGCTAGCATTGCAGTGCATACCACTTGCCTCACGTTGCAGTGTTCTCATATGCATTGCACAGCCCACAGTAGTCCGTAATATCGTCCAGGCACTAACCATGGGTCGGTGGCTGGAGTGTGGTGTCCGGCGCTGTCGGACCCTAGAGGTTACCTCGGGAACTCCCGTCCGCAGCTCGTGGCCCAGTAGCTAGCGTTGCTACCTCTGGATCACGGGGTGCCGGCTTCGATTCCCCACCGGGTTGAGGATTTTCTCTGACTGGAGACTGGGTATTTTTGTTGTCCTCATCATACCACCATCATTCATGAGAGTGGCTAGACTGGACTGTGTACTGGTTCAGAATGTGTACGGGCGCCGATGATCGCGCATTTGAGCGCCCCACAAACCGAACATCATCATGATCATCATTATCATCGGAAACCCCCGAGCTGTCAGTCCCATCTCGGTGGCGGAATGATGCTGGCGGCCTGTCTTAGTGGAAAAAAAAACGGATAAAAGAAAATTTTGTCGATATTCATACAGTGAATGCATTTAAGTAGCTCAAAAAATAAAAATTTATGAATGAGACGCATTAAAGAGTAGTGGAATACAACCAGAGAAAGTGCGGATATGAATTATTCGCAGTGTTGGAATGGATCAGATAATGGAAAGTGAAAAGGAAAAGAGAAGATCTGAATCCAACCAAACACTAGGTATTGGTTAAAATATAAATCCACATTATCTTCAAAGATGCAGTACCAGAATAGATGAAACTGTGGAACAATTATGCTGGAAGAATCAGTACAGCTTATGCTGTCATTTTTGTTGAGGTCTTCAGTTTGAAGTCTGGTTAGTTGCCGCTGTCATAGTTTATTTATCCGAGCCTCTTCATCTCTAGTCAGCAGCTCGTGGTCTCGCGGTAGCGTTCTCGCTTCCCGATCACGGGGTCCCGGATTCGATTCCCGGCTGGAACAGGGGTCTTCACCTGCCTCAAGATGACTGGGTGTTGTGGTGTCGCCTTCATCATAATCATTCATCGCCATTACGGCCGGAGGAAGGCAATGGCCTAGTACAGCGGTTCGGGTTACCCGCATCGTCCCTTAAGCTCTGTCAAGGAGTATGGGACTTCATCATCTTCACCTCTAGATAACCACTGAGATGTACATCCGCTTGAAGTTGCTTACTGTTGTCAAACGTCCACATCCCTTGACTGGGAAAGTAATTATTTATTGATGCCTCAAGAAGTGACCTATTCATTTTACTCTTTCTTTTGGACAAAGTGTGACGTAACTTTCTTTTCTCTCCAATTCAGTTCTGTAGCTCATCATTAGTTATTAGTTTAACCTAATCTTCCTCATTCTCCTGTTCCATCACATTTCAAAAGTTTCTTTCCTTTTATGGTCCGATCTGTTGATCGCCGTCGTTTCAGTTTCACATAAAGCTACACTCCAGACAAATAACTTAGAAAAGACTTCCCCTTGTGTTTGACCTTAACATACACCTCTTTTTCAGAAAAAAAACTTTTCTTGCTATTGTCAGTTTGCATATTATACCCTCTTCACTTCTGTCATCTTCTGTTCTTTGCTGCCAAAATAGCGTACTCTTCTACTAGTTTTCAGTATCACTAGCTCATCTAATCTTCTCAACATCAGTTGATTTAAATCGAATATACTCCTACACTTTGTTTTCACCTGCAGTTCATTTGTCTTCTCAGGAAATAATCCGTTCAACTGATCGTGCAAGTTCTTTGCCGTCTCTGCCTTTACTACAACGTCACTGTGGAACATTTAGATTTTTATTTCTGCTTCTCGGTGAACTTCAATTCCCTTTCCAAATTTATCCTTGGCTTCGTGTCGAGACTGAATAACTTTAATATAGGCTAGAGCACTTTCTCACCCTCTTCCCAAAATACCGCATTCTTTCACGGCATTCGATTCTTAGAACTACATCCTGGTTTCTGTACAAATTACAGATAAGCACTACACAATGGGAGATTAAAATTTTTTTGGGGATTATAAGTAATAATTTCAATATATTGTAAGTAATAATGTCAGAATAAGTAGCTGGCAACGCACGTGATGTGCAGATGACAGTGTAGCACGACTGTTGCTTGTATGGATGTAGAAAGTGATTCAGATTCAGTAAAGTGGAAATCAAATAAATGCAAGTATAACAGACAGGTGATAACATAGGCTGTCAGCAGTAGTAGCGGAAACGGCGGTAGTGTTGTCGCGTACCACGCGGTCATACACATAGGAGAATTTTATGTAAATGTACTCCGGCTGCGAAAGCGTACGGTATGTTGTATCAGTGGAGCTGCACTCTCAAAGTTATGTATATGTACTTCTTTAATTAATGTTATCTGATGGTGGGCAGCCTCAACCAAGAACATGTAATGAATAAATTTTACTTAGATGATTCCATTAAGTGCCAAAAAAATTATTGTATAGTGCAGACGTAAACTTCATATGAAGACATGCGCGGAAAAACGGGCTAGCCCTCAAATGTAAAAACTCAGAGATAAGTGTTGCCATCTGTTGATGGGTACTGGAACTATCAAAACTGACATTGGTCTCAAGCCTAAATTTCACTTTGGAGTGATACTAATGTCAGTTTGATACTACCCGTGCCCAGCAACAGATGGCCACATTTATCTCAATGCTTTTACATTTGAGGGTTAGGCCGTTTTTCTGCGCATGTCTTCATACACATCTCTTGCAGTGTGACGTTTCTTGCGCTTCAAAAACTTTCAAAGATTTTCATGTTGTTTATTCCTGAATAACTAAAAATGAAGAAATTAAACGTCTATAACCGAAACCCGTCGCCGAACGCTTGGTAGTATTTTCCGATCATTTTAATATGGTATCATAACACCACTTCATTTATGCCTAGGAGAGAGTAAAGCATTTCATTGGCGACCCTCGTATATAAGTGGCAGTAAGGCGGCCCCGGCTTCATACAATGCGGCCACGTAAGGTTTTATGAATACAGCCAGCGACGCTCTAAAAACGGGCACCGCCCGTAAAGACGCCTGGCAAATTGCTGCGTATCAAGTTATCTTAATGGGCCATCTTAAGCGCATCTTGTTAAAAAGTTTAGGTGGCACGCGTAAAATTGTAATGGAGAGCAGACGGCAGCATCGCAAGAGCTGAGCTCTTGTTGGAGGTAATGTCGAACCGAAGTAGCGAAAAAAAAAAGTCCCTTCTCCCCTGCCGTCAGCCGAAAGCTCTCTGAAGTGTTCATTGAAAAGATAGTTCTCCCTCCAGGTTCCTGAGTGTAGCGTTATATTTCTCGTTAAAGTACCTCTGCAAAGGAAATAAAGTTATCGGGTTGGAAGATTGATCCTTAACATTAAAAACGTGCACTCGCTGTTGTTTCTCGTTTATGTTACCTTTATCGTCCAACGGCTATCTCTGCAATAAATATTTGAAGAAGAAATGTAAACAGGGTTATTCATTACACTGTTATGTTGGGCTTAATCCTGGAAGCAGGTGGTTCGAAATTCAGTAGAGTATAAACTTTTCATGATAATATTTGTAAAACATGCCCCAGTGTTCTAGCAGTACGCAAAAAAAAAAAAAAAAAATTCTGCTTCGTCAACATTTGTCTCCAATCATTAGCCTTTGCTTGTTACGCCCACGTACAAAAATATTTGTATAAGAGTTTAAATTCTAAATCATTATTATAGTTTCCATATTAATGTTTACTGGTTCTATTTATTTTATGTATTTGTTTATTTAACCTGATCTGATTATATGCCTTCAGGCCGTCTCTTTCACTGGACCGGGTTTTCGTACATCATAGTTACCTGAGAAATAACCCCTTTAACGTGACAACTAGCAATAAAATGATTTGAGTTACTGGCGGTACTTGTACTATCGCAGCTGATGCCACTGATAGTGATAACGATAATTATAAAGATAATGAAAATAATAATGACCATAATGTTAATGGCAGATATAAGAAGAATTTGTATGTTTACAAAATACATGTTTTCTGATATGGCGAATTCTAGGGAATGGAAATTTAAGGACACAACCTAGGCTAAGAATATTGGGAAAGAAGGATGTACAAGAGTAACGAGCGAGTACAGGTACAATGTGGCTTTAGCAGACATGTCATTAACTGTCTTCTGAAGCTGGAGAAGTTATTCAGGTCTCTAATATAATGCGAGAGGTTATTCCAGAGTCGGGTTTTGTTACTGAGAGCGTCTTCGAGAAAGTGGTTGGACAGTGGAATGGCACTGAAAAGATTTTGCACTGATGGAAGCGCGTCTTTCTGCCATGTTGTTCAGGCAAGAGTATTAAGTTTGAGGAGAGATAAGGTAGTAGAGAAGAGAGAAAGGGCGTGGAAATCTATGTGCTTGTCTACGAGCAATCAAGGTAGCCGTGCGTATGATGGTGGAATGTGATCAGTTAGTTGAACATCACAAGTATAATGAACATAGGCATTCATAACCAGTTCCAAGCACCGTGAGCTTTTCTTAGAAAGGCCTTGCAGGATAACATGCTGTAATCAATAATTGGAAGTATAAGTGTTTGTACAAGTTTCATTTTCACGTCAAGAAGGAAGATATTTTTATATTTCTGTAGGGTGTGGAGAGATCCTGATGGCTTGTTGCACGTTTCAGTTTTTTTTATATATCTGTAGGGCGTGGAGAGATGCTGATGGCTTGATGCAAGTTTCAGTTACGTACTCAGTCCAATTAAAATTTTCGTCCGTTAGTACTCCTAGATTCTTTGATGAAGAAAAGGTGATATTTGTTCAATTTAGGATAAAAGATGGTTGGTATTCTCGAAATTTTGGGCTAATGGACCTACAGTGAACAACTGGTAACGCTTGAGGTATTGATGGGTTGAGTTTAAACATTAGATCCTGCGCCCAGTTTGACAGTGCACACAGGTTGGTATTGAGATTCTCGACAGCTGTCGTCAGGTTTATTGGTTTTGCTCTGACAGAAAACTGGAGGACTTCAGCGTTTATGTGGTGTTTGCAGTGGGACAAAACTGATGACATCATTTACATATAATCAAATGACTAAAGGACCTATTTATTATTTAGCGTTTGACGCTGTTAGACAATCACAGCTTAATTAACTATTATTTACAAAGAAATTATAAATGACCAGTTAAATAAACGAAACGAAAAATTAAAAGAAATTATCCAGTTTCGCAGCCAATTCATTTATGTAGAATCGGCTACGTATAGGTGATCCAGGACTCTGGCAGCAGTCCGTAAGAGACAGACATACACGATTTGTGATACCAGATGCACCACCTCACTACAGTCACAGCTTGCGGAGTGTCACCCTCCCCAGTTGTTGAAAGTAACAATTGTTCTCCCTGTCCCATAACTGACTCGAGGCACTTAGCACCAGGTGACACGATATTGATTGAATCCCACGAGCTTGATAGTTGTGTTTTCGACTTACAAGAAGTCTTGCTGGGGTAAGGACGAAGACTGATTTCCAGGCAGGATTGTATTTGAAACTTCCTGGCAGATTAAAACTGTATGCCGGACTGAGACTCGAACTCGGGACCTTTGCCTTTCGTGGGCAAGTGATCTATCGTTTTGGCTACCCAAGCACGACTCACGCCCCGCCCTCACAGCTTCACTTCTGCCTGT
Organism: Schistocerca nitens; assembly: GCF_023898315.1. NCBI lineage: Eukaryota > Metazoa > Arthropoda > Insecta > Orthoptera > Acrididae > Schistocerca > Schistocerca nitens. Next base: position 276,418,459 of record NC_064618.1, on the reverse strand, counting down.
ATCTCGTCTCCTACCTTCCAAATTTTGCAGAAGCTCTCCTGCTAACCTTGCAGAACTAGCACTCCTGGAAGAAAGGATATTGCGGAGACATGGCTCAGCCACAGCCTGGGGGACGTTTCCAGAATGAGATTTTCACTCTGCAGCAGAATGTGCGCTGATATGAAACATCCTGGCAGATTAAAACTGTATGCCGGACCGACACTCGAACTCGAGACCTTTGCCTTTCGCACGCCAGTGCTCTACCATCTGAGCTACCCAAGCACAACTGATGCCCCACCATCACAGCTTCACTTCTGCCAGTATCCCGACGTGCTTGGGTAGCTCAGATGGTAGAACACTTGCCCACGAAAGGCAAAGGTCCCGAGTTCGAGTCTCGGTGCGGTACACAGTTTTAATCTTCCAGGAAGTTTCATATCAGCGCACACTCCGCTGCAGAGTGAAAATCTTTTTCAGGATTGTATTTGCTTGGAGGCAGGTCCATGGCGATTCTGCAGTCGTTGACGGGGGTTTCAATTGGACTATAGAACATGGTGATTGATATCATGTATGGGGAAGACACTGCTTCTTATATTTTCGTCAGTGATTGGACACGACCTTGTTGCAGTGTTACTTGAGGTGTAGTAATACGGCGTAGTACCTGGAGTCACTGGACGGGATGTCAGAAAGTCCATCACGTACAATGCCTATGGCTTGTCTATGCTGGACGTCGAATAGTAGGGTGTATGAAATGTGACGCCGGCCGGTGTGGCCGTGCGGTTCTTGGTGCTACAGTCTGGAACCGCGTGACCGCTACTGTCGCAGGTTCGAATCCTGTCTCGGGCATGGATGTGTGTGATGTCCTTAGGTTAGTTAGGTTTAATTAGTTCTAGTTTCTAGGCGACTGATGACCTCAGAAGTTAAGTCACATGGTCCTCAGAGCCATTTGAACCATTTTGAAATGGGACGAACACAGTTCAATAGAACGCTGCTGATGAGAAAAATAAAACCAATGCTCTATTTGAAAATACGTTTGCGTCGACTCGCGGAAAAATTTCAGTGATCTCTTGCATACATTATCACGAACCTTCACTTCCGTAACTATTTTCCGAAAATGCTCCAAAGTCACTTCCAGATATTTTAAACTGGCTACATTGTAATATACTGCCTGAATATTAATTGGGGACAGTAGTTTTCGTTCTTGTTGCTCGGATGTAAACCTGGAACTTCTGTTTTCAATGAGTTTACTTTTAGCTTCCACTTCCTGAAATACTGATGCAATACATGCTGGGCCTCTTTATTTTTATCTTCATGTTGAAATTTTGTGACTTTAAATAGACAAAATTCAAAGAAATTCGTTAGAAATCACTGTATATTTTCTTTACGGTCTCTTTACAGATACTAATTCGATTTGGCCCGTCTGGAGGTACTGTATAGAACTTTCTTTGTGAACAATGTATCAGCTTTTCGTAAAGACTAAAACATGTCTGTCGGCCAGATATGGTACGTGTGTACAGCTCCTGAATTTAGGGCGTTAGTTGCTTGGTGAACATTTATTTATTCGGTTACTCAGTGTGTTAATCGGTGATCCTGTATATATATTCCTATAATAAACATCATGTACAATTGCGCTTAAAGTGTTGTATCCTAAACGAAATATCGCACCCAGTGGCTGCACAGTGCGATCTAGATTCGTAGCTTACAGCTTGATTTCTACACACACTTAGAACAAAAGTGTAACATGCATTTTAAGCGTCCATTAAAAGACTTGAAGTTGAACAAAATCAACTTGAAACAGGTAACAATACCGTAAATTAATAAGGTATATATGTACCTTAAGCACCATGGTTTCAAAGTACGCTGTCAAGCCTTTGTCCGTCATACTACCTCCACAATAAATGACATTATACTGCTTGCATTGTCAAAAAGCGATTTATCTTGTCATGGAAGTGAGCCTCTGGTTTTACTTCTGAACTGCACGCTTAGGATGTGACAACAGTCTTCAAAACGGAGTGATCGCTGAGTGAGGTGACGTAGTAGTAAGACAATGGACTCGCATTGGGGAGGACGGCGGTTCGAACCCTATCCGGCTACTGAAATTGGCTTCTTCCGTTGTTTTGCTAGCTTGCTTCAAACTGAATATGGGAAACACCATGTAGTAGGAGAAACAGACTAACACGACCTGTGCTGAGAAATCAGCAAATAACTTCAGTCGTACTATAAAGAAGTGTCGTAGGCGAAATGCATGGGAAGACAAAAGTTTGAATGTATACCGAACAAACGGTGTGTGCATGTGCTGCTATGAGATGAAAAGGTTGTGACAGAAGACGAATTCGTGGTGAGATACGAAACATACGAGACTGATGACGCCACAGAAAGGCTTCTCAAATGCGCCATTGTTTTCCTATGTAAATAATGATCTCATCCCTACAATAAAACATATTTATAAAAAATATTTGCCGAAATAAGAGGCTCCCTAAATCACCTTCTGTATCAGGGACCCGACTTTGGAACAACCTGCCTCAAAATTTTAGAGGACTTAAAACCCCTTTAGACTTCAATAGACAGCTAATAGCCCACCTTCTCTCCTCTTCTTGCAACTCACTCTCATCAACTCTCACTACTTTCCTTCCTTTTGTCTACAGAGTTCTCTATTAAAATTCTCTTCTTTCCTAGCAGCCATTGTCACTTTCATGTCAATACTCTTGATTTTCATTATCTCTTCCATTTCTTATAGTACCAAATAAGGCTTCAAAAGTGCTAACCTAATCAATATCATTCTTAATGCCTCCATCACTTTATTAATATTATTAGTAATATTATTGTTAATAATGATAATAATAAAAATAATTAATATTTTATTACTATTACAAATTAGTATTATCGTGATTTCTATGAATATTTTTTATGTCTGCTAGGCCTGAGTCTCAAGGCCTAATCTGGTCAGACTAAAATGCAGTAAATAATAAAATAAATAAATAATTATGCTGTAATAATTAATGCTGTCATCGCAGACATGAGACATATGTTACCTTGTCTGGGTTGGCCCCTGTTAACAGATTGTTCGAATCTCGTCTCGGTCACAAATGCCTCGCATGTCTATGCGCTATGCTGCTTCGTTTCTATTTCACTGATTTAATAAACGTGTCTTGTTCCCTCATTCATCGTCTCTAGAGGTTCATAAGCAATGATACCCTCAGTATCTGTGAATATTACATTATGCGACTAGATATACTTTTCAAGTTATGGAATTTTCACCTGCTCTGATTTTTCTCGTTCACTCGATTCTAATTGTAGTAAGTATAAGCTAATGCAAAGCCAATTTGGGAACAATGTGATATAATTTTTTTAACAACTTGTGACACTATAGGGTTAACGCGAAGGTAGTTTGCGTTTGATAGTATGCGGACAACAGACAACCAATCAGTGGGATGTTGTTATTTCGGCCTGATGATGGACCTCAGACTGACCACAGAGGGCTTTAGGTAGCTGTAGCAGCATAAGGACATTAGATAGGCCCACCAGGGCGTGCGTTGCTGAGGCGGCGTGTTAATCCCTAATCTGTGATGCTGATTATGTTGACCATTTGGGATTAGGCCGAGCCAATCTGCTTGGTTTGAATGGCTTCTGTCCTAGATGGTAATCACAATGGAGCCCAGAGTCAATAAGCTTACTGGCATCGCCAACGGATCCACAATACTTCGTCCTCGGATATTAGTCTATCTACATTCCGGACGCATGTGACCCAATCCGTTAAAAGCGATTTGTTTAATTTGCTCTTTTAGTTTCTGTCTCAATGCTTCGCATCTCAGATTCGAAATACGAGAATTGTTTCGTGCAAACTTATAGGAGCAAAGACACTCTTATGAATGCTACACTGACGGTAAACAATTTTTACTCGTGGGCAAAGCAGCTACATATTTTTGTTGTCTTCTGTCCACACACTAATTTGATGCAACTCTCCATGCCAGTTTATCCTGTGCACGATTCTTCATTTCTATGTAACTAATGCAACCTATAGACACTTAACCTCCTTAATACAGTTAAGTCTTTGTTACCCCTCTTCATGTCCATTACCAAATTTACGTTTTCTCGATGTCTTAGCATCATATAGTCCTGTTGTGCCATAAAATTACTTCTCTTCAAATAGAACCAGTAATTCTTCATTACTGCTCTCATCTGCCAATCTTATCTTCCGCATTATTTTCTAGCAACACGCATGGAAAATTTCTGTATTTGTCATTTATCTGCATTTCATTTCTGTACAAGGCTACTCTCTAGACAAAAATCTTTAGAAAGTGTTTCCTAACATTTAAATTTATATTCGATGTTAACCAATTTATCTCTCTTAGGAACGCTTTTTTTCTGTTGTCAGGCTGAATTTTATACACTCAATCACACTCACACACACACACACACACACACACACACACACACACACACACACACACACGCACACACACAGACACATATATATATTTCGATCGTCGTTAGTCACTTTGCAGCCCAAAAAAGAAAACCACTTTTCGTGTGTTATGTTCTAATTAACTTCCTTCAGCATTGTCTTATTTGACTCGGATAAATTCCATTACCATTGATACTTTTGTTGACATTTAACTTAAAATTCTTTTTAAGGCAATATTTATTCCCTTCAACTATAATTCCAAGTTCTTTGCTGTCTCTGATAGCCGGCTTTGTGCCCGAGCGGCTCTAGGCGTTACAGTCTGGAACCGCGCGACCGCTACGGTCGCAGGTGCGAATCCTGCCTCGGAAATGGATGTGTGTGATGTCCTTAGGTTAGTTAGTTTTAAGTAGTTCTAAGTTCCAGGGGACTGATGACCTCAGAAGTTAAGTGCTATAGTATTCAGAGCCATTTGAAGAATTTTTTGTCTCTGATAAAATTCCAGTGTCATCAAAAATCCCTGAAGTTTTGTTTCCTCTCGGTGAATATCATTCTCTTTCCCATTTCCAGTTTGGCTTCCTTCACTCTTTGCTTAATGTATAGATTTAGTAACACAAGGGGCATGTTAAAAACCTGTCTCTCTCTCCATTGTGAACTACGGCTACCCTTTCATATCCTTTAAATCTTCTAACAGTAGTCTGGTTTCTACAGAAATTCCACATAACCTTGCACTCCATGTATTTTAGCCCGCTACGTTCAGAGTATCAAAATGTGTAGGCCAGTTAAAACTGTCAAACGCTTTCTCTAAATCTGTAAATGCTATAAACGTGGATTCGCTTTTCTTTACCCGATCTTATAAGGTAAGACGTAGTGTTACTATGCCTGGTGTTCCTAAAGTTGTCTGGAACCTAGAGAGCTCTTCCCAGACCTCTGCTTTACCAGTCTTTTCAGTCTTTTGTAAATAATACGTCAGAGATTTGCATCCATGATTTGTTCAACACATGATACACTAATATTCGTGTCAGCAGCTGTCTTCTTTGGAACTGGAATGAATTGACTCTTCTTGAAATCTGAAATAAAGTACATGTACATATTAGCACCGAAATAATACTCAAGTTTGTTTCGTTTATCTCTATCACAAGGAGAAATATTTCCTTTCCACGTAAATCAACATTATCGGACTTGAAGGCCTTATTTATTATGTTTAACATGGAGTGAAGGCCTTATTTATTATGTTTAACATGGTAACAATGAATGTTTTTGACTGTGCGTTGACTACATAATAATACGTATGTATGTTTTTGCTTAAGTTAATGGACTTTATTGCTATTGGGACAGGAAGTTCATAGCATATAATCGAGCTTACTGCTAATCTTTTGTTGATGTTGGCTGAGTTACGGGATAATAATATCTAGGTTCAAATTTAATTTTTGTGTTATCTATACTTTCACGCCCAGTATTTTTATCTGTGGTGAAAATAATTTTATGGGCTTCAAGACGTTGTCTAAGGCACGTTTCTGGTCTAAAGTTTCTTCCTCCAGGGCGTTAGACATGCTTAGAATTTATAAACACGTATTTAATTTCTTAACGTTAGCTTATTTTGTCAGCTGTAACGGCAAAACTATTTATTGTTAACCGCATTACGGCAGGGTTATGGCATCACCCAAAAGCTGCTGACATGTGTAATGAAGTAGAAGAATTGGCGCTGTTTGATTTATTTACCACAAATATTCACAACTCATCTAATTTCAGTCCTCCTTTCTTCCTATCGATAGCGTTTCTTTTTTTTTCTGTGACCTCTCAGTACATTCTAGTGTAGTAATGATTAGACGTAGATAAAAATGTACTATCGAAGAATAGTATTCCGTAGTTCCGGAGCACCAGACGAGAACCGTTGTTGTTACATTTTTATTCATTTTTAAGAAGTACAGGCTTTGCGTTTTGAACAGTGTTGTTTCATTGCTTTATCTCTGCTATCTTTCTCTAGTCATTATATTAGACTCACTAAGGTATTGCAATACTTGCGGGTAAGGATACGTGCGATGCAGGATACGAGTAACGTATTTTGCACAAGGCTATTTGCCCATAGCATTTGATTCTCAGCTGTCTTGAGCAAGTGAAGCAGAGCCACGACTACAAAGAAAATGAATAATTAAGCCTTTAATGAGCTGAGTAACATATATTAGCGATAAATTAGTAATCCACATAGTTCTTCATTTCTCGTCAAAACAGTGTGGAAGTGAAGACTCTCGAGACTGTGGTTTCCCTAATGAGTTTCTTCAGAGCGCTCGAAGTTTTGGGATCGTTTGCTTAAAGCGTCACTAAAAGATGTTATCACTTAAATTACTCACAAGGTACAAGACTTTCTCAGAGAAAGACACTAAAAGCAGTAAAAGAAAGAATTACTAAAAATTGCACTGTACTTAGCTGGGAGGAGAGTACCCTCTTCGGAGAATCAGGGAAAAAATGTAACGAAAGGAGCAGTATAATAGAGCCATTAAGAATGTGAGGTTATTACGAAGGATGTTGTAGGAACAGCGAGGGGGCTGTAACATGGCCCCGGAGGCGTTCGGCCCGCGCTGTTGTTGTTATTCAGATGAGCCGCTGGCATCTGCACCCGGAGAGGCACGCCGCGCTTTACTGCCGCTGTAAAGTGGCGGCACATGCGCAGAACGCCGCTCGCGGCTCTACGTCCTGGCACGGTCGCCACGCTGTGCACCTTCCGTTTCGCTGCCCGTGACGGCTGTCGTACGCATGCACGGTTCCTGCGTGACACGCGTCACCAGCTATTTGCTAACACAACACTGACACATGACACTTGTCTGTACGCCAACACCCTGAGCGTTATGGAGCTGTTATGACGTCACTCTACGATTGCACAGGCCAACGGTTTGAAAAACTTTTTTGCTGAAAATACCTTATTTTTATGTTTCTTAGGGTGGGAAATCGAAATATGATACTTAAAAACCGGGATCACCCACCATTTCTTCACATTTTACAGTTAAATTTATTAAATTAAACGCTTTTTTAAAGAATTTAACAGGTTAGTTAAAATAATGTAAAAAGGAGGTGTAATGAATGTAAATGACATTGGCAGCACTGCTGAAAAACATTTGCAGGCCAATAAAGCTCGATTCTATTTTTGTGTTAACTGATGGTGTTTTGTTTACTGTCAACCTAACCTCACTTCCCCATTTCCTGTACATGTGGTCAGTAAAATGTCTAATCAAGGTTGTAAAAAATTCTGCTGAGAATTTTTGTTGTATTTGTGGTGAATTTTTGATTAAAAAACACCAAGAAACATGACAGACTTTGTGAAAAATGTTTATCTACCATACTTTGGATCTAAACTTGGTGACAAATATATATCTTGGGTGCGACATAAGGTATGTTATGTGTGTTGAAGATCTGAGAAAATGGCCCAAAAAGGAGAAAAATGCCTTTTCATATACTGTTCCTATGATATGGAGGGAGCCAAGAAATCATTGTGATGAGTGCTATTTCTACAGTGTTGATATTATTGGTCATAATTCGAACTAGAAGGTAATAAGCTACCCTAACTATCCGCCCACCATCCGGCCAGTGGGGTTTGGTGTAGATTTGCCGGTTCCTGAACCACCTAATGATTTAAATTCCATTTCAACAGAAGTATTTTCTGATGTACAATCTGACTTAGATGAACCAGATGATGATGAATTCCATTGTAATGCTGAAAGTCTAGAGCCCCAATTGTTTACTCATACCGAGCTTAACGATTTGCTTAGGGATCTGGGCTTAACCAAAGAAAAAGTTGAATTGCTTGGCTCTACATTAAAAGAAAAGAGCTTATTGGCAGCTGGAACCAGCATATACATGTATAGAAAAGAGAGAGCAGCAGTTGTCCAAGTTTTTTCAACAAGAAGGTGATTTAGTGTGCTGCTCAGACATTCCCGGTCTGTCGAATGAGTTTGGTATTGAATACAAAAAGGAAGAGTAGAGGCTGTTTATTGATTCATCCACAGCTAGTTTAAAGGCTGTTTTATTACACAATGGTAACATGTATGCATCTATACCTGTTGGGTATTCTGTACATATGAAAGAAAGCTATGAAAACCTATAAACAGTGCTAAATAAAATAGGCTATTCTGCTCATGGTTTGATGATATGTGGTGATCTAAAATTAACATGCATGCTCCTTGGTCAGCAAGCTGGCTTTACCAAATTTCCATGTGTTTTGTGTGAATGGGAACAGTAGGGCTAGGGATCAACACTGGTATAGAAAGAACTCACCTGTGAGGGAGTCTTTAAAAACTGGTGAGAAGAACATTCTGGCGAAAAGAACATTCTACGCAAAAAACTTGTAGATAAAAAAAACGTACTCCTACCACCTCTACATATAAAGTTAGGTCTAATGATACAGTTTGTAAAGGCTTTACCTAAAGATGGACCATGTTTGAAGTATCTTTGCCAAAAGTTTCACACCTTTCTGAAGCTAAAGTAAAAGAAGGCGTCTTTGCCTGACTTGACATTAGAAAATTGGTATTTGATGTTAACTTTGAATCCACAATGACCTTAAATGAGGAAGAAGCGTGGGTATCAGTCAAACAAGTCGTTACAAAATTCTTAGGTCATGAAAAAGACCCAGAATATGGTTCTATAATAGCTATAATGTTAAAGAAGTTTATAGCTTTGTGATGTTTAATGATCCGAAAGTTCACTTTATGAACAGTCACCTTACTTCCTGGACAATGTGGGAGCTGTTAGTGAGGAGTAAGGAGAGCGTTTTCACCAGGACATTAAAGTGATGGAAAAACGCTACCAAGGTCGTTGGAACACCAGCACGATGAGGGACTACCGTTGGTCACTTCATCGAGAAGTTCAGCAAGCGACTCATCGTAAAAAAGCTACGGAAGAAGCTTCAATGTAAAAACAAAAAGGCAATACAAGTCAATTCCAGCTGACAAGTGAAACCTGTATTAACACATATCATTGTTTTAAGTAGCTTACTGTAAATACAAACCATGCATATGTTGTAACACAGCATTTCATTAATTTCCCCGTTTACTGTATAGCTTAGGATTTTTATTCTATATAGTAAAAACCATATTGCTCAAAAACTATGGGTGATACAAAAAAATTAAGGCTAGATTTGGATTCAGCTCATAATAATCTATAAAGATCAGCTGTCAAAGTAAAAAACTTAAAAAAAATTCGTTGTCCTCTGTTGTCTAGACTTCATTTAAGCTCCCAGTAATTGTAAGGACCCTGCAAAAAATGGCAACACTCCTGCAGAAGAACATAATACGCATTGTACTTTTTTACCAAATATTTATTCATTCCTGGTTTTGATCATGAACCATCTTCACAGTGGAAAAATATCTGTTATAACAGCTTTACGCGGTATACACGCTATTTAACCAGAAAAGTACACGCCGTCGCTGACTTGAAAAAGAAAGAAAATCAATGCTTAACGCTGTAAACCAGGCTTAGCCAAGCAGAAAACAATGGTGAAAACATCAGCATGGAAGAGCAATAAGTGCACAACACCAGTGCTCAGGCACAACAAGACCCAGTAGGGTAACATGCAATTGCGGCTTTAAGTATCTGTTTCCTTACGTTTTCACGTCAGCAACGGCGTATGCTTCCGTGGTTAAATAGCATGTATGCAATGTGAAGTTATCACAACAGATATTTTTCTACTATGAAGATGGTCCATGATTGAAACCGATAGTGAATAAATGTATCGCAAGACAGCACAGTGTGTATCATGCATTTTTCCAAGTGTATCGATGCTGTTGACAATTGCCTGAAACTTTTATGGCAATACACTAATTGCCAAAAAAATATATGAATCTCTTTCGCAGGTGGCATGTTTCACTATCTAAAAATTTCGAAATATCTGCGGTTGCCATTATGAACTGTGTTAAATTATAGTACTGTATAAACGATCAAAATGTCTAATTGAGCACGCTCCACTTCTGAGGATCAAAATTCAACAAAAAATAATTTATTGTAGAAAAAATGGTTTACATGTACTTTAAATACAATCGTCTCATCCAAAGGATGTACCATTAATGGAAATTTAGTAGCAACAAACGTTGTTAACCTCAATAGAATGCTTAAAATGATGCTGAAGCTTTTATTTAATGAAAATTTAAAATGAAAAAATCGAATTGGGAATCTTTTAACATGCAGTAGGGAAGTGTCTGTATAGTCTGTATACTTCGATGCAATTGTTTTTCGGACATGCACGCAAACTGTCAATGCCCTACTATATTTTATGCCAAGGCAAAGCAATAAGACGAACAAAGAAATGTCCCTTCCTATGTGGGAATCAACGATTTGTATGGGAGCATTATGGGACGTAGAGACTAGGAAATTTTGCAGTTTGGATCAGTCCTGGAGGCGTGCTCTTGGAGGTGCTCGGAAGCGATCCGGTAGCTTAGCATGTTCAGTGAGAGGGTTCCGTAAAAAAGAAATAGTGGCCTATTCAACTATCAACTTGAAGGGGTGTCCGAACGGACCAAAAGTCGAAAATTATAACGGAAAAAATGGTAATAAAAATAGGCAGTTAAGGCGACCACTCACATAAAAAAGATAATCCGGGTCTGAGTCCCTATCCGGCACAAGTTTTCATATGTTATTAGTAAATCGTACAGCCGTTGTACAACCGTATTCGCAGTTTGCGAATGCACTTCATAATCTTTAAGAATGGCTTGGTTCACGTCGTCTAAGGGTAATGATTGACAACTTTGGCAGACAACAAGTCAGTAAATAAGTACATTGCTCTTCTATTGATTGCGAGCAAGTCCGCTACAAAATCGTATAATCGTATGTATTTAAGGAAGATGAATCAAATCCCCTGAAGAGACCTTGTCCTGCATTGCTTGCGCAGAATTGCAGTATGAAACGTCGATACGGAAATAGTTATTGTCCCCTCCTTCCCTCCTCTTCCCCTAGACACTTGAAACTATTTGCAGAAACGAGAATGCAGTTTCTTCTTTCTAGTGATACAGTTAATGTATGGCGGGGTGGATATTAGGGAATGATAAACTATTCCGCCAGAGAATACGATAAAGGAGAAATAGGGTTTAACATTTCCTCGAGATCAACATCGTTTGACATACATCTCGAACTTTTGAAACAAGGTACAGGAAATGAGCTATGTGCCTTTCAGCAGACATTTTGCATTAAAAGACGAAGAAAAACAATCCAGTACGTAAGTCTGAATACTCGGACAGTACTCTCTGCGTCCGTGGCTTCTGTATAGGATGTACTGCAAAAGAGAGCATCCCATTTCAGAATTTCACCATGTCGTCAACACATACAAAATAACTGACATAAGGGATTTCCTTATTTCTTGTTCTGTAGTTAGCGCTGGAACTGGTCTGCAACGGCAACCTTTTCCATGGTTTCTTTCCCAGTTGTAACGTAAGTCACCCCTGGAAAAGGAGATGGAGGGTGGGGGCTGAGAGCTGAGGGCTGAGGGTGGGGTTTGGTGGAAGGTGCGGGGGCGTGCCTGTATGGAAATCATCCTAGTTTTGAGGCAGTTAAGTCCGTTGTTTTTGCTGTTTCGGTAGATTTGGCAATTCTCTTGATTATTACGTGTATAGCCGACTCCTGTCAGAATTCATCATATATTTTCCGTAGGAAGTTATTGGTAAAACAAGAAACGTATTGATCAGTTTTTATTGCGTAACTGCTTACACGCAAAAATCATAGAAAACGTGTCATTTTTGTATTCGGAAGAGCAACTGAGTGAGTCAAGAGGCCGCTTTTATTCAGATATTATCAAATTTCTACTTGAGTGTTACAGCATTTTCAGTGCCACCAAGTTCCGGAGAATAATTAACACCCTGCCGCTCTAAGCATAGGTAGTGGTGCTTTATCTTGGTTTGCATTGGCGGTGAGTGGTATAGACGATGGAACTTTCGACATTTTTTATAGAGCATTTACTTGAGCCTCAGTCTTCCTAACTATTCTTGTCCTGCACAATACTTCGCACTCTTAGTTTTAGCAATCTTCTTTGTCTTAAATTTTTACCGTATTAACTTCCTGTCAATTTATTCTGCGTCTCTACGGTGCAGTATTGATCTTGAGCGCTCCAGTATTTCTGCATGAAATTTCAGACTATTCGGTTTCTTTTCCTGCAGTGCTCCATTAGCCCCACTTCCATTCCTGCTTCTCTACATTCATGCTGGAGATTACTCATCCTCATCAGACGTGTGTCGTCTACTGCTGGATACAGGTCTATCCCAAAATTTTGCATGCATTATAATCTTCAACTTTTCGCAATCAACGTTTGTCCTGCCTGTTTCTTTATGGCGTCAACCCCTTTCCCACGGAAATACAACGTGTTTTACATGTCTGCAAAAGTTGTGTGTTGCTGGAAGGGTTGCCGTTTGACTCACTGCTTAAATTCGTAGTTTACTTGTTAGCTGTTTCATAGAAATATATGAACTCTAATGCATTGTTGTAACTACTAATATTTTAAAGGAGAAGAAAATGCTGAAAAATTTTAAAGATCTGGTGATTTTTTTCATGAGGGAAGTTGAAGGTGGCATGAAGGAGAAAATATGGATTGCTAAAGTTCATGATCAAGACGAATAAAAGATACATAAATTCTTACGCAAACTAGAATCCAGTTAAACAAAAGGAAATAGTAAATCTTTCGAAAGGCGACGGTGAATACTAATGGATATTTTGTGATGTTTAATCAGTTTATGACTTTTAATGGTCAGTAAGTTGACACGAAACGAAATACTTCGCGGAAGGTAGTTGACTGAGATGCTGTTTATAAGAGTCGTTAACTTTCTGGCAGCAGCAGCCATTCTGTCCTCACGGAGAAGAGCATCGACTTTTGTATGTTACGTAGCAATAAACTGTATAGTCTTTAATGAGTTACAAAAAGAAATAAAGAGGGTTGTGATAGGAAAATGTATTCAGGTACATAGGAGATGGTGTTACGATATGGGGGTTCTTCGTGGTTAGGGTGCGATCCCCTTATTGTGCTTAGCAGCCGGCCGAAGTGGCCGTGCGGTTAAAGGCGCTGCAGTCTGGAACCGCAAGACCGCTACGGTCGCAGGTTCGAATCCTGCCTCGGGCATGGATGTTTGTGATGTCCTTAGGTTAGTTAGGTTTAACTAGTTCTAAGTTCTAGGGGATTAATGACCTCAGCAGTTGAGTCCCATAGTGCTCAGAGCCATTTGAACCATTTTTTGTGCTTAGCATGACAATGCACGCTGTCATAAGAAGCCTCTGTGAGACAATGGTTTGTGATGAATAACATTCCTGAAATGGACCTGAATCCATCGGAACACGTCCGTGATGAATTTGAACGTTGACTAATCTTCTGACCCAAGCGTCCAACATCACTTCCTTACATGGTTTTGGCTCTTGAGGAAGAAAGGTCTGCCACTCCTCCACAGACATTCAGACACCTCATCGAACGGGTTGAAAGGAGTCTTACACGCGGCACCCGAATAAAGTAACGATACTAATGTAAACTAAAATGAAAGTGTCATATTGTAAACGATGTATGTCTCTAACGGGCTCTATAAAGCGGTTCTCATACTTTGCGCGACCGTAGAGCCAAAGCTGCTGTTTCTGGTCTGAGATTGCAGTGTTGGAGATAGAGACCGCTTGGCGCACAGCAGTGAGGGTTTGTCAGTCTGTGAGCTAAAGAAGATGCAGTAGGCAGTTTGTGTGGTGTGCTCTGTAAAGCAACCAAGTGTTAGATTATAATGTAGGAATTTTCTCATTCCAATATTTTGTGTTACACCGTACGTGAGATTGTCCTACGTGCTTTCTCCAAAAATTATTTCGAGCAGTTAGTCCACGAACCCAAGCGAATTGTAAATGGTTGCGAAAACATACTTGACCTCTTAGCCACAAACAATCCAAAGCTAATAGAGAGCATCATGACTGATACAGGGATTAGTGATCACAAGGTCGTTGTAGCTAGGCTCAATACCGTTTCTTCCAAATCCATCAGAAACGCAAAATAATTTTATTTAAAAAAGCGGATAAAGTGTCACTAGAAGCTTTCCTAAGAGACAATCTCCATTCTTTCCGAACTATGCAAATGTAGACGAGATGTGGCTCAAATTCAAAGATATAGTAGCAATAGCAATTCAGAGATTCATACCTCATAAATTGGTAAGAGATGGAACTGATCCCCCATGGTACACAAAACAGGTCCGAACGCTGTTGCAGAGGTAACGGAAAAAGCATGCGAAGAACGCGAAATCCCGAAGATTGGCTAAAATTTACAGACGCACGAAATTTGGCACGGACTTCAATGCGAGATGCCTTTAATAGGTTCCACAACGAAACATTGTCTGGAAATTTGGTAGAAAATTCGAAGAAATTCTGGTCGTATGTAAAGTACACAAGCGGCAAGACGCAGTCAATACCTTCGCTGCCCAGTGCCAATGGTACTGTTACCGACGACTCTGCCGCTAAAACGGAGTTATTGAACGCAGTTTTCCGAAATTCCTTCACCAGGGAAGGAGAATGGAATATTCCAGAATTTGAAACACGGACAGCTGCTAGCATGAGCTTCTTAGAAGTAGATACCTTAGGGATTGCGAAGCAACTCAAATCGCTTGATACGGGCAAGTCTTCAGGTCCAGATTGTATACCGATTAGGTTCCTTTCAGATTACGCTGATACAATAGCTCCCTATTTAGCAATCATATACAACCGCTCGCTCGCCGATAGATCTGTACCTGCAGATTGGAAAATTGCGCAGGTCGCACCAGTGTTTAGGAAGGGTAGTAGGAGTAATCCATCGAAATACAGACCTATATCATTTGCGTCGGTTTGCAGTAGGGTTTTGGAGCATATACTGTATTCAAACATTATGAATCACCTCGAATGGAACGATCTATTGATACGTAATCAGCATGGTTTCAGAAGACATCGTTCTTGTGCAACGCAGCTAGCTCTTTATTCGCACGAAGTAATGGCCGCTATCGACAGGGGATCTCAAGTTGATTCCGTATTTCTAGATTTCCGGAAAGCTTTTGACACCGTTCCTCACAAGCGACTTCTGATCAAGCTGCGGGCCTATGGGGTATCGTCTCAGTTGTGCGACTGGATTCGTGATTTCCTGTCAGGAAGTTCGCAGTTCGTAGTAATAGACGGCAAATCATCGAGTAAAACTGAAGTGATATCAGGTGTTCCCCAGGGAAGCGTCCTGGGACCTCAGCTGTTCCTGATCTATATAAATGGCCTGGGTGACAATTTCAGCAGTTCTCTTAGGTTGTTCGCAGGTAGAATTGACGGAGGACATCGAAAGGGTGCAAAAAAGGGCAGCTCGTTTTGTATTATCACGTAATAGGAGAGAGAGTGTGGCAGATATGATACGCGAGTTCGGATGGAAGTCATTAAAGCAAAGACGTTTTTCGTCGCGGCGAGATCTATTTACGAAATTTCAGTCACCAACTTTCTCTTCCGAATGAGAAAATATTTTGTTGAGCGCAACCTACATAGGTAGAAATGATTATCAAAATAAAATAACAGAAATCAGAGCTAGAATAGAAACGTTTAGGTGTTCGTTTTACCCGCGCGCTGTTCGGGAGTGGAATGGTGGGGAGATAGTATGATTGTGGTTCGATGAACCCTCTGCCAAGCACTTAAATGTGAATTGCAGAGTAATCATGTTGATGTAGATGTAGACGTAAAATAGGTAGCTAAAATGATGAGAGATTTTGTAATGCAATTTGAAATGATGAAATGTAAATTTAATTGTGACAAGAATGGATTACTGAATTGATATTACAAAGAAGCTTTACGAGTAATTGTATTATTGAAAATATAAATGTGGAAGCAGAAGTCATCTTGGAGTTAAGCTAAAGAAACTATTTTTTTTTGCTCTCCTATTGCCAGCGCGTTAGCGTAAATGAGTTGGCTGGTAATTGGTAACAGTGAGTTCTATCTTGAGTAACCCCAGAACGTACGTAAACAGATCTGATGTAGGCTAGTTAGATATTTCCCTTTTGTATTTGTTCTAAGATTTGATAACCCAAGTATACGAAATCTGAAGATTTGTCTTTATGATTTTTAGGGATGTTAGATAATACTTGCTGTACAAATCTCATTGTTTGTGGCTACGTTAACAAAGAAAGGTTTTCATTTAGTAAAAAGGATGTAAGTAATGTAATTTCAATAGTCAAATGTTTTGAAAAGCCAATACAACTTTACGGTTGAAAAATTCAGTGCTAGTAATCCACCCAAATCACTACCGCCTCTCTGTCCAGGTCTTTTTTTTTTTCAAAGAAATTGAATTTTTCTTAAATGTATTCATTTATCGGCCAAAAGAATTTCATGTTTATTTCAAAGTTTTGTGGCGAACATTGCACATCAGTGAGTCGGTAGCTAGTACGTTTTATTCTTGTTCATGAGAGAGCAGAAAGTAAAGCAATGCACCGTTGCAAGTTTACAGGTAAGAAAATTTTATTTATTTGTTATGTGCTGAGAGACCAACGTTTATCAGTTTTGAACAGGCCCAGAAAATTCAGTACCTAGGGGCTGAATGTATTTTGCAGTGACTGTATTTCTTTATTGGTATTGGGAGTTACATTGCCCAGTCAGTTCGTATAAAGTTTTGCTCACAGTAACACAGAGTAAGCACACCACTTCCAGTTACAACACCCTACACGATAACTCCAGTTGTGTATGCATTCCCAGTTCAGGTACTCATTTCAATATTTCAATAAATTTACAAAGAACGTTACAGTGTTTCCAAAAGAGCGTAATCCATTGTAGTGGCGAAGCATATACAAATTTCATATTATTGTACACTAGAAAAAGAGTGCGTATCTGGGTAGACAGCGTAGAATACTGATTAATAGAAAACGAAATGAAGACAGAAATAAAGATAGTCTGTAGACTACACACTGTTTAGCGTTGGTAGCTCGACGAGGCAGGTCGTGGATGATGCTCTTTTACGTACGGAAGTCTTTTGTTTAGAAGAACCAGTGTCCGCTGGAAAATGCTAGTGCTAGTGATAAACGTAACACTAGGTGATAGCCTATTCTACTGCAAACTTTAGCTATTGTGAAGCAAACTGAAAAATATGCACAAAAAAAGAAACAAATTTTTGACTACCTCGTTTGTGAATTAAATACGCTGCCAGATAATAGAAACTGTTTCAAAAATAATTTGAAATCAGTTCAGCTTGACAAATTCTGCTCCTCGAGGGGTGAATTTTTGAAGAAACATACCGGCCAAATAAATAGTTAACACTGAGAAGATATAATGCTGACGCTACGTAAGCATGCCTCTGGCCGTCGTAGTGCCTCAGTTCAGCGAGGAAGAGAGCCTGCAAGTTTCTTTAGATATGCCATAACCGTCTGAAGCCATTCATTGATAATTAGATCCCGCAGAGCCACCAGATTCATAGTTATGTTTCTACCGCTGTACCAAATAGTTCCTCATATATTCTAGGAGATTAGACTGTGTGTTACGGGGAGGTCATGCAGGATGACATGGAAAGTATGCGTGCAGCGTCGTGAAAATAAAACACGGGAGTTTATTTCTTTTTTGTTTATTTATTTATTTACAACATGCTCCATTACAGTATTTGTGATCTGCATTTATGCATTGTGTGTGCGTGGGAGGGGGGGGAGGAGGGGGACTGTATTGTAATGTCATGCTTGTGTTACGATATGATGATGATGATGATGATGATGATGATGATGATGATGGGAGAAAGGACAGGATGAAACTCGTTGTCGGCACACAGCCTTCACATCGAGAGTAACACGAAAAGGGTTGCCAAGCTTAACGTCCCCATCCAATGGACGGATCACCAACAGAAATGTCTCACACCGTCGCCTCATGAGACACTGCGGCTTGGTACTTAAACCAGGACATTAGCGCAAAGTCTGGTGATTGGGAACTTTACGTCATTACTTCTCCTCCCCTTGCCAGCCAAATACTGGCAGTGAAAATTTTTCCCCTACCGGGATTCATATCGGCTTATCCCCGGGTCGAGTGCCACTGTACAAGCTTGCCTTTGGACCTTCATTCCCTTCTTCTTGATTATGTTCGTAGCATTTGGTCTGGGTGGACGTCACATGACACCCAGTCAACTTCAAAAAATGTTCAAATATGTATGAAATCTTATGGGACTTAACTGCTATGGTCATCTGTCCCTAAGCTTACACACTACTTAACCTAAATTATCCTAAGGACGAACACACACACCCATGCCCGAGGAAAGACTCGAACCTCCGCCGGGACCAGCCGCACAGTCCATAACTGCAGCGCCCTAGACCGCTCGGCTAATCCCCCGTGGCACTCAAGTCCATCGTTCATTCCTTCACTTAGTTTTTTTTTTATTACATGATTACCGAGAATGTTGAAATAAACACCCTAGTTCACGTATACGATAAGCTGAATGGCTCAATTAAAGTGATGGTACAGAAAACACACCAAAAACGTCACAGAGACACTTCCGTCCTCACCTACACCCCGTCCCAACTCGCCCTACCCCCCCCCCCTTACCCCCACACTCACACACACCCACACCACACACACTACAGGCCAAACGCCTCGTTGGACCATCAGTAGCAAACTTATCGCATTCTATAATTTGAACAGACGCAAACGCAAGACTCGTTCATCGACAAAAATTAGTCCTGTAGTCGGCTACTGTCCAGGTTCTGTGTCTTCACCCCACTGGAAACGCGCAGCTGTGAGTGTGTGTGACGCTGTGAAAAATGGCTTTCTACGATGTCTGCGACTGCAAAACTTCTCCTGCACGCAAGTATTTTTGCAAAATTTGCTCGGAAATTTGTTTGAGACGGACCTGTATTCACTGACATCAGCAATTCCTATTGCCTGTCACTGACAAGGCATGATATTCGTTCCCTACCTCTGTAGGTTGTGATATTTTCACGGCCGCTATCCTCACACTGTATTACGTTGCTGCGAGTAGTACGTTGTTCCTTGTAGACACGTTGATACACCAACAAAACAGGTGAGGTTACAGGCAAATCCAAAAATGATAGTTCCATTCTACCGTTCCGTTACGTCACCACGTCGACCGAGTTTACTGTCCTGATTCCGTACCACTTACTGATACACACACAGTTCACTGTCATGACACAGCAGTGGAGAGACAAATGACCAGTTGTACCAGATCTATACCATCCTAAGAGCTCCAGAGACCAGGGTGATCTTTTAAGGAGTTACTTATGTTCTTTACGTTGAATTTACGGAGGGTGATTCTGTTGCCCCTACCACTGAGGCTCATGCAGCCCGCAAAACAGATACCACGCACAAGATTTTCATTTTCTCTCGCTCGCTATGCGCATATTGTTAGTCCTACAGAAAAAATGAACAGGACCTTTCTGTAGAAATTTAATGCAGTTAAATGTTTTACTGGGATACATTTCGCTGGAGACCACAGTTATCGATTTATTCAAGAAAAACGCGTTTGAACATAATTTTTCTACATTTTTCTTCAATAATTCGAAAACTAAGGGCTCTGGTAAAAACGCATCCCAGTAATAAGTATAACTATGTTAAATTTACTATAAAAAGGTCCCGTTCATTTTTTCCTGTAGGGCTAATAGTTCGCACGTAACGAGCGAGACGATATGAAAATCTAGTGCGTGGTATCTGAAGGCGTTATGGACTGCATAAACCTCCAGTGGTAGGGTGAGTTACACTGTGTAATACCTCTGTATAGCCACGTTTACTAAATTTTACTGTAGATTAATGGTAAATTAAAATTCAGTCATATTAACCATCAACATTACACTACATTTTTACTGGGAAAAGGTATAACATTTCTAACCTGCCACCACACTGCACAGTACTGCGAATTTTTGCAGATGTATGCTGTCCACGAAATGTACGAATAACTAAATGGCTTACACCAGTATATACCTTCAGTAAATGAATGAAACACTTGTTGCCATATGCCTTCTCCACCGGTCGTCTTCTGATCAAACGGACGTCTTTCTCAATGTTGCCAATATATGAGACTACTGAACTCAGCAGTGCTTCCCAGTTGCTAAATATGTAAGGCAGTCAGATATACGTTCTATTTCCTATATATACGTGTGTTAAAATGTAGCCAATGTCCGTCCAGACTTCTATTATAGTATCGTATAAAAAGCTGTAGTCAGTCAGTCAAGAACTCTTCCATCTTTTTTGTTAACAACATATCCATTTTATACATCACACACGCACACACACACACACACACACACACACACACACAGTGTTGTATGTATATAGCCTACGTCCGTCCGAACGTTTCATAGAGTACTGTAGTAAACCGGTCAAGAAACTTTTTTGAGATTTATTTAATAATACCTTTACCAAATGGCTATAATTGTGCATCAAAATGCGCTATTAAAGAAGATTAATGCGCCGTAATCGTTAGCCTTTCATAAGACGTGACGGATGTGTAATTTTATTTACTGTATGTAGTTAATAACTGCCGCGGCAAGTCTGAATTTGATAAGATCTTCGACAAATGGCGTTTTCGTGATGTCGATACAAGTGGCGTTTTTATGCATTTAGAGCCACAAATTCAGAGAATTACTGTGTTACACAGCTCTAACACTCCCTGCTGTTCTTATGATTTCTAAAATTCGCGCAGTTTTGCAGTTGTGAGATTTAACCTTACTTCGGGAGACATAACAGATCACGGTTAAAATGTTCGAAGATATGTCTGTGATGAAGCATATTGCTTTGAGTGTTTTAGATTATTGTACTCCGTAGTCTCTTTTGTCGGGCTACTCGTCTATAGTGTTTTATTTTGTCGAGTCTCCGTTCGTTTGCGTGTCCTAGTAATTATTTTTTTCAGATAGTGAAAGCGTAAACTGAGGGTACTACAGAAACGAAGTTCTGACTGACACATCAGGCAGTGTTTGATAAAAAATTTACAGCAGCTATATTTTTGTAAGAGGAAAAAATGGAAATTTATGTATTTCGGAATGCTTATCAGAACACGTCTTTTATCATTACTGATAAGCCTGAAACGGAGCATTGCCATTGCGCCCTGATCACGCTGTTGGTTTTGCGCTGCAGTGATATATCAGTCTCCCCTATCTGGGCAGCAGATGTTGCGCTTGACATGACATACTCAGTGCGCGTGACCACGCCGCTGCACAGCGCATTACGGTACATGATCAACATTAGCGCCAGAGAGACCGCACTAGAGCATCCCGCACGATCAATTCTTATTATGTGACTCCGCCCTAATATCTGCTACGTCACAAAATGCAGTTGTTACCCAGCATTCTACGTGGTTACGTCCTTAAGGCCTGATACAAAAGGAGAGTCGTGGAAAGGATGACTATCTTTGTTACTTACCATACGAGTATATAGCTCCCCCTTCTTCACCTGTTTCATAATTGTGTCAGGCTACGTAAACGAGTTTTTCTCTGTTTCTCACTCGCTTAGCATTGTAACATTTAACACTGTAGTCCCTCCTTTGCTACAAGGAGCATTAGTCTTTTCGGGTTAGCAGGAGCAGTTACTTGTAATACATTGTTATTCCCTGATTTATCAGTATTTCTAGGGAATGGAGATCCTCATCTTTATGGCCTATACACTGACGACGAGTCTTCATGGTTGACCACCTCTGTATCATGTGTAGCTTAACCACTGCAATGCCTCCTCATCTCGAGATTTACGCACCTTGAGACACCTTCAACTACCATCCCCTGAGCATTTAGCTTCTCAAAACTTTTGGAATGTGTAGTTACGTCTCTGAGTTGGATGACAGGTGATCGCGAACACCACGTTTCAAATACGTCACTTGGCTTTTTGTATTTCCTATTGCTCTGAAGTAACTTCCTAAATACATGATGCATCAGAAAGTAAACTCTGTCTATTGAACGGCACTTAAAAAATGTAAAAGACTGAAGACAAAAAAATTTATATACTGAGTGAAGTGCTAATTTCTTCGCCTCAAAATACTTTTGACCCATTAAAGACATCATTGTTTTAGTTAGGACTTCGCTATTTTTGCAGCCATAATGGCAATGATATAACTCTTTCGTAGATCTAACAAGAAATAAAAGAGGGAAAATGCATTGAATTTATGAATTTTTGTAATGCTGTGGCCGCTGACCAGCCCAATAAACTGAAATTCAAGCCACTCTCCAAGAAAACATGCATCACCAAGGCAATAATTACGTAATGTTTACGCTACTCACGACGTAAGCCTGTATCGTCGAGACGGTAGTTTCTGTCGTCAGCTGTGTGTTGCCCACCGGAAGTGTTAAGTGCAGTGGAACCACTGTCTAGGTTTGTTATTAGGCGTGATGCAATTCATTCATTCTTTTATTTATTTAGATGTCAAGTTCCGCAGGACCAATTTGAGAGCAAATCTCCAAGGTCATGGAACGGGTCAGTACATGAAATTACAACATAAAAGTAATAATAGATAAAAATAAAATGTTTGTGAACCCGGAAAAAGTCAGGCCAAAGTTTAAGTAAACGCAATCAACAACGCAACAAGAATCAGCTTAATTTTTGAAGGAACTCCTCGACAGAATAGTGACCCATGAGGAAACTCTTCAAATGGTTCAAATGGCTCGGAGCACTATGCGACTTAACTCCTGAGGTCATCAGTCGCCTAGAACTTAGAACTAATTAAACCTAACTAACCTAAGGACATCACACACATCCATGCCCGAGGCAGGATGCGAACCTGCGACCGTAGCGGTCACGCGGTTCCAGACTGAAGCGCCTTTAACCGCACGGCCACACCGGCCGGCAGGAAACTCTTCAGTTTCGATTTCAAAGCGCGTGGATTACTGCTAAGGTTTTTTAATTCTAGTGGTGGCTTACTGAAAATGGATGGATAAATGCAGATTGGATTTCTGCCGAGTACTAACTGAGTGAAAGCTGCTTATTCTTGGGAACAAGCTAATATTTTTAACAAGAAATGATAGTAAGGAATATATATATATATATATATATATATATATATATATATATATATATATATATATATATATATATATACTCCTGGAAATTGAAATAAGAACAACGTGAATTCATTGTCCCAGGAAGGGGAAACTTTATTGACACATTCCTGGGGTCAGATACATCACATGATCACACTGACAGAACCACAGGCACATAGACACAGGCAACAGAGCATGCACAATGTCGGCACTAGTACAGTGTATATCTACCTTTCGCAGAAATGCAGGCTGCTATTCTCCCATGGAGACGATCGTAGAGATGCTGGATGTAGTCCTGTGGAACGGCTTGCCATGCCATTTCCACCTGGCGCCTCAGTTGGACCAGCGTTCGTGCTGGACGTGCAGACCGCGTGAGACGACGCTTCATCCAGTCCCAAACAGGCTCAATGGGGGACAGATCCGGAGATCTTGCTGGCCAGGGTAGTTGACTTACACCTTCTAGAGCACGTTGGGTGGCACGGGATACATGCGGACGTGCATTGTCCTGTTGGAACAGCAAGTTCCCTTGCCGGTCTAGGAATGGTAGAACGATGGGTTCGATGACGGTTTGGATGTACCGTGCACTATTCAGTGTCCCCTCGACGATCACCAGTGGTGTACGGCCAGTGTAGGAGATCGCTCCCCACACCATGATGCCGGGTGTTGGCCCTGTGTGCCTCGGTCGTATGCAGTCCTGATTGTGGCGCTCACCTGCACGGCGCCAAACACGCATACGACCATCATTGGCACCAAGGCAGAAGCGACTCTCATCGCTGAAGACGACACGTCTCCATTCGTCCCTCCATTCACGCCTGTCGCGACACCACTGGAGGCGGGCTGCACGATGTTGGGGCGTGAGCGGAAGACGGCCTAACGGTGTGCGGGACCGTAGCCCAGCTTCATGGAGACGGTTGCGAATGGTCCTCGCCGATACCCCAGGAGCAACAGTGTCCCTAATTTGCTGGGAAGTGGCGGTGCGGTCCCCTACGGCACTGCGTAGGATCCTACGGTCTTGGCGTGCATCCGTGCGTCGCTGCGGTCCGGTCCCAGGTCGACGGGCACGTGCACCTTCCGCCGACCACTGGCGACAACATCGATGTGCTGTGGAGACCTCACGCCCCACGTGTTGAGCAATTCGGCGGTACGTCCACCCGGCCTCCCGCATGCCCACTATACGCCCTCGCTCAAAGTCCGTCAACTGCACATACGGTTCACGTCCACGCTGTCGCGGCATGCTACCAGTGTTAAAGACTGCGATGGAGCTCCGTATGCCACGGCAAACTGGCTGACACTGACGGCGGCGGTGCACAAATGCTGCGCAGCTAGCGCCATTCGACGGCCAACACCGCGGTTCCTGGTGTGTCCGCTGTGCCGTGCGTGTGATCATTGCTTGTACAGCCGTCTCGCAGTGTCCGGAGCAAGTATGGTGGGTCTGACACACCGGTGTCAATGTGTTCTTTTTTCCATTTCCGGGAGTGTATATTGAGAGGCCAATGTCAAAATACCCAGACTCGTGACCAGGGGTCGACAAGAGGTTCGTGAACTTACACCACTTATTGGCAGAACCGCCGGTTTCTGAGCCAAAAACGTCCTTTTAGAATGGGAAGCGTTACTCCAAAATATAATGCCATACGACATTATCAAGTGAAACTAAACAAATTAGACTAATTTTCGTGGCGATCATTCACTTCAGATAACGTTCGTAAAGTAAAATGGGCAGCACTAAGTCTTTGAACATGATCCTGAACGTAGGATTTCCACGACAGTTTACTATTTATCTGAACACCTAGAAATTTGAACTGTTCAGTTTCACTAATCATATGTCCATTCTGTGAAATTAGAACGTCATGTTTTGTTGAAACTGAGTCTTACTGTGATTTAGCGTTAGTTTATTTTCTACAAGTCATAAACATATGTTAAAACGTTTTATAGAAGCTGTGAACCCAAATTACAAGAAAATATTTAGCGTTGTTTACTTGCTTAAATAATTATACACATTTACCTGATTAGCAACAACATTTGAGGCCATGTGGGTTCAGGAACATTTTCAAAATCTTTCTGTAAGCCTTACTTATGCAGATCCTCTACGCAATTGTAAATTTTTTTCGTGAAAAACCATTTTCCTGCGACGAGCACCGCACACGTTACAACTACTTGCAACCATTGTTTACATTGTACCCATCCTGACGGAATTGCCATTAGTGAGGAGATGAAATTAGGGATAGGTTTGCCATTTGTTGTTTTATTGAGGAACTATGAACTAATATAAGTAAAGCACACCACGTACCACATTTTAGATGCAATAACTCAGTTTCTCATCGAATTTTCTTCTCCATTGTTTAACGACACTGGACTTCAATCACCTACGAACTTGTTCTACATCTACATCTACATGATTACTCTATAGTTCACAGTTGAATGCCTGATAGAGGATTCATCAATAACCTTTAAGCTGTTTCTCTACTGTATAACTCCAGAACGACGTCCGGAAGAAAGGAACGCTTAAATCTTTCTGTGCGAGCTCTGATTTCTCGTACAGGTACTTCATGATGCAGTTCATTCCTCTCTACGTAGGTGGATGCCAACAAAATATTTTCACAGTCTGCGGAGTAAGCTGATGACCGAAATTTCATGAGAAGATGCTGCCGCAACGAAAAACGCCTTTCTTTTAATGTTTACCACCCCGTATCATACACGTGGCGCTCTCTCATGCATTTCGCGATAAAAAAAAAGAGCTGCCTTTCTTTGAACATTTTCGATGTACAAGCGTAGTGTAGGCGGTCTCTGAAAAAAAAAAAAGGTTCAAATGGCTCTGAGCACGATGGGACTTAACATCTGTGGTCATTAGTCCTCTAGAACTTAGAACTACTTAAAACGAACTAACTTAAGGACATCACACACATCCATGCTCGAGGCAGGATTCGTACCTGCGTCCGTAGCGGTCGCGCGGTTCCAAACTGAAGCACCTAGAACCGCTCGGCCATTCCGACCGGCTCAATCTTTTCAGTAGACCCGTTGAATTTTCTCAGTGTGCTGTTAATAAATCGTAATCTTTGGTTTGCGTTGCCACAGTATTATGTACCGGGTGATCAAAAAGTCAGTATAAGTTTGAAAACTGAATAAATCACGGAATAATGTAGATAGAGAGGTACAAATTGACACAAATGCTTGGAATGGCACGGGGTCTTATTAGAACAAAAAAAAATAAAAAAAAAATAAAAAAAATACAAAAGTTCAAAAAATGTCCGACAGATGGCGCTTCATCTGATCAGAATAGCAATAATTAGCATAACAAAGTAAGACAAAGCAAAGATGATATTCTTTACAGGAAATGATCAATATGTCCACCATAATTCCTCAAAAATAGCTGTAGCCGACTAATAATGTTGTGAACAGCACTGTAAAGCATGTCCAGAGTTATGGTGAGGCATTGGCGTCGGTTGCTGTCTTTCAGCATCCCTAGAGATGTCGGTCGATCACGATAACCTTGCGACTTCAGGTAACCCCAAAGACAATAATCGCACGGACTGAGATCTGGGGACCTGGGAGGCCAAGCATGACGAAAGTGGCGGCACACGATCATCACCAAACGACGCGCGCAAGAGATCTTTGACGCGTCTAGCAATATGGGGTGGTTCTAATAAAACCCCATCTCATTCCAAGCATGTGTGTCAATTTTTACCTCTCCATCTACATTATTCCGTGGTTTATTAAGTTTTGAAATTGATACTGACGTTTTGATCACCCGGTATGTGTTCATTCCGTAATTGTCATCGCTACGTATTTAGTTGAATTTGCAGCATTCAGATTTGTGGGATTTATCGTGTAACCGGAATTTCTTTGGGTACTCACTTTTTAGAGTCAACTGCCAGTTTTGACACTATACAGACATCTTTCGTAAATCATTTTACAGTCCATTTTGATCATGTGATGACATTATAAGACTGTAATGTTGATGCGGCGTATTTTAAATTTATGACCGACTTGAGTGCAATCGTGCGACATAGAAGCTTTCCCCGAAAACGTTTATCGGCCAAATGCTTCCCAAACAGGAATAAAGTCGTGACTGCACGTCAGTTAAGACCGCGATCAAAAATTGTGAATAAAATGCCAATATGCCAGGGATTTAAATGACGCAGCTTACAGTGATAATTTAAGCGTGTTTGGCAACCGCGCTAGCGAAACGTCAAAAAGAGTAGTATCATGACGAGAACAGCGATGCCGCTCGCATCAAAATCGCCCGACAGCCGTCGACAGACTCCGCTGCGATAGCCGAGATCATCCGGACGTGGAATTAGAAATGTGTCAAAATACGATACTGGGCGGCGCGGCGTGCTGGTGATAGACGAGAGGCGTGGCGCACGCCCCTGCGTTGTCGTCGGCAGCGCCGGCCGGCACGTCAATCACGGAGCGGAGCGGCGCCGCAGCTGGCGAGGACGGGCGGCGCGCCACGGGTCGCTATCGCCGCCTGCCACGCAGCTACCCGCTGCCCGCTGGCGCGTGATAGCAGCAGCCCAGCGCCTGCGGTGACTCAGGCCACAGGAGTCGCTGCGCGCTGCTGAGTCACTGGCGAGCCCAGCGGGGCTTCCAGCCACCTCGCGACCTCTGGCGACACGGGCTGCGACCGAAGCGGAAAAGTGCTTCTGTTGGTCGCAATAAGAATCGTTTGGCCCTCTTCAGCTTCCTTTATCCTGACTTCTGACTGATTTTTGCGCCCTGCCGCGACTTCCTTTCTTGCATCCGTCTCTTTATATAACAAGCATTTCCTTGAGTGCGAGGTAGAAAAAGGCCAACGATGTTTAGAGCAATGGACGCCACACATATTGCTTACCGTGCAAACTAAAGTATCGCCTGCTAATGGCAACAGAGTGTGACTGGAGGTATCCCATGGCGAGCACAGCATGACGCTACAGAGGGTAGTCCGCTGAGTCAACAAATAACAACAGTGCTACACTGATAGTGGTGTCTGTACAAAGCAGAGCAATGGCAGCTACACTACTGGCCATTAAAATTACTACACCAAGAAGAAATGCAGATGATAAACGGGTATTCATTGGACAAATGTATTATACTAGAGCTGAAATGTGATTACATTTTCACGCAATTTGCGTGCATAGGTCCCGAGAAATCACTACCCAGAACAAACACCTTTGGCCCTAATAACGGCCTTGATACGCCTGGGCATTGCGTCAAACAGAGCTTGGATGGCGTGTACAGGTACAGCTGCCCATGCAGCTTCAACACGATACCACAGTTCATCAAGAGTAGTGACTGGCGTATTCTGACGAGACAGTTGCTCGGCCACCAGTGGCCAGATGTTTTCAATTGGTGAGAGATCGTGAGAATGTACTGGCCAGGGCAACAGTCGAACATTTTCTGTATCCACAAAGCCCCGTACAGGACCTGCAACATGCGGTCGTCCATTATCCTGCTGAAATGTAGGGTTTCGCAGGGATCGATTGAAGGGTAGAGCCACGGGTCGTAACTCATCTGAAATGTAACGTCCACTGTTCAAAGTGCCGTCAGTGCAAACAACAGGTGACCGAGACGTATAACCAATGGCACCCCATCCCATCACGCCGGGTGATACGCCAATACGGCGATGACGAATACAGGCTTCCAATGTGCGTTCACCGCGATGTCGCCAAACACGGATGCGACCATCATGATGCTGTAAACAGAACCTGGATTCATCCGAAAAAATGACATTTCGCTATTCGTGCGCCCAGGTTCGTCGTTGAGTACACAATAGCAGGCGCTCCTGTCTGTGATGCACCGTCGAGGGTAACCGCAGACATGGTCTCCGAACTGATAGTCCATGCTGCTGCAAACGTCGTCAAACTGTTCGTGCATATGGTTGTTGTCTTGCAAACGTCCCCATCTGTTGACTCAGGGGTCGAGACGTGGATGCACGATCCGTTACAGCGATGCGGATAAGATGCCTGTCATCTCGACTTCTTGTGATACGACGCCGTTGGGATCCAGCACGGCGTTCCGTATTACCCTCGTGAACCCACCGATTCCATATTCTGCTAACAGTCATTGGATCGCGACCAACGCGAGCAGCAATGTCGTGATGCGATAAGCGGCAATCGCGATAGGCTGCAATCCGACCTTTATCAAAGTCGGAAACGTGATGGTGCGCATTTCTCCTCCTTACACGAGCCATCACAACAACGTTTCAACAGACAACGCCGGTCAACTGCTCTTTGTGTATGAGAAATCGGTTGCAAACTTTCCTCATGTCAGCACGTTGTAGGTGTCGCCACCGGCGCCAACCTCGTGTGAATGCTCTGAAAAGCTTATCATTTGCATATCACAGCATCTTCTTCCTGTCGGTTAAATTTCGCGTCTGTAACACGTCATCTTCGTGGTGTAGCAATGTTAATGGCCAGTAGTGTATAAACAAAACAAATATTGTTATACCTATAGCAACAGTTCCCCAGTTTACGTTTCTTCAGAAAGGAACCCCAGGAATTACGCAGAGTGAGAAAAAATGGCATCAAATATTAGCATTTCTGTACCACGAGTCAGTGGAGTGTGTGGTATCGTATAGGCTCGACTATGCGGACAATGTACTTGACGAGTACAATGATCACGATACCTGCTTGACAAGTGAACGAGGTAATGAAACAGGTGTCGACCCATGTAGTTCATCAGCCGACATCGAGCTACAAAACCCGTCTGCAGTGAAATGAAATAAAGCACAATCGTTGTCGAAAGAGAAGCTAGTGAACATAATTACTTACATGAAAGACGATCCACTGCATAGTAGAGAAAAAAGAAATTATATGAAAAGATTTCGAATAAGTATGCAGCAATGTAACCGAGGTAACCGAGTAATGCATAAGAAAAACTACAGATATTCAAGCTACTTCAAGGGGCACTTGTTACAAAAATTGGTGTTTGTGCGTTTTGAAAAGCTCGATACAATTTAAGAGATGTGGATGGTAGTGAGCCGGCCGTTGTGGCCGAGTGGTTCAAGGCGCTTCAGTCCGGAACCACGTGGCTGCTACGGTCGCAGGTTTGAATCCTGCCTCTGGCATGGATGTGTGTGATGTCCTTAGGTTAGTTAGGTTTAAGTAGTTCTAAGTCTAAGGGGACTGATGACCTGAGATGTTAAGTCCCACAGTTCTTAGAGCCATTTGAACCATTTAGATGATAGTGACCTACTACGTTATGCAGATCAATTTGTACGCGATATACACGGTTACAGTTACAGAACTATGTGAAATAAAATCATCATAACGTCTGAATGATTTGCGTGAGGTCGTTAACTGCACGGTTGCCCCCGAGGAATGCTGGGAATTAGTATGCGCGTGCATGGTTTGGTTTAGTGGAGAAGCCCACTTTCATATGGATGGAACTAAATACAATACACCAAATAGCCAGAGAGAATGGGTACAACACAAATGATAATCAAACTGAACAACAAAATTAAAAAACAAATTAAAAAAGAACAAACCATCAACAAATCACCAGCCACAACAGAGAACCAAGAACACAAGCTCCAGACAAACACAGGATACCAAGAACAGCCCACAAAGAGTGCAGCATGGCACACACTAACATACAGTAACAAAAACGCACACACGGTTGGGAAACATACTGAAGAAACAAGGGCTACAAATATCATTCCGCACAAATAACACAGTACAGAAGAATCTAACACCTAAGATCACCTCTGCAGATAAATTCTCCAAATCTGGAACATTTCAGTTAACCTGCATTTCATGCCAGTCGGTATACATAGGACAAACATTCATAAATTTCAAAACTAGGTACTCCGAACACCTCAGAGCCCTAAGAAGTGATAGTACACATTCCACTTTTGCAGACCATCTAATACAAGAAAACCACCACCCAAAAAACATGGAGACTGATGTGAAGATCCTCAGAGAAAGCAACAGTCTCTATCGAAAACTCACAATAGAGGTAAAATACTACATACAAAAAAGCAATAATACAGGGAAAGAGTGTCCTGAATGAAAATACAACACTGTGCAACAAAGCACTGTTTGGAATACTCAATGCACTATAGAAATATGACTTTACACAAAAAAACATAAAAAAGAATAAAAAGAAAAACTTCTGTTTCCTTGGTTCTCAACCCATCTCTCTTTCCATCTCTCTCTCTCTCTCTCTCTCTCTCTCTCTCACACACACAAACACACACACACACTCACACACACACACACACATACACATACACATTCAAAATCAGCGCCACAACAAACACAAGACCAACGGTGAACAAGTGAGCAACGACAATAACATGACACCTCTCTTTCAGTGCATTGTCAGAAGTGTCTGTGCAGATCACATTGCGCCACCTTTTATGTAAGTGCACGTCAGGTGAAGTAGTGAGTGGAAATTTGTGACAAACTGAGTGAAAGCAATACACTAAACAGCAGCTGATTGAGACACCAACCAGGGACACGAAACAGGACGGAAAATGTAAGTACTGGGAAGTACATAACCTCTACCCTCGAAACAGCTCTCCACAAATACGCAATAATTTTGCTCATGGCTAGGTTGCAGATGACACGCTGTCAAAAAATCGACGAAAACGAGCACAAAAATCGATGTATAATAATACAGTTCAGTTATCGATGTAGTTTTAAGGTGAGTGTCCAAACAAAACGAAGCAAACTGCAAATATTGTATTTTTAGGCTTACAGCAGTTAGATTATTACAAATGTGATATTGTGCTTTACAGAAAATAAAAATTTGACCAACACAAGATGACACATTGATGTCTAAACATGTCTGGGTAAATAGAAAAGTAAACTAACTGTGTTTACATAAGGCTGATTTCCAAAACCACCCAGTTTTTAAATTGAAAACACGGAACAAAGAAAAGTGGAGCTTCAAACCTAAGTAAAATCAGTATCATTCGGATGGGTTCGTCAAAAAGCAAAGTTGGCGCATTTCGCGATCAATAAATGTCTTCATCCACAACGTGTGACTGTGTGGTGTGCAACGTCCAGTCAAGGAATAGTCGGTGCGATATCCCTTGATGGCACGGTGACTACCGAACGATACGTGAAGGTTTTGGAATATGATTTCATACCCCATTATCCAAAGTGACCCTGACATGGTTCACGAAAAACGGAACTCGACCCTGTCGAAGCAGGAGAGTGTTTAATGTCGTGGAGAAGCGCTTTGGGGCCGCATTTTGGCTCTGGGGTACCTAGAGGCCACAGCCATGGGCCGCGATTGGATACCATATTCTCCGGATCTGGACGCATGAAACTCGTTTCTGTGGAGCTATATTAAAGACAAAGTGTACAGCAATAACCCTAAAATCGTTTCTAGGCTGTAAACTGCCATTCAGGAAGTCATCAACAAGATGGATGCTCCGACACTTCAGCGGATCATGCAGAATTTCGCTATTCGACATATCGTCACCACTGATGGCAGGCGTATCGGATATGTCATAACCCAAATCTGAATATCTGTAGTGACGTTTACATGGTGAATAAAGTGTGGGCACGCAGTATTTTGTAACTAATTTACGTTTCTTTTCCGGATCGTTCAATAATTATCACCATGTAGATTACAGTCATTTCAAAGGAAGCATGGAAAACAAACAGTGCTACAGAATTGGAAGACGTACGATAACGAATTTTCGAACAAAGTGTCCACTTGATGATGCACAGCAAACTGCGGAATCAGCCGGAAAATTTGTAGATGTGGTAAACAAACGTATCCCATAGTTCAGTAATGAATTTGTTGTTAACTTCCACCAATCGGGATTTGAAGAGCAAATTCAGTTAGAGGTACCAAGAGATTTGTATAAAGATCAACTGACATCAATGGTACGCATTCGTATACAATTATGCCACTCTTAATCCGGACGGTAAATGGGATGGAAAGTTATTTATTCTGCTGCGAGAAGTTGGAGGTGTTCTCCCTCCTACGATTCTTTTTTGTGTGCGTGGTCTTGCAAGGGCAGTAGGGGATATTTACGTCTCAGCAAGCAAGGGTGGGAAAATGGGCGTAAGATAACTATGGTCTGAGAGCTGCTTTTGACCAACAGCTGGCCAAAGTAACTATCTTTTGCTTGATTCCTGCGTATAAAAAGTATACTCATGAAAAGTGTGCGCCATTGCTAGCAGAAATTTTTTGACCAGGAATACCCTCTTTGTCTTTGTTAGTTTGCTTTCTATGTCTTCCTTGCTTCGTCTGTCATGTGTTATTTTGCTTCGAAGGTAGCAGAATTATTTACTTTCGTCCACTCCGTCATCACCAAGTTTGATGTCACGTTTCTCGCTGTTTACGTTTCTGCTCTCATATACAGGGTGAGTCACCTAACGTTACTGCTGGATATATTTCGTAAACCACATCAAATACTGACGAATCGATTCCACAGACCGAATGTGAGGAGAGGGGCTAGTGTAATTGGTTAATACAAACCATAAAAAAAATGCACGGAAGTATGTTTTTTAACACAAAGCTACGTTTTTTAAATGGAACCCCGTTAGTTTTGTTAGCGCATCTGAACATAGAAACAAATACGTAATCAGTGACGTTTGTTGCATTGTAAAATGTTAATTACATCCGGAGATATTGTAACCTAAAGTTGACGCTTGAGAACCACTCCTCCGCTGTTCGATCGTGTGTATCGGAGAGCACCGAATTACGTAGGGATCCAAAGGGAACGGTGGTGGACCTTAGGTACAGAAGAGACTGGAACAGCACATTACGTCCACATGCTAACACCTTTCTATTGGTCTTTTTCACTGACGCACATGTACATTACCATGAGGCGTGAGGTACACGTACACACATGGTTTCCGTTTTCAATTACGGAGTGGAATAGAGTGTGTCCCGACATGTCAGGCCAATAGATGTTCAATGTGGTGGCCATCATTTGCTGCACACAATTGCAGTCTCTGGCGTAATGAATGTCGTACACGCCGCGGTACATCTGGTGTAATGTCGCCGCAGGCCGCCACAATACGTTGTTTCATATCCTCTGGGGTTGTAGGCACATCACGGTACACATTCTCCTTTAACGTACCCCACAGAAAGAAGTCAAGAGGTGTAAGATCAGGAGAACGGGCTGGCCAATTTATGCGTCCTCCACGTCCTATGAAACGCCCGTCGAACGTGTACCTCACCCCCCATTGTAATGTACATGTGCGTCAGTGAAAAAGACCAATAAAAAGGTGTTAGCATGTGGACGTAATGTGCTGTTCCAGTCTCTTCTGTACCTAAGGTCCGTTCCTTTGGATCCCTACGTAATTCGGTGCTCTCCGATACACACGATCGAACAGCGGAGGAGTGGTACTCAAGCGTCAACTTTAGGTTACAATATCTCCGGATGTAATTAACATTTTACAATGCAACAAACAGCACTGATTACATATTTGTTTATATGTTCAGATGTGCTAACAAAACTAACCGGGTTCCATTTAAAAAAACGTAGGTTTGTGTTAAAAAACATACTTCCGTGCATTTTTTATGGTTTATATTAACCTATTACACTAGCCCCTCTCCTCACGTTCGGTCTGTGGAATCGATTCGTCAGTATTTGATGTGGTTTACGAAATATATCCAGCGGTAATGTTAGGTGACTCACCATATATATATATATATATATATATATATATATATATATATATATATATATATATTCAATGTATTCTCAGTCCATATCCTGTGGCTGATGAATTACTACTCGGGTAGTATGCTGCCAGACCTGTCGAATCCTCTTCTGAAGATGTTTCAGAAATTCTGGCGACGGTGACAGAGCTATTCTGTGTTATAGCTAACTACTGACGGTGCCATATTCCTCTTTTTTCACGTTTAAGGTCATAATCATGATTAAATTAATCATTCGTCAAATGTTCAGTACCTTTCATGAAAACTTAATTCGAAAAATGGAAATGAGCGTACGGCATTGTGGGCTGGGAGTCCTATTCGGGAAGTTCGGCCGCCGAGGGCAAGTACTTATTACATTCGACGCCACATTGGGCGACTTGCGTGTCGGAGATTGAGATGAAATGATGATGAGGACGACACCCAGTCCCTGAGCGGAGAAAATCTCCTGCCTCAGCTGGGAATCGAACGCGGGCCCCTTGGCATGGCATTCCGCCGCGTTGACCGCTCACCCAACGGGGGCAGACAGTGAATTCGAGAAGGTTGAAACATGTTTTAAGATATGGACATTCTCGTAGTCCATTGCGTGGCTTGTCTGTACATGGTGCTCGGACACGCCAAATTTATCAGGCTGTAGCAATATGCTAAAGTGTCGATGATCAGTGCATCATTCTTGAACTGTAGGTAAGGTGCGTCCCGTAAACAACAAACGACACT
The DNA here is from genome assembly GCF_023898315.1 of Schistocerca nitens. Taxonomy (NCBI): domain Eukaryota; kingdom Metazoa; phylum Arthropoda; class Insecta; order Orthoptera; family Acrididae; genus Schistocerca; species Schistocerca nitens. Next base: position 276,382,834 of record NC_064618.1, on the reverse strand, counting down.
CACAGGGAATCTTATACACGCCTGCTTTCTGTAGATGCAAGACATCGTTCACAGAGCCAACGACCGTGGCTGTCTGTATTGTTAGCAGAAAACTAACCCTGACTTTCTGTTTAGAGAGAATACAACTCATTTTAGAAAAAAAAATCCATGCGAACGGTAGGAAGGACTTGGAGTTGAACATTTGCTCTTTAGCTATTTGAGACAGTCATCTTCTGTTAGAATTGCAAAGCCCGCGAATGTTTCACGATGGATATGATTATCTAGAGAAACGTTTTTGATATTTTTAAGTTTTTTCTATAGATCGTCTTTATCAGAGTCGTAAGTGCTCTGTGTTCAAGTGTACAGAGAAGGCCGCTGGTCGGCTCAGGATGATGGTAGTTGTCAGCTCGAAGGGTACGCATCCGTATGTTCCAGCTTGCGCAAGACTCTTTGTTGCAGGTTACCGCCTATTTTACGATGAACTAAAACGTCTAAGAAAGAAATGCATCCGTTCTTTTCTGCGTCCATGGTTAATTAGATGTTCCATTGAAAGGGGAAAGATGGTCCAAGAACTGATGAAGTATTTTCCCATCATGGGACCACACTACAAAATAATTTCCCATATATCTCCAAAAGGTGGTAGGACTAAAACTTCCAGAGTCAGTCACCTTTTGCTCAAAATATTCCTTAAAGCAACTGGCCACCAATGGAGAGAAGTGGCTACCCATGGCAACCGCTCCAGTTTCGTCATAATATTCGTTATTGTGACCGCCATGATGCAGTCGAGTGCAGCGATGGTCTCGCTTGGTGACGTGTCGCGGTTCCCCTCGACTCGCGCTGTGACCTGGCTGGCGCGCTGACAGATGGACTTCTAAGGCGCGCCATAGTTGCTGCGCCGCTGCAAGCACGGCCACTGAAGCTGTTAAGAGAGCCGCAACTACACTTTATTGTTAGGATAAGATGTCGGGTGGCATGTTTCGGAGAGAATTTGCTTCACAAGACGTTTCGCGATGGCTCACTCAGCATCATCGTCATCATCTCATCATCAAGCTGTGAACTGTAATCATTCTGAATGATTAGAAAGACTCCTCGATTTAACTGCAGCATATACGGTGAACAGATGCGAATCTGACGTAGGCGGAACCCAGCGTACTTTGAGACTCAAACCGTGAACGATTTGTTTCATTCGAATTATTTGCTGTTAGTACATTTTTAAATTAACAGGACCATTCAGACCTGCGACATAGAGATCGCGCATTTAAGATCCGATCGGTGTTTCACGAACACAAGTTGTTCATTAAGACAAAGCTACTGCCAAATTATACGGGTGACACGATCTCACAAGAAAATCAATAGAAGTAATCCGCTCAATTACAGACCCGTACCACTGACAACGATTTGCAGTAGTGTTTTCGAACATTTACTGTGTTGCAACATTATGTATTACTTACAGATAGAGATTTGAACTACTACAAGCCGTGACAAAAACAAGTATTCATATAAGGTATTTCTTAAGCAAAAAAGGTATTGTTACACGACGTAAATATAACGTTCATTTCGAGAGCCATAGCCCATCTTCTAATTATGTAACACGACCATGGGAAAATGTAAGGAAATTTTAAAACTGTCGTTAGCTTCACATGTGGCTGGTTCCAATCCGTCCGCTCCGCCAAAGAGTCGCTGATCCAGCAGCATTAATGGAATCTAGCACTGTTCAAAGACCTTCCACATCTCAGCACAAATATATATGCCCGGTCTTTGTCTCCAATGTCCATAACGAACTCTCTCTTCTGTTCCCTACATTCGCAATTCTGTGGCCAGGCGATGAACAGTGAGCAAAACGCTTCACGAAACAGTGGCAAGCACGCCGAAATGGACACCTTTCAGCCCGTCATGAATGGTGAAGCGATGTGTAATGCATCAAGTGTGTGTCGTCAATATTCCTAAAAGACTCACACTCGGCATTTACTATAGTACTTGCATTCACAGCAGTTCAAGCATTTCATAGGCGTTTAAGTAAGAAATGACATTCTACTTGCAAAGTATCCTGATGCCGGCTGCCCTTGGTTAACAATCGGGCACAACGTGTTGGACTACGTTGAAGCTAATCCAAGAACCAGCACTCCAGAATCTATGACACTCTGCATGCTAGACAGGGGGACAGCTTCCATTCATATGACTCTCATCCAGCGCAGGTACTTCTTTCCTCTGATTATACTGCGCGTTTTGAGCGTTACTTGAGGTCTCAAAAGGAAAGTGACCCCGAGGTTTCTAAGAGGGGTTTGCTGTTCACCGACAAGTTTGATTCATAACACAAACTGTCTGAAGCGCAGGGTAGCCGCGCTGTATAAGGCGTCTTGTCACTGTCCGCGTGGCTCCTCACGTCGGTGTGTATGTCGTCCTTAGCGTAAGTTAGTTTAAGTTAGATTAAGTAGTGTGTAAGCTTAGAGAGCGATGGCCTCAGCAGTTTGATCCCATAAGGTCTTATTACAGATTTCCAATTTTTACAAACTCTCTTCATTGTCACAAGCTGCGACATAGTCACAAATTCAGCAGTGACCCTAGAATAAACTTTCTTTACTTTCGTCTATGGTCACCAGTTTTTTGTCATCAGACTGCCGGTTTCGGTCTATAATGACCATCTTCAGATCTGTTTCATAAAAACATGTCCGAATATACTGCAGCCAAAGTGGCATCGTCAAGTGCTAAACATAAAATCAATGTCAGCATCGTCAAATGTATATAAATAATGGTATATAAAAGAGTCATCTTTTCAGCAGCACTACTGTTGGTTTGAACAGTAGTGCTGCTGTCAAGACGACTTTTGTATATACCTACATTGATATATATTTGACGATTCTGGCGCTGATGTAATTGTTGTCATTTTGGCTTCGTCACCTCTAAGGCATTTATCAAAAATAAGTGCCAGTATCTCAAAGAATTTTTGACGGTGCCGCTTTAATTAGTTCTATTAAATTAATCCTGGACCTGGTCACTTTCTGTTTTTCATGGCATTAATTGCATTTTTGACTTCCTTCGGGGTTATCGGTGGTATATTATCATTACTGATTTCAGTGTCCGGTGGGTTCTCAGTGAACGGCGCTCTGTTCTCAGTTAGTAGTCCTGTATGTTAATGAGGTTTATACCTGCTTTATCTTTATTCTGTATTCTCATTGTTTTCAATACCTTCCAGGCTTTATTTGCTTGTGTATTCCCCAAGCTTTTTTCTATCTCTTCACCGGTTTTCTTCCAGGCTTCGTTTTTTGCCTTAATTATTGTTTTCTGTGTATCTTTTCTCCGCTCTCTGTATTCCTAACATTCACTGTCTGAGCTCGGTTCAACCATTTATTGTAAGCTTTCTTCTAACTTTCTACCTTCTTTGAGTATTTATTGCTGTCAGAGGTAGTTTGCCTTGTAGCGAAATTGAAGCAGATAGTTCGTGTGAAATAGTATGGGTAGAGGTTATACCTGATAATCAAAATGGTTCAAATGGCTCTGATCACTGTGGGACTTAACTTCTGAGGTCATCAGCCCCTAGAACTTAGAACTACTTAAACCTAACTAACCTAAGGACATAACACACATCCATGCCCGAACCTGATAATCGGACTATACTATTAATTGGATCGTTTTACCGACATCCCGCCCCCTCGACTGAGAAGATACAGATGTTGAACAGTTCAAAGAAAACTTGAGTCTCATTCAAATAAGTACCCCGCTCATACAATTATAGTCGGTGATGACTTCAATCTACCCTCGACGTGCTGGAAAAATTATACGTTTAAAGCCGGTGGCAGGCATTAAACGTCATCCGAAATTGTACTGAATGCTTTCTCAGAAAATTTTTTTGAGCAATTAGTTCATGAGCCCACTCGAAGCGTAAATGGTTGCGAAAACATACTTGACCTTTTAGCAACAAATAATCCTGCGCAAATAGTGAGTATTGTGACGAATACAGGGATTAGCGACCACAAGGCAGTTGCTGCTAGGCTGAATACCGTAACACCTACAACCATAAAAAAGAAACGCAATGTATATCTATTTAAAAAACGCAGATAAAAATGCTCTTAACGCCTTTTTAAGAGACAGTCTTCACTCCTTCCGATCTGATCATGTAAGTGTAGACAAGTTGTGGAATGTTTTCAAAGAGATAGTATCTACAGCAATTGAGAGATATATACCACATAAATTAATAAGTGATGGTACTGATCCCCCATGGTGCACAAAACCGGTCATATCGTTGTTGCAGAAGCAACGAAAAAAGTATGCCAAATTTAAAAGAACGCAAAATCCACAAGATTTTCAAAGTTTTACAGAAGTTCGAAATATAGCGCGTACTTCAATGTGAGATGCTTTTAAAATTTTCCTCAACGAAATTCTGTCTCGAAAACTGGCAGAAAACCCAAAGAGATTCTGGTCATACATAAAACACACCAGTGGCAAGACGCAATCAATACCTTCACTGCGCGATAACAATGGTGAAGTCACTGATGACAGTGCCACTAAAGCAGAGTTATTAAACACGGTTTTCCGAAACTCCTTCACCAAAGAAGACGAAGTAAATTCCAATCAAGAACAACTGCCAAGATAAGAAATATAGAAGTAGATATCCTCGGTGTAACAAAACAGCTTAAATCACTTAATAAAGGCAAGGCCTCTGGTCCAGACTGTATACTAGTCAGATTCGTCTCAGAGTATGCTGATAAAATAGCTCCATATTTAGCAATTATATACAACCACTCGCTCACAGAAAGATCCGTACCTAAAGACCGGAAAATTGCTCAAGTCACACCAATACCCAAAAAGGGAATTAGGAGTAATCCGCTGAATTACAGGCCTATATCACTGACGTCGATTTGCAGTAGGGTTTTGGAACGTATAATGTATTCGAACATTATGAAGTACCTCGAAGAAAACGATTTATTGACACATAGTCAGCACTGATTCAGAAAATACCGTTCTTGTGAAACACAACTAGCTCTTTATACTCATGAAGTAATGAGTGCTATCGACAGGGGATGCCAAATTGATTCCATCTTTTTAGATTTCCAGAATGCTTTCGACACCGTTCCTCACAAGCGTCTTCTAGCCAAACTGCGTGCCTACGGAGTATCGCCTCAGTTGGGCGACTGGATTCGTGATTTCCTATTCTGGCATTTAGATCTTCTAGTAAAATGACTTCTTTGTGATTCCAAATATTTTCAAGAGATCTCGTCAACTCAATGTAGAATAAGTCTTTCTTCGCTACATGAGCGTCGTCGTTTGGTGAATAGACCACAATAATCACCACAGAATGGCCTTTTATTTTCAACTGTACTTGCAGAATTCTATAACTGACATATTACCAGTTGGTTAGGTTTTTCTTGTGTTTTTCTATATGGCAATCATAACTCCACTTTGGTCTCGTTGTTCCTCCGGTACACCACTATAAATGTACAGGGTTATTACAAATGATCGAAGCGATTTCACAGCTCTACAATAACTTTATTATTTGAGATATTTTCACAATGCTTTGCACACACATACAAAAACTCAAAAAGTTTTTTTAGGCATTCACAAATGTTCGATATGTGCCCCTTTAGTGATTCGGCAGACATCAAGCCGATAATCAAGTTCCTCCCACACTCGGCGCAGCATGTCCCCATCAATGAGTTCGAAAGCATCGTTGATGTGAGCTCGCAGTTCTGGCACGTTTCTTGGTAGAGGAGGTTTAAACACTGAATCTTTCACATAACCCCACAGAAAGAAATCGCATGGGGTTAAGTCGGGAGAGCGTGGAGGCCATGACATGAATTGCTGATCATGATCTCCACCACGACCGATCCATCAGTTTTCCAATCTCCTGTTTAAGAAATGCCGAACATAATGATGGAAGTGCGGTGGAGCACCATCCTGTTGAAAGATGAAGTCGGCGCTGTCGGTCTCCAGTTGTGGCATGAGCCAATTTTTCAGCATGTCCAGATACACGTGTCCTGTAACGTTTTTTTCGCATAAGAAAAAGGGGCCGTAAACTTTAAACCGTGAGATTGCACAAAACACGTTAACTTTTCGTGAATTGCGAATTTGCTGCACGAATGCGTGAGGATTATCTACCGCCCAGATTCACACATTGTGTCTGTTCACTTCACCATTAAAAAAAAAATGTTGCTTCATCACTGAAAACAAGTTTCGCACTGAACGCATCCTCTTCCATGAGCTGTTGCAACCGCGCCGAAAATTCAAAGCGTTTGACTTTGTCATCGGGTGTCAGGGCTTGTAGCAATTGTAAACGGTAAGGCTTCTGCTTTAGCCTTTTCCGTAAGATTTTCCAAACCGTCGGCTGTGGTACGTTTAGCTCCCTGCTTGCTTTATTCGTCGACTTCCGCGGGCTACGCGTGAAACTTGCCCGCACGCGTTCAACCGTTTCTTCGCTCACTGCAGGCCGACCCGTTGATTTCCCCTTACAGAGGCATCCAGAAGCTTTAAACTGCGCATACCATCGCCGAATGGAGTTAGCAGTTGGTGGATCTGTGTTGAACTTCGTCCTGAAGTGTCGTTGCACTGTTATGACTGACTGATGTGAGTGCATTTCAAGCACGACATTCGCTTTCTCGGCTCCTGTCGCCATTTTGTCTCACTGCGCTCTCGAGCGCTCTGGCGGCAGAAACCTGAACTGCGGCTTCAGCTGAACAAAACCTTATGAGTTTTTCTACGTATCTGTAGTGTGTCGTGACCAAATGTCAATGAATGGAGCTACAGTGAATTTATGAAATCGCTTCAATCATTTGTAATAGCCCTGTATATGTAATCCTTTATCTCTTCTGTACCATGCCCACTATGTCGACGTCAAGGCGCTTTATTTCTTTAAAGACTACACGTTTCATTGTAGAAATTCCTAGCTAATTCCATGCTGCAATTCTCATTGTCCTTTTTCGTGCCTGTTGTCGTCTGGTCCGAGGCTAAATTGGAAGGTTTTGCATGTGATTTCTTTTGCTAGGATTGAGTGCAGGTTCAACGACTAAACCCCCGACTTGGAGACCCATTTGATTTTTAACGGTGGTTTTCTTGCACTAGATGATTGCCTTTCTGGGCTCAGGGACTCTGTCTATTCCTCCCTTGGGTTCCTCTGCGAATGACGTTGAAACAACCAAAAATGGCTCAGAGCACTATGGGACTCAACTGCTGTGGTTATCAGTCCCCTAGAACTTAGAACTACTTAAACCTAACTAACCTAAGGACATCACACACATCCATGCCCGAGGCAGGATTCGAACCTGCGACCGTAGCAGTCGCACGGTTCCGGACTGCGCGCCTAGAACCGCGAGACCACCGCGGCCGGCGTTGAAACAACCCCTTTGAAAAATTAATGAATTACTGTGCTGATAAACCTCTTACGTTATTTGATTTTCAAACAGCTGAGCAGAACTGAACGTACTCAGACATTTCTCTCTTTACTTATTCTGATCAACACTAAACTTACACACAATATTTTTAACGCAACACAGTCTGACTTTCAATAATCTCTACAAAAGAATGGGCCTGACTAACAATAACCTATACCTTTCATGAATCACTTACCTCACAAAAATCTTCGTTACTCGAACTACTGCAATACAGCTAGCGCCAATACTGCCAGTTAATAAAAGATTCTAACTACTGAAGGCACTAAACTACTGATAGGCATAGTTAGAAAATGAAAGATTTTGATAGAGAACAAACAATGTATTTACCTTAATAATGTTCAAAAGTCATCATATATATATATCAGTTCATATATCCAGTAATACAAATTTACTCTTTCTGATGGACACACGTCCAGATCATCCGCTATCAAAATTCTGACATCTCTCTCCCAACATCCACCACTGCTGGGGGCTCACCTCCAACTGCGCAACGCTACGCGCTGTTCACATCCATCTGCCCAACACTACAATATTCCAACAATGCAAATCAGTCACAGACTGCACACAGCACAGTCAGTGAGTTTCATACAGAGCGCTACGTGGCGTTACCAACATGAGAACCTAAACAGCCTACTTACAAGGAGCCACTTACGCAAAAAGTCCGCCGTACCGGAGTCCATCTTCTTCCGCCTTCCTTGCCGATGTGATCTTCCCCCTTAACCCGCGGCATGGGTAACGCGTTATACCCCGCGACACCGGGTCCTCAGCAGAACTTTGCCACCAGCTCCAAAGCCGGGCCCACCCTCGCGACGTGGACGCGCCCACTGAGAATTACCCAAGTGCGCTTAGAGAAGGGGGCTCTAAGCACCCTGGGCCGGGTTAATGTTCGTGTATGGTTCCAAGCACCAAAGCATTTCCTTCGTGTTGTTGTCACTTCAATTTGCTGTAAGGCAACTGAATATACATCGCGGTTTTTTAGCGTACCCTGAGTAATATTGATGCGAATATACCTTGCATATTTCCTCGTCAGTGTGTTCACGGTTGTGTTGTCGGATTGGCATCCACTTCTTTGTGTATAAACTTTGATGGTGTTTCATCCAAAGCTTCGCTTCCTGTCTTAACAGAATTCGAAACATTCTCCTGCTTAGCAAGTGTTACGGTACTTCCGTGTCGTCATGAGTGCCTTCTATACGCTAAAATAAGTTTTCGCTGACAACTGTAAATAATTTAACAAACACCACCAATTTTTACCACATCGTCGCCATCCACGTTCTTCATTTCCTATAACTCTTTTGTAAGGTTTTAATGTATAACCATCGCATGTTAAATGTATATCAGCACGTGTACTAAAAACAGACTTCGAAACGCGACTTTCTGCCTCATATTTCGCTTCGACGAATAACTCGTTAACTAAGCACCGTGTGAATCAGCATTAATGTTAGCGAGATGCTGTCGTTCACAGTACATTCTTATGGCCAGGAACATTACCCCCGCTGACACATACCTATGGCGAGGCCTTCCTTCTACCTGTATAAGAACTTGCCTAGTTAGTGTGTGGGATTAATTTACCATTTCATACTTCCTCCTATTGACCATTTTGAGTTTCCCTTCTGGGATCGTTCCCTGCAAGTTATTCCCATTTTGCAGAATCTTCCTTTATAAAACTTTGAACATAGCTGCTAAGGTTCAGTGACCGTGTCAGAATTATATTAGAAACAAATAAGCCCTCGGCCACAAATATTAGGTCAAAATTTTGACTTAATATTTGTGACCGAGGGCTTATTTGTTCTAATATCTTCCTTAATGATTTATTGTAGTTAGACGATTTATTAGTACAAGGGGCGTTCAATACGCAATCATATTATTCCCCACTCTTTTGGCTGCAAAACACTAGTTTTCAAAGTATTCTTCGTTCAGTGCCGCAGCCTTACGACACCTTACTGGGAAGGCCTGTATGCCCAGATGGTACCAATCTACTTGTCGACGCCGAGCCAACGTCTTGCTGAATCAGTAACCTCCCAGTTATCCAAGTACTGCTTCCCGAGGAGTGCATCCTTCACTGGGCCAAACACATGGAAAGCAGAAGATGTGAAGTCCAGGCTGTGGAGTGGATGACGAAAAAAAGTCAAATGAAATTTTGTGAGCTCCTCTTGGGTGCACAGATTCTGTGAGGTGTTGCGTTGTCATGGAGAAGTTCGTTTGCATTTTTATGGTTACGAACAGGCTGAAGCCATTTCTAAAATTTCCTTAGCGTAGCATATCACACTTCAGAATTTATCTTTGCACCATGGTGGTGGTTCGAAAATGGTTTAGCCGCGCGGGATTAGCCAAGCGGTCTCAGGCGCTGCAGTCATGGATTGTGCGGCTGGTCCCGGCGGAGGTTCGAGTCCTCCCTCGGGCATGGGTGCGTGAGTTTGTCCTTAGGATAATTTAGGTTAAATAGTGTGTAAGCTTAGGGACTGACGACCTTAGCAGTTAAGTCCCATAAGATTTCACACACATTTGAATATTTTTTTAAAATGGTTCAAATGGCTCTGAGCACTACGGGACTTAACATCTGAGGTCATCAGTCACCTAGCGCTTAGAAATACTTAAACCTAACTAACCTAAGGACATCACACACATCCATGCCCTAGGCAGGATTCGAACCTGCGACCGTAGCGGTCGTGCGGTTCCAGACCGAAGCGCCTTGAACCGCTCGGCCACACCGGCCGGCCATGGTAGTGAAAATTAAGAAAAATAAACTCTTCCGGATGACAGTGATGCTTTAAACTTTTTCTTCGCTGGTGAGGGGGTGTGGCGTCCCTCAATGGAGTGCCATTTTGTTTCAGCGCCCGTGGCAGTATTCAACAAAATTTTTCATGAGCAGCCTCGTAACATGCCAGAAACTCCGCACAGATGGTCCTTCGTTGCTCTTGATCGCCTTATGTTGAACCATGAGGTACCCAGCCGACGCACCCACTTTGAGTACTCTAATGTGTCAGCACTACTAACAGAGACGTCCACTGGTGCAGCGAGGTGTTTGATTGCCATACGTCTACCACCTTGGTGAGAGTGTGCGCACGTTCCAACATAGCAGGAGTCACAGCTATGTGCGGCCGGTCGGCAGGCGGAATATCGGGCGTGTATGCGCAACCTTGTTGCAATGATGACGACGCTTCGTTGAACGACTCACCGTTTTGTTCGCTGCCAGGTGTCCATAGACATTCTACAAGCGCCTACGAGTATCTGTGATACTCTGGTTTCCCGCCAAAAGCAACTCAATCACAGCCTTCTGCTTTTAACGCACTCCCGTTACAGACGCCTTTTTGAAGGCTACGTATAGCGTTGCCACTTATCGAATCTACATGAAACTATAGGGGCTAAGACGAGAATATTCCATTATATCTCACTGAGCCATGCTGGCCTCGGCTTATGCGTTGGTTTAAACCTTGACTGTTACTCTGCGTTTGGTTTCCCGTGGTTAATGCGGTTATGCTGTGATTCTTCCTCTTTCTACGTGTGGCAGCAGCGGTGTGTATCGATATTCGCACCTTGTACTATCTTTGGTCTGGTGCTTATAGTTTCCGGCTAGCCGGTGTGCGGCAGTCGGTCGGTTGGTGTGGATCAGCAGGAAATATCCTTGCAGCGCAGTAGTCCGGGCCCGCTGGCGGTCTCTACGCAGTGTCGGAGTGTGTGGGATCTGTTCCGATTGCTAAGGGGTTCGTGGCTCACCGACCCAGGACATCAAAGTTGATTGGTGATTTATTTATCGAAGCCAGACTGTTAACACTGTGCCGTTGGTTTTCATGGTTTGCTGTTGGGGGGGGGGGGGGAGGTATTCCCGTGAGCAACAGCGAGTGTTCGAGTTGGCGGAAGTTTGGCCAACATCCGGTGGAGTTTAACTATATTTACCTGCACTGGCCGCTGACGTGAAATTCAGGCAGTGTCCTTTCCTCACAGTGTTGTCGCTGTCCAACTCGTGTGTGTAGTTTTGACAGCTTATGTATACTTGGTTGTGGCCGGCTACGCCTGCTACGTTTTGGCTTTGGAGTTCTTTGTGCACTGGTCGGGTGGAAGAAAAATGGTTCAAATGGCTCTGAGCACTATGGGACTTAACTGCTGAGGTCATCAGTCCCCTAAAATTTAGAACTACTTAAACATAACTAACCTAAGGACATCACACACATCCATGCCCGAGGCAGGATTCGAACCTGCGACCGCAGCGCCTAGAACCGTTCGGCCTCCCTGGCCGGCGGTCGGCGGTCGGGTGGAAAGCAAATCGTCTTGTTGGTGGGTCCGTTGACTGTCTCTTGGTTGGGTTGCCGGCGGATCGGATATAGTAGGGCCGACTACCTGTCTCCCCTAAGCGAACGTTAATATGTCAAGTGCAGACCGACCCCCGGATACTTCTGAGCGCCGCTGGCTGTACTGCCTTTTCTTATTGGTGTTTGATTGTGTATTTTAATGGCCTACAGCCGATGGTTTGAATTTGTATGCTTTTAGTTTGGTTTTAAATAATGTGCCTTCAGTCACTTTAAAATTTAAATTCCTTACTTGTTAAATCTTAGATTGTTTGGGTCTTCAGCCTGTGTAAAATATCGTTTAAAGATGAAGGCCAAAAGCTTTATCTTTTGGCCTTCTGCCTACTGAAAATTACTTTAGTTGTTTTAAGTAACCGGCCTTCAGCCGTTTTTGAATTAAAGTTCTTGTCTTTCAAGTATCAGACAGTGAGGGGCCTTCAGCCTAATTGAAGATAAGGCCTTCTGCCTTGTGTTTTTTTTTAAATTAATTTTTCTGCAGTCTTAAATCATGGGCCTTCAGCCGTCTTTAAATTAAACCTGTTAGCCTTCCAAGTGTTAGATTTGTTGGACCTTCAGCCAAGTTATAGAACTTACTTGCATGCCGGCCGCGGTGGCCGTGCGGTTCTGGCGCTGCAGTCCGGAACCGCGGGACTGCTACGGTCGCAGGTTCGAATCCTGCCTCGGGCGTGGATGTGTGTGCTGTCCTTAGGTTAGTTAGGTTTAAGTAGTTCTAAGTTCTAGGGGACTGATGACCTAAGATGTTAAGTCCCATAGTGCTCAGAGCCATTTGAACCATTTTTATTTGCATGAGGCCTTCTGCTTTCTAAATATTCTGTTTTGAGTCTGTATTGCTGTATTGTTTGGACAACTAAATAAAGTTATATATGTTTGAGTGTAACTGACAGCCTCCTTTTGGTCCCTTTCCACAATTCCAAGTACCTGTTCTATCCTGCGGACTTAAGCAGGGCGTTTCACTCACAACAAATTCCACATTTTTTCAACAGAAATCGGCCAAGAAAAAAAAAAGTGTTAGGTTACTTATTGAGCTCTCTCGTATATTTAAGTATTTTATTGTTCTTGTTAATAAAATCTTAGACATATCCGGCCTATTGAAAATGGAGGCGACGGCAAATTATATTGGAGAGTCTAACAATCCTACCACAACGAAGGTCAAAAATTAATTATGATTGTAGTCTTGCTCACGCTGCAAAATATTGCATTTTCGGGCAACAACAAAGCTATATTATGTGGCAGATGTCATTCGAGCACAGTTAATAAAGTCATTTCTGGAAATAATGGAGAAACTAGGCACTCATCTTTTCGTGTTTCCCACGCTGCTCTCGTTGTGAACTCATGGCTCAATCGTCGAAAATCTAGGTAGTGATGGTTCCAAGCTCGGATGCAAAGAGGCCTAGGTGTTATTCTGCGATATTCAAAAGTTTTATAGATGTGTTTCATAAACCATTCTTGAAGATTAAACTTTTGTAAGTTAGGACAATGGTGATGTAAAAAAGTAATTAACACTCCGAATTTAAGTTACACTTCTTTTTTATTACTTTTGTTGCAATATCACGTAACTCGTTCCAAAACATCACTTCACAATACAAAACATACTTAAAAATATCTTCCTCACTGTTAAAGTTCACATTTCATAAACTGACTACAATTTGCGTCTTTTTAACATGACGACCAAATCTCGACTCTCTAATAACCGCTTACGCGCCCAAAAATGAGAGTTACAAGTACGTCAAAGGTCATAGTGACAAAAGAAAGAATACACATAAGAATAATATCATTGCAATATATACATATAGTCGTATCGAAGTACCTCTACATTAATGAAATCAAATCTGAATGTTGTCACAGAAATATGTTAACTATTTTACAGAAACACAGTGGAATATTGCTGGTATCGAGAGGTTGAGGTGAGGTGCCGTAATGGTTACGTAATTCAGGCACCATTACAACAGGAAGGGGAAGGAGATTGTGAGACACGGTAACAAATTGTGGCTCTGTCCCAAAACCGAAACGTGAACCTGCGTCTGTCCGCCGTTAGTTCCTCCTCCGCCTTTGGCGATTCAGTCCTCAGCCAGAGGACAGCAGAGAGCTGAGGGATCCTACTTACTGGACTCCCTGCGCAGAGTAAAGAAACAAGGGCGGAGAAACAAGACGCGATGCGACGCCCGAGAAAGGCCGGCGCTACGACCATTACGAGTCACCTTACCGCTGCGGCTAATGAAATTCCTGGCCTGGCCAGGGCTCGCACGCTGCGCCCTGCCGTGCCGTGCTGTAGCCTAACGTAATGTAACGAGACCCTCGTTAGGACGGCGTGGTGGGCTGGCGGCGGGGTGGAAGCAGTCGGCTGCTCCCCCTCAAAAGGTATCGTCTCTCAGTAGCCAGGACACCCTTCACAAAAGTCACTCTCTCACTTCTCTGCCGGGATGGTCAACTATTGTGCAGTGTACCTTGGACGACAAAGATACAAATTATAGTGTTAAATAACTTTCCCCGTAAGGTCATTAAAGAAGAAATACGCGCCGAATATTTTTCTAATATAATGTATTTTGAATTTTTGTGGCTAAATACACTGACGGAAAAAAGATCTCAACACCGGGAAATAATTAACGTAGGATCTATAGTAAAGTAATTTCTGGAATACACTTGTCTACGTAACATATTTCAGTAAAATCTTCTACATGGTTGCGCGTTCAGAGACCGCGAATAGTTACAATTGAAAGAAAATCAGCCCTCGGTCACTATTTTTGACAAATTATCCTAATTTCGACACTGCTAGGAGTGAATTTAAATCAAATAATGGTCTATATTCTGTAACATGGTCACAGAATTACGACTAAAATGGTATGGTAGAGTACAAGTACGGAATCGTCGTGAAAGACTGGCAGTACTTATATGTCATTTATAAAATAATAAATATGCCGAAAGGGCATTAGTCACAAAGATATATAAGATAAAGAAAACTGTGATGACGAGCCACTAATGGCTGCTCGTTACTTGCGTGGTGCAGGTTGCAGGCTAGGGTTCCATGCTTGTTGAATTTGGTCGGCTAATACAGGGGCGCTTAATGTGAGTTGTGGATGACGATGGAATTGTCGTCCGATAACGTCAATTTGTACTCGATTGGAGCAGTCTAACGCATCATGTCGACACTCTCTAGACAAACTGAGCTACGACAGCGTTATGTGGACGAGCGTGTAACCTGCCAACAAATAAAATTATATATAATTATATAATTCACAGTCAGTGTAACCACCCAACAGTTCATTATTCCGTAACCTTGCAATAATAACGTGACTACTCTACCAATAAAAAATCTGACTCATATACAACCTTTCAATAATTGACTCACTGTGAATCTAAACTGGTAAATTTGAACGTCAGCAGTGCTGCGTCATGGCCCTGAAAGATCATATACTGACTAAATTGAAAATTCGTACCTCAGTAAGTTCGCCGGATAACACGTATATATCTGCTCCTATAAGAAATTTTTCTGGCACAGCCCAGTGCAGTGCTAGCCGACAGATTTGTCATATATAAAAAGAAACAACTGATTTTTCTTTACAATAACTGGGATGACCATGGATTGGATAAATTAGTAAATTCTTTAGATTGAGATGAATGATTGACAAAAGTTAATTTTTATAAGAAATATTATTATTAAGAGATCTTTTTAAAAACGTTTACTTGGGACTTCATATAACAATAGTATATATGTGCGAGAATGCTTTTACCTTATACTACATCGCTCAGACACCGCCATCGCTCCCCACGACCGGCCCAGCCAACTCCATACACCGTGTAGGGAAGCAGCCTACTCACGCTGTAGTAAATTCACATCAGTTTCCATTGTGTGCCAGCCAGTCTGCTGTAACTAGCTCTGACGTCATAAATGTTGCGCAATACTTTAAAAATCAAGCAAAGAACCTAAAACTTTTCTGGCATGTCAGAAATAATACTAAATTAGTGTGTGTTGAATATCAGTTCGATAACTTAAGCCATTTCCGAAATTTGGACGTTTTTCTGTAAAAATCATTGGCGCAACAGAAAAGAGCTAGAGACTTCAAAATTTATATTTAGATTCATCTTTCATAATGATTTAATAAAAACATTACTTTGGATTTCACAAATTAAGATTTTAGTGGTAATTCATGATTTTCTGGTTTTCGTCTCAAAACTGAAGGAAGCAAGATAGATTAAGTAGGCTAATAAATAAGGCTAGGATGTTTAGATTTAAATAGGTTGGAGGTCCGCTATGACTATGAAGATGTGAAAAGTTTCTTTTGAATACCTATAAAACTATAGCGATAGCGGATCTCAAAAGGGCCAGTTCAGAGCTGATCTACTGCGTGCAGGGCAATTAAATTAATTCTCTCGCCCAAAATATTTAAGGTAGCCACGTCAAAATTTTATTATCAATACTTACCTGCGTGCTGAATGCACAGTTAAATTAAGAGCTTCATCGGCCGTCAGCAAAAGAAGCTATAATTTATTATGTAACTTGAAGTGGTGCGTTACTAGCCCAGCGGCTAGTCGGGAGAGCCGATTTGATCAGGCGTTCCCTTAGCCGTCCGCACCGTGGCTTTATATATAAGAACGCTGCGCGAGGAAGCAAGGCCCCAGTTCTCTCCAGATGCTGAATAACACGCTATCTGTGTCGGGAGCCGCGTCGCGTCAGTATCACTGCTACAAACAGCCTCGGGTGCCGTATTAAGTTACTAGATACGCGGAACCATGAAATCATTTCAAGTGAAGTGTTAATTCTGGGACGATTTTCATTATCTAGCTTCAGTTTGCGTATTGTCGTATTTTCACGTACCGTCGTGGGACAGACATTCTACCAAATATTTAGCGTGGCGTTTGATGAAATATGCTCATCAAATTATGGCGAGCATTCTTTTTAACATTTAATTCGGACATTTATAGTTGCATCAGCGCATTAGACTCTGAACTGCTCTGTTAGTTAGGTTGTAGGGATACTTGTGTTTTTTATTTGTGACTTTGAGAATATACTCAACTATTTTGGAAAATCGTTTTTGATTAGAAATCCTGGACAATCTCCTAATTCCTCAGAGCTATAAGCTGCAGCTATAATATTATTCTCAGATGAAGTGCGCACTAGGAACTCTAATTACAGGCTTCACGTTTTGTTAAATCACTTTCTGGGGGCTAAAAAGTAAATAGAGAGCCAGTGTTGAGAACGGCGAAAGACAGCATTAACAACATTCTAAAAGCCAGAAACTGATTCAACATTCAAGCTTTTATACAGCAAACGATTATTTTTCAATCCAAAAACGCCGCCCCACATATGGTGCATCGGCCGGGAAATAAACTAAGTGAAAGTGATTTTTAACAATTCGGATTCGCGAGTGGAATGCGACATGCAGCTGAGTAATAGAACAGTGAAAGTGTTACGTGTGCATGTGGACGACGCAATTGGATTAACAACGCATCTGGATTCACGGAGCTGGCACTGAGTCTAGCGGTGCTGCCGGCATCGCTAGTAGCCAGTTTCGCTGCACCGCAGTCGTCAGCCGCAGCAGCCGGAGCCGCGCCTGTGGTTACGGGCCACACAAACACACAACAGCCGTCGGAGTGCCGTCTACAGTTCAACGTGCCACGTCGCATCAGTAATCCTGGTACGCCGCGCCGGCAACGCCATACGTCGTGTAGAAGGAACTAAGTTAAGTGAAATGCTGTTAAAAATTTTACTAACCTGCACTAAAAGACTGTCGGCGATGGAACCGCCAAAAGAAACTGAGTTTAAACTTAAATTAGAACCTATGTCTGTTGAGGGAACTGTAAATTCAGACAACGTTTCAAGTATAAACATGCATGAAAGTAGTGATGTTAAGGTGAAATATGAAGTATTGTCTCCTGACAGTAGTGTGCGAAGGGGCAATGATTCAATAATAGAGACCCCTGTAGTAAAGCAGAAAGTAGAAATTGTAAATTTATTGGATGATAGTTTCTCTGATGAATTAAAAATGAAACAACCATCAGAGATGGTAGAGTTTAAACAGGAGAAGTTAGATATGACTAATCAATCAGAAGTTTCATTTAGTTTTGATGATTCTGGTGTTGGAGCTAGTTTTTCGTCACCTGAGTGTGATAAAAAGTCAGCTAGTGAGCAACCCAAAGATGCTGGGGCTGTTGATTTAAATGTTATATTACAAGCAATAGCTGCCAGTAATGCTGAATTAAAGTTTGAAATAAGTGAACAGGTCAAAAGCAGTAATGCTGAATTAAAGTTTGAAATTGTGGCCAGCCAAACCAATTTTAATAAACGATTGGAGGTAATGGACGATACCTTCAAGGCTGGTTGCAATAAGTTGAAAGAGGATCTAGACAGTTTGAATTGTAAAATTGATTACAATCATGAGGATATTAAGAAAAAGGTTGCTCAACAGTTTTCTGAAATGTATAAAACAGTTAAATCCGAAGTTGCTGAGGTTCGCAAAGACTTCCAAATGGAAGATGCGAAGCTGGAGCACAAGTTGACAGAAAAGATCGAGGCGGAATCTGAACTGTGCTCAGATAGATTTAAAGATGTTAATATAAAGGTAAACATATGTCAAGCAGAAGTAAATGCAATCAAAACTGATACTACTCATATTGTGCAAAGAGTAGATAATGTTGAATTGAGAGTAGAAAATATCAGTACTAACATTGCTAACATTGAGAGTTAAGTAGCTTCAGTAACTTCTGGTAATGGTAGTATACAACAAGTTGTAGCTGCAAACGCCGCTTTTATCGGGTGTCGGCAGTTCTTGCGGTTCGATCCAGACAAAAATATCCATCCGCTAGATTTCTGGAACGATTTTGAAGATGTGATTCCACCAACTTGGTCTGAACGAGAGAAAATCTCATTTATTAGAAGCCATTTAGCAGGTGACGCCATGCGTTGGTCAGCTGATGTTATGTTAAAGTGTAAAACATTAGCGGAATTTAAAACAGCTTTTATTAATGAGTATTGGTCTAGCAATAAGCAAAATGAAGTGTTGAGAGAATTTTGGAGTGGAAAACGCTTCAATGCAGGCAAGGAATCAATTAAAGAGTTTGCTAGGTCATGGATCTCACGTTTGTCACATTTGGCGGAAAAGCTAAAACCGGAAATGATTATACTAGGTCTTGAAGCCAAACTGCCATGGTATTGGCAAACTAGAATTATATCTGCCCCTAGAGATGATCTGGATCGTTTCATTGAATATCTGGAACGTGTAGAACGTGTTGCTGCCAATGAGGAGCAAGCACGTAATAACAGAAATGCCAATAACAATGATAGTAATTTTAGGAACGAGCAAAATGGCAATGTAAACATCAGAACAGTAGGTGTTCGCCATCCTAAGAGAGGTAGGAATTGGGGAAATAATTATCAGAACCAACAATGGCATCCAAATGACAGTAATGTTGTTCCAAACAGAATTATGCAGGTAAACAACAGCGCGGAAAGCAATGCTATGCCAGCTAACTATAATGAAACTAAAGGAAACAGCAGTAGGCCGAGGCAGGAAAACTAGTTCCCGTCTATGAGGACACTGGCGCTCACCAGGCGGTTACTTTTCCTAAGCCAGTAGTTAAGGGAATTGGTAAGACAGATCAGAATACTCAAACTGAACATGTGGATGAAGAGTCGGTAGCACCTAAGGATACAACAGAAATATTAGATCACTCACAATATTTGACAGATACCGTGTTAGAGACGCTTTCTAAGTGGGAAGAGAAAGAGAAGGCGCAGCTATGTAACGATAGGGAAGAGCTACAAAATATTGAATTGTCAGGTGAAGAAGCAGAAGAAATTCATGCTTATATTTACGATGAAGATGATGTGCTCTTATCTAAAGTGCCTGTGCAGGATGTTGATAATGTACTAATAGATTTAGGACTGGAGGTAAGTGAGAATGTAGAGGGTAGGCTGTTGGGGGTCGATGAACCCGGTAGTTGTGACCAGTTGTCACTTGAGAAGGAAACAGACGATAATGGTGAAAGTGGTTTAGCTGTAACTAATGTTATGCCCGGTCTGGAGGCGCAGAATCGCTCAGACTACAGTAATTTGGGTTATGTTCAGCAAACTAAATGTAATGAAGTCGTGCGGTGTTTCGATTTAAAATTAATAGACCGACTGGAAAAGGCAGCTGAAAATGTAATTCAGGAAACCCCTACACACTGTGACCTAAATGTAATGAAGACAGATGTTGATCACTTTAGTTGGAGAAAAATCCAAAAGGAGCTATTAGATGAATTTGAGGATCCACATGTACAACCTAGAATAAGCCACCCTATAATAATAGTGAATATGTTGGGTATCAATGTCCGTTGTCTCTTTGACAGTGGAAGTGAGGTGAGTGCGATATCTCAGTCCTTCTTTGATGCGTTACCTGGTAAAGACAAGCTTACAGTAATGAGGGTATCAGGACTAAGAATAATTGGTGCTACTGGCAAGGTGTCAAAAACAGTAAAGCAAGAAGCTTTGCTGCCCTTTAACATAAATGGTAATTTAATTGATCATCCATGTTTAATTGTAAACAATCTCAGTATTGAGGTTTTAATTGGCATAGATTTCTTGTCAAAATATCAGAGTGTTGTTGACTTTGAAAGAAGCCAGTTAAAAATGGTCTTGCCAATAACCGGAGTAATTATAGTACCTTTTAGTGATAAACATGAAGTAACTGATGATGAAACTTGGGAGTTGCCTATACGAGTTCTGAAAAATAGGAGGTACTGGGACGAGGATGTTAATCTTAGTACAAGTAAGCTAAACACAGAAGAACAAGAAGCAATTATTTTGGACAAAATAGAAGCTGAATTGCAAGAAATCGATAAAATTTCCGCCAATCAGAAGGAAGAACTGATACGGGTTCTAAAAAGGTATCATAAAGTATTCTCAGATCGACGTGGCGTGTTCATAGGCAGCTAATGAATTCTGTAGGGAGGAGGTTGTTCTGTAACCTCTACACAGTGTGGCAGCTGTGCAGTCCCAGCTGTGTGAGATCTTCTTTCCCATTTCAGGTCTCACTCATTCTTCATCTTTCCTATCCACAAAAATTTCGACCTCTTCTTTCCAACACAAAAATTTTCCCTCATGGCTATCAAGCCATGAGTTATGTAACCATTCTATCCACCGATAAGTGAAGAAAAATACCTAATGTGACAAACCTAATAGTGACAAACAATAGAGAAGTATGACGTAATTAAGAAGAAAAATGTATTTGAGTAACAATTATGTATAGAACCCTGGTAATATAGTAAGTACAAAGTGTTGTTTTATTGGAAATGGTCCCACAATAATATTAAAAAAAAGATATACGAATTCATGTACCAGCAGGATCTGAAGTGGTAGTGAAACCTAGTGTATGCATTAGAGCTAACTAATAAATAGTAAGAAAGAGATTGCTTAGTGTTATGAAAAATATGCAGATAATTTGTAAGAATAAACTCACCTTATGTAGCAAGGAATAGCAGTGTAATAGAATTGAGCAGTGTTTGTGGTTGAGACGTGAAGGACACGTCCCTGAAGTATTTATAAAGTTGGAGCTGGCCATTATTTTGGGTGTAGTGTGTGACAGGATACACCTACACGTATTGAGGTTATGAGTTGGAGGAGTGAATGCGACCATAGGTACCCTTATGTTAGATGAGACAGAGCAGCTCATGGTGTCCTATAGGTTTAAGGAAATTAACGTTACGCACGTCTATAATTACTTGATGCACTTTAGTGGCAGGTCTGAGAGAGACTACCTGTGGTTTCAGCGTCCGATCGAGTGGAAATGGATTGCCACGTGAGCAAACTGATCAGCTGCAATACGCTAAGGATATGAAATAAATGTGCTGTCCTATGCCTTAAATTTTAATAGAGTGTGTATTACTTAAGTTCATACACTAGCAAAGTAAATAAGTAACCTAATGGCAGACGTGAAACATTATTTTAGCTCAGCATAAATACACTTCTAAGTAAGTAACTAATTGCAGAGGTGGAACTGACACAGCAGCAGAGGACCAATAAGTGGATTTGGTAGTCAATTAAACGTAGTGTGTTTTGAACACTGAGAACTGTACTCTTACCAAAAGTTACTCACATGTATAAAGAAGCTGAGAAAACAACCACTAATCAAATGTACTCATACTATCTCTAAGAATAAGGTAATCAAAGATGAGTCAGCTAAGTGAATAAAATACAGATTTGTCAGGAATGTACCAAGCATTGGTTCAGTGTTCCGGCCCAGAAATAATAAATTCAGAGTAAATAGGATTTATGATTATATGCCTTGAGCATAAATTTTCTCTAGTACATGACTAAAGGCGTTTTGAGCCATTTGTTTACCGATTTTATGACAATTAAGTAACCATGAAAGCAATATTGAAAAGGTTCTGTTAACTTTGTTCCAGCAAAATATTGAAGGATTAAATGTATATATCCCCATTTCATTGTGACCCACCCCTAGATATTAAGTGAACAGAGTCTGAGGCACTCTTTTTGTTTGTTCTACAGGACAAACCAGGTAATGGCAGCCTGGTAGCTGCGTGAAAGCGTGGAGTGACTTGGACCCAACTCACAGTGACCCCTCCCCTTTCCCCATGTAATTTAGAGAGAACGTGGACGCACACCATAGCAACTTCCCCTCCTCTACCCTTGTGAATGGAAGTGTAGGACGCCAGCCAAAGCGGCTACAACCACGTGTGTAAAAATCATTTGTGAAAATTTTCTTTCAGGTTTAGAAAAGACTGCTAAGAGATAATCATCTGTTTATGTATCATGTTATTTTCTTTGAATTTGTGTATGTAAAAATGTATTTAATGTATTTAATGGATCTAAGATTTTCATAATTTTTCAATTCGTATGTGTTTGTTTGTCTAAGGCAATATGTATGCCAAAACATTTCATTGACTTTGCTTAAAATTTTGAGTAATGACATTGTTTAAAAGGCAGTGAACATGCCCACAATTTAAATAATTAATGTAGGTAATCGGTTTTCTTTAATGTGTCTATATGTTTACATTTCAATTTTGATTTTTCATAGGGAGTTAAACTGTACTCTTGCTTCCCTTTTTGTAATTACATTTTTTTTTCATTCATTAACATTCATAAACAAAAAATTTAAGTAGAGGGTGATGTAGGGAAGCAGCCTACTCACGCTCTGACGTCATAAATGTTGCACAATACTTTAAAAATCAAGCAAAGAACCTAAAACTTTTCTGGCTTGTCAGAAATAATACTAAATTAGTGTGTGTTGAATATCAGTTCGATAACTTAAGCCATTTCCGAAATTTGGACGTTTTTCTGTAAAAATCATTGGCGCAACAGAAAAGAGCTAGAGACTTCAAAATTTATATTTAGATTCATCTTTCATAATGATTTAATAAAAACATTACTTTGGATTTCACAAATTAAGATTTTAGTGGTAATTCATGATTTTCTGGTTTTCGTCTCAAAACTGAAGGAAGCAAGATAGATTAAGTAGGCTAATAAATAAGGCTAGGATGTTTAGATTTAAATAGGTTGGAGGTCCGCTATGACTATGAAGATGTGAAAAGTTTCTTTTGAATACCTATAAAATTATAGCGATAGCGGATCTCAAAAGGGCCAGTTCAGAGCTGATCTACTGCGTGCAGGGCAATTAAATTAATTCTCTCGCCCAAAATATTTAAGGTAGCCACGTCAAAATTTTATTATCAATACTTACCTGCGTGCTGAATGCACAGTTAAATTAAGAGCTTCATCGGCCGTCAGCAAAAGAAGCTATAATTTATTATGTAACTTGAAGTGGTGCGTTACTAGCCCAGCGGCTAGTCGGGAGAGCCGATTTGATCAGGCGTTCCCTTAGCCGTCCGCACCGTGGCTTTATATATAAGAACGCTGTGCGAGGAAGCAAGGCCCCAGTTCTCTCCAGACGCTGAATAACACGCTATCTGTGTCGGGAGCCGCGTCGCGTCGGTATCACTGCTACAAACAGCCTCGGGTGCCGTATTAAGTTACTAGAGATATGCGGAACCATGAAATCATTTCAAGTGAAGTGTTAATTCTGGGACGATTTTCATTATCTAGCTTCAGTTTGCGTATTGTCGTATTTTCACGTGCCGTCGCGGGACAGACATTCTACCAAATATTTAGCGTGGCGTTTGATGAAATATGCTCATCAAATTATGGCGAGCATTCTTTTTAACATTTAATTCGGACATTTATAGTTGCATCAGCGCATTAGACTCTGAACTGCTCTGTTAGTTAGGTTGTAGGGATACTTGTGTTTTTTATTTGTGACTTTGAGAATATACTCAACTATTTTGGAAAATCGTTTTTGATTAGAAATCCTGGACAATCTCCTAATTCCTCAGAGCTATAAGCTGCAGCTATAATATTTGCTCAGATGAAGTGGGCACTAGGAACTCTAATTACAGGCTTCACGTTTTGTTAAATCACTTTCTGGGGGCTAAAAAGTAAATAGAGAGCCAGTGTTGAGAACGGCGAAAGACAGCATTAACAACATTCTAAAAGCCAGAAACTGATTCAACATTCAAGCTTTTATACAGCAAACGATTATTTTTCAATCCAAAAACGCCGCCCCACAACCGGAATGCTAGCTACATCTCACTCCTACTGCTACACAGTTCGTACTGCAGCCAACACTGCTCTCTGGTCTGAGATTCTCTTATAGCTTACATATCGCAAGCAGCGCGTGAGCAATCTATCGAAATTCATCTGCTCGAGTGAGCTAGCGACAAATTCCTTAGTCATGGACCTCTTACAAGCGTTATCCTGTCAGAAAACACCCGCTGGAATGCTGTTCATGAATGGGAGCACAAAGGTAGAATCACCAGAACGACCTACAATTTTGCAGTTACGGTGCGTGGGACAACCACGAGAGTGCACCACACATTATATCTCGAGATACAAGTCGAGTGTGTCCTAGAATGCAGACAGGTGGGACGCAGGCCCTCAACTGGCCTCCTCCAACACACGATCATCTGTGCCACCGAGGTAGAACCGGCTTTCATTGAAAATACGGCCCCCCCGATGAGCTCTCGCTCGATACCAGTGAAGTCGCAAATGGCGGTGGTTCAGTGGAATGCACGCTGCAGGGCATCTGGCTCAGAGCTGTACTTGATGTAACCGATTTGTAACTGTTCGATGTGCCACTGGTGTGTCTATAGCTGCTCGAATTGCTGCTGCGGATGCAGTAGGATGGGCCGCAGCTATACGCCAAATAGGGCGATCTTCCCTATCGGCAGCGGTAAGTGGCCATCCGGAGACCAGTCTTCTTGCGACCGTAACTCGCCGTGACCATCTCTGCCAGCGGACATGTACAGTGACTACATGCAGGCGAAGACGTTCTGCAATCTAGCGAAAGGAACATCGAGCTTCTCATGATCCTATTACACAACCTTATTCAAACTTAAAGGCATTCCTGAGTAACATAAACTCGCTACGTCCAGTCTGAAAGGTAACTAACGCTTGCGACCGTTACAGAACGTATAATTTAAAAAAAAAAACGATTTGCATCCTCACAGTGGCGCTACTAGTGCAGCTCTTATACGAATGGCATGAAAGTTGAACAGGCATAGTCTTGCTGATATAGAATCACGCCTAGCAACTTTCGTTTACCTCGCACAACTCGTTTTTGGTGCAAGGATTTTTTTCCTCTAAGCGTTGTACAGTGTCTTTAATTGTTTGTTGCAGTACTCGATCGTTTCCTATCTTGTGCTATTCATTTCATCTCTTTGCATCACGCGGTTAGTGATAAAGTTTTACCGCCTGGTTTTGCGTATTTTAGCTACTGTGATATGGCGCGGGGATTTCGTTGAGTACGCTGACTGAAGACATGTACGTTGAGCTGTGGCGATCTGGCGCCAGTGTTATTTTGTTCATCTATCTTTGAGATCGATTGTGGTTGAGCTAATCTATCTTTGCTTTTCGCGTGTCTTATCTTCCGGGTTGGTGTGCGAAGCAAGTTGGTTGTTAGCCTTCGAGGGGTAACCCTCGAGATCTAGTGACATTCGCTGGGAGACGAGTGTGAACGGCTTCGAAAGAGCGCGATGACCGTTACATGTTGTGGTGTGAAATTGGTTGGACTTTTTGGTGACATGGGCAGCTTGGAGATACAAGTTCTGTGACTTCTCTGAGAACAAAATTCGAAGTGAAGCCGTGAAGCTGTGGAACCCGCTCCCTCGTATTGTGTATGTGATCTGGATGGAGTAAGTGGTCGTAATTGTGTTTTGTTGATCGACGCACTCAGAGCCATTTAAACTTTATTATTGTGGTGAGACTTTCATAGTCAAACTTAAGATGATGTGAAGGGTTCAGTTGGCCTAGTTAAATGGTGGCCTTTATTTGAAAGTTTTCTCAGAAGTTTTATTAGTGCTTTGTGTCTCTTGCAATCAAATGATTTTATGTTGGCGTTTTCAAAGCCTGCACTTTATTAATACAGTTGTCCATGTGTGAAATACTCAAGGTCAAAGTTGCGATTTGTCAGTATTGTAACGCGTTCCTTTACACGCTTACCCATATATAGAGTCAGAGGTTCTGCCGAGTTTTTCTATGTTTCACAGTTATTGGAATGTCTTTGTCATTCGGGCAGAAACTTTTGATTGTGCCAGCACATTGACGGGGAGTGAAATGTCGTCTGAGGTCTAGGCATGGCAGTGTTTAAGAACCTGGCTACTACCGTGAGTTGTTCACATATCGCCTTCCAAAGTTTAGTGTTTATCTTCCTTCCGCCAAGGGGGGTTGTGGCGGCAGATTATAAATATATGTTGTATGTAACCTGTTCGTACATGAACCTGTTTCCTTGAACATTAGGGACTGGTAAATGGCTAAACCTTAAGCTGCATAGCACCCGCTGAGTTCCTTTTGCAGCTCATTCTAGTAATTTTTTTATTAACACGTCTGAGCACGTGAAAATTTATTTTTAAATATCAAGGTTTCTGCTGTAGCTTTTATTTAAGTGGTTCTATCATGTTCTGTTATTGGATCTTAGCTTGGCACTAGTGTTCAAGTGTCATTAACTCACCCTTTACTGGTAATTCCTTTACTGCATGTATTTTGAACGAAGTACTACACTCATGCTCATAAATTAAGGATAGTGATGATACATGGTGATACAACGCTCCAGTGGGCAGTTTGTGGGTTTAAATCAGCTCGGGGTATGACCATGCGGTGCATTTGACCTGCGGTCGTCGCACGGTGGAGCTGGCAACAGTCCGCATACGCAGAGATATATTGGTGCATGTCAGAGTACGGTGCAGCTGGTAAGTGTGCAGACTTTTTCAGAGGTGCTAATAGTGACTGTGTGTTGAAAATGGCTCAAAGAACACATATTGATTACGTTATGAGGGGTAGAATACTAGGGCGACTGGAGGCTGATCAAACGCAGCGGGTCGTAGCACGGGCCCTCCGTGTGCCACAAAGTGTGATCTCAGGATTAGGGCAACGATTCCAGCAGACAGGAGACGTGTCCAGGCGCTTCAGTACGGGACGTCCACAGCGTGCAACACCACAAGAAGACCGATATCTCACCATCAGTGCCCGCAGACGGCCACGGAGTACTGCAGGTACTCGGGACCTTACCGCAACCACTGGAACAGCTGTCTGCAGACACATAGTCTACAGACGACTAAACAGACATGCTTTATTCGTCCGGAGATGTGCAAGGTGCATTCGACTGACCCCTGGTAACAGGAGAGCCCGTAGAGCCTGGTGTGAAGAACACAGTACATGGCCACTGGAATAGTGGTCCCAGGTTATGTTCACGGACGAGTCCAGGTATAGTCTGAACAGTGATTCTCACCGGTTCTCATCTGGCGTGAACCAGGAACCAGATACGAAACCCTTAATGTCCTTGAAAGGGACATGTATGGAGGTCGTGGTTTGATGGTGTGAGGTGGGATTATGATTGGTGTACGTACACCCCTGCATGTCTTTGACAGAGGAGCTGTAACAGGTCAGGTGTATCGGGACGTCGCTTTGCAACAGTATGTCCGCCTTCTCAGGGGTGCAATGGGTTCTACCTTCCTCCTGATGGATGATAAAGCACGGCCCCAACGAGCTGCCATCGTGGAGGAGTACCTTGAAACAGAAGATATCAGGCGAATGGAGTGGCCTGCCTGTTCCCCATCGAGCACGTTTGGGATGCTCTCTGTCGGCGTATCGCTGCACGTTTTCAAATCCCTACGATACTTCAATATCTCCGACAGGCACTGGTGCAAGAATGGGAAGCTATACCCCAGCAGCTGCTCGACCACCTGATCCAGAGTATTCCAACCCATTGTCCGGCCTGTGTACGTGGGCATGGTGATCATATCCCATATTGATATTGGGGTACATGCGCAGGAAACAGTGGCGTTTTGTAGCACATGTGTTTCGGGACGGTCCTCTCAACTTATCACCAATACCGTGGACTTACAGATCTGTGGCGTGTGTGTTCCCTATGTGCCTACGCTGTTAGCGCCAATTCTGTGTAGTGCCACGTTGTGTGGCAACACATTCTGCAATTATTCTTAATTTATAAGCATGAGTGTATATGGGAGTTCGAATTTCTGAAGTTTGTCAGTAATTCTGTTTCCTTAATAAGGGACTCTTTATTTGAGTACCGAGTACGTTGGGTTTCTAACTGTATTTGCAAAGTGGCTCGTCCACAGGTTGTAATTGTCAAATTCCTTAAAAGGGGTAATGTCAGTAAATTGTCTTAATTATAAATTGTGGCTACCAACCATGATTCCATCCCGCTTCCTCTTTTATGGTATTTAAGATATGGTGTGTAAGTGTGGTACGATTAAGGAAATCCATGTACCATGCATGATTCCAAAGCTCTGATTTCCAGTCATTCATTGTCCAGTGATGTCGTTCACCCTAAGCGTCGCTTAGAACTGACCACAGAAATGTGTGGCTTATGAGGAGCTGCTAGACCTTTCTACCGCATTCTGTTTAACTCCCTACGCACATTCGCTGTGCTGGATGGACTGTTGGTAGCGCTTTGCAACTCGGCCACTGACTTCCTATGAATCGTTACAACCACCCTCTGCATTAGTCCACGGTCCCTGTCAGTACATGAGGTCTGTCAAGTCTGGCCTTAACTGTGGTTCTTCCTCTGTGTTTCCAATTCACAATCACACCACCAGCAGGCGACATGGAGCGTCTTAGAAGTGCTTATAATACCCTGATGGATTTGTTACACCAGTGACATTCAGTGATTCTACACAATTAAAGTCACTGAGATCTCCTAATCGTCCCATTTTGCTGTTACTGCTTTTCTTCTGACAACGCAATATTCCTTGCATTCTTTTAAGCTGTCGCTTGACGCCTCTCATGATATCTAGCGGTCAGTTACGCATAGGTCTGTCGGGATACTTTTGATCGGATAAGGGAAACCAGCAAATAAACAAACGCATTGTTACTTAAGTTCTGATATTTCTTTTTGATAACATAAACCATAGCAATAAAGACACGCAGACGAAAAGCTTAACACAAAACAGGAAAACAGAGACAGCATTTGACTAGTCAAAGGAGGCTTACAAGCTACGTTTATCTTGAACTGTCTCTACAGTTTATTAGACACGCTCTACATCTCCTTCGAGGGCCAAGCTGACTGTCGTATTAGATAGTCCACTAACGTTTCCCTAATTGTGGTTAGGGCATTCTGCGGATCTATTTCTTGATTCAGTTTTTCCGATACTTCTCCATTTTTTTCGATACTTCTCCATTTCGTACATTATGGATGAATTATCCGAATGGAACGGAAATCGGTAAATGTGATGTACATGCACAGACAAACGACTATACCTTCAGAATAACTGGATGATTTAATCAAGAAAGAGAGCTTCACAAACTGAGCAAATCATTAACGCTTTGGTCGACCTCTGGGCCTTATGCAAACAGCTATTCGTGACGTTGATTGATAGAGCTTTGGGTGCCTTTCTAAGGGGTATTGTGCCAAATTTTGCCCGATGACGTTTTAGATCATCAAAATCCCGAGCTGGTTGCGGACCCTGCCTATAATGCTCCAAACCTTTCAATTGGGATGGGTTCCGACGACCTTTCTGGCCAGGGTAGAGTTTGGCAAATATGAAGACAAGCAGTGGAAACTCTCGCCGTGTGCGGACGGATATTTTCTTGCTGAAACGTAAGCCCGAGATGGCTTGCTACGAAGGGCAACAAAATCAGGCGTATAATATCGTCGACGTACCGACGTACTGCAGCTACCACAGGTGATAACCGAAGGGATCCTGGTATGAAATGAAAGGCGACCCCAGACCATAACTCCCGGTTGTCGGGCCGTACGGCGGGCGATAATCAGGTTGGTATCCGACTGCTGTTTGGAGCGTGTCGAGACATATATTCGCTGGACATCGGGACTCAGTTCGAAGCGGGACTCATAACTGAAAACAATTCTACTTAAGTGGATGAGATTCCAGGCAGAAGACGTGTCTGGAGACACTCCAGACAGTGGTCAGTTACCAACCTGACTGCCACGCCTATATGGCCAGACAACAAGGATTGATGGTCTGGGGTGCCATTTCCTATCATAGCGCGATCTGTTCGAGTGTCATCTACGGGGCTTCACATCCAACACCTCCGTCAATCAATATCAAGTACAATAATTGCTTGCATAATGCCCAGAGGTAGACCAACGCATTATTGACTTGCTCAATTTATGAAGCTCTTTCTCTTGACCAGCCAACGGCCTTGTCCCAGTGGCAACACCGGTTCCCGTCAGATCACCGAAGTTAAGCGCTGTCGGGCTGGGCTAGCACTTGGATGGGTGACCATCCGGTCTGCCGAGCGCTGTTGGCAAGTGGGGTGCACTCAGCCCTTGTTAGACAAACTGAGTTGCTACTTGATTGAGAAGTAGCGGCTCGGGTTTCGTAAACTTATATACGGTCAAGAGCGGTGTGCTGACCACACGCCCCTCCATATCCGCATCCAGTGACGCCTTGGTGAGAATAGGGTTATAAATATAAAAAGAAATGGGGATAATGGCACGGCGGCCGGTCAGTACCGTTGGGCCTTCATCGCCTGTTCGGACGGAGTTTTTCTCTTGACTAAACTATCCAATTTCTCTGAAATTATAATCGTTTGTTTGTATGTACACATACAAACTATCCAATTTCTCTGAAATTATAATCGTTTGTTTGCATGTACACATACATCTCCTCTACCAATTTCCGTCCCTTTCGGATAACTCCTTCGTGGTTAATCATTTCTCTTAACGTAGTTCAAACCACAACGGAGGGGTATCTGATGAGATGAAAGACTAACTTGTGGTTTCTTTCTGAAGAAAGGTAGTGACCTTTTCAATAGGTAATGGGCAAGAGTCTGGATAATTGACTGTTGTGGCCTCTTAATATCAGCAAACATTATTTTGCTATTTTGGTACAGAGAACGGCAGAATGCAAGAAGATAGTACAGCTGTGATATTTCCAGAGGGCATGCAGTTCTACTGTGTGGTTTAACCATGACTGCTTCATCTTGCGTAAAATGTTCTGGAGGTCCATGCGGGGACTACTCAGCAGGCTATTTTCAACAGTAAGACAAAATTGTAACTCTATGCGTCGCAACGTGGAATGTTAGCTCCCCCAAGAGAGTTGGGAGAGGGGAACAGGATTTATGGTCAGGTGAGAACGGGGTTATAAATATAAAAAGGAAATGGGGATAATACAGAAGTAAGAAAACGGGAAAATAGGGATATTGGTAAGCTGCTATGAACGGCGTAGTGAAAGCATAACCGTAGCCACGATAGACAGGAAACCAGTGTCCACCGCATTAGTACAAGTTTATAAGCCAACCATCTCAGCAGACGATGAAGAGATTAAAATGTAAACATGAAGCAATAAAAGAAATTATTCAGATGGGTAAGACAGGCGAAAATGTAACTGTAAGGGGGAATCCGATAAAAGGAGTAGGAAAATAAGGAAATATAGGAGAAGAAAGCTGGGGGAGAGAAATAAAAGAAAAACCATCTCGTAGAATTTAATTATTGCTAACAGTTGATTTAATAACCATGTAGGAATGTTGTATGGATGTACGTGGAAAGCTGGAGACAGTGGAAGGATTCAGACTGATTATGTTATAGTAACACAGATATCAAAAAGAGACCTTGAAACCGTTGCGTCCATGGGCAGGTGTATACCCAGGCCGTTTTTTATTGGGTATACACTGCACAGCAGAACTGAATAAACTGTAAAAAGGTAGAACATTAAGGTGATAGGACTAAAATAAACTTAAAATACACAGTATTGTTAATAGTTTCAGAGGGAGTGTAGGCAAAGGTTGGTTGAAACAGGGGGAAAGTATAGAATACAACACCAATATGCAGCTTTGAGAGATGAAATAGTGAAGGTAGCAGCGGACGAATAGGTAAAAAGATAAGATATAGTAGAAACCCGTTGATAATTGAAGCTTTATTGAATCAACTGTTGAAAGTAGGAAAGAAATATAAACATACACTAACTGAAATAGGGAAAAGAGAATACAGCGTCTACAAAACTGGACAAGTGCGAGTACAACTAGCGTCCAGAGGCTTCCGTATAAACTTAATTATGTACACTCCTGGAAATTGAAATAAGAACACCGTGAATTCATTGTCCCAGGAAGGGGAAACTTTATTGACACATTCCTGGGGTCAGATACATCACATGATCACACTGACAGAACCACAGGCACATAGACACAGGCGACAGAGCATGCACAATGTCGGCACTAGTACAGTGTATATCCACCTTTCGCAGCAATGCAGGCTGCTATTCTCCCATGGAGACGATCGTAGAGATGCTGGATGTAGTCCTGTGGAACGGCTTGCCATGCCATTTCCACCTGGCGCCTCAGTTGGACCAGCGTTCGTGCTGGATGTGCAGACCGCGTGAGACGACGCTTCATCCAGTCCCAAACATGCTCAATGGGGGACAGATCCGGAGATCTTGCTGGCCAGGGTAGTTGACTTACACCTTCTAGAGCACGTTGGGTGGCACGGGATACATGCGGACGTGCATTGTCCTGTTGGAACAGCAAGTTCCCTTGCCGGTCTAGGAATGGTAGAACGATGGGTTCGATGACGGTTTGGATGTACCGTGCACT
This sequence comes from Schistocerca nitens, assembly GCF_023898315.1. Taxonomy (NCBI): domain Eukaryota; kingdom Metazoa; phylum Arthropoda; class Insecta; order Orthoptera; family Acrididae; genus Schistocerca; species Schistocerca nitens. The sequence continues at coordinate 276,350,114 of NC_064618.1, read as the reverse complement.
ATTCAGTGTCCCCTCGACGATCACCAGTGGTGTACGGCCAGTGTAGGAGATCGCTCCCCACACCGTGATGCCGGATGTTGGCCCTGTGTGCCTCGGTCGTATGCAGTCCTGATTGTGGCGCTCACCTGCACGGCGCCAAACACGCATACGACCATCATTGGCACCAAGGCAGAAGCGACTCTCATCGCTGAAGACGACACGTCTCCATTCGTTCCTCCATTCACGCCTGTCGCGACACCACTGGAGGCGGGCTGCACGATGTTGGGGCGTGAGCGGAAGACGGCCTAACGGTGTGCGGGACCGTAGCCCAGCTTCATGGAGACGGTTGCGAATGGTCCTCGCCGATACCCCAGGAGCAACAGTGTCCCTAATTTGCTGGGAAGTGGCGGTGCGGTCCCCTACGGCACTGCGTAGGATCCTACGGTCTTGGCGTGCATCCGTGCGTCGCTGCGGTCCGGTCCCAGGTCGACGGGCACGTGCACCTTCCGCCGACCACTGGCGACAACATCGATGTACTGTGGAGACCTCTCGCCCCACGTGTTGAGCAATTCGGCGGTACGTCCACCCGGCCTCCCGCATGCCCACTATACGCCCTCGCTCAAAGTCCGTCAACTGCACATACGGTTCACGTCCACGCTGTCGCGGCATGCTACCAGTGTTAAAGACTGCGATGGAGCTCCGTATGCCACGGCAAACTGGCTGACACTGACGGCGGCGGTGCACAAATGCTGCGCAGCTAGCGCCATTCGACGGCCAACACCGCGGTTCCTGGTGTGTCCGCTGTGCCGTGCGTGTGATCATTGCTTGTACAGCCCTCTCGCAGTGTCCGGAGCAAGTATGGTGGGTCTGACACACCGGTGTCAATGTGTTCTTTTTTCCATTTCCAGGAGTGTATATAAATAGTTGACCTATAGGTTTCGATGAGTGACAAACGACCGTTTCTTTTGTGGGCATTGACTTAAAACCTTAAATTTTTTACGTCGCCGAGGGACCACACACCTCAGTCTCTGAAAAATATTTAAACTTAAATACCTTTAGTCGTTAGTGAGAAAAGGGTCTTAGTATTTGATATAAATATAAAATTCATTTCTTTACCCGTTCCTGAGCAAAAGACGTCTTAATAGATTGAGAGACAGACGGACAAAAAGCGACTCTATAGGGGTCCAATTTTCACCGAATGAGTTGTACTTCCGAGAGAATAAAAGCAACTGTATGAGTACTAAGATATGACGAGAAACTAGCACTAAGCCAAGGAGGAAAGATGAGAGGTGGAAGTAATAAAGAGAACGGTTACGCAAGGAAAATGAACTTTAAGGTAAGTATACAAAGAGAAAAAATAAGAGACCTGATATTGTGAGACCAAAATGAAAACAAGGCTTCTTGATAAGACGATATTCCCTCAGAATCATTGAGATCACCTAAGAGGTGTCGAAGGGGCTGTGTAGCCCTCAGCGATTCGTCATCACAAGACGTGCAATGGTCATTCAGATTTCTCATGCCGAAGTTATTCAGTGATCCTCTGCAGATACATCGATGTCTTTTTGACCCCTTTCTGATATGGACTATCGAGGCATGAATTTATAAGGGGCAGTCGAATAAAAATGAGGCAGATGGAAAAAAGTAAGTAAACTGTTTATTATTTCAAAAGAAATCTCCATACTGTTAATACATTTATCGCACTGTGAGACAATACGGTCAATGCTTTCATGGAGAAACGTTTACAGTTGCCTACGGAAGCATGAGTGCCCTGTAGCGTGCACGTCTTCGAGCGAAAGAAATCGACAGCCACGAAAATGTGGAAATCGCTTGTGGGAGAGTTCGGGTTTGTATGGGGGATATGTAAGGGCTTCCCAGCGATACTTATGAACCACCTTGGCAGCGGAAATGGAAATGTCGTGTGGCTAGGGCCTCCCGTCGGGTAGACCGTTCGCCTGGTGCAGGTCTTTCGATTTGACGCCACTTAGGCGACCTGCGCGTCGATGGGGATGAAATGATGATGATTAGGACAACACAACACCCAGTCCCTGAGCGGAGAAAATTTCCGACCCAGCCGGGAATCGAACCCGGGCCCTTAGGATTGACAGTCTGTCACGCTGACCACTTAGCTACCGGGGGGGGGGGGGGGGGGGGGACACCTTGGCAACATGTGGTCGGGCATTATCCTGCAACAGAACGATTCTGTCCGTCTACATTCCTGGGCGTTTGGACTTGATGGCGCGCTTCAGTTTTTGCAAAGTGTCCACGTACTGCTGTGATAATAATTGTTGCACTGTGTTCCAGAAATTCAATGAGCAGCTATTTACTTCATTGTGAAGTATGTATTGTGGCATAGCCGCCTGAATGATAACCATGGAAGACAACTAAAAGAAGCCATTATGGATCCAACCTACAGGAACTGAATGCACCTCAGAATCCACCAACCTGCAACGGGAGGGTCAGATACTGACGTCACTTTAGCATATGCGGCACCGGCGAGCCACGTGAAAGGCTGGAAGGTTGAGAGTGGAACGATATCGAGTGATCCCAGTGTCATTCATTATATATTCACTGAAAGGGAAATACAAGACGTCACGGTAAACGAGCGAATACGGCCCAAATACAATATCAAGGACGCTAACTGGGAATAACTAAGACGGGTGTTATAGTGTCTGGGAACTCCATGGCTGGGCGATAATGTTAATGTTAAAGTGCAAGAACTGACAGTGACTATACAAAGAGCAATGGAGGCATCGATACCTGTCAGAACACGTCACTCTAAGGGAGTACCTTGTATCTGGACCGAGGCGCTGTCCAGTCACGCGTCGCTAATTTCAACGTATCCATCCTTCGTGGCGGGTAATAAAATGATGATGTTTGGTTTGTGGGGCGGTCAACTGCGCGATCATCAGCGCCAGTACAAAGTCCCAATTTTTGCAGACTCCAATTTTTACACAATCCAGTGTAGCCACTGTCACCAATGATGATGATGATGCAATCATGAGGACAACACAAACATCCAGTCCCCGGGCAGGGACAATAATAAAATGAGGAAAAAGTATCTAATACACGAGTGAAGGTTCGCCTTGGGAAGGACACGTCAAACTGACTTCCATGTGAAAAGTCATAACAAGTATTAATTGAGACTTTATAGAAAAGAACATGCATGTTCGACTTTTAAGAATGCAGTATTTAAACGATATGACGCAATAAGCTATCAATCGTTCTGTCTTCAAAGAAATTTCCTGGCACATTCCTCTGCAACATAAAACTCATACAATAAAAGTAACATGTCATTACTAAAAGGTTTCTACAATGAATGCAGACACATTTACTTTCAATATACCTATTATTATTCAATAAATTAGATAAATTACAAAGCTCAATCACGCGTACTTCCCAGAGTTACAAGATGAGCGAGACCTCGCTTCCTAATCTTTTGCTTTTAAAAGAAAGTGAATGAGATTTACAGATTTTCATTAACATTTCTTGAAGACACTTTCTTTGAATGGAAAAAAATATTAGTTTTGCAGTCTTTGACGCTATATACGTGTATTATCTCATTGTTCTCTACCAGACTAATTATTTCATAGTAAGGATTAAAAAGTAATTCCCTCTTTTCCCACTCCCTGCCATACAAATAAGGAGCTTTTACTTTTGAAAAGTTGTGAAACTTACAACTTCCGATTTTAGCTGAACTATCTTAGTTATACTGCACCCGCTCACACACACACACACACACACACACACACACACACACACACACACAGAAGCACACAAACACACACACACACACACACACACACACACACAGAGGCACACACATACACACACAGACAGACAGACAGAGAGAAAGAGAGATAGAGTATAACGCCCACGCCCCTGTCCATCGCATGACTGGCACCAGGGCAGCGGCAATTTACGTTGCGATTAAATACACGCGTACTAAAATCACCAGTGCAGACTTGTTAAAAAAATTTTAAAAAAACATGGAGACGCGATTTGTGCGAAATTTAGCTCTTCTTCGAAGGAGACTTGATTGAATGCCACGTATTTGAGGGTTGGGGACCATGAGAAATTGTGCCCGTACACAGCTAAACAGTCTCTACCATAAGTGTGATAAATGTTTCGGATTTTCGTCTTCAAAATGTTAGCTCAGTAACTTTCTTATGGACTTTTGCTTGTTTCAGTCAACGTTATTCCGACATATCAACTTGGCACTAAGATGTTTAACTTTAGTTCGAAGTTTATAATCATTTGGGGTCCAATTAATTTAAAAAAAAGAGACTTTTTTACGCGTTACAATTCCCTGTTAGATTCAACCCCCAAAATGTTAAACAACCATAACGCGACAGCTTTAAAAATGCCAACGAACGTGTATTGTTAAGAGACTGAGTCTTTAAATTCTATTTAATAACTTATGATAATATTCTGCAGCGTGAGAAATGTTCCAATACAACCTTCAGGCCGGCCGGAGTGGCCATGCGGTTCTAGGCGCTGCAGTCTGGAACCGAGCGACCGCTCCGGTCGCAGGTTCGAATCCTGCCTCGAGCATGGATGTGTGTGATGTCTTTAGGTTAGTTAGGTTTAATTAGTTCTAAGTTCTAGGTGACTGATGACCTCAGAAGTTAAGTAGCATAGTGCTCAGAGCCATTTGAACCATTTGAACAACCTTCAGGCGAAAACAACTATAGTTTCTGAAATGTTTAGAAGTCCGATATTATCTGACTTTTTCCTCCGAGAAAGAAAATATAGTTGAGTTCAAATCCCACTGCAAGAATATTCTGTGACAAATGGATCAGAGAAAAGTGTTTACTGCACTACCAGCAGTGGTTAGGGCACTCTTTTGTCGGCAGTACGGGGCTCGTGCTGGTTTATGGTGGTCGCCAGGTGGCGCGTGACTCACTCGGCAGCCAGCACGTCCCGCGCCGCTACCCAGCCCATCAGACTCCGGCCGTGTATTGTGGGCCGCTAATAGAGTCCTGCGGTAACACAAAACCCAACCACTGGCTGCAAGACACGCCGCCCGCCAATAAATCTGCCCATACAGCGCGCTAATAGCTTCGCCCGCAGCGGCCGCCCGCGGCCTGCGGTAAACGCCTGTTTGCGCGACCGGCCGTGGCCCACGACGTCAATTTGTGGCGGAAAATTCCGTGCAAGACAACTGACATAACGCCTGATCCAGCTTCAGCGGAATTAAATATTTGAGAAAGCTGAAACTATGGGCAGTGTCCTAGAACCTATTAAACGAGGTCTGTGAGAAAAGTAATTTTTTTCTCCCAAAGGTTTCATTCGCCATCTATGAGGCGCCGGATACATTGTTTTCAGTCTTGGTAGGAGGGCTAAAAGGCTGCAGCTTGTAGGATCTTGAACATGTCGATCATATTCTTTTAAATGTTTTCCAGAGTCCGGAAATGAAGTCCTCTTAAAACATTTTTCAGTTTCGGGAGCAGAAAAAATCAGAAGCACTCAGACCAGGTGAATAGGACTGGGGGGGGGGGGGGGGGAATGAAACAACAGGAATATCTTTAGAGGTAAAAAGTTCCGTGATGCAAGCGGCTGTGTAACATGGGATGTTGTCATGATGCAGGAGCCACTTGTCTGCAATGTCCGGCCTCATTCGATTCACCCTTTTCCTGAGTGTTTCAAGTATATCTTGTAAATTTGACAAGTCAACCATCGTCATTATTGTTAAACGTCGGTCTGATCTCATAAGTTAGTGCACACGTTCGACGTTTTCGTTGGTTTTTGAAGTAGAAAATCTGCCTGAGCGAGTTTTATGTTCAACGTGTTCTCAGCCTTCCAAAAATTATTTGTGCCAGCGAAAAACTTATGCTCTTGATATGCAATGTTCCCCATAGGCCTGTTTCAACTTCTCAAAAGCCACACTCGTGGATACCCCACGCTTAGCACAAAACTTGATTGAATAACGTTGCTCTAAGTTCCGCTGTTCCATTACCTTAACACACACCAAAAACTGTACTTCACTGAGGGCGCTCTAAAAATAAATCACACGCTGGCTGCGTGGATCTGAAACTCGACAGATCATCTGGAAGGGATACACACAACCTGTCTACACAAGAACAGCACAGCGTTGTCATATCGCAAGTACTGCTGTTACTCTCATTACTTTTCTCATACACCTCGTATTATGTGAGTAACTTTAGGGAACCACATTCAGAGTATATCCACTCACAGACGTGATAACGCTAGGTGAGGTACTTCGGACGCCACACATGAATCTAAGGCTTTAAGATAAAACGGCGAAACGGTTATTTTTGTGAACGGCAATGGACAACGTTCACCCAGAAATAAATTAAAACCATTTCCAATCACCATGTTTCGACCAACGTTTCCGGGAGCGTTCCCTTGTTTATAAGGCAATTACCGGAGCCATCAATCCCTTACCCCTGCCCCCCCCCCCCCCCAACTTACCTCAGATCCCATTTATTTCCAACTGTGACATCCGTCTGCTGATTTTCTGGAAAGAACCGACCCTGTATAATGTACTGGAATTCCAACAGAAGAGATAAATAAATGCAAAAAATCAGCAATTTCCTACACCCTTCTGCGCAATTGCAGTCATCGGGTTTAATCCTTTATTAACTCTCTTGAACCTGCAGCAAATTTTGTTGATGAGAATGCAAGCTGTATTCACAAACTGTTCGCATTTTTTGTTTTATGATCGACATCGACTCACCTAGAAAGTCCCGGATGCTTACTGTTGGGCAATGTTAAGCACCCAAAAGAACTTCTATTCCAATATCATACTGTTTATTTGTACACAGAGGAGAAATTGTTCTTCAGGATGTGCCTCAAGAAATTTGCGAAACACGGAATATAGTCGTAACAGCCTTCTCATCAAAAGAAATAGTGAGCTAATGTATATTCCTAGAGGTCCAGAAAACATTTGACATATTTGCACTCTGTAGCTCAGTGGAAAAGTACGAGCTAACGGAATATGGAAGAGATTCTTGACTTTCCAAACAGATGGAGCTAAACACGTCGTTCATAATGGACTGCAATTATCAAATGTAAGACTATCTTTGAGGGCGTTATGGTACCGTTAATTCTGTATATGAGGCATTCAAGGATTGATATATGGGGCGAATAAAATAAAAATGGCCTGGATAATATTACATGCCCCTTAACATAGGCAACACGACATATAAATTCTTCCCCCGTGGCTGATCATGTACATTGGGTTGCATTCCTGAAATACTTTCTGTTTCAGATTTATTTGTTTTCCACCATATATACACTTTTTGAATATAGGATTACCTACCGACAAGTTATAAGAGGTAGTGGCATAAATCAATATAAGGAAGAATCTAATAAACATGGGTTCTAAAATGCATACCTTAAAAAGCTATCTTCTATAATCTAGAACGAATTTCTATAGTGTGATCTTTAATTTCCATATTTTGGAAGAAGGTAGTATAGGCCAAAACACGAAAAAATGTCCACATGGGCAATGAAATACGTACTGTAAGTGATATGAGCACTTATCCGGAAGAGGAGATGTGTTTGACAGTAGTTTCTTGTCTTGGTCGTTGCTACCACTTCTGAAGGTTCGTCAGTGACTTCTGGTTTACCAGTGTAAATCATGCAAGATGGCCATCGTGTTGGTTATATAGTTTTATGAGTACTCCTGCTCTCTCACTTAATATTACTTGATTTTGTATTTCTGTTTATCCATCCCCCCTGTCCCTTTTTTGTTGTTTTTGTTTTGGAAGCTTGGTTCCTTTCCTGTTGACAATCCTGTATATGTGGGTGTAGATGATATACCAACATATTCTTTTGTTTATTCATGTTGAAATACACTAATTTAATTCATAAAATCTTCGTAATACAACAGCAACGGTGAGGTTTTTGCGGTTGTTATCTTCTTACTTACCAATGAAAACTCACACCTTTTCAGGTTTTGGATTTGTTCTCTCTTATGTTTCATGTAACACTACATCAGCTCAAATCATCCGAAAGGCCTCAATGGTAAGCGTCTTCAGCAAGATGGGGGAAGCAGGAGAGTTGTACCTAGGATTACTTTTCAGACTTTCGCCTTTAGCAAGCCATGTAACAGAAGTTTAATATATTTTGTTCTTTCATCTCGAAACTACAGCAATCATTTTATGTATCTTGCAGCCTTTTTCCCGAAATTACGAATATTACTCCAGAAAAGTAAGGTTTTATAAACGTGAAAAACTGTTCTTGGTGCAATATGGTTACATACTGAGCAACAAAAATTCTATACTAATTTAAAAGTGCTGCAGTTGAGAAAATCTTGTAAATTCTGTATTTAATAGTGTACATGTTATACTGTTAATCTACTATACAGCCATAATCAATAAGTAAAATCAAATTAGCAAGAAGTATGACGTGCTAATCGAACTGAATCTTCTTATAGAGTTTTTCAAGATCACTTGGGCTGCTAAGAGGTATGTCACTGCCCAAGATCTCAGATACTCATTAGAATGTTTTGCAACCGATTTTAACTAACGTGAATTATGATAAATAACGATAGGTTGGGAAAAGTTACCTAACAAGAAAATGGAATCCATAGTAATCAACTTCCCAACGTTATTAATTCAGGATAACATAGCTGTTAGTGGATGACAGTGATTATGCGATCGTAACAGAAAGAGAACTGAAATTAACCATGAAACTATGTCTGTCCATCTGGTGTTGATTGAGCCTACATGAATTTAAGAAAATATTGGAATCTTCCTAACATTGGCCGGTCCTAACCAGCTGATGCAACTTAATATTTCCACCATAACTTTTAGGTGTTGACGAGTAGACCATGAATGGTGTACGAGGATGAAAACTGAACTGGTCTGCCAATTCTCGCTGCCTCACAAGCAGCGAGGAGCCGCCAAGACAAGAGTTCTGATGTTATCATGTCTTCACCGTGGGGAAAAAAAAAAAAACAAAAAGGCCTTCTGAATTACGACCCTCGTGCCTGCTCTGCGCTGAATTAAAGCCTAAAAATCGCCCACCAATGAGAAAAAGATCACCCATCTGTAGACAGAGAAGTGATTGCTAAGTTATTGTTTTTCTTCCACGAAAAACTGTGTAAAAATCATTCTCTATTTGGCCAGCTTTTCAAGAGAGCTGTTCCGAGAATTTCAGGTCGGTGAGCCCTCACCATTGTCTCGCTTCTGTATTCCACTAATGCACGGTGTTTCCGTGTACGAAAATTCAGAAAACGACTAGACTACTCGTCTTCCACGCTAGCTGCTTTTGAGAGTAGCCACCGCATTTCTTTATTTCTGCGAGAAGAAAAAAAATCTTCCATCCCACCAGATCTTGGTGGGATGAAAAAACACAGAGTCCGAATAGGTGGCTGCTTTCGGGAGAGACAGGCAGACAGAGGTCTGCGCAAACGGGTTCCCATTCAACCTGCCTTCTGAGAGCTCATTGGACAAGCAAGGTACAATGCCCTCAGCAGAAAGCGCTTTGACGGAAGGGCCCAGCTGTTAATCGCCCATTTGTTTGCTGGAGAGAGCCTCCACAGGTCACCGATTTTAGCGTTCTGCTGGAAACGCTTTGCTATGGTAGCGATATCTGCACTTTACACTGAACCCTATAACAAAACAACTTATTTCGTCAAAAGTGGTATCGGTACATTCACTATGACATGTTTTTATTATTAAGGAAAGTCTAACATTCGTAACTTAAGTACGTAATGTTCCCAACACTGTATGAAATGAGAAAGTGTGCCTACTGATGATTGTATAAAGTAATCCTTTTCATATAACGAAATTTAACGATAAACCTTAATCCCTACCTTCATTGAAACTACTTATTAAAAGAATACGAATTGATAGCAGAACGTAATGATGATCATTCTAGTCTCTGTATGTTACTTGTGAACAACCTTTAAAGCCACCAAAACATCAAAGCAGCATTTAATTTCAAATGACACAAAATTTAAGAAAGTTCGTATATCAGAAAATAATTACCTTTCTTTGAAGTTTATATCCCAGAAAGATTTCCTTCAAGCTTGCTAGATTAGGGATTATTCGACAAAAGTACGAATTTTATAAACTGTAAATGTTGTCAGTCCTGAGAGTGGTTTGATGCAGCTCTCCATTCCACTCTATCCTGTGCAAGCTTCTTCATCTCCCAGTACCTACTGCAACCTACATCCTTCTGAATCTGCTTAGTGTATTCATCTATTGGTCTCCCTCTACGATTTTTACCCTCCACGCTGCCCTCCAATACTAAATTGGTGATCCCTTGATGTCTCAGAACATGTCCCACCAACCGATCCCTTCTTCTAGTCAAGTTGTGCCACATACTTCTCCCCAATCCTATTCAATACCTCCTCATTAGTTACGTGATCTACCCACCTAATCTTCAACATTCTTCTGTAGCACCACATTTCAAAAGCTTCTATTCTCTTCTTGTCCAAACTATTTATTGTCCATGTTTCACTTTGGCTACACTCCATACAAATACTTTCAGAAACGACTTCCTGACACTTAAATCTATACTCGATGTTAACACATTTCTCTTCTTCAGAAACGATTTCCTTGCCATTGCCAGTCTACATTTTATATCCTCTCTACTTCGACCATCATCAGTTATTTTGCTCGCCAAATAGCAAAACTCCTTTACTACTTTAAGTGACTCATTTCCTACACTAATTCCCTCAGCATCACCCGACTTAAACGACTACATTCCATTATCCTCGTTTTGCTTTTGTTGATGTTCATCTTATATCCTCCTTTCAAGACACTGTCCAATCCGTTCAACTGCTCTTCCAAGTCCTTTGCTGTCTCTGATAGAATTACAATGTCATCGGCGAACCTCAAAGTTTTTATTTCTTCTCCCTGGATTTTAATACCTACTCCGAATTTTTCTTTTGTTTCCTTTACTGCTTGCTCAATATACAGATTGAATATTATCGGGGGGAGGCTACAACCCTGTCTCACTCCCTTCCCAACCACTGCTTCCCTTTCATGCCCCTCGACTCTTATAACTGCCATCTGGTTTCTGTACAAATTGTAAATAGCCTTTCGCTCCCTGTATTTTACCGCTGCCACCTTTAGAATAAATTATTCAAAACACAACTGAATCACACCTTTATCATATTCAGAACTTTACATATTTTTTTTATAGTGTCAAAATAATTAGGTAACTAGAAAAACGGCACAGATTTGAGGAACATATGATAAAACATTTATGTTAACAACAACACCAACAGCACACTGCACTAGTCAAATTACGTGTGCAACTTACAACAGAGTTGTAAAACCATGTCTGCACGTTTAAACACCGAATCTATAACATCCGATTTATGTGCCATGGACATCAATATGTACACTAATTTTCAAGCCTACTGTAAACTCTACTAAACATTTGTACTCGAAATTAAGACTGTAAGCAACCAGCCGACTTTGGATTTATTCCAAAGACGCCAAACATATCTCAAGAGGCCAGAGTCGCTTGTAAAATGATTGATCTTGAATTCAGACGTATGTGTATTTTTCTCTGTAGCAAGATCGTGCAATATTAAAAAATTAAGTTGAATCGTAAGAAATGTTTAGTGAGAAAGACGTCAGCCAATCAATCCAAGTATCTACCAGAACAAAGACGGTTTTACTCTACTGATCAACAACAGAAACTTATTCCCCAAAGATATTTTCGTAGAATCAATCGACCCGGAAAAATCCAATGCAACTAAAAATAAATAAATAAATAAAATAGAAAGACGACGCTGCAAAATCTAGGTACAAACTTCATTAACGTTCATGTGGGCACACAGCCATCTTGCATCATTGGGACTTCGTCGTGCTTATCTCACATTCCTTAACAGCACGTCCGATGTCGAGACAAGAACGTAGAACGAAACTTACATGCTGGACTCTTGTATTGTGCACCGTTTTGCAGAGGATGAGGAAAAAGTCTGCTGAAGAGGTGCCTCTTACTTTCTCATTCACTCTTCCTTCACCACGAATAACCAAGGGTGTCCATGCCATTTGTGAAATCCCTCATATCATATACTCATTTTGGCACTCATTTTGCCACAACGTCATTACACGTCCTTCATTCATCCAGCTACTTCTCCTATCAACTACTTTCACACACATGTCTACGGAGAATAGATTTCAAGGAGATCTCATATTCTTATTTTATTTTATGACGCAAAACATCTATTCACATGAGAAAACAGTGATAGTGCTTACATGACAGAACTACAATTACAGAACGTCAATTCTCACACTGAATCTCGTCAAAGCACATATGTATATTTTAACTCAACATGTAGTTGATAATTACATAAAACAGAGACAATCAAAAAAATTATCTACGTCGTCTCGTTCTCTCTCTACACAGTTCCTATGCGAGGAAAGGCTTTATTCATCTGCCTGCCCGTCCCGAAAGCAGCCATACTATTCATATTCTGTATTATTTTATCACTTGGTGAACGCACGTTGCAACAAACATACTCCAAGTTCTGGGGGGATGGGAGATTTTTATTCCACTCACAGACATGAAAGAAACGCGGTAGGTGTGTTATGAAAAACGGCTGGAGTGGGAGACTCGTATATGTTTTCTGAATTTTTTATGTGAAAGGGCCGTGCAATGCTGGAATACAGAAGCCAAATGATGATGTATCCTCATGAGTCCGAAATTCTAGGAACAGCGCTGGTGAAAAGACGGCCGATTGGAAAATTATTTTAACTCAGTCTCTGGGTGGGAGGAAAACAGTGACATAACAACTACGCCGTTGGCTAAAGCTGGTCTAATTTTTTCTCATTGGTGGTGGAGTTTTAGACGTGATTCAGAAAACTTCCGCGGTGGATTTTACGACAAACACTCTTCTCTTGGTGACTTCTCCCTGCTTGTGAGGCAGCGGGAACTGGTAGACAAGTTCCATTGTCCATCTGTACCACCCGCAGTCTGTTCGTCACAACACGACAATTATTGTGATAATATTTGGCGGCATCGGCTGGTGGAGATGGAGCGAAGTTAACAGTTTCCAAATATTTCCTTAAATTCATGTAGGCTCACCCATGACCACGAGGACAGACGTACTTGCACTCTGAATTTCATGTCTGTTTGAAGTACAATTGCACAATCACTGTTATCCTCACACAGCTATGCTATGCTGAATTGATAATGTTAGGAAGTTGATTACGACCATTAGATAACTTTGGCAAAGTTACCGCTGTTAGTTATTATTTGCTTTCCTGTTTCGATTACATGTTCTTCGTCGTACGACCAACTGAGTTCTTTATACGAGGGCTGTCCAGAAAGTAAGTTACGATCGGTCGCGAAATGAAAACGACTATGAAAATCCGATAAAGCTTTGCAAAGATGTGTTGGGCAGTGTCTCTAGTATGACTCTAGGTAGAATTATGTCGCTCTTTTCATTCCTGAGCTCTTAGTGACCGCGTAAAGATGTTATAGAAAATAGTGTCTCCCGCCAAGTACGAGGGCCTGGTGAGAATTTTCCCCTGAAGCTATGCAACCAACATTACATAACTGTCGTGCGGATTCTTCTTCAAGACAATTCTCACCCTCATTCTGCAGGGGCAATGAAGACGTTCCAGCATCGTTTCAATTGGAAATGTTTGGTTACCCACAATACAGCCCGTAATTGTCTCCCACTGAGTTTTATCTCTGCTCAAACGAACCGCTGGCTATGAAGACAACATTTTGGCACAGACAACGAGCTTTAGGACAGCGCAGAGAGTTGGCGGAAAGCACTGGCGGCTGCCTTCTATGATGAGGGTATTGGAAAGTTGGTACAACGCTACGACGAATGTCTGAGTCAGAACAGCGACTACGTAGAGAAGTAGCTAAAAGGTGTAGCTAACTGTCACAAATGAAACATTTCTGATTTTGACTGTGATTTTCATTTCGCGATCAATCGTAACTTACTTTCTGGACAGCCCTCGTATATGAAGATAGTAAGTGTTCGGAAGGAATAGATACCAATGATGTCCATGCAGCTTCTCTAGAAACAAATGACAATTAATCGAAACCCTCAGCTGCCAACAGGTGTTGTTGGTATACCTCAATGGGAACAGCTGAAAATGTGTGCCCCGACCGGGACTCGAACCCGGGATCTTCTGCTTACATGGCAGGCGCTCTATCCATCTGAGGCACCGAGGGCACAGAGGATAGCGCGACTAGGGAAGCTGCATGGTCATAATTGGTATCTGTTCTTTCGGAACAGTTACTATATCCATATAGTTAAAGGTCACCCAGCCACTGACCTTCTTCTGTGCGAATGCGCACACTTTGCCCGAGCTCTTGCGAGAATTTCACCTTAGTTGGCGCAAGAAATGAGTGAATGAGCAAATATCCTTTAGGAGCATTAGGAATGTAGGTTGTGGACAGTTGGGAATGTGGGTCTCACGGGAAGCGTGCACGGGATAAGTCCCTGCAGTCGCGCTATTCATCTGTGCCCTCAGTGGCTCAGATGGAGCCGGCACGGTAGCCCAGCGTGTTCGATCAGAGGGCTGCTCGCCCTCTGTAACAAAAATGTGAGTAAAGGAATCAACGATCAACTTGAACGGATGTCTTGTGACGTCCACCCAGACCAAACGCAACGAACCATACTGAACAAAATAAAGGAAAAGGGAAACAAAAAGCGATGGCTAGAGCGTCTGCCATGTAAGCGGGAGATGCCGGGTTCGAGTCCCGGTCGGGGCACACATTTTCAGCTGTCTCCATTGAGGTATATACAATACCTGTTGGCAACTGAGGGTTTCGATTAATTATCATTTCGTTATTTGAGTTCTTTATAATGTCCTTATTTATCTGCGCACACTGGACTTCTGTAATAAAATCTGGTTTCACTTGGGCGAGTTATTTTGATGTCATAATTAGTGAATCTATCCCGCTGCGTAACATTTTCTTCAGGGCTCTATCTATCCCTCACGAGCCCAACTAAAGCAGAACATGATACCATCCCGGAAGGGAGGTTCAGCTCGACCAGCACTTCGTAATATTATCAAAAACCAGTTACAAGTGAAAATATTTTGCAATATGAGCTATTGTCAACCATCACACAATTATATTTTAAAGCCAGGGAAACCTGTTGATACATTAACAAAAAAGCAGTTCTTTCGCATGTATCTCGTGTTACATTGTAGAAGACCTTCTTCCGTTTCAAGATGCATCGTGGATGACCAACGAAGCATGTCTCAACCGTCCACACGTCACGTTAGCAGGTTCGAAAATTTACTAAATTTTACTCACGGCACTACTTTGGAACTGTAGAATTAACAATGTCGTCCAAATAGTCAATATATATTATACAATATTTAAACGTACTCAAATGGAAAGAAAAAGAAAAATAAATCTTATTGACTGGAGTATGGTGCCTTCAGTGATGGGTGCGCTTTGAACTGAGCCCCGATGACCAGCGATCCGTGTCTGGAGACGCCCCAAATTGCGGGTATGTGGGATACCCGTCTGGCTGCCGCCCGCCATATGGGCCGATAACCAGGAGTGATGGTCTGAGGTGACATTTCATTTCATAGCAGGACCCCTTTGATTGTTATCCGCAGAACCATTACAGCACAGTGGTACGTCGACGATATTCTATGTCCAGTTTTGTTGCTCTTCATGCCGAGCCATCCTGGTCTTACATTTCAACACAATAATATCCGGCCACAAAGTGGGAGTTTCTTATGCTTTTCTTCGTGCTTGCCAGATCTTATCTTGGCCACAAAGGTCGCCGAATCTCTCCCCAATTGAGAACGATTGGAGTACAACGGGCTGGGTCCTCAAACCAGTTCGGGAAGTTGAAGATCTAATGCTCTATCAATCAATGCCAAGTCGAATAACTGCTTGCATAGGAGCCAGAGGAGGATTTCCCTCCCACTCGGATAATTCCTTCGTGGTGCATCGCTGTCGGTTCTCTCTGTCTCTCTCTCTTATCTTTAGTGTATATAGAACTCATAATATTTATAAACGCTGTACAAAACACATCCACATGTCTCCCAACTCACAACAACAACAACGGTAGAAAATGTCGGAAACTGCTTATGGCGGTTTCTAGCGCGACTTCCTTCATCTGATGCTAAAATCAGTCATTAGGTTGAAACACCGAATAAGAAACATCATGTATTCCTATGTACACTCTCCTTCACTTACAATACTCTTCCCTACTTTATGTACTCGATTCCTGTAATTTAACATGGTAACGAGAAAAGTCAGTGTTCACTGTAAAGATATTACTAGCTAACATGTGTTAATGATTTATGCTAAAACTGATTTATTCACTGAGAGTACACTCAAGATAAAGGCAATTACGGCGGTAATAAAAATGGTTGTTCAGTACTAACACAGGACCTGAGGCTCCTGAGTGTCAGAAATGGAGATAATTGAAATTTTATATCTGGATCATCCTTAGCTATCGACGACTGCTGAAATTCCACGCTTCCACCTTTCCTCGAAACCGTTACTTAAAACAAATATTTGTAATCACTGCGTAATTATAGATACTTTTAGTTTCGTGACGTAATTTACAACATGCTGCACGTGCGTGGTACTTATTTCAAATGTTTCACTGTAAGCCGGCCGCGGTGGTCTAGCGGTTCTGGCGCTGCAGTCCGGAACCGCGGGACTGCTGCGGTCGCAGGTTCGAATCCTGCCTCGGGCATGGGTGTGTGTGATGTCCTTAGGTTAGTTAGGTTTAAGTAGTTCTAAGTTCTAGGGGACTTATGACCTAAGATGTTGAGTCCCATAGTGCTCAGAGCCATTTGAACCATTTTTTTTTCACTGTAGCTAAATTCTTCTTGTTCTTGCCTAATGATTTCTAAGACTATACTATTTCCCTATTGGAGTTATTTTAGTACTTCACTTTCAGCTTACGCTGAATCGCAGCTGAATTCTTCACTCCTTGCCTCAGATTTACCGAACCTATAGAAGTCACTGTAAACCAAAGTGTTACACAAAAAGTGGTTCAACAACATACAGACCATTTGGAGAGCACCGACAGCGGCGTTTTGACAGACTGCAAATGGCCGTTTTCATTAATACCTATGCTTTACCTAAACTCCACCATGTCACAATTATTTACCTCTTCCCGGCGAAAATAGAGAAACACATTCTGATAGCCGCTGGATGAGCAGTCTGGTGATCTAACACCTTCATGTTACCTTTTCCAACAACAGCCACAGACATTTTCGGAGGCGGTTTGGTTTGCGCAGTTTCTAAATCTTTTTATTTTTTATTTTATTTAATTAATAAATTAATTTTTTTTACGCCAGGACTATTTCCAGTTTCTAATACCAACAATCACACACCGGCACACCTACTTTACAGGAGTTACCCTTCGACAGACTGCAGAATATTCAACATAAATTCCTGCCATCAGGTGTCAGATTCACTTGGTTGGATGTGATCTAAGGGAAGACACCAGCTTGAGATGTTACGTAACATCAATACAGCACCAGATCAGCTATACAAAAAGTATGTTACCTGACACCATCGCAAATAGATTCATTTGTTGTTAGCAAAATGCAATTTGGCCATGGACGAGGAAGAATTTGCCTTTAGTTACCAGAGCGAGCCCTGCCACCAAACAAGTGCAAGTAATTTACGAGGGTTGGAACTTCAATAGTGGCAACTATTTATTTACAGCTCGTACAAAATAGATACGTGTTTCAAAGTTTTATTGAACTTAAAAGTAGTCATCAGCATTGTGTATAACCCGTTGCCAGCGATGTGAAAGTCGTACGATAATCTTAGCAGTGTCGGATGTGTTGACAGTTCGAGCAGCGCCGTCTATTGCCCGACGAATTTGTAGCAGTTCTGAAGTGAATACCGTGAAGTGTTTCCTTCAGTTTAGAAATCGAACTTACGAGAGCTTAAGTCAGGGGAGTGCAGTAGGTGGTATAGCACTTAGCAGCCCCATCAGTCAAACATATCAGTAACAGCTTGCACTGTACGTGCTTGAGCATTGTCCTGCAAAATGATGGCTAGGTCCTGCAGAAAGTGTCACCACATCTGTCTCTATGCTGTACATTTTTGGAACACAATCTACGACCAGCTTAGAGACAGAAGTGTGACACTTTCTGCAGGAGATGACCATCATTTTGCAGGACAATGCTCAAGCACGTACATTTTGCAGGACAATGCTCAAACACGTACAGTGCAAGCTCTTACTGATTTGTTTGACTGATGGGGCTGCTAAGTGCTATACCACCTACTGCACTTCCCTGACTTAAGCCCTCGTAAATTCAATTCGATTTCTGAACTGAAGGAAACACTTCACGGCATTCGCTTCAGAACTGCTACAAATTCGTCGGGCAATAGACCGCGCCGCTCGAACTGTCAACACAACTGGCACTGCTTAAAGTATCCTACGTCTTCCAGATCACTGGCAACGGGTTATACACAATGCAGGTGACTACTTTGAAGGTCAGTAAAACTTTGAAACACGTATCTATTTTGTACGAGCTGTAACTAAATAGTTGCCAATTTAAGTCCCGACCCTCGTACCAGGCAGACAGGCACATGTTCCCAGGAAATAAATACCGATCTTGTACATGGTACGTGGTTCATCTCATTTACTACTCGACGGCAGCAGACACTCAAGACATATTGGCGTTTCAACCTTAGATGCAACAACTTTGCAACAAAGGAGCGGTAGAATTTTAATATTTTCTCTTGGTTTGCATTGACGATGAAAGGTGAGTAGTTATCCCTTCCATATAGATGACGAAATGTGTCATCCGTACGTCATGTCAAGTCGCTGTACAGTACTACATTTCAAGTTGGCGGGTCTGCATTAAGGCCGGCTGGAAGGAAGGTGAGGCGTGTTAGGTGTTTTATTTCATATAAGTTCCTTTATTCCATGTTTGATGTGCGACTGTAGTTGAGTGATTGTATGGCTAGTTGGAAATTAACGCAACATCGTGGGAGAGGACGGAAAAATGCAGTAGGGGCGAGAACAATGGTTTAGCTTTTGAAATGGTAACAAAGACTTCCCCCACAGAAAGTTGCTGTGAGCGTAACAAAGAAGTAACTTGCATGTAGAATAGGACAAACTTTAAGGTAAGCTTCTCTCCGCCACCTGAATAGGTGTGTTGCTTCGTGTGCGTGAAGGAAATGGTAGGGTGCCAAACCAGAAACGAGAGAACCATTGGCGGGTTTAAACAGTAACGAAATATTTAAACATCCCAGTGAAAAAGCAGTTGTATGAATCTTAAGAAGACGATAAATCAACCAACCAGTTGCAAATAAAGGGTTATTAGCCCTTGACCTAGGTTTCGATACTTGCAAAAATATCTTCTTAGAGAAGTACCACCATGTGTTATAACAAGGCCCACCACTTCTTTACCTTTGTTTGCAACTGGTTGGCTAATTTTTCGACCTCTTCTTTTGTAACGACAACTTCTCCTCCTCACGCAATTGGGAGAGCCAGTTTTGGACATGAGAGGTACGAGTGCAGGACGAAAAAGGGACAGAGAAAGATGAACCCACACAGACCACGATTGGAGTCTTTGAAACCCAACTAACATCTCCTTCTCTGAACCTGCGTGCAAGTGACGAGAGAAGACGAAGACGACCAAGTGAGAGAGAGACAGAGGATTGCAGAGCTGTAAGTCTTGCGATGCTTGGATATTTTAAAATTCAATGAGCTCTCAACCCTTTCCACTTTGCATGCAGAAGTAACACTCGCAAACTAGTGGGGGCGACAAACGACTAGTAAGGTATAGATTCGGATGAGCATAAAAAATCTTACGGCAGATGTGAGAGAATGGGATTAATCACTTTCAAATTTAACGCATTTTTGCGCTCCCTCACTCATATGGGCCGCGGAATGACCTGACTCGATCGAGTTATGCCAGAGCAGAGTATCTCGAGCGAGAGGCCAATGCGGAGCGCTGATGGAGAAAGAAGACGAGGCCGCTGCTGCGTCTGATTGATGTCGACAGGTCCACCGGGGAGAGTGTGCAGCCTCTTCTGCTGTTCTTGGGAGAATCGAGTGTAGTCCGTGTTAGGTCGCACTTTTGGTGCTTTCGTTTTGCGCATTTGGTTCAAACGAATCACGGAGACATTTGCGTTATTCCTACGCCTTATAATGACTATAGAACGTTCATTGTCCGTCTCACTCCCAACCTGAATTTTCCTCAATCTGCCACTCTGCTCTGAAATACTGATCGGTCGTTAGCAGAGAAGCAGGCTTCTCAAGTGTGACTTCAAGATGAGTGAGAAAACAATAATTTTCCCTCCCCATACGTGTCCACCGCGATAGCTGAGTGGCGCCGGCACGGTAGCTTAACGTGTTAGGTCAGAGAGCTGGTTGGCCTCTGTAATAAAGAAACTGAGTGGAAGGATCAACACACCAACACACGAACTTTAACGGATGTCATGTGAAGTCTGCAGCGACCAAACACAACGATAAACAAATAAACAAATAAATAAATAAAAATGTGGTCAGCGTCATGGATTGCCGTCTTACAGGCCCGGGTTCGATTCCCGGCTGGGTCGGAGATTTTCTTCGCTCAGGGACTGGGTGTTGTGTTGTCTTCATCCTCATTTCATCCCTATCCAGCGCTCAGGTCGCCCAATGTGGCGTCGAATGTAATAAGACCTGCACCAAGGCGGCCGGACCTGCCCCGCAAGGGCCCTCCCGGCCAATGACGCCAAACGCTAATTTCCATTTCCCCATAGGAAACGACGTAATTTTTCGCCCCCAAATGAGCGTATTATCAGTGTCCTAACAAAGTTTATGTGTTGAGTGGACTACGTCTTCTTGTGTAACATATTGGTAATCGTTCATTGTTTGTTATCTTGTCCAGAGGTTTTTCATGTTTTTTCGACTAGTTTATCATTTGTAATGGTACAACAAACTGCCAGTCTCCTCCAAACCATCTTCCCCGCAGTTGTCCGAGAGAATTCGTTTCCTTTGCTTTCGATGATTAACTATGTGAGTTGCGATTTAATCGCTCATCATAACTGTTAAAGTTGGTGCAGACAGAAGTTAACATTCCATTTAGCCTACCCCAGTAGAAGATATTTAGGATGAATATTGGTGACGGAACAGGAATCTTTCAACGAGGAATACCAGCTGGAATTCAAGTACCACCGGCGTCGCTCTCCAATGATCTTTATTCGACCAGAGAGAATATCCTAATACTGTACCGTATGTGTGAAACACTGGTCAGATACAAAAGAGGACCAGACACCCCTAATCACATCAGGTTTAACAAATAAATAAATAGTCAAAATGGAATAAATAATCTCGAAGAAGGGGCATTTCTCATGTCATCATTTAAAACACGAAGAAATTTAATTTCAATAATTAAGATAAAAAAGAGAAAAGGGAATAAAAAGGGAAGAAAGACTTAAAGTCTTGGTCTAGTAATCTAAGCCGCTACTTAAAGTTGGAATCACGACCATTAGTAATGGCTGCCGAAGACTTCTGGTATAAGGGGTGACTCTCGTTCTGCCCTCGGTCTTGTCAAGAAGGGTGGTCTAGTGGACAGAGGCTAATTGATCTTGCTCTTTCCCCGAAAAGATGGAATAGTCAGCAAAGATCAACGGCATGAACATGGAGAAGGCAACGGAAACGTCTGCATTGCGAACAATGAGTATTTGCAGGATATGTAGCCGGTAACAGAAATGTGCCAAGCCTGTCTCTCCATTCAAAAAGGATACCAAATCCTGATGGGAAGTGATCATAAGAAAAATAATGAGTATCCAAAGATTGGGTAACATTCTGGAATCGTTGCGGGGAATGTAATATGTTAATGTGGCACGGAAGCTAGAAGCATGAAATAGAAAATGTAAAGGGTCAATCTATCTATAATGGACATCAGTGAAGTGAAATGGAAGGGATTTCTGGTCAGGCGTGTGTAGTGTAATATCAACAGCAGCAGACACTGGTGTAGCTGGAGCAGGAATTGTCGAGAACAGGAAGGAGATGCAGAAAAAGTATTCTTGTTCAGTGATAGTACTAATCAGAAAATAAAACGGAAAACGGACGCCAACAAATATTAGTTCATGTAAACATGCCGACTTCATGATCGGAAGATGAAAAGAGAAAGACAATATATCAGATCATTCAACGGCTAATTCAATAGGCAAATATAATAATCTCGTCGGTATTGAAACGCTGTAGCAGGGGAAAGGAAGGATGGAAGGCAGATTAGGGTTTAACATTCTGTCTAGAGCGAGACAAACTCGTGTTGTGAAAGTATGGGGAGGGAAATCGGCCGTAGCCTTTTCAAAGGATCTATTCCGGCATTTGCCTGGAGCGATTTAAGGAAGCAATGCAAAACTTAAATCTGAAATCTGGGTGGTCCGACAGGAATTTGAACCGTTGTCCTCCTGAATGTAAGTTCAGTGTTTTACCACTGCGGCACTTCGCGCGATACGTTGTATAATAAGGTACAGAAAACAGACTTACAGGAGAATTTGGGCTCGCTAGAACGAATGAGGGAAGACACAACGAGAGAACGTGCATGTTGCCTATTTTCGTCGTAGTGGGTTTACAAGATGCGTAAAAATAAAAAATAAAAATTAATCTGGTGCTTGGGAGGCTAATACTGCTTTGTATATTATCTCATTTCTCGTTTTTTGAAAACAAAGAATAAACTAATGTTGGTTAAACTTGAGCACTTTATTGTCGGGAAACATTATATTTGGCGTATTACCATGTCACATTACTTGTCATACGTGAAGAGTATGACCTCATTTATTTCATGGGTCAGGGTTCGAGGATCAATGTAGAAGCGAAACACTTGTTTCTTATTGTTTTATTAATACCATCCCTTCAATAAAACAGATATGACTTTTGAAATGGCCACATGTTTACTTACTCGGGTTATGTAGCCCGGTAGGAACGAAATAAACGAAAATTATTATAATCTTTTTTTGATATATATTTAAAGCTCTTTCAAAGGAAGGAAGTTCACCACTTGTCTTCTGATAATAACGGCTCCTGTGGCTGTATTGAAGCAAAATCATATTGTAAGCGGTAATGGCAGCCAACAATCAAATAATGTAAATACGCTAAAGGCGTTAGTTTTGGTAGCAAGTATCGTTCATTAATCTAATATATGGCACTGGATACTATTTCACATGAATGAAAAACATGTACGTTAACATTAATTAATATGGTTTCATATTAATTTACAGATAATACACTTTGCAGACCTGAGAAGATAAAAGCGACTGAACGTTTCTCACAATACCCGAGAGAACATTGATATACCTCATACCTGTCAACTGATATTGCCGCTCTTTTCTTCATAACGTCTTTGTATGTTGACATATTCCGTTAGGCTGCTTGTGATTACTGTTTATCATTGGGTCTTTGACATTACGACACTTTGCACTTGTCACTCTCCGACAGTATTTCTTTCATTTATTTCCGTTCATGGCATTCCAGGAGACGGTACAAGGAAAAGCTCTAACTGAGTTCTGCAATGAAGTTCAGCTAGTAATAGCGAATATTCTGTTCAAAAACAGCAAGAGGAAGAGGTATACTTGGAAATAGTTTGAAGATACGTGAAGATTCTGGTGGGCTACATCTTGGTGAGACAGAGATCTCTAAATCGAATTGCGGCTTGGAAGGTGTACTAGGAGCAGATACAGATTGATATCACAAATTAGTAATAATGGAGCGTACACTGAAGTTTACGACAATCGTCTAGAAGAATCTGTTTGGAAGGAAGGCGGTTACGTAACTACTGAGGAATGAAGAGATGTGTCTGAAGTTATCAAAGGCAGGAAGAGTAATTCCACTGTTTAACGCAGAGGAGAGAGAACGTAGTTGGAAACAGGACACTGAAGGCCTCTACCAGGGGCAGAAACTCCCTGATGACATGATGGAAGAAATGCGAGTCTATATGACAGCGGATCCAGTATCAGTCACAGTTTAACAAAACTTTGAAAAACTTGAAGCTGAATAAAGCGGAAGGGCTAGAAAATATTACTTCGGAATTTCAAAAACTATTGGTGGAGATTTCAGGCGAAGACCCATTCACGTTGTTGTGTAGAAGACTGGAGACGTAGCATCAGACTTTGGGAAAAATTTCATCCACACAACCCCAAAGACATCAAAGATAGACTGCGAGCACAATCGTATAGTCAGCTTAAACAGCTAACGCCTCCACATCACTGACGAGAATAATATACAGAAGAATTGGAAAGACAATCGGGGAGATGTTATGTGACGGATCAGAATTTACTCAGTAAAGAGGGATGAATAGTTAATAATTGTATGATAGATAATACTTATAACTGTGATTTCAAATTGGACACACTATCTCTTCTGCAAGGATACGTCTTTGGTTCTGTAAATATCTAGCATTTCAGATGGGGTTGATCAAATGTATCCGTACCCCACTGTGTAATGTGGAACAGACCATGGCCGTCACGAGAGGCTGACCTGACAGTGCGAAACGGGGCGGCAGTACTGTGTGATCAGCAGAGGAGCAGTAACAGCTCACTGGATTCGAAGGTGGACGAGCTATTGGCCGTCACCTGAATAACACCTCTATTAGAGACATTCAAACCCTTCTAAATCTGCCCAAGTTTACTGTTGGTGATGCGTTTCTGAAGTGGAAATGCGAAGCAACAGCTACAGCTAAACCAGGAGCTGACAGACCTCATGTACTGACGCATAGAACCCATCAAGCATTACGGAGGGTGGTTGTAAATGATCACATGGAATCAGCGGAAGGAGTCACTCGCGATTTCCAGAGTTAAAAAAAGGGGTACAGTGGTCGAACAGCTCTTCGTAAGTCACACATTTCTGTAGTCGTTGTTAAGCGACGCTTGATGTGACGTGAAGAGAGACCCCACTTGGCCAGTGAATGACTGGAAACGGGTGATTTGGAGTGATGAATCACACTGTACGCTGAGGAAATTCGACGGAAGTGTTTGGGTTTTGTGAACGCCTGAAGAACGTTATCAACCATGATGTGTAGAGTCAACAGTACGCATAAAGTTATGTTGTGGTATAGGGGTGATTTTCGTGGTTAGGATGTGGCCTCTTATTTCGACTAGGGGAGTGCTATATGTGGAAGGATATGAACTACTGTTTACGGCATTTATTACTTCGTACAGTAAAGGTACAGTTCTGAGACGATGATGCTTTCATCACTATGATCACACACCTAGTCATAAAGCAGTATCTGCGAGGCAGTGGTCTATGGACAATAACATTTCTGAAACTTACTTGCCAGTCCAGAAGCCCTACCTGCACCAAATGAAATACTTTGGGATGATTCAGAACGTTGGCATCGTTCCAGACCCCAGTGTTCAACATCAATACCTTCTCTGATTTCGGCTCTTGAGGAAGAATGAGTATCACTCCAGATTCAGACATCTCTCTGAAAGTGTCACCAGCACAGTTCAAGCGTCTTAAAAGCGAAGAGTGCAACACCTCATATTAACGTTCACTAGTAGGCGGCCACGTACTTTTGATGAGATAGTAAACATCATTTGCGTATAGTATATATCATTAGCGTATCATACCAGTATGATACTCTATGATATGTGATTAAACTTGGAGCCTTGCACGCTGATGATGGCGTAAACCGTGACGGGTTCAGTGTTCTTACGGTGTTCGCAACTCTTGCGTTGCGTTCGTATGTACGGAATTCATTGACGTTTTCCATAGCTAATCTTCCGATAGTATACGGTAGCTAATGAGAACTGCTGAATCCAATAATTTCTTTCGGTGAAAGATACGAATTCGTTAACTTACTTTTTTAAGAAATGGTGAGCAGCGATGGAACCGTACGTGCAGACAAACTGATATGCATTGTAGCCATACACCCAGGTTTGATTGGAATGTGTTTGGTTGGGAGTTGACAGAGCTAACGAATGTGAATAAACAAAAGCCAAATGTGCTGACAGACTTACATGCAGCGATACACAAGGGCGAGATTAGGATGAAACGTCATCATTAGGGTGTGGGCTGGCGAAGGCAACGAATCTGAAAGGAAGAAAACTAGACGTAGGATCAGAATGACCTGTAGCGTTCCCGAGGCCTGGTCTGGATTGAGACGTGCCAGTTAGGTTCGACTCTCAATACCAAATTACGATTGCCGTTATATACTGATGCTTAGTCCGAGATATACGTTCGTAACTGCAGTAAGCGAATTGTGTGTTGGTTTAAGATTTTATCGAAAATCTAATAGTGAAAAGTACCAGCTACTCTTATTTACGAACTGTAATAAATCAGGAACTAACAGTCCAATTGGCTACTGACAGTCGATCACGATTCGTCGCATCAAGTTCCCATGTTACATCAGGCAAGTTCTTATCAACATTGGCAACGCAACAGCCGCCAACGTCGCAAGTGCACTTCTACCACCGATCGCCGTAGTTACTACAAAAGTCAGTAAAAACCGTGTATTAAAGAAAGATAATTGTTGTGATATCATTACAAAGTTTTTACCTCTGTAACGGTTGCGAAGAGTGCGCGTCGATTATTTGAGACGCCAAAAACCAAAGTATCCCGAGTTTCAGACTCGTTGTTGGTGAAATGAATGAAAAATGCAGTCACGATCAGTATTTATTTTTCCTTAAATTCAGGTTCGATCTGATTAACACAACATTTTCAGATCTAGTGCTAGAAGGAGCATATTTTCAGTAAATTTTTCCGCCTTCACCTGCCCATTGCATAACTAGATATTAAGACGATCTGCTAGACATATCAAAAGCCGTTGTCATTTGCACAAAATAGCGATCCATTCACTATATCAACGGAGATGGCGGTTTCAGGAGACATGATATCAAATATGATTTCGTTGTTGGAATATGCATCAGTTTTACTACGCTTCTACTTTTGTCTTCTGACGGTTGATATCGCTGTTATTGACTCGTTTCTCATTCTGTCCCTAAATAAAAACAAAACTCATGGCAGCGAAATGTTAAGGAGACTCATGAAAAAGAAAGAACAGGCCTAAAAGCAAATCTATGCTTTTAAATCAGACTTCAGCTTAATGTAACACAATAATAAATACAAGAATTTTTCTTCCTGTGTAGTAATTTCATTTAGTTCCGTTAACTGTACTCTGTTTTCAAAGAATACGCGACATGATAATTTCCTTTCTAACATATTCTATTTAACGTTCCAGCGGCATGAACTAAATTGAATTCAGTGTAGTTCGCTCTAAAGCTCCACAAAGGAGAACACAATGCAAATTTAATTCAAGCAGTGCTGCAATGCATTCCGTAAACGTAAAAAAATATAGTATCACGTACTTGCCGGCGCAATTACCGTGTTTCACGGGCTCTATACAGTCGCATCTAAAATTAAACTTAAGTAGCCAGTTGCTGTTGTTGCTAGTGCGGAAGAGTGGTGCATATAGTCCTGTACTCTTCATTTATATAATATTCCCATCGCAATGCACAAACATAAAGGCAAAAAGCCTTTGGAAATGATAAATAATCGCAAACGATTTGTATGCTGATATCATCAGATGACTAAATTACTTTTACGTTAGGTTTTATGTACACATTCATGTGAAGAGTGAAAAGACTTTTTACTCTTTTTTCGCAAAATACCATCATTCTTCACAC
Source organism: Schistocerca nitens (assembly GCF_023898315.1). Lineage (NCBI taxonomy): Eukaryota > Metazoa > Arthropoda > Insecta > Orthoptera > Acrididae > Schistocerca > Schistocerca nitens. Next base: position 276,322,619 of record NC_064618.1, on the reverse strand, counting down.
AACAAAAAATATTTTCGTACTTCACATGAGTCTGTAATTAGCAAGTGATGAATAAGTAGCATTTAGGCGTCTGATGCTACCTAATCGCATCATACTGATAAATACAGGAAAATAAATCTGACTGAGGCTGCGGTAGTGTTTTATTAAAAATTTTATTAAGGGAAACGCAAATACAACTTTTTTCGTGGAAGAAGTAAGTGTCTGGAAAGGTTATGGTTCATAGTTAATGTAATGGCAACTAGACGACGTGGCTGATAGTCGAATACATAAAAGGTCATAGAAATTAAAAAACCGGATGCTTGCTTGTACCTCCTAAACCACTGCACCAACTTCAACCAAAATTGGTACGTATATCATTTACAGTCTGGAATGATCAGTGTGTGTGTGTGTGTGTGTGTGTGTGTGTGTGTGTGTGTGTGTGAGGAATACCCACACTTTAGTTATCCACTTTGAGAATTAGAGAACTTAGAGAATTGCGACAAAATTAAGACAACTATTTCAACCCTTTAAAAAACATTTTCTAGCCGGCGACAAGGTAATGAAAGGAGAAAATACACTCCTGGAAATTGAAATAAGAACACCGTGAATTCATTGTCCCAGGAAGGGGAAACTTTATTGACACATTCCTGGGGTCAGATACATCACATGATCACACTGACAGAACCACAGGCACATAGACACAGGCAACAGAGCATGCACAATGTCGGCACTAGTACAGTGTATATCCACCTTTCGCAGCAATGCAGGCTGCTATTCTCCCATGGAGACGATCGTAGAGATGCTGGATGTAGTCCTGTGGAACGGCTTGCCATGTCATTTCCACCTGGCGCCTCAGTTGGACCAGCGTTCGTGCTGGACGTGCAGACCGCGTGAGACGACGCTTCATCCAGTCCCAAACATGCTCAATGGGGGACAGATCCGGAGATCTTGCTGGCCAGGGTAGTTGACTTACACCTTCTAGAGCACGTTGGATGGCACGGGATACATGCGGACGTGCATTGTCCTGTTGGAACAGCAAGTTCCCTTGCCGGTCTAGGAATGGTAGAACGATGGGGTCGATGACGGTTTGGATGTACCGTGCACTATTCAGTGTCCCCTCGACGATCACCAGTGGTGTACGGCCAGTGTAGGAGATCGCTCCCCACACCATGATGCCGGGTGTTGGCCCTGTGTGCCTCGGTCGTATGCAGTCCTGATTGTGGCGCTCACCTGCACGGCGCCAAACACGCATACGACCATCATTGGCACCAAGGCAGAAGCGACTCTCATCGCTGAAGACGACACGTCTCCATTCGTCCCTCCATTCACGCCTGTCGCGACACCACTGGAGGCGGGCTGCACGATGTTGGGGCGTGAGCGGAAGACGGCCTACCGTAGCCCAGCTTCATGGAGACGGTTGCGAATGGTCCTCGCCGATACCCCAGGAGCAACAGTGTCCCTAATTTGCTGGGAAGTGGCGGTGCGGTCCCCTACGGCACTACGTAGGATCCTACGGTCTTGGCGTGCATCCGTGCGTCGCTGCGGTCCGGTCCCAGGTCGACGGGCACGTGCACCTTCCGCCGACCACTGGCGACAACATCGATGTACTGTGGAGACCTCACGCCCCACGTGTTGAGTAATTCGGCGGTACGTCCACCCGGCCTCCCGCATGCCCACTATACGCCCTCGCTCAAAGTCCGTCAACTGCACATACGGTTCACGTCCACGCTGTCGCGGCATGCTACCAGTGTTAAAGACTGCGATGGAGCTCCGTATGCCACGGCAAACTGGCTGACACTGACGGCGGCGGTGCACAAATGCTGCGCAGCTAGCGCCATTCGACGGCCAACACCGCGGTTCCTGGTGTGTCCGCTGTTCCGTGCGCGTGATCATTGCTTGTACAGCCCTCTCGCAGTGTCCGGAGCAAGTATGGTGGGTCTGACACACCGGTGTCAATGTGTTCTTTTTTCCATTTCCAGGAGTGTATTTATCGCTTACTACATTTTCACTATTCATGGAGCAAAACTGCCACGTGAAGCACGACGTTTTAATCTATCACTCCGATGCTACCTACTCTATTCGCAACCATTTTTCCGCTGGTCGAACCCACACAAATATATCATCGTGCAACACATTGCTTAGGAGAAATTACGCCAAATACTGAGATGCGTGGAAAACTGTCGCATCATGCTGAATTTTCAAATTTATTACTTCGTTGCTAAGAACTTCATTTGCCACACTTTTCTCAGACAGTATCTACGTTTGCCGCTGAATGTATCTAGAAAACTATATCATTCTACGACACATAGTTCAAGAGATATGACGTCATAAATACTGAGATGCTCGAGAAATAGCTGCACATGCATGACGTTTTAATTTATAGATTCTTTATTACTAAGTCTATTCACAACAAATTTTGCAGACTGTAGGCGCATATACCACTGGATGTACCTGCAGAATTGTATCATTGTACAGTGCTTACTTCAGGAGATAGGACGTCGTTAACATTAAGTTGTGCGAAAAAGAAACTGCAGGGTGAAATTCGCCAGGCATACGGGTCAATATGTGTACCAATACGCCTGAAATTTGTGAAATTTGTTAAATACGTATGAAATATATTTGACATATTCGTCTGCGAGCAATGCTACCGGTAAGCAGTCGTCCTACGCCCCTGGAATGATTTCAATCAAATTCGGTAGACATATTAGTAACATTATGGAAAGAAATGCTGTATGGGTAAGAACCATCAGCCTCCTATTGGGTTGAGTAACGTGGAGAGAGAAGGGAGGACAAGTAGATGGACAGGTGGTGAGGGCGCACGGGGAGGTAGACAGAGATAGGAGGAGGAGGAGATGGATAGAGATAGGAGGGGGAGAAATGGACAGAGAGAGGGGAGAGGAAAATATGGATAGAGAAAGGAAAACGGAGGAGATGGACAGATACAGGATTGGAAGAGATAGGCAGAGAGGCAGGCGAGGAGGAGATGGATAGAGGTAGCGGAGAGGAGGAGATGGACACAGAAATGGAAGGAGAAGAGATGAACAAGAGGGAGAAGGGGTAGTGAGAGGGGGGAGGAATGGACAGAGAAAGGGGAGGAGTAGATGCAATTAGAGGTGGAAGGAGGAGATGGGCAGACGGGAAGGAGCAGATTGACGGAGAGAGAGGGGAAGAGGAGATGGACTGAGAGGTTGCAGAAGGAGATGGACAGAAAATGCGGGGGGGGGGGATGGAGGGAGGGGTGGATTATGTGGACAGAGAGAGAGAGGGGGGGGGGGAAGGTGAGGATAGAGTGAAGAAGGAAGTGGACTAATAGAAGAGGGCAACTCAGACAGTAATTTAAAGAAACGCCGTGTGCATTGCAGAGACGTTTTTTGGAACGGATAAGCCAACCGATCGCCCAAGACCCAAGAAAAATGCAGATTCTCCTCCATTCTTGAGAGTGCTTCACCCTATCGTCACGAGTATAGGCTTCGAAGCGATTTAAGTGACTCCACTGAGCGTTGCGGTGGCCGCGGTTCGCTCGCTGATGCCCTGAATAACTCCCCACTCTGGACAGGGCGCCTCTCCTCCACAACCGACCCACCCGCTATCTGCTATCTGCCGGCAAGCGCGTCCTCCATCTCGCCGTCAACACCTGAACAATGCGATTCAATTTCGTCGCGCAGCCGCCAAAATATTTCGGCGTGATTGGCTTTATCGGCACTCCTGCCGCAAGTGGAGAGCGGGAGGGGTCGATCGTGGTCTCCACCCTTCAGGTCTCAGAACTCGCTGGCACGTGCAGCGGTGATCGATTCCTGCCAACCGACAGTCCAGGAGGGTGCTTCCTTCCTGTCACGACGGCTATATGATTGTCATATGGCACGACACATAAGTTCTTTCGTTCTGATAACGCACCAGCATGCGTTAGGGCTTTCAGGGATCAAAATATCTTCCTTAGTTTCTGGACAAAACAATAAGAAACCCAGGAAATACAGAAAGTGTATTCACAATTGCGACTACGGGCGACCTCCAACTGTACAATCGGATGACGACATTGAAAATATGTATTTGTAAGAAGTGCATGCATACATGTCCGAAGAAACAGGCACTGCGGTGACTACAGCCGTTATGAAATAAAGGAAATATGGGTAATCTCCAACTGTAGAACTGAATGACGACATTGAAAATTTGTGCCGGACTGGGAGCCGAAACCGGATTTCCCACCTATCGCGAGAGTTCTCCTTAACAATTTCGGCTACCTGTGCATACTTCACGGCCAGACCTAAACTTCCATACGTCATCGTTTACGTGTCATTAAGTTGCACTCGTACACTTTCTGTAATTCCTGTGCAGGGGAGATATTTTAATCGAAAGTCGCTAACCTGGTGTAGGAGAGTAAACAGGGTATTGTACTGCTTGTTTTTATAAGAAATACGTTGCAATGTTCCTTCGGACATGCATGCAAGTCAGAAACAAGAAAGAACACTGCATCGTACTTTTTACAAACATAGGCACTGCAATACCGCAATATGAAAACCAGTTACCATGGTCGAGTACCAGCTCGACAACCAGAATAGCATGTGTTTACAGCACACTGCCAGTAATTGAACACTTTCAGTTTCTTTGGAGATGTTAAAAGAGTCAATCTGTTAGTAATGGTACTTTCAGTCAAGATTATGGGTCGATAGTGTCATATTTCTTTAAATGATAATTAATTTAAACCCTCAGCTGCCGACAGGTGTTGTTGATATACCTCGATGGGGACAGCTGAAAATGTGTGTCTTGACCGGGACTCGAACCCGGGATCTCCTCCTTACATGGCAGACGCTCTCTCCATTTTTTTTTCTTTTTTTTGCGTTTTGCATTTTGTTTGTTGTTGATCGTTGTCTTTGGTAGTTGTGGACGACACATGTCACCCGCTAAAGTTCGTTTGTTGATCTTGCCAACCATCTCTGTGACTGAACACGCTCAGCTACCGTGCCGGCGTCTGAGCCACCGATGACACATATGAATAGCGCGACTGCAGGGACTTATCCCTTGCAAGCCTCCCGTGAGACCCACAGTACCAACTATCTACATACGTAAAGTTCCTAATAGAGAAGCTGCACGCTCATCAATGTTATCAGTTCTTTCGAGAACAGTTACTATCTTCACATGTATAGTTAAAGGTTACCCAGCCATTGACCTTCGTCGGTGCGAATGCGCACAGGTTGCCCGAACTCTTACGGGAATCGTCACCTTAGTGTGCGCGAGTAATGAGTGGATGTGCAAATATCTATTAGGTACATTACGTATGTAGATTGTGGACGGTTGGGAATGTGGGTCTCACGGGAAGCGTGCAGGGGATAAGTCCCTGCAGTCGCGCTATTCATCTGTGTCCTCGGTGGCTCAGATGGCTCGCCAGCACAGTAACTCAGCGTGCTCGGTCAGAGGATTAGCTACCCACTGTAATAAAAAGCTGATTGAACGTATCAACAAAGAAGCTGAACCGGTGTCATCGGACGTCCGCCATGAACAAATTCAACGAACAATATAGAGCAAAACGAGATTTAAAAAAAAAAAAAATCAGATGGACAGAGCGTCTGCCACGTCTCGGTCGGGGACACATTTTCAGTTGTCCCCATCGAGGTATATCAACAACACCTGTCGGTAGCTGAGGGTTTCAATTGATTACCATTTATTCAAGAGAAGCTGCACGGTCATCAGTGGTATTTGTTCTTTCGAGAACAGTTACTATCTTCGTTTATCATATTTCTATGACTGAGGACTGAGAAAATGACTTATTTCATCGTATCCAGGAGTAAATGTTTTTGATATCCCATCGTATAAGCCTGAATTTCTGTAACTACAACTGACACATAAGGAAACCGGGCAAAAAAATTGATCCCCCAGGTTATATCACACTAAACCTGTATAAGAGCGCCTGTGGCTTTAATAACGGCCTCAATTCGGCGACGAAGAGCCCTACCAGTTGCTTCGGGTTTTCCATATCCAGCGGAAGCTACTCCTGATGATTGGATCCCGCGGAGGTATCAAATTGCAGGGCTGTTGACTACTCCGTTTCACAAAGCAGCAACATTTGTGTGCTGCCGTGTCAACACGGCTGTCGTTATCTTGATTTCGTCCGAAGTATACCCACGACGAAGATCTAGAAGTAAGAGCAACTCTTGGCCACAGAGAATGTTCAAATAAGTATCCTGAATCATTTTGACGGTAGCTTGCGTGATTTCACCCAAACCATGTTACGAAATATGCACACGGTTCATCACAGAACCAGCTCCAGCCTCAACCACACCTTCCACATGTCGCGGGCTAAACGCCTCATTGTACTGCCAGTTCACTCGACGTCTTGTATGATTTCAAAACAGGAAAAATCGCGATTCGTCGAGCCACACTACAAGCTTGGAAATGGCTACTGTCGCGTTTCTGGATTCTTTGGCACAGTGAAGACGTGTAGCTGTATGGGTTCTTCTTTGAGGTACCTGAATGGAAAAGTTTTTTTGCGATATTTGCTCGGAAACTGGTTGAGATGGACCTACATTCACTGACAGCTGCAACTGCTGTTGGGCTAGAAACACACATGACAAGGTGTAATACTCAAGTCTGATCTTTGTTGGTTATGGTATTTTCACGACCACCGTTATTAGACAGTGTTACATGGCTACTAATTGTACACCATTCCCATTGACAGTCCGCCTCGATATACAAAACAATGTGGCAAATTATTTAAGGTGTGTTCATGGGCAAATCCAAACACGACAGTTGCTTTCAGAAAATTGTGTCACGTTTCCATGTAGAACCAACTTACTGCACCGGTTCCATAAAGCCGACTGGCACATGCATTCCACTTCAATACCATGACAAAAGTCACTTCTGATGAGTTAAATGCCAGACTGCTACTTTTGTGAATTATTTTATGTGGACAACTCATATTTTATTTCTTGATAAAAAGAGTATTTTATACTGTAAGCACAATATATTGATAACGCTGAAAATATCTCTGTCAAATATGTTCTTCTCTTGCCTTACTACCTTCTCTTCTCACTTTGTTCATGACTGCTCGCGTCCTAACCTCTATCTGTATCGACTTACGTAATTGTGTAAGTTATTTCGGACAATAATAGGGATGAAACATTCTGGCAGATTATGTGCCGGGCCGAGACTCCAACTCGGGACGTTTTCCTTTCGTCCTCACAGCTTTACTTTCAACAATACCTCGTCTCCTACTTTCCAAACTTCACAGAAGCTCTCCTGTGAACCTTGGACAACTGACACTCCTTGAAGAAAGGATATTGCAGCCTGGGGGATGTTTCCAGAATGAGATTTTCACTCTGCAGCGGAGTGTGCGCTGATATGAAACTCCCTGGCAGATTAAAACTGTGTGCCGGACCGAGACTCGAACTCGACTCGACTCGAGTCTCGATCCGGCACACAGTTTTTAATCCGCCACCGCCAACAAAGTTTAGCCTATCCTTTCGGAAGACCGTTAGGTTCTTAGGAAAAATTTCGGCTGAGCTTATATCCGGCTTTTGCAAGCTTTCAGTGCCTATAACGATTTCAGCATCAGTGCTTTGTATTAGCGCATGGAGCTCTGGTACTTTCCCAACTCAGCTACGACAATTTACAACTATTATAACAATGGTTCCTGTATCTACGTTCTTCAGCCTGCACCCTTTGAAGCCCTTCTTGTGTTCTCCCGAAACCCTCTAACCTAAAAAACCGCCCAGTCCACGCCACACAAACCCTGCTATCCGTGTAGCCGCCTCCTGCATATAGTGGACACCTGCCCTATTCAGCGGAACCCGACACCCTTTGGCGCAAGTCAAGGAATCTGCAGCCTACACGGTCGCAGGACCGTCAGAGCCTCTGATTCAGACCCTCGACTCCGCTCTGTACCAGAGGTCCGCAATCGGTCCTGTCGACTATGCTGCAAATGGTCAGCTCTGCTTTCGTCTTGCAAACAAGACTAGCAGCCTTTACCACTTCTGTTAGCCGCTAGAAACCAGAGAGAATCTCTTCTGATACAAAGTGACTCACATCATTGTTACCGAGGTGAGCAACCACCTGCAGCTGGTTGCATCCTGTGCTCTTCATGGCATCCGGGAGGCTTGCACGTGATCCGTTCAGCTGCCATGATGGCTATCTCACTAAGGTAACTACCAACTGTTGTAATTGTATACAGCCTGTTCGTTTTTATGTTCACGAAACTCGATTTGACTGGTGCACTTGAAATATTTAAAATACACAGTCTCAGGAGCTGCAATTTCCAGTGTTCGGATGATGCAGCAGCATCTGATGCACCAAGCCAACTACTCCTAAAACATAATGTTTTGTGATTTTCTTTTAATGCTTGATCTGGGCAACCTGTGTAACATTTCGTTAAATATTGCCTTTACTGCTCTCCAGAGTGACAAGTCAGCACTTTGAAGGGGCTAACTAATACGATATTGCTGTGCCTGTGTTATTCTGATTACGAAGCAAAGTTCCTTTGGACAGCCGTGCATGTCCGAACGAACTTTTCATCGTAATCAGAATAAGACAGGCACTGCAATATCGTATTTATCTGCTGATACCGGGCAAGCGACTTTCATGGGAATATACATAATGGATGTACGAGTACAGGTCGTAGACGTATGGTTGACAACATATAGAAGTTTGTGTCCGGCCGGGAGTCGTGCACGGATAGCCAAATGGGTCAGTCTCCATTCGGCACGCTAGCGGCACGGACGTCTTGTTTACGGCCTCGCCTCGCAGCTCGCTCGCGGAATAGTTTACGTGATTCTGCCATCTTAGCTCGCTATATTTCCTTCAAAAGAGATTGGCTTATGTCCACAGAAAATCGACACTGAGAATAATCTTATCACCTGAATATGCCCGACCAAAAGCACTTGAACAGTTTATCAGAGATGAAGTCAAGATTGATTGCAACGACCTTGTTGGCATCCACCTTTCTACAATGAGCATTGTGGTATACGTGAAATTGGTTAACGAATTCTAAGTGAAGTTCCGTCGCTCTGATGGACACATCGAAAAATGGTTCAAATGGCTCTGAGCACTATGGGACTAAACTTCTCAGGTCATCAGTCCCCTAGAACTTGGAACTACTTAAACCTAACTAACCTAAGGACAGCACACACATCCATGCCCGAGGCAGGATTCGAACCTGCGACCGTAGCGGTCGCGCGGTTCCAAAGTGAAGCGCAGAGAACAGCTCGGCCACATCGGCCGGCGATGGACACATCGGTAACGTAACTGTGGAACATGCGGGACTTGGACTGCGGGCGATCCGTGTACTGGAACTCCCTTTCGATGTGCCTTCAGAGGTAGTGGTATATGCACTCCGTTCATATTAAAAGGTGATCAGTGGTACAGATGAGAAGCGGGTTCAGTTCATCACATGGCCGGTTCTCAATGGAGTACCACAGATCCGCATAGAGCTAATCAAACATGTGCCGTCCTACTTATATGTTGGTGGCTGCCGTGCAATTATAATTTATTATGGCCAGCAGAAGATGTGCTCGTTATGTGGCAAAGGTGGACACCTCTTCCAGCTGTATGCAAGCAGTATCACACGGACCTGGGGACCTGCAGGTCACGACCACTTCGACGTCGGTCCCGCTGAAGTTTGACGAAGTTCTCCATAATGGCCCCCGACCGCGATCGCCACTGGCTCCTACAACTGACAAATAGTCATCTCCGGTGATGCCTCAGGCTGTTGCGGACGGACCGACATCCTTGCCTCCTCTTCCCGTCATTTACAGTGTGGAGCAATCTGCAGGGGATGGCCATTAATTCTATGGTTGTGCTTACCGATGCTTTTGTGCCTGACCATCCGGATCCCCAGGCGTCTTCGGATACTGAAGATGACGTGCACAAGCAACGGTTGCCGAAGTGACGTCGGAAACGGCGGATCGCATCGTGTGACACCTGCAGGACGCAAGACGATGAGGACCACAACTCCTGTGATGTTGATGGACAGTTCCGTGGTGGAAGCATCAGCCTGCCCGCCTTCGGAGGAACAACCATCTTCGCATGCACCAGACGCTGCACCTATGGACGTTGAACAGCTGCAGAACCAGCACCACTCTTCCATCACTGACGTGATACCGCCTTCGGATTTCACAGATACTCCACTAGAGACACACCATCCACGCAACTTTGCGCGGTCTGACGACGTAGACGACGAAACACTCAACATTGTGACAGCAGCGAATGCTGCTGCTCCAACCCACGACTGCTAATCGACAGGGTTACTGTACGGGGATGGACAGCCCGCTGGGACAACATTCCTGTTGGCTGCTGCTCCTCGTGCTTCCATGAGAGTCCCAGTAGTCCCAATCCGGCGACAAGCTTACAGGATTGGCTCCATCAATGTCAACAACAACTGCTCCATGAAATTTTGAGGGCGTCGGACATCGATGTTGCCATTCTGCAGGAAGTTCCCCTAGCGACGTTTCCTAACATTTATGGCTATGTTTCTTGTGTCACCCCGTGTGCTGACTGTGGCAGTGGGGACGGCTATTCTTTTAAAGGAAGGCACTGAGCTAGACGACGTGATTTACTTGCCATCGGCTAGGAGTCTTGCTGTCATTTTCTACTGTGTCCGGATCATCAATGGCTCTGAGCACTATGGCACTAAACTTCTCAGGTCATGAGTCCCCTAGAACTTAGAACTACTTAAACCTAACTAACCTAAGGACATCACACACGTCCATGCCCGAGGCAGGATTCGAACCTACGACCGTAGTGGTCGCGCGATTCCAGACTGTAGCGCCTAGAACCGCTCGGCCACCCCGGCCGGCGGATCATCAATTTTTACGCTCCCTCGGGGACGACCAAGCGACATGAACGGATTCCATTCAGAACAGATCGCTCCTTTGTTTGTGGGCCGATACGACCATATTATTCTTGGCAGCGACTTCAGTTGTGTGTTATCCCAGATGGACCAACATCTCCATTTCACCACATGCCAGGAACTCAAGCCTGCTCGCGCATGAACTGCACCTCACCGATATTTCGGACCGTGTGCATGGTGATCGACAAGGATATACGTACGCCACCAGCCATTCAGCATGTCGTCTTGATCATGTCTGCGTTTCGCAAGGAATCGTAACTGACACGCTTGACGCTCAGTTATGATCTACCGCCTTCTCCGACCATATCGCCTACATTTGCACTGTTTCGCTCCAGAGGCAGAAGGTGTGACGCGGTCGAGGCCAGTGGAAGCTGAATGTCGGCCATCGCAAGGACCCAGAATTCAGGCAGGTCTTAGAGACGACGTGGAACAACTGTGTGAGACGCCTTCAAGTGTATCCTTCAACACTCCAGTGGTGGCTCGACTCCACCAAGCCTGCTTTACGTCGTTCCATGCTAAATTACGGTCGCGACAAACTGCTGCGGCAACGACGTACCATGGAGTACTATTCCACAATTCTCCGCGAACTCTTAAGCCATGCCCCCTCCGTTCAACGATAGGTTGAAATTCGTTTAAGGCGAAGATAACTTCTCTTATGCGTCACCGCCTTGAAGTACGCGCAAGATGTCACGATTGTGTACTAGGAGAACCCCCGTACATGCATCACATTATCTAAGAGAAGCAACGGCGTCGGAGAAAGCTGGTCAACGCCCTCGACATGCCAGATGGTCACCGACTGACGTCCCAGAATGATATCACAAATTCCTTTGTGGATCACTACAAACAGATCTATGCAGCAGAGGACCAGAACATGACGGAAACGACTGGTGTCCTCCGTTCCTTGACAGGTACCCTTGACGGGGCTGCTGCGGAGATTCTCACAGCGACAATTACGGCTGATGACGTTGCTGATGCTCTTCAAAAAGGGTGCAGCATACAATGCCCCAGGTCCAGACGGGTTCCCGCTGGAGTTTTACCGAACATTCCACGACATCATGGGTTCACGCTGGACTGCGATGCATGAAGAACTGATGAACCCTGATCTTCCCCTCCCATCCGAATTTGTGGAGGGCTTGGTTAGCCGGTCCCCAAGCCGTCAGAAGGTCGGGGAGTTGGATACTATCGGCCGTTAACCATGTTAAATCGTGACTTCGAGACATTTACCCGGATTCTTGCCGCTCGCCTTCGGCGTGTCATCCCTCAAGCCATCTCTCTGTATCAAACGTGCTTTGGTGGTGACAGTAACATTCAGACGGCACTCAGCGATTACCCCGTCGTCATAGCCCTGGCTTTGCCTTAGTGCACTTCGACCACGCCCTTGATAGAGTGTATCAGGACTGTCTAGAAAACGTACTCCAACAGATGGCCTTCCCCCACAGATTTCAGATTTATACACATCGTCTTGCGGCTCCTCCGAGGTGCCACATCGCGGGTGTTGGTCAATGGCCGTGTGGCGGGCGCTATTAATACCATACGGTCGCTCCTTCAAGCATGTCTGCTGTCGACGCTCGTTTTAACCATCGCCCTTGGCCACTGTTACATAGGGATAACAATGAGGGGGGTATGCTTTCATCTGCCGCGCCTGTGCAGATGACGTGATGCTCTTGGTCTATCGGAGGATGAGGTGCGAGAGGCAGTGGCATGGATCAACCAGTATAGTACTGCTGCGGGCAGACTCATATAGTCTTGCGACTACCCCATTTAACACAGATTTTTACCGATGCCAAAGGAAATGGCACACAGACTGCAGGCGGCGCTCTGCTACTCGCTGGTCTTATCTTCAAAGTCCGCTGCGACACGCTGACACTTCTTCCTTGAGATGGCGGCCACGGACTTGTCAACGTCCAAGCGAGAGCAGCTGCCCTTTATGTAAGTACGATGGTTAAATAGTGGACCCGTCACCAAACCGGATTATCGGGAAGGCTAAATGACGAACTGGTCCCTCCCTCTCTTGTGGCACCCGTTGCAGATGCCCATATTTCTTCCTCTCTCTCACATTTCAGGACCTTTTCCACCGAATACAGTTATGTCCATGCCGACTTGCCTAGCACCAGGAAGCCTACGGCACGTGATGTGTACCGCCTAATGATCAGAAACCATGCTAGGAATGTTGTGGAAAGCCGATATCCTTCGACCGCTTGGCCCATGGTTTGGCGTTCTGTGCACCATGTCCTCCGCGACACGAGCGGTCGTGCGACCTGGTATCTGGTCGTTCATGGAAAATACGTGACACAACTTTGTCTACATGCCATAAAAACGACAGATTCGCCGCTGTGCCTTCGTTGTCACACGCTTGATACGAACGAACATCAACTGATGTGTAGATCTTCTGCAGAGGTGTCGCACCTGATTCAGAAGATGCTTGCCTTTCTTCTACTGTGGCTCCTCATACCATTACACTGAAGTCACTTCTGTTCCCAGATGAGACTTATTTTCCACGTACGAAGACCAACTTGTGATCTGGATAAAAGACCTCTCAAACATGAAGGCGATAGGAGTGTTTTTGATTTATCGACGTTCCTGCAAGATAGCTTTACTTTTTTCGTACACCATCCGCGATACCGTCAGTACTATGATTCCCCCTCCCCCTCCCCTGTACCTGGGTTGTGCCTCACGTATGAGAAATTGATTTCAGTCTGATTGTATAATACCAGAACTAGGTCCAATGTACCGGCGAAACGGAATATTCTTCGTGAAGACGGGCCTGGAACATGCGTGACTGCATTGGGATTCAGAGTGCGTCTACCCACAAGTTGGCGGGATGCGGATGCCATTTTGTTTGTTCTGCCAGGAGGGCTTTTTCTATAATTCCCTTTATGTGTTTTGTTACTGATTATTTTTCGGCTGTGATCTAAACAAATAACCAAAAAAAGAAAAACAAATTTGGTGTGATACATGATATGAAAAGAAAACTGACGTTGGAAAAGTATACTTATTTACGTTTTTAAGAAATATTTCTTTATTTTATGAAGAGGACCGTAATTTATTTTAGAGCACCAGCGATTTTTATTTGTTTTGTCAAAAAAATTGTACGGCGATAAGAAGATTAATGGTAAGGCGACTGCTCGCGATAAGCGAGAAATCTGAGTTCGAGACCCGGTCCACCAAAAATTTTCATTGTCATCATTCCATTCTACAGATTATGGCAGTCCTCATTTGCAATTCCAAATTCATTTGATGGGCTGAATGTTTTCTGTTGTGATCTGACTTCGGAGGTTAATGATACGTTTTGGAATGTCCATTATCAATAATTTGTGAGTATGGCTCTCCACGTTGCACTGTACCTTCCTTGTAGTGTTTGTAAGGTGTTAAGGATTTCTTTGTTTATGACACGCTCAGGGTTAAAAAGACAAACCACTGGCGCAGTGCGCTACTTCTCTTGTTTTCCCTATCTTTTCCGTTATTGCAATTCGTTAAGTGTCTCGGATCTTCGAACAGTATTCAAATATTGATCGATCGGGGGTCTCATGCGTGATTTAGACACTATTAGCATTGTTTTAGTATATTTATGTCTGACACCTGTCTACCCCATGATTACGTGTACGTGGTTGTTGCTACCACCTTAGGGTCTGGGTTACTTTTTTACTAATGTGCGGTAATCTGTTAATTTTCGAGTGACACTGATTTATGAAAGAGGGCTTGTGTTAATTTTATACCGAATTCTTTTCAGTACAGCATGGATTCTTCTGAAATTGGAGTAATACCTCTGAAATCAGTAATAGAATAAGGAAGGCTGAAATTCACTTTGATGAAAATTTTTCATGCAGGTTTGCTACGATGCAACGATCATCGTTATAAAGCCTTGAAAACTAATAACGTGCTGTTGTCAGCATAATAGAACAACCGAGGTTAATGAGTGTATAGAAAAAAGAATATCGGGGAAACAGCATGAACGTGAAATTCATAAAAGAGGTTGTAATTAGGGGATGTTGACAGAGAAGAACACAATCGAGCTGCACAAAGCCATACAAATCTCCAAATGGACTTCATTATTCTGCAAAAATAATTAAATTGGAAATTAATCAAGAGGAAACACTGGAGAAAAAGGATAATGACTTCGGTGAATTGAGAGTAAACAGTCCAGAAAAATGGGCATAGAAATTTTGCACAGGCTGCATGTCAGTGTTCTACTTGCAACAGTAATCTGCAATAATGAACCGTATACGTTGCGTAAAAGACAGGTCGCTTAAAGATAGCTTTATGGAAACGCCTTGTAAAATGTTTTGCAGTTTATATTAAGAGTCTTGTAACGCAACGACATGTTAAAACAAATGATTAGTTTGGCGGAAGTAAAAGCTGAAGCTGTCCAACGAAAAGGAACTTCATTCAGTGCAAGATTTCTGAAGCTTTCTGGAAAGAACTTTTCTGATGGCAGTTGTTCATAAATGCAGACACCGCCACTCGATGCGTGGTAGTTTATATTGATGCAGATATCACTGTTGCTTTCATGTTGAAGGTATTGGGAATAAATGCAGCTAACCAAGCCAATTCAATTAAATATTAATTTATTTTAAGCGCAGTTGTTGGATATTCTTACTCGTAGGCGCAATGTATTAGTAATTGTTGCGTGTTTTTTTCTGATAACTCTAATAAAAGTATAAAATTTATTTATTTACAACCCAGACACACTTAATTAGCGTCGCTGTTTGGTTTGGTAATCTCGATTCGTATACTATTGCTTCATGTTCGTTACGTATTCCTTTTTAAAAAAGACATTATAGGTAATCTCGAATCGTATACTATTGCTTCATGTTTGTTCTGTATTCCTTTTTAAAGAAGAGATTATAGCTTTGACAATGATGACGAAGTAAATAAGTCTGTCTACATGTGTGGTGTAGACATGTTTTCACCCCTTTCAGCTCTAACTGCAAGTTTCTCTTCTCCTGTAGTGCTTATAGCAATTTCCAAGAAGCTTTGGCTACTGAACTCGAGGGTGAAGTACAAGCGATACGTATCGAATACCTCACTGTCGAGGCGAAGAATTTGGATGTTGGCCGGCCGGTGTGGCCGAGCGGTTCTAGGCGCTTCAGTCTGGAACCGCGCGACCGCTACGGTCGCAGGTTCGAATCCTGCCTCGGGCGTAGATGTGTGTGATGTCCTTAGGTTAGTTAGGTTTACGTAGTTCTAAGTTCTAGGGGACTGATGACCTCAGATGTTAAGTTCCATAGTGCTCAGAGCCAATTTGGATGTTGTTTTCTGCTTTGACAGAATCTGTTTTGATATTTAGCTGAAGTACACTTTCGTGGTGGAAATTAAGTCCCCGAATACGTACAGTGAAAAAGTGAAACGTCGAATATCAACGTCAGACATGCGTTAAATTTTACAAGAAAACAGGTGATGCTTGGTTCCTTTTCGAGCTACATTGCACAAAATGTAAGAAACGGACGTCGATGAGGGAGAATGCTTGGTCTGGCACGTCAAAATTGAGCACTGGAAAGGAGGAGAAGATTAGTGTTTAACGTCCCGTCGACAACGAGGTCATTAGAGACGGAGCGCAAGCTCGGGTGAGGGAAGGTTCAAAAATGGTTCAAATGGCTCTGAGCACTATGGGACTCAACTGCTGTGGTCATCAGTCCCCTAGAACTTAGAACTACTTAAACCTAACTAACCTAAGGACATCACACACATCCATGCCCGAGGCAGGATTCGAACCTGCGACCGTAGCAGTCGCACGGTTCCGGACTGCGCGCCTAGAACCGCGAGACCACCGCGGTCGGCTGTGAGGGAAGGATGGGGAAGAAAATCGGCCGTGCCTTTTCAAAGGAACCATCCCGGCATTTGCCTGAAGTGGTTTAGGGAAATGACGGAAAACCTAAATCAGGATGGCCGGAGACGGGATTGAACCGTCGTCCTCCCGAATGCGAGTCCAGTGTGCTAACCACTGCGCCACCTCGCTCGGCCGGGCACTGGAAACAGAGTTGTTATCGTCTCCTGCTGCATTAGAAGTTATATACATTAGAAGCCACTGCTTCTGAAAGTGGAGTGCCTACCAAGGCTGTGGCGAACAGTTTTATGTCATTGTCAAAAACGAAACTATCGCCATCGGTGGTCACAACAAAAGCGTAGAAACTGACGAGTCGCACCTCGCGACTCATAAGTATAGCAAAGGACGTCGCCTGATAAACGAAATCGAAAACATTTGGGCCTTTGGTGGCACAGAGAGAGAATAGATGAAATGCTTTATTCTTCACGTGTACTGCCGAGGTAGGGCACTTTTAGTTACCTGGTATGAGAGTCATAACAGACGGGTGGAAGTAGCACAGCGATTTGCGAAAGGAAAGTGTGGACCACCATTTCGTCAACCACTCTATAGATTTCGTTAAGCTGAGGATCCAACTGTCCACACACAAAACAAAGAGTGTTTATGGAAATTCTTTAAGTCATCCACTAAGTGAGAAGGTCGTATGGAGCAAAAACATGCACTACCTATACGTCCATAACTTACGCTTCAGGGAAATATCTTACATTTGAAACTCTCCCCATATTTCTCAGAGATACTCCCCGAATTTATCTGGCCTATGGCAGTCATGGAGTATTGGTCGTCCGCCTGTATCACACGTGACATTGTTCATGGTGAGGATATCTCTGACGAGTAAGTAAAATTATTCCTGTGCTTTACTGCATCATTTCAATTTGGACGAGTAATTTTATGTTTCCATTCACCGTTTAGTTACGTTAACAGTTTTGTCGTCTAGGTTGCCTACGGTTCGGCTGTGGGGCAATCGATATTTATCGATTTCATTATGAAAACTACAGTTAAAGTAAGACGATTCTGTAACATCCATCAAAGATGCAATTGTGATGTAGGCGACTCGGTATAATAGATATACACCACAACTCCAAGGACTTTCACATCTTTGATTTAACTGACACTGTAGTAGTATTAAGGTTGCCCATAAAGGGCACAGCTATTACACATCGTAGTTTACCGTTTTTATCTAAAATATAAATAAGTTTTACGAATACTGACTATATGTTAATCAGATATTTTAAATGAATCAATTTTATGTTATTAGTGTATTTCGTACTTATATACTTTGACGATAGCGTCATATTATGAACGCTGATTGGCAGTTGTGAAGTAGTGTGAGAGGAAGTAGGCGGAGCCTCCGCATATTTAAGCTCATGCTCATCACTCATAACCATCAGGCGAGTTCGTAGCAGCTGAGGAGAGCTCCGCCTACCATCCTCCAAGGAAGCCATGAGTATAATAAGTTTTATTTTAACTTGTTAACATTCTGTCGTCATTAGACACTTTTCATTTTATTTTATGATGGGTTTCTAGTATTTTCTAAAATTAATTCACAGGTCTGAAGATGGTTATATAAATTTAACCGAAACCGTTCAGCCGGCAGCGGTGGCCGAGCGGTTCTAGGCGCTTCAGTCCGGAACCGCGGGACTGCTACGGTCGCAGGTTCGAATCCTGCCTAGGGGAATGGGTATGTGTGATGTCCTTAGGTTAGTTAGGCTTAAGTAGTTCTAAGTTCTAGGGGACTGATGACCTCCGCTGTTAAGTCCCATAGTGCTCAGAGCCATTTTTTGAAACCGGTCACCTTTGTTATTGAGACATAAGTGTTCTGATCAAGACTGAACTTTAATTAAAATACGATATACACTCCTGGAAATTGAAATAAGAACACCGTGAATTCATTGTCCCAGGAAGGGGAAACTTTATTGACACATTCCTGGGGTCAGATACATCACATGATCACACTGACA
Source organism: Schistocerca nitens (assembly GCF_023898315.1). Classification (NCBI taxonomy): domain Eukaryota; kingdom Metazoa; phylum Arthropoda; class Insecta; order Orthoptera; family Acrididae; genus Schistocerca; species Schistocerca nitens. The sequence continues at coordinate 276,304,027 of NC_064618.1, read as the reverse complement.
GAACCACAAGCACATAGACACAGGCAACAGAGCATGCACAATGTCGGCACTAGTACAGTGTATATCCACCTTTCGCAGCAATGCAGGCTGCTATTCTCCCATGGAGACGATCGTAGAGATGCTGGATGTAGTCCTGTGGAACGGCTTGCCATGCCATTTCCACCTGGCGCCTCAGTTGGACCAGCGTTCGTGCTGGACGTGCAGACCGCGTGAGACGACGCTTCATCCAGTGCCAAACATGCTCAATGGGGGACAGATCCGGAGATCTTGCTGGCCAGGGTAGTTGACTTACACCTTCTAGAGCACGTTGGGTGGCACGGGATACATGCGGACGTGCATTGTCCTGTTGGAACAGCAAGTTCCCTTGCCGGTCTAGGAATGGTAGAACGATGGGTTCGATGACGGTTTGGATGTACCGTGCACTATTCAGTGTCCCCTCGACGATCACCAGTGGTGTACGGCCAGTGTAGGAGATCGCTCCCCACACCATGATGCCGGGTGTTGGCCCTGTGTGCCTCGGTCGTATGCAGTCCTGATTGTGGCGCTCACCTGCACGGCGCCAAACACGCATACGACCATCATTGGCACCAAGGCAGAAGCGACTCTCATCGCTGAAGACGACACGTCTCCATTCGTCCCTCCATTCACGCCTGTCGCGACACCACTGGAGGCGGGCTGCACGATGTTGGGGCGTGAGCGGAAGACGGCCTAACGGTGTGCGGGACCGTAGCCCAGCTTCATGGAGACGGTTGCGAATGGTCCTCGCCGATACCCCAGGAGCAACAGTGTCCCTAATTTGCTGGGAAGTGGCGGTGCGGTCCCCTACGGCACTGCGTAGGATCCTACGGTCTTGGCGTGCATCCGTGCGGCGCTGCGGTCCGGTCCCAGGTCGACGGGCTCGTGCACCTTCCGCCGACCACTGGCGACAACATCGATGTACCGTGGAGACCTCACGCCCCACGTGTTGAGCAATTCGGCGGTACGTCCACCCGGCCTCCCGCATGCCCACTATACGCCCTCGCTCAAAGTCCGTCAACTGCACATACGGTTCACGTCCACGCTGTCGCGGCATGCTACCAGTGTTAAAGACTGCGATGGAGCTCCGTATGCCACGGCAAACTGGCTGACACTGACGGCAGCGGTGCACAAATGCTGCGCAGCTAGCGCCATTCGACGGCCAACACCGCGGTTCCTGGTGTGTCCGCTGTGCCGTGCGTGTGATCATTGCTTGTACAGCCCTCTCGCAGTGTCCGGAGCAAGAATGGTGGGTCTGACACACCGGTGTCAATGTGTTCTTTTTTCCATTTCCAGGAGTGTATATCGCTCCCCGTGCACACGTGACTTCGATATCCAAGGCTTTTTCCAAATAACAGCGTTTATATGTTTCAGTCACGTATCTTTCTCCTATTGACAGAGGCTTTTCCTCTATGGTGCCTTTGTCTTCATCGCCTTGCAGTGTATATTATGGCATCACGCTAGAGCGCGCTATTTGTCCCGTCGGGGAGTTTTTTTGAGCGCTGTCCGCTGGGGCTCGCTCTCAACCTGTCTTGAATTCATTCTGCAGCTGATCAGCGGAGACGACGGCCCCGCGTATCGCCGCCGTGCGACGGGCTGTTCACACTGGCCCGCTGGAGGGGCCGCACTCGCTGGACTGCATTTGAGAAGACGAACTGTAGTCCCAAATGTCAGGCCTACAAGCAACCATCAGTTGGCGACATCTGCTCCACCTCGAGTCGTCCACAGAAAACGCTTTTGGCGTTTTGGTGTTCCACACCTAATAACTAGAATCCTTGTGTTAGGGGAACATTATCTAAATTTATTTGAGTTTCTAGTGATGAAGAATAGGTTGAAGTCTACGACATTAGTCAGGAAGAATCAATAAGCAAGGAAGTGGAATACCAAAGTACTAAGCAATGACGAGATACGCTTGAGGTTCTCTAAGGCTATAGATGCAGCGATAAGGAATAGCTCAATAGGCATTACAGTTGAAGAGGAATGGACAGCTCTAAAAAGGGCAATCTCGGAAGTTGGAAAGAGAAACATAGAAACGAAGAAGTTTACTGCGAAGAAACCATGGGAAACAGAAGAGTTACTTGAGTTGATAGATGAGAGGAGGAAGCACAAAAATGTTCCAGGAGACTCAGGAATACAGAAATACAAGTCGCTGAGGAATGAAATAAACAGGAAGTGCAGGGAAGCTAAGACGAAATGGCTCCATGAAAAATACGAAGAAAACGAAACAGAAATGATTGTCGGAAGGACAGGTTCAGCATAGAGTCAAAACAACCTCCGGTGACATTAAAAGCAACGGTGCTAACATTACTAGTGCAACAGGAATTCCACTGCTAAATGCAGAGGAGAGAGCGGATAGGTGGAAAGAATACATTGAAACCTTCTATGCGGGGGAAGATTTGCGTGATGTGATACAAGAAGAAACACGACTTGATTTAGAAGATATAGAGTATTCAGCATTAGAACCAGAATTTAATAAAAGCTATGGAGGTAAAGCAGAAGGGATCGATAACATTCCATGAGAATCTCTAAAATCATTGGGGCGAAGTGGCAACAAAGCGACTACTCACATTGATGTGTAGACATATCAGCTGACTTTGGGAAAAATATCATCCACACAGTTCTGAAGACTGCAACAGCTCACAAGTGCGAAAATTATCGTAAAATCAGCTTAACAGCTATTGCATCCAAGTTTCTGACAAGAATAACATCCAGAAGAATGGAAAAGAAATTTATGGATGTGCTACATGACGATCAGTTGGGCTTTAGAAAAGGTAAAGGCACGAGAGAGGCAATTCTGACGTTGTGGTTAATAATGGAAGCAAGACTAAAGAAAAATAAAGACACGTTCCTTGGAATTGTCGACCTGGAAAAAGTGTTTGACAATGTACAATGGTGCAAGATGTTCGAAATTTTGAAGCAAAGTAAGGGTAATGTGTACAACAGCCAAGAGGGAGTAATTAGAGTGGACGATCAAGAACGAAGTGCTCGTATTAAAAAGGGTGCAAGATAAAGATGTAGTCTTCAGCCCCTACTGTTCAATCTGTACATCGAGGAAGCAATGATGGAAATAAAAGGAGGTTCAGGAGTGGAACTAAAATTCAAGGTGAAAGGATATCAGTGGTATGATTCGCTGATGACATTGCTATCCTGAGTGAAAGTGAAGAAGAATTACAAGATCTTCTGAACAGAATGAACAATCTAATGAGTAAAGAATATGGATTGAGAGTTAATTGAAGAAAGACGAAAGTAATGAGAAGTAGTAGTAATGAGAACAGCGAGAAACTGTAAGTAGGCTGTTTAGGTTTTTTTATTGGTAACGCCACGTAGCGCTCTGTATGAAAATCACTGGCTGTGCTGTGTGCAGTCTGTGGCTGGTTTGCATTGTTGTCGCTATTGTAGTGTTGGGGAGCTTGATGTTAACAGCGCGTAGCGTTGCGCAGTTGGAGGTGAGCCGCCAGCAGTGGTGGATGTGGGGAGAGAGATGGCGGAATTTTGAGAGCGGACGATCTGGACGGGTGTCCATCAGAAAGAGTAAATTTGTAATATTGGATATCATGGACTGATAATATATATTATGACTTTTGAACACTATTAAGATAAATATATTGTTTGTTCTCTATCAAAATCTTTCTTTTGCTAACTATGCCTTTCAGTAGTTAGTGCCTTCAGTAGTTTGAATCTTTTATACAGCTGGCAGTAGCGGCGCTCGCTGTATTGCAGTAGTTTGAGTAACGAAGATTTTTGTGAGGTAAGTGATTCATGAAAGGTATAGGTTATTGTTAGTCAGGGCCATTCTTTTGTAGGGATTATTGAAAGTCAGATTGCGTTGCTCTAAAAGTACCGTGTGTCAGTTTAAGCACAGTCACGTATCATTTTTCTAAGGGGACGTTTCATATGTCGACCCTTAGCCGAGGATACCTCAATGGAATCTTCTGATTTTTTCTTGTATTTTGTTTAATTAGTGTAGCTATTGTTTACTGCTAGCGCGTAATTGTACAGAGAATCTTCTTTGTAGTTGTAGTTTTTCATTGTTGTACAGTAAAACAATTGTGGCATGCATGCAGATTTGCACCAAGTTCTTCGCAGCTGCGCTTGCAATTAACTAGATATTATTTTCAGTGCTATGCTAATGTGTTTTCTTTTTTTGCTCTTCAAATTGTGCTTTTCTGTGTTATCGTGTGAAATATTGTGACAATAATGGCGTGTGAAAAACGTAATACTAGGCTCCAAAGTAAACTAAGAAATGACAGTGAAGACGAAAGCAGTGTGTTAGCGCCACCATGTAATGAATCAACTAATGTTCAAAGTAGTAATTTGTAATTGTGCATAGGGAAATGGAGCGGGCTGCAAATAATGGTGTAGACAGTGAAACAATTAGTGAACAGGGAAGCATTATCGATCGATCGGTCGGCAACAGCTCGGCTCAGGAATGCGAAATGACAGGACACAATATTGCAAATACAGTAGATTCAGGTTTTGTGTCCTCACCGTTTTCTCAAATAAGTCAAGACACATTTTCTGCTTTTCAAAATGCGAATATTGCCGGTTCAAATGCACTGCCGAATAGTACTGAGGAACATGCGTCAGACCTTTGAAAGGGCACGGCCGATTTCCTTCCCCATCCTTCCCTAACCCGAGCTTGCGCTCCGTCTCTAATGACCTCGTAGTCGACGGGACGTTAAACAACACTAACCTAACCATAAAGCATGCGTCAGACACCAGTGCATTGTTATTATAGTTAATGCAACAAATGGGATAACGGCTACAAAAGTTAGACACAACGCTTGAACAAAATCAGAAACAAATTTGACAAAATCTTCAAAAGTTAGACACAATGGAACAAAATCAGAGACAAATACAGCAAAAGTTAGACACGATGGAACAAAACCAGAGACTGCACACAGAACAGCCAGTGATTTTCATACAGAGCGCTACGTGGCGTTACCAATAAAAGAACCTAAACAGCCTACTTACAAAACTTAACATCAGGATTGATGGTCACGAAGTAGATGAAGTTAAAGAATTCTGCTACCTAGGCAGTAAAATACCCAATGACAGACGGAGCAAGGAGGACATCAAAAACAGACTAGCAATGGCAAGAAGGGAATTCCTGGCCGAGAGAAGTCAACTTGTATCAAATATCGGCCTTAATTTGGGGAAGAAATTTCTGAGAATGTACGTCCGGAGTACAGCACTGTATGGTGGTGAAACATGGACTGTGGGAAAACTCTAACAAAAGAGCATCGAAGCATTTGAGATGTCACGCTAAAGACGAATGTTGAAAATTAGGTGGACTGATAAGGTGAGGAGGAATAAGGAGGTTCTGCGCAGAATCGAACAGGAAAGGAACATGTGGAAAACATTGATAAGGAAAAATGTTCAAATGTCTGTGAGTTCCTAAGGGACCAAACAGCTGAGGTCATCGATCTCTAGACTTACACACTGCTGAAACTAATTTAAACTAACTTATGCTAAGAACAACACAAACATCAATGCCCGAGGGAGGACTCGAACCTCCGGCTCGAGGGGCCGCCCAATCCATGACATGGAGCCTCAAACCGTGCTGCCAAACCGTGCGGCTATGAAAAGGAGAAGGGACAGGATGATAGGACATCTGTTAAGACATGAGGGAATGACTTACATGGTACTAGAGGGAGCTGTAGAGGGCAGAAACTGTAGAGGAAGACAGAGATTGGAATATATCCAGCAAATAACTGAGGCCGTGGGTAGTAAGTGCTACTCTGAGATGAGGTTAGCACAGAAGAGGAATTCGTGGCGGTCCGCAACAAACCAGTCAGAAGCCTGATGACTCAAAAGAAGAAGGCTGATGGGCTTCTGCAGTGTAGGGGCACTGTGGTCTAGCTGTAGCTGTAACATTGTGTCAAGTAAACGCAACTCTATCTTGAAATAATCGAATGTGGGATTGCAACTATTCCATGAATTATAAAACCAATGTTTCAACAGCCGTTATTTTTATAGCTTTTTATTTAGGCTACCAGGTTCGACTCTTTAGTACACTCATCTTTAGGTGCTATACAGTAAAAATTACATCAAACAAATACATAATAAGGTGTCACTCATAGTATTATACGGGATGATTCAAAAGTAACTGTACACACTTCATGGATCTGATGGAGGAGGGGAACATTAGTGTTTAACGTCCCGTCGACAATGAGGTCATTAGAGATGGAGCACAAGCTTGGAGTTGGGAAGGACTGAAAAGGATATCGGCCGTTCCTTTTCAAAGGAACCATCCCGCTATTTGCTTTAGGCGATTTAGAGAAATTACGGAAAATCTAAAACTGGATGGCCGGACGCGGGTTTTAACCATAGTCCTGAATGCGAGTCCAGTGTGCTAACCATTGCGCTACCTCGCTTTATTTAACGTTTAACTCCTATTTCGATGCACACGTTGCATGCAGGAAGTGTGTACAGTTATATACTAAAATATATAAGTAAAAGGAAACCTGTCAAAGATATACTATGAACATATAACATTGTTTGTACACATAGTGCAAGGCCTAAGTCACCTTTCAGATATAACTCATAAAAACATTTTTCCTTTTTTAGTGGTATTAAATGAATAGCATCAGATAAACAACGTAAAATTTTACCACAAAAGTGTGAAAGAACAACATAAAATAATAAATAGTGGCATTGGAAAAATTGCTATGATAATTAGCCAATGAATGTAGTGAGGAAAAGATTGCAGTACTACATGCTATGAATAATTTTAAAAAATGGGTGTTGGTTTTTATGAACCATCTGAAAACTGTCAGAGCAAGGAAGTATAAGAAGTGTAACAACGTGATGCACTATCATGAAAGTAATATTTTGTCAACGAGACCTCCACACTCACTATTTACCAGAACGAAACAATAAGGTCAATCAGTAAAGACGAGAATATGGCAACGGACATGTAGGAAACATTCGAGACACGATCTGCATTTGGAAAAGTATATCACACAAGTGGATCGACAAGGAGACCTAAACACTGTAATGCAGTAGGGTACCAAGTCGTTTGTGAAATGAGGAAAACATAAACGAACTATTATGTGTAGCAGAATGAGCATATTGTAAAAAGTGGAGAGTGTCACTACAGATAAAGTACTCATAGCTACTGAGTATTCTTAAAAGTTAGGTAGGGGTCTAATAACTATTATGACGAACAATGACAACCGTACTCATTAGCTACCTGAAGACTGCCGGTAAAAAGAAAGTACCACAAAAAGCGCTAAAAGAAGGAAGTTCAAAAATGTGAAACAAATTGTCATAAAAGAATCAGTACTTTGCCTGTTCACATCTGGTGAAAATTAGGTGAGTCTGTAAATAAAAATAAAACATCTGGAGAAATGTACTAAAGTAGCCTGAAAACAATACTTGTAGCCTGCTAAATAGTTATCGTAAAACGTCAGCAAGGGCGAAAATATGAAATACGAATCATCAGAAAACACGCAACAACTGACAGTACGTGAGAAAAGTACAGTCATCTAATAAAAAGGAAAAAGGTAAAATACGGAAGTATCAATGCGTAAAGCGAAAACATTATACGGTAAAAAGTGAGGAGTCGTCACTCGACACAGACAATGTACGAAATAAAACAATGAACAGTCATGCGTGTCAGGAAAACAATATCACCACATCGTGCCAAATATTAAGTAATACAATCAAAATGCGAAGTATGCTCTGTAATACCAAAATAAAGTATACTAGATGTCCATGAAAAGACCGATCATGTTGTCAAATGGTCAGTTGACTACGAAGCTATCACCGTTAAGATACAAATAGTCAGCAAATATCAGAGTATGAACGTAAACTAAAGAACAACAATGACCAGTGGTCAGAATAACCAATAAATCTATGTATTAATAAATTATGGGAATACGGAGGGCCGAAACCTAGTAAATTCCAGTGTCTAAGACAGATGAATCCCATATTAAACAGTAAAATGTGTTATACACGTAGGTTCACACCACAGTAGCCAACGTCACCACATGAAAAGACCACAATCAGTAAAAGTATGAAAACTTGATAAAATGTATCTGTTACACAGATTATGTCAACCAATGTGTGTCCTCAAGGGAGTGAGCGAAAATATAAATGTCTGTGTCCGCTCACGTAAATAGAATCAAACATTAAAAAGGCGGTACAAAAGTTGCAAGCCCCTAGCAGCAGCCTTACAGCAATTGTTGTACTATCACATTTTTGTGAGCACAGGAGATCAAAGTTGACTGTTGAGAAGGATATTCCTAACAGTAAACCACTAGAAAGTACCATATGTAGAAAACCACGACTTACAGCAGTCTCACTGTAGAGGTTTATTACAAACACATGCATGTACACTTTCAGACTGCATCAATAAATAAAAAAATAAAAGAATTGTGGAGGATTGCACGCTGCTAGAGCCATTCCAAAAAAGATTACGTATAATTCACAAATAAAACCACAAACCAAAACTCAAGAAAGTAATTGACAGTATACGTCCTACAGAGAACAATAGTAAACGAAACCTATGTGGGAGTTCTAAATACTGTCACTGTGGAGAAGCAATTCAAATTTTTACATCAAAATAAATATGTAGCAGGAATCCCTTATAAACCAACAGTGGTGAACTCAACAGAAGCGTTAATGAGGCATGTATAGATGTAACAGCTAGTGTAGTGTAAAGTGAAGGCAGTACGGACTAAAATACTACGAAAACTTAGACAAACGCGAAATGACACAGGACGTGCCATTTATGTACGAACTGTGTAAGGTACACCTAACCAGAGTAGGCACAAAACCGATCTTATGTTTATATTGTAGGACATTCATTAGACTATATTTAATCAAATGATGGTAAATCAGCGAGGAAGAGTCAACTCACCAGTAACACGAAAGACTAGAAGCACTCTGTCCAGAACCGTGCTACTGCTACGCTCACACGTTCGAATCCTGCCTCGGGCATGGATGTGTGTGATGTCGTTAGGTTTAAGTAGTTCTAAGTCTAGGTGACTGATGACCTCAGAAGTTAAGTTCCATAGTGCTTAGAGCTATTCACAAGCAGTGTATGCTGTTCACATATATGCAACAACAGTCAAACGAGACACCCAGAATGACAAGTCAAAGGTGTCAATGCAAGGCGTTACTTCTAGGATACAGGAACCCACACGACGTTAGTAGATATATTACAGCGCATTCAAAAGTAAAAAGACGATAAAACTAGGTATTTTACCAAGACGACAAATGAGAATTTAAAGGACAACGATAACGATGTTCTGTTATCGGCACTGAGTTTTGCCAGTTCTAGATCTTTTTTAAAGTTAACAGCTCTTCTATTTAATATTATCAACCTTTTATAAATATTTATTCGGAGCTCCGAAAATTTTGGGATTTTCCTGTTTTACAACACAGCATTGTTATGTGCCGATACATGTGCAGGTCTGAAGACTGGAAATAATTCATCTTACAGGACAAAGAAACAGAAGCTTTAGGGATCTTTATTGGTTTGCCCCTTAGGTAAGCAGTGAAACGTGCTGTGGACAAAGAGCTTTCGAAAAATTATGATACGTCATGCCACAGCGTTTGCAGATTCTGCAAGATCGTGGAAATATATGCGCTACCGAGAACAGATTTTATCAGATATACTTCTTGTTTGTATTTTGTGTCCCGTTGGGAAATAGGACACAATACACGCAAAAGAATTGCTAAAAATTAATTCAGTTTGCGGCTTGAAGACGGAATGATCCTCACTATGATCTAATTTTGCATAATATAATGGGGAACAGAAGTCAGAGGTATAATTATACTTTGAAATGCCTCGACAATGTAGCATCTGGTGAAACGTCATTCAAGTGTACGTAAGCGATGATGATTAGCTAGTCGTAGTTGGTAAGCGTAGAGCCTTGCCCTGGTACCTTCACACAAGGTAATGAACATCACCTTGCGAATGTTTTATGTTAATACAGTAACATACATCACAAGGTAATGAAATACAGTAACGCGCTCAAGTGAAACTAACTGTGAATATTGTGAATGTTCTGTTTGTCTCACAGTGTTCCAAGCAGCTAATGTTGAAATCATGATCACTAGAATGGGTCTACTACTGATTCTTTTTTTTGTCTGATGAAAATGGACCAGACAAAGAAAACCCACACGAAATTATGTCAGCAGTAGGGATCTCAGGTCAGAGGGAACCCACAAAAGATAAAAGTAAATAAAGAGAATTAAGAAATACTTCAATTATATTCTCATGAAACTAATCGGATTTTTATATCATCCAAATGGTTGTCTAGAGTGCACTGGTTATTCTTATCAAATTTGATATATGTTATTTAACTTCTAAACCTGGAAATCACAACATCACCACATAAATTAGCTTTCAATACTGCCCTTTCCAAGAGCAATCAACGTAAATTAAATTATAGTCGCTGTACTATGAACAGATTTTTCTATAAATCAACCCTCAATCTCCGAATGTGAGATTTTTATTCATGTGATCTCATAGAGCTACTACATTTATGTTCATGAATGCTACGGGTTAATTTGATATTCACATACAGTAGTCAGAAAATCTAGCTTTGAACTTCTTATGAAGGTTTTTCTTTCGATGTGATGTATGCTCACCCTCAGTTGACTTATTATAGAGACGTGCCATTTGAAGTTAGCTCGAAACCATAACAAAACGTAGTTTTCCACTCATACACACATGGTATTAATAAGGTCAAAGTCACGATAATAAGACGAAAACGATTAATCAGAATCAACTACTTTCGATTCACTTTTTACCACCCGCATATTCAAGACAAAAATGCCAACCCCCCCCCCCCACTGTTTTTGTTGCCTCATGCGTCAGTTCCGTGTTTTAAGTATTGAATTGGATTTGTTTGCCTGTAGGCAACTGTTGTGTTGTATAAGGCACCGTCATTTGTTACATAATTATGAAGTTGGTTACACAAATTATACAAAGGGTAGAATCATAATTCCACAGATGGTTATACAAATGATTACACAAAAGGTTAACATATATAGATACTATTACTTAAATATTGCATATCTTCTACTCATTCATAATTATTTACACCGGTTGCACAGACAAATTTTGTTGTATAAGTTACAATTTTGTTAGTTCACAATCACATTCGATTTTTTTTGTTGTATAAAAGAGCATCAAATTTTGTTATTATATTTGAATTCGCTTGTACTGCAGAATGCTTTCTGTTTCAGCCATGTCTGCATCACCATGTTAAATTTATTTTCATGCAGCGCCCTTGTGCCATGTGGAAGTGTGTTAAAAATGCTTTGCCAGCATGTACAAAATTATTTTGGACTTTGCTCAAACGTGTCCAAGGAATATCTAATACGTTCCTGTTTCTGGTTTCATATGAGTGCACATCTGACCTGCTTTCATACATGTGGGCATTCTGTTTGGCTTGCATAAGTGCATTTAGTATGTATAGTCTAGGGACTGTAAGTATTCTGTGCTCAATAAAGTACTGTCTGCAAGAAGTTAATATGTTCAAACGAAAAATACATCTAATGGTTTTCTTCTGACAGAGGAAGATATGGTTTGCCCCAGCAGAATTTCCCCAAAGAAGTATTCCATAATACAAATGTGCATGGAAAAGGCATGTTGTTGTTGTTGTGGTCTGAGACTGGTTTGATGCAGCTCTCCATGTTACTCTATTCTGTGCAAGCTTCTTCATCTCCCAGTACTTACTGCAACCTACATCCTCTTGAATCTGCTTAGTGTATTGATCTCTTGGTCTCCCTCTACGATTTTTACCCTCCACGCTGCCCTCCAATGCTAAATTTGTGATCCCTTGATGCCTCAAAACATGTCCTACCAACCGGTCCCTTCTTTTTGTCAAGTTGTGCCACAAACTACTCTTCTCCCCAGTTCTATTCAATACCTCCTCATTAGTTATGTGATCTACCCAACTAATCTTCAGCATTCTTCTGTAGCACCATATTTCGAGAGCTTCTATTCTCTTCTTGTCCAAACTATTTATCGTCCATGTTTCACTTCCATACATGGCTACACTCCATACAAATACTTTCAGAAACGACTTCCTGACACTTAAATCTATACTCGATGTTAACAAATTTCGGGTTCGAAATGATAAACCCAAATTTCATCGCCTGTGACGATATCTGACAAAAAATCTTCACACTGAGCCTCGTAACGCACAAGCAATTCTGCCCTTCGTTGCTCTTTTTGATCTTCTGTTAAGAGACGTAGAGCCCAGTGGACACAAACCTTTGATCCGTCGATCATATCCAATGAAAAGTTTCAAGACTGCTGGAGTCACAGCTGTATGAGGCCGGACCAGCACACAGGAGAGCGAACCGGTTCGTGTGACCTTGTTGCGATGATGATGGACGCCATGCCCTACGACTCACCGTACTTTTGTTCAGTGCCAGGTCTCAGGCATATTAAATGCATTTGTAAATTATGTTGGTTTTTTTTATTATTATTATTTTTTTAGTTTGACTGCATTAGTCTCAGGCATTTTTACTGCATTGGCCTTAGACTGTCTCAACAGACATGCTTATAATTTTCATGTTATTGGCCGACACATCCAAACACAAACACACACACACACACACACACACACACACACACACACACACACACACACACACAATTACATATATCATTCTGTATCAATAATTAGATCATGTGCAGTCGTTGTGCAATCGTATTCACGGATGAATAGTCATATACTGTACGAAGTTCATTTCAGTGACACATACCGATCATGATATCCAGTTATCGCAAATATTATTGTTAATTTAAGAGTCTTCTTTTTGGGTCATCAGTCTTCTGACTGGTTTGATGCTCCGAGCCAAGAATTCCGCTTCTGTGCTAACCTGTTCATCTCAGAGTAGCACTTGGGACCTACATCCTCAGTTATTTGCTGGATGTATTCCAATCGCTGTCTTCCTCTACAGTTTTTACCCTCTACAGCTCCCTCTAGAACTATGAAGTTATCCCTGATGTCTTAACAGATACCCTATCATCCTGTTCCGTATTCTTGTCAATGATTTTCATATATTCCTTTCCTCATCGATTCCACGAGGGGCCTCCTCATTTCTTACCCTATCACTCCACCTAATTTTCAACATTCGTCTGTAGCACCATATCTCAAATGCTTCGTTGCTCTTCAGTTCCGGTTTTCCCACAGCTAATGTTTCACTACCATTCAATGCTGTGCTCTAGACGTATATTCCCAAAAATTTCTTCCTCAAATTAAGACCGATATTTGATATTTGTAGACTTCTCTTGGCCAGGAATGCCCTTTCTGACAATGCTAGTCTGTTTTTGATGTCCTCCTTGCTCCGTCCGTCATTGGTTATTTTACTGCCTATTTAGCAGAATTCCATAAATTCATCTACTTCGTGACCATCAGTCCTGATGACAAGTTTCTCGCTGTTCTCATTTCTACTACTTCTCATTACCTTCGTCTTTCTCCGATTGACTCTCAACCTACAGTATTCAGTAAACTGTTCATTCCGTTCTGCAGATCATGTAATTACTCTTCACTTTCACCCAAGATAGCAATGTCATCAGCGAATTGTATCATTCATATCCATTCACCTTGAATTTTAATTCTACTCCTGAACCTTCCTTTTATTTCCATCATTGCTTCTTCGATGTACAGATTGAACAGTAGAGGGGACAGGCTGCATCCTTGTCTTACACCCTTTTTAATACGGCACTTCGTTCTTGGTCGTCCACTCTTATTATTCCCTCTTGACTGTTGTACATATTCCCGGCGGAGGTTCGAGTCCTCCTTCGGGCATGGGTGTGTGTGTTTGTCCTTAGGATAATTTAGGTTACGTTATGTGTAAGCTTGGGGACTGATGACCTTAGCAGTTAAGTCCCATAAGATTCCACACACTTTTTTTGTTGTTGTACACATTGCATATGACTCGTCTCTCCCTACAGCTTACCCTTACTTTCTTCAGAATTTCGAACATCTTGCACCATTTTACATTGTCAACGCTGTTTCCAGATCGAAAAATCCTATGAACATGTCTTGATCTTTCTTTAGTCTTGTGATTCTTGAGTTTCTCCCGGCGTATTTGATAATCAAAATATCCACGGGTGTACTGCCGGTCTACAGTGTCCAACGGGCACAATATTTCGGCGATCATACATGTCGCCATCATCAGGTGAACTGACGGACTGAGCTCCTGTGAACGTGCCGGCACGGAGATCCGTACACTATGGCTGCTCAGGTGGAACTGGGTTCGGTCGCGGCGGCGGCGGATTTAAATACCCTCCGCCCGCGGCGCGCTCACTCCGCGTCCGCGCCCCGCGCCACGGTCGCGCGGTGGAACAGATTGCGACGGCGTCTGAGATGTCGGTGTGATGGCTCCGTCCGCCGTGGTCGTCACAACTATACATTTGCTCGATTTACTCTTGAGTAACCCAATCGCTGGTTCCCAAGCCTTGCTAAGATTATAGCCACAGTCACGACCTCATAAATCGTGACTGTGGCTATAATCTTAGCAAGGCTTGGGAACCAGCGATTGGGTTAATCAAGAGTAAATCGAGCAAATGTATAGTTGTGACGACCACGGCGGACGGAGCCATCACACCGACATCTCAGACGCCGTCGCAATCTGTTCCACCGTGCGACCGTGGCGCGGGGCGCGGACGGCGGAGTGAGCGCGCCGCGGGCGGAGGGTATTTAAATCCGCCGCCGCCGCGACCGAACCCAGTTCCACCTGAGCAGCCATAGTGTACGGATCTCCGTGCCGGCACGTTCACAGGAGCTCAGTCCGTCAGTTCACCTGATGATGGCGACATGTATGATCGCCGAAATATTGTGCCCGTTGGACACTGTAGACCGGCAGTACACCCGTGGATATTTTGATTTCTTTAGTCTTGCTTCCATTATTAACCGCAACGTCACAATTGCCTCTCTCGTACCTTCACCTTTCCTAAAACGAAACTGATAATCGTCTAGAGTATCCTCAATTTTCTTTTCCATTCTTCTGTATATTATTCTTGCAAGCAACTTGAATGCGTGAGCTGATCATCTGATTGTGCCATGATTCTCGCACTTGTCAGCTCTTGCCGTCTTCGGAATTTTGTGGATGATGCTTTTCCGAAGGTCAGATGGTATGTCGCCATAGTCGTACATTCTACACACCAATGTGAATAGTCGTTTAGTTGCCACTTCCCCCAAATGATTTTAGAAATTCTTATGGAATGTTACCTATCCATTCTGCATTATTTGATCTTATGTCCTCCAAAGCTCTCTTAAATTCTGATTCTAATACTGGAACCTTTATCTCTTCTAACTTGATTCCCGTTTCATCTTCTATCACATCAGACAAATCTTCCCCGTCATAAATGGTTTCAGTGTTTTCTTTCCTCCTCCTATGCGCTCTCTCTTCTGCATTTGACAGTGGAATTCCCGTTGCACTCTTAATGTCATCACCCCTCCTTTCAACGTCACCGAAGGTTGTTTTGACTTCCCTGTATGCTGCCATTTCGTCTTAGCTTCCCTGCACTTCCTATTTATTTCATTCCTCATCGACCTGTATTTCTGTATTTCTGAATTCCCCAGAACATTTCTGTACTTCCTCCTTTCATCCATCTATTGAAGTAATTCTTGTGTTACCGATAGTTTCTTCGCAGTTACCTTCTTTGTACCTATATTTTCCTTCCCAACTTCTGTGATGGCCCTTTTTAAAGATGGCCATTCCTCTTCAACTGTACTGCCTACTGAGCTATTCCTTATTGTTGTATCTATAGCCTTAGAGAACTTCAAGCATATCTCGTCATTCCTTAGTACTTTGGTATTCCACTTCCTTACGTATTAATTCTTCCTGACTAATGTCTGAAACTTCAGCCTACTCTTCTTCACTACTATATTGTGATGTGGGTCTATATCTGCTCCTGCGTACGCCTCACAATCGAGTACCTGATTTTGGAATATCTGTCTGACCATGATGTACTCCAACTGTAATCTTCCCGTATCACCCGGCCTTTTCCAAGTGTACCTCCTCCTCTTATGATTCTTGAACAGAGTATTCGCTGTTACTAACTGAAATTAGTCTTTCTCCTCTCTTATTCCTTGCTCCAAGACCATATTCTCCTATAACCTTTTCTTCTACTCCTTCCCCTACAACTGCGTTCCAGTCCTCCATGACTGTTAGATTTTCATCCCCCTTTACAAACTGTTGTAAACATTCAATATCCTCATACACTTTCTCTACCTCTTCATCTTCAGCTTGCGACGTCGGCATGTATACCTGAACTATCGTTATCGGTGTTGGTTTGCTGTTGATTCTGATAAGAACAACCCTGTCACTGGACTATTCAGAGTAACACATTCTCTGCCCTACCTTCCTATTTATAACGAATCCTATTCCCGTTATACCATTTTCTGCTGCTGTTTATATTACCCTATACTCATCTGACCAGAAATCCTTGTCTTATTTCCACTTCACTTCACTAAACCCTACTATATCTAGATTGAGCCTTTTCATTTCCCTTTTCAGATCTTCTAACTTCCCTATCACATTCAAAATTCCGAGATTCGACGTCCTGACTCGCAGAACGTTATCCTTTCGTTGATTATTCAATCTTTTTCTCATCGTAACCTCCCCCTTGGCAGTCCCCTCCCGGAGATCCGAATGGGGTAATATTCCGGAATCTTTTGCTAACGGAGAGATCACCATGACACTTGTTCAATTACCGGCCACATATCTTGTGGACACACGTTACGTGCATTTAATACAGTGGATTCCATTGACTTCTGCATCCTCATGCCGTTGATCATTGCTGATTCTTTGCTTTTAGGGGCAGTTTCCCACCCCTAGGGCAAGAGAGTGCCCTGAACCTTTGTCCGCTCCTCCGCTCTGTTTGACAAGGCCGTTGGCAGAATGAGAGTGACCTCTTATGCCGGAAGTCTTGTGTCGCCAATGCTGATTATTAATTAAAATGTAAGCAGCGGCGGGATTCGATACCGGGATCGATGATGTTGTGATTATGGATCAAAGACGCTACCCCTCGACCAATGTATAGAAGCTAAGTTTAGCGACAGTGTGTCCGATTTCAGTATTGTGATTTACTCTCGAAAAGTAAAGCTATTTCTTTTAAGTAATAATTGAGACGGTCGATTGCAGAGAGTCTTGCTATCGGTCTGCAATGTATCACTGGCCACGAGGTGTGGACCGACAGGTGACTGTGGTGGTTTGACATCGAGCGGAATGCACTGCTCCGTCGAAACTGAGTTTATGGCAGGCACGAGCTATCGTGGTGCCGAAGTATACTTTAGAACTTCTAGTACACTTCAGAGGAAGGCGAGCAATGTTGTGACGTGTTATTTAACCATCGTGTACGTGCTTTCGTGAAGATACACCGTTCGGCATGGTTCCTCGTTGTAGAGGGTCGATTTGGCCGTTGTAACACTTTTGGACTGCAGCACTTGGTGACCCACTAGAAGTGGAACACGATCAATGCTAAGCTTTTTTTAGCGGGCGACACATTGGGAAGATACTGCGCAGTGATGGGGAGTTATTCATGTGGTTGAACAGAATTCAGCTTTGCCTTGGCATTACATGGGCAAGTATCTGCAAGTCTCTAAAACTTCGTTCAGTGCCCGTGCTTTAATTGTTTATAGTGTTCTAACTATCAAAGTCCTGGTCTCCTTTCAAAAACCGTGTTTTATTTTCTTTTGTATGTAAAGTTCGCTTCGGGCCTTTTATGTAATTTTTTTCCCTGAGTTACCATACAAGGAGAGGAGAAACACTCTTGTTTAATTGCATTAAATTTACAATCGTTGGTCCATCAGATTACCATAGCAACCGCTCACTAACTGTTTGTTATTGGACAGTTACTGATAGAGTTTGTGCAGCCTTTTTAATTAAAGTAACTGCTGAGTAATGCTGCGACGCCGTTAACTAACAACGTGTTTATTTTATTTAAAGTCGGGTTCTTATGTTTTCTTATTTGTGCTCATAAATTAAGGATAATTGCAGAATGTGGTGCCACACAACGTGGCACTACACAAAACTGGCGGTATTAGCTTAGGCACATAGGGAACACACACGACACAGCTCTCTAAGTCCACGGTATTGGAGGTAAGTTGAAAACACCGTCCCGAAAAACATGTGCTACAAACACCACTGTTAACTGCGCATGTACCCTGACATCAATATGGGATTTGATCACCATGCACACGTACACAGGCCACACAACGGATTGGCATATTCTGGATCAGGTGGTCGAGCAGCTGCTGGGGTATAGCCTCCCATTCTTGCACCAGTGCCTTTCTGAGCTCCTGAAGTGTCCTAGGGGTTTGAAGACGTGCAGCCATACGTCGACCGAGAGCATCCCAGACGCGTTCGATGGGTTTAGGTCTGGAGAACAGGCAGGCCATTCCATTCACCTGATATCTTCTGTTTCAAGTACTCCTCAACGATGGCAGCTCGGCAGAGCCGTGCGTTATCGCCCATCAGGAGGAAGGTGGGACCCACTGCGCCCCTGAAAAGGCGGACATACTGGTACAAAATGACTTCCCGATACTCCTGACCTGATACAGCTCCTCTGTCAAAGACATGCAGGGATGTACGTACACCAATCATAATCCCACCCCACACCATCAAATCACGACCTCCATACAGGTCCCTTTCAAGGACATTAAGGGGTTGGTATCTGGTTCCTGATTCACGCCAGATGAAAACCCGGCGAGAATCACTGTTCAGACTATACCTGAACTCGTCCTTGAACATAACCTGTGACCACTGGTCCAATGACCATGTACTCTGTTCTTGACACCAGGCTTCACAGGCTCTCCTGTGACCAGGGGTCAGTGGAATGCACCTTGCAGGTCTCCGAGCGAAAAAACCATGTCTGTTCAGTCGTCTGTAATGTCTGCAGACACCTGTTCCAGTGGCTGCGGTAGAGTATCAAGCAAGTCTACCTGCAGTACTCCATGGCCATCTGCGGGCACTGATGATGAGATATCGATCTTCTTGTGGTGTTGTACACTGTGGACGTCCCGTACTGTAGCGCCTGGACACATTTCCTGTGTGCTGTACTCGTTGCCATAATCTTGAGATCACACTTTGTGGCACACGGAGTGCCTGTGTTACGACTTGCTGTGTTTGACCGGCCTCCAGTCGCCCTAGTATTCTACCCCTCATAACGTAATCAATATGTGTTCTTTGAGCCATTTTCAACACACATTCACCATTACCACGTCTGAAAACGTCTGCACACTTACTCGATGCACGTACTCTGACATGCACCAACACACCTCTGCGTATGTGGACTGCTGCCAGCGCCACGGTGCGACGACTGCAGGTCAAATGCACCGCATGGTCATACACCGAGCTGATTTAAACCAGCAAATCGCCCACCAGAGCGTTGTTTCACCATGTATCAGCATTATCCTTAATTTTTGAGCATGAGTGTAGCTGTGGTACAGGCTTCGCTCAAAGAGATGACATGAGATTGTGTGCTGGTTGGAATAAACTGATAAACTTTAAAGTATAAGAGGTAGAAAAATGTTATTGAAAACATATTCTAGTTATTTATAATACTTGTTATATAAAAAACGTGTTTAAAAAAATGGCTCAAATGGCTCTGAGCACTATGGGACTTAACTGCTGTGGTCATCAGTCCCCTAGAACTTAGAACTACTTAAACCTAACTAACCTAAGGACATCACACACGTCCATGCCCGAGGCAGGATTCGAACCTGCGACCATAGCGGTCACGCGGTTCCAGACTGTAGCGCCTAGAACCGCACGGCCACTCCGGCCGGCAAAACAGTTGAGTTTTGTCCCATGCGAGCAACCCAGATAACGAAGTAACACTTTACAATATACGGCCTTCAATACTGAAGAGTATAGTAACTTAATTTTCTTGTCCGGGATATAGATTTCGTCTGTGTTAGTGCTGATCGGAGTGACACCCAAAGAAGTCCTTTGTTAACAGAAGTTGTAAGCTTTTATATTTTGAAGAAAATGTTTTCATTCTGGAATTTCCACGCTCACGTAATGTAAAAATTCCTGCAGAAGTGCTTCCAGTGGTGGTAATCGAACTTTTTCATTCATACTGCAGAATTCTGGTGTTTTTCTACTGAATTTCTTTACATTGCAAAATTGGCAGATGTTCTCCATTTTCCGATTACAACGTGTTTGTGTTTGCTATATTATTTCGTCGGATTTACTGCTTCTTACGGTGCTCATTGTCATTTCTTGGGTATTTAAACGTGCTTCACGCTTTTTTCTGTTTCGATTTTTCGCTGTTCGTTACGTTTTCGCCGTTTTGCTTCAGAACTGTCAAGACCTCATCACTTTATACTAACGAATACACCAAGTATACGCTAAACGCTTTTCACACTTTATTTTCGATTTATTTTGTCTCTGTCACTTCGATTACTTACACTTAGTATTTGTTTTTATTCCCTCGCTGTACAACTTTTTCGATTCCTCCCTTCGTCACTGATAGGAAACTGAATTTCTAACCCACGACGGGTCTTGTTTTATAAACCCCTACCAATGGGTAGATCCACCTGTGACGAATACCAGAACATACGAAAAATTGTTCACAATATTCCAGAACACAATATTCCTCAATATTCGAGAGTGTTCTAGAATGTTTCACAAAGATCTACGGTGTTCAGGGATGCTCGTGAACATTCTGGAATCTTCCCGAATGTTCCAGACTATTCCAGAACATTCCAGAGTATCCCGTATCATTGTGGAACATTACTGGACAGTCTGGAATGTTGTGAAAAACACTCAAATACTCTCGAATCTTCTTGAATGTTATCGAATACTATAGAATGTTCTGGAATGTTCTAGGAGTTTCTAGAGAGGGAAACTTCCAAGCCTTCTTCAAAACACCCACTCCAGGTAAAAACGGGAACCTTCTTCATGGATGGGTGATAGAGGGCAATCACACACCATATAACTCCGTAGTAGGACCTGGAGTCGTTTCTGAGTTTTAGCGACACGTACATTGTACACGTACTTTAATAATATTTATTGATTATAGTTATTGCCATGGTCTTGTGCAGTCCCGAGCTCGAGGAGAGTTTAGGGCTTTTGAAATCATTGTTTGTTGTTAAATGTATGCTCGTTTCATGTTTTATAAGTTTCTTGTACCAACCTGTAATAGGAGTGTTCAAGATATAGCAGGGGGCTGCTGTTGACGTGATGTGGGAACATGGTAGGGTAGGAGTGGTGGGATAAGATGAGATGTTGTGCTCATTTCTAACAGCCTTTGAACTAAAAATGTTTCTTGGTCAGTGTAAAAGATCATAATGAAGTACTGTGAAGTTTAATATGTAGTCTCTAGTTACTGTTCCTACGCTCTCCCGCGCTGTAGCGTAATTTTCTTCTTTCTCTTAATTGTTCTTGGGCTGTACTGAATTTGTTCAAAGTCCAATTCTATATGTTTTGTTAACGAATAAGAGGAACAGTTCAATAATTACACTGCTGTGTGTGGTAATTAAAATATGCTGTGAAAAGATCAAAACATGCGATATGGGTTGCTTAAGGCAGTGGTTCCCAACAGGTGGTCCGCGAACCCCCAGGGGTCCGCAAGATGCTGTTAGAATAAAAATATATATTAAATATATTTCGTATGACAATAGATTTTTTGTCTTGGTCGCTCAATATTTTTTTCAATAACGAATATGTCAATGTTTTTTCTAAGTACCAAAAATAGAAAACTTATAAAAAGCCTCTTAATTTGGCTTTTTTAGGTACTTTATACTGTGATCTGACATGGTACCAATCATGCTCGATGAGGGGGTCCTCGAGAAAATTTTGTTGGGAACCCCCGGCTTAAGGAGACGAGTTTACGTATGTTTCATTTTAGAACCACATAAGGTTATGACGCCGAGGAGATTAGAATGGAGATAAAAGCTCATATAATCTTAAGTGTCCCGAGCGCTCCAATGGTCGGAGCAATAAGAGCCCTAGAAATGCATCTGATATCGTCTAAAAGTTCTCTATGCAAGTCCTGTTCGCAGTCTATTGTCGCGTTACGTGGGGAATACCGCCATCCAGAAATCTAGTAGAGAGGACTTAGTGGAGCGCGAGTTCCCGGCACACTAAACGATAACGGTGCATTATGAGTGCTTCAAGGAGATGGGAGTTTAAGTGCCACTCAGCGCGGAGGAAAAATGTATACCTGTATTAACTAAAATAATTTTCTGAAGTCAAATGCCCTAGCACTTGAAGACTAACAGTATGGTCTCAGGCAGGTATAAGTCCATAAAATGCTCAAAGTGTGATGATATTACAGAAAATAATATGCAGTTAGTTAAAGAAGGAGTGTAAAACAGATGCTGTAATAGAGATCAAGGAAAAATAAAATGGAAACAATAGTCAGTGAGCTGAATACATTTATCACATATAAGTAATGATAGGAAAGACAGGAATAAAGAATGCATCTTAAACCTAAAATTTCTCATTAAAACAAGTAAGAAAATGTGAGTGTACTGGGTCAAATTAGGAAAAATGTATCGACCAACTGACAGAAGTAAAACATGCATCTATGTTTCTTTCGTTCTCATGGAACACATATTTTTATCGTGAAACAGAAAAACAGAATAGTTTCACTACTCTCATTTCTAGAAAGGTGGCATGGATGTTTTATTCAGATTGCAGAAAATGTCAATCGGTTGAGAAACAGGCAATAGATCCGTGCCCAGGCTGACCTGTACTATATTCTGGTGAAAATTCACGAACCAAATTTAAATAAAAAATTTGGCACTACTGCAGACTATCACGGCTTATCCTGATTGTATACCATTACTTTATTGCCTGAGCTTCCAACTGTGTTTTCTGTTCGTTGCTAATGTTGCATTATACTGTTTCCGCTATTCTGAATTAAATTGCGGGGAAATTAGTCCGTTAACTCCTTTCATTAACAACTCATTTTGCGGTGCATTTTCTCCTGTGCTGAGAACAATAGGGAGGTACACTGAATTTCGAAACAAAAGGCTTTCCTTTACGTTGGGCAAATCGGCAAATGCTTTCAGCGTCTATAAGTTTGTAGCCCTGATATAACGTGCTTGTCGGAAATTTAGGATGGACCATCGAAAATGGAAGTTAGTGGAAAGTGTTACATACCGGCAACATGTATGTAAAATCTTTACAATACGTAGTGCATAACTTCATCTAAGCAGAAGTAAAGTAAAGACAGCGATCGCAGGTAAAATAAATATTTCATTCCATGAACCGCGCAAATCACACGAAAGGAATAGATACGTGTACCGAGATTGGATGCAAACAATATCTGATTATTATTATTGCCAGTATATGACGTACTGAAGTGAGAAAAATGTTCCAATTGGTTTCTGCTTTGCACTATGTTATTATCTCTTAACTGCAAATATTCAACAGTCTGAGATATGCATAGGTCTTCTTGCTCCTTTAGCCTTAAAATATCGCTGCAGGTTCTTTTTTTCTTCAATTTAATTGCTATTTTTCCAGTGTTCATATAACATTGTTCAACTAAAGACCATTTTTGACAGTTGTCAACAACCGATGCAAATTTTCTTGAATAAATTTAAGAGAAAATTAGTTTAAATAACCATTTAGCAAACATAAAAAGCTATAATTGATTTTATAATTTATACGGAACATTATACATAAATCGATGTACAGATAGAGGTGCCTTGCGTTCTTCATTATCAATGATACATTTCTCATCTTTATATTTTGTTTAGATACCAAGAGCCTCTGACAAAAGGGATGGACTTGATTGTATTTACTTATTTATCTCACGATGCGCATTCATTTTCTATCCCTAATATGTTGCTATCATTGTACTGTTTCTCCTGGGTGGACTTGGGTTTAAAAAAATGTAAACTAAATATAACGATAAATTTTACAAATAATCGACAAGTACGCCAAAGAAGAAGAGATAGAACTACAATGGACATGTTATTCCATGGACTCTTGCGCTTATATGCATGAACTATCTTTCCTTTGTCTTTCATTTATCTTATCTGCTTGGATTCGGACCTAAGAGGACGTTCTTGTGTGAAGCTCATCTTGCTCTACTACCTGATAATGTAAGTTGTACTTAAAACACGAAAAATATAATGGTTATTTTGTCAAAAGAATTTGTGTATGTGGTCAATCAATTGGTAGTCTGATACCTGGATTGTTTTAAGTAGATATGAGTCATAACAAAGAATTTTCATTGTTAGGAGCCTTCTTAGAAAATCTTTGACATTTTTCTTTTAGCTAATCTACGAGACGTGCCATCGGTTAGGACAATTAACCATATTTCAGATCCCACGAGACCGGAGGCAGCTACTAATAATTCAACAATTTTACTTACAGATGTTCTTTATATAACGAGATAACATCCCAGGCAGAAAAGGTCTGGTCACAGGATTCCAGTTTCATTATAGGATTTCATTTGTAGATGCTACTTTTGTTATTTTGTATAGGGGAATCGAGACGAAACCACGATGTTAAGTTACGTATTGCAGTAGTGGACATCGAACAGACTTGGCAAATAATCTCTGGTGCAATAAGCACACGACTTCTCACGAGCCTGGAATAATAAATGTAGTGTTGGGTAGATAAGAAAAGGACAATTAACTATCGACGATTACGTA
This sequence comes from Schistocerca nitens, assembly GCF_023898315.1. Classification (NCBI taxonomy): domain Eukaryota; kingdom Metazoa; phylum Arthropoda; class Insecta; order Orthoptera; family Acrididae; genus Schistocerca; species Schistocerca nitens. Next base: position 276,279,413 of record NC_064618.1, on the reverse strand, counting down.
ACTACACTGAGAACTGAGCTAGTTTACTGAGTCCTTATACACGTCGGGCTAAATTTAACAACATTTTACACTGTTAATAATATTCCTACATTAGTTATTTCTCTTTTATGCTGAGCCATTGCATAAATGTGTGTTTCTTTCTTATATAAGTCATGGCTCATATTCATTCTATTACATTACACTGCTAGCAAAGAAAAAGGGTCACAAATAATTTTTATTTTATTACATTACGTCATCTGTGTAAATAGTGTCCATCGTTCTTGAAGAATTTCATGACGGGCTGAACGTGTGATCGTGTGAATATTTGTTAGGATGTACTGTTGATTTATATATTCTGTGTGTCGTGTGTTTTTCTCTTTTCGACCCTCAATTGCCCCCTTTTGATATCTTGTGATTACGTACTTCTGTTTCCGCCAAATATAGTCACACCCAAGTAGCCATCTTGTGAGCATAATTATTGGTAACGGTAGCCATTAGCCATTGTATGGCTGGCATGAAAATGAAAGTTAATTATGATAAGCCCCATAATCCCGATAGCAACATGTCCCCACCCCCCAATCCTGTGCATAGTTAATTACGAGACGGCTTAGGTGTAGATGTTAAGTGCCCTCAGCGCATGAATTGTGTACATTTTGTCGTCCTACGAGATTTGTGAATAGGTCCTACGAGATTTGTGAATAGTCCCATAATCTTTAAATGAGACTTCCTACCACACTGTTCACGCTTGTAATTTCAGCCACGTAACCCCACCTGATAATGAAATCTTGTACAGACGTACCCTTGAAATAGCATGGACTGAATCATTAATTAAGTGTGTATTCCATGTAGATTTTATTATGTCAGACTGTTATACAAATGCTTCCATTAATTTATCTCATTTTGTTGCTTGTTCTCTCCCTATGCGTTATCCGTTGTGCTAATTTGTCTAATCACGACTAAAGTAACTAACTGATTGAATGAATATTCGGATGACCCCCTGTTAATTACCATCAAACACTAAATAAAAGAAGGTAGTGAGATTGGAAGCCATTACAGAAACTTAAATGCACACCATCTGACAATGAGTAATGAAACTATTTGGCAAACATAAAGATTAAAGTTGTCGAGTCCATCTCAGGAGGAAGGTAAATAGGCACCGAGGTACGCTATCAAATGCGACTTTAGCTGGATGAGGGAGGGGGAGGGAGGCAGTATACTGGGTTTGATCGTTCAGCGCATCTCACAGAATTTCATGAAAATTACGAAGTGTATTTGACAAAGTCTTTTACAATGGGCCAATGTAACATTATTACGAAACAACTAATTACCACCACCACTGAAGACAGGTGTAGAGGGTTGGAGTTGCAGCTTCTCCATTGCAAGGATGGCTTATAGATGAGTGTAATAAAAAGGATTTGTAGAAAGCCCAAAGACGCTAATGAGACTGTATTTTCTGAATACACATTTATTATATGTGGATGCACAGTTGTCCTCCTTTATGACTGCCAGAAGCATGGCGAGCAGAAGGGCTCTGGTCACGCCGGTATTTGCTGACATAATCAAATTTCACTCTCTTGCTTTCCGCGACATACTCAGCGCCCTGTGGTGACACAGTCAGCATGCCCCAGCTTGGTCGGTATCGCCCGCGCTGACTAGTGGCGAGAAGGTTACCAGAGCCTTCTCGTTGACATCGTAGCCTGCCTCTCTGAAAGACGCCAAAGCCCTGCACTAAGTGGCTGCAGTCCTAAAGTGTTACGTCACAGCCCATCAGCGAGAGAAGGGCTGGTGACCCGGTGGTCGAGGATGCAGGTCGAATTCTGGGAACTATTAGGCTTCCCCAGTTTCGTGGCGGTTCAACAGCTTGCCAGGGGTCGTTAGCTAGGCCTTTTGGGCCGTGTTGTTAGTAGACACCCAAATCTTCTCATCAATGAAGAAAGAAGCGAAGCGGGAGCAGCCCACAGCAGGTAAATCATTAGGCCAGGCAGGCTTTTGCATCGTACATCGTAGTCATACAGGTAGGCCACTGATGAAGCGACACAGGACCCATTACAGAACTGGTTAGCTAAAACAGAACTAAGCTGTGAAAGTTGGAATATTTGTACCAGTCCGCCTACATCACTGACGGCATTGTGTGCCAAGAATGATCTATCGTACCATAATTTTCTAAAACTATTAGCACTTTACACTGTGTCGCAGTCCCCAGGTGTTCTCTTCAGGCTTTCATTCCTTACATTTTTGCAGCATATGTGTGCTGAAAGCCATTCTTGCATTAGACGAACGCAACGCTTGCTGTGCGTGGTCAACGGAATAACGTTGTGCTCTCTTCTCCATGAGGTCACGTTGCTACATGCTCGGTACTCCAGCTAGGGTCCGGTGTGGAAATTTAGCTAGGTGGTATGCTCATGCCGCATACAACATCGGTGTTTTCCAGGTTGACATTGCAGTCTAGACATTAAACAATAGCCTGCCTTGATAACGGAAGCAAGAGCGAAGAAAAATCAAGAAACGTTCTAACTATTTGTCGATCTAAAAAGAGCGTTAGACAGTGTAAAACAATGAAACGTGTTAGAAGTTCGAAGAAAAATAACTGTAAGCTATGGGAAAAGATGAGCAGTATACAGTATGTACAAGAACCAAGAAGAAACAATAAGAATACTCGGATTAAAAACGGTGTACGACAGAGATGTAGCATGTCGCCACTATTGTTCAAGCTATACATCGAAAAAGCAATTACGGAAATGAAAGAAAGGTTCAAAACTGGATATAAAATTCAAAGTGAAAGGATACCAGCGATACGATTCACCGGACTGAGAGCAAACAGAAGAAAGTTGAAATTAATTAGAAGTAACAGAAGTTAAGGAATTCTGCTGCCCAGGCAACAAAAAAACACATGACAGTCGGAGCAAGGAGGACATCAAAAGCAGACTAGCGCTGACCATAAGGGGTATTCCTGGGCAAGAGAAGTCTACTGGTATCATACACCTTAATTTGAGGAAGAAAATTCTGAGTTCGGATCACTGCTTGTACGGTAGTGAAAAACGGACTGTGTGAAAACCCAACAGTTGTACTTGAGATGTGGTGCTACAGAAGAATGTTGAAAATTAGGTGAACTGGTAAGATAAGAAATGAGGAGGTTCTGTGCAGAATCGGCAAGGAAAGCAATATATGGAAAACATTGACAAGAAGAAGGGACAGGATGATATGACATCCGTTAAAACATCGAGAATAACCTCTATTTTCCTGGAAGGAATTCTAGAGGGTAAATACTATACAGGGAGATAGAGACTGGAATACATCCACCAAATAACTGAGGGTCTAGGTTGCAATTGCAACTCTAAGATGAAAAGTCTGGCACAGGAGAGAAAAACGTAGCCTACCGCATCAAACTAGTCAGAAGACCGAAAAAAATAAAATTAAAAAAAATTCTGTCTTGGCCTTTGCTCTGGCGCTAACACTTGCCGAGAGAAACTTCAAAAATTTTCACATCCGCCCAGAACATCACTCTGCTGCGTAACACCCTCCTGTCTCTTAGATCATTCGGTCTGAAATATTTGCTTAGACTACCCGTGGAACACACTCGTCATACATGTTTTGCGTCTGCAGTTACACGATTACACTGTACGTTGAAGTTTCCTCCTGCTCCCATGCACCTGAATCGCAAGGATCATCTTTCACCATTAATTCTATTACACAACATTTCGCATTCAGTCCATGGAACTGATCCTCTTTACCACATTCAAATTCCTCTCTTATGTGTCGATGCAATCTTTCATCGATTTAGAATCTCGTCTATTAATTTAGTGCATAATTCATTATTTTAATATGGCTTATGAAATATTAGTTCTAATAGCAAATCACTCAGTGGGTATCTGGTGTACAAGTAACTCAGTGTGGTGCACAGATTTTCGTTTAAAACAAATACACAAATGGCACAAATACACAAATGGCTATCAGAACCATCAGAGCACTGTTATTCGTAACACTTATGGTCGTAATGTTGTGACTCTGTCTTTTGCGATATTGTTGTATATGTTCAAGAGTTTGCTTCACTCTGATTCACCTAGTGAGTGTAGGAGTTGCAGATTCGGGGTATCGATCATGTAAGTTCGGTTTTGGGTTGGCACACTTCTAATGGTTTTCGCAGCTAAAACAACATAGATTGTGTCCACGTGAGCATAGTGGACCGGTGACCATAGGTGGATGGTGGAGCGTCATGTCCACTATGTGACCAGTCGTACCTGTCACTGGTATTCTACGTTCCCGTAATTCTCACCTTGTTATGTCCTTCAGGTTCTCCTTTTAACAATTTATTGTCATTACTTCTAACAAAAAAACTGTGTAGTCCCAGCGTGTGCCCACTCCCCGAAAATGGCGGTGTGAGACTAACATCTTTCTTGAGCATTCACTTGCTTTTGCTGTTCCCAATAACAACTGCACCTCACATGCTTGAGCGCCAGTCTGAATCTCTCTAGTACCACAGATCGTAACGCTTTCTCTTTGGCATCACCGCAAGTCTTCTAGTGACAGTAATACGTAAGTTTCTCTTTCTTCCAAAATTACTATATGTGTTAGGTGTGCAGCTGTACCCGTATTCCTTGGGTTTTCCACTTCATTAGATAGGGGTATATGGTAAAACTCCGACACCCTGCGACCGTGCCTGCTATTCGGAATCGAATAAATACATGTAAACTTGCTCCGTCAGCCATCATTGCAGTTGACGTATGGTAAAACGGTGCCTAGATTCCCTCAATTGGTTCCACTACGAGTTGTACCTTTGTTGCAAATTCCTTCTGTGCTGTCTGTAGTCCAACGGGGAATTGCTGTCGGGGCAACAAAGTAGAACTCACTTGTATATGTATGGCACTATAGACTGCTTCTTGTAACCTAGTCACTTCCGCCTTCGTGTCACTCAGACTGTTCTTCAGTTCACATAATAATCTAACTACCGCCTTTCTTCTGTCAAGTGTATTCAGTTGATTTTGTACTTTTTCTATATCAAGATTCACTGTTAGCACAGTGTTCCTTGTATATTGTGCTAGATTCATACTACCTTCGTGTTATTCAGTACATTTTGATACAGGTTCGAGAGCTGAGTGGAATGCCAACTGAGACAAACAAACTTTCACCACCTCTGCTCCTTTATCCAAGATACTAGTTTATGTGGTTAAATAGCACAATAGTAACAACAGCTTCACTTGTACCTACTGACGTAGTTTACCAACAAAAAATAAAAATGGAAATAAACCCCCAAAAATACACGATTCATAGCACAAGAATAAACCAGTAATAACCATTAACGATACCCACCAGGTTAGCCGAGAGCGCTAACGCGCTGCTTCCTGGACTCGGGTAGGCGTGCCGGCTCCGGATCGAATCCGCCCGGCGGCTTAACGACGAGGGCCAGTGTGCCGGACAGCTTGGATGTGGTTTTTCGGCGGTTTTCCACATCCCGATAGGTGAATACTGGGCTGGTCCCCACGTCCCAATACAGTTATAGGAATAGCGGACATTTGAAAACGTTAGCACTATTTCATGGCTTACACTCGATGCAGATAGCTGGGGTACACTAATTCCGTCCTGGGGGGGGGGGGGTATGGGGTGGCGACAGGAAGGGCATTGGCCACCCTCTGACACTAACGTCGCCAAATCTATAGTAAGAAGGCCGATCCTGCGTTGAAGTGGGACAAAGGCCCTAAGAAAATGATGATGAACCATTAACAATCCAGAACAATTACAATCAGTGCATACACCCTCACAAATGACCTAAACATTTAGTCATATCCTTATTTATCGAAGTGGTATGATTGCATAAAGCATCCTGTGTGCACCTTGATCGTCAGGGTCTGGTCCTTTTTTACTCTTTTAGTCACAGTAGTCTGTGTTGAAGACGATGATAGAACTAATGGTACCGAACCCACAGTTCCGTTGAATAGTTTAACACACCCCACGTCTATAGCAGAAGTTTTTATCGGCATATGTATCTTAACGTTGGCAGGGGGCCATTTCCATAGCAGTTCCCCACACATTGTCACATAAATACTTCACATTCTAAAGTTTTCGTGTTTGTTCATTTGCTCATTCCGCCAAACGTAATGTTATCTTTTTGCAAATTTCTTTACCTGTTTACGATTAACTACCATTGTTACTGTGCTACCTCCCCAATTTGTGTACTATCTCTTAATCATATTTACTCATCATTAATGTCCACCATTTCAATCTATTGGAAGTGTCTTTCAGTCCCAACAAACACTACAATATGGAATAATCCATCAGCAGTATACACTTTTGACCATACAAATAATAATGGAAGTAAGAAACGCCATGCATACCTGAAAACACTTCTTTCTCTTTACTGAGGTGATTCTCCTCTGCTTTCTTCAACTGTCTGGATGCAATTCCTGCTGGATGCTCCTTTGCCTCCCACAGCCACACCGCTCACAGCACAAGACAAAATGAATTCCTCTTCGTAGTTGGTAAATACTATGATTGCGCCTTCCTCTAATAAACGGTTGAAAGGCACAGAAATTTCAGTGGCACCTTTCACGAATTTTTTGTATAAATTACAACGACTGCCACGACAAGAAATTACAGGCACCAACACTAACCACAAGTCAGGTGTTACATCATCCTGACTAATTACATTCCTGAGGCAGTTTATCTTTATTTCTTCAAAATGACATTTGCCAATCACAGACTCTTGGACACCATTTTCAATAGTCGTATATGTTCTTCCACATTCTTGATAAGCTCTATGACGCTGTCAAGATACACCATGCATCATTTTGGTTGTAACCTTCTAATCCAACAGTGTCTCAAAAGAATCAGTGCAATTTTGAGTTCGAACAGCATTCAATGGTAATGATAAAAGTCCTATGGAACTATAAGGGCTGTCTCTGGCTGCTCCTCCAGTGCTATCTCCAATTGGTGACTTTTTCGGGACAAGGACCACTTTCGTACCTGTCTTCAGTAATCCCATCAGCCAACTGCTGATAAATAAACTCTTCCATCAACATTTGCAGATACCTTGCGACCATACACTGTTTCCCATATAAAATAGCGTTATTGCCTGTTAGTAATCTATGGTGCATAACTGATGTTGCTGTTAGTAGACGACTGGGATCACACAAATTCCTAAATTGCAGTAACGTTGCATCTGTTGGTTTTCTATCGATTTCTTGGAAGTGCTTCACTTTCCTACATAAAGCAGATGAATTAACGGTTTTCCATGTACACCTAAAATTTATGTACCTTACCAGTTCTGTAAAATTTACTAAGCGCAATAACCTGTATTCGACCTCTGTATACGTGTTGTGCAGTACTTCGTTTTGCTTTAAATGTTATCCGATGGTTAAAGCGCCCTCATTTGCGTTTATTGAATGCTTACCCTCATGCCGCTTACCTTATCTCTTTCAAACACATGCCTAATTCTCCACACTCATAACACTCTGGCTGGCAGCATAACTTCTTAATGTGGCTCACACGCCCACGCCTCTACCTGTTTTAGAGAAGGAAAAAGTATGGTCATTCAGTCCGCTGTTCTGTGGTTAGTGTCTTTGAATGGTATTCAAAAAGTTCATGGTCCCTCGTTCGAAACTCGCCACTGCTTAAATTTTGATTAATAATCAGCATTGGCGGCCGATGACTTCCGGCATAAGAAGTCAACCTCACTCGGCCAACGGCCTTGTCAAAGAGGGCGGAGGAGCGGATAGAGGTTCAGGGCACTCTCTTGTCCATGGGATGGGAAACTTCCTCTAAAGGTGGAAGAATCAGCAATGATCAACGGCATGGGGATGCAGAAAGCAATAGAAACCACTGCATTAAAGACACTTAACGTATATCCACATGATATGTGGACGGTAACTGGAAAAGTGTCATGATGATCTCTCCATTGGCAAAAGACGCCCGAATAGTCCTTCATTCGGATCACCGGCAGGGTACTGCCAAGAGGGAGGTCACCATGAGGAAAAGATTGAATAATCAACGAAAGGAAAACGTTCTACGAGTCGGGGTGTGGAATCTCAGAAGCTTGAAAGTGGTTGGGAAGCTAGAAAATCTGAAAAGGTAAATGCAAAGGCTGAATCTAGATATAGTAGGAGTCAGTGAAGTGAAATAAAAAGAAAACAACGACTTCTGGTCAGATGAGTATAGGGTAATATCAACAGCAGCACAAAATATTATAACGGGAGTTGTATTCGTTATGAATAGGAAGGTACGGCAAAGAGTGTGTTACATGAAACAGTTCAGTGATAGGATTGTTCTCATCAGAATCGACAGCAAATCAACACCGACAACAGTAGTTCAGGTACACATGCCAATGTCGCAAGCTGAAGCCCAAGAGATAGAAAGTATATGAGGATATTTGAAGGGTAATACAGTACATAAAGGGAGATGAAAATCTTATAAGAGGGACTGGGATGCAGTTGCACGGGAAGGAGTAGAAGAAAAAGTTACAGGAGAATATGAGATTGGGACAAGGAATGAGAGAGGGGAAATACTAATTGAGGTACGTGATAAATTTTAGCTAGTAATAGCGAATACTCTGTTCAAGAATCACAAGAGGAAGCGATATACTTGGAAAAATTCGGGTGATATGGAAAGATTTCAGTTAGATTACTTCATGGCCAGACAGATATTCCGAAATCAGATATTGTATTGCAAGGTGTCCCCCGGAGCAGATATACACTCAGATCAAAATCTGTTAACGGTGAAGAGTAGCCTGAAGTTCAAGAGATTAGTCAGGAAGAATAATTATGCAAGGAAGTGGCATACGGAAACATTAAGGGGCGAAGGCACTCTTGAAGTTCCCTGAAGCTATAGATACAGCAATAACGAACAGCTCAGTAGGAAGTACAGTTGAAGATAAATGGTCATCTTTAGAAAGGGCCATCACAGAAGTTGGAAATAAAACATAGGCACAAAGAAGATAGTTGAAAGAAACCATGGATAACAGAAGAAATACATCGGTTGATCGATGTTCATGGAAATTCAGGAATTCAGGAATACAAGCCGCTGAAAATTAAAATAAATAGGAAGTGCAGGGAAGCTAAGACGACATGGCTGCATCAAAAATGTGAAGAAATCGGAAAAGAAAGGACTGATTCAGCATATAGGAAAGTCAAAACAACCTTCGGTGGCATTAAAAGCAAGGATGGTAGCATTAAGAGTGCAACGGAATTCCACTGTTTAATGCAAAGGAGAGAGCGGATAGGTGCAAAGAGTACACTGAAGGTCTCAATGAGGGGGAAGATTTATCTGATGTGATAGAAGAAGAAACAGGAGTCGATCTACAAGAGACAGGGAATCCAGTATTTGAATCAGAATTTAGGAGAGCTTTCGAGCACTTGAGGTCACCTAAGGGATAGATAAAATTCCATTAGAATATCTCAAATCATGGCGGGAAGTGGCAACAAAATGACTATTCACGTTGATGTGTTGAATGTATGAGTCTGCCGACATACCATCTGACTTTCTGAAAACTATTATCCATACAGTTCCGAAGACTGCAAGAGCTGACAAGTGCGAAATTATCGCACAATCATCTTAACAGGTCATGCATCCAAGTTGCTTACAAGAATAGTATACAGAAGAATGGAAAAGAAAGTTGATGGTGTGCCAGATGACGATCAATTTGGCTTAAGGGAAGGAAAAGGCACCAGACAGGCAATTCTGACGTTGCGGCTCATAATGGAAGAAGAGAAAAAGAAAAATTAAGACACATTCATAGGATTTGGCGACTTGGAAATAGGGGTCGACAATGGAAAATGGTGCAAGATGTTCGAAATTTTGAGAATAATAGGGGTGAGCTTTAGGGAGAGACGGGTAATGTATAATATGTACAAGAGCCAAGAGGGAATAATATGAGCGGACGACCAAGAAGGAAGTGCCCAGATTAAAAATGGTGTAACACAGGGATGTAGTCTTTCTCCCCATTTACATACCTCTGTATTTTAACACGCATGCCTATCCCAGTTTCTTTGTCGCTTCAGTGAAAATACAGACAAATATTCGGCTGTTGTCCAACGCTGCTGCTTCCGTTGGTAACTCCATCTGTTTGATTTCAGTTCCCAACAACGTGACTATCTGCCTTTCAAAGACTTCAACCGCCTGTGCAAATGCGTGTTTCTAGCATTTGTGTAGCCTCCATCTGCTTTCGTAGGAGAAAAAGTGTGGAAATTGTACTCATGATACACAAAAAAAAGTAAGTCCTGATCCTTATATTGTATCATGGCACGATGGGATTGCATACACTGCTGGGAGTCGTGACAAGACCTTCGATAAAAACACACGTTACTGGCGCTGTCTTAGAACGCGGGAACTTTTTACACAGACATATTTCGAAAGTGACGCACTACTGGCCTTTAGTTCCCACTGCGCTGTAAGAGATCTGCAGCCTTCTGCAGATTAGCAAACGAAACTTTCAAGGTCGTGTGAAAATCACAAGCGCCCCACCCCGGCCATAAACCAAAGAAACAAAGAGGTCTATAAAAGACAGACACTCACTGCACGACATTGTAAAAAACTGCAATATGGAGCAGTCGAGATGAAGGAGGAACCAGGCAACTTTGGTTGCTGATGCTGCAGATGTGCGAGTGTGGACCATGTGTAAATGTCTCTACCATTAGCGACCATTTGCTGACACCAAATACAGAAGGCTGGAACTGTGGCCTCTGTCTCGTCGTGATGACATAGAGCGGAGAGTTTTGGTACCGATTTGTGCCTTCCTATGAGGCTGTCAATAGCCAGGCAAGCGGAATGGTGCAGGAAACTACGATATGCACTGACACCAGAAGGTGTCACAGTCTCGGCTTTTGTGGTGAGTGAGGCATGTACTCACTGCCTTGCGATTTCACAATCAGCTAGCCCCAGCTTTGTCAGTGTTGCCCGGACAGCATCTGGTAGTCAGTATCTTCTGCTGTTGACGACGTAGACTGTGCCCTTGAATGACAACCAACAGCTCTGCCTGAGGCGACAGTAGCCATGAAGTGTCACGTCCCAGGCCCAGTGACGCCGATGTTCATAGGTGCAGATTGGGACTTGCCAGCTACAGTTTTCCCCTGGGCAGATGGTCGTTCGGCTGCTCACCAGGTAGCATCAGCTGGGCCTCCAAGTGGCCTCGTCACTGGAGGCACCCAAATCATTTCATCAACAAAGGCAGAAGCGGGTGGCAGCAGCCCGCAGCTGCTATGTCCTTCAGGCTGGGCTGGCTGTTACAAGTACATCACTGAATGTAGTCTTCTAGACAGCCACAGATGGAGCATCACAGGTCCCAATGGAGCATCACTGGTCCCACCTCAGGACAGATTAGCTGCAAACTGAGAACTAACCTGGGAAAGACACGGTATTTGTACCAATCAATCTACACAAATGACCTTGTCATGTGAGAAGACTGATCAAATATGTTCTCATTTCCTGAATGTATCAATACTCTACACTGCACCACAGTGTCCCAACTCCACTCTCCAGACTTTCAACAATATCTTCTGTGTCTGTGTACTGAACGTCATTCTCGCATACCACTTACACAATTTTGCTTCACTATTCGTTGTCGCTAGAATGACGTTATGTTTCCTGCACCATGAGATCACTCTACTGCATGAGTACTTTGGTTCCCCGGCTCAGGTGATGTGTGGCAGTTTAGCTCAATGGTGTTCTAATGCTGTTTGTTTGGCTTGTCATTCCAGTCTAGTTTTTGTGTATTACCCTGCTTTGACTTCTGCTCTGATTTGGCACTGGCAAAATGAAAATTTAATAAATTTCACATCTGCCCGGAATATCATTCTGGGGTGTATTTTGTGTATTATCCTGCTTTGACTTCTTCTGCTTTGATTTGGCACTGGCAAAATGAAAATTTAATAAATTTCACATCTTCCCGGAATATAATTCTGGGGTGTAACACTGGTGTACAAGATGTCAAAAACCTCTATTCTCAAAATGATACATCTGATAGAGGAACATGAAGTCTTAGAGATAAGAAAATAATTGTAGAAATTGAATACTTAACTAGTTATTGACATTAATACATTATTCCTCGATGCGGTTGTTTAAAGTGGTGACTGTCAGACTCGGTCCAATGTGAGATAGTCTGTTGAAAGCACAAAAACTCTGTGTTCAGAATCTTTTCTCCCCACTGCTTGCACACGTTGCTGACAAGTGAAGTGAAACGGTCACAATGGGAAGAGGAAATAGAATAAAACTTCATGAGTTGAGAAGATATGTGACGCTGTTTCAGTGGTTACAAAATAGTTTCCTATTTACGAAAATACTTGGCATATGAGCCCATTCATCTGTGTTACGTCATCTGGCTTGGTTCCATGCACTGATACGATTGGTAACTGTGTCCGAAAGTCGTTGTATCCTCTCCTGAGACAAAGTCGGTCACAACTGTTGTAACTGGACCTTCTTATCCCAGATACAGGTGCTGGCAGGCGTCCGAACTGATATCCCCTGTCTGTGTTTTATTATGGGCAGATCGGGGGGTCTTTTGGGCAATGTGATTGTATCAACACCACACAGACAATTATTATAGACTTGCGTTTTGAGTGGACGCGCATTGTCCTATTGAAAATTGGCACCACGATACTATTCCAGGAGAGGCAACACTTGAAGGCATAGGATATGCATAACTTCTTGTTGTGATGTCAGAGTCCCCTCAATCACTACTAGACAGGACACACAGTGATATCATACCATTATGCTAGGAATGACACCACCCTGTCTCTCCAGAACACTGGAAGAGTGGGATCTCTCTCTGGGTTACCACCATTCTCGACGACGACGATCAACCAGAATAGTGCACAAACACACGATTTGACCACATTTATTAACAGTCCATCATTCCTGGCCACGCCACTGTTTCAAACACAGCGGTTTGTGTTTTGGTGTTAGCATCAGCCTGAGTATGGGATGGTAATTCCTTAGTCGCAGTGCCGCTAGTCTCCAACCAACGATGTGGAATGACACTTAATATTGTGGGGTTCCATTACTTGTTCTCGGGTTTCACGCACAAATAGAAAGCGTTTATTATGTGCTTGATGCACAGTGATAATCTTTTGTGGTGATCAGACGTTGTCGATTGGATCCTTGATGATGAGTGTGGCAGCCCTCATTTTTTCCGTGCAGTCCAATATTGGGCTATTCTCACATCTGAATGGCCCACAGATCTGGATATTGAATGATTCGACCACCAGGTCAACTGGATGCCCTCAATGGGGCCTCTTTCAAACTTTGTCAGATGATGATAACGATTTATAACAAGAGTATGAGGAATATCTGTGTCGTTCAGAATATCGCTTAACATCCGACGCTATTCATCTCTTTTGTATCCAAGCCTGCCAACAAAACATGAACAGTAATAATGTACTATGCAAGCCTCATGACGGAATTCAGACATGGAAATTAAAGGCCTACTATGCTATGGCTAGAGGGAAGCTGTGCCCATGATCTGTACTGAGTGAGACCTCTTGATATGCTGATCGCCCTCCTCTGACTCATTTATCATGTGGCAAACTGTGTGCAATGGAAGCGATTGGAAAATTGTTCGTACTAAAACTAATAATAATGAATGGAATTAAGAGTTTAATCTAACTACTGAAATCAAAGATGATTCCTCATTGACCAACATTTATTAAACGATAAAAGGACAAACAAAAGCCAAAATATTATTTATGAATGAAACCGTCACTTCCCCAATACAAGATATAAGAGGAAGTAGAACTATAGAATCCGTACGATATTCAGTTAAAATGAGAGCGATATTGTACATCGAAGTCAGCGGAAAATAGTAGGAGAAAGCATCTGGAACTAAACTCACATTCCACTGGAAGGAAGAAACACAAAATCTGGGAACATACAGGCCGACTGAACGGATCATTGTGGACTAAAAGAAAATACATGCTACTGCAATCTACCTGAGTCATGAGCGAGCTCATTTAGAATAACGCACCTGGCCCTCACTCGTCAGTACCGACACACAATGATACTGACTGCCTGAACTTATCGTGTTGCTGTGGTATAAGAGCCTAGATTGCAACACAAGCGGAGAGGCTGAGGTTAAAGTCATCTGCAGTCGAAGTGCATCAGCAGGAATGCCTGCAGAAGAGACAGCTGAAAGGTCTAAAAGTCAGTGCAGAGTCTGTCCCATAGTCGACCGAAGAATCGCCATGAATAGTGTGACGAAGAATGAGGCATCCAGGAGTTCGACGTGGAGAGGCTGCCCAAAACTGCCTACTTCGAATTCCACAAATATGCTAGACGAGCTTCCAGTGGGATGCTGGGAAACAAACCTTGCCCTGAATCCTCCAAAAATGTATTTATTGTCTAGCCAATCTCTGAATTTTGCAAGTTTAAACGAAATGTTAACAATTTGGTACAGAGTCATATTATTGGAAAAATTTCAGTCCAAACCAGTGCAAGCAAAGCCACTCTTTTTCTCGGCAAGAAGTCAATGTAACTCTCATTCTGTCTACTTTTGGAGGCACTGACCAATCATGGCGTCTCCCACTCGTTACGACATGATATGGTTCAACAACCTCTGAGTTTTGGCGACAGGAAGACATGACGGCAAATCTTAAAAAAAAAAAGGCTGCTAAACAATCCGCAAATTTGATACTCCCATGGAACTGGCTACGTTATCTTGTGAGTCGGCAGCCTGCAGTAGTCCGTTTGATGACTGGCGTCTGACCTGTGGCCACAAAGCGCTATAATGGGCAGTGTGCATGAATAGAACTGACCACAAAGAAACGCAGAGATCCCCTGCAGTTACAACAGATCCTTTATTCCTCATGGCCACAGGCTGTTTTGTGTAGACCACCTGGCAAATGCCTGCAGAGTTTTTGCAAAAAATCTAAATGTGTCAACAAAGCGACACACTGAACACAGAACTCAGTAAACTAGTGACTGACTGATGTTCCTGGCCCAGTAGGTGGGAGAGCCCTTCGCAACAGAAAAGATAAGTTCTTAAACCACCCATCCACAGGCCGACCTGTCGGCCGACCCGTCCTTGCTCTACCCGCCCCCCACTGAGTGGATCACTGACCCATGTGTGTGTGTGTGTGTGTGTGTGTGTGTGTGTGTGTGGCGAACTGTGCACATCCCAAGTCATATGCAACTTTCACCATGTCAAAACAGAAGGGGAAAGTGGGTGTATGGGTTGGTAGGTATTGATAGGGGCTAGCAGGCAGCGATGTGTCGGTGGAGCTGATGCACACACTCCACAGGCCCGGCCGCTATAAAGTCGCCCACACAAAGGCGAACGATTTGGGGGAGGTGTTGGCTGAATGATCAGCCTGTGCACGGGAGGCCTTAGAAGTAATGAAACTCAGTCCACAGGGAGGCTGCACTTTCTAAACAATCGGCCACCTGATGCTGCCAAGGCTTGCTATGACCTGATCAATTTACCAGCCTAGGACAACATGCAAACCCAATACCAATTTAATAGGAATGACGTAATTAGAGAGATGTTATGAACTTTACAATCATCTGTGTCCCAATTGACTATATATATATGGCAAAATTTATAGTGAATCTGATTACTGTATGATCAAGGAGAGAATAATAGCAATAAAAAGAAAATGACAGTACGGCCCAGCCTAATGCGTTTCTACTCTTGTGGGCATTTTGCCACTCACAGAGTATTATAGCTCTAGTCATTTACATACCCAAGAATGATGAATGCATGTACAAAGTTACATCTGGCTAGGTGTTCTGGGTACTTTACTTTTGCAACAGTACGGTGCAGTCTTTGAAGTATGCATTTCGTGGGCAAGGTGACAGGTGCTTAGTGACAAACTTCCTCTTTTGTTTCTTTAAATCCTACTGTTTAAAAAATTCTCTGCCGAGAATCTTCACTTGCACTCATTAACGTTATGACGCCGTTTCTTGTATGGTCCTATGGCAATAAATTGCTTCCGGGCAATGTGCCTGTTGTGAACTACTCTCTGTATAAACGTTCAGCTTTCTGAGCATTACATCCTTCTGCAGCATACATTATTTATATCTCTTGGTTCCTGTAACGTATAACACTCTGCCGGCCGAAGTGGCCGTGCGGTTAAAGGCGCTGCAGCCTGGAACCGCAAGACCGCTACGGTCGCAGGTTCGAATCCTGCCTCGGGCATGGATGTTTGTGATGTCCTTAGGTTAGTTAGGTTTAACTAGTTCTAAGTTCTAGGGGATTAATGACCTCAGCAGTTGAGTCCCATAGTGCTCAGAGCCATTTGAACCATTTTTTTATAACACTCTGGTTTTGATAACCAGTCATGAGCTTTACACAGTCATGTACCCCACCATAGCGTTTTTATTTTTTTATTGATTTTAATTTTGAGGTTGTGCTATTAACGTTAAGGAATAAGGCAGCTTTATGTGAACAAACCCGTGTTTCACATGCATAGCTCATTCAGGATCTTCTGAAATTATTTTTTCTGACCAGTTTTTCCCTACTTCAAAATACTCTGGTTAGGAAACATTATGGCTGTATCACCATGATCCTCTCAGTTTTGGAGATGATTAACCATTTGCTGGTGTGATAACTGTTAGACACTCTTTGGGACATGCCGTAGCTGACAGAACCGGAATAATACAGAAGGCAGCGACTGATAACTTGTTGCAATCTGTAGGAGAAATTACTGTAATATACCCATTCCATTGTTATGATTTAGGTATTCTGTGGTTTCCACTGACCACTCCAGCAAACGTTGCGTCTATACTTGGGCTGGCTCAACCACTAACAAAAAGTAACGTAAAATTAAGCTTTGTTGTCAGGAGATGGGCTTTTCTCAATCGTCTGAAAGAAGCAGATGCTTAAGTGAGTGAATATTTATGGACATTAATCACTGGTTCCTAGCCAATTCTTTGTCACTAAACTTTGTAAAAACACACTACATGCAGTTCAGAACTTGTAAGGGGTGTCCCACGAGTATATGCCTAACATACGATGACAAGCAGATAGAAGAAGTGGACAGTGTTAAACTCTTGGGATTAGAGCTTGATAATAAATTCAACTGGGAGGAGCACACCACAGAACTGCTGAAGCGTCTTAACAAATCTCTATTTGAACTGCAAATTGCGTCAGACATTGTGGATATAAAAATGAAAAAGCTGGCATACTGTGCTTACTTTCATTCCATAATGTCATACGGGATAATTTTTTGGGGTAATTCATCAAGCCAAGCTAAAGTTTTCCGGGCACAAAAACGTGCAGTAAGAGTTATATGTGGTGTGAACTCAAGAACATCCTGCAGAAGCCTGTTTAGGGAACTAGGGATACTAACCACTGCTTCCCAATATATTTATTCCTTAATAAAATTTTTCATTAATAATATATCACTTTTTCAAACCAACAGCTCAATTCATGGAATCAGTACTAGAAATAAGAATAATCTTCACAAGGATTTAAAGTCACTCAGTCTTGTACAAAAAGGTGTGCATTATTCAGGAACACACATTTTCCAATAACTTGCCAGCAGCCATAAAATGCTTAACAACCATTGAAATTCAGTTTAAGAGAAGCCTAAAGGATTCATTGGTGGCCAACTCCTTCTACTCCATTGATGAATTTCTCAGTAAAACCAACTAATATAACTTCTGGACAATTTCATTGCAGTAATGTGTTGATTGTAAATATGTGTGTGTATGTGTGTGTGTGCGTGTAAATACAATCCAACTTCTGCACCATTTCTGTGCAGTAATGTGTTCATTGTATTAAAGTAGTTGTATTACACGTTTATTACCTGATAAATAAATAAATAAAAAATTTTATTTTAAATTCAGTGCATTAGTATTTTTAAAATGACTCTTTCATATAGTGTTCATTAAAAAATGACGATCATTCCACTTGGGACCTGTGGAATGGCACATTAGCTTATTTGTTTTAGTTGTAAATATTTGTCATGTATTGTTGTTTTCCTGACATGTTCTACATCCTGGAGGACCTCCTCCTGTGGATAAATTGGAATGAAAGTAAATCTAATCTAATCTAATCCAAACGAATAAGCCCTGTTCAATAAGGGCTAATTACAGGAGACCGGAACCTGATTAGTAGCAAACAACGAGCATGTTTTATATGTAGATGTAGCAGTTACTGAAACGATTCATGTAACAGGGGTTGAACCTGAACTGTGTTTTGATGATAACCAAGAAGTTGTTAGTCAGCTGTCCACATCGAGGTATATCAACAACACCTGTCGGCAGCTGAGGGTTTCAGTTAGTCATCATTTATTCCAGGGAAAAGCTGCACGGTCAACAACAGTAATCTGTTCTTTCGAGAACAGTTACTGTCTTCATATATTATGCTTTTCAATATATAATAATAAAACAGAGATAGAAAAAGTACAAACTGAAATATTAGCGTCTGTTTTTTAGCTAATTGTTTCTTTTAATCTATGGTTATCCAAATGACTGTGTTGTATGTGGTCTATTACATGTTTGACTGTTCTAACATTACTACAGTTGGTCCTAAACTTGTAACAGTTTAGTTTGTGATGGTTGTAAACTGCTAATAGCTAGGCTGTTATTACAGTCTAATACAGTACCTTTAGCTTTCTCAAAAAATAAAAACAAATCATTTTAATTGTAATATTAGCTTTTTTAATTTAAAGTTATTGCCACTACTCTTGGCTTACCTAAATGATTCCGTTGTATGTCATCTGTTATATGTTCAACTATTGGGCTCTCACTAAATTTGTTGATACTTACGTAACATTTTATTTTATGATGGCTGTAAACTCATTCTTTCACAACTTACATATTATTTGTGAACTAAGTCTGTTTTATGTTTACATTGTACTATTCTAGTTAATGGTTGCAAACATCTCTTCGGTTCTGATTATTGACTAACGCCTATGTGTGTTACGTGATTAATGATGTTACCTAACGACGCACGCAAATTTTACCTACTGACAATATGAGTCCCTCCTCCATAATAATAGCATAAATGTATCGTTTCCAAATACATACCCGTGGTCTAGGGGTAGCGTCTTTGATTCATAATCAAAACGTCTTTGGTCCCGGGTTCGATTCCCGCCACTGGCTAAATTTTGATAAATAACCAGCATTGACGGCCGAAGACTTCCGGCATAAGAAGTCAGCCTCATTCTGCTGTAAGTAGGCTGTTTAGGTTTTTTTTATTGGTAACGCCACCTCTGTATGAAAATCACTGGCTGTGCTGTGTGCAGCCTGTGGCTGCTTTGCATTGTTGTAATACTCGCCATTGTAGTGTTAGGCAGCTGGCTGTGAACAGCGCGTAGCGTTGGGCAGTTGGAGGTGAGCCGCCAGCAGTGGTGGATGTGGGGAGAGAGATGGCGGAGTTTTGTAATTTGTCATGAACTGCTATATATATGATGATATCAAGGTAAATACATTGTTTGTTCTCTATTAATATCTTTCATTTGCTAACTATCCCTATCAGTAGTTAGTGCCTTCCATAGTTTGAATCTTTTATTTAGCTGGCAGTAGTGGCGTTCGCTGTATTGCAGTAGCTTGAGTAGCGAAGATTTTTGTGAGGTGATTTGTGAAAAGTACAGGTTAATGTTAGTCAGGGCCATTCTCTTGTAGAGATTATTTAAAGTCAGATTGCGTTGCGCTAAAAATATTGTGTGTCAGTATAAGCACAGTCACGTGTATAAATTTTTCAAAAGGGGACGTTTCATATGTCGACCCTTAGCCTAGGATACCTCACTGGAATCTTCTGATTTTTTTCTTGTAGTTTGTGTAATTAGTGTAGCTTTTGTTTATTGCTAGCGCGTAATTGTAGAGAAAATCTCCTTTGTAGTTGTAGTTTTTCATTGTTGTACAGTAAAACAGTTGTGGCATGCATGTAGATTTGCACCAAGTATTTCGCAGCTACAATTAACTAGATATTATTTTCAGTGCCCTATGTTAATGTGTTCCCCTATTTTTGCTCTTCAAATTGTGTTTTTCTGTGTTGTCGTGTGAAATATTGTGACAATAATGGCGTGTGAAAAACGTAACACTAGGCTCCAAAGTAAATTGAGAAATGACAGCGAAGACGAAAGCAGTGTGTTAGCGCCACCGAGTAATGAATTAACTGATGTTCAAAGTAGTAATTTGGTAACTGTGCATAGGGAAATGGAGCAGGCGTCAAACAATGGCGTGGACAGTGAAACAATTAGCAACAGCTCGCCTCAGGAATCGGGAATGACAGGACACAATTTTGCAAATATTGTAGACTCAGGTTTTGGGTCCTCACCGTTTTCTCAAATGAGTCAAGACACATTTTCTGCTTGTCAAAATGTGAATGTTTCCGGTGCAAATTCACTGCCGAAAAGCACTGACGAACATGTTTCAGACACCAATGCATTGTTATTACAATTAATACAACAAATGGGACAAACACAACAAAAGCTTCAAAAGTTAGACACAATGGAACAAAATCAGAGACAAACACAGCAACAGTTAGACGTAATGGAACAAAATCTTCACACCACGCTTGAACAAACACGTGAAGATTTAACTACTGAGTTACATAACATTGAATCGAAATGTCAAAAAGTCTGTAATGACGTAAAAACACAAATTTGTGAGCATTTCCAACCTATTTTTTCGCGGCATGAAAATGCACTACAGAATCACGAAGCAGCCATAAAAGAACTGCAAACTACTGTTCATGAAAATCATGAGACCTTGCAAGCTAAATTTGACTCAGTTGCATCTACCGATTCGGTTACGCAACTTGCAAAAACTCAGGAAAACTTGAAGGACATAGTAGATTCGATTTCAACACAAATGGACACTCTGAAACTTGGTTCAGAAAAACACACTGAGGAAATGTGTTCATTATCGGAGAAAGTAGCCGAACTTTCGGATCAGGTCACTAACTTATCTACAAAGGTAGATGATGATCTGAATGACACAAGACCTGTAGCCTTCACTGACACAGAAGAGTATGAACAAATTAGAAAATTCAAACAAAATCAAAATCAAATCAATACACAGTACAAAAGAGAAATCCGGGAAGTACAAGATCATTTGGCACAAGTAATACAAGAATTACATATTTCAGAGGACACTCGCGCTCCAGCACGGGAAGAGGGACATAGAAATACGGAACAGACACAAAATAACAACACAGGGCACTTCGGAAATTACGAAAGAAATTGGCAAGGTACACCGAATTTTGAGATGGAACCGCCGACACGACGTAACAATGACCGATATGCGACTTGCCGACATGATGATTTTGACTATAAGCTGTTCATTACTACACGTAAATTCAAAACATTTAAGAATTCTGGCAACGACATTCATCCACAAGCATGGCTCCATCAATTCTCTCACTGTTTTCCTCCCAACTGGCCGTTAGAACACAGATTAGAATTTATGTGTGGCTACTTAGAAAATGAACCCGCTGTAAGAATGCGATCGGTCATTCACGATTGCCACAGTGAAGGAGAATTTTACCATGCCTTCCTCTCAGCATATTGGTCTCAAGCCACACAAGACCGAGTAAAACATAGCATCATAATGATGAAACATTTCGAACAATCTGAATTTTCCAGTCTTATGAAATATTTTGAGGACATGTTGCATAAGAATCAGTATCTTTCAAACCCATACAGCCCCTCAGAACTCATCCGCATTTGCTTAATCAAATTGCCTGAACATTTACGACATATTATTTTAGCAGGACGTTGCAAAGAAGACATTGAGGCTTTTCAGGGACTGTTACAAGAACTGGAAATTGACACTGACAATCGGGGAACGCGGAAACAGGAGCACAACAATTACAGGTCACATCTGTCACAATTCCGCGATGACAGAAATAATACACGACAAGGCTATTCTTATAACGTAAATCGTGACCAAAACAGACACCACCCGTATGACAACCGTTGGCAGAGTAGTAATAATTACAGGGAAAGATCAACTCTCCGCGGTAATGACTATTACAGAGACAATCAGAGAAACAGACAATATGGGAACCAAAATAATTATTACTACGGGAGACAGAATAACTTTAGACGCAACGGTCCAGCGCGCAGTTACGATTCAGGGAGAAATTCTCCACCACTTAACCGACAAGAAAGAAACTACAGGAACTACCAACATGACGACAGACGATGCGATCGTAACGACAGACCTGAATTGCATCAGAACTGGCGGGATTTAAACAGGGCAGGGCCTTCTCGTCAAAGTGAATTTGTAGAAGTTAGGTCTCCAAATCCCAATAACGGCGCGCGCCAACAAAGAGACAGACAATGACTCGCACAGCAGGCAGCCGCGTGCGCCAGCTGGCTCAGGGAAAAATAACATAGATGCTAACCTTGAGAAAAATTCCAGTATTCTTTACCGACGTATACCACTTGATAATTGCGTTGAAGTTGAAACTCTACATACTAGGAAGAGTAAAGGTTTACACCACATTTCACATGTAAAACCGTTTATTGAAAGATAATCTGCTTTTTAACTTTGTCTTTGCTATAAAATTTTTCACTTCACATTGCTACTACTCTTTTTCAATCTTAGAAACTGTTAACATGCAACGATGTTATAAGTTAAATATCCAGTCAAGAATCAAGAGAACTTATTTAAACAGAAATTAAGAATGCATTGTTATAGTGAACAGACGACACAGTGTTGTATTTGTACATTCCTGCTTGTTAGCTGCACGATTACGTAACGACTATCAGGCTTACATAGGACACACTGGTAAATGAGATTTTAATGCAACATTTTAGTTTATTTGAAAATACATTCTGAATTTAAAGTGCTTTCTGAGAGATACCAGATGACACAGAGGTTAGTTTATGTGACAGCTACACGATTTTTATCACGACGCTACTAATGAGTGACAATTTACAATGTTGCTTTTGCAGTGTTTCTGTTTTATATCTGCACAGTTTTTCGGCATTATTCAAGAAATTAAAACATGTATTAGTAATAACTTTTGTGGTATAGCAACAATGAGACAGCCTTTTTCGTAGCACAACAATATGTTACTGTACAGTACTTTCTTCATCTCACCAATAAGCATAAGAACTACGATATCTATACGCAAAGCATTTCACTTTAGTTTATCATGAGGTAAGTACATTGATTTCTGCAGAACTTAGCTTTCGGAGGACGATAACTACGAGACTTCCACAGAGATTATCTTACAACAAGACGCACAGTTTAGCGCTACAGGACATGCATTTGAGTGAGTAATTTTATACTTAAAACATTTATTTTTAAAGATTTTTGAATTACAAAGAAAGTTTTCCGTGATACATTTCATTCCATTGCTGTAATTTGTAACACCTGAGGGTATAATTACATTAATCCTCAGGGGGGTACACGCTTACTTTGTGTACCATGTGTGTGGCAACCACAAGGAACCCTAGCTAATATGGTATTTGCTTATACAACTTTACTCATCGGTACCATATTTCTCTAACACAGAATTACACAGCTATCTGATCATTTAACTGAGAGAGACAAACTTTTTTTTACTACATCAGTGACAGATGTTTACGTAATTATACCGTTGGATAACTTCACACTTACGAAATTGTATTTTGTCTGTACTTAGTGAACTGTTCATATTTTTTCGGAACCATTGTGATACTATGAGAGCTTTGAATGATGTATTTGGTAAGGGAGCATGATTTTAAAGTACATTTGAGGTAGATGACAATTTTGACATGAGCAGAGAATTTTTTTAGGTTTTGAAATTATTGGAGGAAGCTACGACGTTTTTGAGATTTGACTGAGGTGTTATGATGTTATTTTTACGACGACGATGTGTATTATGCTGTTGAGGTATGTTTATGATCAATAAGCTGATGCTATATAAGGAATGTGATTACGTGTTTATATGTATATGAATAATGGATAGAAGTTAGGGACTCTTGACTTGTGAAAAAGGATGTTGGAAACCAAGAATCGTACTTTAAGAGTTATGAAATGTGTGTAAATGCGTGAATGTATCACAATGACGGCGAAAATTTCTTGGACACTGTTATACTCATAGGATTTTGTTTCTACACATTTGCAACGTAAATTCTCGACCTGTGAAATTTTTATATGAGACTGTCACTGTAGCAGAAACTGCTGTCGTAAATATTTCCGTAAGAAAGTTAAGTGACCACCTGCACGTGCGTCGTGGGCACACAGCTGTGTCAGACACCTGGAGAACAAGCCATTAGGGTGTGCCTTTCCCGAAGCACAGGTAAAAAAAAAAAGGGGAGGCCATTATCCTCGCTATTGACATTTCCTTGTTGAAAGCATACTGTGGAGCTCGTAATTTATGATATTTACTGAAATTCCTAATGAAATGACGAGAAATATTTTTACATCTGCACACCTGATTACGACAAGCGTCTTTCTACGAGAGTTGTGAGAATTTCTACTAACTTATGAAATGTCACATGACTATTGAATGATATTTTTATGCTTTGCCTTTCATAGTTGCTTATTTCATTTGATATCTAGTTTCCAGCTGTGTTGCAGCATGGGTTTTATAAAAAAAAATTTCATTTGCTAATGTGAACACTTTCTGTCAACAGATCTATTAAATAATTATTTTAATACCCACATTCTTCGAAAAAGGAGCTCTTGGAATGGAAAGAACAATAAGAAGGGACTAATAACAGGAACTGCATACATAATTTTCTTTTCAACTACTTGGTAATTTTTTTTCATAGAGTAAGTTTTTTGTGATGCATCACTCTAGTGTTAAGATGTGACGTAAGTTTTAAACATGGCCATTTTTACTGTAATATTTTTTCTGCTTGAGCTATGTCATGTTTAGGTATAAGTTGCTGCTGTTTGCCAGGCATAGTGTTATTGAATTTGACTTTGTATTATTCTGTTAAGCCAGTTTTACTAATGATTTATTTTTATTGTTTGCTGCACATTGCCTTAGATTAGTTGTAATATTACAATTGCTTTGCTAATTTCTTAATGCTGCTTGCTTCGCAAATCTGCGTTTTTTTTCATTGCTGTTTATATTAATTGTTTTATGTGATGCTGCATTGCCTCGTCCCTTGGTATATATATCTGAGCTCAGTAGATTTAACTTAGCTTAAGAGGGGGTAGACTATATAAGAAACTAACTATGATGAATTGGAAGCAATGAATTAACAAGGTATATGAAAAAGATTTGGGCCAAATGAGTATTGTACAATGAGAAATAATTATTTTGAGAGAAATATGAATAGAATACAGGAAGGAGGTTTAGATAGGACCTTTTGGAAATAATGAAGAACGCAGGGAGATCTCCGAGAAGTAAAGAAAGTTTTGTTTGCAAAATACTGCAGTAAAACAAACCCTGTCTTTTCCTTTTGTGTTAACCCTCTATGTGTTTGTGTACCCTTGTGTATTTGTTTTCTTCCTGTCTCTGTGTAGTTTCATAGAATTTTTTTTCTAATACTATTCACTATGATGAGGAATACTGTTATCCTCAAATATAATTGGTATTAATAATATGTTATTTAATTTGTAAATATGCTTAGATATTATTTATTCTGTTTTGTTTTAATGCTCATGTGTGAAGTTGATGTTTCAATAATTATTCTGATCTTTTATGTATTTACTTATGTCATAATTCCTGTAACATTGATGTATATGTTTATTTCTATTGTGTTGTAAAGCCTGTACTACAAATGTTATCTGTAGTGTTTGTATGTGTGTTAAAAATTCAGCAAGGGACTGGATAACAGCATTGCTGGTTCTAAGGACAATTCCAAAAACTTTGTGAGTGGACAAGTGGTGGTTTATGGACTTGCTATATTAGCCGCAAGACTCTTCAATGGTGATTGTGCACCTGCACAGTCACAACAGATGGCTGCTGGCCATCTCTACAAGGACTACAGTGGGTCTGCATCCTTGATGACCCACCAGTACCATTATCTCTACAAGGACTACAGTGGGTCTACCTCTTTGTTGATCCATCAATACCATTATTTCCACAAGGACTTCAGTGGGTCTGCGCCTCTGGTGGCCCACCAATACCGTAATCTCTACCAGGACTACAGTGGGTCTGCTCTGTGATGACCTACCAAACGATATTCTTCAAAACTTCGATTGACTCCGCTGTGGGTTTGCTCTGTTGTGGCCCATTACCTGTCAGCATGTCAAGAGTCAGCACTGTCTTTCCGTTGGAAGGACAACACTACTTCTTCAAGACTGCATGGAAATCCACTCCTTCCGTGTGCATTTTCTTTTACTGCTCAGACTTTGAGAAAAATACTGCAATGTGATGAATGATCAGGACTGTCTTTATGGACTGTGAGAAAATTTTAGCTTTTGACCAACATTGTATCAATAAGTGTGTGCATTTGATTTCTTTGTTATTGTAATTATGAAAAATTTTTTTCAAATCTGTATTGGGCACTGCCCAAACCAATTTGTAAAATTTTTTGTGAGGAGCATGGGGGCTATGTAAGTAGGCTCTTTAGGTTTTTTTTATTGGTAACGCCACCTCTGTATGAAAATCACTGGCTGTGCTGTGCGCAGCCTGTGGCTGCTTTGCATTGTTGTAATACTCGCCATTGTAGTGTTAGGCAGCTGGCTGTGAACAGCGCGTAGCGTTGGGCAGTTGGAGGTGAGCCGCCAGCAGTGGTGGATGTGGGGAGAGAGATGTCGGAGTTTTGTAATTTGTCATGAACTGCTATATATATGATGATATCAAGGTAAATACATTGTTTGTTCTCTATTAATATCTTTCATTTGCTAACTATCCCTATCAGTAGTTAGTGCCTTCCATAGTTTGAATCTTTTATTTAGCTGGCAGTAGTGGCGTTCGCTGTATTGCAGTAGCTTGAATAGCGAAGATTTTTGTGAGGTAAGTGATTTGTGAAAAGTACAGGTTAATGTTAGTCAGGGCCATTCTCTTGTAGAGATTATTTAAAGTCAGATTGCGTTGCGCTAAAAATATTGTGTGTCAGTATAAGCACAGTCCTGTAAAATTGATAAAAGGGGACGTTTCACTGCCAACGGCCTTGTCAAAGAGGGCGGAGGAGCGGATAGAGGTTCAGGGCACTCTCTTGTCCTAGGGGTGGGAAATTGCCCCTAAAGGCGGAAGAATCAGCAATGATTAACGACATGAGGATGCAGGAGGCAATGGAAACCACTGCATTAAAGACATGTAACGTGTATCCACAGGACATGTGGCCTGTAATTGAAGAAGTGTCATGATGATCTCTCCATTGGCAAAAGATTCCGAAATAATCCCCATTCGGAACTCCGGGAGGGGACTGCCAAGGGGGAGGTTACCATGAGAAAAAGACTGAATAATCAAAGAAAGGATAATGTTCTACGAGTCGGGGCGTGGAATGTCAGAAGCATGAACATGGTAGCGAAACTAGAAAATCTGAAAAGGGAAATGCAAAGGCTCAATCTAGATATAGTGGGGGTCAGTGAAGTGAAGTGGAAGGAAGACAAGGATTTCTGGTCAGATGAGTATCGGGTAATATCAACAGCAGCAGAAAATGGTATAACAGGTGTAGGATTCGTTATGAATAGGAAGGTAGGGCAGAGGGTGTGTTACTGTGAACAGTTCAGTGACCGGGTTGTTCTAATCAGAATCGACAGCAGACCAACACAGACAACGATAGTTCAGGTATACGTGCCAACGTCGCAAGCTGAAGATGAACAGATAGAGAAAGTGTATGAGGATATTGAAAGGGTAATCCAGTATGTAAAGGGGGACGAAAATCTGATAGTCATGGGCGACTGGAATGCAGTTGTAGGGGAAGGAGTAGAAGAAGAGGTCACAGGAGAATATGGGCTTGGGACAAGGAATGAAAGAGGAGAAAGACTAATTGAGTTCTGTAACAAGTTTCAGCTAGTAATAGCGAATACCCTGTTCAAGAATCACAAGAGGAGGAGGTATACTTGGAGAAGGCCGGGAGATACGGGAAGATATCAATTAGATTACATCATGATCCGACAGAGATTCCGAAATCAGATAGTGGACTGTAAGGCGTACCCAGGAGCAGATATAGACTCAGATCACAATATAGTAGTGATGAAGAGTAGGCTGAAGTTGAAGACATTAGTCAGGAAGAATCAATACGCAAAGAAGTGGGATATGGAAGTACTAAGGAATGACAAGATACGTTTGAAGTTCTCTAACGCTATAGATACAGCAATAAGGAATAGCGCAGTAGGCAGTACAGTTGAAGAGGAATGGACATCTCTAAAAAGGGCCATCACAGAAGTTGGGAAGGAAAACATAGGTACAAAGAAGGTAGTTGCGAAGAAACCATGGGTAACAGAAGAAATACTTCAGTTGATTGATGAAAGGAGGAAGTACAAACATGTTCCGGAAAAATCAGGAATACAGAAATACAAGTCGCTGAGGAATGAAACAAATAGGAAGTGCAGGGAAGCTAAGACGAAATGGCTACAGGAAAAATGTGAAAACATCGAAAAAGATATGACTGTCGGAAGGACTGACTCAGCATACAGGAAAGTCAGTCTAATGAGTACACAGTATGGTTTGAGAGTAAATCGGAGAAAGACGAAGGTAATGAGAAGTAGTAGAAATGAAAACAGCGAGAAACTTAACATCAGGATTGATGGTCACGAAGTCAATGAAGTTAAGGAATTCTGCTACCTAGGCAGTAAAATAACCAATGACGGACGGAGCAAGGAGGACATCAAAAGCAGACTCGCTATGGCAAAAAAGGCATTTCTGACCAAGAGAAGTCTACTAATATCAAATACCGGCCTTAATTTGAGGAAGAAATTTCTGAGGATGTAGGTCTGGAGTACAGCATTGCATGGTAGTGAAACATGGACTGTGGGAAAACCGGAACAGAATAGAATCGAAGCATTTGAGATGTGGTGCTATAGACGAATGTTGAAAATTAGGTGGACTGATAAGGTAAGGAATGAGGAGGTTCTATGCAGAATCGGAGAGGAAAGGAATATGTGGAAAACACTGATAAGGAGAAGGGACAGGATGATATGACATCTGCTAAGACATGAGGGAATAACTTCCATGGTACTAGAGGGAGCTGTAGAGGGCAAAAAAAATTCGTGGCGGGCCGCATCAAACCAGTCAGTAGACAAAAAAAAAAAAAAAAAATCGTTTTCAAGTTGTTCACGATGTCCTGACATGTAATTCATCGCAGAATGTATAGTTCTTTCTAAATTTACTCTTTGACTTCATTTCTATGGCCTTCGTTTACTTCTTAGATAGCTTAATCGCCACAGTTAGTTCGCACTGTCAAATATGCCAATATGAGATGAGACCCCTATTATATTCAGTGTATGTGATGACTTTCACGAACTTCTAAATAGTATGTACATACTTGCTATGATGAATTTTGTTTATACTTTGTTCTTAAGCTTCAGTCCGAGGATGAAATTTTGTAACGCAAAGCGCTTAGTAAAGAATAATGCCAGCAAAGACTTTCTATATTTCAAAGTTGTGCCAAATCTGAGTGGTCACTATCCCCTATCATGATATATTTCTGCGTCAGGTAATTGTAGATAAAAAAAAAGTGAAGTCGTGTAGTTACATATAAGAAAGTTAGTATGGCAGAGAAACAGTATAACAGGAAATGTAGCAGAGATGCGGTGTTACGTGTTACCAATATATCTCAAGCTGAAGGAAGGTTATTATAGCCTTGGGGCCCAGGGACCAGACGGAACGGGATAGCAATAACCACATAAGGGAGGAGGCGAGGGAGGGTGCGGGACTTCCTGCCGCAGACTATTGTAGTGGCAAAAGGGCTGACGAGGTGAGGCGCCATTACTGCTGGTGGATTGTCTTTCGACTGTGCAACGAAGATTGTTCCCTCCCACAGCCATGGAGGCAAGAACTGCTCGACAAACATGGATCTCCAGGTTTTACTAATTTTACTTGTTTTTGCTTGATGTGTTGTCTTCTATACCTGTGAAATATGTGTAGGGATGCTTTCCCTTCTACACGCAATGAACCAGAATGACGACGGAAAAGATGAGAAACACTGAATGGAGTGCACAGTAAATTGATTTCGTGGTAGTATAATAACCCATGGGAAATATTTTTAGTCGTTCAGTTACGGTGAGTGAATGAAAGACCATCATCAACTTTACGGAGATAGCAAACCATAAGGTGTTAGGTTGTGAAATACTTCATAAAACCCAATGCAGAAATTATAAAATTCTACGACAGTGATTTCAAATGAAACTCTTCCAGAAATATTTTAATAAGCGCTAATGAGGGACAACGTAGAGACTCTTGTTCGAAAAGATTGCGGAATTGCAGCCGATCGTCGTAAACAATACTCCACAATATTTCAAGTAGACATCACCCAGTAATCTACAGGTGAGCCATCGATGACTGGGGTCTTCGATGGCTCACCTGAAGACGACTGGCAGGTGTCCAGTTGAAATATCGTGGAGTGAATGCCACCTGGTGGTCTTGCATGCAAGTGGATAGCTAAGTAATGTATATAAAGAGAACAGATACGAATTGTGAATCATTCCAGCGAGGAAACAGGGCCAAAATTGGGCAAATTCACTGACATAAACGACTTTGACAATGAAAAGTGGTAAATGGTTGAATTCTACAAAAATCGCCAGTATTTTCCTCTTGATTCTTATTGAAACGTTGTTACAAAGCCATGTTGTAATCGGGAATCATGCCACTATTTGGGCATTAGAAATATTCAGTTCTAAGGAATGAAAACTGAGGTTGAAGAACTATATTTTTCCTGTTAATTTGTCCGTTGTCAAGGATTACAAGCAGATAAATGCATGATACGTTGATACAAGCAGCAGATTAGATATTTTCTATTTTAATTGTACATTGTGAATTAATTGTTGTTAAGTTTTCTATTGATTATTGTTACCATATTTCCTTCCTCTTTTAGTATTTGCTGGCCGGAGTGGCCAAGCGGTTCTAGGCGCTACAGTCTGGAACCGAGCGACCGCTACGGTCGCAGGTTCGAATCCTGCCTCGGGCATGGATGTGTGTGATGTCCTTAGGTTAGTTAGGTTTAATTAGTTCTCAGTTATAGGCGACTGATGACCTCAGAAGGTAAGTCGCATGGTGCTCAGAGCCACTTGAACAATTTTTTGTATTATTTCATGTAAAGGGCAGACAAATTGTCAGTCGTTTGAAGCAAATGAAACGTTGTTTATTAGCACTACAGGATTTCGTAAAAATATTTCCAGACTAGGGTTGGTGCCATCCTGCAATGCAACGGATGTACAGGGATCACAGCAAGAAACCACCATTTAGACCAGGTGGGGCAAGTCTTGCACGCTGCATGTACACGCGTACCTTAAGCCACAGGGACGTTGTTATCTCTGCTATGCTGCACCATTTCCTATGCCATGTATTTTTTTTATTTATTTACATTATGTTTCACAACAAAATTTGTAGTACTAATTGCAAACGTAGTGAATGTGTGTGTGTGTGTGTGTGTGTGTGTGTGTGTGTGTGTGTAGTGTAATGTTTTTGTTGTATGATGATGATGATGATGATGATGATGACAAGAGCAAGGAGAGGGTCAAAACCAGTACCAGCACATAGCCTATTACTTGCGAATAGCACCAAAGCGGCTGGTTGGCGGACCGATCGCCATCAACAGTGCCACATGCCCTCACCTCACGACACACTGCGGAGAGGTCTGATATTTAAACCAGGACACTGGCGCAAAGTGTGGTGATCAGGAACCTTACGCCACCGTCTCTCCACCACTTGCCGGCCAAATACGTATTGGCAGTGAAAATTTTTCCCACCACTAGGATATTCCATGTGTTGTTGCTCGTTACTGTCGTCATTGCTATTAAAACAGCTCTGATCGCTATTCTGGTTTATTTTAATTACATAATACTTCAGACCAACCCAAATTTTACGAATAAAAAATTTTTAAAAAAAGTTTCATTAGCGCGGTTGTTTTGCCTGATCGACATTTAGGAATTTTTACTCGGTTATTAGTAAGAAATAAAAAACAGCTGTTGCAACTGAAACCAAATAAAAACTGAGAAAACGGTTATTCAGAACTAAAATACCGGTATCGGTTCTAACTGTTCCGTTTTTCCTGTCTCTTGCCGTCAAGCGCGCCCTCCAGGGAGCAGGCGTCCATCCTATCGCCCGGTAACGTCCAGAGGGACAGCTAGGGGGAGTAGGATCGATACCAGCAAAGATATCACTCGCGCATAGCACAGCTTCCATTATCAGTAAAACGTCAGAACTATCTTTCTGCTGTCTTTACCTTTCCTAAACCCTAACTGACTGTCGTCTAACAGCTCCCTAATTTTACAGAAAATATACTACTCTAAAAAGACAAGTTATTGGTTAACGTAGTTACCAAAAATCTCGAAAATTACTTGAACGTTTTACTTCAAATATTTACACGATACTCTAATGAACATTCGGATAGACGTATACAACCCATTTCTAATATATATACCGAGCGAGGTGGCGCAGTGGTTAGCACACTGGACTCGCATTCGGGAGGACGACGGTTCAATCCCGCGTCCGGCCATCCTGATTTAGGTTTTCCGTGATTTCCCTAAATCGCTTCAGGCAAATGCCACGATGGTTCCTTACGAGGGACACGGCCGATTTCCTTCCCCATCCTTCCCTAATCCGAGCTTGTGCTCCGTCTCTAATGACCTCGTTGTCGACGGGACGTTAAGCAGTAGTCTCCCAATCTTCTTCTAATATATATATATATATATATATATAATATATAAATATAAGTTTAACGTACAAATTCGCTAAGTATTTACCACTGTCTTTAATAAATATAATATATAAAAATACCGGTGATATACAAATGGCGAAAGTATTTACCAAAACCCTCGAAAAGTTGTTGACCCATTTACTTCATATATTTGTCGCGATACTGTAATGAACATTCGGATGGACATAGGCCTTATGTTTTTATGTAATATATAAATCTACGTTTAATATAAAAAACAAGATACGCTCTTAAAGTGCTCGACAGATTTACATTCATGTTTTACACGATACAGTAATAAATTTAAGATTGATATGAGCTGTATATTTTCTTATACATCAACGTACGGGTTTTCTGTTAAAACTGACTACAAGGAAGCGGGTTTGTCTTAGTTCTTGCAGTCAGTTTCAGCTGCGATAGCAAGGCATGTAAACCATTAGGCAAATGTTTTCTAACATATATACTCTCTCTTGTTATACAGGGTGTTACAAAAAGGTACGGCCAAACTTTCAGTAAACATTCCTCACACACAAATAAAGAAAAAATGTTATGTGGACAAGTGTCCGGAAACGCTTACTTTCCATGTTAGAGCTCATTTTATTACTTCTCTTCAAATCACATTAATCATAGAATGGAAACACACAGCAACAGAACGTACCAGCGTGACTTCAAACACTCTGTTACAGGAAATGTTCAAAATGTCCTCCGTTAGGGAGGATACATGAATCCACCCTCCGTCGCATGGAATCCCTGATGCAGCCCTGGAGAATGGCGTATTGTATCACAGCCGTCCACAATACGAGCACGAAGAGTCTCTACATTTGGTACCGGGATTGCGTAGACAAGAGTTTTCAAATGCCCCCATAATGAAGGTCAAGAGGGTTGAGGTCAGGAGAGCGTGGAGGCCATGGAATTGGTCCGCTTCTACCAACCCATCGGTCACCGAATCTGTTGTTGAGAAGCGTACGAACACTTCGACTGAAATGTGCAGGAGCTCCATCGTGCATGAACCACATGCTGTGTCGTACTTGTAAAGGCACATGTTCTAGCAGCACAGGTAGAGAATCCCGTATGAAATCATGGCGGTTAATCGAGGAAGTACAGTACATACTGACGAAATTGAAATGAGCGCTAACATGGAAATTAAGCGTTTCCGGACACATGTCCATATAACATCTTTTCTTTATTTGTGTGTGTGGAATGTTTCCTCAAAGTTTGGCCGTACGTTTTTGTAACACCCTGTATATAATTTCAAATAAAAACTGGATACACAACAATGTGGTTTTCTGTTTTCTTCAGAATGTCTTCTTAGTAGATAGCTCTTGAACGGCGGAATGAAACAGGAAAAGCGTATTTATGGCTAATCGGCTTATTAAAGCTATGTAAAATACTGTCACAAAATCTGCTGTCCTCTAAGAACCAACAGCTGAACAGGTCTCTCTCATACCCCGTATACCAATGATCCGAAACGATTCACCTGTTATTTTTAAGCGGCTGCAATTTTCAATAGAGTTTTCGTTTGAAATAACAATAATCAAGGCTCAAAGACAGGGAGGGGTAAGAAGACATGTGGGGGTCGACGGGTGAGAGAAATGGACATAGGGAGAGGGGGAGGAGGAGATAGAAAAAGTGGGATTAGGTGAAGATGCACAGAGAGAGGTGGACAAAGATGGACAGAGAGGGGTGATAGATAATGGATAGATGGGGATGGAGGATAGATAGATGGGGAAGGAGGATACATAGATGGGGAAGGAGGCGGACAGAGAGAGAAGGGGAGGAGGAGATCGACAAAGAGAGGAGGAGAAGGAGATAAGGACATATAGCCAAATCCCATATGTATTTAGCTATTGCGAATTATTCCCGGGTTCCCTAGCTGCATATAAAGTTACTTTCTGAACACTTCTCGCAGAAATGTACTTGCGTCTTATCTTCAGAGATGTACAGCTACGTTCCCCATGAACGATCGCGCACTCCCTCGGAAGAACGACAGCGCGTACACTTCTGCCACATATGCCGCAGGATCCTCTGTCCCAAAGCCTGGTGGGAATGGGGAGTGTCTGCGAACAACGCCGTGGCTGCAAGCGCTGGGACTGGGGTGAGGGGAACGTGTGGGACGAGATGTTAGCTTTTACGGCTGCACGTGGCCGCCAGGGTCGCTGCGAGTTATGTCGGTAATCGAGTGAAGGAGCGCGGCGCCGGGGGTGGAAGGAGGCGGCGGCGGGGGCGGTGGACGCCGTAATAAAAGGGCGCGGCGCGCGGCCGTGATATTGCTGATATAGGGACGCCTGCTCCTCAGTATTCTGGCCAGGCTGCAGCAGCATCCAGTTTGTTAGCGGCCGCGTGGCTGGTAATTATCTGCTGACTCGAGACGCCGACAGCGCCAAGACGATACTGCCCTGTCCGTCGAGCGAGAAGATAACAAACATCCCACGGAGGCGACGAGAAGATAACATCCAACGGAGGCGACTTCTTCGCAAGCTCCTTCCTTCAACTACCATCCAGATTACATTTCCTTTCCCTTAACCTCTTCTTAGTAGAGTGTTCTTGAAAGGAGGGTATATACACAGGGTGTTCGAGGAAGATTGGTCTATACTGAGAAATATGACGAGAAAGATCTTCCGAAGCAAAAAGTATAATAAACATACTGTTCTGGATTAAAAGGATTAGCAGACTGCATGCCGTTTCCAGGGATGCTCGATCTTTACTCTGTCTTCTAGGAGGGCCTCCTGTGTCCCCTTTTAAAACCAGGCAAAGATCCAACACATAATAAGAACTTTCGTCCATTATTTCTGCTGTACCACCTGTTTAAGGTCCTCGAGAGAATATTGCTAAATAGAATATCCAAACCTGAAGATGAGGTCCTATGTCCTGAACCAGCTGGCTTTACACCAAGACGTTCAAGCTCTGGGCAAATTTTCAATTTATCCTGGTACACAGAAGATGAATATGAAAGGAAGTTCGTGAGTGGTGTGGCTTTCATTGACCTGATCTCAGCCTATGATACTTTTAACAACAGTGGATTCATATATAAGCTTTACCATGTGACTAAGGATCTTTATTTTCAAAATTTGTGCAGTGGGTGCCTCTATGTTACAATGCACGGAAAAATAATAGGTGGAGATTTCGCTCAGGGCAGTATTAGCTCTCTTGCTGTTCTATATACAGGGTGTGCCATTTATGTTGACCACCCTAAATAATGCAAATTACAAAATATTTCTAGCAAATGTTCTTTAGCCGTCAGGGGGACATCAATCAACATGATTGCCTTCGTTGCAGCTTCGTTTTTTACAAAGATATGAACAGCAGTATGACTTTTTTAAATGGCACCCTCTATTTTTTATTCGGTAATTAATTCCCTCTCCTAAGAACCTATTAAAAAATGTATCACAGTGGGCCATTCACTGAAACACAACGTTATTAGTTACGTCGACGTGTGTATCGTCATCGTCGCCACCGCATGCCAGTTTATAAACACATAATCAGCCTGGAAAATAAACTTGGTCGAAATGGTACTACACAATCTGATATTCTTAATGGTCTTATTTCCTTCCGTGGATGTCGAGTTAATTTTTCACTCGATGTCGCAACTGGAGCAGCTGGCAGTGCGTGGTTTACACTCGCAATTGTCCGCTGTGAGAACGCATCACTACCTGGACTAAAATCTTTTGCTGATCGAGATGTCATCGTATACAAGACTTGGCACTGTGGAATCGACCCGAAGACGCAAAGTAGACCTAGTTTTGTTTATAGTAATATGCCTTTTACTCTGTATACTCGTTCATGTAGAAAAGTTTCTAATGATGAGAAGATACATGTATGGATAAAAGGACACTGACGTTAACGCTCCCACCGCTTAGTGCAGGTACTCGAGGCAATGGGACACATCCACGTGCTGACGTTGACAGAAGACAAATGTAAACGTAAGTAGAATGCACACCCGTTATTCCGTCAACCATCGTCAGTAGAAGAGTTGTGTGACTAGAATGTACACCAACGAAGAGAAGGTAGAAATGCTACTCATCTATAGGGAATGTAGGTTAGCAGAACAGTAATTGCAATACTGCTTTCTTATGTACGTGTACATTTAGTACAGTAGTTTAGTCCTTTTAAATACTGTTGTGTAGAGTAGGCAGACAGTAAAGGCTATCCTTCCTACGAACTGCATCGACATAACGTTTCTTTCATTGTTCTTGTTGTTGTTGAAGGTAGGCGAAATGCTACGCAGGCAGCGGAATTGTACAGAGAGCGATATCCTAACAAGAACCCACCTTCCCGATGGATGTTTTCTCGCCTTGTTGCGACGCTTCAGGAAAGGGAAGTTTCAACCACAACAACGCAATCGTCGTAGCACTCGCACAGACGAAGCTGCAGAAGTTACTATTCTCGCTTCCGTTGTTATGAATCCACATGTGAGCACACGTCAGCTTGAACACGAGATTGGCATTCCTAAAACCAGTGTACGTACCGACTCCATCCTTACTATGTACACCTACATCAACAATTGCATGGGAATGATTTCCTGAATAGTGTACAGGTCTGTCAGTTTACAAAGGAGCAAATCTTCGTCAACCCGAACTTCTTCTCCAATGTTCTATTTACTGATGAATGTTCCCTCTCAAACAAAGGACAGATAAATACAAGGAACATGCATTAGCGATCCAGCGGCAACCCACGGTGACTTAGACAGGTGCAACGTCAGCGTCAGTGGAGGGTTAACGTCTGGTTTGGGATGCTTGGTACTGCAATTATTGGCCCTTATTTCATCAATGCTAGTCTAAACGGCATAGCGTATGCAAACTTCCTCAGACGAATCCTTCCTCCTCTTCTGGAAGCAGCACCGCTAATAACCAGAATGCTTATGTGGTATCAACACGATGGATGTCCAGCACATAATGCCTTGCGTGCACGTCGTGTTCTGAACCGACGGTATCCTACTAGATGGATTGGTCGAGGAGGAACAGTTACTTGGCCTGCAAGGCCTCCTGATTTAAATTCTCTGGACATTTTTCTTTGGGGGAGCTTTAAAGACGTCTATCGTGATATTCCAACTCCAGAGGACATGCAGGAACGTATCGCGCTTGCTTGTAATTCTCTTCAGCAGGCAACACTGGAAGCAGTAAATAATTCTTTCATTCAACGAGTGCACCAGTGTATAGGTGTCCAGGGTCACCACTTTGAGCACATTCGAATGTTCCACTCCTGGTCGGTGGTACAGGAAAGTCAAAGTCAATTTTATGTTATGTTTTTACTTGGTTTTCATTTGATTTCTGACAACTGCAGCAAATGGACGAGTTTGTGATCCCGGGTTCAAAGTGAATGTTGTGTTATGTAAATAATAACGTTGTGTTTCAGTGAAAGGTACATTGTGATACATTTTTGAATAGGTCTTTAGGAGAGGAAATGAATTACGAAATACAGGGTGCCATTTTAAAATGTCGTACCGCTGTTCATACCTTTGTAAGAAAACAAAGCTACAACGAAGACGATCATGCTGATTGATGACCCCCTGACATTTTGTAATTTTCATCCGGAAAAACAGTTATTTAGGATGGTCAAGATAAATGGGACACCCTGTATACACCGAAGACCTGCGAAATCATCCCGATGACAGACAGTTTATATGTATTTATGACACGGCTGTGGCTGCCCAAGGGAACACCATCGAGGAATTGGAGGAGAAATTAACTAGCAGCCTTGAAATACTGGTGGTTTGCAACCAAATGCAAATCCAACCAAACTCAGCAAAAAGGAAAGTTAGCAGTGTCCATCAGAGGAATATGGAAACCAAAAGAAAACTTCATTCTCAAATATTTAGGTGTGAAATTCGACAGAATCCTGTCATTTAAATAGCGCTGTTTTTACACTAAGCAAAAGGTCAGTGATAGGAATAATATCATTGAATAATATAATTCGTAAAGCTACTAACACAAGCTGGGGTGCTGACGCACAAGTGCTTAGAACAACAGTCATTGCAGCTGACAGCTGAATAGACCGCGGCGGTGTGGAAGAATTCAGTTCCGCCCAGGTGAAACGCAGTGATGTAGCCATAAATGAGCCATCTCACATCATATCAGGATGTCTGAGACCCATGCCGACAGATAAGACCTACCCTGTCATAGGGATAGCTCCGCCCTCCAGTACATGGCTGTAAGTAACTGTCGAGGTGAAGAGGAAGAAAGAGGTGACATATAATAATCACCCCCTACAAGGGCACCAACAACAGCCGAGGCAGCTTCACTCAAGAAAGAGCCTCCTTTGGTCGTGAGTGCAAATAAGCATCGCCGTCGAGAGAGGCAACAACAAATGCTTTTCTGGAGCTGAAGGAAGAACTTGCGGCTGGAAGTGACAAATCCCCACAGTATGGCATGCTCTCGACAGGCAGGGGACTAGGGTCTCAAAACCTTGCCAGATGGCAGTACTTTGATAGGGAAGCACTCTGTGACTGTGTAAATGTCCAAAAGGACGACCAACTGTTGACGTGACCAAACCTTAACGGAAGCTGTACCCCACTGGATTTAAAGCTAGTTAATGATAAGAATATCTGTGTACTGATTATTGGACAAAACATATTTAAATTTTAAATTTTATTACAGTTAACACTTGTACTAGATTTTAATGGATGGTGTTCTAGACACAGAAAATAAATAAATAAATCGTAAATATGGGCTCCCTGAAATGCATTTCTTGAGACAGGGCCGGCCACGGCGTGCCAAACGTCACGCGTGTAGGGTGTGCGGGGAGGGTGTGCGGGCGAAGGCCGTGCCTGTCACTCGGGGTTACTCGGTCCTTGTCGGAAGTACCCGGAACGTTTCATTCAGCAATGCGGTGAGGCATTTTTACGTCGCCACAACTCTATTCAGTTAGGCATACTTGTAGTGTCAGCGTTGTCTACCTTCCACTACTTGTTCGATGTACGAAGGACATTCATAGGTTCAGTGACTCTCTGCATAGAAAGAGATAGTCTAACGTCATAAGCCTTTACTATACAGTCGTATAGCTGCGGATCTGCTATGAAACCATATGACAGTACCATATAGAAAGAAAGAATTTAAAGGTTTAGTTGACAATGAAAGAGCAAAAAGTTACAACAATTGACAGACAGGATTCATTGTTCTGTACATAAAGAAGCTCTTTGCGCCAAATTTGCTTGCATGCAACGCGTCGCGTGAAGAAGTCGTACGCTGCATTCCATTGTCAGCTGGAACAATTTTGAGTGGAACTGAACGAAGACTATACAAACGTCATACAGCATTGCAAAGTGGTTTGGTTAAGTAAAGTGGCATGCCCAGAGCGATTTTTCGATGTAAAAGTCGCTATTGTTGAATTTATGAAAGAAATATTAGTGGGGGAATCATAATTAGAATATCCGGAATGGATTGCAGACCTCACATTTTAGGTGGACTTGACTGCACATTGCGCACAGCAAGACATTACAAGATAACTTATTTGTGAAACTTCCTGGCAGATTAAAACTATGTGCCGGACCGAGACTCGCACTCGGGAAACTTATTTGTGATTTATTGGGGATGCATAAACAAAGAAAATCGCTTTGTAGAAGGCACACATCCTGACAGAGACACAAAGACAGTCCAGTTCCCTAATGTTGCTGTTGCTTGTGCCGTTTGTCCCGCGGATACGCAGGGTCGACGTGGTTAATCGGATGTGGCAATGTTAGTTAAAGGGGTGGCCGGATGCTCTTCCTGCCGCCACCTCGTACCCCCCGGTAAGGAATCAGTGTACCCAAACTGTCTGCAACTAGTGTAATCCATGGAATAGTGCGAAAGTGTTCAGATGTCTGCGAGCCGTGTAACTGACGAGGGACGTGGGGACCAGCCCGGTATGCACCTAGGGGATGTGGAAAACGGCCTAAAAACCACATCCAGGCTGGCCCTCGTCGTTAATCCGCTGGGCGGATTCGATCCGGGGGCGGCGCGCCTACCCGAGTTCAGGAAGCAGCGCATTAGCACTCTCGGCTAACCTGGCGGATGCCAGTTCCCTAACGTCATTGGCCTTAAAGAAAGCCCAAGGTCAGAAGAATTCATTGTGGTAGTGAAAGAATTGTAAGTATAGTTTTATAGAGGTTTTGAGGACACTATCAATCTTTCATCTGTTTTCAAGCCGTTTTAGAG
The DNA here is from genome assembly GCF_023898315.1 of Schistocerca nitens. Lineage (NCBI taxonomy): Eukaryota > Metazoa > Arthropoda > Insecta > Orthoptera > Acrididae > Schistocerca > Schistocerca nitens. The sequence goes on along the minus strand of NC_064618.1, from coordinate 276,238,684 downwards.
ACCGTTTGCCTTTCTACTTTAAAATGTCACTGTGCATGTGCAGATTTAACTCATTGACCGCAAAGTAATTCTCCTTATCGTTAACGCTGCCCACGACATCTACATTGCTTTCCTCAGGTAGAGTTCAGCTCGCAAAAGTGCTACAATATTTGTGTGAAACTCATTAAAGCATGATTACGTGGCTACTTGAGTGCCAAACTCTGTCAAATTGTCTGCATCTGTCCATATACTGATAGTTTGTAGCAGATAAAAATTATGTCTTCAAAACCCCAAAAGTAATTTAATTAAACTGAAAATTTGTTTTGGGTATAAAACCAAGTCGCATGCAGTGCAAGTGCATAGTCACTTAAATGCCCGTGCTTCCCACTCTTTGCGCTCAGACAGCGTGGTGTGGCAGTGATGGTAATACGCAGCGAGGCTGAGCGGTTTGCCACTCTTGCCAGGGCACGAAATCTTGGCCGTCACTGCCTTAAGAGCTATGACAGTTTGTTTCATCTTCACCACTGTGAAACACATATCTTCCACCTAACATATGCTCATTGTTCCTATGGTAGCCTCTTGAGGGACCATGGTTACTAGACAACTCAGGGTTACTAGACAACTTTTTCTTGTACCTCCTCCCAAAATATGGAAAGCTAAGAGCTTCCAGTAGAAGAGATTTGATTGACAGTATCGAAGATAAAGAATTGCTCATGCCTCTTAGGGGATGCGTTTTAGAGCTCATGTTAACTGGAAATTTTTTTCTTGTTTTGATACATGTTACCACAATATCCAAGATGAAGTGTTCATAGTTGCTAAGGTATGCATTTTAGAGCCCAAGTTTACTACAGATTTTTGCTTGGAATGGTCGTATCTGTCATATCCTTCAGCACTGACCACGTCTCCTGGGACACCCTATATAAGTATATCCACCATTCTACTAAGAAAACGTTGAAGGGCAAGGAATTTAATCTGGCATTTTAGAATAGATAGGGTACGTCGCTGGACTTACTGCTCTAACAAACGATGTGCAGGAGGGTGGAAAAAATTGTTGAAACGCCACAATAAGATGCTACCCACCCCTGAAAGTTTCATTGTTGTATTTCACACCTAACGGCACGTCTGCAATGCCACCAATACGTTGCAAGTGTCATTCGTAGTCAGAACATTGAGTGCATTATGTCGGAGCACAGTGCGTTCGAATGGGGCAAATTGTTGGCGCTCTTATGGTTGGTGTTTTCGTCACCAAGGTAGCCGAAGTGTTTACTGTTTCAAGAGGCACCGTACATAAGTTCGTACAACAGACATGGAAACCGGAGAATCATCACTCGATAAGTAACAACGACGCCGGAAGTGTGCGGTAAGTAATCGAGACAGACCGTTATTGAAGTGCATTGCGATGAAATATAAGAGGAAGATAGCTGCAAAAGTCACTGCAGAACTGACTGTCGCACTCCCGAATCCTGCCAGTACCAGAAACACGCGAAGGTAGCTCAATAAGTAGTGAGCCGTGGCTGGCTCAAGCTATGCACTGGAACCTTGGTTGCTATTCTGTGTCCAGTCTCCCACGGTTATCGCGATTATGCCATTATCCTCTCCTTCCGCGGGTGGCAGCATCGATATGTATCGATATTCGCACCTTGGACTACCTTTGGCCTGGCGCTTATAGTTTCCTTCTGGGCTGCGTGCGGGCAGTTTGTCGGTTGGCGTGGAGCAGCGAGGAAATCTCCACGGCGCACAGTTTGGCTGGGCCCGCTGGCGGCCCCTATGCTGTGTTGGAGAGTGTGGTGCTGTTCCAATTGCTACGAGGTTCGTGGCTCACCGATCCTGGCCATGAAAGTTGAGTTTTAACTTAATCTACATGTGACAACTGTTCACATTGTGTCGTTTGGAGCTCGTTGTCAGCTGTTGGGATATTCCTGCGAGCAACAAAATGTGTTTTCAAGTTGGCAAATTTGTTCTTGCTTATTTGAATTGAAGTGCACCAGCGGAATCTTCTGCCTTGTGGCCGTTCACGTTCCGGTTATCTGTCATGGCCGTTGACGTAAAATCTGGCAGTGTATTTTCCTCATCGTGTTTTTGGTGTTTGGTGTTTAGTTTGATAGCTCAATGTATAATTGATTGTGGGCGCCAATACCTTCTATGTTGTTCCATTGAACTCCCTGTAGTGTGCTGGTCTGGTGAAGCGGAGGTTATGTTGTCAGTGGGTCCGTTGACTGTCTGTCGGTTGGGTTGTCGTCAGACCGATAATGCTTGGATCGACTGCCTGCCTCACTTAAGCGAGCGTTAGTGTTGGAATTGTAGGCCGACCCTCGAAACTTCTGAGCGCCCTTGGGTATACTGCCTTTTCTTGTTTGTTCTTGTTGTTTGTACATGTATGGCTTCTAGCCGATTTTGAATTTAAGTAATTTCCTCTTAACGTGTCAGATTCTTGTGGCCTTCAGCCGATTCTGAATTAAAGTTGTTCTGCTCTTAAGGTATTAGATGGCTTGGGCCTTCAGCCTGATTTAAGAACCGTTTTACGTAGAGCCTTTGGCATTATTAAAATTAATATTATTGAGTCTTAAGTGTTGGTCCTTCAGCCGATTTTGAATTTAAGTAGTTTGTCTTAAAGTGTCAGGTTCTTTGGTCCTTCAGCCAAATTAAGGAGCTGTTTTAAGATAAGGATTTGTCTTTTAAATTCCTGATTTCGGTTGAACTTTAAGTTATTAGGTTTCAGCCGTTTTTAAATTAAAGTGGCCTTGCCCTTACGGCAAGTGATTGTATGGCGCATTCGGCCGCTACTTAAGTTCCAAAACTAAAGTTGTATTTTTTTTTTTAATTTTTCTTCGCTCTTGTAATGTTTGATCAAATAAAAGGTTGTATGTTCCAGTGTAATCGACAGCCGCTTATTTTGGCCCCTTTCCACAACTTAAACTACCTGACCTGTCCTGCAGGTTTAGCAGGGCGTCTCAAGTAGGGAACTGCATGGCGAGCTGGAATTCCAAAACCACTCATCAGTGCAACAAATCCCCGTAGATGGAAAACGTGGTACTGAAACAAGAAAACCAGGTCTGTGGAGCAATGTATGAAAGTAATTTGGTCGTATGAGTCTTGTTTCACACTGTCTGCAATTTATGGTGGAGGTGACGTCCCAAGTGTGAAACACGGAGAGGGTTCGGTGATAATTTGGGCGACCGTTCCGTGACATTCAATTGGCCCCATGGATACTTCGCAAGGTCGCGTTAGCGTCACGGTGATCGGGTCCAACCTATGCCAAATGTTTGTTCCCCAGTAGTGATGCTGTATACAAAGATGTCAGGGCCTCTGTTCAAACAGCTTGCATCGTCCAGAATTGCTTTGTGACGAAGAGGATGAACTGTCGCATCTCTCCACCACAGTCACCTGATCCCAATATTATAGAGTCTCTGTGGTCTACATAGGAGAGAAGGGTATGATTGCTATCCACCTCCACCGTCATTAGCTGAACTTGAAATTATTTTTGAAGGAAGAATGCTGCAACATTACCTTGAAAATGATACCTGACCTGTACTTATCCATCCATTATGAGAAGACTGGCAGGTTTTTTGCATGCCAACGGTTTTCCTACACGATATAAGCATGGAAAGATATTGTATTTTTGGTGTTTTCGAATTTTTGTCCACCCCCTCTAGATGGCATTACCCCTACTGAGCCGTACTCCGGATCGCGTTGATGCCGTTGTAAGTTTCCGTCCTCTGTTGGAGACCACACTTTATCGTTTAGTTGACATGGTTGCGGTTGTTAGTCTTCTTCTTGTGTTGACTGGTGCCACTTGTTTTCGCAAGCGTTGCCTGTCCGCTAGTGGCAGCAGCGGCGTTATCGATATGTAGTAACTGTGGCCCTATCTTTGGGGTGACGTCGTTGATCTTCCGTGTCGTGTGAGTAAGCAGTTCGTTTGGGGACGCAGGAGGAGCCAGGTCCGCGCAGAGCGAAAACACGCCGCGACCGCTGGAGGCGCGCATGAATGCCGTATCGAAAGTCTGTGGTCACGAAGGTGCACGACTGCGTCGAAACCGGATCCTGCAAGTTTTAAGTTGAGTGCATTGCAATTCGAGTATACAAACCTCCACCAGTGTGAAATCTAGAGATTCTCCAGTGACTTGGGTTCGTGTTGCTGCTCGTAATGTCGCCGAGGCAAAGAGCAGCGACTGGAGTGCTTGGGGAAGGCGGATCTGATTAGTTTTCCTGGGCTTCTAATAACTATTTACTACCTTCAGCTTGTTACAATTGCTAAGTTGAACCGTCGATATTTTCCTGCCTGGTGGCTCCTAACGCCCCAGTTACCTGCCCTTGAGGTTAGTGTATGTAACGGCAGTGTACGTTTCCTCGCCTTGCCGCCGCTGTCCGGTGAGGTGTGTACGTTTGACAACTTTCTTGATTGTAGGTTGGTTGGCGATTCTTCTACCTTGGTTGCAGTGATTCCTTTCTTGTTCCGGGCGCTCTAAGCACAGTATTCTGAGGTCAGAGTCCAAGCCGCCAGTTCCGTGTTTGGCGTATTTTTACATCTTTGCATTTGGTTTGTTGGGCGTCAGGTAGCCTCACCAAGATTATCATTAGTCACTCGTTAGACTGCCACTAGTTTGAGTTACCATCTTGTGAAGTGAATGCAACGCTTGACTGCCTTTCTCATCGCTTGTGAAAGTATTTTTGGCCTGACCTACTCAGAGGTCGATTCGTGGAGCACCGTCTGCGGCTAGCCCTTGTGTTTTATTATTGTGTTATTATTTTATTATTGTATTACCAAATTACCATCATTTATCTCGTATGCTTGGTGATCAGTTACTTGTCCTTCTGAATTAACCTTGTTATTATATTTGCTGTTTTATTGTATGTTTCTCAATTTTTTAATATAATAGCCATTCTGGGCGTTACAGCAAGATTAAACGGTTGTGCTAGCAAGTTTACTATAATTTTGTCTCACCTGTTTTGTGATCAGTTGCCTGGCTTTTAAATTAACTTTTGCTATTGCCTTCCTGTCTGACAGTATGTTTGTTAATTTTTTTAATAATTGCCATTTTTGGCGTTAAAGGCCTTCAGCCGTGACTGTCGCTGCTTGTCTTAAAATTCTAATGTGGCAATTCTATTTTGCCAGTTAACCTTAAGACCTTGGTCACTTGTCTTTTATATTTTAATAACTGCAATTGTAAGTTCCAGCAAGTTTAATCGATTATTTATTGGCATTAAGGACTTCAGCCGTTAAACAATTCTTAAATTATTGCCATTATTTTAATTTGTTGTTGATTTTAAATAAATTATGTGTGACTGAATGAAAAGCCAACCAATAGTAAGTGATTACGACCCCGTCCACAATCGTAATCGAATCCTGCCTTCCTTGACCACCAGTTGTCACCTTCTTTGTGTGTTTGTGCTGAAGTACTGATTTTTTTGCGTATAGACGTCTATTTTACATATTTAATTTATTACATCTCGGCAGTTTAGGCCTGTAAGGTCATGCGAAACATAATAATGTAAACACTCATAACTAAGCACTAGACAAGGTGGAACCATAGGTTCACAACTGTGGTACTCTGTACGAACAAAATAATCGAGAACGAAAAATGAAAGATAAAAGAAAAAATGTTGAACCATAATCCGGAAGGAAGCAGTTGACCAAGTAAACGACGACATTAACTGGTGCCTTGTAGTGCTTGCATGTATGACGACGACGATAAAAGAAGCAAGTGAAATGAGAGTTATCTCGTGGCCACTACAGTGATTTGTCAAACATCGTTGTTGTATGATCATTACGTAATTTTAGTTTCTCTACATTTAACTGGTAATAATGGTGGGCTTCTGAATGATCAGTTGGTCAATAAGAACAAAACATTTTACGACCTTATGTTACCTCTTAGAAAATCTAATTTTATTCCAGTTTTTCGTTATGTAGTACCGTGTACTATTACGATTTTAGTACTTGATTACTTTCAATCTTTTAATTATACGGTCATGTTTTATACTTTATGTTTTATGTACATCCATTTGTAGCCTCTTAGGATCCTCCGTTTATAAGGCAACATTTGTTTTATTATATTTTATAAACTTAGTTTCTTTTAATTTTCAAGAATTTTGAATTTTTACCCTACGCACTATCACGTGATCTAGTTAAGGTGCTATCTAATCGTTTACTTTTTGCCTGTAGCCGCTTCATCTTGTACACTGATGAGCCGAAACACTGGGACCACCTATTTCAAAGCGTGTCGGTCCACTTCTGGAACGCAATTCAGCATTGATTCTGCATGCCATTGATTCGACGCGCACTTGATAGGTTTCCAGAGGTTTTTGGCAACAGATTTATATGCACAGGTCACACACTTCCTTCCAGTAATTTACGGGCGGTTTGTTTATGGGCGTGGGGCTGGTGCCCGATAGCAACCAAAAGGAGTTTCATCGGATTCAGATAATCCGAATTTGATGGCCAAGACATCAAGGCGAGGTCGCTATCGTGCTCCTCAAACCATTGCAGTACGAGTCTGGCCTTGTAACTCAGGCAAATATCCTGCTGGAAGATGCCATTGCTGCTGAGGAGGACATTAAGCATAAAAAGTACACTTGTTCACTAATACTGTTCACATAGACTACAGCTGTCATGGTGCCTTCGATTACTACAGCATGTCCCATGAAATACCAGGTGAATGCCCTCGTAACATAACATAACACTGCTCGCTCTAACCAGCGTCCGTGGTCCGCTGTATGTTTCGATCAGCCGTGCGTCTGAATGACGGCCTACCTGGACACGCCCATCGATCCTGTTTAACAATAAGCGGGATTCATCCGAGCTGTCGACACGATTCCATTGATTCGCCGTTCAATCTCGATGATCCCGTGCCCACTGTAATAATAACAGATGATGCTGTTAGGTCAATATGGGAACACGTAGGAGTCCTCTGCTGCAGAACACCATGTTCAACGCTGCGAGCTGAACGGCAGGCTCCAAAACGCTTGTGCCTGCTCCAGCACTATACTCTGTCGTCACATCTGCCATGGATTGCCGCCTGTCCTACTTTAGAGAGCGGATAAGTCTCCGATCCCTACGTTCTTTGATGAGGTATAAAGAACTTCTTATCGGCTACTCGTCGTTTCAGCATTCTTCAACCAATTTCCATACATGCACACGACAGTAGCATGCGAATATCCGACCAGGTTTCCCCTTTTCGAGATGCTCCCAGCCAGGCATAGGACCACAACAATCTAGCTCTTTTCAAAGTCGCTGAAGTTAGTGGATTTCCGCATTTCCGCCACTTATCGACGCTATAATGATTCCCCATTCGTTTCTGCTCGGCTCATTTACTTCCGCGTCACATGTCCTCAGCGCCAGCAGTCAGCATACAACCTGTCGGTTGGTAATGCTCATATTGCACTACTGGTCATTAAAATTGCTACACCACGAAGATAACGTCTCCAGACGCGAAATTTAACCGACAGGAAGAAGATGCTGTGATATGCAAATGATTAGCTTTCCAGAGCATTCACACAAGGTTGGCGCCAGTGGCGACACCTACAACGTGCTGACATGAGGAAAGTTTCCAACCGATTTCTCATACACAAACAGCAGTTGACCGGCGTTGCCTGGTGAAATGTTGTTGTGATGCCTCGTGTAAGGAGGAGAAATGCGTACCATCACGTCTCCGACTTTGATAAATGTCGGATTGTAGCCCATCGCGATTGCGGTTTATGGTATCGCGACATTGCTGCTCGCGTTGGTCCAGATCCAATGACTGTTAGCAGAATATGGAATCGGTGGGTTCAGGAGGTTAATACGGAACGCCGTGCTGGATCCCAACGGCCTCGTATCACTAGCAGTCGAGATGACCGGCATCTTATCCGCATGGCTGTAACACAGGGCCGGCCAAACGCTGCACAGTGTGCAGACGTGCGGAAGTGCTGCACATGTGCGCACGTGTGCGACAGCGAGCGACAGCGACATCTGTTATTAGACAAGTGTGCTAAATGAACGGCGGCGGCTCCACTTCCCTGTTTATGTGGTACAAGCAAGAGCGCAACATATCCAGTCTCGTTTACCCCTGGTGACCGTAACCTAACAGAGAAGTACTGAGAAATGGCAAGTACTGTGAAAAAGCAAAGGACGGGAGATCTATGTTCTCAGTCGTAGAAAAATGACTGGGAACTGCAATTATTTTTTGTAGCCGTTGATAAAAACTCACAGTGTCTGCTGTGCCGCCGAATAATAGGCGGCCAGCGTAAGTTTTCAATTGAAAGACATTGCAATACATATCACAAAGACGAGTGTAGTGTACTCAACAGTGAAGAACGGCAAGCAAAATTAAATGTCCTGAAGAAAATAGATGAGACACATCAACTCGATATTACTGGACGTCAAAGTAACTGATACTTCTTGAACTCTTAGTTTCTTGTGTTATATTTATGTCTGTTTTACTGTACACTGTACAATGTACTGTTTTCAGTTTTCCAGAATGACAACCACACTAAATCTTCACTGCGAGCAAGTTTTAAAATCGCATTAAGAATTGCACAATCTGGGAAACCCTTTCCCGAAGGGGAGTTTGTGAAAGGGTGTCTGATTGATGCTGCAGAACTTGTGTGTCCCACGAAAGTTAGCAGGTTTCAATAAATCAGTCTATCCAAACAAACAGTGACAATGGCTCTGAGCACTATGGGACTTAACATCTATGGTCATCAGTCCCCTAGAACTTAGAACTACTTAAACCTAATTAATCTAAGGACATCACACCACACCCAGTCATCACGAGGCAGAGAAAATCCCTGACCCCGCCGGGAATCGAACCAAACAGTGACAAGACGTATCAGTGCTATGGCCCGCGATCTGCACAGGCAGCTAATAAATAAGGCTAAATACTTTGTTGCTTTCTCTGTTGCGCTCGATGAAGCAACAGATCTTGCAGATACAGCCCAGGTTGTGATATACATACGAGGTGCCGATAACGCACTTTGTGTAACAGAGGAGCGACATCTGGGAGCAGAAACATGCACTACATGAACGCTGATGACTGCGGCGTGCACGCTGTGACCCGTAAGCTGCACCGCACGCGTGTAGAATTTCTGGCCGGCCCTGCTGTAACACATCGTGCAGCCACGTCTCGATCCCTGAGTCAACAGATGGGGACGTTTGCAAGACAACAACCATCTGCACGAATAGTTCGACGACGTTTGCAGCAGCATGGACTATCAGCTCGGCGACCATGGCTGCGGTTACCCTTGACGCTGCATCACAGACAGGAGCGCCTGCTATGGTGTACTCAACGACGAACCTGCGTGCACGAATGGCAAAACGTCATTTTTTCGGATGAATGCAGGTTTTGTTTACAGCATCATGATGGTCGCATACGTGTTTGGTGACATCGCGGTGAACGCACATTGGAAGCGTGTATTCGTCATCGCCATACTGGCGTATCACCCGGCGTGATGGTATGGAGTGCCATTTTTTACACGTCTCTGTCACCTCTTGTTCGCATTGACGGCACTTTGAACAGTGGACGTTACATTTCAGTTGTGTTACAATCCATGGCTCTACCCTTCATTCGATCCCTGAGAAAACTCTAGATTTCAGCAGGATAATGCACGACCGCATGTTGAAGGTCCTGTACGGGCCTTACTGGATACAGAAAATGCTCGATTGCTGCCCTGGCCAGCACATTCTCCAGATCTCTCACCAATTGAAAACGTCTGGTCAATGGTGTCCGAGCAACTGGCTCCTCACAATACGCCAGTCACTACTCTTGAAGTGTGGTATCGTGTTGAAGCTGCATGGGCAGCTTTACCTGTACACGCCATCCAAGCTGTGTTTGATTAAATGCCGTTATTACGGCCAGAGGTAGTTGTTCTGGATACTAATTTCTCAGGATCTATGCACCCAAATTGCGTGAAAATGTAATCACATGTCAGTTATAGTATAATATATTTGTCCAATGAATACCCGTTTATCATCTGCATTTCTTCTTGGTGTAGCAATTTTAATATCCAGAAAAGTCATCTCACATCCTAGACATTATATGTGCGTCTGCCACTCCGATGCTCTTCACCTGGCAGTTCTGACTATTTCAAAGTATTTTACATTACTTTATTTGCCTGTGACCTTTCCTCCTCTTTATATTTGCATACATACATTTATCCACCATTTTGTATCCTTTTAAGATTAGCACCATGTTTTATTGGATTGTATTTCATTCGACGGTTATTCCTTTACTTGGTCTGTCATCATCGTTCTTACTAGCCGCGCTACTAGCTGGTGATATGTATCGATTTGTTAACGTTTCGTGAGTGTAAATTTGCTTTCTTAAATTTTTTAAATCAAGTTTTAAAAGCTAAGGGCTGCTTAGAATCATGCCCCAAATTGCACTTTTATGCGAGTGTCACTCCAAAAGAAAAGCACACTAGTTTTGTAAAAATGCAGTTTTCACTCTGCATGTGTGAAAGTCTTACAGTGTGAAGATACATCCTTCCCGCTTGTTTTCGAACTTCGTTCAACCTGTTCCCGTGAGTGGCCCCTTCACAGCATGTCTTCAAGGTGGCTGCTACAATTGACGTTCGTCAGAAGCAACGTGCTGTCATGGAATTCCTGTGCTGTGATAACGCCACAGTGGGAAACACCTACTAGAGGTTGAAAAAGGTGTATGGAGATGCTGCTGTCGGTCGCAGTACAGTTAGTCGGTGGGCAAGCAGGTTACGTGATGAAAGCGGGCACGGCAGTATTGAGGATTGTTCTCGCAGCAGCAGGCCTCGTACTACACACTTCAGACAATGTACAGAGAGTTAACGATTTGGTGACTGCTGCCAGACGCATCACAGTGAACGAATTGTCACGCTACGTTGGGACAGGGGAAGGAAGTGTTTGCAGAATACTGAAAGTGTTGGCGTTAAAAAAAGGTTTGTGCGAAGTGGGTTCCCAGGGTGTTGACAATGGTTCACAAAGAAACAAGGAAAACGGCATGCAGTGAACTTTTGAACAGTACGAGAACGGTGGAGATGAATTTCTTGGAAGAATTGTGACAGGTGATGAAACATGGCTCCATCATTTTTCACCAGAGACGAAGAGGCAATCAATGGAGTGGCATCATGCAAATTCACCCAAGGAAAAAAAATTCAAAACCACATCTTCTGCTGGAAAAGTTATGGCTACGGTGTTTTTCGATTCCGAAGGACTCTTCAAATGGTTCAAATGGCTCTGAGCACTATGGGACTTAACATCTATGGTCATCAGTCCCTAGAATTTAGAACTACTTAAACCTAACTAACCTAAGGACATCACACAACACCCAGTCATCACGAGGCAGAGAAAATCCCTGACCCCGCCGGGAATCGAACCCGGGACCCCGTGTTCGGGAAGCGAGAACGCGACCGCGAGACCACGAGCTGCGGACTGAAGGTCTCTTACTTGTGGACATCATGCCAAGTGGAACCACCATAAATTCTGATGCATATGTGACGACACTGAAGAAACTTCAAGCTCGACTGAGTCGTGTTCGACCACGTTTCGATGTTGCACGACAATGCACGGCCACATGTCAGTCAAAAAACCATGGAAGCGATCACAAAACTCGGATGGACAACACTGAAACACCCCCCTTACAGTCCTAACCTGGCTCCATGTGACTATCATCTCTCTGGGAAACTGAAAGACTCTCTTCGAGGAACAAGGTTTGAAGATGATGACTCCCTTGTGCACGCTGCCAAACAGTGGCTCCAACAGGATGGTCCAGAATTTTACCGTTCGGGTATACAGGCGCTGGTTCCAAGATGGCGTAAGGCAGTTGATAGGGATGGAAATTATGTGAAGAAATGAAAATATTGTTCCTAAAGGATCTATCTACATACTGTAAAACTTCCAGACATGTAGAATAAAAGATGGATTTTAAAAAAATAGTGTGCATTTCTTTTGGAGTGAGCCTCGTATATTTACATCTTTGCATTTTCTTTTCTTTTAGAAAATCTGAGGGTATCTTAGCCAGACGAAACGCATTATTAGCAATAAAAATAGCTTTGCAACTGAGACTGTCTCTTAATAATTATGGTAAGCAGTTGCTGTACCTACCAGCCTATCATGGAATGGAATAAGGTCCATTAAGTAATTATGACAATGTGACCTAATCTTCTGTTGCGAGTGCTGTTGGAGCTACTCTGTTCAGGCGATGTCACAAGGCTCCACGCGGCAGAAACCGCACAGCCGTGAAACAAATTGGCAGACCGCAGCAGGCCGTGCGTGCCGCCGCTTTCAGAGCCCGTGTAGCGACACCCAGTCAGCTCGGCTCGACGCCTGGAACGATTCAACTGTTTCTGCTTCCAGTGGGCGCCTGTCTCCCGCGCCGCAAAGGGAGTCGCCACCATTCACATGCAAATGGCGGGCACCCCTTTTTTTATTATTATCAGTACAAAATTTTTCCATGATGCCTCGCTCGCTTGCCATTGCGAGCGACGGTTTTTCATTACGCTCCATCGCCCGCATTTATTTCTGACTATTGTGAAATGTCATAACAAAATTGTCGACAGAGTAGATATCGTCTCCCTCCATCCATCGCTCCCCCCCCCCCCCCATCCCGTACCCACCCTCCTACCCTTACTCTCACACTCTCTTTTTCCTTTCCCCCCCCCCCCCTTTTTTTAGCACACAGTAAATTTTTGTATTGTCGCCTACTGATATTTGCTCGCCGCTGGACAAACAGCGCTGGCCGCCCATTACCTTATGAAAGGGAACAGTCGCTGGGATTATTTTAATTGCAGCGAAGAAAGGCACGTGGAAAATTGTGAGCGAGATGGCAGTTAGCGGTGTTCAGTGTTTAAAGCGCTCTGAATTTTTAGAATGTATGACATAAAACGGGAAACGTTTCTCTTGCTTAATAAAATTCTGAAAGGAACTTCACAGATGCCGCGGACAGCTGACAGTAGGAAAATGTTTGGCGACAAGTTTGTGTGATGTAAAAAAGGTGATTCACTCTACACGCGAACGGAAACAAAGAATATTTGTATACACGTTTCTCTTACATTGTAGACGTTCAGTAGCTTCCCCACTCTACATTTGGCTCGGAATATGAATGTGAGTATTACACTGAGAGAAACGAATTTTCATTCAGTAAATGTAAATATGTGAGAGTAGGAGGAATAAAAATAGTTTGCTTATCTGAATTGTTGCATCAGCGGAAATATTTTTGCTGATTAAGTTCATTCTACAGCCTTTTCTTTTCCTCCAATACTTAAATACGTTTTCCTTCAACATTATTATTGAACTTAATGCTTTATATGTTATTCATTAATTGAGCTGGAAGAAACTGAAGAATGACTCAACTGAGTGGCTGATACCAACGGACTGACTTCCCTATGTACAAACTCCTACATCTGGCTACGTTCTCCCTCAACTGTGTCGCATTGAAAGTGTATGGCTGTGAGGCTTTAAGGAAGACTTAATTTGAGGCGTTAAAACAGTGGAGGGAGACTAATACTTTTACTACAGTAAACAGGTCCAAATGAAAGTATGCTGTGGTAGCTATGCAGAAATCAAGAGACGTGCATAAGATAGCGTGGAGAGTGCATCAAATCCGTCTTCCGACTAAAGATCGCAACGAAAGCAACAAATAATTCTCTTCAGAGGTTTGGAAGGTAGGAGACGAAGTACTGGTGGAAGTATGGCTGTAAGTTGTGTATCATACATAGATAGCTCAGTTGCCACTCTCCTGCGGAAGGCAAAGATCCCAGATCCAAGTGCTAGAGCGACACATAGCCCAGGAATTTCAAATAGTTCTTTTTCACAACTATACCTGAATCTATCGTACATCGCACCCTTCTCACAACATTTATTTAACCTCGTCCGTCATAATTCTCCAAAAATACACCGAAGTATCGAAGTTTACAGATAATACACCCAGATAGCTGAGCCTGTTGGAACACAGTTTCAATGGCACGGGGAGGTAGGACTGTACTGGACTGCCAGTGTGAGATTTTTTATGCACTTTTCGCACATCCGACTAGGTAAATACTGGGCTGGTACCAATAACCCGTCGCTGATCCATGAAATGCAAGCAATTAGGAAACATTCTCACACTTAAACATAACACTGAACACATATTGATGGGTCCGCAGCTCGTGGTCGTGCGGTAGCGTTCTCGCTTCCCGCGCCCGGGTTCCCGGGTTCGATTCCCGGCGGGGTCAGGGATTTTCTCTGCCTCGTGATGGCTGCGTGTTGTGTGATGTCCTTAGGTTAGTTAGGTTTAAGTAGTTCTAAGTTCTAGGGGACTGATGACCATAGATGTTAAGTCCCATAGTGCTCAGAGCCATTTGAACCATATTGATGGGGCATTTTATTTCAGTCCCAGAGGAGGGGGAAGAGGGAGTGGTGGCGTAAGGAAGGGCTTCTGGGCACCCATTACCATTAACATTACCGAGTGTCTAATAAAAACAGGATCCTGCATCAGTGTATTTTACGATGCAGTGCACAAACTTCGTAATATCCGTCCAATGCCACCTACATAGAACACTGCCAAACCCGAAATAATATGGCGACCCCGTGGAGACTGGGAAAACACTATGAAGAAGAACGAGGTTGATGCTACAGATCACTCCAAAAATTTTAAATGACATAAAAACGCAAGAATGGAAAATATTTCATTCTATCGTAATTTATACAACATTTTTAATTAAACTGTTGACTTTGATGAACTACAGTAAAACTGTTAGCACACCAAAAATTTTCACTCCTCTTGTTTCACAATATCTGGTAGTAAAACTGAAAGAATTTTTCTGCGTTAAATATGTGTTTTTGCTGAGTTAAACATTATGAATACGCATTATTTAAATAGTGAACTTGATTGCTGTAACACTGATGGAAACTCAGTGTGTTATGCCATGAAGCACCAGTCCGCTATTTGTCAAAACTTTGTGGAGTTGTTGTTCAATAACATGTATTAAACAATTACACATTAGTTCCATCGTCAGCGTTCATTATGAGATGTGTCTGCTCTGGGCATGAACACATTCTAGCCATAAATTTCACAAATAGCTTTCACATGTCATACTGAGGATTTTATTGCCATGTCTGAATCACTTGTGTCAGTTCATAAAGAGTGATGGCTGGAGGAAGGTGTAATTCTCCCTACGACATCACAGACCTCTAGGCTCTATGGGTAACAGGAAAACCAGGTGGCCAGCTAGATGCGGTGTTTAGGCCTGGCACCTACTCAGCATGCAACCGACAACACAGACCTGTTGTGCAGGCAGGGACCTTGCGTGGGACAGCACGTCAGATGACAGGCAGGGATGGCCATGCTCCACTCGATGATCAGGCGCCAACACAAGCAGTTCCAGAGGTCACTTTCAACGTGGACTTTTTCTTCTTGGTGGGTCACGTGATGGAGGACAGTACCTGCAATATCCTAATGCCTGTGTAGTGTTTAAGCTGGTGCCCAGATATGTTTGAGGAGTTCACTCTGAATGAGTTTGTTCGGCTGGGAGCTGATTGCAAAACCATTCCCAAAATCGGGATCTCAATTTGGGGCTGCCGCTACAATGAAGCCGCCATCAACCTCGACCTCTGCTGCCAGGAGCTGTCAGCTACAGACTAAACCACTTACGGCCTCTACACCAAAGAGACATGAGCTCTAACTCCAAGACGATCGATTAACATTTCAATACTTATCTCTGGTTTGTCTCTGGAAATATGCTGGACTTCAACTTTTGTGCGTCCTTTTGGAACTTTAAATTTTACTTGTCCTCTAATGACTTTAACTTTTGCAGGTCCCTCCAGACTTTGATTGTGGCGCACTTAGCTAATACACATTATATTTTGGAACTTTCAATTGATGGTGACTTTTTCAGGCCTCCAGCTTGGTCTTTCAGTTTTCAAGAAGTGACTTGTTTTCAGTTATTGTGATTCAACCGGACTCCCATCAGAGGAGATTGTTTATGTGTGTTACAATAAGTCTCATATTCAATTTTACTACACGGTTTACCATTCTTGTCAAGTACCGACGAAGACTCAGCATCCTCACAACAATTATCAAATCAGTCCCAGGACAATGGTACCAGGAACTGGAGGGAAAACCGTTGCTTCCCACGACATTTCACTTATTTGGCTACAGACACTTTGGCGTCAAAAAATGGCTCTGAGCACTATGAGACTTAACATCTGTTGTCATCAGTCCCCTAGAACTTAGAACTACTTAAACCTGACTAATGTAAGGATATCACACACATCTATGCCCGAGGCAGGATTCGAACCTGCGACCGTAGCGGTCAAGCGGTTCCAGACTGAAGCGCCTTTGACGTCAATCTGACTACGACAACGATGAGCGAGACGTATTGCTGAACACCAAAGAACTGCCTCTCTATATACCAGCTGGTGGTTCTACTCCATGTGAGTTTTCGCTCTCTGTGATATCATGTCAGACGCGAATGACACTCGGCAAGTCGAGAACTATGCCCACCTCTTCTCGACAGTTCACGGTGACACTGCCTGTAGCCCGCCGGCCGTTGTGGCCGGTTCTAGGCGCTTCAGTCTGGAACCGCGCGACCGCTACGGTCGCAGGTTCGAATCCTGCCTCGGGCATGGACGTGTGTGATGTCCTTAGGTTAGTTAGGTTTAAGTATTTCTACGTTCTAGGGGACTGATGACCTCAGATGTTAAGTCCCATAGTGCTCAGAGCCATTTGAACCATTTGAACTGCCTATAGCCACTGTTCAGGTTCCACTTTATCTCATCCATTTATCGTCAGTGACAGCCTAGCAGCCTGACGATTTTCCTTCCCACGATTTAGTTATTACGGAAGGACCCATGCCTGCTCTACTTTCTACACTGCTGTCAGTCCATCGTGTCACAACTCGTTCTGCACTCATTCCACTATAGCCAACAATTTGCGCTACTTGTCGGAATGGTGTTTACGGTTTTTGGTATTGTGCACTGATACAAAAACACTAATATCTGTTAACGTGGTTGATGCATCCCAACTTCAGTGAAACGTATAGCCGTATAGCCTGGTTCACGATATGAACATGGCTGCGAAGCGAAAAGCGTTTCAACTGCAGAAGTCATGGAGAGTCGTAAACACACAAGTTCGAATCTTTGTTCCAGAAGAGTCCTTGGTAAAGCGGGGTCGGTTCACTATAAATAAAATGGTGTTACAATCAACTTGAAACGTCAGCAGTGGTTGTATTAATGCTCAGCCATGTTATGAGGAATTCTAGACCAAACTTGTTAAAGGATCAGAACAGTAAATTTCCGTTTTTTATGTTTGAATCTAGGATTTCGAAATGAGGGAATAATGCCATCGGATAATTATCATGTTTGAAACGAGAAGAAAGTAAGCAGTCGAAATGAGGGAGGATCAGAAGTCGTACTGGTGGTCCAGGATCATCCTGGGAAATATAGAGTGAGGATTGGGTGGGATTTGGGCTAATGAGCGGATGAGAAGTGAGGTTGAAGACTGAGTTTTATCATAAAATTTGTGGACTTTTTGTTAGACGATTGTATGAATTTCCGGAATCTGTAGGTATGTGTAAATCACAGGGATCATCAATTACAATTCAGAGAGCTTTGTTCTGCATGATTTGTACTTTCGTGAAATCAGTGTTTGCTGTTAGAGACCAGATTTCGGAGCCATAAGTGATTGTCGGCAGTAGCAAAATTTTGTGTATACAAAGTTTCGTACTGATGGTGAGAGAATGACTTTAAAATGCGGATACATCTTGTAAAGAAGGAGGCTTTGGTGCAGACGTGATCGATGTGGTGCTTGAATGAAAGCATGCAATGAATAACAATGTCTAAGTATGTATCACATTGGATTTCCTCGAAGGGCAGTTCCTTCTGAGGTAATTAAAACATCTTGAGGTGCTTGTTCTACCGATTCCTGAGTATTGTTCATCAGTCTGGGATATTACATACGTTTGACGTATCCAACGGAGAGCGGCGCGTTTCGTTATGGGATCGTTTAGTCGGCGCGAGAACGTTACATAGCTGCTCCACACACTACAGAGGCGGTCAGCAGCACGGAGGGGTTTACTATTGAAGTGTCGGACATGTCAGAAAGAGCAGATACCATCTTCATATATATAGTTAAGGCTCACCGGCCATTTGACCATCTTCTGTGCGGATGCCCACACATCGCCCGAACTATTACGGAAATCGGTAAAGCCGCGTGTAATGAGTGAAATGGGCAGGGGCACTACGAATATAGTGCTGGACAATAAGTTGGGAATGAGGGTCTCACGAGAGGCGTGCCAGAGATAAGTCCCTGCAGTTGCACTAGGCTCTGTGTCCTTGGTGGCTCAGATGGATAGAGTGTCTGCATGTAAGCAGAAAATCTCGGGTTCGAGTCCCGGTCGGAGCACACATTTTCAACTGTCTCCGTTGACGCATAGCAACGCCTGTATGCGGCTAAGGGTATTCATTTCATCCTATTGATTTAATTGTAAATTCATTCTGCACGGTAACTGATAGTATCTGTTCTTTAGACAATACTGTTTGCGTGTAGATCTCGGTGCTTTTAGATTACTTTTCTTGATGTTCCACATGGCTCACATTCTCTTTCCTTAGGTTGTTTTTCTTTATTTAGTCCTCTTTCTGCCTTTTCTTTTTCTTGTTTCGGAACCTTATTCTCTGGCTGTACTACCTAACAATTACCTTTGGGCTGAATAGAGTGCAGATTCTTGCATACAACTTTCTTCCACTGCTTCTGTCTGAGGTTCCTCGAGGCTGTTTTTAACTCTTTGGATCCATGGAATATTCTTCAGTATTTCGGCATACCTTATTATCTTGCATAAATCTCGTTGTCTTTTAACAAGTCCATAAAATTTCAATCCTCATCTTCTAATCTCGACTGCAGTACTTCCTTCAGCACGTTTCACTTGCCTACAGAGCTTCATATTTGACCACTGTGTTGTAGTGTCTAACCTTCGTAACTGTGAGTATGGCTTTTTGTTGTAGACGCCATACGTTCTCTCGTACACTTTCTCGAGTAACCGCAATCTCACTCTCCGTACTTCCTTTTCTAGTCCCGTAAGTCTGTGATATTACCGAGTTATTGCAAGTGTCTGGACGCTTTTAAATTGCCCGTAATTCGCGTTCAGTTTCTGAATTTTGCGCAGATGAACTCACTGTCTTTTAATTACACGAGTGGGCCAGGTTTTGCTGCAGTTCAGGACTTCTATCTTTGATTTCACCATATACATACATCAACAAAAGCAAAACGAGGATAACGGAATGTAGTCGAATTAAGTCGGGTGATGCTGAGGGTATTAAATTAGGAAATGAGACACTTAAAGTAGTAAAGGAGTTTTGCTATTTTTCGAGCAAAATAACTGATGATGGTCGAAGTAGAGACGACATAAAATGTAGACTGGCAATGACAAGGAAAGCGTTTCTGAAGAAGAGAAATTTGTTAACAACGAGTATAGATTTAAGTGTCAGGAAGTCGTTTCTGAAAGTATTTGTATGGACTGTAGCCATGTATGGAAGTGAAACATGGACGATAAATAGTTTGGACAAGAAGGGAATTGAAGCTTTCGAATGTTATGTGGGTAGATCACATAACGAATGAGGAGGTATTGAATAGAATTGAGGAGAAGAGGAGTTTGTGCACAACTTGACTAGAAGAAGGGATCGCTTGGTAGGACATGTTCTGAGGCATCAAGGGATCACCAATTTAGTATCGGAGGGCAGCGTGGAGGGTAAAAATCGTATAAGGAGACCAAGAGATGAATACACTAAGCAGATTCAGAATGATGTAGGTTGCAGTAAGTACTGGGAGATGACGAAGCTTGCACAGGATAGAGTAGCATGGAGAGCTGTATCAAACAAGTCTCAGGACTGGAGACCACAACAACAACAACAATATATACACATATCAGAAAAGTTTTGGATCACCTCGGTTCCCAGAGTTCCGGAACCTGTACAGAAAATTGGAATAGAGATCAACATGAACATCGTTTCCCCCCTTTTTATTGCTCATCAAAACCACACATTACATGTTGTACCATCATACAGCGAGACCTTCAGAGGTGGTGGTCCAGACTGCTGTACAGATCGGTATCTCTAATACCCTGTAGCAAGTCCTCTTGCATTGATGCATGCCTGTATTCCTCGTGGTCTACTGTCCACAAGTTCATCAAGGCAATGTTGATTCAGATTGTCCCACTCCTCAACGGCGTGGATCCCTAAGAGTGGTTGGTAGGTCACGTCGTCCATAAACAGCCCTTTTCAATCTATCCCAGGCATGTTACATACTGTTTGTGGCTGGAAAACACACTGGCCACTCTAGTCGAGCGATGTAGTTATGCTGAAGGAAGTCATTCGCAAGATGTGCACGATGGGTGAGTGAATTGTCGCCCATGAAGACAAATGCCTCGCCAATATTCAGCCAATATACACTCCTGGAAATGGAAAAAAGAACACACTGACACCGGTGTGTCAGACCCACCATACTTGCTCCGGACACTGCGAGAGGGCTGTACAAGCAATGATCACACGCACGGCACAGCGGACACACCAGGAACCGCGGTGTTGGCCGTCGAATGGCGCTAGCTGCGCAGCATTTGTGCACCGCCGCCGTCAGTGTCAGCCAGTTTGCCGTGGCATACGGAGCTCCATCGCAGTCTTTAACACTGATAGCATGCCGCGACAGCGTGGACGTGAACCGTATGTGCAGTTGACGGACTTTGAGCGAGGGCGTATTGTGGGCATGCGGGAGGCCGGGTGGACGTACCGCCGAATTGTTCAACACGTGGGGCGAGAGGTCTCCACAGTACATCGATGTTGTCGCCAGTGGTCGGCGGAAGGTGCACGTGCCCGTCGACCTGGGACCGGACCGCAGCGACGCACGGATGCACGCCAAGACCGTAGGATCCTACGCAGTGCCGTAGGGGACCGCACCGCCACTTCCCAGCAAATTAGGGACACTGTTGCTCCTGGGGTATCGGCGAGGACCATTCGCAACCGTCTCCATGAAGCTGGGCTACGGTCCCGCACACCGTTAGGCCGTCTTCCGCTCACGCCCCAACATCGTGCAGCTCGCCTCCAGTGGTGTCGCGACAGGCGTGAATGGAGGGACGAATGGAGACGTGTCGTCTTCAGCGATGAGAGTCGCTTCTGCCTTGGTGCCAATGATGGTCGTATGCGTGTTTGGCGCCGTGCAGGTGAGCGCCACAATCAGGACTGCATACGACCGAGGCACACAGGGCCAACACCCGGCATCATGGTGTGGGGAGCGATCTCCTACACTGGCCGTACACCACTGGTGATCGTCGAGGGGACACTGAATAGAGCACGGTACATCCAAACCGTCATCGAACCCATCATTCTACCATTCCTAGACCGGCAAGGGAACTTGCTGTTACAACAGGACAATGCACGTCCGCATGTATCCCGTGCCACCCAACGTGCTCTAGAAGGTGTAAGTCAACTACCCTGGCCAGCAAGATCTCCGGATCTGTCCCCCATTGAGCATGTTTGGGACTGGATGAAGCGTCGTCTCACGCGGTCTGCACGTCCAGCACGAACGCTGGTCCAACTGAGGCGCCAGGTGGAAATGGCATGGCAAGCCGTTCCACAGGACTACATCCAGCATCTCTACGATCGTCTCCATGAGAGAATAGCAGCCTGCATTGCTGCGAAAGGTGGATGTACACTGTACTAGTGCCGACATTGTGCATGCTCTGTTGCCTGTGTCTATGTGCCTGTGGTTCTGTCAGTGTGATCATGTGATGTATCTGACCCCAGGAATGTGTCAATAAAGTTTCCCCTTCCTGGGACAATGAATTCACGGTGTTCTTATTTCAATTTCCAGGAGTACATTTGCACTATCGATCGGAGGATGGCATTCACGTATCGTACAGCCATTATGGCGCCTTCCATGACCACCAGCGGCCAACGTCGGCACCACATAATGTCACACCAAAGCTTTAGGGAACCTCCACCTTGCTGCACTCGCTGGACAGTGTGTCTAAGGCGTTCAGCCTGACCGGACTGCCTCCAAACACATCCCCGACGATTGTCTGGTTGTAGGCATATGCGACACTCATCGGTGAAGGGAACGTGATGACAATCTCGAGTGGTCTATTCGGCATGTTGCTGGGCCAATCTGTACAGTGCTGCATGGTGTCGTGGTTGCAAAATATGGACCTCGCCAAGGACGTTGGGAGTGAAGTTGCGCATCATGCAGCCTATTGCGCACAGTTTAAGTCGTAACACGACGTCCTGTGGCTGCACGGAAAGCATTCTACAACACGGTGGCGTTGCTGTTAGCGTTCCTCCGAGCCATAATCCGTAGGTAGTGGTCATCCTCTGCGGTAGTAGACCTTGGGCACCCTGAGCGAGGTATGTCAATCACGATTCCTGTCTCTCTGTGTCACCTCCATGTTAGAATATCATCGGTTTTCTTCACTCCGAGACGCCTGGACTGTTCCCTCGTTGAGAGACCTTCCTGGCACAAAGTAACAACGCAGACGCGACCGAGCCGCGGTTTTAACTCAATTGGTTCAAATGGCTCTGAGCACTATGGGACTTAACATCTGAGGCCATCAGTCCCCTAGGACGTAAAACTACTTAAACCTAACTAACCTAAGGACATCACACACATGAATGCCCGAGGTAGGATTCGAACCTGCGACCGTAGCGGTCGCGCGGTTCCAGACTGAAGCGCCTAGAACCGCCGCGGTTTTAACTGTCCAGGAATGGTTGAACTACAGACAACATGAGCCGTGTTCCTCCTGCCTGGTGGAATGACTGGAACTGATCGGCCGTCGGACCCCCTCCGTCTAATAGGAGCTGCTCATGCATGGTTGTTACATCGTTGGATGTTGCAAAACTTTTTTTGGTGTGTGTATATACAAGAGTATTTAAGAAAGTTAGCTACACATTATTATGATATGCCAAGTAACTTTTATTGAATGACAGTTGGAACAGTTTACCTACAGTTTCAATTCCACAACGATAGACATCCGCTCCTTGAGGATGGAGCCACTCCAAAATCGATTTGTCAACATTCTCGTCGTTGGAGAGTAATTCTGCCAAAACGTTCTACCTCGATTGCCTGGACGCCATCGTCGGTATTGATGGACTTCCTTTCCGATCAGCATCACTCACGTCTGTACCGGCCTTCGTCATATTATTAACATCAATTCACTGCGACTTGATGCCACATTGCGTTTGGTAGATCTTCCTTCAGAATTTCGAGACGAATGTGTGTGCAATTGAGGCGTTTTGTCCGCAAAAATCAACTGTCACATGTGCTTCGACTTCGAAGTAAGTTTCCAGTTTTCCAGTGACCGCGTCATTTCACTCCTACACTGTGGTGCGGCTTTTATCCGTACCGCAGCAGAACTGTGTCTATAGGAAACCCGGAACACGAACTCTCTCTTCCAATGTACCACTCTCATTGCTCAGTGATGGGACGACATGTGTAGCTTGCTCTCTGAAGTAACTACGTACATATAAGTGCATCTCACTTTAAAATTACATCTATGTGACGAGGAATGACATTATTAGTCTTTTACTGAACTATAGTGGCTTTTGTGAGGGATGACACCACAATACATTTCTTTCAAAGATAGTGAAGAGCAGCAGCAAGTTTGTAATGTTTACGAGTATTTTCCATGCAGTGGTAGCCCTAGTTTAGCTGTGTCCCATCATTTCTCTCAGCCACTTTCCCAATGAAGTTATTTCTGATACGACAATGACTGCTGGAACAACTGATTCCTAAAACACTCCTTCATTTATTTCGACGAAGAGTGTCGTTTAGGCATGCTTTCAACAAATCATTTATTCATTGCCACGCCCTATGAGGTCTTCGGATTAAGCGATACTGACTTGGTAATCTATGGACAAAGAATAAGTTTTTCCGTTTATATTTATCACTTCTACCTTTTGTGGATCCTATTAAGTTTGCTGCTATAGAACTACTCACTGCGGGTGTTACTGCAAACACGTCTTTCAAACTGACCACTGTGAACTTGCTCCCCGAATTCCGTGCTCATGCTATAGAGAGCGCGAGACATTGTCTGCTGTGGGATTGTGTGCTTGTGGGTGTCGCCTATTGTTCTGTCAAGTGCCGCTGCCGACGGACTACCAAACGGTATTGTGTCACGGCTGCCAATTTACTCGAAGCGTCCACAAATATCGATACCCGTCGGCCTGGCTGAAACGAGCCTTTAGAACGTCCAGTTTTCCTCCCTCAATTCCTCTCGTACTGGAACCGAGGGATATCAGTTTTCCAGACAGTTAATCTATTACACTTCCAGATTTGTAGACTATCAGTCCTATGAAAAACTATTAATGAATACACCAATTTTATCCAGGACAACTAACTCTGAAATGAATGCTATAGAGAAAAACTCCTCGTTTCTGGAATAATGTGATACCAAAGTGTACACAGATGAAGCCTAGAGAACATTAATCTCAAACTTCAGGAAATTTCGAAATGATACTACAGGCTTCTTTTGATATAAGTAGAAAATATGTTTTCAAAGTGCTGATGTTTCTCTAAGACAATCAGACAGCTGTAGACGCGGTGTTACCGAACTTTACTGAAAATTGTGTGGGCTCATAAAATGTGGACACTCTTCACAAAATTGGCGAGGAAACCAACGTGTGAAAAGTAATCAGAAAAATGGGTAGGAAGATGAAACATATACGGCATCAAGGAATAATTTCCATGGAATTCGAGGGAGCTGCAGAGCCAAAAAAATTCTAGGAGAAGGCAGATAACTGAACATCAGTAACTAATAATCGACAACGCTGGGTTTGGGTGCTTCTCTCAGACGTACATGGCGGCATAAGCTAGGAGATTGTGACGGGACGTATCACACCAGCCAGAAGATTGATGAGGAAAAACACGGAAAATATAATAAGCTGAGGCACATGAGTTATAATGGGTGCGAAACTGTATAAAAATGCTCTTACAGACACAAGGCAGCGCATTCATAAAACCTCTACTGGTCTTTGATGGTGTGACGGGTGAAGCCACGCGTAGAAGCAAGTGGAGTACAATTCGAACACTTTTTGTGATTTCATGGTTAAAGAACCTTGGAATAATCTACTTTTCATTTATATTAAAAAACAAATGATATCCGAACATAAATTTATAGGGACATCCATTTCTACTTTGGTGTGAGAATCTACCCTCATGTGGAGTGTGGTACTAGCTACTCTTCACAGACGCGCTTCCTGACTCTAGAACACATAACCTTAATTTGTTTACAAAATAAATTATTTACGTCCCACGAATTTTGAGTTTAAAATATTCATTGTCATGTAATTCTGATGAAGAAACAGGGAATCAATCTGAAACTTTATGTAGTACTATACCTCGTGTACGTAACAGACCGCACTTTAGAGAGTAATCTGTTTGCACCGATGTAGAAGTTAGTTTAAGAGCGATTGATTATTATGTTGTTGAACTTGAGAAACTAATTTATAATAACGACCCACATCTACTATAAAACTTGCACTTGCGGGTTGCTTTAAAAATTAATGTAATTAGAGCACATTTCAGACTTTTATTTTCACACTGTGTATCCTGCTATGAACCAAAACTAAATTCATGGTAGTTATACTTAGAAAAGTTGTTTTGACACTCTATATACTTTTTGCCATTACAAAAGCCAAATATTATGTCCAATTTATTAATAATTATCTTACTTTCGTTTTATGGAGTGTTATTTATTACAGAGACAAGCAGGATTTTGGAAGGCACATTACCTACAGCTAGCGGCACAACAAATAAACTTAAACTGTTCAGAAAACGGTCTAAAGACCTCATTACATAAGACGAAAGTTACGGCGTTTCAAGGTTAGTAGCAGATATGAAGTAAAAAAAGAAATGGTTTTCCTAGAGGACAGTTGTTGAGCCGGCCGGAGTGGCCGAGCGGTTAAAGGCGCTACAGTCTGGAACCGCACGACCGCTACGGTCGCAGGTTCGAATCCTGCCTCTGGCATGGATGTGTGTGATGTCCTTAGGTTGGTTAGGTTTAAGTAGTTCTAAGTTCTAGGGGACTTATGACCACAGCAGTTGAGCCCCATAGTGCTCAGAGCCATTTGAACCATTTGAACAGTTGTTGATAACAGAAAATTTGCGTTGGTTTCAAATTGTTGTTGGTCGGCAGTGCCGGTGACATTTGCACCACCGAATCTTATTGCAGGATACTGTGACAACAAACTGCTTACGATCAACGATACATGATGCCAGCAGTTCCACCTGATGGACGTTGTGCTTGTGAATGCAGACCTTGGCTGGGCGTGGGCAGGCATCTACTAGTTATCAGTAATTAATAGTTACTGCTCTCAAATCGAACTACTGAGTGACCTCCGAACAGAAGTTTAAGTGTGTTACGTCAGGCATAGCAGCAAAATTTTCCACGCTAGGGGGATATCTCCTGTAGCGTTCGACATAATCTGCCTAGCGTGTATCGTTATAAGTTCCTGGCTGTCTTACATGATTCATCTTGTCAACTGAATTATTTGTTAGCATCGTACGGTGCTGCTGCATAATGCCTTCTTTGCCCGCTTAAAAAGGCGGTAGTAGAAGCAATATTTTTTTTAGGTTTGTTAGTACCTCCAAGTACGAGAGCTATTCGAAAAGTAAGGTCCGATCGGATGCGAAATGAAAACCACAATGAAAAACTGATGAATCTCCGCAAGGTGTGTTGGGTAGTGTCCTTAAGATACCCGTAGATCGTGTCACGTCTCTCTTTTCAGTTCTGAGTCCACAGTGAGCTCGTAAAGATGCCTAGAAAACAGTGCCTCCCGCCAAGTATGAAGGCCTGGTTAGAGATTTCACCTGATGTCAGGCAGCACACATAACATTACTGTAATTCTCGGCCGAACTCTGCAGGGGCAACGAAAACGCTCCTGCAGCGTTTTCGAAGGGAAGTATTTGATAACCTACAATACAGCCCATTATTGGGTCCGCCTGGGTTTCATCTCTGCTCACATAAACCGCTGGCTATGAAGACGACATTTTGGAAGAGACAACGAGCTGTCGACCATCGTAGAGAATTGGCAAAAAGCACAGGCGGCTGCCTTCTGTGACGAGGGTTTTGCAAATTTGTTTAACGCTATGACAAATGTCTAAGTCGGGGCGGCGACTATGTAGAGAAGTATCTGGAGGGTGTAGTTATCTGTTGCAAGTAGAACGTTTTTGATTTTCACAGTGGTATCCATTTAGTGACCGATAGGACCTTAATTTCTGAACAATCCCCGTACATGTGGCAAGAGCAAGTCATTAACGCCCCTGTGCAGATGGCAGGTGTGGAAGTGTGGATGCGTGGGTGCCAAACAATTAGTCTATAACGACACAGGCGTGGTCCACTTAGTGCCGCAGTTACGACCGAGCGGAAGGAAATGTAAAAAAAAAAAAAAAAAAAAAAAAAAACGCTGAAGGCTCGACGTATTAAGCTACCAGTGCGCTCAGTATCTACAATTATACACATAACACCCCGTATAACGAACTTCTTAGATTGTATTCTGTACAGTTTAGGTTTAGCTGATCTACAGGTGGCTGCAGGTAAACAACATTATTTTGATTACCCAGAAAGATGTCACTGGCATTATACAAAAAACGTAGAATCTCATCAGCGCTCAGCCGGTACTCGGCTGATAAGTAGAAAAGACTTGATCATATGCGTTGTAAACTATTCAGGTCACCAAATCATATATATCATTGCTACCTTCTCCTTGTTGTGTTGCCTTGGTGAATGGTGTGCATCTCCATTAAGGAAAGTAGTTAGTAATTCTTCTTGGTTATTCGCGAAATGTACATAGGAGTAAGCAACAGATTCTTCGAGTCTCGGAAATTTAACTGTAAACAAAATCTCAGTACTCGACGCCTCTTCTGTAACGTCTGCCACTAGAGTTGGAAACGAATTTCCGTGCCGCTTTCATCTTTCTAACGAACCCGTGACTCTTCTTTGAGCCTAGTCTCAAATTTCTCTACCAAACCTATCAGGTACTGATCCCAATTGGTCGAAAGACGGTTTTGTAAGCTACGTCCTTCGTCGGTGGGCTGCGCACGCTGCCAGAGGATTCTTCCACTGCATCGGAGTCTGACATCTGCTACACTTGCGATTAATTTTACGTGATCTTTCCGCTTTAGGTCGCTATGCACACGTACCGCAGATATTTAATGGATACGACTGCTTTCAGCGATTCTTTGGCGTTTGCTTACTCACACAATGACGGGGTTTTCCACCTACTGAAGGCCAATATTTTTGTTCACCTTGGAATTCAGAGTTAACAACTACACTACTGGCCATTAAAATTGCTACACGAAGAAGAAATGCAGATGATAAACAGGTATTCATTGGACAGATACAATATACTATAACTGACATGTGATTATATTTTGACGCAATTTTGGCGCATAGATACTGAGAAATCAGTACCCAGAACCACCACCTCTGGCCGTAATAACGGTCCTGATACGCCTGGGCATTGAGTAAAACACAAGTTGGATGGCGTGTACAGGTACAGCTGCCCATGCAGCTTCAACACGATACCAGAGTTCATCAGGAGTAGTGACTGGCGTATTGTGACGAGCCAGTTGCTCGGCCACCATTGAACAGACGTTTTCAATTGGTGAGAGATCTGGAGAATGTGCTGGTCAGAGCAGCAGTCGAACATTTTCTGTATCCAGAAAGCCCGTACAGGACCTGCAACAGGCGGTCGTGCATTATCCTCCTGAAATGTAGGGTTTCGCAGGGATCGAATGAAGGGTAGAGCCACGGGTCGTAACGCATCTGAAATATAACGTCCACTGTTCAAAGTGCCGTCAATGCGAACAAGAGGTGACCGAGACGTGTAACCAATGACACCCTATACCATCACGCCGCGTGATACGCCAGTATGGTGATGAATACACGCTTCAAATGTGCGTTCACCGCGATGTCGCCAACCACCAACCACATATGCGACCATCGTGATGCTGTACACAGAACCTGGATTCATCCGAAAAAATGACGTTTTGCCATTCGTGCACCCAGGTTCGTCGTTGAGTACACCATCGGAGGCGCTCCTGTCTGTGATGCAGCGTGAAGGGTAAACGCAGCCATGGTCTCCGAGCTGATAGTCCATGCTGCTGCAAACGTCGTTGAACTGTTCGTGCAGATGGTTGTTGTCTTGCAAACGTCCCCATCTCTTGACTCAGGGATCGAGACGTGGCTGCACGATCCGTTACACCCATGAGGATAAGATGCCTGTCATCTCGATTGCTAGTGATACGAGGCCGTTGGGATCAAGAACGGCGTTCCGTATTATCCTCCTGAACCCACCGATACCATATTCTGCTAACAGTCATTAGATCTCGACCAACGCGAGCAGCAATGTCGCGATACGATAAACCGCAATCGCGATAGGCTACAATCCGACCTTTATCAAAGTCGGAAACGTGATGGTACGCATTTCTCCTCCTTACACGAGGCATCACAACAACGTTTCACCAGGCAACGCCGGTCAACTGCTGTTTGTGTATGAGAAATCCGTTGGAAACTTTCCTCATGTCACCATGTTGTAGGTGTCGCCACCGGCGCCAACGTTGTGTGAATGCTGTGAAAAGCTAATCATTTGCATATCACAGCATCTTCTTCCTGTCGGTTAAATTTCGCGTCTGTAGCACGTTATCTTCGTGGTGTAGCAATTTTAATGGCAAGTGCCAGTTATGTATATACCATTGCTACTTTCTCCTTTTTGTGTTGCAGTGGCGAATGGTGTGCATCTCCATGAAGGAAATCTTATTGGGTTGTCACAAAATGTACGCAGGGGGTAGCAACAGATTCTTCGATTCTCGGAAATTTAACAGTAAACTAAAGCTTAGTGCACAACGCGTATTCTGTAACGTCTGTCACTAGAGTTGGAAACGAGTCTCGGTGACGCTTTCAGCTTACTAACGAACCTGTGACGAAAAGGGCTGCTCTTCTTTGAGCCTACTCTCAAATTTCCCTATCAAACCTATCAGGTGCTGATCCCAATATGACGAACAATAAATAGCTATTGGTCGAACGACGGTTTTATAAGCTATGTCCTTCGTCGGTGGGCTACGCACGCTGCCTGAGGTTTCTTCCACTGAGTTTCTGACGTCTGCCACACGTGCGATTACTTTTACGTGAGCTTTCCGCTATAGGTCGCCATGCACACGTACCAGCATATATTTAATGGATGCGACTGCTTGCAGTCATTGTTTGGCGTTTGCATAATCACACAAAGACGGAGTTTTCCATCAACTGAAGGCCAATATTTTTGTTGACGTTGTAGTTCAGAGTTAACAACTACATCAAGCGTCTATTTTCTCTCATGGACCTTCCGACAAAGTGAGTCCTAAAAGTCATCAGGCATATTTTCGCAGGTGTTTCGGTTGATATTTGCAATTACGTTCTTGCAATGTGTAGTTAGAGTGACCCAAACAAATACTGCTCAGCACGTCTTACATAAATGTTTATTGTCGACAGTATTCGTCGGTTTGTTTCCCGATACAAATAAAATTATTTTTAAAACGAAATTTTGCACGCCCATTCGACAATGAGACCTATGACCTCGCTGTTTGTTCTCTTCTCCCAAACAACCCAACCCAACCCATTCGACAGTGTGGTACCATATGCGAAGAGTAACCAGTACTCGTACAGGCCCATGGCCAGCACTGACTTCTACCGCGATGCAGCAGCACTGCTCAGTCGCTGCTGGACTATCGGTACGAAGCCGGGAAACAACCTCGAAGTGTCTCATCAAAATCACTTTAACTACTGCGCATTCGCATCGCGTGTGATTTTCAATATACTCTCACTGTCTTATGCCCCGGCTATCGTTAGCATTCCTGTGAGGACAGTGGAAGGAAAATACTTCTCAAAAGTTACACAATATTAAATACCTTTCCATTTCGGTTCAGACCTAACCTTTATAATAACAGTTGGTTCGTAGTAAAACGACCAGAGAAACAAAATTATTTATTTGTTTATTTTAAGCTCTTAAAAATCACAAAACTGTGAGGTAAAATTTACAATAACGTCACTTTTACGATTTATAAGTGCACGACTAAGGGGTTCTGACAGGGCATACGGTGCTTGTGCAGATAACTGTTATAGAGTACACAGTCCAGCGCAGAGTGAAAACAGACGACACCTGTGTATCCCTAACATCATTATTTATGATAGCAGCGGTCACCAGGCCACAGAGATTACATCATGGATTTACGTGAGCGACGGTCGTGTCCGTATATACTATCATCTATGTCTTCTCGAAAGAAGTAATCACGCTAAGGACACAGCATTATTTTACTGTGGGGACTTTCACCAATTCTTTATAATCGACGGCAACATGACGACTGTGGACTACGTGAACGTTGTTGTTGACCAGCTACATCCTTTTTGCCTGATGTCTTTCCCGACACCTTGCAGCAAGTTAACTGTCCGTGTCAGAATGCCAAAATAGTGCTACGGTGCTTTGAGAAGCATCACTGTGAACGCTGATGTCTTGGCCACCAATTTTGCGTGATCCAAAGTCGCTGAAACACATCTGGGACGCTGTCGGACGCCATCTCCGCCCCACAGACCACTGGACCATAACTTAAGGGAACAATTAAAATCACTCAAAAGAGGAAAGGCCGCTGGACCTGATAGGATACCAATTCGATTTTACACAGAGCACGCGAAGGAACGTGCCCCCCCTTCTTGCAGCGGTATACCGTAGGTCTGTAGAAGAGCGTAGCGTTCCAAAGGATTGGAAAAGGGCACAGGTCATCCCAGTTTTCAAGAAGGGACGTCGAACAGATATGCAGAACTATACACCTATACCTCTAACGTCGATCAGTTGTAGAATTTTGGAACACCTATTATGTTCGAGTATAATGACTTTTCTGGAGACGAGAAATCT
Source organism: Schistocerca nitens (assembly GCF_023898315.1). Lineage (NCBI taxonomy): Eukaryota > Metazoa > Arthropoda > Insecta > Orthoptera > Acrididae > Schistocerca > Schistocerca nitens. The sequence continues at coordinate 276,206,859 of NC_064618.1, read as the reverse complement.
ACTCTGTAAGAATCAGCATGGGTTTCGATAAAGACGATCGTGTGAAACCCAGCTCGCGCTATTCGTCCACGAGACTCAGAGGGCCATAGACACGGGTTCACAGGTAGATGCCGTGTTTCTTGACTTCCGCAAGGCGTTCGATACAGTTCCTCACAGTCGTTTAATGAACAAAGTAAGAGCATATCGACTATCAGACCAATTGTGTGATTGGATTGAAGAGTTCCCAGATAACAGAACGCAGCATGTCATTCTCAATGGAGAGAAGTCTTCCGAAGTAAGAGTGACTTCCGGTGTGCCGCAGGGGAGTGTCGTAGGACCGTTGCTATTCACAATATGAATAAATGACCTTGTGGATGACATCGGAAGTTCACTGAGGCTTTTTGCAGATGATGCTGTGGTCTATCGAGAGGTTGTAACAATGGAAAATTGTACTGAAATGCAGGAGGATCTGCATCGAATTGACGCATGGTGCAGGGAATGGCAATTGAATCTTAATGTAGACAAGTTTAATGTGCTGCGAATACATAGAAAGAAAGATCCCTTATCATTTAGCTGCAACATAGCAGTTCAGCAACTGGAAGCAGTTAATTCCATTAATTATCTGGGAGAACGCATTAGGAATGATTTAAAATGGAATGGTCATATAAAGTTGATCGTCGGTAAAGCAGATGCCAGACTGAGATTCGTTGGAAGAATCCTAAGGAAATGCAATCCGAAAACAAAGGAAGTAGGTTACAGTACGCTTGTTCGCCCACTGCTTGAATATTGCTCAGCGGTGTGGGATCCGTACCAGATAGGGTTGATAGAAGAGATAGAGAAGATCCAACGGAGAGCAGCGCGCTTCGTTACAGGATTTTAGTAATCGCGAAAGCGTTACGGTGATGATAGATAAACTCCAGTGGAAGACTCTGCAGGAGAGACGCTACGCTCTGTAGAACATACCTTCACCGAGGAGTCAAGCAGTATATTGCTCCCTCCTACGTATATCTCGCGAAGAGACCATGAGGATAAAATCAGAGAGATTTGAGCCCACACAGAGGCATACCGACAATCCTTCTTTCCACAAACAATACGAGAATGGAATAGAAGGGAGAACCGATAGAGGTACTCAAGGTACCCTCCGCCACACACCGTCAGATGGCTTGCGGAGTATGGATGTAGATGTAGATGTAGATGCATGACCTGTGCTGAAACATACGATGGCTCCTACATGTCAGATCCATGCCAAGCTGAATCGCTGCTGTTTTGCATTAAAAACTTAGATCGACAAACTTTTAAGTGGGTGGTCGTGAAGTTTCGGCTTGTCACTGTAGGCTGTAGTTACGGACGTCTGCTATATGACCCAGTTCCCAACTGTCTCTATAAGTCTGCATCTTCGGAAAATTCGAGTGTTCCAGTCAACAGCAGCTGTTACAAACAGTGGACGCAGAGGGAGCGCCGAGCCTGCAGGGGGGTGGATGGCCTGCTGGTGGTCCGCAGACGGCCGGCGCCCTCAAGGCCAGAGCCAGCGCGCTGTTTGCCGAGCCCGCTAATCCTGCGGGCTGCGGTCCGTTTAGCACGCCGGCCGCCAAGCCGGCCCGCCTCGGCCGTGGCCGTGTGTACATACGGACCCGCGTCGGACCTTGAACTTGGGCCGGGTGGGCCTCCGTTTGTTCGCACAGTTAGCGGTCTGGCCGGACGCCACGGACTTCTTCACGATACGGAGGCGGAGGCGGAGGCTGAATGTCTGCCGCTCGGCCATCTGGACGCCACTGCCTTCACAGTGCTTCGGAAAGGTTTATCTGGCGTGAGTGGTGCCTGGCGCTGTTGGCGTTAACACACTGCCTAAAATTTCAATTCAGACACCTGTGGACTTTGGTTCTCATTCTCATCTTCAAGAGATAAAATCCAAGAGTTACACATCGTTTATACTGTTACTAAACCATCAGTGCAAGTATTTTTCACTTTATGTTATCCACTGTGTAGCACAATTAAAGAGTAACTTTTCGAGGCAACTCTCATCGGCTCCTTATACTCCGTCGTGACAGGCATCACTTTCGACACCCGGCCAGCGGAAATTAGTTCATCGAAGTAGAGCCAGTCGCATCTTCGGTGTCGAAATGGTTGCCTGTCACACCGGCGCCTAGGAATCAATGACTGGCTCGATGTAAAGGTACTTCTTTAAATGCTCAACAGAGATGCGTGGCATATACCGTGAGTGTTGCCGGAATGGCGTATCTTAGAGGGACCCTTTGCCCTTTTACTCACTCATGTTTTTTTTTTTTTTAATCAATCCTCACCCCCCCTCGTGATCATGTTACAGGGCGTCGTGAAGCAGGAGTGATGACGAACCATAAACACCGTTTGCTGCTTCGGATCACGTTCAAAAGTTTGGAATGGTTTTGAACGTTCCCTAGTGGTTCCATCCTATATATCAGAGCAGAAGTTGGGGCTGCGCTACTCTCCAAAGGGATGGCATTATATTCAGTAGCGTTGCAGACCCAGGTATGCTTAGAGAAGGGATAATTCGACCGGGGGGGATCACCACTATCGTTGTTAAGAACGTATTCATGTTGCTCATGGCATTGCGAACTGTCGTTTTCGGCTACGAAATGTGTGGGAATCAACGCTCCAAGCGATGGTTCTATTGACGCCCTGTATGCCACCCCTTGAGCTCGCCTCGATACTGGACGGCGGTATGTCTGAAATTCAGTCCTAGGCCAGCAACGAGAAAACCGCCTGATTTCAATTCTCGACATCGCAGTTCACCATTGCAGAGTCGTCAAAAAACGGTGATATGTGGGTAAGAGGGAATGTGACCACCTTCCCATCGTGTGACACGTCCACAGTGCCGTTGTGCGGAATTGTGGTGTAATTTGGTGCCAATGCGTCATCGTTATCCACCTTACGCCTCACATGAACTGCTAAGGTCTGGCCTTCTTCTTCCTTATTGTCGACACCTTGTTCTTTGAATCGCCTCCGAGCCCGAAGGTGACACCGCATGGCACCACACATTTGCACCACAACAGAGGAATATTGTAGGCAGCTTTGAATCAAATTTCAAACATGTGTATCGCAATGGGAGACAATTAGGGGGTTTCAAAAACGTAATCCTTTAATTGGGTTGCACAGTGTAGTAGAAAATACTCGAATTAAGAGATTCGTAAGGCAGGGATGTTCAATTTATACATTGAAAAACCAGTGACGGAAATAAAAGGCTCAGGACATCAATCATAACATTCGCTCATAGCATTGCTATCTTCAGTGACACTTGAGAAGTATTGCGTGGCTTGTTGAATGGTGTGGTCTGATGGTAGAAAATTTGTATCGAGGGTAAACCGAAGAAAGGCAAAAGTATTTAGGAGCTACAGAAATGTAATAACTGACAAAAGGTTAACAATAAAATTAGTGACCATGAGAAAGACGAGTCAAAGTAACACTGCGACTTCCAATCAAAATAACACATAACGGCCAAAATAAGGAGGTCATGAAAGTGGACCAGTACAAGCAAGGAGGATATTCATGGGAAAAAGAGGTGTAATATTGCCAGGCAGCAAGAAACTGAATGTACATTTGGAGCACAGTGCTGTATGATGGGATGTGTGTAAGACATAAAGGAATACCCACCATAGCACTTGAAACAGCTGTAGAGGATAAAAATTGTAGGGGAAGACACACATTAGAATATATCTCGTGAATAACTGAGGGTGGTGTTTGTAAGTAATGCACAGAGACGAAGAGGTTCGCAAAGTAAATTAATTCCTGCCTGGTTGTCAGAAGACTGATGACCAAAAACGGAAGTATATTGAGATGGGTAGTCATAAAGCTATAATTATTCAATATTAATACATACGGAATGAGCATTCGGGCAGAGATAAATACCTAAGTTCAAGAGTATTCGTGCTTGAATGTGATGAATGTCACACAGCGTATATCGGCCAAACTGGCAGAATATTAAAAGCCGGATTTCAAGAACACCTACCACATAAAAAATGGCCGCGTTAAACATAACTCGGCAACTGCAGAACATTTGAAGGTTCTTGGCCATATGTCCTCTATGACGCAGAGCCAAAATGTTCTTTACTACGCTCAAAAGGTAAGGAAATACAATTTTCTGGAAATAATGGAAATAGCTAAGTATGCAGGAAAAGGAGATAGGAGGCTTTTAAACTATCAGCTGACTGGAAGGAATAAAGTATATTTTGATTATATGAGATCATTAATTAATATTTGTAACTAAAATAAAGATGCCATTGAACATTTCTGAGATACCATATACACATAAAAAAGGTTGATTATTTTTAAACAGTAATTTAAAACTTGTGCTGGTAGCTTCATTATTAGGTATACAATGTATTCTGTAGCGTATGTTGGTTATCCCGCACCCGTACAATCCATATATGGGTTGAAGATCGCTAGGTTCCTGTGGAACGTACTCATATTCTGACATCTAAAGCATACTCACGTTTATGCATTACTTATTAACCACAGATACGCTGTGTACTTTAGAGATTACGCGTCCCCCACTACTGTTGGCACTTGGCTCCACGCAGCCTTCCATAGGAAAACGTTTTATACTTACGAAATGATTCCATATTTTTGTCCATCTGTCATAGGCACTGTTATAGTCATCTTGTATTTAATACTCTGATTTTATTTCAGTTTTAACCTTTTTTGATTCTCGTATGTCCTATTATTTGTACAACCAATTACCTCTTGCAACCATCTTTGACGACTGTCACTGCCATTAAAGGTCCACTATGTATTCCCGTGTCTCTGCACTACGAGTACAGCACACAGTTTTATTTATTACATTTCATCTTTTATTTTACCCACATCGGAGGACGAAACGTGACGAGTGTAGCCCAGGAGCTTGGCATTCCTCTCAGCGTTGTTTACGTACATGGAGAAGCGTTCCGAAACGCAGGCACTGCCGTCCTAAGGACACGATGTGGTTCGGCCACGATTAACTACAGAACCGGACGACCGCTGCGTTGTGGAACAGGCAAGAAGGGATCCACAGTGGGTGCAACTGCAACCACATCTGACAGGACTGCAGTGGACGCAGTCTCCCGCTCCGCAGTGGCACAGTGGCTGCAAAGGAATGGTCTCTTGCTCGAAGACCAATGTGTTGCCTTCCGTTGAAACCTGCTCATCGACAGGACCGTTTACGATGATGCCAAGATCATGGGAACCAGGGGTTAGTGGGTATAGTATCACGCTGCAGTATCCAGGCTACAACGGGATTATCTAACAAAAACATCTGTTTCAATGGTGTGGGAATCAAGGATAAGGATACAACAACAAGACTAACACAGTAGGTATGGAAGGTACTGGCACAGATACTGAAAGACTGCGGAACACAATAAGGTCAGACTAACACTAAGCGCCGAGGTCGCGTGTGGGAGACTATGTTCACAGACGGAAACGCTTGGAACTAAACATTGCCTGCAGCCAAGTCAGGAATGAGCACTTGTCAAATCAAATGGTTCAAATGGCTCTGAGCACTATAGGACTCAAATTCTGAGGTCACTAGTCCCCTAGAACTTAGAACAAGTTAAACCTAACTAACCTAAGGACATCACACACATCCATGCCCGAGACAGGATTCGAACCTGCCACCGTAGCGATCTCGCGGTTCCAGACTGCAGTGCCTAGAACCGCACGGCCACTTCGGCCGGCTACTTGTCAAATGAGAAAGGAGCACTTGCTACATTGGCTGGGGGGAAAGTTTGTGGCTTTTAAGTCTGACTTTGAAGATGACACTCATTCTCGTCTAGGTTCGATATTCAGAGTTTGCAAAAAATGGTTCAAATGGCTCTGAGCACTATGGGACTTAACGTCTGTGGTCATCAGTCCCCTAGAACTTAGAACTACTTAAACCTAACTAACCTTAGGACATCACACACATCCATGCCCGAGACAGGATTCGAACCTGCCACCGTAGCGGTCTCGCGGTTCCAGACTGCAGTGCCTAGAACCGCACGGCCACTTCGGCCGGCTACTTGTCAAATGAGAAAGGAGCACTTGCTACATTGGCTGGGGGGAAAGTTTGTGGCTTTTAAGTCTGACTTCGAAGATGACACTCATTCTCGTCTAGGTTCGATATTCAGAGTTTGCAAAAAATGGTTCAAATGGCTCTGAGCACTATGGGACTTAACGTCTGTGGTCATCAGTCCCCTAGAACTTAGAACTACTTAAACCTAACTAACCTTAGGACATCACACACATCCATGCCCGAGACAGGATTCGAACCTGCCACCGTAGCGGTCTCGCGGTTCCAGACTGCAGTGCCTAGAACCGCACGGCCACTTCGGCCGGCTACTTGTCAAATGAGAAAGGAGCACTTGCTACATTGGCTGGGGGGAAAGTTTGTGGCTTTTAAGTCTGACTTCGAAGATGACACTCATTCTCGTCTAGGTTCGATATTCAGAGTTTGCAAAAAATGGTTCAAATGGCTCTGAGCACTATGGGACTTAACGTCTGTGGTCATCAGTCCCCTAGAACTTAGAACTACTTAAACCTAACTAACCTTAGGACATCACACACATCCATGCCCGAGGCAGGATTCGAACCTGCGACCGTAGCGGTCACACGGTTCCAGACTGAAGCGCCTAGAACCGCACGGCCACACCAGCCGGTCTCCAGAGTTTGCAGAATAACACCACTAACGACGGGTACACTGTGCTGCTGCAGAAGCTAACGTTTCTGGTTAGTGGTATAAGCCAGCGTATGTTTCTGAAGAGAAGGGACAGTGACTTCTGAGAGCGGCGTTTGCCCCTAACGTCCCTGAGCCAGGAGAAAATCTCGAAGCCCGACTGACTGGTGGTGTCCTGGCGCTGGGTTGTACAGCTGCATGCTGTTGTAACTCTTTACCTGTCACGTGGCGAGTAGCTTCCGTGTTGGCGGCGAACCTCTGCAGGCGCCGAGTTCCCCTGGCTGGTCGTGGCGCGGCGTCGTGTTACACTTGTAATGCTGAGGGTTGCAGGAGTAGTGTTGGCTGCACGCTCAATAGACCTGCTCGAAGGGTTGCCGATCCATTATGCGAGAATCGCCGACAGTGGGGTCGCAGATTTTCTCGTATGAGAGCAGATTCTGGATGTACCGTCATATGGTGAGAGATGCACCCACGTAAAATATCCTGGTTATGCTATGGGATGACATAATGATGCACTGCTAATTGACCTCCAAATCTTCTAACACGGTACACTTACTGGTCAACATCGTGGAAACGTACTCATTTCTCCTGAGCGTCTTTCCAGGAGGGAATTCGGTTACTATTTCTTCGAACAGCGCAGATTGAGCTCTTGGAAAAAGAGGATATTCGGCGAATGGACTGACCTGCACTTTCCTGCGACTTCCCGATCGAGGATGTGCGGGATGCGTTGGGGAGACGTTCTGCAGCACGTCCGCATGCACCAACGACCGTACAGCAGTTGGCAATTACTCTGGTGAATGTGTGGAAAGCCCTTCCACACCGCAGACCATACTTTCGTCCGTGCCCCACCTTTTGTGATTTCCAGGGAACAGTACATTTATTTTCTTTGAATGAAAGTACGATTTCTGTTCGTCTCATTGCGTAACCTTCTGTACTACACTGTGCTCCCTGCCGCCGTTGGATAAGCAGCTGCATCAGCAAGTCGTATACTCCTAGCTCACTCATTTCTTACATAGTTTAATTCTTAATTTCTTTGCGTGTTTTTGGTACTTGCTTTGTTTGATACATAAATTTCGGGCGTATTATAGTATTTGAGAGTTGTAGCATCGCGCTTTAGTACCTGAATAGTGTAAAATCGCGTAGTCTCCTTCCGCTGTCGAGCAGTGCGTCAGTAGTGCGCAAGTAGCAGCATTACTGCATTTACTAGGCAATCTTGTATTTTAATAACCGTTTAAATTTTGTCGATTTGTTTGCGCTCTCTGTAGATCAGTTCAGACGTTCTTTGCAAAACAGTTTTTAGCATGGATAGGGACTGCAACTGCTTTGTTCGGATGCAGGCTGAGTTGGCATCCCTTCGCTCCCAGCTTCAGGCAGTGTTGACTTCGGTCACACAGCTTGAGGCTGTTGCCAATGGGCATCACTGTGGGGGTCCGGATGGGGGTTTGTCGGGGACGGCCAGCTCGTCCCACGCATCCCCCGATCGGACTACGACTGTGGTTGCCCGGGATACTGCCCGCATTGAGGCTGATCCCTCACCTGTGGTAGAGTGGGAGGTCGCCTAAAGGTGTGGCAGGGGGCGAAAGACATTCCGGAGGGCTGAACGGAAGGCCTCTCCAGTTTGTCTGACGAACCGGTTTCAGGCTCTGTCTCAGGCTGATACTGATCTTCGGCCTGACATGGCTGCTTGTCCTGTTCCAGAGGTTGCCCCTCAGTCTGCAAGATCCGGGCGGTCGCAGAGGGTGGGCTTACTGGTAGTTGGGAGCTCCAACGTCAGGCGCGTAATGGGGCCCCTTAGGGAAATGGCAGCAAGAGAGGGGAAGAAAACCAATGTGCACTCCGTGTGCATACCGGGGGGAGTCATTCCAGATGTGGAAAGGGTCCTTCAGGATGCCATGAAGGGTACAGGGTGCACCCATCTGCAGGTGGTCGCTCATGTCGGCACCAATGATGTGTGTCGCTATGGATCGGAGGAAATCCTCTCTGGCTTCCGGCGGCTATCTGATTTGGTGAAGACTGCCAGTCTCGCTAGCGGGATGAAAGCAGAGCTCACCATCTGCAGCATCGTCGACAGGACTGACTGCGGACCTTTGGTACAGAGCCGAGTGGAGGGTCTGAGAGGCTGAGACGGTTCTGCGACCATGTGGGCTGCAGATTCCTCGACTTGCGCCATAGGGTGGTGGGGTTTCGGGTTCCGCTGGATAGGTCAGGAGTCCACTACACGCAACAAGCGGCTACACGGGTAGCAGGGGTTGTGTGGCGTGGGCTGGGCGGTTTTTTAGGTTAGATGGCCTTGGGCAAGTACAGAAAGGGCAACAGCCTCAACGGGTGCGGGGCAAAGTCAGGACATGCGCGGACCAAGCAGCAATCGGTATTGTAATTGTCAACTGTCGAAGCTGCGTTGGTAAAGTACCGGAACTTCAAGCGCTGATAGAAAGCACCGAAGCTGAAATCGTTATAGCTACAGAAAGCTGGCTTAAGCCAGAGATAAATTCTGCCGAAATTTTTACAAAGGTACAGACGGTGTTTAGGAAGGATAGATTGCATGCAACAGGTGGTGGAGTGTTCGTCGCTGTTAGTAGTAGTTTATCCTGTAGTGAAGTAGAAGTGGATAGTTCCTGTGAATTATTATGGGTGGAGGTTACACTCAACAACCGAGCTAGGTTAATAATTGGCTCCTTTTACCGACTTCCCGACTCAGCAGCGTTAGTGGCAGAACAACTGAGAGAAAATTTGGAATACATTTCACATAAATTCCCTCAGCATGTTATAGTCTTAGGTGGAGATTTCAATTTACCAGATATAGCCTGGGACACTCAGATGTTCAGGACGGGTGGTAGGGACAGAGCATCGAGTGACATTATACTGAGTGCACTATCCGAAAATTACCTCGAGCAATTAAACAGAGAACCGACTCGTGGAGATAACATCTTGGACCTACTGATAACAAACAGACCCGAACTTTTCGACTCTGTAAGTGCAGAACAGGGAATCAGTGATCATAAGGCCGTTGCAGCATCCCTGAATATGGAAGTTAATAGGAATATAAAAAAAGGGAGGAAGGTTTATCTGTTTAGCAAGAGTAATAGAAGGCAGATTTCAGACTACCTAACAGATCAAAACGAAAATTTCTGTTCCGACACTGACAATGTTGAGTGTTTATGGAAAAAGTTCAAGGCAATCGTAAAATGCGTTTTAGACAGGCACGTGCCGAGTAAAACTGTGAGGGACGGGAAAAACCCACCGTGGTACAACAACGAAGTTAGGAAACTACTGCGAAAGCAAAGAGAGCTTCACTCCAAGTTTAAACGCAGCCAAACCCTCTCAGACAAACAGAAGCTAAGCGATGTCAAAGTTAGCGTAAGGAGGGCTATGCGAGAAGCGTTCAGTGAATTCGAAAGTAAAATTCTATGTACCGACTTGACAGAAAATCCTCGGAAGTTCTGGTCTTACGTTAAATCAGTAAGTGGCTCGAAACAGCATATCCAGACACTCCGGGATGATGATGGCATTGAAACAGAGGATGACACGCTAAAGCTGAAATACTAAACACCTTTTTCCAAAGCTGTTTCACAGAGGAAGACCGCACTGCAGTCCCTTTTCTAAATCCCCGCTCAAACGAAAAAATGGCTGACATCGAAATAAGTGTCCAAGGAATAGGAAAGCAACTGGAATCACTCAACAGAGGAAAGTCCACTGGACCTGACGGGATACCAATTCGATTCTACACAGAGTACGCGAAAGAACTTGCCCCCCTACTAACAGCCGTGTACCGCAAGTCTCTAGAGGAACGGAGGGTTCCAAATGATTGGAAAAGAGCACAGGTAGTCCCAGTCTTCAAGAAGGGTCGTCGAGCAGATGCGCAAAACTATAGACCTATATCTCTGACGTCGATCTGTTGTAGAATTTTAGAACATGTTTTTTGCTCGAGTATCATGTCGTTTTTGGAAACCCAGAATCTACTATGTAGGAATCAACATGGATTCCGGAAACAGCGATCGTGTGAGACCCAACTCGCGTTATTTGTTCATGAGACCCAGAAAATATTAGATACAGGCTCCCAGGTAGATGCTATTTTTCTTGACTTCCGGAAGGCGTTCGATACAGTTCCGCACTGTCGCCTGATAAACAAAGTAAGAGCCTACGGAATATCAGACCAGCTGTGTGGCTGGATTGAAGAGTTTTTAGCAAACAGAACACAGCATGTTGTTATCAATGGAGAGACGTCTACAGACGTTAAAGTAACCTCTGGCGTGCCACAGGGGAGTGTTATGGGACCATCGCTTTTCACAATATATATAAATGACCTAGTAGATAGTGTCGGAAGTTCCATGCGGCTTTTCGCGGATGATGCTGTAGTATGCACAGAAGTTGCAGCATTAGAAAATTGTAGCGAAATGCAGGAAGATCTGCAGCGGATAGGCACTTGGTGCAGGGAGTGGCAACTGTCCCTTAACATAGACAAATGTAATGTATTGCGAATACATAGAAAGAAGGATCCTTTATTGTATGATTATATGATAGCGGAACAAACACTGGTAGCAGTTACTTCTGTAAAATATCTGGGAGTATGCGTGCGGAACGATTTGAAGTGGAATGATCATATAAAATTAATTGTTGGTAAGGCGGGTACCAGGTTGAGATTCATTGGGAGAGTCCTTAGAAAATGTAGTCCATCAACAAAGGAGGTGGCTTACAAAACACTCGTTCGACCTATAGTTGAGTATTGCTCATCAGTGTGGGATCCGTACCAGATCGGGTTGACGGAGGAGATAGAGAAGATCCAAAGAAGAGCGGCGCGTTTCATCACAGGATTATTTGGTAACCGTGATAGCGTTACGGAGATGTTTAATAAACTCAAGTGGCAGACTCTGCAAGAGAGGCGCTCTGCATCGCGCTGTAGATCACGAATGTAAAATTAGAGAGATTAGAGCGCGCACGGAGGCGTTCAGACAGTCGTTCTTCCCGAGAACCATACGCGACTGGAACAGGAAAGGGAGGTAATGACAGTGGCACGTAAAGTGCCCTCCGCCACACACCGTTGGGTGGCTTGCGGAGTATAAATGTAGATGTAGATGTAGATGTACGAGTTCATTCTATGTATGGTCCAATCTTCATCGAGCTGTCTTACTTGGCTGGTACGTATCATGTGAAAGTTACGGCCAGTCTTACGTTTTAAACGCCAATGTATTTTACAATAACCGCTTTGTATGTCGAAGGTAAATAATGAGTCGGGAATGGTCTCGCTAGTGTTGAGAACCTGGCAGTAAGCGGATTTACGAAGAGCTCGCTCTTTTGTAAGAATGCACAGTCAGCGCCAGCTGAACCACAAAAAAAAATTTTGAAAAGAATTAATGCTGAATGGTAATTAAACGTCTTGCAAATGCTTTTGAAATGTTCTGGAGGCTAATTGGGAGGTTGTATTCAAATTTCCTGATTTTTTATTGCGCCTTATGATACATAGTGATGACGACGATGCTGATCTCAGAATCCACACCTAATGACCTTATAATTTTGTAACGCTGAAAAATGACAACATATTTAAAACAGTTTGTCCGTATTTCCACGTGGTGAATTTTTGTGCCACAGTCACTTTCCTTTTTTTTAGTGAATGTACGAAATTTACATACATACAAACCTCTCAATTTTAGAGTCATTATAACAGTGCATATATTATCGGAAAGTACTTAGGGACTTCTGAAAGTACGCTACGCATGTCGACCCAAGCTAAGACCACTGCGCAACGAGAATGAAGCATTGACAAAATAGAGTGCACGTTCTGGGTTTCCAGCACACACAGTTTTGCTGCAATGCGGTATATAGGCGCGTTACAGTGTGAGATTGAAACGGCACAGCAAATGGAAACGTTCTCCAAAGTTGAGGTATGCTGGACAGTACAATTTTTGTGGGCAAAGCATCTAAATTGTACACATATTCGCCGCGAAATTCTGACAGCATATCGATGAAATGCAGAGGCATGGCCAGCTATAGTCAATTTGTGTAGGGGTCGCGGTTATCGCTGAAACAGCTGGTATTCGGTTACACCGGTTCTTTCCTTGTACCGTGAAACTTTACTCTTAAAACCACTCAAAGTAACAGGTTTCCGAAACAACCTATTTTCTGTTTCTTTGTTTACTTCCAGTAATAAAAGCAGACTTTGGACAAGGAATGAAAAATTCTAATGAAGGTGTAGCAGTAGGAGATCGTGTTCGAAATTAGGTTGAAGCTGCGGCAGAAATCGGTTCCACTGTCTCCAGTAAAGGTTGCGAAGGTGAAGGAGATGGGAGCGACTACAGAGTGAGGGAAATCTCAGAAGCTGATGACTTCCCTGCACCGTCACTTTTGGATGGTATCAATTTTTCAGCCTAAAGCAACCACAATATTAAGTGTTTAATTCTTATCCCAGGCTTACAGCTGGTCAATAATATTATATTAATGAAATTGATATTCTCTTCCAACAAACGTTGTTGATTTTTATCTCCTCATGTGATGTCGGAACTTTGCTGCGGCTTCTCCTGCTTTCAATCTTCTAAAGCAAACGGAGCATTGTACTTCATTGCTACCTCTTCGTGTAATACTGTACTTATAACCTGATAAACTAGGGATGGTAACACTTTGTAGTACAGGTGATGTCCGAGGAAGACAGTGAGTAACTACCACTACATACGTACCATTCAAGAATGCGTTTAGATGGGCTATATTTTACGGCAGTATTTGGCGGAAATACCATTGGTGTCAACACTGTTGGAATGTGACAGCAATAGATGGCAAATTTGCGTTATGGGTGGGCAATACTACTGCTGTTGCAGGTAGTTGCTGTTACATTGCCAATGGGTTGCCGCTGTTATCCTCCGTGGATGGAGAAGATTTCGTATGGCAGAGCTATATCTATCTGTGTTATTGTCCGTAAATGTTTCCCTCTCGCTCTATACTTCGTTTCCTTCACCTCTCGCGGAAAGCGCTGCGGTATACATTTAAGCGAAAATAATATCGTCTCGTTTTTGTTCGAAAGTTTGCGCGCGTACATATAGCCACATGTGTTGTTTTTTGTGTACAGCAATATAGCAGTTGGTAAACTAGAGAACTATTCAACTACGATCACAGCTGTAGGTTTGCCGAATTAATCTATACAAATATCGTAGCCTGAAAAACCAGTTTGGAAGCTGTTGCGATGAATTCTGAATCACATCTTATAAAGCATACAAAGAATTCAGAAGTGTTACAATGCTCGTTCACCAAATGAGAGACAAAGAAGTTACATAACAAAAGTGGAAGCAAAGGTAGCTCTTCATGAATATGGATTTATTTTTTATGTTACGAATTTCATACTGTCTCGAGACGTACCTAAAACAGGACTGATAGTTCAATATTTCTGTCTGTGGTGAACAAAAATCAAACAAAACATGTCTTCTTACTTCCAGCTTCCCTTTATGAAATTTTTCATTTCTTGTCCTAAAAATTCCATGCTTATGGTACCATGAGGCCGGTTGATGATTAATGAAATTTAAAGACGTGCATAAAAATTGTGTAGGACTCACTAGTAACTAAATAACAAAGTGTGATTGCCAAACGGGTTGCAATATTTTAATATATTTTAACATTCAGACGAAAATACCCGATTTCGATTGACACCCAATTCGTTAATAGGCTACAGGCATCAGTCCTCTTAGGAAGGAATGGAAAGACATCAGAGGAGGTCTGACGCTGTGCTTGCTGATTGGAGCAAGACTTAAAAAAATAGCTTGATAGTATATGTCGATCTAGATAAATCGTTCGACAATGTAAAATGTTGCAGGATCAAAATTCTCAGAAAAAAACAGGTGTAAGCCACACGGAAAAATGGATAATAAAAAATATGTATTAGCACCAAGAAGGAACAATAATAACAGAACATCAAGAACGAAGTTCTGGAGTTACAAACGGTTTAAGACAGACAAGCAGCCTTTCCCCTGTTGTTAAGTCTGTATAGTAATGACGGAAATAACGGACGGGTTCAGGAAGGGGATTAAAATTTAGTGTGACAGAATATCAATGATAAGATTCGCTAATGACATTGCTATCCTCAGGGTCAAAGTGAGAAAGCATTATAAAACAGTGAGTGAAACAAATAATCTACAAAGCACAGAACATTAACTGACAGTAAACTGAAGAAATATGGAAGTAATGAACAGTAGCGGAAATCAAATTAATCAAAACTTGCCATCAAAACTGGGGCCACGAAATAAATGAAAGAAAGGAAACCTGGTACCTTCTCTTTCCGTATGGTGAAAACTTTAGGAGCATTGTTCACAGAATTCCAGCTTGCTCGTTATTGGTTTCTGTTGGCTAACAATCACCAACAGATGATGCTAACTAATGAACAATAACCTATGAGCAATGTTGGCGTTAAAAATTATAACGCAGATCATCGTTATTAAAGAAATTGTACATAAGAACAGTGTTGGTCATAATACCATCGTTACTAATTGTAATTCAGATCATGTTTACAAAGAAATTTGTATCTAAGTACAAAGTTGGCCACATTATCATTGCAAAGTGTAACGTGTTAGTAGTAAAAAGGTGACCAAACAATGGCTGTTGACATACAACGCCGTCTGAAAACTAACTTTTCATTGTTAGTCAGGGACTGAGGCAAAGCCAGAGGTTAATTACTTGCCAGGCAGCTCATGGACGGTATAAAAATAAAAGCGTAAAGTTTTTAGCACCTATCAATGGCTTTAAAAAATTATAATACTCCACTGAAAATACTATAGTTACTTCTGTATTCCAGTTGAAAAGAGAGTTTCACATTAATTATTCAGCTGTTTGCTTGCTACCTTTAGCCAAACTTGTTTCAATATCTTGAATCGTTTATGAAGTAGAATGGATATTATGAATACTTGGCATTTTCTAGAGATCGGTGTTAGGTAGATTTGATAGCAAGTTTTTTTAAAAAGATACTCTATGTGAACAAACATAAAGTGAATAGTCCTACTTTAATTGCAAAGTGTTCAAATGTTGCATGTTTGGTGACATAATTTTTAAATATCACAACAACTACGACCATTTAAGAAAGATCGGCAGGTTACCATGGAGCTTTCATATGACGCTCTAAGATGTGAAAAATAAATATTTGTTACCAAGTGGCTTGTTTGAAAATGTTCTTGTAAAGGTAACAAGGAAAGCAGCGTACTGATAGTGCATCATCTTGACTGTTGGGTTAACCGCAGTTCTCTTTGTGTACTTACAGCCGCATGTAGCCGCGCTGCCTTATGTGGGTAGTCCAAGGGATCGGCCGGCCGCGGTGGTCTCGCGGTTCTAGGCGCGCAGTCCGGAACCGCGCGACTGCTACGGTCGCAAGTTCGAATCCTGCCTCGGGCATGGATGTGTGTGATGTCCTTAGGTTAGTTAGGTTTAAGTAGTTCTAAGTTCTAGGGGACTGATGACCACAGCTGTTAAGTCCCATAGTGCTCAGAGCCACTTTTTTCCAATGGATCACTCGACCCCATAATCATGAGAGTGAAGAGCTACACAAGCAAAACGCCCCATCGCTTCCAGCTACAAACCTGACTGATTAATTTGGGTTTAAAGGTACTAACAGCGAATGTAGAATGTTTTGTAATAACCTTCCCCCTACAAATATTACCCCAGTGTCTACGGTGCTAGACTCATTTGTACAGTTCGGGTGGTGTTCATAGTTGGATCTCATCGCATTGGGAAAGATGGCGAAGTCCTATAAATTGTATTGACTGTTCAGACGAATCACGTTTATTCTGCCTGCAGGTGTGATGAGCGCCATGATGCCTTCCTTTGACTGAAGGTAGGTCTCCAGGAGAACTCTGAAAGGGGTGCTAGTAGCTGGAGTTCATGTTCTGGCAATAATTCAGTTTTGCGGAAAGTGACCCGCCAAATGAGATGACACGTACGTTGAATCAAAACTGATATGTGCTTGTGATCTTAAAGTTATTAAAATTACAAAAGAAACAATATTCTCACATGAAGTAACCTAAAATTGTGGTCACCTGGCATACGGGACAGTCAAAAGCATTCACACATGACGATATTATAACCGGTTGTATTTTGTTCTGTAATAACCTTCCCCCTACAAATATTACCCCAGTGTCTACGGTGCTATCCTCATTTGTACTAAGATAACAGTTTGGGTGGTGTTCATAGTTGGATCTCATCGCATTGGGAAAGATGGCGAAGTCCTATAAATTTCAGTCCTTGTATTGACCAGATGTCTTCACTCCAAGTAGTTGTTCCAGCGTAGGTCAAGTCGAGGTGTCAGATCTTGATTAGGCATTGTTGGCTGAGAACGATAGAGGTAATTTCCTGGCAGATTGAAACTGATTGCTGGACCGAGACTCGAACTCCGGACCTTCGTCTTTCGCGGGCAAGTGCTCTACCGACTTAGCAACCCCTTCACCCCCCTCACACCTTTAATTCTGCCAGTATCTCGTCGGAAGTTAATCATAATTAACAAAACCACATTTGTCAAGAAGTTGAATGCTCACATCGATCAATGATTTTCAATCTACACACATGTGCCGCTGAACCGCTGAATAACAAACGGCTTTCTTAATATGGACATGATCTCAACTCTTAACGGACCCTCCCCTCTCACCAATACGCAACCTCAGTGGCTGCCGGCAAGGTTCGCACTCTACGATTGCTACTGGGGCGGATCGCATCCTTGGGATGTTTCGTAACAGCCCGACAACACACGAGATGATTCGAGCTGTTAATAACTTCTCTTGTGTTACAAATATTACAGACGTATTATTTTTTATAAGTACATTGTAATAAATAAACTGAACAAAAACTTTTCCCCTTGATGCAAATCCCCTTTTGACGTCTTGTTTAACTAATTAGTAATACTGAAGCTATAATATTCGGTGTGCATGCCATATACGAGTAGCAAATGAGGACGTAACATTGCTCTGCGGGTTCCACATAAGCTAGATGAAGGAACTCACGAAACTGCAGTGACTTGTGTAGACCAACACTTGGCTGTGTTCCTTAGTCGGATACATCGATCAGTACATTACTGTCCATTTAGCTGATTGCTACAACTCGTAAGATGCTTTGAACGACAGTAAAGTAATCACGGCTACAAGAGCCAGAATTGTTACGGCACATACAGCGCGAAGATCTCGTATTTCTTATCTATTGCAGTGCTCCGGTACGCGCTGACCGTTAGAGACATTCCACAGTGCCGTTTACAGCAACTTGTTGACGGCTGGTGTACCGCGTGCTGGTGAGCATATGCTATATATACTAGGTGACCACGTATCATATGCGGCTTGCGCCAGAAGTCTACACAAGATGCACAGAATCAAGCCGAAAGTGGACGCTGCTCTTCATCTAGAATGATGTCCCTCAAATTAAGAATGACAAGTAAAGGACCACACTGAACCTGCCTATGGGGACTTCTCTGGAGACTAGACAGATCATATGTAGGTATAAAGCAGCAATCGTATGAAGTTCAGCTTGCTCTTTTCGTTCATGAGACTCAAAGACCAGTACACAGAGCAGTTCAGATTAATGGCAAGTTTGCGTGTTTAATGACATACAGGAAGATCTTGATACAGTTCTGCCGCATAGCATACTACTCAAAACACTTACGTACGAAAATATTCGGACAGATATGCGATAGATTGGTTTTAACACTTACTTATATTACTAACGTCGACAACTGCTATGTACTTAATATCTTAACCACTTGAACATGACTTCGGAAATTCGTGCAATTTCAGTCGTTCAAAAACTGTACATGGTCTGCATCTCGGGCCGGCCGTTGTGGCCGAGCGGTTCTAGACGCTTCAGTCCGGAACCGCGCTGCTGCTACGGTCGCAGGTACGAATCCTGCCTTGGGCATGGATGTGTGTGATGTCCTTAGGTTAGTTAGGTTTAAGTAGTTCTAAGTCTAGGGGACTGATAATCTCAGATGTTAAGTCCCATAGTGCTCAGAGCCATTTTTCTGCATCTCGAAGTCTTCGCGGCGCAATGACCTCCGTTACATTTCGGGCGTGCAGCCGCATTAATACCAGTTCTTTTCTGATACTGTATTTCAGTCCTTCTTTAGAGTGATTCGAAAGGAGGACGCTCCCCACACTTAGCAACATGTCTACTAAAGAGACTGCTTACAATTCTCTTGTCCGCCTTCTTTTGGAGTACTGCTGTGAGATGTGCGATCCACATCATATAGGATTGACCGAAGACATTGATAAATTTCAAAGAGCGGCAGCTCGTTTTGTATTTCGAGAAATAGGGGAGAGAGTACCACGGATATGATACGCGAAATCGGGTGGCAGTCATCGAAACAAAGACGTTTTCCTCTGTGCGCAGAATCTCCTGAAATTTCAATCAACAGCTTTCTCCTCAAAATGTGAAAATATTTTATTGGCGCCCACCTACATAGGAAATAAGAGAAATCAGAGGTCGTACAGTAAGATTTAAGTGTTCGCTTTACCGGCGCGCTGTTCGAGAGTGGAATGGTAGAGAACTAGCTTTAAGGTGCTCTTAATTGTGTGCGGTGTGCGATCCAGATCATATAGGACTGACCGAAGACATCGATAAATTTCTAAGTACGGCAGCTCATTTTGTATTTCGAGAAATAGGGGAGAGAGTACCACGGATATGATACGCGAAATGGGGTGGCAGTCATCGAAACAAAGACGTTTTCCTCTGTGCGCAGAATCTCCTTAAATTTCAATCACCAGCTTTCTCCTCAGAGTGTAAAAATATTTTGTTGGGGTCCACCTACATAGGGAGAAGTTATCGTGAGGAAATAAGAGAAATCAGAGGTCGTACAGAAAGATTTAAGTGTTCGCTTTACCGGCGCGCTGTTCGAGAGTGGAATGGTAAAGAAGTAGCTTAAAGGTGGTGCGATAAGCCCTCTGCTAGGCTCTTAATTGTGAAAAATTCAGAAATGTTCAAATGTGTGTGAAGTCTTATGGGACTTAACTGCTAAGGTCATCAGTCTCAAAGCTTACACACTATTTAACCTAAATTATCCTAAGGACAAACACACACACATACCCATACCCGAGGGAGGACTCGTACCTCCGCAGGGACCAGCTGCACACTCCATTACTGTAGCGCCTAAGACCGCTCGGCTAATCCCGCGAGGCTCTTAATTGTGAATTTCGGAGTAATCATGTAGATGTGCAGGGAGGAGACCCCCCCAAGAGGGATCACTGCCGACAAAATTTTATTAAATAAATTTTCCATGCATAATGGTTCAAATGGCTCTGAGCACTATGGGACTCAACATCTTAGGTCATACGTCCCCTAGAACTTAGAACTACTTAAACCTAACTAACCTAAGGACATCACACACACCCATGCCCGAGGCAGGATTCGAACCTGCGACCGTAGCAGTCCCGCGGTTCCGGACTGCAGCGCCAGAACCGCACGGCCACCGTGGCCGGCTCCATGCATAATGTTCGGCCGTATGGGCATACTGTGGTGGAAGGTGCTGGCCGGAAGACCATGGTCGGCACATTCCTGCCACGTGCTCCTCGGTCAGACTCAAGTCCCACGGGTTGGTTGCGCTGACGGGGGTACGCTACTAGCAAGGCGCGTTGGCGGAATCAATCCTCCAATCAGAGACTAATCGTGTGATCACGTGGGGACGCGGCCGGGAGCGGCGAGGGCGGCTTGGAAACAGCTCCGCGCTCTCTTAGCTTCAGACCTCAGCCCCGAGTAGTCGCTCCTCTAGCCTCTGCCTCTCTGATGAGCAGACGGCAACCCCTCTTGGGGCTGCTCAGCCCTACGTAGGCATCAATGTATCATCGTTACAGGAATAAACTGGGTCCATTCCACTTCATTACTTTTCATTTTACAACGCCCTCCGCTCCTGACCTCTATCCTGACGAACATAGATATATTTGAACTGCGGGTGGAACAGGTAATTTGAAATTACGCTGTGCATTTTTCCCCTCGGTTACACAAAGAGCGAAATCGTAGTCGGGACACAGGAACTGCGACACCTGTAGCAAACAGCTTACCTGCACTATCTCCCGACGACAAATTTACTATGGGGAAGTCTATTGTCGCCCGTCCCTCAGATGTTCGTTACAGGCGGGTCGGGCCGTTGCAACCGGACTCTGCGAACGCTCGGCCAGCGGAGAAAGTGGAAATAATCTCATTTGTGGCGAGCCCGCAGAGCGGTCACCCCTACTTGCTCTGTCCCCCACCCCCGTCCCTCTCCCCACCCACCAATCCCGACGCAACCCCCAGCGGAAGAGAAACGCGGCGAGGGAGGCGCGCAACAATGCCCGCTGCTGCTGCGCTGCCCGGGAGCAGCCAGTGGAGGGCTCGCGCATGCGCACTGGCGGCGCCGTGCGGAGTCCCGCGACGGCCAGCCAGTAGCCGGTGTTCAGACCGGGCCCGTCCGGGCCGCGGCGCCAGCCCCGCAGTCGTCGACGGCGCGTCTGCTGCGCCGGATGTTCGCTGCCCGCGGCGCCGCGCCTGCTAGCACGTGGACATGCGCCATGACAGCCGGCGCTCATGAAGGTACGTGGTCGCGGCGCGCTGACCAGCCACTCCACCTGCAGTCAAACACGAAAAAAAAAAAAATGTTGGGGCAATTCTCAGAAGAAAATTTTAGTGTGGGACTTGTTAACAGCTAGACGACAACGCAATGAGGATTCAGAAGCGAGTAAGAGAATTTTTGCTGTCGACATTATACCGTCCCCAAAAATCCGTGACTATGCTACATCATAAAGTTTTCCAGTAATCGCCCTAGAGATTTAGAGTCTCATTACATTGCTATTGCACACATATATCGTCCAAAATTTTCGTGGATTTTGTGCACACTCTTCAATAAAATTTTAAGAATGTAAACGTCAAGTTGTTTTTTCTGTTATTCGAAAAAAGGGATGCACAACGCTATTCAACAACTTAGAAGTCACGTCTCTTTTCTGTTATAGGAAAATAGGAATAAACAACGCTGTTTTTTAATTTTTATGCTGCACGTTATCGAACTGACGAGACTATTATAAAACACTTTGCTGCAATGGCATTACGTAACGAATTCCTTGTACGCAAACATGAAAGTGTCCCAAAAGTCTTCGAATTTGGAACTACGACAAACAGCAAATTAGCGATTTATCACACAGTGAAAAATTTAAGGGAATTTTTTTATTTGTAGTATATTATTTATAATTTTTCGCCTCCAAAGATACTAAACTGTTAATTGCACATACCTATTCTCTAAGTCACTGGTACTAGTAGTACAGTTTCCTGCTGCGACTAAAAGAAGTGTAATGAGTTGGAGATTTATAAAGGAGGAAGTGAATTTGACTGCCACACGTAAGTCTTTTCTTGATCATTAGATGTTGTTTCGTCACAGAACAATTGTCAGATACACTTGAAAATCACTTACATATGTGTGCCAAAACCAGTCGCGTACAAAAATAACAAAGACATTAGTAACTCTGGCGGTATATTATTAATTCAGTATATATGGAGGAGCAACACACCTCTCTAAATGTGAAGATACTAGTAAATTTTTCGTAATGTGTGTATTTTCATCGGACTGACTGGTGGTATATTTTTACATTACCGAATTTATCAAACACTTATAAATATATGACACTGAAGTCACGTAACTAAATTCTACTGTTTAAATTTTTTACTAAGATGTATCTCGATATCTGCAACATATAAAGAGTTTGTTACTAGTATTACACCCACAATTAGGCCGTTGTGGTATTTTTGTATGAAACAGAGCATTTCCTCCTTTACATATTCCGATTTACATTCATAGCATCAATATTCAGTCACCATCGCTGGTAGTAAAAAGATGTAAAAAAAGAAGCTGGGAAAATGCGTGCGGTATTAAAGCTACCACCCAGGCAGAAAACGTAAACAAACAGCATTACACGACAGTCACGCATCATTTCCAGTTTGATGTCGGCGACACTTGCACTGCCGTACTGATATTTTCAGTACCATACAGAGACAGCAGTAAATGGTGGTAGGGTCCTTTTACCAAAATATTCAAACATGTTCCCACACAACCTGCGAAATTTTGTCGGAAGATTTCTGGAACACTCTGTACACAAACATTTTCAGCAGCCCAAGGTATGTTTTGTAAAATTTTGTGTAACTACCGCGGTTGCACCGTCATTAAGCCGGTGCTAACGTTATACTAATAAACTGTAATGAATTAATTCGTTTCCTTGGCTTTTCCCTCCTGTCGATAAGAAATCGTACCATTTTCGAGTTTTAAATGTTGTCGTTTTATAACAGATTTGTGCTTTGCGGGCCTGTGACTGATAATATATGACATTAACAAGTGTAATGAAAGATACACCGTCGCTCCTTGTGTTTGGTATTTTGATTACTAGTATCGTTGTGAACAACACATCATATTCTTGTGTCATATTCTTGCGCTGCAACATTCAGTGGATTCAGAAAAGATGAGGACTCAACAATTTACTGTCAGCTATTGTAACATCATCGTTTTCAACAAACCACTTTGTGAAAACTAGTTTTAATTGTATGGTTTTAGTCATCTGTGGATCACTTTTACAAGGATATATGATGTAGTATTACAGTGTAATAAAATAAAACAGAACTAATATATACAGGCAGTTACACACAACTATGGTTTTTTAAAAAAAGGGGGCCACGTAGTCTGTCGTTTTCCTACACTAGAAACCATTACGGCATTTTCCTGAAGTAATTTAGGGGAGCCATGGAAAACCGATCATGTATGAGCATACGTGAATTAATCCCTCCTTACTCTCATAGATATGAAGATTTGAAAATATTCATCAGATCAAATACAGTAGTGAAAATAAGAAAAATAGTGGCACAGAAGATGTTTATTTTATTATAAAAACAGTGGGCACAGTTTTTTTAACGTGTTATCGGTTTTTTAATAGTTACATTGAACCACCAAGAGCTGCTATGATGAATAATTTTGTTTAAGCAGTCATCTAAATCGTAACAGATCATCATCAAGAGCGTACTTATTTTATCATTTCGGAAATCGTTGAAATTGAGGTGATAATTTGTTACGTCTGAGATTGCTTACACAAATGAAGTGATCCAGAATAGTACTTGTTGTTCGTTCAGTATGCAGTACAAGTAAGAGAAGCCGTGAGGCACTGTCCATGACGCATGCAGCAGTCTTTATGACCGCTTCCAATGTTTCACATCAACGTCCACGTGTTGACAGTGAGGTGCAGAAAACACGTTTAACGACAAGACATGTCACAAGCAAGTTAAATATCGTCTTGTGCTTTTCGTTAAAAAAAAATCTGCCGTAACAGCAATAATGTAGGTTACTAGCACTGGTCTTGTTGTCAACGTTGCTATCTCTCGATCGCGGGGCCAGAGGTTCGATTCGCGGTCGAGTCGGTGATTTTCTCCGCTCGTACTGGGTTTCTGTGTTGTCCCCATCATCATTTCAGCATCATTCACGTGCGAAGTCACCGAAGTGGCGTCAAATAAAAAGACTTGCACAGATGGGATGTCCCGGCCAATAAAGCCATACTCACATTTCATTTCAAAGAATGCAAATGTTTAATGAGTAGCAACAAACTTCACGTTAGCGGTAACGTGTATTTGGCAGTAAGAAAGGAAATATGGTGTTACACTGCGCACAGCTGTGACGAGTAGATGCACCACTATCTGTGAGCAGCATCGTTTTTGATATTCTGGTGTAAGCACCCACTTCAGCAAACATCGATTACGGTTATAAACCCATTAGCACTGTTCGCCACGCAAAAATTTGCGTCAACGGCACCAGACTACCCTTAACTCTGCTGCAGCAAAACGGTGTTTGCTGTTGTTTACTAACCATAGACGTGTTACTCAATTTTCATCAAGCTATGCGTGACTTTCATCGCGAGAGTTTGTGACATGCGTAGCGGTTTAAAAATTAAGTGAATGACGATGAAAATTTCTTCGTTTATTACACGATACAGCGTCTTCTCCCCTGTAAGGCTTCTTCGTTCGTGTAGAACAAAAATCGCTCGCTATGTGGATTCCGTCGCTATGTGCCCAGTCCGTAGCTTAATATTCGCCAAAATGGGGAGGATACTAGAAAAAATAGTTTCTGGT
This sequence comes from Schistocerca nitens, assembly GCF_023898315.1. Taxonomy (NCBI): domain Eukaryota; kingdom Metazoa; phylum Arthropoda; class Insecta; order Orthoptera; family Acrididae; genus Schistocerca; species Schistocerca nitens. The sequence continues at coordinate 276,182,162 of NC_064618.1, read as the reverse complement.
GTATGAGAATGTTGCTTGCAAAACGAAATACATTGCTACGTTGGTGTAAGTCTTAGAAGACCGTATGAATTTCGGATGCCGTAGCAGTTGGACATATATTAGAAAAAATTCTAGGAATTGCAGAGCAAACATCTAAGAAACTGAAACTTCGCACTGACTTGTCCTAACAACTAAATAAGCGGACGCAGAACACAGACGGCACGAGAAATGAAGAACTGAGGCATCATTGCCTTGGTGCAGACGTTAAAGCTTCTACGGCAGTGTAAGCTGGATGCGATCGAAGTGAGAGTTTATGGGAATTTAATCAACAGAGAGGGTCGTTAGTATAAGTAAAGCGTGTGATGTGCCCCTTAATTTGCTTAGATCTCGCGGGAAATTACATAAAAACCGATGCGGCCAATGCCTCGGGGACGGATGTGCAGCGTAACCGGAAAATAACGGCTGCTACAAAAAGAGGCACGTTGATCGACCAGTCCACAGGTAACTAGGAGACAAACGCGGTACGCGCTTGACGCGCCTGACGGTGACAGCTAGGCAAGCTGTCGAAATGTCGAATAAAATTAACTTGGCTACTAAATCATCAGTAGGTGTATTTATCATATGGATGAAAAGATCAAACTACAATGTCAGGCTGTCAAAGAGGTACGGTTCGGCGACGTACTAAATGGTATCCAAAAGTTCCCGAAATATTTTAGTGAAAATTATTACGTCAGAAGAAGCTATACTCCGCATCATCATACAGTGTTGACCCATTGGGAGCGAATAGACCGGTCACAAAGTTCCTGACACCTTCGCAAGGTATTCAGGAAGTCTTTCTTTCTAGTGGTGCTTATTAGTCTCTGCGATTCAGTTTCAATCCCCTTCACTGTAGCGATTCTTGAGGAAGAGGAAAACATCGACCTAGCTCTGGCGAGTAGAGGCGGTGGGGAACAACTGAAATCTCGTTGTTAGTCAAATATTTTTGAATAATGTCAGTCGCATGAGGTCATGCATTCTGACGGTAGAGTATCCAGCAACCTCTGTCCCCTTCTGTGGACGATTTCTCCTTGTTTACTCCCTCAAAGCCGGCCGCGGTGGTCTAGCGGTTCTAGGCGCGCAGTCCGGAACCGCGCGACTGCTACGGTCGCAGGTTCGAATCCTGCCTCGGCATGGATGTGTGTGATGTCCTTAGGTTAGTTAGGTTTAAGTAGTTCTAAGTTCTAGGGAACTGATGACCACAGATGTTAAGTCCCATAGTGCTCAGAGCCATTTGAACCATTTTTACTCCCTCAAAAGTCTTATACCACTACCACTACAACTCTTTAGCGACCTTCTGACAAAGATATGCGAACTCTTTAAGAACAGTCCCTTCAATACGTATAAAACTACAAGGACTTAATGATAGTCTTATCAGTGATTTTTATTGGTTGAGGTGAAGAAAAACTTTCTGCATAGCAACGATCACTAAGTATGTTCATAGTCTTCATAGCCATAGACGCTAATCCAACTTCGCTCACCAATGACAACCTTTCAACGGAAGTTTGTATGGTTTTGAGGCAGTTGTTAAAATTCGTTGCTGCCTTCTGCGCGAAGTTCCTTCGGATTATTGCGGTACAACCTCTCCGTTATCTTTATCATGTTTGATTTATACAACAAGATCGAATGTAGCATATCCTATTCACAAGGTGTTTCAGAGGTCTTAGCCTGTCCATGATCTTGAAGAACCTTCTCAACGTATTTGTATGCTTGTGTGTGTGTATGTGTGTGTGTGTGTGTGTGTGTGTGTGTGTGTGTGTGTGTGTGTGAGTGTGTGTGTCATGCCAGTTGACGGCCAACTTGATCGACCGTCATTACCAATGCTTATAGCTGTCGTGTGTCTGTGTATTAATTAGAACGTCTGGAAACCTTGCTGCAACGTTTGGTATATGTCTGCAGTGTTTTTCCTAAGTTCGAAACAAAATTTCATGCAGACACGGTGTTCTTTCACTTCAGACATCTCAAGCCTGAAAACTCAAAGAAACACGACAGTGAACAACTTACCAAACCACTCACCTCGGAAACATTTCCCACGCTAGCTCAAGAAAGATGTAGGAAAGAAACTTATCAGTATTTCAATGTATTCCTAGCCATTTATTGGTTTCTGTCATGGCCTCGGTTTCTGTATTGACTCTTAAGTCGCATCAGCCCTATTTTAAATCTGATACTTGCACGACAATATGACCAGTAAGCAATATTTTTGAATGTAGCTGATTCATATGATGGAAAACCATACCTTTAGTTTCATTTTTTTTACGTTACTATCCCATAAACGTGAGAGACTATGCGTATTTTCCACGTTATCTTTGAAAATTGCTTTCAGTTCTTTGTTCGGGAAGCAAACGTATCCTAAACTATTACATATCATGGTGTGCATAATGTTTTAATATAATACAGGCGATCTGTGCAGATAAATAATTGCAAAACTTACCACGAACCGTAAAGCACCTGATAACGCTCATGAACTTGATGTCACAAATTACCCTTTCAGGCCTCGTCTTTTGTTTGGCTTATAGTCTATTATGTTTTTCTATAACATCTTCAAAAATACGAGTAGAAACAACAGCCTTACTATCAGCTGATCGGGTCCCTAAACAGATGTTAAATAAAACATGGTACGCTAGCACAGCCTCGGGAGCCAGGTTGGTACATGGGACACCGTGCTGACCACAAATTGTAACACGTGATACGATGAAGTTGCATTGCGTTTCTTTCTTGCTGAGGCAGGCGGGTAGTTTTCGATGAGCGGAGTGCCCAGTTCCAGTACCAGTCCGGTAGCGAAGTACGTACCGCGCAAGACTTCTGAACTAGCACTAAGTTTTGCTGCTTGCTCCTCCTCACGTGGATGATCGGAATTCTAATACTAGCATCCAAAACCAATATTCACTCATTCTATACTCATAAGATGATAGAGATTGTTTCAAAAGGAACTGTAAAGAACACAGGACGAACTTTACACACAAATACAGGTTCTTTGTACCTTGTTCTCTTTTCAGTAAGATTTCACAAAATAAAAGCCGGACGAAATGCTATCACTTATGTTAAAAGAGGAGTAAAAATTAGCACGTAACAGGAAAAGTTCGAAGAAACCACCAAACCCATTCAAAGACAATGGAGAGATAAAAATTTGTGGATGTGTGATTGTCCCAACTCAGAGTTTCCGCAGATTAGTGAGGAAGAATACGACAAAGGAAGAATTTTACTGATTGTTTGGAAGTTGTCCAGGATACGTGTTTTGCTCTCTATCCGTTCGTTCTGGCTGAATATGTTGCTTATAATTTTAGCTAAATACGTGGTTAAAAGATTTATTATCAAACTGCTTGCTTCCGATGCTCTCACGGAACTAAAGAAAATATACGGAACAATTGTGGAATAACAGTTTCAAAATTTTGTATATTTCGTTTCAGTCGAGAATACACCTGAAACAACAGTTCACTTGTTACTAGTACTGAAGTCTCGAAGCAGTTTATAGTTAGGTATTATCACTTGTCGCTTTGTGATGTGGCCTGTCTCGTTCTGGGAAGCCTGTTAAGCCGTAGGATACGAAATTATATGCACGTTAAACAGAAATCTTTTCGTACAATTAAGAATTTTTGCTGTACCATCTTTCTCATCTTCTAATAGCATCTTTCCTCAAAGTAAATTTCTTTCATTTCATTTCATTCGTTATACGTTCCTGCAACAATTATGTTATTCATACTCTTATTTGCGTAACTGAAACTATATTTGTATTAGTAATATTAACTGAGTAACATCTATTTGCTTTGTGTACAACTTATGTGCAATTGGAAACTGAATACGTATTATCGTATTTCAGAAGTGATACTAAGATATATTACGATTAAAGTTGGGTACTAATATACGTCTCATTCTAGTGTTTCTGTATGGTAAGTGATGTACCATTCCATATTTTATCTCAAGTCATTATGCGTGGAATTATCTTATTTTTTTCTACACTTAGTGTGTGTGTATCTACTCTTGAACTGTCGGCGACATAAACAAAGTCGTCTGCCACTTGTGAAACGGTTTTGAGTACGCGAAGGAAAATGTACGATGGAAAACGTAGCACACAGGAATGTAGTAGCTGAGCCATATTATGAGGCAGAAAATTTATAAACGTTTCTTCTTTTTATGTGCATTATCGAGAAAATATCATATAGTAACACAATCCTAAGTCATTGATTCATATCGAAACGAGGGAGGAGTCACCAGAAACAAATGAGTAAATGTCTTTAAATATTGCTAAGATTTGATTTTACCTTTCTTTTATTTTGACCTGTGTTAATGAAAGGTAGTTCCAGACTGCGTTCTGAATGTGTGAAACTTTCCGGAGGAGGGAAATGAAAGCTGTGAAACCTACGACATCCATTTTCTAGATCATTGTAGTGGACTCTCTCGGGAGTTCTTTTTTCAAAAAAATCCTAACTTTTCATAAGCACCATGAAATGTTATGCTGGAACAACATAGAAATATAAACCAGAGAAAAATCTTCCTAAGCTATTTTTTTCTAGAATATCGACATTTAGTTCTTTATCCGACCTTATTTTTAATGTAATTCTACAACTTCACATTTGATATCTGACATAATATCTGCTGAAAGCATCGACAATCCATTTTAAATTTTCCATTTGATTTAACAACTGTCTGCTACACACAAGAGTACAAAATACTGAACCGAGGCAGATGAGTTGGTATGTACGTTCGGTACGTAGCTCGTCGCTGAACTTGTCTCACTCATGCTCCTTTTTGCTTAGGGCAGTATTTGGGTTTAAGTCTGTAAACAATATTTGCAGTAAGCAAGAACTAGTGATGATGCAGTAGACCACGTCGTCATCAAACATTCTTTGTGCCTTGTGTCTGTTTATGTGCCTGTCGTGAAATATATGCAAGGCGCGCGATTTGCTACTTGCGTGGGCAATACACTCGCATGTTGTGTGTTTCCAACTTTCATGTGTGACCGAGGCGAGATAAAATGGAGGGCTCTGTCAGGATTTTGGGGAAGCTGCTAACAAGGATTTAGCGGGCGCGCCTGAGGCTCTAAATGAAGGCGAACTGCGGATTACGGCCTGCGTGTGGAGCGGTCTGGGCTCCCATGCCGGCGGCACAGAGCACGCGTCCGCCAGCGTTGCCATGGCGACACGCACAGCGGCCCAGTACGGCGGGCTGCCTGCACAGCAGGGGTTCCCCGTCTGCTGCGGCCCCGAAATGTTTGATGTTACTCCACCCACTGGGCCGTGGGGAACCGAGACAGGAGAACGAGCTTTTTATAATAACTTGCCGAGACTGCCTCTGTCAAAGTTGCTGTCCCACAGGAGTTTTCCCGGCATGCCGCTGTTTATGAACGACCATTTAACTGCAGCAGGAGAAAAACGCGGAAACCGCTGTTCACTTCTCTCTTTTTCGTTTTTTTAATTTACATGTTTTGCGATTCACGTTTTGGAAATTTTCCGAACTTGCTACTTGGGCTTAACTACACTTCTGGTCTCCGACTTTCAGCTTGATCTGCGATTTTCTCAAGTATCTGGTCAATTTGTGTTTTACCTGCCATCCTTAGTTAAAGAGACCTTCTGTACAACCATGTTTTAAATGTTTCTAGTTTCTTTTTATGCAGATCTTCTAGAGTCCCTCTGTTTTTCCGACTAAACTTTTTCAGAAACTTGTGCTTCAATTTAGTTTCCATGCTTGATACGAAAAGTGGCAGTACGTTGAAGCGAGCGTAGCTGCACCAGTCTGCTTCTCATAAGAGCTGTTGCGTGTTTAGTTGCTAACCTTCAGGATACTTATAGAAGTCCAGTACATGCTGCGGTCTTTGACGACTATCACACTCTCTTTAATCCGGAGAAGAACAAAATGTATCAAAGGTGTATTTCATTAATATTCCTACTATACTAGTATGTTCCGATTGTTGAGATACTTCTGCGCCATTAATCATACGATGTACAGTATCACGGCGAGTGTTTACTTTATTTAAAGCTTCCGCTCTAAGAGGCCGTGATAGATATTTAAAACTGTTCAATGACATTTCATCTTTGATTGTGGGAGATATATTGCTCATTACCCTCGAAAACGTCTTGCGCAGTGGGAGATGAAACGAGAGAATAAATATCGATTACTGCCTCTCAGCGCGGAAGTTTTAACTGATGTTCTGAGTCATTGTGTACAGTTCATAGCAAGCGTGGCTAGTATGATAATCACGCCGTGAACTGCTGTCGTCTAGTACCACGAGCAGATATCATTCAGTAATGTATGCTTTGATGTGAAGAATGACTACTACTTAAACATGAATCACTAGTAAATATTGTGTGTTATGACCCACTATATTCATATTTCAAGTTTAAAAACATCCAAACTGGAAGAAATTTATCGAAATGGATGGTAAGTTATGTTAAATTGGCTCGTACAAGTCACAAAGAGCTGGTCGCCTAATGCGAGAAAGAAATATTTGCACGGTAGAAGTTGGGGATACAGACTGAATCTTAAAAGAGAAGATTTCTCTATAAGCATCCACGAAACGCTCGCTTCGAAGAATGTACAGGGGTTTCAGGAGGAATAGTCAATATTTTTGACGCAGTGCGTAAAGAGGGAATTCCTGGCCAAAAGAAGTCTACTGGCATCATACATCAGCTATGATTTGAGGATGAAATTTCTGAGAATGTATGGTAGGAGCACAGAATTGTATGGAAGTGAATCACAGAGTCTGAATAAGCCGGAAAGGAATAGGATTGTTTTGACACAGGAGGGATAACTACCATAGTACTTAATGGAACTGTAGAAGTTATTTACAGTAGGGGAAGACAGGGACTGGAAAATGCCGAACAAATAATTGTGGACGGTGGTAGAAAGCGTTACTCTGATATGAAGAGGTTGGCGCAGGAGAGAAATTCGTGGCCCACCGCATAAATCCAATCAGAAGACTACGTTAAAAAGGTATAGATCAATTCAAATAAAACTTCACATACCTGTCTAAATATTTTTGGGATACAGAGATAATGTCACCCAAACAAATACTCATGAAAGGGAAGACGAATTATTATTTTCATGAATTCCACCTCCGACATCAATAAGCTTTCGAATTCTTTGACAGCACTGCATGTTGCTCTTTTGAGGTTCGTCTCGACGTCCTTTTATAGGAGCACCACTATTCATAATCAGCAGGATCAAGTCATCTTTCGTGTTCATTTTTTTCTGTAGACTTCATCCCCACAGGTAAAGCACGTGGGACTTGGTAACCAAGAAACATGACAGTTTCTGCCGATCCATCTTCCAGGAACTATCAGATTTACATGACGTGTCACCTGTCGGTTAAATGCGCAAGTGTCCCGTTATGCTGGAAAATCATTCGCGTCTTCATACCAGAAGTAGCTCTTCCATTAAGATGGAAACTCGTTTGTAAGACCGCGTATGCAACAGGTCCTCGTAAGACGTCGCGGTAATACAACAGGACCAGTAAACTGATTATCATACCACAGTGAAAAGTTCTTGAAAATATGTCTTCACAAACGGATGTGTTTTTCCATCAGACCCCCGACTGAGTTATTAGCTTTACTGATACTGTTGCGAGTGAAAATGCCTTTTCATTTGTGTTGTGCAACTAGCCGACGACAAAATTCCCATCTTCCCCATCTTCTACCTTCATCTCTTCATTCCATTGTAAATAGTTAGGACAGAAAAGGTGCGTGTACAATGTCAGACGTATCCTTGCATGAGGAATACCAATATGGGCAGAAATTCAGCCTGTAGTTGTTTAAAGACCAGTTCTACGAACTGAATAATATCTACTACCTAACAATTTTGTGACCAGACGGAAATAAAAGAAATTTATTCTGCATTTTACACTTCCTGTAAATCTCATCCGTTAGACGTCTGCACTCCCTTTCATCTGTTTCATTTCTTGCATTTTTATGTGTTTTTCTTTCTATCTGTGATCTGATATTCATTTAACAGCACTGTCGATTTCGCCTGAAATTTGCGGCTGCCTCCTTAGCGCTTTGGGGGAAGGGAAGAACCGAAGTGGCATGTCAAATACTGGCACATCGGTTGTTCCATTCTAGTCTGTGGCATACATTGAGGTCGAAACTGGCAGTGGAATAAATTGAATATCGTGGTACAGACAGCAGTAGCCTGAGGAATATGTTGTCATTTCGTAAATAAACTGCAGCTATGCTGCCTAACAGAGAGAAGAAAAAAGTTAAAATTATTTACTGCAATAAGTTTTTAATTAATTACTCATATACGGACTTTTCAATCCGAATATTTTTGGCGACACTGATATTTTGTTCTCTTTTTGCCCAATTTTGTATCGAATAAATAGAGTAAACAATGATTCCTGTTTTAGCGAAGAAAAAAGGTTTCCACGACTGTAAGGAATATTAATAATGATCAACTGGAATATCAGATTAAATGTTATTGTCTCCACAAATAAGAGTAAAACTAAGCCTATATTGAAGTACATAGAGAGATACATACAGCGACATCTAAATCTGTACTACGCAACGATTTCTAACTCAGGCTCCACTATGTCTGTATTTGTAAATGGTTTGCCGATGTCCATTCGCCTCTGAAACCTAATTTTTGATAATCTGTGTGCAAGTAGGCTGTTTATGTTTTCTTATTGGCAACGTTACGTAGCGCTCTGTATGAAAATAACTGGCTGTGCTGTGTGCAGTCTGTGGCTAGTTTGCATTGTTGTCTGCCATTGTAGTGTTGGGCAGCGGCAGCTGGATGTTAACAGCGCGTAGCGTTGCGCAGTTGGAGGTTAGCCGCCAGTAGTGGTGGATGTTGGGAGAGAGATGACGGAGTTTTGAAATTTGTAAGACTGGATGTCAATTATGACTATTAAGGTAAATACATTGTTTGTTCTCTATTAAAATCTTTCATTTGCTAACTATGCCTATCAGTAGTTAGTGCCTTCCGTAGTTTGAATCTTTTATTTAGCTGGCATTAGTGTCGCTCGCTGTATTGCAGTAGTTCGAGTAACGATGATTTTTGTGAGGTAAGTGATTTGTGAAAGGTATAGGTTAATGTTAGTCAGGGCCATTCTTTTGTAGGGATTATTGAGTGTCAGATTGCGTTGCGCTAAAAAGTATTGTGTGTCAGTTTAAGCAGAGTCTTGTATAATTTTTCTAAGGGGACTTTTCATGTGGTACAGTGGTAATATACCTGACTCACATAACCAGATTTAGGTTTATCGTGTTCCCCCTAAATAACTAAAGGCAAATGCATGGATGGATCCTTTGAAAAAGGACACCGCCACTCTCTATTCCCGCACTTCCATCCCTAATGACCTCGCAGTCGACGGCCCCTTAAACCTTCCTTTTTTTCATACAACCAAACGTAACTTTCCTTTTCCCGGATTCTGTGATTTGCGGCCGTGGTCAGGTGCAAGATGTACGTGGGAGAAGGCCATATATTTCATGAGTTATTTTGAAGTATCCGCTCTCGGCACTTCCAGACTAAACCCTTCCGTTTTGTGTGCGAGTCTTGTGATGTCTCGTTCCGCAGATTATTTTCCATTACTGTGACTCTCTCGTGCGATGCAATGGGCAGCTGTTCCTGAAACTTTACTTTGTGTCATTAATCTAGCTTGGTAAGGATGAGTAAGACAAACAATGCTCTACAATCGGTTGGGCGAGATTTACTGACTTCTTTTGAAAATGAAACTCTCGTAGGTTTTAACTAGCGATTCGCAGAGTGACACATGTAATTTTCACAGTTAGATCTTGAAACGTTCCTTGTGCATCGTCTTCGCATCTTCCGAGACGCCACACAAAGTCCACTGGCGAAATCGGCCAAGATGCCTGCTCTATTAAGCCATCCTCACACGGGACGTGATTGTCACCTTGCTGCACGCCAGACGTCGATTACGATCGTGGTTGGTGGGCCGCTTATTGTTAGAAACGAGGCGGTGCATCACACGGAACGTGCTCCTTATCACTATATGCGACTGTAGTGCTCTCCAGCGGCATCTGTCGGCTTTATTCGTGTCTTGTTCGTATATTGCACAGTTTGTTTACGGAAATATAGAGTCTAAAATTCCTGCTTTTGCTCTATCAAAACGCCCATTTTCTCTCTGCGCTAGTCATTCTTTTCTATCTGTGGCTGATATAAGTAGAAGCTTGAATAGCTGTGAACATTTTATAAGCCAAAAAGAAAGTTCCATGGCCGGTCAATAAGGAGATTAGCTAATAATAATTGCATTACAAATAATCCGGTAAAAATTTACAACAGTATTCGAAATAAGACAAAAATTATATCATCATTCTCACTTTTTAGTAAAACCCTTTTTTAGTATCTCTTCGCTTTTATTCAGTAGCAATATTTTTTGAACACGTAAACTACAAGAACTGAAAGAAGAAAGTGCATAATATCCTTTCGGAAGAAGCGGAAGCCCTCTAGTATATAAAGAGAAAAGCAATTATTTATTAACTGCAATATTTCTTTTACATTATCTGTACTCCATGTAAGCGAGCGAGCGCGCCTGTTATGCTCTCGCGCGCGCGATTGTGTGTGTGTGTGTGTGTGTGTGTGTGTGTGTGTGTGATTGTAAGTACAATCATCAAAAATATTTACGAAGGAATCATATATCCCAAAATGTAGAACGTTATTTGAATGAGTAAGTAAATACTGAACTGCGATCTTATCAGGCAATATAGTAGAAGGCAAACTTCCAATTCACTGGTCCATATCCCATGGCATGTTCACAAAATAGAGCAAACTCTCTCCTGAGAGAGTGTGCAGTCATATTTACATACCATTGAATATTACATGACATATTTCAATTAAATTAATTAGAAAGATTCAGAACCCTTCAGAATACGTGAAGGTGAATAAAAATACTTGTGTACAGCAGGATGCGACCAAACTACTATTGAATTGGTAACTCTGAGCCTCTATCCACTGCACTATGCAGAACTTCTACAAGATAAAACCATGATTTATCCTACGGTCTTCTGAAGGATTTAGTCATCAGTTCTTTATTAACTGACACTAAATTATACCAAATCCAACCAGGTACGAAGCATTTTTTATCAATCTTCGGTGTGCCACTGGCTTGAAACGGTATACTTTAATAACACACTAGTTATGACAGTAAGAACATTCTTTAACCAGCAATACGACGGCTCCCATCATTTCACTATAACCAGTCGTAGCAATAACGAGCGTTTTCGAGAGCTCTTTTCAATGTGATGGTCTTTTGAAACAGCATGTATATTAATTGGACGTGAGTTATAATATAAAATCAATCAAAAATGGACTTCACCTGGAAACTACAAAATCCAATATGGTGTCTCAGAAATGGTTCAAATGGCTCTAAGCACTATGGGACTTAACATCTGAGGTCATCAGTCCCCTAGACTTAGAACTACTTAAATCTAATTAACCTAAGGACACCACACACATCCATGCCCAAGGCAGGATTCGAACTTGCGACCGTAGCAGCCGCGTGGTTCCGAACTGAAGCGCCTAGAACCGCTCGGCCACCGCTGCCGGCTATGGTGTTTCCCCACTTATGCTTGTACGATAGAAAGCGGTCTTTCATCTTATTGACCATGTTCCTGTTGACGACGAAATGTTTCGAGCTGTGGAATGCTGCTGAACGTGAAATTTCGCGCTGTGACATCACAAAGTTCTGTCTCCTTCTCTCCGACGAACGCTTTCTCATTCCGTGTGAGGACGGCTTCAGCGCTATGCGGCGCGTAATAGAAATTAAGCGGCACGTTACTCCGAACATGTACTCAGAAAGGCATATTAACGTGCCCAAATCAATTCTCCGCTCTAACACACTTATCTTACCGGTACCCGATTAAATAAAGGTAGTGAGCGTCTCTTTGACTCGCGAGACAATGTTAAAATTGCAATTACTTCTGTGCCCTGTTAACAGTCCAGCTACATACACTTTCGTGACACACACTACACCACCAGCAACTGATTTCTAGTAACTGATTTTGTCGTCGTCGTCCTCGGTTCAAAGAATGGTTCGGTGAAGTTCTCCACGCTACTCTATCATGCACAAGCCTCTTCGATCCGAATAAGCACTTTAGTCTACTACAACCATTTGAACTCTGTTCCCAAATTCACCCCTTGGTCTCTCTCTCTCTCTCTGCATATTTCCGTCCAGTACCGTGCTGACTATTCGCTGACGTCTCAGCAACCTTCTACCAAAGCTTACCGAGCCCTGCTCATTCGTTAAACAAAACCTCCAACCAGATTATAGTTTCACGCCTTTCTGTGTGATTTCTTCCTACTGGTTACCTGGACGACCGTTAAATTACATTCGCTCTGAAAAGCGACAAATGACCAGCCGAAACACCGGAAGCGTGCTTCTCAGCTATTTCAAAGCTTTGCCTCTACGTTATTGATCATGGAGGATCACTAGCTCCGAGAGCGATACACTCAGCAGTTCTGAAACATTACGTGGCCCGTAACTCCCATCCTGTACCCCTGACGGCTGCCCGCCAACCAGCTTCCGATTTGCTGAGCTCCAGACGTTTCTGCCAATCATATTAAGGAACAGAGTGAGGGCAGTATAATACGCCGTCTTTCACTAACGATAACAACCCTCCTCTTTCAAGTAATACTTCATGCGAAAAGGGTTTAAAAAAGTAACTGGGGAATAATGCCATCTTAGGAACATTTCTCACCCTGGAGGCAGCGTAGTGGGTGCCGACTTCAAAACATTTTAGAGGATTGCGTGAAGACTGGCGTATCATGTCATGGCTGAACCTCATGCTCCACACATCCGAAACCGACACGGGAGTCCATACTGACAACCCACACGAGCACTGAGGAGCGATCCTGAATTGTATGTTATAATCTATGAGACATTAAATGAATATCCCAGGTCACTGACGACTGGGTATAATTCCCCCACTGCATCGACACAGATGTAACAACAGAATGTGTGACTTTGTTGCCTACTAGAATTTATAGATAATTTTAAAACTAGGGTGGCCACAGCTAAAGAAATTAGACATAATTTACTAACCACTTCACATAGTATAACAGGTGTTAACATACAGGTATTAAAACTATTAAAATAAAAAAACTGAATGTAAAGCCAAATACCCCACTCACTGAACAGTGTTTATTTAACTTGGTTAAGGATTCACACATGCAGTTTCGCAACTTGTAAGTTGCTAGTTTATGTTCAAGAATCACAAGAGGAGGAGGTATACTCGGAAAAGGCCGGGTGATACGGGAAGATTTCAGTTAGATTACATCATGGTCAGACAGAAACTGGATTGTAAGGGGTACCCGCTAGCACATATACACTCAGATCACAATATAGTAGTGATGAAGAGCAGGATGAAGTTTAAGTCATTAGTTAGGAAGCATCAGTATGCAAAGAAGTCGGATAGAGAAGTACTTAGGAACGACGACATACGCTTGAAATTCTCTAACGCTATAGATGCGGCAAAAAGGAATAGCTCATTAGGCAGTACAATTGAAGAGGAATGGACAGCTCTAAAAAGGGCCATCACAGATGTTGGAAAGAAAAACATAGGTACAAAGAAACTAACTGCGAAGAAACCATGGGTAACAGATTAAATACTTCAGTTCATCGACGAAAGGAGGAAGTACAAAAATGTTCCGGGGAACTCAGGAATACAGAAATACAAGTCGCTGAGAAATGGAATATATAGGAAGCGCAGGGAAGCTAAAACGAAATGGCTTCATGAAACATGTGAAGAAATCGAAAAAGAAGTGATTGTCTGTAGAACAGACCTAGCATACAGAAAAGAAAATCTTCGGTGACATTAAAAGTAAGGATGGTAACATTAAGAGTGTAAAGGGAACTCCTGTTAAATGCAGAGGATAGAGCAGATAGGTGGAAAGAATATGTTGGAAGCCTCTATGAGGGGGAAGTTTGTCTGATCTGATAGAAGAAGAAATAGGAGTCGATTTAGAAGAGATACCGGATCAGAGTTTGAATCAGAATTTAAAAGAGCTTTGGAGGACAAGATCAAATAAGGCAGAAGGAATAGATAACACTGCATCAGAATTTCTGAAATCATTGAGGGAAGTGACAACAAAACGACCATTCATGGTGGTGTGTAGAATGTATATATCCGGCGACATACCATCTGACTTTCAGAAATTTATCATCCATACAATTCCGAAGAGTGCAAGAGGCGACAAGTGCGAGAATTATCGCACAGCCAGCTTAACAGCTCATGTATCCAAGTTGCTGACAAGAATAATATACATAAGAATGGAAAAATAATTGAAGCTGTGTTAGATGGCGTTCAGCTTGACTTTAGGAAAGGAAAAGGCACTAGAGATGCAATTCTGACGTTGCGGTTTATAATGGAAGCAAGACTACAGAAAAATCAAGTCATGTTCATAGGATTTGTCGACCTGGAAAAAGTGTCTGCCAATGTAAAATCGTGAAAAATATTCAAAATTCTGAGAAAAATAAGGGTAAGCTATAGGGAGAGACGAGTAATACACAATATGTACAGGAGGCAGAAGGGAATAATAAGATTGAACGACCAAGAACGAAGTGCTCGGATTAAAAAGGGCTTAAGACAGGGATGTAGCCTTTCACTCATGCTGTTCAATCTGTACATCGAAGAAGCAATGATGGAAATAAAAGAAATTTTCGGGAGCGGAATTAAAATTCAAAGTGAAACGATATCAATGATACAAATTGCTGATGACACTGCTATGCTAACTGAAATTGAAGAAGGATTGCATGATATGCTGAATGGAATGAACAATCGAATGAGTACAGAATATGGACTGAGAGTAGATCGAAGGAAGATAAAGGTAACGAGAAGTAGCGGAAATGAGAAGGGCGAGAAACGTAACATCAGTATTGATGGTCACAAAGTCGCTGAAGTCAAGGAATTCTGCTACTTAGGCTGTAAAATAACCATGATGGAAGGAGCAAGGAGGACATCAAAAGCAGACTAGCAAAGGGAAAAAGGCCTATGTCTATTAGTATTAGACATAGGCCTTAATTTGAGAAAGAAATTTCTGAGAACGTACGTCTGCAGTACAGCAATGTACGGCAGTGAAACATGGACTGTGGGAAAACCGGAACAGAAGAGAATCGAAGCATTTGACATGTGGTGCTACAGACGAATGTTGAAAATTAGGTGGACTGAGAAGGTAAGGAACGAGGAGGTTCTGTGCAGAATCGGAGAGGAAAGGAATATGTGGAAAACTGATAAGGAGAAGGGACAGGATGATAGGAAATCTGTTAAGACATCAGGGAATGACTTCCATGGTATTAGAGGGAGCTGTAGATGCCAAAAGCTGTAGGGAAAGACAGAGATTGGATGATATTCAGCAAATAATTGAGGACGGAGGTTGCAAGTGCTGTTCTGAGATGAAGAGGTTGGCACAGGAGAGGAATTCGTGGCGGGGCGCATCAAACCAGTCAGAAGACTGATGACACCCCCCCCCCCCCTCAAAAAAAGGGTCATATGGTGCAGGGTGCTATTACAGAACGCCCCAGCGTAACAGTGCGCCTGATTAGGCAAAGTTCTCAGTCTTCTTCGGTTGATAAAATCATCAATGTCCAGTCTTATTAAAAATCGCGGCTCTCATAACTTAAAATGCAACGGACGATGTCCCTCCATTACTTGACGCAGGCAAGCAGGAAACGTGGTGTGTGAGTCTCTAGTCAACTTAAATAAATTCATCTACAGCATACTATTGGACTTTTCATTCAGTTTTATTTAGTAATAGTTTTAACAGCTTCATGTAAAAACCTGTTACACTGTATGAATTAGACAACCAATTACGTTTACTGGAATTTACTCACACTGCGTCTTACACTTCAGCTAATTTTCAGGTCCACTGAATCCACAACAATTTTCATGTGATATTAGCTCCGTGCGAACAACAATGTTGTCAGAGTATAGATTCAGAGAGCTATCGGCATTTTCTACCTGGTTTAACTACGTTCCTAGCTACTCTCCGGTCCAGTGATATAACAGCTTTGAATGCATTTTACGTACCACGTGGCGTTGTAAAATGGTATTTCAGGCTCCCCTGAAGTATAAAAACAACTGTGTTCCCACTATATACAACGTTATGAGCTTGCTGTACATCTGTCCTCCTGAAATTGGAATAGACCTCTTTCCTTTGTCATGAAGACGATTCACAGCTGCAGAAAACTACGATATTGTGCTAGTAGGACGACAAGAAAGGGGGTAGGAGTTTTGGGGGAGAATTCACTAAAAAAACACTGTCGATTCTAATTGAAATTTTGGTTTTCTATTCTCTCAGGCTCTCATGAATCCCGCTTCGGCGATCCTGATTTAGGTTTTCCTTGATTTCCCTAAATCGCTCCAGGCAAATTCCGGGATGGTTCCTTTGAAAGGGCACGGCCGACTTCCTTCCCAATCCTTCCCTAATCCAAAGAGACCGATGACCTCGCTGCTTGGTCTCCTCCCCCCAAAGAATCCAATCCAATCCAGCTCTCATGTACACTACCTGATCAGTAGTATCCAGACACCTTTTAGTGACCTCCCTTCGCATTTTATGATAACTCCGCTGGAGACACTTTAAGTCAAAAATCTGTATGTCTATGGAGTTACGCCCGACCATTCTTCCTCGAGAGACGAAACCAGAAGAGGTAATAATGTCTGGCGTCTGGAGCGAACTCGACGTTCTGACTCGTCCTTAAGGTGTTCCGTTTGATTCAAATCCGGACTTTGGGCCTGCCGGTCAGATACAAGAATATTAGTCGTCAAACTGTTGCCTGAAAGACGTTGCTTTATGACAGGGTAAACTATCATAATGACACAATCACCGTCTTCGAACTGATCTCTGCCGGCCGCTGTGGTCGAGCGGTTCTAGGCGCTTCAGTCTGGAACCACGCGGCTGCTACGGTCGCAGGTTCAAATCCTGCCTCGGGAATGGACGTGTGTGATGTCCTTAGGTTAGTTAGGTTTACGTAGTTCTAAGTCTAGGGGACTGATAACCTCAGATTATGCTTAGAGCCATTTGAACCATTTGAACTGATCTTCTATGGCACGCAGTACACAGTTTTGCTAAATGTATTCGTATCCTTTCGCATTTAGCGTTTCCTTAAGCGCAATAAGGGATACACATCGTAACCAATAAAAATACCCCCATACCGTAACACCACCCCTTCCGTACTTCACTACACATCACGGCAAGTAATGTTCTCCAGGCATTCGCCCAACCCAAAACTTTCCATCGGATTGCTACAGAGTACATTTCGATTCATCACCCCATATCTCTCGTTTTCAGTGATCGAGTGTTCACTGGCGTTCTTTACACCACCTCGAGCGTCGCTTGCCATTGACTACAGAAATACGTGGCTTATGAGCAACTGCTCGACCACTGTACCACATTCTTTCTAACTCCGTGTTTAGTAACTGAGCTAGCTGAGCTGCTGGTAACATTTAGGAACTCGCGAGTGTTTCCTTCCGCTGGTCACATACAGTATTTTAAAACAAGGCTCCGCAATTCTCGGGTCAGTGCCCGTCAGTACATGAGATCCGCCTGGTCTTGGTTAAGCTGCGATTGTTACTTCAGAATCACACCACCGAAAGTCGTCATGGAAAACATCAGAAGAGTTTAAATGTCCCTGATGGATACACTACCCAGGTGACATTTAATGACTAGCCCACGTTCGGAGTCACTGATGTATTGATTGATTGATTAAGTAATTGGTTGATTGACTGGGGGATTATGAGACTAAACGGCGAGGTCATCAGTCCCGCGTTTCAAAAGTTACATGTGTAAGGCGTCCGCTAAAAGTGAGGGATCCAATCAGAAGGGTCAAGCTATACAGCGCCGAAGCTAAACAGACGCACAGTAGAAGGCATAGAAGGGTAGGCCAAATCTAAAAACAGGAAAGAGAGAGGGGTAAAAGAGAGGTCTTTGCAAGGGGGAGTGGCCATGGATGCCAGACCCAGAAAACGCGAGGAGGGGCCTCAACCACAACCACCTTGCCCCTGTTCCTGGAGTAAAGCAGAACCTTATTTCTGAAAATAAAAACCACTTTCAGGCAGGAAGCAGAGGACCAGTTCAACCATCCGTGTATCGTCTAATAATACACTATTTGCCATTAAAATTGCTACACCACGAAGATGGCATGCTACAGATGCGAAATTTAACCGACACGAAGAAGATTCTGTGATATGCAAATGATTAGCTTTTAGAGTATTCACACAAGGTTGGCGCCGGTGGCGGCACCTACAACGTGCTGACATGAGGAAAGTTTCCAACCGATTTCTCATACACAAACAGCAGTTGAGCGGCGTTGCCTGGTGAAACGTTGTTGTGATGCCTCATATAAGGAGGGGAAATGCGTACCATCACGTTTCCGACTTTGATAACATCTACATTTATACTCCACAAGCCAACCAACGGTGTGTGGCGGAGGGCACTTTACGTGCCACTGTCATTACTTCCCTTTCCCGTTCCAGTCGCGTATGGTTCGCGGGAAGAACGACTGTCTGAAAGCCTCCGTGAGCGCTCGAATCTCTCTAATTTTACATTCGTGATCTCCTCCGGAGGTACAAGTAGGGGGAAGCAATATATTCGATACCTCATGCAGAAACGCACCCTCTCGAAACTTGGCGAGCAAGCTACACCGCGATGCAGAGCGCCTCTCTTGCAGAGTCTGCCACTTGAGTTTGCTAAACATCTCCGTAACGCTATCACGGTTACCAAATAACCCTGTGACGAAACGCGCCGCTCTTCTTTGGATCTTCTCTATCTCCTCCGTCAACCCGATCTGATACGGATCCCACACTGATGAGCAATACTCAACTATAGGTCGAACGAGTGTTTTGTAAGCCACCTCCTTTGTTGATGGACTACATTTTCTAAGGACTCTCCCTCTGAACCTCAACCTGGTACCCGCCTTACCAACAATTAATTTTATATGATCATTCCACTTCAAATCGTTCCGCACGCATACTCCCAGATATTTTACAGAAGTAGCTGCTACCAGTGTTTGTTCCGCTATCATATAATCATACAATAAAGGATCCTTCTTTCAATGTATTCGCAATACATTACATTTGCCTATGTTAAGGGTCAGTTGCCACTCCCTGCACCAAGTGCCTATCCGTTGCAGATCTTCCTGCATTTCGCTACAATTTTCTAATGCTGCAACTTCTGTGTATACTACAGCATCATCCGCGAAAAGCCGCATGAAACTTCCGACACTATCTACTAGGTAATTTATATATATTGTGAAAAGCAATGGTCCCATAACACTCCCCTGTGGCACGCCAGAAGTTACCTTAATGTCTGTAGACGTCTCTCCATTGATAACAACATGCTGTGTTCTGTTTGCTAATAACTCTTCAATCCAGCCACACAGCTGGTCTGATATTCCGTAGGCTCTTACTTTGTTTATCAGGCGATAATGCGGAACTGTATCGAACGCCTTCCGGAAGTCAAGAAAAATAGCATCTACCTGGGAGCCTGTATCTAATATTTTCTGGGTCTCATGAACAAATAAAGCGAGTTTGGTCTCACACGATAGCTGTTTCCGGAATCCATGTTGATTCCTACAGAGTAGATTCTGGGTTTCCAAAAACGACATGATACGCGAGCAAAAAACGTGTTCTAAAATTCTACAATAAATCGACGTCAGAGATATAGGTCTATAGTTTTGCGCATCTGCTCGACGACTCTTCTTGAAGACTGGGACTACCTGTGCTCTTTTCCAATCATTTGGAACCTTCCGTTCCTCTAGAGACTTGCGGTACACGGCTGTTAGAAGGGGGGCAAAGGTCGGATTGTAGCCTATCGCGATTCCGCTTTATCGTATCGCGACATTGCTGCTCGCATTGGTCGAGATCCAATGACTGTTAGCAGAATATGGAATCGGTGGGTTCAGGAGGGTAATACGGAACGCCTTATTGGATCCCAACGGCCTCGTATCACTAGCAGTCGAGATGACAGGCATCTTATCCGCATGGCTGTAACGGATCGTGCAGCCACGTCTCCCTCCCTGAGTCAACAGATGGGGACGTTTGCAAGACAACAACCATCTGCACGAACAGTTCGACGACGTTTGCAGCAGCATGGACTACCAGCTCGGAGACCATGGCTGCGGTTACCCTTGACGCTGCATCACAGACAGCAGCCCCTGCGATGGTGTACTCAACGACGAACCTGGGTGCACGAATGGCAAAACGTCATTTTTTCGGATGAATCCAGGTTCTGTTTACAGCATCATGATGGTCGCATCCGTGTTTGGGATATCGCGGTGAACGCACATTGGAAGCCTGTATTCGTCATCGCCATGCTGGCGTATCACCCGGCGTGATGGTAAGGGTTGCCATTGGTTACACGTCTCGGTCACCTCTTGTTCTCATTGACAGCACTTTGAACAGTGAACGTTACATTTCAGATGTGTTACGACCCGTGGCTCGATCCCTGCGAAACCCTACACTTCAGCAGGATAATGCACGACGGAATGTTGCAGGTCCTGTTCGGGCCTTTCTGGATACAGAAAATGTTCGACTGCTGCCCTGGCCAGCACATTCTCCGGATCTCTCACCAATTGAAAACGTCTGGTCAATGGTGGCCGAGCAACTGCCTCGTCACAATACGCCAGTCACTACTATTGATGAACTGTGGTATCGTGTTGAAGCTGCATAGGCAGCTGTACCTGTACATGCCATCCAAGCTCTGTTTGACTCAATGTCCAGGCGTATCGAGGCTGTTATTACGGCCAGAGGTAGTTCTTCTGGGTACTGATTTCTGAGGATCTATGTATCCAAATTGCTTGTAAATGTAATCACATGTCAGTTCTAGTATAATATATATTGTCCAATGAATACCCGTTTGTCACCTGCATTTCTTCTTGGTGTAGCAATTTTGATGGCCAGTAGTGTATTAAAGACAAAGAATTTGGATGGCTATACTTAGTACGTAGTGCTAAAAGAATGGGACATTCTACCAATGGGATAGCGTCAGTCTTACTCCACAGCCACACTGCGGAGATGGCTCGTTAATCAAGAGAAAACAAGAGCTCCAGACAGCAGTCGTCTCCTTGCTTGTGCGAGTTTTATTACTGAAAGCCGTAGCGCAGCAGATTTCATTCCACTTTTAGGCAAGGAGAGATCTGATGTGAATCCACATATCTGCACCTGGAATCATCAAAGGGAATGGGGCGGTAAGTATCTGCCTCTCTAGCCAAACGGTCAGCCAGTTCATTTCTTTGGGTGCCTTCATGACTTGGGACCCAGAGAAAGACAACTGAACAGGCGGATGGATAGCAGAGACCAAAGGGTGACGAGAGTGGCATCGGTCTATAGTTTGTAGGCTGCTCATTGTATCGGTACATATTGAAATACTGTGGAGGGAGGCCAGAGTAACAAAATGCTGGGCCCTGTTAATGGTTAGCGGCTATGCTGTGAACACGCTGCAAGATCCCGGTGGTAAATTGTGTTCCGCGCCAGTGAGGGACGTGAAAGTGTATCCCGCCTTATTTATCGTGAAGTCACTGAGCTCCTATGACTTACCCCTTCTGCTGTTACAGATTCTCCACTGACAACTCAATACACGCACCTCTTTTTATACTGGCGGTTCCGACTCCCACACCATCTCATCATCAGCTCCTCATTACATAGGGCATCCGAATACTTTCGATCACATAGTGCATATAACCTTTGGCGGATTATCTTCCGTTTCGGTCTCTGATTAAAAAGAGGGCATGCAAGGGTTCGGTTTATTGACTGACTTTACATACGACTAAAACGTTTCATGTACTTTGGATATTTTAGCGGTTTGCTCATTTTGAGCTTCATGCTTAGCTATTCTAGCATTTATTTCATTTTAGTTTGGCTGCTGTTTCTCACGAAAATTCTAGTTCATTTGAATTTGCGTTGAAGCCAACAGTCACCGACGTTGGCCTATAACGGAACGTCAGTGCCAGCAACAGCAAAGAAAAGCAGAGTACCAATTTTTAACGCCGCTTCGGGTAATTGCTTAATCGCGTGCTAGAGTCGAGGGTTTGGGATCTTCTCTAGTCTAACTGCTAAGCTGTATATGCAACTAGAGCTATCCCGAATGCTGTCTCCGCTTAGTAGTCGTAACAAAATACACTCGGTAACAAAGAAGCTCATTTAAAGCGCCGCAAGATAGCTAGAGAAATTAAAATTAAAGTATTTTTTATTTACGAAAGATAATCAAAAACTAAGTGCAGTTAGGTCATAAAAATATACACTGTTTAAAAAAAAAAAAGTTTAATCACCCAGTTGAGGAGGAGGAAACGTCAGGAAACTTCTCGGGTTGGCAGCGTATGTGATTTCAGTGGTTACAGAATCGAATGTAATTTAGAAAAATCTTGGCAGTATGAGACCAGTTTTCAGCATGACGGTGCACCCCCCTATCGCCTGGACGCAGGCACCGATTCTGAGATTCCATAACTGCCTTGTTTCCTGTCCTGAGACGAAGTGGCCATAGCTCTTTTACATGGTTATTGATATCCTGGACACTGGCACTGGGACAGAGATTACGTCAGAGCTAATCCCACATTTGTTCCCTCTGAAAGATCTGCTGGCCACGGAATACCTCTACACTATACAGACAGTACATACAGATAGCTGCTGCTGGTGGACGATACCGTCACGTAAGTGGTAACCTACGAGGACGCGGGGTGTCCATGACGTATCGTTGAACTGTTTGAGTTCCCTCAGTCACTACCAACCTTGACCTCAAGTCAAACAGATAGCTTGCCACAACATGACGCCAATGATAAAACCGCTGTGTCTCTCCAAAATACTGACAGAATAGGATATCTCAACATGTCACTGCCATACTCGCCGCCTACGGTAATTTGGGGTACTTTAGAACCACAATTCGTCGGTGAACAGAAAGCGATAACTTCCATCAGCAGTCCGTGATTGCCAGTCACCGCACCACTCCAAACGCAGCTGTGTGTGTTGTGTCGTTACAGTTTTCGCGTGGGACCATGATTGTTTTGTCTGGCTGCCGCTGACTTTCGATGCTACAATGTGCTTGGTGTTCAAGAAGGCGATTCTCCATTGCTGTGTTGATCAGACGCGGTCAGCAGGGACCATGACGAGGAATATGCCTGCCCTCACGTTCCCAAACTGTCCATCAGAATGCACCACAAATCTGAATGTTGCAAGGTTCAACCAGCCGGCCAAATCCATATCGGCAAAGAGACCCCTTCCAGAATGTCTTGTGTTAATTACGCCGATAGGCGTCTTCTCCATTCCTTCACAGTGATCATTCAATAACTAAAGCTGTTCACATCCCTTGTATACTCTACTACACCGGTAACAAAACTAAACCTGAACAACACCACTGCAGTCAGCTGACCGTTCTTCCTATTGCACATAATTGCAACTCTAATGGTTAAGTGTACGTGTACGGAGCTGCAGTGACATGTGATCATGTCATCTAGATGCTTCAATATTGCGTTACTCAGTGTATACTCCTCATTTTATTGGTTTTAATTTGCTGCAAACCTACCTCACTTTTGCTCGCTGTAGCTGTTCACTTCCAAGCGATTTTCTTAACGTTGCATGGAAGTTTTTCACCTGGTAGCTGAACCATTTCATAACAGTTGTGACGAATTCATCGTAGGTCTGAAACAGTTGTCCATCAACTCTCGTTTGTACTGAAAGAAGACGTGACAGTAACTTGGTGTGATTTTGGGATTCTAGGTTGGACTGCCAAGAAGTTATCAAGAAAATTAACGATTCTTATTTTTAGAATGTGACTCGAGTTGGCGTGGAGGAGGACTATCCTAGAAGACAGTTTTCCGCGCCGTGGATTTTGGATGACACGTTCCCTCTCGGTGAGTGGTTCGCGGTACACGTCAGCTGTGATTACTGACCCACATAAAATCAACCACAAGAATTCCCATTTCATTCCAGAAAATGTTAGCTAGCCTTTTTCAACTCGAGTAAGGAGTCTGAGGGGCTCCACTGCATTAATGCCTGCTTTTATCTAGCGTTGCTTTAAATCACGTCAAGTTGCCCATAACAACGCGGAAAAACAAAACTGATATCCAGTTACAAGTCTGACACAAAGGATACAGCGTGAGAATTTGTGCCGCGCGACTGCTACAGTCGCAGGTTCGAATCCTGCCTCGGGCATGGATGTGTGTGATGTCCTTAGGTTGGTTACAGGGTGTTTCAGAAATGACCGGTATATTTGAAACGGCAATAAGAACTAAACGAGCAGCGATAGAAATACACCGTTTGTTGCAATATGCTTGGGACAACAGTACTTTTTCAGGCAGACACACTTTAGAAATTACAGTAGTTACAATTTTCAACAACAGATGGCGCTGCGGTCTGGGAAACTCATAGTACGATATTTTCCACATATCCACCATGCGTAGCAATAATATGGCGTAGTCTCTGAATGAAATTACCCGAAACCTTTGACAACGTGTCTGGCGGAATGGCTTCACATGCAGATGAGATGTACTGCTTCAGCTGTTCAATTGTTTCTGGATTCTGGCGGTACACCTGGTCTTTCAAGTGTCCCCACAGAAAGAAGTCACAGGGGTTCATGTCTGGCGAATAGGGAGGCCAATCCACGCCGCCTCCTGTATGTTTCGGATAGCCCAAAGCAATCACACGATCATCGAAATATTCATTCAGGAAATTAAAGACGTCGGCCGTGCGATGTGGCCGGGCACCATCTTGCATAAACCACGAGGTGTTAGCAGTGTCGTCTAAGGCAGTTTGTACCGCCACAAATTCACGAAGAATGTCCAGATAGCGTGATGCAGTAATCGTTTCGGATCTGAAAAATGGGCCAATGATTCCTTTGGAAGAAATGGCGACCCAGACCAGTACTTTTTGAGGATGCAGGGACGATGGGACTGCAACATGGGGCTTTTCGGTTCCCCTATGCGCCAGTTCTGTTTATTGACGAAGCCGTCCAGGTAAAAATAAGCTTCGTCAGTAAACCAAATGCTGCCCACATGCATATCGCCGTCATCAATCCTGTGCACTATATCGTTAGCGAATGTCTCTCGTGCAGCAATGGTAGCGGCGCTGAGGGGTTGCCGCGTTTGAATTTTGTATGGATAGAGGTGTAAACTCTGGCGCATGAGACGATACGTGGACGTTGGCGTCATTTGGACCGCAGCTGCAACACGGCGAACGGAAACCCGAGGCCGCTGTTGGATCACCTGCTGCACTAGCTGCGCGTTGCCCTCTGTGGTTGCCGTACGCGGTCGCCCTACCTTTCCAGCACGTTCATCCGTCACGTTCCCAGTCCGTTGAAATTTTTCAAACAGATCCTTTATTGTATCGCTTTTCGGTCCTTTGGTTACATTAAACCTCCGTTGAAAACTTCGTCTTGTTGCAACAACACTGTGTTCTAGGCGGTGGAATTCCAACACCAGAAAAATCCTCTGTTCTAAGGAATAAACCATGTTATCTACAGCACACTTGCACGTTGTGAACAGCACACGCTTACAGCAGAAAGACGACGTACAGAATGGCGTACCCACAGACTGCGTTGTCTTCTATATATTTCACATCACTTGCAGCGCCATCTGTTGTTGAAAATTGTAACTACTGTAATTTCGAAAGTTTGTCCGCCTGAAAATGTACTGTTGTCCCAAGCATATTGCAAAAAACGGTGTATTTCTATCGCTGCTCGTTTAGTTTTTATTGCCGTTTCAAATATACCGGTCATTTTTGAAACACCCTGTAGGTTTAAGTAGTTCTAAGTTCTAGGGGACTTATGACCTCAGCAGTTGAGTCCCATAGTGCTCAGAGCCATTTGAACCATTTGAACCATTTGAGAATTTGTGGTATACGGACTGTGTTGAGTGTGTGAATATGCAAGGGACATTCAATAAGTAGTGAAACATTTTTCACTATCGGCCAATTTTGGTGAAAAAATGTGGGATATGTTGTGGGAGATCTGGAATAATCCAGCTTCAGCTCGTACCGGTATAGCTTCTTGAAGTTTCGTTATGTGGCGGAGTTAAAGCCTTCAAAATGACGTCTGTAACGGAGGTGCGTTCCAAGCAGAGTGTACCCGTTGACTTTCTTTTGGCGGTAAACCAAAGCGTTGCTGATATTCACAGGCGCTTGCAGTATGTCTGCGGAGACCTAATAGGGACAAACGTTTGGTGAGTCGTTGGGCGAGGTATGTCTCATCATCGCGATAAGTCGTGCGGAACCTTCCGATCGCCCGCGTCCCGGCCGTCCACACACAGGTGTGACTCCTGCATTGTCAGAACGTGTGGACACCCATTCTAACTGATCAACGAATCACAATCAAACACCTAGCTGCTCAACTGGACGTTTATGTTGATAGTGCTGACACACTCGTCCACCAGTGGAGTTGCTCGAAGTTGTGTGACCATTGGGTTGTTTGCGGCATAACACGAGACCGTAAAGAGGACCGTCTGTGCGGAAATGTTTGCGTATTATAAGGCTGATAGTGACAACTTTCTGTCGGACATCGTCACAGGCGATGAAACAGGAGTCAAACACTCCGAACTGAAGACGAAACGGCAATCCATGTGGTGGCGCCACAACATCTCTCCTTCAAAGAAAAGTTCAGAACCGCACCCTCAGCCGGCAAAGCCAAGGTGTCGGTCTTCTGGGGCTCCAAAGCGGTTATTGTATTTGATGTTCTTCCTCACAGTGTAACGATCAGCTCTGAATTGTGCTACCCACAGGAAACAGAAGACACGACTTCAGTGTGTCCGTCGCTAGAAAATTGCAAACGAATTTTTCTTTTCCCATGACAACAAAAGACCTCAAGCCTACGTATCCGAGACGAGCTCACATAACTTCTTTGGACTTTCTTTCTCATCCACTCTGCAATCCAGATCCCGCACCCTTCGACATCCATCTGTTTGGCCCAATGAGCCGGCCGCGGTGGTCTCGCGGTTCTAGGCGCGCAGTCCGGAACCGTGCGACTTCTACGGTCGCAGGTTCGAATCCTGCCTCGGGCATGGATGTGAGTGATGTCCTTAGGTTAGTTAGGTTTAAGTAGTTCTAAGTTCTAGCGGACTGATGACCACAGCAGTTGAGTCCCATAGTGCTCAGAGCCATTTGAACCATTTTTTGGCCCAATGAAGGATGCACTTCGCTGGATAGTGGGAAGGATACTGATGCAGAAAGGTGTTGGCTCCAACGTCGAGTAGTAGAGTCGAACCATGTGGGAAAACAGGCCTTCCCAAATGGTTCAATGGCTCTGAGCACTATGGGACTTAACATCTGGGGTCATCAGTGCCCTATAACTTAGAACTGCTTAAACCTAACTAACCTAAGGACATCATACACATCCATGCCCGAGGCAGGATTCGAACCTTCGACCGTAGCAGTCGCGCGGTTCCGGACTGAAGCGACTAGAACCGCTCGGCTACCGCGGCCGGCAGGGCTTCCCAGTAAGGTGGCGAAGGAGGTCGTATTGAACAAACGAGTGGGGAGTAATATGGTATACTGGAATTCTGAATAAATCCAACCTGCTTTTAGAAAAAAATGTTTTGCATTACTATTGAACGCTACTCGTATAAAGTGTACCATGAAGTTTCACTCGTATTAATTTAATTTCTGTGTTACATATATGCTGCAGTATACCAATCTTGTAATAACTCACCTATTTGGTTAAAAGGTCAACGTCGAAGGCCAATAAATTAAAAGGAAACTGTCTTATTACCTGCCAACTTTTGAATGTAACTAAATGACCCTTACTTTTCAATACGCCTCTTGTATCTGATACATCCCTAAGGAGAGTACTAGTTTCATGGCGTGCATGAGCTTAATAACGTTTACTGAAACTTTGTGGTCTCAGATAGAGACGTGTTTAAATTTAGTGATCATTCACCAATGGCTGCCCTTCAAAAACGGTATGTTGGCCAGTTCCTACTGAAGCCGTTTTCAATCTATCCAAATCACCATGCATATGCAATGCATTACTTCCGATTATCGGTTTGGGAACAGTTTCGATGCACGTCATATGCCTCGAATATCCACACAAACTAACATAACAAACATAATAAAATCCAACGTAAAACTTTTGAACACCCACATGCGTACTGAACATAGCCATAACGTTCGGAGTCTTCACGACAGCTTGCTTTTGTGTTAATAGCTGTTCTTGGGTGTCTGCCCGTGCCTTGTACACCAAGAGATTCAGGATCGCCCACAAAGAGATTTACATAGCGCCAGCTAAGGGCATATTGATGGCCAGCGTACTAGCCTGCTCCTGCCAGTACAACGACTGACGAAGATTTAAATTAAATGAGTGAAAGTGTGCTGAGGTTCTTGTCGAGGCGAAGCCTTTTGCGTTCTCTGTACGCAAACTTTCTCCAGTTTTCGTAATATTTAACGTACAAATAAAAGACACTTTTTTTGGCAAGCAGCGGACCGTGTAGTGGGTAAAGCCCATTCAGACACATCTTTTGGGAACATCTAATGGTGTTTTGTCAGATCAATCCCTCTATCAGCCTTGAAACGGTCGTATGAATACCTTCAGTAACACAAATTCTGAATATTTCGCAGAAGATATCGAATAAGCGATGGTGTAGAAAGCATTTTCCAATGAGGTCGCCATTGACAAGTTTTCGAAGGTTTATATTTGACATGGTGTTGAAGGAATTAGTTATTTTCCTCACCGACAGGCTGCATCCGTATTTATGGTCTCGAGTATTTGGTTGTACGAGGACATTGATGTAAAGCAGGTCATCGATATAAATGTTACTTCTAAAACAAATAGCCTTTGAAAAGGTAAATGTGAGGCTAAAATCTGCCGGCACAGCAGAGCTTCAGTTCCGTCCGGCTATTGTTCACAAAGTACGGTACGCAACGGAACAAGCTGACCTCACCATTAGTGTATTTTCCTGATATTTTTTCCGAAAGTTACAGTACGAACAGTTTCAGCCACTACATGAGTGTATTCATAGTTACACGAACTGTGGAATAACGTTAAAAAGTTAAACGTTGCGATTAAATAACCGCAAGTCGTTGATAACCTCACTAGTATAATTGATTGAACGCTACTCCATGAGCATTATCACATTTCAGAAATAATTCATCCATACTTTCAACGGTTTGCGAGACAGTCTATGTATCATATTTCGACTTTTAATCGTTACAAGTCGAGAGCTGTGTTCGTGAACAGCTCTTTGGAAAACAGTATGTTACGATGCGACGTGCTACCATAATAACAGGGACAGTTTTCATATTATCTTAACTGCAACCATACTCCGGTATTTGTGTTTCTAGGAGGATCATTTCATAAACTGTGTACAAGTTAGCAGAACTTGGAATTGAATAACAATGTAGCAGCCAAGAAGATATGTAGTGATTGATAGTTAGCTGGTTCATCGGTGTTTTCTTTTAAGAGCAACCAGTCACATATTCCTGTTATTCCTTTTTGTACTACCTGCATTTTAACAGAATGTCATAGAACATTTCCCATATCTTATAGAATGTGTCATAGTGTGAATGTACAGGTTAATGTAAGTCAGATTGGGAGAGATGTGCATTTTTGATTTAGATTGTCTTTTATTTCTTTTAATATTTTAGTCGTTTTGTCCACATTCGTTTTTACTTATTTAAGCACCGGTGCTGATAACCACATCGTTCAGTCCGCATAAAACCACACACACACACACACACACACACACACACACACCACGCAACTGAATGACGTAATAAAACTGACAAACAAATTGCAGTTGAAGCTCTGAGAAAGAGGTGCGTCATATCCACAATTTACTCCGCCTTTAAGTAACGCTAACTCGACATAGAACTTGCACCGCTTACAAGAATTCTAATTGCTAAAAATCAGAGGCTGTATTTTAAGATAGCAGCTGCACTTGGAAAACCATATCGGAATTCCAAAGCTCCTTAGTTAAACTTATCAGTAAACTTATGGTGGATTACAGAACGCTGATGTGCTTGGATGCTCTTCGTGTGAGCGGAAACAAAGACACAAAACCGAGAAAGCTGAATAGACGAACAGGCGAAGTACGAGGACTTGCTGAAAAGTAATGCCTCAGAATTTTTTTATCTATTCTCAACATCGGTTTAGGTATTCAGTCGACTTTCCCGCTTCGGTGACTCAAGTTGCAACGCTCTGCCGCCAGAGACCTCCGAATTGTTGCAACATGGCGGTGTGTAACGTATCTCTGTCGGTGAGTGAGGAACTGACCATCAGAAAATTCAAAGATCTAACTCGGGGAGTGAGTTCACACGTGCAGCGGTCTCCACTTCAGCATAACAATGCCAGACTACACACGAGCGCTGAGACATTTGCAACAATCCGGCGCCCTGGATTCATTGTCATCGATTATCGACGATACATTCCAGCCCCGCCCCCATCCGATTTTCATCTTTTTCCAGAACTTAAATAACATTTTCGGGAACTGCTGATAGCGATGAAGCGGTTCATGCAGAGGTGAGGTTGTGGCTCTGTCAACAAAGTCATTCTATAGTGACGGTATCAACAAACTGGTCTCTCGTTGGGGGAAATGTGTTCGTCGCCTGGATCATTATGTTGAAAAATAAGTACATAGGCATGAAGAACAAATATGTAGGATGTTAATAACGTTTGTTTGAGATTTTTCACATAAAAAATTCGGTTACATTACTTTGTTTAACAGTTTTCACATAAAAGATTCAGAGCCTCATCTCGTAAATTTTCAATTTTGCGACATATGATGCTGGAGATATTAATTGCGCGAAATTCTAACAGTAATAAAAACTCTAATTCTGATGAAAAACATCGATCGTTCTGGAACGCGGGTTAGAGAATCTGAAATAGCAGTCCCAGCTTTCGTACAACCACAATAACTTTTTAGACGACTATCAGAGCACCTTCTATGTAGCAAAGAGCACACATTCCTCGTGAGGTCTCCTACGAAAACCAGGCGCTGATATTGGTTCCCCACAGTCCATGTTTCACTACTATACAACGCTGTGCCTGAAACGTTAATACTCAGAAATTTAGTTCTCAAATTAAGGTCTGTGTTTGGCATAACTAGACTTGCCTTGGCCAGGAACGTCCTCTTTGCCTGTGGTAGTCTGCTTCTTTTATCCTCCTATCTTCGTCTGTACCATTGGATACTTATTATCGTTGCTGCTACAGAGACTGAGGTGTCTAAAGTCTAGCCTAAATAAAAATCTGTAAGAATAACTGCTGTTGGAATATTATTATTACATTCACCGAACATCCACATCCAACACTCTATAATAGCAAGATGAAGTTACGTTTACTCTTCCTTTCTTCGCCGATTCCGCGGAGAACCACCTCATTACTCATCAGTCCACCTGATTTTCAACATTCTTCTGTAGCACCACATCTCAAAGGCTTCGGATCTCTTCTGTTCCGGTTTTCCCACAGTCCATGTTTCACTACTATACAATGCTGTGCCTGAAACGTTCATTCTCAGAAATTTAGTCATCAAATTAAGGTCTGTGTTTGACACTACTAGACTTCCCTTGGCCAGGAACGTCCTCTTTGCCTGTGGTAGTCTGCTTCTTATATCCTCCTAGCTTCGTCTGTCATGGTTATTTTGCTTTCAGAGTATCAGATTTCCTTCACCTGGTTAATTACTGCCACGTTTGATTTTAAGTTCCTGGCTATTCTCTTTTCTGCTGCTTCTCCTCGATATTTTCTTTATCCGGTTTAATCTCAGTTCTTATTCAGTTCTCGTTAACTGTCCATTCCATTCAACAGATCCTACAGTTCTTCTTCACTTCTACAGAGGACAGCAAATCTTATCATTGATGCACTTTCACCGTGAATTTTAATCCTACACTTGAACCTTTCTTTTATTTCTGTCGATCTGTAGATCGAACAGTAGAAGCGGAAGATTACATCTCTGTCTTACATCCTTTTTGATTCGATCGCTTCGCTCTTGGTTTTCCCAAGCTTATTGTTCCCTCTTGGCTCTTGTACGTACTGTGTATCACCCATCTTTCCCTGTAGCTTACTCCTACTTTTCTCAGAATTTTGAGCAACTTTTCAGATCGAACGTGTCTTTATTTTTCTTAATCTTGTTTCCATCATCAATCGCAAATTCTGAACTGCCTCTCCGATGCCTCTACCTTTCGTAAATCGAAGCTGATCGTCATCTAACATAACTTTAACTTTCTTTTCCATTCTTCTGTTTATTATTCTTGTCACCAGCTTGGATACACGTGAAATTAAGCTGATTGTGCGATACTGTTCGCACCTACCTGCCATTGCTATCGTCGTAATTGTGTGGATGATATTTCTCCGAACGTTTAATGGTACGTCGCCAGTTTCGTAGACTTTAAATATCAACTTGAGTGCTCGTTTATTTTGTTGCCGATTCCCCCACTGATTCTAGAAATTACGATGGAACGTTATCCATCCTTTCAGCTGTGTTTGATCTCAAGTCTATCAGAACTCTTTTAAATACTAACTCTAATACTGCATCCTTATCGACTTCACTTTCTTCTTGTAACATCAGACTAGTACCCCCCTTCATAGAGACCTTCAATGTACTCTTTCCACCTATCCGCTCTTTCGTCTGCGTCCTATAAAGTAATTCCTACTGCACTCCTTGCCACTCTTGCTCTAAATTTCACCTAAGGTTGTTTTACCTTTTCTATGCCCTGAATCAGTCCTTTCCGGCAGTTACCACTTTTGCGATTTCTTCATATGTTTCTTACAGCCTTTTCTCCTTAGCTGCCCTGCACTTCCCATTAATTTCATTCCTAACTGAATTATGTTGCTGGAATCCTGTCTTTCCCTGAACATCGATCAGTTGAAGTATTTCTTCCGTTACCCAAGGTTTCTCTACACCGTTGCCCTTTTTGGAAATGTCCGCTCCACTTCAACTGACGTACCTACTGTGGTATTCCCCGTCGAAGTCACTATATCCTTAGCGAACCTCAAACGTGTCTCATCATTCCTCAGTACTTCAGCATCCCACTTCCTTAAAAACGACTCTCCCTTACGATTCTTAAAATTCAGTCTACGCTTCGTCAATATTAACTTATGATCTGCGTTTATAACTGCTTCTCGGTACGCCTTCCAATCCAGTATCTGATTTCAGCATATCTGTCTGCCCATGACATTATCCATCTGTAATGTTCCTGTGTCTCCGCCTAGTATACCTTCTCTTTCGTGGTTTTAGAACAGGGTAACCGCTAACACCCTATAATTTGTATAACGTAGAACTCAATTAGTCTTTCTCCTCTCTCATTCCCACTGACTAACCCGTGTTCTCCCGTAATCTATTCTTCTGTTCCTTCCCTACAACACGTTCCATTGCCCCATGATATAATGGTAGAGTACGTGCGTTAATGTCTCTATATGATAATTATTTCGTTTTTTTTTTGTTCTTAAATTGTAATACCAAGACATGTCGAACATCCGCCTGAAAGATAAATACAGGTGAATAAATTACTAGTAGTGTTACTGCTACTACTACTATTGTTGCTACTATTCGTCATTAAGATATAGAATAAGGGGCAAGTCTTGATCACCAACAGTGTTTAATTAACAACACCCTCTTTCATCTTTGCGAGAAGCTTAATCAGTCAGCCCAGGTCATGATACCCAAATTCTTCGCCCCTCCCCCCCCCCCCCCCCATCCCATACAAAAAGTCAGAAAATTACCTTCCGCCAGAACTACACTCTTCAGACAATGGGAGTTAATAGTCTCATTGTTCCATCGGTGCACTCAGCGGCTGACGTCATTTGAAAAAGAGGAAAAATAGCGACCAGTCGATTCACATTACACACCTCCAGTCAGCAGTTACGCACTTTTTGTGTTGTGTAGCCCACTGAAGACGGGAAGCAGCGGCCTTTGTGGCGTACCCAACTCCAAATGCCCATTGCACGCAGTTCCTGTCGCAGTGTTCGCTGATTAAGTTGGACCTGCTTTGCCTGACAGCAGCAGTTCCTGTCGAATTCGAAACCAACAAGGCGTGGCGCTTGTTTCGGTCCCTGTGGGTTAGGACTTTATTTTTACAATCACACATCGTACACTGTGACACAGGGATGAGACAGGTACACAGCCCCTTCGGCGTCTGCATTCCAATCTGCGTTGTTACAGCAACATATCGGGCAACTTTCTTCACAGGCACGATCATACTGGATAGTTCCTTTCTGCTATTCGGTTACGTCTTTACGTGAAGACATAACACATCTTTTTCTGCTGGTTCTGTACATCTAACTAGCGCATATAGGGGAGACAGGGGCATTTTTATGTAGGTTTCTTTTCGGAATGTTTTAAATTTTTTGATTAGATTTATCATGTTTAAAACTGTTTAATATTATAAAATGGTTATTAAAGTATAACTTTGTATGTATACACTTCTAACTCAACGTTATATTTAAGAGTTCAATATAATTTTATTTTGGTTCAAGGCGAGCACGTAAACGTACCTATTGTAAGGAGTAAGTTTACACGCCTTGATGGGGGCACATTTATGCACATCATAAAACACAGTAATGAACACACAAAACACGCTACTAAACTTTTCAAATTATGTTCTGTTGGCAGTAAACACAATTACAATCTTACCTACACCAATTAACATGGTAAAGCAACAATTTTATTTGCAGTAAACAAATTTCTTACGGAACATTCACCCTTTAGTATAATATGGCTCACACAGACGTTTGAATGTTTATTAAATGCCTGTTCATCATCATTGTCCGAGTTCCAGTTTCTGTACACATAAAATAGTGTGTTTCCTGTGGTACAATCGTCGTGAGCCCACCTTTCACATGAAAGGTACTGGACCCATACTTGATTTCTTTTTGACTGCTTGTATCCTTTCAAGCAGTAAATGCAAAGGCAATTTTCATCTTCTTCATCAAACTGTTGCAGGTTATAAGAGAAAGGATGGGTCGTTCGTTGAGAATGAAGTGCTAGCTAACAGACGCTTGGGAAGAGCTAGTTTGTGAAGGGTGGTCGGGGGGAAGGAGGAGCTACAAGATGACAGACGACATAAGTGACAGCGGAAATTACGCTCAGCTGAAGAGGATAGCAGAACGGACGAGAGTAACAATGTGAAAACTTGTCTTCAGGCAGAACACTAATTCTGACATGAGAAGTAGGATTGTCCACATCTTTTCCTAAATCTTTCTTTTTTCAATTTCTTGCCCTTGTCAGTCCTTGGTCTGAAGCAATACTTCCTTCTGCTTGAGATTCATTAGATTCAAACAGCTTTATTAGCAAATTTCTGTTTTTTATTCTTCTGTCCCTTCATTTATTTAAATTACACTTCCAACTGTTGTTGTCTTAAAATTTCCTTGACGGAAGTATCATTTAGGAAGGCATTACAAAATAGTGCGCACACGTGCGCCAGAAGATATGCGTAAATGTGCTACTTAGCCATAGCCATGTTTGAGTCAGTTTCCAATCTACGGCAGTAACCTTCAGGCTTCCAAATTATAGAGATGTACCATGTGAAGAAGAATAATCTCCTGTAAATGAACGTTAGGGGTACTGCGAAAGTAAAATCCGATCGATCATGAAATGAAAACCAGTATCAAAATCAAAATTGTTTTACTTGCCGGCCCCGGTAGCAGAGCGGTTCTAGGCGCTTCAGTCCGGAACCACGCGGCTGCTACGGTCGCAGGTTCGAATCCTGTCTCGGGCATGGATGTGTATGATGTCCTTAGGTTTAAGTAGTTTTAAGTCTAGGGGACTGATGACCTCCGATGTTAAGTACCTTAGTGCCTAGGGCCTGTTGAACCTTTTTTTTTTTTTTTTTTACTTGGAACAATTATCTGCAATCTCCAGTTACTTCTCTACATATTCGCCGATCCGACTTAGACATTCCTCGTACCGTTGTACCAACTTTCCAATATCGTCGACATAGAAGTCAGCCGCCTTTTCTTTCCGCCAATTCTCTGCGCTGGTCTGCACTTTGTTATCTATCACAAAATATTATCTTCATAGCCAGCTGTTGACGTGAACAGAGATGAAACTCACGGAGAGTCAATTAGGGACTGTATTGTAGGAGCATCTTCACTGTCCCTGCAGAGTGAGAGTCGAGAATTGTCATTAAGCAGTAAACGTATGATACTTA
Organism: Schistocerca nitens; assembly: GCF_023898315.1. NCBI lineage: Eukaryota > Metazoa > Arthropoda > Insecta > Orthoptera > Acrididae > Schistocerca > Schistocerca nitens. The sequence goes on along the minus strand of NC_064618.1, from coordinate 276,146,157 downwards.
TGCTGCATGACATCAGGGAAATCTTCCATCGGCCCCTCCTAATTGGCGGGCGACACTATTTTCTAGGCATCTTTGCATGCTCGCTGTGCCCTCAGAACTGAAAAGAGCGTTGTTCTTTCCATTTCACGCCCGAGTGGACCTTACTTTCCGAACAGCCTTCCTATATATTCCAAGTCTCAATGCTAAAAGGTATGCTCCCTAGGAGCTTCGGTATTTGAATAACAATCGCGCTAAAACGTTCGCTCATTTGGTGCTGTAAAGTTTATGAGAGCCCTCAATAGCTGGAAGTACTAATGTTGCGTCGTCGGTAGCCATCTACCAAGAATACTTCCCGATTACTCTTCGTAATCGCGCCTCCTGCATAAACTTGCCTTGGTCTCTCATACTCCTGTCACAATAGGAGGCTGATGCTAGTTCTACTGCATTCCAAGAACTTCGAAGTTGTGTTTTAAATGGGTGACTTATATGTTGTTAGCTCAGCTGATAACGATTGTATCATTTGATTTCTTCATAGATGGATCCACAACCATGAAATATTGATTACACGAAGAAATTTCTCCTCTGAGGCTGTAGCTTCATGTAATACTTTTATCTGCTATTGTCCAATTTCATTGTTATTAACAAGTATTTGCACGGAAGCGGTCATGTCTATACTGTGTAGACCTCCTATAAAGTTAAAAAATAAATTATTGAAAAGAATGCCGATGTATTTTCCAGCCAGCGTTGTGGAACCCGTTTATAACGCAGGACGAGATTCTTCGCAGGACAAAACCAAAACGCAAGTTACTAAGATACAGTTATTTGCAGGCTCTCGCGCTGTAGGATCATAAGATGTGCTTAATTTATACAGATGCATACGAAGTTAATGGCCGGCCGGAGTGCCCGAGCGGTTAAAGGCGCTACAGTCTGGAAACCGCACGACCGCTACGGTCGCAGGTTCGAATCCTGCCTCGGGCATGGATGTGTGTGATGTCCTTAGGTTGGTTAGGTTTAAGTAGTTCTAAGTTCTAGGGGACTTATGACCACAGCAGTTGAGTCCCATAGTGCTCAGAGCCATTTGAACGAAGTTAATAAACACGAATATACTGTTTTCTCTTATTTATTAGAAGATCACGCTATTGTGGCCTTATTGGACGCTCATGTACTGGCCGCTGGCGATTTTACTGTCAATCAGTTGCATTTTGACTTTCAATTCGAAACGAATTTCTTACTGGACTGTCTGATTATGTGGGAGTAGCCTATTAGCTAATACTCCCTCTGCTTTTTCTTACACGTAAAGCTACCAAAAATAGCGTCTCTGTGAAAGCAGTAACGTTTCTTTCGTTTCATACTTATTTGTATTTAGACTACTGTACTTTCATTGTTCGTTTCCAACTCACACTTGTATCATTGTGCAAATGTTTAAAAAAATTATTTCCTTGAGCTTCCTTTTAGCTTCGGCTGTAAAGACAAGTTTTATTATTGATTTTAAAACTTCTATAAATTCTTATAGCCTACTTTCACCCTGATGGACCGTGTCTTCCACCTTTCCGTTTCGTGAGTATTTAACGTCAAGAGTTTTTTTACAACTATATTTTCAACTGTTCACCATGAGGTAGTCCATCCGGCTGTGTAGAATTATGAGTACGGGTTTCAATCCCCCATAAAGGGAATCTTGTGTAACGGCTTTAAGAAGAACGTTCGAAGTAGGCTACTAGTATATTACGTATGATTTTACTGAAAGGATGACTATTAATAATTTTTGAATGCATTTCAGGAACAGCAGTTATCTATCTTATTCTAATCGTAATGATGTTTTATTTGACGAAATAAGTAATTATTTAGTGTCAAGCCTGATTATTTTCATTAATTTGTTATTAACAATCACTAAACGTTAAATAAAGATGAAGAAAGACAACGAGGAAGTGATATTTTAAGATCAGTAGCTCAGTAGATCGGTACGGGCTTTTGTTGAAGTTTCGAGAACATACCTTCACCAAGGAGTCAAGCAGTATATTGCTCTCTCCTACGTATATCTCGCGAAGAGACCATGAGGATAAAATCAGAGAGATTTGAGCCCACACAGAGGCATACCGACAGTCTTTCTTTCCACGAACAATACAACACTGGAACAGAAGGGAGAACCGATAGAGGTACTCAAGGTACCCTCCGCCAAACACCGTCAGGTGGCTTGCGGAGTATGGATGTAGATGTAGATGTAGATCTAATTTCAAATGACTAAGGAGCGTACAACGACTGAAGACAAAATGAAATTTTTTTATAAGGAATTTTACTTGCAACGGCAGCAGGAAATAGCGTCATACATATTTGAAGAACTTTCAAATGTCAACCAATCGCATTGATCTGACAATGACGAACATTAGTTTATCCTCCTGCCTGACTTTGGCCAGTTTCTCTTTAAATACAGTATACAACGTTTCCTATACTCAGTATGATTTCGTAGAACACTTTCCCACATCTAGAGTTCATCGCTGAGGAAAAGTGAAAAATCCCTCGCTATGATGCTGAAAATTTTATCATGTTACGTACACAGATGTGCCGCTTCTTTTTTCTATCATCACAATGTTTTTGAGCGCGAAGAAACCAATTTACAATAATTAAATACTCTTCTTGCTAAGAAAAGCTTTTCACATCGTTGTTCCACACCAAGAAAATTAATTCAAGTTCTCATCGAATATGAATCTTTTCTTGAGTGTGATTAAAAACTTTAGCTATTCTAACAATGATTCCCTTTTATCTGATGTTTTCCTGTTCGACAAAGATGGTTGGAAATTTAATTCTTGCACGCATTCTCAAGGAAGAATTTGTTAATCTAGTCAAGTATTTAATAATGGATATGCAAAAACAAGGTAGTTTCACTACTCATTTCTTACCTTATGACAATATTCGTCACAGACTATTAATCAGTCGAACAGAAATACGGGAGGCACTACTTTAAATATTTCACGCACTTCGGGCGGTGTACGCAATACCAGAAGTGAGTACAATGATTTCCAAACACACATGAGACATGAACAAGTGTGAGGTTCAAATGGCTCAAATGGCTCTGAGCACTATGGGACTCAACTTCTGAGGTCATCAGTCCCCTATACCTTAGAACTACTGAAACCTAACTAACCTAAGGACATCACACACATCCATGCCCGAGGCAGGATTCGAACCTGCGACCGAAGTGGTCGCGCGGTTCCAGACTGTAGTGCCAGAACCGCTCGGCCACTCCAGCCGGAAAGTGTGAGGGCTCAGAGTACACCGAAACTCGCTATTGTAGTCAGTTGACGACAAAACTATAACAGTTCGTTTTCATTAACACACAGTTTTAAAGTGGTTGTACGAATTCGTATGGAATAACATAATAACACGATAGAAGAGGTGCTCTCATCTTTTGCCTCTCGCAAATGTGATGTGCCTCAAGCCTAAGTATTACTTAACAAAAACGTGTAGTGTATGTTGTGACTTTGCTGATGAGGGCGTTGGTAACACGAAGATGGGAACGAATCGAAATATACGTTAGAGCCGCTTTAATGAATTGGTAATCATATATTTTCTCTATTCTCTTGGTGTACCAGTTCTACATAATTTTAATTCCAACTACAACTAACTACAAGAGGAAAAAAGAAATAAAATCTATCTGAAGTATTAACAACTTATGATTGATCATGCGGACACAGAAGTAAGATGCGACCACTAAATATTACACATTCTGAGCGCATTCTTATTGAATATCTATTAATTACGGAAATGTAAGTTCCATTTGTGTTGTCCATCGATTTCAAGTTCTGGCCTGTAGTTCATCATAAAATTTCCCGGGAACGTATCACACGATTAGCCCTTGAAAAATCTGAAATTTGTAGTAAGGTCTTATGGGAGCAGACTGCTGAGGTCATCGGTTCATAAAACTAAACACTACTTAATCTAACTTAAACTAACTTACGCTACGGACAACACACACTCATGCCCGAGGGAGGACTCGAACCTCCGACGGAGGGAGCCGCACGGTCCGTGACAAGGCGCCCAAGACCGCGCGGCTACCCCGCGAGGCCCATTACCCCTGCTACATTATATGTTACTGCAGGATTATTTCTAGATCCGGGACAAAGTGAATACATAAAAAAAATACTTTCATTGCCATGACTGTCCATGTGTGTGAAACGAAACATTTTATTCCGTATTAGCCAGCTTCGGGGTTTGACTGATTTTTATGTGTACGTATGTGCTCAAATGTGTGGCGTTATGATGTCATAATAAAGAACCAAACATGGTTAACGAGTACCATTTGTGTCCTCGGCTGCATATCTGACAAATATTTCGATTATACAGTTGTACAAACTTTATTGTCATTCGATGCCCTACCGTTGTCTGTTTGGCAATGATTTATCTTGTTTAATAACTTCTTGTGGAACATGATGAAGGTTATGTTTGATGACGCTTTCAACAGGTGTGCGCTAAACACATTGGAGAGAAAAATGTTACGGTATGAGGTGAATAAGCATTAGCATTTTAGGTTGCCATTGGAAATATGCTGATCCACACTACAACATACTAAAATTTGTTAAACATTTTGATTAAACCATCAACTAGTGCTCTAAGCTCCTTAGATTGACACGCCACTAACGGAACACATAACTCACTAGTAACTATCCATCCAAATAGCCACATTTTTAACTGCATCCAGGACACGTCTTCATCTCCTGGTGTCAACATCATTGTGGAAGAGGCCCCAAGTTCGTAAGGCTTTCTTTCTATTGATTACAGAAAAAGGATTAAATCAACCATTCAATGGGTTATCTTCTCCCACCTGGACTCGTCTATAGTTTATTTCGGAAATAAGGCATAATGAAATTGCGGATACCCCCCTAATACCAATGATCGAGAGCTTCGAGGGTTATATTTTCATTCATTGAGATCTAATTTCACATTCTTATTATTAACGAAGTTACAGGGACTGCATTCTGATACCCAGATGCAGCTCCTGCCCGACCGTTGTAGTTAGATACAGTTTCTATACAAGTGAGAAAGAAGTTTGATTCCCTACCAGCGCTCTTCCCACCTTAAATGAAACTAGAATTATAACGGCTACTTTGAACACTGAACGCCCTCAAGATCGTTCTGAGACCCATGTAACAAACTGTTGCTAAAATTAAAGAAACTACGATCGTTCATACACATAGCTACGTAGGATACCTCACGGCATATTATTGCACTTGTTGGTAAAGTTACGTATACGAAACTCATACTGTAAATGTTATGTGAAGGTCAAACTATGAATCTGAGGCAACGTAGGATACCTCACGGCATATTATTGCACTTGTTGGTAAAGTTACGTATACGAAACTCATACTGAATCTGAGGCAACATGAGGGCTGACACAATGTCGTAACATAATGGACTTGTGATACACTTAAACAAGATCATTATACTGTGAATGTAAGGGACTACGCGTTTAGACAAAACCTTCGCTGTAACATCATTTTACTTTCCACTGCTAGTGAACTGCTTGGAGGCAAGAATATCTGTGGGACTACCTAATTACAGCTTCATAGTTATTGTCCAGGCGCGGGGCAGCATTCATAGTAGGATATTAAAACCACACCACCAGGCAGTAACTGTAATTTATTTATTACCTCTTGCGTCAATTAATAGTTAAACGTATGCCATTTAGTAACGTGTAAGTCATTGTACTTCGCGTGGATTACTTTTTGAATATGACTCCTGTCAAATGATGCCCCCTCCGCACAACACATTGGAAGCTTACCATAACTCGGCGTAACATATTTCCTGGGACATTGCCGACGGCAGTTCTGATGCGATCCTTCAACTCAGGAATGGTCGCCAGAATTGGCATGAATTTCTTGCGACAGACATTCCAAGGTAGGGTAATTTCCCGTTTTGGTGACGTTTCCTGGCCGCCTCGCTCACCTGACCTTTCATGTGCAGATTTTTCGTTTGGGACTTCCTGAAGAAAGAAGTGTTCCGAACGCGAATAATACAGGCTGCTAAAGTCTGAAACATGGTATACGAAGTAAAGGCTTAGATACTGATATCTATGATGGAAAGCCCTTTAGGGACCAGCAGTTATCAGTGTTGGTGGTTATAACGAAGTTCTTAAGTCACTGCCTATGAAGATGAACACCTCACTTCGCTTTCCGAAGTGCAGACCGCATCATTGTCCGTTCATTTCCTTACGCCTGTGGCCACAAACATAGTATCACACTGACCAATCGCATTAATGTGGCCACCTGCCAAAACGCTGAATAACCATCTTTCACAGCGAAGGCAGCCGCGAAACATGCAGGGAGACAGTCAGTGAGGTTCTGGAATACACCGACAGGAATGAGGAGCCACGCCAACTCCAATACCGTGGCCAGCTGCACGAACATGATAGTGGGTGTCCCATAGATTATACACTACTGGCCATTCAAATTGCTACACCAAGAAGAAATGCAGATGATAAACGGGTATTCAATGGACAAATATATTATACTAGAACTGACATGTGACTACATTTTCACGCAATTTGGGTGCATAGATCCTCAGAAATCAGTACCCAGAACAGCCACCTCTGGCCGTAGTAACGGCCTTGATAGGGCATTGAGTCAGAGCTTGGATGACGTGTACAGCTACAGCTGCCCATGCAGCTTCAGAACGATACCACAGTTCATCAAGAATAGTGACTGACGTATTGTGACGAGGTAGTTGCTCGGCCAACATTGACCAGACGTTTTCAGTTGGTGAGAGATCTAGAGACTGTGCTGGTCAGCGCAGCAGTCGAACATTTTCTGTATCCAGAAAGGCCCGTACAGGACCTGCAACATGCGGTCGTGCATTAACCTGCTGAAATGTAGGCTTTCGCAGGGATCGAATGGAGGGTAGAGCCACGGATCGTAACACATCTGAAATGTAACGTAAACTGTTCAAAGTGCTGTCAATGCGAACAAGAGGTGACCAAGACTTGTAACCAATAGCACCCCATACCATCACGCCGAGTGATACGCCAGTAGGGCGATGACGAATACACGCTTCCAATGTGCGTTCACCGCGATGACGCCAAACACGGATGCGACCATCATGATGCTGTAAACAGAACCTGGATTCATCCGAAAAAATGACGTTTTGCCACTCATGCACCCAGGTTCGTCGTTGAGTACACCATCGCAGGCGCTGCTGTCTTTGATGCAGCGTCAAGGGTAACCGCAGCCATGGTCTCCGAGCTGATAGTCCATGCTGCTGCAAACGTCGTCGAACTGTTCGTGCAGATTGTTGTTGTCTTGCAAATTTCCCCATCAATTGCCTCAGGGATCGAGACGCGGCTGCACGATCCGTTACAGCCATGCGGATAAGATGCCTGTCATCTCGACTGCTAGTAATACGAGGCCGTTGGGATCCAGCACGGCGTTCCGTATTACCCTCCTGAACCCACCGATTCCATATTCTGCTAAAAGTCATTGGATCTCGACCAACGCGAGCAGCAATGTGGCGATACGATAAACCGCAATCGCGATAGGCTACAATTCGACCTTTATTAAAGACGGAAACGTGATTGTACGCGTTTCTCCTCCTTTCAGTACGAGGTGCATTCACGTTCTTCGGCCTCCGATTTTTTTTCTCCGGACTGGAAAGAGATAGAAATATGCGCATTGTTTTAAAATGAGGCCGCGTTCATTGTCAATACGTCCCAGAGATGGCAGCACCGTACGGCAGATGGAATTTTACCGCCCGCGGCGAGAATGAGAACTGCTTTCCTTACTTGAACAGCGTGCAATCATTCGTTTTCTGAATTTGCGTGGTGTGAAACCAATTGAAATTCATCGACAGTTGAAGGAGACATGTGGTGATGGAGTTATGGATGTGTCGAAAGTGCGTTCGTGGGTGCGACAGTTTAATGAAGGCAAAACATCGTCTGACAACAAACCGAAACAACCGCGGGCTCGCACAATTCGGTCTGACTACATGATCGAGAAAGTGGAGAGAATTGTTTTGGGGGATCGCCGAATGACTGTTGAACAGATCGCCTCCAGAGTTGGCATTTCTGTGGGTTCTGTGCACACAATCCTGCATGACGACCTTAAAATGCGAAAAGTGTCATCCAGGTTGGTGCCACGAATGCTGACGGACGACCACATGGCTGCCCGTGTGGGATGTTGCCAAACAATGTTGACGCGCAACGACAGTATGAATGGGACTTTCTTTTCGTCGGTTGTGACAATGGATGAGACGTGGATGCCATTTTTCAATCCAGAAACAAAGCGCCAGTCAGCTCAATGGAAGCACACAGATTCACCGCCACCAAAAAAATTTCGGGTAACCGCCAGTGCTGAAAAAATGATGGTGTCCATGTTCTGGGACAGCGAGGGCGTAATCCTTACCCATTGCGTTCCAAAGGGCACTACGGCAACAGGTGGATCCTACGAAAATGTTTTGAAGAACAAATTCCTTCCTGCACTGCAACAAAAACGTCCGGGAAGGGCTGCGCGTGTGCTGTTTCACCAAGACAACGCACCCGCACATCGAGCTAACGTTACGCAACAGTTTCTTCGTGATAACAACTTTGAAGTGATTCCTCATGCTCCCTACTCACCTGACCTGGCTCCTAGTGACTTTTGGCTTTTTCGAACAATGAAAGACACTATCCGTGGCCGCACATTCACCAGCCGTGCTGCTATTGCCTCAGCGATTTGGTCAAAACAGACTCCTAAAGAAGCCTTCGCCGCTGCCATGGAATCATGGCGTCAGCATTGTCAAAAATGTTTACGTCTGCAGGGCGATTACGTCGAGAAGTAACGCCAGTTTCATCGATTTCGGGTGAGTAGTTAATTAGAAAAAAAGTCGGAGGCCTTAGAACTTGAATGCACCTCGTAGGTATCACAACAACGTTTCACCAGGTAAGGCAGGTCAACTGCTGTTTGTGTATGAGAAATTGATTGGAAACTTTTCTCATGTCAGCACGTTGTAGGTGTCGCCACTGGTGCCAACCTTGTGTGAATGCTCTCATAAGCTAATCATTTGCATATCACAACATCTTCTTCCTGTCGGTTAAATTTCACATCTGTAGCACGTCATCTTCGTGGTGTAGCAATTTTAATGGCTAGTAGTGAAGCATTATAACGGCTGCTTCTAACAATGAACCCCGTGCAGAACGTTCTGTGACCCACGCAACAAACTGTTACTAAAGTGAAAGAAACTACGCTCATTCAGACACATAGCTACGTAGGATACCTCACGGCATACTATTTCAGTTGTTGGTAAAGTTGCGTATACGAAACTCATAATGTACATGTTATGTGAAGGTCAAACTATGAATCTGAGGCAACATGAGGGCTGTCATAATGTCGTAACATAATGGACTTGTGATAAACTTAAAGGAGGGCATTATACCGTGAATGTAAGAGACTGCCGGTTTGGACAAAACCTTCGTTGTAACTTCATTTTACTTTCCAGTGCTAGTGAATTGCTTGGAGGAAAGAATGTCATTGGGACTACCTAATTACAGCTTCATAGCTATTGTATAAAATAAGTGTTCATGGTTATAATGAAAGTCTTAAATCACTGCCTACGAAGATGAACACCTTACTTCGCATTCCGAAGTGCAGACCGCATCCTCATGCGCTAATTTCCTGATGGCTGTGGCCACAAACATAGTATCACACTGACCGGTTGCATTAATGTGACCACCTTCCAAAAGCCTGAGTAACTATCTTTCACAGCGCGGCCTCCGCGAGACGTGCAGAGAGAGCGTCAGTGAGGTTCTGAATTACACAGACACGAATGTGGAGCCATGCCAACTCCAATACCGTGGACAACTGCATGAACATGATAGAAGGTGTCCCACAGATTATATATTGGGCTTAAATCCGGGGAGTTAGGTAGCTAGGGGTGTACTGTAAACTCGTCATGGTGCTCTTTGAACGACGCAAGTGCACTGCAAGCTGTGTGACACGTAGTGTTCTGCTGCTGGTAGATGCTATCGTGCCCAGGGAGAACAAACTGCATGCAGTGGCGCACATGTCCACAAGGGGAGATGCATATTTGTATTCATCCATTCCACCTTCCGGAATGACGATATCACATCTGCATCTACATCTACGTGATTACTCTACTATTCACAATAAAGAACCTGGCAGAGGGTTCAATGAACCACGTTCATGCTGTCTCTCTACCTTTCCACTTTCGAACGGCACGCGGGAAAAGCGAGCACTTAAATTTTTCTGTGCGAGCCCTGATTTCTCTTATTTTATCGTGATGATCACTTCTCCCTATGTAGGTGGGTGCCAACAGAATGTTTTCGCAATCGGAGGAGAAAACTGGTGATTGAAATTTCATGAGAAGATCCCGTCGCAACGAAACACGCCTTTCTTTTAATGATTGCCACTCCAATTCACGTATCGTGTCTGTGACACTATCTGCCCTATAATACAAAACGAGCTGCCGTTCTTTGTACTTTTTCGATGTCATCCGTCAGTTTCAACTGATGCGGATCCCACACCGCACAGCAATACTCCAGAATAGGGTGGACAAGCGTGGTGTAAGCAGTCTCTTTAGTAGACCTGTTGCACCTTCTAAGTGTTCTGCCAGTGAATCGCAGTCTTTGGTTTGCTCTACCCACAATATTATCTATGTGATCGTTCCAATTTAGGTTATTTGTAATTGTAATCCCTAAGTATTTAGTTGAATTTATAGCCTTCAGATTTTTGTGACTTATCGCGTAATCGAAATTTCACCCAGGGAATGCCACGAAAACACTTCGCAGACCATAATTGTCGCAGTGTGTTTGCTTTCAGTTTGTTTCAGCCTGTACAGGCCTACGGTCATTAGTCGGATGGAGCATAAAACGTGATTTATCTGAAAAGGCTACCAGTCTCCACTCAGAGGACATCGAGTTGGCGTGTAGATTCCAGCCTATGTCGTCGATGAACAGTAGTCAGCATGGTTGTAGCCCCTTGATCATCTGGGAAATCAGTTGCTCAATTGTTGTACGTCTATTCGACTGTACACATCTCCGAAGCCGTTGTTCACCCCTGCCATGTATGCCACGTAGCCTCGGTGCAGGTTTTGGATAACGCTGTTTCCGGAAATGTCGACGTGATGTTACACGCTAACCGTCTTTCCATATTTATTTTTGAAGTACAAAGTTTGCCACCTAACAGCCTAACCATTTTAACGTCGCTAAGAATACTGCGAAGGTGTAAGTGGAATATATACCACAGTCGTTTGTGTAAAAGGTGGTGTCGGCCTCCACTAACGGAACCCGTGGGTAGTTCGGCGGTCCCAAGGGTGACGCAGACCGAAGTCGAGCGGGGCCTCTGTGCACCGCGGCCTGACGTCATCGCTAAAGCAATCATAGCGGACGTCATATATAATTGCTCGACCGGCCGAGTTGACACGCGCCCTGGGAATACTCAGCTAGCGGCGTGTTCGGTTTCGCCGGCACGTGGGGTGAGGAAGTGGCCGTGGCTGGGGTGGGCGTGGGGGTGGGCAGAAACGCGATCCGCCGGATCGGCTCGGCCGCGCTGGGCTGCGCCACGCGTCGCTTGGATACGCATAACGCGCCAAATTACCCGTGCTGTGCCTTGGCAGGGCCGTGTTAAGCTCACCTGGATCAAAGGTAATGATAACGGCCCTCGCGCCTATCAACAGTCGCCCGACGTTTTAGTCGACATTCACGTACTGCCACGACGGATTCAATTTACTTCGCGTTCACAAAGCAATGAAATGGTCATGTGTGCTTCAAACAGCAATAACCGATTGAAAGTATCGGTAATTTAGTACAGTGAGCATGTAAAAGCCGGGTGGTGGCTATATTCCCGCCCCCTCAAAACGGATGGTGCACCCCTTTAACCGAGCAACGGTGTGTAGGTACTTCTGTTACGACAATTTTTTATAGTTAGGTGTTAGACGGCATGTAGCAATGCTTTATGGTGTCCGCCCCCGGTAGCTGAGTCGTCAGCGCGACAGAATGTCAATTCCAACGGCCCGGGTTCGATTCCCGGCCTCGGTCGGAGATTTTTTCCGTTCAGGGCCTCATCTTCATCATCTCATCCCCATCGATGCGCAAGTCGCCGAAGTAGCATCAAATCGAAAGTCCTGCACCCGGCGAACGGTCTACCTCACGGGAGGCCCTAGTCACACGACATTTGCATTTAATGCTTTATGGTTAGAGATAGCACCTACGAGACGTAAGTGCAGTGGTACGAGTGTGTTTTTGTAACTTAAGTTGTGTATAAGACTTCGTGAGATGCTGTTGAAACATGTTTGAGCATGCTGCACTTTGTGAAACAGAAACCCACCACTTTCGTCCCATAATACGAAAAAGTCATGATAGCCACATACGCAGTTTTGTGCGTGTTTTGCATAAGATATTATATTTCATAGTATGATTAATAGCAAATATTGTTACATGCGGATTGTTATGAGCCAGAAGGGAACAAATAGTTGTCATTAATCAGCTACTTGAAACTTCCTGGCAGATTAAAACCGTGTGCCGGACCGAGACTCGAACTCGAGACCTTTGCCTTTCGCGGGCAAGTGGTCTACCATCTGAGCTACCCCAGCACGACTCACGCCCCGTCCTCACAGCTTTACTTCTGCCAGTACCTCCTGTCCTACCTTCCAAACTTTACAGAAGCTCTGCTGCTAACCTTGCAGAACTAGCACTCCTGAAAGAAAGGATATAGCGGAGGCATGGCTCTGCACTTCCCCGCGAAAGGCAAAGGTCCCGAGTTCGAGTCTCGGTCCTTCACACAGTTTTAATCTGCCAGGAAGTTTCCTATCAGCGCACACTCTGCTGCAGAGTGAAAATCTCATTCTGTCAATCAGCTGCTTGATGAGGGACCAGTTAATTCCGATGATAAAGAGGATAATGTTATTGTCAAATCACGACACATCAACAGCGCAGGAAGGAGGTAAGTAATAGTTTTTATCTGGGAAAAAATGGAACGACTGAATGGAGAAAAGAACTTCCACTACCTAATATTAGAACAAGGTCGCACAATATTATCACCCATCTTTCAGGAACCGTTGGTGATGCCAAACGATGTGCTGTATCCTTAGAGTGATTCAGTCTCTTTATGGTTTCGGGTACTACAGTTATTCTATTTTTCAGATAAACGCATAGAAAATCAGAGAGAGAAACATTCACAAAAAAACATACTGAAAGTTATAACGAAGCACGAAATAATGACAGTGGGCATCTGTTTTAGCAGCGATTCAACTTCACTTGACTTCGTTCCATGTACATGAACAAGTCTAATTATTGTCTAATTATTCCACCGGCTAGTGCCGTAATTCAAGTGCATTTTCTCCTTCACATGAATTTTTCCCGAATTTAAGAACGAAAACTGGGATTCAGGGATTGATTGTTATAAGGTTGGTATTGCTCTGTCTCCAACAATAGATTCCGTTCTACCATAGCGTTATTGCGGCCTCACTCTGTGCTGCGTCAGGAGCAAGTTAAAAGTGAAATATTAAGCACATGTTAACTTGTTAATTATAAAAATTAATCCATTCCAACTTCGAGTGATTGAACAGAAACCATCTTTTTCTACTGTTTCAAAAACAGTCGCTGGTTGCAGAATGTTCTTTATTAATTTAAGAACGACGCGTTTCACCCGGATAGGCACTATCAGCTTATGTTAAAATATCATGAATTGTCTGCCAAAAAGCATCCGCGAAGAGGCATGATGCGCATAAAACCTTGTGTTTTAGTATGTTTCAGGCGGCGTCATGCTTCTTAACGGGTGCTTTGGCAGACAATTCCTGATCTTTTAACATAACATGGGCAGGCCCTATTCGGGCGAAACGCGTCGTTAATAAAGAACATTCTGAGACCTACAACTGTTTTTAAATAGTTGTTAATTATGGCTACAAGTTCATAAAAAAACTAAAGGTGAACTTAAATTTATTGATGAAGCAGAGAACGTTGGAAACCGTGCAGTGGGAAAAAAATACGATATGAGTGAGGTTTGCATTCGCGACTAATAAAGAAGAAAAAAAATAAAACGCGACTTCAACGGTAATCGCCGGGTATTTCGCGGGAAAAATGCAAAACGCATCTGTACCTCGAAAAAAGGTTCTGTGATTATGTAGATGAAAAGCGAAAAATATGGATGCGCGGTGACTACTGAAATGTTCCAACTCAAAGCACTGGCTTCAGTCACAGAACCGGGCATCACCGGATTCAAAGCTAACAAGATCCTTCAGTCGAAATGGATTAGGCTTCCGGAGGAAACCTACCAACATTAAATGGCTTCCAGGCGATTACGAGGTAAAATTAGTGGATTTTCATCGTTATGTTATGAATCTGCGCCACGAATATTCCTATATATTATCGGAAATTGGTAATGCGGAACAAACGCCAACGTAATAAGAGATGCGGCTCGACAACACAGTGAACAGGAAAGGGTAGTCAGCGTCGTGATACGAAATGATGGCAATGAGAAGCAAATGAGTACAGCGGATAGCGTGTAACTGTCGATGGGCGAATGATACCACATTACGTGATAAGGAAAAAGGAAAACTATTCAGAAAATATCAATGAAAGGTATATTATCCGAAAGGGTGGATGTATAGTAACATTGTGCTTGGCTAGGTGATGCATGATTGGCAACATTGTCCTGGTGCGTTACTGAATTAACAGAACATTTTGGTCCTGAACATCATCTGTAGACATACATCTGTGGAAGTGCAAGTTACAAAAAGGGGATCTGAGTTCGTCGTTATCCCTGGAGGCCTAACGTAAGTCCTGCAACCACTAGATGTGTATATAAATCGGCAATTCGAAGCTGCCCTTAAACAACAATATACGCAACGTATGATATCATAGATCGATACCACTCTCACTGTTGTAAATTATTTCGTCAGTTTATGGTACTAGAGAAGTGACATGATTTAAGTCAAGTAGTTTTGTTAAGAGTTGTTAATTTACTGTTCCAATAGCGGTCGCGAGGGGACCCAGCGGATCCAATGATGCGCGCTCACTGCTCCATCTCTTCAGTGGCTCCGACTACCAGCGCCCTCTTCCGCTGCGATATAGTGAGGTGTAGCGCCTTAAATGGTTTTTACAATGAAAGGAACACCCTTATCTGCTTACAGGCGTTGACATACGTCAACGCGAACAGATGAAAATGTGTGTCCCAACCGGGACTCGAACCCGGGATCTCGTGCTTACACGGCAGACGCTCTATCCATCTGAGCCACCGAGGACACAGAGGATAGCGCGACTGCAGGGATTTATCTCTGGCACGCCTCCCGCGAAACCCACATTCTCAACGTATTGTCCCGCACTACATTCGTAGTGCCCCCGCCCATTATACTCATTACTTGCGGCGCGTTGCCGATTGCCGTAGAGTTCGGGTACTGTTTGTGCATTCGCACAGAAGACGAAGATGGTCAAGTTGTCGGTGAGCCTTAACTATATATTTACTAAGATGGTATCTTGTCCGAAAGAACATATACCATCTTAGTATATATATATATAGCCTTAAATCGTGCCAATTGAAATCGTAACAGCAGTGAACAGATGTGCTGTATGAGTCACGCTTAGGATTGGTGGTGTCGTATGCCCGAGATTATATAGTTTCTATACGTTCTGGTAGGGGTCACTAGCTGACGGACACTGTTTGAGCTGCAGTCAAGATACTGTCATTTTTATTTGCAGTTATGTTTGTCTAATTTTCTAATTGTGTATTAAAATGTGCTTAGCAATGAGAGTGAATTAAGGTGTGAATGTGAAATAATGTTTTATGTAAAGTTTTTATATTGTACAGGGAATTAAATGGCCTCTTGAAGAATGTTCGAGAATAACGTGTGCGTTAGTAATTCGTACCAGGAAATTTGTTGTAAATTATTTCGTCAGTTTATGGTACTAGAGAAATGACATTATGATTTAAGTCAAGCAATTTTGTTAACAGATGTTTATTTACTATTCCGATTCATTGACAAATTGTGATTCGTTCTGGGTACATGCAGGGGATTGGGCGGGTTTAATGCTGCTTTCCGACTGACTGTGATGTTTCCCTGCCGATCAGAAATTAGCATGTTCGCGCGTATTTTATAAACTAGAAACTTCTTTTCTGTAGAGAGATGAGTCAGAGTCGGGGCTTGGATCCTATAGTGATCAGACCTATTGATAGGTGCTCTGATGAAAATTATTAATATTGTGATATTTTCGTTCTAAAATGTTTGAGAAGTGCCGTAACGTGTGGGAGAGAGTTCGATGCAACGCACGGTGTGAAATGCAGACATTGGTGACATTTTAAGTGACTTAATTCCGCATTGCGTGTTGCCTACTCGCGAAAGTGAACGTATTGTTACGTGAGACTGATTGTAGCAACACTTGAGCGGGCTATGCGAAAAGAAACAATCAGTTTGTAAACTTCCGGTGAAGGATAATTAATGATTACTATAGACTGGTTATGGCTATGAATTATGTGTGCGTGTGGACTTTCCAGACTTGGTACAACTTAGAATAAGGCTTGGTAGTAACCGGTGTATGCAAACTTACCGCAATAGAGTGATATTTTACGCACATAAATAGTTTCAATTAACTATTATTAACCTACTACCGACGAGACAAATTTTAGTGCGACTTCTGGTTACGATGTGTACTACTGTTTTTTCCATTGCTGTTTCCGGCGGTGAACTGCATTACAGTAACTTCAAATGGCTCAAACGGCTCTGAGCACTATGGGACTTAACTTCTGAGGTCATCAGTCCCCTATAACTTAGAACTACTTAAACCTAACTAACCTAAGGACATCACACACATCCATGCGCGAGGCAGGATTCGAACCTGCGACCGTAGTGGTCGCGCGGTTCCAGACTGTAGCGCCTAGAACCGCTCGGCCACTCCGGTCGGCACAGTAACTTCAGTCAGACATGAATGTGAGAAGAGATTCACCATAAGGTGAGTGGGACTTCATACGCAGCAGAACAGCACCTTGCCGCTGCAATAAGATGGTCGGTGACAGCTACACGGCTCAACCTGAGTCGTAGTCTTCAACAGTCTCCAGTCTTAGCCAGCATTCGACAGTTCACTCGTGCGTTAGCAGTGGGAGCATCGCTCCACGACGCTCTTCAGTTTGCTTCTTGTAATAGCTGAAGTTAAGCAAAACGTCTCTTTATTGTATTTGCGTGTTTGCTAGTCATTTCTGCCCCTGTCTAGCACCCCCATATTGACAGTCGCTGCACCATTATGTATCCCATTTCTCATTACTACTGTGTACAAAATAGTATGCGACATAATGGGTGGCCGATTTGTGAGTGGTTGAAATTCTTCAGAAAAAGTGGTACAGAAATTCACTGGACGGAATCAAGATCTAAGCTCTATGGGAAGATGGCGACGACGACTAAAATTCTTTCGCTAGTGATGACGATGAAAGCAATGACGATTAGAATCCCTACGCTATAATTTTTTTTGTAAATAAAACCCAAATTAAAAGCAGTATTTCTTTTTCTCCTCCACCCGCCAGGGTAGCCGAGAGCGCTAACGTGCTGCTTCCTGGACTCGGGTAGGCGCGCCGGTCCCGGATCGAATCCGCCCGGCGGATTGACGACGAGAGCCGGTGTGCCGGCCAACCTGGATGTGGTTTTTAGGCGGTTTTCCACATCCCGATAGGTGATTACCGGGCTGGTCCCCACGTTCCGCATCAGTTACACAGCTTTCAGACATCTGAACACATTCACACTATTTCATGGATTCCACTGGACGCAGACAGTTGGGGTACACTAATTCCGTCCTGGGGGTTACGGGGTGGCGGCAGGAACGGCATCTAACCACCCCTTAAACTTAACATGCCAAATCCGATTAACCATGGCCGATACTGCATAACAGCGGGGTCGGCCGGGTGGCCGAGCGGTTCTAGGCGCTTCAGTCTGGAACCACGCGACTGCTACGGTCGCAGGTTCGAATCCTGCCTCGGGCATGGATGTGCGTGATGTCCTTAGGTTAGTTAGGTTTAAGTAGTTTTAAGTTTTAGGGGAATGATGACCTCGAAAGTTAAGTCCCATAGTGCTCAGAACCATTTGAACCATTTGAACCGTAACCGCGGGACAATGCGCAAGTGATCGAATTGCTTTTTCTCCTCCCTCATAATTAGGGTGTGCGGAGCATTCGGTGGCGTCTATTATTCGCATATATACTGTAACACTCCGCATACAGCACGGCCAGTAGCGCAGACAGTCGAGCTGCTTACACAGTGGAGAGCTGACACAGCTCGGTGACTCAGACGCCACACGAAGCCCGCTGTGTCTGCGGTGCGGATCGAGGCCAGCCAGCAGCGTTTTCTGCTTCTACAGCCGGCCGCGGCGTTCCCGGTGGCGCGGCGACGGCGTTGCTCGGTTTCGAAGTCTGGGCCGACGATGAAGAGCAGGGGTGGGCGGCTGGGGCGGTGTTGATGCCTGGGATGGGCAGACAGGCTGCGGTCGCTCGTTCCTGACCCAGTGGCGGCAGAGTTCACAGCGAAGACTCCAGGCTGACACACGGCAGGCGCCCGTGTGGCCTTACCGTGCCGTTCGTGACGTACTCGGCTGATCCAGTGACCAAAGGTGATTCTAGACGCAATTCGTCTAACGACATAGGAGCTCATCATGCTGTTCAAGGACCAGCAACTTTGTCTCGCTGTTGCCTCGTCTGACTTCAAGTTCTTCTATAGTTTTGTCCCGTTACATTGTAATCTATTGCTGCGCATACGGTGTGCTGGCAAGCGTACGACTAAATTTTTGTTAGTTCTCGGAGATACAGGATGCGAAATTTAGTATTCACATCAGGAGCATCTAGCAGAATCAATTCCTGTAACCAGGCGAGGCATTGAATCTTGAATGACAGGTACGGTCCTGTGATTCCACGCTCCTTAATGCTACCAGTAGTAGTGGTCAGAGAGTGCTGATGAGCAAGTCTCACGCCAGTCGATAACTAGACATTTTCTGTCTGAAATGTGGAAAAAGAGCTGGTCACCACAGTCGAACGCTCTTTCTATTGAGGTAGATTAGAAAATCATGGGCACCATGCGGTCTTGTGTTATCTTGTTGAATGATAACTTCGCGAACACCTCGAAGATAAGTTACAGGAGAAAAGTAACACTTGCTGTCAAACTACCAGCTGTGATTAACAGAGGACGTGTTATGTACCCAGTGTCACCCCATAACATAACGCGTGCTGCTGAGCGTGTATGAAAATGACCTATGTAATTTGTCAACGTCCAGTCTCCTTGGAGCCTCCACGCACCGATACGCCTATCGTGATGCTATTTTCCGAACCAGCACTCATCTCAAAAAACGTTATGGTACCACCATTTTCTTAGGCTTAGTCATTAGGCGCAGCGTTGTCGGTCTGCCTCTCTGCTTCCGTGTCAGAGGACGCTGCAACGTTGCCATGCCGGTAGACCTTCGTGTTCCATACGTCGTCGATCTCTTCGTTACGGATATGTAGCTTCTTGCAAACAAGCTCATTTACGGACACAAGAAATACGACATGAATTCGTACGGTTCTGTCACATTAATGTGACCACCGTCTATGTTAGGTGTCATGATGCAGTAACCACTCACAGACTGCAGGTAGCAGCACTACCAATGGAGGGTGTATAATGCATGTCTGGAGGACACGGAAAACAGTCCAGTCGTTGTCACACCGCAGAAATAGAGCGATTTGTCAGACGCCCACAAAGGCATGATTATTTGCTTTCAGGACAGGGGTGGGGACATTTCCGAAACAGCTAAGTTTGTACAGCGTGTGCCGCCGTTTTTAATGTACACCGTGAATGACAAAATGGCACTATCCAAAACCTGCGCCGCAGCACTACGGGCTGTAGACGACAGAGGTGAACAACGGTGGCACAGATGTGTACGGGAGAATACACGTGCATTTGTTGAATAACTGGCGAGCAGATGAACGAGGGACTACCGACAGCTTCTCCTCAACGACCGTTCACAAACGTTGTTGCGTATGGGACTCCGCAGCAGACTCCTGGTTCATGCACCCATGTTGATTGCTGTTCATTGACGACAAAGGGTGGAATTTGCATACCATTTCCGAAACTGGACGTCCACCGAGTGGGGACAGGTGGCCTTTTCAGATGAATCATATTTTATGCTCCATTGGATACTTGGCCGTTGGCATATACGGGGTGAAAGCAAACAGTCCACCGCTGAGCAGAAACCGTTATGGCCTGGGGAATATTTTCGTGGCATTGCCTGGCTGATCTCGCCATTCTGAAAGACACAACAGATGCAATTATGCATACATTCTCGGGACCCTGTCCACCCCTACATGCATTTTGGTTTTTCCTCAGCACAACACTATCTACCAGCACGACAATGCAACGTGTCACACAACTCGCAAAGTACGTGCTTGGTTCGAAGAAACCAGAATGAATTTACGTATACCCTTGGCCACCTAAGTCATCAGATTCTAACCGAATCGTGAGACTGTCGGAGCACTTCCATAGATCCTCAACCAAGAAGCTAGCGTTGCTGGCCACGGCGTTGGAATCAGCGGGTATCCACATTCCTGTCGGTACTTCCAGAACCTCGTTGATTCCCGTCCTACACGACTCGCAGCCGTCAGCGCTGCAAACGGTGGCTGTTCAGGCTTTTGACAGTTGGTCGTATTGATCAGACTGGACAATGTATGATCCTCGGCCGAGGTAACAATGTGAGTGCCCTCTCGGGCGAAATTTGCGTGGGCTATTGAAATCCTGCCAAACGTTGAGGATGGACTCCTGAATCGATATATTGCTTATTGGTTCGATAGTTGTGAGATCCTGACTAACGCGAGAAGTAATATTGAGGAACGATAGACAACAGTATGGACAGGCCACAATGCTGCTACTGCACGTCACGTGTTGGTAGACGTTTTGCCTTCATAAATGTGGCATAATCCGACTTCTCACAAACATTCATTCGACGATCTGATGAGAAACTCGCTGCGTAATGTTTCCTTATAAACAGAACGTAGATGACGTTTACAATCACCAGTTCTGTGCGGTTGCTCTGACATGCTGCTCATTTGGATATCTTAGCATCTCTTAAAGCATGTCGCGTTTTATTGCGATAGTATTAAGAAATAGCAACTGACCTCACGGCTGGGATGTGTGGGATCATGGAGGAACAAATATTTTATAAAATGTAGAAAAGAATGTCCGTTTGTTTGTTTATAATTCATACAAATATTCAGTTTATTTCCGATCTTGATGAAATTTTGCGCACTTTACCTTCAAAAGTAGACGAACATCACTGTCTAAATAAGATTTCGTAATCTGACTTGAAACATGTATGTGTGTGACGTGTAAATGAGAAAGATTGTTACCATAAATCTCTAAAAGTTCTTGTCTGATATACTTCAGATTTCTGCGCGGTTCCCTAATGAAGATTTAGTTTATCTTTAGTTTTCTTTATTGAATTTCGATTCCCCCACAGAGGGAGGGGGGAGGGGGGGGGGGCTGGCAACAGCGTAATATGCCGCTCTGCAGCCTACAGAAGAGTTAAAAAACATAATGAGTAGACAACAACAATAAAAACAGGCGATAAACCGGTGACTGTTTAAGGCTGTAACATGGCGAAGAGTTGCGGAAGATGAAAGACAAAAACAAAAAATACCATAGGATTGGTGATACTGATTAAAACAGATAGTAATTAGACATGTACAATTAAAAAAGCATAGCGTCTGCTTTCTGCTCGCAAGAGTTAAAAAAAAAACACACCTAACGACAGCATGGTGTCTGTGCACAACACTTAAAAAAGGGGGACGCACAACACTAAACACTCACTGAAACACTGCACTATAGAGCAGACACGACTGAAAATGGGGAAGGGGAGGGAGGATGCGGACAGATGAAGGAGATAAAGAGGGGAGGAGAGAAAAACAAAAGGGTGGAGCCGATGAAGGGAGAGGACACATAAAAAGGGGCGGGCAGGACGGACGCGAGAAGCAGTTGGGAAGGCAGAGGAGCGGAAAGGGCTAGGGGGACAGAATGGTGTCAAAGGGAGGGTAGACGGGAAAAACAGGATAGAGGGAGCCCAGAAAAAGGACAGTGGATCAGAGGGAGAGAGGGCATCAACTGGGAGGGGGAGTTGACGTAAGCCACCTTGGGAAAGGAGATGGTGTAGACGTGAAGGATAGGGGGACACAATGGTGAAGGCATGGCAGCAGGCATAGATTGGAGAGGAGAGGAGCAACCAGTGGATGGGACGAATCAAGTCTGCAGGAGGTGGACTCAGATATGTTCGAGGAAAAGGAGCAGATGGAGAAAGGAATCAGGTCATAGGAGGCATATACAGAAGGTCTGGTGAAGAACATGGGGCTCGAAGATTTGGAGGGACTTATAGAATTTGGGGGTGGGCAGATATCCAGGCGGGACTGGCATAACAGAGGATGGGATGGATCAAGGATTTGTAGGCGTGGTGGATGGGGTCAGTCCCCATGTCCTGCCTGAGAGGAGTTTAAGGAGACGTGGTTGTGAGCTTTGGATCGGATAGAGCAGAGATGAGGGATCCAGGTGAGGTGACGGTCAATAGTGACTCCAAGGTAGGTGGGGGGGGGGGGGGGGGGGGAGAGGCGGACAGGACAGGCGCAGATGGTAAGAAAAAAGTCAAGAAGCCGGAAGGAGCAAGTGGTATGACCTACGATAATTGCCTGGGTCTTGGAAGGATTCATTTTTAGGAGCCACTGGTTTTATGTGGAAATAAGGTCAAGGTGATTCTGGAAAAGGCGTTGGGACCGTTGAAGGATAGGAGTGAGGGTAAGGAAGGCGGTTTCATCGGCATACTGCAGGAGGTGGACTGTAGAGGGGGTGGGGGTATATCTGCTGTGTACAGGAGGAAGAGGAGAGAGGAGAGAACAGAGCCCTGGGGCACACCTGTGGAGGGTTAGGAAGATTTGGGTGGACGAAGGATATATATTTCTTAATATACACAATACATAAAAAGATATACAAAATATGTTAAGGAGAAACGTTGTTACCAAACATCTTGAAAAGCACTTGACCGATATCCTTCAAAGTTTTTGGCTCATCTTCCTTCAAGTTTCTGCATTCACATGAAACGATAAAGGACATTAATGAGAATTGAAAGCGTAACAAACGAGACATGTCATGGTAAAGTGACTGCAGTCCCTGTCGACAGAATAAATTACAGCGGCATTACCCGTCTTGAAGATAGCTACATCAGGTGTCACTAGATCGATAGACGAGGGAAAGTTTGAGAATTTTACGGAAACATCATTGCAAACTCTTATTTCGTGATTAACTGCCATTGCTACGTACAACATAAACCGTATAACATATTTTAGTCCGCGTTTCAGAGTTGTTTTTATTATTCAAATACTCAGCGCCGTTTAAACGCTAAGGCAGGTCCTGAATATAGTACCAGCAACAGTCATCAGATAGCGGGCCGATCAAAAGATTGGATAGAAACCGAGGTTTCCCGATCTGTGACGTAAACTGTTCGAACAGTTCGACTCGCGCTCAAGCACACAGCTATTTGAAACAGTGAAAACTGAGCTAAAAAAATAGAAGACGAATTCTCCAGAAACACAATGAGATTTCCTTCAGTTTTAAGCGTTTGCTGTTTCCCATGCGGCTTACATTAGGTATGAGAATCAACAAGCCACAGGGCCAATCACTTTGTCTGGCAGATATTAAGCAAGCGGACACTGCAGTTATTATTTGATAAAAAGTACTTGACAAAATTTTCATGTTTGAAACTTCCAAGGAGCAATCTTGTTTTTTCCTCTTTTCATCGTTTTCCTGCTTAAATTAATTTGAAATTACATATTTCCTTAAGATTATGAATAAATTAAATCTTAAGGAACACATTGTAGCGAAATGTAGGAAGATCAGCCCTTGCTGCAGGGAGTGGCAGTTGACCCGCGAACTGAACAGACGTAACATACTACGAATACATAGAAGAAAAGACCATTTACTGTATTACTAGCTGACGAACCTGCATTGCCCGGTTATTCATTTTGCCACTTGTCAAATACAAACGAAAACAAAGAAGGAACTGGGTTTATAGTGTAATATCAAAAAACTTTTATTTCTATGCATTCGTGAAAACACCTTCAAATTATGAGGCAGTCGTACAAACAAATATATATATACTGTACAAATGTATAAGTACAGTATCTCGGACATTTTCTGTATGCTGGAGGCAGCTGCTTCGCGTGTGTACAATGCCTCTTCATAGCTCTACAGGTATTTTTTCGCCTACAGCAGTTCGAGCTTCGCAGTTGAAAGCTTTCAAATGCGCTGCCAGCTGTCAGGGATTTCCTTAGGTTGACTCCGCTGTAAGAGTGTCTTGGAAGTAAAGAATGAATTCATTAGAACTTCATGCACGATGCGGCATTTTTTCACGCAACTCAGTGTTTATGATGTCACATATCTTGAACTGAACTGTGTGTTTCACAGTGATATATTTGCGTAAGTACATCAGTGGCACACGTGGATACTGTCTGCGAAATATGTTGCAAAGTGAATTAGTAGCAAAGAACTAAAATATTTAAACTAAATGCGGCCGTTTCTGACGCATCTAATTGTTTATGACGTCATATCTCCTGAACTATGTGTGGTACCACGACATAATTTTGTAGGTGCATTTAGCGGTATATTTGGATACTGCCTACGAAATTAATTTCCAATAGAGTTAGTAGCATGTAAATAATAAGTTTGAATTTTATGCAGGATCGGCAGTTTGTCATAAATCTCTTTGTTTATAACGTCATATCTCCTGTAAGTAGGTGGTTCTTACCCCACAGCAATTGTTGACTGACAGTAAGAAATATCGGCGTCAAGTCTAGAAGGAGACGTGGAACATACACACATGCAAGCATACATGCACTATGTGATCAAAAGTATCCGGACACCTGGCTGTAAATGTCTTACAAGTTCGTGGTGCCGTCCATCGGTAATGCTGGAATTCAGTATGATGCTGCCCCACCCTTAACCTTGATGATAGCTTCCACTCTCGAAGGCATACATCCAGTCAGGTGCTGGAAGGTTTCTTGGGGAATGGCAGCCCATTCTTCATGGAGTGCTGCACTGAGGAGAGGTATCGATGTCGGTCGGTGAGGCCTGGCACGAAATCGGCGTTCCAAACCATCACAAAAGTGTCCTATGGATTCACGTCAGGATTGTGGGCAGGCCAGTCCATTACAGGGATGTTATTGTTGTGTAACCACTCCGCTACAGGCGTGCATTATGAGCAGGTGCTCGATCGTCTTGAAAGACGCAATCGCCATCCCCGAATTGATCTTCACCTGTGGGAAGCAAGAAGGTGCTTAAAACATTAATGTAGGACTATGCTGTGATAGAACAACGCAAAACAACAAGGGGTGCAACCCCCTCCATGAAAAACACGACCACACCATAACACCACCGCCTCCGAATTTTTCTCTTGGCACTACACACGCTGGCAGATTACGTTCACCAGCCATTCGCCATACCTACACCCTACCATCGGATCGCCACATTGTGTACCGTGATTCGTTGCTCCACACAACGTTTTTCCACTGTTCAGTCGTCCAATGTTTACACTCCTTGCACCAAGCTAGACGTCGTTTGCCATTTGCCGGCGTGATGTGTGGATTATGAGCAGCCGCTCGACCATGATATCCAAGTTTTCTCACCTCTCGCCTAACTGTCATGGTACTTCCAATGGATCCTGATGCAGTTTGGAATTCCTGAGTGATGGTCTGGATAGATGTTTGCCTGTTGCTCATTACGACCCTCGTCAACTGTCGGCGGTCTCCGTCAGTTAACAGACGAGGTCGGCCTGTACGCTTCTGCGCTGTGCGTGTCCCTTCATGTTTCCACTTCAGTGTCACACCGAAAATAGTAGACCTAGGGATGTTAGGAGTATGGAAATCTCGCTTACAGACCTATGATACAAGTGACAATCACCTGACCATCTTCGAAGTTCGTGCGTTCCGCGGAGCGCCCCATTCTGCTCTCTCACGATGTCTAGTGACTACAGAGGTTGCTGATTTGGAGTACCTGGCAGTAGGTGGCAGCACAATGCACCTAACAAGAGAAACGTATGTTTTTGGGGGTGTCCGGATACTTTTTATCACATAGTGTACATCCGTATTTAAAACATGGTTAGATTTCACGATTACAGAGCAATCAGCAGTTACTTCAATATATGTTGGAGTATGCGTACGGAGAGATTTGAAATAGAAAGACGACAAACAATTAATCGCAGATAAGGCAGATGCCAGACTAAGAAGAAGATTGGAAAAATCCACAGGAAACAAAGTCCTTCAATAAAAGAAGGAGGTAGCTCACAAAGCAGTCCTATGATCAATATCCGAATATTGTTCATAACTCTTGAACCCTTTACCACATAGGTTTGATAGAGAAAGTAGGGAAGAAGAGCAGCACGTTTCGTTGCAGGTTCTTTTAGCAAGCGCGAAAGCGTCATACATATGTCCATTCAACTCCACTGGCAGACGCTGGAAGAGAGGCGGTCTGCACCACTGCATGGTCCACTACTAAAATTCCGAGAAGGTATTCCGAGAAGAGTCGGCCAATATATCGCTTTCTACTACGTACATCTCGCGAAAAGACCATGAAGATAAAATTAGAGAAATCCGAACCCACACGAAGTGTTACCAGCACTCCTTCTGCCCACGAACCATACGCGATTAAAACAGAAAAATGGGGAACTTATAATGGTATACAAATAGCTCTCCTCCACATGCCGTAAGGTGGTTTGCGGAGTACAAATTTAGATCGATATGTAGATGTACTAATATCGTATTACCAGATCTATGTTTTATTGTGTTCGAAAATATACGTCGATATGATTTATCATATAATATTCACTTGATAAATTAGACCACGTCTTGCATTAGATCTGCTCCAGTCATGAAACTAAATTTAAATTTGTGTCTCATATTATCTTTCATGAGGCTCTAACAATAATGCCTCATGACAGCTATTTTTTGAGAAAAGACAATGAAATACCCGAAGTGTGAACATTTTTTCAAACCTTCAGAGAAACTCGAAACATGGAGTCTCTTACAGCACTATGTCAACTTTGTTTAGGTATCACTCCCTGAGTCTCTAAACGTAGCTCCATTTCTCTCAGCATTATCACTACTTTCTTTTCACTACATTTGCTATCGTTACCAACAACCTGCACGACAAGCCAAGGTCTTCGGTGCCCGTCAAACACAAACGTTTCGTCGCAAATCAGAAAACAGATAACGTTTATTGGCTAAAGCTTTCCTTTATGTCCTCTGCACTGAAGCATAAAAAACCTCTTGTCATATAAATTAACTAAAACATGATCACATTGAGTTCAGCTTTTCGAATCAAGGTTTCTTGTATTATTCACAAGTGTCCAGAAGTTAAGCATACTCACGAAGGATAACATTTTACCGTCGCAGGATGTGGGAAGAATTACTAAACAAGCTACAGCTTAATCACAAAACGTTTGGCATACAACAGTGCCCGAAACATAATATTAGAGAAATCTGTAAAATCACTTCCGCAACAAAAGAACCTGTTAACAGGGTAACTCTAACAGTCTCACATGCTGCACAGCGACCTTGCATGCTGTCTAGGAAGTGGTTCAATAGCTCACTCAGCAGTCAGTCCCATTCCTCAGCAAAAGCAGGACGAAGGTGTGGAAGTGTACTTGGTGGAGGCTGACGGGATGCAGTTCTCCTCCCTAATGTTCCCTGGGTATGTCCTGTAGGATTCATATCCGCGCATCTCTCTGGCCAGTCCATACGACGGATATCTCGACCTTCAGGAAATTCATTCACCGGAGGAGCTCGATGGGGACGTGCGTTATTGTCCATAACGAGAAGTAGAACATGTGGTAGCAGTACCTCATCTTTGCACAATATTCCTCCAACCATCAACGGAGATGTGCAGCTCTGTACAGCCATTCAAATGATGCCACCTCACACCTGAGGCCACCAACAGCAAACCGGTCTCTTACCACGATATTCCTGGGTTATATCGGCTCCCATGTCCTCTCCGGGATAATTTGTGACGAGAACCATTTAGCAAACTGCACGAGGATTCATCTGTGAACAGCACATTTCTCCATTCATTCATGATCAAGTTTTTATGTTACCATTTCCACAGCACGCAGGTCGTCTCTGTGCTGGAGTGAAAGGGATTCACAGGCCCAGACGTCTGCCAAACAACCCTGCTGTACTGAGCCTACGGTACGCAATTTGGCGGGAAACAGCAACTCCTAAGGCAGCTGCAATCTCTGCAGCCATTCCTCCCGCAGGCGCACTCCGATTTCGTCGGGTAGTTGCAGGCAGATATCCGTCACATTGTGGGAAGGCGAACATCTCCTATTTCTCTAAATCGTCGTCGCCAAAACCTCGAAATGGCGCTTTATGGCACGTCCAAGATTGCTGTATCTGGCCTGCATCCACGCGGCCGAGTATTCTGTCCTGCAAAAGGTGTGTTTGTGAAATTACGTTGTCAACTTCACCAACAGAGTACACTTTTCTCACCGTGAACGGAAAACAAGATTGAGACATGAGTGATCATGAACGGACAAAGGAAGTGAGACATGGGTGGTCTCGTGCAATGTTTGTGTTTACCTTTCGTTTTCGCCGCTGTTAACAGCACAGAGCAGGCTATTCGTTTCCTACGCAGGGCGAAAAAGTAGGGTTCGTATGTAAATATTTACGATGAGCTAGGTGAATGCTCATCCCTTCAAATCAGTCGGAAGACTGATGACTCAAAGAAAAATGGTTACACCAAACAGAAAGAATCCAAGATTAGAGAAGACCATCTTGATCTCTTCGCCTCATATAAGTTTTTGGTTGTACAACATCGTTCCATGTTCGCGCAAGGAGCTAATTCATGACAAAGAGGATACAAAAGATCCACGTTTATTTCTCCGCAAGAGCAATCATACCCAACGGGCAGCAGACTACAACAGTAGATACTATGAAATGATGTGAAGTGTGTCGATTACTTGGCATCATCGTTAGGGAAGGTGAATGGAAGACACTGATTTGTTGGAAGGATTCTGGGAAAATGCACTGCACGTGTGAAGGAAAGTGCTAGTGCGACCAATTCAAAAGTACTGTTTCTGTTTTTGATGCCGCTATCAAGTATTCATGGCAATACACGTCGAATGAATCAGAGAAGCGCTGGTAGTATTGTAACAAATCGGTGTAACGATATAATCCATACGAAAGTGTAACAGAATTTCCCGTGGAAGTTAAACGGGAATCCGTGGTAGAAAGTTCTCGGCATACCTTGTTGGATAACTCTGAAGAATAGTCGATCAAGATTGTGCGACCATTACGATTCCACTGTGGCTTACGTTCTGTAGGGATCATGAGCATAACGTAGGATGGATCAGGCTCAGACAGGAACACAGACAATTTTTTCCCAGCTAAATATGCTAATGGAATGCAGCATAACGTAGCTGTTTTTGGTCCGAAGTGTCCTCCACCATGCAGAGTACAGTGAACTGCGGCGCCTATTCGAACATACAGCTGGCACCAGGCTTCGAAAGAATAAAATCCCTGTCCCAAATAAAATGCTCAGATAATAGTTCCTCTAGGTTATCCTGTGGCAAAGCAAGTACTTATCAGCATGTCTAGCGTAGCGAGGGAGATACTGATTTTTCTCCGTTGCTCAGCAAGGTCAAGAGGGCAACGACGACTGCATACTGTGAACGGAGTCAACCATGAGACTGCGTAATAATCTTAAGTAAAATTAAATGTCTAAACTGTTGCAACATTGGCCAGACTAAGTAAAACGAAGCCAGTGTCAAAGGTTTGGTGTCAGCATGATCCGATAACTACGAGGCCTGTTCAGAAAGTAAGCTCCGATTGATTGCCAAATTGAAACCACAGTGAACATCAGAAATGTTTTACTTGTAACAATTAGCTACACCTTTCAGCTACTTCTCTACGTAGTCGCCGTTCTGACTTAGACGTTTGTCATAGCGTTGTACCAACTTTTCAATAGCCTCATCATAGAAGGCAGCCGCCAGTGCTTTCCGCCAATTCTCCACGCTGGCCTACACCTCGTTGTCTGTGTCAAAATGTTGTCTTCAAAGACAGCGGTTCATGTGACCAGAGATGAAACTCAGGGGGAGACAATTGCGGACTGTATTGTGGGTAATCTAACATTTCCATTTGAAAACGATGCAGGAGCATCTTCATTGCCCCTGCAGAATGCGGCTGAGAATTGTCTTGAAAAAGAAACAGCACGACAGTTATGTAATGTTAGCTGCATAGCTTCAGGCGAAATTTCTCACCAGGCCCTCGTACTTGGCGGCAGACACTATTTTCTAGACATCTTTACGCACTCAGTGCGAGCTCAGAAATGAGAAGAGCGACGTGATGCTAACTGGGGTTATACTAGAGACACTACCCAACACATCTGTGCAAAGCTTTATCGGATTTTCATAGTGGTTTCCATTTCGCGACCGATCTGAGCTTACTTTCTGAACGCCCCTCATAGTTTATTATGAAAACCCAGTTTTTAAGATATTTAAAAAACGCGTAATATTAAACCTGGAAGGTTGTATTTTTGGAATTACCTTCAGTTGGTTATTGAAATATTCAACAGAAGTTTTCATGAAGCTACCGGTTCTAGTTTTTTAATTATTCCACTTTTTTCGAAATCCCAGTTTGTAATATTAAAGTTAGTTGCCATTAGGTTCAGTTTATCATGAAGACTTACGCAGAAATTTTCATGAAGCTACCTCTATTAGTTTCTGAATTATTAAGCAAATACAAATTCTTAATTTACCTTAGTAAATAAGGTACAAAATTGAATGTCAGCGCTGTATTTCATGTTGTTGTTGTTGTGGTCTTCAGTCCTGAGACTGGTTTGATGCAGCTCTCCATGCTACTCTATCCTGTGCAAGCTTCTTCATCTCCCAGTACCTACTGCAACCTACATCCTTCTGAATCTGCTTAGTGTATTCATCTCTTGGTCTCCCTCTACGAATTTTACCCTCCACGCTGCCCTCCAATGCTAAATTTGTGATCCCTTGATGCCTCAAAACATGTCCTACCAACCGATCTCTTCTTCTAGTCAAGTTGTGCCACAAACTTCTCTTCTCCCCAATCCTATTCAATACCTCCTCATTAGTTACGTGATCTACCCACCTTATCTTCAGCATTCTTCTGTAGCACCACATTTCGAAAGCTTCTATTCTCTTCTTGTCCAAACTGGTTATCGTCCATGTTTCACTTCCATACATGGCTACACTCCATACAAATACTTTCAGAAACGACTTCCTGACCCTTAAATCTATACTCGATGTTAACAAATTTCTCTTCTTCAGAAACGATTTCCTTGCCATTGCCAGTCTACATTTTATATCCTCTCTACTTCGACCATCATCAGTTATTTTACTCCCTAAATAGCAAAACTCCTTTACTACTTTAAGTGTCTCATTTCCTAATCTAATTCCCTCAGCATCACCCGATTTAATTTGACTACATTCCATTATCCTCGTTTTGCTTTTGTTGATGTTCATCTTATATCCTCCTTTCAAGACACTGTCCATTCCGTTCAACTGCTCTTCCAAGTCCTTTGCTGTCTCTGACAGAATTACAATGTCATCGGCGAACCTCAAAGTTTTTACTTCTTCTCCATGAATTTTAATACCTACTCCGAATTTTTCTTTTGTTTCCTTTACTGCTTGCTCAATATACAGATTGAATAACATCGGGGAGAGGCTACAACCCTGTCTTACTCCCTTCCCAATCACTGCTTCCCTTTCATGTCCCTCGACTCTTATAACTGCCATCTGGTTTCTGTACAAATTGTAAATAGCCTTTCGCTCCCTGTATTTTACCCCTGCCATCTTCAGAATTTGAAAGAGAGTATTCCAGTTAACGTTGTCAAAAGCTTTCTCTAAGTCTACAAATGCTAGAAACGTAGGTTTGCCTTTTCTTAATCTTTCTTCTAAGATAAGTCGTAAGGTCAGTATTGCCTCACGTGTTCCAACATTTCCACGGAATCCAAACTGATCTTCCCCGAGGTCCGCTTCTACCAGTTTTTCCATTCGTCTGTAAAGAATTCGCGTTAGTATTTTGCAGCTGTGGCTTATTAAACTGATAGCTCGGTAATTTTCACATCTGTCAACACCTGCTTTCTTTGGTATTCGAATTATTATATTCTTCTTGAAGTCTGTGGGTATTTCGCCTGTCTCATACATCTTGTTCACCAGATGGTAGAGTTTTGTCATGACTGGCTCTCCCAAGGCCATCAGTAGTTCTAATGGAATGTTGTCTACTCCCGGGGCCTTTTTCGACTCAGGTTTTTCAGTGCTCTGTCAAACTCTTCACGCAGTATCTTATCTCCCATTTCATCTTCATCTACATCCTCTTCCATTTCCATAATACTGTCCTCAAGTACATCGCCCTTGTATAAACCCTCTATATACTCCTTCCACCTTTCTGCCTTCCCTTCTTTGCTCAGAACTGGGTTGCCATCTGAGCTCTTGATATTCATACAAGTGGTTCTCTTCTCTCCAAAGGTCTCTTTAATTTTCCTGTAGGCAGTATCTATCTTACCCCTAGTGAGACAAGCCTCTACATACTTACAGTTGTCCTCTAGCCATCCCTGCTTAGCCATTTTGCACTTCCTGTCGATCTCATTTTTGAGACGTTTGTATTCCCTTTTGCCTGCTTCATTTACTGCATTTTTATATTTTCTCCTTTCATCAATTAAATTCAATATTTCTTCTGTTACCCAAGGATTTCTATTAGCCCTCGTCTTTTTACCTACTTGATCCTCTGCTGCCTTCACTACTTCATCCCTCAGAGCTACCCATTCTTCTTCTACTGTATTTCTTTCCCCCATTCCTGTCAATTGTTCCCTTATGCTCTCCCTGAAACTCTCTACAACCTCTGGTTCTTTCAGTTTATCCAGGTCCCATCTCCTTAAATTCCCACCTTTTTGCAGTTTCTTCAGTTTCAATCTGCAGTTCATAACCAAAAGATTGTGGTCAGAATCCACATCTGCCCCTGGAAATGTCTTACAATTTAAAACCTGGTTCCTAAATCTCTGTCTTACCATTATATAATCTATCTGATACCTATTAGTATCTCCAGGATTCTTCCAGGTATACAACCTTCTTTTATGATTCTTGAACCAAGTGTTAGCTATGATTAAGTTATGCTCTGTGCAAAATTCTACAAGGCGGCTTCCTCTTTCATTTCTTCCCCCCAATCCATATTCACCTACTATGTTTCCTTCTCTCCCTTTTCCTACTGACGAATTCCAGTCACCCATGACTATTAAATTTTCGTCTCCCTTCACTACCTGAATAATTTCTTTTATCTCGTCATACATTTCATCAATTTCTTCATCATCTGCAGAGCTAGTTGGCATATAAACTTGTACTACTGTAGTAGGCATGGGCTTTGTGTCTATCTTGGCCACAATAATGCGTTCACTATGCTGTTTGTAGTAGCTAACCCGCACTCCTATTTTTTTTATTCATTATTAAACCTACTCCTGCATTACCCCTATTTGATTTTGTATTTATAACCCTGTAATCACCTGACCAAAAGTCTTGTTCCTCCTGCCACCGAACTTCACTAATTCCCACTATATCTAACTTTAACCTATCCATTTCCCTTTTTAAATTTTCTAACCTACCTGCCCGATTAAGGGATCTGACATTCCACGCTCCGATCCGTAGAATGCCAGTTTTCTTTCTCCTGATAACGACGTCCTCTTGAGTAGTCCCCGCCCGGAGATCCGAATGGGGGACTATTTTACCTCCGGAATATTTTACCCAAGAGGACGCCATCATCATTTAATCATACAGTAAAGCTGCATGTCCTCGGGAAAAATTACGGCTGTAGTTTCCCCTTGCTTTCAGCCGTTCGCAGTACCAGCACAGCAAGGCCGTTTTGGTTAATGTTACAAGGCCAGATCAGTCAATCATCCAGACTGTTGCCCCTGCAACTACTGAAAAGGCTGCTGCCCCCTCTTCAGGAACCACATGTTTGTCTGGCCTCTCAACAGATACCCCTCCGTTGTGGTTGCACCTACGGTACGGCCATCTGTATCGCTGAGGCACGCAAGCCTCCCCACCAACGGCAAGGTCCATGGTTCATGGGGGGGTATTTCATGTAAGTAACAATAAAATGTACCAATTTGACATTTTTATTCAATAAAGGTACAGAAATTGTAAAGGGTTCAGAGGCAACTATTTACCCTCAGTTTCGTTTGATAAATTCTGAAGGTTAAAGTTTAAATATTAGTGGTCTATAAATTTTACACATAATGTATAAAGTATGGATTTACCTAGATAAAAATTGGGATCGTAGCAGCTATTCAAATATCAACGTTACAGATACTTTTATAGACAAAAAGGGTTCCAGTTGAGCGCTGCTGCCGACGATCGAAGCAAGTTTTCAGCGAGTGTTTCCTTCGCCGTTCGCTCCGCGAGTATATACACAAATCAAAAAAAGTTTTGCAACACCCCGGTTTCCAGAACTCCTGAAGATACACGTTGACTGTGACTATTGTATCACAGACACAGTACCTTTGACTGTTCAGAGATGTCACTAAACCCGCCCAAAGATGTAAACAACCATGCATGAGCAGCTCCTATTAGACGGAGGGGGTCCGACAGCCAATCAGTTCCAGTCATTCCACGGGGAAGGAGGTACACGGCTCGTGTTGCCTGTATGTCAACCATGCCTAGACGGTCAATACCTCGGTTCGTTCCCGTCCGCATTGTTACTTTGTGCCAGCAAGGGCTCTCAACAAGTCAAGTGTCCAGGCGTATCGGAGTGAACCAAAGCGATGATGTTCGGACATGGAGGATATACAGAGAGACAGGAACTGTCGATGCCATGCCTCGCTCAGGCCGCCCAAGGGAGAATACTGCAGTGGATGACCGCTACCTGCGGATTATGGCTCGGAGGAACCCTGACCGCAAGCCACCATATGGAATAATGCTTTTCGTACAGCCACAGGACGTCATGTTACGACTCAAACTGTGCGCAATAGGCTGTATGATGCGCAACTTCACTCCCGACGTCCATGGCGAGGTGCATATTTGCAACCACAACAGCATGCAGCGCGGTACAGATGGGCCCAGCAAAATGCCGAATGGACCGCTTAGGATTGGCAACACGAACTCTTCACTGATGAGTGTCGCGTATGCCTTCAACCAGACAATCGTCGGAGATGTCTTTGGAGGCAACCTGGTCAGGCTGAACGCATCAGTCACACTGTCCAGCAAGTGCAGCAAGGTGGAGCTTCCATGCTGTTTTGGGGTGACATTATGTGGGGCCGACGTACGCCGATGGTGGTCATGGAAGGCGCCGTGAAGACTGTACGATACGTGAATGCCATCCTCCGATCGATAGTGCAACCATATCGGCAGCATATTGGGGAGCCATTCGTCTCCATGGACGACAATTCGCGCCCCCATCGTGTAGATATTGTGAATGACGTCTTTCATGACAACGACATCGCTCGACTAGAATGGCCAGCATGTTCTCCAGACATGAACCCTATCGAACATTCCTGGGATAGCCTGAAATGGGCTGTTTATGGACGACGTGACCCACCGACAACTCTAAGTGATCTTCGCTGAATCGCTGTCGAGCAGTGGGTCAATCTGGACCAACAGTGCCTTGATGAACTTGTGGATAGTATGCCACGACGAATATAGGCACGAATCAATGCAAGAGAACGTGCTACTGGGTGTTAGAGGTACCGGTGTGTACAGCGATCTGGACTGCCAACTCTGAAGGTCTCGCTGTATGGTGGTACGTGTGGAAATGATGTTTATGTTGACCTCTATTCCAATTTTCTGGGCAGGATAGGGAACTCTCAGAACCGAGGTGATGCAAAAATTTTTTCATGTGTGTAAATATCAGTATGTCTGCATCTGAATAGTTATTCGATCGTCATCATTCACACTGGACGTGTTACACTCAGCTACAGAACGTGCCGTAATTCTGCCCGTATCCAAATGGTTCAAATAGCCCTGAGCACTATGGGACTCAACATCTTAGGTCATAAGTCCACTAGAACTTAGAACTACTTAAACCTAACTAACCTAAGGACATCACACACACCCATGCCCGAGGCAGGATTCGAACCTGCGACCGTAGCGGTCCCGCGGTTCCGGACTGCAGCGCCAGAACCGCACGGCCACAGCGGCCGGCTGCCCGTATCCGTGTCCGTTAGCCTGGGATAGCGTTACTGATGACTGACACCACTTTCACAGTGAAATGAATACCCTTAGCTGCTTACAAGCGTTGATATAAGTTGACAATGTGTGCCCCGACCGGGATACATGGCAGACGCTCTATCCATCTGAGCCACCGAGGACACAGAGGATAGTGCGACTGCAGGGGCTTATTTCTGGCACGCCTCACGTGATACCCAAATTCCCAACTTATTGTCTCGCACTATATTCATAGTGCCCCTACCCATTATACTCATCACTCGCGGCGTGTTGCCGATTCCTGTAAGAGTTCGGGCACTGTTTGTGCATCCGAAAGAACAGATACCATCGTCATATATGACGTTACTTTTTTGCGATCGGATGATAAATCGCGTATATTTTGTGAAATTGTGTGAAAGTGAACTTACTTGGAATAATAATTTAAGTGGAAAGGACGTGTTTTATTTCCGACATTCTATTTCGTGTGTCACCCACTAAATTAAGGAAAACCTCACGGGAAGTTTCTTAGATCATCTTCCACCTTTACGACGATCAGGAGGAACGAAGACAGGAAATCGTCTCTGAGATGTGTCAAGTGCTGAGCACAGTAGGATGAACTTTAATGATTTTCAAAAGTTTTATCTTTAAGTGTGAACATTTTTCAAAATATACTGTTCAGCTAAATGACAGCAGACTTTTATTTATCCTCATGATTCCTGACACCTCCTGATTATTCTTATAGCATTTTATTTCGGATACGGCGAGCTGAATTGTAGACTTGTGGACTGAAGATTGTAGAACAGCATGCTCTCTGTTGCTTTATGGCTGATCACACAAATACTTTTCAGGCGCTTGTAAACGGCTGTGGTTTCCAAAAATCGCACAAGACTACCAAACATTTCGACTTATAAATCTGTAGTTAACAAGTCAATTATTTTTACCCGCCGCCCCATGCAATCCTGAACAGACCTGCTAAAGATATGGATTTTTTACAAGACGACGGAAGAATAGGCCCATTTTTGTTTCTCAGTGCTCCATACATTTTCAGCATACGCAAGCAGTCACGTAATCAGGAGAGAACAACGTCAGTAAAATAAATCGACTATTACCATCTACACAATTTCAGTCATCGAGTCTCGTTGCTGGATAATGCGTTAAAATTACTGATTTTGTAAGAAATGTCGAAGGTGTTAATACTGATGTATGTTGAAATTTCTAAAGCATACAAAATGAAGAACGGTTCCTACACTCCTCATACTCAGTATCGATTTAAACATATGTAGATGATCACATGGCGAGCAGATCTTATTGCTGTACAGAGTGCGAGAGGTCTACGGTGGATACGAGAGGCAGGTAGTCTTTCCTTGGTGGGGAGAGATTATTCGGTGGTCGGCGCAGGCACGGGGTAGTTTCGCGAAGAAGAGAATCAACGTCGGGCGGGCAGTGCTATAAAGAACGTTTACGATTTTCGTGCCGAAACAGCTCGTAATCCAGTCGTCTCCACTAATGAAAGATGCGCTACTGGAACAGTATCCCAGCGTGAGATAGCGCCGTGTAACAATTAATCGGAGTGTCTTTATATCTCGAAATTAAACTCATAAACTCATCCGTTTATTGGCGACATAAATTCTTTTTTTATTAACGCGCTTCCTTTCCTCAAGGGTGAAGTGCAGAGAACAGGCTGCTGCAACCCGTACCACAACACTGCTTTTTCGTTCGTTGAAATACACGCTCGCCACTTCTTGTTGAGAGCAAGATGGCAATATCAGAAGGTTAATAACCGTTGGCAGGAGAGTAAATAATTTTTTTTTAAATATTTTGCATGGCTGCAGTTCATATTTTACTTTGGCTTCAGTTTACGTGGGTGTTATCAAAATTAATGCGTCCAAATTCTTTTTTGTGAAAACTCTAAAACCTTCATCGAAATGGATGCTCCCATCCAGCTGCTATAAGGTAATGTGTTTTTTAATGTTCTACACTATGGGCCTGTTTAGACTTATTGCCATTATCAAGTGACCTGCGAAATAACATTTGTAAGATTATATGTGCATAAACTGTGGCTGTTTTACGTTTACATTTACACTGGTACTTACGTCTAGTTGGAAGTGACGACCACATTGCTTCTATAGCAGTCTTTCTTTTATGTCTCCTTAAGTATAATAGTTCTAGTAGTTACGTAAAGCAAAAATAAGTTTTTGTCAGATATTTTGGCAGTTGAGTTTTGACAGTTCTTCACTAAGATTTTATATGTTTACGAAGCATATACACCTTAGCAGAGATGATGTTACCTATGTAAACATAAAACAGCCAAACTTTATGTACATATAATGTTACTACGTTATTTCGCAGGTCATTTGATAATAGCAACAAGTCGAAACAGGCCTCTCATGTAAAATACACTAATGTCCAAAATTAAAGAAACAAACGGAAATTTTGCAAGGCTGCGTTTATTTTGCCACAAAACAGAATGAACAGGTGACAGTAAAGTAGAAACAATGTAAAGAATACGGAAATTGAATAACTGCAACATGCATGTCTTTTTTTTCAACTTAACCGATTTGCACTCACATTCAGACAACTGGTTAATACACTACTGGCCATTAAAATTGCTACACCACGAAGATGACGTGCTACAGACGCGAAATTTAACCGACAGGAAGAAGACGCTGTGGAACGCAAATGACTAGCTTTTCAGAGCATTCACACAAAGTTGGCGCCGGTGGCGACACCTACAACGTGCCGACATGAGGAAAGTTTCCAACCGGTTTCTCATACACAAACAGCAGTTGACCGGCGTTGTCTGGTGAAACGTTCTTGTGATGCCTCGTGTAAGGTGGAGAAATGCGTACACATCACGTTTCCAACTTTGATAAAGGTCGGGTTGCAGCCTATCGCGATTGCGGTTTATCGTCTCGCGTTGGTCAAGATCCAACGACAGTTAGCAGAATATGGAATCGGTTGGTTCAGAAGGGTTATACGGGACGCCGCGCTGGATCCCAACGGCCTCGTATCACTAGCAGTCGAGATGACAGACATCTTATCCGCATGGCTGTAACACATCGTGCAGCCACGTCTCGATCCCTGAGTCAACAAATGGGGACGTTTGCAAGACAACAACCATCTGCACGAACAGTTCGACGACGTTTGCAGCAGCATGGACTATCAGCTCGGAGACCATGGCTGCGGTTACCCTTGACGCTGCATCACAGACAGGAGCGCCTGCGATGGTCTACTCAACGACGAACCTGGGTGCACGAATGGCAAAACGTCATTTTTTCGGAAGAATCCAGGTTCTTTTTACACCATCATGATGATCGCATCCGTGTTTGGCGACATCGCGGTGTACGCACATTGGAAGCGTGTATTCGTCATCGCCATACTGGCGTATCACCCGGCGTGATGGTATGGGGTGCCATTGGTTACACGTCTCGGTCACCTCTTGTTCGCATTGACGGCACTTTGAACAGTGGACGTTACATTTCAGATGTGTTACGACTCGTGGCTCTACCCTTTATTCGATCCCTGCGAAACCCTACATTTCAGCAGGATAATGCACGACCGCATGTTGCAGGACATGTACGGGCCTTTCTGGATACAGAAAATGTTCGACAGCTGCCATGGCCAGCACATTCTCCAGATATCTCACCAACTGAAAACGTCTGGTCAATGATGGCCGAGCAACTGGCTCGTCACAATACGCCAGTCACTACTTTTGATGAACTGTGGTATCGTGCTGAAGCTGCATGGGCAGCTGTACCCGTACACGCCATCCAAGCTCTGTTTGACTCAATGCCCAGGCGTATCAAGGCCGTTACTACGCCCAGAAGTGGTTGTTATGGGTACTGATTTCTCAGGATCTATGCACCCAAATTGCGTGAAAATGTAATCACATGTCAATTCTAGTATAATATGTTTGTCCAATGAATACCCGTTTATCATTTGCATTTCTTCTTGGTGTAGCAATTTTAATGGCATGTAGTGTATGCTCAGTATGGGGTGTGACCACTTCTCTCAGCAATACAGGCCATACAACGACATGGCATGCTGTGGTTGATGTCATCAATCTCATGTTGTGGCAATAACGCCCATTCTTCCGACAGAGCTGATTGTAAGTCTTGGAGAGTGGTTGGCGCATGCTGACGTGATGCAACCCGTCTCCCTACTGCATCCCAGACATGCTCTGCGGCATTCAAATCGGGAGAAGGAGCAGGCCAACCAATGAGTGCAATATACTCCGTTTCCAAGAAAACAACTAATACCCGTGCTCTATGAGGTCGAACATTATCGTCCATCAGTACGAAGTCTGGCCGCACAGCATCTTGCAACAATGACACCTGAGGTCCCTAAAAGTAACCGATTCATAGTTTCATCAAGAGGTGATCGACTGGCCAACACCATCCCTGCCAGCGCCATTATGAATTCTCCTCGATATCGATCTCTTTCCACAATGTTTGGATCCCAAAATGGTGTTCCACATTCCCAGCAGATGCGAATCCGTCAAGAATCACTCTCCAGACCAAACTGGAACTCATCTGTGAAAAGAACGTTGATCCATTGTTCGACTGTCCAAGGGGCATGTTGACGACTCCACTCTATAGGTCCCTTCTGTGAAGACGTTTCCGGGGTACACATGCGGCAGGTCTCCGACAATAAAGGCCTCTCTTCCGAACCCTTCTGTACAGCTCTTGTCTTTTTTACAAGCATCCAGTGCATGCTGCGACGTCAGTTGCCAGTTGCTGTGGAGTACTAATACTAAGGCGGTACCGTCGTGCCCTCACAGCCAAATAACTGTCCTCTCTTTCTGATGTCATTCCAGTTCGGTCCTTCCCTGGTCTTCGGGATACAGTTTTGGTCTCTATAAACAGTCGCCACGTCCGAAAAACAACAGAACGATTCACTTTAAGCCATAGAGCCACATCAGTTTGGGACTGTCCTGAATCCCTTCTTCGTATGGCACTCCACCACAGAGAGTCTGATAGGCGTGTTCTCTGTGCCATATTGCACTGTCTGTGACTGTGTACACAGCGATTATGGGGACTGCCCTGCGAACACTACCTCGTTTGATAGGTGCCCTGTCATCGATGGCGTGGTTGTTCGTTGACTGGACGCCACCTCCCGTGCAGAACACGATCATAAAGACGTCTGTTGACAGTTCCTCTCCAGGATGACTATGTTGAGAAATAAATATGTGGAATTAATATATATGTGGAATTATATCGCGAATTACACTCAGGACGTGGAGTAGCTGTTTGTTGCTTTAATTTTAGACACCACTGTATTAAAAATCTTATTACCTTACTGCAGCTGGTTTGGAACATTCACTTCCATAATGTCTTATACCGACGTATACTATGCCGCGGGCCCAGCATAACGTGAAAAAAATCTTTTTAAATAAAACAAATCTTATTAACATTCTACATCTTCATTCTTCATGTCTACACGTTTGTAGACCTCTGCCGCTAGAGGGCTAGCAATAGAATTGTGTTACATGGCAGTGTGTAACGCAGTTACGTCAGTGCATGAGAAACGGCATGGTTCAAATGGCTCTGAGCACTATGGGACTCAACTGCTGCGGTCATAAGTCCCCTAGAACATAGAACTACTTAAACCCAACTAACCTAAGGACAGCACACAACACCCAGCCATCACGAGGCGGAGAAAATCCCTGACCCCGCCGGGAATCGAACCCGGGAACCCGGGCGTGGGAAGCGAGAACGCTACCGCACGACCACGAGATGCTGGCGAAACGGCATGCTGTAATAGAGTTTCAAATATGAAGATTTCGCCCACACGTGAAGCACCCTCATATTCAACATGACAACGCCATACAAGCGCTGCGATGTCTATAACAACCCGAGACCTTGGGTTCATTGTCATCGGACATCCTCCATACAGTCCCGACTTGGCCCCATCTGCTTTCCATCTGTTTCCAATACTTAAAGTACACCCTCTAGAACTTCACTTTGATAGTGATTAAGCGGTGCAAGCAGGGATGATGTTGTGGCTCTGTCAACAAAATCAGACATTGTACAGTGACAGTATCAACAAACTTGTGTCTCGTTGGGAGAAATGGTTCGTCGTCAGGGTGACTATGTTGAGAAATAAATATGTGGGCATGAAGAATAAAGATGTAGAATGAGTTTCGACCTAAGAACTTCGGAGGCATTACTTTTCAGCACACCCTCGATCAGACGTTTCTCAGTGCTTGCGGTTTTTTCGCTACGATTTGGCTCAAATGGCTCTGAACACTATGGGACTTAACATCTGAGGTCATCAGTCCTCTAGAACGTAGAACTACTTAAACCTAACTAACCTAAGGACATCACACACATCCATGCCCGAGGCAGGATTCGAACCTGCGACTGTAGCGGTCGCGCGGTTCCAGACTGAGGCGCCTAGAACCTCTTGGCCACATTGGCCGGCTCGCTACGATTTCAGAGACATATTTCTCGAATCGCAGCTTAGAACATAGGCGAATCCTCTACCCTTAACGATGATTCTCAGAGTATTGTACAGATATAATAGGGTGTAGTTATTGAAATCCATTGTCACCTCGACTGATGACCTCAGCAGTTAAGTCCCATAGTGCTCAGAGCCATTGTCACCTCTGATACGATAAGTTTATATTACGATCATTCCATAATGGCCTAGCGTTTGAATTTTGATATCGGGAATGTCACTTTCGTCAATTTTAAATTTCGTTACTGCACAGATACTCACATCTACTTAATTAGAAGGCAAATGACGCAACAACAGTCCTTAACAGCATTTACGTAAGGGGGGGGGGTGGAGGGGGTTGGAAAGGGGGCAAATGCCGTCATAATTACAAAATGAATGGTCATTCTGAAGAGGAGTGTGCGCTGATATGAAGCCTCCCGGCTGCGAGTCCCAGTAAGACACTCAGTTTTAATTCTCCAGGAAATTTCAGGATATCAGGTTTTTGATTGCGGCTTCACGTTTTCGCGAGAAATCATTTACCTCTTGTTTATGACGTGCCCGTGGGATCAGCAGTTTCCTAAACCGTTAATCACCGACTCTCCAATACTATACTTACCCTTCAACTGTTAACGTCTATGGATGCAGTTAAACAGAAGTGAGGTGACGCTAGAATTTTTTCATTTCTTGATGCCTGAAAATTAACACCATGTTACATTTGGAGCACAGTATGATTTCAAAGGGTTGCGGAGTGGCTGACTTTAAGACAACAGACACGTATTATATTGCACTTTCAGACCGTGTGTAACCGCATTTTCATTTAAGGATCTTTCTTCTTTCCGCCGCCCTCTTCTCTTTCTGGCTGACCAACACCTTCTAGAAACTAATTTCTATTATCTGCACTGCTCTTTTCCCACAGGTGTCTCCTCTATTACGCACAGAAGGATTTAATGCAGCCACGATATGAGTTTAAGATAAACGAACCGTTCCACAAAATTGTCACGACTACTTCACATTACGGAACATACGGCCAACAATGGGTGTGAATTTAAATAAGGACTTCTTGTGTAGCCTGTTCAGAGATGATGGAAAAGGCACAAAGAAGTATAGCACGGG
Organism: Schistocerca nitens; assembly: GCF_023898315.1. NCBI lineage: Eukaryota > Metazoa > Arthropoda > Insecta > Orthoptera > Acrididae > Schistocerca > Schistocerca nitens. The sequence continues at coordinate 276,102,471 of NC_064618.1, read as the reverse complement.
GAACTTTGATTCCGAAATAATTGAGTCGATAGTTATAAGTGTTGGTAGGCTGTCAATGCCTACCTTTTTTACATAATTTTATTTATCTGCAGTGTTGGCTCAGATTGCTACATTCACAGGTGTTGTTCAAAGTAGCGTGTCCGATTTTATGTGCAGAGCTGACGTCATTGTATAAAGTTCTGTCGTATCCATTAGAACAACCTTGACGTTATTATAAAGAGGTCACAGACAGTTATTATTCTTCTAAGGTTAGGTAACAGTCTGGCACACAAAGCTTCGGAACATTTGTCCATAAGAAGAGACCAAAGGGTTCCAGATCAGGTAAACGACACAGCACCAAAATTGAACCTCCTCTAGCAATCCATCATTCGTGTGAAGACTGACATACGTGTTCACGAACATGGAGAACCGTAATCCGGAAACGACAGAGACGGATTTGAGCGAAAATGGGATAATTTAAAAAATTTCCGTTAATCACCTGACGATGATAAAAAGCGGGAAGCAAGCTGGTGATCAATCACATACGAAAGACGTACATATATTGGAAGGCGGGATACCTTCCTGATCCATCATTGGCTATGCCCGTCTACAACTTCACTGTAACTAATTGTTGACAGCTCTTCACGACTGTAGTGCGGATATTCTAAATGACAGCGTTATGCCGCTACATGTTATGCATAGTAAGGTTCGACGCAGTCGTTTCTGGATCAGGGTTCCTAATCTCAAAATAATACATTTGCCCTTCTCCACCATTCCTCACTGTTTACGTCATCATCACAGAGACTCCTTGTTTGTCAATGCATACTGTTTCAATGACTGGGGAACTTTACGAGCTGAATTTGAAACTAAGCACAGTTTGTATATTACTAAATAGTGCACTCTTAAGAGACTGTTGTCTAGCTGGTAGAGGGATTCCGACTCTGGAGGTCGCGGGTGGGAGCGGTGAATTTTCCCCTTTCCAATCACTTCTGCTGATTGCTCAGCAGCTACGGTATGTTTCAGACGCTTTCAGTGTATTTATTTTCAGTAACGAAAATAATGAGTGAGGAAGAGTCTGAAACGGTCATGTGCGTCGATAATTATGAGTATTTAAGCTACCAATCTAGGCGTTATTTTTAAAGCTCTGTTTTGACGTATGTGGATGGCACCGCTTACCCGATAGCAAGTGAGGCGATGGCATAACGTTCAAATGCTGTTGTTACGCTGTATAATTATAAGCCTGTAGTAATATGGAAAAAGCTATAGTAAAGCTTGGCTTCATGCAGAGTTGCAGCCCTTCCACCTGCCGCGGCGTAGGAGAGGAAGGCTGGCGGGTCTCTCGTCCCCGCCCATTTTTGTCCTCCAGAAAAATCACCGATACTCACTTAACAGCAGTCTCACTAAACCTGGGGCCGTCCTGGACGCAATGGAAGGAGGAAGAGTCCTTGATGTCAGCCGGCATTGAACTCTGGTCCTCAAGGCCCGAGCCGTGTGCTCTGCCAACTAAACCACCACGGCCACGTGGAAAATACTACGAAACTAAATTACAAATGAAATTTTATTCTGTATACAACAATACGTACTTGAATAGACAACTCTCCATCTTAACTGTCCAAGAGAGGCGCTCGCAATGTGATCTGCGACAGATATGCGTCTGTCGCTATAGCCGAATCTGGAACCGCGCAACCGCTACGGTCGCAGGTTTGATTCCTGCCTCGGGCATGGATGTGTGTGATGTCCTTAGGTTAGTTAGGTTTAAGTAGTTCTAAGTTCTAGGGTACTGATGACCTCAGATGGTAAGTCCCATAGTGCTCAGAGCCATTTGAAACATTTTTGATAGATCTGCGTATAGAAGTTAGTAAAGCCTATAATTTAGTTTCCTGATATTCTGCTGCCTTTCTTTCTTTTTGTACAGATCATCTGACAATGATATGATAATCACTCGAAATCACAAATGATACTGTTCGTGGACACGAGGCTGAAATATATAACTTGGTAATTTGTTGTAAATCAGGTTTACGTGAAGAGTCACGCATGATATGCAACGCCCCCACATTGGCCACAAGGCTGATAAGGAGTTCTTGTGGTAGGATTTTCCGTTCCCCCACCAGCACGGTTGATAGGAACTTAAGTCAGGGTTATGGGAAGATCAGTCCATTCGCCAAATAGCCTCTGGTTCCAATAGCTCTGTCACCTTCACTGTTCGATGCATTTGCACATTGCTATCAATAAGAATGAAGTCACTGCCGAATGCAGCACTAAAAGAACAACTTGCGGAAAGACTACAGTGTCACAGGAACGTTTAACGGTTATTACAGGGTGTTCCAAAATTTGGAGGTCAGTATTCTACTGCTACTTATGCCTTCCGTAATGTCTGGACCACCAAAACGATGATGTTCCACAGTGTTACTGAATGCATTGCATGCCCTCATAAGACGATAATTGGGAACACATAATGCACCCTGTAGCAATGTCGAATAGGATCGATTTGGAGGTCCAGGTATTATGACGTGGCGATGATGAAGGCGATAATGATGGTGATTTATGCCTAAGGGCGCTGAACAGTAAGGTCATCAGCTCTCTTCCACTAATGATATACCTACCAGCATGAGGAAAACCTATGGTAAAAGGTCAATAAAACGGAAAAGTAAGTTCCATTCACCCAGCAATAGTTGCAAGACAACTCCAATAAGGTGAAATCGCTCTAAGCACTATGGGACTTAACATCTGAGGTCATCAGTCTCCTAGAACGTAGAACTACTTAAACCTGACTAACCTAAGGACATCACACACATCCATGCCCGAGGCAGGATGCGAACCAGCGACCGTAGTGTTCGTGCGGTTCCAGAATGAAGCGCCTAGAACTGCTCGGCCACAGCGGCCGGCCCCAATGTGGTGAGCTTAAGAAAAGCCCGCAATAAAATCCCAATGAGACCCAGCAGAATAACTAGATGAAATCGTGGATAAAATACCTATAAAGACAGTTTAAAAAAAGGGACTGACAACTGCGGCTGGACGACTACTTACAGATAATGAATGACCCAGCCACTCTGTGACTCATTAATTTTTCACACCCAAAATTTTCGGAAGAAATTCAGACGCCATACAAAATTTTAAAACGTGAACAACACTCGCCTCATGATCACTTAAAATAGAGGGCAGATCCTGTGGGAAAACCAGAGCAACTCTCAGGTCGACACACAAAATTCTCTCAATGTTGATAGCTGTGTCTCGCATCTCTGACATACTAGGGCCTCCTCCCGCCGTAAGAGGAAGCCATGTGTCAATGGCAATGTCCCACTCAAAGCCGTGCAAGGACTACTTCTCCAGAAGGTCGCGGGAGGAAGGAGGTAAACCATGGTCACCCTGAATGTTTTATAGAACGTGGTTTACTATTTCTCAGTTCCAGCCACTGAGCCTCCCACTATCACTTGTCCTTCCCGCCGGCCGCAGTGCCCAAGCGGTTCTAGGGGCTTCATTCCGGAACCGCGCTGTTGCTACGGTCACAGGTTTGAATCCTGCCTCAGGCATGGATGTGTGTGATGTCCTTAGGTTAGTTAGGTTTAGGTAGTTCTAAGTTATAGGGGACTGATGACCTCAGACGTTAAGTCCCATAGTGCTCAGAGCCACTTGAACCATGCCCTTCCCGGTCACAAACGAAGTGGACGAAGGGAGCAGCCTCCTTGGCAGCCGCATCCGCGAGTTCGTTTCCCCGAATCCCTTTGTGCCCTGGAACCCAGCAGAGAATGATTTCCTTGTCTTGTCTCTGTAAGAGAACGAATTTTTGCACCCCCCTATCTGCTGGGTACATCTGTCCAACAGCTAGCAGAGCACTTCGAGAATCTGAGCAAATGAGGAATTTCTTGTCATGGTCATCTCATCTGCTCCAGTGCCCCCAGGATGTCCGCCCCTGGTATGAGAGTTGTCAGTGCGACGGAATGTCATGCCTAACGGCCCGGGTTCGCTTCCCGCCTGGGTCGGAGATTTTCTCCGCTTAGGGAGTCGGTGTTGTGTTGTCCTTACCATCATCATTTCATCCCCATCGACACGCAAGTCGCCGAAGTGGCGTCAACTCGAAAGACTTGCACCAGGCGAACGGTCTACCCGATGGGAGGCCCTAGCCACACGGCATTTCCATTTCCCTTAGGACAGCAAAGAGTTCCGCGTAGTAAATTGAAAACTGCTCTGGGAGCCCTATCCTGAGAACTTCAGGGAACACGGCTGGATGTTGTGGGGTGGCATAATGTTGCACTGAAAACCGTGCACTCAGCGGTACACGTTAGCTTGACAATGTACTAATTTCCCATGTCCGTCTTTTCAGGGCTGCATTCTTATGGACGACAATGTGCGACCGCATCAAAAATGGTTCAAATGGCTCTGAGCACTATGGGACTTAACTGCAGTGGTCATCAGTCCCCTAGAACTTAGAACTACTTAAACCTAACTAACCTAAGGACATCACACACATCCATGCCCAAGGCAGGATTCGAACCTGCGACCGTAGCAGTCACGCGGCTCCAGACTGTAGCGCCAAGAACCGCTCGGCCACTCCGGCCGGCACGACCGCATCGAACAGCGCAGGTGAAGTTCTTCGAACGACAGGATAGCCGTCTAATGCACTAGCCTGCCCTTTCACCCGACTTAAATCCCATCGAGTAGGTACGTTTGGGAGACGTACTGCACATGTACACACGTACCAAAGGCCGTTTCCACAACTGTCAACCGCACTGGTTTAGGAATGAAAGGCCCTACAACATGATCTCCTTACCAACCTTGTGAGCAGCTTGGTGGTATTCTGCATAGCACGCACTGGCGTTCACGGTGATCACATACACTATTACCAGCCATGTTCCGGAGTTTTAACGTCCAGGGGACCAACATGAATCACGGTGACTTCAGCGCAATTATTGTATCATTTCTGTTTGTCTTACTGCGTATTCATTTCAGTAGCGTTCTGTAATATACTGTAACAGTTCCTTCTATATATGCTCCAAGTTTCATTGAGCTATGCTGCCGGTAAACTTTAGAGGTATAAGGTCGGGATCCACGAATCTCTTCTGTTCCTAACGTTTCATCCAGAACTTCGTTGGACATCTTTAGAGCCACTGCCCTCTGTTAAGTCTTGCAACTGAGGAGCAACGCCTCTAAAAATGTCCAGCGCAGTTCTGGACGAAATGTGTCCTGACATAGGTGGGAGAACGAGAAAAGGGGTTACTGGCCAGTCTGCGCTCCCAAGCGGTACAGAGCAGAAGGCAGAAGCACAGTGAAGGCATTTGATTGTTTTCTTCTATCTGAGCCAGCACTGGTACAGGCATTTACTAGAAACGCAGGTGGTGAGACTCGGTAGGGAACTCGTTGTGGATACTCTTGGACAAACAGGGTTTTGAAATAATTGTTTATTCCAGAAATGACTAACCATTACACTGCAGGTTAGTTCTAGGGTTAGAAAAAGCATGAATAACACTGTTACAACAAAAGCCAGTGCAGAAGCCCCAGGAGTGAATGCTAACCACAGTAGCAAACACTAGCAGCATCCTAAGGCAGGAACTTAGTTGCAAAACAACATACTGAATGTGACACTGTTCACTGAGGCACTCCAAGTGAGAGAGCAGACTTATGCGGATCTGGACCGAGGCTGGAGTCGACGGACGAAGATCCGGCTGAGAACTCAGCCAAATTGAGGAATATAGGGGTTTTAAAGAGTCGCGTGGGGGCTCTGTTTTTCCCACTTAAAGCCACCCAGCCAATCCCACAGGTCTGTTGCAGGCGCCTGCCAATCACGGTTTAGTTAGGTTCCCTCTACTGCTCCTAAGGCGGCGATGATAATGCAGTTGCACTAAGTCCGTATTTGGTATCAACATTGTTCAGCTGAAAGCTAAACGTAACTGCTCTGCCAAATAAGGCTTGAAATATTATTGTTATACGTCATTTAGCCCCGACCTTCGGGCTCCCCGGAGTAGGGACTGCTAGGTCAACAGTTTTTTGGCGTTTTCGCTCTCTCTCTAACCCTTGTGAGCCTACTGACGTTGCTGTTCTCAGGGCTGGTATCGAGCTGGCTTTATACGCAAATACGTGCATGTTGGCTACAAAGTTCTACGGTGGCAGCCTACCACAGCGTCTAGACGACATGTGAAGTTACATGTTAATTCCTTGAAGAGTAACTAGCGCCCTGTGACCGCGTCTGTGGGAGTCTGCACTTTCCGAGGGCTCTCCCTTTACGGTTTACTTCGTGTAACAATATCTCTGCTAGTTTTGTCTGCACTCAGCATCGTCTCTGCTTCCGCGCGTTGGAGCGCCTGTCCTCCTTTCTCACAGCTTCAAGATAACACTACAGTAGCAAGGAATAATCAATATGTTACAACGTTAGGAAGAGAAGGGTTTCGTGGACCAATACCTTATACTCCGACAGGTTTACCAGCAGTAATGTCATCCGGCCGTAACAGCCTCCATTCTGTTTTCATCGAGCTATGTTACTTAATACATTTCCGAAAGTCATTTTTGTCTTTATTTTTTGCGGACCTTCTGTAGTCCTAAGGAACTGTTTGATATGCTGCAACCGTGCACCATCGATTTTCGAGGTTTCATTGTGATCTTAAGCTTGAAATAGAATAATTTTTCGATACAGTTTTATACTATGAATTTAACCAATTTTCCAGTCTTCGTAACCAATATTAGGCGTTAAAATTCGCTGTAATGCACAAATAATAATGTTTGCAACACACACTCGTGCTCAGATTTTGAATGACGGAAACAGGATAAAAAAAATGTCCTCGCTTTGCGACTGTCATACATAGATCAACCTTCAGACAGACTCTGTCGGCAGCCAAGTGAGCCATTTACATTAGAGATGGGGGATCCGCTCTTGAACTAATTCATAGAGTTCAATCTTTCAAAGGAGTGAACAATCAGTGATTCAGAAAAAAAGAACGGTAGCTCCAAACGTTTCCCAGGCAGAGAGAGAGAGAGAGAGAGAGAGAGAGACGGAGCATATCAGCAGCGCCTCTGCTGGTCAGAGCACAGTGCACGCCACACAACACAGCCAGCGCCGGCCTCTGCCCTGCTTCTACCTTGGCTGCCTGCATTGTGCAGTGCCCCATTGGATTTTGTGTTTCACATATGCCGGGCCGTCTCTGTGCGTCGTCTGCCGTGTGCACTGTGCAGTGTCTGGCGCAGCTTAACTTCGCATCGCACTCTGTCGGCGATCGTTTCAGTCGCACGTCCTGCCCTCTGGGCAGTTGATGCCAGCAACAGGACAGAGAGCCACCTAGCGGATAACATAGGAACTACTTGCAAAAACCTGCTCGCAAGGGAGCGGACGATTTGTCTCGGAGCGGGTGAGCTCCCCCCACCCTCGGAACTCGCCCGCTCAACGCTCACCCCACCGTCTCGACTCTAGCCAGAGCGTCAAGCAAAGCGACTCTGGTGTCACTCTGGTCTCTCCGGTCTCAGCTCACGCAGTAATACAGCTCGCGGCTCGACCTGCTCGACTCAGCGCCTCTGCATCGGAGTTTGTCCCCACTGGATATTGTTCTTCATAGTAATACCGCTATGTATATTACATTATTATGTTATGTATACATCAATTGTTTTTATTTTATTTTTATTTGTTTAAACTGATTAGATTAGGTTCCTGATGACTACTCTTACTATAGGATTTTTATTATGGACACTCGAATTTACGCTTTAATTACGAGCGAACCGATAAACGTATCGCAAAATGTGATACACCAATATTTTCCTTGTTTTATTCTGCGTAAGGCTATATGCAGCACTTTCGTTTTACAGTCAAATTTATATTTTTTTTTCTTATTCTGGTACGGATTTTGCGATTTTAGGCGTCTTCGAAAGGAAAAATATATGGCTTGCGATGTATTTGTATGAGGTTAATGAAATTTTAATACATTATAGCCAAATATATTGTTAATGTAAATCTCAAGTTACAACATTTTCCGATCACCCAAAAAACCACGCTAGTGCAAAATAAATCAATAATCAAAAACTTTGTCATATCGTGGAAATTTCAATAAACAATACAAAATTCTTACTCATTATCTATGTTACTTCAAAATAGGATCAAATAAGATCAAAATACAGGTATAGTACTGGAATAAACCAAGTTTAAAGGGCAATGTGCCTTTCATTTATTTTCTTTTGTAAATGAGTGGTGAGTCATGAAAAACAGCTAATTCATTTCAGGGAGTGAACAGTTCTGATCCAATCTCTGAAAAGAACAGTTTTGCCCATCTCTAATTTACATAAGCCTGAGTCCAGATGTAGTTTATCTATGGACAGAGTTATTTTACGAAAGTTTTGAGGTTCTAGCTAAGCTACTGTTTACTAAACATTGGCTTGGGTGATAGAAGTATTCTAACTACGATGTATACAAAGTTTTTTTTTTTTGGTTACTTAGGCAGTACTGAAGTCAGTTTATTATCTGTCCATAGATAAACTGTTTCTATGTAAACAAAACTGTCAGTCGACAACATGGTGGATAACGCAGTGCGCCTGTGTAAAATACGTGACAAAAAGTGTTTGTGCTGTTACAAAAAAGAAGGAAAGCCAAGAAAAAACAAGGAGAGGAGAATGTAAGTAAAATGAACAACTGATAATGCGTAACTTTAAACTCGCGAAATTGAAGTAAATGATTGGAATCGTTGCTTTTGCACAGGCCAGCTGCAGCATCCAAAACTGCTGTCACTATTGTACCACTGTAGAAACTGAAGATACGTGTAATTTGCCAGCTGAAGATGGGCGCAAACCCGAAATGCATATTGGCATAAATAAAATGCATTAAAAAATTGACTGGTCGCTGTATTTTTATAGTAAAATATCATTATCCACGGCCACGGAGCTCAACAGTCCAAATAAAATGGACAAATTGTTATAGTACACAAATTACCGGCGGTGATTTATTGAAACGAAGACTGCGGATTACCCCCATTTGCAGTGATCGGCGCTCCGTTAAACGTCTTTGGGTGTCGTGGTAGCCGCTACAGCGGCGCTCTCGTCCCCTCCGGTAGCGGCCGGAGCTAATTACGAGAGGCAATGAGGCGGCGGCGGCAGATCAGTTCCACGTAATGGACGGCGCGCCCCCAGCGGCCTCCGCCGGCGTCTCTCATGGCAGGCCGGGACTGCACGCCGCGCACCTGTGTCCCGACGGACGCAGTCGGCCACTTGCAGCAGCACACGGTCGCTTTTAGTACCGCCACAGTGAACGCTGCTTTCCCGTTACAAAGGTTAGCCAATGGGTTCATGGAGGATCTCTGGCGCCAAAGTAAACACTACAACAATTTTTGCTTGCTTATTTTGCAACTTCTTCCATTACAACTTTTGTAGTACTACATTTACGTGTTGTGTGCGTGTTTGTGTGCGTGTTTGTAGTGTAATGTAATGATGATGATGAGAAAAGGGAGATGCTGAAACCAGCTGCCGGCACATAGCCTACACCTCGCGAAAAGCCAGGCTTAACGTCCCCATCCGACGGACGGATCACCATCAACAGTGACACTGCGGAGAGCTTTGGTATTTAAACCAGGGTATCGGCCAAAGTTGGGTGATCAGGATATTTACCCCACACCTCTCCTCTCCTTGTTGGCCAAATACTGGCAGTGAAATTTTTTTTCCCAGCACCAGGATTACACTAGGGTTGAGCGCCACCGTCCAAGCATGAGTTAGCGATCTCGGATGCGGGTCCACTGAAACAGTGGATACACTTACGCAACAGTCAGCAGTGGTTACATGAGTAGCCTAACTTTTCTTGGCCTGCCGCTGGTGGCCGAGCGGTTCTAGGCGCTTCAGTCTGGAACCGCGCGACCGCTACTGTCGCGGGTTCGAATCCAGCCTCGGGCATGGATGTGTGTGATGTCCTTAGGTTAGTTAGGTCTAAGTAGTTCTAAGTTCTAGGGGACTGATGACCTGAGATGTTAAGTCCCATAGTGTTCAGAGCCATTTGAACCATAAGTTTTCTTGTGGTGCGGCATTGTGAGAAGTGTCGAAGCATCCACCTTGCTACATCAGTTATTTACCAAGGAAAAAATCACCAAAAAGCTGTATGTTTTCAGAAGTTATTTTATTTAGACGACCAGTTTCGGCACCTTTCTCAGACCCCTAAATGTTAGAAACAACGAGTATACATGTAGTGTGTATCAAGGTATAATACAGTTGACATTACAGAAAATGAAGCATAATAATAAATGTGCTAAAAAACCTACAAAATCCCATATGTAGCGTTAGCACAGTGCATGTGCACACGTAACACAACAAAGAAGATTATGCACACATAATGGTCATCGAAACCAGCTATTTTGACATGACGAAGTTGTCACGTCAAAACCAAAAAATAGACAATACACAAAATCAGAAGCACAAATGAGTAACGTTTAACGCTTTCCTCTTTTTCTTTTCTTTTCTTTTTTATTTGTTTTTTCTTTTATTATTATTATTTTATTTTTTATGTAAAAGACATTTAAATTCTTAAAAATAATAAAAATAGTAATAAATGATAAAAAATAAATAAAAATAATTAAAGAAGGAAAGAAGAAGGAAAAAAGTAGGCTAGCGTTATTCGATTGTGCCTTTGATTTTGTATACGAATATTGTCTATTTTTTGGTTTTTTGTAATGTTTGGTAAGTTCAATGACAATTTTGTGATGTCAGAATAGTTAGTTTCGCTGTTAACCAGTATGTCTGGGTATTCTTCTTTATTGCGGTTTGTGTGCGCAGGTATTGTTCTCAACGCTACATTTTGCACTTTGTAGGTTTTTTAGAACTTTTATTATTATGTTTCATTTTCTGTAATGTCAGCTGTGGTATTCCTTGATGTACACTACATGTATACCCCTTGTTTTTAACATGCAGGGGCCTGAAGATGTCATTAATAAGATGCCGAAATTGATCGTCTGGATAAAATGACTTCTGAAAACATACGGCTATTTGATGAATGAAGTTACAGTGAAATCCAGACCTTTAGCTGCTTACAGAAGTTGCTAATTATCAACGGGGACAGCTGAAAATGTGTGCCTCGACCACGACTCGTACTCGGGATCGCCTGCTTTCATGGCAGACGTTCTATATGTCTGTTTCTGTTTTTCTTTTTTTCCCTTTGCTCTCATTTTGTTCTATATTGTTCGTGGAATTTGTTCGGGGTGGACGTCCGATGACACCCGTTCACTCAGTTTTTTATTACAGAGGGTAGCTAATCCTCTGGCCGAACGAGCTGAGCTACCGTGCCGGCAACTGTCTGAGCCACCGAGGACACAGAGGAGAGTGCGACTGCAGGGACTTATCTCTGGCACGCTCCCCGTGAGATCCGTATTCCCAACTTACTGCCCACACACTACATTTTTAGTGCCCCTGCCCATTATAATCATTATTCGCGGCAGTCAATCTACTGATTTCCGTAAGAGTTCGGGTAATGCGCTTCCACACTGAAGAAGATCATTGGCCGGTTAGCCCTCTCTATATGAAGATTTGTATCTGTTCTTTCGGACGTGTCTAAAAGAGCAGATACCATCTTCATATACAGCTGTTTGGTAATTTTTCTTTGGTAAATATCTGACAATCCGCTGTCCCGTATCGCCCATGGATCAACAGATGCCTAGCTCAGTGTCGAGCTGTAATATATTTGTCTGCATTTCGGAGACACAATCTAAGCAACTTGTCTATATAATCGATACATGAGTGTTGCAGAGAGAGAGCAAAGAGAACTGAGTTGAATAGCGAAGTTGCGTGAATCTGGGGTATCGGAAGATTTAATAACCAGTGAAGCTACGTTCTTCCCGTGTGACTGTATTCGCAAACATAATTAAAGTGTATTACATTTATGTTCAATACAGATAGAATCTCACTGTCAGGTAAGTAAGACTCTTATGCTATTTTATCTCACGACTGATAATTTGATAAACTGAGTTCAGTTTCGTTGTCTTGTTCAAGTAAAATTAGAAAGAGAGAGAGTGACGTCTGAGGTTTTGAGAAACATAGGCTACCGGTCAAAGTGGGTGGGTTGTGCTTAAGAAGTAAATTGTTCTTAATTATTAAATTAAATGCTAAGTGCATATTTTATAAGGTTTTTAAATGGATATATACGGTTGCTGGTAACAAGAAAAGCTTTATCAATTTTCTGCTTTATCGTAAGGCTAGTGTGTTTAGAACGTAGTTGTTCAAAGCTGGTTGTGATTTCTAAAAGCCTAGTAAGACAGGAAAGAGCATATTAACGTTTATATTTTTTGAAGTCGTAATTTTTATTAACTGGTGTTCTAGATAAAATAGAATGCAGAATTTACGTGTGTGGCAATATTTTCGAGAATTGATCTTTTATCTAAGAATTGAGTTATGCTATATAACACGGTACAGCCGCGCTACAATGTTTGCTTCTTGTTTGTGTCATCGATGTCAAATAAATGGTTTCAGAAGTTTCTCTGGACATCCAGTAAACCTCCAGGACATTTCACTTCCCTAAATCCATGTCCTGTCATTGTTCACATTAGTCTAAAGCAGGCAACGGCAGTTAGCCACTATATAAACATGTGAGCCACCTGCGCATGTTTGCAACTGAACACTGCAATAATGCCGGCCAGCGCTCTGTAATGCAGTGGCCTACCACAGCGGTGGACTAGACTGCTGTATGCTCCGGCACGCGCAGCATCGCACAGCCGGCTTCTTGACGGGAAGGGATCTCTTGTCACAACACACACACCCACGACGATGATAAACACTCACAGCTCAACTGCTAGCAGCACTTCCATCTGCTTCAAGGATTTGCGTGGTGCCGTCTATACACCAGTGATCAGTTAGGTGTGGCACCAAGCACCAACAGCTTCATCGAGCTGCAGCAACAGCAACTGGGGAAAAGGTACTGGTCAACTAGCTGTCAGCCCTGATGATTCTGAGCATCCAAATGGATCCGCTGATGCGAGGCAGCTTACTGACAAGGGGAGGCCGCCAATTGTGAAATTCAGATTCGATTCATATTGCGCATAATAAAAGCTCATAGCCAGAGGTGTAATGTGGCAAAGCACCAAGATGCACTTCTCAGCCGTTGTCGAGAAAATCGACAGTTAAAAGAAACCGTTGAGGGGAAATACTCTCTACGAGTTGTAATTTCCCACAGCGTCGTGGCGGAGCGGTAAGCGCTCGGGTTCGTAATCCGAAGGTCGCCGGATCGAATCTCGCGCCATGCAACATTTTTTTAATGTTTGTTATTTGTAATTAAAAAGTATATATATATATATATATATATATATATATATATATATATATATATATATATATATATGAAATTCGCGGCAATCAGTTGCAACAATTATGCATATAATAAGTTGTTGAAAGTCGTTTGTCGTGGAAAAACTGGCGACTTCGAACATGATTATGTTTTCTGCAAACAAAGTTGTATTTCACAAATGTTATTAATTGTCTTCATAACGTTTACACGTGTAGTTAACGGAAGACGTAGAAACGATATTCCGAAACGAATACGTATAGCGTAAGTCAAACGTTCGAATTAGAGGCTCCAACAAAAAAACAAATACAAAAAAAAATTGAATGGCGCGAGATTCGATCCGGCGACCTTTGGATTACGAACCCTAGCGCTTACTGCTGCGCCACAACGCTATAGGAAGTTGTACATCGTAGAGAGTATTTCACCACAACGGTTTCTATTAACTGTCGATTTTATCGACAACGGCTGAGAAGTGCATCTTGGTGCTTTGCCACATTACACCTCTGGCCATTAGCTTTTATTATGCGCAGTATGAATCGAATCTGAATTTCACAATTGGCGGCCTCCCCTTGTGAGTGCCGTCACCCGAGACTCCAGCTAGCCTTCGCGAGTTCTGGCCGCGGGCAGTGTACGCCAGTCCAGCCGTGAGCTTGCTGCGCTGCGGACCTGACCACCCATATCGCATCAATAACGTCGCGGAGCCTGCCAGCTACAATTATGCCCGCACAGCATTCTGCTGCTCCACCGGACGTACTCACTGCCGTCAGCCACGGCCAACATCTCATCACAGCCTTATGAGAAACGACATATATTTAAGGCTTTTTTTCTTTATTGCGCGAGCATTGCCTATTCTGGGCTCACTGCAGTGCTGGATTGGGTAGAAGTGGTGTCAATATTGCGGTCAGTACAAACGAGACACCATTACACTTGGATCAAAGAACAGTGGTTGGCTGGACACTTGTGTATAGATGCTCCACCTTACGAGCTAATTGTTTCCTTGTGTGTCTTAAAAACTCAATTAAAATATGAACTCCTTACATTTGTTTGCAGCTGTTTCTTCAGCAATCTGCGGTAAAGCGGCATCTGGCAGATATTCGACGACAACAGGGCAAGGGGGATGGGGGGAGATAGACTTTGTATCTAGTACGTCATTAGACCCGCCCTGAGTGGTAGGCACACAAGAAATAATTGATAATTCCTAGATAGTGCGTAAGTGACACTTTATCAACACAATACACAGAAAGCAAACTGAAGAGGAATTACTACAACAAACATGATCATAAAGAGCAAGGTTCAAAATAATGACTTTAGCAACATATTTGGTAGATTGAGATAGACCCGACTAAAGGATCATCTCGATGTGATAGGAATATTGCAGAGTCAGAGTCAGTCACGATAAAGACTAACATGTTAACTACCAGTAATAGGTCACAGTTTAAGTTTCACAGAAGAATACTAGTCCTGGGACGGCTAGTCAGGGAAGGCCAGTGTCAGAGGAGGGGAAGGCTCCGACTGTGGTGATGGTTAACAGCTCAGTGTGACTGCTGTGGACTATTTTCCATGGAAAGCTGCTCGAGTGGTGAGTCAGCGTGGTGTAGACCTAGAGAATGGGCTTGGCTGGAGGAAGCTGGTAAGCTCGGAGACACGGAGCCACTGGGCGATGTGAGATGGTTGCTAACAGTCGGACAGCGTCTTTAATACACTGCTAGCATGGTACCTGCTCGAAGCTCGGTGAGCAAATGACTCGCAGGCACAACACTTTTTTTTTTATGCTGCCTGCTACGAATTCCTCTCCTGTGCCAACCTATTCAGCTCAGAGTACTGCTGGATGTATTTCAATCTCTGTCTTCCTCTACAGTCTTCACCCTCTACAGCTCTCTCTACTCCCAAGGAAGTTGCTCATTGATGTCTTGTCAGATGTTCTATCATCATGTCCCTTTTTATTTTCAGTATTTCCATATATTTCTTTCCACTCTCAGTCTGCGCTGAACCTTTCGATTCCTTACCCTATCAGTCCACATTACTCCACGATGTCGTAACGGATATCCTATTATCCGGTACCTTCTTCTTGTCAGTTTTCTGTATATTGCCTTCCTCTTTGACTTTAGGCAAAACCTCCCCATTTCTTATCAGTCCACCTAATTTCCAACATTAATCTTCAGCACCACATCTCAAATGTTTCGATTCTCTTCTGTTCCGGTTTTCCCATAGTCCATGTCCCAGTACCATACAATACTGGGCTGCAAACGTACATTCTGAGAAATTTCTTACTCAAATTCAGGCTTATGTTTGATACTAGTAGACATCTCTCAACCAGGAATGCCATTGTTGCTAGTGCTCTGATTTTGATGTTCTCCTAGCTCAGTCCGCCATGGGTTATTTTGCTGCCGAGGTAGCAGAATTCTTTAACTTCATCTGCTTCGAGACCATCAATTCTGATGTTAAGTTTTCCGCTGTTATCATTTCTGCTACTTTTCATTACTTTCGTTTTTCTTCTATTTATTCTCAATCCGTATTCTGTACTCATTTGACTGTTCATTCCTTTCTGCAGATCCTGTAATTCTTCTTCAGTTTCATTGAGTATAGGAAAGCCATCAGTGAATCTTATCATTGTAACATTTCACGTTGAATTTTATCTCCACCCTTGAACTTTTCTTTTTATTTCTACCATTGCTTCCTCGACGTATAGATTAAACAGTAAGGGCGACATACACCCTTATCTTACAAAGTTTTTAACCTGAGTGCTTCGTTCTTGGTCTTCAACTCGTATAATTGCCTCTTGGCTCTTGTTCATTATGTATATTACATTTCTCTCCCTATATCTTACCCTTATTTTTCTCTGAATTTCGAACATCTTGAACCAGTTGTCATTATCGAACTTTTTTTCCAGTTCGACAAATTATGTGAACGTGTCTTGATTTGTCTTCAGTTGCTTTCATGCGATAATTCTCGCAGTTGTCGCCTCTTACCATCTTCGGAATCGAGCGGAAAATACTTTTCCGAGAGTCAAAAGGTATATCGCCGTAATCACACATTCTACTCACCAAAGTGCGTAGTCATTTTATTGCCACTTCCCCGAATGATTTTAGAAATTCTGATGGAATGTTATCAATCCCTAGTGCCTTATTCAACATGAAGTCTTCCAAAACTTTTTAAAATTCTGATTCTAATAATAAATCCCCTATCTCTTCTATCCTGACTCCTGTTTCTTCTTGCATCACGTCATCAGACAAGTCTTTCCCCTCATATAGGCCTTCAGTGCACTCTTTCCATCTATCCGCTTTCTCCACTGCATTTGAAAGTGGAATTCCTATTGCACTCTTAAAATTACCATCCTTGCTTTTAATTTCACCGAAAGTTGTATTGGCTTTTGTATATGTCGAATCAGTCCTTCCGACAATCATTTCTTTTTCGATTTCTTCGCACTTTTCACGCAGACATTTCGTCTTAGCTTTCATGCACTTCCTATTTAACCCATTACTAAGCAACTTGTATTTATGTATTCCTGAATTTTCCTGAACAGTTGTGTACTACTTGTTATCTTTGGCTTCTTCGTAGTTACCTTCTTTGTACCTAGGTTTTTCTTTCCAGTTTCTGTGATTGCCCTTTTTACAGATGTCCATTCCTCTTCAATAGAAGGGCCTGCTGAGCTATTCCTTATCGCAATATCTATAGCCTTACAGAACTTCAAGAGACTCACTTCATTCCTTAGTACTTTCATATCCAACTTCTCTGCGTATGGACTCTTCTTGGGTTGTGTCTTACACATCAGCGTACTCTTCATCACTATTAAATTGTGATCTGTGTATACAACTGTTCCCATGTACGCCTTACAATCCAGTACCTTTTCTCGGAACCTCTGCCTAACTATGATGTTATTTTCCCGTATCACCCGGCCTTTTTCAAGTCTACCGTCTCCTATTGTGACTCTTGAACAGAGTACTCGCCATTGCTAGCTAAAATTTATTGCAGAACTCAGTCTTTCGCCTCTCTTTCCAAGTACCAAGCCAATATTCTCCTATAAACCGTTCTTCTTCTCCTTCCCCTAGAAACACACTTCAGGGGGTGCCCGTGGTCTAGGGGTAGCGTCTTTGTTTCATGATCAAAACGTCTTCGGTCCCGGGTTCGATTCCCGCCACTGCCTAAATTTTGATAAATAATCAGCATTGGCGGCCGAAGACTTCCGGCATAAGAAGTCAGCCTCATTCTGCCAACGGCCTTGTCAAAGAGGGCGGAGGAGCGGATAGAGGTTCAGGGCACTCTCTTGTCCTAGGGGTGGGAAATTGCCCCTAAAGGCGGAAGAATCGTCAATGATCAACGACATGAGGATGCAGAAGGCAATGGAAACCACTGCACTAAAGACACGTAACGTGTATCCACTGGACATGTGGCCTGTATTTGAAGAAGTGTCATGATGATCTCTCCATTGGCAAAAGATTCCGGGATAGTCCCCCATTCGGATCTCCGGGAGGGGACTGCCAAGGGGGAGGTTACCATGAGAAAAAGATTGAATAATCAACGAAAGGATAACGTTCTACGAGTCGGGGTGTGGAATGTCAGAAGCTTGAATGTGGTAGGGAAACTAGAAAATCTGAAAATGGAAATGCAAAGGCTCAATCGAGATATAGTAGGGGTCAGTGAAGTGAAGTGGAAGGAAGACATGGATTTCTGGTCAGATGAGTATCGGATAATATAAACAGCAGCAGAAAATGGTATAACAGGTGTAGGATTCGTTATGAATAGGAAGGTAGGGCAGAGGGTGTGTTACTGTGAACAGTTCAGTGACCTGGTTGTTCTAATCAGAATCGACAGCAGACCAACACCGACAACGATACTTCAGGTATACATGCCGACTTCGCAAGCTGAAGATGAACAGATAGAGAAAGTGTATGAGGATATTGAAAGGGTAATGCAGTATGTAAAGGGGGACAAAAATGTAATAGTCATGGGCGACTGGAATGCAGTTGTAGAGGAAGGAGTAGAAGAAAAGGTTACAGGAGAATATGGGCTTGGGACAAGGAATAAAAGAGGAGAAAGACTAATTGAGTTCTGTAACAAGTTTCAGCTAGTAATAGCGAATACCCTGTTCAAGAATCACAAGAGGAGGAAGTATACTTGGAAAAGGCCGGGAGATACGGGAAGATTTCAATTAGATTACATCATGGTCAGACAGAGATTCCGAAATCAGATACTGGATTTTAAGGCGTACCCAGGAGCAGATATAGACTCAGATCACAATATAGTAGTGATGAAGAGTAGGCTGAAGTTCAAGACATTAGTCAGGAAGAATCAATACGCAAAGAAGTGGGATACGGAAGTACTAAGGAATGACGAGATACGTTTGAAGTTCTCTAACGATATAGATACAGCAATAATGAATAGCGCAGTAGGCAGTACAGTTGAAGAGGAATGGACATCTCTAAAAAGGGCCATCACAGAAGTTGGGAAGGAAAACATAGGTACAAAGAAGGTAGCTGCGAAGAAACCATGGGTAACAGAAGAAAACTTCAGTTGATTGATGAAAGGAGGAAGTACAAACATGTTCCGGGAAAGTCAGGAATACAGAAATACAAGTCGCTGAGGAATGAAATAAATAGGGAGTGCAGGGAAACTAAGACGAAATGGCTGCAGGAAAAATGTGAAGACATCGCAAAAGATATGATTGTCGGAAGGACAGACTCAGCATACAGGAAAGTCAAAATAACCTTTGGTGACATTAAAAGCAACGGTGGTAGCATTAAGAGTGCAACGGGAATTCCACTGTTAAATGCAGAGGAGAGAGCAGATAGGTGGAAAGAATACATTGAAAGCCTTTATGAGGGTGAAGATTTGTCTGACGTGATAGAAGAAGAAACAGGAGTCGATTTAGAAGAGATAGGGGATGCAGTATTAGAATCGGAAGTTAAAAGAGCTTTGGAGGACTTACGGTCAAATAAGGGAGAAGGGATAGATAACATTCCATCAGAATTTCTAAAATCATTGGGGGCAGTGGCAACAAAACGACTATTCACGTTGGTGTGTAGAATATATGAGTCTGGCGACATACCATCTGACTTTCGGAAAAGCATCATCCACACAATTCCGAAGACGGCAAGAGCTGACAAGTGCGAGAATTATCGCACAATCAGCTTAACAGCTCATGCATCGAAGCTGCTTACAAGAATAATATACAGAAGAATGGGAAAGAAAATTGAGAATGCGCTAGGTGACGATCAGTTTGGCTTTAGGAAAAGTAAAGGGACGAGAGAGGCAATTCTGACGTTACGGCTAATAATGGAAGCAAGGCTAAAGAAAAATCAAGACACTTTCATAGGATTTGTCGACCTGGAAAAAGCGTTCGACAGTATAAAATGGTGCAAGCTGTTCGAGATTCTGAAAAAAGTAGGGGTAAGCTATAGGGAGAGACGGGTCATATACAATATGTACAACAACCAAGAGGGAATAATAAGAGTGGACGATCAAGAACGAAGTGCTCGTATTAAGAAGGGTGTAAGACAAGGCTGTAGCCTTTCGCCCCTACTCTTCAATCCGTACATCGAGGAAGCAATGGTGGAAATAAAAGAAAGGTTCAGGAGTGGAATTAAAATACAAGGTGAAAGGATATCAATGATACAATTCGCTGATGACATTGCTATCCTGAGTGAAAGTGAAGAAGAATTAAATGATCTGCTAAACGGAATGAACAGTCTAATGAGTACACAGTATGGTTTTAGAGTAAATCGGAGAAAGACGAAGGTGATGAGAAGTAGTAGAAATGAGAACAGCGAGAAAACATCAGGATTGATGGTCACGAAGTCAATGAAGTTAAGGAATTCTGCTACCTAGGCAGTAAAATAACCAATGACGGAAGGAGCAAGGAGGACATCAAAAGCAGACTCGCTACGGCAAAAAAGGCATTTCTGGCCAAGAGAAATCTACTAATATCAAATACCGGCCTTAATTTGAGGAAGAAATGTCTGAGGATGTACGTCTGGAGTACAGTATTGTATGGTAGTGAAACATGGACTGTGGGAAAACCGGATCAGAAGAGAATCGAAGCATTTGAGATGTGGTGCTATAGACGAATGTTGAAAATTAGGTGGACTAATAAGGTAAGGAATGTGGAGGTTCTACGCAGAATCGGAGAGGAAAGGAATATGTGGAAAACGCTGATAAGGAGAAGGGACAGGATGATAGGACATCTGCTAAGACATGAGGGAATGACTTCCATGGTACTAGAGGGAGCTGTAGAGGGCAAAAACTGTGGAGGAAGACAGACATTTGAATACGTCAAGCAAATAATTGAGGACGTAGGTTGCAAGTGCTACTCTGAGGTGAAGAGGTTAGCACAGGAAAGGAATTCGTGGCGGGCGGCATCAAACCAGTCAGTAGACTGATGACCAAAAAAAAAACTCTTCATCTTCAACTTGCGGCGTCGGCTTATATGCTTGATCTGTTATTGTCGGTGAAGGTTTGCCGTCGATTCTGATAAGTACAACCCTACCACTGAACAGCCCACAGAACATTCTCTCTGCCCTACCTTTCCATTCATAACGAATTCTGCTCCCTTAATACTATTTTCTGCTGCTGTTGATATTAGCCTATATCCATCTAACCAGAAATCCTTGTCTTCTTTCCACCTCACTGACCCGCACGATATATACATTGAACCATTGCATTTTCCTTTTCTGATTTTCTAGTTTTCCTACCACGTTCAAGCGTCTAACAT
The DNA here is from genome assembly GCF_023898315.1 of Schistocerca nitens. NCBI lineage: Eukaryota > Metazoa > Arthropoda > Insecta > Orthoptera > Acrididae > Schistocerca > Schistocerca nitens. The sequence continues at coordinate 276,081,568 of NC_064618.1, read as the reverse complement.
TTTGTAGTGTCCTGCCCACTCGTTTAATATAGGGCGCCTAGGAAGCGGTTTTCTCGGATCGCTAGACAACAATTCAAGCAAATCGTATTACTGAAGTTTATTACAGTAAGTTAAATTGATAACACTTAACTTTGCGTATTTACAAAAGTGTGTCGCAAGTAATGTCCTTCGGTATATACAGTTTCAATGCAAGCAAAATAACACAGTCCATAAGTCACTGCTGTAGCGTTTTTATGGCGGCCAGTCTCCCACTCCGACCACAGCTATGCGGCGCGGCGCTTTATATTCTTTTCGTGTAGATGCCGCTCAGACGTGGTCTGACGTCGTCTCACAGCATTCTCTTTTCACCTGTTCTTCATCGTCGTGCCGGTGCTTGTCGTTACGCCGGAACACATTCCACGACCCGACTCGTATAACGTTACCCTTTCGTAGGCTATTGATTCGTTTTCTCGTGGACACCTCCCCTTGGCATTCCCTTCATGGAGAGCTGAATGAGCGACTACGCCGGAATCTTTTGCCAATGGAGAGATCATCATAAAACTTTTTCGGGCACAGTCCACATGGTCTGTGGATACAGATTATGTGTCTTAAATGCAATGGTTTCTATTGCCTTCCGCATCCTCATGCTATTGATCACTGATTCAGCATACTGTCCATGATTGTTGATGCTCGTGCGGCAGGTGGTGAGACTGACGCCTGTGCTGACATTTGCTGGAGGTTGGCTTGTCAACGGATATGGCTGCTATGGCTACGTTGTTAGCTGTAATGTTGCGTTACACGCAGTGTGTACGTGCCTAAGGTTTGAACTGCCAGTGGCGGAAGACGCCTGTGGTAGGGTAACATGACCACTTGCTAGCCACGGTTGTGTCAGGTAGCTGTAGTGCCAGGTGAACAACAGTACAACGCATGGTCACCTGACTGAAATCCACAAACATGGAACTAAGTTCCGTTTTCAGACAGAATTCCAAAGAAGAATAAAATACTTATGTAGCCATGACGTCCAAAAAACAGCTCTTCCTGCTTAAATGTAGCTGATTATTCACTGAGCACCCTGTAACTGTTTCAAATGGCCAAGTTTGAAATTTGATCACCCCTTATACGCTGAAGTATTGGGAGAGAAATCGGTAGGTGTGACGTTCATGTAAAGACGAAAAGAAGAGCACGGTTTTAGAAAAACTGGATTGAGTATTTAAGAGAAAGAGCTTCATAAATTGAGCGAGTGAACAAAGCGTTTGTCCATCTCTGGCACTTACGCAAGCAATTATTCGCCTTGGCGTTAACTGACAGAGTTCTTGGATGACCCCCTAAGGGTTACCATGACAAATTCTGTCCAATAGGTGCGTTAGATCGTTAATCCCGAGGTGGTTGGTGGGCCTTGTCCATAATGCTCCAAGCGTTCTCAACTAGGGAGCGATCTGGCGGGCCTTTCTGGCCGAGGTAGGATTTGCATTCACGAAGATAAGCAGTGAAATCTCTCACCGTATTGGGAAGGTTATTATTTTGATGTCTTGCCATGAAGGGCAACAAAACACGGCTTACAGTATCGCCGACGTACCGCTGTGCTCTAAGGCTGCCGCCGTTTTGTTATGAAATGAAATGGCACCCCAGATCATCAAAACTGTCCAAATGTGTGTGAACTCTTATGGGACTTAACTGCTAAGGTCATCAGTCCGTAAGCTTACACACTACTTAAGCTAAATTATCCTAACGCCATATACACACACACACACCCCTGTCCGAGGGAGGACTCGAACCTCCGCCGGGACGCCAGATCATCACTGTTTGTCGGGCCGTATGGTGGGCAACAGTCTCGTTGGTATACCACTGGTGTCCAGGTCCTCTGCGGACACGTCCTCACCCGTCATCGGGGCTCACCTCGAAGCGGGGCTCATAACTGGAGAGAATTCTGCTCCAGTTAATGTGATTCTAGGATGACCAGCGAAGACGTGCCTCGAGTCGCCCCAGATATAAGTTCGGTACCAACCTGACTGCTATATGGCCCGAAAACCAGGAGTGGTGGTCTGTGATGCCGTTTCATAGCAGGACCACTTTGGTTGCCATTTAAGGCATCCTTATAGCACTGCGGTACATCGACGATGTTCTACACCCTATTTTGTTGCCCTTCATTGTAAGTTTTCCTGGGATTACATTTCAGAAAGATAATGTACTTTGCACGGAGCGAGAGCTTCTTCCCAAACCGATAGTCCCTTCGTGGTGCGGCGTCAATTTTGTTTTTGTTTTGTTTTTCTGTCTTAGAGTGTGTCTTGACGTACTGTGTTGTAGTGTCACCATACATTTCCTGAAAAGCTAAATGAGAGTCATCCGTCGTTGGGAAAAATGTGTCGATTGACAGGTAGCTTGCAGAGAAGAGGTGACTCCCTCACCAAGTTTTATGGTCACAGCTTGATTTTTCGAGATGGTAGTTAAAAGTTAATGAGCACCTTTGAGTGCGTAAGTACGATCTCGCTTCCTATGAAGGGAAAATCTAAACGCCGTGAGCTTCACTCTTGGGAGACGCTGCTTACACGGCACACATGAAAATACAGGCCTACTGACAGAGATGAACCCATTTAGCAGGGAGGGGCACGAGCGGCTGGCCCGAGTTCGAGTCATGGCATGATCGGGCAATCAGGTCGTACATCAGAGGCGGCGTCGCCCAGGAGCCCGCGGAGTCGCCCTAATGAAGGGTCGCGATGCAGCCGCGGCCGCAGCCGGCAGCGAGCGGTCTTAATTAAGCGGCCAGCGCGGGCCCGCCCTCGCCCCGCCCACGGCGGCACAGCCGACGCTAATGGCTTTTTATCTCCGCCGTCTGTGTGCGCATGAGGAACGCGTCCGCATCTGTTATCCCGTCTCGCTAGTTGAGTCACGGCCACTGAAGCAGACAACGCAACGGCCCTTCTCTTGGACCTACATTTTGTCACTGTTCGCTAAAATCTGTTAACAGCGCTACAAGAGACATATCACAAAAACGTGAATAAAGGGGATTAGTAATGAATACCAGAGAAAACAGTGTTTACCGGGTCACCAACGTCAAAGTGACTCTGAAAAGTTGTGAAACGTTGACATGATGTAAAGTAGGGATATACAATGTCCGTGTGAAAATTTATGTGGATAGTCCCGGAAGATGAAAGAACAACAACTGCAAACAAAATACGTTTAATTATCTCTAACGTCCATGTACTTCTGGCATCGGCCGTAAAAGTGTTGGGAACTATCAGCAAACGCTTCTTGTGGAATCGCTCAAAGCTCCGTGATCATGCGTTGTTGGATATTTTCAACGGCTACGGATGTCTTTGAACAATACACTGATGAGCCAAAGAAACTGGTACACTTGCCTAATATCGTGTAGGGCTCCCGAGAGAACGCAGAAGTGCCGCAACACGACGTGGCATGGACTCGACCGATGTCTGAATTAGTGCTGGAGGGAACTGACACCATGAACCCTGCAGGGCTGTCCATAAATCCGTACGAGTACGAGAGAGTCGAGACCTCTTCTGATAAGCACGTTGCAAGGCATGCAAGATATGCTGAATAATTTTCATGTGTGGGGAGTCTGGTGACCAGCGGAAATGTGTAAACTCAGAAGAGTGTTCCTGGAACCACTCTGTAGCAATTCTGGACATGTGGCGTGTCGCATTGTCTTGATGGAATTGTCCAAGTCCGTCGGAATGCACAATGGACATGAATGGATGCAGGTGATCAGACAGAATGCTTACGTACGTGTTACGTGTCAGAGTCGTATCTAGGCGTATTAGGGGTCCCACATCAATCCAACTGCACACGGCCCACAACATTACAGAGCCTCCACCAGCTTGAACAGTCCCCTGCTGACATGCAGGATCCAGGCTTTCATGAGGTTGTTTCCATACCCGTACGCGTCCACCCACTCGATACAATTTGAAACGAGACTCGTCCGACCAGGCAACATGTTTCCAGTCATCAACAGTCCAATGTCGGTGTTGACGAGCCGAGGCATCAAGGATACACGAATGGGCCTTCGGCATTGATGGCTCAGCATTGAAATCATCAGTAATGTGTGGAAGATTTGTACTTCTATCACGTTGAACGATTCTCTCCAGTAGTCGTTGATCCCGTTCTTGCAGGATCTGTTTCGGGCCGCAGCGATGTCAGAGATCTGATGCTCTACCGTATTCCTGATATTCACGGAACACTCGTCAAACAATCGTACGTGAAAATCCCCACTCCATCGCCATCTCGCAGATACTGTGTCCCATCGCTCGTGCGCCGGCTATAACACCATGTTCAAACTCACGTAAATCTTGCCTGTCATTGTAGCGGGGTGGCCGAGCGGTTCTAGGCAGTACAGTCTGGAACCTCACTATCGCTACGGTCGCAGGTTCGAATCCTGCCTCGGGCATGGATGTGTGTGATGTCCTTAGGTTAGTTAGGTTTAAGTAGTTCTAAGTCCTAGGGGACTGATGACCTCAAACGTTAAGTCCCATAGTGCTCAGAGCCATTTGAACCATTTTTTTTGGCATTGTAGCAGCAATAACCGATCTAACAACTGTACGAGACAGTTGATGTCTACAAGGATTTATTTAAAGGTTATAGTTAAAGTGTTTACCTGGCATGTTTGTGAACTGTATTTCTGTGATTATTCAGGGGATTCGTTAATGCGTAAAATGCAGAAATTCTTCACAGCATCTGCAATGATCAAATGGCTCTAAACAATATGGGACTTAACATCTGAGGTCATCAGTCCTCTAGACTTAGAACTGCTTAAACCTAACTAACCTAAGGACATCACACACATCCATGCCCGAGGCAGGATTCGAACCTGCGACCGTAGCAGCAGCGCGGTTCCGGACTGAAGCGCCTAGAACCGCTCGGTCACAGCGGCCGGTCATCTGCAATGGCTTACGTCATTCTCTGAGGTCACTTTACAAGAAACACCTTGTCATGATATTTTGATTTAGTCTCAGCAACTCTTGTAAAAGACCAACCGGGTTTTTCTTTTTTAAAAATCACCCGTTCAGTTTTCAGTTTCAGTGTCACTTCACTTTAACCTGTTTTGTAATTGTGATTATTTTACTAATTACTATCTGTGGGCAATACGCTTGTGTTGTGGTTTCAGCCCTCGCTCTCCCTGTAATCGAGCATCAACAGGCTCGTTTCGTTTCTACTGTACGAAATAATTATTAAGTGTTGCAAAAATGACAATCAACATTTGAGGAAGTCCGAGCGAAAAAGGTCGAGTTAACATAATGGATCTTTGGCATGACCCGCCATATCTCTGAATCGACCGAAGTCCACTTGTCTCCATAGTTCTGGACTCATCAACCGTAGCACTGTTAGCGCAGTATATTTTGAAAAAACTGCCACAAGCGTTACGATGTTCACAGTACTTAAGCCACTTGTAATGCGACTGAAGATCGCATGGGATCGCAGTTGGACCTTAATGCGTCGGGAAATATTACAAAGCCCTGTAAGCTCTACTAACCTGGCACCTCCACTCCAAGCAGTTTGTCCCAGTACAGTAACAGGCAAGGTGTCGGATATTAGTCAGTATCGTTGCCTGAAACGGATTCCTACTATAAATGGCTTACATATGATTAGTCTGACTGATAAGTTATAAAAGCGAAATTTCACAAGGAATGCCTGTTATCTTATTCACGACGTTGGTATTGATTGAAACGAGAAAACAATGATCATAAAGTCGTGCACTAGCAACGAACAGCAGCCTACGAGACACACACACACACACACACACACACACACACACACACACATACACACACACGAGCTAGACCGCACATATTACAGGAATACTTTTCATGTACAGTGAGTAATAAATACAATTCCTAATGATTTGGCTGCACTACACGCAGACTGGCTCCAGCACGCTGCCACACTGCTGCTGGAAAGCGCGCAAACCACCACTAACTGCGAGAGCTATCGCTTCCTGAGACACTGTTCATGATAATCCGACAACTCACTAACTGATTTACAAATGTTATAACTAGATAATTTGAATTAGTACGTTCTACTGAGTTTACTGAAGATATACTTCTTACCTTTTTGTAAAGTCTCATTTGACGTCTTGTTTAATTAATAAATGGCGTTAAAATTGTTGGATTTGGCACGCAGGCCGTATTACAATAGCTAATCAGTGCATAGAATATTCCGGTTGTTCCACATGGCACAATAAAAATTCATTTTTATTTAAATAATTATTTACTGCTTTTTAGTCTTGTGTACGAGAAATTTTTCAGTCGATTCCAAACATTTTCATGAGATTACATCAGAGACATGTGATAAATTTCGGGTTTATTTTAGTTTCCCTTCACCTGACTCAACAATTATTTTACTTCCTCCTGTGCATATTTCGCAAAAAAACATGAATGTAAGAAGTAGAGATTCAAGCGCACACGCAATCTTACCAGCAGTCGTTCTTCCCACAAACCATACAAGACTGGAACAGGAAAAGGCAAGCAAAGTTCTCTCCGCTGCACATCAAAGAAGAAGGCGAGTTCAAATTGCAACGATATCCAGTTCTGAACTATGTTTCAAGTTTCAAGTCTTTAACTCATCGGGAAGTTTCCAGAATGAGATTTTCACTCTGCAGCGGAGTGTGCGCTGATATGAAACTTCCTGGCACATTAAAACTGTGTGCCCGACCGAGACTCGAACTCGGGACCTTTGCCTTTCACGGGCAAGTGCTCTACCAACTGAGCTACCGAAGCACGACTCACGCCCGGTACTCACAGCTTGACTTTTGCCAGTACCTCGTCTCCTATCTTCCAAACTTTACAGAACCTCTCCTGCGAACCTTGTAGAACTAGCACTCCTGAAAGAAAGGATATTGCGGAGACAGGCTTAGCCACAGCCTGGGGGATGTTTCCAGAATGAGATTTTCACTCTGCAGCGGAGTGTGCGCTGATATGAAACTTCCTGGCAGATTAAAACTGTGTGCCCGACCGAGACTCGAACTCGGGACCTTTGCCTTCCCCGGGCAAGTGCTCTACCAACTGAGCTACCGAAGCACGACTCACGCCCGGTACTCATAGCTTTACTTCTGCCAGTACCTCGTCTCCTACCTTCCAAACTTTACAGAAGCTCTCCTGCGAACCTTGCAGAACTAGCACTCCTGAAAGAAAGGTCCCGAGTTCGAGTCTCGGTCGGGCACATAGTTTTAATCTGCCAGGAAGTTTCTCATCGGGAAGTTAGTTTAAAATAGTTTCAAAATTTGTACCAGACAGACAGACCTACGGACGAGAAAGCGATAGCCACCTCCTCTTCCCCTCTGTCTGCACAACCATGCCCATTCACGCAAATACCATCTCGAATGCATTCTGATGCTACCTGCATAACATGCTTGTCCTGCAGCACGGCTAAGATGTCAGGCATTACCAGTCTTCTTCACCCCCACCCCCACCCCTAAGGGTGCTATATGGATCAGACAGTCAACAAGGCTGGTTATTATTGCATTGTCGCCTAGTCCTGATTCATGTTTAAAGTATCATGTCTATAGTTCATCGGGAATCTTAAAACAGCTGGAAAACGTTTTCCGAATAGGCAGACAAACAAGAAAACGACCTAATTAAACAGTGGTAAAATGACAGAGAGAGTGTTAAGTAATAGTAATGCATTATTTCCACAGTCTTGAAACCTCTCACCTTGGTGTTCAGAGCAATAGGGCTTCTCATATTTCCCGCGCACTGCCGATGTTTTCCTGTGCATTGAATATGCGCATATGGAAAACCTCTTCCACTTGAAGTGTCGAACGGTTCAGATGATGATTCGGCAGTATTCTCAAGAAGCAGTTTTTGAATAACTATAGTGTTGTTAGCGAAAGAACGACGTCTCCTAACAAGAGGTTTTGATCTCCAACGATGATCATTCGTTGAAAGCTGGACTTCGGTTTTGGTAACTCAAGATTCATCAGCAGACTGTCACTTTCGGCATATTTAATAACATGTGCAGAAGCATGTTCAATCGCTTTCATCAAGAAAATCACTAATCTCACCTTCACTCTCACAGCTAAATTTGTCAGTAATTCTGTAAGTACTTAATTTTTCTGTTTTTACAATCCAATTTCTAAACTCCATACTCACATCGAAATACACTCCTGGAAATGGAAAAAAGAACACATTGACACCGGTGTGTCAGACCCACCATACTTGCTCCGGACACTGCGAGAGGGCTGTACAAGCAACGATCACACGCACGGCACAGCGGACACACCAGGAACCGCGGTGTTGGCCGTCGAATGGCGCTAGCTGCGCAGCATTTGTGCACCGCCGCCGTCAGTGTCAGCCAGTTTGCCGTGGCATACGGAGCTCCATCGCAGTCTTTAACACTGGTAGCATGCCGCGACAGCGTGGACGTGAACCGTATGTGCACTTGACGGACTTTGAGCGAGGGCGTATAGTGGGCATGCGGGAGGCCGGGTGGACGTACCGCCGAATTGCTCAACACGTGGGGCGTGAGGTCTCCACAGTACATCGATGTTGTCGCCAGTGGTCGGCGGAAGGTGCACGTGCCCGTCGACCTGTGACCGGACCGCAGCGACGCACGGATGCACGCCAAGACCGTAGGATCCTACGCAGTGCCGTAGGGGACCGCACCGCCACTTCCCAGCAAATTAGGGACACTGTTGCTCCTGGGGTATCGGCGAGGACCATTCGCAACCGTCTCCATGAAGCTGGGCTACGGTCCCGCACACCGTTAGGCCGTCTTCCGCTCACGCCCCAACATCGTGCAGCCCGCCTCCAGTGGTGTCGCGACAGGCGTGAATGGAGGGACGAATTGGAGACGTGTCGTCTTCAGCGATGAGAGTCGCTTCTGCCTTGGTGCCAATGATGGTCGTATGCGTGTTTGGCGCCGTGCAGGTGAGCGCCACAATCAGGACTGCATACGACCGAGGCACACAGGGCCAACACCCGGCATCATGGTGTGGGGAGCGATCTCCTACACCGGCCGTACACCACTGGTGATCGTCGAGGGGACACTGAATAGTGCACGGTACATCCAAACCGTCATCGAACCCATCGTTCTACCATTCCTAGAGCGGCAAGGGAACTTGCTGTTCCAACAGGACAATGCACGTCCGCATGTATCCCGTGCCACCCAACGTGCTCTAGAAGGTGTAAGTCAACTACCCTGGCCAGCAAGATCTCCGGATCTGTCCCCCATTGAGCATGTTTGGGATTGGATGAAGCGTCGTCTCACGCGGTCTGCACGTCCAGCACGAACGCTGCTCCAACTGAGGCGCCAGGTGGAAATGGCATGGCAAGCCGTTCCACAGGACTACATCCAGCATCTCTACGATCGTCTCCATGGGAGAATAGCAGCCTGCATTGCTGCGAAAGGTGGATATACACTGTACTAGTGCCGACATTGTGCATGCTCTGTTGCCTGTGTCTATGTGCCTGTGGTTCTGTCAGTGTGATCATGTAATGTATCTGACCCCAGGAATGTGTCAATAAAGTTTCCCCTTCCTGGGACAATGAATTCACGGTGTTCTTATTTCAATTTCCAGGAGTGTAGTTCACACACATCGGAAAGTTACAAAATATGTACACCAGGGCTATTAGGAGCCTCGGTAACTGTGTCTAATACGTAAAAGACATAAAATGACCACAGATTCTGGAACGTCCACTCTCAACCAGATCTCAGCACTACTTTTAAGTTGATAGGAACTGTATCAGATCGTCAGATAGTGCATGAGCACAGAAAGAAGAAGAAGAGTCAGTCATGTGGACGTAACTATCCTTAAGTGTGTTTGTCTTATCAAATTTTTAACAGGTTCAAGTCTGTAAACGTCCTACAAAAATCAGCTTCTTGCGTGGATGGAAGGTTTTCTTGGATTTCACCTACGCTATAGCCACTGTCGAGCCGTTAGCTACATTTATCACCACTAAAACAATTAAAACAATTAATTAGCCATTTAGTGACTAGGAAAGTGTGAATCCCTCTGTCCTCATAAAAGGACGATACATGAGCTGCAGATGTTACTGCAATCTTGATACATCACTGTAGTATTTTAATTTTATTTTGGAGTTATTTAAGTAGGAATTTTATTCATTGCAATAAGAACGTCTTTGTTCAAAAAGTACTGTCCTATTACTTGGCGACTTTTAAAGAGAAACGACAAGGTAAGGTCTGCTGTGCTCAAAAGTGAACGAATTTCCGGTCTGCACTAGAGTAGGTAGCGTGCAGCCTTCTTGACTCGTGCACAGGCTTGTATCGATAGATGCTAGTGTGCCAGAGACATTACTACTCTTGTTACTCGCTGGCCAATCTCGCGGAGTCCCAGTACGGGCTACGTGAATGACTGGAGAAGAAACTTAAGGTCGAGTGCACTTGTACAAGTTGGTCTGTCCTGGTCCTTACGCTGTGTAGTATTGGCCCCTCACCTCTGGAGCAGTAGCCGGTGCTTGGACATATTGCAACCAGGGTATAGGTCCCATGTGAGATGGGCGATGGGTAAGCTGAAGTGGTGTTGCGTTTAGTCGTGATCATTCCTTGTGTGTGGCGCACCGCTAATGAAGCGGGCCTCAAACCCTTCGTCTCGAGTTTTAGAGGTATGCCAATGGGTGCTTGGTGTGCTGTGCGTAATTGATAAAAAGCATTTATTTTCTAACGAAGCCATTATAGGAATTTAGCCAACCTAATTAGACCCCATCGATTCTGGTGAGCTTAAACTTGTTAGACTTCTGACTTGTTAGTTTGAACTTGTCAAATTTGAATGGTTCGCTAAAAGCCCTTTCAGGCTCTTGGCCGCGATTTGCAAAAGCAAAACAAAAGTGGTGGCGAAATTTACATATGTTCTTTTTGTGATGATAATTTTATTTTAGATAAGCTGTTGTACGATATACTAGTTCAGAAGCTTGTAGTTTTGTTTAGGGCTTCGGACCTAGTCCCCGTTTGGTATGAATTCTTTTGCAAACATTTACCTTTCAGTGTGCATAATGACTTACATGGTTAATGGTGTCCCGCATATTGTTTAGGCTATAACTATTTTCCGCAAGAATTTTGATTTTCCTTGGCATCAGTAAGATGAATTCTCCTTTGTGTAATCGTGTTATTTGTGTAATTGTGCTGTCCTTGTTGTAGTAAATTGGGCTGCCAGTGCAACTTTTCGTAGTGGCCGGCTGTGAATCAGCTATCAGGTACTGCTCAGCACGTTTACTGCACAAATTGATTTGAATTTCGTTCTTTCTATTTGTTAATTTTTCTGAAATTAAGTCAATTTTCTTATGTTAATACCTCTGGGAATAAAAGAAAGCTTGTGAAAGAATTATATATTTTGTAACCTGGCCGTCCCGCTCATCCCAGCAGACTTTATCCTCTGAAAAATATCCATAGCACTCAATCTGATAGCAGCCTGGGCGGACCAGAAGCCATCCTGCAACACCTGGAACAAAGAAACACCCTCATCCCTACTCGAACCTGACACCTCCGGGAGTCTAGCGCTCTAACCTCTAGACCACCACGGTCGCTCTCACGATTTGTAACCGATGAAGAAGCAGGCCACAGGACGCATGTTTTCGTCAGACGGCGCCAATCTCAAAGTTCTTCTTTCTGGGGAAAGCACTGAGAAAATTTTAATTAAAACTTTCACGGATCTTTGCTTCTGCTATATGAACAAGTTGGATTCATTCATGGAAATTCTACAGTGAGCTTTCCATCCGATGTGCTAGCTTTCGGACCGTAAAACTGAGCTTTCGATGTCCCTCGTGTTGTGAAAACTCTGAAAGAGAAGTGCTTGCATTTCATTTTTTGGCATTCTGATTTTCTTTTTTTTACAACTATACACTACTCGTACTATTTTTCAAAATCTTATAATGTTTATGTGTATTTTGTAGGATGTTATTACTGAAAAGGAATCAAACTCCTCAAATGTAATTACGCCCACGTGAATGCGTTGCTTCGTGATGCTGAAAGTATTAGCTTTTGAAAACTAGAACTTTACGAAGTCTTTTTTGCCGTAAGAATGTTGTCTCGAGTCAGGTATCTGGCAGTTTCGGTTTCCTGTCTTCAGCATCGTTTCTTTTTCTTTGCTAGAGGATAATTTAATTCCACGTAATTTCCAGATACTTCAGCTCTAAATCATCAGTTTCAGTGTACATAACAAAAGACTGATTCAAGTGCAACCACATACTGTTCTTCTGTCGATCAGCTATGTGATCCCTTCGTACTTTCCATAAAATAGCTCATATTTGTATATATATGCAACCCATACTATTTTTGATAATATGTCTTCTAGTTAACAACGCAAATAACAGCCACTTTGGTCGAGTGTAAGAATGTTAATTGTTTTTTTTTTCTTTTTTTTTTGTGGTTTTAGGGTACACAACTAATGTAAATTGTGTGTAACGAGGCTTTCGCTCTTTAATATCTACGTGATGTAATGTGCTCGCAATATTTTCTCTTGCATTCAAATTCTCATGCTTATTTCATGTCGCCGAACTGGTGAATCTGACTCTGCATTTGTGCCTGTTGAACACATAACGTATGTCGCTCAACAGAGTATTAAAAGATAGAAACAGAATTCAGCGTCACACAAAAACCTCCTTCAGAAGAACGAATTTTTATTTCAGTTTATTTTATGTTATGTATTTCAGATGGATCAGTACCAGCAACACGCTCTTAGAATATGACATGATAGTCTCGTAACACAAAAAAATTCAAAAATAAAGTACGTAAACATATCGTGGCATTATGGAAATAACACTGAAATTTTCAATGGCAATAATAATAATAACACGTTATGAGAATGTAACTAGTTTTACAAGTCCTAATCATAGATAAGAAAAAAAAAGAATCTTATTCATGGCTTTATAACGGCGATGCGTGCATCCTTTACTGAACTCGAGATTTCTGGTATTAAAGGCTCAACATACCGATACAAAACCGGAAGGGAAATTTGCTTTAAGAAAGAAAACTTGCGTTATAATATTTCATCACAAAAAATTGAGCTTAATGAAAAGAGTTAAATATTGACTGTACATTGCTTTTCCTTCGAATTCTTAACGGTTCACATTTCCATGCAATGTTCTTTGCTAAAGAATCGAAAGGTAGGCCCTCTTGGTAGAAATTCCCTGATGAAAGTTACACGTATGATCACAAGTCCTTGTATTTACTTCGTTTCTTGTACATGACTCCTGCGTGTTTAGGAACTTGCAGATGTTCCTCTTCCCGGTTTCCTTTCATTCCTACAGCAAAGTATTTCGACATTTCAAACTCTGTGCAACAATTTTAAATACTGTATGCTAAAATTAGTATATACATTTGTCAGTAATCACTAACAGTCACATTTCATTGACATCTTATAATATTTGCAAGTAATTGTAAAAGTGTAGATCGCAAGGCAGATTTTTTAGTAGATGACCTGTTTCGGCCATCACATGATCATTTGCAGACCTGCGGTCGTATTGATGCTCTGTGGCTGTGCATGGAGCAGGAACCGCTGAATGACGATAGTCAACTGTGATCTAGACTGTTATAATTATTTTCAAAAATTATATTTTGTTCGCTGATATCTCCCATAACGTTTTCAAAAATAAGTAAATTCCATAATTAGGTAATTATTAAAATAACAAACCATTCAGTCTTATGACGCAATTTTTATTCATGGTTTTATTGCCTTGCCTTGCATGTGCAGTGAAATGCACGGATCTGTCCCACTGGAACGAGCATGTTCGACAATGTTCCCGGATCTTTTTCCTGCTCCTACCTCTCGCCATATGAAGGTACATTCAGAGTAGCTACTCAGACTAAGCCTGCGCTCGTGCGAGAAAATTACGCGACCCTATTCCTCGTTAGTCCGGCCCCTGTACTCTTGGCACCATCATTGTGAGCACGTTAATATTCCGATTCCCGTTCCGATTCTTGTGCAGTGATTGCTGTTGTTACTGTTGTTGCAACTGCTACAACTGCGTGTTGTGTGGAGTGAATTACTGAAAGTTACTTTAAAAAGTGTACCAATCATTATACAAAAGTCTTAGCTGCGCCAAGTCGTCGTATTTTTCATCGTCCAAAGATGTAGTTTCAGCGACTTGAATTTGTTTAAAGAGAGAGAAAGACGCATCCTTTACTTATTAGAAATGAAGACTTGTGATATTTACCGTTAAATTAAATTACCAAGTGAAAAGTAAAAGGTGTAATTAGCTACATTTTAGTTTGAATATCTGTAAAAGTTAACAGTATCGATATCGACGTCCAATTTCTAGCACAAAATTTCAATGTTACAGACTATCAAAATCTTGGGAAAGACTATAAATATAATTTTCTCATCATGAGGGTTTTGAAGGGCGATCTGTTAAACCATTCAAAAGACGAGGTTGCACAAAATATATTTTTATTCAAGACAACCAGTTTCAAGAGTGGTAGATGTCATCAGCAGGCCTTAAACATTTTTTTTTAGTAGAACAAGTTGATTTTATGCTGAACCTCAAGCACAAGCTGTCAACTGGATAAAACTCAGCGCAGTATAAACGCTCGTCATCTCTGAAATATTTGTGTGTTTTTAAATATTTTAGCGATGACAGGTGTTTATAATGTGCTGAGTTTTATCCAGCTGACATCTTCTACTTCAGGTTCAGCGTAAAATGAACTTGTTTTGCTAAAAAAAATGTTTAAGGCCTGATGATGTCATCTACTACTGTTGAAACTGGTTGTCTTGAATAAAAAGTATTTTGTGCAATCTCAATTTTTGAATGGTTTTTGCCAAAGACTATAAGCGTTGAAAACCTATAAAAATCGGAATCTATAGTGCAGATCAGATAATTACATCTACACAGCATATGTAATAAACAGTTCAGTAGTATCACACGTAGTGACCACAAGCTATGTAAATTAAATTTAAATGTGCTGTGTCTTCTTCAGCGAGGCGATGGTTCATAATCTGTTTTCTTATAAGTGACCAGAGTATAATAACTGAATTGAAGCTTTGTCACACTGTTTTTCAAACACAACAACATAAGAGCTAGTCTACTCCGGCAAAACCACGTACGATTTACGTCGAGATCTGCACACACGACGACGCCACAGACCAAGAGAACCACGTATTAAAATATCTACAGTCCAAACAAGACCACGCCAACCGAACAACAGCTCCACACAGCTCGGTGACAGACACGCCCAGCCTTTCCCCATTTCTCCAGCTGCCTCGTGTTGTGCTTGAGGCGCACTGATCTCACGGCGTGTGACATCCAACTTCCTGTGCTCGACTGGGAGATCTCTGGCTACATGCTCCCGCATATTCATTCATTTCCATGGAGTCGTTAATATCTTACGTTACTTTATCTATCTCGTTTTTCAGAGCAATGTACTTTCGTCTTCCTTTCGTTTAATCTCTGTCATTATTCTACTTTCATAGGTCTTTTTATTCATTTCAGTAGGTCCTTCAGTTTACATATGGGGTAAGGGGGATGAAATCACAACAAAGAAAAAAAAGCTCTTCAATTCTTCCTCTCACTTACGATAGCAACGTCAGCCGCAAGTTTCAGCATTGACATCTTTTTTAACTTGAATTTTAATCCCAATGGTGAATCTTTTTTATGTCTCCTTCATTGGTTCTCCAGAGTATAGATTGAAGACTAGAGGTGGATGACTACATACTTGTCTCACACCATTTTTAAACCGTGCCTCTTGGTTCTCGTATACATTGTTTATTACCCGTTTTTCCCTTCCCTTTCACCTATTTTTCGTTACATTTTGGAATATCTTGCACCATTTTATATTGTCGAACACCTTTCATAAGTCCAAAAAACCTATGAAAGTGTATCGATTTCTCTGCAGTCTTGCTTCCATTACTAAACGCAACGCCGGAGTTGCCTGTCTGGTGTCTTTTTCTTTCCTAAAGACAAACCCGTCGTCATGCAACAGACCCTCGGTTATCTTTTCCATTATTGTGTGTATTAATATATTAATCTTGTCACCAGTCTGGTTGCATAAGGTGTTAAGCTGATTGTGCGATAGTTCTCACACTTATCTGCATTTGCTATTTTCGGGACTGCAGCCTTTACTTGAAATTTAAACATAATTAAGAAACCTAAACGCTTAAAGTAACGATTTATCTGTTAACAAGAGAGTAAAGAATTCGTTCCGTAAGCTGCCATCACCGTACCTGCCCAAGATGGAGAAGCTCAGAAACACACTGAATCTCTCGTTCTTGGCCAGCCATCAACCGATGCAATACTACTCGCCATACGTGTGCGGTGACCTTAGCAGTAGTTTGGTGTGCTCCTAGATCTACGTTAGGCTGCATTTTTCATATACTCTATATAGAATCGTGTACGTTCTTCTACATTTGCCTTAATATCTAATCTTGCAGTCTGAAGTACATCTTCCTCTTGACTTTCCAGTATCAAATACCAACCGTGAGCAATTATCATCATATCGCTAGTTTTGCTGATCTACGTTTGTTCAGTTTATACCAGTGTGTATTTATGTGTGTTATGAAATGTACTGAGCAGTATTGTTTCATGTCCAAGCTATAGGATTTACATGAAATTTTATTTAGCAGTTCTAGTGTATCATACAGCTTATGTTAATTCTTTACATTGGCATATTATTCTACTGCAGTTCGTACTCAGCTGCACAGCTTTCGTCTCATTTGCTGCCACTAATGCTGAAGTCGGTCTCGCTAATATTGCCTGTTGAGTCATTCGTCGCTGGTGCCCACTGCCACCTGTTTTCTCGTCTTGTGAGTGTTTTCTATGTAACGCCGCAAATGCTGCGCCTGCACTGTCGTTGATATCGGTCCACAAGAAGTGAATGTGATATGGAGTCGTTTGTGTATGGTACTCATCTTTCCTGCGTCCTACGCTGACAGTATTTATTCAGAAGTCCCTTTCTACAACCAAAATGAGCTTCCTAAATCGAATTTTACAAGCAGCAGTTACGTAGTGTATTCCGTATGGTCGGTCAAAAAGTAAGCCATTACCAGGATGAGGTTGACATGTTTCAGACTCAGTTGTTCCATGGTATTGGGGAAGATGCCTTTACACCCAACTTTTTTGGCAATTGTGACATAGATGTGACTGGAAAATTATCAATTAACTGCTAATGCTTTTTCGCGCTTCGGATGGAGACGTTAGAAATACACTAATACAGTCTTCAACTCTTTAGAGCTGGGGTGCACAACTTGCTAGAACCCCGGGCCGCAAAGCCCTTACTGTGACGACTTAAGAACTGCAGGGAAAAAATTTGTAGTTCACGTAATTTGCTTTATAAAAATTCATTTTATTTATATTGTTTGATTTTCTTCATTATTATTGACCGATGACCATGAAGTAAATGAATACAGGTTTACAGAAATATATAAAATTGTAGCTTACTTTCGTCACAAGAAGTTCAACGCACGAATGAGTAGGGTTATGATGCTCACTGATGTTATGTATGCCCTGTAGAATATATGAAGCACTGTTGACTAAAAAATGTCGTTCCATGCAGAACTATGTGCAGCTATTGTTGCCGCTACTGCATTGTAGTGCAAACTCAAAAAAAAAAAAAAAAAAAAAAGTGTTGTGAGACAAGTTTCTAGCGCAGAGCTAATGCTAAGGCGCACGGCTGTCTGCGGACTTACCGTAGAAGACGAGGAACAAGTCACAGGTCGACCAGATCTAGCGGAGCAAGCCACCATTTTACCGCTGCAGACCCAACCAGAGAATATGGAAGTGCCGAATAGTCCGCTCCGAAAGAGTTTCAGTGCCTAAAAGTAAAAATAGTCCCTTTTATTTGACGAAAAATAGTGACCAGCCTTTCACAATGGGATGTGGTGCAATTCACACCTGACATAGACACCAGTATTTCTTTTATAATGACAAAGTATAATACGTTCAGATAGACACCAGGGGAATGGCTTGGTCATTCAGTGACAACTTTCAAATCAAAAGGTCTAGCGTCGTATTATTTCCTGTCAGTTATCGCTTCTTTCACTGGAGAAATTCATCCGACTTGTGGAAAAATGTCGTCGGAAAAATCCGAAAGATAGTTAGAGCGAAAACTGTCGTACAGTCAGACTGATATTGATAGTACATGCATGCAACTTGCAGATAGGAATTGTATGTATAAGAATGGAATTGAAAAATTGCGTCTGTTAGACGACGATCAGTTTGGCTTAGAAGAGGTAAATGCACCGGAGAGACAAGTCTGACGTTGTGCTTCGTAATGGAAGCAAGGAACAAGAAAAATTGAGTGCTTTCATAGACTTTGTTGACCTAAGAAAAGCGTTTGGCACAGAAAAATGGCGCAAGATGTTTGCAATTCTAAGAAAGATAGGTGTTAGCCTTAGGCAAACACAGGTAATATGGTAATATGTATGAGAACCAAGTAGCAACAATAATAATGGAAGATGAAGAACCAACTGCTCGGATTAAGGAGGATGTAAAACTAGTACGAAGCAATACACCATACATTTCAACCCGTAAATAAAAAAAGCCGTGACGGAAATACAAGATAAGTTCAGGATTGGGATCAATGAAAGAATATCAAAGACGAAATTATCCGATGACACTGCAATCGTCACTCGGAGCGAGAAGGAGTTATAGTACATAATGAACTGAGCAGTCTGCTGAGCAAAGTTTGTGAACTGATAGTAAATCGTAGAAAGAAGATAATTATAAGATTAGTGATAAAAATAACATTAAAACTGGGTACCACGACGTAACGAAACGAATAAATTGTGCTACCTTTGAAGAAAGATAATGTATCGTGGACGTAGCATCCAGTATACGAAGAGAAGGCATGCAGAGGTAGAGGGCATTCCTGACCAAAATAAGCCAACTACTATCAAACATTGGCTTAAATTTCGGGAATAAACTACTGAGAATGTACGTCCCGAGCACAGCATTGTATGGTAGTGAATAATGGTCTGAGGAGGAAGCTGAGAGGAAGAGAATGGAATTATTTGAACCGCACCTTAGAAAGAAGCTGATATCTGGCTGGACTGATAAAGAGGAGGATCTCCACAAAATTGGCGAAGATGGATGTATGTGGAAAACCTTGATAAAATGAGCGAGCAGGACGATAGTACATGAAGACATCACCCATAGTTATATAGTACTAGAGAGAGCTATACGAGTATAGGGTGAAAACAGTAGCGGAGGACCAAGAGTGCAATAAATACAACAAAAATATTAGCGTGGTGGGTGTCTCGGGGGAGGTTCGAGTCCTCCCTCGGACATGGGTGTGTGTGTTGTTTGTCCTTAGGATAATGTAGGTTAAGTAGTGTGTAAGCTTAGAGACTGATGACTTTAGCAGTTAAGTCCCATAACATTTCACACACATTTGAACATGGTGGGTGTAAGTGGTACCCTGAGGTAAAGTGGTTGGCACCGGTTCAACCAATAAAAGGACTGAGCAGCCTTTCTTTTCGTTTCTTCAAACAAAACGAATAAAAACGCTTCGTTCAGCTCTGTAAATAGCTGTTTAATGTAAAAAATACCAAGTTACACGGTGTGCTGATGTGAATTTTAGTTTTCCCGGCATATGATGATTTGGAAATATTCTCGGTTATTCAGCCGGGCGTCGTCATCCAAATGATGCGATATTTCGGCAACGTGAACCGGTTACATGAAGTGCTGGTTAAGACTGAGGTTTCCAATTAACTAAAGCCTTGGACTCATCCTTGACCTTGCTCATAGCGCAACTTCTAGGACGATCCACTCACGCCATGTGATGCGCTCTCTGCTCATAGGCAGTACCCCAAGATCCGCGGTGCCTGCACAGAGACGAAGGGCCACAGGTCATGTCCCGACCACTCACATCTCCACCTCGTCAGCGGAGCTGCGCTCGTGTACTGCGGGCCAGACCTCCACAGCCGTCGGGAGAACGTGTATGAGATGGCGCCCAGCGGAAGATCATCAGTCATCAAGGGTGCCTGAAGATGGCAACAAATTAGCCTTTCGAAATGAAGAATGATTTGGACGACGCACCTGACGGAGTACCCAAGATTATTTCAAATAGCACTGATGTGTTCAAATCAACCTTCAGGAAGAGAGAATCTCTGACCTTAGGAGAAAATGTGGGCCGAGCGGTTCTAGGCGCTACAGCCTGGAACCGCGCGACCGCTATGGTCGCAGGTTCGAATCCTGCCTCGGGCATGGATGTGTCTGATGTCCTTAGGTTAGTTAGGTTTAAGTAGTTCTAAGTTCTAGGGGACTGATGACCTCAGAAGTTAAGTCCCCCATAGTGCTCAGAGCCTTTTTTTTTTTTTTTTGAAAAAATGTGTAGCAGTTCTTTTGAAAGGTTGCGAAACTAAATGTTCTATATTTCCTTTTCTTTTCCTGTGTGGAAACACTATAGATTCTTCATGAGTCACCGCAAGTTTAATGGTAGTGAAATGTTTTCTTTTAATACTAATGCCCAGTCAATCGCTTTTTTTGTATAACATAGAAAATGAGACGGAGACGTGTCTCACAGCCATGGCATTTTAATTTATTACTTTTTTACTATTACTGCTGTTGCCACATATACCACTGAAAGAGCCTGCAAAGTTATGTCACTATACGACGTATAGTTATGGAGATATGGTGTCTATGGCGAGACTCGAACCCTTGTGAAAGTGTTATTTTTCATGTACTCTATGTCATAAGTAATAATATTCCTGTTACCTTAATCTGAAACGCGAGCTCCATAACATCTTGTAAAAGTAATGTCATAAATAATAATATATCTCCAGAAAGAGATTTTCACTCTGCTGCGGACTGTGTACAGATATGAAACTTCCTGCCAGATTAAAACTGTGCTGGACCTGGACTCTAACTCGGGGGAAACTGAAGAAAGGCCGTGAGTAGTGCTTGGGTAGCTCAGACGGTAGAGTGCTAGCGCGCCAAACGCAAGAGTCCCCAGTTCGAATATCGGTCCGGCACACAGTTTTAATCTGCCAGGAATTTTCAGTAATATTTCTGTTACCTTAATCTTAAATGCGAGCTTCATAACATTCGTATCCTCATAATAGTTACCTGTTTAGAAAACGAAATTTGCGTATATCCTACCGAACGCAACGCCACATATAGTACTCTGATATATGGTTAGGAGTAGAAAAGATGAGTTACTGATGCAACTACTTAGACCTGAAGACAATGCTAAGTGATCGAAATATGTAACATTATTAAAAAATTGTAGCTGAGCCGAAATAATAAACGAGAATTATCATAAAGGTAATAGATAAGTTACAGAATAATGCTCAACTCCGTCTGTTGCAGGACCCTAGCGTGTATCCTGAGTTCAAAAATCAGCACGGATTCAAAGAATACCACTCGTGTGAAATACGTCTTGCTTTGTTCACCTCCAAAAGAAAGAATGAAGGTAAACAGGTAGACTGCACTTCGTTACGTCTCCATAAGACGTTAGACACCGCACAGTAGTGTCGACTACTAACCAGTGTATGATCATACAGAGTATATTCACAAATGTATGGTTGACTAGAGGAATGTTTGACTAACGGAATCCAGTACGCTAAACCAGTCGGCAAATGTTCCAGAAACCGGGTGTATCCCAAGGAAACGTAATAAGACCTCTAACGTTTTCAGTACGTGTAAAAGATTTATCAGATAGCATCAGAAGCCCAATAAGATTGTTCGCTAGCAATAAAGCTTGGGTTCAGGAAATTATCGTTTTTGTACTTAGTGAATTTGTGACAGACCTAGCCAGAGCTTCCACTTCGTGTAAGAAACTGCAGTTCTCATTAAATGTAATAATAGCAAGATAATACCTGTAATAAAGAGAAAGAAATGTGGAATATGTGATTACAAGATTAATAGTGAACAGCTCGAGTACGTCACATTATGTAAGAACTTGGAGGTAACAGAAAAAAGGATTACGAAATGGGGCGATCACATAAACTCAGTTCTAGGGAAGGCAAATGACAGACATAGATTTGTTGGAAGGATTCTGGAAAAGGATGGTACATTTGTAGTGGAAATTGTATAGATGACGCCAGTGCAACCAATTCTAGAGCATTGTTCCACTGTTTTCAGTCCTTATAAAATAAGATAACACAGAATTGATTACCTTACAAGAAGTGATTAAAAACTAAAATACAAGAAATGCTCATATCCAGCCGGGATTAACACAGAGTTGATCAGACACGGTGGATTGTTGATTAAGTTCAGAATATTACAGCCGACCAATATCTGTTAGCTGAACACTACATTTCCAGAAGATTGACTCACAGCAAAAGTATTGTCAGTGATTAAAAAAGAGGATCGCAGTAAAACTTCAAGTGATAGCGGTATCGGTATGTTGAACAGAGCCTGCAAAATATTTTGAGATGTGTTAAATATCAGGTTATAGATTATTACAAAAGAACTAATTCTAGACCAACAAAGTACATAATAATAGGAAGATCATGTACCGATAACATATCCATTGCGCGAAAAATAATAAAGAAAAGGTGAGAATATATGTACTTGACTTTCAAAGATTTTGAAAAAGCATTTGACAAAGAGAATAGAGTAAGCCTCTGGTATAATGTGGATATTCAACTCACTTAACAAACAGTATCAAGACTCTCTAGAATGGAATTTATACTTGAAGTCCCCAACTAAACAGAAAAAGCCTTGATTGAACCAAGCTGTGCGATAAGGGTGTAATTTATACCTTACCCTTTTCAATAATCACATAGAAGATGCCATCCAAAAATGGATGGGAAGTGCGCCAGAAGGGATCAATATAATCGAGAATAAATGTATTAACATACTGTTCCATGCTGACGATACTGCATTAATAGTAAATTACCAAGACAAACTACAAAAGTCAACCCTCTCTTAAACTTAAGTGGAAAGGATTACAAATTTGGGATGACGATAACTAATACTACAGCAGTGGCACTCAATAGGAATTACCTAGTGCGAAACAAATTTGTAATTTAAGAGCAGATTTTGGAACAAGTACAGCACATCATTTACTTATGTGTGGTACTACAGAAAAAACATTAAAAAATACATGAAATTCTATAACGTGATGGCTGTAACTGATCTACCGCATGGCCGTGAAGAGAAAACATTCTAGCCATGTTCTGGCTGCCGAAATGAAATTAATACGAGCATTCATTCGATGGTTTCACTAAATTGTACAGGATTCGTAATGAATATATCAGATACGAATGGAACATTTTTGCAGGGAATGACAAAACAGCAGAACATAAACAGAAGCGGAAGAAACATCTGGATGATTGGAGGAAAGAAAGATGCGAAAGATGGCCTGACAATACAGATACAAAGGGAAGAAGGACAGTGGACAGCGGTGTTCATCAAAGGACTTCAGTAACCCATTACTAGCTTCGTGACAAGACGATACAGTCCACACGAAAGTGTAACACAAAAATCGTAGAATTTAAATGGTACTTCTTGAAAGAAAGACTTCGCACTTACTGCGAACCCTTTTTTTGGTAAACACAGAGAAACTGTACTCGAAGACAGTGGTGTGATCGTTACACTGGCAGCAACATATAGCTCATATAGAGATCATGAGAAAAAGATAATAGACTTGGGTGGCTACAGGAACATTTAGATAGGCACTGTACCTGCCCTCGACACGCAAATGGTATAGAAAAGACTATTCACAATTTTTCGGAGCAGAATATAACAGAATATAAGCCTACTCCTTGAAATGAAGAAGAAGGAGAAGAATTTACCTAAGTTATGCACTGTAGTCTCTTTACGAATATTTATATAGATGTAAGTAACTATTAAACACATTTTTCATTCTCTGAATTTATAATCTCTGTCGACGATAGACAAATAAAAAAGTTTCTGAAGACGTTTATAACTGCACTACTGTCCATTAAATATTCTACACCACGAAGATGACGTGCTACAGACGCGAAATTTAACCGACAGGAAGAAGATGTTGTGATATGGAAATGATTAGCTATTCAGAGCATTCACACAAGGTTGGCGACGGTGGCGACACCTACAACGTGCTGACATGAGGAAAGTTTCCAACTGATTTCTCAGACACGAACAGCAGTTGACCGGCGTTGCCTGGTGAAACGTTGTTGTGGTGCCTCGTGTAAGGAGGAGAAATGCGTACCATCACGTTTCCGACTTTGATAAAGGTCGGATTTTAGCCTAACGCGATTGCGGCTTATCGTATCGCGACATTGCTGCTCGCGTTGGTTGAGATCCAATGACTGTTAGCAGAACATGGAATCGGTGGGTTCAGGAGGGTAATACGGAACACCGTGCTGGATCCCAATGGCCTCGTATCACTAGCAGTCGAGATGACAGCATTCTTATCCGCATCGCTGTAACGGATCGTGCAGCCACCTCTCGATCCCTGAGTCAACAGATGGGGACGTTTGCAAGACAACAACCATCTGCACGAACAGTTCGACGACGTTTGCAGCAGCGTGGACTATCAGCTCGGAGACTATGGCTGCGGTTGCCCTTGACGGTGCATCACAGACAGGAGCGCCTGCGATGGTGTACTCAACGACGAACCTGGGTGCATGAATGGCAAAACGTCATTTTTTCGGATGAATCCAGGTTCTGTTTACAGCATCATGATGGTCGCATCCGTGTTTGGCGACATCGCGGTGAACGCAAATTGGAAGCGTGTATTCGTCATCGCCATACTGGCGTATCACCCGGCGTCATGGTATGGGGTGCCATTGGTTACACGTCTCGGTCACCTCTTGTTCGCGTTGACGGTACTTTAAACAGTGGACGTTACATTTCAGATGTGTTACGACCAGTGGCCCTACCCTTCATTCTATCCCTGCGAAACCCTGCCTTTCAGCTAGATTATGCACGACCGCATGTTGCAGGTTCTGTACGGCCCTTTCTGGATACAGAAAATGTTCAACTGCTGTCCTGGCCAGCACATTCTCCAGGTCTCTCACCAACTGAAAACGTGTGGTCAATGGTGGCCAAGCAACTGGCTCGTCACAATATGCCAGTCACTAATCTTGATGAACTGTGGTATCGTGTGAAGGTGCATGGGCACCTGTACCTGTACACGCCATCCAAGCTCTGACTCAATGCTCAGGCGTATAAAGGCCGTTATTACGGCCAGAGGTGGTTGTTCTGGGTACTGATTTCTGAGGATCTATGCACCGAAATTGCGTGAAAATGTAATCACTTGTCAGTTCTAGTATAATGTATTTGTCCAATGAATACCCGTTTATCATCTGCATTTCTTCTTGTTGTAGCAATTTCAATGGCCAGTGGTGTGTATACAGTTTCTGACAGAACGGAAAGTTTCCGGTGTACCGAACTATATGAACTTCCTGTGCTTCTTGTTCGACCGAGTGGTCAGAGTTTCTATGTGAAATGGCTTGAAAACTCCATGACCAGCAAAAATAGTTCCCGCAGTCACATAATCAAGAGAATCAACTGCAAGTGTATTCTAAATGTCTTAGAAGAACAGTTTCAAGTGTCCGAGAAGCAGTGGCCAGCATCCTCGCCATCTTGGGTCGATGGTCACAGCAAGTCAGCGGGCAGCTGTGTACGTCACTTTACTGCGCGCCTGTGCCTGTGGTACGTCGCCACCGAAGCTTCATTAGCCGGTGATGGATTCGCCGTGGACAGAGTGTGGTGGCACGGCCATTTAACCGCACCAGTCTCGTCAGAAAAGATGACAGCCGCGGAGGGCGTGGAAAGGAGGGCCCGGAACCAAGTAGCGACACGGAGATCAAATTTGTTTCACTGTGACAGCTCGAGGGTGGCGGCAACGATCCCGCGCAGGGCAAGAAGTCAACCATCGAAATTACGTACTCTCTTTCGGGTAGTTTCTAGTCGAATAGGTATTGTATTAGTTGATTTTGTTTCTAAAATGAAGATAACTAAAAGTATGAATAATCAACAAAATACTTTTTACTGTGTTTTTTTTTCATTCTTTGATTACGAAACTGTTGTCGTATCCATTTCAAATTTCTCACAAAGGCACCACAACATGGGGTTTCAGAAAAAGAGTGATGAGATAGTGAGAAAATAAGTTACAAACCGAAACCAACAACTACATAAAATTGAATAAATTAAACAGTAACTCGTGATAGCGAAGGTGGCTGGAAGGAGCGCTCACGTTATAAAGATATCTGCTCTGTAATTGCTAGAAATAAAAGATACAATTAACTGAATAATAGCAGATAGTTTGGAATTCTTAAATGAAACTCCCTAACATAAGATTAAAAATACTTAAAAATGGAATTGATCATAAGGTATACCCTCCCAACTAGTTAATTTTACGTAACTGCTTTGAATAGTTTGATCAACCATATGATAAATTTATCGGTTCACTTTTCATTTCTTCCCCAGCTGTAAGTGATTACGTGATTTATCATTTAAGACAAATAGTCCGTAACCTTAGTCTGACGATTACGAGTAGGAAATTCATTGAAATGTTGCTACAAGATGACCCTCCTAATCGACTGTTGTGCTGTGAAAATTTCATCAAACAAATTCGCCATGGAAGCGCGAATTCCCGTATAAAATAATTTTATTTGTCATAAGTGACTGTAATTACACTGTAAAACCCCAGAGGGATTCCATAATACCATATTTTTAAAAAATCTCATTGTGCTTTATTGCAGACTACCTGCGGTAGTTTGTTACGCATATAACTGGTAAGGCTGTATCTACGTGCAGCACCACTCGTGGGTATCTGATGATCGATAAATTGTGAAACGCTCCATATGAGCACTAAAGTCATTCGTTATCTGCATTCGTGATCTGATGTTTGATTTTTACCATTGTCAGCCATTCAGCCCGAATGCAGAGCTAGTGATTCTCTGTAAAATTATTTCTTGGACGTCCTGCTCGAGACGGGCGTGAATCCCAAGTATCAGGAGGAACGAGACTTGTTAGCTGATGACTTTCCCTAGCACGTGAAATTTTGCCATTAGTACCTACACCAAATTGCATGAACCCTAGTCTTCAGAAAGCGTGTTTTGTTTACTGTGGAGATTACCTTGACAAGGGTAGGAACATTCTCGACAGCCATGTCTGAATGTTGGAAAATCCTGAGGAAACTCACGTGTTTCACCATCGATATTTACCACAAATGTGTGGATTGATATTGTTCACGACCACGAAAAGTAGCGTATATTTCTCCGTGGAATACTACCAGAAATATCCCGGTAACAGCCAAGACCCCGACACACTTTAACGTTAGTGTCAGAAAACATTTGGACAGTTTTTCCCCCAATAGCTGGCTTGGGACGGGTGTGCCTGTAACATGGCCACTGCATTCTCCTGACTTCACTACTATGGATTTCTTTATTTGTGGAGAGATGAAACGTTTGGTTTATGGACAGTGATAGGCACTCCAGAACAGCTGCTAGTCCGTTTGACTGAAGCTGCAGGCATTATTCGTGAAACACCAGGTTGTTTTGTGCGTGTTGGAAAGCCTTTATCAATAACATGCTAGTAATACTATAAGACAATATTCAACACATGGCAGTTTGAACATCACCTTTGAACACATGGTTGTTTTGAGTATGCTAGGCAATCATTATCACCCAGATGACAGTTTTGCATCAATGTAAATGCACCACATTTACAGCATCATTAGTGGCTAATCCTTCATAGACTGCTAGTGCAGAAACGGTGCACCTGAGACAGTTTTATCTACGAGAACGATGTAGGCAGAAGCAATGAATTAAAATTTGTACCAGTGCAAGATTGGAACCCGTGTCTCCCGCTTACTAGGCAGATGCGCTACCCATTACAGCACATGGCACTGCAGCTACTATTTGGCGCAGATTGCCCTAGTAAGTCTCCCCCCACCCCTCTCACTCTACCCCAATACAAATTCTAACTCACATCTCAACCCACTACTATTCCCCTTATAAACTCGAATCAGCAGTGAGCTGTGATATGAGTTGGAGTTTTGAAATTTGTCTCGTAGAGGGAGACGCACTAGGTGCGATACTTGTTGTGTCAGTATGCCGTAACAGCTAGCGCATCTGCCTAGTTAACATTGCGGCTCTCACAGCCGAGCGAAGCAGACGTGCGGTGTGTGCTCTCCGCCTTCAGCGAGGGCCTGCGCGCCTTGTTTACTTTCTTCGGCCGACACTAACGTGACGCCGTAGCGCTACAAGACCATGGCAAACCAATACAGAAGATCAACCTTGAAATTCACATTTCGGAACGACTTTACCCGACCAAAGGTGCTCGAAGTCGAACGTTTTTATAAAAGAGGAAGCCAAGATCGCTGCCGACATTGTCGGCATTCGCTTTTCGATCGTCAATAGCACGGTCTACGTAAAGCTCATAAACTAAACTACATGCGACAAGGTGCTTCGTGAGATGAAACAAGACCTCCGCTTCTGCCACGCAGATGACAATGTTGGAAACGTCGAGGTCGGCCATGCCGCAATGGGACTGCGGACTATACGCATATTCGAACTTCCATTTGAACTCCCGGCGGCAGAAGTTGTAGCGGCGCTCCGCCCCTACGGCACAGTACTCAATGGAGTACGCCAAGTGCGCATTGATCTCCAACGACACGTGCCATCCTATCTACAGATAGGAGGATGCCGGGTCATAGTTATTTATGACGGCCAGCCGAAGACGTGTTCCGGATGTGGCAAGGAAGGTCACCTTCGTTCCGAGTGCCTCCAGCGTCGGATCACACAACTCCCACCGAAGGACGTTGCACCACCAGCGGCGACGACTATTCTACCCGTGACTTACGCGGCGGCGCTCACGACGTTCTCCACACAACAGACACGGCCGACCGCTTCAGCGGTACAGGACTCACTTTCCACGGACAAAAACCTGGATGATCCGCCGACCTGGCCAGTGGTGGAAAATAGTACTACGACTCTGGAGCTACCGAACGCGACAGACATTGACGCCAGCAAGATGGCAATTGATTCCGTTATTGTACCGACCGAAGCGTTTGTTCCGGCGGAGGGTTAGTCAGCGCCGTCTTCTGACAATGAAGGCCATGTACGGAAACAGCGATCACCGAAACGCCGAAAGCGCCGTCGTCGGACCGTGTCGGAACACAGCGGTTCGCATTCGGCCGGGGAAGAACAACTGACCACTCAAGAAGCCAGCCGCGAAGCTGAGGCTGTTTCCACTGACTCCAACCTTGCAGAACAGACAGACAAACAAGCAGCTTTCGACAGCCCACTGTCAGAAACAGTGAGCAGCGGGAAGGTACCAGTGCAGGCAGGGAAGTCGCCCAGTCCCTTACTATCAAACATTCCGAGGCTATGGAACATGAACAGACATCCGCGCCCGCTTCGTGGGCCGAGGACGTCGAGACACAAGATCCCGATCCGCGGTCAGCTGAGGCGCCGCCGGATCATGCAGCATAAGCAGCACAAGGAGGACCGCGTTCGGCGAGGAGTGACATCACTTCCGATGTTCGCTTCTCTCCAACTTCAACATGGATAACCTCGCCCAAACAACGCGTTGTCAGGCTTACCGCCTGGCGACAATGAATATCAACATGATCAGTTCTCCTGTCAAGATCCAACTTTTGAAAGAAACTATACGAGCCGTGGGAGTTGACTCTGCTTTCCTACAAGAAGTGAAAACGACTGCACTCCCGCACTTTTAGGGTTACGCCACACATGTGACGCCCGGTAGCCCTGCAGAAACCGAAGTGGCAATATTAGTGCGTGACGGTATTGAAGTTACCAATGTCACGTATCTTCCCTCCGCGCGAGGAATAGCATTTACGGCGCTCAACACCCGATTCCTTAATGTTTACGCGCCGTCGGGTACCACAAGACGTCACGACCGCGCCACATTCTACTCCACAGATGTCGCTCCCCTTTTCCTTGGACGATACGACCACAGCGTCTTCGCCGACGATTTTAATTGCGTACTTCACCCCAAGGACCAAATCCCACATTACATGCTTTGTCCGGAACTGGGTGCGATGATCCCAGATCTTCACTTGTGCGACACGTGGGAAAAAGTC
The DNA here is from genome assembly GCF_023898315.1 of Schistocerca nitens. Classification (NCBI taxonomy): domain Eukaryota; kingdom Metazoa; phylum Arthropoda; class Insecta; order Orthoptera; family Acrididae; genus Schistocerca; species Schistocerca nitens. Next base: position 276,051,712 of record NC_064618.1, on the reverse strand, counting down.
AACGGTAACCGCTCTGGCCACATTCATCTTACCAGTCATTCGGCCAGCCGACTTGACCGCATGTATGTGTCACAAGATCTCACACAAGGTGTGGTGGACGCCGAACTATGGCCTCAAGCCTACTCCGATCATAGTGCCTATATCTGCACTATACACCTACGCCCCCAACAAGTCTGGCGCAGCAATGGCTTTTGGAAGCTCAACATAACTCATCTCCAGGACCTGGATTGCCGTCGGCAAGTTGCAGCAACGTGGACTGACTGTGAACGCCGCCACCCACGATACACCTCGACCCTGGAGTGGTGGCTCCTCTGTGCCAAACCAGCAATCCGTAGGACACTTATGCAATATGGCAAGGACGTGATTGCGTGGCATCGACAGACCCTCGATTTTTACTACGCTGCACTCAGGTACCTCGACGCCTTACCCCCTTCCCCTGAGAGACAACATGACCAAAGCAGAATCAAGGCTCACATACTATCATTGACGAAGCGCCGACTAGAAGGTGCAGTAGTCCGCTCGCGACGGCACGACCGAACGGTTGCAGAGGAACCCACTATGCACCACGTTGTGGCGGATAAGCGCCGACAACGCCAACATTTAATCACACAACTCAGGACACACGACGGTCGCTTATGTACGACCCAAGCAACCATAGTAAAGGCGGTGGAGGATCATTTTCGTCATCTTTACAAGGAAAGAACCGTTGATGACGTGGCCACTACTGAAGTGTTACAGCAGGTAACACGTACTATCGACGAGGCTACCGTGAATGCACTAACAGAGGAAATCTCACTCGAATAAGTCGAAGACGCCGTGGACAAAGGTGCGGCCAATAAGTCTCCTGGACCTGACGGACTGCCCATCGAATTCTACCGGACTTTCCGTGACATCATGATGCCTCGCTGGGTTATAATGTTGCGCGAACTTATGTGTCCAGACTGTGTTGTGCCGCCAGCGTTTGTAGAAGGTCTTCTCATACCGGTACACAAGCCAGGTGGAGGGCTATCGATTAACGACAATCGGCCGCTTACAATGCTGAACGCCGATTAAAACATTTTCGCCAGGATTATGGCGAGCCGTATTAAGAAGACTTTGCCGATGATCCTCGCTCCAGAACAGACGTCGCAGGGGGGAGAAGCCAACATACACATGGCCACCGGTGACTGCAGGGACTTAATAGCGATCGCTTCTGCGTGCCGTCTGAGAGCGGCGATCATCTCCGTCGATTTCAACCGCGCCTTTGATAGAGTGCACCACAACTTCCTCCTACGAGTGATGGACTGTATGGGATTCCCCCCGGGCCTCATCGACACCCTACGGCGTCTTTGGACCACAGCCAGCTCACACGTCCAGGTCAATGGAAGGACGGTAGGACCAGTACCCATTAAGAGGTCTCTACGACATGGTTGTCCCCTTTCTACCTACCTTTATGCAATCGCACTCGAGCCACTCTTAGGGGGCCTTAACCACCGCCTATCTGGCATCACGCTGCGGGATGTCACCTTTCGCTATAGGACATACGCTGACGACTTGCTACTGCTGGTTCGTTCCAATGACGAAGTTCAAAGCGTACTAACCTGGATTGAGCGATACGGACAGGCCGCAGGCAGTCTTCTGAACATCAACAAGTCGGCGGCGTTGGATATTGGGCGTGGTCTCGGACCGGAAGCCCTCGCTCCCCTCCCACCAGTTTCTGATCTGCGATATTTGGGAATCACGTTCAAGAAAGATGTACGTAAAACAGCTGCAGCAAACTACCGACGGTTATTACAGATCATAAGCGCAATGGTGCGACAGAACCTGCTCCGGGACTTGAATCAGCTACAACGTGTTGAATACCTGAACCTCTACGTGGCATCAAAACTCAACCACGTGGCACAGGTCCTCCCACTACCGCTGCAGATAGGTCGCAGGCTTCAGGCGGCCTTCAGTTACTACGTTTCCGCAGGTCATATCTTTAAAGTACGATACGACACTCTTACCCTCCCAGTGCACAAAGGAGGGCTGGGATTGGTCAACGTCAGGGCGAGAGCAGCTGCCCTTTACATGAGCAACATGAGGAAACGATGGAAAAGTCAATATACCTCTCTCACGGGTCGTTTACTACAGATTCTGATGCCAGTCTCTCGCGTCCCGCCGTTGTCGGTGGCGCACGTCGCACCACGGCTCTCCCATGTGTCGACCTCCATTCTTGATTACAGTTATGTCAGCTCGAACCTCTCCGCCACACGTCCACCAAAGGCGAAAGATTTTTATACCAACCTTCTGCGGGCTGTTCCCCATAACTTGGTGGAAAACAAGTACCCTACGGTTCAGTGGCCAAGAGTGTGGAAAACGATACACCACAACTTCCTGTCATCCACGGTGCGTTCGAAGTGGTATCAGATCGCCAACAAAAAATATGCCACACGACAGCGACTTCACACTATTGGACTGGCAGACTACCCTTATTGCCCAGATTGTCACCTCTTGGATACCGATGAACATCGTTTTACTTCCGCATCATCGTCCGGAGTTTGGCGACTAACACAGAAGATATTGGCTTGTTACCTCCGGGTCACACCTGATATGATTGACCCTCAGACCCTACTCTGTCCAGATGAAACTTACTTTCCGGCCGCAAAATATCATGCGCTTGCATGGTTCAAAGGACTTACCGTCGCCTATATCTTTAGAGACGGAGAGAAAGAGCAGCTTGATTACTGGTGGTTCCTACAAAATGCTCACAATGCCCCTGAACGCACACCGAAATACCGTACGCTCCTCGCAAATTATTTACGCAGCTTTTTCGTTAACCCCCCACTCAGCTGGGAAGTGCCAAGCTGCGGTTAATGTTCTGTGCCGCATCACACTAACGGCTGAACGTTCTGGCTTCTCAGCCATGAGCGAAGGAAGAAACAGGCTGCTGCAAGGATGCTGTTTTCCTTGAGGCACTAGCGAAGCAGAATGCCTCCGTTGGAGATGCCCTTCAAAGGCGCTGTTGGAGATATCAGATAACGATGGCGAAGCACCAAGTGGAACCAGTTACAGTTATTGAAGAACCTTTTAGTTGGAATTGTATCAGTGATTTGCATTTTTATTTATTTTTATTACTTTTTTATGCCACCTTTGTTGTTGTAACACTTACTTGTAACACTGAGTTCCTAGAATTCTCATTGGTACACGTTTCCTAAACGTAATCATGTAAAAATAAATAAATAAATACATAAAAAAAAGTCTAAGCGCTGCAGTCTTGGACTGTGCGGTAAAAAAAAAAAAAAAGTTTACAGAAAACCCAGGTTCGAATCCTGGCAGTGATATAAATTTTAATTCATTGTTTCGGCCTATATCACTATCGTAAACAAAGGTTGAAAGTTTCCTCCTGTTTAGTTATGCATTCTTACCTTTTTGTATCTCTCTTCCTCTGTTTCCTTCTATCTACACTAGAGCGTGCCGGACGTGTGTGTGGCCAAGTCGCCTCATTGACACGTGCTTGCCGGCTTGATACATTGCTCGGAAGGATAAAATTTAAGGGGCTGGCCCGACGTTTAGTTAAATGATCTGGTGATTATTATGTTAATACTGCGCAGTGGATAACGCGGGGGAGGGCTCAAACAACCAAGTGGGCAAGTCAGTAAAGGCCACGCTCTATCATGATCTATAAGGACACCACTTTGTTGATGACATTGCTCTCTACACAGGATGGGTTTGTAATGATCATTAAATTCATGACATTGCTCTCGACACAGGACTGGGGTTTGTAATGACCACTAAATCCATGACATCCAGTTTATAGGTCATTTATTGTCTAGATCCCAGAAATTTATTATCTATATCCCCCAAAACCTTACAAATTTAATAATTACAGCAAATAAAGTCAAGTCAAATATCTTCTAGTTTTGTCTCGCACTGAAGGTGCTTAGACTAACAGGCATCTCGTTTCCACTTCAGCACTGGGAAAGTGGGTGGAACTACGTTGCTGCCCTTGTGGTCCGTCTGCTGTGACAGTGATCGGATTTCGCACCCAAGATTACTACTAGTACAGAATAACAAAAATTCTCTTTGGCGGAAAAACGGGGGAACAAAGCAGACACAAACATCCCATATTCACAAAAGAAAGCAAATTCTTAAAAAATAAAACATCCTGTGAAATACGGCACACGCAAACAATCAATGAACAGCACACGTAAGCATTCTCACCTTAACTAATTTCCAAGAACGAACTGGTAGCTCGCTGGTAGTGCAATCCGGCACCACGTTGGTGACCGATACCAACAGCTAACTTCTTTGTACTCACCCCTCTGTTCGTTCTTGATTTGCATACTATACAAACATTCACACACTCAACCTATTCTCTATCAAAGTAGTTAGGACGTGCTGCTTGCAAATGGGGGTTAAAAAGGAACCGTGAACAAAATTTATGAGAGGACATTCAATAATTTTACGTCACACGCTTAGAACCTTAAGTATGTCACACACGCATCTCCTACCAGCTTTCACACGGAATCGTCATCCAAAATACTCATCAGCCGTTACGACCACGTGTTGACTAGGTGGGCTGAGGCCCCAGGTTACTTTAACATTGCAAAAAAAATGCTGCTTCTAAAAGTGAAACTATACAATTTTTTTAGAGCTATTACTGCTCTCGTGTGCTGAAGGCACCAAGTGATTGCAGCACTGTAAAGGGATAACGTGAGCCCCCATTCTCGCCTCTGAAAAAGAAACCCTAACTAAAAACTTTAATTGTAAAGGCAAAATTTCTAAAAAAAATGAATGAATGGCCGTAACGAGACGCTAACTATTTCAACAGTGTAAAACATAATACTTCATGCCACGGTGATATTGGCGGCAAAGACGGAGATCGCCCTCGATTCCGTCCGCTCGGTTCAGCCGCTACCCCAAGAGTGACCGTCACGGCGGCCCACAGCGGCCGTTCCCTTACATTGAGGGGAGAGGGGCCTGTTACCAACCCCGGACTACCCCCTGGCAAACAGGTGCATCATCTGCGTCTTTACTCCAGGCTTAGGTTGGCACTAACCGACCTACAGGGTGACCACATCTCTGCCTTGGCACTATTAGCAGACGAACTCTCAATACAAACCCCTAACTTAATCAACCCAAGGCATCGTAATGGCATTAGGGAAAGGAAGTGCTTTTATGAAATTATGAATTCAATTAAATAAACAGGTAGTCCACTTCTTCACTCAAGATATCACACTATTTAAACTAAAAAAAAAAGTTGAACGTATATTCAATATAATGCAACAAAAATCTAATTGTAATGAGATGGAACAAACTGTTCCCTCTCAAGGTGACACATAATATATATCTCAGGAACATTAACTGCGTAAGATTAGTATGTGACACTTTTGTAACATAAAGAAGTGTTCCTCTTTGTTCACTTTAAACACACTAAAATTATATTTTTTCCACTGTAAAAATGTGGTGCAACAAGAAATCTATGAATCATCTACCTACAGAGTGACAATTATTGAACTATATGAAAAAAAAGGTAAATTATTTACGAACTACGGCGTTTACACATTTTATTCAACATTTAAACGTCACTACGGATATTCGGATTTGGGATGACATGTTCGATATGCCTGCCGTCATTGGTGATGACGATTCGCAGACGAAAAGCGAAGTTCTGCGTGACCCACTGAAGTTTTGGAACGTCGATGCTGTTGATGACCTCCTGAATGGCTGTTTTCAGCTCAACAACGGTTTCTGGATTATTGATGTACACCTTGTCTTTAAGATAGTCCTACAAAAAGGAGCCGCATGTGTTTAGATCCGAAGAATATGGCGGCCAATCGAGGCCCATGCCAATGGCCTATGGGTACCCCAGAGCCAGAACACGGTCCCCAAAGTGCTCCTCCAGGACATCAAACACTCTCCTACTTAGATGAGATCGAGCTCCGTCTTGCATGAACCACATGAAATCAACGTCGCTTTGGATAATGGGGAAGAAATCATCTTCAAAAAACTTCACACATAGTTGGATAGTCAACAACCCATTAAGGAGTAACGCACCGAATATTTCGTGACTGGATATTGCACACCACACAGTCACCCGTTGAGGATGGAGAGTCTTCTCGATCACGGATTCTCAGTCCCCCAAACGCCCCAATTTTGCTTCTTAAAGAACCTGTCCAAATGAACGCGGGCTTCGTCGCTAAACCAAACCATATTCACACACTAATCCCATTAGGATCCGCGGCCAACCGTGCAGCTTGAAAGTCCTAAAGCAAAACGTTCAGAAGTTATGACTGAACCGTGAATTTATTTCAAAAATATTTTTTTTAAGAATTTACTTTATTTACTAGCGATTGATCAAGAAAATTAACACGTTTAATCACACTAGGTGAACGTGGAAGTTGTTGCCAGGAAGTAACTGATGGAAAATGAAATTCCTTTCAACAAAAAAATGGTTCAAATGGCTCTGAGCACTATGGGACTCAACTGCTGTGGTCATCAGTCCCCTAGAACTTAGAACTACTTAAACCTAACTAACCTAAGGACATCACACACACCCATGCCCGAGGCAGGATTCGAACCTGCGACCGTAGCAGCAGCGGGGCTCCGGACTGGAGCGCCTAGAACCGCACGGCCACCACGGCCGGCTTTACTTTTAACAAATTTGAATTTTATTCCTAAAAGCTTTTACAAAACAGATTTAAAATTATAAGCAGTAAAGCACCCTCGAAATATCAAGTTACAATTTTATTTAGAGGCAGGAAAAGAATATTAACAGTATGAGCCTTCGGGCTGAGAAGCTTCCCTGCTCACTTTCAACACGGCCGTAGTCATGACCGCTTACAACAACCTCTGAAAGAGTACACTGGTGCAAATCTGCAACACACCAGATTACTTTAAACAAAAAAAAATTAATAACTCACACAAACACGTAAGAGGGATGGAAATGGTACAACACTCAAATTATTTGCCACCGAAAGTGCAATTCTATTTTTGTTTAAAGGACTCTTACGGTGGAAGGGTGGCAAGCTTATAACCTAAAATGACTATTTAAATAAAACCCATCAAATGCATACTTACATAAAATGTACAACATGCTCTACATTACACATACACCAACTCGCAAGATGATAGGCAAGATAAAAACATATTTCAAGAATTCGGCCATTAAGCAATAAATTCGTTAACTTCGAATCCGACAGACATAACAGAGGCAGCTATTAACGTACGGCAGACCGACAGACAGAAAGACAGACCGACACTAACTGCCTAAGAAATGCGGAAGAAAGACAGGCGTGCAAGCTGGGGACGAGAGACTGACCAAGAAAACAAGTAGAATTTAACAAGTAAATGAAACAAAATATCAGCAATCAGTTAACTTCTAATAAACGGTGATGTCTAGCGAAGACCGGGCGCAGCACCCCCAAAACGCTCTCCCGAACCGTCCGCTGCCAGCCGCTTCAACTGACGCAGGAAGGCGCGCCTATCTCCCGTCTCACGGCGTCGCAGACCGATGTCGTGGGTTGACTCCTGTTGCTCTCGTGTCGGCCGCGAAGCCACTACGCCTCGCTGCGGCCACTGGACTCACGTGGCGACCTCACTTGCGCCGACGCCCCCAGGCGGATAAGTCATCTTGTGTCCCAGTGCGTGACCGACCAACCGATCGATCCGACCGCCAATGCCCATTGCCTGGGCAAACTCGAGCAGACTGGCGGCCTAACACATACTAGCACTCCGGACGACAGACAGACACTAACCGCCTCACCAATGCGGACGAGAGACAGACTCAGACTAACTTGGCTGACCAACTGACCCGACTCGCCCAGACTGACCCCCACGCTGACCAACTGCGTCCGATTGACTTCATCCGACTAACCCACTGCCGAGCTGATAGCGCCCTTTAAATGCACGTGAACAGGCAACCTTTCCCCTTTCCCACCAGAGGGAGACACCAAAACTGCGATAGCCACAGTGGCGCCTCCGCCAGAAAGGGGAGGCGACTGCTTTCAACACCGACTCAAAGGAAGGCCTCGGCGCTTGTTGGTGACGTCACGTCAGCTAGGCACGGCGAACGCCAGATCTGTTGCAGGCAGAAACGCCTGGGCGTGCTTATCACTACAAATCTCTTATTTTTGGACAAAATGTTTGGTATTGTTTTGGATTCTGCAGTTTTATTTAGATGAAACATTTTCTTACTATCGTAAAGCTACAAATGAAGATCATAGTTCTGTATTACTGAAGCCTGTCGAAACAAACGTAGATCAATATGAGAAGATGCTTTGCCCCATTGCAAGCTTCGGAAATTTTACGTTCAAGTAACTATATTTACTTGATCCATTTTGCTATCAAAACTTACCGCAACCCCCTTACAATGAACTCGTTTCTTTTATTTATTTATTTATTTTCGTTTGACATCGTCACTGGAAATGTGAACTAATTTACATGTGTAAATGTCCAACTGTTTCCAGTCATTAGATTACAGTCGTTTTCAACGAAAGGAATTCTAAACAGGAAACAAAATAGCTTCATACATCGAAAATACTGCTGAGCTTAAACTTTTTTAAACATGAACATTAGAAAAGATAAATATTCCCCTCTTTCAACTGAAAGGAGAAACTTTATAAGATAAAAAAATTTTAGTTGATAAAACAAGTATCTCTTTTGCCTCTTCTTCTGTCCCCCACCCACTCCCCCAAAGTGTACAATCGCAAGATATTTAATTAACATTCAGTGCTCCTCACCCCACAGTCAACCAAGATACCTAAAGAAGAGCACCAATATGTTCACAGTTTCTTGTAAAAGCAACCCAGTACAAACGTAACTTCCTCAGATTTACAAATAAGGTAAAGAAGCACAAATTCTGTTGCTGCTGGACCATGAAGTTGTTTTTGTATTTCAGTCCTTAAAACAGGTGGAAATTTAAGTTCAGGAGGACACTATTTGTTAAGAAGTGTAATGAATTGAACAATTAATTGATTGCAGAAATTTCTCAGAACAATGTGTGTTGGTCAACAACCGCCAATAGTTTCACATTTTCCTGTGTCAGAGAGGGAGACACCTCCATTGCGAGTATGTCTGCAACAGACCTGGCGTGCCTAGCTGTCGTGACGTCACGAACAAGCGCCGAGGCCTTCCTTTGAGTCGGTGTTGCTGCTTTACACTACGAGCTGCGGCGCGCTCTTCAAAACAGCAAATTTTACCACGGCTCAATGACGATTTGATTTTATATAGCTCAATAACTGTCGCCGTGTAAGAATGACGCATCATAATGTTACGCTTTCGTATTGTCATATTTGAATAACTGCTTTAGATAATCTTGCTCTTTGGCAGTACACAGATGTTACATAGCAGCTCGGTCGTCCCCACCGTAACTACGTGACACTATCCCGTCCTGGCGGTTCCTCCTCAGCGCGTTACCGCTTAATAGAGTCCCACGAGGCCCGCATGGCACGCTGCCGCCGTCGCATTACGCCGTGATGGATACAGACGGAGAGCGACGACTCATTTAGCGATATAAAGGCCGGCGCCAGTGAAAAGGCAGCCAGGACAGATGGCGGCCCGGCGCCGTCTCGAGTGGCTGCCCACCAACAGCGCGTGGGGTGGGGTGCGGGTTAACAAACCCACCCTCCCTCCCCGACCTTTAGAACCGCCCACCAGACGCGACGGCTTGTTTTATGCTCGGGGAGGAGCCGGTCGCCTGCGTCAGCGCGCAGAATGTCGCCAACAATGATGAGTGTCGCTCTGAGGTTGGGGGTAGTTTTCCGTTTCGCCCTCGGGCGACCGCAAAAACAGTGCGGGCGCGCATCTGCGGGTCCTGCGCGGTGATAAACCGCCGCTAACAGCCTTTGTTCATTGTGGCACAGCCGCCGCGGGAATATCGCCGCCTTTTGTGCGCCGCGACGCCTGTATTTAATCATTCCGCCTCATTTTGCCAACTGTTGCCTTTTACGCGGACCGCGGGGCCCACATGCTCGGGACCTAGAGGCAGCACTGAGATTTCGTAGGCGGCGTCTCTTCAGACCTACAAATCGTTGGTGATATTAGCATCGGCTCTATGTTTTGATGAAGTGGTTAATTCTACATCTACATCTACATTTATACTCCACAAGCCACCCAACGGCGTGTGGCGGTGGACACTTAACGTGCCACTGTCATTACCTCCATTTCCTGTTCCAGGTATGGTTCGCGGGAAGAACGACTGCCGGAAAGCCTCCGTGCGCGCTCGAATCTCTCTGATTTTACGTTCGTGATCTCCTTGGGAGGTATAAGTAGGGGGAAGCAATATATTCGATACCTCATCCAGAAACGCACCCTCTCGAAACCTGGACAGCAAGCTACACCGCGATGCAGAGCGCCTCTCTTGCAGAGTCTGCCACTTGAGTTTGCTAAACATTTCCGTAACGCTATAACGCTTACCAAATCACTCTGTGACGAAACGCGCCGCTCTTCTTTGGATCTTCTCCATCTCCTCTGTCAACCCGACCTGGTACGGATTCCACACTGATGAGCAATATTCCAGTATAGGTCGAACGAGTGTTTTGTAAGTCACCTCCTTTGTTGATGGACTACATTTTCTAAGGACTCTCCCAATCAATCTCAACCCGGCACAAGCCTTACCAACAATTAATTTTATATGATCATTCCACTTCAAATCGTTCCGTACGCATACTCCCAGATATTTTACAGAAGTAACTGCTACCAGTGTTTGTTCCGCTATCATATAATCATACAATAAAGGATCCTTCTTTCTATGTATTCGCAATACATTACATTTGTCTATGTTAATGGTCAGTTACCACTCCCTGGGCCAAATGCCTATCCGCTGCAGATCTTCCTGCATTTCGCTGCAATTTTCTAATGCTGCAACTTCTCTGTATACTACAGCATCATCCGCGAAAAGTCGCATGCAACTTTCGACACTATCTGCTAGGTCATTTATATATATTCGTTCGTCGACTGTCGTGGTTTAAAGTTGTTACAGCGTATTCTTAAGGAAGGCAATGTGGGTTTCAGTATTCTGGTCCACACGAGCCGAACACGATCGACCGCTACCGTGTCATCATCCGCCACAACGTCATTTCGATGCGATATGCAGGATCGTGCGGTCAGCACACGACTCTTCCGTCCGTTGTGGCTAGACCTTGAAGCAACTACATCTCACCCAAGTAGCTCCTCCATTTACATCACAAGGCTAAGTGCACCCTTTATAATCCTCTCAATCAAAGAAGTATACCTGCCATTACTGAGAATCGAACCCAGGTCCTACATATAATAAAAAAACCACTCAGTCTACAGGCCACAAGTGGCCCAATGCGACCATCCGACCGCCGTGTCATTCTCAAAGGAGGATGCGGATAGGAGGGGCGTGTGGTCAGCACACCGCTCTCCCGGTCGTTATGATGGTTTTCTTTGACCCGAGCCGCTACTATTCGGTCGAGTAGCTCCTCAGTTGGCATCACGAGGCTGAGTGCACCCCGAAAAATGGCAACAGCGCATGACGGCCTTGATGGTCACCCATCCAGGTGCCCACCACGCCCGACAGCGCTTAACTTCGGTCCTACATATAATAGTAATAATAATAATAATAATACTGGAAAAGTTGGAAAGAATGCTTAAATCAATAAACATGAATATAAAAAAATGGTTAATGTAGTGGACTGACAAGGCAGCCAGTCCACAGTGACGGGTAGCCGAAAGGGCACACGTACACACACGCCGACTGGCGCGAAGTCTGGAACAGGATTCGTAACGAATGCAATAAAGAAAAGAACGTAGCTATGGAATATACTTAACTTTTAATCCTTATTTGTATACAGCATTCTTGATGATACAAGAGAGACTATCTTGAGATACATGCAATGTTACAAATGGCGCCTTGCTAGGTCGTAGCCATTAACTTAGCTGAAGGCTATTCTGTCTCTCGGCAAATGAGAGAAAGGCTTCGTCATTGTAGTCGCTAGCAACGTCGTCGTACAACTGGGGCGAGTGCTAGTACGTCTCTCGAGACCTGCCTTGTGGTGGCGCTCGGTCTGCGATCCTGACAGTGGCGACACGCGGGTCCGACATGTACTAATGGACCGCGGCCGATTTAAGCTACCACCTAGCAAGTGTGGTGTCTGGCGGTGACACCACAGTTAAAATGGCTCTGAGCACTATGGGACTTAAGATCTTAGGTCATCAGTCCCCTAGAACTTAGAACTACTTAAACCTAACTAACCTAAGGACATCACACACATCCATGCCCGAAGCAGGATTCGAACCTGCTACCGTAGCAGTCGCGCGGTTCCGGACTGAAGAACCTAGAAGCGCTCGGCCACCGCGGCCGGCAAACATGTATATAAGAACAATTCTGGGAGCCAGTACTCGTATAAGTGAACATAAGAAATTCACAGATACCAAGAAACATTAAATAGTTAGGCGATTGAGAGAGAGAAAGACAGATAAATATATAGGTAGAGAAACGGAAGGAGAGAGAGGAGAGTGAAGAGGAAAGGAGAGAAATGCTGATAAGCAATGACACAGCGCAGCCTGGGTGACGTCGAAGCTTAATAACGGTCGTATATACGGTTCACTATCGTTGAGTTACCCAGTGTGTTTCAGCAACCCTTGTGTAACGAAGCGAAATGTTTACTCGTCAAAGTAGTTGGCTCTCCTACTCTAAGGCTTCAACGCTCAGTATAACGTTTATCAACTTGGCGATAGGAGCTGCAGGCGCATGTGGTATCAGGTCAGATTCTATAGTCCGCGGAAGGGCGTATTATTTTCTCGAAGTCAGCTGAAAAGTTAAGGCGGCTGTCCTCTCGGGTTCTATTTAAAGTCCCCAGTTCCAAGAAAAGGTTCGACTGACGAAGGTGGAGCTACTTTTTGTTACCAACTCGACTGTCTTTTGCAGCAAATTCTGAAAGAGCTGGTTTGTGGACTTACGTTTTGCAAACTTTTTTCACTTAGCATGCTTGTACCCAGTAAGTGCCATATAGGCGTTAATTTTACGTTATAAACGGCAATACTTGCTGAGCACTAAAAATAGGGGAAAAATACACTACACCTACTGGATCACATGTTAAACTACTATTCCAATATCAGTTTTGATAACCAAAATGATTTTCTACTAATTTTATCTTTTACCATAACTTCTATCTGTTTCTACACGCAGCACAGTTATAAACTTGATGTACATGTGAACAACCGTGAGCGTGACAGTTGGTTATTTTGCAAATTAACCGGATAAACCATGTTTATGACTATCTTCGGCTTTACAGAGAAAATGGACAAAATAGTCGACGTATTTTTATCAAACTGTATGGTATCGACATATCCTATGTCAACTAAGCTAACAGCTGTCCAGATACTCTTGAGAAGATACCGTACTGCTGCTGGCTCCTATGCACGCAAGATGTCGGTTGTAATTATCCCGGCTTTAGCGGCAACGACTTCAAAACAAGCTCCCCGATTGTGCCGATGACCAAAGTCTTTTGAACGAAACGAAACTAAACTCCGCCCGAACAGGCCATGAAGGCCCAACGGCACCGACGGGGCATCGTATCACCCTCAGCCCACAGGCGTCACTGCATGCGGATATGGTGGTCAGCACATCGATCTCCCAGCCTTATGTCAGTTTACAAGACCAGAGACACTACTTCTCAATCAAGTAGCTTCTCAGTTTACCTCACAAGGGCTGAGTGCACCCCACTTGCCAACAGCCCTCGTCAGATCGGATCTTCACCATCCAAGTGCTAGCCCAGTCCGTCAGTGCTTAACTCCGGTGCTCTGACGGGAACCGATGTTACCACTGTGGTGAGGCCATTGGCTGATCTCCCTTGAGCGACATGCAAACAGAAGTGCCTCACAGAACGGCTCCCAGCTAAGTGACCCACGCCAGGAATATCACTCTGCACCAGTATTCTGGAATGTTCTTGGATCTGATTCTCCAACTTGAAATACTTACTAGCAACTTTTCAGTGTTGCGTAACGCCCGACTTTTCCTATACTAAAATCACCCATTCGCCGCGACTATTTGTCACTGAAAGCATTCAACTCCTGACAAATGTTTAGTATTTTATAAACTTTTACCATTCCACAAACTTGGTATTCTGTCAAGCTTTGTAGCAGCTCATCCATTTTTAAATAACTCGTTGATTCACGAATAAAACCAGGGAGAGTCGTTACATGACATTTAATTGCCAGGGAGTCCCCTTTTCTTGTTCCTGTCGTACATATACGAGATGGCAACATGGAGAAAATTATTAATGGTCCTGTACAGCACTTTGCCTCAGTCATTGAAATTTTCTGGTTCGTTTCGGTCAAGGAGAATGTGTCAAATACTTATGCGGAGACAGATATCATAGACATTCTCCAATACTAGCAAAGATGCATGCAGTAGAGAGGTTTCTCTTTGTCGATGAACTGATAGGAAACAAATATTGCAGTAACTGTCACAGGTCCATTTAGGAGTCCCTATTGATCGGGAAAATGTGTAGGTATGATATTTCCAGACGTTTTTTTTTTAAATATTATTTGACAGCAGACGAATTAGACAGGCTTTGAATCGACATTGTTCTTATAGTTATGCTCGTCAGTCTGTTAGTTCAGTTGCGATTTTTGTTACTACTTTGAGGAACACAGTCACCCAGGAAATCACTTCTTCCATTTCTAAGAAGTCTCACACGTTTAATCAATTTGAAAGCACTGAAAAAGTTTTATAGATAAACAAAAATAAGGGGTCAGCAGACAATACTCTGTCAACACGAAAAAGTGCACAAGCATGAAATTATGGAACAATGTCATGACGAAAATCAGTATCAAAAACAGAGGTAGAGTGAGAGAGATACTGTCTAGCATTGTTATACAGCGGTAGAACGTCGTAGATTACCTTAGCAATGGCATACAGGCGTCGCTAGTTCGGGTGGGGTCTTGCATCTACTTCTACATCCAAATCTGCTTTCACATGTCTACCCTGCAAATCACACACGAGTGTCTGGCAGAGGGTTCATCGAACCACCTACACAATAATTCTCTATTATTCCACTCTCGAACAGCGAGCGGAAAAAACGAACACCCTTATCTTTCCGTGCGAGCTCTGATTTCTCCTTTCTATTATGATGTTCGTTTCTCCCTATGTAGGTCGGCATTACTGAAATGTTTTCACATACAGACGAGAAAGTTGATGATTGAAATTTCGTGAGAAGATCGCACCGCAACGAGAAAAGCTTTTATTTTCATCACATTCATCCGAAATATTGTATCATGTCCGAGATGCTCTTTCCCCTATTTTTAGATAATACATAACGTTCTGCCTTTCTTTAAATTTCATCGATGTACTCCAAAAAAGGACGGACAAACGTAGTGTAGGCAGTCTCTTTAGTAGGTGTGTTGCATATAATAAGTGTTCTACCACACAATTCTAAAACACAGTCTTTGTTTCGCCTTCCCTACAACATTTTCTGTGCGTTCGTTCCAATTTAAGTTGTTGGTAGTTGTAATTCCTAGATATTTAGTTGAATTTACAGCCCTTAGATTTAATTGATGTATCGTGTAATCGAAGTTTAACAGATTCCTGTTAGCATTCATGTGGCTGACTGCACACTTTTCATTATTTATAGTCAATTACTAATTTTCCCACCACACAGATATCTAAATATTTTTTCAGTTGGTTTTGATCTTGTAATACCTTTACTAGACGATAAACAACCTAACACGGCTCCTCAGATTTCTCCTAGTTCGTTAAGTAGATACGGAACAGAATAAGGCTTATAACACTAACGTGAGAAAAGCCAGAAATCACTTCTCTTTTACTGGATGACTTTCCGTCAGTTTCTATGACCTGTTAACTCTCTGACAGGAAATCATAAATACAGTCGCATAATTGAGACGATATTCGATAAGCATGTAGTTTGATTACAAGCCGCTTCTGAGGTATGGTGTCAAAAGCCTTCTGGGAATCTAGAAATACAGAATCAGTTTGAAATCCCTTGCCGATAGCACTCAAAACTTCCTGTGAAGAACTAGTTGTGTTTCACAAGAACGATGTTTTCTAATTCCGTGTTGACTATGTGTCAATAAACCGTTCTCTCCAAGCTGGAGGGTGACAGTGATAACCGCACAATATCTGTGTAAACTATATGACTTGTCAATTGCTAAGGAACAGGGACAGCCACGATGAATGGCATCGCGGTTTGAGGCGCCATGGCAGGGATTGCGCTGCCCCTCCCGCCGGAGGTTCGAGTCCTCCCTCGGGCATGGGTGTGTGTATGTTGTCCTTAGCGTAAGTTAGGTTAAGTTAGTTTAAGTAGTGTGTAAGTCTAGCTATCCATGACCTGAGCAGTTTGGTCCCTCAGGAGTACACACACATTTGAACATTTGAACAGGGACACTGGTTGGGCAGGAATAATCACAGGCAATGATGGTCGGTATAGAATACAGCACATACGTAGTAGAGGTAGAGTGTTATATTTATAACGAAAAATAGTACAGATTTCACCACATGGGAAAACAGGACGACTGACAAAAAGAAAATTCATGTTTGACACAGACCGGGTTCCCAGTTAGGGAACCAGCCACTCCTCGGGCACTAAAGCACCTGTTATTCAAGCTGGCTGCCAAACTGTTGACGAGTCTTTGGTCATATTGTCCCACTCCTCTCTGAAGGCGGTTTCCATTCCTTGCACGATTCGGGTAGGGGGTGTTCTTCAAGAGAAACGTCTGCCAAGAGCATCCCATGCATGCTCTATATGGTTTAGATCTGAGGAGTACGCAGGTCATTCCATTCTTTCTATATCTTCAGCTCAGCGGGTCTGTGTGGCCGAGCTTTGTCGTCCGTAAACAGAAAGTCGAGACCTACTGCACCCCTAAACCCCTAAAGAGACGGACGTGATCCAGAATAACCTCCAAGGAATACCGTTGTGATGTTACGGTACCTCGCGCCGAGATATGTAGCGGTATTCCGCCATTGTACATAAAGCCCGGCCATACCATAATGCAAAGACCATGCCCGATGACATTCATGAGCATCCTGTGGTGGGTAACGTGTCCCCTGTCGCTCCGTATTGACTGGTGGCCAGATTCACCTGTCGCAGGAAAGCGGGATTCTTCGGAGAATATCACACATGACCAGCCACTATTGCTGATCCCTACATCACTGAACTCTTTCTCGACGATGGCGTGGTCGAAGTGGGATGCATTTAACAGGCTTCCGATCATACAAACCAGCCTGACTCAATCGCCGCGAAATGGTTACGAGGATAGCAGCGGTCCGCCTAGGAGTGAAATGTCGGCTCCTTTTCCCCATTATGGGTATATATCGATCGTCTAGTTGTGTGGTGACGTCTAAGATCACCGGCATGCTTTCGCATAGCATTTCCTCCCTCAGAGACCTTCTTTAATGTTGGAAAGGCGCTACTGGATACAACCGGTTCTGCGGCCGCAGTAGTCACACTTTGACCAGTTTTGAGCAGCCCAACTGTCGTCCACGATCATAAGCAATAAAATGATGTCTTTCAGGCTTGTTGCCATACCACACGGAACGTCGCATTAATGGGTTCCACGACAACCTTCGTCAAATTATACACTGCATGAATAGTCGAATGCATACCTTCAGCTATCGTAGAGATGCTTCGTTGCAGTCAACACGTTCAACCCTCGACAATTTCTTTTACTGTCATTGGTCGGGCGTTGTGTAGCAATTGTCTGTTGTTCCGTAGCAATACGTCGTTTTTCCTTAGCAATTATCAATCGTTATTTGGAAACTGTTAAGTAGTATACAAAAGATCTTCACCCCTCCACTGAACTAAGAGCAAGTGACAGTGTTCAGATCTCGACAAACAAAGAAAACCCACAAGTGTCTGGTGGGAGGGAGGGTTGTTTTGCAGCCAGTTTATTTCATTTTCGTAACTTTCGAGAACACTGCATACACCCATTAAGTTACCAGACAAGCCGTCGTCTAACTGCTGAGGCAGAGTTCAAGTTCCTGCAAAGGGCTTATTTTTAACGGAAAACTCCATCACATAAAAAATTGCCTACTGCTGAATGAGATGGAATAGTGAAACAAAAAATCTGATGGAAAACAAATGTATAAGTTCGGGTAATCACTACCTGATTATAATATTTTCCAGGCCCTCTATCACACACAAAAGTAATAAAAAATAAGCGTTCGTTAAGAAGTTCTCATTTATTTCTACGACAGAAGACTTACACTGCTTTAATTAGCCTAATTATTCATGATTTAATAAATTCCTACACCCCAAGAGAGTGTAACACTATAGTGTGTTTACGGCTGTGCAACGTTCCTTCGTACGAGGCGCATGCGGCCGTTGTATGAAAGTGCACTGGAGCGCATGCAATGGGTGCAAAGACACGCATGCTTCTGATTGTGCGCACGGCTAATCGTATTCAGATGCTGGAGTCTTCCATCCCAGAGGGGGGAAGATGTGCAAGAGCAGTGCGCTTGTACGCGGTTGTGTTCGATTGGTGTTTTGTTTTACTGTCACTGATTGTTGGAACGTTAATTTTTCACACGCATCCAAATCTGCTTTGGTTTATCACTTTGGCCCTGTAATTTAACGAGAAATGTGTTATCGTGCGCCGGCCGCGGTGGTCTAGCGGTTCTAGGCGCGCAGTCTGGAACCGCGCGACTGCTACGTTCGCAGGTTCGAATCCTGCCTCGGGCATGGATGTGTGTGATGTCCTTAGGTTAGTTAGGTTTAAGTAGTTCTAAGTTCTAGGGGACTGATGATCATGGATGTTAAGTCCCATAGTGCTCAGAGCCATTTGAACCATTTTTTTTGTTATCGTGCTTTTCCTTGTCAGTGGTTCTTTGATTCTGCGGATTGTAAAAGAGTGAGACGAAATTACTGTCTACAGTTCCCTGAAAGAACAACAACTTTGAAACAACAAAGAAAACCTAAATGAAATCAAAAAACCTTCACACATCCGAAGAATACCTGTTGAAGAGGGGGAGGGATATTAGGCCCCTGATGTATCGAAGCCATTCTGGTTCCCTCATGAGCCCCTTTGATTCAAAAGTACTTTCTGTGCACGAGAGTAAATAAAATACACAGAAATCGTGCTTAAAATTAGAATAGCTACTTAGTCTGTTCTGTAGGTACGGCTGCGCCTTATGTTCATCGTCTAAAGCCCCAAAGAGCACGGGAAAGTACACTTCAAAATATCATGCGACGTCCAATGGATCTTTTCGAGAGTTAGGAGGCTGAAGACAAAAAAGAAACAAACAAACAAACAAAAAATAGAATTAGACGATTCTGACGAAAAAGGTACTCCCTCATCCCCTCCTCCGCCCAGCGTAGACACTCCCTGGCGTAAATGTGGGTGGAATTGCGTTATCCTTTGAGAGCCCCCTTTTAATATACCTCTACAAGATTGCATTTGCAGAAATACACTCGTATATTCTAATATTCCTGGACTATTGTCTGTAAACGTTACTCACGAATTAAGTCTTTCTTTTTCTAGAGAAAGAAACGTTAATGGGTCATCAACGTAGCGTAATGTAGTTTTCCAGCAATTTCACTAGCGCTTGCAGAAGGTGTTTGGTGAATTTAGATTTCATTGCAGCGTACACCTTCAACTGGAACTTCAAAAAGGAGTACTTTCCCCTTGTAGGAAGACTTACAGATATTAGAGCGAACAGTGTTGCCATTGGTGTAGTGTCTCCGCATTCTATATTTTTCTTCGCTATCAATGGCCCAACAGGGTTTTTTTATCTCTAAATCGCTAGTTCAGTTGTTCGATGCAATATTCCTTGCCACCTTCATCCGTTCCACTACGCTTACATATGTTTTACGTAAAGGTATTAATTGTACCAGAATTTGGGCCTCTTTGTACGATTTCGTCTTTGTCTCAAATGACACCGACTGCAGTGATATTTGACATCTTGGTCATTGGGCCTGAGCTGGCCGGAGTGGCCGTGCGGTTCTAGGCGCTACAGTCTGGAGCCGAGCGACCGCTATGGTCGCATGTTCGAATCCTGCCTCGGGCATGGATGTGTGTGATGTCCTTAGTTAGGTTTAATTAATTCTAAGTTCTAGGCGACTGATGACCTCAGAAGTTAACTCGCATAGTGCTCAGAGCCAGCCATTGGGACTGATTTCAAATGGTTCAAATGTCTCTGAGCACTATGGTCATCAGTCCCCTAGAACTTAGAACTACTTAAGCCAAACTAACCTAAGGACAGCACACAACACCCAGTCATCACGAGGCAGAGTAAATCCCTGACCCCGCCGTGAATCGAACCCGGGAACTCGGGTGGGACTGATTTCGTGGATCCATTTAGGTGTGCATGGAGTCACACTTGCGCCTATCTCGAGAAAAAGATGTGTACCTACAGGTATGCCTCTTCTTGCGTGCGAGATGAACACAAACTCACCCAGCGACTTAGCTTGTCTTGCATTTCCCTAGAATCAGTCCTGTTTATCTTCCGTAAACGTCGTGCCTGTAGTCGTAAGAAGTCATTGTCTGCTTTCGAAAGTATGTGAGTTCCGATAACACCGGTTCATTCCGTTGCTGAGTATCTCCCAAGCTGGGGCGGAGATCACCTAACCGTAGCGTATCGTTTTCATTAAGGGTTCGCTCTGACCCCAGCCTCCACGCTCGCATTGTCTCATTACCGGCTGGGTAGGCGCAAAGTTGGCTTAAGTGAATAAAATATTAGCGCGAGGCGCGCACCGCAAAGTGGCTGGCAGCAGACGCCGTGGCGGCGCTAAGACCCGGCCCCCTGCCTCGGGCCTCGGGGCTCTGGGCTGCCAGCTCGCGGTATCGGCGGCGGGCGACGCCTCCGCTCGTGGCTGCCGCAGACGCCAAACTACCTTTCATGTTGCGCGGGGCTTCTCGTTACATTTACATGAACAATTAAAACCTAATTACGGGAGCATCTTAGCAGATCAAAGGGATGTGGTATAATGAGCGTAATTACTTCCGGTCGATTCCATTAGAGGAATTAGTTCAGCAGGCTGCCGCCTTGGCCTGGTCGCGGCGCTACTGTGGCGCGCCCCCCGGCTCAGTCACCACAATAGGAAGCGGTTGGGCTGCGCTGTGCTGTGGGGTAGCCTACCTGACGGGGAGGAACGGGGACGCTTTGACTGCGGAGTTCCACTTCATCACAAGGACGGGATGGCGGGTGCTGCTATTTGCCGAACGCTTCTGACGGCGGTTGCTGCTTCTGCCATCTCTCTTAGGGCTAAACTTGATCATTAGTAAGTTAGTTTATTACGACACTTAAAATAATGCACAGAATAACGAAAAGCAATGGCAGAACACTCTTGGGTTTAGAGGTGTAGCCTACCCACAAATTCGAAAAAAAAAAAAAAAATACAATTAGCGTTATAATGCAGCGTGTTCGGAGATTCCCATTATAAAGACTTGTAGAGGGGAGTGAGTACGTTATATTTTAAACAGGAATCAATGTCTGCAAAAGTACAGTTTCCGTTCTACGGGCCCGCATCTCGTGGTCGTGCGGTAGCGTTCTCGCTTCCCACGCCCGGGTTCCCGGATTCGATTCCCGGCGGGGTCAGGGATTTTGTCTGCCTCGTGATGGCTGGGTGTTGTGTGATGTCCTTAGGTTAGTTAGGTTTAAGTAGTTCTAAGTTCTAGGGGACTGATGACCATAGATGTTAAGTCCCATAGTGCTCAGAGCCATTTGAACCATTTGAACCAATCCGTTCTACGATGATTTCAAAAAATGGTTCAAATGGCTCTGAGCACTATGGGACTTACCTTCTGAGGTCATCAGTCCCCTAGAACGTAGAACTACTTAAACCCAACTAACCTAAGGACATCACACACATCCATGCCCGAGGCAGGATTCGAACCTGCGACCGTAGCGGTCGCGCGGTTCCGGACTGTAGTGCCCAGAAACGCTCGGCCATCTCGTCCGTCTACGATGGTTTCAGTTCAGACGTCTAACTCATCCACTTTTTCTTGAGGAATTGAATTAAACATGACGCAGTACTGTTATTATGTCATAGTTAGAAAGCAAACATAGTGAAACATCCATTTATCACTTAAGCATGAACCTTCTGTTCGCGCCACACCACTAATTTCATGAATGGTTTTGAAACTCGAGAACCCTGTATCCATTTATGCAAGCTACTTGCACATGTACCACAAGCAAGTAGAGGAGCAAAAGGCTAATCTTGTTCCCCAACTCCGCAGCGAAAATACAACACGTATTCCTTCTTAACTACAAGACTAAAATTATGCCTTTGGCTTTTCACTGTATTATATACTGTGTTTGTTTATACACTATCTAGAGAATTTCTACAAAAGTCTACGACGGAATATTCTTGTATATCACAACTTTTTTGTAAGCGCTCCATACAATACAGTAGTAACTGCCATTGCAGTACAGCGCCAATGCTCCTTTTTCGAAATTACATGAAAATTCGCCGGATGACAGCACAAGGCAAAACTGTGTTCTATTTACGATAGCTAACACTGGCTGGACAAACACGACGATCAAAATACTGAGAGAGAAGGAAGTTTTCCTGGTACATGTGGTAAAGTAAATGTATTCGCAATTGCAAATATGAATCACCATCTGCTGTATATTGAAAGAAGGCAATAAAAATTTTTGCCACACCGGGACTCGTAACCAAATCTCCCACTTTAAGCAAGCGGTCACATTAACCGCTTCGGCTATCCGTACACGAATCACGGCCGGACTCAAATTTCCTTATGTCATCCTCCACGTGTCAGAACCCGAACTCGTACGTCACGTACATTCCCGTCCAGGAAGGATATATTTATATAGAGTCGAAGACCTGGTGTCTTCCGGAAGATTACCCATACCGACAGATACTTGCATAAGGATTCCAATCATCATCCACAACAGAAAAGAGATGTAATTAAAAGTCTAGTGGACAAAGCTAAAAGGATTTCTACGCTGGAACACCTGGACGCCGAGTTAAAACATCTAAAGCAGGCTTTTGAGAAGAATGGGTACTCTAGTAAGGAAATAAATAGAGTTTTGCGACCGAATAACATGAGGCCTAAGGACAACGATAGGACACAGCGATGGAAGAACATGGTTTCTCTACCCTTTCCCAAAAAAGTAACTGATCAAATCGGCAAGATTCTAAGGAAACATGACGTTTGACCGATTTTCAGACCAACTAAGAAAATAGGCCAAACACTTCGTTCCATTAAGGTTAAATGCCCCTCTCTGTCGGCAAGTGGTGTATATAAGATTCCGTGTACGTGTGGCAAGGTCTACATTTGAACTACAAATAAAAGTGTGAATACACTGTTAAAGGAACATAAAAGTCTTTGCCGACTAGGGAAAACAGACAAATCATCCGTGGTGGAACATGCTCTTCAAACAGATGATCACATAGTGAAATTTTCGGAAACTGAAGTTTCATGTACTGTTGTTGTTGTTGTGGTCTTCAGTCCTGAGACTGGTTTGATGCAGCTCTCCGTGCTACTCTATCCTGTGCAAGCTTCTTCATCTCCCAGTACCTACTGCAACCTACATCCTTCTGAATCTGCTTAGTGTATTCATCTCTTGGTCTCCCCCTACGATTTTTACCCTCCACGATGCCCTCCAATACTAAATTGGTGATCCCTTGATGCCTCAGAACATGTCCTACCAACCGATCCCTTCTTCTGGTCAAGTTGTGCCACAAACTCCTCTTCTCCCCAATCCTATTCAGTACCTCCTCCATCCAATCTTCAGCATTTTTCTGTAGCACCACATTTCGAAAGCTTCTATTCTCTTCTTGTCCAAACTATTTACCGTCCATGTTTCACTTCCATACATGGCTACACTCCATACAAATACTTTCAGAAATGACTTCCTGACACTTAAATCTATACTCGATGTTAACAAATTTCTCTTCTTGAGAAACGCTTTCCTTGCCATTGCCAGTCTACATTTTATATCCTCTCTACTTCGACCATCGTCAGTTATTTTGCTCCCCAAATAGCAAACTCCTTTACTACTTTAAGTGTCTCATTTCCTAATCTAATACCCTCAAAATCACCCGACTTAATTCGACTACATTCCATTATCCTCGTTTTGCTTTTGTTGATGTTCATCTTATGTCCTCCCTTCAAGACACCATCCATTCCGTTCAACTGCTCTTCCAAGTCCTTTGCTGTCTCTGACAGAATTACAATGTCATCGGCGAACCTCAAAGTTTTTATTTCTTCTCCATGGATTTTAATACCTACTCCGAATTTTTCTTTTGTTTCCTTTACTGCTTGCTCAATATACAGATTGAATAACATCAGGGAGACACTACAACCCTGTCTCACTCCCTTCCCAAACACTGCTCCCCTTTCATGTCCCTCGACTCTTATAACTGCCATCTGGTTTCTGTACAAATTGTAAATAGCCTTTCGCTCCCTGTATTTTACCCCTGCCACGTTTAGAATTTGAAAGAGAGTATTCCAGTCAACATTGTTAAAAGCTTTCTCTAAGTCTACAAATGCTAGAAACGTAGGTTTGCCATTCCTTAATCTTTCTTCTAAGATAAGTCGTAAGGTCAGAATTGCCTCACGTGTTCCAGTATTCTACGGAATCCAAACTGATCTTCCCCGAGGTCGGCTTCTACTAGTTTTTCCATTCGTCTGTAAAGAATTCGTGTTACTATTTTGCAGCTGTGGCTTATTAAACTAATTGTTCGGTAATTCTCACATCTGTCAACACCTGATTTCTTTGGGATTGGAATTATTATATTCTTCTTGAAGTCTGAGGGTATTTCGCCTGTTAAATACAGCTTGCTCACCAGATGGTAGAGTTTTGTCAGGACTGGCTCTCCCAAGGCCGTCAGTAGTTCCAATGGAATGTTGTCTACTCCGGGAGCCTTGTTTCGACTCAGGTCTTTCAGTGCTCTGTCAAACTCTTCACGCAGTATCGTATCTCCCATTTCATCTTCATCTACATCCTCTTCCATTTTCATAATATTGTCCTCAAGTACATCGCCCTTGTATAGACCCTCTATATACTCCTTCCACCTTTCTTCTTTCCCTTCTTTGCTTAGAACTGGGTTTCCATCTGAGCTCTTGATGTTCATACAAGTCGTTCTCTTATCTCCAAAGGTCTCTTTAATTTTCCTGTAGGCTGTATCTATCTTACCCCTAGTGAGATAAGCCTCTACATCCTTACATTTGTCCTCTAGCCATCCCTGCTTAGCCATTTTGCACTTCCTGTCGATCTCATTTTTGAGACGTTTGTATTCCTTTTTGCCTGCTTCATTCACTGCATTTTTATATTTTCTCCTTTCATCAATTAAATTCAATATTTCTTCTGTTACCCAAGGATTTCTATTAGCCCTCGTCTTTTTACCTGCTTGATCCTCTGCTGCCTTCACTACTTCATCCCTCAAAGCTACCCATTCTTCTTCTACTGTATTTCTTTCCCCCATTCCTGTCAATTGTTCCCCTATGCTCTCCCTGAAACTCTGTACAACCTCTGGTTCTTTCAGTTTATCCAGGTCCCATCTCCTTAAATTCCCACCTTTTTGCAGTTTCTTCAGTTTTAATCTACAGGTCATAACAATAGATTGTGGTCAGAGTCCACATCTGCCCCTGGAAATGTCTTACAATTTAAAACCTGGTTCCTAAATCTCTGTCTTACCATTATATAATCTATCTGATACCTTTTAGTATCTCCCGGGTTCTTCCATGTATACAACCTTCTATCATGATTCTTAAACCAAGTGTTAGCTATGATTAAGTTGTGCTCTGTGCAAAATTCTACCAGGCGGCTTCCTCTTTCATTTCTTAGCCCCAATCCATATTCACCTACTACGTTTCCTTCTCTCCCTTTTCCTACACTCGAATTCCAGTCACCCATGACTATTAAATTTTCGTCTCCCTTCACTACCTGAATAATTTCTTTTATTTCATCATACATTTCTTCAATTTCGTCGTCATCTGCAGAGCTAGTTGGCATATAAACTTGTACTACTGTAGTAGATGTGGGCTTCGTATCTATCTTGGCCACAATAATGCGTTCACTAAGCTGTTTGTAGTAGCTTACCTGCGTTCCTATTTTCTTATTCATTATTAAACCTACTCCTGCATTACCCCTATTTGACTTTGTGTTTATAACCCCGTAGTCACCTGACCAGAAGTCTTGTTCCTCCCGCCACCGAACTTCACTAATTCCCACTATATCTAACTTTAACCTATCCATTTCCCTTTTCAAATTTTCTAACCTACCTGCCCGATTAAGGGACCTGACATTCCACGCTCCGATCCGTAGAACGCCAGTTTTCTTTCTCCTGATAACGACATCCTCTTGAGTAGTCCCCGCCCGGAGATCCGAATGGGGGACTATTTTACCTCCGGAATATTTTACCCAAGAGGACGCCATCATCATTTAATCATACAGTAAAGCTGCATGCCCACGGGAAAAATTACGGCCGTAGTTTCCCCTTGCTTTCAGCCGTTCGCAGTACCAGCACAGCAAGGCCGTTTTGGTTATTGTTACAAGGCCAGATCAGTCAATCATCCAGACTGTTGCCCTTGCAACTACTGAAAAGGCTGCTGCCCCTCTTCAGGAACCACACGTTTGTCTGGCCTCTCAACAGATACCCCTCCGTTGTGGTTGTACCTACGGTACGGCTATCTGTATCGCTGAGGCACGCAAGCCTCCCCACCAACGGCAAGGTCCATGGTTCATTGGAGGGGTTTCATGTACTATCCACGGCTATATAGAGAAGCCATCGAAATATATAAACATGGGGATAATTTTAACAGAAAACAAGAAGCCATGAAACTCAGTGTTATATGGGCTGTGGCGCTACAGAATCGATGAGAAGTTTTTATCTTTGACATACCGTACTATAATCGATAGTAAGATGATTTATCTTTGACAAGGTTTATCTCTGCTATCACGTGAAATCCAGACCACGCCCACTTTCCACGGTATTTAGGCCGCTCTTCGAACTCCGACTCGTCAGTCGGCAAGACTCAGCACGACCCGAAGCACTTCCGAATATGTCCATCGTAGGCTTGGACGAAACGTCAGCGATAGAAGAGTTCCATGGACCACGGCCATACAACCTGGAAAAATTCTCAGAAGCTGAAACATCCGGTCGTGAAAGCCTTCACTGAATGTTCCTTCGGACATGGATGCAAACATGTCTTATGTGTGAACTGAAACTAATTTCAATTCAATTGAAGTATATTTTCGTAACAATGACAGTATTTATATCCAGTAGAAACTGTACATCACTGATAAAAATCAAATCTGAATTCAGAGAACGAAAATTAGTCAGAATCACCTATTTTCATGTAGAGGACAAAAAAGTTTAACGCGGAGTAATCTGCTGTATTTACTAAAACCAAGTGTAAGGTTAAGAAAACACGTTTGTTTTAAAAAGGAAATAAGGCATATTTTAAGATTTTTCCAGTGATGCTTAATTTACATAACCATGAATCAGCAGGAGATGTACCAGAAAAGGAGAGAAGTGAAATAAAAGTGCTTCTAGAACAGATGCCAATAATATGTTTGTCAAGAAATGCATTTGGAAATAATATATACATAGCAGAAACGTTCAATGAAACGGACGGTGAAGACAGCTTAGTATTTAGTCGAATTTAAAAATGTTAAGGTGATGAAGAGAACTATCAAAATTAGTGCCTCAAAGCAGTGAAAGCTAACATAAACACTTGGATATGAGAAATGGAGAAACAGGAACGACAGAAAATAACGAAGTTTTACGTATTGTGAATAAACAATACAGTACGAAAAATACGTAACTAAATTTGTAATTAATTTGTGGGTAAACAGAGTGCCGCGTATAGTATACGGACTTGCCAACTCTGGCGGCAGCAGCGGCTCTAAGTCTATTGGCAGCTTGGATGACAGATATGGGTACGTCATTCCGTGCTCCTTCGGCTCTTTGCCACAGTTCATCAACCATAGTAGCTGGCGAGTGCTGGTGTAATACTCTTTGGACAACCCATGGCAAGATGTTTTGAATGTGTGTCATATACGGAAAACTTGGCGGACAGGTCAAGCATTACAGTGTGGTCTAGAGTTATCGCCTTTGGCTAGTAGCAAAAATGAGCGCATATGCGGTTAAAACCCAATGACTGCCTTACCTCCTAACAAAAATTGTCAGCAATGGAGGCCGAAGATTTCTACTATAAGGAGTCATACTGATCTTGTCAACGACGTTGTCAAAAGGTTGGGAGAACGGACGGAGTTTCGGAGCTACCTCTAACCCTAAGGGGGTGGGGGACGAGAGGTGGAGGAGAGGGGAAAACAGCCACTAAGCGGTGGAAGAACCAGCAATGATCCCTGACGTCATGATGCAGAACGCAATGGAAATCACTGCATTAAAGACACTTTATGTATATCAGCAAGACTTGCGGCCTGCAGTTGAAAAAATGTCGTGATGGTCTCTCCACAGTCAAACAATTCCATGTCAGTCGGCAATTCGGATCTCTGTGAGCGAACAGCTAATGGGGAGCTAACCGTGAGAAAGAAACTGAACAACAAACGAAAATATAACATTCTATGAGTGGGAGCATGAAGTCTAGATATGCGGTCAATGAAGTGAAATGGAGAGAAAGAAGTATTTATTATGAGACGAATGTAGTGCAATATCAACAGCAAAGGATTCTTTACGAAGAGGAAAATAGGCAGAGAGGGAGTTAATGCAAAAATGTTAAGTAATATGGTTGTTCTCATCGAAAACGACAGAAAACCGACGCCGACATCAATAGACCAAATATAAATGCCGATGTCATTAACAAAAAATGAAGAGTTGGAGAATGTATGTGACGATATGGAAGGGCTATTACGTTATGTGAAGAAAGATGAAACTCTAATAACACTGCTGAGTGGGAACGCCGTAGTAGGGGAGGGAACTGAAGAAGGAGTTACAGGAAAATATGGGATCGGTAGTAGGAATGAGAAAGGAGAAAGACTATTTGAGTTCTGCAATAAACTTCAGTTAGCAATGAGTTTCAGCTACTAATGAACAGCTAGTTACAGCGAATAACCCGTTCAAAAATCACAAGATGAGAAGGTATACTTTAAGAAGACCTGGAGATACGGGAGTCTGCAGACAGATCACCGATTGGGATTTCCGAAGTTAGATATTGTATTATTAGATAGATCCGGTGGTAGATATGAACAGATCACTGGGTTTTAAGAGAATCGTTCAACGTGGGAAAGGGTGGGCAAATGAAGTGCTCAGGAACGATGAGATGCGTTTGTAGTGATTAAAACAGGAGTCAGTAGCATACACATTCAAGCTTTATAGATCTACATAACTCGCTTCTAAACGATATGTTTGTCTTATCATTCAGTATTCAAGCTGTACAACTGCGAGAACGCTTCTTGTTATATTCACATCAAATATCTGATGCCTATATTTCTTTTCTTTTTAGCACTGATGAGGGTTATGTTGTGCCTAGAATATAGCTAGATCTGTAAAACAATACAGATTTCAGTTCATCGACCAAATGAGGGGATAAGACAGAATTACGTCAGTGCGTCGCTTTGAAATGAAACAAATAGCGAAGTGCAGGGCATAAAGCGATATTGCTCCAGAAAAAAAGTGGAAAAATGGAAATGAGGAAGTGGCGATCAAACACCTATTCAAATTAGTTTGGCCGGCCGCTGTGACCGATCGGTTCTAAGCGCTCAAGTCCGAAATCGCGCTGCTGCTATGGTCGCAGGTTCGAATCCTGCCTCGGGCATGGATGTGTGTGTTGTCCTTAGGTTAGTTAGGTTTAAGTAGTTCTAAGTCTAGGGGACTGATGACCTCAGATGTTAAGTCCCATAGGGCTTAGAGCCATTTTAAATTAGTTTGTAATATCGATGAGTTGGAAGGTATACTATCAGATATTCAGAAAAGTATCATCCACACAATTCCAAAGATATAAAGGGCAGGTAAGTGCGAAAACTATTGTACCATCAGCTGAATACCTCATTCATCAAATTTGCGGACAAGAATGACATGCAGAATAATGAAAACAATGTTAGAAGACTATCACTTTGGCTTTGGGACCTAAGGTATAGGGACCAAAGAGGCAGTTACGACGTTGCGCTTCATAAAAGAAACAAGATTGAAGAAAAATTGGTTTAGGCTCATAAAAGTCGTGGACTTGAAAAAGTTTATAATGATATATAAGTGTGTCAGATGGAAATTCTTCGGGAAAGAGATGTATTCTATTGGGAAAGAGATGTAATACACAATAAGAACAAAACTCAAGAAAGATCAAAAGGAATGGAAGACCAAGAATGAAGTGCTCGGATTAAAAATCTTGTAAGACAGGGAGACAGTCTTCCACCACTACTACTCAATCTGTGAGTATACATCGTAGAAGCAATGACGAAATCAAAAGAAAGCTTCAGGAATGGGATTAAAATCAGTATGAATGACTAACAAAGATATGTTTCGCTGACGACATTATTACTTTTATTGAAAGTGAAAGAGAATTGCAGCACCCATTCAACTGAACGAACCGTGTAATGTGTATACAATGCAGATTGAGCGTAATTAGGAGAAGGACGAAAGTAAGAAGACGAAATTAGGGTCAAACTTAATAAAATTTTTGACTAACAAGAAGATGAAGTGCAGGAATTCTGCTGTTTTGGAAGTAGAATGACACATGATGGAGGATGCAGGTAGTTTATAAAAAGCAGACTAACACAGGCAAAAACGGCATTTCTATTCAAAAGAATTCTATTACTATCACATAGAGCAATTCATTTGTGGAAGAAATTTCTGAACATATACGTCTGAAGCACGGTACAGTTTGGAACTACCCGTAAATCGTGTGGAACTACGCATGTTGGAAAAAAGAAGATAATCTAAATGTTTGACAATGGTGCAGAAAAAGAAAGTTGCAAATTAGGTGGACTGTTAACGTAGGGAATGAGGAGGTTCTTCACAGAATCGGTGAAGAAAGACAAGAATAAGAGACAGGATGATAGGACATGTGTTAAGACATTAGGGAATAACTTCCATGGTACTAGAGGGAGCTGTAGAGGGTGGAGATAGAACATTTAATATATCCCACAAGTAATTTAGGAAGCTTCATATCAGCGCACACTCCGCTGCAGAGTGAAAATATCATTCTGGAAACCTCCCCCAGGCTGTGGCTAAGCCGTGTCTCCGCAATATCCTTTCTTTCAGGAGTGCTAGTCCTGCAAGGTTCGCAGGAGAGCTTCTGTAAAGTTTGGAAGGTAGGAGACGAGACACTGGCAGAAGTAAAGCTGTGAGTACCGGGCGTGAGTCGTGCTTCGGTAGCTCAGATGGTAGAGCACTTGCCCGCGAAAGGCAAAGGTCCTGAGTTCGAGTCTCGGTCGGGCACACAGTTTTAATCTGCCAGGAAGTTTCATATCAGCGCACACTCCGCTGCAGAGTGAAGAGTGAAGATATCATTCTGGAACCCCCCCCCCCCCCCAGGCTGTGGCTAAGCCATGTCTCCGCAATATCCTTTCTTTCAGGAGTGCTAGTCCTGCAAGGTTCGCAGGAGAGCTTCTGTAAAGTTTGGAAGGTAGGAGACGAGATACTGGCAGAAGTAAAGCTGTGAGTACCGGGCGTGAGTCGTGCTTCGGTAGCTCAGATGGTAGAGCACTTGCCCGCGAAAGGCAAAGGTCCTGAGTTCGAGTCTCGGTCGGGCACACAGTTTTAATCTGCCAGGAAGTTTCAATTTAGGAAGTAGTTTGTAAACATTACTCTGAGATGAAGCGGTTGTCACCAGCGAGCAATTCGTGGCGGGCCGCATTAAACCAGTCAGAAGACTGTCGTTACTCCTACTTTCATTACGCGGCTATGTTGAGACAATCATTTACATATCTGAGCATGTAGTAGAATTCACGCCAGTTTGACTGTATGCTTTTGAATTATGGTGCTACAGAAGAATGCTGAAAGTTGGGTAGATCAGGTAACTGATGAAGAGGTACTGAACCGAACTGGGAAAAAAAGGTATTGGTTGATAGGGCACACACTGCCGAATGAAGGAATAGTCAATTTGGTAATGGATAGAGATTTGGGGAGTGAAGAGGGAGGGAAGGATGAGCGAAAGTTGTAGAGACAGACTAAGACTTAAAAACAGTAAGCAGCTTCCTATGTATGTATGTTCGATAATTGTGTAATCACGAAGAGACAAGCGCGGGATAGCTAGTGTGGATAGGCTTTCAACGCAATCTTCGGACTGAATAGTGCAACAACAACAGTCGCAACGTTTCGATAACAGAGTTTCTTTAGGTGGAATTACGTTTGTGAGGAAGTCAGAGCAGAAGAAACATTTCTTCAAGTAAGGTGCTACCAAATGATGTGAAAATTTAGGGCTGCACCTCACAAAAAAATCGGTCACGATAATGGTATATCAGCCACTGCCTTCACGAGTAAGTAACATGTTAAGGTCGGGAGAAGGAGGCGAGAAAAATTGTAGGCTTATGAAATGACTTGAATTGATCAATCTTTTCGGCATATATTATTGATAGATTTAATAGCTGTGTAGGTGTAATATTATCCCAAGATAGTAACGGATTTGGGTTCCCAGCCTAGTTTGATGGTTTACATTTGACACCATGTCAGAGACTTGCGTGTAAATTTTGTAGCTTATTTTAATCAAGTAACTTATTACTTGTTCTCACATTGTAACCGCTCCTAACCGTCCCGTCACCGAGAAATCAGTGGTGTACACTTGGAATACGATACGTAACCTCCGCTTGACGAGCAAGAAATGCTAGTCACCTCTTTTTTTAATGGTGTGATATTCTCCCTTGAAAGAGGCAGGTTTCTAAATAGGAATTAAAAATTTCGCACTCCTGATCGGCAGGAAAAACTAAATGAATTTCTTCCCTCAGTCATCATCGATTTCCGTTGGTGTTCACCAATAATAAATCTGGTATCCTCGAAAGTGTCGTATGTGAAATATCTTCCTTTAATTTCAAACAGTAATAATGTATTATAACACTTATATCGCTATAACAGAAAACATATTGTGCTAATGTAATGTACACAGAGTTTGGTACTGTTTACTAATAATCTTTGTATGCGTAATCCTAAACATTCAGTATAACACCACATTTGAAATTATTGTAAATATTTTTACTTCTATTTTAGAACTTGAAAATTTTTTTCATTGCATTAACAAAGACATATTTCATTACGCCCATACACGTTCAGCATAGGTAACCTAACAGCTTTTCCAATGTAGCATCTTTGAAAATACCGTTTCTGTTACTCCCATGTGAAGCATGGCCACGCTTTGTAAATGTTAATAGCGTTTGCTGTCATTAAACAGAGTATGATCTTGTGTAAAGAGTTTTCCAGTGAACTGTGAACTGAACACCACTCATACAGTACACGTCCACGAACTTGTCACTTTTAAATTCATAAGAAAAATACAAGACGATTTCTTCACACAGAATCTTGAAGCACGTAAGTTTTCACTACATTTCACGTTTTACTAACATTAAAACCTTTTCATGAATGTTTTAATAGAGGCTAAAACTCTTGTAAATTTTATCAAATTGTGAACAAAAATATTTCTGTCCATCCTAGTGAAGCAAGCACATAACAAATACGAAACGAGGTCCAAGGTAGAAAGCCAGGGCACATTTAACAACCAACTGAAAATGGATTACTAAGAAATTCGAAATCAGTCATAGTTTGATTTAAAAAATCTTTTTAAACCATGCTAATGGCTGGTTGTTATTTCAATTATAAACCTATTTTTCCATTTTATGATAATCCATCTTTAGGTAAGTTTATAGTCCGTGAAACTTCTTTCTTCTTGTATAATAAACACAGTGACGTAATAGCGAAAGATTATCATTTTCCGCGCTTCTAGGCGCTTCAGTCTGGAACCGCGCGACAGCTATGGTCGCAGGTCCGAATCCTGCCTCGGCCATGGATGTGTGTGATGTCCTTAGGTTAGTTAGGTTTAAGTAGTTATAAGTTCTAGGGGACTGATGACTTCAGATGTTAAGTCCCATAGTGCTCAGAGCCATTTGAACCATTATCATTTTCCATGTTTGGTCGTACATTCAAATATGGTTGCAAGACAGCTTTGGCTCTTAGACACTGCCGCTCCATTTACCACTAGGAATACCATCTATGTCTACTTTCAAGTAAGCGTTTGGTCTCTAAATTGAATGATATGAGACAGCATTTTAATTAGGTTGCACCATTAAACGTTTAGGTGTTTGTCTCATTTTCATTTATTTAACAGCTTTCTGGTCGGGTTTCATTGTGGCTTCTTTATGATCGCTTTTTGTGTGAGGAGTTGAATATAACTTAATTAGAAAACATACTGTCACAGGTGTTCTAATGCTGCGTTTACAGCAGGTATCGTCAGCTCCTGTTAAAAAGCTCTATATTCTACCTTGCTAGTGGTCTGGCATTGCTTTATTCGTAAATGCTATATAAGCATCCATTCATTGAACCAAGACATCTTTGCTACGTAATCCGCACTGAGTCCTACTTCAAGTCGTTGTCTAGAAGGAGACATTAAAAGATATTTTGTATCTATACATCCCAACAAATTAGTGAAATTTTTAACCTGTTGTTTGGGATATTGGTAAAACGGTAGCAGTCTTACAGAATATGTAACTAAGAATCCAATAGGGTTTTTATGTCCTATCAAAAGAGTTTCTATTTCTGAATGGGTTTTTACTTCATAAATCTCTATAGTTCTGTCCTCTGTATTCCAAATCAAATTCAAGCGATTGGCAGAAGCAGGTGTTAACCAACAAGAATATATAATGAGTTACTGGTTTCTATATGCTTTGTTAACCCGGAGTACAAGAACATAACTATAATAGAGCAAAACAGCAAAACAGTTTACGTATTATACGGTGCCTTCTAGTGTCACATGTGGAATTTTTTTACCAACATGTGATACTACGAGCAGGCAACAAGTAAAGTGGTCAGACTAATAGTAAGTGAATCGAGAGTTCTTCCGCCTAAGCATTCAATACATCCTATTTTTTTTATTTTTTTCAGTTTTTTATTTTGCCTTCTTAACCAGCGTAGTCGTCAAATACTCTGTTTCGGGTCGAAATAACATCATTATTAATTTGTCTGTTCTCAATATTGCTTGAGGTATTACATATCATGCATTTTACTCAATGAACTTTCCTGCTTCGCTGGTGCATCAGCAACAATCGAACGCCTTGGGTTCTCTGTCATCAATCATCCTTCATACAACCCTGACTTGGCCCCATCCGATTTTCGTCTGTATCCGAAACTCAAAGAACACTTTCGAGAAATTCACTTTGATAGTGATGAAACGTTCTACAATGACGGTATCAACGAACTGGAACTGAGTGAGATGGCGCAGTGGTTACCACACTGTCCTCGCATTCGGGAGGAAGACGGTTGAAACCTGCGTCCTGGCCTCCTGATTTAGGTTTTTCGTGATTTCTCTAAATCGCATCAAGCAAATGCTGGGATGGTTCCTTTGAAAGGGCACGGCCGATTTCTGTCCCCGTCCTTCCCTAATTTGTGCTTTTGCTCCGTCTCTAATGAACTCGTTGTTGACGGGACGCTGTACACTAATCTCCTACTCTTTCTCAACAAAGTGGAATTCGTTAGGAGAAATGCGTCTGTCGCCAGGGTGAGTATGTGAGAAATAAATGCGTAGATATAAATAATAAAGATGTAGTTTTATTTTAAAAAAGCCTTTAGAGTTGACACACAAAAAATGTAAATGCAGTACTTTGCAGCACGCCCTCGTATTTATGTTCTTGTTTGTCATACGACGAAAAGGTTTTTCAAGTTAGTAAACAATTTTGATATTATCCGACTCGAAATAGCTTTATAATATGATATGGAAATGTTGGCCTTGTAGTGACAGTAATAAGTGCAGGAAGCGGCCAATAAAAGCATGCTCCGATATTCATAAGAGTACTTTGATAACCACTCCTTTTACGAAACTACTTCGAAACTACTAAGTTGTATTTATATATCGCATCGATTTTCATTCCTTTCGCGGTCTGCAGCAGTGCCTTACAAAGGGGACATAGAGCACGTAAGAGCAGACAGAACTTTTTCCTTTAAAGATGGGAAGATCTGGCGCAATGCATCTCGGTCTACACTTTATCTTCTCTGATGGAGGCAGCAGGCAATCCAATCTCTGGGGACGTATTGGATAAACGTTCCCTCTAATAGGAACTGATTCGGCTGTCGGCGAATGAATCCTCTGAAGACATGGCCTGCTGAAATTGGCGCTGCTTCTTGCATGGGACGTAAGTGTATGATTTGTTAACGGTTGAGGGACTTATTTAAGTTTCCTGCTGCACTGCTTCAGTCGTTCGCGGTTATGAAGATGCAACCATATCTTGAATTGCGCGGCATAGCTCGTCACCGTTTGCCTTTCGTCCCCTTTCATGACGTTATTCGTGCGTAAATCATGCGAAATACTGGAAAATCAGTTGCAGAAATAGAGACAAAGATGTGTATAATGTACCGAAAGTGAAGTTAGGGCGTTAACAAGAAATGTGACATACGTGCATTCATAGTTTTAATAGATATTTCCTTGGTCTCATTCAGTCTGAAGTGTACCTCGAAGTATCTACGATACCGAAACTGAGAGTAAATTATTTTGGTCAAACAGATATAGCGAAAAAACGTGGCAGTAATAGCAGCTACTTGATAGAAGATTTTTGAAAAACGTGATGGGACTAAGACCTATTTAGTATCAATTAATAATTCCTCGTTTGTAAATAAAACTTATATCATGAACACGGTGGTTATTAAATCAGGATTACGATCCGAGGTCAACTAAATGTTTTTTTTTTTAGATTATATTTTGTTGACTTTAAGCTCTTCACGCTCGTAATAACGCCTTACAAATCCTTAAATAGTAGAAGTGTAAGAGACTGATGAAATATTTGTTTCTGTCTCGCTAAAATCAAAGGGTTTTCTGCAAACTGATCTGTCTTGACGTAGTTTTATAGTCATACAAAAAAATTTAAATAATGCTGTTAAGTCGGTAAATATTGAACCATGTCTGACAGAAAACGAAACGATTCTGCGATGATTTACTCATGTATAAAAGCGTCATTACAGTACCACAGAGGGAAAACCGCCTACCTGTAAAATGTGTTTGTACGTATGGTACTGTCCATCATTAACAAAAATTTCTCGCTCCAACAACTGGGATGGTTTCTTTGAGAAAGGCACGGCCCATTTCCTTTCCCATTCATCCCCAATCTGAGCTCATCACTGAAGGGGCGATTTCCAACAACCAATTACAAAAGGAACAGAGGAATGATGGATATCCAACTAGGATGATAACGAGATTAGCAGACGAAGTATTTGGTCGGAAAGTACATAGTTTACAATATTCTGGATCAATAATGAAAAAAATTACGAAAGACAAAAAATTTGTGATTGTTCATGTATGCAGCTACTACAAGGCAGCAAAAAGCATTGAATTACTGTCACTACGATGTACTTCAGAGAATGAGTTCACTAGCTAGCCTCACCTAATTATTTTTAATGGCATTTACCAAAAATGGTTCAAATGGCTCAAAGCACTGTGGGACTTAACGTCTGAGGTCATC
This sequence comes from Schistocerca nitens, assembly GCF_023898315.1. Classification (NCBI taxonomy): domain Eukaryota; kingdom Metazoa; phylum Arthropoda; class Insecta; order Orthoptera; family Acrididae; genus Schistocerca; species Schistocerca nitens. The sequence goes on along the minus strand of NC_064618.1, from coordinate 276,014,250 downwards.
AGTCCCCTAGACTTAGAACTGCATAAACCTAACTAACCTAAGGACATCACACACATCCATGCCCGAGGCAGGATTCGAACCTGAGACCGTAATAGCCGGGTAGCATTTACCCTCCATATAAATTCGTGAAGTTTTCGTATTCTTATAATATTTCTTGTATCCTTTTTGAATTCTTCCCTCGTTTTCTTCGTTATTATACACAGTTCTGTGCTATGTAGGTCGTTCATTCCATACAAAAATTCAGGAAGAGTGTTAAAAGAGCCAGAATAGCTACTTATCAGTTAATTCAAGGGCCATATCCACATAGTATATTGGGGTAAACGCAGGCTCTTCCCTTCAGTCCTACATCATGGAGTTCAGGTGGGATTTTATATTTCCGGAGCATCTCCGCAGGGCGTCTAAGAAGTAATTTCGATTTATTGTGACTGGAAACTACCTTGTAGGATCATTTAATGCTCAAACTTCCACAGTGGAGCAGTGAACGTTATTGGTGTCGAATTCGAGCCCACTGTTAACGTATTCACCAGGAATCAGTTTTAGTCAAGTTGTTTTAGGGAAACATGTGATTACATTCTTACATTTTTCACAATTTTACGTCTCGCACATGCAATATGCGAAGCTTACATAGAAGAAAATACCTTATGCCAAGTTGATGTCCGGACCACAGGAAACGCCTCTATATACAGAAGAGCATGCCTTCTTTAGTAGCAGTTTCCCATGTTCTATCCATGAAGTGAAACTCACAGTCCCTCTTTTCCGTCACGGTAATAGGCGGAAACACTTACAGTTGATAAGACAGAGATTCCAACAACGTGCCTATGGCGCGATCAGCCCACAGTTATTCGACGTAATAGGTGCCGTTAGGTTTAATTCATTCAGACTGTGCGGAAATTTTATACTTGGATATTTCAGACATCAATTTAATTTGAAGATCTTTCACAGCTGGTCTACGCCATTCAAAGATCTTTGCCATCTCCTGCTACCTAGCTTTCTGTTCATGTGCTCCTGTCTCACCTCTGTCCATCACCTTCTCCCACACTTTTTGTCCACCTCCTCGTCCTACCGCTTCATCTTCTCCTGCCCCGTTCCTCTGCCCATCTCTTCTTTCTCCCAGTCAATCTCCTCCTCCTTTCCCCTACCTATGTCTGTCCAACCTTCCCCGTCTCTTTACGTCCATCTCTTCCTCTCGCTTCTCTCCCTACGTTATCTTGCTCACCCCAATAGGAAGCTAATGGAACTTACCCTACAGTATTTCTTTCCATATCGTAACTAATATGAAATTTGATTCCAGGGGTTTCAGAGGAGCTTTTTACTAGTGGCTTCGCCCGCGTACGCATATGCCAAATACATGTCACATAAATGTAATATATTTGATATTTATTTGTACGCTCGTTTCACCTGGCTCTCTAGCGAATATCGCCGTGCACTTTTACTTTCACGCAGCTCAACGTTTATAACGTCGTATCTCCTCAACTTCACGTCGTACAGTGAAATAATTTTGCAGGTAGAAATGGTTCAAATGGCTCTAAGCACTATGGGACTTAACATCTGAGGTCATCAGTACCCTAGACTTAGAGCTACTTAAAACTAACTAACCTAAGGACATCACACACATCCATGCCCGAGGCAGGATTCTAACCTGCGACCGTAGCAGCCGCGCGGTTCCAGACTGAAGCGCTTAGAGCCGCTCGGTCACAACGCCCGGCTTTTGCAAGTAGATCCAGCGGTATTTGTGTCTACTCTCTGCGGAATCTGTTGTGAATAGAGTTGGTAATAAAGAAGTAATAAGTTGAAACGACATGCTCGATATGGCGATCTTTCTCTCATCTAAGTGTCTGACGCCATATTTCTGGAACTCACCTCCCGTGCAAGCGGGCCCAGGTTCGATTCCCGGCCGGATTGGAGTTTCTCCGCTCGGGGCCTGGGTGTTGTGTTGTCCTCATTATTTCATCCTCATCACCGGCGCCCAAGTCGCGCAATGTCGTGTCGACTGAAATAAGACTTCCGCCGAATTTCTCCGGATGGGGCCTCCCGGCTAACGATGCCATACGCTCATTTCCATTTTTTCTTGAATTATGTGTCGTACAACGACATAATTTTGTAGGTGCATTTAGCGCCGTATTTAGATACTATCTGTGAAATTTGTTGTGAATATAAGTAGTGGCAAAGAGTAATGAACTGAAATATCTGTGATGCGGCAGTTTTCCTCGCATCTCACAATTTACAACTTAACGTCCCTTGAATTATCTGTCGTGGAATGATATAATTTTGCTGGTACATTCAGTGGTATGTGTGAACACTGTCTCCGAAGTGTGTCACGATTACAGTTAGGAGTAAGGAAAAAATAAATTAAAATGTCGTGCTTCATGCGGCAGTCCTACTGCATGTACAGCGAAAATGTAGTAAGCCATAAATTTTTTCCTTTCATTGTTTTGTGGCTGTTGTCAGCGAGAAAAGTTTCATAAATAAGTTTGAAATTATCTTTAGAGTATTTTTCAAGCCACTGAGTGCTCTAGGTCTTTAATATTGGTAGTAATGGATATACGCGCGTCGTGGTCTACATTGCTTTTTCCCCTCCACCCCACCCCTTCGATAGATGGATGGCTCTTGCTCCTACAGCGATTCCTTCAAGACAGTAAATGATAGGTGTATACAGTTTGGTTCAGATAGGTGATAGAGCTTTAAGGGAAGATGTGGAACATACAGACATACATACATACGAAGGCAAATCGGAAAGTAAGGTCCGGTCCTTCGCGATATGGAAACGACAGTGAAAATCCGATGAAGCTTTGCACAGATGTGTTGGCAGAGTCTCTGGTATGCCCGTCCATCGCATTACGTTGTTTTCAACCCTGAGCGCACAGTGAGCACGTAAAGATACCGAGAACATAGTGTCTCCCGCCAAGTGTGAGGGCCTGATGGGAGACTTTCTCCTAACATTATGCAGCCAACATAGCATGACGGTCATGCGTCTCCTTCTTCATTACAGTTCTCGCCCGCACTTTGCAGAGGCAATGAAGATGATTCTACGGCGTTTTCAATGGGAAGTGTTTGATTACCTACAACACAGCCCGTAATTGGCTCCCCCTGAGTTTAATTTCTGCTTACATGAAGATAACATTTTGCCACAGACAACGAGCTGTTGACCAGCGCGGAAAGCACAGGCGGCTGCCTCCTATGACGAGGGCATTCGAAAGTTGGTACAACGCTACAGAAAACGTTTAAGTGAGAGCGGCGACTCAGTAGAGAAGTAACTGGAAAGTCTAGCTGACTGCTACAAATAAGATATTTTTGATTTTCACAATGGTTTCCGTTACGCGACGGATCGAACCTTACTTTCCGAATAGCCCTGTTACATACACTACTGGCCATTAAAATTGCTACACCAAGAAGAAATGCAGATGATAAACAGGTATTAGTTGGACAAATGTATTATACTAGAACTGACCTGTGATTTCATTTTCATGCAATTTCGGTGCATAGATCCTGAGAAATCAGTACCCAGAACAACCAACTCGGGCCGTAATAACGGCCTTGATACGCCTGGGCATTGAGTCAAACAGAGCTTGGATGGCGTGTACAGATACAGCTGCCCATGCAGCTTCAACACGATACCACAGTTCCTCAAGAGTAGTGACTGGCGTATTGTGACGAGCCAGTTGCTCGGCCACCATTGACCAGACGTTTTCAATTGGTGAGAGATCTGGAGAATCTGGCCAGGGCAGCAGTCGAACATTTTCTGTATCCAGAAAGGCCCGTACAGGACCTGCAACATGCGGTCGTGCATTATCCTGCTGAAATGTAGGGTTTCGCAGAGATCGAATGAAGGGTAGAGCCACGGGTCGTAGCACATCTGAAATGGAACGTCCACTGTTCAAAGTGCCGTCAATGCGAACAAGAGGTGACCGAGACGTGTAACCAATGGCGATGACGAATACACCCTTCCAATGTGCGTCCACTACGATATCACCAAATACGGATGCTACAATCATGATGCTGTAAGCAGAACCTGGATTCATCCGAAAAAATGACGTTTTGCCATTTGTGCACCCAGGTTCGTTATTGAGTACACCATCGCAGGTGCTTCTGGCTGTGATGCAGCGTCAAGAGCAACCGCAGCCATGGTCTCCGAGCTGATAGTCCATGCTGCTGCAAACGTCATCGAACTGTTCGTGCAAAGGTCCCCATCTGTTGACTCAGGGATGGAGACGTGGCTGCACGATTCGTTACAGCCATGCGGAGATACTGCCTGTCATCTCGACTGCTAGTGATACGAGGCCGTTGGGATCCAGCACGGCGTTCCGTATTACCCTCCTCAATCCACCGATTCCATATTCTGCTAACAGTCATTGGATATCGACCAACGCGAGCAGCTATGTCGGGATACGATAAACCGCAATCGCGATAGGGTACAATCCGACCTTTATCAAAGTCTGAAACGTGATGGTACGCATTTCTGCTCCTTACACGAGGCATCGCAAGCAACGTTTCACCAGGCAACGCCGGTCAACTGCTGTTTGTGTACGACAGATCGGTTGGAAACTTTCCTCATGTCAGCATGTTGTAGGTGTCGCCACCGACGCCAACCTTGTGTGATGTTCTGAAAAGGTAATCATTTGCATATCACAATATCTTCTTCCTGTCGGTTAAATTTCACGTCTGTAGCACGTCATCTTCGTGGTGTAGCAATTTTGATGGCAAGTAGTGTATATCCGCATACATTGTCCTCTGTTACAACATATCTGGATTATGACTGGCAGTGAGGTTCATTCAAACCGCTCTGATATGTCCCTCATGGCCCTTTGAACTCAGGAAATCACTATATACACCAGCTTGTGCAGTATCCTTAACAGCAACGCATCATAATCAGGGAAGTTTAGCAGAGCGCTCTAAATGGTTCTGAGCACTATGGGACTCAACTGCTGTGGTCATGAGTCCCCTAGAACTTAGAACTACTTAAACCTAACTAACGTAAGGACATCACACACATCCATGCCCGAGGCAGGATTCGAACCTGCGACCGTAGCAGTCGCACTGTTCCGGACTGCGCGCCTAGAACCGCGAGACCACCGCGGCCGGCAGTAGAGCGCTCTGCAGGCGCCTTGCTTCCTTCTTTGCCTCGGACCCTCGGTGGCGTCGCACGAAGTCCGCAGTCGCCGTCGCGGCCAGGATCCGCGCAATTGTGCCAACATTACACGACATATTGCTTTGCAGGTTCATTTGGAAACATTTACTGTCGGATGCGGGGTACAGTCTGAGGCCGTAGCAGCTAAGAAACAGATTAATTTTTCTAGGGTCACGTCATATAATGAGTGATAAAGGACATCACTGTCACCTTTGGCTTCTGAAATTATTCAAGTACAGAGCCCTCAGAAACAGTGTGAAAAGTATGTGAGGGTGTTGCAGGATAGTTTTCCTGAGAAATAGTTGTTAAGAAAAAAATCGATACGTTGCGATTTCTCGCATTAATCAGACTTGAAGTTAGCCAATCAGACCGCTGCGGTAGGATCGAACGCGAGCCATCGGCTGAGCTGCCTCGCTCCTTATCATCTATGCTGTGAGAACAACTGGCACGAATAATTGTATCTGGCGGGCTGCTTGCATGACGTGCCACGGCCCGATTGGTTAACTTCATTGCTAATTAACTCGGAAACGGTGAAAACTTATCCGACTTTTTTCTTAACAATTATTTATCATCACAGACCACCCTGCAACGCCCTTACAATCTTTTCAGACTGTTTCTGACCACCCTGTATATAATCACCATTGCAATTGCACAATTTAGTCACTTCCAAATGACACACAACGGCTAAAGGCACAAAATCCAATGATCGACTTTATAAAAAAATAATTTCAGCAGTCAGAGGTGACTACGACATCTTTTAAAAGCCTGTAGGTAGAGCAGGAGTTATTTAAGATAGTCTCTTTGCGTTTAACATACGTATGTTTGCAGTTCATTCTTTCGAATCTACGCAAAGCAAAAACGTTCTAGGTCTTTCTTCAAGTGAACGGTGGAATATTCTTATTTCAAATCCGAGAAGGAAACACAATATACAGGCAATAAAGACTGGCCTTCTAACTCGTCCCGCACGACCGCTACGGTCGCAGGTTCGAATCCTGCCTCGGGCATGGATGTGTGTGATGTCCTTAGGTTAGTTAGGTTTAAGTAGTTCTAAGTTCTAGGGGACTTATGACCACAGCAGTTGAGTCCCATAGTGCTCAGAGCCATTTTTCTAACTCGTCTAAAACATTCGAATTCCCCAACTAAAGTTTTTATGTTTCAAAACGAAAATTAGGTGAAGCAAATACTGAGAAGTTGTCCGCCTTACTTTATACAGCAGTGTTCATTTCTATACATTGAGTGTGATGAAAGTGCGGTTGGTTACAAGAGTACCAGAACGAGTACAACTGTTGACATATTTAGGGACAAAATTCGCTCGCGTTGGACATCACCAGCATGTTTTAAATACCTGACTGATACGTGCTTCTGTTTCAGACAGATGACACACAGTTTTCTGCTGTCTATTCGCTGTTTAAATTCACGACATATTTCAGTACCGAGTGTGACAATGCAGTCTGCTGAAAAAAATGTACTTTTGACATACCAGTGCGAAAATATAATACAGAAAAATCTCCATACCTTGCAAGTCCAAATTGAACGGTTCCGTCCAGTCTTTGCGGAAATTACTTGCTGTGTTGTTGAATAACATTTCCACGGTTCGCCTAGAGTGACGTAGGATAAAAGAAAAATATCTGTTTTAGGATAAAGGTAGAGAGGATTTGAAGTCCATTTGCAATTACGACTAGCTTCAGCGGCCATATTAATTATCTAGATTCACAATCTTTTATATCCCTGCAGCTAGATACCGTGTACACTAGCTGTCACTCAATTTCGGCCACTTCTCTACTGCTAGTATATGTGTTCTATTGTCACATATATGTTTAAAAACCAAAAGAAATTACACTTAATGAAAAATACATTCTCTTAATAAATGTAAACTGTGGCAAATAGTTTCGTAAGTAACATAATGAGACAATATTTTTAAAGCATTATTTTGCAGTTTGACAGTATAGAGTCTTTAATATTTGGTCACAACGTAACTGTTCTCGAATAAAGAAATAGTATTGGAGCTAAATGCTTTTTCGGCTATATCTTATACTCTCTAAATGAATTTAAATACTGTGTCATGTTTCAAAGATTTTTGCAGCGTACTCAGGTTCAGTTAGTTCTTCTCTTCCGTCGAGTATTTTTAAGATCATCAATCTAGTTCATTAAAGTCCTCCTGAGCCTTTTTTCTGAAATGTTTCATAATTGTTTTCTGGTTTATGGTATGGCGACTAAACTGATGTATGAATAATTTCGGAACAGCTGTAAATGAGCCATTCTTAAACGAAGTGTGATGCCCTCTTCAAGTAACTGTCTTGGAGAAATCCGAATATCGAACGACTACTTAATTTTCTACTCTCTATGAAAAATTTGCTTCAGGACGTTGAGATATCTTTCTTTAACTTACCGCAAATGAAAGTAACTTCTCTCACACCAGATGGCCAAATACAGAGAAATAATAGAACATTCACCCTGCCGTCTTTTAGAGTACGTTGTAAATGTTTAGTCTCTAGTTTCTACCGTCACATATTTCTTCCACCTGTTGATAACACATTGAAATTGCTCTCACCAGCAACTATAACATTATTCCACCACTCTGACTCATCGTTAACATGGTCTCTTCCAAACTGTTCCCGCTTCTAGATGCTAGTTTTAAAACTGTGAGTTCTCCTAACAAACAGAAATGGTAAGCGCTGTTATGATGTGCGACAGTTACTGGTTAGTGACTAAACGAACAATCCATATTTTAATCAGAATGGTTGCATTGGCATGCAGTAATTCCATGGAAACGTCTTGATCATGGAAGTGCTACATTTTACGTCGTGATGGTAACATACCTTACAAGTGGACGACTTCATCAGTCAAATGGAAGAAATTATTGTATTGATAATTTATCCACTACATTTTGAACTTGTGTTACGGCAAACCATGAACATGTATTCAGTGACGAGACACGCATTGAAAATAAAATAAAAACATACTATTAGCAATAAATTGGTGGAGTAGAACACACGGTATAGTACCCACAACAGGAGAACACACGTTTTAGGACATGAAAATTTAAATTTTTTGGTCTGTTGCTCTTCTCAATATCGTGGAATAATATGGATATACGCTTATTTCTGTACTGCTGGGTTGCGGGGGGATGCGAAAGCAAATATGTTACCCACACAAGAGTTATGAAACCATTGCTGGTCTCACAACATAGCCCAAATTGAATTATGACGAAGTGTTTCAGAGCACAAAGAAGACGGCACAGATTCGTACAAGAATATCTAAATTAGTATAGCATCAGTAAGCAAAACATTTCTGTGATGTCCTAAACAGTTAAATAGCACTCAGAAATCTGTATAGAGGAGTCATATCAGCCTCTGACATGGACCAAAGTATTGCTGAGCAAAGTGGATGCACGTGCCGCCAATGCCACAAACATGGAAAGAGTTCACTGAAGGCCTCTAGGAGAACAAAGAATTGTCTGATGACGTGTTAGAAGAAGAAATGGAACTCTAGACGGAAGACGTAGCGGATCCAGCATTATAATCGGAGTTTAACATATCTCTGAAAGAAATGGTATCAAATAAGGCGCAAGCTATAGATAACATCAATTTGGATCCTCTAAAGTCATCGAGGAGAGTGACAACCGAACGACTATTCAAGTTGGTCTGTAGAATCAATAAGACTGGAGATATTACATCAGGCTGTAGAAAAAATATCATCCACACAATCCCGAACACAGCAACAGCATATCTGTGCGAGAACTACCGCACAACCTGTTTAACAGAACATGTGTCAGATTTGCTGACAAGAATAATGTACAGCATAACGGTAAAAAACTGAAGATGTGTTAGATGACGAAGGGTCTGCTTTTGGAAAAGTGAAAGGCAGCAGACAGGCAGGTCTTCGCTTCACAGTGCAAGCAAAACTTAAGAATCAAGATACATATCATACAATTTTTCTACATAGAGGAATGGTGTGACAATGTAAAGTGGCACAAAATGCTCAAAAGACTTAGAAAAATGTGTTGAAGCTGTAGGGAAATACTGGTAATATATGATGTGTACCAAATCAGAAATGAAACAGTAAGATGGGAAAACAAAGAACGTGTTGCTCGGATTAAAAACATGGGTAATGCAGTGTTTCGCTATTACATTTCAGTCTATACATCGAAGAAGCAGAGACGGAAACGAAAGTAAGCTTCAGTTGTTGGATACAAATTCAGGGTGAGCGGATATCGATGTTAAGTCTGAAACATCCCCTTAGAAAAATTTTATAAATGACAGTGCTGGAAAACCTCTACGTTATTTGATTTTCAAACAGCTGAACAAAACTGAACATACTCAGACATTCACTAAACTGACACACAATATTTTTAGCGCAACTCAATCTGACTTTCAATAATCCCTACAAAAGAATGGCCCTGACTAACAATAACCTATACCTTTCATGAATCACTTACCTCATAAAAATCTTCGTTTTTTATATAAGTTCATGATATCCAGTGTTACAAATTTACTCTTTCTGAAGGACACGCGTCCAGATCGTCCGCTCTCAAAATTCTGCCATCTCTCCCCCCACATCCACCTCTGCTGGCGGCTCACCTCCAACTGCGCAACGCTACGCGCTGTTCACATCCAACTGCGCAACACTACAATAGCGAATATTCCAGCAATGCCAACCAGCCACAGACTGCACACAGCACAGCCAGTGATTTTCATACAGAGCGCTACGTGGCGTTATCAACATAAAAACCTGAACAGCCTACATACAAGTCTCAGTGACGACGTTGCTGTCTTCAGTAAAAGCGGAGAATTATAACGGGACCTGCCGAATGGAATTAATGGACTGCTGAGCACAGAGTATGGAATGAGGTTCAACCGAAGAAAGACGAGGCAGTTAGAAGTATCGGAAATTAGATTACTGATAAAGTTAACATCGAAATTCAAGAAGTAGGTTTAGTGAATAAATTCTACTACCCTGGAAGCTAAATAACACATGACGGATGAAGGAAGAGGACATAAAAAGCAGACGAGCACATGTGAAGAAGGAATTTCTGACTAGTGTTAAATATCGACCCCCCCCCCCCCCCACACACACATATGGTCACGGCAAATGCTGCGCCCATACGACGATGGTGAATTCAGTCTGGAAACGTTCATTTTATTCGAAGTCTCCACTCAAGGATACAACTACCGTGATACTGCACACAGTCTGTGTGCGTTCGTAGGGCTAGACGAGGTGTTGGTGAGAGCACGAGAGCGCCACTGTCGGCTCAGCTCTGTGCTGCCGCGGAAGGGTCAGCCGCAGCTTACTGACGTCCTTCTGGCTACTTGCCGTAACCACAGACAAGTCAGTTTGCTGAATGAAGGTATGTCACGTGACTGTACGATCCTGCACGGACGAGCAAACAATACGCCTATCCTCTCTGGTAGTTATAATGCGGGGCCGTTAACATTCCTCATATCACTGACTTAGCTGTCCTTGAATCAACTGATTTCATATTCGTATGACAGTCGTGGGATCGACCCAACGCGAGGAACAATATCTTGGAACACAAGCTGCAGTACGGATGATAGCTTACGACACGTTCTCCTTCTTACTGGTGGGGGAATTCGATCTTACCACAAATAGTCGTTATCAAAATACGAATTCTAAACGAGAAAACGCTACATAATCTTTCCTTACGGTACGAGTGTAGATGACGCCACATATACCTACGCAGTGCGACTGCGCTGAAATGCTAATTGTTTGCGTATCCAAACATGCAGTAGACCGTAAATTTATGCCCATGTGACTTTTGTTGCATGCCGCTTCCTTTTCAGCGGCTGACAATGTACATTAATAATTGCTATTCCTGTGTTGCTTATATATCTTATTACACAACTTGTTTCATTCTAATTATTCAGAAACACACTAAATTAAACGCCTAACTACGGGATAGGTATATTATGTTCGCATCAAATTTTATGCATAATACATAATTCAAATGTTGCATTTATTAACATTACTATTACAAAAGATAAATATGCTGCGCATAAATGTAATTTTGTGCTCGCCTGATCATACTGACGGTTGTCCGACGCAACATGTCATCAATTGCGTTGATTTCTCGTAGAATGTTAACCTTGAATTTGTGGGTATTAAAAACATAAAATCTCTCCTTCAAAGACCGCCAAAGGAAACATATCACATGCATTCAACTCTGGGGAACTTGTAGGCCACAGCCAATTGATAGCTCACAATTGGTTCATTTGTAGGATCTCCATGAACCCGATTCAGTGAAACTTTTATGTGTGCACGTTGCTTCGTCTTCCTGGAAAGGCTAAATTATTTTGCGTTATTACTTAACTCCGCAAAGAATTTTTAGAAAACCGTGAGGTATTGTTGCTTACCGAGAGTCCGATCAAAAATTATTGGTCCGATTACAAGATTACAGGAAAACAGCAAATCAGACACCAGTTTCAAATTTCTGGTGAGGATTCCTCGCCATCCAGTACTTGGTTTTCTGCCAACTAACAAGGCCAGATAAATGAAATCATGCCTCGTTTGACATGAAATGCGACACTGAATCTGTCTGTCCACCACCAGTGTTTTCTAGAAGCCAGTTGCAATACCCAGTTCGTTTCGGTTTGTCTGTCTCCTCAGTGGTTGCACTCGTTGTAACGCGGTATGGTTTCAGTGTTTCAGTTTTAACTCATAAAGAATTTTACGACATATTGTGTATTTAACATTAAACTGTTTGGATTACTTATTTGAATCCGAACATGTTGCACGTCATTACCTAACTAAAACGTGCATGCTGCTCTTTGCTAGGATACTGCCGTTCGGAAAACTTTCAACCTACACTTGGCACGCACCTTCAAACGACTGAGTAAGTACAAAAATCTCAAGTATAGCTATCCTCTCCTGGATAGCATAAGGCATGTTACCAGTTTTGGGTGGTGCAAAATTTTACCAGTCAGCTACAATATTACAAAACTGAACAGACTGTGTTTCACTACTTCGTCATGACAGGCGCGATTTATTATTGTTTCGATATTAGCTGTACGTAATCCGCTAAGATGAAGTAAATTGATTCAATATTTATTGTTTCGGCTTTGTTTTTTTTCTGCTAATGCGTTATTATGTCCTAGATCTGTCACTTCTCGTGTACCACACGCATCACTGTTCCAGAATAACAAACATAAATTGCAAAAAAAAAAAAGGCTTTGCAAACATCAAACCTGCAGATCCAAATCTTTTCATACACCTTCATACCAAAATTCCTCCTGTATTTGTTTTTTTACCACATCTACAGTCTTTTTACTTACTAGTTCAGTAATTGTAACTAAACTAAATATGTTAATTTTGTATATATGTTTAAACGTATTTAAATTTTATAATAGATAGTTGAACATTGTGATAATTTAAATTCAATGGAAAAAAATGCGATGATAGCATTAGGAATCGAAGCCGCTGAAGACTTGACAGTCGGTGACCTTGACCGCTGAACCATGACACCGGTACGTCAGCTGCGCTTCAACCATCCTATACACAGTATCCACGCAAAACATTTTACAAGGACTTTAAGAGAAAAGTATTGACACGGCCCAGTGGCCAATCTAGCATTCATAATGCCGAAAGGGATGATGTCACGTAAGAGCATGCACTGTCAAAAGCAGACAACTGATTCCCTGTTCTGAGATTATCGTAGTGAGACTGAACATCATTTCAGCACTCGACATTGGTTTCTGGTTATCGTTTGGTGAGCACTACAAAACATTTTTTTCGATGGTGCTGCGCTCCAGACATGCAATACTTTTTAAATGAGTAAACCGCCATTTGAATGTGAATCACTATATTTATCTTCTGCAATATCTACAAAATGGTTCACATGGCTCTGAGCATTATTGGACTTAACATCTGAGGTCATCAGTCCCCTAGAACTTAAAACTGCTTAAACCTAACTAACCTAAGGACATCACACACATCAATGCCCAAGGCAGGATTCGAACCTGTGACCGTAGCAATCGTGCGGTTCCGGAATGAAGCGCCTAGAAACGCTTGGCCACCGCGGCCGACTGTAATATCTACATTTCGTCTTTTATGCAATTATCAAGTATAGAGGATAGATATAGTAACACACAAGCAAACGGCGGTTTACTCTTTTAAAAACTACAGAATATCGTTTCGTCCATTTTATTTCCGTGCCAGCTAGCTTTCAAAGAGAAATTGCATACTTTTTTTGTGATTTCCGGCGCGAATGCGAAGAGAAATCGCATTATTTGTGTGCGATATTTACAGTATGCTGAAGCACTTTAGCATATGATCACTGGCTGCCACTGTATGCTAGACAAGCACAACTGCGCCCACAATACAGTACTGTATACTTCGCTGACACATAACCACCAGACGAAAGGCAATAACGACCTGTAGTAGCACATAAAGCCGCTAGCAGTGCTAGTTGTGTGAGAGTCTTTCATTTAATGATTTCGGCTAGCGGTTTCATTACGGGTTCGGTTCTACGTTGATCACTCTCTATGTGCAGATGGTAGGTACTGATAAGGTATATTTTACAATTTTGATCCACGGATTCTAGGAGCAGTACAGTAGCAAGTTCCCTGAGAACTAATCTGCGAACTAATCGGTGAGGACGGCGCCGTGTAGTACCGGAGGAGTACTAGTGAACGCTAAGGTAGGGTGACCGCCTTGTTGCAGGTAGCGCCGGACGAGCCACGGAAGGCGGGCAGCCCCCCGGACGGCGGGGCACTGCCCGACTGCGACTGCCTGGGGGCCGGGCCGCCGCCCCCGCAATTCCGGCTGCCCCCGCCGCCCCCACCACCACCGCTCAGGTGCACGCAGCTGCCGCCCGCAGACGCCGAAGACTTCTGTGACGCCCCTCCGGTCAGTGGACACGATACTCTCTTCTGCTCAGGTCCTCTCTCCCTTGTTTACAGACATGATTTGTTGTACAGGGAAAGGAGACATGGCTGCAATCATACACTACGGGCCATTAAAATTGCTACACCGCGAAGATGACGTGCTACAGACGCGAAATTTAACCGACAGGAAGAAGATGCTGAGATATGCAAATGATCAGAGTATTTTCAGAGTATTCACACAAGGTTAGCGCCGGTGGCGACACCTGCAATATGCTGACATGAGGGAAGTTTCCAACCGATTTCTCATACACAAACAGCAGTTGACCGGCGTTTCCTGGTGAAATGTTGCTTGCGATGCCTCGTGTAAGGAGGAGAAATGCGTACCATCACGTTTCCAACTTTGACAAAGGTCGGATTGTAGCCTATCGCCATTGCGGTTTATCGTATCGCGACATTGCTGCTAGCGTTGGTCGATATCCAATAACTGTTAGCAGAATATGGAATTGGTGGGTTCAGGACGGTAATACGGAACGCCGTGCTGCATCCCAACGGCCTCTTATCACTAGCAGTCGAGATGACAGGCATCTTATCCACATGACTGTAACTGATCGTGCAGCCACCTCTCGATCCCTGAATCAACAGATGGGGACGTTTGCAAGACAACAACCATCTGCACAAAGAGTTCGACGACGTTTGCAGCAGCATGGACTATCAGCTCGGAGACCATGGGACCATGGCCGCGGCTACCCTTGACGCAGCATCACACACAGGAGCGCCTGCGATGGTGTACTCAACGACGAACCAGGGTGCATGAATGGCAAAACGTCATTTTTTCGGATGAATCGAGGTTCTCTTTACAGCATCATGATGGTTGTATCCGTGTTTGGCGCCATCGTGGTGAACGCACATTGCAAGCATGTATTCATCATCGCATTACTGGCATATCACCCTGCGTGATGGTATGGGGTGCCATTGGTTACACGTCTCCGTCACATCTTGTTCGCATTGACGGCACTTTGAGCAGTGGACGTTACATTTCAGATGTGTTACGACCCGTGGCTCTACCCTTCATTCGATCACTGCAAATCCCTACGTTTTAGCAGGATAATGCACGACCGCATGTTGCAGGTCCTGTAGGGGCCTTTCCGGACACAGAAAATGTTCGACTGCTGCCCTGGCCGGCACATTCTCCATATCTTTCACCAACTGAAAACGTCTGGTCAATGATGCCGAGCAACTGGCTCGCCACAATACGCCAGTCACTACTCTTGATGAACTGTGGTGTCGTGTTGAAGCTGCATGGGCAGCTGTACCTGTACGCGCCATCCAAGCTCTGTTTGACTCAATGCCCAGGCGTATCAAGGCTATTATTACGACCAGAGGTAATTGTTCTGGGTACTGATTTCTCAGGATCTATGCACCCAAATTGCGTGAAAATGTAATCACATGTCAGTTCTAGTACAATATATTTGTCCAATGAATACCCGTTTATCATCTGCATTGCTTCTTGGTGTAGCAATTTTAATGGCCAGTAGTGTAATACTGTCTTTGGTCTGAAGGTTGACTATATACAGTTCTCCACGCTACTGCAACCTACATCCATTTAAAACTGTCTCCCTTGGCCGCCCTCTACAATTTTTACCTCTCCCAACCCCTGTGTCCCACGCGCACGCAAACTTCCCTCCTTTACCAAAGTGAAGACTCCTCTTTAGGTTCAGCTCGTGTTCTGTCAGCATATCCCTTCTTTAAATAAAGTTGTGCCGTAAATTATTTTTTTCTCAGTTCAATACCTGACGCTATCATTGGCTATTTTACCTACTAAATTACTTTGCAGCAGTCTTTTGTAGCACCTTATTGTAAAGCTTCTATTTCCTTCTTGTCTGAAATGTTTGTCTGTCACATTTCATGTCGGTATAAGCATACACTCCATACAAATACCTTCAGAAAATAAATTAAAAAAAAAAGGGATGCATCAAAAATTAATTATGCGGAACTCGGTAGATGTGATGTACATACAAACAAATGACTAGATTGTCATAAAATCTGGATGAAAAGCTTCGCAAACTGAATGTCAAGGAAGTTTTTCTCCACTTCCGGCTCTCATTAAAGAAGTTATTAGGCTTCGCATTGATTGACAGAGTTGTTGGGTGTCCTTCTGAGTGATATCATGCCAAATTCTTTGCAATTGGCATGTTAGCTCGTCAAAGTCCCGAGCTTGTCGGGGGGCCCCTGCTCATATTGCTCTAAACGTTCTCAAATGGGGAGACACCAGAGAACTTGCTAGCCAGGCTACGGCTTGTCAATCTCTAAGACAAGTAATGGGGACTCTCGCCGTGTGTGGACTGGCATTATCGTGCTGAAACGTAAGCCCAGGATGACTTTCCATGAAGGGCAACGAAACGGGGCGTAGAATATCGTTGACGTAATTCCATTCTGGAAGGGTGATGCTGATGATAACCAACGGGGTCCTGCAATGAAATGAAACGTCACTCCAGACCATCACTCTTGGTTGTCGGTCCTTATGGCGGGCTACAGTATCCCACCGCGTCTCCTGGCACATCTTTTTGGATTATTGATGCTCAGTCTGCACTCAACAATGAAGAATATTCTACTCCATTCAATGACATTTCAGGAAGAATGAGACAGAGGTCTGTGTTAGTCAACGCACGGAGTGCCGTGAGCTCATCCCCTTTCCATGAGTTCTATATAAATGGTCCTTATGTTACTGAACCACCAACTGCACGTCGGCCGACGGTACGTGCATTGTGATCAGTTGACTGCCAGAGCTGGCAGTCGATTGAGCACAATGTAGGGCAACAGGCGTGTGCATGTTAGTGTGTGAGCATATGCTTGCGTGCTTGTTTTTCCTACAGCTGCTAAAAGAAGGAAGTGCATTCGGAAAGTTAGCCAAGCTCCATACCTTTTGCTTGTGTGACCACTGACGACACAGTGCTTCTGCCTTTCAATGAGGCGTCTCCTGTATTCCCAAATAATTCGTAATTTTCAACTACAACTTTCCATAATTCAGATATTTTATAAATATTCGTTTACCCCCTCTTCATTATCTGTGTCCCCAATCTATCTATCTCCTTTTCCACCTACTACATCTATCATTCCAATCCACTCTCTTCCCCCCTCCCCAAATCACAAATCTTTAAATAATTATGTACACATAAGCTTTGATTTTATAGACACAAAACAAAATAAATAGAAAATGTTTATTATTACTCTATCATACAACTTGTCTCATATGATACTAGTTTAAAGAATAACCTATCGATTTTACCACTGAATTTATATATACTGTTAATAATCTAATAACTAATGTTTTATACATGTGAAAATTCGTTATATAGCACATTTACATTCTTATGGAATTTAACCATTTTCTTAACACTCGTGCAAATTGTGATATACATGTTAACGAAGCACATGCTTAAGCAGTTTTACAATGCATGTTACAACTTTTTTTTGTATTTTTCAGATTGTATGGAACTGAGTCCAATAACCTTATAAATTTTTGTCCCACCCCTTTTTGGCACCAGCTTTTTCTGACGACCTCCTCCCCCCTTAATTACCCAATCCTTTCCTTGCCAGCCCTATACAGACTGAATAGTGTCTCATGTTCTGTTGAAGCCACAGTTGCATCCATGTTCCCTTCCCCTCTCCACCATTTCGTCAGCATTGCAACGTGGATTTCTTGGTTGATTGAGCTAGTGTAAGGGACTGTTGTGAACATTGGCATGCTGCTGTTGCAATTCATAACGATACATATTAATACTCAGCTATACAGATTTGCATGTTTTTCATAATTAACTGTATTACATGGTTTGTAACAAATATATTACAATAAGTCACTTCAGGATCCTTACATGTGAACATCAGTATTGGGCCACCACGTCATACACTTCAAACACTGTTATGTATCAACATATTCAAAGATAATGTATTTATCACACAAAATAAACATTTCAGCTACGTTGTTCCCTAAAACACCACAGATGATGTTGTGTGAAATGTGATGTCTCTCTAGCGATCTTTGGAAGATTGTTCCATCTATATCCATTCCAGTTGTTGTTCAGACACGGTAGTGTGGAGCATACCCTTTATTGATTAGCATTTTCATATAACAGCTGCGCTGTAGGGTTCAGATATGAAAGTCTCCAACTTATTTAGGCATTCCACAGATATTCTGATTTTTAATAATCACAGATCTGCGCTATATAACCAGATATGCTTTTCTGACCAGGATGTGCCTGTCAGACCAATCTGAGGCCTTTTGACACATATAAATAAGGTAAATAATCATGGGATTTCTAGATTATTTGATATAGTTGCCCTGTTTCTTGCTATTGTGATTTACAGCTTCTATTGTTTGTAACTGAAATTGACCCAAGGCCGAAATCTGGATTGTATAGTAATATTACAGTCAAATGACAGCAGAATCATTCAAAATATTGTCCATGTCTCTGCCTCCAGCCAAAATAAAAATTATCAGTTGTTTGTCTCACCAGATATATGGAGACGTGCTTCATTTTCAACGAATGAAGATAAAGTTAGCCAAATTAGTAGAGTGTGTAAAATACAATAAAAAGTGTAGGGCAAGCAAAGATGTATCCAAATACATTCATGTATCCACCTCCAAATCAGTGAACTGGGCAATAGAGGTATATGAACAGGTGTGGCCGTAAGAACAAATCAGAGAGACTTATAGACATAAAATAAGCTTAGCGCCAAATTATACCTAACTAATCTGAAATTACTAACCGCACTTTCTCCTTTACAATACGATCATATGCTGACTTTAGCTGATGAATATGTGAATTATATAATTAATAAAGGTAGTTCCATCCACTGTAAGAAAATTTAGAATCTTATACAAAACAATATGGTAGAGTACAATGTATGGTTAGTAAAGCAGTGCACAGTAACCTGAAATAGAGAATTTAACAAATATTAGTTTTGTAGAAAAAGAGACTGAAATTTAAAATAAGGGGTTGAAATTTAACATATCAGAAAAGTTTGCAAGGGAGTACAGTTAAGAACCTAATTGCTTGTATGAAAGGTCCTTTAGATATGGTGAAGCTGCCGATTGAAGAACAAAGTGAAGTAACTGGTAAAATAGCAAGAATTATCAAATGACGATTAGATAGAAACAAAACAAGTGGTTGCAGTAATAAAACTAATAAATACCATCAAACTGTAAAAAATTAATGAGAAAATGAAAAGAAATCAGGCATTTAGTATTAAAATGTTAAAGGCAACACTACTTTCTTATGAAAGAGGTCGACTATGTAGCTAAGATGCAAGATTTCTTTGAGAAAAATTAAATTGTAAAATTAAACTCTGACCTCATTACCAACTTTAACCATTCGTAAGTTCGTCTTTACAGATAAGGAGATCAGGGAATGTATTAATGCAAATTCAAGTGCACCAAAATTTAGAGCTAAGCCACAGATACAACAACAAAATATTGCCATTAGGCCAATTGTTAAACATATAGACAGCCCAGCTTATAAAATAAGCAAAAGACTTGCAGGTTATCAAAAAAATTCTATGCATATGAGGAATGTTACACAGTCCAGAATTCACAGGACGTAGCACATGAAATGAAAGACTTTATAATCCCTGGTAATGGTAAACTTGTTTCTTTTTATATATCAATCATTTACACCAATATACCCATAAGAGGGGCTATTGACCTAATATGGAGAAAACGATTAAGCATAAAAAACTATCAGTAGCCGAAATCACTGAAATCATAGCGCTCTTAGTTAGTTGCAAGCAACAACTATTTTACTTTTCAACATGAAATTTATACCCAGGAGGATGGGCTAACCATAGGCAGTTATTTAGCAGGGACTCTAGCTATCATCGTTAACAGCCTGGAACATTAATTTTTGCTAGTAAAAGAGATATGTTGATGATTCTATTGTAGTATTTGATGATTATCTAAGGAAACATGTATAACGCAAAACAAATTAAACAGCCTCCATAACAAAATCAGATTCATGAATGAAACTGAAGAACACAGAACCATGGTTTCCCTTGATATGAAATCACTAACATCAATAACAAATGCACTTTTGGAACCTATGAGAAACCCACAATAACAGATTGTATTATTAATAATTATTACAATCACTCAGTGAATCATAATAAAGCATATTTCAACTCTATGGATTATTGGCTAGTAAATCTTTCTTTGCAGAATGATGAAATTCAGAAAGAATTACAGAATCTAAAAGCTGTTACACGTACAAATGAATACAGGCCAGACATAGTTACAAGAACTACGATAAAACTGGGACTTGTAATCATCATGATATGAAGGAAATCATGTTATGGAGAGAATAAGACAAAATAAAAGGAACAGATTTTCTTCTGTCCCATAGATTCTATTTAAGACAAAACTGTAGGAGTATTCGACAAAACTAATGTATATATTTGTCTCCACACAAATAACAATGTATGTAATATCCTTAACCATGGCACACACAAATCTAACCCAAGAAATATATGAGGCACATATAAGATTATGTGTGACAGTTGTGACAAATGTTACATTGGACAACTAGGGCACACATTCAAAGATAAGTATAAAGAACATGTTACAAGAACAGAACGCAATACTTCAACATTTAGCAAGCACTTAACAGACAGTAAACAACAAGTAAAAGAAATCCATCAGGCTTTAAAAACCTTATGTATCTTGCCTATAAGTAAGAAAATGAATGTCCTAGAAGAAATTGAAATCTACAGTGAACTGATAAAATCTCTTAGAGGTTATTGAATGATCAACTACCACTCAGAAACATAAACTTTTCTAATAACTTCAACCAATATTATTAAGAAATTGATTCAGTTAGGATTCAGTTAGTTGCCTTTATCTGGGATTTTGCACAACTATGATTTTTGTAAATATTCAAGTATCGAATTTTTTACTCCAAGAATGTGATATGTTTTTAAACTAGTATAGACTCATACATTAATGATGACTACGTATCTTTCCTTTATCATTTGCCTTACAACTGGAAGCATATAGTATTTTTGCCATATTAATTTAGATGTACCTTTTATTTTATGTACATACACTACAACTCATACAGCAACCAGTAATTATTATTATTTTCATATTACCTTTTTGATTGTTTTAAAGTATACAGAGGAATGCATTTTAATTACTGCCTTTGTATAAAATCTGTTGCAAGTTAGTACTAGAAATGTAAGGACTAATGTATGTATTCCAGCTATTAACTGAGATGTATATGATGAAGTTGTCCTGTGTTACAGTATGCTCCCCATAAAAATATGTTCTTCATAAAGACTCTAGTTTGGATGCACAGTTTCATCTTCGGTTGTAGATTATACAACAATACCTCCATGCTTCATCCTTCCATCAGGATCTGCTTTGTGTACTGCACTGTCATTATACTTGACACTTCCTATATTTATTAAACCGACTAAAATTGTGGTGATTCACATACTGGTTTCAGTAACTTGCTACAAAATTATGCTACAATAAATGATGTAACAATGGATGTAGATAACGTTGGCAGTACCACAGCAGTTAATATTAATACAAACATTACAGATGTGGATGCACAAAATAATAAGGAAAATGAAAAACTGCTTTCTGTAGTTGTTAGTAGTGTTGGTTATACTGCTGCCTTCCACTCCTCCTCTTCCCCTGACCATTATGCATCATTCATTTACAGTTAATGTTTTCCTCAACCACTTTAAAGTAGCTTTTTCCTATTATGTTAGATAGTTGCAAATGTATGCATGGGTGCATATAATTCTAATGATAACTTAATGTGTTTTCAAAAGTAGAACTATGCTCTCCAATACTTTTATAAATGTTAGATTATCCCCATGTGTTTCTAATATGTACCCAAAGTAGCCAGGAATATACAAATATGTGTTCAAACATTTTGTAAATATTTAATAACCCCTCCACCCTATAATCACCTCCTTCGAGAAACTAAACACTTCCTTTTCCCACTATATGGTATAAACCACCCACTCCATTTACTACTCCCTTGTTTTATTTCTGTATATACCTGTCCACCCTCCCACTGCCAAATTCCTTAAAATACTTTTAAACCTTTTTTTTATTTTTTGAATTACTATACACACTTTAGCACTGTTTTACAGACCTTATGTAATGTCCATAGAAACTACTCTATAGTTATTCCATTACACAGCACATGTTTATGTTACCAGTTTGAAGAATACCCTGCTTTCTCAACCATTGAGATCTGTATATGTTATTTTTAGAATAATGAAATAAAGGCTGTTTTACACTAATCTTTATTTTATTCCTGTTCTTATATGAGAAAAATATAAGCATTACAGATGTGAATGTACTTGGCATTACAACCAATGTTAAATTTCATTTCAGTATTCTTAACAGCAATAGTTATTTTTCCCCCTCCTACATCCCCTGATCACAACACTCATTTGCATATACTTACACCAGTGGCCTATCACCTAATATGGTTATATTTTACATATGGTTTATTAGCAAATATGTTTCATGGTTGCACGTAAACACATTGCTACATATACTTTCAATAGAAGCTTAAATCTGTCTTTAAAATGTGAGTGTGTTCACCAACACTTTTATAAACATTCATTATACCACATATCGATAATAGGCAATTACAACTTGACTCCATCTGTCTAAAAATCTCGTAATTCCAGTAATCAGTAACTCCAAAAATCTCGTAATTCCAGTAATCAGTAACTCCATAATGAGATTTGAAAGTGCACTGATTTCTCTAATCTTTCCACTATATAGTTAAACAGATAGCAACTTTCTATATCACTATACATTATTTTTTGAGAAACCATTTTTGCTTCTCCTGCGACATTTTACAAAAAAGAGTTATGAGATTTTCATTGTCTGCCATTGATATTTATAATGGTTACTTAAAGTGTTGGAATATCTAATTGTCTTTCAAATATTTCATAAATATTAGTTTACCTGTCCCCCTCCTCATTATCTGTATCCTCAAACCCACTACATCATTTCAAACCTACAACTTCTACCACTGCAATCCAACTTCATTCCCCCTCCCCCCCCCCTATCACCTGTCTTCAGATTATTATATACACATTAGCTCTGATTTAATAGGTACAATACAAAATCCACAGAAATTATTTAGTATTACTCCATCATACAAGTTGTCTAATACTACTAGTTTAAAGAATAACATACCGATTTCAACACTGAACTTATAGAAGTTGTAAATAACCTAACAACTATTGCTTTATCTTGGGAAAATAATTTGTACTGTTGATTTATTTTCTTATAGAATTTTAACATTTTTAAGTTGATGAAGAACACGCTCAACCAGTTTTACAAAGCATGTAATAGATAGTATTACATACATTTTACTAGTGCTTCAAAAAGTTTTATAACACTTACTGTACAGAAGTTATTTTTATGCTTCACGGATAATATGGATCTGAGTCAAAGAACCTTTTGAAGTTTGGTCCTGCCCCCTTTGGCACCCACTTCTTCAGATTACATCCCCCCCCCCCTCTCAGTTCCCCCTTTTCTTGCCGCCCACACCACTACCAACCATATTCAGTTTGAATAATATTTCGTGTTCTGTTGGCTCCACAGCTGCATTCATATTCCTTCCCTCTCCCTGCCACTTCATCACCATTGTGGCTTTCATAGTTGATTGTGCTGGTGTGTAGGGCTTTTGATAGCATTTGCCTGCTCCTGTTGCAATTCATAATGAGACATATTACTACTCACTTAGACACTGCACCATGCTTTTTATAATTAATTGTACTACAATGAAGGAACTCCATGTTTGTTACTAATGTATTTTGATAAGACACTTTACGATGTTTACGTGTCATATACTATAAACACCGTTATATACAAATGTAGATAATGTACTTATCACGCAAATTAAACATTTCAGCTATCTTGTTCCCTAACACAATACAGATGCTGTTGTAAAGACTAATGTTTTTCAGGGGACCTTTGGAATACAGTTTCATCTATGTACATTCTATTTGTTGTTCAAACACAATAGTGTGGACCATACCTTTTATTGGTTGGCAGAGTTTCATGTAACAAGTGTCCTATAGGGTACAGAAATTAAAGTCCGCAAATTATTTAGGAGTTTCACAGATGTTCTCACTTTTTCTAATGACAGATCTGGACGATATGACCAGATATGCTTTTCTGACCAATGCTTGTATTTCATACCAGTCTGATATCTTTTGACGTATGAATAAGGTAAAGAATCATGGAATTTGTACACTATTTTTCATAGTTACTCTGTTTTCTGCTGAGGTGATATAGGCTTCTGTTGTTGATTTCTGTTTTAATACTTGAAAATGACTTAAAGCCGAAATCTGTATTGTATATTAATAATAGAAAATGTATTACAGTAAAATGGCGACAGCATCATTCAAAAAGTCATCAAAGCAGCGCTGATGCATTCTCTGGTCACTTCCAATGTTCTTGGCACAATAACCCTAAACATCATATTGGTAACTTTGCTCTCAGTTAGTAATTCCGAAGTCATTAAAGTCAGGTGAGCTGGTGTGGGTGAGCGGAAGAAAATAGCGCGACATCGTTTTCACCACTACGCCCAAACCATCATTGCCGAAGTTCGTTTGTCTGGTAGTGGCGAACATCGATGCTAAAATGAGGGAGTGCCCTGTTTTGTTCGAAGATGAAATTCTCGGTACCAACAGTCAGTTGTGTAAACAACTAAAAATAGTACATGACAAAGTTAGAGATATAATTCACTTTCTTCTCATAGGAAAAAAAAAAAAAAAGGCAGCACATAGAGCTTCGTCTGTGACACGGCACAACATGAAACATTAACCGTTCCAGAATCTTGTCCACGCACCACGATGTCACGTTTCAGTGCCCTCACTTTTAAATTGTGGTGGTTAACACTTCCACATAAATGGGAGGTTGCTTCGTTGCTGAATATAAACGTGCAGGCGAAATGTTCATCGTCAAGTGCCTCCTGCATTATGAAGCAAAATTGCAACCAGCGGCCAAAATCATCCGGTTTTAATTGTTGCAGGGGCTGCAGACGGTATGATTGGAAATGTAATCGGCTTCGCAAAATCCTTTACTTAGCTGCGGCATTCCAAATTCGTGGCTTCCGCTGACCGATGTTTCCTTTGGACTGCGTACCAAACTTTCCTGCACTCTCTCCATGGTTGCATCCGGCGCATCCTTGGTCGACCAGTACCTTTTTCTTTGCAGAGACAACCACTATCTCTAAATTGACGATAATAACGCACAATGCTCTGTTTACGTGACGGCTATTTCCATAATTCCTTCTGAATGCTTGCTGCACTCTTGTAACAGATATACGTTTCCCATAATCCAACACACACTCTTTTTTTGTAGAATGAAATTTTCACTCTTCAGCGGAGTGTGCGCTGATATGAAACTTCCTGGCAGATTAAAACTGTGTGAAGGACCGAGACTCGAACTCTGGACCTACCTACCGCTGTAGAGTGAAAATTTCATTCTAGAAACATCCCCCAGGCTGTGGCTAAGCCATGTCTCCGCAATATCCTTTCTTTCAGGAGTGCTTGTTCTGCAAGGTTCGCAGGAGAGCTTCTGTAAAGTTTGGAAGGTAGGAGACGAGGTACTTGCAGACGTAAAGCTGTGAGGAGGGGGCGTGAGTCGTGCTTGGGTAGCTCAGTCGGTAGAGCACTTGCCAGCGAAAGGCAAAGGTCCCGAATTCGAGTCTCGGTCCTTCACACAGTTTTAATCTGCCAGGAAGTTTCACTCTTTTTTTGCTTTATCACCCTTTTGTCAAGGTACGGCACACGTAAACTCGGTGAATTTATGGTTCTATTCAAGCATCAAACACAAACACACACGTAATAATTCTCAAAATATAGAAATTCGAAAACTAATGAATAATTTTTAGAAATTCTGTACTCAAGTGCTTCTATTGTTGACAGCAATAGTTGCCGAAGACTTTCGGAGTCATCCTTGTTCTGTGAACTGCCTTATCAAAGAAGGCGGAGGAAAGAACAGACTTTCAAGGTGACCTCTTGCTCTTGGGGTGGAAAACTGCTCTTAGAAGGTGGAAGAGTTGGCACTGCTAAAGACATGAGAATGCAGAAGGCAATCAAAACCACAGCTTAACACCCATCTACAGGATGTGTGGTCTGTTACTGAAAAATTGTCACGATGACCTCTCAGTTTGCAGCATATTCTGGATTAGTCTCCCATTCGGATTTAAGGAGGAGACTAACAAGAGGGAGGTGGCTGTGAGAAAAAGATTATATAATTAGCTAAAGTGTAACAATGTACGAGTTGGAGCGTGAAATGTCAGAAGTTATAACGTGGAAGAATCGAAAACGGATATGCTAAGGCACGATGTAGATACATTATGTGATCAAAAGTATCCGGAAACCTAGCTGAAAATGACGTACAAGTTCGTGACACAGTCCATCGGTAATGCTGGACTTCAATATGATGTTGGCCCACCCTTAGCCTTCATGACAGCTTCCACTCTCGCAGGCATTCGTTAAATCAGGTGCTACACCATTTCTTGCGGAATGGCAGCCCATTCTTCAAGGAGTGCTGAACTGAGGAGAGATATCGATGTCGGTCGGTGAGGCCTGGCACGAAGTCGGCGTTCCAAAATATCCCAAAGGTGTTTTATATGACTCTGTGCAGGCCAGTCCATTACAGGGATGTTACTGTGGTGTAACCACTCCGCCACAGACCGTGCATTATGAACAGGTGCTCGATCGTGTTGAAAGATGCAATCGCCATCCCCGAATTGTTCTTCAACAGTGGGAAGCAAGAAGAAATACTTCAACCGATCGACGAAAAGAGGGAAGGCAAAAATATTTATCTAAAGATAGGAATACAACAATATATGTCAGAAATGAAAGAAATAGAAAGTACATGGAAGTTAAGGCAAAATTGCTGCCGGAAAAAATGTGTGAAGTCGAAACTGGAACGGTCTTCAGGTCTGATACGGCATATAGAAAAGTCAAAACAACCTTCTTTGCAATTCAAAACAAGGCCATCAACATTAAGAGTGCAACGAGAATGCCCCTGTTAAATCCAAAACAGAGAGCAGAAATAGCGGAAAGGGTACGTTATGCTCTTAGAGAGAGAAGGAGAGGCCTTGTCTGAGGAAGAGACAAAAAAATAATTGGGATTCGATATGGAAGACATAGAAGATACAGCATTAAGCTAAGAGTTTAGAAGAGCTTTTGAAGACTTATGATCAAATAAGCCGTAAATATAGATAACATTGTCTCGGAATTTCTATTGTTTGAGATTATCGGTGACCAGACGACTATTCAAGTTAGTGTGTACAATCTGTAAGACGATAGACATACAATCAGACTTACGGAAAAATACCATCCACACGAGTCTGAATAAAGCAAGGGTAGAAAAGTGCGACATCTACGACACAATCAACCAAACAGCTTTTTTGGATCAAATGTTGCGGAGAAATAATGTACAGGAGAATGGATAAGGAAATTAAATATGTGCTTAATAACGTACAGTTTCGATTTCGGAATGGTATTGGTGCCAGAGAGGAAATTCAAAAGCTGTGGTTGATAACGGAAGCGGGGATTAAGAAAAATCTGCACACATTCATCGCACTCGTGAACAAAGAGAAATCGTTCGATAATATAAAATGGTGCAATAAGTTCGAAATTCTGTGAAAAGTAGGGGTAAGCTAAAGGGAATGACCTTTAATATACAATAGGTTCAGTCAAAAAGAGGGAACATTAATACTGGAAGACCAAGAATGAAGTGCTCCGATTAAAAAATGCGTAAGCGACGCGGGCGTTCTCCGTATTTTTCAGTCTATACATCAAAGAAAGCAGGGGGAAACTACAGCCGTAATTTTTCCCGAGGGCATGCAGCTTTACTGTATGGTTAAATGACGATGGCGTCCTCTTGGGTAAAATATTCCGGAGGTAAAATAGTCCCCCATTTGGATCTCCGGGCGGGAAATACTCAAGACGACATCGTTATCAGGAGAAAGATAAGTGGCGTTCTACGGATCGGAGCGTGGAATGTCAGATCCCTTAATCTGGCAAGTAGGTTAGAAAATTTAAAAAGGGAAATGGATAGGTTAAAGTTAGATATAGTGGGAATTAGCGAAGTTCAGTGGCAGGAGGAACAAGACTTTTGGTCAGGTGAATACAGGGTGATAAATAAGAAATCAAGTAGCGGTAATGCAGGAGTAGGTTTAATAATGAATAAAAAATAGGAGTGCGGGTAAGCTACTACAAAGATCATAGTGAACGCATTATTGTGACCAAGATCGACACGAAGCCCACGCCTACTACAGTAGTACAAGTTTATATGCCAACTAGCTCTGCAGATGACGAAGAAATTGAAGAAATGTATGATGAGATAAAAGAAATTATTCAGATAGTGAAGGGAGACGAAAGTTTAGTAGTCATGGGTGACTGGAATTCGACAGTAGGAAAAGGAAGAAAAGGAAACGTAGTAGGTGAATATTGATTGGGGGTAAGAAATGAAAGAGGAAGCCGCCTGGTAGAATTATGCACAGAGCATAACTTAATCATAGCTAACACTCGGTTCAAGAATCATGAAAGAAGGGTGTATACATGGAAGAAGCCTGGGAATACTGACAGGTTTCAGATAGATTATATAATGGTAAGACAGAGGTTTAGGAACCAGGTTTTAAATTGTAAGACATTTCCAGGGGCAGATGTTGACTCTGACCACAATCTATTGGTTATGAACTGTAGATTAAAACTAAAGAAACTACAAAAAGGTGTGAAATTTAAGGAGATGGGACCTGGATAAACTGACTAAACCAGAGGTTGTACAGAGTTTCAGGGAGAGCATAAGGGAACAATTGACAAAAATGGGGAAATGAAATACAGTAGATGAAGAGTGGGTAGCTTTGAGGGATGAAGTAGTGAAGGCAGCAGACGTCTCAAAAATGGGATCGACAGGAAGTGCAAAATGCCTAAGTAGGCATGGCTAGAGGACAAATGCAAGGATGTAGAGGCTTATCTCACTAGGGGCGAGATAGAAACTGCCTACAGGAAAATTAAAGAGACCATTTGAGAAAAGAGTACCACTTGTATGAATTTCAAGAGCTCAGATGGAAATCCAGTTCTAAGCAAAGAAGGGAAAGCAGAAAAGTGGAAGGAGTATATAGAGGATCTATACAAGGGCAATGCACTTGAGGACAATATTATGGAAATGGAGGAGGATATAGATGAAGATGAAATGGGAGATATGATACTGGGTGAAGAGTTTGATAGTGGACTGAAAGACCTGAGTCGAAACAAGGCCCCGGGAGTAGACAACATTCCATTAGAGTTACTGACAGCTTTGGGAGAACCAGTCCTGACGAAACTCTACCATCTGGTGAGTAAAATGTATGAGACAGGCAAAATACCCTCGGACTTCAAGAAGAATACAATAATTCCAATCCCAAAGAAAGCAGGTGTTGACAGATGTGAAAATTACAGAACTATCAGTTTAATAAGTCACGGCTGCAAAATAGTAACACGAATTCTTTCCAGACTAATGGAAAAACTGGTAGAAGCCGACCTCGGGGAAGATCAGTTTGGATTCCGTAGAAATGTTGGAACACGTGTGGCAATACTGACCCTACGACTTATCTTAGAAGCTAGTTTAAGATAAGGCAAACCTACGTTTCTAGCATTTGTAGACTTAGAGAAAGCTTTTGACAATGTTGACTGGAATACTCCCTTTCGAATTCTGAAGGTGGTAGGGGTAAAATACAGGGAGCGAAAGCTATTTACAATTTGTACAAAAACCAGATGGCAGTTATAAGAGTCGAGGGACATGAAAGGGAAGGAGTGGTTGGGAAGGGTGTGAGACAGGGTTGTAGCGTCTCCCCGATGTTATTCACTCTGTATACTGAGCAAGAAATAAAGGAAACAAAAGAAAAATTCGGAGTAGGTATTAAAATCCACGGAGAAGAAATAAAAACTTTGAGGTACGCCGATGACATTGTAATTCTATCAGAAACAGGAAAGGACTTGGAAGAGCAGTTGAGCGGAATGGACATTGTCTTCAAAGGAGGATATAAGATGAACATCAAAAAAAGCAAAACGAGGATAATGGAATGTAGTCGACTTAACTCAGGTGATGCTCAGGGAATTAGATTAGGGTATGAGACACTTAAAGTAGTAAAGGAGATTTGCTATTGGGGAGCAAAATAACTGATGATGGTCGAAGGATATAAAATGTAGCCTGTCAATGGAAAGGAAAGCGTTTCTGAAGAAGAGAAATTTGTTCACATCGAGTATAGATTTAAGTGTCACGATGTCATTTCTGAGAGTATTTGAATGGAGTGTAGCCATATATGGAAGTGAAACGTGGACGATAATTGGTTTAGACAAGAAGAGAATAGAAGGTTTCGAAATGTGGTGCTACAGAATAATGCTGAAGATTAGATGGGTAGATCACATAACTAATGAGGAGGTATTGAATAGAATTCGGGAGAAGAGGAGTTTGTGGCACAACTTGACTAGAAGAAGGGATCGGTTGGTAGGACATGTTCTGAGGCATCAAGGGATCACCAGTTTAGTATTGGAGGGTAGCATGGCGGGCAAAAATCGTAGAGGGAAACCAAGAGATGAATACACTAAGCAGATTAGAAGGATGTAGGTTGCAGTAGGTACTGGGAGATGAAGAACCTTGCACAGGATAGAGTAGCATGGAGATCTGCATCAAACCAGTCTCAGGACTGAAGACCACAGCAACAACAACAACATTAAAGAAGCAATGAGAGAAATAAAAGATTGATTCAAAAAGGGGATTAAAACTCAGAGTGAAAGTATATCTATGATTCGAGCAGCAGATGATATTAAAGTCGAAACTTATGACCACCAAGTAGACGAATGAAGGAATTCTATTACCTTGGAAGCACAGTAAAGTATGACTAACGAAGCAAGGTGGACATAAAAAGCAGTCTAAGACAAGCAAAGAAGGCATTCCTGGCGAAAAGAAGTTACTATTATCCAATATAGACCATAATTTGAGAAAGAAATGTGTGAGAATATGGCTTTAGGAACACAGGATTGTAATGATTCATGGATCATGGGAAAACTGGTAAAGAAAATAGTGTTTTGAAATGTGGTATTATAGAAGGATACTGAAAAATGTAGGTGAAAGATAAGGAATGCGAAGTTTCTCCGTAGATTTCGAAGAAAGGAATGTATGGGAAATATTGACTAGAAGAAGGGACAGGATGGTAGCACGTGTTAAAACATCAGAGGATAGCTTACATGGTACTAGAGGAAGCTGCAGAGATTAAATTTAAGAGGAAGATTGAAATTGGATACATCCACTAAATAAATGAGGACGTTAGATGTAGACGCAACTCTGACACGGAGAAGTAACTTGTGGAGAACCGCTTCAGATCAGTCAAACGACTGATGACTCAAAAAGTAACATAAGATGTCATGCTTTATTAGTGCCTACGTAATTTAATAACATAGACCTCAAAAGAGCTGTAAATATAGCCACGAACTG
Source organism: Schistocerca nitens (assembly GCF_023898315.1). Classification (NCBI taxonomy): domain Eukaryota; kingdom Metazoa; phylum Arthropoda; class Insecta; order Orthoptera; family Acrididae; genus Schistocerca; species Schistocerca nitens. Next base: position 275,982,752 of record NC_064618.1, on the reverse strand, counting down.
TGGATGCGATACAGGGTGAACTAGAAAAACAAAGAACCACTTATGGCAAGAGAACTCTTACCGTATCCAGCCCTCCGTAATACCACTTAAAAGTAACGAAGTACGTCCAAAACATGTCACTCTTATTTGCAGCACCATGGTTGAAACACAACGATTGACTCAGTATCGTTGTCTACTGTTGTCAATTGCCTGCTGAATGTATTCCTTTTCTCTTTGCACGTGAATGTATTCACCACACGAACAGTATATGAAATAAGTCATTTTGCGGCTGATTACTCGATACAATGGCATTACAATCCTTGAGACTGTGGAAACCTGAGCAGAAACATGTATCGAATACCAAATTTTATGCCCGTCGACATCGAATTCATTAGCGATCGAGCAATGAGTGACTGAATTATGAGGCAGGTAATACACCGTGATCTTTTGGCAAAGATCATTTCGATTACTTGTGTGAAGGAACGGGAGCGGAGAGATGACGAAGCGAAATCTAATCTCTTCTGGGGCCGGCGCAGCCATCTCACTATGAGCCTGAATGAAGGAGGCAGCGCGATTCAGTTTTGAGTCTGTAGCATGGGCACCAGCATTCTAGAATTCTTATCATTTTTTAAGTAAATATACAACACGTTTATAAAAGTGATGATCCAAAACATTATGAGCGCTGTCCAAAGACTGAAGGCCGCCTGCTGGAGTTGCTGGAACGTAATGCGATAAGGAAAATAATACACTACAGGCCATTAAAATTGCTACATCAAGTTGAAATGCAGATGATAAACGGGTATTCATTGGACAAACATAGTATACTAGAACTGACATGTGATTACATTTTCACGCAATTTGGGTGTATAGATCCTGAAAAATCAGTACCCAGAACAACCATATCTGGCCGTAATAACGGCCTTGATACGCCTGGGCATTGAGTCAAACAGAGCTTCGATGGCGTGTACAGGTACAGCTGCCCATGCAGCTTCAACACAATACCACAAGAGTAGTGACTGGCGTACTGTGACGAGCCCGTTGCTCGGCCACCATTGACCAGACGTTTTCAAATGGTGAGAGATCTGGAGAATGTGCTGGCCAGGGCAGCAGTCTAACATTTTCTGTATCTAGAAAGGACCTGCAACATGCAGTCGTGCATTATCCTGTTGAAATGTAGGGTTTCGCAGGGATCGAGTGAAGGGTAGAGCCACGGGTCGTAACACATCTGAAATGTAACGTCCACTGTTTCAAGTGCGTCAGTGCGAACAAGAGGTGACCGAGACGTGAAACCAGTGGCACCCCATACCATCACGCCGGGTGATACGCCAGTATGACAATGACGAATACACGCTTCCAATGTGCGTTCACCGCGATGTCGCCAAACTCGGATGCGACCATCATGATGCTGTAAACAGAACCTGGATTCATCCGAAAAAATGACGTTATGCCATTCGTGCATCCAGGTTTGTCGTTGAGTACACCATCACAGGCACTCCTGTCTGTGATGCAGCGTCAAAGGTAACCGCACCCATGATCTCCGAGCTGATAGTCCATGCTGCTGCAGACGTCGTCGAATTGTTCGTGCAGATCTGTTGACTCAGGGATCGAGACGTGGCTGCACAATCCGTTACAGCCATGCCGATAAGATGCCTGTCATCTCGACTGCTAGTGATACGAGGCCGTTGGGATCCAGTACGGCGTTCCGTATTACCCTCCTGAACCCACCGATTCCATATTCTGCTAACAGTCATTGGATCTCGACCAACGCGAGCAGCATTGTGGGGATACGATAAACCGCAAACGCGATAGGCTACAATCCGACCTTTAACTAAATCGGAAACGCGATGGTACGCATTTCTCCCCCTTACATGAGGCATCACAACAACTTTTCACCAGGCACCGCCGGTCAACTGCAGTCTATGAGAAATCGATTGGAACATTTCCTGATTTCAGCACGTTGTAGGTGTCGCCACCTTCACCAACCTTGTGTGAATACGCTGAAAAACTAATCATTTGCATATCACAGCAACTTCTTCCTGTCGGTTAAATTTCGCGTCTGTAGCACGCCATCTTCATGGTGTATCAATTTTAATGGCCAGTAGTGTAAATAAGCAGAGTAGAGACGAATGGGTAATCAATGTAGCGACGATAGGGGTCGCAAATAGGGGACTCTACTGAGACAAACGACTTCGACAGTGGAGAGATCGATATGGTAGGCGCCTGGGAACGAATACACCGGAAACCGCGATGCTGCTCGGCTGTTTACACGCTGCTATCGTGAGCATCAACGGGAAGTGGTTGGAAGACGGTGAAACCACGAGTAGGTGACAATGAGTTAGACATCGAGGCCACATCAGAGAACGTGGACGCAGGAGCCTTATCCGCTCTGTAAAGCACGATAAGCGGCTATCTGTGACATATCTGAGGACGGAGTACAGTTTTGGTGCAGGCTCAAGTACTTCGTAGCAGTCCGTTCAGTGAATTTCGCTGAACTTGAGACTTCGCAACAGACGCCCCTTACAAATTCCCAAGCTGACTCCGCAAAACTGTCAATTATTATTTGTACAGCTTGGCAACATCGAGAGTGGACTGTGGATCAATGGAAACATGCCGCATGGTCTGATGAAACATATTTCTTGCTATACCAGCTCGATGGTTATTTATGGTTAGGCCATCATGGTCACAGCATGCACAGTGTAACAGACGCTGGCCAGAGAGGACAGTACTATATTACGAGGGACAGATTAAAACTATGTGCTGGACCAGGAGTGGAGCACGGATCTTTGCCTTTTGCAGCCAAGCGCTCTACCTACCCGTCCCCATAGCTTTCTTCGGCCAATATCATTCTGAATTCACCCGGGTTTCCCTACGACCTGTAGTAGTAAACGGAGACATCGTGACAGCTGCAGGCTACGTGAAGATTATTGTAGACAACCTACATACCGTTATGCATTATGCCACTATTGTGCCTGTTACTGTGGTTACGCGCATAGACACAGTTCCTTCTCTTTGTGTTGTATTTCTGTTACTCTCACAGCGTAACGGTACAGTTCAACGTCGAAAGATAGATACTAACTCATCACAACAAAAATTTTTCAGTAGTGCAAGTAGTCGCATTCTCATTCTAACGTTGTAGCATTTCATAACAAGACGAAAATGTTGCAGTGATGCTGTAGTATCAGATATAAATAAAAAACTCCGAGCGGACGATGTTTTACTGTGTTCTTTCGACAGCAGCTGTAGGTGTCCGCTATAATAACGTGAAGGATTCTTCATATCATACGTACCACGTGGTTATAATTAAAGTGCTGCTACTCACGTAAGTCCAGTTCGGGCTGTAATTATCATACAGAAGCGAAACTTGCTAGATATGATAATGCAGCCGTGCGGGTTAGCTGTGCGGTCTCAGGCACCTTGTCACGGTTCGCGCGGCTCCCCCCGTCGGAGGTTCGAGTTCTCCATTGGGCATGGAGGTGTGTTGTCCTTAGCATAAGTTAGTTTTAGATTAAGTAGTGTGTCAGCCTGGTGACCGATGACCGCAGCAGTTTGGTCCCATAGAACTTACCAGAAATTTCCAAATTATGGTAATGCGTTGATGCAGAATCACTTTAAGATGGAAAAATATTAGTTCAAATTCCGATCACAAGGTGTAAATCTGGCTCTGTACAGCATCTTATCGATGTCTCTGGTGCTCATATTGAACAAACTGTGTAAGGAGCAGTTATAACAAAGTCAAAATTATGCTTTTCTCACTTGTATGACCATCTTTCTCAAGTGCAGTTCCTAATCGGTTACATCATCATCATCATCCTCATCATCATCATTTAAGACTGATTATGCCTTTCAGCGTTCAGTCTGGAGCATAGTCCCCCTTATAAAATTCTTCCATGATCCCCTATTCGGTGCTAACATTGGTACCTCTTCTGATGTTAAGCCTATTACTTCAAAATCATTCTTAACCAAATCCAGGTACCTTCTCCTTGGTCTACCCCGACCCGTCCTACCGTCTACTGCTGAACCCATGAGTCTCTTGGGTAACCTTGCTTCTCCCATACGTGTAACATGACCCCACCATCTAAGCCTGTTCGCCCTGACTGCTACACCTATAGAGGTGATTCCCAGTTTTTCTTTGATTTCCTCATTGTGGACACCCTCCTGCCATTGTTACCATCTGCTAGCACCTGCCATCATCCAGCTACTTTCATATCCGTAACCTCAACCTTATTGATAAGGTAACCTGAATCCACCCAGCTTTCGCTCCCATACAACAAAGTTGGTCAAAAGATTGAACGTTGCACAGATAACTTAGTCTGGGTACTGACTTCCTTCTTGCAAAAGAGAGTAGATCCTAGCTGAGCGCTCACTGCATTAACTTTGCTAAACCTCGCTTCCAGTTCTTTATAATATGAAAGTCAGTGGAGACAGGTTGGAACCTTGTCTTACCCCTGAAACTATTCTGAACCATTAACTCAATTTACCGTCAACTCTAACTGCTGCCTGACTATCTATGTAAAGACCTTCAATTGCTTGCAAAAGTTTGCCTCCTATTCCATAATCTCGTAGAACAGACAATAACTTCCTCCTAGGAACCCTGTCATATGCCTTTTCTAGATCTATAAAGCATAGATACAATTCCCTGTTCCACTCGTAACACTTCTCCATTATTTGCCGTAAGCTAAAGATCTGGTCCTGACAACCTCTAAGAGGCCTAAACCCACACTGATTTTCATTCAGTTTGTCCTCAACTAATACCCACACTTTCCTTTCAACAATACCTGAGAGGATTTTACCCACAAAGAGATACTTCTGTAGTTGTTACAATATTTTCTGTTCCCATGTTTAAAGATTGGTGTGATTGCTGCTTTCATCCAGTCCGATAGAACCTGTCCCGACTCCCACGCCATTTCAATTATCCTATGTAGCCATTTAAGACCTGACATTCCACTGTATTTGATGAGTTCTGACTTAATTTCATCCACCCCAACCGCTTTATTGCACTGCAATCTATTGATCATTTTCTCCACTTCCTCCCTATTTCCATCATCATTCCTATCCCATTGTACATCGAAATCTGAAACATTACTGATCGTATTTTCACCTACATTAAGCAACTCGGTTACAAATGGAAAATTTTTCTATACGTTTATATTCCATTCACAGCGCCAGATATGCACCTAGTGGCCAAAATTGTAACAAATTTTTTTCCCAGCGTAAATCGGTTCTGCATTAACACAGGATAATTACAGCCCATACTAGGCCTCTGTGAGTGGCTGCACATTGATTTTAACCAACCAGTACTCGTGTGACTGCGGTAGTGTTTTATAGCACAGCCTTTGTGGCGGCGGCAGGTGTTCCAGGAGGCGGAGCCGTGGGGGGAACCGGCGCTGCCGTCCGCGGCCGCCATCGCGCTGGGCTGCGTCCTGCTGCTGCTCGCCGCCGCCGCTTCCGCCTCCGTCATGCTCTGGAAGTGAGTTCTCAACCAGATTCTGGCCACTGCGGCAACCACTACTGGCTTAAAGCCAGATACTCTTTTCTTGTCTTTCTTACAGTTGTTTTACTTCTTTTTCTTGTGACATCCAACAGTCTTACTCTCTCGACTGCTATATCTAGCACATCTTCATTTGTCAGTCTTCTTACCCAAATAACCCTTTTCATCCTCTTCTACATGTACATCTTAAATGCTTGCAGCCTCCTTTCGTCCTCCCTTCTAAATGTACATGTTACAGCTCTATGGAGTTGGATAGTCTTTCTCCGAGTTCGTTACTCTTTCCATTGAAAGTATCCTTAGCTACTGCAATTCGAGCATTCATCTCGTGGTGGTACCTTAGGTTTTCCGTTATCGTGTTTCCTAGGCACTTGAAATAATACCAAATACAGAATAAGTAGATCTCATCAAGCGCATATCTTAACATACCAAATCTAACTGAAAAAGAAGAAATTGATAGTAATTCAGCTACGAAGAAAAGTTTACAGAGGGAATTAGAATAAGGAAATTGCAATGAGGGTGAATTTATTGCATCAATAATGAACTGCCGAAGTATAATTTCAGACGACTAGTTATCTCGTACAAAAACATAGGTCTATAAACCCGGAAAAAATATCTAATCTCATTGCTTTAATAATGCTTCTTCCTTCAGGGTTTAACTGAAAACATCAAAAAGTTACCTTTTATGGTTCTACTATCCGTCCAGTGTCTATAAAAACGGGAAACCGCGTAACTTGGACTATTCAAGTACCTCGTAAATGGATTTAAGTCTAGAAATAAAGGCTCTGGAAAATAATAATACGCAAAGGTGCAGGTAATTTGATGTTTCGGAAATGCATCTATTCTATCTACCGCGATAATAAAGCATACATAACGTTTTTAGAGCATGAGATACAGTTTTAATGGCATTAGAATCCTCTTGGAAAGGGGTAGTTCAGTAACATAACGTTCGTAGAAATTTTCTGTGACACTATTAAAAAATAAGCAAGAGGGCTTATTTTTCCCCAGGGTACAGACAGATAGGAAGACCGTATCGTTCCTTCACTGATAACGTAAAGATGCTAGAGACATTATGCATTGTCGTTATAATAGTATTCTTAAGCCTTTGCATCTTTGTGTGAGATCCTGCAATGAAAAAAATAAATAAATAAAAAAAATAAAAATTGCATTTAACATAAACTCAACGTTGGAAGGCGTTATAGAGGCTGCTGTTATCACGACAAACGATTGAAAACAATTCTAAAACCTTGGTAGCAAAAAGTAACTGGTACAAGCCACGAACAAACTATACATGCGTCTCTAAACACTTTCAAGCTAGACATATTGCAGCTAGAGCTGCAGTCAGCAATTCAAGCGTACTTCGAATAATGCACCTACGTAAGTTTCTTCCCTTTCACATCAGCCTTCAATAGCAGTTACATTAAGGGTACTTCCAGCAACGGAACCTTTCATAATAGACTTACGATGATTTTTGCAAGACAGATCATTCTTAAACAATCTGCAAACAGCCTACAGTGACGAACAATGTGGACGTATATTTGCCTAATATGTATTACTCGACGGTATACAATCCTCATTGGCATCGGCAAATTGAATTTCATTGACAGTCCAAGCGTAAATGTGTGCTATGCAAATGTCAATGACGCACATCATTGGACCACGTTTTAATGAAAACATTCTAGCTGCACATATGCCAATTCCTCCAAATAATATTTTGTAAGCAGTTCTTGAAGATGTATTCAGATCTTATGTCAAAATGTGACTTTTATTCCTAATCACAAGTTGAAATGTGACTGTTGTCTTCGACATTTTGCTTTGAATGACACGTATCCAGCGCGATGGACAGAGCTTGGCGACGTTGATTTATTATGACGTGAATGCTTCTCTCCTCTCCCAACACTTGCTTTTTTTCTTTGAAGAACTGTGATAAAACACAGTGTGGCAGACAGATCCAACGACATGCACAGACGAGTGCTGGACCGTGTAATGAATTTTAGTATAGATATACTTCAATCCATTTTGCACCATTACATGCGCTTGATATCGGTATCAATGGAAATCATATTAAGGAATATGCAAACGTTTTGCACCAGTACCGGGTTACTACCAACTGTGGCATAACAAGTCAGCAACACTAAAGAAGATAGCATATCAAATTCATTGACAGTCTTGAGAGCCAGAATAACATTTAACGACCACAAATGCTGTTAATTAGCCAGATTATGCCGCATTTGCTTACTAGATATGTCTCTAGCATGCCGATTATTTTCTTGTGGTTAGCAGATAAAGGGTACTAGCTTACTAAGTTAGTTTAGTGCTCAATTTTGTGGCGTTTTACCATAAGTTTAATAAATACAACGGATACACCTAACAGAGACTTTAGTCATCAATAATAGATTCTCCTTCACTATTTAAAACAGCCTGCCAACGACTGGGTAACTTTGCGACTGTAGAAATCTCATGGTTATAAACTCCTCGAGCCATGTTTAAAGGCAAATTTGGATGGTGAGCTTTTATTAGCAGAAAACGTAATTATGAGTAATGAAATAAGAAATAATTTGAGCCATAGATATATAGTCCACGGCTGGATAAATATTGTATGCAGCTGCTGGAAACATTTGAAGATTTTTGATCGTCACATCATCAGCAAAATAAGAGGCACTTTTGTTTTCTAGGTCTTGTCCAGATCGGACTTATTTTGAAACACCGCCATTAACACTACATTATTTTATTAATACATTCACGAGTTGAAACCAAACGGCACTCGTAGTTGCATAATTCGAGTCTCAATGAAAATGTCGTAAATTATTACTAATCTATGAATGTTTTATTTTGTGTTTTTAGTCGTGGTAAGCTTGTTTGGTGACTTGGCATGGCCAAAAGTTCCGTACTTCTAAGCAAAAAGTCGTCCAGTTCGATCCACCGTCGTCTTCGCGTGCTGTCTTATTACGAAGTCCGATTGTAATAAAACAAAGAGAGAAGAAACACGGTTAAAAAATACATGAATGGACCTTTAACAAAAAAAAAAGCCATGCTCAAGCACCGAGAGTTTGTATGATATTTAATATTCATTATATTCACTGTATTGTCTCGATCCAGGTACTAAAGAGCTAAAATTAAACATGTTAGGAGCGCATTTTCATCCCGAAAGGAAGTTCCTTGAAGGCTGTTCGACAGAGAAATGTGAAAATCTGAGGGCGCAAGATCAGTTGAATAAAAAATGGCTCTGAGCAATATAGGACTTAACTTCTGAAGTCATCAGTCCCCTAGAACTTAGAACTGCTTAAACCTAACTAACCTAAGGACAGCACACACATCCATGCCCGAGGCAGGATTCGAATCTGCGACCGTAGTTGTCGCGCGGTTCCAGACTGTAGCGCCTAGAACCGCTCGGCCACCCCGGCCGGCATCAGTCGAATAAGTTGGGTGTGGAATGACTCCCCATTCCAACTCCTGTGTAGTGTTTTTCGTCAGCCTAGCACAATCGGGCGGTCGCTGTCTTGGGGCAACATCACTTCACGCAGTGTTCCTGGACGTTATTCTTGGATTGCGTCTGGAGTTGTTGACAATAAATGTCAGCAGTGATGGTTACACTTCTCGGGGCAATTAGGAGTACACCACGCCGTCACTGTTCCATCAGAAGCATAACACTATCTTTTGTGGTAGCGCGCAGGTCTTTGTACGGGGAATTACTGCTCTGTTTGGGATCAAGCACTCCTTCCTTCCCTTTATGTAAGCCTAAAGACACCATTTCTTGTCAACAGTAACGATACATGCTAGGAATGGCTGGTGTTGTCCACGAGCCAAATGACGAGGAAACAGTAATGCACATGTGGCCAACCGCAGATTTTTGTGATTTTGGCTTGAAGCATGGGGTACCCATACAGCCGATTTCGAATCTTCCCCAATGGCTGAAAATGTCCCACCATGGTGTTATGATCACAGTTCAGCACATTTACCATCTCTTGAGTTCACTGACATGAATTAATGTTTTTAAACACCCTTCATTAAATGTCTCTGAGCACTATGGGACTTTACACCTGAGGTCATCAGTTCGCTAGAACTTAGAACTACATAAACCTAACTAACCTAAGGACATCAGACACATCCATGCCCGAGTCAGGATTCGAACCTCCGGTCGTAACAGTCGGGCGATTCCGGACTGAAGCGCCTAGAGCCGCTCGGCCACCACGGCCCGGAAGCCTTCATCAAACCCCGATGATCTTCCTGAGCGTGGAGAGACACGAACGTCATCATGATCCTTTTCTTTCCGCGCTCCCTCCACTGCCATTATTCCTGTACACGGAACAAATGTTTCTGGTTGTCTCCGCTGCTGTAACCCTTATGTTGATCTCAAACAGAATAATATGCCGAAAATTTTCTGATGTATGTGCTTGGCACTCCGTTTTCTAGCGTCCACGGCTCCACTATCTCCAAATGACAGTATGTAAACTCAAACAGCAACAGAGAACTAGAAATAAAAAGTGGCAATCGATAAATAAAGCCATAGCAACCGGAATACCAAAATGCGAAGCAAACACGCACCAACCTAATAGTTTCGACATTGTTGTGAAAACGTCTGTGACAGGAGAAAATGGCCGTATAAGGTGATTATTTCGAAAGTCGCATTATTGGTTCAAATGGCTCTGAGCACTATGGGACTCAACTGCTGTGGTCATAAGTCCCCTAGAACTTAGAACTACTTAAACCTAACTAACCTAAGGACAGCACACAACACCCAGCCATCACGAGGCAGAGAAAATCCCTGACCCCGCCGGGAATTGAACCCGGGAACCCGGGCAAAGTCGCATTATTCCTATTAGCCTTTTCACAAACGGTTGAACCATTCAGAAAGTTGCCAAATTAATGTATGGACACAGTACTACTGTGTTTGATGATGGAAGTACAATGCACCTCGCATGGTAACTACCAGACCCAACCCAAAAAACCGGGAAGCCTTACGCGGGGAACTGGCTCCTGATACCGACTCCCTAAATCGCCTGCGGCCGAAGCCGCTTCAGCGGTCAGTCTGCCAAAGCACAACTCAGGTTTATGCGCTGCGGATAGTGGACGGCAGGCAATGAGGAGTTTCGGGCAGAGAAACCGTAGCCGTGCCGCCGTCAAAGTTGCCCTAGTGCGGTCGGAGACAGCCGCTAACTCGGTTATTCACAGCTGCGGTCATGGCAAAGTTGCCAGAACCGCCGGTAGTGTGCACTCTGCACGGAACCCCACCCCCCTGCGCTGTCTCTCTCCCTCTCTTTCCCTGTACCCAGCTGCCTTGTTCTCTCTCTCTCTCTCTTTCTCGCAAAGGACCAGTGACACAAACGGCATTAATACGCTGTCAACGCATGTCAAACTTCTGTTAAACTGGCGTGGCGCGCCTTAATCCCGTTACTGATGTTCGTCACAGTGACGTAATTAACTCTGATTTAATGGCACCGCGCCGACGGCACTGATTCGACATCCAACTGACGCGAAGCAAAATAGAATGGTCCGTGTCGTGCTTTCCCTCGGCAATTTTCCGCTCTGCTAGTTGTTTCTACCGCTATTACTGTAAGCAGCGTTAACCGCAGCTCGAAACGGGTGGAATTCATCCGCGCTGCGTAATTTACATAGCTTACTTTCAATGTCTTCATACACCTAGTAAAGTAGCGACAGTATCCATCGAATCTCCCTTCGAAGTAACTTACATACGGTTGCGTCAGGGGTGATTGCAGAGTTGATCACCTCGGAAAAACAGAGTTACATCATTAATTTTGTTTGTGTGTTTGTTTGACTGAAGGTGCATTATACGTGGGGAGTACAGTATGTAATGTAACACATTGTTTTCTCTCGGCCAATTCCGAATTCTTTACAGACGAATGGTTCAAATGGCTCTGCGCACTATGGGACTTAACATCTGACGTCATCAGTCCCCTATAAGTTAGAACTACGTAAACCTAACTAACCTAAGGACATCACAGCCATCCATTCCCGAGGCAGGATTCGAACCTGCGACCGTAGCGGTCGCGCGGTTCCAGACTGAAGCGCCTAGAACCACTCGGCCACACTGGCCGGCAGACGAATGGAAAAACTGGTAGAAGCCGACTTCGGGGAAGATCAGTTTGGATTCCGTAGAAATGTTGGAACACGTGAGGCAATACTGACCCTACGACTTATCTTAGAAGAAAGATAAGGAAAGACAAACCTACGTTTCTAGCATTTGTAGACTTAGAAAAAGCTTTTGACAATGTTGACTGGAATATTCTCTTTCAAATTCTGAAGGTGGCAGGGGTAAAATACTGGGAGCGAAAGGCTATTTACAATTGGTACAGAAAGCAGATGGCAGTTATAAGAGTCGAGGGACACGAAAGGGAAGCCGGCCGGAGTGGCCGTGCGGTTCTAGGCGCTACAGTCTGGAGCCGAGCGACCGCTACGGTCGCAGGTTCGAATCCTGCCTCGGGCATGGATGTGTGTGATGTCCTTCGGTTAGTTAGGTTTAATTAGTTCTAAGTTCTAGGCGACTAATGACCTCAGAAGTTAAGTCGCATAGTGCTCAGAGCCATTTGAACCAACGAAAGGGAAGCAGTGGTTGGGAAGGGAGTGAGACAGGGTTGTAGCCTCTCCCCGATGCTACTCAATCTGTATATTGAGCAAGAAGTAAAGGAAACAAAAGAAAAGTTCGGAGTAGCTATTAAAATCCACGGAGAAGAAATAAAAACTTTGAGGTTCGCCGATGACATTGTAATTCTGTCAGAGACAGAAAAGGACTTGGAAGAGCAGCTGACTGGAATGGACAGTGTCTTGAAAGGAGGATATAAGATGAACATCAAAAAAAGCAAAACGAGGATAATGGAATGTAGTCGAATTAAATTGGGTAGATTAGGAAATGAGACAGTTAAAGTAGTAAAGGAGTTTTGCAATTTGGGGTGCAAAATAACTGATGATGGTCGAAGTAGAGAGGATATAAAATGTAGACTGACAATGGCAAGGAAAGTGTTTCTGAAGAAGAGAAATTTGTTAACACCGAGTATTGATTTAAGGGTCAGGAAGTCCTTTCTGAAAGTATTTGTATGGAGTGTAGCCATGTATGGAAGTGAAACGTGGACGATAACATGGCGACAGTCTGAATTCTGTTCGCAAGAGATATAAAAAAATCACACCCTGGACAGCATGATGTCCGTTCGCAACACTTCGGAAAAGAGGCACAATGTAGTGTCGGCAGACTTGCCAACACTACGCACACTAATTGAAAGAGGCGGCCAAGATGCACGCGCTAACTCACGAAGGATGGAGTGAGGTCTGAAACAGGAGACTTAATGAATGTGATAAAGAAAATACATATCTTTGGAATATACTTAACTTTTAATACATCCTTGTATACATCGTTCTTGATGAGACATCTGGAGATTGTGGCGATACAAGTGACTCTTTATATACAAGCTATTTAAGGCTAATGGCGCCTTGCTAAGTCGTAGCCATTAACTTAGCTGAAGGCTATTCTAACTGTCTCTCGGCAAATGAGAGAATTGGCTTCGTCCGTATAGTCGCTAGCAACGTCGTCGTACAACTGGGGCGAGTTCTCGTACGTCTCTCGAGACCTGCCGTGTGGTGGCGCTCGGTCTGCGATCACACAGTGGCGACACGCGGGTCCGACATGTACTAATGGACCGCGGCCGATTTAAGCTACCACCTAGCAAGTGTGGTGTCTGGCAGTGACACCACACACAACACTTAACAATCACTAGAAACACTGCACTAAAAGGTCTGCACGAAGATGATACTCCACAGGAAAGAGCAGATGGGGGGGGGGGGGGACGGACCTAGACGGAGGAGGGTGAGAGGAGAGGAAAAAACGAATGACAGGGGGGGGGGGCAGCAAAACGATGGCTCCGACGACCGTTATATTGAACGGAGAATACGTTAAAAAATCGGGTTTTGTAGCCTAAAGAGTGTGGAGTAATATGGTGCATTGGAAACGTGAAAAAAGCGAGTCTGCTGTCAGAAAAAAGTATGTTGCATTACTTATTGAACGTGCCTCGTACATTTAAAGCCCCTCGCCATCGTACTGTAGCAAGCCACCACATAGGTAAAGTGAACGCTGACTGCGCCATGTACTCTTGGCGCCTCTAGCGGTGTACCAAGGTACTATACCACAGTGTGTATCAGGATCTCCACAGTCCCACCTTTTCGCTTCGACACACACCATCTTCATTTCAGTTTCGTAACTGTCTCTCTTTATCTCCTAAACTCCTGTCTATCATCCTCCTTTTGTTTTTTCTGTCAGTTCTTGTTATGCCTATCATGTATCTTTGCATTACTCGCTGTGTCAACTTCACATTGTGAACTAAATGGCTCTGAGCACTATGGGACTCAACTGCTCAGGTCATTAGTCCCCTAGAACTTAGAACTAGTTAAACCTAACTAACCTAAGGACATCACAAACATCCATGCCCGAGGCAGGATTCGAACCTGCGACCGTAGCGGTCTTGCGGTTCCAGACTGCAGCGCCTTTACCCGCACGGCCACTTCGGCCGGCACATTGTGAACTATTTAAGGATTTAACGTCCACGTTTCCGTTCCAAGCGATAACTGCGATCTGACATCACGTTAGCGATGTGCTTCTGGGTGCGAAACTGAAATGTACGGTGGGATTTTAAAGTCCTTCGCCTATTTGATATGCATTCTTCCCAGTTGAAACAGCTATGTTTTGCTATCTAAATCTTAACTTTCGTGTATTATTAAAAATAAAGAAAAATTTGCTTCTTCTTTTCCTTCCTTTCCAAAATTTTACTTTAGGTATGTTGTGGTTTCTTTTGTCTTGTTTTTTTTCTTTTTTGACTAACGATTTAATTATATTAAAACTAGAAAAATACTAAAATTCTTAAAATTGTCTAGTTTGTACTAGCAGACGACACCATAATTACCAAGGTGGTGGGTCGCTCAGTTATGTTATTAAATAAATAAATATATAAATAAAATCGGACAAATAATAACGCTTAGAACTAAAAATGTCATACTAGACACACACAGCGTGCTGATAGAATAACCTCTCTTGAAATTGATAGGCATCCATTTTGATCTAATAGTAATTTAAATATCTTAAATATTACGCGGCCCTGTCAGCAACTTTACAAATATTAATTTTAATTTTAATAATCAACAGCCTCAGTTGCACCGTTTATCTGGAATTTATCTAGGTTTCAGTCGGGATAACCCAACCTTCTTCAGACTAACGGTAACTACGGTTTGCCCGAGGTCCACTATGGAGAAATGGTAGTTACTGTTAGTCTGAAGAAGGTTGTGTTATCCCGACTTAAATCTAGGTAAATTCCAGGGAAACGGTGCAACTGAGGCTGTTGATTATTAAAACTATAATGAATAGTAATTTAGATATTTTATTCATGCATACGTCTACAGCCTTAACGTACTGTGTAAAAGATGGAACCATTGTAGCCACCACCGCGATTAAAATGGTTCGTTCATTTAGACAATATTTTGGTGTACAAGGCACGGCTTGCAGAACTTTTAGTTGTAGCGCATTAGAAAAAAGCTAAAAAGAAATACATACTAATAAATTTGCATTAACACCGTCTAATGTACAATGGAAAATACATATAAATTAATAAATTAAAAGTTGTGTGATGGTCGTTACTAGAAGGAAAACTAGCTCCCGAAAATTTACCAATTTTAAACGTAAGTTTATGTCAAGAAGTATTTAAAATAATCTTATCCTGTTTTATAAGAAGTCAATCAGCATCTTGGTGTCTGACAATAGTTTATTTACATTGGCCCTTTGGGCCCAGAATCGTATGTGGTCTGCCTGTTTGTAATAATTCGCGTCAATAATCACTCCGCGACTCAGTGGGAAGCGAATACTACTGCAGCCGGTGAGGGGCTAGCATGAATATGGGGATTCACCGAACAGCACGGACACTTGTCGGAGTAGATGCGGAAGAGTAAGGTGGCGGTTCAACGTTTTCTTTGACGACATCCAGCCGCATGTCGGCGAGGTCACAGGATTTTATAATATTCCCCGTGTGAAACTGAGGCATAGAAAAATTGTCATCTCGTCTGGTAATGGAATGTAACGTATGAACCAATGTATGAGGTATTCATAGTGGCCGGCCATTGTGGCCGAGCGGCTCTAGGCGCTACAGTCTGGAACCGCGCGACCGCTACGGTCGCAGGTTCGAATCCTTCCTCGGGCATTGATGTGTTTGATGCCCTTATGTTAATTAGGTTTAAGTAGTTCTAAGTTCTAGGGGACTGATGACCTCAGAAGTTAAGTTCCATAGTGGTCAGAGCCATTTGAATCATATTCACAGTGGTTTATTAGTAACGCTCTCTTTACTGGATGCAACCACAACTCCCGTCTGTAACGAACATATTGACGCAGATATAAGCTGCCTGTCGAAGGTAGAAAGGCCAGTATTCGGGATTGTGACAGGAACGACCATTTGAAGCAAAACAATCTAGCAAACATGGGCTCTAAAATGCATATCTTAAGATCTATGAGCTCTTCTTCATCTGCGATACTGTGAAATAGATCTCTTCTACTGCACTCTCTTTCCTTTCTATATTTCGAGAGCAAGAGAAAAATGTCCATTGAATATGGGCTGTGAAGTGCATACCTTGAGCGGTAGGAGCACTTTCTGGTATTTGCTAATGTAAAACATTTCTCTTCTACTGTACAAACGCTCTTTGTTCCTAAGGGATACACATCAGACGTTTACTAGACTTCTTTGCTTCGAATGATTGTTACTGTCATACCCTTGAGTAGTGACCAACCCTCCTGGGACACCACGTCCATGCATCATCGAGGTGCTGCACTGCGCCGGCCAAAAGGAGGTCCAACACGACATTAGAAGGTAGCCCCTGACTTATCACCTGAGCGTAAAATTATGATGATACAAATATACTTACTTATTATTTCTCTTATTTTGGACAGTGTGGGCATTACTACTGAAAATTATAAAACTCTTCAAAACTCTAAGAAAATAAAGGTGTTATGAAAAAACCAAAACATCTTTTAGTTGATACATTTTTTCAAGGTTGGTTAATAGTATTTTGACCAATATTTGAAAAAAAAAGATTTTTTGTTCATTTCCAAATAAAAAAAAATTATTTTGGAACATTGCAAACTCACGCCACTAATAATGTGAAAGTAGTTGGCCACAGTAATCAAGGCATAACTGTACACCGTGCCACTTAGATCTGACAGACCTAATACAAAGGCTAGTGCTCCCACCTCTGCTTGCGAGAAATCCCCATTTTTACAAGCATACCCAGATGTTTCGCTCCGTAACCTTTCTCAGTGTGCACTGTCTATGGGGCACACTGGGCTCACGTTTCCACGTGGCGGCGTTGCAGGTACCGGCGGAAAGCGGCGGCAGGCGGCCGCTGTGAGTCCCCGCGCCACACGCGCAGCGACGCCTCCAGCGCGGGCGACAGCAGCGCGCTCTACGAGGACGCGGCCAGCCTGCGGCCGCGGTCGCTCGTCCTGCGCTGCGGCGCCACTGTCCAGGTGAGCGCTCCTCCAACTGCCTACGCTACCACTGCTCTCACGCAATTGTTAAGACGTAAGAAATACCATTCGACTCTCAAAAGAGACAATGGGTGGCTTGTTGATTATTTCATAGTTGACGTGACAGTCTGAAGCCTTAGGCAGGTCAGAGTCGCACCGACAACGGTCGTCAGATACCGTCGACAGAGGTCCCCCGATAACATTGGCAAACAGCTTGGTCATGGTGCGTCCTATCTCCTACGTAAGATTTTGGCAGGGTCGAGGAGCTTAGGTTAGGGTAGAACGTACTCTATTTATGAACTAGTTTAGACAATAACCTCTTAGGATGGACTGGATACCGCGACACTTCTGTGTCTGGATACGAGTGCTGCATAGCGGCTTCTGGTATCAAAGAGACGCTAAATGCATGTAAACGAGCTTTTCCGTCTCTTAAAGAACGTGGCGAGTACTATACCCTCTGTCCTCAGCGGAATAACCAGACAAGTTTTACGAATATATGAGACGAAGAATGTAGTCGAATTAAGTCGGGTGATGCTGAGGAATTAGATTAGGAAATGGGACACCTAAAGTAGTAAAGGAGATTTGCTATTGGGGGAACAAAATAACTGATGATGGTCGAAGGATATAAAATGTAGACTGGCAATGGAAAGGAAAGCGTTTCTGAAGAAGAGAAATTTGTTAACATCGAGTATAGATTTAAGTGTCACGATGTCATTTCTGAAAGTATTTGAATGGAGTGTAGCCATGTATGGAAGCGAAACATGGACGATAAATAGTTTGGACAAGAAGAGAATAGAAGCTTTCGAAATGTGGTGCTACAGAAGAATGCTGAAGATTAGATGGGTAGATCACATAACTAACGAGGAGGTATTGAATAGAATTGGAGAGAAGAGGAGTTTGTGGCACAACTTGACTAGAAGAAGGGATCGGTTGGTAGGACATGTTCTGAGGCATCAAGGGATCACCAATGTAGTATTGGAGGGCAACGTGGAGGGTAAAAATCGTAGAGGGAGACCAAGAGATGAATACACTAAGCAGATTCAGAAGGATGTAGGCTGCAGTAGGTACGGGGTTCTTGTGGTAGGGCGTTCCATTACTCCACCAGTGCGGTTGACAACTGCTAGATGGTCGTTGGTGCATGTGGACGTGTGGCAATACGTCTCCCGAACGTATCCAACACTTGCTAGAATGGATAAGAGTCGTGTGAGTGCTATTCTGACTTGAACAGACTGACACAAGAGGAATTCTTGGAGGGCTGCTTTGAACCAGTCACAAGACTAATGAGAAAAAGAAGCACAAACCACATTCACGCAAGACCAGCGGTATAAATAACATAATAACGCATCGACGTTTTAACAACACTACATACTGCAGATTCTAATGAGCATGCAGAACGAAGTTAATATAGAAATATTATTTCTATTTTCTAAATTTTTCAAATATTTTAATTATAGAACTTTGAAATTATCCATTGGCAACACTGATTTAATTTCTCAGAAATGCAATTCATATAGAAAAACTAAAGAACTCTATTATTTTTTAGTTTCTTCTTATCCCCGATTTCTCCAGTACCTCGAGGAGAAAAAATTGTGTACAAGCATAACAACACTGAATAAAATGAACATTGTTTTCTTCATACTTAGCTACGTGTGGTATATCGCCTGCTGCCACTAGGATGTCAGTTCAATTCTGCTGGATAATCAAATCTTCCTTCAAGTCAACCATCGAGTAGTAATCAAGTTCTCGTTAATTTCTGATCGATAATTGTCCTCAGAGATTGACTTGTTAAGGAATAGTTACTTTATTAACTTATTGCTGTTCTGTTAAAGCCCTTGCTTTACTATCTAAAACGAGTTGAACACTACACAACGTCTTCGAAAAATTTGTTTTATACAACTTGCTTCGGTATTGTTAGCTTAACTGAGAGCTAAAATTACTTAAAAGAAACGAAGAAAGAAAATTATTAACCTAAAGGTTAACAAAATCTAGTAATCAAACTCGGTAAAAGAAATGAACTTCCGTAAGAAAGGAGCTGACCCAGAGATTTCCGGCGTCAACCCGATGTGTCTCTTGGAAAAGACTACGGGTCTGCTAACTCGCCAGCAGCGGGGGGGGGGGGGGGGGGGGGGGTCCTAGTGCGAGTAACAGCGGATGGAGGACAGTGAAATGCGCAATGAGACGAACAGAAATGACACGTTCGTTGAGAAACAATGATTACACTGAAGTCACCACGATTTGTATGCCCTGGACACCAAAAAATGCTGAACATGGTTCTTAACAGAGAGTGCGATCACTACGGATAGCGGTGCATGTTCTGTAACGTGCTTCCATGCAATACGTCTGATGAAAACGTTTTATTCTCGAATGGTTTCTTATGTAAGCTGTGATTTTCCGCATGTTGTGTGGTGCTTTTTAAATATCGCCCTAACATATTGACCGTACTACATCAACAAATTATCCAGCCTAACCACTAACTACCGTTTAGATACAGATTCAGGTGGCATCCGTTGCACTGCCTCTGACTGTCCAAATCAATAAAGGCGCTACGTCACAACGACATGAGTGGCGCAGGCGAAGGTGCCAGTGCATATGCTGTACGTAGTGCTTCACTACGTCACACACTTTATCTGTGACGCACACTAAGCCTGGAGAAACAACTCAAAGAAAACGACCTCTGTCTTGCCAATAATACAATGTAGACTTTCACGACCGACGTTGAAACTTCCGAGTTGAGAGACGCGGTCGATATACAGTGACGGATGAAAAAAAAAAGGGAAGAAAGAATCTCAGCGCCAAGAAGGAAATGTGCGACATAAACGAAAGTTGGTAATCAGGTTTCTAAATCTGAAAGACGATATCTATTAAAATTTCGCGCCAGACGCATAACAGTGGCGCTATTGGTGCCTCTGTGAGTATGTAAATCAGGTTTGTCTTAAATACGTGCTACAACGGGCATGAGCGTTAGTTACTTTGTGTTTGGACGTGGTGAGTTGACGTGAGTTGTAGTCAGGAACACCTCTAAGGCGCAAAGATGCCATTATGAACACCTCACTTAGTTTGAATGATGTTGTGTAATAGGGCTAAGAGAAACTGTATGTTCGTTCTGCGATACTGCAGAAAGACTTGGCAGGAATGTAGCCTCTGTACACGTCTGCTAGCGTGACCTGGAGTTAAGGTCTGGGGTGCGATTTCGTATGACGGCGGGAGCACTCTTACCGTTATTCAACGCATCCTGACTGGAAATTTGTACGCCAATATGCCAATACGACCTGTTACGCTAGCTTTCCAGTCTTGGGGCAATAGAAGGAACCGACATAAATTGTTGTAATATCCATCGGAAATATGACTAAGACTTATTAACTCACCGCTCTGCGCCTACCGCAAGATATTCTTACATGGAGCGTAGGAGAGTTAGTTGCCCAACACATGACTGTAAAGCAGATAATGGCTGCAAATACTTTCATATTGTGGTACATCGTCGTAACCTTATAGTTGGGTTTCTTTTAGTGTTAAGTTTACCGTTCAGTAGTTTGTACTTCATCTTATTCACTGTTAGTGACAATTTGCTGACGTTGCACCACTGCTGCGTTCGACCAAAGGTATCTCCGCCGTAGCTACCATGGATCAGCTGAAACCACTACCAGCAAGTCTTCTGCATATGTCACCACGCCTTCGGTTAATTTATCCCCATTAATTAGCATGAAAAGATCTTAGGCGCATTTATCTCAGAAAACTGGGTAACAGATTGACGCTTTTGGGCATCCCTAGGTAACATATGTGATTACGTTACGACTGTAGCATATTGTGTAGTGTGAGAGATACCCCGACCTTTGTTGCAGACGCCGCAGGGGACCAAGCATCGACGCGGATGCCCCGCAGTCGCCGGACGGCCTGTCTTCGTGTGTGCAGACCCGTACGCACCGCACGACGTCTGCACCCCCGTCTACCAGGAGATAGCTCCCGGTATGTGCTATTCCTAACAGCAACTGCCAGCTACTCGTTACTGTGATGTTATACACCGCAGAATCTGAGCCAGTAGCTCTCTGATTCTACTTATTAATGAAGAACCTGTAGTTATCAATTAATTCGTCTCCACTGTCACTTTATTTCTTTGTCTTTCATTCCTCGCCTTTCCACTTCAATTTATTACTTCTATTTTTTAGTTCTTTTGTCGATTATGTTGTTGTTGCTATTGATGCTGTGGTAT
Source organism: Schistocerca nitens (assembly GCF_023898315.1). Lineage (NCBI taxonomy): Eukaryota > Metazoa > Arthropoda > Insecta > Orthoptera > Acrididae > Schistocerca > Schistocerca nitens. Next base: position 275,961,575 of record NC_064618.1, on the reverse strand, counting down.
TCTGTGGAAGTCAGATTTGATGCACCTCAGTACACTACTCTGTCCTGTTCAAACCTCTTCATCTCCGAATAACTAGTGCAGCGACATCCATTCGAACTTCCTATTTTCACCCCTTCTGCTCCCTCTACAATTTTTACCGTCCACGCTTCCCTCTATTACCAATTTAACGATTTCTTGACGCCTCAAGATTCCTGCTTTCAACCAGCCCCTTCTTTTGTCAAGTTATGCCATTATATTTTCCCAGTTCGTTTCAGTACCTCCTCATTAGTTACTCTATGTACCGGAACTGTTTATTGTCCACGGTTTATACCTTGAAAAAATCTACCAAACTTATGTTTATGTTAGATGTTACCAAATATATTTTTCTTCAAAAATGCATTTCTTGCTGTAGCCAGTCTGCATTTTACATCCTTTTTTCTTCGGCAGTCATGAGCTTCTTTGCCACAGAAATAACAAAACTCATCTACTACATTAAGTGATTCATTTCATAATCTGATCCCTTACTGTCTCTTGATTTACTTCGCTTCTAATCGCTTTTCAAGATTCTATCCATTCCGGTCAACTGCTCTTTCAACCCTTTTTTCCTCTGATAGAATGCTCATTTTGTTATCCACTTAAATTTTACCTAGCTTCACCATTTCGTCAGTACTTCCATCACCTTTTACCATCCCTCTGTGTCTCCCTGCACAAACCAAACTTTGGTTCATGCTGGTACGTTCATGCTGAACGTATCAGTTTACTTCCAAGTAGAATAAAAATTATCAAGCCTCTTTTCTCTAGAGCAGGTGTTCCCAAACGTTTCCTGTGGTGGAACACTCTGAGAATCCTGGTACACTGATGGAACACTTTGTTTGTTTTGAGGATTAATAATTTTTAAAGAAAATGGTTTAATGTTCCAAAAATACAAAACCGTCTCTGTCGCAAGTGTTTCATTAATAATGACGCACTTCGCGCTGTTACCGCATCTTTACGTTACATGTTTTGCATAACAGTTTATTCGCGACCCTTTCTAGCACCGATCAACGGGATGATTAAGCTACAGGTGAAAAGTAAAGTGATTCGTTTACCTTGAACAGCTGAATCCGCGTTAGTCATATTTAAAAGCCATTGTTATGATGACGTTAAAGGGAAGACCGCAAGCGTCAGATTCGAGAATAGAAAATCCTGAACTTCTGATGGAAAACCTCCAAGTTAAAGGCGTAAAATTACAACTTTAATATTAGAGTTCTAATGTGAGGCCTTTAGCTAAGAGGTATTCACTTGCCGTTTCACGCTCTCCAGTGCCCATATTGGACGACTGCGGTCTTCCCCTTAACGCCATCATATCAACGGCTGTTAAGTACAACTAACGCTGTACCCACTGTTCAAGGTAAACGAATCACTTTACTTTTCACCTTTAACTTAACCATCCCGTTGATCGATGTTAGGTGGATTAGCGAAGAAACTATTATCTAACGAGGTTGTTAATATTAATTACAGGTAATCTGAAGATGCACTAACCACGCAAACGCGTCATTATTAATAAAACACTTGCAACATAGACTGTTTTCTATTTTTGAAACGTGTTGTTTATAGTTTTTTGTGGAGCACTTATTCACTCCCCGCGGAACACCAGTGTTCCGCCCAGCACAATTTTGGACACCTTACCCTAGACAGATGGACATTTCACTATATATTAGGTAAATGCTGCATGATTCAGGGTACAAGTAGTTACTGATTTTCTCAGTTGTTCCATGAGAACAATGTGATCAAATCGAGAACAATGTGATGACTTGTTGTCCACTGTTGCAAAACTCAACTCCTAAGCCAATGTCGTTTGTGTTTATTCCTGCTGAAGTCTTCGAATTGGATATAGCTAGCTCGACTTACGACGATGGGAGGGCTTTTTCTTACGGGTCTTCGTCTGGCTATGAGAGAACAGGTGGTAACAGTTTTTCCAATACACTGCGTTAATTTGTATACCTTGTTATAGGCTCTAAATATGAGAGGGGATACGATATTGCTATGTATTGGCACCGGGCATCACCCTTTCCCTTCTTTCTGAGCAGCACAAAAGCGACACTAGGTTTAACACGCATTAATCACAGAATTGTCCGCAGCTCGTGGTCTTGCGGTAGCGTTCTTGCTTCCCGCACACGAGGTCCCGGGTTCGATTTCCGCCGGGGTCAGGGATGTTTCCTGCCTCGAGATGACTGGGTGTTGTTGTGTCGTCTTCATCGTCATCATTCACCCTCATTACGGTCGGAGGAGGGCAATGACAAACCACCTCCGTGAGGACCTTGCCTAGTCGGCATTGTGGGTCTCCCGCATCGTCCCCTACACTCTTCGGAGTATGGGACCTCGTCATCAATCAGAGAATTGTAGAGAATATGTTGTATTTGTTATGAAACCTAACGGAATGACTCCACTGAGAATTCTAAATCATTTGTTCACTGTTTGGAGTCTTTTCCAGATTTATCTGAGTGAAGAGACGCCACGACGTCATAAAGGAGGTATAAGATTGAAACAAAATATGTCTGATATTAATTCTATGTTGTGTCCATCGCGCACTGCATGCTGTTTGACAGGATACCCACGTCGATATAAAATCACCAAGCCATTAAGAGACAATTCTCGCATATCATTTAGGGAAGATACCGATGTGTGTTTGCAAAGATATCATTTAGGGAAGATGTCGACATGTGTTTGTAAAGATACCTTTTGCAGTTACAAGTCTGAAACCAGCTCTGTAAGTTGACCGGCAAACGTAGAAATAACCGCTTGAACGAATCCTAGCTCGATGATGTGTATAACACTATACGAACAATAAGTGACGCTCGACAACTTGTTTCGGATTCGTAATTGCTAGAAATATCTTCATACGTGCACGTTGTTATCTAAAATAAGATGAAGGCGAAGACGGCTACTTAGGCTTATCTGCTTAGTGCATTATACACTGAGGTGGCAAAATTCATGGGATGGTGATGTGCACATAAATAGATGACAGTGGCATCGCATACACAAGCTATAAAAGCACAGTGCACTGGCATAGAAGTCATTTATACTCAGGTGATTCATGTGAAAAGGTTTACGGCGTGATTATGGCTTCACGACGGGAATCAACAGGCTTTCAACGTCGAATGTACCTGGAGCTAGACGCATGAGGCATTCCATTTCGGAAATCATTATGGAATTTTATATTCCGAGATCCACAGTTAATAGAGAGCCGAAAATATAAAATTTTTGGAAATAACTCTCACCACGGACAACGCAGTGGCCGACGGTCCTCACTTCACGACCGAGAACAGTGGCGGTCGCGTAGTGTTGTCAGTGTTAACAGACAAGTAACACTGCGTGGATAGTACGGCGAACGTATCCGTTAGGACAATGCGGCGATAATTGACGTTAATGGGCTATGGCAGCAGCCTACTTAGGCGAGTACCTTTGCTAACAGTACGACATCTGAAGGAACACCTCCCTTGAGCTAGTGACCGTACTAGCTGGACCCTAGACGACAGGAATCCAAGGCCTGATCAAATGAGTTCTAATTAAAGTACGTACAGGGTGTTTCAAAAATGACCGGTATATTTGAAACGGCAATAAAAACTAAACGAGCAGCGATAGAAATACACCGTTTGTTGCAATATGCTTGGGACAACAGTACATTTTCAGGCAGACAAACTTTCGAAATTACAGTAGTTACAATTTTCAACAACAGATGGCGCTGCGGTCTGGGAAACTCTATAGTACGATATTTTCCACGTATCCACCATGCGTAGCAATAATATGGCGTAGTCTCTGAATGAAATTACCCGAAACCTTTGACAACGTGTCTGGCGGAATGGCTTCACATGCAGCTGTTCAATTGTTTCTGGATTCTGGCGGTACACCTGGTCTTTCAAGTGTCCCCACAGAAAGAAGTCACAGGGGTTCATGTCTGGCGAATAGGGAGGCCAATCCACGCCGCCTCCTGTATGTTTCGGATAGCCCAAAGCAATCACACGATCATCGAAATATTCATTCAGGAAATTAAAGACGTCGGCCGTGCGATGTGGCCGGGCACCATCTTGCATAAGCCACGAGGTGTTCGCAGTGTCGTCTAAGGCAGTTTGTACCGCCACAAATTCACGAAGAATGTCCAGGTAGCGTGATGAAGTAATCGTTTCGGATCTGAAAACTGGGCCAATGATTCCTTTGGAAAACATGGCGGCCCAGACCAGTACTTTTTGAGGATGCAGGGACGATGGGACTGCAACATGGGGCTTTTCGGTTCCCCATATGCGCCAGTTCTGTTTATTGACGAAGCCGTCCAGGTAAAAATAAGCTTCGTCAGTAAACCAAATGCTGCCCACATGCATATCGCCGTCATCAATCCTGTGCACTATATCGTTAGCGAATCTCTCTCGTGCAGCAATGGTAGCGGCGCTGAGGGGTTGCCGCGTTTGAATTTTGTATGGATAGAGGTGTAAACTCTGGCGCATGAGACGATACGTGGACATTGGCGTCATTTGGACCGCAGCTGCAACACGACGAACGGAAACCCGAGGCCGCTGTTGGATCACCTGCTGCACTAGCTGCGCGTTGCCCTCTGTGGTTGCCGTACGCGGTAGCCCTACCTTTCCAGCACGTTCATCCGTCCCGTTCCCAGTCCGTTGAAATTTTTCAAACAGATCCTTTATTGTATCGCTTTTCGGTCCTTTGGTTACATTAAACCTCCGTTGAAAACTTCGTCTTGTTGCAACAACACTGTGTTCTAGGTGGTGGAATTCCAACACCAGAAAAATCCTCTGTTCTAAGGAATAAACCATGTTGTCTACAGCACACTTGCACGTTGTGAACAGCACACGCTTACAGCAGAAAGACGACGTACAGAATGGCGCACACACAGACTGCGTTGTCTTCTATATCTTTCACATCACTTGCAGCGCCATCTGTTGTTGAAAATTGTAACTACTGTAATTTCGAAAGTTTGTCCGCCTGAAAATGTACTGTTGTCTCAAGCATATTGCAACAAACGGTGTATTTCTATCGTTGCTCGTTTAGTTTTTATTGCCGTTTCAAATATACCGGTCATTTTTGAAACACCCTGTAAGAGCTGATGGTAGGATTCGAATGTGACGCAGACCCCACGAAGCCATGGATCCAGATTGTCAACAAGGCACTGTGCAAGCTGGTGGTGGTTCCATAATGGCATGGGCTGTGCTTGCATGGAATGTACGGGGTCCTCTGGTTCAACTAAATTGATCATTGACTGGAAATGGTTATGTTCGGCTACTTATAGACTGTTTGTAGCCATTCATGGAGTTCCCAAACAACGATGGGATTTTTTATGGGTGATGATGCGCCATGCTACTGGGCCATAATTGTTCACGATTGGTTTGAAGAACATTCAGGACAATTCGAGCAAACGATTTGGCCATCCAAATCACCGACATGAATCGCATCTAAAATTTATGTGGCATAATCGAGAGGTCTGCTCGTGCATAAAATCCTGCACCGGTAACACTTCCGTAATCACGGACCGCTATAGAGGCAGCATGGCTATGTATTTCTGCAGGATCGTTTCAAAGATTTGTTGAGTCCATCCCACGTCGAATTTCTGCACTGTGCCGTGTAAAAGGAGGTTCGACACCATATTAGGAGGTATTCTCTGACTTTTGTCACCTCAGTGTACCTCTACATGGATACAATTTAGAATTGATACCAATGATTGGGTGGCTAACATTTCATCAATCGGTTGTGCGACTAAAAAAGCCAATTGCACGCCAAACAAATTATTATAGAGCTACTACGCTAAGAAAAACGTGATAGCAACGGCGGGGACATTTTCTCGTGTCAAAGAGCATACACCAAAATATGAATGACTTGGACTGGGATAGAACGATCAGTCTCTGGGAAATGGATTTGGCACACAGTGATATGGCCTCTCGGACATGGTATACAGCTATGTCAGTGACGAGTACAGGTACCACTGAACAGAAGGTCGTAAGTAGCGGTGAGCTAATACTTGACAGCACAGTGAGACCCTAACTCGAGATGAGTGTCATCTTGTCAGCAAGGCTGTGACAGTAATAAATCGTCCTCACTGTGGGATGGACGGACGCGCGCTGATTTATTTCATCAACGGTTCGAGGTTAGCAGCTGCAAGATCACCAGTGGAAAGTATGCCATTGCTTGGGGCTACATTGTCCAAAAGCAACAAACGCCTGAGAATATCTGATTACTCCCAGCTTCTGTGTGTATTACCTGGAGATGTAACTAAACTGCACAATGACCGAATGCTCTTTTATTGTGAGGGCTAATAAAATTCTGTAGTTTTCTGGAGCATGCTATTCAATCACTGCAGTTTTTAAGGGGCAGATGGTCACTACAAATTAGTGACGTATTAAGAACCGAGGTTTAATTATCTACAGAGTATTTTACTATTTATAAGTCACCAATAACAGTCATTTATCCAGAAAATAAACCAGGTACACGTATGTGAGTAAATAACATATACAATGAAAGACAAACGAATCAGAGTCCACGTGATGGTTCAGAAACTGCTTGGTTGGGTTGTTTGGGGGAAGAGACCAAACAGCGAGGTCATCGGTCTCATCGGATTAGGGAAGGACGGGGAAGGAAGTCGTCCGTGCCCTTTCAAAGGAACCATTCCGGCATTTGTCTGGAGCGATTTAGGAAAATCACGGAAAACCTAAATCAGGATGGCCGGACACGGGATTGAACCGAATGCGAGTCAGTGTGCTAACCACTGCGCCACCTCGCTCGGTTAGCTGCTTGGTAACTGCCATAATTCATAAGGCGGTGGGGTGGGGCTGGACCGTTAGCTACCTGCACAGCGTTACCTAAGTACAGAAAATGCCTAAGGCGCACCGCATGCGACCCACATTTCCCATAGGTCCATGGTAAAGGTCAGTATCACGTTCCTTAGCGTGCGTTGAAGACACGTCTCCACACGGCTTATTGATTTACTTTTCTAAGAATCCGAGCTGAATGAGAGCGAGGCGCCCTCCACGAGGCCTTAGTTTCTGACCCGTAGTTTCCGCACCCATGGATTCTAACTCAGAATTTACTACTACCCTATCCGACTAACAAACAAACTAAAAAAACATTGGGCTAAATACGCACATGGAAATCTCATTACTAACCATCCCAAAAAACGTCAAAAGAGAAAAAAGCCATTAAACTATTATGCAGTCAAATATGGAGATTTCGTCCCTCTACAGTACCCCATGTAATATTCCGATTCACGCCTCAAACCCTTCGATTCTGCTCTAATCCATTTTTCCCATAGTCAGTCTCTCAACACCACACAATACTGTACTTCAAACGTACATTCTTACAAACTTCTTCCTCATATTAAGGACTACGTTTGTGTCACTAGCAGACTTTTTTCTGTTTCGAATGCCTCCCTTTATCTGTGCTAATCTGCTTTCTTATGTGTTCTTTGCTTCACCTGTCATGTGGTATTTTGCTTCCAAGACAAAATAAATTATTAACATCATCTACTACATGGTCATAAATATCTGTGTTAAGTTTATCGATAGTTTCATTTTCTCTAATTGTCATTACTTTCCCCTTTTACGATTTATTCTAGAACCATATTCTATACTCATTAGACTGCTCATTACATTTAACAAGTCCTTTAGTTTTTCTTCAAAAATCTTATGATATCCTTTCACCTTGAATTTTAATCGAACTCTTGACCTTTCTTTTATATTCGTCATTGCTTATTCCATGTATGGATTCAAGAGTAATCGCGAATCATTCTCTTATACCCTTTTTGATGCGAGTACTTCGTTCTTGGTCTTCCAGTTTTATTGTTCCGGCTTGGTTCCCGTACATATTTTGTATTACAAGACTTTCACTGTAACTTACACTTATTTTTCTCAGAATTACGAACGTCTTGCCGCACTTTACATTGTCGGATGCTTTTTCTGCGTTGACAAGTCAGATGAACGTGTCTTGGTTTTTCTTAAGTCTTGCTTTCTTTATCAAGCACAGAGTCAGGACTGCCTCTCTGGTGCCTCTACCTTTCCTAAACTTAAATATCGTCACCTAGCTGCTCGGCGATTTTCTTTTCCCTTCTTCTGTTCATTATTTCTGTCACCTACGTGAATTAATGAAACGATAAGCTGATTATGCGATAGTTCTCTGTCATTGCTGTCTTCTACATTGCGTGGATGATATTTTCCTGGTAGTTAGATGGTATGTCTCCAGTCTCATAGAATCTGCACGCCAACTTGAACAGCCGTTTGGTTGCCAATTGTCCCAATGAGCTTTGAAATTCCGAATTAGTGTTATCTGTCTCTTCTGCCTTATTTGATCACACTTGTGTTAAACTCCGATTATAATAATGGGTCCCCTTTGTTATCCATCACGACTTTCATTTCTTTCTTATCATGAGATCAGGTAAGTCTGCTGCTCTCGTAGAGACGTACATTGCACTCCTTTCATCTATCGGCTCACTCCTCTGCCTTTAGTAATGGAATTCCCTATACATTCTTAATGTTTATGCGCTTTCTTATAATTTCACCGAAGATTTTTTAGACTTCCCTGTATGCTGAATGACTGCTTCCGACGACCATTTGTTTTTGAGTTTCTTCACATTTGTGTTCACCCATTTCGCCATAGCTTCCCTGTACTTTCTGCATATTTCATCGTTGTTTTCCTGTTTTTTCTTTTTTCAACAGTTTTGTACATCTTTCTTTCGGCGATTTACTTAAGAATTTCTTCTGTTACTCAAGGTTTTTTCATAGTCACCTTTCTTGTATCTGTGTTTCTGCCCCCAATTTCTAAGGCTCCGGTTCAGAAGCTGGCCATTCCTCTTCAACTGAACTTCCTACTGTGGTATTAACTATCGCAGTATTTCTATCTTAGGGAGTTGTAGATGCATCTCATCTTTCGTCAGTTCTTCAGTGTCCCATTTCTTTCCACACTGATTCTTCTGGGCAATTATCTTAAACTTCCATCCACTTTTCATCCTTACAAAACTGTGATCCCAGTCTATATCTGCTTCTTGGTACACGTCATAAGCCGGTACCTGATTATGGAATATCTTAGTATGGCATAATCTAGCCGGAATCGTCATGTGTCCAGGCCTGTTCGCCAGTGTACCTCCTCCTCCTCCTCCTCTTGTGGTTTATGAACAGTATTTATGCTGTTGTTGTTGTTGTTGTGGTCTTCAGTCCTGAGACTGGTTTGATGCAGTTCTCCATGCTACTCTGTCCTGTGGAAGCTTCTTCATCTCCCAGTACGTACTGCAGCCAACATCCTTCTGAATATGCTTAGTGTATTCATGTCTTGGCCTCCCTCTACGATTTTTACCCTCCACGCTGCCCTCCAATACTAAATTGGTGATCCCTTGATGCCTCAGAACATGTCCTACCAACCGATCCCTCCTTCCCTCCAATACTAAATTGGTGATCCCTTGATGCCTCACAACATGTCCTACCAACCGATCCCTCCTTCTAGTCAAGTTGTGCCACAAACTCCTCTTCTCCCCAATCCTATTCAATACCTCCTCATTAGTTATGTGATCTACCCATCTAATCTTCAGCATTCTTCTGTAGCACCACATTTCGAAAGCTTCTATTCTCTTCTTGTCCACGCTATTTATCGTCCATGTTTCACTTCTATATATGGCTACACTCCATACAAATACTTTCAGAAACGAGTTCCGTACACTTAAATCTACACTCGATGTTAACAAATTTCTCTTCTTCAGAAACGCTTTGTTTGCCATTGCCAGTCTACATTTTATATCCTCTCTACTTCGACCATCATCAGTTATTTGCTCCCCAAATAGCAAAACTCCTTTACTACTAAGTGTCTCATTTCCTGATCTAATTCCCTCAGCATCACTTGACTTAATTCGATTACATTCCATTATCCTCGTTTTGCTTTTGTTGATGTTTATCTTACACCCTCCCTTCAAGACACTGTCCATTCTGTTCAACTGCTCTTCCAAGTCCTCTGCTGTCTCTGACAGAATTACAGTGTCATTGGCGAACCTTAAAGTTTTTATTTCTTCTCCGTGGATTTTAATACCTACTCCGAATTTTTCTTTGGTTTGCTTTACTACTTGCTCAATATACAGATTGAACAACATCGGGGAGAGGCTACAACCCTGTCTCACTCCCTTCCCAATCACTGCTTCCCTTTCATGTCCCTCGACTCTTATAACTGTCATCTGGTTTCTGTACAAATTGTAAATAGTCTTTCGCTCCCTGTATTTTACCCCTGCCACCTTCAGAATTTGAAATATTATTAACTGAAAATTATTGCAGAAGCCACTTAGTTTTTCGTCTCTCACTACCAGACCCATAACTCTGTCTTCTATTCCTTATACTACTGTTGCATTCCACCCCCTCGTTATTATTAATTTCTTTATATCTTTAAACATCGAATTATCTTATCAATATCCTCAATTGTTTATCTCTTCATATTCTGCTTATGATGTGGCGATGCATGCGCATATCATTACTGGCGTTAGTTTACGGTCGATTCTGAAGAGATGAAATCTGCCACTGAATTGTTCACTATAAGCCATTCCCTGTCTCATTATGAGTACTACTCCTATTACTCCATTTTCATTTGCTTTTGATACTATTCTATATTCGTCTGACCGGAGATTCTTATCTTCTGCCACTTAATTTCACTAACACCCACTACATTTTGAGTGAGCCTTTATATTCCCCTCTTCCGATTTTGTGGTTTTCCTGTCATATTCAGCCTTCTGACATTCTACCCACTGATTCGTAGAGTGTTAACTGTTCATTGGTTATCAAATATTTATCTTATGGTGGTCTTTCCGTCGCAGTTCCCTCCTCAAAATCTGAATGGGGAACTAATCCAGAATCTTCTGGCGATTGAGCGATCAGCATTATAATTTTTCGATTACAGAAACGCAGCGGTTTCCATTAGCCCTGCATCCTCATGCCGTGGATCGTTACTGACACTTCCGCTTTTTAGGAGCAGTTTTCCACTCCACGGGAAAGAGGTCGTCCTGAAACTCTGTCCACACCTGCCTTTTCTCGAACATGGCTGGTGGCAGAACGAGGATGACGCCTTACACCTGAAGTTTTCGGACACCATTGCTGATCTTTTTTTCAGTATTTAGACAGCGGCTTTGGTCTATCCCAAGATGTCTTGATATCTATCCAATAATTCTACGCCTACTCCATACCTACAATGCCTTAAATTCATCACTCCGATCTTATGCCAACGTCACACTCCTTTCCACTTCACCAAAATCTCACCACTCTCTTTAACTCCTCAAAAACCATGAACTCTGTCCCTCTTCTCCCACACTGATCATCCTAAGATACTTAACACTTCTCTCAAGCTTGACACGAACCATTATATTATTTCAAGACTAATTATTAATCACGGTACACCGCTGCACTTCCACCAACAGAGGAATCTCCTCTCCTCCATATCAGGTCTCCTGTTTTCCCCCTACTGCTTCCTTCACTCCCTTTCCAAACGCTGTATTTGTTGTCCTCATCTCCCAATTTTCTATCACACGTCCTTTCCAAAACGCTCTGTCAGCAACTCGTTGTCTTGTGGTTAGCGTTACTAACTCTCGATCACAGGGTACCGTATTCGACTTCCAGCAGGGTCGGGGATTTTCTCCACTCTGGAGCGCATGTTTGTGTCATCACAATCATTTAATCATCATCGTCACGCAAGTCGCTGAAGTGGCGTCAAATAAAAGACCTGCACCAGTTAGCTGAACTCCCCAAAAGTGGACCACATGTCAAAATTGTCGTACTGTCATACACGTTTAACACATTGAACGGTTTTTTTTCTTCAACACAGTCTTGCTCCAAGAACTCTCCTCATCTATTGCTCATTCCCTATGGCTTCAGAGTGGTTACGTGCTGTCATCACGTAACTGTACAGTAAGCACCACACACCACACTAACTGTTTTAATACAGATCCGTCGCTGAATGAATAACCCAAGAACATGGATAATCCTAAAGATACATGAGAACTGCCATTGATGATATTCACAAACCTTTCTACGCTTATACATGTCAGATCTGAAAGCTGATTCTATACTTACATAACTAAAACACACTGCAGTTTGTATCGGTGGTTTTTAGTTCACTTTCGGGAAATAATGGTCAATTTTTTCCTAATTTTGTTTGTCATTCTCGTTTTTCTTGAATAAATTTCTCATTTTCTGGGACTCAAAGCACTGGTATCGTCATGCGAACTTCGTCCAGCCTATTCTAATAACAAATAAACACATCTCACTGCCTTATTGTGCAACATAATGGGTTCCTTGATTGCTTCATTTTCATTCCCTTTCTGTACTTTGTTCTCTGTACCTGCATCAGTTAGCTGCATAACTTTAATAAATGTCCGTCTTGATCGCTATTTATATTTTTAATATTTTGTAAATATTCGACCTAACTCATTTTGGGCGCAGACATCATTAGAATAGGATTTAAATCTGGATACAATTTAACCTGTCACTTCACATGCACAATTGCTCTATAGCAGGGCCGCACAAGGTGCATGCACCGGTGCATCTCACAGTGCAGAGTGCAGACGACGGCTGCGCTGTGTTGACGACGGTGCAGACCCCCCACTCCTCGGCTTTGCGCAACAGCGCTGCCTCCCTTCCTTAGCTTGTGTCGCTCGCGCCGCCTGTCTCGACCTGTTTCAAAGCTTTTACCCTGTTGTCTCGTCATTGCCAAATACTAATATACACTAGGTGGAGAGCTTAGTTTGGTGTACCGGTACAAAAGAGATTTATATAATAACTGTAATGGTAATAATTTTAAATTTGGTTTCAACACAAATGTATCTTCCTATGTGCTCTTTATTTTATTTGCAATTATGCTACTAAGATATGGAACAAGAGATTGGCTGACAGCAATTCTGAGAGAATTTTTTAAATTACAATTAGAAATACTCGCACGCAATCTAGTTTCTGTACAAGAAAAAACAGAAAAACCTTTCACATAAACAAGGGGAACCAAACATAGAAATATTCTTCGCTGCTTCTCTGTGTAACTTGGGAAAATCTTCCTTCGGCAAATTCTGGTAGAATTGGAGCAAACCTTTTGTATTGTAAAACACATCCTTTCGGTGAACATCGCTTTGCAAATCAATTAGTTCGAAATGTAAATCTGAAGGCGCACTTTCAATACACATCGAAAAAGGTTTCACAAAAACATCGAGGATTGGCTGCAGGTAGGTAATTTTCTGAAACAATAACAAAGCCAATGTTAATAAATGAAAGTAATGTAAGCCGTTGTTTCGAAGTACTAAAATGCGATAGATTTTAATAAACATGTAATGTGTACTATTGGTTTTAATGTAATGTTACACTTGCACATGTAACGCAATCTCCTTTATTTAGCTGTATGTCATATACCGGCACATTACCTGGAATCGGTCGTTAAACGCATTTTCAAGGGATTGTAAAACCTCGACGTATTTTTCAAAGCGCGCTCCTTCCTGCACAGATGCTGACAAACAAAAACCTCGTACCGGTTTGATTAGAGCGGTTACAAAAACCAGGCTGTTTTAATAAAAGTACAATTTACATCTCGCTTACCTAGTTCAGGTTAGTGTGGCGAATTTTTCTCTGTTCTCTGAAAGGTTGTTTTTGAGGAGCTTCAGTTTATACTGGAAACCGTTTATTTTGTTGATCATGTCGTTGATGAGATTGTTTTCTTTTTGGAGTTTCAGGCTTAAATCATTTAGGAGAGCCATAATGTCTGCTGAAAATCCTAAATCAGCTACCCATTCAGGGTCATGAAAAAGTTGCTCCGGACGTCCTTTGCTCTCCAAAAACTGAGCCACAGTGGGGCGTAGTCGAAAAATTCGGGAAATCACTTTCCCTTTGCTCAGCCAGCGCACCTCAGCGTGGTAGGGAATATCTGGATACTCCTCTTCAAAGGATATCAAAAATTCTTTGAATTGACGATGAGTGAGTCCATGAGAACGAATGTAGTTCACGATACGCACCAGTACCTTCATCACATCTTGAAGATCGATAACTTTCGCACAAAGAGCCTCTTGGTGTGCAAAACAATGAACGGAAGGTAAATTCGGCATGTTAAGTTTTTTCCGTAGTAGGCCTTTTGCTTTATCGCACATTGCTGGTGCCCCGTCTGTGGTTACGGAAAACAGCTTTTCCCAGAGGAGTCCTATTCCTTCAGCTGCCATTTCAACAGCTGCTAAAATACCCGCCCCTGTAACAGTCAGTGTCCTTCAACGAAATCATATCCAGGAACTCTTCCGTTACGTGTAGGTCGTCGTCCACGCCACGCAAAAATATTGCTAACTGAGCCGTGTCGTTAATATCCGTGGACTCATTAAGTGCAATGGAGTACGCTAGGAAGTTTTCAATTTTGGCTGCCAGTTGTTCATGCAAATTCTCAGCAATGTCGTTGATTCTCCGATGTATTGTCATTCTGGAAAGTGATATTCTGCTGTACGCGGGAGCTAATGTGGGATTCATTCTCTCTACTACGTCCAACATAATGTTTTCTATTAATGGCCCGTCCATAAATGGCCTCCCAGCTCTTGCTAAACGTAGAGCAACTTTGTAACTAGCTCTGAGAGTCCTTTCGCAACACTCCTCATCTTCTTCACCGTAGAGAAAAAAAGATATGTAAGAAATAATTCATGCGAAAACGAAAACTAAGGAATCTAAACAAATGTTATTTCGTTTCGCATGACCTTTAACCAAAATATACATGCTAAAATACGTGTAACAAACCTCGTTTGTAGATATAGAATTCTCTTCTGCAAGAGTTTGCAACTTCCGTAATTCTTCCTCTCTGGAAGCCCCTGTTATATCACTACACTTTTCTGAATGCAATTTGCTGCAGTGCCTTTCAATAGACGATTTTCTGACACACGTAATTAGTGTACCGCAGATTAGACATTTGGCTTTATCGTCACAACGCACAAAAAAGTAGGAGAGTTCCCATTCCGGTTTAAATTGACTTTCGGCAATTTTCCCTTTTTTTGAAGCAAATGGTTCCATTATTCGGGTAATTGTCTTGCGCTTATGTATTCCAATGTTGACTAAGCCGTCTGGCAGCGCATTGGGCAGCGCACAGCGTCGGCCTCACCTAGCAAGCCGAGTTGAGGCGAAGTATGCCGAGTTGAACCGATGCACTGTGCAGGCACTCGCTGCACCTCCCTTTGCACGCGTGCGCTTTTCCGCGTTTGTGCGGCCCTGCTCTATAGTCTCTACATGTACACTTGCTCTGTAGAATATGAAATTTTAAATGTGATTTTGATGATTGCTGTGGCCAAAACACGTTCAGTTGTTTATTTACAAAAAATAAAAATAGGAAAGCGATCAAAATGGACAATTAAACAGCCTGGTGGTAAAGTCTACGTCATTTACAGATATCACTATTTAGTTACTCATAGATATTTTCGCCGGCTATATCTTCACAAACAGGAATCTGTGTCTAAACGAAAGTATTCTTACTAATTCAGTTTCTTTTTTTCTTCAAAAATCGGCGAACTATGCAAAGGTAACCCTCAACTCTCATAATCTGCACATAGGTAATTGGGAATAATTTTAAGAGCATATGCATCATGCTTTAGAGACTGTGCTTGCATTTTTTTATCAATCGAGTTGAGCCTCTATGGACTGCGTGGTAACAACCAATTTCATTTTAGTGTCTAGGTTATGTTCTTGTTTCAGCTTTAACTTCCTGCAAGTATCTTGTTAGCCCACCAAGAAATACCTGTTTATGCTCTAAGGACAAAGGTCCTCTGCGTCTTTTGGAAATTGATGCCATTTTAAAACCTTGGTAGTTGTTAACCAATATTCTAAATTTGTTCCTGTCAGGAATTTCTCTCTCTGAGATACCAATCTGCGTAAGATCTTTTTCACATTCTCCGAACCATCTCGGCATTGTTTTCTTAGATTGGATAAAACTCCATATTCTTTTTGTTAGTCGGTCATCATCCATCCTCATGAGATGACCGTAAAATAAAAATCGTCTCCTCTTAATGAATGCTGTGATAGGTTCTGTCTTGCTGTACAAGTCCTCATATGCTCTCATATGCCATTGTCCATCAACCCATCTATTACCTAGGATTTTCCTTAATATCCTACGATCTCGCTCGTCCAGCCTCTCAGCTTGACCTTGTCTGTACATGGTCAATGTTTCGGACGCATATAAGCCCTCAGGTTGTACAACTGTATTATAATGTCGGGACTTGGCCCCTATACTCATTGACATTTTGCTGTAGGTATTCTTTGTCAATTGGTATGCCTGGTCTAACTTCCTCATCCTGACATTAATTGCTTCTTCTTCTAATCCAGTCTCCTGGATAATTTCACCGAGATACCTGAAATTCTTAACTCGTCCGATTTTTCCCAGATTGGTTATCATCCGTTCAGGTCCATCACAGATGTTCGGACCGAGCGAGGTGGCGCAGTGGTTAGCACACTGGACTCGCATTCGGGAGTACGACGTTTCAATCCCGCGTCCGGCCATCCTAATTTAGGTTTTCCGTGATTCCCCTAAATCGCTCCAGGTAAATGCTGGGATGGTTCCTTTGAAAGGGCACGGCCGACTTCCTTCCCCCATCCTTTCCTAATCCGATGAGACCGATGATCTCGCTGTTTGGTCTCTTCCCCCAAACAACGCAACCCCCCCCCCCCCCCAACAGATGTTCGCATATATTTTGTCTTTTGGATAGAGATCTGGAGTCCAACGTTTTCAGTAATTTCTGACAGCCTGTTGATTTTGTTGACTGCTGACTCTATGTTGTTAACAAATATGGCCAGGTCATCGCAAAGGCCAAGCAGTCAATGTACACCTCTTTGTTCTTAGGACCAAGTCTGAACCACTCTTCATTTGTTGCTTCTTGGGCTAACAACTTTCTGCACTCTCGAATGACCTTTTCCAAGACGCAGTTGAAAAGGCATGGGGATAGTGCATCTCCTTGTCTTACACCCGTTCTGACTGTAAAGGGTTCTCAAATCTCACCCATAAATTTTATTTTTTACACTGTGTTAGTGAGAGTTCGTTTGATCAGCTTTCTTAATGTATCATCCATCCCAAACAGTACCAAAATATTCATGAATGCCTCTCGGTCGATGGAGTCATATGCCTTATGAAAGTCATCAAACACGGCCACATAGTTATTTCCTCCGACTACGTAATTATTTCCTCTATTTTGTTTGTACCTTATGATGTTCTTCAAGTTAAAGATCTGTGACGGGCAAGAACGACCCTTTCGGAAACCAGCTTGGTATTTCCCCAATCAGTTGGTCAAGATAAACTATTCTGTTCTGTATTGCTTTGGAGAAAATCTTATGTGGAGTAGATACTAATGAGATGCCCCTATAGTTACTGACACTCTTTTTATCGAATTTTTTGTGTAGAGCAGAGTTTCCCAAAGTGGTCGATATCGACCCCTTGGGCTCGATATCGGTTTCCTAGGGGTCGACATAAACGAAAACTGATTTTGGGGTTCGACAAGGTCTAACAATCGACCCCTATTAAATTAACACAAGTTCTTCTTTAAAACTTTCAAGATGGGTAGGTACTGCATTGTTTATGTTGTGTTACTAAGAATTATTAATATTTTTGTAGGAAATAGTATTGTTGTAGTAATGTAAAGTCTCAAGTTCGTACATGATGAAAAACTCGGCAAGTCTGTGTGGACAAGTTTGTGCAAGATAATGAGTTCGAGCGTACGTCTTTCAGGCGCGTTTTGACTTGCTCTCTATTTGACGCTTACACGATTTAACACGAACGAATTCATGATCAAGTCCAAACATGTTCCTGATATTTTACTATTTAACGAGCTTGCACGTAGGTTGAAAGTTCATTTGCATTTTAAAATTCGTTGGAGCTTGAACGATTATAACTCATATAAGTACTCATTTATTTCAAGAGATTACGAAGTTATTACATAGCTAAATTAAGTGAAGTAAAGTGACCAAAAAAGTGGTAAACACAACATACAACATATTTTAAATAGGTAGGTATAAAAGTATTAGTAAAAAATTACTTACACTTAAGTTGTTAAGTATGTAGGTACCTAAACTTTGTAGTGTTCAGTTTGCTCTGGTCTTCGTTCTTATGCTGATAGGTACCTACTTACCTAATACGAATTTTCTATAGCCCGCATCTCGTGGTCGTGCGGTAGCGTTCTCGCTTCCCACGCCCGGGTTCCCGGGTTCGATTCCCGGCGGGGTCAGGGATTTTCTCTGCCTCGTGATGGCTGGGTGTTGTGTGCTGTCCTTAGGTTAGTTAGGTTTAAGTAGTTCTAAGTTCTGGGGGACTTATGACCACAGCAGTTCAGTCCCATAGTGCTCAGAGCCATTTGAGCCATTTGAATTTTCTATACCTAATTACCTACTGTAGTTACTTACCTAATATAGGTATCCAAGTTTATCAAAGAGTAAGTCAGTAATACCTAACAAGAATCCATTACCTGGGTGTGATAAAAATAAGATAGTGTGCAAATTTAACAGTTTATTATTGTTTTTTATTTAGGTAGTTTTTTATTTGCAGGATTACTGAGAGTTTTATGATGGTGGACACGAAAAAAAAATGCAGACAATACAGTTTGGACTACTTGAAGTTCGGATTTATTGCATCTCCATCAAATCAACACTTGACTGATATCTTTGGAATGTTCAACAAAGTTAATTTGCAACTGCAGGGTGACGATCTTAACTTGATTAAAACAAAATCAATAATATCGGCCTTCGTGGGTAAATTAATCCTTTATAAACAAAATTTAGGCAGGAAAGAATATTCGCAGTTTCCGCATTTGTCAAAATTACCAGAAATACTTCAAGGTGATGACATTTTATTATATGTCTCTCACTTGGACGCATTACACAAGGATTTTACGGAGAGGTTTGAGGATCTTTTAAATTTACAAAATCCACAGTGGATAATAAATCCGTACAATACCACAGCCATAGAAGAAGCAAATGTGATAATGCAAGAAGAGTTGATTACCATCACCACAGACGGAGAGCTTAAGCAGAAATTCAACCAAGGCTATCAGAAGTTCTGGTTGCAACGCAACATTGAAACACAATATCATACATTGCTGAAAAATACCTTATCGCTTTTCCATCATTATACCCAGTTGAAAAAAGCTTCAGTGTGGTAACAAACATTTTGCCGAAACAAAGAAACAGTTTGAAAATCAACGTACGTGGAGATTTAAGGCTGCAACTCACCAATATTGAGCCGGATGTAGCTAGATTGGTATATACTCGTAGTAACCAGGTTCATCCATCACACTGAATGTTTTATTTTCTCTTTGCGAATTAATACTTTTTTAAATATAACTTCCTGCCTACTTAAGATTCTTTACGTACTTAATTTGTAATAATCATCATAAATTAAACTTGATATTTACTGAATTGTATGTCTTTTTATTTTGTTAAATTTTGATGAGAAAATGAAGTCAACTTTACTCACTTAACCAAGTGCAAAGTTTTCCAATTAGTACCTTAGTACCTAGGTATTTTGTATCAACAGGAAAAAACTAAAGATAGGCCCCCTTATTCATAATAGTCTGCTAACTTAAAGCATTGCTAATTCTCACTCTGTCTTCTTCTATTGACCTAAGTCAGAATGAAAAATACCATTCTGTAGCAGCTGTTTTAAGTTAGCGGACCATTATGAAAAAGGGGGTTGATCTTAAAAGTAGGTAATTTGGCCATGGAGGTCTGAGTTAACAGTTCATTTTGGAAAAGGGGTCACTTGTCCAAAATACACTCCTGGAAATTGAAATAAGAACACCGTGAATTCATTGTCCCAGGAAGGGGAAACTTTATTGACACATTCCTGGGGTCAGATACATCACATGATCACACTGACAGAACCACAGGCACATAGACACAGGCAACAGAGCATGCACAATGTCGGCACTAGTACAGTGTATATCCACCTTTCGCAGCAATGCAGGCTGCTATTCTCCCATGGAGACGATCGTAGAGATGCTGGATGTAGTCCTGTGGAACGGCTTGCCATGCCATTTCCACCTGGCGCCTCAGTTGGACCAGCGTTCGTGCTGGACGTGCAGACCGCGTGAGACGACGCTTCATCCAGTTCCAAACATGCTCAATGGGGGACAGATCCGGAGATCTTGCTGGCCAGGGTAGTTGACTTACACCTTCTAGAGCACGTTGGGTGGCACGGGATACATGCGGACGTGCATTGTCCTGTTGGAACAGCAAGTTCCCTTGCCGGTCTAGGAATGGTAGAACGATGGGTTCGATGACGGTTTGGATGTACCGTGCACTATTCAGTGTCCCCTCGACGATCACCAGCGGTGTACGGCCAGTGTAGGAGATCGCTCCCCACACCATGATGCCGGGTGTTGGCCCTGTGTGCCTCGGTCGTATGCAGTCCTGATTGTGGCGCTCACCTGCACGGCGCCAAACACGCATACGACCTTCATTGGCACCAAGGCAGAAGCGACTCTCATCGCTGAAGACGACACGTCTCCATTCGTCCCTCCATTCACGCCTGTCGCGACACCACTGGAGGCGGGCTGCACGATGTTGGGGCGTGAGCGGAAGACGGCCTAACGGTGTGCGGGACCGTAGCCCAGCTTCATGGAGACGGTTGCGAATGGTCGTCGCCGATACCCCAGGAGCAACAGTGTCCCTAATTTGCTGGGAAGTGGCGGTGCGGTCCCCTACGGCACTGCGTAGGATCCTACGGTCTTGGCGTGCATCCGTGCGTCGCTGCGGTCCGGTCCCAGGTCGACGGGCACGTGCACCTTCCGCCGACCACTGGCGACAACATCGATGTACTGTGGAGACCTCACGCCCCACGTGTTGAGCAATTCGGCGGTACGTCCACCCGGCCTCCCGCATGCCCACTATACGCCCTCGCTCAAAGTCCGTCAACTGCACATAGGGTTCACGTCCACGCTGTCGCGGCATGCTACCAGTGTTAAAGACTGCGATGGAGCTCCGTATGCCACGGCAAACTGGCTGACACTGACGGCGGCGGTGCACAAATGCTGCGCAGCTAGCGCCATTCGACGGCCAACACCGCGGTTCCTGGTGTGTCCGCTGTGCCGTGCGTGTGATCATTGCTTGTACAGCCCTCTCGCAGTGTCCGGAGCAAGTATGGTGGGTCTGACACACCGGTGTCAATGTGTTCTTTTTTCCATTTCCAGGAGTGTAGTTTGGGGATCCCTGGTGTAGAGGATGGGTTAAAGCTGACTGCCATTCAGTTGGTATCACCACAGTTCTCCAGATCTCCTCAGAAAGTTGCATATTTTATTATTGCTCTCAGCTGAGACGCTACAGTGTGCTGCTGCAAGCGAGAAGAGAAACAAAAACAAAGAATTAAAATAAAGCTGCCTTCTTTTGGACGCAATTATGTCACAGGTTCGCCCAGCGACCCTGAGGACCACATCTATGCAGTACCGGTGCTGCACGGCCTTGCGGCTGGCCGCTCGCCGCCGGAGGAGCTGGCCGTGGGGGAGGCGAGCGACTGCCGCCTCCACCGCCCCCAACAGCAACAGCAGCAACAGCAGCAGGGCGACGTGGCGCTGCTGGAAGCGCTCATGCAGCGCTACTCGGGCGCCTTCTCCAGCCACGGGCCCGGCTGCGTGGGGGCGGCGCGCTCGGCCGTGAAGTAATCTGCCGCCAGCGTCAGGGGTGCCGCCTGCCGCTAACAGACGCCGTCCAGTCCGGCAGACAATGGAGATTCCAGCAAGCGTCTGCGTAAGGCGGTGCTCAGCTGGAACGACGACTGCATGAGAGGCGCGGGCCGGTCCCACGGTGCCGACAATGCGGCGGAAGATGACCGGCGAGAGGACAGCTCCGCTGCTAAGCTGCAGCTGCGCTGCCATTGGGTCGCAGCTGTGTGTAATTTCAGAGAAGTGCTCGTCCATATTGAGCGCTGTACTTACTTGGAGTATTGCTATGCCACACTTATCATGACAGATTACATGGCACATCATTTGCATTAACATTATACGTCTGACGAAACCAGAGGGCCCAACTGTTATAGACAATCTTTTCAATTACTATTGAAACTATTTATTTACAACTTGTGCAGAACAAAAAAAAGTCAACGTTTTACTGCACTTCAAAATAATCACCAGAATAATGTATAGCGCGTTGCCAGCGGTGTTAAACTCATACGAAACTTTTAGCAGTGCCAGTTGTGGTGATAGGTCTATTGCCTGAAGAATCTCTGGAACAAAACTTCCTGGCAGATTAAAACTGTGTGCCGAACCGACACTCGAACTCTGGACCTTTGCCTTTCGCAGGCAAGTGCTCTATCATCTGAGTTACCCGAGCCCCGTCCTCACAGTTTCACTTCTGACAGTGCCTCGTCTCCTACCTTCCGCTGGACAGTGAAAATCTCTCTCTGGAATCTCTGAAACAGTTGTGAAACGAATGTAATGAAGCTCTTCCTTCCTCTTAGGAATCAAGCAGGCGTAACAAGGGCATAAATCCTGAGAGTATGGTGAATGCAATCGCAATTCTCAGCCCCACAGATCGAAAAAGTTATTCGCAGTTCGCACTGTACGTGCCCTGGCATTAACCTGCAAAATGATGAGCGGATTCTGCAGAAAGTGCACCCTCTTTTTTCTCACAGCTGGTAGGAGGCTCCATTCCAAAAATGGGTAGTAATACGGGGTAATGACGGTCGGCCAATAGAAACGGTATGGGTTAGGGCAACAGCTAGCAGTCTCACATGAGAAACGCAAACTTTGACATGCAGAACTTTCGATACTCATGCTGTTCTGCAACGCGCTATTACTTTGCTGTTATTTTGGGACTGGCTTTTATAATTTTCTCCATTTCTCATCTAGCGTAACGATACGGTGTAACAAAGCCTTTCCTTCGCGTTCATAGCGTTTCTGTTATGTCCGAACAGCGTCGTATGGTAGCTATTTCCGATTTACCGCCAGACAATAAATAATGCGGAACCAGTCGTGAATTGCCCGCATCTCGTGGTCGTGCGGTAGCGTTCTCGCTTCCCACGCCCGGGTTCCCGGGTTCTATTCCCGGCGGGGTCAGAGATTTTCTCTGCCTCGTGATGGCTGGGTGTTGTGTGCTGTCCTTAGGTTAGTTAGGTTTAAGTAGTTCTAAGTTCTAGGGGACTGATGACCATAGATGTTAAGTCCCATAGTGCTCAGAGCCATTTGAACCAGTCGTGAATTTTTATGGTGCACAGGTGTTCCTACGGTGTGTCCTAACTCTGTCTCCCAGGGCAGCTAACGAAAAGTACCACAATTTGCGATTCCTCTTTGGAAGCTACAATCCACTGTGCCACTGTTTTGCAACGCAACGCAAATTCCTTGCAGGATTCTTGACGGCCTAGTGGCACTTCGTGCCATGTCCGCGTGCACATACGAGTCTTATCCAACTCCTTGTTTCTTGTTTCAAAAACATTGTCGCAGCACTACATTAGACCGCCTGTTAGAAGAAGCTCTGTTCTTCTCGTATCTGCACATGAATGTGATATGGAAATGAGCGTCCATTTCTGCTGGGATAAAGTATATGTACGTATATAAGCGACATTATTTGAATCCGTTAAGTTGTGTCACTACGACAGTGTTGCCACTATTATAGTTGAACCCTCACACATGCGTGGCTCCTTTATGATGGGATCTTCAGTCTGCACTTAAATTATGTGAAAACTGGGAAGTCATATGAAACGACAGAACACAATGTCCCGATGGATGCATTTCTTTAGTGCAGAAATGAAATCTTCATTCACTCACTATAGTGCCACAAGGAACGTTAAGACAAACTGTTCTGCTGAAACAGATTTATTATTTTCTAAATAAAATCTGCCACTAACTGATATACATGTCAGACTGAATAATTTAAAGCTAGAAGCGAAACACTGGACTAATATATAGCGTCATTCGACGACAAAGGCCCTGGATCGTTTGGTAACTAAAAATCACACCGACAGAAGGTAAAAAAATGAGTGCCTTAAAATGGAAAAGCGGAACAAACAATACACAACAAAGAATGTGAGTGCTAACATAAATTAGTATATAATATTGCAATCTCGAAGTAGTAAAGCAAACGATGAGAGGCTAAATCCTCAACTGCCTGGGAAGAATTGTAAGATGTACAACACATGGCGAAACATAACAGTGCAGTATTAAGATACCGTTGAGGACTGTTTATGCGATTTCGATTCAAAGTTTACAAGCGCCCGCTTTCAATATCTGCAAAGTACAGCTATTACTCGAAGTCTAACTTGATATTTCTAGACGTTTAAAACTGTTATTCACTTCTATCCGGTAATGATATATGTTCACGAAAGTCTGTACAGCCTTCATGTCTGTAAGGCGTTACCAGCGTAGTCTGTAGTCAGTGCACAGAATCGATACGACATTTTCTCGAATGGAACTTGGAAAGAAAACTGTGGCATCGTTGTCCATCCTACCAAACGAAAATTTTAAGTTCGAATGTTGACATCAATTAGCACTTTGATATACAGGTATTCTCTAATATTATTAGCTGTTCCTTGATATAACTATAAATTGATCATGTAGTAAAAGATAAGAAAAGCTAACTGTAAAGCGGTATCAGACTATTAATCGGAAACAAAAGCATGCCAAAAACACTGCGTATATCGAATCTCTACAGGTTCATTGTCAAAAACGTTAAAATAAGGAGTTATATTCTGCTGATTAGCGTTTATTGTGGAACTTGAGAAAGAGTGACTTCGCATGAAATCCTAATTATAGTGTTTGTTTCCTATCTCAGTACTTAGTGCGTACATAGAGAGGCAGTTAAAGTGGAGTTACTTGTTTTGGACTGATGAACAGCTGACGTGCAGCCGGGGGCAACGGGAAGACTCGAAATACCCGAATATTCTGGCCAACGTTGCTCCTTGTTGTTACGGCCATCTTGAATACCATTGAATTCTTCTTAAATGAGTAGTTTGATATGAGCTCAATATCAGTAGCCTTTCGACATTTGCTCTTATGTTGTAATAATAAATCAGATAAAACTTATAAGAAATTTTCTAGTGTTTCAGATTTGTTTACTTTTATAATCGGCCACGGTACTAGAAATGTTTCACTGTTAGTGTTAACATGGAAATTCGTACAAATTCCGTGTCAGATTGAAACGCGAAACCAGGAACCGATCCTGGAATTTGTCTTTTCGTGGGAAACCCTCTTACTGATCAGTGTTCCCTTTTATAATTCATCGCTTTATACTTATATTTTACTGCACTCTAGCTTGGGGCAGGAAGCGTATGGAGGCTTATCTATAGCCTAAGTGTTGTTGTCTGAACGAAGTTTATGAAGTTTTCACTGTCCTCTATCAGTAATGAATAAGTTTTAAGCAGATACGAATTTAAATAAAGTAGTCTATAGTACGCGGCGGACTAAAATACTCATTCTGAACAACGCGGTACTTGAGTTTGTTTGCCATTATGGATCTTGTGGCGTATACATTCTACTACGTGGATGTAATACTTACACCATTAAATGTAACAGTAACGTTTTAGCTTTGGCGAAAGATGTCTCAGTCGCATTATTGGAATAACGAAGAAAGGCACTGTCAGATGACGACAGAGATTCGATACGTGGACTGTGAAGGTCTGCTTCGCTGATCGTTTTGACAAGAGCGTAAGTAGTACCCTTTGAGTAACAGTGGGGACCTTAATGCATCGACTGGATTCGACTATGCATTTGGCAGTCGCAGCTGTAACGGTTCGATCCGTTTACTTAATTTGGAACGTTGTTTTGGTTAATTTATCAAAGAAACATTAAAACTAATGCTGAATGACGGATTCAGCTACAGTTCATTAATTAAAAAATACTGTCAGAACCTGTATTCAAAAACTTTAGTGTATTTAATGGCTATATCTGTATAGCCAGTCAATTTAAAACAACTCTTTCTTTCTTTTTTGGATTTCTTATGAAGGTTAATGAAACTTGGAGTGGGTCTTTTGTGCTATGGCACCTCTTCACCAGAGATAACTGCCTCTCGATGACGTGACAGTGATGGAACGTTGGAGAGAGTCATTCGAGCAATACACCAACAGATGGTTCAGCTTTTGTCGAAAAGGACAACAAATAGTTATGTATCGACGAATTTCTCCAAACTTAGTTCTTCTATTTTTTTCCTTTGATCCCGCACGAATTTATTCAACAGAGTGGGAAAAGATAATCAAACAAAGATACTTTACGTTTTCGTAAGAGCTACAACGACGTGTTTTACAACTTCTCTAGAAAATGTCATACTAAAAAACCAAAGATTTGAGCACACTCCCATATACTTTTTCCTGTCGCTTAAGACGAGTTTTATCTTTTGAAGCAAAAAAATGACTAGTTACACCATGATTTACATTCCATATTGTACTATGTTTCTCCTCTTCTAATTCTTTCGATAGGCTGATCCATGATAACTAATGTGTACTAACTCCATTGGAAAACACTTTGTAAAATACTATGAGGACTAAACCAGTAACTGTGTTGATTGAACTCTGACTTTTTTAAGAATGAGCAGTGCATCACCACTATATTGCTGAGGGTGATGTTATATATAGTAAAACTCCAATAACTGATAAGAAATTGTGTATAAAGTTATAGGATTTTCTTATTCCAAAAACTTTTTTAATAAAACACGATTGTTTTATATCGCTCTTACCTTTGGTCGAAAGAATAAATGGACATCACGTGTAACAATATGGAACTGACACACAGTATTGTTCTGTGAAATATATAATCTGTAAATTTGTAGATTTTTACCTAAGGAAAGTAGATTGTGCATACTTGTGATTGTTATTTTACCTCAAAGAGTTAAGAAAATTAATTTGTTCCTATTTCTCTGTAAAGACCTCAAATACTGATATAATAAATATTTCTTATTATCACTTATGTATGGGTTTCACAGAGATTAATTAATTAATAAAATGTGAAACCTCGTTTTTTTAGATACTCTTTCGAATAACTAATCGTGTTGTACCTCTTTTCACTACAGGTTTCCTGGAACGGCTTGTATCTTTTAAGGAACGGTTTGTATCTTTTAAGGAAGTCTATGAAATATCTTTACCCCTGTTTAAAATTTTTAGGTACAACGCTTATAACATAAGATACAACATCTCTGCTAATGTGTATGATGTTTTTTTGATTTTTTTTTATCTTTTGCATACAGCGCCTAAAAGACATCGCTATATGCTTCCAAAGACGTTTAAGCACTCCATATTACAATACATACAATATTACAATCCACGTTACAAAGCATATTTGGAACCAGTATGTCTCCTCATCACACTCTTCGTTCCCTAGACGACTCCTCCACACAGGAGAAAAAGTTTTATATTTTCCAACGTTACGTACAAGCAAATCTCGGTAAGCAGACTTTCAAAAGAAAAGACCACATACCCTATCTTTGGTCCAAGATTGTTCCTCAATGAAAAGTAATTGCAGTCACCTTATTTGTCCTTTTCAATCGGAGCCCGTTCTATTCGGCTATGGGTTGTCAGTTACCGATATAGAAGTCAGCAAATGTAGTGCTCCATCCGCCATGATTCTGAAAGTACATTTCTTACGTCTTTGTCAGCGTATACTGTCATCGAGTTGCTGGAACAAGGATTCAGATGAAAGTTACATTAACAAAAACTTTGGTCTCAGATTATCCACCTACACACCCAATTCAGAGTCCTTAATGATAAACACTGAGCTGAGAAACTGTAAGTGACTTAAGCGCAAAAGCAGTGTCTTAATTGTTTACGGTGAAGACAGTTACTGAGACAAGTCTTACCGTCTCACCCTCTTCGTAGACCGTCAACTTAGTGGTCCCTACCTGGTGCATGGATGAGGGCTTGTGTAGACCCTAGGTAAGTTTTTGAGTTTACAGTTCTTGACATGTCTTTTTTTCACGTAAGGGGCGCTCAAAAAGTTTCCGTTTGAGAGCGTTGCTGCAGCAAAATGCAACGTCGAGCAACTCTGATTCGGGTACACAACCATCTACATGTAGTCAAGGGATTAGCGTGGCATTCGTGTCTTTCAGACTTCCGTGCGGTAAATGTGGAAATGAGAACTATGGCGCAGATATTACACTACTGGCTATTAAAACTGATACACCACGAAGATGACGTGCTACAAATGCGAAATTTAACCGACAGGAAGAAGATGCTATGATATGCAAATGAGTAGCTTTTCAGAGCATTCACACAAGATTGCCGCCGGTGGCGACACCCACGACGTGTTGACATGAGGAAAGTTTCCAACCGATTTCTCATACACGATCAGCAGTTGACCGGCGTTGCCTGGTGAAACGTTGTTGTGATGCCTCGTGTAAGGAGGAGAAATGCGTACTATCTTATCGTATCGCGACATAGCTGCTCGCGTTGGTCGAGATCCAATGACTGTTAGCAGAATATGGAATCGGTGGCATCAGCAGGGTAAAACGGAACGCCGTGCTGGATCCCAACGGCGTCGTATCACTAGCAGTCGAGACGACAGGCATCTTATCCGCATGGCTGTAACGGATCGTGCAGCCACGTTTCGAACCCTGAGTCAACAGATGGGGACGTATGCACGAACATTTCGACGACGTTTGCAGCAGCATGGACTATCAGCTCGGAGACCATGGCTGTGGTTACCGTTGACGCTGCATCACGGACAGGAGCGCCTGTGATGGTTTACTCAACGACGAACCTGGGTGCACGAATGGCAAAACGTCACTTTTTCAGATGAATACAGGTTCTGTTTACAGCAGCATGATGGTCGCATCCGTGTTTGGTGACATCGCGGTGAACGCACATTGGAAGCGTGTGTTCTTCATCGCCATACTGGCGTATCACCCAGCGTGATGGTATGGGGTGCCGTTGGTTAAACGTCTCCGTCACCTCTTGTTCGCATTGAATTCACTTTCAACAGTGGACGTTACATTTCAGATGTGTTACGACCCCTGGCTCTACCCGTCATTCTATCGCTGCGAAGCCCTACATTTCAGCAGGATAATGCATGACCGCAAGTTCCAGGTCCCGTACGGGCCTTTCTAGATACAGAAAATGTTAGACTGCTGCCCTGGCCAGCACATTTTCCAGATCTCTCACCATTTGAAAACGTCTGGTCAATGGTGGCCGAGCAGCTGGCTCGTCACAATACGCCAGTCACTACTCTTGATGATCTGTGGTATTGTGTTGAAGCTGCATGGGCAGCTGTACCTGTACACGCCATCAAAGCTCTGTTTGACTCAATGCCCAGGCGTATGAAGGCCGTTATTACGGCCAGAGGTGGTTGTTGTGGGTACTGATTCCTCAGTATCTATGCACCCAAATTGCATGAAAATGTAAGCACATGTCAGTTCTAGTACAATATATTTGTCCAATGAATACCCGTTATCAACTGCATTTCTTCTTGGTGTAGCAATTTTAATGGCCAGTAGTGCACCAAATGCGTCCAAACAGGACTAACATGCTGATATTATTTTCTTGGCTGCCGAAAGAGGAATACGGTTGTGGAATGGTGCGCGAAGGGGTACTGACGCTTCATTATAACGCACTTCTCCATATAGCAAAGTCCCGCCAACTCAAGTGGGACACACTCGAGCTCCCAATCGTCCTCTCCTCATACGATAATCTCGCCTTCAGTCCCTTAAAAAAGACCTTCCAGTCGGATGAGCATGTGCAGCAGCAAGTTACTGACTTCTTGACATAGCGGGATACAGTGTTTTATCGAACGGGTATCTACAACCCGGTTCGTCGGTGGGATGGTTATCTCATTGGCATACACATTCTGAACTGCACTACCTTCGAACGGAAATTTTTGATAGCCCCTTATAATTTAATAATATGACTATAAGCCGCTCTTAGTGGAGGCAGTCTTCTACGAAGCAAGCTAGCATTCAGCTAACCGTGGATACCGGAAGATACTGAAAAAGACACCAGTGGAGGAGTCAAATACGTCGATCGTATAGCAGAAATATGACACGGTCTATTAATCCAGAAGATCTTTAACTTCAAGCAATATAAAATTCTTAAAAACTGTTATGTGGTAATAGAAAGGTATGGGTCGTACCTCGGACACAGGGCGGCTATGTACTTCAGAGAGGATTACCTAATAAACGAACTATGCTGTATCTTTCCCTCCAGCTGTACTCGTACACCTGGTAGCTCCAGAAAATAGTCCATAACATTAAATTTGCCTTCAAATAGCACTCTTGATCCTTTCAACATTCGGTAATTTTACCATATTGAGCAAAGAAATTCGGTCAGTAAATGGATACATGAACAGTCTCCCTTTTGCCTGCTACAATAGTTACCTCCACCAGGAAATTAAGATTACTTCTCGCATTTTACTAACATAATTAAAAGCTTATCATCCTCAAATGCTGATCAAAATTGTGGTTGTTAAATTAGGGAATCATGAGGCAGCCACACTGTGTTTGGCTTATGAGACAACCACACTGTGTTTGGCTTATGAGACAAATGTGTTAAAATGTGTGTGAAATCTTATGGGACTTAACTGCTAAGGTCATCAGTCCCAAAGCTTACACACTAATTAACCTAAATTATCCTAAGGACAAACACACACACCCATGCCCGAGGTAGGACTCGAACCTCCGCCGGGACCAGCCTCACAGTTCACGACTGCAGCGCCTTAAACCGCCCGGCTAATCCAGCGCGGCCTTATGAGACAACCACACTGTTTCTGGATC
Source organism: Schistocerca nitens (assembly GCF_023898315.1). Lineage (NCBI taxonomy): Eukaryota > Metazoa > Arthropoda > Insecta > Orthoptera > Acrididae > Schistocerca > Schistocerca nitens. The sequence continues at coordinate 275,930,943 of NC_064618.1, read as the reverse complement.
GTCTATTAGAAATTATAGGAGGTGTTTCTCCACGTTAACACTACATGAAAAGATTGTTTTGTAGGGGTTACCTGCGGAATTGAACTGTTGCACGTCATGTGTCACTGATTGCATATCAGCCGCTTCAATTTATTGATATTGACACTACCGTAAGTAAAACAAATTACCATAACAAGGATTGGATGGGAGACCAGAAATTCTTATGGACCCCGAGTCACTCAACATCTAAGACAGATTTTTTTGCGGCACAAAGCAATTTATTATACGAGTCCCATGTTTCGATTGCATGCTGGAATCCACTGCTGTTGATATATGGCAACGTGAAAGGACGAGACTTCCTCTAATAAGATTTTCAGAAAGTTTGAAACGTTTGATTTCCCAGTTTACTTGGTTGGTTGGTTGACTTGTGAGGGGGGGGGGGGGGGAAGGGAATCAAACAGCTAGCCAACGGGAAGGATGGGGAAGGAAAACGGCCGTGACTTTTCAAATGAACCATCCCGGCATTTGCGTGAAGCGATTTAGGGAAATCACGGAAAACCTAAATTAGGATGAACCGTCGTCCTCCCGAACGCGAGTCCAGTGTGCTAATCACTGCGGCACCTCCCGCGGTCCCAAATTTACTTGTGGTAGAGTATTTGAGAGGACATAGTTTCCCAATTATAGGAGCTGTGTCCTATACGAAGGCAGGAATACACTGCTTCATACACTCAGTATGGACACTCATAGTTCGCTGAGTTTCTAGCGGGGGAAACGCTCTGTAGGCGTTGTATCAAAGCATTTCGACGGCAATATGACAGAATAAGATCCACTTGACAATGGTGAACATGGATTCGGACCGAAGCTCGCGTGGATGTGTAACTGCTTGCGGATGAAAGCCTGAAAATATTTTATTCTGTTAGCATTTCCTCATTTTGGCCATGTCATGACCAACAGAAAATTATATCTGAATGTACTATGAGGTTAGAAACTTCATTGTGTACATCTGAGAACAAACATTGAAAGATCTACATTCTCGAATCATACCCTTCTCTCCATTGTTTGTGGACTTTTCATAATGACCTCTTAGTATTTCATTTCTGTTGCTTTTGTGGAGCTGTTATCAGCTGTATCAGCGTTATTTTTTAAACATTCATTGAGACTATGAAATCATAAATATGACTTCTTCTTTGGTTGTCTACAAAAAATCGTATAATATGTCTCTCTATTTATATAGTATTACGATAATTATATAATACTTACAATTTTGTTATGATTTCAGCTTAAGATCATTACAAGATCATTTCCTCTTCTGCTACTGCTTGCATGACAGCGACTGATCATGTGAGATTGGTAAACTTAAGTCTCCAAGTCCCATGCGATTTTCCAATAAGCTCCATATTTCCATATCTCAACACATCTCTAGTCTGTACACAAAATCACATAAACAATACTACCCAAATGGTTACTTGCAGTAAGATGAATAAACATTATGAACTAGTGATACTTCTAACTGCTTACAGCAACAAGAAATGGAGCAGCAAGAACTCGAAGACCAAGTTCAAATGATTCAAATGGCTCTGAGCACTATGGGACTTAACATCTGAGGTCATCAGTCTCCTAGAACTTAGAACTACTTAAACCTAACTAACCTAAGGAAAGAACACACATCTATGCCCGAGGCAGGATTCGAACCTGCGACTGTAGCAGTCGCGCGGTTCCAAACTGAAGCGCCTAGAACCCCTCGGCCACACTGGGCGGGGAAGCCCAAGTAACAGACTATAAGTACCTACCAACTGAGTCTGGTTCTACGGACCACGAATACATATTTTTAGATATTTTGGCAAAACAGACGAAAGAAGAATAACATATCTGGAGCTCACTCGAAAGAGTGATTACCAGTTCATCGTCTGACCATATAAATTTAGGTATTCTTTCTTTTTTCCATCAATCTTTCTTGTTCTGTCTTCGGTCAATCCGAACTCTTGCGCCTCTACCAGTAACATCGTCGTCGGTGGGACATTAAACACGATTATGTATTTACTTCCGAGTCTAGAAGAGTAAAAAGTAAAAAGGCTATCGTCAGTGTTTGACCAAGAAAAATGGAAATACAGACCGACTCAGGTTTTCCGTTTTTCGTTTCTACAATCACGGTAAACAAAACTAACGTAAAAATGACGTTATGTAGCGCCGTAAGCTGCCACTTGATTTCTTTCTGCAATTTATATTTGAAAACTGACGTAGAGCTAAAGCATACAAGTTATCATTAAAATGGTGACGGTGTTGGTTGGTTGGTTGATTTGCGGGAGGGGACCAAACAGCAAGGTCATCTGTCCTGTCGGATTAGGAAACCATGGGGAAGAAAGTCGGCCGTGCCCTTTGAGAGGAGCCATCCCGGCATTTCCCTTAAGCGACTTAAGGAAATCACAGAAAACATAAATCAGTATGGACGGACGCGGGTTTGAACCGTCGTCCTACCGAATGTGAGTCCAGCGCTGAAGAGTTTATTTCTGGCAACACTCTTGCACTAGTAGATTTTTCAAGGGAAACTTAGGGAGACAGCATCAAGTTGACGAAATCGATAACAACTTATAGACGAAATAAAAATATTTTAGTGACGTTCAGCCAGGTAATCTTATAGAAAACGTCAGGCAATGGTGACTTCTCTCACTGATTATAATGTAACAACTCCATGGATGAAGTCTTGTACAGGTTGCAGTCAGATCTAAAGCACCATGTCTTAGATCTGAGTATGGAGTTCAGATACAGTCTGCGAATTAACTACGAAAATAATGATTGCAGAGTAAATAGGACGAAATGCCAATCTGAGAAAACTGTTGTGAAAAAGTTCCGGAACATACATACTTAGAAATACATAATGCACAGAAAATAATTTCGCTCTGCCATTAACAAAAAATTCAAATGGCTCCGAGCACTATGGGACTCAACATCTTAGGTCATAAGTCCCCTAGAACTCAGAACTACGTAAACCTAACTAACCTAAGGACATCACACACACCCATGCCCGAGGCAGGATTCGAACCTGCGACCGTAGCAGTCCCGCGGTTCCGGACTGCAGCGCCAGAACCGCTAGACCACCGCGGCCGGCTGCCATTAACAGATCTGGAAGCTGAGGAATATAGGTTGTCTCTTTTTTTTATATGACCTTGGGCTAACGATCAGCAACTCAAGATGTGTTATTTAATGAAAGATAAGCACATTTCTCAGTATAGTCACGTCAAAGAGGTAGCAAAATGAAGCAGTGGAATTCTACTGACAGTGTCAGGCTGGCTTGCTACCCTAACTGTAACTTCCTCCCGCTATCTCTAGATAAGTAATAGCTTACCTGCGAGATCTTCCTTTCTCCTTGACCGTGGCAGCAATATGAAACGTGACCTACAGCAGGTGTTTCAGTTCGAAAGCGTTGGCCGGATTAGGAACAAGGAGAAGGCCACAAGAAACACAGAGGTAGACAGTCAATTAATTTCTGTATATATTGAACTATAAACAAAAATGAAGTGTGAGGCAGCTCTCAGATAGTGCAACAGCACCAATCCACAATGCCTCATTGCCCGTGCTACGAGTGACTGCCCGTCCAGAAGCGGATTACGAATTCTGCTTATGGCCTTACAAACCTCGAGACACAGTCTGGGATGTTCATATGTTCATTCTCTGGGTGCAGATCTTTTTATTTGACGCTAGTTCGGAGACCTGGGTGTCGATGACAGTGAAATATTGACGGAACGCATTCACCCAGTCCAAAGTGGAGAAAAACCAAGGGATTATGAATTTATGAAGAAAGAATACGAAATATGAATAAAGAGTTCAGACGTATGGAGCTATAAACGATAAAAATGTGGGGTCGACAGCTGTGAGAGAGAGAAGGGAGACATTGACTATGAGCATGAATAATATTCGAACGCAAAGAGCAGCATGCGAGGAAACACTTACCAATCGGCGTGTGGTGTGCAGTAGGTTGACAGAACAGACATCTTGCGCGCGTAGTTTTGGCTGTGTTCATTCCCTCGCGATGAGACCTAATTCCAACCGTTACTACTATACGTGAATCTGGCTATAATGCGAACGAGATCAAAGATTGTTATGATGGGGTTAGACTTCCGTACCAGTTTCCACGAACGATCCAAAACCAAACAGCATCGCCGAGGTCCTTCGTCAGAGTGGACTGGGGAGCGTGTCCCCATTTAGTGTTATTTGAGTAGGCGGTGTGCCTCTACCAGTAAAACATAGCCCACACAGCCAGTCTTACAGGTGAGGCTGCGCTAACCACCTATTGAATTTTGTGCACTTCCCGGATCTTAGTTCGTCCTTTCCAAAGTTGCACCACTCGAGCTCACAGAAAATAAATGTCTTCCTCAGTGCCATCGTGGCCACGAAGACACTCCGAAGAACAGAGCTCTTTTTACTTCAAGATTCCAGGCTGCCTTGGGATTGTTTTTAATAATGTGCTTGGGGGGGGGGGGGGTATCAAAATTATTTGACCTTATCATCCGAGAGGCCTTTATTCTTCAGTAAAACTTTTCCAGGACCAGGATCCCGGGCAAAATTGATGCTGGGGGAAATTTGTATTTTAATTTTTCCAACTTATTTAACATGCACGAAATCGTCTCATGAAGCATAATATTCCCTTTTGTATGAATCTCTGATTGGATTTTATATCAACTGTGTAATTCGATACTCTTTCTTTTTAAGTGCTGTACGAAATATTTGCTATGTCCTCTCCACACATGTGAGGCACATCTAAGAAAATCTAAGAATTTTAAGGTCTTTGAAGTAATAAGAGAAACATTATTACAATTGAGACATTGAGATCAAAAGGGGAGCATGTCATACAAAAGTGGTTTTGAGATATATTGTTAAACCTGTATAATAGTGTTATTCCCAAGCCTTACACCTTGTACCACATAGAGTGAAGGCAAATAATAAAAATACCTGATAAATCCCCTTTTTTATTCAAACAACATTCATTTTATCATTAATATCGTGTAACTACAAAAAAAGTATATTTTCAAGCGAAATATTCTTTGTAATAATTTAAAAATGTTTATACATATTCCTATTATTTGTGCCATTCATAATTGAACATTACATATCAAAATACACAATAGAATGCAATTCAATATCCTTTTTAGTGCCAGACTTATAACATGGGATAGTTAATTGCAAGTCTTTTACTTATTAAACAATCCCGTTTATTTTGTCAGACACACGTTAATGAACTTGTCACTCTTGATAACTGTCCAAAGCTTCAGTTCCAGTTTCATTCCTCTCCACCAGTAACTTTACTAACAGAACATTTCTCTAGCAATTTACCAAAATACTCACGAAACTGCAGAAGAGATAACGTCAATCATGTGTTAAACATCTTGTTCTTTTTCATGTTTCAGAGGAATCACGTCCATATATGCTGTCGACACATTACGAAAATGAGGAACTGTCCTAGTTTTAACCAGAGGACATTCATATTTGACCATTCCACAGCTACTGGGTGAAACAGAGATGCATTTTGACTGAACAGTGGCCTCAAATATTTTTTATTATGTAACGGCCCAATTTATAAACAAATGTTTCTTAACAGATAGCTACTACTTGAGTCCGCCAGAAAAATGTATGGACTGTTTGTCAGGCTCTATCGAGATATCGATATTGTCGTTCAATTTGAGTTACGAGTGTGCTGTAGTATGGTCTTTGGCTCAACAGATATTAGTACTTTCATCTCGGTATTGAGCAAACAAGATGGCTGGAGCACTCTTGACATTCGAGCAACAAAAATGTATTGAGAAGTGGTCTTTTAAGCTTTATAATGCCGTTGAAGTGTAGCGTCAGTGGAGGCGGGAGTTTGCAATAGAACCGCCAACCCGCCTAACAATTAAACGCATCACTGAGAAGTTTCAATTGCATGAGGCGATTTGTGATATTCTCAAAGTAAGATCAGGAAGACAGCGTACGGCTAGAAGTCCTGCTTAGTAGGCTCTCGTGTTGGAAACGTTTGTTAATCCTCCACAGAAGTCTGCTACGCAATGTGCACGTGAAGTGGGGGTTCTCAGTGCAAGTGCACGAAGAATTCTGAAACAGTAAAGTGGAAAGTTTACATTTCTCGATTACTGCACGCGGTTAACGATGACGATCCTGAACCCCGAATGCAGTTTTGAGAATGGTATCAGCAAATGATAGCTGATGACGAACAATTTGTGACGAAGGTAGTGTGGAGTAACGAGGCACAATTTAAACTTAATGGAACCGTGAATTGGCATAACATAGTGTACTGGGCACCGAAAAATCCACAAATTTATGCGGATAAAGCAATCAATCTACCAGGGGTTCATGCTTGGTGTGGACTATCATCTGGGGTCTTAGTAGGACCCTTTTTCTTTGATGCTACAGTTACTGGAGAAGTGTACCTAGAAATGTGCCAGGTATACGTGCGCTTTATGGAGCTGATCAAGAGGTCTTCTATCAACAGGACGGGGCGCCACCACAATACCACCTAGCTTTCCTGGATGACAATTTTCCGGGGCATTGGACTGGACGAAGAGGGCCCATTGAGCTCTCTCCACGGTCGCTAGATCTAACACCTATCGACTTTTACTTGTGGGGAACTATGAAAGATGACGTCTATCGACGTAAGCCACGCGCGCTGGAGGAACTTCGCCAGGAGCTTACAGCGACATGTGCAGCGGTCTCCACTGTAACATTGACTGACGTAGTTGCGGCGACATATCGTCATTCTGTTACGTGTATAGCCGCCATCGGTGAACATTTTGAACATTTCAAGTAACCATGTGCTAAACTGAAGGTTGTGCAAGATGTGTGATCAATTATTAAATGTAAAATAAAACGCAAGTAATACTTTTCGTTCCTTAAAGTGTGTATACATCTTTCTGGTGGATTCTGTATTATGTACAGAGGATACAAACAATGAAAATTGTATGAGAATTTACCTGCAATCTGGACTGTTTCTGTCCGCAGCTCGTAGTCGTGCGGTAGCGTTCTTGCTTCCCGCGCCCGGGTTCGAGGGTTCGATTCCCGGTGTGGTCAGGAATTTTCTCTGCCTCGTGATGACTGGGTGTTGTGTGATGTCCTTAGGTTAGTTATTTTAAGGAGTTCTAAGTTCTAGGGGACTGATGACCATAGATGTGAAGTCCCATAGTGCTCCGAGCCATTTGAACCATTTTTTGCACTGTTTCCTTTTTAGGAACAATGTTTCCTTTCCAGCTGACATGCTGCAAACCCATGACTTTGTTCCAGTTAATCACATTTCTCCTCCACAACTCAGAGCGTCATTTCTTCCTTCTAAATTCACGTAAATCGTCTTTGGACAAGTCTGGAGGTTCTATCAACGACGCCATTCTGAAATCTCACAGTTGTTTACTTCATCCAGCTACAGTTCTGCCATCACGCTTCATGTTATTTCGTGAAATACAGGGACTTGTCTCTGTGACAAGTTCTCTTTCTGCACGAAACGAAATTTCGACAGTGGTTAAGACGGGGAAAAATTTCCTTAACAAATACCATTTTGGAAGCAACAGACGCAGAATCATGAGAAAATAACTGCAGTAATAACTCATGTACCCCAAAACCGATGAAAAGTCCCGGTTTTTTATCTCAGCGCCTCAATTATATAAAGTAATTGTAGTATCTCAGTGTGGATAATCAGGACTAGGGAGTTAGCGGGAGAATTGTTGGACGCATGTGTAGCGCATTATTTCATGTGTGAGCGTGATATTGAGGGAAAAAAATAGAAATGTAAAGAGCCTGAGAGATGGAATAATGAAGCGCAGAAATAACTGCCTAAATTTTGCATGATGAATCCAGTACAGGCCAGTAATACAGCCAACAAGCCCCCCTATGGAAACAAGTGAACCAATAAGAAGTCGGAACGTGACAGAAGGCCAACATCTAGATCTGAGTTAAGTAACGATGCACAAAATAAATTCTCATTTCAAATTCACAAGGCGGGGACAGCACAACAGAGTCAACAAACTATTGTGTCTTTATGAGGCCGCAACACTAATTTCAAACGGAGAGGCGGACACTGAAGGAATTAATAAGACAGAATGTAAAGTAATGAGCAAATTTTTACGCCAGAACACAAAATTCTAGAAGGCCGTTAAAGTAATGGTGAACAAAATCTGCACCTCGTACAAAACTGAGACACTAAAACACAGCCATCAAACAAGAGCTTATAAGGAACCGAAATAAAAAGTTTAACCACAAAGAGACATTGAAGGAATCCAATAAGAACGTTAGGAAATCATAATAATTTCCGGTCCAAATTATACTGAATACCAGAATCAGTGAGAATAAAATGGTGAGAAGAACCGTCACATGTTATCGAACTTGTCGTTTTTTTTTTTCGACCTTGTCTCCTCAGCTCCTCAGGCAACTCCTTTGAGACTATTGGGCCATGCTTACACATATACCCATGTTTCGTTACCTTTTATAAAAATCTTTAGAAGTTCTGGATCGTTGTCGACATCATTCAGCAGTTCCTGGACGATGTCTACGCAACGTCGTTTTTGGTCGAAACTCAACTATTTCGGAATAAACTTTGCTGCTACACGTTTCATGCGCAAAACATCAGAAATAACTGCTTGGCGTGCGCCGCAGGATATGCTGATATCATGAGCAACCTCTCTGATGGTGCAGTGGCGATTTTCCAGAACGCTCTTCTTTACTTACATCACATTGTCGTCAGTAAGTGATGTGCTAGGGCGTCAAGGCCGCTCGTCATCTTCAATGCATTTCGGCCCTCTTTGAAACGTTTACACCACTCGTAAAATCTTGTGTTATTCATACTAGACCGGCCGAAAGCTACAGTCAACATTTCTAATACCGTGCTGCAATTCATTCCATTTCTCAAGCAAAATAAAATGCAAATTATTTGATCAATCTTTTTCGGAAGTGAAAATTCGACCAGTTCTCGAAATACGTATAACCTTTCCGACTGTTAACAATAAAATAAATATTCAAAACAGCTGAAAATAAAAACATACATCAGGAACATGTCTACTGTAATTTTTCCTCCTATCTATGTAATTATGTAGTTATGTAGTTCTCAATTCGTCCGAGCAATCAATCATTCATAATAGGAAACACAGTCATAACTCAGTCACTCAAAATGATTCAGAAATTTTACTTGTTAGAATGAAATCAGGCGATGATTCTTCTTCTCTGCAGGCTCGTGCTTTGCGGCAGTCTGCTAATCTGTACAAATAAAATGCCTCGTATTTTTGGGAGCGTTGTATAAACAGTTGGGAAACCTCAGATCAAGCTGATATTTGGCTTTGATGAAGTTTAAGCTTCCGAAGAATTAATGGAGCTCTTGGATTATTAAATGCAGGTCCGTATCCAGTCTTTCGGAAGTTCCCTTCTGATTAACAACTACGCAATATATCGATGAATGTCATTAATTCTCAAATGTCAAATAATGTAAGTTGTTACCCATCTTTTGTATGAAGGAGCAATATCTATATATTTCCCTTTTAATCGTACAATTTCGTATCAGTTATCTTTTGTCATAAATCTCAATATTCAGTTTACAATTCTTCAAACAATGCTCAGGCTAATCGGCACGAAGACAACCTCGGAAGTTTTTTTCTAACAACCACCAGAGAGAGTACTACAAAGAATAATTATGCGCTCATGGCATAGCTATTGTATGAAATTACTTTGCGCATGGATTCTGCGGGTATGAAGATAGAAAATTAGTAAACGTCATTCATGGGTAGAATTGTATCAGAATAATTCATCGAATATAAAGAGATATTACACTACAAAGAAGGTAAAGAATATTTTGAAAATTGGACGTATGAAGCCTGTGAAATAATTAATAAAACCGTTACTTTTTGATCACACGTCATATGTGCACAAATAAGAGATAAAGAAAACTGAAGATATAAGAAGACATTTTCGTTGCAGGGGGACCCAAACGTCAATAAAAGTATCGCTAACAGTCGGAGATGTCCTGTGTTTCCTCTGTGTTCATTAAGGTGAAACGTCCTCTTAGAAAAATTATTGAATTACTGTGCCGATAAACCTCTTACATTATTTGATTTTCAAACAGCTGAGCAGAACTGAACGTACTCAGACATTTCGCTCTTTACTTATTCTGATCAACACTAAACTGAACACAATATTTTTAGCGCAACGCAATGTGACTTTCAAAAATCCCTACAAAAGAATGGCCCTGACTAACATTAACCTATACCTTTCACAAATCACTTACCTCACAAAAATCTTCGTTACTCGAACTACTGCAATACAGCGAGCGCCACTACTGCCAGCTAAATAAAAGATTCAAACTAAGTGGTGGTTTATGGACTTGCGATATTGTCTGCAAGACTCTTCGATGGTGATTGTGCACCTGCACAGTCGCAACAGATGGCTGCTGGCCGTCTCTACAAGGACTACAGTGGGTCTGCACCTTTGATGGCCCACCAATAGCATAATTTCTACAAGGACTGCAGTGGGTCTGCACCTCTGATGGCCCACCACTATCGTAATCTCTACCAGGACTACAGTGGGTCTGCTCTGTGACGACCCACCTACCAATATTCTTCAAAACTTCGACTGACTCTGCGGTGGGTTTGCTCTGTTGTGGCCCATTACCTGTCTGCATGTCAAGAGTCAGCACTGTCTTTCCGTTGGAAGAACAACACTACTTCTTCAAGACTGCATGGAAATCCACTACTTCCGTGTGGATTTTCTTTTAGTGCTCAGACTTTGTACATAAAATTGCAATTTTACTGTGATGAATGATCAGGACTGTCTTTATGGACTGTGAGAAAATTTTAGCTTTTGACCAACATTGTATCAATAAGTGTGTGCATTTGATACATTTGTCAAATCTGTATTGGCCATGGCCCAAAACTATTTGTAAATTTTTTTGTGGGAAGCATGGGGGCTATGTAAGTAGGCTGTATAGATTTTTATGTTGGTAACGCCACATAGCGCTCTGTATGAAAATCACTGGCTGTGCTGTGTGCAGTCTGTGGCTGGGTGGCATTGTTGGAATTTGCTATTGTAGTGTTGGGCAGTTGTCTGTTAACAGCGCGTAGCGTTGCGCAGTTGGAGGTGAGCCGCCAGCAGTGTTGGATGTGCGGAGAGAGATGGCGGACTTTTGAGAGGGGATGATCTGGACGTGTGTCCATAAGAGACAGTAAATTTGTAAGACTGGATGTCATGAACTGCTATATATTATGACCTTTCGACACTATTAAGGTAAATACATTGTTTGTTCTCTATCAAAATCTTTCATTTGCTAACTACGCCTATCAGTAGTTAGTGCCTTCAGTAGTTTGAATCTTTTATTTAGGTGGCAGTAGTGGCGCTCGCTACATTGCAGTAGTTCGAGTAACAAAGATTTTTGTGAGGTAAGTGATTTGTGGAAGGTATAGGTTAATGTTAGTCAGGGCCATTCTTTTGTAGGGATTTTTGAAAGTCACATTGCGTTGCGCTAAAAATATTGTTTGTCAGTTTAGTGTTGATCAGAATAAGTAAAGAGCGAAATGTCTGAGTATGTTCAGTTCTGCTCAGCCGGCTGATGTGGCCGAGCGGTTCTAGGCGCTACAGTCTGGAACCGCGCGACCGCTACGGTCGCAGGTTCGAATCGTGCCTCGGGCATGGATGTGTGTGATGTCCTTAGGTTAGTTAGGTTTAAGTAGTTCTAAGTTCTAGGGGACTGATGACCTCAGAAGTTAAGTCCCATAGTGCTCAGAGCCATTTTTCTGCTCAGCTGTTTGAAAATGAAATAATGTAAGAGGTTTATCAGCACAGTAACTCAATAATTTTTCTAAGGGGACTTTTCAAAGGGAGTGGAAGAATGCAGTTTGGTCCTGATTTTCCGGTTTTGAAATGGGAAAGTTAATTCTGTTGCGTGATCTATAATCTCTAGCGGAACCGGAGGCGCGAAAGAAAGACTGCAGAATCGTCCAATTTTCTCTTCGATTTCTGGTCACGTGACGATTACATCTTCCGCTATTTTTTCCCCCGCTGCTGATATCTGCGCACATATTTCACTCGTCCGGGATACGGCTGGAGTGCAGTGCACTCTCCACACCCACAGTCCTTATTCATCCGCAGCCGTGAAAGCGAACGTCGTTATCGACACAGCCTCCTTCCCACGGTTAATTTTTTCCTTCAGCGATTCTCGCACCACCTTTTCTCCTCTGGACTGCAAAAAGTAAACAGTAGTAATGAAAGGCGACTTCATAAAAACCGCTCTCTCGCTTTTAACTGAATTGCACTAGGCCGCGGGGACAATGGGCTCTATTTCAGCCGTTGGCCGCCGGCCCTGGCTCCAGTGCCGCTCGCTGATAAGCCATTGTTTCGGCGAGCCGGCGCTGTATCAGCGGCCGCTCGGGTATCAGCGTTTCCAGGTCAGCGCCGCATCACGCAGTCGCTCGCAGTGCCACGTGCGCGCACGTCTGCGCACGCACGTACTCGCTTGCGCCCACGTGGCGCTCGTTCGAGTAGTCGCTGCCGACAGCTCCATCATCAGCGCCAGAGATCGCTCTTTTATTTTTATTTAAGCTCTCCCCCCCAGCTCTTCCGCTTCGAAGGGATCCGCTGTTGGTGAACAGAGCCGGGTGCGAATATTTCCCGTCCACAGCGATCGCCGGGACGGCGATATGCCACTGTTTGGAATCGTGCGCACTCGCTGATACGGCAATTCCGACTCATCGACGTATTCGAAAAGAAATCGTTAATGACAGGCGAGGCTCTCGGTTTCCGTACTGGGGAAGGCTGTGAATCAGTTACCAGTGTGGTAAAGTTCTCAAGTGGCAGAGAGACCTATCGATTATTCAGTCCCTTTCTGTTGAAAATTCGTATTTTGGAATTGTAATCTAACGCACAAGTAGCACACACAGTACAAATGCACCTGAAATAACAGCAGTAATAATCTTCTAAACTAACACAGTTTATCAAGTGTGGTGTGCGTACTGTAAGACCTTCGGTACACACACCATCAGATTATTTGACTTGTCGCTCTAGCGAAGTAGGCGAGTGTCAGCAATATGTCTCGTGGTCTTATCGTGGTGCGTTTATCTTCTGCCGTTAGGTCAGACGATAGAAATGTCACTTGCACGCTTAGAGTAGCAGATTGACGGTGACCAACTTTAAACAGAACTTGATTAATTTTCACACACATTTATTAAAATAATAACAATCATAATCCTTACTTAACTTGATTCTGGATGCTATTTACAATTGACAATCTGAAGTTCCTTTGGTCTTGGTACGTTAATCTTATTCTCACATAACTCTGATACTTGACAAAGTGTCTATACATTTCTCTTCATGGCTATGTACAGGAATATGATAATCTTATTAGGGACAGACTGAAACTTGACTATAGACTAATGCAGACTAATGCAGACTGACTAATCGGAGGTCTGTACACTCGTTATAATACCTCGCGCGTTCAGGTATCACTGCGCGAGTGTGATCCGCGAGGAGAAAAGGTTCTCCGTTAGCAGCAATCTCATTGGCTGCGTTACATATTAATACGCGGATCGGCGGAAGCAGAATTTGGTCCGTCTCTATGACAGCGCCATCTCGTAGTGCGGAGACGGACGAGCGCTGCGCCTGCGCTGTTGTGCTTAGCGGGGCGCGCTCTAGTGGGAAAGTTGTGTACGCGCTGACTACGCGGAACTATGTACACAACATCAAGCAAAAGGAACAGAAGGAAACCGTGCTCAACATACCGTCGACGACCAGACCATTACGGACGGAGCACATACTCGATTGAGGAAGGATGGGAGCGAAATCGGCGAAGCACTTTTCAAAAGAATCATTCCGTCCTACACCTTAATCTATCTGGGGAAATTACGAAAACCTACGTTTTTCAGTTTATAGGCTTTCAGGACGTGGCCTGTGAGCTATCTCAGTAGTGGAATGTAAGTTATGACCAGTGCTGTTTTTCTAGGGGCAATGCTGTGGGATGCGTACCCCTAAAATATTTCGTCGTCAAAGTAACTTTTTTCGATGTTGACAACTTGGAAGAGCGCCAAAGATTTATTTAACGGACGTAAATTTTTTATTTCACCTTTAAGTGCTGGTAATTGCAATGCGAACTATACCAGTGCAGTTTTAGGTGGGAAAAGCGATGTCATTGACTGTTTCAAGCATTTGGAAGCTGCGGCAACCGTTCTCAACAACGGAATCGCTGTCAGCCAGTTCGACAAGCGTGTAGTGTATGTGTACATTGTCACTATGTGTTGCCGATGGCTAAATTGAGTACACACTCAAAGGCCAAATAAAAAAAAAGAAAAAAAAGAAGAAAGCGTGTAGTGCCCTCGGCCGCTAATAGTGGGCGATCGTACTACTAAACGGATATGCGTACGCTCAAACGCCGAGCTAGATAGATATCTCTACGGTCCCGCTACCGTGATCCTTCGCGATTCACTGCCATCTTTGTTTTATTGTTCTTTATTCGTTTGCGCTTGCTGTTCGGTTCTTGTCGGTTGTGCGAAGAGTTACAGTGTGTTCTGTCTTTCGTTGCAACTTGTAAATTAAGTTGGAGGTGAGAGATGAGCAGAAAACTAAGAAACTGTGCTTCATTTGAGGTGATGTAAACTGAAGTATTCGATACCACATTCACTTGTACGTTTGGGCGTTTCTCGGTATCGCCTGCTTTATTTTAGCTAAGTTAACTGAAGAGTCCGATACTTTTTTTTTTTTTTTTTGGTAGTTCGACATGTTGATGACGTCATGGCTAAAAGCAGACGGGTGGTATCCCATGCTTCAGTTATAAGTAATTTTCGCTGCATTATATCCAATGTCCGAGTACCCTCAAACTTTTTTTTAGAAAAAAAGCGCTGGTTATGACTATACGAACGTAAGGACCACACCACGCCCAGGCCCAGAGCGGAGAACTCCAACGAGGCTGTGAATCGAACCCGCGCAAATTCGCTTAACAAGCCGTTACTACAGCGAATAAAATTGCCGATGCCAGAAATAAAACAATATTTTTAAGACAGTGAAAACAGTATATCAGACATCAATTAACGACTCATCAAAACACAATGTACATAGCGACAGGGATTGGAGTGTGATGGTACAACCACCCTGCTGATTCCCCTTTTTTTACGTTTGATAATGATCGTTTGATTAAGTTTAGTACCGTCAGCACAACGTGAAAGGACAACAGTAGAGTGCACTGTTTCAAGTCCACTTGTTTTTGTAGTTACAGTTTAGTTAAAAACCTTTATATAATAATGTCTTCTCTCACTCAAGACCGCGACTGTTTTACCCACTGACGCACTTGTGTGATTGTTGGTCGTTTTAAAGCTGCCTTCGAAGTCAGTTCATGTTGAGTTTCATTCATCATCCACTTGTTCCATACCTCTTTCATATACATTTTAAATGGTTTATTTATAGAGACATGGAGAGGTTACAATTGTGAAGTAAGTCCTCCCGGAATAACAGAAAGCTCTATATTTTCCTATCTCAATTTCTCTTCAACAGATTTTTTTAAAATAACTACTAAATTGATCTAGCACAAGGAAATAAATCTTCTTCAATAAAGCACCTTTTCTTCTCTCCCACACTCTGTTAATCCACAATTTTATAGCAGTCTCGTCCATCCAATCCTTGTCATGTGCGTGAACAACAGCGACACTTGGCGGTATTTCAGAAAGTTCTGGCATTGTTTTACGCTTGAAAAAGATCATTGGATTAAGTTTAGCAACGTCAGCACAACATGAAAGGGCAACAATATAGTGCATTTTTTCATGTCCACTCGTTTCTGTAGTTACAGTTTTAGTACCTTTCATGACAAAAGTTCTGTTACTCGGCACATAAAATGTCAGAGCAATTCCACACTGGTTTTCCTTCGATGTTGAATTATAAAGCGATGGAAAGAGAATATTTTCTCTTCATACTCTAGCGGCATTTTATGAAATATTTTAGTTTTCGTTCGCATGCTAAGTCCGTGACACTTCATAGACATGTAGCACCAACACACTCCACCCTTAACGTCTATTAAGTTCCACTGTAGCGCCAGCTAACGAGTGTCTGTTTGGATCATTTTTATTTTAATTCCAGTGCCATTTTGTCGATGTCTTTGAATCCGTTTCAATACGTCACCTTCTACTTTTGCATTCAGTTCTGTATTTGCACATTTAGTTTTTCTCATTTTTTCAGTTCTTGTTTACTAATCCACCGATCGCGAATGGTTTTTGCTGCTGGTGGAGGGCCAAAATGCCGTTCAGCTGCTCTGTTGCCATGTTGTTTTGCGTATGCTGTTACTTGCAATTTATAGCCCGCATCATATGAATAATTTTTATTTTTTCCATTGGGAAACTAGCTACTAACAAAAATACTGTACTGTTACCAATAACATAAATCACTTTCACTTCCAAGTTCACTGGCACTGTGCACTGCAATGACGCATCGTAGGAAAATTTTACATTCGAATTCACTGAAGGTTTCTGTCTTTTACCTCTTTCACCGATATTCCTATGTTTCAGGTTCTGCCGACGAATTTCTGATTTCATTTCAGTCTGAAATGTGGCGTTTCAGATCAATCTACGACTGTCGTATCACAGTGTGTCTTTCCCATTCCTCAGAAGTTTGCTCAGCACCTATGATGATGATAACTATGGGGTTAAAGAGACGAAACATCTGTGTTCTTCATCTTATCCACTCTCCTCCCCCTCCCCCACGAAAGTATATACCCCATCTGTCCATGTCTGGTGCATTGCTCATGTGCAAGGGCGAGAATGTCTTCGAATTGCTCGCGTAGCGAGTACATCAGGCGGTATGTGGGTACCAGCACGGTATTTAATTAGTGTGATGTGGAAAACCGCCTAAAAACCACATCCACATTGGCTGAACGACCAGCCCTTGTCGTTAATCCACGGGGCGGTTTCAGTTCGGGTCACGCACGCATCCCCGTATCGCTGAAGTGGTGCGTTACCGTGCTCGACTATCCAGGCGGTTTTCAGCAGAATATTGCTAAATTTTATCTGTTAATCACATTGTAGTGTCCCCATATGTGTACATCACCAACATTTTTTATATTTTTTACGAATTAATGAACTGAGTGGCATTAATAAACCAATGACAATACAGACTTGATATAATATGCTCCGAAACGGTATATTATATATGTCACTGTTACAATTTAGTATATATATATATATATATATATATATATATATATATATATATATATATATATAGAAGTGCCATTGTGATAGCGTCTCTCTTCTTGACATTTTCTTTCTGCCGCTCTTTCTCTGACTGTCGTTTTTATAAGATCGCTCTGCGTCTTCCAGGTCTGTATGACTGTATAATGTGTTACTAATTGTGAAGTAGATTTTTAACTTAAACCGTTATTTAATGCTTTCATGTTGTGGTTGAAATCGCCCAGTGTCAAATAACAAACCATTTACGATAATTCTAGTACGCTGGGCAGTCGAGACAAGTAGCATTCCAGGAGCCACAAGATAGCCGCCATTACACGGCAAATTTTGAATTTTAATATATTTCTTTACAGTCGCACACTACTCCCGCAGCTAGTATAAAATTTCTACTTCACAGGAACCTGCGGGCCTGAACGAGATTTCATTTAAATCGAAACAGGTAGGTATACTATAACTGACTGATTTTATAGCTGGCCTGGATACGAACCAATAAAGACGTAATTTCAAGTTATGTGGTAAGGGAAACGTCTGGGACTGTTCATTGTTAAATCATTATCGTGAGAAATAGAATGATAGCGACATAGTTGATTTTGTGGTGCGAAAATAGATACTTTAGTAGACATGGTTACCGACACTTATGATCACGAGATTTTTTTTCCCTTGTCATTGCTTATAACATAATTTACGCCACGCAGTCACAGTAATTAGATGCAAGGCTCAATTCATGATTATTTCAGTAAACGTGGGTAAGAATTGTCCTATAATTTACGTCGCAAACGGAAGTGCAGGCTCAGAACCCAATTAATACTTTACGAGTTAATTTTCGAATAATACTTGGATTTATTCAAAGAAAAGCATAAAAGCATTTAATTACAAAAACAAAATAATTTCAAATTCGAGACATCATCGTGGAAGTGAATGACATTGACCGCTCACATAACTAGCCAATATTGAAAATGTAAGTGGGTTGAAATAAATATTCCTTAACCATATCGACCACGCTGATAACGAAAAAGACAATGAAAAACTTGAAGTAGTTGTACTTTTCAAGTTAAAGGGAAGTGAATTTAATTATAATTATATTATACTAACATTCTTTGTCAATACCTTCCCATGTAGGCGTAGAAATCCCGTTGGTGGTAGACAGGGTAATGAAGTTTCAGGCTACAATGGCTACGTGTATTTTGTCGCTACTTTTAGGCTGTGCTCGTAGCAACCAAGGTAAGGAGAAGAGGAAAGCAGGAGCGCAGCAAGTATCATTTAAGCAAAATCCTGTTAGTGCGTGTGGGCACTGCAATTCCTGTGATTCAATATATGTAAAGAGTGCTGACAATTCTTGCATTTTCTGACTGACTACGATGAAATCTCAAAGGAGGCCAATCATGCCATATGTTAGGAAGGCATACAGAGTGTACTTTGGCTTTGAAACCAAGGATAGGACCTGGGGTCCTCACCTATGTTGCATATCTTGTGTCTCGAGTCTTCATTTGGTTGAATCGTAAAATATCTTCCATGGGCTTTGCTATACCCATGATCTGACGAGAACCATCAAACTATTTGAATGAGTGTTGCTTTTTTATGAGGATTCTGTTAATATATGGTATTTCCAAGAATAAAAAGTCTTCTTTGATAAACGCTAACATACCGTCGGCCATGCGACCAATGCCGAACGGGGATGGAGTGCCTCTTTCTGTCTCACCTGACTGTGGCAGTGGCGAGGGCGCTAGTGAACCTAGCGCTGCACCGTCACCTTCAAAACAGAATTCTTCGAATGATCGTGATTTTGTGTGTAACAACAAGTGTACTGGGATTTGCAAATAACAGAGTGTGATCTTAAGGACTTAGTGAGGGACCTGGAATTGCTGAAAGGCAAAGATGAGCTGTTGCCGTCAAGACTACAACAGCGGAATTGTCTTGGTGAGACGATAAATGTGGCTCCGTTCCGTAACAGCCGTGCGTCATTCCTTCCATTTTTAGAAAGCAATAAGATCTTGATATTTTTCGGTGATGTATAGTGACTAATGGCAGCTACTGGCATTGACAATAAAAGTAATCAATGCAGATTGTTCATCGACTGCTCCAAAGTAAGTCTCAAATGTGTGCTTCTGCATAATGGCAACGCGTTACCATCGATTCCGATTGGATATACACTTTACATGAGAGAAACGTCTGATAACATGAAACAATAGTTAATGCGATTGAACTATGACGAGTTTAAATGGCAGTTTTCCGGGGATCTGAAAATCATAGGAATATTACTTGGGCTACAACACCGCTACATCAAATTCTGTTGCTTCCTGTGCCCCTAGGATAGCCGCGCCAAAGCACTTCATTATAACAAGAAATATTGACGTAAGAGTTAATCACTTGAACTAGGATCTCACAGTAATACGCACGAAGGATAATTCTCCCTGTTCTCCACTTAAAACTGAGCCTAATGAAAAACATCGTTCAGGCAACGGACGAAACTGTGGAAGTTTTTCTCTACTTGAGACAGGAATTTCCACGTCTTTGTGAGGCGATAATAAGGGAGGGGACTTTCGTGGGCCCACAGATACGCGAACTGTATAAATATGAGCTTTTCAACGCTATCCTGAAAGGTGATGATAAATAAGACGACAGAAAACCATAAGGATCTTAAGGCAAATCTCCTACACTGCTACAATAGACTTGGGTACAACAAGCCCATTAAGTTACATTCCCTAGAGTCCCAGCTCGATTTCTTTCCTGATAACTGCTGTGCTGTAAGCGATGAGAGTGCAGAACGCTCCCTCCATTAAATCTCGGACGTGGAAACGACGAATAGTGGAGGGCATCAATGTTAGTCGATTACTGCTGGACACTAATCACGGAATCACCAGCAGAAAACTACAAACACCAGGCAAAGCGGTTGCGCCTTCAGCGACCTTCCTCCGATTGATAACACCAAAGAAAATATGTAGACAGTAACGTGTAGCTATCATAACTTCAAAACGAGAGCTAATTTTTCATTTTCATTAACACTTTCGATATCAGCATACCCGAAAGCACAACGATTAGCTGTTTTCATGCCAGTTACAGAAAAAGTAAAATTTTGTTGTTTAATGTAATCGGAAAACCATTTTCTGTAACATGTGCTGACGAATTTTCCTCCTGTCCTCCTCTCTTTTTTTGACTCCCTTTTGGTGTAGCTCTCCATGCCACCCTATTACGTGCAGTTCTCCCCGCTGGAAGAATACTTCAATCCACATCTTCTTGAACCAGCTTACTGTATTCAATGGTAGATCCCACTCTATAGTTTTAAACACACACATTTAAACCGTTTACCAAATTACGTACTCCTTGAAAAGTTGTATGTGTCTTATCAACTTCAGTATAGTTGTGCAGTAAATTTCTTCTCTCCCCTAATCCATTCAGTATCTCTTTATTTTGTCAGCCCATCTACACATCATATCTTCTGCGTTCTTCTGTAGCAAAATATTTCAAAAGCTTGTTTTCTCTTCTTGCTGTACTGTTCATGGGCGACATATCGCATCCGTATTAGACAAAACTCTAGGCAAATACTTTCATACCAAATTACCCAACAGTTAAATTTATATTGCATGTTAAGATATTTTTCATTTGCAGAAAAGCTTTCCTTTCTGTTTCCAGTATGTATTCTATCACTTTGGTTCTGCGAAAACCAGTTATTTTTCTGCCCAAGTAGAAAAACCAGTCGATTGCTGTTAGCTTTTGGTTAGATAATATAATGTCCTTAGCATTACATTATATTATCTAACCAAAAGCTAACAGCAATCGACTGGTTTTTCTGCTTGGGCAGAAAAATAACTTGTTTTTGCAGAACCAAAGAGATAGAATGCATACTGGCAACAGAAAGAAAAGCTCAGTCTGAGGACTGAAGACAACAACAACAACAACAACAACATAGCATCACATGGGTTAATTTAACTTTAAATGGTTCGAATGGTTCAAATGCCCTTAGCATCACAGAATGCTGAAGATTAGATGGGTAGATCACGTAACTAATGATGGGGTATTGAAAACAGAATTGGGGAGAAGAGGAGTTTGTGGCACAACTTGACAAGAAGAAGGGATCGGTTGGTAGGACATGTTCTGAGGCATCAAGGGATCACAAGTTTAGCATTGGGGGGCAGCTTGGAGGGTAAAAATCGTAGGGGGAGACCAAGAGATGAATACACTAAGCAGATTCAGAAGGATGTAGGTTGTGGTAAGTACTGGGAGATGAAGAAGCTTGCACAGGATAGAGTAACATGGAGAGCTGCATCAAACCAGTCTCGGGACTGAAGACAACAACAACAACAACATAGCATCACATGAGTTAATTTAACTTTAAATGGTTCGAATGGTTCAAATGGCTCTGAGCACTATGGGACTTAACGCTTGAGGTCATCAGTCCCCTAGAACTTTGAACTAATTAAACCTAACTAACCTAAGAACATCACACACATCCATTCCCGAGGCAAGATTCGAACCTGCGACCGGAGTGGTCGCGCCGTTCCAGACTGAAGAGCCTAGAACCGCTCGGTCACATGGGCTGGCAATTTAACTTCAAACGAAACTTTTTGTTTGAATTTTGTTTATGATGATCGTAAAGACACTATCCACTCCGTTCAATAGGTCTGCCAACCTGTTTCGTCCCTCACGGGGTTACAGTGTCACAGGCAAACATAAAACTTTTTATTTCTTCTCTCTGAACTTTAAGTTTCTTATGAGTGTCCTTTAATGCTTCTTTTAGGTACGGACTCAATAACGTGTGGACTGGCTACAACCCGTGTGTTTCCTGTACTTCGGTCGTCGTAAATGCAATCTGGTTTCTACACAAGACGTATGTTTTCTCTAAGAACTTTTCAGTATGAAACAGTGTGTTTCACTTAACATTATTAGAAGAGTCTACAAACGCTGTGAATTTCAGTCTTTCTTTAGTCTTTATTCTAGGACAAGTCATAGGGTAGCATTGACATACGTGATGCTATATTTTTCCGAAACCTAATTTGATCTTTCCCAAAGTCGACTTCTGTCAACTGGTCAACGTTCTATACTTATCCACAAATTGCAACCGCGACTTGCTAAACTGGTGGTTCAGTAGTACACTTTTCAACCATCTGCCTTCTTTGATGCTAGCATATTATATTCTTAGTCACTGTCACTGTCACTTGTCTAACATATTCTCCATACTGTCTGGAACAGTTTTATTGTGGTTGGATTTTATTAATTCACTTTTTCATGTCCCTCATTTCAAATTCGGCCTTTGAACACCCTGTCAAATTCTTATAGCAGTATCGCCTTCCCCATTTCATGTGTATCGACTTCCTCTTTTCTCTACATGATATTGTCTTCCAGTCTATTAACGTTCTATTGCCCCTCTCTATGCTGCTTGTATCGTCCGATATATCCTTCTTTGCTTAGTACAAGCTATCCATCGAAGGTCTTGATCACACCGATGTATATCTTTCCTCAAGTTTCTTTCATTTCCTTACAAACATTGCAACTGTATGTCTCATAGTCACACATGCTTCTACAGATTCGAATTTATCCTCTAGCCGTTCTTACTATGCTGGTTAGCATCCTCTGTAAATTTCTTCTTTTATATGTTGTGTTACCTTTCTCCTACTTCATTTGCTGTATTACAGTATTGTTTTTGTATTTCCTCCTTTCGGCATTTTGACGACTTTTATGCTATCCAAAGATTTCTGTTGGGCCTCGTGCTTCAGTTGTAATTCTGCTGCATTTATTATTTTATCTCTCAGAGCTACCCATTCAAATTCTTCGACCCGTAGAACTTCAGAGTTTCTATTCCCAATGACAACTCGCTCTTGAACAGACTCAACTGGAAATTCGAATGGTGAATTATTTTACCATAGTAATATTTTTCACTACTACCATCAAATCACCCAACAGAGCTGCATGTCTTCCGGAAATACAATGACTGCGGTTCCTCCTTGCGTTCAGCCCTGCTGCAGTACTAACGTTGCATAGTCGTGCTGGATAATGTTAAAGGCTTGGGCAGTCAATCGCCCCAGCTGTTGCTACGGAAACTATTGAAAGAAACTAGTTCCCGTTCAGGCAGCCTTACAGTAACTGATTCGCTTATTCAACGATAGCTAAATCGAAAAGTTCACTCTGTTACTTACTATAAATAAAAGCTAAGTCCCTTTCGAATCGAATTTGCGTACTATCCCACACAAAAACACGATTGCGCAGTAACAAAATCCCTATTTTAACTCATGGCTTTTCTACGTCTCCAGACATAAAAATCATTTGTCATCACATGAACCTCATTAGTGTCACTCAGTTATTACAGAGGAGATGACCGTCCGAAATTTTTAGGATGAGACGTATTATGTAAGGCAGAGAATCAGCTGTATTTCGATAGGTTGATTGTTACATGAAATTCTCTGTCGTAACTTACAAAGAGATTTCACAATGAAATGGTAGTACTTCGATCATGTAATACGTAGAAGTAATGTCATACCAGGAAACATATGTTGTAGGATACATGTACAACACATAGGTACTTATTTCTTCTTACGATACATACCGTCACTTCTCTCAGTGTTTAATTTCATTATTTTAATTCGCAGTCTACAGCCAGGTGAAAGAGCTGGCCTTTGCATTTAGGGATATCGGAACGCTCTGTAACAGCACATTTGTGAGATCAACGATTTCTCTCGTGTTGCAATCAGATGTAATGTGTCGTCGATGCGAATACGAGAGCTGTATGCACTGAAACAGATAGATGAAAACGTTTCGGGTGACGCCCACTTAGCTGTTAATCACAGCTCCATCATCAATCGAGAAAAAGCTTTTACTTTCATTTATCTCTATTTTTCCTCTTGTACCGCGTTCCGCGTTTCTCCCCCTCACACTACGCCAAGCGCTGCTTTTATTCGAGACATAAACATTGCCTCCTCTATTCTCATCGCTAGTACAGCATTGGTTTCACCCTATTCTGCTCCATTATCAGCCAGAGAAAAAAAGGTTTATCACTAGATCCCGTTGCAGTACTGCCCATCAGTATCGATATGCTGTCTGTGGATGAATTTCTCTCGGATGACACATGTTGCGGAT
This sequence comes from Schistocerca nitens, assembly GCF_023898315.1. Lineage (NCBI taxonomy): Eukaryota > Metazoa > Arthropoda > Insecta > Orthoptera > Acrididae > Schistocerca > Schistocerca nitens. The sequence continues at coordinate 275,906,728 of NC_064618.1, read as the reverse complement.
GAATAGACGCGGAGGTCTTTGAAAAGAAATATAGCTCATCTTTGAAGCATTGGGGAAACAAACTGCAATCCTTTGGCCACATCGAGGGATCTCACATACTCTTTTACAAATATTTTTCAGGAATGAGATTGACTATCAAAACTGTTTTTAAAAAATGCTTCAGAAAAAGAATGTCTCTCTGGTATCTGCTGTACGTTACAGCTACGAATATCTGTTTGCTATTCGTATCTCATTTGTCATTTGCCGGTTAATCAGTGTACTAAGACATCAGATTATACCTTTTTTACTTTTCCTAATTCAGAATTGCTGCTTCTGGTGTTTTGAAAGCCAGTGTTTGACAGGGAAACTGGCAGTTCTTTTTTTCGCTAGTTGATATTCCTCTTAATATTTACGTCCTAAACAGAAACAAATAGTATTATGAATGCAAGTATCACTCTGCAGCATAGTGTACGCTGATATGAAACTTTCCGTAAAATTAAAACTGTGTGCCGGACCGAGACTCGAAATGTCGATCTTTGGCTTTAACTGGAATGTACCGTGATGGAAGTGTTCCAATCTCTGTTTTCGTCTGCAGATTTTACCCTCTACAGATCCCTCTAGTACCACAGAAATTATTCGGTGATGTCTTAACAGAGGTCCTACCTTCCTGTCCCTTCTTCTTCTCTGTGTCTTCCATATCTTCCTTTCCTCTCCGATTCTGTGCAGAACATTGCCATTCCTTACCTTACAGTCCATCTAATTTTCAACATCCTTCTGTAGAACCACATCTCAAATGCTTCGATTCTCTTCCTTTCCGGTTTTCCCACAGTCCACGTTTCACTACCACACCATGCTGTGCTCCAGACGTACATTCTCAGAAATTTCTTCCTCAAATTATGACCTACATATGATACTAGTGGACTCCTCTTGTCTAGGAATACCCTTTTTGCTAATCCTAGTCTGCTTTTTATGTCCTCCTTGCTCCGTTCGTTATGGGTTATTTTGCTACATAGGTTGTAGAAATCCTTAACTTCATCTCCTTCGTGATCACCAGTCTTGATGTTAAGTTTGTCGATTTTCTCATATTTGCTACTTCTCCTTACCTTCGTCTTTCTTCGATTTACTCTCACTCCATATTCTGTACTTATTAGACTGTTCATTCCACTCAGCCGATCCTGTAATTCTTCTTGTTTCACTGAGGATAGCGACATCATCAGCGAATCGTATCACTTATATTCTTTCATCTTGAATTTTAATTCCACTCTTGAGCCTTCCTTTTATTTCCGTCTTTGCGTCCCTTTTTATCCGTGCATTTCATTCTTGGTCTTCAATTCTTATTATTTCCTCTTAGCCCTTGTACGTATTGGATATCACCCACTTTTTCCTGTAGCTCACCCCTATTTCTCTCAGAATTTCGAACATCTTGTACCATTTGACATTGTCCAACCTTTTCTCCCAGTCGACAAATCCTATGTATGATAGTGCTCAGAGCCATTTTTTTCCTATGTATGAGTCTTGATTTTTCTTCAGTCTTGCTTCCATTATCAACCGCAACGTGAGAAATCTATCTCTGACATCTTTACCTTTCTTAAAGCCAAACTGACAGTCATCTAACAGATCTTCCATTTTCTTTTCCGTTCTTCTGTGTATTATTCTTGCCAGCAACTTGGATACATCAGCTGCTAAGAACAATGTGCGATAATTCTCGCACTTGTCGGCTCTTACGATCTTCGGAATTGTGTGGATGATGTTTTCCCTACAGTCAGATGGTATATCGCCAGACTCATACATACTACACACCAAAGCGAATAATACGTTGCCACTTCCTCCAGTCATTTTAGGAAGTCTAAAGCACTGTTATCTATCCATTCTGCTAATTCGATCTTACGTCTTTGGAAGATCTTTTAAATTCTGATTCTAATACTGTATCCCATATCTTTACCCTATCGATTCCTGTTGCTTCTTCTGTCACCTCGTCAGATAAACCCTCCCACTCATAGAAGCCCCTCCCACACATAGAAGCCCTAAATGTACTATTTCTACCTATCCACTCTCTCCTCTGCATTTAACAGTGGAATTCCCATTCCACTCTTAACGTTACAGCCCTTGGTTTTAGTTTAAGCAAAGATTGTTTTGACTTTCCAATATTCTGAGTCAGTCTTCCCGACAGTCATTTCTTTTCCGATTTCTTCACATTTTTGATGCAGCCATTTTGCTTTAGCTTCCCTACACTTCCTGTTTATTTCAGTCCTGTCTATATCATTCCTAGGTGACTTGTATTTCCGTGAACATTTGTGCACTTCCTCCCTTCCATCGATCAACTGAAGTATTTCTTCTGTTACTCATGGTTTCTTCGCAGTTACCTTCTTTGTACCTGTTTTTTCTTTCCAACTTCTGTGATTTCCCTTTGTAGAGATGTCTATTCCTCTTCAACTGAACTTCCCACTCACATATTCATTATCGCAGTATCTATAACTTCAGAGAACTTCAAGTGTATCTCTTCATTCTGTCTCTTCCGTATCCCACTTCTTTGCATACTGATTATTCCTTACTAGTCTCTTAAATTTCAGCGTACGCTTCATCAGTACTAAACTGTGATCAGAGTCTATATCTATTCCTGGGTACGCCTTAAATTCAGTGTGTGAATTCGGTGTTTCTGCTTGACCATAATGTAATGTAAATTTAATCTTCCCGTACCTCCTGGTCTTTTCGAAGTATAACTCGTCCTCTTATGATTCCTGAACAGAATGTTCGCTATTACTAGCTCCTCTCTCATTCCTGGTACCAAGTCCATATATTTCGAGCAGTGATGGTATGGTGATAGGAATAGAGGAAATGATGGCACCAAAGGCCTAGATTCCGCAACGGTTGGTTGGTTGGCTGATTTTGGGGAGGGGACCAAACGCCGGGATCATCGGACCCGTCGGATGAGGGGAGGCTGGGGAACGAAATCTCCCGTACTCTTTTAACGGGACGATCCCGGCATTTAGCTGAAGCGTTACAAGGAAATCACGGAAAACCTAAATCAGAAAGGCCGGACGCGGGTTTGAACAGTCGTCCTCCCGAATGCCCATATTCTTTCATAATCCTTTCTTCTATTCCTTTCCCTACAACCGCATTGAGATCCCAATGATTAAAAGTTTTCCTTTACGTACTGAATTACCCCTTCAGCCGGCCGGAGTGGCCGAGCGGTTCTAGGCGCTACAGTCTGGAACCGTGCGACCGCTACGGTCGCAGGTTCTAATCCTGCCTCGGGCATGGATGTGTGTGATGTCCTTAGGTTAGTTAGGTTTAAGCAGTTCTAAGTTCTAGGGGACTGATGACCTCAGAAGTTAAGTCCCATAGTGCTCAGAGCCATTTGAATTTTACCCCTTCAATATCCTCATAAAATATCTCTGTCTTTTTATCTTCGGCTTTCGACGTCGGCATATATACTTCAACTATGGTTGTCGGTGCTAAGCTTGCTGCAGATTGGGATGAGAATATCCCTATCACAGGAATGTTCACAGTAATTAGTTCTCTACCCTGTCTTCCTGTTCATAGCGAATTCTACTCCCTCTATACCAGTTTCTGCTGTTGTTGATGTTACTCTCTATTCATCTCATCAGAGATTCTTGACTTCTTTCCATTTCACTTAAAAAAATGTCCAAATGTGTGGGAAATCTTATGGGACTTTACTGCTAAGGTTACCAGTCCCTAAGCTTACACACAACGTAACCTAAATTATCCTAACGACAATCACACACACCCATGCCCGAGGGAGGACTCGAACCTCCGCCGGGACCAACCACACAGTCCATGACTGTTTCACTTCACTAAGCTTCACTATATCTAGATTAAACCTTAGCATTTCCTTTCTCAGATTTTCTAGCTGCCCTACATTCCACTCCCAGACTCGTAGAACGTTATCCTTTCGTCGGTTATTCAATCTTTTTCTCATGGTAACCTCCCCCTTAACAGTCCTCTCCCGGAGATCCGAATGAGGACTATTCCAGAATATTTTGCCAATGGAGAGATCATCAAGGCACTTTTCAGTTACAGGCCACATTTACTGTGGATAGGCATTATGTGCCTTTAATGCAGTGGTTTTCATTGCCTTCTGCATCCTCATGCTGCTGATTGTTACTGATTCTTCCGCCTAAGGTAGTTTCCCACTCCAATGGCAAGAGAATACTGTGAACGTATGTCCGCTCGTCCGTCCTCTTTGATAAGGCCATTGGCTGAATGAGGGTGACTACTTAAGACGGAAGTCTTCGGCGTTGTTATTAAAATATTATAATATTTTCGATCTTACAATACTTCATTTATTAATTTATTTTTCTATTTGTGCCCAGTATTCTTAGATATGGTACTACTGACTCGAACAGGGTGTTCATAAAGTAAATTTGAATAGAATTATAGGGTTAAATGTTGGACAATATGCACCACTGTTCCACATATGCTACCAGTAGTACTACCTGCAATTTGATTCTTCAGGAAGATGTTAGTCCTACCGTCGATTCCCTTCAACTTCTACAATCAACTTTGACAGAAAGTTATTACATGTCGTTATGCTCCCTAAATACTGAAATATTTTAACAGCCTGTCGATTACAAAATTCAAATTAACCAGGCTTGCTAATTTCACAGTTTCTTGTGCACGCCTATGAGAGTGTTGCAAATTTTCCTGTGCGTTCGGAAATAGTGGCGGCGACCTTTACAGAAGTAGTTCATCTTTGTGCCTTGCTTCTGATTTAATCTCTTAATAAGCACAACGTAGTCTTGCAGTTAATATCTACACTTCTTTCTGCCTTCGAAAGACCTAATTTCATTTATAAATATGGCCAGGTATTGTGGAGTTGTGATATGTTGATGAATCTATCTGCTGGTCACGAGCCTCTGGGAGCTGGATTATCCACTGCCCATTGGCTTCATACAGCTTCCATGTATTGTGCTGGTGGCGGGGCTGTCTCCCTTTGTGAAAGCGTTGCGAAGCTTTCTGGCTACTCTTTTGCCGAGGTGGTTTACAGAAAGCCCCAGTCTGACAGAAAGCTGCCATCTCATTATGGCTGGCGAGGTGTGCTCAGATCTGAAGATGTTTCGCTGAGAGGGTTGTAGGTGGGTAATGACCAAAAGGTTAGCCCAATATCTCTAACGAATAGATATGATGTACTCCTAAAGTCTCCTGCTTATAATGAAATAGAGGCAGTGAGGCTTGCCTCTCTTGCTCAATCAACAGTCTCTCCTTGAAGAGTAAGAAGTGGATGTTAGTGGAGTGCAACGCGTGGCGGAGGGTACTTTTTATTGCATCACATATAAATAAACTGAAAGAACCAGAGGATGTACAGAGTTTCAGGGAGAGCATAAGGGAACAATTGACAGGAATGGGGGAACGAAATACAGTAGAAGAAGAATGGGTAAATTTGAGGGATGAAATAGTGAAGGCAGCAGAGTGTGGGGCGGCGGTTAGAATTGAAAATCATTTGTTTGCTGTATAAATGTTTGGTGTTGAATCAGTCTGTCATTATGTTATTCAATTATGTTGCTAGTGTATGTACTCATTTAACACTCACTCTATTAACATTTAAAGCATAGGATAGCACATTTATTTCATATCCATAGTGTATTGCAGCTGATTAGCTCGCTCACGTGGCAATCCATTTCCACTCGATCGGACGCTGAAACCTCAGGTAGTCTCTCTCGACCTACCACTAAAATGCATTAAGTAATTATGGACGAGCGTAATGCTAATTTCCTTAAACCTATAGGACACCATGAGCTGCTCTGTCTCATCTAACGTAAGGGTACCTATGGTCGCATTCACGCCTCCAACTCATAACCTCAATACGTGTAGGTGTATCCTGTCACACACTACACCAAAATAATGGCCAGCTCCAACCTTATAAATACTTCAAAGACGTGTCCTTCACGTCTCAACCACAAACACTGTTCAATTCTATTACACTGCCATCCTTGCTACACAAGGTGAGTTTATTCTTACAACTTGTCTGCATATTTTCCTTATAACTAAGCAATCTCTTTTACTATTTCTTAGTTAGCTCTAATGCATACACTAGGTTTCACTACCACTTCAGATCCTGCTTAAACACGAATTTGTACATCTTTTTCAATTACTGTTGTGGGACCATTTCCAATAAAACAATACTTTGTACTTACTATTTTACCAGGGTACTATACATACTTGTTACTCAAATACATTTTATCTTAATTACATCATACTTCTCTGTTGTTTATGTCACTGTTAGGTATGTCACATTAGGTATTTTCTTTCACTAATCGGTGGATAGAATAGTTACAGAACACATGGCTGGATAGCCATGACGGAAAATGTTTGTGTCGGAAAGAAGAAGCCGAAATTTTTGTGGACAGGAAAGATGAAGAATGAGTGAGATCTGAAATGGGAAAGAAGATCTCACACAGCTGGGACTGCACAGCTGCCACACTGTGTAGAGGTTACAGAACAACCTCCTCCCTACAGCATTCATTCATAACCTTTGACCACGCCACGTCGATCTGAAAATACTTTATGATGCCTTTTTAGAACCTGTCGCAGTTCTTCCTTCTGATTGGCGGAAATTTTGTCGAATCCTTGCAATTTAGCTTCTATTTTGTCCAAAATAATTGCTTCTTCTTCTTCTGTGTTTAGCTTACTGTTACTAAGATTAACACTTTCGTCCCAATACCTCCTATTTTTCAGAACTCGTATAGGCAGCTCCCAAGTTTCATCATCAGTTACTACATGTTTATCACTAAAAGGTACTATAATTACTCCAGTTATTGGCAAGACCATTTTTAACTGGCTTCTTTCAAAGTCAACAACACTCTGATATTTTGACAAGAAATCTATGCCAATTAAAACCTCAATACTGAGATTGTTTACAATTAAACATGGATGATCAATTAAATTACCATTAATGTTAAAGGGCAGTAAAGCTTCTTGCTTTACCGTTTTTGACACCTTGCCAGTAGCACCAATTATTCTTAGTCCTGATACCCTCATTACTGTAAGCTTGTCTTTACCAGGTAATGCATCAAAGAAGGACTGAGATATTGCACTCACCTCACTTCCACTGTCTAAGAGACAACGTACATTGATACCCAACATATTCACTATTATTATAGGGTGGCTTATTTTAGGTTGTACAGGTGGTTCCTCAAATTCATCTAATAGTTCCTTTTGGATTTGTCTCCAACTAAAGTGATCAACATCTGTCTTCATTACATTTAGGTCACAGTGTGTAGGGGTTTCCTGAATTACATTTTCAGCTGCCTTTTCCAGTCGGTCTATTAATTTTAAATCGAAACACCGCACGACTTCATTACATTTAGTTTGCTGAACATGACCCAAATTACTGTAGTCTGAGCGATTCTGCGCCTCCATACCGGGCATAACACTAGTTACAGCTAAACCACTTTCACCATTATCGTCGGTTTCCTTCTCAAGTGACAACTGGTCACAGCTACCGGGTTCATAGACCCCCAACAACCTACCCTCTACATTCTCACTTACCTCCTGTCCTAAATCTATTAGTACATTATCAACATCCTGCACAGGCACTTTAGATACGAGCACATCATCCTCATCGTAAATATAAGCATGAATTTCTTCTGCTTCTTCACCTGACAATTCAGTATTTTGTAGCTCTTCCCTATCGTTACACTGCTGCGCCTTCTCTTGCTCTTCCCACTTAGAAAGCGTCTCTAACACGGTATCTATCAAATACTGTGAGTGATCTAATATTTCTGTTGTATCCTTAGGTGCTACCGACTCTTCATCTACATGTTCAGTTTGAGTATTCTGATCTGTCTTACCAATTCCCTTAACTACTGGCTTAGGAAAAGTAACCGCCTGGTGAGCGCCAGTGTCCTCATAGACGGGAACTAGTTTTCCTACCTCGGCCTACTGCTGTTTCCTTTAGTTTCATTATAGTTAGCTGGCATAGCATTGCTTTCCGTACTGTTGTTTACATGCATATTTCTGTTTGGAACAAAATTATTATCCCTTGGACGCCATTGTTGGTTCTGATAATTAGTTTCCCAATTCCTACCTCTCTTAGGATGGCGAACACCTACTGTTCTGATGTTTACATTGCCATTTTGCTCGTTCCTAAAATTACTACTATTGTTATTAGCATTTCTGTTATTACGTGCTTGCTCCTCATTGGCAGCAACACGTTCTACACGTTCCAGATACTCAATGAAACGATCCAGATTGTCTCTAGGGGCTGATATAATTCTAGTTAGCCAATACCCTGGCAGTTTGGCTTCAAGACCTAGTATAATCATTTCAGGTTTCAGCTTTTCGTCCAAATGTGACAAACGTGAAATCCATGACTTAGCCAATTCTTTAATAGATTCTTTGCCTGCATTGAAGCGTTTTCCACTCCAAAATTCTTCTAACACTTCATTTTGCTTATTGCTAGACCAATACTCATTAATAAAAGCTGTTTTAAATTCCGCTAATGTTTTACACTTTAACATAACATCAGCTGACCAACGCATGGCGTCACCTGCTAAATGGCTTCTAATAAATGAGATTTTCTCTCGTTCAGACCAAGCTGGTGGAATCACATCTTCAAAATCGTTCCAGAAATCTAGCGGGTGGATATTTTTATCTGGATCGAACCGCAAGAACTGCCGACACCCGATAAAAGCGGCGTTTGCAGCTACAACTTGTTGTATACTACCATTACCAGAAGCTACTGAAGCTACTTTACTCTCAAGGTTAGCAATGTTAGTACTGATATTTTCTACTTTCATTTCCACATTATCTACTCTTTGTACAATATGAGTAGCATCAGTTTTGATTGCATCTATGTCTTCTTGACATATATTTACTTTTATATTAACATCTTTAAATCTATCTGAGCACAGTTCAGATTCCGCCTCGATCTTTTCTGTTAACTTGTGCTCCAGCTTCGCATCTTCGATTTGGAAGTCTTTGCGAACCTCAGCAACTTCGGATTTTACTGTTTTATACATTTCAGAAAATTGTTGAGCAACCTTTTTCTTAATATCCTCATGATTGTAATCAATTTTATTATTCAAACTGTCTAGATCCTCTTTCAACTTATTGCAACCAGCCTTGAAGGTATTGTCCATTTCCTCCAATCGTTTATTAAAATTAGTTTGGCTGGCCACAATCTCATACTTTAATTCAGCATTCATTCTAGCTGACATTTCTGCATGACTGCTTTTGACCTCAGTTATTTCAGATTTTAATTCAGCATTACTGCTTTTGACCTGTTCACTTATTTCAGACTTTAATTCAGCATTATTGGATTCTAATTTATTGTCCATTGCCTCAAACCGTTTATTAAAATTTGTTTGACTGGCAGCTATTGCTTGTAGTATAACATTTAAATCCACAGCCCCAGCATCTTTGGGTTGCTCACTAGCTGGCTTTTTATCACACTCAGGTGACGAAAAACTAGCTCCAATACCAGAATCATCAAAACTACATGAAACTGCAGATTGATCAGTTATATCTAACTTCTCCTTCTTAAACTCTACCATCTCTGATGACTGTTTCTTATTAATTCATCAGAGAAACTATCATCCAATAAATTTACAATTTCTGCTTTCTGCTTTACTACAGGGGTCTCTATTATTGAATCATTGCCCCTTCCCACACTACTGTCAGGAGACAATACTTCATATTTCACTTTAACATTACTACTTTCATGCATATTTACACTTGAACCGTTGTCTGAATTTACAGTGTCCTCAACAGACATAGGTTCTAATTTAAGTTAGTTTCTTTTGGCGGTTCCATCGCCGACAGTCTTTTAGTGAAGGTTAGTAAAATTTTTAACAGCTTTTCACTTAACTTAGTTCCTTCTGCATGACGTTGTCGGCGCGGCGTACCAGGATTACTGATGTGGCGTGGCACGTTGAACGGCAGACGGCACTCCGACGGCTGTTGTGTGTTTGCGTGGCCCGCAATTGCAGGCGCGATTCCGGCTGCTCCAGCGGATGACTGCGGTGGAGTGAAACTGGCTTCTCGCGATGCCGGCAGCACCGCTAGACTCAGTGCCAGCTCCGTGAATCCAGATGCGTTGTTAATCCAATTGCGTCGTCCACATGCACACGTAACACTTTCACTGTCCTATTACTCAGCTGCGTGTCGTATTTCACTCGCGAATCCGAATAGTTAAAATTCACTTTCACTTAGTTGATTTCCCGGCCGATGCACCATATGTGGGGCGGCGGTTGGAGTTGAAAATTATTGGTTTGCTGTATAAATGTTTGGTGTTGAATCAGTTTCTGGCTATTAGAATGTTGTTAATGCTGTCTTTCGCCGTTCTCAACACTGGCTCTCTATTTACTTTTTAGGCACCCAGAAAGTGATTTAACAAAACGTGAAGCCTGTAATTAGAGTTCCTAGTGCCCACTTCATCTGAGAGTACCATTATAGCTGCAGCTTATAGCTCTGAGGAATTAGGAGATTGTCCGGGATTTCTAATCAAAAACGATTTTCCAAAATAGTTGAGTATATTCTCAAAGTCACAAATAAAAAACAAGTATCCCTACAAACTAACTAACAGAGCAGTTCAGAGTCTAATGCGCTGATGCAACTATAAATGTCCGAATTAAATGTTAAAAAGAATGCTCGCCATAATTTGATGAGAGTATTTCATCAAACGCCACGCTAAATATTTGGTAGAATGTCTGTCCCGCGACGGCACGTGAAAATACGACAATACGCAAACTGAAGCTAGATAATGAAAATCATCCCAGAATTAACACTTCACTTGAAATGATTTCATGGTTCCGCGTATCTCTAGTAACTTAATACGGCACCCGAGGCTGTTTGTAGCAGTGATACCGACGCGACGCGGCTCCCGACACAGATGGCGTGTTATTCAGCATCTGGAGAGAACTGGGGCCTTGCTTCCTCGCACAGCGTTCTTATATATAAAGCCGCGGTGCGGACGGCTAAGGGAATGCCTGATCAAATCGGCTCTCCCGACTAGCCGCTGGGCTAGTAACGCACCACTTCAAGTTACATAATAAATTATAGCTTCTCTTGCTGATGGCCGATGAAGCTCTTAATTTAAATGTGCATTCAGCACGCAGGTAAGTATTGATAATAAAATTTTGACGTGGCTAAGTTAAATATTTTGGGCGAGAGAATTAATTTAATTGCCCTGCACGCAGTAGATGAGCTCTGAACTGGCCCTTTTGAGATCCGCTATCGCTATAATTTTATAGGTATTCAAAAGAAACTTTTCACATCTTCATAGTCATAGCGGACCTCCAACCTATTTAAATCTAAACATCCTAGCCTTAGTTAATAGGCTACTTAATCTATCTTGCTTCCTTCAGTTTTGAGACGAAAACCACAAAATCATGAATTTCCACCAAAATCTTAATTTGTGAAATCCAAAGTACTGTTTTTATTAAATCATTATGAAAGATGAATCGAAATATAAATTTTGAAGTCTCTAGCTCTTTTCTGTTGCGCCAATGATTTTTACAGAAAAACGTCCAAATTTCGGAAATGGCTTAAGTTATCGAACTGATATTTAACACATATTAATTTAGTATTACTTCTGACATGCCAGAAAAGTTTTAGGTCATTTGCTTGATTTTTAAGGTATTGCGCAACATTTATGACGTCAGAGCTAGTTACAGCAGACTGGCTGGTGCACAATGGAAACTGATGTGAATTTACTATAGCGTGAGTAGGCTGCTTCCCTACATCACACTCTACTTAAATTTTTTTGTTTATGAATGTTAATGAATGAAAAAAAAATTTAATTACAAAAAGGGAAGCAAGAGTACAGTTTAACTCCCTATGAAAAATCAAAATTGAAATGTAAACATGTAGAAACATTAAAAGAAAATTGATTACCTACATTAATTATTTAAATTGTGGGCATGTTCACTGCCTTTTAAACAATGTCATTACTCAAAATTTTAAGCAAAGTCAATGAAATATTTTTGCATACATACTGCCTTAGACAAACAAACACATACAAATTGAAAAATTATGAAAATCTTAACCCCATTAAATACATTAAATACATTTTTACCTACACAAATTCAAAGAAAATAACATGATACATAAACAGATGATTATCTCTTAGCAGTCTTTTCTAAACCTGAAAGAAAAGTTCACAAATAATTTTTACACACGTGGTTGTAGCCACTTTGGCTGGCGGTCTACACTTCCATTCACAAGGGTAGAGGAGGGAAAGTTGCTATGGTGTGCGTCCTTCACGTTCTCTCTAAATTACATGGGGAAAGGGGAGGGGTCACTGTGAGTTGTGTCCAAGTCACTCCACGCTTTCACGCAGCTACCAGGCTGCCATTATCTGGTTTGTCCTGTAGAAAAAACAAAAAGAGTGCCTCAGACTCTGTTCACTTAATATCTAAGGGTGGGTCACATTGAAATGGGGATATATACATTTTATCCTTTAATATGTTCCTGGAACAAAGTTAACAGAACTTTTTCAGTATTACTTTCGCGGTTACTTAATTGTTATAAAATCGGTAAAGAAATGGCTCAAAACGCCTTTAGTCATGTACCAGAGAAAATTTATGCTCTTAAGGCATACAATCATAAATCATATTTAATCTGAATTTATTATTTCTGGGCCGGAACACTGAACCAATGCTCGGTACATTCCTGATACATTTGTATTTTATTCACTTAGCTGACTCATCTTTGATTACCTTATTCTTAGAGATAGTATGAGTACATTTGATTAGTAGTTGTTCTCTCAGCTTCCTTGTACATGTGAGTAACTTTTGGTAATAGTACAGTTCTGAGTGTTCAAAACACACTACGTTTAGTTAACTACAAAATCCACTTATTGGTCCTCTGCTGCTGTGTCAGTTCCACATCTGCAATTAGGTACTTACTTACTTTGAAGTGTATTTATGCTGAGCTATCAATAATATTTCACGTCTGTCATTATGTTATTCAATTATGTTGCTAGTGTATGTACTCATTTAACACTCACTCATTAACATTTAAAGCATAGGATATCACATTTATTTCATATCCATAGTGTATTGCAGCTGATTAGCTCGCTCACGTGGCATTATAAATACTGACAGCCTTAGGAGAGCGAGTCCTGACAAAACTCTACCATCTCGTGAGCAAGATGTGTGAGACAGGCGAAATACCCTCAGACTTCAAGAAGAATATAATAATTCCAATCCCAAAGAAAGCAGGTGTTGAGAGATGTGAAAATTACCGAACTATCAGTTTAATAAGTCACAGGCTGCAAAATACTAACGCGAATTCTTTACAGACGAATGGAATAACTGATAGAAGCCGACCTCGGGGAAGATCAGTTTGGATTCCGTAGAAATGTTGGACCACGTGAGGCAATACTGACCCTACGACTTATTTTAGAAGAAAGATTAAGGAAAGGCAAACCTACGTTTTCTAGCATTTGTAGACTTAGAGAAAGCTTTTGATAATGTTGATTGGAATACTCTCTTTCGAATTCTAAAGGTGGCAGGGGTAAAATACAGGGAGCGAAAGGCTATTTACAATTTGTACAGAGACCAGATGGCAGTTATAAGAGTCGAGGGGTATGAAAGGGAAGCAGTGGTTGGAAAGGGAGTGAGACAGGGTTGTAGCCTATCCCCGATGTTATTCAATCTGCATATTGAGCAAGCAATAAAGGAAACAAAATAAAAGTCCAGATTAGGTATTAAAATCCATGGAGAAGAAATAAAAACTTTGAGGTACGCTGATGACATTGTAATTCTGTCAGAGACAGCAAAGGACTTGGAAGAGCAGTTGAACGGAATGGACAGTGTCTTGAAAGGAGGGTATAAGATGAACATCAGCAAAAGCAAAACGAGGATAATGGAATGTAGTCGAATTAAGTCGTGTGATGCTGAGGGAATTAGATTAGGAAATGAGAAACTTAAAGTAGTAAAGGAGTTTTGCTATTTGGTGAGCAAAATAACTGATGATGGTCGAAGTAGAGAGGATATAAAATGCAGACTGGCAATGGCAAGGAAAGCGTTTCTGAAGAAGAGAAATTTGTTAACATCGAGTAATGATTTAAGTGTTAGGAAGTCGTTTCTGAAAGTATTTGTATGGAGTGTAGCCATGTATGGAAGTGAAACGTGGACGATAAATTATTTGGACAAGAAGAGAATAGAAGCTTTCGAAATGTGGTGCTACAGAAGAACGCTGAGGATTAGATGAGTAGATCACATAACTAATGAGGAGGTATTGAATAGGATTGGGGAGAAGAGGAGTTTGTGGCACAATTTGACTAGAAGGAGGGATCGGTTGGTAGGACATGTTCTGAGGCATCAAGGGATCACCAGTTTAGTATTGGAGGGCAGCGTGGAGGGTAAAAATGGTAGAGGGGGGCCAAGAGATGAATACACCAAGCATATTCAGAAGGATGTAGGCTGCAGTACGTACTGGGAGATGAAGAAGCTTGCACAGGACAGAGTAGCATGGAGAGCTGCTTCAAACCAGTCACAGGACTGAAGACCACAACAACAACATATAAATGTTTCACCCCGTTATTCTCAGATAGAGTGTTCGAAGAATATACGCTTCCATGCGAGATGTTATGTAACTGATTTTATCTGGCTGGATATGTATTTAATTATTTTATTAGTCCGTCTCCCACTAACCCCCCCCCCCCCTTTCCCGTCTCTGTCCACCTTCTCGTCCCTGTCTCTCCACCTACTAAACCGCCCTCTTCCACATCCTTTTCCCCATATCACTGTTCAATCCTCCCACTACCTCCACCTACCCATCACTCTGTCCATCTGCTACTCATCCTCTCTCTATCCATCTCGTCTTCCCTTTATCGGTCCATTTCCTCCTCTTCGTCTCTCTGTCCATCTCCTCCTCTTTCTTTCATATTCTCCTTCTCCTGCTCTCTGTCTCTTCCTCTTTCTTTTCTCCCTGCTTTTTCCCCCGTCCCCTTCACACGGTTCATCTTCTCCTTGTTCATATCTTTGTCCGCTGTCCGTCCATCTCTTCTTTCCCCCTTCTCTTTCCACCTTACCACCTCCCCCACCCCAGTCCAAAAGGAGTTTACTGCTTATCATCCCCAGAGTAAGCAAAGTTTCGTTGAAATGGATTCATAGATTTAGGAGTAGTTTTTTATCCGCAGCTTTACTCGCATACGCACATGTCACGCTAATTTAACAAGTACATATTTCACACATATCTCATCTGTATCTCTAGTGAATTTCGCTCTTCCGTTTCGTTTACACGCAGCTCGAAGTTTATGACGTCATATTTCGTTTACTATTCGTCGTACTATGATATAATTTTGTTGGTACATTTTGTGTTATATGGGAATATTGTCTACAAAATGTGTCTCTAATACATTTACTACCAAATCAATAGTAAATTAGAACGTCGTGCCTGATGTGGAAGAAATGAAGTATAAAGTCTGTTGCCACTCCACAAAGCGCTGGATGAATAAAGTCTAGGTATTCGCGTCTCATGGGCTATTTTTTTTTTCACCCTCACTCCCACCCCTTTGATAAGTAGGCAGCTCTTACCCCAATAGCGAGTATTTCTGAATAGCGAGTGATATATGCACCAAATTTTGTTGAAATCTGCCCAGTGATTTAGGAGGAGATACAGAACATACATACTCACATCTATTTTTACAATATGTAATGATACGTTTCGGACTGGAGTACATGTTTCGTTTCCACCTGGAAAAACTCATTGAAGTCTCCTAAACAGGTTCTCGCTAAACGTACGTTGTCTTGTTACGAATGTCTTGCAGGTAGGATTTTTCAATATTTCTGGTACACTCTCTCGCCAGAGAAAGAAACCTGTGGCCTCTGCCCTTTTTGTCCTTCATTGTAGAAGGTGAATATTAATAAACCCGACAAAATGCAGGGACGAATTTATGACTGGAAGTGGAGGAAAAAAGGTCCTATGAAAATGTGTCCGGAAATGGACGGTTTGCGTGCAATCACAACAAATCGTTCCGGAAGACAGTACATAGCTGCATCTTATTGAGGTCGCAACAGTTGTTCAAAGTGACCTCCAAGGGACTGCAGGTACAGAAATAGTAGCGGTTTCACGCACGATATACATAATCGTACTTTGGCTTACATCATGTTAGTGGGACACTTACCTGGAACCTGTACTAGGATTTGTCTCAATACATTGTAGAGCACGGTCCTCCAGGTATGGTGCACGCACAGTCCGCAGCCTCCCTGCAAGTTCATATGTCTGAAAGAAGTCACGATCACACAAGAGCCCAATAAGGACTTGAAATGTTGTTGTGTGATGTGGTTGGTATCTATGAGGGCACATGTTTTCATATAGCTGTGTTGCCTCCCCACCGTTTCCATCTGCCAGGCCTGCACAAACGCCTTCTCTGGCTGTTCCATTTCAATTGTAGGGGACCATTGAGGCCACAAAAAAAAAAAAAAAGGAGAAAGGGGGCTGTTAATGACGGGATTTACCCTTTCTGTCTCATTGCCTTTCTACTACTGTCAAATTACTGAATATCTTTTTTTTTTTTAAATACCATAGAGACAAGTCATCTGTCAACTCAAGAAAACTAAGATCCTTGCTGTACCATAGCCAAACAAAGAACCCTCAAAATTTGAAAACTACCGCCTCATTGTTCTCCTTAGTGTCGCGTGAAGCTCTTGCAGAGGCTCATTCATAACAGGATCTACTTAGCCGTCGACAAACACGTCCCTATATAACAAGCTGGGCTTGGACCAGGAAGATGATGTGAGGAATAGGTGCTAACAATAGCGAATGATCTCAAAAACGGCTTTGAGAAGCAGAAGATAAACACGGGGGTCTTCGTAGACAGACGTTTGTTCAAATTCATCAATATCATTACGTGTTGGAAACTAGCCACTCTAATTGGAAGCATGCTGAACAACAGGTACTTCCAGATATTCTCAGAGATCTCTAAAACTGGAGTTCACAAAATAAATTAATGTCTACCAGTACGACTGTCCAGGAACAAAGTCCATCAAATTTATTTACGATGATGATACTGCTTTGATCACTTAGAATCAAAGCTTTAGGGGATCTGAAGCAACACTAACATCAGACTTGAAGATGTTACATTAAACTCTAATCTTCCTTCCTTCCTTGAAGATGTCGGATGAATACTTCAAGAATAATTCTCTCTAACCGTATCCTCAAATCCTTGCTCGTTATTCTCATGGTGTTAGGTTGACACAACTCTTATACCCACCGGATTAACGATCTCTCCAATATTGCAACACTCCAAAATACACAGGTCCCTGGCATACATATCCATTCCTGGAATGTGACAGCTAAATTCAAAACTCGGAAGAATATACACCATAAGTCAACAGGGTGCCATTGCAACAGGCATCAAATCATTAGCTTCACCTCTTTCATATTCAGTCGCTGAATACTGATGTTCCACCTGGCTAAACATTTCTCACATTAAAAATAATGATACACAGCGCAATCATTGCAGGGAGTATTCGTTTAACAAACAGGCACTGGTTACCCGTTATTAGTAATATTCCACCATCAAACATAAAAAGAGCACAGTAGTTGTTGAACGTAGGGACAAGAATAAAAAATCCTGGAAAGTGCGACTAGGACACGCGTACCCAGGGTTCCGTAGAAATTTAATTATGTATATAGACAGCTCATCCATCCCCGGAATTCGGACTCTCGACGACTTTTGCCTGTTATCGGTATCGATACAGGCAAGATATACGTCTACCCGTTCCAGAGAAAAAGGGATTTAACAGTAGGATAGACAGACAGCCGGATTAAAAATGACAACAACAAAAAATATTTCTTTCGTGTCATATCGTTACAAATTAACAATTTTCGGATTGTACTGTTAAATCTTGCTACTTGCCAAATTTCTTGATTCTAAGTCATAGGGAAGAACGCCAATGTGTCGATGAGTAGATCTGCCGGTATAAAATATCTGATTGAAATGGCCCGATCTTTTGATTGTATTGACTAAGAAGCACAAAGGTTATAGACTGACAAGTGACCATAGACATTAGTATGTGACATAAATTTCAACTCAATTTATAATTTTGTCATAGAAATGCATTTTTTAATTTATTTAAACCATTTCCAAGTATTCATTTCACGTAAGAACGAGTTTTACGTGCTGCATTGAGCTAGAATGTAAACCATCGTATCTCGACAAAACTAATGAAGATTACTAGGTAAAAGAATTTCGTGTGGGCATTATCCATTTACCTACTCCCTTGAAAAGTTAGGACCGATTAATACAAGTTTAAAATGTAGAACTGGTGCTCTTTAAAATCATCCCACAAAAAAGTGGTTTTTGTAGTTAAAATCGGAACGAGGGTGACTGTTTATGCACGTAAAATCAGAACTGTACACATAAAAATGGTTCCATTAAAACCTGTTAAGATCTTTTTCGAAGGAATTAATCGATTCGCACAATCTGCCTGGCGCCAACTCCGCTTCGTCGTTCAAACCTTGCGTAATATACTGTAACATAGCTACAGTAAGATAGATGTTCGACTGGCTATACAGATGGCCTCTGGTACGGGCCAAACCAAAAACTTTTTATCCTATTACGGTTACTCGTCTTTCCATATAGCATACCCCTCTTTTTCTCAAAACTTCGAACATCTTGGACCATCCGACATTGTCGAAGCCTTTTTCTAGGTCGACAGATCTTATGAATGTGTCTAGATTTTTCTTCGGCCTTGCATCCACTATCAAGCGCCACGTCACAGCTGCCTTTTTGGTACCTTTACCTTTCCTAAAGAAAATTGATCGTTATCTATTAGATCCGCAGTTTTCCACTCCTCTGTGTGTTATTCTTGTCAGCAACTTGGACGCATGAGCTGTTCACCTGATAATTCTCGCACTTGTGTGCTCTTGCTACCTTCGAAGTTGCGTGGGTGATATTTTTATGAAAGTCTGATGGTATATTGCCTGTCCTATATATGCTACACATCAGCGTGAATAATCATTTTGTTGACATTTCCCTCAATTATTTTAGAAATTTCGGTGGACTGTTATCTATCTTTTCTGGGTTGGTTGGATCGTTTTGGGGGAGGATACCAGACAGTGAAGTCATCGGTCTCATCGGATTAGGAAAGGACGGGGAAGGAAGTCGGCCGTGCCCTTTCGAAGAAACCATCTCGGCATTTGCCTGGAGCGATTTAGGGAAATCAGGGAAAACCTAAATCACGGGGTTGAACCATCGTCCTCCCGAATGCGAGTCCAGTGTGCTAGCCACTGCGCCATCTCGCTCGGTATATCTTTTTTGCCTTATATGATTTTAAGTCTTCCTAACCACTTTTAAATTCTTACTCTTAATAATGAATCCTCTATCCTTTCCTGTTAACCATTGTTTCTTCTTCTAATACGTCATGAGACAAATCCTCTCCCTTCAGTATTCTCTTTCCACCCATCCGCTCTCTCTCCTCTGCATATAACAGTGGAATTCCCATAGCACTCTTAATGTTACTGCCCTGGCTTTTAATTTCTCCGAAGGTTGTCTTGAATTTCCTGTATCCTGAGTCAGTCCTTCCGACAATCTTTTCTTTTTCGATTTCTTCACGCTTTTCACAGTAGCTTCCCTGCACTTCCTATTTGATTATTTCCTACGTGTTTTGTATTTCTATAATCCTGACTTTCTCTGAACATTTATGTACTTCCTTCATTCGTCGATCAGCTGAAATATTTCTTCTGGTACCCGTGGTTTCTTCGCAGTTACCTTCTTTGTACCTCCGTTTCTCTTTCAAACATCTGTTATTATCCTTCCTAGAGATGTCCATTCCCCTTCAAGTGATCTGCCTAGTGACCTATTCATTACCGCAGTATCCATAGTCTCAGAGAACTTCAAGCATATCTCTTCATTACTTAGTATTTCCGTATGCTACTTCTTTGCGTAGTTATTCTTCTTGACTAGTCTCTGTAACTTCAGCTTATTCTCCATCATCACTAAATTGTGAACTGAGTACACCTTACAATCTAGTATCTGATTTCGGAATCTCTGCCTGAGCATGTTGTCATCTAACTGAAATATTCCTGTCTCTCGTGGACTATACCGAGTATACCTCCTCCTCTCGCAGTTCTTGAAAAGACTGTTCGTTATTAAATGCTGAAATTTATTGCAGAACTCAGTCTTTCTCCTGTCTCATTCCCACTACCAACCCCATATTCTCTCGTAACTCGACCTTCCCTTACAACCGCATCCGAATCTCCTTTGACTATTAGTTTTTCGTCTCCCTTTTTGAACTGAATTATTATTTCAATATCCTCAAATTATTTCTCTCTCATTTCATATTCTGCTTTCGTCGTCGGCATGTATATCTGAACTATTGTTATCGGTGTTGGTTTGCTGTCGATTCTGATGAGAACAATACTATCACTGAGCCGTTCACACCAATTGACTCTCTACCCTGACTGTTGAACAGGTATAACTCTGTGGAAAAGTCGATGTCCGGGATTGCAGTGATGAACCAAGAACTTTTACTGATCTAGGACGGTTTAGGAAGATGAGGAGAGAGAGCCAGTGTTGACCGCCATTATATTTTTTTGTTTAAAGCTGGGCACAGCTGGGCACACGTGGCAAAGGCTAGAACGTTTAATTTCACTTTTGGCTTGAGCATAGCTGCTCTAAATTTTGTCCACTGCTTTTTAGCCATGTAGTTTTACGATTTATCAAAATTTTATTCTGATGAAGACAACCTTAGTAGGTCTTTAAACCTAAGTCAATGTATCTAAAAGTTATGTGCAATGGGTTGGCTGTATAATCCTATCTTGAAAGTAGTATACGGTTGCTGAGTAACAGCCATATTTAAAAGAGTAAAATGTAAACTGGTTGTATTGGAAGAAGTCTTTCAAGATAACAGTTGTATGGTTTGTTAAATGTATTTCAAGTGATTTAAAAGGTACACTTTTTCTTTATTCCCTTTCCCATATACTAGCTTGTGTGAGTATGAAATATCGTCGGACACTTTGTGGGGTTTTGTTGCTGATGTGACTCCTGTAGGAAACCTGCTTACACGGTTAGCTCACTGAATGCTTAATTTCATCGAAGATCTGCATAGAACCTACGTTAACAGCTACATCATTTTAGCAATATTTTACGGACCTGTCACAGCGCTACCGACAGGGTCCACTGTTTCTCTCCAGGGGAATAAGACAAACTACCGCGAACTACTAGTCCAGCGGCGGAGAGAGCTACGAGACCAACAGAAGAATCAGATCTTCAAACAGTTGACGGACTTTGAAATAATCTTTACTGTGTCGTCCGAACAAGATACAGCCAGGGCAAAAGCACGACAGGCGCAAAGATGCGAGCTGGTGCCAGTGCCGTAGAGACTTGCCACTTGCGCGAGGTCCATCCTAACCGGACGACAACGGACTGAAGCCTAGTCGGAAGACAGAAGAGGATCTCTCGCTCACTTGATTATAGATCATCGTCCAGGGCTGACAGACAGTGAACATCGTTTAGAGAACTCCTACAACTGAACAGACAGTTGTTGTAAATTGCATTTGCTATGCACTGTGAAGTTTTCGCCGGCCGAAGTGGCCGTGCGCTTAAAGGCGCTGCAGTCTGGAACCGCAAGACCGCTACGGTCGCAGGTTCGAATCCTGCCTCGGGCATGGATGTTTGTGATGTCCTTAGGTTAGTTAGGTTTAACTAGTTCTAAGTTCTAGGGGACTAATGACCTCAGCAGTTGAGTCCCATAGTGCTCAGAGCCATTTGAACCATTTTTTTGTGAAGTTTTCCTACGATTATTTGCACTTAGCCACTGAGGGCCGTTTTTGTGTTATATTGCGTGCAGTGTTGCAGACTTAATCATTCCGCAAGTCACTAAGGTAAGTAAACCTTTTAACTCATTTGTGTGTCTTCGTTACTAACTTGTTGGAGTGTTATAGAACCTTCGTTCTTCTATCCTGTTACCTGACCCTGGGGTATAGGTGTGTAATAGTGACGGGAGGAGGAGCTTAGTGTTTAACATCCCGTCGACAACGAGGTCATTAGAGACGGAGCACAAGCTCGGGTGAGGGAAGGATGGGGAAGGAAATCGGCCGTGCCCTTTCGAGGGAACCATCCCGGCATTTGCCTGAAGCGATTTAGGGAAATCACGGAAAACCTAAATCAGGACGGCCGGAGACGGGATCGAACCGTCGTCCTCCCGACTGCGAGTCCAGTGTGCTAATCACTGAATAGTGACAGGAAGAAACCGTCTTAGCTGTGTATTGCACCAGAAGCCATTTCACGAACTCTCAAACACGGCCTCCACCGCGGTTGCGACGATGCCGTTGCAAAACTGGCGACAAGCGTTTACAAAAATGTTACCAGCCATAACGAGTAATGTTACCCAAATTCCTTTCCGTAGAAGGACATTGTGATCATGATCCTAAATAAATTAATTAGCTTTTTGATGTTTTCCCGTTTCGTGTAAAAATAAATTAAATAAATGAATAAATAAATAAATAAAAATAATAATAATCGTACTAACCATCGCTAGTTAACTTGCTGCCTCTTTAAAAGTGTTTGCAAATACTTACACACAGATATTTTAAATGTTAGTATTGTACTGTATGTTAACCGGGGCCTAGAAACGACGGAGGGGCTCCGTTTCCGCCGCAGCCGCAGTGATCCGCAACCCCACGACGACTACCGCAGTCCACTTCACCCCTCCGCCGTCCCACACCGAACCCAGGGTTATTGTGCCGTTCGGCCCCCGGTGGACACCCCCCCCCACCCCCCACCACCAGGGAACATCTCACACCAGACGCGTGTAACCCCTATGTTTGTGTGGTAGAGTAATGCTGGTGTACGCATACGTGGACAACTTGTTTGCGCAGCAATCGCCGACATAGTGTAGCTGAGGCGGAATAAGGGGAAAGAGCCTAAAAACCATCCACAGACTGGCCGGCTCACCGGACCTCGACACAAATCCGCCGGGCGGATTCGTGCCGGGGACCAGGCGCTCCTTCCCGCCCGCAAAGCCGTGCGTTAGACCGCACGGCCAACTGGGCGGGCCAACGTTGGTATTACCGTAGCTCGTTGTCCCATTTCACTTCACTGACCTCTACTATATCTAATTTAAGACTTAGAATTTCCCTTTTCAGACTTTCTAGCTTCCCTACCAAGCTGAAACTTCTGACATTCTAAGCCCCAACCCGTAGAACGCTACAATTTCGTTGGTGATTCAGTAGATTTCTCATGGTCACCTCCCCTTAGCAGTTCCCTGAAGGAGATCGAATGGCGGACTAGTCCGGAATCCCTTGCCAATAGAGGGATTACCATGACACTCTTTCATTTACAGGCCACATATCCTGTGGATACACGTTATCTGTAATGCAGTGGTTTCCATTTAGTTCTGCCCTGCGTTGATAATTGCTGATTCATCCGCCTTTTAGGGGCAGTTTCCCACCCGAAGGGCAAGACAGTGCCCTGGCCCTCTGTCAGCTCCTCCCACCTCCTTGCCAAGGCCGTTGTGACTTCTTACGCCGCAAGTCTTCGGAAGCTACTGCTAATAATTTTTATTCATAATTCAAACCATGACGCGGTTCGATCCCGAGACCATGGACGTTTTTATTACTAGTCAAAGACGCTAATCCAATGTCGCTGGTACCGCTTTTGTAAGGTACGACCTGATAATTTACTTCAAGCGATAAATACACTACTGGCCATTAAAATTGCTACACTATGAAGATGACGTGCTACAGACGCAAAATTTAACCGACAGGGAGAAAATGCTGTGATATGCAAATGATTAGCTTTTCAGAGCATTCAAACAAGATTGGCGCCCGTGGCGGCACCTACAACCTGCTGACATGAGGAAAGTTTCCAGCCGAAATCTCATACATAAACAGCAGTTGACCGATGTTGCCTCGTGAAACGTTGTTGTAATGCCTCGTGTAAGGAGGAGAAAAGCGTACCATCACGTTAACGACTTTGATAAATGTCGGATTGTAGCCTATCGCGATTGCGGTTTATCGTATCGCGACATTGCTGCTCGCGTTGGTCGAGATCCAATGCCCGTTAGCAGAATATACAATCGGTGGGTTCAGGAGGGTAATACGGAACGCCGTGCTGGATTCCAACGGCCTCGTATCACTAGCAGTCGAGATGACAGGCTCCGCATGGCTGTAACGTATCGCGCGGGTCTCGATCCCTGAGTGAACAGATGGGGGCGTTTTCAAGGCAACAACCATCTGCACGAACAGTTAGACGACGTTTGCAGCAGCATGGACTATCACCTCGGAGAACATGGCTGTGGTTACCGTTGACGTTGCATCACGGACAGGAGCGCCTGTGATGGTGTACTCAACGACGAACCTGGGTGCACAAATGGCAAAACGTCATTTTTTCGGATGAATCCAGGTTCTGTTTACAGCATCATGATGGTCTCATCCGTGTTTGGCGACATCGCGGTGAACGCACATTGGAAGCGTGTATTCGTCATCGCCATACTGGTGTATCACCCGGCGTGATGGTATGGGGTGCCATTGGTTACACGTCTCGGTCACCTCTTGTTCGCATTGACGGCAGTTTGAACAGTGGACGTTACATTTCAGATGTGTTACGACCCGTGGCTCTACCCTTCATTCGGTTCCTGCGAAACCCTACATTACAGCAGGATAATGCACGACCGCATGTTGCAGGTCCTGTACGGGCCTTTCTGGATACAGAAAATGTTCAACTGTTGCCCTGGCCAGCACATTCTGCAGATCTCTCACCAATTGAAAACGTCTGGTCAATGGTGGCCGAGCAACTGGCTCGTCACAATACGGCAGTCACTACTCTTGATGAACTGTGGTATCGTGTTGAAGCTGTATGGGCAGCTGTACCTGTACACGCCATCCAAGCTCTGTTTGACTCAATGCCCGGGCGTATAATGGCCGTTATTACGGCCATAGGTGGTTGTTCTGGGTACTGATTTCTCAGGATCTATGCACCCAAATTGCGTGAAAATGTAATCACATGTCAGTTCTAGTATAATATATTCGTCCAATGAATACCCGTTTATCATCTGCATTTCTTCTTGGTGTAGCAATTGTAATGGCCAGTAGTGTAGTACTAGCACATAGTACCATTGCTGGTACAAGGCTTTGTGGCTTGCTATTGGAATGCGTGCAGAGGTTGGGAATGGGCAGTATGATACGGCGGGGACCCCCGCGCTTCGATCTGCGGAGCCGGGCGCTCTGCCGGCGGGCTGACGAGCGTCGGCCGCGGAAGGCGCAAGAAGCGGCCGCCGCGCCGCAGCGGCAGCCGCAGCGCCGCGACGTAGCGCGCCACCTGCTGCCCGTTCTTTCCGGCGCGGCGCGCTGCGTTTTGCGCCTCCCTTACTGATGTGATTCGCAATTAGCGGGCCTGCGCTCGAGCCGTTAGCATGCAAATTTAATTACGCGCAGTTCGCTGGCGTCCCGCCTATTCCCCGGCCGGGCACACCGACGCAGCTAGGCGCGCATAAAATACGGCCACTGTAGCAATAGCGGTGCACGCGGCGACGGAAGGGGAAGCAGCAGTGGCGTGCGTGCGTGCGTGGGCGTAGGCCGCGGTGCGTAACAGGACCCCCGCTCCACCCCTCCCCCCCTCCCTGCTCCCTTCACCCAACCCATTCAGTCCTTCTGCTGGGCCACCACGACCCTTGTATCTGGCCGCAGTAAAAAGGCTGCGGTCATTCCCTGCGAAACGGTGAGGGAGGAGGCGGTGTTTATGAAACACAAAGAAGAGGGGGAGAAAAAACTCTGCCCGATGGCCAGCCAACGTAAATGGCAGTTATCTTTGGAGGGGGGGGGGGGGCGGGGACGTGGAGTCTTAATGGCGGTTGAATGAGTTGCTGGAATTCCACATTGGTGCACGCTGTGGGTAGCGGTGCCCTGGAGCGGTACATGAAGCGTAGGTTTTTGTGTGCTTTGTATCGCAACTCATGTCGATTTCGAATGATTCAGTGATTCGGAAGATACTCCCACAAGTTTTGTAAGGTGACGATATCTGTGGAAAAATCCAATGCCATCTTCCATTTCATTTTGCGACGATCATCTTCGTATATGTAAAGTAACATATTAATGTACCCTGAACTCAAACCATAGAGAATATATCAGTTTCATCTGAAGGAAGGGAACACTCAGAAAACGAAATTCCTAGAGTATTGCATTCAACGTTAAATCATGTGAATAATTACAGTGATGTTGTAACAAACTTTCAGGGCTGATGGAGAAGGATAACTGTATCAATTTGAGGTAAGAGAGCCTGGACTGGGGACTACTGAGTCGGAAACATTCTGATGCCTGAGATCTAGAGGTGTAGGCTATCGTAAGTGAGCGCAGACCACAGTAATTTTCCTAGTAGCTTTCGTCAGTTAAGACTGAAACCGCGTTACCTGTACATTAGATGTGTTACATCTAATCGATATTTCCAGTGTTTATCTCACGCTTTGTTCGAAAATTGTGATTTGTAACGTGAAACACAGGATGTCGCAGTAAAAATAAAAATAACAGATTTATAATATAGCACTAGAAAATGCAATTTCCTCACAAAAAGATGAACTCAAAAAAACGCAAAACAAAAACATATCAAATATCGCTTCTATCTTTCGTTGAGCTTCTGTGATTTATGTTTCTGTTACTCTTAAACAACTTTTGCACCTATCAGTAACACCAAGAAGCTCTGGCCTTCGATCTCGAAGAGGAATGTTTTACTGAGGACAAAATAATAACAATAATTACATCGACTTTTTTCATGTTTGCGCAGGTAAACTGTATTTGTATCGAAAGTAATTGCATTAGTTACATAATGTTTGTTATTTATAGAATGTAGTGTATATTTTGTAAGCACATGAAATTCACTGTGAACTAACAGTGAATGATGTGCCGTCCTCATTATTTGCAACACAAGCAAAGAAACAAACGAAAAAAAACAAAGAGAAGTCTTCCAGTTTCTCTCTGTCCGTCACCGGTAGCTGAATGGTCAGCGTGGAAGATTCTCAATCCTCTGGGCCCGGGTTCGATTCCCAGCTGGGTTGGGGAATTTTTCAGCCCAGGGACTGGCTGTTGTGCTGTCATCATCATCATCATCATCATCATCATTCGATCATCCTATCATCCTCACCGACAGCAGGTCGCCGGAGCTGCGTCAAATTGAAAGACCGGCACCCGGCGAGCGGCCTGTCCGACGAGGGGCCCTAGCCATATGATTAAATAAATAAATAAAGTTTCTCTCTTACACATTCATTTATGTTTCTTTTCCTAGCAGTGCTACTAATACTACCGGTGGTCATATTATGACCCAATGCCACGTCATGTCATCACGCCAGGTGTTGGCCCCGTATAATTACAACGAATTCATTTTTCTCGGAGCGTCGACATATAGATACGCCCATCATGATTTCGTGTGCTGAACTTTTACAAGATGTCCGAAATTCTGAAAAATAGGGGTAAGCAGTAGGAAAAGACGGGTGATACACAATATGCACTATAAGCAAGAGGGAATAGTAAGAGTGGAAGACCAAGAAAGAAGTAGTCGAATTAAAAAGAGTGTAAGACATGGTTGTAATCTTTCACCTCTACAGCTCAATCTGATAGATGGGGCCCTCCACGCCCGCACCAACGTGGTGACCAGACCAAGGGTTCTACTGTCACCTCCGTCAACATGTTAGTTATCTAATAGGTCGGTCTGGGTAAGACAGCTCAATCTGCACATCGAAGAAGCAATGGGGAAAATAAAAGAAAGGTTCAAGTGTGGGATTAACATTTAAGGTCAAAGGATATCAATGATAAGTTTTGCTGACGACGTTGCCACTCACAGTGAAAGTGAAGAACTGCACAATATGTTGAATGGAATGACTAGTCTAATGACTACATGGTATGTACTGAGAGTAAGTCGAAGTAACGGTAGTAGCACAAGTGAGAAGCAACGGAAATGATAGCTGCGAGAAACTTAAAATGAAAATAGGCGATAGCTAAGTAGTCGAAATTAAGGAATTCTGCTTCGTAGCAGCAAAATAACTCGGAGTAAGGAGGATATAAAAAAGCGGACTAGCACAGCAAAAAGGGCGTTCCTGGCCAAGAGCATTCTACTGGTATCAAACGTAAGCCGTATTTTGAGGAAGACATTTCTGAGAATGTACTTTTGGAGCACAGCATTCTGTGTTAGTGAAACACGGACTGTGGGAAAACCGAAAAGAAGAAAAGGAAGCATTTGAGATTTGGTGCTACAGAAGGATGAGGGAAGGAATGGGGAGGTTCTCCGGAGAATCAGCCGAGGTAAGGGATACATGAGAAAACTGAGAAGAAGAAGAGACAGGATGACAGAACATTTGTTAAGATATCACGTAATAACTTCCATGGTACTAGAGGGAGCTGTACAGGGTAAAAGCCGCAGAGAATTACAGAAACTGGAATACATCCAGCAAATAATTGAGGACATACGTTGCAAGTGCTACTCTGAGATGAAAAGTTTGGTACAGTTGGCACCGTAGAGGAGAGCGTGGAGGACTGCAGCCAACTAGTCAGAAGACTGAGGTCTCAAAAAATAAATAAATAAATAAATAAAAAATAAGTTAGAAAAGATGGACTTCGACTCGTCTGAGACGTCGTTCTTTCCTGTGTCCAGTGTTTCCACTATCTCATCACAGCCGGCGCCTTGTCTCTGCTACTGCAATAATAGTCACCGACTTGACAGTATGTGATGTTCCAGAGGTCGGTACTCCGTCCGTGTAGATAATTGTCTTGTTGCAGATCCCATTTCGTGACCTAAGACACATCCGTGGCGCTATTATCCTGCACACTGAAGCAAGCTGTTTGTGTGTTCTATTGGACACTAACCGCATGGGGGCACTGAGATCCGGCTTTCGGCTGAGTATTGCTCTCTTGCACTTACC
This sequence comes from Schistocerca nitens, assembly GCF_023898315.1. NCBI lineage: Eukaryota > Metazoa > Arthropoda > Insecta > Orthoptera > Acrididae > Schistocerca > Schistocerca nitens. The sequence goes on along the minus strand of NC_064618.1, from coordinate 275,877,926 downwards.
AATTCCATGTTGGTATAACAGCTGTGGGATCCAGACCAAAGTGGCCAACGGTGCCTCAGAACGACATCCCGTAGTGCTTCCGTACCTGGGGGCCAAGCCTGACCTAGATCGAATGAACTTCACGTATTAACGACAAGGGTTGGTGAGCCGGGTTACCTGGATGTGGTTTTTAAGGAATTTCCTACATTCCTCTAGATAAATTCCGAGGCTACCCAAGTTCCGCCTCAGAAACACGGTACGAAAACACCCAGAAAATGTTCTCCCTCTTGCACATAGAATTAACTCTAGATGCAGACAAATATGGTATACTGATTCCGTCTTAATAAGTGACTGATAACCTTCAAACCCTCAATCAAAAGTAGCAGACATATCGCAGTGTCGATAAGGTGTTCCTTTTAACCCGACACAAGTAAATGTATCGAAAACGGCGCATCATACGCAGAAAATATTCTAGGTAAGAAGTTGATGTTGGTAAAGGGGAAACCTCTCTGGGATGCAACTGGCCACCTCTGAACCATCCCTCCTGTGATAATTAAAAAACAGTCTTGATCGCAAATTTCTTATAACCGGAGTGACCGGATACAATCCTTAAGGATCACCTTCAGACTCCAGAACTGCAGGTGCAAGTCAGTTCAGCGTCGTGGATCGGCGCAGCCTGTTCCATGGAAGTCCACCTGTCATTCTGAAGATGATCCTTAAGGATTGAAACCGGTCACTCCGATTAAAAGAAATTTACGATCAAGACCGTTTCTTAATTATCATATTAGTATAAGATCGCTGATAATGTTCTCAAAAAATTTTACATCCCTCCTGTGTCGGTGGGGTTAACCTTGTATTTTCAGATCGGAGCCCCATTTATATTGCATGTTACGATTCTACGTCAAAAAATACGTACGATTTACTCAAACCACTGTTTCTCATTCGTGATAGATGGCGCTGTAGTCGACAAATATCAAGTGTTTCTGTTTATACAATTAAGAACCGAAGCATTTCATTTATGATGCAAATGTAAATCTCTGTGCTCTTGCAGTTGATACTGAGATTCAGACAGTACTTGAGTATTGCAATATGATTGTACATTACAAATAATGTGACTGGACATTGATCATTTGGGCACATAAGCTACTTGTATGGTAAGGTAGTTTTCTGTTCCCTAGGTGGTTGATTGTGGTGAGTCCCAAAACAATAGAAATGCTTGATTGCAGAGACTGTCCTCGAACCACGCCATCAGAGTGACTGATTTCGGTGTATGTTCCATTTCGCTGGCCACTTCGCAGAAACCTCGGGGATACAAACCAAAACCACCGTAATAAGGTAAAATGTCTATGAAATAGTAGCGACAGGCGCACCTGCCATGAATACTTGCCTAAGTCAAGTACAGCAATGGTGTGAGGCAAGGGAACTCACGATATCAAGCATCCAGATAGAAACAGAAAACTACTTCATCCACGACCTAGTTCCTCGATCGCCCTAAACGAAGTTTCTAACAAGGCATTGCAGCGGCTAACTATATTATACTACACAATCAAATTTGCAACACTAAAATAAATTAAATATTTATTTGACACTACAATAGTGAAGCCATAGTCACAATACATATTTTTTTTTTTTTTTAAAGGGGTTGCATTGCAGGTTTCAAAGAATTACGATGTCATTTTCAAATGAAAAACATTTGAAAAAGAAGACTTAGTTCTTTGAAACCTGCAATGCAACCAACTTTTTTTTAAAAAAAAAAGTCTTATGTACTGCGGTTGTGGCTTCGCTATTGTAGTGCGAAAAATCATTTAACTTATATTATAGTCATACTACCTTAAGACAATTTATATCGAAACATAGGAACTAAAGTAAATTTCGGACAGAAATATCAGCCGTTAGAACATTAACCTTTTATTTGCATTGGAAATGAAATGTAGAATCAAATACTTTGATTCTTAACAGCAAAAATAGGCGTTCTTGATTTTTGTCGACTACAGTGCCATCAGCCACGAATGCAAAACAATGGTTTCAGTAAACCGTACGTATTTTTTGAGTATAATTCAAATATGCAATAAAAAAGGACGTTTATCATTTGAAAATACAAATTTGACCCCGATCATGCAAAAGGGGTGACTAGAGGGTAGCCACATGTCCCCATTACTAATATTAACTTTCCACCTAGGACATTTTTTTCCGTACGATGCTCCGTTTTCAAGATATTTAATTCTCTCAGGTTAAAACAAACACTCTGCATTTGTATACGCTCACCAGAAAAAAAAATTAAAAATTAGTCAGCCCTAGAGAAATCATGGCAAGCGTCATTTAATACCACGTAATTCCGCACCTACACTTGATAACCGCTTGAGTTCGTTTAGAAAGTGAGCCCACAATATTGTTCATGTGCGCTGCATTTGGGCGAAGACATTCCATTTAGAGAATGCTGATGTCGGCGTTTTACCTGCTGTTGTTTCATGTCCCATAGATTTTCTATGCCCTTCAGGTAAGGTGATTAAGCAGGCTAGTCAGGCGTAATAGGGTGGGACATTGTTCAGAAAATCAGACACATATTCCTTCAGCTCGATGACCTCTGATGGTGAGTAATTGCCTCTTGCAAGGTGACCAACGCCAGGTGTTCTGTCGGCAGCTCGTGGTCTAGTAGCTAGCATGGATGCCTCTGGATCACGGGGTCTCGGGTGCGATTCACGGCCGGGTTGGAGATTTTTCTCTGCCCTATGAATGGGTGTTTCACTTGTCCTCATCATTTCATCATCATTATCATCATACGTGACAGTGGCTAGATTGCACTGTGTAAAAAGATTGAACTGTGTAAAAATTGGAACTTTGTACGGGCACTGATGACCTCGCAGTTGAGTGCCCCAGGAACCAGACATCATCATCATCACGCCAGATGTCTCTATAAGCAGTTCCCGGCTCAATGTTCTCTAGTTAACATGTTGTTCACATGTTGGGATGGACCTTCATTCACTGCCTGCAGCAAGTCCTGTCGTGTTTGGACGCGATGTTTGACTCACAAGCCGTGCAGCGCGTTTCCGGTCCCACTTATGATTTTTTTCCGATTCAGTTCTGATGACGTGTTTCGTGGCCATTTGTGTTGCACCACTGATTGAAGACACTTTCAACAGTCCGTCGTGTAACACCAAGAAATCCGGCGACATCACACACACCTTATGTCCAAGTGCATAGCAAAAAACAATTGCCCCTTCTTGCCACTCCGATATGACGAACTGACGAAGGGTGGTGGGCGACAATAGCAAACGTGGGTACATACAGCTGAGGCACAGAGAACAAGAGAGAAAAAATGAAGAAGACTTTTAAAGTAGTGAACATTTCTTACAAACATCTCATGTAAAACAGAAAAAAATAGAAATTCAGGGTTGTGCGTACCTCTTCGCATCTTCTGCGAATGATAAAGGAACAGGCCAAGCTACACATCGAATAAATTCGCGAGAGAACCTCGATCACTAAAGGAAATTAGCAGATCAACGAGAAAACGGGTTGTATTGCTTTACACTCGCTTGAAGGAAGTCAACAGCAATAAAGTAGGTGATAATTTGTATATAGGATGTTAGGGGTATACGTACAGAAATTGTGGTCATTGGTACTTTAATAGGTATCCACTGCGTCTAACTGTCTTCCTGCAAACATGTCACGTAGTTTACTGCCTTATGTTTTCTGCACAGTCCTATGTGCAGCGCTAAGTGGACTATGCCTGTCAGTATAGACTTAACATTTTGCTTGCATGCATCCAGACTTCAACATCAGACCTGTTACTCAGGGGGAAATTGACATTAATGGCTTGATCTTGTTACATGTGCTTGGAGCTACTGATCAACATAAAAACATACTACATATAACAACTATAATTATTAGTCTGAAACTGAAGTAAACACCGATGTGACATTGTACAGTACACTCTCTTGAGACACAAATAAAAATGTGTGCAGTTATAACCTTAACACACTGTATTTTTAATCTTGAGGGATAGAACCAGAAATATTGCCAAGAGCCTAATAGGGAAAAGAAATTAATGAGTGCAAGTCAGTTCTATGAGACTCAACTCTATTTAATGGCCTACTGGAAAAATTTCTTTATTCCTACAAAGAGATTCAAAAGGAAGGAAATAATCACAGAATGATGGGATGAACCTATACATTTGGTATTACTACTACTGCAATGAATCCGAGTCAACGTTATGAAGTTATTAGTACGATTTCACCAATAGTCTCAATGCTGTACAAAATTACTTGACCCTTCGGCAATAGCCCGGAGCTGCGTGGACCTGAGCTGCCACATTCCACATCATTTTACATTTCACTCAAATTGCTGAAAATCATGAACAATTCAGTGTAAAAAAGTGTATTGGCACCAGTACGTTCTCAAAAAGCTATACTATATTTTCATTTTTGTTATGTTCCCGGCAAAAACTTTTAGCACGATATACTGAAAATTTATGAAAATGCATTTTCTGATGATGTTACCGAATTTTCGGTATGTGAGAAATATTTCTGTTATTGAATTTATCTGAACAAATTATGCAAAGAAATGTTAAGAACATATCATATTTTCAGTACATAAAGTCTCTCTGATGAGCACTTATATCGTTTCCCAAACCACCTTGTGTTTGTCTTTATGTGTATGAGTGGCTGTGTGTGCTCTGTTGTGTTGAATACCTACACCGTTGGTTTGATACAGGGCGATGTGTGAAACTGCTTTCACATTACACGCTTCCGTTGTTGTAGCGATCTGCTCCAGCTGATGCAGACGCTGTATTGAAGCTGAAAGTGTTCATCAGAGTTGCGCAGAAATATTCGTCTGGGCTCTTTAGCATAGCAATCAGATTTGCTTTAAGTTCTTAGAAATGTCCAAAATTGGTGGATTTAAATTATTCGTTAAGTTACTCCTTTCCCGAAGAAAGCATCAAACTATTTAATTAGAACTGAACGCTCCCGTTGGAAATGCTCTCGAGCTGGTATTCATTAATAGATCATAACTGAAGTATACGTCAATTGTGGAATAAACACGTACCTTCTTGAAATGAAGAATCTTTTATTGACTTTTGTGTCAATGAAATTCATCTTGTAACATGAATTATCTGTTCACTGGCTTATATACAGATATATAATATAATTTCCTTCAAAAACTCGCAATGGCGTCGATTTCTACTTCACAAGAATGACAACTCCTAATGAATTACTTCTTAACAAGAACAATGACTCCCTACACTAAGAATAATTATCTGAGCGCTAACCGCCACGGGGTAATAAAGAATATCTTTGTCTCTCTCTGTAGCATCGTCACGTCAAGTCACGCTAATTTCTCTCGTATTGCATGAGACTTCATAAGTTGCTCCAAATCGTTCTCTAAGACGAGATAATTTGAGTAAAATGTGATGCATACGAGTAATGCTCCTGTCACACATCAGAAGGCAAGAGAATGTCTGGTTGGTTTCATACGAGAAACAGTTTGGTAGGCTTATAAATCAACGGTTATGTTTCTAATGAAAGCTGTATTTATTTGTAACATAACAGTTACTACTGACTTTTTCCCTATTAAACATGTATGAAATGATACTATCACTGCCGTTATTTAATGATGTGAACATTTTCTTTAATCATTTTTCTAAAGCAATTTTATTCTTCCGTGCTTCTACCAAGATGCGTTGCGTATGATTAACAGCTTTTCTTTTACCAATGACGGGCATGGTTTTTCTAACAGTTTCACTGGCGACAGTTTCCATTACCGACTAGCGATGGTGGTTATCGCTGAAGCAACCAGTTTTCGCTTGTATCGGGTTTTCTTCCACGCCGGTTTAACGTGACTATTAAAACTGCTCAACATAATCGTTTACGAAATAACAGAAAATCGGTTATTTCAGATAAAATAACTGATTTTACTTTTTTTATTCTTATTATTTCCTGTGATAAACGTAGAAAGCGAACAAATTTTGACTCACTCAGTTCCAAGATACATATAAAAATATTAAATTGAATAAATGTAGAAATCGAACAGTTCTGACTTACTCAGTTTCAAGATAATGGAATCAAAATATTAAATAAAATTTGCAAAGTATCACCAGCATTCTCCTATTGATTCTAATGTTTTGAAACTCTGCTCAAAAATCATACTGTAATTGGGCATCGTACCACTATTTGGGCGTTACTAATAGCCATTACTAATCGATGAACACTGAGTTTGAAGAACATTTTTCGTGTTAATTTGTCTGTTTTTAAGGGCTGCAAAAAAAGGCGTATGATGCGGACACAGACATCAGAGTAGGTACTTCTTATTTTTACTGTATACCATGAACGAATTGTTGCTGGGTGTTTAATTTCATTGTTACCTTAATTTGGTTCCTCTTCTATTATTTCATAGATACGGCAGAAAAATCTTTAATCTTCTAAAGGAAATGAAGCGTTGTACTTCATTGCTGAGTCACTTCGTAAGTTTGGGCCACACTGCAATGCAACAGATGTCCGGCGACAGCAGCGAGAAACTACCGTATAGACAAGGTAGAAGTAAGTCTTGCACACTGCACGTATCTTAAGTCACGACACTCGGCAACAGGAATATCATTGTCTCAGCAGCGCTCGAACAAGTCTTACGTCACGTATTTGTAACTCGTTGCTGATGGTTCAAATGGCTCTAAGCACTATGGGAATTAACATCTGAGGTCATCAGTCCCCTAGACTTAGAACTACTTAAACGTGACTAACCTAAGGACATCATATACATCCATGCCCGAGGCAGGATTCGAATCTGCGACCGTAGCAGCAGCGCGGTTCCGGACTGAAGCGCCTAGCGTCGCTAGGCCACAGCGGCCGGCTTTCGTTTCTGATGCATTGTTACTAAAATGTAGTTGAACACTTTCTTACTTCCTATAATAACGCAATATTTCAAACCAATGTAAAGGTTACGAATACAAGTTCTTCCGTTTTTAAAAAAACAGTTTATTTGAAACGAAAATTTTTAGCACTGCTGATGTGGCTAACCGATATTTCAATATTTTTCCTCGAAAATTATTAGAAACTTGAAAAAAATCAGCTATTATAACCGAGACCAAACAAAATATCGAAACATACCGATCATTCAGAAGTAAAATACTGCTGTCAGTTTTATCCTGTCGGTTTTTCCCATTCTTACTACGGACACAATAAAATCCATACTACAGACACAACAAAATTATAAGTTATTCCTAGCAACGTAATGTGTAATTTCGATCCTTACGAATTCTGCCGCGTTGAAACTGCAATGATTAGGTGATATCGTAACAGCTATATTTCCATCTTAGTCTGTGAGTGGTTCGACTGTGGCCACACTATTTTGTTTTGCTATTTTTGCTGATAATGTGACCCATTACGCCCATATGTGCACATATCAGTCCTATTACATTGAAACGACAGATTTCGCATCTTGTGAACAGTGATTTATGGGGACGAATTAGTTCAATACTGACTTCGATGTTGGGACGCTGAAGCCAGTCACCTGTTCCTTTTGTTTTGTGCCTTGTCGATGAAACAGAACGGCTGGGAAATTATCAAGAGCAGTTGTTGGCTGTGAAGGCATCTAACACGCAAACCCACTTTCCTCGACTGACTTCATCGCCAATCTGAACCTGACGCATAGTGGAAGCGGTAAGTGTTGTAGTGATGGGGGTGAAGGTTTTGCTCTACACGTCTCATGGGACTATATGAAATGCATTCGCATTTGCGAATATGGACTGCCATTACTGTATAATGAAATTATTACAATAAATCTTGTGCCGTACCTGGTCTCTAACCCGGATTTCCCACTTATCGCGAGCGGTCGCAAAAAAAAGTTCAAATGTGTGTGAAATCTTATGGGACTTAACTGCTGAGGTCATCAGTCCCTAAGCTTACACACTACTTAACCTGAATTATCCTAAGGACAAACACACAAACCCATGCCCGAGGGAGGACTCGAACCTCCGCCGGGATTAGCCGCACAGTCCATGACTGCACCGCCTAATACCGCTCGGCTGATCCCGCGCGGCCGAGCGGTCGCATTACCATTTGGCTACCCGAACACTACTCACGGCCATACCCAAATTTCTATATGTCGCCAACCATGTGCTAATATCCTGTACTTACACACCCATTATGCATGCGTGTTCATCGTAATTTGGAATAACACAGACACTGCAATATATTATTCACCACAGACACCGGGAAATCTACTTTCAAGTAGAATGTCTTCCCTATCCAAGAATATACACAATACATGTACGAGTACAGATTGTTGACACACGCTTGACGACATATGGAAGTCTGCGTGTGACCATAAATTGTGCTAGGATAGCCAACTGGTAACGTGATCGCTCGGGTTGCGAGGAACAGCCGGATTCGAGTCTCGGTCCGGTACAAATTTTCACTGTCATCATTCCGTTATACAGTGGACGGTAGTTCATATTCTCAACTGCGAGTACACTTAATTTATTTCATTACGGCTCTGATCGCATTCATATCCGAAGAAACTTAACGTCATAATCCGGAACAACACAAGCACTGCCAAATTGTGTCATGGGTCTGGCTGAATGTTGTGATGTAACAAAATAGAAGTGATGTTGCTATTCAATGGAAAAGTTGGAATTTGAGATTTCGCTTACTGTTTTATCAATCATAATTACCGTAAGAATTATGGATTCACCGTTGTCATAAAATATTGCATTATGAAATGTGAATAGTCTTTACTTGCAGTTTCGCGTGGCTTGAAGCAGTCACAGCTGACGTGCTATTGATTAAGAAATTGAATTATTGTCTTTCTAATTACTTCATGATCCTAGATACGATCATACCCGGTCGTGATGTTATTGTTACGACAAAATTTCCTATGGGACCAGAAAGTTCTTAAGGGCGCAAAAACAACTGTATCCTCACACAAAAGGGAAATTCAATATTAAAGCTGATGCAAGAAGACGATAAAACAGTTTTCTTTTTGTCAGTGTAACATGCACATTGGACTGCTGATCTGGTGTCTGTAATCTTAGCAAAATGCATAACTAAAATGAAAATAATACTGAGGAGATGATAGGAATGAGCACTGCTAAATGATTCAATATTTCCAGAACAAATATTTGTTATAACTAACACATATACCGTACCTTATGCTTAGTACCACAATGGTGGTAGATTTTTATGTTCGTTTGATGTCCATTGAGCGCTCTTTTATATAACCATTGTCTTCTTGAGTCACTCGTGCTTCGTCACGATAAGTTATAACAGTTCTTCTTTTTACACTTCACTCAAACTTAGACGGAACACGTTTTCATTTATTTAGTAAAAAATTAGATCAGACCGCCACAAATCTGCGTCCGTCTTACTTAAGGAAAACACTACAAGTGTTTAGCGCTCAAGGCTTCATTTGCTCTCCAGTGAACAAAATAGTGAAGGATCGTCTATCTATCCGTATTCTTCTGTTTATGTTGCCGCCCAAAGACGACGAATTACATTGTTTAGGAAATAGCACCATCGCTATGCGACGCCTTATTATACATTAATCACTCTTTATAAACAAGTCCACGCGACCGCTACGGTCGCAGTTTCGAATCCTGCCTCGGGCATGGATGTGTGTGATGTCCTTAGGTTAGTTAGGTTTAAGTAGTTCTAAGTTCTAGGGGACTGATGACCTCAGAAGTTACGTCCCATAGTGCTCAGAGCCATTTGAACCATTTTCATAAACAAGTATTTGCCTTCTGGCTGAAAGTATTAACTATTTGCTGTTTTAATGAAGCCAAAAATAGCGAATATCACAATGTGTGAAGTGCCTGCAGTGTAAGCCTAACAACACTGTTTCCTTTGTAGCTGTAAATCCTAAAATAATTTAAAGTTGCTTGTCGTAATTCATAGCTTCATTGTTGGCTGTGAATACTTCGAGGAAAGTAACGCAGCGAATGACGTTAGGAGCGAAATGAAATCTGGTTGAGGGTGCCCCTCAACCTCTCTGGCCCGCCAGAGATCGGTCTTTACGGCGACCAGAGGCGCTCTCAGAGTTGGCACATGGGCGCGAGGTCCCTGGAGAAATGAAAGGAAAACAAATTAAATGAGATCGTTTCCCGTGGCCGAGGAAATGAGAAACGGATCCAGGGTGGGGCGGCGCCACGGGATATGGCGCCTCAGAGGAGGTATAAAACGGCTTGACCTCAGCGAAACAAGTGCTGGTATTACGAAGCTGAGAATAATATTTAAGTGTCGCGAAAGAAAAGGAATTGTACACGCTGCAGCGACATGCAAATTCTAGGACTGTTGAGCATAGCACGAAGCTTTCGGAATACGTTTGCTCCTAAAAATAAGATAATAATGAGGAGGAGAAAGAAGCGCTTATATAACGAACGTAGGAAGCGGCGAACATTTTCAGTGCATATTTTCATTAGCAAATAGTATTAGTGGTCACACTGAAAGCTAGCGGTTGCTTCCTGCCGCAAAAGAACTTCATACACTCATATCGAAGTCTGACGCGATGACATCATTGTATTAAACATTCTCTGTTTGCTAGTTGCGGAGAATTTGGATATAATTTCGAACTTTGGATAAAATCCTCCGTCGTCTTCGTCAGGAACAACTTACTGCTGTGGCTGTTATTGTGGTAAGCATCTGTAGCCGACAGATCTGATTTGTCGATGTACGTCATTATTACGTCATGGTGCTTGAAACTGTTTCATTGTCTGCGTTGGTGGAGTCAGCGCTTTCGTAGCAGCGCAAAAGTTCCAGAACTTTTCCCTGTCTCTTCTCAGCATCGAAAACTCACACCCACACACTGAAGATTATAGCTGCTGTCGTTGTTGAAGTTCCGCACATAGTAATTTCTTCTTCTTCTTTTTTTTTTTGTCATCAGTCTACTAACTGGTTTGATGCGGCCCGCCACGAATTCCTTTCCTGTGCTAACCTCTTCATCTCAGAGTAGCACTTGCAACCTACGTCCTCAATTATTTGCTTGACGTATTCCAATCTCTGTCTTCCTCTACAGTTTTTGCCCTCTACAGCTCCCTCTAGTACCATGGAAGTCATTCCCTCATGTCTTAGCAGATGTCCTATCATCCTGTCCCTTCTCCTTATCAGTGTTTTCCACATATTCCTTTCCTCTCCGATTCTGCGTAGAACCTCCTCATTCCTTACCTTATCAGTCCACCTAATTTTCAACATTCGTCTATAGCACCACATCTCAAATGCTTCGATTCTCTTCTGATCCGGTTTTCCCACAGTCCATGTTTCACTATCATACAATGCTGTACTCCAGACGTACATCCTCAGAAATTTCTTCCTCAAGGCCGGTATTTGATATTAGTAGACTTCTCTTGGCCAGAAATGCCTTTTTTGCCATAGCGAGTCTGCTTTTGATGTCCTCCTTGCTCCGTCCGTCATTGGTTATTTTACTGCCTAGGTAGCAGAATTCCTTTACTTCACTGACTTCGTTACCATCAATCCTGATGTTAAGTTCCTCGCTGTTCTCATTTCTACTACTTCTCATTACCTTCGTCTTTCTCCGATTTACTCTCAACCCATACCGTGTTCATTCCGTTCAGCAGATCATTTAATTCTTCTTCACTTTCACTCAGCAATGTCATCAGCGAATCGTATCATTGATATCCTTTCACCTTCTATTTTAATTCCACTCCTGAACCTTTCTTTTATTTCCATCATTGCTTCCTCGATGTACAGATTGAAGAGTAGGGGCGAAAGGCTACAGCCTTGTCTTACACCCTTCTTAATACGAGCACTTCGTTCTTGATCGTCCACTCTTATTATTCCCTCTTGGTTGTTGTACATATTGTATATGACCCGTCTCTCCCTAAAGCTTACCCCTACTTTTTCCAGAATCTCGAACAGCTTGCACCATTTTATATTGTCGAACGCTTTTTCCAGGTCGACAAATCCTATGAAAGTGTCTTGATTTTTCTTTAGCCTTGCTTTCATTATTAGCCGTAACGTCAGAATTGCCTCTCTCGTCCCTTTACTTTTCCTAAAGCCAAACTGATCGTCACCTAGCGTATTCTCAATTTTCTTTTCCATTCTTCTGTATATTATTCTTGCAAGCAGCTTCGATGCATGACCTGTTAAACTGATTGTGCGATAATTCTCGCACTTGTCAGCTCTTGCCGTCTTCGGAATTCTGTGGATGATGCTTTTCCGAAAGTCAGGTGGTATGTCGCCAGACTCATATATTCTACACACCAACGTCAATAGTCGTTTTGTTGCCACTTCCCCCAATGATTTTAGAAATTGTGATGGAATGTTATCAATCCCTTCTGCCTTATTTGACCGTAAGTCCTCCAAAGCTCTTTTAAATTCCGATTCTAATACTGGATCCCCTATCTCTTCTAAATCGACTCCTGTTTCTTCTTCTATCACATCAGACAAATCTTCACCCTCATAGAGGCTTTCAATTTATTCTTTCCACCTCTCTGCTCTCTCCTCTGCATTTAACAGTGGAATTCCCGTTGCACTCTTAATGTTACCACCGTTGCTTTTAATGTCACCAAAGGTTGTTTTGACTTTCCTGTATGCTGAGTCCGTCCTTCCGACAATCATATCTTTTTCGATGTCTTCACATTTTTCCTGCAGCCATTTCGTCTTAGCTTCCCTGCACTTCCTATTTATTTCATTCCTCAGCGATTTGTATTTCTGTATTCCTGATTTTCCCGGAACATGTTTGTACTTCCTCCTTTCATCAATCAACTGAAGTATTTCTTCTGTTACCCATGGTTTCTTCGCAGCTACCTTCTTTGTACCTATGTTTTCCTTCCCAACTTCTGTGATAGCCCTTTTTAGAAATGTCCATTCCTCTTCAACTGTACTGCCTACTGCGCTATTCCTTATTGCTGTATCTATAGCGTTAGAGAACTTCAAACGTATCTCGTCATTCCTTAGTACTTTCGTATCCCACTTCTTTGCGTATTGATTCTTCCTGACTAATGTCTTGAACTTCAGCCTACTCTTCATCACTACTATATTGTGATCTGAGTCTATATCCGCTCCTGGGTACGCCTTACAGTCCAGTATCTGATTTCGGAATCTCTGTCTGACCAAGATGTAATCTAATTGAAATCTTCCCGTATCTCCCGGCCTTTTCCAAGTATACCTCCTCCTCTTGTGATTCTTGAACAGTTTATTCGCTATTACTAGCTGAAACTTGTTACAGAACTCAATTAGCCTTTCTCCTCTTTCATTCCTTGTCCCAAGCCCACATTCTCCGGTAACCTTTTCTTCTACTACTTTCCCTACAACTGCATTCCAGTCGCCCATGACTATTACATTTTCGTCCCCCTTTATATACTGCATTACCCTTTCAATATCCTCATATACTTTCTCTACCTGTTCATCTTCAGCTTGCGACGTCGGCATGTATACCTGAACTATCGTTGTCGGTGTTGGTCTGCTGTCGATTCTGATTAGAACAACCCGGTCACTGAACTGTTCACAGTAACACACCCTCTTCCCTACCTTCCTATTCATAACAAATCCTACACCTGTTATACCATTTTCCGCTGCTGTTGATATTACCCGATACTCATCTGACCAGAAATCCTTGTCTTCCTTCCACTTCACTTCACTCACCCCTACTATATCCAGATTGAGCCTTTGCATTTCCCTTTTCAGATTTTCTAGTTTCCCTACCACGTTCAAGCTTCTGACATTCCACTCCCCGACTCGTAGAACGTTATATTTTCGTTGATTATTCAATCTTTTTCTCATGGTAACCTCCCCCTTGGCAGTCCCCTCCCGGAGATCCAAATGGGGGACTATTCCGGAATCTTTTGCCAATGGAAAGATCATCATGGCACTTCTTCAAATACAAGCCACATGTCCTGTGGATACACGTTACGTGTCTTTAATGCAGTGGTTTCCATTGCCTTCTGCATCCTCATGTCGTTGATCATTGCTGATTCTACCGCCTTTAGGGGCAATTTCCCACCCCTAGGACAAGAGAGTGCCCTGAACCTCTATCCGCTCCTCCGCCCTCTTTGACAAGGCCGTTGGCAGAATGAGGCTGACTTCTTATGCCGGAAGTCTTCGTCCGCCAATGCTGATTATTTATCAAAAATTAGGCAGTGGCAGGGATCGAACCCGGGACCGAAGACGTTTTGATTATGAATCAAAGACGCTACCCCTAGACCACAGGTCTAGCAGAATCCCAGTGTATAGAAGCGTGGGACAAGATTTTAGTTTGAGAGGTGGCATGAGCCCCCTCTCATATTTCTATCTTACTCTGAGTAATTCGATTTCCCTCTCTAATTGAATGTGGTGAAAAGTTGCTATTCCTTCACACGCGGACTTCCACGCAGCATCTCTCGTGGTCTGGTGACATGCGGGTTCTGCTGAGCTTGAATGGGTTAAGCTGATGGGTGTGAGGGAGTCGAGTGGATGCTTTCCAGAAGCCGACATTGTCATAAGAGCGGGAGTGACGCGCCCACAGGGGCCTGAAGGAGCGGCTGGGCTAGAGATTCCGTTACTTCGCAGAAACTTAGTGAAAACACTTTCTGGCTTGCTACCAGCGAGGCGTGGGAATGACTTGTGTTCCCAGGCAGTCTTGGCGGGAAAATTCCCGCGTTTTCTGCAAAATCGTAACTGCGATTGGCTTGCTCAGGGCATAGCTCCGTGGCGTAGCAAAATCGGTGCAGAAATTGGTGCCAAGAATCTCCATTGGTGGAATGGTAGTGCTTTGGCAATAGAGTGGAATTTTCCGCCGGTTTTCGAGTTGCTGATTGGAACGTTTTAACCATGGCCACTGTCGTGGGGGGCGGGAATGTTCTGTGTATGGTTTGTACGGGTGCTCTTGAGGTAGTCGGCTCTCGCCTTTCGGTCGGGGTAGGTTACAAGACTGAGATCTCGCTGCTCTGGACAGTCTGCCTTCCGTTGGCTGTCTAATATACTTACATTTAATTGTAACTGTTTGACGAAGTTGCTGAAGTTTCGACTTCAACGTAACTTTCCGAGTACAGTTGGCAATTGAGCGTTCTGCGTACAAGCGGCCTATGTTGTCCGTCTTGAGCAGTTTTGGCTAAAGTTACTGTATCAGAGTTACTGTGTCACTTGGCTTGTTAAAATCAATCACTGTAATGTCAGTGATTGTGTGGCGAGCCTTCTTCGTCTCCCTCAGAGGCGCATTTGTATTGATAGGAAGTCTTTAATCTGGAACAACCAGACCAGGACAATTTGTTTCGGGCTATATTCGCGACATTATCATCACCACGACGGGACGTCGAAGCAACCAGCCATCGCTTCCGGTACCCCAGATCGTGTCCTTGCAGTTAAGAAGACTGTTTGGTAATGTATGTCCGCACCACCGGCAGATTAGGGAATTTTCTCTGTGATAATCAGAGCTCAGCAGAGCGCGCCTGTTCCCGTCTTTTCTTATGTGCTTCTGTCTCGGATGTTCATTGCCTGAGTTCTCACTACTGTACCAGCAATTAATGTTGGGATGGCTGGGTGTTTCTCTTAAGATATGGGTTGCAAGGAATTGGCTCCACATACCACTTGGTCATAAATGTCACAATCTAGTTTATGGACAACCTCACTTTCGCAGCATTTATTTGAGTATCCAATTTTGATGTACTCTAAATGTTTCATGTGTTTTGTTTACTATTTTGAGTTTAGTCGTAATAAATCAAATTGTTATTTTGGACAGTACTTTCATTCTGTTGATCGGTAGAGCAACCCTTTCATTTCTCACTACGTTAATGAAACTTTCCTTTATCTAATTAATTTCTACCAAATTAAACTATTGCAGGTGCCAAACTTTTTTCTACTCCACTTACAGGGTCGATTACAGTCAGTTCGCATTTCTTCTTAATCCATGTGCAACAGCAAAAGTCGGAGTTAGAAAAGGGGGGGGGGGCGGCTTATAGCATCATTTCCATATGAAGATTCTAGAAGAATTTACTGTTAAATACACTGCTAGCCCCGGCACCTCGCCAGTTTCATCAAACACTATTCTGGGTTATTTCTGAAACTGCGTATAGCAATTGCTGATTTCTCAAATTATCGATTTTTAGTGTGCCTCAGGTGTTCTGTGCAACAGTCGGTATCATTAACAACAGAACAACTGATGAAATTGCTTCTGCACTCACATGGAATATTATAAATTCCAGGGACTACTGAGACCATTATTGTCCATAACTGGGTCCATAATCACCTATACGTCCATATGTTGTCGGAAAATATGTCTTATGCCTCTTCTTCCATTTATTACATCTACATCTGCATGGATACTCTACAAATCACTTTTAAGTGCCTGGCAGAGGGTTCATCGAACCACTTTCACAATTCTCTATTATTCCAGTCTCGTATAGCGCGTGGAAAGATTGAACACCTCTCTATGTAGGTCTGTGTCAACAAAATATTTTCGCACTCAGAGGAGAAAGTTGGTGATTGGAATTTCGTGAGGAGATTCAGTCGCAACGAAAAACGCCTTTTTTTTTAATGATGTCCAGCCCAAATCCTGTATCATTTCTCTGACACTATCTCCCATATTTCGCGATAATTCAAAAAGTGCTGTCTTTCTTTGAATTTTTTCTATGTACCCCATCAGTCCTATCTGGTAAGGATCCCACACCGCGCAGCAGTATTTTCAAAGAGGATGGACAAGTGTAGTGTAGGCAGTCTTCTTAGTAGGTCTGTTACATTTTCCAAGTGTCCTGCCAATAAGACGCTGTCTTTGGTGAGCCTTCCCCAAAACATTTTCAATGTGTTCCTTCCAATTTAAGTTGTTCGTAATTGTAATACCTAGGTATTTAGATGAATTTACGCCTTTTAGATTAGACTGATTTGTCATGTAACCGAAGTTTAACGAGTTCCTTTTAGCTCTCATGTGGATGACCTCAAACTTTTCGTTATTTAGGGTCAACTGCCACTTTTCGCATCATTCAGATGTTAGTTTGTGTTCCAAAAAAATGAGAAACTGTCCAAAACTGCACGCTACCAAACCGCTATCCCGTTAGTACTAGCACCTACAGTCACCCACTTGACGCAAGTGGGACTCTAAAAACTGCATCCGGTTGGCATCCACAGTGCGTTGGGGACAGAAACATCAGCAAAACCGATCTATTCAAACAAGCAGTGGATGCGCTTCTTTAGGCGTCACCTTATAGGTTTTAATTAATAATGACCAATGCTATCAACAATGAACTATAGATATAATGTCCGCCTCTGTAGCGTAGTGGTAACGTTACCGCCTACCATGCAGGGGGCCCGGGTTCGAGTCCCGACAGGGGACTGGTTGTTGTATGTCGTTCATCATCATTTCATCATCATTGACACGCAAGTTGCCGATGTGGCGTCACCTAAAAAGTACTTGCAATACGGCGGCCGAACTTCCCCGAAAGGGGCCTCCCGGCCAACAATGCCATACGATAATTTCATTATAGATATAATGACCTCTGTACCGAAGAATTGTTAATATTTCACTTTGATCAGTCCACCTAAGGTAAACATGAAAATTTCTGTGATAAAAATTGGTTGTATCTAAACTAACTAAAATATTGAAATTTAAACTAAATGATTACCTCCCTTTTTATGTTTATTAGTTAAATTATACGTAATATCATTTAACGGAAAGCTCCGTATGTAAGGTTCCACAATATCGTGATACCTGGAACAAAATCTTTACTCAAGAAACTCAGATCATACAGCAGTTGAAATTCTACTTAATCATCGACTACTTACTAGATTATCAGCTAATGTAAGTCAGAAAGGGTTGATTAAAAACGTGTAAATGTTGTGAGAAATGTCTCCTTTAACACAAATGCAGATCCTAGCCGCAGGGGGCGCTGTTGTATTCGACCACGAACAGCGCTTGTACAAAATGCCATCAGTACGTTTCAAGGGTCAGGTGTCGTCACAAAAGTGTTCTTTGTAGTTGTGGGTCCATTACGTCGGGACTGAGTGAATTCGAACGTGGGAAAATTTTTGAAGCTGCTGTAGAAGGTGCTTCTACAGCCGAGGTAGCTGAAGTGTTTGGTATTTCACGCTGCATTGTTGAATATTTATACAACATACAGCTAAAGCGGGAAAAAACCACCCATTAAGTCACTCTGCTGACGAAACTGTGTACTGAGTGATGATGACAGACTCTCACTGAAGAGGACTGAGCGAAAAATAATATAGTTGTAAAAGTCACTGCAGAACTGAATGACGCACTCGGAAACCCTGCCAGTACCAAAACAATACTAACGGGGTGCCAGAGGCAGGAAACTTCAGGGTGAGATGGAATTTCAAAACTACTGATGGGAGATGCAAATTTCTGTGACACTAAAATGTGGTGCCGAAGCCATAAAACCTGGACCATTGAGATATGGAAGAGCGTCGTTTCGTCGGCTGGTTCTTTCTTCACACTGTATCCATCTTATGACGAAGCGTACGTCCAAAGAGTGATACGTGGCGGCCGTACGGTGATGATTTGAGCCTGCATATCGCGGCATCCCATAGATCCCATGAATACTCCACCATGTGGCATTCTTGCCAAGGATTACGTGACCATTTCGGCTGATCATGTCCATCCCATAGTACAGTGTTTGTTCGCCATTTGTGGTACTGTGTCTCAAGACGACAGGTCGCATCATCCAGGACTGGTTTTGTGAGGACGAGGATAAATAGTTGCATCTCATTTGGTCAGCACAGTCACCAAATCTCAATATTATTCAGCCTTTGTGTTCTACTATGCAAAGAAGGGTGCATATTCACTAACCAGCTCCGTCGTCGTTGCTTGAACTTGCCACTATTTTGCAGGAACAATGGTATAAAGCTCCCTTCAAAACCATAAAGGACCTGTATTTATCCATTCCGAAACGACTGGAAGTTGTTTTGAATGGCAACGGTTATCCAGCACCGTATTGCGCGTGGTAATGTGTTGTACTTTTCTGCATGAAAATATGAGATAATATTGGGTAAAGCTGATTTAAAAAGCAATTAAGTATCTATATAGAGCGTGAGATCAGCAAATATTTTTAGAATTTAGTACTTCGCCTAATTGGTAGCAGTATACTGAAAGCCGTAATTTGTGCTTAGAAAGATGGGCCCATGTTCGAACTATTTGTTTTTCTCAGCCTAAGAAGAAGTAGCGTTCAAAATTGATCAAAATACACTATCTATGTCGGTGTATGGTCGCTGACGTAGCACCATTTATGAGGATTGAAGGAGTATATGAAGTGCAACTCCTTTAACAATGGCATGGAGGACAAGGTACATTCATTAACGGCTACCGCTACCAGCTGGCTATTCTAAAATAAAGACAACGAACTCAGCGAACTTAGGGTGCTCCATTCTTTTCAGCCCGTGTATTCTGGGCCAGGCTGTTCCAGCCCACATGCCCGCCCTTGGGCAACCGAGCGCCCCACGTCGCAGGTGAGCAGAGGTGGGCAAAGAAGTTGATGCACCGCCAGTCAGGTAGGTTATGCAACCGTACTGCCTGTTCGAGTAAACGCAAGCACGGGTAGCCGAATACGTCGGGCACGCGCAAAACGCCGGCAGTTAGGCCACCAGGCTGGTAGCCTGTACTAGCTGCTCCTATCCGACAGCGAGATTTCAGGGGCCAGGCAGTGCCTGCATCACTGAAACAGCCTGTTTTACAGTATCATGTGAGATGACTCAATGATTGAGACACTGGACTCACATTCTGCAGAAGTGGGGTTGAGTTATAGGCCAGAAATTCTGATTTACATTTAACCCTCCTCTAGGGCTGTAGCCTTAGCGTGGCGAGGAGGTTTGTGCAGTCCTGGCAGGACCACCCAAACCAGGCACGTCTCTTGGGCAAGAGAAAGACAAAGAGCGGTACACGACGGAAGGGCAGCAGAGGGGGCTCTAAGGCAATTTGAATCCTATACTCCTAGAGGAGACGACCTTGACGAGAAATAGAAAAGGATGCCTCAAATACTTGGAGGGATGGCAGCCCCACGAACTATGTTTTTATTCTTATTATTATTATTTTAGTCACGATCCCCCTAGTACAATGGAGGTAATTCCGTAACGTCTTAATAGGTGTTCTATCATCCTGTCCCTTCTTCCTGGCGGTATTTTCAATATATTCCTTACCTCGTGGATTTCGCACAGGAACCCCTCATTCCTTATCAAATCAGTCCGCCTATATATCAAAATTCTTCTGTCGCCCCACATCTCAAATGCTTCGACTCTTTACTGTTCCGGTTTTCCCCACAGTCCACACAATGCTGTGTTCCAAACGTGCGTTCTCAGAAATTTCTTCCCCCCTCAAATTAAGGTCTATGTTTGATACTAGCAGACTTCTCCAATAATGCACTTTTTGACTGTGCTAGTATGCTTTTTATACTTTCCTTGCTCCGCCCATCATGGGTTGGCCGGCCGGGGTGGCCAAGCGGTTCTAAACGCTACAGTCTGGAACCGCGTGACCGCTACGGTCGCAGGTTCGAATCCTGCCTCGGGCATGGTTGTGTGTGATGTCCTTAGGTTAGTTAGGTTTAAGTAGTTGTAAGTTCTAGGGGACTGATGACTTCAGAAGTTCAGTCCCATAGTGCTCAGAGCCATTTGAACCATCATGGGTTGTTTTGCTGCCTTGGTAGCAGAATTGCTAAACTTCATTTATTTCGTAGCCATCAATCCTGATGTTAAGTTTCTCGCTGTTCTCATTTTTGCTACTTCTCATTCCTTTCGTCTTTCTTCGATTTATTCTCAATCCATATTCTATACTAAACTCCATTCAAGATATCCTGTAATTCTTCTTCACTTTCACTGAGGATACCCTGCCTAAAGGCCAGTATCCTGTAGGGGGATTTGTAATATTATTCAGAATCTCCAGAATAAAGGAATCTCGACGGATGAATTGAAGATGACTTTGTCATACAACACGAACAAAAAACTTTAAATACATAACGTATTCATATTGACTATTTAAAGCGTCTATTGATTCAGAGATATAAAAGGACAATTAGAAAATGGCCTAAATTCACAAAATATTGGCATGGTCTT
Organism: Schistocerca nitens; assembly: GCF_023898315.1. Classification (NCBI taxonomy): domain Eukaryota; kingdom Metazoa; phylum Arthropoda; class Insecta; order Orthoptera; family Acrididae; genus Schistocerca; species Schistocerca nitens. Next base: position 275,856,981 of record NC_064618.1, on the reverse strand, counting down.
CGTAACAGAAAAAAAACAAAAAAAAACAAGAGGTTCTAAACGATAAACTGTTGTATGATGTGATTTACAGTGGAGTTTTCAAAAGAAAATAGTTTATGATGGTGCTGCTCTTCCGCAGAAGAAGCCTTTAACGAACGCAGCACACCTTCATCAATCAAAGGGTAATTTTAGTAGGAGTAGAGATACCAAGCGATTATCCGTCGGTAACTGGAGAGGTACGGGATGATGACTTTGAAGAATTTTGCGATATTTAGCAAAGAACCTTATACAAAGCAGATAAAAAATTTGTATATTGAAGGAACTTCACAACAGTTTCTAAATTAACAATTGTTATTGCTTACAAGATCGGTTTTGGAGCAATAAAATTTCATCTGGTGTGAAATAAAATAAAAAAACACTTAACACTCTCAGGTCATATTTGATAATAGCAGAAGATTTAAATGGAAGGGTGAATAACGTCCATGTGACAAATATTATTGGTTCTTAAGAGGAAAATAATAATGGATATACACAAACTATTCTCATTATGTAGAAAGTTAAGGATAACAAACATTTTCTTTAGTCATAAACAGATCCAAGTACCTGGTCAGGTTCTGCCCCAGTTATAGCAAATGAAAAGACTTGGCTTCTAGCGGTAGGCGCAGAGTATTTAGACCACTTCGTCAGCCTAAAAAAAGAAAGAAAGTCCTTGAAAGTAACTGAAAAAATTACTGCTGATACAACACTTAAAGTACATTTACTTCAGCAAGAGAGCATCCAATAACTATATCAGAAAATGCAGAAAAGTATAGAAGTTTAAAAGTGAATAATCTCAAGCAGAAATGGAATAATGCAAGGGAATCACTAATTAAAGTGGCAACAGAAGTATTTGGCTGAAAAGCTTTTTACAAAAGGGTCTGTGATAGTGGGATGACCAGATACGTAGTCTAATTAAAGATACGAGAAATGATTACTTAAAAAATGTTAAATTCCTCATATCAAGATCTGAGACTACACCGACAAAGAAAATCAGTTCTAGTGAAAAGGTATGTCAAGCCAGTTAAAAGCTACAGTTGAAGAAAAAAAAATCTTACAGATACTGAACATGATGTAAGAGGAAAACGACACAAAACATACAACAAAATGAAACATTTTAACAAAGAAGATAAGCACATCTAGAAATAAACAACTAATACTAATTGGTTACAGTACAATAAAACGCTCTGGGTGTGCAGGGTACACGGATGGTTTTGGCTGAAGCAGCTAGGAATGTACACTTGAGATAATGGTGGATGTACTAAAGGGAACAGGAGTGTCTGACGAGGAAGAGAGATTCAAGGACGTGACAAAATAAAGACAGAACTGATTATATTTGCACCACATATTGCAAAAATGAGACTACTAATTCTATGAGTGCATGTGCTCGCTAGTTGTTTACATTTCTGAAGAATGGAATATAAACTAAGTAAGCCTAAAGTGTAAGAAACGAAAAAGACACGAATGTCAGAACTAATGAGGCATTAGCCTTCTTAATGCGTGTTCTATATTGTATGCTAGAATTTCACAAAACGATTACCACCAACGGCTGAAACTCTAATATCTGACGTCCAACATGGTTTTGGCGGAGGGAGATCACGCTCGGACTTTATCTTCCCTATGACATAACTAATACAAAATACCGTGAATTCAGTTTACCATCTTCCCTTTCTTTATTCGGTACGAAATGGCGTTTAACAAAGTAAATCGAAACATATTGTCGTAAATTTTAAGAAACAGATCTTATGAGAGCTGTACAGTGTTTATGTATATGAACAATGCAAATAAAAATAGCGGGTAGCAAAAATACTGTGGCTGAAGTAAACCAATGAGCTAGACCAACTCTTTTGTATACATATATCTTGACTATGTAACCAAAATCCGTTTGCAGACAATAATACATTTCAGTAGCACACTGCTTTTCGCTGAGGATCAAGTAAATATTAGGCAGAATGAAAATGATCTAAAAGACAATTTCATTAAATAAAAAAGCTAGAGAATACAATTTAAACATCTCCATTACAAAGACAACATGAATGGCATTTTTAGGACACCAACTCATGAGAGCTAAGATGGAAAATAATGGACGGTTCATAGAGCACGTTAATACATTCAAATATTTAGGTGATACTACATAAGGGGCAAATAATGAAATACAAGTTATGTCTATTTAACTGTTTGCGTGGGACTATACGCTGAATGTCAAAAATGGTTCAAATGGCTCTAAGCACAATGGGGCTTAACATCTGAGGTCATCAGTCCCCTAGACTTAGAACCACTTAAACCTAAGGACATCACACACATCCATGCCCGAGGCAGGATTCGAACCTGCGACCGCAGCAGCAGTGCGGTGCCTGACTGAAGCGCCTAGAACCGCTCGGCCACAGCAGCCGGCTTTGAATGTCGGGAAAGCAAGTATACACTGCTGAAGTTCTATGAGGTTATCACTGTACCAGCACTACTCAAGGGATCAAAAAACTGGGCACTTAGAAAGATAGAAGAAAAGGGGATAGAAGCATGTAAAATGTACTTCCTTAGTTATGTGGCTAGTATTACTTTAACGGATAAAAAGGTAAATGATGACACTCGAGTTGAGCGGAATATACAAAACAGAATAGACACAATAAATTAATTTTAATTAAGATGGAAAGTACCACATGCAAGAATCACTGAAACAAGAAGCAATACAAACGGAAAGGCCAAAGATGTTGAGGAAGACCAATGAAGAGTTGACTTAACCAGTTTTGAAGGAGACGGAACAGAGCAAAGAATCTTACACTGATGTAGACTATAAGATGATGACGAAATAATTTAATGTGAATTTTTGGATGGTATGTTGCTAGTTTCCTGCATCAGTTTTCATCAAATTTAACTAACGGCCTTTCTAGAGTTCTTCGTCAAGAAGAACATTTACCTCCAATCTCCATTGTTTTCTTTTTTCCTCTAGACCTTGTTAAACGTTAGTGGGTGCACTGTCTTACGTAAATCATGCCATATAACAGTATGAAATAGCTCCATGTGAAACGTATCTTTTGACCTTTCTGGGAGTGGAAGTGGCAACGTACAACGTCTGATTGGCAGCTTAAATTTGTCACTACTCCAAACATAATTAATACCCTGTATCTATATGGCTGTATAAAGAAAGATTTCCGTGTCCAAAAACTTTACCGAAACACGTGCAGTGCTAACAGGTCCTACACTACCTCCAGCTAGTTTCCAGCAGTTTACAGTAATAAACTCCGCAAAGTGAACACAGGGTAACTGTTCAAACTAAACAGGTAAAAAATAACAGAAAAACAGTACACTTCCAGCTTAAATAGAAACTAACGCAATTTATTTGCTTCAGGTAGATCTACCCAAGCCAGTCTCTTGATTAAATAACAACGTCCAGCCAACTACTGGCTTCATAAACCGACATTTCCGCCTATGAAAGCAGAAAATGACTAATAATAAATCGATGCCTATATTCAGGAGTATGGTTACAGGATACAGATATTGGAAAATAATATTGATTTCTAAATATCCCTAAATAATTATTTCTGAAACGTTAAGCGCTTTCAACATTACCTTCGCCACAGACACAGACACCTGCGAAGGTTGTAGGGCGCTTTCCCAGATTCGCCAGATCCTAAGTGCTTCACGGTATTCAGCCAGTTGAGTCATTTAGCCAAGTATGAGTAGAATGCAGGCATTCTGATAGGGCAGAGTATGCCAACACTAATAGCACTCCTTTACAAAGTGTTGCAAGAGGTGCTAGAAAATAGTTGCTTTCAAACAAAAATTATTAAGATCTTAAGCCATCTTTCTAGGTTCTTAACATAGTCCACATACCTAGATTACTACGCAGTAGCCGGTCCATCAACTACAGGCTGTAAATAAATCCTTTACACTGGAAACTGGCAAATGGTTCTGGCGTCCACAAGGATAAACTCATGGATGTGACTGTGGACGATGCATTACACTGTATTAAATAAATATAAATGTAAGACAATGCATCCAACGGTTCAGAATACTGTGCATCTCCTCCAAAGTACATTTTGCGTTTTAATGACACTGATCAGCCAGAACATTATGACCACGTACCTAACAGCCAGAATATCCACCTTTGGCACCGATAATAGCGGCGACGCATCGTGGCACGGAAGCAGTGAGGCCTTAGTAGGTAGCTGGAGAGAGTTGGCACCACATCTGGACGCACAAGTCACCTAATTACCATACATTCCATGGAGGGGGTGATGAGACCTGACACCAAGTTCAAATACATACCAGATGTATTCAATCGGTTTCAGATCAGGTGAGTTGGGGGTCCAGCACAACAACTGGAACTCGTCACTCTGTTCCTCGAACTACTCCAACACTCTCCAGGTCTTGTGATGTGGCGCATTATCCTGTTGAAAAATGCCATTACTGTCGGGAAATCATGAATCGTCGTGAAGGAGTCTACTTGGTCTACAACTAGTGTACGATACTCCTTGGCCATCATGGTGTCTTGCACGAGATCCAATGGACCCATGGATGCCCACGTGAATGTCCCCCAGAGAATAATGGAGGCACGGGCGGTTTGTCTCCGTACTGCAGTACAGGTGTCAAGGGGCTGTTTCCCTGGAAGACGACGGATTCGCTCGCTCCCACTGAAACGATGAAGAAGGTGTCGCGACAGTGCTGATGGTGACGTGGCAGTTTCAGTCGCAGTTGCCGATGTCGTGGTGTTAACATTGGCACATGCGAGCGGCGTCGGATGCGGAAGCACATTGTTAGAAGCGTTCGGTGCACTGTGTGTGTTCAGACACATGTGCACACTGCCCAGCATAAAAATCTGAAGTTACTTCCCCCCTGCATTTCATGTTTCCAGTCTGCCTAGTTTACGACGTCCGTTATCTGTAATGAGGGACGGCCGCTCAACCCCACGACGTCCGGACGTGGTTTCACTTTGGTTTCGCCATGTTGAAAACATTCATCAAAGTACTCTTCAGACACTCGACAAATCTTGGTTTTTGAGACGCTCGTGCTGAGTTTACGGGCCTTCACAATCTGTCCCTGTTCAAAGTCAGATAGATCGCGCGCCTTCATCATTCTACATACGGACAACATGCTCTCTGATATTATATGCACCGCGTGTGTGTCTGACTAGCAGTCATTCCTAACCAGATGAGGCTGCTGTCGATTGGACAGGTTTACTTCGATAGAACAAGTGCAGTGGGCAACAAGGAAACGTGTCCTACATTCGTGGCAGCATTCATAACATGTTTGCAGAGAGAACTCAACACACAGTGCTGAATTCCAGGATACCTAGAACTTCAACTACCCAGTAGCCTTGCCGAGACCGGCGATTTGCCGCGCTGCTAAACCACAGGCTCCACAACGTGAGCAGGCAGGCGCAGTGCATCAGACACAACACAGGCTGATTGTGTATCAACACCCTTTCGATCTGTTTAGGAGGTAGCCTCCAGCAGCTGCCTTGAGAAATATAAAAACTTCACCACCCGTAGCGCGCATGTTGCCATTAACAGCACTACATTCACGGGCACTACTTCATGTCCGCCGATAACATATCCGCACAGCGTGAAACAGATGTCCAACCACCATAGCACGTACATAAGATGCCGCCTAGCCGGTAGCGATTCAGTTCTCTTCGCTGAGACAACGGTATCTACACCTCGCAGCAGCTTGAATTCTAGTGACAACTGCAGTCGAGAATTTACTCAGCACAGCGCTCTAGCTCTTCCATTGACAGCCGAAACCGAGGTGGTTAATCACAGCAGCTCTGCAACACGAAGCCACGTCACAGCTGGAGCCTTCGCCGCCACCGACCTAAGGCTCACTTGGATTCGGCGCTCCCAAGACAACATCCAACAGCTGAAATTCGATTTTGTGATAGTGCCGAGTACTGGGTTAGTGCCGAAGTTCGTAGCGTGTTTCCATAAGTTGATAAACACAACCTCTACACGTAACACAGAGTTTAGTCCTCAGTACTCTATTCTAGTTCACTATTTATTACAGTCTTCCAACGGTGGGGGTAATTTTTTTATTCCACCACTGTAGAAATCACATGGTTTTGAGACGAACAACTCGTCGAGCCATGTTCGGAGCGTGCTTTCATTCGGAAATGAATTTCCTTGAAGGTTGCTCGATAGAAAGGTGAAAAGGTGAAAATATTAAAGTGCAAGAGCAGTTGAATAAGGTGGGTGCGGAATGACTTCTGATCGTAACTTCTGTACATAGTGTTTCTTTTCAGTCAAGCAGAATACGGGCGGACTTTATCGTGGAGTAGCATCACTTCGCGCAGTCTTCCTGGGCGTTGTTTTTGGTCTACGTCTGCAAGACGTCTCAGTTGTTGATAATAAATGTCAGCTATGATGGTTACACCTCGAGGAAGCAATTAGTAGTACATCATGTTGTCGCTGTTTCACCGGATGCATAACATAATCTTTTGTGGATGCGCGCACGACTTTGTACGGGGAGTACTCCTTTGTTTGGTATCAACCACTCCTTTTTTTTCCTTATATTAGCATAAAGACACAATTTCTAGTCACCAGCAACGATACAGGCTAGGAATGGTCGGTGTTGTTCACGAGTCAATACATGACGAGCAAGCAGAGATGCACATACGATCACCCACTGATAACCTGTGATTTTTTCTTAGAGCATGCTGTACCTGCACACCACATTTTTGAAACTTACCCATTGCATGTAAATGTAGCACGATGGTGGACTGACGACAATTCATCATATCTCCCCGTCCTCGAGTACAATAACGTGGAACGTTGTGGATTAATGAGTTTAACTGATGTTAATCAAACCCCGAAGATCTTCCTGAACGCGTAGAGTCACTAGCGTCAAAACGATCCTAATTAAAATGAGAAAACCATTTTCTTGCCGTGCTGGTTACAAGATTAAAATGTTTCTGGCTGCCTACGCTGCCGTGACCTCTCAATTGAACTCAACGAGAAGAATACGTCGAAAATGTTACGATTTCTCCACTTCATATCGTGGCGTCCGCAGCTCCTGTCACTTTCTCCATATGACAAAATAACGATATGGAAACTCCGATAGCAACAATAAACTAGAAACAAAAAAGTGACAATTGATAAATAAACCCTAAGCAACCGCAATACCAACACGCAATACAAGAACGCTATGAACTTATGCACTAAAACATATGAGAGTTCGTCATTTTCCGCCAATGAACTGATGAAGACAGTGACTTGCCATTACTATTTTAAATCCAGAACTGGAAGATTACTATTGTATGTTATCAGATTTAAAGAATTTTCATCCCCAAGTACAATGTTTCGTGAATTACTACATTTACTGTGTTTTTGTAATAAAATTTTTATATATTATACTAACTGGTAACCTTGTTTGTTTGTTTGTGTGTGTGTGTGTGTGTGTGTGTGTGTGTGTGTGTGTGTGTGTGTGTCTGTGTCTGTGTCTGTGTGGGCTCTTAAGGGTCACCACGGCACCACAGTTGATGGCGACCAGTAAAACTGGATTAACAATTTTCGTCCAACAGATAGGAGCGACGAAGTATTCCAGAACTCTAATGTTACATCCATTCACAAAGTAGACAGTTGTTCACAAATACTTTGATCGCAGACCCTCCCCGTTCACTGGCTAGATACTAATCATATTTCCTCATTCCATTATGACAATGCAGAAACCGTGCACGTTGAAGTAGCCACTACTTTCTTCACAGCATCTTAAGAAAAATTAGGACATTCTTCTGAAAGTTTTGGCCCAGCCAGACGCTTCCCTAAACCAGGCCATGATGATGCTCTCTCAGCCAGTTCAAGCAGATATGGAACCATAACCAGCCTTCGTAACAAGATTCCAACATTACTTCGTGGCCTCCACAATTGAACATAACACTCGACCCCGCGCTTTTCTCTTGCCATATTCTGTTATTCTGGTACTCAAACATATCAGATTCTTCAAAGACTTCATCCTGGTGTGTATCCTAGTACTCCGTTTTATGTTCATTCAAGGCCCAACTCAATGCCTGTTTCATGTGCTTAATAAACATTCCGTGACAGCTCAAGGCTCCCTGCCAGTCCTCAATCCTGGTAAACAAACCCTATGCCCAAGGCACTTCAGACGCCACAGGACCAATATCCAGCCGCTGTGCACAACATATTTAGAAGGTCGTACTACAAGGAGATATCGCATTAACTGCTTAAAACATTTCATTCCTCCTATACTACCAATTCAGGAAACCAGGCCCTTCCATGAAGGATTATCTCACAGTAACAATGATTCATTTTCTGCATCACTTACGTCACCCATCATAATGATTCACTTTCTGTGTCCAACGAACACACAAGCTCCGTGGAATCCTCCACTCCAGTCGATAATGGCTTTCCTCTATTATCCGCTGACTCACAAGACCGCCTTTCATTGACCGTGTGCCCATTGGATTTTCAACTACAGATGTGACACCCTTGGTCGTACAGTCGTTTCCGTCTGCAGTCGAATTTATGGCTTCTTCTCCAATGGCATCACCATTCTTACGACACTACCATTCAGGATGTGGATCAAGCAGCGACCAAGTGTAGCCACCCAGAACTGCGTAGTATCCAAGCGTTGGATATTTTTCAGGTATCACGGACGTCAGTTTCAATGTTAAACGGCGACGACGCTACACATTCATTGAGACGCCCTGCCAAACCCGTAGGACAGGACAGGTAGTTTAAATTGTGGAAAGGGGTCAAGACAAGCGGATGTCAGTTACACTAGAACATACAAATTTATTTATTTGGCCAAACATTACAAGAGCCAAGAAATAATTTAAAAAAACACAGCATTAATTTTTGGAACTTAATTACTGGCTGAATGCGCCATTCAATCTCATGCCTTAAGGGTAAGACCAGTTTAATTTAAAATCGGTTGAAAGCCAATAACTTAAGGCTCAAACCAAAATAGGAAATTTAGAGGGCAGAAGGCTTTATCTTAAATCAGGTCTTTCAATTGGGCTGAAGGCCCAAACTATCTCACGCCTTAAGAGCAAAACAATCTTAATTTAAAAATCGGCTAGAAGCCATAAAAATACAAACAACAAGAACAAATAAGAAAAGGCAATACACCCACCGGCGCTTAGAAGTTTCCGAGGGTCGGTCTGGAATTCAAAAAGTAACGCTCGCTTGGGTGAGACAGGCAGTCGGCCCAACCATTCTCCATCCGACGACAACCCAGCCGACAGACAGTCAACGGACCCACCCACAAGATAACGTCCGCTCCACCCGACCAGCACACAACAGGGAGTTCAATGAAACAACGTAGAAGGTATTGGCGCCCACAACCAATTATACATTGAGCTGTCAAACTATACACCGTGCTGGACAGCGACAACACGACGAGGAAAATACACTGCCTGAATTTACGTCAACGGCCAGGGCAGGTAACCGGAACGGTAAAGGCTACAAGGCAGAAGATTCCGCTGGTGCACTTCAATTCAAATAATCAGGTACAGTTAAACTCCACCAGAGGGTGGCTAAAATTTGCCAACTTGAAAACACACGTTGTTACTCACGGGAATGCCCAACAGCCGACAACGAAATCCAAACGACACAAAGTGAACAGTCATGACTTGGTGGTAGATTAAGTCAAAATTCAACTTTCGTGTCCAGAATTGTGAACCACGGACCTCGTAACAATGGGAACAGCACCACACACTCCGACCGCGCGTAGATGCCGCCAGCGGCCTCGGCCAAACTACGCGCCACGGAGATTTCCTCGCTGTTCCACGCCAACCGACCAACTGCCCAGGCCAGAAAACGGCGAAAGGAGCAAATACGTCGGCCGATGAGACGACCAACCGAACGACCAACCAATGGTCGTCTCGCTCCAATATCCCTCCGTCGGACAGTTCGTGTGTGTCGCCAGCGGTCGGTGAGCACTGGCTGTCGGCACCTACCGGTGCTTCGTCCCCGACTTCACTGGTGCTGCGTCCCGACTGCAACTGCACTGCTGGTCCGTCTCCAACTGACTAGTGAGACACATGACGACCCAGAAATACTATCGGTCGCTCCAGAGATGGTACAATAGTTCACTTATCGATACCCACTGCTGCTGCCGCTCACGGGAAAGTGAGGCAGGAAGTTAGTGATGTCAGTAAATGGAATAAGAAAACCAGGCGGCAGTACGGTAATAGAAGGTGACAAACAATAAACGGCATGAACACGAGCCGCGCACGGCTCATTCATATCGTGATACGACAATTCAAGGACTAGAGCACGTTCTCCACAATACTTAAGATGATGAGGAAGACTCCTCAACAGCAATACACCTCCCCTCGTAAACTATTCCACCTTCCCTCCCTCCGCGCGCATTTTATCTGCACCACAGAGCGACAGACCTTCCCTCACACTTCCGTTGTAGTCCACCACAAGAATCGAGGACGTTGTGTTCGGATTAGGCCATCACAGGACATCAAATTCTGGCCAGCGACCTGTCGTTGTCAAGTTACTTATGCACCATTCTGCTGGTTTGTTTTTGTACTTACGAATGCATGTTGTTGCATGATTACACCTAACGATGCTTTCCAATGCTTATTCACCATATCTTGATATTTTGAACGATCTGAAGTTCGTTACAGATAGCAAGTGAAAAAAATGGTTCAAATGGCTCTGAGCACTATGGGACTTAACTTCTGAGGTCATCAGTCCCCTAGAACTGAGAACTACTTAAACCTAACTAACCTAAGGACATCACACACATCCACGCCCGAGGCAGGATTCGAACCTGCGACCGTAGCGGTCGCGCGGCTCCAGACTATAGCGCCTAGAACCGCTCGGTCACTTCGGCCGGCTAGCAATTGAAACTAGTTATCGAACTTTAATCGTGATACGAAAATTGCGGCTAGGCATTAATCGTGTTTATTTCTAAAAATTTCTTATTTAATAAAGGGACCTCTCGCATCACGCACGGCTGCCACCGTTCCTCAACGGGACGACCTGTGAGGCCACAGAAGGACTCCCCGTCTCTTCAGCTGATCCGTGATAAAATTTAAACGAAATCACTGGCCCATGTCAGGATAAGCCTTCATCGCCAACTTCTGCGGCGAGTTTCCGCCATCCACAGCAATTATTACTTTTTTATTACAGATTAACTCCAGACCATTCCCATCCAAGCCATCCCCAGCTTTCACAGCCACACACGGAACGTCCACGCCATCGTCTAGAAGGCTCTTCAAGACCTTGGGTCAAAGGTTCCAGAGACAGGGACGTGGCCGACGAGGGTATCCACAATCATGGACGTTATCACAGCTCCACTATATTACTACTGGGGGAGGGCAGGGGGGGGGGTGTTGTATCGCAGGCTGTCGTCTGCAGTTACAACTAGCCACCTGCCACTACTAGTCCCTATAACAGTGCTGAGCCCCTAAACTTGCAGCTGCAGGGACATGGCCGCAGACCCACGTGACGATAGAGCTAGCACGTGCACGCATCAGCCATCCACTGAACTAAGTCGTGCTGAAAACAGAGTATTGGGGCCTGCAGAAGACGAACAATAGGGTGAAGAGCATTTCGTGACAGCGGAAGAAGAGCGAGGAACGGCAATTCGTCGAAGAATGGCACAATTCCGACGCTCAATCCGATCTCTGGGAACTGGCTACCACCATAACTCGTCTATCGTCAATAATGAGGGCATTCAACTGCTCGAGAGTGGAATCAGTAATACGGTATGACATTACAGATCGTGCATCTTCGGCCGAATCTCTTGTGACACCCCCTGATCCTTGCCGTTGATACGCAGTACTCTTCGTCCACTTGTGCCATTTCTTGATGAAGTTCTGTTCCCCGCACTCCTACACTGTCAGGAACGGCACTAAACACCTTTACTATTTTTCTGAAGTCTCTATTTCACTTTTTACGGTGCGACTAAGAGCAATGGACGGTGGACACGTGCACGTGCTCCGTCGTCAATTAGATTCGCGCACATCATCGTCCAGCAGTGAGTTTGTGGCCTCATCGCTCTTATAGAGACCTCACTTTCTTACATAGGCAGTGACATTACGATATGTTCCAAGGTTTTCATTTTACAGCCTTTGTCAAAATTATTTTTGAATGCCCCTAATAAATCTTGATATAGTAGATAAACGCTACTGTTCTGTTCACCTTTTGCAGGCTTTTGGGGTATAGCTGATCAATAATTGCTCCCCTTCATCTCTTTACGAAATCGTATGCCCGTGTTCAAAACAGCTTGAAACCTCTGATTACTTTACAAGGGAATGAATGTGGTACGTCACCTCAAGACGTACACACAGTATTCCATTACTTAACTTATGGTGTGAAACCTGTAACGTACGTTTATGACAGTGTTTTCAATTTTTAAGTTCGGTCAGTAATGATATAAAGTATTGCAAATCAAAACTGCATTGGTCCTGGATGCCGTTACACAGGCTACTCGTATTTAGGACTGCGTAACCAAATGGTTCAAATAGCTCTAAGCACTTTGGGACTTAACACCTGAGGTCATCAGTCCCCTAGACTTAGAACTACTTAAACCTAACTAACCTAAGGACATCACACACAACAATTCCCGAGGCAGGATTCGCACCTGCGACCGTAGCAGCAACGCGGCTCCGCACTGAAGCACCTAGAACCGCTCGACCGAGCGAGGTGGCGCAGTGGTTAGACACTGGACTCGCATCCGGGAGGACGACGGTTCAATCCCGCGTCCGGCCATCCTGATTTAGGTTTTCCGTGATTTCCCTAAATCGCTCCAGGCAAATGCCGGGATGGTTCCTTTCAAAGGGCACGGCCGACTTCCTTCCCCGTCCTTCCCTAATCCGATGAGACCGATGACCTCGCTTTCTGGTCTCCTTCCCCGAAACAACCAACCAACCAGAACTGCTCGGCCACCACGGCCGGCACTGCGTAACCGGTTTTCCAGTTTACCAATACAAACGACCAGGTTCATCGATAGTCGTTCTTCCTGTGCACTTTTGGAGAATGGAACTGGGAAGGAGGCATGCTTCAGAGGTACCCTCCGCCACATAGCAAAAAAAATGGCTCTGAGCACTATGGGACTCAACTGCTGTGGTCATAAGTCCCCTAGAACTTAGAACAACTTAAACCTAACTAACCTAAGGACAGCACACAACACCCAGCCATCACGAGGCAGAGAAAATCCCTGACCCCGCCGGGAATCGAACCCGGGAACCCGGGCGTGGGAAGCGAGAACGCTACCGCACGACCACGAGATGCGGGCGCCACATAGCACAAAGCGTACTGTAGAGTATAGATGTAGTTGTAGATTCATGGTACTGCTCACTCTTCGTAGAATTTTGGACTTTTAAAATTCATACGGTTTACCCGCAGTCGTTTTTCGGATGTATAGTGTTACCATAAAAACTCACCGTCAGCCTGCCGCCGCAGAGGCCATTAGTACAGTCTGGCAAGACTGTAAAATGCGGAAGTGTCAGGAGGAAGTGTTGTGTTGTGTGAGCCCGTGCTCCAGTACTGATCGTCGTGCATTCTAAAAAAAATTTTACGACATTTTGGCACTGGTCAAAAGTTACGAGTCTGACTGATTGTCGAAGATAACTCGCTTCACATTTTACCTATCAGTAATAACAAATACTTCCCGAAACAATTCCGCAGGACAGCTCGTCGCTGCGTCGCTATCAGAACGGCTTACGCTCGAGCGCTTCCTCGTGCTGCAGAGCCTACCGGCCATCGGCCAGACGCCACCCACCGTTTTAAATCGGGTGCAGCGCGACGCTGTCACTGTATGTATCGTCATTTTCGAATATGAAGTTATCATCTTGAATTTAAGCATTGAACTTTGCATACCTGCAAATCATGAAATACTGTTAAGCGTTGTACAATTGGGTCGCAAGTAGAAAAAGGTGTAGCATTTGCAACACAGTATTTACTTTGGGTATAATAGAGGGGTGAATGCAGAGGAGGCAGCTCGAAAGATTTAAACTGTGTGTGGAGCGAGTGCTTTTGGGAAAAATTCGCCAGAAAAAGGTATCCTTGTTTCAACAAAGATGGTTCTGGTATGAATGATCTTCCATATTAAGGAAGTCTCCACTACTGATGTAAGAGATAGATTAAAATATAACCATCATGTGATATTTGCATTCAATAGGCAAGGTTAGGAAGTCTGTTGTAGAAGTACTGCGTGCTACAATTCGAACCAATACAAATCAACGGAGCGGCTGTAAGGTTTTCGTTCTGACACTAAGGGGTTTCGAAAGTAGCAAGACGAATTTTTCTCGAGCGTTGTCTTACGATTCCCTTACTGAGTTTGTGTCTGCCTGCTTGTAGCCGTGCTACAAAAGAATTAAAATCTGGCTTTCAGCGAGTCTTGAAAGGACCACAAAAGCAGCTTGCACATGATAGACAAGCACATTACCTCTTTTTCTTTAATCTCATTTTGTTCGTTAACGTTTGCTGGCGACGAGGTGTGGCATAGGTGTCTTACTTATTGGCCCAGTAGTCGCTATGACAGATAAATCACAACAAAATTGAGTAGTTGCATTTCCCATGTGGAACGACATCTCGTGGACTCAAAAGGGTTAACTAAAGTATCATATCACAAAAGAAAATCACTCACATTTTTCTACTGAAATGACACAATAATATAAAGTGAATTTAGCAGGATAGTTCTGTGCCATCAAGGAAGTAACTCGTCGCTCACAGAGTTGCCAAACATATTCTGCGTTGTAGCCAAGTTTCAGTTATACTGCCAGGAAGGAAACCAGTTGACGTGTTCTGTGAGTGAACTAGAAAGAGATACAGCTGCGTCTCAAAGTTGTGTTTGGCAGGGGCCGGAATATCCTCACTATATGTCAATGAGTGTTATTCGCATTTCTAGGTTTAGGGGCTAGAGTGTAATTACTTGCAATACATCGTTATTACGGCCAGAGGTGATTGTTCTGGGTACTGATATCTCAGGATCTATGCACCCAAATTGTGTGAAAATGTAATCACAGCTGCACGTTCATCAATGATATCTGATCTTTCGGGAGCAGATACTACCTTCATATATAGTTTAAATATGGATACCGGGTCATTGACCTTCTTGTGCGAACGCACACGCTATGCCCCAACTTGCACGGGAATTGGTAGATTAATCTGCCACTAGTAATGAGTGTGATGATCAAACATCTATTAGGTGCACTATGGCTGTAGTGCTGTGGACTTGTTGGGTGTGTGGGTCTCATGGGGAGCGTGCAAGGGATAAGTCCTTGCAGGCACATTAACCTCTGTGCCCACGGTGGCTCTGATGGATATAGTGTCTGCCATGTAAGCAGGAGTTCCGGACTCGAGTCCCGGCCGGGGCACACATTTCCAACATATCCCCAATGATGTATATCAACTCCTGTTTGCAGCTATGGAACCGATTTAATTATCATTTCAATCAGAAAAACGGAAAATATGGCGATCCCCGATACAGCATCGTGGTGAATACCAGATCGACCACGTTGCCATCTCCTACGCCCACTACAGAATCATCTACAATATTCAAGTCCGAAGAGGCTCGAACATTGACTCAGACCACCATCTCACACGAGTTAAAGTGAAATTCTTTCCGAAGAGAGTTCACCTCAAAAATCTCTCCACCCAAAAATTCGTTACATCTAAAATTCAAGAAACCAATTTCACAGAAGAATGGGAAGAAGAACATACGAACTACTGGGATGACTTCTGCAGTAAAATTATCAGGAAAGCCAAAGAGTTAGTCCCGCTTTAAAAAAAGGCAAAAGCCCCATGGTGGGACTAACTGCAATCAATCCATAATCAGCCGCTGACCCACCTTTCAAAAATACAACAGTAACAAATCGACAGGAACCCTACAACTCTTCTTCGACATCCGCAAATATACAAACAGAACCATCAGAAAAACCAAACACAACTACATCACCGAACAACGAAGTTAATTGAGGACAACTTCAGAAACTACAACCGTAGAAGTATCTATAGAATTTTCGTTAGCAAAATTAAAGGTTGCTCACCACAAAATTTGACCTTCAAGAAACAAAATGGAAAACTCGCCCTCACTAATCAAGGAAACTGTGAAGAATTGGAATACTACTTTCCTGATATCCTTAACTGCCCCAAACCAACCGAACGATTCGCACACACATTCCCAAGATACACAAAACCGGATACCGATCCACCGACACAAGAAGAAATCCAGCACCAGATCAAAAAACTCAAGAACGTAAAGCAGTCAGGAGAAGGCGGATTCATCACAGAACTACTGAAACATCTTGGACCACGCTCACTACAGCAAATCACACAGATCATTCAGGAAATCTGGAAATGTGCACTGATCCATCCACTCCACAAAAAAGGAGACAAATCTGATACGAATAACGAATAACTACAGAGGAATTACAAAATCATTTCCGCGTGCCTCTTACAACGCGCACAAGGACAAGGCTAACCATTAATTGGTGAATACCAGCAGGATTTAGACTACTCAGATTTGGCACCGAACAATTTTTCAACCTGAAATCCACACTGAAAATACGAGCCACAAGAAATCTCCGAACCATCTTCACATTCATTGACTTCAGGAAAGCCTAAGACTCCATCGAGCGGCAATCCCTTTTTAATATACTCGAAGAAAGCAATCTCGACCCTAAAACACGACGACGCATCAAACAAACCCTAACAGACACAACTTCCAAAGTGTAATTCAACGGAGAAATCTCACAACCCTTCTCTGTCAATATTGGCGTCCGGCAGGAGAATGGCCTCTCCCGATTACTCTTCAACATCGTCCTAGATAAAGTCATAAAAGAATGGGAAAAAGAAATAAGGAACAGAAACATCTGGAGACCCATCAGGCTAGGGAGACAACAGCATAACATCAACGTCACATGCCTAGCCTTTGCCGACGATCTTGCTATCCTTTCCCGAGATGAAAAAACGGCTATTCATCAGATCGATGTCCTCAAAGAATGTGCCGAGAACGTTGCTCTACAAATTTCTTTCTCAATAACCGAATTCATGGCCAAAAAACAAATCAAAACACAAAATTTGACCACAAAATACATATTAAAATAGGTCAACTACTTCAAACATTAGGTGAAATCATTGAACCCACAGGTACAGAAAGATTAGCACAAAAAACACGCGAACTCGAAATGCGGAAAGCATACAGAGAAATCGCGGACATCTACACCGCGAAATCCATGAAAATCATAACCAAATCTCGGTACTACATGACTGTTATCAAACCTGAAACACTCTACGCCAGTGAAAACCTAAAACTCATTTACAAAGGGGACCACTAGAATATCGAGATAGAAAAATTATCCGAAAAATCTTTGGGCCAAAACTCACAGATGAAGGATATCGTCTAAAATCACACACAATACTAGAAAAATACTCCAACAAGGAAACTGAGTTCCGCAAGCGACGACTGAAATTCTACGATCACATCACTAGACTAGATGACAGCCTACAAACAAAGGAATGTTGATGTATATACATAAACTAAAACCTACAACTCTGGATGAAGCAAGTCCAAACTGATCTAAAAAATGCCAACATCACACCCACAGACATCGACGATCGAAAAGTCTCCAGACATAAAATCTACCGCTGGGAAATTGTACTAGAAGATAAACCCAACATGTCTAGGAGAGAATAGACAGAAGGACTTCGTGCTAAACACAGCGAGATGATGAAACAATTCTGGAAGAGCAAGAAACGTAACAGCAACAGATCATAATTTCCTTTACGCAATCCCCTATGGGTCCAAACAATCTAAATAATAATAATAATAATACTAGTAGTATTAGTAGTAGAAAATACAGAAAATAAAATGACCATGGAGGTGTCGTCCAACGCATTATGAAAGAGAAGATTCAAAGTAACATCTAATTAAGCAGACTACAGAATGGCAACGAAGAAAAACACTAATGAGATCAACGCAGACGGAAAAGCATTGGGTACTAAAAGTTAATCACGTCGAGCTCTTCAGCTACGTCGAATGTGAACTTTAGTTAACGATAACACATGCTTAGTACAAATGTACAGAGGAACTGTAATAGAAAAGGAAGCATTTATAACCAAGACATTTCAACAATTAAACACATCAAAGAGGTAATACACAAATGCAATGCAAAGTCAACTGTACGGGATTTACATCTCTATGACTCTGGGGAATCAAGCAAAGAACTTATTGGAAGCAACAGTAGTTTACATTCAAGGGACAGCGACTAGGACAAAAATGGATAGCAACAATGAGAAATGTGAAAGCACTC
The DNA here is from genome assembly GCF_023898315.1 of Schistocerca nitens. Taxonomy (NCBI): domain Eukaryota; kingdom Metazoa; phylum Arthropoda; class Insecta; order Orthoptera; family Acrididae; genus Schistocerca; species Schistocerca nitens. The sequence goes on along the minus strand of NC_064618.1, from coordinate 275,838,737 downwards.
CGAAACGCAAAGAAAGGAAAATGGTGAAAATAAACAGAAGGAAGATGAAAATCATTTGATGCATCTTTACATACATCGTCATCCTCATCATGGTATTTACGGACAACATGTGAGGCTAGGGGCTACGAGGGCTAAGAGGAATCTCTACTTTCAGGACATCATGACCAGAACAAAACGCAACAACAATATTGGGAACATCAAGAGACTACCAAACAACGGAATATAATGGTTTCTTCGATAAATTGTAGGCCATAGGAAAATAGTGAATCAGTATTTGAGAACTACGAAACAGCTTTCATGCTACTTGCTGTTCATACCTTCAGGAAATAGGTCTCCTTGAGGATACAGCAGCTCAATTCTTGGCTTCATTACATGTTCTAAAATGTTAACATAGCCTCTCCATTGAGGTTCCCCTCAATATGCCATAGGGATCATGCTCCCAAGCCGAGATGTAGCCCCAAATGCCAACAGAAAAACGTCCACTTCTCTGTCTTTCCACGAGATACTTCGGACTGAAACGTTCTCCCCGTGGCCGGTACACCTACAATATCAAAAGCGTTTATCTGTTAACAAAAACGCTGACGAATTCAACACAGCCACGTATATAACAAAGGCGATACCACACAAATTTCACCACAAAACAAGGAAAGTATTTTACAACTATCCTGCATTACAATACCGTAAAGTCACTTCTTTCGAAAACAATTTCATTTATGATACTATATACAATAAATCTATTGATATCTCACCTAAACCGGAGCTTTGATAACGGAAGAAAATGTTTTCTCCTTAGAAAATATGAATCTGCTCCAATCAAAATCGATATACTCTTCCGCGAAAGCCATATGGTCGATCTTCTGATAACCGGTTAAGCGTTGGTTATAGCAGCTCTTCGGCATAAAAGTCCATGATACTTCAGCCTCCTTCTCACAGTTCTTGCATTACCAGGAAACTGAGAAACCTCTCCCAGTTGACGGTTACTGAGGAATGGATTGGTGTGTATAGTGTCGAGCAGACATCGGTCACCCCTCTCACTGTAAACACGGGGTCACCCACTCCCACTTTTCCGCCCGATACGGCCTCTTTCGATATAGTTTTTCCACCAACGTCTAGCCTTCCCCTTCGGTACTCTGCACCTCTCACCGGCTTCAGACGGGCGGTACTTTTCGTCCTCAATCAATGAGATAACACGAACTCTTGTCTCTTGATTCCACTTAGCATGCGTTATTACTGGTGCTTTTTTGAGGTAAAGAACAGTTTGTATACCATGTGTATGTGTGTGTGTGGTTAGAGACGCTCAAAGGCGAGGTTATCGGCGCCCTCATTTAAACTGAAGACAATTTATTGTTTATTTAATACTTTTTTTGAAGAATATCTTGAATCAGTGAATTTCTTCAGATGTTTCGATAGTATACTTAAATAGAAACAGTAACACATAGAAATAATAATTGTAAAATCGATATAAGTAAATTGTGATCCAAATTATAAAGACAAATAACCTCTGTAGAAAATCATACCATACTCTGTGGAAGACCTATAATGTTATCTCTGTGGACTACTTGTGAGAACATCTTTGTAACTGTTTATTTTATGTAAGATATTTTCGATATTTAAAGTGTCCAGAAAGTTGTGTGTGATGTTTAGTGTTTGTGGGACTCTGCACAAATGGACCATTAGAAAACTGTAAATACAAATTATTCTAAATTTCGCCACTAACTTTACAAAGATATCGATAACCAACTAAAATATCGTGTGCTTATTATATATTGCAGTAAAGTCAACGAAATGAAGCAGACCCTCACACATCGAAACACCACACAGAAATGGAATAATACACACAAAAAACGCACATGACAATGGGAATCTTTTCTCGAAACGCATCGTGTGAAAAGAAAATAAAGAAAATCGTAACTGTTAGTAGAAGATTTATTTATTAACAAACCTATTGTTTCTACAGTCGCAGACTTCCTAAACCATTATTTGTAATGGATCAAATCAGATTAACAGAAACAAATCACCTTGGCTCTGACTGCAGTGAACAGACATCACTGCCTGCACGTTCTTATAGTAACCAACGTGAGACTCTACTCATAGGTGCCATGGACAAATGGAACGGGTATCATGTCGTTAGTCATCAGAATATTAACCAGTGATGAAATGTCCACTCTGTTTGAATCCCAAGAAAATAGGAACCTTCTCACAAAGTAATGTCAGGTGATATAAAAATTTATCCAACACACACAAATTAACTGCAGAGCTTTCATCGACGTAGCTCTACCACACAAGGAAATATTATGTCTTGGAAGCGTATACTTCATTTCCTCCTCTCATATTAACGCTCTTGTTTTAGTATGAAGTGAGAAAATAAACACAAAAAACTAAAGTTTCGCCGGCCGCTGAGGCCTAGCGGTTCTAGGTGCTCAGTCCGGAACCACGCTACTGCAACGGCCGCAGCTTCGAATGCTGCCTCGGGCATGGATGTGTGTGATGTCCTTAGGTTAGTTTTGCTTAAGTAATTCTAAGTTCTAGGGGACTGATGACCTCAGTAGTTAAGTCCCATAGTGCTCAGAGCCATATGAACCAAAGACGAGTTCCCCTAGAGCAGTGAAGATATTTGCACGTGTCTGTATTCATCAATGACTGCCAGCTACAACAAAAATTTAGAGAATTCATGCGGCAGGCAGCACAACTGTGGGTGCACGCCAGACTTCTTTCAGTAATTCGTCAGGAGATGGACGGAAATGCCAAATTAACGTCGCTTTCCGAGTCATATTCAATCCAAAATGAGGTGTTATTAAGGTAGGAATTACATTTTGATAATTCCCATATGAGTATACTCAGAGACAAAGAACCCGTTAGTGTGAAACCATCAGCAACTACATTAACATCAAAGTGCAAAAACTCGAGACAATAAGTAGACTCTTCCCTTCGCTGGGTAACCTGTTACTGTTATTTAGGATTCTCTCCATCCTACGCGTGATGCAAATGGAACTTCACATTAATGAGGCACTTTCCGTTATTCTTGACAAACATAGCAACTTGTAATCACTGCGAGTAACATCTGTGTGATGATAATGGTACAGGTTGTCAGTGGATGTGGTGCTGTTATGCTGTCATACTGCTTACAGGAAAGTTAATGGTACCGCACATAATCTAGCGCTGACTACCTAAGTAAAGATAGTGTGGTGGCCTCGTCGCTTCTCTTTATGTGGCATCAGTTTGAGTGATCTGATTTAACGAACATAGTACACCATTCACGAGCTGCTAATGATCCAGTATGACTACACAGATCATCGTGCGGGTATTACATTAGTTCTGCAGTGAATTGCTTGACAGACATTACCGTCAGCTATGCAGCTGAAATGACTCACTACACAGATACTCTATGTTGCACTTGGTTAAGTGATCAGCTCGCTGCAATCCTGCTTCTACTGTTCGTAAATACTTGTATACTGACCATTCGTTATTTGACTAAATATGCGCTAAAATCAGATTCGCATGTCTGTGACATGGGTTAGCGCCTACACAAAGTAATGACTAAGGAATGGATGCCGTTGAAGTCCCGTTGCATTGATGGCAAGACAAATGTTCGCAAATAAACTGCATTGCGTCAAAAAACAATTGCATCTTAAATATCGAAGGACAGACGTCCACACTGTCACAGGGCTTTGAAATACAGCAACGGCGACAGATAAAAATGTGTTCCTGCCCGCGTTTCGAACCTTCATTTCCTGCTTAATAAGCAAACACGCTGACCATTGTACTATATTCTTTTTTTTCTTTTCATTTTGTTGGTTGTGTTTGATCGTAGCGGACGCCACATGACATCTGTTGAAGTTAGTTGTAAATCACATCACTAAGTTTTTTATTATAGAGAGTAGCCGGCTCTCTGATAAAATACGCTAGTATAGGGTTGCCTACATCAGGTATGCAATCAGAGGCAAACCTATTGTTCTTTGATTGACAGATACTTAACCTATTGTTCTGCTAAAAGGATACTTCCTTTTGATTAACAGGCACTTAACCTATTTTTTCCCAGCCCCCTCCTCCTCCCCCAATCCCCTTCCCCACCCCACCCCCACCCCCTCACTGCTACGGTACACTTTCAGGTCTGTTATTGGAATAGCCCCCCTCTCACTTTTATCAATTTGATTAACTACTGAATTAAATTTATCAATTAATTAACCTCTACCCCTATGGTAAACCCCCTTCCCTACCACCCTCCCACCCAGAAATTGGTGTGAAAAAGACTCACTTGATCATTCATTTGGAGGGAAATCAAATGCTGTGTGTGGAATATTGTTTTAGGGGATTCAAGGCAGTGTATGGAATATATGGAAATTGGTGGAGAGGAAGGATCTCATAACAGGAAATTCAAGGGTATACTGTATATTTATAAAAAAAATTCAGTTTGTGGGGTTTGGATTTCTCTTGCTCATCATTCTCTGCTGTTTGGAAACATGCAGGTCTTGCTAGAAGCAATTACATGTGGCGAACATGTTGCACAACCTAATGTTTGACACAGTACTCTGGGTGTCTTAACCTAATGTTTGGGCCTTTGTCGGCACTTAACCTATCGTTCTGTTAAGCGGTTTTCCATATCACCCTCGTTTCCTTAAACTATTGTACCGCTTTTGATACCAAATTAATTAAGTTATGTCTTCCCACCATTTTCTGGTTGCACTTTTCGAATTTCACATGCATTTGAACGCCATTTCTGGAGCATTTTTCTTGCTCCATGTCACCCACTCACACACCCCCACCTATTAATTATTTTAGCGATAACACCACATTGATATAAAAAATGTATGCAAATTAATGAAATCGATGTTCTTCACATGTATGGGGTGTTTTCTTTTTTAAATTCATGACATCCCATTGGTCGATCAAAACAATGGAATATAGTTCATACAAAAGATTACTAGTAAAAAACACAACCTGCCGCTCGACACCCGACACCCGACACCAACACTGCTGACTCAGCACACATCTCCAGGAGTCGGGATGCATCGGCGGTCCCTGCAAAGCGGCGACGTAGTTGTCAGCTGCCAATCAACACGTTGGTGTCAGTTCGGGTCCTGCAACGATGATGCGGCGGCGTATCTTTCACATTTGACATCTGAGAAATTTCTGTCGAAATACGTGTTCACCTAGGTACCGTTTCTGGCACAAAGACACACAGCTGTGGTGCAGGTCCAGTGCTGAGAGAGATGTTCCAATGGCTCCCAGAATAGCTCAGGTTGCATTGTTCCTAGAGATCCTAACTCGACAGCCCGTTCATCACTGTATTTACCTGTCAAACTGCTGCTGCTGGTGCCGGTGTGGGAGCTCAGCCTACCACTATTTTTTGCAGACGAAACTTTCAGGAGCAAAATAATTTTGCACAAATCGCTAAATTACACTGACAGTTAAACCCCACAAAAGTTCCAGGAGAGCTTCTGTAAAGTTTGGAAGGTAGGAGACGCGATACTGGCAGAAGTAAAGCTTTGAGGACCGGACGTGAGTCGTGCTTCGGTAGCTCAGATGGTAGAGCACTTGCCCGCGAAAGGCAATAGGTCCCGAGTTCGAGTCTCGGTCGGGCACACAGTTTTAATCTGCCAGGAAGTTTCCCACAAAAGTTGTCTACTGATCATCATACAAGACTCACAAGAATGTTAGGAGCCAAGAACATATTTACGAGTGTAACTACAATTAAATAATATGATTGTTTAAACTTTAGCTCCTTAATATCACTCATCTTTGGCAAAACAAATGTCATTTGAGACATGCAAAGGCTTTATGTACATATATATACATAATGCAATAGGGGATAGGGCTTTTTCTGTAAATAACAACAACAAAGATATATGGCGATTAATTATTTTCTTGGTTTATTCAGTTCACACAAATACAATATAGTCCTTGAGGTACAGTATAATTCTTGAGGTGTCATATTGTATTCTTGAGTTACCAATAGGCTGTGCTATTGCAATGCAGAATTACTTTTAACTTACTTTTTATATATAAATCTACACTATAATCTAATGGGGAGATACTTTCTTTACTACTACAGCTAACTTCCACAGCCCCAGTTGCATAGCTTCTGCAATAATTCTGACAGACTGTGCACACTTAGAATCTAGTTTCAACAGTCCACAATAGCAAAGGTTTTTACATTAACAATTCTGATGGACTGTGAGCTATAAAACTATTCTAACTTGGATGACTAGTGGCAGGTTTTCACCTGCTTAAAAGCTATTCTAGTGACAACACACACATGGTGCTTAGATATATACATATAGATACATATTTACAGGTTACACATACGTTGTGTATGAACAAATGAATCAATACATAAAATTTTCAATTTTTGCTTTTTTAATATTTTGTTGTTTATGCTTTTTTTCTATTTTTGACATACATGGTGTGCATATATAAACATTAATTTTGTTTTATTTCTTTTTTTATCCTTTTTTCCCACACATTCTCTCTCTCTCCCTCTATGCATGTGTAATGTATATACACATGTACATGACACACACGCACACGCACACACACGCACCTGTCTTCCATCCACGGATTACTTCTCTTGCATGCCTCTTGGACATATTGGCAAAGTCCCCCATGGATCCCTCACTCAAAGAAAAGAAGCATGTCAGCATCGCCCAACAATTCAATGAAGCACTTGGTTTTCTTATACATTGCATCCCAAGAGAACCCAGGTGCTGTGTAATAAAAGGCGGGATCCAGAGAATATGTGGTCATGTATAGACTCCGGAATTTCTCGAAAACGTCCGCAAGCAAGCGCACATCTGTGTCCATGTAAAGCCGTGCATAATCTCCTAAAATGGAAATTTTGAATTCCTGCCAGACATTCACGGCATGCTCATACTCTGCATCCGTTATAGCATCGGCTGTAAGGTTTCTGGATAATGCAGTTATGTCAGGTAGCCTGGTTTCGTTGAGTTTCACCATACTATCCACATACTCATATGGGAAAACCCCCTTCCTAGTCACAACTTTTCCTCGTCGGAAATGCAGCTCGAGTAATATTCATATTCTCCTGAGGTAGAGTTTCAACGAGTTTCTAGAGTGGCGCCTGCTTAAAACATAGCGTATCAAGGAAGTGGAGCATAATTCCTGGCGTCATTCGTTTGGAGAATGAAATGACACTCTCAAGTGGGACACTGACCCGGTTTTTCTCCCAACCTAAATCAGCCAAGTGCTCAACTAGAAAGTGAGCCTAATACTCATGTCTAGGTAGCTGGTACTTCAAATTGCACATGTTGTGAGTTACACCACGGAACTTCTCCGTAAGATGCCATTGGTCCCTAGAAGGAGTTTCCGTTTTTCTATCTAATGGCAGCCCACAAATATGACAATCAACCACGTTATTATACAAATCTTCATTCTCCTACAATTTGTTCATGGGCAATTTGTTGTTTCCCACGAAAATTTTTCGAGCTCAGTGAGCAACCAAACCACTGGGCTGTTCCCGAAATTAGATTTGTGGTGGTTTAGACTGCAATCATATGATGATACAATTTGGTACGCTGCCGCATATGATACGTGTCTTTCTGTAAAGGTGGTATGTAAGGCTGTAGGGTCACATTCACAAAGGGTCACAGGAGTGAGAATGCATTCAAAGTCGGCATACACTACTAATGGGCATCACTCCTGATGGTGAGCATCCTTAAAATTTTTATGATTTTGTGTTCCTCAGTAGGCGGAATAACACATACCTGATCCTTGGAAGTGCAGTCTACTAGATGCAAAGCTAATAACTTGTCTGAGGAGAAATAATTCAGGCACCTTAAGCAAATATGTTTTATTTGATGATCAATTGATAGTTGGAAGGAAAGGAGTCGGGACATGTCTTTGATCCCAACAGCGATAATTTTCACCTTCAGAGAAAAGTTGCATGTTTACATGCAGCTCACGCTCACTGGCAAATTTTGTGAAATGGAGGGGGCTGATGACGATATGCTGGTCTTGTTCATCTGACTTGCTTTTCTTCTCCACGCCATAAACATGAACCGATACGCTGGTATTCAGGGCCTCAAATTTGGGTATGTCCTGGATCTTGATGGGAAACTCTATACCATCGAAGTTGTAACACTTATGAATGTCAAGGTATCTGCCATACTGAGGATTTTGTCCGTAATTTCTCACACATGCCAGGACTGACCACGCATATTTTCGAAATTAATGCATGCATGCTTATTAGCTGTATTTTTAGGCAGCTTGATATAGCTAGACCCTCCATTTACCGGATCGTAGACATGTGATCGATGTCCAGGTGTAGAATTCTGATGAGTGCTTTAGCTGAGCCTCTCAGTTCCAATCGGAAAACCGACCCAATGTAGGACTGAAGGAGGATTTACGAAACCACTCCGCGATTGAGGTGGTCCATGTTATCACGTCATCCCCCCCCCCCCCCCCCCCCGAAATATAATGAAGACTTGTGTCTTCAACACCAGACTCAATTTTGGGGGGATGCGATAATTCGATGAAAAGCACCGCACTGTATTTAATGGCGGGATACTGCAGATCATTGACTACCTTGAGGAGCTCCGTTTCAACAATAGGAAGGCATGCCCTTAAAAAACCAACACCTTCGCGGTACCCTCCTGCCGGGTTCTCGATCCTCGTGAACGAGATTCGCTAATCAAAAGCATCTGCAATCACCGAGTCCTCTATGCTATGGTATACTGAACTGATGTCCTTCACTAAAAGGATGGGAGAGGGAACTGCCACTAGCCATAGGATCTTCTCTATTACTAATACTATAACTGCAGCTAGTTGATGGAGTTGACGAGGTGGGCAGAGGTGTGTGCGGTACCTCAAGTGATCTGCGAGGGCTGGCCGCTGGTGGCCGAGCGGTTCTGGCGCTACAGTCTGGAACCGCGCGACCGCTACGGTCGCAGGTTCGAATCCTGCCTCGGGCATGGATGTGTGTGTTGCCCTTAGGTTAGTTACGTTTAAGTAGTTCTAAGTTCTAGGGGACTTATGACCTCAGCAGTTGAGTCCCATAGTGCTCAGAGCCATTTGATCTGCGAGGAAGTGACGGTGGAGGAGGAGATGCTGCGGAATCAGACCACTGCAAGCAGCCTGGTTGCCGCAGCCCTAACCTGCTAGCCTGAGGGAGGGCGGCCCATGGACGCCGGAGCGATGCTGTGGCGACCGCAGGTGGGGCCGGGTCGGGGCCACGGGCAGCAGCGGCGGCGGCCACTTTCCGTGCGGCAACTGGCAGTGCCCTTATAGGTGCCTCACAGGACCTCATTTAGACGTTATAGTCTTCGTCACCCCTGGTACCCGAGCCACAGCGTATTGGGGGAATTGTCCCCTGTGTCGACCGCTGTTGAATAATGAAAAACAAAATTAAATACAAGGTTTAGACATAGCCAACTGTCGCTACTACAGCATGGAAAGAAATGATACTGATTTTTTGTAAGCAGAGTGAATATATATTTTACTTGTTTCGCTCTGGCGCCTTGACATCCCCCTCATCTCCTCACGACGACGAAGGCCTCTCTCCGTCTCCTCCACCCTAAATATATATAGAATACATACTTACATGAGATCTGCGATGGCCCCTGGATATCTCCAGCACATACACCTCCCTATCCCCTTCTTTGTATGTCAGGAAATGATCTACAACAACGAAAAATGTACACCATATTATGTACATACTACAGTTAAATTACGTACACACAATACTATACAAAATTCATAGTGAAAAGAAAAGAAGAACATTTCATCGTTTTTTATCCTCGAAATCATCTACAACAACAACCCCAGCTACAAGATATAACGTAAACGGTGACATATACTGTACGAATACGAAATTATTAGTGAAAAAGTACCATTTGTCGATTTTGGTCCCTCTAAATCATCTACAACAACTTCAGACTCATTGATCACAATACATTACATATACAATGAAAGACATATATACTGCTTACGATAATAATGCTCCTGTTGCTGCTGCAGTTCATGTCACTGCTGCTGCTGCTGTTGCAGTTGATGGCGGCACTGCTGTTGCTGCTGCAGCTTCAGCCACTGTTGTTGTAGTTGCGATTGCTGCTGCTGGTGCAGCTGCAACCATTGCTGTTGCTGTTGCCTCTCAGCTTCATCAACTACCCGCTGGACGTATGCTGAAACAACAAGACATGTATTCAATACGAAATTATTAGTGAAAATAAGTCATCGTTATCGATTTTGATCTCTCTCTCGAAATCATCTGTGGACTCGCTCACACCAGTACTACCAAGACGGTATATATACTTACAATGCTGCCGATGCTACTCCTGCTACTGATGAAGCAGCTGGTGCCACTGTGTCTGCTGTTGGACAACAGGGTTCATATAATCCATGCTTCGGTGTTGGTGGATATGTGCTTAAGCAAAAAGAAGAAGAAATGGATTCAATAGTATGAAATTCTTAGTGGAAGAGGAGAATTACCGATTTGAATCTATACTTACCAGGCATTCCCCATCTTGCTCTAACGGTCTCTGCTGTTTGCCACTACTGGCACTACCCACAGTGCTTGGTCCTGCTACTGAACATTTCATTTCTTTGTTCGTAAAATGGTAACACGAACGCAAGAAAGGGGCAAACTGGCATGCAAGAGCGAAAACAATATGATCAACTTCACACTAGGGTTATTGATGAATGGATGAGGACGACTGGGGGTAGAATAGTCTTTATATACCCTTTGCCCCATCAACCCACCACTTCCCTCAGGAAGCCAATAGAAACGCAGCATCCCACCAGCATGTGAATGCATGTCTGAGCGTGCTGGACAGGTTGGTACCAGTCTGACCAAGCTGCACAAGTCTGTGCTGGTCTGCGAGCACTGCCTGTATCCAACTGGTTGTGGAATTTTTCCTATTCGACAAAACAGAACCTAAGATTTCGCGTAGATAGAAATCTGAACGTAAAGAAGTTTGACAGGTAGATTCAGTGACTAATGGGCTGTCCCATTAGGATCGCTAGGAACAATGCACCCTGTGCTATTCTTGGAGGCATTGGGACATCTCTCTCGGAACACTGGACCTGCACTGCTGCTATGCATCATCCCGCCAGCAACGGTACCTAGGTGAACACTTATTTCGACATGAATTTCTCAGGTGTCAAGTATGAAAGAAATGCCGCCGCCTCGTCCTTGCAGGACCTCAACTGACACCAATGCGTCGCTTGGCAGCTGACGACCGCGTTGTCACTTTTCAGGGACCGCTGGTACGTCCCGACTCCTGGCGACGTGTGCAGAGTCGGCGGTGTTGGCATTGGGTATCGAGTGGTGGGATGTGTTTTTTACTAGCAATCGTTTGCTTAAACTATATTCCATTAATTTGACCGACCAATGGGACGCCGTGAATTAAAAGAAAACTACCCCATACATGTGAAGGATGTCGATTTAATTAATTTACATAAATTTTTTATATCAACGTGGTGTTAGCGGTAAAATAGTTAATGGGAGGGTGTGCGTGAGTGGGAGACATGGAGCAGAACAGCAGGTTAAGTTGCAGAACACTACATTAATTTGCATAATTTTTATGTAAAGCGCTCTACAATAGTTTAGGGGTGAATGACAAAGAAGAATGCGTCAGAGATGGCGTTCCAAAGCATGTGAAATTCGAAAAGAGTACCAGAAAATGGTGGGAGGGCGTAACTGATTAATTAATTTGGTATCAAAGGCCGTACAATAGTTTAAGGAAATGGAGGTGATATTGAAACCACTTAACAGAACAATACGTTAAGTGCCAAAAAAGGCCAAAACATTAGGTTAAGACACTCAGAGTACTGTGCCGAACATTAGGTTATGCAACAAGTTCGCCCCATGTAATTGCTTCTTGCAAGTCCTACATCTTTCCAATCAGCAGTGAATCACGAGCAAGAGAAATCCAGACCCCAAATACTAAATGTTTTATAAATAAACAGTATACCCTTGAATTTCCTGTTATAAGATCCTTCCTCTCCATCAATTTCCTAAAACAATATTCCATACGCAACAATCCATTTCCCTCCAAGTGACCGATCAACTGAGTCTTTTTCCCACCAATTTTCAGGAGGAAGGGTGGGAGGGAGGGCTTTTACGAACAGGGAAAGGTAATTATTTGATCGATTTAATTAAGTAATTAATCAAATATATAATAGTGAGAGGAGGTTATTCCAGTAAGTCAGACCTGAATGTGTACCTGTAGCAGTGAGAGGGTGAGGAGAATGGGGGCTTGGGGGAGTTGGTGGTGGTGGGGAAACACTAGGTTAAGTGCCTGTCAATCAAAAGGAAGCCAACAGCCTTGCCGCAATGGTAACACCGGTTCCCGTCAGATCACCGAAGTTAATCGCTGTGGAGCTGGGCTAGCACTTGGAAGGATGACCATCCAGTCTGTTGGGTTCTGTCGCCAAGTGGGGTGCACTCAGCCCTTGTGAGGCAAACTGAGAAGCTACTTGATTGTGAAATAGTGGCTCCGGTCTTGTAAACTGACCGATGGCCGGGAGAGCTGTGTGCTGACCACATGCCCCTCCATATTCACATCCAGTGACGCCTGTGGGCTGAGGATGACACGGTGGCTGGTCGATACCGTTGGTCCTTCATGGTCTATTCAGGAGTTTAGTTTGGTTTTAATCAAAAGAAAGGACCCTTTAAGAAGAACAATCAGACGGAAACAATAGCTTAATTAGTTGTCTTTCAAAGGAGAACAATAGGTTTTCTCCTGAGTGCATACCTGTCCCTGATGTAGGCAACCTGCCCTAACAAAATGTGCCACAACGAAGTTTGCCCTACAACTCACGCTGAGCTACCATACCAACACACTATTGGGACACAGCTGGCCGGGGTGGCCGAGCGGTTCTAGGCGCTACAGTTGGAACCGCGCGACCGCTACGTCGCAGGTTCGAATCCTGCCTCGGGCATGGATGTGTGTGATGTCCTTAGGTTAGTTAGCTTTAAGTAGTTCTATGTTCTAGGGGACTGATGACCTCAGAAGTGCCATAGTGCTCAGAGCCATTTGAACCATATTGGGACACAACAGCCAACCTCACTGCAGGACCTGTCTACAGTCTCTCTTTGTCAGACGCAAATTCCCATTTCTGCTGCATACCACATTCGCTTTACCCCTCCATCCATTTTTCTACTCGCTCATTGCCACACTGTGTTTCTACAAAGATTTGGACTATGGCCTGCGAGATCTGAATAATTATACAGAATGTTTCAGGAGGAATAGTAAATATTGTAGGAGGTGGTAGTATATACACATTGCATAAAAATGCTATATAAGTGTGTCCAATTTTTATTGAGTACATACAGCTGGGTTCAATGAATTTTTGTTTCGTTTGTTGGTCCTTACAGGACCCCGTTGTCTACACTTCCTTGAAAATCAGCTTCCAACATTATTGGAAGAGGTTCCTCTGGCTACAAGAATGCATAGGTTCCTCCAGCAAGGTGGGGCTCCTGCATATTCTAGTCGTCAGGTGACACATCGTCCAAACCTAACATTTCCCAGAAAATGAATCAGTAGATATGGGAACTTTTCTTGGGCACCAAGGTCCGCAGACCTTATCACTTTTGGATTTTTGCCTGAGGGGATGGTTAAAAGGCAAAGTCTACAAAGAAACAGTAAACCCAAGAGCCAATTTGATCGTTCGGATTATGAATAGTGCAGCCCTTATTAAAGAATGCAAAGACGACCTCAGAAGAGCTACTCGTAGTGTTATTAAGAGAAGTCAACAGCGCATTGAAGTAGTGGGGGAATTTTGGAAAATCAACTTTGAACGCCCTCATTTGCCTTTGCTTTGCGTTTGTTAGGGTTACATACTAACAGATGTATCTCTGTGCTCAATAAAAAGTGGACACATTATATGGAATTTTTTATACAATTCATCTATATCACCACCTGCTAAAATAACTAATATTCCTCCTGAAACACCCTGAATATGCATATATGTGTGTTGTCTGTTCTTTCGGACTTGTCCAAAAGAAAAGACACGACAAATCCAGGTTCAAACCTGGTCAGGCACAAATATTCATCTGCCGCCGTAGCCGTATTTTAATGCCCTGTGACAACCTGGACATCTGTGCATCGATATTCAGTTGATTAACAAACCTGTTTGTTTCGATTCGTAGTGTCGGATGGAGCTGCATTAACCACTCATTTAACTTGGTATAGTTGTAATTTTCTGAACGATTGATGTATAATAACTGACATGAATTAGGAAAATTTATGTTTGCGACAAGGCTACTTATGCGTTAATTACAGTGTCTCACATCGTTTACTTTGTGGGAAACTTGCTTCTTTCTGCCCTAGCCTATACTACAGCAGTGAGCGAACGCTCACATTGTTGATACCTCACTGGATGTGCTACTGCTACTGTACCCAAAGATTCAAATCCCACTAGAAAACTATGCTTCAAGTGAGATGGTTTTGCTCCTCCTCTACTGTCATTGAAAACGATCACAACAAAATTAAGCATAGGAATCCTACAAAACCCTTGAGTTCATACTGCGATGCTGAGCAGATGTAAAAAGCAGTTCTTCACAATTATCAGATGACAGATGGAGTTTGTGAGGTTCCTTTAATTATGACTGCATTATTAATTGTTGGTTCACTGGCGCTATTCTGCCACTTATTGTAACTATTTTTTGAATGCTGGAAGAACAGAAACATCAGATTTTCGTCATACGGAACATTCGAATTCACCCTGAGTCCTAACGTTTCGAGCAACGGCAGAATATCTGTCAGGAAAGCTGACAACAAGAAGGCAGGTCATGCCTGTCTTCTTGCGGGTATGCCAACGACTGTGGTCTCAATAACAATATTGTGCAGCAAAGCTACGATGCCAACTCAGCCACTGGAGAGACTCCAAAAATTGTGAATCGCGTCTGGTGAATTCGCTTTCCAGGTATCAGTGCGATTAAGACAGTAAACCACAGGTAATTGACGCAGTTATTAATTTATGACGTTTCGTTTGCACTCAGTGCATACATGTATTACAAGTCATTAAGCTGTAGCCCATAAACCTAGTTACAGAAATGCGAATAAGACTCAAAGACATATAGTGAGGATATTCCAGCCCTAGCCAAACACAACTTTGAGACGAAGCTTTAGTCACTTTCGAGGTCACTCACAGAACACATCAACTGCTTTCATTCCTGGTAGTATAGCTGAAACTTGGCGACAACGCAGAATATGTTTGGCAACTCTGTGACCGACGAGTTACTTCCTTGATGGCATAGAACTGTCCTGCTAAATTCACTTGATATTATCGTGTCATTTCAATTGAATGTGTGAGTTATTTTCTCTTGAGATATGATAGAGAACGTCAGTTAATGCTTTTGAGTCCACGAAAGTCGTTTCACACAGGAAATACAATTTCTTCCGTCTCTTCTGTTGGAATTTATCTGTCGTAGCAGTTACTGGAACAATAAGTAAGACACCTATGCCGCACCTTTCCGCTAGCTCCGAGGTAAAGTGCTTGTCTACCAGGTGCAAGCTGCTTTCGTTGCCATTACGAGACTCGCTGAAAGCCAGTTTTTTAATCCTTTAGCAGCAGAGCTACAAGCAGGCAGAAAGAGACTCAGTAAAAGAATCGTAAGACAACGCTCAAGAAAAATTCGTCTTGCTACTTTCAGTACACCTTAGTGTCAGAACGAAAACCTTATAGTCCGTTGATTTGTATTGTTTCGAATTATAGCATGCAGTACTCCTACATTAGACTTCTGAACATTTCCTGTGAATGTAAATGTCGCATGATGGTTAAATGGAAATCCATCACTTATATCAGTAGTCGAGACTTCCTTAATGTAGAACAACCATTCATGCCAGAACGATCTTTGTTGAAACAAGAATATTTTTCTCTGGTATATTTTTCCCAAAAACACTCGCTCCACACACAGTTCAAATTCTTCGAGGTGCCTCCTCTGCATTTATATTGCAGAAGTTATACCTTTTTCCACTTGCGACCCAATTTTACAACAGTTAAAAATATTTCATGATCTGAAAGTATGTAATGTCTAATGATTAGCTGCAAGATGATAACTAGAACACATTCGAAAATGACGATAATACACTGACGGCGTGGCGCCGCGTTCACGTGGGCGGCGCCGGATTTCAGGCGGCGGGTGGCGTCTGGCCTGTGGCCGGTAGCCGCTGCAGCGCGAGGAAACGCTCCAGTGCATGCTGTTCTGATAGCGACGCTGCCACGAGCTGTCCTGCAGAATTGTTTCTTGGAGTTTTTGTTATTACTGGTGGGTAGAATGTGAAACGAATTATCTTGGATGTTCAATCAGACTCATAACTTTAGACGAGGGCCAAAATGTGGGAAAAAAAGAGATAAGAATGGAGTCGAACATGTGACTATACTTTTAAAATGGACGACGATTACACCTGTAGACCACGGGCTCACACCACTCGACAACATCTCGGAAGTGGACTACACTTCCTCCTGCCACTTCTGCATCTTACAGTGTTGCCAGATTGTGCAGATGGCCGGACTTAGCGTTGCCAGGGGCGGTCGGTTTTATTGGCCACCTTAAGTGAACGACTTGGACTTAGTCTCTGTGGCGGTAGGCTGGCGGTCGTCTTTTATGTCTAAGGCTGTAGTTTCGCCAGTAGAACAGTAAGGGGGCGGGGCGTGATTACAGACGTACAAAGATAGTGCAGCTCACAATGCAAATTTTCCCACTGAGTGTAGATATTCAGTGTGTCCAAGAAATGTTGCGACAGACTACGGGGGAAGTAGAAGGTGTCTTGAGGAACAAAATGAAGATAGGAACCTGAGTCCGGAAAGGTCCTCCAACGATGGTACAAAGCGTAGAAGTTACAGGTGCGGGTGGCAGTGCCTGCCATTAGAACACTTCTTCTGTAGCAAATGCGACTTTGTACTCTGACGGATCGTAGGCAGAATGTCTCGCAATATTGTGTGTTATTCAATAATCACAAACTGTTGCCACGACCTCCAGTGTCCGCATCTCATGGTCTAGTGGCTAGCGTTGCTGCCTCTGGATCACGGGGTCCTGGGTTGGATTCCCAGCCGGGTTGGGGATTTTCTCTGCCTGGCGGCTGGGTCTTTGTGTTGTCCTCATCATTTCACCATCCTAATTATTCGTGGCACGGGATAGATTGGACTGTGTAAAAAAAAGCGGACTGTGTAAAAACTGGGACTTTGTACGGGCACTGATGACCGCGCAGTTGAGTGCCCCACAAACCAAACATTATGATCACAATCGCCAGTGCAGAAGAAGGAGGTAGCAGGAGGGTAGACAGGTCTTATTCCGTTTGAATGCAATACTTCGTTTTCTTAGTGGATGACAGTTTCGGACACGGGTTGCCAACTGCAGTTTATTTTTTCCTTTAGACCGAAAAACATTGGAGAGAGTTTTAGGAGAAAAACTGCTGTGCATGGAAACCGTCATACACTGGGGCAACAGAGCATCACATTCAAAGGAGACAAATGTCTTTCTATGTAGCAGGTAGCTCTATCCACTGGCTATCGCGACAGTCAGTCGCGATCAGTGAATAAGAAACAACATTTGCGAGACGTTCCTCCTACGGTCTCTCAGCGGAAAAGGCACTTTTGCTCTAGAAGGGGTGGCCTACTGCAGGGGTCGGCGCCTCTCACGCCTATGTAGCTTCGTTAGATAACGTTTCCGGACATGGATACCTGTCCTCGACATGTCTGTCAAAACATCCTCTGCAACCCCTCGCAATATTTCTGGAACAGCCTTTAGATGTAGATTCGTGTTACTGTTCACCTTTTGTAGCCTTGTTGCAGTGTGTATGCTCTTCCAGTCATAACACGTGTTTGGCATGAGATCGTTTGAGCGCTATGAAACCTACCTGCTGTTGAACCATTTCCGTCGACTCGCAGACTGTGCTTTCGAGACATACCCACATATAACACATTACAGCCCTACGTTTTTGTCTGTGCCAGACTTCCGATTCTGGGCACTAAAAACTCCATGTGACCAGCTATGTATCGAAGGCGCTCGGAGAAGGACAAAGAGCCACTGCTCAGTGCCACTTGCAAGAGCTGGGAGAGAGTCTTATCTGGACAGTTGCTCTTTTTCTCCGAGGTCGGCGCAGACATCTGCCGAATAGGAATTTGGTCCTCGAGGCTGGTCCCGAGGGACTGCGGACCGCGGCCACAGGGCTGAGGCAGGGCCCGCAATAACGGCGTGCATCCAGCCAGCCCGCGCCGCGCCGCGCCGCGCCGCGCACACTCCGTTTACGACGGCCAGATGGGTTGACCCAGTTAGGCGGCCGTTTGGCCGCTGCCTGCAGACGAGACGGAGAAATGAGTCGCCGGCGGCTGCGCAGGAAATGGGGATCGCCTGCGGATATCTAAACGGCGCCTTATCTCGTCCCCGCCGTCCTCCAGCACAACAGCTTCCAAGTCAAGAACACCAAAGGCCAGATCGGGCACCAGAGCTCTGCAGTTGAAGTGCCGGTGATAATGCTCTGTTCTTTCATCCATATACGAAGATCTGCTCCCAGAAACTTCGCCCTACCGAGAAAGCGTCTTCGGGATTCACACAGGCAATGTATTGCGTACCATCCCGAAATCAGTTGAGCAGACTGAACGTTAGAATACTCTTCTCCGCTTCACGTAGGACTGAAATGGGTCCTTTAGTATACATTGATTAATTTCCCTGATTAAAAGTGTCATACAGTTTCAAACAAAAGACCCCACTCCAAAGGCGATAAACAATGGGAACTGTAACTATTCTCATTTGCATTTGATTTTGATCTAAATCCATTACTTAAATGCAATTGTATTCATTGGCTTTGATAGAATGGATAAAAATGAGCTTCAGCCCAAAAAGTCATTGTTGATTAACTGAGCGCTTCATGACGAATGTCCGTTTACGTAGTTAATGTTCATAAAAACAAATCACTCTGTAAAAAGTTAATCGGACGTCTAATTAAGACACATGGGTGACTTTTTAACAATAACAAAAAATTAACGATAGAGTCGTTAAAGTGCTCACTCGTTGCGTCACCAAACTAGTCGCTTAGAAATTAATTTACACTGGCAGAAACTAATGGAGTATTTCAGTTAAAACAAGAGAACTGAGAGGTTAGTTGTTTCAGAAAATGAAAGCGAGTTTGAAATATAATGGTCCAGTTATTACTGGAAAAGGATACCTCGAGGGCACTTAAGTCGAGAACACTTACATCCTTATCACATTTTTGTCAGATAGAACAGTTATAATCATCGGAGAACAAAGATTAGTATAACATCAGTGGGCTACAGTTATTAATTTTTCCAATACTTCACTTTTTCATAAGTACACCAAAAGAAATGGTTATTTACTGTTCATTGAATGTAACTGGAGTAATCTCGTCACAATTTTAACTGAAATAATATTAGGAACTCTTACTTGGCAATCCATATGTATGAATATTATTTGACATTATTATTATTTTCGTGACCATTCAGTCAGACACAAAGGTTCACCCTTATAGGGCGCTCAAGTGGATTCATGCCTGAAATCCTCAGCATAATTAGGCAGTAATGTCGAATTGGAAGGAAAAAGCAAAATACAGTTTATTTCACAGCGTTACCCCCTTAAGAGTAAACAACGCAAACACGAAAGTGGTGTACAAAGACATCTTAATCAAGCTGGTGCAGGCGAAGGAAGACTTATTTAAGCAACGACCAGTATCGTTAGCGAGTATTGGAATCACAGTGCAATTCCTGATGCGTGAATTCAAAGTGTAGGTCTTGGGAGAACCGGACAAGAAACTTCACATTACACAAAATATGTTAAAAATCAAGGGAAGACAACTATGAGAAATGAAATGTTAGTTGGAGATATGCTATCGAAAATAAGTGAATATGTCAATGGAAGTCATGAAACAAGGTGACGAAACGAATATAGTAGCGCAAGGTTTGAACAAAATACTGTAACTTCATTTTGCACTATCAATAATTATTTTATCTTATGAAGAAGAAGTGCCTCTAAAAGTTTTCT
Organism: Schistocerca nitens; assembly: GCF_023898315.1. Lineage (NCBI taxonomy): Eukaryota > Metazoa > Arthropoda > Insecta > Orthoptera > Acrididae > Schistocerca > Schistocerca nitens. The sequence goes on along the minus strand of NC_064618.1, from coordinate 275,818,780 downwards.
CAAACTTCAGAGTGGCTGTGTTGTACCGGACAATGTAATACTCATCGGTGTGGTAGTGGGGTTGTAACGTTACTCCTGGAGAAGACCGAGCTGGTACTACGACACATAAATTATTAGGTCACTTTATTACAAGATATACTTTGTAACAATCCATGTCCACAAGAATGTCATGGATAGTTATTACTGTCACTAAACATTAATGTTTCATTTGATTCAGAAGAACATTCTGGTGTCGTCTCACAAAGTATAGTTGACGATAAACATTGATGCAATGTTCTAATACGAATATTACAGTACTGGCTCGATAAGAGACGATACTGTCGTCTTCAGCGGTGATTGCAGACTGGGCTGAGCGGTAGTCCGCTCTGACGTAAGTTAGAGTGCTGTACCGATGGCGTACGGAACCAATGAGGGCGTGTCTGCGTGTTTACGCCACTGTCTCTCACTCGTCGTTGCTTATGGTAGTGGCTTTGCTTACTTGTTGTTCCGTCGTGAGGTACCAATTTTTCCACGGTACCTCGTTCTTCGGACGACATCAGAGGCTGTCTCTTAAGTCTATCATATCGATTATCTCAAAGCTGCATTTATCTGTATTACTATTTTAACCACTTCCCGTCATATTACTGGAGTTTGCAACTGGATCGTATTTTTCTTCTATAAATGCTGTATTATTATATTTAAAACAGATCTTTCGAATCATTCAACTCACTTACCCACTAACAAATTTGTACGGCCGCTGACAAGCTCGAAGATGAATGTCTACAAAGGAAAAAAAAGAAAAATATTTTCTGTAAAATCCAATTTCTATTATGAGAAAATGTATTTCATTACATCACGATATGTTCATTCTACACTATAATGTGCATCAATTTTGTCAATGAGGGGAGCAAAAATAATGGTCGGAAGACACACGTGCAGATTATTCGATAATCTAGCAAAGTGTAACAGTATTTGGCCACTGAAAGAGCGAAGAAGTGCACAGGTCGTACAAAAGAGAGAGCATTTTTATCTAGCTTATTGGATCGCTGTTTTAACATACATGAAAAATCTTCATCGGTGAGTGATGTACGGTATTCGATACTGATATTAGTTCGATTCTTAAAGAAAGATACAGATATGTGACTTTTATTAGTTGCGATCCTCCGGCACTGACCCTGACTCCCGGCGTGGAAGGTTTTGACTATTTACAATCTATAGCTTCCCAAATGAAAATCAGAAATAGTCTCTCAGTTTCGAAGTTAATGTCTTCCACCTAACACAGTAGCCACAGAAACCTCAAAAATTACAGATACAATTATTGAACAAGGTTTCAATATTGTCAACTATCGTTTCTCACAGAAATATCGGCTCCTGTTTATAAAACATTTTGCAGATAGTCTATTGCGTGTAGCTAAGGAAAATGGAAAGTAATGCAGACAATAGGTTCCAAGAAATACCCTTTTTTGGGGGGACTGAGGTGAAAGAGTCCTTATATTTCTGACTTCTTTGGTGCAGCCCACTACGAATTCCCCTCTGGTGTCAACCTCCTCATCTCAGAATAGCAATTAACAGAATGTCCTGAATTATTTGTTGGATATTTTTTATACTGTAATCTCCTAGAGGTCTTATTCTCTATCACTCTCTCAAGTGCCGTAGATGTTTTTCTTGTTAACACATCTTCTTGTAAATGTTGTCCACATATTCCTCTACGTGTCGATTCTGTGAACAACCTCTTCGGTTCTTATCAGTCAACCTAATTTTCAACACCCTTCCACAGCTGTACATAACAATACGCTTGGATTCTCGTTTTTCCGGTCTTCACGCTGTCCATGATTCACCTCGACTGAATTCTCAGAATTTCTTCCTAAGACTGAAATCGATGTCTGATGCTAGTTTTGGCAACGAATGTGCTAGTGCCTGAACTAGTCTGATTTGCATGTCCTCCGTGCTTGTCCATTGTGTGGTACACCGCTTCCAATGCAGCAGAATTCTCTCTTTGACTTCCTCGTGATTCCCGTTTCTTATGAAAAGTTTCTCACTAATTTCGATTCTGGTAGTTTTTATTACTTTTGTCTCTATTTGGTTTACTCTGTACTATATTCTGCGCACAGAAGAGACTTCATTTCATTCAATATGTCCTGTAAAACTCTACACTTTCAGTGAGCATAGCAATGTCATCGGCGAATGTGGTATGACATGTCGACACGACCCAACTGGCGTGAAAGTTGGCAACAGAACTGTTAGTTTGTGGACCCAATGGTACACGCCCAACGAGCCACGCCGCGAGTAGCTCTGTGCCACTAATGCCCCCTGCGACCGCAATATGGGATTGGTGGTGGCAGCCACAAAGCCCACTCACTCCTGCAGCCACTTCGCTACCTGACGCTACGCACACGTACCTAGTCGCTGTTCTGATACCATAGTTTGTGCTCTAGTTCAGAGAGCCTCATCCTTATTGACATAGACTGCTTGACTATTTTCTGCTGTGTTATGTGATTGAGTTTTCGAACGCTTGGAGAAATACAGGCAGAGTAAACATTCATTTTACTGTATGAACTTGGTCCCTGATCGGTGACGGTTGTTGCACCACTCTGTAGCCCACCTCTCCTTACTCTTGTGTACGATGTAATATGCAACATACCTGGCGACGAGTTATCGTGCCTGCAGGTGGCCATCATCAAGGACTCAGTTTGATTTCTTCCTGTTCTGACGTCCATTTTTTATTTTTTTTATTTTTTTTTTGTTTTTTGTTTTTGCTCTTCCTTTCTCCTGTCTCCCCAATGTTTGTCTTACTTGTGTTCTTCTAGGCTCCACGGTTGCTGCTTCTGCACTATTTTTCGCTTTCTGTCTGTCCTATTTTTGCTTTTCGCTGTTTGTCTTTGTGCATTGCTTAGTTGATAAAGGCTAGTAACAAGGGAACCTCCCTATCGCACCCCCCCCCCCTCAGATTTAGTTATAAGTTGGCACAGTGGATAGCCCTCGAAAAACTGAACACAGATCAACCGAAAAAACAGGAAGAAGTTGTGTGGAACTATGAAACAAATAAGCAAAATATACAAACTGAGTAGTCCATGCGCAAGATACGCAACATAGAGGAGCGTCTGAGCTCGGAAGCGCCGTGGTCCCGTGGTTAGAGTGAGCAGCTGCAGATCGAGGGGTCCTTGGTTCAAGTCTTCCCTCGGGTGAATATTTTAATTTTTTTATTTTCGCGAAGTTATGATCTGTCCGTTCGTTCATTGACGTCTCTGTTCACTGTAATAAATTTAGTGTCTGTGTTTTGCGACCGCACCGCAAAACCGTGCGATTAGTAGACGAAAGGACGTGCCTCTCCAATGGGAACCGAAAACATTTGATCGCAAGGTCATAGGTCAACCGATTCCTCCACAGGAAAACACGTCTGATATATTCTATACGACACTGGTGACGGCATGTGCATCACGTGACAGGAATATGTTGTCGACCCACCTAGCTTGCACACTTGGCGAATGGATAAAAAGATTCTTCTACCTTGCCTGATTTAGGTTTTCTTGTGTATGTGATAATCACTCCAAAAAAGTGATGAAAACATAAGAGTTTGTCAGATAATAATTGTCCGAAAACAAAAAATTAAACTTTTCACTCGAGGGAAGACTTGAACCAAGGACCTCTCGCTCCGCAGCTGCTCACGCTAACCACGGGACCACGGCGCTCCAGAGCTAATACCGCCGTTGAAGTTGCCTATCTTGCCATGGACTACTCAGTATATATATTTTGCTTATTTTTTTCATAGTTCCACACAACTTCTTCCTGTTTTCTCGATTGATCTGTGTTCAGTTTTTCAAGACCTATCCACTGTGCCAACTTATAACCAAATCTGAGGGGGATGCGATGGGGAGGTTCCCTTGTAAGCAGCAATCACCTACTGCGTTGCCTGGCATTGTCAGTTTATTCAGTTTCAGAGTCAACGGATGGCGCATCAGCTTCAAGTGATGAATCACTTCCCGACAGCGCAGATGACTCCACACTAGGTGCTGGACTCAATGGCAGCGCCACCGTCTGCGTATGTGCCGCCATTTCGTGAGTTTCAAGTGTAGGTTTTTACATAGGTGTAGCGTGCTAACCATTACACTACCACAGCACGATGGTTAACATTGCTGCACGAACTACCTAAGCTGAGTGCCCTCCCCAACACAAACTTCAATTAATTTTTCCCATACTTAATGTCACTACTGCCAGGGCTCTCCAATATTGGCAAGCACCCCAGCATTCGACATCCCATTACGTTCATGCAAAAATGTTGACCATCGTGCTGTGATAGGTGTACCTTGTTTACACCGCAAGTTGGTTGGTTGCAGGTACTCAACTGGCCTCCTTCAAGCCATCAGAAGGCGTCACTGACACCGAGACAGAACCAGCTATCATCAGAAAACACAACAGGCCTCCACTCAGCCCTTCAATGAGTTTTCGCTTGACAACACTGAAGTTGGATACTGTCACGGTTTGGGCCTTGAGCAGCCGCTGGTGAAGTATCAGTGCAGCGGTAGTGCAGCAGCAGTACAGTAGCGAGTCGCATATTTAGCTTTCATATTTGTTTTGTAGTTTAATTCTTAACTTCTTTACGAGTGTTTGTGCACTTGCACATTTAATTACGTAAAATCCTTGCGTATTCTCGTATTTGAGAGGAGTTATTTTGCTTATTGATAGCTGTAAAGTATAAATTCGTGGAGTTGTTAGTCCGTTGTTTGTTTTGGACAGCCAGTGCTTTATGTTTATTTCTTAGAGTCAGTTCAAAATGGTTCAAATGGCTCTGAGCACTATGGAACATCGGAGGGCATCAATCCCCTAGAAGTTAGAACTACTTAAACCTAACTAACCTAAGGACATCACACACATCCATGCCCGAGGCAGGATTCGAACCTGCGACCGCAGTGGTCACGCGGTTCCAGGCTGAAGCGCCTAGAACCGCTCGGCCACCTAAGAGTCAGTTAGCAGCAGACAGAGGCCAGTGCAGTTTCATCGGTGCTTGCAGAGACGTGTGCGAGCAGCAATAGCAGAAACTAGTCGTATATTTAGTTTTTCGTATTAGTTCTGCAGGTTTAATTCAACTTACTTTGTGTGTTTGTGTGCTTGAATGGTGAAATTTTTCGGATAATTGCGTATTTTCGAATTAGAAATGGGTAGTATGAAATTTTGATTACGGTAGAGTGTAATATCGCGTAAGCGGTTGTCATTTGTACTAAGACAGGGGTAGGATCGCATTGTAATATCTGTATAGTGGCGTAGTCGTGGTCATTTGATTGCTTGGTTCGTAAGTTATTGTTCATATTTCACAGCTCAATTTGGCGCTGGTGACGCAACTGTGCAGTCGCATGTAGCTGTTTTATTTGTCGCAACTCTATACGTCCAGATATTAGCAGTAGGATGGATAGGGTGTGTGCGTGCTGTGTGCGGGCGCAGGAGGACTGGCCGCGGTTCGCGAGCAGCTGAGCGTGCTGTTGGCCACGGTCAGCCGGCTTCAGGTTGCTGCCTCGAGGTGCAGCGACGGTGGAGGGTCTGGCGCGTCGCTTGAGACATCCCAGGTGTTGCTCGCTGCGTCCGATGACTCAACCGCCGAGGCACCTTCTAGTGTACCCGGCGTGTTGGGGCCGCCCTCATCTCAGGGTGAGTGGCGGACTGCGCGTTCGCGTCGCTCGAGGCGAAGGGTCAACGTGGAGGCTGGCCGGCTGTCCTCGCCCGTTCATCCCGTCAGTGGGCAGGTGGCCGCTCCTTCAGCAGGGCCCGAGCAGGCACACGGGGGCAAAGGCTTGCTGGTTATTGGAAGCTCCAACGTTCGGCGGGTGATGGAGCCCCTTAGGGAAATAGCGTGCAGGGTTGGAAAGAATTCCAACGTGCACTCGGTTTGTCTGCCGGGGGGCCGCATCCAAGATGTGGAGGTGGCTTTGCCTGCGGCTATCGAGTGTACGGGGTGGAGTCGTCTGCAAGTAGTTGCTCACGTCGGCACCAATGATGCCTGTCGCTTGGGTTCCGAGGCGATCCTCAGTTCGTACGGGCGGCTGGCGGATTTGGTGAAGACTGCTGGCCTCGCATGCGTGGTGCAAGCAGAGCTCTCTATTTGCAGCATCGTTCCGAGAGTGGATCGGGGTCCTTTGGTTTGGAGCCGAGTGGAGGGTCTCACCCAGAGGCTTCGTCGACTTTTTGACGGCTGCAGATTTCTAGACTTGCGCTATTGGGTGGGGAATTGCTACAGATTTCTAGACTTACACTATTGGGTGGGGAATTGTAGGACGCCCCCAGGTAGGTCAGGGGTGCACTACACAAAGAAAGCCGCTACTCGGGTAGCAGAGTACTTGTGGCGTGCACATGGGGGTTTTTAGGCTAGGCAGTAGTGCGAGGTGTCTTGATGAACGCTCACCAGTCGACGTGCAGGCAGGGAAATCAGGACGCGCTCAGTGTAAAGACCCTTAAGCTATCAAGATATTAGCAGTAAATTTTCAGAGTGTTCGGAATAAAGTTCCTGAATTTACTGCCCGCCAGGAAGCGTGTGGCGCGCAAAATATTCTCGGTACTGAGACCTGGCTGAACCCTGAGATAGGAAGTTCTGAAATATTTAGTGAGGGTTAGAACGTGTATCGGAAAGACAGATTAGACACCGTAGGAGGTGGTGTCTTCATTGCAGTTGACAAAAATATTGTGTCTACTGAGGTCGAAGTAGAGTGTGATTGTGAAGTTATATGGACACGTTTAACAGGGCTAGGAGAAATAAAGTTAATACTTGGGTGTTATTACCGGCCACCAGGTTCCACCGTGACAGTTTTAGAATCATTCAAACGGAGTCTATACTATGTACCGCAGAAGTACCCGGATCATGTTATATTAGTAGGAGGCGACTTCAACCTACCTAGTGTAGACTGGGATGTCTATGGATTCATTATAGGTGGTACAGACAAGCCGTCGTGTGAATTTCTTTTGAATACATTATCCGAAAACTGTCTTGAGCAGCTAAATCTACAGTCAACGCGTAATGGAAATATTTTAGATCTGGTAGCCACGAACAGACCAGACCTCATCGACGGTGTCAGTGTTGAGACAGGGATTATTTGTCATTACGACTATGGTTGCGAAAGTTAAAAAGTCGGCCAAGAAGGCTAGGAGAGTATTCTTAATAGAAAGAGCAGATAAGCAGTTGTTAGCATCCCACTTAGTAAATGAATCGACTTCATTTACTTCCGGTACGATGAAGGTAGAAGAATTAGGGCAAATTTTAAATACATTGTAAATCACGCATTGAAGAAGTATGTGCCGAAAAAGTGGGTTACGGACGAAAAAGACCCACCGTGGTGTAACAGCGCAACTCGGAGAATGCTCAGGAAGCAAAGACAGTTGCACACGCAGTACAAGAAAGATCGGAGAATGAGGACAGCCAAAAGTTAGTAGAGATACGTGCTGCTGTAAAAAGAGCGATGCGCGAAGCATATAACCACTACCACCGTCATACCTTAGCAAAAGATCTGCTGAAAACCCAAGGAAATTCTGGTCTTACGTAAAATCGGCAAGCGGATCGAAGGCTTCCATCCTGTCACTCACTGATCAGTCTGGCCTGGCAACGGAAGACAGCAAAACGAAAGCTGAAATTTTAAATTTAGCATTTGAGAAATCTTTCACGCAGGAGGATCGTACAAACATACCGCTGTTTGAGTCTCGTACAGATTCCCGTATGGAGGACATAGTGATAGACATCCCTGGGGTTGTGAAGCAGCTGAATGGGTTGAAAATAAATAAATCGCCAGGTTCTGATGGGATTCCAATTCGGTTTTACAGAGAGTGCTCTACTGCATTGGCTCCTTACTTAGCTTGCATTTATCGCGAATCTCTTGTCCAACGGAAAGTCCCGAGCGCCTGGAAAAAGACGCAGGTGACGCCTGTATATAAGAAGGGTAGAAGGACAGATCCTCAAAATTACAGACCAATATCCTTAACATCGATACATTGCAGGATTCTCGAACATATTCTCAGTTCGAATATAATGAGTTTCCTTGAGGCACAGAAGTTGCTGTCTATGCACCAGCATGGCTTTAGAAAGCATCGCTCCTGCGAAACGCAAATCGCCCTTTTTTCACATGATATCTTGCGAACCATGGATGAAGGGTATCAGACGGATGCCATATTCCTTGACTTCCGGAAAGCGTTTGACTCGGTGCCACACTGCAGACTCCTAACTAAGGTACGAGTATGTGGGTTTGGTTCCCAAATATGTGAGTGGATCGAAGACTTCTTAAGTAATAGAACCCAGTACGTTGCCCTCGATGGTAAGTGTTCATCGGAGGTGAGGGTATCATCTGGAGTGCCCCAGGGAAGTGTGGTAGGTTCGCTGCTCTTTTCTACCTTGTAAGAGGTCTAGGGGTAGCGTCTTTGATTCATAATCAAAACGTCTTCGGTCCCGGGTTCGCTCCCCGCCACTGCCTAAATTTTGATAAATAATCAGCATTGGCGGCCGAAGACTTCCGACATAAGATGTCAGCATCATTCTGCCAAAGGCCTTGTCAAAGAGGGCGGAGGAGCGGATAGAGGTTCAGGGCACTCTCTTGTCCTAGGGGTGGGAAATTGCCCCTAAAGGCGGAAGAATCAGCAATGATCAACGACATGAGGATGCAGAAGGCAATGGAAACCACTGTATTAAAGACGCGTAACGTGTATCCACAGGACATGTGGCCTGTAATTGAAGAAGTATCATGATGATCTCTCCATTGCAAAAGATTCCGGAATAGTCCCCCATTCGGATCTCCGGGAGGGGACTGCCAAGGGGGAGGTTACCATGAGAAAAAGATTAAATAATCAACGAAAGGATAACATTCTACGAGACGTGGCGTGGTATGTCAGAAGCTTGAACGTGGTAGGGAAACTAGAAAATCTGAAAAGGGAAATGCAAAGGCTCAATCTAGATATAGTAGGGGTCAGTGAAGTGAAGTGGAAGGAAGATAAGTATTTCTGGTCAGATGAGTATCGGGTAATATCAACAGCAGCAGAAAATGGTATAACAGGAGTAGGATTCGTTATGAATAGGAAGGTAGGGCAGAGTATGTGTTACTGCGAACAGTTCAGTGACCGGGTTGTTCTAATCAGAATCGACAGCAGACCAACACCGACAACGATAGTTCAGGTATACATGCCGACGTCGCAAGCTGAAGATGAACAGATAGAGAAAGTGTATGAGGATATTGAAGGGGTAATGCAGTATGTAAAGGGGGACGAAAATCTAATAGTCATGGGTGACTGGAATGCAGTTGTAGGGGAAGGAGTAGAAGAAAAGGTTACAGGAGAATATGGGCTTGGGACAAGGAATGAAGGAGGAGAAAGACTAATTGAGTTCTGTGACAAGTTTCAGCTAGTAATAGCGAATACCCTGTTCAAGAATGACAAGAGGAGGAGATATACTTGGAAAAGGCCGGGAGATACGGGAAGATTTCAATTAGATTACATCATGGTCAGAGAGAGATTCCGAAATCAGATACTGGATTGTAAGGCGTACCCAGGAGCAGATATAGACTCAGATCACAATATAGTAGTGATGAAGAGTAGGCTGAAGACGTTAGTCAGGAAGAATCAATACACGAAGAAGTGGGATACGGAAGTACTAAGGAATGACGAGATACGTTTGAAGTTCTCTAACGCTATAGATACAGCAATAAGGAATAGCGCAGTAGGCAGTACAGTTGAAGAGGAATGGACATCTCTAAAAAGGGCCATCACAGAAGTTGGGAAGGAAAACATAGGTACAAAGAAGGTAGTTGCGAAGAAACCATGGGTAACAGAAGAAATACTTCAGTTGATTGATGAAAGGAGGAAGTACAAACATGTTCCGGGAAAATCAGGAATACAGAAATACAAGTCGCTGAGGAATGAAATAAATAGGAAGTGCAGGGAAGCTAAGACGAAATGGCTGCAGGAAAAATGTGAAGACATCGAAAAAGATATGATTGTCTGAAGGACAGACTCAGCATACAGGAAAGTCAAAACAACCTTTGGTGACATTAAAAGCAACGGTGTTAACATTAAGAGTGCAACGGGAATTCCACTGTTAAATGCAGAGGAGAGAGCAGATAGGTGGAAAGAATACATTGAAAGCCTCTATGAGGGTGAAGATTTGTCTGATGTGATAGAAGAAGAAACAGGAGTCGATTTAGAAGAGATAGGGGATCCAGTATTAGAATCGGAATTTAAAAGAGCTTTGGAGGACTTACGGTCAAATAAGGCAGAAGGGATAGATAACATTCCATCAGAATTTCTAAAATCATTGGGGGAAGTGGCAACAAAACGACTATTCACGTTGGTGTGTAGAATATATGAGTCTGGCGACATACCACCTGACTTTCGGAAAAGCATCATCCACACAATTCCGAAGACGGCAAGAGCTGAGAAGTGCGAGAATTATCGCACAATCAGCTTAACAGCTCATGCATCGAAGCTGCTTACAAGAATAATGTACAGAAGAATGGAAAAGAAAATTGAGAATGTGCTAGGTGACGACCAGTTTGGCTTTAGGAAAAGTAAAGGGACGAGAGAGGCAATTCTGACGTTACGGCTAATAAGGGAAGCAAGGCTAAAGAAAAATCAAGACACTTTCATAGGATTTGTCGACCTGGAAAAAGTGTTCGACAATATAAAATGGTGCAAGCTGTTCGAGATTCTGAAAAAAGTAGGGGTAAGCTATAGGGAGAGACGGGTCGTATACAATATGTACAACAACCAAGAGGGAATAATAAGAGTGGACGATCAAGAACGAAGTGCTCGTATTAAGAAGGGTGTAAGACAAGGCTGTAGCCTTTCGCCCCTACTCTTCAATCTGTACATCGAGGAAGCAATGATGGAAATAAAAGAAAGGTTCAGGAGTGGAATTAAAATACAAGGTGAAAGGATATTAATGATACGATTCGCTGATGACATTGCTATCCTGAGTGAAAGTGAAGAAGAATTAAATGAGCTGCTGAACGGAATGAACAGTCTAATGAGTACACAGTATGGTTTGAGGGTAAATCGGAGACAGACGAAGGTAATGAGAAGTAGTAGAATTGAGAACAGCGAGAAACTTAACATCAGGATTGATGGTCACGAAGCCAATGATGTTAAGGAATTCTGCTACCTAGGCAGTAAAATAACCAATGACGGACGGAGCAAGGAGGACATCAAAAGCAGACTCGCTATGGCAAAAAAGGCATTTCTGGCCAAGAGAAGTCTACTAATATTAAATACCGGCCTTAATTTGAGGAAGAAATTTCTGAGGATGTACGTCTGGAGTACAGCATTGTATGGTAGTGAAACATGGACTGTGGGAAAACCGGAACAGAAGAGAATCGAAGCATTTGAGATGTGGTGCCATAGACGAATGTTGAAAATTAGGTGGACTGATAAGGTAAGGAATGAGGAGGTTCTACGCAGAATCGGAGAGGAAAGGAATGTGTGGAAAACACTGATAAGGAGAAGGGACAGGATGATAGGACATCTGCTAAGACATGAGGGAATGACTTCCATGGTACTGGAGGGAGCTGTAGAGGGCAAAAACTGTAGAGAAAGATAGAGATTGGAATACGTCAAGCAAATAATTGAGGACGTAGGTTGCAAGTGCTACTCTGAGATGAAGAGGTTAGCACAGGAAAGGAATTCGTGGCGGGCCGCATCAAACCAGTCAGTAGACTGATGGAAAAAAAAAAAAAAAAAGAAAAAGAAAAGAAAAGAAAAAGAGGTCCACGATTAAGGAATTTGTTGTTAGCGCATTCGAGCAGATGTAATTTCGATGTATTGCTCACGCGCTGCCTGCTATATGTGAGCTATAAGAGAATCTCAGACCAAAGAGCAGTGCTGTATGCAGTAGGAACTGTGTAGTAGTAGTAGCTAGCATTCTGGTGTATCGTATTGGTTCAATGGTTCAAATGGCCCTGAGCACTATGGGACTTAACATCTGTGGTCATTAGTCCCCTAGAACTTAGAACTACTTAAACCTAACTAAGGACATCACACACATCCATGCACGAGGCAGGATTCGAACCTGCGACCGTAGCGGTCGCGCGGCTCCGGACTGAGCGCCTAGAACCGCTAGACCACCGCGGCCGGCCTATCGAGTTGGCTGGGCCGGTCGTGGTGGAGCGATGGCGGAGCCTGAGCGTTGTAGTATAAGGTAAAAGCAGCCTCACGCATATGTAGTATTGTTATATCAAGTCCCATGTAAATGTTTTAAAAATCTCTTAATAATAATCTTTCTCATAAAAAGTAACTTTTGACATCCATTCATTTCAATTTAAAGAATTTACTAATTTGTCCAATCCTTGGCCATCCCAAATATTGAAAGGAAAAATCAGTTGTTTCTTTTTATACATGACAAATGTATCGGGCAGCATTGCACAGAGCTGCGCCAGAAAAATTTCTTATAGGAGCAGATATATACGCGTTATCCAGCGACCTAATTGAGGTAAGATATTTCAATTTATTCAGAATGAATTTTCAGGGCCATGACGCAGCACTGCTGACGTCCAAAATTTAGCACGTTAAATTGACAGTCAATTATTGAAAGGTTATAAGTGAGTCACATTTTTATTATTGAGAAATTAGTCACATTTTATTATTGATAGGTTACGCAGTTTTTCTGTTGGTAGGTTATACTGAATGTGAACGACATAATTATATTTTTTACTGTTGGGAAGTTTAGGAATTTTTCTGTTGGGAGGTCACTCTAAATGTGGATGTTATAATTATATTGTTTTTACTGTTGGGAGGTTACGGAATTTATTTTGTGGGGAGGTTACAACCTACATACATGATCTTTTGGATAGGGTGGATAGCAATGTGCGGCTGTTTGCAGATGATGCTGTGGTGTAGGGAAGGTGTCATCGTTAGTGACTGTAGGAGGATACAAGATGACTTGGACAGGATTTGAGATTGGTGTAAAGACTGGCAGCTAACTCTAAATATAGATAAATGTAAATTAATGCAGATGAATAGGAAAAAGAATCCTGTAATTTTTGAATACTCCATTAGTAGTGTAGCGCTTGACACGGTCACGTTGATTAAATATTTGGGCGTAACATTGCCGAGCGATATGAAGTGGGACAAGCATGTAACGGCAGTTCTATGGAAGGCGGATAGTCCTCTTCGGTTCATTGGTAGAATTTTGGGAAGATGTGGTTCATCTGTAAAGGAGACGGCTTATAAAACACTAATACGACCTATTCTTGAGTACTGCTCGAGCGTTTGGGATCCCTATCAGGTCGGATTGAGGGAGGACATAGAAGCAATTCAGAGGCAGGCTGCTAGATTTGTTACTGGTAGGTTTGATCATCACGCGAGTGTTACGGAAATGCTTCAGGAACTGGGGTGGGAGTCTCTGGAGGAAAGGAGACGTTCTTTTCGTGAATCGCTACTGAGGAAATTTAGAGAATCAGCTTTGAGGCTGACTGCAGTACAATTTTACTGCCACCAACTTATATTTCGCGGAAAGACCACAAAGATAAGGTAAGAGAAATTAGGGCTCGTAGAGAGGCATATAGGCAGTCATTTTTTCCTCGTTCTGTTTGGGAGTGGAACAGGGAGAGAAGATGCTAGTTGGAGGACACGCTACAGGACGTCTAGCTTGGAGAGTTCCATGAAGTAATTGATTTGTAAGAGTTTGTTGTTTCACTGTGGTGACAGCTGATGTTCGAATTTCTGCTGCAGACGCAGTATAATGCATTACAGCTAGACTTCGACCTCGATAATTTCTTTCTTCTAGTGGCCGTTCGGCTCCGCGATAGTACCTTCCTGTGACCACCGCAGACAGCACTCATGTAAAGTAATCACATTCCTCTATGCCGTTCTGCAGTATCGCGCAAGGAACATCCAGTTTCTCGTAGCCCTGTTACAAGACTCGTTCAAGGTCATGAGGTGTTATTAATGGCCACTTTTTCATCTTAAAAGCATTCTTAACTAACATTAACTCACTACGACCACTGTCAAAGGTAATTAACGCTCACGACTGTTATAGCGTTTGTTTGAAGCAAACATAAAACACCGAGTCAATCAGATTAAAACTCCCGAGTTTCCGATGGCCATTTCACCATCGTCGTCAACAGTTCAAAGCAGCGACTGCCGGGGCTGGCAAGGTTTTCCGCTTATGTAGGCACGACTACAGCCTCCGGCCCTAGTCAGAGAGGGCCGAAAAGACACGTGTGCGGAAGGCGAGTTGGCCAGCTCACAGCAGCTCCGACCCACCCTCGGACCGAGTGACGTCACGTAGCGCGAAGGGCCGGCGCTCTTTTTGCCGCTCCCGCCTCCCTACAGGCGTGAAGCACCCACCTTTGCTTCCTTTCAGTTTCAAAAGCCAGCCTCCACGCCCCTACTGAAGGTGTACCCCTGGTATCTCTCAGAATTGTCATTCTGATCTAAACCGCCTCGTTTATAGCGGAATCCCAATATGTTGATTCATGAGCCTAGACTCTCGTGTTTCCAAACTGTATTTTGTGTCCGTTTCTCCGGCAGTGCTCAAGTACGGATGACTTGTCAAGCTCCCTTCGTTTAATATGTCGATTGTGCTCGTTATAACTGTGCGAATTGTCTGACAGACATAGATGGTGCCGCATTCGCAAGGGACACCATGCACACCGAGCACACGAAGAGCTATGTCGTGTTTAACAGGGCGCAGCATATCTCCTATCTTGGGAGCGGGGCGGAACACATGTCTCAATACATATCTCTGCAGCACACGTCCTAACTCGCTGCTCGTTACCACACAGTATGGCAGGAAATCAGCTGTCTTGGCCCTTCTGCCAGTTCCCAAGGCGTCCTTTTTCCGTGATATCTGAAAGCGTTTGCAACGTCCCTCTTGCTATAACCATTCTGTCTGAAAATGGGACTCAAGTGCTGCAATTCAGACGTTGGGTGGTCGTTTTCAGAAGTAACTTTTGCTCTGTGGACTAACATATTCAGGACCGCTTTCTTGTGTACAGGATCAGTTGCGTCGGTTTCCTGCACTATAAATGACCAAGCTAGCCTCCTGTCCTCCACCCATCTAAAACATCCTTCTCCATCTCGACGGTAAATTTAATGTTACATCAACGTACCTCAGGAAACAAGAGTTCAGAGCCTCTCCTCAAAGTTCTCCATGAAGAAATTCGCGACTGCCGACGACAGTTGTGAGCCCATGCTGTGACATCCGTCATTTCATTATATTCGTTGCGATGCAAGAAATACGTTATCGTTAAAGCATGATGGAACAACTCAACGATTCCAGTTGGAAAATTTTGGGCCAGAAGATCCAACGTGTCTTGTCGGCAACCTCGTAAAAAGTGACACGACATCCAGGCTAACCATTACGTCATTTCGGCATATTTTCTTGAGTGTTTCAGCAAATGTCTCATGTTCACAATGTACCAGTTTTTGCGCTAATAATCGTACAAAATGTTTTGCCAATCTGTACATGGACGAACTGACTGCAATAAAAATGAGCCTAAGAGACATATTTTTCTGATGTTTCTTCGGGAGTCGATAAGGCCTGGGAGATCTGGCGGCATGAGGTGGGGCGGAGCTGCTACGGGCTGCCTAACAAGTCTTCAGCGCATGCATTGTCCGGCCCTCTCTGATTGGTGACACAGGCTGCAGTCATGACTACATAAGTGATAAACCATGCCACTCCACACATCTCCTATATACTGCCGATATGCCCAAACTTCCCCCACCTGTTCATCTCCTCCAATGTGCTGATGACACTGCCTTCCTGGCCCTTTATCCCACCTTTCAATGGTCCCAAGGTACCCACCTTGACCAGTCCACCACTTGGTGCAACCAATGGTTCCTTCGTATCAACCCCTCCAAGACCAAGGCAATCATCATAGGTCGCACCACCTTCCATCTCCATGATATCTACCTAACCATTTATGGTCGTCCTTTACATACCACTCCCACCCTAAAATACCTTGGCCACACCGCAACATCACTTGGATTCCCCATCTCTTAGCCTTCGCCTTCCGAAACTCCTGCCTGGCTTGACATCGGAACTGTATCTTTCCACCACACCTACAAATACGTGATCCGCCCCATCCTTTGCCAGCATCACTTGAATTTATGCCCCTCCCAGATCCTATAAAGCTGTCCAAATCTTAGAACGCCATGCACTTTACCTCGCCTTCTGTATCTGCCTTACGTCCCCTGCATGCATCCTCTATGACCTCATCCCCTTCCCCCACCTTCTTCTCTTCCTCGAACAGATCATCCACCGACTCGATCCCCCCACTCCCTGCTGTCCCCTTTCCTCTCCGCCCCCAGCTCATTGACGTACGTTTGCCGCCCTCTATCTACACACAATCTACCTCCATTTCCAGCGCATCTTCCAGCACCTACCCCTCCCGGATGATGAGTTTCGCCCTGACATCTACCCCTCCTACCAACTCTAACCCTACCTTCCCCAGTCCCACTCCTCAGCGCTCCCTCTCCCAACCTCTTCCGTTCCCCCGAGTGGTTTTCCTCCCTCCTCCCCTCCATTTCCAGTGCACCCCTTCTGTTTTTCTGCACTCCTTCCTGCCTTACTTTCCCTCTCCCTCTCCCACCCCACCCATTCCTGCCCCTTGGTGGGCCGCCTGCCTCTCCTTTTCGTTTCATCCCGCCCCCTCTCCTGCTGACCTTGCTTTTCCCTCTTTTTCCCTCCTCTCAGGCCTCTCCCTCGGCAGGTCCTTTCTGGCAGTTTTTATTCTTCACTGTATGTGCTCCATCTCTTACAGTGGTTTTAAATTGTCTTTGTTCTGGAGTGTTTTAATACTGTGGCCAACTTTTATCCTGTGTGTGTGTGACTTCAGTGTATTTTATGTGCTCCACGAGTCGCCAACTGTATCTTTTAACTGTATGTCGACTTTTTTTAACTGTCTCACAATGAACATCTCCATGTCAGTGTATATTTTAACCCCCATTTCTCAACTTATTCTGTTTTTATGTCCTTCTTTTTATCGTCTTTATTTGTATAGTTTTCCCCTTTTATTAATTGTCATGTCTCTCAGCTGAAGAGTGGCGGATTGTGCCACTACCAGCCCTCCCCTGCCATATAGAGCAGGGGAATGAAAAAAAAAAAAACACTCCATTCAGTCCCAGTGCTGGAGTATGAGGCTGTGGTGTGGGACAATGCCGCTGACACCAAGACAGTCTCCCTGCAAAGGGTCCCCAACAGGGGCCTGCACTACCAACCACATCACTGACAAACAACACAGTGGCCAGACCACCTGCAGGAGTGATCTGCTTCCCAGCCGACTCAGGACAAATGCAAATCAATTATTAGACCCTCAATCTGTCAGGTCACAAATACTGGCCCCATCAGTTACTGTAGGAACAGCACGATGTGCTTATCCTGCTCAGACCGATATTAGGAAGGTCGTCCAGCTTCTGCCTCTGTTACTCTTGACGACGATGGTGGAGATTCGAGGTGTCGGGGTGGGGAAGAGTTTGTACCTCTTTAATTCAGACGAATTTTGCATGAGAATGAGACATGCACTCGCCCCCTCCTTATCTACCAGCTAATTAATTATGCACACAACGGTAATGGAAAGAAATGATGGTGGACCCTGCTAGTAGGTAAAATAAAGAGTGCACACTCAAAATAATTTAATAAAACTCGTAATCTACTTGAGAAAAGAGAACTTTACCATAATAAACAACAGGAAATGGGATTCTGCCTATATCTACGAAATGATATTCGGATTAAATATTAGAATGAGATTTATTATATATCAGAACATATATGCACATGATTGTCGACACACACACACAGTAAGTTAAAGGATAGGGTGTACTGAAATATTATGAGAATAAGAGTTGTCTCAAGAACAAGGGGCTCCTACTCTCTGTTATGCAATAGACTGATGATAATGACTGGAGGCCCTAATGAATAAAATATTAATCTCCCGACTATATAGCAGTATCGCAATTAGTAGTGAGAGCTCAAGTGGGATCACATGGAAAAACAAGCAAGATGGACCTGTAGCAAAGCGAGCGCGCGTGCTGCTGAGGGATTCAGTATGAAATTGATAAGGTCCTACAATGCCGGAGCCGCAAAATACTGTACCAGTACTGAAATCTGCAGCACGTCGTCGGTAGGCAGCGTCCTGATGATGTAGGCGCCGACTTCTGCCGTGCAGCAACTCTGTGTCTACCCCTGGCCGCGAAGGCTGACCGAGAATTCTAAGTTCTTCCGAAAAGGAGCGACCAAGTCGCATGACCATCCGACTCCGAGCAAGATCAGATCCTGAATCCACTGCCCGCATAACGCAAGAGCGAAGCCAACATTGCTCTACTCCCTACTCTCCTCGAAAACTGCGAAACAGCATTCAGTTCTGATTCCAAAATTCCTCCACACTGTCTCAGAGCATCATTCGCGCCAATAGCGACTGTTCCCTCCAGTTTCGAGCAGGGATATATGACGTCAACTAGCCTCAGTTTAAGTTGACCAATCATGAATCTGCTATTCAGCCTAGGGCACTGAACTCGCCGTTTGACCGGCTACGAAAACAACCTGCCTAGACCACCGGCAATCCGGTGCCAGCCAGTCGCAGCCAGCAGGGCGCAGTCCACAAGTATTGTCAGAATCAGGAGGACAAAGTAGCTAGTCGGTGCCAGGAGTTTTCATTCCGCACGCGCCGGAACGGTAAACACATAAACTGCGGCGACACTCAGGTGTCTTGCAGGTCGTTTCACCCTGCATACAATAGGCGAAACTCGACCGACGTCAGTCGTTCCGCCAGGCGCTTAAGCCTATTGTATGAACCCATCAGGATTCAGGGAAGTGCAGTCCCCAACCAGAAAGCAGTGTGTCGCGTCCCCCAATGCTCGCCTCGCACAGGCCACACAGGGAAGTAACAAAATATGTTTAGGAATCAAGTCAAAAGTATTTTTAGAGCTCTCAGTACAAATACTCTCATTACAATAACCTTATTCGGTCTGTTACTACCGTGCAATGACGTAGAACATTAATAAAATTGATGAAAATGAGAGGAGACCCGCAAAAGTAGGCGTGGCACCTCTCAGAGATAACCATCGAAAGTTCGAGAACTTTATTCAAATTGACTTGGCTCGAAACTCGAGAAGATCTTTTTCAGATAGGCCGCCGAGAAAGACTCCGAAGACACAAATCTAATGTGCATCCTTATAGTGGCGCCATTAGCGGCACTTTTATGCGACTGGCGCGAAATCTGAATACACGCCTCCCAAGTTTCGTTTATCTTGCACGTCTCTTTCTTGCTATGAGGATTTTTTTAAAATATGTATTATGAACAGACACACACACACACACACACATTCATTAACAGAGTCGCTGTAGACTAATGCCTTGTTTAATGATTGGGAAAACGTAAAACAAGATATGCAGAAGCTTTGAGAGCAGCCAGCAAACCTTCAAACCAGCATCATCTGGTACTAGGTCGGAAGTGATTACAAATACATAGAAACTGGGCTAATAACATTCCCGACTAATGCACGAGCGCGCTTGTATAGCCGAACCAAATAACATGGCTTTGTGGAAGGTGCTCATTACTCTAGTGCAGTAACTACAAGTGCTTACCGGAATTATTTATCCGGAATACGCACTCTACAGCGCAGCTGGCCTCTGCGCAGTTTTTTCCCTGCGTCCGGACTGTGCATAATAGGTAATGAGGTAGTTATTAGTGGCGGCCATCACTATTATTGTTACATTAGGGCGCGTGTAAAGCGCTGGTAATTACCCGGCGTCGCCGGACTGTTGACACGGGCGTTTAGGCGGGATTACGCTCATAGTCTGGTGTTAATGAATCCGCTGTCGCCGGATTAAGTCTTGATCCAATTAAACGTTGCCGCACTGATAGCGGCGGCCGGCAGCGTCCCGAGCCTGTATCAATTACAGCCTGTTGTGACGATCCTACGACGCTCCCATCATCCCCTGCGGTTAGCCGAACCTCTCCTGCAACTTGCAACAGCGGCTGGCTTATACCAGCGTAGCCCACCTCCTAACACCAGCTACGCCAAGACCACCCAGAACTTGGAAACCATGACACTGTCGCTGACCACATAAATCACTTCGCAATTCTGTGCTGCTTACATCATAAACTGTCCTGAAATTCGAGTAAATAATGAATCTCAGTTACGATGACAGTGATTAGATATCAATATATTTTGTGCTGCCAGTGCGCTGCAGCTCGTTAGTGTTTGGGAAAAGTAATATTGCAAACCAACATGAGCTGTTGATAAAATGATTCTTTATTTACTTCCGCTTTCGAACTTCTCATAACGTTAAGGTATGTTAAAATTGGTTACAGCAGTCTACAAGCAGCGTTCGTATTGCGACGTCAGATAAAATAAAAGACACCTTACGTCAACACTTGATCAAACTACGTGTCCTGTTACAACCAGACTATTGCGTGGCGGGTAGGTATGCAGAATAACCCTACCTGATTGTAGCTGTATAACAAGATTGATTAACAGCTGAAGCGCGCAGTCACGATCACTAGAAGATGGAATCCGGTTATGACACTATACGAAGGTTGAACTACGGACGGATAATAGTTCTTCTTCCATCTTACGCTACAGTGAGAGTGCTGCCATTTAGGCTATTGTAAATACTTTTATGGTACCTGAAGGTGAGCAGAAGATCGAAACCGGAATTAAATACTAGTTTTTACCGGCGGCTCTTGACAATTACTGAAAATGCAGCTTTTTCAATTATGTAGCAAACTGTTAACTGTTACCTTGTTAAACAACAGTTTGCTACATAATTGAAAAACCTGCATTTTCAGTAATTGCCATCTACCATATATATATATAATGTTGTTGTGGTCTTCAGTCCTGAGACTGGTTTGATGCAGCTCTCCACGCTACTCTATCCTGATCAAGCTTCTTCATCTCCCAGTACCTATTGCAACCTACATCCTTCTGAATCTGCTTAGTGTATTGATCTCTTGGTCTCCCTCTATGATTTTTACCCTCCACACTGCCCTCCAATGCTAAATTTGTGATCCCTTGACGCCTCAAAACATGTCCTACCAACCGATCCCTTCTTCTAGTCAAGTTGTGCCACAAACTACTCTTCTCCCCAATCCTATTCAATACCTCCTCATTAGTTACGTGATCTACCCACCTTATCTTCAGCATTCTTCTGTAGCACCACATTTCGAAAGCTTCTATTCTCTTCTTGTCCAAACTGGTTATCGTCCATGTTTCACTTCCATACATGGCTACACTCCATACAAATACTTTCAGAAACGACTTCCTGACACTTAAATCTATACTCGATGTTAACAAATTTCTCTTCTTCAGAAACGCTTTCCTTTCCATTGACAGTCTACATTTTATATCCTTCGACCATCATCATTTATTTTGCTCCCCAATAGCAAATCTCCTTTACTACTTTAAGTGTCTCATACACTAATCTAATTCCCTGAGTATCACCAGACTTACTTCGACTACATTCCATTATCCTTGTTGTGCTTTTGTTGATGTTCATCTTATATCCTCCTTTCAAGACACTATCCATTCCGTTCAACTGCTCTTCCAAGTCCTTTGCTGT
Source organism: Schistocerca nitens (assembly GCF_023898315.1). Taxonomy (NCBI): domain Eukaryota; kingdom Metazoa; phylum Arthropoda; class Insecta; order Orthoptera; family Acrididae; genus Schistocerca; species Schistocerca nitens. Next base: position 275,797,287 of record NC_064618.1, on the reverse strand, counting down.
CTCTGACAGAATTACAATGTCATTGGCGAACCTCAAAGTTTTTACTTCTTCTCCATGAATTTTAATACCTACTCCGAATTCTTCTTTTGTTTCCTTTACTGCTTGCTCAATATACAGATTGAATAACATCGGGGAGAGGCTACAACCCTGTCTCACTCCTTTCCCAACCAGTGCTTCCCTTTCATGCCCCTCGACTCTTATAACTGCCATCTGGTTTCTGTACAAATTGTAAATAGCCTTTCGCTCCCTGTATTTTACCCCTGCTACCTTCAGAATTTGAAAGAGAGTATTCCAGTTAACGTTGTCAAAAGCTTTCTCTAAGTCTTCAAATGCTAGAAACGTAGGTTTGCCTTTTCTTAATCTTTCTTCTAAGATAAGTCGTAAGGTTAGTATTGCCTCATGTGTTCCAACATTTCTACGGAATCCAAACTGATCTTCCCCGAGGTCCGCTTCTACCAATTTTTCCATTCGTCTGTAAAGAATTCGCGTTAGTATTTTGCAGCTGTGACTTATTAAACTGATAGTTCGGTAATTTTCACATCTGTCAACACCTGCTTTCTTTGGTATTGGAATTATTATATTCTTCTTGAAGTCTGTGGGTATTTCGCCTGTCTCATACATCTTGCTCACCAGATGGCAGAGTTTTGTCATGACTGGCTCTCCCAAGGCCATCAGTAGTTCTAATGGAATGTTGCCTACTCCCGGAGCCTTGTTTCGACTCAGGTCTTCCAGTGCTCTCCCATTTCATCTTCATCTACATCCTCTTCCATTTCCATAATACTGCCCTCAAGTACATCGCCCTTGTATAAACCCTCTATATACTCCTTCCACCTTCCTGCTTTCCCTTCTTTGCTTAGAACTGGGTTGCCATCTGAGCTCTTGATATTCATACAAGTGGTTCTCTTCTCTCCAAAGGTCTCTTTAATTTTCCTGTAGGCAGTATCTATCTTACCCCTAGTGAGACAAGCCTCTACATCCTTACATTTGTCCTCTAGCCATCCCTGCTTAGCCATTTTGCACTTCCTGTCGATCTCATTTTTGAGACGTTTGTATTCCTTTTTGCCTGCTTCATTTACTGCATTTTTATATTTTCTCCTTTCATCAATTAAATTCAATATTTCTTCTGTTACCCAAGGATTTCTATTAGCCCTCGTCTTTTTACCTACTTGGTCCTCTGCTGCCTTCACTACTTCATCCCTCAGAGCTACCCATTCTTTTTCTGCTGTATTTCTTTCCCCCATTCCTGTCAATTGTTCCCTTATGCTCTCCCTGAAACTCTCTACAACCTCTGGTTCTTTCAGTTTATCCAGGTCCCATCTCCTTAAATTCCCACCTTTTTGCAGTTTCTTCAGTTCCAATCTGCAGTTCATAACCAATAGATTGTGGTCAGAATCCACATCTGCCCCTGGAAATGTTTTACAATTTAAAACCTGGTTCCTAAATCTTTGTCTTACCATTATATAATCTATCTGATACCTTTTAGTATCTCCAGGATTCTTCCAGGTATACAACCTTCTTTTATGATTCTTGAACCAAGTGTTAGCTATGATTAAGTTATGCTCTGTGCAAAATTCTACAAGGCGGCTTCCTCTTTCATTTCTTCCCCCCAATCCATATTCACCTACTATGTTCCCTTCTCTCCCTTTTCCTACTGATGAATTCCAGTCACCCATGACTATTAAATTTTCGTCTCCCTTCACTACCTGAATAATTTCTTTTATCTCGTCATACATTTCATCAATTTCTTCATCATCTGCAGAGCTAGTTGGCATATAAACTTGTACTACTGTAGTAGGCATGGGCTTTGTGTCTATCTTGGCCACAATAATGCGTTCACTATGCTGTTTGTAGTAGCTAACCCGCACTCCTATATAGGGTTTCTTAATGGATATGCAGTGCGTGATGTTTGTATTACTGAAATTTACTGTGTTATGTGTTGAAATGGTGTGCTTAATGTTTTACTGTATTCCAAAGAAAAATTAAACAACATTATCTGGAAAACCAGCATGTAATGCCTAAAATTAAATCAATCCCTCTGAAATTTACTCAGTCTCGTGATCACCGAGTTCGATGACCCTATGCAATAAACTGATAAAAGGCTCGATGCAAATAAACAATGAAATACAATTTCCTTATCTCTTGAGTCGCAACAGATTAATCCTGGTATTCTGTTCTCTCCACAGTAGGCATAGTAAATATTCAGTCTTGCCACAGCGAAGTGCAATGTTAGCCGTAAAATAGCTTCATTCAAATAATGTCAGTAGATTGGTTGATAAATGAATAAACTTGCAAATGGTCGGTGATAATTATGGATATTGGCTCAGCGCTGCGCAATGCTGCCCGCATTAAAGCTGTTACAAACATTAATACTTTTCTGATACTCGTACATTGATATGTTTCAGACTCTGACTGAACAATCATTTCTTTTAAAAAATATTCATTGGATTTAAACAATCACTACACATAACAGGAGAAGATAATGATAACGTGGTATGAAAAGACCGAATGCTTCAGTTTGAAAATTGTATTCAAAATAAAGATTCTCCTTCACAAAATCTGATGAAAAATTTTACAGTAACTTCAAAATCAGTGAGCTTCTCAACTGTTCTACAGTTCTCACTTACTGTCGTAATTAAAAATACATTGACTGCTACATAACAAAAGGTCTGACATCGTTTGACAAAACACACACATCAAAAAAAGATATGCATCACCCCGGTTCCCAGAACTCCTGAAGACAGACGTTGCCGGCTGTTGTAGCCGAGCGGTTCTAGGCGCTTCCGTCTGGAACCGCTCGACCACTACGGTCGCAGGTTCGAATCCTGCCTCGGGCATGGATGTGAGTGATGTCCTTATGTTATTTAGGTTTAAGTAGTTCTAAGTTCTAGGGGACTGATGACCTCAGCAGTTAAGTCCCATAGTGCTCAGAGCCATTTGAACCGAGACAGATATTGTCTGTGGATATTGTATCACAGACACAGTCCCTTTGACCGTTCAGAGATGTCACTAAACCCTCCCCAGAACGTAAACAACAATGCATGAGCAGCGCCTATTAGACGGAGGGGATCTGACAGCCGATCAGTTCCAATGGAAGGAGGAACACGGCTCAGGCTGTCTGTAGTTCAACCATGCCTAGACGGTCAATACCGGGGTTCGATCGCTACCGCGTTGTTACTTTGTGCCAGCAAGGGCTCTCAACAAGGGAAGTGTCCGAGCGTCTCAGAGTGAACCAAAGTGATATTGTTCGGACATGGAGGAGATACAGAAATACAGGAACTGTCGATGACTTGCCTCGCTCAGGCTGCCCAAGGGCTACCACTGCAGTGGATGACCACAGCCTACGGATTATGGCTCAGAGGAACCCTGACAACAACGCTACCATGTTGAATAATGCTTTTTGTGCAGCCACAGGACGTCGTGTTAAGACTCAAACTATGCGCAATGGGCTGCATGATGCGCAACATCACTACCGACGTCAATGGCGAGGTCCATCTTTGCGAACATGACACCATGCGGCGCGGTACAGATGGGCCCAACACCATGCCGAATGGACCGCTGAGGATTGGCATCACGTTCTCTTCACCGATGAGTGTCGCTTATGCCTTCAACCAGAGAATCATTGTGTTTGGAGGCAACCCGGTCAGGCTGAACGCTTTACACACTGTCCAGCAAGTGCAGTATGGTGGAGGTTCCCTGCTGTTTTGGGGTGGCATTATGTGGGGCCACGTACGCCGCTGGTGGTCATGGAAGGCGCCGTAACGGCTGTACGATACGTAAATGCCATCCTCCGACCGATAGTGGAACCATATGGGCAGCATATTGGCGAGGCATTCGTCTTCGTGTACGACAATTCGCCTCCCTATCGTTCACATTATGTGAATGACTTCCTTCAGGATAACGACATCGCTCGACAAGAGTGGCCAGCATGTTCTTCAGGCATGAACCCTATTGAACGTGCCTGGGATAGATTGAAAATGGCTGTTTATGGACGACGTGACCCACCAACCACTTTGAGGGATCTACGTCGAATTTCCGTTGAGGAGTGGGACAATCTGGACCAACAGTGCCTTGATGAACTTGTGGATAGTATGCCACGACGAATACAGGGATGCATCAAACCAAGAGGACGTGCTACTGGGTATTAGAGGTGCCGATGTGTAAAGCAATCGGGACCACCACCTCTGAAGGTCTCGCTGTATGGTGGTACAATATGCAATGTGTGGTTTTCATGAGCAATAAAAAGGGCGGAAATGATGTTTATTTTGATCTCTATTCCAGTTTTCTGTGCAGGTTCCGAACTCTCGGAACCGAGATGGTGCAAAACCTTTTTAATGTGAGTAGATTCCAAAATTTAACTTCTCTGTATCAGGATTACAAAACACACAAAATATTACAAATTGGGTGTACCTAATCAACCTGTATATTAAATCTGATGGCAAGTACTTGGTTCCTACAATCAATGGTCGGTGCTGTTAGAATTAGCAAAATCCAAATTGCTTTGCTGCATACTTAAAACTAAATATACAAAATTTCATTACCTTATAAAACTCTGTTAGGCTGCGTCCATAGGCCAACAGCTAAATTCTCACAGCTAGTCACTACTTTTAGGTCTTACATCCTACCTTTCACGGAGTGCAACGGCAACTACTACTGCGCTCCGCCGGCCGCGGTGGTCTCGCGGTTAAGGCGCTCAGTCCGGAACCGCGCGACTGCTACGGTCGCAGGTTCGAATCCTGCCTCGGGCATGGATGTGTGTGATGTCCTTAGGTTAGTTAGGTTTAAGTAGTTCTAAGTTCTAGGGGACTGATGACCACAGATGTTAAGTCCCATAGTGCTCAGAGCCATTACTGCGCTCCGCCCGCTCGTACTTACAATCGATTCTGCCACTCAGGCAACATCTTTGGTTAGGTGGTGTCAGAGATACAATCTCTTCCACATTTGATAACCATTTCATGTCATTTTTCATGAAATTATTACAAAATCGGGCTCCACGTACAAGTGGACCCCTCACAACCTTTAACGCCCTTAAGCTACGTGCATAAAAAAAATGGTTCAAATGGCTCTGAGCACTATGGGACTTAACTTCTGAGGTCATCAGTCCCCTAGAACTTAGAACTACTTAAACCTAACTAATCTAAGGACATCACACACATCCAAGCCCGAGGCAGGATTCGAACCTGCGACAGTAGCGGTCGCGCGGTTCCAGGCTGTAGCGCCTAGAACCGCTCGGCCACCCCTGCTGGCGCTACGTGCATCGAAGAGGAAACTAGTATTAATTTTCTTCAAAGAAATATTTTCAGCGTTACTGCTTTTGCATGAGGGATCAACATTTTAATTCGCTGTTGACGATTAGCTGATTTCCTCCCCCTGGAGATTATCAAGCTGTCCCTCAGAATAATAATGAAAGTTATGGTAGTGAGACAACAAATATTATGTGACGCTTGGAGCCTGTTGGGATCCACAAGCCGCGAGGAAAGAAAAACTTTGAATAGCATCGGAAATGGGCACAGCTACAGGTGGTACCGGTAAAGCGATCACAGATTTGAGGTTTCTGTATGGAATGAAACAAATTCAGCTCATATGATGTCTACGAGTGCACACCTTGTGTACACGAAAATGTTAATTAGCAGCAGCCAAATTAAAACGTAGGTCACCTGCAATACTGCGTATAAAGACATTTCATAGTAACACATTTCTTCAGTCAGGGTGGTTCAAATCTCAAGCAAATAAATTCTCTCAAGAAAATTCTCAAAAGCTATTTACAGTGGTAAAGAGGCTTTGACACCCTGATTTAGAATGCTAGAGGTAACTTTAAATGATGTATGAGCGACAAGATGATGTCTAACAAATGGGACATTCCGCATTGTTTTCTATAGTTTCCACCTAAGTCAGTGTGCTTTCACTAATAGCCTTCGCAGTGACGTGACACAACACAATAATTTCCTCAGTAAAACTGTGATTCTTCCCTGAATAATGCCTTGGACACAATTGCAGCCAGTGTGAGTTCAGACGATTTCAGTCCCTTAGTTACTGAAGATTATGAGAAGAGAATGATGAAGTATTGTCAGTTTCATTAGTATGTTATTTTTATGATTAAAAAACTTTCTGCAAATAATGGAATACTAGAAACATCTGACAAAAAGACCAAAAACATGCTATTCAATAAGCATGTACATCTTTTGGGAAGACAGCGTTTTAGATTTTGAAACTGTAGGTAGTTTTTCTAAGGAGGCAGTCCGCTGCAGAAGCGCACCGCGCTATCTGGCACCCGCAGCACGGGAAGTGGGGCAGCGGCGTGTCCGCAACGTGTTAATCCGTCTCGTCAAAGCGTCAGCACGAACGGTCCGCGCCTCGCCACGCCGCGCTCCTTGCACCCACAGGAAATGGCCAGCGAGCAGCCTGCTGGCTTGTACGTCGCAGCATCTCACTGATTAAAATATCCCCCTACCAAAACTCTGACAAATATACCTCCTATATATACCTCCTAACATATTGTAGTTTGGGTCTTATCAAGGTACTATATTGCTGTTATAATGCACTCCCATGCTTACTGTCCATATACAGGGTGTACCATAATTAATGGCGTAAACGCATACAGTTGAAAGTACACGATACTAGAAGCAAAAAAAGTATCAATAAGCATAGGGTCGAAAATGCATACCTTAAGAGCTAAGGTATATTGAGCAAGCAGTAAAGGAAACAAAAGAAAAATTCGGAGTAGGTATTAAAATTCATGGAGAAGAAGTAAAAACTTTGAGGTTCGCCGATGACATTGTAATTCTGTCAGAGACAGCAAAGGACTTGGAAGAGCAGTTGAACGGAATGGACAGTGTCTTGAAAGGAGGATATAAGATGAATATCAACAAAAGCAAAACGAGGATAATGGAATGTAGTCAAATTAAATCGGGTGATGCTGAGGGGATTAGATTAGGAAATGAGACAATTAAAGTAGTAAAGGAGTTTTGCTATTTAGGGAGCAAAATAACTGATGATGGTCGAAGTAGAGAGGATATAAAATGTAGACTGGCAATGGCAAGGAAATCGTTTCTGAAGAAGAGAAATTTGTTAACATCGAGTATAGATTTAAGTGTCAGGAAGTCGTTTCTGAAAGTATTTGTATGGAGTGTAGCCATGTATGGAAGTGGAACCTGGACGATAACCAGTTTGGACAAGAAGAGAATAGAAGCTTTTGAAATGTGGTGCTACAGAAGAATGCTGAAGATAAGGTGGGTAGATCACGTAACTAATGAGGAGGTATTGAATAGGATTGGGGAGAAGAGAAGTTTGTGGCACAACTTGACTAGAAGAAGGGATCGGTTGGTAGGACATGTTTTGAGGCATCAAGGGATCACAAATTTAGCATTGGAGGGCAGCGTGGAGGGTAAAAATCGTAGAGGGAGACCAATAGATCAATATACTAAGCAGATTCAGAAGGATGTAGGTTGCAGTAGGTACTGGGAGATGAAGCAGCTTGCACAGGATAGAGTAGCATGGAGAGCTGCATCAAACCAGTCTCAGGACTGAAGACCACAACAACAACAAAGAGCTAAGGAGCAATTTTTCATCTTCAAAAAAATTTTTCAAAAATGTGTGTGAAATCTTATGGGACTTAACTGCTAAGATCAAGAGTTCCTAAGTTTACACACTACTTAACCTAAATTATCATAAGGACAAACACACACACCCATGCCCGATGGAGGACTCGAATTTTCGCCGGGACCAGCCGCACAGTCCAAGACTGCAGCGCCTTAGACCGCTCGGCTTTTCATCTTCAAAAAAAAAAAAAAATGGCTCTGAGCACTATGGGACTCAACTGCTGAGGTCATTAGTCCCCTAGAACTTAGAACTAGTTAAACCTAACTAACCTAAGGACATCACAAACATCCATGCCCGAGGCAGGATTCGAACCTGCGACCGTAGCGGTCTTGCGGTTCCAGACTGCAGCGCCTTTAACCGCACGGCCACTTCGGCCGGCTTTTTCATCTTCGATGCTGTGAAACAAATCTCTTCTACTGCAAGTTCTTTGCTTTACATGTTTTGAGAACTGGTAGTATGGACCAAAACAAGAAAAAAATGCCGAGTAAACGTGTCCTCTAAAATGCATTCCTTAACAGCTATGCTAATTTAAAACTCAACTCTTCTAATGATCAAGTGCTCGTAACTTTTAAATAATGCATTTTAGAGCACATGTTTGCTGGACATTTCTTTCTTATTTTGGCCCATACTACCACCTCCCAAAATATTGAAAGCACGGAACTTGCATAGAAGAGATTTGTTTCACAGTATCGAAGATGAAAACTTGCTCGTAGCTCTTAGGGTATGCATTTTCGACCCTATGTTTACTGAGACTTTTTTGCTTCTAGTATCGTGTACTTTCAACTTCATGCGTTCACGTCATTCATTATGATACACCCTGTATTACAAAGCACATTATTAAAAACTGTAGGCTTGTACCGCGGCAAGCAAGGAGGCGATGTCGTTTGGTGGCCGGTATCCTCTTCCTATAACACAACTTCATGTTTGTGTGAATAGAGTTCTTTATTCATAAGAACAGAAAGTTACTTAGCTATAGATAGTCCAGGTGTTACAGTACTAGCTCTTCCATGATACTCCACGTCAGCCTCACTGCTGGTGAAGTGTGAGTCCGCTATGTGAGGTACTCAGGGTGCTAGGTACTGACTGACTCTGAGCTAGACGCTGAGCTAACTGCAACTGATCACTCGACTGTCTAACTCCTAGATGACTGTCTGGAACTGATTGGGTCATGCGGTCCGCAGCGGTGATCTAAATATTGGCGGCCGAGAGGGCGCTGTCGGCGCGTTTCTTGCAAGTTTGTGTTTGGCCTCCATCGATCCTCTCGCAACCTCTTTGCCGCATGGTGTGCTGGCGACAGCTTACGACAGCACACACAGTTTAAGCAACGTTAAAATATATAGTAACAACAAATGCGTTATAGTTACAGATAAAAAGTGCTTATCTTGCGCAGTTGCTCACAGTGTTAGGGCTGATTCACGTACAACCTACTGAAACGATATTGGCAGGGTATTTTAAGTAACAAGTCCCTGGAAAGTTATGTTGCTTTTAACCATTTTCTTCTTTTATTTGCATGTTCCTGAAACATAATTTACCATAACATATCTGGCACTCTTCAAATATACATTGTTCAACTTTCTTGAGCCATAGAAAGAACATAATTGATTAGAGAACAAAATGTACCAGACTAAATAAATGCCGAACCCACTCTTTCACTATCTGGACCAACTCTGACGCTATGTGGAGCAACTCTGGCACACTTCACGCCAAAAGTACTTTATTTACTGCGAACTCAGCTACCAGTACCTTCTACAACAGAATATTGTCCAAATTAGTATAACATAATTGTCTTAACTGAAACTGCTTTTAATATTTAATGTATACGGTATTTTCTGTAAATAATTATTTACAGAAGGATTGTAGGTCTTATGGTTAATAACAAAAGCTGCAGATTTTGACAACATTGAAAATAGTAGCTTCATGTTATTTTATGAAATCGATTTCATTATAGATATTAAAATCAGAAAATTTTTAAATGAAGACGGAAAATCTGTTTGCATGAAGAATACAAATAATGTGTTTACTGTACATTTGTCTTTAGTTCATTTAAGCCGACAATTGTGTTAAATAATTTTCGTGGTACAAAATTGATATCACGAAATGGATCGATATGAATAATAAAAATATGTTATCAGAAAAATAGTGTTTCGGTAATAATATAGCTTCAAAGATATTTTCAGGAATATATAATTTAAGTAAGAAAATCAACCAAACTATGGCCACAATTTTATAGAACATTTAGATTATCATGTGAAAGTTCAGGAAGCTAGTTTTAGTTTCATTACACTGTCCACTGGCAATTAAGATGAATTTCTGTTTGTTTCCTGTTAGTGACGGATAGAATGGGGATACAGGATTACCAGCAACGTTAGTTTTCTGGTAACCATTGCAATCCTCCACGAAAACGTCTACATAGATGTTATAACCAGACTAATGCAGATTTGATTTTTTTAAGTGGACCTAATAATTGATGCAGAGAGCCACGAATTGTTTTCCCATGTCACTGGCTTCGTCTCATACCACCACCTACACCAAACATCCTCAATTACTCGTATATTTTACACAGTCCTCCCCACGGGAAATTTGATTAACGTGAAATAAAATACAAGATATCGTTTATTTTTAATCAAAATAGGCTGCTTGCGAAGGAATGGAAGAGCTGGATGAATTGTGCTAGACAATTATGACAGTCAGCCATTGAAATTTGAAATTGAAAAAGTTGTACGAAACAATTCTGGTATTCATCATTTGAAATTGCCTGCACTACCGCGGTTGTAGCCTTCCGCGTATCGTATTTCATTGCCATTTTCAGTTTTGGAAATAGAAGTCGCGCGGGAGGAAAGCGGGTAGATAACGACGGTATTCAACCACCACCATTTCTGAGCCAAGAAATAGCGCACGGTCTCGCTTTCGTGCGGTGGTGCATTGTCGTGCAAGACAGACCATATTCCTTGATTCCGCTATTCAGGTCGAACCCGAACAATCCTCACCCGTAGAAGATTTAAAAGCTCCAAGCTATAATCTGCATTCACCATCTGACATTACGAAGCGAGGAGCGAATTATTTGTTTTGAATCGAACAAAACAATGGGCCATGTCTTGACACGGATTTCGTCAATGTGCACTGCTTTCCGTCTCGGTCTCTCTCTTTCATACAAATTAAAAATATTTTCACGACTTATTGCTTCACGACCCTAAATACTTCGTACCATTTCATAAGTGTCTGTGGCACTTTCACCCAATTTAAAAGAAAACTTCATGCTCCCACCTTGCCCCATTGTACCTCTCATGACAGAAGCTCAAAATATACTTTCAAAGTTTCGGCTATTACTACGTTCCGTGATGGCAATGCTGTTAGATTCAAAACGGAAGGTAGTCCAAATGCTAAGCTACTTAATTTATGCACCCATGCAGAGATAGATTTAGTAGTTACACTAATATTAAAATTAGCCACCTCTCCTGTGGGACGGGCCGTGTATTCTCTGCCGCTTCCCCGCCACCCTGGACACCGATGGAGCGGCGTACTAAGATAGCTGAGACAGCTTCAGCACGTTCAGATGGCGCATGCTCCACTGCTACTGGCCTGGACGCCGCGACAGAGAAGAATACACGACTGTAAATTTAAATGTAATAAATACTGGTTCTTCTAATGTTGCATCATTAGCGCGCCGAAAGGCCTGGTTCCCCGCACTAGACGCTCCTTTGTAGTGGCAACAGTAGAGGTCTCAACCCAACGGGTTAGTTGGTGATAGTCTTCAGTTTAGTTTACACTGCTGAAATACGCGTTATTATTGGTCAAAAGACTGCGGCTTCGATCTGAAAGGCAACCTCACTCTCATGATATGCTAGACTTGATACTCATGCGCCTATGCAGTACAGTACATTGTCGATATTTGCAGTAAAATTTAATCTATTAAACGGACCATCAAAGAAATTCTCGTGTATTGATTATAGTTGTTAACAACCCACTTCCTGTATTTCAATAATCACTGATTTTAGCAGCAGACACGTTGTATTTGAGTGGAGCAGATGGCGACCGTTCGTGCTCATTAGACGCCTCACATCGTTCAACAACCGATGTGTAGAGAAGACACTTATTGGCGTGAGGTTACAGTCGACTTTTAATACTTCCATCTTCTTCTTCGTCTTCTTATTCAAATGAGGACTGACGTGAATTTCCTTCCTCTATTCAAGGAACAGCTCTCGCTGTCATTCCTTGGATCATTCTGGGTTTTGTTGCCCTGCGGTGAATCTCAGTTCTTATATTGGTAATCTCACAGTAGATGACTCAGCTAAGTGTCGGACCTATGTATACTGGCCATCTTTCACATCTTCCTCTAGCCTAGTTGTAATTCTAGCGATTTCTACGAGGCCTGTTCAGAAAGTAAGCTCCGATTGATTGCCAAATTGAAACCACAGTGAACATCAGAAATGTTTTACTTGTAACAATTAGCTACACCTTTCAGCTACTTCTCTACGTAGTCGCCGTTCTGACTTAGACTTTTGTCATAGCGTTGTACCAACTTTTCAATAGCCTCATCATAGAAGGCACCCGCCAGTGCTTTCCGCCAATTCTCCACGCTGGCCTACACCTCGTTGTCTGTGTCAAAATGTTGTCTTCAAAGACAGCGGTTCATGTGACCAGAGATGAAACTCAGGGGGAGACAATTGCGGACTGTATTGTGGGTAACCTCACATTTCCATTTGAAAACGATGCAGGAGCATCTTCATTGCCCCTGCAGAATGCGGCTGAGAATTGAAGAAGAAACAGCACGACAGTTATGTAATGTTAGCTGCATAGCTTCAGGCGAAATTTCTCACCAGGCCCTCTTACTTGGCGGCAGACACTATTTTCTAGACATCTTTACGCACTCACTGTGAGCTCAGAAATGAGAAGAGCGACGTGATGCTAACTGGGGTTATACTAGAGACACTACCCAACACATCTGTGCAAAGCTTTATCGGATTTTCATAGTCGTTTCCATTTCGCGACCGATCGGAGCTTACTTTCTGAACGCCCCTCGTATATATGAACACCTAATTTTTCTCATGAAAGTTCAATCTTACCTTAGAAACATTTCAGATAGTCCTATTCTTCTTTTAAAACTGTCTCTCACAAAATAAAACTCACTCACATATACAGGGTGCTACAAACAATGTGGCGAATATTTCGAGCGGTCGTAGTACCCACCGAAGCAAGAGAAAAAGTCCAGTAAACACTGAAGAGCTATGAGAGGTTGTTAATCTTGGACACTGTGAAACACATCCCTTCTGCTGCACGTTCTTTCCTTTCCGTATTTTGGGGAGAGCTGGTATGGACCAAAACAAGTAAAAGATGTCTGCTAAACATGGTCTCTAAAATTCTGTGAGTACTTGTTCAGTAGAGGAGATGTGTTTCACAGTAGCGAAGATGAACGACTGCTCATAGCTCTTAGGGTTTGGTTTTTAGAGCATATGTTTACTGGACATTCTTTCTTGTTTTGGTCCATACTAGTTCTCCCAAAAAGAACATGCACTAGAAGGGGTGTGTTCCACAGTGTCGAAGGTGAAGAAGTGCTCACAGCTGTCAAGCATCACGTTTGAAAGTCTGTGTTTATTGGAAAATCTAAGTTATCGTCAAGACCATTTTGTTTCGTGCTTCAGTCACAGCTCTTTCCCTGACTGTCCTCAGTAAGGCTTCTGTTGGTCAGAAACTGAAGATATACTAGATCATTCAGTGTTTGAGAAATCGGGAATTCCGTAAGAGGCACTGTCCACTCTTTCCCTCAGAAGACTGCTCGTAGCATTCGTTTTTAGCCGGGCGCGTTTCCCTATCTTCTGCCGTCCTTCCTCTTTAAACTGCAGCACTGCTAGTATGGGCGATAGGCATCGTTTGAGTATACGGTGTGGAGTCTCTCGACACTGAGACTGGAATGTAGGCACTAGGCGCGTGGGCACTTTGCATCTCGTGGTCGTGCGGTAGCGTTCTCGCTTCCCACGCCCGGGTTCCCGGGTTCGATTCCCGGCGGGGTCAGAGATTTTCTCTGCCTCGTGATGGCTGGGTGTTGTGTGCTGTCCTTAGGTTAGTTAGGTTTAAGTAGTTCTAAGTTCTAGGGGACTGATGACCATAGATGTTAAGTCCCATAGTGCTCAGAGCCATTTGAACCATTTTTTGGGCACTTTGATGGGATGAAAGGAGGATACAGCAAGTGAGTTTAGAGGAAAAAGACGAAATGATATCGCGAGTGCTTTACACAGAACGTATCTTACTTTCATTGCTTCTTATAATTGGAAGAATGATCGTTGGTAATGGACTCCCGTGTATAAAGATAGAATTATGATTTAAACAGCGTGCGTGAAGAGCTATTAATTCTAATGAGCGATATTTGATAATAAATTCTAAAATAATATCTGTGAACCTTGTCTTGTTCTTATTCAGTATTTCCACAGGCAGTAACATTACATACTTGTAATGCTGGTAATCGTAATTTATTCGTTAGAGCACACGGCCCGTCAGAAGCGAATGTTGCCAATGGATATGAGCTCTACTACTAATTAATTTTTCCTGTTTGAAAAATTTCTTTCAAAGTTTTTCAGCCCAACGTCGGGCCAGTGATTCATTCTTGTCAAGCTATAGGTCGTCAATGGTACATCTCGTGCTGTACTTGGGACATTATAGGGGATGTTCCACGTTCTGGACATTACGACAGTGGCACGTGTTGCCTGCTTCGATTAGTTTTGACTGGTGCTAAATCTGTTTTAATGTGATTCACTGTTTTCCAAATCTTCTAGCTTCGATTATTGCAGCTGAGCATCTCTAGTGAAACAGGGTAGTCCTTCGGAAGCTCATTTAGCTTGGTGCTAAGAAAACCCATGTGGGATTTAAGTCTGTCATGTCCGCGTCAAGTACTGTGAGGGGGTAGCGGCCATCGAAAGTCAGATTAAATTTTTCTGTGTGTTCTTGCGCAATTATTTGGGATTCAGGATCTGAGAATCCGGCCGCTTAATATACTTTCCGAAGTTGTGTGGGTTTCATGCTTCCTGTTGTTAGTATGCTCGAATCATTTAAGCCAGTATTGACTTTTTGGCATCTACTGTAAGGAGTACGCATATTCCGAAGTGGAAAAGTAAAGTGCTTGAGTTTCGGTTCTTAATACAATTTATCCGCTCCACAGTTACAGTTCGCTGGTTTCCTCAAAATGTTGTTTCTAATGGCAACCCTTGCAATGATACCTGTAAGCCAGTGATTCTTGCAGTACAATACCCAAGTATTAGTCCGAATGTTCCTGGCTGCTTCCATTCCAGGTAACGTACAGAAAGCTAAGTAACCATAACGCTATAATAACTAAAGCAGACAAAGGCAATACATTATGTATATTGAAAGAAGCAGAATACATAAGCAAAACATTAGATTTCTTTACTGAAAATGGCATCACTGAAATACAAAAAGACCCAACAAAAGCTTTCCAGACAAAACTCATATCACAATTAAGAAACACACACTTCCTGCTGACTGACAATGGAAAGAAATATAGCACTATCATGAACCCTCGGGCACCAAAGCTAAGATCACAACCAAAGACACATAAAGAACGGTGTCCAATTCGCCCAACTGTGAACTCAAGAAACAGCCCATGTTACAAAATTACAAACATAACCAGATACTAATTAAGACATACAAATACACTAAAAACTACTCAGTAAGAAACAACCAGCAGCTAATAGACGAAATTCCCCATTAATCCAGATTTGTATTATTTGACATTACAAACCTATACACTAACATCGCCATCACTGAAACATTCAAAATCATCAGGCAAACCGAGCGAGGTGGCGCAGTGGTTAGCACACTGGACTCGCATTCAGGAGGACGACGGTTCAATCCCGTCTCCGGCCATCCTGATTTAGGTTTTCCGTGATTTCCCTAAATCGCTTCAGGCAAATGCCGGGATGGTTCCTTTGAAAGGGCACGGCCGATTTCCTTCCCCATCCTTCCCTCACCCGAGCTTGCGCTCCGTCTCTAATGACCTCGTTGTCGACGGGACGTTAAACACTAATCTCCTCCTCCTCCTCCTCCATCAGGCAAAACCTCATAAAACATGCAAAACTATCATTGCCCGAAATTATTGAATTCATGGACCTCCTTGAGCGTGTACTAAAGTAAAACTACTTTACATTTAATAATAAAATCTACATGCAACATAGAGGTCTTGCAATGGGCTCAAGCATAGCTGGTAAAATTGCCAAAATATATATTAACCACCTTTAGCAAAAAACTCTCGCTAAAAATCATGTTCTAGAGATAAAATCATTTGCTATAAAAATTATGTTGATGATGCATTACTCCTGGTAGATGGTTTCACAAATGATATTAATAACATACTCGACACACTCAGTAAACAAGACAGCAATATAAAATTCATAGATGAATATGAGAGCAATGGTAGCATCAATTTTCTTTATTTAAACAGACAGACAGATATACACTCACAATCAGGCATCTATAAAATTGTATGTAATACCTGCAGATCCCTCTAAATAGGCCAAACTGGAAGAGACCTCCAAACTAGATATATTGTACACAAAAATGCTTACCACACTAACAATTACAATAGATCACCAATAGTCACCCATATAAAAGACACAGGCCACCCATTACATGATATTGCGAATGATCATTTCTTACATAAAAAGAACAAGGGACACCAATTGGACTTATATTAAGTACTGGAAATCTTCATTCATGCCGCAGCACATGGAGATGTATTATTAAATGATAAGCTTGAAAGTAATAATGTTAACTTTTTCAAAAACTTCTCCAACATTAAATGTTTATTTCATTGACAGAACAGTTTCCATTAAGTATGCTCGTAACATTCTCTACATTGCCAATACATCTACATAAAAGTCCTCATCTTCACTACAGGTATAATGATCATTTCTTACATAAAAAGAACAAGGGACACCAATTGGACTTATATTAAGTACTGGAAATCTTCATTCATGCCGCAGCACATGGAGATGTATTATTAAATGATAAGCTTGAAAGTAATAATGTTAACTTTTTCAAAAACTTCTCCAACATTAAATGTTTATTTCATTGACAGAACAGTTTCCATTAAGTATGCTCGTAACATTCTCTACATTGCCAATACATCTACATAAAAGTCCTCATCTTCACTACAGGTATACGTTACTGTATTTGAGATTGCAATTAGTTTATCTTAGATTTTATAACTCTCTGGAAAGATGTTAACAGTCTTTGAAATTGTGAGTAGTTTATATTAGATTTTAAAACTGTTTGGAAAGATGTAAACAGATGTTTGTGAAAATGTTAAGTTGTGATTTACCTGTTACTGTGCTCTGTGTGGCATTCTACGGATCGGAGCGTGGAATGTCAGATCCCTTAATCGGGCAGGTAGGTTGGAAAATTTAAAAAGGGAAATGGATAGGTTAAAGTTAGATATAGTGGGAATTAGTGAAGTTCGGTGGCAGGAGGAACAAGACTTTTGGTCAGGTGATTACAGGGTTATAAATACAAAATCAAATAGGGGTAAAGCAGGAGTAGGTTTAATGATGAATAAAAAAATAGGAGTGCGGGTTAGCTACTACAAACAGCATAGTGAACGCATTATTGTGGCCAAGATAGACACAAAGCCCATGCCTACTACAGTAGTACAAGTTTATATGCCAACTAGCTCTGCAGATGATGAAGAAATTGATGAAATGTATGACGAAATAAAAGAAATTATTCAGGTAGTGAAGGGAGACGAAAATTTAATAGTCATGGGTGAGTGGAATTCATCAGTAGGAAAAGGGAGAGAAGGAAACATAGTAGGTGAATATGGATTGGGGGGAAGAAATGAAAGAGGAAGCCGCCTTGTAGAATTTTGCACAGAGCATAATTAATCATAGCTAACACTTGGTTCAAGAATCATAAAAGAAGGTTGTATACCTGGAAGAATCCTGGAGATACTAAAAGGTATCAGATAGATTATATAATGGTAAGACAGAGATTTAGGAACCAGGTTTTAAATTGTAAGACATTTCCAGGGGCAGATGTGGATTCTGACCACAATCTATTGGTTATGAACTGCAGATTGAAACTGAAGAAACTGCAAAAAGGTGGGAATTTAAGGAGATGGGACCTGGATAAACTGAAAGAACCAGAGGTTGTAGAGAGTTTCAGGGAGAGCATAAGGGAACAATTGACAGGAATGGGGGAAAGAAATACAGTAGAAGAAGAATGGGTAGCTCTGAGGGATGAAGTAGTGAAGGCAGCAGAGGATAAGTAGGTGACGAGGGCTAATAGAAATCCTTGGGTAACAGAAGAAATATTGAATTTAACTGATGTAAGGAGAAAATATAAAAATGCAGTAAATGAAGCAGGCAAAAAGGAATACAAACGTCTCAAAAATGAGATCGACAGGAAGTGCAAAATGGCTAAGCAGGGATGGGTAGAGGACAAATGTAAGGATGTAGAGGCTTGTCTCACTAGGGGTAAGATAGATACTGCCTACAGGAAAATTAAAGAGACCTTTGGAGAGAAGAGAACCACTTGTATGAATATCAAAAGCTCAGATGGCAACCCAGTTCTAAGCAAAGAAGGGAAGGCAGAAAGGTGGAAGGAGTATATAGAGGGTTTATACAAGGGCGATGTACTTGAGGACAATATTATGGAAATGGAAGAGGATGTAGATGAAGATGAAATGGGAGATAAGATACTGTGTGAAGAGTTTGACAGAGCACTGAAAGACCTGAGTCGAAACAAGGCCCCGGGAGTAGACAACATTCCATTAGAACTACTGATGGCCTTGGGAGAGCCAGTCATGACAAAACTCTACCATCTGGTGAGCAAGATGTATGAGACAGGCGAAATACCCACAGATTTCAAGAAGAACATAATAATTCCAATCCCAAAGAAAGCAGGTGTTGACAGATGTGAAAATTACCGAACTATCAGTTTAAAAAGTCACAGCTGCAAAATACTAACGCGAATTTATTTTATTTATTTATTTATGCATTTATTTTACCTGGCAAGATTAGGGCCTTCAGGCCCTCTCTTACACCTAACCAGGCATACTCAGATTCAACAAATTTCAGTTTCTACAGAACATTAAGGACATATAACATGTTATACAGTATTAATGTTAAAGAAAAAATAGAGATTATAAAAGTAGTACAATGATAATTATAACAATCAAAAAATAATTATAACAATCAAGAATAATAATAATAATAATAATAATGACTATGTATATGAAAGTAAACAGATTTTTCTTTTATGAATGTCAGTCCTATTGCTAGTTGGGAATTTTCTCGTTATATTCTTGCAGCTTGTGAGTTATTCTCATCAAGCAGAGACATAAGACGATGGAATGGGGTGAAAGAGATATAGAAGAGGTAGATAGGTTAGAGGAAGAGAAATAGAATGGTAAAATTCGAAGCTATGATGGAGAGGAGAAAGAAAAAGATGAGAGGGGCACAACAATGGTGGCTATACCGTCCCTAATATGTAAGTCTTGAGTTCCCTCTTGAATGCTGAGTGGTTTTGGATAAGACGCAGATCACAGGGGAGCGCGTTCCATAGTCGTATGGCTGAGATGGAGAATGACACGGAGAAAGATTTTGTGTTATGTAAAGGTACAGCCAAGATGCTAGACGTATCCGATCTGGTATTGCGGTTGTGGAATGATGAGAGGTGTTTAATGTGAGAAGATAAGTATTGGGGGCACCAGTGGCTAAGAAATCGATGAAGAAAGCACATCGTGTGGAGATCGCGTGCCTTATGAGGGCGTATCCAACCTAGCTGGGAGTATGAAGGACTGATATGATCATACAACCGTATATTGCATACGTATCTAACGCATGCATTCATCACTAGCTCGAGGCATCTCGAATTTTCACTACTTGTGCCGTGTTGAACTACATCACAGTAGTAAAGATTAGGCAAGACTAGTGTTTGGACTAACTTTTGTTTAACATGGGTTGGAAATATTTTTCTAAATTTTTGAATTGCGTGTAGGGAGGAGAGCGATTTCCGGCAAGCTGTGACTGTTTGTTCTTCCCAGTTTAGGTGTTCATCCAAGATTATTCCAAGGTCTTTTACTGTTTTTTGGTATGGAAGTTGGGTACCATTGAGGAGTATTTGAGGGACTGTTTCGCGAAAGTACCGACTGATTAACTTTGGATGAGATATAAGTATGACCTGGGATTTCTTGGGGTTTACTTTACAGACGAATGGAAAAACTGGTAGAAGCGGACCTCGGGGAAGATCAGTTTGGATTCCGTAGAAATGTTGGAACACGTGAGGCAATACTAACCTTACGACTTATCTGAGAAGAAAGATTAAGAAAAGGCAAACCTACGTTTCTAGCATTTGTAGACTTAGAGAAAGCTTTTGACAACGTTAACTGGAATACTCTCTTTCAAATTCTGAAGGTGGCAGGGGTAAAATACAGGGAGCGAAAGGCTATTTACAATTTGTACAGAAACCAGATGGCAGTTATAAGAGTCGAGGGGCATGAAAGGGCAGCAGTGGTTGGGAAAGGAGTGAGACAGGGTTGTAGCCTCTCCCCGATGTTGTTCAATCTGTATATTGAGCAAGCAGTAAAGGAAACAAAAGAAAAATTCGGAGTAGGTGTTAAAATTCATGGAGAAGAAGTAAAAACTTTGAGGTTCGCCGATGACATTGGAATTCTGTCGGAGACAGCAAAGGACTTGGAAGAGCAGTTGAACGGAATGGACAGTGTCTTGAAAGGAGGATATAAGATGAATATCAACAAAAGCAAAACGAGGATAATGGAATGTAGTCAAATTAAATCGGGTGATGCTGAGGGGATTAGATTAGGAAATGAGACAATTAAAGTAGTAAAGGAGTTTTGCTATTTAGGGAGCAAAATAACTGATGATGGTCGAAGTAGAGAGGATATAAAATGTAGACTGGCAATGGCAAGGAAATCGTTTCTGAAGACGAGAAATTTGTTAACATCGAGTATAGATTTAAGTGTCAGGTAGTCGTTTCTGAAAGTATTTGTATGGAGTGTAGCCATGTATGGAAGTGAAACATGTACGGTAAATAGTTTGGACAAGAAGAGAATAGAAGCTTTCGAAATGTGGTGCTACAGAAGAATGCTGAAGATAAGGTGGGTAGATCACGTAACTAATGAGGAGGTATTGAATAGGATTGGGGAGAAGAGAAGTTTGTGGCACAACTTGACTAGAAGAAGGGATCGGTTGGTAGGACATGTTTTTAGGTCTCAAGGGATCACAAATTTAGCATTGGAGGGCAGCGTGGAGTGTAAAAATCGTAGAGGGAGACCAAGAGATGAATACACTAAGCAGATTCAGAAGGATGTAGGTTGCAGTAGGTACTGGGAGATGAAGCAGCTTGCACGGGATAGAGTGGCGTGGAGAGCTGCATCAAACCAGTCTCAGGAGTGAAGACCACAACATCAACAACAACAACAACAAGGACCAGTACATAAGTTCGTTAAAGTGTACTGAGGCATATTATACCCGCAGAAGGCGTGGACTGAAGAAGCGATACACTGAACTGCTGGCCATCAGACCTCCTTTTAGAACACACATGTCTTACAAGAACCAAGGGGCCACAGACGGTGCTCCAGGAATCGAAATCTGAGAGGGTCCGGCAAAAAACACTTTCGCGAGCGATCAGATACGCAGCCAAGAGTCACATTCACTTCACAAGATGGTAACTCAGACTAGTGGCAGTCTAACGAATGACTAATGATAATGTTGCTGAAGTTACCTGACGTCCGATAAACCAAATGCAGCGATGGAACAACACGCAAAAGCCAGAACCGGCGGTCTGCACTACGTCCCCAGAATACTGTGTTTAGCGAGCCTGGAACGAGGAAGGAATCATTACCACCAGAGTAGAAGAATCACCAACCGGCGTACGATCAAGAAAGCTGTCAAAACTACACGCCTTACCCAACAGCAGCGGCAAGGCGAGGAAACGTACACTGCCGTTACATACATTAACCCCCAGGGCAGGTAACTGGGGCGTTAGCGTCCACCAGGCAAGAAAAATTACCGCTGGTTGAACTTCACAAATTTAACAAGTTGAACGCAGTAAATAGTAATAAGAAGTCGAGTAAACCTAATCAGATCCGTCTTGCCCAAGCACTCCAATCGCTGCTCTTCGCCTCGGCGACACTACGAGCAGCAACACGAACCCAAGTCAGTGAAGAATCGTGGGATATCACAATGGTAGAGGTTTCTCTACTTGGATTGAAATGCACTCATCTTAAAGCTTGCTGGATCCGGTTTACGACGAGGTCGTGCACCCTCGTGACCACAGCCCTTCCATCCTGCAGTCCATGCGTGCCGCCAGTGGTCCCGGCGTGTTCTGGCACTGTGTGGACCTGGCTCTTCCTGAATCCCCAACCCAACTGGCCCACTCACACGACCCGGAAAAACAACGATGTCGCCCCAAAGATAGGGCAATACTTACTACACATCGATAACCGCCGCTGCTGCCACTAGCGGACAGGCAACGCTTGCGAAACCGAGTGGCGCCAGTCAACACGAGAAGAAGACAAACAACAGCAACCATGCCAAGTAAACGATGCCGTCTGGCCTCCAACAGAGAACGGAAACCTACAAACAGCACCAACGTGAGCCGCAACATGATCAGGCGCTGCAATATTTAGGATGTAAATTTTCTGTAGCTGATATGTTTCCTTTCATTTCTGACCTGATTCCCCCTTGTTTACTGTATGTTCCTCGGATGTTCAGTATAGTCCATTTACGAGTGAGGCAAGAATTACAGTTTATTTTTGGTGGTACCCTCTATGTTTAGGCCTTATATCGTCAGAATTGGCTATGAGAAGTGTCTTTTCTTCTTGCTTCTCCATTGTCGGAATGCTTAGCCATTGCCTTTTATTACTAGGTTTCCTGGGACGCCGGAGTTGTCTGGCGGATGTTCGTTGATCTCTTATCTCGGATAGTGCACACGTGGACGTTCCTTCCCTGTTCCCTGTGATAACAGTGTAGTGGACTGACAAGGCAGCCAGTCCACAGAGACGGGTAGCCGAAAGGGCACACGTACACACACGCCGACTGGCGCGAAGTCTGGAACAGGATTCGTAATGAATGTGATAAAGAAAAGAACGTAGCTACTAGAACACTTAACTTTTATATCGTCCTTTGGTATACAGCATTCTTGATGATACAAGTGAGACTATCTTGAGATACATGCAATGGTACAAATGGCGCCTTGCTAGGTCGTAGCCATTAACTTAGCTGAAGGCTATTCTAACTGTCTCTCGGCGAATGAGAGAAAGGCTTCGTCAGTGTAGTCGCTAGCAACGTCGTCGTACAACTGGAGCGAGTGCTAGTACGTCTCTCGAGACCTGCCTTGTGGTGGCGCTCGGTCTGCGATCCTGACAGTGGCGACACGCGGGTCCGACATGTACTAATGGACCGCGGCCGATTTAAGCTACCACCTAGCAAGTGTGGTGTCTGGCGGTGACACCACAAACAGTTTACCAGTAGAGAGAGGGAAGGTCCAGAACTCAGTCCCAGTCCCTCAGATTTTCAATAAAGAGTACCAGACTCGTCACAGAATGATAAATTTAGAGAACAGCTTTACTGTATTCCACTCTTGACATCGACTTGTATTCTAATGTCTTCTGTTAAAAAAAATTGTAACTATCATTCGACAGACCTGATAACAGCATATGATGTATACACGATTTTTAATTTACTTTGATGACATCTTCAGTATTAAGAGTCACGAAAGCTAGAGGGAAGAAGTGAAAAATAAGTATACAGGTGAAATCTAAATACAGGCATTGCTAATGAAGGATGAGCTTATTCAGATATTTTGGCTTGCCTGTTTCAAGGCCACCTCGCTCATCAGGTATGTCACATTTAGTTTTTCTAATGACGTTTCATTGAATTTCTAAGTTTTTGTTCACGTTCCCCCCTAACCTCTTGCACCTGAAAAATCGGATCATAGTCGCTAATGTAGATTTCAGTGTGTCTAGATACTTACATCTATTCCATTTACAAATCAGAGTGACAATAAATTATTTCATAACCAGCCGGTGTACCAGGATTCGCTCAGGGAGTTAGTAATCGAATTTTTCCGATCATGCAACTGAATTCTGATATTTGTCTACTGAATATTTTCGCGATGCAAAATCGCCAGATGTTCTCCATTTTTTTCGATTACGATGTATTTGTGTTTGTAACATTCTTTCGTCGGGTCGTAGTGGAATGTTTCATTTGTTAGGCTGTACTCTCTACTTGACCTTGTCCCCACTTTTCGTAGGGTGGGTGGCTTGAGTTCACAATCTTTCATTATAAGATCGTGTCACAATTCTTGATTCTTCAGTCCGTTCATTTCATTCTTCGGTTTCTCCGCTTCTCACGGTGCTCATTGTCATTCATTGGGAACTTAAAAGTGCTTCGCACCGTCCTTCTGTTTAGTTTTTTCGCTGCTGTTTTTGTTTTCGCCGTTATGTTTCAGAACTGGCAAGATCTCTTCTTTTACGAACAGGAATTGCATAAAACATAAATCAAAATGGTTAAAATGGCTCTAAGCACTATGGGACTTAACATCTGTGGTCATCAGTCCCATAGACTTGGAACTACTTAAACCTAACTAACCTAAGGACATCACACACATCCATGCCCGAGGCAGAATTCTAACCTGCGACCGTAGCAGCAGCGCGGTTCCGGGCTGAAGCGCCTAGAACCGCTCGGTAACAAAGGGCGGTCATAAATCAAATCAACTTCTTACTAACAAATACAGTAAGCATACTTCACATATTTTCTCACTTTATTTCCGATTTATATGCAGTCACTGTATCACTTTGACTACTCACACTTCACTATTTATTTTTATTTAGTCACTGCACTACTTTTTCGGTTCCTCCCTTCGTCAATGTTAAGAAACCGACAGTCGAACCCACGACGGGTCTTGCTTTATAAACATGTATCAATTGGTACATTCCAGAAAGACTTCGAATAGTCTACAAAGTTCCAGAACGTTTCACAACATTCGAGCGTGTTCTGCAATGTTCCATAACGATCTGGGATGTTCCAGGATTTTCCCAAACATTCTGGGATCTTACTGGACGTTCCAGACTATTCCCGGACATTCCAAAACGTCCCGGATCATTGTGGACCATTGTGAAGCATTCTGGGATGTTGAGGATGCTCTACAATACTCTAGAATGTTCTGGAATGCTCTCGAATAGTCTAGAATGCTTTAGAAATTTAAAGAGGGAGAAACTTTGAGCCATTATGTCTTCAAAAGCATGCCCTTCAGGTAAAAAGTGGACCCTTCTTCATGGAAGGTGGATAGACAGCTACCACACCACATAACACTCTTGATCATACCCGGATTCGTTTTTGAGTTTTAGCGGCATGCACTTTCATAACATGTACTGATGACACGTTTGGGCAAGCTGAAGTCGTCTGGACTGTTTCCTGCACGACTTTGAAGCTGTAGCGTCTTTTATAGTAGACTACAGCCAAAATTGGTCTGCGTGTTAGATATCTATCAAGAAGGAGGTCTACCTGAAAGGTGGAGAATTAAGAAATGGTGTACATGGAGCTGGAATTTCTATAGGTATTTTAGAAGTGGCTGATTGTTCTCCTGGTATGCACCAGTTACGATGCGTCGTCTAGTCTTTCGGCCATCTCATTCGCACGATTTTTCTCCGGCTCTGCTCCATTTCCAAGAAGAGAAAGTGCTCGGCTATGGCGGCTTTAATGCCGGCTGGCACACTCGGATTCACACTTTTTGTCCTCTGGCCTACTTTACAAGGGTTAATCGTGCGCGAAATGTCGCATTATCTAAAGCAAGCACCTCCGGCTTTGCTGTAAATGATTTTTCTGCATCATATCCGAGAGACGGCGGAAGACGGAGAGGCTAGCCAAGAGGGGGCGGTAGGGGGCAGAAGGTGGGCGACAGGCGGTCTTGCGCCAGTGGGGGAGGAAATTAATGCCGTCAGCTTTTTCGCAGACGGATATTACCTGCTCGCGGCTGCCCGACACTGTGTCCGCCGCGCCGAACAAAACACGCTCGCCACCGGCGGCGCCACCGCCGCCACCGCGAAGCCGATAATTCACTCGTGACGCCCCCCTTGGCCTAATGAAATTCCTGTCGCCCCCACACTCTCTAAGTATCGGCGGGAGCATGGGTGGCTCTGCTGAGCTGAGGTTCTCACCCCCCCCCCTCCTCCTCCACCGCCCCCCCTCACCCCTCACGTCAGATCTCGCCTGTAAGAAGGGTGAAAGAGAGGGGAAGTTTTGCCGGCTCCACTGCAAAGCACTTCCGCAGTGTTACCTCTTGGTAAAGGTAAACGTTACTAACTTGCAGTAGGGGAGATGAGGGACCTTTCGGATCTGTTCTAAGGCCGCCTCGAAAGAAAGATCTAAATACACGAACAAAGTAGCGGAGCGAGTGGGAAGCGTCGCACCCTAAAGCACCAGTCCGATGGCCATCTTCATCAGATAATGGCAATTAGACTGTCAAACACACTTGTTAAAATTCATGGTGAAACTATCAGCTTTCCTTCATTTTGTACAATTCGCTAATAGTTTCGGTCAAATGGCCATTATCAAGCCGTCCGGTGTGGCCGAGCGGTTCTTGGCGCTTCAGTCTGAAACAGCGCGACCGTTACGGTCGCAGGTTAGAATCCTGCCTCGGGCATGGATGTGTGTGATGTCCTTAGGCTAGTTAGGTTTAAGTAGTTCGAAGATCTAGGGCACTGATGACCATCGATGTTAAGTCCCATAATGCTCAGAGCCATTTGAACCATTTTGAACCAATATCAAACTAGCTGGAATAACCAGCACGAAAGTTACACCATAATTTGAACAATTAAAACGCAGCCTGGTGTCTATGCATTCTGACATGTACATCAGCATAAAGTGCAACTCCAAGGGGAACGAATACTTCCATGTATTTGTTGTGGCATGAAACCAAGCAACCTCAAAAAGTCATCTTCAGGAATTCCTTGCCATGCCTGCAACACATGATCTGTCATTCCATAACGATTGCTGGCTGAAGGCTGGTATGAGACTGTAGGTTAGTGTCACAAATTATACCACTTGCAGCATTTTCTTGACTTTACTGGCATCTTAAGGAACGTTATCTGAATATAATACTAAGAACTGTCTCAAACACATAGGCCGCACGTTTCTAAAATAAATTTTCTACTATTTAAAATGTATAACACAATACTGGAGAAATCCAAAGTGGTGCAAGTTCTATAGTTCTTCTGAACTGAACGAGTAAACATTTTCTCGACTATCCTAAGAAATACAGAAATTTGTGAATGTGAACAGTACTTTAATTTTTAAGACAGTAGCATACACTTTTGAATCCTTAACAAATATTCAGTATTTAAAATATCAGGCTATTTTTGGATTTACAGTGGACAGTTTCAACATTACTCATTCAGGTTTGTTGATATCATGAAGAAATACTTTTTTCCTCGTACTTACTTTGGCACACGCGACGTAGAACCATCGCAGTATTTGAGAAACTTAATCATCAGAACAACTGGACGATTTTTACAAGAGAGAACGCTTCACAAATTGAGCAAGCCAGTCGACCGCTGTCGCTTATGCAAACAGTTATTAAGCTGGTCACTGACTGATACAGTTGCTGGATTTCCTCCTGCGGGACATTGTGCCAAATTCTATCCAATAAAGCTCAAAACGTTTTCAGTTGGGAGACATCCAGCGACCTTGATGGACTAGGTACGGTTTGGGAAGCTCGAAGACAAGCAGCAGAAACTCTTGACGCTTGCGAGCAGGTTTTAATTTGCCGAAATTTAAGCCCAGTATGTGTTGCCACTGGGGGCAACAAAAGGGGGCGTAGACTATCTTCGAGGTACCTTTGTGCTGTAAGGATGCCGCGGATGACAACCAAAGGGGTCCACTATGAAAAGAAATCGCATCCCATACCACCACTCTTCTTTATCGGTGTGTATGGCAAGCAACAGTAATTGGGGCTAAGTTCGACTCATTAATGTTGATCATTCTGTTCCAGTCAATGAGATGTCAGGCCGATTGTGCCCGAAACCGCTGCGAACGAGTTTCCTGGTGTACATAGGTCAATGTTAGCCGGTTCAAGTAGCGCCGTGATCTCAGCCCCCTTTCGTCTGCCTCCGGTATCTGAGTGCTCAGCACAACAGAATGTCAATCCTAAGGGTCCGCATTCGATTCCCAGCTGGGTCGGAGATTTTTTCCGCTCAGGGATTGGGTGTTGTGTTGTCCTAATCATCATTGCTGAAACCTTGTTGCTAGGTACTCAGAGAGCCCACAGGATAATGTGATTGTGGATGGGGCCATAAACAGTGAGTTGCACAATCAAACATACAACTTTATTTTTCTAAGAACCTCTCATTTACACATTACTTTAAACGATCACACCCAAACAATATGGCTGAAGGCCAGGTTAAGAACGAGATGCTTTCTGGGCTGAAGTCCCAAGACTACACCAAAAACAAGAATGGCTGAAGGCCTGGCTTAGAAATCAAAAGCAATTACATTAGAAGGTAATTAAAAAAAACATGCAACTGAAAACAATTAGTGGCTGAAATCCTACACTACACGTCTGAAGAACAACTATAACTAAAACACATTAATAAACAATTTTTCTAAGCAAGAAGTTTGTTTTTGAAGTTACAACAGAACAGCCTAAAGCCTAATTAAAGAAATATTAACTTTTTGCACGGCTGAAGGCCACAAACAAATTTGAAACCACGACTTAAGGCTTGAACAACAAGTCAGACAAACAATTTAAAATAAACCCCTTCCATCTCATAAAAAACTTTCCTTTAAAGAATAGACACGGCTGAAAGCCTTATTAATAGGGGTTCACATAAATCCTCAGCTGGAGGCCACACATAACACAATAAACAACTAATGGCTTAGGACCTGGATTACAAACAGTTTCAGATGGAACAAATTTTAAGAAAAAATAATTTTTAAAAAATAAAAGCATGCTTCAAAATTTTAATCTAACGCAGCTGAAGGCCTTTATGTAAATTTTAAAAAGAACTGAATTTATACACAGCTGAAGGACTCGCACAGCAAACTAAAATGAAAATCGCAGTCTAAAACAAACAGAAGAACTGGTGCTCAGAAGTGTTCCAAGGGTCGGCCTGAGAAGGTAGCTCAAATGTAAGGTGAGGTGAGACAGGCAGCCAAGAGTTGAAGTTAAATAATCGGATGACAACTAGGGATGGCCCAAGGACCGACCAACAATTTAACCAATTCCCTTCCGTCTGACCAACGGCACAACGATGGAAAATATCAGCCGAGCACGAGGATATGAAGAGCACTACATCTTCAGAAATTGGCGTCGAGAAACAATAACCACTCTAAACAAAATATGAACCAAACAACTTAAAAGGCTGTCGAACTACAAGCCATGACAGACAGCATCAACACGACGAGGAAAGGCACACTGCTGGCAAACTACACTAACCACGAGGGCAGGTGACTGTGGCGTTAACGGCCGCAGGGCACAAAATACCGCTGGTCTACTTCATTGGCAAGTAACAGTCAATTTAACAATTAATTACAATATAGGAAGACAGCTGGAAGATTTCCCTAACTCCAACACATCATACGTTGCTGCTAGCCCAAACTCTAAAGGGAGCAACAATCCGCAAATGAACGAAGAGGTGCCGCAACAGTTGAGCTTTCATAACAGGTTAACAGATCATTCATCTTCAGCGTCCAGGTTCGGTGGGCAAGGACTTCGCCGCTCTCGCAGCTAGTGCCTCATGATCTGACAGCACGTGTATGACACCAGCGGTCCCGGCCTGGCTACGCGCCATGGAGACTTCCTCGCTGCTCCTTCCCAGCCGACTGACCACATGCAGCACTCAGACAGCATTAAAATAGCTGCTCAGTCAAAACAACACAAGCTACACACAGTATCCCGAAAACACTTTCACAAACAACTCGAACAATACTAAAACCAGTGACTATGGAACAACAGGGGCGAATCACAAGTCGACAAACACGGAGAACCCAGAAGCGGTCGGCGACCAAATACACGTCGTCCGATGAGACGACCGACCGAACGACCAGCCAAGGTCGCCCCCACTCAAGTCATGTGTGTCGGCAATGGTCGGGCGAGTCATGGCCGTCCGGACCTCACAGCTGCTCCATCCTGACTGAACTCCTCACACACGACGACCCGGAAATACA
Source organism: Schistocerca nitens (assembly GCF_023898315.1). Lineage (NCBI taxonomy): Eukaryota > Metazoa > Arthropoda > Insecta > Orthoptera > Acrididae > Schistocerca > Schistocerca nitens. Next base: position 275,767,501 of record NC_064618.1, on the reverse strand, counting down.
AGCAGTCACTCCAAAGATAGTGCTCTTATCGATAAGCGCTGCTGCTGCAACTCACGGGCAGGCAAGCCAGCAACTTAGTGACGTCAGTAAATCGAATAAGAAACGAGACTGGAGTACCGTCAAGACAAGATGTCAAGCAATAACGGCACGAACACTAACCGCGCACGGCTAAATTTCATCCCCAGCGACGCGCAAGTCACCCAAGTAGCGTCAAATCGAAAGACTTGCACCCGGCGAACGGTCTACCCGACAGGAGGCCCTAGTTACACGACCTTTACTTTAGCCCCCTTTCAGTGAGCCATCTGTTAATGGTCCTTGTGGTCATTGTAAAACTGTTGAACGTTGGATCGATGATAATGGTGAATCCGTGGTTCTGAGTGCCTATTTGACGACTGCTCAGTCCTAAAGTTCTGCCTTCTCCTTCTCTTGCTTGTTGACGCTTTGTACCTACTCTTGCTAACATCGTCGAATAGTGCCATCGCTCCTGTGTAAACGTCGAGCTATTCGCCGATTACTCCAACCGGCTACTTTGAGCCCAACTACACGTTCTATCTCAAATGCCGATATCTGCGTATATTGTTCACACGCCTGTCTGCGAGGCATAGTCAGTGTCCAACTGAGTACAAGAAATGAAATTCGTGATCTGCTATCGACATGTTCCCTGCTAAGTATTCTGGACAGCTGCGCAGTGACATTGCGCTGCAGCGTCACACAAGAAGAGACGTCGAACAGATGTGCAGAACTATAGACCTATATCTCTAACGTCGATCAGTTGTATAATTCTGGAACATGTATTATGTTCGAGTATAATGACTTTTCTGTAGACTAGAAATCTACTCTGTAGGAATCAGCATGGGTTTCGAAAAAGACGGTCGTGTGAAACCCAGCTCTCGCTATTCGTCCACGAGATTCAGAGGGCCATAGACACGGGTTCACAGGTAGATGTCGTGTTTCTTGACTTCCGCAAGGCCTTCGATACAGTTCCCCACAGTCGTTTAATGAACAAAGTAAGAGCATATGGACTATCAGACCAATTCTGTGATTGCATTGAAGAGTTCCTAGATAACAGAACGCAGCATGTCATTCTCAATGGAGAGAAGTCTTCCGAAGTAAGAGTGATTTCAGGTGTGCCGCAGGGGAGTGTCATAGGACCGTTGCTATTCACAATATACATAAATGACCTTGGGGATGACATTGGAAGTTCACTGAGGCTTTTTGCAGATGATGCTGTGGTGTATCGAGAGGTTATAACAATGGAAAATTGTACTGAAATGCAGGAGGATCTGCAGCGATTGACGCGTGGTGCAGGGAATGGCAATTGAATCTCAATGTAGACAAGTGTAATGTGCTGCGAATACATAGAAAGATAGATCCCTTATCATTTAGCTACAAAATAGCAGGTCAGCAACTGGAAGCAGCTAATTCCATAAATTATGTGGGAGTACGCATGAGGAGTGATTTAAAATGGAATGATCATATAAAGTTGATCGTCGGTAAAGCAGATGCCAGACTGAGATTCATTGGAAGAATCCTAAGGAAGTGCAATCCGAAAGCAAAGGAAGTATGTTACAGTACGCTTGTTTGCCCACTGCTTGAATACTGCTCGGCAGTGTGGGATCCGTACCAGATAGGGTTGACAGAAGAGATAGAGAAGATCCAACGGAGAGCAGCGCGCTTCGTTACAGGATCATTTATTAATCGCGAAAGCGTTGCGGAGATGATAGATAAACTCCAGTGGAAGACTCTGCAGGAGAGACGCTCAGTAGCTCGGTACGGGCTTTTGTTAAAGTTTCGAGAACATACCTTCACCGAAGAGTCAAGCAGTATATGGCTCCCTCCTACGTATATCTCGCGAAGAGACCATGAGGATAAAATCAGAGAGATTAGAGCCCACACAGAAGCATACCGACAATCGTTCTTTCCACGAACAATACGAGACTGGAATAGAAGGGAGAACCGATAGAGGTACTCAAGGTACCCTCCGCCACACACCGTCAGGTGGCTTGCGGAGTATGGATGTATATGTAGATGTAGATTTTTCCCTCTGGCGCCATTCTCCGTCTGTACCTTTATGAAGAGCAATTTGTGACTGATTTGCATAACTCCTTTGCGGTGAGTGGAAAACAGGAATACAAATTGATTCTCTACAAACAAATCAACAAACTGACAGTAAATAAGTGGTTGAAAGGCCTACTGAAGTGGTATTACAAGCAAGCACCAAGCAATAAGACTGAATCAGAGAATAATATGCAAGAGCTTACGCAACAAACATGAAATATGATGGTCTTAAAAGTACATGCCTTACATACATATTCGGTGTAACAGTAACCATTTGTACTAAAAGCTTTTCAATATATACATTTATGCTTTTAAATAATATTTGTAATTTTGTTTCATTACAGGGAGGGAGTATGAATAGGCTGTATACTGCTTTCATTGAGAATAGTGAACTGGGAGAAGGCTGTAAATTTAAGTGTCTGGATGTGTTAAGTAAGGCAATCAAAGAGAAAAAATTATTTTTAGTATTCTAGGAACTTGGCAACTATAATCTCCATAATGCCTACATCAGCGGTCGTCTGTCAGCCATTTCTGTAACACGTAGGTATAGGCAGAAGAGTGAAGGCAGAGGGCGAAACAATAGTTTCTCTGATTTTTTTTACTGAAAAGAGAGTATATTATAAAAGGTTTATTATTGTGTGGATCTAAAACGCATGAATTTTTTTCACATGGCACTGAAGTAGGTTAGAAAGTATGCGTGTTACAAATTTGGCAAATTATTGAGATATGTGTCTCTGCATGACACGTTTCTCAAGCAACACACCACGGAGGACTCATCGGAATGCGACAGAAATCAACAGATGTAAAGTACATGTACAGGCAAAGAAATAATTACAGTTTCAGGAAAACTGGACGATTTATTCAAGAGAGAAAGCTTCTCAGATTGAGCAAGTTAGTCGACCGCTGTCCTTTATGCAAACATTTATTGTTATTGACATTCATTGTTATTCACTTTTGGAAGGTTCTAATGTAACAAAGGTATGAAAGATAGTATTTTAAAATACATGGGCTTGAGAAAACTAAGGGGAGATTATAGACTTTGACTAAAAAGATACGAAAAGGAACGAGCACCCCGCCACTATAACGAAGAGACACCAAAGGGATGAACATATTCACAGAATGGTAGAAAGATTGTGTGTTTTTGCATATTAACAAAATTCCGCAGTATCAAAGCCATGACAGCAGGCAACATAATATGGGTAAAATGTACATTGTCGATAAATTTTAATTGAGTAATATTTATGATGACTACCAAAACAATTTCTGCAAAGAAAAGCAACGTTAATCCAGTTTCAATGGACAAATATAGAAAATTATTTCGAACACTAAATAAAGGATTCAAGCACCAAAAAGAGATACTTGCAGAACATAAGATTCACTTTATCCCAAAATTAAGAAACTTTGACTGAACCTTAATTCTGATGAGTTGAAGAAAGCATTCTGTGAGCAAGAATATTACCGAAGGAAGGCAGAAGCAGATATAGAAATAGTTAAGAAATTCATTACATTTGCTAAGGACTATAAAGATACATTTGCGTTCACATTTGACTTGCAACAAGTCTTTCCATTCCAAAATTGACCACTGCACTACCTTCTGTTCAACAAAGGTTAGAGGCTACAATCTCAGGACACCAGACTGCAAAAGTGAAACAGGCCTCTTTTACTGGGAATAATGCACTGCTGGTAGACGCCCAGAGGATATAGTACATTTCTTGAAGAAACACTTTGAGACATTGGACCTGACTGGCTAGAAACCTGTAATGATTAGTGACAGTTGCGGAGAGAAGAACATAAATGTGTTTAGTTACTTCCTGGAGTTATATGGTTGCAAATGGGCGTTTGGACACAATAGAACAGAACTTGCCCATCCCATGCCATACGATGCTACCTTCCGACTAAGATTTTGGCAAACTGTACAGTTATGGTAAAGACATGTACAGTTTATGTAACCTCATCAGAATGAGTGGAATTTTTAAAAAAGTCCACCATAAGAAACTTTTGGTTTTTACACATATGTACTAATCAGATTGTCAAAACCAAAAACCAAAAATGAAGAAGTAGCTTTGTAGCCTCTATCACTCTATCGTCACTAAGACAGACGTTATGAAAGTTAAGATAATGCATCATTACACTGGGGCAGAGGATGCAGTAAAACTTGTCGTACAGGACACCAAAAAAATGCCCGTCACACTCTCAGTTCCCAAGCGAGGACAACAGTTTGAAAAAAACTTATGAAGCTAAACTGAAAGATATAGCAGCCTTACACCAAAATATTCCATGCAGTGAGGTTCACTTCATGAAACTACAAAAAAAGACAAAAAAACCTGAAGGACAGTTGGACGAAGATACTAACAGAGATACGTATATGACCGAAAGAGAATAACTCAAAAATTTAGTAAGAAAATTTGTAAAATATTGAAAGTGTAATGTGTTTTTCTCGTTTACTTTAGCTGTTTCATAAAATGTAAATAAAGGAATAAATTGTGTTGTTGCAAAATCAAACGAAACATCGTAACCCACATCAATAGAGTTATTTTAATGTTGTATCTGCCATACATTCTGACGAATTAGCATCAACCGTTCTCCTCATTAACATATGATTAAATCATATTTTCAGACATCATACATATTTTAGAACAGGTTTTCCTCAGTTTTCTCTGAAATATTCACTTGTGGGCTACCATGTTCTCGACCCATACGACTTCAATTTTCACCTGTGACACAGATGCTGGAAATAAGAAATAAATCACGAATAATACCAAATCGATGGTGAATTCTCTTCCGTATGAACCCCAGCAGTCTCCAGAATAAGTGAACAGGCCGTTACCTTTCCTTCCTGTAGTAACCTTTATCACAGTGCGGACTCTTTTTGTTGTAGTCTGCCTACACCCACACTCTGAAAGCCAGTTTGTGAGTGTGTGGTGGTGTCCTGCTGTAATTCCCTATACTCCCTGCTTCATTGAAGAATTGTCTGCTGGAAGAAGGACCGTCAACAGTTCTTCTTACGGGCTGTAATTTCTTTGCTGTTATATCGCGGGGCGTATGTCGAAAAAAATGGTACACTATGCGATCAAAAGTATCCGGACACCACCAAAAACATACATTTTTCATACTAGGTGCATTGTGCTTCAACCTACTGCCAGGTACTTCATATCTGCGACCTCAGTAGTTATTAGATATCACAAGAGAGCAGAATGGGGCGCTCCGCGGAACTCACGGACTTCCAGTGTGGTCAGGTAATTGGGTGTCACTTGTGTCACACGTCTGTACGCGAGATTCCCACACTCCTAAACATGCCTAGGTCCACTGTTTACGATGTGATAGTGAAGTGGAAACGTGAAGGAACACGTACAGCACAGAAGAGTACAGGTCGACCTCATTTGTTGATTGACAGAGACCGCCGAGAGTTGAAGAGGGTCATAATGTGTAATAGGCAGACACCTATCCAGACCGTCACACAGGAATCCCAAACTGCATCAGGATCCACTGCAAGTGCTATGACAGATAGGTGGGAGGTGAGAAAACTCGGATTTAATGGTCGAGCGGCTGCTCATAAGCCACACATCACGCAGGTAAATGCAAAACGACGACGCGCTTGCTGTAAGCAGCGTAAACATTGGACGATTGGACAGTGGAAAAACGTTGTGTGGAGTGACGAATCACGGTACACAACGTGGCGATTCAATGGCAGGGTGTGGGTATGGCGAATTCCCGGTGAACGTCATTTGCCAGCGTGTATTGTGCCATCAGTAAAATTCGGAGGCGTTGGTGTTATGGTGTGGTCGTATTTTTCATGGAGGGGGCTTGCGCCCCTTGTTGTTTTGCATGGAACTATAACAGCACAGGCCTGCATTGACGTTTTAAAGATCATATTGCTTCACACTGTTGAAGAGCAATTTGGGGATGGTGATTGCATCTTTCAACACGGTCGCGCATCTGTTCATAATGCACGGCCTGTGGCGGAGTGGTTACACGACAATAATATCTCTGTAATGGACTGGCCTCCACAGAGTCCTGACCTGAATCCTATAGAACACCTTTGGGATGTTTTGTGACGCCGACTTCTTGTCAGGCCTCACCGACCGACATCGATACCTCTTCTCAGTGCAGGACTCAGTGAATAATGGGCTTCCATTCCCCAAGAAACCTTCCAACTCCTGATTGAACGTACTCCTACGAGAGTGGAAGCTATCATCAAAGCTAAAGGTGGGCCAACACCATATTGAATTCTAGCATTACCGACTGAGGGCGCCACGACCTTTCAAGTCATTTTCAGTCAGGGAGCCAGATACATTTGATAACATAGTGTATGTTTATTCGACATTACTCTCTTGAAATTTCAACAGCTAATCTCTCTGTGATACACAACGGCTCTCGTGTAGCGTCTGCTACAGGAATTTAGATGATGTCCGCAACGCTCTGGTGATCACTAAACGATTCAGTGACGAAACATTCCGCTGTTCATTGGATCTTCTTTACTTCTTCTATTAATCCAACGTGGTAGGTATCCTGCATTGATTACAATACTTAAGAAAAAGGGCGAACGTTTGTTACATAAGCCACTTTTGCGTAAAGGGATTACATTTCCTCAAGATACTTCTGTCTGTGGAAACATTCTTTGTGAAATTGCACTGCCTAAGAAAACAAAGTGAAGCAGTCAGTAGTGGAAGAGGAAACGAAATGAAACTTTACGGGTTCATAATGTATGTGATGTTATTTCCACGATTACAAAATCGTTCAGATTTTCAGGGTACTTGCAGTACGAGCTCGCTCATTAGCAACACGTAGAACCCCCTCTGGCCTAGGTGTATGTAATGATTCGTTTAGGAAGGTGTCATAAAGGCGTTATATCCATTTCTGGGACAAGCTGTCTCAGAACTGTGAACACTGGCACTGGAACAAAGTTGAGAATGATTTGGTTTCACAAATATTCTGTCTGGGACAGATCTGAGGAGCTTGCTGGACACGGGAGTACATCAACGTAACGTGCACAGTTCAAAGAGACACGTGTCGAGAGTTCTACACCTACATCTACATCCATACTCCGCAAGCCACCTGAAGGTGTGTGGCGGAGGGTACCTTGAGTACCTCTATCGGTTCTCCCTTCTATTCCAATCTCGTATTGTTAGTGAAAAGAAAGATTGTCGCTGTGCCTCTGTGTGGGCTCTAATCTCTCTGATTTTATCCTCGTGGTCTCTTCGCGAGATATACTTAGGAGGGAGCAACATATTGCTTGTCTCCTCGGTGAAGGTATGTTCTCGAAAATTCAACAAAAGCCCGTACCGAGCTAAAGAGCGTCTCTCCTGCAGAGTCTTTCACTGGAGTTTATCTATCATCTTCGTAACGCTTTCGCGATTACTAAATGATCCTGTAACGAAGCGAGTTCCTCTTCGTTGGATCTTCTCTATCTCTTCTATCAACCCTATCTGGTACGGATCCCACACTGGTGAGCAATATTCAAGCAGTGGGAGAAGAAGCTTACTGTAACTTACTTCCATTGTTTTCGGATTGCATCTCCTTAGGACTCTTCCAATGAATCTCAGTCTGGCATCTGCTTTACCGACGATCAACTTTATATGATCATTCCATTTGAAATCACTCCTAATGCGTACTCCCACATAATTTATGGAATTAACTGCTTCCAGTTGCTGACCTGCTATATTGTAGCTAAATGATAAAGGATCTTTCTTTCTATGTATTCGCAGCACATTACACTTGTCTACATTGAGACTCAATTGTCATTCCCTGCATCATGCGTCAATTCGCTGTAGATCCTCCTGCATTTCAGTACAATTTTCCATTGTTACAACCTCTCGATGTACCACAGCATCATCCGCAAAAAGCCTCAGTGAACTTTCGATGTTTTCCACAAGGTCATTTATGTATACTGTGAATAGCAACGGTCCTACGACACTCCCCTGCGGCACATCTGAAATCACTCTTACTTCAGAAGACTTCTCTCCATTGAGAATGGCATGCTGCGTTCTGTTATCTAGGAACTCTTCAATCCAATCACAGAATTGGTCTGATAGTCCATATGCTCTTACTTTGTTCATTAAACGACTGTGGGGAACTGTATCGAACGCCTTGCGGAAGTAAAGAAACACGACATCTACTTGGGAACCCGTGTCCGATCGTCTTTTTCTAAACCCATGCTGATTCCTACAGAATAGATTTCTAGTCTCCAGAAAAGTCATTATATTCGAACATAAGACGTGTTCCAAAATTCTACAACTGATCGACGTTAGAGTATACTGGTAGGTCTATAGTTCTGCACATCTGTTCGACGTCCCTTCTTGAAAAAGGGGATGACGTGCCCTTTTCCAGTCGTTTGGAATGCTGCGCTCTTCTAGAGACCTACGGTACACTGCTGCAAGAAGGAGGGCAAGTTCCTTCCGCTTACTCTGTCTAAAATCGAACTGGTATCCTATCAGGTCCAGCGGCCTTTCCTCTTTTGAGCGATTTTAATTGTTTTTCCATCCCTCTGTCATCTATTTCGATATCTACCATTTTGTCATCTGTGCGACAATCTAGAGAAGCAACTACAGTGCAGTCTTCCTCTGTGAAACAGCTTTGGAAAAAGACATTTAGTATTTAAGCCTTTAGTCTCTCATCCTCTGTTTCAGTATAATTTTGGTCACAGAGTGTCTGGACATTTTGTTTTGATCCACATACCGCTTTGACATAAGACCTAAATTTCTTAGGCTTTTCTGCCAAGTCAGTACATAGAACTTTACTTTCGAATTCATTGAACGCTTTTCGCATAGCCCTCCTCATACTAAATTTCGCTTCGCGTAATTTTTGTTTGTCTGCAAGGCTTTTGCTATGTTTATGTTTGCTGTGAAGTTCCCTTTGCTTCTGCATCAGTCATATAACTCGGTTGTTGTTCCACGGTGGCTATTTTCCATCTCTTACGATCTTGCATAACGCATACTCATCTAATGCATATTGCACGATGGTTTTGAACTTATCCACAGATCCTCAACACTATCCGTACTTGAGACAAAACTTTTGTGTTGAGCCATCAAGTACTCTGAAATCTCCTTTTTGTCACCTCTGCTAAACAGAAAAATCTTCCTACCTTTTTAAATATTTCTATTTACGGCTGTAATCATGGATGCAGTAACCGCTTTATGATCGCTGATTCCCTGTTCTGCGTTAACTGTTTCAAATAGTTCGGGTCTGTTTGTCACCAGAAGGTCTAATACGTTATCGCCACGAGTCGGTTCTCTCCTTAACGGCTCAAGGTAGTTTCCAGATGACGCACTTAAAAAAAATTTCACTGGAATCTTTGTCCCTGCCACCCGTTATAAAAGTTTCAGCCTCCCAGTCTACATCCGGCAAATTAAAATCTCCACCCTGATCTATAACATGGTCGGGAAATCTACTCGAAATATTTCCAAATTTTCCTTCAGGTGCTCTGCCACAATAGCTGCTGAGCCAGGGGGCCTATATAGACAACCAATCACCATGTTTGAGCCTGCTTTAACCGTGACCTTCACCCAAATATTTCACATTTCGGATCTCCGTCAATTTCCTTCGATACTATTGCACTTTTTATCGCTATAAACACGCCTCCCCCTTCACTGTCCAGCCTGTCTCTGCGGTATACATTACAATCTGAGTTTAGAATTTAATTACTGTTTACATCTGGTTTCAACCATCTTTCTGTCCCTAGTACTACGTGGGCACTGTGACCGTTTATTAATGAGAGCAGTTCTGTGACCTTTCTATAGACGCCCCTGCAGTTTACTATTACCACATTAATACTGTTATTCCCTGTTGCGTTTTGCCTACTACTACCTTGTCGCGTCTCAGGAGGCGTCTTGTCTGGCCTAGGGAGGGAATTCTCTAACCTAAAAAACCCACATGTGCACTCCACACGTACTCCGCTACTCTTGTAGCCGCTTCCTGCGTATAGTGCACACCTGACCTATTCAGGGCGACCCTACATTTCTCCACCGGATAGCGGAGGTCGAGAAATTTGCACCCCAGATCTCCGCAGAATCGTCTGAGCCTCTGGTTTAAGCCTTCCACTCGGCTCCAAACCAGAGGACCGCGATCGGTTCTGGGAACGATACTACAAATAGTTAGCTCAGATTCCACCCCGCGAGTGAGGCTTTCCGCCTTCACCAACTCCGCCAACAGCCTGTATGAACTGAGGATGACCTCTGAACCCAGACGGCATGAGCAACAATTTGCAGTCGGGTGCACCCAGTGCTCTCTATCGCCGTCGGCAGGGCCTCCTCCACATCTCGGATGAGACCCCCCGGCAAGCAGACAAACACTGGCCTTCTTCCCCGACCTTTCCGCTATTTCCCTAAGGGGCTCCATCACCCGCATAACGACTCGATCGCAATCAAAATTTTCTTTATTTCTTACACCACTTTGGCTACTGCCGTCATCAATAGCAAACATTGCTTTAGCAGGGAAATCCGCAACTAAGTATTATGGTAGACGTTGAAGATCGTTTCAGTTGTAAGGCCCTTTTGTTTTTTAGTTCTTAAAACGCGACCAGTTTCGGGTTCTTCATGCCCATCATCAGATGTGATATTGAAAACAATGCTTTTTAGCATACGAATGAGCTTGCCGCTCATGGAAACGGAAAGAAATTTCATGTTGTTTTACGGTTTATACATAAACTTCATGTTGCCGGCTTCCAGTTAGTTTTACTACAATTGTGTATGCTCCTGTTCAATATGTTCCTTGATCACTCGTAATGTACTCCCAACACCTTTCGTGTAACTTTCTTGTAATGTCTTTTTTTTCCTTTAGAATATATATCACTAATTCAAATTGTGAACGGCCGGGATAGTTGTTTCTGCATTTTTCTCCCGGCAACACATGGCAGTACTTTCGCCACTGGTTTACCGTTTTCTTGCCCCTTCGTGTATGCTATTCCGTGCTCTTCTCTCTGGTGGTACACAGCACTCGCAAAACGTAAGCCTCCTGCTTTTCATTGTATATTTCTGTAACCATGCAGTCGTCGGTAGTCTGTTTTCTAAAATGTTGTACGGAATTTCTTGTTTGCTTTTTTATATGTACTCCCGCCTGTAAAAATTATTACTAACTTCGGTCTCTTATTTATTTTCGGTATCACACCTGATGATGGGCATGTCAGAGCCCGAAACCGGTCGCGCTTTAAATACTGAGAAATAAAAAGGAAGCATACAACTGAAATTTTATCTTCAACCTCTAAGGTACCGAAGAACACAGAACGTGAAGGGCAAAGTTCAATATCAGTACGCAAACATATGTATTTTCCTGTTGGAAGTGTCACCACAATACTGTCGCAATAGAGGTAACACATGAGGAAGCAGGCTGTCTGTGACCTACTGTCTTGCCAGCCGCGGTGGCCGAGCGGTTCTATGCGCTTCAGTGCGGAACCGCGCGACTGCTACGGTCGCAGGTTCGAATCCTGCCTCGGGCATGGATGTGTGTGATATCCTTAGGTTAGTTAGGTTTAAGTAGTTCTAAGTTCTAGGGGACTGATGACCGCAGATGTTAAGTCCCATAGTGCTCAGAGCCATTTGAACCATATGAACCTACTTTCGACGACTATCAGCTTTCGACCACTATCAGTCGTGACCTGAAATCACACATGATATTTCCCACACCGTGAGGCAAAGAACAACGTCGCGGGGCGCCGGCATATTCGCCGACGATGTCATCTGGGGTAGTGCAGGAATGAGATTCATCAGTGAACGCAATATGATGCAATTTGTCAATGGTCCATGACTACCGGTAACGACATCACTCCAAACGCAGCCGTTTTGCGTTAACTACTGCCTTCGCCTGTCACCGTAATTCCCTAAGATGGCTGCTGCTAGTCACCGACCAATGACGCGGGATGACACAATGGTTCAAATAGATCTGAGCACTATGGGACTCTACTGTTAAGGTCATCAAATGGTTCAAGTGGCTCTGAGCACTATGGGACTTAACTACTGTGGTCATCAGTCCCCTAGAACTTAGAACTACTTAAACCTAACCAACCTAAGGACAGCACACACATCCATGCCCGAGGCAGGATTCGAACCTGCGATCGTAGTGGTCCCACGGTTCCAGACTGTAGCACCTCGAACCGCTCGGCCATCTCAGCCGGCTGATGACACTAACTTTTGCAAGAAGTCCATTAACCTGTCCTCAGACGGCAGGCACATATGTGAACAATATGCTTGGTGCGAAACACGGCGGGCCTCCGTCGTGGTGATCAGATGTGGTCGACTGGAACGTCGTCGAAGTATTTGACTGCTCTCACGACCCCGTGCTGTGTAAAATCGGACCACTGCCACAACCGAATGTTCCAAAAATCTGGATTTTGCACGGTAAGACAAGCATACCACACGGAGACCCACGATGAGGCCTTTTTCATCTGCTGCTAACGTTGCACACGACGCCACAGTTTCCTTTACAGGAAAACAAAAACAAAACAAAAAAAAAATGATTGTGTGGCACAGATAGCCGGGAGGTCCCATCCGGGGCAGTTCAGCCGCCGGTTTGCAAGTCTTATTTCTGGTGAAGCCGCATTGGGCGACTTGAGGTACGTGTTGATGAGGTAATGGTGAGGACGACATAACACTCAGTCCACGGACGGAGAAAATTTCCAACGCGGCCGGGAATCGAACCCGAGCCCAGTGCATTGCAGGAATACACGTTACCGCTGAGCTAAAAAGGTGGTATCTGTAACTGTAATCACTCATGTAACACTTTTTACCTCTATTACACAAGTTATGGGGCCTGGTAATGTAGCTAAACGCAAACAACACTAATACAAAATGAGATTTTCACTCTGCAACGGAGTGTGCGCTGATATGAAACTTCCTGGCAGATTAAAACTGTGTGCCCGACCGAGACTCGAACTGGGGAAGGTAAGAGACGAGATACTGGCAGAAGTAAAGCTGTGAGTACCGGGCGTGAGTCGTGCTTCGGTAGCTCAGTTGGTAGAGCACTTGCCCGCGAAATGCAAAGGTCCCGAGTTCGAGTCTCGGTCGGGCACACAGTTTTAATCTGCCAAGAAGTTTCAACACTAATACACATGTCGGCGGCCGCTCTACTTACTACAGAGGACTGCAACTCTAATCATTAACAAAGCAGTGTGTGTGTGTGTGTGTTCCATTGACTTCCGATGAGGTCGTCTGCGCGCTTCACATTTTTGTGTCAGGCGCGTACATCGTTCAGGTTTCATCCATCTTTTGTCACGAATGTGAAAAGAAGTTTAATTATTAAAAGATACCTTCTTTGTAAAGTAGAACTTGAATGCACGACATTATCACGTGCAGATTACTTTGTTTCACTACAGTATGAAAATTTGTAGCCCTACCTTTCCAGACCACATGATCTTACAACGGTTTACATCGTTTTATCCTATCAGACCTGAAGACGCTTTAAAAACAGAAGAAAAATCTCGGAGAATGCTGCTTGACTATAATCCGTTGATCATCAGAACACACCTGATGTAAACATTGCATTATGTATTCTTCCGCGTTTGCTGGAACTTCATTGGATTTCCATTTCACGTGGGACTGCAGCCAACCTGTCACGAGTACTGTCAAGTATGATAATAAGGGTGCGTTATGTGCTGTGCGGTACGTACGCATCGACCCTGTACTTAAACATTGAAGCCACTGAAGGATTACTTACAGTCAGTCGTCTGGTAATCTCTTAGCACCTTCCTCATCCGAATCCGGGAAATTCATTTCAGTTGATAACGATCCTATCAACAACAGAATCCACGAAGTCAACCAGGCGCAGCATTTTCTTTACTTCTTTTATGACGATCCGTTCTATATGCCGCCAGCGTTCGGCAGTGACGTGTGAAAAAGCTGCGTGCGTTAGTTTGAGTACGTTTGGCAGCTTAATAGTCTTGTTACTTGTCGGGCCAAATCCCGCAGCTAGGCTCCAGATCAGTTCTGTTGGATTCATATTGTAAAGGTACAGTAGCAAATGTAAAAATGTAGCATCTTCAATACGTGCTTGATGCTGTGAAAATGTTTCTCATGTTTTTACGATACTTATATAACTTTGTGGTATAAAATGATGGACATAGTCCAAATAAAGGGGATTTGGTTTTTTATTATTTGCATTAAAAATGTAATTGTTATGTTTTCTTAATTTAAACAACTTTCATGAACAGTCTTTCATGAAACATCGATAATTTAGAATTAGTATTTGAAAAGCAAACAGGATTTTCGCGTCAAATGCAATTAGAAACAAGAAGAAGTGCATTATTCATAAAAATGACAGTGAGTTTTATAATTACGAGATGTATGTATTTCAAATTGAACGAGAAAAAAAATTATATGGGGAAGATATGAACCAACGTGACCAAAATGGTACTGAAACAGAGTATGACAGGCTAAAGGCCGAAATACTAAACGTCTTTTTCCAAAGCTGTTTCACAGAGAAAGACTGCACTGTAGTTCCTTATTTAGATTGTCGCACAGATGACAAATTGGCAGATGTCGAAACAGACGACAGAGGGATGGAGCAACAATTAAAATTGCTGAAAAGAGGAAAGGATGGGATACCAGTTCCATTTTATACAGAGTACGCGAAGGAACTTGCCCCCCTTCTTGCAGCAGTATACCGTAGGACTCTAGAAGAGCGTAGCGTTCCAAAGATTAGAAAAGGGCACAGATCATCCCCGTTTTCAAGAAGAGACGTCGAACAGATGTGCAGAACAATAGACCTATACATCTAACGTAGATTAGTTGTAGAATTTTGGAACACGTATTATGTTCGCTTATAATGACTTTTCTGGAGACTAGAAATCTACTCTGTAGGAATCAGCATGGCTTTCGAAAAAGACGATCGTGTGAAACCCAGTTCGCGCTTTTCGTCCACGAGACTCAGAGGGCCATAGACACGGGTTCCCAGGTAGATGTCGTGTTTCTTCACTTCTTCAAGGCGTTGGATACAGTTCCCCACATTCGTTTAATGAACAAAATAAGAGCATATGGACTATCAGACCAATTGTGTGATTGGATTGAAGAGTTCCTACATAACAGAACGCAACATGTCATTCTCAATGGAGGGAAGTCTTCTGAAGTAAGAGTGATTTCAGGTGTGCCGCAGGGGAGTGTCGTAGGACCGTTGCTATTCACAATATACAAAAATGACCTTGTGGAAAACATCGAAAGTTCACTGAGGCTTTTTGCGGATGATGCTGTGGTATATGGAGAGGTTGTAACAATGGAAAATTGTACTGAAATGCCGGAGGATCTGCAGCGAATTGACACATGGTGCAGGGAATGGCAATTGAATCTCAATGTAGACAAGTGTAATGTGCTGCGAATACATAGAAAGATAGATCCCTTATCATTTAGCTACAATATAGCAGGTCAACAACTGGAAGCAGTTAATTCCATAAATTATCTGGGAGTAGGCATTAGGAGTGACCTAAAATGAAATGACCATATAAAACTGAGAGGAGGCCATGAGGATAAAATCAGAGAATAGAGTCCACACAGAGGCATAGCGAATATCTTTCTTTCCACGAACAATACGAGACTGGAATAGAAGGGAGAACCGATAGAGGTACTCAAGGTATCCGCACACCGTCAGGTGGCTGGCGGAGTATGGATGTATATGTAGATGTAGAACGTACTGACAACCAGAGGCGGTTTATATTCCATTATGCTACCGACTGCGCCACACGTTCCATTTTCTGTCGTTTGTCAACTACATTACATACAACTATGGGAAAACTTAAAAGCCGGTTATCTCCGTACACTTATGAAAAACATTAAGAACAGCCTATTTCTTTCCACTTCTTAATCATGTTCGACGCGCGTGTTTCACTACGAAACAGAAAGCAGCCTCAGCCATTTTCATACTGCGCATTAACAGCGCGACAATCAGAGCACAACGCATCGGAGGCTGTGAGTGTACACGATCTTCGAAATAAAAACTACGTAGCTAAAGCGTGATTAAGGAAAACGTTGATGGCTGTTAATACATTTGAATACCTTAAACATTCATTTAACATATCTTAGTAATAAGATATCTAATACATAATTAGGGCCCACTTCCAAGAGCGTAACAACACCAGTGTACGTGTGCTACAGCTTCTGACCAACCACAGCGTTTAGTCTTATGATGAACGGATTATAGTTCCTGTATTTTAAGTACAATTCCTAAGGAAAAAATCAGAGAAACAAGGCAGCTAAGCACGAGACATGCTCTGATTTGTAACTTATTAGCAAAAGAGAAAAGGGAGGGCACGAAAAGCGAACATGGTGTCACAACGCTGTGATTCTGAGAACGAAGTGAAAGACAGTGAGCGCCCATCCCACAGCCTTTTAGTGTTGCTATTAAGTTGATTTGTAAGGAGCAGCCTATTCCTATTATATCTAACTATTTACTTTATTATTTTTCTCCTGTTTTTAATTTAATGATTTCTTTGGGTGTTTGAGTAATTTTCCATTACTTAACTTATATGTGTTCTTTCTCTTAGGGGTTTTTGTTTTTTTTTCATGCTGTGCTAGATTAGATGTTTATACTGTTATAACTGCTGGTTGATCTTCTAATTCAAATTATTCTTTATTAGGTTCCCTCCGTTTGTTGCTCAAACAATTTCAAATGAAGTTAGTTTAGCTTTGATTTTATTGTCTTTAATTATATTAATTGATAATTTTAACATGTTTGATTTTATAAATTATCAGCTTTATTGCTGATTTATTATTATTTCTTTCCCCTTAGCTTTAGCTTGTTTTGCTTCTTGTTTAGCTGAGACTAATCGTACATTAGAAGGCCGTCCAGTTTTGAACCTTCCTGCTCCTGCACCTCCGGACACATCACAGCCTGTGACCCTACGCTAGATGGCGATAACAATGCTCCTCCAGAGTGGGACATGTCACACTTCAGTGCCGATACGACTGTCTTCCATCTTAATATGCAGCGTAATTTTTGCCAATGTGGCCCTCTCTGCAGCCATGCGTGAGCAAACGTCATTCCCTCCTCTCTCTGTGCAGAGGCGCTTTCTAGCCTGTCGCGCACTACATTAAGGTAATATTTTTATGTTGGTGAGTAACACCAGAGACATCTGCAGGGAGGTAGCGAGGGGATGGAAAGGACTCTTTACACGGCTTCCTGCCTCAACCTCCCCAGTCGTTCACACAGGCCAGTGTGTGCTAGGTATTCCTAGGTGAGGAACTCTACAAAACGTAGAGTGTGCCGGAGAGCGGCCTCAGACGGTTAGAAATACTGATGATTCAGGAGCCGCGGTCTGCACTGTGCCTCCCGCCTCCGGCGCCCCAGCCGCGTCAGCACCAGCAGCAGGCAGCCGGCCGGCCTCGGCTGAACGCTTCTTGTTTGAGTTGGCCCTCATTCGGTATCCAAGACAAACAAGAGTCGCTAACGACTGGCGCGGCGCAAATTAACGGCGGAATGCTGCCGCTGGGGAAAGACCGGCCGCCGCCGCCCAGGGCCCTCCTCCCGAGCGCCAGCAGCTCTGCAGCTGCCGACGTCACTCCAGTGACGTCATGAGAGTTTTTACCGAGCAACGTGTCCCTCTACTATACACGCACGATATATGGAGAAACGGTTTCGCCAAAGAATTAGGGGCCAATGGAATCTGAAAATAATGCCTTACTATACAGTACTGAAACAAGAATGCCTCTGCATGTGGTGCCAAATACTATTGCTGACACAGTCGTCGCGAAAGAATACAGCAGCGGTACTGATATTTAATATTTTTATATCGTGAAACTTCTTTATTTAAATCAGCGTGTCTGTACTTAAATTGCAGAATGACTGAGAAGATGAAACTTCTACGTTATCCGATTCTGAAACTGCACGTACTGAGCCTATTTTCTCTTCACTTTTTCTCATCATGTCAACACTGACCCACAATATTTTAGCCTCAACGTAATCTGACTGCTATTCGGTCGAGTAGCTCCTCAGTTGGCATCACGAGGCTGAGTGCACCCCGAAAAATGGCAACAGTGCATGGTGGCCTGGATGGTCACCCATCCAAGTGCCGGCCACGCCCGACAGCGCTTAACTTCGGTGATCTGACGGGAACCGGTGTATCCACTGCGGTAAGGCCATTGCCACAATTCAAAAGAATGATCCTGACTAAAAAGAAATCTTAGCAATAACCTATACATTTCATTAAGCACTTACCTCACAAAAATCTTCATTACGCGAACTACTGCAATACAGCGAGCGTAAAAACTGCCAGCTAAATAAAAGATTCGAACTACTAAAGTCACTAACTACTAATAAGCATGTCGTCAGCAAAGGAAATATTTTGTTGCAAACCAAATAATGTATTTTTTACCTTAATAATGCGATATCCAGTTCAAACTGGAATAGTCATTGACATCCAGTACAAAGATACATAATCATGAATAATTTTCTATCTCCAAGTCGGATACTTCCAGATCGTTAGCCTACGCTATCACTTCAGACCTCTACCCTCCACCAATGCTAACTTCTCACATTTAACATCCATCAGTGCTGGCTCTTCACCTCCAACTGGCCAACAGTACTTCCATCACAGCTGGCGACTAACTTCCTACAAGTTCGACCAATCACAGAGACACTTTCTACTAGATCATTTATATCTATTGTAAACAGTAACGGTCCTATCACACTTGCGAGGAGTACGCCGGAAATTACCTTTACATCTGTCGATTTACTTTCGGTAAGACCGATGTTTTGAGTTCTATCTGCAAGGAAGTATTAAATCCAGTCGCAAATCTGCTCCGATACTCGATAAGGTCTAATGTTTTCACCAAACAGCAGTGCGGGACGGTGTTAAATGCCTTCCTGAAGTCTTGGGACAAGGCATCAACCTGAGTGCTGTTGTTTACGTCGCTGTGGATCTCATGGAGGAACTGAGTGAGGTGAGTTTCGCAGGACCTCTGTTTGTGGAATCCATGTTGACTTTATAAAGGAGATTTTCATTCTCCAAAAATATCGTAATTCTTGAGCATACAGCATGTTCCACAATTCTACTACAGATTGACATGAACTATATAGGTCTGTAATAGCGCGGATCTGTCCTAGGGCCCTTCGTAAAACGGGAATGACCTGCGTTTTCTTTCAATCGCTAGGTTCTCTTCGTTGCTCAAGCGACCTACGATAAATGACTTCTAGAAGGGGAGCAGGTTCTTTCGCAGAATCTTTGTAGAAACGCATAGGTATCTCATCTGGTACTGACGCCTTTCAACTACTAAACGATTGTAGTTGTTGTTCTACCCCGCGTTCGGTTACCTCAGTATCTCCATTTCGACGTTCGTATGATGATTGGGAGGAGGGACCGTGCTACGATCTTCAGCGGAACAATTTCGGAAGACTGAGTTCAGTATTTCGGCCTTCTATTATTTTCTGTTTCGCTGCTGGTACCGTCACTGAGTGAATGAATGGATGATTTTGACAGACTTACTGATTTTACATACGACCAAAACCTTTTAGGGTCTTTACTCATATCGGTTGAGAAAGTTCTACGTTCAAAGTCATTCAACACTTCTCCCATTGCTCTCCTCACGCCCATTTTCGTTTCCTTCTGTTTTTGTTTGTCTGCTAGGTTTTTACTTCTGTTGAATCTGAGGTGAAGTTCTCTTTGTTTATGTACTAGTTTTCTAATACGACTATTATACCATGGTGGGTCTTTCCCGTCCCTTAAGAACTTACTCGGAACATACTTGTCTAGAGCATATTACTTCAAGCTTTTCATTTTTTTTCCATTAGGTCTTCACATCTTCGTCTCCTTCAACAAGTATTTGATGCTTATTGCTCAAACACTCTAAAATTTGTGTCCTGTCATTCTTGCTAAGCAAAAATATCTTCCAACCTTTCTTAACATTTTTTGTAACACCCTTTGTCATATATGCTGTCGTAGCCTTATGGTCACTGATTCGGTGAGTTCAGGTCTCTTTGTTGCCAGTATGTGTAGGACGTTACCCTCATGAGTTGGTTCCCTGACTATCTGCTCAAAGTAATTTTCGGACAAGATATTCGGAAATGTCAAACGAATCCTTGTCTCTGGCATCAGTTTTGACAACATGACACTCCCAATCTATACCTGCAAGTTGAAGTCACCCCCTATTACAACGGCGTGATGAGGAAAATTACTAGCGATATTCTACAAGTTCTGTCTGAAGCGCTCTACCACTAGAGCTCCTGATCCAGGCGGTCTATAAATGCATCCGATTACCAATTTTGACTTACTTCGCACAGATTCATTCACAATCGGAATCCGTGATAACATCGAGATCATTGTTGGCAGGCAGTTAGGTGGCACCAAACAAACCTGTAAAAGTAATTACTGGCATAGCTGACGGTGTGCAACAGACCCGTCCAGTTTAGAGTGGGTCGGTCAGGTCCTTTAGGGAGCAGATGTTTTTACGATGATGAGTAATACCTACTTCGCCAAATAACAACTATTTTTAGATTTGTGGTGAATATAATGAGCCGCAGTCGTTGTCTCAGCACTCGAAGATAGCGGAGTGTCAGTAGCAACTATAACTGACGTTGTTTTGCTGAAATTTGTATACCACATAAAAATTGACGGGGAAAGTGTGTTATCTAACTCTAATAACGAGTTTCAAGTGGAACTAAGAAGCATACTTCTCATGAAACTGTATGGAAAGTCCAATATGTATGTGAATGCACATGGCTGAACGTATAAAATCTTTTCGGTTTTCAAGCCGCGTCAATTCGAATAAAATTCTCGAGTTCTCGAAGGCTAGCTCCCCCATCGTCATTGAGAGTAAAACTACTGACTGCCGCGGATGGTTCTTTTTTCTTTTTTTTTCATTGTTACTGCATACGTCTGCCCAACGAGGGCAGGATTGGGCTCGCAGCTGTACAATTCACCGCTCTTCAGCCAAGAGACTACATAAAATGTCACAGGAGAACGGTGCATACATAAAAGACAGGGATAAAAGATGAAGTTTACACATGAGAAGGGAGACATAATCGGAGTTAAAATATACAAAAAAGGGATAGTTTTACGAGGCACGATTACATAAAATCCTCACAATTAAAATGACACTCGACGAGGACTTAATACTTAAACACTGGCTGCACGAAGAGCACAATTAAAAACGGCGTTCATAGTGTGGGACGACGACACCGAGCACACACTACTCTTATGTAACATACACGGCGAGCATCAAAACACGACAAAGTAATTAGATTAAAACTGAAAGGGCCTGCCCAGGGAGGAGGGGTCACAGAAGAGGGAGAGATGAGAGAGAGAAGTGAGTGTCTTTGGATGACTGAGGCTGGCACTATTTTCCGCTTATATACCTACATTTAAGGCCGCTGGCCCCAACCAGAGAGGGCCGAAACCACGCGTCCTCGGAAGGTGAGCTGGGCAGCTCATAGCAACTCCGGCCCACTACAGGATCGTGTGACGTCAAATGGCACGAGAAGCCGGCGCCAAGGTTGAAGCTGCCGCTCCTGCCTCCCTATAAGCGTTAAGCATCCGTCGTTGCTTTCTTTCGACATCAAAAGCCCAACCCAACGCCCTACTCATCGTGTACCCCAGGTCTCCGTTGTTTCAATAAATGTCTGTGAGTTTACATCAGGGTGTTCACAATGACCTAGGTTTGGTGTTAATAAGCCTGCAAGCTGTTTTGCCAGTCTGCATGTAGGCGAGCTGATTCCATAACAATGACCCTAAGAGGAATGTGGTATAGTCAATGCCCACACCGTGGCGCCTGCAGCTGCTTGGCCGCGGTCTTTACGTCATACAGCCAACGGCCGGCACGCCCCGCTTATGCGCAGCTCTGCACAGCTGTACAGCGCTGGCGCGGGCCTCACACCCTGAGTGCCTCCGCACTGTTATGGCAACCTCGGCCGGCGTCCTCCCGAGAGATAGTTACG
This sequence comes from Schistocerca nitens, assembly GCF_023898315.1. Taxonomy (NCBI): domain Eukaryota; kingdom Metazoa; phylum Arthropoda; class Insecta; order Orthoptera; family Acrididae; genus Schistocerca; species Schistocerca nitens. The sequence goes on along the minus strand of NC_064618.1, from coordinate 275,745,601 downwards.
TGAGGCCGCGCCGCCAGTTGTAACAGGACACGACAAGCGGACTCGGTAACGGAGGGCATATTCCTCCACCACCGCCCTATATAGCCGCATACGCCACCACACCTGGTAGTCTCGTGTTGGCCTACCTACTTGCTACGTCGACGTCGCACCCAGGAACGACGCTACACTGTGCTACGACTGTTTACCACACCGGACTTGGACTCTGCAGCCCAGTCGCTGCTCTTAATCAAGCACCAAGCTGTGTTAGTATTGTGGAACTGTTGGCAATAAACAGAATTTGGAACTCATAAACAGAATATGGAACTCACGCCAATCGTTATTTGTTGTTTCTCCAACTACGGATACAAGGAACATGTCCCTAATGTATCTTCGGCGTTCCATAAAGCCTGGGATGTCTGTTGAAACGCTGAAGAAAATGAAAATAGGTCGAAACGATGTAATGATTAGTCTGGACGCAGTGCCACTATTTTCGAGGGTGTCCGTACACGACACGCTGGATCTTTTGTTCCAACAGTTTCCACCTGGAATCGTAAAGTTCTTCCGTCATGTTCTAACGACAAAGAACTTCTTGTACAGCGACAGATACTATGAAATGACAATAGGATCAGCAATGGGTTCACCACCGTCCCCTGTAGTCGCGAATTACTTCAGGGAGTACTTCGGGGAGCAGGCTCTGGGCTCTGCGGTGTTGCTTCCGTCTTGCTTCCTTAGGTAGGTCGATGACACCTTCCTGCTATTGCATCACGGAGAAAAAGCAATGCAGCAGTTTGTGGATCACATGACCGATGTCCATTCCAACATTAAATTTACCATCGATGTGATGACAGACAGGCTTTCGTGCCATACTGTGGGGAAACGAGCAGCAAGTTAGGACATTTGCTGCAGGGATATGGATTGATACCAATGTTCCGGCCCGCTCCCAAGATACGAGATATGTTGCGCCCTGTTAAAGACAACATAGCCCTTCGTACGTGCGAATGCGGCAACATCTATATAGGTCAGACAAATCGCACAGTTGCAGAGCGTTGTAACAAGCACATGAGACATATTAAGCAAAGGGAGCTCGAAAATTGAGTCATAGCTGACCATTGCCGTGGAAACGGACACAAAATACAGTTATAGAACAGGAGAGTCTTGGCCCATGCGTCATCGTACTATGACACTGTTATAAAAGAGGCGGATGAGATTAGAATGAACGACGACAATTTCAACAGAGACTAGGGGCATACAATGAGTATGGCGTGTGGGCGGGCTTTGGATGTTGAAAGGAAGCAACGACGGATGAGGGAGGAGGGAGCGGCAATTTCGAATGTGGCGCCTGCCCCTCACGCCACCTGACGTCACTCCGTCCCGCGGCGGGCCAGAGCTGATACGAGCTGCCCAACTCACCTACCGCGCACGTCGTTTCGGCCCTGTATGACAAATGGTTCAAATGGCTATGAGCACTATGGGACTTAACATCTATGGTCATCAGTCCCCTAGAACTTAGAACTACTTGAACCTAACTAACCTAAGGACATCACACACATACATGCCCGAGGCAGGATTCGAACCTGCGACCGTAGCGGTCACGCGATTCCAGACTGAAGCGCGTACAACCGCACGGCCACACCGGCCGGCCGCCCTGTATGACAGGTGCCAGCGGCCGTGTGTGTGTGTTGGGGCTTATGGGCGCTCAACATCGAGGTCATCAGCGCCCTGACACACATTAAAAGGAACGAATGTGGAGAGACCTAATAAAACTGAAAAACACACTCAAAGAAAGTAGGAAAAGAATGAAAATACTACATAAGAAAGTAAAACCGAAGGAAAGGGAAAACATAGAACAAGAATGCCACACAAAATTGTCATTGGCTGGCCACTTACATAAAATATGGCGAGCTTGTCACACAGTGAGCAAATTAAAATCCTCTCCCTAAAATCTTTGTAAAAACATTTGACATGGCACAGAACTTTAAAACTTTAACCACATTCGTCCGAGTGTTGCCTAAAAGAGATGGCAGGTCCGCTGGCAAGTCAGCCGCGGCCCGCTGGTCAGAAAATAAAACACAATCCAATAAAACGTAGCGCACAGTGACCTGAACGCCACAAGCACCACACACTGGAGCATCCTCCCGCCGGAGCAGGAAGCCATGCGTCATAGGGTTGTGGCCGATTCGAAGCCGCGTGAGGAGAACCTCGTCCCGTCGATGGGGCTGAAAGGAAGTACACCACACACGCGTTTTGGGCTTGACTATACGGAGCTTATTGTCAGTCACTTCCAGCCACTCATCCTCCCACCGACGCATGACTCGTGAGCTGAACAGCAAGGTGAGTGTGTGCAAGGGGATAGCACACTGAGATACTTGTGGATCGAGACACGCCTCCTTGGCTGCGAGATCTGCCCTTTCATTCCCAGCAATGCCGACATGCCCCGGAACCCAACAGAAAGCTACAACCTTCCCCAGTCGCTGTAGTCGGAGGAGGGCATCCTGGATGGTCTGGACTATTTTGTCTGCCGGATACAAACGTTGCAATGAGTGAAGGGCACTGAGTGAATCGGAACAGACAAGAAATTTAGGAGAGGAAGAATGTCTCATCTGTTCCAGTGCCCGCAAGATCGCAGACAATTCTGCATCAAAGACAGTAAAAGTCTGAGGCAGTCGGACTTTGAGGACACGATCCGGAAAAACAACTGAGCAACCAACGGAGTCCCGTTGTTTCGATCCATCCGTAAAAACAGCTACATAGTCGTGGTGCTCAGATAAAATGGCAGAAAATACTGCATTAAAAACGGTGGCAGGAGTGCAATCTCTCTTGTACTGCAATAAATCTAAAACCACTCCGGGCCTCTTCAGCAACCAGGGTGGCAGGCGGTTAAAACCCAGGAGTTCGGGTTGTACAGACTCCACACCGAGGGACTCTAGCACACGTTGCACACGGATCCCAAACGGCATCGTAGCCCGGGGACGGCGGGAAAAAAGGCGGTCCAGAGGTGGATGGGCAACAAGCTGGGAGCTGCAAGAAACTGACATGCCTGGCGCACCAGCAGGAGCTGCCGCCGGATGGTAAGTGGCGGTTCGCCAGCCTCAGCACAGAGGCTGGGTATGGGACTGGTCCGATAAGCACCCGTGGCCAGTCGAATCCCAGCATGGTGAACAGCGTCAAGGATCTGCAAATAAGACGGCCTCGCCGACCCATATAATGTGCACCCATAGGCCAGCCGTGAACGCACAAAAGCGCGATAAAACTGAAGGAGACGCGCCCTGTCTGCTCCCCAAGACCTGTGGCTGAGGCACTTGAGGACGTTCAGTGCCTTCAGAGTTCTGGCTTTCAAGTCACGTAGGTGTGGCAGCCATGACAACCTGGAGTCAAAAATTAGGCCCAGAAACCGCACAGTGTCTCTAAAATGTAGGACAGTATCCCCCATATGCAAGGCAGGCAACGTAAAAAGACGACGAGAACGATTAAAATGAACACAAACACACTTATCGGCAGAAAACCGAAAACCCGTCTTTGCAGCCCACTCCTCTAACCGCCGCACTGTTAGCTGCAACTGACGGCTCACGGTTGCAACACTGGAGGAGGAACAGAAAACAGCAAAGTCGTCCACAAACAAGGAGCACTGTACTGGACTCCTCACTGTAGACGTTATACTGTTGATGGCTATGGCAAAGAGGGTAACGCTTAAAACACTGCCCTGGGGGACACCGTTCTCTTACTCAAAGCGATCAGACAGTGTGTTACCAACGCGGGTCCGAAAACACCTCTGAGACAGGAAAGACCGAATGAAAATGGGGAGGCGGCCACGAAAGCTCCATTGATGCAGTTGTGCAAGAATACAGTGTCTCCAAGTAGTATCATATGCCTTACTAATATCAAAGAAGATACCGATACAGTGATGCTGACGGAGGAAAGCCTGCTGAATAGCCGCCTCCAGGAGGGTCAGGTTGTCGACGGTGTCCCAGTGAACAGAGTCGGTGAGGGTTGGAGAGCAGAAAGATAGGTCAATGGCTGAGAATGACCCTGTAGCACTAGAGAGTCGGAGTACCTGTGTTGAGGATGCACAACACTTGAGATGTTAGGAGGCTCTCCAAAATTCGACCTCGAGCGCAAAGAGGAGCCCCACAGGACATGATGGGCATTGAAGTCTCCCAGGAGGAGAAACGGGCGGGGGAGTTGGTCGACAAGATCTGTGAGAGCGTCTAAGGTCATTGCATCCAGAGGGGGTAAATAAAGGGAGCAAACGGTAAGCCTCCGACGGGAATAAATTTCAACTGCAACTGCTTGCAGGTCAGTATCCAGGGGGAGAACAGAGGAGTGGTGGTCATTATTGACAAACACGGCGACTCCGCCTTTGGCCCTTTCTCCAGTCAGGTCATCTCGGCGATATAACGTATAGCCCCTTAGTACAGGAGCATCAGATGGTTTGAAATGCGTTTCCTGTAAACACAAACACAGAGGGCGTTGCCGTGCTAGGAGGTTCAGTTGCTCCACATGTGCCCTGAATCCATTCATGTTCCACTGTATAATGGGAGCCATCTATCAGAGTGGGAGTACCTTCATTCTCACTTTCTGTCGGGGAGGAGACCCCACAACAGGTGGAGGCTCAGTTTTGGGGCGAGATGATTGCCCCAGTCTGACATCAACCTCCATCGCCTCAGAAGAGGAGAGAGACGTCAGAGAGAATGACTTCCACATCAGCAGACTGCGTAACTTCAGTCTCCTTTAGTGGGCGAGTCTTTGTCTTTGGCTTCGATTTTCTGGCCTGAGATGGCATTGGAGCCAAAACCTCAGAAGCAGTAGGGGGTGTAGCAGCGCTGGGCAGTGCACTAGACTGGACTCGGGAAGGGGCAGGAAGTTCCATGATGTCAGCTACCACAGCCTGGTCAGAAGGCCGGGGGGAGCAGCAGGCTTCACAGGAACGGCAGCAGCACACGTACATTGACAAACGCAGGTGCTAGTGCTGACAGTAGCAACCTCCGTTTGTGTAGCGGCATCGGTTTTCAAGACTGGCTGTTTGAGAACAGAAGAAAAGGAAGCAGCGAACGTGGACGGCTGCATGGACTTGTAAATTTTCTTCGCCTCACCATACGGGATGCGTTTTGTAGTCTTAAGTTCCTGGATCTTCCGTTCCTCAAGGAAAACTCTGCATTCGCTACTCCACACAGGGTGATCTCCAGAGCAGTTGACACACTTGGGAGGAGAGGAGCAACCAACTCCCTCATGGGCGTCTTTACCACAGTTCCCGCAAGTGGCTTCCCCTCTACAGCCGAGAGTAGTGTGTCCAAAGTGTTGGCATTTAAAACACCGCATAGGGTTGGGGTAATAAGGCCGTACACTGAGACGTAGGAAACCTGCCTTCACATGCTGTGGCAATTTGGTGCTGTTAAATGTAAGGATAAACGAGTCAGTCTTTATGAGAGTACCATCCACCCGTTTCATAACGTGCTGCACGTCGACAATTCCTTCCCGGGACCATTCAGCCTTCAGTTCGTCTTGGAGAATGTCAACGAGATCTCTGCAAGTCACAACACCCTTGCTATAGTTCAAGGTGTTGTGAAATTCAGTCTCTATCGCAAACTCCCCAAGAAATTGTGCCTTCTGAAGGTTCTGGACTTGCTGGAAGCTAGATGTTTCAACCAACAAGGTTCCATTTCACAAGCGCTTGACAGATTTTAAGGGGCCAGCAATGCCTTCTAAGCCTTTCTGTATATAAAATGGTGAGACCTTATCAAAACTCCCCTCCTTTCTTTTAATTAGGAGAAACACATTCTGCGAAGCAGTTTGCATTCTGTTACTGGTAACTGAATCAGGAGGACTGGCTACACGAGCCCTCTTGTTGGATTGGGTGTTAGAACCCACCAGCAGTCCACCCGTTCCGCTGGCAGGAGAAGAATAAAAGTTCGAGGCCAGCGGCCGTAATCTCAGATGTATGGGCGAGAAATTTTTACAGCCCCGGCTGCGTCATCTACCACCACCTCAAGGATTCCCCCCCCCCCCTCCCCCAATCTCTTTCCTGGCTGTCCTTGCTACCTTTTATAACGTCATCCTCTCCACTGGCTTTTACCTCAACCTGTGGAAGACTTCCCGCGTCCTGTTATTCTTTAAATCCAACAGACCCCTCTCTGACACCTCCTCCTATCGTCCTATCTACATCACCTCCGTGTTCAGAAAGGTCTGTGAGTCCATCCTCTACGGATGTGTTCATCACCACCTCAACCAGCACCACCTTCTTCCCTTTGCCCAGTGTGGCTTCCGGCGTCCCTTCTCGACCGACGACCAGCTCCTTAACCTTACTAATCCTCTTAGCCTCCAACTTAACTCCCGTCGTTCTGCTATCTTTGTTTCCTTCCTATCACTGTGTATGGCATCCCAGGCTCTCTTTAAACTTCAAAACTACATCCTTCCTCTCAATTTCCTGCATCTTGTTGCTTCCTTCCATTGCCCTTCCCATATCACTATCCACAATACGAAATCCCATATGTTCTATCCCACTGTGGTCGTGCCCAAGAGCTCAGTCCTTTCCCTCTCCTCTATCTCCTTAGACTCCCTATCTCCTTACAATCCAAGACAAAGCTTCCTGAAACTCCTGTCCTACATCCTCCCACCATCCTTCACACCTATAACTCCTTGATATGTCCCATCCTTTGTTATTCCAGCGTTGCATGGATTTCTGCCCCACTCAGATTCTATACCGTCCTGTAAATCCTCGAACGCCATGCACTCTTTCTCGCATTCCGTATCCACCTCCCGTACCCCACACGTGTCATATCTGACTTCATCCCCTTCCCACATCATCTCCTTTTCCTCAAACGCATCTGAACACTGTATGTCGTCTGCAGACTCAATCCCTCTCACCCCTCATACCCACTGGCCATTGCTGCGCCTTTACCATTGTATCCCACCCTCTCTCTCTTTCTCTATACCCTCCACCTCCTTTATCAATGCAATTTCCAGTGCCTATTCCTCCATGATGATGAGCTTCACCGTGATATGCACCACTCCTGCTGACTAACTCCACCTTCCCCTCCCCTCCTCAGGTCTTCCTCTGCCTACCTTTTCCCTTCCACTGAGGAATTTTTCCTCCCCTTTCCAGCGAATTCCTTCTGCATCTCTGTGCTTCCTCCTGGCCCACTTTCCCTCTCCCACTCCGCCTGTCTCCTGCCCCTTGGTGTGCCACCCAACCCCATTTTCTCATCCTACCCTCTCCACCCCACCCCTCCCACACTGCCCCCTCCTCTCCTGTCACTTCCCTCCTATTGGGCCCTCCTCAGCAGGTCCCTCCCAGCAGTTCTAATCTTTGTCGTGTGTTCTCCATCTAGTGCCGTGTCTTTTAAGGACTATCAATGCTGTGGCATACTGTTATCTTGTGTTTGGCACTCTGATGTATTTTATGAGTTTCACACATCGCCCAATATGCTTTTATCTCTTTGTGGGCCTGTTTTTAACTGTGTCACACAACGAGTATTTCCGTGTCGGCGTTTTAACCTCTACTGTCTCCCCCCTTCTTATGTTCCACTTTTTATAGCATTTTTTTATGTTTCTCTTCATCTTTTTTAATAACTGCACTGTCTCTCGACTGAAGAACGGGAGATAGTGCCGCTGACAAACCCTCCCTGCCGGCCGGTGTGGCCGTGCGGTTCTAGGCGCTTCAGTCTGGAACAGCGTGACCGCTACGGTCGCAGGTTCGATCCCTGTCTCGGGCATGGATGTGCGTGATGTCCTTAGGTTAGTTAGGTTTAAGTAGTTCTAAGTTCTACGGGACTGATGACCAAAGATGTAAAGTCCCATAGTTCTCAGAGCCATTTGAACCAAACCCTCCACTGCCCATATTGGCAGGGGAATGAAATCACAATGGAGAAAGAAGAAACAGCCTGAGCAGAGAGGAGTTTTACTCCTGACGACGATGGTGGAGCTAGCCATCGAAAGCTTGAGAATTTTATTTGAACTGACATGGTTTGAAAACAGAGAAGATTTTATTCAGTCATGCCGCCTCGAAAGACTCAGGACACACACATGGATTAAATTGGTATATAGTCCAGTCAGAATGGTGATGAATAAACAGCGTGTAAAAATAGTTAATACTTTTTCAGGAACACCATCCGAGATTTGCAAAACAACAATACCATAAACACCTTGAAAATTTGAGTACAAGTATGAAATGCTCTCGCAAGGCACTTCAGTTTACAGATCCATAAACTGGTGACGGATTCAGGCCACCACATGTTCTGAACCAAACAGAACGTGAATGGAGACACGATAGTCTTTATGTGAGATTTACACACACTAGCTCACGAAAGCGATAAAACATAGTTCCCAATTAATTGACCACAAAATTGCACAAGCTTCAATCTTTCCCAAGTTCCAACGCTTGCTAGTCAGTTGCCTTCATATTCACATATCTGCAAGACTACTTCATATACCACACTACTCAGGGAGATGGACGAGACGAAAGTAGCTCTGTCCCAGTGGAGGAACACAGAATAAATAAACTAAATATGTTCTGCAGTGTCGCATTTTCGTTGACTGAAGTTGGTGAAAGCTCTTAGCTCGCTCTATGAGGGTCCTGCACTTTCCCATTATGGCAACTATACGTTATGCTTGCGCTAAGAGACGAAGGGAGACTGAACATCTGCGGTCAAAATAAGCGACTTCCGTTGAATGCGGAGTAAGCCAGCGACACAACAAGTTCCTCGTTGTGAATGAACGGCTTTCAAACAGCAGTGCTAAATTCGGAATTACAGTGCAGAAGTAATAAGAGAACAGGTGTGAATTGGTTTGAAGAAAGAAACCAGAGACACAGTAGAAATTTGAAAATAAAATATTGGAGGAAAGGAAAGAGACAGTTGAAGTAGTTACGCGGTTCGTAGATGACTTAAAAAGAAAGAAGAAAATAGATAACTGGTAAGGGGAACAATACCGATGCTAAGGCTCGTAGACAAAATGGCCATTCTGGTCGCATATGAAGAAGATATGAATGATTTGGAAAAGAAAGGAAAGAAGAATAGTGTTTGGTGTCATATCGATGAAGAGACTGTGCACAGTTTGGGACTAAGAAAGGTTAGGAAAGGAAGTCAAGCGTCCCCTCTCAAAAGAGCCATCTCAACATTCGTATTAAGCGATTTGGAAACGTAATTTGAATCTAGTTAGTTACAGCTGTACTAAATCATTCGTTTAGTTGAAAGGTAGTGTGCTTAGCACAGAACGCGGCCTAAGAATAAACGAAGTAAAATCGCGAATAAAATGGTAGAAAGACGATTTGCTTAATACCAGGTTGGAAATGAAACGGTAGTAGAAGTGTTTGGAGGTTGCACCTATGTAGGAGGCAACGTTACACAACTTGGCCAGAGCAAGGAAGAAATAAGTAGATTGCTGGAAGCTAAGAAATTTATTGAAAAAGTAAGTTCCCTGCCTCGGGTGTTTTTCAGTCCCATTTTATTTTTATTTTGTGTACTACGACGTTTCGGCTGTGTAGTCATTCTCAGGTAAAATGTTTAACACGTTAACTAGATGTTTTCTATTACAGTGATATAATTTCTTGTAGTTAACTGGTTAAAAATTTTACTTGGGAATCACTACACAGTCGAGACGTCGTAGTTCACAAAACAAAAATAAAATGGGAATGAAAAACAGCCGATGCAGGAATTTATCTCTTTCAATAAGTTTGTCACAGATGTGGACCCAGTTGCAACTAAATCGTTTCAAGCGAAGCAGACACTGAAATGGATTTGAGGAAGATATCCCTAAAAGTGTATGCCTGGAGCACAACATTGTATGGAAATGATAAATGAACCACCGGAAATCCAGAGAGGTCAAAGCTCGAAGTACCAGTATGTGATTACATGGAGTAATGCTAAAAACCAAGTACAAAGATAAAGAAGGAAAAAGGATACTACAAAGAACAAATGAGGAATCAAATTAGTAGATTTTACTTGCAACAGGGTACGCAGTCCTGGTAAACTTATAGAATGAAAGTATTTTCCTACACTGTCTGTTTGTTACATCCATATCAGTGAAAACGGGATCAAAATCCCTACAGTAGTTCCTGCGAGTACCCTCTGCGTACAGACAGAAAAGCGCCTCGGGGAATTTTAATTTACAAGTATAATGTAGATAGATAGTACGACGTTTTGTATGCGTAACCATTTTCAAGCAACTGCAAACATATCAGAAGATATTAATCAGAGTACGAGGTACAAACCAACCATAGGTTACAGTCACCATAGTAAAAACATGATACAAAAGTGAGCAGCGTGTGGTTGGCCAGATACACTTAGCAAACAAGCGCCAGACCGTGCCGATATCAACCAAATTAAGATCTTCCAAACCTTCGTCAGCAAACTCGAGCCCCATTCTGCGCCAGTACCAGAAGTCTGTTTCCCTCTCCGTGGCAGGCCCGCAAGGGTCCTAACTCACACTCCCCTAAACTTTATGTCCAACTGCTTAAAATCTCCTCGTGCTAGGTATAACACAATGCTATCTCCAACGTAACAACAGGATGTTTGCTTTATTTGCGTGAATACGTGAGAACTCTGCAGAAATTTCCCATTCTTGGCTTACTGAACGTATCTTAACATGCGAGATGATGGTATAGGCTGCTAGCCATGTTCCACTCACTGGTTGATCCCTTCGTACCGAGGCACGGTGACGGGTAAGGCGCATTTGATTCGATACCGAAGTCTAGAGTGTAGGACCACGAATCTTTTCATAGTAGCTAAGCGGAAACGCTACTGCCTGTTCTTAGAACTGCGTAACGGCAAGTGAATTTATCACACTCAATGTACGCTAGGCTCAAGCTACAGCTTAGTGGGAGACTGCCTTCAAAGCAGCAAACCGCTTTTGCCGACAACACTCGGAGAAGCAGCTTTCGGCAACTGACTTCCACAAACTGCACTGCCCTGGTGACCGATTTCCTTTTTCTAGAACCAGACCGCGTGACGAACACATGAGTCTGCTCGTCTTTAACAAGAAAATTTGAAGTCGTTTTCCTGAGTTAGCAAGACGCGTACTCCTCTCAAAAGTAGCCGGGAAATGAGAAGAAAAGTAATAAAATATTGCACAGCGATATGTTGTTGCAGTAATACCATTTGTTTAATAGTTGTTCATTTAACAAGCACAAAAATGTAGTAAGATCATGAGCATACTACCACCTTCCTTCTTAAAATCAGAGCCATTAGGAAATTTAAGATGAAATTGTAACAACATAACCACACATGATACTATTTTCTTGACTTTAGTTAAACATCACATGTAATAATAAACATTGCCCATGTCCAAAATTATGCTCTCTCACACTTCTTTAAAAAAGCAGTCAAGAGAGTACATATGGATGAAATTATCAAATTTACAACGAAAAAATGTAAAGAATCAGAAAGTATAAAAACATAAAAATTTGGAAATCATATCCTTTTACGACTTGAACATCATGTTTGTACAATCATGGGCTACCTACTGCTGTAGTGTCGGACCTTCTTTTGTCCGGAGTAGTGCAGCAAATCTACATGGGATGGACCCAGCAAGTCGTTTGATATCCCCTGCAGAAATGCCATGCTTCCTCGATAGTCACCAATCACAGCGAAAGTCTTGCCGGTGCAGGATTTTATGCACGAAATGCCCTTCAGATTATGTCCCGTAAGTGTCTGATGAGGATGATGTCCGGCGATCTGGATGACCAAATCAGTGGCTCGAATTGACCAGAATGTTCTCCAAAATGATCAGGTACAATTGTGGCCCAGTGATGTGTTGCACTGTCCTCCATCCAAATGGTCTCCAAGTAGCTGAACAAAAACACTTCCAGTCGATGATCGATTCTGTTAGACCAGATAACCCAGTCGATTCCATGTAAACACACCCCACACCACTATGGAGCTACCACCAGCTTGCACTTGAGTCCACGGCTTCGTAGGTTCTGCGACACACTCGAATCCGATCACCAGGTCTTGCATTCCCAAATCTGGACTCATCCGACCAGGCCACGGTTTTCCAATTGTCTGGGGTCCAACTAACAAGGTCACTAGCCCAGGAGAGGCGCTGCAGGCGATGTCGTGCTGCTAGCAAAAGCACTCGCGTCGGTCGTCTGCTGCCACAGCCCATTATCGCCACATTTCGCAGCATTGTCCTAATGGATAAATTCGTCTTATGTCCACATTGATTTCTGCGGTTATTTGATGCAGTGTTTCTTGTCTTTTAGCCATGACAACTCTTTGCAGACGCCGCTGCTCTCGGTCGTTAAGTGAAGGCCGTCGGGCACTGCGTTGCTTGTTGAGAGGTAAATCTTAAAATTCGGAATTTTCGGCACACTCTAGACACTGTGGATCTGTGAATTTTGAACTCCTCAACAATTTCCGTAACTGAATGTCCCATGCGCCTAACTCCAAACCGAGCGAGGTGGCGCAGTGGTTAGTAATCTGGACTCGCATTCGGGATGACGACTATTCTAACTCGCGTCTGGCCATCCATATTTTGGTTTTCCGTGTCTTCCCTAAATCTCTCCAGGCAAAAGCTGGGATGGTTCCTTTTAAAGGTCACTTCCCAGTCTTTGACACAATCCGAGTTTGTTCTCCATCTCTAACGACCTCAATGTCGACGGGACTTTAAACTCAATCTTCCTTCCTTCCTCGCTCCCTTCTGACTACGACTAACATTTCACGTTCAAACCCTGTTAGTTCCCGTTGTGCGGTCATTATCACGTCGGAAACCTTTTTATACAAATCACCTGAATCCAAATAACAGATTCCCCACTGCACTGCCCTTTTATACCATGTGTACACAATACTATCGCTGTCTGTATATGTGGATATCGCTGTCAGATGACCTTTGTCACCTCAATATTTATAATGAACTAACTTACTTGCCCGCATTTATTTCCCTTACCAAATTATGTGTTCTGAAAGTGTTTCATCGGAATGAGGTCACAACTCCATAATTTCAGCCGTCGAACTGAACTGAATATCAGATCAAGATTTGCCCGAGTAATTTTATACCGAATATCTGGAGGAAATGTAGCCTTTTATAGCAACAGTTATTCACATGCCAGAAGAACAGCGATGCGACATAGCCGATTGGAAAAACTCTTTTCAGGACAGATGAGTTGAACCAGAGAAATCCTTATTGACATCAGTATATTGTGTAATGATGGAAAATAATTTGCAGCCACGTGCGGCAACTTTTCTGGAAAGTGAGAACCTCCTCTTTAGGAATCAACGTCGTTCGCTCAAGCACGCCTGTGAAGTTTTGTTTCGTTTCCCCCTCCACTACTGGGTGCTTCACGGTTTTTGTTAGGCAGTGTAGTTCCCATACCATCTCATATACATATAACACATTCACACAGAGTGCCAAACCCTACTGTATCTCTCGGCATGGTGCAGGGACGTCTAATCTTCATTTTATTTCCACTCACCTCCCCCATGACAATTCCATCATTCTACCTGACATAGCACATTATATAATATAAGAACCTTCAACATCGCAGCGCGTCAGCAATTTTTGGTTAATATATCAAGAAACTAAAACCCGCCTCGATTGCGAAAAAAACACCTTTTTTCGCACTCGAAGCGGGTTTTTAGTTTTTTAATACATTACATAATCCATTCTGTCAAATGGTGTTTTCTCCATCCCTCACATTCTAAATGAAGACTCCAGCACAGTCATTTCCAACCTGATCGGAATCCTACTCAGCTTCAAATTCAGACACTGTAGTTTCTTAAGCCGTACATATCGCAAATCGTTGTTGACATTGCATTCTCTCCAATAGTTTCTACAGCCAAATATTTAGCAGGAATAGTCATCATCATCTTCATCGTCACAGAGCTGAAGAACGCCCACTAACATGCATTCATCACTGGTTTTAACACATTAAAAGCAATACAATTCTTTAGAGCATTAGGAAAATGTTTTCTATTTAATGTGGCACTCATGTTCTGACAAGCACCGATAAAAAATTCAGATAATTTCACTTTATCATTCTATCTATATGTAAGTCAAAGTCATAAAGTAGCGAGATGGACGCTAGCATATCGCACCCATTTCAGAGATTGTAAATACGTATCAATTAATTTAAAACCATATCAGAGATCAACCAGCTTCGTTCCCATGAACCATCTTTTGTGATTTACTTATCATTTCCTTCCAAGTTTTAACAACTTAGAAACGTGAGTATAACATTTTGCAGACATCGATTTAACTGCATTTGGTAGTACTGTGACTGAACGGTATGTATTGCGTTTTGCAATATATTTTTTAGTTTTCACTATGCTAGTCAAGGCATGCCCAAATGTAATTCCTCCAATTTTTATGCGAAAATTTTTGATGCTTTTTAAATAAAAGGGACCTTATTAACATTCTACACGTTTAGTCTCCACATTTACATGTTTGTAGCCTTCTGCCGCTACAGGACTCTGATTTGTAGTGTGTAACATGGCAGTCTGTTAGATAGCTATGTCGTTACGTGAAAGACAGCGTGTTGGAATCCAGTTCCCAAGTTCGCAAGTGGCGCACCCTCTCTTTTGCATCACAATGCCAGACCACACACACGAACGCTGCGACACCTACAACAATGTGACACCTTGGTTTTACTGTCATCGATCATCCTCAACATAGTACCGACTTGGCTCCATTAGATGTACATCTGCGTCCGGAACTTAAAATATATATTCGAAGACTTCAATAGTGCAGTGGCCGTATAAGCAGAGTTGAGGTTGTGGCTCCATCATCATCAAACTGGTCTGTCATTGGGAGGATGATTATGTTGTGAAATTAATATGTAGATATGAAGAATAAAGCTTTAGAATGTTAATAATCTTTGTTTTACTTAAAAGGTGTCGAGAGTTTTCACATAAAAAATTCAGAGAAATTACATTTCAAAACGTGTTCATAACAATCTGGGGCTTAGTTGGTGAAGGTAATACGAGGGTGAGTCAAATGAAAACCTTAAACGTGAAATAACAAATCGAAATTTCCCGCCGATATCCTGTAAGTTGGTAAGCGTGCTACAAACAGCGTGCAGAATGGCCTGTAGGTGGCAGCATAGCGCAGATGCACACATACCGTCGCAGTATCAGTATAATGATGGCCGCCCCACTTGCGACTTGCACCAGGGAAGAACAACGTTCTGTTATTCGGTTTTTGCGTAGTGAAAGTGTGAAACCTATTGAAATTCATCGACGACTGAAGGTTCAGTACGGTGATGCATGTTTATCACAGCAGCAAGTCTACGAATGGAGTAGGAAGTTCGCAAATGGTGTGACTTCAGTGGAAGATGCTCCTCGTCCAGATCAGGCACAACGAGTTGTGACTCCACAGAACATTGCAGCAGTTGAAGCCACAGTGAAGGAAAACCGCCGAGTGACACTGAATGACATTGCAGCATGTTTACAGATTAGTCAGGGGTCAAAAAAATTGCTCTGAGCACTATGGGACTCAACATCTTAGGTCATAAGTCCCCTAGAACTTAGAACTACTTAAACCTAACTAACCTAAAGACATCACACACACCCATGCCCGAGGCAGGATTCGAACCTGCGACCGTAGCAGTCCCGCGGTTCCAGACTGCAGCGCCAGAACCGCACGGCCACCGCGGCCGGCAGTCAGGGGTCAGCACACCACATTGTGCATGATGTGCTCAAGTTTCACAAAGTGTCTGCAAGATGGGTGCCACGGCTGCTGACTACTGAAATGAGAGAACGACGTATTAATGCTTGTAAAGAACTTCTTCGGCGCTTTGACGAGAAGGTGATGGCTTCCTTGCAAGAATTGTTATTGGGGTCGAAACCTGGTTTCACTTCCACCAACCGGAAACGAAGAGAGCTAGCAAGGAATAGCGCCATTCCTCATCACCAAAACCAAAGAATTTTCGAACACAACCATCAGCAAGGAAGGATATGCTGACTCTCTTTTGGGACGAAAAAGGCGTCATTTTGGAGCATTACATGCCTAGAGGGGCCACTGTCACCAGTGCATCATACACAAATCTAAAAAGTCATCTGCGGCCTGCAATCAAATCAAAGCGACGTGGATTGTTGTCAGCAGGTGCCCTTCTGCAACATGACAATGCAAGGCCCCACACTGCCCGTACAACAGTTGCAACAATCACAGACCTGCATTTTGAGTGTCTTACTCATCCGCCATGCTCACCAGACCTTGCACCAAGTGATTTCCATATAATTGGACCACTCAAAGACGCAATGAGAAGAAAAATGTTCCGTTCTGATGAAGAGGTACACCACGCGGTGCATGAGTGGTTGCGCGGACTACCAAAAGAATTTTTCTAAAGGAATTTATGGATTTTGTAAGCGCTGGAGGACTTGCATTGAACATGGGGGAGATTATGTTGAAAAGTGATACAGTTTTGTACCACTTCTTCACAATAAATAATATTTAAAAAAAATAAGGTTTTCATTAGACTCACCCTCGTGATACGAGCACGACTGCGAGTTACCACATTATTTTGTGCACTTCCTGACAGACGAAATTTGTGTGCTGGACCAAGTGGCTAAACCCGCTCCGCAGTTTGTGCCGTGGTTAAGCCATTGCTCCACAATATTCTCCCTGCTGGAGAGATTCTGTGAAGTCTGGAGAGGTACTGGCATGATCAGGTAAGTGGATATGAGAAAGTTTGAAACCTCCCCTTAGAAAAATTTATGAATGATTGTGCTGATAAACCCCTTACGTTATTTGATTTTCAAACAGCTGAGCAAAACTGAACGTACTCAGACATTTGTCTCTTTACTTATTCTGATCATCACTAAATTGACACACAATATTTTTCGCGCAACGCAATCTGAGTTTTAATAATCCCTACAAAAGAATGGTTCTGACTAACAATAACCTATAACTTTCATGAATCACTTACGTCACAGAAATCTTCGTTACTCGAACTACCGCAATACAGCGAGCGCCAATACTGCCAGCTAAATACAAGATTCTACCTACTGAAGTCTCTAACTACTGATAGGCATAGTTAGCAAATGAAAGATTTTGATAGAGAGCAAACAATGTATTTACCTTAATAGTGTTCAAAAGTCATAATATATATAAGGGTGGTCAGAAAATGTGTGAAATGTTTGTAGGGATGTTACAGGGCAGGTTGTACTGAGACATAAATGTTCAGGAAGAAATTCAATACGTTGCGCCGTTTCCGAGTTATTTAGCATTGAAGTTAGCCAATCAGATCGTCGCGCGCGTAAATTGAAGTTTCAGCTAACGAGACAAAGCACTCGTTGGCCAACACCGCCCCTGGCAGGCCGCTTGTGTGTGAGCGCGCGACGCCCCGATTGGCTAAATTCTATGCCAAATAACTAGGAACGGATCAACGTATCGAATTTCTTTCTGAACATTCATGTCTCAGTAAAACCTGCCCTGTAAAATCCCTACAAGCATTTCACACTTTTTCTGACAACCCTATATATATATATATATATATATATATATATATATATATATATATATATATATATATATATATATATATATATACACTCCTGGCAATTGAAATAAGAACACCGTGAATTCATTGTCCCAGGAAGGGGAAACTTTATTGACACATTCCTGGGGTCAGATACATCACATGATCACACTGACAGAACCACAGGCACATAGACACAGGCAACAGAGCATGCACAATGTCGGCACTAGTACAGTGTATATCCACCTTTCGCAGCAATGCAGGCTGCTATTCTCCCATGGAGACGATCGTAGAGATGCTGGATGTAGTCCTGTGGAACGGCTTGCTATGCCATTTCCACCTGGCGCCTCAGTTGGACCAGCGTTCGTGCTGGACGTGCAGACCGCGTGAGACGACGCTTCATCCAGTCCCAAACATGCTCAATGGGGGACAGATCCGGAGATCTTGCTGGCCAGGGTAGTTGACTTACACCTTCTAGAGCACGTTGGGTGGCACGGGATACATGCGGACGTGCATTGTCCTGTTGTAACAGCAAGTTCCCTTGCCGGTCTAGGAATGGTAGAACGATGGGTTCGATGACGGTTTGGATGTACCGTGCACTATTCAGTGTCCCCTCGACGATCACCAGTGGTGTACGGCCAGTGTAGGAGATCGCTCCCCACACCATGATGCCGGGTGTTGGCCCTGTGTGCCTCGGTCGTATGCAATCCTGATTGTGGCGCTCACCTGCACGGCGCCAAACACGCATACGACCATCATTGGCACCAAGGCAGAAGCGACTCTAATCGCTGAAGACGACACGTCTCCATTCGTCCCTCCATTCACGCCTGTCGCGACACCACTGGAGGCGGGCTGCACGATGTTGGGGCGTGAGCGGAAGACGGCCTAACGGTGTGCGGGACCGTAGCCCAGCTTCATGGACGCGGTTGCGAATGGTCCTCGCCGATACCCCAGGAGCAACAGTGTCCCTAATTTGCTGGGAAGTGGCGGTGCGGTCCCCTACGGCACTGCGTAGGATCCTACGGTCTTGGCGTGCATCCGTGCGTCGCTGCGGTCCGGTCCCAGGTCGACGGGCACGTGCACCTTCCGCCGACCACTGGCGACAACATCGATGTACTGTCGAGACCTCACGCCCCACGTGTTGAGCAATTCGGCGGTACGTCCACCCGGCCTCCCGCATGCCCACTATACGCCCTCGCTCAAAGACCGTCAACTGCACATACGGTTCACGTCAACGCTGTCGCGGCATGCTACCAGTGTTAAAGACTGCGATGGAGCTCCGTATGCCACGGCAAACTGGCTGACACTGACGGCGGCGGTGCACAAATGCTGCGCAGCTAGCGCCATTCGACGGCCAACACCGCGGTTCCTGGTGTGTCCGCTGTGCTGTGCGTGTGATCATTGCTTGTACAGCCCTCTCGCAGTGTCCGGAGCAAGTATGGTGGGTCTGACACACCGGTGTCAATGTGTTCTTTTTTCCATTTCCAGGAGTGTATATATATGGTGTCCCAGCTATCTTGTCCACCCAAAATATCTCTGGAACAATAACAGCTATTGGAAAACGACTTTCACCGGTGTCAATGTAGGGCTGGGGCCCATGAATGTACATATTTGGAAACATTCTAAAACGAAAGCATATGTGTTCTTTTAACACAAACTTATGTTTTTTTTAAATGGACTTTCTATATTTTTTCTTCAGCAATCCATAGCATGACAAAGCACATACACAATGGCGTTGATTGCATCGCAATATTCCCATTACATCCCGAGATATTGAGACGCGAAGTTGACGCTTGAAACACCCGACATGCGCTGCTAGCGCACGTCCTGAGGCTCAGGCGTGAACCCCATGCTGCCCGTAATCGCGATGTGATTGACATGTGTAATCACACCTCCATACTTATCAAGAGGGACACTTACTTGTCAATCACATAGCGATTACGGGCAGCATGGGGTTCACGCCTGAGCCTCAGGACGTGCGCTAACAGCGCATGTCGGGTGTTTCAAGCGTCAACTTCGCGTCTCAATATCTCGGGATGTAATGGGAATATTGCGATGCAATCAACGCCATTGTGTATGTGCTTTGTCATGCTATGGATTGCTGAAGAAAAAATATAGGAGGTCCATTTAAAAAAAACATAAGTTTGTGTTAAAAAACACATATGCTTTCGTTTTAGAATGTTTCCAAATATGTACATTCATGGACCCTAGCCCTACATTGATACCGGTGAAAGTCGTTTTCCAATAGCTGTTATTGTTCCAGAGATATTTTGGGTGGACAAGATAGCTGGGACAAAATGGTTCAAATGGCTCTGAGCACTATGGGACTTAACATCTGAGGTCATCAGTCACCTAGAACATAGAACTACTTAAACCTAACTAACCTAAAGACATCACACACATCCATGCCCGAGGCAGGATTCGAACCTGCAACCGTAGCAGTCGCGCGGTTCCTGACTGAGCGCCTAGAACCGCTAGACCACCGCGGCCGGCCTAGCTGGGACACCATATATATATATATATATATATATATATATATATATATATATATATATCAGTTCGTGACATCCAGTCTTACAAATTTACTGTCTCTGATGGACACATGTCCAGATCATCCACTCTCAAAACTCTGCCATCTCTCTCCCCACGTCCACCACTGCTGGCGGCTCACCTCCAACTGCGCAACGCTACGCGCTGTTCACATCCAACTGCCCAACGCTACACTAGCGAATATTTCAATAATTCCAACCAGCCACAGACTGCACACAGCACAGTCAGTGATTTTCATACAGAGCGCTACGTGGCGTTACCAACATACCAACCTAAAGAGCCTACTTACAAGTTCTCGAAAGGCAACATCCATTTGTGAGTCTCGGACCGGTACAAAAGTATAGGAAGTTTAAGTAAATGCCCGTCGTCATGTACAGTAGTTCCCTCTCACTATCATGAGCTGCACCAGACGCTTCTTTCGTCTTTAAACCGAGAAAGACACTCTGAGCTCTTTTCGCTATGAAGTCGCCAATCCTATCGCTTGCTTATTCCGATATTCCGTAAGCACGTTCTCTGTTTATCAGACAGATTTAGGTGATATTTTGCTGGGGCTTAGGTGCGCGCCCCTCCATATTTTTCTCGGTATACCAGACTCCTGCTTGGCATTTTTTTTTTATTTTTTCGCAGCGGCTTCCACTGCCGACGCGACGTGCAGAGCGCTGAAACCAGCAGGTGTTCCCCGCTGCGCCGCTGCGACGGCGGCAGGGAATTTTACGGCGGCGGCTGCCTTCACTTTCCGCGGGGGACCGCCGCGCCGTGTATTCACAAGTCGGCCGCGCGGCGGCTGCACAGCCGGCGCGTCGCCGCGCAATCCATTCGGTCCGCGCGGCGCGGAGCGGCGCGGCGTATACTAAGGCGGGCGCTAAGGTCCTTATGCAAAGCTGCTTATCCGAGGGCGGCTGCACGCCCGCCAGCCTGCGGGCCACCACGCCAGCCCGTCTTCGCGGCAGGCAGCTCAGCACTACTCGCGACTGCTCCAAAATCCTCCTCGAAACAACCTGGCGATACGTGCTCCCAAGTCTATGTATGTCCCAGATGCTGCTGAGACACGGGGCTAAAATAACACACTACTGGCCATTAAAATTACTACACCACGAAGATGACGTGCTACAGACGCGAAATTTAACAGACAGGAAGAAGATGCTGCGATATGCAAATGATTAGCTCTTCAGAGCATTCACACAAGGTTGGCGCCGGTGGCGACACGTACAACGTGCTGACATGAGGAAAGTTTCCAACCGATTTCTCAAAATCAAAAATGGCTCTAAGCACTATGGGACTTAACTGCTGAGGTCCCCTAGAACTTAGAACTACCCGAGGCAGGATTCGAACCTGCGACCGTAGTGTTCGCGCGGTTCCAGACTGTAGCACCTAGAACCGCCCGGCCACATCGGCCGGCCCGATTTCTCAAACACAAACAGCAGTTGACCCCGCGTTGCCTGGTGAAACGTTGTTGCGATGCCTCGTGTAAGAAGGAGAAATGCGTACCATCACGTTTCCCACTTTGATAAAGGTCGGATTATAGCCTATCGCGATTGCTGTTTATCGTATCGCGACATTACTGCTCGCGTTGGTCGAGATCCAATGACTGTTTGCAGAATATGGAATCGGTGGGTTCAGGAGGTTAATACGAAACGCAGTGCTGGATCCCAACGGCCACGTATCACTAGCAGTCGAGATGACAGGCATCTTATCCGCATGGCTGTAACGGATCGTGCAGCCACGTCTCGATCCCTGAGGCAACAGATGGGGACGTTTGCAAGACGACAAATTTTGTGTTAGCAGAAGAGCCAACACCGTGTTAAGAGTGGAGGCCGAAATGCACGCGTTTTAGCTCAAGCAGGCTAGCGTTATGAGAGAAGAACTATACTGACGTGAGGTCTGGAACATGACAAGGAATGAGAATTCAGAAAGCGGAAGTAATTAGTTTGATACTTAACTTTAATCCATTAATGATGAACGTCGCTCTTGACGGTACATGATTCACAATTTCTGTTCAGAATACATTCTTGAAGACAGTTCTTATAGTAACTCAATATGGCGTCTTGCTAGGTCGTAGCAAATGACGTAGCTGAAGGCTATGCTAAACTGTCGCCTCTGCAAATGAGAACGTATGTAGACAGTGAACCATCGCTAGCAATGTCTGCTGTACAACTGGGGCGAGTGCTAGGGAGTCTCGCCATACTAGACCTGCCTCGCGGCGGCGCTGGGTCTGCAATCACTGAAAGTGGCGATACGCGGGTCCGACGTATACTAACGGACCGCGGCCGATTTAAAGGCTACCACCTAGCAAGTGTGGTGTCTGGCGGTGACACCACAACAACCATTTGTACGAACAGTTCGACGACTTTTGCAGCAGCATGGACTATCAGCTCGGAGACCATGGCTGCGGTTAGCCTTGACGCTGCATCACAGACATGAGCGCCTGCGATGGTGTACTTAACGACGAACCTGGGTGCACGAAAGGCAAAACGTCATTTTTTCGGATGAATTCAGGCTCTGTTTACAGCATCATTATGGTCGCATCCGTGTTTGGCAACATCGCGGTGAACGCACATTGGAAACGTGTATTCGTCATCGCCATACTGGCGTATCACCCGGCGTGATGGGGTGCCATTGGTTACACGTCTCTATCACCTCTTGTTCGCATTGACGGCACTTTGAACAGTGGACGTTACATTTCAGATGTGCTACGACCCGTGGCTCTACCCTTCATTCGATCCCTGCGAAACCCTACATTTCAGCAGGATAATGCACGGCTGCATGTTGCTGGTCCTGTACGGGACTTTCTGCATACAGAAAATGTTCGACTGCTTGTAACGACAACTGTACATATAATAATTTTTTTCTTTATGAATTTCGATAAATTAGTGTGAACAATGTTTGATTTCATTTCTTTCTCTTTTCGTATTATGTTAAAGAAACAGTGAGCAACTTTTGTAATGAATATTTCAAATAATGTGATAATCAAAAGAAAGTGTACTTAATGTTAAAACTATTGTAAGATGTGAAAATTGTAATTTAAACACTTGGTCCATACGTAGGTAATGCATTAGGATATGTGAAGTAGAAAACCTGTGGTGAATACCCTACCTGTAGGGGAGCGGGAAAAGGCGAGCGCGGGAAAACGCACACTGGCGCGGTTCGGCACAACGGGCTCAGTATAACAGTCGGAGGCGAGCAACAGTCGGAGTTGTGAATCGGTCAGAGGAACACGTACTGTACCGAGGCGGCTACCCAGGAAAAGTGGATTCCATTGAGCCTCGGATGCACCGATTCCGACGACTACTTGGCATGGCTATATTCTGAGGCACAAAGTTGGAAAGATTACGACGCTAAGAAGAAGGAAAGTGCCTATGTAGTGTGAGCCTTAGCCGTACTTGTATGTGTGCCGTGCTGCCCGCTATCTCGCTGCCCGCCAACCGCCGCACCGACTTGCACAGGTCAAACCTTTATTTAATGTTTAGAAGTGTATCTGTGTGGACCAGTGTCGAAACTGTTTCTAACTGTTCAATAATAACGTGACTTTTACCAGAATTGCCTTAGCCATGACTTATCCTGATCACTGACCTAGACAGGATCCTTACCTCGTATTGTGCAACCCGAGTATCCTGAGCTGAAAGTTTAAAAATTAGTGTTAATAAGAATTATCAGTAGATCAATCTATGCTATAAAGAAGTTTAAAAGTTCTGTGTGTTATTGCAAATGTTGGTAAAGAACAAAAGTATGACTAAATTGGAAGAGAGTTTTTTGAATTGAGTTAGCGATGTTATTTAATTAATTTGAGACAGAACTAATGACAGTTAAATTATTCAGAAGTAAGACAAAAGAGTAGTTATCCATAGATCGATAATTTTGAGTGTTAATTTGCCTTTTAGTACTTAACAGTTTCAGTATAACGACCATAACAGTTTCAGCCCCCCCCCCCCCCCCCCCCTTCTCTTGTCCATTCTTTCAAACTTTGAAGTGTGCTGATCAGATTTGACCAGTAAAGTTAAGTTCTATATTGAACCTAAGGGTATTAGTGTTGTTTTCCAATTTTAATAGTGACATTGTATGTGTGCTTTCAAAACTGCTCATTCTAGGACAATCTATGCCCGATTTCAGTCTGATCAATATACAAAATGCAGTTCGTAGTAATCATTGCTGTGTGGTGTTGTGTGAATTTATCTCGTCCAAATTAGTACAAAAGGAGAAAGCTTTAGTTCAGTGGATTTTTCTGGTTCCAAACTTTGCCATTTAACGCATCATTACTACGTGTTACTATGCTAGTACATGCACCCACTTGTACAAGGAAAAACTCACTCATTGCCTAAGTAGGCTGGCGACCGAATTATTAATTATAGGTAGCATCTACTGTGTGTACTTCTTGTCCATGCGAACGAGCAATTATACTTCACATTTGCTTGATGCAGCTCTGTAGTTATTGACTGAGTATAAGTCCGATCTTGCTTCTATTAGGTACACGCGGTCAACTTATGTACTAAAATCCTTGTTTATAAGGTGAAGCCCGTGAACTTATTACAGTACAGGCTTTATACAGCTAACGTACGTCCGATTTAGGGCGGGAGCGTTACATGCTCTCACCAACTGAAAACGTTTGGTCAATGGTGGCCGAGCAACTGGTTCGTCACAATACGCCAGTCACTACTCTTGATGAACTGTGGTATCGTGTTGAAGCTGCATGGACAGCTGTACCTGTACACGCCATCCAAGCTCTGTTTGACTCAATGCCCAGGCGTATGAAGGCCGTTATTACGGCCAGAGGTGGTTGTTCTGGGTACTGATTTCTCAGGATCTATGAACCAAAATTGCGTGAAAATGTAATCACATGTCAGTTCTAGTATTATATATTTGTCCAATGAATAACCGTTTATCATCTGTATTTCTTCTTGGTGTAGCAATTTTAATGGCCAGTAATATAACAAAAAAATGTCGCACATTGCAGAAAGCGAACGCTAGTTTGGTTTCGTCGCACAGCTGTCGCGCAGTGCAGCGTTGCAGATTACCGTTAAAGTGTGCCCTACAGTGACACGGGACGACTATCAATCAAGTCGTGCTCTTTACCAGTTAGTAAATCGGCGCGATTCGTCGCAGATACAGGATGCCAAAGGCTGGCAATCCACATGTTGTACAGCGTGTCCATAATTGGATTCCAATTTCAAAACGCTGTAGAAAGAGAATCACAGCTTAGAATGATGTCAAATTTGAACAGCATATTATTAGCGCAGGGGGAAACGTCATACGAAAAAATTACAAAAATTTGATAAATAGATGGTACAGTAAGCGTCAGAACATGCATAAATCAGCAAACGTGTTGTCCGCAGCTCGTGGTCTAGTGGCTAGCGTTGCTGCCTCTGGATCACAGGGTCCTGGGTTCGGTTTTCGGCCCGGTTGGGGATTTTCTCTGCCCGGGGACTGGGTGCTTGTGTTGTCTTCATCATTTCATCATCATCATTCGCGATAGTGACTAGATTGGACTGCGTAGAAATTGGATTGTGTAAAAATTGGGATTTTGTACGGGCGCTGATGACCGCGTAGTTGAGCGCCCCACAAACCAAACATCATCAACATCAACAAACGTGCGGCACACGACTGTTCCTCAGTAGGCGTCAGAGACAACCGACGTGACTGCCTCTCCGAAGGATCACGCGCTATTGTTAACTATTTTACAAGAATGGTGACTGCGTGCCAGTAGCTCTGCAATAGTTCTGGATACTCAGGGGTGTATTTGTATGGAGTGTAGCCATGTATGGAAGTGAAACATGGACGGTAAATAGTTTGGACAAGAAGAGAATAGAAGCTTTCGAAATGTGGTGCTACAGAAGAATGCTGAAGATTAGATGGGTAGATCACATAACTAATGAGGAGGTACTGAATAGGATTGGGGAGAAGAGGAGTTTGTGGCACAACTTGACCAGAAGAAGGGATCGGTTGGTAGGACATGTTCTGAGGCATCAAGGGATCACCAATTTAGTATTGGAGGGCAGCGTGGAGGATAAAAATCGTAGGGGGAGACCAAGAGATGAATACACTAAGCAGATTCAGAAGGATGTAGGTTGCAGTAGGTACTGGGAGATGAAGAAGCTTGCACGGGATAGAGTAGCATGGAGAGCTGCATCAAACCAGTCTCAGGACTGAAGACCACAACAACAACAACTCAGGGGTATGAAACAAAGCATTGGTCCGATGTTTGCTAAGGGTCTGGAGAAAATGATTACAAAATTAGAAACGATAGGCTCTTTTGAAGTCCAATGAGACAGAGGGAGGAAAACAGTCGATCTCCATCTACATCTACGTGATTACTCTGCTATTCACGATAAAGTGCCACCTTCAAGCTGTCGCTCTACGGCACGCGGGAAAAACGAGCACCGAGCACTTAAATTTTTCTGTGTGAGCCCTGATTCACGTATCATGTCTGTGACACTATCTCCCCTATTTCACGATAATACAAAGCGAGCTGCCCTTCTTTGTATTTTTTTCGATGTCATCCGTCAGTCCCACCTGATGCGGATCCCACACCGCACAGCAATACTCCAGAATAGGGCGGACCAGCGTGGTGTAAGCGGTCTCTTTAGTAGACCTGTTGCACCTTCTAAGTATTCTGCCAATGAATCACAGTGTTTGGTTTGCTCTACCCACAATATTATCTATGTGATCGCTCCAACTTAGGTTATTTGTAACTGTAATCCCTAAGCATTTAGCTGAATTTACAGCCTTCAGATTTGTGTGACTTATCGCGTAATCGAAATTTAGCTGATTCCTGTTAGTACTCATGTGAATAACTTCACACTTTTCTTTATTCAGGGTCAATTGCCACTTTTCGCAGCTTACAGATATCTTAGCTAAATCATTTTGCAAGTCGTTTTGATCATCTGATGACTTTACAAGACGGTAAATGACAGCATCATCTGCAAACAATCTAAGACGGCTACTCAGATCTCATGTCTGTCGAAGCTGTGGCAACATCACTGCAGAAGGGGTCGAGTGCTGGAGTGCAAACACGCAGTTCACAGGGAATTGCCCGTATGCTGGACATTCTTGCAAGCATGGTGCATAAAATCGTACGAAACAGCCTGCATTCCTATTTATACAAAATCACTCACGTCCAGGAGTGGCTTCCTGCTGACTTGCCAGCAAGAGAAACGTTCGTTTTCTTGCTCTCATGGGAGTGAACGTGAATGGCCACGGAACACTATATGGACAGACGGACCTCATTTCCATCTCAGTACACAGAACTGCAGAATATCGTGAATGGAAAATCTGCACGCACATCATCGTGAACCACTTCATTCTCTAAAGGTATGTGTGGGGCGGGCTGGTGGTACCGTTTATCGTAGGGCCGTATTTTTTTGAGGAAGTGAGCCTTGCGGTTCCTGTTACTTGTACCGCCACTGGTAAAAGCTGTGAGAGTCTTTTTCGCACGAACGTCATTCCAACCCTTCAACACCTTGGATGTATGGGCAGGATCATTTTTGTTCAAGATGGCGCTCCTCTGCACACTGCACAAGCAGTGAAGCAACTGCTGCAGAGGCACTTAGGAAGTACTAGAATTACCAGCTGTCTTTTTCCTACAGCCATGCCGTCCAGATCAACTGGTCTCTATCCGTGTGGCTTCTGACTTTGGGGTTACGGAAAAAGAGGTGTTCAGTGCGTCAATTACGAATATGGCTCACTTGAGGGTATTCATTGTGCAACCTGTTCTGACTCCCGAGACATTCTAATCTTCTGTAGAACACGCTGTTTCTCGATTTCAACTTGTGACAGGAAACGTTGGAAAGCATATTGATCGTGTCTTGCGCCAGTCTCACGACATTTAGAAACGGTTTGTAAGAAAATCAGTCAACAACAGCCGTCCTCAAGATGTTGCTTATTGTGTAGATACCAATTTCGGTGCTTCAATGCGCCATCTTCAGGTCTTAGTTGATGCTGAAGATATCTTCGGATGCTCTGTTTTGAATGTTTGTCAGTTGATAGTTGATGGTTGGAGAGACAAAATCACAGTTACAGGTAGTCTGCGTAAACCAGTTATGTTGGCTACTGATGCGTCGTATATATGGACCATGATAGCTCCTTCAGCACCTACATAATGAATGACACCTTAAGGACGGCTGTAGGCGTTTCATTTTCCTACAATAGTGAACGGCCGTAATTCCCCAGACCTCCAGCTATAAGGATGAACACACAAAAATAGAGAAACCGAAGTAATTTTTCGTATTATGCGTTTTTGACTCCAAGAAATTAAAAACCGATGTCATTTTGCTTTTTTTTTGTGGTTTTCGGCCCCAGTCCAATTAAAAACCAATCTCATTTTGTTTCTAAGAGCTTCTTGGCCTCAGGACATTCAAAACCTCAGGACATTAAGAACCGTCTTTTTCCAGCCCATGTTGTACAATCTTGTCGTGTGGATGGACTTAAACTATCTAATAGTCTATCGGTTATACCCCTAACGTTTGCAGTAGAACTTCACTGATGTTCGGGAGGTAGGAGATGTTGAATGCCGTACTTTTGTAGCCATACACATTGAACAGTACGGATAGTGTATTGTGCAATTCAAACCATAGTCATCGAATTGCGATTTATCTGTCATTTATGCCAACACAATTAACTTTGTAAGTAGGCTGTTTAGATTTTTATATTGGTAACGCCACGTAGCGCTCTGTATGAAAATCACTGGCTGTGCTGTGTGCAGTCTGTGGCTGGTTAGCATTGTTGTAATATTCGCTATTGTTGTGTTGGGTAGTTGGCTGTTAACAGCGCGTAGCGTTGCGCAGTTGGAGGTGAGCCGCCAGCAGTGGTGGATGTGGGGAGAGAGATGGTGGAATTTTGAGAGCGGACGATCTGGACGTGTGTCCATTAGAAAGAGTAAATTTGTAATATTGGATATCAATGACTGATATACAGGGTGAGTCACCTAACATTACCGCTGGATATATTTCGTAAACCACATCAAATACTGACGAATCGATTCCACAGACCGAACGTGAGGAGAGGGGCTAGTGTAATTGGTTAATACAAACCATAATAAAATGCACGGAAGTATGTTTTTTAACACAAACCTACGTTTTTTTAAATGGAACCCCGTTAGTTTTGTTAGCACATCTGAACATATAAACAAATACGTAATCAGTGCCGTTTGTTGCATTGTAAAATGTTAATTACATCCGGAGATATTGTAACCTAAATTTGACGCTTGAGTACCACTCCTCCGTTGTTCGATCGTGTGTATCGGAGAGCACTGAATTACGTAGGGATCCAAAGGGAACGGTGATGGGCCTTAGGTACAGAAGAGACTGGAACAGCAAATTACGTCCACATTATAACACCTTTCTATTGGTCTTTTTCACATTTTACTCACAGTGACATTATTACACTTGTACCTTTTTTTTATGGTCATGGAGTGAGTGTATTTAATGCTTGGTTCTATATTCATCATTTACATCCTGAGTTTAATGAGAGAGTATTTGGTATTTGGAGTCGATGGTATAACAATTTTCGTTACTCTTGGTATTTGAGAAGTCGACATACTTATTACAAGCGTCAACTTTAGGTTACAATATCTCCGGATGTAATTAACATATTACAATGCAACAAACAGCACTGATTACGTATTTGTTTATATGTTCAGATGTGCTAACAAAACTAACGGGGTTCCATTTAAAAAAATGTAAGTTTGTGTTAAAAATACTTCCGTGCATGTTTTATGGTTTGTATTAACCAGTTACACTAGCCCCACTCCTCACGTTCGGTCTGTGGAATCGATTCGTCAGTATTTGATGTGGTTTACGAAATATATCCAGCGGTAACGTTAGGTGACTCACCCTATATATATATATTATGACTTTTGAACACTATTAAGGTAAATACATTGTTTGTTCTCTATGAAAATATTTCTTTTGCTAACTATGCCTATCAGTAGTCAGTGCTTTCAGTAGTTTGAATCTTTTATTTAGCTGGCAGTAGTGGCGCTCGCTGTATTGCAGTAGTTCGAGTAACGAAGATTTTTGTGAGGTAAGTGATTTGTGAAACGTATAGGTCAATTTAGTCAGGGCCATTCTCTTGTAGGGATTATTGAAAGTCAGATTGAGTTGCGCTAAAAAATATTGTGTGTCAGTTTAAGCACAGTCATGTATAATTTTTCTAAGGGGACGTTTCAACTTAAACACACAAATACCATCTTCTGTTGGTAATATTTCT
Source organism: Schistocerca nitens (assembly GCF_023898315.1). Lineage (NCBI taxonomy): Eukaryota > Metazoa > Arthropoda > Insecta > Orthoptera > Acrididae > Schistocerca > Schistocerca nitens. The sequence goes on along the minus strand of NC_064618.1, from coordinate 275,715,471 downwards.
GTTTAGTTGTTTTTTGTTCGATGAGAGTTCCGCCTGTGTCAATACTATACTGTTCACATTTGGCGTCGTTCTCAGAATTTGTTCCTTCTACACTGCGGTTTGAAACTAGAACTTCATATGGAGACATTGTGTATTGTGCACATTGTTTAGAGTGCAACATCCCTTAGTTACCCTCTCTTCATAACTGCTTCAAGAGTGACAGTTACAAAGAAAATAGTGGGATGAGAGTGCAGCGAGAGGCGTTTGGCCATTATAGCGCTGTACCTTAACCATTAAACAACCTACCACTCGCGAGCACTGTGACAACGCTCCGGCTACTCCTACAGAACAGGCAAATATTAAGTTTCAAGTCAGGTCTACGAATATTTGGAAAACTATCCAGGGATGAAATTCACGACAGTTTTGCAGTTTCAGGTAAACATGAACCATTTTTCTGTCCTGACATTAAATAAGACCCATTAAAAAGAAATCTGACTACAAATTTTATGTTTCGGAGACACTAAAACCTACTCAAAGAACAACGAATGGGAAACGAGGTGTGGGTAGGAGGGGGAAGGGGGAGCGGGAGGCGGAAGTTACTCGGAAGTAACACGACTGAGTTTTGAAGTAGAACATTGAGAGCATACATCATACAACACTGCCTCAAAGTGTGTTCAAATTGGGGTAAAAACTTTGGTCAGTACTATAAGGACCTTGCCCGCTGCCGCTCAGCCACCTTCCTGCTGGTTGCATGGTTCTACGCTGCCCCATTTCTTTTAGCTACGGACTGCAGATTTTAGCGCGCTATGTGTTTATAACTTGACGCGAGTGTTTGGGGGGGGGGGGGGGGTGGCTAAAAGGCACTTACCTTTCCGCTATGAGAATACGTCTTCAATTGACATGAAACGGCTCATAACTTTGAATAAAAGTATTTTAAAGACAGAGCGAATCATTTTATTCTAACTGTGGAATTTTGACTGCCGTTGCCTGCAATTTAAAATTTGGCCTTGTGAGCCGCATGTTCGCAGGACATAAGCGTTTGTTGTCTGTGATCTAACCGATATAAAAACAGAAAACGGAGAGTTTCTATGTTGGAAGCATCAATTTACTATGGCGCCGTCTCTGCTGCCTTATGTCTCGCATTTGCGACGTCTTACCTCAGTTGTTGAAAAGTTCTTACAGAAGATAATTGCAAGCGCTGCTAATGTACGAGTATGCACTGTAGCCCTTGTACAAATTGGAGTTTAACTCAACGGAGCACATTTCGTAAGAAGAAACTCTTAAGTATTCACACATAGAAGTAAGGTACACATCTTGGGATTTCTGAGTAAAAGGAACGGCTAAGATAGAGATTCACGAAGGCCAAACGCATGATAAATCCACTAAGCAAGGGGCGCAAGTTTACAACTTTCCAAGGTGTACAGATTGTTTCATAAAATTTTGGGGAACTGCCCTATGTTTGCAGCTTCCTGCCACTTCCTTGATTTGAAGATGGCCGGAAGACTGCGCGCCGAAATAAGTTAACGGGAAGTCGCAGACGTCCGGCACTTCTCCCGAAATTTTATAGAACCAGGCATACAAAGTTAAGCATAATGGATAAATACAAACGCAGATTAGACTGTTCAAACTCCTCTCCGTATATCATGGCACAATGGCGCATAAACAGTTCGCCCTTCCTTAATTAGGTAATAGTATTATCAGAAGAATTAGAAATGAAACACCAAGTTTATGAATATCCATGAATACCAGCCCAAAATTTAGGTTCGTCGTAATGTAATAATTTAATACATAAATTTACCTTAAGCTTAGCATAATAAATCAACATTCATTTTGAATGATTGATTGATGATCAGATGAGGCCCGAAACAAGAACGTGTATTTACCTACGAGGGACGTTCAATAACTAATGCAACACTTTTTTCTCGACCAATTTCGTTTGAAAAAATGCGGACTTTGTTGTGGGGCATCGTCGAATACTCCCTCTTCAGCCTTACAGCTTCATGAAGTTGCGATAGGTGTTGGCACTAAATGTGGGTTTAAAAATGGCGCCTATAACGAAGGTGACTTCCAAACAGAGAGCTGTCATAGAGTTTCTTTTGGCGGAAAATCAGAGCATCACAGATATCCACAGGCGATTACAGAATGTTTAAGGAGTCCTGGCAGTAAATACACTCCTGGAAATGGAATAAAGAACACATTGACACCGGTGTGTCAGACCCACCATACTTGCTCCGGACACTGCGAGAGGGCTGTACAAGCAATGATCACACGCACGGCACAGCGGACACACCAGGAACCGCGGTGTTGGCCGTCGAATGGCGCTAGCTGCGCAGCATTTGTGCACCGCCGCCGTCAGTGTCAGCCAGTTTGCCGTGGCATACAGAGCTCCATCGCAGTCTTTAACACTGGTAGCATGCCGCGAAAGCGTGGATGTGAACCTTATGTGCAGTTGACGGACTTTGAGCGAGGGCGTATAGTGGGCATGCGGGAGGCCGGGTGGACGGACGTACCGCCGAATTGCTCAACACGTGGGGCGTGAGGTCTCCACAGTACATCGATGTTGTCGCCAGTGGTCGGCGGAAGGTGCACGTGCCCGTCGACCTGGGACCGGACCGCAGCGACGCACGGATGCATGCCAAGACCGTAGGATCCTACGCAGTGCCGTAGGGGACCGCACCGCCACTTCCCAGCAAATTAGGGACACTGTTGCCCCTGGGGTATCGGCGAAGACCATTCGCAACCGTCTCCATGAAGCTGGGCTACGGTCCCGCACACCGTTAGGCCGTCTTCCGCTCACGCCCCAACATCGTGCAGCCCGCCTCCAGTGGTGTCGCGACAGGCGTGAATGGAGGGACGAATGGAGACGTGTCGTCTTCAGCGATGAGAGTCGCTTCTGCCTTGGTGCCAATGATGGTCGTATGCGTGTTTGGCGCCGTGCAGGTGAGCGCCACAATCAGGACTGCATACGACCGAGGCACACAGGGCCAACACCCGGCATCATGGTGTGGGGAGCGATCTCCTACACTGGCCCTACACCACTGGTGATCGTCGAGGGGACACTGAATAGTGCACGGTACATCCAAACCGTCATCGAACCCATCGTTCTACCATTCCTAGACCGGCAAGGGAACTTGCTGTTCCAACAGGACAATGCACGTCCGCATGTATCCCGTGCCACCCAACGTGCTCTAGAAGGTGTAAGTCAACTACCTTGGCCAGCAAGATCTCCGGATCTGTCCCCCATTGAGCATGTTTGGGACTGGATGAAGCGTCGTCTCACGCGGTCTGCACGTCCAGCACGAACGCTGGTCCAACTGAGGCGCCAGGTGGAAATGGCATGGCAAGCCGTTCCACAGGACTACATCCAATATCTCTACGATCGTTTCCATGGGAGAATAGCAGACTGCATTGCTGCGAAAGGTGGATATACACTGTACTAGTGCCGACATTGTGCATGCTCTGTTGCCTGTGTCTATGTGCCTGTGGTTCTGTCAGTGTGATCATGTGATGTATCTGACCCCAGGAATGTGTCAATAAAGTTTCCCCTTCCTGGGACAATGAATTCACGGTGTTCTTATTTCAATTTCCAGGAGTGTAAAACCATTGCGAGTCATTGGGCGAGGTGTCTATCACAACTGCAAAAACGTTGTGCAAAGCTATTCGGCCTCTCGCGTGCCGGTCGGCCGCACACTGCTGTGATTTCAGCGATGTTGGAGCGTGCGGACCCTCTCATTCGAGGTGATCGATGAATCGCTGCTGAGCTTGACGTCTCTGTTGGTAGTACTGACACACTTGTCCACTGGCTGGGTTCTTAGCCGCCTAGCAGAAGACCATAAAGGGCAACGAAGGACCACCTTGGCTGCGTGATACGAGGCTGCTCGTGACAATTTTTTGTCGAACATCGTCATAGGCGATAAAAAGTGGGTTCATCATTTCGAACTGGAAATCAAACTGAAATACATGGAATGGTGCCACATCACCTTTTCCCTGAAGAAGAAGTTCAAGGCCAAACCCTCAGTCAGTAAAGAGACGACGACGGTCTTCTGGTTCTGTGAGGGAGTTTTCTTGTTTGATGCCTTCCCTCATTGTGCAATGATCTGCTATGAAGTATGAACCGAAGAAACGACTTCAGCGTGTTCGTCGCCACAGAAAATGCAGACGAGGTTCTCCTTCCCCATGACAACGCAAGACCGCACACACGGCTGCACGCTCACAAAAGTTTATTGGACTTTTCTTCCTCATGCACCTTACAGCGCGGATCTTGAATCTTCCGACTTGCATCTGTTTGGGCCAATGAAGCAGTACGTGAATGATGGGGACGTTATCGATGCAGCAGGACGTTGGTTTCGACGTCGATCAGTGGAGTGGAACTGGGTGGGCATTCAGGCCCTGCCAGTAAGGTGGCTTAAGGCCGTCGCATTGAACGGAGACTGTTGAAAAATATGGTTTTGTAGCCAAAAGAGTGGGAAATAATATGGTGTATTGGATTCCGGAATATAATCAGCCTGGGTTCAGGAAGAAATGTTGTTGCACTACTTATTGAAGGACCCTTACACCTAACTTAAAATAAAGCCAACTGGTGCCAGTTTGTATGAAACTTAATATACTCTTAGACTTCAGACGCGGACTCTTAGTTGCAAAACATAGCAGCGTATTTAACAGAAACACGAATCCACCTGAGGGTACGGTGAAGTCCGGTGGAGTGCCTTGAGGCAGGTAATTTTTCTTATTTATCTGTTGCATAATTAACGGTCAAATTTTACCAATCATCGTCTAGGCGAGAATCCAAGGGGGAGAATCATGTGGGTCATGACTCCCCCCCCCCCAAAAAAAAACTTACTAAAATTAAAAGTATTTTATTTTTCTGAACTTTTTTGCCAACAACTGGAAAACAGTGAGAAATGAAAACTGCCACTGTAACAACGAATTTCGCATATTACTTACGTGCCTGAGACTAGTCCACGTCAAAATCCTTGCGGCCAATTCTTTACATAAAAGATTTTCTGTTTTGAAGAGCGCGCCGCAGCGCGTAGTGTGAAGCAGTCGCCCTCCGTTTCTGGCGGTGGCGCCGCTGTGGCAATCGCAGCTTTGGTGTCTCCCTCTGGTGGAAAAGGGGAAAGGTTGCCTGTTCACGTGCATTTAAGGGGCGCTATAAGCTCGCCAGTGGCAGCTGGTCAGGGGGAGTGAGGTTGGGTCAGTCTCGCGTCACCAGTTGCTGGTCTGTCTCTCGTTCGCATTTGTGCGGCAGTTAGTGTCTGTCTGTCGTCGGAGTGCTAGTATGTCTGTCGTTTGCATCAAACTTTAAAGCCAGAAAATGAGAGTCTTGCCACTCCGCCAGTAACAAAACTCAGCTAGTGGTCGCCCGGTCGGGGCTGAGTTCCTGCATCTGAGTCTGTGCGTTAGGGCGCCAGTCTGCTCGAGTTGCTCGGGCAACGGTCATTGGCGGTAGGATCGGTCGGTTGGTCGGTCGCGCACTGAGACACAAGAGGACTTGTCCGCCTTGAGCGTCGGCGCATGTGAGGTCCCCACGTGAGTCCAGTGGCCGCGCCGTATAGAAATGGGTAGTGGCTTCGCGGTCTACACGAGAGAAACAGGAGCCGAACCACGACATCGGGCTGGCCGGTGCGAGCTGTATCGCCGTGAGACGGGAGATCGGCGCGCCTTCCTGCGTCCGTTGAAGCGGCTGGCAGCGGACGGTTCGGGAGAGCGTTGGGGGTGCTGCGCCAGGTCTTCGCCAGAAATCGCACTTTATTAGAAGTTAAGTGACTGGAGATATGTTGTTTCAATTACTTGTTAAATTCTACTTGTTTTCTTGGTGAGGTCACCAGCCGCTTTGTTTTGGGGTCTTCCCATCATTCTTCTCCGTTTGCCCACCCGCGGGAAGGTGGTTATTTATGAATTGGGTGGTCCGTTTTTCCCTTGGGGAGTAGGGGCGGGTTAGAGCAATCTGCGATCCGGTTTGTTCAGTCATCCCCCTGTTAATCTGCCTCTGTCATGTTTTTCGCAGGCCGCGGTGGTCTCGCGGTTCTAGGCGCTCAGTCCGGAACCGTGCGACTGCTACGGTCGCAGGTTCGAATCCTGCCTCGGGCAGGAATGTGTGTGATGTCCTTAGGTTAGTTAGGTTTAAGTAGTTCTAAGTTCTAGGGGACTGATGACCTAAGATGTTAAGTCCCATAGTGCTCAGAACCATTTGAACCATTTGTCATGTTTTTCGGATTCAGTGTTAACGAATTTATTGCTTAAGGTGAAAAGGCCGAATTCCTGAAATATGTTTTTATCTTGGCTATTATCTTGAGAGGCGGTATATGTGTAATGTAGAGCATGTTTTTATATTTTATGTAAGATTGCATTTCATGGGTTTTTACGTAAATGGTCATTTCAGTATATAAAGCTGCCATCCTTCCACCCTAAGAGCTTTCTTTTAAAAACAAGTTGCACTTTCGGTGGCAAGTAATTTTTTTTTTAATTTGAGCGTTTTGTACCATTTCCATCCGTCCTAGGGGGTGCATAGTTTATGAGTGTGTGTGAGTTGTTAAAATTTTTAGTTTAAAGTAATATGGTGTGTTGCAGATCTGCACCAGTGTAGTCTTTCAGAGGCTGCTGTGAGCGGTCGTGACTACGGCCGTGTTAAAAGGGAGCGGCGAGGTTTTCAGCCCGAACGCTCATACTGTCAAAATCGAAAAAAAAAAAAATAAATAAATAAATATTATTTCTGCCTCAGAATAAATTGTAATTGATATTTAGAGGGTGCTTTCTGATTACAATTTTTAAATCAGTTTTTTTAAGGAAGGGATTTTAGGAATAAAATTTCTATTTGTTGAAAGAAATTTGTTTTCATCAGTTACCCACTGGCAACTACTTCTACACTCACATAGTGTGATTAAATGTGTTAATGTTCTTGATGAATCGTTAGTAAATAAAATAAATTCTTAAGAAAAGATTTTTAAAGTAAAGTAACGGTTCACAAGCAACGGCGCTCATGCACAAGTTGACCGTACCTCTTACTAGCAACATATCCGACACGACTTGTAGGGAAGCAGCCTACTCACGCTGTAGTAAATTCACATCAGTCTTTCCATTGTGTGCCAGCCAGTCCACTGCAACTAGCTCTGACGTCATAAATGTTGCGCAATACTTTAAAAATCAAGCAAATAACCTAAAACATTTCTAGCATGTCAGGAGTAATACTAAATTAATATGTGTTGAATATCAGTTCGATAACTTTAGCCATTTTCGAAATTTGGACGTTTTTCTGTAAAAATCATTGGCGCAACAGAAAAGAGCTAGAGAATTAAAAATTCATATTTAGATTCATTTTTCATAATTATTTAATAAAAATAGTACTTTGGATATCACAAATTAAAATTTTAGTGGAAATTCATTATTTTCTGGGTTTTGTCTTAAAACTTAAGGAAGCAAGATAGATTAAGTAGGCTAATAAATAAGGCTAGGATGTTTATATTTAAGTAGGTTGGAGATCCGCCATAACTATGAAGATGTGAAAAGTTTCATTTGAATACCTATAAAACTATAGCGATAGCGTATCTCCAAAGGGCCAGTTCAGAGCTCGTCTACTGCGTGCAGTGTAACTAAATTAATTCTCTCGCCCAAAATATTTAACTTAGCCACATCAAAATTTTATTATGATTACTTACCTGTGTGCTGAATGCACATTTAAATTGAGAGCTTCATCGGCCATGAGCAAAAGAAGCTATGATTTATTCGGTAACTTAAAGTGGTGCATTACTAGCCCAGCGGCTAGTCGGGAGAGCCGATTTGATCAGGCGTTCCCTTAGCCGTCCGCACCGCGGCTTCATATATAAGAACGCTGTGCGAGGAAGCAAGGCCCCAGTTCTCTCCAGACGCTGAATAGCACACCATCTGTGTCGGGAGTAGCGTTGCGTCGGTATCATTGCTATAAACGGCCTCGGATGCCGTAGTAAGTTACTCGAGATACGCGTAACATGAAATCATTTTCGAGTGAAGTGTTAATTCTGGGATGATTTTAACTATCTAGCTTCAGTTTGCGGATGTCGCATTTTCACGTGCTGTCGCGGGACAGACATTCTACCATTATAAAGCGTGGCGTTTGATGAACCTTATCACCAAATTATGGCGAGCATTCATTTAAACATTTAATTTGGACATTTATAGTTGCATCAGCGCTTTCGACTCTGAACTGCTCTGTTAGTTAGATTGAGTGGATTCTTCTGTTTTCGTCTGTGACTTTCAGAATAAAGAACGTTTTTTCTAGAAAATCGTTTTTGATTTTAAATCCCGGACAATCTTCTAATTCCTCAGAGCTATAAGCTGTAACTATAAGTGTATTCTCAGATGAAGTGGGCACTAGGAATTCTAATTACAGGCTTCACGTTTTGCTAATCACTTTCTGGCAGCCAATATTGTAGTTAGAGAGCCAGTGTTGAGAACGGCGAAAGACAGCATAACTAACATTCTAAATAATAGGAACATTTAACATCAATCATTTCCACCCGCCGTCCCACATATGGTGCATCGGCCGGGAAAAGGGAACAGAAATAAACTGAGTAAAAGTGAAAGTGATTTTTAACTATTCAGATTCGCGAGTGAAATGCGACACGCAACTGAGCATAGAACAGTGAATGTGTTATGTGCGTATGTGGACGACGCAATTGGATTAACAACGCCTCTGGATTGACAGAGATAGCACTGAGTCTAGTGGCGCTGCCGACATCGAGAGAAGCCAGTTTCACCTCACCGCAGTTATCTGCCGCAGCAGCCGGAGCCGCGCCTGCAGTTGCAGGCCACGCAAACACACAACAGCCATCGGAGTGCCGTCTGCAGTTCAGCGCTGCGTCGCATCAGTAATCCCGGTACACCACGCCGGCAACGCCATACGTCGTGCAGAAGGAACTAAGTGAAGTGAGAAGCTGTTAAAAATTTTACTAACCTGCGCTAAAAGACTGTCGGCGATGGAACCGCCAAAAGAAACTGAGGTTAAACTTAAATCAGAACCTATGTCTGTTGAGGGAACTGTAAATGCAGACAACGGTTCAAGTGTAAATATGCACGAAAATAGTAATGTTGAGGTGAAATATGAAGTATTGTCTCCTGGCAGTAGTGTGAAAAGGGGCAATGATTCAATAATAGAGACCCCTGTAGTAAAGCAGACAGCAGAAATTGTTAATTTATTGGATGATAGTTTATCTGATGAGTTAAAACCGAAACAGTCATCAGAGATGGTAGAGTTTAAACAGGAGAAGTTAGGTATGACTGATCAATCAGAAGTTTCATTTAGTTCTGATGATTCTTGTGTTGTAGCTAGTTTTTCGTCACCTGTGATAAAAAGCCAGCTAGTGAGCAACCCAAAGATACTGGGGCTATTGATTTAAATGTTATATTACAAGCAATAGCTGCCAGTAATGCTGAATTAAAGTCTGAAATAACTGAGGTCAAAAGCAGTAATGCAAAAATGTCAGCCAGTAATGCTAGAATGACAGCTGAATTAAAATCTGATATCATTGAGGTAAATAACAGAATTGTGGCCAGCCAAACTAATTTTAATAAACGATTGGAGGAAATGGACAATACCTTCAAGTCTGGTTGCAATAAGTTGAAAGAGGATCTGGACAGTTTGAATTATAAAATTGATTACAATCATGAGGATATTAAGAAAAAGGTTGCTCAACAATTTTCTGAAATGTATAAAACAGTAAAATCCGAAGTTGCTGAGGTACGCAGAGACTTCCAAATGGAAGATGCGAAGCTGGAGCACAAGTTAACAGAAAAGATCGAGGCAGAATCTGAACTGTGCTCAGATAGGTTTAAAGATGTTAATATAAAAGTATACATATGTCAAGCAGAATTAGATGCAATCAAAACTGATACTACTCATATTGTGCAAAGAGTAGATAATGTTGAAATGAGAGTAGAAAATATCAGTACTAACATTGCTAACATTGAAAGTAAAGTAGCTTCAGTAACTTCTGGTAATGGTAGTATACAACAAGTTGTAGCTGCAAACGCCGCTTTTATCGGGTGTCGGCAGTTCTTGCGGTTCGATCCAGAAAAAAATATCCACCCGCTAGATTTCTGGAACGATTTTGAAGATGTGACTCCACCAACTTGGTCTGAACGAGAGAGAATCTCATTTATTAGAAGCCATTTAGCAGGTGACGCCATGCGTTGGTCAGCTGATGTTATGTTGACGTGTAAAACATTAGCGGAGTTTAAAACAGCTTTCATTAATGAGTATTGGTCTAGTAATAAGCAAAATGAAGTGTTGAGAGAATTTTGGAGTGGAAAACGCTTCAATGCAGGCAAGGAATCTATTAAAGAGTTTGCTAGGTCATGGATCTCACGTTTGTCACATTTGGGCGAAAAGCTAAAACCGGAAATGATTATACTAGGTCTTGAAGCCAAACTGCCATGGTATTGGCAAACTAGAATTATATCTGCCCCTAGAGACAATCTGGATCGTTTCATTGAGTATTTGGAACGTGTAGAACGTGTTGCTGCCAATGAGGAGCAAGCACGTAGTAACAGAAATGCTAATAACACTAGTAATAATTTTAAGAACGAGCAGAATGGCAATGTAAACATCAGAACAGTAGGCGTTCGTCATCCTAAGAGAGGTAGGAATTGGAGAAATAATTATCAGAACCAACAATGGCATCCAAGTGATAATAATTTTGTTCCAAACAAAATTATGCATGTAAACAACAGTACGGAAGGTAATGCTGTGCCAGTTAACTATAATGAAAATAAAGGAAACAGTAGTAGGCCGAGGCAGGAAAACTAGTTCCCGTCTATGAGGACACTGGCGCTCACCAGGCGGTTACTTTTCCTAAGCCAGTAGTTACGGGAATTGGTATGACAGATCAGAATACTCAGACTGAACATGTGGATGAAGAGTCGGTAGCATCTAAGAATACAGCAGAAATATTAGATCACTCTCAGTATTTGATAGATACCGTGTTAGAGAAGCTTTCTAAGTGGGAAGAGAAAGAGAAGGCGCAGCAGTGTAACGATAGGGAGGAGCTACAAAATACCGAGTTGTCAGGTGAAGAAGCAGAAGAAATTCATGCTTATATTTACGATGAGGATGATGTGATCTTATCTAAAGTGCCTGTGCAGGATGTTGATAACGTACTAATAGATTTAGGACAGGAGATAAGTGAGAATGTAGAGGGTAGCCTGTTGGGGGTCGATGAACCCAGTAGCTGTGACCAGTTGTCACTTGAGAAGGAACCTGACAATAATAATGAAAATGGTTTAGCTGTAACTAGTGTTGTGCCCGGTCTGGAGGCGCAGAATCGCTCAGACTACAGTAATTTGGGTCATGTTCAGCAAACTAAATGTAATGAAGTCGTGCGGTGTTTCGAATTGAAATTAATAGACCGACTGGAAAAGGCAGCTGAAAATGTAATTCAGGAAACCCCTACACACTGTGACCTAAATGTAATGAAGACAGATGTCGATCACTTTAGTTGGAGACAAATCCAAAAGGAACTATTGGATGAGTTTGAGGAACCACCTGTACAACCTAGAATAAGCCACCCTATAATAATAGTGAATATGTTGGGTATCAATGTACGTTGTCTCTTAGACAGTGGAAGTGAGGTGAGTGCGATATCTCAGTCCTTCTTTGATGCATTACCTGGTAAAGACAAGCTTACAGTAATGAGGGTATCAGGACTAAGAATAATTGGTGCTACTGGCAAGGTGTCAAAAACGGTAAAGCAAGAAGCTTTGCTGCCCTTTAACATTAATGGTAATTTAATTGATCATCCATGTTTAATTGTAAACAATCTCAGTATTGATGTTTTAATTGGCATAGATTTCTTGTCAAAATATCAGAGTGTTGTTGACATTGAAAGAAGCCAGTTAAAAATGGTCTTGCCAATAACCGGAGTAATTACAGTACCTTTTAGTGATAAACATGTAGTAACTAATGATGACAATTGGGAGCTGCCTATACGAGTTCTGAAAAATAGGAGATATTGGGACGAAGGTGTTAATCTTTGTAAAAATAAACTGAACACAGAAGAAGAAGAAGCAATTATTTTAGACAAAATAGAAGCTAAATTGCAGGAAATCGATAAAATTTCAGCTAATCGGAAGGAAGAACTGAGACAGGTTCTGAAAAGGCATCATAAAGTATTTTCAGATTGACGTGGCGTGGTCAAAGGTTATGAATGAATGCTGTAGGGAGGAGGTTGTTCTGTAACCTCTACACAGTGTGGCAGCTGTGCAGTCCCAGCTGTGTGAGATCTTCTTTCCTTTTCAGGTCTCACTCAATCTTCATCTTTCCTGTCCCCAAAAATTTCGACCTCTCCTTTCCAACACAAAATTTTCCGGTATGGTTATCAAGTCAATAATAAACTAATGAATGCTGTAGGGATGAGGTTGTTCTGTAACCTCTACACAGTGTGGCAGCTGTGCAGTCCCAGCTGTGTGAGATCTTCTTTCCATTTCAGGTCTCACTCACTCTTCATCTTTCCTGTCCACAACAATGTTGACCCCTTCTTTCCAATATGAAAATTTCAATAATAAGCTAATGAATGCGATAGGGAGGAGGTTGTTCTGTAGCCTCTACACAGTGTGGCAGCTGTGCAGTCCCAGCTGTGTGAGATCTTCTTTCCCATGTCAGATCTCACTCATTCTTCATCTTTCCTATTCACAAAAATTTCGACCCTTTCTTTCCATTATGAAAATTTTCTGAAACCAGTGAATGCTGTAGGGAGGAGGTTGTTCTAGGACCTCTACACAGTGTGTCAGCTGTGCAGTCCGAGCTGTGTGAGATCTTCTTTCCCATTTCAGGTCTCACTCATTCTTCATCTTTCCTATCTACAAAAATTTTGACCTCTTCTTTCAAATACGAAAATTTTCCGTCATGGCTATCGAGCCATGAGTTCTGGAACCATTCTATCCACCGATTAGTGAAGAAAAATACCTAATGTGACAAACCTAACAGTGACGTAAACAACAGAGAAGTATGACGTAATTAAGATAAAATGTATTTGAGTAACAATTATGTATAGAACCCTGGTAATATAGTAAGTACAAAGTGTTGTTTTATTGGAAATGGTCCACCAACAGTAATTTAAAAAGATATATGAATTCGTGTACAAGCAGGATCTGAAGTGGTAGTGAAACCTGTTGTATGCTGTAGAGCTAATTAATTACTAGTAAAAGAGATTGCTCAGTGTTAAGAAAAATATGCAGATAAGTTGTAAAAATGAACTCACCTTGTGTAGCAAGGAATGGCAGTGTAATAGAATTGAACAGTGTTTGTGGTTGAGACGTCAAGGACACGTCCCTGAAGTATTTATAAGGTTGGAGCTGGCCAATCGTGACAGGACACACCTACATGTATTGAGGTTATGAGTTGGAGGCGTGAATGCGACCATAGGTATCCTTATGTTAGATGAGACAGAGCAGCTCATGGTGTCCTATAGGTTTAAGGAATTTAGCATTACGCTCGTCCATAATTACTTGATGCACTTTATTGGTAGGTCGAGAGAGACTACCTGTGGTTTCAGCGTCCGATCGAGTGGAAATGGATTGCCACATAAGCAAACTGATCAGCTGCAATACACTATAGATATGAAATAAATGTGCTATCCTGTGCTTTACATTTTAATGGAGTGAATATTACTGAAGTTCATACACTGGCAAAGTAAGTAAATACATAATGGCAGACGTGAAACATCATTTATAGCTCAGCATAAATACACTTCAGTGAAGTAAGTACCTAATTACAGATGTGGAACTGACACAGCAGCAGAGGACCAATAAGTGGATTTAGTAGTCAACTAAACGTAGTGTGTTTTGAACACTCAGAACTGTACTATTACCAAAAGTTACTCACATGTACAAAGAAGCTGAGAATACAACTACTAATCAAATATACTCATACTATCTCTAAGAATAAGATAATCAAAGATGAGTCAGCTAAGTGAATAAAATGCAAATGTATCAAGAATGTACCGAGCATTGGTTCAGTGTTCTGGCCCAGAAATAATAAATTCAGATTAAATAGGAGTTATGATTGTATGCCTTGAGCATAAATTTTCTCTAGTACGTGACTAACGGCGTTTTGAGCCATTTGTTTATCGATTATGACAGTTAAGTAACCACGAGAGTAAAAATTGAAAAAGTTCTGTTAACTTTGTTCCAGCAAAATATTGAAGGATAAAATGTATATATCCCCATTTCATTGTGACCCACCCTTAGATATTAAGTGAACAGAGTCTGAGGCACTCTTTTTGTTTGTTCTACAGGACAAACCAGGTAATGGCAGCCTGGTAGCTGCGTGAAAGCGTGGAGTGACTTGGACACAACTCACAGTGACCCCTCTCCTTTCCCCATGTAATTTACAGTGAACATGAAGGACGCACATCATAGCAACTTCCCCTCCTCTACCCTTGTGAATGGAAGTGTAGGACGCCAGCCAAAGCGGCTACAACCACGTGTGTAAAAATGATTTGTGAAATTTTCTTTCAGGTTTAGAAAAGACTGCTAAGAGATAATTATCTGTTTATGTATCATGTTATTTTCTTTGAATTTGTTTGTGTAAAAATGTATTTAATGGATTTAAGATTTTCATAATTTTACATATTTTTATGTGTTTGTTTGTCTAAGGCAATCTGTATGCCAAAGTTGCGCAATACTTTAAAAATCAAGCAAATAACCTAAAACATTTCTAGCATGTCAGGAGTAATACTAAATTAATATGTGTTGACTTTGCTTAAATTTTGAGTAATAATGTTGCTTAAGAGGCAGTGAACATGCCCGCAATTTAAATAATTAATGTAGGTAATCAGTTTTCTTTTAATGTTTCTACATGTTTACATTTCAATTTTAAATTTTCATAGGAAGTTAAGCTGTACTCTTGCTTCCCTTTTTGTAATTAATTTTTTTTGTTCATTAACATTCATAAACAAAAAATTTAAGCAGAGGGTGATGTAGGGAAGCAGCCTACTCACGCTGTAGTAAATTCACATCAGTCTTTCCATTGTGTGCCAGCCAGTCCGCTGCAACTAGCTCTGACGTCATAAATGTTGCGCAATACTTTAAAAATCAAGCAAATAACCTAAAACATTTCTAACATGTCAGGAGTAATACTAAATTAATATGTGTTGAATATCAGTTCGATAACTTTAGCCATTTTCGAAATTTGGACGTTTATCTGTAAAAATAATCATTGGCGCAACAGAAAAGAGCTAGAGAATTAAAAATTCATATTTAGATTCATTTTTCATAATTATTTAATAAAAATAGTACTTTGGATATCACAAATTAAAATTTTAGTGGAAATTCATTATTTTCTGGGTTTTGTCTTAAAACTTAAGGAAGCAAGATAGATTAAGTAGGCTAATAAATAAGGCTAGGATGTTTATATTTAAGTAGGTTGGAGATCCGCCATAACTATGAAGATGTGAAAAGTTTCATTTGAATACCTATAAAACTATAGCGATAGCGTATCTCCAAAGGGCCAGTTCAGAGCTCGTCTACTGCGTGCAGTGTAACTAAATTAATTCTCTCGCCCAAAATATTTAACTTAGCCACATCAAAATTTTATTATGATTACTTACCTGTGTGCTGAATGCACATTTAAATTGAGAGCTTCATCGGCCATGAGCAAAAGAAGCTATGATTTATTCGGTAACTTAAAGTGGTGCATTACTAGCCCAGCGGCTAGTCGGGAGAGCCGATTTGATCAGGCGTTCCCTTAGCCGTCCGCACCGCGGCTTCATATATAAGAACGCTGCGCGAGGAAGCAAGGCCCCAGTTCTCTCCAGACGCTGAATAGCACACCATCTGTGTCGGGAGTAGCGTTGCGTCGGTATCATTGCTATAAACGGCCTCGGATGCCGTAGTAAGTTACTCGAGATACGCGTAACATGAAATCATTTTCGAGTGAAGTGTTAATTCTGGGATGATTTTAACTATCTAGCTTCAGTTTGCGGATGTCGCATTTTCACGTGCTGTCGCGGGACAGACATTCTACCATTATAAAGCGTGGCGTTTGATGAACCTTATCATCAAATTATGGCAAGCATTCATTTAAACATTTAATTTGGACATTTACAGTTGCATCAGCGCATTCGACTCTGAACTGCTCTGTTAGATAGATTGAGTGGATTCTTCTGTTTTCATCTGCGACTTTCAGAATAAAGAACGTTTTTTTTAGAAAATCGTTTTTGATTTTAAATCCCGGACAATCTTCTAATTCCTCAGAGCTATAAGCTGTAACTATAAGTGTATTCTCAGATGAAGTGGGCACTAGGAATTCTAATTACAGGCTTCACGTTTTGCTAATCACTTTCTGGCAGCCAATATTGTAGTTAGAGAGCCAGTGTTGAGAACGGCGAAAGACAGCATAAACAACAGCATACATAATAAGAACATTTTTAACAACAATAATTCCACCCGCCGCCCCACAGACTGGTGACCCCTGAGGAGTTCAGGGGTGCAAGAAAGACAGAAAGGAAACATCTTTTGCTGCAAAAATAGTAAAATAAAGGTTCACGTTTGCAAAATGTAGATGGGAACGACCACAAACCAACAGAATTCTCCCCATTTACATGCTTGCCCGGCCGTAGTCAGCAGACCTGCGTTCGCAGTCGCAGTTCTAGGTGAAATACTGATAAGGATCAGTGGTCACCTCGATTTTATGTCGTGTACCGTAAGCTACATTTACTTTGGCCAGTTACAGGTAAGTTTGGCTCACTAGTCGGAAAATTTTTAAATTTCTTGCCACTAAAATTACATCATTAGGATGGCAGTAAACAAGGCAGTATGCATTTACAGTGTGTGAAGAACGATCTAGATGTTTGTGATTTCCATGAAGCAATATTTTATTGACAGAACTGGACTCAGCGTTGATTATAAATATTTTAATATCTATTACACCCCAATAACTTCTTCCTGTGATGTTCACTTAATTACGCTAAAATATAGTAAGTGAAATTTTGCATTCTGTCAGTATTAGGTAATAAGGTGAGAAACTGTCATTTATGTGAAATTCAATTTAGGTGCGTCTCCGGCCATCCTGATTTAGGTTTTCCGCGATTTCCCTAAATCGCTTCAGGCAAATGCCGGGATGGTTCCTTTGAAAGGGCACGGCTGATTTCCTTCCCCATCCTTCCCTCACCCGAGCTTGCGCTCCGTCTCTAATGACCTCGTTGTCGACGGGACGTTAAACACTAATATCCTCCTCCTCAATTTAGGTGCTCTATTTAACACTTCTGTAAAACGGTGCATATTTTTGAAAAATATGGTGTTATTTCACCCTAGAAGAAAATAATCCTCAAATGAAGACGACGTGGTTCTATAATCTGATGATGATTCTACGCTCTGATGGTGATTTTGAAAGTTTCACAGGGGATGTGCAAGATTATGTCCAGCACCACAAAATGTTGAAAAATAAATTTGCAGATGGGCAATATGTTACAGTTTTAAGAGTCAACGAAGAATATTCTGGAAATGACGCGTGAGTGATGAAGGTGCTAAAGTGAATTGTATGGGAAAGAAAAAGCCGTACTGAAAGTAGCCAGAACAAAAACACAAACTATTTTATCCTTGGGAGGATTTGACAAGAATTATCATCGCAACATGACTAACAAAATGTGGCTATTTTAAAGTACCTGAGCTTCGGTAATTTGCTAAAAAGGCTCGTATTCATACCGTACAGTCTTCTTAACTTATGATATATTTTTGCAAACAGTTACCATTCTGTAACATATGCCTAGGAAATTATTTAATTGCTGAAATATAAAGCAGTTCTTTATTTACTGTACCACTCTGAATAAAGTTCGATATTGCCTATCACTGCCTTCAAAATTTATTGTTTTATTTGTTCCTCATTCTCCTGAATGTCTACTCTTGAGATCTTCCTTGAGTTTACTTTGTATCTGCATCAAATTACCACATTTTCATGAAGAAATTACGTTGACCCAGTTTTTGTTTTAAAATTTATTTGAGGTGATGGTACAAGTGTTTGACAGTAGTAGAAAAATTAATTTGAAACTTCTTCTATTGCACTATACGTCCTTTACTTACTCTATAGAAAGACAGACAAAAATTGGGCCAGTGTCACCCTAGTTTACGGTACATTCTAAACTTGACAAAACTGTAAAATTTTGATGTATGATATTTAATCTCAGAATTACTGCCCACCAAGTAGATACAGTGAAGGAATTCTTCTATCTTGTAAGTAAAATAAAACATAATGGGTGAAGCAAGGAAGACGCGAAAACCGGACTAGCGTAGGCAAAGAGGTTATTACTAGCCCAAAGAAGTCCACAAGCTTCAGTCATTGGCCGTAATTTGAGAAGCAGTTTGCTGAGAATGTGCATCTGGAGCACATCTCTGTACGAAACTGAGGGAGCTTCGCAGGGTAAAAAGTATAGGGGAATTCAGATATAAATGTTTACAACAAATAATAACCGACGACTTCGGGTGCAAGTGCGGGTCTGACAAGGGGTCCACACCTTTGGCGTCATCACTGGTTTCATCAAAATTTGTGGTATACGCAGTGCTTCACCAAAAATGAAAGTGACAGAAGTGTCAGAGCCAGATGACAAAACAATCAGAAAAACACAGCATTTTTGGTGCGGATGTGGTGAAGCACGAGTCATTTATCGTAGCATAGTTTCCAGGCAATGCCTGGCACAGCCTTCAGAGTATAGAATGGAATGTGAGGGTCCTGGGACAGTCCTTATGTGCAAATACTTTTTTTTTTCTTTTTCTTAAATTACTTACACTGTTTAAGAATCGAAGTTGTGCTCAATATATTATATTTATTAATATTTTCATAAAAGGTATGAAAAAGAAAGGCAAAGGAAACTTTGAGATTGTCAATAAATTGTGAATTGTAAAGTTGGGATTGCAAATGAATTTTAATTTAAGCTCACAGTCCTTCATACCGAGGATTACTGCCAAGCTGTCCGATTGAAGAGAACTTTCAATGACTGTAAACCACATTTGTTTCTCTATAGAGCCTTTAAGACAACCAAGTATTTGTAACTCTGAAACACTAATGTAGCCTAATTGCGGCATTTATAATGTGTACAAGATGTCGGGAAAATTTCTGCTTCCTCTGTTTTTACGATGGATATCACCCAAGCGCGTGTAAATCACCAATTGTAAAATAATAAATGAAATGTCAGCGGACGCCCCAGGATAAGGAAACAACTAAACGGGCATGGGAAAGGTGCAGGCCATTTATCACATGTCATTTGTTACTTCACAAAATCCAACAATCTTTTATTGCACAGATACCAGAAACATTAATACAATACAAATGATTGAGAAGTGACTGCAAACTTTCTTCAGTTGAACCAATTGATGATTAGTTAATTTAAACGAATAAAACGTTAATTTCAACGAATGAAATGCACCAATTTAGGAAGGACTGACAAGCAAATAGTACAATCAAACATTGCTCAAACACTCTCTTATCTCTGGGCAAACAATTACAGCAATGATGTTAAAGACTAAAATTGCAACATTTGGCTGCCCAAAGGGGATACTTGACATTAACAAATATAATTTACAAGGAGTGTAGTGAACATGAAATTACACATGTCTGGTATCAACACAAATATCCAATATTTGATCAGAAAAGCCCCTTGTGCATAATCGAGATACTGAAGTGAAAAAATAATAAAATACCATTTAACAAATTGAACATCATTCTGATATTGAAACTGTTACGTTAAAACCAAACTTCAAACAGGGATAACATTGAAGGGGGCAGGTACGGCGGCCCAGGTCTGAATAACATGGTTTAGAATAACAGGTAGTACTGGATAAGTTAACGCCCGATTGCTACGAGATAGAAACTCAACTTATGAGGGGTGCCGTGGAAAGCCAGGAGGCCGCAACATCTCAGAGGCTACGGTGAGAAGGCAAGCAGCGCGCCACGGCGCGTGCTTACACAGCCGACTCTAAAAGACTACAACCGATGGACCACCTGGTAATAGATAACACGCCGGGCAGCACCTCCAAACGCTACGAATACCTTGGAGAGTAGAGAGGAAACAAGTAAACATATAATTCATGCATAATACAGAACATGAGAAAAGCTCAGACCAAGACAAGAAAATCAATGTGGGTGGCCCCAAACCCCAAACTAACCTTCTTATTACAATAAGAATATTACAATAAGAATTACTAGAAGGATTACTCGGTTAATCTTACAATAAAATGGAACAACAAGTTAATCTAACAACCAAGAAATCACAGATTACTCAAACACATTAATTTAAGTGACTTAAAAGGAAACAGGCAAATCTCGAGGGCTAAGTCACAAACAGCTACAATAGTAATTAGATTTAAAACAATAAATATAAATTTCCTTGAAAGGGGCAAATCTCCACAGAGTTGTGTAACTTCATTACCCAAACGAGCCAAGATTCATTGGGCCCCTAGAATTTGCTTCCCGCGGCCGTAGGCAATTTTGTAGTCGCTACATCAGTCAGGGAAGCAACAACTTGCAATTCAAATAACACTCAATCTCGACCTCAGTGGCCACTAGTACACATTGTGGCCTAGAACATACAACCCAACTAATTTCAGTCTCGAATAACAAGACGAGCAGACACTGAAAATGTTACAAGAAAATGAAATTTTAAAACACACAAGTGTGGCACTCAGATAATTTCCAACAGAGGCATCTCAGCGTAAATTTAACACTGGAGACATAATGATACAGAACCACAGGCAATACAGCGTAGCAGGAGCAACTTCAACACGGGAGCACATGTGTCGATCAAGTAATTAGTATCTTACTCTCAAAGGGCAGAACAGACGGCACCAGAAAGTGAACACTACTCCAGCACCCACATCAGGAACTATGCCTCCATAACCCAGGGTAAATCGGCTGCGTCGACATTAGGCGAAAGTATTGCCGGCCAACACAGCTCTACAGACCACCGGCCGCTTAGACAATCGTGCGCCCGTAAGCTCCATGAACAGCCCACCGTACATCGTATGTGCCTTTTGTTTGTTTCTCTCTCTCTCTCTCTCCCTCTCTGTCTCTCCCTCTCCCTCTCACTCTCCAACCAAAGAGCCAACTTACAGGCGACCGAAGCGCCACCCGGCGACTGGACAGAGGCGGATCACGCCAGTAGGCAAGGATGTAAAACATAGAACGAGTCTACACGGCTCAATAACAGTATCTAATTTTATATACAAAGTTCCCGTGTTTGTCTTTGCAGTCTCATCCTGGAAATTTGTTTGCAATCCGGAGTTTTCCGTTGCCTTTCCTTTTCATGGTCTTTATAAAAATATCAGTAAATACAATACGATGAGGACCGTTTTCGGCTTATCTGTACTGTAAGTAAGTAACTTAAAATCTCATAGGGACTGGACCCCACGACCCTCTGATTATTGTCCTGTACATTTTCTGCTGTGTCAGGAACTGCCTGGAATCCACGCAAACACTCGTAGAAACGGGTCCTACCACACATATGCCAAAAATATTTTTCTTCTTCAAAACGCTCGGCAATCTGGAGTTACGACTTCTGCCACTTCCATTTCTCACCAAGCGCTTTGTATATCAGAAATCTGGACGAAATCGACCGAGACAAGTAGTCGCCGTCGGCTTGTGAGAAGAAATTCCGTGAAATTATGGTACAGCACCGACGGAAACGAGTTTTTATATTCCTACTACCTGAGCGCTCGCTGCTTTGCTCGCGTCTGCGTAGTACTTAGCCTACATCGAAAGTAGTTTTATAAACATATGGTAGGCCTACTGACAAATTAATACGTTAATGAGCCGTTTCTTTTTCTATGTAATCCTGAGAAAGTCAATTTGTCGTGGTGACTGTTAAACAGTTCTCTTTGAATCAGTTCACAAAACTGCAACGTCCTCTGAACTTTTCACGCTAATTAAGAGCTCTAAAGTGTAGTCTTTTCCGAAAGTGTTTCCGACCAAAATGCCATTCTGGTAGCTGGAGTCCATGTTTTTCGTTAATCACGCCATTTGCGTTCTTGTCATGATACTTCCACAGAAATTTTCATCCTCTAACACGTATTTCCTTATGCCTAACCGAGAAGTGAAATACCAGTTTTCTTAGATTTAGCTCTTTTTAGTAATAAAAATTTCTTCCCCTTGGGGGTGAATTTCGAAAAACAGTGAAACATGTATTTTTACATTTCCAACCGAGAAGCCAAATACCAATTACCAAAGATTTAACCTAAAGAAGTGTTCTCACAATGAAACATTTTCACAAAACATTTCCGCCCCTATTTCATCCACTTAGATGTGGAGCGCGTATTTTTTTATTTCCAGCAGAAAACCCAAATACAATTTTTCAAAGACTTAGCTTCACCCTTAGGGGCGAAATTTCAAAAAATTCTTCCCTAAAAGACGCCTGCAGTGTAAGATCAATACCCTCTGCAAATTTCGTATGCCTATCTGCAGTGGTTTGCGCTGGGCGGTGATAAGTCTGTGAATGAGTGAGTCAATCGGGACACTGCCTTTTATATACAGAGAGATTTTACCTACATGTTAGTGATATGTTGAAACTTGGCGTAATTGTAAGTTACTTTGGTATAGAATGTGGATGACAGTGAGGTTGGGGAGAGGGGGGGGGGTAGGGTGGCAGGATGCAATTGTTTAAAAAGAAGGAAAAACAGCTTCAAAAAGGAGGACAAAAAATGGTTCAAATGGCTCTGAGCACTATGGGACTCAACTGCTGCGGTCATTAGTCCCCTAGAACTTAGAACTAGTTAAACCTAACTAACCTAAGGACATCACAAACAGCCATGCCCGAGGCAGGATTCGAACCTGCGACCGTAGCGGTCTTGCGGTTCCAGACAAAAAGGAGGACAAAGGAAGAAAAAAGAGGACACATCGAACGGGTCAACTGCAGATGAGGATACCACCCGTCAGCTTTGGACAAGTCACGTGATTACCAGGAATTCCCGGTAAAACTAGCAGTTAATTGTTACTGATTTTCAGGTGGTGGTTAACTGTGCAATATAAAAAAAATTAAAAACATTGATTGTGGTGACAGTGTGGCGTCAATTGTTTTGTTATGTCAACAACACGGAATAGTTTACGAAACGAAAAACGTAAGACCATTCACCTTCCTTCATTCGACGCACCAGTAACAACATCTACAATTCAAGAAGCAGCTGACGACATGTAAACTGTACTTTAACCATCTGAATACAAACAAATTGAATGACTATGAAACAATGAAATAAAACCATGACTGTTGATGTGTCGAGTTATGTCTTACCTTTATTGGCCACTGAGACGTACGTTCCAGCTCCACAGAGCTTACATTCCGCTTCAAATTCATTTCTCCCTTTCCTGGAAGCCAGATATTTGCAGGAAAGGACTTTAGATTATACATAGTCAAATATTTTACGTAACGCACTCGGTTAAAAATTACGCTCACGAATCACCCGTGCAGTACAGGAAGTCAAGCCAATACAAAGCGGAGATAGGAAACGAAAAGTTTAAATAATCGATATTTGCATTCGCTAATAGGTCGATCAACGATAACATCGACGATCCTGGTGCCCCATGCTAACACCGCCTTCGTGTGTGCCAATAGTTAAAGCGTTTATGAAAAGAGCAATAGAACGGGACGAATTGTAAATTTAACTGTATTACGCTCAACTTTTGCGAAATTGCCGGACACTAAAAATCCGCCCGGACCCCGGACAAAGAGCTAAAAAGGAGGACATGTCCGGATTAATCCGGACGTCTGGTCACCCTAGGGAGGGAGGGGGGGGGAGAGGCAACTGTGGACATCGGTACTTTACAGTGAATGTAACCCACATAATCTCTGATGAATTTCTTGTTGCCACTTTCAATCCTCCCCCAACACCCCACCAGAAACAACTAAGACATGTTTTGGAGCTCACTCTAAATCACGAACAAATTGTGATCCCCACTAGAACTGAACACTATATCCTCGCCTCTCACGTACCAACACGGACGAAATAAGGTAGTAAGGTTATGACTGGCTCCCTTCAGGAGGGCCATAACGGTAAGGGTAATGGGCCTAGTTAGGTAAGGCCTAACCGGCCGCGAAGTCTGTGCAGTATAATTCGACTGCTGTGGCTGCAGCTGCTGCGGGCGGCTCGCAGACGTCACGCAAGCGTGCGGCCCGCGCCTCCTCGGCCCACGGGCGGGACGAGTCGTAAACACGAGGGAACAAAGGTAGGGGCCGGCTGAGTTAGAGGTAACGCGGCGAGCGGCCGCTCGCGGCGCTGCGGACAGCCCGCAACAAACTCGTCTCTGAGCGGACTGCTTCATTATGTCGGCCCTTGTAAAACACGGCCATCCGGCAATAACAATAACAGCTCTATTTCCTCCGCCCAGGCAGGGGAATTAATCCGTTTACAGGGCCGACAGCCTCACGAACTGGCAGCCAAACGAAACGAGGCCTCGTACTGCCCACAATTCACGAATGGAGGCGCCATCCGAGGTCCTTATGCTGCGTGCCTGCAGGCTTCGGTCGTATCTTCTTCACTCATGTTCCGCTGCGGCTTCTCTTTATTGACGATGCGACCTTCAACGAAAGAACTGAAATAACTCAAGCAATGTCAAAGCAGGCACATAATTATCGGGAATCTTCACCATCTTTCGCCCTAAATGGGTCAACGACCAGCTTTTCTCCTTCAGCAAAAACTCTAGGAGTACTAATAGATGAAAACCTAAACTGGACTGAATACGTAACTGTTAAGTCGAAGAAGGCATCAGCATATTTCCGTGCGCTACAATAATGTAATAAACTCTTATCTCTTGACCTAAAAACGGAACTTGCGCAAACACTTTTGCCTCCAGTTGTTGATTGCAGTGATATTATCGTGCAAGGCCTTTCTCAGTAAGGCTCATGGTGCCTGGAACTGGTTACGAATACCTGTGTTCGTTATATCTGCTGATGTTCTATTCTTTGACCACATTTGATTATCACATACCCAACTATCCTGGCAGACAAGCATGTAGACAAGCGAAGAAATCTCCTTATCCTCTTTCTCTACACCGTCCCTTATATCTCCCCTCAACCTTAACTCTCTCATCTGAACAACACGGCATAAACACCCTTTCGCATCAGAGAAAAATTTCTTTCTATTGCACTCCATCTTTGAACCAGCTTCTCCAAGTCCTTCTCAGCAGCAGAAACTGCATTATACTAGGGCTATTAGGAATGTAAGGTCCAATCGGTGAAATCAAAAATTTGCAACAGTTAGCTAAACATTCCAGCTACTTCTCTATATAGTCGCCGCTCCCACTTAAACATTTGTTGTAGTGTTTTACCAAAGTTCCAATGCCCTCGTCATAGAAGACAGCCGCCTGTCCTTTCCTCCAAATCTCGACGTTGGTCTACAGCTCATTGTCTGTGACAAAATGTCCTCATAGCCAGCGGTTCAGGTGAGCAGAAACGATACTCAGTGGGAACCAATTAAGAACTTTACTGTGGTTAATCTGTGTTTTGAAAGCAATGTATGACTTTCCTACTGTCTTGCTAGACCTAACGCAAGAAAGGGTTTTCTGTCGGGGTTGTCTCCTTTAGCCTTTGGAGTTTCTCCTCCACCACAAGCCAGTGGTTCCTTCTCATTTAATCCCCAGAAAGGAGGGTTGCCTCATCTGACAGCTACGCCGTTCCGAAGTCTTCATTCTCCGCCGTCGCTGCCATTAAGGCCTTCACACGTAACCCAGACTGCAAGCAGGGGAAATGAAATTTCTCAGAGCAAAAAAATGGTTCAAATGGCTCTGAGCACTATGGGACTTAACTTCTGAGGTCATCAGTCCCCTAAAACTTAGAACTACTTAAACCTAACTAACTTAAGGACATCACACACATCCATGCCCGAGGCAGGATTCGAACCTGCGACCGTAGCGGTCGCGCGGTTCCAGACTGTAGCGCCTAGAACCGCTCGGCCACCCTGGCCGGCTTTCTCAGAGCAGTTAAGGGAAAAACAAGAATGGACAGAGTAAGGAATGTGGAGATTAGAACGGACCTTACACAAGAATGTGTGAGAGAAGATTAAGATGGTATGTTTATGTTAAGAGGATGCATGGCCAGAGACTCCCCAAAATTATGGAAGAACTAAATATGGATGGGAAAAGACCTAGAGGGTGCCCAAGAACACGGTGAAAAATGGGAGTGAGAATATCTGTGGAAAGGAGAAGTGCGACCTGGCAGCAAGTGGAGGAAGAAAAGTAGTGGGAGGTCCGAGCCAAATGGAGATGACTCGTCAGCACCCAGACCCGGCAGTAGCTGGAGCGGGATCCGGATATACATAGATATATACTGTGGTTAATCAAACACTTACCTTCGGAAACGCTGCAGAGTGCGGGCGAAAATTGTGATGACGAAAGAAACGCATGACAGTTATGTTGCGTGCATGATATCAGGCGAAATCTCTCAGTTGACCCTCACACTAGATGGGAACCATATTTTCTTGACATATTTACGTGCTCACTGTGCGCTCAGAACTGAAAAGGGCGACGAGACATGATTGACGGGCATACTAGAGACATCGACCAACACATCTGTGCGAAGTTTCATCGGAGTTTCTCCGTCGTTTCCATTTGCAACCAATTGGACCTTACTTTCCGAATAGCCCTCGTATTAGAGAACTAAATACCTCCTGTTTGAGAAGACATTAATGACATATCTAATAAAGCAACAATAAGATTCCCAATGTCCCTGTACACGTTAGTTACCTTGTATACCTCTCTTTCCATCGTAATCTTCATTTCCCAGTGTTCTTAGCCGATGTAGTATAGTTAAATATCGTTTTCCCAGGACAATCTATATCAGAATACCTCTATTTTTAGACCTATCAGTTCTATCTGCCACTATCATTAATGTTATTAATGTTATAATTTTAGTCATTATTATTACCACTAATATCGATATCAGTGGTTGCAGCTGCAGTAGTG
Source organism: Schistocerca nitens (assembly GCF_023898315.1). NCBI lineage: Eukaryota > Metazoa > Arthropoda > Insecta > Orthoptera > Acrididae > Schistocerca > Schistocerca nitens. Next base: position 275,688,587 of record NC_064618.1, on the reverse strand, counting down.
CAAGTAACGCCATTATTAAATTTATTATTTCATAGTCAGTATAATTTCCTCCCACTGCCACTTCAGACACACATAGTTTTAATACTAGTTGTCATATTAAAACTGTTATTTCCTAGGTAGCCTTGATGTAACCGATACAGCACGTGAGAAACACTGGTCTGATCTAAGAGAGGGCCTTAAGTTAATAAATAATAAAATAAAATATTATTAATCTTCTTCTCTTCCCTAGAATTTGTCATATCTAGTATGGGGATCTGCTTTTTCCGGATTTTGGAATTTTTATTTTATCATTAACTTTGTTGGTGCCCTTCTTGGCGCCACAACCGTCAAGGTAACATAAGGAGAAGAAGTCGTGACTGATATCTGTCTGCGAGTCGTGTAAAATTTGTCTCGTGTGTCGTCGTTCACTTGTTTTACCATCATATTCTCTGAGTCGAAACTTGGGGATTTGCCTAGACCGGAACGGTGCTGCTGAGCACATGTTTAAGGGGACCAAGTAGTTAAGATCATCAGTCTCCTACTCACTATTCACCCCGCACCTCCCCTAGGACAGAAGCAGCACAAAAAATCTGTCTCCGCATGAAGTCTATTCTGAGTGCAAGTATGGGGAAGTGCACTAAATGTTTACGTAGTGTGTATATGAGGGGGAACATGGGAACCGTCCAGATATCCGCCTAGAGGGATGTGGTAAACCGCTTAAAACCAAATCCATGCTGGCCCCTCGTTGTTATTCAATGAGTGGTTCACCTACATGTCTCGCAAGCTATCGCGCTGCACTGTACCAACAAGTTCACAGCAAGCGCATAATTAGTTTATGTATTCATTTCACGAGCAAGATCTAGCACTTTAGGCCATCTGTTTTTACACCTAATCTGACACATTTTGCGAGTTACCATGATGCGTAAAGTACATTAGCAATACTTAATTGTAATAATTTAATAACAGCTCATCGCAAGGCACAATACAGCGCGATATAGGAAGGTGGACAGAACCCACGGTAGAGTTACGACCATTGGTCTTGTAAGCCTTAGACTTATCTTGCGCGGACAGTGCATGTTACGTGGCCACAGAGTGATCTTTTCAGTGCCGGAAACAACGGAAGAGCGAGGCAAAATTAATTCATGTAATCTGATTACTAATTCACACTGCGGGCGAAATGAAGAGTTCCTTCATTAAATCATTAAATTTGACCATTAAAGCTAATTTCTTCTGATCATGAAACCACATCGATGTCATGCCTTTAAAGCTGCCTGTTGGGTGGGGGAGACTATTTTTCTTGTTCACAGTTTAACTAACATTAAAATCTCTCAAGATGGCAAGCAGTCTACAAGTTCGTAGCCGTTACATTTCAATATGACCTGAGGGCAAACGTTCGTGCATAGACACCAATAAGTCGCGCGCTTCCTGTTATTGGCTCCAAACAGACCTGGCAATCTTATCTTCGAACACAGTTCCGTGCCTTCAGTTCTGTACGGAGGAACCATTAGATCTTTCACCCCGCCATTTACATTGGCATGTGTCTCATAGTAACAAGAATTGGGAGACGATCTCTCACCCCAGAGGCATGCAGTTGATAGGAGATGCAAGACCTGTCACTTCTTAAGTAGCAGTGACCTACAAGTGGCTGCCACCGCAGTCAAGGCAATCTTTTCACCACTTTGGTAATGGCCCCGTGGAACACGCGATTGATTGCTATCGGATATCAAGAATGGCGACTCTGATCTTAATTAGGATGCTTGCTCAAGCGCCTAGTACCACGACTACGTCAGCAGTGATGCAGTAAATTACATCGTGCCGCCTCTGCCTGTGCCTTTGGATGTCAACTACCGTGGTTTCCTTTTACTATGATCGAAGTAGAATTCTTATTCTCTGTCCTTAGGAATTAGTTTTCAATTTTATTGCTACCTTTGACTTCACATTTGCCTTTCTTGTATATTTCTTAACCTACAGCAGGATAGAAGATCGCCTTTTGCGTCAATATTATTGTTGTCAAAGTCATAACTTTTGTAACAGGGATACTTCAGTTACGTGCTCTCTTTGGTTAAAATGTATTTCAAATTAGCATCCCTGAAGGCTTTTCACTGAGTGTAGCTTTTCCCTATCATCAACATCCAGACAATAGCATCAGCAGGAGAAGACTCCGATAGTCTACGCTGTCAATGGCAAGTACGTAAGCAGATGAGTGTCTATACCTCTGTCTGATAAGAGAAATGTGTGAGGTGATTTATCAATCATTAATTACAGTCGTAGGAGATGCATCAACTTTTTTTATCACAGTGACACTCTGTCACGTTTAAGTGATTAACCAAATTCTCAGTCACTACAGTACGGTTAGTGTTTTTGATCGAATTAGCACGCTCGTTTAGGCGAACTTTCCCCAATCTCGGCATGAGGAAATACAATAAAAAAACGGTTAAAATACGACACCACACGGAACAAAATTTAAAAGCGAATGAAGGTTTACACGATTCATGTATACACACATCACAAAAAGTTTTGCATCACCCCGGTTCCCAGAACTTCTGAAAATAGACGTTGACTGTGGATATTGTGTGTCCAATTGACTGTTCAGAGAAGTCACTAAACCCGCCCACAGATGTAAACAACCATGCATGAGCAGCACCTATTAGAAGGAGGGGGTCTGATAGCCGATCAGTTCCAGTCATTCCACCAGAAAGGAGGTACACGGCTCGTGTTGTCTGTAGTTCAACCACGCCTAGACGATCAGTATCGCGTTTCGCTCTCGTCCGCATTATTACTTTGTGCCAGGAAGGGCTCTCAACAGGGGAAGTGTCCAGACGTCTCGGAGTGAACCAAAGCGATGTTGGTTGGACATGGAGGAGACACAGAGAGATAGGAACTGTCGATGACATGCCTCGCTCAGGCCACCCTAGGGCTACTACTGCAGGAGATGACCGCTGCCTACGGAATATGGCTCGGAGGAACCCTGACAGCAACGCCACCAAGTTGAATAATGCTTTTCGAGCAGCCACAGGACGTCGTGTTACGACTCAAACTGTGCGCAACTTCACTCTCGACGTCCATGGCGAGGTCCATCTACGTAACCACGACACCATGCAGCGCGGTACAGATGCACCCAACAATATTCCGAATGGACCGCTCGGGATTGGCATCACGTTCTCTTCACCTATGAGTGTCACTTATGCCTTCAACCAGACAATCGTCGGAGACGTGTCTGGAGGCAACCCGGTCAGGCTGAACGCCTTAGACACACTGTCCAGCGAATACAGCAAATTGGAGGTTCCTTGGTGTTTTGGGGTGGCATTATGTCGGGCTGACGTAAGACGCTGATGGTCATGGAAGGCGCCGTAACGGCTGTACGAAACGTGAATGCCAACCTCCGACCGATAGTGCAACCACATCGGCAACATATTGGCGAGGCATTCGTCTTCATGGACGACAATTCGCGGAAATGATGTTTATGGATATCTCTATTCCAATTTTCCGTACGTGTTCCGCCACTCTCGGAACCGAGGTAATGCAAAACCTTTTTGATGTGGGCAGAAGGAACACACGACTCGCTCCTCTCTCCCGCCCTACCCCCCCCCCCCCCCTCCGTCTACCCTCAGTCACTCCCCTCCCTCCAGTTGGGTTAACTAAGGAGTGAGATGAGAGGAAGAGAACCCACCAAACACTTAAATAGAATAAACGCGCCAAATCGTGAAAACAGCGCACGCCTTACGAAGTAGTATATAGGAAATGGGGGAGATATAAAGTAATGATGTAATATACCAGAAATGTTACTCCCATTAGCTTTGTGCTAAGTAATTTCCTTATTATATTCGCGACAAATTTGAGTTATGACGTTTTAATATAAATCCATAGCAGTAATTGAAAAAGAATCAAATCAGTAAAAGATCTTGGCTGGTCTGTGAAAGGTCCTACATAGTGCGTTAAGATTAGCTGTTGGGATGGATGAAAAGAAACAAAAATAGATGCGAGTGAAGCAAATGTCGACAGTGTTGTCATAATGACAGTTGGAGAAGAAAGAAGACAGGTGGGGTATGTCGAGGGGACACTACGCCGAAGACAGCACACGAAGCATAGGTCTCCTTTTCACTGATGTTTTTGGATAACGCGTACGTTACTGGGTGCATTGTTGGAGATGTATGCAGTAGGGAAGAATTTAGTATTATGCACAAGAAGAGCCTGCCCAGCTCCGTATCTGATATCTCTTACTCATGACAGTGCAATGTCTATCTACTCGGAAGCAGCCGACTAGAATCCGGCTACAAAATTCATCATTTTTATCCGGACGGCAAGCGGAGAGGAAATGGTGTACAGTGTACTCTGTACGAATGCGCTGGGTTGAATACCAAACTTCTCAGCAGTCTCATGGATCGAGGGCAGGCTACGCTGTTGATAGCAGTACGTCTCAACACCACATCCTACAATCGTTCAGCAGTTATCCATATGACTCGTGTACTCACTTGTTACTGCACATTTGGTTGGAGGATGACAAAGCCAAACCACCTGCTCAAGGACTTCCCTCAGGCAACAATGCGGAAGTCCCGAACCTGCCCCCAACGTTCACTTCTTTTGACCCGTAGGTACACCCAAAATTCTGGATGCAACAGACAATGTATTGTAATTCTGAACTGATGGGTACTAGAAGTGCCTGGAGAGGTAGTGTGGATAACCGATGGAGAAAAAAACAGTGTTTGCATATTCTATTCATAGTGAGAACTGGCTGCTGTTGTCGGTGAGACACATCAAAACCACGAAGATCTTCATTATAAATCAAGCTGGCTGCAGGTCACAATAGCAGTCATACTGTGAATGACATATACTAGTGGCTAGTAAGTGAACCCGTCTTCGTAGCCGTCGGTAACGCACCTTTATGCGATGGCGTTCGACTCAAAAGTTGCGACTGAAATATATTGCTGGTGGCTGCATTGAGAAGAGATTTCTGACCTCCGGAATTCACGGCAGTATTCTAAGTTAGAATCCTGAATCAGCACGAATGGTCCAGATTAAATTCCTGAAATTGTCCACCTTGTCTCGGAGAATTAAGGCATGTCTCAGTGTTGAAGGTGAAGGGGGCGAAAATGAGGAGGAGGTCTTGGTGTTACTCGGGAGGAGAAGGCTATCTGTCAGTAACGAGTTTCACTCTCTGCGTTCTCTGTTTCATTGTAATAGGCAACACAAATATGACACAAAACTGCATTCGCACTCATGGTAGCCCCTACATCAGATTAATTCACAGTCGTAATACTAGGAGTGAACATACCGTTGTGAGTGAGGAAGGAAACCTTTTCCACTGAACTAGCTCCTCGGTGCTTTCTTGGCAAACAACGTTGCATATTGGTAGGAACAACAACCATATCTTTCAACTTGACAACATCGATTTAAGCAGATTTTACTCTGTTTGACACCATAGGTTTTATTACACCATGTGAGCTGCTTTTTATTTCTCAAGATACCTGATGATGGCCTGAGGAGTGAAAATGGTTTTAATAAAGACATACTTGTTATCAGCTCTTGGTAATGGAACTACGAAATACTTACGAGTTGCAGGGCATAACCTTCAAAACTATATTAATAGAGCTTATGGATTTCCATTTGCGCATTTGCAGACCGTACCCATTTCAACAAGGAAAAGATGAGTTAAATCATATCTTACAGATCACAGAAATGTTGAAAGAAAAGAACAGTAATACGTATTTTGGTATTTGTATAATTTAAAAAGCGCTATTGGATTTTTTAAAATTTTATTTTATATCCAGTTTTATGTTTCATATACGAATTTAGCCAGACAGACATGTGATGATGATCATATCAAATAAGAAGGAAGTAAAGCAAACAGTGCGCGATCAAATTATTTATTTCTTTATTTATTTTTAATTCTACAACATTTATATGTTCTCGACTGTGTTATCGAAAACTCACACAAAAAAGTCACATTTTGTTTGTAACATTATATTCGTTAATCGCTAGAATGGTGCACGGGATGCACCGTTCACAAGCTGTTTGGAGTCCAAACAATGAATAGCTAAACCAACACTAGACGAATACTACTAGAGAAGTTGTCGAAACATCATGGAAGCAAAACGCTAACATTAACTCAACTGTAAACATACAGTAATAAGTACTGCTACACACGTAAGTATTAATTCAAGAAATTTGGACGAATATGTTAAGTAAAATTTAACAGATTATGTTGAAGACTAATATAAAATTTCCGAAAATTGAATTTTAACACTTGTTATCTAATTGCTACTTTCAACAGTCAATTTGATTCCAGTTTTCCACAGTTCTAGAACACAATAATACTCGCAGGTAGTTGAGATGTGGGAGGAAGCTATGAACATTTTGTACGTCAGCCACAAACCGATGGTCACTGATTATGATAGCAGTTTTTATTGACATTCATGACACAGTATTGTTGCGCTCTGACACAAGTTGTTTTAGGAAAATATTTCTACAAAAGTGATGGAAATCACGTTTTCCGTCAACAGTCTTTCAAATTATAATCTTCATAACAGTTCTGCAGGACAAAAGCTGTCCTGTCAAGTACTGCATTGTATGTAGAGGTATTACTGAACTTCTGTAGCACCGTACTATACCATTTGTAGTAATATATTTTGATGTATGATCTCAGAGTAGATTGAAAGGTTTCGTATGTAAAATATATGTTACTTCGCTACATCCATAATTATATTTCCCGCACAATTTTTTGTTGTAAAGAAAAAAGACTGCTTTACTCTATTTTACAACTAAGAAGCGTTACTGGTCCTAAAATTCCTTGAGTTATCATTCACATTCTATGACTTTACTTTTCGTGTAGAGTAACTTTAGTTCCTTAACTCATGTTTTGGCAACTACTTCGTTGCATATTTCGCTATAGTCTAACATCACTTTTGGATGTGTTAAAGTATTATGTGTCTCCTAGCTCTGGTGGCCACTCTGATCAGTTTCTGCTTCGTTTTCTCTTCAACTATTCAATATTATAGTTGCGATAGTCTTCAGCATTTCACCATCCGCTTGGGAATTCAGACTTAAACCACTTGTGGAATTGTTTAAGAGATTTCGAACTGTGGAGTTGGAGTATTCAGTTGAAGAAAAAATTATGACAAGAAGATGACGTGGCTTGACGCGCTAGGATTTACGTGTGAAGTAATTAAATTTTTCCTGCAGCTCCATTCGCAGAAGTCGTAGATGACTGATTTTTTCAAAGTTTGTTTTAGTATGTTGTAGAAGTTCTCTGCTAATTCCACTTACTTACTATTGTGTGCTGACTATGAATTTAATTTTTGTTTGGAATACAGTTTATCTGTTAATTTTCTAAAATTTGTTTTCAGTTCGTAAGATGAAACAAATGCTGAATTATCTTTATTTCCTGATTTTACTCTGGTCTAACGCGGTTTGTGTGCGATTTTTACGTCCCTGTCTGTGAATGGACTTTTTCTCAAAATTACTTTCCGATTCAATGAATACTGTAATGTGATTACTCTACCCGCCAATATTCCCTTGCGACACATTAATTTCTAAGATACATTCTTCTTAATTTAATGGCTATTTAGTCTTTCGTTTATTGCTTGATTTTCAACCTTAAGTATGTTGTAAGACTGTTATGTGTTTCTTCCACTTAACTGTCCATTTTTAGAGCGTGTTACATCTATATTCGAACATCCCGTCAATGTGATTTACACGATCAAGGATAGCTTTTGGTTATATAATTCCGATTAATTGCATGCATATAATATTTTGAGTTCTTAATCTTTCTTCCTTTTTTTGTCGTTTCTGAGCAATACACCACATCACGTGTGAATGATAACATTGCTGAGAAAATGAGAAGAGTATAAGTGCATGTAGTAGAAAATAAAATAAATATTTTTATTAATCCATTTGTGATGGTTGAGTTTTATAGGGACTGTTACGGCAAATGTAAGTGTAATGCATGACTATTAAATTAACTTAGACGTCATGATGGAATTACATTCCAAGTTCTTAAGTTTTGACACTAAAAATGAGCAAGATGCTTACTTAGAGAGCTTAATACAAATAGAAGTATGTGACACAGCAAGGAAATCTCAGGATTATCAAGCGACAATAGCTTACCTATCAAGAACAAATCCAAAAGTCATACGTACAAATATTGGCTCTCTAGCTCTGATGGCCACGTTCAAGTCGGTAAATCTGCATTTTTATCCTTGTATAGTGTTTCTCACGACAGATTGCTGAGATTAAGAGATCTACTAATCTCTGGTAAGTCCCCCACAGATAGGCGGGGTAAACAGCGGTCTGCAAATGCATGCGCAGCTGAAGTAACATTGTCAGTTGAGAACCACATAAACAGTTTTCCAATTCATGAATCACACTACACAAATGGAGAGTACAAATACTTAGCTCCAAATCTTAGTGTGAAAAATATGTGGGCTCTGTTTCAATTGCAATATCCTGAAGTGAAAGTTACGTATTGGTATTACTGGAAAATCTTAAATGAAACGTTCAATTGTAAATTTGGTCGACCATAGGTTGATGCATGTTGTGTCTGCGAAGAATGAAGTGTGAAAGCAAGGAGTTCTACCTTAAGTTCCTGTGCAGAGCGTGTGGCCGCAACCGAACTGTTCATTCATTAAAGAAGAGTTGAATAGTTCCACAAGACAATTGACTGTCTGCAGAACATGGGCAAAGATTCTGATGATGTCGCCGGCATTTGCTTTGATACATGCAAAATCTGATGCTTCCAGTCCTCCCCATTGAAGACACAATCTATTTACGTCAGATTCCTTACAATGTCATCGATATATATGATTTAAAATCTGGAAAGGCTGTATTCTGTACATACGATGAAACGATAGCTAAAAAGAGTCCCAATGAAGTCTCCTCCTTTGTCTTAAGTTATGTAAATGAGTATGTTGCCTAAAATGTGCGGCATTTCCGTATTTTCTCTGGCGGTTGCGCTGGTCAAAACAAAAATCACTGTGTAATCCGGCTCATGATGACACTGCTAGCCAAAGGAAGATTTGATTCATTCCATCAATATTTCCACTGAGGCACAGCTACCTGCCTTGTGAAAGGGACTTTAGTGTTGTGACGAGTCACATGAAAAAGACTGATAGTGTGTACTTGTTACTGGAATGTATAAAAGTAATCATTTTTTCTCTCTGAGAGAGTTTTCATGGAAAACATGGTGAATAAAGAAGAAATTCATGACTTCAAATCATGGCGGTCAGTGCGTTACAAGAAGGAAGTGGGGCCTGTGGAATTACGAGGAAGGAAAATCCCTCGAAAAAGAAAGCAGTATTTTTCAACTACAGGCTATATGAGTTTTACTACAGCAGACTCATTCCTGGTGTGGTGAAAACTCGAACGTTCATTGGTGGGTTGTAGGAATATACCACCAGACTTGTAGATGGAGAGCAAATTCTGGAGGGCCAATGATTAGTGGCAAAAAATAGCAGATTTAAAAAATTCGGAGTTTACCTACTTCATTCTGAAGAAGTTCAGAGATTCTACTATAATTTGTACTTCGACACACGAACGTAGATAAAAATGTGACTAATTTAATAATGTGGTGAAGAGTATATTGTTGTTAATACGGGATGTCCATGAAGTCCCTTTACAACGTCAAAATTTTATTACAACGGCAATTAATGAAATATTTTAACAAAATGTCTTTAATTGTAATCACTGTTTTCTAAAGTTTTTATATATACAAATTTTGTGTTTCAGATACTCTGTTGATGGAAGGAACTGAACCTCTATAAAATGGCAACTCCTCAAGAGAAGGCACAATGTGTGTACTGGTTTATTGAGACAAAATCGGATGTTCAGACTCAACGAAACTTCAGAACGAAGTGTGGAAGAGATCCACCATCGCGCCCTGCAATCCGTGCATAGCACAAAAAATTATTGGAGACTGGGACAGTGCTGGATAAAGAGAGGAGCGGGTGACCAAGAACATCCAAGGAAAAGGTCGATCGAGTTTTAAACGTCTTCACTCGTTCACCTACGAAGTTCATACGCACTGCTGCCAGACAGTTGCAACTACCTCGTTCGACTGTGCATGAGGTCCTCCATAAGAACTTTCGGTTGTACGCTTACAAAGTCCACCTGTTACAGACACTTGAGCCAAATGACAAGCCAAGACGGACAGAGTTTGCACTTAACATACTGGAACGCCTTTCGGAGGATGAAGTATTCCTCAAGCGAAATATTTTCAGTGACGAGACAATTTTTCATGTTTCTGGGACATTAAACAGGCACAATGTGAGAATCTGGGGATCTCAACACCCCCATGTAACTAGGGAGCTTCACCGGTATAGTCAAAAAGTGAAAGTGTGGTGCGGAATCAGGTGCTACCAAATAATTGATCCATTTTTCTTCAACGAGTCAACAATTACTGCAGATGTTTATCTCGACGTTCTGACGAAATTTGTAGCACCACGATTGATTGACTTGCAATCAACTATCATTTTACAGCAAGATGGTGCACCACCACATTGGGGACTGCATGTTCGTCGGTTCCTCAATGACGCATTTTCAGGAAGATGGATTGGGAGGGATGGGCCAATTCCTTGGACACCGCGTTCGCCAGATATCACTCCCTTGGTGGTATGTCAAAGATATCGTGTACCAAACACAGATACGGGACATTGCTGACTTGAAGCAAAGGATTCGTAATGCAATTGCCACCACTGACGACGCTATGCTACAGCGAACATGGCAAGAAATCGAGTACCGTCTTGATGTGCAGCGTGCAACTAAAGGCGCCCATATAGAGTTCTATTAAACACTTTTATAAACACTGATTACAATATAAAAATATCGTTAAAATATTTCAACAACTGCCGGTGTAATAAAATTTGGAAGTTGTTAAATGATTTTATGGACACACTGTAATTTTCATATGAAATTCTTTAATTCACTTAAATGAATTTACATTTGTTTCAGAAACTCCTCATGTCCTACAAATTTAGCAACATATTTTCGCAGTGAATATTAAATGAAGATTTCAAATTTGTGTAGGTGGCATATATTAAAACTGGTTCACACTGTTACTCTGCTTGAAGAATTGTCTAGTTTTTCCTTTTCCTATTACTCTTATTGGACGGGAGCGGTTTCTGCAATAAGCATTTCAAATGCATTTGTTTCCTATTTAGTATTATCACGTGTAGGAATAATACAGCTCAAACGGGGATTTAATTAAATTTTATCTGTTCTGTGGTTAAGCTGAAATTAAATTGACAGATGGATTTGTGCAAGTTAAGGTACAGTATTTTGGAACAGTCTTTGGTTTTAATACTTATTTTAGTCGAAGCAACGTGGCGCGGTAGCTGAAGCTCTGCACTCGCAATCTGTGTAATTCAGATGATATGGGACGAATGGCTTCTCAGAACAAAGCCACAACAAGTTTCTTTCTACATCCGAGTCCAATACGACTTACGCTCAGTCTCTAATTACCCTAACGTCAACTGAGCTTTCTACTTTTTACTTCTGCTCGTATTTGCTTTGCATATATTGAATTTCACACAGAATAAATATCACCAGAATTTAACAATTTGTGTACTACACCTGCCGTATCAGAGTCCACGCGTATTTGTAGTAGACATCATTTACTAACAGTGTCTCGTGATGAGATTTCTTTCGCAATATATATATATATTGCATAGCCGGTCCCAAGCCCGGATGAGAAAGGAGGAGGGTTAGAGGATGGGCCAACCCCCCATCCTCTGTAAAAAAAGACTCTGGTTAAAGGAAAAGACAAAAGGAAAAACTGGACGGATCAAAATGGTGACGAAACTGGATACGTAAATGGATTTTCTGGATTTAGAATTGGAACATGGAATGTAAGGTCAATCATGACGGGGGGAATGAAACAACTTGGAGGAGAACTGAGTAAATATCAATGCATAGTGGCAGCAATTCAAGAAACAAGACTTCCTCAGGGTGTTATGAAGATTGGAGATACTCACACGCTCTTTAACAGCAATGAGCTAAGCCCAGCCTGGACTTCTGGAGTTGGTTTTGCTGTACACAATAAAATGATATCGGCTGTCAACAAATGGTCTCCTGTAAACGACCGAATCTGTTGGATGATTCTACACGCTAAACCATATAAGATCTGCCTAGTCAACTGTCATGCCCCATCAGAGGATGCCGATGAAGAAACAAAGAATAACTTCTATCTAGAACTAGAGAATGTAGTAGACAAACTCCCAAGACACTCAATTCAGTTGATAATGGGAGATTTCAATGCCCAAGTGGGAAGAGAAGTGCAGTATCGACCAACGATAGGGCCTGATAGTATCCATGAAACAAGCAACGAGAATGGTATCAAGTTAACTAACTTTGCCGATACAAGGAGAATGATCGTTAGAAGCACATACTTCCCCCGCAAAGCAGTGCATAAAGTAACCTGGATATCCCCAGATGGAAGTACGATGAACCAGATCGATCACGTTCTTGTTGACCGAAGACATCATTGTAGTGTCGAACATGTAAGATCCTTTCGCGGGGCAGATATGAATTCAGATCATTTCTTAGTGGTAGTCAAACTACGTCTGAAACTTTCAACCATGTGGAGAAGAAATTCTGAAATGATGGTCCGCTTCGACAAGAATAAGTTGAAAGATGTAGAAGTGAGACAGCGCTATCAAGAAAAAATTGCAGAACATCTCACAATATCAGAGAACCCTACCAGTGTGGAGAACGCATGGCTGCTGCTGAGGAATGCAGTGTTAGAAAGTGCAAATGAAGAACTAGTTTGCGATGCAAAACGAAGAAGTAAACCTTGGTTCGATGAACAATGTCGAGAATCGGTTGAGATTAGATCAGCGAAGAGGATACAATGGCTACAGCAACTCTCGGAAGAAGCAAGGGTAGCTTACTACGAAGCGAGGCGTAATACGGACCAACTCATGAGAAAGAAGAAACGGGACCACCACAAAAGTCTGTTGATTGCAGTCGAAGAAGCAAAGTCGTCACGCTCGTTTTTCCAGGCCTCAAGATTCGCCAGAGGCGCGTACAGACAACGTACATTGGTCCTAACGAATGAGACGGGTGAAGTTGTACCGCCAGAAGAGCAAGCAACCCTATTTAAAAAACATTTTGAAAACCTATTGAATCCCGACAACCCACCTGTAGGGACAACACAGACGGATGCCCGTTTTGACAGAGTTGAAGTCCCTGAACCATCTGAGGAAGAAATCAGTGTTGCCCTAAAAGCACTCAAGAACAACAAGGCTCCAGGAGGTAGTGGTATCACAGCTGAGATGCTTCGCTTGGGAGGGGAAACACTGGTGGGTGCTTTGAAACGATTAATTTCTACCATCTGGGAAGCAGAAGTAATTCCTGAGGAATGGAAGGGAGCAATCATATGTCCCATATTCAAGAAGGGAGATGCTACTCATGTATCCAACTACCGAGGGATTTCGTTACTTGAAATTGGCTACAAAGTTTTTACAACACTGCTACTAAACCGCATGAAACCACTGGCTGAAGGAATTGTAGGGACCTATCAATGTGGGTTCGTTGCTGGACGATCGACAATTGATCACATATTTACTCTGAGGCAGTTGATAGAAAAATTCTACGAATTCAATAAGGATCTACACCTCATCTTCATCGATTTTCGACAAGCTTATGACAGCATTGACCGCGCCACGTTATGGGAAACGTTAGAGGAACTTGGCATCCCATCAAAATACATCCGCTTAATTGCTGCTTGCTACTCTCAGTCTACGGCCCAAGTGCGGTTTGGTAATCAACTATCACCATCATTCAGTGTACAAAATGGATTGAGACAAGGAGATCCATTGGCGCCAATATTATTCAATTTGGCCCTGGAAAAAGTAAGCCGTGACACTTGTCGAACCAGAGAGATGGAGATGGTGGGAGCAGACACAATCTTGGCATTTGCTGATGATGTTGTGATCCTTGGTGACACTCTAGAGCAAGTACGCAGTGATACCTCCCGATTCCTCCACAATGCAGAGAAAATTGGGCTGGTGGTGAACGATGAAAAAACTAAATATCTTGTTGTATCACGCCGCCGAGATCTCCCTCCTTCCATTGATGTCGACAGGCATACCTTCGAACGAGTTGAAGAGTTCAAGTACCTGGGCTCCATACTAACAAATAAAAGTGAAGTAACGAAAGAAGTACAGCAACGTATAACAAATGCTAATCGCATGTTCTTTAGCCTGAACAATCTTTTCAGATCTCGGCTAATATCGCAGAAAAACAAGATCCACCTATACACGACACTGGTGAGACCAGTACTTTTATACGGCTGTGAAACTTGGGCAACATCAGCAACAACAGAAGAAGCAATATGTGCATTTGAAAGGAAGGTACTTCGGAAGATATATGGACCCATCTACAATGCCATGGAAGGTAAATGGGAACGAAGAAAAAAAGAAGATTTATACCAGCGGTATGGAAAGCCACACATTGGACGAATATTGGCGCAGAAGAGACTCCAATGGTTTGGCCACATCCTACGGGCAGACGGATCCCTTCCAAACAGAGTCCTCCACTCTCAACCCACAGGAAAACGCCCTAGAGGACGCCCAAGAACTCGATGGAAGGATAGGATAACAACGATCCTGAAAGAAGTGGAACCAGCAGCCGTGGAGGAGGACGCCAACGACCGGATGAGATGGACTGCCATATGCAACAGCTCCCTCCTCTCGTGTAATTGACAGACACTGCGTGTGTGTTTTTGTTTCTGTAATGTATCCCTCTTGCCTTTTTAAACCTTTGATTGAATGCCCTGTTTATTTTTCGTTTTTCTTTAAGCTGTAATGTATATATGTAACCTTTACTACTGTATAGTGTACCTTTGTAAGTCTTTTTTCTTTAATTTTTCCGTTTGTTCTTCTTGCTGTAGGCCTTAAAGGCCCGATAAGGCAATAAATGATGATGATGATGATATATATATATATATATATATATATATATATATATATATATATATATATATATATATTGCGTTTTTCACATGTGGCTACCAATAAAGTTTGGAAATAACCTGCAATATTCGTAAATGTTTGAAAATGCTACATGAATGGAAATTCTCTGTACGAGAAACAATATATGTTCTCATTTCACTTGGGAATGGATCCGTAGCTCGTCGTAGCACGTTCATCACTGGGGACTCGTTCTTTATCAAGTTAAACGCTGCAAGGCAGAACCAGAAGTTCAAAGTATAAACACTGTACGAAAACTTTTGGCTTTTGGAACTAATCCAACTGATTTAGTACTAATAATACTAGAGCTGTCATTATTTGATCTGGTAATTGGGCAAAAAACGACAAGCCATTGGTCGAAAAAGAGAAATTTCTTAATGGAAATGTAGTTATATAGATAATCAGTGAAATATAAAATTAAGATTTCGGTACTAGACGTGCGGCTGCGGTAGTTGGGACTTCACATACATGGACAGAATTTTACGATTTTTCCGACCAATACGTGGGGCGTGGCCCAGCCTTATAGGCCATTGCACCTATTCAGTAGATTTATACTAAACTAGCTGCTACCCGCTGACTCGCTCGCATAACTGTAGTTTTGGTACGATGAGCGATGGTGAATAAGTAAGCTAATAATTTTATGTCTGCGTATATAGTAGTGTAGAGGTGTATGTGTAAGAAATCTGTGCAGTACCAGTACTTAGGTACTTAATAAATGATTATGTTTTTTGCTGTATGTCGATTCTGAAAGCGTGTATTAGAATTTCTTATTATATTTTAAAAAATCCTCAATTCATAACATTCGTGCAGAAGTAGAGTTACTTCTCTGGCTCACCAAGTACATGATGTGAATTTTTGCCAGCAGCGCAACACATACCAACAGTTTTTCCCTTCCATTTTAATGCTTTATGGTGGCTACATGTTTGATCCACCCCCCTTCGATGACTAATTTGTGATTAACAGAATCAGTTAATAGATCATAATCAAATACAGCCCCACCAAAAAGCCTGCCACGTTCTTTACGCACGGGTTCGACTCTGACTGACGTACAACACTTACATGACGCCGTCGTTGTGAGTCTTCAAGCGTCTTAGAGCTTGTAACAGACGCGTGACGCTCAGTGTCTAAAATGCGACTGGCTTTGACTGTTCTAAGTCTCTCTAGCTCTTCAGGTTGCCTGACGTTCTGCAACCAAGTTCCGCTGGACATGAGATTGCTCTGAAGTTTGTTGAATTCGAGTAATATCCGCAATTAGAGTTCTTTTAGAACTATGCACTATATCAGAAATACGTTTACGAGGCTTGTAGTAATAGTTTTAATTATGGTTCTCGGGCTGACCGTCCGATTTTATTGTATCTGCACCAAAGCTCTTCAGCAATGCCAGGTGGTGTGGGAACGTAATATAATCAAAAGACGGTCGTGTGAAACCCAGCTCTCGCTATTCGTCCACGAGATTAAGAGGGCCATAGACACGGGTTCACAGGTAGATGCCGTGTTTCTTGACTTCCGCAAGGCGTTCGATACAGTTCCCCACATTCGTTTAATAAACAAAGTAAGAGCATATGGACTATCAGACCAATTTTGTGATTGGATTGAAGAGTTCCTACATAACAGAACGCAACATGTCATTCTCAATGGAGGGAAGTCTTCTGAAGTAAGAGTGATTTCAGGTGTGCCGCAGGGGAGTGTCGTAGGACCGTTGCTATTCACAATATACAAAAATGACCTTGTGGAAAACATCGAAAGTTCACTGAGGCTTTTTGCAGATGATGCTGTGGTGTATCGAGAAGTTGTAACAATGGAAAATTGTACTGAAATGCAGTAGGATCTGCAGCGAATTGACGCGTGGTGCAGGGAACGGCAATTCAATCTCAATGTAGACAAGTGTAACGTGCTGTGAATACATAGAAAGATAGATTCCATTTCATTTAGCTACAAAATAGCAGGTCAGCAACTGGAAGCAGTTAATTCCATAAATTATCTGGGAGTACGCATTAGGAGTGATTTAAAATGGAATGATCATATAATGTTGATCGTCGGTAAAGCAGATGCCAGACTGAGATTCATTGGAAGAATCCTAAGGAAATGCAATCCGAAAACAAAGGAAATAGGTTACAGTACGCTTGTTCGCCCACTGCTTGAATACTGCTCAGCAGTGTGGGATCCGTACCAGATAGGGTTGATAGAAGAGATAGAGAAGATCCAACGGAGAGCAGCGCGCTTCGTTACAGGATCATTTAGTAATCGCGAAAGCGTTACGGAGATGATAGATAAACTCCAGTGGAAGACTCTGCAGGTGAGACGCTCAGTAGCTCGGTACGGGCTTTTGTTAAAGTTTAGAGAACATACCTTCACAAGCAGTATATTGCTCCCTCCTACGTATATCTCGCGAAGAGTCCATGAGGATAAAATCAGAGATATTAGAGCCCACACAGAAGCATACCGACAATCCTTCTTTCCACGAACAATACGAGACTGGAATAGAAGGGAGAACCGATAGAGGTACTCAGGGTACCCTCCGCCACACACCGTCGGGTGGCTTGCGGAGTATGGATGTAGATGTAGATGTAGAACCACGCACACAATAAATTTGGATTATCGCTGTTACGGAATAATCTACAGACTGTAAGACTTGCCGACCACGGCGACAGCGTTGCCTGCATGCCACTCACGTATACCATACTTAAAAGTGTTAACAATACTAAGAAAGATACAACTTACCAAAGTGGCCTATGGTCTTTCTCGTGGCTCAAGATCTCTCCATAACAAATACAACTGGAACCATGAAAATGTAACAGAGTGAGTTTATTTCGCAGTTAATAATACAGGTGTTAGCATGGAAGTATGGATTGAGCACGTTGAGAATTGAATAAGCATTGTATTGATTACGTTGAATCACACGACGCACGACGTAGGACATCCAACCGAAAAATGCATTTTCACAAATGTGATAAAGTTCAAAAGTGAAAGTGTAAATATTTTTCTTTAATCAACAAATATTTTGTACTACATACTTTCTAAAATACCCTGTTCTATTCGTCAGGGTTCGAGCCATTTCACGCCAAGTTTCATGCACATCGGTTCAGCGATTTAGTCGTGAAGTGTAACAGACAGAGCTACTTTCGCATTTATAATACGGCTAAAACACGTTGAGGACTATATAAGCATTGTGTTCTAGTTGTTAACGACGGCTGTGCTCGCGTATCAGTAAAGAGAAATGATATGTGCGTATGGCTTTATTGGTCGGGAGACCCCGGTTGGGATGTGCGAGAGCTTGATGCAAGTCCTTTTATTTGACGCCACTTGCACGTTGATGATGATAAAATAATGATGAGAACAACGCACGCATTCAAACGCGAGCATAAAAAAACCGACATGGGCAGATATTGAACCCGCTCCTATCTGTGATGCAGCGTCAAGGGTAACCGCAGCCATGGTCTCCGAGCTGATAGACCATGCTGCTGTAAATGTCGTCGAATTGTTCGTGCAGATGGTTGTTGTCTTGCAAACGACCCCATCTGTTGACTCAGGGAACGAGACGTGGCTGCACGATCCGTTACAGCCATGCGGGTAAGATGTCTGTCATCTCGACTGCTAGTGATACGAGGGCGTTGGGATCCAGCAAGGCGTTCCGCATTGCCCTCCTGTACCCACCGATTTTATATTCTGCTAACAGTCATTGGATCTCGACCAACGCGAGCAGCAATGTCACGATACGATAAACCGCAATCGCGATAGGTTTCATTCCGATCTTTATCAAAGTCAGAAACGTGATGGTACACATTTCTCCTGCTTACACGAGGCATCACAACAACGTTTCACCAGGCAACGCCGTCTACTGCTGTTTGTGTATGAGAAATCCGTTGGAAACTTTCCTCATGTCAGCACGTTGTAGGTGTCGCCATCGGCGCCAACCTTTTGTGAATGTTCTGAAAAGCTAATCATTTGCATATCACAGCATCTTCTTCCTGTCGGTAAAATTTCGCGTCTGTAGCACGTCATCTTCGTGGTGTAGCAATTTTAATGGCCACTTGTGTAAAAAAACCGGTCTTATCTGCATCATGTAGTATGGTTCCTATATGTCCATAGAAGTCGAGCATTACCAACTGAGAAAATTACCATCTGTCGAAAAATGTGTCAGTCGATTCGGATAATACGAGAGCCTACTGAAATGTGGTGCCTCCGAAGTATTTACGTAAAATTTCTTAAAACTTTGTAAGTAAAACAGACGTTATTAACATTCTACACCTTTAGTCTTCATGTTTGAATATTTGCAGCGCTCTGCCACTAGGGGCTCTGAATTGTGCACGTGACATAACGGTCTATAACGTAACTACGTCAGTGCGCGAGAAATAGCGTGCCGTAATTGAGTTTCAAATTCTGGGATGCTCAATGTGTGGTGCA
Source organism: Schistocerca nitens (assembly GCF_023898315.1). NCBI lineage: Eukaryota > Metazoa > Arthropoda > Insecta > Orthoptera > Acrididae > Schistocerca > Schistocerca nitens. The sequence continues at coordinate 275,669,244 of NC_064618.1, read as the reverse complement.
TTTGGAATTGTGGAGGGCACAATCATAAACTCCCCGTGGTACTGCGAGCCTCTAAAATTGACATCACGAAATCGAAGAGTTCGTCGTCATTTGGAGAGCCCTCTCCTTCAACATGGCGGTGCCCTGCCACACTCGAGCGCTGCGACATTTACAACAATCGGCCGCCTTGGGTTCACTGCCTTCGATCGTCCCCCATGCAGTCCCGAATTTGTGCCGACTGATTTTCATTGGTTTCCAAAATGTAAAGAGCACCAAATAGGACTTCGCACTGACAGTGACGAACTGGTGCAAGCAGATATGAGGTTGTGGCTCTGTCAACAAACATTTTACAGTGACGGTTTCAATAAACTCGTCTCTCTTTCGCGGGAGTGTGTTCGTCGCCAGAGTAACTACGTTAAGAAGTAAACATGTAAACATAAAGGATAAAGATGAACAATGTTCGCCGGCCGAAGTGGCCGAGCGGTTCTAGGCGCTTCAGTCTGGAACCGTGCGACCGCTACGGTCGCAGGTTCGAATCTGCCTCGGGCATGGATGTGTGTGATGTCCTTAGGTTAGTTAGGTTTAAGTAGTTCTAAGTTCTAGGGGACTGATGACCTCAGATGTTAATTCCCATAGTGCTCAGGGCCATTTGAACCATTTGAACAATGTTAATAATGTTTTCTTATTAAGAAGTAAAGATGTAAACATGAAGGATAAAGATGAACAATGTTAATAATGTTTTCTTTATTTAAAAAGCTTTATGAGTTATCACATAAAAATTCGGAGGCATTACTTTTCAGCATGATCTCGCACAATGGCGACAGGAGTGACTTCGATTTTGTGCTGCAACAGTTCGCTCGACGTGAGTTTGTATTGATGTTCGGTTGTGTCAGACAGTACTCCAGAGAAGATTTAAACCCGTTATTCGGCGTTGGAGCTGGAAATTCACCGTTTGTGGAATGGTCAAAGTCACAACGAAACACATACAGGTCATGCAGAGTTGGTGCAGTAATATATACGAAATACCAACAGCGTAAAATGGCATATGCACAATTGTTATATTGCAAGAGTCCATTGTAGGTATCGATGTCATGCTCACAAGTAATGAAGACTGTAAATGTGAAGAATGAAAGAAACGGTTATTGAATATCTGAGAGCAATTTTCTCGAGAAATTAACCGAATTTCTTCGATCATCTTCCACATTACACTTTACAACTTTTTTGTACATTCTAACATACGTCTAGTTAACTTTCGGATACTCTAGATGGCCACTAGTAGTCAAATGTAGAATATATGAACCTTGAAAACATGATAAATCTTTCCCTACACATTGCACAAGTATTTATATGCACGTGCTGCAAAACTGAGGGAGCTGGGGAACTCAGGTTTTTCGGTCACTAGGATTTCGCTCCCTCATATAGTCGAGTCCCCACAATAAAAGCTACAAACTATAATAGTCTTGCGTCTTCAGCAGTTCATAACTGTGTTGTTTTTACAGGAAAGTAAAATATCACAGAGTTAGAACTGTAGAATATTCAACTATTTAAGCATCCCCTGTACTTAGATGCTTTTTAACCATAACTGCTTGGAAATTCTCTTCCAATTCATTTAGGTCGTTGTCTTCCTTTGACGTTTGAATATCACCTTTTCGCCGCCTTGCCTCAGCTAATGGCCTTACATTATATTTTCGGTTCGAAATCATCGATTTTGCCTCTCTTTTATAAAAACACACCACGGGACTCTCTCTACTTGTAATTACGTCATGGAATGGTGATCCTTCTGGAGATTTTTGCTTGAGAAAGTCCTATGATTAAAAGTCAGTCATACTACAATATCACTGAATTTTTTTTAAATGATAGCAATTTCAGTTTAATCTTTTATTCTGATTTATTTTCCCCTATCATCTCAGTTCCTACCACAGGTTGAACATTACAGCAATAGAGGTTCAAATCATACGAACTGTGTGTACTGAAAATCAGACGTGCACAAAGCAGTTTTAAGTAACTAACGTGCCATTATCTTTATTGTTATGAATGTCAAAGTGATATCATCATAATTATAATTAGTTTATAGTATAATTTACTCACACTGCCACTTCATACACTTAAGTTATTTTTATACTAGGTGTTATATGAATTTTGTTATTTCTTAGGTTTCTATGATCTTATACACACTTCATGTGAGAAATTCTTGGTGCGATGTAGAAGAGGGCCTGTTGACCCCGGTCAGATCAGGTTAATCAAATAAATAAATAAATATGTTCTAAGCTCACTTACAACGCCAAATGATCGGAAGAAGATCTGAATACTCGTATGTGTGTGTGTCTTCAGAGTTAGATGTGGGCTGGGGTAACAGCGGCTTGGCTTGCGGAGGAGACAAGAGAGAAAGGACATTCGTTTATTGCCTTCACAAGCATGTCCTCATGAAAAATTTCCTTCCTAGGAATCAGATCGCTTTAGTTTAAACTACAGAAGACTGGCACTTTAGTTGTCAGAGGAGTTCGTCCTTGAAATATGAAGTGTATAGGCATATCCTCGCTGACAGTGACAGCTAGAAGAAAATCTCCTTCTTTCTTTTTACTTGCCCTGTAACTGCAGCACGATAGCGTTTTCAAGTTAGACGTATTAACATCGCGTCTATGTTGAGAACCAAAAGTCTTCTCCTGGAATTCATCCAGTTTCGTCTTAAGTCGACTGGAATATATTCATTTAAATTGTGATTCGTGCAATGAGAATTGGTAACAGAGTGCCGTTGTAGCTCTTAGCTTCGAAATTTTATTCAAAGAAATTTTTAATGTGCCAGTACTCCCCTAAGGCTGAGTCTGTACTGCTAAATTTACACTTTGCAAGGACGATTTCTTGCACAGATTCAAATCGTTGAAAAGTAAATTTACTTGGTGGGCATTTATTAATTATAAGGAAAATACAAATACATTTCCTTGGTAAAGATCTTCGTATTTGAATTGATGTTACTATTACTTGAGAATGTTTTCTGGTAAACGTCGTAGCCCTGAATAATTGTAAGGTTTCTCGGAGGGGCTTCGCTTATGATTTATTTCGTGCACGAAAGAAGTATAACCGTTTGTTAAGCGACAGTTACCTCTATACTGTAAAGTTAAAATCCGTTCCATGAACTAGTAGCAGCAATAGCTTGCTCCAGGTTCTGCAATACCAGAGGTCATCATTCCCCATGACAACAGAGGTCGAACGTCCCGTTCGTATGGGAACAAGCTGGTGTACAGAACCGCGAGAATGGAATCTGAACTAATAGGAAACTACTAATTAAGACGTTTTGGATTTCTGTTGATACACGTTATGCAACAAGAAATAATTCTTGACTTATAATAAGAGCAGCGAACGTTGACGGGGAGAAGGAAATGTTCTCGTCATGTGGACTGCGGGCGATGCCGTCTTCTGCAAAGCTTTCATGACACACTTACTATTCTGGTATTACTAATACGTGATCTTTGAAGCTTATAGTGATGGAATTATGTTTATAAGCGTATTGAGTTTCTGTAGTGTAGCGTTTATTATTGAGAAAAATTAGGTGAAAAGTCAGTAGACCAGTTTACAAGATTTAATTGGATTAGAGTTAAAGTTCCATCCATCCATTAGACACTAATTACAAACTCAGGTTGGGGAAGAATAGGGAAATAAATCGGCAATGTCCGTTTTAAAGGAACCATTCCGACATTTAGTAAATATGGCGTGATCTTTTCAACTTTTTATAATGTTTAGCAGTTACACTGACAGCGAAGGTGTATAAACTTGTGTATGTCCGGTTTTCATGAAAAATTCTCTTGGATTTTATTATTACAGCTCTTCAATACTATGAAGTGACTATTTATTTATTTCGTCTCCTTACATTATCTCCCACATACATGTGTCAGACACACGCATCGTAATAAATTGTAGAATAATAATCCACCTTTCTCTGTGGTCGGAGCAGATAGATTGTGGATGCACTCTTTCGTGAGACAGTGTTATACAGTGGTAGATTTAACTTCGAAGAGAATTCCAGGATAATGTGTAAACGGAACACATTTCCGATTGAGCATTCTGTGATCGGGCGTAGTAGCCTTTACATCGCCCGTCACGAAGATTTGGGAAAGACTCGAGCAAGGTTCGGGCAGAAGACTAATGTACCGTACCTTAAGCATCTTGTGAATGCTGCAGTTCTTCTTATTTCCATGCTTGTAAAGAAAATTGGAGAGGTATTTGGTGAAAACAACACTACAAAGTTCTCTTGCATGAGGCGGAATTCCTGAATTGCTGAAATGGTTGTTTCCAACAACAATCGCTTTACCTATTGCAACGATCACATTCAAAATGGTGGAAGATGATTCGTTTTAGTAATGCAGTGAAGAATTACTAAGGTGAATAGTTACGTTTAAATGGGAGAGGTTGGCAGAGGACTGAGCACATTTACAGTGGAATGTAGGATTATTATATACTTATTTCAGTCTCCATGCTTGTAAGCATTAACTTTATACTCCATTTACCTCTCATTTGAGCTTAAATTTTCTTTAGGCCCTGATCGCTACTTGCATTTGACTCTCACTGAAAGAAACGCGCAGCGGAAAATTATATTTCACATTTAGAATATTGATTAAGAGAATAGTATACGACGTCTAATTTCATTAATCTCTGAGTTAAGTCTTCCACAGATATGTTAAATCCCAAAATGTTTATTCAAATAATCAGATTTTTAGTGGACCTAGTCTTCACAAGACAATAGTTTTCAAATATTAACGTTACATGAACGTTTAACGAATTAACGCATCTCATCTAGACACTGCTTTGGGGTCGATAGCTTAGTCAAAGGTAACGGGAATTCGAAAAATTCATCCAGCATTCTTATTCTCGCTCATTCCACAACAACCAGAATAAATATCATACTACTACTGCTACTAGAAACTACCACAAAATCCAGTGCCTATTCAGCGCAGAGTATCTGCGCTAAGAGATACTTTGAACTGATCAACACGTGAAAGCATAACGCACAAGCCACACAAGAAAACCACTGTTACAGCTTCGTCAGAATTTGCAAAAACTAGTGAAGTATCTAAAGACCAACGAACGCTGATGTCGTGGGCATTTACCGAGATTCTCGTCAGAGGATGATTTAAATGTGATCATACGCCACAAATCGCGGAAATACTGTAAACTTATCAATTGCCGAATCATCAAATAATTTAGCTAAGCAAGTATATTTCATATTACGGATAGACTGAAAAATGTGGTACATTTTTATTCTGTTCACATCTGGTGCAAATCCTGAATGCCAGAATGAAGAGGCATCGATTTACAATAGAAAATGCAGTAAGATTTAAAAATGCGTTTCGTACAATACTCACTCACTGAAGGTGCACTAATTTACTATGAGTTACTGAAGAACGGGCTTAGATTACAGCATCATCTACTGGAAAATGTGGCTGTTCAAAGCCACCAACTTCAAGTTACAAACTTGCGAAAAAATTGAAATTCAAACTTGCTGTTCTCATAGTTACATTTAATAAATTTACTCTATTTTTTAAAATGAATGAACTAACATGCTGCATGGGTAATCAAGTCTCTTTTGTTCTATCATACACGTTGAACCTAGCTCATTCACACAAACACAATTTATTTTTATCAAAATTGACGAACAAATAAAAATGCGAAGTCGCGGTTACCACAATTCGGCCTAATAAATTTTCTCTATAGTTTCAGAATGAAAACAGTATCATGCCAGTCCGGAGAAGCAAGTCTCTTTTGTATTAATTCACACTTTGGAACTTATCTCATTCATAAAGAAAGTATTTTTTGCTAAAACTCATGAACGAATAAACATACAAACTCGCGGTTCCCACCATTCCGTTTAATAAGTCTGCTCTGTATTTTAGAATGAATACACTACCGTACCTATCTGGGAAACCTACTCTCGTTGGTTCTATCACGCACGTGGAACATAGCTCATTTATGCACGTAGCATTCTTACCAAAACTCAAAAATGACATTAAAACTTCTCACGAAATTTATTCCCGCGGTAACTAATACGAATGCCCCTAATTTCAAAAGAAACTGCAGTGAAATGAATGAAAACTCGCACCTGAAGTATTTAAGATTCCACTATTCGTGGGCTACCCCCAGATCGGTCAGAACTCTCCAAGGCCAAGCCGAACAGTAACCCTTTTAGCCCCGATCCTAACCGCTTCCGCTATCCCTGTTGTGGGGAGGTTAGCACAGATGCGAACGGCGTACCTGCCGACATGATTCTTTTGTGCACTATTGTAACAAGTCTGATAACGATGCTGTACTTCTCTGTTCTACTTCTCCTATGGCAACTCCAAATTTGGAGGAGCAGACGAAAACTACAGTATCAAACGCTACTGGGTACTCTCACGAAAATCACATTCCCTCGTTTCAGTCGCGCGTCACGCACATCATGTTAAATGGTGGAACAGGGGCGTGCAAGTGATCCAAGAGCCCACTTATTTGTAACATAATAAAGAAAAGACATATCCATGTTGACGATACACTTACTTCCGAGAGGCTATTGTCACACAAGTAATACAGTTATTCAGGCAGAAAGATATGAGGGCCTTCTGATGGGTCTTCTTATTATGTGATTAAGAATTATATTATTTTGATGAATTAAACATACCAATCACATATTTTAATAATTTAAATTTATTCAGGTGAGATTCCTAAAATTTGGTCACTCGAACAACGCGACAATGCACATTTGTTAACTTAGGAACGAATATGTGCCATTAGGTACGAGAGTGGGAATGCACGTGCGTAAATGATTTTTAGTTTCTGAGGTCTTTCTTGTTCACAGATCGTACTAAACTCCACATCTTCTTGCTGAGACTACCTCAGCTATATTCGTTGGCATTCTTCGTAAAGTCTGCTAAGTTGCTTAACTGTTACCTCGGTTCCAGGTTCGATTTCACCGCTGCTTCAGTTTTAAGAAAATCCTCAGCAATGGCGGCTGAAGGTATCCGGCACAAGGAGCCATTCTCGTTCAACCAAGGCATTGTCAAAGAGGGCGGAGAAGCGGATGGAGTTTAAGAGCAACCTCGTACCCTTTGGCTCTGAGCAATATGGGACTTAACATATGTAATCAGTCCCCCTAGAACTTCGAACTACTTAAGCCTAACTAACCTAAGGACATCACACACATCCATGCTTGAGGCAGGATTCGAACCTGCGACCGTAGCGGTCGCGCGGTTCCAGACTGAAGCGCCTAGAACCGATCCGCCACACCTTTGTGTGGAGACCGCCTCCGAAATACGGAAGAATCAGGAATGATCAACGGCATGAATATGCAGAAACCAATGGAAACGCCTGCATTAAATACAATGTGTTTCCATAGGATACATCTGTCTAGCAGCAGGAAAAAGTTTCACGATGATCTGTCTTTTGGAAACGGATTCCAGATTTGTCCAGCAGTCGGATGCCAGCGAGGCGCTTGTTAAGGGGGAGGTAACCATGAGAAAAAGATTCAATATATGACGGAAATGTATAATTCTACAAGTCGCAGCGTGGAATATCACACGACCAAATGTGGTAGGGAAGCAAGAAAATATGGGAAGGGAAATGTGGAAGCTGATTCTACATATAGATAATACCCTGAAGGTCTCTACGAGGGGAAGGAATGGACTGCTTAGTCATAAAAGAAGAAATGGAAGTCGCTTTGGAGGACATAGGTGACCCAGTATTACAGCCAGAGTTTGATGGGCTTTGGAAGACTTCCGATCAAACTTAAGTGTGATTTTCAGAGTATCCGCTTGGATGTAGAAATAAGGCAGAAAGCGTGGATGACTTTTCTACGGATTTACTAAAATCACTGTGGGAAATGTCAACCAAATAACTATTGAAGTTGGTGTGTAGAATCTTTTACGCTGGAGATACACCGTCAGAGACAGATGGCAGTTATAAGAGTCAAGGGGCATGAAAGGGAAGCAGTAGTTGGGAAAGGAGTGAGACAGGGTTGTAGCCTCTCCCCGATGTTATTCAATCTGTATATTGAGCAAGCAGTAAAGGAAACAAAAGAAAAATTCGGAGTAGGTATTAAAATTCATGGAGAAGAAGTAAAAACTTTGAGGTTCGCCGATGACATTGTAATTCTGTCAGAGACAGCAAAGGACTTGGAAGAGCAGTTGAACGGAATGGACAGTGTCTTGAAAGGAGGATATAAGATGAACATCAACAAAAGCAAAACAAGGATAATGGAATGTAGTCAAATTAAATCGGGTGATGCTGAGGGAATTAGATTAGGAAATGAGACACTTAAAGTAGTAAAGGAGTTTTGCTATTTAGGGAGTAAAATAACTGATGATGGTCGAAGTAGAGAGGATATAAAATGTAGACTGGCAATGGCAAGGAAAGCGTTTCTCAAGAAGAGAAATTTGTTAACATCGAGTATAGATTTAGGTGTCAGGAAGTCGTTTCTGAAAGTATTTGTATGGAGTGTAGCCATGTATGGAAGTGAGACATGGACGATAACTAGTTTGGACAAGAAGAGAATAGAAGCTTTCGAAATGTGGTGCTACAGAAGAATGCTGAAGATAAGGTGGGTAGATCACGTAACTAATGAGGAGGTATTGAATAGGATTGAGGAGAAGAGAAGTTTGTGGCACAACTTGACTAGAAGAAGGGATCGGTTGGTAGGACATGTTTTGAGGCATCAAGGAATCACAAACTTAGCATTGGAGGACAGCGTGGAGGGTAAAAATCGTAGAGGGAGACCAAGAGATCAATACACTAAGCAGATTCAGAAGGATGTAGGTTGCAGTAGGTACTGGGAGATGAAGAAGCTTGCACAGGATAGAGTAGCATGGAGAGCTGCATCAAACCAGTCTCAGGACTGAAGACCACAACAACAACAACACCGTCAGACTTTCGTCAGAATTTCAGACACACAATTACAAAGATAGCAAGAGTACATAAGTGCGAGAAATATCGAAATCAGCTGAACAGCTCATGCATTCCAGTTGCTGACAGAAAAAAAGTAAGAAAGGAAGATCAGTGCCTAACATCTCATCCACAATGACGTCGTTACAGATGGAGCACAGAGATTAGGCAAGGAGGAAGAAGCAAATCCGCTGTGCCCTTTCAAAGACCAACCCCAATAATTACCTTGAGCTGTTTTGGAAAATCACAGAAAATCTAAATACGGCTGGTAGTTCGGGTATCTGAAACTTTTTCTTCCCGGATGTGGGACCCGCGTGCTAACCACTGGGCGACCTGCTGACAGGAATAACATGAAGAAGAATTTAGAAGAAAACTAATAATCTCATAGGTGAAATCAGTTGATTTCAGATAAGGCAAAGGCACCAGTGAGACAGTGCTGACGAAAGGCTCATGATGGAAGAAAGGCTAAAACAAAATTAAGAAACCTTCATATGATATGCGACCTAGAAAAATCATTCCACGATGTAAAATAGCGTAAGATGTTCGAAGTTCTCATAAAACCGAAGCTATAGGAAACGACGGGTAATATACGATAATGTAAGAAGCAAGAGGGAAAAATCAGAACTGAAGACCAAGCGCTAGGATTAAAAAAAAATTGTGAGGCAGAAATTCCCCTTCCTTGTTCAGTCTGTACGTCGAATAAACAATGATAGAAAGGAAAGGGAGGTTCAGGAGTTGGATTAAAATTCAGGGTCAAAGGTTATCAATGTTAAGATTCTCTGATGATGTTGCTATCGTCAGTGAAATGGAGGAGGAACTGGAAGACATATTTTCATGAACCATCTACTGAGCATCGATTGAGAATAAACTGAAGAAAGACGAAAGCAATGAAGAGTCGAATAAGCGACATTATTGAATAGTAGACGAAGTGCCACCTTGGAAGCAAACTAATGTATGATAGACAAAGCAAGGAGGATAGAAAAAGCAGACTAATACAGGCAGGGAGAAATTGCTCGATATTCATTTGCACATGAATTACTAATAAAAAAGAAATATAACGGTTAGTAGATTTTTCAGTACAAAATGTTACGTCTGAGATGGTTCTCGTGGTTAACGAAATATAGCGGCCACAGTCGTTAACTCTTTAAAAATTGTTCTTGATATATTCTTTACACTCGGTATGAAGGCATTAATTTTGCAAGGCAGCCAGAAGAGAGGGCATAATATCGTGAACGGGGGAGAGGAACCTTTGTGCAGCGAACGCTTTTGTCTGTAATCAAGGAAACGCCGAGTGAGAAAAAGATCCAGTTATTGTGGTGTGGCTCAGTTTCGCTGGAAAGTGGCTGTAGGACTATTAACGCTACCAGGCTGTAATTAAGGAAACACTACAGACGTAAAAAACACCGTGCCGCCTTAATAAGAAGGTTTCTGTTGCTCAAAGGCTGCCGGGCTGTTAATTGGTCTGCTCGCAAATGCTAACAGCTCAATAAAACTGGCAGAGAATGCCCAGTATAAAGTACTTTTGATGCGGACTGGATTAAGTATAGGCGAAAAAATGACAACTGATATGAAATGAGTTGCGTTTACAAGAACTGTTTCTGATTTCCTTTTTCAAAATAATTTTTACAATAATCTCATGAAATATGCAACTCTGTAAGAATGTTTTTGTTTGTTCATTTTAATTCTACATTTCATTAGACCTATCGCAATTTCTTCTTATAATGACATTCATTACTGATGTAGAATGTTGTAAATGACAAAATGTACATCCGTATGCTTTGGTGGACAGCGCAGCGTAAGAGAATGTTTGAAGGTATTGTTTTTGGCAGAATTAGTTGGTAAATGACTGGACTTGAAACTAACAAGTAGACAGCGAAAGTAATAATTAGGTTTTGGCAGCCACACTGACACTGACCTTGCATGCATTCACATTTAAAACAAATTGTTTCACAATGATTTGTAATTGATACTAGTCTGCTAATAAATGCAATACAGATTGATTATGCTAAATGGGGACAAATTCAGCAAACAATGCCTGAGAGCATAAGGAGCAAATCAGGTCATACGCAGCAACACGATTACTCTGCAGTTCATGATTAAGTTCCTGGTAGAGAGTTCGTCGAATCACCTTCAAGCTATTTCTCTACCGTTCCACTCTCTAACTGCATGCGGTAAAAAAGGACACCTGAATCATTCCGTGCGAGCTCTCATTTCTCTTGTTATTATGGCCATCTCCCCTATGTGAGATGCGTGTCAGCAAAATATTTTCACACTCTGAGGAGAAAGTTGGCGATTGAAATTTCACAAGTACATCCTGCCGCAACGAAAAAGTCTTTGTTTTAATGATTGCCACCCCCATTTGCCTATCGTACACGTAGCACTCACGTCCCTGCTACGCGATAATACAAAAGGAGCTGCCCTTACTTGTGCGGTATTCTTTGTCACTCATATCTGCTGCGTATCCATACCGCACAGCAGTAATCCAGAAGCATGTGAAGAAGCGCAGAGTAAGCTGTCTCTTTAGTAGCCCGGTTGTATTTTCTGAGTGTTCTGCCATAAATGGCTCTGAGCACTATGGGACTTAACATCTGAGGTCATCAGTCCACTAGAACTTAGAACTACTTAAACCTAACTAACTTAAGGAATCAAACACATCCATGCCCGAGGCAGGATTCGAACCTGCTACCGTAGCGGTCGCGCGGTTCCAGACTGAAGCTCCTAGAACCGCTCGGAGTGTTCTGCCATAAAATCGCAGTCTTTCGTTTGCTTTGCCCACAACAATTTGTTATTCGTAATTTTGATCCGTATATATTTACCTTAGTTTACAATGTTTAGATCCGTGTGATTCATCGTGTAACCGAAATTTAGCGGATTCCTTTCAGTACTCATGTGGATGACGTCATACTTTTCATTATTTTGAGTTGTTTGCCACTTTACACCCTATACACATATCTTGTCTAAACTAGCTTACAATTGGTTTTGATCATCTGATTACTTTACGAGACGGTAAATGAAAGTATCTTCTGCAATCAATCTAAGTTGGCTGTTAAAATTGTCTCCTAAATCATTTACGTAAATCAGGTACAGTAAATGGACAGTAACAGTTCCTGGGGGAACGCCAGATAATACTTCTGTTTTACTCGATGATTTTCCTAAAGTTACTAGGAACTGTATGCTATCTGACAGGGAATCACGAATCCAGTCGAATAACTGAGACTATACTCCATAGGCACACAATTTGATTAGAAGCTGCTTGTGAGAAATGGAAATATAATAATATGGATCAGTTTGACATATCTTGTCATTCCCAGCGGTTAACTTTCTTAGAGATAAAAGATTGTCGACCGTAACACTGGTATCAGCATCAAGTAGGTGGCCCACCGGCACAGTGCGAAACATTTATAAACGACTACTGCCCCTATCGGTATTGGAACTCGTGCGGGCCGCCTTGCCTACAGACTTACATTCGCAGCTACGGTTTTGTCTCTCGTCTGTCGCACAGACCAACACGATGCAGGGATATCTGGCATCCATCCTACTCACAGATGAGGCTACCATTACGGGGGCAGCATAGTCGGACCTCACAGTATTCTCCTGAGAGCTACAGAGAATCCCCATGGCTTCGTTCGGCCACCGCTTCGTGGGATCAGTCATCTTTCCACAACGCCCCACAGGCGAGGTGTATCAGTCCTTCCTGTGGATGATACCGCCTCCCCTGTTGAAAGGCATGTCTTTAGTGGTACGAAGAGTAATAAAGCTACTACACGATGGTGCTCCAGATCACTGCCCTTTCAGTGTGAAGCTAAGATACTAGTGCAGACAGAACATCTCCACTTTCATGGTGTATTCTCCTGTGTACTTCCAACAGTTGAAACCTACACTGTCACTGATATTTTACGTCCACCGTCAAGAGGGTGTGCCTTTCTTGGAATGCAAAAAATGTTCAAATGTGTGTGAAATCTTATGGGACTTAACTGCTAAGTCATCAGTCCCTAAGCTTACACACTACTTAACCTAAATTATCCTAAGGACAAACACACACACACACACACACACACACACACACACACACACACACACACACACACACATGCCCAAGGGAGGACTCGAACCTTCGCCGGGACCAGCCGCACAGTCCTTGACTGCAGCGCCTCAGACCGCTCGGCTAATCCCGCGCGGCATCTTGGAATGCATTTCCGGCCATATGCCTATATGACCTATCTCGCTTTTTATCCTCTCCGGGCCTGTTCCCATTCAGCAAAATCACCCTGCACGTCTCTTTGCGTTTTACTTAATTTTCACTGTCTGTATCGAAATTTATATGTATTAGGGCGAAAGGCATATTTTGCGGTTGTGATAAGTTCCTATAGGACCAAAATGCTGAGATCATCTGTCCCTAGGTTTACACACTATTTAATCTAACTTAAACTACCGTACGCTAAGGACAGCACTCACACCCATGTCCGAGTGAGGACTCAAACCTCCGACAGAGGAAGTCACGTGAACCGTGAAAAGGCGCCCAAGACAGCGCGGCTATCCCACGTGGCTCATATTTTAAATTTCTTTTCTGGACGTGCAAGTGTGACTTCCACACTAAAGTCTCCCATTTTTTGTATGTTGAGCTTTAGTGCTGGAGTCACATTATGTTAGTGTAATAATCACGGAATGTATCTCAAAAAGGAAGTTATAACTTTCAAAACTATTATTTGTTTATTTATGTTTTTGGTGTAATTTCACAGCGAAATACAACGTGTTTTTTACCACATACCTAAACGGATTAAAAGTGACTTCTCTTGGTAATGTGGCACCCATCCCATCTGAAGTCTGTTATTACCAAACTAGGTACAGCATGTCAGCCCTGACTTGTTCAATTGCGAGGTAGATCCTATCTCTGAACTCTGGTAGAAATGCCGGTAAGTATGGAACTAACAAGGTTCGATTAACGATTCTACAGAAGATATCAGGCCCAGTGAATGCGCAAGGGAGCAATCCTTTGGTGCACCTCCGCCAATTTACTTACGTAAAAAGCGGACATTTAGAAAATACCAGACGTCTTAATACACCCTACATTTTTCCCTTTAATATGCTGTTTGTTTCCATTTAATGTCCAGTTGGTTTCATTTCCCTACGACAAATAGCAGTGCAGCGTTTCATAATGACTTCTGGCACCTAGGTGCATATAAAATAGACACACGTCGCTGAATTCCTAAATGCTGCACAAACTGCGCCAGTAAAATCCCGTCGTTTCTTGTTAAAGATGTTTGGTGTCAATGCGGCAGACGTGAGTAATATTAAGCGTTAGGCAGTGCGTTTCTCTACTGGCGGAGAGGGTGTACAGGATCTACCCTTCCCAGCCGCCATCCCTCGTAACGAACGGTGCCTCGATCATTCCTCCGTGAAGATCAACAGATTAGGGCCAAAGAATTGTCTGCTTAGCTGAACGTTGGCTGTAATACCTAAGACAAAATATTACATAGCACTGATTACCACAAAGTCTGTGCCAGGTGGATCTCGCATATGCTTACACGAGACTGCAACAAATCACCGAATGGAAACTTGTCTTGCTTTACCAACACGAGGGTGAAGGTGACGATTTTCTGAGCACCATCATCATTGGAGATAAGACAAGGTGTCATCACAACGAGCTGGATTAGAAGTATTCACGAAGTGGCAACATGCAAATTTCTCTATAAGAAGGAAGACATAGTCAATTTCTGGCAAACTGATGTACAAAATCTTTCATGCCTCGTTCTGCATAATACGCAATGGTTGTTCTATTGGTCATGTTATTCTTCTTCCTTACCACTAAAAATTATTGTTAAACTACATACGCACTTTCCCACAACGTATTACTCACTTTTTAAACAATGCACATTATCCAACTTTTTTCCGAAGATTAGACCCTACAACCGACGAGCATTCTGAAAGGTTTTCAAAATACGTTTCTACGGCAGTCATAAAATATTCATCGAAGTCAAAGCGTTTTTCACCATACGCTAACTCTATTGATTAACTTCGTCATTCCAACATTTTATACCATGAGTTTATCAGATATTCCACTGGCAAAGAACATTTTTAGGCAGTTATGTTATCCTAATGAGAAGTCTTTAACTTTAGGAATTCCCTCCCCTACTCGAGTAAGGCCACAAGAAACTCATAGTATCGATTACTCTAATCTTATCCTTTGAAGATAATCAATGAAAAGAATTGTTTCTCAATTCCATAAAATAGCCGACATGTCGTTTTCAGAAGACAAAATTACTTATTCTTAGAGTGGTATCTACTTCAAATGAGTGCTTTGAGTGTTCCATTAATTTCTAGCATGCAGCCTCGCAAATTTCAAAACTCTGAAAGAGTTGGAATTCGTTCGACTACATTTCATAAAATTAATAGTTTTATTTATTATGAGGTGAAAAGCTGAAAAAGCACATTGCTTTAATTGCTGTTTCGTTTTTGGGAAGAGGTGGCGGATTAACGTCTAGGGACATTCTGGTAATAGTGACAAAAGTATTGATAATTTTCTGCTGTTTAATTTGTCTCATAAGAAATATCAATTATATACGAATTTATCGAATGGTGCGGGGGATAACACGGCTGGTGGCCAGCGAGGGAACACGTCAGTGGTGATCATACATCCTATTAAGAACCATGTCCTGCCTATTACAAGGTGTAGGGGACCCTAATGAATAGAGTTGGGTTCACAGCAATTACTGTCTTTGAATAAAAGTGTCATTTCTCTTCGTCTTATTGCGTATTTCTTTCAGTTACCTTCTGTACTATAATGTAACAGACATATGTATGGTCCAAGTTTCATCGACCTGTGGTTCATCACAAATTATGCGAAAACTGATTTCGTCTTCATGTTTCGCACACCAGTGTAGCTACATTTCACTACTGGTTTAAAAAATCAAAATGTGTGCACTATCCTAGATACCAAGCACAGATCAGATTTTAGCAGCACATACGTGTAATATGAAGTATGATGCTAATTATAGAGTCGAGTGCCAACAGCGCCTTGTAAAAGCTTTTCTTCCATAGCTGGAGCGACAGTCACCCGATAGAGAAATCAGCTTTCCAGGAAACAGCTAGAGATGTTAATACGTTTTGGCACTTTATCCATTCCAGTATGGATGCTATTTCACTACAAAAATAATTTTACTTCTAGTAAATGACGCGTGTGAAACATGAAATTATCGTCAGGGTCAATATTTTTTGTTGAAATATTTACCGTAAAGTACAATAAATACATTTTTTTTGTTATTACAGTCAAATTTGTTCATGTAAACATCGGATGGATTTCATATTTCACATCGTTTTGCAAATGAGTACTTTTTTTTTAAAGACATGATGAAGGAAGATAATAATAAGCTCACCGTACAAAAGCATTAATTACTCCAGTACACAAGCTCAGATGATTCGTTAAGCCTTTACAGACGGCGCCACGATCAAGCCACGTGTTCACACGTACGCATACTGCCTCTAGGTGAAAATAAGGCAGTTGCGATCAATGAGACATTCATGTTTCAAACGAGCATTATATCTAAACAAACGTAAATGTAAGTACTGGCAGAGCGGCAAAAAAGAGCAGTCGTGTTCGGCCAATCACACTGCAATACGACATGTGAACTCGATGGGTTTGATGGTTTTTGCCGTCGACTTTCCAGAGTATCTAAATCAGTGGTGTAATACACGTGGCTACGAAACATTACGTCAGAACTGTGGTCGGGAGGAGTACCTAGTTCGCGTTTTACTACTTGAGAATCAAAATTGTTTCAAATCCGACAGGAATCGCGACCGGCTGTGAATGGAGGCCTATCCTAGCCTGTTAGCCAGTGGACACTGCGACGGGTACCACATGCAATGAACATTTGCAATCGGTCACAATGCAAGAGGCCATTGCTCACACAGGCACTTAAAGACGAGGACAGCATAATTCATCGGGATGGGAGAATGTGTGACTAGTTTTCTGAGAACTCCCCCATCCTATTACATCTCGACTGGACTGCAAAAATCACCAGACTTGAACCTCTTAGGAACTCTGTGGGAAAAAACGACGATGTCTGCTTCCCTGAAACTTGGTGGAACTGCGCAGTCAGATCCTCGGCGATTAGCTTAACCTGGATGCGACGCACCCACAAAACTTTTGGACTCGCTTGCTAACCGAATCCAGGCTGTTATCAAGTCCAGGGGTGGAATTACATGTACCAAACGATGCTTGTAATGATTTCTCCAGGGATGATTATTTTTTGGTCAGTGGGCTTACTACGCGATATTGTCGGTACTGCCAATTTCTTTCCAACGTTATCTGGATACTGACAGGAAATATTGCATCGACTCTAACATTCGAATGTCACTATCCCCAGCTCATTCACTAAAATGTCTCCTAAAATCAGTTGAAATCTTACACAGCTATATGACACTGTCTCGCTCGAGATCTCGAGAAAAACAGCCAAATTCTCGAGAATTTCGTAACTCAACTCGAAAAATTGTAAACCGTTAAAACACTGTCACAATTTAAGATTTTAAGCTATGATTTCGTAAGATAATATGAACCCTATTTTAATGTCTTGAAACTTGATGCATTGTACGATATATGACCCAAAAGTGAACGAAACCGCGATGTGACTAACTTTATTTTATATGTTTTAGTGACCATAAACTTTATCATAGAGCAACGGAATAATTTGGGGGTAAGTAACATAAACGATATTAGGATAATTAACACTATAATTTATACAATATTTTTCACATAGCTACTCCCTATATGTGATAATTAATCACTCCTTACAGGTGTGGTTCGTGAAGTGCAAATGGACTTGTACACTGTATCCTACAACACCTAATAAACATCTATGATATCTAAGGTAAAGTTAGAAGCTGAAGGAATGAATTTGTGTCGCGGCCAGGGCTCGAACCAGGGTCTAAATAGCAGAAATGCTGACCATTACACCACAACAGCACCACGATCAACAGCAGTGCATGAACTACGTATGTCGACTGCCCTCTCCAATACAAACTTCGTATCTCCAGCTTATTTCCCCCTTACATTGTCGCAATTACCATGGCTTTCCGGCATTGGAATAGCACCCCAGCGTTGGGCGTAGTGGGGAAGTCCCGTACTACATGTGATCGTATAGATTTTCCAGGACTCCCCCACTACGTCCAACGCTGGGGTGCTTTTGCAATGTCGGTGAGCCATGGTAATAGTGACAATGTAAGGGGGAAATAAGCTGGAGATATGAATTGAAGTTTGTGTTGGGGAGGGCAATCAGCTAGGGTGTTTCGTGCAGCAATGCTGATCATAGTGCTACCGTGGTGAAATGGTCAGTATTTCTGCCTAGTAAGCAAGAAGGGCCGGGTTCGAGTCATGACCGCGGCACAAATCTTAATTCATTTCTTCAGCTTCGAGCGTTATCGTAGATAAATACAATACTTAAATGTCTCAGGGAAAATGTAATAAGGTCTATTGCAAAATATCGAAGCTTTCGCCGCTGCTACCACACGTCTTAAAACTCCAGTGCAACAGGCACTAATCTTGATCGCTGAAAATTTCAGTTAAAAATAAAAATGTACAGTCACCAGCGAAGTCATTTTATTCTCTCTCATCTTGAAATATAATGTAACGGAACGTAGACCGTTTGAAAATGACGTTCTTAAATGAACACCTGTGACGATGTGAATAAAAATCGGAGGAGTGAAAAATAACTTTGTGAGGCTCCCAAATCATGTATATACCGAACACAGTATTTCATGTCTTACACATGAAACCTACAGTGGCTCACATTACTTAACACCACCATGCATTTACAAAAGACAACCAAAATGACACTCATTCATTTTAACTACCCTAAGCAATGAGCTACGTAATTTATAGACCCAGATAACTGAACAGAAACTGAATACTGATTCCTACGAGGTCTAACGATAACGTGAACTCTAACAAAGGACTACATTGTCCACGTGATATACAACTACAAAATATCCCGCGAAAATTAATTTGATGTTCTAATCGATCTGACAGCAGGTCCAGCAGTTTCCGGAGCTCTATGTGTTGTTTTGGATTTACCGCAGTGTTTTTCACAATTTACTGATAGTGTCTAATACTGTTGTTGAATATATCGTACCTTTTTAGTTTACATTCATTTAGTGTAATTGTGATCTAAAACTTACGTTCAGTGACTATCAATGGTATGTTTACATTCTAGTATTAACGTCTGCCCGCCGTATTGTCCTTACGTGGTGGTTGGACACAGCACATTGCTTTTCCTGATTATGTGATAGTTTCTGTTCAAGAGTGGCGTTAAAAATATCGTGCTTTTTGGTCTTCACTCATTTCGCAAATTCTGCAGTCTAAAACTTCCGTTATGGCAACATCTATCTATTGTTTACATTCTCGTGCTTTTAAGTGTGCCTGCCGTCGTGAAGTAAACTGTACAACGCAACGAGAGTTAAGTTTTCACTCCTTCTTACTTTACAGTTTAAGTGTGCTTTAGTGACTTCTACTTGACGGTATAAGTAGCATAAGAAGTGACAAATGTTTGTGTGGCCGCCGGTAAATTAGTATTGAAAAACTTGTCACGACTGTGATGTTTTACTGGAGTGGCTGTAGTGGGGAAACAGGTGAAGTGTCAGATGGGGCTCAGCCAAAAAGTTGTAGGTTTTGTAGTCGAGGCAAAAGTATCCTGGAACAGGGAAGAAAAATTTGTGTCCTTCAGGCAGAACTAAAACAGCTTATTTTGAACCAAATAGGCTGAAGAGGTAAGAGAAAATGAGAGCTGGGAAAAGACGACAAGTAATGGGCAAAGGGAGAAATCTCGGAAATCACAATTCCGGTTAGCAATCACTTTGACTTGTTACCTGAAGTAGGAGCTGATCCCCAACAAGTTTTTGAGCAAAGTAGTTTGCAGCAGACTCGAAGGAACAACTTTGAGGTGAGGTCGGTAGGAAAGTTAGGTAGGAAGAAAAGAGTCCTCCTGCTTGGGAACAGTCACAGCAGGCGTGTAGGTCAGTAGCTATAGGAAAGGTAGGTGTAGAATGCCAGGGCACAAGTATCATGAAACCCAGTGCCAAGCTCAGACACGTGACTGAGAACATAGAGGCTTGATGCTGAGATGTTGATGAAGAGGGTCGGGTACTTCTAGTACGAGGACCAGGGAATAGCCTGGCTAGCAACTTACAGTATTGAAGGAAACCAGGAGGAAATGGGTGCAGCAACAGCACACACTGGTGAGTGTTTTTGGAGGTAACAGGCTCCATGACCAGCCTTAGGTTAACACAGCAGTCAGACACGTAAACCAAGAACTGAGTGGACTGCCTTAGAGTAAAACAAAGTCTCGTATCTATGCTGTACCTGTTGTGGCAGTTGGGAGGGGAGGATTCACAAATCATGGCCTGCACTTAATAGTTGGGTAAAGGACAGATTAGCTGAGCATCTTGTAGAAAGTGTATGACGTGGCCACAAGCAACCTTTGAAAGATTCCTGTGGTTCCTGGAGTCAGGGAAGCTCATTTTTATGTTGGATTCTGGTTATAGATAGACCGTCTTGAAATAAGTTAGAACAGAACAGGGCCATAATATATGTAAGAGTTTCCTGAAAGGTGAAATTAGTTTGTTTTGAGTGGAACATTAGTGGGCTGAAAAATAAAACAGATGAGCTTCTTATGTGATAGAAGATGTGAAAATATCTGGAATTATAGAAACATTCAATATAATGGATTAAAAACTCACAGCATCTTTTCATTTTTTGAACCAAAAGGGGTTGCAACGTGTAAAAGTAGGATACAAAGTCAAAAGTATTGATAAGTTAAAAATATCGACACAGGCAGTTTTCGTGTATATCAGAACCTAGAAATACGGGCTTATGAATTGTTTCCACAGAATATATTCTTTATAGTTCTACCAGTCTACAGACTTCCTCTAGGAGACTTTCACCTATCTTTGAAGACTCTGGATATATTATTGAGCCACCTGTCAGACAATAACTTGTTTGTGGAGGTTTAAACGTAGATTTTTAAAAATTTATGGACATGGACAATGAACAGGAATCATTGTTAGGGTGTTGCAATACAATTTCAGCGCTTAATTTTCCACCTCATGTGCAGTGTGATGATAGGACACCGATTATTGTGCAGTGTTGTAGACAGTACTTAGGCTGAAACAATCAATGTGTACACAGTATTTAATGGACTATTTGATCGTGATACACAAGTAATAGACATAAACAATACACCTTGCATCCCTGATGCAGGTTCATGGAAAGCAGGATAGTTACTGAGAGCAGGATACAGTTCAAAAATGGTTCAAATGGCTCTGAGTACTATGGGACTTAACATCTGTGGTCATCAGTCCCCTAGAACTTAGAACTACTTAAACCTAACTAACCTAAGGACATCACACACATTCATGCCCGAGGCAGGATTCGAACCTGCGACCGTAGCACAGGATACAGTGTTTCAGGAGTAAGTTAGAAGGGATAGTATGGGATCATGTATACAGGGTGGTCCAGTGATATTGACAGGGCCAAATATTTCACGAAATAAGCATCAAACGAAAAAACTACAAAGAACGAAACTAGTCTAGCTTGAAGGGGAAACCAGATGGCGCTATGGTTGGCCCGCTAGATGGCGCTGCCATAGGTCAAACGAATATCATACACAACACACGCCCGTTGGGTATTTTGATCACAATAGTCATACATCAACCTTTTCCGCAATTGGTAAACGATCCATTTTAATACGGCTAATCTATCACGAAGCAAATACCGTCCGCACTGGCGGAATGTTACGTGATATCACGTACGTATACGTTTGTGACTATTACAGCGCCATCTATCGCAAAGCGAAAAATTTGGTCCAAATAAAACATTCATATTTCTTTACGTACTACACGAATATGTAATAAAAAATGGGGGTTCCTGTTTAAAAAAACGCAGTTCATATCCGTTTTACCTATGGCAGCTCTATCTAACGGGCCAACCATAGCGCCATCTGGTTTCCCCTTTCAAGATAGAAAGTTTTGTTCTTTGTAGTTTTTTCGTTTAACGCTTATTTCGTGAGAAATTTGGCCCGGTCACGATCAATGGACCACCCTGTATATAGAAAGAGATGTTAATGTCGGATTCAGTTTATTCTGTAGCAAAGTTGTGTCAATATTTGACACATAAAATACATTAAAATAGCAAGGAAGACAAGGATAACTGTGGGAATTAAAATCTCTTGTGAGAGGATGAGGGACGTAAGTACAAATACCAGCGTAAGTCAAGATCTGAAACTGCTTGTGTATGACAGAAATACTGTTATACTTTAAGGAAAGTCATTGAAAGTCATTAAAATGTTCAGAAGCATGCATATCCTGTCAGAAATTAGTAATGCATAAAATAATATTAAAACTCTATGGGATATTGTCAAATGGGAGACAGGACAGCGAAATTACAGTGTTATGATTGATAATTCGCAAGTTGCGAGCACTTTCCTCAATTACTTTCTAAACATAGCAGTAAAAATCGGATCAGAGGGTTCGGCTGAGATAGCAGAGGAATATACTAAACATGTCATTCCACAGACTTTAAGCAATTATAGGTAGCACAAACATGCAACACGATTAATAGAATAATAAAACTCTAAAAGAAACATAGGCTTATATGGTGCTGATGGAACTTGAGAATTCTCAAAATTTGATCTAACTTAGTAAGTAACGTCCTCAGTGACATGAGTAATGCATCATTCTCTCAGGGAATTTTTCTACATAGTTTATAAGATGCAGTTGTTAAGCTACTTTGTAAGGGAGGTGACAAGAAGGACTTAATTAATTATTGTAATTTTCTTATAGACGATTTTCTCCAAAATATTCGAAAAAGTAATGTATTTAATACTACTCTCACTTTCAGTGAGAAAATTTACTTAGCATATGACAATTCCACAGGGATTACTCAACTGAGAATGCTACCTACGTACAAGCCTTAAATAGTAAAATGAAGCCAGAAGGTATTTTTCGTGCTTTTTAAAAGTCACTTGATAGTATAGATCATGTTGAACTCTTAGAAAAACTTAAGTTTTGTGGAATTGATGAGTTTACTCACAAAAGGTACGAAACACATTTTACAACCAGAGTGTAAAATGTGATGAATAATTCAGACGATGTGGGAAAGGAAGAAAATTTTAGTAGTAAAGGGAGACCTACAGTTTTCAATTTTGGGTCCAGTCTTGTTCCTTAGATATGTGAATGACCTTCACCTTAACAGTCAAAAACCAGAATTGATATTTGTGTAGATGATACTAATGTTATAACAAGTCCCATTAGAGAAAATGCGACAGAAGATACTGTTAATGATGTTTCACAACAAAATATTAAGTGGTTATCTGAATTTTGACTATCCCTAAATTTAGAGAAAACAGTTTACACTCATATTATATTCAGTTTTGTTTAATAAACAGAGTCAAACCAATAACTGATGTAGCACATGAACAGGAATCAGTAAGTAGGGTAGAATACAAAAAAAAAAAAAAAATTATGTGCATATGAATGAAAGCTTAAACTGGATGTAGCATATTACTGAGATTCTGTAACTATTAAGTTCAACTACTTTGCTCTTCACATAGTCAGCAGTGCAGAGAAACAAGCAAATCAACCTCCTGATATACACTCCTAGAAATGGAAAAAAGAACACATTGACACCGGTGTGTCAGACCCACCATACTTGCTCCGGACACTGCGAGAGGGCTGTACAAGCAATGATCACACGCACGGCACAGCGGACACACCAGGAACCGCGGTGTTGGCCGTCGAATGGCGCTAGCTGCGCAGCATTTGTGCACCGCCGCCGTCAGTGTCAGCCAGTTGGCCGTGGCATACGGAGACGGAGCTCCATCGCAGTCTTTAACACTGGTAGCATGCCGCGACAGCGTGGACGTGAAACGTATGTGCAGTTGACGGACTTTGAGCGAGGGCGTATAGTGGGCATGCGGGAGGCCGGGTGGACGTACCGCCGAATTGCTCAACACGTGGGGCGTGAGGTCTCCACAGTACATCGATGTTGTCGCCAGTGGTCTGCGGAAGGTGCACGTGCCCGTCGACCTGGGACCGGACCGCAGCGACGCACGGATGCACGCCAAGACCGTAGGATCCTACGCAGTGCCGTAGGGGACCGCACCGCCACTTCCCAGCAAGTTAGGGACACTGTTGCTCCTGGGGTATCGGCGAGGACCATTCGCTACCGTCTCCATGAAGCTGGGCTACGGTCCCGCACACCGTTAGGCCGTCTTCCGCTCACGCCCCAACATCGTGCAGCCCGCCTCCAGTGGTGTCGCGACAGGCGTGAATGGAGGACGAATGGAGACGTGTCGTCGTCAGCGATGAGAGTCGCTTCTGCCTTGGTGCCAATGATGGTCGTATGCGTGTTTGGCGCCGTGCAGGTGAGCGCCACAATCAGGACTGCATACGACCGAGGCACACAGGGCCAACACCCGGCATCATGGTGTGGGGAGCGATCTCCTACACTGGCCGTATACCACTGGTGATCGTCGAGGGGACACTGAATAGTGTACGGTACATCCAAACCGTCATCGAACCCATCGTTCTACCATTCCTAGACCGGCAAGGGAACTTGCTGTTCCAACAGGACAATGCACGTCCGCATGTATCCCGTGCCACCCAACGTGCTCTAGAAGGTGTAAGTCAACTACCCTGGCCAGCAAGATCTCCGGATCTGTCCCCCATTGAGCATGTTTGGGACTGGATGAAGCGTCGTCTCACGCGGTCTGCACGTCCAGCACGAACGCTGGTCCAACTGAGGCGCCAGGTGGAAATGGCATGGCAAGCCGTTCCACAGGACTACATCCAGCATCTCTACGATCGTCTCCATGGGAGAATAGCAGCCTGCATTGCTGCGAAAGGTGGATATACACTGTACTAGTGCCGACATTGTGCATGCTCTGTTGCCTGTGTCTATGTGCCTGTGGTTCTGTCAGTGTGATCATGTGATGTATCTGACCCCAGGAATGTGTCAATAAAGTTTCCCCTTCCTGGGACAATGAATTCGCGGTGTTCTTATTTCAATTTCCAGGAGTGTATTTTGCATATTTTCACTCATATATCTAAAGGAATAATTTTCAGGTAACCTGCGTATTCTTAGCATAACAAGTTCTCCTTGCGAGTGAGACTTGCGGGTGTAACTAAGCCCATTTTAAGCACTGAATCTAAGGCTTAATTGTAACACATACCCACTAAATGCAGCTCATGTAGTCTCAAACTTGGTTGTTGAGTACGCAAGGCAAAGTCACTTTCCACAGCTGTAAGTAATTAAAAGGCCACATTTTTGATTGATATTATGGGTTAGATATTCATATGGAAGTCGATTATATACAAGAACTGACATAGAATGAAACAGTTTTTATGGTGATAAGTAACAAATGCAGTGCTTTCGATTAGATAAGACTGTTTTTCTTCTTCCAGTGAAATAGCCTATGACTCGTCTTTTCTTTTTGAACTATGTATTCCCAATCATAATAGAAACCTGAAAAAACTACAAAGACTTGTTATATGGTCAGAAAGAAATAATTTAGGAAAATGGTTCATTCAGCTGTTAACAAAAGCAACAAAGTTTTTTCTGTATGAAAGATATTTAGTTCACTGAGTTTTCATTTATGTTTAAAACATAACACATCCAAAGCTGCAGACAAAACAGGTACAATAATTCCTATCACACGACAAAAAGGTGGGTCTGCGCTTGTATGTGGGTGCAAAATAAGTTGGGCTGAAATTTGATACTTGCAATTCATTGACAGAATAATTGGTAACATGAATTGATATACTGAAGGTAAACGCAAATTGCTACAAAAACAGATCTGGACTGGAAAAGTTATTACATAAACTGCCCTCCGCTACACGCCGTATAGTGGCTTGCTGATCAGAGGTGCAGACAAAAACAATTCGCTCAGCAAAAGAGTAACACTAGGTACAGGCCCAGAACGCTGTAATGAGGTTCTTGTACAACACTCCAAAACACCAGAAAGCACTTCACTCTCTCGACTTACAAACATTCAGAATTTGTGGAACTTCTAAGAATGTTGCTGTACAACAAGTAGTGATACTCCAAAGAAAATCGATGTGACGAATCTACTTTAAGAAACTTTTACGATGAACTTAGAATGATACAATGTACGCTATGTCGTTCTTTGTATATTTTCTGTAATTTTTTAATAAAAGTAGTTTCGACTTATACCTTTCTCAGTATGTTGATGCTATTCGCCTTCGTACCAGAAGACTTTTCTTTTAAGCTTTCAGATCAATCGATGGTAATGCTAGCATCTGCCTACAAGAGCTATCAAAAGAAGAAAAAGTTTTAAGGACCCGAATACTTGTTACTCATCTAAAACTAACGACTACTTAAAGTTTAATGTCATGTTTCCCTTTCATATGCGAAACAGATACCGCAGCATCTACAATTTATGGCGTAGGTTTTTGGCAAAACCTAAACAAGTTCCAAAGCAGAAATATACAGGTTTCATGGAAAAGGTTTTACCAGGGGGAAAGAAAGATCAGCACAAGGGCTGTGGTGCGTAAGGGAAACCCTCGAGATACACATCAGCAACACTATTCAAAGTTAAAATGTTATAACATAAATTATTTAACAACTGAAGAAGTTGAAAAAATTAGCCAACCAGACGCAAAGATTTATTCGCCCTTGACCTAGGTTTCTATATTTCTAAAAGTATATTCTTCAGAAGGAACGGGCTTTGTCACAAAATATGGTGGTATATTACATTAGCTGAAGCCGAGGGGCGTTTTCCATACATAAAAAAAATCGACATAAAAACAATAATTATGTGATGGCTTTCGACAGCAGCTAGGTTACTTTCAGCGTACTTCAGAATAAATACCCACTGGCGAAGGCCCACTATTGAAGGCTCTACTCAACATAAAATTATAACTGGAGTCACAGGATAACATATTTGCGTAAGTATTTAGCATGCCAGAAACAAAGGCCAATTTACAACTGGCACGCTTAATTTGATACAGCAATCTTAACTAGTTGCATGTATTTATGATAATAAAATCTTAAGGAGAATTTTTTTTAGATCTCACTCAGATTCAACAATCTCTGATGTATTTAAAATAACGAAAAAGGATAAAAATAGCGATCTCCTCGAAGATAAAAATTTTCTTAAAAATACAATATCATGACTAGCTTTAACAAATTCCAAGAAAAACAGAATAATGGTATTCTAAGTTTAGATGTTTGCTTTGCGTATTTATCAGTTAGTAAGGCAATCAACATCTTAAACTACTAGTAAGTTCCTGAATTTGTGCCAAAACTTAAGGCTAACAAATACTGAAGTTAAGAAAATGACTGATAAATTTATAAAATAAACAATACCAACACAAATAAGACTAACAGACACTTCGTTTCAGAAACAATTATTTTTCAACACACATGACAGACTAAAGTCGTAAAACCAACATTCAGTAACCGGGTAGTAATAACTTACATAGGTTAAAACGTGATTAAATTATTTTCGTGCAATCGCATAGAATGTAAGAAAATACTGCTAGCCACACATTTAAATGCAGTTAAATTGCCAAGTTGCAATCAATGAAGCGATACACTTATCAGATACCTTTAAACATAATCACCTTAACACAACTGTTAATGCATTGGGCAATTACCTTCCTCCATCAACGGATCGTCCTAGACCATTTGAACCGCCATAAACAAGTTAAATCGCTTGGCAAACAAGATGGGGAAAAGGCGACCAATTACAGGACCCGAGGAGCAGTACACTGAACAGACTAGGTTTGTAACCTTACTAAAAAGCAATAGTTGGCCACATCTAAAACTTATATTATTTAAAGTGGCGCTTGGCTTATGAGCAATGACACAAGAACAACATTAAACTCCGTCATCTGACAAGAATGAAACATGAATGTTACTGCCAGTCTGCACTAATAAGGTTCAATGTATGTACTTACAGTAAGCACGCCACGGCAAGTAAGCGTTTACTGTTGTGTATCTTAAGAGGCCAGCCCAAGTAGTTCAGCTGACCAAGCTGTACCACAGAGACACATGGAAATGTGTGCTTGAGCCTACTACACGTGTGACATCTTTAATCAGCGTACGCAGTTCCAAGCACTTAGCTCGAATCGCGAGAAATATTCATAACCAGCTTGCGATTCAACTCACCACTTTATGAACATCCGCTACACTCAGATTTGTCCGAAGGACAGCAAGGCTTACCGTTTCGAAAAGCCGGACGAGGTCCCGTCAGACAGCGTACACAGTGGTATCAATAGGCAGGAAGCTCCACGGACCACCTAAGCGAAAGACGATCGTAGAGGATCAAGGCAGCAACAGCCGACTCTCTAAGGGCCGGTCTCCACACCCAGTGCGGAAGCCGGTCCTCTGAACAACCTCTCGTGACCGACGTTCGCACGTGTATTCTCGTACGGCACAACCCCGACCTCTCGCGACTAGTTCCTCCACTCGACCCTTCGAATTCTCGCAAAGACCTTCTTGCCGAATGAAACCGTCCCCTCGCATTGGGCGCCATGTACGTGACGATAGAGCAGAAGTAGGTAAGTGAGGAAGTATCTCTATAAGGCTACGAAACAAAAAGTACAGATGTAATGCGTAGGTACCATACTTATGGTGAAATTATCGACTAGTTTTAACCATGCCGTACATATAAAGGAAATTTTCACTCCCAGAAAATAAGAAACATGGTGTCGTTGTCAGTCATACCAGCATAAATAATATCAACTGATGCCGGTGATGCAGGCCTGGCTGTAAACATTCCACCCTTCTTCGTAACTGTTGTGTTTCAGCTTTCGAAAATAAAATGAGAGAAGTATAGTATGGGGCATTAGTGAAAAACTTTCCAGCCCATTATTTCGTCTTCCCTGCCACGAAGTACTGGATTTAGCATAGCTCTATTCCACTTCTATCAAACGAAAAAAGTAGATCAAATAAAATGTCAGAATTTTCCTCATTTGATGTTTAGCGTTGCAGGTCTGGCAGATTGGCCGTATGCCATTCGCTTTGGTGGAAAGGTCAGACCTAAGTTTATGACAGCCTGTTGACCCATTCCACAAGACTCTGTTGCTCTCAGGCTTTCGGAGCGCAATGGAATCATGTCGTCAGAAGCGTGCTTACATTCACAAGTGCCTCATGAAGCATGCTTTACAAGAAACTTGACAAGAAGATCTCAAGTGCCGCGAGACATACACTCATTTTCCATTCATAGTGGCAGCATCACAACCTAAATTCTTCTGTTAATTCCTTTCCATTTTCTTCCATGATCCTAATTCAACAAATGCAACAAACTTCTTTTGTATGTGCCTGTGGTATCAGATATTTCTCACATTTTCGTTGGCTCGGCATCCAAAGCGTTTTGTGGAATTTTCTCGATGTCTTCTCATAAGGTATTCTATTTATGAACTATTGAAGCCTAAGGAGGAGACATATTACAATATTTCACTACAAGGGTGTACCAGATACTTGTTCTTCTCTGCAGCTTCTATACTAATAACAAAAGTATAAACCCGTCGTGTCTATCTGTTTGTTTAAACACGCTAATTTACAAAACTACTAGACGAATTTTTCTGGGGTTTCCACAGATAACTTGAGCGTAGCTTGGGACCACATACAGAATTTATTTGATCAAACTCGGAATACGGAAGAAAGATATTGTTCAGCTTAGTGGTTTTGATGTTTAATAATCAAGGTCCAACAAAAAACCAATAGAGGACTCAATTTCGTAGCACACCAAAGAACCACTACTGGCGCTGTTGGTTAGTTTAAATCAGTGACAGATGTATTTTAGAAAGTTTACAACAGTGACAGAATTAACCGACGTCATCTGATATCTACAAATTCTAAATAACAGTGAATTTAGTGGGCTAGGATATAAGGATTTACTGATTTAGATTTGTGTGCTAAAAACTTAACGGAACTGCGTCACTTCTTTCGATGGACTGTATTTATATTTGCCTTCTGTGCTACGATTTTTTTTTTATTTCAGTAACAAATGAATTATCGAAGGTTACATCAATGAGAGAATTGAACGCTACAATCTTATCTTTACGAATACGACCTAAAATTAAATTTACTAGCCAGGATAACGGATTTAATATTTTGCCTTGCGTATTAAAAGCTTAACGAGACTGTTTTGGATAGGTTTAATTTATATTCTTTACTAGGAAAAACAAATTGATTAAGTTTGCTTTATGATTCTGGTGCCTATTCGTTACATTTTGATTTCGCGTTGTTAAGAATAAATATTTCCAGAAAAATATCGACTGTTTCTGAATGCACCAGAATGGTTTAAAGACTGAGGACTATGCGTCCTCAAGAATCCAATGAAGATCATGAGGCTAGACTCGCTGTGCCTTGAGACCATCAGGCTTTAACTCGCTCTTTGGAAATTCCTACAGAAAGCGAGGCGCAGTATAGCTCTGTTCGAGAGCATAATGCATTATGTCGCATCCCTCAACCTTTGACTGACAGAGGCTTTAAGTTACTTCCCTCCAATGTACATCACGGAAATTCTGAAGGGAAGTGAAGCAGGTGAACGAGTTTTTATGCCCTAAATCCTGATTATTCCTAACACTTTACCAGTTAACTTCAAAAGCATACAATTCCCAGAGGGCTTATGTTACGCCATTATCACAAACACAGGACAAGGCCAGACGCTGTGTGTTGCTGGCTTTGACAATAGTGACTCTCTTCCATGTTAGTGAAGTAAACAAGCTCTTCATTCATAATCCCAATCATTCTACTTAGAAAGTTATGTACAAATAAGCTTTGTAAGTCAAAAGTAAGTTCCACATGCACATAATCCTGGGCTAAGCTATAAATAAATATCCCTGCAACGCTAGATTTCTCAGATAGTGAAAAATAACAATTAAATGGAATACTTATTTAGATATCTAAACGTTACTCTTTCTGCAGGATGATTAACGTAGTTTGTTTAGTTACTTTTCAGAGAATTACAGCAACGAGTTACAAGTTTTGAAATAGAATACTAATTTTTATCTATCATGTGTATGATGTATTTAAACCATGATCAAATGAATTCAAAGCCTTTTGTGTCAACTTTTATTAAGAAGCTAGACTTGTTTAAAGCTTTAGGGACGGATTCAACAGTCTGTAGATATTTGGCTGTGTTAACATGAACCGTGGACCTTGCCGTCGGTGGGGAGGCTTGCGTGCCTCAGCGATACAGATGGCCGTGCAACCACAACGGAAGGGTATCTGTTGAGAGGCCAGACAAACATGTGGTTCCTGAAGAGGGGCAGCAGCCTTTTCAGTAGTTGCAGGGGCAACAATCTGGATGATTGACTGATCTGGCCTTGTAACATTAACCAAAGCGGCCTTGCTGTGCTGGTACTGCGAACGGCTGAAAGCAAGGGGAAACCACAGCCGTAATTTTTCCCGAGGACATGCAGCTTTACTGTATGATCAAATGATGATGGTGTCCTCTTGGGTAAAATATTCCGGAGGTAAAATAGTCCCCCATTCGGATATCCGGGCGGGGACTACTCAAGGGGACGTCATTATCAGGAGAAAGAAAACTGGCGTTCTATGGATTGGAGCGTGGAATGTCAGATCCCTTAATCGGGCAGGTAGGTTAGAAAATTTAAAAAGGGAAATGGATAGGTGAAAGTTAGATATAGTGGGGATTAGTGAACTTCGGTGGCAGGAGAAACAAGACTTTTGGTCAGGTGATTACAGGGTTATAAATACAAAATCCCCCCATGAACCATGGACCTTGCCGTTGGTGGGGAGGCTTGCGTGCCTCAGCGATACAGATGGCCGTACCGTAGGTGCAACCACAACGGAGGGGTATCTGTTGAGAGGCCAGACAAACATGTGGTTCCTGAAGAGGGGCAGCAGCCTTTTCAGTAGTTGCAGGGGCAACAGTCTGGATGATTGACTGATCTGGCCTTGTAACATTAACCAAAACGGCCTTGCTGTACTGGTAGTGCGAACGGCTGAAAGCAAGGGGAAACCACAGCCGTAATTTTTCCCGAGGACATGCAGCTTTACTGTATGATTAAATGATGATGGCGTCCTCTTGGGTAAAATATTCCGGAGGTAAAATAGTCCCCCATTCGGATCTCCGGGAGAGGACTACTCAAGAGGACGTCGTTATTAGGAGAAAGAAGACTGGCGTTCTACGGATCGGAGCGTGGAATGTCAGATCCATTAATCAGGCAGGTAGGTTAGAAAATTTAAAAAGGGAAATGGATAGGTTAAAGTTAAATATAGTGGGAATTAGTGAAGTTCGGTGGCAGGAGGAACAAGACTTTTGATCAGGTGATTACAGGGTTATAAATACAAAATCAAATAGGGGTAATGCTGGAGTAGGTTTAATAATGAATAAAAAAATAGGAGTGCGGGTTAGCTACCACAAACAGCATAGTGAACGCATTATTGTGGCCAAGATAGACACAAAGCCTATGCCTACTACAGTAGTACAAGTTTATATGCCAACTAGCTCTGCAGATGATGAAGAAACTGATGAAATGTATGACGAGATAAAAGAAATTATTCAGGTAGTGAAGGGAGACGAAAATTTAATAGTCATGGGTGACTGGAATTCGTCAGTAGGAAAAGGGAGAGAAGGAAACATAGTAGGTGAATATGGATTGGGGGGAAGAAATGAAAGAGGAAGCCGCCTTGTAGAATTTTGCACAGAGCATAACTTAATCATAGATAACACTTGGTTCAAGAATCATAAAAGAAGGTTGTATACCTGGAAGAATCATGGAGATACTAAAAGGTATCAGATAGATTATATAATGGTAAGACAAAGATTTAGGAACCAGGTTTTAAATTGTAAGACATTTCCAGGGGCAGATGTGGATTCTGACCACAATATATTGGTTATGAACTGCAGATTGAAACTGAAGAAACTGCAAAAAGGTGGGAATTTCAGGAGATGGTACCTGGATAAACTGAAAGAACCAGAGGATGTAGAGAGTTTCCGGGAGAGCATAAGGGAATGGGGAATGGGGGAAAGAAATACAGTAGAAGAAGAATGGGTAGCTCTGAGGGATGAAGTAGTGAAGGCAGCAGAGGATCAAGTAGGTAAAAAGACGAGGGCTAATAGAAATCCTTGGGTAACAGAAGAAATATTGAAT
This sequence comes from Schistocerca nitens, assembly GCF_023898315.1. Taxonomy (NCBI): domain Eukaryota; kingdom Metazoa; phylum Arthropoda; class Insecta; order Orthoptera; family Acrididae; genus Schistocerca; species Schistocerca nitens. The sequence continues at coordinate 275,636,226 of NC_064618.1, read as the reverse complement.
TTAATTGATGAAAGGAGAAAATATAAAAATGCAGTAAATGAAGCAGGCAAAAAGGAATACAAACGTCTCAAAAATGAGATCGACAGGAAGTGCAAAATGGCTAAGCAGGGATGGCTAGAGGACAAATGTAAGGATGTAGAGGCTTGTCTCACTAGGGGTAAGATTGATACTGCCTACAGGAAAAATAAAAAATACCTTTGGAGAGAAGAGAACCACTTGTATGAATATCAAGAGCTCGGATGGCAACCCAGCTCTAAGCAAAGAAGGGAAGGCAGAAAGGTGGAAGGAGTATGTAGAGGGTTTATACAAGGGCGATGTACTTGAGGACAATATTATGGAAATGGAAGAGGATGTAGATGAAGATGAAATGGGAGATAAGATACTGCGTGAAGAGTTTGACAGAGCACTGAAAGACCTGAGTCGAAACAAGGCCCCGGGAGTAGACAACATTCCATTAGAACTACTGATGGCCTTGGGAGAGGCAGTCATGACAAAACTCTACCATCTGGTGAGCAAGACGTATGAGACAGGCGAAATACCCTCAGACTTCAAGAAGAATATAACAATTCCAATTCCAAAGAAATCAGGTGTTGACAGTTGTGAGAATTACCGAACTATCAGTTTAATAAGTCACAGCTGGAAAATACTAACGCGAATTCTTTACAGACGAATGGGAAAACTGGTAGAAGCGGACCTCGGGGAAGATCAGTTTGGATTCCGTAGAAATGTTGGAACACGTGAGGCAATACTAACATTACGACTTATCTTAGAAGAAAGATTAAGAAAAGACAAACCTACGTTTCTAGCATTTGTAGACTTAGAGAAAGCTTTTGACAACGTTAACTGGAATACTCTCTTTCAAGTTCTGAAGGTGGCAGGGGTAAAATACAGGGAGCGAAAGGCTATTTAGAATTTGTACACAAACCAGATGGCAGTTATAAGAGTCGAGGGGCATGAACGGGAAGCAGTGGTTGGGAAAGGAGTGAGGCAGGGTTGTAGCCTCTCCCCGATGTTATTCAATCTGTATATTGAGCAAGCAGTAAAGGAAACAAAAGAAAAATTCGGAGTAGGTATTAAAATTCATGGAGAAGAAGTAAAAACTTTGAGGTTTGCCGATGACATTGTAATTCTGTCAGAGACAGCAAAGGACTTGGAAGAGAAGTTGAACAGAATGGACAGTGTCTTGAAATGAGGATATAAGATGCACATCAACAAAAGCAAAACGAGGATAATGGAATGTAGTCAAATTAAATCGGGTGATGCTGAGGGAATTAGATTATGAAATGAGACACTTAAAGTAGTAAAGGAGTTTTGCTATTTAGGGAGTAAAATAACTGATGATGGTCGAAGTAGAGAGGATATAAAATGTTGACTGGCAATGGCAAGGAAATCGTTTCTGAAGAAGAGAAATTTGTTATCATCGAGTATAGATTTAAGTGTCAGGAAGTCTTTTCTGAAAGTATTTGTATGGAGTGTAGCCATGTATGGAAGTGAAACATGGACGACAACTACACTCCTGGAAATGGAAAAAAGAACACATTGACACCGGTGTGTCAGACCCACCATACTTGCTCCGGACACTGCGAGAGGGCTGTACAAGCAATGATCACACGCACGGCACAGCGGACACACCAGGAACCGCGGTGTTGGCCGTCGAATGGCGCTAGCTGCGCAGCATTTGTGCACCGCCGCCGTCAGTGTCAGCCAGTTGGCCGTGGCATACGGAGACGGAGCTCCATCGCAGTCTTTAACACTGGTAGCATGCCGCGACAGCGTGGACGTGAACCGTATGTACAGTTGACGGACTTTGAGCGAGGGCGTATAGTGGGCATGCGAGAGGCCGGGTGGACGTACCGCCGAATTGCTCAACACGTGGGGCGTGAGGTCTCCACAGTACATCGATGTTGCCGCCAGTGGTCTGCGGAAGGTGCACGTGCCCGTCGACCTGGGACCGGACCGCGGCGACGCACGGATGCACGCGAAGACCGTAGGATCCTACGCAGTGCCGTAGGGGACCGCATCGCCACTTCCCAGCAAATTAGGGACACTGTTGCTCCTGGGGTATCGGCGAGGACCATTCGCTACCGTCTCCATGAAGCTGGGCTACGGTCCCGCACACCGTTAGGCCGTCTTCCGCTCACGCCCCAACATCGTGCAGCCCGCCTCCAGTGGTGTCGCGACAGGCGTGAATGGAGGGACGAATGGAGACGTGTCGTCTTCAGCGATGAGAGTCGCTTCTGCCTTGGTGCCAATGATGGTCGTATGCGTGTTTGGCGCCGTGCAGGTGAGCGCCACAATCAGGACTGCATACGACCGAGGCACACAGGGCCAACACCCGGCATCATGGTGTGGGGAGCGATATCCTACACTGGCCGTACACCACTGGTGATCGTCGAGGGGACACTGAATAGTGCACGGTACATTCAAACCGTCATCGAACCCATCGTTCTACCATTCCTAGACCGGCAAGGGAACTTGCTGTTCCAACAGGACAATGCACGTCCGCATGTATCCCGTGCCACCCAACGTGCTCTAGAAGGTGTCAGTCAACTACCCTGGCCAGCAAGATCTCCGGATCTGTCCCCCATTGAGCATGTTTGGGACTGGATGAAGCGTCATCTCACGCGGTCTGCACGTCCAGCACGAACGCTGGTCCAGCTGAGGCGCCAGGTGGAAATGGCATGGCAAGCCGTTCCACAGGACTACATCCAGCATCCCTACGATCGTCCCCATGGGAGAACAGCAGCCTGCATTGCTGCGAAAGGTGGATATACACTGTACTAGTGCCGACATTGTGCATGCTCTGTTGCCTGTGTCTATGTGCCTGTGGTTCTGTCAGTGTGATCATGTGATGTATCTGACCCCAGGAATGTGTCAATAAAGTTTCCCCTTCCTGGGACAATGAATTCGCGGTGTTCTTATTTCAATTTCCAGGAGTGTAGTTTGGACAAGAAGAGAATAGAAGCTTTCGAAATGTGGTGCTAGAGAAGAATGCTGAAGATAAGGTGAGTAGATCACGTAACTAATGAGGAGGTATTGAATAGGATTGGGGAGAAGGGAAGTTTGTGGCCAAACTTGACTAGAAGAAGGGATCGGTTGGTAGGACGTATCCTGAGGCATCAAGAGATCACAAATTTAGCATTTGAGGGCAGCGTGGAGGGTAAAAATCGTAGAGGTAGACCAAGAGATGAATACACTAAACAGATTCAGAAGGATGTAGGTTGCAGTAGGTACTGGGAGATGAAGAAGCTTGCACAGGATAGATTAGCATGGAGAGCTGCATCTAACCAGTCTCAGGACTGAAGATGGTTCAAATGGCTCGGAGCACTATGGGACTCAACTGCTGAGGTCATTAGTCCCCTAGAACTTAGAACTAGTTAAACCTAACTAACCTAAGGACATCACAAACATCCATGCCCGAGGCAGGATTCGAACCTGCGACCGTAGCGGTCTTGCGGTTCCAGACTGCAGCGCCTTTAACCGCACGGCCACTTCGGCCGGCCAGGACTGAAGACAACATCAACAACAACATTAGATACTGTATCTCGATGGATATCAATGTAGTCTATCGTACTAGTTTTTTAACCTGTAAATTGATTACAAGCAAAATAATAAGAAACACGGATGAAAATATGGCCATGCAATGTACTGCAAAAAATTAAATAAGTCTATCGACAAAGCAGAGCAAAGCAAGCAGATCGACAAACGAAAGTTACAAACGATGACTGCTCTCACAGTTCGGAGCACATATGTCACAGTTCAGCCTCATAATTTGCAATGATCGCAAAGGTTCTGCCAAAACTCATTACTAGATCACGTTAACTCAGACACTACTGAGCCGTGCGCAGCTCGTTTTCATGCCATTTGTTGTTTGTCATCATCTTTTACGGTACTGGCGCCTCGTTTTCTTATTCCATTTACTGGTGTCACTAACTTCTGCCTTACGTGCGCGTGAGAGGTAGCAGCAGCTCTTATCGATAAGTGCATTGTCGTACAATCTCTGGAGAGGCCGATAAAATTTCCGGGTCGTTGTGTGTCTGGAATCCAAAGCCCACAACCGCCTCCGACTCCTCAAACTCCTCTCTGGCCGGACATGGTGGTTGCACCCCTCTACCATCCACCACACCTACAAATCCTTAATCCGTCCTACCTCTGTTATGCCAGTCCTGCCTGGATATCTGCCCCCCCCTCCCCCAAATTCTATAAGTCCCTCCAGATCCTTGAGTGTCATGCACTCTGCCTCGCCTTCTGTATACGCCTCCCATCCCCCATGCGGATCCTCTATGATCTCATTCCTTTCCCCCATCTGCTCCTCTTCCTCGAACATATCCGCATTCTCTACACCTCCCGCCGCCTTGAACCCCCTCACCCCGTGGTTGCTCCTCTCCTCTCCCATCCCCGCCCCCTGCCACCCCTTCACTGTTGTATCCCCCCTACCCTCCATCTCTACACTATACATCTCCTTTCCCAAGGTGGCTTCCATCAACTCCTGGATGATGCCTTCTCTCCCTCCATTTATCCGTCCTATCAACTCTGATCCTCACTCCACTCATTTCCTCCGTCCTTTCCCTGGGCTCCCTCTTCCTCCCCCCTTCCATCCTGTGTTTTCTCCCCGCCTACCCTCTCCCTTTCTCCCCCCCCCCCCGGGTCCTTTTGTACTCCCCTCCTCTGCCTTCCCCGCTCCCTGGCACATCTGTTCAGCACCCCCTACCCTTCTTATGGATCCTCATCTTCCATTGGCTCCTTTGCCCCCTCCCCCTTCATCTTTTCCCCTCCTTCCCCCCTTTTTTTCCCGTCATCTGACCAGTTTCCCCCCACCTGCTCTCGGGTGTGGTATGTCATATTTGTGCTAACTTTTTAGTGCAGTGTTTAAGTGAGTGTTCAGTGTTGTGCGTCTTTCCACAGTGTTGCGAACAGAAATCATGCTGTCGCTGGGTGTGCATTTTCTATCTCTTGCGAACAGAACCCAGACTGTCGCCGTGTTTTTTAATTGTCTGTCTATTATTTTTCTGCTTCCTGTGTATTTTATTATCATCGTCAACCCTGTGTTTTATGTTTTAAGCTCCAGAATTTTCTGCCATTTTACCTTTAAGTCACCGATTTTATCGCCAACTGTTATTATTTTTTATTATCTTCATCTTTTTAAAACAAATTCTGTAGGCTGAAGAGCGGCGTAATAAGCTGCTGCCAGCCCGCCCCCCATTAGGGGGAATCGAAACTCAATAAAGGAAAAAAAATGTGTCTGGAAGTCAGTTGGAGACGGACTAGCAGTGCAGTCAGATGGAGACGGAGCAGGAGGGCGGTCGGGACACAGCAGCAGTGCAGTCGGGGACGGAGCCCCACTGAGGTCTGCATAGCCAGTAGCTGCGGGACGTCCGTTGGTTGGTCGTTCAGTGGGTCGTCTCATCGACGACGGGTATTTGTGTCGGTTCCTTCCTGTGCAGAGATGTCGGTTGTGTTCCCTCTGCATGGTTGGCTCCGAGCCAGTGTCTCCGGGACGTCGTCCATCCGAAGGAAGTCAGTTCAGTGGGAGACGCATCAGCAGTGCAGTCGGGACGTAGCAGCACTGAATTGCGTTCGGGCACCGAGTTGGCAGTCAGTAGCAGGCGGGTCCGCGCGGTACAAGTACACGCCGGGACCGAGGCCGACGCAGACGGAAGGCCGGTCTGTCGCCTGGTCGTCGCATGGCGACATGTGGACTGCTGACCACTGACACCAGTATAAGTCGGGGAAGAGCTCGCAGTTAGCAGCCAGCAACAGTCGGGTCCGCATGGTGTTAGTATTCGCCGGGACCGCTGTCGGCGAAGGTGGGCTGCCGTTGGTCGTTTGCACGGCCGGTCGTCTCAGCCGACGACGTCTTTGATCCTCAGGACAAACACCATTTTCCGAGATAGGATGTGGTTGGACCTTGCTGGTTTGTTGGAACTGAGCAGCGACGCAGTCTCCACAGCGCGAACCCAGGCTGGGGCTTTTGGCGGCGGGCACGCGCTGTTGCATTTGGAGGCGGTACCAGTGTGAGCTACTCCGCTTTCTTCCGGAGCAGGATCCTCAACTTGAGTAATTAGTTACCTGTTCTTAAAATTCGACTGTTACGTTTTGTTCGTTATTTGTGGACGTTTTCTCAGCCGATGACCCGTGTGATAATAAGTCGTGTGTTTGTTACCTAGAATCTGCAGCCTCCCGTAGTGGCATGACAGTTGTGACTTGTGTTTTTGGTATTCTTTTAAACTTCTGGTGTTTGATGCCTTAATCTTGATGACGCTGAGTTTGAAGTTATTGATATCCTGGCTTACTCCTCATCGGCCGATATTTCAATTATCTCTGCAGTTGGATCTGACCGTTGGAAATCGGTCAGATTGTCGGTCGGTCGTGAACCGTCCCTGGGTTGTGTTACCTCCCGATTAAGAGGTTGTCAGTCTGGCTGCCTGTCTCACCTAAACGTGCGTTAGTGTTACTTCTCAGGCCGACCCTTGGAACCTTCTGAGCGCCGCTCCTTGTGTTTTACATAGTGATTTCTTCTTAGTCTTAAGTACTCTGAGTTTTAATCTCTCTTAAACTAAAAATTCAAAATCTTGCTCTTGCCTTAAGTCATAACATTGTTATTCATTAGTATGAGGCCTTCAGCTGAGTTTGCATGAAATGTTTTAAGCTAAGAGCCTCAGCCTGTTAAATTGAAAGCCCTTCTTCCTAGGCTTTAAGCCGTTAAATTGTTTGGTTGATATGCGGCCTTCAGCCGGGTTTTCAGCCTATTTAGAATTAACATTGAAAATCTTTGTTTTGGCCTTAAGCTGAAACACTGTGGCCTTCAGTATATTTTTACTGAAGTAAAAAGAAAAAATTTTTTGAAAGAAGAGAAACTTCAGAAGAACCCCTGTACCGCAATTCCCTGCTTAGGCCTTGGGTCCCGGATTTTCGTACGTGGCTTTCAGCCGATTTAAGTCAAGTCAAAGGAGCTCTTTCGTTAAAATCTTCAGAGTTTTTAATTCTTGCTTATGTTATTGTGTGTTTTAACTAATAAAATTTGTATGTTGAGTGTAATTGACAGCAACTCATTTTGGCGCCTTTCCACACCTGCTCTGTCCTGCTAGTCCAGGGATTTCAACTATTATCAATTCTCATGCTTACTCGCGTAATACTAGATTGCCCCAATGCAGTCACGTGGAATCGCTCTATGCCTGTGATACAACCTTCCTGAAAAACCTCAATACTCGCAGCTTTCCAAGCTTACCGCCCACAGGCTGTGAAACATCTCTGCTAGCGGCCTCCAGAGCCTGGTCACATAACAAACCATTCAAGTTTTCCATTTTCCCTGGGGCATCTTCCTGAAATAATACATTTTACTTTCATTTGTATACATTATACACATTCAATAAACACATTCATAAATCTACATATATTTACATCTCGCCCCTTATTTAAATATGTATGTTTTCTTCTTTTAATTTATTATTATGCATTTGTTCTGACAGAAAGTCACAGAACGTAGTCCTGTGCTTGTTAGTATTCTACACGCTGTTGCAGCACTACGTGACCCAAAATACGTTTATTAATTCATACATATTTGAACTCTACTTACATAAATTACAAAGTCCCTGGCGCATTGTCGACATGCTGAAGCTAGCTGATACTGTGCATGTGCAGAATTCTTTCTTTTATCAACTCTGAATTAAATATTACGAATAACTTGTTTAATAATTTAATTTCGTACTTATCGTACAACCAAGATTGCTGAAGGTACCAGAAATCATGGACCATACGTTGTTGTGTCATACGTGTTATAACATCATGTCTGCAAAGCCTTATGTGATACAATGAACATTTAACTTTGGTAACTTCTAAACAAGATGTCGAACAAACATCGTAACAGTTTTATTTAGTTTTAGGGCTTCCTTAACAGCCTTGCCGCAGTGGATACACCGGTACCCGTGAGATTACCGACGTTAAGCGCTGTCGGGCATGGCCGGCAGTTGGATCGGTGACCATCCAGGCCGCCATGCGCTGTTGCCATTTTTCGGGGTGCACTCGACCTCGTGATGCCAATTGAGGAGCTAGTCGACCGAATATTAGCGGCTCTGGTCAAAGAAAACCATCGTAACGACCGGAAGAGTGGTGTGCTGACCGCACGCCCCTCCTATCCGCATCCTCACCTGCGGATAACACGGCTGTCGGATGGTCCCGATGGGCCACTTGTGGCCTGAAGACGGAGTGCTAGGGCTTCCTTCGTTTCCAAAGATATTCCTAAGACAAGCCAACTCAGGTACGGTTCTTGGTTTTACCTGCGCACTTGAATCCCAACAGTCAGTGTTCAGTCAACTAACTTGCTCGTAAAGGAAGTGAGACATTCACAATGTTTACAACATTTTTAAAAGTGAATGTCCGCCAAACCATTAGCGCAGCGGTGCGGTCGTATGCCGAAGAGTATCCAGATCGTGCCAGACACTCACCATCCGTCTTTGGAAACACAATAAAAATGTTCTAGAACCTGGAAATGTTCTGGAATAAAACACGTCAAAGAAAAGGAAGAGCAACTAATGAAGGAAATGAGACTAATATTTTAGCAGCATAGCACACAATGTAAATGTCACTGTGAAACATCTCTGAAGTACGACAGGGATCAACCAAACGATTGTTCTGCCAATGCTACATTCCATCGTATTTTATCCACTTCACATTTCACTGCATCTACAGCTTCATGACAAAGGCTTACGAAACTGATTGCAGTTCTCAGAATGCCATCTACAAAAATTTCGAAGTTATGAGGCATATCTATGGAAAATTGGAAAACTTTGTTGGAGAAAGGATATTGTTAAAGCAAACCGTCGGTAAACCTGTCTTTGCAATGTGCACTAATTGTCAGTTGAAAATCCACGTTGAACCAAAGAAAAGGGTAAAAATATTTTTAAAAAAAATCGCTGTTTGTGTATCAACTTTTTTTTTTTTTTTTTTTTTTTACAAAACCCACTTGATGGGAAACGGGGAACTAAATACACTCAAGTATGTCGAGTTCCTACAATACGCTGTAGCCGCAGTTATTGGAAGACATCTCACTGAGACACAGAGGCCATCATTGTGGTACCAGCATGACGGATGTCTCTCGCACTCCGCACAGGTAATGACAGAACCTCTTCAGAGGACATTTGGAGAGTTTTGACACGGCCACTCAGGAAAAGCAAACTGTTCTTCTGCACACTAACCAATCTTAACACTTCTATACTTTTATCACTGACGAAAACTAAAAAAAAAAATTAAAACCTCTACGAAGAAACACTGAGGGCTCCCAAAGACATGAAATGCCTTATAGTACGGGCGTGTGCTGCCGTTAACTCCAGATCAGATTCAAAGTGCAGTATCGTTTGTCCACAATCACTTGATTGCGTGTAGCAATGCTCAACTGGTTTGCGACTGCGTTGTCTTGGTATTGTTTGATGAAGTCTCATATAGGTTATATCGTTGAAATTCTCTTAGAGGCTTCTTTCGAATACCGTATTCAGAATTATGTAGTTTCACTAGGAAAAAACACGAAAAAAGCCTGTGTTGCAATAAGGCGACTACCAACGACATTTTTGAACGTTAGGAAATTCGTCATATTGTAGTCTATAACTTGGCGAAAATTGCACCTCAATATATTTATTCATTCTGCATATATTTGGTGTGACCTGTCTTGGCTGCCTCACCATAGACCGTAGCCCAACTGTAGACATTTTTTCTCTGTTGGTCCTCACGGCCAGGGGACATCCGCTGGTAAGTACTTTTCAATGTCAATAAATTTCACCAACACCCGTATACTTTAAGAAAAAAATGGCTCTGAGCACTATGGGACTTAACATCTATGGTCATGAGTCCCCTAGAACTTAGAACTACTTAAACCTAACTAACCTAAGGACATCACACAACACCCAGCCATCACGAGGCAGAGAAAATCCCTGACCCCGCCGGGAATCGAACCCGGGAACCCGGGCGTGGGAAGCGAGAACGCTACCGCACGACCACGGGATGCGGGCTATACTTTAAGAGGTTTTATTTTATTCTGAAAGCAACCAGTCTTGACCGCTACGGTCGCAGGTTCGAATCCTGCTTCGGGCATGATGCGTGTGAAGTCCTTAGGTTAGTTAGGTTTAAGTATTTCTAAGTTCTAGGGGACTGATGACCACAAATATTAAATCCCATAGTGCTCAGTGCCATTTGAACCAACCAGTCTCGGCAATTCATTTCGCCATCTTCAGGCCCCATACGCTTTTATGCAAATAAACGAACTTATCTTATAGCGCCATAAAACACTGTATATCGTGAATTCCAATCGTTATACAAATGCTTCATACGAAGACGTGACAGCAGCCGGCCTTCGCTCAGGCTGCCGCTCTGTGCGACTTTCCTGACTCACCTGGCCCGGACAAACACAGCAACAGGCCGTCTCTCGGCTGCTCGTCTCTACACAGCGCTAAGCATATGGGCGAAGTCGCTGGTTTTGTCGAAGACTCACTTTTCGAGAAGTGCCGGGCCACAGATTACTTACTCTCATGTGCATACACCATAATTATTCTACTACCAAAACATTTGAGTATACTTGAAAGGAGAGACAGCATTGGTCGTATATTTTTGTTTATTATCGCAAAATCGATTTTCGGTCACTTAGTGACCATATTCAGTGCTGTAATATATAACATAAATTAGTAAGCACTGGTGTCAATAAGCTTACGGCGATCACATAGACTGAGCTATGTGATCGCCGTAAGCTTATTGACACCAGTGCTTACTAATTTAAGTTATATACTACAGCACTGAAGAAGGTCACTAAGTGACCGAAAATCGATTTTGCGATAATAAACAAAAATATACGACCAATGCTGTCTCTCCTTTCAAGTATACCCATTATCTGGTCGTAGTGCACAGGACACTATGGAGTCGCCAATCAATAAAACATTTGAGGTTGCACTCTTCTGGTATGAGAAGTTCCCGGGGGGGGGGGGGGGGGGGCTATTGGAGGGCCGAGCCGCACAATAACCCGGGGATTGGTGGCGGTGGGATGGGTGGACTGCTGTGGCCTGTTGTGGGGCTGTGAACCACTGAGGGCTACGGCGGGACGAAGCCTCTCCGACGTTTCTAGGTCCCCGGTTTGATACATACGTACTCTCATGTGCTTCTTGCGAAATGATTACGATATATCAATTAGAACAATTATTTATCATACGGAGTTTTACCGACTAGATTTTTCCCAAGTGCCATTCCCGAATGGTTCTTTACACAACCTCCGAGAAAGACATACGTTGGTGGTAAATAGGGCTTTAGTGCGGACCATTCCTGAGCATCTCGATGTCCTAACCACCTTCCTAGAAACCTGTCCACTTCTTGATCAGCATCACTCGATGAAAGTGGTAGCTGATCGTGGTACTACTTCCATACACGACATCTAGTGTCCACAGGAAATCATCGATGACAACAGCTCGATACATCTTTCCTGTCAGAGGGTATACGAACTAGTGTGGTCCGATGAGTTCATTTCCAATATTTCACGTCACACATCAATGACGTGACGTAACCACTTAGCACATCCTGTGCCCCTTAACGCCTATTATGACGGTTCGCTGCACCATAATTCCTGAAAGCGGATTCATTAGGCAACGTAACTCTTTGTAAGACGTCCAGAGTGAAACTTCACAGCCCATTCGCAGAAAGTAATTCTCTGTATATGCTTATTTGAAAGAACAGATACTCTTGATGATACACAGCTGTACGAAATATTTCGAAATTAATTTAAAAATTGGTTCAAATGGTTCTGAGCACTATGGGACTCAAGGTCTGAGGTCATCAGTCCCCTAGAACTTAGAACTACTTAAACCTAACTAACCTAAGGACATCACACATATCCATGCCCGAGGCAGGATTCGAACCTGCGACCGTAGCGGTCGCGAGGTTCCAGACTGTAGCGCATAGAACCGCTCGGCCACTCGAAATTAATTCACTAACTGCGATTCCCTTGACATCGGCTGTGTTAAGCAGAGATATAGTACCTATTAGTGATATATTAAAAATTGTGCAGGACTAGGACACGAACCGGAAATTTCCACGGTCGCCTTAACCGCTTCAGTTGTCCTTCCAAGCTCCCCGGGATGGTAGCATGGAGGGCTTTAAGTGGTTAAAGCTACTATCTATGATAAGGGATTGTGTCCTGGTCCATCGTAAATTTTCGTATGTCACTACTGAGTAGCAGATCTATACCTGATAGAGCTGATGTCAAGGAATTCACAGTCAGGAAATTAATTTTGAAATATTTCGTACAACTGAAGATCGTCAACAATGTCGGTTGTTTCAAATATGCATGTGAATTGAGGTGGCAGAATTCATGGGATACCTCCCAACACAGTGTGTGCCCTTCTTACTCACGGCCTAATGCAGTAATTCGATGTGGCATGGACTCAACAAGACGACTCTACAGCTGTCCACGACTGTGAAAGTGTTGCTGTTGCAGGTTTTTGTGCACGAAACGACCTCTTGATTATGTCCCACAAATGTTCGATGTGATTAATATCGGACGATCTTGGTGGCCTAATCATTCGCCCGAACTGTCCAAAGTGTTCTTCAAATGAATAGCGAACAACTGTGGCCTGGTGACGTAGCACCTTGTCGTCCATAACAATTTCATCGTTGTTTGGGAACATGACATCCATGAATGGCTGCAAATGGTCGCCAGGCAGCCGAACGTACAGAGAACCCAGTCCATTCCATGTAAACACAACCTCCATCGTTATGGAGAGGCCACCAGCTCGCACGGTACCTTGTTGAAAATTGGGAATTTGTGGTAAGTTCTATGGGACCAAACGGCTGGGATCATCGGTCCCTAAACTTACACACTAATTAATTTAACTTAAACTAACTTACGCTAAGGACAACACACAAGTCATGCCCGAGGGATGAATCGAACCTCCGACGGGGGAATGGGGCACGGACCGTGACAAGGGCCTTAAGCGCACGGCTACCCCACGCGGCTGCCTTGTTGACAAAGCTGGTCCATGGCTCCGTGGGTTCTCCCCTATACTTGCTATACTTGATCCCTAACGTTATCTCTTACCAACTCAAATCGGGACTCATCTGACCAGGCCAAGATTGTCCAGTCGTCTAGGGTCCTGTCGATAAGGTCACGAGCCCAGGAGAGACGCTACAGGCAATGTTGTTCTACTAGCAAAGGCATTGGCGGCGGTCGTCTGCTGCCACAGACTATTAACGCCCATTTCTCCCCACTGTCCTAGTGGATACGTTCGTCGTTCGTCCCACATTGATTTCTGCGGTTGCTTCACGCAGTTTTGCTTGACTGTTATCACTGACAACTCTACACAAACGCCGGCCCGAGTGGCCGTGCGGTTGTAGGCGCTGCAGTCTGGAACCGAGCGACGCTACGGTCGCAGGTTCGAATCCTGCCTCGGGCATGGATGTGTGTGATGTCCTTAGGTTAGTTAGGTTTAATTAGTTCTAAGTTCTAGGCGACTGATGACCAGAAGTTATGTCGCATAGTGCTCAGAGCCATCTACACAAACCAGCTGCTCTCCGTCGTTAAGCGAGCGCCGTCGGCTACTGCGTTTTCTATGAAGAGAAGTAGTGCCTGAGATTTGGTATTTTTGGTATACTGTGGATCGCGGAATATTGAATTCCCTAACGATTTCCGAAATGGAATGTCCAATGAGTCTCGATCTAACTACCATTCGCATTCCGTCAATTCCTATCCTGCAACCAAAAAAGTCGGCAACGTTTCCACACGAATTGGAAATGGAAATGAAGTCCCATGCTTCTTTACAGAGCGTAGGGGAACGATGCGGGAGACCCGCACCGCCTTACTAGGCAAGGTCCTAATGAAGGTGGTTTGCCGTTGCCTTCCTCCGACCGTAATGGGGATGAATGATGATGATGAAGACGACACAACAACACCCAGTCATCTCGAGGCAGGAAAAATCCCTGACCCCGCCGGGAATCGAACCCGGGACCCCGTGCTCGCGAAGCGAGAGCGCTACCGCGAGACCACGAGGGGCGGACTCCACACGAATTACCTGAGTACAAATGACAGCTCCACCAATGCACTGCCCTTTTACAGCTAGTGTACGCGATAATTTTTCCATCGTGTATGTACATATCGCTATTCCATAACTTTTGTCACCTAAATGTTAAATATTACAAGCCTAGGTACGCATACGACGATAAAAACATTGGTCTCATAACAACATTGGTCTCGATTCCTTGTGATCTTATCCATTGTGTTGCGAGTGTCCATGTAATGTTACGAGTATTAGGTGATGAAATTAGTAGACTACGATTAAGGACGTGGAGAGTGCGACATACGCAGATTTTGGTCGGTCTGAGGAGCGTGCATAGATAGGTGAAGTGGTTAAGGAGATTTCTCACGATAACTGCGAAATCCATGTTCGAGTCCGTGTGTGGCACAAATTTTCCGTGTCACTATTGCATAGCTGATCAGTGCCTAGTACAACTAATGTCAAGGAGTTCGCTTTTGTGTCAGTGACAGGACGTACGAGAGAAACTTGTGAAGCTGTGCTATTCACCACACAGATTTAAGGCTGAGATGAGTAACTGCAGTAACTTTTCGTAAGCTGTCATGAGAAAAATGGTGTATTACAGTTGAACCGATCAGTTTCACATCACCACCTCCTGCTATAAATCGTCCAGCACCACCGCGCCACCTTAAACCAGTTGCTTCTCGACGTCGTTGATTACCACGTAAGAACGTGATGGCTTTGCCTAGGACAAGTCACGCTATAAGCCATGGCTGCTTCATTGGCATCGTTTCGGCATTCGCCGAGCATCTGCAACATGTCAACTTGATCGTTGGATGGGGCTGCCAGTTTTACTCGACGCCACTATTCGTGGCAGACTGATCCGCATGTTACTGCATTTCGACCTGCCTTTTGTACGGCAACGTAACGTTTACTACAAGCTAATCGACCATGACCTGAAACAGAGCGTCGAGAAAGCAACTTCACATCTCGTCCGCCTGTATGTTAGAAGGCGCAATTAGTTACGCATCCAGGAAAATCGGCATTCATTTGAGTTCCTCACTTAAATGAACGTTCTGGCACCAGGACATCCATCTGCACACAGCCAATTACGTACAGCGTGATGCACCCAACCGTTAAGACTTTCGAAGTTTGTAGCTTCCTAACTGAAACTGATATAAATTTTAGTTAAGTTGAATTGCACACAGTTGGTTTAAATAAATCAGACATGACAGGAATGCATTGCGTTCTGTTTAAAAAGCTTTAACGAATTACTGTAACCGTCCGAAAACAGCTAGGAAAACTATATTGATGTTGTTGTTGTTGTGGTCTTCAGTCCTGAGACTGGTTTGATGCAGCTCTCCATGCTACTCTATCCTGTGCAAGCTTCTTCATCTCCCAGTACCTACTGCAACCTACATCCTTCTGAATCTGCTTAGTGTATTCATCTCTTGGTCTCCCTCTACGATTTTTACCCTCCACGCTGCCCTCCAATGCTAAATTTGTGATCCCTTGATGCCTCAAATCATGTCCTACCAACCGATCCCTTCTTCTAGTCAAGTTGTGCCACAAACTTCTCTTCTCCCCAATCCTATTCAATACCTCCTCATTAGTTACGTGATCTACCCACCTTATCTTCAGCATTCTTCTCTAGCACCACATTTCGAAAGCTTCTATTCCCTTCTTGTCCAAACTGGTTATCGTCCATGTTTCACTTCCATACATGGCTACACTCCATACAAATACTTTCAGAAACGATTTCCTGACACTTAAATCTATACTCGATGTTAACAAATTTCTCTTCTTCAGAAACGATTTCCTTGCCATTGCCAGTCTACATTTTATATCGTCTCTACTTCGACCATCATCAGTTATTTTACTCCCTAAATAGCAAAACTCCTTTACTACTTTAAGTGTCTCATTTCCTAATCTAATCCCCTCAGCATCACCAGATTTAGTTTGACTACATTCCATTATCCTCGTTTTGCTTTTGTTGATGTTCATCTTATATCCTCCTTTCAAGACACTGTCCATTCCGTTCAACTGCTCTTCCAAGTCCTTTGCTGTCTCTGACAGAATTACAATGTCATCGGCGAACCTCAAAGTTTTTACTTCTTCTCCATGAATTTTAATACCTACTCCGAATTTTTCTTTTGTTTCCTTTACTGCTTGCTCAATATACAGATTGAATAATATCGGGGAGAGGCTACAACCCTGTCTCACTCCTATATTGATAGTTCTCCAAAAAGATTAATGTTTCTTACGTTTACCTATCTAAATTAGTAATGAATGAATTACACTCTGTACCAAAGTGTGTGCTGATACGAAACTTCCTAGAAGATTAAAAATGTGTGCTGGACTAGAGCTCGAACCTGGGATCTTTGACTCTCAAGGGTAAGTGCACTGAACGTTTTATTTTTGTAAACATTTCCTTCCAATAGACAGAACCCATCTTGAGCGAACATTTTTAGAAAATAATGCCAAGCGTCCCATACCCATTCAGATTAAGCAGTGAACTGTCTGTTTTATTTACATCAGCGCCGTGGCACGGTGGTGAAGGTGAATCGCATTCTTAATTTTGGAATGTTCTCGTCGCTCCGTATTATTGCCGCTAAATCATCGGCTTACACGTTAGTTACTTTCTTGAAAGACATTATCTTGATTGCCTCCAGGCCGCTGACTAAGTGACATCCATAACAGCTTAGCTGCAGTCAATACAGAAAAGAATGGTCAGAAACCTGACCTACTAGAGCAATTAGAAAAATGTTATATAAAGAAAAAGCGTATCAAAACATGATTGAACAAACAGATTTTAGCAATCACAATTATTTCAGTAATTTTAAAAGTTTATTTTTTTCCTACCGAAACAAGTATTTAATAATGTAACCACTTCATAATAAAATGTAGGCACATTTACCACATTCATAAATATTTGTATTTTTAATGATATCTATGTAAATAATAATGAAACACCTTGTAAATAATATCTGTGTATTTGTAGAAATGCAGCATCTTCAGGGTCGAAATTCTTTGACTCTGGTTTTTTTTTGTGTGTGTGTGTGTTCAACAATGTGCTGTGTCAAAATGTTTCAGCAATTGCGTTCTTTAATAGAAGGAGTGTATTCGTACATAAACATTCTCCAGAACCTTACACCTACCACTAGAAACACTAAGTTACTTTCCGATTTATCACAGCTTTATTAACTTATATTTCATAATGTGGTATTCCGTAATACAGTCAGAATTAAACAAAATATAACGTTGACGTAGACCGACAAAGCACCTGTAGATGAACCCATAGAGTTCGAAATGAAGCTTGCATTTTAATAAAATCACGGTTTGTGGCTGAAGGCGGTTGTTATTTATTATTACGAAAGAAAAACAGTCACGGAAGAAACACTGCAAACGTAGATAAAATTAACTTTTTCTAAGATTCCAAGGATAATCCGTCGGACCCAGGAATCTTGTTCAGTGCTGTCGTTTGCGTGACACACACACAAGCCATTCAGTGGAAAATGTTCTTAGTAACTCTCTGCTGCCATTTTTTGTGACTACAGTGTCTGAAGCTCCGAGTACCATCTCTGCAGATTTCTAGTTGGAATCAGTTGGAGTATATAAGACCTGAATAAACCGGCGAATTTCGTTAGTTATATCTTTCTGTTAAAGAAGCCTATTCTTGTTCGCGGCGTGCATGTCATTCTTAAAGGTTTCCTTCTGTTAGTCGTTTGCCTTATGAGGTGATACAAAGAGGTATTTTCGTTTCGTACAGTTGTGTGCGACCTGGACTTTACTTTCAACCGTCGAGCTGTATCTTCTTCAGCTGTATTAAAACTGCTTTCATTTTCTTCATGTCTATAAAGTGCTGATCAGACAAAACGGGACGATCGTAAAGTTCTCTTAAACAAGAATAATAAAGTTCAATGGCGTTCTTCAGAAGACTGTTCTTTTCTTTTGCGTATTCAATCAATATCATCCTCAGTTTCTTTTTGGCGAGTTTGGTCCACCATTCAATGGCGGAGCCGTATCTTGGCCCGCACCAAGACGCTTGATACAGGTCACTTCTATGGATTTATCTAAAGCTCTGTCGTTAAGGGTATTCACATTCAATTTCCAAAAACCTCGCATGCAGAACGCTTCTTGATTGGCTGGATTAATACTACGACGGACGCCACAGTGATAGGTAAAACCGGACGGAATCGTCTCTATTGAGGATACACACAGTGTTATGCCCCCAGATACACAAATTCTATCAGTTATAAAGGCTGCAATATTTGTCATCATTTACATTTAACCGTTGTAGGAAATAGCAAATCCGAAGCGTCTGTTAGACGTAAGATCCTTAGATAATCACTCAATTCTTCTGAAAAATTGTGGTTCCGGATTGTCTTTTAATAGGCGCACTATTTCACTGGTAAAGAACCTAGCTCCGAACGCTCTGGAGTTGCTTCCCAAAGGCGTATAAATACTGGCTACAGTTGTACCATAAATTTGACAAGAAATTCCCCTACCGGATTCTAAAGCACAAAGTCTCTAAAGGCATACCGTTTCTCGCTAAAATTACGATTCCACACTGATTTTAAAAAGCGATATTCAGAATTAAATTCTTATGGCAGTACTTCCAGCAATAGCGGAATGTTAGTACCGGAGTTACACAGAAATTTTTTGAGGCACCTAATTTTAGTGTGTTTCGATTCATGTTGATATTCTCAGTCAAAATATTATATTCGTGACGTTCTTTGTAACCGGCATTCCATTTAACGAAAAAGAAGATGCACACGTAAAAACAGAATTGTCATTTAAAATTATCTTGCTATAGTAATTTCGGTACAGATTATTCATTGTAATTTATATAATTGATCCAGGATGCATTTCAAAGAGACTCTCTTCTCAATGAGCACTTCCAGTGTGTTGTCAGACGTTGCTACTCGAGGTTTCATGTCTTCTCCCATTACAGTTACCCTGACCATTTTAGCTTACGCTTCTTCTTTGTTCCATTCTACACACATCTGGCTTTGTAGACCACTGTTCTGCCGCTTGATCTACAGGAAATAACATTTCTGTCATCTTCGTTGTCTTGGCTACACGTAGTTCTAGCGTAAATGACCTTGTTGTCCTGTCGTCCGTCATAATTTTGTTCTTTATCCTTCTTCGTATTGTGACGACGTTTTTCTCAGGTTTTGGGAGCTTCGCGTTCCGCTGCTGGATGCGTAATACGTCTCCTCTTATTCTTCAGCGTTGCCGCAGTACGCACTTCAGTTACCGCAGTTGGTGTTTGTGTAGTTTGTAAGTCATCTGGTGTGGAATGAGGCCGCGAAACTTCGCCAGATACGGGGGTTTTCCACCTGCTGTAGCAGCTGTTTATCAACTCAGTGAACTGCACTCTAATGGTAATCAGTCGAATCACTCGGGTTGATGTTTTCTGCTTGTTGTGACGACGATAAAGCTGTCTCACTCTGTTACGAATCAGTGGAATCCTATAGATGAACAGCTTGTGGGACAATTTCGCTTCTCGTTTCCTGTATGACTCACGTCGTCATTGGAGGGTACTGCGGTAACCCAGTCGCCGTGGTCACATACAAGAGCGGGATGTTTATGATATCTGGTGTAGGAGTGACTGCGTCTCCGGGAAGCAGCTGCGCGATCCGACACAATGAACACTTTGCACGAATGTGCTCCACAGAATTACACATGGAACACGTTTTAGGGCGCCCGTCATATATTACTGAAGCACCTTACCACGATAGAGCTATAAAGGATGGGATGTGCTTCATCAAATCAATTTCCACTTGTCACACGCCATTCAGTACAGGCAAAGAAGAACCATTTTCCTAATTTTCTTCATGAATGTATAAGACTCGGCCACATAAACTTAACACTTGGTTTACGCGGTCGCACTATATGCAAAACCAGTCCACCAACAGACGCTTGAACTTCGGTAATACTCCCATCTGAACACCAAAACCTCATGCTTCTTTCACTTTATTTTAAAATACATCTTTCTACATCAGGATCCTTAATTATAAACAAGGCCACAGTCTTAAGTTTGCCACATGTATTCCAATGATTTCGAGTAAGGGAATATCGACCTGTTCGACCACCTAGTACTGAAATTCTAGTACAGATGGTTTCACGTATCCATTTTGAGAAATGAACTTAACAATATCTCTATTCGAAATGAAAGGATTGTTCGATCTGAGAACATCATAAAAGCGAAAACAACAACTTTCAGGCTCAACCAAATGAAAAATAATCGATAAATAGACGAAGCAATCAACCATCAACCAACGAAATCAAGAATTTACAGTCCGCGTTAGCTGACAGCGTGACAGACTGTCAATCCTACGGGAACGGGTTAATTCCCGGCTGGGACGGAGATTTTCTCCGCTCAGGAACTGGGTGTTGTGTAGTCCTAATAATCATCATTTCCTAGCCGGCATGGTAGCGCAGCATGTTCGGTCAGAGGGTTAACTGACCTCTGTAATAAAAAAAAAACTGAGTGAATCAACCAAGAATGAACTTCAAAGGTTCTCAGGGATTATCCGTCTCGAACAAACGCAACTAACAATAACGAACAAAATGAGATTAAAAAAAAGAGGGGTAGCGTCTTTGATTAGTAATCAAATCGTTTTCGCTATCGAGTTCGAAACCCGCTACTGTTGAATTTTTTATCAACAATTAGCATTGGCGGCCGAAGACTTCCGGCAATCTCATTCTGCCAACGGCCTTGTCAAAGAGGGCATAGGAGTGGAAAGAGGTTCATGGGACTCTTTGTACTAGGCATGGGAAAGTGCCCCTAAAGGCGGAAGAATCAGAACTGATCAACGGTACGAGGATGCAGAAGCCAATGGAAACCGCTGCATTAAAGACACGTAACGTGTGTCCACAAGCCATGTGGACAGTAATTGAAAAAAGTATCATGATGATCTCTCCATTGGCAGAAGATTTCGGAATAGTCCCCCATTCGGACCTCCCTGAGGGGACTGCCAAGGGGGAGGTGACCATGAGAAAAATTTTGAATAATCAGCTAAAGGGTAACGGTCTATGAGCCGGGACTTAGAAAATCAGAATTCTGAATATGGTAGGGAAGCTAGAAAATCTATAAAGGGAAATGAAAAGCATCTAGAGATAGTAGGGTTCAATGAAGTGAAATAGAAAGGAGACAAGATCCTACTGGTCAGGGGAGTATAGGGAAATATCAACAACAGCAAAAATGGTATAAGAGGAGTAGGATTCGTTATGAATAGGAAGGTAGGGCAAAGAGTGTGTTACTGAGAACATTTCAGTGATAGGGTTAGAATCGACAGCAAACCAACACCGGGAACGGTAGTTCAGGTATACATGCTGAAGTCGCATGCAAGGTTGTTAACATTAAGAGTGCAAAAGGAATTCCACTGTCAAACGAAAAGCAGAGAGCGTATGGAGTCCACTAAATACCTCTATGAGGAGGAAGAGTTTGTAACAGAGCATAATGCGGAAGAGTTGGGAGTGAGGAGGTAGGCGTAATACAACAGCTCTAAGTATAATTTTATTGTAGCGAACCATCCAGTAAAATCCACTGGTACTCTTAAAACCAAACTTTTAAAAACAACATGAAATACTTGTTTTAAAACAATATGTGAAAACAACTTTACAATGAAACGTTTAATTTAATTTAATATGGTACCTTGGCCAAGAAAAAATTTACAACCAGAAGTGAATATAACATATGTGCTCATCTATCAAAATTACTGCAGATCCTCATTAGTCTATCTTTGCTGAATGCAGACAGCCAAAAAAGAAAACGCAACTATCAGAATTCGTCTCTGGAAGGGACATGAAAATAACCATCTGAATACAGTACATATGAGTAGCAGGACAAGTTTTCGGACTCCCCCTCCCGCAGAGTTCTCTTAGTTAAATATACGCTACAGCTGAGCCACATAGAACACTCCCGGTATTCAGATCGCTGGGCGACGACCGTTCCAATCACCACAACTCACTATAACTCAAAACGGTTAATGATCGGAACTATCCACGGTGTCACCGATACCGACCAAAGGCATCTTCTGTCCACAACACGTCGTGTAGCAGGTTGACGCAGTCCGAGGCTCCGCTCTTCCGTCTGGCCCCCTGGTTGCAACCGCTCTTTCCGTAGCTGGCTCCAGTCGTCCCTCATGGCAGTCGGCAGAGGGCGACACCTGAGTGGCGCTGGTCGCCCCACACTGCAGCACCGGCGCGGGAAGGCTGCCCGCGGCATTCAGAGACGTCGGACTTGTGGCGATGATACCATCGGCACAAGTTCTCCGATGTGATAGAAGAAAAAACAGGGATTGATTTACAAGAGATGGGGCATCCAGCATTAGAATCAGAATTTAAAAGAGCTTTGGATGACTTAAGATAAAATAAGGCAGAAGGGATAGATAACATTCAATCAGTAGTTCTAAAATTATTGAGGGAAGTGGCAACAAAACTACTATTCACGTTGGTGTGTAGAATGTATGAGTCTGGCGAGATGCTATCTGACTTTCGGAGAAATGCCATCCACACAGTCCCGAATACGGCAAGAGCTGACAAGAATTATCGCACAATCAGTTTAACAGCTCATGCATCCAAGTTTCTGACAATAATAATACACACAAGAATGGGAAAGAAAATTGAGGATGTGGTAGATGATCAGTTTGGCTTTAGAAAAGATAAAGGCACCAGAGAGGCAGTTTTGACGTTGCGTGAGATAATGGAAGCAATACTAAAGAAAAATCAAGGCGTATTCATAGGATTTGTCGACACTCAAAAAGCGATTGACAATGTAAAATGGTACAAGATGTTCGCAATTCTGAGGAAAGTAGGGGTAAGCTATAGATAGAGTCGGTCACATACAATATACAGGGTGTTACAAAAAGGTACGGCCAAACTTTCAGGAAACATTCCTCTCACACAAAGAAAGAAAAAATTTTATGTGGACATGTGTCCGGAAACGCTTACTTTCCATGTTAGAGCTCATTTTATTACTTCTCTTCAAATCACATTAATCATGGAATGGAAACACACAGCAGCAGAACGTACCAGCGTGACTTCAAACACTTTTTTACAGGAAATGTTCAAAATGTCCTCCGTTAGCGAGGATACATGCATCCACCATCCGTCGCATGGAATCCCTGATGCGCTGATGCAGCCCTGGAGAATGGCGTATTGTATCACAGCCGTCCACAATACGAGCACGAAGAGTCTCTACATTTTGTACCGGGGTTGCGTAGACAAGAGCTTTCAAATGCCCCCATAAATGAAAGTCGAGAGGATTGAGGTCAGGAGAGCGTGGAGGCCATGGAATTGGTCCGCCTCTACCAATCCATCGGTCACCGAATCTGTTGTTGAGAAGCATACGAACACTTCGACTGAAATGTGCAGGTGCTCCATCGTGCATGAACCACACGTTGTGTCGTACTTGTAAAGGCACATGTTCTAGTAGCACAAGTAGAGTATCACGTATGAAATCATGATAACGTGCTCGATTGAGCGTAGGTGGACGAAACTATAATGAGCTCTAACATGGAAATTAAGCGTTTCCGGACACATGTCCACATAACATCTTTTCTTTATTTGTGTGTGAGGGATGTTTCCTAAAAGTTTGGCCGTACCTTTTTGTAACACCCTGTATACAACAGGCAAGAGGGAATAATAACAATGGACCACCAAGAACGAAGTGTTCGGATTGGAAAGGGTGCAAGGCAGGGATGTACTCTTTCGTCCCTACTGCTGAATATGAACATCGAAAAAGCAATGATGGGAATAAAAGAAAGGTTCAGGAGTGGAATTAAAATTCAAGTTTAAATTATGTCAATGATACGATTCGGTGATGATATTGCTATCCCGGGGGAAAGTGAACAATAATTACATGATCTGCTGAATGGAATGAATAATCTAATGAGTACAAAATATGGAATGAGAGTAAATCGACGAAAGACGATTGTAATGAGAAGTAGCAGAAATAAGATCAGTGGGAAACTTAACATCAACATTGATGGTTACGAAGTACATGAAGTTAAGGTATTCTGCTACCTAGACAGTGAAATAACCAGTGAGGACGGTGAAAAGAGGACATCAAAAGCAGACTAGCACTAGCAAAAAGGGCATTCCTGGCCAAGAGAAGTTTACTTCTATTAAGCATGGACCTAAATTTGAGGAAGAAATGTCTGAGAATGTACGTCTGGAGTACAACATTGTATGGTAATGAAACACGGACTGTGGGAAAACTGATACAGAACAGATTCAAAGCATTTGACAGATGGTGCTGAGACGAATATTGAAATTTAGGGGCACTGATAAGGTAAGGAATGAGGAGGTTCAGCGCAGAATCGGAGAGGAAAGAAACACGTGGAAAACACTGACACGGAGGAAGGACAGGATGATAGGACATCTGTTAAGGTATCAGGGAATGACTTCCATGGTACCAGAGAGAGCTGCAGAGGGCAAAAATTCTAGAGGAGGACAGAGATTCGGATACATCCAGCAAATAATTGAGGACGTAGGTAGCAAGTGCTGCTCTGAGAGGAAGAGGTTGGCACAGGAGAGAAATTCGTAGCAGGCCGCACCAAACTAGTGAGAAGACTGATGACCTCCCCACCCAAAACGGAAAGAAAGCCGTCCATGTCGACTATTGGTGATGAGATTGTAAGTGGAGATGCGAATCAATAACCACAGCTGAACCAAGACCAGGGAGACCTAATGTACTGGATCGCAGGGACCGTCGAAAATTGCGGAACTCGCTTGAAATGAGCGTCAAGAGTCACTCGTGAGGTCCAAAGTGCTATCAGCAGCGCACCTGGCACAGTGATTGAATGCAGAGAGTTAAGAAGAATGGTGAACAATGGTCCAGCAGGTCTTCATAAGCCACACATATGTGCAGCCAGTGCTACGCGACACTTGAGATGGAGAACAGAACGGCGCCACAGGACAGTGGATGCCTATAAACGAGAGATGTCGAGTGATGACTGACTTTGTAACTTTCCTTTAAAAAATTAAAGCTTTCCGATTGCGCTAAATAAATGCCTGAACTGTGGAATGAATACTGAACGCGAATTGTCGTGTAGCGTGTTATAACTACAAGTGGTGTGCTTACTCTGTGTTATTGTTAGCAAAACTTTACACGAATTGATTGGGCAATGCCACTCCCAATACCAATAAAGGAATACAGTCACTGCTAAATGCATTCAGCCCCTTAGGCACTGAATCATCTGACCCTGTTCAAAACTTATAACTGTGGTCCCTGTGCAAATAACAAATAAATTAAATTGTCTTATGGAGTTTTTTTACCAAAAATATATTCAAGCTATCTTTCTCTTCTCTAAAACATCTGACAGCTGAAGTTACATTACTCACAATTTATTCAAAAACAATGAGATTTAAACAGCGAGTATTAAGTAACCTCATTAAACCAGTATAAATGCAAATATAGCTCTGCTCTTTTGTTGTGGTCTTCAGTCCAGAGACTGGTTTGATGCAACTCTTCATGCTACTCTATCCTGTGCAAGTTTCTTCATCTCCCAGTACCCACTCCAACTTACATCCTTCTGAATCTGCTTAGTGTATTCATCTCTTCGTCTCCCTCTACGATTTTTACCCTCCAAGCTCCCCTTCAATACTAAATTGGTGATCATGTCCTACCAACCGATCCCTCCTTCAGTCAAGTTGTGCCACAAATTCCTCTTCTCCCCATTTCTATTCAACACCTCCTCATTAGTTGTGTGATCTAACCATCTAATCTTCAGCATTCTTCCGTAGCACCACATTTCGAAAGCTTCTATTCTCTTCTTGTCCAAACTATTTATCGTCCATGTTTCACTTGCATACATGGCTACATACTATACAAATACTTTCAGAAACGACTTCCTAACACTTAAACCTATACTCGATATTAATAAATTTCTGTTCTTCAGAAACTCTTACCTTGCCATTGCCAGTCTACATTATATATCGTCTCTATTTCGACTATCATCAGTTATTTTGCTCTCCAAATAGCGAAACTCATTTACTACTGTAAGTGTCTCATTTCCTAATCTAATCCCCTCAGCATCACCAGATTTAGGTTGACTACATTCCATTATCCTCGTTTTGCTTTTGTTGATGTTCATCTTATATCCTCCTTTCAAGACACTGTCCATTCCATTCAACTGCTCTTCCAGGTCCTTTGCTGTCTCTGACAAAATTACAATGTCATCGGCGAACCTCAAAGTTTATATTTCTTCTCCATGGATTTTTTTTCCTACTCCAAATTCTTCTTTTGTTTTCTTTCTGTTAACAAATCTTAAAAAAATATTACAAAAGTGAAACATCTAAGTTGTTTTGTATTTAAACAGTTTACGTACATTCTGGGGTTACTCAACAATTACAAATTGTCAGCCAACTCATCTATACTAACGCGCTGGCAAAAACAAAAATCATAGTTATTTAATATTTTTACCTTGCTTGCATGAAGACTTCTTCCCTGTTCAATAATATTGAGATATCTAAATAACGTAACACTTGGTGGTTAAACACAGCACACCACAAAAACTGCCTAATCCATTGTCTTTCGCTCACAACTGTGCGCCAAGCGCTCTCTTACTCCAGCGTTATAATAATAGTCCAGAAGCAATATCTCTGGGTCTGCTGTCTTACACAGCCAGCGATATAAGCCTATTAAAGACATACATCGTTTATAAAATCATATTCGGGTGCCACATACAAGTTTGCTCCAGTAGAACCCTTTAACTCTACACTCTGTGTCAATCCGATGGATGGGTTTGGGTTTGGTGAATGCCTGGAGAACGTCATCAGCCATCATGTAGTACGGAGGAGGTGATATGGTATGGGGCTTCTTTTCGTGTTTAGAATGTGGTCCCCTTATTATGCTTAAGAAAATACTAAACGCAAATGAATATGAACATATTTTACAGAGTTTTGTTCTGCCCACAGCAGAGGAGCAGTTCGGAGACGATTATCATTTAAAACAACACGACAATACACCCAATAATAAAGCAGCATCTGTGGTTTGTGCACAGTAGTATTTATGAAATGAGCCGGACATCTCTAAGCCCAGATGAAACGCCATAGGGATGAGTCAGAACGACGACTACGCACCAGAGATCAGCGTCCTTCTCTGCTTTCAGCTCTTGAGGAAGAATAGGCTGTCATTCATCCACAGACATTCACTTTCAAGGTATCCCCACCAGCACTCAAGCCGTCATTAAGGCGAAATATGGACACACCCCACATTAATGTTCACTAATAGGTATACGGATGCTTTTGATCACATAGTGCGATTAGTATTACACAAGCCGGTAGCTTTTCACCTTTCCCTCCTACTGGATATTTATATGGAGCCAACATTAATAATGAAATTAAACGTCCAGTGCAAAATCTCCACTATGGTTACTATTACGGAATAGATTCAGCAGTATTTTGGATTGATTAAAGGTATGAATGCATAAACAAGACAGACAGTATAGTTATCTAAAAAGAGGAGCTCGTGGTTAGGACCTCAATACAGTTTATCCTTTCCGGTTGAATGGCTCTGAGCACTATGAGACTTAACTTCTGAGGTCATCAGTCCCGTAGAACTTAGAACTACTTAAACCTAACTAACCTAAGGACATCACAAACATCCATGCCCGAGGCAGGATTCGAACCTGCGACCGTAGCGGTCGCGCGGTTTCAGACTGTTGCGCCTAGAACGGTTCGGCCACTCCGGCCGGATATCCTTTCAGGAAGTAACGCTTAGGGAGGTAGAACGGTTCATACTTTCTTTACTATGCAGATGATTATGTGCAGTGTCTTGGTAAAATGTTTAGCTGCAAAATTATCAAAATTTTGCTATAGTACACTAAACTGCAGAGGATTATCCATCAGTTCACCACAGAATTCTATCAGCACGGGAAACGATGTACACTTAGAAAAAAAGGATGTAAATAACTTACCCGACAAGTGGTAGACGCTATCTCACCGAATAATGCTGGTGAGACCCATGCGCAGAGGTAAATGAAAGCAGGCATTAATTCCAGTTATCAGAGCATTACATATCAAAAATCCGACCGTTAATTAAAAGTCCCTTTTGCGTGGCGACATTTCGACTCTGACACTCAATTAATAACGAGGACAACGTGCAACCCGTAATACGGAAATGGAACACAAATCGTTAATCATTGCGTCAGTAGCCCATACCGGAAAAGTTAATGGAAACCTCAAGCAGTAATTGACGTCTGTGACGTGTCCATTCGGCATAAATGCTGGCGTCGACAGCTGTAATTGTTAGATCAAAGTAAATAGCCAATGTTGTTATACTCGATTTCGACAGCGCCTTCACGGGATTTCTATCGTTTTTATCTAGCTGCTATTTTACTGAGCTAATAAAATTACCGTTCGCCACTAACTTCCGAACGATGTATGTGAGGTAGACAGTTTTTACTTTTAATTCCTTCCGATCTAATGACAGTGTCAGGGTGACAACTGAGCCGATTTTTCCTTCATTTTTCAGACTTTCGAAAAATATATAATTGACCAATAATGACAAAGGGACGTTTAATGGTCATTCCTAGTGCTTTTCCTTGGATAGTCCTATTAAACTTTTTACTATCCAATTAGCGAGATTAAGAGTCACTGCAGGTTCGTAATCAGATGATGAGTCCTCGCGTGGGCGTTGTATCGTGTATTATGCGGCGTGGTGATGCTTGTGAAAATATATGGATGTAGACAGGTTCTGCCGAATGACATACAAATGTAAATTATACCATTGTATTTGGTGAAACCAAGTCAAATAATCCATGAGGACGTGAGCATGATACCTTAGACTTATTTATTATGCACGCACGTGGAAACAGTTTTACGTACAGCACATCCGCCATTCGAGGACACATCATTGTCCATTACATGGTGTTACAATTGTTAAGCAATCGTAATGAGGAATCGGGAAATTTAGTTACTTAACTATGCAATAACATAGCAACATGGCAATTAGTAAAGACTAGAGCAAGGCGGTGGATGGATTAAATCAAATAAATTGTTTATAGTTATTTATGTGAATAGCGTTCAAAAATGGCTCTGAGCACTATGGGACTTAACATCTGGGGTCAACAGTCCCCTACAACTTAGAACTACTTAAACCTGACTAACCTAAGGACATAACACACATCCATGCCGAGGCAGGATTCGAACCTGCGACCGTAGCGGTCGCGCTGTTCCAGACTGAAGCGCTAGAACCGCTCGGTCACACCGGCCGGCGTTAATAGCGTACTCAATGGCATGAATTGAAGACGTGGGATACAGTTACCTGCCTGTGATCAAGTTTATCTTAAAAATGCTTTCCTCTAGAACATTAGGTACAAAAGCGTAGATCTAACATCAAATAAAAAATAAATTTTAAAATATTACACCCAAAAATTACTAATGTAATTCTACGTTACTCATTTTCAGTCCTGAGATACAACAGGACGAACAACAGATCACGACAGGGACATGTATGGAGTGTTTCTTCCTGCACAAAATCAACGAATGCGATATAGTAACGCATGACATACGGTGATGTTTAGTTCATTCCGCCACGTAGCTTAATCTGAAGTGTTTAGCTGTTGATAGTCTAGAGAGAAGAAGGTAATGAGAAGTGGCACAAATGAGAACAGCGAGAACATTAACATCAGAACTGGTGATCACGAAGTAGACACATGACGGAGGGAGCGAGGAGAACTTAAAAAGCCGACTAGCACTGGCAAAAAAGAACATTCCTGGCCAAGAGAAGACTAATAGTCAAACATAGAACTTAAGTTGACGAAGAAATTAGTGCTAACATAGGTTTGGAGCACAGCATTGTATGGAAAGAGGAGGTTCTCCGCAGAATAGGCGAGGAAAGGAATATATGGGAAACACTGACAAGGGTTTTGGACAGGATGATAAGACGTCTGTTAAGAGTTTAGGGAATAGCTTCCATGGTACTAGAAGCAACTGTAGAGGGTAAAAACTGTAGGGGAAAGCAGACATTGGAATAAAATAAATGTAAATGTCGTGTGACTAGGACCTCCAGTCGCGTTGGCCGTTCGCCGGGTGCAAGTCCTTCGATCTGACGCCACTTCAGCAACTTGTGCGTCGATGGGGATGAAATGATGATGATTAGGACAACACAACACCCAGTCCCTGAGCGGAGAAAATCTCCGACCCAGCCGGGAATCGAATCCGGGCCCTTAGGAGAGACATTCTGTCGCGCTGACCACTCAGCTACCAGGGCCGGACAGACACTGGAATACATGCAGCAAATGACTGAGGCCGTAGGTTGCAAGTGCTACTCTGAGATGAAGAGGTTGGCACAGAAGAAGAATTCGTGGCGGGGCGCATCACTAGTCTGAAGTCTGTTGTCTTCAGGTGTTTTACGCTTGCATACATTACACATTGATTGGAAGGTCCTTGGTTATCTTTTCACCTGTCAATAAACTTTTATACTTTCTGATGGAGAGTAGGTGTCCTTAAAAACTCCCTTGTGATTAACTAGTTTAAACTCTCGATCACTGGGAAAATATTTTCGCTCTATCTTGAGTTCACCTGATTTCAGGTATGATACTTCAGTTTAGAAGAGAGCGTCGAGAAATTTAGTAGACACATATATCGGAAATTTATGCTGCAGGCGTAGCGAAATACTGCAATACTTGAAAGGAGTTATATTTTTCAATATTAGATGCCATCAGACGAATGCCACCTGTATATGATTTAACTTATTTGTCAGCATCTGACGTATTTAGTTCACAAATGTTTATGATCAAGATATTTCCATCGTAACTGCTCAGATTATGAAATATGTGGGACAGTATAAAGCCTGGCCGCAGGCGGGGTCGAACCCACTATAATTCCTCACGGATTCCAACTCCCTGGATGCTGTCTATCTATAGCGGTAATTATTTCGGTAGGTTTTGTCGAAGAAAAGTATTTAACCTTGTTAAATATCTTCGATTTATCCACAGAAAAATGTTCGCTAGCTAACTGAATACTTTTATAGGCTACCTACAAAACCCCGTAGCCCAATGCAGAACGAAAATAGAATCGTAAGTAATTCTCCTCGTTACATATAATGAACCCGAGATAACCTAACATCCCCAAGAAATGCAGCTCTCATAAGAATTTATATATTGTTATCGCTGCTTGCGACTAACACACAGATGGAAAATATGTTCATTTACAATTGTTACTAAAGAAGACGCCCTAAAACACATTGAAATAAATTGTCTTTCAGGCCGGCGACCTGTATGAATACTATTTCTTGTCAATAAGTTTTAACTTACAACAAATTAACACTCGCACATCGCGTCGCTATATCTGACCCATTATACCATCTTCAAATAGTTGCCCGCAAATGCGGCAGACTTCTGCCAAGCGGAACAAAAAAATGGTTCAAATGGCTCTGAGCACTATGGGACTTAACATCTATGGTCATCAGTCCCCTAGAACTTAGAACTACTTAGACCTAACTAACTTAAGGACATCACACAACACCCAGTCATCACGAGGCAGAGAAAATCCGTGACCCCGTCGGGAATCGAACCCGGGACCCGACCGCACGACCACGAGCTGCGGACTGAGCGAAACAATAATTCATCTACACTCCTTATTTTCATATTATTATATGCAATAAAAAGTCATTCATTTTCTCAGCGAATGCTTAGAACTGTTCAGTCAACTGTTATCTCCGTACGTTTCAAACTTGTTCTTACCCACAGTGTATGTAGCAGACAATACTGGATACTCTACGCAAATGTACCTGATCGGAATACGAATCACTGCTGCAACTGCAAGTAGTTATTGGTTCTAACATACATTCCTTATCAGCATAAATTACAAGTGGCAGTTTCAGTTTGTGGCTGAACTTCGTAAATTTTACATTCTCGTTCTTGAGGTTAAGCCTACTAAATTTTATATACTATTTCTTGTCAAAAGACAGTGTGCAGATGACTGGTTGACAGTGTGCACAGTCAGCTACATGTGCGTCTAATTTTCCTTTGGAATCACAATAACAAAGACAGTGGTCACATACAACAATATACTTGTGAGAAGGGGTAATGCTACTTTGTGCGAGTCTGGACACGTTTTTGATCCAATAGATATGGTACGTACCTGTATTATCACACCAGCCTGTAATATTTACAAATTTACATTTTTCTTACGGCGGCATTTTGTGAGTTGTGGCGGTAACGTGAGCTCGTGGTCTAGGGGTGGCGTCACTGATATGTAATCAAAACGTCATTGGTCGCGGGTTCGAATACTGAATAAAAATCATCAGCAATGGTAGCCTTAGACTTCCGACATAAGATGTCACCGTCACTCTGCCGACGGCCTTGTCAAAGAGGAAGGAGGAGCGACCAGAGGTTCAGGGTACACTCTTGCCCTTGGGGTTGGAAACAGCTCTAAATGCGGAAGAATCAGCAATGGCAGAAGGCAATGGAAACTTCTGCATTAAAGACACATTGTGTGTATCCAGAGGCCATGTGGCCTCTAATTCAACAAGTAACATGATTATATCTCCATTTTCTAAAATTTCCTGAATAGTCCCCCTTTCGGATCGTCGGGAGGAGACTGCCATGAGGGTGGTGACCAGGAGGGAAAGATTCAAGAACCAGCTATAGGATAACGTTCTAAGAGTCGTGGAATTTCACAAGCTTTAACGTGGTAGAGTAGGTAGATAATATGGAAAGTGGGTCAGTCTAGGTACAGTGGGGGTCAGTGAAGTGAAGTGAAGGGAAGACAAGGATTTCTGGTTAGACGAGTATAGGTAACATCAACAGCAGCAGAAAATAGAAAATGATATGACGAAAGAAGGATGAAGAGGAAGGTAGGGCAGAGACCGAGTTTCAGTGATAGGGTTGTTCTTATCAGAATCGACAGCAAATCAACATCAATAACGATAGTCCAGGTAAACATGCTGAAATCGCAAGCTGAAGATGAAGACACAGAGAAGGTGTATGAGGATACTGAACGGGTAATTCAGTACGTAAAGGAAGATCAAAATCTAGTAGTCATCGGGGATTGTAATACGGTTGTAGGGGACGGAGTACTAGGAATCAGAGAGGAGAAAGAGTAATTGAGCTCTGCAATGAATTTCAGCTAGTAATGGCAAATACTCTGTTGAAGAATCACAAGAGGAGGATGTATACTTGGAAAAGTCCGAGAGATAAGAGAAGATTTCAGTTAGATTACATCATGGTAACTCAGAAATTACGAAATGGGATTCTGGATTGCAAGGCGTACCCAGGAGCAGATATTGATTCAGATCGAATTTACTTATGATGAAGAATAGGCTGAAGTTCAAGAGAGTAGTCAGGAAGAACAAACGCACAAAGACTTCGGATACGGAGGTACTAAGGAATGAAGAAATACGCTTGAAGTTCTCTATGGCTATACATACTGCGATAAGAAATAGCTCAGTAGGCAACACAGTTGAAGAGCAATGTACTTCTCTTAACAGGGCAATCACAGAAGTTGGAAAGAAAAACATAATACAAAGAAGGTAACTGCGAGAAAACCATAGGTAACAGACGAAATACTTCAGTAGATCGATGAAAGAAGCAAGTACAAAACTGTTCAGAAAAATTGAGAATACAAGTCACTTAAGTATGAAACAAATCTGAAGTGTACTGAAGCTAAGGCGAAATAGTTGCATGAAAAAATGAGAACAAATCGAAAAACAAATAATTGTCGTAAGATCTGACTCAGCACATAGTAAAGTCAAAACAATCTTCGGTGAAACTAAAAGCAAGGATGGTAACATTGAGATTCCTATGCGAATTCCACTGTTTAATGCAGAGGAGAGAGTATATCGAAAAAGTATATTGGAGGCCTCTTTAGGGAGGAAGACATGTCTAAGGACGTGATAGAAGAAGAAATGGGAGTAGATATAGAAGATATAGTTTATCCAGTGTTAGAATAAGAATCTGAAAGAGCTCTGGAAAATTTAAGATCAAAACAGGCAGAACGGATAGATAACAATCCACCAGAATTTCAAAAATATTTGTGGGAAG
Source organism: Schistocerca nitens (assembly GCF_023898315.1). NCBI lineage: Eukaryota > Metazoa > Arthropoda > Insecta > Orthoptera > Acrididae > Schistocerca > Schistocerca nitens. Next base: position 275,602,226 of record NC_064618.1, on the reverse strand, counting down.
TGGCAACAGAACGATTATTCATGTTGGTGTGTAGAATTTATGTGGGTGGCGAAATGATATCCGATATCATTCACAAAATTCCGGAGATAGCAAGAGCTAACAAATGTGAGAATTACGGCACAATCGGCTTAACAGTTCATGCATCCATGTTGCTAAGAAGAATGGAAAAGAAGACTGAAGATGTGCTAGATGACGATCGGTTTGGTTTTAGGAACAGTAAAGGTGCCAGCGAAGCATTCCTGACTTTACGCTTGATAATGGATGAAGAAGAAGAATGGGTAGCTTTGAGGGATGAAGTAGTGAAGCCAGCAGAGGATCAAGTAGGTAAAAAGACGAGGGATAGTAGAAATCCTTTGGGTAACACAAGAAATATTGAATTTAATTGATGAAAGGAGAAAATATAAAAATGCAATAAACGAAGCAGGGAAAAAGGAATACAAACGTCTCAAAAATGAGATCGACAGGAAGTGCAAAATGGCTAAGCAGGGATGGCTAGAGGACAAATGTAAGGATGTAGAGGCTCTCACTAGGGGTAATATAGATACTGCCTACAGGAAAATTAAAGAGACCTTTGGAGACAAGAGAACTACTTGTATGAACATCAAGAGCTCAGATGGAAACCCAGTTCTAAGCAAAGAAGGGAAAGCAGAAAGGTGGAAGGAGTATATAGAGGATCTATACAAGGGCGATGTACTTGAGGACAATATTATGGAAATGGAAGAGGATGTAGATGAAGTTGAAATGGGAGATACGATACTGCGTGAAGAGTTTGACAGAGCACTGAAAGACCTGAGTCAAAACAAGGCCCCGGGAGTAGACAACATCCCATTAGAACTACTGATGGCCTTGGGAGAGCCAGTCCTGACAAAACTCTACCATCTGGTGAGCAAGATGTATGAAACAGGCGAAATACCCTCAGACTTCAAGAATATAATAATTCCAATCCCAAGGAAAGCAGGTGTTGACAGATGTGAAAATTACCGAACAATCAGTTTAATAAGCCACAGCTGCAAAATACTAACACGAATTCTTTACAGACGAATGGAAAAACTAGTAGAAGCCGACCTCGGAGAAGATCAGTTTGGATTTCGTAGAAATACTTGAACACGTGAGGCTATACTGAACTTACGACTTATCTTAGAAGAAAGATTAAGGAAAGGCAAACCTACGTTTCTAGCATTTGTAGACTTAGAGAAAGCTTTTGACAATGTTGACTGGAATACTCTCTTTCAAATTCTAAAGGTGGCAGGGATAAAATACAGGGAGCGGAAGGCTATTTACAATTTGTACAGAAACCAGATAGCAGTTATAAGAGTCGAGGGGCATGAAAGGGAAGCAGTGGTTGGGAACGGAGTAAGACAGGGTTGTAGCCTCTCCCCGATGTTATTCAATCTGTATATTGAGCAAGCAGTAATGGAAACAAAAGAAAAATTCGGATTAGATATTAAAATCCACGGAGAAGAAAAAAAAAACTTTGAGGTTCGCCGATGACATTGTAATTCTGTCAGAGACAGCAAAGGACTTGGAAGAGCAGTTGAATGGAATGGACAGTGTCTTGAAAGGAGTATATAAGATGAACATCAACAAAAGCAAAACGAGGATAATGGAATGTAGTATAATTAAGTCAGGTGATGCTGAGGGAATTAGATTAGGAAATGAGACACTTAAAGTAGTAAAGGAGTTTCGCTATTTGGGGAACAAAATAACTGATGATGGTCGAAGTAGAGAGGATATAAAATGTAGACTGGCAATGGCAAGGAAAGCGTTTCTGAAGAAGAGAAATTTGTTAACATCGAGTATAGAATTAAGTGTCAGGAAGTCTTTTCTGAAAGTATTTGTATGGAGTGTAGCCATGTATGGAAGTGAAACATGGACGATAAATAGTTTGGACAAGAAGAGAATAGAAGCTTTTGAAATGTGGTGCTACAGAAGAATGCTGATGGGTAGATCACATAACTAATGAGGAAGTATTGAATAGGATTGGGGAGAAGAGAAGTTTGTGGCACAACTTGACCAGAAGAAGGGATCGGTTGGTAGGACATGTTCTGAGGCATCAAGGGATCACCAATTTAGTATTGGAGGGCAGCGTGGAGGGTAAAAATCGTACAGGGAGGCCAAGAGATGAATACACTAAGCAGATTCAGAAGGATGTAGGTTGCAGTAGGTACTGGGAGATGAAGAACCTTGCACAGGATAGAGTAGCATGGAGAGCTGCATCAAACCAGTCTCAGGACTGAAGACCACAACAACAACAACAATGGATGCAAGACTGAAGGAAAATCAAGATACGTTCTTGGGTTTCGTCGACCTGTAAAAGAGTTAGACAGTGTATGATGGTGCAAGCTGTTCGAAATTCTGAGAAAAATAAGGGTAATCTATAGGGAAATACGGATGTACAGAAACGAAGAGAGAATAATAAGAATTGAAGAACAAGAACGAAATGCTCGCATTAAAAAAGGTGTAATACAAGGATGTAGTCTTTCGCCCCTGCTGTTCATACTGCACATGCAATGGCGGAAATAAAAATAAGGTTAAAGAGTGGAATTAAAATTCTAGGTGAAAGGATATCAACGATAAGATTCGCTGAAGACATTGCTACCCTGAGTGAGAGTGAAGAACAATTACAGGATCTGCTGAATGGAATGAATAGTCTAATGAATACAGAATATGGATAGAGAATAAATCAAAGAAAGACAAAAGTAATGAGAAGTAGCACGAATGGGAACAGCGATAAACTTAACATCGGGATTCATTATCACAAAGTAGACGAACTTAAGAAATTCCACTGTCTAGGCAACAAAACAGCCAATGACGGACGGGGCGCAAGAACAACACAAGCAGACTAGCACTGGCAAAAAGTGTTTTCCTGGCCTAGGGAAGTCTACTTCTATCAATCATAGGCCTTAATTTGAGGAAGAAAATTCTGATAACGTACATACTGCGACGTGCATGGCGTCGTCGCTGGCGGCGCAGTGTACCAGTGTATCGCGGTTTGAAGGCGATTGATATTGACTTGGCTGGGCAGTTTAATAAACAGCAATTGATTGGAGGTCCAAATGTTTTTCGTGGACTGCATCTGAACTTCACTTGTGATGTTCAGGCTGTGTTTGGAGGTAGTACATGGCTCACACTGGCTGTTGTATGGAGCAACCAAGCGGATTATGGTGGCCTTGAAGCTTTTCCAGATGCTAACATTTCGGCTTGGAAGACGTGGAATATTGCTGAGACTACAGGACTGTTGGCTAAACAGCCTTATGGTACGCTTGTTCCAAGCATGCCATTTGTTCTGACTACGAGAAGGAAGAAGAAGTTAAATGCTGATGAGTACCTGTTTATATGGGCGGAAGTCGGCAATGGCAATTGCAAAATAAAGATCAACGGTGACTGTATGATTTATTATAGACAATAAAGTGTGTTCTGTCCTTTCCTTATCTCAATTCCTTATCTCATCGTATGGTAGCGAAACATGGACTGTGTGAAAACCGGAACAGGAGAGAACCACAGCGTTTGAGATGTGATGCTATAGAAGAATGTTGAAAATTATATGGACTGATAAGGTGAGGAATGACCCAACTGTCCGCGGAATCGGCGAGGAGAATAATGTGTATAAAACACTGACAAGAAGAAGGGTCTTGATTATAGTATGTATTAAGACATCAGGGAATAACTTCCCTGGTATTACAAGGAGTCGTAGAGGGAGAACAGAGATTGGAGTACATCCAGTAAATAACTGAGGATCTAGGTCGCAAGTACTACTTCGAGATGAAAAAAAGAAAGAAAACGATGCAATTGTTTCTTGTCTCTCTTGTCTTCCACCACCATCCATACGTAATGTGATTATTGGATGGCGTATGTGGTTGCAGAGACGTCTTAAACCTGTTTTACGCAAATATGAACACGTTTCACTTAGTAGTACTTTGTACGTAGATAAACTGTAATTTGTTTCACGTTACCAATATTTTTACTCATATTCCGCGCGCTAATTTATGAGATACAGTCCGGATAGAAAATGACAACTTAATACAAAAATTATTCTTTGACTTAATTTTTATTACTGCAGTTTTCTTTGCAATCACTTTGTATAGTTTCGTCTGTACTGATGTGTAAACTCCCTTGTTTTCACTAATATTAACATGCAGTTAAATTATTTCCTTCAATGTGCACCCAGAATATCTGTCTTGAAATCTCTAAACTTTTTTTAATAACTCATCAGTGATATCAGCTTGGACAAGAAAAGGTTGCATAACTTAGAAAAATTTATTTTAAGAGGTTGGTTAACTAGACAATCCCTGTTTTCGAAAATGTGAAAACAGAAAATTTATAGGCTCCTTACAAGAAATCCTAATTTCTATCACACCTGTATGATACGTGGTACTTATTGGAATTAAGGAAAACGTGGAAGGGAGGACCCACCAATATAACTTTCTTTTCACACAACCTGTTTATTTAACAATATATAAACCGTGATTTACAGATAATTGAAGCATTTTAACAATAAAATTTTCTTTAAAATGAACAAATTTGCAAAATTCTTTGCCCTTAAACCTTAGCTTGAATAAGCTTTTAATCTTTGAAAAAGAAATCTGAAGTGCTGTAATGCAAAACAGCCAACAGTATGACAATGATTACCAGACGGCCGGACCTGCAGCCCGCCTGTTATCGGGTGAAACAGCGGTGATTACTGCCGCGCTGGACAAAGTCTATCTTATTAAATGCCCTTATGAAACACATGAAAACTGTATAAGCACCACTGATGACAAGAGTGATTCAATTACACAATAAAGATGACAACCTTTCATTTGAAAGCTGCATGTCGAAAGTTTCGGAGTTAAGATGTTCACCTGTGCTTAAAGGTTAAACAGGTTAGCAAACGATATAACAATAATTAAGGCTTACTGCAAAGCAACCAACCTCTTAATTTCAGTCGGCAACCAAGGTGCGGCTGGGCCCCAGCCCGTCCCTTCTGACAATTTTATTTTGACTAAGGCCCTGGTGACTGTTGGCTGTTAATATTGTCAAAGTTAAACTGATTGTCAGTTATTAAGACTGCTCTGAAGGAACGTCTTAAAACATTACTTCTGAACACTTATTACAAGAGAACTCATTCGGCGGAACCATAAGATTCAGCTAAAATACACGGACAATGACCCGGTATTTCAAACACAGAAAAGAACAGCTTAGTAGAATAGCTTGTTCAGATTATACACTCCTGGAAATGGAAAAAAGAACACATTGACACCGGTGTGTCAGACCCACCATACTTGCTCCGGACACTGCGAGAGGGCTGTACAAGCAATGATCACACGCACGGCACAGCGGACACACCAGGAACCGCGGTGTTGGCCGTCGAATGGCGCTAGCTGCGCAGCATTTGTGCACCGCCGCCGTCAGTGTCAGCCCGTTTGCCGTGGCATACGGAGCTCCATCGCAGTCTTTAACACTGGTAGCATGCCGCGACAGCGTGGACGTGAACCGTATGTGCAGTTGACGGACTTTGAGCGAGGGCGTATAGTGGGCATGCGGGAGGCCGGGTGGACGTACCGCCGAATTGCTCAACACGTGGGGCGTGAGGTCTCCACAGTACATCGATGTTGTCGCCAGTGGTCGGCGGAAGGTGCACGTGCCCGTCGACCTGGGACCGGACCGCAGCGACGCACGGATGCACGCCAAGACCGTAGGATCCTACGCAGTGCCGTAGGGGACCGCACCGCCACTTCCCAGCAAATTAGGGACACTGTTGCTCCTGGGGTATCGGCGAGGACCATTCGCAACCGTCTCCATGAAGCTGGGCTACGGTCCCGCACACCGTTAGGCCGTCTTCCGCTCACGCCCCAACATCGTGCAGCCCGCCTCCAGTGGTGTCGCGACAGGCGTGAATGGAGGGACGAATGGAGACGTGTCGTCTTCAGCGATGAGAGTCGCTTCTGCCTTGGTGGCAATGATGGTCGTATGCGTGTTTGGCGCCGTGCAGGTGAGCGCCACAATCAGGACTGCATACGACCGAGGCACAAAGGGCCAACACCCGGCATCATGGTGTGGGGAGCGATCTCCTACACTGGCCGTACACCACTGGTGATCGTCGAGGGGACACTGAATAGTGCACGGTACATCCAAACCGTCATCGAACCCATCGTTCTACCATTCCTAGACCGGCAAGGGAACTTGCTGTTCCAACAGGACATTGCACGTCCGCATGTATCCCGTGCCACCCAACGTGCTCTAGAAGGTGTAAGTCAACTACCCTGGCCAGCAAGATCTCCGGATCTGTCCCCCATTGAGCATGTTTGGGACTGGATGAAGCGTCGTCTCACGCGGTCTGCACGTCCAGCACGAACGCTGGTCCAACTGAGGCGCCAGGTGGAAATGGCATGGCAAGCCGTTCCACAGGACTACATCCAGCATCTCTACGATCGTCTCCATGGGAGAATAGCAGCCTGCATTGCTGCGAAAGGTGGATATACACTGTACTAGTGCCGACATTGTGCATGCTCTGTTGCCTGTGTCTATGTGCCTGTGGTTCTGTCAGTGTGATCATGTGATGTATCTGACCCCAGGAATGTGTCAATAAAGTTTCCCCTTCCTGGGACAATGAATTCACGGTGTTCTTATTTCAATTTCCAGGAGTGTAACTAATGATTGAGAAACGCAATTACAATAAAAGAACTGAACCAGTTGACAGCTAAACCTAACCACAGGGTCCCTCTTTTGTTTAACGGCAACCTGTGCCTTAGTACAATTGTTCCGGCTGTATTTACGATCAAGAGCTGATTAATTAGAATATTAATGATAAGGTACAAATCAGAAAAGAAAGGCAATATAATAGCGAGACAAATTTTCAAACGACAACTAGTGTCTTGTTACAATACTAGGGCCTATATTTACGACCAAAGAGCAGACCGAGTAAAACTCTGAGGGTCGGGTACAAACCAGAAAATAGTAAGGAGGGCGATAGACAATGAAACAAATCACCACGTTGATTACAGAATGCTACTCCCTTTTATCAGCAAGCAGTTCCATGGGTCCACGGTGCGTCGCAGCAGTTACTGAGTGGTGCCGACGAAAGCCATGTAGAAGAGGGCAGCCAGGCCACGAGCGGTCGTTCGACACGAATGTTGGCAACCAACCTACGGGATGTCGGCCTGCTTCTTGTGGTCGATGCTGATCCCGATAAAGTACTCCGGTATCTTCGCTCTGCGCAGGCCCTCCTTGCGTAGCTCGTGGCTTCGGCCGCTCGACCTCGCGACAACCTCTTGTCGCGAAGCTACTGCCAATTCCCAAACTTCGTGCCTCTCTCTCGCGCCAGCGAACACCATACATACATCGGCAAACAAAGTCCTTCTAAGGACACAACCCACAGATACCAACTCATCCTCATAGTGTAGTCTCAAATGTTACAAAGAGACTTAAGTCTTAGGTTTTCTTCTTTTTCGACTGCAGCAGATTCTCTGCTGTGGCTTGCAGATTATTTATTGTTCAGACAGGTGGACAGTACCAGACCGTGCGTGCTTGCGATTCTCTACTGCTTGATTGGGTATTGCTACCAGATTCTGTAATATTGAACGAAAAACGTGTATGAGTTACATTCACAGATGTGAGTTGGAATGAAACATGTATAACAAACACTTGAGCGACGAACTGCATAGGTAGAAGAAATTTTATTTGTTTTATGTAGAGAACTGCCATGTATTTCGTATTTTTGTACATTTTTCCAACAGACAATTGACAATCAATGCTCTTTCTCTAGATTTTTCTTGTAATTGTAGTACTGACTGACATAAAAATCTTGCATGTGTTGCAGCAAATAATCTGCAGGTAAGGATGTAAGACTGTTAATAGCAATATGAATTTGTCATACTTATATTTTTTGGGTGTCCACGAGAATAGTCATTGGAGAAAGTTGATAAGTATGATGGTAGGACATCAACGCCTTCCTTGACTGGAAGCCTAACTTTTATAACCATACTTCTAGCGTAATTGTTCTGAATAATACGGAGTATTTCCAAACGTCACTCCTCAGCTTTGTGGGGAGGAAAGCCCCAGAACTTCGTATCTTACGTGTGAATCCCTCCTGAGTCAATAGGCAAAGACTCCGCAAATGCACATTCCTAGCATTTCTATTTCGTGTGAAACGCCTAGTTCATACCATGTTTCCAGGCATACTACAAGAGGCAAAAAAGCGATAAGTCCTCCTCTTGTCAATATCTGTATCTTAAGCATTTCCAAGAAACGTGGTTTGCTTCCTCATCTTCATACTACACGTACCGCACGTGCTACAACAAAATGAACAATTATTGTTTCAGAGGGCAATTAAATTGCTTTGAGAAAATAACACAGAAGAAATTCGGGAGAAGCAGACGAAACACATTTCAGATCACTGACATTTATCTGCAGGTGAAAAGATACTGCCTACGTCCCACATCAAACCGCAGACATTCAGATGCCACATCGAAATTGTTCCTTGCAGAGTTAAGGCCATCATAAAGTTGAAGGGTGATCACAGCCTATAATAACTTTACAATATTATAATTTTTGCCAGGGCAATTTTTCCAGGTTTTGCTGTAAAGAGACAACAGTGGTGACATATGGGACAAAGCTAAATCTGTAACTGAAAATAAAGTGATGATGCATGGGCAGTCTGTTCCATTTTACTGGAAATTAATTATAATGTATTAACCTGATTTTGCTTTGGAAGCAACATGAGACTTTTCAAAACGAAGACAAACAGATGCACAACAGCGAAATAAACACTTAGTGAAGTGTGAAAGAAGTAATATCCTTCTCAGAAGAAGAAAAAACTGGTTCAAATGGCTCTGAGCACTATGGGACTCAACTGCTGAGGTCATTAGTCCCCTAGAACTAGTTAAACCTAACTAACCTAAGGACATCACAAACATCCATGCCCGAGGCAGGATTCGAACCTGCGACCGTAGCGGTCTTGCGGTTCCAGACTGCAGCGCCTTTAACCGCACGGCCACTTCGGCCGGCTCAGAAGAAGATTGCTAGTAAATAGTGATTAAATTTCGTGACACTACAGTGACTGTAGAGAATGGAAACTGGTTCCTCTGGTAATAATATCTACAGTTACATATGATTCTACAGATTAACTGGCTAAGAAAACATCACTTTACATAAATTAACTGAGTACTTTAACATTTATTAATGTTCAAATTTTGTTGCTTTCGTCCACGACATACACAGGGAATCAAAACGGAAAAGAAAGTTAAATATAATATTTATATAGTCTCTTACTGTCACTTAATGGAGATATTACGTAATTGTCAATTTCAGACGCTAATCCTGCTGTACTTAATGATGGATACAAAGAATCTGACCAGGGTTTGTTACAAGTTTAAACCAAGAAGCTTGCACTTAACATCCCATAGGAACCATTTCTCATTGGCTACAGAAATTGGAAAAGCAATTCTCAAGGAACAATATGAAGCTGGAGCAAGAGAAGGTGACAGCACTAAGAACATAATTCATTTATATAAGCAGAAGATTGAGAAGAAGACAAGAAAGAATATTACAGCAGAGACAGGACATAGATTAGCAGTATTAGTTTTTAGTGAACTAACATACAGAATACTCGATGTATTGTATGGCATGAGATTTGATCCGGTATCAAAAGTAAGGGTAGCTGGTAATTCACAAACAGCTGTCGAACGAGATGATTTAATAACTCACAATGTAAAAGATTTGCATAATCCAGTGTTTAAACTTAGATCTTGTAAAACGAGTTATGCAGTGTGGTATACTGAAAATTATGGAAGAATTATCAGCAAAGATTTCTCTCCTACAGGCAAATAAATTCGAACAGAGGTTACGAATATACACAGATCGTTTAATCTGCTTTAAATAAAAGTTATGGATAAGCATCCCCATCAGATTTCATAATGGGGAAACGTGCCCACACACACACACACACACACACACACACACACACACACACACACACACACACACTGTGTCTGTGTCTAGTGTTACTGTTTCACTGAAACATGAACCAATCGAATGCTATAAACAATAATTCACATGACACTAAAGTGAAAGACTTAATTACAGTTGTATAGGAGAACATTCCATCGTTTGAAAGACGTCCTCAAAATGTGCGGTACCAGTTCATCTAGCTGTGAGCGTATAACAGAGCGTATCATCTTGAGATAGCGTTCAGCTATTCGCTGTCTTATTGCAGCAGAGGGTGATGAGCGATCTGAGGTGCTCTCAGGTTAACACGTACGTCTTAAAAAGCCAAAGAAACATTCTTTGCCGAAAACTGTGGCACAGAGATGCAGAGTTCGCTGAGTATGTTTATCTGTTCCCTGTTGCAGAGACTGAGTTTCCTTGATTATGCAGGTATCTCGGAGAATGCATTTATCGCATTACATACCACCACTAATATTAGAATCTATTTATTTTGTTTATCAATTACTTGTTGTAATAAATGAATGCAACGACACTTCATCTTGCTACTTACATAACTTTAAACACATCGGGTGCTCAGTACACAATGAAAGACAAGTAGTGTCGGAAATGGGGCGATAGCGCTCAATATTGAGTGCTAGGCATCTCAACACAAAATTCGGAGCAGTGAAACTGGTTCATCAAAAAACTGCACGATATATCAGCTGCCAAAATTCTCGTCCATTATTGCCGTAGCATTTGCATGGTATATCATGGAAGACTGAAAACGTCGACACAATCGATTTATAAATCATTGATACGTAATTGTTTTATGTCTAGTAGACAAAAACTGTGTGTATAAAAATGTGTGTCTATTCACAAAGTATACCGCAATGGATCTACAAAGATATTAGTATTAGCTCTCAAATAGAAGATTGTTCAACTTCCTTGCTTAATTCACAAGAGTGTTCTCATATATAAAATATGACGGTTCTATTCGATCACGTTCGCACGCCGATTTTGATACCAACCCAACTGCTCCAAAGCAGCCAGCACACGTTCCCGAAGTAGTGTTGACCTCAGCCGCAACTGCTTAGATGGCGTATCGTAGCTACTTCAGCGGTGCTGCTGTCCTAGGTGGCCCAAGTTACTGTCTAGCAGTCAACGAACTAACATCAGAGAGACAACTTGCTACAAGGGCCGATCCGCCAACAAGTGGGGGCCATCCACACATGCTCCAGCCAGCATATGATTTCGTGCCTTACTATGCTCTCATTTGTTTAAAGTCCATTGGATATTAGGATCACTGGAAAGTGGATCGTGCCAAGCTACAATGGGTTACAGACGTGGTTGTCTTATCAAAAAAGTTAATTTGTTTACTTCAAGCGACAGCCATTCGTTATTATGTTACCTTGTGTGCCTGATCGAGGGGCCGTGATTGTGGAGTTTCCTAAGAACGATTATCAGTTGCCTTTCTGCTGATATTCTGATTATTATCTACTGTAATAGTCCCCTTCATTCAATCTCGTGTTCCATCACACTTCCTGTTGGCCTGATTTGAAGGTAATTTTCTGTAACTCTTAGCTTGTAATTCAAACTATATGAGAGGATTTGTTAATGTTAATGTTTTTCAACGAATGTAGATGACCGGCTATTACTTTTCTGTTTTGCTGTTTAACTTCCTGTAAAAAGGTTATAAAGTCATTGGTCACCCACTTACGTGGTTATACCTTCTTTTTTTATAACTGCATACATTAAGGTTATTATACATAGCGATAGTGAAAGCGTAATTTGGGTTTCCCCTCTTAGGTTTTAAATGCATACTTGTGCTGATAAGTAAAAAAATTACTTTTAGAATGTTGTTGTGCGCTTCTCGTGAACCTTGCCCCACCACCATCCGCACCATCACATTTTGCTAGCAGAGTGTTGTTGTGAGTGTGATGACTGGTGCGCTTAACTGGAATTTTGTAAAGTTTGGAGTGCTGAGCTTCAAAACTACAATTTTTCTGGATTTTGTTAAGTAGCTTTCCTTTGTTATTTGTTTTCTTTTTTGGATACTAATGGTTGACATCTGTTTTTCAGAACGCCTACAGGAAGGTACCTGGTATCGCTGCACTCCACAAGGAGGACTTTATTTGTCAGCCGTCTATTAGAGGTTCCGACGTTTCGAGAAGTGCAGCGAACTGGTGTGCCCCCTCAGGGAGTCATCTGAGTGTGCTATGACCTGGTCTAAATTGGAACCGGCCGAGTAACGGCGTTGCCAGCACTCAGTGTGAGATAGGCGAGCTTGTTTCGGTTTCACCCTTTTTCTAAGTGGCTGAGCCGCCACGCTCACACGTCGTTAGAGCAACGGAAAAAAATTGGAAATTTGTGGTAAGTTCCTATGGGACCAAAGTGTTGAGGTCATCAAAAATGGTTCAAATGGCTCTGAGCACTATGGGACTTAACATCTGAGGTCATCAGTCCCCTAGAACTTAGAACTACTTAAACCTAACCAACGTAAGGATATCACACACATCCATGCCCGAGGCAAGGTTCGAACCTGCGACGTAGCGGTCACACGGTTCCAGACTGAAGCGCCTAGAACCGCTCGGCCACACCAGCCGGCTCGAGGTCATCGGTAGCGGGGCTTACACACTATTTAATCTAACTCAAACTAACACTAAGGACAACACACACACATCCATGCCCAAGGGAGGGCTCGAACCTCCGCTAGGGGGGAACCGCGCGAACCGTGGCAAGGCGCCCAAGAGCGCGCAGCTACTCCGCGTGGTTAGAGTCAGAGCTTGTGTGGTGCATTACGCTATGAGGTTTCGGGATTTATGTAGTGTCTTCACAGAGGATACGCGCTGCAGAAAGTTACAGGAGTAGTTGATGAGATTCTCATGAAAATGTAGAAAATTATCCGTTGTACTGGTGAGGAGCTTTATCCTTGTAACCAATGATTGCTGTATGCATTACCCAAGAATTATGTGGTTGTTACTCTGGGCTATTTATTGAATTGCCAAACCGTTTAGCGAGACTGTTCAGTGAAGGTAGAGTATTATCAGTGACTTGAGTGATGATGTTAAACGCTCCCTGTATTTCCGTTTGTAATTCTAGTATCGTTGTGAAAGGTTTTGTTTGAGTGATGCTCATTTTTATCAAATTTTGCAGCCGATGGTTTCTAAATGTTTGGCACAATCTTTGAAGGATGTGATGCGGAGTAATTTGTCTATTTCGGAATGTATGTAGAAGCTACTTATCTGCTTGGGGACGCAACCAGTTAATAGAAAAGAAGTACTTTGGCGTCTAAGGGCTTGATGAGTTTTAGAAGAAGCATGTAAAGAAAGTATGGACACTTTTTGAAGGATGTGTGCTTAGATTTTCCGGACCAATAGATTGTTTGTACTGTTTTGTAGAGGATTTGTCCCGCTGATGTGTCTAGGGTGGCCTTAAGTGAACAACCCAGGAACTTCCAACGGTTGGATCGAATGATTTGGGAGACAAAGGCAGTGCACCATGTTGATAACACTTGTGTAGAGAGAGGGGTGAGGAGACAGAAACCGTATAAGAGTAGTAGGGTGTCAGGAAATAGATTGTGCTGATGTGATATCAGGTGTTACAGGTGCCAGGTTAAGGCTCACTTATCAAGGGATTGTCCGCAGCCGAGTAACTACTTAATCTAAAGTATCCTAAGGACAAACATACACACCCATACCCGAGGGAGGACTCGAACCTCCGCCTGGCCGAGCGGTTCTAGGCGCTACAGTCTGGAACCGCATGGCCGCTATGGTCGCAGGTTCGAATCCTGCCTCAGGCATGGATGTGTGTGATGTCCTTAGGTTAGTTAGGTTTAAGTAGTTCTAAGTTCTAGGGGACTGATGACCACAGATGTTAACTCCCATAGTACTCAGAGCCATTTTGAACCTCAGAAGTTAAGTCCCATAGTGCTCAGAGCCCCCCCCCCCCCTTTTTTTTTTTGTTTTTGTTTTTTTTTTTTTTTTTTTTTTTTTGCAGCGCCTTAGACCGCTCAGCTAATTCCGCGCGGCGCCGAGGGTGTGTGCATCTCGCCAAGGGTCCAGTTTTGTGAAAGTGTCGACGCCCAGCTCGAGAATGTCATTCGTTGTCGGGAGTTTTTAAGGGGAACCGGTAAGGGCACTTTTATATTCTCTCAGCCTTCTGAACGAAAATTGGTACCTGGCACTCAGTGCGATGTATAAATTTTCAGAGATCTCTGGCGAGACATCAATGTAAATTAACAAATTGAGCAGAAACGAAGCTCTTGGGGGTGGGGGGGGGGTGGAGTTCCCGTTCTGAATTTTAGTTGCGCGATTCGAGTCAAAGCGGCTCGGAATCTGTCAAGTCATTACGGATGCATTTAAGAACTATTATAATGATTTTCGTCCTTTATCCTCTGAACAGGGTTATTGGGTCCACCACCCGTGTGATCAGACTCGTTATGTCTTGTCCGATTGCTTGGGTGAAATGAAAGGAGCTTACCTAAACGGAATTTACCAGATCTGCTCTCACCCTCTTGTATTAAGCGCCTTAAGATAGCTACAGATCAGATGCTGAGAGAGGGAGTTATCAGGCCACCTAGATAACCATGTTCTTCCCCACATTTTTTGTGCCCCAGGAGCACAAGAGGGTACCTTCGATGGTGGTTCATCCTTAAACAAAAAAGTTGTTCTTTGTTCAATATCATTACCTGACCTGCATACGTGATTTGGATGGTTCCAGAAGGCAAAAGTTCTTACTACTCTCAATCTGGCGTATTACCAGATTCCTCTGGCCAAAGAATCAAAATCTCATAACGGCTTTTACCGCCGCATTCGTTGTCAAGCCATCGAAAGTGAGCTTCACACAATCCACGATTTCCTTTCTGCGGCACCTAGTCTCCGCTCAGGGTACCACAAGAGGTCAGAGCTGCACTAAATTGAGTCCGCAGCTCGTGGTCGTGCGGTAGCGTTCTCGCTTCCCACGCCCGGGTTCCCGGGTTCGATTCCCGGCGGGGTCAGGGATTTTCTCTGCCTCGTGATGACTGGGTGTTGTGTGCTGTCCTTAGGTTAGTTAGGTTTAAGTAGTTCTAAGTTGTAGGGACTGATGACCATAGATGTTAAGTGCCATAGTGCTCCGAGCCATTTGAATTTGCACTAAATTGATCAGGTCGTTCTATCGCCCAAAGAATACTAGGGTCAGGAGAGACTCACTACAGTGGCATGGTCAGTTTTCTTGAATAATTTATTTCTTTATACTCAGCTTGAAGTACCCCTAAGTAACCTCAGGAAAAAGGAGTGGAAATTCGAGAAGGGAGCGTCCCACGAAGGGGCACTGAGGCCTGGAATGTTATCCATGCCAACTTTAATATGGATTCAAAGTCCAGACCGATGCATCCATGAAGGGTGTTGCGGCTGTTATTTTACAGTAGGAAAGTGAGGGACACTAGCCTATTGCTTACACTTTGCGGGCCCTCTCCCCTCCTGAAGCAAAATATTCTGTGTATGAGCTGCCTCGAAATCCGTCCGTTCTTTTTACACGGACAGCCAAAACCGAGATGTACTGGACATGTCGCCAGGTAGTAGATGATAATTTCTGTATTTCAGTTCACGGTTAAGCACACACCTGGGACTGGGAATATCACTACGGATGTCCTAAGTAGGATGTTCAGGAAATAACAAGATCACTTCCAGGCCTGTGAACCCAATGAACGCTATGCATCCAACCATATTGTTTGTCCAGTCTCAAGCAACTGTGATCTCTTCTTTAAAGATATCATGGAACAACAGGATTCTGACACAGACCCAAAAGAGCAGAAGGAGAGAATCAGGAAAGGGGAAACGGGAAGGCAACGTTTTATGAGGGGAACCATTGTCGGTTACACCGTGTGGGGAAGTTGTGAGGATAAATAGTGTCACCCAACGATTTGGTACCTCTGGTATTTAAGTATTACTACGAAACTCCTGTAGGTGGTCATCTCGGTGTCTTCAAGTCCGGGATGAACATTTGGGAGTGCTTTATCAGGAAGACCGTTGACAAACAAATTAGGGGCCACGCTTCAGGCTCTAAGTTGTGTTCATACACTGAATACTCGCCGAGAGTTGCTTGCATGAGACACTGCTAATCTACCCTTGGAGAGGGTGTATGTTGATTATATGAGCGCCGTTATAATGCTCGGAGGCTGCGTCCAATAGGTTAGATCAGCATCGTTTAATGAATAGCTGCTTGCTTCTACACTGCGACTGGGTGCAATTGTGGATATTATCTGTCGAACGAAATATGAGACTATTATAGCAAACGATGTGCCAAATATTGTACTTTAGGCAAATATTCATTTCAAAGCAGTGTCATCTGAATAGCATGAGGCTGATGAGGCTCATTTGTGAAAAAAATTGTTTCCAGGACGAGGTGCATGCAATATTTCATCCTTGTTATCACATTGCTACATGTGTTAAGTGTGCACTCTCCATTTCCTCATGTGAGAGGAAAATTCATGACTTCCAGCTGCACAAGGCACCGCGGTAATGCAATGGCGAAATTTGAAAATTTATGCTGGACCAGTGCTTGAACCTGGATTTATCACTCCTCATGATCGGATGCCTTAACTGTATTAGCCATCCAGACACTTGTTCTGGCCGTCTCATATTTGCAAATTGTCATACTCTGCAATACAGCATCCCTCGGCCATTAACCCCCTACCAACAAATTATTGATTCCCAAAGAAGTTCGGATGCTATTAGTGCATCGACACTGAAAGAAACTTCAAGGAGCAGTCGTTTGAGCGGTGTCTGTTCTATCGGACACGCAGTATCAGTTAACGAATGATTTAAAGAGCAGTCTATGTGTGGTGTTTAACAACATGTCTGCTATTTGTCTTCTGGTGACATATAGACCGTGACCTACATTCTTTGTGGATACGGCTGCAATAAGCTGCTCTGAACAAAGTAACACGGTAGTGCTATAACGAAACAGCCGGGGAGGGGGGGGGGGAGGGGAACACAATGCCCCACAATACCATCAGCGGCACAGTCTGTCCACAGTGATTCGGCACTCTGTCACGAACTTGCTGGATTTACCATTAAATTATTCCCCACCATTTTCCGTGGAATATGTTATGACGTCATTAATTTATGCATGCACAGTGCTCATGGGATTAACATATTATTAAGCCTCACGAAACTACGCTATATATCTACGTTAACGGAACTAGCCTCTTTTCTAGGCGGAGCGTAATGCTCGCTTGGAGGTGACATCTCAAATATAAAGTGACACACGGGTTTATACCATGATAAGACAGGTGTGCTTGACTGTTTAACGTGGATGATTTCCAGTTGTAGAGAAAAATTAATATAATATATGTCAAAACACGAGCCTAGGAATGAACAAAGTTATTGGTAACCATCTTAAGATGTTAAAAAGTATCCAGACTATGCGGAATTTTTACATCTTCTTTGGCTAAAGTACATAGTATTAGCAGGATTGAGACGACTACAGATTGGTTTGTATGTTTGATTCCTGTGCAGTACTGCATACATATATACATGATGCCTTGAACCCTTCTTTTCAACTATGTTATGGTATGTAATTCAGAAATGGTTCAAATGGCTCTGAGCGTTATGAGACTTAAGATCTAAGGTCATTAGTCCCCTAGAACTTAGAACTACCTAAACCTAACTAACCTAAGGACGTCACACACATCCATGCGCGAGGCAGGATTCAAACCTGCGACCGTAACAGTTGCGCGGTTCCGGACTGAAGCGCCTAGAACACTTCGATATAATTCAGCAGTTATTGATAATTTCCTACCTCTGTTTTCACATTATTTCGTCTCTGTTTTCTGTGTAATACAACGTCGATATCTGCGTCTCTGTCACCCAGCAATGTTTTCTGTCGCACTGCAATGTTGAAGTACCATACATCTATGCTTATCAGATGTCCAAACATGAACGATGTAGTCAAGGAATTGAGGTTAAACGTATATTTCATCTGAGGCAGCATCAAGAGTTGATATAACCTCTTACATCACATCTGGTTGTGACCCACTAAGTTTTAGAACATGACATCTTCTGCATCTACATCTACAACTTCTGTTAGAGTTGCGGCATTTGTTTAGGATATGTAATAATGGAAGGTGGTCATACAATGTCTTGTGTTAGACGTTAGGCATATTTGATTCTCCGTTGTGCTTTCAAGAATTGCAAAATCTTATACAACTTTATTTTTGCTCAAATTTTCTTAGAGATCTTGCATATTTTACGTGAATCATGTATTTTAATAATTTTTGGAGCTTCGTTGTGCTCGCAAAATGCGAGGTGTCTTACGTGGTAAATAGTTTTATTAATTTCCATCACAGTTACCATCTTTAGTCCTATATTTATTAGATGTTCCATCCACACCGATATGCAATTTAAGTGACCTGCAGTAGTAAAGCACGTTATTACTTACTTCCCAAAATAGACAATGTTTGTGTGTGTGTGTGGGGGGGGGGGTGTTACTATTTCCGTGAGACATAGTTAATGCAGCTCCACAGACTGGATCCCACTTTAGATATTTAGATACTACTGCAACATAAGCATTACATTTTGCGAGGCATTTTAGAGTATTCTGCGATCATATATGTGGATTTGAGTCTTACGTTTTTTCTTGCTCTTAATCTCTACTAGGTCCTAGATATTCGATGTAAATTTTTCGTCTTGCCAATGAATTTTACAGAGTTTTTTGGAATATTGTAGCATAATTGTTGTGGAAAATAATGCACTCTCTGAACCTTTTATAGAGGCTTGCCACCATAATTCTGAATGAAAACTGCTGTCCTTTTACATAGCTTTCACTAAGCCTGTGTCATTTGTAATAATAGCAATAACTGGCAATCAGTGTTGATTTTTGAGAACATTTCCGTGAGGAAATGCAGTTGACGGTCATGGAGTCACAAGATCTGCTTCTTTCAATGCCACCAACTGCCATCATGATATAAATGGTTCGAAGATGATCACAGTCTGAGCGAAACCAGTATCAACCGCAAATAAAAAATTTTTCCATTGAAGAATATTTTTAATCCATTTGTAAGGCAATCAGTAGCATCCAATGCATCTTTTTCCTAGTGAATAACATCATGTATTAACTTTGACCCTCCTAAAATGGTGCTTGAGAACAATTTAAATGCATAAATATTTAATTTGAGAGCATATCCCGACTTAGTTACATTCAGAGTGTCAATTTGCTTGCATTCTCTCCTGCTTAGGATAGTATTTTAGCTAGCATGTATTTTTCTGTGTTATAAGCCTGGTCATGTTATTTGTATGACACTGAATCATTAGAACTACTTTCTGCAATGTCAGCTGTCATTAGGCATGGAAATCCTAACATTGGAGTACATAACTTAGACGTTTTGGCATTAATTTGGTGAATATGAGACTATCTTAAATTAACTTACACTTTCATCTACAATGGAGACATATTTTCGCACTATTATGACATCACATTCATTGATTTGCGTCTTACAGTGTTGTCATGTACTCAACCTCTTGTAGGTCCCCGATAATATGTGTAAACATTGCATTTAATGTGCTGCCTACACATTTACCAAACCTTTTAGAATAGTACAACATCTTAGATGTAGAAAATAATTAATTTACAGCTCTGTTGCGTTTTCTTGCAGTGGAGCCATCTGTTGGTGAACCATGATGACTACACATGGTACAAAGAATGACTTATCCACGTTTCTCTAAAGGAGCCACCCTTGTGGCAACAATGTCAAAGAAAATCGTGGCACAAAGAACGAACTTTTATCGTTTTCTACAGTACAGCCATCTGCTGGAGACTGAAGGTGCTGGTGACAAGACTAACTTAGATGTGAAACAGGATTTAATGTTATTTTGCATTTTCGGAGTTAATGGTATACATTTAATATAAAACTCATTTTCAACGATTATAAATTCCTAATTTGTTATTTATATGTTATAAGCAAATGTTGCTTTCAACAATTACGAATTCCTAATGTGTTATTATATGGATAAGCAAACGTTTTGGGGTTTAATTATTTATAGAGAAATACGCTATCTAATCATCCCCATATAGGTCATAATTTATGACCTAAAATGAAATATCCCAATGTGACTGATGAGTCTCTCCTTAAACGAGTTTTGGAAAGTCAGTAATGCTAACATAATTGATGATGTTTTCAATATTTTAGGCATCTCAGGTACTTTATTGTATTTGGCTGCCATGTAGGAGTGCTAGGAAAGAGGAGGGCAAGGGGTGTTACACATGAGGCCACCTCTCTCCAACCTACTTCATTCCCTTGCTCCATTCCCTTCCCCTGCATGTCCTTGGCACATGGCTGGATGTGATGCTGCCGATGTCATGATTCCAAGAATGACATGGACGTGCTGATACGGATGTGACACGATTTCCAGTCCACTTCCCCTCTCACCCCTTCCCATTACTCTTCCCCTCCCGCTGCCGTCCCCCTTCCCCTCCCCCTTCTTGGCTGTGGTACATGTCCAAATACGACATGTACAATTATTTCAGCTGTAATGTGAGACCACAGGTAAAGGAGTGCTGTGGGATGCTGCGGCAGCGTTTTGGGCTAATGCTACCAGTGCCACACTACTTTGAACTTCTTCCAGTAAAACGCAATATTTATGGAGTTAGAGAACCCGGAGCGGGTATACAATGTAAAAGGCATATTACTATATACATAACTAGATCTAGATTAGGTCTTAGCATCTATTCCACAATGCTAGGTCTTGTACGCGATGACATCTCGGTCAGCGTATGATTCCAATCCAGGTAGAGAGGCATTCTCACATCGGACAATAGCGAGAGTAAACCATCCACTTCCAGTACTCCATGTGACAACATCAAGACTGAAATTAACTCGACATCCACGGAAAAAATCGGTTCATTCAATATGAAACTTTGTGCAGTTCCAGACCACAGGTAAAGGAGGGCTGTCGAGTGCTGTGGCAGCGTTTCGGGCTAATACTGCCAGTGCCACACTACTTTGAACTTCTTCCAGTAAAACGCAATATTTCAGGAGTTAGAGCCATTACAGATAAATAGAGCGTTGACGTACATTGAATATTATTTTTTATTGGGAGGTTCGAGGACTGATGTTTCCATTTCGACATCATTATTTTGGTTGTATACATTTATAATGAGGCTTTTCATCTTCATGTTTTGGTGACAAATTGACTGATTCAGTTGATTTCTGGCGCACAGACACAGAAACTCCGTTCATTCCGATGATATTTCGGATGCATACCTATCAGACATCTTCTCGCTCACTCTGAAATTAGCAGATAGCTGTACGGGTGAAGTATCAGCGGAAAAAATGTTCTGCAGCCGTATGCAGTATAGTGCGAGGACAAATGTCATCTCTTGTCCTTACACACCTTAGCTAGTGCTTTGTCTCTCAATGGTAACAATCCATTTTTCTCACACACGTGTGGTACAGTATACAGCGTCTATATGGAACCACCCTAATTTCCTATCGTAATTTAAAAAAGTCGTGAGACGCAGGTCTTGGTTTGTGTCATCACGTAAAGCAAACTCGAAAGCACTGAGAAGAATTTCTTCTAAGCTATTGCCTTTGTTTTGTTATAGACGCTAAATAACTATCATAAATCACTCCAAATTGAAAGAGAGACCAATAGAGGGTGTGGTAAGCCTGAACTCACCCGTTACTGTCCAAATAAACTTCCAACATCAGTTTGGAAGGAATTCAGGAGACGTTAGTACGATCAAGGCTGCCGGCACGGTAGCTCAGAGTGTTCGGTCAGAGAGCCGGTTGGCCTCTGTAATAAAAAAACTGAGTGGAACGATCAACCACCGAACTTGAACAGGATGTCTTGCGACGTCCGCAACGACCAAACACGACGATCAATAACGAACAAAAGGCAAAAAAAAAAAAAAAAAAAGCTTGGTGTGACAAGTTCCTGGCCACTGGTATTGTAAGCAGTTTCTGTCTGAAAACGCACATCTGATTAAATGAGAGAGGATATCGGAGAGACCTTCCAGAGTTAGTTCGCCGAGCATAACGAACACTATACATCGGTCGCTCAACGTTTCACAAGGTGCCGCACAAACGACTTCGCTTGCACGCTTACAAAGCTTAAATTGTACATTCATTGAAGGGAAACTAGTTGCAGCTCCGCCACAAATTTGCTGTCGAGAAGTTGGACTATCTATAAAATGTCGTTTTATCTGACGTAGCGTCCTTCCAGACATGTGAGGAGGTTAATCGGCATAGCATTCGCATCTGAGTTTGGGGAAAAAAAACACAGTTTTCGGGGACTTGTCACAGAAAATAAGTAGTTGAATGTGTGGCGTGCGCTAGTGAAAGATTGTATAGATGGGTCAGTTTTCTTCATGGAGCAAACAGTAACAGGAATCGTTTATCTGGACGGGCTTCACCAAGCTACTGTCCCTCAGCTTCTTCCTGGACCGAACATTACCCGAGTGATGGGTGGGACTGATGGACCAACCAAGTGGCCATCACGATTTCTGTACGTAAACCGTCCAGGTTTATTCCTTTGGGTTTATATGACATACTTTTGTTTGTATCGTCTGTACTTCACTTTGGCGTTCTCCGCAAAAGATGTCGTGACAGGTCTACTAAAGAGGCTGTCTATATTACTCTTGTCCGTCCAATTCTAGATTACTGATGTCCCGTATGGGACCCTTTCCAGATAGCGTTGACGGCAGACATTGAAAAAGTCCAAAAAAGTGCAAATCGTTCGTATTATTGCGAAACAGAGGAGAGAGTGTCACAAATATGATAAGCGAGATGCGGTGGCAATCATTATAAAAAACAAAGGCGATTTTCGTCGCGACGAGACCTCTTCACAAAAATTCAACGACCAACTTTCTCCTCTGAATGCGTAAACAATTTACTGTCGCCAGCTTACATAGAAAGAGATGATCATCAAAATATAATAAGAGAAATAAGAGCGAGTATGGAAACATTTAAGTGTTCAGGGGTGTAACGGTAGAGAAATAGTTTGATGCTGGTTCGATGAACCCGGAGCCAGTCAGTTAAGTCTGTTTTACAGAGTACTCACGTAAATGTAGATGTATCATTGTGGATTGTGACAAATCATTGTGTTTGAACGATATTAGTGATAATATTGTATTTAAGAGCATAAACCATCTTTCGATGCCTTAATTATCTATGAAAATTTTGATATTCTTTCGTTAAAAAAATAAGAGTACTGATAGTGTTTGTTCTTCTTGTTCGAACTTCGCTATAAGAAGGTTGTATCATTCATTGTACGACGAATTTATTGTAAAATAACAATATCTTCAAGTCATTTACGACTTTATATTTTAGTTGTTTAATGGCTAATACTCCAAACCTGTAATAATTAAATATTTTTCATATTTTTTCAGCCTTTTAAATTAGTTCGAAGTAGTCAGTTTAGCGACACAACAATCGCTCGCCATAAAGGCACTGTCGTAGTTACTTTTCAACATTCATAAGTCGAATTTGCAGTATATGTTTTTAACGAAATTCTATTGTAACTATTATTATTATTACGGAAACTACGTCTTTCCATTGACGATTAACAATAATATGGTCTTGGTCACCAAGTCTGCTGCATTTCAGCGACGACTTCCAGGCCTCCAGCAAAACTCATATGAGCAATGGAATACTCATTTACATAATTACATTCCACTGCAAGTGCAGAGTAAGGTTTAGTATCTTCCATTAATTTTCACAACTGTATGATTTCTCTTCTTGCTGGCAACGTGACTTTTCCTTCCTTGCCCAACATTTTACTTTCTAATTTCGAAATCGAAATCAGAATTAGGTTCCAACCTCAATACGTTTGTGCGCACATGGATTGAGAGACAGTGTCGTCTAGATATTTCAATGAGTCCATATCAAAGTGTATTAGTTTTCCGAAGGGAAGTATTTTGAGCTACTTTACATGATGCAGCGAACTGTAGGCATTTATGTTTCGCAGTTTCTTTTAATTGCATTTATAAATAATGGAGCTTTCATGTAGACAACCTGTATTACAGAGTCAGTGAAGGTCATTGCTCTGAAATCGCCAACATACGCAGCAACTGAAGCGGGCCGATGATTTTCCAGAACAGCCGAACAGAGCTGTCAGAAATACCAAAGTATGTGTAATACAGGCCAATTCGTCTCTGTGGAGTTTGCATAAAAACGTGTTTGGAGTAGGGCGGTGATCGCAGCTGGCCCACATAATGGCAGCCCTGGCGGCCGGCACCGTCTCATCAGCGGCGCCCAACCGGCACTTAGGGGCGAGCCCGCAACGCGCTCCGCGTTGGCCCTGACACGGCCGGCTCGCAGGAGTACCGAACTGAAGCGGAGGGCGGAGGCCCCCACTCCGGCCCGCAAGCAATTATTGGCGCGCGCAGTGGCGCGGAATGAGGAGATAGCCGGCGTTTGTTCTGTCGACGTTCACAATTACGGGCTGCACGTAGCCCTGATATGGAAATGGGCGATGATAGACGGCGCAGACAGCAGGCAGAATTCCAATCAAAATGTCGACTGTGCCAACGTGAAATTCGACTTTGCGATAAGCTTCTCATCAGAAATTGTGTATGATAGTGAACCTCGTCTGTTGAAACACCTTTCACATTAATTATCACAACGCGTATTCCAGATCACTAGCATAGTTTAGATTGTCTGTTCACTGTTTTCGTCTGCCAGGGAACACACATCTATAGCTATTTGATGACGCACGTCTGCCCGATGTACAGTGTTATCGAAAATTTAAGAAGGACAATAATTTTCGCAAGATGTTTCACTATCGATGAAAATAGGACTATATAGAAGTAAGTACTACAGTATAGTACAGAGCCCGGGTTGGGTATTTTCTCTGCCTGGGGACTATGTCTGTGTTGTCCTCATCATCATCATCATCCATGACAGCGGCTAGACTGGATTGTGTAAAAACTGGACTGTGTAGAAATTGGGACTTCTTAGGGCACTGGTGATCGCGCAGTTGAACGCCCCACAAACCAATCATCATCATAGTACAGAGTGTAACTGAGAGAAATATGCAGTAAGATGAAGAGAAACTACGTTTTTATTAACTACATGAAGTCACCGTGATTCGTGACGGACACTTAGACATTATATGATGAGGGACAGGGCTCTTAATACATTGAAGAGCCAAAGAAACTGGTATACCTGCTGAATATAGAGTAGCGCACCCGCGAGCACGCGGAAGTGCCGCAACACGAAGTGGCACGGACTCGACTAATGGTCTGAAGTACTGCTGGAGGGAATTGAGGTCATGAGTCCCACAGGGCTGTCTACAAATCCGTAAGAGTACAAGGGGGTGGCGATCTCCTCCGAACGGCACGTTGCAAGGGATACCACACATGCTCAATAATGTTCATGTCTATGGAGTTTAGTGGCCAGATGAAGTGTTTAAACTCAGAAGAGTGTTCCTGGAGCCACTCTATAGCAATTCTGGACTTACGGGGTATCGCATTGTCATACTGGATTGCCGAAGTCCGTCGGAGTGCACAATGGACATAAATGGACGTAAGTAATCAGACAGGATGCTTACGTGTCACCTGCCAGAGTCGTATCTAGATGTATTAGGGGTCCCATATCACTCCAACTGTACACACCCCACACCATTATAGAACCTCTACCAGCTTTAGCAGTCCCCTGCTGACATTCAGAGTTAATGCATTCGTGAGATTGTCTCCACAACCACACACGTTCATGCGCTCGATACAATTTTAAACGAGACTCGTCCTACCAGGCACCTGTTTACATTCATCAACAGTCCAATGCTGGTGTTGTCGGGCCCAGGCGAGGCTTACAGCTTTGTGTCGCGCAGTCATCTACGGTACATGAGTGGGCCTTCGGCCAAGGATTGAAATCTGCAGCAATATGCGGAAAGATTGCCCTTCCGTCAGGCTGAACGACTCTCTTCAGTCGTCGTAGGTCCCGTTCTTGCAGGATCTTTCCCCGAGCGCAACGACGTCGGAAATTTGATGTTTTACCTTATTCCTAATATTCACGGTAGACTCTTGAAATGGTCGTACGGGAAAATACCGACTTCATCGCCACCTGGGAGATGCTGTGTCCTATCACTAGTGTCCCGACCTTAACACCACGTTCAA
The DNA here is from genome assembly GCF_023898315.1 of Schistocerca nitens. NCBI lineage: Eukaryota > Metazoa > Arthropoda > Insecta > Orthoptera > Acrididae > Schistocerca > Schistocerca nitens. The sequence goes on along the minus strand of NC_064618.1, from coordinate 275,576,228 downwards.
ACTCACTTATACCTTGACAACCTGCCATTGTAGCAGCAATAACAGATTTAACAACTGCGCCCAGCATTTGTTGTCTTATATAAGTGTTGTCGACAGCAGCGCCGTATTCTGCCTGTTTACGTGACTTTGTATTTGAATACGCATGCATGTATTTGAATACGCATATTCTGCAACGTGTTACCCCGTTGGCCACAAAGTCAGTAAGAAATTCTTGTGATGGGACGTTGCAATCCTTCACTAATGCGATTACAGCTGCTGGAAGGTCGCTGGTCCCATGCGGACGTTCTGCAATACGTCTCCCTACAGGATCTCACACGTGCTAGATCGAATTTAAATCGGTGGAACCGAGAGGCCAATCCACTCTCAGAAAATCCTCTTGTTCCAAGAGCATTCATTTGCGCTGCTCGATGCTGTCACGCATCGTCATCCATAAATGGAATCAGGGCGCAATAAAAAAAAAAAAAAAAAAAGAAATGGTTCAAATGGCTATGAGCACTATGGGACTTAACTTCTGAGGTCGTCAGTCCCCTAGAACTTAGAACTACTTAAACCTAACTAACCTAAGAACATCACACACATCCATGACCGAGGCAGCATTCGAACCTGCGACCGTAGCGGTCGCTCGGTTCCAGACTGTAGCGCCTAGAACCGCTCGGCCACCCCGGTCGGCCAGGGCACAATACATCCCGGAAATGTGCACATGATAAAGGACTCCAGTGTAACAATAACATTGACCGGTAAAAGTATCATGATCACAGATCCGCAGTACGACTATGCAACATAGTGTCTCGGCACTCCATAACACCTCGCCCACCAAAACGATCACGTTCGACAGTGTTGCTATGTGCATTACGTGGTTTCACCTCACGGCGTATGACGTTACCTCTAGTATCACCACTCTGACTGAATCTACTCTCATCCGAGAAAAGCACGCGTCCCCAATCCTCGTTGTTCCACCTCCTGTACTCTTGTCACCATCGTAAATGGTGCTGTCGATGTACGAGATGGAAGTCAACGTAATGGTCGCCGGGCAATGGGACTACGCCAGTGCAATCGCCGTGCCATTGTGGAGCGTGAGATTGCGTGTTTTGCCGTCCTGTTTGTCCTGGGTCAGTTGTTGCCTGTTGCACAATGTTGCACCATGTAGTTGACCGTGGTTGACCATCTTCTCTCCGGGACCGGGACCCTCCCCATGGGGGTGAATCAATGCTGTGAGCAATACCAAACTCCTGTGCTACACACGTCACACATAATCGTCCTTCAAGTTTCCATTTAGTCTTCCCCGTGTCAAGTCACCCACATGTTGTCTCTGGACCACGCTGTAATGAAGAACAGCACCACAGTCCACCTAAGTACTCGCTGTTAGAGAAACACTGTCTTTTCCCGTTCCTTCAATTGCTTTGAGTTACACATATTTTGACGTCCAGCATTCTGTGAACGACTGGGACAGTTCTGACAAAATGCTCCCGCACTTTCATTCATTTCCACCGAGGAGTTAATATGTTATGTTACTTTATCTGTCTCGTCCTTAAGTTTTGCAAAGCCGCGTACTTTGAAGGCAAAACCCTGGCGACGAGTCAGGTGGTTAGGTGGTTTGGATTTGAGCTCGCATGGCCCATGTGGACGAGAACGGACACACTTCCTTTTTCCCTTGCGGTTGCCCTTTCCGCTGTTTCTTCGTGTTTGGCGACTGCCGCAGCTAAATGTTCTTAGTTTCACACATTACCCTTTTGTAAAATGAAAGAATGAGCGTTTCTGAGCTGCAGTATTCAGGATGTCATGGAGAGCGTCGCATGCTAACGTTGTATTGGCGTTATTCTGTGTTACACGATTTTTAGATCTGCAGATGTATTTACATTGTACAAGAGATCAGATCTCTTTGTTGTGATAATGGCTTTGTCCACAGTATACGGACCAATGTCGGTTTTTCATTAAGTCAGCCGTGAAGATATCTCGTGTTTCACACTAGGTACTTACTCATTTAATGATATGACAGGAATCTGAGAATAGATGAGGTTCTTTTTCTGTTTTTGGAACATGCGGTGTTAATATCGCACGTAGTCCGGTGCAGAACACAAGAGTTCCTTGCTTGTAAACTTTCATGCTAAATTCTTGAATAATAACGTGATTTTTTTCAAGTTTATCTGTAATTATTTTTTCTCGTATAAACAATGGAGAACTACCACTTTTATACTCAATTTACATATACTTATTTACGCTTTGTCGCTCTTCGTTGTTGATTTTTTTGTCTGCATCTTTCAGCTACAGAGACTTTCGAGACACGTGCCGCAGTGCTGAACAAGTCAACAGTTGGTATTTCTGTGGTTCATGCTTCTTACTATCACGTCGTAGACAATGCAAAATGCAGTTCACTTTTGCGCGGCACGCTCTAGAAGAGAAGACGCACCTGCACGTTTATAGTTCGTGCTTAAATGATTGTATGTGTTGGTTAAAATATTGTGTTACTTTAATACATGTTAGAATCCCCTTCATGTGTTCGGCTGCGGTATGAAAGCGTGCTTATTATGTAATATTTCAGTAACAGATATTAGATCCCGTTGTTCTTAACGCATGTCTTTGGAGGAAATTTGACGGATACAGTTTTGGATATTACATCATAAAAACAAGCATTTAGAAAACAGTAGGAAAAGGCAAATTGCGGTGAAGCATTTGATATGTAAGCAAGCTACTGCATATAAAAAATAATAATAAAATTTGAGACATAAAAAACGTGCACAACTTGACTGCGAACACTTTGCGAGAAGACAAAATAAATCAGATCTAAGAAGAAATTCGAAGCATTGAGACATAATGTATGATTCATAGTAGAACCTTCTGCAGCACAGTCAAGTAGCAACGTAAAGGATATCATCTATCAACCCTCTATTTACTAAGGGAAGATGGGAAACGCTTTGAATAGGGGTGAAAATTGTAAGGAATGGGCTGTATACTTCGACAACTTGATAAATTTTATAGAACTTTAAGATGACTGGACAAAAATAATTCCAGAACAAATGAACAAGAACTCAGCCTTATCTAACGAAAACAATACAGATAAAATCCTTGGCGGATTCAAGAGAAACGAAGTCGCAGGGGAAGGAAAATCATCAGCTGAGACGCTGTGAACTCCTGATATAATCACAGTTAAAATCTTAAGGTTGTTGTTGTTGTGGTCTTCAGTCCTGAGACTGGTTTGATGCAGCTCTCCATGCTACTCATCCTGTGCAAGCTTCTTCATCTCCCAGTACCTACTGCAACCTACATCCTTCTGAATCTGCTTAGTGTATTCATCTCTTGGTCTCCCTCTACGATTTTTACCGTCCACTCTGCCCTCCAATACTAAATTGGTGATCCCTTGATGCCTCAACACATGTCCTACCAACCGATCCCTTCTTCTAGTCAAGTTGTGCCACAAACTTCTCTTCTCCCCAATCCTATTCAATACTTCCTCATTACTTATGTGATCTACCCATCTAATCTTCAGCATTCTTCTGTAGCACCACATTTCAAAAGCTTCTATTCTCTTCTTGTCCAAACTATTTATCGTCCATGATTCACTTCCATACATGGCTACACTACATACAAATACTTTCAGAAATGACTTCCTGACACTTAATTCTATACTCGATGTTAACAAATTTCTCTTCTTCAGAAACGCTTTCCTTGCCATTGCCAGTCTACATTTTATATCCTCTCTACTTCGACCATCATCAGTTATTTTGCTCCCCAAATAGCAAAATTCCTTTACTACTTTAAGTGTCTCACTTCCTAATCTAATTCCCTCAGCATAACCCGACTTAATTCGGCTGCATTCCATTATACTCGTTTTGCTTTTGTTGATGTTCATCTTATACCCTCCTTTCAAGACACTGTCCATTCCATTCAACTGCTCTTCCAAGTCCTTTGATGTCTCTGATAGAATTACAATGTCATCGGCGAACCTCAAAGTTTTTACTTCTTCTCCATGGATTTTAATACCTACTCCGAATTCTTCTTTTGTTTCCTTCACTGCTTGCTCAATATACAGATTGAATAACAACGGGGAGAGACTACAACCCTGTCTCACTGCCTTCCCAACCAGTGCTTCCCTTTCATGCCCCTCGACTCTTATAACTGCCATCTGGTTTCTGTACAAATTGTAAATAGCCTTTCGCTCCCTGTATTTTACCCCTGCCGCCTTCAGAATTTGAAAGTGCGTATTCCAGTCAACATTGTCAAAAGCTTTCTCTAGGTCTACAAATGCTAGAAACGTAGGTTTACCTTTCCTTAATCTAGCTTCTAAGATAAGTCGTAGGGACAGTATTGCCTCATGTGTTCCAACATTTCTACGGAATCCAAACTGATCTTCCCTGAGGTCGACTTCTAACAGTTTTTCCATTCTTCTGTAAAGAATTCGCGTTAGTATTTTGCAGCTGTGACTTATTAAACTGTTAGTTCGGTAATTTTCACATTTGTCAACACCTGTTTTCTTTGGGATTGGAATTATTATATTCTTCTTGAAGTCTGAGGGTATTTCGCCTGTTTCATACATCTTGCTCATCAGATGGTAGAGTTTCGTCAGGACTGGCTCTCCCAAGGCTGTCAGTAGTTCTAATGGAATGTTGTCTACTCCCGGGGCCTTGTTTCGATTCAGGTCTTTCAGTGCTCTGTCAAACTCTTCACGCAGTATTATATCTCCCATTTCATCTTCTTCTGCATCCTCTTCCATTTCTATAATATTGTCCTCTATATACTCCTTCCATCTTTCTGCTTTCCCTTCTTTGCTTAGAACTGGGTTTCCATCTGAGCTTTTGGTATTCATACTAGTGGTTCTCTTTTCTCTGTAGGTCTCTTTAATTTTTCTGTAGGCTGTATCTATCTTACCCCTAGTAAGATAAGTCTCTACATCCTTACGTTTGTCCTCTAGCCATGCCTGCTTAGCCATTTTGCATTTCCTGTCGATCTCATTTTTGAGACGTTTGTATTCCTTTTTGCCTGCTTCATTTACTGCATTTTTATATTTTCTCCTTTCATCAATTAAATTTATTATTTCTTCTGTCACCCAAGGATTTCTACTAGCCCTCGTAGTTTTACCTACTTGATCCTCTGCTGCCTTCACTACTTCATCCCTCAAAGCTACCCATTCTTCTTCTACTGTATTTCTTCCCCCCATGTCAATTGTTCCCTTATGGTCTCCCTGAAACTCTGTACAACTTCTGGTTTAGTCAGTTTATCCAGGTCCCATCTCCTTAAATTCCCACTTTTTTCCTGTTTCTTCAGTTTTAATGTACAGTTCATAACCAATAGATTGTGGTCAGAATCCACATCTGCCCCTGGAAATGTCTTACAATTTAAAACCTGGTTCCTAAATCACTGTTTTACTATTCTGTAATCTACCTGAAACCTGTCAGGTCTTAAGGTAAGAAATTAAAATTTTATTTTAATATTGAACAATCCTGGACGATTGGAAGCCCGTTGTGGTTCATGTCTTACACAAGAAAGCAGATATGCAGCCTGAAAGGAGTACTGGAAAATTATTTCTGCTAAGATCTGATAGCGCTCATAGCAGACTTCAAGAAAGTGTACGATTCGAGATACTGATTGAATTCGGTGTCAGATGCTTGAAACACTTAAATTATCAAGGAAGCGTTAACGAAGACCCGTTCTAAGGTGAAATTTATGGGGAAGCTTACCAACAGTTTGAAGTTGAAGTCATAACGACGGTCACACAGGGGGTTATGTTCGTTTGTCAAAAAATGGTTCAAATGGCTCTGAGCACTATGAAACTAAACTTCTGTGGTCATCAGTCCCTTAGAACTTAGAACTACTTAAACATAACTAACCTAAGGACATCACACACATCCATGCCCGAGGCAGGATTCGAACCTGCTACCGTAGGGGTCTCGCGGTTCCAGACTAGCGCCTAGAACTGCACGGCTACCCCGTTCGGCAGACTTACCGTGTTTTAGGCTCTCTATACTTTTAGCTCTTTTCTATAATATGTATCTGAAAGTCTGTTCAGACGGCACGTAATTCTCTGTCACGTATTTGCATGAAATGAGAGTATTTGTTCATTTCACTCAGTCATAATGTTAAGGTGTTCCAGGTTCTCGACAAATGTATCCGTCGTTGCTTCTTGCTATTATACATCCACTTAAAAGAGCGCAATTGTCGCTGTGGAGCCCTTTAGATGTTGTACAGCTAGAAACGTAGGTTTGCCTTTCCTTTATCTAGCTTCTAAGATAAGTCGTAGGGACAGTATTGCCTCACGTGTTTCAACATTTCTACGGAATCCAAACTGATCTTCCCCGAGGTCGACTTCTAACAGTTTTTCCATTCGTCTATAAAGAATTCGCGTTAGTATTTTGCAGCTGTGACTTATTAAACTGATAGTTCTACATCAAAGTGGACTGCTCAACGTGTCTACATGGAATGGTGTAACACTTGAATCATAATAACAGCATATAGGAACAATTGTCGTAAAAAATATCATAACCGACAGGGAAAGGAGGATAAGTGTCACGCTTTGTTAATAATGATCGATTTCAAACTTGACGGGTTTTTCTTTCGAAAGGTATTACAAATCGATATCAACAAGTTTCTGAACAGATACTGTGACGTGAACTACGCGTAACAAACATTTGCAATCGGTTATCAGACAACAGAAATCGTTAAAATTAAAACTTACAGTTACACAGATTCAGTGGACCAAACGACAAAGGAACCTGGAAGTAGTTGAACTCAAGCGAATAGTATGTTTCGATGAGCCACGATTTTGCTACTTTTCATGTGATCCAAGGCAGCCTAAGCACCGTATTCCGAAGGTTTGGAGGATGCAGTTGAGGCAGTGTGAACATTTTGTCCTTTCTTCTATATCTCCGTAAGCTGTATGCTATGGACACTAACTTCCGCCAAGATTACAACAGCAGTATTAACACGACTGCACAAGTACGGCCTGGTTCGTTGAGCAGGGTAAAGTGGAGTATGACTGCATAGTGGGGTGAAAGAGGGTACGGTGTTTCTTATGACAATATTTATGCCCTGTGCTGGGAGATACCGAATTTCAATTCATTAGTCAAGAATATATCGGCGCGTTGTTGCTGTTCAATTTTTGATTCGTTTTTATAACCTCTGCACTCGGGGTAGGATCAAGTAGTCACGTGGGAGTAAGACTAAGCAGTAAAAACGAGCCACCTGCAGATAAACAAATTCTCTTGATTTTGGGCGGGCATGTCACACGTGGGAAGAGCCTCGATACAATCAACTGGGCTCAAAAAAAAGTTACTTTGTTGTGCTTGCCACCACATTGTACCCTCTGAATGCAGCCGCTGAACGTGACCTTCATGGCTCTTTTGAGCATCTATTCCCGACAGGAAACTCGTCAATCGATTGCAACACATCCATGAACGGCTGTGACCATCATCAGGTAGCCAAGTTGTACGTTGTTGCTTTCCTTAATGTAGCAGGAATGCAAACTGTAGTAAATGGGTTCAAGAAACCCGAAATTTACCTACTCAACACATATAAGTTTCCAGAACACTTGCTTTACCCTTCAATAACCAGAGATAGACCCGGTCCTCCAGAGATAACTACCATTTCAGAAGAGAGCCTATTTCTAGAAGGAAACGGTGTTGTATAAGAAAACCCATCTCTACAGGAGAATCTCATTTCAGAAGAGGACCTAGCTGAAGCAGTAAATCTGAAACTCTAGTGAAGCAGCGAACTCTTTTATGATCCAAGAATGTTGAATCGTTCACGAATGAACCCTTCTGCTCTAAAGGTTTGGAACCACAAGCGTTTTGTAGTGAAATTTTGGCAAGTTGGTTCGGTGTTTACTGTATCACTCAAAGATGTAATGCCACCACCTCGGGTTGCAAACAATGAAACAGAAACAAAATAATGTTAAAGGAGGAGGAAATTTTCATTTCAACATGCCATACAAAGCTGTACTGGAATTTCAAGTAAGAGAAAAAAATGCGTGAGAAAATGGTGCCTAGGAATAGAAAGTTGTTGTTTGGAGACTCAGAAAAGCAGAAAAAGATATCATGAAAGCAAATCAACCAAAAAAGATAGGCGTATGAAGAACCAACATAAGAAAGGAGTGACATAAAAAAATGCAAAGATCATTGACAATCTTTCTATGGATGATGACGGTAGGAGTGATGCGGAAAATATCTTTGCTGGACCCAGGAAAGCTGCAGTGGAGCGGATGGTGAGGACTGTCACTTTACATCTGAATTTTGTGAATAATTTTGTTCACTGAAGTATATTTCAATAAACATTTCTGCTGCTTTTCCAGAAATAAATTTTCCCGTATTCTCATGTAGTACTTGTACCTACACTTACTAAATTAGTGGGGTAAGAGAGGATAATTTGGCTTTTTCTATAAAACAGTGTCTCATTAACAAAAGTAATGAAGCTGTGAATTTTCAGGAAAAATATATTGCTCCCAAACAAGCAGTGCCTATTTTACAACCTCTAGTTTAGCTCCAGAGGGCCTTCAAATATTACCTACCTGATCTTACCCCATTTTCCCCTACTTATGCACCTTCTGGCACCTCGGCTATCCCACTAAATCACCAGAACTTAATCACATAAAAAATGTCTGCTGCTCTTTGTAACAGCAGGTGAAACGTACAAATCAAATGGCTCTGAGCACTATGGGACTCAACATCTGAGGTCATTAGTCCCCTAGAACTTCGAACTACTTAAACCTAACTAACCTAAGGACATAACACACATCCATGCCCGAGGCAGGATTCGAACCTGCTACCGTAGCGGTCGCGCGGTTCCAGACTGAAGCGCCTATAACCGCTCGGCCACACCGGCCGGCAAACGTACAAATCAGCCTCCCCTTATCTCAACAGGCTCTAATCATCAATGGGTGGCTCCAGCTAAATATGGCATACCTAAAGAAACTTGTGGACTCTCAGCGAAGTGAGGTCATTCTCAAGGTATGAGATGGTATTACATGGCATTCGCGTGATGTATCCTGGGAGTGACAAACTTTTGGTCCTGCGTACTTATATCGTCGTAGCTGCGTTACCCCATTGACTATGTTGGAACTCATTTTCTTGTCATTATGGAACTCCATTTTCAGGTTTCTCAGCTGATATTCATTGCTGAGAATAGCTGCAATCAGTAATACTATCCATAGTATCCTCTTCGTTTCTGTTAACTCCGCAGAATCTCTAGGGAAGCGCGAGAGGGGATTTCATGCAGATGCAACGAGGATGTACGGACTATACACTAAAAGCAGCTGCACTAAATGCCACCCTTATAGCGCTCTTATCACAGGTGCGCTGTGTCCGGCGAGCAAGTCTTCGACTTCACTGTGTACGCTCTTAATAAATACTCTTCTACTGACAGTAGGTTTTCATATTTTTCATCTGAGATATACAGTCCCTGAAATAAATTAAAAATAGTTCCAATTCCCTTTCCTGGCCAAGATTCCTGTAAGGTTTTCCTTGGTTCTAAGGCAAATGGTGGAGCAGGAAATCCCATTTCAGTGTTCGCAAATTACTCTCCTCACTCCATTACCAGTTCCCCTGATATTTGGCTTCTCTACCTTCAAGTGTAAGGAATGAAAAACTATAATAAAAAACAATTTAATTGCTGCTCACGTGTAGGATTTGTGTAACCAGTAATGCTGCTGTTAGGTCACATGGCATTTCATTCAGGAAACGTATTGTGTGCACACATCCACCTGAAAAGGTCCAGTGACGTTAATCACACTCACTATGTAGTCATTATACACTCATAAAATTCTTCTAATGTAGGAATATAGCCGCGCGGGATTAGCCGAGCGGTCTAGGCGCTGCAGTCATGGACTGTGCGGCTGGTCCCGGTGGAGGTTCGAGTCCTCCCTCGGGCATGGGAGTGTGTGTTTGTCCTTAAAATAATTTAGGTTAAGTAGGACTGATGACCTTAGCAGTTAAGTCCCATAAGATTTCACACACATTTGAACTTTTTTTGGGGGGAGGGAATAGACACTGAAAAAAATCTCACATACAGACAAAACTGTTCACACATACCCCACGAATATACTGAAGTATTAGCTTGGAAACGTTAGGTCAAGGTGCTCCTAGTGTAAGACTTACAATTTCATTTACTCTATGACTTCTTAAACTTCTTCCTGCAGAGCACTTCATAGAGGCATTCTGTCACTTCCTTTTCAGATATTCCCGTTTCTCCTCAATGTCTTTTGCTGGCGTTTCTTATATTAGATGCGTAGAGATTGCAACATCTCCACTCGAAATTACTTTCAAAAAATTTACGAGGTAAACAGGTTATTACGGTCTGACAGTTCACGTTGGAGTTGCGGTTGTGCAGGCACACGTCAGACACAAATTGAAAAAGACCCGTCCAGTCACCTCGCATCTTGTAGTAGTTGTGATCCTGTCACAGACGACCTCGCACTGCCGTAGCTCCGCTGATCGAGAGTTCTCTATATCTAATGAATGATTTCGTAATTTTTGCTACGGTGCGATGCGGTGCACTCTACTTCCTCAGAATCAAAACGTTAAACTCAATATGAATTAAAACGCACTTTCACACTAGGTACACATCAGATTGCAAACTGAACTTCCACAAGTGAATTTTCAAACTCGAATCCCAAACATGCAGTGATACCACAAACTTAGCATACAGCAGTTCAGGAATGTCTCTTCTCCATTTTTAGCCAATCTGAGGCCAGGAAAAGCAACACTTCATTTTTGAGGGCGTGTTGTGTACGACCAAGATTCAAATGGTTCAAATGGCTCTAAGCACTATGGGACTTAAAATCTGAGGTTATCAGTCCCCTAGACATACAACTACTTAAACCTAACTGAAATGTGTTTTCTTAAAGGACAACTATCCAAGGAGTTCCACCCAATAATATCCAAACAGCAGGCTCTGTACACAATTTATTAAATTGCCAATACTATACTCTTTTAAATAACAACAAAGTCATATAACTTACAAAACTTAACAAATGGTTAAAGAGTGAGCTTTAAAAACAATAACGGCGGCTTGCTACCATAAAATCAAGAACCTTTTACAATAGTTAACTTTTTACAAGTTAACTTGGCATTACAATTTAAAATGGTTTATATAAAAAAACTTTGAGAAAGGTGATGCCGCTTGACACCATTAAATGAAAGAAGCGCAACACACAACCAATAAATGTAATAACAAAATAATAATTTGATACAACCAAAGGGTGAGGGCAACTCCCAACGCAATCACAGACGAGCGAGCTCTCAACACTTCGGAGCCTGCCCACTAGAAACGGTCCCCGAAATAAACCGCTGAGAGCTCCCCGACATGCCTCCCACAACTGCCCATCACTTACACACGTTGGTTATGTTCTGTAACACACGACAGATAATATCAACACAAGATAAAATTCAAAAATACAGTATAACTTCTAGACAGCACATGATAACAACAGCGCCTTTAACTCGGGCGCACTTAATAAGTGCCGGAAACCAACACACACAAATCTCAAACAATTCTCGCTTCCTAAAACGAAACAATAAAAGCCAAGCGCACATGAATAGTCAAACCACAGTCTTAGAAGTGCCTTAACGACACCAAACGCTACTATTCTACCAAGTTAATAATAACACAGTAAAGAAATACAGAACATACCACTAAATGCTGTTACACAACCAAATTGATTAGATCGTGTTGTTCAGGTCCCAGAAGACGACATATACCAAGCAGCAGTAATTCACTACGTATACAGGATGAGTCACCTAATGCTACCGCTGGATATATTTCGTAAACCACATCAAATACTGACGAACCGATTCCACAGACCGAACGTGAGGAGAGGGGCTAGTGTAATTGTTTAATACAAACCATACAAAAATGCACGGAAGTATGTTTTTTAACACAAACCTACGTTTTTTTAAATGGAACCTCGTTAGTTTTGTTAGCACATCTGAACATATAAACAAATACGTAATCAGTTCAGTTTGTTGCATTGTAAAATGTTAATTACATCCGGAGATATTGTAACCTAAAGTTGACGCTTGAAACCTCCGACGTTCAGTTGCGTGTTGTAACAAACACGGGCCACGGTCGGCGAGCAGCATCTGCAGGGACATGTTTACGATGACGACCGTGTTTACGAGTGTGGCTGTAGTGCACTGTTGTGGTTTGGTCTAGCTGTCGCAGTGTCCGCATGTACCGCTTGCTGCTATTGTTATTCTGCATTCGTCTCCGCACGCAGACCAACTGTAGTACACCGTGTTACCAGACGTCTGTGATAGTGTAGTGTTGTAGGAACTGTGACCATGTTGTATTCGAACTCTGAAAAGGCGGATATGATACTCATCTATGGCGAGTGTCGATGAAATGCAGCTGAAGCCTGCAGGGTGTATGCAGAACGGTACCCGGACAGAGAGCATCCAACGTGCCGCACATTGCAAAACTTCTACCGCCAACTGTATGCAACAGGTATGGTCGTAGCACGCAAATGGGTCCGTAACAGGCCCGTCACAGGAGAAGCGGGTGCAGTTGGTGTGTTAGCTGCTGTTGCTATGAACCCACACATGAGTACACGGGACGTTGCGAGAGCCGGTGGACTGAGTCAAAGTAGTGTCATGCGCATACTGCATCGTCACCGCTATCACTCGTTTCATGTATCGCTACATCAGCAATTACATGGTGATGACTTTAATCATCGAGTGCTATTCTGTCGATGGGCATTAACAGAAAATGCGTTGCAGTTCTACCTGTTTACCGATGAAGCGGGTTTCACAAACCACGAGGCAGTGAGTCTACGGAACATGCATTACTGGTCCGTGGACAATTCTCGCTGGCTCAGACAGGTAGAGCGACAGCGACCGTGGACTGTAAATGTATGGTGCGGAATCAATGGCGACCACCTCATTGGTCCTCACTTCGTTGCAGGGGCCCAAACAGCTGCAACATACATCGCGTTTCTACAGAATGATCTGCCAACGTTGCTCGAAAATGTCTCACTGGAAACGCGTCGACGTATGTGGTATCAGCATGACGGTGCACCTGCACATTCCGCAATTAACACTAGGCTGACCCTTGACAGGACGTTTCATAGGACGTGGAGGACGCATAAATTGGCCAGCCCATTCTCCTGATCTTACACCTCTGGACTTCTTTCTGTGGGGTACGTTAATGATGATGATGATTATTAGTGTTTTAGTGCGCACGTTACAGGGGAATGTGTACCGTGATGTGCCTACAACCCCAGAGGATATGAAACAACGTATTGTTGCAGCCTGCGGCGACATTACAGCAGATGTACTGCGGCGTGTACGACATTCATTACGCCAGAGATTGCAATTGTGTGCAGCAAATGATGGCCACCACATTGAACATCTACTGGCCTGACATGTCGGGACACACTCTATTCCACTCCGTAATTGAAAACGGAAACCACGTCTGTACGTGTACCTCACCCCTCAAGGTAATGTACATGTGCGTCAGTGAAAAAGACTAATAAAAAGGTGTTAGCATGTGGACGTAATGTGCTGTTCCAGTCTCTTTTGTACCTAAGGTCCATCACCGTTCCCTTTGGATCCCTACGTAATTCGGTGCTCTCCGATACACACGATCGAACAGCGGAGGAGTGGTACTCAAGCGTCAACTTTAGGTTACAATATCTCCGGATGTAATTAACATTTTACAATGCAACAAACGGCACTGATTACGTATTTGTTTATATGTTCAGATCAAAACTAACAGGGTTCCATTTACAAAAAACGTAGGTTTGTGTTAAAAAACATACTTCCGTGCATTTTTTATGGTTTGTATTAACCAATTACACTAGCCTTTCTCCTCACGTTCGGTATGTGGAATCGATTCGTCAGTATTTGATGTGGTTTACGAAATATATCCAGCGGTAATGTTAGGTGAATAACCCTGTATATTGTACAAAACCGCCCTTCTTAGGAAGACTCTACCTAACACATCGACTGCCAAATGTACCATACATGAATGCAACTCCGGGCAGGACTCCAGTTGAGCAAATAAATTAGTACCAACAAATGTCGTAACGAGCCACACACACAGAAAAAAGTTCCAACAACACCGTTCCACATCAGAAAAGTTCAGAAACCGCTGCTGGAGCTTCCAGGGAAAATCTGAAGAGCCACCCGAGCCCACACCCTAATCTGGCAGACGACTCCAAAATTCAGCATCTAGTTGTCTCCGGGCCAGAGTATCACATGACCCCACCGGACCTCCACATCAGACAGGCAGGAACAACAAGTACGCCGACTCAAATTAATCACCACCGCATGGCCAGCACAGCGGCGAGTCGCCTCCGCCGCAGACCACTCTGCTCATATTGCGAGGCACAACAACCTTAGCGCTAGTCACTAGCCGGTGAGGCAGAGCGAACTTCACGTTCCGTGCACTACCCGGAAAAACAACTACCCTCTCGCTTTCCGCCGGCCACCGCAAACTCACGCCGGCGACGTCATAGCAAATCGCCGCCGGAGCGCCACCTGCACAAGGACAGCGAACTATAATCGATTAAAGTGCGCGCTCTGAAGAAGATCACAGGTTAGTGACGCGCGCCATATCACTAACTGACCTAATGACATCGCACACATCCATGCCCGAGGCAGGATACGAACCTACGACCGTAGCAGCAACGCAGTTCCATACTGAAGCGCCTAGAACTGCTCGGCCACAGCGGCCAGCGTACGAACATGAACAGATGTATTTCTGTGCCGTATCACTCGTTACCACGCACGTTCTCTGTCGGTCCGTAAGTCGCTGACGCACCCAGTGTGTGATAATGGCTCATCACGACGAAGTATGTGTTGCCCATTTGTTTGTAAGCCATACTGTAGCACATTACATCTTCCGAAAATGACCTGTGAAATGTGAAACGAATTTTCTTTTTTTAATTATACCAGCGATAACTGCATCTGAGAATACAAAATTTAAATATCGTAATTAATGTTAATTTCGATGTTAATCTACTAAAAAGTACGAAAAGCGTATATTCCTAATTTCCCTTCTTCTTCCTCGATCCTAGCTGTTGAAGATTTATAAAATTTCTTATTGTAAATCATATTGCGAAATAATAATTTATATTTAATTAATCATATGTTATTAAGTAATTCCGTGTTTACCCTTGTTCACGACTAAAGGTAAAGACTTTCGTACATTTTTCAGTCTTTTTAATTCGTTGAACGTGGTCGAATTGGTGACGCAATGTTAAGAATACGTAAGCGTACTATCGTTTGCATATTTAAATTTAGAAAGTCGAGCTTACAAGCTTTGTTATTAACGATGTCCTATCATTATCATCATTGCTATGCAAATAATTTCTTTGCATTGAATCCCAACAATCATACAGTCCCGTGCCACAAAGCTGACTTCTTTTCAACTATGCCTTTAGAAAGTATCTAATACCTAAATGATAGTGTCATAAACACATGTTATCCTTTTCCTATCGGCAATACAGTGCACCCTTCACTTACCATCATTTCATTTTCACGTAAAACAATTCACTGACAGGAGGAAGTCCACATTTCAACTATCAACTTGTGGTCACTCCATATGGGAAGTTAGGTGTTAATAAGGTAGAGGAGAACTGCAGAGAGGCTTGACCGACGGCTGCGCTGTGCCGTGTGTGCCCGCAGCGCTGGCGGCTCGCCAGTGGCAGCCACGTGCTCGCTGCGCGATCTCCCAGCCCCTGGCAGCGCCGCCGCCCGCAGTGCGCCGGATGTGCGGCTGCGTGCGCGCCGGAAGCCGCGCTCGTAAAGCCAAAGCCACAGCCGAAGCCAGCGCCAAAGCCAGAGCTGGAGGTAAAGCCAGAGCCGGGATCCGCGAGCCAGCACACGCCTGCTCTCACGCACACACACTCCCCCTTGCGTGCACGCTACTGGTTGGCGAAGCGTGCGAATATACGTAACCGTACAAACGTCTCTTCATTATTCATGGTGACATCGCCGCAACGGATATCGGGAAAGGCGCAGTGAGCATATCGCGCACAGTTTGAAAAGATGGCATATGATGGACCGGTTGCGGCGATATCCATCATAAGTATCTGTTTCTTCCTCCTCAACTATTCTGATTTATTCTTTCTGTTCTTAGTCTCTCGCTACTTTGACGAGGTGTCAACAAAATGAAAATAACCTAGCGGATAAAGTCAAAAGCTCCATGGGGATGTGCGAGGTTGATACCTTTGGCTACAGACATGTCGCAACGCTAGAAAATTGTAGCAAAATGCTGGAAGGTCTGCGAGGATCAACAATTGATTTAGGGATTTGCAGTTGACAATCAAAATTAACAAATTAAACTTATTGGGCATCAGTAGGCGGACAGTTGTGTGATCACACGATTCCTGAGCAATCTATGTAATGAGTCGCATACATACAGGGTGAGCATAAAATCTTGCTCTGATTATAAAAATTTATAACAGAATAACTGTTTGACATAAAAAGTTACATTTGATGCCGTTACTTAGGTAAGTGTTACTAGTTGTCGTATGGCGATGTTGCTCCGTAACACCGACGCTGTCTATTAGGTCACGTTAGTTGCTGGTGAAATGGTGTCGAAGCAGAAGAAAGCACAATATGTGCATTGGTTTCACTAAACGAAATCGCCTATCAGTGTTCAGCGTAAATTTCGGGCATCTCATGGATGCAGCCCTCCTGACGTTAAATCAGTAAAGCGATGGCATGCAAAGTTTAACGAAAGAGGCATCGTTGAAGATCGTCCTCGAAGTGGCAGGCCTCATGTGAGTGATTCAACTGCTGATCGTGTTCGGTAAAGGTTTCAGCGGAGTCCGTCTAAATCAACTCGTCAAGTATTACGTGAACTTCAAATACCGCAAGCAAGTGTGGTGAAGTTTCTTCATGAAAGGCTTAGATTGCATGCTTACAAAGTGCAAATCGTGCAGGCCTTGCAACCGAATGATTTGCAGACACGTGCTGAATTTGCAACTGACATTTTCAACAGGATTAATGACGCAAACGATTACTTAAATCGCATATGATTTACCGATGAATTCACCTTTCATCACAGTGGAATGGCAAATAGGTATAATTTCTGTATATTGGGTTAAGAGTCTCCACATGCTACTGTGCAGTTACAGCGAGACAGCGAAAAACTGAAGGTTTGGAGCAGTCTCATGCATAACAAGGTTTTTAGACCGTTTTTAGTAGCGGAAAAATCCATTACCGCTAACATTTACATAACGTTTCGCAACAGTTCATTTCCCCACAGTTAGAAGAATATCAACCACGGATAATTTTCCAGCAAGATGGAGCACCCCCCCCCCCCTCCCCACTCCTCCCCTCTCTGGGCTTTGATAGTGCGTGATTTTCTGGATGAAAAATTTCCGGATCGTTGTATTGGAAGGAACGGTTTAACACCCCAGCCACCCCGCTCTCCAGACATTACGACCCTTGACGTTTTTTTCTGGGGCTATATCTAAGACAGAGTCTTCGTCACACCAGTTGCTGACGTCGACGAACTGAAGGCTAGGATACGAGCTGTTGTGCTTACTGTGACAGAACACATGTTACGAAACACCTGGCGGGAACTGGAATACTGCCTCGACATTCTTCGAGTTTCCAAGGGAGCGCACATTGAGATTTACTAACGTAAGTGCTCTTTAAAAAAACTAGTAACGCTAACCTATATAACGGCATCAAATGTAAATTATTATGTCAAGCGGTTTATCTGTAATAAATTGTTATAATCACGGCAAGACTTTGTGCTCATCCTGTATATTACCCACAGCCAAACTTTTAGGAAGGGTAGATTCCAGACTAAAATTCTTTTGACGAAAGAGCAATCCACCTACGAAGGCGAGGCGGTAGCGTGCGTAACCCGCTCTTGACTCATACTTTGTCGGCAGTCTGTGGCCCAAACAACAGGGGATTAATAATAGTACTGTATAAAGGCTAGATTGGTCGCTAATCGAAACACCAAGCCGCAAATTTTCGGATATCTGTTAAAAATAATAGAGATACATGGAAATTACATAACGGAATCAGAACAGGGAAATATATGGACAACTCTCAAATGTGTACACGAAGTACCTCAGGTAAAAACATGCAAAGGAGGAAAATGCTGCACGTTGATGTAAAGGTTACGATATGTGCACCTAACAATCATAAGCCGACTAGAGAAAAAAATCATAACATGGTATGTAAAGGTGAACATTCACATCAGACAGCAGTGCGGTAGCGTTGGTGGCATGATATTTCGTCATAATTGAAAAATTAAATTATATAATACCATAGCCAAATATACATTTTCACATTATAACAATAAGAAATATCCCAAATTATATTGTAGCTAAAAAAAGAACAGCAACGAACAAAGCCACATGGCTGCCGTCAGGTGGCAGATAGTAGTTAATGTGGCGTCGTGCATCGACAAAATTGACAGTTAATTTTGCTAACGAAAAATAACAGACATGAGTACGCAAAAAAACTGCAACGAAAAATGATTACAAAATTTAAAATTTAGAATCTAAGAAATATAGGCCTACCGTCTAATGTTGCCACATTGGCTGACGTCAGGTGTCAGAATAGTAGCAACATTGGTGCCGTATATCGTCGCAGTTGATAAGGAATGAAATAACAGCTAAGGAACAAAATAATATAAAATTGTAATGCAAATAAGAGAATGAATTAAGAGGGCCGTATTATCTAAGTCAGTTTGAAATAAAAATTAAGACGTACGGTGCAACGCGTCTGGGAAAAGTAAATGAAGTTGCAGCAAGAAAAGGCGGTTTTATTTACAAAACAAGTCTTTCTATGGTGAATATCTTCACAGAAATTGTAAACACATAAAAATAAATTACCATGAACAAGGATGCAAACGTCAAGAAACATGAAGGTACAGTTTGTTACTGCTAGTAAAAAAGGTTAAGACATGGCCAAATGAGAATGAAATACTACGTCAATGCAAACTGGATTTCATTACAACGCAAAAAGAGTACGAATTAACAGAGCCATATTGGCTGACGTAAGTTTGTAGTAAAAATTAACAGATGAGACGAGCTATGGTAAATGTCTTTACAAAAATTGTTGACGTATAGAAATAAATGTGCAATGATGCAAAGATGGAAACCATTTCAAGAAACGTAAAGCGACAATTTGTTACTTCCAGTACAAAAATTTAAGACGTGAACAAATTAGAATAAAATACAATGTCAGTAAATACTAGATTTCGTGCCTAAATACGAACTATTCATGGAACAGTAACAACGGCGTGCAAGGTGTTGATAATAGGAAGGAAATGAACAATGTGAAGCACCAACAAAGTGATACATTACAAAAAATAAAATCACATCATGGAGAACAGAGCACAGGAGAATGACGAGATCTGTATCTATAATAACGATACAAAGAAAGCAAGACTTCTCAGAAAACACAGAGGTAGAGTATTGTTACTACTGCTATAAAAAGTTAAGACTTACGAAAATAAGGACATGATATAATGTCAATGCAAACTGAATATTCGTGTTCAGAGCTAAACTCTTCATAGAGCATTAAAAACAGCGAGCGTCATGTACATACATAGCAGGAAGGGGATGGGGTGGGAGCGGGAGGGGGTGAGGAATTGGTAGGCGGTGGACCAGAAAGGTGTAACACTAATCAAAATATCCACGGGTGTACTGCCGGTCTACAGTGTCCAACGGGCACTGTAGACCGGCAGTACACCCGTGGATATTTTGATTATCAAATACGCCTGGAGAAACTCAAGTATCACAGGTGTAACACTGTTTAAAGCAAGAGCCTTGGAAAACACCAGAACCTGTGTCTATAACAAATCTTGAAATATATATATATATATATATATATATATATATATATATATATATATATATATATATATATATATATATACATATACAGAGGGGTTTATTCATTCAAAGCAGACTGACGTAAAAAAATTTTCGGTGCCAAAAAGTAATTAATGTAAAGTAATGAAATTTCGGGAATAATTTTTGTTGGTAACATATTTAAGTGATTAACATTGCAAGACCACAGGTTAATGTAAGCGCAAGATATGCCACTCAAAATGTGAAATGCTGGTACATTAATAATCGATGTCACCGCGAGAATGTTGAATGCAAGCATTGAAACATTTTGTATTGTGTTATACAGGGGCCGAATGTTAGTTGGTGGGATGCAGTTGAATGCCTATTTCACATGGTCAGCATGGGTTGGTTTTTTTTTTTTGTTTTTTTTTTTTTTTACTATCGTCCGATGCATCAAATGTGCTCGATTGGAATGGATCTGGTGATCGAACAGGCCAAGGAAACATGTCAACACTGTGAGGACATACTGTACGCGGACGAGTGTTATCCCGCTGGAAAACACATCCTGGATGCTGTTCATTAATGACGCCAAAATAGGTCGATTCACCAGACTGTCATCCAATTTTGCCGGCATGGTACGTCTAGATACTGTTGTCACTCTAAATCTCACCTCAGAACATCAGGTTTAAGCCCAGTATTTCTAGCACACAGAGAGGCGCGCAGCTGGCCTATTGTTAACCAACACGCAGCCATCAGTGACACCGAGGCAGAACCAGATTTCATTAGAAACCATAACTGACCTGCGTCCTGCCCTCCAATGCGCTCTCGCCAGACACCACTGAAGACGCAAATGGCGGTGGTTTTGGGTCGGTAGACTGCACACTACAGGGCGTCTAGCTCGGAGCTGTCCTTGAAGTAACCGATTTGTAACAGTTCGTTGTGTCACTGTAGGTCAAATTGCTGCTCAAACTGCTGCTGCAGATACAGTACAATGTGCCAGAGCCCCACACCGTACAAGATGGTCTCCCTTCTCGATAGTACCATGTGGCGGTCCGGAGCCCCGTCTTCTTGCGACCGTATATTCTCTGTCAGTAATGAAGCACAGTGGCTGCATTCCTGCCAAGTCTTTCTGCGCTATCGGAGAAGAAAAATCCAGCTTTTCCTTGCGCTATCACACGACCTCGTTCAAAATCAATGAGTTGTTGATAATGGCGTCATTGTCGCCTTGAACGCATTCTTTACTATCAACGCCTTCCCACGTCCAGACCTATTTAAATCAAACTTGGTTTGCTTATTCATAGTGGCCGTACCAGCGACACTGTCACGCAACTGACGCAAAATTTGGACAGACATCAGAGACGCGTCTGCCGACATTCGTCTATTTCGTATAAATCCTTCTCGGTAATGCGATTTTTTTTGTCAGTGCATTACGTGGGCCGACATTAAGGTTATGTAGATTGAAGTCTCTTCCAACATATCCAAACCTGCCCTTTAAACTCTATAAGTAAGGCTGTTAAAGACTTTCAATAGTCTCCAAAGTAAGTTTATCCCTGGCAAGGTGGCATCCTAAGATCGTGGGTTTTTTATTGCAATGGTCAGAGCGTAGGTACATTTATATACATTGACAGGACCAGAGTAAGTAGTGATGAAATAAACTGTCGCTGGCAGTACAACTCGAAATACTGTTCAGAAGAAACTCTTTCTCGCAGGACTGTTCAAAGTCCACAAACATATCGAAGAACTTGCATATTAACTTGACGAGTTTAACTGTTTGTCGCTGACTCTGTAAGTAGGGTGTTTAAGTTTTTATGTTGGTAACGCCACATAGTGCTCTGTGGCTGGTTGGACTCATTGTTGGAATATTTGCTTGTGTAGTTTTGAGCAGTTGGATGTGAACAGCCCCTAGCGTTCGGCAGTTGGAGGTGAGCCGCTAGCACTGGTGGATGTGGGAAGAGAGAGATGGCAGAGTTTTGAAAGCGGACGATCTGGACAAGTGTCCGTCAGAAAAAGGAAAGACTGGATGTCCTGAACTGATAAATATATATTATTAAGGTAAACACATCGTTTGTTCTCTATCAAAAGCTTTCATTTGCTAACTATGTCTATCAGTAGTTAATGCCTCCAGTAGTTAGAATCTATTGCAGAAATGTATTGCAGTAGTTCGAGTAACGAAGATTTTTGTGAGGTAAGTGAATCATGAAAGGTATAGGTTATTGTTAGTCAGGACCATTCTTTTGTCGGGATTATTGAAAGTCAGGTTACCTTGCGCTAAAAAAATATGGCGTGTCAGTTTAGTGATGATCAGAATAAGTAATGAGAGAACTGTCTGAGTACGTTCTGTTTTACTCAGCTGTTTGAAAATCAAATAACTTAGAAAGCACAGTCACTCTTAATTTTGCTAAGGGGACGTTTCAACTCTATTACCGCCAGACGAGATACTGTCCACGCTGCTTGCTACAGACTAGACGTTGACTGGAACTTAGACTGGTGTAGACCTGAGCTCGTGTCCGTGTGTTGGTCTACGTCAAGACAGGATACCGACTTCGGCGCAGAGAACTACTGTGGGCGTGTCTTGATACTTCAGTCTTAATGGTGTGGCCCGCGATGCTCCGATAGCAAGGAGAATCTTTGTGGTGTCGATAACCCACGCTAGCGCTACACCTATCGAATGCACACATACAGCTCACTCATGTCATCACAGTTGTTTTCTGACGTTTTAACACAGGTCCATCATCCTGTGTCTTCTTCATGTCACAGATTTCCAAATATTTCTTTCCCCGCCGATTCTGCTAGACCCTTAGTCCAAACGTTTAGATTTCCATCTTTCCGTTTTTCCCGCAGTCCACGATTCACTTCAGTATTTCTCTTATACGTGCATAAAATCTAACTGTAAAACTTTTGCGTATTTGAAATTATTAGCTATAACAAAAATCCAGCAAAGGTTCCTCCTTTATTCTCTCTTTATTTCATTTCCACATTCATATTGGAGAAGAATTGTCTGTCATCGCTAAACACCAGTGCTCGTACTATATACTCAAAATAACTAGGCAGTTTTCAAAGGGACGTTGGGAGCTAAGGAGGCGTTCCCAGCTTATCACCTAGGCTGCTTGCCGAAGGAGGTGTGAGAGGAACGAGACCCACCTCCTCCTCACAGGGCAAACAGCACCCTGGCGTCATCACTACAATCACAATGCCTACGACAGTATTCTGTTGTTTCCTAGCTAAGGTTAACAATGGGTGGAAACAATGCCTGTCAGCTCAGAGTGATCAGGTTTCCACCGGTTTTCCGCATCCAGAAGTATAGCAAGTTATATTGCTCATAATGCACGTGTTTTGTTGTTGTTGTTGTTGTTGTTGCTGTTGTTATTTGTCCGAAAATTGCTGTGATGGAACTCCCTCCTACTGGTCTGCACTTGGCAAGTATTTTCATATCTGTGGAAGTACTTCACCTTCGTACGCTAGAATCTCCTTAGTGAGTGGAAGATTTGTAGCCCTCCGCGAATGGAAGCCCCATCATTTTCCTCCATTACCAAATTAAATTTTCCTTTAAGCTGCAGGTATCCTGTCAACCTATCCCTTCTTGTAATGAGGTTCTGCCGTAAAGATCTTATGTATACATTACTCCTCTTGTAAATATATGATTAACTCCTCTAATCCCTATCACTTTTCACCAGTACGTTTCACAAGCTTAAATTCTGTAAATATTTGCACTTTTAGTCGTGCTCTTTTGTAATCCTGTAAGACTGCATCGAACATAATTTAAGAATTGTTTTCTTAATTTATATTCGATACTGACATATTTCTTTTTATTTGAGAGAAGCTGTTATTGCTATTGCCTACCAACAATTGGTACCCTCTTTACTTCTGCTATCGTCTCTTGTTTTGCTACTCGAATTGCAAGCATTTACAGCTGTCAGCATCTTATTTTCTAATGTAACATCCCAGGATCATCTCACTCCATTATCCTTGTTTTACTGATGTTCATCTTATGACCTTCCCACGCTGTCATAATTCTGGCCGCGGCAAACCCTGGGCCGGATGATATCGTCGTTCCATTAATATATTTCATGTATTTCGTAACGGCTGTAGTCGCTGGGGCGTCTCAATGTTCGAAGGAACATCGCATCGTAGTTCTTAACAACACAGGCACTGCAGTATACTATTATATCTAAAGGCGTTGTCGATGCAGGTTTTATTGAAAGACCGTAGCATAACTTAGAATTTTTGAGGCTGTAGAACTAATCAGATTTTGTGTGAACCATTAATGCTAAGAAAAAACTTTACGTATAGTTTTATTCATATCGATGAGATGAACTCAGTGACACTTCGCAACTGTCTGTACTATGAAAATTAGCAAAGTTGTGGCATGTAGACTAAATACATCATTACAGGAATAAATTAAACTTCTGTTACTATTACAGATCCGTACACTGCTTCAAACTATAACTACAGTTAATGGGTGCATCTCAACTAGGTATCTTGGTGATTCATTAAAAAGTGCAGACTCTGCACCTGTTACAAATAAGTAATGCGCGAATTCAGCCAGAACGTCGTGTTTCAGACGTGTACACGTATGAAGATGATAATTCGAGATAAATATGTACACTACTTGTATGTTGGTATTTAGAACCGCAATATAAAACTAATTTACTTGTAGAATTAGCACTTAATTTGGAAGTAGTTTGTCACATTATAACTTTCAATACCGAATTATTTCGCGCATTCCTAAACCGCAAGCCCATTTCAAATACATATGCTGTACCCAGCTATTGATCTTTGCATATCTTTGATCGTGCTCAGTAGGACGCTTGTAAGATGCTCTTTGAGGGTCCGAGTCGTGCAAGCCAATTACATACCTAAGCCGGACGTGACTGGTCGAGAAAGCTTTGATTTAATGGATAAAACAAGCGTAGTCAGTGGCTGTTACTCCAGGATGTGGATGTCCTAAGATGCTTTATACTTGTATAAGATTTGAGTGCACTTGAAATTAGTCTGTTATTCACTCGCAGACTTGAGCGAATGAGTGCTCATTGTTTGTTTCGTGATATAAGTCTTGGAGTGGTCGTTTTAACTATATTTCCTGAAGTGTAGAACGTTATTTCTGTATTGGGGCGTTACATTTGTGGCTTTATAAAATCGGTGATTTTCGATGCACGATACAGAATCTCGTTTCCATTAATCCATCCGAATGTTACAGCACTTGAACTCGTCACATTCGCATTCAAAGAGACTTTTTCAGTATTTTCAGAGGTAGACAGATTTTCTTTTATTCAAACATTTTACGTATTGTAGCTTTTATACTGGATGCTCTGTGGACAAATGTTGTGGGTGCCATCGTGGCTTAACTATATTTTGGTATCATAGATATATTTTGCTAAAGCTCCTAGTCTGGTGGTTATATTGTGAGTTAACGCCAGCCCAAGACCAGTTTATGCTTCTAGGGGGAGTGGACTCAACTCTTATTTAATAAAACAAAACATTAGTGACACATGATGAGCGAGTGTAGTGCTCGTTGCTTTCATAAAATAATAATTAAATTATCCTTTTAACTGTCCATTGTACACAAGGACAAGGCCGACATAGTTAATTTCACAAAGTGGCTATACGACAGGTTATATTTATTTTCAGCTAGCTGATCCGACAGACTTTGTGATTTCTGAATTTAAATAAATTAGTGTTTTTTTTTGTGTATTTGTGAAAAGCTATTGGAAAGGTGTAATCAAAGTAAAAATGAGAAAAAAATGTATTTTTTTAATGACCATTGTTTCTATTAGCGATTGTGGTCATGGGTATTCAGTTTAAGGGGACATATATTCAGAAGTAATTCAGGGGGTAATTTTACATGTGAGATGAATTATTGCACATTTGTTGAGCCATATGAGGTCATTTGGCAACAACAGTTGTGTTTCTGGATTTTCGTTTAGGAAATGTGTGGCTTCTGTTCCTGTTCCAGAAAGAATTAATGCAATGGCTCTGGTGTCTGCACCATCGGCCCCCATTTGACATCGCCATTTGAGCAACAAAGTCCAGGGGGTGAATTTCTGTATTTTAATTCCTCACAATTTGCCTCACAACGATCATCAGTCTAGTGGCAACTTATTGGTCAGCACTGTAATCTATTGTCACGTTGTAACGGAATACAACTCGATAAGTATTCAAACATTTCTCTTCTTGCACGGTCATTCAAATCCGTTATCATGTGACTGGTTTCTACTGACTGATGATGTCTCATTCGATGCATATTGTAGTGGACTGTTAAGGCAGCCAGTCCACAGTGAAGTAGCCGAAAGGGCACGCGTCAACTCACGCCGTCTGGCGTTAAGTCTGGAACAGGATTCGTAATGAATGTGATAAAGAAAAGAACGTAGCTACTAGAACACGTAACTTTTATATTGTCCTTTGGTATACAGCATTCTGGATGATACAAGTGAGACTCTATCTTGAGGTACATGCAACGTTACAAATGGTTAATGGCACCTTGCTAGGTCGTAGCCATTAACTTAGCTGAAGGCTATTCTAACTGTCTCTCGGCAAATGAGAGAAAGTCTTCGTCAGTGTAGTCGCTAGCAACGTCGTCGTACAACTGGGGCGAGTGCTAGTACGTCTCTCGAGACCTGCCGTGTGGTGGCGCTCGGTCTACGATCACACAGTGGCGACACGCGGGTCCGACATGTACTAATGGACCGCGGCCGATTTAAGCTACCACCTAGCAAGAGTGGTGTCTGGCGGTGACACCACACATATCATCTTCTTCTACATTTTCTCTTTCTTCTTGTGTAACTGCTGAACATCTTTATGACAATCGATTACGTTCAGTTTAATTTCGCTCATCGCGTAACTCTGCATTTTGATTAGACTGAAAATTAATTTGGTTTGTAGTATTGCGATTTATACGACCCAAACTGGTCCGCCTTATTGGTGGCTTTGCGGTGAGGTTAAATTGTATCAATTCAATTCAAATGTGCGATACGAATAACCACAGTTCAACTGAAAATTGGCTATTGATTCACGTTGTTGTTACTGTATAACCGTTTGTCACTTCAAACCCAGTATTTAGTAGGTAAATTTGTAAATTTGACTGAGATAAAACGGCGAAACCTAATTCATTTCATGAAACAATTGCGATGAACTTACCACACAATCACACTTAAAATGAAAAGAACAACTGATTCAATTTTTCGTCATTATGTAACAGATTGGCTTGATTCAAAATTTGACAGTCAGCAGTCGAACGTCATTTGCACACGTACTAGTGAAATAAATTGGAATTGGAATAGAAACAAGATAACTAAATTTCTCGGACAGACCGCGAAACAACCTAAAAAGTGCAAATGTAATTTTACTTTAATTTAGGCTCTAGTGCGTTTTTCCAGATTTTTCTTCAGATCTTTTATTCTTTTCCAACTGAAAACATTCAGTTGGTGTATTTCTATTCCAAGAGCATAAGAAACAAAGGATAAAAAGGATAAAATATCGTTTTTATCGTCATTTTTGACGAGAGTGCATGCAAAAATTATGATTTTTGCAGTTTGTCCGAATTTGCCAACTTTCTTTCGCAGTTTTTCCGATTTTTTTCCTGATAACACGACCACAGTGAACAAAACAAAAAAAGAATTACTCATATCCGTTGTTCGAATCGTGAGCTATGGTCCTGAGTTCGTATACAAATCCCATAGAAAAATACTTTCAGGTTTTTCCAAATTTTCCAGGCAACTTTTGCAATTTTTCTTTCCCTAAAAAATTATCCACATGGGTCCAGCCATTCTCAGTTGATGCGTTTACAAAAGAACAGTATTTAATTTTTTTATTTTTTTATGTACAGAAGGGTCACGTAAACAAGAAAAGTTGTTTGGTTGGTTGCTTCGTGGGAGAGACCAAACTGCGAGGTCATCGATCCCAGCAAAAGTTGTAGGACAAGTTAAAAGATCTTGAAACCTGACTTAATTCTGCAAGTAACTGAATTTTATTTTCTCTCCGTGTTTCATGAAATTAACAACTTGACAAAGGGTAAATATTCAGTTAAATTAATCAAGAATGACTTTTTGGGAGGTACCAAAATTTAATGGGAAGAATGAATTCAGAGTTAACGAATCCAATATTAGATTTTATAATACATTAAAAAGGCATGTAAGCGAGCTGCTGAAACTATGGATAGTGCTACCACGGATTGCTACGTCACATTTCTTCAGGAGCAATAAAGTATGCAAACAGCATCAGACGGCTGCTAGGAAGCAATCACTTCAAAAATACCTATCCAATGGTTTCCCCCTACCAATTGATTTTAACTTACCTGCTACTTATCAGTCTCGGCATTTCAAAACGTCAACGTGGTGCGGTCCACCCTATACCGTTGCCATGGTGACATTCATGAAAAAACAGGAAATAAAATGTTACTTCCTTCCATTTGCGTACAAGACGCACATTCTTAAACACGAAATTGCTACTGGGCCGAAGTAGTGTCTTAATCCTTGGGGATCAAGAACACTCACTAGAGCGGCACCATTCTTCTGGGTCAACCAAATTTTTAGAGTAATCGCAACTGCTTCTCCCACGCTGGTTGGATGGTGCCGCAGTGTCTTGCCCTTTGATATTTGTGCAGAAAGGCAAAAATATGAAGCTCTACTGCGCACTGGGGACTGTAGGGCAGCTGCTGAGTTTACTGACGAGTGAGAGCTCGGTTTTTAAATGCTGCATAGCAGGTTGCTAACAGACTTCCGAGAAAACTGCCCATAGCTCCAAGGGAGACACTCTTCACCGAATGAAATTCACAGACTGCCTTCTGGCGACAAAAAAGTCTGTATTAATGTCTCTGGCGCCAAACCATCCCTCAGCGGAGCACGCAAAGCTACATTTCCAAGCACACAGCTCCAGTATTACCACTAAAATAATCATGAAATTGTGGCAGAAATTGAGTTAATATCGCACAGCTATATTTAGCAGTAAGGTCACAGCTATTCTACTCAAACAATCGCAAAGTCATTCGAATTTATTTGCTATTAATTTTCCAGTTCTAACAATTATACGCCCGAATTGCGCTTCGTATCAAACTATCCTGTGTTTGCTGCGACTTGTCTTCTTCATTTTGTTGAATTATGTCTACGAGCAGCATTAAGTGCTCAGTAAATATGAAGGGCAATACGTTCCATTACTTTTATTCATGCAGTTTCAGAGCAGATAGTGAGTTCCTACTGTTCTTGAAACAAATGGAGTTCGCCATCTCAAATAAAGCGTTATTAATTTATGTCTTGCGTTGGTAGCATGCACTAACAATTTGGATCCAGCATACCCCATGCATACACTTGAGCTATCAGCACAGTCGCTTGCACATTACCTATGAATGAGAAACCTGCTGTGTCATCTCTCTGTATACACAGAATGTAGATGGCGCTATTCCTACCTGCTTTCTGTATTTACACCGAAATATTAATCATTTACATATACAAGCACGTAGTGCACTTCATACCAAGCTGACGTTGTGTTCAGTCTTCAAGGTACTGAAATTTTAATGCTCAACAGCTTATTTTATTACCAAGATAATCACTGCAGACCACCTTACACACAAATTAGTGTCTGTTTGCTTCATATCTGTAACTGATGATAATTATTATTTTTTAAGAAGTTCTTCAATATTTTTTATAAACTGAACAAAATTTCACTCTGTTCCCATGTTACTTTCCCTGTCATTAGATACATAACACAATTAACGTAGCCGGCCGCTGTGGCCGAGCGGTTCTAGGCGATTCAGTCCGGAACCGCGTGCTGCTACGGTCGCAGGTTCGACTCCTGCCTCGGGCATGGATCTGTGTGATGTCCTTAGCTTGGTTAGGTTTAAGCAGTTGTAAGTTCTAGGGGACTGATGATCTCAGATGTTAAGTCCCATAGTGCTCAGAGCCATTTGAATCATTTTTTTTAACTAACGTAGTTGATGCGTACAAATTAATTTACCACTGTTTCTATAAACAGTGCCACCTGTTTCCTCAGCATCCAGTTTCTAAAGATGCTACTGGTACTAACATCATTATTTTACTAGGGCGACTACTGAGTTTATTTAATGGTATGGTTAGGGTCCCCCGTCGGGCAGACCGTTCGCCGGGTGCCGGTCTTTTAATTTGACGCCACTTAGTCTACCTGCAGTCGATGAGGATGATAGGATGATGATGAGGACAGCACAACACCCAGGCCCTGGGCGGAGAAAATGCCCCGACACAGACGGGAATCGAACCCGGGCCCAGAGGATTGACAATCCGTCACGCCGACCATTCAGTCACCAGGGGCGGACACTACTGATGGTGTTACGACTGTCACTACCATTCTGATCCCATTAATTTGTACAAAAAATAGCCATTATTTCTTAGAGAAGTAACGTATATGATTTCTTTTAAGCAACTGGCCTTCCTGATAACATCCCAATCAGTTCCATTGACCGAGGACAGCACACCAAAACAGTTTTCACTGTTGTGGTAGGTACTCTATCATTACTCAATTATCGGACAGTATTTCGCGAAAATTCTTGCTCAGTGATGGGTACTCTTACAGATTCCCTGGGATACTCAGTCTAAAACGTTTGTTTCAGTTTGTCTGGAACTGTCGCTGGTAGAGAGTTGAACACGCTGCCGAATGGCAGAAACTTCTGTAAAATCCTACATATGTCTGTAGTTTTAGTATCACTAAATATACGCTAAGATTCTCTATACTTTTTTGGGATCGATCATCCTCAATTCCTGCCGACTATGACTTCGAAGACTGCAACCTCACACTCAATATAGTATGCCCAGTACCATTGGCTGAAGCCCTTTTGGTGGTATTTTGACGTTGGTCAGTCAATTAAAGTTCCATAACAGTTCAGTATTCTCGGTTTTGACCCTTAGTTTATTTTAGGGGCCATATTCTTATTTTTTCCGGGGTTTGAAATATAGTTGTCACAATTGTAAAATGAAGTCTTCTATTTTAGCATCATGTCTATCTTTCTTTTATTTATTTTTTCTACCAATTCCGCCTTCTGGGACGTCAGCTTCTTCTCTCCAGGCAATGAATTTCTTTTTCTGGTTTCTTTTCCATAACTAAGTTCCTTTCCTCTTTGTGACCGTTGTTTTCTACTCTTTATGTAATTATAATTTAAAATTGTGTATATATGTTAATATTGAACGTATAAAGAAAATGAATTACTTCTTCTTAGAGACAAATAAGCCAGTAAATTTACACAAATAATTTAAAGGAATACGTATAAGGGGAAAGGAATAATATTTTCAATCTTGCAATAATTATTGTGTAGTACGGTATCTGAGTTCGATAACACGCCCCCGGCGAGTTTAACTCCAAGTTCGTCGGTTAGAGGCTGTCTGTTTGTCTCACTGGTGGAAGAGAAGAAGTCGGTTGTGCAAAAATGGAGAGGACAGTCGCAACTGGGCGACTACGGTGAACAGTGTGTCCGGTAGAACGTATGGGGCTTCCTTGAGAGCAATTGATCAGCACTGCCGGCGCACTGTTTTTCTGGTGTGGACATTGACAGTCGGCGTCCTGTGCACAGGGTGGTACGCCTGTTGACGTTCTGTGCTGGGCCAGCCGAGTCCCACCCTGGTTCAAAATGGTTCAAATGGCTCTGAGCACCATGGGACTCAACTGCTGTGGTCATAAGTCCCCTAGAACTTAGAACTACTTAAACCTAACTAACCTAAGGACATCACACACATCCATGCCTGAGGTAGGACTCGAACCTGCGACCGTAGCGGTCGTGCGGTTCCAGACTGTAGTGCCTTTAACCGCTCGGCCACTCCGGCCGGCAGTCCCACCCTGGCTGCACTTGTTGCCGCAGTGCGGTAGTGTCCACCTTTGCACCAGACGGCTGGAGCTCCTTCAGAATAGGATTTTTCCGGACTTCGAGTCAGCGCCTTCTTCGGGTTCCTGATTAAGGAAAGAGTCCGGTTCCGCTTCCTTATCTTTATGGTGAGCGTCATTTGTATGTTCTCCAGCGACTCATATCCAAAGATTGTGTTTGATACATCGTGTTTCTGGCCTTCTGCTCGATTTTTCAAATTTTTGTTGCACTGCAATCCCCCATTTTTATTTAATATGATTTTGAAAGGGTTTGCTGCACATGCTCAGCTCTCTCCCGTAGGGAAATTGGCTTATGTTTAGAGTAATTGGTTTTAAAAATTTGTGGATGCCCAAGTTTAAGGAAAGTGCGAACTGTTGTTTTGGTGATTCAATTGGAATGCGTAGAGGTCTGTGCCTACTAAGGCACGTCATGCCACTATTTTGGCCTTTAGATAAGCGATCCGCTTTATTTAGTGGCACTCACTTGTTTATTACAGCCGGCCGCAGTGGCCGAGCGGTTCTAGGCGCTATAGTCTGGAACCACGCGACCGCTACGGTCGCAGGTTCGAATCCTGCCTCGGGCATGGATGTGTGTGTTGTCCTTAGGTTAGTTAGGTTTAAGTCGTTCTAAGTTCTAGGGGACTGATGACCTCAGAAGTTAAGTCCCATAGTGCTCAGAGCCATTTGAACCATTTGTTTCTTACAGCCAGTAAGTTTTTCTTTACCCTTAGATACCACAACAACCTTTGCGAAAAGTAAGTAGAACTTTTTTCTATGATGTTTAAATGATGCTTGCCTCTCTTGAATTATTTGAAAACTGTGCTAAAAACAATTCCATGAGGACAATTTAAGTTCTCAAGAAGCTCTGATTTCATCATCAAGCAAATAATAGGCTATTGGTATATCTTCGTTTGTGGCTACTTTTACATTTATAAAGATTACGGTAATATTGATTCTATATTAAAGATAATAGTAATTTTGATAGTCAGCAGGCAGAAATTCCGTTTTAGGTGTGTATCTCTATCGAAATTGTTAGCTTTAACTAGCATCGCGAGGCGAGTAAACATCGGGTGGCGCTTGAATCTTAATATTAGTTATTGGATTTCTTTTACAACCATGGCAAAGGCTTTGGTTTCATTTCACCTGTTCACAAACTAATACGGCTTTTCTGTGTAAGTTGTAGTGCACTACCTTTCTTTGCTTCCTGTCACCGGAAGGCTGGGTCCCGATGTCTGTCTGGTGTCTGTTGTGTCGACTGCGGGTTTGTGCGCTGACGTAACGTGGGGCCGCTCTGTTTCTGCGTCGGCATGCCTCTCAATGTAAATTATTAATATTTGATGTTTTAATGAACTGTAATTTTTTTGAAAAATTTTGTAAATACTACTTGAATCGTTTCGCTCCTGGCTTTCACACTCAATGCCTTTTTTAAAGGTGGAAGCTCAAGTTTCATCTTTGTTTTAGTTGAGCGTTGTATTGTTGGTTAATAAATTGTTTTAAAGTGTACCTGGTAATAAATGTTCAATAGCTTTCCGCAGTCCTTCCTATGGGACGTTTTCGATGGTGTCCTCCTTAGATACAACCACTCACTGCCTGTGTCGGTATTTATGGTCAAAAAATTTTCCAACCACATTCGATACGTGGCTTTTCAATTTCTAAATCCACTTATTTTCGAACTAGTTATCATAACAAAGTTAGCAGAACTTTCAAATTCTTTGTCGCTTCCACTTATCAAGTAGAGGGCTGTTTCGGATCAGCCATAATACAGCATTTTGTTTTGTTCGCGGGTAGTAACTCTTCTCCGGTTTTAAAATTTCTGATAGCGAAGGCCTACAAATCTTCTGTCTGTTCTACTCATTAAACCGAATTTAATTTTTGTCCACGGCCGTATCTACTCGTATTTGGTGCACAGAAATCTGTGCTTCAGAGTGGCTTCTCCATCAAAGTAAAAATAGTATTTCCACAGAGTGTAATTGAGCTAAGCTTTTCATTTGTTACTGTTGTTTCATCCAATACCCGATGTTAATGTAGGATAAATATGTTTGCCGATATTGGTGGGTATTTTACCTTTCCATGGTGTTCACTTCGGATTAATTGAACATCTCTTTATGCAATCCGCAGCTAATATTGTTTTACTTCTCATCCGGTTCAGTAGGTGACAGTACTCTGTGTAATATACCTTAACCCAGTCCAGTAGGTAACATGTCAGATACACTAGATACACTATGTGATCAAAAGTATCTGGACACCTGGCTAAAAATTACATGCAAGTTCGTGGTGCCCTCCATCGTTAATGCTGGAATTCAATATGGTGTTGGCCCATCCTCAGACGATGACAGCTTCCACTCTCGCAGTCGTATGTCCAGTAAGGTGCTGGAAAGTTTCTTGAGGAATGGCAGCCCATTCTTCACGGAGTGCTGTACTGAGGAGAGGTATTGATGTCAGTCGGTGAAGCCTAGCACTAAGTCGCCATTTCAAAACAACCCAAAGATATTCTATATGATTCATGTCAGAACTCTGTGCAGGCCAGTCCATTACAGGGGTATTATTGTCGTGTAACCACTCCGCCACAGGCTGTGCGTTATGAACAGGTGCTCGATCGTGCTGAAAGATGCAATCGCCAACCCCGAATTGCTCTTCAACAGTGGGAAGCAAGAAGGTGCTTAAACCATCAATGCCGGCCTGTGCTGTGACTGTGCCACTCAAAACAAGGGGTGCAAGCCTCCTCCATGAAACACATGACCAAACCATAACACCACTGCCTCCGAATTTTACTGTTGGGACTACACCTGCTGGCAGTTGACGTTCACAGGTCATTCGCCATACCCACACCTGCCATCGGATCGCCACATTGTGTACCGTGATCCGTCACTCCACGCAACGTTTTTCTACTGTTCAGTCGTCCAATGTTCACGCTCCTTACACTAAGCGAGGCGTCGTTTGGCATTTACTGGTGTGATGTGTGGCTTATGAGCAGCCGCTCGGCCATGAAATCCAACTTTTCTCACCTCCCATCTGACCGTCATAGTACGTGCAGTGGATCCTGAAGCAATTTGGAATTCCTGTATGATGGTCTGGATAGATGTCTGCCTATTGCACCTTACGACCCTCTTCAACTGTCGGCGGTCTCTATCGGTCAACAGACGAGGTCGGCCTGTACACTTTTGTGCTGTACATGTCCATTCCCGTTTCCACTTCAATAACTCATTGGAAACAGTGGACCCAGGGCAGACACGTATGACACAAGTGACACCCAATCACCTGACCACCTTCGAAATCCGTGAGTTCCGCGGCGTTCTGCTCTTTCATGATGTCTAATGACTACCGCCGGCCGGTGTGGCCGTGCGGTTAAAGGCGCTTCAGTCTGGAACCGCGTGACCGCTACGGTCGCAGGTTCGAATCCTGCCTCGGGCGTGGATGTGTGTGACGTCGTTAGGTTAGTTAGGTTTAAGTAGTTCTAAGTTCTAGGGGACTGATGACCACAGATATTAAGTCCCATAGTGCTCAGAGCCATTTGAACCATTCTAATGACTACCGAGGTCGCTGATATGTAGTACCTGGCAGTAGGTGGCAGAAGAATGCACCTAATATGAAAAACGTATGTTTTTGAGCGTGTCCGGATGGTTTTGATCACATAGTAGATCTCCACTGGTGGGCTCTGGCAATGAGATCTCATCTGTTTGAAAATTCCAGCTGTTAAAACATTCCTGAGGGCTTGTGTTCCATTCCGCGATTCATACGAAAATAAGCTATCCCGTCACTTTTTAATATCCCACAGTCCTGTTTTTTCTTCGCTCTGTGGTAAAGAGTCGACATTTTAACTTTGTCTGCTATACTGACAATCAAAACAGGGTAAGGAGTGTGTTAGAACTCTCCATTACGTTTATTATATACTGTACTATATTGAGTATCGAAAACAATATAACCAACTTAAGGCTATTATTTGCATTGTGTAATATTGGAAATAAATAAGCACTCAGATATCGATAGTAAAAATCTGAGGATGAAACATGTGAGCGCGATTCTAAGCATTGTTGTGAGATGGGGCCTTTCTGCGAGAGTAATTTCAGTAGTGTTGGTCGAGAGCTCGGAGACAGAAGACGTGTCACGCTGCCCTCACGTCAGCCATGGCAGATCTTACCACACTCGAGGCCTAATTTCGTTTATATTGTAGGCGCCCCAGTGGTCCCGGTCGCCTGATGTGGTCAGCATTGGCGGTGAGCGAGTCTGCCGCGATGTCTGTTAATCCTGGGTTGATGATTGACAGCGGCAGCAGAGAGGACCAGAGCTGGTACTGTCCCCTGACGTCTGCTGCTGGATGGGCCGCCCTTACTGCAACATCTCCTTAATAAAGATTAACATGTCGATCACGGAGCTGAGCGCTACGCAGCGTCCCAGTACACAATTAACTGCAAGTCAAACTGCGAGTGCCTTGTTGCTATCAAAGCTGGCGTGAAATGCAGTACAGCTGACGCTATACCTCTGTCTTACACTCTACGGAAGTCTCCGTCTAACACAAACCCGCGTGCTAAGCAATTCTCTCTCGCCTTTTGTGTGTAACCAGGCCACTGCCCCTGCGTGACGACACATTCCGATACAAGCGCAATCCTCTTACCTCTTGGCTAATCTACTGCCTCTGGCTCTCGGTATAGGCAACGAAACTTTGACAATATTCCACGTTTCCAACTCTTTACTATCGCGCGACACTACAATAGGGCCAGGAGAGAAATGTCTTAGCTACATTTGAAGATGGAATTCAAGGTAAAGCGCAATGGCAGGGTTAGAGTCATGATTGTTAGTCCGAGACTGCAATAATCCCATGTTTTGCTTGTCAGTGAAAGAAGCCTCCTTATCCTCCAAATAATAATAACTATCCTCCACATCAAATTCGTAAATATGTTGTGGTTATTAAATGTTAATGTAACTTTGCAATTGAAATAATTTTAATCTGGCACTCAACCATTATTGATACTTATAAGGTCATTGTCAGGCATTTCCCCATTATTAATTATTGGTCATAGATGGTTCTGAAGTTTTTAAATAGACTGAATCTATGAAATCCCTTTTCCAAGTTATTTAGTAGTTAACAGGTCCCTAGCAAACTCCTTTTTATTAAATTCATTCTTAGTAACAATAAGCTTTAGCCGCTGCCGCTGCATGCTGCTGCGAATTGGTGTAAGCCACATGAAGAAAGGCAGTTATCTAAAGAGGTGAGTGCAGAACTTTGGGACAAAACAGAGACACTTACACACTACACCATGTCATGTACTGTAATCCAGCCAGATTCTGTATAACTTTTAAATTCTTATTCTAGTCAGATAGCTTATCCAACTGTTAATTTTTAGTTTTTCATGTAGCGATCTGTTGAGGGTTTAAATGATAGTGAAACTGACAATCATACGACACGCATACAGTGCCACGCAGGTCAGATTACGATTACTGATAGGTTGCTTATCGAGTCCATTTTCACAGACAAACGTAGGCTTTACTTGTCGTAGGTATGTTACAACAGACTATTCCAGATTTCATCGTATTCGCGACTAGTTTCGGTATTGATACCAGCTGTGCCACATACCACACTCTAGCCAAAATATGTTAATTAACAGTCTTTTCTTTTTGGAATAATGAAAGTTCTCTATCGGCATTTTCCTCCAGTTTTGCGCTAAAAACTCTCAGCATCTCTCCATCGCTGGGTCGCTCGCCGTTGTTCTGCTAGCCTGCCCTTGGCTGCTGGTAACTCTGACAAGTGAGCTGTTCGCTTCTCACCGGCCTGCTCCTGCCGGACGCTCCCGGCGCTGTTTCCAGCTTGTCAGAAACAGCGAGGCTGCCCGCGAGCGGAGCTGGCCGTGAGGGGTAATTATCACATCACGGACACCCCTGCCGCCACGCCCCGCTGAAGAACCCCCGCCAACTCCTGTCGGCCGCTTGCAGGAATCGACAGGAGTTTTCTCGGATGCGTGTTCCTGTTAAGATGGTCACTTCTCTAACGAGGTAGCATAGCCATCTTGCGCACATTCTCAGTCAGGGTACACAAGAATCTTCCGCCGGGCTCATATCTTCAGTGGAATTCCACAAAGATGTCTGTGGCAGAAACAACCTGTACACTGGTTATATGAAATGAGAAAGCAGCAGTGATATGCTTATGTTCAGAAAATTATATACAGAACAAAGAATATAACTTTTATGGACTTGAAACGGTATAAGACAGATGTCGAGGAGGACAGCATCGGAAAACAAACTAAAAACAATTCGCTCAAGTCTGTCGACTGGTGGAAACAGAGACTGGTGTGTCGAGAGAGAAAGGGAACAATCGGGAAGTTGTTGTTTAGAAGGAAGTAAATTCGAATTAAAATAAAGTTTAGAACATTAAAATATTGTTTTTATATTTGCGGGAAATAAATACTAACAAAAGTACTTGAAAGATAATAATTATTAGCGAAATTGAGCAACGTTTCCTTAAGTGTGATAACTACTACCAAACAAAAATAGAGTGTCGATTAATATACCAGTGAAAATTTCTTGTTCTATAGTAAATCTTTCAGACAGTTGTTAATAATCTATTGATTTGGAATTTTATCACTAGCTGCTTATTAGAGCTACCTCTATCCCACCGTTTTTGAATTTCATGAGCAGTAGTTTATTGTAACTAACAAACCTAACTAATTTTTTAATCTCTCTCCCAAAAGGAAACAGCAATTCAGTAAGGCAGACAAATATCAGAACTTTGGGGATTTTCCGGCACTTAGTGGCGTGTGTTTCGTACTGGTTGTATTTTGATGCACGTTAACGAGTATTTTCTGGTATTTAAACCACGATTTAGACTCGATTTTTATTTTATTTTCATTATCAGTTGACAACATGAGTAATTCAATAAAATTCTTCTGGGTTTATGGAAGCACTGTCAATAAATATAAAACTACAGACGTTTCAGTCCTGTTGCAAGCGACCTTCTTCAGAGTGTAAACAAAAACAACCTGAAGAAGGTCGCTTGCAACAGGGACCGAAACGTCGGTGGTTTTATATATATTGACAAGGCGGTCACAAACCCAGGAAAATTTTATTGAATGTGACAATGGCCGCGGAAGCCTACGTTTATATTTAACAGGAGTAATTGATATCTTTGAACGGCGCGTCGTAAAAATCAAGTGATTTCTGTTATAGCCACCAACTGAACGCCAAGTACTCTATTAAAGACTGACAGAAAATGTTACTTTTCCTCGCTGCTTATGGAATTCGACATTCGAATGATACAGTGAAGTGTTTACGACATTGAGACACCGATATGGACAAAGGGGGGAGGGAGGGGGGAGGGGGGGGGAAGGGGTGTTTAAATACCCGTACAGCCGTCTTAGATGACTGTAGCTTCCCTAAACGACATTACATAAATGTCGAAGTGATTGCTCGATCAAGTCCACTTTTTACCTCTTCAGGGTGATTTTTTTACACTCTGAAGAAGGTCGCTTGCAGCAGGACCGAAATGTCTGTAGTTTTATATATATTGACCTTTTTTTACCCATTATTTCTCTCACAGCTCGCTAATGGCACCTGTACGTTCACACAGACAGTAGTGAAGACTAAAAGTGATTGCTATCAGTGAACAAACCAAGTGCTTTCAAAAATGACTTGTAATTTAATTTTAAGGAATGGTTTTCTCTATTTCAAAGTTCTGAGGATAGTGGTAATTATATAGTATCACAGCTGGTACAATAATCTAATCACTTACTGTAACGGTCTTCATTGCTTGTTTTCACTGTGCATTATATTAAAGGTATCAGCTGCTCCTTCTGGCTGAATGCAGAAAGATGTTCGAAGAATGTTCTCCACAGACGCTAATCTTAAATTTCTTCGCTGCACATCTACCTCAGTTATTGCTACTTCAAGGCTTCCGGGAAATATAGGGCGAGGTTCCATCAAGTCAAAAAGTCCTCCATTTCCAAACTAGCGCTAACATTTTGTTACAATTGCTAGCAAATTTATAACGAAGCATGACAAGGGTCGCTTATAATTTCAGCTATGACGGCAGTAGGATAAGTATCTAGATACTGAACACGGGACGCAGGAATCCTTTGTGTATTCGACAACATTATGGTATAACTGAAGACGAAGAAGCTTCTGAAACTGTACTTTCGGAAGTCACAGAAACCTAGGCTCTAAAGAAACAGGAAATGAAGAAACGCGAATCTCTAACGGAGGTAATCAGTGACTACATTATCACTCCTGTATCAAAGGCAGCTTGAGCTTGACAGTTTCTGGATTTAATTACTACGCAACTGTTAACTGCTTATTTAGCCTAACCATATAAGGATTTTGTGGGTCTTTCTTACATCTGGCCATGAACAACCCATACCAAAGATACTGTAATACATTCCTAATAATAATAATAATAATAATAATAATAATAATAAGTAATGAAAAATTGGAAAACCACACTTAATATCCAAACAAATTCAAATAATATCACATCACAGCCAATACAGATTAAGCGTGGAATATACCAAGGAGACTCATTAAGTCCTTTCTGGTTCTGCCTTGCTCTGAACCCACTATCCAACATGCTAAATAATACAAATTATGGATACAATATTACTGGAACATACCCACACAAAATCACACATTTGCTATACATGGATGATCTAAAACTACTGGCAGCAACAAATCAACAACTCAACCAATTACTAAAGATAACAGAAGTATTCAGCAATGATATAAGTATGGCTTTTGGAACAGACAAATGTAAGAAAAATAGCATAGTCAAGGGAAAACACACTAAACAAGAAGATTACATATTGGATAACCACAGCGACTGCATAGAAGCGATGGAAAAAACGGATGCCTATAAATATCTAGGATACAGACAAAAAATAGGAATAGATAATACAAATATTAAAGAAGAACTAAAAGAAAAATATAGAGAAAGACTAACAAAAATACTGAAAACAGAATTGACAGCAAGAAACAAGACAAAAGCTATAAATACTTATGCCATACCAATATTGACCTACTCATTTGGAGTAGTGAAATGGAGTAACACAGACCTAGAAGCACTCAATACACTTACACGATCACAATGCCACAAATATAGAATACATCACATACATTCAGCAACAGAAAGATTCACATTAAGCAGAAAGGAAGGAGGAAGGGGATTTATCGATATAAAAAACCTACATTATGGACAGGTAGACAATTTAAGAAA
This sequence comes from Schistocerca nitens, assembly GCF_023898315.1. Lineage (NCBI taxonomy): Eukaryota > Metazoa > Arthropoda > Insecta > Orthoptera > Acrididae > Schistocerca > Schistocerca nitens. The sequence goes on along the minus strand of NC_064618.1, from coordinate 275,535,471 downwards.
ATTCTTTATAGAACGAGCAGAAACTAGCAAAATACACAAAGCAATCACTCATATAAATACATCGGCTACACCACTGCAATTTCATAACCACTTCTACAACCCTTTAGATCACATAACATCAACAGATACGAAGAAAGTAAATTGGAAAAAGAAAACACTTCATGGCAAGCACCCGTATCATCTAACACAGCCACACATCGATCAAGACGCATCCAACACATGGCTAAGAAAAGGCAATATATACAGTGAGACAGAAGGATTCATGATTGCAATACAGGATCAAACAATAAACACCAGGTATTACAGCAAGCATATTATTAAAGATCCCAATACCACAACAGATAAATGCAGACTTTGTAAACAACAAATAGAAACAGTAGATCACATCACAAGCGGATGTACAATACTAGCAAATACAGAATACCCCAGAAGACATGACAATGTCGCAAAAATAATACATCAACAGCTTGCCTTACAACATAAACTTTTAAAACAACAAGTTCCTACATACAAGTATGCACCACAAAATGTACTGGAGAATGATGAATACAAATTATACTGGAACAGAACCATTATAACAGATAAAACAACGCCACATAACAAACCTGACATCATACTCACCAATAAAAAGAAGAAATTAACACAACTAATCGAAATATCCATACCCAATACAACAAATATACAAAAGAAAACAGGAGAAAAAATTGAAAAATACATCCAACTGGCTGAGGAAGTCAAAGACATGTGGCATCAGGATAAAGTTGACATCATACCAATTATACTATCAACTACAGGAGTCATACCACACAATATCCACCAGTACATCAATGCAATACAGCTACATCCAAACATATATATACAACTACAGAAATCCGTAATTATTGATACATGTTCAATTACCCGAAAGTTCCTAAATGCAATATAACACATACCGTACAGTTAATAGGAAGTGACGCTTGATCAAGGTCCGCGTCACTTTCCATTCTCAACCAGACTTAACGTCTGAGAAAGTAAGGAAATAATAATAATAATAACTGACTCTAATAAGAATAATAATAGTAATAACAATAATAATAATCCTGAAGAGCATTTAGAATCATGTGGATCATCGAAAAAAAGAGCGTTTATAATGATATAGATTAGCTTCGAACATCTGAAGTCACTTTAGGTGAATCAGAAGCGGAAGGGATATAGGAAGAGCAGAAGATCGAAATGATGATGATAGTGGCTGTTAAGAACGAACAGAATAAAAATAGAGAGCTCTGCCTACTAAGGGGAGGGAAAAGGTGTGAGACAGGGGGACCGCCGAGAGTGAGCTGCACAGAATGTAGGGGAAGTGGCTATTGTGTTAGAAGGTGGTCCATGAGCTGTCTTTTGAAGTTGGGAAGGTATTTAATTTCTCTAATATGTTGAGGAAGATTGTTCCAAAGTCGTATTCCTGATACAGAAAATGATTTACAGAACATGGCACTGTTGTGTGATGATACAAAGAGAATTGAACTTCATTGAGAACGAATGTTTCCGCTGTGCTGTCGAGATAGTATTTTAAGAACTGATGACAATTAAGAAGGAGTGCAATGATTGAGAAAACTGTAGAAGAAACATAAAGTACGATAGTCGACGCTAATCAGCACGTATGCTGGTGTAATATGATGGAAAAAGAGTGCGGCACAAATGTAAGTAAACAAACTTTCATTGCCACTTCCAGCCAGCGTAAGCTTTCGTACTACTTGCAGAGCGGTATCACCATATTTAAGTATGGGTAACAGTATTGTCTCTAAGGGCCTACTGTTAAGCTCGAAAGGTGACAGTTTTTCATGTTTCTATGACGAGTGCAGTGACGCTGACATCGTCTTACAGACTGCAGTTCTATGTTGAGTGCAAAAATGTTCTCAAGTTCATTTCAGAAGAAGAAATTATTATATCTATGCCTTTTCGGATTAATGGTGGAAGAGATTCTCTGAACTAAGGGGCAATAAACATTTTGCGAGCGACTTGCGTTCTAGATCGATGTAGATTCAAACCTATGATTTGCGCTCAGTCGGATGGGGCATGTAAATCGGCAATTACATGTAGGATGGCTGTGTACAGGTTTTTAGCACTTACACGTTTGAGGCGCAGACATATGAAAACCGAAAACTGCCACAACAGGGCCACGGATTGGGTTCATTCAAAAGTAATCGCCTAACCTATTAAGATATTATCCCATTGGGAGACGAGATGACCATGTAGAGCGAGGTCGGTTGCTAACGGATCCGCAAACGCACCCACCCTTTCCTTTCCTCGTCCAACAGAAACCGACGTCCATACACGTCTTTCTTCAGGTTGCCAAGGATGTGATGGTTACGCGGTGAAAGGTCCCGGGTGTACGGAGGATGCTGTGGTGCTTCCCAACCAAATCGCTGAAGCGAGATCTTCTCCCGATTGACAGTGTGGGGACGGACGTGCTACAAGATGATTCCGTCCGACAGCATTCCGATAGCCCGAGGGTTAAACGGCAAAGCAAACGGTGGAAACATCCCACATCTCCCTCGCCAAAGATATACAAAGCTGCTCAAGCACGTTCCGGTAAGGTCTTCGATTGTAGGGGCCCTCTGCTCTTCGAGATCTTCGGGTGTGGGACCACAATCAACACGCAGCGCTATGAAGACACTTAGCAGAATCTGTGATGCACCATAAATTCAAAACGATAAGAAACGCTGTCGAGACGGAATCATCCAGCTGCTAGGGATCCCTCAGTGGCCGTCCTCTCTCTCTACGAAACAGGAAATAATCGTCTCCTCTCCATAGGGGATAAATGTCTTAGCGCATATGGTGTTTACTTTTGAATGGCATCATTCCATGGGCCCGTAGTGCTGGTGTTCGGTTTTCATTTTACTGCTCTGAATGTCGTCTGCATATTGGTATCTGCAGAGGTAGAGAATAGTTGACCTCATCATTTCCATATAATAGGAAGAGTAATGGCCCCAACAATGAGTCCCCTGGGGCCTCTAATACTACATCCTTCCTAGGCGACCTTTTGGTCCAATCGTTACTCATTTTTGGCAAGATGTAAGGTATGAAAGGAACCATTGTACAGCACTTGTAATATTTTGATTTACCTCAGCCTTTTGGATTCCTTTCATTTCTTAATGATTTAAATGAGAGACAAAAATGAGGCGTAAACAATGTAATGTATGAAAATAGGAAGTTTTGAACAAGAACAGCAGATTCCATAACTAAAAGAACACGAACAGAGGTCAGTAACTTCAAAGAAAGCGTCCAATAGCTCATATAGACCTCAGGGAGTAAGATTTAATATGGTAACTCACTGAACCGGATGTGATAAATACATTACAGGGGACTGGTTCTAGCCCTTATATCTGGTTCATCTGCAAAGGCTGGGGAAAGCGGTAATAGTAACATGAATACTACCGCCGTTTTAATTTATATGTATTCTGTCGATATATTTATAGGTGCCGGACTAATAAAAAAACCGGTCGATGGTACCGCACCTAACTGCTAGAGTAATTGTCGAACCCATGGATAAATGCAAATAAACACCAGTCTTCGTTAGCGGTGGCGTTGCTGTACCGCAAAGCGATACAAAGTGCCTTCCCTCTCATTCTGAATAGTATTTTAGTACCGCGTAGCCGTTCGGACCTCCCTATGTATACGAGAACAAATGGCTGCCGTTATAGAATGTGGAAACGAGCATCGTGCGTTGCAGGCGAAATTCAGCGTAATTTCATGCTGATGTATTCCGAATCCGTAGTCACTTCGAGAGTACTTTGGGACAAAGGCGATATAAGAGATTTTATGACCCATAAAATTCGAAGTTAGTACATCCGTGTGTGTGAGTGTGTGCCTGTGCGCATGCTGTTAAGGGGAATTAATATCACATGTTAGACCTGGAATTACAATCCCCAACATGTCGTAGCCAAGCAGGTTTGATTAGTACGTTCTACGCGTTTCGAGTTTATGTGTTAGTGTTCACGTAGTAGTGGCCGAACATCAGAATAGCCCCAGTAACACTCACAAGTAGTAGCCGTAAAACACTATTCGTGCACTTTAAGATCTCCTGAGTATGGCGATTAATCAGCCCAACAGATCAATATGTGATCAAATATTCAAATTCAGATGACACAAGAAGCTTCGGCTAGCTTATTTCAATATTAGACAAAGTACCATGCAACTGCATTTCTTCCAGTGTTACAACGAAATGTAGACTAATTAATTTGCTTAACTGAATCACTTATGTACTCATAAACTAATAAATCGGAAACGTCGTTTCATTCTAATGTACTGACGTTTTCTATTTGCTGATATGTATAACAGATGAGCACAGGTATTGGGAAAACGAATTTGTGAGTGTTCTCCATTCGTTTCGGTGTGAATTACTGTACAATAAAAATGATGTTACAATTTATTTAAAACAGTTATTTCGTGGCCTATATCTAAATGCATTCATATTCAAGTGATTTGTAACCTTTTTAAAATGTCTCGCTTCTACCGTAAGTATTCTTCAGAAAAACCGAGTATTATTGCAAATTTTCTGTGAATAAATACATCAGTTTCATACAGCATAAGACGTAAGAAATTCGAAGGGTTGTCAGAAGGCTGATAAGAAAGCGAAACAAATCCCTCTACGTCAGGAAACCTGTAACATCACCCAACTTTTATTTCATGCTAGCGAACCCGTTAATGCTTCGCAGTTTTTTTTTAAATAAGTGTGGGAATTAGATGTACGTCCTAATATCCTTCTCCACCCCTTCCTTTGTCGATCTCCTCCCTCTCCACTATCTCTGTCCGTCTTCTCCCCGTCCCCTATACATCTGTTTTGCCATACTCAGTCCATCCATCTCTTCCTCCCTCTCTCTCTGTCGATACCGTCCTTCCTCTTTTCTATATTCTTTTCCTCCCCCTTCTCCGTCCATTTCCTCTTCCGCCCTCTCTCCGACCTTAATTGTTGTTATTGCAAAAGGAACCATGCCTGGAAATAGAAGTCAAAATGAACGGGAAAGTCGGTTGGAATCATAAGTACTCGGGGTGAAAGAGAAACCTTCCCAGCTGCTGGATCTGTGGGGATGACAGCTTTGATGACAGTATTGCACATGATTTTAATCTACGAACGGGTAGGATTATAAAGTTATCCATCAACTCAACTTTCCTGTTATCAGTTAAATATGGCTGTGAAAAGTAGAACAAAACCGCACCTTTCACAGCATGGTTTACAGCGCGCGTGTTTGTGTGTGTGTGTGTGTGTGTGTGTGTGTATTTGTTAGAATGAATGACGAAGGAATTCGTGGTGAATCGCAAGTGCTACTCACAACTCATTCTCAGAAAAGTGAGTGTACGCGCCTGTTACAAAACATGCTTCCCCTGCAATACTCATCTCCAATGTGGCACTTGCTTGACCTACACACTGCAACTCCACCTACAATCAAGTAAGTTCAGATGTGTACACTATACTTACTATTCGTAAATCACTTAGTTGCTGCACTCCTTACTTCGGAATTATTACGAATTGGACGACTTCAGGCTGTTAATGCTTTGTATTTAACCCCGGTAATAATAATAATAATAATAATAATAATAATAATACTGTGTAGAGCCCTATAATGGCCCCTGTGTAGTTACTGCTGTTTGTGCTGTGAATTAATTAATTTATCTGTTTCTTAGCGGGTAACGAAGCAATTTCTATATTACTGCAGGTGGTATCTAGAACTTGGAGAAGACATATTCCTGAGATTTTTAGCATTTGTTACGCGTATGTCTCAATTTTACCATCAGTGTTATACGGGACAAAGCACTACATACGTAGTGGGTGGGCTTTGTGAGGGAGTTGTAACCTCCACTGCATTAATGCTACTAATTGTGAAAATTAATTATTGATAACGCATATAAATCAGTGTTAGAGTCTTACAAAATTGTGATAATAGTAATGATCTTTTGAAAATAATTTAGTTTTGTGACATGAAACAGAAGCGAATCGTTTATTTTTTAACCCTCAGAAAATTACATCTTACCCCTCATGTAGTGATGACCCCCAGGTTGGGAACCACTGGCTTACTGTATAATATGTCTATATCTCCTGTGGTTTGGGCATTGAGTTGTCTGTCAGTCAGTCAGTCGAGAAGGGATTCATCCAAGCGAATCCTTCCTTGAATTTTTATGAACTGAAAAAACAATCTCATTAAGATCATGGACTAATTGAAATGAAGAAAATCGGAATTCTTTATTTTGACAATAACTTGTTGATTTTTCAATGCGTTTATCACAACGCTTGGTGGTGCGTTATATTCATTGTCTTTCCGCCCAGAGACAAAAAGAATAGTGCCGATGGTTTACCGACTCTCGAGAAAGCTAAGTATGATTGGTCATGGGAAATACACCGAAATTCAAGGTTATTCCACACACTTCCAACGACTGGTCTTGTGATTTGTTTATCATCAAAGAAAATATAAGACTAGCCTGAAAATGGACACGCTTAAACTGAATCGACAAGTCGGCTAGGATCAGTGGTGTTATTGGAATCAGAACATCCTCGCCTTTGAACTTTTCTTGGATTATCATTGCCTCAATCACGTTCTTCATCAGCTTCTTAACAGTGAGTGTTGTTCCACTGCATAGGTTCGGTTGGTTCAGATTGCCTAACATGATTATCAACGCGAGCCGATTTTGAGCTGCAACTCATACAGTGGAATTCCTGCCACATCTAATGAATTCAGAAATTCAGTTCGATAAGTGACGACTTCATCTAGACCGATAATGTAATTTATAGAATTAAAGGAATGCGACTGGCCAGTGATTTGTATTTGCTCATGATGAAATCGTCTAAGTCCTTATTTTTCGCTGCCAAAATGGCTCTTTCGCTCAACCAAACGTGATTTTCGTAATTTTCAGCAATATTCGGGAACAGTTTCTTGGTAAATTTTATTTTGATGTTCTGAATGGCAAAAATAGGGCTGGAAACGAAATAAAGCTAGTTGGTTTCTTGGAAAACATTCCACCGATTCGTCGATTTGTAATGCGACTCGAACATTCGTTGTTAGCTTAAGAGTATTGACATGTCTCAGCAAAGTCGATGACTTCAAGCACGCGTTTATTTCATCAATAGCTGTTGATCTTGGAATGACCGGCAGTGTTTGGCGAAACTCACCGGACAGCAGAATCATAGCACCACCGAATAGGTTCTCATTATTGTTCAAATTTCTTAATGGTGCGCCATAGTACCCTCGTCCAATTGATTGTTTCGTATTTCTGTTGAACTTCCGCCATTACTGCATTTTTGTCGATTTGCACGTCGGCTCATCTATCATTTGCAAATCCATTGGCAGAGTAAGCGCAGAATGAGCTGTTCGTCCTCCTTCTAACAATGTTCCAGCGATCCTAGATGATTACGGCCTGTTCTACCTGCTTTGTGCGCGAATTAAAGCAACAATCAATGAAATTAAGAACGTTTTGCCAGTTCCGCCAGGTGCATCGAGGAATTAAGCCCTCCGTATCCGTTGTTTAGTGCTGTCACCCACATGTCTGCTGCTGTTACGAAAGTGGGACCTGTACTCGTACTGACTGACTCAAAGCATCTCGATCATATTGCCGTTATCGTTCAAAAATTTCTCGATTGAATTCATCAAGAATGGGGCAATTCGGCATTGTAATTCCTAATTCGTGCAACATTTTAGTGGACATTAACAAGCACAAATCTTCTATGGAAATCAACGCCTCGTTGTTGATCTACCCCGTCAAATCCAAGTTCGGTATTCGCCGTTGTTGTACAGACTCGACGTACAATGTCTTCAGCCATATTGTCTTCGTATCTGTTCTTAAAATTAAGTGGGATCGATGGAAAATGGTGATGGCAAAATGTGATCGAAAATGATGCGAAGTACACGAAATATAATACCATCAGCGAGTGTGTTATCCCAATTAATGTCATCCTCGAGCAGATGTGAATGCTGACAGGCTTCTCGACATATTGCACACAACTCGCCATTGACAAAGCGTAAAAATTGAAATTAAGTTATTTCGGGAACATTAACCAATAATAAACGCTGGTAAAAACATTTGTCATTGTTCGGATAAAGTGTGTAACTGCGTCGCAATACATCGGTTGAATATAGGCTACAACCACATATCCAGGAACAGGTTTTCCGTGTATCCGACGTTGCTTTTTTTTTTATGCTGCGTTCCGTGTGAAATACCTCGGCATCTCCCAGTAAAGCAGTGTTCTTGCAAGTCGCTCACTTGCGCATATCGCAAAGAAGCTTGTCAGCGTTGTCGCTGGTAGTCGTTCGGTCTCTTCGCTGCGTTTGCTGCCGTGAAATAAACTCTTTGTCCATCATCCAGCTGCACATCTGAATGGACCACAGCGGGATAACGTTAGTGTATGGCGAATGAAAAGAATCCCCAAACTGCCTCATTGCTGCTGACGTATCTTCCCTTCGATATTGCGAAATTTCATCATTGGCATCAGGAACTGCAGTACGAAATACAGCCACGTCGCTTGCTTGCGTGACGTACTTGTAAACGTATTTGATGGACCCAACATAATTTCAGACCCAATATTTCAATGATCTTTGACTGATTCGGAATGCAGTGGCACATACGGAACAATCCAGCTGTTGTCGACAACAATGTCCTTATTTTTGGCTTTCAACGTTATCGTTACGCCCTTATTCTATGCAGAGCGACGACAACACAGGGGGTAACCATCATTGCCTGTGACTGTGTGAGCCAAGAAAGCACAGGAGAATAATGGGCGTTAGGCAGTCCTCCACGGAGTATATTCAACATCGCAGTTCTCCGAAATCATCATACTTGGTAATGAAGTAAATGAGCACCTTGAGCTTCTTCTTGAATACTTGTGCTGTACTGTTATGGCGATTGTCGGATGACTGACCAGCTAGTACAAGCTGCGTGATTTCCATGCATTTTGGTTTTCAAGTGAAAGTGATGAATAAGTCTTGTCGAACATATTAGCGCACATATCGCATCTTATGCGTATTCGTACATGTGCCTAGGGCTTTCAACATACGTCGCTGGCAAAATGCCAAGTCGGCCGACATTGGTTGCATTTTCATTTACATTCATGGCATCTCGCAGATGAATATATTTTTCCTTACGTAATTTTTGTTGATTTCAAAGTATATGTATCTTCAAAGTTTCGTTTCTATTTTGATTTACATATCATTCTATCTGTTAGAAAAAAGAAGAAGTTACTAATCTGTGGTGATTTCAATGTAAACTTTCTAAGCAATTCTGACAGGAAAACCGAACTAGAAGTGTTATTAAGGACATATAACTTACAATCAGTAATCAATTTCCCTACACGTATATCTGAAAACAGTAGACTCTAATAGATAATGTATTTGTGCAACGAGAGGATGTAAAACTAACATATGCTTTCTCTGTGAAAATTGATTATCAGACCATGATGCACAACTGATTAACTGACAAAACTTCAGAAACCATTAAGTAAAAGTGTAAGGCTGGTCAACGTGGTATCTATAGACCGCTTCAGAGAAAGTTTAAGAAATGTTAACTGGGGAGATGTACATAATGACCCAAATGCCAATGATAAATGCAACATATTTCTTGATAAATTTGATCCCTTTTTGAACACTATTGCCCCCTAAAATTTTCTAAATGTAACACCAAACAGCTTTCAAAGAAACCTTGAATCATTACAGGTATTAAGGTGTCTTCAGAAAGGAGAATAAAATGGTATGAGGCAGCAAGAATTAGTAAGATCCAGAAGTATTTTTCCACTATAAAATTTGTTGTAACATACTGAGGAAAGTTGTCAGAAAATTAGAAAATATGTATATTAGAGATGAAATTAACAACTTCGGTAATATAATCAAATCATTATGGAATGTTTTTAGAAGAGAGACAGGAAAAGTAAACACTGGGGTAGGAGAGGATGAGCCTATCTTAACCAACAGTACAGAAGTAGCTAATGTAAGAACCATGTCTTAAGTGTAGGTGAAAAAATTGGTGAGTATAGTTCAAAAGAAAAAAATCAAGCAGTATACGGAAGAATCAGTTTTCAGAAATGTTAGTCAGATTAATTTTCATCCCACAACCTCTCGTGAAATAAGGAAAATCATTAAATATTTGAAAAATAAATATTCTGTTGGGGTAGATGACATCTCTAACAATATATTAAAACAATGTGGAGCAATTACAGCTGATATTCTGAGCCACATCTGTAATGCATTACTAACTCAAGGTATTTTCCCAGACAGGTTAAAGTATTCCATTGTGAAGCCTCTCAACAAAAAAAATTGGGATACCACAGATGTTAAAAATTACCAGCGAGTGTCCTTGCTCACAACATTTTCAAAAATTGACGAGAAGTAATGTCCTCAAGAGTGTTTAGCCATCTCAGCAGTAATGAGATACTTAGTAAATCAGTTTGGATTTCAAAAATGCTGTTCCACGGAGGCAGCAATATACAGTTTCACAGCCTACACAATAGAGCCTTTAAATAGAAAAATGTCACCAACAGGAATTTTCTGTGACTTATCCAATGCAGGGTCTAATAAAGTCGGTAATTTTTAATATAGAAGGCTGTGGATTGCTGTGTTACAAAGTGTTACAAAGTATTTGTATGGTCATGTCCAGAAGAGATGGACACCAGGCTGAGGAAGTTGAAACAAAGTTTGAGAGACAAAAAAAATTTCTGATGGCAGAGCCATAAGAGGCAGACTGACAGACAAAATTACTTGATGAACTGTAGCAGTATTAAGGGATGGCCATTAGAAATATTACTGAGGATTTGTTGAAAACGAAGCCGGCAGTATGGGCTACCTTCTTCCACAGACTGTCAATTGGTGAAACACCACCACCTTTGCCCTCCTGGACCTGATTCATGGTGCAATTACTGCAACGCCCAGTACTCAAACAGTTCATATAGCCATAAACATTCCATCCTAGCAGCAGTCATGGATATCATAAAAACCTATTTACAGAGACCTGGTAAATCCTGAATTACTGAAGAAGTGTCTGCATGGTCAGAATCCCAATGAGTCGTTCAGTAGTCTTACATGGACTCGCTTACCAAAAAATGTTTTTGTTGGAATGAAGACTCCAAAGTGGGGGGGGGGGAGGGTCAGTGATGCTGTTATTGCTTTTAATTATGGCAACATTGGTAGGGTGAAAGTGCTATAGCATATGGGAATTAATCCTGAAGCACACTGCGTTAGAGAACTTCATCAGATGGACAAGGTCTGCAGTGCTAAAGCAGAGTATGCAGCACGGTAGGCCACTAAGCAGTCCTGTAAGAAGAAAAAACTTGAATAAAGATCAAGAGGATGATATACAATTTGGTACAAGGTGCTTCTGTGTGACTACAAATAAAAAATTAAGCACATATTATGTGAGTTAGAGTCTTTTGAAACCTTAGAAGCCGTTCCTGAAAATTTACATTTTCTGTTGCATTTTTCCCTAAATCCCAGACACCACTCCGAGTAGAGTATTCGCTGCGCGGGATTAGCTGAGCGGTCTGAGGCGCTGCACTCATGGAGTGTGGAGCTGCTCCCAGGGGAGGTTCGAGTCCTCCCTCGGGCATGAGTGTGTGTGTTTGTCCTTAGGATACATTAGGTTAAGTAGCATGTAAGCTTAGGGACTGATGACCGTAGCAGTTAAGTCCCATAAGATTTCACACACATTTGAGTAGAGTATTCAAATTTTCAGGGAGTAATAACATACATATCCTGAGTCTAATGAACTAGAAGAAGAACATAATCTTATGTATAATTAAAATTATTTAGGATAACGTACAAAAAATGCGCAAAATTTTCACTGTGTAATTAAAAAATTGTATTTCCGAAAGCAGTGGCTGAAATGCAATTATTGTACTTCAGTAGACTTGGGAATACAGTTTAATGTCCCGTAAAACTTTCATGTCAGTGGTTACATTGGTTCCTGAAATACAGGGAAGCCAAGTCACTAAATTTAACATTGTCGGGACAGGGCATTCCAACTACGCTTAAGGAAACAGGGTATTTATAAATCATGAAAAAATGGAAATTTTTTATGACTTTATTAAATTCTATAGTCTTTCTTGAAGCCAAATTTTTAAGTTACGGTCGTGTACACCGCCACGCCCATTTATTTCTGTTACAGAAATCAGTATTATTTCGGAAAGAACTGTGAGCTTTCTGTTTCCAGCGATTATACGTATGATACATTGTTTATGTTGGTAACAGTGCCGGTTTCAAGTGTCTGTAAATGATTATCTTCGCTAGTATTTACTTTTGTTTCACTGAAGCAGTTTGTTCACGTGTTACTGAATATTTGGTTCCGAAGTGCTACATATATTTGTGGAAGTGCATATCCTTTAGTGTGCAATAAATACGAACTACGCCACGCATCGAGAAATTCAATAAAAGGAAATTCCGTGATAACCAGTTCACAAAGCAAGCCACACTGTTGAAAGTAACCTATGTATCAGTTCTTCAGGGAAGAAACTCCCATATGGTATACCTCCTGGTGACTAAAATTTTTGTGTTAACAATGACGCTGTTAGCAGTGGATTTGTTGTTGTTCATGTGGGCATCTTATCTTCTTTGATAAAGAAAGTGTCAAAATGTAAAGAATGTGATGGTGTAGGCTGTCTGATAATAACTGTACAACAAAATAGCAGGAAGGGTTTAGTGTCAAAATTAGTCGTTCTGTGTAGATCCTGCAATAAATCTACCTCTAAAATGACTTAGAACGATGTGCATAATTCATATGATGTGAATTTGAAGTTATTGTATGCAATGCATGCAATAGAAAAAGGAAAAAAGTCTGCTCATACGTTTAGTGGTTTGACAGACCTTCCTTTCCCTCCCTGTAGGTTCAGCAAGTATGTTAAAATACTTTTATGTGCCTTGACGGGTGTGTCTAAAGCATCTATGAAAGGTGCAATAGAAGAAACTGTAAATAATAGTGGGACCAGGGACACTGCTGTTGCACTTGATGGGGTATGGCAACGTCCAGGACATCGTTTCTTGAATGGTGTTGTAAGTGCTACTTCTCTGGAGGATGGAAAAGTTGATGTTGAGTGGTTATCTAAGTACTACCAGACCTGCCATGGTAGCACTCAAGGACATATTGAACCTTGTGTTCTAAGAATTATGACGATTACAGTGGCAGTATAGAGTGTGATGGAGCTCTAAAATATCTCAGATGTTGGTTCCCATTTGTAACGTTAGATATATGAAGTACATAGGTGATGGGAACTCTAAAGCTTTCAATAAAATTAATGAGTTCATTGTTTATGGTGATACCTTGGTAACAAAACTGGTGTGTTGTGGACTTGTGCAAAATAGGATGTATGCTATATTGAGGAAGCTACGAAGAGAAATGAAAGGAAAGTTGTTATCTGATTGAAAATCTCTGTCTGGCCGAGGCAGAAACTGAAATATACCTTCTTCAGAGTTATTATGGACTGGCCATTAGATGAACTACACCTCTGAATCATATTACACCAATGAGAAATGCTGTATGGACCACCTGCTTTCATAAGTTGTCCACAGACGACCACCCTGTTTGCCGGCCGAAGTGGCCGTGCGGTTAAAGGCGCTGCAGTCTGGAACCGCAAGACCGCTCCGGTCGCAGGTTCGAATCCTGCCTCGGGCATGGATGTTTGTGATGTCCTTAGGTTAGTTAGGTTTAACTAGTTCTAAGTTCTAGGGGACTAATGACCTCAGCAGTTGAGTCCCATAGTGCTCAGAGCCATTTGAACCATTTTTGAACCACCCTGTTTGCGGACTTTGCCCTAAAGAGCACATTCTTGGTACAGTTACCAAAAAGCGGAAGAAAGTGGTCAAATATACCATCATAAGCATTCTCTTCCTGAGTCTGTTATGAATGAAATAAACCCAATTTTTAGAGACCTGAGTGACCCTGTTTTGCTTAGTAAATGTTTTCATGGGGGCACTCAGAATACAACTGAAAGTTTCAACCAATGCATATGGGAAAGATTACCCAAGAATGTTTTTGCAGTACTAAATACATTAAAAGTTGGTGTACTAGATGCAGTGATATGTTTCAATGATGGAGTGATAGGAAGGTTGGAAGTCCTGATAAATTCAGGTATAAAATGTGGCTCTACTATGGAAGATCAATTGCTTGTGTGTGACAGACAACAGGTGCATGAAGCTGAAAGATTCACTCTTCAAATTACCAAACAAGCAAAAAGTTGTAAAAGGAATGCCAAGAGGAAACTTGAAGAAATGCTGCAGGATGAAGACTACGCTTCAGGAATGTTCTAAGGCACAGTTTAATTGGACTCATACCTTCATTCACAATTTCCTGCAAGTTGCATTTTTCAGAATTCAGGTAAAAATAATTCCTAAAGTTTATAAAGCTCTGCTCTTTTTTTCTGTAACTTCCAATAGTCCATACTTATGTAGTAGACGTGAATTCTATTGCAGACTCAACTAAATTGTAGAAAAAAATTACATCTTTATTAGGAACAAATGATAATAATTGAAATGTAAGATGTCAAAGTTTTGTATCCTTGTAATATACATAATAGGTGGAATTCAATAGATCTAGTACCTCAGCCATCATGTCATGCAAATCTGGTAAAAATTTGGTCTCCTTCAAATGTATAACATTGGATTAAAGGTACTTTAATTGGAGGAAGCATTTTGGAAAAAAAGTTGCATAAATGTCTTTGTAATTTTGTAAGTACCCCTAAGCAGGTTCAAAAATATTCAATATATATCTAATTTGTTTAGAACATGTGCTGCATTACCTGATATCAACAAAAAAATTGTAAAACATATACATTGTGAGCAGTCCCTGAAAGAAATAGGTGTTGATTTTTGTATAATATTGAGCTGGAAAAGTAAACTGTCCTTAAGTGATTTAAGGAAGTTTCACACTTCATCTAACAGGGCGGAATTACATTAGGTACTCCACAGGGTTCGATCATGGGTTCCCTTCTCTTTTTTATATATGTGAATGACCTCCATTACAATCTGAAACTAAACTGACACTGTTTGCTGATGATACAAGCATCATTATTAATCCAGGAAAAGAAAGTCCAATAGAAAATGATACAAATAATGTCTTTGGAAAAGTTATTGATTGGTTTTCTGCGAATGGACTTGCTCTGAACTTGGGAAAAACACAGCACATCCAATTTTCTACTGCAAGGAGTGCAGTTCCTTCAATAAATATAACACATCCGCGGAAGTCAGTAGCCAGGGTAGAGCATACTAAATTTTTGGGCGTACATATAGATGAGAATCTTAAGAGGAAAATTCATATTTTGGATCTCCTAAAGCGACTAGGTTCAGCAATTTTTACAATCAGAATAATTGCTAATTCTGAGGATATAGGAATTAGCAATGTAAAATACTTTGCATACTTTCACTCTCTGATGTCATACAGAATAACATTTTGGGGTAACCCAACACTTAGGCAAAAAGTGTTACTGGTCAAGAAAGTGGTAAGAATAATGTGTGGGGCTCATAGTCGCACATCTTGCAGGCATCTCTTTACAATGTTAGAGATTCTTACAACAGCCTCACAACACATTTATTCAGTAATGAAACTGGTTCACAAAACTTTGACCAGTTTAAAAACAACAGTGACATTCATGACTATAAAACCAGAAGAAAGAAAGACTTACACTATCCTCTACTTAACCTATCTTTGGTACAGAAAGGGGTAAAATGTGCTTCTGTAGAACTTTTCGATAAATTACCAGATGACAACAATAACGGTTTTAAAAATAAATCGAAATCCTTGACACCTCCTTCAATACTATTGATGAATTCTTGAATAGGAATAAATAAATTTATAGGTATAATATATGCATTTTGTGCCGTTTCAGGGAATGGAGTAGGTAATAAAAATTAAAAAGAAAACATTCACTCACGTGTGCAATTCTTTTGCATCTGACACGTTCCACATCATAACGGCTACCGTGAGACTGATCAGTGGAATTGATTAAAAATAATTACAAACATCTATGAATCAAAATTACACATTGAATGTCAAATTTTGTTTCAATATCTTGCGGTATTTTTTATTTTAACAGGAAATTAACCGCAACGTAATTTATTGAAATATTTTATTATTGTTCAGTTTTTTTCGTTGTATTTTTAGTTTTATTCCGTTGAGGTAGGGAATATTAAAAAAATACTAACGAATGAGGGATTAAAAAAATGTTTCATTTAATGAAAAGTTAATCGATATTTCCTCTATCTTGACGAGTAGATTCCGACGGATGATACCTGTTATAAAAACAATCAAAACATTTGTACTTTCGCCACCATGAACATTGTACGAATGCACATTCATTTTCGTCGCAATCGCATCTCTATTTTCTCAAGTTCGCAGGAAACGCCACTGCATTGACGTTATGGAATACTTCTTTTTGCGATGGATCTAGCTTCGCGGCACGCCAGACATATCTGTAACAATATTAACGATGAACTTGTAGTATATCTGAAAATCCAAGCAAGCTATCCGAAAATTGAAAATAATGCTTCATTCACGTACCTTATCATATTTTCATATATCAAAGCCTGCAGTTGATCATGTACCAGCGAATGGATTTTTACCATGTCCTCCCTAGATGTGAATTCTACGTTGTGTTGCAAAAGCTACGGAGCGTTTTGGAAGTGGCGAATGTAATTCTTTACTTGGCGATAAAAATATACATCGCATGGTTGACAAAACGGTATACATCGTGGTGGTATCATTGATAGAGTACCAAGTTGGTAGGCCATCTTCATCGTTGAATTTCATTTGATGCAAGTCCGTGGACGTTTGTCCACCCCACTAGTCATCGATGTAGAGGAATTCATTATTTTCCACGTATGGTTGAATTACTGCATCCGAAAACTTTTCGTACGTTTGTTTATGCAGTTTTCCGGACTTTGTCGATGTGATGTGAATATTCTGGTATTTCTCCATATATCCGTCGACGTCTTTTCGGACTCGGGGGCCGAACGTTCCAGTCACTTCTTGCAGGCAAACAAATACTTTAGGCAGCAGTTTTCCAGGCAATGTGATTGCATATTGCGCAGTATATGAGTGCGTCAATTTAGTTATTTGTCCCACAGCAATTTCGGTGACTATTTCACCCTTGTGGGACAAAGTACGCCTGCTGCCTATTTTGTATTCACATCCTGTTTGATCTGTATTTAGGAATAATCAGGATTGAATCTCGTGATTATATTGCTTGTTTGCTGCTGATATTTCGTAGCGATTGCCAGAAGCTCGTCCAAAGTTCTCTTGTGTTTCTCGTTGACATATTTTGTTACATGCCGTTGAGATATCCGATGCATCGATTTGAAGCGACGAATCCAAGATTCCGACGCTCTGAAGTCAAAATTTCCATCCAGAAACTGAAAAGCAGCAGCCATTGCCCACTGTTGGAGCATCCGTGTTGTTACGAGGCCTACTCTCTGGTCTCTCGTCTCGATAAACCGGTCGTAAACAAACGAATTGATTAATTCCAGTTTATCACTTCGCGTCCCTCCTACTGTGATTTGGAATCTCCACTTTGACAACTGGGTTTTGTAACGTTTCCAATGACCACGTTGGATGAAGTTGTGCCATCTCCACGGCCTTGACTTTCACTGGATATGGGATTCCGGTCCGCTCGTCTCTATCATCTTCTTCATTAGAATCCGAAGAAATAGGTGTTATTTCTATTTTTTCGTTTTTTCCGTGAGTCACTTTCGTCGTGGCTTTCTTCGGAAGGACTCGCAACCTCTTCATTGTCGGAAAATAACACTTCTTGGTCCAAGAATGTCATAATCCCGTACATGTATAGAAATCGTTTGAACATTTCTCTGCCGATTAATGAAGATCGTTCGTTGATGTTGGAGCTCACTCCTCCCTGGATAAAGTTGTTTTTGATAAGTAACTGCCGTGAACAATGCATTGCGTCTGGTAAGTCATGCCGTTCTTCATTGTTAGGTGGAGCCCACTAAAGACCTTCTTGGTCTTCCACCAGATGTTCAATATTGTCCAAATTGCACTCACTGACAACTCCTGAACAACTTGGACTTTGCTCGATTTTAAAGGATAAACGTCAGCACACTGCAAAGCCAAGCTTTCAACTGACGAGAAACGTTTATGCGGCAGTTATAACCGTCGCTACTCACGTACACAGACAGTAGAGTCCCATTATTCGTGGAACGGCAGGTACAAATATGGGAACGCCAACGGTCACAGACCATAAACAGGAGTAGGCACAACGTGGCGTCAACGATCTGACAGGTATAAAATTTTCTAGAACCCTGTCCCAACATTTGTATGACGAGTTTATGACTATTTTCGAAGAATTATTTTAACAACTTCTCTCAATTTTCAGGTAAATAGGCAAATTTATGTATGCCAACGTTTTAATTACGATAAATTTCCTGCTAAAATAAAAAAAACAGGGTCGCCTGGACGGGAGTCTCGCTTACTTGCCACTTGGCTACTCGTTCACTTGCCGCAATAGTGAGACTCTTATGTACATAAAGAGCTGCCCAAACTTTAACAGGCAATATTTCAAAAACGAAGCCGCATTGGGACCTACAATTTTAGGGTGTGATAGGTGCCTACCCACACTACAAGCAGGCGAAGTGGGAGCTCATAACGCGATGCACCTCCCAGAAGGTCCCCTCGTTAGATGAACAGGTTGGCACAGGAGAGGAATAGGAGGCGGGCCGCATCATACCAACCAGAACACTGATTGCTCAAAAAGAATGTAGTGCATCATACGAACAAAGGGTTTCACAAGTACGCTGAGATTATCACAATCACGCCGTCGAGCCACCAAATTCTCGCCAGCAACCACAATGGCAACTTAAGTCAGCGTCGGTGCATTGAAGCGTCTTTCATCTTCGTTTGCTGGTCTTTTGCCTGCTCTGATCACTGTTTATGATCATCCGAAGGCAAAATTTCTAGTCCAATCTTGAACAACTTGACCAACTGATTGTGTTGATGTAAGGATTGTTGCAGTTGCGCAATTACCTCTCGCTTGACCGCAAAGAGGAAATAATTCTAAAGAAATTTGTGATCAGCATTCAACAATACTCCATCATGGTAGTAAGTTGTCCATAAATTTGTAAAAATTGTTCCGGTGTAACCACAAGCGCCGGCACGAAAATGAAGAACATAAGAGAAGAGAGGGCTGCGAGACGACGTCAACCAATAGCTCGCTGACATGGTCCGCGCGACAATAGGAGCGACCTCTACAAGAAGAGAATACGAGTATAAGTGCCGCTAGTCAAAGCCTTCTAGATACAAGGCGTACGCACAGCGGCCATATTGGCACGTGACGTCGCAAACTTTTGGCCATCTTAACTTCAGTCGGCAGTCCTGTTGGCGTGTATGTTGTGTTGATAGTGTGTGACACGTGAAAGTCATATGTACAGTATATACAGTATTCGCCTACAGTTCTTCGAAGTATGGGATACAAGTGCTGCGTTCCCTTTTGCGAGGGAAATTATAAACCCCAAAAAGGCAAGAAAGTGCACATGTTTCGATTTCCCAAATGTGTGAAGTCGAGAAATCACTGGATTGCCCTATTCCCAGACAGGAATTTGTGTCTATGCATCATTCAGGGGTAAATAAATGACAAAAAATTTTAGCGTGTCATTTGTTTCCATTGCACCACATATATCAATTGTTTTTAGAAGCAGTTATGTATCATGTACCAGAATCATTTGTTTCATAATTCTGGACCATGGCTGCGGGGTTAATACGAAGATGGCTGTGAAACGTCTCTCATATTTGCAACTATTGTCACACAGAATAGTTATATTAATTAGTGTGGCTCGAAAATGTTTAGTATTCCTCATCATTCCCACCAGATTATTGAGTTTCCAGTACTTTTATTTGGAAGAGCTACAGAATGATTTTGTTCAGTTTTACATATACAGCTATTTGGAAATAATTTCAATTTGAGCAAACTACCTTGGAAAATTGCTTTAATGAATTGTGCATTATGATTAAGTCAACAGCACTCTGTGACACGAATTTCAATCCAGGGTATAGGAGAAACAATCTTTTCATCTTTAAGGTTCTAAAGTTCTGTAGAACCAGGAAAATAAAATATTGTTTCGGGTTTTTTTGATTTATTAAACATTATGTCAGGAGGTGCTCCATTTCGTCGAATGATTTGAGTTTTGTGTGAGGTCAGCAGATTTTGGAGAGGAAAATTTACGAAAATAACCAGGGAAACAAAATTTTAAATTCCGTATGAGCTCCAGTTGCTTTATTTCAATCCCCAAAACGTCTGCTTGTTGATGCATATTGCTAATTTTTTTTACTGCAAAGAAGCGTAGCTCCTGAGGTAAAAGACAGAATTTAAAATTAAAGTTTGTATTCAAGCCTAGAAACGCGTATTTAAGGCAAATCGTCAAAATAATGTTACATCTTGAAATAACATAGGGCACTTTTGTTCAGTTACTTTACGCAATGATATAAATTTCCATACTTTCATTACAAGGACATGTAGAAGAAGAAAGCACGAGAATCCCTATGCGGTCTCAGCTCTAAAACTCGTAAAGTTCGTAGAGCTGCACTGTGCTTAATAGGAGCGTTCCGATACAGACCCGGTCATCAGTATGTGACGTCACAAGTTTGCGCGCAGGCCTGTAGTCTAGGTGGTGTTGCGCTGGTGCCAGCCTCGGCCGCACAGTATTCGCGCAGTACTAGACGGGCTTTGACTGTTTGCATGTCGTCCACCGCTTAAGACACCGTTGTAAATTCAAAGTTAAGTATTGTCAATCTTCTTTATTGTAATAAAAACTATTAATGTTATTTGCTTGTATTCTTTTATAGAATTCCGAGAACGCAGCATCTTTTAGGCACCCTTTAAGGGACGAGTGGGCAGGACCCCACAAAAACAAAGAAAAATTGTTGATTTCTGAGGCTCGTTGAAACTTTGTGAATCGTTGATGTCTGTTTGTTTCGTATGTTTACGTATATGAAGTGTGATACAGTCGAAAAAGAGTTTACGTAAAACTTGGGTTGGAACCTTGTTCTTCGATAACTTTTGCCGTTAATCATGTCATTTGGAAGGAACTGTTGTATATTCTACAAGAAATAAATCGATCGAGGTTCTTGGCCAGAAAGCAAAGATGCCAGTGGCTCTGGTGGCGTGTCAATTGTGGTAATTTGACCTGTCTGCTCGCTCAACTTAATCCTGCAGGCTCGAGTCGAAACTTCAGAACTTTTCAATGTTGAGATACTGTTCATTATTACGCAGTCGACCAAGCGGCCGTCTGTTTTGTCGATGGTCTAAATTATTTTAGTGTATAAGCTCCAACTGAGAGAGTCGAATTCGACTGCATCCGTTGTTCCGGAGTCATAATGAGTCGTGCTTGAGAAATTCTTGTTCGTCGTGAGTCTCATTGATTTAACGATCATGTATTTGGCTTGCGTTGGGCTTGTGACGATTGTGGTGGGCGTACTGTAAGACCTTCGGTACACACACCATCAGATTATTTGACTTGTCGCTCTAACGAAGTAGGCGAGTGGTCTTATCGTGGCGTGTTTATCTTCTGCCGTTAGGTCAGACGATTGAAATGCCACTTGCACGCTTAGAGTAGCTCATTGACGGTGACCATCTTTAAACAGAACTTGATTAATTTTCACACACATTTATTAAAATAATAATAATCATAAACCTTACTTAACTTGGTTCTGGATGCTATTTACAATTGACAATCTGGTGTTCCTTTGGTCTTGGTACGTTAATCTTATTCTCACATATCTCTGATACTTGACAAAGTGTCTATACATTTCTCTTCATGGCTATGTACAGGAATATGATAATCTTATTAGGCGCAGACAGAAACTTGACTATAGACTGGTACAGACAAATGCAGACTAATGCAGACTGACTAATAGGAGGTCTGTACACTCGTTATAATACCTCGCGCGTTCAGGTATCACTGCATGAGTGTGATCCGCGAGGAGAAAAGGTTCTACGTTAGCAGCAATCTCATTGGCTGTATTACATATTAATACGCAGATCGGCGGAAGCAGAATTTGGTCCGTCTCTGAGACAGCGCCATCTCGTAGTGCGGAGACGGACGAGCGCTGCGCCAGCGCTGTTGTGCTTAGTGGGGCGCGCTCTAGTGGGAAAGTTGTGTATGCGCTGACTACGCGGAACCATGTGCACAACAACGATCGATACTTCAGTACCTCACTGGAGGTATTTTTTCCAAAAAAATAAACCTCGAAAAATAAAAGTGAGATTACCACGAACTGGCATCAATTCAAAGTTTGCAACACACCAAAGATATGATCACCACCTGTAACATAATGAAAAATCACTTTTAGTTGTGTTAATTTTCCAAAAATACCACTCTTCAATGCTGGATTTGTTCTTATTATGAAAATACTCGAAAGCAGAACTGACGAAATGAACGCCACTGTTTTTTTTTTTTTTGAAAAAAAAAATGTAATAGCTGAACTTTCAGACCAACTGTCACATTTGTTTCTTTGAGATTTCCATAGAAAAATAACATCCAAATTTCCAACTTTTCCTGTGGATTTTCCAAAAACTTTCTTTCATAATACTTTTCCCTGACAGTTACGAACACATAAAAAAAAAGTAGCCGAATCGGCCGAACCTTTCTCAAGTGATGACTTTTCATACACGGGGAAACTGGTTTTTACTTACTTAGATGTGATATCAAATAAAAATTAAAACAGATATACTTTCAGTCAGATTGGTACCAGTGAAAGTATAGCTCAGTCACGCATTAAGTTAATGACTATTAAATTTCAACAATAATCCTTACTATAAACTACTGTAGCACGTATCTTGTGGTGGCCATTTTCGCAGCAGCTGTACATAAATTACAGCAGTTCAAGAGAAAAATGCCTTCTACATGTTGCACATTAAGCTTTTTTCATGTATCGTGTGTAGCCAGACGCGTTCCACCTTGGTTACAAGGCATCTTCAGTTGGTGTTCTGAAATATTACACGACTTTTTCGTTTGCACATACATGTTAGCATTTGCACTTATAAATTGAAATCAGTTCCGTACTTACAGATGACCGTCCAAATGATTATTTTCAAGCGAAACAGCTTTCTCTCAGATGGTCTACTGGTTGAAAGTTTGCACTTTTCCTTCTGTTTTTTTCAACATATATCAATTTAACAGCTATTTTCTATGTTAATTCATTTCTGTAAGTGTTACCAAATTTCCCAGGTTTTTCATTCAGCTGCTTTTTCTATGACCTCTGACTATATGTGTGCTGATGAAAGTTCTCTCTCTCTCTCTTTGTATCTCTCCATGTCTCTCTCTCTCTCTCTCTCTCTCTCTCTGTGTGTGTGTGTGTGTGTGTGTGTGTGTGTGTGTGTGTACGCGCGCGCGCTGATGAAAGTTCTCTCTCTCTCTGTGTGTGTGTGTGCGTGTGCGTGTGCGTGTGTGTGTGTGTGTATGTGTGTGTGTGTGTGCGTGCGTGTTTGTGTGTGTATGTGTATCTCAAATTTTTTATTTTTATTTATGTATCTTTTAGATATATTTATGTTCTGCGAAAGAAACGAGATTTGTAATCATCTGTTGAGATCACTGTCTATTATATGATAAGTCGTTCTGAACAGTGCTTAGTTAGTCATGTTCACTTGGTCACTTAGTAGCGTCTCCCTTTCAGCCTCTGTATTGCATATGTTGTAATTCTCTTGTTAAGTTTAGGAGGTGTCTTCCATTATCTATTCTAAGTTTCATCTCTTGTAGTAGGTTTGTGATTGTTTTCTCTTAAATAAAAATATTTCCATGTTATGGTATGTTCTTTGAACTGGGTGTCGAACTATTGGATTTTTCCTTCATATCCTCCATTCCATGTGCCGCATTGTAGCGGGAGTCATTTGTCTCTTTTGTTATTTTTGGCATGAACTTTTGAACTGATCCGTCTGTTTTGAATGATATGTTTACGTCTTGTACTTCGAATATGTTTGCCTTTTTATGTGTGAATTTCTGATTGTATGTCAATGTGTATCATTTTGAATCTTCTTTGTTGTTTTTGTGCATTCTTCATGTGACTGTTGTTCTGTTGCTGTGTGCGCTTGTTTATGTGGTGTGTCCATGTGTTGTTTTTGGCTGAGTATGTGTCATGTTTATTGACTGTATTTGTTGTTCAATTCCTTTTTTTTTCTGACTGGATTACTATTGTACCCATTGTTTGTTGCTATTTGTGTGATCACGTCTAGTTCTTTCAGATAGTTTCTGCGCTGAATGGTACCGTTTTGAATCTATGAAGCATGTATTTGATTGCTGATTGCTTCTGTGTGTGTGAGTGATTTCATGTGTGATGCATGATAGTGGTTGTTGTTGTTGGTTTATGGTACATTTCAAAGCTATTCTGTTGTTTTATTTTTTGGTGGTTATATCTAGGATGTTTATTTTGTTGTGTTGTTCATCCATTGTGAATTTCATCTTTCTGTGTATTGTACTTATATCTGCATGCAGCTGATCAAATTTTGCTGGCGGTTCATCAGTTGAACAGCGGATATCATCCATGAAAGTGATCCAAAAAGAATGTCGTAATTCTCTATGATATTTTTAAAAATCAGGTTTTCTACACAGTTTATAAAAGTGTTGGCTAGTGCACCTAACATCACCCTGGAAGAAATAGAAAAAAACCGTAAGAAAAGCTCATGAGACAATAAACACAACACACAAACTAGAACCATACAAAACCTAAGCACACACACCAATTTTACCCAAGACTAGTGAATCTCACAGCCACAGAACTAAACAATGAAGAAAAAGAGGTATCAGAAAAAGGACTGAATATAATGTGAACGCAAAAATAGATGAATAAGACAAATGAAACATCATAATACCGTCAGCAGATAGTCTAAAACGGTAAGACAAATGGGGAAGCAGCGAACTGAACACTGGGCAAACAAGAGAACTGATAAAAAAAGAAATACATAAAATTACAATAGACAGTAATCGCAATAGACGATCACAAATCTGATTTCTCTCCCACGACTAAAAATGCGTGTAAAAATAAATAAATGAATGAAATTAAAAATAAAATATAAAAAATAAAGACGCACGGACACACACACAGAAGTTGCATTAGTCCACATGTAATCCCACAAAAAACAATTGCAAGCAAAACCTAAGTAAGGTGGCAACACTCAAAGAAACGAATGACACTATACACATAAAAAAATGGTAGTTAAATTAATATATGTTGACAATAGTGACCAAAAGGAAAACTGCAAACTTTCAACCAGTTTGCCACGTGAGAAAAAATTGTTTGGCTTAAAAATAATGAGATAGACGCTGATCTGTAAGGACTTTCCCACTATATTATAAATACCTCAAGCAACTGCCTTACATCTGTAATCTATCTGTTCAAACGATAATCTGCAGTTGCAAAAAACAAAATCGTGTATTATTTCAGGATAACCAGCGACGATGCCTTGTAACCAAGGTGAAACGCGTCTTGGTACAAAAGTTAAATTAAAAAACTTGATGTACTGCATGCAAAAGGCTCATTCTTTTGAAGTACCGTAATTTATTTAACTTTTATGTGTAATGTGGAGCATTCATAACACCTCCTGAGTACTCAAAGAAATAGGTAATTAATGGACAACCACACTTAATTGAATGTAGTCTTCTAAAACTACCTTCAGAATAACATACGTCCCTAAACTCAAAACGACTGCAGACAGCTTTAAGTTTCCCACCGAAGCACCTGTTGCTTATTGTTAAATCAATTCTGATCTCGCCTAACAAAAGAAAACAAACTAAAAGCACACTTATCCAATAATTACGTCCCATGAATCTGTTAATAAAATAGTAAACCACTGTATCCCTAGATCACATGTTCTAATACTGAAAGCTCCAATTTGTCATGGCACTTTCTAAGCCGAGTGAACTTTGTTATGTGTCAAGCAGCTCTGCCTTGGACATTTTACGAACATAAATATTTGAGACCACTGCTTTTATTTTAATATTGTCTTTTTGCAATCTAACTAATAGACAACAAGAGTGAATTTATCAAAATGACCGGTTTCGACCTAGGCCTAGGCCATCTTCAGACAGCATCATCAGCTGCAGTTTCAGCGACTGATGTCAACTGACTGTTCCACGCATTGTCGACTTCAGCTGATGGTGCTGTCTGAAGATGGACTACGCCAAGGCCGAAACCGCTCATTTTAATAATTTTAATAATTTTAATAATTTTAATAAAACAACCATTGCGATCAACACTGTTTTTCGCTGATTTTATATAGATTACAAGATCACTGTTTCCCCAAAAAGTCACCAAAAATATTACATATCCTCGAATTCGACATTATAAATCCGCATTGTTGTGATTAGGCAGTTAGAAGAATCACTGACTACCACCAGTACCTATTTGCTGGCCACATGTGCATTCCTACTCGGCCACTGTGTGTTGATCAACATATCTTTATCACTCTTTAGTACGTGAAATTAATGTAAGTTTAGCGTTTGTATCTCAGAACTGAATTTCATGGCAATAGAGCGTAAACGGATTATGTCGTTGTCTTTTTTTAATGATTTAGTTACCCTAATATATTCTGGATGCCATCTTAGTACGACTTAAACTGTATAATTTACTGAATTATACATATACAACCCCATGAAACATCATCGCTCAATTTATTTTGTTCGTTGTGCACTCTGGCACGTAACCACCCATGGACGTAGACATAAAATTCACGTCTGAACCGCAAGTCTCTAGTTTTATGCGCAAATGCGTCGCGCCAAATAGCGATGTAAAGGAAAGTCGGAAAGGCGTGTTTCTCGATACAAAAGTATCATGGAGTAAATACCGTTTAGTTCTAGTCTTCTGTATCAGTTTAGAGTAACAAATTACCCTCGGGATACAGTTCCGAGCCATGTCACGAACTTCCTCCATTTGAAAAACAGAGAAATTCCTCATTTATTCTGAACCTTTTTGGGAGTGAACGCCTATGTATTCACTTCTGCCATATCTGTGAGTACACTGCCTATGTATTCACTTCTGTCATATCTGTGAATATTTGCAGTTAACAGCTTCGTTGAGTGAACCTGTACTTTTAGCTGAAAAAGCTATTGGTGTCGTGCACAGCTGGAGAATATTTCTCTTTGGTTCTGCGTACAGAGAAACACTTCTAGCGTTGTTGATTTACATCCAACACGTACGAAGGATTTTCAAACTAACAGAAATGAAAGGAAGAATGCAAGTATAGAATTCAGATACTGATAGCAGAATTACTCTTGAACTTAACAATGTTATTGGCACAAATCTACTTGTTACGTTACAGCTATCCGGTTCCACAAGTTACAGAAGTAGCATGTTCATGTAATACTGATAACGGTGAAGGATACAAGGGACAATTTTCGTGTTTAAAATCAAATGGTAACACATTACTAGTGGGACAAATTATTACATGCCTCCGTATCTCTAATGTTATACACTCAAAAAGAGTTAAAAATCTCTGGATCAAGTTATCATTTGTGGCTCAAGAACTAAATTTTGTTGACATTTTCATGAATTGTGTGAACACACTTCAGAAGTGACTGGTCGCTAAAGAAGCAGAAGCCAGAGCTTAAAGGTTTTCATGCTTTTTTTATTTTCTTTACATATCGGAAAGTAACGACATTACTGTTCAGAACGATGTCCACATCTATAATCTGCAGCCAAACGTATGGTGTGTGTTACCATGTCAGCACGGTACTCTAGACTCAAAACTGCATAACGCCAGCAGTCTTTAGGGTGACATTCACCGTAATATAGAACAAGGTTCATTTTAAAAGAGACATATTCACATTACTGTACTTCTTATGAACTATACGATTTAATTGAAAGAAGTGTATTGCTTTTTTAAAACAGCTGCAGTCCCATATGTACCCTGTGATTTAGAAAAATGTAAAAAGATTAACCGGGCATCAATAATACTAATCCATATCATTCAGAACGTGTTTAACAAAGCATAAATTATTCTGCACGTTTTACGATTGACACCATTTAAATGAATGTACACTGGTATCTTAGTTAAATGCACCAGTCTATATGACCTCGTGTTTTAGGTAAATGAATGCTATTAGTCCAACAACGCAATAACAGCCAATATCAGTTATAGTTGAAGCACTTCCTATACCACTGATACTATTTATTTATAACATGACTTTTTTTTTGAATCATCAGTCCTTTGAGCGGTTTGATACGACCCGTCACGAAATCCTCTCATGTGCCAAACTCACTTTTCATCTCAGATTCGCACTTTCACCTACGTCTTCAATTGTTTGCTGGCACGCGCGTAGTGATAGGGCGGTTTGAGGCGCCTTGTCAAGGACTGCGCGGCCCCTCCCTTGGGTATGGGTGCGTATGTTGTTCTTCGCATAAGTTAGTATAAGTAGTGATAAGACTAGGGACCGATGACCTCAGCAGTTTGGTCCCTTAGAAATACACACACATTTGAACATTTTGTTTGCTGGATGTATTCCAATCTCTCTCTTTCTCCAAAGATTTTTCACTCCATAGCCCCTCCTAGTATCATGGAACGTATTTCCTCACATCTTAAACACCGGTTCTGTCATTCTGTCCTTGTCAGTGTTTCCCATATATTCTTTTCCTCGCCCATTCTACACAGAACCTCCTCATTCCTTACCCTACCGGTCCATTTAATTTTCTACATTCGTTTGCAGCACAACATCTCAAATGCTTAGATTCTTTTGTGTTCTGGTTTTCCCATAGTCCATGTTTCAGTAGCATAAGGTGCTACGCTCCATACGCATACTCTCATAAATTTCTTACTCAAATTAAGATGTATGTTTGATACCAGTAGACCTCTGTTGGCTAGAAATGCCCTTTTTGCATGCGCTAATCTGCTTTTCATGTCCTCCTTGCTCCGTCCATTTTGGGATATTTGCTGACTTGACAGCAAAATTTCTTAATTTTATCTACTTCGTGATCATCAGTTTTGATATTAAGTCTCAGACTGTTATAATTTCTACTACTTACCATTACCTTCGTCTTCCTTCGATGTTTCCAAGCCATATTCTGTACTCATTAGACTGTTTATTCCATTCAGGAGGTCCTGTAATTCTTCTTCACTTTCAAGGAGGACAGCAATGTCATCAGTGAATCGTATTATTGATATCCTGTCACACTGAATTTTAATCCCAGTCTTGAACCTTTCCTTTATATCCGCGATTGCTTCTTTGGTAGATCGATTGAACACTATGGGCGAAAGACTAAATCCATATCTTAAGCATTTCTTTAATCCGAGCAATTCGTCGTCGGTCCTCCACTCGTATTGTTTCCTTTTCGTTCTTATACATATAATATTACGCGTCTTTCTCTACAGCTTAGCCCTCCTTTTCTCACAATATCTAACATTTTGCAAGATTTGACACTGTTGAACGCTTTTCCAGGTTGACAAATGCTATGAACGTCTCTTTATGTTTCTTCTTTCGTGTTTCCATTGTGAACAGCAACATCAGAACTTTCTCTGCGATATCTTTATCTTTCCTAATGTAACGTTCTCTAGAAACAATTTGTTTGTTAAGGAATATGCAATGCGTAACGTTTGTCTTACGAAAATTTAGTGTGTAATGTGTTGTTGAGCAAATGGTGAGCTTAATCAGTTTTATTGTAATCCAAGGAAAAATTAAAAAACTTAATCTGGAAAACCAGTATGTCATGTCTGAAATGAAATCAGTCCCTCTGAAATTTACTCAGTCTCGTGAGCACCGAGTTCTATGCCTAGAACTAAGATGTGATTACATTTTCACTCAATTTGGATTCATAGATCCTGAGAAATCAGTACCCAGAACAACCACTTCTGTCCGTAATAACGGCCTTATACGCCTGGGCATTGAGTCAGAGTTTGGATGGCGTGTACAGGTACAGCTGCCCATGCAGCTTCAACACTATACCACAGTTCATCAAGAGTGGCATATTGTGACGAGCCAGTTGCTTGGCCACCATTGACCAGACGTTTTCAGTTGGTGAGAGATCTGGAGAATGTTCTGGCCAGGGCAGTAGTCGAACATTTTCTGTATCCAGAAAGGCCCGTACAGGACCTACAACATGCGGTCGTGCATTATCCTGCTGAAATGTAGGGTTTCGCAGGGATCGAATGAAGGGTAGAGCCACGTATTTAGAACTTAGTTTTAATTATTTTTAGTTCCTGGTTTACTTAAATTTTTTAAAGTTCAATATTGTTAAAGTGTTATCTTCTCCCATCTTCTTTAAGGCCATTATCATTGTAATTCAGTGATTGTGTTATTCAACATTTTAAACAATTTCGTGTGTTTAAATGTAACATGGAAAATTAACTTCGAATTTTCCTACCTGTTTTTCTAGAGGGGGACCGGTTGATACTCAAAAAAATGTTTGGTGTCAAAAGCACAAATGATTTAGTTAAACCTGCCTACTCCTTCCATGTCATTTCCCTGATCCTGGTAATTTCCTATTTCACACAGTAGTGTGAGTAGTTCTTTTGTTGCCGCTTCTCCCGATGTTTTTAGAACTTTCGATGGAATGTTATCCCTCCCTTCTGCCTTATTTGATCTTAAATCGTCTAAAGATCTTTTAAATCTTGATGCTAATAGTAGATCACCTCTCTCTTCCCTGTCCACTCCTATTCCTTCTTCTATCATGTCATGAGACAACTTCTCCCCACTCATAGAGGCCTCGTTCCTCCTACCCGTTCTCTCCTCTCATCTAACAGTGGAATTCCTATTCAGCTCTTAATGTTATCGCCCTGACATTTAATATCGCAGAAAGTTGTTTTGACTTGCTCAGTAAGTCCTTCCGATAATCATATCTTTCGATTTCTTCACATTTTTCATTGACTCATTCCACCTCAGCTTTGCTGCACTGCCTGTTCATTTCATTCATAGATGAACTTTATTCCCTTTTCTTGAATTTCCCTGAATATTTTTCTACTCCCTTCTTTTGCCGATCACCTGAAGTCTTTATGTTAGTCAGTGCTTCTTCACAGTAATCTTCCTTGTTGCATGCAGTTTTGTCATATCATGACATGGTTGGAAACCGTGGCTGTTATTTGAAAACAAATGTTGATGGTGTTGAGACAGCAACCAGAAATAAATTTGTGGCTGGTTGCTGTCTCAACACCATCAACGTTTGTAATCTTCCTTGTATCCATGTTTTTTTATCCATCGTCTGTGATTGCCGTTTTTGGACTTGTTGATTCCTCTTCAACTGAACTGCCTAATGAACTATTAATTATCTCATTCTCTATAGCCTAGGAGAACTTCACATATCTCTTCATTCCTTAGTACTTCCGAATTCCGCTTCTTAGCAAATTCTTGTCTAGTCTCCCAAGCTTCAGTCTACTCTTCATCAACGCTAAAGTGTGATCCGGGTCTATATCTGCTGCTGGTATGCCTTGCAATCCAAAAACTGGTTTCGCAGTCACTGCCTGACCATGATGTAATCTGACTGAAATCCTCCCTCATCTCCAGGCCTTTTCCAAGTATACCTCCTTCTCTCGTGATTCTTGAAGTAAACATTCGCTATTAGTAGTTGAAATTTACCGTAGAACTCAATTAATCTTCCTCCTCTTACATTCCTAGTACCTAGGCCTTATTCTCCTGTAACCCTTACTTCCACTTCTTCTGCTTCAACTGCATTCCAATCCCTCATGACTATTATATTTTCATCTCCCTTTACGTACTGAATTAACAGTTCAGTATCATCGTATGTTTTCCTTTCTCTTCGTCTGTTGCTCGCAACGTCAGCATGTACACCTGAACTGTTCTTGTCGGTATTGGTTTGCTGTCGATTCTCATGAGAACAACATTATCTATGCACTATTCAAAGTAACTCAATCATTACCCTACCATCCTAATCATAACGAATCCTCCTCCCATCATGTCATTTTCTGCTGCTGTTGATACTACCATACAATCGCCTGGCCAGAAATCGTTGTTTCCTTTCCATTTCACTTCACTGACCAGAACTACATCTAAACTCTACCTTTCTGTCTCCCGTTTCAGATTTTTTAGCTTCCCTACCACGCCCGTCTTGTGACATTAAGCACCCATATTTGTATAACGTTATCCTTTTGCTGGTTATTCAGTCTTCTTTTCATGGTTACTTCGTCCTTGGCAGTTGCCCGCGGAGATCCGAATGGGAGAGCAGTCAAGCCTTATGTATTCTCTTGCCTTTAATCGCTGCTGATTCTTCCGTCTTTAGGGGCAGCTTCCCACCCCAAGAAAAAGAGTGACTAGAACCTCTGTCCACTCCTCGACCACCATTGACAAGGCCGTGGCAGAATGAAGGTGACTTCTTATGGCGAAAGCCTTCGGCCGCCACTGCTGGAGTTTTTATTCAAAATTTATGCAGTGGCGAGGTTCGAATTTGGGACCAATGATATTTTGATTACTGGTCAAAGACGCCATCCCTGTCTTTCTCGTCTTTGTTTTCTGTTTGGGTGGACATCATATGACATTCCTTCAAGTTCATTGTTGAATCCTTCATTCCGTTTTTATTACAGAATGCAGTCAGTTGTCTAAAGAAACATGCTGAGCTACCGTGCTGGCACCCCAAGACCACAGCTGGTTGTGAACATCACGTGTCGCAGAGAAAAAGCTAAGCTTTTATTCCTAAGGAAGAGAGACTTGGCTTTAACATCCAGACAACGATAACGTCATTACAGTCAGAGCACATATTCGGACTGGAGGAAGATAGATCTCGACACTGGCCGTGATCTAATAAAAAGAATCTTTCTTTTACGTAAAAATGTTCGTTGACTTCGCTCTCTGTCATGCGTTCTTCTCTCGCCAAGTCTCTACGTCCACGGCGGGAATCCACTAACTGCTAGGGATGTGTGGGGTAGAAGATAAATATTACGTGATGTATGATGTTACTGTTTCTTAGGGAAACATTTATCGTCGGACGCAGATCCGGCATTGCCACAGTTTTAATAGAGGACGCCAGCCTTAATTTGTGCCACGAGAAAAGGAAAGAACAGTCACAATTCTTGCACCAATGAAATAGGCCCTGCAGTGATCTGTATGATACCAAGGGACGAGTGCTGAATTGGAAACTGCACATTACTAACTTCGATACCACACGTATCCCCACTGCATCCGGTGGATCACATATTGTTGTGTTTAGTTCGTGATTATTTTGATGCCCCATTTTATGTCGTCAGCGATAGCATTTTTTATACGATCGCTCATTATGATGTTACTGTAACATAAATGTTGTTGCTGTAACAGTTAATTGCCTGCTTCAATAAAAACACGTACACTACTTTCGCTCTTGAGCCGTTCCTTAACAAAAATTGTTTTCTAATAGGTATAACACATTCCGTGATCTTAGAATACATTATGATAGTACCTGCACTGAAATTCAGTATTGTGACAGTAAAATCAGCATTGAATCAAGCGTTACAACATTCATGTGAAAGTATATTGTTTTTCTTTAGTGACCTATGAGCCAAAAATGGAATGTATAGTCAGTCCATACATAAGTAACAAATCATTTCAGTTAATATATGCCACATTGAAGTAAAAACCTAATGATGAATTTCAATGCACCGTAAATTTCTCTGACCTCACCCGACAACAACCAAAATGTCATACCTGCGGCATACCTAGTCATACAAAATAGTGTTGTGCAGCAGAATAATTTTACTGTACATGTTTAAAATTCTTTAATGTTCTATCAGGTGAGCTCAGAACAGAGAGAGTTAGCCCATGGCCAGTGTGCCTGTCGGAATGTAATCAAGACGTACTGGCACTGTAGTTAACGTTGAAGAGAGAAGCGATCCTTGCCACACAGCCTCAGAGCGAGTCAGTTACTAATGCGAATGTTGCCGTGCTACATACTGTTACAAGGTACTTTCTTAATTCAACGCTTGAACACCACTGCAAAATCGAACGTACGCAGAAATACCCGAACTCGGCGACCCAGAATAATTAGTTGAGTACCACAGCGAGACAAGGAGCGCTGATGGGTTTGATAAAAGAGGGCAAATAACCTCATACAGCCAGAGCCATCGCGCCATAGTTGTGGCCTTGGCCTTTTAAATGATAAGGCTTTTGGAGGTCGAAGACACATTCAGTCATGTTGCCATTCTGACTGTGTCAGGAGAACCAGAGGGTTTCAGTGATGATTTCCTGCCTGTCACCTCCTTGCTGACTTCCATACCGAGATGCAGCCAACCTCGTTGCTATCTGCTGGGTCATCGTGGATGAGAAGACTGGGATGTGCCCAGTCCTCCTCCACTATGGGTCATCATGGGCGAGCTGCAATCTGCCATCTCGATAACAACCAGGTATGGTGTGTTCGCACAGCCTCTTGGCTGTGTTCAGTCCATGGTGGATGACCAGGAATCATAACATTTCACAGTTTCGAGAAACAGGGGTTGGCTACAGCACGGTATGATATCGGACTTCCTGTGTAGAGTCTTGTACCGTAGGTAACAAGGGAGAGGATGTTATGAGTGGCCTGTATCCTCTTTCAGTGACAGACATGCACACGGTTCTTTATTTACATGAGTAGATAGCTCCTACTTAACTTTAATAGAGTCCATGTGCTCTGGCACAAGCTCGTCTGTAAAAGTCCTCTTGCAGACAATATCAGTCATCTTGCGACAATCTAACGCTATGTACTGTCATAGCCTGAGCCTGATTGGCAAATGAATGACAGACTCCAAACTAAAATGAGTCTGCGAGAGCGACTGAGCTAGTGACTGACTGACTCCAGTCAATGGCGGCGATCTAAATAGTTGCGGTCGAGAGGGCGTTGGCGAGGTGTTGCTTGCTAGTCTGTCTCTGGCCTATCTCGTGATAGGCGCACTTGATCGAGCGCCTGCTATCGATCTTCGCGCTACATCTTTACCGACCAGTGTGCTGTCGACAGCTTACGTCAGCACATACTGGACCACAGTCGGTTGTCACCAACTGAACACATGACAGGCTGTCTTCGAGAGCGCTGAGGTGGCAGTCATACTCTATCACAAGGCGTTGGGCGATCAAGGGTATAAAATAAATAAATAAAATAAAATAAAATAAATATTAATTATTAATTATGTATTATAGTGATTGGTTGTAATTAATATTTGCTTATCTGGAACGTGGACGTTTAATTATTTGGTATCAGACGCTTGACAATGGCTTTTTCGTAAATGCAATGTTATTCGTAGTTGACCGTGAAATAAGACTCAAATAATCGGACTTAGTATTTAAATCGTTTCCAAAGACTGCTGCGGTAGGTGCGGACTCAAAATCTAAATCTCAATATTAGAATAATTTGCCAGCCATGTCAATACGCCGTACAGAGGTGACTGTCTACTAAACATAAAAAGTTTACACAGTTAGTTAAATCAGATATATTCAACGAATAAGCCTATAGTTAAATGATTCAACTTACTTTCATAAATATAGAATCTTTACAGAGTCGAGTGCCAAGTGAGATTGCAACTCGCAGTGCTCTTATATAACATCAAATATGGCGGTGTGCCAGTTAATAAAATATACGTGCTTCCAGCCTCAGCTATTCTACAAGACCTCCTCCTTCTTAATAAAACATAAGAGTGTCATAATTGTATTTTGTTTTATCAGCGGCATAGCGCTGTGGTTCTGTGCCATAGGCTTTATTTATTTGTCAGAGATTAATCATTTAATTAAGATTTCGCGTTTCCGAGGAAACTCACGCACGGCATGCAAATGTGCCTTTATAAGGTCTCCTCGCCCTTATGTTGCCACAAGCACAACACGAGTCTGTAGCACTCCTGTGGGTCGCCATCATGACTCACTGACATCTGTACTTGTTTCGCATACCCGCGGTTACACCTGGCCGCCGACCAACGCTCTTACATGATAAATATACTGAAGAGCCAAAGAAGCAGGTACAGCTGCCTAATATCGCGTAGGGGCCCCGCGAGCATGCCGAAGAGCCGCAACACGACGTGACATGGACTCGACTAATGTGTGAAGCAGTGCTGGAGAGAACTGACACCATGAATCCTGCATGTCTGTCCATAAATCCGTAAGGTTACGAGGGGTTAGAGGTTTCTGAACAGCACGTTACAAGGCACCCCAATTACGCTCAATAATGTTCATGTCTGGAGAGTCTGGTGGCCAGCGGAAGTGTTTAAACTCAGAAGAGTGTTCTTGGATCCACCCTGTAACAATTCTTCACGTGTGGGGTGTCACATTGTCCTAGTGGAATGCACAATGGACATGAATGGATGCAGGTGATTAGACAGGACGCTTACGTACCTGGCACCTGGCAGAGTCGTATCAAGACATATCAGGCGTCCCATATCATTCCAACTGCACACGCCCAACACCATTACAGAGCTTGCACCAGCTTAAGCATTCCCCTGCTGACATGCAGGCTCCATGGATTCATGAGATTTTCTCCTTACCCGTACACGTCCATCTGCTCGACACAATTTGAAACGAGACTCGTCTGACCAGGCAACATGTTTCCAGTCATCAACAGTCCGATGTCGATGTTGACAGGCCCAGGCAAGGGGTAAAGTTTTGTGTAGTGCAGTTATCAGGGATACACAAGTGGGACTTCGGCTTCAAAAGCCCACATCAATGATTTTTCGTTGAATGGTTCACACGCTGACACTTGTTGATGGCCCAGCATTGAAATTGTGGCAATTTGCGGAAGGCTTGCACTTCTGTCACGTAGAACCATTCTCTTCAGTCGTAGTTGGTCTCGTTCTTGCAAGATATTTTCCGGCCGCAGCGATGTCAGAGATCTGATGTCTTACCGGATACCTGATACTCACGGTACTCTCGTGAAATGGTCGTACTGGAAATTCCCCACTTCATCGCTATCTCGGAGATGCTGTGTCCCATCGCTCGTGCACCGTCTATAACACCATGTTCAAATTGACTCAGATCTTGATAACCAGCCATTGTAGCAGCAGTAACCAATCTAACAACTGCACAAAAACTTAATGTCTTATATAGGCTTTGCCGATCGCAGCGCCGTGTTCTGCCCCTTTTCATATCCCTGTATTTGAATACCTTTGCCTATACTAATTTCTTTGGCGCTTCAGTGTAAATCGTGCTGCAGATATTACTGTCTTAATTGCTACTCTGAGAGTGAAATGGATCATTCACCCACACTCCATGCTCGGCTTCCAGAAGACGTCCCCAGTTCCCAGCTTGTGCACTTGCTGCCAAAACACTACATGCTAAAGTTAATATTTCTATTAATCGCGACTGAAGCTGCAACATAAATTATAGTAGTACTTACCGCAAAATAATATAATTAAAACTAGATTATAGATGGTGTCAGGTGACTAGAAACCATGCTTACAGGATAAGTGCTACGTACTTACAACGTTAACCACAACTTAGTATGCGTTATTTGTCATTATTGGAAGGATGGTGCAAGCGTGACTGTACAAAAACAGTGGCAGATTAATAGCCGCACGTGCTTCCCCGCTGACGAGACAGAGCGTTGGGGTTCCAGCCGTGGGACAGCTGCGCCGGCGGACAGCTGACGGGCGACACCGCCCAAACACTTGTTCCGCGCGGCCGTCGGCCCGTCAAGGGCGATGCGCCTTCGGACGGACAGCCAGACTGCTTCCCACGATATGACAGCCGCCGCGCCCCCCTCCTCCCTGCTCCCACGCAGTGGGACTAATGCTCTTAGCGTGCGCAATCTGTAATTGAATTAGGGCCACCTCATTCAGCGTGGCCGCCGTCCGGCGACAAACTTGCCGCCGCGGAATCTTGTTAGGGGCGGCGAGGTCCGCAGGCGGGCCCGCTGCCGCAACTTGGCGCTCCCAGGCTCCCAGTGTACTTTAGCGTACCGGCCGCTTGTTTCGATGCAAATGAGAGCGGCCCGCGCTGAGGAGCTGCCGCGTCTTCAAGCACTCGACCAATAAATTACTCCACTGGTATTACCGCTTGTCCAATATAGCGCCTCCTTCCTTTCTACGAGTAGCATCTACTGCCTCTAAGGTCGACGGATGGCTCCAGATTTACGTGATGTTATCAGCGCCTATTAATATGGATGACGACACAAGTGTAACTACAAAAATCCTTTTTTATTATTACGATTTCATACACAATTTTACTTGTTTCTCGCATTGTAGCTTCCTAACTCTCTAATCTTGCCAATATTCAGCCTGAAAATTCCTCTGTGACATAGGTCTTCCCCCTTCCCATGTAGTTTTCGTCCGTCTTCCTCTTCTTCCACTTATTTTATTTGCTGGAATACATTCCACCATCAGGTATTAAAGTATCTTAAGAAAGGAAAAGGGAACAAGTAAAGATCCTGCAGTAGTTGCACACTACAAAAACTACTCAAAATTGCTAAGAAAAGTTATTACAAATCGAAGAACATGCACATAATGTCAGATATCAGTAATTGTTGCAGCATACTTACGGTTGTATGGAATGTAGCGAAACGAGGGCCAGAACAACCAGGAAGATAATATATTTCATTGTCGTTTTTTAAATATTCCAGAAAGTACACAGACAAACAGATCAAGAGAAAATTAAAATGTGACTCATAAAAATCAACACATGACTATGTCTCCAACTTATACGTCTTAATACAGGAAACTCCTGTCAAAAATAAACGTTCATCCGGTTCTAATGCTGTTTCTAATAGAATACTAATCATCGTTACCATATTATCAGCCCAGACTTATCTGAAATACTTAACGAATCACTAACTCAAAGCTTTTTTTTCCAGAGAGACTGATATGGTCTATTGTTAAACCTCTCTACAAGAAAGGTGATACGAGAGATTTGAGTAACTACTGACCTGTTCCACTGTTGACATCAATATACAAAATTCTTCAGATGATATGTGCAAGAATAGTATCTCACCTGAGCAACAGTAATACCCTCAACAAATCACAGTTTGGTTTTCAGAAGAATAACTCTACTGAGAATGTCGTTTTCACGTTCATTCACTAGAGACGTCTGACTGTGTGAATCTCAGCATTCTACAAGGTAAATCAAAGTTTTATAGGATTAATGGTACAGCCAACAAGCGGACAATGCCATACCTAACATAAAGAATACAGAATGTTGTGTTTAGTAATTCAACCGATGTAGTCCAGGAACAAAGCCTATATGGGATTATCCAAGGCTCAGTCTGAGGCCCAGTATTGTTCCTCATATGTAAACGATCTTCCGTCTAATAAACAAGCAGAATTATTTCTTTTTCCACATGACACAAGTTTTGTAATCAACTCAAGCATACATACGGAAACAGAAGAAACGGTAAAAAATTATCTTAAGAGTATGATTGACTGTTCTTCTGCAAATGGACTCACCTTTACTTAAAGAAAACACAATATATTCAGTCATGCACATCTAGGGGTAGCACAACAATGATAAATGTAACACATGATGAGAAAGAAATAAATAGGGTGGAAACTTAAAACAACTAGGGGATCATACTGGTGAACCTAAAACTGGAAAAAGTAAATTTTGGAACCTCTAAAACAACAAACTTCAGTCACATTT
This sequence comes from Schistocerca nitens, assembly GCF_023898315.1. Lineage (NCBI taxonomy): Eukaryota > Metazoa > Arthropoda > Insecta > Orthoptera > Acrididae > Schistocerca > Schistocerca nitens. The sequence goes on along the minus strand of NC_064618.1, from coordinate 275,496,052 downwards.
GCATTTCGAATCATTGCAAATTTTAGAGACAAGCAAATTGGTAAGTTGACATATTTTCCATATTTTCTTCCAATAATGTCATATGGAATATTGTTCTAGATTAACTCATCTTTGTGAAAGAAAGTCTTCATTACTCAAGAACGAGATGTGTTTCTCACCCAAGATTATCTTGTAGTCGTCTAGTTAAGGAGTTGGGCATTCTGACTACTGCTTTACAGTATACTTGCTCCCTCGTGAAGTTGTTGTAAATAATCTATTGTAATTCAGAACGATCAATGAAGTACATAATTACAATACCAGAAGGAAAACAGCATTATTGATCCAAACTAATGTGGTCTTTAGCACAGAAAAGGGGGCACAAGGCTTCAGCTAAAATATTTTATAATTTATGCAGTGGTAGCAAATGCTGACAGACAGCAAAGTAAAATTCGAAAACAAACTGAAAAAGTTTCTCCTTGACAACTCTGTCTATTCCGTAGAAGAAGTCTTATCACTGTAGTGTGTAAAAGGTCGTGGGTAGAAATTACTAGTTTACATCTGTACATTTAAAAAAATCTTGTAAATGTTCAATATGCAGCAATAATTACAAATTAATTTTCGATATAAATGTAAATGACTCATTCCACATCATTACACACATTGTAAGGTGTCAGGAAAATCCAACACCTTCCATGAAAATCCTGACATGATAAGCAAATCCAGTAGTATGTCACATAGCTCCGAATAAATCATGACATTAAATTAACCAAAGTAATACGAGTAACGAGTGAGCAAATGGAATACCACAGACTAACACAAGAATGCCTAAATGCATGTCATACCTTCCCACCGTGAGACAGACGCAGTTCCGAGGGGAGAAACGAGAACAGAAGCCGAGAGCAGAACCGTGTTAAGCTGGAAGGCCCTACGATAAGGGACGGACACCCACGTCGCCAGCTAACCGCTAGGACCACCCCCCAGCCCATGTTAAAAGCTAGAGCCCTCCAGAAGAACAGTATAGATCTTACGATAACACAAAAAGGGCTACCCCAGCCGCAAGTTTTAGTGTGAGACTTTTTTGCGTCTCTGTTACGTCAGGACCACACCCCAGCCCACGTTAAAAGAGAGAGCCCTCCAGAAGAACAGTATAGATCTTACGATAACACTAAATGGACCACACGAGCTGCAAGTTTTAGCGTGAGACTTTTTCGCGTCTCTGTTACATTGCAAACTTTAAAAACATTGCCCCACCACGAAAAGTATATCGTTTCTCATTGGATGGACATAATTCTTGTAGGCGGAGCTTAAGGTTAACATTGAGACCCTGATTGGTCAGATGAAAACACAGCCAGATAGTTTTTTTTAAACCAACTTCGGTAAATTGTAGTAAGGAGAAGTTAGGAGAGAGTTGCTTCCGAGACGGCGAGGTGAGCGGAGCTGTACTGCCCGCCGCCCCCTGACGAACACTGACAAGGTAATGAACGCACACAATGCCGCATAACAGCGCATAAAGCTTCACTCAGAACTGCAGAAGTCTCATCTGTTACATCCCCGTTTTGCATAATACTAGTGTCGATCGTCAATTAAATCTCATGGTATTCACATTTGCTACATAAGTTAAAATCTGAAACGCGATGATTTCTCTGTTATATAATTATTGAGAAGCCACCTCAGCCACTGTAATTTACGACAAGTTAGATAAGTAATTAAAGATAGTTCAGGGTCACTGTAGACCATTTTGATAGTTTTCTCTCTTGTGAAACTTAATTTAAACCTAGATTATAGATGTGATATGGCATAGGTCATCCTTCGATCCATTGTAGAACTTGGAAACCCACTCAGGGAAATTCGTTCACATTTTTGTTGAACACAGTTGGTTTTTATCATCCTGTATTAAAACATTTCCTTTTATCAATAGTGCAATTTATAAACAATGTTTTGTGAGTAGAATAAAATTTCCAATGGTAAACTTAACTGCTTTTTCGACGTTATTTTACCAGCTAACTAAAAATAGGAAAGCCTTGAACCCCTTCCACTAAATTTAGTTAGTATTAAGATTCTTTTACAGGGAGTGCAGTGGAGCTGACGCTGAAATCATTAAGTATTTGGTTATATCATCGCTAGTCTCACTGAACTCTTCTGAACTCTACATGTCATGTGTGGACTGGCGTCTCCTTACCAACAACAGGTCCCAGGTTCAAACTAGTCAATTCCCTAAAACACACGCTCAGAGCGTCGTTGCGCGAAAGTGGTAGGGAGACACGATATAGAATAAACAGACACCACGCAGAATGTTAGAGAATGGCGACCCTGCCAGGATGGTAAAATACCATGATTGAAGGTCGACCACATGCCTAACTAGGTCAGAACAATATAGTGTTAAAAATTTTTCGTAATGAAAAAAATTTTTTTAAACGCATAAATAGTTGACAACAGTAGCTGCAGCGATAGATAGTGAGACATTCTAGTAGAGACAATAGCATAATTAAGTAATGAATTTTAAAAATTAAGTTTTCTCCTCAATGCAAGGGCACAGGTGGCGGATACATCGTTGACAAATTGGTTCTGACCCAACAAGTAAGTGAATGGATTGTCGGTCTTGGGTATAATAAGTGTCAAGTCGTGTGAACAGAAAGTTTATGAAACGCGTGAGATCGTATGAGCGCATGTTGACTCGAAGTAGGGCGCGTGAATTGCTTTTAAAACAGAAAATAATGAATTCGGAAAGATTAGCAATGGCAAATCGAGACCTTGACCGAATTGAGGTAGAGACCCAGCATGAAAATGGACAGAGAATAGAGAACAGTACAACAGACGATGCAGTATCGCGAGAAATAGGACATATAACACACCATAACGAAGATAATGTACGTCAAGGCATAGAAAACGTAAGTCAGCATACGACAGAGGAGCAGGAAAGTAGAGAGACAGTCGATGAGGATTCTAACTTGCGTCTTGAATACGTAGAACCCATAGTACAAGTAATTAGAGCTCCCTCACCACAGAGTACAAGGAATTCGAGCAGAAACGTGTCATAGCACAGTTCAATGCAATCGGTTGCGAACCAACACTTGGGCGAAAACACAGAGCGTAGGACGTCGGAAGAAAACGCAATAGCACCCACCAATCTGGCAGAATTATTACAACAAATTACGGAAACCATGACAAGGCAAAATAAAGACATAGCGAACCAAATTCAAATTCAGAATGCAGAAACCACGAGACAAATGCGTGCGATTAAAGAACAAAACAAAAAAGTTCAGTTACACCTAAGTCATATTGAAGACGAGGCAAAAGAATCTCGAGAAGTGACAGGAAACTTAATAACAGGTCACAATCAGTTGAGAACAGATATTGACAAGGTACAAGCGGACGTACAAACATTGCGTAATGACATTCAGGACGATATCAAAACATTAAGTAACAACACCCAGGGAGAAGTCAAGAAACTAGAGAAACAGATAAACGAAATTACTAGACAAGCAGCTGGTACAGCGCGTGAAGTTGTTGAAAACAGTGTGTTACACAAACGTATCACAAAAGCAGCGCTGAAAAGATATGATAACCGCATAGTCAAAATAGAAGCGCAAACGAAGCGACAATTTCAGAAATTACGAACAGAGTTGTTTGCAAACCATTGAAGAGCGTAGTGAACAGGATCGAACAAGCACAGAGTCTGCAACCACATCTGTATCTGTAACAGCACCGGAAAAACAAGCAATTAACGAAGATATTACGCATTTGCGATTCCAATCACAGGCGGAAAGTAACATACGTGAAATCAGACAGCCTGCACAGCAACAAACACGTTTCGAAATGCTTGATGAACAAACGTCATCACAAACACATGCGGAACCACAAATGTATGTTTCAAGACAGTTTGGATCGTGCAATGAAGCAGCAAGGTTAGCCAGACAAGATACCGAACCAATACCTGACAATGGAAAGCCAGGTCGCGAAGAGTACAGTGCAATGCATTCAGCTACACGCTCACAACCGATGGAAGAAAATTATTGCGGACCACTCCAACGATACTCCGCAAGGGTAGGCGAAAGTTACAGTGGACAATATCCAATGGATCTACCACAACCGGAAAGAACGAAGGGAGAAATGACCAGAAACAAAAGTGGCGAAGAATCGCGAATTTCATATGGAACTATGACGAAGTACGACAACGATCATTTCTTCACAGTCAGAAAATTTCAACACTTTCGAGAAGGAAACTCATTACATCCACGAACTTTTATTGATGAATTCCGAGTAGGATTACCAGAACACTGGACGCTAGCACACAAATTAGACTTTATATGTGCACACATGTCAGGAACAGTCGCAGAAACCATGCAGAATGTTGCAGCGACATGCCGATCGTACGAAGATTTCAGAGAGAAGTTTCTCTCACGATATTGGTCCAGCGAAGCACAGAACAGAGTGAAGTACGAATTATTACAGAACCAATATTTTGAAAATTCAGGAGAGAAGAGTCCCGTGAAATTTTTCGAATTAATGGCAAAGAAAAATCAATGCTTAGATGTACCATACAGTGACGGAGAGTTGATTAAATTATGCGCGATGAAGCTACCATTTAAATACCAGCAATCATTAGCAGGTCGCGGAGGCAATGACGTCGAAGGATTTAAAGGTATTCTAAGGGAACTAAAGTTCATATTTTCGGAAGATGACGCAAGAAAAAGACGAAGCGCACGTGAAAACGAAAGCAAAAAATAATGGAATCCACAAGACACAGTACGAAGAAACAATAATTACGAACCATGTGATAACTTCGCACCAAGAAACGACAACAGATTTCAACAAAGAACCGGTTATGGAATTAGAAGAGAATATGGCAATAACTATAATTCACCCAGTAACGGCAACAACTATTACAGAGGGAATAACGACAACCCGAACGGGTACTGGAGAACCAATAGACCGACAAATTATCAACAAGAAGCCACTATCAACAAGCTGAACAAGAAAAGAGAATACAGATAGAAGAGGTGGAGGTAAGACCACCAAACCCCGGTAAACGTTCGAATTGACAGCTAAGCGCCCATGCCAAAGAGAATGACGCACCGACCCAGGACAATTGCAGCACCTTGAACAGAGAAGTAAAAATCTTATCACGAGAAGAGAAGAAGGAAGAAACAAATCCGCAGGGACCAGATGAAAACGAAGACAAGAAAATAACAATATCGTGTTGGGACGAAATTAATTGGGAGAATACTGACGAGGAAGATGAATTACCAGAGGCATGCACAACAAATGTAGGAGGAAAGGACGAAGTAATGAGTATTGCAGAGCTATTTGAGATGGAAACCAGGGAAAGCGAATTCAATGAGGATAATGCGCAGTCGACAGAAGATGAAAATAAGTTACTAGTGGGCACACAACCCAACGTATATAATGAAGGAAGTTATGAAGCGATAATTAGAGCATTTAGATGCGATTATGTGGAAGTAGCAACGAAGAAGGAGAAGATAGACGAGGATGAGGAAAAAGTAGAGGATGCGGAAGAAAGCGTAAATGAAGGAAGAAATAGAGAAGAGGAAATAAAAGAGAGAGAAGTAGCAGTCGAAGCTTATCCTACAGAAAGTTCGAATTCACAAGGGAAATTCCTAAAAACACTCATGTATGATTCAGTGGAGGATTCGTTGATGCAAGAAGAAGAAGAACAGAACCAACCCTTTCAAATTCAACCAATTGTGAAGGCCATGGTAAAGCATATCCCAGTCAATATTGTAATTGATAGCGGAAGTGAACTGACTGCGATCTCAGAAAATTTATTCATGCAGTGTAATGCCAATGAGGAATTGCCAGTTCTGAAAACACGTAAGATTAAAGTAAGAGGTCCTATTAGAAACAATGCTGCGGAAGTTACGAGACAAACAAGGATAACTCTTTCGCGTCAAGGTCAAAAGATCGAAGCCAACTTCGCGATTATACCTAAACTAACTGTAGATTTGATTATAGGTGCAGATTTTTTAAATGAGAGACGAGCGATAATAGATATGGGGGAAGGTAGCGTAACATTCGGGAATGTCACACTTCTCTTTGAGCAAAGCTAAAATTACAAGAAATACCAGTTATAAACAAACAATTAAGAATGACGCGAGATAAAGAGGATGAAGAATTAGAATGGTATGCACAAAAGGGGGAATCGCCTCAGTCCATAAAGAAATCGACGAAAAATTGCAAGAAGTTCAAGGTATTTCGACACAGTAAAAGAGAATTATAGGGTATTTTAGGAGATAAAGCAGAGGTATTTTTACCTAGGACTGGCAGTATTAAACACTTTCAGTACAAGTTTGAAGTAAAACAGCACAAACCATTTAGAGTGCCACCCTATACAATCCCATTAAGCTACAGGAATAAAGTATTCCAGGAGATATCTAAAATGTTAGATGATGATATTATTGAACCAGCTACCTCCACATATAACAGCCCGCTCCATATTGTACAAAAACGAGATGGGAGCATCAGGTTAGTGCTTGATTCCAGACAGATCAACACAATCATAATCACTGAGACAGATCGCCCAGAAAAATTAGAGGAATTGATACAAAACTTCCACGGTGATAAGATATTTTCATCAATTGATTTACGGAGCAGTTTCTGGCAAATAGAATTGGCCCCAGAACGTAGAAAATTTACAGCATTTATCGTATTCGGTAGATGTTACTAGTTTAAACGAATGCCATTTGGTTTAAACATATCATCAGGAGCGTTTATTAGGGGATTTAATACTATACTCAGTCCTGAAATTTTACAAAAAATTACTTGTTATGTTGATGATGTGATTATAGCAGAACCCTCTTGGGAACATCACAACGACACATTAAATCAGTTTTTACAGATCATGAAAGAGCATGGGGTCACAGTAAATATAACAAAATCGAAATTTGGAAGGCGAGAGATCAAATTTCTAGGACACATAATTTCAGAGAAAGGGGTAATGCCCGACCCAGAAAAACTAACGGCAATCAAAGAATTCTGTACTCCATATAATAAGAAAACTCTCAGAGGATTTCTAGGTCGCACCGGATTCTATAAAAAATTTATTTTGATCGACTCTCTCGCAACACCACGCCTATGTGCATTGACTGGAAAAAACACGCCATGGTTATGGGATCAACAAGCCAATGAAGAATTTTTAAAAGTGAAAAACGTACTAACAACAGCACCGATTTTAGCACATCCTGATCTAACACAAAATTTTTGTATGGCCACTGATAGCGCGAAAACAGGTTTAGGAGTTGTTTTATTCCAAGAATACGAACAGGCAGGGCTAAGATCATATAGAACAATTGCATTTGCCAGTCGGGTACTCACAAAAAGCGAGAAAAACTACTCAGTCACAGAGCTGGAAGCATTGGCCATTGTATGGGGCTTCCAACGTTTTCGATACTTCCTATTCGGAAGAAAAACAAAAGTATACACTGACCACAAAGCGTTGGAATTTCTGTTATCCACCAAACTAACTCATCGGAGGTTAGCCAGATGGATGTTAATACTACAAGAATTTGACTTAACTATTACACACATACCAGGACCAGCGAATGTATTAGCAGATACTTTATCACGATGTCCACAGGGTGCATCCAATAACATAGGTTTGGAAGCAGCAGAAGACCAGTTTACAATGTACTATATGAAACAATTACCTTTCGAAAACTACATTATGACAGCATTGAAAAACATAGGCAAAGAACAAGACAAGGACCCCGAAATTCTAGGAATCAAACACAAGTGGAGAAGTAAGGATTTTCCAGACATTCGACAGCACTATCTCGTAAAAAACAATGTTTTATTTTTTTGACGAAACGTTGCAACGTATGAATGATTAATTTATATCCCACATGAACTAATTAATAAGTACATATGGTATACACATTTAAGTAATGGCCACTTTGGACCAAAGAAATGCTTTTTAAAAATAAAACAAACAAACCATTTTCCTAATATGGAAAGACGAATTAGAACAGTATTAGTCAAATGCAAAAAATGTATGAGGGCTAAACACGTCACTTTCCAAACCAAACCACCTATGTTTCCAATAATCCCTAAAATATTACAACAAATAGCTGCAACAGATTTGATGGGGCCCCTCCAACGCACAAAAAATGGATATATTTTCATATTTGTCGTTTTGGAACTTACTTCTAAATATGTTACCTTGACACCATTAAAATGGGCAACAGGTCTTACTATAAGTAAAGCATTTAGACAAGATTTTCTCAGACAAGTAGGTCGAGTGGAACGAATAATTTCGGATAATGGCCCACAATACAAATCAGTGCAATGGCAGAACACGTTAAAACGACACAAAATAAAACCCATCTACATATCTAAGTACAAACCTAGCGTAAATCCAGCAGAACAATCTATGAAGGACATAGGCACTTTATGCCGATTATATGCAGGCAAAAGACACAACACTTGGGATACATACCTTAAAGATTTTCAAGAAGTAGTAAATGAAATGCCACATAGCACTACACTACTACCTCCAGTTACTGTACTTAAAAATATTGAACCCCCAAACATAACCAGAGAAAATGTTAGATTTCCTATTGTACCACGTAGACAGCACAAACAAGTCATAGCAACAGCACTCTCCCACATCAGAAAGGCAGCCATTAAAAGAAAAGAAAGAGGAGATAGAACAGCAATTAAAAGAAAATTCTCAGTAGGCCAGAAAGTATTTGTAAAAACACACCATCTCTCCAGCAAACAGAAACACAAAACACATAAGTTCTACGCTGCATACAAAGGACCTGTCATACGAGGTGCTTTCAAGTTCTAAGGCCTCCGATTTTTTTTCTCTGGACTGGAAAGAGATAGAAACATGCGCATTGTTTTAAAATGAGGCCACGTTCATTGTCAATACGTCCCAGAGATGGCAGCACCGTACGGCAGATGGAATTTTACCGCCAGCGGCGAGAATGAGAACTGTTTTAAATACTTAAAATGGCGACGTTTTCCTTACTTGAACAGCGAGCAATCATTCGTTTTCTTAATTTGCGTGGTGTGAAACCAATTGAAATTCATCGACAGTTGAAGGAGACATGTGGTGATGGAGTTATGGATGTGTCGAAAGTGCGTTCTTGGGTGCGAAAGTTTAATGAAGGCAGAACATCGTGTGACAACAAACCGAAACAACCGCGGGCTCGCACAAGCTGGTCTGACGACATGATCGAGAAAGTGGAGAGAATTGTTTTGGGGGATCGCCGAATGACTGTTGAACAGATCGCCTCCAGAGTTGGCATTTATGTGGGTTCTGTGCACACAATCCTGCATGACGACCTGAAAATGCGAAAAGTGTCATCCAGGTGGGTGCCACGAATCCTGATGGACGACCACATGGCTGCCCGTGTGGCGTGTTGCCAAGCAATGTTGATGCGTAACGGCAGCATGAATGGGACTTTCTTTTCGTCGGTTGTGACAATGGATGAGACGTGGATGCCATTTTTCAATCCAGAAACAAAGCGCCAGTCAGCTCAATGGAAGCACACAGATTCACCGCCACCAAAAAAATTTCGGGTAACCGCCAGTGCTGAAAAAATGATGGTGTCCATGTTCTGGGACAGCGAGGGCGTAATCCTTACCCATTGCTTTCCAAAGGGCACTACGGTAACAGGTGCATCCTACGAAAATGTTTTGAAGAACAAATTCCTTCCTGCACTGCAACAAAAACGTCCGGGAAGGGCTGCGCGTGTGCTGTTTCACCAAGACAACGCACCCACACATCGAGCTAACGTTACGCAACAGTTTCTTCGTGATAACAACTTTGAAGTGATTCCTCATGCTCCCTACTCACCTGACCTGGCTCCTAGTGACTTTTGACTTTTTCCAACAATGAAAGACACTCTCCGTGGCCACACATTCACCAGCCGTGCTGCTATTGCCTCAGCGATTTTCCAGTGGTCAAAGCAGACTCCTAAAGATGCCTTCGCCGCTGCTATGGAATCATGGCGTCAGCGTTGTGAAAAATGTGTACGTCTGCAGGGCGATTACGTCGAGAAGTAACGCCAGTTTCATTGATTTCGGGTGAGTAGTTAATTAGAAAAAAAATCAGAGGCCTTAGAACTTGAATGCACCTGTAATTAGCCGAATTGCTTATGAGAATGCTGTGGAACTAATGAACCCAAAAACAGGCAAAACCTTAGGACTTCACCATGTGAGCCATATCAAAAAGTTTGAAGATTGATTTTATTACTGGTAAATAATCAGCACAATATTTCAAGATTATGTTGCAGATAAGATCGTCAGGAGTAAGAAGAATGAAGAGAGAGGAAGGTGAGAAAAAGAAAGTAGTTTCAATAAAAACAAAAACAAAAATTACACCAATAGTACCATAGATTAAGGTGAAAGGATAAAGTGTAGATAGTCTAACAGCATGAAATACTAAAATGCTACACACCACGACACTACACAAAAATAAAAAACGAACTTGAGGATTCTTGTAGATGTTAAGACTCAAAATACCTTAGAATTGTAACATGGAAAGGGCGCCGAAATTTGTAAAGCTTTTAAGAAGGCATAAAACAATATAGGTACTAGACATATGTTAGATGATTATAAGTAAAACTTTTTGTAAGAACCATTGTAAAAACTCCAGCAAGGACCAGATGCAACGACCCACAAGTTGTAACACGAGAAGTGTCAAGAAAGGAAAGGACATAATTAGCAAGACACGATTCCTACAAGGCAGAAGCGTCGAGAGAAGGGAAAGGACAGCGAGACCAACAGAAGGCCCTTGTAGCCGAAGTGGGCAGTAAATAAATCTGCTGCCAATCTGAACCACAGGGTGGCAGAACCCTGCTGGGTCAGAACACAGAACCACACAGTGGCAGAACCCACGGCAGAACACTCAACGTCAGAAGGGTCTCCGAATGCCCCGACACTGCGGAGCGAGCAAAAAACGGCCCGACGAGAAGACCGCTTGGGCAAGCCACCACTGGCAAAAAAAAAATTGTGTAAAAGTCACACTACTGCTATTAAACAGCACGCTGATGCACGAAACCGAAGAAAACTTCCACAAAGAAAAATGACACGCCCAAACAATTTATCAAACTGTTACTAAGAGGAGAACTTCAAAGCGACTAGTTATCAATAAATATTTCCATATCCTGCCCAGAGACGAACCAAGAAGCAAGTAAGAAGCAGAGAAAAAGCAGGAAGAACAGAAGTTGAAGATTAGCAAGATTGAGACCAAGAAAGAAGATGGGTGAAGAATAGACGACATACCTTCCCAAATCGCTATCCTATTGTAAACTAGTCGTCTGCGAAGTATTACAACGAAAAACGACCACTTTCATCGACAGATAAAGATGACTTTCGCACATACAAAGCCAGTAAACCACGAGATTCTGCACTCACAGCTCCATTCCATTATGGGACCTCCACAACAGCAACACACACTTGCAAAGCCAACAAGGAACGACGAGCGAAGCTATACATCAAATACTTGCCCACATCCCTCTCGCTCAAGTCCATCACCTTCGTGCAAAATACATTTGCCAACCTCTTGCTTAAACATTCATAGGATTGTGTGAATGTGTGAAATCAAATTATGTGATGTAGGAATTGTGCAAAAGAAATGTGTGAAAAACTAAATAAGTTAAGCACACCAGACAGCTAATAAACTACAAAATAACAGTCATTGACTATGGACTTAAGTAAAAAATAGACTATCGATAAAAATAAGTCATTAGTTCTGAAATGGACAGTATATAAAGAACAAAAGTAAGACATAATAAACACTAAAACTATATGCCACATATTTTCTCCTCATAAAAATAAAAGAATAACTATATTTTACTTATTTTCTCCTTATAAAAACAAACAATAAAAAATTATCTTGTTGGATGTTTTCCTTTTTTTTAACTTGTACCATTTGTTAGGATAATATCTCAATACTTGTGTATGTATATTTCTTTGTCAAATCAATTCTTGGATATAATTCTTATTTGTTAGTGTAACAATGTTGAAATGAGTGTCTAGAAACAAAAACATTTTACTTGTACATGATATTTAGAAAATGTGTTAGGAATGGATTTTACTTAATTACTACATTTATAAAAACTATATTTCTAAGAAAATCGATGTGAAAGACTCCTCACTTTCGATAACAAACTTCTTAAAAAACGAACTTCACAATTAAATAAAGAAAGAAAATAATTTTAAAAAATAATAATTATAATAGAATAAAAATATTCTTCCCTTGTCAATATAAACATATTTTTGATAATAATGTGGAAGAATATAAAAATATAAATTAGTAATACAAACTAGCATAGAACCAGAATAACGTGGCTGAACAGTAGGCACAATAATTTTTGACTAACTTAGACAACGATTCAATCATTGCTTAACTTCAGTACAAAAATTAAGTTGGAAGGGTGGTGATATGTAAGGTGTCAGGCAAATCCAACACCTTCCATGAAAACCCTGACATGATAAGCAAATCCAGTAGTATGTCACATAGCTCCGAATAAATCATGACATTAAATTAACCAAAGTAATACGAGTAACGAGTGAGCAAATGGAATACCACAGACTAACACAAGAATGCCTAAATGCATGTCATACCTTCCCACCGTGAGACAGACGCAGTTCCGAGGGGAGAAACGAGAACAGAAGCCGAGAGCAGAACCGTGTTAAGCTGGAAGGCCCTACGATAAGGGACGGACACCCACGTCGCCAGCTAACCGCTAGGACCACCCCCCAGCCCATGTTAAAAGCTAGAGCCCTCCAGAAGAACAGTATAGATCTTACGATAACACAAAAAGGGCTACCCCAGCCGCAAGTTTTAGCGTGAGACTTTTTCGGGTCTCTGTTACGTCAGGACCACACCCCAGCCCACGTTAAAAGAGAGAGCCCTCCAGAAGAACACTATAGATCTTACGATAACACTAAAAGGACCACACCAGCTGCAAGTTTTAGCGTGAGACTTTTTCGCGTCTGTTACATTGCAGACTTTAAAAACATTGCCCCACCACGAAAAGTATAACGTTTCTCATTGGATAGACAGAATTTTTGTAGGCGGAGCTTAAGGTTAACATTGAGACCCTGATTGGTCAGATGAAAACACAGCCAGATAGTTTTTTTAAACCAACTTCGGTAAATTGTAATAAGGAGAAGTTAGGAGAGAGTTGCCTCCGAAACGGCGAGGTGAGTGGAGCTGTACTGCCCGCCGCCCCCTGACTATCACTTGGCCATAACGAGAAAGTGGAAGAATTGAACGTTCTTGAACAACAAGCCAGAGCAAATGGATGTAAGGACCATAATCTAACGAACTTATGGGTCAATAATATATGCCAAGAAGATGGCAGTAGACCCAGATGACAAGGTAATGAACGCACGCAATGCCGCATAACAGCGCATAAAGCTTCACTCAGAACTGCAGAAGTCTCATCTGTTACATCCCCGTTTTATTTTTGTCAGTTGATGACATAATGCCTGTAAACAAATCTGTTATCACATTCTTGCACTTTATTCATAACAGTCCATCTTTACCATATAGGTCTGTACCACGAGCTTTTAATTTATAATGAACCGTTTCGGCTTACCATCATTACTAGATCAGTTACAAAAAACAAAAAACACTGATGTGACAGCTATGTAACGAAAAGATACTACTTTCCATAAAGGTGACATGTGTCATCTTCATGGTAAGTAGTAATATATCGTTACCTTACATTGTTGATATTCCAACCTGGTGTTTCCATTGTTTAATGTGACATTTGTTCAGTTGTTTGAGGGATAAATACACCGTCAGTCAAGGAACAGGAACATAAAAAGATGATAACATGGACGACAACCATACGAACCATTATAAGTATTCTGACCCAAATATCAAAGTCAAACAATCTGCTCAGTGCTGGTGATGGCCTATAGGCAACTTATACTTCTACAAACATAGCTACAGCTAGTAGAGGGCACTAGAGATTAGGTAGGTAAGCGATAAACATCACAGATTTGCTATCTTAAGTAGAATATGCAAAGTCATTAATTCAAATGATATCATATCACGAAGCGTGTGTCTAACAATAAAATTTAAAATGAAATACAACATGTAGAAGTGGTATCCAGACTTAAACCCGAATAAAACACATAAAGGGTCACAAAGAAACTACTAACACAAAAAACAAATTCACTTTCATGAAGTAAATAAAACAACACTGTGTGAAAAATAATGCAGAATCCACGAGCTGAAATTCTTTATCACAAATAAGTAAATAACACATAACATCATATGAACGATGGTTGATACAACAATACCGATTTTATAGAAAGTCTCAGTGGTCGAGAGCACATTCAGAAGACAATCTGCCTGGCGCCTCCTAGAGGCCACTTTGTAGAATGTCTTTGTTTGCTTCTGGCGGTGTCTGCAGTAGAAGGCCCACTCTTCATACAGCCAGTAGTCAGTGCATAGATCTGGACACTGAGCCACTGTGATGTGTGGTGATGTTTGGACTAGGAAGTTTCTGAATACAACAAAATAGGCATTCAAGTTAAACTTATTCTGTTTGATAAGTAGTAACCCTAGTTTCTGACACGACCATAAATGCAAAATCCTATCACCCTAAAGGTTATAAATGTGCAAATTTTACAGCCAGGATCAGCAGAGTGTTAAAACTATCACTTGGCCATAACGACAAAGTGGAAGAATTGAACGTTCTTGAACAACAAGCCAGAGCAAATGGATATAAGGGCCATAATCTAACGAACTTATGGGTCAATAATATATGCCAAGAAGATGGCAGTAGACCCAGATGACAAGAAGTTCGTTACTTTATCAAACAATGGTGCACTTTTTGATAGAGCTGTGAATGTAACTGAAGTTAAATCGGCATTCCAGGTAAAAGGTTATAATTCTAGACTATGTCACTAAGTTGGGAACAACAATAAGAAATATTTCGAATCTGGTTTTTTTTAGATCAACCGACAGGACTGTGAAAGATTTTATGGGGAGGAATTTGAAAACTTGCTTCGACAAACAGACATATAACCCACAGTATGGCGCATACAGTACACATTTGGATATGGAAAGACCTGTGACAGGATATATGCAGGATGATTTGGAAGGACAGTTATTGAACTCATTAGTGGCAATGAAAGGACAGTTATTGAACTCATTAGTGGGAATGGAGATCTACATACAAGGAAAACAGCAGTCAGGGTTATCCATTAATGCACAGAGTGAGTTTAACAGGAATGCCTACTTCAAAATACTCTGGAACCTACTAGTCTGAACAGCAGCATGTGTACCTGTACACACTGGCTGCTCATGACATGATATGAAGAGTGGACGTTCTTCTGGAAGCACCATCACAGGAGAAGATCATATTATACAGATAGGCCGCACTGCCTTCTGAAATTGAGAATTTTAGTTGAATACTCGTAATTATTGTTTCATTAACCATATTTCACATCATCTCATGCTTTATTTCAACTAATAAAGTCTGCATTACATTCACACGTTTACATTAAATTGCACAAAATTAATTTTATTTTTTCATCATGCTGAAAGATTTTTGTATTAATTAAACATTTATCAGATTCTGCATGTTTCATTCCTGCCTTACGTAGGGATTTTATATCTGTGTATTGTATTTCATTTTATTCTTTATTGTTAGACTATCATTACGTCATGTGAAATTGTTTGTATTAATGATTATCCATATTCTATTTTAAGCTACTAAATTCACGATTCAGATCACTTACGTGACTCAGCACTAGTGCCTTCGACTTCTTTTAGGACGCCTCTAGGCCATCACGGTATTTATTATGTGCCAATGTGAACATATTGTTCTATTTGTTTGCGTAGTTTCGTGTATCAGAATATTTTTAACAGTTCGTATGCTGTCAGTCACGTTACTCTTTTTATAAACGGCTAGATTTTCTTTAAATTTAGTCCTCAGACAACTGCACTTACTTTCATCACATTAGTATTTTTGCTTTGTTTCGTAACAGGTATGATGCGGTCGTAAGCCAAAGCCGATCATTCTGAATTCCATACAGTATTTGATAAAGATGGGCATGTATGAATAAAGTCTTACTTTTTAATTTTATACCGTAGTGTCAGCCAACAGCAACACCTGCATTGATAATAAGTTGCGCTTAATTATTTTAGTTATCTCCCATGGTTGTCCTCAGCACTAGTGCCTTCGACTGGCTGCAGCTGTATATGTATGAGTTTAGGGCGCCTCTAGGCCATCACGGTATTTATTATGTCCCGATGTGTACATATTGTTTGATTTGTTTGAATAGTTTCGTGTATCAGAATATTTTAACAGTTCGTATGCTGTCAGTCACGTTACTCTTTTTATAAACGGCTAGATTTTCTTTAAATTTAGTCCACAGACAACTAAAATAATTTTGAATATCCTAATCCTCATTCCCGATCTGGTTCGTGTGCTCCACAAAACTGCACTCATGCTCAAAAATTAAGGATAATGCTGATACACGGTGAAACAACGCTCTTGTGGGTGGTTTGAGGGTTTAACTCACCTCGACGCATTTGACCAGCGGTCGTTGCACGGTGGCGCTGGCAGCTGTCCACATATGCAGAGGTGTGTTGGTGTATATCAGATTACGGTGCAGTGAGTAAGTGTGCAGACGCTTTCAGACGCGCTAATGGTGACTGTGTGTTGAAAATGGCTGAAAGAACACATATTGATGACGTTTGAGGGGTAGAATACTAGGGCGACTGGAGGCTAGTCAAACACAGCAGATCGTAGCACACGCCCTCCGTGTGCCACAAAGTGTGATCTCAAGATTATGGCAACGATTCCAACAGACAGGAAACGTTTCCAGGAGGCCCTACAGCACGGGACGTCCACAGTGTACAACACCACAAGAAGACCGATATCTCACCATCAGTGCCCGCAGACGGCCGCGGAGTACTGCAGGTAGCCTTGCTCGGGACTTTACCGCAGCCACTGGAACAGTTGTCTCCAGACACACAATCTACAGACGACTGAAGAGACATGGTTTATTCGCCCGAAGATCTGCAAGGTGCATTCCACTGACCTTGGTCACATGAGAGCCCGTAAAGCCTGGTGTCAAGAGCACAGTACATAGTCATTGGAACAGTGATCCCAGGTTATGTTCACGGACGAGTCCAGGTATAGTCTAAACAGTGATTCTCGTTGGGTTTTCATCTGGCGTGAACCAGGAACCAGATACCAACCCCTTAATGTCCTTGAAAGGGACCTGTATGGAGGTCTCGCTTTGATGGTGCGCGGTGAGATTATGATTGGTGCACATACACCCCTGCATGTCCTTAACAGAGGAACTGTTGCCAAGTGGCCCACCAAAATATTCACTTTTTGGACATTTTAAAAGTACATATATATAAAATAACAATTCTTTTTCTTTTCGTCCCCCAAGAACAACGCTACACTTGGCGCCCGAACAGGGACTTGATCAAAAATCATTTCATGTGTTTGTTTAAAAATTTTTCAGTGCTTCTTCTAATAACTGTTTCACTTTTTCATGTGGATGCAATTCAACCGAGAAAGAGAAGTGGGAAAACCTTTTAATTAATTCAGAAGAACGATTGATGAAATTACGAAAAAACGCGAGTATCCAGCCGTATCATCATCAAGACAGCCATAGTAAGTCAAATTTTTATACGCAGTAGCCAAGGTTTCGTAGTGACGTTGCATCTTTCGAGTTGATCAGAACGTAAACCTGTCTTTCCTTGCCTTGAAACAGCTTTATTTCAATTTGTCCATAGTCCATTCTTATGTAGTTAAATTCAGTGAAAGTGTACCATTGTTGTCAGTGCATAAAAAAAATTACGATATGGCGGATAACTACGCTCAAAACTGGTGAAAAGTGTGATATTTCATTTGTTTGTAATTAGTAGGAACCATCTTTGTCTTCTTGGCGTACATGAACGTCAGTTGTTACTCAGAGTCAAAATTCATCTTAGGTCCCAGTAAGCCATAGCACTACGTCACAGGCAAACGACTGACGGCAGTGACAAACAATATCTGTAGCATTTTGACGTTTGACAAATAATTCATGAACATGGCTGACGGTAAACAGCGGACACAAAGAAAAGCAGACGACAACAGTGATGGGAATGGACCTCACTATCCATTACGATCACGCGCGATAGGTACACGAGCGGAGGCAGAAGCAGCCTCGAGCAAAGTTTTAGAAGCTGGTCCTAGTGTGCAAACTATTCCCGCCTTTGAAAAAAAATGACTTGGCTGCAATGATCGAAGGAATAATGGAACGTAAGTTCTAAAGCCAAAAACAGGAAAGATTAGATGAAAAGGCCCGCGAAGAAAAAGAGAAGGCCGAAAGACGGCATAATAAAAATCAGGTCCTTACAAATCTGTGCAATTCAGTAAAAGTAGACATAAATTCAGTAAAAACAGATCTGCAAACGGAGGTAAATGGCCTAAATACACGGTTAAATTCGGTAAAGGCCGAACTAGAGGCAGACACAACAGCTGATTTAAATACCCTGTTGGGTAATGTCCAAAGCCAAATCAGTAGTCAGATCACGACCATGAGGCTAGAAATTGACACACAAGTAGAGTCAAAAATAGAGGATATTTCAAAACGGTTAGATGAAAAAATCGAAGCAGCCAAGGGAGAAATAAGTTCAAAAGTGATGGAATATCAAAAACAAGCTGCGACCTTAAAAGAAGATTATACTGCAATCTCTGATGAGGTCAAAGGAGTTAAAACCGCAGTAGACACGATCGAGAATGTTGTTGATGATCTTTCCAAACAGATTGAGACTCTTAATGTAGAGGATCAAATAAAGAATACTGTTAAGGCACATGCTGAAGCAATGTCCGACCACTACCAAGAGTGGATTAAAAACAAAAACGGATTCATAGAAGACAAGGTCAAGAACGAACTCAGGGAAACTGTCAAAAATGTGACCTTTGAAATATTGGCAGCGTCTGGAAAAACAGGAGACACGGTGATGTCAGAATTAGGCCAGATAAGACGAACGTTAGCTCAAGATTCACCTGAATGGCGTCAACAGATAGTTGATGAAGTTCGTACACTAAAATGTCAAGTTGAAAATTCCCCACCTCCCGTGTCAGGAGAGAGGAATAATTCACCACGATGTAATGAACAACAGCAGGTACATTACCGTTCACCATTTGATAACGCTCAAACTCATAGTTCTATAGAAGCACAAGTTAACCAGAGTACCAGCCCACCCACTTTTGTCAGTTTGATGCAGGAGGAAAGCGTGATCAAACATCGTATTTTTCCGACCTTTCACCCACAGAAAGGAGAAATTCATCCTATAGTGTTCCTCCGAAATTTTTCAGGAATTTTCCCGAATAGCTAGAGTGACCGCCAGCGAATTCAATTCGTTAGTGGATTTATCGTAGGCGATGAGCCTTATGGGGAACCGAAATGGTCGACTCTTGTAAAATTTACAAAGAGTTTGAACAGATGTTTTTAGCTAAATTCTGGAGTTCTGGTGTGCAGCAGCGCCTGAAAAAAGAGGTTTACAACGCCGAAGTGTTTAACAGTAAGCGCGGTAGTTTGAGAAGATATTTTGAAAAGTATTTAGAGAAAATCAAGTTCCGGGATTCGCCGATCACCGCCAAACACGTTATTATGATTCTAAAAACTAAGCTACCGATTGCGATCAGAGAAAAGTTAGTAAACGTGTCTGAGGACGATACGGACACTTTCCTATCTGTGTTAGACTCGTTAGATCTGATTTACGAGGACGCTAGAGTTGATGGCAACGCCCACTTCAGTGCAGGCGGCCAGCACAATACAGAATACGCAGGCAACAATGGTGGCCGAGCGAAAGCGCGTCACAGCGACGGCCAGTACCAAACCCACAACGGTTTCAAAAATAAACACACTACGTACTCCAACAGTAAATACAGAAATAAGTACAATAACGGCCAGAGATACAATACAATAGTATAATTCGTCACCACCTCAGTACGGAAATGCACTTTATAATACACAGCCCCAGCAATATGGAAACACGCAAACGATCAACGGTAATTATCAAAACGATCAGTCTTACGATTTAAATCGTCAGTGGAAAGGAAATAAATGGCATAATCAAGGTGGAGACCAACGTACACCTTTCAGTAACGGTTACAATCAACACAAGCCACAGCAAAATACCCTTCAGCCACAAAATATACACTTCACGCAACAAGCGAACGGACCTTCGGGAAGTCTGAAGCCTAAACGCCCGCATAATACGCAGATTTATTATGCGCAAGCGAATACGCCAGGACAACAAGATCCATTTCCAACCGAGTTCGTACCACAAAACCAACACCAGTTCCAGACGGAAGAAACTTTAAGACATATGAATCAGCAGGAAAGTAAGCGTCGATCGGAAAATTAAAAGCAGCACCTTTGAGCCTCCTAGAGGATGCTGCAGGTTTGAATGGGGGCACCCTGTCCCTTAGTCCACACGAAATTAAAGCAATTAGGTATGACAAAGAGACAAACTTACGGGATGGTCTAGTAGCAGACACTGAGACGAAAGACAATGATGACGTATGGGACGAACAAGTTCAAGCTTCCATAAGAGTATCAATTGCCAACATACCAGTAACAGCTATTGTAGATACAGGAGCTAATATAAATGTCTTATCTTTATGTTTATTTAAGCAAATATCCTCTGTATGCAAAGTTTTATCACTTCCAATTCAAGGTTGCACCGTATCGGGAGCAATTGGTCCACTAACACAACGTGTAAATCTTCAGACTCAGCTTCAAATCCAGATAGAGTCTATTTCAGTAACGTGCATTTTTCTTATTGTTAAAAACCTATCAGTGCCATGTATCCTGAGTATGGAATTCTTGAGGCAGACGAAAGCAAAAATTGACATCGAGTGTGGAATCTGTACTCTAGTAGCGAGCCAACAACAAGTAACTGTAAATTTGTTAAGAAGTAAGGTGAAGACAAATTTTGGGGTGCTTCGAATAGCAGTACGGCCATGGACTAAAAGACAACAGTACAGTCAGTCAGAAGACGTGACAGATCCTGAAAGTGTTGGCTAATGGTTCAAATGGCTCTGAGCACTATGGGACTCAACTGCTGTGGTCATAAGTCCCCTAGAACTTAGAACTACTTAAACCTAACTAACCTAAGGACAGCACACAACACCCAGCCATCACGAGGCAGAGAAAATCCCTGACCCCGCCGGGAATCGAACCCGGGAACCCGGGCGTGGGAAGCGAGAACGCTACCGCACGACCACGAGATGCGGGCCCTGAAAGTGTTAATGACGATGAGTATAAAGACCTAATTCCCGGTCAGAATGAATGAATTATACGGTAAAGCTAGTGAGTCCACTGAATTATCCAAACAACAGAAGAATGAGCTTTACAATTTGTTAACATTACGTTCTAGTATTTTCTAAGAAACCTGGACTAATAAAAGGCTTTGAATATCGAATGGATGTCCTGCCCCATTAAACCTACTGTAGAACAAGCTATTCCATTCCATATGCGAGACGCGAAGCTGTCAAGTGCGAGATCAGGAAAATGTTACGCTGGAATGTATTAGAAGTATCTCATTCACCTTATTCGAGTCCTTTATTGTCTGTACTAAAATCAGATGGTAGCGTAAGGCTAGTCCTAGATGCAAGATTAATCAATAAAATTATAGTACCCATAAGAACGAAAGGAATGAATGGATAGACCCCCTTCCAAAGTTACAAGACAACGAATTGGACCTAGACGCAAAAATCAGGCAAGCTCTCATATCACTGACAACGTATGCTAACCTCCGAAAAAAGGTATTTGATAAGAAGGTAAACAGAGTTATAGATTTCAAAGAAGGAGAAAAGGTATTAGTCAGGACTCACTTTAAACCATCCCTGTAGTTAAAGAAGAATCGTAAGTGGCAACACATTTATGAAGGTCCCTTTGTGATAATGAGGAAACCACACATTGGTAGCTATTTGTTATCTGACCCTGCCACGAATAAAATCAAAGGACTGTTCCACCATCATGATCTAAGAAAATTTTATAACGCCAGGAATTAAGTTAATTTAAGCTGTGCACATCTCTGTCCGGCACATTTTAACAGACTGCATTTTATACCGTGATGCAAGGGCAGAAGCACACGTTGATGGGGATCTGCCTTGTGTTTTAGCAAACGATGAGACGTGTGTGTCTAGGGTTTTTAAGTTTTGTGATGTGTCTGGACTCTGGCCTAAACTTTTAGGCTGGAGGTTTTAGTGTATTGCAGAGAGGCTGACTCCTCCCTTTTTTTCCTTGCGGTCAGCCATCCACTTCCATCTGCTACATTGTTTTAGCTCCCTCTCTCATTTTCTTCCTGTGTTGTCCATGTTTTACTGCTGACGCCCTGCTTCATCCCACGCTTCGGTGTGGGTGAGCACATATTTTCCAATGATTGTTCCCCGTGTTTTATGTTCCGTTTTATGTAAATGTTCTGAGCTATTTTTTTCTTGAGACCCGTCTCACTAGGATACCGAACGGGCGCTGAAGACCTTGCTGTCGTGCGCCCACAAAACCCCTCTACTACTCTACTACAACTGTAAGAAAATTCTAAGGTATTGGAGATCGGGATTAACCAATGAGTAACAAGAACTGAACTGAACTGACTACGGGCGTTAACCGGTGCTAAAAGGAAACCTCATATATTAAAACAACGTGTCTGGAAAATAAAATACAGAATAAGTTGTAGACAAGTATTTACATGAATAATCTGTATGTAAACAGGAGGACCAGTCCTAGAGGCGATTTTCAATTTTAGTTATAAGTTAGTATGTAAGAAAAATGATGTACTCGAGAGGTATTAATTAGCCCCGAGGTACTAAAATGAGGAAAGAGGAAGGAGCGAATAATGCACTTCTCTCGCTAAATAGTAGTTTGAGAATGGGCAGGAAGGAGCGAATAATGCACTTCTCTCGCTAAATAGTAATATGAAAATGATGATTATATGTGCTTAGTATTAGTAAGTGAAATTTAATCGAGGAAAAATTAATGACCTGTTTTAAAAGGAAATACTTAAACGTCCAGACAAAAGAGGAAAGTTGTGTGAAAAGATTCGATTCCATGAGGTTATTCTCTATTTTCAAATGTGACGTAAATAAGGCACCACCTGTTAGCGCAAAACAGCCGGTAGATTTAACTTGTAAGTTCCAGCACAGTGCTGTGCCAGCGATGAAATAACATCTCTTTGAAGTAAACAGATACCTAGGATTAAGCATGAACAGATTGATAACGTAGTGCAATTGTTCTAAAAAGGCCTGACGTTAACCTTAAGTAAAAGCGTGATGGAATAAAAAGGAAGTTTATTATATAACGCAAAGTAAGATGAGTCCAGACTATAAACAAGCCGAGTAAAAGAACATATGAGTAACATGGTTTATTATGCCAACTTCACGGTAGTATTGAGCATTAGCGATACTGCAAATTCACAAGCTAGCAGCAAATAGAATAAGGATCTCGCCCAAGCTTCACAGGTCGCGACAGCAGCAAACAACAACACTCTAGTGAGAGGCTTATATATACAAATGATAATTAATACCCAAATGCGTAATGCATAAACTTGACTTAGTCTAAGAAATGAGCAAAGAGTAGTAAGCAAGCTGCAGCAAGATACATATTAGATATACATGCTTGAAGTGATAGATTTTATTTCAAGTGCGCACTGCAATATTTATTGTTTTCTCTGTGATTATGTGATTATTGAACCCCTTTCCTAAGTGCAAATCCTTTAAGATCCTTGATCCTATCCACTCCTCAGGATCAACTTGTAAAGATGCACGTGTGCTTGGGAAGTGAGGTACTACATATAAAAATGAGTAGGTTCGCGACGCGCAAATTGCTTTTGTAATGCGTAATGTAAATCAAATTTTCGACCTGATTGAGGAGTAATTGAAATTCTGTCGACGATCTGCGAGTAGGCCCGCTTTGCCCACTTTTCTTTTTCGACTGTTTGTATTTCTACACGAAATCCCGAGGCGGAATTGCTATTTTCAAATCTGTCCTCGAACTTTCTTTAAAGAAAAGCACATACGAGAAAAACTTTTGACATAAATGAAGCTCCCCTCACAAGTCACTAAATAAGACGAGCACTAAAAAAAATGTATTGGGCCTACAAAATGAACAAGCAAGCGTGATAAAGATTACTATGAATGAAATTAATTTGTAAAGGAGATTGGAATGAATTTGGTCAAAGAAAAAGGACTTATAATAGCCTACCTGTGACCGTAGGCATAAATAAAAAAAAACTAAGAAACAATTGTTCTGATTCAAAGTGGTCAATTAGATTATTTCTCGATTTAAATGAACTCTTGTAAATATTAGTATGTAAATCAACTTGTAAGCACCGTGTGATGTTATGAAGCGAGAATTTATTTTAATACACCGTTCACGCAGACGCTCACCAGAGTGCAAGTGAAGTTTTAAAGTTCGCCGATTTTCAGTGGCAGTATTCTACTGCACCATATGTGTGAAACATTCATTGATGTGTGTAGTGTGTAATAATCAGTGTCATTCCAGACATGCAGTTGCACCGGTAGCTACCACTTACCTGTGAATCCGTAATTGGATAGTGGACAGGAAGTGATGTGAGGCAGTTTCGGTGGCAGAAGCTCCCTCCAGCAATCTAAAAAGCACAAAGCCACGATCCGCCGAACAAAAGCGACGCACGGCATCTCAAGCGCGAAATCAACGCTCTGCAAGAAAGCTCCGGTCACGAGCGCGCGGCAGACTGAAATTCAAGATTGCTCGCAACAGTGGAGGCGGACCGCCACCATGTGACGAAATAATGTAAACGTTCAACCGCCAACAGCAGTTGCTGTGCGCTATATTCTGTAGCAAAAACATTCACATCCAGTACTGAAAACGTTTTTGTATGTATCATAAACCTTCCGAGAGACTCTAAGATAGAGAAGTTAGCGTAATTATTATAATGACTGATTGTACACAGAGACAAGTCACATGGCCACCTCTGAACACTGTTGAAATGTAAACTTTAACGAGAGGTCACGATACGAATGAAAATAAGCACACGAAAATACGTCAAAGGATCCCATCCTCCTATATCCCATCCCACGTGTATATAAAATTAGTCTTGTAAGCTATTCTAATATAAGATAATTTATCTGTTTCATATGTGAAATAATTCGGAGAGCCACACTCGAGCCCTGAAAGTGAAAGATATGGACTTCCTTGTCGAAGCCATCACCAGTGGCCGCTCTATAATCCAAGTATATCATAAATAGTGTATGTGCGACGAAAATAAATGTATAATTAAGTGCGACAACGGACAAGGCAATCAATCGGCAAGACGATGACAATATAATGAATACAGTCAAAACAGAAAGTTGTGTACCAGTTGTGATGGTAAAATTACTTTTTCAACGATGAAAAATGAAGTGTGACTCTATTTCCTTCCGGAAGTCAAGGAAAATAGCATCTACCTGGGAGCCTGTATCTAATATTTTCTGGGTCTCATGAACAAATAAAGCGAGTTGGGTCTCACACGATCGCTGTTTCCGGAATCCATGTTGATTCCTACAGAGTAGATTCTGGGTTTCCAAAAACGACATGATACTCGAGTAAAAAACATGTTCTAAAATTCTGCAACAGATCGACGTCAGAGATATAGGTCTATAGTTTTGCGCATCTGCTCGACGACCCTTCTTGAAGACTGGGACTGCCTGTGCTCTTTTCCAATCATTTGGAACCTTCCGTTCCTTTAGAGACTTGCGGTACACGGCTGTCAGAAGGGGGGCAAGTTCTTTCGCGTTCTCTGTGTAGAAACGAATTGGTATCCCGTCAGGTCCAGTGGAATTTCCTCTGTTGAGTGATTCCAGTTGCTTTTCTATTCCTTGGACACTTATTTCGATGTCAGCCATATTTTCGTTTGTGCGAGGATTTAGAGAAGGAACTGCAGTGCGGTCTTCCTCTGTGAAACAGCTTTGGAAGTCTGGAGCAGGTCTTTCTCGCGCAGTAGACGTCACCGCACGATGAGGATCAAAATGTCGGAAAACAGATGGTACACCCGTTTGGTTTCCACATAAGGACAAAGTACAAGGCGCTATACATTTTGAGTGACGGAAAAGCACCTGGAAAATATGCTGAGACTAGATACTCGCCCTGGCTTCCCACAGGTAGCACTATCTACGGATGGACGATTTGTCCTACGTTGCAGAAGTGAAATACACTCCTGGAAATGGAAAAAAGAACACATTCACACCGGTGTGTCAGACCCACCATACTTGCTCCGGACACTGCGAGAGGGCTGTACAAGCAATGATCACACGCACGGCATAGCGGACACACCAGGAACCGCGGTGTTGGCCGTCGAATGGCGCTAGCTGCGCAGCATTTGTGCACCGCCGCCGTCAGTGTCAGCCAGTTTGCCGTGGCATACGGAGCTCCATCGCAGTCTTTAACACTGGTAGCATGCCGCGACAGCGTGGACGTGAACCGTATGTGCAGTTGACGGACTTTGAGCGAGGGCGTATAGTGGGCATGCGGGAGGCCGGGTGGACGTACCGCCGAATTGCTCAACACGTGGGGTGTGAGGTCTCCACAGTACATCGATGTTGTCGCCAGTGGTCGGCGGAAGGTGCACGTGCCCGTCGACCTGGGACCGGATCGCAGCGACGCACGGATGCACGCCAACACCGTAGGATCCTACGCAGTGCCGTAGGGGACCGCACCGCCACTTCCCAGCAAATTAGGGACACTGTTGCTCCTGGGGTATCGGCGAGGACCATTCGCAACCGTCTCCATGAAGCTGGGCTACGGTCCCACACACCGTTAGGCCGTCTTCCGCTCACGCCCCAACATCGTGCAGCCCGCCTCCAGTGGTGTCGCGACAGGCGTGAATGGAGGGACGAATGGAGACGTGTCGTCTTCAGCGATGAGAGTCGCTTCTGCCTTGGTGCCAATGATGGTCGTATGCGTGTTTGGCGCCGTGCAGGTGAGCTCCACAATCAGGACTGCATACGACCGAGGCACACAGGGCCAACACCCGGCATCAAGGTGTGGGGAGCGATCTCCTACACTGGCCGTACACCACTGGTGATCGTCGAGGGGACACTGAATAGTGCACGGTACATCCAAACCGTCATCGAACCCATCGTTCTACCATTCCTAGACCGGCAAGGGAACTTGCTGTTCCAATAGGACAATGCACGTCCGCATGTATCCCGTGCCACCCAACGTGGTCTAGAAGGTGTCAGTCAACTACCCTGGCCAGCAAGATCTCCGGATCTGTCCCCCATTGAGCATGTTTGGGACTGGATGAAGCGTCGTCTCACGCGGTCTGCACGTCCAGCACGAACGCTGGTCCAACTGAGGCGCCAGGTGGAAATGGCATGGCAAGCCGTTCCACAGGACTACATCCAGCATCTCTACGATCGTCTCCATGGGAGAATAGCAGCCTGCATTGCTGCGAAAGGTGGATATACACTGTACAAGTGCCGACATTGTGCATGCTCTGTTGCCTGTGTCTATGTGCCTGTGGTTCTGTCAGTGTGATCATGTGATGTATCTGACCCCAGGAATGTGTCAATAAAGTTTCCCCTTCCTGGGACAATGAATTCACTGTGTTGTTATTTCAATTTCCAGGAGTGTATATACGCAAACCCTCCTCATAGTCCTTAGTGAAAATTATCAAAACCCGTACAGTTGTTCCTTAGATTAGCCTTCACACGCAGAAGGAAATAAGCGGTGGAAAAGTTATGTAAAGGTGATATACAAGAAGTCCACCTCCCTAGCTCAGTGGCCAACGTCAGTGACAGCCATACATGGGCCCCTTGTTGGATTCCCGACACCACGAGGGAGCTTTCCTTGATGAGAGGGTTGGGAACAGGTGCACTCTGCCTCGTGTTGCCAACTGAGGAACTACATACCTTCTTCAACGAGTAGGGGCGGCACCAGGCTTGCTGAACCGACAACGGCCAGTGCGGTGTCATGGCGAATATCGCATCCAAATGAGGCCATCGACAGAGGATAATACGGTGGTCCTTTCGTTGCTGATTGGTCCGTCTGTGCTCAGAATGGCGGCGGTGATACACACCAACCTTCCTCGTGAATATATCTATCACTAAAAACCCTATCAACATCGCTACCGTATCAACATCCCTGCAGTAGCTGCAGAGGGTAGTTTTCACATACTGACAATAATCGTGGCGGCAACTAATTTTTGAGAGGGTTGCTGGGAGAAGATACGTACATCGAGAAAGAGTAACATAAAGCGTTTTTAAATGGAAAGAGGTATGGCAGTATGAAATAATATATGTTGATAACGATCACTAAGAAAGAAAGCAAAAGTAAAAGAAAAAGAGAGAAGGAAAAATTACAGAGCAATCATGTTTGTTATTAGAGGTCTATACATTCCAGGATTCGTCGTTCGCGATGATACGGCATCGGAGAACACAATAGGTGCACCTACGCACTGCTCTAAGAGGTTATATGCAGAGGTCACATGGGCACTCCAACGTTCCCTGTGGGTCAGAGTCAACCTTCTGTGCTTCCGCATTCTCAGAATGCACGGGGATAAGGACTTGCCTCAAGGTCGGCACTTAGGTCGGTCGCCAAGCGCCCCAGGCCCAGAAGCACCGCAAAGGTCGACGTGTGCGAGATAAAAATCCCCGAAAGGAGGAAACGTCTCTCTGGAAGCAGCAACAATTCGAGCCGAGCCATTCCTTCCCCTCTGAACTTCTATGATAAGGCTAATAAGATTCCGACACGAACCTCTACAGCAGAGCATTGACTATATTATTAGAGAGCGTCGGCTTTAAGTGCCCAGAATCCTCTGTATTATATTTAGATTTTATTTCGCATTTTCTGCGGGTGCACAAGATGACGCAGAATTCTGTCACAGATGTAATTAAGGTACAATTCTCATTTATTCTTCAGTATCATTTGCACATTTACAAAGAAACTGGTACACCTGTCTAGAATGATGTAGGGTCCCCGCGAGCACGCAGAAGTTCCGCAAAGACGTGACATGGACTCGACTAAAGTCTGAAGTAGTGCTGCAGGGAACTGACACCATGAATCCTTCAGGGCTGCCCATAAATCCGTAAGAGTACGAGAGTGTGGAGATCTCTTCTGAACAACATGTTGCATCCCAGATGTGCTCAAAAATGTTCATGTCTGGGGAGTTTGGTGGCCAGCGGAAGCGATTAAATTAAGAAAAGTGTTCCTGGAGCCACTCTGTAACAAGGCTGGGCGTGTGGGCTGTCGCACTGTCCTGCAGGAATAGCCCAAGTCCGTCGGAATGCACAAAGAACATGAATGGATGCAGGTGATCAGACAGGATGTTTACGTACGTGTCACCTGTCAGAACCTTATCTAGACGTATCAGTGTTCCTATATCACTCCAACTGCACAGGCCCCTCACCATTACAGAGCCTCCACGAGCTTGAACAGTCCTTTGCTGCCATGCAAGGTCCATGGATTTGTGACGTTGTCTCCATATTCGCACACGTCCATCCGCTCGATGCAATTTGAAACGAGACTCGTCCGACAAGGCAACGTGTTTCCAGTCATCAACAGTCCGATGTCGGTGTTGATGGGCCCAGGAGAGGCATAAAGCTTTGTGTAGTGCAATTATCAAGGATACGCGAGTGTTCAAAAATGGTTCAAATGGCTCTGAGCACTATGGGACTTAACATTGTGGTCATGAGTCCCCTAGAACTTAGAACTACTTAAACCTAACTAACCTAAGGACATCACACACATACATGCCCGAGGCAGAATTCGAACCTGCGACCGTAGCAGTCACGCGATTCCAGACAGTAGCGCCTAGAACCGCTCGGCCACCCCAGCCGGCGAACTATTAGGCCCACTCCCTTGACATCTGGATATTACAACGGCTGGAGAAGACTTGGAAGAAAGTTTTTGCCAGGTAGTTGCACACCGAACCGCTGCTACTTCTGTTACCTAGCGTTAATTACTGTAGCGTTCACTCAAACAGTATCCGATCTTTGCCCTTTCATGATAGTTTTTTGTGTCATTTTGTTACAAACGACATAGAAATTACTTACAAGAAAATTGTTAAAAACTTTAACAATGTAATTTGAAGCAGTTTTTATGATTTCATCATGCTTACTATAAGTATCTGATCATAAAGTTGTGTACCAAATATAAATCAAACATTTTCATAACGAAATTAAGTCGCCCTTTTATGTCATGATTATGGCTGTCAACATAAATCCAAAACAAGAGACAGTAGCTTAGGTAAGGGACATTTATGAGGCAAGGATACTTAAGTACACTTACTATACATCCTTCCATAATTTATGTTCGAATTGTAATCCCCTGTCACCTTTCTCGCTGAGACAGATTACTTGTTACTGTACATACATCATTTTAGAGATGGTTGCAGGACTCGGCTGTTCGATACAGGACGTCAAACGCCTTTCAGCGGTCTTGTTTCCTACCTTTTTTTATTTGGCAGCCAGTGTCAGCGTTTTACTACGCCATCTTCAGGTCCCTGACCCACGTGTAGGAAGATTCTACCTCGGAGTCGGCAGATGAGAGCGAAGTTATCGCTTTACCGAAAATCTTCTAAGTCCAGTACTGCTGGCCCCTGTTTTGATCACGACCGAGGTAGAATCTTGCTACACGTTGGTCAGGGACCTGAAGATGGCGTAGTAAAACGCTGAAACTAGTTGCCAAATAAAATAAGGTTGGAAACTAGATGGATGAAAGGTGTTTAATTTGAAATCTTGATTACTTTTAAGTTAAAGCTCATGCCTCTTTCCTAAACGTCAAAGCATAAATTTTCGGATAACATTGTTTATTCTGAGTAGATACGTGAAGTGATATAAGTGTTAATCAGTTTCATATCCCACATTTCGTACATTCACGCACAAGGTCTGATAAGCATACTCCGAGTATGATGTAGTTCACTATTTTATTTGTATTGGGCTTATGGTATGCGAAACTGTTACTAATGAGTTCAAGGTTTTGTTAGATGGATCTCTTTCCTTTGCAAATCTCTCTGTCTCCTCATCATTACTTCAGGCTACTTACAACTCTCAAAGCTTAGATACTCTCTGCAATTTCCAGCCCTCACTTCTCTCCATTAACAAATTAACCATAGCTTGATGCCTCGAGATGTTATGACCCATAGACCTTTGGTGGACACAGACAGCCCGTAGCGAAGCCATGCAGGCTGCCATCTATACTATCAGGAAACAAAGAGAGAGTGAATTAAAATTGATCCACAAAATCCGATAACAAATTCAGAATAGTGACAACTAATTTATTGGTACCAAGCACGGACTGCATAAATAAAAACTTCCCTAATTAAATCAGTCAATTTGAATACCAAAATTAATTATCTCCATTCAACAAACACGATGGATGTCATGCCTGCGTGCCAAACTGTCGGGGGAAGGAGGGATAACAGTTTTCCACTCAAGTTTCAATCAATAATAAAATAGCTCAAGATGGCGATTCTTAAAATTGGAGCTGTTGCTTTCAGACTTCGTCAGAGAGCACACAATAGTGAAGGGTTGAAACTTCCTGACAGATTAAAACTGTGTGCCGGACCGAGACTCGAACAAGGGTGAAGGGTTGTCTGCGCGTTTTGAGAATTGGCGTCCAGTCAGGCTGAAAGTCGCGAGCTCTTTCTTCTTATCTCATGTTTTCTACTGAAAATCTTGTGCTTGTACTCATGTTAACTTTACTATTTCAGAGCTCGCCTAAACTTTTTTTTAAAATTTGTCCTGTGCGCAACAGATAACTTAAACATAAAAAAACCTATTATTCATGCTGAGTGCAATGCATGTTCTGTATGGCGGCTCCTGCTGTTGCTGCGGCTGCTGCTGCTTACTGCAACTACATATAATTCAAGAGAAAGGGTTTGGTCAAATCTAAGCTCGATAAATGATAACCCAAACAAGTAATTCCTTTTTTTTTCAAAAACTATATTCTGAAAGCGATTCTTTCTCATTCAATTAACAAAACGCTAGAAGCTCTTTGAACTATCGCTTCATATGTAAATCTGCCTCCAGTGGCATTAAAGCAATATTACAAATTAATCAAACTCTTGAGACAGACTGAAATACTTCTGAATTAAATACATAGCGAAACAATTTCCTGACAATTACAAAAGAAATCAATGACAAAAATCAATACTTCCCTTAAGAATTCAACTCCTATCATTATCAAAATTACCGTCTGGTGCTACGCACACACACAAACCCTTTTCTTTAAATTAATAAGCGCGCTGCAAATTATAAAAAATATCAACTCAGTACCAAATCCTGTGTCGCTGCTGGCGGACACGGCAGTACGGCAGCTCGGCGACGACCCCTCGCCCAACACACGTGCGCACCACAGCTGGCGGGCACCTACACTGGCTTCCAAACTGTCACAAATTAATCCGTGTGCTGCGAAGCGCGACAACAATATCTTAGATTCCAAAGCTTATGTATGCACGCTGTAGCCAACCTTTAAATCCTAAGAGAGCATTGCCAACTCTCAACGTCCTATAACCAAAATTTTAAACGGTTGAGCTTCAGTGGCGCATTGAGGTCACAGGAACTCTTGGGGCCTCGTCCTCTGGTTATTTTGGCTACGGACACCTCTTCGCATCTCACGGAAGTATAGTGTGGGATGGCACTAGGGATGGTGGGTTATCGCCGAAACATTCGATTTTTCAGCGCCAGATTAACCAGAGTGTTAAAACTGCTCAAAATAACCGGTTTCTGAAATAACAGATTTTCAGTTTTTTATTCCTATTATTTCCTGCAATAAACGTAGAAATCGAACAAAGTTTGAAAAATTTTGGCCCTCTCGGTTTCAAGGAACATATAATCAAAATATTAAATTACGTATACCAATAAAAGAAAACTTAATCCGTTCACTGTTCACTGCTTTTATCGAAACGTGATACGTGGTTGGAAAGTACAAAACATCGCCAGTTTTCTCTGACTGGTCCTAATTTTTTGAAACTCTGCTCAAATATTATGTCGTAATCGAGGATCTTACCAATATCTGAGCATTACAGACAATCAGTACTAAAGCGTGAATACTGAAGAACTGTATTTTTCATGTTATTTGCGTTTTGAAAAGCTACAAACACATAAAGGCATATTATGTAGTCACAGCGTCAGATCAGCTACTTTCTATTTTTATTGTAAACTATGAATCAATTGTTAAGTTTTACGTTTTCTCTTCATACGATGCCGCCAGTTTGTTGCCTCTCCTCCCGTTCTTAATCTTTTATAGCAAATGGGGCCTGCACTTTACTGATACCGCGCTTCGTAAAATGCATCAAGACTAGGGATGGTGTCATTCTATAATACAACTAATGTCCGACGACAACAGCGAGAACTCTCGATATACACCAGGTGGGGCAAGTATCGCACACTGCACCTACACTTATACCATCCAGCAGCCATGCCACATGGTAACAGGTACATTATTGTCTCAGCTGTGCCAGTTTTCACGCAATGTGTTCTTTGTTCGTTTCTATGAGCATTGTTATTAAAATAGCACTGACCGCTTTTCTAATTTTCTGTAAAAACGCAATATTCCAAATCAATGGAAATTTTAGGAATAAAAATTACTCTTTTTCTGAAAAAAGTTTTATTTAAAAACCAAACATTTTTGCATGGCTACTATGGGGTAATTGATATTTCGTTTTTACCCTGTTATCCAAGGACAGTGGAGAAAAGGTCTCTCGCTCTCAGCCACATGCAGTCGCTTGTTGACGTTAGACTTGTTTCGTGAGAAGCCGCGGTGAGTCAGTTACCGCCACATCTCCATCACTTTGGAAACAACATCCTGTGCGGGCCAGATAGCACTCGAGTAGCATGATGGTCGTCGGGGGCTTGCAGCAACTACGACAGCTGCTCTCGTGCACTCACACGACAGGCTCCGCTTACGTTCAGCCCCATGAGTCTGTCAGCAATAATACAGTGAGCTTCAATGGGACGCCGCTGTTTTTCCTAATAAGTCTCGATTTGACATGGCCTGCATTTTTCATTTTCGAGGTTTAACTCTCGCCGTTAGCTCTCGTCCTCTCTCACTAGGTACTGGTTTTCTATTTAATTGTATTTATTGATTTTCGCGATGTGTTTGTCATGTGTAGTAACTGACATACGGCAGGAAGAAAGCTCGCCAAATCCTTTGAAATTGTGAGCGGGCAAAAGTAACTGTGTGACAGAACTACCTCAATTTATGTGCCTTTGATTTACAATATACTTACATGTTTATTTCACTGAAAGCCTGTCACTGTAGCATTGCCCTGTCCTCCTTTTATTAATTATATCACCTACTTGGCAACAAACCCCTGCAAGTAGGTGAAGAAGGATGCCTTCGCGGTCCAGGAGCAGAAGATCAGCAGTTGAGTTACTCTCTCTGACAGAGAAAAGGTTTTCTTTTTAAAAACCTTAGTCGCCACTGACGTGACGACAGTAACAATCACTCTAATACTACGTTACAACCGGGGGATACAATTCCTATCGCTACGAGAGGCATTCAATAAGCAATGCAACACACATTTTGTCTCGGTAGTTTAGGTTGACAAAAATGCGGAACTTGTTGTGGGACATAGTGGAAGTATCCCGCTTCACTCCCTGTATTTTCATGAATCTCCCATCGGCGGCGGTGCAATATGTAGCATTCAAAATGGCGTCTGTAACGTGCTTTCCAAGCAGAGAGCTGTGATTGAGTGTATTTTAGTGGAAAACCAGAGCATCGCAGGTATTCATAGAACCTTTAAGAATGTCTGTGGAGACCTGGCAGTGAACAAAAGCACGGTGAGTCGTTCGGCGAGGCGTCTCCGTCAAGGTCGGGCAAACCTGTCTGATCTTACGAGTGCCGACCGGCCACACACGGTTGACTCTTGGAATGCCGGAGAGCGCCGACACTCTTAGTCGAGGTGAGAGACGGATCACAATAAAACAACTCGCTGATCAGCGGGGCGTCTCTCTCGGTAGAGCTGACACTCTCCTCCATCAGATGGGGTACTCCAACGAGTTTGTGCACTGGGTTCTTTGCCGCCTAACGGAAGACCATAAAGAGCGACGAAGGTCCATCTGTGCGGAATTGCTTGCGCCTTACGAGGCTGGCCGTGACGATGTTTTATCGAACATCGTCACAGGTGATAAAACATAGGTTTATCGCTTCGTACCGGAAACGAAACGGCAGTCCATTGAGTGGCGCCACAAGACCTCTCCTCCAAAGAAAAAGTGCAAATCCGCACCTTCGGCCGTTACCATCAAGGCGATGGTCTTCTGGGACTCTGAAGGGGTTACTCTCTTTTATTTACTCCCTCAGGCTGCAACGATCAACTCTGAAGTATTTTTGAGCTACCCTCGGGAAACTACTACAGGAAATTCGTCACCAAGAAATGTGAAAGAACTTCTTCTTCTGCATGACAACGCAAGGCCCCACACAAGTCTGCGCACCCTATAGAAGCTCAAGAAACTTTGCTGGACTGTTCTTCCTCTTTCACCCTACAGTCTGGATCTCAGACCTTCCATTTGTTTGGCTCAATGAAGGATGCACTCTGCCGGAAGCAGTAGGTGGATGGTGCAGCAAGACGTTGGTTCCGACGCCGACCAATAATGTGGTTGGCATAGAGGCCCTCCCAGTAAGGTGACGCTAGGCCGTCGCATTAAACGATGATGATGTTGAAAATAACGGTTCTATCGCCAAAAGAGTGGGGAATAATATGATTTAATGGAATCCTGAATAAAACCAACCTTCTCTTAGAAAAAAGTGTTCTATTACTTACTAAACGCCCCTAGTACAATGCGTTCTATCAATCTATCCATGCGTTTCATTAACTTGTTTCATAACGCTCATTTCCCTTCATTTCGACTCAGTAGCTTGTTTTTCAATTCAATAAACCTTACCAACAGCTGTACACTTTAAGATATTTTATCTTATTTCGGAAGCAACCTGTTTCGGCAATTCATTTTGCCATCTTCAGGCCCCATACGCTTTTTCCGAATCAACGAGCTTATCGTATAGCTCCACAAAACTGGATATCGTGAATCCCAATCGTTGTGCAGCTGACTCATACCAAAGCGTGGGTCGGTCGCTGTGGCTGTGGGGTTCTAGGCGCTTCAGTCCAGAACCGCGCTGCTGCAACTGTCGCAGGTTCGAATCCTGCCTCGGGCATGGATGTGTCTGATGTCCTTAGGTTAGTTGGGTTCAAGTAGTTCTAAGTCTAGGGGACTGATGACCTCAGATGTTAAGTCCTATAGTGCTAAGAGGCATCGGAACCATTTGAACCAAAGCGTGACAGCAAAATGAATTGCCGAAACTGGTTGCTTCCGAAATAAAATAAAATATCTTTAAGTGTACCGCCGTTGCTAAAGTTTATTGAATTGAAAAGTACTTACCGGCCGATGTCCCTTGGCCATGATGGACCAACAGAGATGTCAGCATCTTGTATCCGAACTAACCATCTAACCTTTAGCATGACCTCTCAGAAGCTTCCGTTCGCTTTCTGCCTATATTGTTTATCGACCACGTTTCGCTATCATATAAGGCTACACCTCAGACGTGTATTTTACAGAAGTCTTTCAAATACGTAAATTTAATTCCATGCTAACATATTTTCCTCTTTCAGAAAAGGTTTTCTTGCTGTTGTCAGTATGTACTCCACATCATCTCTGCTTCTGATATCGTCAGTTGCTTTGCTTTGTAAACAGCAAAATTCGTCCACTGCCTTCAGTGCTATTTTCCTTATCTAATTCCCCTCAGCGAGTATGGTTCTTCTACACTGAGTCAGCCTTGTTCACTTTTGTTGATGTTCGTTTCAAAATACCTTTTCAAAATACTATCCACTTCGTTCAAGTGATATGTCACGTCGTTTGCCATCCCTGCCAGAGTTAGAATGTTGCGGCAAAACTTAAACTTTTGAAACGTGTCTACAAAAATTTCGGGCCGGTTCGTTTGGTAAGTTACAAAGATTAAAAATCTCCTAGGAGATTACAGAGCAGAGAGGTCAGGACGTTGTAGTAAAAGAGCAGAGTTTGGCAGGGGTTACGTGGTTTCAAAATACTATCCACTTCGTTCAAGTGATATGTCACGTCGTTTGCCATCCCTGCCAGAGTTAGAATGTTGCGGCAAAACTTAAACTTTTGAAACGTGTCTACAAAAATTTCGGGCCGGTTCGTTTGGTAAGTTACAAAGATTAAAAATCTCCTAGGAGATTACAGAGCAGAGAGGTCAGGACGTTGTAGTAAAAGAGCAGAGTTTGGCAGGGGTTACGTGGTTTACGGAGAGAACTGACAACTTGTCACGCTGTAAGCGAAGGGAAGAACGCCGTTAAGCGAAAAAACGGTTATTCTCTGTAGACGCCAGCCCAGAGGCAGACCGACCCGGCCAAGTTCACTGCAGCTCTTTGAGTGTCCACTAATAGTCTGAGTGTTGCGATGTGAGGCTAGAGAGCTGTAGTTAATCATTTCCTAGTCTTCTTCAAGTTAAATTTGTTCTTTATTCCGTCATTTTTGTTATTTCGTGATGTTTAATTCTTTAGATTACTCGATCAGTCTCTGTAATTGCGACCAGTTAGGTATTTCTAAATATTTAACAAGTATCTGTTGTTAACCGACACCCACGGTAGGAAACAGACTGTTGAATGTTGCCTGGTTTGTGGGTATGGCAGCAGTGTGCTGCTTTCATTTCTCACGCCTTTTCGACTCTGCTGCAAGGCCGTTCGTCATCGTTTGGAACAGAGTGACGTGGCGTTTGTGTCGGCCCTTCTTGTACGGCCAGCGACGACAGGCATTCATGCAGGCTGCTAGGAAAAATGTTGCTTCCATTACGTACAATCAGAACAGTCATTTCTTAATAAGTAGGTGAAGCAGTTGCGTCATGCAACGATCCTTTTGTAATCTGTAATATCTAGTCCCGTATGTGAATTATTAATTTTATTAGTTGAAGCGTTGTAGTGAGTGAGAAATTTCCTTTTGCACTGAATACAGAGTTTAAAAATTTTAATCGTATTAATTAGCGTGTATTTGAATCATTTGAATAAATGTATGTTACTTGGACTTCAAATCCTTTATTACTTCGGTAGCTCAGATGGCAGTCGGCTTTCAGCCGTGATACCGTGCGGACGGGCTCGGCGCGCCGGGCAGTGCTCCGCAGGTGTTGTTGTTTACCCGCTAGCGCGCGGTCGCGTCGTTGTATTGCCGTATAGTACCTGTACCGACCCGACATGGCGTTCTCATATCGAAAAGCTACAATCAAACTAACGTTCAACGCATCGTACACGAGACCGAAGGCCCATGAAATTGAACGGTTTCTACGAGACATCATGCACATAGAACCACAAGAACTGATAGGAATTCATCTGTCTATTGTAACCAGCACAGTGTACCTCAAACTGATTGACGAAGCGGCCTGCGACAGATTACTCCAACGATCTACAAACGGCTTTCGCTTCTGTCACGCGGACGGTAATGTGAGCGTGGTAGGAGTTGACCATGCTGGTCTGGGGGTGCGTACCGTGCGCATCTTTGAACTACCGTTCGAAGTTCCTGCCAACCTAGTCGTTGATGCGCTGCGGCCATACGGCACAGTTCTGAGCCACACAGAGGAGAAATGGAACACATTCGAAACGTACCCTGTCCTTAACGGGGTACGACAAGTGCGCATAGAACTTAAGAAGCACGTTCCATCATATGTTTTCGTTGGTGGCTGCCGCGCAATTGTTATATATGATGGACAACCGAGGACCTGCTCGGGCTGCGGCCAGGAGGGCCATGTTAGAACTGAGTGTCTGCAGCGTCGCCTCGTTCAGGTGCCCCGCAATGAACTTCCCCACCGATCCACTATGACCTCTCTCCCGCTCACATATGTGGAGGCGGCACGACATGATGTGATGGATGATCAACACCTGCTACCTCCTAAAGCCGCTGCCAGCTCCGTTGGAGAGTCAGCGCCGTCGACGACGCCGCAACCCAACGGTGCAGATGTTCCTACAACCTCTGCCCACCGCAGCGTCGTGGGCACCCAGCCACCGTCACTGTCGGGATCGGACACAGGGATTCCTAGCGACCGAGACTGTGTCGAGCCCCGCCCTCCAGTGGATGTCGAATCTCGGACCCGCAAGCAAAAATCACCCAAGCGACACAAGAAGAGGCGATTGTCAGCTGACGAACAGGACAGGGATGTGAAGCCGGCAGAAGACATCGACTTCGTTGACTCGTCCACAATTGCAACGGACTCCAGTGGCATCATTCACCAGAAGGTGCCTGAAGACAAGGAACACTCTCCTAACTCTGGTGGCCCAGAAACCGAGGCGCATTACGTCGACTCCCAAAATGTGGGCTCCTGTGAAAGCGACCAGCCCCCAAAGACTTCACAATCGTCTCTTGGTGATTGGGCAGACGATATGGAGGCAGATGATGCACAGAAAACATCGATATCTCCACCAGAGCCCATGGCTGACATTGAGCCCGGAGGGCTCTGCCAGTCAGGGACTCATACGGCACAGTAATGCACAGCATGCAGATGGATGGCTGTGTGGTGTGTGAGATCACTGTGGGCTTGCACTGGCACACTGCCTCCGCCACTTGATATGTCTCAGTCATACCGTGTGGGAACAGTCAATGTAAATGGTGTCCACTCCACTGTCAAGACCCGCATGTTACACGACATGATCAGTGCGGCAGACTTGGACATTGCCCTCCTCCAGGAGGTCCGTCCCGAGCTGCGTTTAGACCTATATGGCTACACCACGTACAGCCTACCCGTAGGTGATGGCGCAGGAGGAACGGCCATCCTTCTCCGAGATGGCATAGACGCGACGGACGCGACGTACTTGCCGAACGGGCGAGGCATCGCACTCACACTTGGCGCAGTCCGCCTCATTAACGTCTACGCTCCCTCCGGTAATTCGCACCGTGGTGACAGGCAGGTCTTCTATTCGGAGGAGGTAGCCCCACTTTTTCAAGGCAATATGGACCATTACATAGTGGGCGGCGATTTTAACAGTGTTCTGCGGCCCGAGGACCAGATACCGCATTACGTCCCATGTCCAGCTCTACAAGCATTGATACGTGACCTCGCGCTCCACGACACATGGCTCGTACATCATGGGACCCAGAGTGGATATACGCACTTTACCAGCCATTCTGCCAGCCGTCTGGACCGGATATACGTCTCGCGTGCCCTCCGCACAGCAACCCGTGATGCAGAACTCTGGCCGACGGCCTTCACGGACCATCTCGCGTACATCTGCACTGTCACCTTGCCCCGGCAACTCACAAGACGCAGCAGGGGCCCGTGGACGCTGAACGTCTCCCTCCTTCGCGAGGAAGCGTGTCGGCTAGCAGTCACTGACACGTGGCGTCGATGTATCAGGCGCCTGCCCATGTATGCTTCCACGTTGCTGTGGTGGCTGGGATGTGTCAAACCTGCACTCCGAAAGACCTTGATGGCCTACGGGCGTGACAGATCGAACTGGCAAAGGGCAACATCGGAATTTTACTATACAGCGTTACGTGAGCTGGCGACGCAACCGCCGTCTCCCGAACGTCAGATGTCCGTACAACGCATCAAAGCTCGTCTACTTCGCATCAGGACAGAACAGCTAGAAGGTGTCCGCATCCGTGCGCGAGTGCAAGACTGTATCCCCAACGAAACAGCGTCAGTGTATCACATTGTGCGCGAGAGGCGCCACCGCAAACGTCAGCTCATTACGGCGGTAAACACGGAGGAGGGCGGCCGCGCAGTGACACAAACGGACATCGCGCACACGTTCGCCAGACACTATGGGACCTTGTACATGGAAGATCCGCGAAATGTACGTGATTATGACGAGCTGTTGCACGATTTTCCCGCCCCTCGGGACGTGGCACCCGATGATAGTCTGCTGTTGCCCATCACACCCGACGAGCTGACATCGGCCTTGGCACGTGGAGCACCGAACAAGTCGCCTGGACCGGACGGCTTACCCCTGGAATTCTACCGCACTTTTTACCACCTTATGGGTGACAAGTGGCTCCAAATGTTTCAAGACCTGCTCCGCCCTGATTTCACTGTCCCCACAGAATTCACAGAAGGCATCTCGATCCCAGTACCGAAACCGAATGGTGGTTGTAGGTGGCAGGATTTTCGCCCACTCACACTCCTCAACAACGACTACAAGATCTTCGCCCGTATCCTCCGCGCGCGTCTCCACACCGCTATCGGGAATGCCATCCACACCGATCAGACATGTATAGGTGGTGTCAGCAACATTCATACGGCGTTAGGAGCATACCGCGACGTTATTGCTTTGACGGCGGCCTGCAAAATACGAGGCGCCCTTGTCGCCGTAGATTTTGACCACGCATTCGACCGAGTCGACCACGGCTTCTTACGCGCAGTTTTGCAACACATGGGCCTCTCTCCGGAGTCTGCACAGGTGGTCCTTCGACTGGTCCACGGAGCGCGCTCCCGCATGATGGTCAACGGTTATCAGTCTGGTCACATTGTTGTTGGACGGTCAGTGCGACAAGGGTGCCCCCTGTCGGGTATATTATTTGCTGCAGCGCTTGAACCAGCTTTACATGGTCTACGGCAGCGATTAACTGGTATCTCCTTGCGGGACGTGACCTTTCGTTGTGGTGCATTCGCCGATGACGTGGTGTTCCTGGCCAGATCAGAGGATGAAATGCATATGGCGCTACAGTGGCTACGCCAGTACGGGGCGGTCGCTGGGAGTGTCATCAACGTGAAGAAGACAAAATACATGGATGTCGGACGGGGGCTTTCCCACACAACGGCGGTGCCCTTTGACAAGGTGCCCGTACTCAAGTGTTTAGGAGTGCAATTCTATAGCAATGTCCGCCGCACGGCGGCGGCTACGTACCGTCGGCTCCTACACCAGACACGTGCTCTGCTGCAGGACAACAAACTGCGTCGCTTGGATATGCTCCTCAGAACACGTTATGTCAACACCTATCTTGTCTCAAAACTGAACTATTTTGCGCATATCCTTCCCTTGACAGCTACGATGGCCGACAGATTTCAAGCAGCATATGGACATTTCGTAAGCACCGGTCTGGTTTTTAAAGTCCG
Organism: Schistocerca nitens; assembly: GCF_023898315.1. NCBI lineage: Eukaryota > Metazoa > Arthropoda > Insecta > Orthoptera > Acrididae > Schistocerca > Schistocerca nitens. The sequence goes on along the minus strand of NC_064618.1, from coordinate 275,454,049 downwards.
ATACGCCACCCTGACACTGCCGCAGCGGGCGGGCGGCATCGGTTTAATTAATGTATATAACCGTGCGCGATCGCTTTATATCAACACTATGCGTCGCCAGTGGACCTCTGCCCACGCCACTCTGACGGGCACCCTGATTGCGGAAGTGGCGCCACACTCTCTGCACCCCCCGGTTTCTGTAGGACACATTTCATCGGCACTCACCCACATCAGAGAGTTCTTGATTGACTTTAGCTACTTACGGTCAGAACTCCCGACGACACGGAAGCCCAGCACAAAAGACTATTATCGCCTCTATCAACAGCAGCAACCTGTAAATACGGTCACCCACAGACAGCCTGAAGTCGCCTGGAACACTGTGTGGCGAGCGGTACACACGCCTTTTCTACCTACGACGGTGCGTTCATTGTGGTACGTGGTTGTGAATGGGAAGTTCGCTACTCGTCAGAGGCTACATTCCATACATCTGACGGACGACCCCTTGTGTCCGACATGCTCAGTCGCTGACTCGGATGCACACCGTCTGACGTGTGCCGCGACCAGCGAGTGCTGGCTACTGACGCAGCGCATGCTGGCGTTACTCTTGCGGCGATTGCCGGAGTCTATCTCCCCTGATGACGTATTGCGCCCCGACGGCGTATACTTTCCATCAACCAGAACGAACGCCGTTAACTGGCTGAAAGGCATGGCCGTTTACTATATATTTTGCGATGCTCCCAAAAACACACTCGACTTTTGGTCCCTATTGATGACGACACATGCGGCTTTCAGCCGCCACCCGAAGTACAGAACTCGTTTCGCTAATTATTTAGGTTCATTATTTGCGGATCCTCCTGCTCACTGGGGCGTTCCGGGTATGAGACGCTGAAAATGAAGAAGAATCCTGGAGCATATTGATCCTCTACGGACGGAATAGGGGGGAACCCCTCCCAACAGACGAGAAGACGACCCGGACGCTCGGCTACGGCAGTTGTAGGATCTTTCTTTGTAATGAAACAAAATAAATCTATAATACAAAAATAAATGTTATAAAAATTAAAGAAATAAATAAATAAAACAACATCGACAAACCCAGTACATCCTCTTCCTTATCCTTCGATCCTCGAACTCGAAAAAAAAAAAAAAAAAAAAAAAAATAAAAAAAAATAAAAAAAAAAAAAAAAAAAAAAAAGATGGTAGAGCACTTGCCCGCGAAAGGCAAAGGTCCCGAGTTCGAGTCTCGGTCGGGCATACAGTTTTAATCTGCCAGGAAGTTTCATTTATTACTAAGTTAAACATAACGTTCCTTCTTTCATAGTTAGTAATAGTGACTAAATTTATTGTACATAGAGATTTACCCCTTACACCGATATGGCAGGGCGTATAATTTACAGAAAATCTTCTCGATCACGTAATTCAGAAATGGTGAAGCAGACATATTTAAGTGGAACTTAGCCTCAAACCATGCAACTTTAATTTCTTCCCGATGAACTTTAAGTCTCTTCCTAAATTTCTCGTTTCTTTCATTTACTACTTGCTATATGCACTGTTTTAATAAAATTTGGGGTAGGCTAGAATCCGCGTTTATCAACTACTGTCATACTTTCACGCACATGTCCGCTTATAACGTCAGTGTTGTTTTTGTACAAAACGTAGAAAATTTTGCGGATTTTCTGATTATGGATTGTAAATCATTCTGATCTCGTTGAAGAACGAACTTCACGTCAGTGTAGAATTGCACGCAACTAATGGTTGCAGGCTGAAGAAAACAATGGTCAGTGTGGCGCTTAGCATAGTACGTATATAAGTGAGCACCTAAGCTTGAATCGCTTGCGGATACGGGCGCGCGCGCGCGCGCGTGTGTGTGTGTGTGTGTGTGTGTGTGTGTGTGTGTGTGTGTGTGTTTGAGAGAGTGAAGAGAGAAACAGTAATTTCAGCAGGAGTGGTCATATGCAGAGCGAATCATAGTATGAAGAAACTTTCAGACCTGTTATGTGTTTAGTGCTTCTGGCCAGTTAGAATAATTACATGTTGTGTACTTTCTGCAATTACGGTACCTGATTACGAGCATTTCGAGAGTATGTGGGCTCGGCTCGGTGTGGCTATGCTACTTGGAACCGTTCATTGTATCTCGCTCCTGTATCTGAACTCTTTACGAATTCCCGTGGAAGAGCCATAAACTTTTCGTGTGTTCCATGATGCGGCTGCAGGGCGGAGAATTCCATTTATAGGGATACCCACCTTATTATTCACTTCCTGTAAAATGTAATGCAACCAATATGATACAAAATCACTGATATGAGAACTTATTTACAACTGATGAACCAACTGCAGAAACATACATTTCTTTTGACTTATTAAGCTTGCACAGATTTATCTGTTGCTCATCCTGGAACATTAGAGTTCACGCAACATATTATTTTCCACTAGCGTGTACATCTTGAGGCCAAAGAGTCTTAACGGCTTATAAAATAGCGAAGTAACAGCTGAAATTTTTTCTCTGGTCCATATGGTAGTAACAGCCCATAAAAATACTCCATTAAAACGTTGCGCATGTTTTTATACACAGCCAGCACAGGTGAGGACATTCAGCAAGAAACCAGAACGAGTGGGCGAAGGAAGAAGATTCAACTCCAAAACCCTGTCGAAACAGTGATTCAGATAAGACGAGGCTAAGTAACCACATCCCTGTGAACAGTACAATGAAGGTACTCTGGTGTTCGCCTTCATAGACTTTAATGAAACCTAAATTAGAACCAGTGAACAGGTCTTTGATGCAACAAACGTTAAACAACAGGTGTTTAAATGACTTCTGTTAGCCTGTACTCCTTTAACTTAAAGACAATCATTTCCTTATCTGTCTTGTGCTACAGTATGTCGTTGAATATTCAAGCCACTTTATTCCCTCTTAGTTCATAACAAGTTCTTACACGCTATTAAAACCGCAAAACACACAACTGGCGGCAATAATGAGTGATATGAGTTTCACAGTATTGCACATGGGCAATTATTTACTTAAGACAGAAAATCAGATACTACAAATGGTAACAACTGCAACACAAGGCTTAGTATTTAATAAATATTTCTAGGACGTATTGTATGTTTGTGTCAAGTACAAATGTGATATAAAGCCATATACTTTTGAAAGAAACCACGAACTGTACATGTAAGACGTAATTTATAACTTTATTTCAGCTTTATATGTTCGCCCCTGTACTTGAGTAGTCAGCGTAGATGACTGCCCTGCGGGGAAACAGGGTTCGATTCCCGACATTGCCAACAATTTGGAGGGCTGGTGCGGTATGCACTCAGCCTCGTGGTGCAAATTGAGTTGCTACCTGAACGAGAAGCAGCGACCTCGCGGTCTGGAAAGGTGACAAAATGGCCAGGAGAATGGTATGCTGGCCACACGCCCTCCACATCGCATCCGCATGACACCGCAAAGCATAGGATGCTCTCTGGTGGCCTGGAAAAGAAACTTGTTTCCTCTAAATCTTATTTACAATTTCCGCTTCTGCTGTGTCAACAGTGTTGTAATCGCCCCAGGTTTGTTCTTGCACGACCATATAAACGAGTACTGCTGGCCGCTGTAGCCGAGCTGTTCTAGACGTTTCAGTCCGGAACCGCGCGACCGCTACGGTCGCAGGTTCGAATCCTCCCTCGGGCATGGATGTGTGTGATGTCATTAGGTTAGTTAGGTTTAAGTAGTTCTACCACTAGGGGTCTGATGACCTCAGATGTGAAGTCCCATAGTGCTCGGAGCCATTTGAAAGAACAGGACACTGTCTACAAAAAGGGTAACAGATATCATGTAACGGTTGATTCAAAAAGAAGGAACGAGATTTAATTATTTATTACAGTCGAACTATGAAAGAATAAAAAACACAGTGCTTGTCACTGGATAGAGGAAGTTTCAGAGTTTTCACACAGCTGTGCTATTGTTTATTTGTGGCAATATGGCGTCTACATCAAAAGAGAATCTGTGATGTCACCGCCAGACTCCACACTTGCTAGTTGGTAGCCTTTAAATCGGCCGCGGTCCGTTAGTATACGTCGGACCCGCGTGTCGCCACTATCAGTGATTGCAGACCGAGCGCCGCCACACGGCAGGTCTAGAGAGACTTACTAGCACTCGCCCCAGTTGTACAACCGACTTTGCTAGCAATGGTTCGCTGACAAAATACGTTCTCATTTGCCGAGACGATAGTTGGCGTGGCCTTCAGCTGCGTCGTTTGCTGCGACCTAGCAGGGCGCCGTTATCAGTTGCTATTGATATTGTAAAGAATGTACAGACAAGACCTACGTTCAACATTAATGGATTAAAGTTAAGTATTCCCCCAGCTACATCCTTTTTTTTTCTAGTCTAACTTCCTTGTCCTGTTCCAGACCTCACGCCAGCCTGCGTGAGCTAAAACGCGTGCCTTTCGGCTTTCTCTCAATTTAGTGGGTTGGCCTCCTGCCAATCCACAACATTTTGGCAACGAGGATGGGATCCGCCGCTCGCCGTCTGCTTTCAGCGACGGTGCCGTCCGGTCAGCGCCCTGGGGCCCATCTACTAGTTCGCCTCAGCCCCAGATGTTCCCGACGCTGCCTTCCATTTTGCCCCATGGCGACGCGCCGCCGCCGCCGCCGCCGCCTATTCTCCCGCCGGCGACGCCCGCAGTGGACGCGTCGCTGCAACCGCCGGGCGCCTCCCTGGGTCACGCGCCGCCGATCGCTTCCCGTGACCAGTTGTCCTCCGACATGGACCTCTTGCCCGCTCCGGACCATATGGCGTCTTCGCCCGTCGGGTGCCCCGGCCCGATGGAGGTCGACCCTTTGGCCCCTCCTGTCTCTCTGCGGGCGCATACACCGCATGTTGGCGTGCACCCTGGAGCAGGTTTTTAGGCGTTTCCTAGCTCCCCTCGGACCGAATGGCAGGGTGCGGGTGGCACAGCCTCGCCTGTTGTTACGCTCCCCACCTCGTCGCATACGTCAACATGGGGTCCTCCCCACGGCGAGCGGAAGCCTTTTAACACAACCGTACGCCGATTTGCGGGGGAGGAATGTGGTGTCACCGTCAGACACCACACTTGCTAGGTGGTAGCCTTTACATCGGCCGCGGTCCGTTAGTATACGTCGGACCCGCGTGTCTCCACTATCAGTGATTGCAGACCGAGCGCCGCCACACGGCAGGTCTAGAGAGACTTACTAGCACTCGCCCCAGTTGTACAACCGACTTTGCTAGCAATGGTTCGCTGACAAAATACGTTCTCATTTGCCGAGACGATAGTTGGCGTGGCCTTCAGTTGCGTCGTTTGCTGCGACCTAGCAGGGCGCCGTTATCAGTTGCTATTGATATTGTAAAGAATGTACAGACAAGAACTACGTTCAACATTAATGGATTAAAGTTAAGTATTCCACCAGCTACATTCTTTTTTTTTTTCTAGTCTAACTTCCTTGTCCTGTTCCAGACCTCACGCCAGCCTGCGTGAGCTAAAGCGCGTGCCTTTCGGCTTCCTCTCAATTTAGTGGGTTAGTCTCCTGCCAATCCACAACAGAATCATTCTGGGGTCCGAGTGCTATGTGCATTCCACCGTTGATTCAGCAAGAAGGCACACAGAATCGTTTGGAACTGGTTGCATATGCTAAGGAAAAATCACTGGTCGGCCACGCACGTCTGATGAAAATGTCGAGCGTATCTGAGATGCGTTCACTTGGAGCTCTCAGCTGTGCACAAGAGGGGAAGGCCGACAACTTCAACAACGGTGTGGCGTTTTTCTACAAGATTCCTGCTTATGAAGACTTAAAAATTGCAGATACTGCTGCAATTGCGCCCCGGCAACCATAACAAGAGGTACGACATTTGCGTTTCAATTCTCCCGAATGTGGCAGAGGACACTTTCTCTGGGCGGCTCATCTTTTCGGGCGAATCGACGTTTCATCCATCGGGGAAAATAGACAGCTATAATGTAAAAATTGGGTGGTGACAAAATCCTGGCGTCGGCATCGAATACGAATGAGACTCACCGAAACTAAATGACTTCAGTGGGACTTCCTCTTTTGCTGAGCAAACTGTGGCAGGACTCTGAAACCTGGACTTGCTGAACACCTGTTGCTTTCTTAACTTCACGAAGATTCCAGTGGTTTCATTTTCATGCACTTCTACCTTGAGGTGCGGCTTTGTTTTAATAACACCAACCCACAACGTCGGATTGGAAGAGGTGGACAACAAGTTCTTATCAGGTTTGACTCCGTAAATATACTGTCTTCAAAAGTATCCGGACACCTGGCTGAAAATGACTTACAAGTTCGTTGCGCCCTTCACTGGATATGCTGGAATTCACTATGGTGTTGAACCACCTTTAGCCTTGATGACAGATTCCACTCTCGCTGGCATACGTTCAATCAGGTGCTGGAAAGTTTCTTGGGTAATGGCAGCCCATTCTTTACGGAGTGCTGCACTCAGGAGAGGTATCGATGTTGGCCGGTGAAGCCTGGAACGAAGTCGGGGTTCCAACACAACCCAAAGGTGTTCTATCGGATTCCAGTCAGGACCCTGACCAGGCCAGTGCATTACAGGGATGTTATTGTCCTGTAACTACTCCGCCACAGGCCGTGCACTATGAACAGGTGCTCAATCGTGTTGAAAGATGCAATCAACAGATGTTCTTCAATAGTGAGAAGCCAGAAGGTGCTTAAAACATCAATATAGGCCTGTGCTGTGATAGTGCCATGCAAAACAACAAGGGGTGCAAGCCCACTCTATGAAAAACACGACCACACCGTAACACCACCCCCTCCGAATTTTACTGCTGCTACTACACACGCTGGCAGATGACGTTGACCGGGCATTCGCCACATCCACACCCAGCCATCGGATCACCACATTGTGTGCCGTGATCCCGCACTCCACACAATGTTTCTCCACTGTTCAATTGTCCAATGTTTACGCTCCTTACACCAAACGAGGCATCGTTTGGCATTTACCGGCGTGATGTGTGGCTTATGAGCAGCCGCTCGACCATGAAATCAAAGTTTTCTCACCTCCTGCCTAACTGTCATAGTACTTGCAGTGGATCATGATGTAGTTTGGAATTCCTGCGTTGGTCTGGATAGATGTCTGCCTATCACATTACGACCCTCTTCAACTGTCGGCAGTCTCTGTCAGTCAACAGACGAGGCTGGCCTGTACGCTTTTGTGCTGTACGTGTCCTTTCACGTTCCCACAGTGGACCTAAGGATGTTTAGGAGTGTGGAAATCTCGCGTACAGACGTATGACAGAAGTGACAGCCAATCACCTGACCACTTCCGAAGCCTGTGAGTTCCGCGGAGGGCCCCATTCTGCTCTCTCACGATGTCTAATGACTACTGAGGTCGCTGATATGGAGTACCTACCAGTAGGTGGCAGCAGAATGCACGTGATATGAAAAACGTATGTTTTTGGGGGTGTCCGGGTACTTTTGATCACATAGTGAATGATTCCTATATCGCAATAAATATCGTTTGCGACTGACTGCTGTATCGTTTACTACTTGCAACAAAACCTTGTTCATTGCTTTTAGACTCTCATGTCACCAGACCTCACACTTCGTGACCTTTCTCCGGGAGGATACATAAAAGACAGAGCCTTTCTTCCACCTATGGCGACTACTGTTCAGAAGCCGAGAAAGCAAATTGTTGAAGCTGTCAATAAACAGGGACTTGTTGGTTCGTCTGTGGAATGAAATGGACTAGTGTTTCTATGTTTCTCGAGCAACGCATAGTACTCATGCTGTGTGTATGATATAGTATCCGTGAGGACATAAACATGTGAACCTTTCTCTACCCAGTGACATGCACGAAGTGTTTCTATCTTTCATGGTTTGTAACAAACAACTGAAATCTATTCTTTCTTTTTCATTCACCGTGTATGAAATTGCTGTCTACTGTCGTTGACACCCATCTATTTTAGAATCTTACGGGCGCGAGCTGAAAAGTAACGCCTCCGAACTCTTTAGTCCCTTCTCAGTATCAAAGGAGCTATTATGTCCTACGCATCTTACCAAGTCGACTTTCCCTCTGCGATGACAGAAGCTATGAACCTCTGTGGCTAGAAGGCTCGAAACTGTAGCGTGTAATATAGCAGTGTAAAACGTAACTAAGAAGCTGCAAGAGGAACAGCGTGCTGTAATCGAGTTTCTAGCAGCACACATGGAGCACCCTCTTCTTCAGCGTGAAAATGCACACGAGCTCTGCCAAATCTGCAACAATCGGACGCCTTGTGTTCACTGTCATCGATCATCCGCCATACAGTTTCGACGTGGCCCCATCAGATTATCATCTGTTTTGTAAAACTCACAGAACACTTTCGAGGGCTTCACTTGATGGTGATGAACCGGTGCCAGCTGAGGTGAGGCTGTGGCTCCGTCAACAAAATCGAACGTTCTACAGTGACAGTATAACACACTGGTCTCTCGTTGGGAGAAATGTTTCCGTTGCCATGGTGACTATCTTAGGAAATAGATACTAGACATGAAGAATAAAACTGTATAATGTTTTATTTTAAAAAATTTAAGAGTTTTCGTATAAAGGCTTCAGAAGCATTACTTTTCAGCACATCCCGTAGGACGTATTCTGAACAGGAAAGTAATGAGCTATCCCGGAAAGAATGAACGCCTATATGTGAACCAATGGATAAAATAAATATCGGTCACATAGAGCTCAATTCGCATTTTATTCATATCACACCCTGAAAGCCGTGGATGAAGGCAATGAGGTGATCGCTGTATATTTTTACTTCCGAAAAGCACCTGACGCTGTACCAGACGAAACCTTATTAACGAAAGTACGACTATCGGGGGTATAAAACGCCACAGTTTATGAACAACAGTATAATTAAGCTGGTTATCAAATGAAATTTGTGGCTGTTGAGGATTTCTTGGTAGGAAAGACTAAGCATGTTATCTAGGATGGAGAGTCTTCGATAAACGTAAGTCCAGGTGTGCCCCAGTGTAATGTGTAAGGACCCTTGCTTTTCATGCTGTATATAAACGACCTCCGACTTTTTGCAGGTGACATATACTGGAATCATATTCCCAAATGACTTTAGAAATTCCGATGGAATGTTATCTATACCTTATTCGATCTTGAGTCTTCTAAAGCACTTTTAAACTCCGACTGTAATACTCGATCCTCTCTCTCTCCCCTATAGACTCTTGTTTCTTCTTCTGTCACGTCATCAGAAGTCCTCCTCCTCACAGAGAGCCACAATGAACTCATTCTACCTATCTGTTCACTGCTCTGCATTTCACAGTGCTCCGATTAGCAAACGTAAACGACAGGTTACAAACACGTAGCACAAAGCTTCAAAAGACACAGTGGTGTTACAGTCACTTCTACACAGTAATAATGTACAGACTGAGAATGTGTGCATACATATATTAAAAATAAGCAGTTTATGTAGCAGTTAATATAACTAAAAATCGTTTGTTATTTCTGATCTAAAAAGGGTGAGGGGGAGCAGAGGAGGGGAGTATGTGAAACTGGGGATATGAGAGGGGCGGTAAGTTTTCTCAGACTCGTGGGAAAGTTTGTTGACATGCTGAAGAACTAGAGATGACCCTATTGAAAACTGGAACACGCTGTCTCTCGAAAGACTCCCTACAAAATATCGATAGCTACTATTAAGTGAAGAATGTAGTAGAGCACAGCCACAAATTGGCCTAATTACGGTGCACACAGAGGCATTCGAGCACTCATTGTTCTCGCACCTCCTACGCGTATGGATGGAAAGAAACCCCAACCCGCGGTGCACAGGAAAGGAACGCAGTGGCTAGCAGAGTATGGAAGTAGAGGCTGACATTGAACTCATATTGTAATCAGCGTTATTATTACATGCTATTTGTCTGATGACAAAACTTGCTTATAAAGGATCACCGTGGTGAATACTTACTTATTTAACTTATAAGGTTTGATTCGGAAAACCTTCTTATAATTGTTTCGGATGAAGAATAGGAATTAATGAGGCAACTGTGGACATTGATATGTCATTTACAAGTCGAAAATTTTCAAACAAAATGGTTTTAGCTGGTATAGTCTAATGCTTAAATTTAAGGGTGATCTTACCTTGTTAACAATCTACGATTTTCTGTCTATTGCTTTTCATATTAAAAATAATATTCAAAACATCCTAGATGAAATATCATATTGAGTCTCATATTGAAACTGTTATATTACTTTCCACAATCATAGGGACATGACTTAGCGAAAGTCGTGGTGTCATCTTCCAGTATAGCTGGTTGCCGTCACGTTATAAACTTACACTATAAGCCAAGGCATCCGCAGAGGTACACAGAAGCGCTTACGAAGCGTAAAATTCCACGGGCAGTTGGGAAGTTCAGCAGAGCAATTCCGAGTGACGTTGGCAGTTTGGAGCTGAAAGACACGGACCTCGACCTACGAACGTGGGGCCACGACATTAGACGAGAGACGGCTCGGTGGGAACCAGGTTGGCAGGGAATGGTTGGGAGCCCATTAGATGAAGTTGCGGCCCGGATCATCTTGGAAACAAAAGCGCTACGTCGCCAGAAAGCGCCTGCAAAGGACTCTGACCTCGAAGGCCAACTCGCGACCAAGTTGGCGGTGGGACGCTGGGGCAAACAAGCGGCCGCCGCTTCTGCACGAACCTCCTTTTTTTTCCTGCTATGGTTTCCTTTTTTTCTCTTTTCCGTCGCGAACACAAAACTAGGGCAGGCTACTCAAACTTTTGTAGCATTTTCGCGGAGAACCTTCAGATAACTAAGTTCTAGTAGACAACACGAGGACTGGAGTTTATCTCACAGACTGCTCGTTATTACGCAGCACAAAAGTAGAAAATTATCGTTGTACTGACCGTCGTTATGGGTGCTGGGAAGAAAGGAAGTGTAGGGGGTAAAAAAATATAGTGGGTGTGTTCGCGTACGTCTTCGCCAGTGCACATGTCGACACTAGGAAACATTGTATAGCAGGCGCCAGAGTAGACGCGCCTATGACAAGAGAAGACCAAGACACGCCCCCAGGCTAGGCGCCGGTAACGCCCCATCGGCAGCGTGCACATAAGCCGCCGCCGCCGACCGAGATGTCTCAGTCTATCTCAGTACCTCAGTACGTCGCATCGGAACTCATTCGCACTGCACCTCAATACGTCAAACTTTGCTCTAGTCTTCCACAGTGATTGTCGTCACTTTGCACCTTAGCTAGCTGTGAGTATATAGTTGTGATATGGACACGGACATCATTGAAGTTAAGTACTCAATTGGTTCTTTTAATAAATAGTATTTTAATCACGTGTGCATTTTGTGTTGTAGTGAGAGGAAACCGGCCACCCACCTAGCGTACCATCCTATCCTCATATAGCCAGGAACCACAAAACATTACAAGAGGGCACAGCCGTAACAGAGGGTGACCAAGAGACGAACACAGTAAGCAGTTTCAAGTGGGCCATTCGGAGATGAAGAGACAAGCACAGAATAGAGTAGTATGGAAAGTTGTATCAAACAAGTCTTTGACTGGAGGCCATAACAGCAAAAGTAGGATGAGGGAAAATCAATCGATCACCGTTGGTTACTATTACCAAATGGTTCAAATGGCTCTGAGCACTGTGGGACTCAACTGCTGTGGTTATCAGTCCCCTAGAACTTAGAACTACTTAAACCTAACTAACCTAAGGACATCACACACATCCATGCCCGAGGCAGGATTCGAACCTGCGACCGTAGCAGTCCCACGGTTCCGGACTGCGCGCCTAGAACCGCGAGACCACCGCGGCCGGCTACTATTACCACTACCAAGTGAAATGGCACGATGATTCGCTCTTGCAATCACTGGATGTAAATCCTCGTCTTTTCCGTGGTTCTGTGAACTGATTAATTCGAGTGCCTCGATGGTTTTTTTGAATTGGTGGAAGCCGATTTCCTTCCACATCCTTGTTCCATCTGATATTGTTCTCTTACATCTTGAATGACCTCAACTTCCTACCTTTCTCCATTTCTATCCATACGACAGAAAAAATATCATTACACAGAGAGAAATGGAGCAGAAGTTAATTTGTTAAAACCTACATATTTTTTGGTTAAAATAAAAAAAAAATTTTGTCGCCAGTAATGAAGTATCGTAGAGCGCACAAGGTAATATCTAAAATATTTTGTACCTGAGTGGTATAACTGGCTGCGTCGCATATTTTCAACGACAAGCATTTGAGAAATTGAACACTGAGAAACTCCAGTTAGTAAAAGGTCTTTATACAGGGTGAGTCACCTAACATTACCGCTGGATGTATTTCGTAAACCACATCAAATACTGACGAATCGATTCCACAGACCGAACGTGAGGAGAGGAGCTAGTGTAATTGGTTAATACTAATCATAAAAAAATGCACGGAGGTATGTTTTTTAACACAAACCTACGTTTTTTTTAATAGAACCCCGTTAGTTTTGCTAGCACATCTGAACATATAAACAAATACGTAATCAGTGCCGTTTGTTGCATTGTAAAATGTTAATTACATCCGGAGATATTGTAACCTAAAGTTGACGCTTGAGTACCACTCCTCCGCTGTTCGATCGTGTGTATCAGAGAGCACCGAATTACGTAGGCATCCAAAGGGAACGGTGATGGACCTTAGGTACAGCACATTACGTCCACATGCTAACACCTTTTTATTGGTCTTTTTCACTGACGTACATGTACATTACCATGAGGGGTGAGGTACACGTACATACGTGGTTTCCGTTTTCAATTACGGAGTGGAATAGAGTGTGTCCCGACATGTCAGGCCAATAGATGTTTAATGTGGTGGCCATCATTTGCTGCACACAATTGCAATCTCTGGCGTAATGAATGTCGTACACGCCGCAGTACATCTGCTGTAATGTCGCCGCAGGCTGCCACAATACGTTGTTTCACATCCTCTGGGGTTGTAGGCACATCACGGTACACATTCTCCTTTAACGTACTCCACAGAAATAATTCCAGAGGTGTAAGATCAGGAGAACGGGCTGGCCAATTTATGCGTCCTCCACGTCGTGTGAAACGCCCGTCGAACATCCTGTCAAGGGTCAGCCTAGTGTTAATTGCGGAATGTGCAGGTGCACCGTCATGCTGATACCACATACGTCGACGCGTTTCCAGTGGGACATTTTAGAGCAACGTTGGCAGATCATTCTGTAGAAGCGCGATGTATGTTGCAGCTGTTTGGGCCCCTGCAACGAAGTGAGGACCAATGAGGTGGTCACCAATGATTCCGCACCATACATTTACAGTCCACGGTCGCTGTCGCTCTACCTGTCTGAACCAGCGAGAATTGTCCACGGACCAGTAAGGCAAGTTCCGTAGATTAACTGCCCCGTGGTTTGCGAAACCCGCTTCATCGGTAAACAGGTAGAACTGCAACGCATTCTCTGTTAATGCCCATTGACAGAATTACACTCGATGATTGAAGTCATCACCATGTAATTGCTGATGTAGCGACACATGAAACGGGTGAAAGCGGTGACGATGCAGTATGCGCATTACACTACTTTGACTCAGTCCACCGGCTCTCGCAATGTCCCGTGTACTCATGTGTGGGTTCATGGCAACAGCAGCTAACACACCAACTGCACCCGCTTCTCCTGTGACGGGCCTGTTACGGACCCGTTTGCGTGCTACGACCATACCTGTTGCATACAGTTGGCGGTAGATGTTTTGCAATGTGCGGCACGTTGGATGCTCTCTGTCCGGGTACCGTTCTGCATACACCCTGCAGGCTTCAGCTGCATTTTGTCGACACTCGCCATAGATGAGTATCATCTCCGCCTTTTCAGAGTTCGAATACACCATGGTCACAGTTCCTACAACACTACACTATCACAGACGTCTGGTAATACGGTGTACTACAGTTGGTCTGCGTGCGGAGACGAATGCAGAATAACAATAGCAGCAAGCGCTACATGCGGACACTGCGACAGCTAGACCAAACCACAACAGTGCACTACAGCCACACTCGTAAACACGATCGTCATCGTAAACATGTCCCTGCAGATGCTGCTCGCCGACCGTGGCCCGTGATTGTTCAAAAATGGTTCAAATGGCTCTGAGCACCATGCGACTTAACTTCTGAGGTCATCAGTCGCCTAGAACTTAGAACTACTTAAACCTAACTAACCTAAGGACATCACACACATCCATGCCCGAGGCAGGATTCGAACCTGCGACCGTAGCGGTCGCTCGGCTCCAGATCCCGTGATTGTTACAACACGCAACTGAACGTCGGAGGTTTCAAGCGTCAACTTTAGGTTACAATATCTCCGGATGTAATTAACATTTTACAATGCAACAAACGGCACTGATTACGTATTTGGTTATATGTTCAGATGTGCTAACAAAAGTAATGTGGTTCCATTTAAAAAAACGTAGGTTTGTGTTAAAAAACATACTTCCGTGCATTTTTGTATGGTTTGTATTAAACAATTACACTAGCCCCTCTCCTCACGTTCGGTCTGTGGAATCGGTTCATCAGTATTTGATGTGGTTTACGAAATATATCCAGCGGTAACGTTAGGTGACTCACCCTGTATAACATTTTGATGATAAGTTGACAGGATTTACATGATTCAAAATAAAAAGGATAAGGTGGAATTTTAATCAATTATGTGGAAGATACAGTCACGTTAATGTGACAACCGGCTATGTTCAATGTCAATGTGCAATAAAGCATGTCGGGGGATACGGAAAACAGTGCAGTTGCTTTCGTAGCGCCGAGATATAGCGGTTTATCTGACGACCAAAAGGGTATGATCATTGGCTTTCGGGGCAAGGGTGCAAGCACTTCCGAAACTTCCGTGAGCTATTCGCACGCAGCCATAGTTAAAGTATACTGCACATGGCAAAATGGCGCTCTCCAAAACCGCTACCGAGATAACTGCGGTGTACAACGGGCCATATGTGACAGGGGTAGAAATGTGCACAGGCAACTGTTATGCAGCTGAACGCTCAGATGAACCAAGGGCTACCAGCAGTGTCTCCTAAATCTCTGTTCATCGAACGTTGTTGCATATGGGCCTCCACAGCAGGTACCTGGTTCATGCATCCATGCTGAAGAAGACTGGACTTGGTACACCAATACCGCAACTGGACGTCCACCGAGTGACCATTTCAGATGAATTACGTTTTACCCTCCATTGGACAGATGTCCATTGACCCCTAAGGCCCGCGCCTTTCGGCGAAAGGTGCTAGGCCTGAGGTCTGGGGAGTGTTTCAATAGCATTCCCTGGGTGATCTCCTCATTCTGAAAAGCACACTGGATTAACACAAGTACGCATCCATCCTTGGGGACCATGTACACCACTACACGCAGTTTGTTCTTTCCTCGGCTAGATCCATCACCAGCAGCACAATGCAATCTGTCACACAGCTCGCAACGTACGTGTGTTCTTCGGGGAGCACCAGGGTGAGTTTACTGTACTCTCCTGCCCACCAAACTCCCCAGGTTTAAACCCAATCTGTTGGATTACTTCAGTCGGGCTGTTCGTGCTATGTATCGCCAACCAAGAAACCCAGCGCATCTGGCCATGACACTGGAGTCACCATGGCTCCACATCTCTGTCGGTACCTTCCAGCACCAAGAATATCACTGCTTCTCGTCCCGCACGTCCGCGCTGTCAGAGGTGGTTATCCAGGCTTTTGGCTGGTGGCCACGTTAAAGCCAGTGGACCTGATTCGTGAAAAGGTTGGAAACAGTTTATTCTGTTGCTTCGACACTGATTTTCTTTTATTTAATCGTATGGATAGAACCCCCCGTCGGGAAGACCGTTCGCCGGGTGCCGGTCTTTCAATTTGACGCCGCTTCGGCGACCTGCAGTCGATGAGGATGAGAGGATGATGATGAGGACGCCACAAAACCCAGTCTCTCGGCCGAAAAAGTTCCCCGACCCAGCCGGGAATCGAACCCGGGCCCAGAGGAGTGACAATCTGTCACGCTGACATTCAGCTACCGGGGGCGTACAACGACACTCCTGAATGTTACGTTTTCTACAAATGAATACTGTCTAGCTTTGTAATTTGCTCTTGTGCCTGAAAGCTGAGGCCAGTGACAAAATGAATAAGTTCGAACAGACTTAACTGGAACCGGTTTTATTGGTCCTCATGCTTCTGAAGTAATAGTTTTACTTCAAAACTAACAGAAGGCTTATCTCCCTTTTCATTTGTCAAGGTTGGTTGGTTGGTTCGGGGGAGGGGGAACCATACAGCGAGGTCATCGGCCCCATCAGATTAGGGAAGGATGGGGAGGAAAGTCGGCCGTGCCCTTTCAAAGGAACCATCCTGGCATTTCGCATCAATCGTTTTAGGGAAATCACGGAGACCCTAGATCAGAATGGCCGGACGCAGGTTTGAACCGTCGCCTCCCGAATGCGAGTCCAGTGTGCTAATCACTGCGCCACATCGCTCGGTTATTTGTCATGCTTTTTACGTGCTTACAGAGTGGCTCTGCTGTTCTGCAACTGAATTCTGGTAGGGCTTTGAAACTGTCTCAATCCCTCTCTGCATATGGAAGATGAACTTTGTAACTTCCATTTGCATTTCATCTACATCTACGTGGATACTCTGCAAATCATATTTAAGCGCCTGGCAGAGGGTTCATCGAACCACCTTCACAATTCTCTATTATTTCAATCTCGTATAGGGCACGGAAAGAATGAACACCTATATCTTTCCGAACAAGCTCTGATTTCCCTTATTTTACCGTGGCGATCGTTCCTCCCTGTGAAGGTCGGTGTCAAAAAAAAAAAAAATATTTTCGCATTCTGAGGAGAAAGTTGGTGATTGAAATTTCGTGAGAAGATTCCGTCGCAACGAAAAACGCCTTTTATTGATGTCCAGCCCAAATCCTGTATCATTTCTGTGGCATTCTCACTCGTATTTCGCGATAATACAAAATGTGCTGCCTTTCTTTGAACTTTTTCGATGTACTCCATCAGTCCTAGCTGGTAAGGAACCCACACCTCGCAGCAGTATTCTAAAAGAGGACGGACAAGCGTAGTGTGGGCACTCCTTAGTAGGTCAGTTACATTTTCTCAGTGTCTTGCCAATAAAACGCAGTCTTTGGCTAGCCTTCGCCACAACATTTTCTATGTGTTCCTTACAATTTAAGTTGTTCATAATTGTAATATCTAGGTATTTAGTTAAATGTATGGCTTTTAGATTGCACTGATATATTGTGTAACCGAAGTTTAACGAGTTGCTTCTAGCACTCATGTGGATGACCTCACACTTTTCGTTATTTAGGGCCAACTGCCACTTTTCGCACCATTCGCGGAGGATGAAACCTCTGAGAACCATCACTAATAAAATATAAGCTTCAGAGTATTAGCAGTTCATTAGGGTTTGCTCATCGTAATGAACGCGAACTGTAATCAGTGCAAAAAGTCTTGCGGTCGGACGTTGATATGAATTTTAACTTGTAATGGGTTAAAGTATACACATTTAATGAAGACAATAATTGTCACAATTATCGATCACTGAAATACTCTACAAAACAAGGGTAATATTTGCTTTCACTTAAATTGATTTCAGCTGTTTGACACTCCAGCAAAGATTCACAAATGCCTAATGATGCGTGCTTTGCACAAACAGTTTTTTCGAACAAGCTTGCACTTGCAACTAAACTGTTAAATCAGAATGTGACTTACGTTATATCACAGATACTATAGAACGAACGAATAATTTTCAGAACTGAGCTGACCTCTGTATCTAGGTGTAGTTGTCCAAACAATGCCGATGATTTCTTGTGTGTGTGTTGCATGAACACAGATACGAACAGCGAGTCGCTTTAGAAGTACCCAAAACACTCAGAAACACGGTATCACACGTCAGAGACGTTGGAAGCCTTGTGTAGAATCTACACTTAACGTCACTGGCGCTCAAAAGCAAGTAACCTTCCATTTATTAGCGTCACTTTAGTATGACCTGAAATCGCGATTCTCGGCATCAGGGTTTGAGACTGCACTCGCATTCCAGAGGGCGGCAACTTAAATCTCAGTCGGGCTCTCTAGTTTTCTCGGTTTTGCCTTTCTAAATCACTTGAGACGAAAGGGCACTTGCCCAATCTGAGCTTGTGTCTCGTCTGTAATGTCGTTATCAACGGGATATTAAATCCTTATCTTCCTACCATCCTCTTCAATTAGCAAATTTTCGCAAGGAAATTCTTCAAATAATAATATGTGAAATCAGAAAGTTATGTTAAAATAATTTACCATCATACATTGTGTAACAGCAGATACTTGCAGCTCTTGAAAAATCTATAAAGCTCTTCTCCATAAACATCCTTACAAAACAGTGTACATTAGAAAATAATAACAGTTTTGCATAGAGCCTTGCCACTCGGAAATTTCTGGTTGCCACACATTGCTGTATCTCTTCTCGTGTAGAGTCTTGAGCTCATTGGGGTACAACTGCCTTAAGTGCCAAATTCTGTAGTTTGTCATCGGTTGTACCTCTTTGGTCTGATACTTCATCTGTTGCATTTCCTCGATTCGGTGGCACTACATGAGGAACCCTTCTGTCCTTTACCAGACGAGCTTGATACGCATCTTCTGCGACTCCTTTCATTAAATGTGAGATTTTGTCGGCTTCTGTCGTATTCGTATTCACAATGCAGCAAACGGCCAGAAGAATGCGTCTGTAAGACTGTGTTGTTTCGCGATGATGTTGGATCCTATTTTTCAGTTGTACTTCCGCTAAGCCGTCTGGCAGTTGATTATCGATAAACATTTTCTTCAACACGTCCTGCAGTTTCTCCATGTTGTTGAGCTTGCCTTCTTTGCTTCCGAACCGCTGCTGGGCTATGTCTTCCATGTAAAACTACACGTTTTTCTAATACATGATGTCATACCACCTGTTACATTTGGTGCCTAGGTCGATTCCTGTCAGACCTCTTGAAGAGTCCTGGCCAACGTCTCCGAAAGCTCTGGTGGGTGCCAGATGTGCAGCTGACTTACTTCTGTTTTTGAATCCATCAGTCTGCTCAATGTATGGATCTTAGGAACGATGTAGAGCTTGTATTCTTGATCGTTTCTGGGTGGGCGACGGTTTTTACTTTGCCTAATTAGAGGCTTTGTGACGTGTATGCTTTGGAGTGTCAAACTGAACTCTTGAACAGGTAGAACAGACATCGAATATTTCAGAATGCTGCTGTTTACGCATATGTTGGCATTTCAGTACAAGCACTTCTAACACATTTCAAGAACATTCCGAAAACTATAAACACTGAATAATTTTTCTTGATAAGTATTAACTGGCAACCCGCAAGACACAAGAGCTAGAGGCAATATTATGGTGCTCTGTACTAAATATGTATAAAAGAATGAAAGTAAAAGGAAAAAACAGAAGAGATGAAATTGTGTCTACTGCACATACAATTATTATGATAAATTTCGCGCAGTAACTGACCAACTAGGATGTGATATGTTCTGGTAGAAGGAAACAGCCTGTTCACAAATTCTTGCTGTCGACCTAAAAAAGATTTAGTGGTTTCTGTATGTTCACTCGATTAACAAGCAAAAAAGTTTGATAGCGAGTGAAAGTGAAATTCAGAATTTGACTTGAAAAGAGTGCCTCGAGTAACTGTTACGTTGCCATCAATCTGTTCACAGAATTTTACACTGTTGGTTTTGTTACGACGTAAAGTCAAGCGCCGCACGCCAGTCGGAAACGAGAGAGTAGAAAGGGCTGTGAAGAAGACGTCAGTCAATTGCACACTGACTGACCCATCTCCAGGATGACAACGCGACAGCAGCTGCCCCTATGCGGAGAGGACATAAGCGCCGCTCCGACTGGCCGCGGCCCACTTCTACAGCACACTTGAAGACCAGCGACTCAGGAATTGTACATAGTGAAGAACATTGTTTATTTTGCATGTCGCCCTTTGCTTGTGACACCTTTGTATTTCTCAAAGTTAGGTGTTGTCATTTATTTTCTGTAATAAAACTAGTTAAAAAAGATTTGCTTGAATTATCTAGCGATCCGAGAAAGCATGGTTCCTAGGCACCCCATACTTGATGGGTACACAAGATTCAACAGTTTTTCTCAATTAAAGGAGTATTTTGTGGGATTTATTGTTTAAGGAATCAGGTTGTAAAGACAGAAGTGATTTTAGTGTTAATAGCTTTCTTATTAAGATAAAATTAGTCATAGACGTTTAGGTGTACACGCTGGCTGTGATCTTAGGTTCTATGACTGTTTTAGAAATTTACTAGTCAACAGAGAAGTTGATAGAGACAAGTTTACAAAAGCAAACCTTACCCATCTATTATCACCAGAAAAGTGCACTTTGTTTTTAATTACCCAATATACAAATCTTATTAGACTCTTTATTGTTCCCTGTGCTTGTAAGGAAAACTCCTAGACCCTCCTAATTCAATATCCATTAGGCTCAATACGGTTTGTTACTTTCATTTATCTATAGGATTGCTTCATTTCAATTAACAAATCTCCCCTCGGCAAGAAGAAAATAAAACAACTCAGAAACGCAATACTTGACACATCCGGACTTAAAGAAAAATATTCTGTAAAACTGATATTGAAATAGTATGACCTTCGTTTAAATTTCAAGGAAGTATTTTTGGTAGTAAATTTCTTTATTTGTCGCGCACGTTGGCGAACTTCACGTGTAATTTTCAGTGACTAAATTTAAAATTGCCGTTAGATGACTTATATAGATTTTCTTGTAGGTTTGCGAATTGATAAATTCGAACCCTTTTTCTTGGTTTCTGAGTAAGACCTACGAACACAGTTAAAAATCAAAGCGTAACATTCAGGTGACCAATTGGTTACAGTGACGTATTTCTTTATTTTACAAATTAACTTCAATGGCAAGTAGTAACTACACGTTGTTCCCACGAGGTCGACGGTACTGAAACGGAAACCCTTTATTTCAAGAATGTTTTCCCTTTCTTGACAGCAGCTGCATCATTAACTAATACAGGGTATACTTTGTCAAGTTTTCTTTTCTTTGACAATCTAAGGAGTATCTGAGTCGATTTTCTCATAGGTGGTGTAAACAGTTATTTTCTTTTACTCTGTCTTCCTGAAGCTTTCGGAACTTATTTGTCATATGTCTCCTACACAAAAACGATTTTACCTAAAGGTCTGAAATTATTATTACTTGAAATCATTGCCTCAAATCTGAGACATTTGTTTTCAGTTATTGAGGCAGTAGTTATTATAAAGTTGCACATATTTCCTTGTTTCTCGTCCTCATTTTCTTGTAACACTAGTAAAGACATACTTGGTATCAACGCTTAAAAACCTATTGTTGTCAACATATACTATGATGTCTACATGAAAACTGCTGCTGGCGTAAGGTAAAACAACAAGCGACAGGTATGAACAAAATAACATTGACTGTTTGGGCAGCATGCCTAATGCGATATGTCTCCTGGAAAATATAGTATCATGTCTTTCAGTGCATATGTTTATAGCAGACATAATCGTACCTTCGCAGTTCTTTTCATTATTATAATTTACACTGCACATTTGCAAACAAAGTGACAGAAGAAAGCCTCATGTGGTCTAATACATGTTCACATGTAATGCTTC
This sequence comes from Schistocerca nitens, assembly GCF_023898315.1. Taxonomy (NCBI): domain Eukaryota; kingdom Metazoa; phylum Arthropoda; class Insecta; order Orthoptera; family Acrididae; genus Schistocerca; species Schistocerca nitens. Next base: position 275,432,496 of record NC_064618.1, on the reverse strand, counting down.
ACGCGTAGCCCATAGCCCACATTTAAAGAAGTATTCTGTTTTGTAGATTTTATTTCTGATGACATCCAAACGTTAACACACTTAAATTTTTGTTCTTATTACCTTCACAATTTGTATATTCTATATCAGATGGCCCTTTAGTGGTTTATGTGCTCCAACGAGACGAGAAATGTAAACGAATGCTTGCAGCAGATTTAAGTCGCCTGTGATTTTTTTCTTTGAGGAGGAGCGAAGCATCGCGTCTCATTCCGCCGACAAAGATTTCTCAGTTCAGCTTAACTTTTTTCGCAGTCCTCCCCCCACCCCCCAATCTCTAAATGCTAGAAAGTTAGCAGACAGAATACCGTAATCTAATTGTCGAAAACTTCCGAAATTTGTTCGCGACGGCCGCGAATGCGCGATCGGAGAGAAATGAACAGCTAACTCGTGCCAGATACGGAACTGCTTCGAAATATTTTCGTTTCGCGCTGTGCGCTGCCGAAAACTTCGCCGGCGCGGGAGGGACATAAAAAGGTGGCGGAACTTGAAGAATTCCTTCCACTTTGCGGCTTGTTTGGACGGCGACCAGCGCGGCACGCCAACTTCGCCTGCGAATAAATGGCGTCACTAATCTTCGCCGTCCGAGTGTTGTAAGAACTCCTCGTTCACTTCGGCTGCGAATTCATCAGGCGCTTCCGCGAGACACGCTGCTGCGACAACACCGACGGGCCAAGTATTTTTCTTTGCCAGAGTGACGCACGTCATGTGCGGAAGACATTGAGTGATCGAGGTAACATAGTGTCTTACATGCTGGTCTCGTATTCGGGAAGACCACAGTTCATGTCCCCATCAGTCCCATCCCGAAATTGATTCAGGGTTTCTGCCCGACCGAGACTCGAACCCTGAACCTTAACTTTTCGGGAAAATTATACAACCCATGTCATGCACTCAGAAATTTACTGCTATAAGTACCTGTCTTCTACTTTCCTAAACTTTACAGAAAATCTCCTACATAGCCCGCTCGACTACCATTACTGGAAGAAAGAATATGGCTTAGCCATGACCTAGGAGGCAGTTCGCCGATCCGAATCATTCTGGCTAGTTGTAACTGCCTACCGGAGGGGGTCAAAAAATCCAGAATTTTCCTCTCTCCTCTGCGTTTAAAAATAAACTGTTTTTACGTTCTTAACACTGTGTGCTACCATACATACACTATCTGGCACAGTACCATGGCATAAATGAAAAGTACTAGCCACAGTTTGCAAGCGATATGCCGGGTGGTTATAATTAAACTTTCCCTGTTTAACGCGTTATAACACGGAAATATGGGGAAGAGAGAGAATGCAAAATCAGTTCGATTGAAACACTTTTAATGTGCTGCTACGGTAAATCATAACGTTACATACTGATCCCCCATGGTACACAAAACGAGTCAGATCGTTGTTGCAGAAGCAACGAAAAAAGAATGCCAAACTTAAAAGAACGAAAAATCCCCAAGATTGGCAAAGTTTCACAGAAGTTTGAAATATAGCACGCACTTCAATGCGAGATGCTTGTAATAATTTTCACAACGAAATTCTGTCTCGAAATCTGGCAGAAAACCCAAAGAGATTCTAGTCACACATAAAACACACCAGTGGCAAGGTGCATTCAATACCTACATTGCGCGATAACAACGGTGAAGTCACTAATGACAGTGCCACTAACGCAAAATTATTAAACAAGGTTTTTCGAAACTCCTTCACCAAAGAAGACGAAGTAAATATTCATGAATTCCAATCCAGAACAACTGCCAGGATGAGAAACATAGAAGTAGATATCCTCGGTGTAACAAAGCAGTTTAAATCACTTAATAAAGGCAAGGCCTCCGGTCCAGATTGTATACCAGTCAGGTTCCTCTCAGAGTATCCTGATAAAATGGCTCCATATTTAACAATTATATACAACCACTCGTTCACAGGAAGATCCGTACCTTAAGACTGGAAAATTGCTCAACTCACACCAAAACCCAAAAAGGGAAGTAAGAGTAATCCGCTGAAATACAGGCCTATATCACTAACGTCGATTTGCAGTAGGGTTTTGGAACATATACTGTGTTCGAACATTATGAATTACCTCGAAGGAAAAGATTTATTGACACATAGTCAGCAAGGATTCAGAAAATATTGTTCTTGTGAAACACAATTAGCTCTTTATACTCATGAAGTAATAAGCGCTATCGACAGGGAACGTCAAAGTGATTCTATATTTTTAGATTTCCAGAAGGGTTTCGACACCGTTCCTCACAAACGTCTCCTAACCATACTGCATGCCTACGGAGTATCGCCTCAGTTCTGAGACTGGATTCGTGATTTCCTGTCGGAGAGGTCACAGTTCGTAGTAATAGATGGAACGTCATCGAGTAAAACAGAAGTAATATCTGGCGTTCCCCAAGGAAGTGTTATAGGCCCTCAATTGTTCCTGATCTGTATTACCGACATAGGAGACAATCTGAGTAACCGTCTTATATTGTTTGCAGATGATGCTGTCATTTACCGCCTTGTAAAGTCATCAGATGATCAAAACGACTTGCAAAATGATTTAGATAAGATATCTTTATGGTGCAAAAAGTGGCAATTGACCCTGAATAAAGAAAAGTGTGAAGTTATTCACATGAGTACTAAAAGAAATCAGCTAAATTTCGATCACGCGTTAAGTCATACAAATCGGAGGGCTGTAATTTTAACAAAATACATAGGGATTACAATGAAAAATAACCTAATATAGTGGGTAGAGCAAACCAAAGACTGCGATTCATTGGCAGAACACTCAGAAGGTGCAACAGGTCTACTAAAGAGACAGCTTACACTACGCTTGTCCTCCCTATTCTAGAGTACTGCTGTGCGGGGTGGGGTCCGCATCATGTGGGACTGATGGATGACATCGAAAAAGCACAAAGAAGGGCAGCTCGCTTTGTATTATCGCGAAATAGGGGAGATAGTGTCACAGATATGATACGTGAATTGGAGTGGCAATCATTAAAACAAAGGCGTTTTTCATTGCGACGGGAGCTTCTCATGAAATTTCAATCACCAGTTTTCTCTTCCGATTGCGAAAACATTCTGTTGGCACCCACCTACATAGGGAGAAATGATCATCACAATAAAATAAGAGAAATCAGGGATCGCACAGAAAAATTTAAGTGCTCGCGTTTCCCGCGTGCCGTTCGAGAGTGGAACGGTAGAGAGACAGCTTGAAGGTAGTTCATTGAACCATCTGCTAGGCACTTTACTGTGAATATTAATATCGTAGAAGTAGATGCAGACATACCTGTACCATTACCGCTACGAAAGTGGTTCGATACGGCACCCATCAGTGTCCAGAAGAGGGTGAAAGAGCAGCACTGCATTCTGCATAGCAGAACGAAGCATGCCCGTTGGTATGCTGGCTACCTCTCTTGATATGCTGCGCTTCAGATCAGCACCTGTGTGAATGTTCCCATGGTTAACCCTGTTCATCAGGTATCCCCACTACCAAAAATCACAGAGAATTAGTTCAGTTGATTGTGCCGGGCAAGCATTTGGAAACGATTGGCTAGGATGGTCCAGGGCTAGCTTTCGTCAATTTGAATCTTTGCGAGAAAGTGGAGAGCGAAGCCGACAGTAGTTGTGCGTCCTGTGGTGCAAATTGCTGTACGATATGGATTTTGTGAGGGTACCATTTGAGAAAGGTTCGAAGCATCTCCCATACAGTGGACCACAAGATGTCCAACTGTCGTGCCACAGCACCGCGCACTGCTTGACGATCGGGAATGACGCGCAAAGTTGTCTGCCATAGCAACAGCGATTTCATCAACCATCTGTGGTGCAAGCAGTTGTCGGCCTCTTCCCGGAGTGACGCCCAGTTCTCCAGTTGATTCGAACCTCTTCATGACGCTCCGCACAGCAGATGGAAGAAGATGAGCCTCCCGTAATCCTTTCAGCCGGCGATATTGTCGAAGTGCAGCTGCAGCATTACTGTTGTTTTGATAATAGCGCTTCACCGGTAATGCCCTGATCCTTTTATCCAGGCTGATGTTGACACGTCAACAAGTGCACTGCGACTTGTCAGGTGTGTGAGACTATGAATCACGATGACTTATCACGGCGCCTGGTAGACATAGCTGGAACTGGAAGATGGAGCTGTGACGCATGGAAATCAAACACCCCAAACACTGAATATTTATGTTATTATGGCTGGTACTCGTACGGTGATTAGTTTCCGTGTTGTAACATGTGAAATAGGGAAAGTTTAATTATAGCCGGTAAATTTCTTTAACGCTATAGATACAGCAATAAGAAATAGCGCAGTAGGCAGTACAATTGAAGAGGAATGGACATCTCTAAAAAGGGCCATCACAGAAGTTGGGAAGGAAAACATAGGTACAAAGAAGGTAGCTGCGAAAGAACCATGGGTAACAGAAGAAATACTTCAGTTGATTTATGAAAGGAGGAAGTACAAACATGTTCCGGCAAAATCAGGAGTACAGAAATACAATTCGCTGAGGAATGAAATAAATAGGAAGTGCGGGGAAGCTAAGACGAAATGGCTGCAGGAGAAATGTGAAGACATCGAAAAAGATATGATTGTCGGAAAGACAGACTCAGCATACAGGAAAGTCAAAACAACCTTTGGTGACATTAAAAGCAACGGTGGTAACATTAATAGTGCAACGGGAATTCCACTGTTAAATGCAGAGGAGAGAGCAGATAGGTGGAAAGAATACATTGAAAGCCTCTATGAGGGTTAAGATTTGTCTGTTGTGATAGAAGAAGAAACAGGAGTCGATTTAGAAGAGATAGCGGATCCAGTATTAGAATCGGAATTTAAAAGAGCTTTGGAGGACTTGCGGTCAAATAAGGCAGAAGGGATAGATAACATTCCATCAGAATTTCTAAAATCATTGGGGGAAGTGACAAAAAAACGACTATTCACGTTGGTGTGTAGAATATATGAGTCTGGCGACATACCATCTGACTTTCGGAAAAGCATCATCCACACAATTCCGAAGACGGCAAGAGCTGACAAGTGCGAGAATTATCTCACAATCAGCTTAACAGCTCATGCATCGAAGCTGCTTACAAGAATAATATACAGAAGAATGGAAAAGAAAATTGAGAATGCGCTAGGTGACGATCAGTTTGGTTTTAGGAAAAGTAAAGGGACGAGAGAGGCAATTCTGACGTTACGGCTAATAATGGAAGCAAGGCTAAAGAAAAATCAAGACACTTTCATAGGATTTGTCGACCTGGAAAAAGCGTTCGACAATATAAAATGGTGCAAGCTGTTTGAGATTCTGAAAAAAGTAGGGGTAAGGTATAGGGAGAGACGGGTCATATACAATATGTACAACAACCAAGAGTGGACGATCAAGAACGAAGTGCTCGTATTAAGAAGGGTGTAAGACAAGGCTGTAGCCTTTCGCCCCTACTCTTCAATCAGTACATCGAGGAAGCAATGATGGAAATAAAAGAAAGGTTCAGGAGTGGAATTAAAATACAAGGTGAAAGGATATCAATGATACGATTCGCTGATGACATTGCTATCCTGAGTGAAAGTGAAGGAGAATTAAATGATCTGCTGAACGGAATGAAAAGTCTAATGAGTACACAGTATGGTTTGAGAGTAAATCGGAGAAAGACAAAGGTAATGAGAAGTAGTAGAAATGAGAACAGCGAGAAACTTAACATCAGGATTGATGGTCACGAAGTCAATGAAGTTAAGGAATTCTGCTAACTAGGCAGTAAAATAACCAATGACGAACGAAGCAAGGAGGACATCAAAAGCAGACTCGCTATGGCAAAAAAGGCATTTCTGGCCAAGAGAAGTCTACTAATATCAAATACCGGCCTTAATTTGAGGAAGAAATTTCTGAGGATGTACGTCTGGAGTACAGCATTGTATGGTAGTGAAATATGGACTGTGGGAAAACCGGAACAGAAGAGAATCGAAGCATTTGAGATGTGGTGCTATAGACGAAGGTTGAAAATTAGGTGGACTGATAAGGTAAGGAATGAGGAGGTTCTACGCAGAATCGGAAAGGAATATGTGGAAAACACTGATAAGGAGAAGGGACAGGATGATAGGACATCTGCTAAGACATGAGGGAATGACTTCCATGGTACTAGAGGGAGCTGTAGGGGGCAAAAACTGTAGAGGAAGACAGAGATTGGAATACGTCAAGCAAATAATTGAGGACGTAGGTTGCAAGTGCTGCTCTGAGATGGAGAGGTTGGCACAGGAAAGGAACTCGTGGCGGGCCGCATCAAACCAGTCAGTAGACTGATGACAAAAAAAAAAAAAAAAAAAAAAAATATATATATATATATATATATATATATATTAATACACCGTCGGGATCTCAGATAAATTTCCGATCCAGTATCATACTGTGGGAAGGCGCTGATTACGTCCTAACTTGCAGGGGCCATTGATTTGTATCGATACTGGAGCAACGTGGTAGGAATGGCAACAGTAATAAATAAAAGGACTTAGAAAATATAACATCTGAGATGTAATCTGAAATCGCAACAGAACCAGGTACCGTAAAACGGGTTTGCCTTAGTGCTCAGAGGTAAAATTGTTACAACGCCGTTTTTGTACATTTAGCATTTGATAATTTCTCTTAGTTAAAATATTTGAGAAGAGATGTCAGTTTCATCGTGTAAATTAAGTTTCTTTGAGTTGGCTATACTGGTCAGCAACAGACTCTTTCCATTTTGATTCACACAAAAACCAGTTTTAGGAGTGAGTTGTTACCAACATGACTGTAACTGTGTCCCAACAAAAGGTACATGTGAATTATGGTAACAATAACAAAAGGTACATGTGAATTATGGTAACAATGTAGCCCTGCTTAATCTGCGATAGCTTTTGTTTTTCTGTCGGCACTCACTATTGTAGTAATTTGTTAAAATGTAAATGTAAAGAGTAAAAATGATACAATGTGGCAAGTTCTAAAAATGGTCAGTTGCGTGATTTGTATACACTGTCACAGATAACTCGCAAAGTTACATAATTTTTTTAAAAAAAATTCTAGGTTTTTATTTTTATTTTTTTTTTCTTGACACGAGGAACTGAAAACGTACGTACGTGTACCGAATTGCCCTCGTTTTACTAGGTAACATTAGTACATTTTTAATTTTTTTCTTACATTTTATTCTTTTAACGATTGTAGTACGCAGAGAACCTTAAACAACAGCTGAATTTGGTCATGAGGTTTGAAGCTTTCACAGGGAAATTAAAATATGAAAAAACACATAGCTCGCTGTAGGTTCAAATATATTTCAAAACTGCACTACAGTAACCCCAATTTATGGTACTTTTTAACCGAGGACAGCGTCCACTAACAAAAACGATCACAGAACTACATAGACAATGAGTAGTCAATTAGACATACACATACGTAACCGAGAGCACATCGGAGAGAAAATGCTGAACTATGAGAACCAGATTTAGGCAACAAAGGGGGAGAGATTTCGATGGTTCTCACCGCATGGTTGTCGCTACTGCTGTCCCCTTGTGTCGAGAAAAATTCGCGATAGCCAAGCGAGCGAAATGGCAATCAGAATCTGGCGACGGTACTAAACGTTGTTCCATGCAATGAACTGCTGAACCTCGCCACAGCATGAGGGAAAACTCCTACAGCGAAGACCGGTAGTGGAAGAGGCAGCTGCTCCGACAAGATCCCACTGAATGGGGCGGTGCGACGGCTGTCAGGTTTTCTGTTAGCTGGCTGGAGCTTCACACTAGCTGGTGCCAACCTGCTGGGCGGGCCGTAGAAACTGGCCGCTTCGTTTTTGCCCAAGAATTTCCGTGCTCTGGTGGCGTTACAAGCGTCAGGATGGCAGACTTCTTTCCATCTCTGCACGTCTCACTGCCAGGAAGGCGCTCCGTTCGTAATTGAATTTTTTCGGCGTTCGCCTTCTTGAATAAATTGTTAATTGCTCCCAAAATGACGACAGCCGAAATGTGTTTACAGATTCCGATCCAATGAGCCGGCCGCTGTGACCGAGCGGTTCTAGGCGCTTCAGGCCGGAACCGCGCTGCTGCTACGGTCGCAGGTTCGAATCCTGCCTCGGGCATGGATGTGCGTGATGTCCTTAGGGTAGTTAGGTGGAAGTAGTTCTAAGTCTAGGGGACTAATGATGTCAGATGTTAAGTCCCATAGTGCGTGATGTCCTTAGGGTAGTTAGGTGGAAGTAGTTCTAAGTCTAGGGGACTAATGATGTCAGATGTTAAGTCCCATAGTGCTTAGAGCTGTTTCAACCGATCCAATGTGTGCGAGGCATTATTATTATAATGGTCTCGTCTCTGAAATTACTTTTATGCTTCATTTTATGGTTGAATTTAGTTGGTACTTCGAGGTACAACTTATGCGCATGTCATGAATACAGGAACAGTTTCTTCACCATCGAAACGTCCAGAATCTGTCACCCGACTTAACATTTAATGGTTACGTGCCGTGTGGTCCTGCCCTCAGCTGGTTTTGAAATCCTGCCACCCGACGCATACAGCACTGCTGTCGAAGTGAAGCTCTCTCGCGACTGTTTTCGCGACCTGAAGCGCGCAGCGGCCATCGACGCTGAAAGACAGCTCATTGGATAACTTAAAAAACATTTTTTAAAAAAAAATATCTCATTAGCCAAAGCTTATCTGAGCCTTCTCCGGAGCCGCGCGACCGCTACGGTCGCAGGTTCGAATCCTGCCTCGGGCATGGATGTGTGTGATTTCCTTAGGTTAGTTAGGTTTAAGTAGTTCTAAGTTCTAGGGGACTGATGACCTCAGATGTTAAGACCCATAGTGCTCAGAGCCATTTGTTCCGTTAGAAGTGACGTGTTCTATGTGCAAGGAAGGTTTGGCTCCACAGGCAAATGTGGCCCCATAGTCAGTTAGCTCGTTTTTTCTTCACTAAACGGGAGTACTGGACTGTATCAAATGTCTTGCTGAAGTCAAGGAACTCAGCATCAACCTGAGCTCCTTTGTCTACAGCGCTACGATTCTCATGGAGGAACAGAGCGAAGCTGAGTTCTGCAAGATCTGTATTTGCGGAATCCATATTAATTTTTATGTAGGAGATTTTCGTTCTCAAGAAACTTCATGATTCTTGAGCATAAAAAATGTTCCATAATTCCACAACAGATAGATGTCACTATATTAACCTTTAATTACGTTCATCTGCCCTACGACTTTTCTTGAAACCGGGAATGGCCTGCGATTTTCTTTTAGTCGCTAGGTACCCTTCGTTGCTCCAGCCATCTACGATAAACTACTGCTACGGAGGAAGACCTTTGGCATAATATTTTTAGAATTTTTCAGGTATCTCTTCTGGTAATAACACCTTTCCTCTGTTAAGCGATCGTAATTGCTCTTCGGGTACGTGATCGGTTATCTCAACATCTGCCATGTCGACATTCGTACGATGGTTGAAAAAAGCGACCGTATTACGATCTTCCGTCGTGAAACAGTTTCTGGCTTCGGAGAAATGGCCGAAGCCAGACTCGTATTTATGACGGCCAGTTCATCACATGGTGGTTAAAGACTAATGGGTGACAGAAGACCCCACCGTATGCAGGACTTGAGTCTCCAGCTCACCTGAGTATGGTCAGATTACCTTGCAGCACAGACTATCTGGGAATGAAAGCAGTTAAGCTTGTTCGGTCCTTTACCTACAAGCTCAATTAGAGCACTTGATGTAACACGTACTCTAGGATTCGAAGGCTCATTCACGGCCGAAAAGACTTAGTCATTGCAAACCGATTTCGTAAATTTTTCTCACATGATCCGGTCAGTCAGTGCATACATATCCACGATCATGCATTCTCGAGAATGTCACGCTGAGACGACGGTAACTCCCATCGCACTTATTATTACAAGCTTTGCTAAACTAACCTAGCTCTGCCTGTAAGTTCTATTCAGTGTTCATAATTAGCAGTTTCTTTCATTCAACAATTTATTGCTCACGTTAACTAGTATTATTGTTTTCTTGTTTATGTGTGTGATGTCAAGCAGCAATTATAATAAATAGGTGTTAGATTGGGCCAAGATTTTTAATTCCTTAGTTAGATAAACCCTCTTGTAATTGATTAAAACATTAAGTGCTTTTTGTAAGAAGCAACACCCGGAATTCATTTATGAGGGCCACTTTTTTCATATCATTCAATCCTCTGTGCGAAAGCTTATTTCCATATCTGGGTTCATGTGGAACGACCTGTCTCTCAGTCAGCTCAACTAGGGCAGAACATTATAAAAGCCAAAAGGCTTTTCAGCCCAGTTGGTGCCTTACAGTTGGTGTAAATAAAAGGTAAACCTCATAATAATCAACAGAGAAAGTGCTACTTCCTCTGAGAAACATAGCTTTTTATTTGCGCTCAACCAGTACATCCATCGAAAATTCTTGTTCACACCTATATGTTGTGCGAATACAATCTCTATTCTAAAGACTTTATCTGATAAAAATGGAAATAGGCCAACAGCTGAAACTTTCTGGCAGATTAAAACTGTGTGCCGGACCGAGACTCGAGCTCGGGACCTTCGCCTTTCGCGGGCAAGGCCAACAGCTTTTTGTCAAAATGTGACCAGTACTTATCAATAGAAACGTGTTTTCGGTGTGTAGTGACGCTACAGAGTTTTGGAACAGAAGTTACAAGCATGTAGCAAAAGTAATAAGAAGTAGTGAAAGAGCCGTCACTGAGTGTTGCGTTAGCAGCCGTGAGGTAGTAGCTGCCAGTTTGACGACATGTGCATCACAGCAACATAAAAAACACTACTGTTCCCAGGAAAACTTCTGCAACCAAAAAGAAATATATACATCAAAAGAAATTGCATTTTTGTTGAAACCGCTTCACTTCCATTCCTCTCCTTTCGACAATCCCTTGAGCTTGCTCAACACCTTTTATTTCCATGTCTACCTGTTCTGATCATTCGCCCATGTTTAAACCCTCCATGCTAACATCTGATTCTGCATGCACAAGCGCTGTTATACACCTCAAAGCTACCATACTTCGTCTCTGGCTCCTAGTCAAAATTCATGCTAAATCTACTGATTCGTCATTGAAGCCTGCCTATCTTTTCGAAGTCTCGTGTATGAAAACTCTTACGCAGAAAGCAGCAATAGTGGTCCAATTACAAGGGCTGAAAACAAAAACCAAATTAGCACACATGCAACAACCTAATGCTAAACACCCAAATTATTTCTTAACACTGCTCCTGCTTCATTTAAACGAGTATCTTGTCGAAAATTTCCCCATTATCATCCAGTCAAAAGTTTTCTTACTGTATCAACATAATAACCTAAAATTTGACTTTCACTACATATCCTGCCAGGGTCGCCATTCATGCAAGAATTCAGTGTTTTGGAAACAAACCATTGGCTCTTAAAATGCCTCCTGGGTTGACAAGGCAAAACTTGATCTTTTCTCTGACACACCAGGTCAAGTGCTTAAGGGAGCCTCCATGGAACTAGCAATCATCTATCTTGGCCAACTGTGTGCGTAAAGGAAATGCTTGTTACCCTGTTGAACATAATCACGCCTTAATTGCTGGTTTTTGACAAAAGAGCGCATAGCAACCAATGAAAGAAGGTTCCCACTCAAACTAACAAATGAAATTTACAGATCTGGAAAGACATAATTTATTTGATAAGTCATTAAATGAAATTTATGATTTGACTGTGAAACAAAAATGAATTAATGCAGTTTAACAACCAGTGGAAGTGGCTGGACGATTAATATCCAAATGTCAGTCACTAAATAATTGCAATACATTTTTCTTTTTGTTTGCTTTTGAGACATTAGCCTTCCGAATGGTTTGATGTGGCCCTCCACGAATTCCTCTCCTGTGCTAAATTTTTTATCTCGTGTAACACTTGCAACCTACGACCTCAGTTATTTGATGGATCCCTGTCTCTGCCTTCCTCTATAGTTTTTCCCTCTACATCTCCAATACCAAGGAGATCATTCCCTGATATCTTAACAATGTCCTATCATCCTGTCCCTTCTTCTTGTCAGTGTTTCCCATGTATTCTTCTACTTCCAGATTTTACGGAGGCATCCTCATCCCTTACTTTATGAGTCCACTTACTTTTCAACATTCTTCTCAAACACCACCTGTCAAATGCTTTGATCCTCTTCCAGTACTCCCTCAGTCCTGTTTCACTACCATATAATGCTGCGCTCCAAAAGTACTCTCTCAGATATTTCTTCCTCCAATTAAGACTAATGTTTGATACTACTAAACTTCTCTTGGACACGACTGCCCTTTTTGCCAGTGCAATTCTGCTTTTGATGTCCTTCTTGCTCCGTCGGCCATTGATCATTTTGCTACCTAGGAAGCAAAATTCCTGAACTTCATCTAATTCGTGATCACAAATTATGACATTAAGTTTCTCGCTGTTCTCATTTCTGTTACATCTCATGACTTTCGTCTTTCTTCGATTTATTCTCAAACCATATTCTGTACTGTTTAGACAGGTCCTTTGATTTCACTGTCATTGAGGGTAGCAATGTCATCACCGTATTTTAATATTGATGTCCATTCATTCTTTTATTTCCGTCATTGCTTCTTCGACAGATCCTATGAAGGTGCGCTGATTTTTCTTCAATCTTGCATCCTTCAGCAACTGCGTCAGAACTGCCTCCCTGGTGCCTTTACCTATACTGAAGCCAAATTGATCGTCACCTAACACATCCTTTATTTTCTTTTCCATTCTTCTATGGAGTATTCCTGTTAGCAACTTGGATTCATGAGCTATTAAGCTGATTGCGTGATAATTCTCACAACTGTCGGCTCTTTTAATCTTGGAGACTGTATCGATCATGATCTTGCGATAATCTGATGGTATATCACCAGACTTTCTATACGCCAACATGAATAATCGTTTTGCCGCCATTTCGCCAAATTATTTTTGAAATTCCGATGGAATGTTTGGAACGTTACCTACCCCTTCAGCGTTATTTGATTTTAAGTCTTCCAAAACTTTTCTAAATTCAGATTCTAATACTGAACTCCTATGTCTTCCCTATAGACTCCTGTCCTACTTCTATCACGTCACAGATATGTCGTCCCCCTCATAAACGCCATAAATGTACTCGTTCCAGCTATCGGCTCTCCCCTCTGCATTTAACAGTGGAGCTAACATTGCGCTCTTAGTATTACCACCCTTGCTCTTAATTTCACTGAAGTTTATTTTGACTTTTTTGTATGCTGAATCTGCCCTACCGACAATCATTTTTTTTAAACTTCCTGGCAGATTAAAACTGTGTGCCCGACCGAGACTCGAACTCGGGACCTTTGCCTTTCGCGGGCAAAAGCTCTACCATCTGAGCTACCGAAGCACGACTCACGCCCGGTACTCACAGCTTTACTTCTGCCAGTATCTCGCCTCCTACCTTCCAAACTTTACAGAAGTTCTCCTGCGAGTCGTGCTTCGGTAGCTTCGTGCTTCGGTAGCTCAGATGGTAGAGCACTTGCCCGCGAAAGGCAAAGGTCCCGAGTTCGAGTCTCGGTCGGGCACACAGTTTTAATCTGCCAGGAAGGTTCATATCAGCGCACACTCCACTGCAGAGTGAAAATCTCATTCTGGAATCATTTTTTTTATTTAATCACATTTTACATTTAGCCATTTCACCTTAGGTTTCCTGCACTTACTATTTATTTCCTTCCTATGGCATATATTTCAGTGTCAACTGCAATCATTTCTTCTCTTATCCTTGGTTTCTTCGTAGTTTCTTTCCTTATACTTACGTTGTTCTCTCCAACTTCTTTGATTGCCTTTTCGGATATGCTCATTCTTCTTTAACTGAACTGCATACTGAGGCACCCACTGTCGCAGTATCTATAACCACAGGGAGCTTCAAGCGCTTCTCTTCATTCCTTAGCCGACGGAGGATCGGAAAGTAAACCACAATAATTTCTTCTCCCCTGGTACTGCAGCAGGAATGTTGAAATTTCACACTGATGTAGTTTGAAGATTGCGCTACAGGGGGTATTTTGTTTTCATATGCAACTGAGCGAGAGAAGCCTGAACTACGAAACAAACATGGCGCGCTTGTTACTGTCGTCGACTTGTAAAGAGCAGCAGTGTGTAGTTCGATATTTGTGGACCATAGGGCATAAACCGAGTGTAATTCACAGGGATATGCGTGACGTGTATGAGGAAAACTGTATGGACCAGTGCAATGTCTGAAGGTTGTGCGTATTCTTCCAAGAGAGCCGTGTGAGCCCATGCTCCTGCCGCCAGTAATACCTCCAACCCCGCAGTATGTTGGAGACATTTAAGCAGCAATTTTGAACGACCGGCTTGTGCAACTGTGAACCTTATCGCAGACAATAGGGGTTGGATCACTTGAAGTGTTACGCCGCAGAATGGCATGACTTTCTGAAAGGAATCGTCACTGGGGATAAGCCGTGGGCATACCACTAAAAGTCGGAAAGCAAGCAGGCCTCTGTGGGGTGGAAACATGCTGGTTTCCCAGAACGAAAAAAATTGACAGTGACTCAGTCTATTGGGAAAGTGCTTGTGACAGTGTTCTTTGATATGCTTGGTGTGATATTAGTGGACTTTGCTGAACACGGGACCACTGCGAACGCTGCAGTCTAGATTAAAACTTTGGTTAAGTTGCGTCGTGCCCTTCGTGACAGCCGCCGCAACGTTAATGCTGACGGTGTCAGACTTCTTCGTGACAATGTTCGCACACATTGTTGCTGCTCCTGTTCGTGAGAAAACAGTCAAACTTGGGTGGGAGGTGCTCCAGCCAACACAATACAGTACGGACACAATACAGTCCGGACCTTGTACTGTTGGACTTTCATGTTGTTGGTCCCACGAAGAAATTTCTGGCCGGCCACCTCTTTGCAACAGAAGCAGAATCGAAATCAGCAGTCCGCAAGTGGCTGTACTCCAACAAAACGGACTTCAGCGAACAGGGCATATTGAAATTGGTATCATGATGGGAGACAACGCTGACGATTGTGCAAAAAAGTAAGTAAAAGATGTATGTTCATTTGTTATTTTCTTGTTTTGTTACCTATTAAACGTTTTGGTAGTACAATAATTGTGAGCTACTTTCCTATCTTCCCTCGTACTTACGTATCCTACTTCACTGCGTGCTAATTCTTCATTAGTCTGTTAAACTTCAGCCTACATTTCACCGTCACCAAATTGTCATCTGAGCCTATACCTGCCTCTGGGATGCCTTACAATCCAGTATTTGGTTTCGGAATCTGCCTGACTACGATGTGATCTAACTGAAATCCCCCTGGATCCTCCAGGAGCCCTTTCTTCTACTCCTTTCCCTACAACCGGTCGCTGGTCAATGGTGCAGTGCTGCGACGGCGTCCGCATCAGCCGCGGGTCGCAGCCTAAACTCATACCACGCTAGCGCGATCAGGCAGCATCTTTTCGTCGCAAGCCGCTGTCACACCCTGGACAATGCACCTTTATAAGGTGCGACGCACGGCTGGTGCGAACGCCGTCGCAGCACTGCACCAGTGACCAGTGCTACGACGGAAGCCGCAGGTGTCTACGCAAATAAAACTTCAATGAGACACTCACAGAAAGTAATACTCCGGGTCTTTAGCTTTAAAGCATCGTAGGTACAAGAGCGCTTTGTTCCAGCATCGACACATTTGAGAAACTACCATTTTGTCGAAAATTCCTTTGCTTGTTCCGAAAGATTTTCTGTTCAAGGAACTGGAAATAAATGGGAGAAAATGTGGACAGTACTTCTTCCACATTTCCGCTGACCTATTCTGTAGAGATTCGAAAGGAAAATATTAGAGAAGGGAACGATTCTCCTGTAGCTAAAAACCTGAAAAAATAGAATTAAGCTAGTACGCCTTTATTTTTGATAAGTCTGTATTTCATGGCATTTAAGTGATATGTCTTTAACGTAAGGAGAAATATTAGTGATCGTGTCATAGAAATGGAAGAGAAAGAATGCTATGAACAGAATCAAATGTCTCATTTATGATCACTAGGTTTTCCTGAGTACAGTTCAACATGGAAGACGATAAGTAAACTAGTAAATTTCTTGATTGTAAGCATGCTATTTTTCTCTGCCAGTAATTTGCGCTTCTTTGCCTTCGAGAAAAATAAATTTGGACTGTTAAAGCGCTTGCAGGGTATTTAAGGACAGGCCTAAATTTCGTTGAATCCGCACGTGTGCCTAAAGTAACAGCATTGCAGTCAATGTTTTACATTATGTTATTATACATCTCAATTAAGAGCTTTCACTTAAATTTCACTGCCGTAGCTCTTATAATGAAATCTTTTACCTTTTTGTAAATATAGCTAAAAAGAGTCCTAACTGAGTTTTTCACACTGCAGCGGAATGTGCGCTGATATGAGACTTCCTAGCAGATTAAAACTGTGTCCCGGACCGAGACTCGAACTCGGGACCTTTGCTTTCGTGGACAAGTGCTCTACAATCTTTTTCTTTCTTTTTTTCGTTGTAGTTCGTTTTATTTCGTCGTAGCGGACGTCACATGACATCCGTTAAAGTTCGTTCTTGATCGTTTCACTCAGTTTTTTTTATTACAAAGGCCAGCCAGCTCTCTGACCGAACACGCTGAGCTACCGTGCCGGCTACCAACTGAGCTACCCAAGCACGACTCACGCCCCCTCCTCAGAGCTGTAGTTCCGGCAGTACCTCGTCTCCTACCCTACGAACTTCACAGAAGCTCTCCTGCGAAACTTGCATTCTGGCATCATCCCCAAGGCTGTGAGAAAGCCATGTCTCCGGAATATCCTTTCTTCCGGGAGTGCTAGTCCTGCGCCGGCCGAAGTGGCCGTGAGGTTCTAGGCGCTGCAGTCTGGAACCGCGAGACCACTACGGTCGCAAGTTCGAATCCTGCCTCGGGCATGGAGGTGTGATGTCCATAGGTTAGTTACGTTTAAGTAGTTCTAAGTTCTAGGGGACAAATGATCGCAGAAGTTGAGTCCCATAGTACTCAGAGCCATTTGAACCATTTTTTGCTAGTCCTGCAACGTTCGCTGGAGAGCTTCTGTGAAGTTTGCAAGGTAGGAGACGAGGTACTGGCGGAAGTAAAGCTGTGAGGAGTGGGCGTGAGTCGTGCTTGGGTAGCTCAGTTGGTAGAGCACTTGCCCACGAAATGCAAAGGTCCCGACTTCCAGTCTCGGTCCGGCACACAGTTTTAATCTGCCAGGAAGTTTCAAAAGGATTCCTGTTTTCCCAACCAAAATGTTTCCTTTTTCGAAAACTTCTGCTGCTACAGCTATTAAATCTTTACTGCTCTTTTATTACAGCATAGAAATCATACAAATACTAACTGCTCATTTCGTCACCCTCAAATAAAATGTCACCCCGTTAAATTCGGTCTCAAAATCAGTATCGTTCCGCGGTAACTCCCGATTGGTAAGAGCTAGACCTGCCTTCATTACTGACCCTTTACAAACAAAATACGGAGAAAACAGATGTGTGGTCAGTATTAGTCTCAGTGCTGTCAATCGGTGTTATCGTGGAACGAAGCTGACCAATTTTACCACCGTACTCACCGAGAAAAAATAATCTTATTATTTTATTGGTCGGAGAACACCGCAGCTGTTTTCGTAAATTACACTATAGAAAATACTTCAACCAGCCACAATTTGTTACACCATTACCAGTCTCGGGCTTGAGCCCATCGCAGGATGGTAGCGTTGACTTCTTTTACATTTGTGTCATCCTGAAAAGCCCTCCTTTACGTAATATAGGAGGGTTTTTTAGGATGCCACAAATGTAAAAGAAGTCAACGCTACCATCCTACGAAACTGGTAATGGTACAATAAAATCAATTCAAGAAAACGTGTGACTGGTTGTCGTATTTCTTACAGCGAAATTAAAAATAATCTAGTCTGATAGGTTACCAAATCAGTAGGAAGCATTTAAAATTTAATAGCAGTAAAACTATCAGTTTTAGAGAAAGAAAACATTTTAGTCTGGAAACAGGATTTTTTTAGCTCTGTTTACAATACGAAAAACGTCAAATCTCCACACAAATTAGAGCTACAGTAGTAAAACTTTAGCTATAAACTCTTAATTCACATATCTAGTAACATCATGTAAATCATCGACTGAAATATTTTTATTTAGGTGACACACGCGGATTCAATGAAATTTAGATGTGTCCCTACCGTTTCTGCACTGTACTTATACATTTGACGAACTGAAACTGAAAATATTTTGTTGCGGATCTGTTTCCAATATTTGTTCTTTCAGTCGGAAGAAAAGACCGACAGTATTGTTTGAAACTTTATGACTGATTCCAGAGACGGTGCAGAATTTGTATCCATATCACTTAACCTGAAAGAGCCTGAGATGAAAGAGATACAAGCTGCATTAACTTTTTCAAATAGACATATAACTGTCGTGCAGACAAACAAAGGCCTTGATCCCAATGGCACAAGGTTATGTAAGAGGAAGAAAATAAGTGTTGAGGACAAGAGGTAGCTCTTGCACGAAAAACGGAAAAGACAGACTGAAAGGGAGAAAGCATCCGTAGAACTGAAAATAAGTACCTCGAGTCGCCTAAGAAGGACTATATAAATTTATTTCTGTTGAGCATAAGTATGGCTATGAGAACACCCCGCGCCATTGTTTTAGTTGAGTCAAAAAAGCGTGTGGAATTTAGGAATTATTAAGATAAAACTCAAAAATGATAATTTTTGAAAGTGTCAGTACAGACTCATGTTATTTGGGTTTTGTGATCGTACGGGAATGATGTATTTCATTTTAAAATAAAATTACAGTATTTTTTAATTTTTTTCTAAATTTTGTAAGTTTCTTAAGACACGTCATTTTAATGAATATATTTTATATGACGTTCTATCACTCGTCGTTGCCGTAAACCTCCCGATGGTAGGAGAGTAAATAATGGCTTTTATCACTGTTATTCAGTACTACGCAGAAGTTATTACCCAAATGATATGCGAGTGTGCTAATAATCAGCTATTTTCCAAACGTTTCGCTGTTTCACCTTAGAGGAGATATATGACAGCATGGAGCAGGAAGGGGTTCAATTACGGCCTGAAAACATTCGTTCTTAATAATATATGAGGAATTACTTGACGTTCCATGCTGTGTTAAACTATTACATCTGCGACAAAGACAAAAATTATTTTAATAATTTTAGCCCAATTTTGTTTGTTACAGCAGATTTTTCAGCTGAGCTAATGGGTTTCTTGATCAGGATGCATTTGTTACTGTAAGATGTACAATATGCGCAAACTAACATAAAATAAAGTCTGAATTTGATGTCGTCGTTTACAAAGTGCCTGTTAGTCACAATGTTATGACAACCTTCACTGGCATGTGCCGCAAAAATATTATTAATTTTCTTCTTCATCCTCAAGTTGAGGAGCTACTATTATATTGCCGTGTCATTTTCTTCTTGTAGTAAAATATGTAAACAGTTCAATTCGACGGGGCATCTCTCTAGCCCATTGCGCTGGTGTTGCAGCTGCAACTGACCGCGCCGTAGGAAACAGCGGCGACTGCGGTCGAAATTCTGTCGCTCCGCCGTACATCCGAGTGAAGTGGACGGGAAGCCAGTTTCGCCGTGGGGGGTCTGTCGCTGCCGCAGGTCGTTGTCGCGTCTTGGACAAGCAGCTTTAGGCGTTGGCCGGACTCCTCGTACAGTGGCAATGTTGGCACTCTCCGCGTCATAGCAGATGCCGTTCCGAAATCGAGAGAAATCTAGAAGATCCAAAAGCCGAAATACCAAATCACTTTCCATCTGGAAATAAAATTGATCATTCCCCTCCTCTCTCGCTTCCCACCTAAACTTGAAGGAGCGCTCTTGGCTCTCCCCCACGGCCAATCGTAGGGAAGTCCGGAAACATTCTTCCAATTACAGCAATTTTTTATGAACTTATGCCTCCCACCAAACCTGTAACTATGGACCAGCTAGCCATCAAACTTCTGGTCCGATTCTCACGGCCTGGCGATCGATCGCTGGAAGCTGGAAAGTAAGATTTCAACTGTCTATGTTGCTACGGAATACTCTGAGTTATTATTTCCAATAGAATTCTCGAGATGATTTGTTTCGGTTTAGCGAGTGGTGTCCCGCCGTCTTCTATCAAAGGGTGTTCCTCAGGTTAGCCGTCACCCTCTTCACTAACGTTGATGGTTTCCCTCGAGTTGCCCCTGTTGTCCACCTTTGATCCCCCTACAAGTGTGGTATAATGAGCGCCAAACTCTTCGTGTCTCACCCAGAGGTCACATGCTGAAAGGATGCTATGAACGTGCACCTACACCGGACCCGTGAGAAATGCGAGTACAAGGCCCCACACGTAGCCCAAGAAATATTAGGTGGAGAAAGATAGTACCGAAATCAGGGTAAAGATGACTGTAATTAGGATAAAACTAACTACAGCGTACATCAAACTTAGCAACTACTCATGTTTCCTGTGCTCATTAAAAATAGAATGAAGTATTGTATTATCTACATGCCATTCTATTCTACGTTGATAAAAACGGAAGAGAGGAAGAAGACTAGACGAAGCTGACACGCCACACGTTGTCTGTCTTAGTAATCGTTCTTAAATAATGTAATTGTCGTGGACTAGGGCCTCCCGTCGGTTAGACGGTTCGCCAGGTGCAAGTCTTTCGATTTGACGCCACTTCGGAGACTTGCGCGTCGATGGGGATGAAATGATGGTGATTAGGACAACACAACACCCAGTCCACGAGCGGAGAAAATCTCCGACCCAGCCGGGAATAGAACCCGGGCCCTGAGGATTGACATTATGTCGCGCTGACGACTCAGCTACCAGAGGCGGACATAATCGTTGGTTGCAATCAAAGAGAACTAAACACTCACATATTTGGTAATTCATTGGTAAAAACTGTAGGTCGTATTAGCTGTCGGTTTCGCCGTTGCTGGAGAAAACATTTTCACCTTTTGTTTGGCGGACCTACAAGTAGCCATATCAGCAGTCAAAATGGTTCAAATGGCTCTGAGCACTATGGGACTCAACTGCTGTGGTCATCAGTCCCCTAGAACTTAGAACTACTTTAACCTAACTAACCTAAGGACATCACACACATCTATGCCCGAGGCAGGATTCGAACCTGCGACCGTAGCAGCAGCGCGGCTCCGGACTGGAGCGCATAGAACCGCACGACGACCGCGGCCGGCATCAGCAGTCAGTAAGGATATATTAATATAAATTCCCCCATGCCCTCCCTCCGTCATATGACTTCTCACTACTTTGATACGGTAACCTGTGTATGAAAAGATGAGAAACTTACAGAAATTCACATTTATTAAGCAGGTAGACACAGTTATATGAACTCAAAAAATTCGATTTTCAAAAATTTCTTCGAGAAAATTCTTTGTTGCTTTAGCTTCAGATTCGTAGATCGCAACACAAAATCATTATTGCTTGAAGGGTTATAGAGGAACATATATGTTGCTGTGTGTATGACACTAGAACATTCTGTGCCCACTGCATCCATTAGTTCATAGCTGTTTTTTTCTGTTTGTCATTTTTACATGCACATCTCTTACTTTTGTGTCACAGAGCAGCAGTGCAAATTTCTCATACTTTTTAGGCAGAGTTCAGTGCTTCAATTGTTACCTGCTAGAATTGTGTAACAGAGAATCCAGATTGCCTTCTGTAGCTGTTTCAATGCGATTTCTGAGGTGATTCTTGTAGGTATCGAAATGGAAAAGCGCAAAGAATCTAAGAATCTAATAAAGTGAAAAGAGTGTTCAAATGGGTCAAATGGCTCTGAGCACTATGGCACATAACTGCTGAGGTCATCAGTCCCCTAGAACTTAGAACTACTTAAACCTAACTAACCTAAGGACACCACACACATCGATGTCCGAGGCAGGATTCGAACCTGTGACCGTAGTGGTCGCGCGGTTCCAGACTGTAGCGCCTAGAACCGCTCGGCCACTCCGGCTGGGGAAAAGAGTGTGCCTTCACGGAAATAAACGTAGTAATTTACAGGAGAATGCTGATAATCGTAACCACACACCAAGCCGATATCAATCCTAAGGAACCTACAGTAAATAGCGGAAATGTGATTCACAATAAGCATTATTTTTTTAGGTAATAAAGAGGTGTGTGCTGTTGAATCCACAGAATGTGCTAACGATTCATTCCATTCCAAAATTTTCAAAATAAATACAAACCTGGCTGATTCGGAAGAATAATGGTGGATGTAAGGACTTTCGGTCGTGTGATTATATTTAATTACAGATTAAACGTTACTGTGATACATAAAACACCTACTGTGAAAAATATGATAAAATGGTTGACAAATGAAGAAATGTGGTAAACACATCCCTCAAAAAAAAAAAAAGGAAAAAAAAGAAACGGGGGCAAAAAAGATGCACCAGCGAGACAAAGAAAGCAGCAAAAGACGCAGAAAGTACAAAAAGAAAGCAAGGAAGGAACAATACTAAGGAGTTCAGTTCTAGTGCATGGAGAATTCAAACTTCGAATTAATTTCCTCGATTTGCATATTTGCAAAACGATTTCACATGTAACTGTTTGTTTAAAACATGAATCATCTTATGATTCTTGGAGGGTACTCTACTTATGATGGTCTACAACATACAAGTCAGTTTCGTCTGAAGACTGGAAACTTTTTAAGTTACCATGTTTCCTTTCATTTATAAATAGTACAAAAAGTGGTTAAGCAAGTCATTATATTTCCACAAGGAGGGACTTGATATTCCTATTGAATGCTCAACCCATGTGTTATAGCTCCAAAATTCAGTTTTAATAAATTAAAAATGTCTATTATTTGTTATCAAGGTACGCGTGAAAATTATCATTGTTGCTACGTTAGATTTTCAATGTCGATTAAGGCAGCTGAAAATAGTTATTTACCCAAGTGTCTATCTTCCTCTTTCTGTATATGCATATTACTTTACTCAGTAATCTGTATGGAATAACCTCTTATATTTTTTGAGGAACAAAACTTAGAATGTACAGTGACTGCAGTATAATGTGCGGTAACTATTGTCCATCACTACAATAATTTGTTAACTGAGTTTCATTATACTTCTACTCCCATTTCCGCAGATCTATACCTCTTTTTTAGTTCTGTAACACTACTTGCAAATGAGACTGTATTGCAGAGAACAGTGACTGTACAGAGGTCAAATTATATGTAATCTACACAAATAAATTAAAGTCCCCTGCCGAGCTTTTCAGTCTGTGAAGGTCCACATGTTACAGAGGTTGTTTCCACTACTCTGCAGAGGATTCGCTGGGAAGCCCTTGCGCATCATCCATACAGTTCCGATCTCCCAATGCAATTTCCATATTTTTGGAGTCCTGAAGAAAGACAAACGTAGCCATCGCTGTGCTTTGGACGAAGAGGTGCACACTTGAGTGTAATTATAATTCCATAGGGAACCGAAACCATGATTGCATGAAGTCATTGACAATTTTGTCTCGAAGTGCGATAAAACATACACTGAAGAGCCAAAGAAACTGGTACGCCTGGTTAATATCGTGTAGGGCCCCCGCGAGCACGCAGAAGTGCCGCAACACGACTAATTTCTGAAGCGGACTCGACTAATGTCTGAAATAGTGCTAGAGGGAACTGACACCATGAATCCTGCAGGGTTGTCCATAAATCCGTAAGAGTACGACGGGGTGGAGATCTCTTCTGAAAACCACGTTGCAAGGCATCCCATATATGCTCAATAATATTCATGTCTGGGGAGTTTGGTGTCCAGCGGAATTGTTTAAAGTCGGGAGAATGTTCCTGGAGTCACTCTGTAGCAATTCTGGACGTGTGGGGTGTCGCATTGTACTGCTGGAAAAGCCCAAGTCCGTCGGAATGCATAATGGACATGAATGAATGCAGGCGATCAGACAGGATGCTTTCGTACGTGTCACCTGTCAGAGTCGTATCACACGAACTACACACGCCCCACATCATCAAAGAGCCTCCCCCAGCTTGAACAGTCCCCTACTGACATGCAGGGTCCATAGATTCATGCGGTGGTCTCCATACCCGTACACGTCAATGCATTCAATACAATTTGAAACGAGACTCTTCCGACCAGACAATGCGTTTCCAGTCACCAACAGTCAAATGTCGGTGTTGGCGGGTGCTGGAGAGGAGTAAAGCTTTGTGTTGAGGCCATCAAGGTTACACGAGTGGACCTTCGGCTCCGAAAGACCATATCGATGATGTTTCATTGAATGTTTCGCACGCTGACTCTTGTTGGTGGCCCAACATCGAAATCCGCAGCAATTTGCGGAAGGATTGCACTTCTGCCACGTTGAACGATTCTCTCCAGTCATCATTGCTTCCGTTCTTGCAGGATCTTTTTCCGGTCGCAGCGATGTCGGTGATTTGATGTTTTACCGAATTCCTGATATTCACGGCACACTCGTGAAATGGTGGTAGGGGAACATCCCCACTTCATCGCTACCTCGAATGCTGTGTCCCATCGTTTGTGTGCCAACTATAACACCAAGTTCAGACTCCCTTAAATCTTAACAACGTGCCATTGTACAGCAGTAACCAAATTATCAACTACGACAGACATTTGCTGTCTTACAGACGCGTTGCCGACCGCAGCGCCGTATTCTGCCTGTTTACATATCTCTGGATTTGAAAACGCGTGCTTATACCAGTTTCTTTGGCGCTTCAGTATATTAACAGCTACGGTGATTACTTTCGAAATAGTGAATGTTTGCTTACTTTCTTCCATTTTCCCATTTCCATTTGACGGTCCCTATAATTGAATGACTCTGAGCACTATGGTACTTAACTAAATGGTTCAAATGGCTCTGAGCACTATGGGACTTAACATCTGTGGTCATCAGTCCCCTAGAACTTAGAACTACTTAAACCTAACTAACCTAAGGACATCACACACATCCATGCCCGAGGCAGGATTCGAACCTGCGACCGTAGCAGTCGCGCGGTTCCGGACTGAGCGCCTAGAACCGTTAGACAACCGTGGCCGGCTGGGACTTAACTGTTGTGGTCATCATTCCCCTAGAATTTAGAACTACTTAAACCTAACTAACCTAAGGACTTCACACCCATCCATGCCCAAGGCAGGATTCGAACCTGCGACCGTAGCGGTCGCGCGGTTCCAGGCTGTAGCGCCTAGAACCGCTCAGCCACTCCGGCCGGCCCTATAATTGACGTTTGGACTGACATCTCATGGAAACGATGGGACTATTGAGCTGTTCAGTTACAGAGATAATCGGTATCTGGCGAGAAGAAAAGTAATGTACGCAGCCGCCACAACTCCAGAGAGCAGCGAAGCTTTACCATAGTCTTTACGTGATTCCCTCGCCATGTTTCCCTGTCTGTATGTGAGGGCTAGTCTCAGTAAGTACTGCAGGTGTTTTTACTAAAAGTGAGACTGATTCAAGATATAGACTATTTAACACTATTTATTATCGCTATGCAAGAGAAGCCGTCCAGACGTCCGTGCACTATCTGATTAAAGGAATCCGGACACCTCTACGATAATGGTCACTAAATGTCGCGAGAACTGGACCCGCCACTATAAAACTAAGTGGGAAGTGTTATGTTGTCAGTAGAGAAGCATTAACAGCAGAGTGAGTTAGTTAGGAGAACTTGCATTAGATTTCGAACTTGGATTAGTTATTGTTTACCAAGAAAGTAACAAATCCATCTGGGAAAGTTCACCTCTCTAAAACTATCCATGTCGTTAGTTGGTGATTTTACTGCAAAGTGAAACCGCAAATAGCGTAAAAAATAATGGTGTATGATGGTCAAGCGTCTAATCGTAAATCACACATTTCTATAGGCAGTGCTAAGTGGCCTTGAGGTGGTTTAATGAGCGAAGGTAGAAACCATTGATCTGGAGCGATGAATAACGCTATACCTTGTGGCAAACGATGGAAGGGTTTGGGTGTTGGGAATGTCTGGAGAACTTTACCTGTTATCATGTGTATTGTCAACAATAATGTACAGAAGAGGCAGTGTTACAGTATAGGGATGTTTTTCGCGCGTGGGATGTGACCCCTAATTATGCGTAAGCTAAAGTTACATGCGTAAGGATCTGAAGAAATCCTACTGCATTGTTTACTCCGTACAGTAGAGGAAAGCTCTGAAGATAATGATTGTGTGTGCATCACAAGGAACTCTGTTATAAAGTAGCATCCGGGATCATTATTTTGTGGACCAAAACAGTTCTCAAATGGACTGGCCTGCTCAGAGTTCGGAACATGAACCCAATGGAACACTTTGTCATGAGCTAGAAAGTCGACCTCGCTCTAAACCCCACAGTCCAACATCACTATCTTCTTTAGTTTCGGCTTTTGGGGAAGAACGGGGTGCCATTCCGCCACAGACATTCAGACACGTTATTAAAACTGTCCCTCGCAGAGTTCAAGCAGTCATAAACACGAAGTTTTCACTAACAGGTGTCCGGACACTTTTTGTCAGGTTGCATATTTAGTGCTACCCATGCGTCTATTAATTCGCGACGATTCGGGGCGCACTCGTGTTAGGTATACTTAACGTTTTATTAAAATAGACGTTTATTGTAAGGTTATCACTATGTATCACTATGTTTCGCTAGTGAATTGAACACAGTAAATAAACATAAGAGAATTTAATCATAAAAAATTCCCTAAGGTTATCTAAACTGTCCGATAATACACAGATTGCTCAGCGATTCCAAGCCCTTAGAATCCACTAATTTCAATTTATGATATTAAAATTTAGTTAACACATATGTGTCACCCGCAAAGGAATCCTGTAGGCATGCTGATGTCGTAGCTAATGGATGGTGTTCTAGGAAAAATGCATACATGAACATCCACTGATTTTTGTTGCTTTGAATTTCCTGCAGTTACCTCTACGCCCGACTCTATTGTCCATTCTTATAGTGGTTAAAATCCCTTACTGGGTGTCGTAATTTAAGTTTGTCTTGATTTCTCTAAAGGACCGCGCGTACGCGTCATCACTGATTTAGTTCAGTTTTATAGTATATGAATTTCTGGAAGCGATGGAAGCGGTGACTCCAGATTGCCAAGCGTCTAGAAAAAAAAATGACATTTTTCGCACGTGTCGGGTGAGGCATGAGCCATTTATGTTAGCGTAGTTTCCATGCAGCGCTTGGCGCAGCGGAAAGAGTACAGAATGAGAATCGTGAGGTGGGGTCCATATGCCGATTTTTTTCAAGCTTTATTACCGTGTCTTTCACTGAATCTACGATAAGAAGGATGTGGGAATTGTTATCACTATCGGTCACGAAGAGATTAAAACTGTCAGAAAAATAAAACTTCTAAGCAGTTCAAAAATCCGTTAACGAGGGCCACAGGGTATCGAACACAAAAAACGCTAATCAAGAAGAAGGACATTATTAGTGACTATGATGCTAGTAGATGACTATGTTCCACATGTTGTGGCAGTAGAAACATGACTTGTTTGTTATACTGTTTATGGTTAGATGGCATTGCAAATCTGCATAGCTAGATGGCGAGGGAACTCTCGAATTCATTTCCCATTGCACCATGTCTACTAGATCCCCGTTACACTGATATCAACATATTTATCATGTCGGTTGATTCTAGATCAGGGGCGGGCAGGAATTCTGCACGTGTGCGGTGCACATGCACGTGTGCAGTTAACAGGTGTTCTGCGTGCACACAGGGGCAAGCTGGCCACCCGCTTCTCTACCCTCCCCACCATACCGTCTCTCCGCTTCTTCCTCTGTAATGCGTTTTGTTTCCTGGCCTGCTTTATTGAATGAAGGAATAAGGTTAGTAGGAGTGCTTGAAAGTAATCATCGTTTGAAAGAGTACCTATTACCTACGATACGTTTTATTTAATTATCACAGTTGGAGTTTACAATACGTTTAATGTCTGGAACAACATTTCTGCATACAGACAAACGCAAACAGTTACGCTAATTTTCATTACTGATGTTTGCTCTTAACCGAGACTTATTAATTTTCATAACAGAAAAAAAACTCTCACAAACGTATGTCGAGCCAAACATTGACATTATCTTCGCGGCTTCACGATGGAGACGAGGAAACTTGCTGTGGAAAGTCGTAATAAAAATCTATCACACGTCTTGCCAAAAGGAACCTGTCTCTCAGACGAGAATTACGCTGTAGACCAATTAATTCCATTTGCAAACTGGAATGAATATCATCTACAGAAACAGCAGATTGTCTCGAGAAGTATTCAAAACTTTGTGATAAGTAATACACTCCTGGAAATGGAAAAAAGAACACATTGACACCGGTGTGTCAGACCCACCATACTTGCTCCGGACACTGCGAGAGGGCTGTACAAGCAATGATCACACGCACGGCACAGCGGACACACCAGGAACCGCGGTGTTGGCCGTCGAATGGCGCTAGCATTTGTGCACCGCCGCCGTCAGTGTCAGCCAGTTTGCCGTGGCATACGGAGCTCCATCGCAGTCTTTAACACTGGTAGCAACACTGGTAGCGTGGACGTGAACCGTATGTGCAGTTGACGGACTTTGAGCGAGGGCGTATAGTGGGCATGCGGGAGGCCGGGTGGACGTACCGCCGAATTGCTCAACACGTGGGGCGAGAGGTCTCCACAGTACATCGATGTTGTCGCCAGTGGTCGGCGGAAGGTGCACGTGCCCGTCGACCTGGGACCGGACCGCAGCGACGCACGGATGCACGCCAAGACCGTAGGATCCTACGCAATGCCGTAGGGAACCGCACCGCCACTTCCCAGCAAATTAGGGACACTGTTGCTCCTGGGGTATCGGCGAGGACCATTCGCAACCGTCTCCATGAAGCTGGGCTACGGTCCCGCACACCGTTAGGCCGTCTTCCGCTCACGCCCCAACATCGTGCAGCCCGCCTCCAGTGGTGTCGCGACAGGCGTGAATGGAGGGACGAATGGAGACGTGTCGTCTTCGGCGATGAGAGTCGCTTCTGCCTTGGTGCCAATGATGGTCGTATGCGTGTTTGGCGCCGTGCAGGTGAGTGCCACAATCAGGACTGCATACGACCGAGGCACACAGGGCCAACACCCGGCATCATGGTGTGGGGAGCGATGTCCTACACTGGCTGTACACCACTGGTGATCGTCGAGGGGACACTGAATAGTGCACGGTACATCCAAACCGTCATCGAACCCATCGTTCTACCATTCCTAGACCGGCAAGGGAACTTGCTGTTCCAACAGGACAATGCACATCCGCATGTATCCCGTGCCACCCAACGTGCTCTAGAAGGTGTAAGTCAACTACACTGGCCAGCAAGATCTCCGGATCTGTCCCCCATTGAGCATGTTTGGGACTGGATGAAGCGTCGTCTCACGCGGTCTGCACGTCCAGCACGAACGCTGGTCCAACTGAGGCGCCAGGTGGAAATGGCATGGCAAGCCGTTCCACAGGACTACATCCAGCATCTCTACGATCGTCTCCATGGGAGAATAGCAGCCTGCATTGCTGCGAAAGGTGGATATACACTGTACTAGTGCCGACATTGTGCATGCTCTGTTGCCTGTGTCTATGTGCCTGTGGTTCTGTCAGTGTGATCATGTGATGTATCTGACCCCAGGAATGTGTCAATAAAGTTTCCCCTTCCTGGGACAATGAATTCACGGTGTTCTTATTTCAATTTCCAGGAGTGTATACATCCCCAAATCGCTTGAGAAATTCCTCTTTTATTGCACTAAGAACGGCAACATACTGAAATTTATTATAATGGCGTTCAATATTAAACTTCCGCTGACCAGCGAGAATACTGTATTATACATTTCCAATTTTCACGTTTTTGCACAGAGAAAAAATGATTCTCCCATTCCTTTTTAAAAGATAGGAAATCTCCAATTCTCCGTTTCCTTGATTCACTCTGCATTTTCCGGTTATTGAAATTCACTACGTAGTGGTCGCTTCGCTTCAACGTCCGCAGCTTAGCTTGGAACTACACTGCGGCAACCTGCCGGCTGTCGCCACTGCTCCGTTCGACGATTGCACGCGAGCAGCACACGTGCAGCGCTGTGTGCTCATGAGCAGCGTGCAACGTTTGCCCGCCCCTGTTCTAGATGCTTAATGTCTGGTGTAGGCTGCAGCCTGCGGCATACATAAACACTATAATGTGTAGCCTGTCACTCAACCAGCTATTGTATGTCGCGCATCTTAGTAGTCACTCCGTTTCCATACACTGTGTCCATTGTCCATATGTAAAAATATTATTGCTGGTTTTGTAACTAGATTTCTGTCGCAGTTTCACCTTATATTAGAATAATGGTCTCATTTTTTTAAAATTAGCAGAAGTTATTCAAGACTAGATAAATGCCAGGCTGATGTATAGTTTAATTTTGCGCTTGGTGCCTTACGAAAAGTGCAAACACTCTGTAAAGTGTACAGTGTAGAATTTACTGTCAGTTTGTTATCTTATATTTGTAATTTTATTTTTCTCTTGTAACAAATCATACGCACTGAAATGTATTAGGTTAATGCAGTTTTTATGTCTACAATTCTCCTTGCTTTTTGTTGGTAGCGTCTTCGTTAAATTGTATCAACGTGCTGTTCACCGTTGTAGGGCACTGACATGTTCACACGAAACATTATTGGCTATGAAAACTTTCCCATTGCAACCTCTGTATTTTTTTATGGAGCTTTATGATACAGTCTTACCGCCAACAACAAACTAACAACTGTATCTTGAAACAACAAGTATGAACCACTTCGTGATCTTTTAACGTTATAAAGGGCGTTAAAGGGCGTTACTGCAGCTTACATGTAACGTAGTGCTACTCTGATGCGGATGTATAAGCACCGACCTGTAAGTAAGGGAGTGATTTTTTGTTGTTGTGTGTAACACACTTTTTCAGACTTTTATCTCCGATTTACTGTCACCGATTGGTATGTCTTATTTGCTTCTGTTCCGCCTTTTTTGTTTCTACATTCCGCCTTGTTATCTCCTTTATATACTTTTTAAATATCTTTCTGTCTATTTATGTCTCTTGGCTGAAGAGCAGTGGTTATGCTGCAGCCAGCCCGCCCCTGATGGGGTATGGAAATGACAATAAAGGGAAAAAAAGCAAGGGATCAGTGTGGCATCCGTGTCTTTCCGACGTACGTGCGGTAACTGCAGAAAAGTGAACTATGGCGACGTTGTTACTAAATATATCGAAACAGGACCAACGTGCCCTTATTATTTTCTTGGATGCGGAAGGACAAAGACTGCTAGATATCCACTAGAGCATGAAGAATGTGTATGGGGCAGTATGTCTGCCGAAAAACACCACCTTGCAGTTGTGCGCCACGTTTCGTGCTGGTCGCAATTCGACGCAAAATGCCAGTGGATCTGTGAGGCCAGTCTCATCCAGTACGCCAGGTGGGAGACACACGAGCAGTCGCCCAGTAGTTCTGAACTCTCCACATGTGATTATCAAGCCTTCGACCCCTTTAAAAAGATCTTGAAGTGTTGACGATTCCTTTCGGACGTGGATATGCTGCAGGCAGTTACGGACTTCTTGACACATTGCTTTACTAAGCACGTGTCTTCAATCTGGTGCGTTGGAGGGGTGATTGCCGGCCGCGGTGGCCGAGCGGTTCTAGGCGCTACAGTCTGGAACCACGCGACCGCCACGGTAGCAGGTTCCAATCCTGCCTCGGGCATGGATGTGTGTGATGTCCTTAGGTTAGTTAGGTTTAAGTAGTTCTAAGTTCTAGGGGACTGATCACCTCAGATTTTAAGTCCCATAGTGCTTAGAGGCATTTGAGCCATTTTTTTGGAGGGATGATTACCTCAGTGCTCACGGCAATTTTGGGTGGCTGACACACCGAGTCTGGACTGTAGGGCTGTCGAACTTTGATCGCCCCTTGTATTTGTGGTTTCATTGTCAGTATTATGTATATTGTTACACTTAGACATTTTTTATATTATCATTCCTTAATTTTCCTTTTCCTGACTTAAAAATGAACCGGAGATTATTAACATAAAAAACTTTGATCCAGACTGCTTTTTTCGATCATTGTACCATTAATTTTATCAACAGAGATCACGGTTTTCTGAGACAAGCCATCAGTTATGATGAGAGGAAGGCGCTGTAGCTGTTGCCGCTTCTGCCTGCTGGGTGGTGCTGCTGTAGCGGGTGGACGATACACTAATGCTTGCATTTCTATCTCCTGCTGCTGCTGGTGTTGCTGTTTTAGTCCATTTGTTGTTCTCAGATCAAAAAATAAGGATTCATGTTTCACCAGAGTAACGGTCCTGTCATCAGTTTATTTCCTTCTTGGCGCAGGTAGAGAAAGTTCAGTATCACTCGGCACCCAGAGGCCAATGGTACAAATGGCAGTTACGATGGTTCATTAGGACCCAGTTCACGTAGTGAGTTCAAAACACAGCAAGGCCATCGAAGGGGTTCAGGATCTGCCCAGAGTGAATACTGAAAGAAAGGAAACAGGTAACAGTGGTACGCTGCTACAGCTGGCGCAGCCTGAAGTGTTCAAGTGTTAACCGGCAGGTGACAGTTGCGTATTCGAGCTCTGAAGTCCATCAGAGGGTGCGCCCGTTCTATCCTCGACTTGTGTCGTCACCAGTCTCGTTAAGAAATGTGGCTGTTCGCTACCCGCATTGTCTCAGACTTCATATCGATACTGTGGTTTGGACAGGAATCCGACTCACTGTCAGACACTAGACAATCGTTCTACTCCAAACAGTTTCTGAACCGCGCCTTGTTAGATGTCACGTTAATCTCTCTATATTTTTCCACCGATGCCATCTATTATGAAACCTAATACCTAACTTCATGAAACTTCGACAAATCTCACACTTTTCAATCATTTTCAAATTTTGTAATATATACAATTGTAGCGAATGAAGAGAAACTGTTATTCACGAGCAAATAATTACATTACAGAAAAAAATGTGTGTGAGATCTTATGGGACTTAACTGCTAAGGTCATCAGTCCCTAAGCTTCCACACTACTTAACCTAAATTATCCTAAGGACAAACACAAACACCCATGCCCGAGGGAGGACTCGAACCTCCGCCGGGACCAGCCGCACTTTCCATAACTACAGCGCCTAAGACCGCTCGGCTAATCCCGCGCGGCTACATTACAGACTTCTAGTCAGTTATAACATGTAGTTAACGTACTAAATTCACTATCAGCTACACCTGCTGTGCTATTTCGTAATCAACAGAAAACTGTGGTGCTCTTCAGTGTGTATTATTTTAGTTGCCTTATCTAATAGAACGTTCATTGCCTACTTGATATACCGGTCACCCTCTCTGAGTGCTGAAGTAACAGTTCTATGTGTTCGAGAAGAGAGTGGCTGGAAACGAGCTCTTCCGGTCTCTTGGGGTGAATTACAATGTTGACACATGAAAAGTTCCTCTAACAATGTAGCTACAGAAGTGCTGTCAAATCGAATGCTTCTGGGATCCATAAAAAGGCAGTATCTTCAATCAATGAAGCGTACGTTAGAAGATAAAATAACGTACAAATGAAAGCTTATTTTACACAACTGTGGAGAAAATAATCCTGTTCGAAGATCTTGCCAGAAGAGTCAAACTTGTGGAAACGCTCGGAAAAAAGTAAAACTGACAGTGAAAGAAAAATAGGTTGGAAAAACTAGGACAGACTAATCTTAGAACACGTACATAATATTTGACGTCGTTCGATGTAGTATATGGACTAAGATACTAATTCTACACAGCAAAGACAGAACATAAATCTTAAAAACACAAAAAGACCGAAGGCTGTTAGAAAATTAAGACAATCTTTCAGCGACAAAAAACGCTGTAACTTTCGGAGGTTCAGTGCAGTTCTTATGATCAATCGTGAACTGGAGTTTTGTACTGTAATCACGGATTGCAGATTTTGTTTTTTCTTTGAGTTAATATTTTGTAATTGCAGAATATATTCAATTGGGTTTCTAATTTCATCAGTTTCTTTTGTAACAAAGTTTCTTATAGGTGTCGTATGCTAGTACAACAGAATGCTCAAGTTTTCCAGTTTGGTTTTATTCGCCGAGTAAATGAGTTAACTTTTAAGCTCAAACACACACAAGAAGAAATGAAAATTTGCGTTCCCAAAAGGACAACTTCCAGTCGTCCGTAAGAGGCAGATGTGTCGGCCATTTTTCACTGGGTGTGCGCTATAAAGCGGTGTGAGAGCTGCGTGTAATGCTGTTTGTGTTATTCCCACCTTACGGCCTCCCAAGAAGGCTTATTAAGGCGTCTCTGGCGCCACAATAATTACACGAATTTCACTGTCAGGAAGTCTGATATTTGTACAAACTTTGGCGTGTTTCACAGGCGTAATTAGGACGGAGTTTAATTGCGAGTCTGAAACTTACAGTATATTTAGGAAGCTATCGCAAACATGACTTCGGCTTAGGTTCTGTTAATTATTATCCTGGTGAGGCTGTTAAGTCCTCAGGCACGCTTCGAAACGTTCGGCGAATGACGGAAGTTAATTCCGTTCTTCCCACAGCACACCAAAGATGCGCTAAGCTCTGGATCATCGCCCTCTGGATATCGAAAACTGAACTAAACGTTTCTTTAATACCCGCAGAGGTATAGGACTCGTCTGTGACTGTGCGTGTTTACATTCGTTCGACACACTGATACTCAATGGATAGAACGCAAGCAGCTTGATGAGTTACTTAACCACTTGAATTCAGGAACTTACTTATGAAAATCACTATCAGATTTGAGAGATAGAGCGGTATTCTAAAATGCTTAAGTAACTTTATAAAATAGTACAGGAATTTTGGAGAAGTATTTGGAAACATATTACTATACTTAAAAATTATTTCCCGCCTCAGTGTTATTTATTTAATGCTATGCAAACTCCATTAGCTTCTAGTATTTATTGTTTTCTGTTGTTTATCTGTTGTGGTCTTCAGTCCGAAGACTGATTTGATGTAGCTCTCCATGCTACTGTTTCCTGTGCGTGCTTCTTCATTTCCGAATAACTATTGCAACCTACATCCTCCTGAATCTGCTTCTGTATTTATCTCTTGGTCTACCTCTACGATTTTTACCCTTCCATTCTTCCCTTCAATGCTAATCGTGTGATCCTTTGATGTCTCAGAATGTGCGTATCAACTGGTTCCTTCTTTTGGCCAAGTTGTGCCACAAATTTCTTGTATCCCAGTTCCGTGCAGTACCTCCTCATTAGTTACGTGATCTAGCCAACTAATCTTCAGCATTATTCTGTAGCACTATATTTCGAAAGCTTCTACTTTATTTTTGTCGAAACTGTTTACCATCAACGTTTCACCTCCATACATGACTACACTCAAGACAAATACATTCAGAAAAGACTTCCTAACACCTAAATCTTCTCTCTTCACCTAAATCTTCTCTCTCTAAATCTTTTCTTTTTCAGATATTATTTTCTTGCCATTGGCAGTCTACGTTTTATACACTCTTTACTAGGGCCATCATCTGTTACTTTGCTGCCCATATAGTAAATCTCATCTACTACTATGAGTGTTTTGTTTCCTAATCTAATTCCCTCAGCATCGCTTGATTCAATTCGACTTCGTTCCATTGTCTTTTTTTGGCTTTAGTTGATGTTCTTCTTATATCCTCCTTTCAAAAGCCTGCCCATTCCGTTCAACTGCTCTTCCAAGTCATTGACTGTCTCTGTCATCGGCAAAACTCATAGCTTTTATTTCTTTTCCCTGAACTTTAATCCCCACTTCAAGTTTTTCTTTAGTTTCGTTTACTGCTTCTTCAACGTGTAGATGAATAACATCGGGGATAGGCTACGACATTGTCTCATTCCCTTCTCAACCACTGCTGCCAGATTATGTCCCTCGACTCTTATTACTGCCGTCTGGTTTCTGTACAAGTCATAAATAGCCTTTCGCTCCCTATATTTTACACCTGATTTCTTCAGAATTTCAAAGAGAGCTTTCTCTATGTCTACAAATTCCGTAAACGGAGATTTGCTTTTCTTTAAACTATCTTCTGAGATAAGTCGTAGTGCTGCCGAACGTTTTCCCACATTTCTCCGGAATCCAAACTGATCTTCCTCGAGGTCAGTTTCTACCAGTTTTTCCATTCCTTCGTAGACAATCCGTGTTAGCATTTTTAGCAACAACTTATTACACTGATAATTCGATAATTTTCACCGCTGTCTACAACTGCTTTCTTAGGAAATTGATCTGTTTCCATCCTTTGTGATATTTTGCGCCCCGTTATTTACTTCGTTCTCCATTATTTATTTTCGTATCATATACTATCCCTGTTCAGTTTTAATGACTGGGCCAACTGTGTAAGGATATCCATCCATGGTATCGTCTGCTCTTTGTGTTTAACGGGACGTTGCTGTACACATAGACTATGTGATCAAAAGAATCCGGACACCCCCCAAAATATACGTTTTTCATAGTAGGTGCACTGTGCTGCCACCTACTGCCAGGTACTCCATATCAACGTCCTCAGAAGTCATTAGACATGGTGAGAGAGCAGAATGGGGCGCTCCGCGGAACTCACGGACTTCTAACGTGATCAGAAGATTGTGGGTCATTTGTGTCACGCTCCTGTACGCGAGATTTCAACACTCCTAAACATCCCTAGGTCCACTGTTTCCCATTTGAACTGGAACTGTTAAGGGACATGTACAACACAAATGCGTACAGGCCGATCTCGTCTTTTGACCGACAGAGACCGCCGACAGTTGAAGAGGGTCGTAACGTGTAATAGGCAGACATCTGTCCAGACCATCACACAGGAACTCAAACTGCATCAGGATCCACTGCAAGTACTATGACACTTAGGCGAGAGGTGAGAAATCTTGGATTTCATGGCTCCTCATAAGCCACCCACGACGCCGATATATGCCAAACGACGCCTCGCCATTGAACAGTGGAAAAACGTTGTGTAGAGTGACGAATCTCGCACGGTGCATAATGTGGCGATCCGATGGCAGTGTGTGGGTATGGTGAATGACCGGTAAACGTCATCTGCCAGCTTGTTTAGTGCCAACAGCAAAATTCGGAGGCGCTGCTGTTATTGTGCTGTCGTGTTTTTCATGGAGGAGGCTTGCAACCCTTATTGTTATGCGTGGCACCAACACAGCACAGGCCTACATTGATGATTTAAGCACCTACTTGCTTTTCGCTGTTGAAGAGCAATTCGGGGATGGCGATTGTATCTTTCAACACGATTGAGCAGCTGCTCATAATGCACGGTCTGTGGCGGAGTGGTTACACGACAGTAACATCCCCGTAAAGGATTCGCCTTTACAGAGTCTGACCTGAACCCTATGGAATACCTTTGGGATTATATTAGAACAAATAAGCCCTCGGTCACATATATTAAGTCAAAATTAACCAGGTTTCGACGCTACTGTGAGCGTCGTCTTCAGAATTAGACTAACTATTCTAAAACACATTAGGTATATAATACATTAATAAAATTAAAGTTTTTACTGACTGAAAAAGATGCAGTACTTACAAGTTACATATTAAAAAAGACCTTAGCCGGAAAGGCGACGTCATGAATAGTTGTAAGTAAGATGACGAGCCGCTAAGGGCTGCTCGTACTTTAGTGAACAAGGATTGCAACAGAGTCTTGTTAGAACAGTTAGTCTAATTCTGAAGATGACGCTCAAAGTAGCGTCGAAACCTGGTCAATTTTGACTTAATATTTGTGACCGTGGTCTAGGGCTAGCCGGCACGGTAGCTCAGCGTGTTCGGTCAGAGGGCTAGCTGCCCTCTGTAATAAAAAAACTGAGTTAATGGATCAACAACGAACTGAAACGGGTGTCTTTCGACGTCCGCCCAGAGCAGATACAACGAACAAAAACGAACAAAATGAGATAAAAAAAGAGAGGGGTAGCGTCTTTGATTTATAATAAAAAAAACGTCTTCGGTCCCGGGTTCGATCCCCGCCACTGCCTAAATTTTGATAAATAATCAGCATTGGCGGCCGAAGCCTTCCGGCATAAGAAGTCAGCCTTATTCTGCCAATGGCCTTGTCAAAGAGGGCGGAGGAGCCGATAGAGGTTCAGGGCACTCTCTTGTCCTAGGGGTGGGAAATTGCCCCTAAAGGCGGAAGAATCAGCAATGATCAACGACATGAGGATGCAGAAGGCAATGGAAACCACTGCATTAAAGACACGCAACGTTTATCCACAGGACATGTGCCCCATAATTGAAGAAGTGTCACGATGATCTCTCCATTGGCAAAAGATTCCGGAATAGTCCCCCATTCGGATCTCCGGGAGGGGACTGACAATGGGGAGGTTACCATGAGAAAAAGATTGAATAATCAACGAAAGGATAACGTTCTACGAGTCGGGGCGTGGAATGTCAGAAGCTTGAACGTGGTAGGGAAACTAGAAAATCTGAAAAGGGAAATGCAAAGGCTCAATCTAGATATAGTAGGGGTCAGTGAAGTGAAGTGAAGTGGAAGGAAGACAAGGATTTATGGTCAGATGAGTATCGGGTAATATCAACAGCAGCAGAAAATGGTATAACAGGTGTAGGATTCGTTATGAATAGGAAGGTAGGGCAGAGGGTGTGTTACTGTGAACAGTTCAGTGACCGGGTTGTTCTAATCAGAATCGACAGCAGACCAACACCGACAACGATAGTTCAGGTATACATGCCGACGTCGCAAGCTGAAGACGAACAGATAGAGAAAGTGTATGAGGATATTGAAAGGGTAATGCAGTATGTAAAGGGGGACGAAAATCTAATAATCATGGGCGACTGGAATGCAGTTGTAGGGGAAGGAGTAGAAGAAAAGGTTACAGGAGAATATGGGCTTGGGACAAGGAATGAAAGAGGAGAAAGACTAATTGAGTTCTGTAACACGTTTCAGCTAGTAATTGCGAATACCCTGTTCAAGAATCACAAGAGGAGGAGGTATACGCGGAAAAGGCCGGGAGATACGGGAAGATTTCAATTAGATTACATCATGGTCAGACAGAGATTGCGAAATCAGATACTGGATTGTAAGGCGTACCCAGGAGCAGATATAGACTCAGATCACAATATAGTAGTGATGACGAGTAGGCTGAAGTTCAAGACATTAGTCAGGAAGAATCAATACGCAAAGAAGTGGGATACGGAAATACTAAGGACTGACGAGATACGTTTGAAGTTCTCTAACGCTATAGATACAGCAATAAGGAATAGCGCAGTAGGCAGTACAGTTGAAGAGGATTGGACATATCTAAAAAGGGCCATCACAGAAGTTGGGAAGGAAAACATAGGTACAAAGAAGGTAGCTGCGAAGAAACCATGGGTAACAGAAGAAATACTTCAGTTGATTGATGAAAGGAGGAAGTACAAACATGTTCCGGGAAAATCAGGAATACAGAAATACAAGTCGCTGAGGAATGAAATAAATAGGAAGTGCAAGGAAGCTAAGACGAAATGGCTGCAGGAGAAATGTGAAGACATCGAAAAAGATATGATTGTCGGAAGGACAGACTCAGCATACAGGAAAGTCAAAACAACCTTTGGTGACATTAAAAGCAACGGTGGTAACATTAAGAGTGCAACGGGAATTCCACTGTTAAATGCAGAGGAGAGAGCAGATAGGTGGAAAGAATACATTGAAAGCCTCTATGAGGGTGAAGATTTGTCTGATGTGATAGAAGAAGAAACAGGAGTCGATTTAAAAGAGATAGGGGATCCAGTATTAGAATCGGAATTTAAAAGAGCTTTCGAGGACTTACGGTCAAATAAGGCAGAAGGGATAGATAACATTCCATCAGAATTTCTAAAATCATTGGGGGAAGTGGCAACAAAACGACTATTCACGTTGGTGTGTAGAATATATGAGTCTGGCGACATACCATCTGACTTTCGGAAAAGCATCATCCACACAATTCCGAAGACGGCAACAGATGACAAGTGCGAGAATTATCGCACAATCAGCTTAACAGCTCATGCATCGAAGCTGCTTACAAGAATAATATACAGAAGAATGGAAAAGAAAATTGAGAATGCGCTAGGTGACGATCAGTTTGGCTTTAGGAAAAGTAAAGGGACGAGAGAGGCAATTCTGACGTTACGGCTAATAATGGAAGCAATGCTAAAGAAAAATCAAGACACTTTCATAGCCCGCATCTCGTGGTCGTGCGGTAGCGTTCTCGCTTCCCACGCCCGGGTTCCCGGGTTCGATTCCCGGCGGGGTCAGGGATTTTCTCTGCCTCGTGATGGCTGGGTGTTGTGTTCTGTCCTTAGGTTAGTTAGGTTTAAGTAGTTCTAAGTTCTAGGGGACTGATGACCATAGATGTTTAGTCCCATAGTGCTCAGAGCCATTTGAACACTTTCATAGAATTTGTCGACCTGGAAAAAGCGTTCGACAATATAAAATGGTGCAAACTTTCGGGATTCTGAAAAAAGAAGGGGTAAGCTATAGGGAGAGATGGGTCATATACAATATGTACAACAACCAAGAGGGAATAATAACAGTGGACGATCAAGAACGAAGTGCTCGTATTAAGAAGGGTGTAAGACAAGGCTGTAGCCTTTCGCCCCTACTCTTCAATCTGTACATCGAGGAAGCAATGATGGAAATAAAAGAAAGGTTCAGGAGTGGAATTAAGATACAAGGTGAAAGGATGTCAATGATACGATTCGCTGATGACATTGCTACCCTGAGTGAAAGTGAAGAAGAATTAAATGATCTGCTGAACGGAATGAACAGTCTAATGAGTACACAGTATGGTTTGAGAGTAAATCGGAGAAAGACGAAGGTAATGAGAAGTAGTAGAAATGAGAACAGCGAGAAACTTAACATCAGGATTGATGGTCACGAAGTCAATGAAGTTAAGCAATTCTGCTACCTAGGCAGTAAAATAACCAATGACGGGCGGAGCAAGGAGGACATCAAAAGCAGACTCGCTATGGCAAAAAAGGCATTTCTGGCCAAGAGAAGTCTGCTAATATCAAATACCGGTCTTAATTTGAGGAAGAAATTTCTGAGGATGTACGTCTGGAGTACAGCATTGTATGGTAGTGAAACATAGACTGTGGGAAAACCGGAACAGAAGAGAATCGAAGCATTTGAGATGTGGTGCTATAGACGAATGTTGAAAATTAGGTGGACTGATAAGGTAAGGAATGAGGTTCTACGCAGAATCGGAAAGGAATACGTGGAAAACACTGATAAGGAGAAGGGACAGGATAATAGGACATCTGCTAAGACATGAGGGAATGACTTCCATGGTACTAGAGGGAGCTGTAGAGGGCAAAAACTGTAGAGGAAGAGATTGGAATACGTCAAGCAAATAATTGAGGACGTAGGTTGCAAGTGCTGCTCTGAGATGGAGAGGTTGGCACAGGAAAGGAATTCGTGGCGGGCCGCTTCAAACCAGTCAGTAGACTGATGACCAAAAAAAATTGTGACCGAGGGCTTATTTGTTCTAATATAATTCTGATACGGTCACTGAATCTTAGCAACTATGTTCAAAGTTTCACCTTTGGGATGTTTTGGAACTCCGACTTCGTGCCTGGCCTTACTGACCAACATCGATACTTCTCCTCACTGCGGCATTCCGTGAAGAATGGACTGCTATTTCCCGAGAAACCTTCCAGCAGCTGATTGAACGTATGCCTGCGAGAGTGGAAGCTGTCATCAAGGCTAAGGGTGAGCCAACACCTTATTGAATTCCAACACTACCGAGGGCGCCACGAACTTGTAAGTCATTTTCAGCCAGGTGTCCGGATACTTTTGATCACATAGTGTATATTGAAGTCCTCTCTAGCATTATACTGTTCTTAAATTCTCCATTTACAGTCCACCTAGTTGTCACGGAGCGTCAGAAAACTAGATGTTGGAATAAAGTATGAAGATAGAAGAATTATTTGGAGTCTATTTGCACGAAAGAGTGCAGGTAGATGAATACGATAATACATTTAAAGTGCTGACAGCAAGACAATAAGAAAAGTGGGCTAAAATTGAAAGATGGGAGTGAGGATGTACTCCGTCAGCGGTGTTATTTAATGTATACTTACAAAAAGCATTAGATGAATAAAGAAACATTTAATAGAAGCATTATTAAAGTTCATACACAAAGAATAAATAAGTTACGTTTCACAGACGATATAACGGTCTCGGTAGAAAGTGAGGACCAGTATATGTTCACTTACTTGATAGCAGGTTTTCTGAATGTAAGGTAGAACTGAATGACGCCAGCAGGAATATGTTTGAGTAAAACGTTGCTGGAAAGATAGAATATTTAAATAATTGAATCGTAGATGGGAATACAACAGGCAAAATTAGCTTCCAACATGAAAAAAAACGTTATTTAAAATATTATTTCAACTTAAATAGGAATAGAGGTTGTAAA
This sequence comes from Schistocerca nitens, assembly GCF_023898315.1. Classification (NCBI taxonomy): domain Eukaryota; kingdom Metazoa; phylum Arthropoda; class Insecta; order Orthoptera; family Acrididae; genus Schistocerca; species Schistocerca nitens. The sequence continues at coordinate 275,390,247 of NC_064618.1, read as the reverse complement.
GACGTTTCTATTGGGCATAATTCTGAAAAGAAGAGAAACATGCACATCAGGAGCAGTAACAAGGAAAGAATTTTAGCTTTTGAGATATGTTGTCCTCGGAGATTCCTAAAACCGTCGTGTATAGACAGAGTAATCAGTGAATAAATCTTGGCATGATTGAGTGTGAAAGCTGCTCTAAGGAAGGCATCAAAGATGAGAAAGGATGCAGCGATTGACCAATAAAAACCAATAAAGCCTTTTTGGAACAGACATTAAAACGAAGGTATATAAGATGGTGATATGGACTAAAGCACAGTATACTGACCAACCAGGGAAAGAAAAACGCAGCAGATGTTACACTGAGCTCAAGTGGATAGCGGAAGATCGAGAAAGTTACAAATGGGCCACCGCAAACAGACCTACGATGCAGGGCAGGAAAAATAAGTTCCCGAAATTAGTGTCACTATTAGATACATCTTTGCACATATATCAGTTAAATTCTTTTTTACCCTGTAAAGGAGTATGTGCTACCATGAATATTTGTAGTACATTAAAAGTGTGTGCCACACACTGTTTATAGTTTCATATCGGTTTTGTTGAGGGGAGTGAGCTTCATCCTTATGATTCCGCACCATGCTTGCAAAGATCCACATCAGCAACTATACTACCTATCCACCCTTCTGCGTGTTGTGGAACTACGTAAGGGACTACGGTTTTTTTTTTCTCCCTCCACGTCCTTTTCCCTAATTTGCTAATGTACACTGAGACATGTAACGGAAAGCAATATGTTTTCAAACTCTATGCGCATCGCTTCTCTTGTACCGTCTGACACTGGAGTTTGTTGACCACGGATGGGACGCTCTTACGGTTACTAAACGATGGCGTAACAAAATTTTCTGCTCCTGCATGTATCTTCCCCTTCCCTTGTATTAATTCTGTTCTGCAAGGGTTGCTCAGAAAGTAATGCTCTGCATTTTTTTCTTCAACAATTCTTTATTGAACATAATTAAAATTACACACACGAAAGAATGGTGTTTTGTCTACACACCCTGTTTTCCCACGTAATCTCCATCCCGTTCTATGGCCTTCCTCCAGCGGAAACAAGGGCCCTGTCGGTACGAATCCTTGTCCTGGTGGCGAAGCCAGTGCTTCACTGTGTGAACTTCCTTCGCTGACTGACAGATATAGCGCCAACTACCGAGTCGTAATGCCTCTGTCCTCGAGAATGACAACATCAGCTCGCTGCAACACGTCAGGAATGACAGCCGTTGATGGTCTCCCCGACCGCAGCAAATCGTGGAGTTCCGCCGAACCACCTTGTTATGACCACACCCTCCGTGCCGAGCGACTAACTGTACTTCTGTCGACAGAAGATGCTCCACAGACTTCGCACAAGCGTTTGCGAATATTCCCTACAGTTGCTTTCTCTGCAGTGAGAAATTCTATGACGGCACGTTGCTTGTAACGTGCATGATCTACAGACGCGATTTTGAAACAGTCCTGCAACTACGCTATCTGTTGGAAGTAACCGCTCCCTCGGAAGACTTCAGATGATACATGTTTCGCATTGAAAGCATTGTTTTAGGCTGAGTAGAAAATGCGGTGCATTACTTTCTGGGCAATCCACGTATTAATCCTGAAATGGGAATGCCTTACCTCGACATCTGGAATCCCAAATAGACTCGTTAGGCGAAAGCGTGGGGGAGAGGGGGGGGGGGGGGAGGCGGTCTTAATTTTGACCTTAGTTATCACTGATGTCAAAGTCAGTCTCTTTGTACCATATTATCTGATCAGTTGGCCAATCATATCCGTTGCTGTCACGATAACAGGCAAGAAATCTCTTTTAAGTTAGCACACAGGGCAAAGTTTCACGTGCCGTACCTCACCTCGTGCGCGAAGAAATCGTTCACTGAATGTGCAAGGGTCTTACATAAGGATGCCACCTTTCAAGAAAGCCTGGGCTCCACTATAAAACGGAATGAAGTAAATGCTAATAGTGGACTACAAGTATCATAAGCAATATAACAGATGTGTTGTGGCCGTAATTTCTAAATATATCTAAATTTAGTTTTATATTGTGTTACGGGTAACCCAAAAATAAAAAGGGAAGTCTTCTCCTTTTCGTGCTTATTCGTAATGTAAGGATTTCCCATTTAAATATGAAATGGATTTTTAAATTAAGATTTAGAGATAGTATAATAAATCCAGTTCAAACGGATAAAAATATAGACGACAATATCCAAGAGTAACGTGATCAATGTTTTATAGTTTTGAATGACAATTTCGTGTTGCTCTTAGCTGCTTTCGGTAGTCCTTCACTGTACCCCTTCTCTTTTAGAAAATTGAAGAATTGGGAATTTCAGATTACTTCAGTTTTATTGGACGTTCTTTTTTCACTAAGGCCACGGGAATCATATTTCTTTCTTCTGATCACTCGTTCTTCATCGTAACGAAGATTCTTTCAGAGCATGAGTTAATGGTAAGAACTGAAAATATGTGCTAGTGTGATATAAGCCTAAGAAATTGGGAATAGGTGACGTCAATTGTAGTCTACTGATTAAGAAATATACCCAAATCTGGAATTCTGCTTTACTTTCATGAAGTCTGTACCGGAATTCACAGAATTTATTGTGGAACAGATCTTCACTCACGTTGAGACTCAGTTTGCTGGTTATCTTAAAAAAAATACTGCCATCACCGACGAAAATCTTGTTTTTTAAGCCAAAAACTTGTAAGCAGATTGAACACACTGTTCTCAGAAAAGTCATAGTTTTGGATAATATCACCATTGTAACGTGACAAGAACCACTGCGTATCATTTTCAAAACTCAACGTCTGCGATTGTGGTATTTCTTCCAGGATTTCATGAAGTTCCTTTCCTAAGAATTTACCTTGTTTCCATCTCTCTGCATCTCTCTTAAGATCCCTTACTATTCTGTCCAATTCAACAGAAGTAACTGAGCTGTTTTCCAGTTTTCTAACAGCAATTTCAAACAGGGGCGAAAAATGGTGCAGAAAACTTAAATACTATTCAGAAAGTGAATGCCCAGTTCCTTCGCCATCCTTCTCCCAAACTGCCATATCAATTCAAAAACGGTTCAAATGGCTTTAAGCACTGTGAGACTTAACATCTGAGATCATCTGTCCCCTAGACTTAGAACTAACTAAACCTAACTAACCTAAGGACATCCTGCCCGAGGCAGGATTCGAACCTGCGACCGTAGCAGCAGCGCGGTTCCGGACTGAAGTGCCTAGAACTGCATGGCCACCACGGCCGGCGCCATATCAATTATGAACACTTGAAATAAAATATAACTTGATGGCAGACCAACAGTATACAATGCTGTCAATTGTGGAAAGTAGCGAGAGTCATCTTATACGGCCATGTCATAATATTTCCTTACGCTCTATGCCCACAAACTCTGAATCTCTCTCAGTCACTAAACATTTGAGGCAGATGACCCAAATTTACTGCATATTTTCAAAACTAACGCCTGTAAAGTATAATTAAATGTTTGAAGACCATGTTTTACGATATTATGTATGAAATGGCAGTTTCAAAACGGATGGATTTTCGTTTTTTCAATAAAACGAAAACCGATTTTCTTTCGCCATAGTTCACTGTGGAATTGTCAGCACTTTATACACTTAGTTGATTCACGCGAGAAGCATTACATTCTTTATCGCATGTGAACGATGAGAAAGAATGCTGTGTAAATTTCCTTCCCCAATCAGTCTACGCAATTCAAAATACATATTGTTCTGTTAAGCTAGGGACTATTGGGTAGTTAAGTCGCCTCGCGTTTCGTTCAGTTTGACCATTTTTAGAATTACAAATGATTGGCATTCGGAAAAGGTGTTTTGTCCTTCCTATAATAACGAACATATTTCGACAAGCTCGTCTCTTCCAAAGAAGGAAAATAAAAGATAGAAGCCTTTAAACGTTCTCTGGCTAGACATGACTGATGAATGTAAACGACTTCACAGTCAAGTGCGTGATTTTCCACGCCATGTGTTCGATAAAATTTGAAGGAAAAGAAAAGCTGCATAGGATCATTGGAAGGCACAAAAATACATTCTGGCACAACAGCAGTGTCGTGAAAATAACAGTGTTTTAGTGGGTTTCCTTGGAGTCTTAGTAAAAATCTAGTGACCTCTGACAGAGCCCGGTATTAACATCAAAGTACTAAATTGTATAAAGAAAAGTTTCTATGTTTGCTCTGTTTGAAGTATCTAAGGACAAAGGAAAATAAAAAACTTTATAAAGCTCGCCATTTTCCCCAATATGGAAATACCTTTGCACTTTTTTTTTGACAGACTGCTCATGTTGTACCACCTCTGATACATTGCTCATGTAACATACACTCAGAAGGAAAAGGGAGGCGGGATAATTTTAAGGGCAATTAAGTTTCGTTCAGAAATCTGGTTATTTATTATCAAGCATGCTACCAGGCTGTAAATATGCAAAGCTTAAAGAATCTTATTTTGTTTTAGTCTCTTATGTTCCCATAAAGCAGTGATTGATTTTATTGATTTTGCATGGGGATTCAGTGCAAGAAAGCTCTTCAAACGTTCGGGATACTGATCGACTTTAGAATAAACCTAAGCACTTGACTTACATAGGAAATCCAGAGAGGGAAGGGGGGAGATCTCACGGTCCCAACTACAATAAACTCCACGGAGCTGTGTATTATTATTCATTTGATACAACGACGACTGGTGTTCGATAGGCTCCTAGATCCGAGTTCTTTCCAGCTGAGGAAGTTACAAAGCTGCAATGGCTGATGATCACATGGCGTCCGGTACCGTTTTAAGAAAAATTACCGGCCGGAGTGGCCGTGCGGTTCTGGGCGCTACAGTCTGGAACCGAGCGACCGCTACGGTCGCAGGTTCGAATCCTGCCTCGGGCATGGATGTGTGTGATGTCCTTAGGTTAGTTAGGTTTAATTAGTTCTAAGTCTAGGCGACTGATGACCTCAGAAGTTAAGTCGCATAGTGCTCAGAGCCATTTGAACCATTTTTTAAGAAAAATTGTAAGACTCACATCACACCTAATTTACAACAAACAGAATTAACGCTTTGGTCACTAAGTTGCAACAGAAAGTCGCGCAGGAGAACCAGCGGAAAATTAAATACCGATTCCATAGCGCAACCACCCAACTCATTCGTAGATCAAGTCAATGCAACAAACTGACTTCATGATTTTAAGTTCCAGGTGAGGTGATTAAACTTCGAAAGCAGAAATAAGTAATGTGAATCACGACCTACTCCCAATGGTGCTGGCGCATGAGGTTCGAATGCGGTCTATCTTATAAAAAACTCAACCACAATATCTAATTCCATGTTCCATCAGAACGTGTGCTCTCCCCAGCTGCTCGGGTTCGAGTGTCTCTTCGAGCAAACTTCACAAATCTTGCCAAGAGGCTGTGTCCAGAAACAGTTCTTTATGGTGGGAAGGGATTGGAGGGAGTTGGGGGGACGGCCAATGACCAATTCCCGCCGCCCTAAAAATGCGAAGCCTGGAAAAGCTCGGGCACCATTTACCCTTACGTCCTTTATAAAAAGAGAAAGGTTCCAGAAGGTCATATAAAGTTCTGATACTATTTCTAGATGGTCAGTCAAAACCTTGATTTTAAATGCGGCGGTAAGCCTCGCTTCTGCTGCCGAGACTTACTGTCACTAACTCTCCCTTAGCTCCCCGAGGGGGAAAGAAAGGAACAGGCTTGATCTAACTTAAAACTATGTACCATATTATCATTTCATGCACCTGGATACTCTGGGAGAAGGGAAATATGGAAAGGAATGAAACTGCTGACCCCAATAACTGAATGGAAAATAAAACAAACTCAAATATCCAGCAGAAAATTCTCCACTAAGCATCAGAATGTGAGAGAGAAAAACGTACCTGACAGAAATACAGAATAAGAAAACAGACTCATTTCAGTCCGATCTAGTAACGGTCCTAGGCTCAAGAAGGTTCTCATGATATGCTGCTGGCCTGCCGTCTGTGTAAAAGGATGCAGGAAAGGATTCCACATAGGCACTGACTTTGAGGAGCTTGGGAAACATGTAGAGAAACAAACGAAGCTTTTATTTGTATTGACTGAATCTTCGAGTGAAAATTTGGACCAAGGCCAGGAATCGAATCCGGGTCTATTGTTAACGAGGCAGGTGCGTTAGCCATTCAGCCACCTTCGCACAGCAGTTTACAGAACTACACGTATTACTCTGGCGTATCTGTCTCCTCAATCCACATTCTCACCACAGCCCAGTATACTTTTAATTCCCTCTTACACATACACACAGAATTGCCGAGGCTCTCCATGTTTTTGGATAGCACCACAGCGTCGAACGTATATGGATGATTCAGCCTGAAACCTAGGTGCAGGTAACTATGAAAATGAAGTGAGTCAAGGTGGCTTAGTGACTAACAGACCTGTCAAGTAAACAAGAGACCCGGGTTCGATTCCCAGCCGTGGAACAAATTTTCACTCGCCGCTTCAGTCTATATAAATAAAATCATATCTGTACGAGACCAGTAAAGTCTCCGAAATTGTGCCGTTTCATTTGTAAACGAAGCTTTGCGTAGGTCTGTGAACCGTACTCGGGTAGCGCAGTTGGTAGTGCACCGCATCCAAACAAAGGATTCTGGTTCCAGTCCTGTTCCAGCACATAATTTTACCTTTCTTAGCGGTCTTATTGATATTTTTCTAAATGCATTTCATATCAAACTATAAAAGAGAACTGGCTACCTGGCCAGGATGGCAGCGCCATCGTGTCTATGCTCGAGTAGTACCGAGGGTGGGCAGCGATAGCACACTACGATATCTGATGTGTCGGTAGTAGAGTTGGCCAATAAAGACAAACAGACGTTTCAAAAAGATAATACACTGAGTAATTTATTTACAATACGCGCCCTTGCTATTGGATGTATAGATAACTTTGGAGTGCTGTAGCTTCTTCCGTGGTTCTGAGTTATATAAAGTTCTTGGTAGAAAAAAATAGTCTTGAATACTGGTACACTTAGTCTCTGGATATTAGCAATGCTCAGTAGCATCGTGCTACGGCGATGTAATGCCCTCATTGTTGTTTTACATAATAATGTTGGTAAGTCTATGAATACACCGAATCTGGGGGAAGCTCTGAGCTGCGGCTACTTAAAAAGAGTGGCAAGTGATGATCTCATGTGAATGTAGCGTCCTCCGATGGCGTGTATGAGTGGTACCCCCCCCCCCCCCCCCCTACCATCAGCCCCATGGCAGACTGCGAAGATTGCATGTGTGTGCTCCCTCAGCGGCGTGGGGAAAAGAGATTTAAAAGTGCCATCTCACAAGTAGCAGTGATGGGCAGCGCTCGGCCGAGATGGTGTCGGTGCTACAGTATCCTTAAAAGTGGAGTGCTGCCACACATTGCATGTCTGTACGTCAACGCCCTGTATATAACAACCAGAATTGTAGACGGACACTCTCGTTTGACAATACTTTTTGGACAAGAACACTTTTCCATTACTTATTCACAGAATAATACGCGCGAATCCACGTTTCATCTAAAGAAAAACACTTCAATTTTCATCCTTCGCATATTCGTACAACTCTCATGTAGTTTGTCATTTTTGAAACTATGTTGTCTCTTTTGTGTATGCCAACTCAATCTTTATGCTACAACTTAAAAACGAGGTTCAGAGAAAAAAACAGTTTCCATAGAAGTAGACGACACAGGTCGGGATCAGGGTCGAGGAACGGACTGGAAGGTATGTACCTTATGCAGTCAGCTGTCTCACAGTAAAGATGTTCACACTGGATTTTCATCCTCAATAGCCAGATGAGGTCAGTTTATTTTCACCACAAACAGCATTAACGATGGCGAAGCGGTTGAGTGTGTATATCGCCGGATCGATGCTCTATTGGTCACAGGTTCGATGTTAGCCGTGTAATTTTCATCTGTTTTGTTGTTGTAAATATGCGTTTGTATATATGACCGAATAAAAGGATGAAGTCTGCTGAGTTTAAATTAGTCGCTGATTTACGACCGAAAAATTAATATATGACAGACCAATACTGCAGAATATTCATGACTCAAGTTTCCTCTTACATGTAATTAGAATTAAATGCCACTGTGGCAATTTGCCTTTCACGCACTGTTAGTGATACAAGACCGAATTATCTTAATGAATCTTTGGCCGCGCGGGTTAGCCGCGTGGTCTTGGGCGCCATGCAACGGTTCGCGCGGCTCCGCCCCCCCCTCCCCCCCTCCCCACTACCCCTCTCCCACCGTGGTAGTTCGAGCCCTCCCTCGGGCGTGGGTGTGTGTGTCGTCCTTAGCGTAATTTAGTTTAAGTTAGATTAAGTAGTTTGTAATTCTAGGGACCGATGACCTCAGCAATTTGGTCCCATAGGAACTTACCACCGAACCGAACCAGTGAATCTTCTATGACGACTAGCACGCTGAAAATTAGAGAACGTAACTTAAAAAGATTATGCGCCTGTTGTATACTGAATAACAAATCAGTCGTATTTTATCTCTTTGAAATCTAATTTTTAACCAAGACCTTGAGGTGATAATCTCTTTTTATCAAAAGTGAAGGTAGAGAATGAATAAAGTATGAGAGAGAAGAAAAAGAAATAATTTTCTGTACACTACGCTAAGCATTATTTCGCAGGCTACGGTTATTTTAATATGTCTTTGGTAGATTCATCTCGTCGGCACGTCTTGAAGGAAAGCCCACTAGGATGAGCGTTGTTGAGGTAAGATACTGAGCTGCATCAGCATTCAGTAAGTTCTTCGACCCCTTTGCCATCCTCACGTCCTCCCCTCGTCAGACTCAGTTTTTCAACTTTTGAAGTCCAGATCTGTTGGTCATAAGCTGTGAAGTTTCTCAAAGTTATTATTCCCTTGTGCTGTTCATAATACCGCTGAAACTACTTCCGAATATTACATTTACCTAAATCGTCAAGGCATATATACTGAATACAGTTTTCTAGATTTTTCTTGGCGGAAACACGCAATTTCATTTGATTATCACGTCCTGTCTGCCGTAATTTACGCACCACCAACTTACCCAGCCCTAACATTTTGCTTACCAGTTCCGTCACATTTTTATTCTGCACTGTCGTTGCTTTCTCCTTATTCTCGGAAATAAATTTAATTTTAATAGCAGAAAGCTTCCACTATCTGGTAGAAATGTGTACTAATTTAACTGGAACTGGCCGTACCTAGTCACGTGACCACGTTCGGTACCATTACTGCTGGGTTTATAGTCACTTACACGAGTAACACGCGTCATTCAGAGGCCAAACCAACAAACCCCAGTGCAACATAAACTAAGGAAACTAAGATTAAAGTTAAGTGCATATTGAAAATTCAGCTTAAATTATAATGCAAATTTCTGTTCTTCATAATATTACTGTGCTACTTATAATCTTGTGTGATGTACAGATTTGATCAAAACACAACACAAGAAATCACTGAAACAGAGAAAACGTAAAATTAGTATTTTTTAAGCAGTTAGTCACATTGTCAATTGAAATATTTCATTATTTGTAAGAGCTTCTGATACTCTTGATGGGTTTGCCTGCATTTTAAGCGACGGTTTTAGTAAGTCCACCGCTGCTAAAGTTTGGAGTCCATCGCTAGTTCTTAAAGTGTTGCTTTGCTTATTGGTAGAAGTAACCTCAAACTCCATGCATTCTGTGCCAAAAGAATCATTGCTGTAGTTCCTCTCATAGATCAAGTCCACTAGCTGGGTTGTCGGAAGTGAGGCGGTCTCGGCTTCGTCGGAGGGGCGAGCACTGTCGAGTTGCAGGCGGCTGAGTCCAAAGCGGTCCGCGCTCGACGACATCTCTTGCTCGAATGAGGGCACGAAGCAACGCAGCCCGACTGCTTGTACAGGGTGTTTTAGGTGGAATATTACACATTTTAAGAGATAGCTTTATAAACCAATTCGAATAAAACATTCCATATAACGTGTCCAATTTTTATTGGTTATCGAGATGAAGATGTTGGGCAGTACCACACGTAAGTACACATAGAAGCTGTTAAGGAAAGGCAAATGATTGGGCTTAATGATTCATATAAATTCTACCCAGACTCAACAAACTTTTCAGTTTTCTTGACGAAAGCCGGGTGATGTTCTTCTGAGGTCTTTTGGCGCCCTCTTGGAAGGGCAGCGCTATTCACAATCCAAGCACTTCGTTTCTTGTGTTTACTATTTCTCGTAGACCTCGCCTTCCAACCATTCCCAAAGGCAAAAATCTGAAGGGTTAAGGTGTGTGGAGTTGGTAGCCAAGAAACGTGACCATTCCCGACGACCCATCTTCCGGGAAATGCTAGATTTAGATTTTCTGTCATCTGATGACAAGAATGGATAGGGGCGTCGTCATACTGGGAAAACACGCCCATTACTTGTAGCCGAAGGAACCTCTTCGAATATGTTGGAAACTCCTTTCTCAAGAAAGTCTAGGTAATAAGGCCGTGGAAGACGAGGTAACACAAACAACTGAAGCAACAGATTTTCTGTCAAATCACACTATACATTTAGAGAAAGTCGTTCTTCAAAATGTCTCTTCACAACAGCATGTGGATTTTCGTAGGTCAGTAGATGTGAGTTATTTGTATCATTGATACCTTCAAGAAGCCGGCCGTTGTGGCCGAGTGGTTCTAGGCGCTTCAGTCCGGAACCGCACTGCTGCTACGGTCGCAGGTTCGAATCCTGCCTCGGGCATGGATGTGTGTGATGTCCTTAGGTTGGTTAGGTTTAAGTAGTTCTAAGTTCTAGGGGACTGATGACCACAGCAGTTAAGTCCCATAGTGCTCAGAGCCATTTTTGAAATCTTTTGAATCTGGTACTCTGCGATTAGGATATCGTCTACCGTATTCTCTACAAGCAGCAGCAGTATTTCCATTTTAAAAAAAGCACGTGCAGTCAAAATATATTCTTATTTATTTGAAGCATTGTTATTTAAAGGGGTTTTGTTTGGTTTTGTAGTTTGTGTTCAGAATTGGAAGTTATTTACATCTCTCGGTAGATATTAGTTACAGAGCATTAATTTAAATAATGTAGTAGGAAGTTCACTAATAGTTCAGAGTTCCATAAGTCGTAGAACTACTTTCAATCGAGTCGTGTGGTTCCTGTGTGACGATCCCAGACAAACTTAATGCACCTCTAACACAAAATATCAGTTTTTACCTGTCCTCATAGGCTGATCGATGTCTGCGTAAGAGCAAGTACAGCTCGTCGATGTATTTGGATGAGAGCCTCCTGCAGTCGTAGGATTTCATTACCAGAAACGGGGTAACAGTGATTCCCGAAGTATTATTGATGTGTGTGCTGGTTAGACCGTTCTATGCATCCACCAATCTTAGACCTGACCAGTCTATGGGCATGTTCAATATCCACAACGATGAATCTAGTTATAGAAAACTATATTGCACCTCCTTAAATTCACACCGATATTCTGCAACGCTTTTTACGTTGGCTCGTAGGTGGAAAATAAACATATGGCACCATCTACTTCTTTGCTACTTATTCAACTTTCGATAGCTCGAAAAACTACCAATGGCAGCCGCCAACAATGTTTACATAAAATGAGACTAATGGCGATACATGCACTCTTTGCTCCAAGCTCCAGACAAAAATGTTTCCTTTTACATTACCTTTGCATGGTAAATAATAATAATGTGCACAAAAAGTAGCGCCAAAGTCCAAGAACGTCTTACTCTCTCGCTGTAAGGTTAACATTCTAATGTTACAATTGCGTACAGTTTTAACATTTCCAGTGAGTACTTGCTTTTATACTCTCTTAGCTCGAGGCATTTTTAACGTCTACTCCAGATGAGCCAAAACACTATAATCAATACCCACGTGACATAGGATACCACCTGGTGGCCTTGCCAGCACGTGACGCGGTAGCAAAAATATGTAAGCAGAACACACAAGTCCGAGCACCACCCTAGCGAAGATATGGGCTGCAAATGGGGAAATCCACTGGCATAAGCCACTCTGACAAAGGACAGCTTACGATTAAGCAGAAGCGACTTTGACAAAGGGCGGATAAATGTTACAAGTACCTCGAAAACGGCAGAACTGGTCCAATCTTCACACGCTACCACCGTTAGCTTCTACGGAAAGAGGTAGAAGGACAGTGAACCTACCACTAGGCACTAAATGGTTGGACGTCCACGACTCTTCAAAGAACGTGGGTTTCGGAAGCTCGTCTGCTCTGTAAAGTAGGATAGATGCTGATCTGTGGCACCTCTACCTAAAGAGCACATTGCTGGTGCACGCACAAGAATTTTGGAGCACACCATTCACCGTAAGTTGTTTAAAATGGAGCTCCGCAGAAGACAGCACCTTCGAGTTCACATGTTCACCCAACGAGATCGCCAATTACGGTTGCAGTGAGCACGGGACCATCGGGATTCGATCGTCGACTAATGGCAACGTGTCGGTTCTTCGGGTGAATCACATATTTGCTACACTAGGTCGGTGGTCGTCTCCACAAATGCCGTCATTGAGATAAACGGTGGCTCGAGACTTGCAGCGCGACAAGGTCGCAGGCTGGTGGGTGCAGTATTAATCTATGGGGAACATTCTCCGGAGCTTTCAGCTGACAGCTGCAAACCGCCTGTATTGCTTCATGCTTGATGTCTTCCCCAAGGGCGATGTCATCTTTCAGCAGTATAACTGTCCATGTTTCGGAGCCAGAACCGTGCTAAAGTCATCTGAGGAGCATTATACTGAACACACGTTGATGGCTTGGCGACCAAATTCGCCTGACGCAAGTACTCGTACTACAGAACTCATCTGGGTCGCTGTCGGGCTGCATCACCGCGGCCGATATTTATGCGAATTACATGACATGTGCATAGACATCTAACGCCATATACCTCCACAAACCTACCAACAGACTATCGGATCCCTGATACACAGGATCAGTCATGTATTTTGATCCAGAAACGGACAAACAAGCCATTAAGAAGGTGGCCATAATGTTTCGGATTATCAATTTACTCAAATATATACACCATTCTGCCCCAGGTTGCATGTTTTACAGTTACCAATAAATAAATAACAGGAACTATTCTTGACATATTACAAAGTATAGCATACAGGCCTGCACGTCATTTGTACGAGGACTATTCGATAAGTTACGTCCAATAGGTCGCGAAATGGAAACGACGGTAAACATCCGGCAAGGTTTCGCATGCAAATGTTGGGCAACGTCCCTAGTATGTCAGTCGATCTCGTCACGTCGCTCTTTTCACTTCTGAGCAGACAGTGAGAAAGTAGAGACGCCTAGAAGAAGATACTGAGGTGACAAAAATCATGTGATACCGATATGCCCATGTACAGATGGCGGTAGTATCGCGATCACAAGATATTAAAGGGCAGCGCATTGGCACAGCCGTCATTTTTACTCAGGTGACTCATATGAAAAGGTTTCCGACGTGATGATAGCACGCATGACCTGAAGTAAAATACTTTGAACGCGACATGGTATATCGATCCAGACGCATTGGATATTCCATTTCGGAAATCGTTAGGAGATTATTTATTCCGTGATCTACAGCATCAAGAGTGTGCCGAGGATACCAAAGTTCGGGCATTGCCTCTCACCAGGGACAACGCAGGGACACTTAACGACCAGTGTCTGCGTACGCTTATAGTGCTAACAGACAAGCAACACTACGTGAAATAACCGCAGAAATCAATGTGGGACTTACGACGAACATTTCGTTTAGGACAGTATGGGGAAATTCGGCGTTAATGGGCTGTGGCAGCAGATGGACGCGAAAGAATTTTCAAACAACACGATATCGCCTGCGGCTCCTTTCCTGGACTCGTGACCATGTCAGTTGGACCCTAGACTACTGGAAAACCATGGCCTGGTCAGATGACCCGATTTTAGTTGGTAAGAACTGATAGAAGGGTTCGAATATGGCTCAGTACCCACGAAGCCAAGAACCCACGTTGTCAACAAGACACCGTGCGATCTAGTGGTGACTCCGTAATGGTGTGGGCTGTGTTTAAATGGAATGGATTGCGTCCTGTTGTTTAACTGGACTTACCATTGACTGGAAACGGTCATGTTCGGCTGCTCTGAAATCATATTCAACCATTCGTGGACTTCATGTTGCGAAACAAGTACGAAATTTTTATGGATGGCAATGCACCATGCCACAATTTTTCGCGATTCGTTTGAAGAACATTGTGGACAATTCGAGCGAATGAACTCGCCACCCATCGACCATTTATGGTATATAATCGAGAGATAAAGAAAAAAGAAAAACTTTGAGGTTCGCCGATGACATTGTAATTCTGTCAGAGACAGCAAAGGACTTGGAAGAGCAGGAATGGACAGTGTCTTGAAAGGAGGGTATAAGATGAACATCAACAAAAGCAAAACGAGGATAATGGAATGTAGTCGAATTAGGTCGGGTGATGCTGCAGGAATTACATTAAGAAATGGGACACTTAATGTAGTAAAGGAGTTTTGCTATTTGTGGAGCAAAATAACTGATGATGGTCGAAGTAGACAGGATATAAAATGTAGACTGGCAATGGCAAGGAAAGCGTTTCTGAAGAAGAGAAATTTGTTAACATCGAGTATAGATTTAAGTGTCAGGAAGTCGTTTCTGAAAGTATTCGTATGAACTGTAGCCATGTATGGAAGTGAAACATGGACGATAAATAGTTTAGACAAGAAGAGAATACAAGCTTTCGAAATATGGCGCTACAGAAGAATGCTGAAGATTAGATGGGTAGATCACATAACTAATGAGGAGGTATTGAATAGAATTGGGGAGAAGAGGAGTTTGTGGCACAACTTGACGAGAGGAAGGGATCTGTTGGTAGGACATGTGTAAGTAGGCTGTTTGTTTTCTTATTGGCAACGTTACGTAGCGCTCTGTATGAAAATCACTGGCTGTGCTGTGTGAAGTCTGTGGCTAGTTTGCATTGTTGTCTGCCATTGTAGTGTTGGGCAGCGGCAGCTGGATGTGAACAGCGCGTAGCGTTGCGCAGTTGGAGGTGAGCCGCCAGCAGTGGGGAATGTGGGGAGAGAATTGGCGGAGTTTTGAAATTTGTAAGACTGGATGTCATGAACTTCTATGTATATTATGATTTTTCAACACTATTAAGGTAAATACATTGTTTGTTCTCTATTAAAATCTTTCATTTGCTAACTATGCCTATCAGTAGTTAGTGCCTTCCGTAGTTTGAATCTTTTATTTAGCTGGCAGTAGTGGCGCTCGCTGTATTGCAGTAGTTCGAGTAACGAAGATTTTGTGTGAGGTAAGTGATTTGTGAAAGGTATAGGTTAATGTTAGTCAGGGCCATTCTTTTGTAGGGATTTTTGAAAGTCAGATTGCGTTGCGCTAAAAATATTGTGTGTCAGTTTAAGCACAGTCATGTATAATTGTTCAAAGGGGACGTTTTATATGTCGACCCTTAGCCGAGGATACCTCACTGGAATCTTCTGATTTTTTTCTTGTAGTTTGTGTGTGTAGCTATTGTTTATTGCTAGCGCGTAATTGTAGAGAGAATCTCCTTTGTAGTTACAGTCTTTCATTGTTGTACAGTAAAACAGTTGTGGCATGCATGTAGATTTGCACCAAGTACACTCCTGGAAATGGAAAAAAGAACACATTGACACCGGTGTGTCAGACCCACCATACTTGCTCCGGACACTGCGAGAGGGCTGTACAAGCAATGATCACACGCACGGCACAGCGGACACACCAGGACCCGCGGTGTTGGCCGTCGAATGGCGCTAGCTGCGCAGCATTTGTGCACCGCCGCCGTCGGTGTCAGCCAGTTTACCGTGGCATACGGAGCTCCATCGCAGTCTTTAACACTGGTAGCATGCCGCGACAGCGTGGACGTGAACCGTATGTGCAGTTGACGGACTTTGAGCGAGGGCGTATAGTGGGCATGCGGGAGGCCGGGTGGACGTACCGCCGAATTGCTCAACACGTGGGGCGTGAGGTCTCCACAGTACATCGATGTTGTCGCCAGTGGTCGGCGGAAGGTGCACGTGCCCGTCGACCTGGGACCGGACCGCAGCGACGCACGGATGCACGCCAATACCGTAGGATCCTACGCAGTGCCGTAGGGGACCGCACCGCCACTTCCCAGCAAATTAGGGACACTGTTGCTCCTGGGGTATCGGCGAGGACCATTCGCAACCGTCTCCATGAAGCTGGGCTACGGTCCCGCACACCGTTAGGCCGTCTTCCGCTCACGCCCCAACATCGTGCAGCCCGCGTCGAGTGGTGTCGCGACAGGCGTGAATGGAGGGACGAATGGAGACGTGTCGTCTTCAGCGATGAGAGTCGCTTCTGCCTTGGTGCCAATGATGGTCGTATGCGTGTTTGGCGCCGTGCAGGTGAGCGCCACAATCAGGACTGCATACGACCGAGGCACACAGGGCCAACACCCGGCATCATGGTGTGGGGAGCGATCTCCTACACTGGCCGTACACCAATGGTGATCGTCGAGGGGACACTGAATAGTGCACGGTACATCCAAACCGTCATCGAACCCATCGTTCTACCATTCCTAGACCGGCAAGGGAACTTGCTGTTCCAACAGGACAATGCACGTCCGCATGTATCCCGTGCCACCCAACGTGCTCTAGAAGGTGTAAGTCAACTACCCTGGCCAGCAAGATCTCCGGATCTGTCCCCCATGGAGCATGTTTGGGACTGGATGAAGCGTCGTCTCACGCGGTCTGCACGTCCAGCACGAACGCTGGTCCAACTGAGGCGCCAGGTGGAAATGGCATGGCAAGCCGTTCCACAGGACTACATCCAGCATCTCTACGATCGTCTCCATGGGAGAATAGCAGCCTGCATTGCCTGCGAAAGGTGGATATACACTGTACTAGTGCCGACATTGTGCATGCTCTGTTGCCTGTGTCTATGTGCCTGTGGTTCTGTCAGTGTGATCATGTGATGTATCTGACCCCAGGAATGTGTCAATAAAGTTTCCCCTTCCTGGGACAATGAATTCACGGTGTTCTTATTTCAATTTCCAGGAGTGTATTTCGCAGCTGCGCTTGCAATTAACTACATATTACACTCCTGGAAATTGAAATAAGAACACCGTGAATTCATTGTCCCAGGAAGGGGAAACTTTATTGATACATTCCTGGGGTCAGATACATCACATGATCACACTGACAGAACCACAGGCACATAGACACAGGCAACAGAGCATGCACAATGTCGGCACTAGTACAGTGTATATCCACCTTTCGCAGCAATGCAGGCTGCTATTCTCCCATGGAGACGATCGTAGAGATGCTGGATGTAGTCCTGTGGAACGGCGTGCCATGCCATTTCCACCTGGCGCCTCAGTTGGACCAGCGTTCGTGCTGGACGTGCAGACCGCGTGAGACGACGCTTCATCCAGTCCCAAACATGCTCAATGGGGGACAGATCCGGAGATCTTGCTGGCCAGGGTAGTTGACTTACACCTTCTAGAGCATGTTGGGTGGCACGGCATACATGTGGACGTGCATTGTCCTGTTGGAACAGCAAGTTCCCTTGCCGGTCTAGGAATGGTAGAACGATGGGTTCGATGACGGTTTGGATGTACCGTGCACTATTCAGTGTCCCCTCGACGATCACCAGTGGTGTACGGCCAGTGTAGGAGATCGCTCCCCACACCATGATGCCGGGTGTTGGCCCTGTGTGCCTCGGTCGTATGCAGTCCTGATTGTGGCGCTCACCTGCACGGCGCCAAACACGCATACGACCATCATTGGCACCAAGGCAGAAGCGACTCTCATCGCTGAAGACGACACGTCTCCATTCGTCCCTCCATTCACGCCTGTCGCGACACCACTGGAGGCGGGCTGCACGATGTTGGGGCGTGAGCGGAAGACGGCCTAACGGTGTGCGGGACCGTAGCCCAGCTTCATGGAGACGGTTGCGAATGGTCCTCGCCGATACCCCAGGAGCAACAGTGTCCCTAATTTGCTGGGAAGTGGCGGTGCGGTCCCCTACGGTACTGCGTAGGATCCTACGGTCTTGGCGTGCATCCGTGCGTCGCTGCGGTCCGGTCCCAGGTCGACGGGCACGTGCACCTTCCGCCGACCACTGGCGACAACATCGATGTACTGTGGAGACCTCACGCCCCACGTGTTGAGCAATTCGGCGGTACGTCCACCCGGCTTCCCGCATGCCCACTATACGCCCTCGCTCAAAGTCCGTCAACTGCACATACGGTTCACGTCCACGCTGTCGCGGCATGCTACCAGTGTTAAAGACTGCGATGGAGCTCCGTATGCCACGGCAAACTGGCTGACACTGACGGCGGCGGTGCACAAATGCTGCGCAGCTAGCGCCATTCGACGGCCATCACCGCGGTTCCTGGTGTGTCCGCTGTGCCGTGCGTGTGATCATTGCTTGTACAGCCCTCTCGCAGTGTCCGGAGCAAGTATGGTGGGTCTGACACACCGGTGTCAATGTGTTCTTTTTTCCATTTCCAGGAGTGTATTTTCAGTGCTATGTTAATGTGTTCTCTTATTTTAACTCTTCAAATTGTGCTTTGGTAATTGTGCATAGGGAAATGGAGCGGGCGGCAAATAATGGTGTAGACAGTGAAACAGGTAGTGAACAGGGAAGCATTATCGATCGATCGGTCGGCAACAGCTCGCCGCAGGAATCCGAAATGACAGGACACAGTTTCGCAAATACTGTAGATTCAGGTTTTGGGTCCTCACCGTTTTCTCAAATAAGTCAAGACACATTTTCTGCTTGTCAAAATGTGAATGTTGCCGGTGCAAATTCACTGCCGAAAAGCACTGAGGAACATGTTTCAGACACCAGTGCACTGTTATTACATTTAATGCAACAAATGGGGCAAAGGCTTCAAAAGTTAGACACAATGGAACAACACCAGAGACAAACACAGCAACAGTTAGACACAATGGAAAAAATCTTTAAAAGTTTGCCACAGTGGAACAAAATCTTAAAAAGTTAGACACAGTGGAACAAAATCTTAAGAAGTTAGACACAATGGAACAAAATCTTCAAAAGGTAGACACCACGCTTGAACAAACACGTGAAGATTTAACTACTGAGTTACATAACATCGAATCGAAATGTCAAAAAGTCTGTAATGACGTAAAAACACAAATTCGTGAGCATTTCCGACCTATTTTTTCGCGTCATGAAAATGCAATACAGAATCACGAAGCAGCCATAAAAGAACTGCAAACTATTGTTTATGAAAATCACGACACTTTGCAAGCTAAAATTGACTCAGTTGCATCTACCGATTCGGTTTCGCAACTTGCAAAAACTCAAGAAAACTTAAAGGACACAGTAGATACGATTTCAACACAAATGTTCACTCTGAAACGTGGTTCAGAAAAACACACTGAGGAAATAAGTACACTATCGGAGAAAGTAGCCGAACTTTCGGATCAGTTCACTAACTTATCTGCAAAGGTAGATGATAATCTGAATGACACAAGACCTGTAGCCATCACTGACACAGAAGAGTATGAACAAATTAAGAAATTCAAAGAAAATCAGAATCAAATTAATACGCAATACAAAAGAGAAATCCGGCAAGTACAAGATCAGTTGGCACAAGTAATACAAAAATTTCATTTTTCAGAGGACACTCGCGCTCCAACACGGGAAGAGGAACTTAGAAATACGGAAAAGCCACAAAATAATAACACAGGGCATTTCGGAAATTATGAAAGAAATTGGCAAGGTGCACCGAATTTTGAGATGGAAGCGCCGACACGACGTAACAATGACCGATATGCTACTCGCCGACATGATGATTTTGACTATAAGCTGTTCATTACTACACGTAAATTCAAAACGTTTAAAAATTCTGCCAACGACATTCATCCACAAGCGTGGCTCCATCAATTCTCTCATTGTTTTCCTCCCAACTGGTCGTTGGAGCACAGGTTAGAATTTATGTGTGGCTACTTGGAGAATGAACCAGCTGTAAGAATGCGATCGGTCATTCACGATTGTCACAGTGAAGGAGATTTTTATCATGCCTTCCTCCCAGCATATTGGTCTCAAGCTACACAAGACCGAGTAAAACATAGCATCATAATGATGAAACATTTCGAACAATCTGAATTTTCCAGTCTTGTGAAATATTTTGAAGACATGTTCCATAAGAATCAATATCTTTCCAACCCATACAGCCCTTCAGAACTCATCCGCATTTGCTTAATGAAATTGCCCGAACATTTACGACATATTATTTTAGCAGGCCGTTGCAAAGACGACATTGAAGCTTTTCAGGGACTGTTACAAGAACTGGAAATTGACACTGACAATCGCGGAACGCGAAAACAGGAGCACAACAATTACAGATCACATCCGTCACAATTCCGCGATGACAGAAATAATACACGACAAGGCTATTCTTTCAACGTAAATCGTGACCATAACAGACAACACCCGTATGACAACCGTTGGCAGAGTAGTAATAATTACAGGGAAAGATCACCTCTTTGTGGTAATGACTATCACAGAGACAATCAGAGAAACAGACAATATGGGAACCAAAATAATTATTATCAAGGGAGACAGAATACCTTCAGATGCAACGGTCCAGCGCGCAGTTACGATTCAGGGAGAAATTCTCCACCACGTGACCGACAAGAAAGAAACTATGGAATCTACCGACATGACGACAGACGATATGATCATAACGACAGACCCGAATTGCATCAGAACTGGCGGGATTCGAACAGAGCAGGACCCTCTCGACAAGGTGAATTTGTAGAAGTTAGGTCTCCAAATCCCAATAACGACGCGCGCCAACAAAGACACAATAGGCAATGACTCATACCGCTGGCAGCCACAAAACGTATTTATGAAACTGACGACGCAGCTGCCGTAGCTAGTAATTACATAAAAATGGAAGACATTAGGAACATCTTACTCTAGGAACACGACGTAAAACATAAAAACATTACATATTCTGTGATTCACATTACTGTAAATGACGTAAAATTACTGTAAATGACGTAAAATTTACGGCAGTACTTGACTCTGGCAGTCCCATTTCAGTAATTAGTGAAACAGCTTTTAGCAAATGCAACAAATCGAACGATTGCGCCACACTTCCGTTACGTAAGATTAAATTACAAGGTGCAATCTTCGGAAAAAGTGTAGATGTACGCCAACAAACCAATTTAGAATTCTTTTGCCAAAGCCACAGCTTCTCTATGAACTTTCTTATTGTTCCATTATTGTCGACGGAAATTGTATTGGGAGTAGACTTTTTGAATGAATACAAAGCAATCTTAGACTTTCACGATGCTGAAATAAGTTTAGAGAAGGAAGGTAAGTCAATAGCTTTGAAATTTGAAGATTGGCTCTCAAACAATGACGAGGAAATTAATCGGCTTTACCTTCTGTTAGACAACAGTTCGGAATTTTCTACGGAACTAGACACTAACAATCACTCTGCAATTACTCACAGGGATGATAGCGACTGCATATTTGAAATTAATGAGTTAATTCAGAATAAAATTCAAACAATTGAGAATTGTAATGACACTGATAGGCAGGACCTTTTTGAGATTTGACAAGCACATTCCACAGTTTTTACTCACAAAACAGGAACAATCAAGGGATTTCAATACCAATTTCGTGTTCGTGAGCATACTAAATTTTGTGTTAGACCATACATAATTCCAGCACATTATAGGGACCGTGTTAGAACAGAAATACAATCTATGCTTGACGAGGGCATTATTGAGCCTGCAGTAAGCTCATACAACAATCCATTACATGTTGTTGAGAAGAAAAATGGATCGATCAGGCTTGTCTTAGATTCGAGACAAATCAATACTATCATTATTCCTGGAACAGACAGGCCGCTAACGTTGGAAGAACTTCTTCAAAATTTTAATGGTGTAAAAGTGTTGTCTTCCATTGATCTCAGATCCAGCTTTTATCAGATCGAACTTCATCCAGAATGTAGAAAATACACAGCTTTCCTTGTTTCGGCGTTTGTTATCAGTTTCGGAAACTTCCTTTTGGTTTGAACATTTCTTCAGCAGCATTCATTCGCGGGCTAAATTCCATATTACCTGAGTTCTTAAAACGTCACATTACCTTATATGTGGACGATATTCTAATAGCAGAAGCTTCATGGGAACAACATAATCGCATGCTCAACAGTCTGTTATGTATTTTTGCAGAATCTGGAATTACAGTTAACTTGGAAAAATCTGAATTCGGTAGGTCAAAGGTGAGGTTTTTGGGACATATTATTTCTTCTGAAGGCATTCAGCCGGATCCTGAAAAGTTAGAAGCAATCAGAGCCATTCCAGTTCCATCCACAAAAAAAAAAAAAAAATCAATACTATCATTATTCCTGGAACAGACAGGCCGCAGTTTTCTGAATATGCAAATTCTAGTGACACCAAAACTTTGTTCTCTCACTGGAAAAAAATACTATTTGGAACTGGGACGAACAAGCACAGTTGGAATTCAATTCTTTGAAAGAATCGCTACTTAACGCGCCAATACTAGCTCATCCAGATCTGTCACAAGATTTCTGCCTTAGCACGGATTCTTCTAAAGTCGGTCTTGGTGCCCATATATTTAAAGAAGCCATAGAAAATGACACTACCATTCAGAAAACCATTGCTTTTGCTAGCCGAGTGCTAACAAAATCTGAAAAAAATTATTCCGTTACTGAATTAGAAGCTTTAGCTATCGTTTGGGCATTTAACAAATTCCGTTTCTTTCTTTCTGGTAAGCACGTAAAAGTATACAGTGATCATCGTGCATTACAATTTCTTATGTCTTCAAAATTAAATCATGACAGGTTAAAACGTTGGGCATTGTTTCTGCAAGAATTCCACTTCACAATAGTCTACATTCCCGGCAAGGAGAACATTGTTGCGGACGCACTGTCACGCGCACCGGCTGGGCTTGAGAAAAGTAACACAGAAGGCAACCTCGAGAAAAATTTCAGTATTCTTTACATTCAGAAAGTCGCCTTTGAAAACTTCATCACCACATCTTTAAAGGACATTGCTCATGAACAAGATAAAGATCCGATTTGGAAAGACATCAAGAGCAAATGGCATGAAAAGACACACACACAGATTCGGCATTATTATCTGGTTAGAAACAACATACTGTTCAAACGCTGCACTGTTGATGACCAGCTATGGGTACTTTGCATTCCTGACGATTTTGTTAATAAGCTCATTTGGTACATTCATTTCAGCTACGCACATTTTGGCCCACGAAAATGTTATCATATTCTTCGAACGACTTGTTATTTTAACAATATGGAAAAGAGAATTCGAAGAGTCTTGTCTATTTGTAAACTTTGTCAAAAGGTGAAACCATCTACTGTCTCACATCGTGCTCCGTTGTTTCCTATTATTCCTTCTAAATTAAAAGAATTTGCTGCTGTTGATCTCTTGGGACCGCTTGTCAGAACATCTAATCGATTTTTGTACGTTCTAGTCGCTGTTGAACTTACTTCAAAATTTGTTTCTTTCACACCGTTACGTAAAGCCACTGGACGGTCTGTATCCAACGCCTTTGTTAAAAATTTCTTATGTGAAGTTGGACACGTTAGTAAAGTCATTTCAGATAACGGACCGCAATTCAGATCTGCTGTTTGGTCACGCATGCTTCGGAATCATAAAATCAAACCTGTTTTTATTTCATTGTACTCACCACATTGTAACCCCTCCGAAAGGATTATGAAAGAAATCAATAAGCTTTGCAGACTTTATTGTCACAGAAAGCATCAGCATTGGGACAGATATTTACACTTATTTCAAAACGTGCTGAATGAAATGCCTCATGACTCCACTGCTTTACCACCTACTCTTGTACTAAAGAATGAACAACCACCGAACAGAATCAGAGAGCTTGTACCTTTTCCGAATACACGTAAACTTCGACACAAAGACATAATTGATTTGGCTATAATAAATATAAAATCTGCAGTAGACAAAAGGAGAAAACTACACGGTAAAGCAAATGCAAAGAAATTATATATTGGTCAGAAAGTTCTCATTAAAGCTCATTCATTGTCACATAAGAAGAAACACTTGAATCACAAATTCTTTCTAGTTTACAATGGACCTTAAAGAATCCGACGTATACCACATGATAATTGCGTTGAAGTTGAAACTCTGCGTACTAGGAAGAGTAAAGGTTTACACCACATTTCACATGTAAAACCGTTTATTGAAAGATAATCTGCTTTTTAACTTTGTCTTTGCCTTATAACTTTTCACTTTACATTGCTAATAGGCTTTGTCAGACTTAGAATCTGTTAATATGCAACAATGTTTGAAGTTAAATATCCAGTCAAGAACTAAGAGACCTAATTTCAACAGAAATTATTAATGCATTGTTATAGTGAACAGACGACACAATGTTGTTATTTGTACATTCTTGCTTGTTAGTTGCACGATTACATAAAGGACTATAAGGCTCACATACTTACAACATTTACCAGTACTGCTAATGAGATTTTAATGCAACATTTTGGTTTACTTGAAAATACATTCTGGATTTAAAGTACTTTCTGTGAAATACCAGATGACACAGTGGTTAGTTTATGTGACAGTTACACGATTTTATCACGACGTTACTAATGAGTGGCAATTTACAATGTTGCTTTTGCGGTGTATCTGTTTTATATCTGCACAGTTTTTCTGAATTATTCTGAAAAGTAAAACATGTTTTAGTAGTAACTTTTGTGGTATAGCTACAATGAGACAGCCTTTTCTGTAGCACAACAATACGTTACAGCACAGTACTTTCTTCATCACGGCAATAAGCGTAATAACTAAGATATCTATACGCAAAGCATTTCACTTTTGTTTATGATGAGGTAAGTACATTGACTTCTGCAGAACTTAGCTTTCGGAGGACGATAACTACAACACTTCCACAGAGATTATGTTGCAACAAGACGCACATTTAGCGCTACAGGACACGTATTTGAGTGATTAATTTTGCACTTAAATCATTTATTTTTAAAGATATTTGAAGTACAATGATACAAAGGTTTTCCGTGATACATTTCATTCCACTGCTGTAATCTGTAACACCTGAGGGTATAATTACATTAATCCTCAGGGGGGTACACGTTACTTTGTGTACCATGTGTTTGGCAAGTACAAGGAGCCCTAGCTAATATGGTATTTGCTTATACAACTTTACACATCGGTACCATGTTTCTCTAACACAGAATTACACAGCTATCTGATTATTTAACTGAGAGAGACAAACATTTATTTTACTACATCAGTGACAGATGTTTACGTAATTGCACAGTTGGATAACTTCACACTTATGAAACTGTATTTTGTCTGTACTTTGTGAACTGTTCATATTTTTTTCGGAACCATTGTGATACTAGGAGAGCTTTGAATGATGTATTTGGTTAGGGATCATGATTTTTGAATTATATTTCAGGTAGATGACTTTATTGAAGGTCTTGAAATTATTGAAAGAAGCTGCGACGATTCTGAGATGTGATTGATCTGTTATGATGTTATCATTACGACGACGATGTGTATTATGCTATTGAGGAATGTTTATTATGATATGTATATACACTCCTGGAAATGGAAAAAAGAACACATTGACACCGGTGTGTCAGACCCACCATACTTGCTCCGGACACTGCGAGAGGGCTGTACAAGCAATGATCACACGCAAAGCACAGCGGACACACCAGGACCCGCGGTGTTGGCCGTCGAATGGCGCTAGCTGCGCAGCATTTGTGCACCGCCGCCGTCGGTGTCAGCCAGTTTACCGTGGCATACGGAGCTCCATCGCAGTCTTTAACACTGGTAGCATGCCGCGACAGCGTGGACGTGAACCGTATGTGCAGTTGACGGACTTTGAGCGAGGGCGTATAGTGGGCATGCGGGAGGCCGGGTGGACGTACCGCCGAATTGCTCAACACGTGGGGCGTGAGGTCTCCACAGTACATCGATGTTGTCGCCAGTGGTCGGCGGAAGGTGCACGTGCCCGTCGACCTGGGACCGGACCGCAGCGACGCACGGATGCACGCCAAGACCGTAGGATCCTACGCAGTGCCGTAGGGGACCGCACCGCCACTTCCCAGCAAATTAGGGACACTGTTGCTCCTGGGGTATCGGCGAGGACCATTCGCAACCGTCTCCATGAAGCTGGGCTACGGTACCGCACACCGTTAGGCCGTCTTCCGCTCACGCCCCAACATCGTGCAGCCCGCCTCCAGTGGTGTCGCGACAGGCGTGAATGGAGGGACGAATGGAGACGTGTCGTCTTCAGCGATGAGAGTCGCTTCTGCCTTGGTGCCAATGATGGTCGTATGCGTGTTTGGCGCCGTGCAGGTGAGCGCCACAATCAGGACTGCATACGACCGAGGCACACAGGGCCAACACCCGGCATCATGGTGTGGGGAGCGATCTCCTACACTGGCCGTACACCACTGGTGATCGTCGAGGGGACACTGAATAGTGCACGGTACATCCAAACCGTCATCGAACCCATCGTTCTACCATTCCTAGACCGGCAAGGGAACTTGCTGTTCCAACAGGACAATGCACGTCCGCATGTATCCCGTGCCACCCAACGTGCTCTAGAAGGTGTAAGTCAACTACCCTGGCCAGCAAGATCTCCGGATCTGTCCCCCATTGAGCATGTTTGGGACTGGATGAAGCGTCGTCTCACGCGGTCTGCACGTCCAGCACGAACGCTGGTCCAACTGAGGCGCCAGGTGGAAATGGCATGGCAAGCCGTTCCACAGGACTACATCCAGCATCTCTACGATCGTCTCCATGGGAGAATAGCAGCCTGCATTGCCTGCGAAAGGTGGATATACACTGTACTAGTGCCGACATTGTGCATGCTCTGTTGCCTGTGTCTATGTGCCTGTGGTTCTGTC
Source organism: Schistocerca nitens (assembly GCF_023898315.1). NCBI lineage: Eukaryota > Metazoa > Arthropoda > Insecta > Orthoptera > Acrididae > Schistocerca > Schistocerca nitens. Next base: position 275,363,348 of record NC_064618.1, on the reverse strand, counting down.
AGTGTGATCATGTGATGTATCTGACCCCAGGAATGTGTCAATAAAGTTTCCCCTTCCTGGGACAATGAATTCACGGTGTTCTTATTTCAATTTCCAGGAGTGTATTATGATGAAATACTGAAGAAGTGTCGACGAATATGTATATGTGTAATAAGGTAAGGAATAATGAGTAGTGGTTAGGGACTCTGACTTGTGAAAAAGGATGCTGGAAACCAAGAATCGTACTTTAAGAGTTATGAAATGTATGTAAATGTGTGAATGTATTACAATCCCAACGAAAATTTTTTGGACACTGTTATATTAATAGGATTTTGTTTCTACACATTTGTAACGCAAATTCTTAACCTGTGAAATTTTTTATATGAGACTGTCACTGTAGTGCAAACTGCTGTCATAAATATTTCGGTAAGAAAGCCAAGTGATCTTGACGTAATGCGCTGTGGGCGCAAAGCTGCGCGACAGTCACCTGGAAAAAAGCCATTAGTGTGTGCCTTTCAGAGGCACAGGTGGAGAAAAAACAGAAGCCATTATCCTCGCTATTGACATTTCTTTGTAGAAAGCATCGCAAATACGACACGCTCAAACTTGAAAACATATGATTATACTGTGGAGCTCTTAATTTATGATATTTACTGAAATGCCTAATGAAATGACGAGAAATATTTTATGTCTATACACCTGATTATGACTACTGTCGTTGTAGTTGAGAGATTTTTCACTGCCTTATGAAATGCCATATGGCTAGTGAATGATGTTTGATGCCTTCCTTTGTACATATTTGCCCATTTTTTTAATATCTAGTTTCTAGCTGCACTGCATTATTGGTTAAAATAAAATTTTATAGATGTACTAACATAAATATTTTCTGTCTACAGATCCAGTAGATAATAATTTTGTGATATACTTCCAAGAAAATGAGGGAGCACAAAAAGACATTTCCCTTCACAGGAACTGCATACATAATTTTCTTTCCAAGTACTTAGTAATTTATTTCATAGAATAAGTTTTTGTGGTGGACCACTTTAATTACATAGACATTAAAATGTGAATATACATTTCCCATATCGGCATTGTTGTCTTTAGTGTACTATTTTTTCTGCATGTGGGTTTGTCATGTTTAGATATAAGTTAATGCATTTGCTGCTGCTGTTTGCCAGGCATAGTGCTACTGAATTTTACCTAGTATTACTCTGTTAAGCATGTTTTACTACTGATTTATTTTTCTTGTTGCTGCACATTGGCTCATATTAGTTGTAATGTTGCATTTGCTCTGTTAATTTAGATTTACTGCTGCTTGCTTTGCCAATTTGCATTTTTTGTCATTGCTGTTTGTGTTAATTGTTTTGTGCTGCTGCATTGCCTCGTCCCTTAGTTAGCATCTGAGCTCAGTAGATTTAAGTTAGCTTAAGAGGGGGGTAGAATATACACTGCTGGCCACCGTAAATGCAACACCCTGAAGGAAGCATCCGAATCAAGTGAAATTTACACCATGGGTTTGCAGCGATCAGATATGCAACTGATTAGAATTTCAGCGCAGACGCACATCATGCGCGCCTGTCTCGCCACCTCATAGTGCTATTTACGGCTTGGCGATTTCGACGAGTGTACGTTCGGCACTAGTGTTTACCTTGTGGTTGTTTCACAAGACGATCAGTTATGCCTCGTAGACAACAGCGAACATAGTTTGATCAAGTATCCGAGTTCGACAGAGGAAGGATAGTGGCTTACCGAGATTGTGGATTATCATACAGAGAAATCGCTAGTCGTGTTGGACGAAACCAAACAACTGTAATGCGGATATGTGACCGTTGGATGCAGGAGGGTACGACGGACCGACGTGGTCGATCGCATTCACATCGGTGCACCACTGCACGTGCTGATAGGCAAATTGTGCGCATGGCAGTGACGGATCGCTCAGTGACATCCCGAACCATAGCACAGCACATTGCGTCTGTAACGCATCATCCAGTGTCTGCGCGTACCATTCGACGCCGTTTACGCAGAGTGGTCTGTCCGCAAGACGTCCATTGCTTCGTCTACCATTGACGCAGAACCACAGACGTCTCCGTCGCCAATGGTGTGATGACAGACAGATGTGGACGGCAGAATGGAATGACGTTGTCTTTACTGACGAGGCACGCTTCTGTCTGCAGCACCACGATGGTCGGATTCGAGTGTGGAGACACCGTGGACAGAGGATGCTGGACAGCTGCATTATGCACTGCCACACTGGTCTTGTACCGGGTATTATGGTATGGGGCGGTATTGGATATTACTCTCGCACGCCTCTAGTACGCATTGCCGGTACTTTAAATAGCCGGCGCTACATATCCGAGGTGCTGGAGCCAGTTGTCCTTCCTTACCTTCAGGACTCGGCCACAGCCATAGTTCAACAGGATAATGCGCGACCACACGTGGCACGCATTGTCCAAAGGTTCTTCGTCAATAACCAGATTAAATTGCTTCCCTGGCCGGCTCGCTCTCCGGATCTTTCACTGATAGAAAACATGTGGTCCATCGTTGCTCAAAGAGTGACCCAGATTACATCCCCAGCTGCCACACCAGATGATCTTTGGCAACATGTGGAAGCTGCTTGGGCTGCTGTACCCCAGGAACACATCCAACGTCTCTTTGACTCAATGCCGAGACGTGTGGCAGCGGTGATCTCCAACAATGGCGGCTACTCTGGCTACTGATTCTGGCAGCAACCACATGTCACAGACGTCTGTAAACGTAATCATTTGATACTTGGTCAACATGTTATCTACAAAATAAATTTTGTTGTGCTACCTCTTGTCTTTCTTGGTGTTGCATTTACGGTGGCCAGCAGTGTATAAGAGAATGAGTTGCGATGAATTGGAAGAAATGCATTGAGAAGTTATACACAAAAAGTACAGAAAGCAGGTATAGACAGGACTTTTTGGAAATAATGAAGAATCAAGGGAGATCTCCAAGAAGTAAAGAAAGTTTTGTTTGCAACATACTGCAGTAAAACAAACCCTGTCCTTTCCCTGTGTTATCCAATTATGTGTTTGTGTACTCTTGTATATTTGTGTTTTTCCTGTCTTCATGTGTTTAGCTGATATGAATTATGTTGTGGAATTTTTCTAATAATATGTTATTTTCTTTGTAAAGATGCTTAGACATTATTTATCCTGTTTTGTTTTAATGCTAATGTGTGAAGTTGATGTTTCAAAAGTTATTCTGATCTTTTATGTATGTACTTATTTCATAATTCCTGTAACACTGATGTGTATGTTATTTCGATTCTTTTGTAAAGCCCGTATTACCAAAAATGTTATCTGTATTGTTATTTCCTTTAAGGATGTATTTTGTACCTTTGTTATTGTATTCTCATATTATAAAATTGTAATTGACACCAGTTCATAATATTATTAACTTGTTCCATTTCACTGCACACGTTTCTGTTGGTCATAGTATATGGACAATATGTGAGAAGTAGGGACTGTTAGTGTTTGCACGTGTGTTAATAATTCAGCAAGGGACTGATTAACAGCATTGCTGGTTCTAAGGACAATTCCAAAAACTTTGTGAGTCGTTTGTGAGTGGTTTATTGACTTGCTATATTCTCCGCAAGACTCTTCGATGGTGATTGTGCACCTGCACAGTCGCAACAGATGGTTGCTGGCCGTCTCTACAAGGACTACAGTGGGTCTGCATCCTTGATGGCCCACCATTACCATTATTTCTACAAGGACTGCAGTGGGTCTGCACCTCTGGTGGCCCACCAATACCGTAATCTCTACCAGGACTACAGTGGGTCTACTCTATGATGACTTACCTACCAATATTCTTCAAAACGTCGAATGACTCTGCTGTGGGTTTGCTCTGTTGTGCCCCATTACCTGTCTGCATGTCAAGAGTCAGCACTGTCTTTCCGTTGGAAGGAGAACACTACTTCTTCAGGACTACATGGAAATCCACTACTTCTGTGTGCATTTTCTTTTATTGCTCAGACTTTGAGAAAAACACTGCAGTTTTACTGTGATGAATGATCAGGACTGTCTTTATGGACTGTGAGAAAATTTTAGCTTTTGACCAACTTGTATTAATAAGTGTGTGCATTTGATATCTTTCTTACTGTAATTATCAAAAAATTTTTCAAATCTGTATTGGCCAGTGCCCAAAACAATTTGTAAAATTTTTTGTGGGGAGCATGGGGGCTATGTAAGTAGGCTGTTTGTTTTCTTATTGGCAACGTTACGTAGCGCTCTGTATGAAAATCACTGGCTGTGCTGTGTGAAGTCTGTGGCTAGTTTGCATTGTTGTCTGCCATTGTAGTGTTGGGCAGCGGCAGCTGCATGTGAACAGCGCGTAGCGTTGCGCAGTTGGAGGTGAGCCGCCGGCAGTGGTGGATGTGGGGAGAGAAATGGCGGAGTTTTGAAATTTGTAAGACTGGATGTCATGAACTTCTATGTATATTATGATTTTTCAACACTATTAAGGTAAATACATTGTTTGTTCTCTATTAAAATCTTTCATTTGCTAACTATGCCTATCAGTAGTTAGTGCCTTCCGTAGTTTGAATCTTTTATTTAGCTGGCAGTAGTGGCGCTCGCTGTATTGCAGAAGTTCGAGTAACGAAGATTTTGTGTGAGGTAAGTGATTTGTGAAAGGTATAGGTTAATGTTAGTCAGGGCCATTCTTTTGTAGGGATTTTTGAAAGTCAGATTGCGTTGCGCTAAAAATATTGTGTGTCAATTTAAGCACAGCCATGTATAATTGTTCAAAGGGGACGTTTTACATGTTCTGAGGCATCAAGGGATCACCAATTTAGTACTGGAGGGAAGCGTGGAGGGTAAAAATCGTAGAGGGAGACCAAGAGATGAATACACTAAGCAGATTCAGACGGATGTAGGATGCAGTAGGTACTGGGAGATGAAGAGGCTTGCACAGGATAAAGTAGCATGGAGAGCTGCATCAAACCAGTCTCAGGACTGAAGACCACAACAACAACAACAATCGACAGATCAGTTCGCAGACAAAATCCTGTACCGGCAAGGATTTCGCCAGTATGGATGGCTATGGAGTCAACATGGTTCAGTAGTTTTACAGGGTATTTCCTGCAATTTGTTGAGTCCAAGCCATGTCGAGTTGCTGCACTCCCCGGGTACAGGTGGTCCGACACGATAGTAGGAGGTATCCCGGCACTTTTATCACCTTAATGTCATGTCCTCCGCCAAGTATGGATGCCCACTACGGTTCTGCCAGATTTCATGCAACCCAACATAACGTACCTGTCATGAAACTCCTTCTTCATGACATTTGTCAGCCTTACATTGCAGAGGCAATGAGGACTACCCTAGAACGTACCATACAGCCCGGATTTTGCTCCGTGCAATGTTCAACTCTGCTCACGTGAATTTCTAGCTAATAAGACAACATTTTGGCACAGAAAACGGACTGAAGACCAGCGTACAATAAGTGGCGGGAAGGACGGGTAGCTGCCTTCTGTTGCGAGTGCAACTGAAATATCTAAATCGGAGCGGTGACTGTGTAGAGAAGTAGCTGAGATATGTTGTAAACTGCTGCAAATGAAACATCTTTGATTTTCACTGTGGTTTCCATTTCATGTCTGATCGGACCTTACTTAGTGAACATCCCTTGTATATACGCCAGCGTAACACCTGAACTTTAATTTAAAATCGAAAATGACAGTCGATAATTAAACCAAAACCAACTGCAGAAAATTTATTTCTATATATAGCTGCATCTTTGCACCAAAAAAGTTGGCTGTGTCTTATATGGAATGTTAATCTATTTTACCACTCCCAAAAATATTTTGTATTCCTTCTACAGTCACTGACAGCGGGGGACATTTAAATTCTTGCAACAGCCACACGTTAGCAATTCAATAGCGGCCTGGCCCTGTGTTTGCATCCCCGTCCACCGTTGACTCAGGAGATGCAGAATGTTGTCGCTCTCATCTTACAGTTTATGCTGAAGTGTGTCAAGCGGCAGTGAGTTCGTACGTACTGCAGCGCTAAACAAAAATGTATCTTAAGACTTGAGCAGAAAGGAAAATGAACACTTACTGAGCGCACTTACGGGGAGATCAAATTTAGATTTCGAATGTTTTGTTAGACAGTGTAATTAAGAAGACACTTTAAATACTAGTTACTCCGGACCTCGTTAATCGGGAACTTGGCTTTGCTCTCACTGTTGCGTAGCAGTCAAAAGATTGGAGAAGAGACCATGCCTTGCAAAAGGTCACACACGCACTGCTGATCACCGTCGCAAGAAATCGGACAATATTTTGTTTCACTGAGCACTAGGGGAGGTGCATTTCAGCAGCTAAGGCCTTCGTCCAAACAAGTGTTACGCAGAACTAAGCTAGCGATTCCACAAATGGTCATATTAACAAGAGCGGGTAAAACCAGTAATTCGAAACACATAGTCATACGTGTCTTTAGTAACGACAAATGAGTATCGCGTGATCAAACCAAAAAATTATGAACAGAGCCATGGTCAAGCGATGGGAAACTGTCTTTGAGGTTTGTCGTCGGAAATTTACGTCACAGAGCTGAAAAAAATAATTTCACTGATTACTCTCATATCGCAGGCAGAATCGTATATTATGAAAGGTGGATCGAAAACATCCTATCGGCTATGTAAAGAAGGGAAGCAGGCTTAGAACACCCAGTATTTCAAGGAACAAAAATCAAAATTCAGCATCACAGTTGAACATGGAGCTGAAAACTTTTTAGACCTAACCATCTGGAAAGGTGATTGAGGACACATTATCTCGCGTCCATCGGCCGTCGTAATTTAATAAAGTATTATTGTTATTTTGATTTTTTGATTGTTGCCGACTTACGTGGTGGGCCTTAATTAAAAATGATATTTCATTTAATTTTGATTTTACGATTAGATGCTTTTGTGAAGTTCTCCTTTTTAACAATGTTAATCTTAAATTATTTGTTACGTTAGTGAATGTTATACTCGCTGAATCTTAAAACATGAGCATATAAGATGAACAATGTAATAAACTTTTCATATTAATTTCCTCGGCTAGTCAGCTCACTTTAAAGCAAAAGATCTTTAGTTATTAGTTACAATTGCGGCCCACACACGCACGAGAGTATTTTTCTTACCTCCGTTAATCATTGCCACGCAGTCGGAGTCCTGGCTCTGGCTGTCGGCTGTGGTACTGAAAATAAGAATCTTAAAGCTACGTATTTTCTGCAACGTCGGGCGGCTGTGGAGAAAAATTAATATTATGTTAATAGCGGGCGAGTTTTCCGCTTCCGCTAATTTTTCATAAGTTAATATCGCCACGTAATGGCATCGTTGGCTGCATCGGCCGCTGCGATTGTTGAACCGTAAATTACTTGAATGCAGGTTAATTCAAGGAAGGCGGACATGAAATCTGGATCACCTCTTACAAATTAAAAGTGCACAATAATATTAGATGAATATATTATATGCTTAACTCACGCAAATATGCTTACATTTGCCAGCACTCGCAAGATGTCCGTCTACACACAATCAAGACAAGAGAGGAAGTGAAGACGACTAAAAAATTAACAAAAGAGCGAATCTTGTCACCTCTTTAGATAATTTTGTCATAAACTATTTCTTTGCAATCGAAACTTACATAGAGAAATTATTATTTTACGGCTACATGATAAAAATATATTATTCAATTTTTAAATGTCTCTTCTTTATAAATACTGTTTTTAAGTCTTTTCGTAATATAGCACTGGGGACGCTATATTGCCCCCCGAAATGTTTATGTCATAAAAAATGTTCGTGTGTTTTGACATAAATATTTCCTCTTTCATGTCTACAGCGTCCACACGCAGATTTTTCTTTCACAGTCTACATATGTCACATCTTATGTTTAAACCGTTGTAATTACTGAGGTGTGTGGCACACAAAGTGTAATACAGATGATGTTATCTACATAACAATATAATATACAATTGGTTACGTATACAGTCATCTACAAAAGGACATAGAATACAATTAGTTTCATTTTGGCTGCTTCTTTTTAGGGTTGCAACTTTTGCAGAGTTCGAAGGTATACAAGCACGAGTTAGTCCGGAATATTTGAAGTCCCAGGGGTGTCAACTGTTCACTCCCCATTGGGCGCGGCCGTAGGGAAACCCTGGGGAAAACCTCGGCGGAGCGACAGACTAACTGCTTTTGTCAATTTCACTTAATTGTTTCTGGGGTGTCATTGGAGTACAGGATGTGTATACATTACAAATATTTTTTTGTTGCACTACGCAAAGAAATGAGGTCATTATAACAATTGATTGCGGTGTCGTTGATGATCTACGCCGCGACGTTTAGCTCGCGACGGCGTCGGTTGGTGTGTTCGGTGCTCGGCGTTCGCGGCGGCTGCGGAGAGGTCAACGCCCGCTCGACGCCAGCGTGTCTCTCGCCGTCGCTGAACGTCAGAATCAGCTGATCGGCTGCACGGTTGGCGATGCGCTTCTGTCTCGCCCGGGTGTGGCGGAGTGGGATGATATTCGCCCCCCGCGCTTGTTGGCAGGAGTCAGCTCTGCTACGCATCTCCGACGTAGTACATGAAACATACACACAACCAACGTAATATCTGTTTCCCGCTGCAGATGGTTACGCTAGTGGGAAAGAAGCATTTATTAGTGCGGCAGTTGTTGTTAAGTTTTCGCCAGTTTCCGAGTGTCAAGCCAGCACTGTCCTGCAGAATACATGACATGGATCTTCTCCCGTGAATGAAGTTTTGATGCGCCACTGTTTCCATTACACGTCAGGTTTTGGTCTTGATAAAATTATTTATGTTTTCGCCGCACTCGCAGGCACTGGTGAGTGTCCCAGTACGAGCTTAGAACAAACATTCGCCGTTTCTGCGGTCGCTGTTTTGCAACAGTCCACGCATCGCATTCCAATCTCGCATTATTGTGCTCACTGAAACTACAGTCTGTCTCAAAAATATTGACTGTGGGTTCACTGCACGTTAACAGTTCACATTTATAAGTAAATTCACAGTTTTTCGTGCGTAATACTGGCGTTTGGCGTCCTTACCGCTGTTGAACGTTCAATACTAGCACTGCACTGTCCGTATCACAGTTTCACCTTCACAGTTTTTCACACTGCTTAAAGTAACTGTTTCGATTAGTTCAAAAACACTAATGTATTTCATTCAGTCTGAACTGGATTTTGGCTCGTGCTGGATTTTACCAGTCTCTCGCACTAATTATCTCTTTTCATTTTCCACTTAGAGTCGTACTTGCTTTCAGATTTTTTTGACTATACAATTGTAATTCCGTCTCATCTGAGGTAAGTCCCTATGTCATGTCTGCCCACTCATTGCGTACTTGCCCTCCAAAGCCAGGCTCTACTTTACAAAACTTTGCCTCTCGCATTATCGTACACATTTTACAATCTAGGCCTAGCGTGCAAGTTCCTAGATTAGTGTTAGATTTGTGACTTTTGTTTACACGATAAATTCGTACAAATCTCTGCCTTAGCAGATGGCAATATATTTTAACAGTGCTTAGCGGTAATCGCGTTTACTGATTTGCTTTATACCTTGTCCACAACACATGAGGTACCTTGGGTGATGTACACCCTGCACTCATGTTGTTTAGTATATTATGACTGAGCATATTTCAAGATCGGTACAGACATAAATACATGGAACAACATATACACTATAATATTGAATTTCATAAGTTTCATTACTACTACAGTTCAAAAATATTCATGACACACTAATGAAAAATTATTTGATCATTAAATGCTGTTGAATTTTTTTAATATTTTTTAAAGCATTTTTAAACATGAAATTTGTAAAATATTCCTAAACCTACGTTCATTTTTTTCTTTCAAAATGCAATTGCTTAAAAATACTATTATTCCTTAACATCTACAAAATTGAATCGCACTAATCTTGTGTGCCTCATTGTCTTTAAAATCTGAACATTTACACACAAAAAAATACACCCTAAACTTAACCTACTACACACAAATGTAAACGTTACTCTACTGAGCGAACTTCTTTAAGTCATTGTATGGATAGAGTCCTTTAATCTCTCCCGATTCTACGTCACCCAACAAATAGCTACATCCATGTGGTATGTCTATGATTTTGTAGGGCCCGGCATACATCGGTTGCCATTTTTTATTCTTTTTCGCTAACAGAGATGACTTGGGATGAGTCCTTATTAGCACCAAGTCACCTGGTTGATACACTGTTACATTCTTTATTTTCTTGTCATGCTTCTCCTTTCGGCGCTCCGCGCACCTCGTTAAGTTATTTAAAGTCTCAGCTATAATTTGTTCGTGAGGTACAACTTGTCGTGGTACAGTTGGTAATGGTGACAGCTGTCGGTTTCATTCTTTCCAAACATGACTTCTAGTGGAGTATAACCGGTGGCTGAATGTGGCAATCTATTGTGGATTTCCTCAAAAGTCGAAACGTATTCTGCCCACTTGGTGTGGCGATTCGGAATGTAAGTTCTCATGAAACTGTTCAACTCTTTAAAGGTACACTCTACAAGACTGCTCTCCGGGTGAAATCGAGCTACAAAAATGTGTTTAATACCTTGCTCTTGTAGAAACGTTTTCCATTTGAGAAAAGTAAAATAGGTGGCATTATCGGATAATATGATCTGTGGTTTGCCAACGTTAACAAAATAATCTGTTCGTAATTTCTGAATGAGGGGTGTGGCCGTTGAAGCTTTTACAGGATACAATTTTATAAATTTGGAAAAGGCATCATATACAGCAAATTCATATTTCACACCACCTCTGCCAGTGGGTAGTGGCCCTAGCATGTCAACAGAAACTAGTCGTAATGGTTTGTTAGGAACAACAGGGTGCAATTCACTTACAGTGGGCAGATTTGTAGGTTTCGTCCTTTGACAAACTACACATGTCCTTACAACATTCTGAATTATTCTTTTCATATTCGTAAAATGACATTGTCTTGCGAGAAGTGCTCTACATTTTTCAATACCCACGTGTCCCCACGAAAGGTGCACGTGCCAGATTAAATCACTGATACATACTTCCGGTACACAGATACACCACAAGTCCTTGTTAACATCCTTCCGGTAATATAATACCCCATTTTGCACAGAATAATGGCTACCTATCTGATTTCCACCCGAAGATAGGAGTTCTTGTTTGACTTTTCCCAATGCGGGATCTTCGTCCTGTAAACTAGGCAGTTGCTTGCACGCCTGCAGGAACTTTTTTCGACAAGTAGGGTCTTTCATAACTAAAATTTTGTACTCTGTTGCCTGTTCTAGTATTGTTGTTAGCTCAGGCAGACCTTGCGGCAACCGTGACAAAGCATCAGGTACTACGTTGTCAGAACCTTTTATATGCATTATTTGAAATTGATATTCCTGCAGAGCAAGCACCCACCTAGTCAACCTGTTGTCATTAACTTGCATGTCAGCAAAAAACTTAAGGCCTGATGATCACAGAAAATTTTTACATTTTTTCCGTACACATAATATCTGAACTTCTTCATGGCCCATACTACTGCTAGTGTTTCGAGTTCGGTGACTGTACATGATCGTTCACAACTTGGCAACAATCGGCTTGCGAAACCGATTATTCTTACGTTCTTGTTTCCACCTTCCTAATCGATTTGGAATAAACAAGCGCCTAGTCCGACAGTGGAAGCGTCTGTAGCAAGGCGAAATTCCTTTGACATGTCGGGATGTGACAGTGGATTAGCATTTAGAAGGGCTTGTCGTATTTGGTCAAATGACTGCTGGCACAGTTCATTCCATATCCAGGGTGCATTCTTTCTCAACAAGTTTAACAGGGTATTATCATTTAAAAGCTGGTCAGGTATGAATCGTCTGATAAATTACACTAGACCCAGAAATGCCTTTAACTGTTTCTTGGTTCTAGGAGGAGGGAATTTCTCAATTGCTGCCATTTTCTTCGGATCGGGCACAATACCTGTAGGTGATATCACATGACCAAGAAATTTTATTGGATTTTGCGAGGTTTGCTGTTACGCCTACTTCAGAAAATCTTTTTAGTACGCATCTCAGCGTGTCCATGTGGCTTTCCCAATCGGGAGTAGCTATTAATAAGTCATCGACATACAACGTCACTCGGTCCAACAAATCTGGTCCTAATACTGTATCGAGCGCTGCAAAGAAGACACCTGCACTAACATTTAATCCAAATGCTAAAACTTTAAATTGGTAACTTCTGCCGGCAAACACCAAGGCAGTGTACTTTCTTGATGATTCAGTTAGTGGGATTTGCCAATACGACGAACGCATATCGACAGAGGTCAGATATTTAACTTCATAAAACTTCTGTATCTGTTCATCCAGGTTTTCTGGTCGCGTTCTGACAGGTACAATTATTTTGTTAATATCGCGCGCATCAAGCACGAGACGTATACTGCCGTCCGCTTTCGCTACGGCCACGAGCGGACTGCTTTACGGGGATAGAGATGGTTCAATTATCCCCCCATCAAGCATTTTTCTTATTTCCTTCGTAATTGCTTCCTTCTTTGACCACGGGATAGTGTTGTTTGCGTGACAGAAAGTATCGTGAGGTACCACTTCGATGTTATAGGTGTAGCCCTCGATAACACCGGGCTTTTCCTAAAACACATTCTCATAATCTGTAAGTAGCTGAGTCAATTCGTTTTGTTGTGCTTCAGTCAAATGTTCTGACTCCCTGACTTTCATGGCTATCAGTTTCCTTTTTTCCTCTCTGTCTTCAGTAATAAACTCTTTATAACATACTTGTACTAAAGTCAGAATATAAATTCATTACCTGTATTGCTTCGAATCTCGACTGAAAGCTCCGGCAATATTTACCGTGCACTTCCCGTGTCAACAACGGCAAAATTACACGTCTACCCTCATTCATAAGGCTTACTTCCCCGCACAAGAGGTCGATTTTTGCGTCCCTCTGGCGTAAAAATTCCATCCCCAGGATGCAAGCAACACCTAATCCCTTAACTACTAGGATCGAGGTTTTCATTGCTTCATTTCCTACCGTAAACTCGACTTGCACCTGGTGCTTTATGATATGAGATTGTGCACCTGTTGCACGACAATTCTTCACTGGCAATACTGGTATTCTATTATTTTGACTCAATTACTTGTAAAAATTTGCACTCATGACATTGGTTGACGCACCGGTATCGACTATTATCTGTATTGGTGCTCCGTACATATCTGCTTGCAATATAGCCTGCACAACACTTTTGTCGGTTCGATTACATTTCTGCGGTACGTCTACAAGTTCCTTTTCTATTTTTATTCCCTCATTGTATCTCAACATACAAAGTTTATGGCTGTCATCCGTGAATGTGCCCTCACTACACCATCCTGCAGCCAACAACGGAGAGCGTATTGTGGCTGTCTTTAGTTTAACGGATGAGCATTAGTGGGTTGACAGTTGTCTGTCACTTTCACTAACCTCACATTGTGGTTCTGGTTGTTGTTGTTGCTACTGTTGGGTTGGCCGCCCTGCCTCCCCGATGGCGTATTTTGATACTGTGTATGGCCCTGGTTTTGCGGTGGTCGGTTGTAGCTTCCTGACATGTTCTGTGACGGACCTGGGTTGGCGTTCCATTGTGGCGCTATGTTTTGTTGCCACTGTGGTGTCGGTTCATTACAACCACGCCACTGGTTTCGGTTGTTCCGCCATTGCGGATTGCCGTTACCATTAAATCCATTACTCATGCGTCCATCATGATGTCTCTTTCGATTTTGACGATTATAACTGTTGCCGTTATAACCATTGCCATTGTTTGTGCCTCGATTCTGTTGCCGGTGCTCTTGCCTATTCCCGTTACCATTTGGTACTAAGTTACTACCGTTACTGTGGCTGCTGTTGTAATCGGCTTTTTGTTGATTACAGCCTGCATGGTTCCACTTAGTTTCGGTTTTCATACCTTCGATCATTAAGTCAACAGAATCCACTATTTCCATGAATTGTTCTATATCGTACTCTGGCACATTGATGAAATATCTTTTAATTTCACTGGGCAACTTCATTTTTATTAATCTGATTATGTCACGATCGGACATTGGCTCGTCCAAGTACCTGGTTTTGTTTATATACTTTTCGAAATATTTGCGTAACGTTCCCATCTTAGGATTGTACATTTCTGGACTGTACAACTCCTTTCGTAGTCTTTCTTGGACGCTATCGGACCAGAATTTTTGCTAGAAAGCACCTTCAAACTGTTGCATTGCTAGACATTTTTCGGACACGTCGGTGACCTACAGTGCCGCGTCACCTTGACTAAAGGAGACCACGAACTGTATTCTTTGTCTTTCCGTCCATGCCCTGAGAAACACATTCCTGAAGCTCTTAATAAATACAACAGGGTGGACATTTCGTTTTTCGCTATTGAAGGGTTGGAATGTCCTGTGTTTTATTACATTGTCCTCCTTTTTGCACATCTGATTGCTTCATTCTGTGATCTTCATTACTTCGTGATGTGCGCTGCACGGTATCGCATGTTGTTCGTGCTCATAATTCGCATTAGGTTGCGGTTGCGCACTCGCACCCTGCCTACCGTCAGCGTTATTACAGTAATCAGTACGCGGAGGCGGATTCATTATCTGTCCGCCACTGTTTACATTGCTTTCCAACGCAGACAGTCTCCGCGCGACCTCCTGTTGCCAATTTGGCAACTCCGCTGTCACACGGGATTTGATCTGTGTTAATTCGGCACGTAGTGCGGCAGCGCTAGCGTTAATATTTACACTTGCAGCCGCAGTCGCTTGTTCTACAGCTGTTTTTAAGTCTCTTTCAATCTTTGCAGATATCTCGACTTTTTGAGCTTGCACTTCCAAATGTGCGTCAATACTTTTCCGTGCATCTATCTCCACATTATCCACGCGGGTGGTTATAGTTTGGACATTGTCTTCAAGCCTAGCCTGCGATATAATTTTTGCATCTCGCCGGCTAAGCTTTGCGCAAGATCGGGTATTTCTTTGCAAGCGTCCCGCATCTCGGCGAGTTCACTTTGGATACTATCTACCTTCGCTTCACTGCGCTGCTCTTGCTCAATGAGCTTTTGCGTTAATTTTTTCTCCTGCTCATGTAGCATCTGAGCCAGTTTTTCGTCTCTTTGTTTTTCCCTCTGTTCTGACATTCTTTCTTTTTCCCTATCTCTTTCTTCTAACCTGCGCAGAAATTCTGCAAATGGGTCTGCAATCGGTGAGCATACTGGAGCCCCGCTTAATCTAGCACTGGATTGGCCCCCCTGCCCAGGCAGTGGAGTTGTTATTCTATTCCCATTCTGCTGTGGAGCGTCATTCACCGACCACAGATCCTCGCCCCCCGCTCCGGAAATTATGTTATCCGAGGCGGTGGCCTGGGATTCGTTTGCGTATTGCAAATGACCCTCACTTTCCATATAAACAAAATTTTGTTCGTCTGGTACGGATGCTTTAGCTTGTCCTATCTTACCCATAGTAAATTCACTTTAAGCCACTGACGAATCTTTAACACTAATACACACGAATAATTGTCCCCGCCAAAAATAAACATATAAATACACAAAACGAATACTTATCCCCTCCAAAAATAAACACATAAATACACAAAACACCGAAGGTATCTCATGTGCACATGGGTTCGATATTCCGCACAGAGCTACACAGGATGCTTGCACAATAGGCCTTACCTTCATTTTTCTTTCTCGTAATCCCTTTTCTTTTCTACACTTTTTCTTCTCCAGCTCTCCTCAGGGTGTGCTTTTGTTGTTGTACATGTAAAGGAATTCATATAGGCATTAATATTTTACAACAATTAGACACATACATAATTACATTCATTAATATTCATACATAATTACATTCATTAATATTCATACATAATTACATTCATTAATATTTTACAACAATTAGACACATACATAATTACATTCATTACAATAGAGTCAGATTTAGTAAATTTCGTATTTTCTTTGATCGGGCCCCAAAGTTGGGCGCCAATCTTGCGTCCGTCGGCCGTCGTAATTTAATATATTATTATTGTTATTTTGATTATTTGATTGTTGCCGACTTACGTGGTGGGCCTTAATTAAAAATGATATTTCATTTAATTTTGATTTTACGATTAGATGCTTTTGTGAAGTTCTCCTTTTTAACAATATTAATCTTAAATTATTTGTTACGTTAATGAATGTTAGACTCGCTGAATCTTAAAACATGAGCATATAAGCTGAACAATGTAATAAACTTTTCATATTAATTTCCTCGGCTAGTCAGCTCACTTTAAAGCAAAAGATCTTTAGTTATTAGTTACAATTGCGGCCCACAAACGCGCGAGAGTATTTTTCTTACCTCCGTTAATCATTGCCACGTAGTCGGAGTCCTGGCTCTGGCTGTCGGCTATGGTACTGAAAATAAGAATCTTAAAGCTTCGTATTTTCTGCAACGTCGGGCGGCTGTGGAGAAAAATTAATATTATGTTAATAGCGGGCGAGTTTTCCGCTTCCGCTAATTTTTCATAAGTTAATATCGCCACGTAATGGCGTCGTTGGCTGCATGGGCCGCTGCGATTGTTGAACTGTAAATTACTTGAATGCAGGTTAATTCAAGGAAGGCGGGCATGAAATCGGGATCACCTCTTACAAATTAAAAGTGCACAATAATATTAGATGAATATATTATATGCTTAACTCACGCAAATATGCTTACATTTGCCAGCACTCGCAAGATGTCCGTCTACACACAATCAAGACCAGAGAGGAAGTGAAGACGACTAAAAAATTAACAAAAGAGCGTATCTTGTCACCTCTTTAGATAATTTTGTCATAAATTATTTTTTTGCAATCGAAACTTACATAGAGAAACTATTATTTTAGGGCTACATGATAAAAATATATTATTCAATTTTTAAATGTCTCTTCTTTATAAATACTGTTTTTTAAGTCTTTTCGTAGTATAGCACTGGGGACGCTATACTAACCATCTGGAAACGTGATTGAGGACACATGTTAAAAATATGCAGGAAAATGACTTGATCAGATATAATTACCGAGAAATCGTGACACCCCATACGGTCATAAGAGTCCAATTTAGTAGTATGAAAAACAGACTTTTAAAACTTTAAGCTAGTGTGGGTCCCCGTTGAGAGATATCGCCTCATTTCATGCAAGCCCACATAACGTAACCGTCATGCGTTTCCCTCTTCATAACAATTCTGGGCCGCACTTTGCAGGGAAAATGAAGACGCCCCCGCAGCGTTTTCTATGGGAAGTGTTTAGTCACCCACCACACAGCATGGACGTGCCTCCCTCTGTTTCATCTCTGATCACATACACCGCTGGCTACGAAAACAACGTTTTGGCACAGAGAACGAGCTGAAGACCAATGTAGACAAATAGCTAGAAGCACAAGTGGCTGCCTTCTATGAGCAGGGTATTGGGAAGTTGCTACAATATTACAACAAATGTCTAGACGGAACAGCAGTTATGTAGAGGAGTAACTGGAAAGTGTAGCTAACTGCTGTGAATAAAATATATATTTTTTTAATTTTTACTGTGGTTTCCATTCCGTGACTGATCGGACCGCAATAAACGAATAGCCCTCGTATATCCCCTGCGCCTCAATGCAAGCAATAGGTCACTCCACGCAGCTGTACAGTGTTGCATGCTACAAGGCGCTACACTGATTGTGAGGTTCGGTCAGGTCGCTTTCAGAAAACAGTTTTCTCTACATGTACGTTGCAGTGTTATCAGAAGAGTCGTAATACACTAAGGTTAGGTTACAAATGAGGGTGAGGGAGAAAGGCTATTCTGACATGTGATGCACCGTTCTCGAATTTCCCATGGAAGGCCTTGAGGAATGAGAGGGTTAATGCAACATTGAACTTGGGTTCGGCATTACGTTCAAAATGAAAGAGCTGCATCAGAGAAAGTGGTCACCACCTTAATAAAAATCTACCAAGCATTACGAAACAAATTGACTTCTCGTAAAGGTAAACACTGTCCGTTGTAGACTGTAACTGAGCCATGCTCACTTACGATATCTAATCCGAAGCAAAATGTAACATCTCTGGCGGACGCCAAGCAACATTCTGCTCAGCATCCAACCACAGGACACACTCGCGGCCTTAAGGGGACCACACCGTGGTTCAGGTCGATAAAAATCGATTTTCGATTTTCATCATATTTCGATAGATTAAGGTTTTATTTAAGTACTCGGAAGAGGATTTTGCTGAAAAACATTTTTTCGAACATTTAAAGAGCATTTTCCTACCACGTGTGTTTATGTGCCACGCCCACTTTTCTGTCACCCACTTTTCTGCATATATTTTAGATCTTTATATCCCCTACATTGCACGTTAGGGATTTTTTGTTTTACTCCCGAGTGTGTTGGCTACCCTTGGAATGCAACGGTCTGTATTCTTTTGTTTCTGCTGTTTGTAAACAACACGCTTTCAAACACGCGGTTAGTTTTGTTCAAGTGTGATTGCGAGTAGTTGTTATAGAAAACTTGCAGGTATACTATAGGGAGACAATTTGGAGAAATAAAGAAAATCTGGAGGGAATGAAGAGAGATGTTTGGGCCATATTCTTCCATAAGCCCTCTACTGATGATAAGCCATGTCATGGATTGTGTCTATCAGGAGAAAATTCGTGTTGCAAATACAATAGAGCTCAGGCAACTGGAGAATCTTATTCTCACCAGCATTCTCTTCCTGCTGCTGTTATTACAGCAATAAACCTATTTTCAGAGACTTGGCTCCTCCTGAACTTCTATGGAAATGTCTGCATGGGCAGACACAGCATAATTTGGAACAGCATTCCTAAAACTGTATTTTTAGGCATGCATACAATGAAACTAGGAGTTCATGAGCTGTTATTACGTTCAATCGTGGTAATATTGGAAAGTGCTGGGCACTGAAAAAGCTGGGAATTAATCATGGTGAAAATATGGTCACTGAGCTGCTACATTGTGATAAAATGAGGATAGCCGATGCAGACAGGTCTGCATCTAATATGGCCAAGAAAGCAAGACAAACATCAGGGACGTGAAAAAGAGGCTGGAAGACCTGCTAGAGGCCAAAGAACGGTCATCATATGCAGCGGGACAGTTTTAAGTAACAAATTTCAAAAGTTTTTTCTTTGAAGTCAATTTCCCGCAAACTAAAATTTACAGTACATATGCCCCAATATATCAGGAACTATCATAGATAAATGAATGAAATTTTCGGAGACCCTGCATAACATAAAAATCTACCTCTGGTACTACCCCATTAGGAAGATCACAAGAAAATATTTTCTGTAGAAAAAACTTAATATTTTTTGTTAATAAATTTAAAAAAGTATTTCTAAAAACTGTAAAATGGATAAAGTAGATTTCAGTACAGTTTTGACTATTAGCATCATGTAACACACAGTAAAAATATCAAGGTCCTGCATCAAATGGATTTTTTCAGAAATGGGTCAAATACTTGCCTATAACATGGGTTAGATAGGCAGGATGTGGTCCCCTTAACACGTTAGCTTAACGCCTCTCCGAATCGGCTCGATCTAGATCGTTGCTTACCTCTAGCAGGAGGAACGCCATCGCGCGTCTCCAATCTGCCGTTTTGTGGGACCTGATGATTGGAAGCACCTGACGGTATCGGGACATAAGTTTATTGTGCTCGGAAGTAGGGATTTCTTAATTCACTTGACTGAGAAACTCGGTGCTCGAATTGCAAGGCGGCTTTGGTTTCACTGTACTGCAAATACACAGGTAGAGTGGTGCGGTGGAAGCAAATGCTTCAGTTTGTTGAGCATCCTATTCTGTGCTGTAGAGCGTGAACGGTCCTTTCTTTCATCAATGAAATGTAACATGAAGATGTAAAACTTCCTTGATACAAAGTATTACATACAAAAAATTTCGGACAAATTAAATACAGCTCACGAATAATCAAGACTACCAGAGAAAGGAAGAAGTTCAAACTCGAAAGGCTACACTTTTAAATTCACAACATTTTATTACATTTTTCTTACATCAATAAATAGCTGTAACCAAAAAATCATTGTTCATCAGAAAAGCTGTTACAAACGGGCACAACACGCCACCAGCCCCCACACTACGGCAACAGCTGCCGTATCATTGACACCCTGGTTACAAGTTGGAACAGGAAACTTTGAAAACAAGAAGGGAGCATCCATGCGACAACAAACATAATGATATCACAAGCCCACAACCCGCCTCGAGCTTGAGATTGTACAAAACAACGGTAGCAACTATAATTAATAAAATATTTTCATAAGTAAGAAAACTTTAAAACCCAACCTTAAATAAAATATACTCAGTGAGAGATAATACCGCAGCAAAATTACTCAGCAGTTACTTTACATGGAAAGGCAGCTCACTCCAGCAATATCCATCCATCAGCAAAGAATTAGTGAACGGTTGCTGTGATAAGCTAAACTCGGCCCTCTTAGGATAATTCGATAAAATGGAACTCACACAAAAGATCTAAAGGAATTTTACACATGCATGAAAATAAACACGTTTTTGGAAAACATCTAGCACATTGACATATCAGGTTAACGTAAGATTAACAGACTTCAGTACTGTTAGGAGCAGAGAAAAGCACACTAAAAAAAAAAATTAAGGCATGGGCAACGAACAAAGTTTTACAGCCTTCCAAATGCTCGCCAATATCATGCCGTAGTAAAGTTGAATTCTGTTCAACCACACAGCATAGCTTCCATCAGCGCACAACACCTTCCCATTCTGACGGCAACTAAAGGCGCTTAGCATTGGTCGTTTTACATCTCTAGCGAGCCACAAAGTACCGTCTCCCAGTGTGGTTACAACGGCCAATTGGACCTGCTGCAAGGAGGAACTTCCTTCGCGCCGAGCGCCCTATCTCCATGTAAGCCCGTAGACGATGGCTTAATAACACGTCACCACATTGCTCGCCTTCCATTACTGTGTACTACAAGTTTTAAAGTATACTTCGGCACCACACCACATCGTGCCCGCCGTAAACTCAACTTCGACGAAGCACTGCAATATGCTCAGTGGTGAAGCACCGCATTCACGTGCCCATCCACAGCTGTCTCCAGCGGTCCGCACTTCCCTCCTTTAAGCTTCGGCAGTTGTACACTTGCCGCTTCGTGGCGAACAATACGTCGGTGGACGATAGTATGACTCTCTGCAAAAGTCTACGGACCGTCTGAGCCGCTTGTACCCAGTGCTTGAGTTGAACCACTCTATGGCATTTTTTTACCATAATTTAGCCCACTGGGCGGTTCTGGTTCTAGTTGTGTTTACATATCTTTATTAAATTGCTAAGAGCGCATATGGTTACGCCTACCTAAGGGCTTTACCTCTTTATGTTAGAAATATTCCTTTAATGGAAACCGGCTGAGCGTTGCATTTATTTATTTATTTATTTATTTATTTTTATCGTTTCCTAAGCCGGCCGGGGTGGCCGAGCGGTTCTATGCGCTACAGTCGGGAACCGGGCGACCACTACGGTCGCAGGTTCGAATCCTGCCTCGGGCATGGATGTGTGTGGTGTCCTTAGGTTAGTTAGGTTTAAGTGGTTCTAAGTTCTAGGGGACTGATGACCTTAGAAGTTAAGTCCCATAGTGCTCAGAGCCATTTGAACCATTTCGTTGCCTAATTTACTTAATATTTATGTTTTTTTAATTAGAACTGTCTGTTTGGCTTCAAACTAATTTTGACTGCTTTCTACTTGCTGCTGATAGCAGTTGCGCGTTAGCGTGGGTGTTAATTAATTATTAGTGCCCACGACTTGTTATGGAAATCAGTTGGGCGTTGTGTCGAAAATTTTACTTGTACATTTTCTAATCATTGCCCACTGTTCTTATAGCGTACTGTAGTTGTGGCTCATTGTCTGGCCTGAGCAGATGACCAAACGTCCATTTTTTTATTTTTGCTAATGAAGATGTTTTTTCTTCGTTTTAGTTCACATGAACTAGCCCACTGTAGGTGGAAACAGAAACAATGGCGACACTTAATTGTGAAATTTCAAATTGAAAAAATTTATTACCTGTTTAATCCTATTTGTTAGAGCTCTCGTACTTGCTAAAGAGGTGTAACAGAGTAAAATACATACATGGTGGTTCAGCTGTCCCTGTCTATGGGTTTTATGCAACACGTAATCCCTTCTAAATCTTGGTACGAGGTTTTAATGTTCTCTCGTTCATTACATGCAAACTACTAGACTTACAGAAGAAATGAGCAGTACCTACTTGTGGGAAATTTAATGTAGTTAAATTTTATATTGTAATACACTCTCACTGGAGCACACAGTTTTCGATTTATCCAGGATAATCTATTTGAGGGTCACTTTTATAGGTTTTTCTTGAATACTGCGAAAGCTACAGCCTCCAGTGAAAACTTATCCCAGTATAGTATTTAACAACATTAAATTTCCTGTACATCTTTTCTGTAGTTGCACGTAGCGCGCGAGGTAATATGAAAATCATGAGTGTGGTATTTGAAGGTGTTGTAGGTTGCATAAGGCATTTACGTAGGGAGAGCTGAATCACCCTATATATGGCGAAATTTCCTAGCAGTTTAAGACTTTGTGCCAGACCGAGATTCGAACTGGGTACTGTTGCCTTTTCCAGGCAAATACCTCTATCAACTGAGCTACCCAAGCGTGACCCACAAACAGTTCTTAACATCTTTGGTTCTGCCAGTGCCGCGTCTCCTATCTTCCAAACTTCACACATGCCTTCATGCTAAACTCGCGGGCCTGACAATGCTGAAGAAAGAATATTGCAGATACAGATCTCTGTGTACAGGCCACGAGTAGTCCTTGAGTAGCTGAGTTGGTAGAACACTCGCCTGCTAAAGGTAAAGCTGCCGAGTTAAAGTTTCGGTATGGCAAAAAGTTCTGATCTGCCGTGAAGTTTTGTATCAGGGCACATTTGGCTGCAGAGCAAAAAGTCGTCCTGGATGCGTTCATGATATTTATGAATAAATGTCTTATCTGGTTATTTGAGTATTTATACAGCACCTTACCACTTCCAGCTCCTCGTTAGCTACAATATTTCACTGGCAGAAGAGTCTCATTCTAAGAAGGTTTCTGAGTTGTAAAGCCAGAAAAGAAGCAAAAAGTTTAAATTTATAGTTCAAACGCTACCTTTTGCACATGTTGGCTGCTGTATACTGTTAAAATGTTTTCTGTTCCACGTTGATTCCATCTTCAGTCATGGAGGCCAGGGACATGTTGGGGATAGGCGTCTTAAGAAGGAGCACCTAGTCCAAGAGTTAAAGATCCGCCGCCGACTGGCTGAAGACATCATTAAGGACATTTTGGAGTTGACACAGCGTCTACATGGCCCAGTGGACTGCCTGCTGCAGCTGAGTCTCGCTACCCTCAGCGAATTAAGTCAACCTATGCTTCTTTGTTGTGAGTCGTGTCGGTGTGCAGAACAACATCCATTTGCTTCAGGATAGTTGTCATTCACGATTGCAGTTATTTCGGGGGTGCAACCCCATTTTGATCACTTAGGCAATCGAGTACAGGATTTACATAAAGTTGATACAGATGTTAAGCAAGGAGGGGAAATAAAAGAGCTCCTAGGAAAGGTTAGGGAACTTCAATATCATGCTAATCTGTTGCAGTGAAAAGAAAATTCTCACTATCAGACGAGGGTTAGAGGGTAATCAGGTGGGTAAGCTTTTTTCTTTGCGAAATGTTGCTGGTGTGAAGTTATGGAGACATTTCAGTAGCTTTCCTAATCGCAGTGTGGCTGTTCTACAATTCGTCTATAGTGACCAGTGACCAAATTGTAGAATTTATTTGTCGGTTAAGTTACAACAGCAGGCTACTGCCCCTTCAGATTTATCCATTTTCCAGCGCAGGTTGGATATTATAATTGCTCAAGTTATTCGAGATGTGGTTATGTTGAGTGGCAAAATTGTTAACAACGGTTTTTTTGACTGAGAAATGAATTAATTAACAAACACTTTTCTGAGTAAAGGTCAACAAGAAACCTTCGTGAATTACATTGACAGTATTAGACGTACAAAATTAGCATTCTGTCAGACTCAGGTTGTTAGAAGTATAATTGAAGGAATGCGGGAAGAAGACCATACACAAGTGGTTTTTAGTAAAACACCTGGTAGTTTCATGGATCTTGATTAGTTGGTGCGAGAAATACAGAATGTCAGTTCTGCTGATCAGAAAAGGTGGTTTGGTTCCCAAGCAAGCAGCTTGCCCGGGACCTTTTCTTTTCATTTGCATATGGGTAGCCAATCTGTACGAGTCAGTGGAAGTTGATTCAGGTCTAATAAATCAGGACATTTTGGTCGGCAAATGTCCGGTAGTTTGCGGGAAAAATATGATAGATGAGGTTTTCTGAAACGTGGTTGATGAAGACAAGCAGGTTAGCCAGCTGCGGAAAACAACAAGTTAAGTGGAGTTATCTCTTCCAACCTTAGCCATGAACCAGTCTGTGGACTGCTGGATTCTGACGGTAAACTTTCTTTGTTTAAATAATATTCGTATATCAAGAACAAAAGTATTTGTAAATTGCCGATTTTAGAGCCACTGGAGAAACAGGTTCGACCATTAATGGCTAGTCGTTTCTCTTGCTAGGTGAGGTACGAGCTAGTTTGGGATTTCAGCAGTTCTCATGCCCTATTAAGATCCTCGTGGCTCAGTATCTGTCTGTCAATTCATTATTGAGTTGTGATTTCATAGATGAAACGGGGTGCGTTTTAGACTAACTTAATCTGAAAATGTTTCTTTAAGTACCATCCGCCAGAGTACTAGCCTTGGAACATAAAGCCCGGGAGCTATTAACTTATATAACAGATTTCAGAAAGAACAGTTGGATGTAACCAATAAAGCGTAAAGGCCCATCTGCACATTAATGATAAGGAACTCTTGTGCTATATTATCCGACACATGTCTCTAAAATGGTAATACAGGATATTCACCTTTTTGGTTTGGTTGATTCGTCGTTTGCTGTCAGATGTCAAGACTAAATTAAGAACGAAATAATTTAATATATTAAACACGTATCTTTCACTTGATGAGCTTGAGAGAAAAAATTTGTAAATGGATGGGGCCTGGTTAAACTACACTTATAGTGATTCCCATCTTACGCATCTGAAAAATATTCTTGTCCTATGACTCCATTCGGTGAATGAAGGCTGAATTTATCCACTAACGCTGTATTTACTGAGACCTCTTGTATTTTACACAACTAGAATTTGCCGCTTAACTGTTAACGCCACACCACGAAACATGAATAGAATGCCGGCCGGAGTGGCCGAGCGGTTCTAGCCGCTACAAGTTGGAACCGCGCGACCGCTACGGTCGCAGGTTCGAATCCTGCCTCCGGCATGAATGTGTGTGATGTCCTTAGGTTAGTTATGTTTAAGTAGTTCTAAGTTCTAGGGGACTGATGAGCTCAGAAGTTAAGTCCCATAGTGCTCAGAGCCATTTGAACCATGAATACAATATTGTGAACGTAGCTTGAGGGAAAGATGACTACCCCGAACAACGTGCTACACGCATGAATGTGACAACACATTACAGGATACACTACCGTTCGTGTTAGTTTACAAATTTTACGGTTCTTGCTGCTTTGAGATATATTATATGCTCTGAATGTCGGAAAAAATATGGAGAGAGATAAAACTGACCAAGAGTAGAGACGACGAGGGTCTAAAAATAACAATATTAAAAATAAATGAAGACACAGGGTTGTTTATTCTCCTATATGTTGAAGGAATATTTTAAATTCCCAGTATTATTTTGGAACTCCATTCTTTAAATTTTTAATCTCGCCTCAGCTTCATTCTTTGGTCAACGTTGTATCTTCTCACATTTCTCCCGTCTTTTCTAAAACCATCACTAACCGTAAAAGTTAATGCAACAGGAACGGTAACGTATCATACAAGTATGAACACGCTGTCGCTTTCAAGCAGACGATGCCTTTGTTCGTCCAATCTACCTTTCCGTTAACTTATGTTGCCAGAACTGTGTTCCTCTTTCGCGGTGGTAATGTGGTGTACTTTTAACATAGCTAAAACCTCAACAATGTTTTAAAAAGCCAAAACACTTCGGGCAATGAATAACGGATCTAA
Source organism: Schistocerca nitens (assembly GCF_023898315.1). Taxonomy (NCBI): domain Eukaryota; kingdom Metazoa; phylum Arthropoda; class Insecta; order Orthoptera; family Acrididae; genus Schistocerca; species Schistocerca nitens. The sequence continues at coordinate 275,337,294 of NC_064618.1, read as the reverse complement.
ATTAATACTGACCAAGTATAAATACGCCGTATTCATTTAACTAATTTGTGATTATTGAACCGACTGTGGAAGAGAATTCATTAAACTGATTTGAGTAAGAAATATTTGTCGCCGAGGAGAAATAATGCATTCAGCAACAGAAATTCTGTCAATTCGTCGTTTGTCAAGCATTACATGCATAGATCAACACAGTGGCTTTTCTGCGTTTTACATTAAGTGCTATTTTTGATTTTATAAAATGTTCTGTGTACTTCACAGGGAATGGTAATCAGCACTGTAAAACAACGAGACACTGATATGATGTTTCTCAATTCTATATTTTTTTGCATATGCGATGTCCCACAGATTAATGTAACTTTACATGTACAGTGCTACGCAAGCACAAGCTCGAAATGCTAATATATTTCTATCTAGAGGGAAATAATTGCATTCATTACAAATTAACGTTAAATTCTATGGGTTATGTTTTATTAATTGCTTCTTTTCTTTCTGTATGGATTTAATTTAATGGAAAACCGCACACAAACGCAAATAATAATTTGTTAATTTAATAACAAGCTTGTCATGCAAAAGCTGGTTTTGGATTAATTTTCGATATTTCAGTATTTCACGGAACTCATCCGTCTTTAAAAATGGTTGCTCTTAATTTGGATTTAATAGCCGCTTCTCGCCTTCTAGCGAAACCATATTTACTAATGATTATGTAGTGAAGTCAGTGATGCTACATGACTATACCGTCACTTGCGCTGACAAACACTAAGACTGAGCTCGTAGTCGGGCTGTCAGTCACAAACAGTCAACAGTAAAGGCAACGTCTGAAGCAATTATCTTCCGGTTATGACTTACAAGACGGAAGTGGCCTGCGTTGAAGCAAAAAGGCTGACGGCAAATACATTATGCGCACCACTGCTAGTAAGATTTCTTCAAGCGTTTTTCAGCAGACGACAAAGTAGGTGAATGAATATTCTATACGATTACTGCAAAGTATGTGACATTAAAAGAGAGTGGAAGACAATTCTGACTATTCTCATTTTTAAAACTGCAGAGGTACAATTTTGAAAAAAGCGAATTTTAAGCTTAATTGTCAATTGATGCCAGAGTGAGAAACATATACTTTCTGTACGCGCAGAGGAGAAATGGAGCGACTGTACGGGTGATACCTGTAGTGTTGAACAGTAAGTAAAATACTTACTCAACATGAAGTCTGTATGTGAAAGGAAAGTACTGGATGGCGCTTTCAGATGAAAACCACGATGAGGATGAAAGTGAAGGATATCCTCGACCTGGATTTTCCGTGCCTAGAGATACTCACGATTGAGCCAACGAATCGGTGATTTTAATTCTCTCTTTACCCAAATTTACAGAAAAAATCAAATTGTTGAATTGCATCTAACGACTGAGCTTCCATAATATTCAGTGTACAAAATAATTTGGCACCAAATGCAGCTGTTAAATAGACGCTTTCTAAAAGAAAACAAATCAGGTTTTAGCTTAGAAAACGAAGAGAGACGTTGAGGCTCATGAAATGGGTGTTGTAAACGGGCGATGTTGAAAGGAGTAGCATAGGTGGTGTTGGTGCTGGTGGTGGTTGTGCTACATGTAAGGCGCTCAACAGCAAGGTTATCAGCACCCGTATTGTGTTGGTGGGAACCTAAAGTGGTTTCGTAGTGTGAAAAGTATGTAACAGATGGTGAAATACATAAAATGTAATCCTCGCCCATCCTGGGACCATCTACCAGTCATACTCTCACTTGCACAAAGAGCACCAAAGAATAGTGTAGCAAGGAATTGTACCTGGTTGAGTAATTGAAAGATAAAAGATGAAACAACCATCCTGGAACACATTAAAATCTCCTAAGTGAGATAGGAGATTTTAATGCGTTTCCAGAATAACGTAAAATAAAAAATACTGAGCCGGCCGCGGTGGTCTCGCGGTTCTAGGCGAGCAGTCCGGAACCGTGCGACTGCTACGGTCGCAGGTTCGAATCCTGCCTCGGGCATGGATGTGTGTGATGTCCTTAGGTTAGTTAGTTTTAAGTAGTTCTAAGTTCTAGGGGACTGATAACCACAGCAGTTGAGTCCCATAGTGCTCAGAGCCATTTGAACCATTTTTTTAAGAAATACTGAGAACTTCATTCTAATGTGAACATCAGTTTGTTTATTTTATTACTTTCTGCAGTGGTAATTGAAAATAATTAATAGCAGATACGAAAATATAAGGTGCTCCAAAACTATTAGTTCAAATTAATACTGTACAAAGAGAACATCTAAACAAATATATTTAGTTATGCTACATGTGGGCCCTGACGGCAAATTCTGATGTCAGGGACGACTCGCACAGAACGTAGTTTAGTATGCAAACTACAGCAATGGCATTCATAGGAACTGCTCGAATGCGTGGCCAGTGGCGTGTATTCAAGCGTTAATGGAAATGAGCGTTTGGCGTCATTGGCCGGGATGCCCCCTACGGGGCAGGTCCGGCCGCCTTGGTGCAGATCTTACTACTCGTACATTCGACGTCACATTGGGCGACCTGCGCGCCGGGTGGGGATGAAATGATGATGAAGACAACACGACACCCTGTCCCTGAGCGGAGAAAATCCCCGACCCAGCCGGGACCCACTGGACTGCAGTTATTTTATTTTTTCATTTTGTTCGTTATGGTTCGTTGTATTTCTTTTTTTTTAATTTTATTTTATTGCAGAGGGCAGCCAGCTCTCTGACCGAACACGCTGAGCTACCGTGCCGGCATAAATTCAGCTATCGGGGCGGACTATTCAAGCGGTGCATCGTCAGACCATTGAATGTCGCGTTCGAAGATTCCTAGCATGTCCGCAGTGGTACAAGCCGCAACGGCAATTCTACCGACGAGTTCTTCTTCTGTTTCCACAACGACTTCAAACGCCAGCTGCCCCAGAGGAAGAAGTCCTGATACGTGAAGTCAGGTTACCTGGCAGGCCATGAAACCGGGCCACCTCGGCTGATCCATTTATTCACTAAGGTGGCTCTCACAGCAATGCTGAAGTAGCCAGGTGCCCCAGCGTGCTAGAAGTACGTCCTTTTTCTAACATCCAGATGTACATCTTCCATCAATACTGGCAACACATGTCCACGAACATGCTATACTTCCTCCCGTTGAGACGGAATCGAAGAATGTACGGTCCAATCAACCCGTCACTGAGAATGCCAGCCCACACGTTAACACCGAACCACTGTCGATGAAAGCAATCTCGAGTACCTCGTGAATCCAAAACATGCACAAACTTACAAATCGTTTATATTTGAATGTCAGTACACACTTCCAGTCACTAACACTGACACAATAAAATGTTCCCTAAAATTACACGTTGACTTCAGAGACAGTAAGTTCCGTATCGAAATATATTTGTTTTGATCTTCTCTACCTCCTTTAGTAATATGAACGATTATTTTCGGAACACCTTGTAGAGCACATGTGGAATAAAAAAATGGTTCCAATGGATCTGAGAACTACGGGACTTAACAGCTGAGGTCATCAGTCCCCTAGAACTTAGAACTAGTTAAACCTTAATAACCTAAGGACATCACACACACCCATGCCCGAGGCAGGATTCGAACCTGCGACCGTATCGGTCGCGCGGTTCCAGACTGAAGCGCCTAGAACCGCTCGGCCACCCCGGCCGGCCATGTGGAATATTTTATCTTTTTTGTCCAAGGATGCACTTAGCTATAATACTCAAGTTATACTGAGCATCTATTTCTATATCAGTACTCCGCAAGCCCGCCTCATGGCGTTTGGCGAAGGAGACCCTGTACTACTGTCACCTTCTTCCTTTCCGGCGCCAGTCGCAATTAGTGAGCAGTAAGATCGATTGGCTAAGCCACTACGAGAGCTCGAACCTCAAACCTTTTCTCGAGGTGTACATTGGAGGCAGAAATATGGTTCAAATGGCTCTGAGCACTATGGGACTCAACTGCTGTGGACATCAGTCCCCTAGAACTAAGAACTACTTAAACCTAACTAACCTAAGGACATCACACACATCCATGCCCGAGGCAGGATTCGAACCTGCGACCGTAGCAGTCGCACGGTTCCTGACTGCGCGCCTAGAACCGCGAGACCACCGCGGCCGGCGAGGCAGAAATATCTTGACTCTTCTAAGAGCGTACGTTCTCGGAATGTTTGCAGTAAGCTACCACGTTACGCACATAGCCTCATCTGTTGCGCTTGCCGCTGGAGTTAGAGAAAGAGGAATGCATTTTTTCACACTGCAGTGGAGTTTACTATATCTGAAACACACCAGCAATTTTTAACTGTGTACGTGGAAGTTCGCAAAATTTGGCATTTGCAGTTTTTATGCAATTGATTCTGTGAGTACGAAAACGTGCCGTGCTCAGGAACTAATTTAATAGTAATTACTCAAAATTTATTGTACCTCCAACGATTGATAGTCATGCAGTTAGTATTTTAGAGATACATTACTTTAATTTTTAAATGGTACGCACATTCGATTATATACGAAGATTTCATATTTTCATCGTCATTTAGGGCCTTAGCAGAAGGCAAAAATATACGAATACATAAACATAAAGCATAAGGAAATGGTCTACTCATCCAGTCCACGAATCATGATAGAACAGTAACGTCACAGAAATTGATTACATACGTTTGGCAATTTACTTCGGTCTCGGACATCCTGAGCACTAGCTATTAGATCGGCTTCTTGGAGGGTCACTAAAGTTCCGTCCCTCTGCCTCGTTCGTGGACGACCTCTTCGACGTCAACCAGTTGGTTAATGTGCTGAAGTTTTGTTAGGCATCGTACCCTCTGCTCCAATAACATATTTTATGTTATTAATATAAACGTAAGTGCCACTTTTTTGATTCAACGATCTAAACTTTCATCTTCTTATGAATAAGTCCAACGAGTTACGAAACAAATCAAGAAAATATTTACAAGAAAAGCATATATAGCTCCATAGTGCGACATGAAACAAAAATTAAAAATATGAATCAGAAAAATGCGAGAACGATTGGGAAAATACTGTTAAATATCAACAAAAGTAGCCGACATTAATGTTCCTAGAAGTGGATTAACAGCCTGTAAACTTTGAAAAATACCTTATTAGATTTGATAACACACCAGGTCACGTTAATGGACGTATTTCATCTCTTTCATGCTTTCCCTCTTTTTTTTATTAATTCTGATTACTAAAACTGAAGAATATGTATTTGGAAAACTTCTCTTTTTGGTTTGTTGACGTAAAGTGTAGCATCTATAACTGACTAGATGAACATGAGAAATCTTCCAAAACTCATTCAGATTCGCCAGTAGATCACTGACTGTCCAGGTTTTCACTCGACTGAGCAGTCATTTCAACTGGACAGCACAATTCGTAGGTCTGTGACACCAGGTTGGTACTCTTACACCCTGCAGAACTGAGGAAGTTCCAATTTCAGAAGAGGACATCTTTTTGACCTTGAAGTGTTATATAAGTTTCCTCTTTTCCAGCTCATAAGACGGGATTTTCTGTTTCGACTGAAGCATTGGGACTCACAAATTAAGTACAACTGTCAGTCTTTTCCAAAGTCTACTGAAATAGCACTGCGGAGTAAAACTGGACGTAGAATTTGCAAGCTGTCTCGGATCTTCTTTATCCACAGACAAACGATAAACTTCTATTGCGATCCCGCTACCCACCAAGGGGATGGTCGCTCTTGAACTACTTGAGGATGGAAGATGGGCATGTGTCTGCTAATGACATGTTTATCTTGTGCTAGGAATCCGCACATTAGGATGCTGGACTATTCCCTTCCTGCTTCTCGGTGAGAGCCGTGTGAGGATTCAAATGGTTCAAATGGCTCTGAGCGCTATGGGACTTAACTTCTGCGGTCATCAGTCCCCTAGAACTCAGAGCTACTTAAACCTAACCAACCTAACGACATCACACACATCCATGCCTGAGGCAGGATTCGAACCTGCGACCGTAGCGGTCACGCGGTTCCAGACTGTAGCGCCTAGAACCGCTCGGCCACCCCGCCCGGCGCCGTGCGAGGAAGAGGAAAGACTGAGGACCTTATTTCAGCACTGTTCTGTGGAAGTTCGTATCTATCTTGGCTACAAAACAGCGTCCATACAGGCATCGCAACAAGGAATCACCATAATTTATCGCGAACGGCGTGAAAACCGAAAGTATCGCAAGACAGGTGATGACTGCTAAAGTCACACCAGGCAATGTTAATCTGCAGTTTAGTAACATAATCATTGGAAGGAGTTAGAATTCTACCATGAAATGCAGTGACTAAAACTGCAGGACGGAGCAAGTGCATCCACTACCCCCCCCCCCCCCTTCCGCCACGGTTCTGTTGTTCATGCAGGGTCCATAGGCAACGTGTTTCCACTCACCAACAGCCCAATGTCAGTGTTGACGGGCCCAGGTGAGGCGTAAAGCTTTGTGTCGTGCAGTCATCAAGGGTATACGAGTGGGTGTTCGGCTCCGAAAGTCCGTAGCGATAATGGTTCGTTGAATGGTTTGCATACTGACACTAGTTGATGGCCCAGCATTGAAATCTGCAGCAATTTGCCGAAGGGTTCCACTTCTGTCACGTTGAACAGTTCTGTTCAGTCATCGTTGGTCCCATTCTTGCAGGATCTTTTTCCAGTCGCTGGACTGTCGGAGATTTGATGTGTTACCGGATTCCTGATATTCACGGCATAGTCGTGAAATAGTCGTACGGAAAATCCCCACGTCATCGTTACCTCGGGGATGATGTGTTCCATCGCTCGTACTCCGACTGTAACACCACGTTCAAACTTACTTAAATCTTGATAAACTGTCATTGTAAGAGCAGTAACCGATCTATCAACTGCGTTAGACACTTATTGTCTTATATAAGCGTTACCGACCGCAGCGCCATATTCTGGCTGTTTACATATCTCTCTATTTGAATACGCACGCCTGTACTACTTTTTTTGGCACTTCAGTGTGTTATTTCCATCAATACTTTTCTCCTACTTGCTGAACTTCACGTAAGTTTTCCTGCATACTACGTGTGGTAACACTCCAGGCAGAGACAACATTGCGAGAATTACCTTGGCCAAAACCTAGGGCATTATTTCCACAACGAATTGTCACTCTGCATCGTAGTGAGTACTGATCTGAAACTTACCTGCAGAGTAATTCTTGTGCATTTTAAAACCCCTCGATACAGATCTGCTTTTTTTAACCAAAATTTATTCAGTGGCCGTGAAACAATTCCCATATTTCATATAAAATCACGAATTCCCATTTTAAAGCAGAAAAATTAAATAAAAGGATAATAATAACTAATGAAAGTGAACAGCATGGGGCTGTATTCAAAGAGTTTCTAATGAAAATCCCTTTTGTTTCATAACTATTATATAAACCCAACTCACGTATTGTTAACATCTTTCCCGTCTCTAGCGTCTTTGAGTCTTTAGCGTCTGGGAGTCTTTGTGTTCGAGATTTTTTTAGTGCTATAGTTCTGAATATTCGCGTCTCTTAAGTTCATGCGCCAGTGCGTGAAATAGTTAACCTCATTGACAACAGAGCTTATTAAGAGTAAATTTTTTTTCTTTCGGTTAAAAACCCTGTTGGACATTTATTACCAGGCCCAAGTCTGACTAGCCATCGTAGTGAATCTTATCAAATAAACTATGATAAATAAACCCTGTGACTTTTGAAGGAATTAATTCGGTGTACTTGTGCTACGCAAAACCAAAGATATCAATTCATTCTGAAGCACGAATCGGCCCCCTAATAACTATCAGCGAGCATCTTTGGCGTCAACCGCTAAAAAACGCAGCTAGCTAATGGTAATAATTTGAATTTTAAACTTATTGATCAACAAATATTGACTACAGTGACAGATAATGTTGTGTCGTCTCGCCTTCACGTATCTCGACGAGGTGAGGAATACTGGCTGGGTGTTGGAAAAGGACATCACGCCTTCGGTGATCGTGTAAGTGCCAGTAGACAGCAATAAGAGGCATCAGTATTTGCCCGTGAAAGGCCAATATCCCGGGTTAGAGTCCTGCCCTAACATCTAGTATTAATCTGTTTCAAATTAGCTCGCACTTCAGTGCTCTGTGTCTGGAATCAGTTCCATAGGGTGTGGCTAAGCCATTTCTCCACAGTACCCTCTCTTCCATGATTCCGTGGAAATGCTGCAAATCATGCACTGTGAGATATTTTTGAATAGCTCTTTGGGAGAGGAAATAAATTACCGAATAAGAAATACAGAGTGCCATTTGAAAAGGTCAAGCCGCTGTTAATATCTTCGTAAAAAACCAAAATTACAACGAAGGAAAAGCCGGCCGCTGGTGGCCGAGCGGTTCTGGCGCTACAGTCTGGAACCGCGCGACCGCTACGGTCACAGGTTCGAATCCTGCCTCGGGCATGGATGTGTGTGTTGTCCTTAGGTTAGTTAGGTTTAAGTAGTTCTAAGTTCTAGGGGACTTATGACCTCGGCAGTTGAGTCCCATAGTGCTCAGAGCCACAACGAAGGAAATCATGCTGATTGATGTCCCCCTCCCGGCTAAAGAACATTTGCTTGAAACATTTTGTAATTTTCATGTGGACAAACAGTTATTTAGGGTGGTCAAGATAAATGGGACACCCTGTGTAGGGCAAACGATGCGCATTGTTCACGATCGCATCGTGGAACACCAGTGGCATACACGTCTTCCCCTATCCCCTATCCAGCAAGTTCACTATCATCGAATGTTTTACTTATGCTGGTTTTTCGATGAAATACAATGAAACAAAATATGTGGCCCCTACGTCAATCTTTCTGAACTCTCATCATCAATCAATCACTGGAAACAGGACTGAGTTCGTTATCGATCACGACAGCGGCTTCCAGTTCAAAATGGGTCAAATGGCTCTGAGCACTATGGGACCTAACATCTCAGGTCATCAGTCCCCTAGAACTTAGAACTACTTAAACCTAACTAACCTAAGGACATCACACTCATCCATGCCCGAGGCAGGATTCGAACCTGCGACCGTAGCGGTCGCGCGGTTCCAGACTGTAGCGCCTAGAACCGCTCGGCCACTCCGGCCGGCGCTTCCAGTTAGATACGGCATTAAAACTTGGCACAAAAGAATTTGGTGCCCTGCGCAGCCGACGTCATTCTACGATTTTACGGTGTGAAAACGATCTATCTGCCATCGAAGAGGCGAGCTTTCACTACGGAGGGCGCGCTGTGCAACGCAGTGACTTGTAGCGGAAGCGAGTGTACTCGTGCAGCACATTCACAGTGACAACTGCATACAACACGCATGAACTGACGGGGTCTTCGATAGAGAAGCTTAGTGTATTTCCGGTATTATTCACCTGAAGATTACCAGAAACATTGCGGCAAAAATTTACAGACACACGGCAGTTCACCCAAAATTTCATGGAACAATACGGTAGTATACGACCATTGTTAGTGGAATCCCTATTGATTCTTACAGAGAAGGTTTTTGGTTCCACCAAGGTCATAATACGAGAGTTTGAAACGTGTTCTAATATTCTGCAACTGACTGACTTATGTGAAAATTGCGGCATCAATAATAACAGACTGAAATGAAATTCATACCACCGATGAGATGTAATTGCTTACACTAACTATTTCTGCCTTTGAAAATTCACTGTGATTCAAGGCTCCCACGGGTTGCAATCAGAAACTCCAAATCATGCTTGGAATGAAAGACGTCGTGGGTATATTGTAGGGTAAAGTCGATGTATGCAGTTTGTATACAGTTCGCGAAGCTGCACCACCGCAAGGGGACTGTGGCCATCTACGTCAGTGACACGGTCGACAAGCGAGACGTCACGGAAACGTGCTGGTCCGAAAGCTCTGAAACTCTTGGTTTTCCGAAAAATATTTATACACATGAATCCAGACCTCGTCTTGATGACATATAGAATATGTAGTTGATTGACTGTAAACTCTTCCCGTATAGCTTTTCAAAATACCCTTTACCGGCAGCCTTCGAAATCAAATGATCCCTTCAGCGTTGTTCTTGAAATGAGCAGTTGGATCGAATGGACAGTGTCTTGAAAGGAGGATATAAGATGAGCATCAAAAAAAGAATAATCGAGTTAAATCAGGTGATGCTGAGGGAATTAGATTAGGAAATGGGATACTGATAGTAGTAGATGGTAATAGTAGATGAAGCTACGTTAACAACTGTTTGACCGAACAAGACGCGGCGTGAATCTTGGTCAACCAGGCAGGGAACATATTTCTTCGCGATTGGACCGATTACGCTCGAAGTTCCGAAGATACATTCGTTTGATTTTTCAAAGACAATAAGAATAGCTTCATAAATAATCAGAAAAACCTGTGGTTCAAAATTCTTAGTATAGCCAGAAAACTGAAATGGCATTTCACCTTTCCTTCGTCTACGCGTCATTCTAATAAATTAACTACTCCTCAATGAATGTCTTAATTACACATACCACAACAACTTCGATGAAATATTTGAATCTAGACATTATTTTCTTATTAGTAAAATTGGTCAGTTTCTATTAGGTCATTCACAAGCAAGCACTGCATAATGCGTTAATGTTTTGTGCAATGTTTCATTGATAATGAGTCTATGTTCTTTTTCTGAAAGGAAAAGCAATTGCGAGAAAGCTGAGTCATTTTCTGCAGTGGGCAATAGTACGCTTTCCGTGTTTGAAGCTTGTGATAGACATGACGGCTTCCGATTACCGGCTCCTCTACTGATTCCTGTAAGTAATAAGTGCAAACAAGAAAACAGGCACCATTTGAAATGTCGAATATGTGCGTGTTAGGAAAACATAACAGGCCAATTTATTGCTATTTCCAGCAGGCACAGAATGAGAAGGTAAGATTAAGGTTTTATGATATACGTTTGTGTGAATAAGTCATTAAAACTTGTTATTCACTGTCAAACTGCATCGATTAGCTTTTTAAATACGACATGTTAACTTACAAAATGTGATGGCACTCGTCTGTAATGGCACACGGGAGTAACAGGTGTGCTGAAAGAGAACAGGTGTGCCCTCCGCCCGGCGCAGCCCCCCCGCCCCCCTTGTAAAAATGAATCTGGATATGAATATTAATTGAAAAATGATGCAATGAATGAAAAAGAAACAACAGACTAGGCTGAAGAAGAATAATGCGAAATGTGTACGTGGTTGCTAAGCTGAGCAGCCTGGAAAGAAAGAAAACTACAGAAGTAAGGAGCAAATGCCAGAGTAATCAGACGTATCGAACGTTTCCAGCATTTGTGAAACTGTCGGAAGATTATTACGATCACCAGTTTGCAGGTAGTAAAGAATTTAGTGAGTTATCCTGCATTTGAGGAGGATTCGACAAAGACTAAAAATTGTAGTAGTGATGTGTTCGGTGCTCTGCTTGGAATTACGGTGCATGTACTGGAAAAGACATGCCAAGACAACGATTGTGTTAACTGCTTACTCCGCAACGAACATCATAAAAACTGTTAAATAATCAAAATGAAAATTATTACAGATTCCATTCCACTGTTTAAATAATTTCAGTGTTCTCATTTTCTAACCCAAATTGGCGGATGACATAAGCGGCAAGTACTTTAGCTCGTGTAAATTTAGTGTAAGTTTCCGTTCTCAAGCTCACAGTACCCTAAACTCTGCAGATGGTTACCGGATTGGATGGAGAACGTGTAAAAACGCATCTTTGTACCTCGAGAGAAACTTAATTGTACTGATTTTTACATTCAGATTGATTTATTGTGGTAAATGAAACCACAGCAATGTTACATACAATTGGTTTTAGGTGAGAACTTGTTTCTTTTATTATAGTCTAAGAACACAACAAAAAGTGCCCTCAGATTATCGATTTCGGTCACTGGTGATCTTCTCCAGAGCTCTTTGAAATATATCCTAATATAATAACACCAGCATAGCATCATCAAAAGGTATACAGGGTGTTACAAAAAGGTACGGCCAAACTTTCAGGAAACATTCCTCACACAGAAATAAAGAATAGATGTTATGTGGACATGTGTCCGGAAACGCTTAATTTCCATGTTAGAGCTCATTTTAGTTTCGTTAGTATGTACTGTACTTCCTCGATTCACCGCCAGTTGGCCCAATTGAAGGAAGTTAATGTTGACTTCGGTGCTTGTGTTGACATTGCTCTACAGTACTAGCATCAAGCACATAAGTACGTAGCATCAACAGGTTAGTGTTCATCACGAACGTGGTTTTGCAGTCAGTGCAATGTTTACAAATGCGGAGTTGGCAGATGCCCATTTGATGTATGGATTAGCACGGGGCAATAGCCGTGGCGCGGTACGTTTGTATCGAGACAGATTTCCAGAACGAAGGTGTCCCGACAGGAAGACGTTCGAAACAATTGATCGGCGTCTTAGGGAGCACGGAACATTCCAGCCTATGACTCGCGACTGGGGAAGACCTAGAACGACGAGGACACCTGCAATGGACGAGGCAATTCTTCGTGCAGTTGACGATAACCCTAATGTCAGCGTCAGAGAAGTTGCTCCTGTACAAGGTAACGTTGACCACGTCAGTGTATGGAGAGTGCTACGGGAGAACCAGTTGTTTCCGTACCATGTACAGCGTGTGCAGGCACTATCAGCAGCTGATTGGCCTCCACGAGTAAACTTCTGCGAATGGTTCATCCAACAATGTGTCAGTCCTCATTTCAGTGCAAATGTTCTCTTTACGGATGAGGCTTCATTCCAACGTGATCAAATTGTAAATTTTCACAATCAACATGTGTGGGCTGAGGAGATTACGCACGCAATTGTGCAATCACGTCATCAACACAAATTTTCTGTGAACGTTTGGGCAGGCATTGTTGGTGATGTCTTGATTGGGCCCCATGATCTTCCACCTACGCTCAGTGGAGCACGTTATCATTATTTCATACGGGATACTCTACCTGTGCTTCTAGAACATGTACCTTTACAAGTACGACACAACAAGTGGTTCATGCACAATGGAGCTCCTGCACATTTCAGTGGAAGTGTTCGTACGCTTCTCAACAACAAATTCGGTGACCGATGGATTGGTAGAGGCGGACCAATTCCATGGCCTCCACGCTCTCCTGACCTCAACCCTCTTGACTTTCATTTATGGGGGCATTTGAAAGCTCTTGTCTACGCAACCCCGGTACCAAATGTAGAGACTCTTTGTGCCCGTATTGTGGACGGCTGTGATACAATACGCCATTCTCCAGGGCTGCATCAGCGCATCAGGAATTCCATGCGACGGAGGGTGGATGCATGTATCCTCGCTAACGGAGGACATTTTGAACATTTCCTGTAACAAAGTGTTTGAAGTCAAGCTGGTACGTTCTGTTGCTGTGTGTTTCCATTCCATGATTAATGTGATTTGAAGAGAAGTAATAAAATGAGCTCTAACATGGAAAGTAAGCGTTTCCGGACACATGTCCACATAACAGATTTTCTTTCTTTGTGTGTGAGGAATGTTTCCTGAAAGTTTGGCCGTACCTTTTTGTAACACCCTGTATACAAATACAGTTGCGAAACGTCGAAGTAGAAATATGGTACGAACTAAGTCACCGTGGCACCATACTTTTAGTCATGTTCGACGATGTGTAGCTGATTTTGTTTGTATCTGTTGACGAGCCACCCTGGATTTATTCTGTTAGGATAAGTATTAAACAGATCTCAAGACTGTTGCCGCTGACGAAAATCGATAGTCTGAGAGAAATTTCTTTGTGATCGTAGAGTGGAACAAAAGAAACAAATTCATAACTTCCGGAACACTACTTTTATTCGCGACTTTGTCGCAGGTTGTGGTTTTACATTATTTGTTATTATTGTGTCAAAATAAAAACGTGTCCTTAATTGCGTACTATTTCTCCGCTTCCCCTTAGTGTAAACGGTACTTCTTGAAACGGTCCGAAGTCGATTCCAGAGAATGTTGCTATCCGCCGAAGTGTAAAGAGGCCAAATCAGATCGGCAGAGGGTCAGTTGTGGCACGGGCAAGTGAATGCGCTGTGCTTCCCTCAAATTTGAGATCACGCCACGCCACGCACTAAAAGGTGTGATCTCGAAGCGTACTTTAATGGTTGTAGTAGACAGCAGTGGAGATCGAGCAATGTCGTGAAGTGTTATTAACGCGACGCGCGCAGGATTGCACGGAGTTACGGCGCTTGGCATGGAGGAAGCTCTACGTTGCTATGGGTTGCTGTAGTATACAGAGAAGTTGCAGCATTAGAAAATAAAATTGCAGCGAAATGCAGGAAGATCTGCAGCGGATAGGCACTTGGTGCAGGGAGTGGCAACTGACCCTTAACATAGACAAATGTAATGTATTGCGAATACATAACATACAAAGAAGGATCGTTTATTGTATGATTATATGATAGCGAAACAAACACTGGTAGCAGTTACTTCTGTAAAATATCTGGGATTATGCGTACGGAACGATTTGAAGTGCAATGATAATATAAAATTAATTTTTGGTAAGCCGGATGCCAGGTTGAGATTCATTGGGAGAGTCCTTTGAAAATGTAGTCCATCAACAAAGGAGGTGGTTACAAAACACTCGTTCGACCTATACTTGAGTATTGCTCATCAGTGTGGGATCCGTACCAAGTCGGCTTGACAGAGGAGATAGAGAAGATCCAAAGAAGAGCTGCGCATTTCGTCACAGTGTTATTTGGTAAGCGTGATAGCGTTGCGGAGATGTTTAGCAAACTCAAGTGGCAGACTCTGCAAGAGAGGCGCTCTGCATCGCGGTGTAGCTTGCTGTCCAGGTTTCGAAAGGGTGCGTTTCTGGATGAGGTATCGAATATATTGCTTTCGCCTACTTATACCTCCCGAGGAGACCACGAATGTAAAATTAGAGAGATTCGAGCACGCACGGAGGCTTTCCGGCAGTCGTTCTTCCCGCGAACCATATGCGACTGGAACAGGAAAGGGAGGTAATGACAGTGGCACGTAAGGTGCCCTCCGCCACCCACCTTTGGGTGGATTGCGGAGTATAAACGTAGATGTAGATGTAGACCGTTGTAACCGCACTCGGCGGTGGCATTGTGCGCCTCGCAAAACTGGTATACGGTGGAAGGTAATCGCCTTTTGTTCGTGTTACACTGCAAGGCACTTTGGCTGGTGTAAAGATATTCTATGACACTGAATAAAGGTGAAATCCATTTCAGCATGATAAGGGTGAGCATCTGCGTTGCCCGTGCTTCAGTTGTTGTAGTGGGTTTCGTCCTGTATCCAAGAGTGGTAACTCGTATTAGCTTTTTGTGAATTATCAATGTTATGTTTATCAGCCGCTGTGCTGGCTGCACTTAAAAGACCGGCTTTTATTGCTATTTGTGCTTTTAAAGATTTCCTAAGGCTTTTTTTAGATTTTACTGGACTGTCTTAAGCTGCGCTGAGCTTATTGAAAGAGACTCTTACTTCATTACTCTGATTTTCTATTTTTAACCCATTAACTTACCGCAGAAGCCATTTGAAAACTGTTTTGCTACTGGACTGCTACTGCTAGAGTTTCATTTCTTACACGCAAATTAATTGATGAGTAATTTTTGCTGCTCCATTACCTGACGCTGTGTATCTTCTACTTAAACCTGTCTTCCGAAGGTTCTACTATTTTCTTTGGGTCATCAGTCTTCTGACTGGTTTCATGCGGCCCGCCACGAATTCCTTTCCTGTGCCAACCTCTTCATCTCAGAGTAGCACTTGCAACCTACATCCTCAATTGTATTCCAATCTCTGTCTTCCTGTACAGTTTTTGCCCTCTATAGTTCCTTCTGGTACCATGGATGTCTTAACAGATGTCCTCGCCTTCCTGTCCCTTCTTATTGTCAGTGTTTTACACGTATTCCTTTCCGATTCTGCGCAGAACCATCTCATTCCTTACATTACCAGACCATATAATTTAAACATTCGCCGGTAGCAGAACATCTCAAATGCTTCAGTTCCCTTCTGTTCCTGTTTTCCAGCAGTCAATATTTCACTGTCGTACAATGCTGTGCTCAAAACGTATATTCTCAGAAATTTCTTCTTCAATTTAAGGCCTATGTTTGGTACTAGTAGACTGGTCTTGGTCAGGAATGACCTTTTTGGCACTGCTAGTCTGTTCTTGATGCCTTCCCTGCTCCGTCCTTCATTGGTTATTTTGCTGCCTAAATAGCAGAATTCCTTAACGTCATCTGCCTCGTGGCCATCCGTCCTGGTGTCAAATTTCTCGCTGTACTCATTTCTGCTACTTCGCATTACTTTCGTCATCCTTCGATTTACTCTCAGTCCGTATTCTATACTCATTAGACTCTCCATTCCATTCAGCAGATAATATAATACTTCTTCAGTTTCTCTCAGAGTAGCAATGTCATCAGCGAATCATATAATGATATCCTTTAATCTTGAGTTTTAATTGCACCCCTAAACCATTCTTTTATTTCCATCATTGCTTGGTTCAAATGGCTCTGAGCACTATGGGACTTAACTTCTGAGGTCATCAGTCCCCTAGAACTTAGAACTACTTAAACCTAACTTACCTAACCTGCTACCGTTGCAGCATCGCGGTTCCGGACTGAAGTGCCTAGAACCACTCGGCCACAGCGGCCGGCTCCATCATTGCTTCCTCGATGTACAGATTGAACAGTAGGGGAGTAAAACTACAACCCTGCCTTATACCCTTTTTAATCCGAGCACTTCGTTCTTGGCCGTCGACTCTTATTATTCCCTCTTGGCTGTTGTACATATTGTATATGAATCGTCTCTCCCTATAGCTTACCCATATTTTTCTCAGAATTTCAGACATAATGCCCCATTTTACATTGTCGAACGCTTTTTCCGGATCGACAAATCCTTTGAACGTGCATTGATTTTTCTGTAGTCTTGCTTCAATTATCAACCGCAATGTCGTAATTGCCTCTATCGTGCCTTTACCTTTTCTAAAGCCAAACTGATCGTCCTCAATTTTCTTTTCCATTCTACTGTATATTATTCTAGGCAGAAACTTGGATG
Source organism: Schistocerca nitens (assembly GCF_023898315.1). Lineage (NCBI taxonomy): Eukaryota > Metazoa > Arthropoda > Insecta > Orthoptera > Acrididae > Schistocerca > Schistocerca nitens. The sequence continues at coordinate 275,320,317 of NC_064618.1, read as the reverse complement.
CGCGAGCTATTTAGCTGATTGTGCGATAATTCTCGCACTTGTCAGCCCTTACCGTCTTCGGAATTGTGTAGGTGATATTTTTCCGAAAGTCAGATGGTATGTCACCAGACTCATACATTCTACCCACCAACGTCAGCGGTCGTTTTGTTGCCACTTGCCCTAAGGATTTTAGAAATTTTCATGGAATGTTATCAATCCCTTCTGCTTTAATTGACCTTAAGTTCTCCAAAGCTCTTTTAAATTCTAATACTCGATCACCTATCTCTTCTAACTCGACTCCTGTTTCTTCTTCTATCACATCAGACAAATCTTCGCTCTCATAGAGGTTTTCAATGTATTCTTTCCATCTATCCGCTCTTTCCTCTGCATTTAACAGTGGAATTCCCGTTGCACTCTTACCCTTGCTTTTAGTGTCAACGAAGGTTGTTTAGACTTTTCTGTATGCTGAGTCTGTCCTTCCGACAATCAGTTCTTTTTCGATTTCCTCACATTTTTCATGCAGCCATTTCGTCTTAGCTTCCCCGGACTTCCTATTTATTTCATTCCTCGACGAGCTGAGTTTCCCGGATCATTTTTGTACTTTCTCCTTTAATCGATCAACTGAAGTATTTCTTCTGTTACCCATGGTCTTTTCGCAGTCACCTTCTATGTACCTATGTTTTTCTTTCCAACTTCTGTGATGACCCTTTTTAGAGATGTCGATTTCTCTTCAACTGTACTGCCTACTGAGCAATTCCTTATTGCTGTATCTATAGCCTTAGAGAATTTCAAGCGTATCTCGTCATTCCTTACTACTTCTGTATTCATCTTCTAGGCGTATTGATTCTTCCTGACCTATTTCCTGAACTTGAGCCAATCTTCATCACTACTACATTATGATCTGAGTCTATATCTGCTCCTGGGTACGCCTTTCAAAACAGAATCTGATTTTTTTGGAAATTTGTGGTAAGTTCCTGTGGGACCAAACTGCTGAGGTCATCGGCCCCTAGGCTTACTCACTACTTAATGTAACTTAAAAACTATCTTACGCTAAGGACAACACACACACCCATGCCCGAGGGAGGACTCGAACCTCCGACGGAGCAGCCGAGCGAACCGTACAAGGCGCCTAGACCGCGCGGCTGCCCCACGCGTCGGAATCTGTGTCTGACCATGATGTAATTTAACTGAAATCTTCCCGTATCACCGGGCCGTTTCCAAGTATACCTCCTCGTCTTGTGATGCTTGCACAGATATTCGCTATTACTACCTGGAATTTATTACAGAACTCAACTAGTCTTTATCCCTTCTCATCCCCTGCCACAAGCCCATATTGTCCTGTAACCTTTTCTTCTACTCCCTCCTCTGCACCTGCATTCCGGAACCCCATGACTATTACATTTTCATCTCCCTTTACGTACTTTGTTATCCTTTCAATATCATAATATACATTATCTCTTCAGCTTGCGACGTCAGTACGCATACCTTAACTATCATTGTCGGTGGTGGTTTGCTGTCGACTCCGATAAGGACAACCCTATCACTGGAGTGTTCACAGTAACACACCCTCTGGCCTATCTTCCTGTTCATAACGAATCCTGTCCCCGTTGTACCACTTTCTGCTGCTCTTGATATTACCGTATACTCATCTCACCAGAAATCCTTGTCTTATATCCATTTCACTTCTCCTACTACATCTAGATTGAGCCTTTGCATTTCCCTTTTCAGATTTTCTAGTTTCCGTACCACGTTCAAGCTTCTAACATTCTACGTCCCGACTCGTAGAACATTATCGTTTCGTTGATTATTCAGTGTTTTTCTGATGGTTACCTTCCCCTTGGCAGTTCCCTCCCAGAGATCCGAATGGGGACTATTCCGGAATCCTTTGCCAACGGAGAGATCATCATGACAGTTTTTCAATTACAGTTTATACTTATCCATGAAAATATTATTTAATAACATTGAAGTGACAAAAGTCATGGGATACCTCCAAATATTGTGTCGGATCTCCTTTTGCCCACCGTAGTGCAGCATCTCGAATTGTCGTGGACTCAGCAAGTCTTTGGAAATCCCCTGCAGAAATATTGAGCCATGATGCCTCTGTAGCCGTCTGTAATTGCCAAATTATTGCCTGTTCAGGATTTTGTCCTCGAACTGACATCTCGATTACGTCCAATAAATGTTCGATGGGATTCATGTCAGGTAACATGGGTGGTCAAATCATTCGCCCGCATTGTGCAGAATGTTCAAATGGTTCAAATGGCTCTGAGCACTATGGGACTTAACATCTGAGGTCATCAGTCCTCCAGAACTTAGAACTACTTAAACCTAACTAACCAAAGGACATCACATACATCAATGCCCGAGGCAGGATTCGAACCTGCGACCATAGCGGTCGCGCGGTTCCAGACTAGAGCGCCTAGAACCGCTCGGCCACACTGGCCGGCTGCAGAATGTTCTTCAAACAAGTTGGGAATGATGGTGGCCCGGTGACATGGCACATTGTCATGTATAAAAATTCAATCGTTGTTTGGGAACATGAGATCAATGAACGACTGCAAATGGTCTCCCAGTAGCCGAACATAATGATTTTCAGTAAATGATCGGTTCAGTTGGACCAGGGCACCAAGTCCATTCTGTGTAAACACAAACCACACCATTATGGAGACACCACCATCTTGCACAGTGCCTTCTTTGCAACTTGGGTCCATGGCTCCGTGGCGTCTCCGCCACGCTATAACCCGCCTGCCATCTCCTTCTAGCTGAAATGGGGAACTGTCTGACCAGGTCACAGTTTCACAGTCGTCCAGGGTCCAACCGATACGGTCACCAGGCAGTCGAGCAGCGGCGCTGCAGGCGATTTCGTGCTGTTAGCAAACGAACTCACATCGGTCGTCTACTGAAATAGCCCATTAACGTCAAATTTCACCGCACTGTCCTAACGGATACCTCGTAATATGTCCCACATTGATTTTTGCGCTTATTTCACACAATGTTGCTTGTCTGTTAGCACTAACAACTCTATGCAAGTGTCGCTGTATTTGGTCGTTAAGTGAAAACCGTTTGCAGCTGCGTTGTCCCTGGTGAGGTAATGCGTGAAATTTGGTATTCTCGACATACTCTTGTCACTATGGATCTCACAATCCTGAATTCCTTAACGATTTCCGAAATGGAATGTCTCATGCGTCTAGCTCCAAGCACCATTCCGCGCTCTAGGTCTGTTAATTCCCGAGCCAGCCGTTGTGGCCGAGTGGTTCTAGGCGCTTCAGTCCGGAGCCGCGCTGCTGCTGCGGTCGCAGGTTCGAATCCTGCCTCGGGCATGGGTGCGAGACGTGTCCTAAGGTCAGTAGTTCTAAGTCTAGGGGTCTGATGACCTCAGATATTAAGTCCCAAAGAGCTTAGAGCCATTTGAACCATTTTCTTTAATTCCCGTCGTGCGACCATAATCTCGTCGGAAAGCTTTTCATATGAATTAGCTGAATACAAAATAACAGCTCTCTCCATGCGCTTCCCTGTTATACCTTGTGTACGTGATTGTACCAGCATCTGTATACATGCATATCGCTGTCCCGTGACTTTTGTCACCTCAGTCTAATTTCTGTTGTTGTGTATTAAAATTCCGGACATCGTGCTCAGTTGCGGATTTTTAAAGCAATTGCGTTTGTTGTTACATGTATGTTCGTTTCTTGTTTTAGGAGCTACCTGTGCCAGCCTGTAACCAGACTGTTCATGATCCTGCAGCGGGTCACTGTCGGCGTGATATAGGACCTGTGGCGTGTTGTGGTCCTTTTCCAACGGTGTTTAATTAACTTGAAGTACTGTAATGAAGTGCTGTGAATTTAAAAGTTTGTTGCCTCTGAATTATGTTCCAAGTACTCCCGAGTTTGAACGGGATTCTGTCCTTTCCCTTGCGTTTACGATTCCTGTATTTTACTTGCTTTAAGGTCAATGCTAAATTAATAGATGTACACAGTTTAGTCTTAAGGAGGTCTTACATTTTCTTGTTTTTATTTTGTTGACGGAAAGAGGGAGATATCCCAGTTTCCAGCTTTGTGCGACAGTAACAGCGGAGGTATTACAACGGCCGTCGGTCTTGTTTCCTCGTGGAGGTGGGGAAGTTACGGACAAACGCCGGGGATGAAAGCCAGCCAGCTCGGCGGTGCTTCGGACAGTGCGTGCGCCGGCCGGCAGGGCGGCTGACCGACAGAGGGTGCGCTGCTTATCGACTGGAAGTTCGTGATTAGCTGGAAGCCGCGGAAGTAGCCACGCAAACTCGGCCGGGGTCGGTGGCAGATTGGGCCGGCGAGGCCCTCGCAGTCGCCAAGTTTCCGGCGGCAGATTGCGTGTGTAGGCTGCGAGCGGCGGCCGGCGCCAACTAATTGCTTATCGTTGCCGGGTGCGGGCAAACAGAGCCGCAGCTCCGCCGTGGCGGCGCGCGGCCACACTGACGCAGACGCCGACGCCGCGCGCCTCGGACGCGAGCGCCCGGCGCCGCCTAATTATTAATCACCGCCGCTATTGTCTGAGTCGGGCCGCGTGAGTCAGCACAATTTCCGCGGCATTCACGGCCGGCTCCAATCAGCGCCGGCGGTGCAGCCGTTTAGCCGCACGTCAGCAGGGCCGGTCGGCGCCGTCAATCGGCTGACTTGACACTCGTCCCATACAGTCGCCGGCGTACCAGGCCAGCTGCAGAAAGTGAACATTACGCGAGCTCACTTTCTGTCAGCGCTTTGTGAAGTACGTGAACGTGCCAAGCAGGAGCCTTCCCTGCCACCAGTCCTCCGGTCTCTCAGCGCTGCGCTCGTACAGCCAAAATGTTGAAGTAGAAAACCACATATTATTCAGAGCTCAACAAAATCTCGATTTCCTTGCCGTATAATTTAGAATAAAGTACTCTGAACCGTCATTTTAACTTTCAAAATCTTTTCTTAAAGAATTTACTTTATTTACTAGCGATTCATCAAGAACATTAACACATTTAATCACAATACTAATGAGGAGGTATTGAATAGGATTGGGGAGAAGAGAAGTTTGTGGCACAACTTGACTAGAAGAAGGGATCGGTTGGTAGGACATGTTCTGAGGCATCAAGGGATCACCAATTTAGTACTGGGGGGCAGCGTGGAAGGTAAAAATCGTAGAGGGAGACCAAGAGATGAATACAATAAACATATTCAGAAGGATGTAGGTTGCAGTAGGTACTGGGAGATGAAGAAGCTTGCACAGGATAGAGTAGCGTGGAGAGCTGCATCAAACCAGTCTCAGGACTAAAGACCACAACAACAACAACAGGTGAGCTTGGAAGTAGTTGCCAGGAAGTAACTGATGGAAAATGAAATTACTTTTAACAAATGTGAATTTTATTCCTAAAAGCTTTTACAAAACAGATTTAAAATGATAAGCAGATAAGCACCCTCGAAATATCAAGTTACAATTTTATTTAGAGGCAGGAAAAGAATATTAACAGTATGAGCCTTCGGGCTGAGAAGCTTGCCTGCTCCCTTTCAACACGGCCGTAGTCATGACCGCTTACAACAACCTCTGAAAGAGTACACTGGTGCAAATCTGCAACACACCAGATTACTTTAAACAAAAAAAAATTAATAACTCACACAAACACGTAAGAGGGATGGAAATGGTACAACACTCAAATTATTTGCCACCGAAAGTGCAATTTTTTTTAAGACTCTTACGGTGGAAGGGTGGCAACCTTATAACCTAAAATGACTATTTAAATAAAACCATAAAATGCAGACTTACATAAAATGTACAACATGCTCTACATTACACATATACCACCTCGCAAGATGATAGCCAATGTAAGGCGCTGCAGTCTGGAACCGCAAGACCGCTACGGTCGCAGGTTCCAATCCTGCCTCGGGCATGGATGTTTGTGATGTCCTTAGGTTAGTTAGGTTTAACTAGTTCTAAGTTCTAGGGGACTAATGACCTCAGCAGTTGAGTCCCATAGTGCTCAGAGCCATTTGAACCATAGCCAATGTAAAAACATATTTCAAGAATTCGGCCTTTAAGCAATAAATTCGTTAACACCGAATCCGACAAACATGACAGAGGCAGACATTAACGTATGGCAGATTGACAGGGCGGGGGGGGGGGGGGGTTTACTAAACAACCCGAACCGCAGATTGCTCTAAACCTCCCCAATTCCACAAGGGAAAAATGGACCACCCAATTCACTAATAACTACCTTCCCGCGGGTGGGCAAACGGAGCGGCTGGTGACCTCACCAAGAAAACAAGTAGAATTTAACAAGTAAATGAAACAACATATCTCCAATCACTTAACTTCTAATAAACTGCGATTTCTGGCGAAGACGTGGTGCAGCACCCCCAACGCTCTCCCGACCCGTCCGCTGCCAGCCGCTTCAACGGACGCAGGAAGGCGCGCCGATCTCCCGTCTCACGGCGTCGCAGCTCGCACCGGCCAGCCCGATGTCGTGGTGTCGCCCTGTTGCTCTGGTGTGAAACGCGATTTTTTTTTGTTATTGTTATTTTCAAACCCGGGTACAGGCAGGCCAGCAGCAGCATGCTACGCCGCTCTTTGGCCTCAGAGAAACACACAAGATATAAAGGAAGACATCGAGAGAAAAAAACATGGTGGACATAGAAACGGAGACAATCACTTTTTAAAATACAGGGTTATTACAAATGATTGAAGCGATTTCACAGCTCTACAATAACTTCATTATTTGAGATATTTTCACAATGCTTTGCACACACATACAAAAACTCAAAAAGTTTTTTTAGGCATTCACAAATGTTCGATATGTGCCCCTTTAGTGATTCGGCAGACATCAAGCCGATAATCAAGTTCCTCCCACACTCGGCACAGCATGTCCGCATCAATGAGTTCGAAAGCATCGTTGATGCGAGCTCGCAGTTCTGGCACGTTTCTTGGTAGAGGAGGTTTAAACACTGAATCTTTCACATAACCCCACAGAAAGAAATCGCATGGGGTTAAGTCGGGAGAGCGTGGAGGCCGTGACATGAATTGCTGATCATGATCTCCACCACGACCGATCCATCGGTTTTCCAATCTCCTGTTTAAGAAATGCCGAACATCAAGATGGAAGTGCGGTGGAGTACCATCCTGTTGAAAGATGAAGTCGGCGCTGTCGGTCTCCAGTTGTGGCATGAGCCAATTTTCCAGCATGTCCAGATACACGTGTCCTGTAACGTTTCTTTCGCAGAAGAAAAAGGGGGCCGTAAACTTTAAACCGTGATATTGCACTAAACACGTTAACTTTTGGTGAATTGCGAATTTTCTGCACGAATGCGTGAGGATTCTCTACCGCACAGATTCGCACATTGTGTCTGTTCACTTCACTATTAAGAAAAAAATGTTGCTTCATCACTGAAAACAAGTTTCGCACTGAACGCATCCTCTTCCATGAGCTGTTGCAACCGCGTCCAAAATTCAAAGCGCTTGACTTTGTCATCGGGTGTCAGGTTTTGTAGTAATTGTAAACGGTAAGGCTTCTGCTTTAGCCTTTTCCGTAAGATTTTCCAAACCGTCGGCTGTGGTACGTTTAGCTCCATGCTTGCTTTATTCGTCGACTTCCGCGGGCTACGCGTGAAACTTGCTCGCACGCGTTCAACCGTTTCTTCGCTCACTGCAGGCCGACCCGTTAATTTCCCCTTACAGAGGCATCCAGAAGCTTTAAACTGCGCATACCATCGCCGAATGGAGTTAGCAGTTGGTGGATCTTTGTTGAACTTCGTCCTGAAGTGTCGTTGCACTGTTATGACTGACTGATTTGAGTGCATTTCAAGCACGACATACGCTTTCTCGGCTCCTGTCGCCATTTTGTCTCACTGCGCTCTGGAGCGCTCTGGCAGCAGAAACCTGAAGTGCGGCTTCAGCCGAACTAAACTTTATGAGTTTTTCTACGTATCTGTAGTGTGTCGTGACCATATGTCAATGAATGGAGCTACAGTGAATATATGAAATCGCTTCAATCATTTGTAATAGCCCTGTACATGGAGTCGTTCACGGGCGTAGAGTCCAAGATAAAATGTGGTCAGACACTTGGACAGAGACGAATATTGTCATACGTGAACAGAGGTGCACAAAAACAAATAATACTGAACCACTTAAGCACAAAACGACGACACACACAGAACACGAAGCGTAGATCTCCGGCGCGCGAATGTTCACTAACCGTGTACGAGTCCGGGGACCTGCCAAGAAAGGAGGAGGGGGAGTGGGAGAGGGAGAGGGAGAGGGGAGAGCAGATGCCATGGGCAGGGGAGATAGGGGGAAGGGAGGAAGGGGGAGGGGAAGCCCGGGGGAAGAGGGGAGGAGGGAGGAGACGGGGGAAAAGGAAAGAGAAGGGAAGAGAAGGGAGGGAGGGTGCCAAAAGGAAAGGACACAGGAAGTGGAGGGGAGGATCAAAGTTGGTAGGAGGGGTAGATTGAGGGGAGGAGGACATCATCAGGGAGGGGGAGCTGATGGAAGCCACCTTGGGAGAGGGTAAGGAGGGTGGAGAGATGGAGACCGGATGGGACGTGGGAATACAGGCACGGCAGCGGGCAAGGGTGGGAGAGGATGGGGGAGACTAGCGGGTGAGGAGGATCGAGTTTGCGTGAGGTGTACAGGATCCGTATCCTTTCAAGGAAAAGGAGGAGGTGGGGGAAGGGGATGAGATCGTACAGGATCCGCGTGGGGGAGGGGAGACGGATGCGATAGGTGAGGCAGAGAGCATGGCGTTCAAGGATTTCGAGGGATTTATAAAAGGTAGGGGGTTCGAGATCCAAGCTGGATGGGCGTAACAAAGGATAGGGCGGATGAGGGATTTATAGGTGTGGAGAATGGTGGAGGAGTCCAGACCCCATGTGTACGGCCACAAAGGAGCTTGAGGAGACGGAGTCGGGATCGTGCCTTGGCTTGGATCGTCCGGAGATGGGGAGTCCAGGAGAGGCGACGGTCGAGGGTGACGCCAAGGTACTTAAGGGTGGGAGTGAGGGCGATAGGATGGCCATAGATGGTGAGATAGAAATCAAGGAGGAGGAAGGAAGGGGTGGTTTTGCCGACAATGATCGTCTGGGTTTTGGAGGGATTGACCTTGAGCAACCACTGGTTGCACCAAGTGGTGAACCAGTGAAGGTGGGATTGGAGAAGGTGTTGGGAGCGCTGCAGAGTGGGGGCAAGGGCAAGGAAGGCGGTGTCATCGGCAAACTGGAGAAGGTGGACGGGGGGTGATGGCGGCGGCATGTCCGCCGTATACAAAAGGTACAGTAGGGGGTGAGGACGGAGCCGTGGGGCACACTGGCGGAGGGGAAAAAGGTGTAGGAATCTGTGTGATGGATGGTGACACAGGAAGGACGGCGGGAGAGAAAGGAGCCGAGCAGACGGACGTAGTTAATGAGAAGGGCGAAGGTTTGGAGCTTGAAGAGGAGACCAGAATGCCATACGCGGTCATAAGCACGTTCGAGGTCCAGGAAGAGGAAGATTGCGGAGCGACAGGAATTAAGCTGGTCAGAAAGGAGATGAGTGAGGTGAAGGAGAAGGTCGTCGGAAGAGAAGGACGGCCGAAAGCCACACTGGGTAACGGGAAGGAGGCGGTGCTGGCAGAGATGCTGGTGGATGCGTCAGGTGAGGATAGATTCCAGGACGTTGCTGAAGACCGAGGTAAGGCTGATGGGACGGTAGGAGGAGACGGCGGACGGCGGCTTGCCAGGTTTAAGGAACATTAGGATACGGGAGGTTTTCCACAGGTCAGGGTAGTAACTGGTGGACAGGACTACATTGTAGAGCCTGGCCAGGGTGGAGAGGAAAGAGACAGGAGCTTCACGAAGATGACGGTAGGTGACACGATCGTGACGAGGAGTGGTGTTGCGTTTTGTGCGGAGTGTAGCAATGAGATACTGTGTAGTGATAGGGGCATTGAGTTCCGTGTGTGCAATGTTGTCCAAGTACTGGAAACCAGGGACGAGGGGAGGGACAGAGGTGTCAGTTCGATCGCGGACATCGGGGAATAGGGAGTAATCGAACTGGGGATCATCGGGGATGGAAAATACATCGGAGAGGTAGGAGGCAAAGTGATTGGCCTTACTAATGGTGTCAGGGAAGGGGTGATCATCAAGGAGAAGAGGATAGTAGGGGGAGGGTTTAGTTCCGGTAAGGTGACGGAAGGCTGACCAGAACTTGGACGAGTTGATAGGTAGGGTAGCATTTAAATGGGTGCATGTCTGTCGTCAGTCCCGGCGTTTCTTAGCCACGAGCAAATTACGAATGTGTTGCTGGAGTTGCCGGTGGCGTCGTAGTGTGTCCGGGTCACGCGTGCGGAGGAAGGCACGGTAGAGACGGCGGGATTCACGGAGGAGGAGGACGTCCTGTGGGGGTAAGGTAGGACGGTGGGGGTGGATGGCTACAGTAGGGATGTGGGCCTCCACGGCCTCAGACAAGGTCTGATGGAGAAAGGAGGCGGCATGAGTTACATTGTCAGGGTGGTGGTAGGTGAAGTGGTGTCTAGCGACCTGGGTGGAGAGCGCATCCCGGTAGGCATTCCAGTTGGCACGGGAATAGTCGTGGACGTACTTAGGAGGAGGGTCAATACGAGGGTCAGGGCGGGGGCGACGACCGTCTGAAACGGTGAGGAGGACAGGGAGATGGTCGCTACCAATAGGCTCCAGGACATCCATCGTTATGCGGCCAAGGAGGTTGGGGAGGAGAGGATAACATCGGTAGTGGAGTTGGATTCGGGACGGGTGTGCTGGGGGATGGGGATGAGGTCGCCTTGAAGGGAGGAGAGGAATCGATGCCACCGCCATAACTGGGCGGCGGAACGGCTATGGATGTTGAGATCGGCGGCGATCACGTAGGTGGAGAAGGTACAGTCAATGTGGGAGAGGAAGTCGAAGGGAATAGGGGCGTTAGGGCGTACATAGATGGTGGCGCAGGTAACGGTAATGCTGGGGAAGAAGAGACTGAGGATCAAGTGTCCGGTGGGGTCGGGAAGGAGAGGTTGGAGCCGAACGGGGATCTGGCGGTGGTGACCAATGGCACTCCGCCACGCGCAATCGGGAGGGGATTATCGGAGAGGTGGAGGAGGTAGGGCGAAGTGTGGATGGTGTGGTGGGGTAGGAGGAAGGTTTCATTGCGGAGGAAGGCATCCACGCGGTGGGTGGCAAGGGTGTGCAGGAAGAGGTTCTTGTTGGCGGGAAGGGAGCGGATGTTGTTGAAAAGGATATGGTGCTGTCGCGCCATGACAGGGATTTAAACGAGGGTGTCAAGACGGGAGAAGGTGAAATGGGCCTAGTTGTTGGAGTAGGTGGCATACATTTTGAGTTGGAAAATGGAATGGGCGGCGAGGGAGATCTGTTGGAGGGTGTGCGGGCGCTGAAAAGGATGAACATTCTGAAGGACGATTGTGAGGAATCGGATGATGTCCTCAGCGGTAGGGGGTGGGCGAAGGGAATTGCCAGGAGGGGTGGGGGCGTCCAAAGGGCGGACAGGAACGGTGAGTTCAGGAGTGGTAGGAGGGGGTCGGGCCTTACATTTCTGGGAGTAGGTAGGATGAGGGAGGTTACAGGTATTACAGGAGGGGGGGACTGGAGATTGGGGCACTGCCGTAAAAAGTGGGCTTGCCTACAGTGCGGGCAGGTGGGGGCCTTGCGGCACTCAGATGTCGGGTGTGCATTATACCGCAAGTACCTTTGGCAGCAGAGGGATTGAGGAGGGGACTGGGAGGGGTCAACTTTATAACGTTGGTTAAAAAGGAGGGCACCCTCCTTCAGGAGACAGTCTATGGAGGGGGCGTGCTCGGAAAAGACCCGCATAAGGCGGGTGGGGCCGGCAGCGTTGTGTATGTGATGAACCGCATGCACCTCCAGATGGGGATGTGCCTGAAGCTCGGCCAACACCTCCTCCTCCGTGATCGTCGGACTAAGCCGAGTGATCACGGCGGTGTGGGTCGGCGGGCGACGTGGGGATTGGGGTTGGCAGGAGAGAGGCGGGGAAGGAAATCTGTTCCTAAATATGGAATTGCTGATAATATATTAGTAATTACTGCCGCACCTCAAAATGATATTTGACCTCAAGGTAAAACGTATCCTATAAATGCAGTTGCTATAACTAAGAATAGGATTACTGTACCAATTATTCAGGTGTGTACAGGGGTGACGGAGGCATTAGGGCCAAAGCGGGTGACAGGGATGCGGGAAAGGAGGTCTGTGTGGAGGGTAGGGCTGGGGGAGGAGATGAGCACCGAATCACGGCGAGGAGTGAGGAGGGAGATGGGGGCACCAGGAAAAGTCTGGCGAAGGAAGAGGGTGAGGTTCTGGGCTTCAAGAAGGGAGGGATCAGGACGGGAGAGGAGGTAGCGGTAGGAGGAGGGGGTAGAGGAGGAGGAGGAGGGGGGCAGAGACAGGCGGGGAGACTTCCATGGCATCATGGGTAGGGGAAGGGGGACGAGGTGGAGCCTTTTTGGGAATAGAGGAGGCAGGGGTGCCACTGGGGCGCTTGACGGCGACGGAGGAGGTGTGGGGGATGGGAGCGAGTGGAAGATGGTGGGGAGTGGCAGGTCCCATTGCTGGAGGCGGCGCCGGAGATGGTGAGGGCGATGGCGAAGGCGACGGTGAAGATGATGACGATGACGATGAAAGTGAAAAGGAGAGTGGAGTGTGGGCCATAGCCCTCCGGGTGACCACCCGAGCGGGGGCCGCAGAAAAGGAAGGAGCAGAGGGAAGGAGTGGAGGGAAGGGATCGAGGAGGTGCGGGAGGGAGGAGCCGGGGATGGGGCGACAAATAGGGAGGGAGACGGGAGAGTGAGGAGTGGGAGTGATGCGGCACACCATGTGATAGAGGTGGCGGCGGCGGCGGAGGGGGATGTGTATATGATGGCAGTGGTGGTGGCAGTAGTGGCGGTGGTGGGGGTCGACATTACGAGAAGGGGAAAAGCACAGGACAGGACAAAGAAGGCGACGAGAAACACAGAGTAGAAGGGACGGAGAAACTATGAAGAAGACTGGGGCCGAAGCCCCACTCTGCTGCTGCTGGCGGAGCAGGCGACCTGGCTGGCAGGCCGATGGGGATGCTGCTGCTGCTGCTGCTACTGCAGGTGCTGGCTGGGCACTGGCTGGGACCGCAGCTGGACGCTGGCTGCTGGCTGCTGGGAGGAACCGCTGCTGGCTGGGATGGCTGCTGGCGGGAACCGCTGCTGGACGCTGGCAGGAACCGCTGCTGGATGCTGGCTGCAGGCTGCTGACAGGAACTGCTGCTGGCTGCTGGACGCTGGCTGCAGGCTGCTGACATGAACCGCTGCTGGCGGGGACCGCTGCTGGCGGGGACCGCTGCTGGCTGCTGGCTGCTAGCTGCTGGGTGGACTGCTGCACGTCGACGGGCTGGCTGGCACCTGTAACACCTATCACTTCGACTGGTACCGTGATAGCACAATCGAAGGGCGGTATTCAAACGAATTACCGCCGGAGATGTGTGAAACGCGAAGCCACTACCCCTTTTTATACGGCGCGGCCCACTGGACTCACGTGGGGACCCACATGGCCGACGCTCAAAGCGGACGAGTCATCTCGTGTCTCACTGCGCGACCGACCAACCGACCGATCCAACCGCCAATGACCGTTGCCCGAGCAACTCGAGCAGACTGGCGGCCTACGCGCAGACTCAGATGCAGGAACTCAGCCCCGACCGGGCGACCACTAGCTGAGTTCTGTTACTGGCGGAGTGGCAAGACTCTCATTTTCTGGCTTTAAAGTTTGATCCAAACGACAGACATACTAGCACTCCGACGACAGACAGACACTAACTGCCGCACAAATGCGAATGAGAGACAGACCAGCAACTGGTGACGCGAGACTGACGTAGCCTCACTCTGACTGACCGACTTACCGACTCAGACTGACACTGCCGAGCTCATAGCGCTCCTCAAATTGCACCGTGAACAGGCAACCTTTCCGCTTTCCCACCAGAGGGAGACACCAAAGCTGCGATTACCACAGCGGCGCCACCGCCAGAAACGGAGGGTGAATGCTCTACACTACGCGCTACGGCGCGCTCTTCAAAACAGCAAATATTACCACGGCTCATACTCGAGGCATTGGACAGCTGTTTCCGCCATCGTCATCAGGAATAAAACATATTCAACCCGTTCTTCAGTGTTGTGCTGAACACTCGTGACACACCAGACAAAGGTAATTAGGGAAGTCAGCCGTTTGTGAACTTTGCCTGGAGAATGGACACAAGGTGTAACTTGACGTGGGTCTTGGTTCATGCTTTGGGGCTCCGCTATAAAGCAGGTAGCCGAGATGAGAATAAAGTGAAACAGTAAATGATCCGTTCGGCTGGACCAGAGGACCCAATCAATTCCATGTAAATTCAGCCCACATCATTATGGAGTCACCACCAGCTTGCACAGTGCCGACAATTTGGGTGCATGGCTTCGTGGTGTCTGCGCCCACACTCGTATCCGCCCGTCAGGTCTTACCAACTGAAATCGGGAGTCGTCTGACCAGGCCACGGTTTCAGAGTCATCTGTGGTCCAACCGATATGGTCTCCAGCCAGTCCAGCAGAGGCGTTGCAGGCGCTGCTACGCATTGAACGGGACGTGATGGCGGCCTTTGGATATGATGTGGAAGCAATGACGGCTCTTCGGCGCTTCCAGGAAGGCGGGAGCTAGAATCTCTGACGTGGCTACGGTCTCTCGTGCCACCCGACAACTCTCGGTCCTGCTGCGCGCCGGAGCTGCCACGTGCTGCCAGAGTCGCCATCCCATGCTGGCGTCGTTTTGGCACTCTCTGGAAGGTTCCAGACGCTGCTGTTTAAATGGAATGTAGTGTCAGCGTACACAATTTCCTAACGACGATGACAGAAACAGATATCTAGAACTCGGGGATTTTATACAGTATGAAGCGGCTTGAGAGGATTTTATTGAGGAAAGCCACCGTAAACACACCAAGGACACTTACTCAGCTTTTATTTCCAGCTCGAGGTCGCTATGTCCCGCTCTCAACCAAGTCGAATATTGCGCTGAAACTAACCAAGAATGCGCTACATGAAACTCATCCACTCTGCCCCCCCCCCAAATCCGGCCTATCAACACCCCCCCCCCCCCCTCTCACACACACAATAATAAGGGATAAGGTCGAGTAGGAGTACGCGTCTGGAAAGAGTTCGCAGTGGCATTTTCTCAACATTGGCAACACTGACCGACAACGATAAACGACATCCAGTTGTCACTTCTACAGCGACACCATCACACCCAATCTCGAAGAGCACCGCCACATTTACAGGTTATAGCACGTAAACATAAGTTTTTGTTTCAAATTATGTAAGTTGCGTAGCGTAAGAAATAAGCATGATCTAGGTATGCACTAGAAGATAAAATTATTTGCCAAAAGAATCACCATTGTGTGACCGACACACCACGGCACGACAAACAGCGGAACCAAGCAGTGACTGTATTTGTGACATATATACTACTGGCCATTAAAATTGCTACACTAAAAACAAAGGCAGGTGATAAACGGGTATTCATTGGAGAAATATATTATACTAGAACTGACATGCGATTACATTTTCACACAGTTTGGGTGCATAGATCCTGAGAAATCAGGCCTTGATACGCCTGGGCATTGAGTCAAACAGAGCTTGGATTGCGTGTACAGGTACAGCTGCCCATGCAGCTTCAAAACGATACCACAGTTCATCAAGAGTAGTGACTGGCGTATTGTGACGACCAGACGTTTTCAATTGGTGAGAGATCTGGAGAATGTGCTGGCCAGGGTAGCAGTCGAACATTTTCTGTATCCAGAAAGGACCGTACAGGACCTGCAACATGCGGTCGTGCATTATCCTGCTGAAATGTAGGGTTTCGCAGGGATCGGATGAAGGATAGAGCCACGGGTCTTCACACATCTGAAATATAGTTCAAAGTGCCGTCACAATGCGAACAAGAAGTGTCCCAGACGTGTAACCAATGGTACCCCATACCATCACGCCGGGTGATACGCCAGTATGGCGATGACGAATACACGCTTCCAATGTGCATTCACCGCGATGTCGCCAAACACGGATGCGACCATCATCATTCCGTAAACAGAACCTGGATTCATCCGAAAAAATTACGTTTTGCCATTCGTGCACCCAGGTTCGTCGTTGAGTAAACCATCGCAGGCGCTCCTGTCTGTGATGCAGCGTCAAGGGTAACCACAACAATGGTCTCCGAGCTGATAGTCCATGCTGCTGCAAACGTCGTCGAACTGTTCGAGCAGATGATTGTTGTCTTGCAAACGTCCCCATCTGCTGGCTCAGGGATCGAGACGTGCGGATAAGATGCCTGTCATCTCGACTGCTAGTGATATGAGGCCGTTAGGATCTAGCACGGCGCTCCGTATTACCTTCCTGAACGCACCGATTCAATATTCTGCTAACAGTCATTAGATCTTGACCAACGCGAGCAGCAGTGTAGCGATACGATAAACCGCAATCGCGATAGGCTACAATCCGACCTTTATCAAAATCGGAAACGTGATGGTACACATTTCTCCTCCTTACATGAGGCATCACAACGTTTCACCCGGCAACGCCGGTCAACTGCTGATTGTGTATGAGAAATCGGTTGGAAACTTTCCTCATGTCAGCACGCTGTAGGTGTCGCCACCAGTGCCAACCTTGTGTGAATGCTCTGAAAAGCTAATCATTTGCATATCACAGCTTCTTCTTCCGGTAGGTTAAATTTTGTGTCTGTAGCACGTCATCTTCGTGGTTTAGCAATTTTAATGGCCATCAGTATATATATATATATATATATATATATATATATATATATATATATATATATATATATATATAGGGTGTTTCAAAAATGACCGGTATATTTGAAACGGTAATAAAAACTAAACGAGCAGCGATAGAAATACACCGTTTGTTGCAATATGCTTGGGACAACAGTACATTTTCAGGCAGACAAACTTTCGAAAATACAGTAGTTACAATTGTCAACAACAGATGGCGCTGCGGTCTGGGAAACTCTATAGTACGATATTTTCCACATATCCACCATGCGTAGCAATAATATGGCGTAGTCTCTGAATGAATTACCCGAAATCTTTGACAACGTGTCTGGCGGAATGGCCTCACATGCAGATGAGATGTACTGCTTCAGCTGTTCAATTGTTTCTGGATTCTGGCGGTACACCTGGTCTTTCAAGTGTCCCCACAGAAGGAAGTCACAGGGGTTCATGTCTGGCGAATAGGGAGGCCAATCTACGAAGCCTCCTGTATGTTTCGGATAGCCCAAAGCAATCACACGATCATCGAAATATTCATTCAGGAAATTAAAGACGTCGGCCGTGCGATGTGGCCGGGCACCATCTTGCATAAACCACGAGGTGTTCGCAGTGTCATCTAAGGCATTTTGTACCGCCACAAATTCACGAAGAATGTCCAGATAGCGTGATGCAGTAATCGTTTCGGATCTGAAAAATGGACCAATGATTCCTTTGGAAGAAATGGCGGCCCAGACCAGTACTTTTTGAGGATGCAGGGACGATGGGACTGCAACATGGGGCTTTTCGGTTCCCCATATGCGCCAGTTCTGTTTATTGACGAAGCCGTCCAGGTAAAAATAAGCTTCGTCAGTAAACCAAATGCTGCCCACATGCATATCGCCGTCATCAATCCTGTGCACTATATCGTTAGCGAATGTCTCTCGTGCAGCAATGGTAGCGGCGCTGAGGGGTTGCCGCGTTTGAATTTTGTATGGATAGAGGTGTAAACTCTGGCGCATGAGACAATACGTGGACGTTGGCGTCATTTGGACCGCAGCTGCAACACGGCGAACGGAAACCCGAGGCCGTTGTTGGATCACCTGCTGCACTAGCTGCGCGTTGCCCTCTGTGGTTGCCGTACGCGGTCGCCCTACCTTTCCAGCACACTCATCCGTCACGTTCCCAGTCCGTTGAAATTTTTCAAACAGATCCTTTATTGTATCGCTTTTGGGTCCTTTGGTTACATTAAACCTCCGTTGAAAACTTCGTCCTGTTGCAACAACACTGTGTTCTAGGCGGTGGAATTCCAACACCAGAAAAATCCTCTGTTCTAAGGAATAAACCATGTTGTCCACAGCACACTTGCACGTTGTGAACAGCACACGCTTACAGCAGAAAGACGACGTACAGAATGGCGCACCCACAGACTGCGTTGTCTTCTATATCTTTCACATCACTTGCAGCGCCATCTGTTGTTGAAAATTGTAACTACTGTAATTTCGAAAGTTTGTCCGCCTGAAAATGTACTGGTGTCCCAAGCATATTGCAACAAACGGTGTATTTCTATCGCTGCTCGTTTAGTTTTTATTGCCGTTTCAAATATACCTGTCATTTTTGAAACACCCTGTATATTAACTGCGTGGGGCATCGTTTAAGAGTATGCTGTAAGATAGCGTAATCTTAACCCTATTCCTCCATTCTCTTTGTTTCTAGCGGTTACTAAACTAGAAAGACCCATTAGGCAGACAGGTTTGAGTGATTTGTTTCGAGCTGCATATTCTAGAGTAGCTGCAATCCAAACAGCTGAGAAATCCTTCGAGTCAACGGGAATATTCTGGTTCAGTCCGGATGTCTTCACAGGAGAAGTTTTCGATATATAAGGAGTCACTCAGAGGGACGAATTACCGACAACTGTAGAAGGCAAAGGAGACCAACAGGAGCCCGCGGACAAACGCTGCTCCTCAGTGATAGGTGCTTTGTCCTTGCGGTCACCAGGAATAAAACCAATAACGTGACACAAATGAAGTTAAGAGCTCTGATATACGAACAGGAGTACCCAGCATTTATCCTCTGCCAAAATGTGATCGACCCACAACAAAGATCAAAATGGGAAAAAATCCGAGATTTTGTCTTGGTCTCCGTAAAACAAAAATGCATCGATAGAAAAGCAAGCTAAACCAGACGACACAAAGAAGAGACAATATAAGAGTAACGAACAACGCGGAATCTCTAGGGCTAATCTGGATTTTACCGCGTCATTATCTTCAGGAACAACCAGGCCCAAATCCAAGGAGGAATTTGATGGTTTGAATTTTACAGGTTGTGGTGAAGTGTATTAGGAGCCTATCGCGGAAGACTGGATTGTGTGATAATTGTTCCGAATAGTGCCATGCAGGATGCACAGTTCATGAAGGACATGGTGAATTTTATTCTGATTTATGCTAGTGTGTACATGACTGTGGGTCGCGTACTCTTACCAGGCGATGCGGCTAAGAGTACGAACGAGCAGAGGCATGCATAAGCTGGCATTTAGTGTTTGTTTTAAAAGTTAGTCAGCTGTAACTCGCATGTGTTGTTCCTAAATAAAGCAGCAATAATTTTTTGTAAGAAAAATTTGTTAACCTTCTCATCTACCATACATGAGCAGTTAAATACTAAGTGCGTACTCTTTCTCGACTTTCCCCTACTTATACATAAGGTATTCCATAAATGAACTAAAGATAGCTCTAAGATACTTTTAAGACAAAGGTTTTCGGTAGATTTTACTGCCAACAAAGGACTTGATGTGGTGAACATCCTCAGCTGACTAACGTGTTCGTAATGTAATAATCTCCTGCAGTGCTAATGACACTTTATTTATTAACCGTACGACCGGTTTCAGAGCATTACTACACCATCCTGAGGTGCTAACAACTAGCTAAAAACAATTATACATGCATGGTGGTCGGGCCAGTCAGTACGGAAAGTAAACCTTACATCTCCGACATGTAAGGGAGATAGGAGCAGCAAGTGGACAACGTCACTGGTGAATTAATTCTTATCACCTCAGGATGGAATTCTCTGAAACAGGTCGAACAGTTCATTAAGAAAATCCCATTACAACTTAAGCCGATTCTTACCTTATGAATACGTTTTAGTTGATGTAAGACAATCCCTGAGGTAGGATGTACTCCGATTAGGAACCCTTCCACTCCCGGCAGATTGGCTTTAGTCTGAAAAAAAAAAAAAAAAACTACTAAGAGCTCTAATTGTTGTGGTCCAAAGTAACCCCTTCCACCCAAGCATCACACGCAGATTCACAATAGCAAATACACATACACACACTAGGCTCTCTCTCTCTTGCTTGCGTTGACGCAGAAATAACTTAAAGGCAGTTCCAGTCTCGTGGTTCTGAAAAACGTTGTTTGTCTACAATGTAAATATCGGCACTGGAAACTCTCTCCAAAACATTCACATTTGGGAAATCATGTCCGTATTCCAGTTTTCTCTGACATAGTTGATGGATAGAGACCCCAAGCAACCTGCCTAGTCCAAAACGAAATGAAGTGACTAGCGGAAGACGCGGTTGTACGCCACTGTGCGAGATGCGGGACAGTACCAGCAGCCAGCAGGGAGTCCTCCATGCGATGCGGCGAGTAAGACGTGGCACCTGGTCTCCCTTGGCGGTGCCATTCCAGGTTGCGCAGTCTTCTCCAAAAATTACGGAATAGTTCAGCAAGTAGGTCCTAGCTTGCAAGAAATAAAAAGATGGATGCTGTTACGCTCTTCAGTCTGAACGCTGGTCTCATGCTACCCTATCCTGTGCTAGCCTCTTTCTTTCCGAATAACTACAGCAACCGAGTCTGTTTCAACCAGCTTACTAGGCCTATATTCATCTGTTGGTCTCCCTCTACAATATTTACCAAACAACTTTCTGCAACGCTAAATTTAAGATTCCTTCAAGTGTAAAAATTTATCATATCGACCTATCCCTTCATTTATTGAACTTATGTCTCAAATTTATTTTATCCTAGTTCTCTTCAGTACGTTCCTGTTAGTTACGTTACCTACCTATCTAATTTTCAGCATTATTCTGAAGTAAGACGTTTCAAAATCTTCTATTCTGTTTTTGTCTGAACTGCTTATCATACATGATTCACTTCCGCACAAGGCCACACTCCAAACAAATACCTTCAGAAATGAATTCCTAACACTTAAAATTATGTTAGATGTTAGCAGTTTCCTTTTTTTCAGAAACGCATGTTTTTCTGTAGCAAGTATGCCTTTAACATCATGTCTACTTTGACCGCCGTCAGTTATTTTGCAACCCAAACAGCAAGATTCATCTACTAGTTTTAATGCCAGATTTACTCGTTTAATTCCCTCTGCATCATCTGATCTATTCGACTACATTCCATTACCTTTTCTCTTTTGTTGGTGTTCATCTTATATCTTCCTTTGAAGAAACTGCCCTTTCCGTTCAACTCCTCCTGGAAGTTCTTTGCTGTCTCTGACATAATGACTGTCACCGGCAAACATTAACGTTTTTATTTCGTCACCCTGAACTTTGATACCTTCTTCAAAGTTTTCTTTGGCTCCCTTACTGCTTGCTCAGTCTACAAACCGAATATAATCGCGGATAGGCTACAACCCTGTCCCACTTTCTCAAACACTGCCTCTCTTTCATGCCCTTCTTTTCTTATAACTGCCTTATGGATTCTATACAAGTTGTAAATAACCTTTCTCTCCTTTTATTTTAGCCCTGCTGCCGCCAGAAATTTAAAGATTATTTTTTCTCTAAGTCTACAATCCCTATAAACGTAGGTTTCTTCTTCGTTGACCTAGCTTCTAGGAGAAGTTGTAAGATCAGTATTGTCCCGTATGTTCCTACATTTATTCGAAACCCAAATTGATATTCCCTGAGATCGGATTCTAGCAGTTTTTCCATTCTTCCGTAAATAATTCATGTCAGTATTCTGCAACCATGATTTATTCAGCTGACACTTTCGTAATATTCATACTTGCCAGCGCCTACTTTCTGTAGAATTGTAATTATTATTCTATTCTCGAAGTCTGAAGATACTTCACCCGTCTCATACATCTTGCACACCGTGTGGAATAGTTTTGTAGTGACTGGCTCTCCTAAGGATCTAAATATTTCTGAGGGAACGTCGTCGTATCGTATCTCCCATCATCATCTACCTCTTCCCTTTGCATAATACTGCCTTCCAGTTCATTCCCTTTGCATAGCCCACCTAAAGACAGTAATTTTTTCCTCCGTGTACAAACTCTAGGGGTTGATCGATGGGAGGATACGGAACAAGAAAAGTCTAATGAACTTATGTCCGGAAATGCATGGTTTCCATGGTAGAGAGCATTTATTGAATCATTCTTTTTTACAGAGTCAGCAGTCTAATACGCTAGAGGGCGGTACTATTACAGTAATTGGTAAAGTTGTTTCCGATTCACTTCTCTTTGTGATTCACCTTGCAGTGGGTGTGAGACAACGTTGTACACAATGGTTCCGCATTCGGAAATGGTTCAAATGACACTGAGCACTATGGGACTTAACGTCTGAGGTCATCAGTCCCCTAGAACTTAGAACTACTTAAACCTAACTAACCTAAGGACATCACACACATCCATACCCGAGGCAGGATTCGAACCTACGAGCGTAGCGGTAGCGCGGTTCCAGACTGTAGCGCCTAGAACCGCTAGGCCACCCCGGCCGGCTCCGTATTCGAATCGCGAGCTTTCCGACATGGTGTTTACTTCCTGAAAGGCAAATGGCAATGGGCGGCGAGCAGCAACGTTGTATCAGTAGACCTGTTCCCGCCGACAACAACCACAGCATTCAATGTTCGCAACAGTGTTTCGGTGTTTTTCTGAGACAGAGTCTTTTCAAGGAACATGAAATCAAGGAGGAAGTATCCGAAATGTTCGGACGCCAGATTTGGAGGAAAATGTGATTACCGCTGTGGAAGGCGACCGCTGTGTCAGTACCAGACAGTTGCCCCCCCCCCCCCCAGTACAGAGTAAGCCAGACGACCATATGGAACATTCTCCTTGACAACTGTTACTATCCTTATCGCTTACAGCGTGTGCAGGGCTGACTAGCAACAGGCTTTCCACACCGGAAACAGTGTTGTCGATGGTTTCTTCTCCAGGGAACCAGGATTCCGGAATTCGTGTCATCCCCCCTATTAACAAATGTGGCCACCTTTACGCGGAGTGGTATCTTGAACTTTCATAACAGTCATCTCTGAGATAATATGCAGAACCCCCATTGGTGCAGCTGGTTGTGTGGGCCGGAAAATTTTGTGATAGTATTTTGGGGACAGTCATTCTTCCACGTCTAACGGACCGGAACTATCGGCGTTTCTTGAGGGTGACGTTGCCTTCCCTGTTGGAAGAAGTGCCGTTGATGATTGTGTGGCTGCTACATAATGGGGCTCCAACCCAATTTCCCGTTAATATCCGTACGCTTCTCACTTGTGTCTTCCCTGGTCGATGGATCGGACGAAGGAGTCAAGTTGCATGGCCTGCCGTTCAACGGATCTCAATGCGTGCGATTTCTGGTTGTGGGATCATCTCAAAAGTATCGGGTATGTAGAGCCCATTCCACATGTGGAGACACTGGATCAGCGTATTCACGCTGCCTCGACACTGTTCGGATGCAGCCTGACCGATGTGAACATGTGAGACAGAACATGCTCTGGCGCGTACACGCATGAGTTGAGGCACGTGGAAACTATTTTCAACATACACGGTACCCGTGGCTGCATGGTACGACGCGTATTAGACTGCAATCTCTGTAACAATGTATGACTGAATAAATTTTCTCGAGCGTGGAGTGGGTACTGATGACCGCGCAGTTGAGCGCCCCACAAACCAACCATTATCATTACCTGGCGTGTAAATCATGCATTAATGGACATAAGGTCATTAGAACCTATCCTCTCATGGATCAATCAAAATGTTCAAATGTTTGTGAATCCCTAAGGGACCAAACCGCGGAGGTCATCGGTCCCTAAACTTACACACTACTTAAACTAACTTATGCTAAGAACAACACACACACCCATGCCCGAGGGAGGACTCGATCCTCCGGCGGGAGGATCCGAGCAATCCGTGATATGGTGCCTCAAACCGCACGGTCACTCCGAGCGGCCATGGAACAATCCCTAGAGTTTGTACACGGTGGAAAAAGTCACCCAGTATATTCCTTCCACCTTTTTTCTCTTCTTTGCTTATTACGGAGCACTTGATAATCATACAGCTCCAAATGTCTCTTTAATTTTCCTATAGGCTGTATCTATCTCTCTCCTGGTTATCAAGTTTGTGAGTGCTATACTTAAAAACTAAAGTATGTACAGATAGTAAAAAGCCATTATCTGTGACATTTAACAGAAAGAAAATAAAAAAAAATCCTCATGAATCTGTAACTTCAGTGAAACATGCCTGGGTAGGAAAGAAGAAAAATTGTTTGCTATTAAATAAAGTCTTGATCATGATTTATTTATGAAGGTGACCGGTTTCGACCACTGCTGTGGTCATCTTCAGACCATTGAGTAGGAACCTCTTTCTGTTGGAGAATCACTAGTAGTGATTCTCCAACAGAAAGAGGTTCCTACTCAATGGTCTGAAGATGACCACAGCAGTGGTCGAGACCGGTCACCTTCATAAATAAATCGTGATCAAGATTGTCTTTAATAGTAAATATTTGTAACACATTGATCCTGCCACTCCCATAATGTATTCAAAAGTAAGAAAAATTGTGTTTGCTCAAAGCGTAACCTGTTCGAAAAACAACTTTATTTGAAAGCAAACACGGACATAAAAATGAACTTCAACGTTAAGAAAACGGTTGGCACATGTTAAGAAATTTGTTAGCACTGGTATTAATTCTGTTTCAGCAGATGCGACGAACCTATGTGGCTAACATACTCCGCTTGCTGCATTTATTGTTTTGAAGTAGCATTATATTCCAGTTGATTATAAATTAGTTTTCGGGAAATTTCTTGTTTTGTTTTAATGTATGGGCCAGTGAAAAGTATTGCAGAGCCCCAACAAAAGTGTTTTCCGTCTCTTTTGGTGATTATTTATTCATTCATTGCTAGTACTCCCGTTTTGTTAGTCACTTAAAGCGCCGTGTTGCTCTGTAATATCGTATCATTTACGTAAGTTTAGGTGACATTGTGTTCTTACGATTCTCACTTTCCTACCAGTTCGTGATTGATTCAGTATACACAGAGATCATACTGCCTCTATCGTTTCCCCCAAGTTGCTGTATCCTTCCTCGTAAATAGCCGTTAGCGATTACGTTTGGAGCTAATACCGTGAGTATTTGATCACTGCATTTGGGCAGTCGTCCGTGTTCGTACAGCAAAGGGTCTAGCAAAGGTGTGATTCATACTGGAGACCTCTGCGTGGTAATCTGAGTAGCATGGCATGAGTTACGTGTCAACCGTGATGGATGACGTCGCAGAA
Source organism: Schistocerca nitens (assembly GCF_023898315.1). NCBI lineage: Eukaryota > Metazoa > Arthropoda > Insecta > Orthoptera > Acrididae > Schistocerca > Schistocerca nitens. The sequence continues at coordinate 275,295,120 of NC_064618.1, read as the reverse complement.
CCAGCCAGCGGAGGGTGGAAGGGATCTCGTTTGGGCGCAATCACACACTCTCCAGGACGTCACGCCACGTCACTGCCAGGGCTGTGGTTGGGCCCTGCGGTTACGACGACGCTGCAGGGTGCCTTCTGTCGATATTGACCGGGGCCTGCCCTGATTATTGTGCCGGCTACTGAGACTCTGCGGTCCGAGGCTAATTACAGGGGTAGACAGTCAGTCGCGCCGATGAGTCGTCACCTTTTAATTAGCTCACAGCCAACAGCGATGTCAAATCCCAGACAGTCAGTCAATAGCAATGAATCAGAAAATTTCACGCTGTCAATCCCAAAATCAGACAGACGAGTTTTCTCTGTTTAGTTATCAGTAGTTGAAAGCACTAACATAGACGTTAGTTCTATTTATCGGCTATTTACAAAAAGCGAGTTAGAGATTTTCTTTGTTCTTAACAACTTGCCTAGTCGATAAACAACAGCATGTACAAATTTTACAAAGTGCATAACGCTGTACTGTCTGTGATAGCGATATTTATTCTGATACCGGTTTCGGTCCTAAACGATCATCAAGGGACAGAAAAATTATCAGCAATATTTTACATGAACCTAAACCGACAGCACAATAAATGCCGGCCGTTGTGGCCGAGTCGTTCTAGGCGCTTCAGTCCGGAACCGCGCTGCTGCTACGGTCGCAGGTTCGAACCTTGCATCGGGCATGGATGTGTGTGAAGTCCTTAGGTTGGTTAGGTTTAAGTAGTTCTAAGACTCAGATGTTAAGTCCAATAGTGCTCAGAGCCACTTGAACCATTTGAACCATTTGCACAATAAATAACATTATCACAGACAGCACGGTGTTATGCATTTTGTAAAAAAAAAAAAAAAAAAATTGTTGGTATCGCAGTGAAAGTTCAGAAAAATGTGTATATCCTCATCACGATGCAAGAGCGAGTGTGGTTTGGGTGCGACATGTAATACTGACCTGCTTGTGAGTCCTGCTTCTGCATGTTAAATAAAGAGTCGCTATTTAATTATACGAGGGCCATTTGAAAAGTTCGATCCACTGTAAGACAGAACTGAACAACATAATTTATTTTACGAAATACTTTTACAGGCCCACAATACAATCTCCGTTCTTGCTTATGACAGTTTGGCAACTTCTTTGTTAGGTAATGGGCACCTTCATTGTCGATCTGTCTGATTACTCGGGTGACCTCACCGGAAGCTTCATCAGCTGTATCGAAACGTGTTCCATGGAGTTGCTCCTTCATCTTGAGAAACAAATCGATGTGTCATGGGCTCATATAGGCCTGTATGGTTGGCGGGGAATAATCTCCAGTCTATGTTCGAACGTTTCTCTTACTGGTCTTGCATTATTGTGTAAAATGAGAACACCTTTTGCAAGCATGTAAGGCGTTCTGTGACGAATTTCCAGGTCCAAAAAAAAAAAAAAAAATTGCAGAGACGGCTTGTAGTGTGTTGCAGAAGTTCCTTGGGGCACTCCAATTGTAGCTGTGACTCCGATCATGTCATACGCAAGGAACGTCATCAGTTTTCCTCTTGATTGTTGGCGGCGGGATTTTCTCGGGCAGGAATAGTCAGAATTTTTCTTTTGTGCCGAGTGACACTTCAGGTCTATTTCAAAAACTCGTATCCAGTTTTCATCAAGTGAAACAATCCTTTTCAGAAACTGCTCTCCTGTTCGATAATGCTACAGCAACTCATCTGCGATTCTTTTGCGACCTGCTTTCAGCGCTTCTCTCAGATCATGTGGAACCCATCTGGCAGCAACTTTTATCATCTTTAACATTTCGCTTATGTTTTTATAAACTTTAGTGACAGACATTCTGGCCTCATAAGCAATTTCCTCGCTTGTTTTTCTTCGATCCTCTCTAAGAGTGTCATTACCAATAACTTGAGTGATGTCGTCTGCTGCAGTTGATGGCCTTCCACTTCTTCGGTTCTCTTCAGTCCTTGCTCCACCTTCGCGGAAACGAGCAGACCACCCTGATACTGTACTACGATCCGCTACACTATTCCCACATATCTCTGTCAAAGCGTTGAATATTACCCTTGGGTTCTTCCCATGTAGGGATTCGATATGTAGGGACGCTGGTCACTTCATGTAGCACGATCTAACTCGGTTTCAGTTTCCGTTTTAAAACTGAATTACTCGCGACACAGCCAAACGAACCTGCAAATAAATATAGGACCGTCACGCCTAATGTCTCGCTCACAACCGATATGAATTTCAAATTGATCACGCCTACATATCGGTCGCCCACACGCAATGTGCAGGACTTTTGAAATGACCCTCGTGGAACAAGAGTAAACTACAGAAGGATATATTTCGGATTCGAGCAGAGCGTTTCAGTAACTTCTGAAACGGAATTCTGTCTTCCGAAACTGTTTCACTGCGGAAAGTCGTGACACGTTTCCTCGTTACAGTTATCGGATTAATACCGAAATAGCAGGTATGGTTCTATACAGATTTGTTGAAACAAACTCCTTCCCTTTTAGCAGCAGTTTATTCCATCACTTTGGACCAACGTAAGGTACGAAGCGAATGCTAAAAGGTGCAGAACAGTTTCATTTTCAAGAAGGATTGTCGGACAAGTGCACGTAATTATAGTCCTGAGAAGTTGACGTCAGCCTTGTGTAGGACTGAGTCGGTAGTTTGAAGAAGGCAGAAAATCCAAAACCTCTTTTGTAGGGAAATTCAAAAGAGTTACTCCATTTTTTAATTTTTTTAAGCAAACATTTGTATGAGATACTGTGCAAAAAAATGGTTCAAATGGCTCTGAGCACTATGGGACTCAACTGCTGTGGTCATAAGTCCCCTAGAACTTAGGACTACTTAAACCTAACTAACCTAAGGACAGCACACAACACCCAGCCATCACGAGGCAGAGAAAATCCCTGACCCCGCCGGGAATCGAACCCGGGAACCCGGGCGTGGGAAGCGAGAACGCTACCGCACGACCACGAGATGCGGGCGATACTTTGCATTTACCTCATATCTCAATACCTTGGAAAGATGAATTGGATTTTCCCTGAAGGACGCATCGCAATAATAAAAACCAAGAATGTGTTTCCTTTTTCAAACGGATCAATTAAGTATCAATCCTTCTCGTTAAAACATCAGAAATAATTATATTTTCACAAAACTTACGCAGTAGAACATTTACAGAAAATGTCTGTACTACTCACAGGTCTTAAAGAAATTGTCTATGAAATTTACCCTGAAAATCATTATTGTCCATTTTTATCAAAGAAATGGTTCAAATGGCTCTGAGCACTATGGGACTTAACATCTATGGTCATCAGTCCCCTAGAACTTAGAACTACTTAAACCTAACTAACCTAAGGACATCACACACATCCATGCCCGAGGCAGGATTCGAACCTGCGACCGTAGCAGTCGCGCGGCTCCGGACTGAGCGCCTAGAACCGCTAGACCACCGCGGCCGGCCCATTTTTATCGTCCTCTACAGTAGCTGTTGCTGGTCCCATCAGCTTCTCTTCGTAAAATGATCTCTACTCATATGGAATGAATCTAACTATCTCGCGTACATCCTTGCTCTTCTTGTCTTGTACTGGAATTTTCCCTTTGTACGCCACTTCTGTTGGATTCTGATGCACTCTCGCTCTTTTGGAACAAGAAAGTGTTTTTCACCACACCACCAATGAACTAAGATGTGGTTAAAGAACCCGTAGGTGAGAAGTATTCTGACTGCCTCTATATGGAAATCGAAAATGAGGACATTTCCAGAGACTTCGTTGTTCTGGCTGTTGCCAAGATAACATGCTTTTAAGACACCTAGAATATTTCCTATATGAATGACTATCATTCATCTACCATTAACGAAGAATATCTAAACTCGGATGTCAGACAGTAAACCCGAAACAACACTTCGACGCACTGAAAACACGAAGTTCTAAAAATGTAGACAGCAGATACGAACACTGGCCTTCAGAGCAACCACAGCATTGAGGGTGTACAAACTCGAAAGATGAATATGCTCCCTTCTTCAACATAAAGAATATTTCAAGACTGATTATGCCGGCACAAGAGTGGTTTTCGTTCTCTTTTCATACTACGAAATATACGAGGGCTATTCCGAAAGTAAGATCCGATAGGTCGCGAAATGGAAACCACGGTAAAAATCAAAAATGTTTTATTTGCAACAGTTAGATACACCTTGCAGCTACTTATCTCCATAGTCGCCGACCCGACTTAGACGTGTATCGTACCGTTGTACCAACTTTCCCATACCCTCGCTATGGAAGGCAGCCGCCAGTGCTCTCCGCCAATTCTCTACGCTGGCCTACGGCTCGTTGTCTTGTGCCGAAATGTTGTCTTCATAACCAGCGGTTCATGTGACCTGAGCTGAAACTCAGAGGGAGACAATTACGGGCTGTAGTGTGGGTAATCTCACATTTCCATTTGAAAACGATGCAGGAGCATCTTCATTGCCCCTGCAGAATGCGGCTGAGAATTGTCTTGAAGACGAAACAGCACGACAGTTATGTAATGTTAGCTGCATAGCTTCAGGGGAAATTTTTCACCAGGCCCCCGTACTTGGCGGCAGACACTATTTTCTAGACATCTTTACGCACTCACTGCGAGCTCAGAAATGAGAAGAGCGACGTGATGCTAACTGGGGTTATACTAGAGACACTACCCAACACATCTGTGCAAAGCTTTATCGGATTTTCATAGTCGTTTCCATTTCGTGACCGATCGGACCTTACTTTCGGAATAGCCCTCGTACATCGGCATGCCATGATACGTTAGATGAAAAAAACAGAAATCGATTTTTGATGCTTGTTCCCTTTTTCAAATTACCAATTCTGTTATGGAACACGTTTTATAATCGCGTATAATGAACGTTTTGTCCAACATAAATACCCTGTCTTTTAAATGTAAATGTCTCATGACTAGGTCCTCCCGTCGGGTAGACCATTCGCGGGGTGCAAGTGATTCAATTTGACGTCACTTCGGCGACTTGTGCGTTGACGGGGATGAATTGATGATGATTAGGACAACACAACACCCAGTACCTGAGCGGAGAAAGTCTCCGACCCAGCCGGGAATCGAATCCGTGCACTTAGGCTTGACATTCTGTCGCCCTGACCACATTTTTTTTTCTTTTTTTTTTCATTTTGTTCGGTACTGTTCGTTGCGTTTGGTCTGGGCGGACGTAACAAACCATCCGTTCAAGTTGATCGTTGATTCCTTTACTCAGTTTTTTATTATTACAGAGGGCGATCGGCCCTCTGACCGAACACGCTGAACTACCGTGCCGGCACTACTCAGCTACCGGGGGTGGACAGCGTGTCTGGTAATAATACAGAGTTTCCACGAGCAGAAGACTTATGATAGCTCACTAAGCTCGTGAATGACGCTAGTTTGCGTGACGTCTCGAAGTTATGAACTATAGGTCCGAAAAACTTTTAAGGATGTTGAAGGGTAGGTTGCGCTGAGAAATTCAATAGTTGCGTCGTTTCCGAGTTAATCAGCATTTAAGATAGCGAATCAGACTGTTGCACGCTCAAATCCAAGTGGCCCTTCAGAGACGGTGTCGCCAAACGTGTTCTTCGCTTGGTTTCCTATAACCGAACAAGAGAGTGATACAAAATTTGGAAATGGGACGGCAGTAACGATAGAACCCTAGGTTATGACTTGTATTGTGGTATTGATAGCAACGATGCCACGGCATAGGTACAAACGGGATAACGTTCTGAAAGGTTGTAAGGATACTGTAGTGTAGATGGTGCTCAGAAAAACGCGATAAGGAGCACCGTTCCTGAGGCAATTAGTACTCAGCCAATCAGACCTCACGCGCCTAAATTCAAGTGGCCCACCAGATACAATTAGTGTCAGTTGTCATAGCGTAGATGACAGCACACAAGACTGCTCAGCCTTTGGCTCGAGTTCGATCCTTACTACAGCCCATTTCGAAGTTTGGTATCCCTCTCTCGTTCGATTACAGGAAACCAAATGAAGAACGCCTATGATGACATCGTCTCCGAAGGGTCGCTTGAATTTACGTTTGAAACGGTCTGATTCGCTAACTTAAATGGTAATTAACTCGGCAACGGTGCAGCCTATCAACTTTCTTTTCTTAATAATTATTTCTCAGCACAACCTACCCTGCAACACCCTTAAAAACTTTTCAGACTATTTCTGGCCAACCTCTAAATACCACGCTACTACAGCACGTCTACTCGCCATCACCAAGTAGCTACCACAATAAACTAGAATCAACTCTGTACCAAATCACCTACATATATATCTCAATAAATGATTTGAACTTTTCTAACTCGGCTGTTTTTGACAAGTTCTCGCTTTATGCCACCTTGCACGGCGACCAAGGTACTGTTCAGTTATCCTGTTACAAAACGATGGTTGGTTGGTTGGCTGATTTGGGGAGGGACCAAACAGCGAGGTCGTCGTCCTAACGGATTAGGGAAGGAAAGCGGCCGTATCCTTTCAAAGGAACCAACCCGGCATTTGTCTGACGAGATTTTGGGAAATCATTGAAAACCTAAATGAAGTTGTCACTACCAGGCACCGACGACAGCGCCCTCTAGCAGGCGCTGTTGAGATCTACGAGCTCCGCTGCAGATTCTGCCTATTTGATCAAGAACAGACGGCTCGGATACTTCGCTTCAGCTTCGCTTTACTTACTACGGGTCCAAGGCATCGCACCTCAGTACAAAGTTATGTAACCATTTATTAACTTGTTTTTGCCTGTAGTAAACATCTAATATGTGACACACGCAGTACCGACGTGTTTTACCTTTTCCTGCTCCTACTCACTTCTTTCATTCGGCCAACCTTTCAGTTTGCAGGAGCAGACCCACGTGCCACCTTCCAGGCGGGACACAAAATGTAAGTAGGTACAGTGTACAAATGACTCTGAGCACTACGGGACTTAAAATCTGATGTCATCAGTCCCCTAGAACTTAGAACTACTTTAACCTAACCAACTTAAGGACATCACACACATCCATGCCCGAAGCAGGATTCGACCCTGCGACCGTAGCAGTCGCGAGGTATAGTGTATGTCACTGTAGTGAGCAGCAGAAAAATAAGTGAAACTGTGCAAAGGGATGTGTACCACTTCATTCCTGTGATCTCCGAGCATCACACAAGTTTGGTAATGAGCTACAAGGATCTGTGGAATGATTCGCACTGAGAATGTAGCGAGCTGTATCGAGCGGCACGGTTTGTTTCCCCACGGACAGAGATTCATTTTAGCTGTGTTTCACACTGGCGCCACTAGAGGGCTGAGGTGCGTGCTGGTGACTGCCACAAGTACCGCCGCGGCTAAGCTGGGTGCATGCTTGGACGGCGGGATAGTCAGATGGTGGACAGAGAGGAACGAGCCAGTTTTGGCAGAGCCCAGGGCAAGAACTGCCATAAGCTGATTGACAGCCGTAAGCCGTAAACCGGAACTCAAAACGATCAGCGTGGGGTTTGGTAGCTGCGTAGACACAAAAACCTGGTGGAGTAGCTGGAGTCTTCTCCCTTAAATTCCAGGGGAGATGGACAAGAGGACTTCTGCATGTTAAGAGGTGTGTTACTTGAATGCTTCAGCAGATGACGGTTGCACCCTTGTGATGTAGCTCTTCGATACAGTGCGCTGTGTTGTGTTCGAGTAGTGTGTTGGGTGTATTGGCTAGCCAGCAGCATTGTGCATGGAATTCGATGGTTGTCGTATGATAAGTTGCACCTGCTGATTGATGGCATGCTAGGCATCTGGATGTGTTCTCAGCCAGTGGCAACCATAATATGTGTTACATTATATCCCTGAGCGTAATTAATTGCATTATATAGAAGGTGATTTTCTCTGGACTACGCTGAGAGTGTAATTGATTTGTTGGCGCAGTTTGTACTGAGAAAATAACCTTGTTATTTGTTGTGTGTGAGTGATCAATTTGTACACGATATTCTACAGAAATTAAAACATATTTTGAAGTTTCCCCCCCTCAGCTATTTTTGACAAGTATTCATTTTATTACACACTGACGGAAAAAAATCGCAGCATCAAAAAATAATTAAAGCAGATTAATGAAATTTCTGGGATACATTTGTCTAGGGCACATATTTAAAGGCGGCCGCGGTGGCCGAGCGGTTCTAGGCGCTTCAGTCTAGAACCGCGCGACTGCTACGGTCGCAGGTTCGAATCCTGCCTCGGGCAAGGATCTGTGTGATGTCCTTAGGTTAGTTAGGTTTAAGTAGTTCTACTAGGGGACTGATGACCTCAGATGCTGAGTCCCATATTTTAATGATAAACATTGTAGGATCTTACCTTAATGTGAGCTTGAGATAAGCCATTGCAAATGTGAAATGCTGGTACAGAATGTTGAATGCAAGCATGCATTATGCATTTTGTCATACAGGTGCCGGATATCAGTTTGTGGGATGGATTTCAATGTCTGTTGGACTCGGTCGGTCAATACAGGGACGTTAGTGCCGTTTGGAGACAAATCTGGTGATACAGCATGCCAAGGCAACGCGTCCACACTCTGCAGAACATGTTGGGTTACAACAGCGGTATGGGTGCGTACGTTATCCCGTTTGAGAATACCGCTGAAATGTTGTTCATGAATGACAGCGCAACAGCCCGAGCGGTTCTAGGCGCTACAGTCGGGAACCGCACGACCGCTACGGTCGCAGGTTCGAATCCTGCCTCGGACATGGATGTGTGTGATGTCCTTAGGTTAGTTAGGTTTAAGTAGTTCTAAGTTCTAGGGGACTGATGACCTCAGAAGTTAAGTCCCATAGTGCTCAGAGCCATTTGAGCCACCAGACTGACTAACAACTTTGCGTTAAGGGTGCGTGGGGTAACCACGAGAGAGCTCCTGATGTCATACGAAATCTCCGACTACAACTCCATGTGTATATCAATTGAAGACATAGAGTCTGTACACGAGTCCGCACTTTTATTTTCACAAGTCCGTCTTGATCACATAGATTTCTTTACACTCTATGACCGGTTTCCCGCAGCTCGTGGTCGTCCGGTAGCGTTTTCGCTTCCCACGCCCGGGTTCCCGGATTCGATTCCCGGCGTGGTCAGGGATTTTCTCTGCCTCGTGATGACTGGGTGTTGTGTGCTGTCCTTAGGTTAGTTAGGTTTAAGTAGTTCTAAGTTCTAGGGGACTGATGACCACAGATGTTAAGTCCCATAGTGCTCAGAGCCATTTTTTTGACCGGTTTCGGCTTATCGCCATCTTCAGATCTGTTGTAAATATAAATAATGTGTAAGCAACCATGTTCAATTAATTAAGATTAAATCTATACAAGTCAGTGATGCATGAAATATAAAATATACAATATTTATAGCCATATATGGCAGTCATGCATACCGTTAAAATATTCTGCTATAAATCATCGTCAAGTTAAACATGTGCGTGCTAATACTCAGATTGCGTCAGTATTTATACAAAAACCTAATGCCAGCATAGGGCACTTTAGCCAGAGTACATAGTAAACCAGTGTCGTCAATATAAAGATTAAAATGCGGTATGCATTGTCTTTGGCTAAAAATCTTACCTCCTTGGCTAAACGAGCGTCTGTCATCAAAAACATATACTATATGTGACGCTGCCGTCACTGCCACAGAGTCCAGTTTTCATCAGAAACACAACAGACCTCCAACTTGGACTCGAATGATGTGTCGTTTGACACCACTGAAATCGCAAATAGCGGTGGTTTGGTCTCAGTGAAATGTACGCTATAGGGCGTCTGCCCCGGGGTTGTCCCTGTAACAGTTTGTTGCGTCACTGTGGTGCCAACTGCTGCAGTACAACGCACCAGATCCACGCGCCCAACACGATGGTCTTCCCTTTCGGTGGTCCCACGTAGCCGTCTAGAGCGTGGTCTTCTTCCAACCGTACATTTCTGTGACCACCGCTGCTAGCAATTATGTACAAAGGCCACATTCCTACCAAATCTTTCCGCAGTATCGCGGCAGGAACATCCAGCTTTTCGTAGACCTATTACAAGACCTCGTTCAAACTCAGTGAGGTGTTGGTAATGGCGTCTTCGTCACCTGAAAGGCATACTTGACTAAAATTCACCACATCCAATCTCAAACGGAACTAACACTCACGACCGTTGCACCTTGTGTTTAAAGAAAACCTGATTTGCATCCTCATCGTGACGCTACTAGGGCCACTCGAACGCGACTGACGCGAAAGCTGAATAGACATCATCTTTCAGATGTAGAAACACACCTACCAACTATCGTTTACATCGCACAACTCCATCCTGATGTTGCGATTGTTTTACCGTCTGTGTATCTTGCATAGCAGTGCAATTTCGGCCTCAATGGCCATTTTCAAGAGCAGTAGCTGACGACGTGTTGTGCAGTTATCTTATTATGAAACGGCGGGTATAGCAGATCAGAAAGAGAGCACATGACGTGCATGAAGCTGCCTGTTACTGCACGCAGTAAGTGTGGTGTCACCGCCAGACGCCACATTTGCTAGGTGGTAGCCTTTAAATCGGCCGCGGTCCGATAGTATACGTCGGACCCGCGTGTCGCCACTATCAGTGATTGCAGACCGAGCGCCGCCACACGGCAGGTCTAGTCTAGAGAGACTCCCTAGCACTCGCCCCAGTTGTACAGCCGACTTTGCTAGCGATGGTTCACTGTCTACATACGCTCTCATTTGCAGAGACGACAGTTTAGCATAGCCTTCAGCTACGTCATTTGCTACGACCTAGCAAGGCGCCATATTCAGTAATTAGAATGAATTCTGAACAGACAATGTTGTGAATCATGTACCGTCAAGAGCGACGTTCATCATTAATGGATTAAAGTTAAGTATCAAACTAATTACGTCCGTTTTCTGAATTCTAATTCCTCGTCATGTTCCAGACCTCATGTCAGTATAGTTCTTCCCTCCCTACGCCAGCCTGCATGAGCTAAAACGCGTGCATTTCGGCCTCCACTAGTAACACGGTGTTGGCTCTTCTGCCAACACAACAGTAAGATTTCCGGTTTTCATTTTGACGCTTGCACGTTGTGTACTCGCTTTCTGGTCGGCTATATTCATCATTTTGTCCAGCGAGGTGGCGCAGTGATCAACACACTGGACTCGCATCCGGGAGGACGACTGTTCAAACCCGCGTCCGGCCATCTTCATTTAGGTTTTCAATGATTTCCAAAAATCTCGTCAGACAAATGCCGGGTTGGTTCCTTTGAAAGGATACGGCCGCTTTCCTTCCCTAATCCGTTAGGACGACGACCTCGCTGTTTGGTCCCTCCCCAAATCAGCCAACCAACCAACCATCGTTTTGTAACAGGATAACTGAACAGTACCTTGGTCGCCGTGCAAGGTGGCATAAAGCGAGAACTTGTCAAAAACAGCCGAGTTAGAAAAGTTCAAAACATTTATTGAGATATATATGTAGGTGATTTGGTACAGAGTTGATTCTAGTTTATTGTGGTAGCTACTTGGTGATGGCGAGTAGACGTGCTGTAGTAGCGTGGTATTTAGAGGTTGGCCAGAAATAGTCTGAAAAGTTTTTTAGGGTGTTGCAGGGTAGGTTGTGCTGAGAAATAATTATTAAGAAAAGAAAGTTGATACGCTGCACCGTTGCCGAGTTAATTACCATTTAAGTTAGCGAATCAGACCGTTTCAAACGTAAATTCAAGCGACCCTTCGGAGACGATGTCATCAAAGGCGTTCTTCATTTGGTTTCCTATAATCGAACGAGAGAGGGATACCAAACTTCGAAATGGGCTGTAGTAAGGATCGAACTCGAGCCAAAGGCTGAGCAGTCTTGTGTGCTGTCATCTACGCTATAGCAACTGACACTAATTGTATCTGGTGGGCCACTTGAATTTCGGCGCGTGAGGTCTGATTGGCTGAGTACTAATTGCCTCAGGAACGGTGCTCCTTATCGCGTTTTTCTGAGCACCACCTACACTACAGTATCCTTACAATCTTTCAGATCGTTTATGACCACCCTGTATATGATTCTAATTACTTCTGAGCTGTTTTTGTTGCTTAATTATCTGTTATATTCCCTGTCTACAGCTGAGGGCCATTCATTGTAACGGTTCCTGTTGTTGCCCCGTTATTTATCCTGGGCCATAGGTTTGATGTCAACACTCCTTTTTTGTGGAAGATATTTTACTTGTATTTTGTTCTTTGAGTCCTGGTTAAGGAACAACACGAGCTGCATAATTCTGTTCTGTTTTACTGTTATTGTATTATTGTTTTGTTATACAGGACTATTTGATGTTCAATAAATTAATTGTTAAATTGAGCCCAATGGTTGCATAACAATCAGCCCTATCCACACTCCACCTAAATCCTATGCTACAGTAGTTACTTGGCAATTCACAGAAGATATCTAATAGAGGGTGAGGAAGTAATCAGAGAAGCTACTTTCTAAAGTGAACCAACGCTGGAAACCAGATTGTTGGAATAAATTAAAACCAAGACGTGGGCTGAAAGGAGTAAAGGACTCCATTTCTTGGATAAGTACACAACACCGTCTTTTAAAAAGTTTACAATTCAGCGAGGAAAATTGTACAAGGGAGCGAAACCAAGCAGGAGCTCTTTGCATAAGAACGGTATCCATACTTAAACCTTAACTTCCGTACGTTTGCTCTGTTACAAATACAATGCGAGAAGCTATCAGAAAAGCCAAAAGCGTCTATTCTGTGACCTAAACCCTAATGGACAGTGTAAAGTATCAGCAGTATTACGGCAGACGAGTTTGAATTGTCTAGACACTCCGAGTGTTTTAAACTGAAAACAAAGAACGATGCTAAGCCCACGTGTAGGTTTGCTTCTCATACCGCAATAAGGTAACAAAGGATACATGTCTTCCATGTGGCAGCAGATCTCAAGAACAATTGTACGTTAATAAGAATAAAGGATAACTGAATGACGAGGGGGATGTGAGTGCTACAGAAAATTTGAACTGACAACTGTAAAAGAAACGTAAATGTTGTAGTTACTTGGTAAACGTCGAAAGCAAACCTAGAAAGACTAGAGTTTATCGTCCGTCGTAACGAAGCTGTCAATGATAAATGGAGGAGGATTCAAAGGCGGCGAGAGTACGACCTGAGAAGTGACTACTACAACATAGTTAATAAGGCTCCCCAACATGATATCATCGTTATTCTGTACCATCAAACAGAGAAAAATTACGAACTATAAAGGCTCCACTAACTTCAACCGATAGAGAACTCGATAAGATTTTTACAGCGTCTCTCTCCTTCCATTCTCTGGATACCACAATAAGGTAACGAAGGAGATAAGTCTTCGACGTGGCAACAGATCTCAAGAACAATCGTACATTAGTAAGAATAAAGGATTCCTGAATGAGGAGGTGGATTTGGGTGCTACAGAAAATTTGAGCCAGTAAGTGTTCCTCTTTTTCAGTCAGTATAGGACTCTAAAAATGGAGCAGGACGATGTTTACCGGAAAGCAATTGTAGTGATCTTGTGAATAGGGACTGGTCTACAACTGCCAAGTTACATCAATGCAGCGGACTATGTGCAGATCAGAGAAATTAAGAAACTTCAACCACCAACTGTCCTCCATGGTGCAATGGGTCTATTTGCTGATGAAACAACGATGAAGATTACAATATATGAACGACCAGTCGTTTGCTATCCTGACCCCATCACAATTTGGTAGTAGATACAATTTGACGTACGACGTGAATATCTGCAGGTTCATCTTATTTGAGGAAGAACTCGCCGAATATCAAAGCTCTAAACAGTTCACAAGTTCTGTATCAGCTTGGAGCCAAACGTGCTACTGCACGAAAAGATTTACCCACACATTACACAACACAAACATTTCAATGGGCACCCCCAAATGTGGCTCGACTTAGAAGTTTGCCTACGTTTCTTCTATGGGGCACCAGCTCACATTCGTCGCAACGTACGTAGTGTTCCACAAAATTATTTAATATAAATGAAGGCAGGATTAGTTATGCAAAAATCATGTACTCACGTATTTTTTAATTTTTCACAAATGCGATTTTATTTCCAAAAATATAGAAAACATAGAAAAAACTAAAGTCATTGTTCATAAAAAAAATTATTTTAGATCCTGGCCGTGTTTCTTAAGATTCTGCGGACGGTTAAATAAATCACGATTAATTGTGTGAGTTTTCTTTAGAAAACCATTAAAGTTTCACAGAACCTCAAACTGTATATTCCACAACGACTACGTACTGAAGCTTTCTAAGTGCGGCTTGTATCACACGTAACTCAAAAAATTACAAGCCCATCAGATCTTCACATCAGATAAAATTTTCTCGAAACACAGACTAACGCAGCCTGGTCGCATTCAACGGCATCTGATCATAGACTCCCCTTCTAGATGCGCTGTTCACCCAGGAAAACTCGGCCAAACTCCACTTAAGTCAGTTAAACTACTGAATACGAATATTGCTGAGATTCTCAATCTTAACCATTTATACAAATGTTATACATAAAATCAGCGGAAATTTTTCGAGAAATGTTTTGCTGTTGTCAGTTTTCTTTATCTGCCGTAGGTTAGTTATGAACAACTAATCTATGGTTTTCCTCCGTTTTCATAATGAGAAGTGCACACATTTACAAAGAATTACAGTTACATATTAAATAATTTTCCTATATATTTAAAGTTGACAGTACTGCCGCTATTTTTAATGTTTCTCTATTTCAGTAAGAAAAGCTATTTTTAATTGTGCGAAATTTACTTTTCGGCCTCTCATTTAAATATGTGAATAATTTCAGTAAATCTGCTATCACATACCGATACAGTTCTATGAGATTTACCCGTAGACACGTCGTTTGTTGCAGTCGCATTATGCATTGCAGAGATATTCACCTTTACAATTCAGGAGTTATCTATAACGTTTAACTTACGATCTTAGCCTCATGTTTATGTCTGAATAAAGTGTCTCTTCCCTTTACAGTAGGCTGTCGTTTTACAAAAGGAAACTTATTTTATATCGTTACTCTTGGAAACCGTCGTAAAATTCAGTTTACGATTTTCTTCCGTTTTCCTGACAACCAGCAATATTTCTTTAAAGAGGCTACCAACACACTTACCGAATGTTTGGTTTCTGCGCTATCAGTTATACTTTAAATCAATATTTTCCAACATTAATACAGCCTAGGATTATTTCCCAGGTATTCGACAGCGTACTTTTCATCAAAAAACAGCCTATATCTCTTTCTTGTCCTAGTAATGCCAAAATA
Organism: Schistocerca nitens; assembly: GCF_023898315.1. Taxonomy (NCBI): domain Eukaryota; kingdom Metazoa; phylum Arthropoda; class Insecta; order Orthoptera; family Acrididae; genus Schistocerca; species Schistocerca nitens. The sequence continues at coordinate 275,279,896 of NC_064618.1, read as the reverse complement.
TTCTTTTTATAAATAGACATCATAGAAGTATTATAAAACAATGACATACTTCCGAGATTTAGCACTTCTCAAAATTAAATAACTTTTTTAAATGCATCTAACCAGTTATTCAGTAATCCATAATGAGCACAGCCGAACTGAGTACATCATTCAGAAATATTAGCTACCTTTCATAAAACATTTCTACATGACTTATTGCTATCACGATGTACAACAATTGTTCATATGATGAAATACCAGCGGGAAAAAACTCCTACGGGAGCACAAAAAGGTGAATATGCTCCTCTTTAAAAGACTCTGAAAAGTGGACTAACAGCTGCTTCGTTCTACCTTCCTCAGCACGTATAAAAACTTTCCTAAAATATTGGCATCCGAACATTTTAGCGCTCTTTTTACATGCAACTCACCTCTCATTCCCGGAAGCTCCCCTAACTGCACCTCGCTCACATCGTCTAGTCCATCGCTGTAGGTGGCTCGTAGCCATCCACTCCCACCTGCACATTCCCACTCTCAATGGCATACAATTGAACCGCATACTTCAACTGAGGTATATCCAGGACGTAAACAACATGTCATGTAAAACCAAACGTTTGTATAACTGTGCATTAGTAGTGTATATCGTGAGTTTTAAGAACTAAAAAGATTCAGTGGAGTGCTACGCATGTGAAAATGCCATTTACGCGAGGTTATTTTTATCTATGTATGGTTTTACATTTGACAAAGCTATGTATAATGTGTTGTACATTCCCCATCATAATGACGATATGGAATGAGTGATTAACATGCTTTATAACCAAAAAAATTTTTGAAGATCATTAGATGACAGTTTCAACTGTCGAAAGCACTCGTCAATAATAAGTATTAATTAATGTGATATTGTCGATAAAAAGATTTTTCAAGTGGGATACAGATGGATCCTTCCATTTTCTCAATATGAGAAACTTCAATTATTCTCACTCACTCATCAGCCCAACTCATTGTCAATGTCTCTTCGTGTCTTTCAGTCAATGTCTCCTGTTTCACAGCGACCGTCTCCTGGGTTCTGTTCCACTACTGCTGTCTCCTTTCATTGTCACTGTCTGCCTACTGGTCTCTCTCACTGCTGCAATCTCGTTCATTACTTCGCATTGCCACTCTCTCTTATCATTGTCAGTATCTCTCTTTTCCTCGTTGTCTCTCATTATCACTGCCTCTCACCAACTTCCACTCTATCCTTTTCTTTATTTCTCTCCCGTAGCAGTGCCTCCATCACTCTCTTCCTAGTACTGCTCTGTCAGTGTCAGCTATGTTCCATTGCGACTGTGTTCCTCTCTTTCTCTCACACTGCCATTATCTTCCCTCTTTTTGTACCACAGCCACTGTTTACTGTTTGACAGTATTTATTACTTTTCTGTCTCTTTCACACTACCACTGTCTCTTTCTCTCTCAGCATACAAAAGAGCGAATATGTTCATATGCCAAAATTTTTGAAAATTTTTGAAGCTGCTGAGGAAGGTAAATGAGACAGCTGATATTGGACTTTTCAGTTAGAATATTTCAAACGGGAATATATTCGCCTTTCTTGTACTCCGATGACAGCATTTTTCCGCCGGTTCCTTTCTTTCCCTCGTTTTTCAGCTGTACATGTCACTCTTATGAGAACTTTATTGGTCACTAAAATTTTGGTAATTTACTAAAGTGAAAATGAAATAACGTAAAACCAATTTTACAACCCAGAACGGATTTTAAGTGAACAAAAATTTTTGCTTGTTCTTCAGTACCCAGAATCATTCTGATGATAACGGAGACGCTTTACACCCAATTTCTCGATGCTGCGTCACTTTGTAAACTTCGTTTCCGCCTCACCCCGCATTGTACGTACGTATTTTACGTGTACAAGTAGGGTAAATTTGAATCTCTGTACTTCGGAAATTGATGAAGACATCAATAAAATTTTCTAGTTTGTTCGAAATTGGGAACCTAGAAATATAACCTAAGAATTTCAGCCATTTGCTGTGCATAGCAGTCTTGGAATCCGCTGCTCCGTTTTGGTACCCAAAAAACCATGTTTTCGTCGTGTTTCTCGATAACGGGTAAAGATTTTTGAAAACGAGTAGCTGCACTTCTAAACAAATTCCTAGCGAATATACCGTTAAAATTTGAGCAATTTGCTGCAGTTAGTTATACAGATATCAGTTGCCGACGGCGGAAAAATGAAGAAAAAAGTTTTTTCCGGTTTTGTTTGAAGCCGCCCATGAACTAAATGATACGTTCACAAGCCCTTTATGACGCACCGTAGACTACATTAATGCAAAAACAACTAACCAGTTCAATCCATTTGCCTACGAGGGAGGAAGTGTGCAATATTCAATCTTTGACCGTAGAAGGTAGGTATACTGTACTATATTGTAGTATAGTTGCAGTATAAAGATCCTTCTGTTGGGTATAAATCTTGGGTGTACCTGTAAAACTCGATGTATGATCCCCGGGAAAAACCCGTTTTTGTGCACGGCGGATTGGAACATATACATAATTGTGTGCTGTCTGTACCGGGTTGTTATAATTAAACTTTCCCTGTTTACCACATTATAACACGGAAACTAACTGCCGTACGAGTACCAGACTTGGTAACCTTAATGCCCAGAGTATGGGGTGCATGATTTCCATGTGTCACAGCGCCACCGTCCTTCCAGATGCCGTGATTAGTCAAGTTGATACAGGGTCTCACACACCTGATCAGTCGCAGTGCACTAGTTGATGTGAGCTTGGATAAATGGAGGAGGGATTTACTGGTGAAGCTCTGTTACCAAAACTACAGTAATGCTGCAGCTGCACTTCGAGAATATCGCCGGCTGAAAGGATTACGGAAGGGTCCTCTTTCTCCTCCTGCTTTGCTGGGTGTTGTTCCGGGAGTCGGGCTACGACGGGTTGCACAGCAGGCAGCTGTTGAAACAGCTGTTGCTACGGCAGACAATGCTGCACGCAATTTCCGATTGTCAAGCAGTGCGCATGCTGTGGTACAAGACTTGAATATCCGGTGGTCCACTGTACGGAAGGTGCTTCGAACCATTCTCCATCCGTACAAGATCCATATCGTGCAGCAGATTGCACCACAGGATGCACGAGGACGTGTTGACTTCGCTCTCCACTTTCTCGCAAGGATTGAAGTTGACAAGGGCTGGCCCTGGACTATCCTATGGACAGATGAAGCTCATTTTCCTCTGACGGTTGAGGTGAACACACAGAAGTGCCGAATGTGGGATCTTCGTCTCCAGTCATTGTGCATGAAGTTCATCTATATGGTGAACGTATCACCGTATGCTATGGCTTTATGGGGTCCGCCCCCGGTAGCTGAGTGATCAGCGCGACAGACTGTCAATTCAAAGGGACCGGGTTAGATTCCCGGCTGGGTCGGAGATTTTCTCCGCTCAGGGACTGGGTGTTGTGTTGTCCTAATCGTCATCATTTCATCCCCATCGACGCGCAAGTCGCCGAAGTGGCGTCAAATCGAAAGACTTGCACCAGGCGAACGGTCTACCCGACGGGAGGCCCTCGTCACACGATATTTCATTTCATTTCATGGCTTCATGGGTACTTTCATCATTGGCCCATTCTTTTTTTAACAGGTTAGCGCTCAAGGACCAAAGACGTGCATTGTGTCTAGCCTGCGCTGCTGCGATACGCTTCACCTGCCGTATAGGAGGGAGACGCATTGAGCTCACCAGTTCTGCAATATGGCGCACCACCGCACATCGCTCGTGAAGTACGCCTGCTTCTCCGAAACACATCTCGAAACGACCGAATTATCAGCCGATCGTTTCCAAATGCTTGACCACCATGATCACCTCATCTCACTCCTTGTGGTTTCTGGTCGTGGGGCTACCAGGGGAACATTGACACATGTGCTGATCTGAACCGCAACATAACAAGACACGAAGCCGGCATACCTACTGATATGCTTCGCTCTGCTGTGCAGAATGCAATTCTACGCTTTCAGGCTCTTCTGGACACTAATGGGCGCCATACTGAGCCCCTTTTGTAGCAGTAATGGTACCGGCATGTAACGGTGTGATGTACTGAAGCAGCACATTAAAAGTGTTTCACCTGAACTGACTCTGCATTATTTGTCTTCCCATGTCCTTGACATTAATGCTACCAAGTTTGGTACTCGTACGGTAGTAGTTTCCTTGTTATAACGTGTTATAATGGAAAAGTTTAATTATAGCCACCCGTGACATTACCCGTCCGAACACCTACAGGAATCAAAAATTTGCGAATGGGGGGGGGGGGGGGGAGGGAGTTAATGGGCGAGGGACGCTGCATTGCAGCGTGCGGTAAGGTGAAATTTTAGCCGGTCAGGGGCCGTGTTCGGATGACCGAAGCGGACAACCCATCCCTTGCCGACACTCTTGCTCAGCGTGTTTGGATACAGAGATGGCTGCTCTCTGTAAGGAAAAACGTCAGAGTGAAGTATTCAACGATGAACTTGAAGGGGTGTCATGTGATGTCCACCCAGACCAAATGACGAGAACAACGGAAAGAAAGGCGTTTAGCGCAAGCGCTTGTGGGAAGCGGTGAATCCGTGTTCTAGTCCGGTCCGGAACAAATTTTGAACTTTCGCCACTCCATTACCAGAATGCCCTATGCGGCTGAAGTCACAGGTTTCCACCTGCCCCTTCCATTTTTTTACTCATTCTGCATTTCATATAAACGTTTTGGAACATATTGGTAGCGCATTTGTCGCATGCTACCGACCTTAATCAGACCCACATAATGGATTTGGTTCGAGAAAGGACAACGTTACATCATCTACGTCACATTCATTACGTTGTGCATTCATTTATTTATTTCATTATAAAACATTAATCGATGCAATGGACGTTCTAGAGCTTCAAGCTTTTGTTACAATAGACCACCGTCGATCAGTTGGTTATTGTGTCCGGCGACGTGTTAACACGTACTGGCCCAGGTACGTCTTTCAGCGCTCGCCAGATCTCCGTCTGACATATATGTAACAAGTAAATGATGAAGTCCTATACTCCGAGGAGCGTAGGCAACGATGCGGGAGACTCGCACCGTCGACTACGTAAGGTCCTAGCAGAGGTAGTTTGCAATTTGCCTTCCGCCGACCGTAATGGGGATGAATGATGATGATGAAGACAACACAACACCCAGTCATCTCGAGGCAGGAATATCCCTGACTCCGCCGGGAATCGAGACCGGGACCCCGTGCGCGGGAAGCGAAAACGCTACCTCAAGACCACGAGCTGCGCACTAACTAGTAAGAGCTAAGAAAATAATTGGTAGTTGCATTAAATAAAAAAACACTATTCTAATAAACTCATTACATCATTTTTACACAGGAATATTCATGGTACAAACAGCATAGATCTTCCTACGACATCGTGCTACTTCTTTACCACTACTCCCCTCAAAATAGTATAAACCCATTTTGAAACTTCGCGATTGCTAGTTATAGAGAACGTGGGGTCTTTATGACACGAAGCGGAAGAAGAAAGACAATTTTTATTTCATTTACGGAGGCCTGCAGAGAGAAAGGCACACCGACAGCGACAGACCAAGTGGAGGGCTGGTTGCTACAGAACGAAATGAGAAATATCTCTTGACAGGATCGGGAGGTCAAAAATATAAGCTGTCTCCTTCGGGAGGCAAAGGAAAAGCGGATTATTGAAAAACTGTAATATTGGTGTGGCGTTCCAATATACCTGTCACGGGGCAAGGGTTGGCAACCGGAGGCGCTCATTCTAAATGAAATGGGCGAGCGACGGCGGCGGCATCGGCGGCGTGTGCCCGCTGCGGGATATGAAACGACGCCGGCAGACGAGGCGACGGAGGCGGCAACGACGGCGACGGCGCTGGAGGCTGGAGGCGCAGCCCCTGGAAATGAATCTCCTGCCCCCCTCCCCCCCCCCCTCTTTCGGCTCCCGTGCTCGCGGCCTGTCTCCGCCGCAGCGTTCCTTGCTTAATGAAAGCGCCATTTAGGCGGGTTCCGCGGAAACTGCTGAAATTTCTGAATGGTCCGCCCGCGCCGTGCGCCGAGAGTCTGAGTGCGGGGCTCGCAGCCGGGCCGAGACAAGAGTGGAAGGAAGCAAAGAGCGGACGCTTCCCGCGGCGCGCCGTGGCCATTTTAAAAGGAAACGTTTCGTAATCCGTAAAAGGGTCTCCTCCAGTGTGTCTAGAGCGCTCCGTCGCAATGACAAGTGCAGCTGAATGCTCAGAAGACGCTTCGCCAGCAGGAGGACGTTGGAGGTTTCCACTCCGGTGAGGCCCGTTGCTCCCAATGGGCCGTTGAACCAGGTAATCCGGAGCCAGGTTCGCACGGCTATGGGCCTCTGCTCCAGCGGACGCACATGCCGTCATACTATCACTTTCAGTGAAAGTCTACCATCAGTTGACATTGATGTTTTATTTGGCTTTCGATATACACTCAAGCGGCAAAGAAACTGGTATAGACATGCGTATTGAAATACAGAGATATGTAAACAGGCAGAATATGGCGCTGCGATCGGCAATGCCTTTATAACACAAGTCTCTGGCGACCATTGCTAGATCGGTTACTGCTGCTACAATGGCAGGTTATCAAGATTTAAATGACTTTGAACGTGGTGTTATAGTCGGTGGCGCACGAGCGATGAGGACACAGGATCTCCGAGGTAGGGATGAAGTGGGGCTCTTCCCGTACGACTATTTCACGAGTGTGCCATTAATATCAGAAAACATCAAATCCACGACATCGCGCCGCGGGGTAGCCGAGCGGTCTAGGGCGTCTTGCACGGCCCGGGCGGCTGCCCCCGTCGGACGTTCGAGTCCTCCGTCGGGCATGGGTATGTGTGTGTCGTTCACAGCATAAGTTAGTTTAAGTTAGATTAAGTTGTGTGTAGGCTTTTAGTCCCATAAGACCTTACCACAAATTTCCAAAATTTTTTCCGACTTCGCTTTCGCAGGAAAAAGATCCTGCAAGAAGGGGACAAACAACAACTGAGGAGGGTCGTTCAGCGTGACAAAACTGTAACCGTTGCTAAAACTGCTGCCGATTCCTATGCTGGGCATCAACAAGTGCCAGGGTGCGAACCATTCAACGAAACGTCATCCATATGGGCTTTCGGGGCCGAAGACTCATCCGTGTACCCTTGATGACTGCATGACACCAAGCTTTATGCCTCTCCTAGACCGGTCAACACCGACATTGGACTGTTCATGACTGGTCAGACGAGCCTCGTTTCAAATTGTACCGAGCGGATGGGAGTGTACGGGTATGGAGTCAACATGAATCCATCGACCCTGTATATCGGCAGAGGAGTGTTAAAGCTGATGGAGGCTCTGTAATGGTGCGGGGCGAGTGCAGTTGGAGTGATATGGGACTCCTGAGACTTCTAGATACGACTCTGACAGGTGACACGTACATAAGCATCCTGTCTGAGAACATGCGTCCATTCATGTCCATTGTGCATTCCTACGGACTTGGGAATTCCAACAGGACAATGCGACGCCCCACACATCCAGAATTGGTACAGAGTGGCTCAAGGAAGACTCTTAGGAGTTTAAATCCTTCCGATGGCCACCAAACTCCCCAGACATGAACATTAATGAGCATATCTGGGATGCCTTGCAACGTGCTGTTTAGAAGAGATCTCCACACTCTCGTACTCTTACGGATTTATGGACAGCCCTGCAGCATTCATGGTGTCAGTTACCTCCAGCACTACTTAGACGTTAGTCGGATACATGAAATGTCGTGTTGTGGCACTTCGGCGTGCTCACGGGGGCGCTACATAATATTAGGGGGGCGTAGCAGTTTCCTTGGCTCCTCAGTGTAGTAGATAAGTAAACGTAAATGGTTGAAAAAGTAGAATGACAGGCATCATATAAACAGAGAAATCAACGAACCAAAAAGAAAAAAATGGTTCAAATGTATCTGAGCACTATGGGACTCAGCATCTGAGGTCATCAGTCCCCTAGTAGAACTAGTTAAACCTAACTAACCTAAGGACAACACACACATCCATGCCCGAGGCAGGATTCGAACCTGCGACCGTAGCAGTCGCGCGGCTCCGGACTGCGCGCCTAGAAGCGCGAGACCACCGCGGCCGGCGCCAAAAAGAAACTTTCAGAATGAGGAAAGAACTCAGACAATGGTATATACTATCTCTGTTCCTTCCCAATTTGCATGGTGGCTACACGAAGAGAACTGTAGTTCTAACTGCTATAGAAACTCTAATTAAATTCGTGGAGGGGAGGGGAAGGAGCAATCGCATTTAATCTATGTGAGCTATTTGTATGATATTACACCTTTAACGGGCAGTGTAGAAGACATTAAAAGTATGCTAGAAACAATACGAACAGAAAGTGGGAAACGTTGGACTGAAGTTAAATTTGAAGAAATACAAAGATTTTCGCAACAGGAATGAAGACTAAAGTGGTGACAGTGAAGAAATCATTGTGTAAGTCAATAAACATATATTTTATGGTGTATCATTACGAAAACCAGTTCCTGCACTGAGGAAATGATAAGAGGGGACAACTTGGAAAGCCACTGCATTTAAATTAAGCATGTTGCTAAAAGAAAGAAAGTTGTAACTACCGACTGAAAGAAAATTGAGAATAGAAAATCTCTTCATTTCAAACGTTGATATTTAGACTGATACTGCAGACTTCATTAAATGAGTTACTAAAATAATTGGCCAGATGCGAGAGGGCCTCACGCTCTTAGAATTCCATACAAACTTGTTACGAATATAGGCAGTTCAGTCATCCCGGGAAACGCGAATCTCCGCGATTTTTGCCTGTTGTTGACACTGATACTGGTAAAACATTGGTCCCGGGAATATCAAGTCTTTAGAGAACGTTTTAATTTTAGTTTAGATATCGGATAACTAATGACAAAAGAAAAAAGTTTTTTGTGTGATTAAATAATAAATTAACAATTTTCTGATTTTTTTCTTTTAGTTGTACTGTGAAACCTTGCTTCTTCCCAAATTTCCTGATACTTGGTATACAGAAGTAACCTTTAGGTTTTAATGAATGAATTTGCGTCAAAATACCTGACATAAGTGGCCGTATCTCTTTATTGCAATTACTTATAAGCTTCAGTTTGGTACACAACCATGGAACTGCAGATCTTAGTGTGGGGCATAAATTTTAACTCCATACGACTACACGATCCTGGGAAATAAACCTCTCGACAGACATACAGACAAACAGTGGACAAGAAATGACAAATTTTTTCTAAATGTCATATAATTACAAACTTACAATTTTCGGATTTTTTCATTTTAGCTGTATTGTTAATCCTTGCATCTTGTCCAAGCTCATGATTGTACGTCAACGGGAAGTACCCCTAGAGTTTGATGTGTGAGGCTGCAAGTGTCAAAATATGTGACATAAATTGCCGTATATATTGATTGTTTTGACTTAGAAACTTTAATTTCTTACAGCGCTAAGCGACCATAGACCTTACAAGGGAAACTCCACATCGTACCCCCCTCCCCCCTTCGATTTATGGTAAGTGGGCAGCCCGTCAAAAACCGAATACAGATCAAACATGAAAACAGATAGAAGGTGTACTGGAGTGTGAAAGAAAAAAACGAAAATAGAAACAGTGGGCTGTCTAAGAACAAGAAGTGCAATATAGAGCAGGCGCGAAGCGAAATGGCGTCGTGGTTAAGTGGTTACTGATTTGGACTGAAAAAAAAAAAATAAAAAATAAATAAAATAAAAAAGTCTATCGTGTGCCAATTTTATTTCCGCTGTTCCCTTATTTGTGTCTGAGTCATGGCGTAACGTCCGTTTGCAACAGTGAGGCGTAAGGTAGGGACCTATAATGACAACTGATTTTGCACAACTATTCTTTTAGAAGCCGAAAGGAAGTGGCTTTAGAATGGGAACCCAGACGTCTGATGACAAGACGACAAGTCAACCGAATCCACTACCGGAAAACACGTCTGATGTGTCATATACGGCATTAGTGATAGTACTTGTGTCATGTGATAGGAATCTCTTATCGGTGCTCCTCATTTCTACGACTGGTTAAGTTAGTGAGGTATGCCTCCTTGTTCGACATAGGTTTTCGTATGAAGGTGAATTGATCACTCCCAAGGAAATGATTAAAACATAATAGTTTGTCACACAGGATGCAACAAGTGAACGCAACAGTTTTAGAATCACACAGTTTTTCAGCGCTTTGTCGAAACATGTTTCTTTCGTTTTTGAACTTGCGTATCGTTTTGGAAGTTTTGACTCTTGAATTTCATTGTTGTAACATAGTTCACACCCGTTTACTTGTTGTTTTCATTTCTCCGAGACAACTATGTGGTATCTCAGCTGCTCTCAATATACATTTACTTGCGACGGTAACGTTGAAACGTCTCTGTGGAGTCGTTTCATAGACGCTTGTCTGACTGGATTCGGTGCATCCTACTCTGTCCGCCGCCTGATAGCGGTTTAATTTATTAACTCTGCCAGGAAGACTGAGCAATCAAACTAAGGCTTACTAAATGATATGTCTGATTGTTTTGTGCTCCATAGGAAATCATGTCCTGTATTTATTACGCTATTCCCTTCACCCCACCCTATGTGTGCGTGAATGTGTTTGAGAGGGACGCTGAGTTGGTTGTCGTCTGCTATGAGCAGGTGATATTTGCTTCTAGTTTGGAGGATAGCACATGATGACCAACTTAGGATCCCAGTAACTGGACAGAGAGGTTTACCCCTTTTAGTCTGAGGTTGGTTTGTCTGTCAGGTTGGTGGCGGAAGCCTACCCCTCTGGTAGCTTCCATTGCACCGGCAGTTAGGCGAAGCTCGGGGGAGAAAGGACACTCAGCAGCTAGCGTTTGGTGAGTACTGTTCGTAGCTCCTAGAGAGGGTTTCTGCCCTGCCGAGTTATTTTATTTCGTGACGGCAAAATCATTCTGCTGTTGCACCATTAAAATTTCTTACATTTGTGCTTGGTTTAATCTCTAATTTCTGAACAGTAATCAAGTTTACCACGTGCTGAAGTTCAGCCGTTCGTAAGCGGCAGGCGCGGATTCTATGTCGTATATCTACTATATAAACCTTGCGAATCGGATAAACCTCTTTCCAAGCTAGTGCTTGAGCATAATGATGATAGGTATCTCTCTGAACTATTTCTGCCATGGGTATGTAGATAGAATGATTGAATTATTCTGTTCCACTTCCCTTTTGTATTTTTCCTTTTTTAATTGCGCAATTCTACGATTTTTGGCGAATTATTTAGTTAAATTTTTCATTCAGGCACCAGTAATGTGTATTCATAAGAAGTGTGTCAAATTCACTAATGAAATAAATGTGCTAGGTAAAAGATAAACTCTGCGTCCTTTATCTTTCTCATTGATCCCTGATTTCGAATTAATTTTCTATTCCCTGACTTTTTTTAAGTAAATCTGCTTGCTTGTGATGAACAAAAATGGCAGGAAAAATCAACTTAATGAAACAAGCTCATTGATGTACGACATATAATGCTGTTCCTCTTGTTAGTGTCTTTAAAAAATGCATTCTTATATATAAATTCTTAATTTTATTGAACTGATAATTTCCAGTTCGGGCTTTTCTTAATTGTTAGAAAGGGCTTGGGCTGGTGGCGACCCTGTAATTTTTAAATTTATAATTGTCTTTGTGTGGTGGCTTAACCAGAAATTGCACACAAGGGTTACATCTCCATTATTCTTGATACGTAACGTATGTCGAGCCTTGGCTAGGATCCGTTTACAGTTCTACATGCATACTTTACAACGCATACTTACCACATGACTCATATTCTACAACTAATGTATAGTATGACAACTGCCAAGACTACAGAAAGAGAACAAACATTTCAGTGACCGGACGGACAATTCACAATGTTGTGAAAAATTAAGTAAGTGATACGAGAGTGTTTTGAATATGGCTGGCAACACCATGACCACTTACCCACGACGCCGTTGCTGTTTCAGATTGTTCTTTCTTACACTTCTTGTTCTTGGACCGTTCACTGTTTCTCTTTTGCTTCTTTTTTCACAGTTCAGTGCATCTTCTTCCTGTTTTCATAACTGATCTGTGTTCAGTTTTTGACGGGCTATCCATTGGGCCATCTTACCACTAAATCTGACTGGAGTACGGTGGGGAGTTTCACTTGTTACTATCCGACATCAGTTTCAACTTGATACATCTGCCCGTTCCTGAGAAAATGGTTTTCAACAGTCGGGCAGACGGACAACTAAGTGATGCTATAAGGGTTCCCTTCTTACTTGTTGAGCGAGATACAGAAAATTAAAAATAGGATATATGAAGATGGTATCTGTTATTTCGGACATGCCTGAAAGAACAGATACCATCTTTATGTAGGTAAGGCTTACTGGCCAATGATCTTCTTCAGTGCGGGTGCACTCATATTGCTCAGACTCTTACGGGTATCGGTAGATTGACTGTTGCGCGTAATGAGTACAATGGGAAGGCGTACTACAAATGTACCGTGTGAGCAGTTGGAATTATGGGCCTTACGGGGAGCGTGCCAGAAATAAGTCCCTGCAGTCGCACTATCCTTTCTGTCCTCGATGGCTTAATCGGATAGAGCGTCTGCCATGTAAGCAGAATATTCCGGGCTCGAGTCCCCGTCGAGAAACACATTTTCAGCTGTTACCGTTGATATTTATCAACACCCGTAAGCAGCTAATGGTCTGTATTTCGCTGCAATTTCATTCTAAAAATTGGACGTCCGTGGAAAAATAGAAACAAACTATTCATGTCTGCAAATAAAAATGCTGTGGATGAAACTAAAATACTTTGGGCACATCCTGAGACAGATGATGAAACATTGTGCTCTTAAGAGCACAAGATCAATGACGTAGAGGATAGAGAACATCAACGAAATCACCAGAATGGCTCTAAAAGAACTGAGGACCAAGACAACGCCCATCTCTCTCTGTGTATCTATCTGTCTGTCTTTCTATAATCCATACAGTATAACGGAGGATGCTTCCTACCAATAAAATCGATTCTCTGTCCCAATCCATTCGCGTCTTGAACTATCGAAAAATGACTGGTGGTGTGCCTTTCTATGTTCCCTAATCTACCTACCTTAGTCTCACAATCCCCACATTCGCAGGGTACTGGTCACAAGGTTTTTCTTCAAGTAAACGTTCTAAACATGCAGTAGACAATATTACTTGTTTGCAGTTTTGTCAGTACGCCTCAACTCAGTGAGGACGTACAACTCTCACTCATCTTTTCGTAACAAGTGAATAAAATGATAACGACGATGTACGACGGGCGTTCTACAAGTAATGCAACAAATTATTTCCAGGCCAATTTCGGTCGAAACTATGCAGAATTTGTTGTGTTACATTCCGGCGTCTGCCACTATAGTTCCATTAAGTTCCAATAGGTGGCGGCGCTATACGTAGCCTTCATAGTGACGTCTGTAACGGAGGTGCGTTTCCTTTTAGCGGAAAGCCACAGCTCAGCAGATGTTCATAAGCGCTTCCAGAGTGTCTACGGAGGTGTGGTAATGAACAACGCATGTAAAGCGCAAGCTGTATGCTGGTAAAGTGTCACTGTCAAAGTGTAAACTAATATAGTTCGTGTGAAAGTGTTCTGGACAACAAAATGGAGGAAGACAGATACGAAAAAAGCCACCTATACTGTCGCAAACCAGCACCCAGCATTACGCTACTACCAGTAATGATGTAACTTCCCGGATCCTCCCGAAACCATCTGAAGATGAACCTGAAAAGGTTCGAAAACCGGTTCATGTAATAAAGCATTATTATTGAAAAAAGTGACTGGTTGCAGTTCTGTATAACTTATTTACAATTATAACAGCGTTTAATTCTGCCTACTCATGCGTGTTACCAGGCAGACCAGCCCTTATTTAACGTCATGTTTATCAGAGACAAACGCAGAAATGGTTTCATCGTGTCTGGTGGTAGCAACGAACTCATTTTGTAAATTCCTCATATATCTGTGTAAAAGGAACCTATTTGGATGAGACTGCTATGCCAACTGATTGTCGAGAGTCCGCAGTACTTGTCATTTACTGTTTTCTGACCTAGCCACCGGTGTAAAAAGTATCTTGCCGTCTGTTTTATCGTCATCTCTGCCCACCGGGCTTTGTTGATTCCGTCTGTTTATTTAGTAGGCTATTGCCGCTGTTTTCTTTCCTATAAACTCTGAAATTAAGCGTTTGTTTCGCTTGGTGATTTATATTTTAGTTGTTTAATGTAACTTATTTCTTCTGGAACGCGCTTAAGCAAATCTGAGCGACACCGTTCAGAGGTAGTCTTTAGAATAAGTTTGATCTGACGATTTGGTAGGCCATTGTGTCGTAAATTTCTTCGTGTTTTAGCTTAAGAGTCTTTGAAATAGTTACTAATTTCATGTCATTTACGTCAATCCTGAAGCACCTTCATCAACCGTAAAGAATGTTGCATGATCGCTGGCCGTTGATTGTTACTCCGTATCTGTCGTAAATGTTATTGAGACTCTTTTTTACTTTTAAGATTGGTCTGTGTTGTCGTAAACTGTCCCGTATGGCCGAGGCGTCATGTTCCTCAATGAAAACTGTACTTCTGGAAATAGCTTCACCGTGGTAGATATTTATTTTTGTCGCTTAAGCAGTTTGTGCACTTGCTATGAGTAGCTACTTGCTTGATCCTGATCTGCACTTCTCTGTTAACCACTTGCACTATAGCTGCTTAATATTTAATTTTCATTTCTATATTTATTTTAATTTTTTCCTTCACTGCTGGAGACATTCATTATTCGGCCTTTAGGTGGTTACGCCGTTGCTTAGAATAACTATTTGCTTGATCTTGACCTGTAGTTCTCTGTTAACCGCTTTAACTGCAATTCTTTAATACTTTATCAGTTAGTATTCTTGGATTGTCTGTTAACGAGAAACGCCGTAGGGCGGTCAATAACTGTATTGAATTACTTGATAATTTCATTTTGGCTCCTTAACGTGAGGCAATGTTTTGTCGATTTTTAAATTATCGTATTGCCCCTTGCATTTCAAGAATTATATTTAACTTTCTGTTTTCTCACGTAAAATGTTAAAATTTTTATTAATAAATTGTATTCTACCATACTTATTTTGTGGGCCCCATGCCATTCCACACCCCAACCAACTCGCTACCGCTTCAACAGCATTGCCACATGCCATATAAATGAAGCTTATTTAGAGGAACTGCCTTTGTATGGTATTTAGGAGTCCTTCTGGTAAAAAAGAGGGACGTTCATAAATATACTGACTTATTGTTTTATATGGAAATGTCTTCAAAAGAAGATAATGATGAAATATTTTCCCGTGTTAATCGCTTTGCTATATTGGAATCTATGATCGCGTATGTAAATCTCCAGAAATTCGTGGCCGTGGTCACAGTAGGCAAAATCTTCTAGGTTGTGACCGCATCATATTTCTTCTATACGATCAACGTTTCTACTCCTCATCTGGAATCTTCTTCACTACCTTGTGGGGTCCGAAGCTGACTGAACACTCAGTCAGCTGTAGACACTTCCCAGCTGAGGGCTTCAAACGTTGATCATGTAGGAAAAATATAACGTTGTCTAACAACCCAGAAGACCTCACATTCTGTGAGAGAGTATTGTTTTGCATGAAGCAACCCTTCATATTGAAGCGTGTGCCAATGCCACGAATGAAGGTTTGTAAACGTTACTGGGAGGGCTATTCAAAAATTAAGGTCCGATCGATCGCTAAATGGAAACCGCAATGAAAATCCGATGAAGCTTCGCATGAAAAAGTTGGACAGTGTTAGAATGCCTATCGATTGCGTCACTTCCCTCTTTTCAGTTCTGAGCAGACGGTCAGCACTTCAGTATGCTTAGAGAATAGTATCTCCCGCCAAGTACAAGCACCTGTGAAATATTTCGCCTGATTTCATGCAGCCCACACAATGTAACTGTCATGTATTTCCATCTTCGTGACAATCCTTGGCCGCACACTGCAGGGGTAGTGACGATGCTCCTGCGGCGTTCTCGATTTGACCACCCACCGTACAACCCGGACTTGACTCCTTCTGATTTTTATCTCTGCTTATATAAACCACAGGCTATGAAAATATTGTGGCACAAACAACAAGTTCCAAATCAGCGTACAGAACTGGCAGAAAGGAGGGCACTGGAAAGTGAGTGCCACGCTACGACAAATAACTCAGTTGGAGCGGCGTCTGTGTAGACAAGTAGCTGGAGGATGTAGCAAACTGTAGCAAATAAAACATTTTTGATTTTCGCTGTGGTTCCATTTAGCGACCAATCGGGCGTTACTTTCCAAATAGCCCTCGTAATTTTATTTCCTGACATTAAGGTGAGAGCCGTGTTTCGCTTTCCTCTTCTGAAAAACAGTTAACAGAATTTCCACATTGAGAGACAAAACATTTTTTACTTGTTTAGAAGGAAGTATTAAGATTTACTACACAGAAATTGCATCTCTATTACTAAAAAGCAAAAACAAAAAAATAAAAAATGCTGTAATGTCTGTTGTGAAAACTGCTTTAGTTATCACACTTGTATATATTGGAGAATATACTACATATTCTGTATTGAGAGAGGACAAGTTATTCTCTCACCTATTCTTCGCATACGGAAAATTATTGATGATTTTGTTACAACCTTATGCACGTTGAGCTTCTAACTTAACTAACATAGAAATACCAAAAATAAATAACACTGTTTACACTCCATTGATAGAAATATATCAAATTTCCTTAGCAGTAATAATAGTCCATTTAACTTTCTAATATGAGAAGAATATGGTGGGGACCCATAAAGGGATATTGTATCACTAGTCAAACTCTATGATAATTTCAGTAGCAAAATTCAATTCAACTAAATTTAATTCTTATCTTCACATGTAGCAGTTCATAGTTTTACTCCTTTCAAGGCAAATTATTCAGCACTGATGCTCGATTAACTTCAAAAATTCATTCATAGTAGTAATCAAAACTAAACTGAGTTTCAAAATAGTATAACTTATTTGCCATTTTTCATCACTTGTGAAGCAGATGTTTTAGACAGTAACATTTACACAGTCTGGCACTGAAATTTTGCAAAACGATAAGTTGCAACAAAGTGAGATCACTTTAGCAACATTCTAACTAGCTTCAACTCTTGCTAATTAATGCACATTTAACAAACATAAATAAAGCACTAGTTTCTTTCAAAAAGGGCACTAGGTTTTCTAAACACTTAGGAGGGGATCCTGCGTAGGTTCATAATCAGGATAAAAGATAGAGTTCTAAACACAGGTTTATAGCACTTGAATTATTATTCACTCACACGGATCAACTGGTCCATGCTCTGATACATATCTGTATGCATGAAGCTGGTGGAGCAGTGGTGAAGTAGTGGTGGCAAGGGACGTGGCGGCTAACTGTACTCACGGCTCTTGATGTTTGAATGCTCTATACAATTTCTTCTTGGCGATGGATTTTTAATGTGTTAGAGCCATTCTTTATTGCCGAGAGTACCATGCAAGAGCCAAATACACATTCGAGGCAAAATTCCTTGCAAAGCGGCTTCCAGTTGTGTACCGCGCAACGGCTAGCCATTGGCTGCGTATCGTTCCCACCAAGTAGCCGCCCAGTTCGAGCACCAAAACCATCTTTTACATCATACGAAGCCACTTCCGTTGCGGAGAGATTTCCCTACATCTTTTGCATTTTACAATATAGGTTAGCATGAACCGGTTTCCAGTAACACTGTTTTTCTTTTAAATATACATATTATAAAATTTCATTATTTTCAACATTATTTAGCTTTTTGTATATATACATCACAAATTTTAAATTTCTTGTCACAAGTCGACTATCTTAACTAACAAAGAATAAACACTTCATAATTACAGACACAAAGTCACATAATATAAGCGTACTTCTAATCGATATAAGTGTTACAACCTGTCCTGAGACTGACTTCACTTGCAGTTACTTAGACTGGAGGGCCTGTGGTGAAGTTCTTACTATACCGACAGCGTGACTTCAAACGTCTCGGACTACTCGTTTGCCGAGGGCACACTTCTTCGTGTTTGGTTTACCAGTCTCAAGGTTTGGTATTCTTGTGCTCTCTGTCGTGTAAGTTAGCCAAATTGGTCTTTGGTACGATCAGCAAACGGGTGTGTCACTCTCTGAAATCTACCGTGATTTCAGGGCTCTGGTAGAGAGTATCATTTTACGACAAATAATTCAGAATCTATGACGTCATAATCACTGGGATGTTTGATAATCTGTCCCATTACGCATGAGGTTTCAATTTATCACCGTTTATCTACTAGCTCTATTCACAAAACTTTTTGCTGGCAATATACACATCTGCCGCTGAATGTACGCTACTGGCCATTACAATTGCTACACCATGAATAAATGCAGATGATAAACGGGTATTCATTGGTCAAATATATTTTAGTTGAAAAGACATGTGGTTACATTTTCACGCAATTTGGGTGCATAGATCCTGAGAAATAAGTACCCAGAACAACCACCTCTGGCCTCTGCCCATGCAGCTCCAACACGATACCACAGTTCATCAAGAGAGGTGACTGGTGTATTGTGACGAGCCAGTTGCGCGGTCATCATTGACCAGACGTTTTCAGTTGGTGAGAGATCTGGAGAATGTGCTGGACAGGGCAGCAGTCCAACATTTTCAGTATCCAGAAAGGCCCGTACAGCACCTGCAACATGCGGTCGTGCATTATCCTGCTGAAATGTAGGGTTTCGCAGGGATCGAATGAAGGGTAACGTCCACTGTTCAAAGTGCCGTCAATGCGAACAAGAGGTGACCGAGATGTGTAACCAATGGCACCCCATACCATCACGCCGGGTGATACGCCAGTATGGCGATGACGAATACACGCTTCCATTGTGCGTTCACCGCGATGTCGCCAAACACGGATGCGACCATCATAATGCTGTAAACCAAACCTGGATTCATCCGAAAAAGTTACGTTTTGCCATTCGTGCACCCAGGTTCGTCATTGAGTACGCCATTGCAGGCCCTCCTGTCTGCGATGCAGCGTCAAGGGTAACCGCAGCCATAGTCACCGAGCTGATAGTCCATGTTGCTGCAAACGTTGCCGAATTGTTCATGCAGATGGTTGTTGTCTTGCAGACGTCCCCATCTGTTGACCCGGGGATCGTGACGTGGCTGCACGATCCGTTACAGCCATGCGGATGAGATGCCTGTCATCTCGACTGCTAGTGATATGAGGCCGTTGGTATCCAGCACGATGTTCCGTATTATACTCCTGAACCTACCGATTCCATATTCTGCTAACAGTCATTGGATCTCGACTAACGCGAGTAGAATGTCGCGATACGATAAACCGCAATCGCGATAGGCTACAATCCGACCTTTATCAAAGTCGGAAACGTTCAAATGGTTCAAATGGCTCTGAGCACTATGGGACTTAACAGCTGTGGTCATCAGTCCTCTAGAACTTAGAACTACTTAAACCTAACTAACCTAAGGACACCACACACATCCATGCCCAAGGCAGGATTCGAACCTGCGACCGTAGCAGTCGCACGGTTCGGGACTGCGCGCCTAGAACCGCGAGACCACCGCGGCCAAGTCGGAAACGTAATGGTACGCATTTCTCCTCCTTACACGAGGCACCACAACAACGTTTCACCAGGCAACGCTGGTCAATTGCTGTTTTTGTATGAGAAATCGGTTGGAAATCCTCCTCATGTCAGTACTTTGTAGGTGTCACCACCGGCGCCAACCTTGTGTGAATGCTCTGAAAAGCTAATCATTTGCATATCACAGCTTCTTCTTCCTGTTGGTTGAATTTCGCGTCTGTAGCACGTCATCTTCGTGGTGTTGCAATTTTAATGGCCAGTAGTGTATCTTCAAAAACAAATAATTGTACGACAAATAGTTCAGGAGTTATGACATCATAAACACTGAGATGCTTGGGAGACTGCCTCATCATGCATGAAGTTTTAATTTATTACTGCTTTACTAATAACTCTATTCAGAAAGCATTTCGTAGACAGTAGGCATATATAGCACTCGACGCACCTGCACAATTAAATCATTATGCAGCATGTAGTTCAGGAGGTAGTGCAACATTGAGCATGAAAGTGCAGAGAAAAATTCGCTGGACATAGAGGTGAAATACATGTAAAAATACGGTTGAAATATGGTAAGTATGTTGAAAGATTGTAACTCTAATTTGCTTTGCTGAATTGCGTAAGATTGTGACTTGAATTTGGTATGCTGAAATCGGTGCTAATGAAAGTGAAAGCGGATTATAAGCTGTTGAGCTGTCTTGGGAGGTTAACCGTGCGTTTACTGGGCCACTGTTTCAGCAGGTAACTAGTCTAAGTTTACCATATTACCAATCAGACTATCATTGATTATAATCTTTTACAGTCATACAACAGCCGGTAATATATCTATATAAAAGGAGAATTTAAATAAAAAGAAAGAAATCAGTTTATATTTGCAAATTTATTTTAAAGATTGTTCATTGAAATTTCAGCATATTATACGTGAGTTATAACTGAGCCGGTGCCTTATTTACGATTGTGAGACTGTGAGATTGGAATATTACGGAACACATAAAATATGGAGTCAAGATTGGGAGACTGGATACAACACTGCATTCATAAAACAACACACAAAGAACATTGGAACGCATGCAAGAGAAAGTTAATCACTACAAACAGATTCAAATTTTTCAGTTAAAGAGATTACTTTCATAGCACAATCCTGTCCGTCTTGTAATTACCCTTCACGTGGTCAACTTGGTTTACAGAAAGCGTATAACTCCGCAATAATTTAGATAATAAAAATAAATTAGATCAAAAAGCAAATTACAAAACAAGAACCTCGAACTGGTTACTAACGTCTTTCTATTAACCTGATGGGTCAAACAGTTATATAAGCACGTGGTACTGGTCTCACAAAGTACACGCCACGTGGGTTGAACACAAAGAAAAGTTGGTATATTCAAAATCTTTTCAAGACGATACGTTATAATCACACAAGCATTTGCATTTAAGATTGATCTTACTTAGAGTTACTGACCAACACGTGGTTCCACTTTACTCACAAAGTAGTAACAAAGCAACTACCGCAAATTAATCTGAACTGGACACGAGAATTACACTCCGCTGCAATTAAAGATAACCTTAGCTATTTTAAAGCTAACCCGAAATAAAATGATTAAATTCTCAGCTAAGCTGAACTTAACAAATCCATTGTCCTATGGACTTAACAGACACGCGCTTAGCCGGAGATCTTACCACTTCAGACGCTCGCTACCGCCAGACTGCTACTGCTGGACTGCCCTGCGCTACTACTGGACTCCAACTGCTTACTCTCCAGCTGCCAGACTCCCCCTGAACTACCCAGCGTGCTCCTGAGAGTCGCTCACAAAGACCAACGGAAGGCGCCAGAGGGGCAGCTTCCTATACCAACATGACAGGGGACGGACCGGACCATACTAAGAATGGAAACCTCTCTGCTTTTAGGAACCGTAGCTACCTGTTTCAACGTTGGTCCTACTGTTCTCTAGCAGACAGCCTTGTCTGCTACCCTCAAGCATGCAGCTACAAACACATTTGATCATTCATCCTCTCACATAGAAGGGAAGGGGGATGACAGTATCTTATCATACACAGTATATAAAAGAAAGCGGATGTAGGTTCCGTATGAGACTGTGTGACATGAATTACATATAAGAATTACATATAAACTGTGCTTTAAAGTGTAGTAGTGTGAGAGATCGTTCTTGTTTACGTGTAAAAGTAACACGTTCCACTACTCAGTCTCCTCCCAGATAGTCAGAAACGCCACAGTAAATTTAGAAGAGGAATTTATTCCTTAAAAGACAACAAATTTGAGAAATTAAACATGAAAGGAATCCAACAGAGACCTTTCATAACCCCAACGCTCCGGGAAAAGACTGTGCAGGGAATTTTCTGGCCATGCTAGGACATTCCCAAGCAGGCTTCTCACACCCTACTTAAACCAAAAGTGTAGAGAAAAAGGCAAAAGGTCACCAGCTACTTGCTAAAACACAATAATTTCAAACATCTTTACAATCTACCAATTTCAAAGAGAGAAAAAAAACACACAATCTGTGACACCTATTTAAAAGATCATGTAGACCTAAATCGGTCAGCAAGTAAAAACAATGGTTCCTGTGTCATTGATATGAAAACAATTTCTGGTTGTTACCCTTATGGAGTTCACCAGTATTTGCTCATTGCAAGAGCCAACTGATCACAGGCAAATTTATGACTGTTTATTAACAAGCAAAATTTATGAAAATAGCAAAGGTGCCACAGCAATTAAAAAGCAACAGGAAATAACATCAGTATTACAAGGCAGAACATTACAATCCACAATCGGCAAAAGCAAAAAAATGATAAGAAAAAAAACATGTTTTACTAAGTGGTTATCGCAAAAAAATTCTATATCTTATAAAACTAATAATCTGTAGGATTAACCTAACTATGTGGCACTAATTTAATCACTCTACAATATTTCAGTTAGTTAGCAAACAATGAGCACTGTGTCATTATACTGAAAGTACAATAATTGTGTGATTGTTACCCTTAAGGGGTTCCTCACAATAAATATGCCCCATGCAAAGGCTAATCGATCACAGTCCAATGAGAATGAATAGCAATCTGACTGATAAAGGAAGCAGTGCCACAGCAATGAATTTTCGAAACAAAATATCACAGATCTAATACCTAACACAAGAACAAACATTGATCAATAAAACAGTACAATAGTCAACATCTAAAACAAAACACCAATAAATAAAACACCTGCAAAATACAATAGTCAAAGTTTTTTAAAAAAAATATAGAACACCTGCAAAATACAAGCGTCAAAGTTTAATAAAGACCAATAAATCGAGTCCCTGCAAAACACACGAGTCAAAGTTTCTGTGACAGAAACACACGTATATGCATTGAACTAAGAACCGTATAATCACTGTTCACTGATACACTCACTAGTTCCACTGTTCCGTGGCACAATATAAGGGGTGGGGGAGGGGGTTGGTCGCCGCAGCTGTCAGTAGGGATTTTTGTCCATCTGTTGCGTGCGATCCCGCCGTCTCTTCCCTCTCATGAAGTTTCTCTTGTGTCACGTACATCTCGATTTTGTTCCATGTTTGTATTGTCAAATTCGTGCAGTATCCTCGATTGACATGCCAGGTTGATATTCCTGGGCAAGGATGACACTTCAATGGCTCTTCTTCGTGTCACCCTTAGCGACCAGAGAACATCTAACCATGAATTACTGTCGCTTGACAGTAGGCATCCGTCAGGAAATGTCGATAGGCGTCGTTGACGTCTGCAAGTTTCTTTGGACAGTACCTGTCAAAAGGCTCCACGCCCTTTGTGTTGTTACACCGCAGCCGTCTCGTCACGGTCGCGTGCGTGAGGTGCGTTGCCAGGAGATGGATTTCCGCGCGGTGGACCGCTCGCCCATCTCAGGTCATTCCCTTCAGCTAGGGTCGCGCGGGCGGCCGCCCATTAGCTGCAGGTATACGGGAAAGTGTTTGCGGCGTAGGGTCTTTTGTTGTCGGCCGCGCTCCCGAAGTGGCCTGGCTGACAGCGTGTCCTGCTGGGAAACCCGCCAGTTTACAACTAGCTGGCTGCTCCCGCTGTCTCTTAAGAGTTTTGCCGGTTCGCTTTCACGTTCTCTACTGCATTCACAGAAATTTTTTTATCATCCTTATGTGATTACACAATGTCATACATAATATCACTTAGTATTGTCTTTCACAATTTTTAAGAACAAAGTTATATGAATCGACAATATAAAATTAAAAGTTAAATGACTTGACAATATAAAAAATAAAAGTGAAATGACTTTACAATGTAAAAATAAAAATTAAATGAACTGACAATACAATATTTAAATCCACATCACTAATGTGGTTCACTTGTGTTTTAATAAATCAAATGCCACTTATTAATTCACTAAAATGAATAGGGTTATGCCTTGCGCAAGTATAGGTTAGGAGAGCATGGGGTTCACATGTTATTTACACACACACATGCACACCTGTTGTCTATTCTACAAACTAACTACCCATAAACATGCATTACTCAAAATTCTACTTCTATCCACTACTTAATTAATCCCACAAGCCACTTCAATGCTACTTCAACAAAGTGTTTATACCACTACAACATTTTTTATACTTCGTACTCTTCTTGACGCTCGCGGCATACGTCTTGTCACATGATAAATATGTAGAAACTTTTCTTAAACATACACAGTAAAAAGAACAATGGTTATTTACACACAAGAACATTTATACCAGTTCGCACACCTGAAAAGAGACTCGCAATTATACATTTATCATACTCATATATTCACACATAACACAGTAAGAAAATTTCATCTAAAATTACGTTATTACAAGAATTAATCACACAGATGGCTCTGAGAAGGTTAAATTATTTGCATTATACAGGTTATATTACATTTTCTTACCCATTTTGCTTCGATTTCGTTTCTTCTTTACGTTACCTTTCGCCTTCAAATCAGTTATTTCGCCTGTGGTGGTTATTCTGGATTCATTTCTCATGAATGGCAAAATTGTGGTCACCTCTATTCTGTAAAACAGTATCATCTTAACATATTGAACTTACAACAGACACAAAAGATCCGAATCCTCCTGTAGTTTAAATGACAAATGTTTTGCTTCATCCTTATTACCTTAAACCAAGCTTTCCTTCGTTCCCATAATCAAAATTATTTAATCATCCTCTACCTTCAAGAGGGAAACTTCCTCAGTACAAACCATATAAGCTGCAGTGCATCCCGCACCAGCGAAAACAGTAAGCTGCAATGCTCACAGCATCAGCAAAATCACATAAACGTCGCTTTTCTAGGACAAGTATTCACGCAGAATAATTTTTCGGGCTTTGGCTCAACATCAATCAAGACTACAAAAAGGATTCATATTTCCGTTCCATTCTCCATTTGCTGAAAAACTGCTCGTATTTGACTACCACAATAATATTTCAGAACCACGTAAATTACACAAACCACAATTCTTCTTTCACCTTGAAGGGAATCAATATACTTACGAAATCCACAGACAGCACTTTACGTACTCAGCTATAAAGAACAAAAAAAAACATATATCATCAATATTAACATATCATCGCATATTGGGAAGCCAATGGTTAAACAATCGTATTATCACATCCTGTTTTCAAGATTCCAAACTTACTCATTCCTTTCTCAGAGTTCTCCTATCTTAAAATATTCATACAGCACGCATACTATAGTAAGAGATCCTCATTTACACTGACAGACATAGAATAGTAATAGATAGATAGTAGCACTGAAAACAGAAAATTGGAAACACGGCTACTAACAGCTGGGGACCTGGGTTTGCCAGACCCATAATATCCACAGATCGGATATTCCCCTGAGTTCTTGCAATTTCAGCAACGATCTTGCTTCTCTCAGGAGCGACTCTTTTCAATTGACACAAAAAAAAGCATTTCACTTGTTCACAAGGAAACCTTTTATCTTTACGTTTGAATCAAACTAAATCCTAATTGCACAAGGAAAGAAAACAAATTAACAACATCACTTCAATCAATCACATAAAAATATCTTTATCATTATTTTTACTAACATATTATTCAAAATTCATACGCCACAAATTTAAACTAATCAATTCATTCTCCTCTCTATAAATCCTATGTACTCATTTGCCATGTCGCTCATTTGTTCCGATTGGCGCCTTCTGGGCTGATCATTTGTCATTGCCGGTTTCGTTCATTCCCATTTGTTGGATTATGTCTGGGGTTGGCCGGCCGAATTTCGACATCATGTGGGGCTCCGCCTACAATTCTACTCCCACCGTGTTCATCGTAGTAACGATGCTGGTTGCCGTACCTGTTGCGTTCACGATCTTGTCCCCATCCTCTATCATTTCTGTTGCTCCATCTGTGTTCGCGACTGTTACCCCAGTATCTATACGGCCTGTCCCGATTATTGTTTCGTTCGCGTCGCGACGACCAGTCACGCCGTTGATTAGTAATACGGCCACGACTGCGATCGCGCTGCTGTGCCCCGTAATAACTTTGTGCCTGATTAGGCGGGCATTCTGGTGTATTGTATTCCAACTCTTGGAGAAGCGTTTTAAACGTTTCCACGTCCTCTTTGCATCGTCCCGCAAGAATGACGTGCCGCAAGTGCATCGGCAATTTGGTGATGCATATCCTAATTAGTTCCGCAGGTCCGTATGGGTCGTACAAAAATTGATTTGCCTGCAGCATGTGGTCGAATAGGCGTGCAGGGCTGCCGAAACCAGACTGGTTCAAATTTGGCAGCATAATTATGCCATGTTTGACCCTATCTTGTGCCGCTTCCGACCAATAGGCGGAGAGAAAGGCTTGTCGAAACTCCCGAGTGGAGTTGCAGTGACGCGCTGCCGACCTCATACGACTCGCCGGTTCGCCTTCCAAATAGCCACACATATACTCTATTTTATGTGAACTTGCCCAGTCGGGAGGAAGACAGAACTCAAATTGCTCGAGCCATGCTCGTGGATGTATGCCTTTTTGAGAATTACGGAATATCTCAAATTTTCTTACCGTAAGGAAATGTTTGAAATCAAATCCCCGCATTTCCTCCTGGCGAGGCCCTTGAATGTTTCTATTTGTTTCATGTCTGCCCCTTAAATTACATTCTTCCCTGTCGTCACAATCTCCCTCGTGGCCGGAGTCCCTCTCTGCACTGTTCGTACGGCTATTTTTATTGCTATTGGCGAGTTCGGAATCACACGCCATGCGGTTTTCCAGATGCGCCACGCGTTCTTGTAAATCGCCTGTTACAGCTTTGTGCTGTCTGTTTACTTCAAACTGTCCCTTCTGGAATTTAAGAAGCGAACGCACTTCTTCGGTCTCTGCGGCCGCTACCTGTGTGATATTGTTCTCGCTTTCCGTCAGCTTCATCGTGCCTACAATGTCCGCTAATGCCGCGATCTTCTCATCTATTTGTCTCTTGTCCTCCGCCCCAGTCTGTTTCAATTGTTCGACCTGCTGTTCCAACGCGTGGATCGCTAAACTGTTGTCCGCTATTGTGTTGCTAACGACCGTGGGACAATGCGTTTCAGCCTCTTGGACCCTCGAGAGTACCTGCTGACGATGTCTTTGGCATTGTTCTCTCAGCTCTTGGAAATTCCTAAGTAGCCGTTCTTCGCTTTCTTTAGATTCGGCCTCGCCACTGCGCTTGCTCTGTTCTAACGCTTGCAGACGGTCATCGATCTGTTCAAATGTACGGCCTAATTCTTTCATAATATCGCTTTTTATTTCACTTGCCAGATTGTTTATTCTTTGTGAGATATCATCGGACACTCTCTGCATCGACTTGTCGACTTTATTTGTCTGCTGGATTAGTTTTTCGTCTATTTGTTCGCCTAGCTCGCGAATCGATTTCTCAGATTTTTCTGATTTCTGCGTCATTTGTTCGCCTAGCTCGCGGATCGATTTCTCAGATTTTTCTGATTTCTGCGTCATTTGTTCGCCTAGCTCGCGGATCGATTTTTCGGATGATTCTTTTTGTTCTCGGAACAATTCTTTATTTTGTTGCAATAAGGCTTTCATGAATTCCGCCAAATCAATTTGGTTAGTTGGAGGCGAATTAATTTCTGGCTCTGATGTGAGCCCGTTCGTGCTGTTTTGCATTTCGTCTGAAGTATTCCCCATTGCATTTTCGGAACCGCCCGACGCGTTAATATTGGAAATCAAATTATCCCCTTGGTCCATGTTGCTTAAGTTGTCGGACCGCTTACTTTTAGCTTGGTTACGTGTCAGCATTAGTGCAATTTACACCCAGTACGTAACACACTAATCACAATAAATGTGTCCCCCAAAAATTACGACAGTCACAAGAAAGATACCCAACCTAGTACGCAATTTTTCATACGCAAAACAAATTTTTATCTTTGTTCGAAACCGTGGAATTTACAAGCGAAGAGAAAAAAAAAACAACACACATATATAGAACAAACAAATATAGAAAACAAAACAAGACAAACAACACAACGCCGATCAACAACGCCGTGAATCTTTTGAACGTCTGCTCGGAAACAACGCAAAAGTTGTTTGAGCGCTGTAGGAAAAAAAATTAAGATTATAACACGCTCGCAATCTAACGTATCAGAGATTCCAGAGTCTAGCGGAATCACAGAACAGGGTCGCCATGTGAAAGATTGTAACTCTAATTTGCTTTGCTGAATTGCGTAAGATTGTGACTTGAATTTGGTATGCTGAAATCGGTGCTAATGAAAGTGAAAGCGGATTATAAGCTGTTGAGCTGTCTTGGGAGGTTAACCGTGCGTTTACTGGGCCACTGTTTCAGCAGGTAACTAGTCTAAGTTTACCATATTACCAATCAGACTATCATTGATTATAATCTTTTACAGTCATACAACAGCCGGTAATATATCTATATAAAAGGAGAATTTAAATAAAAAGAAAGAAATCAGTTTATATTTGCAAATTTATTTTAAAGATTGTTCATTGAAATTTCAGCATATTATACGTGAGTTATAACTGAGCCGGTGCCTTATTTACGATTGTGAGACTGTGAGATTGGAATATTACGGAACACATAAAATATGGAGTCAAGATTGGGAGACTGGATACAACACTGCATTCATAAAACAACACACAAAGAACATTGGAACGCATGCAAGAGAAAGTTAATCACTACAAACAGATTCAAATTTTTCAGTTAAAGAGATTACTTTCATAGCACAATCCTGTCCGTCTTGTAATTACCCTTCACGTGGTCAACTTGGTTTACAGAAAGCGTATAACTCCGCAATAATTTAGATAATAAAAATAAATTAGATCAAAAAGCAAATTACAAAACAAGAACCTCGAACTGGTTACTAACGTCTTTCTATTAACCTGATGGGTCAAACAGTTATATAAGCACGTGGTACTGGTCTCACAAAGTACACGCCACGTGGGTTGAACACAAAGAAAAGTTGGTATATTCAAAATCTTTTCAAGACGATACGTTATAATCACACAAGCATTTGCATTTAAGATTGATCTTACTTAGAGTTACTGACCAACACGTGGTTCCACTTTACTCACAAAGTAGTAACAAAGCAACTACCGCAAATTAATCTGAACTGGACACGAGAATTACACTCCGCTGCAATTAAAGATAACCTTAGCTATTTTAAAGCTAACCCGAAATAAAATGATTAAATTCTCAGCTAAGCTGAACTTAACAAATCCATTGTCCTATGGACTTAACAGACACGCGCTTAGCCGGAGATCTTACCACTTCAGACGCTCGCTACCGCCAGACTGCTACTGCTGGACTGCCCTGCGCTACTACTGGACTCCAACTGCTTACTCTCCAGCTGCCAGACTCCCCCTGAACTACCCAGCGTGCTCCTGAGAGTCGCTCACAAAGACCAACGGAAGGCGCCAGAGGGGCAGCTTCCTATACCAACATGACAGGGGACGGACCGGACCATACTAAGAATGGAAACCTCTCTGCTTTTAGGAACCGTAGCTACCTGTTTCAACGTTGGTCCTACTGTTCTCTAGCAGACAGCCTTGTCTGCTACCCTCAAGCATGCAGCTACAAACACATTTGATCATTCATCCTCTCACATAGAAGGGAAGGGGGATGACAGTATCTTATCATACACAGTATATAAAAGAAAGCGGATGTAGGTTCCGTATGAGACTGTGTGACATGAATTACATATAAGAATTACATATAAACTGTGCTTTAAAGTGTAGTAGTGTGAGAGATCGTTCTTGTTTACGTGTAAAAGTAACACGTTCCACTACTCAGTCTCCTCCCAGATAGTCAGAAACGCCACAGTAAATTTAGAAGAGGAATTTATTCCTTAAAAGACAACAAATTTGAGAAATTAAACATGAAAGGAATCCAACAGAGACCTTTCAATGTTTGAAATATATTTGACATAAACGTTTACGGGCAAAGAAACGGATGAAAACTTCACCTAAATCCCTGGAATGATGTCAGTCAAATTTGGTACACTTATTAATTACAATGTGGAAAGAAACATTGCAGATGTAAGAGCAACCAGCTCCCTATTTGGAGTGAGTGTCATAACGTGAAGAGAGGAAGGACGATGGGGAGATTGACAGCGAGGGGGAAGGAGAAGATAGGCACAGGTTGGGAGAGGATGTGATGGGGACATAGGGGGATGTGGGGAAACGAACAGAGAGAGGGGCGAGGAGGAGATGGGCAGAGAAACGACAGCGAAAGGTGAAGGAAGAGAGAGGCACAGATATGTGGGAGGAGGAGATGAAAAGACAGAGTGGGATGAGTAAATGGACAGAAAAGGAAAGAGGGGGAAATGGACAGAGTATGTGGTGGAGAAGGACAGAGAGAGGGAGAAGAAGGAGACAGACTAATAGAAGATTGGAATAAATATAAGAACGCTGGGTACTTAACTAGTATCTATACAAACGCTCAGGTTTAAAACATTACATAAAACGGGAAGTAAATGTTTACAGTATCAAGACGGGCTACCTTTAGTCTTAGTTTGCTAAGAACTAACTTTAATCACAGATTTGATAGAGCTTTTTTTCGCCCTGAAGTCCCAAATAACTCTTCTGCACGAATAGGAGTGTTTATTATCTGTGTGAAAAGCTAACTTTAATTTAGGAACAGAAGGATCATAACACGCTGATTGTCAGGAGCCGCCGCCGGCCACAGAGAAGCCTCACGCCCAACGTCTTGGCTCGTCTTGGCGTGGAAGGCAAAAGGTCGATCACTATGGGCGTGGCCGTCGGCCTGTTAATATGCTCGTTAGGCAACAGTAGGGAACTTCAATTGACAACTTCCGGAAATAAGTGGTCAAGAAACACGACGTGCATCTGGGGATTGCTATCTACTATTTGACGAACCTGTTCACGATCATACATGTTGATTCCTACTAAGGAAAAATGTGAAAAATTGCAACTATAAAACGTATCCCATATTCCCTGCAATAGATGTAATGTTTTGTGTTTTGATGTTGAATTCCCAATACTGAGAAGTTTGAAAACGAAATATCAAACGGCAGTTATCAGATGAAGAACAGCTGTAACAATGAACAAGAACACACTGGACAGCATCCACAAAATCTGCCACTGAAGATACCCTGGAGAGAATAAAGACAAAACGCCTAAGGCACAAAATTTTGTTTTATTCCGTTGTGATTACACGGTGATAACGTGATAATCTTAATCATACTGTGATAGTGGGGTGCAGCAGTTACGAAGTAGTGAAGAGATCAGCACAGAATAGACAAAAACGTAAAGCTGCAACAAGCACATTTTCGGAGGACCACAACAAAAATTGCAATTGTCGTGTGATACTTCATACACAATGATAACGAGAGGTGCGCTACAAATCGGTATAGCAGTCATAGGGAAAGTGAACAAGAGCACAGAACAGACAAGAACGTAAAGCTGCAACAAGCACATTTTCGGAGGACCGCAACAAAACTGATAATTGTTGTGTAATACTTCGTGCACAGTGATAACGAGAGGCGAGCTACAAATTGGTACAACAGTCATAGAAAAA
Source organism: Schistocerca nitens (assembly GCF_023898315.1). NCBI lineage: Eukaryota > Metazoa > Arthropoda > Insecta > Orthoptera > Acrididae > Schistocerca > Schistocerca nitens. The sequence goes on along the minus strand of NC_064618.1, from coordinate 275,248,318 downwards.
GTGAACAAGAGCAGAAATAACTAGTGAACATATAAATACAGGAAACAGCTCGTAACTTTCTCTAAGCATTGAGAAGAAACTTTACAACAAAACAAACAGCAATAAAGTCAGCTATTACGAGAAGCCAGCAGTGCGGTGTGAGGCTGCCACTATTAACGTGCGAGCCAACTGTCGAAGGCTGAGACTCAAGACTGCGACTGAGACAAGCCACGTAGCTACCTCCACCCATCCTATATCGCAGCGGCAGAGGGCGATCATAGTCTGCTCTGTGGGTGCGCATCTTTGCTTCCGCCTGGTAGCCGCGCGGCCGCTATCGTCGTCTGCCAGAAATGTGTTTTCTCGGTGCCACCTGTGAGACCCCGGTGGGGGTGGTATCGATTGTTGATACCACAATAACCAATGTAAAATAAAAAGAAACGCAAAAGTTTGCTGAGAAGTGAGCCTGTGAACATTATTAACAAATGGTTCAAATGGCTCTGAGCTCTATGGGACTTAACTTCTGAGGTCATCAGTCCCCTAGACTTAGAATTACTGAAACCTAACTAACCTAAGGACATCACACACATCCATGACCGAGGCAGGATTCGAACCTGCGACCGTAGCAGCAGCGCGGTTCCGGACTGAAGCGCCTAGAACCGCTTGGCCGTCCATTATTAACAAGATATACTTGAATCAGCATTGAAAGTGCTAATGCCAGTAACAACGAGACCGTTAGCACCAGTGACCGATTACCTCGTCCAAGAAAGAAAGTCATTTTATCGAAATGAGAAGCGAAACGGATGGCAAATGTGAAAGCGAATCAGACGAGTCGCTACGAACGCCTAGCGCATGCGCAGATTTCAGGCGCCCACGCGACAGTCACGGAAACGCCGCCCGCGGATTCCTCCAGTGGGTGTTCCCCCTCCTCCCCCCCCCCGGCACCTTCCACCGCCTCCCTCCTGCCTCCGCGGCTGAAACCGTTCCTGGCACACTTCTGCCGCAAGCGCCAGGCCGCTCCGGAGCTATGGTGAAAATGCGGTTTAATTAATTCCGAGAAACGTGTATCCACTTTGTGGGTGAAGCCGCCAGACGTCGGTTCTGAGCATTCTGCGCCGAGAAATTGGGTTGGTGGGTGGAAAGGCGGCGAGCGAGTAGGAGAGGGGAGAGCGATGAGGAGGAGGAGGGGATGGAGGGGAGGGGGGCAGCTGCTGCGGTGAGGGGCGCGCTCAAACATCTGCGGCCTCGGCGCGTCTCGCCTGAGCCGGCAAATTGCGGACAAGTTGTTTGTCGTCGAGAAACCATTTGCGTAAACCGACAGCGCCGGAGGCTCGCCGAATAACCGCTGCTCTCGCCGGGTTTGCGGGGTAGGAAAGACGCGGCTCTGCGGGGGTGGGTGGTCGCCCGCAGGCTCACAGAGATCCGGGATACGACATTATTCGCGGCGTCTGAGGCGGGGAGTGCTCTGCAGAGTATATTACCTGCAGCGATAAGTACATCCCCATCTACGTACGAAAACCACTGTCACGAGGCGTATATCTTCAGAATTTCTCGGTATACTGAATGCTCAGTGACACGTCGGGAGTGCAGATGTCGTTTATTAACACGCACGACATTTCATCTTAGCATCTGTTCGCGTAGCTCATCTGCAGATCCCTGCTAGAAGTCAGGTGAAATATGTTTTTCCTTGTTTACTTTCTTTTTTTACCTGGCATAATTAGCGCCATTGGACACTCTTACATCTACACAGGCATTCCACATATGTTCCAATACTTACAGCGATAAGTTACTTCTCATGTACATTACAGGGTAAATGTACCGAACTTCTTGATATTAAGGATTGTAAATGAAAAAACAAGCCGGCCGCGGTAATCTCGCAGTTCTAGGCGCGCAGTCCGGAACCGTGCGACTGCTACGGTCGCAGGTTCGAATCCTGCCTCGGGCATGGATGTGTGTGATGTCCTTAGGTTAGTTAGGTTTAACTAGTTCTAAGTTCTAGGGGACTGATGACCACAGCAGTTGAGTCCCATAGTGCTCAGAGCCATTTGAACCACTTTTTTGAAAAAACAAAACATGTTCTCAGTGCAGAAATTGTACATTTTACATGTAAGAGACCAGTACTTAGCTCTACTAACCTATTTTAAGGAGCAATGAGAAACTACTGAAGTTATAAAATGTAGTAAACAAAGTCGGCATGCCCCCTAATTTTGTTGTAGCATACCTAATTCTGTGACACTGTATACTTAGCTTCGTAATAGTGTGTTAATTCTGTGATAATCTCCTTTCGAATTGTTAAAGTTCACTCAAAGAACTTTCAATCCATTTTCAGCATCGGTACCAGCGTCACTAACATTTGCACAAATATTACACATAAATACCGTACCTTCAGGTGAAGCGCTGGACTGAAAACTTTCTTGGAACCGTCGCAGACAAAAACACTGAATCAAAGCACTTTTATTCTTTTCACAGCTGTAGCACTCTTCACGTGTGGCGTAGGTATCACGATTTCTTTTGTTCTTTAACTTCTGTCTTCCCTTAGACACTCATTTCACTGCGCTACATTGGTTAGTGCATTATCCGGTTAGCGTTCAGGCCGAACACTGTTTTCTGGATTTGAATTATGAAATTAACTTTCAGTTCACTCTTAAGGGCAAACGGTTTGTCCATTTTACCAATGATCAAATTGTCTTTGTCATCTTCATTGCAGTCTACATAGTATTTTAAAGCACTCATGGAATGGATAAATGTTTATCAGCTTTGTATACCGACCATTTTTCTTCCAAAACCTTCTGAAGTGCTCCACGTAAATCATCAGTTGAATAGGATTGTATTCTTTTGCTCACATAACCCATTTTTGGCTTGTGATTCTTCGCATGTTTGCCTGGAATCGGATTCATTGTTTCTGAAAGGGACAAGAAACTTAAGAGTTTTTATTGTTTTCGAAGCAATGGTTCTGCAATAAAGCATTTAAATCGACTATAGTGACTGAGATTATATAAGTATGTTCAGCTGGTAATACAACTGCTTATAAGTGTATCACTAATTACTTGAGCTTATCTTAATAAACTTGTATAACTTGTATTAAACCAGGATCACCACAGTAAACGACGTGTTTCCCTCCACAAGACAAACAATAAAGTTGCTGTTCCAGACACAGCGTTTATTTATTTATTTATTCGAGCGGTTGGAATTGTGTGTAGAAGACCTACCTGCAAGTTGAAGTTAGCACAGGAGAGGATGGAGAGGAATTCGTGGCGGGACGCATCAAACCAGTGAGAAGACTGATGACCCCAAAAAAAGAAAAAGTATGTCTTGGATTACTATGTCTACGTACACAGTAAAATTACGATCCGAGACTCAGGAAACATTATCATCGGCTACTGAAGAATCTATCCCCATAAATTACTGATCTAACTAGTACAAAAAACACAAGATGAAAAACTGTCCAATGTCTCTGAACTAACCAGGAAAGCAACTCTCAGCTTCATATTCTGACAGTTAGGAATAACAAAGAGGTACGTCTTCGTTCATCTTTTACTCGGTCATAAATCCTGCGGTAGTGCAATGTAGGTTAAAATCTTCGAAATCTGGAGAAGAACGAGGATTGTGTATACAGGCATGGAGTAGTTTTTCATATCTCAATAAGTTAGTAGCAGTAAACACTGTAAAAGTGAAGGAAATACGTAATCGTGTAACTCAAGGGTGTATCTCGTGCATACTTTATTTCTGCCACTGATTTTTTAGTAAGCTGCAAAAAATTAAGAAAGTGAAAAACAATTTCGCAACAGATACGAAGAGTAATTTACAGACGACAGTAAGAGAGTACGGCAACAAGAATACTGATCTGAGCAGACAACTTACCAGCAACACAAGAAAAGGAGAAACAAAGCTAAGACCAAAATTAATAAGAAAAACAAAATAGAGAGAAGGAAGCTGCTAAAAATCTATCATGGAGTATACAGAGGTTTAAGTAAAACAATAAAGTCATTCCGCTATTTGTAATTCAAGATAAGATTGCTACAGCGAGCTAGACCTCCCTTCCACTGTAAACGCCGCTACACATGTATTTGGCTCTTTTCAGTTAAATATGAGAAAGCACAATATTTCCTGTTAATTATGTTAATCAGAATAGGTGTTTCCCATACGTATCGCAGCATTTTAAATTACTCCAAAGGGGAATTATTTATAGGGGAAAATGAAGGATTTGAATGAGGATGCACAGGACACGTGATACGTCGTTAAGTGATGAATTCTAACAGTTAAAATACATAAAATAAATTAGGTTTTTAAAAACCTTTCGAAAAACATGGCACAGTAGCTAAAAGTCACGTGTTCATCGAAATAATAATTTTCTACGAACTTCGAGAAAGTTGTGTTAATCTGTATCACGGAAAAACAGCCAAAGCTGCCACTTTCACTTTCATTTCCTTGATAACTTGTTTCGAGTTGGGAGCCATTTTCAAATGGTATTTCAAAACATATAATAACCATTTCCAGAGTGAAATTTTCACTCTGCAGCAGAGTGTACGCTGATATGAAACTTCCTGTCAGATTAAAACTGTGTTGGAAGGTAGGAGACTAGGTACTGCGAGGACGGGGCGTCAGTCGTGCTTTTGTAGCTCAGTTGGTAGAGCACTTGCTTGCGAAAGGCAAGGTCCCGAGTTCGAGTCTCGATCCGGCGCACAGTTTTAATCTGCCAGGAAGTTTCATACAATAGCCATGTCAAGGTAACAAACAAACACGTATAACAACCTGGAAATGAACAGTTACGGAACGTACAGATGAATGTAAGAAACACACACGTATAACACTGTAAATGTTATACGCTTATGTTCGTTACATTGACATGGTTCTCATATATTTGAGATAACTTTTTGACTTGGTGGATGATCTGGAAATGAGACCCGAACCTAAACTACTCGTGAAGTAAATAAAATTGAATTTTGTTCTACTATCAGTTGTGGTTAAACAGCGAACTGTTCCCGCATATTCAGAACGATATTAATTACATATCATCCAGAACTATGTGGTTCACTTTAGCGATATATTGTCTCGTGTATTGTAAGGCGTCAGGCAAATCCAACACCTTCCATGAAAACCCTGACATGGTAAGCAAATCCAGTAGTATGTCACATAGCTCCGAATAAATCGTGACATTAAATTAACCAAAGTAATACGAGTAACGAGTGAGCAACTGGAATACCACAGACTAACACAAGAATGCCTAAATGCATGTCATACCTTCCCACCGTGGGACAGACGCAGTTACGAGGGGAGAAACGAGAACAGAAGCCGAGAGCAGAACCGTGTTAAGCTGGAAGGCCCTACGATAAGGGACGGACGGACACCCACGTCGCCAGCTAACAGCTAGGACCACACCACCCGCAAGTTTTAGCGTGAGACTTTTTCGCGTCTCTGTTACGTCAAGACCACCCCCCCAGCCAATGTTAAAAGCTAGAGTCCTCCAGAAGAACAGTATAGATCTTACGATAACACAAAAAGGGCTACACCACCCGCCAGTTTTAGCGTGAGACTTTTTCACGTCTCTGTTACGTTAGGACCACACCCCAGCCCACGTTAAAAAATAGAGCCCTCCAGAAGAACAGTATAGATCTTATGATAACGCTAAAAGGACCACACCAGCTGCAAGTTTTAGCGTGAGACTTTTTCGCGTCTCTGTTACATTGCAAACTTTAAAAACATTGCCCCACCACGAAAAGTATAACGTTTCTCATTGGATAGACAGAATTTTTGTAGGCGGAGCTTAAGGTTAACATTGAGACCCTGATTGGTCAGATGAAAACACAGCCAGATAGTTTTTTTAAACCAACTTCGGTAAATTGTAATAAGGAGAAGTTAGGAGAGAGTGGCTTCCGAGACGGCGAGGTGAGCGGAGCTGTGCTGCCCGCGGCCCCCTGACGAACACCGACAAGGTAATGAACGCACGCGATGCCGCATTTTTGAGCGCATAAGGCTTCACTCAGAACTGCAGAAGTCTCATCTGTTACACCCCCTTTTTACGTAATACTAGTGTCGATCGTCAATTAAAGCTCATGGTGTTCATATTTGCCACTTGAAGTAAAAATCTGAAACGCGATGATTTTTCTGTTATATAGTTATTGAGAAGCCACATCAGTCACTGTAATTTACGACAAGTTAGATAAGTAATTAAAGATAATTGAGGGTCACTGTAGACCATTTTGATAGTTTTCTCTCTTGTGAAACTTAATTTAAACCTAGATTATAGATGTGATATGGCATAGGTCATCCTTCGATCCATTGTAGAACTTGGAAACCCATTCAGGGAATATTCGTTCACATTTTTGTTGAACGCAGTTGGTTTTTACCATCCTGTATTAAAACATTTCCTTTCATCAATAGTGCAATTTATAGACAATGTTTTGTGAGTAGAATAAAATTTCCAGTGGTGAACTTAACTGATTTTTCGACGTTATTTTACCAGCTAACTAAAAATAGGAAAGCCTTGAACCCCTTCCACTAAATTTAGTTAGTATTAAGATTCTTTTACAGGGAGTGCAGTGGAACTGACGCTGCAATCATTAAGTATTTGGTTATATCATCGCTAGTCTCACTGAACTCTTCTGAATTCTACATGTCATGTGTGGTCTGACGTCTCCTTACCAGCAACAGGTCCCAGGTTCAAACTAGTCAATTCCCTAAAAAACACGCTCAGAGCGTCGTTGCGCGAAAGTGGTAGGGAGACACGATATAGAACAAACAGACACCACGCAGAATGTTTAGAGTATAACTGTTTTGCTATCCCATACTGCTAAGTATTGGCATACCAGATGGATAACGGTGATTAGAATGCAAATGGTTAAGTTAAAACACATGACATCTAAATAACGAAATTCTTAATATCAGAGGATGTTCTGTTGTTTGACAGACCTAGGATTTCTTCGGACGGCGTACTGCTATTGCGCCAGCTTCTGTCTTTTGAAATGTATTTGAAAGATAAATTGCCACATCCTCAAAATAATCTTGTTAGAAACTTCTAATTTAATTTTGGTTTTAATAATTATCTTAATCGAAACTAAAGCAAAGGGAGTACGTTACAGCATTAAACGGTATTACAGCATAGTTCGAAGACCAACCAAGCGTGAACAATACAGCACTGCCTAAAAGAAACTCCACGAGAGGTTATTTTCTCATCAAAAGAATGAGCTTCGTTACATTTACTGGACTAGAATTATGAAAACTTTTCGGTTAAGTCTGCTGTACGAGTTCCGAAATTACGTGAGTAATATCCTCGAACAATGGGGATGTAGGTGAGTCGTAGAAATATACACACGAGAGGCACTCGACGGGAACGGAAAAAGGTGCAACCGTCACCTTATCTTTTCCCAGCTTTAATAGAAATTGCGGCGATTGCTCGTGGGGCTGTGAACCGTAACAATTGCCGGCGAGACGTTGGATTTAATTAAACACAGTTCCGGCGGCGGTAGCTTTTCTTTTATATTCGCGAGTCGCACAGTGCGGGGGCATTCATTTCTTTTAAGCGGCGGCGCTCCTGTGCTATTTTGGGATAACAGAGACGCCTCGAGGAGGAAGAGGGGCGCAGCGGAGGCAGGCAGCCTCGCACGTCGTGCTGTGCGCCGTCGCCCAACACGCGCCGGCTTTCATTACGCCAGCGCTGGCGTTCCGCAGGTGGTGTGCTCCGGGTTGCAGCACTGCCAGGCGCCAGCAGGGTGTTAATTGCGCCCTGCATTTGCGCCGAGCGCGAACGACGCAGAGAGCAAAGAATACAACCACGGGAGGCACGTGAACGCAGGTACGAGAGCAGGCATTTATGTCAAACCACAGTGGCCAACAGTGGCACAGCTGCTACCTTGAATTTTCTGCCTTCGACGTCTTCCGCATTTGTTTCCCTCGTTTAAGCTTACCTAAGAATATTGAGTCCAGCGTTATATTCACCGTTGAGCCAAAACATTATAACCACCTCCTTACTGTCGCACTGGCAAACGTTTGGTATATTTATTTATTGCTGAGTCTGTAATTACCGTTTTAAAATAAATGTGTGTAATTGCAAAAGGAAATCAATTGTAACTGATTACGGCCCCATCCACAACCCGTAACCGAGGCCGGCCTTCCTTGACAACCACATATGTAAGCACAGGTCACGAACGTATCGCAAATTACAAGTCAGTGTTGTGTGGGAATGGAGCAGGTGATGGGTTAGGTTTCAGATCAGGAAAATTTGGCGACCAATGAATGTTCACTTTGACGTCCTCTAATCACTGTAGCACGATTCTGGCCAGTTATCCTGCTGAAAGATCTCATAGGTGTCGGAGGACACATCAGGTATGAAGGTGATCCTTAACACTGTTCACGTAGTTCACAGCTAAGAAGGTGCCTTCGATTACTGCCACAGGTCCTATGGGAATCCCGGTGAAAGTTCCTCTAGCATGATATTCACTCCATCGATCTGCATCTGTGGAATGGTACATGTTTCGAGCAGACTTTCACATGGATTAAAACTTATTCCAACCCAACCGTGGACTTGGTCGGACAAGATTCATCCGAGAGGGTGACATGTTCCCGTTGATTCACTGTCTATTATCGACGATCTCGGGCTCACTGCAATCGTAATTGACATTGTCGCATGTCGCATGTCGCATGTCGCATGTCGTTTTCTGTAAAGCTACATGTTCCGTAATGTGCATTGAACGCTGTACTTTGAAACACTTGAGTCTGCTGCAGAGATGTACTATGTCACCCGATCTGTTACAGACCGCCATCTGTTACTGAAGATGGGCGAAATCCCAAAACTTGGTGTAAATAAAAATTCGCAAAGAGTGGCTGGATGCTATATTTCGTAAACTAATCTCCCCAAACTCCCTGATCTGTTGCGAGATTATCCACCACCAGTGCAGTGATGGAACCTAGCCACCAGTATGACGGTATGTTATCTTTCACTCTGTTTGACTTCTAACCAGCTTTAACAACGTATCAGTAACTCCTGTTCGCTATTAAGTAATTATCAACGTAATGTATTTCATTCCTGTGGGTACTTCTTGGTATCTTTGTTAGTGCCTCTCTCTCGTGAACGTGACTCAGTACGTTGTGAATGTAGCTCTCGGCATTGTGAGTGAACTTTATTTTCTTGTATGCAAATTAAACACAATAAAAAAATTTTCTTTTTATTTTAAACTGCGTCCACCTTCCTCAGCCTCCGAAGGTGCTGTTTTGGAACCCCCTACACGTATTTATGAGTACGTAGTTTTCCACCGTCGCAAATCAGAAAGAAATCAAATGCAATAACCTCTTGATGTGTGAAGTGCAAATTAAGACGAAAGAAGTAAGGTTACAACGTCCCATCGATAGTGAAGTCATTAGAAGCGGAGGACAAGCTCGGATTACGGAAGAAGGGCAAATAAAATGGCCGGTCCCTTTACAAAGGAACCATCCAGGAATGTGCCTTGCGTGATTTTGGGAAATGAATGGAAACCTCAAGCTTGATGGCCGAATGCGGATTTGCACTGTTGTCCTTTCGAATGCGAATCCAGTGCGTCGACCACTGTGGAACCTAAGACGAAATCAGGGCAGTACAACGTTACAAGTATCTGACCAGTGTCATTGTTGGATGAACAAGCGATGTAATATAGACATCCATTGGACTATGTTGTCAGAAGAAGCCTCCTGCTGTCAAAGTACAAGGCTCCCTCCCTTTGGACGGGTAGAATAGCAGTACAGATTCTGCCACAAATAAACAGAACTTACAGTTCCCTCCGTAGTATTCACTGAAACAGCGGTCTTGAAGCATAACTGTTGTTTCGTACCTCCGATGGTACTGCAGTGGTCCATCATGATCGTCCTAAGGGTGCAGTTAGCACATTAAACTATAGGAGCATTAGGTGGTCGTACAACTGTGATGTTTGCCACTAACTTCATTGCATAACTTTCGAAATATACGGTCACGCTGTATTTGTGGATCATGGTACACATGGTATAGTCATCGCACTGTACCCTCTTTGTGATCAGTGAATAAGAGCCATCTTTTCTTCTGCAGCTCCCCCCTCTCTCTGTCCATCTGCTGCTCCTCCCTTCTGTCCATCTGTTCCTTCCACCCTCGTTCCCTTTCTGCCCACCTCCTCCTTCCCCCTCTAATTCCATCTCCTCGTCCCCTTTTCTCCCTGTCTATCTCCTCCTCTTCCTTCCTCTATCCATTTCCTCTTCTCCCCTCTTTATATCCACTTCTCCTACTCTCTCTGTCCTTCCTCCTCTCTATCTGTGTTCTTCCCCACTCAGTCTGTCTATATCGTCGTTCCAACTTCTCTTTACACGTTATCACCCAATCTCAATGGGAGGTTCGTTGATCTTACCCCCACGGTATTTCTTTCCATGCCATATTTAATATTCATAGCAAATTTGATTGAATTCGTTTTAACCGTTAAGATGAGCTTTTTACGCATTTGCGCATGTAGTATAGGGACAAGTTGTGTTGAGACCAGCTACAGTTCTCTCCAAATTAAGTTCTGTTTAGCCAAAGGTTAGCATACGAATTTAAGTTGGATGATAGTTTCGGTAATGTCTAGATTTTTTTGTAGAGTGGGAGGTAAATTTGGGGTAAATTTCATACAGAAACACATAATGGGGAGCTTACAGTGTGATTCATTCGAAGAGCTGACACGTTACCATTGATCGACGGTCGAATCCTGATGGTCCATGCCCACTGCGGTCGTAATTGACGATGTCCTTGGGTCTACATGTGAGAACATAGGGGTGGTCTGCTGCGGAGCTCCATGTTAAACAATGTGCGATGAACGGTGTGCTCTGAACCACTTTTGCGTGCTCCAGATGCCACCATCAATCCTATTCGCAGAGCACACAAGCCTCCGAACCGCACGTTATGCAAGAAGTCGTGGACGTGCAAGTATTTAGCGCCTCGTAGTTCTTTCACTGGCCTACTTGCTCTTTCCGTAGGTATTCACGACAGTAGCACGTGAATATTCGACCAGTTTCGCCTGTTTCTGAGGTAAACGTTTACTGGCTATACGTAATAATAATCTGTCCTTTGTGAAAGACACTTATCTCAATGGATTTCCCCATTTGCAGCCTGTATCTTTACTGGGATGATCCCCCAGTAAAGATACAGGCTGCAAATGGGGAAATCCGTGTCTGCTCGCCTTACACACTTTCGTTACCGCGTCACATGCTCGCAACGTCACCATGCGGCATCCAGCGTCGTGGTGGGCAGTGGTCATAATTTTTGGCTAATCAATGTATACATATACGACTACACATACATATGTACGTACATTTCTTAATATGTATGGATCATTATTGGTTGGCGGAATGAAAATACAGTGTAGTCAATGACTTCGATTCAACAACGATGTTTTTTAACTTTTTAACCCCCTAGATATACTAATAAATAATTTTGTACTCACAACCGGTTTCGACCTTCAGTCATCAGATAAATTCAATCGTGGCTTCAAATAACATTTAATAGACTTTGTGTTATTTGACACCACAGATCATCGCAGTTTGTTATAAATTACGTATGCCTCTAGGCATTCGCTGCCATTGTTATTAAACCTACACTATGTGATCAGAAGTATCCGGGCACCTGGCTCAAAATGTATTACAAATTCGTGGCACCCTCCATCGGTATTGCTGGAATTCAATACGGTGTTGGCCCGCCTTTAGCCCTGATGACAGCTTCCACTCTCGCAGGTATACGTTCAATCAGGCGCTGGAAGGTTTCTTTGGGAGTGGCAACCCCTTCTTCACAGAACGCTGCACTGAGGAGAGGTACTGATGTCGTTCGGTGAGGCCTGGCACGAAGTCGGCGTTCCAAAACCCCAAAGGTTCTCTATAGGATTCAGGTCAGGATTCCGTGCAGGACAATCCATTACACGAATGTCATTGGCGTGTAACCACTACGCCACATGCCGTCCATTATGAATAGGTACTCTATCGTGTTTACATATGCAGTCGCCATCCCAGAATTGTTATTCAACAGTGGGAAGCAAGAAGGTGCTTAAAACACCAATGCAGGCCTGTGCTGTGATAGTGCCAAGCAAAACAACAAGGGATGCAAGCCCCCTCCATGAAAAACACGACCACAAAATGACACCCCCGCCAACGAATTTTACTGTCGGCACTACACACGCTTGCAAATGACGTTCACAGGGCATTCGCCATACCCACACGTTGCCATCGGATCGCCACATTGTGTACCCTGATTCGTCACTCCATACAACGTTTTCCCACTGTTCCATCGTCCAATGTATACGCTCCTTATACCAAGCGAGGCGTCGGTTGGCATTTACCGGCGTGATGTAGAGTTTATGAGTAGCCGCTCGACCATGAAATCCAAGTTTTCTCACCTCCCGCCTAACTGTCATAGTACTTTCAGTGGATATTGAAGCAGTTTGTAATTCCTGTGTGATGGTCTGGATAGAAGTGTGCTTATTACACATTGCGACTAACTGTAGGCGGTCTCTGTCGGACAACAGAGGAGGCCGTCTGCAGGCTTTTGCGCTGTACGTGTCCCTTCACGTTCCCACTTCACTATCACATCGGAAACAGTGGACCTAGTTATGTTTAGGAGTGTTAGGAGTGTAGAACTATCGCGTACAGACGTATGACACAAGTGACACCCAATCACCTGACCACGTTCGAAGGCTGTGAGGTCCGCGGAGCGTCCCATTCTGCTGTCTCACTATGTCTAATGACTACTGAGGTCGCTGATATGGAGTACCTAGAAGTAGGTGGCAGCAAAACGCACCTGATATGAAAAACGTTTATTTTTATGGGTGTCGGAATACTTTTGACCACACAGTGTAAAATCTTCTAGGATGCCAGATTACGTCATGTTTTTTCTACAGTCTACACGATGGACGTTTCGACCCCTCCGCTAGGCTTCTCTTCATGGTCTTGTGGTGTTCACGGGTAGCTCAAAGCTCAGGTAAGCGTGAACACCACAAGATCTGGAAGCAGATTCTACCAGAGGGGTCGATACGTCGTTTAGAGTAGAAGAAACTTGAAGAGACCCTCCAATGTAGAAGATTTTACCTTATTATAAATTATTTTAAAATAAAGGATGCTGATCTGAAGACCAGAACCAGTTCTGAATGAGTAATTATTTATCAGCAGCTCCTGGCTGTTGAAATGTGACGTTTCTTAAATGCTTACGGATCGTGCGGCATCACCTTCACAAAATGACTTCACCTGAGCCTGCAGCTGGAGGCTCCCTCTACCGAACAGCCTGGTAACCTCCAAATTTTTCATTCTTCTGTCCGCAGCTTTAGAAGATTCGAAAGCACTCGTGCAAAGTGCCTCTAGAGAAATGGGATATTGCTCTATCAACGTCACAAAGCAGAGATGTGTGGTAATGTAAGGAAACAACTTTGAAGCCAACATGAATTCACCTTTAGAAACGCTTTCTTTCGAAACTGGAGTTAGAGATCTGAAGCATTTAGTGTAGTGAAAAAATTTATTCCGCAGCAGAGACTGTACGTTCCTTTTATGATTGCTTGTCTGCTTCATGTTTACAAAATAAAGATATAGGTGCGCAGCTCCTTAAGAATCTTGAAGAGACAGTTGAAGAGTATCTGCAATGCCTCCGCACTCTCAGAATGAATTGTGCTGACACGAGTTTTAACACTTAAAAATTTAAAACTTTGAACAAAGCTGCTAAGGTTCAGTGACCGAGTCAGAATTATATTAGACAAATAAGCCCTTGGTCACAAACATTAAATCAAAATTGACCAGGTTTCGACGCTACTAGGAGTGTCGTCTTCAGAATTAGACTAACTGTTCTAAAACATATTAGGTATATAATACATTAGTAAAATTAAGGTTTTTACTGACTGGAAAAAGATGCAGTACTTGCAAGTCACATATGAAAAAAGATCTAAGCTGGAAAGGCGACATCATGAATAGTTGTGAGATGGCGAGCTGCTAATGTGAACAAGGGTTGATGAGCGTGAATATACTTATGTCATCAGAGTACAAAATGGAAATTTACAAAAACAAGGATTATTGTATATAGACAGCCTTATTATGCAAAAAATTTAAGACTGACATCTGATGCTAATTCGATAAACTGATATCAAAAAATGGAACAAAAATTACTCATTGTTTGCAATCGTTATTATGTTAATATTTTATGCTCAAGAACAGTTGATTAACGTTAATTAGGTTTCATCAATAAAAGTGAATAACCAGCTGATTTTTTTCATACATGAATTTTAAACAAAATTCATAATGATTTATACATTCATCCAATAAACGAAACTCATTATAGAAATCTGATATAAATAACTCAAATTTAAAATTATCAAAAAATATGTATGTTAAATAATTTTTATTAACTCTTATTCTAATATCAAAATTCACTCTACCATTTTTAATAAAACAATTTGTGGAATGAATATTTTATTCAGTACTAAACATCTTTAAATTGTCAGAAGGAAGTTCCATTTATATGAAGGAATTTTTATAAGACACTTTTATTTCTATCAAAACAACTACTAGCAGATGTCATGATAGTTTGTTATCACCAGTGCTTATTCATAAAAATTTCCTTGCATTTCTTCTACATGTTAAGCTCTTAATTTATATGTTATTGTATTAGAATGAATAATGTTTTCAATTACAAATACATCGTTTGACCACCTTCCTGTGTATCCTTTCTCTAAGGTTATCTTTGATTACTTATTAGCAATTAACTGTCTATTTTACATTTACAATTAGTATCTGCCAAATTTGTTAAAAGAATAGTTTTGAATAACATTTTCTTCATTCTCTTTACTCATATCTATTGGCTTTATTTTTTTGTAGAATGTTCAGTATTTTAATTAGATTTTTAGATAAATCAAACCATTTATAATTGTAATTAATGTTATCCATATTTTCTCTTCCAATTTTCTATTAAATCTTTCAAAGAAGGACACTTTTAATTCAGAAAAAGTTGAAAAGTGATTGTTGTTTATCTCAGTACTGAGACTGGTTTGACGCAGCTCTCCATGCTACTCTATCCTGTGCAAGCCTCTTCATCTCCCCGTACCTACTGCAGCTTACATCCTTCTGAATCTGTTTAGTGTATTCATCTCTTGGTCTCTCTCTCTCCAAATTTTACCCTCCACGCTGCCCTCCAATACTAAATTGGTGATCCCTCGATGTCCCAGAACATGTCCTATCAACCAATCCCTTGCCATAAATCTTTAATATCTAGACAAATGAAAAGGCTCGTTTAAAATTTTTTTCTTATCAGTTTATGTAATTCATTAATAATTTCTTCACAAAAATTTAGACCTTTCCCTAAATGTTTTTAATGAATTCTTTTTATAGTTTCCAAAATTGAACAAATACATCAATTCTCTGTCTTCCACTTTTGATGGTTACTCTAGGATTAGTAGTTCCAGCAAATTTTTTACACTTTGAACACTACATGTGATAGTCATGAAGAACTGATTGGGGGGAGGGTTGTTTGGGGAAGGAGACCAGACAGGAAAGTCATCGGTCTCATCAGATTAGGGAAGGAAGTCGGCTGTGCCCTTTCACGGGAATCATCCTGGCATTTGCCTGAAGTGGTATAGGAAAATCACGGAAAACCTAAATCAGGATGATCGGACATGGGATTGAACCACCATCGCCCTAAAGAACTGATTGGTTTTCCAGATCAGAAATTCAGTAATTATTTTCCATTTTATCATCATCATTTGATTCTAACAACACTCTGCCAAACAAAGCTATTTTACATGTAAATTTAAGATAATATTTTAATCTTATCCTTAATATAGGCGATTTGTTTACAGTCAATGAATAATTAGTATAATTTAGGCTATTTAACTTTTCAGTCCTTATCGTGATACCAAAAACATTAAATGGTAATTTTTATCTACATTTTCACCAATAACCTTAAGCTTAAATCCTATTCATAATGACAAGATTCCCTTTCATAAACAAAAATTCAATTATTTTTATCACATATTTTATTTCAAAATAGTTAATTAGTCTATAAATAGATTTAAATCTGTCTTAACAAAATAATCTGAGAAAGCATTTTCAATCTACTGTTTTGTGTAGTAATTAGTTAGATTAGTTTTATTAGTTGATTACTTGTTTCATTAAAATGTGTTGCAGGGCAAAAATTGTTGAATTGAGTTAGAATACTCAAGTAGTCATATTTTCAATTTTTCATTAATACTTGATGCTAATGAGTTTACTCATCTAATAATATTTTATTTGTTCATTGAGACCTGTCTCTAATGAATTTAATCACTTATTAACATTTCGTTCTACTTGTTCATTAAGATTTGATTGTAATGAATATCATTGTTTATTAATATTTGGTTCTACTCTCTGACTTAAGTCTGTATTAGTCGGCATTAATTCTTCATATTTTATTCTATCCCCAAAATGTATATTTATTAAATTTGAAATTTAATTAATATTGTCACTATTCGATATTAGTTTTAACCAAAATAAACACAGAGGATCCGAAATTGTTCGTCAAAATGCTGTATCCTTTCAGCATTATAATGTAACTAATTTTTACCTAAGTAATTTACTAATTCATATCTTATATTTCAACCAAATCATCAAAAACAAATTTCATATATTTCGATTTATAATAACAAATTGAGTGACTACCAATATCTAAATTAACTATCCCACATTAGTATTCTCTATGAGAAATAGCCAATTCATCAATCGTAAATAAACCAAAAATTTGTTTACCTTTTGATTGCTTAACAACTTTTATATACAAAATTGCTTAATGTATTAAGATTCATTTGGATTGTTTCTTCAAAATTTTTATATTGTAGCTCCTTTCTTTCCATTGTTAAATTCTGTCTTCTTTGTTCCTCCAATTCTTAACCAGTTTTTGTTTATTGTGAACTCATGAAACAATAGAATATACACCACTAGGTAATGAGCCAATTTCTCTTAGTGTTGCTGGTAAAATTGGTAAAATTCCTCCTTCATGTTTTGTTAATCCAAATCCTTTTTTCTTTTGCATTAAATATTTGACAATTTTTCGCAACATGAATACCAGATGTTTCCGCTAGTTTTCTTATCTCTCCTTTTTTGAATATCAAATAAAACATATTGCCACTATTTAATTGTGCATTATTTAGTTTCATTTTAATAGCTATTGGTTCAATTTTAACACTTGGCAGTACTTAATGTGTAATCAATGTTATTCATTCACATAGATTAAAAATTAATAAAGAATTTTTTAAGCCCAGTACATTACCATCAAATTCATAACCTGTTCTTAATTTTCCTCTTCCATACATTATTCCTCCAATTACTATTGATGCTAATTTTTCACCAAATGAAGTATCTTTAGCATACATTCTTTCATCTGCAGTAAATTCTAATTCTTTGTTTGCTTCATTTTTAATCTTTATTATCTCTACAGAAAATATCATGATTTGTACAAGCTTTGTCTGTGACAAAAATCATTCACCCTTATCTATTCAATTTGCGTTTCTGTATATCATTTAACTAAACCTTGACAAATTTTCATATTTTTATTTTCTGTCATGTCAGTCTCATTAATTTGTCATATTTCTCACCTTTACTTGATTAAGTTTTATTCCTGATAGGATCATTATTTTGAAATGTAGCATTTGTTAATATTAATATTTCTTCATAGTTATGTAAATCATACTTGTCATACACCTCAGTGTTATGCTGTTCCAAGAGTTTCATTAAATCATTAATTGATTTATACTGTTTTTCATTGGTTAAAAAATTATCATTGTTAAAATTAACAGTTAAATATATTATAAAATGTTAACCATTTTCGAAACATAGACCACGAACTTTGTCATTTTGAGTACACATGTAATTTCATATTATGAGAAAAATATAGGTGGTTTTATGTAAAATTTATTTATTATTCTTTTATTGTTTCTATTTTTGTTTTATATTTTTCAAAATTCCTTTCAATATTATCATCTTTATAAAATAAACATATAAATAACAAAAATAAACATAATTTTCATTATGATAGTCGGGAATTATCTGTTTTCTTACTTCTTTATTTTCTACAATCACTTTTAAAACTTTTCTCCTACAGTTTCGATTGTATCTATAACAGGTTGATCTGTTTTATATCTTTCATATTCCCTTCTTGTTTTTTTTCTTCATTTCGTAAGTTATTCTCTTAACTGTTCCTTTTTTCTTCTGTTTGGTATAGCTTTTTTAACAATCTCCAGGTCATATAACAAAGTTTTACTTCGTCCTTAAAAGGCTATTGTACTTTGCATATATTTATTAATGATAAAAAAATACACATTAACATTTTATGTTCTTGTTGGGTTTAGTGTTAATGTTGAATGTTTATATTCCATGTTTACTTCAACTTTTATATTGAACATTTCTGTTCAATGCTTATGTTTTAAAAAAATAATTAGTCTTATCTCTTTACTTCATTATATCTATTACAATAAAACCAAATTCAACTTTATCCCAACATTTACTGTAGCTTTGTTTAAACTTAGAAATTTTAAATCACCTCCAGCAAACTTATGACTAAAGTAATTCGAATTTGTATCATCTTGTCTAAAAATATTTAAGACATTTAGATTACCTCTGACTAATTCTTTTGGCATTTTTGTAGATGTTTTCAATAGATAAAACCCATCTATTCCTTTAATTCTTCCTCAAGTAAAATGTTCTCTAACTATATCTTGATTTTCAATAGTGAAATCATCAAATAAAATAACTGAATTATCTTTACGTTCATCTAACAAAATGACTTTGTCATTATTTTTAGTTACATAAAAAACTTCCAATTGTGCTCGCCTTCAATGTTTTCAGAACTTTTCATAAATTCTTGATATTTTGATTGTTCTAAACTCTTAGAGTAAACATGAAATGATTAATTTTATTGCAGTTCACAATCCAGGAGCTAAATTAGAATCATCAATCATTAATGTCATTTTCTCACAGCCACTAAGACCAAGTATCGAACATCAAATTGAATTTGGTGAATGTTTGCTGTGTTTATTTTTTGGTCTCTTCTCTGGAATTCGTATTATTGGTTCCCAGGCTGCCACTTATTTATATACTTATTATTAATAATAGATGAGTAGATTATTTCACTTAAGCGATAATTCATCTCTTTTCAAAAAAAATTAACTGTTTCTTTAAGAGATATTTATAAAAACGCGGCGGTAGTCAGTTCTTATACAACTTTTTTAATTCTGAATGTTACATCGAAAAATAATAAATAATATACCAACAGAAAAATGATAGGAATTCATGGCAGTCAGTATAGCTTGAAAAACATGGAAAAATGTATTCATTTCAAAAAACCTAAATACTCATTGAAGAAAATTAAGTTTTAAACAGAATTATTATTGAGTGTTGTTAAATTATTTATTAATAAAAAAGATAGTACTGTACTGAAAATGTGTTAGAATTAAGAACCAAACCATTGAAACCAATCAAAAACAGCTGCTAACGATGTTTTTAAAATTATTTTATTCGAATTAATAAATCTACATTTTAATTTAAGTAACTGAATGTTTGTTAAACATGCTGATCATTTGCATTGAGAAACATTTATTATTATTATTATTCATGATAGGCCAAATATAGCGACATTAAGTACAGTCCATCAATGTTACTTTTGATGGTTGGTCTTCCTATGTACCCCGAATGAAGTCTCTTTCTTCCACTAGACCACAGTGTTCCAGTCCATTGTTGCATTTCCCTCCAATGTCCCAATCAAATAACAATTGTATGAATCTTTTTCTAACATCTGCCTGAGTTATACCATCTACTTTAAGATCCTCCTTAATCACAGTCATCCATTTAATTGGATGAGATTTGACCTTACTTCTATTTATGAAGAATTCTATTATTTGTTTTCACAACATAGTGCATGTCATTCTTTTAATGTGCCTATAAAATCTAAGTCTTTGTTTCCTTATGTCACATATATGTATGTGTACTCTTCTTTTTCCTTATTACTTCTCAGCTTATACGTTTCTCCATCAGAAATTTTGGGGCCCAATGTTTTCCTAATAATCTTCCTTTCTTTCTTTTGAATTTCTTCAGTATCCCTCTTTCTATGTAAAATTAAAATTTCAGCTCTATAAAGATATTCAGGTTTGAGTGCAGTGCTGTAATACCTAAGTTTACTGAATTTAGAAACTGATTTTTTGTTATAAACATTTTGTTAATCTGAATGCAATTTCCATTTTTTGATAATGAACTTTATTTCGAGTTTTTCCTGACCGTTGTCATGTATGACTTCCTCCAACTATTTAAACTTCCAAACCCTTTTTATTTTTCCCTATTTTATGTTCAAAAACGTTGCGGCTTGTTCGTTGCATGTCATAAATCCCGTTTTTTCATATGATATTTGTAGTCCTACTTCTTCCTGAAGTTCATTAGGAATTTCAATTTTTTTTAGCCTTGGTAATATCCGTAGTTAGAACTGCCAGATCATCTACAAATGTAATGCAGTCTACTCTAATATTACTTCTACCTAACTTGCTTTGTTGATCTGTATTTTGACTCAACTTTTGCTTCTGCCATTATGTAATTATCCTTTCCAAAACACAATTAAACAGTAATAGGATGAGTACATTTCCCTGTCCAACACCAGTGTTTAAAGCAAATGGTTGAGATATTTCTGACATGAATTTCACTTTGGAGCTAGTGCCAGCTAAAATTTAGAGTTTTATTATCTAGCCCTTGTCCTTTTAAAATTTGGAAAAGATCTACACAATCCACTGAGTTGTAGCTCTTTTTGAAATCCACAAACGTACAAAAAATGTTGTTATGTTAGTACTTTGCTGCCTAAGTATTAGTTTTATATTAAGAATTTGTTCCAGATAGGATCTGCTTGGTCAAAAGCATTCTTGGTATTTAGCCATTTTAGGATCTAACTGCTCATGTACTTGAACAAGTAAACATCATCAGAGAATTTGGTATATCACCAGGAGAGGAGAGATTCTTTCGTAAATGTTAACATCCCCATTTTTCAAATGGATGTATTAGGGTAGTTTTACAGTCCTTAGGTATTTTCTATTAGCCAGATATGTCCTGTTATTTGAGTGATCACTTTTAAAGAGTTAAGGCAAGGTGATTTTAGTAGTTATTCAATTATACAGTCTTATCTTAATGCTTTATTGCTTTTAGGTATTTTAATTTGTTTAATTATTTCGATTTCGACAGTTTTTTTAGAGTTAGTGTTAGTGTTATTAGTTTGTTATAAGCAGTGAAGATGGATTAACTTTAAGATTTTTGGATACTTCTAAATTCATAGCATTAAGTATCGATAAACTGTCTTATAATCTTAAAACATAACAATTTAGATAAAGAGCAAACTATTTTGAAAGCTGAAATGCAGATTTAATAATTAAAAAAGGCGTTTATGTACAGTATTGTAAGCATTATGAAGAAAAATTGAAAGAAAAAAATTAGCTAAAAAAAATTTTTTATTCCAGATTTTCCAAATCGAATCTTCCAAATGAAAATTAGTTTGGGCAAAATGCAATATTACAAATTTGGAAGAATGTGCTAACTTATATTGTAGATTTAATGTTTTAATATTAATGGATACTTCAAAAAAATTTAGGCATTCATGCATAAAATATTATATATTCGATCCACCTTGGTATTTTTCCAAGTTTATCTTGGGATGCTTTGTTAAAAATGACTAAAACTTAACTACAAGTATTAAACAATTATGATATGAGTGTTTTTTGTTGATAAAGGAATTCAAAGTAGTAACAGATACACTAAAGATAATAATAAAAATATGACAAATTTTGATCCAGAAAAGGAATCACATTATATATCATATGTGGATGCAAATAATTTATTCATTTGGGCTATGTCTTAATTTTTACTAATTAAAAATTTTAAATGGTTAGATCTGGAATCTTGTTACACTGATGAGATACTGAAAACATCAGATGATTATAAATATGGATTTATTTTAGATGTCGGTTTATAAGATCCAAAAGAATTATACAAGGATTTACCTTCAGTGTCAGAAGCAAGAAATAAATTTTAAACAACATTAAATAACAAAGAAAAATATGCTTTACACTATAGAAATCTTAAACAGTATCTAAATTATGGATTAAAACTAACAAAAGACGATAGAATTTTAAGATTTGACATACATGATTGTGTTAACACAGAAATGGAAAAAAATTGATTTTGAGTAAGACTTTGGTAAATTCACAAATATCTCTGTTTTCAGGAACACGATACGAAATATTAGGAACAGGCACAATATTAAAATAATAACAGGTCCATGTAAATGTAAAACATATAATACAAAGACAAATTATGAATTCAAACGGTATTTTCAGAAAATTTAGTAGCAATACATATAAAAAAACAATAAATTCGATGAACCTATTTATGCTGAAATGAGTGTTTTAGATATTTCTAAAATAAAAATGTGCAATTTTCATTATAATCTTGTGAAACTAATATACAGAAAAAAATATTGAATTGTGTTATGCAGATACCAGTTCATTTATTTATGATACAAGAACTGAAGATTTTTATGATGACATGAATTCGATGATAGTGGAATTTGATACAAAAGATAACATTTATCGACTACCACAAGTAAACAAAAATGTTTTAAGAGAAATTAAAGATGAAAATCATGTTACTTTAAGATAAATAATGTAAGCCTATAGTGTAGAGGAAAGACAGTATAAAAAATCTAAGGGAGTTAAAAAATTTGTTGTATGAAGTGAAATTACTATCAGTGATTATTAAATTGGTTTAAATGACAAAATAAAATAATGCATAAAATTGAATATGATTAGATCTCTTAAACACAAATTATATACTATTGAATGCAATAAAATTGTTTTAAGTTCTACTGATGATAAAAGGCTTACATTAGAAATTTTAAATAAATACTTTACCATATGTTTATTATAAAATTAAAGAATTAACATCCAAACAGTTAAAAAATTAATTAGTTCATAAAATAAATTTACTTTGTTTAAATAATAAATTTTAACAGGTTTTTTATGTAAGAAAATCATTGAATACCTTTTTATTTTTTACAGAAGTGTTTCCTTGTCCAGAACTCTATTTGAAATGACTGAAAACTGAGTGATAATATATAAAGGGCTGGGTAATCTGTGGAACATTTTTGATCTACATAGTTATCCTCCAGTCTGTTACTTAAGAATTAACAGTATTTATAGCGAAAATGAAATTACCAATCTTTCATTCGAGTTTTTTTCCAAAAAAAATTGATTTGTAATGTGAAAAATATGGAAAATGTAGTAAAAAATAAAGAAAACAATCCAAATTTATCACATAGTGCTGGAACAAGCTTTTTCCTCAACATAGATGTTAAACAAAAAAACAAAAATATATCAAACATCGCTTCAATAGTTTTCGAATTTATATAAGACGTGGTTTGGTTATCAATAAACAACATTCATATTTATCAGTAATAACAGAAAAATTACTGACACTGGGAAATGTACAGCTCTAATGATGTGCACAGCAAACAAGCAAAAAACCAAGAGAAATGTCTCCATTTCGATTCTTACACATTC
Source organism: Schistocerca nitens (assembly GCF_023898315.1). NCBI lineage: Eukaryota > Metazoa > Arthropoda > Insecta > Orthoptera > Acrididae > Schistocerca > Schistocerca nitens. The sequence continues at coordinate 275,224,796 of NC_064618.1, read as the reverse complement.
ATTTAGCTTTCTTTCCCTACAAATGCTCCCAATACTTCCAATAATTCTACCATTTACTATGTCAATTATGTTGTGTACCAAAACTACTGTAGCTTTGGTAGAGCACAATTCTATTGTCATCCCATCTCATTAAACATGACAGTATTAAAAATGGGTGTAAGCCCTTAGGACTTATCGTCTTTCACAGTTAAACTGCATTTTTCATATGAAACTGTGATATACGCAGTTAGTAATGGCATTTCTAATGGTCCTGTATGAGCTGTGCTGTGGCTCCCGTTGGTGCTGTTTGTAGGTTTCCGCCCTCTGTTGGAGGCCAGATGGTATCGTTTAGTTGGCATGATTGAGGTTGTTTATCTCCTTCTCGTGTTGTCTGGTACCACTCAGTCTCACAAGGGTTGCCTGTCCGCTGGTGGCAGCAGCGGCGGTTATCGATATGTAGTACCTGTTGCTCTATCTTTGGGGCGACGTCGTTGTTTTGTCAGGTCGTGAGAGTGTGCGAGTTCCGTTGCGGACTGCGGAGGAGCCAGGTCGGCGCAGTGACAAAACACACCGGGACCGCGGGCGGCACGCATGGCTGCCAGATGGAATGGCTGTGGTCACGAGGGTGCACGACCTCGTTGTAAACCGGATCCAGCAAGCCTTAATATGAGAGCAACCTCCACCATTGTGCTATCTCGCGATTCTCCAGTGATTTGGGTTCGTGTTGCTTCTCGTAGTGTCTCCGAGGCGAAGAAAAGCGAGCTGAGTGCTTTCTGCTCTGGTGGTAGTGGTTCCCTTCTCGTTCCAGACGCTCTAAACACTGTATTCTGACGACCACCGGTTCCGGGCTTGGCGTATTGTTCCATCATTGCATTTGCTTTATCGGACGTCAGGTAGCTTCGGGAAGATTATCATCAGTCATTCGTTAGACTGCCACTAGTCTGAGTCACCACCTTGTGAAGTGAATGCAACTCTTGGCTGCCTATCTAATCGCTAGCGAAAGTGTTTGTTGGCGGACCTTCTCAGAGGTCGATTCCTGGAGCACCATCTGTGGCTCTTTGTGTTACGAAGTTACCATCATCTTATTTCAACCGTTTGGTGATCAGTTCCTTGTTTTTTTATTTAACCTTTGCTATTGTATTTGCTGTTTTACAGGAAGTTTCTAAATATTTTATATTATTGCCGTTCCTGGCGTGTAGGGCCGTCAGCCGTGGTTGTGGCCATTTGTCTTAAAATTCTAATTTGGTATTTTTATTTTAGCAGTAAGCCTCAAAACCTTATTTACTGCCACTCCTGGCGTCTGATACCTTCTGCTGTGTCTGTGGCGACTTGCCTTTAATATTTCAATACCTGTAATTTGTAAGTTGTAGCGAGTTTTATGCCATTCTTAATTGATTGACATTCCTGGCGTGTAAGGCGTTCTGCCCAGATCAAAGTGGCCTGTTTTTAAAAAATTATCTGTTGTGTCTGTATTTAATTGGTATTTTGTTACATTGTAGCTCACTGAAAACACTATTATTTGCACATTTGTTTATTCCTTCATTAATAACGCGTGGTATTTTATTTATTGTTGAGTCTAGAATTACTAGTTTAAAATAAATTGTGTGTAACTGTAAAAGGCAACCAATAGTAACTGATTACGGCCCCGTCCGCAATCGTAGCCGAATCCTGCCTTCCCTTGTCTATCAGGTATCACTGTAACCAGAAGACATTTCAGCTGAATAAAAGATGGGTTACAAACATAATGAAGCTATTTGGTGGTATTGCTGATCCATCCTGGATTAGCTCTGACCACCATTACCTCAATGCGTTTTCTTCGGTACTAAGCAACTACATAGACCTTATTAAGACACTTCTAATTGGCAACATGTTGTGCGTAATTCAGAGGGTACCTCTCGAATGAGAATGGGAGATCAGGCGCTTGTGAGAATTTCAAGCAAGAGAGGCGCTTCTGAAAGCCGCCAGAAGACTTAAGGAGAAGGAGGTGGCCATTGTTAAATACCGAGGACAGGGCAATTAAAACGTGATGTCCGCAAAGGTTAATTGGTCGCCGCGGCTGCCGTTGCCGGTGCTGCTACAGCCGAACGGAGACTAAGTAGCGGCCTTAACGACCGTCGGAAGCTGCGCGCTCTTTCGCGGGGCCAGATGGAACAATGGGCGGTGTTGTCGGGAGACCCTTTGTTGTTCGGGCACAGACGGGGAGCGCGCGTGCGATGGCGGTTTGTTAATGCCGTGCGCTCTATCTCGATGGCCATCTACACCTCTATTCTTCCACTGTACGGTGTACTGCTCAACGTGCATAAGGTGCGGCGTAACGAACCCGATTTCGAGGATACACGGCTAAGCTTCGAGAGACCGTTGAACATGAGGGAGAGGGTGTAGAGTAACATTTGACGTGTTCATGTCGTGTTTTCGCAGTCAGTCACACCTTGTTCGGTTCAGAGCAAAGCTGTATCGAAGTGACCCTGCACCCAGTCAAAGCTGTGCCCCACATCCAGAAAAAAAACTTTCTGCGTCTTTTTCTACGAAGATATGCGCACATTTTGTCATGATTTCGAAAGGTTTAATAGAAATGAAGTTTCACTGGAAAATATTGCTTAAATGAGCTATATAAAGGAAAAGTTAAAGGTGTCATTGTAGCAAATAAACTACAAATTGCATAAACTTTCTAAAAGGATTGAAAGTATAACAAAACCTATGTGTTATTTTTTGAAGTACTTACTGTACGGTGATTTTATCAAGGTGTGTAATAAAGAGCAGATTTTACGATATGTTGATATTTTTACTTTTGGACCGTCCAATTACAACTGACTGAAACACAATTTTTGGAGCCATGCGCGTTTCGCAGTAATTTTTTGCAAGGCATCTTCAGTGGCACATTTCGTGGATGTAATTCTATATGTTGTGTTTTTTTGTTCCTTTGTTGGCGGTGTTCTTCTTATAACTGTCATGTTGTGTTTTTTTGTTCCTTTGTTGGCGGTGTTCTTCTTCTTATAACTGCCATTTGAAATTATGTTTTCAGACTTCTTTCGATGTTATGTTTTCCATCTGAAAACAAAATTTCATGTGACAGTTATGCGAAAAAGAACAGCGCTGACAAAGAAATAAAAACACATCATGTAGAATAACATCCATGAAATCTGTCACTGAAGACGCCATGCAAGGTATAAAGGTAACACGTACAGGACAAGAATTGAGTTAGTTGTAATTAGACGGTCCAAATGTAAAAATTATCAACACGTCATAATATCATATGCAACTGAGGACGACAGGCTTGCAAATGTTGAAAGAACATTTTATTTGCTCCTATTGAGAAAATACTCCACATTGAGGAACGTTTATCATCTTTAGTTTGCTAAAACTGTTTTTGAAATTGTCATAAATATCCTCAAAGATATTTAGCTATTCGGATGAGCAACTCGTACGATGTAATCGGAAAAAATTGAAGATATTCAAATGGGAATCTACGTTATTGCTCTTCATCAGCTCTTTTTACTGAAATTTGAAAGCAGCTTTTTCGTTTACTTACTCTGCAGTATGGATAGTTCTGCCACATTTGTCTCGCAAATCTGGTGCATATTTCTCAAGATATAGTTTTCATATAATTTTTTCCTCAAAGGGAAGTGTGATTAAATAGTATATTATGTGTGAGAACTGTGTCCCATTTCACTTCCGATTCTATAAATATTTTGAAGCAGTCCAGCTTCAACAGTTTCACTTCAGACCTCAGTTCGCAGAAATCGGCAAAAACAGGAAGCCTTCAGTTAAACAGCACACTACTTGCTTCAAGCTCTGATGGCCAGCGTTTGAGATCCTACAACACTAGCGAAGTAGCAGCAAGAGTTTTATTGTTAAATATTACCTAGCCTTGTAGGCTAAAGCTGTGTGAACTAAGCGCATTGTTAACACATAACGCAAGTGACTTTATGACAAAATTTTTAGAGATGGTTGCGGGACTCGGCTGTTCGATAGAAGACATCAAATTAAATACCTTCCAGCCTTCAATTTTCAACGTTATTTTATTTGGCAACCAGTTTCAGCGTTTTACTACGCCATCTTCAGGCCATTGACCGACGCATAGGAAGGATACACCTCGGTTGGTCAGGAGCCTGGAGATGGCATAGCATAAGGCTGAAACTGGTTGCCAAATAAAATAAGGTTGAAAATTGACTGCTGAAAGGTATTTAATTTCAAATCCTTGAAGTCAAATGACGTCAGTAGCAGTCATTTCTTCATGTACTACTTGGATGAAATTACGCTGTGGTAACGGCATGCGTTTACTGTGGTCGGCCGACGGTAATGCTTCTTCTCACACTTGGAGCAGGAGTACTCACATGCCTCTACCAGTTCTTTTTTTTTTTTTAACTTGCCTGTCTCACGATGGCCTCGTTACGGCCCTGTCCCATCTCTAATGACATCGTTGTTGATGGGCCGTTAAACGCAAGTCTACTAGTTTCACTCCAGTGCCCTGCTTGAGATTCGTACTGACACTGTCGAGAAGTTTATTAAAAAAGACTTGACTTTCGAAACTTGTCACTGTTAAGAAATTGGACACAACTGCGACAGAAACCATAATAAACAAGATTTCTAAAATTCATCTCCAGTTAATTGATTCAGTCAAGACAATTGAACTCTGTATCAAAAAAATTGTTATCTCGTTATAACAGAATACTGGTCGCTTTGGAGCAATGTGTGTGGTGCAGATCTGAAACCAGGCTGTCATGCGACTTGCTCATTTGACATGGTTATTTATTTATTACGTGAGAATCAGAAACTGCGAAACTTGGCACAAACACTGAATGAATGGAACCATGAGTGACTACTATTTTACTGAATAGTATAGACAGGCCGAAGAGTGTGATCCATACGGGGGGAGGTGAAATTGGCTGTGATAGGCCAGGATATATGTCAGTACATCACCCAGGGCTTGAGTGCAGTGGAATGCTGGAAGGTAATGGAAAGCAGACCAGCATGGAAACGTATCGTAAGCGTTCTCACATCTAAGTTGGCAATGCGAATCGATACCACAGACTTAAGCGAGGGCTTGCTGCAATCTGCAACAACTTATGGGAGGTGCTGCTGAAGACCACGTCTCCCCTCACAGCGAAGCAGCGCCCTCACACTGAGGTCGATGTAACGTGTTGTTAGCAAGAGGTCTGGCTGGCCCTTTTCGAGACCTCAGCTACAGCATTCAGTATCCTCGATTAGGACAGTGACAATTTTTCGGATGAAATATAACTTTTGCTTTTTGTACTGCAAAAGAAGAGTTTGTTAATCTGTGCATCAAGCGAGGCTTCGCTAATCAATGACAGTTGTAATTTATCCAGTAATCCTGTGGCAGAACACTTAGAAAACTTAACAGGTCTACTGAAGAGACTGCTTGCCCGCCCTCATCTGGAATGTTGCTGTGAGATGTGGTACTTACATCAGGTAGGATTGACGGAGGACACAGAAAAATTTCAGACAGGGTAGCTTGTTTTGTACCACAGCGAAATAAGGTAGAGATTGCCATGAATATGATACACAAATTGTGCTGGCAGTCATTAAAATATGGCGTTTTTCGCTGCAGCAAGATCTTCTCACGAAATTTCAATCATCAACTTTCTCTTCAGAGTGTGAAATTATTCTTTGAGGGCCCATGTACATAAGGAGAAAGGATCATCGTCATAAAATAAGAGAAATCATTCACACAAAAAGGTTTAAGTATTCGTTTTCTCGTGCGCTATTCGAGAATGGAACAAGAGAAGGAGGTTCGATGAACCCTCTTCCTGTTACGTAATTGTGAATTGTAGAGGAATCATGTAGATAGAGTAGATAGATAAAGAAGCGTGTCAAAATTATGTAAATCTTTTATTCAACTAGGTAATAAAGTGGACGCATATTTCACGTGTTATTGTATTATGTGACTCCTCCAAGAGCAATTAAAGAACCCACAGTTGTGATCAGTCGAAATTAGTTCCACCTGGTCACTACAGAAACAATGCTAGACTGCTGGTAGAATTAGTGCTTCATTCGATAACAAGTACAGGTGTGGGGATGGAGATGGAGAGGTGGTAAATAGACTTCGTGACGTAGGTAGCGGCAACCGTTCAAGCGTGTCGGAGTCAGCAGTGACACACCACAAGGAGGACGCACTGCATGTTCCCTCAGGCGATGGTGGCTTCCGGCAACCTGCTGCAGTCAGTACAGTATCAGAAGTGCTGTTGTGGAACGTTGGCGGCCGACGGTGGTAGACAGCAGGAAGCAGCCACAGAGGCACGCTTGCTCTGAAGCTCGGTAGAAAGAAAACTGGGGATGCGGGGTCAAACTGCAGCTTCTATCGTGTTTCATGGTGATGGCGCATGACCCCTATCAGCTATTTGCCCACTCAGTTTGGTGAAGGCTGGCATATACGTGGCCCAGGTTTGAATAGCACGGTCTACCAGGAAGGTGGTCAGTGGCAGGGTGACAGTGTGACAGTCACCCAGTAAGTGACCGTCCAGGCTAAAACCACCAAGTTAGCACCATACTATCTTAACACGAAAAGTGGCCTCGCCTCAGCTATTGAAGACAGAGAGGAATCTGCAGATTCGTCTCGGTGTGTGGACTGGCATGGCCCTCTCCCCTTGACTACCAGCTGCGAATGACTGAAAATAAGTAGGTATGCTGGACAGTACATATGCTAGACAAGTCTGTTATCGTTTCTGTAATATCAGCGATTTCACCCTCTAATACCAAGTGCAAGACCTGGCTGTTAAGGAACCTTCAGATCATTGTTCCAGTTTTTCTGTCATATCAGCAGCCGTAGAGCAAGTGCTATCCGCACATCAGTCAGAAGTCTGATGAAAGAAAAAAATATCTCGATGGTTGCGCAAGGGTTTTAACCAAACTCTTCCTGAAAACGACTCAGAATATTCTGAGGAAGAAACTATATTGTGATGCTATATGGAAAAAATCAGCAGGACGTATAGGGACTTCATTAAAAAATTTTCCTTGATGTTTTCCCACGGATGTACGTTTACGCCGCAGGGCATCTCAATGAAAGTATATCCCTTGCAAGCTCATATCCTGATAATGATGATGCGTTTAGAAATAAGCTTTGGATTGTGAAAGATGGCATGGTAAGTCACTAGGTGAATTTTATCACTGAATTTTCATCAGATGTCTTTAATTGTGTACATGCGCTGCCAGACACAGGACTATGTCGCACTTCCATCTGCAGAAACTTCTTTCATAATTTAAATTTGCATCAAATACCACATATGATATATAATATTGTATTATGTGCGCATGGACCTTGTCGAATCACTCATTACATTCATTATTCGCCTTTCTAATAGCCCATATAGCTTTCATTCTTTCGCTATGTGGTTTCTTCCTTTCTTCTGACCAGTTGGTCCCTGATCTTTTAGGGACTTCATTCTCTGGCCTTAATGCCCATCTATTTATCTTCTGACGGTAAAGTTTCCTGTTTAATATGTCCGATGTTCCTATGCGTGACTTCTCCAAGTCATATTTGACTTCTTCTATCAATGGAATGTTCTTCAGTTTTGCAGTGTATGTCAAAATCTTGTGAGTTAGTCTTGAAGACGGGAATCTGTGACTGTGTCTATAGAATTTCAGCCTTCGTTTCCTGATATCTGCGGCAAGGTTGGATAGTTTTTCTATTGCTTTGTTCGATTTGAGTCAATACCCCTCTTTTGTTTTATTTGGTCCCAGTATGTTCCTCATGATCTTTCTTTCGTCCTTCAAGATGTTCTCCAGATCGTCATTTCTATTAAATACCAAGGTTTCGCTCGCGTATAGAACTTCAGGTTTAATCACTGTATTACAATGTTCGATCTTTTTATGAATGGACATACATTTCTTGATGTAGATTTCACGCGCTCTTCCATATGCTCGTTTGAGCTTTTTTAACCGAATTTCCTGTGCTTGCTTTTCTAACCCTGTTGGTTCTATGACCTCATCGAGATATCTGAAGTGTGGAACTCGTTTGATCTGCCCGTATTTTGTGTTCAGTTCCTGAATGTCAAGTTTAGTGCAAATGAACTTGGTCTTCGATAATGAAATTTGTAGTCCAGTTTTCTCAGCGCATTCCTTGAAGACTTCAATCCGTTTGATCGCTGTATTTTCGCAGGCCGCTAGTATCGCAAGGTCGTCTGCGAAAGCTTAACAACTGACCCTGATGTCATCATTCTTTCGTCCGAATTGAATGGGTTTCCAGTGGTCCCGGGTTTTCAATTCTTTCTCCCATTCTCGGACGACTTTATCTAGAACAAGGTTGAAGAGCAGTGGTGACAATTCATCACGTCGTCGCACACCGGACTTTATCTAAAAGGGCTCTGACAATTTGCCCATTAATTTCACTTTAACTTCGTGCCCGTGAGTGTTTCCTTGATGAGGCTTAACGTTGTTGAATCTCCAGTGACTTCTTATATTTCTGGAAAGCACTCTTTCGTTCTTCCAGTGCTTCTTCACATGCGGGGTCCCACCACGAGTGTTTCGTACTCTTCTTGAATGGTACTGCCTCTCTGGCTGTCTTGATTATCTTGTTATGGAATTGATACCAGGTGCCTGCCTTTTCCTTTTCCCATTCTTCTTTTATATTGATTTCGATGTAATGCAACTTAAGACACAGGCTCTACGGGTAGCGCCTTGTCTCTTAACCGAAACGTCCTCGGTCTCGGCCTAGAACCCCGCAGATGCGTCAGCTCTCAATAAGAAGGACACGGTTCTGGGCACTCTCTTGTCTTGGAAACTGAACCTAAAAGGCGGAACAATCCGCAGTGATCAACGGCATGAGGATCAAAAGTCAATGTAAACCATTAAGGACATGTATTATGTATCGACAGAATATGTGGCCTGTAATTGAAAACGTATGGACTTAGAGAAAGCTTTTGACAACGTTGACTGGAATACTCTCTTTCAAATTCTGAAGGTGACAGGGGTAAGATACAGGGAGCGAAAGGCTACTTACAATTTGTACAGAAACCAGATGGCAGTTATAAGAGCCGAGGGGTATGAAAGGGAAGCATGGACAGTGTCTTGCAAGGAGGATATAACATGAACATCAACAAAAGTAAAACGAGGATAATGGTATGTAGCCGAATAAAATCAGGAGATGCTGAGGGAATTAGATCAGGAAATGAGGCACTTAAAGCAGGAGATGAGGTTTGCTATTTGGGGAGCAAAATAACTGATGATGGTCGAAGTAAAGAGGATGTAAAATGTAGAGTAGCTCTGGCAAGGAAAGCGTTTCTGAAGAAGAGAAATTTGTTAACATCGAGTATAGATTTAAGTGTCAGGAAGCCTGTTCTGAAAGTATTTCTGTGGAATGTAGCCCTGTATGGAAGTGAAACATGGACGATAAATAGTTTAGACAAGTCTTACCTACGTGATCTACCCATCTAATCTTTAGCATTTTTATGTAGCACAACATTTCGAAAGCTTCTATTCTCTTGACTTTTCTATTCTCTTCTTTAGCATTCTTATGTAGCACCACATTTCGAAAGCTTCTATTCTATTGAATAGAAGCTTTCCAAATGTGGTGCTACATAAGAATGCTAAAGATTAGATGGGTAGATCACTTTTCGAAAGCTTCTATTCTCTTGAATAGAAGCTTTTTAAATGTGGTGCTACATAAGAATGCTAAAGATTAGATGGGTAGATCACGTAGGTAATGAGGAGGTACTGAATAGAATTGGGGAGACGAGGAATTTGTGGCACAATTCGACTAGAAGAACGAATCGGTTAGTAGGACATGTTCTGAGGCATCAAGGGATCGCCAGTTTAGTGTTGGAGGACAGCGTGGAGGGTAAAAATTGTAGAAGAAGACCAAGAGATGAATACACTAAGCCGATTCAGAAAGATGTAGGGTGCAGTAGTTACTCGAAGAAGCTTTCACACCAAGGGGTAGCATGGAGAGCTGCAACAAACCAGTCTTTGGACTGAAGACCACAACAACAACAACAACAACTGAAAAAGAGTCATGATGATCTCTCCATTGACAAAACATTCCGAACTACGCCCCAATTCGGATCTCTGGGAGGAGGCTTCCAACTGGAAGGTGACTATGGGAAAAGGTAGAAAAACAACAAATGGATAACGTTCTACGCGTCGAGTCGTGGAATGTAAGGAATCTGAATGTGGTAGGGAAGCAGGAAAAACTAAAAAGAGAAATGCTAAGGCTCAATCTAGATGATCTAGATGCGTCAGTGAAGTGAAGTGGAAAAAGAACAAGGATCTGTGGTCAGACGAGTATAGCGTAATCTCAGCCCGCATCTCGTGGTCGTGCGGTAGCGTTCTCGCTTCCCACGCCCGGGTTCCCGGGTTCGATTCCCGGCGGGGTCAGGGATTTTCTCTGCCTCGTGATGGCTGGGTGTTGTGTGCTGTCCTTAGGTTAGTTAGGTTTAAGTAGTTCTAAGTTCTAGGGGACTTATGACCACAGCAGTTGAGTCCCATAGTGCTCAGAGCCATTTGAACCATTTGAACCGTAATCTCTACAGCAAATGGTATAACGGAAGTAGGATTCCTTAGGGCAGAGAGTGAGCTACTGCCAACAGTTCAGTGATCGGGTTTTTCTCATCAAAATCGACAGCAAATCAACTCCGACAACAGTAGCTCAGGTATGAGTGCCGATGTCAGAAGCAGAAGATGATGAGATAGAGAAAGTATATGACGGTTTTGAACGTGTAAATCATTACTTAAAGCAAGATGAAAATGTAATAGTTATGGGGTACTGGAAGAGAGTAGAAGAAAGGGTTACAGGAGAATATGGGCTTGATAGTAGGAAAGAGAGAGGAGAAAGACTAACTGAATTCTGTAATAAATTTCAGCTGGTAATAGCGAACACTCCATTCAAGAATCACGAGAGGAGAAGGTGTACTTTGAAAAGGCTGGCAGAAACGGGAAGATTTCAGTCAGATTACATCACAGACAGTCAGAGATTCCGAAATCAGGTACTGGATTGTAAGGCGTACCCAGGAACAGATATAGACACAGATCACAATTCAATAATGATGAGTAGTACGCTATAGTTTAAGACAATACTCAGGAAGAAACATTGGGCAAAGAAATAGGATATGGTAGCACTTAGGAATGAAGAGATATGCTTGAAGTTCTTTGATTCCACATGTATTGCGATAATAGCTTAGTAGGCAGTTCAGTCGAAGAGGAATGGACATCTACAAAAAGGGCGATAATAGAAGCTAGTTTCTTTCTCATTAATGGTGAAACCCAATTCTGATATTCTCTGTGCAACTTTCTCACCAAGCCATGTGATCTTCATCCTTTGCAGAAATGACTTGGTCATTAGCTAAATGCTAAATTGAAAGCTTATCATCATTTATAGACGCACATGTATTACGATGGAAACTTTTTCGTAACACAAGGCAGAATTCGAGTACAGTTTATACAGGGTGTTACAAAAAGGTACGGCCAAATTTCACGAAACATTCCTCACCCACAAATAAAGAACAGATGTTATGTGGACATGTGTCTGGAAACGCTTAATTTCCATGTTAGAGCTCATTTTAGTTTCGTCAGTATGTACTGTACTTCCTCGATTCACCGCCAGTTGACCCAATTGAAGGAAGGTAATGTTGACTTCAGTGGTTGAGAGCACGGTCAAGTTTAATCCCAAGATATTTTGGTGTGTCGCAGTGAGATAGATGTTGTCCCTTCCAGCTTATGTTGAGTTTCGTCCTTGCTTCCTTATTACGTAGGTGAAAAGCACAGACCTGGGTTTTCGCTGGGTTTGGCTTGAGGTGGTTATTATCATAATAGTCACCCAGCTTTTCAATCGCTAAAGTTAATTTACTTTCTACCTCTTCAAAGGTTTTTCCCTGGGTGGCAACGACTGTATCGTCTGCATAGATAAAGGAGCGAGCGTCCATGCTGATCGGTTGGTCATTGGTATAAATATTATACAGCAATGGGGCGAGGACGCTACCTTGAGGTAGGCCGTTTTTCTGGGTCCGCCATCGGCTCTTCTTCGACTGCAGCGTGACAAAATACCGTCTATTCTGCAACAGGCACTGGATGAATTGCGCCAGTCGGTAGTCTTTTGTGGTGTTATATATTTTTGATATTAACTTACTGTTGTTTATGGTGTCGTAAGCTGCTGTAAGGTCGATAAAGGCTGCACCTGTAATTTGTTTCCGCTCGTATCCATCTTCTATGTACTGTGTAAGGTTGAGGATTTGTCCACAGCATGACCTTCCTGGGCGGAATCCTGCTTGCTCTTTAATTATATTCTTGTCTACATGTTCTGAGATGCTGTTAAGGATCATTCTTTCTAAGACTTTATAGAGCTGACAAAGCAGGGAGATAGGCCGAGAATTTTTAGGGTCTGTGGGGTTTTATCCAGGTTTTGGTATAGCTACTATATTTGCCTTCCCCCAATTCTTGAGGATTTTCATTTCAAGAACACATTTGTTCATCATATCTAATAACCATGAGCTTGAGTCACTGCATGTGGGTCGAGACACGTTTAGTTTTCTAGGAGAAATCGATGTCGATTATCAAAACAGTTAGAGATTTTCCATGATTTTTTGTTGAAAAGGTTTCGGAAGCTTGTAGTGAGTGAATTTGGATTCTTAAATGCAAGATTAGATAATGCAATAACGATACTAGGGCACAATCAATTAAAATGTTTGATGAATTTTATTTGAGAGTAACTCCTACGAAGTTTGGTTTGTACTTGACCTGTGATCAAACTATCTTTGAGTGACGGGCTTAGTTAGCGTTGCTAGTATGCTGTGCTAATTTGAAGATTGATATTTGTGTGTCGCAGTTAAGTCCGCACATGAATGTTCTAATGTCAACGGTTGTGTCTGACAAGGTCCGGTTCTGTTCCCTGTCATAATTTGTTGCATACGCTAAAGTATTTGGGTGTAGCGTATAGTTGGAGTGTTTGTGGAGGATAGTGTTACTACGAGGTAGTAACTTGTACAGTGCGATTTCATAACTGAGTTCGTTTTCGAGTTTTTCTTGATCGTAGCATCAAGTACAGGAACAAACAGACTGAAAGTGAAAAAGTGAATTGTGATTACCAGTGTATTTAGCACGTACTCGTTGTTAGGAAAGATATTATAGAGCTTTCCTTGCCTTAATTAAGCCATTTGAATACGGAAATTCCAACTGCTACTATTATACTATTGTTCTAGTAGTACGTGTAGAGTAAATTCAGATAGATTTGAAGTGGGTACGCGAGAAGCCAACTCCTGAAGTGGTTGCGTTTCTGAAAATGTGATTTTAAGTTGAGCTTGAAAGTGGTGGTGGCGCCCAGTTCTTTTTGTTTTTATTTAATTTAATTTAATTAATTAATTTATTTTTTACCTCGTGCAATGTAAGGATTAGATCTGTGATCACTTGCTAAGATTAACGTTTCCCTGTGTAAAGATCAGATTCATTTTAAAGAGCTGAAATAAACTTAGATTCGCTAAAATTAAAACCAGTTACTCGTATTGTCATCTTACCCACTGTTCTAGATAAAGTGAACGAGAATAATCAATTTTGAACTTTTAAAAGGGAAGTAAAAAAAAAGTTTGGAAATTCAGTGATCTAATTTATAACAAGACAGTGATATAGTACAAATAAATGTATGACTAGTCTTCAAAAATAAAGCACAGAACTATTTTATCAAAGTTTAACGACGAGAAGTCGACCAGTTATGTAATTTCTTGAGAGAGAGAACACCGGAGTTATAGTTGAATAAAATTTTAGTTGAGAATTGTAAGCCAATACACAGAGATTTGCTTTCGAAAGAATTCTGATTTACAAGAGACTATATTTAAACTTTATTAGCAGAGGTATCGCTATCAGAGGATGTAAATCACGGAGGTAAAAAAAGAAGGGAGGTGGCATTACCTCACAAACTTGAAGCCAAAGTCCGCCATCTTAAGTAGCCCTAAACATTAGGTTCACCGCATTCATACACCTATACATCATCGCGGTGACTCTTTCCCTTGACGTCACTCTGTGTCGTATTAATAGAGCAAATACGCATTCAGGGACAGAAAAGCGTTCGAAATTGCTTTCATGACGCTATGTTATTCATGCAAGCTCTGTAAGGTTTAGTATTTAAAACAGTTGTCAGGCGCACACGACTGAAATAATTAACAAGAAGCACTCGTAAACAGTAATCTACTAATGGACGTTGTACATCGCACAGTCACCCACTTGGGATGAAGAGACTTCTCTATAGCAAAATATGGGTTCTCAGTTCCCCAAATCCGCCAATTTTGCTTATTGACGAACCCATCCAAATAAAATTGGGCTTTTCGCGAGCATGTTCATACTAAATCCCATCATGGCCTGCGGTCAACCGTGCAGTTTGAACGTCCTATGCAAACCGAAGTAACACTGAAGAAACAAAGAAACATGCATTTGCCTAATATCTTGCCCCCGCGAGCACGCATAAGTGTCGCAACACGACCTGGCATGGACTCGACTAATGTCTGGTGTTGGAGGGAAATAACACCATGAATCCTGAAGGGCTGTCCATAAAACTGTAAGAGTACGAGGAGCTGGAGATCTCTTCTGAACAGCACGTTATAAGACATCCCGGATATACTCAATAATGTTCATGTCTGGGGCGTTTGGTGGCCAGCGGAAGTGTTTAAACTCAGAAGAGAGTTCCTGGAGCCACTCTGTAGCAATCCAGGACGAATGGGGTGTCGCATTGTCCTACTGGAATTGCCCAAGTACGTTGGGATGCACAAGGGACATGCACGGATGCAGGTGATCAAACCGGATACTTACACAAGTGTCATCTGTGAGAACCGTATCTGCACACGCGCCGCACCATTACAGAGCCTCCACCAACTAGAAGAGTCCCCTGCTGACATACAGGGTCCATGGATTCATGAGGTTGTCTCCATACCCGTACACGTCCATCTGCTCGATAGAATTTGAAACGCGACTCGTTCGACCAGGCAACATGTTTCCAGTCATCAACAGTCCCATGTCGGTGTTTACAGGCCCAGGAGAGGCGTAAATCTTTGTGTTGTACAGTCAGCAAGGGTACACGTGTTGGCCTTCGGCTCCAAAAGCCCATATCGATGATGTTTCGTTCAATGGTTCGCACGCTGACACTTGAAGTCTGCAGCAATTTGAAGATGAGTTGCTCTTCTGTCACGTTGAACAATTGTCTTCAGTCATCGTGGGTCCGTTCTTGCAGGATCTTTTTCCCGCCGCAGCGATGTCTGTGATTTGATGTTTACCGGATTCCTGATATTCACGGTGCACTCGTGAAATGGGCGTACGGGAAAATTCTCACTTCATCGCTACCTCGGAGGTGCTGTGCCCCATCGCTCGTGCTCCGACTGTAACACCACGTTCAAATGCACTTAAATCTTGATACCTGACATTGTAGCAGCAGTAACCGATCTAACAACTGCACCAGACACTTGTCTTATATAGGCGTTGCCGATCGCACCGCCGCATTCTACCTGTTTACATATCTCTGTATTTGAATACGCATGCCTATACCAGTTTCTTTGGCGCTTCAGTATATGACGATTTTATTTCACGTACTTCAATCATTTCCACCCTGTATATACCTTCGTACGATCTCTAATCTCTCCAATCTTATCTTTGTGGTCGGTACGCGATATGTATGTTGGCGGCAGTAGAATCGTTCTGCAGTCAGCCTCAAATGCCGATTCACTAATAGTTCTTCTCGAAAAAGAACCTTGACATCCCTCCAGCGATTCCCGAAGCATCTCCGTATTACTTGCATGTTATTCGAAGCTACCGGTAACAAATCTAGCAGCCTGCCTCTGAATTTCTTCGATGTCTTCCTTTAATGAGACCTGAGAACACTCGAAGAGTACTAACAATGGGCCTCGCAAATATCCTGTAAGCGGGCCCTTTGCGGATGAAGCACTCGTTCCTACAATTTTCCCAATAAACCGAAGTCGGTCATTCACTTTCCTTTCTGCAGTGTTCTCATCCTCATTCCACAGCCGTATCTATTAAGTATCTAGGCGTAACGTTGCAAAGCAATATGAAGTGAAATGAGGATGTGAAGAATAGAAGGGAAAGCGAATGAATGAACGACTTCGGTTTATTGGGAGAATTCAAGCAGTTCACTACTAATGCTGTATTCGGACATTATGGATATGTTTATCCTACTCCTCTGCATTGACTTACATTCTTCTACATTTAGAGCTAGCTGTCATACATCACACCAACTACAAAATTTTGCTAACTCATCTTGTACCGTCCTACAGTCACTCCACGACAACTCCTTCCCATACACCACAACATCATCAGCAAACAGTCGCAGACAGCTGTTTACCTAGATCATTTATCTATATAGAAAACAACAGTGGTCCTGTCACACTTCCCCGGTGCAGTTCTGACGCTACCCTTGTCCCTGATGAATACTCGCCGCCGACGTCAACACACTGAGTTCTATTACTTTAGAAGTCTTCGGGCTACTCACATATCTGGGAACCTATTCCGTATGCCTGCACCTTCACTGACAGTTGGCAGCGAAGCAGCGTGTCAGACACTTTACAGAAATCTGGGAATATGGAATCCGCCTGTTGCCTTCATTCACAGTTCACAGGGTATTATGTGAGCAAAGAGTAAGCTGATTTTCTCACGAGCGATGCATTCTTAAACCGTACTGATTTGTGGAAAGAATATTTTCCTTCTCAGCCTCTGATAATTTCTTCCTCTCCCATCTGATACAAAACAACTTTGCCGGCCGCGGTGGTCTCGCGGTTCTAGGCGCGCAGTCAGGAACCGTGCGACTGCTACGGTCGCAGGTTCGAATCCTGCCTCGGGCATGGATGTGTGTGATGTCCTTAGGTTAGTTAGGTTTAAGTAGTTCTAAGTTCTAGGGGACTAATGACCACAGCAGTTGAGTCCCATAGTGCTCAGAGCCATTTGAACCATTTTGACAAAACAACTTTAAATTTCACTTTATCTTCCACTTTTTATTTAGAACGGTAATTCTACACCTGTCGACAACGCTGTATACGTTGTTTTTATTGTTGTTGGTGTTGTGGTGTTCAGTCGAAAGACTGGTTTCATGCACCTCTTGATGCTGCCTGTGCGGATCACTTCATCCCCGAGTAACTACTACAACTTCCATCCATCTGAACCTGCTTACTGTAGTGATCTCTTGGTTTCCCTCTACGATTTCTCCCCCCTTCCCTCCAATACTAAACTGGTGATTCCTTGATGTCTCAGAATGTGTCCTATCTTTTGATCAAGCTGTGCCGCAAATGTCTTGCATGCCCTGTTCTGTTCAGTACCTCCTCACCAGTTAGGTGAACGACCCATCTAATCTTCAGCATTCTTCTCTAGCATCACATTTCGAAAGCTTCTGTTCTCTTTATATCGTCCATGTTTCAGTACCATATATGCTTACACCCCAGACAATACCTTCAGAAAACACTTCCTAACATTTACATCTATATTCGATGTTAACAAATTTCTCATCTTCAGAAATGTTTTCTTGCGATTGCCAGTCTTTGTTTTATATCCTTTCGACTTCAGCCATCGCCAGTTACTTTGCTGCTCAAACAGCAAAACTCCTTTACTACTTTAAGTGGCTCGTTTCTTAATCTGAGTCTTCTAGCATCACCTGATTTAATTCGACTACATTCCATTATCCTTGATTTGCTTTTGCTTTCAGAATGAGATTTTCACTCTGCAGCGGAGTGTGCGCTGATATGAAACTTCCTGGCAGATTAAAACTGTGTGCCCGACCGAGACTCGAACTCGGGACCTTTGCCTTTCGCGGGCAGGTGCTCTACCATCTGAGCTACCGAAGCACGACTCACGCCCTGTACTCATAGCCTTACTTCTGCCAGTATCTCGTCTCCTACCTTCCAAACTTTACAGAAGCTCTTCTGCGAACCTTGCAGAACTAGCACTCCTGAAAGAAAGGATATAGCGGAGACATGGCTTAGCCACAGCCTGGGGGATGTTTCCAGAATGAGATTTTCGGGTACACTTTTAATCTGCCAGGATGCTTTTGCTTTGTTGATTTTCTTGTTGTATCTTCCTTTGTAGACACTGTCCATTTCGTTCAATTGCTCTTCCAGGTCCGTTGCTGTCTCTGAAAGAATTACAATGTCGTCGGCAAAAGTCAGAGTTTTCATTGCTTCTTCTTGAACTTTAATTCCTACTCCAGATTTTTCCTTCCTTTCCTTTACTGCTTGTTCAATGTACATACAAACGGATATCAACTGCGTTTTTTAAAAATAGGAACCCCCATTTTTATTACATATTGGTGTAGTACGTAAAGAAATATGAATGTTGTAGTTGGACCACTTTTTTGGCTTTGTGATAGATGGCGTTGTAATAGTCACAAACATATGGCTCTCAATTTTAGACGAATAGTTGGTAACAGGTAGGTTAAGTTAAAAAACCGAACGTAGGTACCTTCGAACATTTTATTTCGGTTGTTCCAATGTGATACCTTTGTGAACTTATCATTTCTGAGAACGCATGCTGTTAAAGCGCGATTACCTGTAAATACCACATTAATGGAATAAATGCCCAAAATGATGTCCGTCAACCTCAATGCATTTGGCAACACGTGTAACGACATTCCTCCCAACAGCGAGTAGTTCACCTTCCGTAATGTTCGCACATGCATTGACAATGCGCTGACGCATGTTGTCAGGTGTTGTCGGTGGATCACAATAGCAAATATCCTTCAACTTTCCCCACAGAAAGAAATCCGGGGACGTCAGATCCGGTGAGCGTGCGGGCCATTTGTCATGAAATATGCTATTCAATACCGCTTCAACCGCACGTTAGCTATGTGCCGGACATCCATCATGTTGGAAGTACATCGCCATTCTGTCATGCAGTGAAACATCTTGGAGTAACATCGGTAGAACATTACGTAGGAAATCAGCACACACATTGCACCATGTGTGTGTGTGTGTGTGTGTGTGTGTGTGTGTGTGTGTGTGTGTGGGAAATAAAGAAAGTTTAGTGAGAGATACTAAAATAAACTATATAAAGTTAAAAAGAGATAAATTTTGTGTCGACTGTCTGAATGAAGCGCCTGCATGGATTTCAGTGTCAGAAGGCTTTAGCAGTAAACTTCGCAGAGCCCTTCTGGAGGGGCATCTGGGCTTCTCATGAGGACGGTACGCGGGGGACTGACGAGCCAAACAGGCGATAGCCTCAGAAACGTGTAAATGCGAAGAGGAACCAGCGCCAGAGGCCAGCCACGAACAAAGATGACTGCTGCTCTTCGCCGGAGACCAGAAAGACGACAGGCAAAACCGGCTTGTTCGCTCCTCAATTTATCGCCTCATAAACCGCTGCATCGTCATAAAATGTGCTCGCAGGAATCCGACATGGCAACCGAGCTCCGTAAAGTGTCGTCCTACTAAATTGGAAACGTATTTCACGACCGATTCGGTTTTATTCGGATCTCAGGTCTCTGATTGAGTGCTAGCTTGTTCCATAAACAATACTTTTTTACGACTGATGTTTTGCATCGCGTGGAAAGCTGCCAGGGCGGGGAAGCGCAGTGGGGGAGGGGAGGAGATTGCGGCCTTTCTGCGCGAGTTGCAAGTTCCGAGAGCCAACGAAGAGAGGAGGTCGGCAAGGGGATCGGCACGCTTCCTTGATTCGCCTCCTGGATGGGCGAAACATACGGCATATATTGGCTTAATGAAGTCTTCCGTTGTGGAATGGAATGGTGTGCTCTAGGCAATATCGTTGATAAAGTTTCAAGAACACTGCATGGCGTCTACAGAGATGAGTAGCCATGCGGTAGATCTCGAACAGATACACAACAAACTCGACGACAGGACCCACACACTCATGAAGAAGTAGATACAGAAAATGACAAAAACGCAACAACAACAACATCAACAACGTCAGACGCAGACTCGTAATATACGTACTGTAACACATAAAACATTAAGATAATTATAAGAAAACCAGACAAGTATCTGTACTGCACTTTGAATGTGAAGGAAAATCGCTAATGTAAGCAACGGGACAACCATCACAGCTTAGGTATACGCTGTACGGGAAGGCATGGCTGGAAGCTTAAATTCCGAAGCTCTCCTACCTCCTATGGCACTGACTAAGGGAAACGGAATCATGGTTCAAATTGTTCAAATGGCTCTGAGCACTATGGGACTCAACTGCTGAGGTCATTAGTCCCCTAGAACTTAGAACTAGTTAAACCTAACTAACCTAAGGACATCACACACATCCATGCCCGAGGCAGGATTCGAACCTGCGACCGTAGCGGTCTCGCGGCTCCAGACTGCAGCGCCAGAACCGCGCGGCCACTTCGACCGGCAAACGGAATCATGCACACAGACATGTAACATAGCGGCACACGTACGACGTGAAGGACTACGTCTAAATATAGCAACACAAATAGTAGAGTGGTTATGCCCCACATAAGCACTTAAAAGGTATAATAGTAGTATTAGTTCTTAGTAGAAACACACCCAGAGTCACTTATGACGAGATTAACTTTGTAAGAGAACATAATTTTGTATGTTATTTCAGGTAAGTTAGGCCTGATGTTCCTGCTCAGGCCCTTCTACCTGGAATAGCAACAACACGTGCCATAATTTGTAAGCTATATTTTTTTTAACAGTAAATGAAAATTTGCAGTTCCCCCCTTCCTAACACTCTATTATTTTATTCTAAATTGTTAACATTTATTAACACTCCATTTCCTACAACTAATTTAATATCCTTTGTAGCACATTGTTATATCCCCAGTCTTATTGCTCAAAACGAATTTTGATAGTAATGTGGAATAATGTACTGTTACATGTAAAGCTGAATAATGTACGACCTGATTTCTACGAGTAAAATCTGTCAGGAGGTCTTTAAATGTGCAATAAATTAAATGAAATGATTTCTATTGGTTTCTTTCTTCAGAACACCTATCCCAATCATGAGCTTCCTTCGCATTACTGACGAACGTCTAGTTTGAAGCAGATATAAAAAGAGAGAAACTGTGCATTCCGCGGTTTTCAGTCGTATTTCATAACAATATGCATGTAGCAACTAACAGTCGAATCAAAAAACGTCAGGTAAGGTTGAGAGCTTCTTAAGAGCATAGTTTTTCCGCTCAGTAACAAACTACTTAAGTTTAACACATGTGTAGTTTAAGTTGACGTTGGTAAGTTCGGCTGTTAGCTGAGTGAAGTTGGCCGCTTACCCCAGGGACAGAGGAGTAAAAGTAGAGCAACCTCTATGTGGGTGGAGGAAGTGAGAGGGGTAATGTTTTATTGTCTGCGTTCCAGCATTGACAAGTCATTGGCGTGCGCAGCTCATAGCGATCAAATGGTATGGTATCAATTTTGACACGGAAATAATGTGGTTCCAGAAGGTGCATTACATAGACGGTATCATCTTTTTATCTTTATTGTGATTTCATTCCCCTGCCCCATATGGGCAGGGGAGGGCTGTCAGCAGCTCAATCCGCCGGTCTTCAGCCGACTGACATGACAGCTAATACAAGAATAAAATGTTACATATAAGGCGATACATGTAGCGAGGAATATGAAATTAAATTGAGGGTGTTGTAGTACAACGCAATGAGTAGAAGAAAAATGAGATTAAAATCATTTAGCTTACATTTGTGTCGTGATTCATCTTGCGTAAGGCATTTAAATTCCACTACAATTACTGTATCCGAGGCTGTTTGTGAGTTTTCCAGTAATTTTATAATCCTCTGGCTGAACTACAAGTCGAATGCAAAAAAAGATATTGGGAGACCTATAAAAAGATAAGAATGAGTTTGTTTGTGATTGTTGAACAGGCAATAGTGTAATCCTTGAAAGAAAGATAGTGGTGATATAATTACTGCTATTCATCAGTTAATCGGCTGCTCACACAGACAACAAAACGACACATTGTCAGCAATTACAGTGTCACAACGTTGGGTCGTTGAGGGTGGCAGCAGTCTGAAACAGAGAACAGTTGGCATAGAGTGTTCCGAATGGTCATAAATTGGAGGCTGGCGGCGAACTTTCCTCGCCCTTACTGTAGCTAGTCTACTGGGGGCTCTTAACGTACTATTTTTTGATGGCTAGCAGTTATTAATAAGACTGTGGTGCTCGAGGGTTTCCCGACGGACTAGTCGTAGATATGGTTCTCAGGCAAGACTTCGTGTGTCGTCGTGAAAACTCCACACAATTTTGTCTGCGCAACTGAACGACCTCTTCAGGGGCGGTGAACACACTGCTCAGGCAGTTTCCTTCTCCGTTGTTCTTTTTCATTCCCGTGCCACAATTCATCGGTCGTCAGCCAAGAGATTACTTAGAAAACCATAGGCGAACATGTAGAAATGTGGGGATCATAGATGAAGTGTACACATGGAAAGGGGGGAGCAACTGGAGTTAAAGTATACAAAAAACGGGGTAGTTGAACGAGGCACGTTTACATAAAAGCCACCTACAGTTCAAATGCCGCTCGATAAAGACGTAGCAGGGAGACACTGGCGGCACGAATAGCACAATTAAAACCGGCGTTCACAGTATGGGACGACGACACTGAACACACACTGCACTGATGTTACATACATGGCGAGCACCAAAATACGACAAAGTAACTGCAGAAAAATTTGAAGGGCCTGACAGGCGAGGGGAGGTTCAAAAAAATGGCTCTGAGCACTATGGGACTTAACATCTACGTCATCAGTCCCCTAGAACTCAGAACTACTTAAACCTAACTAACCTAAGGACATCACACAACACCCAGTCATCACGAGGCAGAGAAAATCCCTGACCCGGGAACCCGGGCGCGGGAAGCGAGAACGCTACCGCACGACCACGAGCTGCGGACGACCGGAGGTCGGAGAGGATGGGAGATGGGGGTTGATGGATGAGGGTGGGAGGAGCAGGAAGGGGGGAAGGATTGGAGTCAGTAGCACACCAAGGGGCAGAAGATCGGGATGGAGCGCAAGGACGGGGAAAGGACAAGTTAGAAGGACATGGGGCAGGAAAGAGGAAACAGCAGAGGGGCGAGGGGAAGGAGAGGGAGCCCAAGAGAGGAAGGAAGGAGTTAGAAGGAAGGATAAATATCAGGGCAAACCACTCCATCCAGAACGGGAAGACGTTGAAAGTTCCGTTGGGAGATGAGGCGGAGGGTGTGGAGATGGAGAGACGGGGAGGGGGGGGGGGCACACATCGGTAATGGCGCGGCAGCGGCAGGGAGTGGAAATAACAAGGGGTGGACGGGATCGAGGCGGCGGCTGGTGTAGAGGATACGGAGGTGTTCGAGGAAAAGGAGGAGATGTGGGAAGGGGATGAGGTCATAGAGGACGCAGGCAGTGACCGAAGCCTCCTATTTATGACAATGAGAGAAGAAACTGCGCAGGCTTGAACGCGCCCAATTTCGGTGACCAATAGAGCAGATATGCAGATAGACAGCTACGCCACCTGTCGCACGATGAACGCACGTGCAGGAGCCGACAGTCGGCCGTCCCAGCGCCCTCTGTCGGGAGCCGCCTGCCGAAATACTGCACGTATCCGCGATGGCGTGTGCCCGTCCTCACCGTTGTCAACTAAATATCTATATCGCCACCGCAGCGTCATCCTTAGTACGACCAACAATTTGTGTTCGCTGTGATTTTAACGTGGCCAGTTCTGGATACCATGAGGCGCCGGGTTGGTATCTTATGTCCTTGTTTAGCAAATTTGTCGAGATGCGAATTTCCATTGCTTCTTTAATAATGCTGTCCCAGTACGAAAACGTCGACGACAAAATTTGGGTGTCTTTGTATTGCATACAATGTCCTGTACTGAGGCGGTGCTCGACCACTGCAGATTTTTCCTGCTGGTCAAAAATGGCTCTGAGCACTATGGGACTCAACTGCTGTGGTCATAAGTCGCCTAGAACTTAGAACTACTTAAACCTAACTAACCTAAGGACATCACACACATCCATGCCCGAGGCAGGATTCGAACCTGCGACCGTAGCGGTCGTGCGGTTCCAGACTGTAGCGCCTTTAACCGCTCGGCCACTCCGGCCGGCTCCTGCTGGTCCAGACGTGTGTGTCGTCGATGTTCGACACATACATCTCCTACGGTGCGAAAGGTTCGTCAATTGTATGAAACCCAGGAGCTTGAGGGAATATTGTAGACACCAGGCCTTCTTTCACCAAGATCATCTTAATAATACTGATATGTATGCTGCCCAAGGTGCCACGGCACAATGTCAGTATTGGCTCTTCAGAAAAAAAGTTTGTCAATCGTTGCTCAAACCTAACTGCAAGGTAAACGTTGCTCTCGACGAAACCACTGGGCAGGAAGAGATTAGTCACTACTGGTAACATATTTTTTTAAACTCACAAGTATTACTATTAATTAAAAGAAAACAACGTTCAGATGTTGATTTTTGAGACCTTCAAAACAATTGAAAAGAAAATCAAACTAACTAAAATTGAGCAATTAAATACAGATTGTTAATTAAAACTTTCATGATTCAAATATTTAATCAAGCCTAATGAAATCAATCATTAGAAAAGAGACTTCAATAACTCTAGCCAAAATTTGAAAATAAATTCCGAAGGCTCTCCCAAGGGAGATAATACCAAATAACAAAAAGTATCTCCATACTGCCCCGCAGTTGTGAAGTGTGGCTTCAATCGCACAAACGTGAAAGCATCAGGAGGAGTAGGGTCACTCCGGCGTCACATATCCAACAAAAAAGAAAAAAAATCGGGACGCCTTACTACACCTTGGAGAGTACTGAGATCTCTGCCTTCTATAACAAACGGGAAATAGTTTTAAACGCAGGCAACACCATACTGAAACAGCTTAAGTAAGGTTTCAGTCGGAAAGGGAGCGAATGGTACAGAGGCTACGAAACTTACACCGCCCAGGACGGAATACTACCAAAACAGTAGCTTAATCTTCCCGTGCGAGATGACACGAGGACTAAGATGCCGCCGCGCGATACCAAATTTAAATTACAGTGTAATATGCTTTCATCGTGTAGCTGACAACAAAGGGGAATTCACAGTGCCTCAATAAAAGCCAGATATATAAAATACCTTCTCCCGTAAAACATGTCACTTGGGATGAAACACATTCAGTACAAAATGTAATTGACACCTTTTAATTTTTTTTTTCAAAGGTCTTAAAAGGCCACGGCATACATAGTAATTAGGCTGAACTGTGTAGGCACTCCAGTGAGAGGCTGTGCAGAGCACTTCGATTAACAGTCAATCTCTTAAAAAAAAAAAGCGGTGGCTAAGAAGAACCAAAACAAACTCCCACCAGCTTCACTCCAAGCGGTAACGAACTGGCCGGCAATGTTAAGCGGCTTACAAATCTCCAAGCAGTTCTTAAAAACCCGCTCGCCATATAATAAGTCCTGGGGTGATGTTCGGGTACACAAATACCAACGTAGATACGAGCGGTGGCCGTGGCGTCACCGATCCAAGGAGGAGGGGCAATTGACAAGAGAACGCGTCAGCAAACGGCTGAAAACTCCACTAGGAAGACGCGAGTATCCCGAGCCCCGTCGAGGAACTTCTCCTTGCATACATGAGAACACGGCCCGCAAGTCTCACATCAGTAACGACCTCTCTACATGCCACTACCGGCGCCTCACAACTCAACACAGCAGTTTCACCGTAAGACGCCCTGCCGCGGCACCTCTGCCTCGAAACCCCGCTAGCCACATGCTGAGCGCCACCACACGTCCTGGTAGCCCAACCACACTCCTACCAAATTGGGCGCGGATCAGATTTAAAGATGTGACGCGACTAGCTATCGTGGCATCGCTCACTAATCAGCTGAGCTACTTGTTTCTGAACAATGAGAAAGGATGTAGCTCTACTACTATAAAAAAGGACAGTAAAGAGACAGAATGAAAGAAATTGATAGAAGTCTCTCTCTCTCTCTCTCTCTCTCTCTCTCTCTCTCTCTCTCTCTGTGTGTGTGTGTGTGTGTGTGTGTGTGTGTGTGTGTGTGTGTGTCTTATTTATAACTTTTGACACACGCTGCACCCGAGAATCAGGCATTCAAGCAGCATAGTCTGCAAAGAATGGAATAGCGACTGAAAAAATACTTTCCAGAGGTATCCTTTCTTCCAGGAGTGCTAGTTCATATCAGCGTACACTCCATTGCAGGGTGAAAATCTCATTCTAGAATTGGTTAATTCTTACGGACACCATTGGCTGGCTGTGGCCAGGTATACGCTCATCAGCCAGAACTCTATGACCATCCCGTACATGCACCTTTAGCGCGGATAACAGAGCCGATGCGTCGTGGCAAGGAAAATTAAGGCCTTGGTAGGTGGCTGGAGGAAGTTGGCACCAAATCTGCACACACAAGACACCCAACTCCCGTAAATCCCGGGGATGGGAGTGATGAGTTCTGACGCCACGTTCAATCACATCCCAGATATTTTCGATCGCGTTCAAATCTGGCGAGGCGGAGAACCAGTACATCAATTGGAACTCGCTACTGTGTTCCTCGAACCACTTCATCACACTCCTAGACTTGTGACATGGCCCATTATCTTGCTGAAAAAAGGCACTGCTGTCGGGAAACATGATCGTCATGAAGCGGTTTACGTGTGTGTGTATGTGTGTGTGTGTGTGTGTGTGTGTGTGTGTTGGGGCTTATGGGCGCTCAACATCGAGGTCATCAGCGCCCGCGGTTTACGTGTTCTGCAACGTGTGTATGATACTCATTAGCCTTCATGGATCCTTGCACGAGCTCCACTGGACCCATGGATGCACAAGTGTAGGTTCCTCAGAGCATAATGGAGCCGTTGCCTTTTGTTTCCCCCCGCAGTACAGGTGCCAAGGAGCTGTTCCCCTGGAAGATGATGGATTCGTACCCTCCCATCGGTGACTATAAAACGCTCTGCCTCTGCGCCAATGTACAGTGGCGGTGGTCACATGCCCATTTCAGTCGTAGTTGCCGATGTCGTAGTGTTAAGATTGACACATGCTTGGGTTGTCGGCTGTGGATGCATACCATTGAGAGTGTTCGATGCACTGTGTGTTTAGACACGCTTGTACTCTTCCCAGCATTAAAATCCGATGTTAGTTCCGCAACATTCCGCCGCCTATACTGCCAACCTAGGACGTCCGACATCTGTAATGAGGGGTGGCCGCCAATTCACGACGTGTGGATGTTGTTTCGCCAAGTGTTGATGACACTCACCACAGCACACCTCGAACAGCCGGAAAGTCATCCAGTTCGAGAAACGATCGTGCAGAGCCCCCAGACTACCACAATCTGCCCTCGCTCAAACTTAGATATCTCATAGATCGTACGCCTTCACCATTTTATACACGCACAGCTCACTCATTGATACTACATGTACCATGCGTGTGTCTGACTAGCAGTCATTCCTCGCCACCGCTTGGACGGGCTTATGTCGATAGTAGGAGGTGGTCATAATGTTCTGGATGATCAGTGTATATATTTATGGATTCCCACGGCACAGGTACAGTTGTATCGGTTTATCTGCCTTTTGTGCCATTCTCGTTTATGACTCAGACATAATCGTACTGGTACTGACTTCCTCAAGATTGAGAAAAACTGTACCTGCTGGCAAGTTGGGCAAGTACTTGCAGCAAGATGCAAGCAAATGTAGCCACTTAATTCACGGAAGCTGCTTCGGCAAGTACACGGAACTTGCAGAAGTCGACTTGCTCGGGGTATTTCCACGTCAAATAACTTGCAGAAGGACCTTCTGCAAGCCACCTACAACAGTTCACTTGTTGGTGGACGTGCGACTTTAGGTATGCTGGAGGTTTCCGTCACTTCTCTGGCGAATGCGGTATAGGTAGTCCCATCCCAAACTTTCTCAATTGGGATTCCATATGCCTCAGTCCGAGCTTGTTGGAATATTTAGTTGAAAAGAACGAAGTTCTGCAACAGACGGACCTCCTCTCAGGAGTTAGGAATAAAAAAAATAAAAAAATAAAAATAAAGCAAACAGAAGAAATCGTGATCTTGGAAGTCATAAAGAGAAAAAAATTCTGTCTATCACAGACGTTCGGTTTTTTCAGTGGTAAATGTAACAAGCAGAGAATGTTCAGTGATTCCAATCACCACTGGGGAATGAATCATTTGTATCACGTACGCTTCAAGAGAGCACTAAACAAAGAAAAGTGCGAGGTCATTCACATGGCTACTAAAATAAATCCGATAAATTTTGGGTGTACGATAAATCGCACAAATCTAAGGGCTGTCAATTCCACTAAATACCTAGGAATTACAATTGCGAGCAACTTAAATTGGAAAGATCACGTAGATAATATTGTGGGGAAGGCGAAACAAATACTACGCTTCGTTGGCAGAACACTTAGAAGATGCGACAAACCCACTAAAGAGACAGCCTACATTACACTTCTCCGTCCTCTGCTGGAATATTGCTGCACGGCATGGGATCCTTACCAGGTAGGATTGACGGAGGACATCACCAAAAAGAGCAAAGAAGGGCAGCTCGTTTCGTTTTATCGCGCAATAGGGGTGAGAGTGTCACTGATATGATACGCGAGTTGGGGTCACTGAAACAAAGGCGGTTTTCTTCGCGGTGAGATCTATTTACGAAATTTCAATCACCAACTTTCTCTTCAGAATGCGTAAATATTTTTTTGACACCCACATACGTAGGGAGAAATGATCATAATAATAAAGTAATAGAAATCAGAGCTCGAACGGAGAGATTTAGGTGTTCCTTTTTCCGACGCACCATTCGAGAGTGGAATGGTAGAGAATTAGTATGAAAATGGTTCGATGAACCCTCTGACAGGCACTTAAGTGTGAATTGCAGAGTAACCATGTAGATGTAGATGTATATGGGGATAACACGACCGATGGGTGCTGGTTTCCAAAGAGAGAGTGCTGATAAGACAGGCCAATTGTACTAAGCAGGGACGAGCCATTGATGTGGAGGCATCTAACGGTGCTAGTAAGTCTTTGCACAAACATCTGAACCTTTTCCAAAGACACAGTTCTCGGAGAGGGCGCCTCGACAACGCAAATGAGCAACACCACTGCTTACTGAGAGGCGCATTGCGCGCTGACAGCTCCCTAAGCCAGTGCGCGGCTGCCCCTCGGCAGCTCGTTCGAATATTTCGCAGAGCCAGTTTCTGCCTAATTTCCCCCGGTCGCAGCGTCGCGAGGAAGGAGTCTTAAAGCCAGGCGGCGGAGAACCCCGAGCAGTCTTCTCGTTTAGGGCCCGGGCGTCGGGGAACAGATTAAGCATTCATCTCCGAGATTAGCAGCGGGTTTATCGCGCACCCGGCAATAAACGTCCAGTTAAAAACTTGCGCCTCGCTCCGCGCTCAGATAAAGCGCTAACAAATACAAAGTGCTAATCCCTTGAAGCCGTTGTTATCTCCAGAAAAACAAAACACCTTGTCGAGCGGCATGTCTGTAGGAGGTGGTCTGGGATCAGAGTGACGGGTCGGATTTTAAAAGCGGCTGTGCCTCACCGTAGTTTCCCTTGATTATTTCTGTGTGATACGACAGACGGATATTTCAGTATTCTACATAAACAGGATTAGCACATTTGCATCGATGCGGAATTAGATTTTTAATACCCACGGATGTGAACCAGACATGACACACTGTTAGTAATATGACTGAACTGTTAAGTCCTTAACTTTATAATTTTTTTAGTAGCCGAAATTTGGTAATACATTTAGGTTAACGTTATCTAAGATGGCTTCCATTTCGCACGAAATGTTATTTATGTAGCGTGATATCTATGTATAGGTGAAGAGTGCTTGATATCTTACAGAAAATAAAATAGAACTACCTGTTGTACATCTACATCAACATCTACACAGATAATCCGCATGCCACCGCACGGTGCCTGGCGGAGGGTGCCCTGCACCACTACTTGTCATTTTCTTTCCTGTTCCACTCGCATATAGAGGGAGGGAAAAGCGACTCTCTGTATGCCTGCGTAAGAGCCCTAATTTTACGTAACTTGTCTTCGTGGTCCTTACGCGCAATGTGTGTTGGCGGCAGTAGAATCGATCGGCAGTCAGCTTCAAATGCCGGTTCTCTAAATTTGCTCAATATTGTGTCTCGAAAAGAACGTCGCCTTCTCTCGAGGGACTCCCATTTGAGTTGCCGAAGGATCTCCGTAACACTTACGTGTTGTTCGAACCTACAGGTAACGAATCGAGCGACCCGCCTCTGAATTGCTTCGATGTCTTCCATCAGTCCAACCTGGTATGCATCCGAGACACTCAAGTAGTATTCGAGTATAGGTCGCACCAGTGTTCTATATGCCGCCTCCTTTACTGGTGAATATTGTATCCGAACTTTACAAGTTTGATCCCCCTACTTATCCGCATTAACTTACATTTTTGCACATTTAGGGCTAGCTGCCATTCATCATACCAATTGAAAATTTTGTCCTAGTCGTTTTGTATCTTCTTTCTGTCTCTCGACACCTTACCGTACACAAAGCTAACATCAGCAAACAACCGTAGATTGCTGCCCACCCTGTCAGGCAAATCATTTATGTATATAGAGAACAACAGCCTTCCTATCACACTTCACTGGGGGCTCTCCTGACCGTACTCTTTTCTCTGATGAATACTCGCCATCGAGGACAACATATGCACATTTATGAAGTCTTCAAGCCACCCACATATTTCCATATGCTCGTACCTTCGTTCAGGGCCTGCAGGGGGCACCGTGTCAAATGCTTTCCGGATATCTGGAAATATGGAATCTGCCAGTTGGATTTCATCCATACTTCTCAGTATATCATGTAAAAAAAGGGCAAGCTGACTTCCACACGAGCGTCATGTTGATTCGAGCACATAAATAAGATTCTCAGTCTCAAGAAAGTTTATTGTATTCGATCTGAGAATATGTACAAGGATTCTGCAACAAACAGAAGTTACAGATATTTGTCTGTAACTTTGCGGATCGGTTCTTTTATGTTTCTTATATACTGGACTCACCCGGGGGTTTTCAGTTGTTTGGGACTTTGCGTTGGGCGAGTGATTCACGATAAATGCAAGCTGGTTAAGGGGACAATGCCGTAGAGTACTCACTCGGACCTGGTGATTTATTTGCTTTCAAATCTTCAAGTTGTTTCTCTACAGCAGGGAGTCTGCTCGATGGTCAAATGAGGGTATGTTTGTACCGTTTCGGGGGGTATTTCAACCGAGTGCGGCTGTTTTGCAACTGAATAGTGGATGATTGAAAGTCTGTCTATTATTAAGGACCACAAAGGTTGCGATGTACAAACTGATATATATTTCCTACTAACACACAAATGCTAAGGCAGTTGCTACCTTCGCCTTACACGTCTAATTACAGTTATCTCTTTTTATTGATTGCTGATTTTCAGTACTTCGTCACACGCAATGCTGATGGTTAACATTCACAACAATCCTCACTGCAATCCATGGTTGTTGCTGGCCGACGCGGTTGACGCGAAACACGTAATTCGGCACTTGCCACTTTCTGTTTCATATCACTCGCGAATCGGTATTAGTGAGGGTCAACCCCACGACGATAAGGGGGATGTGCTCACTCGTCATACTCCGATGAGTTTTACCATTTACAACTCACTCGACCACCATTCTTGCCCGTCTCTCCAGCACTACTTCTCACTTTACACTATCCAGTACTACTTCTCACTCGACAATAGTCTCACTGCCTTCTGCAGCGCTCAACAATCGATTCCTGTCTGCTATCGACGTGGGCATCGGATACTAGCATCTATGTTCGTGGGATCACGGATCCCTTACAAAATGAATTCGTCGAATGCAGTCCTCCACTGCAAGGTTTTTCTCAGGGCAAGCTAAATGACTTGATTTGACATTTAAATTTATCTAAGAAATCAGCTGAGCTTCGTGCGCCAAGCTAAAGAAAAAGCATTGCCTTCAGCCTGGGGAACCAATAACATCCTTTCAAACTACAGAGCACAATATTCTTCCATATTTTAACGAGACAAATGATGTATATTGTAGTGACATTTGTGGGCTATTAAATGTGATGGAACTGCCAGTATACCAACCAAACGACTGGCGACTTTTTCTAGATAGCTCAAAAAAGTTTTTAATGTAAGTTAATGCATAACGGAAATACATTAGCTTCGATCCCGATAGCTCATTCAGCTACTCCTAAAAAATAATATATAAACGTTAACCTTTTTAGAGGCAATTTCGTGGGTGTAGATTTAAAAACGGCGAATTTTTTTATTGGGTCAGCAAAGTGGATGCACTGAATATACCCGTTTTCATCTTTGTAGGACAGCTGTGCGAAAAATGAAATTGGAGTAGGAAAGACTGGCTGCCGAGAATGAACCAGACAATAGGAAACAATGACATCGTTCATGAACCTTTGGTCAGTCGGGAAAAAGTCATTCCTCCACCACTACATATTAAACTTGAACTTATACAACAGTTTGTTAAAGCTTTATATAGGAATCGTGATTGCTTCAAATATATTTGTCAACCATTTCGTAGTCTCAGTATCATAAAGTTCAAAGCAGAAATTTTTGATGAGCCGCAAATCTTACAAACAACGGTGATTCCACAAATCACATGACTCAAGCTGAATAGGAATGATGGACAAACTTTCTATCGGTTGCCAAAATTTTTTTGTAGAATCACAGAACTGAATAATATTTCGAAATAGGAAAGAAAATGTCCAGACTATCCAAAAACTAGGAGCTAATATGAATGCAAATTGCATTATTTGCACAGTCATTTAGATAAATTTCTTGATATCTTGGGCAATTACAGCAAAGAACAAGGGGTGTAAGTAGGCTGTTTAGGTTTTTATGTTGGCAACGCCACGTAGCGCTTTGTATGAATATCACTGGCTGTGCTGTGTGCAGTTTGTGGCTGGTTTGCATTGTTGGTATATTCTCTATTGTAGTGTTGGGCAGTTGGATGTGAACAGCACGTAGCGTTGAGCAGTTGGAGGTGAGCCGCCAGCAGTTGTGGATGTGGGGAGAGAGATGGCAGACTTTTGAGAGCGTACGACCTGGACGTGTGTCCGTCAGAAAAATGAAATTTGTAAGACTGTACTGTCAACTTTTGTACACTATTAAGGTAAATACACTATTTGTTCTCCATCAAATTCTTTCATTTGCTAAATATGCCTATCAGTATTTAGTGCCTTCAGTAGTTAGAATCTTTTATTTAGCTGGCAGTATTGGCGCTCGCTGTATTGCGGTAGTTTGAGTAACGAAGATTTTTGTGATGTAAGTGATTCCTGAACGGTATAGGTTATTGTTAGTCAGGGACATTCTTTTGTAGGGGTTATTGAAAGTCAGATTGCGTTGCGCTAAAAATATTGTGTGTCAGTTTAGTGTTGATCAGAATAAGTAAAGAGAGAA
This sequence comes from Schistocerca nitens, assembly GCF_023898315.1. Classification (NCBI taxonomy): domain Eukaryota; kingdom Metazoa; phylum Arthropoda; class Insecta; order Orthoptera; family Acrididae; genus Schistocerca; species Schistocerca nitens. Next base: position 275,191,523 of record NC_064618.1, on the reverse strand, counting down.
ATGTCTGAGTACGTTCAGTTTTGCTCAGCTGTTTGAAAATCAAATAACGTAAGAGGTTTACCAGCACAGTCATTCTTAATTTTTCTAAGGGGGCGTTTCAGGGGAATGGTTTCACCAGGACATAAGGATTATGGAGGAAAGATATCAAGACCGTTAGGATCGTCATATGATGGCAGACAACTGCTGGAACTTGCACAAAGACTGTCCAGACCAAAATCTCCGAAAAAATCCCATACCAACTTTTTTCTTAATTCTTATTATCATGTTTTTGGATGTTATGATTAATTTTATTACGATTAATGTTTGTTTGAAGTCATCTGATAAATTAAAAATAATAGTTTTAAATAGATTCTCCTTCTTTTTATAATCAATTTCTGGTAAATGGATTGCCTTTATCTCAAAAAGTAGAGTCAGTTCAACAAAAATATTATTATTTTCGTATTCAGCAGACCTAAATTATCTGAAATTGTTTTATAAGTCCCATCCCACAGAATCAATGCTACCCTGTGCTGTGTAATTATTTAAATAAAAACTTTTCAATATAACAAGTTTTTAAAACGTACTAAATGGTACAAAATAATTTTCCTATCCCCATACAGATTCCGAACGCCATATATAAAGTCCAGAAAATTCGTGCTTGCAAATTTTTAATACTTATCACAGTAGTTGTGAAATTTAAATCGAAAAATGTGGGGCACATCCAATAAATAGGTGATAGATGTATAGTTCACCTAAGTCACTGTTGTTGTTGTTGTGGTCTTCAGTCCTGAGACTGGTTTGATGCAGCTCTCCATGCTATTCTATCCTGTGCAAGCTTCTTCATCTCCCAGTACCTACTGCAACCTACATCCTTCTGAATCTGCTTAGTGTATTGATCTCTTGGTCTCCCTCTACGATTTTTACCCTCCACGCTGCCCTCCAATGCTAAATTTGTGATCCCTTGATGCCTCAAAACATGTCCTACCAACCGATCCCTTCTTCTAGTCAAGTTGTGCCACAAACTTCTCTTCTCCCCAATCCTATTCAATACCTCCTCATTAGTTACGTGATCCACCCACCTTATCTTCAGCATTCTTCTGTAGCACCACATTTCGAAAGCTTCTATTCTCTTCTTGTCCAAACTGGTTATTGTCCACGTTTCACTTCCATACGTGGCTACACTCCATACAAATACTTTCAGAAACGACTTCCTGACACTTAAATCTATACTCGATGTTAACAAATTTCTCTTCTTCAGAAACGCTTTCCTTGCCATTGCCAGTCTACATTTTATATCCTCTCTACTTCGACCATCATCAGTTATTTTACTCCCTAAATAGCAAAACTCCTTTACTACTTTAAGTGTCTCATTTCCTAATCTAATTCCCGCAGCATCACCCGACTTAATTTGACTACATTCCATTATCCTCGTTTTGTTTTTGTTGATGTTCATCTTATATCCTCCTTTCAAGACACTGTCCATTCCGTTCAACTGCTCTTCCAAGTCCTTTGCTGTCTCTGACAGAATTACAATGTCATCGGCGAACCTCAAAGTTTTTACTTCTTCTCCATGAATTTTAATACCTACTCCGAATTTTTCTTTCGTTTCCTTTACTGCTTGCTCAATATACAGATTGAATAACATCGGGGAGAGGCTACAACCCTGTCTCACTCCTTTCCCAACCACTGCTTCCCTTTCATGCCCCTCGACTCTTATAACTGCCATCTGGTTTCTGTACAAATTGTAAATAGCCTTTCGCTCCCTGTATTTTACCCCTGCCACCTTCAGAATTTGAAAGAGAGTATTCCAGTTAACGTTGTCAAAAGCTTTCTCTAAGTCTACAAATGCTAGAAACGTAGGTTTGCCTTTTCTTAATCTTTCTTCTAAGATAAGTCGTAAGGTTAGTATTGCCTCACGTGTTCCAACATTTCTACGGAATCCAAACTGATCTTCCCCGAGGTCCGCTTCTACCAGTTTTTCCATTCGTCTGTAAAGAATTCGCGTTAGTATTTTGCAGCTGTGACTTATTAAACTGATAGTTCGGTAATTTTCACACCTGTCATCACCTGCTTTCTTTGGGATTGGAATTATTATATTCTTCTTGAAGTCTGTGGGTATTTCGCCTGTCTCATACATCTTGCTCACCAGATGGTAGAGTTTTGTCATGACTGGCTCTCCCAAGGCCATCAGTAGTTCTAATGGAATGTTGTCTACTCCCGGGGCCTTGTTTCGACTCAGGTCTTTCAGTGCTCTGTCAAACTCTTCACGCAGTATCTTATCTCCCATTTCATCTTCATCTACATCCTCTTCCATTTCCATGATACTGCCCTCAAGTACATCGCCCTTGTATAAACCCTCTATATACTCCTTCCACCTTTCTGCCTTCCCTTCTTTGCTTAGAACTGGGTTGCCATCTGAGCTCTTGATATTCATACAAGTGGTTCTCTTCTCTCCAAAGGTCTCTTTAATTTTCCTGTAGGCAGTGTCTATCTTACCCCTAGTGAGACAAGCCTCTACATCCTTACATTTGTCCTCTAGCCATCCCTGCTTAGCCATTTTGCACTTTCTGTCGATCTCATTTTTGAGACGTTTGTATTCCCTTTTGCCTGCTTCATTTACTGCATTCTTATATTTTCTCCTTTCATCAGTTAAATTCAATATTTCTTCTGTTACCCAAGGATTTCTATTAGCCCTCGTCTTTTTACCTACTTGATCGTCTGCTGCCTTTACTACTTCATCCCTCAGAGCTACCCATTCTTCTTCTACTGTATTTCTTTCCCCCATTCCTGTCAATTGTGCCCTTATGCTCTCCCTGAAACTCTCTACAACCTCTGGTTCTTTCAGTTTATCCAGGTCCCATCTCCTTAAATTCCCACCTTTTTGCAGTTTCTTCAGTTTCAATCTGCAGTTCATAACCAATAGATTGTGGTCAGAATCCACATCTGCCCCTGGAAATGTCTTACAATTTAAAACCTGGTTCCTAAATCTCTGTCTTACCATTATATAATCTATCTGATACCTATTAGTATCTCCAGGATTCTTCCAGGTATACAACCTTCTTTTATGATTCTTGAACCAAGTGTTAGCTATGATTAAGTTATGCTCTGTGCAAAATTCTACAAGGCGGCTTCCTCTGTCATTTCTTCCCCCCAATCCATATTCACCTACTATGTTTCCTTCTCTCCCTTTTCCTACTGACGAATTCCAGTCACCCATGACTATTAAATTTTCGTCTCCTTTCACTACCTGAATAATTTCTTTTATCTCGTCATACATTTCATCAATTTCTTCATCATCTGCAGAGCTAGTTGGCATATAAACTTGTACTACTGTAGTAGGCATGGGCTTTGTGTCTATCTTGGCCACAATAATGCGTTCACTATGCTGTTTGTAGTAGCTAACCCGCACTCCTATTTTTTTATTCATTATTAAACCTACTCCTGCATTACCCCTATTTGATTTTGTATTTATAACCCTGTAATCACCTGACCAAAAGTCTTGTTCCTCCTGCCACCGAATTTCACTAATTCCCACTATATCTAACTTTAACCTATCCATTTCCCTTTTTAAATTTTCTAACCTACCTGCCCGATTAAGGGATCTGACATTCCACGCTCCGATCCGTAGAATGCCACTTTTCTTTCTCCTGATAACGACGTCCTCTTGAGTAGTCCCCGCCCGGAGATCCGAATGGGGGACTATTTTACCTCCGGAATATTTTACCCAAGAGGACGCCATCATCATTTAATCATACAGTAAAGCTGCATGTCCTCGGGAAAAATTACGGCTGTAGTTTCCCCTTGCTTTCAGCCGTTCGCAGTACCAGCACAGCAAGGCCGTTTTGGTTAATGTTACAAGGCCAGATCAGTCAATCATCCAGACTGTTGCCCCTGCAACTACTGAAAAGGCTGCTGCCCCTCTTCAGGAACCACATGTTTGTCTGGCCTCTCAACAGATACCCCTCCGTTGTGGTTGCACCTACGGTACGGCCATCTGTATCGCTGAGGCACGCAAGCCTCCCCACCAACGGCAAGGTCCATGGTTCATGGGGGAAGCCTAAGTCACTAATAAACAAAAAACTGAGTAGGTCGCCTAAGTCACAAACAGTTTCATGGCACTGCAGATGATAGGAATTGCTGTGCGTTTTTTCCCAACAACAGATGCTCTCTACACTGCTCACTATTATCTGTTGTATGCTGCAAGTGACCCACGTTTTTCAGTTTAAATTTTACTAGTATTATTACCGCAGTTAAAAACTTACTAACACAAATTTTCAGGACTGTCCTTATTGGGTTAGGAATCTATATGGAGCGAGGAGAAATTATTTTATACTTTTTAGTCTGTTTTAAAAACATGTCATATAAAAAAGCTTTTTATTTAAATAATTATAGTCTGCTTTTTAGTCATAAGTGCACGATATTTTTCGATCGATTTCAAACATTTTGATGCAATTGCAAAAGACACTTTTGGTAAATTTTAGATTCATCTCACTTTCTCCGTACCTTATTCTACCGACATGTTGCTCACTCCTACGTATATCTCTTAAAAAATTAGAAGGAATCGAGCACACGTGGAGTCTTACATAGCAGTTGCTCTTGCAGTGAAACATTCGTTGCTCACACAGCAAAAGAGGGAAATAGCAGAGCTGCACAAAGTACGCTCCATCACAAACCAGACAAGAAAGTGAGTTAGTATAGCACTGTAATCCAGTATTGAGCTACGCCGAAATTTTTTAGTTTGTAGCTTATTTGCAAGATAGCTTAAAATCAATTACAAAACGAGAACCTAACAGAAATACAGAGAGAAAAATAAATGGCCTCCACCACACACCAACCACGAAAATGAGTTGATTTGAATTGTTATCCAATTGAGAGCTATGCTGAAACTTCGAAGCCATCGAGAAGTTAGTCTACACTAACTTGCAAAATTCGAAACGAAAAGACAAACAGGTAGAAAAACTGTGTATCCTCCACCACACACCAGATACGAAAGTGAGTTAATATTGCATTGTTATCCATTCTGAGCTATGTTCAAAGTTTGACTTCTTTATCTCATTGGGAAGGTAATTTAAAATCAGCTGCAAAATTTCTACCGAACAGACAGACAAGAAAGCACTCTAATAACCACATTATACAGCCATGTATATGCCGTGTTCCATGACTTAAGCAAGTCTCGTACTATCGATTACCGAACAAATTAGGAGTATACGGCGTATCGAGCCAGATGTGTGACTTAAATCAAGATTTTATTTTAGATAGAACTCCATACGTCGCTCTTAACGGGACAAAATCAACAGACGTAACTTTAATTTCAGGATTACTCCATGAAGTGTGAGAAGACCGTTATTGCACACAATATACAGTGTGGCCCATTGATCATGCCGGGCAAAATATCTCACGAAATAAGCGTCAAACGAAAAAACTACAAAGAACGAAGTCTAGCTTGAAGGGGGAAGCCAGATGGCGCTATGGTTGGACCGCTAGATGGCGCGGACATAGGTCAAATGGATATCAACTGCATTTTTTAAAATAGGAACCCCCATTTTTTATTTCATATTCGTGTAGTACGTAAAGAAATATGAATGTTTTAGTTGGACCACTTTTTTCGCTTTGTGATAGATGGCGCTGTAATAGTCACAATTTTAGACGAACAGTTGGTAACAGGTAGGTTTTTTAAATTAAAATACAGAACGTAGGTACGTTTGAACATTTTATTTCAATTCTTCCAATGTGATACATGTACCTTTGAGAACGCATGCCGTTACAGCGTGATTACCTATCAATAGCACATTAATGCAATAAATGCTCAAAATTATGTCCGTCAACCTCAAAGCATTTGTCAATACGTGTAACGACATTCCTCTCAACAGCGAGTAGTTCACCTTCCGTAATGTTCGCACATGCATTGACAGTGCGCTGACGCATGTTGTCAGGCGTTGCCGGTGGATCACTATAGCAAATATCCTTCACCTTCCGCCACAGAAAGAAATACGGGGACGTCAGGTCCAGTGAACGTGCGGGCCATGGTAAGGTGCTTCGACGACCAATCCACCTGTCATGAAATTTGCTTTTCAGTACCGCTTCAGTCGCACGCGAGCTATGTGCCAGACATCCATCATGTTGGAAGTACATCGCCATTCTGTCATGCAGTGAAACATCTTGAAGTAACATCGGTAGAACATTACGTAGGAAATAAGCATACATTGCACCATTTAGATTGCCATCGATAGAATGGGGGCCAATTATCCTTCCTCCCATAGTGCCGCACCATAATATTAACCCGCCAAGGTCGCTGATGTTCCACCTGTCGCAGCCATCGTGGATTTTCCGTTGCCCAATAGTGCATATTATGCCGGTTTACGTTACCGCTGTTGGGGAATGACGCTTCCTCGCAAAATAGAACGCTTACAAAAAATCTGTCATCGTCCCCTAATTAATCTTGTGCCCAGTGACAGAACTGTATCCGACGTTCAAAGTCGTCGCCATGCAATTCCTGGTGCAGAGAAATATGGTACGGGTGCATTCGATGTTGATGTAGCATTCTCAACACCGACGTTTCTGAGATTCCCGATTCTTGCGCAGTTTGTCTGATACTGATGTGTGGATTAGCCGCGACAGCAGCTAAAACACCTACTTGGGCATCATCATTTATTGCAGGTCGTGGTTGACGTTTCACATGTGGCTGAACACTTCCTGTTTCCTTAAATAATGTAACTATCCGGCGAACGGTCCGGACAGTTGTATGATGTCGTCCAGGATACCGAGCAGCATACATAGCACACGCCTGTTGGGCATTTTGATTACAATAGCCATACATCAACACGATATCGACCTTTTCCGCAATTGGTAAACGGTCATTTTAACACGGGTAATGTATCACGAAGCAAATACTGTCTGCACTGGCGGAATGTTACGTGATACCACGTACTTATACAGGGTGTTTCAAAAATGACCGGTATATTTGAAACGGCATTAAAAACTAAACGAGTAGCGATAGAAATACACCGTTTGTTGCAATATGCTTGGGACAACAGTACATTTTCAGGCGGACAAACTTTCGAAATTACAGTAGTTACAATTTTCAACAACAGATGGCGCTGCAAGTGATGTGAAAGATATAGAAGACAACGCAGTCTGTGGGTGCGCCATTCTGTACATCGTCTTTCTGCTGTAAGCGTGTGCTGTTCACAACGTGCAAGTGTGCTGTAGACAACATGGTTTATTCCTTAGAACAGAGGATTTTTCTGGTGTTGGAATTCCACCGCCTAGAACACAGTGTTGTTGCAACAAGACGAAGTTTTCAACGGAGGTTTAATGTAACCAAAGGACCGAAAAGCGATACAATAAAGGATCTGTTTGAAAAATTTCAACGGACTGGGAACGTGACGGATGAACGTGCTGGAAAGGTAGGGCGACCGCGTACGGCATCCACAGAGGGCAACGCGCAGCTAGTGCAGCAGGTGATCCAACAGCGGCCTCGGGTTTCCGTTCGCCGTGTTGCAGCTGCGGTCCAAATGACGCCAACGTCCACGTATCGTCTCATGCGCCAGAGTTTACACCTCTATCCATACAAAATTCAAACGTGGCAACCCCTCAGCGCCGCTACCATTGCTGCACGAGAGACATTCGCTAACGATATAGTGCACAGGATTGATGACGGCGATATGCATGTGGGCAGCATTTGGTTTACTGGCGAAGCTTATTTTTACCTGGACGGCTTCGTCAATAAACAAAACTGGCGCATATGGGTAACCGAAAATCCCCATGTTGCAGTCCCATCGTCCCTGCATCCTCAAAAAGTACTGGTCTGGGCCGCCATGTCTTCCAAAGGAATCATTGGCCCATTTTTCAGATCCGAAACGATTACTGCATCACGCTATCTGGACATTCTTCGTGAATTTGTGGCGGTACAAACTGCCTTAGACGACACTGCGAACACCTCGTGGTTTATGCAAGATGGTGCCCGGCCACATCGCACGGCCGACGTTTTTAATTTCCTGAATGAATATTTCGATGATCGTGTGATTGCTTTGGGCTATCCGAAACATACAGGAGGCGGCGTGGATTGGCCTCCCTATTCGCCAGACATGAACCCCTGTGACTTCTTTCTGTGGGGACACTTGAAAGACCAGGTGTACCGCCAGAATCCAGAAACAATTGAACAGCTGAAGCAGTACATCTCATCTGCATGTGAAGCCATTCCGCCAGACACGTTGTCAAAGGTTTCGGGTAATTTCATTCAGAGACTACGCCATATTATTGCTACGCATGGTGGATATGTGGAAAATATCGTACTATAGAGTTTCCCAGACCGCAGCGCCATCTGTTGTTGAAAATTGTAACTACTGTAATTTCGAAAGTTTGTCTGCCTGAAAATGTACTGTTGTCCCAAGCATATTGCAACAAACGGTGTATTTCTATCGCTGCTCGTTTAGTTTTTATTGCCGTTTCAAATATACCGGTCATTTTTGAAACACCCTGTACGTTTGTGACAATTATAGTGCCATCTATCACAAAGCTAAAAAAGTGGTCCAAGTAAAACATTCATATTTCTTTACGCACTACACGAATATGTAATAAAAGATGGAGGTTCCTATTTTAAGAAATGCAGTTGATATACGTTGGACCTATGGCAGCGCCATGTAGCGGGCCAACCATAGCTCCATCTGGTTTCCACCTTCAAGCTAGACAAGTTTCGTTCTTTGTAGTTTTTTCGTTCGATGCTTATTTCGTGAGATATTTGGCCCGGTCACTATCAACGGACCACGCTGTATACAAATTATCTAGTAGAAAACGTCAGAATCTCCACAAGGATCAATGCAGATGATTGACGAAAGAAGGAAGTCTAAAAATGTGCAGTTATATTCAGAAATACAAAGACACAATCACTTAGGGATGAAATAAATAGAAAGTGCAGGGAAGCAAAAGCGAAATGGCTGCATGAAAAATGTGAAGAAATCGAAAAAGAAATTGCTGTCGAAAGGACTGACTCAGCACACGTAAGAGTCAAAGGAGCCTTAGGTTAAATTAAAAGTAAGGGCAGTAGCATTAAGAGTGCAATTGGAATTTGACTTTTAAATGCAGAATAGTACATTGAATGCCTCTATGAGGGAGGAGGACTTGACTGATGACGCGGTGAAAAATGAAACAGGAGTCGACAGAGAAGCGTGGGAGGAGATTAGTATTTAACATCCCGTCGACAACGAAGTCATTACAGACGGAGCGCCGCGCTGAGGTTCGAGTCCTCCCTCGGGCACGGGTTTGTGTGTTGTCCTTAGTGTAAGTTAGATCAAGTAGTGTGTAAGCCTAGGAACCGGTTTGGTCCCATAGGAACTTACTACCACCACCACTAGAGACGGAGCACAAGTTTGGGTTACGGAAAGATAGAGAAGGAAAGCGGCCGTGCTCTTTCGAAGAACCGTCCCGGTATTTGCCGTAACCGATTTAGGGAAATCATGGGAAACCTGAATCAAGATGACCGAAAGCAGGTTCGGACCATCGTCCTCCAGAATGGGAGTCCATTGTGCTAACCACTGCGTCACCCCGCTCGTTCGACAGAGAACACATAGGAGATCCACTATTAGAACCAGAATTTAAAAGATCTTCGGAGAACTTAAGATCAATAAGACAGAAGGGATAGATAACATTTAATCGTTATTTCTAAAATCATTAGGGAAAGTGATTACTAAATGACTATTAGTTTTGTTGTGTATAAAGTACGAGATTTGCGATATACCATCAGACTTCGGTAAAAACATCATCCACACAATTCCGAAGATTGCAAGAGCTGTGAGATTTACCACACAAGCAGCTTGATAGCTCACGCATCCAAGTTGCTGACAAGAATAATACACAGAAAAATGGAAAAATAATTGAGGATCTTTCCAGAATGTAATTGAGGATCTGTTAGATGACGATCGGTTTGGTTTCAGGAAATGTAAAGTTCTGACGTTGCAGACGATAATGGAACAATACTGAAGAAAAATGTAGTAACGTTAATGAGCTTATAAAAAAGAGAGAGGAAAACCAAGAAAGAAATGCTGGGATTAGAAAAAGGTGTAAGACAGGGATGTAGTCTTTCGCCCCTATTATTCAATCGGCACGTAGAAGAAGAAATGAAAGGAAGGTTCAAGAGTGGGATTAAAATTCAGGGTGAAAGGGTATCAATGGTGAGATTCGCTGACGACAAAGTAATGAAAAGTAGCAGAAATGAAAGCAGTGAGAAACTTAACATGAGGATTGCTGATCACGAAGAAGGTGAAATTAAGGAATTCTGCTACCTAGGCAGCAGGATAACCCATGACGGACGGACGGAGAAGGACATAAAAAGCAGATTAGCACTGGCAAAATGGGAATTCCTGGCCAAGAGAAGGCTACGACTCTCAAACATAGGCTTAATTTGAGGAGGAAATTTTGAGAATGTATGTTTGGAGCACAGCATTGTATGGTAGCGAAGCATGGACTGTAAGAATACCGGAATATAAGAGACTCGACGGATTTGAGCATTTGAAATATAGAGCTACAGAAGAATGCTGAAAATTAGGTGGACTGATAAGGTAAGGAATGAGGAGGCTTTCCTTAGAAGCGTCGAGGAAAAGAATGTATGGAAAACATTGACAAGAAGAAGTGACAAAATGATTGGTTATTTTTTAACACATAAGGGATTAACTTCTGTAGTACTGTAAGGAACTGCAGATGGTAAACCTGTACAGAAAGACGTAGATTGGAATAAATCCAACATGTAATTGAGGACGTAGGTTGCAAGTTCTACTCTGAGATAAAACGTTGGCACAGGAGAGAAATTCGTTTTGGGCCACATCATACTAGTCATAAGTCTGCTGAGTCAGAAAATGAAGGTAGCAACTCCAGAGAACTGCAAGAAGAGCAGTAGAGAACTTAACGTAGCTCATATCAGAATGCTAATAAATACACTATACTATTGGCAACAAATCATCAGAAACAGTAACTACCGCCAAATGCCTTAGAGTACCATCCGTAGCCACCTTTAGTGGAATTACAGCGTAAAAAAATTGTAGGTAAAGCAGCTGTCAGGCTGAGATTTATTGGGAGAGCCTTAAAGGAATGCAAGTCAAACAGAAACGACCTCATTGCAAAGCACTTGTTCGACTTGTTGTTGAGTTTTGTTAGGGAATGTTACCAAGTTGGACATGTTAGATTAACAAAAGAGATAGAGGTCGATAGAAGAGCCGCGCGTTTTCACACGGGCTCGTTTAGTCGACGTGAGAGCACTACGAAGACTCTAAAGAAATACTAGTTACACAAGCTATAAGAGAGACGTTGTGCATCATGGAGAGATTCACTATCGAAAATCCGAGAGAGTACGTTACGGGAAGAGTCAAACCACAGATTACTTCCAAATATGTTTCTCAAAATGACCTAGATGAGAAAATCTGAAGTTTAGAGCATATACGAAGCTTTAACAACAATGCTTATTTCCACGCATCATTAGCGACTGAACCTTTTGTTCTCCAATTCAGGTAGTAGAGTGGGCTGCTTCAGATACACACATTGTGGCTGGTGATCAGTGCTCGTGAATAAGGTGTTCGGAAAAAGAGGTATCTATTAAGATGGATGGTGGGAAAACGATGTTTGGATATATATATATACACTCCTGGAAATTGAAATAAGAACACCGTGAATTCATTGTCCCAGGAAGGGGAAACTTTATTGACACATTCCTGGGGTCAGATACATCACATGATCACACTGACAGAACCACAGGCACATAGACACAGGCAACAGAGCATGCACAATGTCGGCACTAGTACAGTGTATATCCACCTTTCGCAGCAATGCAGGCTGCTATTCTCCCATGGAGACGATCGTAGAGATGCTGGATGTAGTCCTGTGGAACGGCTTGCCATGCCATTTCCACCTGGCGCCTCAGTTGGACCAGCGTTCGTGCTGGACGTGCAGACCGCGTGAGACGGCGCTTCATCCAGTCCCAAACATGGTCAATGGGGGACAGATCCGGAGATCTTGCAGGCCAGGGTAGTTGACTAACACCTTCTAGAGCACGTTGGGTGGCACGGGATACATGCGGACGTGCATTGTCCTGTTGGAACAGCAAGTTCCCTTGCCGGTCTAGGAATGGTAGAACGATGGGTTCGATGACGGTTTGGATGTACCGTGCACTATTCAGTGTCCCCTCGACGATCACCAGTGGTGTACGGCCAGTGTAGGAGATCGCTCCCCACACCATGATGCCGGGTGTTGGCCCTGTGTGCCTCGGTCGTATGCAGTCCTGATTGTGGCGCTCACCTGCACGGCGCCAAACACGCATACGACCATCATTGGCACCAAGGCAGAAGCGACTCTCATCGCTGAAGACGACACGTCTCCATTCGTCCCTCCATTCACGCCTGTCGCGACACCACTGGAGGCGGGCTGCACGATGTTGGGGCGTGAGCGGAAGACGGCCTAACGGTGTGCGGGACCGTAGCCCAGCTTCATGGAGACGGTTGCGAATGGTCCTCGCCGATACCCCAGGAGCAACAGTGTCCCTAATTTGCTGGGAAGTGGCGGTGCGGTCCCCTACGGCACTGCGTAGGATCCTACGGTCTTGGCGTGCATCCGTGCGTCGCTGCGGTCCGGTCCCAGGTCGACGGGCACGTGCACCTTCCGCCGACCACTGGCGACAACATCGATGTACTGTGGAGACCTCACGCCCCACGTGTTGAGCAATTCGGCGGTACGTCCACCCGGCCTCCCGCATGCCCACTATACGCCCTCGCTCAAAGTCCGTCAACTGCACATACGGTTCACGTCCACGCTGTCGCGGCATGCTACCAGTGTTAAAGACTGCGATGGAGCTCCGTATGCCACGGCAAACTGGCTGACACTGACGGCGGCGGTGCACAAATGCTGCGCAGCTAGCGCCATTCGACGGCCAACACCGCGGTTCCTGGTGTGTCCGCTGTGCCGTGCGTGTGATCATTGCTTGTACAGCCCTCTCGCAGTGTCCGGAGCAAGTATGGTGGGTCTGACACACCGGTGTCAATGTGTTCTTTTTTCCATTTCCAGGAGTGTATATATGAAAGAAGAACCCTTGATGTTTAAATGAACTGTGTTACCGGATCTGCACATTTATGGTAGGTGAATAAACATTAAATAAATAACTCGGCCATATTTATTTGTTGCACAAGGATAGCAGTAGGAAGTTTGCGAGGGAATACGTAAGCACGTGCTCTGGTAAAATTTTCAAGTTTATTGAAGGCGCAAGTGGACAAACTAATCAACTAAACAACTAATAAATGGGTGATGGATGCTGTTCTTCACAAAATTACATTTTCAGCTGCGTGTTGGTGACCCTAGAACGATTTGCCATTAGTTATTAATTATGGAAGGGTCAGAGGAATCTTTCAATGTCGACATTCACGCACATATACACATATACTAGAGATTCAGGACAAATATAAGAACAAAGGAAAACTTCACCAGTATGTACGTGGTTGGAAAACGATCGTTCCCTTGGCTTGAGTGCCAGAAGCAAGTGAACAAGAATGCACCGATCAGGAGAAGTTGTTAACAGTTGCATAGTAGAACAAATTCAGAAACTAATTTGGAACTTTTACCCAGAGAGTCAGTAACTGCGACACGTAACGATCCTCACAATCTGTGAACACGTGGTTGTCACAAACAAAAATTCTGCATAAAATGAGGGGTAAAATTCAGAACAGCTAAGCAAATTGGACCACATTACTGTGGGACACGATCTGCGAACTTAAGGCTCTCACATCCGTACTTCACACGTGCTGAGACAACAAAGACATGTGGAAGCTAGATTGCGAACTGAAATCGAAATTAGTGACCTTTCAGAAATCTGTTCAATTATAATACACTCGTGAGATCAACTGATTCAGACTGAACTGAGAAGATACATCACGAATCCACTTGTCTGAACAGAGGTAGTGCATGTGTGGCTATGTGCAACTGACTATAATGTTCCGAAAGCAACAAAAAAAACCATATACCTCTCGATGAGCAATGAGCGATGAGAGCAAACGTTAATTTTGACTGGAGCTGAAATCTACAAAAAATTAAGATAATGAATTAAATATGAACAGTCACGTTCACACGTAGTCGGTGTCGCCCGTCTTGTGTCTCCTTGAACATTGCAGAGTAAACTTTTTTGAAACCCACGTGGCCCGTTCCTCCGAAGGTGCCCAGAGAGCTTTCAATTACTTGATGCCAACCTATAAAGGAGCTTCGTCTAAAGCGGACAGAAACTCTTTGCCATCTGGTACGTGCTTTATAGGGTTGGCCATTCTGCCACAGTCGCTGACTACTTTTTACTCCCACAGACCTACATACTGAAACTTATCTTGTATACTGTCATTCATGCTTTACATTCATCAGATGAGAGTAGGAAGGGACGTACACATTTACATATTGCTCATAAATATATTGAATAGGCGTACGGGGCTCCGACAGTTACCAAAACTCTGAGTGAAATGTGAAGTGAAATACATAAAAGTAATATACATTGTGGCCATTACAGACACACCCAGTTGCTCAGTTTTTTTTATGTAGTTCACAGTTTGTGCCCAGAACTGAGGTGCCAGAGGTGGGGATATGTCAACATGTTAAATGTTAAGCAAAATCATGAAAAGCCTCGTGTAGAGACCCTTTAATGTTTTAGAGTCGGTATTCTTTTCAGCCAATAGCAGAAGCGCAGGTAAGTGGGAGAACTGTCGTTCAATCAGCTTAACGGCCCATGCACCCAAGCTGCTAACAGGATCAGTTTGGCTGCAACAAACGTTGCTGTTGATAATGAAAGCAAGACTGGAAAAAAACTCAGAGATGATGAAGTTTAGCTACCGCAAAAGAAGAATCTGTGGCCGGCCGCATCAAACGAGTCAGAGTACTGATGACTCAAAAAAGAGAAAAAATTGGCAGAAGAGTTGCTAGTGGCAAAGAGCGGTTCCCGCTAACCAGTTCCGACACTTACCTGACACACACACACACAAAACGTTCCTGAAAAAGATCTGCCAGAACTGGAGGATTGGGGTTTTTTTTATTTAGTTCTGGCACGATGTCAGTCATAGTCTCATACAAAACAAAAACAAAAACTTTGTGTGTATGTTTCTTGTCCGCAGCTCGTGGTCTCGCGGTAGCGTTCTCGCTTCCCGATCACGGGGTCCCGGGCTCGATTCGCGGCGGGGTCAGGGATTCTTCCTGCTTCGAGTTGACTGGGTGTTGTTGTGTCGTCTTCATCGTCATCATTCATCCCCATTACGGTCGGAGGAAGGCAATGGCAAACCACCTCCACTAGGACCTTGCCGCCCGCATCTCGTGGTCGTGCGGTAACGTTCTCGCTTCCCACGCCCGGGTTCCCGGGTTCGATTCCCGGCGGGGTCAGGGATTTTCTCTGCCTCGTGATGGCTGGGTGTTGTGTGCTGTCCTTAGATTAGTTAGGTTTAAGTAGTTCTAAGTTCTAGGGGACTGATGACCATAGATGTTAAGTCCCATAGTGCTCAGAGGCATTTTTTTAGGACCTTGCCTAGTAAGGCGGCGCGGGTCCCCTACCCTCTGTAAAGAAGAAAGAAGTATGGGACCCATCATCATCATATGTTTCTTTTATGTGGGTGTATGCTACTGTATATACTGATGTGTTGACTACCGTATGGTGGCTTCCGGAGAATGTGAGTAGATGTGGATGTTGACGTGGATGCAGAGCATCATCTGGGAAAGCTGCCGGTTCAGCTGTAGTTTTCTGCCCCTCCTGTGTACACTCCATAATGAAAGGTAATTTATATGGTCTACGGAGATATTTCATGTGATCCAGTGATACTAAAATTGAGTCTCAGTAGTTGATATAATGGATATTTTTCCTTCAAACGCACGTTTCTAAAAAATGAAGATTCGTATCTTCACTGGACTTGGAACCATACGTTTTGCAGTGTCAGTGGTCAGTATGCGATATCAATTTGGGCGACGTATCCTCGAATAATACGTTTCAATCAACTGGGCTTAGTGTCAATTCGCACTGACAGCCGCTGAGTGCTCTCTTGAAGGCACTATTCTATTTTAGTCAGCAAAAACCGTGTTTGATGTTTTCCGTATCACTGTGTAACCCCTTGCACCTGGCGGACCCCCTTTTATATTGTCTCGCTGGCTGCGATCGCACCACTGCGTGGCACAGGCGTACCTGTGGTGGGGCGGCAATCGCAACCCGCGCCCCCGGCCAAACCCCTGCCTAGGGGTGCAGTGAGCGCGCGCGTGCGCCTCTTTTCCGCCCACTTTTGTTTTTCGCGAGGGCGGCCGGTAATCCAATACGGCCGCCCTGGGTATGGAGGCTGCGCGCCGCGGGATGACGGATCGGCCTCCCGCCGCCATCAAAGGCATCCCCGAAATGAAGTCTTGCCCGCCCGCCGTCTCCTCCGCGGCCCTCTTTGTTCTCCTTCCGGCCTTTATCCAATATTCCAGCTTTTTCCCCACCCTGCCTTCTTTCCTCTGACATCTCGGTGCAGGGGCCTCTGCGAAAGGAATAAACACACCACCACCACCTCCTCCTCCTCCTCCGCCAGACCCCTTTCACCCGTCTCGCCAACGGGCCGCAGTTACTACGTCAATCTGTTTCTACCGCGTACGCGAGCCTCGCTTACGAAACTAGAACTAGACGGAGGGACGACTATCAGCCCTGCCAGAGCTGGCTATAAACAGGACATATAATAAGAAAAGTACAGGCGAACCCGATTACGCTGACGATGTTCACCATACCGTGTCCTCCCTTTTGCTTATGCTGCGACGTCGGCAGTACCTATTTTTCTCCACAGAACAACGCTTTTGTGAGTTTGAGTTGTCCCAAAAGGTAAGCTAGTATTTTATCCCCATTTGAGGTGGAATGGATGGCCTGCCACGGCTAGGTTCCTGCTCTTCAGGTCAGTTTAGAGTATTCATCATGTGGTACAGAAAATGACCCCTTGTGTGGTGTAACTCTCCGTCCACTTTACAATTCATGTCGACAATTTTATGGTCGATCTTGCATCGTCATTTTAACGGAATGCTTGTAAGTTATAACCTAATGCCACTTGAACTAGACGTTATCTAAATGCACTGGCCTTACTTCATGATAGCCAACGGCCTTGCCGCAATGGTAACATCAGTGCCCGTCAGATCACCGACGTTAAGCGCTGATGGGCTGGGCTAGCACTTGGATGGGTGACCATGCGGTCTGCCGAGCGCTGTTGGCAAGCGGGATGCACTCAGCCCTTGTGAGGCAGACTGAGCAGCTACTTGATTGAGTAATAGCACCTTCGGTCTCGTAAACTGACATACGGCCGGGAGAGCGGTGTGCTGACACACGCCCCTCAGTATCCGCATCCACTGACGCCTTCGGACTGAGGATGGCACGGCGGCCAGTCGATGACGTTGGGCATCCATGGTCTGTTGGGGCGGAGTTTAGTTTTGTTTTAGTTCGTGGTAAAAACTAAAAACTGAACACTAGCATCAATATAAAATTACTGACAAATTTATGTCCCTAGACTGCGACTTTTTAATTGTGATTTTTGATTATGCGCAACAAATATTCTATGATCTAGTCCCGCATCTCGTGGACTCGTACAGCGACTAAATTACCTTATAATCTACTTGTGGCATGCTAAGAGTTAACTGTTGTCTACATGTATAATTACGAGCATACGGAATCATGGAAGGAAAGGTGTGAAAATTTTTTGCCTTTACTCGACGAAATTAACAGTCTTATGTAAATCACTACACTATAAACAAAAGCAGTACGATTGGAGTTTCGATTAACGGATATCAGTTTAAATCTACATAGCCAATTGCTAAAACCACACAATGTTTGACCACGTGTTACTGACAAGGGAACCTCCCCATCGCACCCCCCCGAGATTTAGATATAAGTTGGCACACTGGATAGGCCTTGAAAAACTGAACACAGATCAATATAGAAAACAGGAAGAAGTTGTGTGGAACTACGAAAAAAAAACAAGCAAAATATACAAACTGAGTAGTCCATGCGTAAGATAGGCAACATCAAGGATAGTATGAACTCAGGAGCGCCGTGGTCCCGTGGTTAGCGTGAGCAGCTGCGGAACGAGAGACCCTCGGTTCAGTTCTTACCTCCATTGCAAATTTTAATTTCTTTATTTTCGCAAAGTTATCATCTGTCCGTTCGTTCATTAACGTCTCTGTTCACTGTAATAAGTTTAGTGTCTGCGTTTTGCGACCGCACCGGTAAACCGTGGGATTAGTAGACGAAAGGATGTGCCTCTCCAATGGGAACCGAAAACATTTGATCGCAAGGTCATAGGTCAACCGATTCCTGCACAGGAAAACGCGTCTGATATATTCTACACCACAATGGTGACGGCATGTGCGTCACATGACAGTAATATGTTGTCGACCCACCTAACTTGTACACTTGGCGAATGGGTAAAAATATTCTTCTACTTTACCCATTTCGGTTTTCTTGTGGATGTGATAAACACTCCCAAAAAAGTGATGAAAACATGAGAGTTTGTCACATAAACTGAAAAAAAAATATTAAACTTTTCACTGGAGGGAAGACTTGAACCAAGGACCTCTCGCCCCACAGCTGCCCACGCTAACCACGGGACCACGGCGCTCCTGAGCTTACATTAGCCTTGATGTTGCATATCTTGCACATGGACTACTCAGTTTGCATATTTTGCTTATTTTTTCGTAGTTCCACACAACTTCTTCCGGTTTTCTCGATTGATCTGTGTTCAGTTTTTCAAGGCCTATCCACTGTGCCAACTTAAAACTAAATCTGAGGGGGGTGCGATGGGGAGGTTCCCTTGTGAGGAACAACCCAAAAACGTTATACATCAATATCGACAACAAAAACACCAGGAAACGACGTGGAGAGAAAGTATTGCAAGTTATAAAGAAGCAAGGATGTCCATAAAGGGGTTGGATAGAAATATGGAAAATCTGCGAGAAATGCTTGCTTGGACGTAAATGCAAATGTATTACACCACAAATGGCTTCTGTGCTATATCCTTAATACGCTGCAGTTGCCAATGGTGGCCAGAGAAATGTTCTGTAAAGTTCGGAATGCATTGTGTCGCAGCTAAATTAAACCAAACATGGACAAATTGTTGATGCTCTTATGGTGGGGGCTTCCGTAACCAAGACAGCCGTAGTGTTTGATATTTCAAGAAGGACTTTATCGAAGATTTACGCCGCACACGGAGAAAGGAAAAAAAACAATGATCTGAAAAGACATAATGCGGATGATTGTGACAGACGTCGATTGAAGAGGACTGTGACGGAAAATAAGAGGACGAGAGCTGCAAAAACAGCTGCAGAACAGATTGTCACATTCGCCAACCTTTTCAACAGCAAAACAACACAAAAGAGCTCCATGAGTAGGGAACTGCAGAGCGAATTCAAAAATAATTCATCAGTGATGCAAATGTTCTTAACCGAAAACAGTGGTGCCGAGGCCATGAAACCAGGAGTGTAGAGTAATGGAAACAAGTCATTTACTCGGATGCGTCTTGTTTCACATTTTTCCAACTTGTGGCCGAGTTTACGGACCGAGACTGAAATATAGCTTGGATTCGGTGGTGATTTGGGCAACAATTTCGTGGTATTTCATGGACCCCATGGTTACTCTGCAAGGCTTCATTACGTCCAAGGACTGTGTGACTATTTTGCTGGCCTGGTCCATCCCATGGCAAAATGTTTGTTCTCCACTGGCTATGCTGTGTTCCAGGTACCCATCTTCACGCTGTTCTCACGTCCAGGACTGGTTCTGTGAGCACGAGGGCACTACATCACCTGATCTCATTATTACTGAGCCTTTGTGGTCTACTTTCGAGGGAAGGACGAGTGGGCGCTATCAACCTCAATCATCTTTACGTGAAATGGACACTACTTGAAACGCGTATGTATTCAGTACAGCGATGGCGAGGCATGACAGAATCTCTGACCAGAGAGTTATTTATCGTTGCTAGTCTGCGCTTGACCGCGCGAGAGTTCAGTTGCATGTAGGGAGTCAGTAGTAGTAGTTGCTAGTTGCACTCAGTCAGTGCTAGTAGCGCGCGAGAGACAGTCGGAGTTGTGTGTGAGGAGTCGGCGGGCGTCGACATGGGCCTCTGGTCAAGATACAGGACGAGGTATATTTTTTAAATAAGGTAATGAAGCAGCATTGCGCACATCTGAGAATGTAATGTATCTTAACTGTAATTAATTTGTCCAAGAAATGCCCCAATAATAATTTTATTTTCAAAGCAAATTTTTAAGAAAACAATCATTTGAATTGAAAGAAAGTTTCCCATGCATTTCCTTAAAGAAAAGTTTCACTTAAATTCAAAGTTGCACAGGGCCTAAGATCGACATTTCGGTCTATTTGCGTTTTCATTGTCACTGAGATTTCATTTTTATTGAATTGACTTTCATTTTTGTGGGGAGCTTACACATGGCTCAGATTGCTAGTTCTCACATTTATTGTCATTGACTTATATTTTTGCTGGGAGGTTACACTTAGCACGATGAGTATTCACATTTAAGTATTGTCATTGAAAAATTCTCCGGTGAAATTACACTAATGTCTTTTCAAAATTCTCCGGGAGGTAACACATGGCACTATGTCCATTAACATTTGAATAATTTTCATTAACATTTTTTTTGTGGGGAGGTTACACTTGGCGACATCCGGTCCAGGATCGTATTACTTTGGGAATCTTCTAAGAAACAGTCAGATATCTGCTCTTATTTACTAAAATATAATTAGCTTTTGGCGCAACGCTTTTACTAATTTTGTGACTTTCTTTCCTCAGATCATCGGCAATTCGTTGCTCTTTATTGTACTTGTATTTGTGTGTTGCTTTTGCGTTGTGCTTATTTGTTTTGTGAATAATTGTGACTATTGTAAAAATGCCGCGAAAGACTGTGAATAGTGTATCGCGAGGTATTATGAACGAAATAACCGACTTAAACAACTTCACCGATAGTACTTGTGACACGCAGTGTAATGATGACAATCCTGCGTTCACTGACAATCAGTGCGTTCCAACCATTAATAATGATGTAGACCTTAATGATGAACAAACGAACTCGATTGTAATGAGCGCTGCCCTGCTTAACACACCCGGTTTGGAAAATTCAAATAACGTACAGACAAATTTTTCTAGTGAAAATAGACAGTGTAATGAAAGTACGATGGATACATTTAATTCCGAAATAGCGACGCACAGTGCACATTCGATAAGCAGACCTTTTTGTGAGCCACAGAATGACCAAATGGTCACACAAAATGTGACAATTGCAGGTACACCACTAAACAACACGGGGAATAGAAATGCTAATATTGACTTTGAACAAATTATGGCAAGATTGCTACAACAACAATTTAGTGAAAATAACAAACAGTTTAATGAAAAATTCAAACAACAGAGTGAAGATTTAAAACAACTTAGTGAACAGGTCAGACAACAGAGAGAAGATAACAAACAAGATAACGAAAAACTCAAACAATACTTAAATGAAAAATTAGACAACAATTCCAAACAGTTAAATGAAAAATTAGACAACAATTCCAGACAGCTTAGTTAACAGATTAGAGTCGTTGCCGCACAATGTCATGATACTAAGGAACAGTTGCGCGAGGAAATTGAGGCTTGTTGAAGAAAAAGTAGCGAAGAAATTAGGTCTGTTGCTCAGGAATTAAGGGAAATGCAAACAGCTACAACAGAAACACTTAGAAACTAAATTAGCGGAGTCGCTAAACAATGCTCAGAAAAAGCTACACAATTACGCGACGAATTTAAATTAATAACAGCAGAACTTTCGCGCACAATGGACGCAAAGATAGACGCGAAATTCGAACAACAGAACACTCAAATTGACGAGAGCTTTAATCAGCACATACAAAAGAGTGATACGCGTTTCCGCAAATTTATTCAGGATCAAAATAAAGTAAAACGTCAAGTCATGGAAACAATCACTGCACAGAGTCAAGAAGACAAACGTAAAATGTTTGCGAAGGCAAAAACATATGTAGACAACAATATTGCTACAGTGTCCGACGAAATTAATACCATCAAACAGTCGAACACAGAATTACGTGACGAAATTTCCGATCTTAAATCAAAAACAGACACATACAGAACAGATTTTCAAACAGTGACCGACAGACTAGAACAATTAGAACTAACACAGGATTTCGACGTCGTCAAAACTGACGTTAAAAAACTGAAGGAAACTACACGTATATTGCAAAAACAGATTAATGCCTCTGACACTAAAACCGATGATCAGGTAAAAATACTGACTGAAAAATGTGATGAATTGGCCAGTCGTATTGATGTTATCGAAAGTACTAATGACAATAAATCAGACAATACTGCACCGATTTCGTTTAACCAAACACCTGAATTCCAAAATTTACAGCAGACAATTAATGAGATTGATTCATCCAATAACACCTTGCGTAGAAAATTGTCAAGTTTACAGCAAGAAGTAACAGAGATGAAAAATATTTCAGTTAGTAACACATCACAGCAGACGCCAGTTTTCGAACATTTGTCAGACTCACGCAGCGCGCATAATTTGAGTAATCTACAGAGAGTACGGGACTTAGATTCCGAACAACCACAGTTCAACAGATTCTCTTTCAATCGTGAACCTGTTCCATCATACACAGACGACAATTTTGATTACAAACATTTTCTGTCAGTGAGAAAATTTAAAGTGTTTAAGTATGACAGAACACAGATTCACCCACTGGATTGGATTCAACAATTTAGCTTTGCTTTTGCACCGACTTGGCCCGTTACGCATAAACTTGAATTTATTTGCAGTTTTTTGGAAGGCGAACCAGCAACTCGTATGAGACCGATCGCGAGGCAATGCTATTCAGTAGAAGAGTTTCAAAATGCTTTTCTATCAGCGTATTGGTCGAAGACGACACAGCGCGGAATTAAAGATCAGTTAATTAGCTTACCGAATTATGAGAACACCAATTTTCCCAGTGTCACGCAATTTTTTGAGCACATGGTGCAACAAAGCCAGTACCTAAGTGAACCGTAGAGTGAATCTGCACTTATTCAACTAAATTACCACGGTCATTAAGAGTGTCACTTCTAACGGGTCAGCAGAAGGAAAATATTTCGGCATTCAGGGGTCTGTTGCAGCTTTTAGAAGTGCAGCAATCAGATTATTCCTTCGTAAACAAAAACTTTTCGTATAATAACCAAGGTCAACAAACATACAGCAATTATGATCAGACACGTAATTTCAATAGGAAAGGTAACAGACGCATTAGGAACGACAATCACCAGAACTTTAATAGCAGACAAAATTTTGATTATCAATATCGTCAAAATTTTCAGCAATAGGAACCACATTTTAGTACCAACAGAGGTTTTTCACAACAACAGCAACAAAACCATCCGGTTAGCATACCTAACCAACAATGTAATGCACAAGGTCAACCAAGCTTTAATGTTTCACCGCGTGGACGTATAGTCCCTGGTACAACAAATAGTAACGCACGCCAGCAAGGAAATAGCTACGTGCAGAAAACACAGTACTTGAATTCGTATCGCAATGCACCGTATAGGAATGACTATTACGACAGACGTAAAAACAATGAGGACAATTTTCAGCGTACATTTAATAACAATCGGTCTTACCAGCAGCAAAATGACCAGCAAGAACATATTCTCCTGAATGAACCCGACAGTAGGTATCATCCAGAGCGTAATACGTCTGGAAGAAGTAATAGAACAGTTCAAATAGTAGAAATGCCACAACATCCTCCTGATAATAATAACACGTCAGATAGAATCTGACTAGATACAGTACAGGTCGCATCTTCCGGTAACACAGGCACTACCTTCGACACGCAGAATATTGTTCACGAAAATGTAATTAGTTTTGACGACATACGGGACACTCTTTTGCAGGAAAGACCAGTTGTTCAGAAAATCATTTCACATCCTGTCATCGAAATTAAAATAGGTTCATCGAAATTTTCAGCAGTAATCGATTCCGGATCACCTATGTCAGTAATAAATGAAGAAACTTTTAACGAGTGTAACAAAGAGAATACCTATCCCACATTACCATTAGGCAAAACGAAAGTAAAAGGAGCAGTATCGAGTAAATGTGTAGACGTTAAATTACAGACGCATTTATCATTTTGTATTGCAGGTCACACATTTCACTCAAATTTTTGGATTGTTCCTTTATTGACAACAGACGTTATTTTAGGTACGAATTTTCTGGTACAACACGACGCAGTTATTGACTTTCAAAATTCTTATTTAATGCTAAAGGATGAAAATGTACAATTGGCTTTGGAATTTCAGCACTCACTATCTGCGGAAGAACAAACAATTAATCGCACAGAGGTCATTTCCGTATCACGTAACATAGACTGTAATTCCACATTGTTCACAGATACGTACGTACATAACTATAATACTCCAGACGAAGCTGACTACGACGTAATGCAGATGATTTCTGATAAAGTTAAACAATGCAGTGCAAATACAGACGACGAACGCACGCAACTTCACAAAATTCTTTTGCAGCAAGCTCCAGTTTTTGACAATATTCCTGGTACTGTGTCCGGATTTATGTATGAATTTCAAGTTAAACAGCACGATACATTTAAAGCTAAACATTATCCCATTCCATATATCCACAGAGAACAAGTTAAGAAAGAATTGCAGGATATCCTTGACCAAGGAATTATAGAACCAGCAGTTAGTCCGTACATAAACCCGCTACATATTGTTAAGAAAAAAGATGGCTCACTTCGCCTCGTACTTGATTCACGTCACATCAATGACATAATTATTAATGAAACAGATCGACCACAGACATTAGAAGAACTACTACAGAAATTTCACGGTACGGCTATTTATTCTACATTAGATTTAAAATCGGGATTTTGGCAAATTCAACTTCATCCGAATTGCAGAAAGTATACAGCTTTTCTCTGTTTTGGCGACTGTTATCAATTTTGTAAATTACCATTCGGCTTAACTATTTCTTCAGCAGCTTTTATTCGTGGTTTGAACACAATACTTCCGACAGAACTTAAAGACAGAATTACGACGTACGTAGACCATATTCTTATTGCAGAAGCTAACTGGACTGAATACAATCTGATTTTAGAACAACTGTTGCAAACCTTTCATGCACAAGGACTCACAGTTAATCTTAGTAAATCGCACTTTGGCAAAACTTCTATAAAATTTCTTGGACACGTAATTTCAGCAGAAGGCATTGCGCCTGATCCGGAAAAACTTCAAGCTTTACGTGACATTACTGTTCCTACGACGAAGAAACAATTACGCAGTTTTTTGGGTTTAATTAACTTTTTTCGCAAATTTATTTATCACTCTGCTTTAGACACACCTAGATTATGCCAGTTAACAGGTAAAAACACTATTTGGTCCTGGGATAAGCAAGCACATTCTGAATTTATGAACCTGAAACATGCTTTGTTGAATGCACCACTTTTATCGCACCCACATCTTACCAGAAATTTTTCCGTTGCCACCGATAGTTCTAACACCGCTTTAGGCGTACATATTTTCCAGGAAATTGAAGAAGATGGGTCTACAGTAATCAAAAACATCGCATTTGCAAGCCGCATTCTGTCACCTGCTGAACGAAATTATTCCGTTACAGAACTGGAAACATTATGTGTTGTATGGGCTTTTACGAGATTTCGGCACTTTCTTTATGGAAGACACACCACCGTTTACACGGACCATAGAGCTATACAATTTTTACTTTCCGCTAAATTTACACACGACAGGTTAAGCAGATGGAAACTTTATTTACAGGAATTTAATTTCACAATAGTTCACATTCCCGGCACACAAAATGTTATAGCAGACGCACTATCTCGTTCTCTCAGCAACAATCAGCATGACATCGCAACCAATTTCTGCAAAGCAAATTTCAGCGTTATGTACATTCAACAAGTTGCATTTGAAAATTTTATTTCGTCGTCATTACAGGACATAGCAAAAGAGCAAAATAAAGACAACGTGTGGAAAGAAATTAAACACCTCTGGCAAAATAAGAATAATGTTACGATTAGAAACCACTACACTGTACGCAATGACATTCTATTTCGCCGCTCTCATCCTGACAGCAACAATTGGTTATTATGCATTCCTGACGAACTGATTAACAAATTAATCTGGTACACTCATTTAAGTTATGCACATTACGGAGCCAGGAAATGTTTTCTTATACTGAGACAGAACTGTTATTTTGTCAACATGGAGAAACGTATACCACGAGTTTTAGCGTCATGTAAAATTTGCCAGAAAGCTAAGTCAGACACCACTTCACATATTCCTCCATTATATCCCATTGTACCTGTTAAATTAAGACATATGGCCGCAGTAGATATTTTTGGTCCGATTCCCAGAACTAATAGAGGTTTTTGCTACATCTTTGTCGCTGTTGAACTCACTTCGAAATTTGTTACTTTCACTCCGTTACGCAAAGCTACTGCTAAAACTGTTTCGAAAGCATTTGTAAAACATTTTCTATTTCATGTAGGGCATGTGATGAAATTAATTTCCGACAATGGATCACAGTTTCGATCTGCTATATGGACACGCATGTTACGAGCTAGAAACATTTCTCCGATCTATATATCCAAGTACCATGCTTCTTCGAACCCTTGTGAACGATTAATGAAAGAAATTGGTAAACTGTGTAGAATATACTGCCACAAAAGACATATTGTCTGGGACAGACACATATTCTCATTCCAAGATGTAATTAATTCCATACCAAATGAATCCACTATGCTCTCTCCGACTGTTATACTGAAAAATGCTGAACCACCTAACAAAATTAAAGAATTAGTACACTTTCCTACATCTCGTCGATTACGACACCATGAAATAATTAACATTGCGCTGAACAACATCAAACGTGCCGCAGAGCGCCGGAGAAGACAGCAAAAACAGGTTTGTGCACGCCGTGACTTTCACATTGGACAGAAGATATTAGTACGTACACACTATTTATCCAGCAGAATAAAAGGTAAGTGCAGTAAATTTGAACTTCTATACGCAGGTCCATATCGGATTCGCAGCATTCCTCACCCCAATGTTGTACACGTCGAAACTTTGAGAACCAGGAAAAGTAAGGGCAACCACCATGTGTCGAACGTTAAACCCTTTATTGAATGAAACCACTTTATGATTTAACATGCTATGATGCCATTTACTAATTTTTATGACCACTTATGCAATTATATTCACATGATTAATTATTGATGACTATCGTATTTTTTCTTGGCAAGTGCCCGGCAAGGTAAGGTTAGCAGGTCGCTTTTCTTGTCGTTACACATCAGACCGTGCATATTTTCCAGATGAACTTACACATTTTATGACCACTTATGCAATTATATTCACATGATTAATTATTGATGACTATCGTATTTTTCCAGACAAACTTACGTATTGTATGAATAATTATGCAATTCTATGTAGTGAAGTATTAATTTTATCAAATTCTCTCTCCATTAAAGTCTTTAATTCTCGCCTCTATTAACTACACTACATACAAGCTGAACACAACGGACGTCACATTTTGTCTTTCTTATGTATATACAATTGTTTCATGTTTTGTTTGTATGCAATATGAAATGGTTAAGACATAGCAAACACCAGTTGACTTTAACATTTTTGCCTTATGATATCTCAATATCGTGACTGTTTTACTTTTTTTTTTTTTTTTTGCTGCTGCATTGAGATATTCTGTGTACATTTTTGCCTTTGAACACTGTCTATGCTTTTGACATATTACGTTTTCTGTCATGTTCTGCTGTATGCTTAATTATGTTACCATAAACCAGTCATTATTTAGTAAGTATATGATGTCAATGCAAGACATTAATCTTTGTTCATCATTTTCAGAAAGAAATAACGTGTAAAGGAAATAAATTAAACAGAAATGGGAATTTCACCTACGGAATAGACGAAAGAAGATACAAAAACCTTATGAGGAAGAGTAAATGGATCAGAATTAACAAGCATTAACAAGAATATACTATACATCGTAGAATAGCAGTCTTAACTAATTTTTTCTTTCAGAATACAAGGCGATTGATGCAGGCTGTCAGACAGAACTACACATCTTAGTTTTAGTGATGAAATATGCTAGAGATAAG
The DNA here is from genome assembly GCF_023898315.1 of Schistocerca nitens. NCBI lineage: Eukaryota > Metazoa > Arthropoda > Insecta > Orthoptera > Acrididae > Schistocerca > Schistocerca nitens. Next base: position 275,163,370 of record NC_064618.1, on the reverse strand, counting down.
GAATAGTTATGTAATGAGTAATGAAGTGATTTTTTGCAGATGATAATGAATGCTGATGAAGAGTAATGATGAAGAATATGCTACTATGAATAATGAAGTTTTTCTTTACAGGTGATGATAATAATGAAGTTATGATAATATGGATAATGAAGTGATGGATAATGAAGTTTTTTCTTTACAGATGAGGATGATGTTGAAGTTTATGTATTTATACTATGTAGTTATTTAAGTATTTGTTGCAGTTTGTTTTGACAGTATGTTTTATATCGTATGGTATGATGACTGAAGGTTTTGGAAAGGACAGCTATGGAACACATTTTTTATACACATTTCACTACCTGTTAATTCGAAGTTCACTACTTTTCAGCATAGTATGCGTTTCTTCTTTCAGCTCAATAATCCATTTTGTATTTTTTTTTCCAGGAGAAGCTTTTCATGATACTTAGTAAACCTGTTACTTATTAAACCTGTACTAGTACTTGCATTTTTTTACCCAGTTGTGTCTATAATTTATAATTGTGATCACATATACTTCCTTGTTTCATAACCTTGCTACAGCTGACTCATGACGAATGACGTTACACATTTTTCATTTACAGGAACAACCCAGAAGCAATTTTTTTTTTCTTTTTCTGTTCTTGCTTTCCCTTATAATTACCCAAAGCAATGCATTGCTAACAAAAAAAAATGTATCACCAGTTCCAAATAATGCTACCCATTTAAGAGAGTTCTGAATAATACTGAATGATGAACAATGTTTTGTACTATTCAATACTTGCTGGCCAATGAGTGCCAATAATTAGTATAACTAAATGAATTATGTTAATACTATGCCATTCATTAGCTCCTGTTTTCAATGATGACTTTTGATGTTTTGTAACTGGCCACTGAGTGCCAATAATTAGTGTAACTAAGTGAATTATGTTAATACTATGCCATTCATTAGCTCCTATTTTCAATGATGACTTTTGATGTTTTGGTAACTGGCCAATGAGTGCCAATAATTAGTATAACTAAATGAATTATGTTAACACTATGCCATTCATTAGCTCCTGTTTTCAATGATGACTTTTGATGTTTTGTAACTGGCCACTGAGTGCCAATAATTAGTGTAACTAAATGAAATATGTTAATACTATGCCATTCATTAGCTCCTATTTTCAATCATGACATTTGATGTTTTGTAACTGGCCACTGAGTGCCAATAATTAGTGTAACTAAATGAATTATGTTAATACTATGCCATTCATTAGCTCCTATTTTCAATGATGACTTTTGATGTTTTGGTAACTGGCAAATGAGTGCCAAAAATTAGTATAACTAAATGAATTATGTTAATACTATGCCATTCATTAGCTCCTGTTTTCAATGATGACTTTTGATGTTTTGTAACTGGCCAATGAGTGTCAATAATTAGTATAACTAAATGAATTATGTTAATGGTATGCCAATAATTGACTCTCCTTTTCAATGATGACTTCTGATGGTTTATAACCGGCCAATAAGTGCCAATGTTCACTATAATCAGTTAATTTTATGAACATTATTCTGTCATACTAAATATGCTTTGTAACTGGCCAAGGGCTGCCACTGTTTATTGTAACACGATTACCCATGATGCCAATAATTGCTATATTCAGTTAATTTTATGAACATTATTCTGTAATACTAAATACATGGTACAGAAATGTTCAATAACTGGGCTATGAATGCCGCAAACTACTAATGTAATTCTCAATGAAGATTACTATGTGACTTAATGTCCTTCACCTACTGACCTAACTACCCTGAATTACTGCAATATCCATTTGTCCTGTCCATCCTCATGATCATGGAGCACTATATTTTGTTTTTGCACTAATTCTACGTTGGTGTGCCTTGTAAGAGCGTGGTGTTGACACGACATGCTGTCCACCACCGTGAGCGATGGAGACGTTATTATGGTCCCACTGTTTGGTGTACCTCATGTACTGCCAAAATGATAACAGGGAATATTACTACGACATTTCAGTGTCTTGGCTACGCTGATAAATACTTCTGGGAAAAGAACTTCCGATTGTCTCACTTGGTGTTGTACTTCTGTGGAAAGATATGGACTTTCAGAGCAGCTGCGTGCAACCTAAAGTGCTACAACCATGATGCAATCCTTCCCTTTCCTATCCTAATTATTGTAACATAATGAAAATCATTTCTTTTGCTAACATAATTTCTTTTTATATACATTTTGTGATTTGCTGATATATTCTCAACTGCAGTGCATGTGCACTTATGTCACTTGTCAAAATGATTTTTTACCATTGCGTTTATTTGTTATGAAAATGCTAAAGAGTTTTTCAGTGCGTGTGCATTTTTGTCATTTTTGTAACATGATTTCTACCCATTCTATGTACATTTATTTTGATTAGTTGATATATTCTGAAGTACAGTATATGTGCACGCTTGTCATTTATATTGTATATACATTTTGTGATTTGATGATTTTTTGCCATTACATTTATTTGTTGTGAAAACGTTGACGAATTTTTCAGTGCATGTGCACTTATGTCATATGTTCTGTACTCATTGTCATTGTCTGAAATGTTTTGTACTCGGTGCATGTGCACCACATTTAATTCATGTACTACATCTGAATATTCTGTAAATTGTAAAAGTTAATTAATTAAGAAAAAATTTGTTGCTCATGGCAAGTCCAAATGACTCACCATCGCTGCCAAATTTTTGCCCCCCCCCCCCCCAGTGGAGGGTTATGAAACGCGTATGTATTCAGTACAGCGATGGCGAGGCATGACAGAATCTCTGACCAGAGAGTTATTTATCGTTGCTAGTCTGCGCTTGACCGCGCGAGAGTTCAGTTGCATGTAGGGAGTCAGTAGTAGTAGTTGCTAGTTGCACTCAGTCAGTGCTAGTAGCGCGCGAGAGACAGTCGGAGTTGTGTGTGAGGAGTCGGCGGGCGTCGACATGGGCCTCTGGTCAAGATACAGGACGAGGTATATTTTTTAAATAAGGTAATGAAGCAGCATTGCGCCCATCTGAGAATGTAATATATCTTAACTGTAAATAATTTGTCCAAGAAATGCCCCAATAATAATTTTATTTTCAAAGCAAATTTTTAAGAAAACAATCATTTGAATTGAAAGAAAGTTTCCCATGCATTTCCTTAAAGAAAAGTTTCACTTAAATTCAAAGTTGCACAGGGCCTAAGATCGACATTTCGGTCTATTTGCGTTTTCATTGTCACTGAGATTTCATTTTTATTGAATTGACTTTCATTTTTGTGGGGAGCTTACACATGGCTCAGATTGCTAGTTCTCACATTTATTGTCATTGACTTATATTTTTGCTGGGAGGTTACACTTAGCACGATGAGTATTCACATTTAAGTATTGTCATTGAAAAATTCTCCGGTGAAATTACACTAATGTCTTTTCAAAATTCTCCGGGAGGTAACACATGGCACTATGTCCATTAACATTTGAATAATTTTCATTAACATTTTTTTTGTGGGGAGGTTACATACTTTGCAGAAAGAATGGTATAAGGAACCCTTGAAAACCATACGGAACCCGTAATTACCCATTCCGGGACGACTGCAAGCCATTTTGTTCAAAATGGTCCAAATGGCTCTAAGCACTATGGGACTCAACATCTGAGTTCATCAGTCCCCTAGAACTTAGAACTACTTAAACCTAACTAACCTAAGGACATCACACACATCCATGCCCGAGGCAGGGTTCAAACCTCCGACCGCAGCAGCAGCGCGTTTCCCGACTGAAGTGCCTAGAACCGCTCGGCCACAGCGGCCGCCGAAGCCATTTTGAATGCCATCAGTTTTCATATGGTGTATTAGTTACAAAAATGTGTTTTTGATGGTTCCATATATTCATTCGTCCTCTGTGTGGAACTGAATGCGGATTGAACATTTAATCGGCCATTAAATGACTTACGATTTGATTCCACGAATTGCGAACGCCAGCTACAGTGAAGAGCCAAAGAAACTGGTACACCTGCCAAATATCATGTAGGGCCTTCGCGAGCACGCAGAAGTGCCGCAACAAGGCGTGTGATGGACTCTACTAATGTCTGAAGTAGCGCTGGAGGGAATGACACCATGAATCCTGAAGGGCTGTCCATAAATCCGCAAGAATATGAGGGGTTGGAGATCTCTTCTGAATAGCACGTTGCAAGGGGTCCCAGATATGCTCAATAATGTTCATGTCTGGGGAGTTTGGTGGACAGCGGAAGTGTTTAAACTCAGAAGAGTATTCCTGGAGCCACTCTGTAGCAATTCTGGACGTGTGGGCCGTCGCATCGTCCTGCTTGAATTGCCCAAGTCCGTCGGAATGCACATTGGACATGAATGGATGCAGGCGATCATACAGGATGCTTACGGACGTGTCACTTGTCGGAGTCGCATCTACACGTATCAGGGGTCTCATATCATTCCAACTGCACACGCCCCACACCATTACAGAACCTCCACCAGCCTGAACAGTTCCCTGCTGACATGCAGGATCCATGGATTGACGAGGTTGTCTCCATCCCCGTACTCGTCCATCCGCTTGTTCCAATTTGAACATGTTGTCAGTCATAAAAGTCCAATGGTGGTGCCGACGGACTAGGCGAGGCGTAAAGCTTTGAATCAGGCAGTTATCAAGAGTACACGGTGGGTCTTTGGCTCCGAAAGCCCTTATGGATAATGTTTCGTTAAATGGTTGGAACGCTGACACTAGTTGATGACATAGCAATGAAATCTGTAGCAATTTGCGGAAGGGTCGCACTTCCGTTACGTTGAACGATTCTCTTCATTCGATGTTATTCTCGTTCTTGCAGGATCTTTTTCCGGCCGCAGCGATGTCGGTGATTTGTTGTTTTATCGGATTCGTGATATTGACGCTGCACTCGTGATATGGTCGTGCAGGGAAATCCCCACTTCATCCCTTCCTCAGAGATGCTCTGTCCCATCGCTCGTGCACCGACTATAACGCCCCGTTCAAACTCACTTAAATCTTGATAACCTAGCATTGTATCAGCAGCAACCGATCTAACTATTGCACCACACACTTGTCTTATTTAGCCCACAGCGCCGCATTCTGCCTGTTTGCATATATCTGTACTTGAATAAAAGTGCCTCTAAAATTTTCTTTGGCGCTTCAGTGTAATTACAATTCTCCGACCTTAATCTGCCATATTCTGGTTTTATTTTTATTACATGATTACGACGAACAACAGGGATAAGTACCAATTATATTGGCCCACGATATATTTAATATTTCGGAAACGTAGCCTCACGTACAACCACTAGAATAAACCTATACCGTCTGCGCATCAATACTACATGAAAATGCAACATTTACATCCTCCTGTTATACAGTAGGGGCGATTAAAGGGCTTTCACAATGTAATTCATAATGAAGGTTTTCGTTATCAACTACGTAGCCCACAACCCGGCCAGTAAGACGCGCTCGGAAACCGCTATTTCTCTGCCGCAGCTTTGAGGAGTGAAAGCCTGAGACATTACATAATGGTGCTCATCTCGAACTAGCGATGAGTGAGCCTGAGCGAAGGTGGTCCCGGCTGACTAGTACAGTGACAGCAGACGTGAACGTGGCTGATCAGAGACTGTGCATGCGAGCCAGCACTGACAAAGCTTGCGCCAGGCCTGTTCGTCTGGTGGAATTCCCCGAAGTTCACTGTTTAGCATTGCCCGGTGCCTACCGCTGGGTGCTGCCGGAGAATACCGTCATTTCAGTATCCTGCCACCAACACATGTAGCAGACAGAACTGTACGTTACAACGGTTTTTAGATTTTCACCTCTAGCCAGGCCTGTAATACGTTTCTATTATATTTTGTTACTCCAGTTTTATACTATTGCATTCACTTAAAATCTGCTGTAGTCTTTTTCTGAAATTAGAAAAATTTCTCAAGGAAAATAAAATTTTCCAGATGTGAAAAACTGATCCAAAGTACAGCATCGTCACATACATAGGAACAAATATTCTACTCAAATGTAAAAATGTTTCAGCCAAGAAAACCTTTCCAATATTGCTTTTAATAGGCTTTATGTTACTTCATTACTCAACTACGTATCAGTAATCAGTAAGTGAAATGAAATTAAGAATTATTACCAAAAACCAGTTACAGGTTAAAAATGTTTTGAATGAAAACTGCTGGCAGCCAACACATATTTCCAAGATAGGGAAAATTGTTAAGACAATGAAGGAACTCATTTCATTTTCAAATTTGACGTGTTCCAGGGTAGAAGACCTTCCATTTTAAGGTACAAGATGGTGCACAGCTTAACATCCCACATATAATACGGCTAGTTTTAAAAAGATACAGAATTTTACTCACCATAAGACTCTGTTACTAAAGAACAATCAATTCATCCAAATAGTATTAATATATTATACATCACCTAAATAAGCAGAGCCCGCAACATTTACAAACGCTATACGAAACACAAACTCATGTCTCACAACAACAAAAACACTGTATAATACCGAGAAGTGCTTAAGCTGGTTTCTAGTGCGCATTCATTCAAGCGATTCTTAAATTATTCACTAGACTGAAACACCGACCATGAAATATCATGTGTTCCTAGGCACAGTATCCTTAGTATCGGGTAGCAGAAAACACTTTCGACTCGGAAAATAACATACAAATGGTTTAAAATAGGGACGCCTCCCACCGGATAATACATGACCTAGACAAGACGAAAGTAAATGTTTAACATTTGCTTTGAGAATTAATAACTCTCACTGAAAAAAATGTCACAACTGTAGTCAAGATGGTATTTGATGACACGCTTCATGTGGCAGCGAGTGATGTATGAAAAGTTTCATCAGTATACAAAACTCAAGCAATTATTTGACAGAACTGATGGTCAAATAACTGGTTTTAGAGTAAACTGACAACAAATCATTTTGATAAATTTTAAGTTTAAAAGAACAGAGGCTGCTGCAATGTCACAAACGCTCAAAGAAAGGTTGAATAGAGACATATTGTCAGTAGCATTTAAATATGCATGGGAATTACAGTACTTTTTCGAAGAGAAGCTTGAAACTTTTCAGTGCGTTGTATAGTCGCATCATCGACAGGCACCGCATATATGCTATGGAAAAGCATTACACTACAGTGCAAAAGGAATGTAAAGATTTAGTAGGACATGAAAGAGTAAACGTGTTGGCGGACATCAAAAGGCGTAGTGCTGCAAAGCGATCCGGTCTCAAAGTGAGTAACCCATGAAAAACAGTGCGTTTGTGCTGTTTGTATGTATTTCCTTGTAGAAATCCAATGTGTTCAAAGTCCATTCTATATTGTTTTTATCCGGCAACCAACTGTAGACATCGCGTATGGATTTAAGAGACAGGAAGTCTTTTCTGAAAGTATTTGTATGGAGTGTAGCCATGTATGGAAATGAAACGTGGACGATAAATAGTTTGAACAAGAAGAGAATAGAACCTTTCGAAGTGTGGTGCTACAGAAGAATGCTGAAGATGAGATGGGTAGATCACGTAATGAGGAGGTACTGAACAGAATTGGGTAGAAGAGGATATTGTGGCACAATCTGACTAAAAGAAGGGATCAGTTGGTAGAACACTTTCTGAGGCACCAAGGGATCACCAATTTAGTACTGGAGGGAATCGTGGAGGATAAAAATCGTAGAGGTAGACCAAGAGATGAATACACTAAGAAGATTCAGAAGGATGTAGGTTGCAGTTGTTGATGAAGGAGCTTGCACAGGATAGAGTAGCATGGAGAGCTGCATCAAATCAGTCTCTGGACTGAAGACCACAACACAACCAACTGTAGCAGCCCGTCATTAAAAGCAAGCTGTAAAACACCGCTCAAAATTGCCGACCTAGTAAACCTTTCAGCGAGTTCATTACAGAGTGCATTACTCACACAGTGGGAGCTCCTGATGCCTTTAGAGATACAGCAGTTTTTCGAAATAAGTCTTTCGCGGCAAAAAATAGTTCGCCGCATAGCTGCAATGGCAGCAAATATGTACAAGCAGTGAACTAATAATGCCAGTAAGTTCACTGTATTCCCGATTGCCTTAGACGGCTCGACCGACATTTCGGACACGGCACAACTTGCGATTTATATTCGTAGAGTCGACAGCAATTTGCAAGTAATAGAAGAACTGTTAGATTTGGTGCCAAAGAAAGACACAAGGAGAGGGATCGACTTGCTGAAAACTGTTGAAGAGCCAACTGAAGAAGTTGTTCTTAATTGAAACATTTAGCTCTGAGGTACGCCGATGGAGTGCCAGCGTTGCTAGAGGGACAAGATGGGTTGACAGTATTGTTCCGGAACAAACTACAGGAATCAACAGACGATGTTACAGAATTTACTATTTCGTACATCCAGAAGCACTTTCTGCTAAATTTGCAGGGATGGAGCACGTCATTAAAATGGTGGTCCGAATAATAAATTACCTTAAGTCACCTTATTAGTTTATTAAATCATCAGTTTCAACAGTTTTTGAAGGATCTGCAAGAAGAGAATGGAAGAGTGATTTCCTACTGTGAAGTATATTGGTTAAGTGGCGGAGCAAGCCCGGAACGGTTATTCGAGTTAAGCCCTACTATTGTTCAATTTATGAAGGAAAATGAAAGCAGGAACCGACATTTGAATATCCGGAATGTATTGCAGATCTCGTGTTTATGTTGACTTGACTACACGTTTGAACGCCCTCAGTAAGAGAGGGCGAGAAGCAATAAATATCTGGTTTAATGAGAACGCTGGATGCATTTAAAACGAAAATCAATTTGGGGGATAGACAACTTCTGAAAAAGAACACCGTCCATTTCCCTAAGCTCTCCAGCGTTAAGGAAAATGCGAATTTTGAACAATTTATTTCGGTATTGGAAGAAATAGAGTAACAGTTTTCAAATCATTTTCAGGAATCTGCTAAGCTTGCATCTGTTTCAGAGACGTTTTCAAACCCATTTGTGTTCTCAGTTGAAAGCGCCCTTTGCACATGTCATCTGGAACTGATCGATCGTTAAAACTGCCCATGAGTTCTACGAAGGTTTACCTTGGGAAGAGGTTCCACGTCTCCACAATGAAGCTGAAAAAGTGATATCCATGATTGGATCATTTGGATCAACTTATGAGTGAGAAAGATTCTTTTCGATAACGATACTAAGTAAGTCATGATTACCCCTTGGCAGCCTGAGTGGCAACAAACTGATAAACTGACTGCGCCTGTCAGTGTGCCGACAGTTTGTACCAGTCGTCACTTTTATTATGTATTATGCGAACCTAAAGGTTGTTTCGTCTGTGATGTATTTTGTTGAATACTGTAGCCATAGTGCAGTCGGTAGTGAAGCGTTAGGCGATATAATTATTTTCCTTCATATTTAGTTATGTTACTCCACCTCTAATAGCATGCTATAGAGACTATATCTTTTTGCCTCTATTTCTGTATCTCACATGAAATGTTACAAGAATTTTACATGGAACAACGTTGCTCACACTTCATTTTGATTTCTTATTTTTGTAGCTATATTTTCTTGTACAAACGATCAGCAAGAGTACACTACCACTCCTCATGATACATAGAATCAGTTTTCGTATTTCCTAATACAGCATAATATGAAAACAAGCCACTTACAAGTCAGTTTGTGTTGTGTGCATGACTGTTCTGCCATCTAACTGGTGCGTTCTGCCACCGTTGCCGCTCAGTATAGCGGGATAGTGGGGGAAGTGTGCAGCCAGACGAGAGAGAGCGGCCTGCGTGCCAAAGTGCTGTCCTCATACCGAGTTTCTGGACGCCCCTGCCATAGAGAATAGTAATATTAAACATTGTGCATCGGTCAAAACACAGGTTAATGCCTATTTCACAGAAATGATTAGACATTAAGTCTTAAGTATAAATAGTTTGAATATTCAGTAAGAACTAGTAAAGTCAGGAACAAAGGTAATCATCTACATCTGCATGATTACCCTGCGATTCACAATTAGGGCCAGATAGAGGGTTCATCAGTGGGAAGTGCTGTAAAAATCGTTGTGAAACTAATGGGCTCATGCTTTGTTTTAATTATACTTCTAAAGGGAACGAATGTAAAGCAATGAAAAGAGATATTTAGTAAATGATTACCGAAGCCAAACAACAAAAGCAAACTCCACCGTGGTTTGCTGTCAGTGGATGCGGCTTTAAAAGGGGCACATCATGGTGACAATATTTTTGATGCTGGTTGTAAAACGTAGCTTTTATCTTCACTTTCAGCATTTGAACAAAAAAAGTATGGTATTTGGAGCCAGAGTTGGGCTGTCGTTATATAGCAATTAGGCACGCTTATTGATAGTGTGCAAACCAGGGGTTACGTAAGACGGATTCGCATATTATTTGAGACTGAAAGTTTAGTGGATGTTACAGATTCCGGGTAGGTGAGATGCTGCAGTGTTGAATTTTGAACAGTTTTGCAGGAGTGCAGGTTTGAGACTTTGTAAAGATCGATGTGTGTTGGCACGGTGGTGGTGGTGGTTAGTGTTTAACGTCCCGTCGACAACGAGGTCATCAGAGACGGAGCGCAAGCTCGGGTTAGGGAAGGATTGGGAAGGAAATCGGCCGTGCCCTTTCAAAGGAACCATCCTGGCATTTGCCTGAAACGATTTAGGGAAATCACGGAAAACCTAAATCAGGATGGACGGAGACGGGATTGAACCGTCGTCCTCCCGAATGCGAGTCCAGTGTGCTAACCACTGCGTCACCTCGCTCGGTGTGTTGGCACGAGTCTGTGAATTATCCACGTGGCATATCTCATCAAAAACAGAAAGAATGAAATATATTTTGCATGAAAAAAAGTATAGAACACGGAATCATAAAAGGAGGTAGCATATTGACAGAAAGGCAGTAGAAACGGTAGAGAGACATGTAACAGTCTTTAAACCTAAAACAGAGAGTCACATGAAGACCACGGAAAAGGTGGCTATAATCCTACTGCTTCAACTGAAGATGAAGAACAAGAAGAAGAAGAAAAATAAGAAGATCGCTTCCAAGTATTCGTGCAGTGGCACAGAAATTTAACGATTTATTTTTTGGAAATTTTGTGGTAAGTTTTGTGGGACCAAATTGCTCAGATCATCGGTCCCTAGGCTTACACACTACTCAATCTGACTTAACCTAACTTACGTCAAGGACAATGCAGACACCTATGTCCAAGGGAAGATACGAACCTCCGACTGGGGCAGCAGCGCAAACCATAGCAAAGCGCCTTAGACCGCACGGCTACCCCGCGAGGCTTAGCGATTTAGTATGAACTGTCGGAACTCTGAATTTTACTGGTTAGTCTGTGATGGTCTTCATCTTATAACTGCTAAAATCTGCTGAATTACAGGCGGCCCAGAAAATGTAGATTTTCTTTGATAGACAATATTAATGGAGCAAAATTACATACCGTTACAATTCTTGTTCGGGGGAAGGTTATCTTATACATTCAAAGTGACCCCCATAACAGTCAAGCAACGTCGATGCCTCTGAAGTGTAGACTGAGCTACAGCTGTCAATGTTGCAGGTGCAATAACTGCACAGGGCGCCTCGATGGTCTGTTGTAGCTTTTTCAGTTTAGCTGGCTTCTGTTGATAAATTTCATTTTTCAAAATCTCCATTGGTATAAGTCAAGAGGTGTAAGGTATGGAGACTGTAGTGGGTGCTTCTCGTCGATCTATCCATCGTCCAGGTAGATTTTCATCCAAGTAGGCGCTGACATCTCTGTAGTAGTGAGGCAGAGCGCCATCTTGTTGTAGGTAAAATCTTTAGGGCTGTGCACAGCTCGTGTTAATGCCATTTATTGTTTGTCATCTTGTATTACGGTAGTGCCGATTCGTTTTCTTACTCCATTTACTGGCGTCACTAACTTCCTGCCCTAGTTGCCCGTGAGTGGCAGCAGCTGCGCGCATCGGTAAGCGCACTGTCGTACCATCTCTGGAGCGACCGATGTTATTTCCAGGTCGTCGTGAGTTGGAGACGCACCAGCAGTGCAGGCAGTGTATTTTCCTCTTACAAGGGAACCTCCCCATCGCACCCCCCTCAGATTTAATTGTAAGTTGGCACAGTGGATAGGCCTTGAAAAACTGAACACAGATCAATCGAGAAAACAGGAAGAAGCTGTGTGGAACTATGAAAAAAATAATCAAAATATACAAACTGAGTAGTCCATGTGCAAGATAGGCAACATCTAGGGGAGTGTAAAGTTAGGAGCGCCGTGGTCCCGTGGTTAGCGTGAGCAGCTACCAATCGAGTGGTCTCTGGTTCAAGTCTTCCCTCTAGTGAAAATTTTACTATCTTCTTTTTCGCAAAGTTATGATCTGTCCGTTCGGTCATTGACGTCTCTGCTCACTGTAAGATTAGTGTCTGTGCTTTGCGACCGCACCGCAAAACCGTGCGATTAGTAGACGAAAGGACGTGCCTCTCCAATGGGAACCGAAAACATTTGATCACAAGGTCATAGGTCAACCGATTCCTCCACAGGAAAACACGTCTGATATATTCTATACGACACTGGTGACGGCCTGTGCGTCACATGACAGGAACATGTTGTCGACCCACCTAACTTGTACACTTGGCGAATGAGTAAAAAGATTCTTCTACCTTGCCCGATTTAGGTTTCCGTGCGCTGTAGTCGACTGACGTCGTGTGTTTCGATGTTTGTTTCGGTGTAGCGTCCCCATACTACGGCGCAGTTACCTCGCATCGGACGGACGTACGGACAGATAATAATTGTCTGAAAATAAAAAAATAAAACTTTTCACTCGAGGGAAGACTTGAACCAAGGACCTCTCGTTCCGCAGCTGCTGACGCTAAACACGGGACCACGGCGCTCCTGCGCTCACATTCTCCTTCATGTTGCCTATCTTGCAGATCGACTACTCAGTTTGTATAGTTTTCTTATTTTTTTATAGTTCCACACAACTTCTTCCTATTCTCTCGATTGATCTGTGTTTAGTTTTTCAAGGCCTATCCACTGTGTCAACTTATAACTAAATCTGATGCGGGTGCGATGGGGAGGTTCCCTTGTTAGTGCTGTTGCTGTCCAGCACGGCATGTAGTTCGACAGCTGAGGTGCCGGCCGCGGTGGTCTCGCGGTTCTAGGCGCTCAGTCCGGAAACGAGCGACTGCTACGGTCGCAGGTTCGAATCCTGCTTCGGGCATGGATGTGTGTGATGTCCTTAGGTTAGTTAGGTTTAAGTAGTTCTAAGTTCTCGGGGACTGATGACCATAGATGTTAAGTCCCATAGTGCTCAGAGCCATTTTGACAGCTGAGGTGCTGTTGGTCGTTGTGGGCGCCAATAGTCTGTGTGTCATTGTATTGAAATCTTGTGGTCGTTTGGTGGTTGCGTGGAGCAGAACTGATTTGGTTAATTGGTTGGTCGGTTGTCTGTCGGCTGGGTTTCCTCCAGATTAAGAAGTCGTTGGACAGGCTGCCTGTGTCACCTAAATGGGCATTAGTGTTACAATCCTAGGCCGAACCTTGGAAACTTCTGAGCGCCGACCTTGTGTGTTATGTATTAATTTCCCTGTTTGGGTTTCAGTTATTTGGTTGATGTGTGGCCTTCAGCTGAGTATTGATATTCTTAAATTAAAGTCCTCGTCTAGCCCTTAAGGCATGAGATTGTTACTGTTTGTTTTATATGAAAAGTTTTAAGACAGGGCCTTCTGCCATTTAAATTGAAACTCTTCTTTCTAGGGCTTAATACCTTAAATTATTTGTTGGTGAGCGGGCTTCAGCCGAGTTTTAATATCTCTTAAATTAATGTTCTTCTCTTCCCCTTAAGGCAAATATTGTTATGCTTTGTATGGACCTTCACACCAATTTGCATGAAATGTTTTAAGATAAGGTCTTCTGCCTTTTGGTTCTAACTCCTCTTATTGCTTAATATGCGACCTGCAGCCTAGTTGAACTGAAATTAAATTGCTAAGGTCTTCAACCGATTAGATTGGAGAATTAGAAAGTATTCTTGGGTAAAACCACCAGAGAAATCTTGTACTTCAATTTTGCTTAGGCCTTGTGTCTTGGATTTTGAATGAGGGCTTCAGCCGATTTAAAGTTAATCAAATGAGGTCAATTAAAGTTTTGAGTGTTTTGAATTCTTGCTGTATTGTGTGTTGATAAATAAAGTTTGTGCGTTGAGTGCAACTGACAGGAACTTATTTTGGCCCCTTTCCACAACCTAATCCGCTCTGTCCTGCTAGCCCAGACATTTCATCTTTCGTTTACAAACTCCTCTCGAATGACAGGTAAAATCGATGTTTGTAGCATGTGAAGATACACCTCACCAAGTATCACTTCAATACGACCTTGCGTTGCTCAAACGACAATCTTATTTAATTCATTGCTGCACTTTCATCTGCTGGAAATCGTGAGCTATGATCTGTTGAGAAAACAGAGGAATAAGCTACCGCGCAAAATTGCAACGATATGTCATTTTGTTTCTAATATACTAACAAGCAAAGAGTATCTACATTTTTCTGGGCCCTTCTGTTGCTTCGATTTATAAGATAACATCACTGCCGATATTAAGTGCTGCATTTTGTTAATTAAACAGAACATCAAACAAAAGCCGCTTATCGTTGCTACCAGTGGTATTCCAGAATAATATAGATCATGTCTGTGGGTGGCAGCTATAAGTACAAATGGACCAGACAACGTGTATGAAGCACTACAGGTATTTGCCCAGTGGTACTCAACTGCAGTGTCAGCTGCAATTATTGATCACAGACTGCCTGTATTTTAATAGTGACAGATGTTAGGATCAGAGACTTTAAACTTGAGTGTAATAGAGTGCATCCATATGTGATCATTCCCTGGGGCAAACAAGAGCCATACAATTTAACGGCCATACATCGTTCCAGCAGCCTTGGTTCTGAAATAAAACGCGCGTTCAGTAAAATTGTAATCCTATATCTCTATTTTCGGCAACGAGGTTCACGCCACTTTTAATCACCATCATCACACGAGGTCTAACTTACCTGCTGCAGGTGTGACGACGGTGCAAGAACATCTCTTCTTTTTCTCACTCTTCCACTGTGGAATTAGTAAGAATAGAGTGACGAAAGTTTACTGTGGTATATGCAGCCGCTTATTGTTGCTACCAGTGGTATTCCAGAATAATACAGATCATGTCTGTGGGCGACAGCTATAAGAACAAATGGACCAGGCAACGTGTATGAAGCACTACAGGTATTTGCCCAGTGGTACTCAACTCAAAGGGTGGTATGTTTGAATGACGCGTGGGAGGTTTCATACACTAGTCAGCCACAACATTATGATCACCGGCTATCAATATAAACCCGTCCAGGAGATAGCAATCACCTGGTGAGGAACGACCGCTAGTGAGGCATACGCGCAATGCCTGTAATACCAGTGGGCGTGCTGTCCGTGTGTAGAATGGGGATGGCACGCGATCTATCTGGGTCTGACCGAAGACAGATTGTGATGGCCCGGAAGCTCGGCCCGTGTGTTTCGCAAACTGCACTACTTGCCAGGTGTTCGAGGAGAGCTGTGGTGAGTATCTTCAACACGTGGAAAAGCCAACGTGAAACCACGTCCCGACGCCGTGTTGATGGGCGACCAACATCACTACAGATGAAACTTCCTGGCAGATTAAAACTGTGTGCCCGACCGAGACTCGAACTCGGGACCTACCTTGGAAGGTAGGAGACGAGATACTGGCAGAAGTAAAGCTGTGAGGACCGAGCGTGAGTCGTGCTTCGGTAGCTCAGATGGTAGAGCACTTGCCCGCGAAAGGCAAAGCTCCCGATTTCGAGTCTCGGTCGGGCACACAGTTTTAATCTGCCAGGAAGTTTCATATCAGCGCACACTCCGCTGCAGAGTGAAAATCTCATTCTGGAAACATCACTACAGATGGTCGTCGTAGGCTGTTCAGACTGGTAAAACAGGATAGGCGGCGAAATGTTGCGGAACTAAAATCAGACTTAAATGCTGTATAGAGTGTAACTGTGTATGAAAACACAGTGCACCAAACACTCTTAAAGACGGGCCTCCGCAGCTGACGACTCATGCGCGTGCCAAATGTTAACACCACGACATCGGCAACTACTATTAAATTGGACACGTGAACACGGGCACTGGACGTTGGTGCAGTGGCAGAGCGTTGCATGGTCTGATGAATTCCGATACCTTCTTCATCATGCGAATCCGTCGTCTCCCAGAGGAACAGGTGCTTGACACATGCATTGCGGGATGGAGACAAACTGGCAAACTGGCAGTGCCTCCGTTATGCTCTGAGAACATCCACGTGGGCACCCGTGGATCCTCTGGAGCTCATGCAACGCACCATGAATGCCAAGGAGTATCGTATAATGGTTGCAGGCCACGTCACCCCGTCATGACTATCATTGTTTTTAACAATATAATGCGCGAAGTCACAAGGGCAGGAGTGTGATGGAGTAGTTCGAGAAGTACAGAGGCGAGTTCCAATTGATATGATGGCCCCCATGTCGCCAGATATGAACACGATTGAACATGGCTGTGATGTGACTGAGGGTGGTATCAGAGTTCATTGCCCCCTCCCTGGAATTTACCGTAATTAGGTGACTTGTGTGTGCAGACGTGGTGTCAGATCGCTCCAGTGACGTACCAAGACCTCATTGCTTCAAGGCCACAACGCGTCGCCGCTGTTATCCGTGCCATGGATGGACATACCGTCTATTAGGTAGGTGGTCATAATGTTTTGGTTGATCAGTGAGTGTCGTATGGAGTTAACTCTCGACGCTGTTTTCGACGAAGTGAACCAGAAGACAGTCACCTGAAACGTGCATGCAGTGGCTGGAGATAACAGAAGTAAGAATACTTTGAAACAAATGCAGAAGCAGCCAAAAGTTAATGAGGAGTGGGTAACTACTGAAGGTGTCTGTAAATTACGTTAAGAATCAAATATCAGCTAAGAACAGGCGAAAGAGTTCGAGTAAACACGGTCAAAATGGAAAAGTGCTATAAGGCCTAACCCTCTTCAAAAGACTTCATAGCATTCTGAGCATGCTGCAACAGTAGCATGCTATAGTCATTACAGAGCTATGTTTAAACAGAGAGACTGCTATAGAAAAACAAAACGTAATTAAAACAGCAAATAAATAAATGTCCACTGTGGATGACAACTCTTTTATGAAACATGTTAGGATGGGAAGAAGCATGTGTACGTATAAGATGGACCGAGTCAGTCACATTTTACTGAAAAAAATAGGAAAGCTGATTCGGATTTAACGTCCCACCGACGTCGAGGTCATTAGAGACGGAACACAACCTCAGATCCATCCAAGGATTGGGAAAGACATAGATCACGCCCTTTCAAGGAAACTACCTCAGAATTAGTCGGGAACGATTTAGAGAAATCACGGGAAATCTAAATCGGCAGCTGGACACGAATTTGAGCCGCCATCGTCCCAAATACGACACCAGTGCGGTAACCACCACGCCACATCTCTCGGTGTCAAGAACGGGCGTAGCGCATCGGGAGCTATATTCACACATAAGGTCGACAGATATCTTTTTATTGATATTAGGGTTCATGTGTTGATGATGATGATAAGACATATGGTCACTATATGATGAGCGTCTTAGTTTAAACCGTGGTAAGTTCCTGAACCATACTGTGCCCTAATAGAAGCGGCACGGTTACAGTGGTACCGCCGAACAGCAGCGGATCTGAATTTCCTGGTGGCCGTGTTTAGCAACATCAGCAGGCCGTATGCAGGGCGCGGCTGTTCCTGCACCGCCGAAGGCGGGACACACGCCTCGGTCGCGTTGGAGGGAACAGCAGCTACCAGGTCGGGGCGTCCATCTTTGCACCTGGGCGTCGATTTGGAAGTGTCGGTGAATATGATGTGGCCACATAGTGACAGTAATGTACGTTCCATGTCAGGTGTTGTCGCCAGTTACATCTACAAAGAGATGTGTTTCACGTTAGCGAAGATGAACAAATGCTCGTATCTGTTAATGTATGCAATTTGGAGCCCTTGTTTAGTGGAATTTTTTCCTTCTTTGGTTCATACTATCACCTCTCAAAATATGGAAAGCAAAGAGCTTGCAGTAGAAGAGATTTGTTTCACACAATTGACGGTGAAAAAGTGCTCACAACTCTTAAAGAGTGCATTTTAGCGTCCACGTTTACGAAACTTTTTATTTCGAATGATTGTTCCTGTCATATCCTTTAATACTGACCTACCTCCTGCGATACGCTACGCATTCAAGTATAATATGTGTACAGCTCTTACTCCCCCCCCCCCCCCCCTCATTTCCTGTCGCACTCGCGAATGTGACTATTCTAGGAACGTGCGGTCTCTGAACTTCAACAGTAAATCACATCGTGATACAGAGCACCTCTCCTGCAGCGTGTGGCTCTGACAAGGGAACCTCCCCATCGCACCCCCCTCAGATTTAGTTATAAGTTGGCACAGGGGATAGGCCTTGAAAAACTGAACACAGATCAATTGAGAAAACAGGAAGAAGTTGTGTGGAACTATGAAAAAAATAAGCAAAATATACAAACTGAGTAGTTCATGGGAAGATAGGCAACATCAAGGACACTGGGAACGCAGTCGCGCCGTGGTCTCGTGGTAACGTGAGCAGCTGCGGAATGAAAGGTCCTTGGTTCAAATCTTCCATCAAGTGAAAAATTTAGTTTTTTATTTTCAGTTTATGTGACAAACTCTTATGTTTTCACCACTTTTTTGGGAGTGATTATCACGTCCACAAGAAAACCTAAATCGGGCAAGGTAGAAGAATCTTTTTACCCATTCGCCAAGTGTACAAGTTAGGTGGGTCCACAACACATTCGTGTCATGTGACGCACATGCCGTCACCAGTGTCGTATAGAATATATCACATGTGTTTTCCTGTGGAGGAATCGGTTGACTTATGACCTTGCGATCAAATGTTTTCGGTTCCCATTGGAGAGGCACGTCCTTTCGTCTACTAATCGCACGGTTTTGCGATGCGGTCGCAAAACACAGACACTAAACTTATTACAGTGAACAGAGACGTCAATGCACGAACGGACAGATAATAACTACGCAAAAATAAAGAAAGTAAAATTTTCACTCCCAGGAAGACTTGAACCAAGGACCTCTCGTTCCGCAGCTGCTCACGCTACCACTGGACCACGACGCTCCTACGCTTACGCTTTCCATGATGTTGCCTATATGGCCCATGGACTGCTCAGTTTGTATATTTTGTTTATTTTTTCACAGTTCCACACAACTTCTTCCTGTTTTCTCAATTGATCTGTGTTCAGTTTATCAAGGCCTATCCACTGTGCCAACTTATAACTAAATCGGAGGGGGGTGCGATGGGGAGGTTCCCTTGTTAGAAGTTGGTTGATCATTTCCCCGAAGCCGTCATGCTTACAGTGCACTTACTAGCCTTACTTTTTACGAGTAAGATTTAGGTCAAATTAGGTGTGTCACTTGGTACCCTTATACATTATCATTTGTTATTTAAGTGTGTTCCAAGTTCTGTTGTCAATATTAGGAAGAGAATCTTCATTTTGTGAGGGCTCACTGCTTGTTGAATGGAATTTCAATAATTTTTAGTTAATTTTGATAGAGTATTAATCACATCCATCAATACTGTATAATAACCTGTATATTGTAAAATTATTATACCGTTCATGAGCTTTGTCTCTGAAAAGGCTTTTATGCTTATTGACATTGAAGGCTTTCATAGTTATGTGGCTGCTAGTTTAATTTTATACTGTGTACCGGCTTTCATAATTGTTGTAAAACGCAGGTTACATAAGCAACCCAGTGTTACCACTCCCAATCTCTCCATAAAGCATTCAGTCAATGACTTAACTCGAAAACTATTTTCGTAGTAGCAGTTTTACAATTTTCCAATAATTTCTTCTCAAAATATAGATCTGTTAAGATAAAGTAACTACAAAAAATTACTTAGCGCGATACTTTTCAACCTTTCACTCTCATCTGCCCATAAATGAGGTGATTTATACATTGCAAATAAGGAGCAATAACTGCTCCATTTAATTTCGTGCGTGCAGCCGCATAAATTTCGCTTCTTCTGCTAATGTTTCGGCTGTATATCGGCCACCCATCTTCCGAGTGAGTCTAGACTGACGCTCCAGCTTTTTTTCGCCTTTGTAGTTATTTAATCCGCCTCTCGCCAAGGCATGCGTTCCAGGGGGGGGGGGGGGCGGCTGGCAGTGGTACAAACACCCGCTCGTGAGCTAGTAGAACTTAACACTAACTAAACAAATACAAAAAACAAATGATTACGTACTATGAATTTAAAATAATTTGAAAAGGTGACATTAATGGGAGAAATATGAATAATGTCATAATGCCTTCATGAATTAAAAATAGTGATAAAAAGTAGACTGTCAGCACAGTTAAAAACACTTCAAAAACACTTGAAGAACACTAGACACTACAAGCACTGAACATGACAGAAGATACACTGACCGTTAAAAACGGAACATCATGCAATTTCACTAGAGGTGGAAAAAGACATGTCCTAGGACGGTGGAATGTCGATGAAAAGAAGGGTGGGTATGGGTGGAGATAGGGAAATGGTGGGGAGGGGGATGGAGAACTGGCAAATGGTGGTGACAAAACAGGGGTGTTTGTGGAGAACAAGGAGAGAGGAGCAACCGATATTGGAAGCTATAGATTGGAGAATAGAAGCGGGTGGGGGCGACATGGAAGGGGAACAGGCTGAGGTGTGGTAAACGAAGAGGAGAGTGGAGTAGAAGAGAGTCTTGTGGGGTGGGTAGGGTAAGAGAGATTCAGAACTGGTAGGACTATTATGTACAAAGGTGGAGATTATTTTGATTCAGTTTTAGTCACATCCATAAATACTGAATCCAGGAGAGGGAGACGGTTGAAATATTTTTGGGAGAGGATGTGAAGGATGTGTAGGTGAAGCATTAGTGGGACATGTAGACAGAGGCGCGGTAGAACGCTACTACTGGAATGGAGAGCTGACAGTATAGGCTATTTGGAGGTGTTCAATGCGAGTAAGGAGAGGTGGGAATTTGATGATGTGGTAAAAGATCCTTGTTGAGGGAGGTAAGCAGATTCAGAAAGCGAGGTGGAAAGAATGGCATTCGAGGTTCTGAAGCGGTTTAAATGACTTACGAGAGGCATATACCCATGCAACATTTGCATAGAAAAGGATTGGGTTGATCAGGGACTTGTATGTGTGAAGGACAGTGGAGGAGTGTAGCTCCATGTTCGGCTGTTTAGTGGTTTTAGTAGTTTCACTATTGTGGACTTTCTGTTGGATGATTAGTAGCTGAGGTTACCAAGTTAGTTGTCAGTCGAAGGTTAGTCCAAGGTATTTTAGTATCTGGATAGGACGGTCGTAAATGGTGCTCCAGAAGTCACGGAGACAAAAGTTGTGGGTGGTGCGTCCTGTAATTATTGCCTGGGTTTTGGAGGGGTTAATCGTAAGGGACCATTGGCTACACCAGGAGGTAAACTGATTGGGATCGATTTGGAGGGTTTCTGCAATATGGGTTAGAGGGTGAGGGTAGTGGTGGCATCAGAGTCCTGAATGAGGTGGATGGGAGGAGGTTTGGGCATATCAGCAGCGTATAAGAGGTAAAGGAGAGGGGAGAGAACTAAACCTTAAGGAACTTCTGCAGTGGGTTGGAAGTTCTGCGAATTGGTATTATTAACAATAACATAGGTTGGGTGATTGGAGAGGAAGGATGCAATAAGGTGGACATAATTGATTTGAAGCGCATAAGTCTCGCGTTTGGAAAGGAGATCAGAGTACCAAAAACGGTTGTAAGCTTTCTCTAGGTCAAGGGAGACGAAGATGACGGATTTACAGTTGTTGAGCCATTGGGATAGTAGGTGCGTCAGGTTCGGGAGTTGATCATCAACAGAGAAGGAGTGGCAGAAGCCAGAATGTGTAATACAAAGCAGATTGTGTTGGAACAAACTGCAACAGATGCGTTGGGTGAGAATGGATTTAAAGACTTTGCTAAACACTGAGGTGAGGCAGATGGGACAGTACAGGGAGATATCAATGGGGGGGGGGCTGATTGGTCTGAGGAAAAGTCGGATTTTGGAGATTTCCCACATGTCTCGATAGTAGCTTGTGGACAGTATAGTGGTATACATGGTTCCTAGGGTGATGATAAAGGAGATATGGCATTCTTTGAGGTGGCAATAGGTAGTAAGGTCATGAGCAGGGCATGTGTTGCATTTTCTGTGAAGTACTAGTTTTATGTCCTGTGCTGTGAAGTGGTATTTAATTCTGTTTCTGGTATGTCGTCCAAGTACCAGAAGCTGAGAGCCAGGGGTGGGACTGTGGTATCTGTGTGTTCAGGGAAAGTAGGGAATTGGGAGTAGTCAAAGCGAGGGTTGTCAGGGATGGAAAAGATGTTGGAGAAATATGATGCAAAGTGACTGGCCTTACTCAGGTCGTCAAGTAAGGTAAGGTTGTTGTGAAGGAATGGACATTGAGGGATAAGAGCCAGTAAGTCGGTGTTATGCATTCCAGTATTTGGAAAAGTTAACTGGTGTGTAACATTGCATCTGGTTCATGTCTGGCGTCAGTCCCAGCGTTTTTTGGCATTGAGTAAATTTCTAATGTGTCCCTGTATTTGATGGTAGCGTGAGTGTATTCCGGTCTCTAGTTTAGACAACGAGTGATATAAGTGGTGTGATTCATGGAGAAGGAGTGCATCTTGCGGTGTAAGAGTAGCATTATGAGGATATATGGCAGCATCTGGCAAGGTCTGTTGCAGGAAGGCTGTGGCATGGGGGATATCCTCAGGTTGCTGGAAGGTCAGAAGGTGGCTTCCAATCTGGGTAGCTATGAATTCCCCACAGGCAGTCCATTCGGCACAGTTGTGGATAACGTTTGGATAGAGATTAGGATGGGGTGCATGTGGATGGAGTAGTGTATAGGATATGGTGAGGAGGACATCTAGGTTGTCACTCCCAAGTGGATCACGGTTTTCTGCAGTGAAACGTCAGGAGGTAGGGAGATGCTGCTTCCAGGCCAGATGTGCTGTCAGATGGGGACAATGTCATCATGGAGGGATTCAGTAAACTGACACCACTGCTGGATCTCTGCTGGGGATACACTAGGAATATTGAGGTCAGTGCAATAATTTAGCTGGAAAAGGTATGATCTTTGTGGATGACGAAATGATAGAGGATAGGACTGTTAGTTGGATGTAGATGGTAGCACAGGTAACAGTGAGCTTTCGAAGCAGAGGCTAAGGATAAGGTATTTGGTCTGATTGTTGATTAAGGGTTGTGACTGAGCAGGCTATTACTATTCAACCTCTGTCCAGGGAGAGAGAGTAATCGGTGTGGTGGAGGATTTAAGGTGAGGTACAGGTGGTGTGATGCTGTTGGGGGAACGTTTTATTGTGTTGGAGTAGGGCATGCATAAAAAGAGGCTTGCTGGTGGGTAGGGAGTGGATGTTGTTACATAGGATGTGGTAGTGCTGTCACACCGTAATGAGAGACTGTGAAGGTTTAGAGATGGA
Source organism: Schistocerca nitens (assembly GCF_023898315.1). Taxonomy (NCBI): domain Eukaryota; kingdom Metazoa; phylum Arthropoda; class Insecta; order Orthoptera; family Acrididae; genus Schistocerca; species Schistocerca nitens. Next base: position 275,139,873 of record NC_064618.1, on the reverse strand, counting down.
GAGGTTTATACAAGGGTGTCAAGACAGGCGAAAACGAAACGTACTTGGTTTTGGCAGAATGTGGGAATAGAAGGTGATAGATGATAGGAGCATGCTCTGTGATAATTTGTGGTGGGTGGCACAGATATCTATGGAAGGGTGGGAATTGAGTTTTGTGATCAACTCCTCTGCCATGTTCTCACGGCCAAGCTTTATTATCACAGCATTAAGAGTGGGGGATGGTGAGGAGGCTGCAGTTGTTTGGATGGAGGGGTTGTGGTGTTGAAGGGAGTGAGAGTGGCATGACGACCAAATGTAACATGGAGGAATTTAAGGAGAAGGTCTGTGTGGGAGTGATGGATTTGATGAGGACCCAGTCTTTGCAGGAGATGATATGGGTGACAGGAATGTGAGGGACACGCTTTCTGATTTCACAGATGGTGGATATGCCATTTAGAAATTGAGGATCAGGGTGGGATAGGAGGAACGTGTTGAGAGTCGGGAGAGAGGGTGTGGGGGAGGAATGGTATCCATGTGTTCAGTGGGGTCTGGGTTGGTTTGAGGTTTTTTGGTGGTAATACTGCGTATGGTGTCCTACTTGGGTCGCTTCTGGGGTATTTTGATGACTGTGGGATGGGGTGAGGAATAGGAGAAGGTGGTTTATGGCGAATGATAGGTCCTTACAATGGGCTGGAGTCAGTGCGACTGCCAGCAGATGGTGTAATGGCGTCTAGTGTAGTGATGGTGGCGCGGCGAGCTATAACTCGTGTGGATGTTGCAGGGGCAGTGGTGACTGTGGGAAAGGTTCCGGATATAATCATTTTTGCGGTAAGATGGCTAAAATTATGTTTTTTTTTTTTTTTTTTTTTTTTTTTTTTTTTGTCATCAGTCTACTGACTGGTTTGATGCGGCCCGCCACGAATTCCTTTCCTGTGCTAACCTCTTCATCTCAGAGTAGCACTTGCAACCTATGCCCTTAATTATTTCCTTGACGTATTCCAATCTCTGTCTTCCTCTACAGTTTTTACCCTCTACAGCTCCCACTAGTACCATGGAAGTCATTCCCTCACGTCTTAGCAGATGACCTATCATCCTGTCCCTTCTCCTTATCAGCGTTTTCCACATATTCCTTTCCTCTCCGATTCTGCATTGAACCTCCTCATTCCTTACCTTATCAGTCCACCTAATTTTCAACATTCGTCTATAGCACCACATCTCAAATGCTACGATTCTCTTCTGTTCAGGTTAACCCACAGTCCATGTTTCACTACCATACAATGCTGTACTCCAGACGTACATCCTCAGAAATTTCTTCCTCAAATTAAGGTCGGTATTTGATATTAGTAGACTTCTCTTGGCCAGAAATGCCTTTTTTGCCATAGCGAGTCTCCTTTTGATGTCTTCCTTGCTCCGTCCGTCATTGGTTATTTTACTGCCTAGGTAGCAGAATTCCTTAACTTCATTGACTTAGTGACCATCAATCCTGATGTTAAGTTTCTCGCTGTTCTCATTTCTACTACTTCTCATTACCTTTGTCTTTCTCCGATTTACTGTCAAACCATACTGTGTACTTATTAGACTGTTCATTCCGTTCAGCAGATCATTTAATTCTTCTTCACTTTCACTGTCATCAGCGAATCGTATCATTGATATCCTTTCACCTTGTATTTTAATTCCACTCCTGAACCTTTCTTTTATTTCCATCATTGCTTCCTCGATGTACAGATTGAAGAGTAGGGGCGAAAGGCTACAGCCTTGTCTTACACCCTTCTTAATACGAGCACTTCGTTCTTGATTGTCCACTCTTATTATTCCCTCTTGGTTGTTGTACATATTGTATATGACCCGTCTCTCCCTATAGCTTACCCCTACTTTTTTCAGAATCTCGAACAGCTTGCACCATTTTATATTGACGAACGCTTTTTCCAGGTCGACAAATCCTATGAAAGTGTCTTGATTTTTCTTTAGCCTTGCTTCCATTATTAGCCGTAACGTCAGAATTGCCTCTCTCGTCCCTTTACTTTTCCTAAAACCAAACTGATCGTCACCTAGCGCATTCTCAATTTTCTTTTCCATTCTTCTGTATATTATTCTTGTAAGCAGCTTCGATGCATGAGCTGTTAAGCTGATTGTGCGATAATTCTCGCACTTGTCAGCTCTTGCCGTCTTCGGAATTGTGTGGATGATGCTTTTCCGAAAGTCAGATGGTATGTCGCCAGACTCATATATTCTACACACCAACGTGAATAGTCGTTTTGTTGCCACTTCCCCCAATGATTTTAGAAATTCTGATGGAATGTTATGTATCCCTTCTGCCTTATTTGACCGTAAGTTCTCCAAAGCTCTTTTAAATTCCGATTATAATACTGGATCCCCTATCTCTTCTAAATCGACTCCTGTTTCTTCTTCTATCACATCAGAAAAATCTTCACCCTCATAGACCCTTTCAGTGTATTCTTTCCACCTATCTGCTCCCTCCTCTGCATTTAGCAGTGGAATTCCCGTTGCACTCTTAATGTTACCACCGTTGCTTTTAATGTCACCAAAAGTTGTTTTGACTTTCCTGTATGCTAAGTCTGTCCTTCCGACAATCATATCTTTTTCGATATCTTCACATTTTTCCTGCAGCCATTTCGTCTTAGCTTCCCTGCACTTCCTATTTCTTTCATTCCTCAGCGACTTGTATTTCTGTATTCCTGATTTTCCCGGAACATGTTTATACTTCCTCCTTTCATCAATCAACTGAAGTATTTCTTCTGTTACCCATGGTTTCTTCGCAGCTACCTTCTTTGTACCTATGTTTTCCTTCCCAACTTCTGTGATGGCCCTTTTTAGAGATGTCCATTCCGCTTCAACTGTACTGCCTACTGCGCTATTCCTTATTGCTGTATCTATAGCGTTAGAGAACTTCAAACGTATCTCGTCATTCCTTATTACTTCCGTATCCCACTTCTTTGCGTATTGATTCTTCCTGACTAATGTCTTGAACTTCAGCCTACTCTTCATCACTACTGTATTGTGATCTGAGTCTATATCTGCTCCTGGGTACGCCTTACAGTCCAGTATCTGATTTCGGAATCTCTGTCTGACCATGATGTAATCTAATTGAAATCTTCCCGTATCTCCCGGCCTTTTCCAATTATACCTCCTCCTCTTCTGATTCTTGAACAGGGTATTCACTATTACTAGCTGAAACGTATTACAGAACTCAATTAGTCTTTCTCCTCTTTCATTCCGTATCCCAAGCCCATACTCTCCTGTAACCTTTTCTTCTACTCCTTCCCCTACAACTGCATTCCAGTCGCCCATGACTATTAGATTTTCGTCCCCCTTTACATACTGCATTACCCTTTCAATATCCTCATACACTTTCTCTATCTGTTCATCTTCAGCTTGCGACGTCGGCATGTATACCTGAATTATCGTTGTCGGTGTTGGTCTGCTGTCGATTCTGATTAGAACAACCCGGTCACTGAACTGTTCACAGTAACACACCCTCTGCCCTACCTTCCTATTCATAACGAATCCTACACCTGTTATACCATTTTCTGCTGCTGTTGATATTACCCGATGCTCATCTGACCAGAAATCCTTGTCTTCCTTCCACTTCACTTCACTGACCCCTACTATATCTAGATTGAGCCTTTGCATTTCCCTTTTCAGATTTTCTAGTTTCCCTACCACGTTCAAGCTTCTGACGTTCCACGCCCCGATTCGTAGAACGTTATTCTTTCGTTGATTATTCATTCTTTTTCTCGTGGTAACATCGCCCTTGGCAGTCCCCTCCCAGAGATCCGAATGGAGGACTATTCCGGAATCTTTTGCCAATGGAGAGGTCATCATGACACTTCTTCAATTACAGGCCACATGTCCTGTGGATACGCGTTACGTGTCTTTAATGCAGTGGTTTCCATTGCCTTCTGCATCCTCATGTCGTTGATTATTGCTGATTCTTCCGCCTTTAGGGGCAATTTCCCACCCCTAGGACAAGAGAGTGCCCTGAACCTCTATCTGCTCCTCCGCCCTCTTTGACAAGGCCGTTGGCAGAATGGGGCTGACTTCTTATGCCGGAAGTTTTCGGCTGCCAATGCTGATTATTTATCTGGGATCGAACCCAGGGCCGAAGACGTTTTGATTATGAATCAAAGACGCTATCCCTAGACCACGGGTACATTATAGGTGGAAGACTAGAAATTTACATATGAAGAGTCGCTCTCTTCCCATTGTTGATATTGTATTCAATTATGATTCTAGGCTGCAAATCTAGAGGTGTAAAATTTTATTAAAGCCCTTGATATTATTCTTTTAATTGTAGCTTTGAAGGTTATTAGTCTGGTTAATTTAAGGACCAGCAAATGAAATAATGAAGAATAGGGAAGGTGTTGGAGGATGGGAGGGGAGGCAGACGATGTGACTGCAGAAGAAGAAGAATGGGGAAGGGGGTGGGGGTGCACATATGTTGGTGGGCCAGAGGGAGCACTCCGTTTAGTGATGGTGGGAGAAGAGGGGCTGCACATGATGGAAAAGGCTGGATTGTCCATTTTGGGTCAAAGGAGGCAGAGGACAGAACGTCGACAATAATTATCAGAGGCCGAACGTAACCAGGGTGGTGGGGGATGACGGCAGCGACGTCTTGTGTGGTGTGATGACAGCAGATGAGGACGGTGGTGGTCGTGGCGGCGGCGGCAGCGCTGAAGACGAAGACGGAGGCGGTAACGGTGAGTAGGCTGTGGTGTGGTGGTGGCAATGACGGCAACAGCGATGGCGACAAGGGCGGTGGAGAGACGACTGCTGCGGCGTTTGTGACGGTGGCTGCGACTATGGGAAGATAGCTGACCACGTGGGCCACGGCGACAAGGAAACGATGACACGCGAGTGGTCGATGCCCACACACAGAAGACAGTCTCTACGACACAGGCAATCTTTGTAGACCAACAGATACTTACGCAAAGCTTAGAGGAGTGGCCAAAACGAAGCTAGAGACAGAGACGCCTAGTCAGTAGGTGCTAATGTGGGTGTACACTCCAGCACTCGCTCCGTCCTTTTAAATTCACCGACCGCGCCACTGAGTATGCAGTCATAGGTACACAAGCGCCAGAGGTGTTGATAGGCGGCAAAGAAGTACACATATGCACGAATCAGACCTGTGGCGATCGACCCACACTGGGAAGTCGATGTATTGCTGTGAGCTGCACTGCAGCGACGTTTTTGCATGTTTATTAGAGAAAGCACCAGATTCGATGACTCATCCATGCTGAAGACGCTATCTCTGTTAATTAAATTCGTCACTAAACGAATTTCTATTGTTCTTTCTCCGGCAGGTCCCAAAAGATGAAGTGGACGCTAAAATTTCGTCTTTTCTTACAACACAGAGTGACGTCAGTAAAGTCCTCTGCCACAGACGATTTATTTGGCTGCATTGCCAGGTTTCCTTGCTACGTACCGTGAACATTTCATGGACTGTACGAGTCGTCTGCCTCATGTATGAAAGGTTACATTTGCAGGGGATATTGTAAACTGCATCCTTCAGGAGCATCAAATCATCTTCAACGAAGCCCGAGATTTCTGCTGTCTTTGGCGGAGGGCGGAAAACCACTTCTACTTTGTGCTTCCTGAAGATCCGTACTACTTTTATCGACAGGCTTAAAGACATAAAGCAAGAAACCCATGAATTCAGATCTTTATGTCTCTTCTACTGAATCTTTTAGCGACTATGTTGTGAAAGAAGCAGCTGAAATCCATTTGATGACGAATTTAATTAATAGAGGTAGCGGCCTCAGCTTCGATAAATCAATAGAATTCAGCGGCTTCTGTAATATACACACGAAGACGTCGCCAAATTGTAACTTACAGATACACATCGATATCGCAGGGTGCATAAACTGCGCAACCTAATATCTAATTCCTGCATATATTTATTTCTTTGCCGTTGATCTTTGGCGCTTGTGTACCTATGACCACATGTGCAGTAGCTCAGATCGCAGGATTAAAAGGACGGAGTGAGTGCTGGGGTTTTATACCATAAGTTGTTCAAAAATACGGGGAATAATAATACCTTTTAGGGAAATGGAAACATCCATTGCATATGCCTGCGAGAGTAATTCAAGGTGAGGAAGGGACTTCGCCACGCGGGATTAGCCGAGCGGTCTCGGGCGCTACAGTCACGGACTGTGCGGCTGGTCCCGGCGGAGGTTCGAGTCCTCCCTCGGGCATGGGTGTGTGTGTTTGGCCTTAGGATAATTTAGGTTAAGTAGTGTGCCAGCTTAGGGACTGATGACCTTAGCAGTTAAGTCCCATAAGATTTCACACATTTGAACTTCTTTTTTTTTTGTTTTTTTGAAGGGACTTCCCATCCGACCCGGAGGGCACAGGAAACAAACAGCTGTAAATTGTGGCCTCTTGGTTCTTATACACATTGTACGAGTATATTACCCGTCTTTTTATGTACGAGGGTCGTTCAATAAGTAATGCTCCACATATTTTTAAGAAGCCTTTAATATACACTGACAAACGTCCTTGTTGGTGCCTCACATTTGATGTTTCTTCTCTGCGCCGGTGTAAAGCGTCAAAATGGCGTCTACATACGACTCACGTTACAAGCAGCATGCTGTTATTGAATTCTTGTGTGCAGAAGAAGAAAACGTGGTGAACATCCATAAACATTTGTATGCAGTGTATGGCGATGCTGCAGTTTATGGGAGGCACCCAGGAACACATTACCGGATTGGGTTAGACATCATTGGCCCATCCACCATACAGTCCAGACCTAGGACCCTTGGACTTCCATCTCTTTGAGCCGCTTGAAGATTCTCTACGAGGAACACACTTTGAATATGACGAGAGAGTCAGTCAAGCTGTGAAAACATGGTTACGTCTACAGGACAACAGCTTTTACCATCAGGGAATACATGCTCTTCTACGACGTTGGCGTACGGAGATAGAACGTGATGGAGACTAAGTATAAAAACAGGCCATGGGCATGTTGATGTAGATGGTCACCAAATTCTGACTCTTAACAATAAATACGTTCTGAGAGAAAAAATGTGGGGCATTACACTACTTTTCTCGGGATTTCGAACATCTTTCCCCACTTGGCTTATCCTGCTTTTCTCATGAATTCGAACATCTTGCACCATTTACACTGTCCAACACTTTCTCCAGGTCGAAAAATCCCATGAACGTGTCTTGGTTCCATTATCAACCGCAACGTCAGAACTGCCTCTCTGGTGCCTTTACCTTTCCTAAAGCCTAACTGATCATCATGCAAGACATCTTCAGTTTTCTTTTGCATTCTTCTGTATGTTATTATTGTCACCAACTTAGGCGCGTGAGTTGTTAAGCTGACCGTGCAATAATTCTCCCACTTGTTGGCTCTTGCTATCTTCAGAATTGTGTGGATGATGTTTTTCCGAAAGTCTGATGATATATCGCCAGTCTCATACATCCTGCACGCCAGTGTGAATAATCGTTTTGTTGCCACTTCCCCCAATGGTTTTAATAATTCCGATGGAATGTTATTTATCCCTTCTGGCTAATTTGATTTTAAGTCCTCCTAATCTCTTCTAAATTCTGATTCTAATACTGGACCCTCTACCTCCTCCCTATCGACTCCGGTTTCCTCTTCAGTCACCTCATTAGGTAAGTCCACCTCCTCCTCATAGAAGCCCTCAGTGTACTCCTTCCATCTATCCGCTCTCTCCTCTGCATTTATCAGTGGGATTCACGTCGCACTCTTAATGTTATCACCCTCGCTTTTAATTTCATCGATGGTTGTTGACTTTTCTGCATGTTGAGTCAGTCCTTCCGACTATCATTTCTTGTTTCAATTTTCATGGTTTTCGTGTAGCTATTTCGTGTTTCCTTACCTGTACTTCCTATTTATTTCGTTCCTAAACGATTTATATTTCTGTATTCCCAAATGTCCCTGAACATTTTTGCACTTACTTCTTTCGTCGATCAATTGAAATATTTTTTCTGTTACCCACGGTTTCTTTGCAGTTACCATCCTTGTACCTACGTTTTTCTTTTCTACTCGTATCACTCTTTGTAGAGATGTCCATTCCTTTTAACTGAACTGCTACTGAGCTATTCCTTACTGCACTATCTATACACTTAGAGAACTTCAATCGTATCTCTTCACTCATTAGCACTTCGGTATCCCACTTCTTTGCGCGTTCATCCTCCATGACAAGTCTGTTAAAATTCAGCCTACTCTTCGTCATTACCAGATTGTGATATGAGTCTGTATCTATCCCTGGGTACGCTTTACAATCCAGTATCTGACATTGGAATCTCTGCTTAACTATGATGTAATTTTACCGCAACCTTGCTTTATCTTCCGGCCTTTACCAAGTATACACTGTCTTCTTGTGATTCGCTATTACTATCTAATGTCACAACTCAGTCTCTCTCCTCTTTGATTCCTACCAAGCCCATATTCTCCGGTAACCCTTTCTTCTACTCCCTCCCCTACAACCACATTCGAATATCTCATGATTAATTGATTTGATCTCCCTCTACACGCTAAATTACCCTTTCAATATCCTCGTATCCCTGCTTGGGACGTCGGCATGTATACCTGAACTATGGTTGGTGGTGCCAGTTTGCTGCCGATTCTGATAAGAACAGTCCTGTCTCTGAAAAGTTCGCAGTAACACACTCTCTGCCCTACGTTCCTATTCATAACGAATCCTACTTCTGTTACATCAATTTCTGATGCTGTTGATACTACCTTATACCCATCTTCTTTTCATTTCAGTTCATTGCCACTGTATTTAAGTTGAGTCTTAACATTTCTCTTTTCGGATTTTCTTGTTTCCTTCCACCTTCGGACTTCTGACCTGCCATGCCCTGACTCATAAAACGTCATCCTTTCGTTTTTTATTCAATCTTTTTCTCACGGTCAGCTCTTCATTGTCAGTCCCCTCCTGGAGACGCGAATCTTTTGCCAAAGGAGAGATCATCATGTCCTGTAGATACACATTGTGTGTCATTAATGCAGTGGATCCCATTGCCTTGTGCAGCCTCATGCCGTTGATAATTGCTGAGTCTTCCAGATTTTAGGGATAGTTTTCCGTCCCAAAGGCAAGAGAGTCCCCTAAACCTATCTGCGCTCCTCAGCTCTTTTTGAAATGGCCCCTGGCAGATTAAGGGTTCGAAACCGGGACCGAGGACGTTTTGATTACAAATCAAAGACGCTACCCCTAGCCCACGGGCGCTAGAAATTCTGAAAAGCGAATTGCAGTGCTAGGTATAGAGGGTATTAATGAAGTGAGGTGGAAAGAAGAAAGGATTTTTGGTCAGACGATATAGGGTAATATTAACAGCAGCAGAAAATAACGGGAATAGGCCTCGTTATGAACCATAATATAGGGTAGACAGTGAGCTACTGCGAACGGTTCAGTGATTGAATTGTTCTCATCATAATCGATGGAGAAACGACGCCAACCATTATACGTCAGGCATGCATGCCGATGTCTCAAGCAGAAGACATAGAGAAAGTATATGAGGATACTGAACGGTTGGTTAAGTATGTAAAAGGAAATGATAACCAAACAATCACGAGCGATTGGAATGTGACCGTAGTGGAAGCATTAGAAGAAAGAGTACGGAGGAATATGAGCTTGGCAGTAGAAATCAGATTGGGGGACAGATACATCGAATTCTGCAGTAAATTTCTGCTAGTAATAGCTAAAAAAAATCACAATACGGGGAGGTATACTTCGAAAAGGTATGGAGATTCAGAAAGTTCTAGCCGGATTACACCATGGTCAAACAGAGTTTACGCAGACTGAAGTGTAAGAGACTCGTGCAGAAGAATCAGTGTGGGAAGAAGTGAGGTACTGAAGTACTGAATAATGATAAGATACAATTGAAATTCTCTGAGCCTATAAACAGTGCGCTAATGAATACCACAGTAGACAGTTTAGCTGAACAGGTAGGGGCATCCTCTAAAAAGGATAACCACATAAGCTGGAAGACAAACATAAGTTTAAGGAAGGTAACTACGAAGAAAATCGGGTATGCAAGTTGATAGAGGAAAGAAGGAGGTACAAAAATCGTCAGGGAAATTGAGGAATACAGAAATTTAAGTCCCTTAGGAATGAAATAAATGGGAAGTGCCTGAAAGATGGCTGATGGCTCTGAGCACTATGGGACTCAACTGCTGTGGTTATCAGTCCCCTAGAACTTAGAACTACTTAAACCTAACTAACCTAAGGACATCACACACATCCATGCCCGAGGCAGGATTCGAACCTGCGACCGTAGCAGTCGCACGGCTCCGGACTGCGCGCCTAGAACCGCGAGACCACCGCGGCCGGCGAAGTGCCTGAAAGCTAAGGCAAAATGGCTGAAGGAAAAATGTGGACGTCGGAAGATATGATACAGCATATAGAAAATTCAAAACAAAGTTCGGTGAATTTTAAAGTAAGGGCGTCAAAATTAAGAGTGTAATGCGGCTTCCACTGTTCAGAGCAGAGGAGAAAGCAGATAGGTAGCAATAGTACACTGAAGGTCTCTGCGACGGCGAGTACTTGTCTAATGACGTGAATCAGAAAGAAATGACAGTTGATATGTGTGTCAAACGGGATCCAATACTAGAGTTCAAAGAGGTTTGGTAGACGTGGGATCAAAAAAGGAATCAACGATGGGTAATATTCCTTAAAAATTTCTGAAATTATTGGTAAATGTGACAACCTAGCGACTTGTCAAGTTGGTGCGTAGAATCTTTTAGTCCGGAGACATACTATCAGACATTCGGAAAAATACGGTGAACGTCTTCTTGACGATAGGAAAGGCAAATAAGTGCGAGAAGTAGCGCACAATCGGCCTAACGTCTCAGGTCCCCAAATCGCGACAAGAATAATAGACAGAAGAATGGGAAAAGAAAGTGAGGGTCTGTTACGTGACGATAGATTTAGTTTTCGGAAAGGTAACGGCACCAGTGACGCAATTGTAACTTTTCGGTTGATAATGGAAGCTAGACTACAGACAAATCCAGACACACACCTAGGATTTGTCCACTTCGAAAATACGTTCCACCTAGTCAAATGGTGCAAGATGCTCGAAATCCTGAGGAAAATCGGACTACGCTGAAGGGAAAGACGAGCAATATACAATATTTACAAAAGCCAAGAGGAAAAAATAAGACTGGAAGACCAAGAACGAATTGTTCTGATTAAAAAGAGTGTAAGGCAAGGATGTAGTATTTCGCCCTGTTGTTCGCTCTATACAGTGAAGAAGCGGCGACCTATTTGAGATATGGGTTCAAGAATGGGATTAAAATTCAGGGTGAAACGATGTCAAAGGTAGGATTCGCTGATGATATTGTTATCCCAACTGAAAGTGAAGAAGAATTGCAGGACGTGTTGAATGGAATTAACTGTGTAAGAATACAAAATATGAATTGAGAGTAAACCGAAGAAAGAAAAAAAGTATGATGAGCATCATAAATGAAATTAGCATTACATTTAACGTTATAATGGGGGAACACGAATTTGACAAAGTTAAGGAAACAAAATAACCTAGGAAGGGTCAAGCAAGGACGACATAAAAGCAGATTAGCATAGGCGAAAGGACATTCATTGGCAAGAAAGTCTATGTATATATAATATTGGCGGTAATTTGAGGAAGAAATTTCTGATAATATTCCTTTGGAACACAACATTGTATGGTAGTGAATCATGTACTGTGGGAAAACCGGAAAAGAAGAGAAATGCAGCGTTTGAGATGAGGTTCTACAGAATGATGTTTAAAATTAGGTAGACTGGTAAGGTAAGGGATGAGGAGGTTCTGCGCGGAACTGGTGAAGAAAGAAACATATGGAAAACACTGAAAAAAAGAGGTCACAAGATGGTAGGACATCTTTTAAATCACCGAGAAATAACTTCCATGGTGCTAAGGGAACAGTAGAGAGTAAAATCTGTAGAGAAAGACAGAGACGGAAGTATACGCACCAAATAACTGACGACGTAGGCCGAAATTGCTACTTTGAGATGATTGGCACATGAAGTTACTGTCGGGCCGCATCAAACCAGTCAAAAGACAGATGTTTGAAAAGAAAACCTTTACCGATATTATGCTTGCGGTTTGCACCATATTTCGTTTTCAGGAAGCTTTAAATGAAAGTTGTTTGTGCTGCTTAATATTGTCTGTTGAATTATGGATTTCATTTTATTGATTGTTATCATTTATTTGTTTCTTCCACTTGCAACCAGTCTCAGAATCGAGTTCGTCAAATTTTATGAGTGTCAAACTTCGTTCTTGCCTTAACCAGGTAATTGAGATACGAGGTCATTGGATAGAAGTGTTAGACGTTCTGCGTATCTAAATCGAAAAAGTCGTAGGTCGCTTCTCTCTGTTAATAACGCCATCGAAAGAACATAAGCGGGCTTTAATATAAACTAAAATACTTTCGTAATAACTGGCAAGGAAATATTCGAAAAGTGGAGGAAGCACAGATTTAGTTTTATGGTGTCAGTACTCGAGCTAGATAAAGCCAAATGTACTGCAGCCATAGTGGCATCGTCAAATGTTAAATGCGGAATCAGCGCACCAGCATCGTCAAATACATTTTTTTTAACAGTAGTTTTCCTGAAAACATGACTCGTGCATGTGATGTGATTTGTATGTATTTGACGATGCTGGTGCTGATTCCGCATTTAACATTTGACGATGCCACTATGGCTGCAGTACATTAGGACTTTGTTTTTATGAAACAAATCTGATGATGGTTCATTAAAGACCGAAACCGGTAATCTGTTAAACAAAAAAGATTGTGACCATAGACGTAAATTAAAGGAAACGTATTACATATACGGGTCACTGTGTTTTTTCGCGACGATATCGCAGCTTGTGAAATTACACATTTTAGTTATTAACCCTCTATTTGGGAGGTTGCTCTCAAGCAACATCTAATTTACGTTGGCCTTATGGGACAACAAGCACTTCCCAGTGCTTTTTATTGGCATTGTTGCCACCAGGAAACGTTCCTTTACACACTGCCAATGCCAGTTTTTGTAATAGTTCAAGGCTTTCCACTCGAGATGGCAGTTTGTGCAGTGGTGTTACAGAGATCCCCTCGTGTGAGCAACAGGGGTGTCTTATTTTGGTTATGAAAGAGTGGATTTGTATAAATTGGCAGTAATCTTAGCAGATTTTCTTCAACAAATACCCAGAGGTGATTTTACAGCAGAAAAATATCAATCTCATGTTGTTTTGAATTACTTAAATAGTATAAAATTTTTATGTTGCCTGTGGGTAACATTGCCCATAGTTGAGACATGTGCCATTAGTATATTACATATGCTTACGGCGTGACAGAGTAGACATTTTTATTTTCAGGGGCGTTTTAGCTGTGGATTCCAGAATATTTTATGGAATTAAAAAAGCGAGAGGAATAGTAGTTCCACCAGAAAACCCGGCTTTGTCTGATCTAAGCGAATCTGACGACTTGCGTCTGGTCCCGGCGGAGGTTCGAGTCCTCCCTCGGGCATGGGTGTGTGTGTTTGTCCTAAGGATAATTTAGGTTAAGTAGTGTGTAAGCTTAGGGACTGATGACCTTAGCAGTTAAGTCCCATAAGATTTCACACACATTTGAACATTTTTGACTCTGAACTCGAAGTTTTGGCAGACTGTAGTGATGATGATCCAGCCTATATTCCGGAGCGTCAATCTCATTTCTATAACCTAGTTATACCAAAAATTGATTCTGATTCAGGAAGTGAAATCTCAGAAGCTGAACATGGGCAAGAACCTTCTGCAGTGAATACTTCTAGTGCAAGTGCCAGTCAAGTGAAAAAGAAAATTACAAAAGTAGTCACTTACATGGGGGTAAAGGAAGATATAACTGCTAGGGCAGAAAGCCTCTCGCCTGTGTTTTCTGATGAAGGCAATACACCACTGGGTTATTTAAGAAGATTCTTTGATTCAGAACTAATTGACAAAATTGTGCAGGAAACGAACTTATACTCTGTGCAACGAACTACCACATCAGTAAACACCAATATAAATGAAATGGAACTATTTTTCGGTGTTCTGATATACATGGGTCTTGTTTCTATGCCTTCGTACACTCAGTCAATGAATTGTGAAAAAATCACCAGCATTTTCAGTTTGAAGCGCTTTCAGAAACTCCGCCGATACCTGCATTTTACGAACAATGAGAATGCTGTGAACTCTTCTAACAGACTTTTCAAAATAAGACCTGTTCTTGAGTCAATTGTAAAGAACTGCCGTGAGCAGAAACAAGAGTCGGAATTTTCTATAGATGAGATGATAGTTCCATATAAAGGTACAAGAGCAGGTAATTTGGGCCAATATATTCAAAACAAGCCACACAAGTGGTGTTTTAAGATTTTTGTTCGTGCTGGTGTGTCTGGAGTTGTCTATGATTTTCTTCCCTATACTGGCAAGGGGATGATAACTGATCTTGCTGATGACGAGAAAGTATTTGGAATTGGAAGACAAGTTGTGCTTATACTTTGCAAAAGTATTCCAAGAGATATTTCTCCCAGAGTTTATTTTGACAATTTCTTTTGCAGCCTTGAACTTATAACACACTTAAAAAAATCAAAACATTGAGTCCATGGGCACCATAAGGAAGAACCGAATACAGAACTGTCCTCTACAAGAGGAGAAACAGTTACTGAAACGAGGCAGCGATGACTACAGGAAGGACAGTCATTCAGACCTCATTTTAGTAAGGTGGGCAGACAATAAAATCGTGATACTTGCAAGCTCATTTTTGTGATGTCCAACCACTCTCAACAGTAAAACGATGGGACAGCAATGAAAAAAGAAGAACTGACGTGCCCTGTCCCAGTACTGTACGTCAGTACAACAAGCATATGGGAGGAGTTGATCTTGCTGGTATCCTCATAGAGCTCCACAGAGTACCAATGAAAACGAGGCGTTGGTACATGAGACTTTTTGGGCTTATGCAGGACCTGAGTGTTGTAAATGCCTGGCTGGTATTTCGAAGAGAATCTCTGGACAAAAAGACCTCATTGAAGTCATTGAAGGCAGATATTGCCAATGGTTTGATGTTTTCAGGAGAAAGGAAAGTAGGAAGTCCCTCAATAGACATAACACCACCACAAAAGAAGAGGAGGAAGCCAACAGCTCCGACTGTTACACAAGATGTCCGATTTGATAATATGGAGCATTGGCCTGTATACGGTCCCAAAGGTCGTTGTCGTTATTGTCCATGTGGTTATTCTACAGTCATGTGTTCAAAATGCAATCTAGTATTGTGCTTCGCTCCAAAGAGGAACTGCATAAAAAATTCCATTGCAAGAAGAACTATAAGGGAAAATGAAATAGTTCTATTACACAGCAGGAATGCATGAATGTGTTTATAAATTAAATTATTCACCTACAGGAAACCTTTTGCTTGAGGTTATTGGCAAATACTTTTTTTCTATAACATGTATAAATGTGGTCTACTGCTGGCAATGTTGCTTGTAAGCAACATTTCATAATTTTCATAATTTTTGTCAAAAATTTCTAAAACTGACTGAATTGTATTTCTTTAAGCATAATAAATAAATATAAGCACTGAATCTTTTTTTGTTTTTATTTTCACCATTTGCCAAATAAAGGGTTAATATATGCATCATCACGAAACAGAGTAAATCCTTTTCGTGTAGGTTTGTAAGATGTATAGAAGGTATCTTAACAGCATGTAGAACAATACTCGATGCCAATGCACACTGCCTGTGTATTACTTGGTAATTCCTATCATATCAAAGATATGTGTCACAATTTACAAATATTTAAATAATTGTCAATCATACTTACACAAAAATTGTTCGTAATTAATATTTTCGCTGTATAAAAATGGAAAGGAATTCAGTTCATGTACATAGCTGCCATACTGAAGGTACCCATTGCATTGCAGCTTCGAAAGATAACATATACGAGAGGCGCTCTTGGTTAGTACAAGGTAGTCATGAGCAAGTAAGTGATTCAGTAATGTTGTAAGGTAAAACACACACAAAAGAAAATTCCTGGCAGATTAAAACCATATGCCGGAACGCGACACGAACCTAGGATCTTTGTACTTCGTAGGCAAATGCTTTACCGACTCACCTGTCCAAGCGCGACTCACAACTCACCCTCAAATCCTTACTTCTGCCAGTACCTCATCTCTTTCCTTCCAGTCTGCCAGGAAGTTTCAGATCAGTGCAGAGCTAGTAACTAAGCTAGACAATAAATATCCGTTCCTACGTACGAATAACATTGACACAGGAATCCGAAATCATTACTGGAACATGACAACGCACCGACCACGTATGAACAGACTGTTGCCAAAGAAAAATATTAAGTTCCGTATTGAACGTAACAGAACCTACGCAGGATAGCAGTAACTGCAATGTGTAGAGTGCCTAAGGTGTTCTACATAAACAAAGGTTCGCACAATATACACTCCTGGAAATGGAAAAAAGTACACATTGACACCGGTGCGTCAGACCCACCATACTTGCTCCGGACACTGCGAGAGGGCTGTACAAGCAATGATCACACGCACGGCACAGCGGACACACCAGGAACCGCGGTGTTGGCCGTCGAATGGCGCTAGCTGCGCAGCATTTGTGCACCGCCGCCGTCAGTGTCAGCCAGTTTGCCGTGGCATACGGAGCTCCATCGCAGTCTTTAACACTGGTAGCATGCCGCGACAGCGTGGACGTGAACCGTATGTGCAGTTGACGGACATTGAGCGAGGGCGTATAGTGGGCATGCGGGAGGCCGGGTGGACGTACCGCCGAATTGCTCAACACGTGGGGCGTGAGGTCTCCACAGTACATCGATGTTGTCGCCAGTGGTCGGCGGAAGGTGCACGTGCCCGTCGACCTGGGACCGGACCGCAGCGACGCACGGATGCACGCCAAGACCGTAGGATCCTACGCAGTGCCGTAGGGGACCGCACCGCCACTTCCCAGCAAATTAGGGACACTGTTGCTCCTGGGGTATCGGCGAGGACCATTCGCAACCGTCTCCATGAAGCTGGGCTACGGTCCCGCACACCGTTAGGCCGTCTTCCGCTCACGCCCCAACATCGTGCAGCCCGCCTCCAGTGGTGTCGCGACAGGCGTGAATGGAGGGACGAATGGAGACGTGTCGTCTTCAGCGATGAGAGTCGCTTCTGCCTTGGTGCCAATGATGGTCGTATGCGTGTTTGGCGCCGTGCAGGTGAGCGCCACAATCAGGACTGCATACGACCGAGGCACACAGGGCCAACACCCGGCATCATGGTGTGGGGAGCGATCTCCTACACTGGCCGTACACCACTGGTGATCGTCGAGGGGACACTGAATAGTGCACGGTACATCCAAACCGTCATCGAACCCATCGTTCTACCATTCCTAGACCGGCAAGGGAACTTGCTGTTCAAACAGGACAATGCACGTCCGCATGTATCCCGTGTCACCCAACGTGCTCTAGAAGGTGTAAGTCAACTACCCTGGCCAGCAAGATCTCCGGATCTGTCCCCCATTGAGCATGTTTGGGACTGGATGAAGCGTCGTCTCACGCGGTCTGCACGTCCAGCACGAACGCTGGTTCAACTGAGGCGCCAGGTAGAAATGGCATGGCAAGCCGTTCCACAGGACTACATGCAGCATCTCTACGATCGTCTCCATGGGAGAATAGCAGCCTGCATTGCTGCGAAAGGTGGATATACACTGTACTAGTGCCGACATTGTGCATGCTCTGTTGCCTGTGTCTATGTGCCTGTGGTTCTGTCAGTGTGATCATGCGATGTATCTGACCCCAGGAATGTGTCAATAAAGTTTCCCCTTCCTGGGACAATGAATTCACGGTGTTCTTATTTCAATTTCCAGGAGTGTATAAGTATTTCGGGTGTACGTATGTGACTAGCAGAAATGCGGGGTTGCAACCCATAAATAGAGGAAAATCACTCAGCGAATGAACTAAATTTAAAACCATACATAACAATAACCAGTGTAATTCTGATCGTTTGTATTCCACACATGTATCGGATGTTCTTGAGTTCCATAACAAATGCATTCTTCCTTCTTGCGTTCATAAACGTTGAAAATAGAAATAATTCCCTATACATAATACTACGCTAGAGGAAGAGTACTTGACAAACATTTGTTTGACAATAATTAAATTTGTGTAAAGTGACATCATTTATGAAACAATCATAAGTTGTACAGGAAGAAACGCTAAGGATAACCACAAAACAATAGTAAACAAAATCTGACAACGAAAGTTCAGTCAGTATTTCATTTATTAAAGAAAGAGACGGCCTTGAGAAAATATTTCAAATAATATATCAATCGTAGGTTGAAGTTAAATGTAGCGGGAATCAGCGAATTGCGATGGCAGGGAGACGGGGTGGAGAACTTGACCTGATGATGAATAATAAAATACGAATGTTGGTAATCTATTATGAACATCAATGTGAGCAGCAATGAAATCAGACCAAGATACCGTTAAAAAAAGTAAAAATGAAGCAAGCGAAAGGGAATACAGACAGCTGAAACACGTGACGGACAGACAGCGCAAAATGGTTTAGCTGAAATAGCCCGAAGCCAAATGTAATGTTGTTGAAGTATGCACATGTAGGGGTAAGACAGATGCCGCGTACAGGAAAAATGAAGTGACCATTGTAGAAAAGAGAAGCCCCTGTATGAATACCAAGAGCTCAGATGGTAATCAACTACTAAGTAAACGAGGGAAAGCCGAAAGGCAGAAGTACTTGTAAGATACACAGTGTTCGCAAATTCTCGTTGCAGACTTCTAGAACTTGTAGAGGAGAGGGAGTAGTTAAGATTTCGAATTGGAACCAATATACCGTTCCTGTGCTGCAATCGTTTGAAAACATTTTGGTAACACGATCACTTTTACAAGCAACTGATTAGGTGTGGTCAAGTACGTCACTTGTTTTACAGTTTCACTCATTAATAGCGAAAGAATTTGCTCATGTACGAATTGAAGGGGTCCCTTTAGCGTGGTGCAGTACGGCCTCTTCCAATTCAGTGTGCGACATCTCCTTGAATCACTACAGTCACGCCTGCTGATGCTGAAGGTAGCCCTTTGTCGAAGCCGTTGCGTAATTGCTGCGAAAAAGGTATGCTATGAAGTCGGGGGCTATGGTGATTAATATTGATAAAGACGACGAGCAGCTCTTCCATTACCGGTGTATTCTGGAAACGAGTCTTCAACACGTCGCTCTAATACTCACAGACAAGTGAGTAAGGCTCCAGATGGGTCACAACGGGTTGGATAGACGTCAAACGACATCAGTCGATCCGACGTAACCACCCCACACCATTATTACCCTATTGCATAAAAAATTCCACCCGAACAGGCCATGAAGGCCCAACGGTACCGACCGGCCACCGTGTCATCCTCAGCCCGAAGGCGTCCGTGGATGCGGATATGGACGGGCATGTGGTCAGCACACCGGTCTCCCGACCACATGTCAGTTTACGAGACCAGAGCCGCTACTTCTCCTCAGTTCGCCTCACAAGAGCTGAGTGCACCCCGCTTGCCAACAGCGCTCGGCAGACCGAATGGTCACCCATCCAAGACCTAGCCCAGCCCGACACAGCTTAACTTCGGTGACCGACGGTAACAGGAGCTGCCACTGTGGCAAGGCCGTTGGCACCCTATTCATGCCCACCTATTAATATGCTTTCAAACGGCTGTAGCACCGAACGGTACGTTTCCGGACGTTGGTTCCTGTACAAGTCCTAGAACTTTTTAACGATAATTTCCGAACATCCTAAAGAATATCGATACAACGAAAATGAGTTTGAAGACAATATTATAAAAGCGGAAAGAGGTAGTAAATGATGTGATTGGGGAAATGTGACACTGCGAGAAGAATTTGGCATACCACTGAAAAACCTCGGGTGAACTGGATCCCTGGAGCGGATGACATTACCTCAAAATTATTCAGAAGCATGGGAGAGCTAGCCATGACAGAATTATTCCACGTGATGCTTATAGTTTCTGAGACAGACGAAGCACACTCAGACTTCAAAAGATCCAAAGAACGCAGGTTCTGACAGATGAGAATACCATCGGACGATCAGTTTAATGTCTCTTTTACAAAATACCCTACATGAATTATTTACAGAAGAATGGAAAAACGGGTCCAGGTCAACCTCGTAGAAGATCAGTATGGATTCCGGGAAATGTTGGGACGCAGCAGGTAGTACTGACCCTACACATTACCTTAGAAGATAGCGTAAAGGAAGGCAAAGTTATCTTTACAGCATTTGCAGATTTAGAGAAAGCTTTTGACAGTGCTGACAGGAATGCACTCTTAGAAATTCTGAAGGCAGTAGGCGTAAAATACAGAAATGAATGGACGTCCATAACTTGTGCAGAAACAAGACCACAGGTATAGCAGTCCAAAGACATGAAAGGGAAGTAATGGTTGAGAATGCTGTTGTTGTTGTTGTGGTCTTCAGTCCTGAGACTGGTTTGATGCAGCTCTCCATGCTAATCTATCCTGTGCAAGCTCCTTCATCTCCCAGTACCTACTGCAACCTACATCCTTCTGAATCTGCTTAGTGTATTCATCTCTTGGTCTCCCTCTACGATTTTTACCCTCCACACTGCCCTCCAATGCTAAATTTGTGATCCCTTGATGCCTCAGAACATGTCCTACCAACCGATCCCTTCTTCTAGTCAAGTTGTGCCACAAAATTCTCCCCAATCCTATTCAATACCTCCTCATTAGTTATGTGATCTACCCACCTAATCTTCAACATTCTTCTGTAGCACCACATTTCAAAAGCTTCTATTCTCTTCTTGTCCAAACTACTTATTGTCCATGTTTCACTTCCATACATGGCTACACTCCATAGAAATACTTTCAGAAATGACTTCCTGACACTTAAATCTATACTCGATGTTAGATGTTAACAAATTCCTCTTCTTGAGAAACGCTTTCCTTGCCATTGCCAGTCTACATTTTATATCCTCTCTACTTCGACCATCATCAGTTATTTTGCTCCCCAAATAGCAAAACTCCTTTACTACTTTAAGTGTCTCATTTCCTAATCTAATTCCCTCAGCATCACCCGACTTAATTCGACTACATTCCATTATCCTTGTTTTGCTTTTGTTGATGTTCATCTTATATCCTCCTTTCAAGACACTGTCCTTTCCGGTGAGACAAATTTGTAACCTGTTCTCGATGTTATTCAGTATTTGAAAAAGGAACTAAAGTTCAGGGAGCAAAAATAAAAACTTTGAGGTTTGCCGATGACATTGTAATTCTGTGAGAGGCGACATATGACTTTGATGAATTGTTGAACGGAATGGATAATGTCTTGATATGAGGTTACAAGTTGAACAAGAAGAAGATAATGGAATGCAGGTGAATTAAATCAGGCGATAATAACTAGACTAGAAAATGAGACACTGAAAGCATTGATAAGTTTTGTTATTTGGGCACCAAAACACTAAATGATGGCCAAAGTAGAGAGGACATAAAATGCGTACTGGCTATTATAAGTAGACAATCAGTAGGGTAATATTTAACGTCTAAAATAAATTTAACTGTCAGGAAATCTTTCGTAGAGGTATTTGCCTGGAATGTAGCCTTGTACCGAAGAGAAACGTCAACAATAGTTCAAACAAGGAGAGACTATAACATTTCGAAATGTGGTACCGAAGACTGGATGTGTAGGTCGAGTAGCTAAATAGGTCAGGACTGCACTACACACAGTACGCGGCTACATTCGCAGTACGGGCTGTGTGGCGTGGACTCGGCGTGGTCTCGGGGAAACACAAAACGGCCTTCAGTCTCAATCTGTGCAGGTCCAACGCAGGAAGAACGTTGATCTAGAAACCATCGGTCTACGAGCTGAAAATTGTCCAGAGCTCCAAGCGCTAATAGAAAGCACTGATGTTCGAATCGTTATAGGTTCTAAAGCCGGAGGTAAGTTCAACCAAAATATTTACGAAGTACCTAACGGTGTTCAGAAAGGATAGGCTAACACAACTGGCAGTAGCGTGTTTCTTGCTGTTAGAAGTAGTTTATCCTGTAGCAAAATTGAAGTAGATAGTTCCTGTGAGTTAGTTTGGGTGGAGGTCACTCTTGACAGCCGGAATAAAATAATAATGGCATCCTTTTACTGACCTCCCAGCTACTGAACAGTTCAAAGGAAACTTAAGTCTAATACAGTTATAGTTGGCGGTGACTTCAATTTTGCCTCGACACCTTGGCGGAAACACATGTTTAATACGAATAAAATATCATCCGAAATTGTGCTAAAAGCATTCTCTGAACATTATTTCGAGCATTTAGTTCATGAGCCCTCTTTCATAGTAAACGGTTGTGAGTACACTCTTGACATCTTAGCAACAAGTAACACTGAGCCAATAATGAGCATCAAAACAGATACAGGGTACTATGAGCACAGAGTTGTCGTAGCGAGACAGATTGCCGTAAGTCTCTGTACGTCCATCTTTTCTCAGATGGTTGTGGAACCAAGGCTGTTCAGTGAAGAATGTCAAATCAAACACCTTTCACACATCTAAATTTCCACATTGTTATTTTATTGGGCTGCCAGTTTCGGCGATATATTACGCCATCTACAAGCCTCCTGACCGACGTGCTTCGTGTAGGAAGATTCCTACGTTTGGTGCAGCCAAACAGGGGCCAGCATTCAAAGACTGGTATGCTTAGATTATTACTAGAGACAACGATCACGATCGCCTGATGTAAATCTAATTGAAACCATCTGGGGCCGGCCGGTTTGGCCGAACGGTTCTAGGCGCTGCAGTCTGGAACCGCGGGACCGCTACGGTCGCAGGTTCGAAACCTGCCTCGACCGTGGATGTTTGTGATGTCCTTAGGTTAGTTAGGTTTAAGTAGTTTTAAGTTCTAGGGGACTGATGACCTTAGAAGTTATGTTCCATAGTGCTGAGAGCCATTTGAACCAAACCATCTGGGTCGCTATCGGGCGCATCATCGCGTACGCAAATCAGCGGTCCGTTACGTACGCGAATTACATGACATGTGCGGAGACATCTAGTGCCGTATACCTCGACAAACCTACCACCAAATCGTCAGATGCCTGGTATGCACAATCAGTGATGTATTTCATTCCAACGACAGACAAGCAAACTATTAAGCGGGTTGTCATAATGTTTTGGCTCATCAGCGTATATTAAACATAATACAGAGAATAAATATCTTAAATGCAAATCCAGTCTGACAAAAGATCTTTAGGATGTATAAGCGAGAGCGTTTCGTAGGTCACGCTTCGAACACCACACAAAGGGGATAATTTTGCTAGTTCAGTCTGTTCACGGCTCCGTCATCACTAACTAATTAATATGCAGTTATTAGTTCTTTGACTGATTCTCTTGCTACTTTATGCTGATGCTTACTAACCGTAGTATGACATTGTGCAGTGAAAATGAATTTCGTGGCATGTTTCCATTCCTCTGCGCCTAAACTGGTCGTGAACGCATGATGGGTCTGGTGTTCGGGAGTCTCGTGGGGGACAGCGTTTGGCGGAGAGCGGTTAGCAGCAGCGCCACTCCGAGCTTTGTTGTGTCACTACGATTCAGTGAGGGGCATTCTGCTGAACGGAGAAGTACCGTCAGCACCATCTGGGGAGGTCATAGCTGTGACCTCTGCGGAGGCGTATCGCGAGGGGCCAAAACTAAAGCAACCAAAGGGGTTGTCTGTCGGCGGTCAGGTCCTGGATGCGGCAGGCAGTGGTGCAGAGCAGACAGCTTGACTGTTCCGCACTTGACAAGTAGCAGGGCAGCGCCGGGCTACGTTCGGGCACTCGCCGCTCTTGTTTCAGGTTCAAAGTCGCTGGTCGAAGAAGTCGCCGTGGGCCGAGGCGGTCACCAAGTAAGACGGAAACAGGAGCAGTCGGAATCGTGGACTACCTTGGGGTCGAGCAGCGTGGGTAGAGTTACATCGGTCAACATGCTGCGTGGCCAAGCTGTTCGTGGACATCGCCTACTTGGAGAGCGGACGGTATCTGCTCTCAGTGATCAGAAGAAGACGGTAGCCGCAGTCTCAGACTAGTTACTGCCGTACTGTACAGAGCACTAAGTGTTGTGCTTTTATGAACCACTTATACCGATTAGCAACTGACAGGCGCTGTCAGGGTTGAGTTACTGTGCTGCAGACACTCACAATAGTGACGGCATCACTTGGCTGTTAGCCGGCCGAAGTGGCCGTGCGGTTAAAGGCGCTGCAGTCTGGAACCGCAAGACCGCTACGGTCGCAGGTTCGAATCCTGCCTCGGGCATGGATGTTTGTGATGTCCTTAGGTTAGTTAGGTTTAACTAGTTCTAAGTTCTAGGGGACTGATGACCTCAGCAGTTGAGTCCCATACTGCTCAGAGCCATTTTTGAACTTGGCTGTTGTTGTGTTTGCGTAAATGGTTTCACCGTTATAAGTTGTGAGATCCGTCCTGCACGTAATAGCCATGAGTCAAATGCAAGTGATTTCTGTATTGTGTTCTGTATTTGGATCGTTTTACGTAGCCATAAGGTTTCCGTGTTGTGCTGTTGACCGTTTTCAGTATTAGGTAGCTATGTGATCGTGTTGTCTTTAGTATTACGGAAGTAGTTGGTGGAGACCCTTGATAGGAGAGTGCAGCTCTTGTTGTGGTGTGTGTTCATTTATCATCCAGTGTTAATCTGATTGCACACTTATAAATTTACTACGCCCTGTTATTGTGAATATTGTAGTTTCTGTTCATTTGCTCTGGGTCAGTGGGCACTTATGTCACCGGGACCGAGTGAAATTAGTGTTTTACAATATTATACCTGTTTAAAATATATTTCCTTATTATTATTATTGAGATGCTCATTTTTAAGTAAGAACTGTTTCTGAGTAGAGGACTGTTTATTTTGTTGCTACCCGCAAAGCACTGCTATTTGTATCATTTAAGCTTCAGTATTTGTCCATAATACACACATCGAAAGAAGTTTTGCATCACCTCGGCTCCGAGAGTTCCGGAACCTGTACAGAAAATTGGAATAGAGATCATCATCATCATTTCCGCCCTTTTTATTGCTCATGAAAACCACACATTGTATGTTGTAGCACCATACAGTGAGAACTTCAGAAGTGGTAGTCCAGATTGCTGTACACACCCGTACTTCTAATACCCAAGAGCATGTCGTCTAGCACTGATGCATGCCTGTATTCGTCGTGGCATACTATCCACAAGTTCATCAAGGCACTGTTGGTCCATATTGTCCCACTCCTCAACAGCGATTCGGCGTAGATACCTGAGAGTGGCTGGTGGATCACGTCGTCCATAAACAGCCCTTTTCAATGTATACCAGCCATGTACGATAGGGTTCATGTCTGGAGAACATGCTGGCCACCCTAGTTGAGCGATGTCGTTATCCTGAAGGAAGTCATTCACAAGATGTGCTTGACGGGGGCGCGAATTGTTGTCCATGAAGACGAGTGCCTCGCCAATATGCTGCGGGTAGGGTTGCACTATCGGTTCGAGGATGGCATTCATATATCGTACAGTCGTTACGGTGCCTTCCATGAGCACCAGCGACGTACGTCGGCCCCACATAATGCCACCCCAAAACATCAGGGAACTTCCACCTTGCTGCACTCACTGAACAGTGTGTCTAAGGCGTTCAAACCGGGTTGCCTTCAAACACTTCTCCGACGAATGTCTGGTTGAAAGCATATGTGACACTCACCGGTGAAGAGAACGAGATGCCAATCCTGAGCGATCTATTCGACATATTGTTGGGCCCATCTGTACCGCGCAGCATGGTGTCGTGGTTGCAAAGATGGGCCTCGTCATGGACGTCGGGAGTGAAGTTGCGCATCATGCAGCCTATTGCGCAAAGTTTGAGTAGTAACACGGCATCTTGGGGTTGCACGAAAACATTTTTTAACATGGTGACGTTGCTGTCAGGGTTCCTCGGAGCCTTAATGCGTAGGTAGCGGTCATCCACTGTAGTAGTAGGCCTCGGGCGGCCTGAGCGAGGCATGTCATCGACAGTTCCTGTCTCTGTGTATCTCCTCCATGTCCGAACAACATCGCTTTGGTTCACTCCGAGACATCTGGACACTTCCCTTATCAAGAGACCTTCCTCGCACAAAGTAATAATGCGTACGCGATCGAACCGCGGTATTGACCGTCTAGGCATGGGTGAACTACAGACAACACGACCCGTGTACCTTCTTCCTGGTGGAATGACTGGAACTGGTCGGCTGTCTGACTCACTTCGTCTAGTAGGCCATGTTCGTGCATGATTGTTTACATCTTTGGGCGGTTTTAGTGACATCTCTGAACAGTCAAAGGGACTGTGTTCAAGTCGTTCAAATGTCTCTAAGCACTGTGGCACATCTGAGGTCATCAGTCCCCTAGACTACTTAAACGTAACTAACCTAAGGACATCACACACATCCATGCCCGAGGCAGTATTTGAACCTGCGAACGTAGCAGCAACGCGGATTGAGAAAGTATGGGGATGGAAATGGGCCGCAGTTTTCAAAGGAATCATCCGGGAATTCGTCTTAATCGATTAAGGAAAAATACGGACAAAGTAGATTGGATGGTTGGACTGGATTTCGAACCACCGTCCTCCCGAATACGAGATCAGTGCCTTCACCTCTACGTTGCCCTGCTCTTTGCATCCAGTATTCGTTCTAATCTTATCTGTATATTGGTTACAGCCAGACAAGCTGCGTTACTATCACACACTGTATGTACTTCATCCCCTCATCAGTGAGCAAGCATCCCTGTACTTCGCATCAAAGATTTGTCATGTCTCATGTCATCGCAGTCGAAACACAAGGTCTCGCTTACCTAGAACACAAAAAGAAAGAAAATCTGCAATTTAGTTCTCTGTTTATTTATTTGCACGTCGGAATGATCAAAAACTGTTGACGATCTACAGCTACAAGGAATACTTCCATATTTATTCACTGGCTGCGAATTCCTTGGCATCAGCTGCATTAGGTATAGATATACTGCCCAATAGTGATATAAGAAAATATGTGCTGGGGTAGGACTCGAAACCATATTTCCCGCTTGGGGTGAGCAGAAGCGCTAACTACTGCTCGCACGTTCCCCAGAACGACCCAGACTCTAATATGTCCCATCCTTGTATCGCAATCCACTAAATTCATCATCTTATGCTCGCAACATAACATGCATTCTGCGACGGGGGAATGAGACAACAAGGAATCGCGGTCAATATTGTTATCGTCGAGTACCCGCCTAGGCTTGTAATATTTGTATGCACATCTGTAAGTACAGGCACTGTTGATGTTTCACAGCAGATGACTACTATATAAGGATAAAGACAATGTGACATACGAGAGCATGGATCGGTGTGGAGAGCGTGCATGGATAGCGGAAGACGTGAAGGTGACCGCTCAAGATAAGCAAGAAATTCCGATTCGAGTCCCGGTTCAGCACAAATTTTCATGTGCCACAACTCTTAGTAGATCTATACTAAATAAAGCTGACGTCATTCTCTGTTGCTGCTGTTCGCCTCTGGGACAAGATACACTGCACTCTACCCACAGTTCGATGCCCTGTTACATTTAAGACGAACCTGAAGCTCTTCTTTCTGTTACTCTTATAACTGTCCCCAAAAAAGTAAAGTATACGGCCCGTTTCCTTCTGTCAAACTGTGCGGCAAATGCTTCCATCCTCTCCTGATTATGGCCCATTCTCTTTTGATTTCTCAATCAGTTTTGCCACTTTCTTTTCCCGAATTTTTATTTTATCATTTTTCTCTTTCTGTAGCTCTTCCATCCCTTCTGTCATGTTCACTGCTGCGTGCGCCAGTAGTTTATTTACCTGCCTTTTCGTCTTTATTGTTGTAATTCTCATTAACTAGTGTAAACTATATTCCATCTGCACTATAATAATTTTTAAACGTTTGATTGTATCTTAAATATTAACTTGTAACACTTTTTTGCAGTGATTAATGTAACGTAAATATGAGGGATTCCTGGATAGATCTAAGGGAAAACGTGACAGGTCTAATCTTTCCACCGAGCGAGGTGGCGCAGTGGTTAGACACTGGACTCGCATTCGGGAGGACGACGGTTCAATCCCGCGTCCGGCCATCCTGATTTAGGTTTTCCGTGATTTCCCTAAATCGCTCCAGGCAAATGCCGGGATGGTTCCTTTCAAAGGGCACGGCCGACTTCCTTCTCCGTCCTTCCCTAATCCGATGAGACCGATGACCTCGCTGTCTGGTCTCCTTCCCCAAACAAACCATCTAATCTTTCCAGGTTAAATAAATAAATTACTTGTCAGTTTCTGCCCCCTGCTGCTTCACACGTATCTGGATGCAATCTACAATGCCTCATATTGCTAAGACTTTCCCATAGTTCCCTTGCCACACCTATACGTCTGATAGCCTCTTCATGTGGTATTTGTAAAAAAAAAAAAAAAAAAAAAAACTGCCTCTACATAAGGTTTCATACTTATATCAAGCGTATCCGAAGAGAAACTGCCCACTTTGTTCCTTGTACGTAAATACTCCTTTACGATCCTACGTGATTCGAACTACAAACGACGTTGACTGTTGGATCTCCTATGGTCTTCAGAATCGCATTAAACACTTCCTAATAGGTAAAACATTTTACGGTTAGTATTACCTTACCTCCAGTAACAAGGGCAATGAATGCTATTGTCTCGTTCCTGCACTTCCAAGAACGTTGAATGTGCGAACAAGACTGCTAATGAATCTGAAATTAATTAGCTACACATCACTCTCATAAACAGGCGACGACCCCACTTGATTGCTTTCCTCAGAGCAGTCACTGCCCTCTGCATCCATCACCGCAACGTCAAAGAGACGTCAACACCGCTTCTATTGTTCCGTATTCATTGACTTGTCGCTGATCAGGTCCGTGGACATATCCGCCTGTGGCACTGTGCAGCACCCGAATTGTAGTTAGTCATAGTGACGACTTCAGATTGCTATCAAACTCCATCCCATCTCGAAGAAATGTCACCAATATAACAACATCCTCCTGATCACAGACACTCTGTCTGTTCATCGAAAGTCCGCAGCTCGTGGTCGTGCTTCCCGCGCCCGGGTTCCCGGGTTCGATTCCCGGCGGGGTCAGGGATTTTCTCTGCCTCGTGATGACTGGATGTTGTGTGATGTCCTTAGGTTAGTTAGGCTTAAGTAGTTCTAAGTTCTAGGGGACTGATGACCTTAGATGTTAAGTCCCATAGTGCTCAGAGCCATTTGAACCATTGTTCATCGAATTTATTACTCCGAGTGTGAATTACTTTTTAGCTTGTATATTCTTTATATCTTCTGAGGGTCACAAAGGATTATTGAATTTTTATTGCCTTATAATTTTTAAGTACTAAGTTGAAGGACGATGCACTCTAATAATGTCTAAACTTATAGCTGGCATCCTTCTCAATATCACAAATCTCTATCTTCGTCTCATGCTGCTCTAAAAAAATTGATCTAAAGACTGAAAAAACTCATCTGAAGGATACGAGATACTTCAAATGATTCATCTGGATTAATGGGGAAAAAAAACGCTGGAAAAATTTTTTCCGCTCTTTGCCACGTCCTGGAACGAGACTTATGGAAGATCCGGTCTTGCGTTTTATGAAGAATTTAATGCTGTCTATAAAATGATTACTGAATAGAAGCTATTAAAGTATAAAAATAACCTTCCCCAGTTATTTTCACGGAGGCTGAGAGCCAGCCTCTAGAACTGCTCTAAGACAGGTTGTTCTTAGCAGCCATTAGCACGTATTTATCGGCACACGTTGTGGAGGCAAGTATCCATACAAGGAGAAAACTACAGGGAGCGAAGCTGTCTCCCTGTCAAGGACGTCTGCCTGCGGCTGTACGTTTCCCAGCGTGTGTTACTCTTTGCAGTGGCATCGTGGTACCGCCAGGAGCACGGGTAATGCTAGCACAGTGAAGGTATATGTTGCGAAATGATACAGGTGTTATTTCCATTTCCTTCATTGGTGCTTTCCTACGTAGCCCATTTTGAACTGCATGCACCGCTAGTTCTGCATAAATGTCACCACGTGTGGCAAGAAGTTTCAGTTCAAATTTACGAGTTACTAAATTAATTTTGTCCTGCGGACAGTCGTAATTGTCGTTACTGTAATACAAGCGCACCACACGAAGGGGGGTTGGGAAAGTAAGTTGATTTCGATGAGGTGCCTTTGTCATACTAATATACGAAATAACTGCAGGACTTCAAATGACAATCGAAATATTCATACCCTATAACAGATTAAATTTACGTGCTTAAAACCATGCTTCATTCTCTCTTACTACGAACATTATCGCTACACTTGGCAAATTAAACTTGAATGAATTAAGAATGAGTAATCAGTATCCTAACGCAGTCGAAAAAAAAGCAAGCACTATGCCCTACCCAGTTTGCGATTTATCGAGGAATGTTCCTTTTACATGGCAATATAGTTCGCAAAAACTGACATTATCCGTAAAGTCTTGCTTGAAGCCCACTATGGAACCTAAGAAGTGAGTTACTCAGGTACCCTACGATCAGTTTTTCTTTAGGTAGGGAGTCTTAAATTACGTTATTACTTCTTAACAAATATGTACGATGATTTACGAAGACTGGAAGATTCTCTATCAATAAATCCTTACACTATGCTGGAAGAATGAATTTTATTTACATTGCCTTTCGGTAAATCTACCAACCTTGCAACGATCTACCACCACGGTTACAAATCACTTATGCACACTTCACACTTTGTCCCAATTGAGCGAAGAAAAAAGAGTTATGTATGTGACAAGCAACGTGTCATCAGCCTAGGCGTACTTAATTAATTACAGCACTTGGGATACCGTGGACGAGAGACCTTAGTTTTATTGTTTACAAATTCCATATAGATTCCTACAGATCATTTTTGTCCTCCAGATATACCATAACATGCAAACATAAAAAGTGTGCCAGAATTCTGCAACCGATGTACGCCTTTAATTATGTGCATGCCACTCTTCGAAGTGCATTACACATTAGGCACTCTTGTTCAAGAGA
This sequence comes from Schistocerca nitens, assembly GCF_023898315.1. Taxonomy (NCBI): domain Eukaryota; kingdom Metazoa; phylum Arthropoda; class Insecta; order Orthoptera; family Acrididae; genus Schistocerca; species Schistocerca nitens. The sequence goes on along the minus strand of NC_064618.1, from coordinate 275,108,876 downwards.
CCAATCTGGTTGCCCTACTGCTTATTTGCAATTCGAACTGTTCTGCTGTGACACGCCGGCTTACAAATGCACCATCGTGGTCAACGTTTACCTCGTTCTTTAACAGCGAGTGTCTTCGCAATGGATATTCTTTTTAATGCGATAATGTCGCATTTAGTCCGAAGCACCGATACCGTAGCTTCTGACATGGTCAAGTCAGCAAAGCATTTCCCTTCATCTTCGCATTTACAAAGAGGTGTCGACACGCTGATGTATAATGTCGATTTGTCATATCTAAATAAAGATCGCACGAAAAGATTTAAGTGTTCGTATCTCCCGCACTCTGTTCCAGTATGGAACGGTACATAAATAGAGCGAAAAACGCGTCGATGAACCATCTGATAGGGACCAAAGTGTGAATTGCAGTGTAGTCATGTAGACGTAAAAGTAAGGAGAATGAAAAACAAATATGTGAAAACTCAGGTTACCATGGTCACGCAAACTTTCGTCTGAAGCAGTGGATTCCGGTACTTGTAATCTCCATTAGACTGTGAAAAAGTGCGTAAAATTCCTCAGAATTGTTTTAAAATACTCTTAACGAGTCATGTCTAGGACTCCTCGTTTAATATCGCCGCATAGTGACCCCAACAGCAGACAGGAACCAACCTGCCGTCGTAGAGCCGCTACCAGAATTGCACTCTACCGATACAAATATATTTAAAAATCTATGTAAATATTGTTGTTATTACATACTCAATAGAACGTTCTTCATCATAATGAAAGGCAAGATTTCCCTGTTTTATTTCTGTGAAAGCTGTTAATGATTAACAAAAACAGGTTTTATATAAGTTCGACAAAGTATAGATGTTTTATATGTTTTTATTTCGCGATTTTTTTCAATTTCATCTTTTTTCAGGCAATTGCATTTTCTAGAGCAGTACGATAAATCTGCATTGTTTTATTTCCACGTTACAAATGAACAATTTTCGAATAAAACCTGAATTAAACATTCACAGTCTCTATTTTTCTATGAATACTGTTAATTTTTATGTAACAGACAAGAGGTTAACTATGTAGAACAAAAATGTCCCGTAAGTTAAGCAGCACTTTACACACCTTAAGTCAGTTTCCAAACGGTTCACCGCTTCCGGTTCTTAACGGATTCTGGTAAGACACTAGTTACATACAAAGGCAAAGCGGTCGAAATAAGGTAACGCCGGATGTGTTCGCAACACACTTAACGTACAGGTAGTGCGGTTACGATCTTAATTGACCAATACTACCAGGAAAATACCGCAGTCTACACTTGGTTATTACAGGCTATTATACACTCCTGGAAATGGAAAAAAGAACACATCGACACCGGTGTGTCAGACCCACCATACTTGCTCCGGACACTGCGAGAGGGCTGTACAAGCAATGATCACACGCACGGCACAGCGGACACACCAGGAACCGCGGTGTTGGCCGTCGAATGGCGCTAGCTGCGCAGCATTTGTGCACCGCCGCCGTCAGTGTCAGCCAGTTTGCCGTGGCATACGGAGCTCCATCGCACTCTTTAACACTGGTAGCATGCCGCGACAGCGTGGACGTGAACCGTATGTGCAGTTGACGGACTTTGAGCGAGGGCGTATAGTGGGCATGCGGGAGGCCGGGTGGACGTACCGCCGAATTGCTCAACACGTGGGGCGTGAGGTCTCCACAGTACATCGATGTTGTCGCCAGTGGTCGGCGGAAGGTGCACGTGCCCGTCGACCTGGGACCGGACCGCAGCGACGCACGGATGCCCGCCAAGACCGTAGGATCCTACGCAGTGCCGTAGGGGACCGCACCGCCACTTCCCAGCAAATTAGGGACACTGTTGCTCCTGGGGTATCGGCGAGGACCATTCGCAACCGTCTCCATGAAGCTGGGCTACGGCCCCGCACACCGTTAGGCCGTCATCCGCTCACGCCCCAACATCGTGCAGCCCGCCTCCAGTGGTGTCGCGACAGGCGTGAATGGAGGGACGAATGGAGACGTGTCGTCTTCAGCGATGAGAGTCGCTTCTGCCTTGGTGCCAATGATGGTCGTATGCGTGTTTGGCGCCGTGCAGGTGAGCGCCACAATCAGGACTGCATACGACCGAGGCACACAGGGCCAACACCCCGCATCATGGTGTGGGGAGCGATCTCCTACACTGGCCGTACACCACTGGTGATCGTCGAGGGGACACTGAATAGTGCACGGTACATCCAAACCGTCATCGAACCCATCGTTCTACCATTCCTAGACCGGCAAGGGAACTTGCTGTTCCAACAGGACAATGCACGTCCGCATGTATCCCGTGCCACCCAACGTGCTCTAGAAGGTGTAAGTCAACTACCCTGGCCAGCAAGATCTCCGGATCTGTCCCCCATTGAGCATGTTTGGGACTGGATGAAGCGTCGTCTCACGCGGTCTGCACGTCCAGCACGAACGCTGGTCCAACTGAGGCGCCAGGTGGAAATGACATGGCAAGCCGTTCCACAGGACTACATCCAGCATCTCTACGATCGTCTCCATGGGAGAATAGCAGCCTGCATTGCTGCGAAAGGTGGATATACACTGTACTAGTGCCGACATTGTGCATGCTCTGTTGCCTGTGTCTATGTGCCTGTGGTTCTGTCAGTGTGATCATGTGATGTATCTGACCCCAGGAATGTGTCAATAAAGTTTCCCCTTCCTGGGACAATGAATTCACGGTGTTCTTATTTCAATTTCCAGGAGTGTATCTTACAGTAGGTTTACAATTTCAGTTGCAATAGACTGTCAGCGATGAAACAACAGCGTGGCTGCACTAGCTACTCACCAGCTCCGATGTCATGTAGAGAGTTAAAATGTAACTGGAAATCGACGTGATTGTAAACTGTAGAAAATATATACGTTTCTTAAAAGGGGTAGAAAAAATATGGAGACACCAAAAACAGAACACATTACCATACCTAATACGGTGTTAGAAACCACATGGCTTTCAAAAGAGATTCCAGTCCTCTCGGAATGGATAAATATAGGTTCTGCTTTGCTTTAAACGGAATCCTATACCATTATTTTTACCAAATAGTGGTAAGTTTAGTTAACGATGTTGAAGGTGGATAGCGATTACTCACCTTTCTCTCCAAAGTGCATCATAAATGCTCTTTAATGATGAGATCTTGTGACCTTGGTGGCCAGGGGAGACACACTTCATCCTCGTGCTCGTAAAACCAGTCCTGGACAATGCAATCTGAGTGAACAGGGCTCTGTCATGTTGGAACACAGTCTTTGGAGAAGTAACATTGTGCTGTGGGATGGATCTGTTCAGCCAAAATGGTCAAGTGGTCCTTGGCCGTACTGCGACCTTGCAGAATAAACATGGGACCCATAGAATACCACGATATGGCCGTCCAACTCATCCCCGTACCACCGCAATGTTGCACTCTTGGGAAGTTGGGAACAGTGTGAAATAATCCTTATCCTGCCAAATCACATTCATCCACTGCTCGTTAGTCCAGGTTTTATGGCTTTGTCATGTTGTCTTGTTTGGGGCATTTGCAACAACGATGAGTGATCTCAGAATTCCAGCTCTTTTTGGTGCTGCCAGAGTTCGCGAGTGCAACATTCATTTCTACAGTGACTTTTGCAGATTTCGTCCTCTATTTTTTCGTCACAATCCTCTTCAATGGCCGCCTGTCACCATCATTTAAAACGTACTTGAGTCTGCGTTGTGACTTGGTGGAAGCTGTTCTTCTCTGTATGCATTATAAATGTTCAATACGCTGCTTCTTGTGGCACAAAACACTTCGGCTGCCTTGGTTTCAAAAGCACCCACTATACTAGCATCAATAATTTATCCACGTTCAAGCTCGCCTAGCTCCGACATAATGCACGACAGCTACACAGAACACGTTACCGACCACAGCTGACACTTGAGCATTGCACATGTGCCGTTTGTGGTCAGATGCAACCTGCAGCTTGGTTAGCATCTGCACTTTTATTCAAGCATGAATTTCCCGTGGTATTTCCATATTTTTGTCCTACCCCTCTAAGTCACGTCGTAGTTCTGACGCAGCTCTTTTTTTGAGACCTTGGAAATGACGTCACAAGCCAGTATTGTAAAAGAAGCAGCCCCAGATAATGGAGGGCATTTGAGTTGAGAGACTTGATGTGATATCGACGGATGTAGCAAACAGACCCTTTGACATCTACACCGGTGCATGTTTCCAAGATGACGCTGTATTGTTTTTGCCTACTGTGTAGATGGGAAGACTGATGTAGCGGGATACTTCAGTGGATCGCTCTCACATTATTGTCTTTGTATCGAACTATATCAACAAACATTTCGCTAACCGCGTATTGCTGTTGTGCCGTCTCTGTTGGTTGCTGGATGTTGTTGACGTTCTTCTCTAGCCGTGGCGGAATGTTTAGTTTCATGGTAGCGGGTAGTCATGAAGACGATAGCCTGTAGCCGCTATCTCTATTGACACTGTACTCAAACTTCGACATTTCCACCGCTTCGCGGACCTTCCTGCTGTATATATTACTTTCTACGGCTAGTTCCGTATGCTCTTAAAATCTGTATAACCCAGTCACATTTTTCTTGATGCTCCGCCACATACGTTTAAGACAGAAAATGCAATCAGCGATAGCGGAGCACCAAGAAAAATAGGACCAGGCCACGGATTTTAAGAACATAGCCCGTCCTAGCGGGAAAAAGTAATATTTATAGAACGGAGGTTGGTGAAGTAGTCAAAATATCGAAGAATGTGTGCAGTTACAATAATCTCGGAAAAAGGGTGTGGGGTTGTTCATCTGTCCCGGAACATAAGTGGAATCCTGAAGATAATTTTAACCCGGGGCTCTAAACGTCCAACACGATGACTCGGTCTTACGACTAACAAGATTTTCCCACCATTTACATAAAATTCTTCTTTCGTTACCTATAAAGTTAACAACATCTCGCTCAAAAGATGAAGCGATGGACCCGCAACCCTAGACACATTCTACATAGAGGGAAATAATAACGCCTATCAAACATTTTAAAAAATCAGTTAAGGCGAATTCTAAGGAAAATCGTGTGTTGTGTGCCGTGTCCAACCAGACAGTATAGACTGATCAGAAAGAAAATTATGGCCACCTACCTAATAGCCGATACGTCAACCTTTGGCATGGATAACAACGGCAACGCGTCGTGTGGTGACGCAATGAGGTCTTGGAGGGTCACTGGAGGGAGCTGGCACCACATCTACATACACCAATCACCTAATCCCCGTAAATTCCGAAGAGGGGGCCGATGAGCTCTGAAGCCACGTTCAATCATATCCCAGATGTCTTCGGTCGGGTTCACCGAGCGAGGTGGCGCAGTGGTTAGCACACTGGACTCGCATTCGGGAGGACGACGGTTCAATCCCGTCTCCAGCCATCCTGATTTAGGTTTTCCGTGATTTCCCTAAATCCTTCCAGGCAAATGCCGGGATGGTTCCTTTGAAAGGGCACGGCCGATTTCCTTCCCAACCCTTCCCTAACCCGAGCTTGCGCTCCGTCTCTAATGGCCTCGTTGTCGACGGGACGTTAAACACTAATCACCACCACCATCTTCGGTCGGGTTCAAATCTGGCGAGTTTCAGGGCCAGTACACGTACTGGAACTCGCCACTGTGTTCCTGGAACCACTCCATCATACTTCTGGTCTTGTGACGAGAGCACTATCTTGATGACAAATGTCTCTACCGTCGGGAGACATGATCGTCATGAAGCAGTGTATGACACTTCTTAGCTGTCATGGTACCTTGCACGAGCTCCACTGGACCCATGTATGCCCACATGAAGATTCCCCAGAGCAGAATTGAGCCTCCGCCAGCTTGTCTCCATCCCGCAGGTTGCTGCCTCTGGATCACGAGGTCCCCGGTTCGATTCCCGGCAGGGTTGGGGATTTTCTCTACCTGGGGACTGGCTGTGTGCGTTGTCCTTATCATACCATCATCATCATCATCATTCGTGACAGTGACTAGATTGGACTGCGCAAAAAGTGGGACTTTGTACAGGCCCTGATGACCGTGCAGTTGAGTGCACCACAAACTAAACATCCTCATCCATCCCAGGGTAGAGGTGTCAAAGAGCTGTTCCCCTAGAAGACGACGGAAACGTGTCCTCCTATCGGCATGACTGTGAAGATGTCGGGATTCATCTGACCATGCAACGCCCTGCCAATGCGCCGATGGTCACGTGCCCATTTCAGTCTTAGTTGCCGGTGTCGTGGTGTTAACACTGGCTCTGCGGAGGCCCATCGTCAGGAGTGTTCGGGGCAGTGTGTGTTCAGACACACTTGTTACTCTGACCAGCATTAAATTCTGGTGTTAGTTCCACCACAGTTCGCCGCCTGTTCCTTTTTCAGTAGTGTGAGCAGCCTAAGATGTCCGACATCTGTAATTAGGGTTGGCCGCCCAACATCACGACGTCTGGACACCGTTTCACTTGATTTCGCCACGTGTTGAAGACACTAACCACAGCACTCCTCGAACATCTGACAAGTCGTGCAGTTTCGGAAATGCTCGTTCCGAGCCTCTAGTGCACCACTATGTGCCGTCACTCAGACTCAGATAGATTGCGGGTCCTCCCAATTCTACACAGGGACAGCACTCTCACTGATACTACGAGTACATGCGCCGTGCATGTGTCTCACTAGCAGTCATTCCTCAACAGGCGACGCTGCCATTACCTGGAGGGGTTTGTGCAGATAGTGATTCGGTGGTCATAATGTTCTGCCTGATCAGTGTACGGACCCTTCTTTTCCGCTAAGAGTCGGTTGTAGGCCAATCACCTACCTCGACGTAGTGCAGTTGTGGCTCACGCCACAACTTGAAACTGGTAGCAGATTTCGCAATTGTGTACGTAACATTTTCGCAACTTGCGACGCCGTGTGGTCGCATCTGTTCTTACCGCCACTCATATCGAGTATCGCCAGTAAGGAGCAACCGATTCGATGCATCCCGTGTGACGAGGGGTGGAAAAATTGAACAGTATTTTGTAAACAATGTAAAAACGTTGTGAGAGTTAGTCATTCACACCCACCCGTTTATTACATTGCTCGTAGTCACTTATCCATACCGAGTTTTTGGAATGTTCCGTGGACATTATTAAAGGGGTTGGTCAAAAATATGGATACACGGCAAACACATTACCGAGCGTAATGCGGTACAGGAAACCCGCTGGCACTCGATACAGCTTCCAGTCGTGTTAGAATCAATAAAATCAACAAATATGGGCAGTTTATGGTTTTCAGGAACATCTCTTACCATTCTTCCTACAAATCAGTGACAAGTCTTGTTAACAATAATGAGGGCGTATAGCGATTGTAACAACACCAACGCTATTCTATTGTACATATAATAATTTTTTCTTCTGATTTTCGGTAAATTGGTGTAAGCGATGTTCTGATTTCGTTTCTTTTTTCTTTTTATGTAATTGTGTTGAGGAAACTATAAACAACTTTCGATGTGAATATTAATATTTATGTGAAATTTCAAGCAATGTTATAACAAAATGAAATGTAAGAAATGTTGAAACTATTGTAAGATGTTAAAGTTGTAATTGTGAGCCTGATCCATACGTAGGTAATGTATTAGGATATGTAGAATGCAAAACCTCGGGTGAATTCCCTGTCTGTAGGGGAGCGGTAAAAGGTGGATGGCAGGCGAGCGCGGGAAAATGCACACGGGCGCAGCACGGCATAACGGGCTCAGCAGTGGTAGTCGGAGTTGGGCATCGGTCTGAGTAACTCGTTCTGGACCGAGGAGGCTCTCCTGGAAGACGTAGTTTCATTGAGCCTCGGATGTGCCGTTTCCGACGACCATACAGCATGGCAAAATTACGTAGGCACTAAATGGAAAAATATTGCGACGCTATGAAGAAGTAAAGTGCCGATACATCAGGAGCCATAGCTGTGATTGTATGTGTGCTCTGTGCCTCGCCATCTCGCCGCCCGCCAACCGCCGCATCGATACGAACAGGTTGAATCATTTAGTACTGTATTCGTGTGGACCAGTGTTACTTTTGTTCCTTACCGTTCAATAACAACTTAACTTTTACCAGAACTGTCCTATCATTTAATTATCCTCATCACTAACCTAGACAGGGTCCTTTCCAAATGTTGTGCAATCCGAGTGTCCCGAGATGAAGATTTAAAGTTTATGTTAATAATAAGTACCTGCAGACCTAGCGGTGTTAGTATGATGTTTAATGAACTTTATTGTTAATGAGTATATAAGTAAAGAACAAAGGTCTGATAAAGTTGGAAGATAATGTTGAAATTGGTTTAGTAATGAAGTTTAATTTATTTGAGACAAAAATAATGGTAATTAAATGAGCAGGAAATAAGCCAAAAAGAGCTATAACTCATATATTGGAAATCTTGAGTGCTTAACGATTTCGATAATAAAAAAAAAATTCAGTACAGTGATCATAACAGTTTCAGGGTCCCCCCCCCCCCCACCTTTTCTTTTCTATTCAGTTAGATTCTGAAGTGTACTGAACTGATTCGACCAGCAAATTTAAAGTCAATATAAAATCAAAATTTATTAGTGTTTTACTTTTTCCAAAATTGACATTGTATGTGTGTTTCGAAAGTGCTATTTCTAGGGTAACCTATGCCCGATTTTAATCAGATCAATAGACAGTACGAAGTTTGTAGTAAACATTATAGTGTATTGTTGTGTATTTATGGCTTGTCCATATTAGTACAGAAAGTGAAATTATTAGTTCAGTAGAATTTTGGTTCTAAAAATTACCATATTATGCAGTGTTATTACGTGTTGTTTTGTATAAAAGTACATCAACTTGTACAGGGGAGAAACTCAGTTAATGCCTAATTAGGCTGGCGACCGTATTATTAACAATTTGGTAGCATCTGCTGTGTTGTTTCTTGTCCGTCCTAACGTGTAGTTGCACTTCAGACTTGCTTGACGTATCATTGTTGTTACTGAGTGTTGTGTCTAGACCATACAGCCAAGACACAATGCTGTAGCCGATAGGGCACGCAAGGCTAACGCAGACGGGCGTGAAGTCTGGAACATGAGAACTTATAAATGAATAAGAAGAAAAGTACGGAGATGCTTGTTACTTAACTTTTAATTAGTCCTTGGAATACATCTCTCTTGAATATTAGTAAGCTATAGGCACTGATACAAATGGCGCCTTGCTAGGTGGTCGCCATTTAACTTAGCAGAGGGCTATTCTACTGTCTATCTCTCGGCAAATGAGAGCAAGGCTTAGCACGTCCAATCGCTAGCTATGTTGTCCGTACAACTGGGGCTGAGGTCTCCTCAGTCTCTCGAGACCTGCCTTGTGGTGGCGCTAGGTTTGCGATCCCACAGTGGCGACACGCGGGTCCGACATGTACTACAGGACCGCGGCCGATTTAAGTTACCACCTAGCAAGTGTGGTGTCTAGCGGTGACACCACACTGAGTGGGTGAAAGTCTGATTTTGCCTCCATTCAGGTACAAGCGGTCAACATATATACCAAAATCCTTTCTTATAAGGTGAATCCCGTCAACTTACCATAGTACAGGCTTTAATAAGTATCGTGCGCAGTAGCGTAGGGTTACACGATCACTCACACTTCTGTGCAAAGTACGCCACAAATGCTCAATAACATTTAGATCTGGTGACTGTGGTGCTCAGCAGAGATGCGACTGTAGCTCCTCGTGCTCACAAAGCCAGTCCTGCACTAAGAGAGCATTGTGAATAGGAGCCCCGTCGTCTTGGAACAGAGCAACACCATTGAGGAATAAACATTGTACAAGGGGATGAACCCGATCATCGTCCTTGGCAGTAAAGCGACAATGGGGGCCAATGTAATACCGTGATGTGACTGCCCAAATCATCACCGAACCACCACTATATTTGATTCTTCGGACATAAACTCGGCCAGAATTAGGAACCAGGTTGAAACACGTCTCCTCCGACGAAATTACTTTCGTTCATTGCTCCATTGCCCAGGGTTTATGGCTTCTGCACCGCACTATTCTCTTACGGGAATTTGCTTCACTGATAAGTGGTTTTGGAATTCCAGATCGCTTTGAAATTCCGAGCCTCCTTTCGTGTTGTTTTGCTGCTGACAGTGTTCGCAAGTGCGACATTCAGGTCTGCAGTGACTTTTGCAGCTGTCGTCCTCTAGTTTTTCTTCACGATACTCTTCAGTGACCGTGTGACCCGCCAGGTTAGCCAAGGGCGCTAATGGGCTGCTTCCTGGACTCCGGTAGGCGCGGCGGCCTCGGATCGAAACCGCCCGGCGGATTAACGACGAGTGACGGTGTATCAGTCGCCGTGGATGTGGTTTTTAGGCGGTTTTCCACATCCCACTAGGTGAATACTGCGCTGGCCCCAACGTCCCGCCTCAGTTACACGACTCGCCGACGATTGAATGGCTCTGGGCACTATGGGACTCAACTGCTGTGGTTATCAGTCCCCTAGAACTTAGAACTACTTAAACCTAGCTAACCTAAGCACATCACACACATCCATGCCCGAGGCAGGATTCGAACCTGCGACCGTAGCAGTCGCACGGTTCCGGACTGAGCGCCTAGAACCGCGAGACCACCGCGGCCGGCCTGACGATTGAAAACGTTCGCACTGGTTCATGGTTTACACTGGACACAACAGCTGGGGTACACTAATTCTGTCCCGGGGGGGGGGGGGGGCGGTGTGGCGACGGGAAGAGCCTCTGGCCATCCTCTGACACTAACATAGCCAAATCCATGGTAACAATACCGACCCCTTGTTGAAGTAGGACAAAGGCACAAAGAAAATGATGACCCATCAGTGACTGTGTCACGATCACTTACCGTGGTGGCTTAGTGGATGGTGTTTTCCAACTTTCCCTATACATAGGATAAATCTTCGATACTCTACCTCTAGAGGCACCAAACACGTTGGCTACATTGGCTATGAAAAAGGCCCCACACGAGCACCAACTTCTACGCATTTGACTTCACTTAGCGCCGACATAATACGCTAACAACTGCACAGCACACTACGGTATCGCAGTGCCTGTGTTGTTCAGAAGTATGACACATTGTTCCTTCGAACATGTAACACGATACAGCTGAAGGTTCTCCATATTTACAACTAAGAATATATTTGACGTGCGCAGTACACTGTTCTGACGACGACTGACACTTCCAGAGTACTGAGGACATTGTACAGGTACCGTATGTGGTCAAACGCAGCAGATCGACCTGCAGGCTTGGCTGCCATCTGCATTTAGTTCAAGCATGCGTCTCTCACTGTGTTTCAGTATTTTTGCCCAATCCTTGTAATTACTCAGTGTATCCACCGGAGTTTGAGAATCTACTGACTGCGAGGGGGGGGGGGGGGGGGCTCCCTTATTGTAAATTAATCTCACCAATGAACTAATGAACTATAGCTACACTACTGGCCATTAAAATTACTACAACACGAAGATGACGTGCTGCAGACGCGAAATTTAACCGACAGGAACAAGATGCTGTGATATGCAAATTATTAGCTTTTCACAGCATTCACACAAGGCTGGCGCCGGTGGCGACATGTACAACGTGCTGACATGAAGAAAGTTTCCAACCGATTGCTCATACACAGCAGTTGACCGGCGTTGCCTCGTGAAACGTTGTTGTGATGCCTCGTGTAAGGAGGAGAAATGTGTACCATCACGTTTCCGACTCTGATAACGGTCGGATTGTAGCCTATCGTGATTGCGGTTTATCGTATCGCGAAATTGCTGCTCGCGTTGGTCGAGATCCAATGACTGTTCGCAGGATATGGAATCGGTGGGTTCAGGAGGGTAATACGGAACGCCTTGCTGGATCCCAACGGCCTCGTATCACTAGCAGTCGAGATGACAGGCATCTTATCCGCATGGCTGTAACGGATCGTGCAGCCACGTCTCGATCACTGAGTCAACACATGGGGGCGTTTGCAAGACAACAACCATCTTCACGAACAGTTCGACGACGTTTGCAGTAGCATGGACTATCAGCTCGGAGACCATGGCTGCGATTACCCCTGACGCTGCATCACAGAGAGGCGCGCCTGCGATGGTAAACTCAACGACGAACCTGGGTGCGCGAACAGCAAAACGTCATTTTTTCGGGTGAATCCAGGTTCTGTTTACACCATCATGATGGTTGCATCCGTGTTTGGCGACATCGCGGTGAATGCACATTGAAAGCGTGTATTCGTCATCGCCATACTGGCGTATCACTCGGCGTGATGGTATGGGGTGCCACTGGTTACACATCTCCGTCACCTCTTGTTCGCATTGAAGGCACTTTGAACAGTGGGCGTTAAATTTCAGATGTGTTACGACCCGTGGCTCTACACTTCATTCGATCCCTGCGAAACCCTACATTTCAGCAGGATAATGCACGACCGAATGTTGCAACTCCTGTACGGGACTTTCTGGATACAGAAAATGTTCGACTGCTGCCCTGGCCAGCACATTCTCCAGATCTCTCACCAACTGAAAACGTCTGGTCAATGGTGGCCGAGCAACTGGCTCGTCACAATACGCCAGTCACTACTCTTGATGAACTGTGGTATCGTGTTGAAGCTGGATGGGGAGCTGTGCCTGTACACGCCATCCAAGCTCTGTTTGACTCAATGCCCAGGCGTATCAAGGCCGTTATTACGGCCAGAGGTGGTTGTTCTGGGTACTGATTTCTCAGGATCTATGTACCCAAATTGCGTGAAAATGTAATCACATGTCAGTTTTAGTATAATATATTTGTCCAATGAATACCCGTTTACCATCTGCATTTCTTCTTGGTGTAGCAATTTTAATGGCCAGTAGGGTCGATCTAAGTTCTTATGAAACGACTGCGGAACAGCCAGTATCCCTACGAGGCAGGACTCCAGAGTGCTCGAGCACTTCATCGGCGCGCACGACCTGGAGGAGCCAGCCGCCCTCCGCGGCGTGTCGCGCCGACACCGCAGCCGCAGCGGCGCTCGGCCGGGGAGCGGGTCGTTCCTTTTTGCCAGCGGCGTGGCTGCCTGCGCCGGCGGACGGCCGCCGATGGCCGCCAGATAGCGCACGTCGCCGCGCGTCCCGCCACGTCCAGCCCAGTACCGGCCGATGGCGGACGGCGATCAGCGCCATCTGCGGCGCGCCTGCTGCGGGCCGCCTATCTGCGCCATCGGCGACGCGTTAGCCGGCCGGTCGGCCACCCCACTGACAGACGCCGACGTGTCCGCCGTTCCGCTGCTCGAGTCCCGATCGGCTATATGCTGCTACAGTCTACAGAGACTCCTCCATCCCAGGTGTGTATCGTTCGGAGCCGCTGCAATCGCTCCACGACACGAGTCCCCTCAACGAGATTTACATCGTAGCGGAGTAGGTCCATTGCAGTATCGTGCACGTTTTAGCTAGCATAGTGGTGTGTTCATGTGGAAGTTTCGTGTGCTTCTAAGGAGGTCTATTTGGGACTGAAACTCTAGCCTGCACTAACAGAAAAAAGGACACATCAGAATCGACCTCGCTCTTCTTTATCGCTCATATGTCCACAGCGATGCTGCTACACTGACATTCCACACCTAGTGCTAATGACTCTGTGTGCAGCATGTTAGGAATAATGAAGCTCAAAAACCAAAGGGAATGATGTGACATAAGTGGAAGTCATAGTTTCATGACAGGTAAATTTATCTGACGTATAGATAATTTTTGGGGTTCCGTACCTCAATCGTAGCAACTGAACCCTTAAATGATCACTTTGTTCTCTCTTTAGACCCGTTTTTCTCACGAACGGTTAGAGATATCAATCTGTAGCTTACGTTACACGCTGACATCTGCGGTTGCTTGGTGATGGCCGGCCGAAGTGGCCGTGCGGTTCTAGGCGCTGCAGTCTGGAACCGCGAGACCGCTACGGTCGCAGGTTCGAATCCTGCCTCGGGCATGGATGTGTGTGATGTCCTTAGGTTAGTTAGGTTTAACTAGTTCTAAGTTCTAGGGGACTAATGACCTCAGAAGTTGACTCCCATAGTGCTCAGAACCATTTGAACCATTTGCTTGGTGATGTGCTCGGGAGCACGACGGCTCAAACCTGCGTCCGGCCATCGTCATTTAGTTTTTACCTTGATTTGCCTAAATCGCTTCAGGCAAATGCCGGAATTGTTCGTTTGGAAGGGCACGGCCAATTTCCTTCCCGTCTGTGATGCCATCCAAGCTTGTACTCACTCTCTGACGCTACCGTCGCAGGTTCGAATCCTGCCTCGGGCATGGATGTGCGTGATGCCCTTAGGTTAGTTAGGTTGAAGTAGTTTTAAGTTCTAGGGGACTGATGACCTCAGTAGTTAAGTCCCATAGTGCTCAGAGCCATTTGAATTCACTCTCTAATAACCTCGATGTCGACGGCACATTAAGCTCAATCTTCCTTCTTCGGATGTGAGATATTTAAGCTTCTAAGTCTATGTAATAAAAATATACGGCTTTTTATGTCACATATTTCGATACTTGCAGTTTCTCTCATCAAAATCTGTGGGTTACTTTCTGTCGACCTATATCCATGAAACTGGAATAGAAGCTAGGTTTCCCAGTACAAGTAAAGGAAAATAACCCAAAAACTGTTAACTTCTAATAATGTCACATAAAATTATAATTATTTGTCATTTCTTGTCCTTGTGTTTGTGCGTCCGTCCTTCCATCAAGAACGGGTATAGTTATCAAATTGAAATTTATGTTACATACTAAGGACTAAAGTCCATTTGGGGTAAAAAATGTAACCTTCCGAGTCAAAACAATCAAAAGGTTCGGCTATCTGCAAGTACCTCTTTTTCTCAGAAACAGGTAGAGGTATTAAGATTCCAAGGTTGTCGGGTGTACTGCCGGATGTAATCGTCAAAGTTCCACGATGTTTCGGCGAACAATCGTTCCACCGTCATCAGGTGGTACTGATGGAATGAGGTATTAAGTTGAATATTTTGTCGAATATTCTCTACGTTCCTTTCGCAGTGTAAATAGCATAAGCAAAAGCAGTCAAAAGATACGGCAATATATATCACATATTTTCATACTCGCAAACTCATTCATTAAAACCTATAGATGAACTAATATTATACGTATTACATGTTGGACCTGGTGGTCTAGCAGTTAAGGACATGACAGGGATACAGAAGTCGTGCGATCGAAGTTCTCTGGGGCTATGATTTCTTACAGTCTTCGTTTTAATCTAGCCTTCATCTCTCAACGATATGAGGAATCGCAAGGAACAACACGCGATTCGGATTTACGCAAAATTGTAGGTCTCCTTTCCCCAGATGGATAACTGGGGAAGGTAGGAGCACGAGAGTTGCCGAAATGGCGTCCAATTCAAAAGATTTCCACCTGGCCATTGACCTACACGAAATTATTGTTATTAGCTGAGCCGTGGCTGTCTTTTGGGCGATAATGACATTGGAAGTCTCATCTTTCACCGCAGGGCTTTGGAGCGGAATCAAAAACTTATTCTTCTGGCGGTGTCCGCTCTCGTTCGTACAACAGAGGAAACAGACTCTCAACATCGCGACCTGAACGAACCCAGTATTCATAGCTTGGCGTCTTCTAGGAGTGTGGAGTTGGATACGAGGGATGTACTGGGCTGTCGCCGGTCGCGTGTTTTACTGCTAAGTTCGATTCGTGACTATTTTAGTCTCCATGGTGGTAGACTGCTGTGGTTTTCCTATGGTTAAAAGAGCGAGTTGACATTAAGGTCTGTTGAATTTTGTTCCTATGAGACTTTCAAATTGCGTACCGGAACTTTTGCTATGATATGCCGTGTGTATGGATTTTTATTATCTTACTGGATTATTTTATTTGCCTGTAACTGATGTCAAGTGTTCTTGAAAGGAGGAGACCACTATGCTAAGCGATCCTTCCTGTTATTGTGTTCTTACGTGCCCACCTTTTTCCCTCATGGCTATCTGGTAGCTCAGTTTGGTGTTTAAAGGATCTTCAAATTGTAATTCTCCTGCGTGTCTCAGACACGAGTCACGAATTAATATAAATTCTAGCCAGTGCCCAATTATTTTAGTGAGATTAATTTTCATATTTGTGTTGGCTTTAGTTTGCCATGTCGGCACTAAATTATGCAGCCCGGCTGATGTAGCCTTACTAGTTAATGCATGTTTAATGAGTGATTGATCACGATGTACTACTTCTCTTAACCCTCGAATGGACGCGCCGCTTTTCGTAACACAAACGTGCGCGTGGCGTACTTTGTACACATGCAAAGAATAACTGTCTTTCTGTGACCTAGGCAAACCACTATGAGCTAAATAGTAGGGTAATTTGAGTTGAATTAAACAGAAGTAGAATAAACTTACATGAGATAAATCACTTTATAATTAAAAAGTAATAAAATAAACTTTCATTATACCACTCCGTTGCCACGGATGACTTCATTAATCTATACCAACAGGTTTCTAAAGCACACACAGCACAACAACACTCTTTCATTGCATTGCAACATAACTTAGGCATTCTATATAGAGGCAGTATCAGTTATCAAAAATTTCTTTGGATCTGCGAATTTTTTTCGAGAACTGCTCTCCACATCCCATATGTATGTGTTGTTTTCACATGTCCTTTGGAAACAAAGCTATGGCATGGGTCACAGCTCATGGCAGGAGAGATGGTTCTTGCTCGTCCACGTGTCACGTACCGTCCTCTTTTCTTGGTGGCAGACTCCTTAATTCTTTGAACTCGTGGTTTTTGGTATGTCTTAAGAAAGGTTGATATGTCGGTAGGAATTGAAAGATTCGCTCTTTCCATTAGCTGAGGCTTCGTAAGGGAAAATGCTATGTCTTTGAAGAAAATCATTCTTTTCTATTTTGGATTTCCCTCATTTGCATGAATAATGATTTGAACATTGACTCTAGTTATAGCCATTAGCGCGTAGAATACGACCAGTGGCTATCTTTCTGTCACCCGTCCGACGGAATACGCACCTCCTAGGTGGTCGAATGTGTCGACTCCTCCTTTGTTACACTATAATCCAAAACTGTCTCTGGTTTACCTGTAGCTTCGTCAAAAATTCCAAAATCGTGTATAGCTAAGAGTAGTAAACCTGTCTTCTTTTTTCGGAACGTACGAACTCACGTCATATCTTTCTGGAAACCATACAGAGAGGTGTGAACAGCCCTACCTTCCTCAGGCAAAAATTCTTGTGGGATCACGTGTTTGTTTTCTCTCAATGTACCGATGCACTTCAGCCGTACTGCAACGAGTATATCAGTTATTCTTGTTTCTTGCCTTGTGCACTAGGACGTGGCTAAGCAATTCCTGGTGTACCAATTACCCATTGTAAAGTTTGTTCCAGAGCCATCAATGTGAGTAACAAGGCTCCCTACGACATCACAGGGAGAAATGGATGCATTGTTTGGTCCTGTACGTTGTTTCCCACAATACACGTCAATATTACTTGTGAAGAATGTTTTAACATCCCCTAAAACAAAAATTTTTATGCCGCATTTATCCGGTTTCTACAGAATATACTGAACAAAAGGACAGCTACCCCGAGAATCTTGTAACTTGCCGTCACAAAATTGCCATCGCTGTAGTTCTTCTTGCCGTCACAGTAGTTGAGAATTGAGAGACCTAGCGCATTTTTCATATAATCAAAAAATCGCAATAAATCAAAGATTTCTCGTAATTCACACACAAAAATCAGAAATAAATCGATTATTTTTATACTTTTAAAAAATCTCGATTTTTTGCGCCAGCCAAGCCTGAACGAAAAATCGCAAAATAAAAGAAAACAAGAAAATTAATTAAAAATAACATCAAAAACCTTAAAAAGTCATCCATTTAATCAAAATTTGAAAAATTACCCTGCACGAGCCTGCATCAGCCTGCACGAGCCTGCATTAGCCTGAACGAGCCTGCACAAGTAAATATATAAGTAAAAGAACATCATTGATTCATTCATTGGTTAAAAGTATTTCATGCATTGGTTTCCCAGTTTTCGTTTCTTTTAAACCTTTATATGTGAAGAAAATATTTTTTTCATCATTCACTGCTTTCAGAGTATGTTTGTCAAATATCTTAACATATCTATCTGGTAATGTAATTTTAAATTGTCCATCTAGGATACACTTAACTTTCTTACCGAAGTTAGTATCAGCAATTTCAAAGTTAGATGCTTTATACTTTCTATTAATCTCAAGTTCATTCAGCTTTATAAACTCATATGAGTTGTTTAACTTAGCGAACAATTGATTATTCATTTTCGTTTGTATTTGTATAGGAATAAATTTACTAAATATTTATTAAAAAATTTCTTTCTTAATAAATGGAGGAAAAAACTCCACTGTCAGTAAAGGTGTGTAATAAATGTGGTGAGACCAAGAGCTTGGACTATTTCTATAGAAATAAGAATACAAAAGATAAACGTTCCACTGCATGTAAAACTTGTTCAGATGAGATACATAAAGAATACTGCAGAAATAATAGAGAAAAAATTCGAGCATATTTTCATAACTATGTAGACAGACATCCAGAAAGGTATGCAATCACAAATAATGAAAAGCTAAAAAAATACCATGAAAATAAGGAAAAATTGCTTGAGAAAGTTCCTTGTGAGTGTGGTAAATATGTATGTAAAACATATCTCAAAAAACATCAACAAACAGGTGTCCATATGGAGAGGCTCAAGAATATGGAGAAAATCAAGAAAATGGAGAACACTGAAGTTATTGAATAATTATTGAATAAATTTTTCCCCTAATAAATGGAGAGAAATCTGAGAGCTCAGAATCTCAACACTATGAGAGTTGTTGATCTTAGACCTCTAGCTAGGTCTCTTGGTATAAGAGGATATTATAAAATGACAAAAGATGAATTAATCAGAACTATTGCTAGACATTATTATAATGTTAACCAAGTTAAGAAAGTAAATTTTGATACTCTACCATTTCTTGATGCAGATATAAAAGAAGAATATAAAGCAGAATCGAAAGATCTGAAGAATATATTTCCATTCTCTACAGATGTATTTCAAGAGCCATCAAAGAAAGATCTGAAGAATATATTTCCATTCTCTACAGATATATTTCAAACAACAGCAAAGAAGGAGTTGAAGGAAATATTCCCCTTCTCAACAAATGTATTTGAAAAGCCTAGAACAAGAAATACCAACAGGAGTTATTCCGTTGAGAAAGCTTTTTCAAACAGATTGCAAACCATCAATATTGAAAATACTAACAAGTTGATAGATCCAAGGTATTTCCTTACTTCTGTTGAAAAGGATGTGTTTAAATTAATAAAAGATAATTTAAAGATCCACAATGGCTTAAAAGTGAATATGCAATTATTCTGTGAATTTAAACTACCCAATAACAATAAAACTCAAACATTTAAATTTCAGTCATACAATCATACAATTACTCATGAGAAAGATATTAACAAATTTTTAAAGAATTCAAAAAGAGAACAGTTACCAAAGCTAACAGAGTTTCAAGCAAGAGGATCAGGGTGGACTTTAGAAAGAGTTATTGGATTACAAATAGCAATTAACAGATATAATCCTCTAAGAGGATCATCTTATATTGAATTGCCAGAGGAAATAAAAAATAAAAAAGCATGTATTAATGTGAAAAATAATGACCAAAAATGTTTTCTTTGGGCTATTAAATCAGCACTCTATCCAGTACAAAAGGATCCACAAAGAGTGACCAAATATAAAAAAGTTGGACTTGAAATTGATGAAAAACTAAATAAATTCCAGTATCCAATTAAAATAGAAGACATTAAAAAGATAGAAAATCTTCTGAATATCTCATTTAATGTATATTCTTATAATGATTTCTATTCTGTCTACCCACTAAAAGTGACAGGAAATAAAAGAGATAAACATATTAACTTACTATATTTTAAAGAAAAAGACAATGGACATTATTGTTGGATTAAAGACTTATCAAAATTAGCATCAATGCAGATTACAAAACACAATGGTCGCAAATTTATTTGTGATATGTGTTTACTCCACTTCAATTCTGAAGAAAAATTGAAAAAACATGTTCCAGATTGCTTAGTAAATAAACCGGTTAAAGTAGAACTACCATCTAAAGGAGACACAATCACATTTGAAAATTACAAGAATAAAATGAAAGTTCCTTTTGTCATATATGCAGACTTTGAGAGCTTGTTAAATAAAATTGACACATGTCAACCAAATCCAGATGAATCATATACGATGAAGTATCAGAAACATGAACCATGTGGATTCTGCTATTATATAAAGTATGCTAATGGACATTATAAAGATCCAGTTATATATAGAGGGCCAGATGCAAAAAGCAAATTCATTGAGATGATTAAGAAAGAAGTGGAGGTGATAGGTGATATTTATTCTGAAAAAGAACCAATGAAACCACTAACAACAGATGAAAGAAAAGCATATTCTAAAGCAAAGATATGTCATATCTGTGAAGGTAAATTAAGTGAATTACCTCCTTTATTGATGAGATTAAAACATTCTATAGAAAATAAAATAAAACACATTAATGGTCAATTGGAGTCATTAAGGAAAAGAAATATAGATGAAAGTAATGAGAAGGTACAAAGATATAAAAACTCATTACAATATAATAATAAGCAATTAGAAACTTTCAATGATAATGCAGAAGGTAATATTAAAAAAGTTCATGATCATGATCATTTAACTGGTTTATTCAGAGGTGCTGCACATAGTTACTGTAACCTACGATATCAGTTACCAAGATTTGTCCCCATTTATCTCCACAATCTCTCAGGATATGATTCACATTTATTTGTAAAAGAACTTGGATATGATGAGAAACCTATAGATCTGATTCCAAATAATGAAGAAAAATACATAAGCTTTGGCAAATGTACTGAAAATATAAAGATGAAGTTCTTAGATTCATTCAGATTCATGGCTTCTTCTTTAGATAAACTCTCATCTAATTTGAAGAAAGATCAAATGGAAAATACCAAAAAGTTCTTTCCAGAAGGTAAAGTGGATCTGGTTATCAGAAAAGGTGTTTATCCATACGATTACATGGACAGCTGGAAAAGATTTGAAGAAACACAACTACCATCAAAAACTGAATTCTATAGTAAACTGAGTGATTGTGACATAAGTGATGAAGATTATGAACATGCGAAATTAGTTTGGGAAAAGTTTAATATCAAAAATCTTGGAGAATACCACGACTTGTATTTAAAAACTGATGTTCTATTACTAGCTGATGTATTTGAAAACTTTAGAGAAACATGCATGAAAGCATATAGTTTGGATCCAGCATGGTACTACACAGCACCAGGATTAAGTTGGGATGCAATGCTGAAAATGACTAAACAACCACTTGATTTATTACATGATTATGATATGATATTGATGATTGAGAAAGGAATTAGAGGTGGAATATCACAATGCTGTAAGAGATATGTAAAAGCAAATAACAAATATATAAAAGATTTTGATAAAGAAAAGGACTCAAATTATTTAATGTATCTTGATGCTAATAATCTATATGGATGGGCAATGTCACAATATTTACCTTATGGTGAATTTGAATGGTTGAATTATCCTCAATTTTATGTAAACCATTGGAGAAAAAACATTATGAAAATGGAAGATAATTCTGAATATGGATATATTCTTGAAGTGGATTTAGAATATCCAGAAGAATTACATGATGTACATAAAGATCTTCCACTTGCTCCAGAAAATAAAATTATTTCAGGAACAAAAGAGTCAAAACTAATAACAACATTACAAAACAAAATGAAATATGTGATACATTACAGAAATTTAAAACAGTATTTAAAACTGGGGATAAAGATGACAAAGATTCATAGAATTCTCAAATTTAAACAGTCAGATTGGTTAAAGAAATACATAGATTTGAATACTCAAATGAGAACTAAGGCAACAAATGATTTTGAGAAAGATTTCTATAAACTGATGAATAACTCAGTGTTTGGGAAAACGATGGAGAATATAAGGAACAGAGTGGATATAAAGTTAGTATCTGATGCTGAAGTATGTGATATATTAATAGCTAAACCGAATTTCAAGTCTAGAACAATATTCAATGAAAAATTGGTTGCAATACACATGCAGAAGATAAAAATACAGTTCAATAAGCCAATATATGTGGGTATGAGTATCTTAGATTTATCAAAAGAATTGATGTATGATTTCCATTACAATATTATGAAACCGAAGTATGGGGATAATATTGAACTGTGTTATCAAGACACTGACTCATTCATATATAACATAAAAACTGAAGATTTCTACAAAGATATGAAAGATATGGTTGAACTATTTGATACAAGTGACTATCCAAAAGATAACCAGTATAGCATACCACAAGTGAATAAGAAAGTTTTGGGTAAGATGAAAGATGAATGTAGTGGAAAAATTATGACAGAATTTGTAGGGTTAAGAGCAAAAATGTATGCCTATAAAGTAGACGAAAAAGAGAATAAAAAATCTAAAGGTGTGAAGAAATGTGTGGTGAAAAATAAAATATCGTTAGAAGATTATAAAGATTGCCTCTTTAATAATAGGGAAAAATACAGAACAATGAATCTCATTAGAAGTGAGAAACATGAGATATATACTGTAGAAGTAAATAAAAAAGCTCTAAGTCCTCATGATAATAAAAGAATTGTTTTAGAAAATAAAATAGATACATTACCATATGGTCATTATAGTAAATCAACAACATAAATGACATTAGTTGAAATTCTCTAATTGATTAAGTGATTCTTTCAAATTGCTTATGATATCCAACATCTTGGAAGTAGATTTTGAACAATCTATTCCAAATAATGAAAGATCAAATTTACCTGCTCTAACAACAGAATTTGTAAATTCACTATACTCATAGAATGTTTTATCTTTAATAAAGTATAATAATCCATTTGTATATCTGAAACTAGATTCTATACCTGGAGGTATTCCTGAAAATTCTTTTGTAATACGTCCATATTTTTTACTTATTCCCTTACATTCATCAATTTCTACATAATAAACATCATCAAAAAATATAAAGCTTTTACCAGAATATGTGTTCACAGCTGAATGTAGAATTACATTTTTTCGTAATGAAAGAGATGTTAAAGATGTTGGATAACCAAATTTTAACCTAAAAGAGGGTATTTCCATTATATACAATTTGTTGTCAATGAATAAAATAACATCTCCAGATGGTCTTTGATATGAAGCAGTTATATTGTTAAATCCTTTTGGAAGAAATGTTAACCAATCACTTATAAGTTGTGGTTTAGTGCGAACATCTAAATTATCCAAATCCATTATCCAAACCCATTTCTCATAGTAAATATATAGGACCTGATCGACAATCAGAAAGTTTTTAATTTTATTATTCAGCTTACATAATTCTGGAGGATCTAAATCTTTTTCTTCATCATCAGTCTCCTCATCTTCCTCATCATCATCATCATCTCCTACAACTGGTTTCCCATATAAGCTTTGTACTACAAGAATATCATCTTTACTTAATTCAATATTGGAACTGTTATATAATGGATACATGATTGAGGTATTTTCTGCTGAATGAGGAATTCCTAATGTATGACCAATTTCATGAACTAAAACTGCATAAAAGTTTATCTTCTCTTTTGGAGTATTTGTATCAATCTCAAAGTACCAATCTTCATCTTGATCCATATGGATTTCAACAACATCATTATTAGAATTTGGGTAATTTGCATGAGCCAGTACACCTGATTTACCATCAAATCGTTTAGGACAATAATGTTGTCCACTTGATTCTTTCCTATGCAAACGTCTCTTATTTGAAATGATGATGTCATAATTTGAACTATCTTCTTCAAAAATTAGATCTGTATGCTCTTTCCAAGTATTAAAAGCAATTTCACTCAATTCTTTCATTCTTTTCGATGAACCTGCATAATACCATTTAATAGTTTTCTTATTCCATTTAGCAATATGTGAGGTAAAAGATACTGCATGATCTTCTACACCACATCGAGGTTTGTTTATCAGATCTAAAGTTTCTTGATCTATTTCACCAGTAGGTTTCAAATTAAACTTCTTTTGGAATAAAATTAAGGCATTTTTGATATCTGAAATTTCACCAATATTTGTTGATTCTGCTTCGAGATATCCAAATTCCTGTAAATACTTTATAATGTTTTCTTTTTCATTACTATCTTCTCCTGTAGCTATCTTCACTAACAACAAGGTTACAATTAATATTTTCATTTATATAGGTTAAAATTATTGAATGAATAAGAAAATAAAAAAATCTCTACTTCCGCATTATTTATTGTCTTT
Source organism: Schistocerca nitens (assembly GCF_023898315.1). Classification (NCBI taxonomy): domain Eukaryota; kingdom Metazoa; phylum Arthropoda; class Insecta; order Orthoptera; family Acrididae; genus Schistocerca; species Schistocerca nitens. Next base: position 275,084,597 of record NC_064618.1, on the reverse strand, counting down.
AGTGTACTAATAGCCAATGTCTACACTTAAAATAAAAAAGAAAGATAAAAGAATTACAGGATAACATTACTCTTATTAACCCAACCATTGTGAGAATTATCGAAGCCTAACCACTTAACATATACCTTATCACCTTTCTTCTTCAATATTTTTTCAACAAGATATACATCTGGGTAATTTGTCTTCTGTAATTCATATTCATAGAAAGAACCTTTTATCTCCTCACCACTACTGTCTTTTAATTTATATGTAACTGGATTGGATAACACAACATCTGTTATTTCAAATATCTCTGTTGACCAGTTAGCAGTATATCCCTTTTCAAATATTCCTTTCAGTTTACTAATTCTCACTTTATCTCCAACATTATACTTATTTTTCTCAGTGACTGTAACAACACTCTGTGGTTTGTAATTCTTATCAACTTCTTTTGGTTTCATTTTTGTTGTTCTATGCTTTGTATTGTTGTAATCATTGACCAATTTGGAGACTAAATCAATCCACTTATAATTACCTTGAAGAGCGAATCTCTTCCACATTTTCTCTTTAAGTGTTCTGTTAAATCGTTCTACAACAGATGCTTTCATCTCTGTAAAAGTAGAATATTGATTGATATCATACTGCTTCATGAGTTTTTCAACATCTTTATTATAGAATTCTTTACCATTATCTGTTTGTAGATGTTTAGGATACCTTTCATTGAATATTCTTTGAAAAGCATCAGCTACATTTTTACCTCTCTTATCTGTAACTGGAATAGCCCATGCATACTTTGAGAAAACATCAATTACTGTTAATAAATATTTATAGCCTCTATTTATTTTTGAAATTCCTTTCAGTTTTCCAGAATCCATTTCTACTAAATCTGCTTGCCATAAATCATCAATACCGAGTGAAATAACCTCTCTTCTGGGAAAATTTTTCCTCATTGGTTTATGCAATTCATTTATAATTTCTTCACGAATATTCACACTTCCAGAACCAACTTTATTTTGATCTAAACAAAATTTTTTTTAATGAATTTACTCTTTTTGCTTTGACATACTGTGCAAATACCTTCAATTCTCTGTCTACCATTTTTAGTTGTCACTCTTTGAGGATGATGTGTCTCTGTATACTTCTTACACTTTAAACACCAAATGTGATCATTCATTTATAAGTGATAAAAAAGATAAAATAATTTAAGATGATTCTCCTTCAGATAATAATTCACCAAATACATAAATTACAACATCTACAGGGACTGTTTTAACTGATTCTTTAAGCCTTATAGTTAGAAAATTTCCTTTACTTATTACTAGTGATTGACTTTCCGAGTTGATTAAGCTTAGTTTGTCAAATATACTTATAGCAATATCAAAATCTTGAATAAATAGATCACTATTTATATTTTTACCAAGTACCATGATTCTTCTTAGTTTGAAGTTATACTCAAAAGTATGCATCTTTTCTTCAGCTCCAGTATGAAAAGTGAATTCAATTATCTGTTTATCATACACTCTGTTCTGAAAATTGTCTATTTGTGCAATGTAAGGTGCTAAATCAGTTTTTGTGAAATAATCAAATAAAACTTTCTCAATCTCTTTTTTACTGTAGTAGTTACTGAACTGTGTTAGAATACTTGAGTATTCAGCTTTACTAACAACATCCAATAATTTGTTTTCAAGATACTGTTTTGTAACTGCATCATATCCACTTATTGGATCAGCTATATTAACTATTCTTCTTCCCAGAAAATTGATATAACTCTTTGATTTCTTAAGAAGATCTGTAAAATACTTTTGAAACTTGAGAAAATTCTTTTCTACATCTTTCAGCTTGTCTAAATCGGGTAACACTATATCACTTGTCTCAGCTATCTTATTTCCAAAAATGTCCATTTAATATATTTAAAATTTCATCAAACTTACAACCATCGGAAAACAGTTTTAAAACGAATAAACATAAATGTCCACAAATATAATCATCGAATTTTTGAATCCTGTCTACATTATAATACAACTCATCTGATCCTAGATATTTAACCAATTCTGTTGGAATATTTCCTCCAAATGAATCAAACACATACTTCTTGTTACTGCTTTTATAATAACAAATCCAGTGTGTGCCAACATGATCTGATGTATCTAAATTTACGATACCACATTCAATTCTATTTGGCTTTAACGGAAGTTCATCAATCATGAAAACACCTCTAAAGTTCTTAATTTTCAGTTCTTTTACTAATTTTTCTATATCAAAATTACTTAAAGCGTGTTTATAGTTCTCAATTATTTTTTTGAAATTTTTTTTTAATCCCAGTACCTTTCTTCTTCTCCATCTCCAAATTATGTCTCTTTTGTTCTACCAATTCAGCATCATCTTTCTTTTTCTTCTGAACTGCATTTGTAATTGCTGCAGCACCTCCTGCTAATGATCCTAATGCACCTAATGCCGCAAATAATAGTGGGAGAAAACCTCCTTCATGTTCATTTAAACCAGAACCTTCTTTCTTTTGTTTCAAGTATTCAAAGATCTTTTTAATAACTGGAATACCTAATGTCAGAATAAGAGAGCCACCTTTTTTAATCTGATTGGACTTTTGTCTCTTCTGAACATCAGTTTAATAATTATCAAGGAAATCATATTTATTTAATTCATCTCTGGATAATTTTATCTTTACAGATTTTGGTTTAGTTTTACCACCTGGAGTAATATTATAGTCAATTGAAAATGTTTTCATTTATATAGGAAAAAAATTTATGTTATAGTCCCCAGCCATTATCATCCATTTCAATACCCATTCCTAATTTTCTTTTTCCATACATTATTCCTCTTACAGCAGTTGCTGCTATTTTCTCTTTCAAATCAGCATCTGGACTGTGCATTCTCTCTTTTGCTTTAAGTTGTAAAATTTTATCCGCTTCATGTCTATGTTCTAAATCTTTATGATCTCTGTATGCAATATCATGTTTCTTACAAGCCTCATCTAATGGATTGATTCCTTTATCCCCTCGTGCCAATCTTTCTTCTAACTTCGTAAAGGGACCACAATATGAATATCCTGGAATATGCATCTCAGGAAATGGTGCATTGTTTAAAACCCAGTTGACTAATCCTTTACCATATTTCTCTGATTTCCAGAATGTGTGTGGTAAATTATTCAAAAATCTGATTAAATATGGAATACCTTTAGGATTATTAATTATAAAATCATTAAATTTGTTTGTTAACATTTTTGTTATTGCCACCTTTTCATTGTGAAAGTTTTTATTTCCAGCTAATTCTTCTCCATGAATAACAGTTAATCGATCGATTAAATCTCTCACATCATTCATCCAAACATATTCAACAGGTTTCTCTGTATACTTTTTTATCAATCCTTCACCAGATCTTGTTGGGCTTGATTTGTTTCTCAGTTTCTGCCATATCGGTTTAATTAATTCATTATATTTATCACTTACACTGGATTTGGGTTTCTTAGAATCTGGATCATTGTTTTGAAATATTGCATTAGTTAATAGTAAAATATCTTCATATGTATCTAAATCTTCTTCATAATATCCATCACCATCAACACTATTTTGAGTTAAGAGTTTCATTAAATCATCTGTTGCTTTGTAAACTTTTCCTTTGATTAAAATGGTGTCATTATTAAATTTAACTTGTGAATCGCCTATATAATGTTTTCCATTTTCAAATCGTAGCCCAAATACTCTGTCATTAAGAGCTCCAAGGTATTTTGATACTGTTGGACCAATATAGGTAGTTGGAGGCAATAATTTCTCTGTACTCATCTTTTGTTTTTCTTTTTGTTCTACACTTTTCAGCATTTGTTCAAGTTGTTTCTGTTTTTGAGGTGATGGAGTAGAAACACTTGGAATATCATCATCTTTAGGGAATAAACTTCTCTCAAATGATGTTTCAGTTGGTGTTGAAGGAATCGGAAATATATCATCATAATTTTCTTGATGATGATGATGGTAAGGAACCATCTGTTTTTCAACTTCTCTGTTTTCTTCAATTGCTTTCAACACATTATCACCTAAGCCCTCAATTCCTTCCTTAACTTGTTGAATTGCATCAATAACAGGCTGATCTTCTTTTTTATATTTCTCATACTCTGTTCTTGGTTGTTTCTTCCATGTTCGAAAAGCTTCTTTCAACTCTTCTTTTTTCTTTCTATTTCTCTTTGCTTTCTTAACAATTTCAGGATCATAACCACTATGCTTACTAACCTCCTTAGAGTGATCGTATTTTGCGAACATTTATTAAGGAGAAAATATTGTCATTTCTGTCAATGTTTATTAATCATCTTAAACATACGTGTTTAATATTCACGTTGATGTTGATGTTCATGTTTAATGTTTATGTTTACATAGCAAGAAATTTTTTATTCTATCTCTGTACTTTCCATCATTCGCTTTCCTTGTTAAATCTATTGTAATAAAACCAAAATCATCATTCCAGCATTTACTACACATTTCTTTAAACTCATCGAATTTCAGATCTCCACCTACAAACTCGTGATAAATGTGATTCAAATTTGTGTCATCCTGTCGAAATATATTCAAGAAGTTGAGATTATCTCTCACTAATTGTTTTGGAATCTTGGAATATGTCTGAGCTAAATAAAAACAATCTATTCCTTTATGTCTACCTCTAGTAAAGTATTCTCTAACAATGTCCTGATTTTCAAGAATGAAATCGTCAAACAAAACAACTGAATTATCTTCACATTCATCTAGACTTATTGAATCTTCATTGTTATCAATGAAAGTAACAATTTTGTCATCAATTTTTTCTTCAATTTTATTACACTTTTTTATAAACTGTTGGTATTTTGGCTGATCCAAACTTTTAGAATAAACATACAAATGATTTATTTTATCCCAATTTAACCACCCTGGAGCTAATATATAGTTATCGATCATTAGAGTAGTTTTTCCACATCCACTTGGACCAATAATTGCACATCTTATTGAGTTAGGTAATAATTCCCCATGCTTATTTTTCGTTTTCTTTTCTTTTAGGCGTATTTTCGGTTCCCAGTTAGTCATTTATTTAGATAAATTTTTCATCATTTAAATGAGTAGACTATTTCTATTGAATGGTAAGACCTCAGTATTGAGAAAACGATTAAATGTTCCATTAAGAGATGAGTTTAAACAAGTTGCATTAGTTGGCTTTTATTCAACATTTCTCACACCAAATGTTACAGCTAAAAATAATAAACTGTATTGTGATGGAGAGACTATTGTTATTCCAGAAGGGCAGTATAGTTTGAAAAATTTGGAAAGATTTTTTCACATGAACAAACCTAATATAAGTATTAAACCAGATGAAGTTTTAAATAGAGTTGTTATTGAAAGTGATGTTAAATTATATATGGATGTAAAGGATGGTATTGGAAGTCTGTTAGGCTTTAGTAATCAGACAATTAATGCAAATGAAAAGACTGTTGCTACTGATGTTCCCAAAATTATTCCATTTGAACTGATTAATGTAAGCTTTAATTTAGCAGATGGTATGTTTGTTAAAAATGGTGATCATTTTCACAGAGAAACGAATATTATTGCTTCATTTAAGCCGAATGTGGAGTTTGGTGCTCCCATTATTTATGAACCGAGTCATCCATTATTTGTACCAATACATGATAAAGTTCAGGATATAGTAATAACTGTAACTGATGAGAATGAAGAAATAATCGATTTTAATGGAGCTGATGTGACAGTTATTTTAGAAATGAAATAAGAGTATTTTTAATCCTATATAAATGAACAGAATCGAGAGCTATCAATTTCAGTCGTTTCCAGTAAACGAGAAGAGTAAGTTTAATCTGAATGTTCCCAACAAAGATGTGGAGATTAATATCAATATCGGTGATGGTTGGTTACATCCTAATCGAGCTCAGCTGTATATGAGTTTTGATGTTATTCATGAAGATGGAACAGATTTTTCTGAATATGAGGGTAAAACAAACGCAAAATTAATTGACAATTTTGTTACAAAGCTTTTTGATTTGATAACAATAAAGAAGGGGAATAATATCCTTTCTAGAATTGAGAACCCTTTTATTTCCTCAACAGTTTTACTTCAGTTAACTTCATCTCTTTCTGATAAAATATCTTTGGAAGGTATTATAATGAACAATGGGAAAATAATTAGGAAGAAGAATGAAGTTCTATATCCATTAGAACTGCTTGGTGGATTCTTCAAGGATTACAAGGAAATGATGTGGGAAGGTGATTTAACCATATCTTTTACATGGAGTTCATCTGTGGCTGATGCTCTTCTTAGATGGTCTAGTACAAATGCAGATGGAAGTGAAGTAGCTGGAACACTTCCAAAAGAAGGTAAAATGGTTATAAACAGCATGGAAATTAGAGTTCCAATCGTAAAATATGAACCTGAATATGAACTTGAATTAGAACAAGAAAGACTTAAAAATCCAAAGATTCCAATATCTTTTTATGATTTACAGACTCAAGAGGTTGCTGGATTAAGTGGTAGCAAACATTTTGAATTAGACATCACAAATTATTATAATTCAATGGAATTTGATATGCCTTACTTCATATTTGTAGTATTTCAAACAGATAGAAAGAATAATCAGCTTAAAGATTCGTCACTATTTGATCATGTTAAACTGCAGAACATTTATCTGAAGAATGGAAGAAATGAAGTTTTTCCTCAGGAAATGTGGAATTTGAATCCACCAGATAACTTTATGAAAGCTTATGATGCATTTAGAGATTTTAAACGTGTTACACAGTTGAAGGGTGATATTGATGTTAATCCATATAATTTTATTACCAACTGTCCTATTTATGTTATAAATATGACCCGTAGAAAGAATGTATTAGCAACTCAAAAAACAACAATGAAGTTATGCGCTGTCTTTAATGATAAGATACCTGATAAAACATTAGCTTATATAGTTATGTATGGGAAAAGAAATTTAACATATGACTCACAACACAGAATTCTTACCGAAAATTTTTAGTTAAATAAATGAATAAAAAATTAGAGAAAGTCGTTGATGTATTCACAGCATGTTTATATTTCATTGTGAAATATTTTAAGAAAGAAAAGTGTGATAAAAATGAAAAATTTTGAAATCTCAAGTTTAAGATAATGTTTCTTTTATTTTTTTCTTATTTTATTAGATAGCTCTTTTAAGGAGGGTCGATCCAATGAGTGACTCAATGGTGTTCTTTTACTTATATATTTACTTGTGCAGGCTCGTGCAGGCTGATGCAGGCTCGTGCAGGGTAATTTTTCAAATTTTGATTAAATGGATGACTTTTTAAGGTTTTTGATGTTATTTTTAATTAATTTTCTTGTTTTCTTTTATTTTGCGATTTTTCGTTCAGGCTTGGCTGGCGCAAAAAATCGAGATTTTTTAAAAGTATAAAAATAATCGATTTATTTCTGATTTTTGTGTGTGAATTACGAGAAATCTTTGATTTATTGCGATTTTTTGATTATATGAAAAATGCGCTAGGTCTCTCAATTCTCAACTACTCGTCACAAAATTGCCATCGCTGTAGTTCTTCTTGCAGTTCATCATAAGCTGATCTAACATTTGCCGTACTGCAACGAGTTTATCAGTTATTCTTGTTTCTTGCCTTGTGCCCTTGTTGTCAAAACAGACCCATTGTATAAGGAACAGAAATCTTCTGAAGATCATCACAGCTCTCGTAACCTCCATATCTGTGCCATCTCCTGTCTTCAGTTCAATGACATTAGTGTGGTTAGGATTCCTAGCTCCGAAGAGATAGGTCCGGCAATAGATCGTTGCAAAGCATTATTTCACATTTAGTAGTTTCCTTAGCACCCTTTTCTCCAGAATGTTGTACACTTCCTTTGTTAGACCTAATGTACAATTTCGTGTATCTTATTATTTCGTCAGTCATTTCCAGGCTAAGTATTGTCCATAAAGCCTTGTGATTCTTCTGTCAAGACGTTTAGGCCCAGGAAATATATTTACAATATTCTATTTTTTTTCTTTTTGTTCTCACATTATCAATTTTTTTCATTTATAATAGTTATCCCTCCCAATAATGGTATTACCAATGGACAGTGACTTTCACAGTTATCATCTGAATCGTTTTCTTGTTCATAGTCTGAATCGTGGTTACTTTCTGTGATAAGTTCCGCTTCTTTCTCAGAGTGGTCATCCGCCATTTTCATTGCCTGAACGGTGTTGAAACCTGGAGCTTCGTTGAGTAGCCTTTCAAGTTCGTTGTCGGTCAGTTTTGACCTCGTCCTGTTCAAAGTGATATCAACCCGCTTGCTAGGAGTTATATTTTTCTGCGCACAAAAGTTAACGAAATGAAAGTGAAGGAAATATTATTCATATGACCTAGCGCGTGGAGTACTCTGCACATTAAGATGATATACTCACTGTTTATTTTATATTACTGCTGCCCACTTGGACGTATGACAACACGACATCTCACTGTGTTAACTGAAGCAATAATGAAGGAATAAATACGGGCTCGCAGTTGTAAAACATTGGAACGGTACAAGACAATGTTATTTTTGACTGGCGCACTTCATTCACAGGCGAGCGCGCATGTGAGTTGAATACCAGCTTAAATTAAAACTAATCTAGGTCGTGTTTTTGCTGCAGTGGCTGAATGCTATGTGGTATTTGCAATACAATGGATCACGTACTACCAGTGTGTTTCAGCATATATTGTATACCGGTGTCTCAAGATTTCTCCGCAGAGTTGACTTGATTATGAGGTGCTGAGCCGACGGGAAAAACGTTTCTACGCCTCCACCAAATGCAATGCTAGATAAAACTTTGTGTTGACTTTGTGTTAAGCCTATAATTTTCAGAAAAAAATTCTTTTTAAAAGATTGCTTGCAGTTTGCGGGCCCTGCTGAGGCCATTAGATTGTTATTTTCTATTTAAAGGAGACCATTCTCGATCTCTTAGTCTCTGCGTTAGGTTATATATGGGAGAGGGTAATTTTGTAGAGTCTTTAGAGTAGTCGACATTTATGGTAACTATTCTTTACTGCAGGAACATATCATAGGGATTTCTCTAAGGGGATCGTCGGTGACGGGGTTCGTATGGAAGCGGCCCTCTCTACCTGGTCCTGCTGCCCTGGTGCTCTCTAGCTCGGCCGCGGTGACTGCTCTCTTCCCACAACATATCCGCGTCATTTCTGCGTTGGCCATGGCGGAGCGCCAGACACATTTCTGCTCATCTATATTGTGGACAAGTTACGTTACCGTGATTTGGATACACCGGTTTTCTAGGCACTCCGTGAGTGTTAGATTTCAGGGCTACCTGAGGTCTCTGACGATTAACCCGTTTAAATGGGTCCTTATCCATCCTTATTGCCGTTCTATCATGGCTAAATTCACTGTTAGTAAATTATTACGAAGAAGTGTTTCTTTTAAAGTGAATCTGGGTATTTTCTTTTGTTGATTTGAAACTACAATGTAAGTTATTATTAACTGAAATCAAACCGAAAGTTTCTATTTTAAAGGCTTTGTTAAAGGACGGACCATGTGCGTTGTCATTTGTGAGTAAATTTTGATATTTGTTCTGTGAATTATTGGGTACTGTGTCTAGTGTTATCCAGGGGCGTTTACATATTGTTAACCCGTCAGTTCTAAGTTATTGCTCCTGTTAAAATTGTTAATTATTTGCTTTCTACGTGTTTATAATTTTTAAAGTAATTTCTTACTCGGGGTAATTGCTCTGTTTGCTACAGTCTATTTCTTACCTTGTATTAAATTTTATGCCAAAGTTAATGGAATCTGTAACGAAAATTGGTTCTTAATTTTGTGTGTGTAATAAACCAGTGACTGAAGCGTTTGAAATTCCTTAGGCCTAGTTCTTCCCGTAAAGTCTTGTGGCCACTTAAGAGGCTGTAATTTCCCATTACAACTGGTTTACACCCGAGCGTAGTTGCGCTCTTGTGGTGAGGGAGATTTTTGTTTTGTCTAGGTACCTTCATTCACTGGTGGCTGCTTCCCAAGATTAGTTATTAAGAATTATACTGTTGCAGGTAAACGCTCTTGTGCCATGGAAGCTCGCATGTGCCCGGGAATAGCGTTTCAGCTAGAACATTAAGTTCATGGTCAGTCAACCGAGAAACCGTCAGTGTATTGGCAGCACGCTTACACGTCTCGCTCTTGAGCTTCCTGTGTGTATCGCCCCTGACAGAACCGGTGCGACAGGTCCGGCTACTGATTGTTATTTTTCATTTGTTGTAGAACTGACTCATAATGTTTCTTAAGGTTAGTCAGCCTATTAGGAAACAGCTGTTTCGGGTGAAAGTGCAACTGGCGCATTGAGGAAATCGATTTAAAACAACTACAGTTAACTGCGGATGATGTTTGGTTTCTAGTACGCTCAACTGCGAGATCATGAGCACCCGTACGAAGTCCCAACATTTTCACAGTCCAATTTTTACATAACTCTATCTAGCCACTGTTACGAATGATGATACTGATGAGGAGGAGGAAGAAGGCAACACAAACACCCAGTCCCCGGGCAGAGAAAATCATCAACCCGGCCGGGATTCGAACCCGTGACCACGTGACCCAGAGGAAGCAAAGCTAGCCACTAGACCACGATCTGCAGGTCTAACTGCGGAGAAGATTAATTTGGTAGAAATGTTTCTTAATCAAGTTGGAGAGTTGCAGGTTAGTGTCAGTGTCATAGAGTGAAAAGAGGCTGAAACTATTACTCTGTACCGGGGCGGAATTACTAGACAGCTTTCGCAAAACACCTTTGGAGTGGGAGAGTTCTCGGCAAGTAGCGTTGTTTCCGAGGAGTACGCTAAATTGCCTAACCCCCTTCTTTCTTTATTGCGGGAACTGCTGATCTTTCTGTTGAACAGTATGTCCAATTCGAAAGCTCTTTGTGATTAACAATTCGCTTCGAATATCATGCGAACGGTTTAGGCGCTTCGCAAAGAGTCATTATTGAATTACTATAAACATTAACCATGGATTGTTAAATAGAATTTTTTTTGGAAGCGTTGTTAAATCAAGGCTTGTTCAGTGACTTGAGCAAGGAAATAACACAGATTAAATTGCCTCCTTGTATTAAATGGGAGCTTAAGCCCAAATATTTTTTGCGTATACAATCAACTTGCGGAAATTTAGCTGAATATATTGAGAGGTTCCGTTCGCCTTTGCTGCACTAGAGTTCAAGTCAGCGCGTTAGATATTGTCCAGAATATTTTGGGAGTCACGAAACCCGAGGATCGTTCATGGGTCGTATTTTCTAATAACCCTACTTCCCTGACGGAACTGGATGAACTACTAGTTCCTATTGAGGGGTTGACGTTTGCCGATGAAAGCCCTGAGAAAGTCGGTAATCTTGTCCCTCTTGCTAACGACGATGTCAAGTATTTGGTAAATGCCCCCTCCTTTGAACCTAAAGCTAGCAGATGTTATCACTGTGGTGACGGAGGGCATTTAGTGTGAGATTGCCCGATGAAGCAAGGTCCCCGTCCGAACAACTGACGTCGAAAGAGGCGTAGCGTGGGTAGCGCTTCCGAGCCACCTGGACGCTGTGATCACATCAGACCAGTCGTAGGTCGAACGCCGCCTTACCTTTGTGCTCAGCGTAATCGATGGCCTGTCTGCGCTCTACTTGATTCAGATAGTAGCTTTTCCCTTCTTGATTATCAATGACACCATAAATTTAGAGCTATTCGTAAGTTGCCTTCCTCATGTGCTTCCGATCAGAGATGTCGTGAGGCGAATGGGCAGATGTTGCCTCTGACGGATGAAGTGCGGGTGCAATGGACTATCCTGTAGTTATCATGGCCCATTATTAATGTTTTGGTGGTTAACGGTCTTACTGGTAACCTATTGTTGGGCTGTGAATTTATACGACGTACTGGCCTTGTTCTAGACTACATGTTTTTAATTTTCTCCTAGTGTACGTCTTGCCTTGTGTTCTTACCAGGGGCGGTTTTTGGTGGGAGAGCAAAGTGACTGCTTCGACCTCGCCCACCTGGGATTCCCTGACGTTTTAACCAATAGTCTTGGTGTCAACCCGTAGAGTAAAGATCCACTTCAAAAGATTATGTACCCGAGAGACAAGCTTCATATGGGACATGTACACCCAAGTTGAAAGCTCTGAGGGAAATAATTAATGGCAGCTCCGTGAGGGAGTTATTAAGGGGCCTACTTCTCCCTACGCCTCTCCAGTTTTCTTGGTTCCTAAAAAGGAGGGAGGTGGTTAACGAACGGTTGTTGACTACGGGCTCTTGAATGAGCCGGATCTCCACAACTGTTTCAGTTAGTTTTCTGGAGCGTGTTACTTCACAGTCCTACATGTAAATCAAGCTTGTTACCAAATACCTTTAACAGAGGACTACAAACACATTACCTTCATCTGTGTCGATTGGAGCCGGCCGGTGTGGCCGAGCGGTTCTAGGCGCTACAGTCTGGAACCGCGCGACCGCTACAGTCGCAGGTTCGAATCCTGCCTCGGGCATGGATGTGTGTGATGTCCTTAGGTTAGTTAGGTTTAAGTAGTTCTAAGTTCTAGGGGACTGATGACCACAGCAGTTAAGTCCCATAGTGCTCAGAACCATTTGAACCATTTTTTTTTTTCTTTTGTGACGATTGGAACCTTTATGAACTTGACACGTTTCCTTTTGATCTTTCTACAGGGGCTGCGGTATTCTCTCGCCTGTTGGATAATATTCTTGGAGATATCAAACTTAAATATGTTTGTAATTATTTGCGCAATATTATAGTTTATTGTGTAACTTTTGAGGAGCACTTTAGTCATCTTGAACAAGCTTTGCTTCGCCTTAGAGGAGCTGGCTTTACCGTTAAACCATTTAAAATTAACTTAGACCACATTCAATTTCCTTTTTGGGGCATTTGGTGTCAGCTGACGGGGTCAGAAATGACCAATAACCTACGCGTCATTTGCGTAGGTTTCTCATTCCCAAGTACAAAAAAGGAGTGGCCAGGTTTGTTGGTATGGCAAACTTCTTCCACAAATTCGTTCCGAACTTTCCGCAATTAGCAGCTCATCCTAATAACCTGCGTAAAAATGAGAAGTCCTCTACATAGGCTGAGAGCCAACAGCAGCCTTTGAATCTCCTAAGGAAGCACTAGCTAGCTCTCCGTTTTGGAACCCCTTATTTTTTTTGAACTTCCATTTATCGTCCAAACGGATGCCTCCAACTCAGGATTTGCTGCCCCCTTCTTCAAGAGTTTGAGGGCCAAAGACGTCCCATCAACGGGCATCAAAGGGGTTATTTCCTGTCGAACTAAAGTATTCTGTGTAAGAGTGGGAAGCCCTTGCCGTGTTCTTTGCGTTAGAAAAATTTGGATTTTATTTGGAACATAAGGAGTTTCAGCTAGAGAGGAACAAATAAGCTTTCAGCTAGGTTTAAGGGCGCGCTAGGCAAACGGGGAGACTCGAGCGGTGGTCGGTCCGTATATTTGCGTTCACGTTTGCTATTAGGTATATTAAAGGTACTCACAATCAAGTTGCCGACGCCCTCAGTCAAATGTTTCAAGAGAATGACCCATTCCGAGAAATGAGTATTGCTGACCAAAGTCCCAGAATTATTTTATTATTTAAAATATAAACAAGATGTTATTCGTTTATGCATGTTTAAAGCGTGCTTAATCACGGTATACAGTTTCTCTTAAATATTAGCTTAAAATTAAAATTATTGCAATTGTGATTTTGCTGAAGTGGCTGAATGTTACATGCGTATTGTAATACAGTGGCTCACGTAATAACCAGTCTGTTTCAGCATCCACTGCATACCATTGTCTCAATGTTTCCCCGAGTAACTGACGTGATTATGACGTGCTCAGCCGATTGTAGAAGGGCTTCTACTCCTTCCCCAAATACACTGTGAGGTACAACTTCACTATTTTAGTTGTAATTTTGTTTTAAAGCTACAAGTTTAAAAAAGTAAAACATTCCTTGGTGTTTTTCGGCCTTGCTGAGGCCTTTACATTGTTGTTCTCTATTTAAAGGAGGCCGTTCTAGACCTCTTGGAGTGTATACGTTACACAATAGAGTGAAGAGCCAATGAAACTGGCATACTTGCCTAATATCGAGTAGGGCCTCCGGAAGCACGAAAAAGTGCCGCAACACGACTTGGCATGGACTCGACTAATGTCAGAAGCAGTACTGGAGGGAAATGACACCATGAATACTGCAGGGCTGTCCATAAATCCGTAAGAGCAATTGGGGGGGGGGGGGGGTTGAGATCTCTTCTGAACACCACGTTGCAAGGCAACATATGCTCAATATATGCTCATTAATGTTCATATCCGGTGAGTTTGGTGGCCAGTGGAAGTGTTTAAACTCAGAAGAGCTTTCCTGGTGCCACTCTGTAGAAATTCTGGACTTGTTGGGTGTCGCACTGTCCTGCTGGAATTGCCTAAGTCCGTCGGAATGCACAACGTGCATGAATGGATGCATGTGATCAGATAGGATGCTTAGTATGTGTCACCTGTCAGAGTCGTATCTAGACGTTTCAAGGGTCCCGTGTTACTCCAACTGCACACGCGCCACTCCATTACAGAGTCTCCATCAGCTAACAGCTCCTGCTGGCCTACAAGGTCGATAGATTCATAAGGTTTACTACGTACCCGTACACATCCATCCGCTCTATACAATTTGAAATGAGACTCGTCCGACCAGGCAATATGTTTCCAATCATTAACAATCCAATGTGAACACGACGGGCCCAGGCGAGGTGGAAAGCTTTTTGTCGGGCAGTCATCAACGGCACACGAGTGAACCTTCGGTTCCGAAAGCCCAAATCGATGCTGTTTCGTTGAACGTTTCGCACGGTGGCACTTTTTGATGGTCCAGCATAGAAATCTGCAGCAATCTGCGGAAGGGCTACAGTTCTGTCTCGTTCTTGCAGTATTTTTCCACCCCAGCGAAATGGCAGATTTGATGTTTTGCAGGATTGCTGATATCCACGGTTTGTTGTTGTTGTTGTTGTGGGTCTTCAGTCCTGAGACTGGTTTGATGCAGTTCTCCATGCTACTCTATCCTGTGCAAACTTCTTCATTTCCCAGTACTTACTGCAACCTACATCCTTCTGAATCTGCTTATTGTATTCATCTCTTGGTCTCCCTCTACGAGTTTTACCCTCCACGCTGCCCTCCAATGTTAAATTTGTGATCCCTTGATGCCTCAGAACATGTCCTGACAACCGCTCCCTTCTTCTTGTCAAGTTGTGCCACAAACTCCTCATCTCCCCATTTCTATTCAATACCTCCTCATTAGATATGTGATTTACCCATCTAATCTTCAGCATTCTTCTGTAGCACCACATTTAGAAAGCTTCTATTCTCTTATCGTCCAAACTATTTATCGTCCATGTTTCACTTCCATACATGGCTACACTCCGTACAAATACTTTCTCACGGTACACTCGTGAAATGCTCGTGCGGGATACTCCCCACTTCATCGCTACCTCGGAGACGCTGTGTCACATCGCTCGTACGCCGACTATAACTACACGTTCAGACTCACTGAAATCTTGATAACCTGCCATTGTCGTAGCGATAACCGGTGTAACAACTGCGCCAGACACTTGTTGTCTTATGTAGGCGTTGCCGACCGCAGCTCCGTCCTCTGCCTGTTTACGTATCACTGTTTTGAATACACATGCCCATACCAGTTTCTTTGGCGCTTCAGTGTCTATTTTGGAGCGTATCACTTTGTAGTTTCTTTATTAATATAACCTTACGGTAAATGTTCTGTACTGCAGGAGCATGTCATTGAGATTTCTCTAAGGGGTAATCGGTGACGCGGTTCGTATGGAAGCGGCCTACTCAACCTGAGGCAGTCGGCCAAGCTGGTGCCGCTAACGCGCTGTCCTTGTATTTCAACACAGCCGCAGTATCTGCCCTCTTGCCGCCACACGTCTACGACATTCTGCGTTCACCGAGGCGCGACGTCGGCCACAGTTCCGCTCACCTGTATTGTGGACAAGTTACGTTACCCTGATTTGGACATATCGATTTTCTACTCACTCCGTGAGTGTCATATTTCAGGACTACCTGAGGTCTCTAAGGATTAACCCGTTTAAGTGGGTCCTCAGCCATTCTTAATGTCGTTCTATCACAGCTAAATTCAGTTTCAGTAAATTAATACACTACAGAGGGGTCCAAAAAATGTATCCACTGTGTAAATGTCCATACATAACTTGCAAACTAATTGACGGAGTTGTCTCATTTTTGGTGAAAGTGTAGCTTATAGTCCAACTTAAAGATATCACTGTAGGTGTTCGAAATGGTCACCATTAACATCCACACACAAACTGCAGCACGAACTACTGACTGCAACGTTTTCAGTTGGATGTTTGCACATGAATGTATGATGAATTTTCGAAGTTCATCCAATGTGCGTGGCTTTTGTCGATACACGACGTCCTTTAGTGTTCCACACAGGTAAAAGTCCAGAGGATTTAGGTCTGGGGAATTTGGTGGATACTCCACAGCACCTGTATGGTGTATCCATCTTCCTAGTAGATTTTCATCGAGATACGCCCTAACACGATTTTGGCAGTGGGCTGGGGCACCATCTTGTTGAAAGTAAATTCTTCCGTCTCCATAAAAGTCTCGGATGGCAGGTAAAATGGATTTCTGAAGCTTCTGAAGGTACATCTCTGCGGTAACTGTGCCGTCAAAGAAGAATGTCCCAATCAAGCCCCGGTAAGACAACCCACACCACACATTTACTCCTGGCCAAATTCACGGCTTTGTCTACATGGACGTTCGCATTTTCGGCGGCCCAGGAGATGCAGTTGTGGGGATTTACTGTACCATTGAGTTTGAACTGTGCCTCATCAGACCACACAATCATCTCTGCAAACTCTTCATCACTGCGTACCATGTTAGTAAACCACACGCATTGCTCTATTCTATGATCTGGGTCGTCCTTGTTCATTGCGTGTAGCAGTCGTGGGATGTAGCACTTCCACTTTGCTGTCTTCAAAATTCGCCGAACACTTGAGCGACTCACTCCAGTTTCACGGGCACACTGTCTCACAGACTTCTGTGGTGAGCGAGTGAATTGTTGTAACACACGACGGGAGTTAGCTGGACTTGTTACTGTTACAGGTCGTCCAGCTCGTTGTTTGTGTACATCTTTAACACAGCCTTCGGCTTCAAATTTGTCTCGAATGCGACGAATAGTTAAACGTCTCGGTGGGTCTGTTTGATACTCATTTCGCCATTGCCGTTGAACCTCATTAATGTTTCCGTACTTATAATACCACTTCAAAACTTCCTTTCATCGAATGTAAGCCTTGCGCCAGCCATGCTTACTCCAGTAACTAGGTGCAACTAAGAACAAAACACTGACTATCTGGCGACAGTCATCTGAGAAAACAAAACGACGCAATACAACGCTTGTGTGGCGATTGCCGGAATTACAAACTATTACACTACCAAAGATGGGACAACTCCGTCAATTAGTTTGCCAGTTATGGACTTTTAAACAGTGGATACATTTTTTGGACTCCTCTGTATTTGTATCAGGTATTTTCTGTAAGGTAGGGGAATTTAACTTAATTCCTTGTCGATTTGAAACTGCAGTGTAAGTTATTATTTATTTAAATCAAACTGCAAGTTTCTATTTTAATAGCTTTGTTAAAGGACGGATCAGGTCCGTTGTTATTTCAAAGCAAGTTTTCAAATTTGTATTGTGCAATACTGAGTATTGTGTGTTCAGTTATCCAGGGGCATTTGCATATTGTTAATCCATAAGTTCAGATTAACTGCTCCTGTTAGGACTGTTATTCATTTGTATTCTAATTGGTTGTAATTTTTTAAAGTAACATGTTACTTGGTGTAATTTCTCTGTTTGTTGCATCGTATTTCTTACGTTATTTTAAGTTTTATGAGAAACTGAGTGTAATTAGTAACGAAGATTGTTGCATACATTATATGTTTATATGAAACCAGTGAGTGAAGCGTTTGATATCCCTTAGGCCCAGTCCTTCCCGTCAAGTATTGTAGTCACTTAAGACACCGTAATTTCCCTTTACGTTATCAAATTAATTAAGATAATTCTCATTTATTGCTCGTCTCATTTGGTGATTTTAATTAGATTACATGCTTCGATCACTCTGGATCGTCTTCAGATGTAAGCAGATGCGTCAGCAAGTCGTCTTGACTACTGAGGACCACATATTAGAGTAATCTAATTAGAAATGTGTAACTGAGACGGAGCAATAACTGAGAATTACCTTAATTATCTAAACAGTTGCTAAATCTCTCAAGACGATTATGTGATAAATATAAAATTAAGTCTGTACCGAATCCAGAGAGCGCGACTCTTACTCGCACCTGCCAGTTTCTTTTAGATTATCAGTCTTCTGACTGATTCACTGCAGTCCACCACTACTTCCGCTCGTGTGTCAATCTCTTCATATCTTGATACGAAAATAGCTTCGTTTTATCGTGGGTCATGGAGAATATTAACAAATATGAATTTCTTTTTTCTAAGTCCTTCAATTCAGTAGCAGGGTCAGCTACCAGTACCATTTACCCTCAGCAAATGAGAAACGAGTTGCTGAACCACAGCGTAACATGTAAAAGATGTGCAACTGGCAGTGCAACGAACGAAGGGTCATGCACCCACTGATCATAGCTTTCAAAACGGGTGAAAGAGAAATTTTAAAGACCTTGGCACG
The DNA here is from genome assembly GCF_023898315.1 of Schistocerca nitens. Taxonomy (NCBI): domain Eukaryota; kingdom Metazoa; phylum Arthropoda; class Insecta; order Orthoptera; family Acrididae; genus Schistocerca; species Schistocerca nitens. Next base: position 275,065,932 of record NC_064618.1, on the reverse strand, counting down.
TCATTAGAACGTTCATGTGACACGTACAAGGTGGAAGGCCTAACATCATCCGAGAGGTACAGCAAAGGCCTGCCCCGAAATAAAAGAGTGGAATGTTCTCTGCCCTGATAGCGATTGCAGTGTCTTTAGTCTTTGTTGGTGTACAGGATAGCCAGTTAGTCTGGGCATATTTAGGATTTTCGTGTAAAATATTTTTTTGGAATTTCGTCTATCGAGTCTTTGGGGCAATTTTCCAATACAACCTTCCTGAGACTTACAGCCTGGGAACCGTGGTATCACGATCGCACCACCTTCGCCTCCTTTGCTTCTCACCATTTGTGTCTCTCTCGCTGTTCTCCAGGACTGGCCACTCGCCACTCGAACGTGAACCTCTTCCTCTTAAAGTTTCCTATTCTGCTTATTTTTGTTCAGATCTATCAGATACCACTCTGTCTCTTCCTGTACAGTAGATTGATCTCAGACAATCGAGCTGAGTTAGACCCGAGACTAGATTCTAGCCTATAGACGAGGGGTATTATGGAGCATGAATAGATATCAATCTGATCTGTACACAGCAGCGACAGTTCCGGGAAACTGTCGTCCACCAATGGATATCAGTAGAAGCGATGAATCGTTGAAGTATCTTAACTATATACTGGCTGAGCTCCTATGCTAAGTTCTGTAGGATTTTCTGATGTAAATAGCGAATCCTCTATGGTAGCCAGAAAAAAAACTACAACTCGCACATTTCTCTCCAATGATTGGAACATATGGTGAAAGTTAGACGCCAGCCCAGCTCTCTGTGGTTCTTTGTTCAATAAATATTATGATTCATACATTTATACACAATTCATAACAGCTAAACTGATCTTAGAATTCCAAGCAAATGCTTTTCCTTCTACCTTAAGATTTTGCACTTTCATCCCTGTCATGATTTCAAGTAATTACTGTCTCTCGGTTTTGTGTGACATCCGACGTCGAGTTACAAACACCCTGTTTTTCAATTACCCTGATGTTAATAGTGAGGCGTATCAACGTTCGTCCATTAGACGAACGATCAAGACATGGAGAAACTTCTGTGTACTCGGGTGAATAAGGTAGCTAAAGCTGTTGGAAGAATATGAGAAACAGAGCTTAAACACAAAGAAAACTGAATGTGCGATAGTGGGTAGAGACACGAGTATTATTTATTTAGTATTATATATTGCTCTCTTTTTAAACATGTCTGCGAATGGAAAGAGTGTAGCAGATATTAGAAAATAGACTGGACAAGGTAAGTGTGTGATTACACAATTAAATTAAGTCATTACTCACAACAACTATAGGATGCATCAGGATGAGAAACTTTGCGCAACAAGAAAAGGAACAACTGCTGTCCATGCCAATACCGGAGACGAAATACAGGAGTGTGAAGATCGTACGAGAAATAAGAAATCATAAAAAATTATAGAAATGGTAGGGAACACCGTGAAAGCTATTTGTAGGAAGACGCTACCATGATACTGACATTTAAAGGATGACAAAAAATGACAAAAGAAGACTTGCAGGTTGATCCCAGAGGGGAAAAGGGAACGAAGTCGATCTCCTGGAAGACGGCAGCTAGATGTCAAGAAAGCTATGAACTCTAGGAATTTGAAGTGGGATTTTGGATGACTGGGAACTACGGAGGTTGAGATGGAAGGAACGGCGCTAGCTACAAACAACTGAGGGTCAAAGTAACTGGTATAGGTATGCGTCTTCAATTACAGAGATATCTAACCAGGCAGAATACAGCGCTGCGGTCGGCAATCGCTATATAAGACAACAAGTGTCTGCCGCAGTTGTTACACTGGTTACTGCGGCTACAGTAGCAGGTTATCAAGATTTAAGTGAGTTCAAACGTGATGGTGTAGTCGGCGCACGAGCGATGGGACATAGCATCTCCGAGGTAGCGACGAATTGGAGCTTTTCCCGTACGACGATTTCACGAGTATACTGTGAATATCAGGAATCCGGTAAAACATCAGATCACCTACACTATCGCGGCCCGAAAAAGATCCTGCAAGAACAGGACTAACGACGACTGCAGAGAATCGTACATCGTGGTAGAAGAGCAACCCGTCCACAAACTGCTTCAGATTTCAATGCTGAGCCATCAACAAGTGTCAGCATGCGAACCATTCAACGAAAAATCAACGAGATGGGTTTTCGGAGCCGAAGGTCCATCCGTGTACCCTTGATGACTGCACGACACAAAGCCTTACGTCTCGCCTCCACCCGTCAACGCCGGCAATGGACTGTTGATGACTGGAAACATGTTGGCTGGTTGAACGAGTCTTGTTTCAGATTTTATCGTGCAGATGGTCAACCTCATGAATCCATGGCCCTGCTTGTCAGCAGTAGACTGTTCAAGCTGGTGGAGGCTCTGTAATGATGTGTCGCGTGTGCAGTTGGAGTGATACGGGACGTCTGATACGTCTAGATACGACTCTGACAGGTGACACGTACGTAAGCAATCTATCTGATTACCTGCATCCATTCATGTCCATTGTGCTTTCCGACTGACTTCCAGCAGGACAATGCGGCACCCTACACGTCCAGAATTGCTACAGAGTGGCTCCAGAAAAACTCTTCTGAGTTTAAACACTTTCGCTGTCAACCAAACTCCCAAGGGATGGACATTACAGCATATCTGGGATGCCTCGCAAAGTGCTGTTGAGAAGAGATCTCCATCCCCTCGTACCCTTACGGATTTATGGACAGCCCTGCAGGATTTATGGTGTCCTTTCTCTCCAGCACTGCTTCTGACATTAGCCGAGTCCATGCCACGTTGTGTTGCGGCACTTCTGCGTGCTCGTTGAGGCTCTCCCCGAAGCTAAGCTGGTGTACCAATTTTTTGGCTCTCCAGTGTACATGTATGTTAAGTTGCTCCTGCGACTGTCGCTTTATACGTACATCCCGCAACTACATTAAATTTCCTACATAAATTTTGTAGGGCTGCGAGCGAGAGAATATAAAAATGTTGGGTGAGTTTTTTAAGTCCAGCTATAATATAGCGGAATGCTTGGAACGACAACGGTGCTGTCAGTATAGGTTGTGGTGAGATATAACTGTTCGCCGTTTCCGAAATAAATAGCATTGAAGTAACCACTTGGCCATTGAGAGCGCAAATTGAAGCGGTCCTTGTCATTTGTTCTCACAGCGTGGACGAAATCGCAAGAGACTTTGGCTCGGGTTCGATGCTTAGTACCGTCGCATTTCCGAATTTTGTATCGCTGTCTTGCTCAGTTTCAGGAAAGCAAACGAAAAACGCGTTGGGTGTCATCATTCCGGCGACCTGCTTGAATCTGCGCGTGGATCGGCCTAATACGTGTGAAAATTTCAATGGAGCTTGTTTCAGGATTCTAGTGCGTTCACGAGATACCGTAATTTGAGAAGTTCCCACACCGACATACACTAGTCATTTGGATTCTGACCAGTGACAAGATAACTGGTCACCGCTGGTTGAGTTCAGAACGATCACCGGCAGCGGAAGTACATACTTAGAGTCTGGTATGGAACTACTACTGCACACTTGCTACCATTAAAGAGGGGATGTCCGAGTGGGCTGCCATAAAATGTCACTGCATATGATCAGATGTAGTAGGCATGTCACTGTAGACAAAGTCTTTCAGATTTCCACACAGAAAAGTCTACAGGCGCCAACCTGTGGAACAGACCGGCCATGGTGAAGGTCCTCTGCGTCCAATCCTATGATTTGGAAACAATTCGTGGATGACATACCATAATACTTCGTGCACTATGGACTAGACAGTCATCATGTTGCATGCCTGCAGAGGAACGTCTTCTAAAAGCGGAAGATGATCTGTAAGGAGGCTGCTATAATTATGTGTGTTCAGCGTTCTATTAAAAACAAACCTGTGAGCTGATGGTTCACTATCCCGCACCTCAGGTTTACACTACATGGACGATGACACTCCACCTGACGAAGCCAACAAATGCATGTCTTGACGGTTTACCTGTCCATGATTGGTTCAAAACGGTTCAAATTGCTCTGAGCACTATGGGACTTAACTTCTGAGGTCATCAGTCCCCTAGAACTTAGAACTACTTAAACCTAACCTAAGGACATCACACACATCCAAGCCCGAGGCAGGATTCTAACCTGCGATCGTAGCGGTCGCGCGGTTCCATGTCCATGATTGGTAAATGTGGTTTCATCACTAAAAAAATAGGTGATAAATCTGGAGTATGCTGCCATAATACACACATACAGAAGTTAATATGATTCTCATAATCGTTTTTATGTAGCTTTTTATGGAGAAAGGTACGATAGGGATACAATCTATGTCGATGGAGAATTCGTAGGACACTTGCTTGCCTCACGCAACTTCCTCATGCGTTTGCATGGGAGCTACCGTGCCGGTGAACTGCAAAATCAGTAAGTACATTAATTTCTCCTTCTGTCTTCACTTGTTTCCTTCTGTTATGTTGTCTAGGTGCTGTATTACCACTCTTATTTCTATAACTTAAGAGGTTGAAAATAATTACCTAGATGGTTGACTTGTATTGGGATACGTTGCCGCATGCACCCTACAAGGACGAAATGTATTACTTCTATACTCTCCATACACTATGCACATGTGGCTTATATTGCATTGGTAAATCCCATCGTCCACTGGTGACCTACTACTTGGACTGTTACACACTGACCGACTAGCATAGTCACAGTCCAATCAATGAATACACAAGCGTACTATAAGCAAACACAACATCGTACCTAGCAACTACGCAAGTTGAATAGCACAAACTCGATGTGGGAACTTTTCAAAACACGATATCTAGTAAACGACTCTCACTAGAATCCTGCAACCAACAGCACTGACATTCTGACTTACACTAAAGTCAATAGGCATTATTCCGTTTAAAAATGTGTATATTTGCACACGAAATATATTTCCTAAGTGTTATTACAATCTGTTGATTTGCTAACATTACGAGCCTCCAACTAGGAATCCCATCTGTGAAAACCGCCGTGAATAGCACTTTCCGTTTTCGTGATATTTGTGGTTCTTAGATGTGAATGTTAATTTACGTAGGAATTTTTCTTGTTTTGGATCTCTGAAATAGCGCTCGTAAGGTTTTAATTGTTTAGACATGCGTGCGCAGCCTCGTCAGAGAAGCTGCGCTACTCAGAGATGAGTTAGAGGTGAACTTTGCACCAGATTTTTGGGAACTATATTATCGAAATGGAAAATTTATTGTGGGAAGAAAAATAACTGATTTTTACATTGCTATGATTGTGCTGTCTGTGAAGAATGGAATACAGGTTATGACAAAGTTGGTCGTATTTGCGGCCGTATTCTTGGTTCATCAGACATCCAGATCAGGAATATTTTTGTTTTTTTATTTTTTTGTTTGGACTTATCGATCATTGTGAGACAAATGTATTCAAGAATTAGATTTTGGAATTTTGTTTAAGGAAAGATTATACGCCCTCTGCCATCTCGTCTCCCATTGCCGTTGCTGCCAAAACCCACTCCTTAAACCTTCCTCGGTCTTTCACTTTTGGCCTGTCTTCTTTCTTGCGTCCATGCGTTGTTAAGTTTCCAATTCCTTTCTGTTTGGATTCTTCTGCACAAAGTTATATGTGTTGATTTCTGGTTGTATATAGTCCATGTTGTTTCCAGTGTGTCAATGCCGATTTCTCTGAGGTCACTTTGAGTGTCTACAGCCAACATATTTTAGAGCTTCGTGTTCCGTTGCTGATACGGAAAATTTTCTTGGTCAAGCGAGAGTCATCCTTTCGTCTATATGACCGTAGAATTTCATGTGTTTTTTACCATGCATGTGAGGTTAACCGCTCGGTCTGTGAATACGGTTCTTCTGACCTTTGGCGCATCCGGGTACCATCGTGAATTTTTGCATCTAAACACTTTTCTCGGTATTTTTCATTCTATTTTCTCGGTGTCTTTAAAACTGGTAGTAAATGATGACGTCTCCATTGTGTAGAGTGCTTACGTAAGAATGGCACTGTGGTTGTGACAAAGTGGGGCTTTGATGAACACGGATTTATTGTGTTACATATTCCGTGTAATTGTGAAGGTCTTATGCAATTTTTCTGCAAGTGCTTTGTTGGCTACATTTTCATTGCTAGTGTTTCCAGTAATTTTATCTACCTACTTGAAGTGTTTAACTTCTATTATGTTACCATACATGACTGCAAGTGATGACAGGTTTGGGCTCTTGGAGTCTATGAATTGAGTTTTTTAAGAGATATGGGTTCATGTCTTTATGGCGGTCTCACGAATCGAAGGCGTGGCTGGCTTCCTCAGGAGTACTTGTAATTATTGATAGGTCGTCAGCAAAAGGAAGGCACTTAATGTTGAATCGTTTCTCTTTCGTTCTCATACTTATTCCAGGTATTACTTGCTCCCAAATTTCCATGATCTTATCGAGCACTGGGTAGAACAGTACTGAGAACAGTCCATCACCCTCTTTTACTCCATTTCTAATTTGAGAAGTTTCGGAGATTCCACCCATGAATTTTACTTTAGATAACGTGTCTGTCGAGGCCTGTTCGATTAACATAACTGTTTCGCTATTCACACAGTATTCATGAAGTTCACTGAACACGGTGATGAAGTCTAAGAAAGCGACAACTGTGCGGTTTGATTTTGTTACGGCATGAAGTCAGCGCCGGCAGGCCAGTCGGAAACGACAAGGAAGAGAAGGCTATGAGAAGAGGTCAGCCAATGGCACGCTGACCGACCCCTCTCCAGGACAACAACGCGACAGCATCGGCCCCTACGTGAAGACGACGTAAGAGCCGCACCCGACTGGTGGCGGCCCACTTCGCTAACAGCGTCAACATTAGCCACTTGGTTAGGAATCTCTATGTAGCACAGCCTTATGTTTGGCTATTCTCAAGAAGCCTAATTATTTTGTATGTCGCCCTTTGCTTGCGGCACATCTATTAAAGTTGAGTATTGCAATTGTCTTGTGTAATAACACACATTAATACGAGTTGTTTGATTGTTTGTCTAGCAAACTGAGTATGCGAGATTCCTAGACACAGCAGATGTCGGTGTTGTATTTGTCTTTATTAATCTATACTTCTATATTTCAGCGTTTTCCTTCTTTAGCTGTAGCTGATTTTGGTATTTTGTAGTAACTATTTTAATTCTTAGCTCGTATGTTTTATGTAAGACGACCCGTAACGAGTGTGGCATAATGAGTGCAATAAAAAGTGTGAGGAACGTCTGGCTATACGTAAGAGACGACTATGGCGTTAATGTTGCCAGGCTGAATAAACAGATAACAGCTTACAACATCATAATAAAATCTGCCTATAATGTTTTAAACAGCGATTTTTGCTTTACCGATGCATAATTTCATCGAAGGGCATTTGATTGTTGAAAAGGGATCTCCCTTGTGATCTCATTACGACATTATACTTCTAATATGATGCTGAAATCGTGACTTAAAAATATACGAGTACATTGTTGTTGTTGTTGTTGTGGTCTTCAGTCCTGAGACTGGTTTGATGCAGCTCTCCATGCTACTCTATCCTGTGCAAGCTTCTTCATCTCCCAGTACCTACTGCAACCTACATCCTTCTGAATCTGCTTAGTGTATTGATCTCTTGGTCTTCCACGAGTACATTGGCGAAGTGAAAACACCGTCTGAAATAAAGTATACGTATTTTAGTAATACAGTTTCTATTCATTCCACTGTCTCGATTTTTAAGACTAGCCAATGAGGATATCATTAAAAGGAGATAAATAATTTTTTTCTATTTCGTAAATCTCGCACACTACAATATCTGGTCACATCTACCCAACTGCGTGTTAAAGTCAACATATCGTCTCTGTATAATACGATACGGTATATTATTTACCTAAAGATTTTACCATGGATCCTGTCGAGCCACACGGTGGATAAGAGACGTCCAGCGTTTCTACTCTTATTTCACTCTCTACCTCCGGCAACGAGGAAGTGATATATAGTAAGTCACGTAATGGGGACACGTATACAAAGGCGCTTTACTCTAGAAAAAAAAAGTCGCCACGGAATTTAGTATCACAGAATAGCTCAAGCCATGCGACATCGTCCGATGTATGCGTGGGAGGGAACAGATGAGCCGGCCATCTACTGCGCTCCCGATGGACGCCGGCCGCCGCTAAATCCCTGCACGGTCACCTGTTCGACCGTCGCCCCATTATTTCCACGCCTGGGCGACACTTCATCACCCTAATAGGCAAATTCGTCTGGCGGACAGGAAGCGAAATTGTGTCGTTAGTACACCGCGTCAAGAGCATTTAGTGCGTGGCCGTTGAACTTCCACACCGCTGTAACGTTTCTTATCCAAGCACTGCAACTAGATTCTACAGCGGAGGAATCTGTACAGCCTAACAAGTATGTGTGAAACTACTCGAATTTACACTCTTCTGTCACTATAGCTCCACTTGCATCAAACAAGACTACTTATAAAATATGCCGCAGCACATATAGTATTCCAAAGTCAACAGCTCTCGTTCCTACGCCTATTGCAAATGGCAGAGTCATTAATTTCTCTAGTTTCCCTGTGATTTTATTAAGATGTAAGTAATCACTATATCCGAATCTTTTCCACTCTATTGGCTGGCATGTACAGCAACAATTTCAATTTATGTCAATGTTACAGCGTGAAGTCAAGCGCCGGCACGCCAGTCGGGAACGACAAAGCAGAGAAGGCTTTGAGAAGAAGTCAGGACCTCCCTCCAGGACGACAACGCTACAGCAGCGGCCCCCATGTGAAGAGCACATAAGCGCCGCGACCGACTGGTGACGCCCCAGTTCAATAGCAGCTTCAATATTAGTGGCTTCGATAGCAGCATCAACGCTAGATCACTTTGCTTGTACTCTATTTAGCAAAGACCTGGGACTGACTATAACGAAGAAGACTGATTATTTCGTATATCGCCCTTTGCTCGTGACACATATGTGTAGTTATCAAAGTATTGTAATTTTCTTATTGCGACAAAACTCTTTAATACGACTTGTTTGACTGTTTGTCTAGCAAACCGAGTACGCAGGTTTCCTAGACACTACATTCAAAAGAAAAACATCCTTGCTTTCAAAATACATTGAGGGGACAAAAGTTATGGGATACATCCAAATATCGTTTCCGACCTCCTTTTTCACGGTGTAGTGCAGCACCTGATCGTGACATGGACTCCACAAGTCGCTCAAAGTCCCCAGCAAAAATACTGAACCATGCTCTATAGCCGTCCCTAATTGCGAAAGGGTTGCCACTGCAGGATTTTGTGCTCGCACTGATATATCGATTATATCCCATAGACCATCGATGAGATTCATGTCGGGCGATCTAGGTGGCCAAATCATTCTTTCAAATTTTCCAGATTAATCATCAAACCAATGGCGGACACCTGTAGCCCGCTGACATGGAGCAATGTTATCCTTAAAAAAATGGTTCAAATGGCTCTGAGCACTATGGGGCTTAACATCTGAGGTCATCAGTCCCCTAGAACTTAGAACTACTTAAACCTAACTAACCTAAGGACATCACACACATCCATGCCCGAGGCAGGATTCGAACCTGCGACCGTAGCAGTCTCGCGGTTCCGGACTGTAGCGCCTAGAACCGCACGTCCACCGCGGCCGGCGGTCATCCTTAAAAACTGTATCATTGTTTCGGAACATGAAGTCCATGAACGGCTGCAAATGGTCTCCAAGTAGCGGAACGTAGCCATTTGCAGTCAATGATCGACGCAGCTGGACCATATGTTCGACTCTATTCCATGTAGCCCACACCACTATGGAGCCGCCACCATCCTGCACATTGCCATGTTGACATCTTTGGTCCACTGCTGAGTGGTGCCTACGCCACACTCGAACCCTGCCAACTGCAGTCGGGACTTGTCTGACCAGCCCACGCTTTTCCAGTAGTCTAGGGTCAACCGATATGGTCAGCAGCCCAGGAGAGCCGCTGCAGGCGATCTTGTGCTCTTAACGAAGACATTCGTGTCGATCGCCCGCTACCATGAAACATTAACCCAATATTTTGCCGCACTGCCCTAACGGATACGTTCGTCGTACGTCCCAGATTGATCTCTGCGGTTATTTGATGCAGTATTGCTTGTCTCTTAGCACCGACAAGCAAACGTCGCTGTTCTCGGTCGTTAAATGAAGGCCATCGACTGTATTGTGCGTGGTGAGAGGTAATGCCTGAAATTTGGTATTCTTGGCACACTATTGGCGTTGTAGATCTCGGAATATTGAATTCCCTAGCGATTTACGAAATAGAATGTCCCATGCCTATAGCTCCAAGTACTGTTCCGTGGTGAAAATCTGTTAATTCTCGTCGGGCAACCATAATCAACGTCGCACACCTTTTCACATGAATCACCTGAGAACAAATGGCCGCTCCGATAATGCACTGCCCTTTTATGCCTTGTGTACACGATTCTGCCGCCATCTGTATATGTTCATGTCGCGATCCCATGACGTAGAAGCGCAGAAATTAGACCAAGTTCACAAATCTGCACGAATATGACCTCTGTCTAAACTGCAGTAGTTTCCTCAAAATACAGATGTAAGCATGTACGTCGAACTGGAGTAAAATTCTAAGCTGCGTGAAGTTTAGTAGTGTAAGTGCTGGGACATGCATTAACACAGACATTACATTTAAGATACGACGAACAGTTATAACAGACTTCAACAATAAAAACTACACACGCTTAAAGGAATTACAAAGCAAGGTTGCTGGTATGTTTTAGGTAAAGTTGCGATTGTTGCTCTGGCTTCTTTGCGCTTTTTGTCCAGTTTTACCTATTACATTCAAAATGTTCTTGCCGTTATCTTTGCCTTATGGGTCCACGCCCTATGTCGCATCTTTTTTGGGGAATGTTCGTTCGTAGGAAGCCTACGTAATTTTTCACTTACGATGTTTTTTGAATTACTTATTTACTTGTTGTAGAGGTGCCAGATAGACCGCTACCCCTATTCTTATTAATGTTCTCCTTTCTTTGTCAATAATCTCACTATGCTCCGAAAGGATTAAAATGGTTCAAACGGCTCTGAGCACTATGCGACTTAACTCCTGAGGTCATCCATCGCCTAGAATTTAGAACTAATTAAACCTAACTAACCTAGGGGCATCACACACATCCACGCCCGAGGCAGGATTCGAACCTGCGACTGTAGCGCCTAGAACCACACGGCCACTCCGGCCGGCGATAGGATAAAACGTGCCATGATATATTCATTATTTTGCAGTCTAGACTGTTTTCTTTTTAAAATTTCCTAGACGACATTCTCTGAAAATCGTAAAATTGCTGCTTTTCAGTACCATCTGCTTGCTTTCAGAGAGTATGTCGAATGTGAGCCTCTCATAAAGCCAGAGCACAATCTACACAAGATTTTTCTCTGAAATTCCGCAATTTATCAGGTTCGGCAACAGTTCGAAAGAAACAGCAAGGGCTCGAAGGAATATATTGAAAGTATTCTCCGATCTTCTTTCAGGTAAGCCTAGGCTAATATTTTCGTCCCCCAAAACTAAGCTAATGTGGCCACATTGTCTTTGGTCGCTGCGCGTAACAGTGTGACATGATGGCTCAATAGACGTCAGACTGCAAATACAAAGGATTGAGGCACAATTAGTTCGTCCTTGGATAGTTTCTGTCACTCACAGCTTTTCGTCAAAAGCAGGCGGTAATGAGGAAGACAACCACTGAAGGCGTAATTCGGTATGTAAAAGCTCCACCTTTCTGGCAACAGACGGTACAGTCGTGGCTCACTGACTGCGTGTCATCAACGGTCCCGCTTGGGTCCAATATGGAAGGAACGTGTAGACAAGAAACAGCTCTCCTGGTCGTTGATGAGTTAGCAGACCTGGAAACGCTACTCCTCAGTCTTTAGTTAATATCACGGGGGAGACTGGACCCTTTTCCAGTCCTGCAAGCAAGGAAAAATCCCTGTTCATATCGGGAATCGAACTCGGGACTTCTGGATGACAGTTGCCTACAGTGAGCATTCGGCTACGGGGGCGGACAATTCATTATTCAAACCGAGATGAAAATCTAATAATCAAGCGAGTTTGCAGCGTTATAGTGTGGGAATGTGAGAGCAAAGAGACTCCTTCAACTCTGCAGTAAGCTTTAGTTAGTACTAGCAAACGGACTGTTTAAGAATCTTAAGAGGAAGAAGACTGTTTGGAAAAGGCTAAAAGAAATGGGGAGATTTTATTTGGATTACCACAGGGTAAGATGTAGATTCTCGTATCAGATACTGGTTTGTCAAGCGTACCCAGGCACAGTAATAGGCATCAATCACAATTTAGTAACGATGAATAATAGGCAGAAGTGTAAGATAATCGTTAGAAACAATCACCATGTAAGGATGCGGAATACTGGTGATCATATGCATCTGGAGTAAGCCGACGGTACAGATTTTGCGATAATGAATACCACAGCCACAGTAAACAGTTCGTATAGTGAGGAGCTGAAGTCCTACACAAAGTAATCTGAAAAACTGGCCAGACGAAGAAAGGCAGCTGCGAAGAACTTCGAGCAACAGAAGAAGCACATAAAAAATGTTCGTGGCGGAAATGGCTGTGTCAAAATTTCCAACTTAAAAATTGAAATCAACACGAAGTACTCGGAAGTTAAAGCGAAATGACTGAAGGGCAACTGTGAAGAAATCGAAGAGCAAGTGCTTGTAGAAATGCAGAAACAGATATGGATGAAAATAAAAGCTACGGTGCCGAAGGAATTCTACTATTCAGTAGGGAGGAGGGATAGGTGCGCAGAGTGCTGTGAGGGCGTCTATCGAGAGGACAGAAGAAGTGCGTACCGATATGCTGGACATAGGGCATCTAGTATTCCTTAAATCAAAGGGGTGAGAGGCAACAGAATGGCTATTCAAGTAAGTGTATTGAGTTCTTGAGACTGGAGACTTACCATCAGACGTTCGAAAGAATATTTACATAATCCACGAGATATCAGAGTAAGATAAATGCGAAAACTGTCATACAAACAGATTAACAGCATCTGCATCAAATTTGCTAACAAGAAATAAATGTAGAAGAATGTATAAGAAAAACTGAGTACCTGTTACATACTGTTCGGCCGCAGCTCGTGGTCGTGCGGTAGCGTTCTCGCTTCCCGCGCCCTGGTTCCCTGGTTCGATTCCCGGCGGGGTCAGGGATTTTCTCTGCCTCGTGATGCCTGGGTGTTGTGTGATGTCCTTAGGTTAGTTAGGTTTACGTAGTTCTAGGGGACTGATGACCATAGCTGTTAAGTCCCATAGTGCTCAGAGCCATTTGAACCCATTTTTTGAACATAATGTTCGTACAAACCGATTAACAGTTTCTGCATCCAATTTACTAACAAGAAATATATGGAGAAGAATGGAAACTGCCGCGCAGGGTAGCGCCGCGGTCTAGGGCGCCTTGCCACAGTTAACGCGGCGCTAACCGTCGGAGGTTCGAGTCCTCCCTCGGGCATGGGTGTGTGTGTTGTTCTTAGCGTAAGTTAGTTTAAGTTAGATTAAGTAGTGATGAAGCCAGGGACTGATGACTTGAGTAGTTTGGTCCCACAGGAACTTACCACAAATTCCCAAAAAAAAGGGGAAGAATGCATAAGAAAACTGAGTACCTGTTACATAATGAAAGGTTTGGCTATAGGAAAACTAAAGGCACCAAAGAAGCAGTGGTGACGCTGCGCTTGATAATGAAAACGTGACTTAAGAAAAATCATGCCACTTTCATACCACCCAGAAAAAGCGTTCGACGACTTTAATTGGTACAAGGTATTTAAAAATCACATAACAATAGACATGCATTAAGGGAAAAGGTGGATAATATACAATATATAGAATAATTAAGAGGGAACAATAAAAATGGAAGATCAAGAGAGAAGCCTTCTTATGAAAACGGGTGTAAGAGAGAAGTTGTCTCTCTTTTCTCCTGTTCCACATCGGAGAAGCACCGACGGAAATAAATGAAAAACTCAGATATGGGAATAAAGTTTAGGGCGGAATGTCATTGCTGACGTATGTGAAAATGAGACAGATTTACAGTATCTGTTCAATGGAAGGAACAATCTATTGAGGAGAGAAAATGGATTGAGAGTGAACAGAAGGAACACGAAATTATCATCTTCTTCATACTGGACACCTCATAACATTTTTATCCTGAGGCTGTGCGTATACAGACATCTACATTTTCATCGATATGAATGCAAATCACATTTAAGTGCTTGGCAGAGGGTTCATCGGACCACCTTCACAGTTTTCCATTATTCCAATCTCATATAGCGCGCGGAAAGAGCGATCAACTATATCTTTCCGTACGAGATCTGATTTCCTTATTTTATCATCGTGATCGTTTCTCCCTATGTAGATCGGTGTCAACAAAATATTTTCGCATTCGGAGGAGAAAGCTGGTGTTTGGAATTTCGTGAGCAGATTCCGCCGCAACGAGAAACGCTTTTGTTTTAATTATGTCCACCCCAAATCCTGTATCATTTCAGTACAGTCTCCTGTTCCGCAGCTATAGAAAACGTGCTGTCCTTCTTTGAACTTTTTCGATGTACTCCGTCAATCCTATCTGGTAAGGATACCACACTGCGCAGCAGTATTATAAAAGAGACGGACAAGCGTAGTATAGGCAGTCTCCTTAGTTGATCTGTTAAATTTTCTAAGTGTCCTGCCAAAAAAACACAGTCTATTGTTAGCCTTCCCTACAACATGTTCTATGAGTTCCTTCCAATTTAAGTTGTTCGTAATTGTAATTCCTTGGTATTTAGTTGTATTTACGCCCTTTAGATTTGATAGATTTATCGTTGTACTGTATCTCCTGAGGTGGTCATGAGCTTGAAATGTGTGAATGCCATGTTTCGATAATTATTGTATTAATAGCTGGCGAAGCATGCCAGGGCGTAAACAAACGCATTTTATAGCAATTCTATGGACATTCGAGATTCTGTGTCTGAACTCTCGATTCTTTTATCGTCTTCTTCTGTTAGTGGACTTGAAGAGAAAAGAACGATTGTCTGAAGTTCATCTTGCTGTAATTGTCCATGTAAGTTTAAAACAAAGAAAAAATATAGTGATTCGTAACTTAAGATGTGTGTACCGTATTCAATAATGTGTATTCTTCAACCTTGCTTGGTCTGAGTAGACGTGGCCTTAACGGAATATTGACCATTGTTAGGCGCCATACTACAAAATTATTAGTAATTTTCTTTCAGCTTATCTTCGAGACGTGCAGCCGGTTAGGACACCAAACTTTCAGATTCCACGAGCTATGCAGCCGCTATGAATAATTTAATATACTGCATTTTCACATTTTCTCAAGTTTACGAGATAAAATCCCAGGCAGAAAGGCCCGTTCACAGGATTCTAATTCTAGTATAAGATTTCATCTGCAAAAGTTTAGGCTTTTTATCTTATATTGGTATTCGAGACGAAACCACAATCTTGCGTTACGGGTTTCATTACTTCTCATTGAACTGACACACGGAATATTATCGGGTGCTATAAGCACATGAGTTTTAACTATACTTTGGATATATGTACATTGGGGAATATCTGTGATGATTCAAGAAAGAGACAATTAATTATTTATAATCCCGTAACCATCCTGAGTACTTAGCTAATTTGATGATTGCAGATCCGCGTTGGGCTAAATTAAAATACATTACACTGTTCATAGTATTATTAGTTATTTCTCTTTTGTTTTGACGTCATTTCATTAATAACTATCAAAGCAGAGAAAATAAATTTAAAATTTTATTAAATAATATTACATCGTGTAACCGAAGTTTAACGGATTCCTTTTAGTACTCATGTGGATGACCTCACAGTTTTCGTTATTGAGGGTCAACTGCCAATTTTCACACCACAGAGATATCTTTTGTAAATAGTTTTGCAACTTTTTTTGATCTTCTGATGACTTCATTAGTCGATAAACGACAGTCTCATCTTTAAGCAACCTACGACGGCTGCTCAGATTGTTTCCCTAATCGTTTACATAGATAAGGAACAGCAAAGGGCCTATAACTCTACCTTGGAGAACGCCAGAAATCACTTCTGTTTTACTCAATGACTTTCCGTCAGTTAATACGAACTGTGACCTCTCTGACAGGAAATCACGAATCCAGTCACATAACTGAGACGATATACCATAAGCAAGCAATTTCACTACAAGGAGCTTGTGTGGTACAGTGTCAAAAGCCTTCCGGAAATCAAGAAATACGGAATTAATTTGAAATCCCTTGTCAATAGCACTCAACGCTTATACTTGTGTTTCACAAGAACGATTTTTTTCTAAATCCATGTTGACTGTGTGACAATAGACATGAAGAACATTCAGAGATGCTCAAAGTGGTGACCCTGGACACCGATACTTTGGTGCACTCGTTGAATGAAAGAATTATTTATTGCTTCCAGTGTTGCCTGCTGAAGAGAATTACAAGCAAGCACGATACGTTCCTGCATGTCTTCTGGAATTGTTGGAATATCGCGATAGACAACGTCATTAATGCATCGCCAAAGAAAGAAGTCCAGAGGGTTTAAATCAGGAGAGCTAGCATGCCAAGTAACTGTTCCTCCTCGACCAAAACATCTGGCGGGATACCTTCGGTTCAGAACACGACGTGCACGCAAGGCATTATGGGCTGGACATCCATCGTGTTAATACCACATAAGCATTCTGGTTCTTAGCGGCACTTCATCCAAAAGAGGAGGAAGAATTCGTCTGAGAAAGTTGGCGTACGCTGTGCCGTTTAGACTACCACTGATGAAATAAGTGCCAATAACTGTAGCACCAAGCATCCCACACCAGACGTTAACTCTTCATTGACACTGATGTTCAACGTGTCTAAGTCATCGTGGGTTGTCGCTGGACCAATAACGCTTGTTCCTAGGATTTACCTGTCCTTCGTTTGAGAAGTAACATTTATCGGTAAATAGAACATTGGAGAACAAGTTCGGGCTGGCGAGGATTTGCTGCTGTGCCCACTGACAGAACTGTACCCGATTCTGGAAATCATTCCCACGCAATTCTTGATGTAGGTGTACATGGTAAGGATGGAACCGGTGACGTGTAAGAATACGATGTCCACTGGTCTTAGGAATGCCGATCTTTTGTTCAAGCTGTCGCGTGCCCACATGTGGATCATAGCAACGGAAGCGAGAGCAGTAACTTCGGCAGCTTCGTCTGTGCTAGTGCTACGATGATTGCGTTGCCGTGGGTTGAAACTTCTCGCTTCCTGAAGCGTCGCAACAAGACGAGAAAACATCCGTCGGGAAGGTGGGTTCTTGTCAGGATATCTCTCTCTGTACAGTTCCGCTTCCTGCGTAGCATTTCGTCTGCCTTCAAAAACAACAACAACAACAATAAAAGAAACGTTATGTCGATGCAGTTTGTAGGAAGGACAGCCTTTACTGTGTGCATACTCTACACAACAGTATTTAAAAGGACTAAACTAACGCACTACATGTACCCATACATAAGAAAACAGTATTACTGTTCTGCTAACTTACATTCCACATAGATGAGTAGCATTTCTACCTTCTCTTCGTTGGTGTACGTTCTACTCAAACAACTCTTCAACTAACGATTGTTGACGGAACGACGGGTGTGCATTCTACTTATGTTTACATTTGTTCTCTGTCGACGTCAGCACGTGGATGTGTTCCATTACCCCGAATGCCAGCACTAAGCGCAGGGAGCGACAACGTCAATGTTGTGTTGTGTAATTAAAAACGTTGTGTTTCAATGGATGGTACACTGTGATACAATTTTGAATAGGTCTTTAGGAGAGGAAATGAATTACCGAATAAAAAATACAGGGTGCCATTTAAAAAAGTCGTACCGCTGTTCATATCTTTGTAAAAAAGAAAGGTACAACGAGGGCAATCATGCTGATTGATCTCCCCCTGACGGCTAAAGAACATTTGCTAGAAACATATTGTAATTTGCATCTGGACAAACAGTTATTTAGGGTGGTCAAGATAAATGGGACACCCTGTATAGAAAGAACCGTTACATTATAGTACGGAAGGTAACTTACAGAAATACTCTCTGAAGCGAACAGAAATGACGCTTTTACCCAAAGACAAAAAGTACACTGAAGGCACCGAAATTTGTGATGGTTCCCAGGACATTATAAATTGCAGGACAAGGTTTGTGATGCCCACGGACGGCAATGCATGCTCTGTAACGTGTTCCCATGCTGGCCAAAACTTTGGTAAGATCTTCGACTCTTCCTCCAACGTGCTCGACAATTGCTGGATGATCGTTGGTGCATATGAAAGTGGTGCAATACGTCTTGTGAAATCAACCCATAAGTGCTCACCTTCCAAGTGCCCCTCCACCTGCGGTGTTCGGAGAGGTCGCGCATTGTCATCCATAAAAATGAACTCAGGGCCGAACGCACCCGTGGAAAGACGTACACGGAGAAGGAATACAGTGTCAGTATGTAGCTGACCGGTGAATGTACCCTACTGAAAGATCTCAAGGTCAATATGTCCAAGCAACGTTACGCCTTCCCACACCGTAACACCCGGACCACCAAAACCATCAAATTAGATAACGTTCCTGGGTGCATGAAGTGTCCGCAACTCTAGCCATATGAGGGTACGCCCACGAAATGAGCTGTTCTTAATTTGTTTCGTAGATGTTGGTTCTCTTAAGCGTAAGTGGGAAAATGCCACCTTCAGTTTTTGAGGTGTAGCTGAAATGAAATGACCTCAACTTAATATCAAAACAGGACACCACGTAACAGAAGAAACGAAAGCAAACTTTTCAACGCATGACAACGAAGCAAGGACGACAAGAAACAGAGCAGCACATGCAAACAGAACATCCCTCGCCAGTAGATGTCAAATTGTATCAAACATAAGCCTGAACCTGAGAAACAAAATTCTGAGAATGTGCATCTGGGGACTCATTGTACGAAAGTATATCAGAGAAAACCAAGAAGAAGTGAAACAAAGAGTTTCACAAAAGAGCGCAGAAAATTAAGTATACTGTTAATGACTGAAATTAGGTGGACCTCTGCAGAATCGGAGAAGAAAGGATACCTATACTTTAATATCCGTATTATGTCATTCGTTTGATTTGAAATGAAAAAAAAAAAATTCTTACGAGGGGACCTTCTGGCAGGTGCATCGAGTTATGAGCTCCTACTTCTCCTGCTTAAAGTGTGGGTATGTACCTATCATACCCTAAAATTGTAGGTGCCAATGCGGCCTCGTTTTTGAAACATTGTCTGTTAAAGTTTGGGCAGCTCTGTACATACAGAAAAGTTTCACTATTGTGGCAAGTGACCGAGTAGTCCAGTGACAAGCGAGCGAGGCTCCCGTCCAGGCAACCCTGGTTCGAGACACGTCTATGCTACTTTTGTTTGCGCGACGCTAGATCCATCGCAAAAAGAAGTATTCCATAACGTCAATGCAATGGCGTTTCCTGCGGACTTGAAAAAATACAGATGCGATTGCGACGAAAATGAATGTGCATTCGTACGATGTTCGTGGTGTCGAAAGTACAAATGTTTTGATTGTTTTTATAAAAAGTATCATCCGTCGGAATGTACTTGTCAAAATATAGGAAATATCGATTAACTTTCCATTAAATGAAACATATTTTTAATTCCTCATTCGTTGGTTTTTTTTTAATATTCCCTACCTCAACGGAACAAAATTAAAAATACAACGAAAACAAATTGAACAATAATAAAATATTTCAAGAAATTACATTACGGTTAATTTCCTGTTAAAATAAAAAAAACAAAAAGATTGAAACAAAAGTGACATTCAATTTGTAAATTTTGATTTATAGAGGCTTGCAATTCTTTTTAATCAATTTAATACAAAAGTAGCACAGACGGGTCTCGAACCAGGGTCGCCTGGACGGGAGTCTAGCTCCCTTGTCACTTTTTTGTTGTTACTTGTTCTTTTTATTTTTAGACTTTTTATTTTTCTTTTTTTAATTTTTTCTGTTTTGTTCTATCCTCTTTTTTTGCGGAGGCAAGACGGGCAGGGGTCGCAACCCGAGGCCTGGCAACGAAGTCTCCTCCCTCCCATCCTGGGGATGTGGTACAAAAGATGCAGTTGGTGTATTATTGTGAATGTTTTTTGTTATTTTATTTATTTGTTTTTGATTTTTAAAATTTTTTTAACAGTACGTAACTGAAAACAAGTTAGTTCCCTCGTTGCGTCAAGTTGGAGACGCACATAACTAAAAACATGCTTATAGTTGTAGCAAAAGGTATAAAGAAAGAGAGCAAAGTGCGGGGCTACGGAAGCCATGAAACAAAACCTAAGGGTGGAATCCATACCACCATTAACCGATGCTGCATTGTACTGAATTGTGAAACTTAACTGGTTCGTGCATTGTGAATTTAGAACTGTAGCTGGCGGAAGTTGGTGGGAAGTGCCTCCACAATGAAAAGGTTGGCGAGAACGTAAGAGGTAGAAGGGCGTGAACTGGCGCGGGAAATCCTTGTAGCACATACAGCCAGTAGCTAGATCCCGACGAGTCAGCATTCAGAGTGATCAATGAGGCAAGGATATCTGGAAAAGAACAGTAATCATGCCTCGAATGTAGACTGTTATTACTGGTGTATCACGGTCTTCATTGGGTTGCTCTAGAACCTACGTTTACGACTCCAAGAAGATATCCTGCAGAGCACATTGCATCAAGAACCATGGACACATCTTACTGTTTGTTCTATAGTCACAGAAGACCACAACTGCTTCCAGCATAAGATAAATTATGTATTTGTAACAATTAATTTTGTAAAAGCTTGAATGGACCAGTGTTTGCTGAAGATATCAAATAATAAGCACTGAAATCTATCTTTGTATCACGAATGGTGTTTCGTCCCAAATCACTTACATTCATAGCATCGCGTACCTGCCACAACAATTTTCCGAGTTTTCCTCTTATGAAACGATTACTCACAATCATTAAAAGAATTGATAACCCCGTGAATAAGTTTTGGTATTTCAAGTAGCCCTCTGAGTGAAGTACTCCATATAACAGCCAAAATTCTTAAGTTCAGTTACAGAAAAAGAATGTATAATTAAAATAGCAATTTGAAGCGAAATTAGCATGGATAATTAAAATTTATTTCTCTGGATATACAATTTACTACAGAATAGTGATGACAGAAACAAAGTCAAGACCTTAGTAGTTTCAAAGCCTACGACGGTCATATTGATGTATTAGGTTTGTAACCAGTGTTTTTGTATGTATATTCCTTCTTTTGTCTCTTGTTAGTATGATTTTTAGTGAAAGAGTTATTCTGAAAATATGTTGAGGCATACAGAACAGTTTCAGTGTCCCACAGTTTTAGTCATTCTGCCAGAAAAACTAATTGTGAAAATTAGTGTCAAGCTTACTTAAGTGTTTCTGAAATGTTTGTGCTTTCAAGATTATGAGTGGTAATATTTCCCCTAAGCCTTATGAGATTTAGGGTCCTCATACGCTCTGTACAGTGCAAAATCTTATGTATGCTCTACCCAAACAATTAGCGTTCCTGTTAGTTAACGTAACATCTTGGTAACTATTTCAAAATTACTGTTTCTCAGTAGTGAAGTGTTGGAGTCACCCCATGTCCAAATCTTCAGTACTTTTCTTCTGTTGAGTGAGACATTGTAATTAGCATTTTCCTCTATACATCAAAGTAGACAGTGTAGGTCAGTATGAAATAACTTGTTGCCACTGATCTTAAGCAGCTCTGCTCATAATTATTCATTTTGCTAATACATGGTATTGTGTGTTGTTGTTTTCGTGTCCGATTTACGAGACAAATTTCTAATTGAAATAAGTTTAATACAGCAGTTAGTTTACAGGGGTTTGCTGTACATTTACTTTCTCCTAATTAGGCGTCGACCTACTTATTTCTCATGATCACAGCTTTATGTTTCAATTATGGTATCGTCAGTTCAACTCCCCCTAGAATAACTGTTGCGTTCTTTCAATACTTCACCCTTGTGGTGACGAATTATAATCCGATTACTTTCCATTGGCATGCATGATCATCACAAATATTAAATTCTGTGAAAGGGTAACAGTGTTGAGTGGAACTGCTTTTATAGGAAACCTCTGGGTATTGTGTAAATATATGTGTTAAGACATCAGGGAATAAATTCCATGGTACTAGAGTGAGTAATAAAGAACAAACATTGTAGAGGAAGACAGATATTGGAATAAATAGTGCAAATAATTGAGGACATTGTGGCAGATGCTACTCTGAGATGAAGAAAATGACCCATGTAGGAAACGACGGCGGGGCGCAGGAAACCAATCACAATACTGATGGCTCTCCGCTTACAACGAATTTTCGGAAAATTCGTAATTACACCGTAGTTCGGCCTCTGTTTTAAACTGCAGGTTCCTTTACAACTACTCTCATTATTCAGTTTAAAAGACCGAAAGGTCGCTACAATATACGAGGGTTGCCCAGAAAGTGATGCACCGCATTTTATGTTTCTCAGCTGAAAACAATTCTGCGAATGCGAAACGTTACGTATGTATTATTTGAAGTCTCCTGAGTGAGCGCGCCAACTTTCTGTCACTTCCAACAGATAGTGTAGCTGCAGGACAGTTTAAAAATGGCGTCTGCAGGTGATGTACGTCACATGCAACGTGCCGTCATTGAGTTCCTCATTACAGAGACAGAAACTGCGGGGAATATTCACAATCGCTTGTGCAAAGTCTATGGAGCATCTGGTATAGACAAAAGTACAGTTAGTCGCTGGGCAAGGAGGGTGAGGTCATCAGAAGTCGGTTCCGCGGAGCTGCACGATTTGCAGCGGTCGGGGTGACCATCCACGGCTGTCACATCTAAAAGCACTGTCCTAGCCCTCTCAGGCTTCCACTTGCTTGGGCCATTAAAGGATCCCATTCGTGGAAGACATTTTGAGGACGATGAGGAGGTTATTCACATGGTGAAGCACTGGCTCCGCCACCAGGACAAGGTTTGATACGGACTGGGCATTCATGCCCTTGTTTTGCACTGTAAGAAGGCCATAGAACGGGATGGAGATTACGTGGAAAAATAGGTGTGTAGATAAAACATCATTATTTCGTGTATGTAATTCTCATTATGTTCAATAAACAATTCTTGAAGAAAAAAATATCGGTGCATTACTTTCTGGGCAACCGTCGTACTACCTCCAATAGGACTACGCCTAATAACGCATGATGTACTGCATACCAACCTCTGGATGGATAGCAACTATACATTTACGTTACAGTTATCTCATTTAAGTTTCATTCTTGTGTTTGTTGCTAATTCGACCTATCTACTCGTTCGTTCCTACTACAATGCTAGACTAGTGAGGGAACTTTAGTGAGGTTGAAATAAAAGAGGCTACTTAGTAATAAATACGAACTTCGAATCGGTAGGTAAGGTAAGGTAAGATAACAATTGATCACACTATTTCGGGGAAAGATAGACAATTGTAACATCACAAACGTTTATCAGTATACTCTTACCAGAATGAAAAAGTCTCCTATCATAGCACAATAAGGCGAAGGGAACTAGCGTTTGACTTTTCAGGAAGCGTCAAAGACATTTAAATCAAAACAGCTTGACATATTCGAGCTTCCATAAGCGTCAGTATTAATACCCATGTCACGTAATGTAATGCATCGTTTCACACAATGTGTGATGTCTTCCCTCTGAAACAAATCCATTCCCAGAAATTTTGTCTCCCCACAATAACGTTTGCGGCTGTTACACGTATGCTCTTCAGCCATATGATGATACGTATATTTACTGTGGCTGGTGAATCTTCTGGATTTTGCGCACAGGATCGGGGACTTCAGCCTACACATAGCAAATGGTTCAAATGGCTCTGAGCACTATGGGACTTAATTTCTGAGGTCATCAGAACTACTTAAACCTAACTAACCTAAGGACATCATACACATCCATGCCCGAGGCAGGATTCGAACCTGCGACCGTAGCGGTCGCGCGGTTCCAGACTGTAGCGCCTAGAACCGCTCGGCCACTTCGACCGGCCCTACACATACCAAGATGCACGTGTTCCTGCACCACGCAGCTAAAAGAGTTCACTGCGCTGTAGAAGTAGTATTAACTCGTAAAAAGGCGGAAATATGTCAAGATGTTTTGATTTATACGTCTTTGAAGCTAGAAGATAAATCTAAAAACCCTTCCTTTTAAATACCTAACTCTACCCAGGACATATTCGCCTTTTTTGTGCTATGATAGGAAAATTTTTAATCTGGCTCCGAATTCTTACTGTAATTTTGACATTAGACGGCCATAGCTAGTGAATCGATGTAGATTTTTCTTGACTAAGAAACGACTGATCAGGTATAGGTTTTTGTATCGTGGCGAGGGATGAAGCTTTCACAAATTAACTGGACGACCATTAATTAGCTGTATCTGTCTACCTTCTTCAAAATTTGAACTGACTCGCACATGTCTGTAACACAACAGTGGCGCACGAAAAAAAAAAAAAAACTCTTACAAAAAACGTGTTTTTGCACATAAAATCCAAATGAAGCCAAATTTTTGAGAGTGAGTTTACAATTTTTTCGTAAGAATGTATTATCTGTCTATCTGATTCGCTTCAAACCGTTTCCAAGCATTCAGTTCACGTTATAATTAAATTTACGTGCCACATTAGCTCGACTTTAAACCTTCGTATCTCGGCTGCATTGAAAAACTGTTTCTGAGTTTATCCATTTATCTACCATACGGCAATGTTTGAACCGATCCGTTCAAGTTTGAAGAACAGCAGAGGCGCCCTTCAAAAGCCTCCCAGAAAACTTTTTTTTTTTTTTGCACGTATTTGTACGTAAAATGTGAACGGTGCATATACAAATGATACCATTAGCTCAGCATCAGTTTCAGTCAGATTAACGTCTTTTGAAAAAGGAATTAATCGATTCGCTCAATTTGCCTCGGTGCAAGCTCCAGTTCGCCGTTCGAAACTTCCTTAATATACTGTAACATAGTAACCGTAAGACAGATGTTCGAATGGCTGTACAAATAGCCGCTCATCTGGCCTAAACCAGAAATTTTACCCCATGTTCCTATCTCAAATAGGAACCGAGCACCAAGACCCCCCCCCCCCCACCCCAACAGCGGTTCTGCGCACAGCCTTCTCAAACATATTTGTTCAATGTTTGTTCAAAAAGCCTTCAAAATACTCATCAGTGTATGGTGAATTCAGCACATGGCATTGTTCCCATTATGTGATCAACTTGAAGGTCCGTATAAATACTATCATTTCTCATACGCTAATGAACAAGTTTACGCAAATTGTCCAATGGAGAAGTTAATTTTTAACGTAGAAAAATCAAACCACCGAAAAGTTTTGCATGTCCGATAAACAAGGCGCTATTTCAAAAGTAAAGGTAATCAGAAAAAAATGCTGTAACCAATCGAGAGCTGGCCTTAAAATATTTTACTTATTAGTCTGACTTCTCAAGCAGTGACCATTAAGTTTAATATAAATATCCAATTGAAGGATCTATTACTTCGTAGTGGATCCAGACGTTTTAACAGTCTTAAACAGATTTTATGCAAGTTTATGTCACCTATACGACCGAAAATAACTCTCCTCTCAACGTGTTTATGCCCATTAAGCTAACTGCTGTCCAAATGTGACAGCAGCCGCTATTTTCCTACGTCCTCCAATATTCCCCTATCATCTCCCAGCCTTATCGCCCACCCCCTCCAACCTCCACCCCCAAATCACATATCTCATGTCAAATGGGATGACAACTCATTTATTTCCGATGAGATATACACCGATGAACGCCTGTCGGAATATTTCAGCAACCTATCAAGCGTCCATGATATACCGTTGACATGTGAACTTATCGACAGCGATAGGGTATTTATCTATCTTACTGTAAATTAATTCACCTACATATCACACACGAATTTTGACGAACAACATTGTTCTGAAAGAATATGTGGTTTATTTCTGAGAAGCGAAATTTTTCTCGGAAGCAGAGTTCAATCTGAGTACTTAAACGTAACACTAGGCACTATATTACATTGTAGCTAGCAACGCTAATTCCAAAAAAACTAGTTCAAAAAAGTTCGACATAGCACCGACATGTCAGAGAGAATATATGACTAGTACAGCGGCTGTCAACAAATCAACTTATTTCATATCAGTACGTGAAGCTCTTCTTTTTGGTGCAGAATAGATCGTATCTCGATGAAACCCATATTTAAAGAAAATATATGAGAAAAAAGAAACAACACGATAATGAGATATGAACGAAAATGACGTTAAACGTTAAGTCGAAATGAATGTACGAAGATGTATGATTTGTCCATAGCACTGTACTTAAGTATCCAGAAAGACTGCTTCGTACAAAAAGGAATATTACTGTTCAAAGCAGGTAACTCATGTAAGTGGAAAGAAAGTATCTCATATAAATGATACTCCTTCTCACTTCTATTTTTTATCGCAGTAAATAACCTATGATTAATTTTACAATTGTTGATTTACTGATTTATTAATTGTAACAACCTCCTTTGCTACATTTGCATCAAAACGTTCCTCCAAAAGGACCCGCGTGAAAGTTTGTCGATTCTTCACTAACACTTTACAAATTCTTTTATTCTTTATGACACTATGAGCATTTTAGTGAGCTTTAACGTGGTGTATGCCAAAACACATGCCTGAAGATTATAGAAGTAGTTACGCAGTAGTCAATAAGTGTACGTATATATGAGAACGCCATATAGTATCGATAAAAAACACTATATTCAGAACTTACAGCTATAATTTGTAATGTAAAAACATCTATCGTTTATCTTCCTACGTAAATTAGTTACAAACTTACGCAGTACCGACAAAAATGAATATATTCACCTGAAAAAATTAAATTGCCTTGATTTTCCCTTTGGACTTTACACATTCTAGCCAGATGATACATCTGCTATTCACGATCTTCAGACTCTATAAATGGTGGATCAACTCATAACATAAAGAGAAGGGTGTATAAAAAAAGATTTTCGTTATTCAAAGAATAATTCCCAATTAAAAGGCACATGCAGAAAACCGAGAGCCACAAACTACTGGTACATTGCAGGCATATATAAATTAAAATAAAATCAATACCAGACAGAGTTCTTCTCAAATATGACATATTCTAAGGGTACGTAAGCGAAACAGATAGCTACTGTAGAAATAAAAACATCAAACAAACCGATTTACTTACTTTCAGAAGCACCGCATCAGTACTCAGTAAATGTAGATTTTACTCAGTGATAAGATAACAAGTAAATTGGTAATAAAGTACGTCAGTAGATCTCATTAGGATCGATGATTCTCTTACTGCCTAGCAATGCCTTTCAAGATAAAGGAATATTTTCTGTAGTCTAGAAGCCCCTAGTCATCGATAAAGTAGTGAAAATACTATGACAGGAATCCCGAAAACCAGCAAGGGATGTCTATAAATGGTCATCAAGCACAAAGTACGATTCAGAAAATATTTAGTGACAAGATAATTTTGCATGGCTCAAGAGCGTAGTTTCAATAACGTCAAATGTTTGATTTTCATATTTTACTGTTTCTCGTAAAGGTTGGGTTGTTTGGGGGAAGAGACCAAACTGCGAGGTCATCGGCCTCATTGGATGAGGAAAGGACGGGGAAGGAAGTCGGCCGCACCCTTTCAAAGGAACCATCCCGGCATTTGCCTGGAGCGATTTAGGGAAACCACGGAAAATCTAAATCAGGATGACCGGAAGCGGGATTGAACCGTCGTCCTCCCGAATGCGGCGAGTCCAGTGTGCTAAGCACTGCGTCACCTCACTCGGTCTCCCGTAAGGATGTTTAATTTTTAGAAGAAGTAGGTGGACAGCAATAACATTTTGGTGCAGTCTATTAAACCTTCTTGGTAGAGTAAAATTACACTACTGGCCATTAAAATTACTACGCCAAGAAGAAATGCAGATGGTAAACGGGTATTCACTGGACAAATATATTATACTAGAACTGACATGTGATTACATTTTCACGCAATTTGGGTGCATAGAACCTGAGAAATCAGTACCCAGAACAACCACCTCTGGCCGTAATAACGGCCTGGGTACGCCTGGGCATTGAGTCAAACAGAGCTTGGATGGCTTGTACGGGTACAGCTGCCCATGTAGATTCAACACGATACCGCAGTTCATCGAGAGTAGTGACTGGCGTATTGTGACGAGCCAGTTTCTCGGCCACCATTGACCACACGTTTTCACTTGGTGAGAGATCTGGAGAATGTGCTGGCCAGGGTAGCAGTCGAACATTTTCTGTATCCAGAAAGGCCCGTACACGACCTGCAACATGCGGTCGTGCATAATCCTGCTGATATGTAGAGTTTCGCAGGGGTAGAATGAAGGGTAGAGCCACGGGTCGAAACACATCAGAAATGTAACGTCCACTGTTCAAGCAGAACCTGGATTCAGCCGAAAAAATGACGTTTTGCCATTCGTGCACCCAGGTTCGTCGTTCAGTACACCATCGCAAGCGCTCCCGTCTGTGAGCAGCGTGAAGGGTAACCGCAGCCGTGGTCTCAGAGCTGATAGTCCATGCAGCTGCAAACGTCGTCGAACTGTTCGTGCAGATGGTTGTTGTCTTGCAAACTTCCCCATCTGTTGACTCAGGGATCGAGACGAGGCTGCACGATCCATTATAGCCATGCGGATAAGATGCCTGTCATCTCGACTGCCAGTGATACGAGGCCGTTGGGATCCCGCTCGGCGTTCCGTATTACCCTCCTGAACACACAGATTCCATATTCTGCTAACAGTCATTGGATCACGACCAACGCGAGCAGCAATGTCACGATACGATGAACCGCAATCGCGATAATCTACAATCCGGCTTTTATCAAAGTCGGAAACGTGATGGTACGCATTTCTCCTCCTTACACGAGGCATCACAACAACGTTTCACCAGGCAACGCCGGTCAACTGCTGTTTGTGTATGAGAAATCGGCTGGAAACTTTCCTCATGTCAGCACGTTGTAGGTGTCGCCACCGGCGCCAACCTTATGTGAGTGCTCTGAAAAGCTAATAATTTGCATATCACAGCATCTTCTTCCTGTCGGTTAAATTTCGCGTCTGTAGCACGTCATCTTCGTGATGTAAGAATTTTAATGGCCAGTAGTGTAGATAGGTATACACAAAGGTATCAAAATTGATGAGTTGGAAAGCAACAGGTGACTGGAGTACTGCTGGGAGGAGGTTTCTTAGGAGGTGGGACGTGTTCACGGCGTGAAGAGTACAGAACATGGAGAGGGCCGTCTGGCTGGTAAGAGCAGTGTGGCGGTGCCGGCGACGCGAGGTGGGATGGAGGCAAGGAACTAGGCGCCATGAAAAACGAGCGGCCGGGGCAGTATCAAGAGGCCGTAGCGGGGGCGTCAGAGCGGGGACTGCCTCCGGCTGCAGCCTCGCAGCCGGCTGGTCACACCACCGCTCGAGGCTCCTGTTTAGGCTCGTACACACTAGACCAGTCATCGTAATACATTTTTGCTCAAGAGCCAATACTGACACTGGGGCAGCACCTCGGCCCGTATACACTTATCAGCCACAACATTATGACCATCTACGTAATAACCGCTATGTCCAACTTTGGCACGGATAACAGCGGTGCCGCGTCGTAGCATGGAGGCAACGAGGCCCTGGTAGGACGCTAGAGGGAGCAGGCACCACATCTGCACTCACAAGTCACCTAATTCCCGTAAATTCCGAGAAAGGGAGCAAGGAGCTCTGACACCGCGCTCAATCACATCCCACATGTGTTCGATCGGATTCAGATCTGGCGAGTTGGGGCGCCAGTACATCAACGGGAACTCGCCACTGTGTTCCTCGAAGGACTCCATCACACTGCTGGCCTAGTGAACGGCTCATTATCTTCTTGAAAAAGTGCCACTGGCGTCGGGACACATGATCGTCGTGAAGGGGTATACGTGGTCTGCAACCAGTGTACGATACTCCTTAGCCGTCTTCATGCCTTGCACGAGCTGCACTGGATCTGTGGATTCCCACGTAAATGTTCCTCAGATCGTAATGAAGCCGCTGCCAGCTTGTCTCACAAGGGGAGGCCGCCAATTGTGAAATTCAGATTCGATTCATACTGCGCATAATAAAAGCTCATGGCCAGAGGTGTAATGTGGCAAAGCACCAAGATGCACTTCTCAGCCGTTGTCGAGAAAATCGACAGGTAAAAGAAACCGTAGCGGTGAAATGCTCTCTACGATTACTAATTTTCTACAGCGTCGTGGCGCAGCGGTAAGCGCTCGGGTTCGTAATCCGAAGGTCGCCGGATCGAATCCCGCGCGATGCAACCTTTTCTTTAGTATTAGTTTTTTGTAATTTCCCGGCAATCAGTTGCAACAATTATGCATATAATAAGTTGTTGAAACAAAGTTGTATTTCACAAATGTTATTAATTGTCTTCATAATGTTAACCACGTATAGTTAACGGAAGACGTAGAAACGATATTCCGAAACGAATACGTATAGCGTAAGTCAAACCTTCGAATTAGAATAGGGCCCCCCCGAACACAAATTTGCAGTGACAGGTATGAAATGTAAACTCCGTTACTCGCTCGTTACACTTGAAGGACAGATGTTGAATGGGCCGAAACGAGCCGCCGCATAACAGCGTAGTTGACTGCTAACTTCGAAAGAAGGTAGATGCGACCCTAGCGCAACTTATAACATCGTCGAAAATCAGTGCGGACGTGAGAGCTTTGGTATACCCTGTTAAACAAACGGAAAAATGGAGGCGGTACAATTGGAGAGCGATCCGCCTTCACCAACATGCATAAGTAATACATTAATAGTTTATGTGTGTGTGTGTGTGTGTGTATACATTTGAATTACAAAAAACTAATAATAAAAAAATTTGCATGGTGCGATATTCGAGCCGGCGACCTTCGGATTACGAACCCGAGCGCTTATCGTCGAAAATCAGTGCGGACGTGAGAGCTCGTACTGTGGAAGAATAGGGATGGAAGTCGACAGTGCCCTTTGAAGGGAATCATCCCAGCGCTTGTCTTAAATGATTTAGGGAAATGAGCGAAAGCTAATTCTGAATGACCGGATGCATATTTCAACCGTCGTCCTCCCGAATACGACTCCAGTGTTCTAACCACAGCGCCACTTCACTTTGTGCATTATGCAGCCTCCAGCTCTCAACTGTGATATGAGTACGTCTACATAGCGGCAAGTTAAGTTCTTTTTTTCCTTTTCTGTGTTTTCCACGTAGTATATTTATTATTTTCGTGGGTGTTTCTCTGTTTAAGAGGGCTAATCTCGCTGAACCATGAACTTACGTTCAAAACCTTTTCTTAAGAGTTTATTTACTAGCGATTCACCAAGAACATTAACACATTTAATCACACTAGGTGAGCGTGGAAGTATTTGCCAGGAAGTAACTGACGGATTTTTTTTTTTTTTTTTTTTTTTTTTTTTTTTTTTTTTTTTTTTTTTTTTTACAGCACGAGGCTTCCGGCTGAGAGCTTCCGCTCCCTTTCAACATCGCCGTAGTCACGACCACTCACAATGACGTCTGAAAATACACTTGTGCAAATCTGCAATACACCAGATTACTTTAAACTAAAAATTTTAACAACTCGCACAAACACATTAACTAAGCACCCCGCAAGTGGGATGGAAATGGTACAAACACTCACACTAAGAAATTATTTGCCACCAAAAGTGCAATTTGTTTTTAAAAGGGCTCTTACGGTGGAAGGGTGAAAACTTTATAAAAATGACTATTTAAATAAAACCCATGAAATTCAGATTTACATTAAGTGTACAACATGCTCTACATTACACATATACCGCCTCGCAAGATGATAGGCAAGATAAAAACATATTTCAGGAATTCGGTCTTTACCTTAATTCTATAAATTCGTTAATACCGACAAACATGACAGAAGCAGCTATTAACGCACGGCAGATTGACGGGGTGATTACTGAACAACCCGAACTGCAGATGGCTCTAAACCTCCCCAATTCCACAAGGGAAAAACGGACAACCCAATTCACAAATAACCACCTTCCCGCGGGTGGGCAAGCGGAGTAGGATGGTGGGACGACCTCAAAACAATGCGGCTGGTGACCTCACCAAGAAAACAAATAGAATTTCACAAGTAAATGAAACAACATATCTCCAACCACTTAAGTTCTAATAAACTGCGATTCCTGGCAAAGACCTGGCGCAGCAACCCCAACGCTCTCCCGAACCGTCCGCTGCCAGCCGCTTCACCGGACGCAGGACGGCGCGCCGATCTCCCGTCTCACGGCGTCGCAGGTCGCCCCGGCCAGCTCGATGTCGTGGTTTCGCTCCTGCTGCTCTCGTGTGAACCGCGATGCTACTACCCCTCTCTATACGGCGCTGCCCACTGGACTCACGTGGGGACCTCACGTGCGCCGACGCTCAAGGCGGACACGTCATCTCGTGTCCCAGTGCGCGATCGACCAACCGACCGATCCAACCGCCAATGACCGTTGCCGGAGCAACTCGAGCAGACTGGCGGCCTACGCGCAGACTCAGATGCAGGAACTCAGCCCCGATCGGGCGACCACTAGTTGAGTTCTGTTACTGTCGGGGTGTCAAGATTATCATTTTATGGCTTGAAAGTTGATCCAAATAACAGACATACTAGCACTCCAACGACAGACACTAACTGCCGCACAAATGCGAACGAGAGACCGACCAGCAACTGGTGTCGCGAGACTGACTTAGCGTACGGCAGACCGATAGACAGACAGACACTGACTGCCCGACACTGAGCCGGCTGACCAGCTGACTAGACTCAGACTGACAGACTTACTCCCTGGCTGACCAACTGTCTCCGACTGACTGACCCCCTACCGAGCTCATAGCGCCCCTTAAATTGCACGTGAACAGGCAACCTTTCCGCTTTCCCACCAGAGGGAGACATCAAAGCTGCTATTGCCACAGCGGCGCCACCGCCAGAAACGGAGGGCGACTGCTTTACACTACGCGCTCTAGCGCGCTCTCCAAAACAGCAAATTTTACCACGGCTCACTCGCGTTTTTGTAAGTTTAAATTCACTCAGTCTTCAGCGCTATATTTACTCACTGAACAGCCAGCTACGTTGCTCTTCAACTCATCAGCGTCCATCGGTGACACATCAGAAGGATAGCAAGTCGCGTGTTGCTCGCTAGGCGGGTGACCTTGAAGCGGACTTAGCCGCTGAGCGAGGTTGGCGCGCAGTTCGAATCGTGGCGGGCGTTTGAATCCGGGCAACACGGGCCCTAGTTTTACTAGGCCCGTGTTACAGAAGAATTCACTTCCTTGGACCTCCAATTAATTGTTGTTTATTAAACTGTCCAGCCAAATCAATATCAATAGCCTTCAAACTGCGATACACAGGAACGCTGCGCCGCCAGCGACGACGCTATGCACGTCGCCTAGGCATTGCTGTCGCACGTTAACACAAGTGAACTTCTTCAGTTAGTCTTGCTAGGATGGACAGGATGTGTGCACGCTGTGTGCGGCTGCGGGAGGAGCTGACCGCAGTTCGCCAACAGATGAATCTGCTGTTGGTTCCAGTCAGTCACCTTAGGCTGCTGCCTAGGGGTGTAGTTGTGGCGGAGAATCTGGCGCGTCGGATGGTACGCCTCAGGTATCACGTGTTTTGCCCACGTGCTCTGCTTCCGAGGCATCTCCTAGTGCACACGACGAGGTGGATCCGCTGCTACAACAGGGTGAGTGGCGGGTGGTAACGCGTTCGCGTGGCTCGAGGCGGAGAGACAATATGTAAACTGAACGCCTGTCTTCGCCCATTCACCCTGTGAGTGAACATGTGGCCGCTCCTTCAGTGGGCTCCGAGCAGGCTCACGGGGGAAGGGATTACTGGTTATTGGGAGCTCCAATTTTAGGGGCGTTATGGAGCCCCTTAGGCAGATAGCGTTCAGGGCTGGAAAAAAGCGAATGTGCACTCGGTATGTCTGCCGGGGCGCCTCATTCGAGTTGTGTAGGTGGCCTTGCCGGTGGCTGTCGAGCGTGAAGGGTGAAGTTGTCTGCAAGTTGTGGCTCACATCCTCACCACCGCCACCTGTCGCATGGGTTCGTACAGGCGGCTGGTGGAGGTGTTGAGGAGTGCTGGCCTCGCCTGTGGGGTGAAGCGGAGCTTGCAATTTGTAGCATCGTTACCAGAGTTGATCGGGAGGGTCTGAAGCAAAGGCTTTGTCGACTCTGTGACTGTCTTGGCAGCAGATTTCTGGACCTGCGTTACCGTGTGGGGATTTGTAGGACTCCCCTTGATAGGTCAGGGGTGCACGACACAAAGGAAGCAGCTACTCGGGTAGCAGAGTACTTGTGGAGTGTGTATGAGGGTTTTTTAGGCTAGGCGATGGTTTGAGGTGCTGTGATGAACACTCGCCAGTCGATTCACAGCAAGGGGAGTCAGACGGTGTTCAGAATAATGACAAGTCGACAGTCACAGTTTTACCAGTAAACTGTCGAAGTAATCGTAATAAAGTTCCCGAATTTAAAGCCCTCTAGGAAAGTTCTAGCGCTCAAATTATGAATCGAGTCTAGAAAATAGTGCACTGATAATGGCTACACACTAGATGAAATTTGGATTTGCCAAATAAAACTTGCAAAAAAATGACGACTGACTGATGCTCTCTATAATTTATAAACAATATCGCAGTCACTGAGTGCACCCACTTTCCTAATGGAAGGTAACCTTATCCAAGAGATACTTGAGACTGTCACGAAGGTAGAAGTACAGGACTTCAGATCCGGAAATCTGGCAGACCAAGCAACTGGTCTTGCTTGACCTGTCCACTTGTCGGGATAAGCAACATTGAGGTTTTCTCTTGCCATCCGACTGAAATATGCAGGGGCACCGTCGACAAAGCAACATCAGTCGATATGCAGGTGACCGTGACACACAAATACCTGCACTAGCCAATAATGCAATGCCTACCACAAATGATATTATGCATCATACACTGAGGATCCAAAGAAACTAGTACACGTGCCGAATATCGTGTAGGGGCGCCGTGAACACGCAGAAGTGACGCAACGCGACGAGGCATGGACTCGACTAATGACTGAAGTAGTGCTGGAGGGAAGTGAGACCATGAAACCTGCAGGGCTCTCCACAAATATGTAAAAGTTCGAGGGGATGGAGGTCCCTTCTGAGCAGCACGTTGCAAGGCATCCCACATGTGCTCAATAATGTTGATGCCTGGAGATTTTGGTGGCTAGCGGAAGTGTTTAAACACAAAAGAGTGTTCCTGGAGCCACTCTGTAGCAATTCTGGATGTGTGGGGTGTCGCTTTGTCCTGCTGAAATTTCCCAATTCCGTCGGAATGCACAATGGACATGAATGGATGCAGGTGATCAGACAGGATGCTTACGTACCTGTCACTTGTCAAAATCGTATGTAGACGTACCAGGGGTCACATACCACTCCAACTGCACGCACCCCACGAGGCTACAGAGCCTCCACCAGCTTGAACAGTCACCTGCCGACATGCAGGGTCCATGGATTCATGAGTTTGTCTCTATACCCGTACAAGCCCATCCACTCTACACAATTTTAAACGAGACTCGTCCGACCAGGAAACATGATCCCTGTCGTCAACAGTCCAATGTCGGTGCTGAAGGGCCCAGGCCATGCGTAAAGCTTTGTGTCGTGCAGTCATCAAGGGTACACGAGTGGGCCTTCGGCTCCGAAAGCCCATATCCATGATATTTCTTTGAATGGTTCGCACGCTGACACTTTTTGATGGCCCAGCACTGAAATCTGCAGCAATTTCTGGAAAGGTTGCACTTCGGATACGTTGAACAATTCTCTTCAGTCGTCGTTGGTCCCACTCTTGCAGGATCTTTTTCTGGCCGCAGGTATGTCGGAGATATGATGTTTTACCGGATTCCTGACCTTCACGGTACACTCGTGAAATGGTCGCACGGGAGAATCCCTGCTTCACCGCTACCTCGGAGATGCTGTGTCCCATTTCTCGTGCGCCGTCTATAACACCACGCGCAAATGCACTTAAATTTTGATAACTGCCCATTTTAGCAGCAGTAACCGATCCAAAAACCGCGGCAGGCACTTATTGTCTTATATAGGCGTTGCCGATCGCAACGCCGTATTCTGCCTGTTTACATATCTGTGTATTTGAGTACGTATGCCTATACCAGGTTCATTGGCACTTCAGTGTAACTCGGAAATAAAGATGTTTGAGACGAAACTTGATTTAACACTTTACTCTTATTGTGATCCATACATTACGCCCACGAAGAGAGTGCAGTTACTTCTGAATCACCCTGTATATGAGGTTACATATTTATATTCTCTTTCGATGTTACTGTATTATTATTCTGTTACTCAGAAGTAATTTACGTTTAGTAAATTGTTATACTGAGCCCAATGTACACAGAACTCCCAGCCTAAACATCTGTCCACCCAAATCCTACGGTACAGTTTAAACATTGCTGGCACGTTTTCACGTAGGTCAGTGAAAGCTACTCTCAGCTCAATGTTTTCAGCTCAGTTCCCAAAATATAACCCGTTGATAATCTTTAACCTGTTTTCATAATCAAGTTGTAACCACCTACAGCAGTCTCCTAATTAATCAACGACTCCCAACAAGTACGGATGCAAAATGCTGACGCTTTCCACGGTGTGGACTGGGCGTGATGTTAACTTAAAGCACAGCAGCGTGTTATTTCACCTACACTTTACGCTAGGGCAAGCTAGTTAGAATCTGCAGACTTGGGGTGGCTGTGGTGTCACCGCTAGACACCACACTTGCTAGGTGGTAACTTAAATCGGCCGCGGTCCTTAGTACATGTCGGACCCGCGTGTCGCCACTGTGTGATCGCAAACCTAGCGCCACCACATGGCAGGTCACAAGACACGGACTAGACCTCGCCCCAGTTGTACGGACAACATAGCTAGCGATTGGACGTGCTAAGCCTTGCTCTCATTTGCCGAGAGATAGACAGTAGAATAGCCCTCTGCTAAGTTAACTGGCGACCACCCAGCAAGGCGCCATTTGTATCAGTGCCTATAGCTTACTAATATTCAAGAGAGATGTATTCCAAGGACTAATTAAAAGTTAAGTAACAAGCATCTACGTACTTTTCTTCTTATTCATTTATAAGTTCTCATGTTCCAGACTTCACGCCCGTCTGCGTTAGCCTTGCGTGCCCTATCGGCTACAGCATTGTGTCTAGGCTGTATGGTCTAGACACAACATTATTGGCGACGAGAAAAAGAGTTTGTATTAATTCGTTTGTGTCATGGCTTCGCCACAATCTCCGGATGTACTGTCCGAATTTTTTCGCTTGCAGAATCAGCAGTCGCAGGCGTTATTGGATGCCCTGGGACAGCTCGTCCAGGGTCAACGTGTGCTGCAACACGATGCGGCAGCCGCCGCTTCATCGCTACCGCTGCCACAAAAGCTGTTGCACCGCAATTTAGGCCATTCGTGGCGGCCGAAGAAACATGGCAAGAATGGTCCCGCCAGTTCCAGTTTCATCTAACAGCCTACAGAATTCAAGGTAACGAGCGGCAGCCGTTTTTGCTTTCTTGTATCGGTGTGGCTACCTACCGTGTGATAGTGAAATTGTTTCCCCGACGCGACGTGGCAACTCTGACCTACGAAGAAATTTTGTCTGCTTTAGATGCCTATTTCAAGGAAACAGTTAATGTAGTTGCAAAAAGGTATACGTTCTTTCGTACAAAACGTACGGCCGGTCAGACTAATAGGGAGTGGGTTGCAACTTTGCAAGGACATACTAGGGAGTGTGCCTTTGAATGTGACTGTGGCCTTCCTTATTCAGACACTATGGTGCGTGATGCAATAGCACAGAACGTTTCTGATGTTCGCATACGGGAACAGATTTTTAAACTCGTTAATCCCTCCCTTCAACAAGTGATAGACATATTGGATAGGCAAGACACACTTGACTCTGCTCAGGACTCATTTGAAACTTCGCCAGCAGTGTGTCACATTAACCGGCCCGCCGGGCCCGCTGCACGGGACGCTACGCGGCCCTCGCGCCCGTCACAGCAGCGGCAGCCTACCTTGCAAACACGTGCGCCGCGTAAGCAAGCAACTGTAGTGAAATCATGCCCGCGGTGTGCACTAGACATTCGCGTGAAAATTGCCCGTCACGCCAAGCTATTTGCTTTTACTGTCAAAAGAAAGGACATGTTCAAAGTGTTTGCCAGAAAAAGCTTAGATCAGACAATCACAATAATTCCAGGCCCTTTGCTTCGCGCCGGAGTCGAACCCAGGACAATCAGGCTCGTGGACCTTCGCCCATGGACATTCATGTAGTTCATTCCCACCCGTCCAGTGACACTTTAGCTAACGGTGACTGTGTTCGTCCCACAAACAGTGTGCGTCGACGTCGCCGGAAATCTCGTGAAGTCGCAAGTGCTTCTGTACCTGTATCAGTTCAAATTGCACGTGACAGTCGCTCTTGTCGTCAGCAGGACAATAAACTTTTTGTGGACTTAGACTTTGAAGGCAAAGTGATACCCTTCCAGCTCGATACCGGAGCTGCAGTTTCATTGCTCAATCACGACACGTACAAACAACTGGGCAAACCGCCATTGCGTGCCGCAAATGTTAAGTTACATAGTTACTCTGGACAGCATATACCTGTGTTAGGACAGTGCAGCCTTCTTGCCACATACATGGGACAGACAAAACTTGTATCATTTTACGTTCTTCGTTCTACTTCTGCAGTGAACTTGTTTGGTTTAGATTTATTTCAATTGTTTAATATGTCTATAGTAAATCAGGTCGTATTAGTGAATCAGACTGTGCCTTCCGCCAGTGTTTCTAGTCTTTGTGAAGAATTTGCAGACATTTTTGCACCGGGCCTTGGTTGCGCTAAGATCTATGAAACGCATTTGGAACTGCAAGAAAACGCGCAACCGACATTTTTCAGAGCGCGCAATGTTCCCCACGCATTGCGTGATGAGGTCGCCAGAACATTAGCCGATTTAGAATCTCAAGGTGTAATTGAACGTGTGCAGGCTTCTCTCTGGGCCTCACCCTTAGTAATTTTGCCAAAACCTTCCGGTAAACTGAGACTTTGTGTGGACTTCAAGGCAACAGTGAATCCACAACTTGTGACTGCCACTTTTCCTTTGCCCCGCCCGGAAGATCTTTTTGACAAACTGTGCCCGGGAAAATATTTTTCCAAATTGGACCTAGCAGATGCGTACTTGCAAATACCTGTGGACGAAGAATCCCAGCGCGTCTTAGTGGTTAACACGCATCTTGGCTTGTATCGCTTCAAAAGACTACCGTTCGGGTGTGCATCCGCCCCTGCTTTGTTTCAGCAATATTTACAAACTGTTTGTGCGTCGGTCCCTACCGCTGCGAACTATCTGGACGATATTGTGATCTCAGGAAAGACAGAAGCCGAACATTTGCAAAATCTCCGAACATTATTTCAGGTCTTGCGTCAGAATGGTCTTCGCTTGAGGAAGGACAAATGTGTGTTTTTTGCTCGTGACTTACCCTACCTGGGGCATGTCATAAATGCCCAAGGTACACATCCGAGTCCAGAGCACCTCCGTGCCATACAGGATTTACCTGCACCGCGGAACTTGAAACAGCTACAGAGTGTGTTGGGTAAAATTAATTATTATGCAAAGTTTGTGCGCAATGCTTCTTCCATTTCAGCTCCGCTGCATCGCTTACGCCGTAAAGGTGTTCCGTTCGTCTGGACGACGGAATGCGACCGCGCCTTTCGCCAGTTGAAGTCGGCGTTACTTTCAAATACTTGCCTTACGCCATTCGATCCCCGAAAACCCCTTTTGTTGATGGTAGATGCATCGGATTTCGGGATCGGTGCTGTGCTTGCGCACAAAGATGGCTCGCATGATCGCCCTATTGCCTTTGCGTCAAAATTGCTCTCATCTGCGCAAAGAAATTATTCACAGATCGAGAAAGAAGCTTTAGCTCTCGTATTTGGTGTTACAAAGTTTCATGATTTCTTGTATGGTCGTCACTTTACCATCATCACGGACCACAAACCTTTGACATCGCTTTTTCATCCGACCAAGCCTGTACCTCCACGTACAGCGCAGAAATTCATTCGCTGGTCACTTTTTCTCTCGCAGTACCGCTACGATATCTTGTATCGGTCCACTGCTAAGCACGGAAACGCTGATGCGTTGTCCCGTTTGCCTGTTGCTGAGGATAAAGCATTCGATTCTTCCGAACTTGCTTGCATGTTCATTGATTCGGAAACCGATGACGTGGTCGACTCGTTTCCGATTGATTTTCGTCGTGTAGCTACAGCCACAGCTGCTGACCCTGTCCTTGCTACTGTTTTGCGTTTTGTTGCTACGCAATGGCCCTTCTCAAAGTCACGGATCGAGGATCCTTTGGTTCGCCGTTTTTTTGCCCACAAGGAGAGACTTTTTGTCCGACGTGGTGTTTTGTTGTTGCGATCCGATAATGATCAAGCCCGAGTCGTAGTCCCACGTTCGTTACAGTCCTCTGTCTTAAAGCTTCTTCACCAAGGACATTGGGGTATAGTGCGTACGAAACAACTTGCTCGTCAGCACTGTACTTGGTTCGGAATCGATGCTGCGATTACAAATATGTGCTCCTCTTGCGTGGCGTGTGCCGAACAACAATCCGCACCGCCGCGGAAATTCTTTGCATGGCCGAAAGCCACTTCCCCTTGGCAACGCTTGCATATCGATTTTTCTGGTCCATTCTGGAATGCTCGATGGTTGGTTGTGGTTGATGCTTTCAGTACTTTTCCTTTTGTTGTCCGGATGTCTTCCAAGACGTCTTCTGCCACAATCCAAGCCTTGTCTGCTATCTTTTGCATAGAGGGTCTTCCGCAGACTATTGTTTCCGACAATGGCCCACAATTCATGTCCGTAGACTTTCAGTCATTCTGCAAGGCCAATGGTATTCAACATCTGACATCCGCGCCGTTTTCGCCTCAGTCAAACGGTGCCGCTGAACGATTGGTCCGGACTTTCAAGTCACAGATGTTGAAATTGAAAGAGTCGCATTCTCGGGAGGACGCTTTGTTGCTCTTTTTGTCTTCGTATCGCTCTCAGCCCCGCGATGGTCGCTCGCCGGCTGAATTGCTCCATGGTCGTTCTCATCGCACCTTGATGTCTTTGCTGCATCCGCCGCATCAGGTTCCTGTGCAGCGGCAGACTCCTGCTTTTGCTCCTGGCGACGTTGTCTATTATCGCAACTATCGCGGTTCACGGCGTTGGCTCGCAGGGCGCATTCTTCGCTGCCTCGGCCGCGCGATGTATTTGGTTTTGGGGGCCTCTGGTGAGGTGCGTCGGCATCTCAATCAGCTGCGCCTCTGTCGTCGCCTGGGTTCTGCGGCTCCCCGTCTGCTTTCAGCGACGGAGCCGTCAGGTCAGCGCCCTGGGGACCCATCTACTGGCTCGCCTCATCCCCAGGTGTTACCGACGCTGCCTTCCATTTTGCCTCATGGCGTCGCGCCGCCGCCGCAGCCGCCGCCGGCGCCGCCCGCAGCGGACGCTTCGCTGCAGCCGCCTGGCGCCTCCCTGGGTCACGCGCCGCCGCTCGCTTCCCGTGACCAGCCGTCCTCCACCATGGACCTCTTGCCCGCTCCGGACCAGATGTCGTCTTCGCCCGTCGGGTGCTCCGACCACATGGAGGTCGACCCTTCGGCCCCTCTTGTCTCATTACGTGCGCATACACCTCATGTTGACGTGCACCCTGGACTAGGTTTGCAGGCGTTTCCTAGCTCCCCTCGGACCGAATGGCCGGGTGCGGGTGGCACAGCCTCGCCTGTTGTTAGGCTCCCCACCTCATCGCATACGTCAACATGGGGTCCTCCCCACGGCGGGCGGAAGCCTTATCTCACGACCGTTCGCCGATTTGCGGGGGAGGAATGTGGTGTCACCGCTAGACACCACACGTGCTAGGTGGTAACTTAAATCGGCCGCGGTCCTTAGTACATGTCGGACCCGCGTGTCGCCACTGTGTGATCGCAAACCTAGCGCCACCACATGGCAGGTCACAAGACACGGACTAGACCTCGCCCCAGTTGTACGGACAACACAGCTAGCGATTGGACGTGCTAAGCCTTGCTCTCATTTGCCGAGAGATAGACAGTAGAATAGCCCTCTGCTAAGTTAACTGGCGACCACCTAGCAAGGCGCCATTTGTATCAGTGCCTATAGCTTACTAATATTCAAGAGAGATGTATTCCAAGGACTAATTAAAAGTTAAGTAACAAGCATCTACGTACTTTTCTTCTTATTCATTTATAAGTTCTCATGTTCCAGACTTCACGCCCGTCTGCGTTAGCCTTGCGTGCCCTATCGGCTACAGCATTGTGTCTAGGCTGTATGGTCTAGACACAACAGTGGCCGTTAACAATGAGTAGGTAACTCAAACTGTAACCAGTCAGGAGTTTTACGGTACAAATATCCACACCAACATCAAATTTTTGATAACTGTTCTATTGGTACACAGATCTTTGATGTAGCAGTGGCAGAATTTCTTTCTCATTCTTCTGGCTGATGACTGTGAAAGCTATCGACCAATCAGCAATTGTGCACATGATCTCAGAGCTGGAGGCAAATTCTATCACGAAATTATTAGTCAAAGCAATTATAGTATAAAACGCAGAGCAGTGTTACCCTCTGGAAGGAATTTTGTTATGTTGAAAGTGATGTACCTAACGGAAGTGGCTTACCGGAAAGGAAAGTCAGAATTAGGATAATGTTTAAACGGTAACAAACAAAATTTACCAAATTTACCTATCCACACTGTACAAATGATGAAGAAATAGGTCGCCAGCCTAATTAGGCAAAAGAATGAGTAACATTCCTATTCAAGAAAATGGATATGAGTAACTTTAATGGATAAACACAACCTATACTTTGCCACAAGGGAGTGCAATGAACTCTAGCACAAGCATATGTTAACGTTAAGGTTGGAGCTGATAGAGCTGAACAAACTATTTGCCTAAGTACAACAGATCCTGACAAACACTATTGTCTTCAGTGCTTAGTAAAACTGGCTGGTCTCAACAATATTACTACTAATATTCACCATAGAATCATAAATTGGACATAGGTTCTGTCTTATTTTTCAAACATTTACCTATCTAACAAAAAAATGTAAACATAGTTCACTACAAAATTATGAATTGGGCATAGGTTAAGTCTCTCTCAGCTAAATACCTTTCTACTTAGAATAAAATTTAAATGAAATGCACTGACAAACATTTTCTCACTGATCTATGGCCGAAAGCAGTTACTGTAATCATAACAAATGGTCTATCTATCAAATGTTTCCTACTAGTGAGCACAAGAAACAAACTGTAGGTCCTATTACACTAATGATATGCACTTTCCTATACAAATGGGATCTGTATTTTAGCAAACATAACCATGAAACTTTCATCAGTGATTTGACCTGTTACTGCAGTAAGACGCAAGTTAACATAAAACATCAGGCATTGACTCACCTGTTACAGTGGACAACAAGCTGTATTATTCATTTACTGAAAAAAAAATTGTGGCGTCTGTAAGTATTCTGTTAGCTTTGAAATAACAGCAAATTGTTTTAAGACCTAACTGAATTTATCTGCTTCTATATTTTCCATAATTCTTTGAAAACCGATAGATTTTTAAGCAACAACTTTGATTACAAAATTAACTTCAACAAACAGTTACCATGGCACATTCTTTACCCACATTAATTTTAACGAAAACTTTTAATGCTTTAAAGAGGCCTTTTAATATTACACACTGGGCATTGATATTCTTTCAATTAGGATACTCGGTAAGTACTTTAGCATGGGAAGGACCCTGATTGGATAAGTGTCAATGAGGATAAAAAATCAGGATAGATACAAGAATTCAGTTATAATTTACCTTATATTTGAGCACACTAAAAAATGCAATGAGCTGATCCTTCACTGTACAATTCTACTATTTCCTGGTCGCTTTTCAGTGATTGCGCAATGAGGTGGCGAGTGCATGTTGTTGTTTGGAGATGCAGATAGACAAGCTGGACTCTGTCATTTCTTGGTGGCGAAGATAGATATTAATTTCAGATTATAGCCAGCATATTACTCCATTCATCCGAGGCTTTGACGCGTATTAAAACGGCACTAAAAGCCCCTCTCGGCACCAACACAAATCAGAACTTTTACATGAGCTGTTAGAGGTTCAGTAGCTCGTCTCCGACTGTCTCTTTGTTCCACCTTTCTATCAATGCCAACCACATTTTGCGCGGGCGCTACACAGTTCCGTTCTTTAGGGGAACCACACCACCTTTTACATACAAAATAACTAAGAACCCTAAGTGAGGATCAGCAATTACATTACAGCAACCAAACATATTAAATAAAATAAATCAGTTACACTTATTGGTATTTCTACAAAAAATTATTCACACAGAAATTAAAATTATACACAGTAAGTTTTGTCCCCTCCAAATGAGGCAAATAATTTAAATAATAAAGACGTACGATTAAACAGGACATCAAAGTTTCTACAAAGAAAAAA
The DNA here is from genome assembly GCF_023898315.1 of Schistocerca nitens. Lineage (NCBI taxonomy): Eukaryota > Metazoa > Arthropoda > Insecta > Orthoptera > Acrididae > Schistocerca > Schistocerca nitens. Next base: position 275,021,411 of record NC_064618.1, on the reverse strand, counting down.
GTAAACATTTTTATACAATACCGAATTAATCATAGAATGATTACAGAAGCTCAACGATGGAATGTTGGACGAAACAGAAAGCAAAATGAATCAACAAAAGGTATGTAGTGTCTAAGCTATGTAAGTCTGTAAAATTAAACTTCTCACAACAGTGAAAATGGTCTAGAGCCTCTGCAAAACTAAGTTATGACAAAGCAGTAGCTGAATATGATACCACTGTGTTCACAACTTAATACTCAACAATAAAACTTTATTTTATGCATGGAAGTGGTTGAGGCACAACTTCTGGAAGACGAAAAACGAATTTCGGAACCCGTTTCTGGCTGCCATGTTTACATGTTACGTCCGGAAGCGATTTTTCTAGATCTGTTTCACGACAGTGATTTGCTTTACACAGTTGGCCTCTGGAAATCAGCCGTTCCACCTTCTGATACAGTCATTCCAATGACTGTTTCCTTCAGTTAAATACTTGGGGTACAGAACTTCATGCTCAGTTTAGTATCTCTACTCTCCTTCACTGCACAAAACGTCACTCCGTCCAGATTAGATGACAAGATTGAACATGACAGCCTAAGCACGGCTCAAAAATATGTTGTGCGTTTACATACGAACGAAAAATTGATTGTGGAAGAGGATATCTGGCAGCTGGAACCGCATTTCCAGAGTTGATATCGTAGTCGTGTAGTGCGAAGCGGCTTATTTGTTCTTCTTACCGCCGTTGCCGAGATCTCTGGGGATTCGTGGCGGAGCGGTCTATGAGGAGGCACTCGGTATACGCAGGCATCGATGCTATCACCCCTCGGGCCGAGCTCGGTCGATGTGGCGGAGCGAGAGATAGTTCGTTGACGGCCAGGAAACAAACAAGGGAGAGACTGGGACGTTGAGGGCCGTGGAGCTAGGCAGCGTGTTTACAGAGTTACAACTGTCCATGCGTGGTGTGGCCGAGATGTACGAGGACAGTTTCTGCTTGAAGAATGGACGGTGTATGTTCCCTGTCAGCCAGAGACGAGAACTGGCCGAGAGTTTGTTACTACAGAATTGTGCAGAGTGACAATTATGCTTTTGTGGCCCACATATATTAGTGGGGAACTGATAGGTTTTGCCGGAGTGAATTACCGTGCAGCGGGTGCTGAATATGGTGAATTCAGCTGGTTGTGTTTTCAAAGAAGGAAGGCTTTTACAAGTACTGTACGTAGGGAATTTTTGTACTGCACAGTATAAGATGTATTTTTTTTTACATTGTGATTATTGTAAAGTGTGGTTATAATTAAAGTGCAGCTACTCACAGAACTCCATTGTTGGATCGTATAGCAGCGAAAGTTAGTAGATTTTCCACTGCAGAAGAGATTTACGCTGGAAAAAAAGTCAGTTCTAATTTTGGCCATCAAGTGCGCCGGCCGCTGTGGCCGAATGGTTCTAAATTTCATTCTGGAATCACGCTGCTGCTACGGTCGCAGGTTCGAATCCTGCCTCGCGCATGGATGTGTGTGATGTCTTTATGTTTAAGTAATTCTAAGCTTAGGGCACTGATGAACTCAGATGTTAAGTCCCATAGTGCTTAGAGCCATTTGAATATGGCGCTGTGTACGCAAGGAAGACGTATACCAATGTTTCCGCATGTAGTGAAACAGGAATGTGACGTGGGCAGGAAAGGTCAAGCAAGTATCAAAGGCATAATGTTGATTTTATGATTAACCACCGCTTGCACAATTCGTTCAATATGAGCACCTGAGACGTCGACGAGATGCTGTACAGCACCAGATTTGCATCTGGTGTCCAAAATCGGAACTAATTTTTTTCGAGCGTAAATCGGTTCCACATTACTGCATCAGCATATCCACCAACTTTCACTGCCATACTATTATTACAGCCCGCACTGGCCCTCTTTAAGTAACTACACTTTAGTTACACCCACCCGGTAGGTAGCAGAAAGTGCAGTTCAGGTCTTGTATTCAGCGACAAGTTCTTTTCAGCGTTCTGCTGTTTTCTTCTGACTATAATAGATAGTTCTGTGATTTGTTATCCGTTAGCATTGGTTGGGTACTGAGCAAAGGTTGATTCTGCTAGAATGTACCTCTTTTTTTGACAGTTGGAACAGCATGATTTTAAGAGCATGCCTGTAAAGTTTTTGCTGATTGGTAAAGCGATTTTAGTTTCTCGATTGGTGCCAACTTATAATGTCACCTGGGATGACTTAGAACATTGTTTATGAATATTTTGATGTGTTTAGAATAAGTTTTTTTGTTCATGTTTTGCTGCACCCATTTTAAGTAAGACTTATTCCTAGGCAGATTTTAACTGCCGAAGATATTTCTGTTGCTGCTGTTTGAGCTTCCATGTTGTAATATATCGTTTTTTGATTGTTTGTTTGTTTACAACATGCTCCACTACACGCTAATTATAAGAATATATGTATTAATTTTAATAACCAACAACTTGAGTTGCAACGTTTACCTAAATTTACTTAGGCTTCAGTCGGAATAACCCTACCTTCTTCAGAATAAAAGTAACTACCGTTTGTCCATAGTGGGCATCGTGAAGCTAAAACTACAATTCCATAAATTATCGTCAGACTGTAAAAACTTATCTGGAACTGCCTCGGCCCCACTTCTGCTGTACTGAAACTCCACTATGGACAAATGGTAGTTGCCGGCCGCGGTGGTCTAGCGGTTCTGGCGCTGCAGTCCGGAACCGCGGAACTGCTACGGTCACAGGTTCGAATCCTGCCTCGGGCATGGGTGTGTGTGATGTCCTTAGGTTAGTTAGGTTTAAGTAGTTCTAAGTTCTAGGGGACTTATGACCTAAGATGTTGAGTCCCATAGTGCTCAGAGCCATTTGAACCATTTGAACAAATGGTAGTTACTTTTATTCTGAAGAAGGTTGGGTTATCAAGACTGAAACCTAGGTAAAAGTAGGTAAACGTTGCAACTGAGGCTGTTGGTTATTAAAATTAAAATTATTATTTATACCGTTTCTGACAGGGCCCCGAAATGTATATATTCTGTGTGCGTGTGTGTGTGTGTGTGTGTGTGTGTGTTGTAATGCTTGTGCTGATGATGATGATGTTGATGATGATGATTATAGTGATGAAAGAGGGGAGGGAGAGAAACCTGGTGCCGACATTTAGCCTACTCCTCGCGAGTAGCACCAAGACCGCCGTCAAGCTCAACGTCTCCATTCGGCGGACGGATCACTGTCAACAGTGCCCCATGCGCTCACTTCATGAGGCACTTCGGAGAGGTTTGGTATTGTTTAAACCGGTGCACTGGCGCAAAGTCTGGTGACCGAGAACTTTTCACCACCATATCTCCCCCCTCCCCCCCCCCCCCCCTTGCTGACAACTACAGGAAGTGAACATTTTTACCACCAGAAGGAATCGAACCACCTTATCTGCAGGTTGAGCGCCGCCGTAGAAGCGTGCGTTAGCAACCTCGGCCATGGAGACAGGATGTCATGTGTGGGTGTAAATAAAATTTTGTTTAAAAATCAAACCACGCTCGTACTACTACCAACCCAGACCGCATTTCCACCCAAATCGTCCGCTACAGAGTTATCATACTACCAATCGAAAGCCGTGCTGGGAAGTGGGTTTACGAAATACGGTTTTCGGAACCTCACATAAAGGTAGTGACCACCCGCCAGGTTAGCCGAGAGCGCTAATGCGCTGCTTCCTGGACTCGAGTAGGCGCACCATCCCCGGATCGAATTCGCCCCGAGGATTACCGACGTCGGTCGGTGTGCCAGCCAGCCTGGATGTGATTTTAGGCGGTTTTCCACATCTCACTTGGCGAATACTGGGCTGGTCCCCACGTTCCACCTCAGTTACAGGACTCGCAGACATCTGCACACGTTCGCACTATTGCATGAATTACAGTAGACTCAGACAGCGGGGGTATACTAATTCCGTCCCGGGGGGTACAGGGTGGCGGCAGGAAGGGCATCCGGCCACCCCTTTATGCAAACCTTGCTAAATCCGTTCCTAACAATGCCGACCCTGCGTCAGCGCGGGACATGGCAGCAGTGAAAGAAAGAAGACATGAAGGTAGTGACCGTCGTAGTAACGACCCGACTTTGGCAGTGAAGGGCGGACTGCAGCAGTAGCCTCTTCGCACAGGTCTGCAGCGGTGACGCGACCTTACCCAAAGGTGCGTTCGCATCGGAGACAAACAGGTCGGCGCGGCCGGTGCGTGCCGCGGACGCGTAAGGGCCGGTAATGGCGCCGCTATCTGCAGGCCATCGGCGTGGCGAAGTCGTCTGAGGGAACCGGTCCCAGTCCGCGTGCCTGCCAGCCGGCCAGTCCCAGTGGGTAAACAAGCGGGGCCCGCGGAGGCGACGCCGGGACCTGGCGGCCGCGGCGGAGGCGGCGAGCGGCGCCTCTCATTAGCACGGCCGTAAAGCACGGCGCTCTTAATTAGCAGGTAGCGCACCAGGCATTCCTGCGGCGCGGCTTAATCCAGCGCTGACTCACGCTGCGCTCTCTGATGCCTTGTTCGGCAACAATCGCCCGCGGGTCACCGAGCGGTCGCCGCGGCGACGCTGGCGCTGTCGGTCCAGGCAGTTCCGCGATCGTGACATCTCGCACAGAACGGCGAAACTGCCGTTTATTTCTGTCATCGGAATGCACACTCCCAAGCCTAGTTTTTCATTTTGGTTTTTGATGCTTGCGGAGTTTTGTATCACTTAATACACCAGATGGCAGTTATAAGAGTCGAGGGACATGAAAGGAAAGCAGTGGTTGGGAAGGGAGTGAGACAGGGTTGCAGCCTCTCCCCGATGTTATTCAATCTGTATATTGAGCCAGCAGTAAAGGAAACAAAAGAAAAGTTCGGAGTAGGAATTAAAATGCATGGAGAAGAAATTAAAACTTTGAGGTTCGCCGATGACATTGTGATTCTGTCAGAGACAGCGAAGGACCCGGAAGAGCAGCTGAACCGAATGGACAGTGTCTTGAAAGGAGGATATAAGATGAACATCAACAAAAGCAAAACAAGGATAATGGAATGCAGTCAAATTAAATCGGGTGATGCTGCGGGAATTAGATTAGGAAACGAGACACTTCAAGTAGTAATTGAGTATTGCTATTTGGGGAGCAAAATAACTGATGATGGTCGAAGTAGAGAGGATATAAAATGTAGACTGGCAATGGCAAGGAAAGCGTTTCTGAAGAAGAGAAATTTGTTAACATCGAGTATAGATTTAAATGTCAGGAAGTCGTTTCTGAAAGTATTAGTATGGAGTGTAGCCATGTATGGAAGTGAAAGATGGACGATAAATAGTTTGGACAAGAAGAGAATAGAAGCTTTCGAAATGTGGTGCTACAGAAGAATGCTGAAGAT